>NW_027362765.1:588048806-598048806 GCF_046119375.1 Phyllobates terribilis | reverse complement strand
TTACAGGCGGCGCAATAAAGCTTATAAGGAAAAGAACACCTTACCAACAGTTAAGCATAGTGGAGGATCCATAATGCTGTGGGGTTGCTTTCCTGCGTCTGGTACTAGAGGCCTTGACCATATCACAGGAATCATGAATTCAGAAAATTATCAAGAGATTTAGAGCAAAATGTCCTATACAGTGTAAGAAAACTTGGTTTGAGTCAAAGATCGTGGATCCTCCAGCAAGACAAAGGCCCAAATCACACATCCAAAAGTACACAGGAATGGTTGAAAAAGAAAAAATGGACTGTTTTAAAATGGCCAGCAATGAGTCCTGACCTCAATCCTATTGAAAATCCTTGGGGTGAGCTGAAATCTGCCGTTGGGAAAAGAACCCTACAAACATTCAAGAGCTTGAACAAACTGCAAAGGAAGAGTCGGAGAAAATTCCATCTGAGAAGTGTAAGAAGCTTATAGCTGGCTACAAGAAACGTTTGGAGGCTGTCAGCAATGCCAAAGGGTGTGTAATTAGGGGTGGCTTTATTGCTGCACATGCTGTTTATTCTGTTTCTTCTTTGAAATTGCAAAATGGAAGTTGAAAAACAATGTTTAATTGTTATATTACTTTGGACCACTAATTAAAAAATCCTTAGGATATAACTTTGGTACAGTTCCATTTATTTCTGAAGATATTGTACAGTCTATGAAAAAATTAAGGGATGCCAATAATGGTGAGCAGCACTGTACCATCTGTTACCTACTATACACATTTAAAGATTTTATCTGTCCTCTGACCATGGTTATACCTATTTGCAGTAGAATAAATTAAGGCATCTAAACACGAAGGCAAAATCTGTTAAGTGGCCAAGAAACTACCACTTGTCTTTAATAGATCTAGTTACCATATTGAGCAAGGGTCTTTTAGGACTCTTTTAATCTCCAGTGCCAGTCTGTGAATGCTATCACCTGTCTGGTTTTGCTGCTGTCAAGGGCAGGACATAGCATCTCTTTTCAGCTAAACATAAAGGCTTTGCACCTTGGCAAACAGCTGTAGCATTACATGGCAGCAATTTAGATGAATGGCTCCCCTGGTAATACATGGATACCTTGAGCCCCCTAGAGCTGCTCTTACAAAGCACTATTATTAGAGTGCGGTGGTTCTTAGGGGGTTGGACCCTCTATGGGATTTACATGCCCTTCTATAGGTCTCTTCATATACAAGAAATGTTCTTTTACTTGACAAAGTGATTATATTTTTGGGCATAATTGAGATGGCCATGTAAGATATCTCACCAAGTCCTGAATCCCATAATCTAGGAAAAGAGACAAAGACCACAAAAAACCTCTTCTGGGATACGGAGTACTTATCAAAAGCACTCGTGATAGCTGACAATACATGGGACAATTCTCAGCCTGATTGTCTCACCAGGACAAAGTACGGCACAGAGCCATGCAAGAATTGAGTTGTCTAGTTAGTTTTCGATAGAACAACAAACCTAGAACTTTTAGGGCTTGTTCACACGTTTTGTTTTTGATGAGTACTTTAACCGTGGTAAAAACGCAGCGTTTTACAGTACCAGCAAAGTTAATGAGAATTCTGAGCTGCTTATTTTTCCCTTGAAGATTTAAACCATGAAAGCATCAAAGCTTTCAGTGTTTTTGCAGTATTTTTCACCCGTGCAAATGAATGTGAAAAACCACAAGTAAAAATAAATCAGAAACACAAGTAAAAACGCAGCAAAAATGCACATATTTTACACATTGATTTCCTGCTAACACTATGGTTTTTGCAGCAGAAAAATCTACTGCAAAAAAGCTCAACATGTGCACATAGCCTAAAGAGTCCTCATTCTTAAAGGGAATCTGTCATCGGGTCTTTGCTACCCCATCTGAGAGCAGCATGATGTAGGTGCAGAGACTCCAGTGATGTGTCACTTATTGAGCTGCTTGCTGTCATTTGATAAAATCATTGTTTCATCCCTGCAGATCTAGCAGTTCTCTGAATGCTGAGCTCTGTATAACCCCACCCACACCAGTGATTGGCAGCTTTCTGCCTATACACAGTGTACACAAAAAACTGCCAATCAGTGGTGGGGGAGGAGTTTTACAGTGCTCATGAATATGGAGGAGTACATGGCAGCAGGTGTACAAGTCCTCTTGTGATAATCTCCTGCTGATAAAACTGATTTTATCAAAACTTCACTAAGCAGCCCAGTAAGTGACACATCACTGGAATCAGGGTCTCTGTCTCTACATTATGCTGCTCTCAGATTAGGTGGAAAATACCTGGTGACCGATTCCCTTTAACTGGTTTAATTTATTTTGTAAACTTTCTTTATGAAAAAAAAATCTAATAACACTATAGTACAAATGTGATCAAAAGATCAAACACTGCAGGGTATAGTTCTGTTTTAAAAAGAGCTAAATTGTGCAGGGCTGTTGCATCAGCTAAACAAACTTCTTTTCAAACCAACTTATTCTTTGCAAATCCCAACCATATGTGCAATACTTGCCGGTATTTTCCTTAGAAAGTAGCTAGTCATAAATCCATAGTTCTTATTATACAGGTGTGCAGCATGCTTGTTCATCTTTGAGACACAAAATACTGATATCCTAACAGAACATGCTCTATCTCTCTGATTCCCTGACAGCTCAGCTGATCATCTGGAATGAGGTATGTAGTAATATTCACAAATCATTAACTATCATCAACTAAAGTTTCCAAGCCTAAGGGGCCTCATACACAACAGACAGCTGTGGGCCGAATGATGGTTCGGTCGATCATTTAGCCGGCAGCTATCTAGCCTGACACCTCATGTGTATTTTTCCTAGAACAAAAGGGCCAGCAGTACAGAATCAGATATGCTGGATCCTTATCTCAGAAGTTGGAAGTCAGGATGCCCCATACACATTATATCGGAGGGTTTGGCCTTATGTCTTGTCCAAACAGAATTACCAGATCTCTCTACATGATCTGTTTAAGAAGTGCTAGGATCCTCTAGTCCATGCCTTTCCCCATTAATGCCAAGATACGCCAACCAGGTTGAATAACTTGTGGCCATTTTATTGTCCAGCCTTTGATACTAGAATGATAAGACAGGTCGATTATAAAACACCATATCATTATCTCTTGGTCAAGTGCTTTTATATTATTTGGAGATGTAAATGAAATTGGTAATTTGATTTTTGCAACCAGAATTATCCAAAATGAAGAAAATTGCAGATTCAGATTCATGTGTACATTCAATTTTCCATGTGGGCATGTTTCCAGTGTTCATTCATGATAGTAATAAAGGAAGAGAAACCGGTTTTCACTGCGCTGCCGGCTGCCCACGTGGAAGAAACATACCATCTGGTTCCAAAGGGGATTTTTTGGATCACTTTTTATTAGTTCATTGTCTGTTATAAGTTAAAATCATCAACGCGTTTCGAAGTTTTTGCCTAACTTCTTCATCAGGATAAGATAAGACAAGCAAATTTTCCAGTAATTCTATTCTGCATGCATGATAGTGGCTTTTTTTTCTTTGTGTAATTTTTGTGGCCTTTTATCATGTGTGTTTGTTTCATAGATTTCACTGAGAGACTATAGAAAGAATATGGAGAGTGAGTGACTAAAGGCTCCCATACATATAATTGTTGGCAGAACCTGCTGATCATCTAATGTGTATGGGGCCTACCCATTCTACCCCAACAGAGGATTTCTAAGGCCGATAAGCTGCAGAAAACACACACACACACATATATATAGTTATATATATATTACACATACATATATATATATAGTTATATATATTACACACGCATTTTCCCTATACAATGGTTGATTATTAAGCGAGAAATGGCAAATATTATTGTTATCAGGTCTTTACTGTGAAGATAAAGATTTTTAATCAATGCATCATCAATAAATGATGGTTATTACTCATGACAAATATCAAGGACTGAACAAAGCCACAAAAATTCAAGAAAGCATGACCAATCCAAGCCTGGTTGTGAGTAAAATGGCAAGACTTGGTGTAAGGAATGGAGCTCTAAGCCCATCAAAAACTTTTATATTGCTTGTATAACTTATACATTAGTCATGACCTATGTTAAATGTTAGGAGCACGTCCTGTCTCAAAGATTTTACTAATGTTATTTTCTATCTTGGTACAACTATGGATATGCTCTTTTCACACAATAACATTCTTCTGCCAAACCAGAATATAGGTATTTGTGGTGACCATAATTATTGGTCATCATTATTACCTGCACTTGCATATCTCCATCATCTTTGCTCAACATTAATATAGTTATTCTTTATAGCCCCAGCCTCTGAGCAATTTAACATAAATCTATAAGTAATATAGCAAGAATATGTATCAAATCAAGCAAACATTGTACCGTACCATTATATTGGTGCTAAGAAAATCTGCAGAAAGTGTAGACCTGTTGGTCCTTATAGTTACTATCTATTTTCATTGACACACTTTAGGTTTTAAACTTTGTGATTTCTAGAGAATCAATGCATGTAATCTGTGCACAAAACACAAAACATTCCTGGTTGTAGATCTCTAATATAAGTGAGAGATGTCCAATATGGAAGAACAGTGATGAATCTAGAAGGATGCTATTCTGAGATAAGAAAAATTATACTAACAAATCTGTGATAAAAACTGAATGAACTAAATTAGAATTTTAAATTGAAAATTTACAGTGAAGATGAACTGTTCTCTTCTGTGTGAATGAGCAATCTTAGGCCATGTTCACTCGTTCAGTATTTTACCTCAGTATTTGTAAGCCGAAACAAGGAGTGGGTGATAAATACAGAAGTGGTGACGTCTTTCTATTAGGCCACGGCCCCACTATCAGTATTTGGTCAGTATTTTTTCTCAGGAGTGGGAGCCAAAACCAGGTGAGGAACAATCCAAGAAAAGGTGTAATAGAAACAAGTCACCAATTCTGCATTTATCACCCACTCCTGGTTTTGGCTCCCACTCCTAAGAAAAAATACTGACCAAATACTGAACAAATACTGATAGTGGGGCCGTGGCCTAATACTTTTCCTCTGATTATTCCACTCCTGGTTTAGGCTTACAAACAGTGATGTCAAATACTGACCAAATACTGAATGTGTGAACGTGGCCTTAAGGTCTTCTATTTCAGCTGCATTAGGCAACAAGGCATTCAGTGCAGCAGAATATGGGTCATGATGAATAATGTTAAAGGGAACCTGTCAGGTTCCCCATGCCCTCCAATCCATCAGAATTCAGCCCCTGAGATAACATAATTTGCAAGAGTGACGTCATTGCCACTCATGCATATCTGCGCAGGCGCGCAGCTCCTTCCGGCAGCATCACTGCGTCTCTGATCCCGATGTACGCTTCCCAGCTTCAGAGGCGCGCACTGTGCATGTCCGGCGTTTTACGACTGTGCAGATTTGCATTAGTGGCAATGAAACTGCTCGTGAAAATGATCTTATCACGCCCACAAGGGCGTGATAACATGGAAAGTAGGCTGACTAGTCTGGGGAACTAACGCCCCATCGACTAGCCAAAGCCCTCATTAGCATGGGAAAGCGAAGGTTCTAAATGCTTTTTTAAAGCATTTATTTAACTGAATTATGTTATACAGGGCTGGTTAGGGAGTGGGTATAATCACAAATAGCAGAATGCTGATGGATTGGAGGGCACGGGGGACCTGACAGGTTCTCTTTAAGATACTTGAGCTTTCTTAAACCCTTCAACTCCTTCCCATAGACAATGTGCAGTGCCATCTCTTACAGTGTTTGGCAGCTTTCCACAGTTTATGAAATCCTTCTATGTATTCTTATATTGAGATGTGGGACAATGCTGAGTGAAAAGTATCAACGTGCAATGAAGAAGTGACTATCTGGAACAGTATTAAGCTTGCATGAGCAAGTTTTTCCCAAATATCAGCCTAGGTTTGGCAAATAGGAAGGATCCAGTACACAACAATAAAAAATACACAGACACAAACAAAATCTACAAAGTGGCTTAAAAAGAACAATTATAAATATTTCTTGTAGCTCAGGGATATGAGACAATTTTCATCCACGGACACCCCCATATTCACAGTTATCATTTTATGTGTGCTTGTGGCCCACAGAAGAATAAGCTAGAGACACAACAAGTAACATTGTTTCTGTCTGACACAATATTACTGTTTATTTTGTGTTCCTCTTATCAGTGTCTGGGCCAGTTTTTTTGTTATGCTAACCCCTTCTGCTGCTGTGGACATCTTGAATTTTTCCAGTAGCAAAAAGGCTAAAGTACATGTAAACAAAAGTCCCCTAATCCCCCGAAATAGGAGTGGGTATTTTATTATTGTTAACTTAATGTTGCCATCCGCATCCAGATTTTTTTTTTGCAGTCAGTTTAAAACAAAAAAATAATGTCCTCCAAATAGTCAGAAAGAACAGAACAGAAAACTTTAAATTCGCTTTCCGGTGAGGATACGAAACATGTTAGGAAAACAAAATGCTTCACACCCTTGCGGGCACAAATAAAAGTATTAGCAAAGGTAACTGGAAATTATCTAATTTGCTGACCACTAAATAGTTCCAATAGACCAGTCATTGACGTGGTAAAGTAGGGCTGCAGAGAGACTGCATTGTCTCTACTTGTTTTTTTTAGACTGATTTAATACAAGCAGCTTTTGAGAAAGTAAATATTAAAAATGATTTTCTCTTTTGCACTCACTATAGTGTTTAGCTCACAAACTGTACCACAAACGGCACATGAGAATTCAACCTTACAGCAACTTTGGAAACTTTTAGTTAATGGATTTAGTTCTATGAAAAGAATATACAATTTGTTGTGTAACTACTGTATATGTATCTGTTACAGTATATAATCTGATTTGTATCTATTCTATATGGAAAGGAAGACAAAATATTTCAATCATTAATAGACCACTAGATAAGTCACATTTTAGAGAATAATTCCCAATAACTGCATTATCAAATATCCAGTTCCCAAGTTTTTAAACCCCAGAAAAATGGGGAAAATCTGGAGGCAAATGACAACTGTGTTAACAGTTAAACAGCCCTAATACTTCATAAATACAAATAGTACACATACACAGGAAGAATGTTACATTCTAATACTCATAAGGCATATTATTAATGTATACGCTAGTCACTGTGTCGTTGCCATTCCCTTATTATGCTTCAGCCCTCTAGCCAAGGATCTGTGTGCTGTTTACTGGACACGACGGCAGTAATAGCCAAGAACCTTGCACTTTTCGCACAGATGTTGGGGGTGCTCCTTGCTTTGATCCGATACATCCAAACCATCAGGTTTCTCCAATGGTCGCTGTGAATAGGAAAGAAAGGAACAAAAGATTAATTAATGTGTCTGCAACCTAATACCAAGTTTGGAGCAGCTGTTGGTGAACTTCAACCCAACCAGTGCATAGCAATTGACAGCAAGTCTTTCTAGAGCAATTCTCTCAGCATTCATCTCCCTGTGGATAATCGGCTATTTGAGTGTCAAGCTATTGTATTACTAGTACATAGAGAAGCTGTAGAATAAAGTCTCTGAAGTTAAATCTCATACCATAAATCATTTTCTGGATTACAGAAACATCATGTAAAATGTATCTTTGTACTTGGCCTTATTTCAGAGCTGGACAAATCTTTGCCAGTTCTTGGAGCCAGTTCCACAAGTTATGAGCCAGTAATGAGATGCTATAGGGTCAGCTACACAAATCTGGTTGAAGACTGATTGCTCACATTTATTTAAAATAACTTTAGAAAGCATTGCAAGATGAGTCTAAGGTCACTGGAGGTTGTAGGTTTGTGTTTCCTTTTCCTGTACGCTTTCACGGTCATCTTAGCTGGCTGCACCTCTTTGCCAATAGTCATAGCAGTCCCCATCTTAATTCTTCTTAATTTCTTAGTAGCCTTCCCACACCATCCTCCCACCTTACGATCCCCAATTCCTTAGCAGCCCTTCATTACACTAGACCTAACCCCACAAGAGTTACTCTACTTTCTCTTCAAGTAGTGATACTATCAGGAACACTACCCTGCCACTAGGGATACACTGCTAGTGTAATTCGAATAGCCTACGAGCTTCTCTAAGTAGCTTCCTGCATCAGTATCAGCCAACAGAGAACCTCTAACACAGAGTTGTCACTGTATGAAAGTCATGTGGTTTCCTTGCCAAGCAGGACAGATCTGTGAACAGAGACGAAACGAAAGGGGTTGCAGAGTGTGTGACTAGGCAGAGAGAAAAGGGGTCACTCAGCTGCTGGCTCACTGCCCCACACTTATACTACAGCCATGGTCCTATCAGAGGCCTTCAGTTGCAGAGCACTCCAACGTAATGATGTCAGCCTGATACTGGAGTGAAATCAATGTGCCTCTTGTGATGCGACACTGGCATGCTCTGCAGCTGTGGACCTCTGAGGACAGTAGCTGTAAAGTAAGTAAATTGTGGAGCAGGAAGTCAGCCAGCAAATAGAGGAAGAGGATTGAGCCACTGGGCATGGGATCAGGGACTGGTTCTTACTTATTCCTAGTGATAAATTGGGCATAATCTAAATTTCACTAATTACTTCATCTGATGTCATTGATCACATGGCACCAGTTTACTAGCAACAACCTTCCAAGACAAAATAAAAAATAACAAAACGCTAGAGCAACACTCAAAAAGCACACTGGAGTCATTCGTCTTGCCTCAAGTCTCTAAAGCCTTACAATTAGCAAACAGCCTTCAGATTTCTTCTTGACTCCTTCGGATTTTGCATATGAGGTTTCTTTTTTTGTGCTTGCATATATCACTGCAATAAACAAGCTTCATTTCATGTTTAAACATGCATTCAACTAGATATGAATTATGTTGTTATTTTTCTTTAAATAGTGCAAGCACTGTAGGGGCACCATGGGGACCTCATAATGACCAATACTAATGTATGGGGGCCAGAATTATTATTATATGGGGTACACATGGGATACATTATTAATGTATAGGGGGCATATATAAGGACATTATTATTATTTAGACGCAACATAGGGGATATTGTTAATGTATGGGGCCACATAAGGGGACATTATTAATGTATGGGGCCACTTAGAGAAATATACTGTGGGCAGTTCTACTGTGTTTGGGCACAAAGGGGACATAAACATTACTACTATGTGGGGGACACATAAGGGAACATCACTACTGTATTGTATTTTATTTTTGGGGATACTATGGGACAAAAGGGAGATACTGTTATTGTAGAAGTGTGGAAAATGTGGGGAGGGTGCTCTAAAAGTGACCCCCTATAGATGTCTGCTTGTTATATTTTGCAAAGACGAGTTGTGGCTGAAAAAAGTCATTAAAATGGTCTGCACCGGATCAAGAAAATAAAAAAAAAAAATTACTTCAATTGGAGACGATAGTGAGTCAATAGAGATACCTGTACTATATTATATACTGATACCTTTGACAATCATTGTATGGAGGTTATATTAGTGTTAGTACTGTGATTTTTATTAATTATCAGTACGGTAGTATTATTCAGTCACTATCTGGTGGTAATATGTGGTCTGGTCATGGTGTGATGGTATTTGTCCCTTGTATGTGGATTTATTTGGCCACTATGTGGTGGTAATATGCGGTGTGGTCATGTTGTGGTGCTATTTGTTCCTTGTATGTGGTATTATTCGGCCACTATGTGGTGGTAATATGTTGTCTGGTCATGTGGCGCTTTTTGTCCCTTGAATCAGGTATTAATGGTATATTGGTCTTGATATTGTGAGTGTTATGCACACGCCCGGGCTGAGCGGCGTGTGCGTGTGATTGTAGTGATTCCACTGGACCATGAACCGGAGAGTGCCTGGAGGGGCGTGACTAAGTATCTGGCCGATCCGACCAAGATGGCACGACGGCATACGACGCCAGTGCACCAGGGAGAAACCGGGCAGAGGGACCAGGTGCTACTCCAGGTCAAACTCCGGACACGGGGGTTGACCCACACAGGGATTACTGGATCAGGCTGGTTAGGCTGGCGCACAGACTGGAGGGTATAGGCAGGCACGACTGGTATGCAGGCAGGCGGGTAAAGGCAAGCGCAGCTAGAGTGCAGACAGGGAGGCACTAGCAGGTAGGAACACAGGCGGGATAGGACCCAGTACACACTGGGACTCAGGAACAGGCAGGTTAGGCTGGCACAGACTGGTGGATATAAGCAAACACGGCAGGTATGCAGATGGGTGGATACAGGCGAGTATGCAGGCAGGGAGGTACTGGCCGAAAGGACGGGCTGGAGCACAGAAAGGTTAAGACCCAGTACAGACTGGGTCACAGAACCGCAGATGCGGTAGACAACCACAGCAGAGAGGGAACGCCCGAAGCGGTGGGCAAGAACAGAGCAGGACGGGGCTGCAGGAGCAGCGAGCACAAGCAGGGCAGGACAGGACTGCCGGAGCAGCGGGCAGAAGCAGGGCAGGACAGGACTGCCGGAGCAGCGGGCAGAAGCAGGGCAGGACAGGACAGGACTGCCGGAGCAGCGGGCAGAAGCAGGGCAGGACAGGACAGGACTGCCGGAGCAGCGGGCAGAAGCAGGGCAGGACAGGACTGCCGGAGCAGCGGGCAGAAGCAGGGCAGGACAGGACTGCCGGAGCAGCGGGCAGAAGCAGGGCAGGACAGGACTGCCAGAGCAGTGAGCAAGGAGTCAGAGCAGGCTAGGCTGAGTAGGGGGGACAGGGCTCTGTTCACACGGAACAGACAGGAAGGGAAAGGCAGAGCCAGACACCCACAGGGTACTTGCAGTGAAGTAGCGAGTGGACCACAAACTCACAAACGGGAGTACAGAGACAACAAGCAGGAGTTAGGTACGAGTTCAGACTCTGCAGAAAAAGGAAGGGAACGGACATAGAGGCAAAACAGGTAAAGGATAGGAGAGAGTTCAGACTGGAACTGAGTGTACGGAGGAGACCGACACTGCAGCGGGATACAGGAGCGGGTCTGGGAATACGGCCCCCAGAGAGGCAGGACGAACAGGCAAGGAGCGTGTTCAGACAGGACAGACAAGATACAGGAGCGGGTCTAGGTAATCAGCCCCTAGAAGGCGAGAGGAACAGGCTAGGAGCGTGTTCAGACAGGTCAGACAAGATACAGGAACAGGTCTAGGTAATCGGCCCCTAGAAGGCAGGAGGAACAGGCTAGGAGCGTGTTCAGACAGGCCTGGAAATACAGCCTCCAGGATAGGCAGACAAGAGAACACAGAACGGGACCTGGCACCTTCAGAGTGCAAGCACACACTGAAAGCAACACTATGCTCAGGCAGGGATAGATGGGCGCAGCTGAGCTATATACCAGGTGACAGACAGCAATAGGCTGAGGACGCACAAGAGGTGTGACCCACAGCAGGTACAAAAAGCAGGAAGTGATCGGGCGCCGCCCTTAAGCAGCAGAAACAGACACAAACAGACAGCATGGAGGGAAGCCAGAGAGACATTCTGGACAGGAGATCAAGTGCGCGCTCTTGCACAGTGGGAGATGGACCACTATGCAAGGACGCCGCCAGGTATGTTACAGTGAGTTTTGTTCACAACTGGCATGAAGATAATAATTATTATGGCAACTTACAATAATCCTATAAGAATGTGTAGTTCTAGCAAGACACCTGGCCAGCTTCAAACTGAGTATTTATACCTCCACCAACTAGCTACTAAGCTCCTACAGGAAGACCCCCTGTGGATCCATACCAGTCTCCTTTGTTCAGACAGCTATGATTTCATAAGGAGTTTTGGAAATACTATACGTCCTAGCCATACATTGCGTATATTTTCGAGATCCCCAGAACATGGTGAGCGTCCGCCGGGGTCTCAAATAGTTCTAGCACATAGGGATATGGAGATACATAGAACAGCTAGTAGAAACCAGATATCAGAGCTGTGCTTGGTTTCAACGCGTAGCAGGGGCTTGGCCGGATCCGATGAAGCAAGAAAAGCCGCCCTAGGACCGTCCAGAAAGGAGTTATGATCTTTCATAGGTTTTGGGAGATTTAAGATACAAACCTCCTAGGGAGGGGACTTAGGTCCTGCCCAGGGGCAAGAGGGGAGTGACACAAAGGGGTTAAATGCTCGCATAAAGCAGGGCCTAGTGCTTTTTCTCTGGGAGGTCACGATGACATATCATGTGGGGAGTAGTCATGCAAGAGAGGGGACCACAAGCCTCCCTTGTGGTAGCCCCCCGCAAGCCAGGCCTTTCATCTGACTGGTAACTGACTCTTAATATCTGCATACGTTTGTACCACTACTATTGTATTTGCATACCTGACCATTATATATGTATAACCCTTGTGTATATAGTGTATTGACTAGTGTGCCCTTAAGGCGATTAAAGATATAATTTAGCCTTGGGCGGCTCTATTATCTCGATCCACATGTCCGTTTCTCGGTTTAATTTCCCATGATACCGGGGCTGGTTTCTGGCCCGATATAATTCCCGTTAATGGACTGGGCTTATATCGAACAGGAACTGGTGGCAGTTCTATTGGGCTGATAAGGTTCTGTTTCATATACACTGCTCAAAAAAATAAAGGGAACACTCAAATAACACATCCTAGATCTGAATGATTTCATTGAATACTTTGTTCTGTACAAATTTGAATGTGCTGACAACAAAATCACACAAAAATCATCAATGGAAATCAAATTTATTAACCAATGGAGGCCTGGATTTGGAGTCACCCCCAAAATTAAAGTGGAAAAACACACTACAGGCTGATCCAACTTTGATGTAATGTCCTAAAAACAAGTCAAAATGAGGCTCAGTATTGTGTGTGGCCTCCACATGCCTGTATGAGCTCCCTACAACGCCTGGGCATGCTCCTGATGAGGTTGAGGATGGTCTCCTGTGGGATCTCCTCCCAGACCTGGACTAAAGCATCCGCCAACTCCTGGACAGTCTGTGGTGCAACGTGACGTTGGTGGATGGAGCGACACATGATGTCCCAGATGTGCTCAATCGGATTCAGGTCTGGGGAACGGACGGGCCAGTCGATAGCTTCAATGACTTCATCTTGCAGGAACAGCTGACACACTCCAGCCACATGAGGTCTGGCTTTGTCCTGCATTAGGAGGAACCCAGGGCCAACCGCACCAGCATATGGTCTCACAAGGGGTCTGAGGATCTCATCTCGGTACCTAATAGCAGTCAGGCTACCTCTGGCGAGCACATGGAGGGCCGTGCAGCCCTCCAAAGAAATGCCACCCCACACCATTACTGACCCACTGCCAAACCGGTCATGCTGGAGGATGTTGCAGGCAGCAGATTGCTCTCCACTGCGTCTCCAGCCTCTGTCCCGTCTGTCACATGTGCTCAGTGTGAACCTGCTTTCATCTGTGAAGAGCACAGGTCGCCAGTGTCGACTTTGCCAATCCTGGTGTTCTGTGGCAAATGCCAAGCATCCTGCACGGTGTTGGGCTGTGAGCACAACCCCCATCTGTGGATGTCAGGCCCTCATGGAGTTGGTTTCTAACCATTTGTGCACACACATGCACATTTGTGGCCTGCTGGAGGTAATTTTGCAGGGCTCTGGCAGTACTCCTCCCGTTCCTCCTTGCCCAAAGGCAGAGGTAGCGCTCCTGCTGCTGGGTTGTTGCCCTCCTATGGCCCCCTCCACATCTCCTGGTGTACTGGCCTGTCTCCTGGTAGCGCCTTCAGCCTCTGGACACTACGCTGACAGACAAAGCAAACCTTCTTGCCACAGCTCGCATTGATGTGCCATCCTGGATGAGCTGCACTACCTGAGCAACTTTTGTGGGTTGTAGAGTCCGTCTCATGCTACCACGAGTGTGAAAGCACAACCAACATTCAAAAGTGACCAAAACATCAGCCAGAAAGCATTGGTACTGAGATGTGGTCTGTGGTCACCATCTGCAGAACCACTCCTTAATAGATGGAAATTATTGGCAATTATCAAGACACCCTCAATAGTCTATTCCATTTGCACAACAGAATGTGAAATTGATTGTCAATCAGTGTTGCTTCCTAAGTGGACAGTTTGATTTCACAGATATATATATATATATACACACAGTACAGACCAAAAGTTTGGACACACCTTCTCATTTAAAGATTTTTCTGTATTTTCATGACTTTGAAAATTGTACATTCACACTGAAGGCATCAAAACTATGAACTAACACATGTGGAATTATATACTTAACAAAAAAGTGTGAAACAACTGAAAATATGTCTTATATTCTAGGTTCTTCAAAGTAGCCACCTTTTGCTTTGCTGACTGCTTTGCACACTCTTGGCATTCTCTTGATGAGCTTCAAGAGGTAGTCATCGGAAATGGTTTTCACTTCACAGGTGTGCCCTGTCAGGTTTAATAAGTGGGATTTCTTGCCTTATAAATGGGGTTGGGACCATCAGTTGTGTTGTGCAGAAGTCAGGTGTATACACAGCTGATAGTCCTACTGAATAGACTGTTGGAATTTGTATTATGGCAAGAAAAATGCAGCTAAGTAAAGAAAAACGAGTGGCCATCATTACTTTAAGAAATGAAGGTCAGTCAGTCTGAAAAATTGGGAAAACTTTGAAAATATCCCCAAGTGCAGTTGCAAAAACCATCAAGCGCTACAAAGAGACTGGCTCACATGAGGACCGCCCCAGGAAAGTAAGACCAAGAGACACCTCTGCTTCTGAGGACAAGTTTATCCGAGTCACCAGCCTCAGAAATCGCAGGTTAACAGCAGCTCAGATTAGAGACCAGGTCAATGCCACACAGTTCTAGCAGCAGACACATCTCTACAACAACTGTTAAAAGGAGACTTTGTGCAGCAGGCCTTCATGGTAAAATAGCTGCTAGGAAACCACTGCAAAGGACAGGCAACAAACAGAAGAGACTTGTTTGGGCTAAAGAACACAAGGAATGGACATTAGACCAGTGGAAATCTGTGCTTTGGTCTGATGAGTCCAAATTTGAGATCTTTGGTTCCAACCATCATGTCTTTGTGCGACGCAGAAAAGGTGAACGGATGGACTCTACATACCTAGTTCCCACCGTGAAGCATGGAGGAGGAGGTGTGATGGTGTGGGGGTGCTTTTCTGGTGACACTGTTGGGGATTTATTCAAAATTGAAGGCATACTGAACCAGCATGGCTACCACAGCATCTTGCAGCGGCATGCTATTCCATCCGGTTTGCGTTTAGTTGGACCATCATTTATTTTTCAACAGGACAATGACCCAAAATACACATCTCCAGGCTTTGTAAGGGCTATTCGACCAAGGAGGAGAGTGATGGGGTGCTACGCTAGATGACCTGGCCTCCACAGTCACCAGACCTGAACCCAATCGAGATGGTTTGGGGTGAGCTGGACCGCAGAGTGAAGGCAAAAGGGCCAACAAGTGCTAAGCATCTCTGGGAACTACTTCAAGATTGTTGGAAGACCATTTCCGATGACTACCTCTTGAAGCTCATCAAGAGAATGCCAAGAGTGTGCAAAGTAGTCATCAAAGCAAAAGGTGGCTACTTTGAAGAACCTAGAATATAAGACATATTTTCAGTTGTTTCACAATTTTTGTTAAGTATATAATTCCGCATCTGTTAATTCATAGTTTTGATGCCTTCAGTGTGAATGTACAATTTTCATAGTCATGAAAATACAGAAAAATCTTTAAATGAGAAGGTGTGTCCAAACTTTTGGTCTGTACTGTATACCTGACAGGAGCCCATAGATTCTGCTGCCTCCAATAATATATACCTGACAGTAGCCCATAGATTCTCCTGCCTCCAATAATATATACCTGACAGGAGCCCATAGATTCAGCTGCCTCCAATAATATATACCTGACAGGAGCCCATACAGTCTGTACTGGTCCCTATCCTGCCTGCGTTCCTACCTGCCAGTACCCGCCTGTCTGCATGCCAGCCACGCCTGCCAGTGCCCACCTGTCTGCATGCCAGCCGTGCCTGCCAGTGCCCACCTGTCTGCATACCAGCCGTGCCTGCCAATACTCACCTGTCTGCATACCAGCCGTGCCTGCCAGTACCCACCTGTCTATATGCCAGTCTAACCTGCCTGTTCCTGCATTCCCCGGTGTGGGTCAACAGCTGTGACCCGGGTCAAACCTGGAGTAGCACCTGGTCCCTCTGCTCGGTTCCTCCCTGGTTCACGGAGTCGACTGAGCAGTCGTGCGACCTTGGTCGGACCGGGTTGATACTTAGTCACGCCCCTCCAGGCACTCCTCAGTTCATGGTCCAGTGGGATCACTAACCACGGTCACGCCAGTCAGTCCAGGCGCGAGCGTAACAGTTTGCTCAGGCCATGGTCCCTGTTGAGCCCCACGGCCCTTCGCTCTCGGAGACATTTGAATTCTTGTCTGGCGAATATGTGCATCAAGGAAAACTTTTTTCTCAAGCTGAGGTCCAGGCGATTTACGCACCAGCCCAAATGAAGCTATCAGCACTCGTTCCTGCGGATCCACCACGGTACTATGGGGATCCAAAACAAAGCTGTGCATTTGTGGAGCAATGTATGCTGCATTTCAAATTCTATGCTCATTATTTTCCCACTGATCGGGTTAAAGTAGCATTTATGATGTCCTACTTAGCGGGTGATGCCTTGAATTGGATCACCCCCCTATGGGAAGCATGGGATCCTATCGTCTTTGACCTGCAGGCCTTCCTGGTGGCCTTTCTAATGGTTTTCAATGACCCTAACCCTGAGGCTTCTGCTAAAGCTTCTCTTCCCAATATCCTGGAGCAGTCCCGTTGGGAGATGCGTGTAGGTAGCCCACCAGCTCTCCAGCCTGAAGAGACTGCTGTCCACACGGAATCCACACAGGATGACAATGCTCCAAAGAATACTTCTCTTCCCAACCTCAAGAAGCAGTGCAGACGTGCAAGGCGTAGAGGTAAACCGTCACGCCAGGTTCTGTCCTACCAAAGACCTCCTGTTCCCCAGCCTGTAGAGGCAGCTAACCGCACAGAATCCATGAAGGATGACCATGTTGGTCAGGCAAAGCACAGGCCGGAACTCAGTCACAAAATCGGATTGCGGTCCTGCTGCGGTTGTTTGGGACACCCTGACGGTCTTTGTCCAGCGAAGGTTGGAGAATCCCAAGACATTAGGCCTGTAGGAGAGGCTGCCTTTGGCGTTAGTGTTTCCTCTCCAGAGATGACCGTGACTGTCTCCGTGGCAAGTGAAGGTCTCGGGTTAACCCGAAGTTTCGGGCATAAAGCCCCGAAGAGTCGGTGTCTGATTCCAGTCCGACAACTCCAGAATCCGGTTTGGGCATTGTCAGCAGAAGGACGAGCCCTATTCAGAAACAGTCAAAATATGTTTGTACAAATTAAGCTCCAGATTGGAGCATTACACATGAAGACGTTCACATTCCAGGTGCTGTCTGGTTTACCCACAGGTCGTCCAGAGCCAAGAGATTTAGTGCCCGCTCAGGTCTGGAGATCCTGCATGGTGTTTCCTGGGGGACTGCTGAGGTACAAGGGGTGTCCAGTCCCCATATCTTCAGGACAGTCAGCAGTGTCTTCTTCTTCTTCACCAGATCTGCTAGTCACTGACTCGCTGTGCGCTGAAGTCTCCGAAGGAAGGGAAGCGGAGGCATTGTCCCCACACAGTCTCGACGATTGTACCAATGATCTGGCTTCAGGTACCGCCCCGCCTCGCAGACGTGTCATCTCAGAAACCAGACTGAAGTTGGTCCCTAAGCAAGGATCCTCCATCTCTAATAAATCTGGCAATAAGTCCATCAAGGCGGTGGCTACCTCCAAGCCTCTGCACCCCTCCAACCAGGCAGAGGAATTCCAGTTGTCTCCTGAATCCTCCGGGGTGCTACCCGATAACAAATGGAGAGAGACTTTTCTGCACCCTGTACCTGGTACTTCGCCCACTTCATCCAGTAAGCTTGGCAAAGTGTACGTCAAGGCGGTGGCTACCCCCGAGTCTCTGCACCCCTCCAACCCGGTGGAGGATCTCCAGTTGTCCCGTGAATCCTTTGGGGTGCTACCCGATATTAACAAATGGAGAGAGACTTTCCTGTGTCCTGTTCCTGGTACTTCACTCACTTCATCTGTTACTGAGGATGGCTCGATTGGAGGAAGCATCCTAGTCACCAAGATGGTGAGACCAGTTTCGTTCCCTCTAGTGGACAGAAGAGGTAATCTTGTTGAAGAGAAGGATCGGCCTCCAAATTCTCTGCAGAAAATCCTTGCTGGTTTGAAGAAGAGGGGTCGTACAGGGGGGGGGGGGGTACTGTAACATCCCTGGCGGCGTGCTTGCATGGCTTACCATCTCCCACCATGCAAGACCGCCATCTTACCTATCAATCCAGGCTGAACACTTTGTTCCAGTACCTGCTGTGTCTCTTGTCTAATTGCTTAGGGCAGCGGCGTGGTTACTGCCAGATTCTTATAGTTACTGTGTGCGCACTCCTAATGCCTCCCCAGCCTATTGCTGTGAGTCACTGGATACTTAAACCCCCTCCACCTAGTATGGGGTGCATGAGCAACACTTTTCTTCAGTGTGTTCCTTGCAACTGAGTTGCCAGGTCCTGTCCTGTATCTTGTCTGTCCTGCCCCTGGGGGCTGTATACCCAGGCCTGTTACCTGTATCTGTGACTTCTAGTCTGTCTCCGCCACCCTGGGGGCTGAGTTCCCAGGCTCGCTCCTGTATCTTGTTCCTGGTTCAGTTCCTGTCTGAACTGTGTCCTACCCCGTTACCTGTTTGTCTCTATGTCCGAACCTTCCCTTTCCTGCAGTGTCTGAACCTGCACCTAACTACAACTCGTTGTCTCTGAACTTCTGTTTGTTAGTTTTGTGTACACTCTCTACTTCATTGTAAGTACCTTGTGTGTATCTGGTTCTGCTTGTTCACTGCACCTGGGGTTTCGCTCTGCTTGTTCACCACACCTGCGGTTTTGCTCTGCTCTGCTTGTTCACCGCACCTGCGGTTTTGCTCTGCTCTACTTGTCCACCGCACCAGCGGTTTCGCTCTGCACCGCTCTGCTTGTTCACCGCACCGGCGGTTTCGCTCTGCTCTGCTTGTTCACCGCATCTGCGGTTTCGCTCTGCTTGTTCAACTCACCTGCGGGTTTTGCTCTGCTCTGCTTGTTAACCACACCTGCGGGTTTTGCTCTGCTTGTCTACCGCATCTGCGGGTTTTGATCTGCTTTGCTTGCCTACTGCATCGGCGGGTTTTGCTCTGCTCTGCTTGTCTACCGCACCTGCGGGTTTTGCTGTGTTCTGCTTGTCTACCGCACCTGCGGGTTTTGCTCTGCTCTGCTTGTCTAACGCACCTGCAGGTTTTCCTCTGCTCTGCTTGTCTACCGCATCTGCGGGTTTTGCTATGCTCTGCTTATCTACCGCACCTGCTTGCTCCGTTCCTGTATCCCAGTATCCCTATCCTGCCTGCGTTCCTACCTGCCAGTACCCGCCTGTCTGCATGCCAGCCGTGCCTGCCAGTGCCCACCAGTCTGCATGCCAAAAGTGCCTGCCAGTGCCCACGTGTCTGCATACCAGCCGTGCCTGCCAATATCCACCTTTCTGCATACCAGCCGTGCCTGCCAGTACCCACCTGTCTATATGCCAGTCTAACCTGCCTGTTCCTGCATTCCCCGGTGTGGGTCAACAGCTGTGACCGGGGTCTGACCTGGAGTAGCACCTGGTCCCTCTGCTCGGTTCCTCCCTGGTTCAAGGAGTCGACTGTGCCTTGGTCGGACTGGGTTGGTACTTAGTCACGCCCCTCCAGGCACTCTTCGGTTCATGGTCCAGTGGGATTACTTACCATGCTTACGCCAGTCAGTCCGGGCGCGAGCGTAACAGCTCCTACAAGGTATATATTATTGGAACCAGCAGAATCTATGGGCTCCTGTCAGGTATATATTATTGGAGGCAACAGAATGTATGGGCTCCTGTCAGGTATATATTATTGGAGGCAGCAGAATGTATGGGCTCCTGTCAGGTATAAATTATTGGAGGCAGGAGACTGTATGGGCTACTCTCAGGTATATATTATTAGAGCCAGCAGAATCGATGGGCTCCTGTCAGGTATATATTATTGGAGGCAGCAGAATGTATGAGCTCCTACCAGGTATACAGTACAGACCAAAAGTTTGGACACACCTTGTCATTTAAATATTTTTCTGTATTTTCATGACTATGAAAATTGTGCATTCACACTGAAGGCATCAAAACTATGAATTAACACATGTGGAATTATATACTTAACAATAAAGTGTGAAACAACTGAAAATATGTCTTATATTCTAGGTTCTTCAAAGTAGCCACCTTTTGCTTTGATGACTGCTTTGCACACTCTTGGCATTCTCTTGATGAGCTTCAAGAGGTAGTCACCGGAAATGGTTTTCACTTCACATGTGTGCCCTGTCAGGTTTGATAAGTGGGATTTCTTGCCTTATAAATGGGGTTGGGACCATCAGTTGTGTTATGCAGAAGTCTGGTGGATACACAGCTGATAGTCCTACTGAATAGACTGTTAGCTGCTTTTTTCTTGCCATAATACAAATTCTAAGTAAAGAAAAACGAGTGGCCATCATTACTTTAAGACATGAAGGTCAGTCAGTGCGAAAAATTGGGAAAACTTTGAAAGTGTCCACAAGTGCAGTTGCAAAACCATCAAGCGCTACAAAGAAACTGACTCACATGAGGACCTCCCCTGAAAGGAAGACCAAGAGTCACCTCTGCATCTGAGGATAAGTTTATCCGAGTCACCAGCCTCAGAAATCGCAGATTAACAGCAGCTCAGATTAGAGACCAGGTCAATGCCACAGAGTTCTAGCAGCAGACACATCTCTTCAACAACTGTTAAGAGGAGACTTTGTGTAGCAGGCCTTCATGGTAAAATAGCTGCTAGAAAACCACTGCTAAGGACAGACAACAAACAGAAGAGACGTATTTGGGCTAAAGAACACAAGGAATGGACATTAGACCAGTGGAAATCGGTGCTTTGGTCTGATGAGTCCAAATTTGAGATCTTTGGTTCCCACCACCGTGTCTTTGTGCGACGCAGAAAAGGTGAACGGAGGGATTCTACATGCCTGGTTCCCACCGTGAAGCATGGAGGAGGAGGTGTGATGGTGTGGCGGTGCTTTGCTGGTGACACTATTTTGGATTTATTCAAAATTGAAGGCATACTGAACCAGCATGGCTACCACAGCATCTTGCAGTGGCATGCTATTCCACCCGGTTTGCGTTTAGTTGGACCATCATTTATTTTTCAACAGGACCATGACCCCAAACACACCTCCAGGCTGTGTAAGGGCTATTTGACCAAGAGGGAGAGTGATGGGGTGCTATGCCAGATGACCTGACCTCCACAGTCACCAGATCTGAACCCAATCGAGATTGTTTGGGGTGAGCTGGACAGCAGAGTGAAGGCAAAATGGGCCAACAAGTGCTAAGCATCTCTGGGAACTTATTCAAGATTGTTGGAAGACCATTTCCGGTGACTACCTCTTGAAGCTCATCAAGATAATGCCAAGAGTGTGTAAAGCAGTCATCAAAGCAAAAGGTGGCTACTTTGAAGAACCTAGAATATAAGACATATTTTCAGTTGTTTCACATTTTTTTGTTAAGTGTATAATTCCACATGTGTTAATTCATAGTTTTGATGTCTTCAGTGTGAATGTACAATTTTCATAGTCATGAAAATACAGAAAAATCTTTAAATGAGAAGGTGTGTCCAAACTTTTGGTCTGTACTGTATATTATTAGAGCCAGCAGAATCTATGGGCTCCTGTCAGGTATATATTATTGGAGGCAGCAGAATGTATGAGCTCCTACCAGGTATATATTATTAGAGCCAGCACAATCTATGGGCTCCTGTCAGGTATATATTATTGAAGGCAGCAGAATCTATGGACTCCTTTCAGGTATATATTATTAGAGCCAGCACAATCTATGGGCTCCTGTCAGGTATATATTATTGGAGGCAGCAGAATCTATGGGCTCCTGTCAGGTATATGTTATTTGAGGCAGCAGAATCTATGGGCTCCTTTCAGGTATATATTATTGGAGGCAGCAGAATCTATGGGCTCCTGTCAGGTATATATTATTGGAGGCAGCAGAATCTATGGGCTCCTGTCAGGTACATATTATTGGAGGCAGCAGAATCTATGGGCTCCTGTCAGGTACATATTATTGGAGGCAGCAGAATCTATGGGCTCCTGTCAGGTATATATTATTGGAGGCAGCAGAATCTATGGGCTCCTACCAGGTATATATTATTGGAGGCAGGAGAATGTATGGGCTCCTGTCAGGTATATATTATTGGAGGCAGCAGAATCTATGGGCTCCTGTCAGGTATATATTATTGGAGGCAGCAGAATCTATGGGCTCCTGTCAGGTATATATTATTGGAGACAGCAGAATCTATGGGCTCCTGTCAGGTATATATTATTGGAGGCAGCAGAATCTATGGACTCCTGTCAGGTATATATTATTGGAGGCAGCAGAATCTATGGGCTCCGGTCAGGTATATAATATTGGAGGCAGCAGAATCTATGGGCTCCTGTTAGGTATATATTATTGGAGGCAGCAGAATATATGGGCTCCTGTCAGGTATATATTATTGGAGGTAGCAGAATATATGGGCTCCTGTCAGGTATATATTATTGGAGGCAGCAGAGTGTATGAGCTCCTGTCAGGTATATATTATTGGAGGCAGCAGAATGTATGGGCTCCTTTCAGGTATATATTATTGGAGGCAGCAGAATCTATGGGCTCCTGTCAGGTATATATTATTGGAGGCAGGAGAATCTATGGGCTCCTACCAGGTATATATTATTGGAGGCAGGAGAATGTATGGGCTCCTACCAGGTATATATTATTGGAGGCAGCAGAATGTATGGGCTCCTGTCAGGTATATATTATTGGAGGCAGCAGAATCTATGGGCTCCTGTCAGGTATATATTATTGGAGGCAGGAGAATCTATGGGCTCCTGTCAGGTATATATTATTGGAGGCAGGAGAATGTATGGGCTCCTACCAGGTATATATTATTGGAGGCAGCAGAATGTATGGGCTCCTGTCAGGTATATATTATTGGAGGCAGCAGAATGTATGGGCTCCTGTCAGGTATATATTATTCGAGGCAGCAGAATCTATGGGCTCCTGTCAGGTATATATTATTGGAGGCAGCAGAATCTATGGGCTCCTGTCAGGTATATATTATTAGAGGCAGCAGAATGTATGGGCTCCTGTCAGGTCTATATTATTGGAGGCAGAAGAATCTATGAGCTCCTGTCAGGTATATATTATTGGAGGCAGCAGAATCTATGGGCTCCGGTCAGGTATATAATATTGGAGGCAGCAGAATCTATGGGCTCCTGTTAGGTATATATTATTGGAGGCAGCAGAATATATAGGCTCCTGTCAGGTATATATTATTGGAGGTAGCAGAATATATGGGCTCCTGTCAGGTATATATTATTGGAGGCAGCAGAGTGTATGAGCTCCTGTCAGGTATATATTATTGGAGGCAGCAGAATGTATGGGCTCCTTTCAGGTATATATTATTGGAGGCAGCAGAATCTATGGGCTCCTGTCAGGTATATATTATTGGAGGCAGGAGAATCTATGGGCTCCTACCAGGTATATATTATTGGAGGCAGGAGAATGTATGGGCTCCTACCAGGTATATATTATTGGAGGCAGCAGAATGTATGGGCTCCTGTCAGGTATATATTATTGGAGGCAGCAGAATGTATGGGCTCCTGTCAGGTATATATTATTCGAGGCAGCAGAATCTATGGGCTCCTGTCAGGTATATATTATTGGAGGCAGCAGAATCTATGGGCTCCTGTCAGGTATATATTATTAGAGGCAGCAGAATGTATGGGCTCCTGTCAGGTCTATATTATTGGAGGCAGAAGAATCTATGAGCTCCTGTCAGGTATATATTATTGGAGGCAGCAGAATCTATGGGCTCCTACCAGGTATATATTATTGGAGGCAGCAGAATGTATGGGCTCCTGTCAGGTATATATTATTGGAGGCAGCAGAAACTATGGGCTCCTGTCAGGTTTATATTATTGGAAGCAGGAGAATCTATGGGCTCCTGTCAGGTATATATTATTGGAGGCAGCAGAATGTATGGGCTCCTGTCAGGTATATATTATTGGAGGCAGCAGAATCTATGGGCTCCTGTCAGGTATATATTATTGGAGGCAGCAGAATCTATGGGCTCCTGTCAGGTATATATTATTGGAGGCAGCAGAATCTATGGGCTCCTGTCAGGTATATATTATTCGAGGCAGCAGAATGTATGGGCTCCTGTCAAGTATATATTATTGGAGGCAGCAGAATCTATGGGCTCCTGTCAGGTATATATTATTGGAGGCAGCAGAATCTATGGGCTCCTGTCAGGTATATGTTATTTGAGGCAGCAGAATCTATGGGCTCCTTTCAGGTATATATTATTGGAGGCAGCAGAATCTATGGGCTCCTGTCAGGTATATATTATTGGAGGCAGCAGAATCTATGGGCTCCTGTCAGGTATATACAGTCATGGCCAAAAGTATTGAGAATGAGACAAATAGTAATTTTTCCAAAGTTTACTGCTTCATTTTTGGTAATGGCAATTTGCATATACTCCTGAATGTCAAAGAGTGATCAGCTTAACAGCAATTACTGTACTTGCAAAGTCAATATTTGCCCAGAAAATGAACTTTAACCCCCAAAACACATTTCAACATCATTGCAGTCCTGCCTTAAAAGGAGCAGCTAACATCATTTTAGTGATTGATCCATTAACACAGGTGTCGGTGTTGATGAGGACAGGGCTGGCGATCAATCAGTCATGATTAAGTAAGAATGACATCCCTGGACACTTTAAAAGGAGGCTGGTTCTTGGTATCATTGTTTCTCTTCAGTTAACCATGGTTATCTCTAAAGAAACATGTGCAGCCATCATTGCACTGCACAAAAATGGCCTAACAGGGAAGAGTATCGCAGCTACAAAGATTGCACCTCAGTCAACAATCTATCGCATCATCAAGAACTTCAAGGAGAGAGCTTCTATTGTTGTCTAAAAGGCTCCAGGGCGCCCAAGAAAGACCAGCAAGTGCCAGGACCGTATCTTAAAACTGTTTCAGCTGGGGGATCGGACTACCAGCAGTGCCGAGCTTGCTCAGGAATGGCAGCAGGCTGGTGTGAGTGCTTCTGCACGCACTGTGAGGCGGAGACTCTTTGAGCAAGGGCTGGTTTCAAGGAGGGCAGCAAAGAAGCCACTTCTCTCCAGAAAAAAACATCAGGGACCGACTGATATTCTGCAAAAGGTACAGGGAGTGGACTGCTGAGGACTGGGGCAAAGTCATTTTCTCTGATGAATCCCCTTTTCGATTGTTTGGGACATCTGGAAAACAGCTTATTCGGAGAAGAAGAGGTGAGCGCTACCACCAGTCTTGTCTCATGCCAACTGTAAAGCATCCTGAAACCATTCATGTGTGGGGTTGCTTCTCAGCCAAGGGAATCGGCTCACTCACAGTCTTGCCTAAAAACACAGCCATGAATAAAGAATGGTACCAGAATGTCCTCCAAGAGCAACTTCTCCCAACCGTCCAAGAGCAGTTTGGCGCCCAACAATGCCTTTTCCAGCATGATGGAGCACCTTGCCATAAAGCAAAGGTGATAACTAAATGGCTCCTGGAACAAAACATAGAGATTTTGGGTCCATGGCCTGGAAACTCCCCAGATCTTAATCCCATTGAGAACTTGTGGTCAATCATCAAGAGACGGGTGGACAAACAAAAACCAACAAATTCTGGCAGGGAGAATTACAGAGGTCTTGAAGAAGAAGGGGCAACACTGCAAATATTGACTTGCTGCATTAACTCATTCTAACTGTCAATATAACCTATTGGTACTCTTAATATGATTGCAATTATATTTCTGTATGTGATATAAACATCAGACAAACACTAATAAAAACCAGAGGCCAGCAGATCATGTGAAAATACAATTTTGGTGTCATTCTCAAAACTTTTGGCCATGACTGTATTATTCGAGGCAGCAGAATGTATGGGCTCCTGTCAGGTATATATTATTGGATGCAGCAGAATGTATGGGCTCCTGTCAGGTATATATTATTGGAGGCAGCAGAATCTATGGGCTCCTACCAGGTATATATTATTGGAAGCAGCAGAATCTATGGGCTCCTATCAGGTATATATTATTGGAGGGAGCAGAATCTATGGGCTCCTGTCAGGTATATATTATTGGAGGCAGCAGAATCTATGGGCTCCTGTCAGGTATATATTATTGGAGGCAGCAGAATCTATGGGCTCCTGTCAGGTATATATTATTGGAGCCAGCAGAATCTATGGGCTCCTGTCAGATATATATTATTTGATAATCATGCCCATGGCCCAGCTCCCGCCATATGTTGATCGCCAGCCAGATAAAACAAGGCAGCTGGGGGCTGGGATTCTCAGCATGGTAAGGCCCAAGCGTTCTTGGCCCCCCACGCTGAAAATCGCAGCCCGCAGCCACCCCTGAAAATGGTGCATTCATCATAGCACCATTTCCAGGCGCTTTACCCGGCTCTTCCAGTGGCCCTGGTGGTGAGTGGAACCCTTGGTAATAATAGGGTTAGTACCAGGCCAGCTTTGTATTATCAGCTGTTACTAAGCCCGAAATTCATGGTGTCACGCCAAATTAGACATAGCCACCATGAATTTCTAGTAAACAGAAAAAAAAAGACAGAATTTTTTTTTTTTATTAAAAATAAAAGACATTTAGGGACCTCATCCTTAATAAAGAAAAATCCTCACTCCAACGTAATCCATAGGTCTTCTGTCTTCAGCTCTGCTACATCTTTGCCATCAGACAAATATGTCTGCTGACAGAGATGAGCCGGCACAGAATGACACTGGAGCAATGTTACTGTGTAGTGCGGCACTAGGTTTCTTTTTTTGTCATTTCATGCAGTGTAGAAATCTTGGGAAAAGTGTGGATTGTGCTCTGGAAGTGATGAGTTATAGCTAACTACTGTATGTTATTTTCTGCAGAGATAAGTCCTGCATAGAAGATGTGATATATCGGTCTGCGGCAGATAAAGAACTTCACCTAGAGACATCACTGGTGAGTATGTGTATTACCTATACACACACACTGACACTATACACAGAGCTCCTGTGCATAATGTCACTGGTGATCACTGTATTACCTATACACACACACTGACACTATATACAGAGCTCCTGTGTGTAATGTCACTGGTGATCACTGTATAACCTGTACACTGACACTATACACCAAGCTCCTGTGTAAAATGTCACTGGTGAGTATGTGTATTACCTATACACACACACTGACACTATATACAGAGCTCCAGTGTGTAATGTCACTGGTGACCACTGTATTACCTCTACACTGACACTATACACAGAGCTCCTGTGCATAATGTCACTGATAATCTCTACATTATCTGTACACTGACTCTATATACAGAGCTTTTTTACATTTTCATTATCAGTCGCTATCTGGTGCCATTATGTGCCATGGTCATGGTGTGGCGGTATTTGTCCCTTGTATGTGGTATTATTCGGACAGTCACTATGTGGTGGTAATATGTGGTCTTCTCATGGTGTGGCAGTATATATACCTTGTACTTGGTAGTATTTGATCATTATGTGATGGTATGTGTTCTGGTCATGGTGTGGCGGTATTTCTCTCTTCTAAATGGTATTATTAGTCTAGGTATAGTGGATTGTTGTCAGTCATTTGTTTTTCCGGATATTAAGAATGGGAACACTCTTTATTTGCAATACATATTAAATACTTGGATGTTTAACCTCTCCATGTGTTGTGACTACTACACAGCAGCAGAGATGCACGTCAGCTCAAGACGCAAAAAAATAAGCCGTCGCACAGCCCCAGATCCAAAATAATGGCGCGAAAAGTGTGATTTTTTTTTTTCAAACTTGTGAATTTGTTTTCACCACTTAGATACCAGTAAAGGTATACATGTTTGGTATCTACGAACTCGTACTGACCCGAGGCATCACCCTGTCACGTCGGTTTTACCATATAGTGAACATGGTGACTAAAAAACCCAATAAACAAACTTGTAATTGCACTTTTTTTGCAATTTTACTGCACTTGGAATTTTTGTTGCCATTTCCCTCTACACTATATGGTAAAATAAATGATTGCATCTGAAAGTACAACTCGTCCTGCAAAAAAACAAGCCATCATATATCTATATTGACGGAAAAATAAAAAACTTATGACTGTTGGAAGCAGGGGAGCAAAAAACAAAAATGAAAAACGAGAAATTCCCGGGTCATGAAGGGATTAATGTAAGTTCCCAGTGTGTAATACAATACATAGCAGCTAGTCATTGTCTTCTGCCACTGTGTCATTTGCTTTTTTCCTTCTTGTTGACAGAAGCAGTGGACTATAGCCACCCACCAGTATTTTATTACACACACAGAATCTACATTAGTGATACCACTCTGGTGGTGGTTAAATAAAAAAAATACCCTGGAGTGCTATTTAAAACAAGATGATATGTCAGCATTTCTGTATGGTGTAATATATAGAGGATGTGTCCCGTGGGGTGTGTATATAGAGGATGTGTTGGCTCTCCTGTATGATTCTGTAAGGACTCGCCTGACACCATATATGTAAGTTGACAGGTCTCCCTATTGATATAGCATTTATTTTTAAAAGCAATGCAAAGACTATATTTTGTGACAGCTGGAGTATGTTTGGCTGGATATTGTGCATCCATACTGATTCTATATGCTGCAATATAAGTTTAACATGGCTATGTGAAGTACAAGTGCAAAGGCTCATATGCTAAGATTGTACTTAGAAGTTTTATTGGAGAGCATCCACTAACGTTAATTAGTTATAATTTACATTACATTTTCGTCAATAGGAAGAAGACAGCGCAATGTCTTCTAAAAGAAATTCTGATTCAAAAGACACATCAGAAGAGGATGGTGGCAAAAAAAAAAATATATATAAGTCTGGTGCAATAAAAAGACAAGAGACATCAAGAAAGGAGCTAGCCAAAGTCAGTTCAGCACCAGGTCAGCAAAGGTTATGGCAACCAAGAGGTATTGCCAGTGAAACATTTGTGCAGCAAACAGCCTCAACCTCAGAAGCTGCTAGTCAACCTGAGTTATTGCCAGATGAAGCTACTTCTATAGATACAATATGTGATGCGAAAGAACCTTACACATCACATACAGTTCAATAAGATTGCACAGATAAAACTTGTGAGCCAATAAGGGTCTCCAATTCAGAGAGTTCTGCTTCAGCCTATGATGTCATATGCTCGGATGTGTCTTCAATGTCTGACACTTGCATTGCTTTTAGAGCACCAGATCAGATGAGCAGTTTAACTGCAGAGCTGGACTTT
Source organism: Phyllobates terribilis (assembly GCF_046119375.1). Classification (NCBI taxonomy): domain Eukaryota; kingdom Metazoa; phylum Chordata; class Amphibia; order Anura; family Dendrobatidae; genus Phyllobates; species Phyllobates terribilis. Next base: position 598,019,463 of record NW_027362765.1, on the reverse strand, counting down.
ATGAAAAACCATCATCCGACGCAACCCATACATTGCCATTCCATGCACACAAAGTTTACTTCAGGGCTGTACCAGGTGGTAGTGCCATTCAAAGAAAATGGCTTTCTTACTGTGCGCAAACTCACAAGTTATTTTGCTCTACATGCATGGCATTTTGTAGTAACAGAAGACGCCATTTTATTAATGGCTGTGAAGTTGATAAAATACTTTTGTACGATCGCATAAAGGAACATGAGGAATCGATCCTACATCAGTCATCTGCAACAGCTTATTTGTTTGCTGAAAAAAAAAGACATTGAAACAATGATCAATATATATTAAGTCAATAAAAACAAAGAAAAAATAGAACAAAATCGAACAGTTGTTAAAAGAGTAATTGACATTAAACTCTGCATAGCCAAACTAAATCTTGCGTCCAGAGGAAAGGATGAAGCTGCTCATTCTTTGCTAAATCCTGATCTAAATCAGGGAAATTTTCTAGAGCTAGCACTGCTTATTAGCAAGTGTGATAGCACACTGAAAAAACATGTAGATGACGTTGTGGCAATTAGTGAGAAGCAAAAAAAAGACACCCACATAGCAAAGGACGTGGTGGTTTGGTGACATTTTTAAGTAAGACTTCAGTCAACCGTTTAATTGTAATAATGGGAAAAATGGTGAAAGACCAAATAAGTCAGGATGTGAAAAATGCTGTTAAGTTCAGTGTGGAAATGGACAGCACACAAGATGTTTCTGTTCAAGAATAGTGCAGCATAATTTTGCGTTATGTGAAGGACAGGACGGTCCATGAAAGACTCTTTTCTCTAATTAATGTCACTAGCACAACTGGGAAAGATCTTTTCTCAGGAATGAAAGAACAATTAGATAAGTTTTCTTTGAGTGTTACCAATATTGTTGGTTGTTCTTTTGATGGCGCTGCTAATATGAGTGGATGCTACAATGGTGTACAGGCCCACATAAAGACCATGTCATGCAACTATGTGTTTATTTGGTGTTATGCGCATATACTTAACCTGGTCATTGTTGATGCTACAAAATCCGCCTATCAGGTAAAATCATTCTTTGGCCTTTTAGAGAAGACAGCTGTCTTTTTCTCAGAATCCTATAAAAGATCTGGTGTATGGACTCAACATGTTAGATCACAGACTGAAGGTCATGACAAATTGCCTAGACTTAAGAAAATTGCTGACACTCGCTGGTGGAGCAAACCAAGGGCTTTGCATATAATTTTTGGATCCTACCATGACCAATCGAGGCAACTGTACAGCACACTATTGTACAACTTGCATTACATTTCAACTTGCCCAACTTTTGATTATAAAGCAATAACTGAGGCAACTAATCTACTTCACTGCTGGACAAAGTATGAAACCTTGCTTGTTGCATTTTTGTTTATGCAAATTTTTGAAATTGCTAATCAGATTTCAAATTACCTCCAAACTCGTGGACTGGATGTTTTACAGGCATGGCGCAGGATCGAAAGTGCCAGAATTCAGATCCTTAGGCTCAGGGATTCCATCACTGACCTTATTAAAACAGTCAATTCATTTATTGAAAATGTAGATTCTACACTTGACGAACGCTCAATAAATGTTATTGTTGAAAAAGCATTACCACAGAAAAGAATAGGTAGAAAAAAGACTATTCCTGGTGAGTTAGCAAAGGATGAGCCGTCTTCTGACCCCCGGAAAAGTTTTCAGCATCATGTTTTTTATGTTGTCATTGACCAGGCAACAATGAGGATTGAAAACAAATTATCAAAAAACAAAAACCAGATTCAAGATCTAGCGTACTTTGACCCCAGACAGTTTGACCGAATTAGCTCTACTGACATTCCATCAGAGGCTTTGCAGACTTTAGCTACGCTGGCTGAAGTTGATGTTTTTCAACTTAAAATTAAGCTAGTTAGTTTTAAAGAAAACTATTCTGCTCTCAAAAATCAATGCCCTCCTGTGGATGAAATTGCACATGAAATAGAGGACGATGAAGAGGAAGTCATTGATACCAAAAAGTTAGCATGTGAAAACTGTCTTTCCTGCTGCTACAGACTTTTATATGACTACAATTTACATTCTGCTGCTTACACAAACATTTTTGCAGTTTACAAGACACTTCTTACAATTGATGCACCCAGGTTTCATGTGAAAGAGTGTTCTCAAAGCTGAAAATTGTAAAAAATCATCTGAGGTCTTCGATTGGACAGGAGCTTTTAGAGTCACTCCTGTTGAACATTGAGTAAGACATTTCAAGGAACTTAGACTATGGTGACATTATTAATACGTATGCAATGTCATCTTCTGTTCTGAAAAAAAAAACTTTTGCAATTTTGCTGCTGAATGACTGTTAGGCTATGTGCCCACGATGCAGAAATGCTGCATATTTTTTACGCTTCTCCCTGGCAGGAAAAATGCATGCGGTTTTTACATGCGTTTTTCCCGCCAGGTAGAAGCGTTTGTCAAGCGTCTTTGCATGCATTTCTGCATGCGGGTTATCAAGCGCTTTTCCAAGCAATTTTAGCATCACTTGGAAAGTGCTTGACAAGTTGTTCACACTATATAAATCCATGCAACCGGCATGGATTTATATAGTGTGACCAAGTAATAGTTAAAAAAAAGAATAGAATGGTAAAAAAAAAGAAAAGATTATACTTACCTTCCGGTGTCTTCCCGGTGTTATCTCTGCTGCGTTCGGTCTCTTGCACTGCTCGCGGTGGTGTGAAGGACCTGCGGTGATGTAATTGAGCCATGTCATGGGTCACATGACTCAGTGACGTCATGGCAGGTCCTTCACAACAGCGGGAGCATTGCAATAGACCGGACGGAGCAGACAAAACACCGGGAGGACCTCAGAAGGTGAGTATAAACTTTATTTTTTATTTTCAATTCTTTTTTTTACAGTTTCTATGGAACCCGGGTCTGGATGAGAGTCTCCTCTCCTCCAGACTTGGGTACCATCCGCACAGAGAAACGCATAATATCCGTGTGTACAAATGTACTGAAACGGATATTATGCGTTTCAATGCAAGTCAATGGCGGCAATTACGCTGCGTGTCCGCAAAATTAATGGACATGCTGCGGATTTTTGAGCGCAGCATAAACGCTGCGGAAAAATCCGCAGCATGGGCATTGACATTGTGGCTTGTCATTGGGGACCATGGGGGGCGGATTACCAAGCGTTTCCCAAGCGTTTACGCTGCGGAAATTCCGCAGCATATACGCTTGTAAAACGCTACGTGGGCACATACCCTTAGTGTGTGTTTATTTGTTGTTTTGGGCTTTTCACTAACAATTGAATGGTATTGTATTATAGAGGAGAGGAAAACGTGCAATACAAACTTCCAAAATGCTTACAGAAATCTTTAAGTTTTCCCAGTGGGCCAAGTTTGGTGCTGCTACAATGATGCTGGCTGCTGGGATGCTAGATAGATGCAGGTTCAATTTGTGGCACTTATACTTTAAGAGAATGTACCTTGAAAGTATTTATTGTTATTGTTCTGTTAAGGCACTTTATCACACACTGGTGTGAATAAGATAACAGTGTTCCTCTTTTGCCTGGAGTGTTTCTTTAGTTTGTTATTTATTCATTATATTGGTTATATATTGGTTAATAAAGTTGATTCATTTTGAAAGAGTTTGTGAACTTATGTTATTCCTATATACGGTAACTGCATGGTGCTGGTGAGCCCCAGGATTGACTTTTTCCTGGTGGGCCCCAGGTACTCCAGTCCGGCGCTGGATAGGTTCACTTTAAAGTGCAGGAGGCTGTTCAGCTGTTCAGACTTGTTAAAGTTTTTCTGAATAGCAAAGTATAGCGGCGTTGGAAGGGGCAGCTATATAGGGTTTATGGGTACCTTTACCTTTACTATGGCACACCACACAACACTCCTTTCTCTATATAGTGACAACCTGTACTGGTTGGCTCTAGTGCTGTATTTATGCAATGATTTTGGTTCTTGAATTGTATGTATGTATTGAGCTTAATTCTGACACTGAAACAATGTAATGAGCTAGGTTCCGAAACAAAGTTATGAGGTTGGTTCTTGTGCTATATTTTTGTTATGTGCTTATGACATCGTGTCTGAACTTTTTGTATTGAGGTTTAAACAGAGAGAGCTCTCAGAATGGAGCAAGAGATGAAGGAATAACAGACTGCAGCCACAAAATGGAAGACATTTCTAAATGAAGACTTATAAATTGTTGTTAGTAAGGATGTTAGTTGTTAGTGAGGCACAGCTGACGAGGAAAAAGACGTGATTATAAATTGCACAGTAATATCCTGAGTTTTAGTTCTGACAAGAACACGTACAATAAAAAAGTGAGACGCTGATACTTATGCGGATTTAGCACCAGGAGAAATGTTTGTTATGAGCTTGGTTCTGAAACTATGTTATGAGGCCGATTCATGTACTATATTTATATTATCGGCTTATGACATTGACCCTGCACTTTAAATTTGTGTATTTGGTGGTTGGGGTGTGTGCATAATGTTATGGAGATTTGCCATGTTTACCTCACTCAACTCTCCTTGCTTGCAAGGCCTTTGACACAGAAAAAAATGTTAGTGGCTACCTTCAGTTAATAAAATAGCATTAAGTTTCAGTCTGCAATCTTCATTCCTTCCTTCATTTTCAGATCTCTTGATATGCAGTTTGACCAAAGTTTCAGATTTTTTTCTTCTGGGAGTGTCTATCTCAGTAATACAGGCTGGATGTGAGGTCTATATGCATCCAGAGTACTTCTGTCTTTATTAGTTCATATATTAGTACAGCTTCTATTCTGCATTTACGCCATGTACTTTCTTTCTTTTCTAAAGCCTGTCAGCAGCCCTCCCCTGTACATATTTTCTCCCATACTATGGGGATCTGTGTATAACCCCCTTCCCATTCCTGCTGCTATTTCTAAGGGCTTGATCACATGAGCATATAACACGGCTGAGTGATATTGGACCAATGTTATACTATAGGGCAGTGCAGATCTGTGCTTTTTTTCTCATGCCGATTTGGCTCCGGAATTCAGATCACGTGCACCCACACAAGTCTACAGGTGTGTGTGAAACACTGGACTGCATTCGGATGTCATCCGAGTACAATCCGGCATCCGTGGACAATGTAGAAGATGGAAAAATTAAGTTCTCAGTGCTCCGATTCTCCCATACAAGAGAATTGGATCACACTAAGATGATACTCGACTTAAACTCTGACAGTGTTTGAGCCAAGTGTCATTAACATAATCGAGCTGATTCTCTTGTATGAGAGAATCATCACTTGTGTGACCCTGGCCTAAGGCCACGGCCCCACTATCAGTATTTGGCCACGGCCCCACTATCAGTATTTGGCCATGGCCCCACTATCTGTATTATGTCAGTATTTTTTCTCAGGAGTGGGAGCCAAAACCAGGAGTGGGTAATAAATGCAGAATTGATGCACTTGTTTCTATTATATCTTTTCTTCGATTGCTCCTCACCTGGTTTTGGCCAAATACTGATAGTGGGGCTGTGGCCTAACACTGAGAAAAGGAAAGAGAGAGAGTACAATTAGAACTGTACAAGAGCTGTAATGGATTTGTAACATTTTTGTTATGTAAAGGACTACAGCATCAAAATGGTAGACATTCTTAAATTAAGATTATTTTAAAAAGTTGACTAACTTTGCATTTTTGGAAGCAAATGAACAATAAAAAAATCATATCCTTAGGATATGATATATAGATAAAAGCGTTATTCTTCATGTGCACACATAGGAACACAAGCTGAAAAGTTACTTCAATGCACCATTTCCTCCTTTAACCATTATACATATCAGAAACTTCCTTTAAATTGGAAAATAAATCGTATAAAGTCTACCCAGATCTTTTCAGCGCTCCTAGTGTGACATCATGTTTTTGGCCTTTAAAATATGCCATGACATACCAATAATGTTTCTGGCAGCTTAACAAACCAGATGTGAGGTTGTTGGGTGTAGCTGGAAAATAACTAAAGAAACATGGCAGCTTCCTGCATGAGGAATCAAACATAATCACTTTCGATGATATATTCAGGCTAGTGATTTCAATGTTTCCTAAAGAATAAAAATACATTCAAAAGATGAATCAAATTACATTATATTTACTGTACATCAATTGGATGATAGACAAAGAAACATCTACTTTTTCACCTTTTTCTAACAGACATTATTGTAAAAGAAAATAATACAACCACTAAACTCCCATTATTCTCCTTGTCCGCATTCCTAAAATCATGTCATTGTTATCACCAGATTGGTGTCATGTACTTAGGACAACCATCAGGAATTTCTGGGCCATATACAGCCAAGGTATCTGGGTGCCTGACCCTCAATTGTAGCCAGGAAAAGGGGCAACAGAAAGTGGTGGTAGCTGGCAGAATAATGGTACAGCCAAGTGGAGAGGTGTGGAAAAATCGCTTTGCACAGGCATAGCAGGTATTATTAGACCAGCGTGCTGTCTGTTAGTCACACAAACAAGCACACTGACCGAAAATACTGACACCTAAACCTGGCCTTTCAAGAATGCTTTATAGCGTGTTTAACCAAAGGAGTCACCAATACAGGACTCTTACCCCTAAATTGATCCAGTTGCTTTATGTTTGTTTTTTTTGCTGGACAAAAAAGTTGTGGAGACTACATTTTTCTCTCTAGCTAAAGCAAATGACGTCAGATATGTGCTTGGAATAACTCTCATCACTGGTATATTTTAATAAACTGCACAAGTACAAAACATGTTACAACAAAGCCTCCACCATTACCCATTTGCATTAGGCAGGGTTCACATGAGTGTATTTCAATGCCTGGACTGACTGCAGGTCTCTTGACCTGAACTTACAGCCTCATGGAAACATATAAGTCTGTAAGTTCAGGTAGGAAAATCTGTGGTCAATCCGGGAATTGAGGTCCATATACGCACCATAAAGTATGCTCATGTGAACCCAGTGTTCGGCAGCGCTTCTATTTAGATGGCTCTTCTTCTCATATAGAAAATAAGCTCTTTGAGCACAAAGCAGATAGCAGCTGAACTATCTCCAGCAGAGCTGTCTAGAAAGGCGAGGTCATTGCAATTGCCTTTAGATTTAGTTGTTGGACCCGTAGAAGTGCAGTTTAGTGCGCGAAATGGCTGTGGTCCACTCTTCACCCCCACACCTCCTAGCCAACCGCGGCGTCTGAATGTCTGATCTGGAATAGAGGACTTCATACTGGCATCTGACGGTGAGTGCTGTTTTCTGCTTTTCTCTTGGCAAGGATATAATTTACTGGACTTCATATAGCACCACCACATGTAGATTGCCAACAGCTATACACTCCGGAGAAAGCGTTAAAAGACGCAAAGGGCTTGTTTTTTTTGATCTGGTGCCGTGCAGCTTTTATCACAGAACTATATGCCTTTAGATTTATGTTCACATTCAATCGGAATGAAAGCTGCTGATAAAACTACTATATTATATATATATACTCGTATATATGTATACATACAGTACAGACCAAAAGTTTGGACACACCTTCTCATTTAAAGATTTTTCTGTATTTTCATGACTATGAAAATTGTACATTCACACTGAAGGCATCAAAACTATGAATTAACACATGTGGAATTATATACTTAACAAAAAAGTGTGAAACAACTGAAAATAAGTCTTATATTCTAGGTTCTTCAAAGTAGCCACCTTTTGCTTTGTTGACTGGGGAGGAGTCCTGAGGAGATAATTTGCATATTCCCACTGCATTTTGGGGTAAGTGAAGAGGCTCCGCGAGCTCAAAGAACACTGGATTTTGGCTGTTGGAGCTGAAAAGAGGACATCGGTAAACCGCGCGCCTACTGGCGCGCGCATTTTGAAGCTTTTTTTTTAAGCTTTTTTCACTGTTTTCAGAACATTAACAGTAAGAACATGGAAGAGTCCAGGAGCCATTTGGTGAGCAGCATATCCTGCTACATGTTCACAGACTTGCCAGTGGAAAAGCCAAACTTCACATGCCAGAAATGCAAGCTTGTGTCCCTGTTGGAGGAAAAGTTGCGAAATCTAGAAGAGAGGTTAACTACCTTGAAAATCATTAAGGAAGGTGAAGAGTTCTTAGACAGAGCAGAATTATCTCTTCATGATTCAGAAACAGAAGAAATTCGAACTGCACCTGACGAAACAGAGGAATGGAAGCAGTTGACCCACAGAAGCAGGAGGATCGAGAGGCAGTCAGCACCCATACTGCTCAGGAACCAGTACCAGGCTCTCACGCAGGAGAACCATGAAGAAATACAGCAAAATAAGACTTTGCCAGCAATGAATAACCTTGTAAGCCCTCAGAATCCTCCTGGATGGAGAAACAAGAATGTTGTGAAGAAAAAACGGAGAGTGGTGGTCATGGGGGATTCCCTGTTAAGAGGAACAGAGGCCGCTATCTGCAGACCAGACATAACCTCAAGAGAAATGTGCTGTCTTCCAGGAGCAAAAATTAAAGATGTGTCTGACAGGATATCAAGACTCTTCAGACCTACAGATCACTACCCATTCCTGCTAATACATGTGGGGACAAATGACACCGCAAGAAAGGACCTGGAAACCATCTGCAGTGACTTTGAAGACTTAGGCAAGAAAGTGAAAGAATTGGGAGCGCAGGTGGTCTTCTCATCCATCCTCCCAGTGGATGGCCATGGAACAATGAGGTGGAATAAGATTCTACAGGTGAACAACTGGCTACGTCGATGGTGCCGTCAACAAGGATTTGGATTTCTGGATCACGGAATGAATTACCTATATGATGGACTACTTGCTAGAGAAGGGGTGCACCTTACGAAGACTGGAAAACATGTATTTGGAAGTCGCCTTGCTGCACTCATCAGGAGAGCTTTAAACTAGAACAATGTGGGAAGGGAAGCAAAAGGCCAGAAAAAGCCATACAACTGACAAATACTATTGAGATCTCTGCTACTGGAAGTGGAAAGGAAGAACAAAGACAAAACAATTTAAATAATAATAATATGGGAGGAAGAGAAACCAATCACAAACTAAAATGTTTTTATACAAATGCACAAAGCATGGGCAACAAACAAGGAGAATTGGAACTACTAATGCAGGAAAAGAAATATGATGTCATTGGAATCACTGAAACTTGGTGGGACGATACACATGATTGGAATAAAAGGCTAAAAGGATACAACTTATTTGCAAGAAACAGACTTGATAAACGAGGAGGAGGTGTCGCATTGTATGTTAGAAAAGCGTATATCTGCACAGAGATTGAAGCTTCAGAGACTGGGAGTTCTGCGGAAACTGTTTGGGTAAGAATACAAGGAGAGAACAACGGAAAGGACACCATTGTAGGCATTTACTACAGGCCACCTGGGCAAGCTGAATATATGGATGAACTCTTTATGTATCAAATGACCAAGTTCTCCAAAAAATATGACGTAGTGGTCATGGGAGATTTCAACTATCCAGACATTTGTTGGGAATCTCTCTCAAGTAAAACTAACAGGTCAAGCAAATTCTTATCCTCTCTTGCTGACAACTTTATCTTCCAAAAGGTAGGGGAGAAAACAAGGGGATCTGCTACTTTGGATCTAATCCTTATAAACAGGGAGGAAATGGTTGAGGAGGTAAAGGTGGCTGGGACCCTAGGAGGCAGCGATCATGCTATTATAGAATTTTGGATAACTAGAGGAGGAAGACATGTGAAGACTCAAACTTCAAGGTTAGATTTTAGAAAGGCAGATTTTAAGAGACTCAGAAAGAGAATAGGAGGGATCCAATGGCTGGATGTCCTTAAGGACAAAAATGTCCAGGAAGGATGGGAAATTTTTAAAAATGAGATTCTCAAAGCACAATCGTTAACAATCCCGAAAAGTAGGAAGAATGGGAAGCATTTAAGGAAACCAGGACGGATGAACACAGAACTTAAACACATGCTAAAAAGAAAGAAAGAAATGTTTATTAAATGGAAAGAGGGAGGCATATCTAAAGAAGATTATAATGCAGTCTGCAGATCCTGTAGGGCACGTATCAGGTTAGCTAAAGCTGACAATGAATTAAGGCTTGCAAGAGATGTCAAAAGCAATAAAAAAGGATTTTGGGGGTATGTCAAAAGTAAAAGAAAAGTCAAAGATGCTATAGGATTTTTACAGGATGAAAATGGAGAAATGGTAAGAGAGGATGTTGAGAAGGCCGAACTTTTTAATTCCTATTTTGCATCTGTTTTCTCTCAGAAAGAAAATGTAACATCAACTGATCTTCACTGTCCTTTTAAAGGAATAGAGGAATCCAAGTTATCTGTAAACAGAAAGATTGTGAGGGAATATTTAGCTAACATAAATGAGTTCAAGTCTCGAGGTTCAGATGAATTACACCCCAGAGTACTGAAGGAGATCGTAGAAGAAATTATAGAACCACTCTCCATAATCTTTGAAAATTCTTGGAGAACAGGAGAAGTCCCAGAAGACTGGAGAAGAGCAAATGTTGTTCCTATCTTCAAAAAGGGGAAGAAGGTGGACCCAGGGAACTATAGGCCGGTGAGTCTGACTTCTATACCAGGAAAGATCTTTGAACAAATTATTAAACAACATGTATGTAAGTACATGGATAAGAATGAAGTGATTAACCAGAGTCAGCATGGGTTTGTAACTAACAAGTCATGTCAGACTAACTTAATTTCCTTCTATGACAGAATCACTGACTGGGTGGATCAGGGAAATGCTGTAGATATAGTATATCTTGACTTCAGCAAAGCATTTGACAAAGTATCTCACACCATCCTTATTGAAAAAATGACCAAGTATGCAATGGACCAGGCAACTGTTAGGTGGATTCATAACTGGCTTAGTGATCGGACTCAAAGGGTGGTTGTAAATGGCTTCACATCCAGCTGGATGAACGTCTCAAGTGGGGTACCACAGGGCTCCGTCCTGGGACCTGTATTGTTCAACATCTTTATCAATGATTTAGATGAAGGAATTGAGGGTAAACTGATTAAATTTGCTGATGACACAAAGCTAGGAGGGATAGCTAATACTAGAGAAGAGAGAGAGAGGATTCAAAAAGACCTAAATAAACTGGAGCAGTGGGCAGCAACCAACAGAATGGTTTTTAACAGGGAAAAATGCAAAGTACTACATCTGGGCAATAAAAATGAAAAAAGCATATACAGAATGGGAGGAAAAGAGCTAAGCAACAGTACATGTGAAAAAGACTTAGGTATACTAATAGATCATAGACTGAACATGAGTCAACAGTGTGATGCAGCAGCAAAAAGGGCAATTACAATTCTGGGATGTATTAACAGAAGCATACAGTCTAGATCACGTGAAGTCATTATCGGTCTTTACTCCTCTTTGGTCAGACCTCATCTGGAATACTGTGTACAGTTTTGGGCACCACATTTTAAAAAAGACATAGACAAACTGGAGCAAGTTCAGAGAAGAGCGACCAGAATGGTGACCGGTCTGCAAACCATGTCCTATGAGGAACGGTTGCAGGATTTGAGAATGTTTAGCTTGCAAAAAAGAAGACTGAGAGGAGACTTAATAGCTGTCTACAAATATGTCAAGGGCTGTCACATTGTAGAAGGATCATCTTTATTCTCATTTGCACAAGGAAAGACTAGAAGCAATGGGATAAAACTAAATGGGAGGAGACACAGATTAGATATTAGAAAAAACTTTTTGACAGTTAGGGTGATTAATGAGTGGAACAGGCTGCCACGAGAGGTGGTGAGTTCCCCTTCAATGTACGTCTTCAAACAGAGGCTGGACAGACATCTGTCTGAGATGATTTAGTGAATCCTGCTTTGAGCAGGGGGTTGGACCAGATGACCCAGGAGGTCCCTTCCAACTCTACCATTCTATGATTCTATGATTCTATGACTGCTTTGCACACTCTTGGCATTCTCTTGATGAGCTTCAAGAGGTAGTCACCAGAAATGGTTTTCACTTCACAGGTGTGCCCTGTCTGGTTTAACAAGTGGGATTTCTTGCCTTATAAATGGGGTTGGGACCATCAGTTGTGTTGTGCAGAAGTCTGGTGGATACACAGCTGATAGTCCTACTGAATAGACTGTTAGCTGCTTTTTTCTTGCCATAATACAAATTCTAAGTAAAGAAAAATGAGTGGCCATCATTACTTTAAGAAATGAAGGTCAGTCAGTGTGAAAAATTGGGAAAACTTTGAAAGTGTCCCCAAGTGCTACAAAGAAACTGTCTCACATGAGGACCGCCCCAGGAAAGGAAGACCAAGAGTCAACTCTGCTTCTGAGGATAAGTTTATCTGAGTCACCAGCCTCAGAAATCGCAGGTTAACACCAGCTCAGATAAGAGACCAGGTCAATGCCACACAGAGTTCTAGCAGCAGACACATCTCTACAACAACTGTTAAGAGGAGACTTTGTGCAGCAGGCCTTCATGGTAAAATAGCTGATAGGAAACCACTGCTAAGGACAGGCAACAAGCCCTGTTTGGGCTAAAGAACACAAGGAATGGACATTAGACCAGTGGAAATCTATGCTTTGGTCTGATGAGTCCAAATTTGAGTTCTTTGGTTCCAACCACCGTGTCTTTGTGTGACGCAGAAAAGGTGAACGGATGGACTCTACATGCCTGGTTCCGACCGTGAAGCATGGAGGAGGAGGTGTGATGGTGTGGGGGTGCTTTGCTAGTGACACTGTTGGGGATTTATTCAAAACTGAAGGCATACTGAACCAGCATGGCTACCACAGCATCTTGCAGCGGCATGCTATTCCATCCGGTTTGCGTTTAGTTGGACCATCATTTATTTTTCAACAGGACAATGACCCCAAACACACCTCCAGGCTGTGTAAGGGCTATTTGACCAAGAAGGAGAGTGATGGGGTGCTACGTCAGATGACCTGGCCTCCACAGTCACCAGACCTGAACCCAATCGAGATGGTTTGGGGTGAGCTGGACCGCAGAGTGAAGACAAAAGGGCCAACAAGTGCTAAGCATCTCTGGGAACTCCTTCAAGATTGTTGGAAGACCATTTCCGGTTGTAGTGCCGGCGTCCCTGCCCTCTGCTAGGCAGGGACGCTGTTCCCCTCACCGCTCTGCTCCGTGCCCGGCGTCCCTCTCCCGCTCTGCTGGCAGCGCGCGCTCCTTCCCGGCCACTGTGCTTAGGGCGCGCGCGCGCCCCTCCCTCCCTCTTAAAGGGGCCGCGCGCGCCGTCCTAAGGAGTCCCCGGCCAATGGCCGGAGGACTTTACCATATATAAGGCACCTCCTCCAAAATGGAGGTGCCCGAGTAATGTTGTTGCACCGTTCTACTCTGCTTCAGCCCTCAGGTCCCGTTGCCAGTTACCTGCCAGTTGCCTGCCAGATTCCTGCCAGCTTGCTGTCCTAATCCTGCCTGATTTCCTGTTACCTGCCTGCCTGCCTGAGGTCCGACGGTCTGCCTTACAACTCCGGTCAGTCTGTCTAAGGACCAACTTGCCCGCTCACCTGGGAGCGCACATCAGCTACCTGCCTGCTTGCCTGAGGTCCGACGGTCTGCCTTACAACTCCGGTCAGTCTGTCTATGGACCAGCTTGCCCGCTCACCTGGGAGCGCTTCTCCGCTACCTGCCTGCTTGCCTGCCCGGAGGCTCCGCTGTCACGTGCTGTGACCACCAGCTATTCCAGACTCTTGCCCGCTCACCTGGGAGCGCTTCTCCGCTACCTGCCTGCTTGCCTGCCCGGAGGCTCCGCTGTCACGTGCTGTGACCACCAGCTATTCCAGACTCTCGCCCGCTCACCTGGGAGCGCTTCTCCGCTACCTGCCTGCCCGGGGGTTCCGCTGTCACGTGCTGGGACACCAGCTATTCCAGAGACTCTTGCCCGCTCACCTGGGAGCGCTTCTCCGCTACCTGACTGCTTGCCTACCTGGAGGCTCCGCCGTCACGTGCTGTGACCACCTGCTATTCCAGAGACTCTCGCTTGCTCACCTGGGAGCACACATCCTCCATCTGCCTTGCTAGCCTACCTGGAGGTTCAGCCATCACAGGTCGTACCTACCCTTTACCTAGAGACTGCCCCGGTCACTTGCCGTGACCTCCAGCCCGTTCTTCCAGAGACTGCCCCGGTCACTTGCCGTGACCTCCAGCCCGTTCTTCCAGAGACTGCCCTGATCACTTGCCGTGACCTCCTGCCCGTACACCCAGAGACTGTCCCGGTCACCTGCTGTGACTGCCTGCCTGGTCGCCACCCGCTCCCTTACAAGGACCGCTCCCTTGTATAGTAGCCCAGAGGTTCCGCCTCCCAGACCCGTTACAGTTTGCTCGGGCCATGGAACCCGGTGGCACCCAAGCTCTCTCGCTTTCGGACCTACGTCATGAACTGTCCCGTCAGAGGTCCCAACAGGAGTCCATCCTGAGTCATCTGCGGAATGTCAACTCTTTCCTGGACACTCTGACTGCTCCACCAGCAACCACCGCTAGTGTCATGACTCGCAGCCCGGCAGCGCCGCTGCCCACCAATACCATGGCATCCTGCCCCGGACCCCGGCTTTCTACACCTCCACGCTTCGGAGGCGACCCCGCTCAAGCTAGGGGCTTCATAAACCAGTGCACCCTGCACTTTGAACTATTGTCCCACCAGTTTAACTCCGACTGAGCCAAAATTGCATTCATCATGTCCCATCTCACCGGGGAGGCCCTGGCCTGGCTAAATCCTCTATGGGAGAGAGGAGACCCCCTGGTGTCCAACTTGCCTGCTTTTCTCACGGCTTTCCGGAAAGTCTTCGACGAACCCGGACGGAAGACCTCATCCGCATCATCGTTGCTACGCCTCCGTCAGGAAAGTCTCACCGTGGGCCAATATGCCATACGGTTCCGTACCCTTGCCTCGGAGCTGGCCTGGGATAACGACGCTCTGGTTTCCGTCTTCTGGGAGGGTCTGTCCGGCCGTATTAAAGATGAACTTGCCGGTCGGGACATTCCTACCACTCTCGATGACTTAATAACTCTTGCCACCTGGATTGACCTACGGTTCCAGGAGCGTGCCAGAGAGGTCACCCGTGAGAGGAGGTTACCACGTCTAGCTCCTACCTTTCAGAAACCCGTCACTCCTTCTGTCTCTAACCAGGTACACCCTCCTGAGCCTATGCAGGTCGACCAGACCAAGATGGTCAAGACCCGTCAGGACTTACGCCGTGCCGAGGGGACCTGCTTCTACTGTGGCAGTAAGGAGCACCGGATCCGTGCCTGCCCGGAGAGGTCGGGAAACGCCTGTGTCTAGGTTCGCTCAGAGAGGTCCACCTAGACAAGAATAAATCCTCTCCATCCCTGCTGTTGTCAGTTTCAATCGTCTACGGGGAGAACCGTTATTTCGAACTAGCCCAACTGGACTCTGGAGCAGCCGGGAATCTTATTTCACAGTCCCTGGTAGAGAAATACCGCATCCCCACCAAACCTCTGGCTGTACCCTTGTCTGTTGCTGCCGTGGATGGGGGGCTCTTACCACGCCCCATCCAACTCATCACCGAATCCATTACTCTGCAGGTGGGAATGCTGCATTCTGAAAGTATCTCCTTCCATGTTCTGCCTGGACTCTCTCACGCCCTCTTGCTAGGCCTACCTTGGCTCCAGAAACATGCACCCGTTCTTGACTGGCAGACCGGAGAAGTCCTTCGCTGGGGACAGGGCTGCCATAAGACCTGTCTGGTTCCCGTTCATCCCGTCCGTCCTTCTCCTACCCCAGCTAATCTACCTGGACTTCCGATTCCTTATTGGTCTTATGCTGATGTCTTTAATAAAAAGGAGGCAGAGACACTACCCCCTCATAGGCCATACGACTGCCCTATCGACCTGTTACCTGGTACTTTTCCTCCCCGTGGGCGTATTTATCCATTATCCGCTGCTGAGACCCGGTCGATGTCCGAATATATTGAGGAGAATCTGGCCAGGGGATTCATCCGGAAATCTACCTCCCCGGCGGGAGCAGGCTTCTTTTTCGTCAAAAACAAGGACGGCTCTCTCCGTCCCTGTATAGACTATAGAGGCCTTAACCAGATCACGGTGAAGAATAAGTACCCCCTTCCGCTCATTCCGGAGTTATCTGATCGTCTGAGGGGGGCTAGAATCTTCACCAAACTGGACCTCCGTGGGGCGTACAACCTGGTTCGTATCCGTCAGGGGGATGAATGGAAGACGGCATTCAACACCCGGGACGGCCACTATGAATATCTGGTAATGCCCTTTGGCCTCTGTAACGCTCCTGCCGTCTTTCAAGAGTTGGTCAATGACATCTTCCGGGACCTTCTCTTCTCCTGCGTAGTGGTGTACCTGGACGACATCTTGGTCTTCTCTCCGGATCTCCAGACTCACCGGAGGGATGTTCGTCAGGTCCTGCTCAGGCTCAGGCAGAACCATCTCTACGCTAAATATGAGAAGTGCCTCTTTGAGCAGACCTCGCTTCCGTTTCTGGGCTACATTATCTCTCAGACCGGCCTACAAATGGATCCTGAGAAACTGTCTGCCATCGAGAAATGGCCCCGACCAGAGGGGTTGAAGGCTATTCAACGGTTCCTGGGCTTCGCCAACTATTACCGCCTCTTCATCCCGCACTTCTCTTCCCGGACTGCCCCAATTTCCGCGCTCACCCGTAAGGGTACTAATCCCAAAGAGTGGCCGCCCGAAGCAGAGGAGGCCTTTCTTTCCCTAAAACAGGCCTTCTCTTCCGCCCCGGTGCTGCATCGCCCGGACGGCAACAAGCAGTTCTTCCTGGAAGTTGACGCCTCCTCCTCTGGAGCCGGAGCGGTACTTACTCAAAAATCATCTTCCGGGAGAATGGTAACTTGTGGCTTCTTCTCCAAACTCTTCTCCTCTTCTGAGCGCAACTATTCCATAGGAGACCGAGAGTTATTGGCCATCAAGCTGGCGTTGGAGGAGTGACGTTACCTACTCGAGGGGGCTCTTCATCCGGTAATAATTTACACTGACCACAAGAACTTGGCTTACCTCCAGCATGCCCAGAGACTTAACCCGCGCCAAGCCCGGTGATCCTTGTTTTTTGCTCGCTTTGATTTTGTTCTTCATTTTCGCCCGGCTGACAAAAACGTCAAAGCAGACGCCTTGTCCCGATCCTTTCTGGTGTCCGATCTCGAGGAAGAACCTAAACATATCATCGATCCCGCCAGAGTAATGCAGGTGGCTCCCGTGAGTCTAAATCGTCTCCCTCCCGGTAAGACGTTTGTTTCAGTACCTGATCGGGAGAAGATCCTACACTGGGGCCATTCGTCTAAACTAGCTGGCCACGCCGGTCAGAAAAAGACCCTCCAGCTTATTGCCCGGCACTATTGGTGGCCTACCCTGCACAAGGACATAATAGACTTTGTTTCTGCCTGTGTGTCCTGCGCCCGCAACAAAGTCCCGAGACATCTGCCAGCCGGACGCCTCCTTCCGCTTCCTGTACCTGCTGCCCCCTGGCAGCATATAGCAATGGACTTTATAACTGATCTCCCCGTCTCTGCCGGTTGTACGGTCATTTGGGTGGTCGCTGACCGCTTTTCCAAGATGGCTCACTTTATTCCCCTGCCAGGCCTTCCGTCTGCACCCGAGCTGGCTAAAGACTTTATCCGCCACATCTTCCGTCTTCATGGCCTGCCCCTCCACATCGTGTCGGATCGTGGGGTACAGTTCACCTCACGTTTCTGGAGAGCCACTTGTAAACTACTAGACGTCACCCTGGACTTCTCTTCCGCTTACCACCCACAGTCCAATGGTCAAGTGGAGCGGATCAATCAGAACCTGACCAGTTACCTCCGGCACTTCGTTAATGCCCACCATTCTGACTGGGTGGATCTCCTACCATGGGCCGAGTTCTCTTATAATAATCA
The DNA here is from genome assembly GCF_046119375.1 of Phyllobates terribilis. NCBI lineage: Eukaryota > Metazoa > Chordata > Amphibia > Anura > Dendrobatidae > Phyllobates > Phyllobates terribilis. The sequence continues at coordinate 598,001,654 of NW_027362765.1, read as the reverse complement.
CGAGAGCGAATCCTCCTCCAAATCCCCGTTTTTTGTAGTCTTTGGTCAGCATCCTCGGATTCCTTTTCCTGTCTCCACCTCTGTGGACAACCCGGCTGCGGAATCTCTCGTTAGCAAATTTTCCTCCATATGGGAGAGTACCCGGTCCGCACTCCTTCTGTCATCCGAGCGTATGAAAAGACACGCTGACAAAAAACGCCTGGATCCTCCACAATTTCATCCAGGAGATAAAGTCTGGCTCTCATCTAAATATGTTCGACTCAAGATACCTTCTTACAAGTTAGGGCCTCGGTTCATCGGTCCTCTGGAGGTCATCAGTCAGATCAACCCGGTGGCCTATAAATTGAAACTCCCGGCCAACTTACGGATCCCTAACTCCTTCCATGTATCTCTCCTCAAACCCGTGGTGCTTAACTCTTTTTCCAAGTCTACAGGTACGCCTCCTGCTCCGGTTTCTGCTGAGGACGAGTTTGAGGTAGAGAACATTCTTGCCACCAAAAGGGTAAGAGGAAAGACCTTTTTTCTGGTAGATTGGAAGGGGTTTGGTCCTGAGGAGAGAACGTGGGAGCCCCGGGAGAACATCCATGCCCCTCTCATCCTAGCTAAATTTCTATCTGGCCTAAAAAAGGGGGGGCCTAAAGGGGGGGGTACTGTAGTGCCGGCGTCCCTGCCCTCTGCTAGGCAGGGACGCTGTTCCCCTCACCGCTCTGCTCCGTGCCCGGCGTCCCTCTCCCGCTCTGCTGGCAGCGCGTGCTCCTTCCCGGCCACTGTGCTTAGGGCGCGCGCGCGCGCCCTCCCTCTTAAAGGGGCCGCGTGCGCCGTCCTAAGGAGTCCCCGGCCAATGGCCGGAGGACTTTACCATATATAAGGCACCGCCTCCAAAATGGAGGTGCCCGAGCAATGTTGTTGCACCGTTCTACTCTGCTTCAGCCCTCAGGTCCCGTTGCCAGTTACCTGCCAGATTCCTGCCGGCTTGCTGTCCTAATCCTGCCTGATTTCCTGTTACCTGCCTGCCTGCCTGCCTGAGGTCCGACGGTCTGCCTTACAACTCCGGTCAGTCTGTCTAAGGACCAACTTGCCCGCTCACCTGGGAGCGCACATCAGCTACCTGCCTGCTTGCCTGAGGTCCGACGGTCTGCCTTACAACTCCGGTCAGTCTGTCTATGGACCAGCTTGCCCGCTCACCTGGGAGCGCTTCTCCGCTACCTGCCTGCTTGCCTGCCCGGAGGCTCCGCTGTCACGTGCTGTGACCACCAGCTATTCCAGACTCTCGCCCGCTCACCTGGGAGCGCTTCTCCGCTACCTGCCTGCTTGCCTGCCCGGGGGTTCCGCTGTCACGTGCTGGGACCACCAGCTATTCCAGAGACTCTTGCCCGCTCACCTGGGAGCGCTTCTCCGCTACCTGCCTGCTTGCCTACCTGGAGGCTCCGCCGTCACATGCTGTGACCACCTGCTATTCCAGAGACTCTCGCTTGCTCACCTGGGAGCACACATCCTCCATCTGCCTTGCTAGCCTACCTGGAGGTTCAGCCATCACAGGTCGTACCTACCCTTTACCTAGAGACTGCCCCGGTCACTTGCCGTGACCTCCAGCCCGTTCTTCCAGAGACTGCCCCGGTCACTTGCCGTGACCTCCAGCCCGTTCTTCCAGAGACTGCCCTGATCACTTGCCGTGACCTCCTGCCCGTACACCCAGAGACTGTCCCGGTCACCTGCTGTGACTGCCTGCCTGGTCGCCACCCGCTCCCTTACAAGGACCTCTCCCTTGTATAGTAGCCCAGAGGTTCCGCCTCCCAGACCCGTTACACCGGTGACTACCTCTTGAAGCTCATCAAGAGAATGCCAAGAGTGTGCAAAGCAGTCATCAAAGCAAAAGATGGCTACTTTGAAGAACCTAGAATATAAGACATATTTTCAGTTGTTTCACACTTTTTTGTTAAGTATATAATTCCACGTGTTAATTCATAGTTCTGATGCCTTCAGTGTGAATGTACAAATTTCATAGTCATGAAAATACAGAAAAATCTTTAAATGAGAAGGTGTGTCCAAACTTTTGGTCTGTACTGTACATGTGTATGAATGTTTCCTGACTCTCCCCAGTAGCAGATGTCAAGAGAGAGAAGGACTGAGTATGTTGGATATATGACTGGTCTAATATTACCACTTTCAATTAATGTGCACAGCCAGCTTTGGACCATTCTGAAGGGCATACAGGGCCCAATTCATCAAACAACTTGCACCAGAACACTGGCATAAAATCATTGCAAATGTAGTAAAACTTTTCAGCAGCAGTTGCGCAAAAATGTTTTTTATGGCAGCTCAGATATCTCTTTGAAAAATCAGCAGAGCTTAGCTGTGAGTTGTAGACTAGTGTGTAAATTCTGGCAGAAATTTCCACCAGTCCCTGCTCAGTGTCTGGAGTAAATTTGACTCTGGCACACAGAAACTGAAAGATGAGCCAAATTCATTAAAGAGGACTTTTCGCCAAATTTTTTAAGTTGAGCTGGACACACGATATAATAGTGGCTGCAGAGCGGAATAAAACTTTTTTTTAAAATCCCGCAAAACGGGATTCGGACATATGCACAGATGAGTCCATAGCCTATAATGGTGCCGGTAGAGCGAACGTGCACTCTGCCGTGTATCATTTTTGGGCGTATATGCCTACTTGAGGCGGACTCACAGACATAGTATAGTATGTCCCGAAAATGATGCACGACAGAGCGCACGTTCGCTCTGCCAGTACCATTAAAGTCTATGGCCCCATTTCCGCATACGTCCGAATCCCATTTTGCGTGGGGGTTCAGATGCAAGCCCCAAAAAGACCCATGAACGTGCAGAAAAGTACAATGTAAAAGCACCCTAAGTGGTACTGATAATAAATAGCTAAATCACATGACTGTATAAAAAGAACATGTTAGAGAGGGAGTCTTTGAGAAGCAAAGATGGTCAGAGGTTCACCAATCTGAACAAACTGCATCTAAATATTGTGAATTGCTCAGATTTTGAATATCCACCATTTACAATGCATATCATCATGTAAAGAGATTCTGGAGAAATACATATGCATCAAGGACAAGGCTGAAGATTGATATTGGATGCTCATGATCTATGGGCCCTCAGGCGACATTGCAATAAAAACAGGCCTGATTCAGTCATGCAAATCACTGCATGGGCTCAGGAATACTTCCTCAAATCATTGTCTGTGAACACAGTCAGCCGTGCAATCCAGAAATGCAAGTTAAAGCTCTATCATATAAAGAAGAAGCCATATATCAATACAATCTAGAAACACTGCTGTCTTCTCTGGGCTAAAGCTCATTTGATATGAACTGAAGCAAATGCAAATTGGAAAACTGTCCTACGGATGAATCAAAATTTGAAATTCTTTTTGGAAACCATGGACACAATGTCTTGTGGAAACCAGCTCAGACCTAGGCAAAGTGAGGCCCATATTCAGCCCTTTTGCTGCTCTGGTCTGGCCCACAGATTGGGGCAGCCAAAGGATATAGTGGAGTTACTGAATTCACAGTGATGGAACAGGAAGCCTCCAGCTTGCGTGTTAGGACATCGTACTGAGTAAGGAGCTGTGGCAACATCATACTTGTGTGTGAGGAGCAGAGCTGTGGAGTCGCAGTCGGTGTCTGGTTTGGTGGAGTTGGAGTCGGTATAAAATGGACAGAATCAAACTCCTAAAATATATAATAAATTGGGTACAGTAGCTCAATGCAGTTTGTGGGGAATATTTTTTTCATAAGAATTTGGGGAAGTTATGAAATGTCCTATAAATGTCTGTCTTATTCCTTCTCTAAGGGTCTAGACTTTTAGCGGAGATTAATCTGTGCTACTGTAAATGTATCACTTAAACATGAGCCATGTATGAGGGAGTCGGAGACGGTGTCATGGAAATTGTGGAGTCGGAGGTTCGGCTTACCGACTCCACAGCCCTGGTGAGGAGACCATAATACTGTGTGTGTGAAGGGCAATGTGAACATCTCACTTGTGTGGGAACATAATAGTGTGTGAGGGCTGTGGGGACATCATACTTATGTGTGGGGTCATCATACTGTGTATGTGGGACCATTGTACTTTGTGCGGTGCTGTGGTGACCATACAGTATGGGGACTGTGATGACAATTGTGACAAAGTCACTGGCAAAGTACTGGAGGGGAAATATGTAGCACTGAGATTGATAGCTCCACTAATATAAACATAGGAAAAATGTTCCAGCACACAAAGTGATGAGGGGTTAATCAGCCATGTTTAGTGCTAGGGTGGTTAAACACCTGTAGAGAGGGAAGAGGTAGAGGTCAGAGAATAAATTCCCAGCCTTTTATAGCATTTGGTGTGGGGTGGGTCTGGAGGCACTAGCTCTGGAGCTGTTTTGTCATGTGAAGGAAAGCTAAACCTTGGTTTGTTTGTTCCTGAAGCGGGCGGTTACTCGTAGCAATAAGGACTGTGCCATATGTTAAGTTTTGTTTTTCCTGTTAGGCCAGGAAGGCCGTGTTTGTTTTGCTAACATTGCTGTGGTTTATGCAGTGCTCTTAATAAACCACAGAAGATTTAAACAGACAGTGTTCCTGTGTCTACCTCTATGTGCAACCAAGTGAGCCGATCTACCACACCATACAGTATAGAGACTGGAATGACCATACCGTGTAAGAACTATGGTATCATCATACTGTGTGAGGGGAGCTAATGGGACAACATATTATGTGAGGGGACTGTAGGAACATCCAACAGTGTGTGAGGGGCTGTGGGGACACCATGATGTGTGTCGGAGCGTCATACTGTGTTTGTAAAGCTATGGGGATATCATATTATGCTACATCTATACCTATTAAATATATTTAAGACTGAATAACCGGAGCAGTATGATTTAAACACTTCATAAAAAGCTGGTTTGCATTAGCTGCTACAGGTAAGAATGCATGTTACAATAAGCCCTTTAGAAATAATATTAACAATAACATACTTAATTATGCTTATTATTTTAGATTTGTATCCCTTAACCCCTTTACCATCTTGGGTTTTTTAAGTTTTTGTTTTTTGCTCCCCTTCTTCCCAGAGACATGACTTTTTTATTTTTCCATCAATATGGCCATGTGAGGGCTTATTTTTTACAGGACAAGATTTACTATTGAACAATACTATTGGTTTTACCATATCCTGTACTGGAAAACGGGAAAAAAATTCCAAGTGAGGTGAAAGTGCAAAAAAAAGTGCAATTCCACAATTGTTTTTTTTTTTTACCATATTCACTAAACGCTAAAACTGACCTGACATTATGATTTTCCATGTCATTATGAGTTCGCAGATACGAAACATGTATAAATCTAAAGTTTGCAAAAAAATAAAAAAGCCATTTTCAGAGACCTGTAGCATCTTAATTTTTTGTGATCTGGGGCTGGGTGAGGGCTTATTTTTTGCATGCTGAGCGGACATTTTTATTGATACCATTTTGTGGTAGATGCGATTTTTTGATTGCCTGTTATTGCATTTTAATGCAATGCTGCAGCAAACGCTTATGCTTCCTTACTGACTTGCGGTTGTATGTCTTGCTTTCATGTTTTACTAGGTTATTTAGCATATGTTCAAAATTCAGTTTAAAGAATTTACCATTGGTGATGTTTGTATGTCTCCCTGGTCTGGTAGAAAAGATCACAGTGGAAAAATAAAATAAAATTCTTATTCTAATGTATTTCAATGAGTAGTATGTTTTACCAAATACATGTATTATGAAATATTATCAACTTTTTCCAATATACTCATTGTTCCAAAAATCTTTGTTTGCAAATAGTCAATAGGAATCTTTTTAATAGTAAGCAAGTCTCATTATAGCCAGAGTAGCGTAATCAGGACTATATGCACTTATACAACCCCTGGCAAAAATTATGGAATCACCGAGCTCGGAGAATGTTCATTCAGTTATTTAATGTTGTTGAAAAAAAGCAGATCACAGACATGGCACAAAACTAAAGTCATTTCAAATGGCAACTTTAGGGCTTTAAGAAACACTAAAAGAAATCAAGATTAAAAATGTGGTACTCAGTAAGGGTAATTTTTTTCAGACCAAGCAGAGGGAAAAAATTATGGAATCACTCAATTCTGAGGAAAAAATGATGGAATCACCCTGTAAATTTTCATTTCCAAAACTAACACCTGCATCAAATTAGAACTGCTCATTAGTCTGCATCTAAAAAGGAGTGATCACACCTTGGAGAGCTGTTGCACCAAGTGGACTGACATGAATCATGGCTCCAACACGAGAGATGTCAATTGAAACAAAGGAGAGGATTATCAAACTCTTAAAAGAAGGTAAATCATCACGCAAGGTTGCAAAAGATGTTGGTTGTTCACAGTCAGCTGTGTCTAAAATCTGGACCAAATAAAAACAACATAGGAAGGTTGTTAAAGGCAAACATACTGGTAGACCAAGGAAGACATCAAAGCGTCAAGACCGGAAACTTAAAGCAATATGTCTCCAAAACAGGAAATGCACAACAAAACAAATGAGTCAATGTCTGTGACCGAACTGTAAGAAACTGCCTAAAGGAAATGGGATTTACATACAGAAAAGCTAAACATAAGCCACGATTAACACCTAAACAGAAAAAAAACAAGGTTACCATGGGCTAAGGAAAAGCAATTGTGGACTGTGGATGACTGGATGAAAGTCATATTCAGTGATGAATCGCGAATCTGCATTGGGCAAGGTGATGATGCTGGAACTTTTGTTTGGTGCCGTTCCAATGAGATTTATAAAGATGACTGCATGAAGAGAACATGCAAATTTCCACAGTCATTGATAATATGGGGCTGCATGTCAGGTAAAGGCACTGGGGAGATGGCTGTCATTACATCTTCAATAAATGCCCAAGTTTACATTGATATTTTGGACAGTTTTCTTATCCCATCAATTGAAAGGATGTTTGGGGATGATGACATAATTTTTCAGGATGATAATGCATCCTGCCATAGAGCAAAAACTGTGAAAACATTTCTTGAAAGAAGACACATAAGGTCAATGTCATGGCCTGCAAATAGTCCGGTTCTCAATCCAATTGAAAATCTTTCGTGGAAGTTGAACAAAATGGTCCATGACCAGGCTCCAACCTGCAAAGCTGATCTGGCAACAGCAATCAAGAGAAAGTTGGAGCCAGATTGATGAAGAGTATTGTTTGTCACTCATTAAGTCCATGCCTCAGAGACTGCAAGCTGTTATTAAAGCCAGAGGTGGTGCAATAAAATACTAGTGATGTATTGGAGTGTTCTTTTGTGTGTTTGTTTTTCATGATTCCATAATTTTTTCCTCAGAATTGAGTGATTCCATAATTTTTTCCCTCTGCTAGGTCTGAAAAAAATTACCCTTACTGAGTACCAATTTTTTAATCTTGATTTCTTTTAGTGTTTCTTAAAGCCCTAAAGTTGCCATTTGAAATTACTTTAGTTTTGTGCCATATCTGTGATCTGCTTTTTTTCAACAACATTAAACAACTGAATGAACATCCTTGGAGCCCGGTAATTCCATAATTTTTGCCAGGGGTTGTATATCCATCACATAATTCTGAAAAAATTTTATCCACTGAATTTATGGTTCATATAGTAAAAGTGTTGTCCACTACTAGAACGACCCATTTTCATTCTGAATGTTTGCCCTCGTTAAAATAAAAACACTTATACTCACTTAAAGTGGCGGCTGGCCGCTCACTTCATCCTGATTACTTATACAGTGGTGGCCAAAAGTATTGGCACCCCTGCAATTCTGTCAGATAATACTCAGTTTCTTCCTGAAAATGATTGCAATCACAAATTCTTTGGTATTATTATCTTCATTTAATTTGTCTTCAATGAAAAAACACAAAAAGAATTGTCCTAAAGCCAAATTGGATACAATTCCACACCAAACCTAAAAAAAGGGGTGAACAAAAGTATTGGCACCCTTTGAAAAATCATGTGATGCTTTTCTAATTCGTGTAATTAACAGCACCTGTAACTTTCCTGTGGCACCTAACAGGTGTTGGCAATAACTAAATCACACTTGCAGCCAGTTAACATGGATTAAAGTTGACTCAACCTCTGTCCTGTGTCCTTGTGTGTACCACATTGAGCATGGAGAAAAGAAAGAAGACCAAAGAACTGTCTGAGGACTTGAGAAACCAAATTGTGAGGAAGCATGAGCAATCTCAAGGCTACAAGTCCATCTCCAAAGACCTGAATGTTCCGGTGTCTTCCGTGTGCAGTGTCATCAAGAAGTTTAAAGCCCATGGCACTGTGGCTAACCTCCCTAGATGTGGACGGAAAAGAAAAATTGACGAGAGATTTCAACGCAAGATTGTGCGGATGGTGGATAAAGAACCTCGACTAACATCCAAACAAGTTCAAGCTGCCCTGCAGTCCGAGGGTACGACAATGTCAACCCGTACTGTCAGTCGGTGTCTGAATGAAAAGGGACTGTATGGTAGGACACCCAGGAAGACCCCACTTCTTACCCCGAGACATAAAAAAGCCAGGCTGGAGTTTTCCAAAACTTACCTGAGAAAGCCTAAAACGTTTTGGAAGAATGTTCTCTGGTCAGATGAGACAAAAGTAGAGCTTTTTGGCAAAAAGCATCAACATAGAGTGTACAGGAAAAAAAAAAGAGGCATTCAAAGAAAAGAACACGGTCCCTACAGTCAAACATGGCGGAGGTTCCCTGATGTTTTGGGGTTGCTTTGCTGCCTCTGGCACTGGACTGCTTGACCGTGTGCATGGCATTATGAAGTCTGAAGACTACCAACAAATTTTGCAGCATAATGTAGGGCCCAGTGTGAGAAAGCTGGGTCTCCCTCAGAGGTCATGGGTCTTCCAGCTGGACAATGACCCAAAACACACTTCCAAAAGCACTAGAAAATGGTTTGAGAGAAAGCACTGGAGACTTCTAAGGTGGCCAGCAATGAGTCCAGACCTGAATCCCATAGAACACCTGTGGAGAGATCTCAAAATGGCAGTTTGGAGAAGGCACCCTTCAAATATCAGGGACCTGGAGCAGTTTGCCAAGGAAGAATGGTCTACAATTCCAGCAGAGCATTGTAAGAAACTCATTGATGGTTACCGGAAGCGGTTGTTCGCACTTATTTTGGCTAAAGGTTGTGCAACCAAGTATTAGGCTGAGGGTGCCAATACTTTTGTCTGGCCCATTTTTGGAGTTTTGGGTGAAATGATCAATGATTTGATTTTTGCTTCATTCTCTTTTGTGTTTTTTCCTTGCAAGCAAATTAAATGAAGATAATAATACCAAAGAATTTGTGATTGCAATCATTTTCAGGAAGAAACTGAGTATTATCTGACAGAATTCCAGGGGTGCCAATACTTTTGGCCACCACTGTACATCCGAAGGTGGGGACACTGAAGCCAGCACTGATTGGGCGCAGGGCTCAGGTGACATAACAACCTCACGAGAGCCGACACCGCTGGAAGGGCACCGGCAAGGGAGAGGAGTATAAGGGTTTTTATTTAACGGAGGCAAACATTCAACTGTAAGCAGAGAACTTCTATTTTGTATTTCTCAAATTCTGTATCCTACTCATATGCCATGTATGTAGTAATAGGAAGTACACATTGTTATGATCTCTGTTAAATTATAGCATTGTTTACTGTACAAATTGAATTCTATAATCTTGGTCATATTTTTTTTTCTGCAGAGCAAAACAAAGCTTGGATTACTAGTCAATTTGGGATTGAAAGTTCACTCAGAAATGTTTTCCTTTTAATTAGTCACCACCAGAGGATTTGAACATTCAAGACTGGAAATGGAAACCAGCTGTCATGTCTATCCTTACATTGGGTTACTTTTTCTAGCACTTACATTTTTAAGTGATGATGTAATTATCAGAATCCTGTAATAAACAACCAGGGTTCTGTGGTAGAGAAGGACCAACGATGGTACACGTTAACTACATCTCCTTCTATTGTATTATTAGCAAAGTTTACCACAATCCAAAAAAGCTATAGAGATAAGACAGGTCTTTTGGGAGACATGGATAAGTAAATACTGAGTCCTAAACTGTCTCCTAATTTGAGAAAGTGAAAAAGTGGAATAAAACTTCACAGAAGGGTTGTATATGTATTCTTCCGATATACCCATGTGGTGTGTATGTTAGAAGCATTTGGTGTGATCACATCCTAATAGACACCTTCTTAATTTTTGGACTAAATCTTGATTGACAGAGCAATATAAAGAGAAGAAACACTCACGAATAATCTATAACCTTATGACCAACCTGCTTGTGAGGGTAGACATTGATGTGGCACTTTATACACTCTTGACCCATATTAGCCCAGGAGTTCCCACTCATCCATTTTCTTTTGCATTTCGGACATTTATATTCTCCAAAGCATCTTTTCTTTCCTTGATATGGGGTTAGGCCTTCACCTTTAGGACGAGCCTGGCAAAGTAAGTTAAAACAAAAATGTCATTATTTAGAGTGCAAGCATTTACCAAATACCACTTGCAACAAATTTTGTGACACTTGGACGTAGAAAACTGTGGTAGAGGGGATGATAAATCCCCCATGGTGCTCAGTGTTAAAATTCAAACCAAATATCTATGCCAAATGTCTGACACTAAAAGCGTAGACATAGATTGTACCTGTAGCTTCAAGCTGAAATCTTTCTCAAAAAAAAACTGAACAGATGATGACATTTCTGTAGAACTTATAAGCATTATTAAAGAGCGTTAATTACATTAACCTAATGTTACATAAAAAAATATAACTATCTTACAGCACCACTGTAGTGTTTCTGTCTTGACTTTACCACTGGATTGTTGTCACTAATCTAAGTTCCCTGCCTAGGGCTGGCTCCAAGTTTTTCTGGGCCCCGGGCGAAAGAGTCTCAGTGGGCCTCTTTAACACATACCACGATTCATGATGCACAGATACTGCAGAGAAATATATATATAGTACAATGCCGAAGATTTCACTTCTTACATTACATGAGTGATATCTATTGTAAATTCTACAATAGCTCAGAAACCGGCGAATCGCTCCACACAGTACACTGGCCCCCATAAAATGCTCCATACAGAATACTGGCCCCCATAAAATGCTCCATACGGAATACTGGCCCCCATAAAATGCTCCATACGGAATACTGGCCCCCATATAAAGCTCCATATAGAATACAGGCCCCCATATAACGGTCCGCACAGGATACTGGCCCCATATAACGCTCTGTACAGGATACTGGTCCCCTTATAACGCTCCATACAGGATACTGGTCCACATATAACGCTCCGTACAGGATACTGGTCCCCATATAACGCTACATATAGAATACTGGCCCCCATATAACGCTCCATACAGAATACTGGCCCCCATATTATGCTCCACATAATGCCCTATGCAGGCTGTTCCCCCCTTATAATGTCCCATGCAGGCTGATCCCCCCCTTATAATGCCCCATGCAGGATGTCACTCCCCCCCCCCATATAATGCCCCATGCAGGATATCACTTCTCCCCCCAATATAATGCCCCATGCAGGATGTCACTTGTCTCCCCATATAATGCCCCATGCAGGATGTCACTTGTTCCCCCCATATAAAGCCATATGCAGAATGTCCCTTTCCCCCCTATATAATGCCCCATGCAGGATGTCCCTCCCCCCTTATAATGCCCCATGCAGGATGTCCCTCCCCCCCCATATAATGCCCCATGCAGGATGTCACCTCTCCCCCCCATATAATGCCCCATGCAGGATGTCCCTTTCCCCCACATATAATGCCCCATGCAGGATGTCCCTTTCCCCCACCATAGACTTCCCCATGCAGGATGTCACCCCCCCTCTTTATAATGCCCCATGCAGGATATCATCCCCCTCTCTTTAAAATGCCCCATGCAGGATATCACCCCCCTCTCTTTATAGTGCCCCATGCAGGATGTCACCAACCCATATAATGCCCCATGCAGGATGTCACCGCCCCCCATATAATGCCCCATGCAGGATGTCACCCCCCCATATAATGCCCCATGCAGGATGTAACCCCCCCATATAATGCCCCATGCCTCCATACATGAAAAAAATAAAAATCAAATACTCATCTCACTCCTCCTCATCTGCTGCTGCTGCTCACGTCCGGATTCCAGCATCGCCGGCGTTGTCCCGCTCTGCGCTGCCTGTGATGGCTCAGGGGAGGGCGTGGTTGAAAGACGTCACTGCACCCTCTGACCTGAGACGTCACAGGGAGCGCACAGCAGGAAGACAACGGATCTGCGGAGGCACGAGGAGAGGTAAGTATCCGGCTGCCGAGGCCCTGAGCAGGCTTGCCCGGGTGCGCCGGGTGCTGTTGCCGGCCCTGTCCCTGCCCCTAGTATTATACTTACCAGCCGCCGTCTTCATCTGCTATTCGTGCTCCTCCGGACGATCCCAGCAGTTATCGACCTGCTTGATCATTCCAGAGTTTGCTGGGCGAGCCAAAGATCACTTCTCAATGTAAGTCTATGAGAGGCAGAACGAGGCCAGAACGAGGATCTCATAAACTTACACTGAGCGTTTGTGACCGTTACCTCTGACTTCCGGTCAGTCAGAAGTTGCAGCACAAGATGAGGGATTGGAGCAGCGCACGGAAGAGCTGAAGTAAATATAATACTAGGGGCAGGGAACATGGATTAGTGGCACCACTCCAGCATTTAAATGAAAAAAAAAAAGCTGAAGTGGTGCTTTAAAAAACAAGCAAACTTTTATCTACATAATGAAAAGATGTTGCAAATGTGATCAATGACAATTCAGAAGCTCAGTACAAAAAGATACACATTGGGTCATTGGGAAAGTGTGAAAATGGTGGAAAAGAAAAGTGGCATAGCAACCAAGCAAGTTATTTATTTTTTTACACACACACACACACACACACACAATTCACCACATAAAGAAAGCTTCTGAAGTATTCCAAATTAATACTTGCCTGTGGCGCATACACAAGAAGCTTACATTCCTGTTTTCAGCAATTCATTTTTCAGCTTTTCTATATAGACAGGGGCAGGATGAGCAGAGTGGTCACACTGGCATTAGGGTGGGTGCTCTAACGACCGCTCTATAATTCTGGATATTAACACTATATACCATATAGACAAAGGGGGCTCTGCATGCTACTCTTCCATCACTCTTGGTCTTTTGAGAGAGGCAGTGCTCCATCATACTGGATACTGTAATAATGTACTGACAGTTCTCTGATCATGGACTCCAAATAATTGCTATTGCCAAAAAGCACAGACAAAGTATACAAGGAAAGAACTGTATGCTTTCAACATTGGTCATCACCAGGAAAGTTGGTTTTTATTTTGTGTACAATTATATAGCTAAAAGTAAAAAAACCCATAAATTAATAAAAATGATATTCCTATGTTACACACTTATTCAAATCAAATGAATTTACGTACAATAAGTCTTCCTTTCACATGGGGAATACTGGGGAATCACAATAGCGTGCACATTGCACACTGTCACGATTCTGCGGTCTGCATACAGTCTTGATTGCATACATGACTGCAGGCTTTTCTTCTCAGACAGGAACGCCTTTAACAAAAGTAGAGGTTTAGTCACACCTAGTCTTAAGTTCATCAGCTCTGTTTTGTGACTTCATTATGTGCATTACCCCTTTACTATTATGTTGCGTTTATTCCTAATATGTGATATTATTTTATGCCTTAAGGTCCCTTACACATTAGGCTAATGTAGGCCGAACGTGCAGAAATCAATGGGTTCAGCTGACAGTCTAATGTGTATGGGGTTCCCAGACAAGTCTAAGTTTGAACTCTCAAAGAACTGGGCAGTTTTGATAAATGAGCCCCAATGTTTTTCATTTCTATTTTGTGATATTGCACCTGATGTGTGACATCAATGTGCACATTATTCTTATATTGTGACATTACATATGTGTATAAAGAGAGACTCCTGTCAGTCTACGGGAACCGGGCAGGGAGAACTCATTCGAGACGCATAGTCCACATACGTTTTTTCACGGCTGATTTGACCTATGATCTAAGATTCGGAGTAGTTCTGACAACACAAAGCTGTGTATAAAGGTGTTACCTGTCAGTGTAATCCTGCCTCTGCTGATAGGGAGCCTTACTGAAAACTCCTCCTGAGAGCACAGCAAGTATGAATCTAAAAGAGCTCCAATCGCCAGTGTGAAAATTGTAAGATTATAGATTTTGATTTGTTTTAAGAGATCATAATTTCTAAAACATTGTCAAAATAATAAAAAAAAATACATGTAACACAAGAGCCAAACTTAAACAATAGGTCATTTTTTGATGATAGCTCCTTTTTAAATGCATAAACATAAGGAGTTAATAACTGGGAACTAGCACAAAACAGCACAATTGTTATTCACTTCTCTTTGTGGCTCATTTATAGGATAACAGTCAGTAATCTGCCAAAAAGTTTGAGGGTTTGAGCAGCATCCAAAACTGCATGATATTCAATAATGTAAAATAATAGATTTTTGCTATGGTGTAGTTTGGACAAGCGAGAGGACCATTCTGGTGTTAACATTCAAGAAGCTGTCCAGTAATTCCACATTAGAAGGAATGGTGAAAAAACTGCAATTCTACACAATGGTGCCATTATCTTTTAAGTTTTGTTTTTTATGTCATTCATGTAAAAAAATTACCTGATTCCCCATGTCAGTACAATTCTAATGATACAAAGCTTTCACAGTTTTTCTCATTATTTTAATGGTTTCATTTTTTTTTACACTTTTCCGTAAGTTATTTTTTTACTTTTCCATTGATGGAGCTGTGTGAAGACTTATTTTTTATATTGCATACATATGGTGTTTTGGTCACTTTTTATTGCATTTTCTGGACAAAGTGCAGCATCTGAAAAGTCTGCAATTTCATTTTTTATTATTTATCATATGGGTAAAAGAAATTATATATTGTTAGATTGGACTTTCATTTTTTTAATTCTTAACTTTTGGATGTTTTTTTTTCACATTTCACTTTATTTTTAGTGTCCTTAGTGCTTTCGCAGGAGGAAAGGTGGGAGCAATAGCGCCAAAATCGGTGCCCCAGGTGGATAGTGCTGATTATATACTGCTTTCAAAGATTGACAGCATCATTTAAACTGTTAGGCCACGGCCCCACTATCAGTATTTGGTCAGTATTTGGTCAGTATTTTTTCTCAGGAGTTGGAGCAAAAACCAGGTGAGGAACAATCAGAGAAAAGGTATAATAGAAACAAGTCACCAATTCTGCATTTATCACTCACTCCTGGTTTTGGCTCCCACTCCTAAGAGAAAATACTGACCGAATACTAACCAAATACTGATAGTGGGGCCGTGGCCTTACTGTCAGACAGTGATGATTAGGAGGCTGTGCCGCTGGAATACAGAGATTTCTTTATATATTTCTCAGTTGTATAAAGCAAAAAAGGATCAAAGAAAAGCAAAAAATAATGGAGAAATTACTGGGTTATTTTAAAGTTTTAGTGGTACTTTACCAGTATCTTATTAGTCACTCATAGTCCTAGGTCCTGACAATTGCATGTGCTTTTGTACAGCAACATTACTGGGTATATTATATAGATGCCCTAATTAAAATGAACAAGTGGGTTACCCAGTCAATCACATGACAAGCCCCTGACACATTGCTTAGCCTCTAACTGAAGTCCAAACCTGTCTGCTTAATGCTGGAAATAACATGTGTCCGTCCTAATTACAAAGCCCTGTAATGGGATTGTCCCCATACAAAGACTGCCGTTCCCAAGGCTAAGTAACACAAAAAAAGCAAACTGAGCTCACCCTGGTATGGTCCAGTGCTGCCACTTGTCACTGCTGCGGTCTTTGTAGACTGTAAAGCATGACCAGGGAAGCATGATTACAAGCTGAACCAGGACTAGTCCAGGGAAAGAGACGTCCCACTGGACTAGTCTGGCCTTATTTGCATGTGCAACATTACAGGATTAAATTTCACTGTTCAAACACTGCAGAATTAGAGTGTGCATAAAACGCATTGTCACAATACAGAGCTCCTAATGTAAACTGCAATATTAGCATTTGAGGAGTGAGGTCACCTGACTGTTTTCCTTTAACAATGATGTTTGGTAAGAAATACTCATTAACAAACCTATACATTGATTATTAGTGTGGTCATTAGATAGACCATACGACTCTAATTCCAGAAACACTTTGATGATGTGTAAAATGTAAAGAATACAATGATTGGGAAATCTCTTTATATGTACTTGTTTGCAGGTTGGTGAACCTCTGACCATCTTTGCTTCTGAGAGACTCTGCCTCTTTAACTTGCTTTTTTATACACAGACATGTGGCTCAGTTAAGAATTTACCCTACAGCTGTTTTTCATTAGCACCATTTTCTTTTCCAACCCTTTTTTAACCCTGTTCCAACTTTTTTTTATGCCATGTTGCTGCCATCATTTTCGATTTTCAACTGAAATGGAAAAATGATCTCTGATCTCTTGTTAGTAAAAGGTACTACTTAGTTAAAACCTTACAATCTTGAGACTGTTCTTATCATTAAAAGTATTGAGGATGCCTTATGTGCAGGAGGTCCAAATCTGTGACCATTATTTTAAAGATAGTGTGTACCTCAAATTGATTCCCACCTTATGGATTACCATGACAGCTGGGGCTTGCTTAAGACTGTTGAAGCTGGGTTTCATATGAAAGAGTAAATGGAGCAATATACTGCAATATTGTAGTGTATAGTGTAAGTCCAAGTCCTCTTAGGGGACTAAAAATATAGTCAAAAAATTGTTTTTAAAAATAATAAACTAAAAAAAGTGAAAAGTTTAAACCTTTCCCATTTTTCCTAGTTTAAAAATAGAGAAATTAAACATCTAAATAAACATATTCAGTATCAAGTATGAATATGTAAAAGTCTGATCTATAAAAATGTAAAACAATTTAAACCATATGCTGAAAGAAGAAAAGAAATAAAGTTGAAACACCAGATCCTTGGTTTTTCAGTTGTTGTACTCCCCCCTCAATAAAAAGAGATCAAAACATCATATGTACTCAGAAATAGTATAAGAAAAAGTCAGATCAGTGCAAAAAACAGACCCTCACACAGCTCCATAGACGGCAAAGGCATTGAGTGTTCAGTAGGTCTGGAGAGAGGAACTCCAGACATGTTTGTGTTGAGCTGACCTGAACCATGTGGAGTTGCTGAACTCTGAGCAGGTGGATCCCTGCTACTACACGGACTGTGCTTTGTGTTAGGCCGGTTTCACATGCCCGTATATTTCCGGTACCGGAAAAACGGTACCAGAAATATCCATGTCCCCTGTGTCCGACGTGTGGTAACCATGTGCCGCACGTTTGCCACATCAGGATCACATGGACCGGCGCCAGGGAATCAGCGATACAGGTTGCGCTGTTCCCAAGTGCCGGATACTGAACACTGCCCTCATCATGGTTTCCTACTGGCGCTGTGATCAGCACCAGCAGGGACAATGATGAGGGTAGTAGTATTCTGCTCTTAAATAAGATTAAAATAATAAAATCCTTATACTCACCAGTCCAGAGATGTCACCCGCTGTAATCCTCTGACCGCAGGGAGCCGGGGAGAATGAGCCGCTTCAGTGAGCGGGCTCTGGCGCTGAGCTCAGGAGCGGTGTCCTGTCACTCACTGAGCGCAGCTCGGGAGTTGCTCATTCTCCCCGGCTCTCTTGCTTCAGCGGTCAGAGGATTACAGCGGGGGACATCTCCGGACAGGTGAGTATAAGGATTTTATTATTTTAATCTTATTTTTACACAGGGACACTGTGGGGGGAAGACTAATACTACCCTCATCATAGTCCCTGCTGGTGCTGATCACAGTGCCGGCAGGGAACCATGATGAGGGCAGTGTTTAGCACCCGGCGCTAGGGAACAGCGCTAACTGTAGCGCTGATTCCCAAGCGCCGGTCCGTGTCACACTGATGACACATGGATGTCATCCGTGTGTGTTCAGTGTGAGACACTTTTGCGGACCGTGCATCTGCAAAAAAACGGACATGTCAGCGTGTGGAGCACATGGAAACGTGGTCCGTGGAAACAAACTGACATGTGCACAGATTTGAATGGGTCTGCATGTGTCAGTGTCTCCAGTACTTGTGGAAACTGTCACCAAATGTACTGGAAACACGGATGTGTGAAAGAGCCCTTACCAGTTTGTTTTGTTTTCCTGTTTTTGCCTAGAGGGCTGTGTTTTCTTTTATGGACTCAATCTTGGTTTATGCTGCATTTTAATAAACCAACATTGAAATACAATGGCAGAACTGCGTTTTTGTTTTTTTCACAATTTTACTTGGAATGTTTTTCCAGTTTTTCAGTTAATTATATGGTAAAATTAATGGAGTCATTCATAACTATAAATTGTCTAAAAAATAACAACAAGCCCTCATAAAGCTATGTCGACAGGAAAGTAAAAAAAGTTATGGCTCTTGAAAGAGCGGTGCAAAAACTAAAAAATCATCTTGGTCATGAAGAAGTTAAAGAAGAGTTGCCAGCTCTCCTGATAGCTCTGTTTTGCTAAATATTTCCCCCATAATATTGAGCATAGTTTCTTAGAATCTTTAATTGTGCCGATCCTGTTATTCCTTCCAGACGGGATCGAGACACACCCCTTTGACAAAGACGGTATGGTAACACCCAGTGGTTAGTTTATTGAGAATTTCCCAGTAGGAATAACAGAGGAATAGCACAGAATACTAAGAAAATATACGCCTGCATTATCTCATGTGAAATGAATACATACCCGTTATCATTAAATATATGTGTCATTACGGTAATTTTATATGAAAATATGTAAAAAAAATTTCCAAGTGTTTTTTTTTGATAAAGTAGTTAGTATAATATAATTTCCATATCACATATCCTTTATCGGCATAGTCTGCAGTCTGCTCGAGTATATAAGAATACTGTGCTCTCTTTTCATAACTTCTGAAGAGGTTAAACATATTAAAAGCTTAGATGAATGTAAATCTCCAGGAAAAATTCTCTTACATACACAGACCACATTATTTCCGCTTGGGTTTACAAAGATTCCTTCCACTCAAGCTCTGAAGCAAAGCCTAAGGCTACAACTACACAAAGAGAAGCAAGAGGCGGAACAATGCATGGAGTTTACCTACACAGATTTGGTTGGGAATTTTATTTGGTTCAATTAAATGCCTTTCAACATTGATTACAGCAAAATCTGGTTGATGGAAAGTGAAACAAAAGTTCTGAAGAAACTTCTGAGTACTAGAAGCATCAATGTATTTTATTACCATCTCTGGTGTTAGGCTATGTGCCCACGATGCAGAAATGCTGCGCAGCGTTTCTGCATCTCCCTGGCAGAAAAAAGGCATGCAGATTTTACATGCGTTTTTTCTGCCAGGTAGAACATGCGTTTTCGCATGCGGGTTGTCAAGCGTTTTTCCAAGCGATTTTAGCATCACTTGGAAAAGTGCTTGCCAACTTGGTCACACTATATAACTCCATGCAAACGGCATGGATTTATATTGTGTGACCAAGTTACGATGCTGCAAATGCAGCATCAATAGTAAAAAAAAAAAAAAAGAATAAAAATGTTGAAAAATAAAAAAAAAATTATACTTAACTTCCAATGGCTCCCGGTCTCTTTCTCTGGTGCGTCCGGTGTCTTCGGCGGCTCGCGGTGCTCTAAAAAGACCTTCCATGACGTCATTCAGTCATGTGACAGGTCACACGACCGCTGACGTCGGCGGTCGCGTGACCTGTCACATGACTAAATGACGTCATGGAAGGTCCTTTTACACCAACACGAGCAGCCGAAGAGCCAGCAGAGCCGCCGGGAGCAGATAGGGGGCCATCAGAAGGTAAGTATATATATATTTTTTTATTTTAATTCTTTTTTAACTACAGGTACTATGGTACCTGGGTCTGGAGGAGAGTCTCCTCTTCTCCAGACCCGGGTACCATCTGCACATTGAATCTTCAGGGTCCTCTTCTCGGGATTGTTAGGAAACCCGGCGATCTAAAGGTTATCCTTTATCCCATGGACAGAAGATAACTTCCTAACTTGGCACAACCCCTTTAATGTCCACACTTTTTTTTTTTAATTTTTTCATTGTCACAATCCAGGAGCCATACCTTTTATATTTTTCTGTCAATGTAGCTGTATGAGGGCAGTATATTTTACGGGATGAGTTGTGTTTGTCATTGGCTCTATTTTGTAAGAAATACAATTAATGCCTTACTTTTATTAACTCTTTATGGGAAGAAATAAAAAAATCTATTCTGCACGATTATTGTGATACAAATTTTATGTAGTTTCATTTAGGCTTTATTACTTTTATACAATAAATACTCTGTTTGAAAAAAAATTCTTTGTTTTTGCGTTGCAATATTCTCATCAGTTTAACAAAAAAACTGCAGGATTAAGATAAAGTTTTACAGTAAGGCTTGTTAGGATTGCTATCCAATTTGTGATTATTTTCATGTTTTAATGCTTTTGCACCAGAAAAATCAAATTTTTTTTGCACTTTACCTGAGAGCCATAACTTTTTCCTTTGTTTGCAGAATTGTGTGAAGTCTTATTTGTTGTTTTATGAGACATATATTTTATTCATCTCATTTTGAGATTTTTTTTAATCATTTATTTCATTTTGTTAGACATAATGACAAAAAAAAAAAAATCACAATTCTGTTTTTTATGGGTTTTTTTTCGACATTCACTGAGCAGGAAGAATAATGTATTACATGTATTTATAGACGTGGTGAAAGATTAAACATTAGATTATTAGGTTAATCAATTTTTTATTCTGAAAAAATATATTAGCTCATGTTTTCTACATTTTTTTTGTAAACAATTAGGGTATGTGCACACGGTAAGTATTTGCAGCAGGCATTTCTGCACAAAAATGCATCTCTTGGCAGGAAAAAGTGCTGCGTAAAATGCGTTTTTAAAATGCGTTTTTGCCATTTTTTATGCCGATTTTCCCTCATTTATTTGAATGGGTGAAAAATGCTGCAAAAAATGCTGAAAGAATTGACATGCTGCAGATTTGAAACTGCTTCAAGTCTACAAGTAAAAAATAAGCAACGTGTGGTTGAGATTTCATGAAACTCATTCACTTTGCTGGTACTGTAAAATGCTGCGTTTTCTCACTTCTTTACAATGCTTATTATTCCCCCAAGTGGACAGGAAGCTGTGATCCTTTGGTTGGAAAGTAAATAACCAGCCCAACTTATGTAGTGCCAAGCATTATCTAGCCTGTCAGTGTTCTCTTTCCAGGCTCCCTAAGGCCACATTCACACGTTCAGTATTTGGTCAGTATTTTACATCAGTATTTGTAAGCCAAAACCAGCAGTGGGTGATAAATACAGAAGTGGTGACGTGTTAATATTATACTTTTGCACTGATTGTCCCACTCCTGGTTTTGGCTTACAAATACTGAGGTAAAATACTGACCAAATACTTAACAACCATGTGCTCATGGCCCTATCCTTTGATCTATGGCTCATCAAAGGTAATTTTTAGGCCTGTGTTCCCATAGCGACCATTGGCTCGCCATGATCACTATCCTATATCCCTCTGTCACAAGCTTTATATGCATCAGATGCTATTGACCGCAACATATAATGAGTTAATTGAGCTGTTGAAAACACTGAGGGTATATGCCCACGATCCGGAGCCGCCTGTGGCCCCAAGGCTGGGACACAGCCGCACACCTTCCGCCCTCATGTTATGCTTTTTTTTACATGTGGACTTTCCTCCTAGAGGTTAGGTCTATGGGGAAAGTCCACATGCGGACCCACAAGAGAAATTGACATGCTGCGGGTCTGAAAGACGCACCGCATGTCAGTTTCCGCGGGTGATAAGCAGGTGTAAAGAGACGCATAGTGGACATGGGATTTCGAGAAATCCCATCCACTGTGCTGTTACATCTGGACGATGCGGATTTGACGCTGCATAACACGTAGCTTCAAACCCGCAGCGACTGCTGATCGTGTGCACATACCCTGACAGCACTCAATCTCCTCTGTTATATCCTTGTAAGTAGGGGACATTGAATGCTGTTATCGTAGGTTCACACAACAGTATAAATAATCGTTCAGAGTTGCATCCAGAAAAGTGGGACAATATTTTTCCTCACTTGTCATCCATGTGCAGTCCGTATACAATCCATTTTTTACTCAACAGATATTAATCATTTACAAGACCATTTACAGTTTCCTATATTACAAAACTGAAATGTATTCGTTCACATGGCAGTATTTTTGGTCCAAGTACGATCCAGCAAAACACGAGATCGCACTTGGACAGGGCTGATCGGAAGAAAAAAATCGGAGCATGTCCGAGTGTGAATCGATATTCGGATTGCATTCGGTCATGCAAGTCAATAAGTCCATGGAACATTTCCACGGACTGACAGAATGGAGAAGATGGAGACATTTTTTCTCCCATCTTCTCCTCATCTGAAATAATCGAAGCAAACTATGATCACACTCTGATCAAACTCTAATGAGAGTGTGATTAGCATAATTCGGGTTCGCTCACATCTGTGTATAAAATTGGCGAGTGCAATGTGAGAAGAAAATCACACTCTACTTGCACCAATGTTATCCAATGACGCAGAGTTCACCTGCGAGTTTTTCCTCACCTGGAATTGGGTTGAGGATAAAGAATAGCAGCATTATACATAATTAGTGCAGGACGTGTGAAGTTTACTGTAAATGTATTTAGCTAATAAATATAAAAATAAATAAAAAAATTGTGTGCGTCCCCCTTATTTTTAATAACCAGCTGAGGGAAAGCAGACAGCTGGGGGCTGGTGTTATTATTCTGGGAAGGGGCCAATATCCATGGAGCTTCCAAGACTATTAATATTACTACAGTTGTCTGCATAGCCTTTACTGGTTATTAAAAAGAGGGGGAAAAAAAATTAGGTGGGCTGAGAGTGGTGACGTCAATGAGGTTACCGCAGCTCATCGGCTGTGAACTACGATAACCTTACTGATGTCAGCGCTCGTCACAGTAGTCAGATTCACGCGCTACTCTCATTGAGTTCTGGCTGATGTGGTAAGCAGTCAAGTTACTGATGTCACCGCGCACAGCCTGTGGATGTAGCAGAGTCAGGGATCATTGTGGGACATCCATATTATGGATTATGGCGGACCCTTTGGATTAGTTTTTTTTTATGGTATTAAATGGGTAAAAGAGGGCAATTGTTGGGATGTGCTTTTTACAAATAAAGGACTCTTCTGTGTGTGTGTCTTTCTTTTAACTATGGGGTTAGTAATGGGTGTGTCTGCTTGATGTCAGCAGACATTACAATGCCATGACATCAACCTGAAAATAATTACCGGATTGCCAATGCAGAGCAATCGGGAAGAGCCGAGGCTAAGGGCATTTAATGGATGCGCCATTTCTTGGGCAGCTGAGGACTGGTGTTATTAGTCTGGGAAGGGGCCAATAGCCATGGCCCCCTACCAGCCTATTAATATCAGCCCGCAGCTGTCTGCTTAGCCTTTGCTGGTTATTAAAAAATAGTGGTGACCCCACTTCATTTTTTTGGGGTACCCCCTTTTTACAAACCAGTAAAGACTACGCAGACAGCTGTGAGCTGATATTAATAGGCTGGAAAGCTCCATGGATATGGGGGGCTTGTGACATCTATCCTATTTAATCTATCTGTATATAAGATTGCTTGATTCGTTTGTAAACTAAATTTAAATGACATAGAGAATTACAGTATATAAAATCTGATGCCTACGGATTGCATACAAATGTCATACGTGTTACAACTCTCCTGTTAGGTTTTTTTTAGTTTGCTGGTCACATGACCATTTTGCCTATTTAATCCGGCTTCGCCCTCCTGGCTTTGCTGGACTTCATTTGTATTTACTACTGTTGAGCTAGCTTGTTGCTCTATTGCCGTTCTCTGTTAGTTTTGCTAGGTCTTCGGACCTCTATGCTTTTTGTTGTGTGTTTGTCTTTGACTGCTACTATTTCTGCTAGGAGGTGTCCAACTTGTCCCAGTCCCTAGATCTTGTAGGGATCCCTCCCCCACATCTATAGGTCTGCGTTCAGACTAGCCGAGGACTTTAGCGGGTCTGATCGCAGGATCAGGTTCCCCGTTACATCGTAGGGATCTAGTTTAGTTCTATTGTAGGGACAGATCTCCTGCCTTTCCTTAGTCTCTGTAGCAGATCATAACAATACGGACGCTAGGAAAAAGTGCATCACAATCGCAACTTTTCTGGCTGAGATTCTCAGCGAGTTTATATACGCAGATGTGAGTGAACCCTTAGCCCGATTCTCTCAGATGAGAGCATACACGGTCGTCTGCACCTAGCCTATTCGTAAAAATCGGATTCTATGCTGTGGCTCGTTATGGCATATGACTTTTTTCTCACACCCATAGACTTGACTGGGTGAGTCTCATCTGATTTTCGAAGGAAAATCGTGCATGCTGCCATTGTTTTCACATGCAGATTGTCAGTGAAAATAATCGTTCATCTGCACTGCTCCTTTGAATACCATTGGTAACAGTACGATCCATTTTTTAACGGATAACACTTGTCCGATCTATACAGTCCTGTGCACGAGCCATTAAACAGTGAGAGCTCCAGGACTATGATCCTAGCGTGAATAATCACAACCTTTTTATGTCCTAATGGAAAGTCCATTAGGATGTGAATAAGCAGTGATGTGAAGGTAAACGGTCAATGGGTACGTCTGCCTTTGTAACTACTTGTTTAGATTTTGTGTCTATGGTTTTTTGGGGTCTCCATGGTAAAAGGTGACAAACATAACCTGGGTATTCTAAACCTGTATCTTGATTTTTGCACTCCCTTTTTTCCATCCTCTACTTAAGGCCGGTTTCACACGTCTGTATATTTCCGGTACCAGACAAACCGGTACTGGAGATATCTGTGTCCCGTGTGTGTCACACGTTTGGCAACCGTGTGCAGCATCAGGAGCACACGGAGTGGCGCCTGGGAATCAGCACTACAGTTAGCACTGTTCCCAAGCGCCAGGTGCTGAATGCTGCCCTCATCATGGTTTCCTGCCGACGCTGCGATCAGCACTAGCAGGGACAATGATGAGGGTAGTAGTGTCTGCTCCCGCAGTGTCCCTGTATAAAAATAAGAATGAAATAATAAAATCCATATACTCACCTGTCCTAAGTGTCCCCCGCTGAAATCCTCTGACTGCTGACGCCAAGGAGCTGGGGAGAATGAGCCGCTCCATTGATTTTATTATTTTATTCTTATTTTTACACAGGGACACTGCGGGAGCAGACACTACTACTACCCTCATCATTGTCCCTGCTGGTGCTGATCGTAGCACCGGCAGGGAACCAAGATGAGGGCAGCGTTCAGCACCCGGCACTTGGGAACAGTGCTAACTGTACACTGATTCCCAGGCGCTGGTACATGTCACACTGATGACACACGGATGTCATCCGTGTGTCTTCAGCGTAAGACACTTTTGCGGACCGTGCATCCGCAAAAAAACGGACATGTCAGCGTGTGGAGCACACAGACACACGGTCCGTGGAAACACACTGATATGTGAACAGACCCATAGATTTGAATAGGTCTGCGTGTGCCAGTGTCTCCGGTACGTCTGTCACCACACGTACCGGACACACTGAAGTGTGAAAGAGCTGTAGGTTAGCAACAAAGTGGGGCACATATGGATATCAATGAGAATCAGAATACACAGTCTGTAATATGAAAACTCATGGGTATGCAATGGATTGGTAGAAATAGCTGCTTAACTTTTATTTTAGCTGCATAAGACTATGTTCACAAATTGCGTTTTTGCTGCGTTTTTTGCATCTTTTTTATGGAAATTAAAAGCTTATTTTTATAGTACCAGCAAAAGCTGTGAGGTTTCAGAAATCTCATCCATACGCTTGTTTTTTTACGTGACTGAATTTGAAAATTTGAAAAAAGGCATCACCTTTGACAAGCGGTGGATACCGCGTCTTTACTTCACTCTGGACTTCTGTCTCCAGCTTTCTCTACTGACGTACCATTCCTGGCCTATACTCCTTGGTATATGTTCCAGTTCTCTGCTCAGCAATCTTAGTGGATTCCTTTTTCCACCTTCATGACCCGTACCTTGTACACTGATGAAGGTCCCGAGGGACCGAAACGTTTGTCTATTTGATTGTACCTACTTCATTAAAAACTTTATACCCATTTTTCTAAATTCCTTGAGTGCCGGGTTTTTCTAATATTGTACTTTGGGCTTGGTACCTTACCCGTGCACCAAGAACAAGTCAGGAGTGCGGTAGTTTTTGTATCTTTGAATTTGAAAACGACAGCATTTTTTAAATCTGCAGAATGTCAATTCTTTCAGCATTTTTCACCCCTAAAAAGTAATGAAAAAGTGCAAAAATGCAACTGAGCGTTTTTGCAGCGTTTGTGAATAAATCTGACTTTACAAAATAGATACTGCATACAAATCATGTATGTGTTCTACACCCAAAAAGTAAAACAAGGCAAAAAAATGCTGCAAATATGCAACGAACATGCTGAATAATGGGCGTTTTGAAAGCAGTGTTTTTACCACCAAGGGAGCAGGTTTTGGCTGCAGAAAAAAACACTGCAAAAACGTAACATGTGAACATAGCCTTAGAAAATTCAAACTCATAAGCTCATAAAAAAATCAAACTCCCTCAGAAAACATTTGTGTAGGTGTCTCCCAACAAATTATTCCTAAGATGTATAGCATACATAAAACATATTATATGTAATATACACACACATACAGTAAGAATCGCTCATAATTATGAAGTCCTACTGTGCTGTGGCATAATGAGATACCCAGGGCCAACACCCAATGTGTGTCTCAGCCATATTTAAGGATTTTCTATCGTTTTCCAGATAGCAGCTAATCTTAAATTGCTTTATGAAATCCACATGTATGGCATGCTTTATACGGGTGAGAACATTACTATAAAAATCTACAAAAAAAATAATTTGTTTCGTAAGGACATCTCTTCAGTAATATCTATATCCTTGGTGTGCTGGTGCAATAAATCAAATGATTGGTATATGGACAAGAACGGATATAAACTCCAAATACTGAGAGAAGGTTCAATTTATAATCAAGCAAATGCGATATCTTCTAAAATCAACCACACAAAACCATTCTGCTATATGAGGCGGTCAGAGGGTCTGCGAGGGGAATTCTAGAATCACAGCTTGTAATACCCACGCGCACGCAAGTCACAGAACACAGCAAATAAAAGTCAGCCACACTCCCAAGGGGATGACAAGAGAGGCCCGCAGCATGCCGCTTGCTGGAGGACCGAAGGTTATACCTCATGCTGGAATACCAATATGTGCGAGTCATCGTTTTCCAGATGGAGGTTGACCTGCTCTTCAGCTAATGATTGCTCAACTATGTTTATATGTGTAACTTTTGTTTTATACCAGAACTAAAGAAACTGTTGTAGAAAAAGCTGAAATGAAGCAATACAGATATTAGATTAAGGCCACGTTCACACGTTCAATATTTTATCTCACTATTTGCAAGTCGAAACCAGGAGTGGGACAACCAGAGGAAAAGCATAATAGAAACACGGCACCACTTCAGTATTTATCACCCAAACCTTTCCCAAAGGCTTACAAATACTGAAATAAAATATTGACCAAATACTGAAGGTGTGAACATGGCCTAAATGAGCCACTCGTGGCTACTGGGTCGCTTTCATGCAGCCATCCAGCTGGTAACAGAGTTCAGATATCATTGTGCCCTACCGGCATCAGGGAGTACCACTGTACCACTTAAACTTGGTAACACGTTCAAATCACATCCCGGGCAGTGACACTAAAGCCTAACTAACATGACTCATTATATGCTTGAGGGTAAGTTCCCACGATCCGGACCCGCTGCGGCCCCATCGCTGCAGAACATCCGCCCTCATTATGCAAATGAGCAGACACGCATTTTTTATTTTCACATGCGGAATTTGCTTATTGATGTAAGTCTATGGGGAAAGTCCACATGCAGACCCGCAAGAGAAATTGACATGCTGTAGCTTCGAAAGACATGTCACGTGTCAGCTTCCGTGGGTGATCTTCAGGTGCACGTAGATGCACAGTGGACATGGGATTTCTAGAAATCTCATCCACTATGCTGTAACAGCTGGCCGCTGCGGTTTTGATGCTGCATAACACGCAGAGTCAAAACCGCAGCGAATCCTGAACATGGGAACGCACCCTAAAGGGTTATTCTCCTCTTCTATCTTCAGGAATGCACCGCTCCCCTACCGCTCGTCTTCCTCTGGGTCGGTGCGCTCCTGAAGATTGACAGTTTAGGCCATCAGCATGGCTACAGCCTCTGGTCTGAACTGTGCACTCTCTAAGGCTGCTGCAGACACAGCTCTGCCTCTACAGCATTAAATGAGTGCAGGCGCCGAATCCAAGCGCGCGCTCGTTGTCTCCTCTAATGGACTAAGCCCTCCTCTAATGCATTCCTTCACAGAGGCAAAGAATTAAAAATCCCCCATCACTCTGCAATTGTATCCATTTATAATAATGAGATAACTCTTAATAAACTTTTTCGCTTATAAATACTAACCACTTGCCATATTTTAAAGTGTCTTATGAGCAAGAAAATGTTGGAGACTTCTATAATTCGGAAAAATACTTCACAATAGATAAAGAGGTGTTGTTACTTCTGCAAATACATTATAATGAAAAGTTCTAAATATATTTTCTATATGGATTTCTCTGCTTGCTGTCATTCTGTCCTGGTCAGTGGATGATGACATTATATTCAGTCCTGCACCTATGTTCATCACATGGACAGGTCAGATTTTATCTAATGGAGCAGTGTTGAGGCCCCCATACACATTAGATAACTGGCAGCATGTTAGATACGTGGCTCAGTGGTTAGCACTGTTGCTTTACAGCCCTGGGGTTGTGTGTTAAAATTCCACCGAGAACATCATCTGCAAGGAATTTGTACATTCTCCAATTGTTTGCATGGGTTTCCTCAAAATACATACTGATAGAATTTAGATTCTGAGCCCCAATGGGGACAGCGATGATGTTTGTAAAAAGCTGTGGAATGAATGGCGGTATATAAGCAAGTAAAATAAATAAACTGTCAGATGAACAATTATTTGGCTGACAGCTATCTCTCCCGACTCCACCATACACAGGAATTCTTAGCTTGGTGGAGCGCTCCTGTAGGCTCTGTGACAGCCCACAGACAAACTCCTCTGGCGGCTGCTTATCTTCTAGCGTGCATGGTGTATAAGTCTCCTCACTCTGACATGCCAGGCTTGACATATCACTCTGCACAAGGAGAAACGTTACCTCTTAGATCCCAGTCTTAAGCCTCTCACCTAGCCAAATCAGATCTCATACTTTGCACTGATGAGGGGCAACACAGTGTCTGCAAATTGGAATTCTGGTTTGGCTTTTATCCTAAGTCATATTGGAAGGCTGGCTAAAAGGCCGATACTGACTTTTAGGATTGCTACTTAATAGGTGGCACTAGAGTTCTAGTCCTCTTCCTCTCTGAAGAGGCAATTGGCAGGATCAATCACTGAAATTAACAGTTAGATCCTTCTCTCCCTCCACATCATCTATTGGGGGGAGAGTTGGGGAGCTCCCATACACATTTGATTGTTAACCCATTCTCCTGATACCAGAAGGATAGTCTGACTTTAGTTAAATGTATATGGGGGCCTATCGTTTCTACTGAATAACTGATAGCAAGAAAGGGTCTTGAAAACTGTATGTAGATGATATATAAAGTATAATGTAAAATTGTTTACTTTTTCTTTATCTACGGAATGACATTTGGTTCTTTCTGTTCGCTGGGATTATTTAAAACCTGTATTAGCAAAATGCAAAACTTTAGCAGTTGCTTGTTAAACTTTTAGTATCAATTCATTTATAGGAATGTAAAAAAAAAGTTCTCAGTAAACATACAGTAGGTTTGAATATATACTAAGGTCATAGTTAAACAAGCAGTTTTTGGTACATTTTTTTCCAAAGCCAGAAGTGAAAAAAATAAAGAAAATGTATAAAGAAAAGATGAATACATGATGTCTCTTTTGTATCCACTCCTCTAGCCCAAAAACCTGCACAGAGCTACACCGTAAACTGCATATGTGATCCCAGCCTATGCTTATATTTTGCTGCAGTTTTCAATGTGTTTGTGGTGAACATATAAAATAAATGTGATTCATCTATAAAAACCACAACCGTGTCTAAAAATAAAAAATCTGCATGTATTTTATTATTTAAACCAGATTTCAGTCATGATGGTTGAATATGCCATATTTATGCTGTTTGCAAACATCTATAAATTGGTCTGTATACACTAAAACACACAAATAAGGCCCATTTCATCATGTGAGGGCTTATTTAAGTCACTTTTCTGTGCCTTCTGGTACTCAGCGTTGGATTTTCTTATGCCAAATTTTTAATTTTGCGCAAAATTCACGAACCACATATCTTTTTGAACAATGTTCTTAATTTTTGTCTGTAACCTTTTTTGCATCTATTTATAGCAAAAAGTCGCACATTCATTACAATGTGGCAGGCAGCTTTAGCATCTGAGCAAAAATTTCTGTTGTACAGAAAAAAAATCACTCCAGGAGGGGACTGAAGTACATTTGTGTAAAAATGTAGCAACTTTTTAAAAAGTTGAAATTGATGTCTACCATGTCTACAATGGCGTACAAAAAAGAAAATAAATCAAGTGAACATATGTACAACCAGAGCTGCCACCAAGATTTTCGGGGCCCCATACTGGCAAAATTTTGAGACCCCCTTGAGACTCCGTCCAGGCTCCACCTGCACCCCTTGAACCTTCCACAGTCCCACCGCCCACTCTTGGAAAAACTCCACTTCTGCACCACGTCCTCACCAATCACACAATAACAGTTCCCATCAAACACGATATCACATACATGGCCAGCAGCTTTTGTTTTGGCCAAAAGATTTTTTAAGACACCACCACTTTTTTGGCCAGGCCCTACTCTACTGTAACCTATTAAAATTTTCTTAAAATATCCAATATTCATTTTAGGTATATTTTTATTAATTTTTCTTTAATGGAATGTATCACATACATTTTTTTAAATGACCAATAATATCACATACAAGGGACAAATACCGTCACACCCTTGACAAGACCACATATTACCACCACATAGTGACCAAATAATACCACATACAAGGGACAACAAATACCATGACACCATGACCAGACCACATATTACCACCACGTTGTGACTGAATGCTACAATACTGATCATTAATAAAAAAAACACAATGCTAATATTACCATAAGTGCTATTGTACACAGGATCTCTGTACATAGTATACAGGGTATAATATCAGTTTACAGGTAATACAGGGATCACCAGTGACATTATACACAGGAGCTCTGTATATAGTGTCAGTGCATAGGTAATACAGTGATCACTGGTGACATTATACACAGGAGCTCCGTATATAGTTTACAGGTAATACAGTGATCACCGGTGACATTATACACAGAAGTTCAGTATATAGTGTCAGTGCACAGGTTATACAGTGATCACTAGTAACATTATACACAGGAGCTTTGTACATAGTATACAGTTTATAGTGTCAGTGTACAGGTAACACACTGACTCACTGGTGACGTCTCAAGTTGAAGTCCTTCATCTTCGCTTTTCTTCTATATTCAGCACAGACCGCCATCACTTCTTCAGGACTCGTCTCTTTCTTCCCCATATCTCTCCATTCCGCCCCCATGTATCTCCATTTTGCCCCCATGTCTCCATTCTGCCTCCAATGTCTCCATCCTGCCCCCATGACTCCATCCAGCCCCCAATGTCTCCATCCTGCCCCCATGTCTCCATCCTTCCCCCAATGTCTCCATTTTGCCCCTTATTGTCTCAATTTTGCTCCCATGTCTCTCTATTCTGTCCCATGATTCTCTACCCTGCCCCCATGTCTCTCCATAATGGCCCCATAATGTGGCTTTACAAAAAAAAGTAAAAAAAAAAAAAAGTTTCTCTTTACCTTGCTGCGATCTAGCGGCACCCGGCTCTCCCATCATCCGATGACCTGAGGCACGATCGCCGATGCATGACAGTGACTTCATATACCGGCAACATGCGCACTGATGTCAGCTGCCAGCCTGTGATTGTCTGGTGGCTGTTAACTATTGCCGTGTGGAAAGTTTCCTGCATGGCAATAGATTTCCACTGAACCGGCAGGGGCCCGATGAGCAGAAAAGAGGGGACCCGGTCCGTGCCCCTCTGCTCACCAGGCCCCATTCACCAGTAAGGGCAGTAATTCCCTGAATGCAGCCTTGTGTACAACAGACTTAGAAAGGAGCAAATTAAAAGAATTTAGGGCAAATCAAAAACAGGCTTAAAACAGCAAAATCTAGGCACGACGGCACAATTACAATAATGAATTGGTGCCATAGTTCCTCTATAGGAGGGTCGAATATCTTAGCTGCACAGGGGGCCTTGCAGAAAAAGAGTTTGTTGCTAAGTTACTTAAAATAATAGTGTTAATAGTGTCCTCTACTGTTTATTATATCGTATGTCGACAACTATGCATATTCCCATCCATGTCTCAATATTGAAAACTACCAAGGAAAATGGAGTAGCCAAAAACCACCAAGAAAAAAGGTATACAATAAATCATCAAAGTTTATTAGAAAAATGCCATAAAAAACATGTATGTCGACCATATAAAATTATCAAGATTTATATATAAAGAGGAGATATGGAAGACATGCAAAAAGGAGAGCAGTCAAGTAAGGGGTATAGGGGCAGCACCAAACAGCTTGCAGAGAAATATATCAGAAAGTGCAAAAAATGTTCACAGGCACAGTCATAATACCAATGACAGCCCCCAAATGTAAATCAAGTAACTTGTGGTAAATACAGGACTCATACTGCTGTTTACCCAGGAGAATAACTGCTGCTTACCCATGGTATGAAAAAGATTACAAAGTCCTCATTTCAGCACCTGATGCACATTTAGCTTGGCTGCTTCCTACATACTGGACAGTCAATATACATATAGTTCTCAACTGGTGCATATTAAGTTAAATTCAGAATAAAGTAACTCACACCTTAAGATATCAGTATCCACCGCGGTCCATCTGTGAGCCCCCACACTGTCCTGTCCTGGGTCCAGGTATATTTTATATATTCTATTTCTGATTCACTTGCCTTTTGGCCTTTTTTTTGTGGCCGGCTGGATGCTTACTGGGTGGAAATCGATTAATTTACTGATAGCCACAGCACATCATTAACTCTCTGGACACCTGTAACATAACTTTACCTTTATGGGACTTTGTTGTGACAATGTGGGGTACATAAGGTCAATTTACTGTCCATAGTGTTATACTGTTTCTCACAGTATGAACCCCATTGGTCCTATACTATGATGGATTTTTTACAATGTATGTGTTTGCACCATTTTTTGTCAGATATTTATTCCTGATCTTTTATCTTATTATATCTAATAAAAGTTAATTTTGATACCAAATTAACATTTTCTTGGGTTTTCCTGATCGTGTTTTTTGCTTCCATGTTTATACTGGACAGTCAGCTTGATCTAATAGTATGGGCGTCATCAATAGGCTGTAAGCCAGACAGTGCATCACACGTATCTGTGTGACTGGCGTCTTATGCAAGCCCCATCTGTGTGCATGTTTAATACTACACAGCCATCTCCTCCATGAACTGGTAGGTCTGTGAGTGGCTGTTTGCATCAGTATTTTGCACCTGTGCTGCGCCTGCCTTTATCATGGGGGTCTGCTGCATCCTGCTACTGCATTGGTAATCTGACCTGGTGTTGGTAAGGCTGGTTTCTTTTCCTCTATGATATTTGTTGAAGAGCCATGAATGAACAGTCTATGACTAGTGCTTCACAGCCATCAAAATGGCAGATGGAAAACAAGTGGTCCATATATAGTTCTTGCACAGGGGCCCTCTAAGTTGCTATCTGCCCCTGATAAATTAGATGCGTGCTCAGCATTATCTTGCAGAATTTTGGCTGCCTGTGAACTGCAAAGTGAAAACAAATATTAGTTGTTCCTACTATTTTAATTATGAAAAAATATTCTGTATTTACCTCTTGTGCTGCACTCATCTTATCATCACAATTCCCTTCAAATAAACAAAACTTTCTGACTCTTTCTGATATGATGATCTTCCTTTACTGTGCTCATTATAGCCAAAAAACTAAATAAACCAATGCATCCCACACACAGCCTGTGGAGCCTTTCCGGAAACACAGCAAAGGTTAAGGAGGATGTGTCCTAAGACCGACAGGGACAAGTGTAGGTTGAGAAGAATCTCCTAGGACTCATTCTTTGGCAGCTGGTGCTGGCCAGAGTATGCAAAATTATTTATGTAGCCTAACAAGGGTGTTAAATCACAATAATCTGCCAGATACTGTTTATTCATTCCTTGGTTGTATAATTTGATTAACAATGTAGTATCAAATAAAGGAATTACCTGGTTTTAGTATGCCAGTATTTATATGGGCTTTCTGAACCGCAAATAAAAGTGGAAGGTGAATAAAAATGGTAACAAGAAAGAAGGATTCTTTTTGTTAACCCCTTTGCAACCCTGGGATTTTCCGTTTTTGCATTTTCGTTTTTTGCTTCCCTTGTTCCCAGAGCCATAGCGTTTTTATTTTTTGGTCAATATGGCCGTGTGAGGGCTTATTTTTTGCAGGACGAGTTGTACTTTTGAACGACATTACTGGTTTTACCATATCGTGTACGGAAAAATGAAAAAAAATTCCAAGTGCGGTGAAATTGCAAAAAAAGTGCAATACCACAGATGTTTTTTTTTATTTTTTTTTTACCACATTCACTGAATGCTAAAACTGACCTGCGATTATTATTCTCCGGGTCATTATTTGTTCGTAGACACCAAACATGTACAGGTTCTTTTTTATTTAAGTGGTGAAAAAAAATTCCAAAGTTTGCTTAAAAAAAAAAAAAAAAAAAAATGGCGCCATTTTCCAAGACTCGTGGCATTTCCATTTTTCGGGATCTGGGGCCGGTTGAGGGCTTATATTTTGCGCGTCGAGCTAAAGTTTTTATTGATACCATTTTGGGGTAGATCCGATGCTTTAATCGCCCGTTATTGCATTTTATTGCAATGTTGCGGCGACCAAAAAACGTAATTCTGGCGTTTAGAATTATTTTCTAATTGCGCCGTTTACCAATTGGATTTTTTTTTTTTTTATATTGATAGATCGGACGATTCTGAACGCGGCGATAGCAAATATGTGTATGTGTTTTTTTTTTTATTATTTTATTTTGAATGGGGCGAAAGGGGAGTGATTTAAACTTTTATATTTTTTTTATATTTTTAAAAACATTTTTTTTTCACTTTTTGCTTGCTTCTATAGTCTCCATAGACTAGAAGAAGCACTTGTCTGATTGCCTCTGCTACATAGAGGTGATCAGCAGATCACCTCTATGTAGCAGAAATGCTCCTGTGCTATGAGCACCGACCACTAGGTGGTGCTCATAGCAATCAGCTCATGACAACCACTGGGGTCTACTGCAGACCCAGGGTTGTCATGCCCACACATCAGTGACCCGCAATCACGTGACGGGGTCACCGATGTGCAGGGTAAGTGACGCGCTTCCGGCGTGGCGATGTTAAATGCCGCTGTCAGAGATTGACAGCGGCATTTAACATGTTAACAGCCGCGGGTAATAATCAGCTGACATGTGCCCAGTTCAGTGCGGGCTCACCGCCGGAGCCCTCACTGAACCTGGGGTTACAGCCTGGTGGGTACTAATATGTCCCAGGCTGTAAAGGTGTTAATACAGTGTAAAGAAGCCTTGACAGTCATATGCTAGTGACAATGTAGTCCCCAATGTAACCAGAAATTTAATACTACAATAGCGTGGCACCGTCTATACATTATTGCACTGTAATGACAATGGGTGAAATAGAATACACTGTGAGCAGTGCAACCCACCCCCGCCTACTTTAAAAGTATTTTTAAACCAATGAACTTGATTTATAAACACAAAAATATAAACAAATAATACTATCTATTTGTCATAGAAAATATGTGTTAGGCTGCGTGCACACGATGCGTTTTTCATGTGTTTATGCTGCGGAATTTCCGCAGCGGAAACGCATCAAAAACACATGGTAATCCGCACCCCATGGTCCCCAATGGCATTCCGCAATGTCAATGCACATGCTGCGGATTTTTCCGCAGCGTTTCTGCAGCGCTCATAAATCCGCAGCATGTTCATTAATTTTGCGGAAGCGCAGCGGAAGCGCCGCCATTGACTTGCATTGAGACGCATAAAATGCGCGTCTGTACATTTGTACAAGCGGCTTCTATGCGTCTCTATGTGCGGATGGTACCCAGTTCTGGAGGAGAGAAGACTCTCATCCAGACCTGGGTACCATTGTACCTGTAAAAAAAAGAATAAAATAATAAATAAAGTTTATATTCACCTGTCCGAACGCTTCTCCCTCCAGGACCTGAGATGACGTCGTGGTCATGTGACCGCAGGCTGTCTCGCGATGTGCCGGCAACCCGGATGAAGCCAGGACGAGCGCTGCAGCACACGGGGCGGCATCGGGGGTGAGTATAGCTTTATTTTTTTTATTTTTACGGTCACACTGTATAAATCCATGCCGTTTGCATGGATATATAAAGTGTGACCTAGTTGTCAAGCACTTTCCAAGTGATGCTATCGCCTGGAAAGTGCTTGTCAGTAAGCATGCGGAAACACATGCGCTAACTCATGTGCGTCCGCATGTATTCTGCAGGAAAAACGCATGCACAATCTGCATGCGTTTTTTCTGACAGGGAGATGCAGAAATGCTGCAGAAATTTTCTGCTTCATTTCAACATCGTGGGCACATAGCCTAAGGCTATGTGCCCACAATGCAGAAATGAAGCAGCATTTCTGCATCTCCCTGGCAGAAAAAATGCATGCGGATTGTACATGCATTTTTCCTGCGAAATACATGCGGATTCACATGCGTTTCTGCATGCGGATTGATAAGCGCTTTCAAAGCGATTTTAGCATCACTTTGAAAGTGCTTGACAACTAGGTCACACTATATAAATCCATGCAAACAGCATGGATTTATAAAGTGTGACCTTTAGAATGGTTAAAAATAAAAAAATAAACCTTGATACTTACCTTCCGATGGCCCGGCGTGTGTTGCTGCGCTCCTTCCTGGCTGCCGGCTGATCGCGGGACACTGCACTGAAAGACCTGCCATCACATGACTGTGACGTCAGCGCAGGTCCTTCAGTCTGCTGGCAAGCACAGGAAAGGAGACCGGGGGCCGTCGGAACGTGAATATAATCTTTATTTTTTATTTTATTCTTTTTTTTACAGTTTCTATGGTACCTGGGTGTGGAGGAGAGTCTCCTGTCCTCCACACCCGGGTACCATCCGCACATTAGAACGCGCCAATTACGCAAGTACAGATGCAGTCTTGCGGCATTGGCGTGTTCTAATGCAAGTCAATGGCGGCGAAAACGCAGCGCTTCCGCAAAATTAATGGACATGCTGCGTATTTTTGAGAGCAGCATAAACGCTGCGGAAAAATCCACAGCATGGGCATTGAAAGTGCGGAATTGCATAGGGGACCATGGCAGAAGGCTTACCATGCGTTTCCCAAGCGTTTACGCTGCGGAAAATTCCGCAGCAAAAATGCTTGAAAAACGCATCGTGGGCACACAGCCTTATAGAAATTATTGCCAGCTCTGCAGCCACACTACAGTCATGGCCAAAAGTTTTGAGAATGACACCAAAATTATATTTTCACATGATCTGCTGGCCTCTGGTTTTTATTAGTGTTTGTCTGATGTTTATATCACATACAGAAATATAATTGCAATCATATTATGAGTACCAATAGGTTATATTGACAGTTAGAATGAGTTAATGCAGCAAGTCAATATTTGCAGTGTTGCCCCTTCTTCTTCAAGACCTCTGTAATTCTCCCTGGCATGCTCTCAATCAACTTTTGGACCAAATCCTGACTGATAGCAGTCCATTCTTGCATAATCAATGCTTGCATTTTGCCAAAATTTGTTGGTTTTTCTTTGTCCACCCGTCTCTTGATGATTGACCACAAATTCTCAATGGGATTAAGATCTGGGGAGTTTCCAGGCCATGGACCCAAAATCTCTATGTTTTGTTCCAGGAGCCATTTAGTTATCACCTTTGCTTTATGGCAAGGTGCTCCATCATTCTGGAAAAGGCATTGTTGGGCGCCAAACTGCTCTTGGACGGTTGGGAGAAGTTGCTCTTGGAGGGCATTCTGGTACCATTCTTTATTCATGGCTGTGTTTTTAGGCAAGACTGTAGTGAGCCGATTCCCTTGGCTGAGAAGCAACCCCACACATGAATGGTTTCAGGATGCTTTACAGTTGGCATGAGACAAGACTGGTGGTAGCGCTCACCTCTTCTTCTCCGAATAAGCTGTTTTCCAGATGTCCCAAACAATCGAAAAGGGGATTCATCAGAGAAAATGACTTTGCCACAGTCCTCAGCAGTCCACTCCCTGTACCTTTTGCAGAATATCAGTCGGTCCCTGATGTTTTTTCTGGAGAGAAGTGGCTTCTTTGCTGCCCTCCTTGAAACCAGCCCTTGCTCAAAGAGTCTCCGCCTCACAGTGCGTGCAGAAGCACTCACACCAGCCTGCTGCCATTCCTGAGCAAGCTCGGCACTGCTGGTAGTCCGATCCCGCAGCTGAAACAGTTTTAAGATACGGTCCTGACGCTTGCTGGTCTTTCTTGGGCGCCCTGGAGCCTTGTTTGACAACAATGGAAGCTCTCTCCTTGAAGTTCTTGATGATGCGATAGATTGTTGACTGAGGTGCAATCTTTGTAGCTGCGACTCTTCCCTGTTAGGCCATTTTTGTGCAGTGCAATGATGGCTGCACGTGTTTCTTTAGAGATAACCATGGTTAACTGAAGAGAACCAGCCTCCTTTTAAAGTGTCCAGTGATGTCATTCTTACTTAATCATGACTGATTAATCGCCAGCCCTGTCCTCATCAACACCCACACCTGTGTTAATGGATCAATCACTAAAACGATGTTAGCTGCTCCTTTTAAGGCAGGACTGCAATGATGTTGAAATGTGTTTTGGGGGTTAAAGTTCATTTTCTGGGCAAATATTGACTTTGCAAGTACAGTAATTGCTGTTAAGTTGATCACTCTTTGACATTCAGGAGTATATGCAAATTGCCATTACAAAAAATGAAGCAGAAAACTTGGGAAAAATGACTATTTGTCTCATTCTCAATACTTTTGGCCATGACTGTAGAGAGGGACATTCTCCCCCTCCCCTCCCTCCTTTTTCCTCCTACACAGACTTGCAGTATGAGACAAGAGCTGACAGTCTTAAGTCTCTTATATGTGAATTACACAGTTTAACATATGGGAAATGAGTGAGACTACGATGTATAGATTGGAGACAATGAGATGTGAACTAGCTTAGTTAACATGCAAGAGCTCCTTTTGTGGCAATAGACCATGGCAATACTAACGAGGATGTATACTGTGTACAAACAAAGAGCTATACAATAGACAGGTAATTGAAGCAAGAGAAGGCTTTTCAGAGAGTTCGGCAACAAAAGGATACATGTGTGTACATGTGGCAGAAGCCCTTTTGTCCAGAGGAAATGCATTGTAACGGGTCTGGGAGGCGGAACCTCTGAGCTACTATACAAGGGGGCGGTCCTTGTAAGGGAGCGGGTGGCGACCAGGGTAGACGGGCAGGCAGTCACAGCAGGTGACTGGGACAGTCTCTGAATGAACGGACAGGAGGTCACGGCAAATGACCGGGGCAGTCTCTGGATGAACGGGCAGGAGGTCACGGCAAGTGACCGGGGCAGTCTGTGGATGAACGGGCAGGAGGTCACGGCAAGTGACCGGGGCAGTCTCTGGATGAACGGGCAGGAGGTCACGGCAAGTGACCGGGGCAGTCTCTGGGTAAAGGATTGGTACGACCTGTGGCGGCAGATGATAGACGTGAGCTCCCAGGTGAGCAGGCGAGAGTCTCTGGATAAACGGGTGGTCACAGCATGTGACGGCGGAACCTCCAGGAAGACCAACAGACAGGTAGCAGATGAGCGCTCCCAGGTGAGCGGGCAGGAGTCTCTGGACAGGCGGGTGGTCACAGCACGTGACGGCAGAGCCTCCTGGTAGGCTAGCAGACAGGCAGCAGATGAGCGCTCCCAGGTGAGCGGGCAAGCTGGTCCTAGACAGACTGACAGGAGTTGGAAGGCAGACCGTCGGACCTCAGGCAAGCAGGCAGGTAGAAGATGTGCGCTTCCAGGTGAGCGGGCAAGCTGGTCCTTAGACAGACTGACAGAAGTTGGAAGGCAGACCGTCGGACCTCAGGCTAGCAGGCAGGTAGCAGGATATCAGGCAGGAATTAGACAGCAGACTGGCAGGAATCTGGCAGGTATCTGGCAGGTAACTGGCAACGGGACCTGAGGGCTGAAGCAGAGTAGTGAACAGTGCTACAACATTGCTCTGGCACCTCCATTTTGGAGGAGGTGCCTTTTATATGGGAGGTCCTCCGGCAATTGGCCGGGGACTCCTTAGGACGGCGCGCGCGGTCCCTTTAAGAGAGGGGGAGCACGCGCGCCCTAACCACACTGCCGGGGAAGGAGCGCGTGCCGGAAGCAGCGGGGAGAGAAGCGCTGGAGGACGCCGCGCCAGGAGCGGGGAGGTGAGAGGGACGGCGTCTCTGCCTAGAACGGGGCAGAGACGCCGATGCTACATGCATGTTGGATTCAAGTAACACTGTGGTTTCCAGCAGGGAAAATGTTACAATAAGCCAGCCCAGACTTAATCTCTCCAAAAGGAAATATTGAATATCGAAGTTTGTATAAATCTGATATTGATGAGACATACATTTACCGTGCCAGGGCGAACCAGGGAAGAAGATACATATTTTCTCATAACTATAACACCTGCCTATAAGCCACAAATCCATATAGACCAGATAAGTGACAACGGTCATGTCATATTTGGTCTCTGGGTAAAGATAAAATCCCGATGAAAAATATGGCTGCTATCTCGAACTTCGGCGATCATCTGAAGAGGAGTTGTCGCATAAATTGGGGATTTCATAAAATTCTGATGGGCTGGGGACATCCCACAACCCACCTCTGGTGAGGTCATC
Source organism: Phyllobates terribilis (assembly GCF_046119375.1). NCBI lineage: Eukaryota > Metazoa > Chordata > Amphibia > Anura > Dendrobatidae > Phyllobates > Phyllobates terribilis. The sequence continues at coordinate 597,960,493 of NW_027362765.1, read as the reverse complement.
ATGGGAGGGGGGGGCTGTGGGTAGAACTCGGGGGGCTGATAAAAGATCAAGGCACATTATGATCTTTGTTCAATGCTGGAAGATACATGTCAGTGTAAGCTTGATCCCATTAACCAGATGTTTTCAACCAAACTGCTTCCATCTGATAGCTGACTCGTCTCTGCGAGCAGCGTAGTAAGTTTCTTTTGTTTTTTCCGTTTTATTTTATGTAACTGTATATGCTGCATTGCTTTGTCCCCTTTATAAAAAAAATATACAAAAGATTTTACAAACATTGCCTCCCTTTTGGATTAAATATAAAATGCAATACTACTGTTCTTTTTAATCTGTAAACTGCGCCTGAGCGCCATACGCTACCAGAGCAAGGCCTCCAGTCAGTCTGATTAAAAAACGACTGGTGGTGACAGCTAACAATCTTGCTGGGGTTATCGTGGGGTTAGCAGTGACCGTACAGAGGTATATAAATATATACCATGTGTTTGAGTCTGGAGGTGTATATACCTTATGCTCATTGTTAGTTTTCCAATAACTGGCCTATTAGTGGGAACAGCCTGAGGCCTCCTCAATTAGTCGGCACACTGTGGAATTGTCTGGACGATTGGAAGCAGCAGAGAGCTGTTGGACACAAAGATCACAGTGGGTGGTACTGCGTGACCTTCCCCACCTGCTATAATCTTGACACTGTCTATCTAATCCCTAAATCTATCCCAACTATCTGTCTATCTATATATATATATACACAAACACATGAAGACAGCAGTGTACCGGCATAGTTTTTGGTATAGAAAATACTGGCAGGTTTTACCTGAAGTGACTTTTCTAACTGCTTTTTTTGGACGTCTTTTGTGGTGGTCTTCTCACTGGCATCTTTTTCTAACATTCTGTATGTAAAATAATGGTGGCTTACAAGTGGAAGCCGTCAGAAGAATGGACTGGTCACATCTTTTACCTGCTTTCGAAGACTGAAGTAGTTATAAGAAATGCCAAATCACAAAAGACAGAACATATGCCCAGGAAGATGTTTTGACATTGTCACATTGTTTTTGACATGTTTAGCATTTTCAGGCGGGTTCCAGGCAGAAACCACCTGATAAAGACATTTTGTGTACTAACCCTTAAACATACCCAAGAATTACATCAAACATAGTTTTACTGTATGGTTAACTAATTTTATATTTTGATAGACCAGACTTTTACAGACTTTTGCAAGATACCAAATACTTTATTATTTTCATTCTTTTTAATGGGGAAAATGAAGGTCAATTCAAATATTTTTAAGTACAGCACCCCTTGGCTGTATTGACATGTTGGAAAAGCGATGCACAGCCAGACGCCAGCTTCTGGCAACTTTCCTGAGGAATCTTGGCTTATTCCTCATGGGGAATGGCCTCCAATACTTTGGTTGTCAAGACAGAGGTCCAAAAAATTAAGAGGCGATCTTTGCCCTGCACAAACAAGGAAAATAATACAAAAAGATACAGCTGGATGCACAGAACACTGGTTACTAGTGTTGAGCGATACTTTCCGATATCAGGAAATATCGGATCGGATTGGATCGGGCCGATACCCAAAAAGTATCGGATATCGCCGATTCTGATACCGGAAACCAATGCAAGTGAATGGGACACAAATATCGGAATGAAAATAAACCCTTTCTTTCCTTGTAGGTTAATTCTACATGAAGGAAAACAACTAACAATAATGTAGAATGTATTGGGGGAGGTGGTTGCCCAAATCGATGGGAACAGTGCTCACAGTGAAACATGAAAAGCCGGCAATTCAGCAGCGGCATACACCGGTACCCGACAATTTATAACAGAAAGAATAGAGCTTCACACATAGATTAGATAGATAGAAACATGTCAGTCACATATATAAGAAATACAGTGACAGTGTTGCTTACTGTACTTGTCATTTAGTGTAAAGGATTTATTAAAAAAAATATTAGTGTTTTCATGCACCGTCTCTTTAAAAAAGCCGGCCGGCAATTCAGCATCAGTACCCGACAATTTAGAATAGAGAATCACACATAGATTAGATAGATAGAAACATGTCAGTCACATATATATGAAGTACAGTGATAGTGTTGATTACTGTACTTGTCATTTAGTGTTAAAATAAAGGATTTATTAAAAAAAAAATTGGCGTGGGGTTCCCCGTAATTTTAGTCTCTAGCGGAGGTTAAGCAGACGGCTGGGGCAGATGTTTGAAGCCTGGGAAGGGGGTAATACCCATGGAGCTTCCCAGGCTACTAATATCAGCCCCCAGCTGAATACCTAGCCTTTACTAGCTATTAAAATGGGGGACCCCCCCCCAAAAATGACGTGGGGTCCCCCCTATTTTAATAGCTAGCAAAGGCTAGGCAGACAGCTGGGGGCTGATATTAATAGCCCAGGAAGGGTGCCATGAATATTGGCCCCCTCCCAGGCTAGAAACACCAGCCGTCAGCCGCCCCAGAAATGGCGCATCCATAGGATGGGCCAATTCTGGCACTTAGCCTCGCTCTTCCCACTGCCCTGTAGCGGTGGCAGTGGGGTAATAGGGTTGGGGTTGATGTCAGCTTATAATGCCAGCTGACATCAAGCCCAGGTTAGTAATGGAGAGGCGTCTATAAGACACCCCCATTACTAACCCCATAGTCAAAGTTAAAAAAAAAAACACAAACACCCAGAATAAAATCCTTTAATTGAAATAAACACACAATTCTTTATTGTTCTAAATTAAACCATACTTACCATCACGCCCATTCCAGCTGAAGCCAACGATCTCCTGCAATAAAAGAAAAATAATAAAGCAACATCATCCTTACCTTTCCATGGTTCCCAGGACAGCTCCAGCTCTGCTACATCGAGATGACAGGTTGGATCGCAGCAGAAAGCTGCCATCCAGCCTGTCATCCCGCGGACACTGAGAAGCGCAGGCATGCTTGCGCTCCTCAGTGTCTGGCTGTGACGGCATCCAGATGAGCCGACAATGAACTCAGCTCACCTCATGCACGTCACTGACAGCGTGGGAGAATTCTCCTGCGCATGCGGTGAGCGTGAGAGACTCGGCTCATCTGGATGCCGTCACAGCCTGACACTGAGGAGCGCAAGCATGCCTGCGCTTCTCAGTGTCTGCAGGATGACAGGCTGGATGGCAGCGTTCTGCAGCGGTCCAGCCTGTCATCTCGATGTAGCAGAGCTGAAACTGTCCTGGGAACCATGGAAAGGTAAGGATGATGTTGGTTTATTATTTTTCTTTTATTGCAGGAGATCGTTGGCTTCAGATGGAATGGGCGTGATGGTAAGTATGGTTTAATTTAGAACAATAAATAATTGTGTGTTTATTTCAATTAAAGGACTTTATTCTGGGTGTTGTGTTTTTTTTTTTAAATACTTTACTAGAAATTCATGGCGGTCATGTCTAATATTGGCGTGACCCCATGAATTTCGGGCTTAGGGCCAGCTGATAATACCAAGCTGGCCCTAACCCCTTTATTACCCAGTGAGCCACCGCTCCAGGGCCCTGGATGAGTTGGGTACAGCGCCAGAAGATGGCGCTCCTATGAACGCGCCATTTTCTGGGGTGGCTACGGACTGCAGTTCGCAGCAGGGGGGGCCCACAAAGCTTGGGCCTCCCTGCGCTGTGGATTCCAGCCCCCAGCTGCCTAGTTGTACCTGGCTGGACACAAAAATAGGGCGAAGCCCCACGTATTTTTTTTTTACTTATTTCATGAAATTCATGAAATAATAAAAAAAAAGGGCTTCCCTATATTGTTGTGTCCGGCCAGGTACAATTAGGCAGCTGGGAGTTGGGGGCAGCCCGTTCCTGGATGCTGTACCTGGCTGGCATACAAAAATATGGCAAAGCCCACGCCAAAATTTTTGGGAAAAATTTATTAAAAAATAAATAATAATTTAGGGACTGCATCTTTATTAACTCCTCAAGTGTCATTTAGTGTTAAAATAAAGGATTTATTAAAAAAAAAATGGCGTGGGATCCCCCATAATTTTAGTCTCTAGCGGAGGTTAAGCAGACGGCTGGGGCAGATGTTTGAAGCCTGGGAAGGGGGTAATACCCACAGAGCTTCCCAGGCTACTGATAGCCCCCAGCTGAATACCTAGCCTTTACCAGCTATTAAAATGGGGGACCCCCCCAAAGAAATGACGTGGGGTCCCCCCTATTTTAATAGCTAGCAAAGGCTAGGCAGACAGCTGGGGGCTGATATTAATAGCCCAGGAAGGGTGCCATGAATATTGGCCCCCTCCCAGGCTAGAAACACCAGCCGTCAGCCGCCATATTCTGGCGCTTAGCCTCGCTCTTCCACGCTGCCCTGGTGCGGTGGCAGGGGGTAATAGTGGTGGGGTTAATGTCAGCGCCAGCTGCCATGAAGCCCACGTTAGTAATGATGGGCGTCTATAAGACACCCCCATTACTAACCTACAAAGTGTTAAAAAGAAAAAAACACACTACACCCAGAAAAAAATAATTTATTTGAAATAAAACACACCATTTTATTTAATTCTTAGTTTACTAAAAAAAAAATAGTTACCTGTCCACGTTCCTGCGCTGATCTCCCATGCACAGCTGTCACATCTGGAGATGGTGACAGCTGTGCATGGCTGCTGTAAGCTCACGCTGCCGGGAACACGTCCGCTGCCGGCAGCGTGAGCCCTGACTGAGGTCACCGGAGTGCATTCAGGCAGCGCAGCTCCGGAGACCTCCTTTACGGCACTGCTGTACCGTGGGAATTTATCACGGTACAGCAGGGCCGTAAAGGAGCTGACCGGAGCAGCGCTGCCTGAACTCCGGCGAACCCGCTTATGCAATGACGGGGCGGCTTTACGGCCCCGTCATTCTAGCGGTGGCAGCGGTTCAGAGCGGTCACATTCTATGTGGCTGCTCTAAACTGGAGATCATCGTGGGACACTCGTGGACTACTACAGAGGGGTAAGGATAAGGTTGTGGTTTATTATTTCACATTTTATTACAGGAGATCGATGGCTTCGGGGAATTAGGTGTCTAGGTGAGCATAGGTGTAGTTTTTTATTTTTTACTTTATTTTAGGTGGCGATCGGCGGGGACAGGTAATGTATAAACTAATTTATTGTAGGTAACCACTGGCCACCAATGACATGTATTTAAAATTTATTGGGGACAAAAAAAAACATGTATAGGGGCAAAAATAGCACATGGGGCAGTTTAAATAGCAGGATCAGGCTGATGGGAACTACTGCTCCCATCGAGCTGATCCTGCTGGCACGAGTGGACGGGGGACAGACATAGGCCGATGGGAGTAGTAGTGTCACATCGGCCTATGTCTGCCTGCACGCACACACCCGCAGACATCGCACAGACACCGCATACACTCGCAGACATCGCACAGACACCGCACACACCCGCAGACATCGCACAGACACCGCATACACTCGCAGACATCGCAGACACCGCGCACACCCGCAGACATCGCACAGACACCGCACACACCCGCACACACTCGCAGACATCGCACAGACACCGAGCACACACCCGCAGACATCGCACAGACACCGCGCCCACACGCACAGACACCGCACACACCCGCAGACATCGCACAGACACCCCGCACACACCCGCAGACATCGCACAGACACCACGCACACACCAATCATGATGGGCTGATGGTCTGCGAGGTGTGGCTGACCTGTGCGGCCGTGGGAAAGTTCATGTGAGTTAATGCAATGCAGTCAAGCATGAACTCACATGAACCCTCTGAGGGCACTGCGGCTACTTCAAATGAACAGCTGATCAGCATCACCTGATACCTCAGCTGTTCATTTGAAATAACCGGCGGGAAAGCGCAGCACAGAAAGGGAAAGCCGGCGGTGAAGTCTTTTCACTGCCGGCTTCCCCGCCCGGGTCCTTCGCTCCCCGCTCCTTGGTGCTGTGCTCCCCGCCCGGTCCTAACTTACGATCAGGATGGGGGGAGCGGAGGATCGGGGTGGGAGGCTGCGGGGAAGCAGTATGGGGCTGTGTAATTGTTTAAAAGCCGGCGGCTTTTTACCGCCCTCCGGCTTTTACACAATCAGGAGAATTCTCCCACGCTGAGATGGCATTCTGATGACAGGCGGGATCGCAGCTGAGCGCTGCCATCCAGCTTGTCATCCTTCAGAGACACTGCAGAGCGCAGGCATTATGAGAACTTCCGATTCCGGTATTCAATATTGTAAAAGTATCGGAATTAAGTATCGGAATTCCGATACCGCGAATATCGGCCGATACCCGATATTTCAGTATCGGAATGCTCAACACTACTGGTTACATTACCTGAACATGGAAGACAGTGGAAGCTATCTACCATTGCCAATTTCTACTGCAACTGTGTGCATGCATGTATATGTATGTATGTATATGTATATATATATATATATAACACATCACAAAGCAATGCTGGACAAGGGCAGATAGGATCTCAATAAGCAATGTAAGGACAGCTGGATTCTATTGTGAAATGGGGTAGCTCTGTGCCAAGTAAAACAGCAGAGAGACTAAGGCACACAGGTTTGTTAGTTTGAAGGAATAGACCACATGGTGTCCACGGGAGGCGAGGAGTTCTCATGTTCAGCCTGCACTGTCTCACAAGAGTTGGTTTTGAGAAGGGGGGTGGGGGTGTCCATTGTTTATAATGATTGTTTCCAGATGCTCCAGAAATCGAGAGCCAAACCCCTGGGGTTCTGCCAAAGACTTGAGATAATATTGGAATAAGTTCTTTTAGTTACATCTTTATGACTGGGTTCCTGATTCTAGTCTATGTTTATAGAAAGTTAAGACCGGTTATTAAAAATGTAGCTAAAATAATGTCACTGATAGGCACACATGAAACATTTCTGTCGGTAAACTGTAGATACAATGCAGTGTTAGATAGATATAAATACATATATGGTAGATATACACAATGTTTAAAGATGCACATACTCGTGACAAACAATGTTAACAGGTTGTCCTGAATTTTTAAAAACTGTTTATAGGGAATCTGTCAATAGGATCAACCCTCCGAAGGCATGTAGGTCAAAGTAAGTTTTATACCATGATATATGTGATCAGATTCTTTATGCCGAGAAATCCACATTTTTCTTAACCTGTAAATTAACTTTTAAGATCAATGGGCCGGACATAGATCTCCCTGAGAATCTGCCTCCAGAGGTTAATGTTAATAAAAGGGGGCATTACCAGTGTGAGACATGTAGATCAGGAGAGCAGACTGTCAGTCATTACATGTCTCACACTGATAACGCCTCCTTTCATATAAAATAATCTCTGGAGGCAGATTCTCAGGGAGATCTATGACCAGCCTATAGATCTTAACAGCTTGTTTACATATTTTAAAAAGTGTGGATTTCTCTGGAATAAGACATCGGATCGCAGATATCAAGGTATCATTTTAGTCAGCTTCCTATGAACTATATGACATGTCGACTTGGGAGGGCTGACCCTACTGATAGATTCCCTCTAAAGCTGAAATTACCTACTCAATTCTTCTCCGGTAGTCCTGCATCAATGATGTCACATCAATGTACTGCTATGGTTGTCAATTTGATTTTTTTCTGAATGGCTTATCAAAAAAAACACAGAGAGACAACATTTTTAAAGATGCTTTGGAAATCCATAGTCAATTATACACACAGAACCGTAAAATGATGATAACTACAGTCATAACAATTTGTATCAGCTCCTCAAGCATCAAAACAATCACCTCCCATTATTTTACAGACACGGGAAAAAAGTGCACAATTGGTACATATTGTGTAGGAATTTCTGGACAGTTGGCAACCATTGTGCAGTGCTCAATGTTCATGCTGCATGGTGCTCTCATAACTCAGGAAAGGAGAATTTAATAGGGTTTTCAGATATTAGAGGTTGACGGTCTAGCCTAAAAGGGGTTGGCCAACAACTAAAACTTGTACAGTGGTGGTCACTTGGTTGTTTTTGTAAGTCCCATAAATGTTGAGTAGCTTACCTTTTATTCAAACAAGGGAAACATGACCCTCATTCTTGTGATCATGGAGATTCTAGCAGTAGGATTCTATGGATGAGACACCATCTATCCTGTGGAATTGTTTTTTTGTGGGATGAGTTGACAATTTCTTTTGCTATGACTGTAGGGCAAACCTCTTTAACCCCTTCTGTACACAGATATTTTGGGACTTCATGATACAGCATTTTCAGTTTTTCATCATAGCATTGTGAGTGCCACAATTTTTTATTTTTTTTACTGATAGTCATGTAAAGGTCGTATTTCTTATCATCATTTTGGGGTAAATAATATATTAAAAAAAAAACAGTAAGTACTTCAGTTTTTTTTTGTTTCATTCTTATGAAGTTTCACTGGGACACTTGACTACGTATATTAAACTCATCAGCTTAAACAGAACCTGTCCGGGTCCCTATACCTCTCAAACTGCCACCAGCCACTTTGGGGCACTATTTCTACATTTTAATAGCACCCTTACAGTCACACACTAAAGTTTGTATGTAGAGTTGAGTTAATCCATTCAAGACAAATAGAATTTGACTAGAATTTTACAAAATATTTAATTCTCAAGAAACTGTGAATCAGCAAAATTGTGTACTGCCAGCCACCTTTTTTTTTAATTTTAGAAAGCAAAATGGTGAAAAAAAAATAATGTACTCACCACATTGTCTTGTGCGCCACACATCCTAGCATCTTCTTCCTTGTTATTCACTCACAGCTTTTGTTGACAGATTCCTGGTTAGCGCCTAGGCTACATCACAGCACGTCTGGTGAACTCTAAGACCTACAGTCACTGCTGAAAGTGTTGGCACCCTTGAAATTGCTCCAGAAAATGACGCATTTCTCCCAAATAATTATTGCAATTACACATATTTTGTTATACACATGTTTGTTTCCTTTGTCTGTATTGGAACAACACAAAAAAACTGAGATAAAAGGCAAAGTGGACAAAATTTCACACAAAACCCAAAAATTGGCCAGAAAAAATTATTGGTTCCTTCAACATAATATTTGGTTGCGCACACTTTGGAACAAATAACTGCAATCAATCGCTTCCTATAACCATCAACAAGATTCTTATGCCTCTTAACTGGAATTGTGGACCACTCTTCTTTTGCAAACTGCTCCAGGTCTCTCATATTTGAAGGGTGCTTTTTCCCAACAGCAATTTTAAGATCACTCCACTAGAGTTCAATGGGATTTAGATCCGGACTCATTGCTGGCCACTTCAGAACTCTCCAGCGCTTTGCTTCCATCCATTTCTGGGTGCTCCTTGAAGTATGATTGGGGTCATTGTCCTGCTGGAAGACCCATGACCTAGGACGCAAACCCAGCTTTTTGACACTGGGCACTACATTGTGACCCAAAATCCTTTGTTATCTTCAGATTTCAAAGTGCCTTGCACACAGTCGAGGCATCCAGTGCCAGAGGCAGCAAAACAACCCCAAAACATCTTTGAACCGCCACCATATTTGACTGTAGGTACTGTGTTCTTTTTTTTGTAGGCCTCATTTCATTTTCGGTAAACAGTAGACTGATGTGTTTTACCAAAAATGGTCTCATCTATCCACAAGACACTGTATCAAAAGGATTTTGGCTTACTCACGTACATTTTGTTAAATTGCAGTCTAGCGTTTTTTATGTCTCTGTGTCAGCAATTGCGTCCTCCCAGGTCTCCTGCCACAGCATTTCATTTCACTCAAATGTCGACGGATAGTTCACGATGACACTGATGCACCCTGAGCCTGCCGGACAGCTTGGATTTCTTTGGAACTTGACTGGGGCTGCTTATCCACTATCCGGGCTATCCTGCATTGCAACCTTTCATCAGTTATTCTCTGCCGTCCACGTCCAGGAAGAGTAGCTACAGTCCCACGAGTTGTAAACTTCTTGATTATGTTGTGCACCGTGGACAAAGAAACATTAAGATCTCTGGAGATGGACTTGTAACCTTGAGATTGTTGATATTATTCAACAATTTTGGTTTTCAAGTCCTCAGACAGTTCTTATCTCCACTTTCTGTTGTTTGTGCTTAGTGTGGCACACACACACAATGCAAAGATTGAGTCAACTTCTCCCCTTTTTATCTGGTTTCAGATGTGATTTTCATATTGCCCACACTTGTTACTTGCCACAGGTGAGTTTTAACAAGCATCACCTGCGCTTGAAACAAAGTTGTCTAACCACAATTTTGGAAAGGTGCCAACAATTTTGTCTGGCCCATTTTTGGGGTCTGTGTGAAATTATGTCCAATTTGCCTTTTTTTCCTCTTTTTTGTGTTGCTCCAATACATACAATTGAAATAAACATGCGTATAACAAAACGTGTAAATGGAATATTTTTTGGGGAGAAATACTTCACTTTCTGAAACAATTTAAAAAAAGGGGCTTTGACAAAGTCAGAGAGTGATGGACAGGAGATATGTTTCACTGAGGCTATTAGCTTAAGTGATGTGAAACCGAGAAGTCTTCTCCAGCATGTTATGTGCTGAGAGGGTTAAACCGCCATTTTAAAAGGGCTGTTTTTTTTTGTGAATGACCATAGTGCGGGTGGGAGGTCATTCACAATATCTCCACCCCTGGGTGTGGTCTGGATCTGGGCTATAATTAGCCAGCCTTTTTATTCAGGTGTTGTTCAGTATCTGGAGGCCAGCTCCAGAGAGAGGAGCTTGTATTATTTTGTGCTAATCTGAACCATGTCTATTGCTAACCCTGAGTGGCCGGACCCCGGCAGGTACAAGGACTATGCTGGATATTTTCTTTTGTTTTGCTATTATGCCAGAAGGGCCGTGTTTAGTTTTATGAACTCTATATTGGTTTATGCCGTTTAGTAAACCAACGAGAAATTTAAAGAGACAGTGTCCTGTGTCTACCTGCGTGTGCAGCCGAGTGAGCCGATCTACCACAGTGCAAGCACTTTTGGCCATGACTGTACTCAGCGCTGGACGCTCCAGTGCCGAATAAAGATCACGGAAAAAGAGATGAGATCATGGAAAACTGGAGGTGACAATTTTCCTTTATCACTCCATGTTTATTATACTCTGGGGTCTGGAGAACCCAAGAACATAAAAAGTAAAAAATTTTTGCAATAACTTTGGTGCAAATCAAATTTCATGACCAAATTCTAGGGACTGCAAATTTGAATTCTAGCAGATTGATTCACCGCTATTTGTATGTGTGCAAAAAAACTGATATAAGTGTTGCTTGCGATATCCTTATTACTAAGCACTAGTCTGGTGGGGGCATCCCAAGATGGGAATTGGGCTCTAAAGTTTATTGGTGGTAGTTTGGGAGACTTAAGAGACCAGAGAGGTTCTCTTTAACATTGGCATCCTATTAGGTTCTGCTTTCATACTATTAGACACCACCTCTGATTTCTGTACATGGCAGACATGAAGACCATTATTAGGCTTCCAACTGCCAAGCAACCTGAAGGTGAGAGGGTGAAGGAACCCCCACCTTTTCAAACCCAACATAATAAAGGTCTGCTGATAACTATACTGTAAGGTTTCCCATACAACCCGACCCAGATTGAAAGGATCTATAGTAAAGAATGAGAGACCCTCCTAGTGCTGCCACATACATTATTAAGCCGATGCCCAACAGTATCATCATCACAGCGGTTACCATTTGGTAACAGCTTAGTAAAAGTATCCTGCAGTGCTTAGTCAGTGGAAAAAATGAGATCTTGCTGTTTAACTGTGAGAAAGGCCATGGAAGTTTGTGGGATCTTGTTTTGCATCACATAATCGCACAACAAGGACGTTCAGGCCTGACTTTGCCAGTCAGTTGGGCCATTTTGGGAGACATTAGGCTTACTTCTAAGCAGTTTTATTACTAGATTATATTTAGACAAATCACAAGTCTGAAACTGTCCACTGCTTTATGAAATAAAATGTCAGCCCCATATTGGTGATAGATACTCTTTAAAAGTAAATCATCTGCAAATACTGCTGTCAACAACTCTAGGTTTTTGATTTTAATACCTTGTATGGCTGTGTCCTGCCTAATTCTCTGTGCTAGTGTCTCTATAAGGATAATGAAGAGAGATGGAGAGAGAAGGACACCCATGTTGTGTCCCATTTTTTATATTGAAACTTTGTGATAATGTGCCATTGATTCTTACTCTAGCCGAAGGTGCAGAATAAAGCGAAAGAATGGCATCCACAAATATGTGAGGGAAGGCAAATTTCTCCAAGGCGTGGGCCAAAAAGCGGCAACTAACCCTGTCGAATGCCTTCTCAACGTCCGTGGAGAGCAGAGTCAAGGAGAGTCTCTCTCTCCTGGCATAAGAAATGACGTGTAAAATTTTAATAGAGTTATCTTTCCTCTCCCTCCTCCTCACAAATCCCACCTGATCCCGGTGAATAATATAAGGAAGAACCTCCTCAAATCTCCTAGCCAGGACTTTTGCCCATAATTTTATGTCAGCGTTCAGTAAATATGAGTACATTTTTTTTTCGGAAGGGTGCCCAAGATCCATTTACCCAAACCGGCCATCGGCACTAATCAGCCGTAATTTATTAGCGTGTTTACGCAGGCAGACCACTCTTCAGATGCGCATGACACAGTCGGTAATAGACTGTCCTGTACGCACAGGCTACCACTGTTCTCGGCAACACAGGTTCTGTTTACACAGGATGATGAGCTGCCGAGAACTATGATTTTTTGTTTTTGTGCAGCACAAAAGATCATTTTACTCATTGTACTCATTCATCGAATAATTGGCAGCCTGTTTAGACTGCACGATTATCGTGAACGAGCGTTCCTGAGGACGTTCGTTCACAATAATCTTGCTGTGTAAATAGACCTTTACAATGCAAAATGATAGCCAAAAATAGAATAAGAAAAGACAGCTCATCAATGCCGCAGGAATGTCCAGTATGCACGGAACCACGCCAGGCCGAACGTGAAAAAGTGAGGAATATAAGTAAAACTAGATACGTGTAACTATAACTCCTGGATATGTGTTAAAACTTGATGCTTTATTTATAGAATTTTAAAAATAGTATAAAAAAAACTGCATGGTGGAAGAAATAGAAAGTGACGTGTTTTGAACACTATCCAGCTTTGTCACAGCTAAGTAGGAAAGTTTACCCATCTAGCCAATAAGGGCATGATAAGACATGTGGAGAATTAATTAAAACAAATCAACATGTGAAAAAAAGGAATAACAAGAAATACTAAAATCAACCTAGATATAAACTGTTGCAGAAAGTAAAAAAACACACCCTTTGCAAAAATAAGAAAACAAAATATATATGAATATACATAAATGCTAGTAATGTTACTTAAATTCAGACCATCTGGACTCTGGAACACAAATTCAAAATTTAAAACACCTCTCTAGTTAATAGACATCTTCTGATATAACTGCGCTGTCCCGGCATATTAGCGCTCTCAATACCAAATACTTGGAATGAAGAAGACTGTCTTTGATGATTATAAATAAAGTGTTTTGCAGCAGCTGAGACATTGCAATTTAAATTACCGGTATTAGATACATCATTAAGATGTTCATTTATACAGTCTTTCAATTTACATGTTGTACAGCCTATATAGTTTTCGGGCAAATAGAGTATTATAAAATACACTACATTTTCAGAGTTGCAATTTATTTATTGCTTAATGATCGTAGGTTTGCAGTGTCAGTAAATTGGATACATTGGAATGCATGCCTACAAGTTCTACATTTATTCGCACCACATTTATAAAAACCTTTGTATTTTGACTAACAATCGCTGTTAGTATGGACACCAGAGAATAAAAATAGGTGACATTATATTTCCCAGAGGGAACTTTTTTAGCTACAATTTGACAGCCTTCATGTAACAGTGAAGATAAAATTTGATCTGTAAATAATACAGGAAGATATTTGTTAATGACGTTTTGTTATCGATGTAAAATGAAGACTATATTGGAGAGACAGAATTGGTTTGGACAGTTTGGAGTTGTTGCTGTGAGTTTGATATATATTATATTAAATCAGATCTAATTTTAGTTCTTGCAATAGCTTTACCGCTATTTATCATCCAATTGGTATAACCTCGATCTCGCAACCTATGGTAAGATTTATTAATTTCCTATGTTGCAGGGTTCACTGCAATTCCTAATGATTCTTGTAAATTCACCCACCGGGATGGCTTCCAGAGAGGGGTTTACGATATAAAGAAGTACAAATCAATGTATTGGAGACTCCTATCAATTGCAGATCCAAAAAGGTGATACTGGAAGAATGATAAGAAAACTTGAAGTGCAAATTATAAGGGTTAGAATTAATGTAGTCAATAAAATGAGGTATGTCAGAAACAGCAGCTTCAAATAAGGAGCATATTGTCGATGTATCTGCCATACCATACAATAGAATCTGAAAATGAATTCAATTCCGAATAGAGCTATTTTAATTCCCAATATTACATTACCAGAAGCGCCAGGGAAGGGAAGAACTTGGTTCCTATTGAAACTCATTTGTGTTGCAAATAATATTTTTTATCAAATAATAAATAATTATATATGCTAAGAAAAATAGCAATTTGGATGATAAATTGCTGCAAAGTTTCAGTATCGGCACCAGATCGTTTAAGATGGCAGGTAAATGCTTCAATGACGAGATCTTGGGAGATGGATGTATACAAGGAAACAACGTCACAACTGAACCAGGTATATCAATCCAGCAAATACCTCCCCGACATCGCTGGTGAGCTGTCAAACAGGCATGCTCACCAACGATCAGGGGAGCAGCGACATCGTGGAAAGAATCTTTCCACGATGTCCTGCTCCTGGTTACGAGCATACTGAAGCAGGAGCAGGCTGGTAACTATGGTAAACATCGGGTTACTAGGGGCACACGCGCTCCTAGTAACCCGTTGTTTATCATGGTTACCACTCTGCTACAGTGAGCGAGAGGTTACCGCTCACTTTAGCAGGCTCGTAACCATGATAAACAGCGGGTTACTAAGTGCGCGTGTGCCCCTAGTAACCCGATGTTTACCATAGTTACCAGCCTGATCGCTGCTCCCGCTGGTCACACACAGCAATGTGTGCTGACCAGCGGGAGAGCAACGACCAAAAAATGGTCCAGGACACTTTGCAGCGATCAGCGACCTCACAGCAGGGGCCTGATCGTTGCAAAGTGTCACACATAGCGACAACGCTGGTGAGGTCGCTGTTTCGTCACCAAAACCGTGACACAGCAGCGATCTCGCTAGTGATCTCGCTATGTGAGACGGGGGCTTTAGACAGAGCGTGCAATGTTGGAATGACTGTATTCTCAACAACTAGGCTAAGTGCCCACGATGCAGAAATGCTGCTGTTTTTTTCTGCATCTCCCTGGCAGGAAAAATGCATGTAAAATTTTACATGTGTTTTTTCTGCAAGGTAGAAGCGTTTGTCAAGCGTTTTTTTCATGCATTTCTGCATGCGGGTTATTAAGCGCTTTTCCAAGCGATTTTAGAATCACTTGGAAAAGTGCTTGACAAATTGGTCACACTATATAAATCCATGCAACCGACATGGATTTATATAGTGTGGCCAAGTTAATAGTTAAAAAAAGAATAAAAATAGTAAAAAAATAAAAAAAAAACATCATACTCCCCTTCTGATGACCCGCGGTCTCCTCTACGGTGCATCCGGTCTTTTGTACGGCTCGAGGTGGTGTAAAAGAACCTTCCATGACGTCATTAAGTCATGTGACAGGTCACGCGACCGCTGATGTTGGCGGTCGCGTGACCTGTCACATAACTAGATGACATTATGGAAGGTCCTTTTACACCATTGCGAGCCACCGGGGAGCCAAGACGCACCGGAGAGAAGACCGCGAGCCATCAGAAAGTGAGTATAATGTATATTTTTTATTTTAAATTCTTTTTTTTAACAGGTACTATGGAACCCGGGTCTGGAGGACAGTCTCCTCTTCTCCAGACCCGGGTACCATCCACACATTGAATCGCTTAATATCCGCATGTGCACATATAGTCATGCGGATGTTAAGCGATTCAATGCAAGTCAATGGCGGCAATTACGCCGCGTGTCAGCAAAAATAATGGACATGCTGCGGATTTTTCCGCAAATATAATCCGCAGCGGAAATTTCTGCAGCATGTGCACAGCACATGCGGATTATCATTGGGGACCCTGGGGCAAATATTACCAAGCGTTTTTTAAGTGTTTTTTAAGCGTTTTCGCTGCGGATATTCCGTGGCAAAAACGATTGAAAAACGCATAGTGGGCACGCAGCCTTAAATACTCCACTTGTTTTTAGGAAAAATGTCTAGTGAAAAGCCCTCCTGAATCAATTCAACTGCTAATTTGGAAAAATTTTCAGTTGGATTAGATGCCAATTTAGAATAAGTGAAAATATCACAAAGCACGTCCAGAATCTGGGACTTATACATTGTTAGAACCCTCCTGTTTGTTTTTTCCATCTTGTGTTTTGCGGTCACGTGACCATCTGCCTTTATATTTCAGCTCCGCCCTTCTGGCTGTGCTGGACTTCAGTGTTGTTTGACTGTTTTGCTAGCCAGGTGCTTCTGTGCCTTTCTCTGTCAGTTCGCTTGGTCATTCTGGGACCTCTAGTACCTTTCTGTCAGTTTGTCTTTTTGTGTTCTGCAACAACATTCTCTGTTCAAGAGATGTCCCATTTTTGTTCCAGTCCTTAGTTCTTTTAGGGACCCCTTCCCTTTATGCATTAGGTCTTCGTTCAGACTAGCCGAGGACTAAGGCGGGTCTGTTCACTAGGAACAGGCAGCCCGCTACATTGCAGGGATTCAGCTTAGTCTTACTGTAGGGATAGCTTTTCCCTTTCTTTCCTTAGTACTTGTTGCAGATCATAACATACATATCAGTGTCCATAATAACCATCATTCCATCCTTGTCTGACATCTTGACAACTATATCAGACATATGTGTCAGTTCAAACAATGCTTTTTTCAGTTGTGGAGAAAAGTTGGAAGCAGACCGAATTGTGGACAGATCATTCTGGAGAATCTTGAGATCTCTTTCAAATAGGTCTTGGAAGTGATCTATACAGTCAGAGCTGGATTGGATGGGGTAGTTATATGTTTTTTAAATTAGAAGCTTGATTAAGAGGTCATTTCTGTGTCCAAACCTTCTAAATTCAAAACTGCACATTGCAGTCCCGGTAAGTATTACACATGCCCCTTTGCTCAATATTGTCACATTCATTTGATTCTGTCCATAAATTCTTTTTAATCATGAGATTTCTTATGAAACAGTGACTGGTGACATCGGAATCATAGTTGTTAGTATGGATAGTTCAGATGAGTTGAAACGCACATGTGTGTTGCGGTTGAATGAATTGCTGTGAGATCTTTTTTTAAGGGTAGTTGTAGGAAAAGGTGGAGACATCATTTGTTTACTCCAATCATATACTTGATGCAACGTATACATTAAATCACAATGTAATTTACGTTTTTATAATAGTCATAATGTTTTCCTCTAATTTGGCAATGGATTTACCAATTTTAGTGAAAGAATCTTCAAGTTCGGATTCACTATAATATTCTTTAAAAGATTCCTTGGATCCAGTTGGATAAACACTTAGCTGGGCTGCGCTGCTGAAGTAAATCAATTCTTCAGAGATGAGACTGAGAGGAGACTTAATAGCTGTCTACAAATATGTCAAGGGCTGTCACATTGTAGAAGGATCATCTTTATTCTCATTTGCACAAGGAAAGACTAGAAGCAATGGGATGAAACTAAATGGGAGGATACACAGATTAGATATTAGAAAAAACTTTTTGACAGTTAGGGTGATTAATGAGTGGAACAGGCTGCCACGAGAGGTGGTGAGTTCCCCTTCAATGGACGTCTTCAAACAGAGGCTGGACAGACATCTGTCTGAGATGATCTAGTGAATCCTGCTTTGAGCCGGGGGTTGGACCAGATGACCCAGGAGGTCCCTTCCAACTCTACCATTCTATGATTCTATGATGATAAGGCTTTTTATTAACAACGCGTTTCAACACCGTACCGGCGTCTTTTTCAAGTAAAAAAAAACAAATGTGTAGAGCATGAGAATGGATGGGTTTCATGCGTTTTATCTTATCTTAATTCTAATGATTGGGGGATTACTTTTACTCCTACAATAGGGAAAGATTTTATTAACTTTTTAGATATCACCATCTCTCATCAGGGACAACATGTAATTACTAAAACTTTTTTTAAAGACGTGGATGCCAATAGTTATATCCATTTTTCCAGCGGTCACTATAAAAAGTGGCTTGAAAATGTCCCTTTTAACCAGTTTCAATGGATAAAACGTAACTGCAGCAATGAGGTTGATTTTGAATCACAAGCCAATATCCTGCGTGAGCGTTTTAATAGGCAAAGTTACCCCAAAGGGCTAATCAAGCGCGCTTATCAGAAAACTAGGAACTTATCACAAAAACAGTGCATCCAGCCCAAAACTGTCCCACAGACTAGTGCAGGTGATGATTTTAATTGTAATTTTATCACAACTTTTAATTCAGCACATGAGTCCATTCGAAGCTCATTGCACAAACATTGGTACATTCTTCTAAAAGATCCGATTCTGTGTTCTCTCATTCCTAAACAGCCTAAGGTTACCTTCAGGCGAGCCCCTACGCTGAGAAACATCATAGCCCCCAGCCACCTGAAACACACTACCCCCAGTGGTACATGCATCAATAAACGTTCACAAAGAAATGGGAGTTTTAAATGCTTTTCAAGAAAATGCCTTTGTTGCAACAGCATTAAACATAATACCCAAACTTTTAAATCTAACCATACAGGTGAAGTTTTTACTATCAAGTCAAATATGAGCTATCAATCTCGCTTCATTATATACCTCATAGAAAGCCAATGTGGCCTGCAGTACGTGGGCAGGACCACCCAGACACTACAAAGAAGGCTTAACTCTCATCGCTCCAATATTGTAAAAGGTTTCATGAAGCATGGTTTATCCCGGCATTGCGCATTGGTACACGGTAAAAATGCCACAAGCATCTCTATCACACCAATTGAATCCATTTCCCTTGATCTCCCAAACCCTATGGAAACCTTGAAGAGAAAAGAAATATATTGGATATACAGGATCAGCACCCTCAAACCCTATGGACTCAATGAAATTACTGAGATTTTTATTTAATTATTTATTTTATTCTATTTTATCTCTGCACAGTCGTTGCATAGGGTCACAGATCCTTTTTCTTATGAATTTTCTTAGGCACTTTTTCTTGTGTATTTTAATACCCTTCTGATTGTTATTTTAATATTAATTTCTATTAATATCCTCATTTTTAATACTCTATCACAATGTGTCTTATCCTAAATAATTAATATACACATGATCTTGGATCCAATTTATCCATTCCTGAAAATTCATTATTGAATTTTTTTTATTTTAAATTATTCCCTGCTTATTGTTTTATTATTCTTGTCCATGATTTTGTATTTATGAAAATTATTATCCCCATTTCATTTTTCACCCCCCTTTTTAACTCTTTTTTTTTTTTTTGTTAGTTTCCACCCATTAGTCTCACCACGCCTTCTGCGGCACTTTCGGGCCCCTATTCAATGGCTCATATTGAGTTCAAATCCGGTTTCTCCTCTACTCTAAACTGCAGTCTTTACAACACTTTTTGTCCTTTTTATTCATTTATAAGTATCACCTTTCCCTCATCCACCTAGATGGCTCCTCTGTTAAGTGTTGCCCTTCTGATGTCCATACACTGCCAAATCCCAGGTTCTAATCACATTTCTCCTACACTCCAATAGCTTCTCCTCAACAATTTGTCTTTTATTTATGTGGTACCATTTATATGTGCATTTCCCCTCTTTCCTTTGTCCTCTTTCCCACATTTGCCTGGGTGTCTCCCCTGTGTAATATTCACTCACTGGCTTCTATTCACTGCTCCATCTTTGGTTCTTATCCCACTTCTCCCAGCTTGCAATCATTCAACTGTTCACATTTTATCAGTATTAAGGATGGTCCTTTTTTTTTTATTTCCTCCAACTTTAATCTATTTGAAATTGCCAGTTGTACATCCCTCCCCTTCCTAATTTCCCCATTGGTTTAAGTGTTCCTGTGGGTGTTCCCTATGTAACTGGCATCCATTTTGGGCCTTTAAAAACCCATCCATTCTCATGCTGTACACATTTGTTTTTTTTTACTTGAAAAAGACGCCGGTACGGCGTTGAAACGCGTTGTTAATAAAAAGCCTTTTCATCATCATCATCATCTCAGAAGAATTGATTTACTTCAGCAGCGCAGCTCACTTACGTGTTTATCCAACTGGATCCAATATCTCCTGGAGGATTTATCCACCAGCAGCTGGTTTTCTTCATGCCTTCATAGGAGTTGTGCCTGTAACAACTCCATCAGGTGAGTGTAACCAGCACTCTCTTAATCTCCCTCCATAGGGTATCACCCTATTGTGTGATGAGTTCCCCACATTTAGATCTACATTAAAGGATTCCTTGGCAGATTCAATTTCAGCTTGAATATCTTTAAGTTTGTTTTCTTCAAATTTTAAATTCAATCGCATTAGATTGAGGGAGCAATTACAGAGAACAGTATTCCATTCACTCATGAAATCCGCATTGTAAATAGTGGTAGGGATTTTTTGATCCTAAGACAATGAGGAATCATATCCTTCTTAATATATTTTTGCAATGTGGTAAAATCCCACCAAGGTTTGGTCTCTTTGGTCATCAGTTTTTCAATGTGACGCATATTTTCTAAAGCTGTAGTGAATAACATGGTGGAGTTGCTCACTTCATCAAACACACATGCAGCTCTTTCCGCTCTTGTTTTCAGCAAGTTTGAAATGAAAAAATGTCAAGAGAAACCAAAGTCTTCACCGTTCAAACAAGCAATGGTGTGCGCGGCAAGGCCCAACAATATAAATCAAAATTAGAAAAAGAAAAGCCAGCTCACCAATGCCGCAGGAATGTCCGGTATGCACAAAACTACATCAGGCCAAACGTGAAATGGTGAGGAATATAAGGAAAACTATATCCGCTCCTGGATACATGTTAAAACTAGATGCTTTATTTATAGAATTTTAAAAATACTATAAAAAAATTAGAATAAAAAGCGATGCGTTTCGAACGCTGTCCAGCACTCTTTGTCACAGCTAAGTAGAAAAGATTACCCAGCAGCCACGAGTATTCTATCTAGAAGTATGAATAGCAAGAGAAGACTCGTATGGATATTAGCAAAGATAGATAGGATGTTCATAAATTATATATTCACTGTATAGACCATAATGTGCCTAAATATCCCAAAACGAGGACCAATAATGAATCAACGGACGATCAAAGACAAAAGCAGCAGGAAAAAAGAGGAAACATCGACCAAAAAAGTCCAGGTATGTGAGCGAAAATAATTATTTTATTGAGAATCAGGTGATAACAGCAGAAATGAAAAAAAAGGGGGTTAAAAACAATACGCAAAAGGGGACACCAAGACAGGAAGCGTTTCGGCTTCTTGCCTTCAGAGGATGGAGGTGTGTCTCCACCAACCAATGAGTGCTGAGGAGGGGTGGCATGACGCATGACACACACCGCCACGCCTCGGCAACCGCATCATGTGATCCGTGACGCTGGAAACACGTGATGAAAACATGTCATCCGGCATCACAGGGCACATAAAGACACAGTCAGCGAGGATGAAGCGGAGACCAGGGTGTTCATGTGTATCGCTTACTCAGCAGGCATATAGTATTCCGATTGAGTATGGATGTATCAGATGAAATAGAAAACCTTCCCAACTTGTAGTACTGGATAAAGAATATATGTTATATGTTACAACAATACACTAATACAGTACAGGTTGGGAAGGTTTTCTATTTCATCTGATACATCCACACTCAATCAATATATTATATGCCTGCTGGGTAAGCGGGTCACATGACGCAGTCGCCGTGGTTGCCTCGGAATGCCAGTGCGCATCATGCGTCGCGCCACGCCTCTTCAGCACTCATTGGTTGGCGGAGACAAACCTCCGTCCTGATTGGCCGTGGATGGCCTTTTAACTCCTAGCTCTTTCCGAACTATACCAACCCCTGACGAAGGCAAGAACCCAAAACGCGCGTCGGGGTGGACACCATGGGATCTTTATCTGCTATAGTGTGAGTATAATGCATATTTTGTTACCCCTTTTGAAAAAACACCTATATTTTATATACATCTGTTAACAGCCTATATGACCAATTTAGTGCACTAATCTTTATATAAGTATATTACCTCCTAATATACTGTTGAAGCACTAGCACCTTCTTTTTGTATCTATCTTTGCTACTTGCCTACATATGAGATATATAATCTCTTCATATTTATACTTTGGAGGCACTTGCACTTTAATAATTATGATATTTAACTACGTAATTATATGTATAAATATATCTAACCAGCTATATGTATAAATATATGTAACATATTGGATTAAATCGTGGCTTGATTTCCTGCATTATCTTCCTGCTGTTATAATCATGATCCATTTCCACTAGTTTTACTTGTAACTCCTGTCTTGGTGTCACCCTTTTCTTGCATTTCTTCTGTTATCACCTGGTTATCAATAAAATAATTATTTTCACTCACATACATGAGTATGTGAGTGAAAATGGTCAATCTTTCCTCTTTTTTCCAGCTAAGTATTCTATCTAGCCAATAGGGCGATGATAAGACATGTGGGGCATTACCGTATTTTTCGGACTATAAGACGCACTTTTTTCCTCCAAAATTTTGGAGGAAAGTGGGGGGTGCGCCTTATAGTCCGCATACTATATACATGTATATACTGTATGACTGTGCGTGGTGGTGGGTGTGGGGTAGAGAAGCCTACGTTGTGCCCGATACTAAAGAAAATGAATATTCCCTGCTCCCCAGGAGAGCAATGAATATTTATTTTCCTTAGTAGCCGGCACACAGTAGCCACAGCGCGGCTCCTGCTGCCACTCTGCAGTCTGTGTGCCCGCTATTAAAGCTCATGAATATTCCCTACATCCCACTCCCATGGGTTGTAGTAAATATTCATGGTCTTTAATAGCGGGCACACTGACCACCGAGTGGCAGCAGGAGCTGTGCTGTGGTACCGTGTGCCGGCTATTGAAGAGACTGAATGGTCACTGCTCCCCACGTTCAGAGTCCCGGCGCGGGGAGCAGTGACTATTCCGGCACAGCACTTCACTGTGTGAGGGCGCATTGCAGGGACGCCATGCGCGCCCTGCCATGCGTGGCTCACCCAGTGAGAGGTCGGCAGCAGAGCGGGACAGCGCTGGAGGAGACATGAGGGGAGTATGATTGTTTATTTTTTTTTTGTAGGCAGCGTGATGGGGGCTGAAGGGGTGCCATGCATATCAGGATGGGGTATCAAGGGGTGCCATGCATACCAGGATGGGGGATCAAGGGGTGCCATGAATACCAGGATGGGGGATAAAGGGGTGCCATGCATATCAGGATGGGAGATCAAGGGGTGTCATGAATACCAGGATGATGGATCATGGGTTGCCATGCATACCAGGATGGGGGATCAAGGGGTGCCATGAATACTAGGATGGGGGATCTGGGGGTGCCATGCATACCAGGATGGGGGATCAAGGGGTGCCATGAATACCGGGATGGGGAATCAAGGGGTGCCATGAATACCAGGATAGGGGATCAAGGGGTGCTATGCATACCAGGAAGGGGGATCAAGGGGTGCCATGCATACCAGGAAGGGGGATCAAGGGGTGCCATGCATACCAGGATGAGGGATCAAGGGGTTCCATGCATACCAGGATGAGGGATCAAGGGGTGCCATGCATACCAGGAAGGGGGATCAAGGGGTGCCATGCATACCAGGAAGGGGGATCAAGGGGTGCCATGCATACCAGGATGACGGATCAAGGGGTGCCATGCATACCAGGATGGGGATGAGGGCCACGTATACCAGGATGGGATGGGGGCCACGTATACCAGGAAGGAGGGGCCATACATACCAGGATGGAGGATATTAACAGAATTGGGGGACATTACCCCTATAAAGTGTCAGCAGCAGACCCCCTCCCCCATAACAGGGCATCATGACCACATTTTTTGCTTACTTTTTTTTTCCTATTTTCCTCCTCTAAAACCTAGGTGCGTCTTATGGTCCGGTGAATCTTATAGTCCGAAAAATACGGTAATTAAAACAAATCAACATGTTAAAAAAGGAATAACAAGAAATACTAAAAACAACCTAGATATCAATTGTTGCAGAAAAAAAAAAAACACCCTTCCCAAAAATAGGAAAATAAAAAATATATGAATGTACATAAATACTAGTAATGGTACATATGTTCACATGTCCAGTAATCATTAGAACGGATCCAGCAGCAACCTGTTGACAAAAAAATTGTGCAGACACAACTTTTTTGTCCATCTGAAAAAAACTAATTTCAACTGAATCAGTTTTTTAAACATTGAAGTTTATGGAAAACAGATTGGTAAAATAGGAAAAAAAATGATCCTTTTTAAATGGGAGAAAAGGGACAGCTATTTAACGGATCCATTTTCCATAGACTTAAATATTAAAAAAAACAGATCCAGTTAAAATCAGTTTTTTTTTTTCAGGTGAACTAAAAAGTTGTGTCTGCACAACTTTTTTGTCAATGGATTGCTGCTAGATCTGTTCTAAAGGATGATTAGTGGACATGTGAACATAGCCTTAGACTGGTCAGGTCAGCTCTTCCGATGGTCTTTATGTTATGTACTAACAGGTGAAAGCAAGCCAGAATCTGCTATAAATGAGCAGATCATATACATCTGTATTCATACTTAACTAAGTCTACCGACACAAGAAGTTTGGACCTCCCTCTAACAAGCATTATGCATTACTACTATACTGTTTTTTTTTCTTGATGAAAATCCAAGTAGATATTAATCCAGTTCAGGAAATGTATTACTCCCCACTGACCCTACAGAAAGTTTATAGGCGTTTACCAGAACTTGAGAGATCAACAAAAAGACAGAGAGATGAACATTCTCTTACGCTGCGTTACACAGCAGATAAGCAGCCTCCTTCGCCTGTGCCATTGTTTGGATAGGAAGCTCTTAGCCAAAACACATGATAATTCGGTGTCAGATAGCAGTTTGTTTCAAACGTTCACATCATAAGTAGCCTTTAACTATGTTTATAACCTGTGTATACATAGTATTCCATCCTAAATAAAAAAAAATACGTAAAAATGTATCGTATCTACTAATGCCACTGACATGGTGATTGTCATCAAGCTTTCCCAGATTTCTGCAAATTTGTGTGGTTGAAACGCTTACCCGGATAGACTTGGTACAGTTTTAGAAAATAAAATAACATTTTATGTGTTCAAAAACATGAGTTAAGCTCAAAATCTTTATACTAGTTTTTATTTCCAGGCATTGGGAACATTGCACACTGTTTTCTAATTCAAATCATGAAGAGAAATGTATATAATTTTTAACTACTTTACAGAAAATAACATAAAATGAACATTGGGCTGTTCTAAAAAATAGCAGTGTCTGCATTTGTCTTTACAAACTCACAATATGTCTCTTTTTTGGAGGATTTAGCATTCCTGTGAATCACTAACCTAATATTTAGTTGTATAACCACAGTTTTTTAGAACTGCTTCACATGTATGTTGCATAGAGTCAACCAACTTCTGGCACCTGTCAACTGTTATTCCAGCCCAGGATGCTTTGACTACATCCCACAAATTTTTGGCTTTGCATCAGAAATGGCATTTTTGATGTAACCCCACAAGTGTTCTATTGGATTAAGGTCCGGGGATTGGGCTGGCCACTTCATAACCTCAATTTTGTTGGACAGGAACCAAGATTTTGCTCATTTACTGGTGTGTTTAGAGTCGTCATCTTGTTGAAACACCCATTTCAAGGGTATAACCTCTTCAACGTAAGGCAACATGACCTCTTCAAGTATTTTAATGTATGCAAACTGATCCATGATCCCTGGTATGCGGTAAATAGGTCTGGCACAATAGTAAGAGAAACATGCCCATATCATGATGCATGATGTCTTCAGAGTGTACTGTAGCTTGAATGCAGAGTTTGGGGTCGTCTGACGAATTGTCTGCAGCCGTTGGACCCAATAAGAACAATTTTACTTTCATCAGTCCACAAAATGTTTCTCCATTTCTCTTTTGGCCAATTGTATCCGCTCCAGTACGTGTCTTTTTTTTTTTAACAAGGGACTTTGCGGGGACATCTTGCTAAGAGATCAGCTACACACAGGTGTCTTTTAACTGTCAAAGTACTCACAGGTAACTTGAGACTGTCTTTGATAATCCTGGAGCTGATCATTGGCTGAGCCTTTGTCATTCTGGCTATTTTTCGATCCATTTGAATGGTAGTCTTCTGTTTTCTCCAACATCTCTCTGGTTTTGCTTTTCATTTTAAAGCATTGGAGATCATTTTAGCTGAACAGCCTTCATTGTCTGCACTTCTTTATAAGTTTTACCCCCTCCAATCAACTTTTTAATCAAAGTACTATGTTCTTATGAACAATGTCTTGAACGGCCCATATTTCTCAGGCCTTCAAGGAGAAATGCATGTACAACATGTGCTGGCTTCACTCTTAAATAAGGGCCACCTGATTCACACCTGTTTCTTCACAGAATGATTGACCTCATTAATTGAACTCCACACTGCTATTATTTTGAACACATCCCCTTTCAATTAATTATTCAAATACACAGACTCAAAAACACCCAGATCATGAATGCTGAGTCTGTTGGTTTTATTACAATCTACTGCCTCAACTGGTAAATTGTCTGACATATGGTAATATAATTTATACCAAAAACGGTGATTAATCTGGTTAGTCATATTGGACTGCTATTATTTTGAACATTATATGGTCACTGGCCAGATTATTAAGGTATACAATCTCTGAAAGAGCACGTCATAGAAAAATATACCTGGCTGCAATAGTGAAGCCAGGCAGTGATTTATGCTGACGACGATTTTGGCAGCATGAATCAGATGACAAGTTCCCTTTAAATGGCCTGACACTATCAGCACTGATTGGCCACAGTCAGAAACACTTTCTTTTGACAAGGGGATTGCAATGTTCAGTTGTCAGTTTATTATTCCTCCTCAACGTGTATGAATAGAGGAACAACACAATGCATTGTAATAACAAAATATAATCCAGAATTCTTATTTTATCCGGGTGCTAGAATTTACAAAAACTGACATGTCACTGCTATTATCTGATGACAGTCATGCTTTATAGGTGATGACCCTTTGGACAAAGCCTACTTGTTAGGGTTCGCTCACACTTGTGTATAAATAATTGGTTCCATTCTGATCCAGGAGAGTGGGACAATTTTTTTTCTCACTTGTCACTTGTTGTCCGTGTGCTGTTCGTATGCAATCCGCTTTTTTACTCCGCAGCTATTAATCTTTTACAGGACCATTTACAGTCTCCTATGCTACAGAACTGTAATGTATCTGTAAAAATCGGATGGCCCTCTGATGGTCCATATGGCATGTGATTTTTGTAACTCTCACCCACCAAATTTCGGAGTGAAATTACAGCATGCTGCAATTTTTTGTTTCCCATGTTAAATACATGCTGAGAAAAAATACATAAATCTACACTAAATCATTGCATAACATTGGTCCGAGTGCAATCCGATTTTTGAAGCTCAACCACATCCAGGGTTTCAAGGAAGCTCCATAGTGACAAGAATGGAGGTCTTCAACAGACCCCCAGCTGTCATAGCTTCCAAATTTTGGCAACCCGCGATCACTTAACGGGTGTGCCGACAAGCGCATAGAATGATGTGCTCCCATGCCGGCCAGTTGTTAATGCTGCTTTCAGAATTCTGTAAAGCGATGTGGAATTAATAGCGCTATGTAAGTAAAATTAAATAAAATAAATAAATTTGACAGCGGCATTTAACAGGTTAACAATTGCAGGTGGAGGCTGGTCCACGCTGAAACATAGAGCCATTACCTGTCGGGTATCCGCTCCATACATCCGCTTCCGACTTGAGCTGTATATGTTGTCAAAGGGTTAAGGGGCAATGCGCTCCTGAAGCTGCATGTTAAGTCAACCCCTTTAACCCTTCTTTCCTCTAGACCACACGTGTCAAACTCCAGCACGTGGGCCAAATCTGGCCCGCAGTGTGGTTTTATTTGGCCCTCGATAACAGAACCACCACCCCCTATGTGGGGCCCATTATTCTGTATGGAGAACTGTGTGGGGTCCATTATTCTGTATGGAGGACTATGTGGGGCCCATTATTCTCTATGGAGGACTATGTGAGGTCATTATTCTGTATGGAGGACTATGTGACAGGGCTGTGGAGTCAGTAAGCCAAACCTCCGACTCTGACTCCTCAATTTCCATGACACCGACTCCAACTCCGACTCCACGACTCCGACTCCCTCATACATGGCTCATGTTTAAGTGATAAATTTACTGTAGCACAGATTAATCTCAGCTAAAAGTCTAGACCCTTAGATCAGGAATAGGACAGACATTTATAGGACATTTCATAACTTTCCCAAATTCTTATGAAAAAATATTCCCCACAAACAGCATTGAACTACTGTGCCCAATTTATTATATATTTTAGGAGTCGGAGTTGGTCCATTTTATACCGACTCCGACTCCACCAAAATGGGCTCCGACTTCGACTCCACAACCCTGCTGTCTGAGGCCATTATTCTGTATGGAGGACTATGTCGAGCCCATTATTCTGTATTGAGGACTATGCGGGGGCCCAGTATTCTGTATGGAGGACTATGTGATGCTCATTATTCTGTATGGAGGACTATGTGGGGCCCATTATTCTGTATGGAGGACTATGTGGGGCCCATTATACTGTATACTGGTTAGCCCGTGACTTTGTCCAAGTTTTTCATTTTGGCCCTCTGTGTGTTTCAGTTTGACATCTCTGCTCTAAACGTACAGTTTGGGCCCTTGTCATCATTGCAGACCTTGGTGTAATAATATCATTATACAGATCTCTGTCCTGTCCCTTAATATATTTGTACATTGTAAAAAAATTGCCCCTAAGCCTTCGTTTTCCCAAACGGAATAACTCCATAATAACCTGTATTCTGCAGCTCACCCTTTTCCCTTAATAACCTTGGTCCCTCTTCTCTGCACCCGCTCTAGGTTAGCTGTGTCCTTCTTATTTACTGGAAACCAAAATTGTACCCAGTATTGTAGGTGTGGCCGCACTAGTGACTTGTATAGAGGCAAAACTATGTTCTCGTCATGAGCATCTACGCCTCTTTTAATGCATCACATGATTATACAGTATTTGCCTTTGACTTTATCTCCTCATATAAACTGATCAGATTAGTCTGACAGTACCAATCCCCCATAAACCCATGCTGATGCTGGGTCGTGAGGTTATTCTTATTGAGATAATCCAGGATAGCATCTCTTCTAAAAAGTAGGCTAGACTTACGGGCCTATAGTTTCTGGGCTCAGTGTCTGACCCCTTTTTGAATGTTGGTACCATATTTGTAATGCACTTGTCTTGAGGAACAGAATTTGCTATTATTGAATCATTAAATATTAGAAATGATGGACTGTCTGTAATGGTTCTTAAAGGGGTTCTGCACTTTCAGGAAAGAGGGCCCTGAATGCAGTAAGATATCTAAAATCCCAAACTCAGCAGGTACTCAACCTCCCTTGGTCCACCGTGGCCTCCCCACCGCTACTACAGTCTTGGTGTTTTGGTTGCAGTGATGACGTCACATCAACAACAAGTGTCACAGTCCTAATCAGTAACTGAGCTCAGCAGGTCTTGCACTGAGCTCAGCAGTGCATGCAGTCAACCTCGGTGACAGTGATTAGCTACTTAAAGCGGTGATGAGTGTTATTAACGTGATGTCACTGCTGCAGCCAAAAGAGAGATCTGAGCAGCAGTGGAGAGCCAGCACTGGACCCAGGCAGGGCATGTACCTGCTGAGTATATTTCAGGCATTTTACAGAATTTGGGGCCAACTTTCCTGAAAATAGACAACTACTTTAATTTTTGCAGAACTCAGGGGTGTATGGCATCAAGGCCAGGTGATTTGTCTATTATCAAAGTGGTGCAGCACTTTTTGCTGGATTAAGGAGGTGATATTTAACACCTTCCTGACACTATTACCTAATTGTCAAGCCGTTACCACTAATGGACATACCGATACGCCCATGTGATCATGATCACTGCAAGAACTCAGCTTAACTGACAGCCAATCTCCTGCAGCAGACAGTATTTAATCCCTAAAGTGAACACCATGAAAAAATACATTAAAAAAGCTGTTTTTCCATCATATTGCTGAACAAAAAGTGGAATAAAACGTGGTCAAAAAGTCACCCACAGCATGTCAATTTCTGTAGCAGACACGTTAGTCTCCCCTGCAGATTTTGACCAACTGAAATGTCATTATATGCGGTGGATCCGCATGTATTGGCAACAAAAGTGCAGCATTAGAACACAGATGTGAGCTCTTATTAATAGCCAAGGAACATGTTTGCCTAATGGCACCTTCTTAGGCTAAAATGGCAGCTCTCAGCTGCCCCAGAAATTACATGAATGGGAATGCTAATGAGGTTGGGTTTAGCTGACACCTAGCAATTTTTTTTACTGATGACAAAGTGTCAATCAGACCCTTTCATTACGAAACCTAATTAAAGTAAAGTAACAGTTAAATTAACACACACAGAGTAAACACTTTATTTGAAATACAACAGACACATTCTTTAATCATTTAAATTAACCAATATACTCACCCCAGGTCTGACGGTAATCAGGGTTAAAGCGATGTCACATGTTTCTTTTTTTCAAATTTCTTTATTTAGCTCCAAAAAGCATTCATTGATGTACAAAAACGCATAAAAAAACACGCCTAAATCGCGGAAAAATGTAGTTTTTTTCTGCAGTGTTTTTCCTGACAAAAGATGCAGTAACCTTAAGGAATTTTCTGCATTCAAATCCTGAACGCGCGCACATAGCCGTAGGGTAACTCCTGATTACCCTCTCAGTCTCCCTTCATTTCTCTCAGGGTCAGCAATAGCTGCAGGGGAGGGTGATGTGCATAGATGGGCACAGCATTGAGAGAGGAAAAAGTATCTCAGGGAGGAACAAGAAAATAAGTTCAAGAAAAGAAGAAAAGCACATAAAAGGGAAATAGATGAAATAGATGCAGGATACCATTTGTGCTGATATATTACAGTAGCTAATGACAACAGCAGTAACCTGGATACACACAGACCTCCAGCTTGTATTACTGGGAGAAACCTTAGATGGATGCAAACATTCAATATGTGAAATTGAAACTGCATTATTGCCATACAGTATTATCAGTGGATCCTATCTGTTCTTAGGCCTATAGTTGTTAACTACATGCCCGTTCTGCCGACTGCTAATCTCTCCAGGCTCAGAGAGCTGTGACCGCTCCTGGCGGCGATTCTTCGGCTTCCTGTAACGTGACGCCGACAGACCAGCTGCTTCTCTTCCGCTCTGTTGCTAGGATGTGACTACCGATGTCATGCTGATTGACAGCTGGCTCCCCACTGCCTAACTGCAGTAAGCCAGCTGTCAATCAGTATGACATTGGCAGTCATGCCCTGTCAACAGATCAACCCAAGAGAGGAAAAGTTACTCTGTTGATGTGAGCAGCAGAATCTTCGTCAGGAGCGCCAAACAGAACAGGCAGGGGGTTAGCAACTACCTGCCTGTTAGTTCTTCAACCTTTAGTAAAAAAAAAATACTGATGGAAAACCCCTTTAAGTTTGTAGGCTTTTGGGACTCTAGGGGCTCTTCATTACAGCAGCTCCGCCTAATATCGTTTAATCGTCCAAATTGGTCAACTATCCTGGAGGAGCTCATCCCCCAGCCACGAGGCAGGAGCAGCTGATATTTTCAGGCGCTCATTGGAGTTGTGCCTGCCCCCAACCTGCGAGCACCTTTCTTTTATTTTCCTTTGCACCCAAAAGGGTATCATCAGATGGTCTTCTATGCTTTTGTTCCCCTACAGTTTTTCTACAAATAGTAAGCATGACATCAGAGAAAGGTTGCCTTGTTTTGGCTGGTGGGTTCTCATGAATTGGCCAATTTGTGCGGTAAGGACCTTCAGTTTATAAGTATATTCTATATAGCAGTAATGGAGTTTACATTTCACATATTCGAGGCTTGCATACATCTTAGTGCTTACAGTGGCTGCTGCACCCTTTGGTTTGTATATAATACATAGCAGCTTGCACCTGTTCACACTTCATTTTTAGGATGTGCTGGAATGTGTTTTGTTTCTTTATATTAACGGTAGAAACATTCCCACGAGGGAAAATGTGAATCTTAGATCAGCAAACTGTATTTCAGGGTATCTGAAAATTAATGAAGGAATGAAGACTACAGACTGAAACTTAAGTTCAATTTGATTCTCTAACGGCAACCACTAAGACATGTAACAACAACTTTTTTTCTGTCAAAAAGGGGTCCACAGCCTATAAACTGGCCACAAATGTACAATCTGGGTATTCTGTTTGACAAGATATCTGGATCTGTGCCCAGTTTGGTCACAGACAGCTGGCTGTACTCATGGTACTTCTTCAAGATTTTTGCTTACGTATAGTTAAAAGGTAATTGTAATCAAAGACCCAATGTATTATTTGCTCTGGTTTACAGACAGGACTTTTTTTTTCTGTAAAGCTAAGTGGGAAAGTCATATTTGAGCACTAACCAAAAAAGAGAATTCTTAGTGAACAGAATGTAAAAAATAAATTCTTTTAAACCGGTGGGGGTGCTGGCAGATTCCCTTGTTTCATTGTGAAAACTTTAATCCCAGCGCCGAAATATAAGGAGCAGAGGAAAGGGCAGTCAGATGGTGAGATGAGATATAGGAAGTAGTGATGAGCGAGCATGCTCGTTACTCGAGATTTACGAGCATGCTCAGGTGTTTTCCGAGTATCTTCAGCGTGCTCAGGTGTTATGTTTGAGTCACACCGTGCGCATGATGAGTCACACCGTGCGCATGATGAGTCACACCGTGCGCATGATGAGTCACACTGTGCGCATGATTAGTCACACCGTGCGCATGATTAGTCACACCGTGCGCATGATTAGTCACACCGTGCGCATGATGAGTCACTCCGTGTGCATGATTTGCAACTGTTTGACAGCTTTAATACATGTGAGGAATGTCGATTTCTTAGTTATCCTAAGAATACATAACGCCCGAGCACGTTGAAGATACTTGGCGAGCACCCGAGTATGCTCGCGAAAGGGTTAACAGAACATACTCGCTCATCACTAATAGGCTTTACGCCATCATACTACTGCACACACATGAGAAAGAGCAATGCCATAATATATAGTATGTAACATTCTCTGAAGCCCTGCATGTTGTCACTAAAATTCTATAGAGGTTATAGGAAATAAAAACATTGGGGGACGTTTATCAAGCTAAATGCACCAAAAAACTATCCTTAATGACTAGCACAATATTTATGTGTTTTAGAAAATGTTTGCACCTTGTTCACACGGGGGCATTAGCTATTAGTAAAGGGTGAGCTTGTTAGAAGAGACATGGTCAAACATGCAAAACCTTGTGAAAAAATGTGCCAAAATTGCATTGCAAATTTCTAGCAAAAGTAAGCATAGTTAGACTGCGTTCCCACAAGTGTGATCTTTTGATGTTGTAGATTTTCTGCAGCATTTCGAACAGGTAAATATGGTTACTAGCGTTTTTTTCATTATATTTTTCCTTGTGTTTTTTTTACATGAATTCATATAGTCAGGGGTGGATTAAGAGTAGCAAGGGCCCCGGGCAGTTTAGAAGGCGCCCCCCCCCCACCCCCACACACACCTACACACCTACACACCTACACCTGATGTATCACGTGACATGTCACATGATTCCCTGTGATAGATCATGTGATAGTTCACGTGAAATTAATTTGGCACAATATTATAATGATTTTTTTTAGGCTGTGTGCCCACTACGCGTTTTTTAAGCATTTCTGCAGCGGCAATTCCGCTGCAGAAACGCTTAAAAAACGCTTGGTAGAAGGCCTGCCACGTTCCCCAATGATAATCCGCATTTGCTGTGCACATGCTGCGGAAATTTCCGCTGCAGATTATCATTGCAGAAAAATCCGCAGCACTAACAATTATTTTGCGGAAGAGCGGCGCTTTCGCCGCCATTGACTTGCATTGAAACACATGGAATCCACATCACTGCATCTGTACATGCAGAATCCATGCGTTTCAATGTGCAGATGGTACCCGGGTTTGGAGAAGAGGAGACTCTCCTCCGGACCCGGGTACCATAGAACCTGTAAAAAAAGAATAAAATAAAAAATAAATATTATACTTACCTTCTGATGGCCCCTGGTGTCTTTATCCGATGCGTCCTGGCTTGCCGGCAGCTCGCGATGGTCTGAAAAGGACCTGCCGTGACATCATTTAGTCATGTGATGGGTCACGCGACCGCTGACGTCGGCAGGCCATCAGAAGGTAAGTATATATTTATTTTTTACCATTCTTTTATGGTCACACTATATACAGTAAATCCATGCCGGTTGCATGGATTTATATAGTGTGAGCAAGTTGTCAAGCACTTTCCAAGTGATGCTAAAATCGCTAGGAAAGCGCTTGTCAACCCGCATGCGGAAATGCATGTGAAGAACGCTTCACATCAGCATGTCCCTGTCAGGAAAAACGCATGTACAATCCACATGTACAATCCACATGTACAATCCGCATGCGTTTTTTCTGCCAGGGAGATGCAGAAATGCTCAAAAAAAATCCGGAGCATTTCTGCATCGTGGGCACATAGCCTTACATTAATTGTATGACTCAATATTGAGCACACGTAGCCATCTATACACAGCAGGAGGCCGCACGTAGCCATCTATACCCAGCAGGAGGCCGCACATAGCCATCTATACACGGCAGGAGGCCGCACGCAGCCATCTATACACGGCAGGAGGCCACACGTATCCATCTATACACGGCAGGAGGCCGCACGTAGCCATCTATACATGGCAGGACGCTGCACGTAGCCATCTATACACAGTGGGAGGCCGCACAGAGCCATCTATACACAGCGGGAGGCCGCACGGAGCCATCTATTCACAGCGGGAGGCCGCACGGTGCCATCTATACACAGCGGGAGGCCGCACGGTGCCATCTATACACAACAGGGAGCCGCATGGTGCCACCTATACACAGCGGGAGGCCGCATGGCGCCCCCCCCCCAGAGACAGCAGGAGGCCGCATGTAGCCATCTATACACAGCAGGGAGCCGCACGGTGCCATCTATACACAGCAGGAGGCCGCACGGAGCCATCTATACACAGCGGGAGGCCGCACGGAGCCATCTATACACAGCGGAAGGCCGCACGTAGCCATCTATACACAGCGGGAGGCCGAACGTAGCCATCTATACACAGCAGGGAGCCGCACGGTGCCATCTATACACAGTGGGAGGCCGCACAGAGCCATCTACACACAGCAGGAGGCCGAACGTAGCCATGTATACATAGCAGGGAGCCACACGGTGCCATCTATACACAGCGGGAGGCCGCACGGAGCCATCTATACACAGCGGGAGGCCGCACAGAGCCATCTATACACAGCGGGAGGCCGCACAGAGCCATCTATACACAGCGGGAGGCCGCACGGAGCCATCTATACACAGCGGGAGGCCGCACTGTGCCATCTATACACAGCGGGAGGCCGCACGGTGCCATCTATACACAACAGGGAGCCGCACGGTGCCACCTATACACAGTGGGAGGCTGCACGGCGCCCCCCCCAGAGACAGCGGGAGGCCGCACGTAGCCATCTATACACAGCAGGGAGCCGCACAGTGCCATCTATACACAGCAGGAGGCCGCACGGAGCCATCTATACACAGCGGGAGGCCGCACGGAGCCATCTATACACAGCGGGAGGCCGCACGGAGCCATCTATACACAGCGGTAGGCCGCACAGAGCCATCTATACACAACGGGAGGCCGAACGTAGCCATCTATACACAGCAGGGAGCCGCACGGTGCCATCTATACACAGCGGGAGGCCGCACAGAGCCATCTATACACAGCAGGAGGCCGAACGTAGCCATGTATGCACAGCAGGGAGCCGCACGGTGCCATCTATACACAGCGGGAGGCCGCACGGAGCCATCTATGCAGAGCGGGAGGCCGCACAGAGCCATCTATACACAGCGGGAGGCTGCACAGAGCCATCTATACACAGCGGGAGGCCGCACAGAGCCATCTATACACAGCGGGAGGCTGCACAGAGCCATCTATACACAGCGGGAGGCCGCACGGTGCCATCTATACACAGCGGGAGGCCGCACGGTGCCATCTATACACAACAGGGAGCCGCACGGTGCCATCTATACACAGCGGGAAGCCGCAAGACGCCCCCCCCAAAGACAGCAGGAGGCCGCACAGCGACATCTATACTCAGCAAGAGGCCGCACGCAGTCACGCACACACACAAACATATACAGACATATACATACACGCATAAACACATTTGAAACACAAAAATACATATAAACAGACATCACACAATGATATCTGCCTGCACACACATACATACACATACACACACACACACACACACACACACACTCACCATCACCCGGCTCGGCTCCAGTCCTCCTGGCTCCTGCTCCTCTCCGGTGGTAAGTAGCAGTGCAGGCCGGGCGCACACTGCGTGACGTCACAGCTAGGAGACACGGCCGCGCACAGGGGGATCGTTCCGGGGGCCCTCCCCGCCACTGTCTGCCGGTATGTGCCACGGGGCCGCACATATAATGAGGGCAATCTGGCCATAGACACCCCGGAGCCCCGGGCCCCCTGGAGACCAGTAGCCCGGATTGCCCTCATTATAATCCGCCTATGTATATAGTACTTTGGAAGCCACAGTTTTAGCCTCTTTTTGATATGTCATGTTTCCAAAAAAGCTGCTTTGTTTTTAACACTTCCTGGTATTTGTCCAAAGTTTATTAATACAGACATATGTATTACATGCATTTTTAGTGCATTTCCGCAGCAGAAACACACTAAAATAAATAATGCCTTCTTTATCTCATCACATCATATAAAAAAGTAGCACAGTGGGCACGAGAATTCAATAAAACCCATTCACTTTGCTGGAACTGTAAGAAGCAGCATTCTTTAAGCAGTGAAAATACGCAGCATCAAAAACTCACCAAAACCCTTCTTGGCAACTTAACCCAATAGGTGACGTAAACTTATACAAGATAGTCTAAAGTAGGCCAGAATTATCAAACAGCATGATAAATGAACTTTATTTTCTCCCCCCGGCAGCGGAGAATGATTCACCTTTCAGCATGACAACCCTAAACTCAAACCTCCACATTAGCAAAAGAATGGCGTCACCAGAAGAAAACCAAAGTTTTGGAATTGCCCAGACCTGAATCCAATAGAAAATCTGTGGCTTTACCTGAAGAGGGTGTTGTACAAAGAAGATGCCCTCGCAATCTGACAGATGTGAAGCTACTACAAAGTAGAGTTGTCAAAGATTGCCGTGCTGATAGACTCTTACCCAAAAACACTGAATGCTTTTATACATTCAATGGATACTTCAACAAAATATTAGTTTAACGGTGTGCAGATTTATGCAACCACATTATTTTGGTTCTTTATTTTTCTTTTTCCACCAAAAAAGATTTCAGTTTGTTTTTCAAGTGAATTGTACAGATTATAGGTGACATTAACCCCTAACTGACAATGGTCATTTTCCATTTTTTTGCGCTTTCATTTTCTCCTCCCCTTGTTTCAAGAGCCATCATTTTTATTTTTACGCCGGCATAGCTGTAAGAGGGCTTGTTTTTTGCAGGATGAGTTGTACTTTTGAATGACAACATCCATTTTATCATATAATGTGCTGGAAAGTGTGAAAAAAATTCCAAAATCAACAAAATTGTGAAAAAAACGTATTTTTTTTTTTTTTTTTTACAGCATACATTATAAGATAAAAATGACATGCAAATATGATTCTGGAGAGTTCACTATGATTTTTGTGATACCAAAAGTGGATTGTTTTTTTTTTCTCGTTAAGGCGTTTCTCGTTACCAGGAACCTACCTAATGTGAATCCTCTCTTAGAGAGCAAAGGCTGCATGTGTATGGGAAGGTAAGATCCTGCTGTAATTAAAACTGCCGGAGGCTTAGGGGTGGAGTGCTCAGTCTGAAAGCCTGTGTATACAAATATCAAAAAACTGACCGTCACATCCAAAATAGAAAATTTATTACCAAAAATAAAATTAATCCTTAGCGGTCCGCCATAAAGCCATAATATGCAAGTCCCATGATGATCCCTGACTCTGCTACATCCAAAGGCTGTGATGAGCAGTGACATCAGTAACGTGACTGCTCACCACGGCCGCCAGAACACACTGAGTGTGTCTGATTGTTTGGGAGTGCTTTTTACAATTAAAGGACTTTTCATATGGGTGTCTGATAGACGACTCTCCGTTACAAACCCCTGGGCTTAATGGCAGTGGACATTACACAGCTGACATCAACCCCAAAACCATTACCCCGGCTGCCACCGCACCAGGGCAATCGGGAAGAGCCAAGACTCAGTGCCAGAATTGGTGTATCTAATGGATGCGCCATTTCTGGGGCAGATGAGGGCTGGTCTTATTAGGCTGGGAAGGGGCCAATATCGATGTACCTTCCCAGCCTACTAATATCAGCACACAGCTATCTGCTTAGCCTTTCCTGGTTATTAAAAATCGGGGGGACCACAGATCATTTTTTAGGGTTCTCCCTTTTTAATAACCAGTAAAGGCTAAACAAACAGGTGTGAGCTGAAATTAATAGGCTGGCAAGCTCCATGTTTATTGGCACCTTCCCATACTAATAAGACCATTTCACAGCTGTCTGCTTTCCCTTAACTGGTTATTAGAAATAAGGGGGACCCCACGCCATTTTTTCAGTTATTTATTTATTTTTGTGCTAAATACAAGTGCAGAAAACTACACACACACATTGCACTGATTATATATATCTCACTGACATCTATCTATCTTCGCACATTTAACACCTAAACATCTGTCATTTCATCTGTGCATTCTATTTCCGTACGTGTCATGCTGATGGTTCACATGGATGGCACACAGATTGTGCACATGGATGGCACACGGATTGTGCACATGGATGGCACACGGATTGTGCACATGGACACAAGGACACGGATAGCACCGGTACT
This sequence comes from Phyllobates terribilis, assembly GCF_046119375.1. Lineage (NCBI taxonomy): Eukaryota > Metazoa > Chordata > Amphibia > Anura > Dendrobatidae > Phyllobates > Phyllobates terribilis. Next base: position 597,921,292 of record NW_027362765.1, on the reverse strand, counting down.
GTTTTTTCCAGTACCGGAAATATCAGAACGCGTGAAGGGGGCCCTACATTGATCTCTGTATGTAGTCTATCTTTTGAAAAGAATTTGGTACGAACTTGAAACACGTAATAAAGCTACTATTGAATACTACCTCAGGGTAGAAGACTACTTTTCCAGCAGCAGCACGGTCCACCAGAAATGTCCATCTCTTCTTAGTCCTCAAATTATGGCATGAAGGCAAATTTGACACAGAAGCTTTGCAACTCTACCTACAATTGTTAATTTCCATAAGGTAACCAGGAATAAATACATCTACAAGGAATCTGGACAAAGTGCATAGAATTCCACAGAAATATGGGCCATATGTTTATTTAATGTTATCTACAGAACATAATTTTAATTAGCAATTAGAAACAAATGAAAATCGAATTAAAAAGGCTCATGAGCCAATTGTGTATTTTCCTTTGGCACTCCATTGGTACATGTCTTGGATTCAAACTGTTCCAATAACAAATTAGTTTACTTGGTCTGTATATAATACTTACTAATGGGATAATTTATCAAGGTAGGCCTCAAATTAGTCACATGATGTTAATGCTTTGATCTAAAAAGGCATACACTTAAATAGTGTCTGTACAACTGTACAATACTACTGGATTGAAGAGACACTTAATTACTGAGATAGCTATGCTTTCTTAAAATGTACAGCATTGTGCAAAACTTTCAGGTAGGAATGGAAAAACACTACAAAGTAAAATTGCTTTAAAAAATAGAAGTGTGTTATTTTATCAACTAACAAAATGCAAAGTGAATTAACAAAACAGAAATCTAAATCAATCAATATTTGGTATGATTACCTTTTCCCTTCAAAACAGCATCAATTCTTGTACACAGTTTCTGAAAGAACTTGGCAGAGTTGTTGTTCCAAACATTGTGCAGAACTACCTATTAGAGATGACTGAATCTTTTAACATTTGAATTCACCAGGTTCAGCAAATTTTTTCCCAATATTTTGTCATGAATAAATTTGTGATGGTTTGCATGTACTTCAATTGTTCTGAAAAGATTTTCTAGGACTGTATCCAACCTCTTCTCTAACTTAAAGAGAACCCGTCACCAGAAAAAAAACACTATTAACCTGCAGATATGGGGTTAATCGGCAGGTTAATAGCGTTATTAACCAGCCCGACAACTTACCCGAACGCTGCGGGAAGAAAATGAACTTTATTCCCCCCAGCAGCATTCGGGTTTCAGACACGGGGAGGCGCCGTTGCTTGTAATAAGCAAGCACACCGTCTGACGCTGATTTTATTTCTCTGTAAAAACTATTGTATTGTCTTGCTTCGGCCTACGTATTAGGCCGGCTGCAGACAAGTGTATGAAAAATTGTCTGAGTTTCAACCAGAAAACTCCAATAATTTTCAACTAATTTTCATCTGATTTTCTTCCTTGTGCTATCCGTGTGTCCAGTTTCATTTTAGTCCATGTGACATCCATGTGATGTTTGTATTATGTCCATGTGTGATCCATTTTCATACATCTATATTAAAATATTTACATAATGAAATGCAGTCCCCAGGTTTATAATAGAAAAATATCCAAAAAATCGTATGCCATTCGTATGTTGTGTGTGGGATATGATTATAATATACGGAAGAAAGTAGTGCATGCTGTGATTTTTCTTTTTTTTCTCACGAACAGTTGGGCAGAGAAAAATGTTTAATGTGAACAGCCTTATTGAATAACATGGGTCAGTGTGCTGTCCGTGTGCTATCCAATCAAAAATCAGACAGCATGTGTCCGATTTATACGCTCGTTTGCATGAGACCTTATTCAAAGACTACTACACTCATCTTCTTCCCTGTTGCAGTTATTTAACATATTACTGCCTGGAATATTTGTCCCATGTTTTAGGGCTTTGACTCCCTATCTCTATTGCTGTTCTGTCAACTCTGATAAACTCCCATTATCCGAAAATCACCCTAAAATGGCTGCTTCATTCCTTGCATAGGTTTTTATACAGGCTATGAAAGACCTTCCTCATAGGCTGTGTTACTGCATGTGATGTGATAGTTGGAAGGCATTATGGGGAAGCCCACGCGATCATGACTGAGGTCGCGTCAGCCTTCTGGCATAATGTTATTGAATGTGTTTAATGGTGCCAAGTATTTTTTGTCAATTTGAGCAAATCGAATAGCAAATGGTTCAAATTTGCCGGGACCTGCTAAAGTGTGACTAATTTCATTTGCATAGACTTGATTCAATCATCTCTACTGAGCACAGCTTTCCTGTGGATTTAGGCTTGCACAAAGCCTTCTGTGTCTTCATGCAATCCCAGACTAGTTTAAAATCTTCTCTGGGAGAGACCTTGCTGATGAAGTATAATTACCTAGTTTCTGTGCTCAGTCTTGCTATGGTGTATGACCTCTGGCATGAAACCATCTTCCACAACATCACCTTTTTCGTAGAGTTTGGCTGTTCCTTGCCCAGTTTTAATCCTCCTACATGGCTGTTTCGTTAATGACTATATTTGAACCTATCATTATCATATGTTTGGTATTATTGGTTATTCATATACCTGACTATAGAGAGATATGAGGAGAATGATGAAATAGTAAAAGAAAAAGGTGGAGGCTAATCAGAGAGTTTGTTGTAACCAATGACAGATCAGCATGAAGAAAATAGAAATGATCATCCTTCTGTTTGGATATATGTTGAATATCTTAATTTGAACAATGCCAATTTTATTTTTTTCAATACGTTTTGAATTAACGTCCATACCATTTTTGGATCTTTATTTAAAGGGAACCTGTCAGCAGTGTTGTGCTAAGTAAACTATAGGCAGTGTCAGGTTGGCGCTGTTACACTGATTAATATGATACCTGAGGTGAAGAAATAAGTCTTGTGGTTGTTTAATCTTTGATTGCAGTTTGGAGATAATGATATGCTCGTGCTATGGGGTGGCCTGTGGGGGGGGCTTTTCTTGGTGCTCTATTCTCATAGTCATCCTTATAAGCTTATATGACAGGTCACTGATCCTTCAGTGACCTGCCTCCTATTTTAAATACTGCCCTTGCATGGTTCATATTGTGGTCTTTTAAAAAAAAATGTTTTAACTCCAGTAGAATGGTGCCGGAGCCCGCGCAGTAGCATCTATTGATTGCCAACAGATGCTACAGCTCATGTGTCGCGGCCATTTTGCTGGAGCCAAATAGTTTTTTTTTGTTCCAACAAAATGGCCCGGCGCATACAAGTAGCATCTGTCGGCAAGCGATAAATGCTAATGCTCATGCGTGGGCGCCATTTTGTTTGAGCAAAAATTTTTTTAGCTCCAGTAAAAAGGTTGAGGCGCGTGTGCAGTAGCATCTATTGGCAACAATAGATGCTACTGCGCATGCACAGGTGTCATTTTGCTGGAGTTAAAACATTTTTCTTTTAAAGACCACAATAAGAACAGTGCAAGTGCAGTATTTAAAATAGGAGGCAGGTCACTGTAGGATCAGTGATCTGTCATTTAAGCCACAATAATGAAGGTAATGCCAGAGCACCAAAGAAAAGCCCCTCCCCACAGGCCGCCCCGAAGCACGAGAATCTAATTATCTCCAAACTGCAAATAAAGATTAAACAACAACCACAGGACTGATTTCATCAACCAAGGTATCATTTTAATCAGTGTAACTGTGCCAACCTTACACTACCTGTAGTTTACTTAGCAAAATCCTGATGATAGGTGTGCTTTAGGAGGTGACTCAACCAACCAAAAAATTATCACCAGGCTATATAGGAAGCCTTTATCTGGGAATACCACCTTGCAATTTGATAGTTGCCATACTAAACTTATCACAAAAAACTTACCGATAGGTGCATATGTACGAACAAGCATGCTCAGAGGAACAAAGCTATATTAGAGAAAGTACTGTCATAAGCAGAAGATTACACAATAGGGGTTACCCCTCTTCCACTGTAAAACAAGCAAAACAGATCACTGATTCAAATAAAAGAGAACACTATCTACATAAAAATCATGATGACACATCTGAATCAACAAACATTATTTTTTCAACCCCATATAGCATGCAGTTTCATAAAATCAGACATCGTCCGTAAATATCTCCCTATCCTGCATGAAAATTAACAATTGGCACACATATAGAGTGCAATGTTTGCAATGTTCAATAAGTTGGTTGCACATCTCGCAGGCTGAAAATATATATAGCAGAACACATAGCGAGTTCCGTGTCTAAAATCCTTCCAGACACTAATTTACTAGGAAAAAAATGCACCTTGACTGGTGCATCAAAACATTTTCTGGAAACACAGCAGAGAGATGTCTCCCACATGAAAGTTATAGGAAAAGGTCACAGCCCCACTATCAGTATTCGGTCAGTATTTTTTCTCAGGAGTGGGAGCCAAAACCAGGAGTGGGTGATAAATGCAGAATTGGTGACTTGTTTCTATTATACCTTTTTCTGATTGTTCCTCACCTGGTTTTAGCTCCAACTCGTGAGAAAAATACTGACGGAATACTGACCAAACACTGATAGTGGGGCTGTGGCCTAAGAGAGAGTATATATGCCCAGCAGAGGCGGCAACTGGCTGAGCAATCTCAGGGAGAGGGAAGCTTTTACATAGTCTCAACTATAAAACTGAGCTATATATTTTTACTGAGCACTAGGATATGTGCATGTGTTAGTCCTTACAGAAGGGGTTTCTGTACCATTTCTGCATCTCTTAGCAAAAAAAAAATGCAAGTAGGTGCGTTTTTGTCGCATATTTTTTCTGCAATATGCACATGGGGCTTTGGGAGTCTCATTTCCACAGAGGACAGTGACAAAACTGCATTGTGTACACAGAACCTTACTGATATTCATTTGTTTTCTCCCTATTTTAACAGAAGGACAGTAATTTAAATTTTCTTCATGCTGACCTGTCATTGGTTACAATAAACTTTGATGAGATTCCACCTTTTACTATTTAAAGCTTCACCTCATAACCTCATAGCTCTCTATAACAGCTATGAATAAGGATTGATAACCCGAAACACGCAAGTTTATGGATCCTAATGTTTTATTGTCTTTTTTTTCACCATGTTTTTAATTGCACAATAAAAGTTATGTTTTAACATTTTCTCATGGACCCTTCTTCCAGATATAAATTGAACTTATTGGGCATAATGACCATCGCTACGTTTGGAGGAAAAAGGGAGAAGCCTAAGAACACCATCCCAATTGTTAAACAAGGGGGTGGCAGCATCCTGTTGTGGGGTTGTTTTGCTGCAGGAGGGACTGGTGCACTTCACAAAATAGATGGCATCATGAGAAAAGAAGATTATGGGCAATACTGAAGCAACATCTCAAGACATCAGCCAGGAAGTTAAAGCTTGGGTGTAAAGGGGTCTTCCAAATGGACAATGACCCGAAGCATACTGCCAAAATGGGAACAAAGTGGCTTAAGGATAGCAAAGTCAATGTTTTGGAGTGGCCATCACAAAGCCCTAATCTCAATCCTATTGAAAATTTATGGGTAAAGCTGAAAAGGCAGGTGCGAGCAAGGCGACCTACAAACCTGGATCAGTTACACCAGTTTTGTCAGGAGGAATGTCCCAAATTCCGACCAACTATTGTGAGAAGCTTGTGGAAGGATATCCCAAACGTTTGACCCAAGTCATTCAGTTTAAGGGCAATGGTACCAAATACTAATGAAATGTATGCAAACTTTTGACTTTGCAGTAAGTAATAAAAATGCCTTAAAACATTCTCTCTCTCTCATTAATCTGGCATCTGGTAAATATTAAAAATGTAAAGATTTTTTTCTCGTACCGATTTGGCATGAAAAAAACAATCGCAGCATGTTGCGAGCTCCTCAGATGTTCTAATCATGTGCACCCATACAAGTCTATGGGTGCGTGTGAAACACCGGACTGCATTCGGATGTCATCCAAGCGTAGTCCAATGTACGTGCACAGAGACAATGGAGAAATTAAGTTTTCCATCTTCTCCACACCTGTGCTGCAATTCTCTCATGCGAGAGAATCGGATCACACTCAGATGACACTCGGATAAACCTCTGATTGGAGCAGAGTCATAAGCCGCAACATGTCAATTGCTCTTGAGGGTACGCTGAGCTTTCTGTGCAGGTTTTCCCCACAGACTAGCGTTAGATGTGGAAAATCTGCATGTAAGAAAAGTCACATGTGATTTTAGTTAGTTGTTAATTTATATCACCAACTAAAAAAAAAAAAAACGCCTACAAAAATGAAGAAATAAACTAATAATAAGATGCCATAAAAAGACGCTTCAGGACAAAAGACGTCAGTGTGTCCTGGACGGTCATGGACAGTCTTCCTTTGGAAATACTGGGTGGGTGCGCTGTCATCTAAAAGACGTCGTGTGCACATACCCTAAATTGTGTGCAGTAAAAACTGATATGATTGTCAATTAACACGACTGTAATTAATGATGACCTTTACACCTACACTGCACTTTTAACGTTTCAGTCACAAGTCTAATTTATTACTTTTTGATATACAGCAACACATGATTTAGATGTGAAAAGATGGAGCATGCACACAAACGGCCTCTGTGCTGGCAGAAGAAAGCCAGCCGAGGCTAGGAAGAAGTGCAGTCCTGTCAGATGAAGAAGCTTCTTTGTGGCTCACATGCCTCTGCAAACAGCAGGGCTAATCAGTCACACATTAGGACAATAAGCCCTTGTAGGATACAGCTATGTCCACCAGGACCGTCATGGCTCAGGGTGCTGGGAAAGATGTATCAAATGCTATATATCTGGATGTAGAAAATGGCAATCTGAGGCAGAGGTCAGTCAGAGGCCTAGCTAGCCACTGTAAATCATAACACTGAGTTCTTTCAGTCTTCTGCTGAAAAAGATATTTTTTTTTGCTACGACTGCCGAAAGTCTGAAATGTCATGGCAGTCTAGCCTCACACGGGAGAGTGTGGATAGTCAACATCATAGTCATGATTGCTCAAGCTGACCTTACGATATGTGCACATGGCGTCTTTTAGACTCCAGCGTACCTGCCAAGTTTTCCAAGGTGAAGATGATTCAGGAAAATGCCAGCGGTGTTTTTCCTGAAGGGTCTTCGCTGGCGATTTTCCCATCATTTACTTTTTTGTAATTCAAATATTAAATAGGAAGCTGCCCAAAGAATGAACATGCTACTTCTTTTAATCGTTTCCCAGGTTTCAAAGCCTGAAGAGTGGTGACAAAAGATGGAATAAGTGCACAGCAGTGTCATTGTTCTTTCTTGGTAGGAGTTTTTTAGCGCTTTTCAGGCGGGTTTCAGGTGGAATCCACCTGAGACATTGTCTTCATAATCCCTTCATCTACTCGCTCTCAGAACACGTGTCATTGCCAACAAGAAACAATCTCAATAATGGTAGATTTGGAGGAAATCCTTTGCAATTCATAGTAATCTTATATACAAATCATACAATCTCAATGCACAGAACAAAATATTCTGACATTATCGAAGTGTTAAATTGTAAGGAACCATAACATGATGGTAATGTTTTAGTATCAAGGATTTTTATATCCGAGTTTGCTGCTTAAGGCTATGTGCCCACGATGCGTTTTTCAAGCGTTTTAAAAAAGCTTGGTAATCCGTGCCCCATGATCCCCAATGAAAATCTGCATGTTCTGTGCCCATGCTGCGGATTTTTCCGCAGCGGATTTTCCTTGCGGAAAAATCCGCAGCATGTCCGTTATTTGTGCGTTTCTGCATGCGGATTTGAGGTCCCAATGGACTTGAAAAACGCAAGTGAAATTCGCATGTAAAAACGCTGCAAAAACGGTCAAAAAACGCGTGTAAAATCCGCAAGCGTTTTTGACTGCCAAGAACATGCAGAAACGCTGCAGAAATTTTCCGCTTCATTTCTGCATCGTGGGCACATACCCTTATGGTTGTATGGAGATGATTTTGTGCGATATACATGAGTCACCATATGAAGAATAAGCATATACATGGCGATTTTCCATATGGAAGTCGATGGATACTGAATGACATGTGTGCCATGGATGTCCTAATTTTTAATCTGGATGGAATAAAGATTTGAATTTCATTTTATTTTCTTCTGTGATGCGGATCCTTTTTTCCTTATGCACTGAATAACAGCATTTATATTTTTCTGATTATAAAATGCCCTTTTTCCCCTAAATTTTGGGGGGGAATGGAGGTGCATCTTATAATCCGAATGTACCTTGCCAAGGGAGCAGCTGCAGTGAAGTGGGGTCCCAGGAGAATGGGTCGCTGCTGCAGGAAGCCAGCGGCGGCAGGAGTGGGGCGATGCTGTAGGCCCCCTGGGTTGGAAGGAGGGGGTGTTCGGCAGTGCGAGGCCCCAGGCTTTTCACAAAATTGAGATCTCAGGATGGAAAATGGAAAGCTACAAAATGGAAAGCTAAACAAAAAAAAAGCTAAAGAAAAACAAAATCAAAATAATTAACATTAATTTCTATGTAAGGACGATTAGATGTTCGTATTGTGTAAAATGTTCAGTCAGGCTTTCAAAAGATGCCAAGTGTTTAAAATAAGTAGCATGTCCATTATTCATGCGTTTTCCGCTAAGAAGACACTCAATACAAGTCAATGGGGAGGCAATAAATGCCCCAAATGATGCCTGGGCATTTTTTGGGCATTTTTTTTCAGATTTTTCTTCATTTATTTATGTAAGGCTATGTGCCCACGTTGCGGAAATGAAGCAGAAAATTTCTGCTTCATTTCCGCATGTCCTCTCCCGGAAAAACGCATGCGGAATTCCGCACGAGTTTATTGCGCGTTTATCGCGCGTTTTTCACTCGTTTTCCACATGCGGAATTGCCTTGCGTTTTTAATGCATTGCACAAGGCAATTCCGCATGCGGAAACGCAAAATTAATGGACATGCTGCGGATTTTTGAAAGCAGCATAAACGCTGCGGAAAAATCCGCAGCATGGGCATAGAACTTGCGGATTCTCATTGGGGACAATGGGATGCGGATTACCAAGCGTTTTACAAGCGTTTCCGCTGCAGAAAATCCGCAGCAAAAACGCTTGTAATCCGTAACGTGGGCACGCAGCCTAAATCAAAAAACACCAGAAAAAGAGTTGGAAAAACCACGCAAGAAAAAACCAAAAACACTAGAAAAAGCCACCTCAGATTTATAAAACTTCAGAGGAAGAGTTTCCAGAATTATCTTCTGCTTGAGAAATGGGTGTTTTTAAGCGTCGGAGAAAGATGCAGTGTGAACATGTACTAAGACTAAATTCGTACGTACAGTATGAACGGACGTTTTTTTCGCATGGCATCTTTATGAGTTTCATTTTTATACATCAGCAATGAATAAAACTTACAAGACCAATTACAGCTTTCTATGCTAAGACTTGCAATGTATCTAAAATAAAAAATCGAATAAAGTACAAATGATTGGTACAATTTTTTTGTAGACTTGAATAGGCGAGTCTCATCGGAAATACAGAAGGAAAGGGTGCATGCTGCAAATTTTTGAAAGCGCAGATTCAGTCCCTGTAAAGAATTGGTCAAATAAGCAGCCCAATTTAATTCCATCGATGCTAGTGCTATCAGTTTTGTCCACAGTCAGCACTTAGGCCAAAATTATGATCGCGTGTGCGTAACGCAAGTCTATGTGCACACAATGTTTTTTTCAGGTGGATTTCGCCTGGAACCCACCTGAAAAAGCACCTAAAAAACATGAAAAAGAATGAACAAATGGGCAGAAATGTCAAAAGTATTTGCTTTACATACTGTATGTTCCATGTTTTGTCACTGGTTTTAACCACTCCAGTCTTTGAAAGCCATGGCGCGGCTAAAAAAAAGTGACTGGTCCAGTCTTCTGGCTGCTTCCGCTATGAGGCCACCAGTATTTTATATGTATGAAAGAAAAAAAAAAGAAGCAGACACCAGAGCCCCTGCAAAAGCTGTCCTAAAAGACAAAAAGACGCTTCAGGAAAATTACCAAGATTATGCAAAAATGTGCTAAATATGGTATACAATCAAGATGGTAAATCCATCAATTTAAAGTGCATATGCAATTGAGCACAGAATACATAATACATGTTAGAATGTTAAAGAAGGTGTCCAGTACTTTAGATTACCCCCCCAATGTATCCCCCCGAGGCCCCTAAGGATTTTTGTAATTAGCTTACGTTGCAGATACTGCCTATGAGCGGCGCTATCCTTGGCAGCTCACAGGGATCACGTGACGCCGCGCTGACGTCACGACAAGTGAGGCGTGACTCAGCGCTGAGGTCCCCACTGTGGATGCTGGGCTGTGGGCGAGGTCACCCCCCGAGTTACACCCAGCTTCCACCACGCGCTTTCCCAATGAATGAGGAGAGGGAGAGCCCGCGGTGGATGCCGGGGGAGACATGCGAGGGTAACCCCGCCCACAGCCTGGCACCCACCGTGGAACGCAGAAAACAGAGACCCCTGGCTGCTGCCAGCACTTGTCGAGACTTCAGCGGATGTCAGCGCCGGCTGCAGCCGGGAGTCACGTGATGCCTGTGAGCGGCCAGTGATAGCGCCGCTCACAGGCAGCATCTGTAACGTAAGCTTATTACAAAAATCCTTAGGGGCCCCAGGGATACATTGATGGGGGGGTAATATAAAGTACTGGATAACCCTTTTAAGTAAAGCATGATACATATTAAGATTGATAGTTACCTGAACCTCACAATAGATGACCGCACCTGACATGCGTTTCGCACTTTGCTTTCTAATCCCCTTGATCTAGGACAGATCTAATATATTGATAATATACCATATTTAGCACATTTTAGTATAATTCATGACACACTGATCACATGATCAAGTATTTTGTTATAACCTTACCTCTATAGGTCCGATTACATGTATAGTGTATACTTTATATAATAATATATACAGTATATATGTAAATAATTTTTACGATGTTATGTTTTTAATATTTCTAATAAATAATCTACATTTTACTAATAGAAGGGTGGTATATCATTTATAGCATTTTTAGTTTATCTGTACACACCCCTTATTTATTTGCATTGTGAATTGGTGGTATGTTCATTCTTTGTGGCATTTTTTTGCGCTTTTTCAAGGCAGAACCCAAAGTGTGTATATATATTTATATATATAGTTAAGTGCAACCTTTCACTGTAGTCAAATCTGTTGCTGGCACTCGCACTTTATTTTCATCTAACTGCAGCTGATTGTATTTGATTGCAGCAGCGGCTAATACATACAACCTACCTGTTGTCTTTCTGTGGTCTTATATGACCATAGCTGTATGTGCATGTATGTAGCCATGTATGATTTTTGCAGCTAGGCACTTGCACCTTAACTCTATCAAATTACAGTTGGGACAGTTAGGACCAAGATTTACAATTCACTGATTACCTTTTGCTACATCTGTTAGGCTGTGTGCCCACTATGCGTTTTTCAAGCATTTTGGCCGCAGAATTTCCGCAGCGAAAACGCTTAAAAAAACACTTGGTAATACGTGCCCCATGGTCCTCAATGATAATCCGCATGTGCTGTGCACATGCTGCGGAAATTTCCGCTACGGATTATCATTGCGGAAAAATATGCAGCATGTCCATTAATTATTGCCGCTATTGACTTGCACTGAATCGCATAAAATCCGCATGAGCACATGCGGATATTAAGCGATTCAACGTGCGAATGGTACCCGGGTTTGGAGAAGAGGAGACTCTCTTCCAGACTCTCTTCCAGACTCGGGTACCATAGAACCTGTTAAAAAAAGAATAAAAAAAAAAAATAAATAAAGATTATACTTACCTTCCAATGGCCCCCGGTGTTTTCTCCGCTGCGTCTGTTCAGTTGTACGGCTCGCGATGGTCTAAAAGGACCTTTCATGACGTCATTCAGTCATGTGACAGGTCACGTGACCACTGACGTCGGCGGTCGTGTGACCTGTCACATGACTAAATGACGTCATGAAAGGTCCTTTTAGACCACCGCGAGCTGCCCAACATACCGGACGCAGCGGAGAAAACACCGGGGGCCATCAGAAGGTGAGTATAATTTTTATTTTTTATCATTTTTATTCTTTTTTTTTTTTAAACATTAACTTGGTCACACTATATAAATTCATGCCGGTTGCATGGATTTATATAGTGTGACCAAGTTGTCAAGCACTTTTCCAAGTGATGCTAAAATCGCTTGGAAAAGCGCTTGATAACCTGCATGCAGAAATGCATGCAAAACCGCTTGACAAGCGCTTCTACCTGGCAGGAAAAACGCATGTAAAATCCGCATGCGTTTTTCCTGCCAGGGAGATGCGTAAAAAATCTGCAGCATTTCTGCATCGTGGGCACTTAACCTCAGGGTATGTGCACACACGTGTGTTTTTTCTGCACATTTTCTGCACCAAAATCTGCATGAAATCTGCTGATAACTTTTCTCTGACAGGAGATTAGCTGCGTCAAAAAAGCAGGTTTAGCTGCGTATTTGCAGCATTTTTTTCACTGTTCTTTTGTCTCTATTTAGTAATGCACATAAAGTTCTGTGAAAAAAAAGACTCCCATTCTATTTTGCCATCAATAATGCTGCAAATACGCAGCAAAATATGCAGGTGCGTTTTTTGGTGCGTTTTTGCTGCATATTTGTAGCATTTTTCCATTCCCCCATTACTTCCTATGGGTGAAAAAATGCTGAAAAAACGCTGAAAGAAGTGACATGTCACTTCTGTCAGCATTTTTCTATTCACTGAAAATACGCAGCAAACAAAAAGCAACAAGTGGGAACAGTGAATTCAGGTTTCTCATAGACTTTGCTGGTACTGCCAGACGCAGCTTAAAATTTACATAAACATCTGCAGCAAATACGCAGCAAAACACAACGTGTGTGCACATACCCTTATAAGCTACTCATAGACACTGGCACTTTAGTTTTCTGTAACTTAATCGCAATATGAATATAAGAATCACATATAGTTAAACACATCTAAATGTATCTCATGTTTCTCTTCTAAGCAGTCTGTCAAAAATTGGTCACATTTATGTCTTGCATTTTGAGATTGGAAACAGATTTGTATATATATATATATATATATATATCTCTAGATGAGTTCCGTTATAGCTCAATGTTCTCCTGCTTATTTTTATTCTATTTTATGGTTTTATCTTGAATTCATAATACAATATTGTGTTTTTTAACTTCTGCTTAAAAACGCTTTTTGACCTGTGACTATATGTCTCTGGGTAATGTGAAAATATTTCAACTTGGGAGTGATATGCCTAATATTTGACATATGTGGTAATCTGTGTATGTGCACATGTATTTTTTTTGGAGTGGATCCTCTCCAAATATTTTCCTCAAAAACTCTTGGAAAACTTTTTCAATTCATTTCTATGGGCGGGTACAGTGGCATGTAAAAGATTTGTGGTCAAAATTACTATTATTGTACTGCCTCCTCAGGAGTGAAGTGTCTAGATCGGAGATGATTTTTTGTGGTCCTCACTTTAGCCACTCCGATCTAGACACTTCACTGCTGAGGAGGCAGTACAATGATAGTAATTTTGACCACGAATCTTTTACATGGCACTGTACCCGCCCATAGACTATATCGTAGTTGCTGGAGTGAGGGCCTCAAAAAATCATCTCCGATCTAGACGCAACCTTGCCAGGAGCAATATTCAAATTCATGGGCTGCGCCAGCAGTGACTGTATGTGGTGCTGCCCATGACTGAATAGCAGTATGACACCCCTATAACTGAATACAGCAGGTAGGACAAAGTGTATGTAAAGTTATAAAATCATTATACTACCACCGATTTTAATGAAAAAAGCTTGTTAGTGATGCACATTGCGATTTTAATGAAAAAAGCTTGTTAGTGATGCACATTGCAGCACTAACAAAGCAATGGGGGCAGTGTAAATAGCAACTAGGACGTGACAGGTTCCCTTTAAGCATGGGGGTGGATCAATCATGATTTGGAGTTGTGTTGCAGCCACTGGCACGAGGGAACTTTTCATGGGTAGAGGAAAGAATGGATTCAAAGAAATTTCAACAAATTCTTGATGCAAACATAACACCATCTGTAAAAAAGCTGAAGTTGAAAAGAGGATGGTTTCTACAAATGGATAATGATCCTAAACACATGTCAAAATCCACAATAGACTACCTCAAAAGGCACAAGTTGAAGGTTTTACAATGGCCCTCACAGTACTCTGATCTGAACATCATTGAAAATCTGTGGCTAGACCTCAAAATAGCAGTGCATGCAAGACGACCCAGGAATCTCACAGAACAGGAAGAATTTTCCAAGGAAGAATGGATGAAAATCCCTTTAAACAAGAATTGAAAGACTCTTGCCTGGCTATAAAAGTGTTTACAAGCTGTGATACTTTCAGAAGGGGTGCTACTAGGTACCAACCATGCAGGGTGCCTAAACTTTTGCATTGGCCAATTTTCCTTTTTGTAATTTTTAAAATGTAAAAGATGAAAATATATATATTTGTTTGCCTAAAATACAAAAGGAAATGTGACATCTTTATCTTAGGTCTTTTAGAGATCACTTCATCTTCAGCTTACTTAACTGTTCACAAAAACAGTAATTTTGACCAGGGGTGCCCAAACTCTTATATGGCAGTGTATGTACACTTGAAGCAGTCAAAAAGACATTTTCTAGTGGAAACAAATTCAGGAAATGTTCCTTCTTTGGAAGTTTTTTGGAAGAGTTTTCCTTGAACCATTTTTTTGCAGCCTTCTGATAGGAAAGTGCCTAGTTTGGAGCCGCTTTAAAGGGAATCTGTCACGTCCTTTATTGCTATTAAATTGCCCCCAGTGTCTTGTTAGTGATGCACATTGCATCACTAACATGTTTATCTCAAGCAAAACGTCCTTGTATTTAGGTCACAAATCATTTTTTACACTTTGATAAGTTCCCCACATACCTCCGGATTCAGTCATATGGTTGGGCGGCTCTAACTTTTCAGTCACAGTCAATCAACTGTGTTTTGAAATTCTCCCCGCCCATCCCATTAGCATTCCTTCCTGTCACTGCTCTCTACCTCCCCGCAATCCCCCAACAGATAGTGTGCTTGCGCAATGATGCTCAGCTTTTCAGACATGCCCACTGAATCTGGGAGTATGTCCCCGCTTTCTTATATTATGTGCGCATGCTCCAGAGCCGCTGAGCGGGAAGACAGGCGCGCATAGCGTGCACGCTCACAAACTGTCATGTGACCACTTATGCTCAGCATTTGCGAGCCTGGAAAGCTGAGTGTCATTGCGCAAGCACGGGATCTCCTAGGACATTGCAGTGACATTG
Organism: Phyllobates terribilis; assembly: GCF_046119375.1. Taxonomy (NCBI): domain Eukaryota; kingdom Metazoa; phylum Chordata; class Amphibia; order Anura; family Dendrobatidae; genus Phyllobates; species Phyllobates terribilis. Next base: position 597,906,029 of record NW_027362765.1, on the reverse strand, counting down.
GGAGCAGTGACAGGAAGGAATGCGAATACGATGGGCGTGGAGAATTTCGAAACAAATTTGATTGACCGTGACTGAAAAGTTAGAGCTGCCCACCCCTATGACTGAATCTAAAAGGCATGTGGGGCACTCATCAAAGTTTAAAAAGTGATTTTTGCGCTAAATACAAAGATGTTTTGCTTGAGATAAACATGTTAGTCATGCATTGTGCATCACTAACAAGACACTGAGGGCAGTTTAATAGCAATTAGGGATGTGACATGTTCTCTTTAAAATATGTACCGTATTTTTCGGACTATAAGACGCACTTTTTTTCCTCCAAATTTTGGGGGTAAAGGGGGTGCGTCTTATAGTCCAAATGTACCCATTATAATCATAGTGCTCACTGTTTTGTGGTGTGGGAGCGGAGGCGGCAGCGGCATTGGAGGTGGCAGCGGCTGGGGCATCGGAGACGGCTGGGGCAGCGATGCAGCAGGGTTACACAGCAAGGAGCGGCGGCAGCAGCATGTCTATGAGCGCCGCCATGAATTCACTATGGCCGTGCTAGACAGGAGGAAGTGGGCGGTCTCCAGTCCACATCACATACTGCAGTGACGTTACAATTAAGCAAACTCCAGCCTGGCTTTTTTATGTCTCGGGGTAAGAAGTGGGGTCTTCCTGGGTATCCTACCATACAGTCCCTTTTCATTCAGACACCGACGGATAGTACGGGTTGACACTGTTGTACCCTCGGACTGCAGGGCAGCTTGAACTTGTTTGGATGTTAGTCGAGGTTCTTTATCCACCATCCGCACAATCTTGCGTTGAAATCTCTCGTCAATTTTTCTTTTCCGTCCACATCTAGGGAGGTTAGCCACAGTGCCATGGGCTTTAAACTTCTTGATGACACTGCGCACGGAAGACACAGGAACATTCAGGTCTTTGGAGATGGACTTGCAGCCTTGAGATTGCTCATGCTTCCTCACAATTTGATTTCTCAAGTCCTCAGACAGTTCTTTGGTCTTCTTTCTTTTCTCCATGCTCAATGTGGTACACACAAGGACACAGGTTGAGTCAACTTTAATCCATGTTAACTGGCTGCAAGTGTGATTTAGTTATTACCAACACCTGTTAGGTGCCACAGGTAAGTTACAGGTGCTGTTAATTACACGAATTAGAGAAGCATCACATGATTTTTCAAAGGGTGCCAATACTTTTGTCCACCCCCTTTTTTAGGTTTGGTGTGGAATTATATCCAATTTGGCTTTAGGGCAAATTGTGTTTTTGTGTTTTTTTAATTGAAGACAAATTAAATGAAGAGAATAATACCCAAGAATTTGTGATTGCAATAATTTTCAGGAAGAAACTGAGTATTATCTGACAGAATTGCAGGGGTGCCAATACTTTTGGCCAGCACTGTAACTCATTAGGTGGCAAATACTCTCATAGCTAATCTCTCTACAACGGATAGGTGAAATAAAAAAAAAATGTTAGTGCGCTCTGCAGCCACTATTATATTGTGTCCTCTTTAAGAAAGAGGTCCTCTTTAAAAAGAATCATTTAGGTGTGTAGAGAGCATTTTAAACTTGCAGGTGCTTCACAGAATTTTAATAATACTGGCAAAAATATTTTAATACTGGGGAAAAAAAATATTTTCTACTAAGATGTTGCTTCAGTCCCAAATTTTACATTTTCACAAGAAATAATAGGAAAAAAAGGACCCCATAATTTGTTATACAATTTCTCCTAGTATGCCAATACATATGTGGTCGGATACTACTTTTTGGGCACACGGCAACGGCATGGCTCAGAAGGGAAGGATCATTATTTGTCTTTTGGATTACATGCTAAAAACTCTTTAAAAAATATAGATATATATTTTTTGCACTACCAGAGTTGTAACTCTTCTAACTTTCTATTCACAAAGCTGTAGGAGGGTTGGTTTTTTGAAGGATGAGTTGAAGTTTTCATTAGTACCATTTTTGGGTACATTTTTTGATAGCTTTCTATTCAGATTTTTGAGCGGCAGAATGAATAAAAAACATGAATTCACAAATTGTTTTTTTTTATTTTATTTACGCCATTCACTGTGGGATAAAAGTGATAAAATTGCTTTACTCTTTGACTCAGTACGATTACAGTGATACCAGATCAATATAGTTTTTTTATCTTTTGCTACTTTTGCACCCTTTTACAAAAAACAATTTGTTCTGGCATCGCCATATTCAGAAATCTATAATGTTTTACTTTTCGGTCCACAGAGTCATGAGAAGACTTATTTTTTGCGAACCAAAATTACTTTTCCAGTTTTATCATTTCAAACAAAGACAAGATCACGTTTTATTCTACTTTTGTGGTGCGGTATTATGAAAAATAAGCTTATTTGCCGTGGTTTGTATTTATTTTTTTATGGTGTTCACTGAATGCAGGGATACCAAATTTTTTTAATTTTTTACCTTATCTTTCACAGAAAAATACATTTTTAATGGCAAAGTATTTTTCTGTGATTTTTTTTATATACTTTATTTTGTGTTTTTTACATTTTCATTCATTTAAATTTTTTTTCTTTTACTTAGTCCCTTTTTTGGATTTGAACACTCAATAATATGTATGGAGACGCTGGGGTCTCCCTAGGCAGAATACTACTCAGACAACACAGGGTGAGGGTAAAACAGTGTGGGAATACTTTATTGAGCCACCAAACAGACAATAACATATAGAACAGTCACAGCAAAATACCCAAGATGGCACAAAATTACAGAGCCTCTCCCTTCCGCTGGCCCGCCAGGAATAGAGCAGCTGCGATTCCGGGGATTTCAGGGCTGACTACCCCCACCAGTGGCACTCCGCTTTTGGCGGGCACCCACAGAAAAGGGGTAACAACAAGCTTAGGAAGCTGACAGTCCATTAAGGCACGTGTCCAGGTGACCGGATGGTCCCAGGCTGGCCTCTCCAAACGTCTCCATGGGGCCAGGCGACCGAATGGTCCCAAGGTGGCTTCTCCGAATGACTTCATGGGACCAGGCAACCGGATGGTCCCAATCTGGCTTCTCCGAATGTTCCCATGCAGCCAGGTGACCAGAGGGTCATAATTCTGACTTCCCCAAACGTCTCCATGGGGCCAGGCAACCGAATAGTCCCAACCTGGCTTCCCCAAACGTATCCATGGGTTCCACTGATGGTCAATGGGGCAGATCTGTGTTCTTCCAGTGGGGCACATGGTTCCCTAAGCTGACATCCTGTACAGTCAAATCTGTGTCCCTCTTGATGGAGCCATGTGTCCAGGTTGCGGTTCTGAAGAGTCTTTCTTGGCTGTGATTTTGTAAAAGTGCCTCTCACAAGGATAGGGGTCCTTTTTATATCCACATCTGTGGTTAATGTCATCATCCACAGGTCAGGGGAGAAGTGGGATGAGTTTAACTCTCAATGTTTGAGCATTTAAATGATCTGCATAGTTTGTCCTTCTCTGTTTTACAGATCAACAAGCCACAGGACCCACACAATAATAAATTATCATATTTAGCAAACATCCATTGTTCAATGACCCCGCTTCCCTGTCTTGCAGACCTAGCAAACAATAAGTTTCAGTAAATATCAACTCAAGTGTCAACATTCAAACTTATACAAACTTGACCAACCAAACAAAAAACACATACATTCAAAAGTCAACATTAAGATAATAGCGTATGTATCCTGGCCTACTGAATTTACATCTGGATAATTAAGATTAAATGCAGTGTTGTCACACTCTGATTGCCGTTTTGCAGGGAATTAGACCTGTCAGTGTTACACAGGCAGGGGACCTATTAAACCTTGCTTATGGCAGAGCCTAACAGGTCACTCTACCTGGCACATCCTTCATCATTATTTGACCTCCAGTTGCCATAAAAATGTCTCCTGGCCTACTGAATTTACGTCTGGATAATTAAGATTAAATGCTGTGTTGTCACACTCTGATTGCCGTTTTGCAGGGAATTAGACCTGTCAGTGTTACACAGGCAGGGGGCCTATTAAACCTTGCTTATGGCAGAGCTTAACAGGTCACCCTACCTGGCAAACCCTTCCTCATTATTTGACCTCCAGTTGCCATGAAAATCATCTACACCCTGCGATCACAGCAAGGGGGTGCTGATGGGGTCAAAGAGAGAGCCCCCTTCTCCTCACAATCATCTAAATGTTGCAGTCCCTTTTGACGTGGCCTCTAGACGGTTAAACAGCCAAGTACTGGCACCGAGCCTGGCTTATATTAAAGGAGATTGACTGCCAGTCAATATGATCTCCCAGCAATGATTGTACAGGCACAGGTCCTGCGCCCACTTGAGCACCATGATGTACTTGAACATCAATTTTCAGGACACCTTCACCATTATGACGTATAAATAACTCAAATGTTGGGAAGGGGTTAAACAATTAAACAAAATAGCACTCAGATGACACACGGATGGCATTCAAGTGCTATCTATTTGTTACACATTCACTGGAATGGGTGCGACTGATCTGCAAATCGGATCAAAAATACATTTTTTTTTTTTTCTCCAGAAAATTGTTCTGCAAAGTATGGATATGTGAACATGCCCATAGACTATAATACATACGTGTTATATCCATGAAAACATGAATAGATCATGTACATGAAACATGAAAATGTGAATGGGGCCATACTGTAAAAGCAGTGAGACTAGAGAGCTTTCTGCTGACTCCTTAAAGCACATCAAGACGAGTCTTGATGCCTTTTTGTTTTTATAGATACAAGGATTTAGGTTCTTTTTGCCTGATTTTGGATCAACGCTAAAGGATAATAGGTTGCACTGAATAGAATTGTACTTTCTTACAGGGCTTATTCGACAATAAAAAAACATTTTTCTTTGGGGGAAGGCATAGATGGTGTTAAAATCATAAACTGAAGCAGATTCACTCTCCAGAGCCCCTGTAAATCCAGGAAGGGCTGCTCCAGAGATCTGCACTAACTCCGGAAGGAATGTCTGCTCCATTTGGAACTCACTGTGATTGGCTGCAGTGGTCAGGTGATTTGAAGAGAACATAATTGGATGCTTCTCTCATGACACCCTCTTCTAGTCAGCTGACCTCTGTAGTCATTTACAGGCTGCAGTGGTCCTGCGACTTCCAAAAGGAGCATTCATTGCTTACATAATTGTTGGTAAAAAAAATTGTCTTTATGTTAACACATGAGAAATGAAAGTATATATTGCCTTCAAAGCATTGCAGGAGAATGTTCACAAGTGGTTTTTCCTTACAGATTTCCAGAATGGAATTGAGATTTTAGCTCTTTGAAAAATGTGCTATATTTTTTAAAATAGCAGTTAATATCAGTTCAAATACACCACGTCTAAATACATGCAATGTATTACAAATGTATAGAGAACTAATTCATAAGACCTGGTCCAACAGTCACATCAGTATAACAGCCGCCAAACGGGAGCCTTGACATTGCCTTCTCCCTGCTGGGATCCTCAACGTTTCTTCTTATTTGTAAGAACTGCATTCAGAATGTGTCAATGAATATGTTCACACGGTGTCATCATTTTTATAGTAAATGGCATAAGGAGATGGATATTAACTGCTGACATGTTACACTGTTCCATGCTGTAAACAAGCCTTACAAATCTGAACATAAGTTAGCTTGTATTTTTTGCATTTCAGCTGCGGATTATCATTACGGAAAAATACGCAGCATGTCCATTAATTTTGAGGACACGCAGCATAATCGCCGCCATTGACTTGCATTGAAACACATATTATCCGTGACAGTACATTTGCACACACGGATAATATGCGTTTCTATGTGCGGATGGTACCCGGGTTTGGAGAAGAGGAGACTCTCCACCAGACCCGGGTACCATAGTACCTGTAAAAAAAAGAATTTAAAATAAAAAATAAAGATTATACTTACCTTCTGATGGCCCCCGGCCTCCTCAGCCATGCGTCCGGTCTGTTGTATGGGTCTCGGTGGTGTGAGGTCCAGACATGACGTCATTTGAGTCATGTGACAGGTCACGCGACTGCCGACGTCAGCGGTCGCGTGACCTGTCACATGACTCAATGACGTCACCGCAGGTCCTTTCCCACCAACGCGACCCATACAAAACACCGGACGCATCGGAAGGTAAGTATAATCTTTATTTTTTACCATTTTTATTCTTTTTTTTTAACTATTACTTGATCACACTATATAAATCCATGCTGGTTGCGTGGATTTATATAGTGTGACCAAGTTGTCAAGCACTTTTCCAAGTGATGCTAAAATCGCTTGGAAAAGCGCTTGATAACTCGCATGAAGAAATGCATGCAAGAACGCTTGACAAACGCTTCTACCTGGCAGGAAAAACGCATGTAAAAGCCGCATGCCTTTTTCCTGCCAGGGAGAAGCGGAAAAAATATGCAGCATTTCTGCATCGTGGGCACTTAGCCTTCTACAACACTGCCACTTCCAGTTCTGTTCCACTAATCACCAGTAAATAGTCAGCTCAAAAACTTGTACAAGACATATCGTATATCACCACTGCTGTTTAAGTCACTGTTAGTATTTGTACCGTTACATAGAGACATATATTTTTCAACACTGTATACATGTATCAAAATTTGCATAATTTGCACCAAATCTTTAATGTATTCAAATCAACTCGGCCACTCCATATTTATAAAAGGTTGCACCGTCAGGATAAATTTGGAGCAAATTACACCAACACAACTTTTAAAGCATGTTTTGTACAGTTTTCAATGTTAGAACAGTGCACAAGACCAATGTCTCAAATGTTGCAAGTTATTCTTGATTTTATTTGCACTAATTGCAACTTTTGAAACATGGTAATTGGTACAATTTTAAATTTGAAAAAATAAAGATGGATTAAAATGTGTCAATGTTGCATGGCAATGTTTAATTTTGCACAAACTGCAAGTTAAAAATTATGATTGCAGCATAAATGTATTTGTTTTAGCCCTTTTTTATGACAGCTATGGCCTCTCTAGAATATGTGACTTTTTTGCAACTTTTATATAGAAAGGCATTCTTGAGTATGTCATACTTCATGTCAAAATGTTAACCATGGCCTCTTTTCTCGCAATTTTAATGTTTTGTTGTAGATACTAAAATAGATAAAAATGTCTCCCATTGCCTTGTGACATCTGTTTCTGTCTCCAATAGAGATCAAAATCTAGTTTCTCTATATAAAACACAGACACTATACACTCAATATCAGCATCAAATTACCTGCTTGAAATATGGAGGAAAACTGAAATAAAAGGTGTTAAACCTACACAAGAATCAAAAGATCACACAGCTCCATACATTCAAAACTGTTACAACCATGCTAAATACTGTACCTATATGTGTCTTAATACTCATCAGACAGTGCAACCATATTGTGTCCGGCCATGGGCAACAAAGCTGTTTTTAAGTGGTCAGGTCTTACAGAGAGAGATATTACCAATAAAGGACTATAGGTTCCATGATTTCTCTCCCTCTCACAGTTTTTGCCTCTACATGTGTCTCTCTTAAAAAGTATAAGTTAGTGCTGTAATTACTCCCATTCTTCACACTCGGTACACTCAAGACATTTCATTGCTGATGACTGATACTGCACAATCTGCTGTTTGCTGCCCAGCATGTGAAACATAATCCTCCTGAACCAAAGAGCAGAGGAGATACCAAGCAGAGGGCAGAATGTGTGCCATCCAACATGTCCAAGGAGTGGAAGTTGGAAGATAATTACATGTTCAGAGTATGAGACATCAAGTAAGCAGAAGATATTCAGCGGGTGAAATAAGTATTGAACACGTGACTAATTTTCTAAGAAAATATATTTCTAAAGTGCTATTGACATAAAATTCTCACCAGAGGTCGGTAACAACCCATCCAATCCACACAGGCAAAGAAATCAAACCATTTTTGTGCATAAATTCAGTTATGTGTAATTATGAGAAATGACACAGGAAAAACGTATTGAACACGCTTACTGAAAAGTATTTAATACTTCACACAAACGCCTTTGTTGGTAATGGTAATACTTCAAGACACCTTCTATATGGACAAACTAGTCACATGCATTGCTCAGGTGTGATTTTGGCCCATTCTTCCACACAAACACTCTACAAATCCGGAAGGTTCCGTGGACTCATTCTATGAACTCTGAACTCTAGTTCCTTCCATAAATTTTCTATTGTATTTCAGGTCAGATGATTGGTTGGGCCATTCTAGCAGCTTTATTTTTTTTGCCTGAAACCAGTTGAGAGTTTCCTTGGCTGTGTGTTTTGTAACATTGTCTTGCTGAAATACCCAGCCTAGTTTCATCTTCATCATCCTGGTATATGACAGCAGATTTTTATCAAGAATGTCTCGGTACAGTTGTCCATTCATCCTTCCTTAAAGGGAATCTGTCACCAGTTTGGAGTTATCAGACCTCTACTATGGGCATGCAGGGTATAGAAAAGTAAATCTATACATACCTGTATGGCCCATAGTAGAGGTTTGATTGCAGAGAAAAGCACTTTAATCAATTCTATTTTGTACAAGCGCCAAGCAATCCCCGCCTATGTGCTTATTATTCCCCCAAATCCCCGCCTACATGCTTAATTATCATAATCCCCCCCAACCTGCAAGTCACAGGGCCCTGTTATGTGCACTGTGCTCATTGACTTCCTGGGCATGCGCAATGCGCCGCTCACACAGAGCATGCTTTGCTTCATCCCGGCCTACTGCACTGCGCCGCAGGGTTCTATTGCGCAGGCGCCGGGGAGTCACTGTCACTTCCCAGCGCCTGCTCAATAGAACCCTGCAGGGTTCTGAGACCAATGCCATCAGTATGTTTCGCAACAATAAGGTTGCAAAAGTCTTGAGACAGACTACTGGTTTTACCCATCTTGAGATGTTTTTTGTGTAGCACCTTGGTAAGGAGACACCTTTTTATAGGTCACCAGTTGAACCAGTTGATATTATTTTTCATTAAGTGGCAGTATTGCTTTCTAATTACTGATAGATTTCAGCTGGTGCCATGACTTTCTATTGCTTTTTGCATCTCTCTTTCTTCATGTATTCAATACTTTTTCCCAATGTAATTTCTCATTATTACACATAACTGAATTTATGGACATCGATGGTTTGACTTGTTTGTGGAATGGATGGGCTGTTACCAACATCTGGTGATAATTTTGTCAATAGCACCTTTAGGAATATATTTACTTAGAAATTTGGTGACGTGTTCAATACTTATTTCACCCTCTGTATGCCATGGGGCATGATTATAATAATAATTCATTAGTAATTGATCATACTGCATTTAACCCCTTTTCAGTGTGGTCAGTAATAGTACGCACCACGTCGGAAAGGCCGGTTCAGCGGGGGCTCCGGCGCTGAGCGGGCGCTGAGCCAGCACTGAACCGGGCACATGTCAGCTGATTTATACAGCTGACATGTGCCTGCAACAGCCGCGGGTAGAATCGTGATCCACCTGCGGCTGTTAACTAGTTAAATGCCACTGTCAATCTCTGACAGCGGCATTTAACAGCGCCACGCCGGAAGTGCGTCACTTACCCCGCCCATCGGTGACCCCGTCACGTGATCGCGGGTCACTGATGGGTGGGCATGACAACCCTGGGTCTGCAGCAGACCCCAGTGGTTGTCATGTAAAAATTGCTATGACACAGGAGCATTTCTGCTACATACAGGTGATCTGCTCATCGCCTCTATGCAGCAGAGGTGATCGGACAGTTGCTGCTTCTAGTCTCCTACAGAGACTATAGAAGCAAGCAAGAAGTGTAAAAAAAATGTTTTTAAAAGTATAAAAAAATAAAAAAAATATAAAAGTTTAAATCACCCCCCTTTTGCCCCATTCAAAATAAAATAATAAAAAATAAACCCCACATACACATATTTGGTATCGCCGCGTTCAGAATTGCCCAATCTATCAATATAAAAGGAGAATTAATACAATCGGTAAACGGCGTAACGAGAAAAAAATTCCAAACGCAAGAATTACGTTTTTTTGGTCGCCGCAACATTGCAATAACAGGTGATAAAACATCCTATCTGCCCTAAAATGGTATAAATAAAAATGTCAGCCCGGCATGCAAAAAATAAGCCCAACCCGGCCCCAGATCCCGAAAAATGGAGCAAACTTTGGAATTTTTTTTCACCACTTAAATAAAAAAGAACCTATACATGTTTGATGTCTACGAACTCGTAATGACCTGGAGAATAATAAGGCTAAGTGCCCACGATGCAGAAATGCTGCATATTTTTTCCGCATCTCCCTGGCAGGAAAAACGCATGCGGATTTTACATGCATTTTTCCTGCCAGGTAGAAGCGTTTGTCAAGAGTTTTTGCATGCATTTCTGCATGCGGGTTATCAAGCTCTTTTCCAAGCGATTTTAGCATCACTTTGAAAAGTGCTTGACAACTTGGTCACACTATATAAATCCATGCAACCGGTATGGATTTATATAGCGTGACCAAGTAATAGTTAAAAAAAAAAGAATAAGAATGGTAAAAACGAAAGAAAAAAGATTATACTTACCTTCCGATGGCCCCCGGTCTTTTCTCCCTTGCGTTCGGTCTCTTGTACTGCTCGCGGTGGTGTGAAAGGACCTTTTAAGACGTCATTTTGTCATGTGACAGGTCACGCGACCGCCGACGTCGGCGGTCGCGTGACCTGTCACATGACGAAATGACGTCATGGAAGGTCCTTTTAGACCATCGTGAGCAGTACAAAACACCGGACACATCGCTGAGGAGATTGGGGGCCATCAGAAGGTAAGTATAATCTTTATTTTTATTTTAAATTCTTTTTTTTTAACAGGTTCTATGGTACCTGGGTCTGGAGGAGAGTCTCCTCTTCTCCAGACCCGGGTACCATCCGTACATAGAATCGCTTAATATCCACATGTGCACATGTAGTGATGCGGATATTAAACGATTCAATGCAAGTCAATGGCGGAAATTACGCTGTGTGTCCGCAAAATTAATGCACATGCTGCGCATTTTTCCGCAATGATAATCCGTAGCGGAAATTTCCGCAGCATGTGCACAGCACATGCAGATTATCATTGGGGACAATGGGGCACGTATTACCAAGCGTTTTTAAGCGTTTTCGCTGCGGAAATTCAGCGGCAAAAACGCTTGAAAAACGCATAGTGGGCACGCAGCCTAATTGTAGGTCAGGTTTAGCATTCAGTGAACGTGGAAAGAAAAAAAAAAAAAAACAACTGTGGAATTGCATTTTTTTTGCAATTTCACCGCACTTGGAATCCTTTTCCCGTTTTCCAGTACACGATATGGTAAAACTAGTGATGGCGTTTAAAAGTACAACTCCTCCCGCAAAAAATAAGCCCTCACACGGCCATATTTACCGAAAAATAAAAAAGGCTATGGCTCTGGGTAAAAGGGGAGCAAAAAAAGAAAACTCATCATAATGTTGAGACAGAGACCCTGATTCAGGCATGTATCACTTACTGGGCTGCTTGCTGCAGTTTTGATAAAATCACTCTTTTATCAGCAGGAAATTATCATTAGTTGACTAGTGACCACCGCCACTGACTAGTAGCTTTATGCCTACACGGTGTATACACAGAAAGCTGCCAATCAGTGATGTGGGCGCGGTAATACAGGGCTCAGCATTTAGGGAACTGCTAGATCTGCAGGAGAGAAAACAGATATTTTATCAAAAATGCAGCAAGTAGCCCAGTAAATAACATTTCACTGGAAGTATTTCTTTCTTGATACTAGCTGCTCTCAGACATGATAGCAAAATTCTGGTGACAGACTCCCATTAAACACAATTTTAACAACTCTAATTCTTAAGTGAGAAAAGGTCAAACTTATGTCATCTATGTTAACTGATATGGTGCAGCTTTACTTCACAATCCTAAAATTAATAAACATGTCCTTTCTCGTAAATCTCTAATGTCCTTACATAAGATCGTGACTCTTGGGGGTGTAATAAAATCATATTGCTATTTATTCAATTTCCTAATGCAATTAATTGAAATGGCTACTAAAGGTGAGAATTTAATTTAAAAATCATATTTGAAAAGCACTTGAGTATCCATAGAGGGCTTTTATTGCAGTATTTGATATTTTCTGGAAGTAGAAGGTGTCTGAAGAGGGCAACATTTCCCATTTTTCTTTGGGCTACATGAAAACTAGAGCGAGTCCTTCTCTGTTTGCTACAGTTGGCTACAAATCAGTTCAGCTATATTTATAGTTAAAGCCTCTTTTTGCTCCTAATCCTTAGAAAGGGAACAGTAAGTAAACCTGAAAACAGAAGATAATGCAGCCTGGATACTTTCTTAGCTAATTTAGAAAACAGTAAGGAGACTTTCTGGCAAATTTCTCATGTGATCTCTCCACAAATGAAAAGCTCATGAGGCTATCAGACATGCAGCTAGTTTCTGAGTATGTACACACAGGAGGGTAGGGTTACAGCTGTTCCCGGAATTCCTCTTGATTTCACTTTGGTAACCCAATCCAGCTGATACAAGGAGGGGGCGCTATTATTTTAGGAAGGTAAAGAGGGGGGTTGTAGAAACATATGGATTTTATTTGAAGTATCTTGAAAACTGAATGCTTCAATATTTTTTTGCAAGAGAAAAATGCTGGACTATGCAGATCGCTCTAGATTTAAAAGGGATAGGAGGCTACGGCAGAGTCAGTGGTACAAATAGCAGCCCTTTCAGCTAAGCGTATGGTATCAGGGGCCGTTTTGCCTCAATGTCCCTTTTATTTTGGTGCTTGGTCAACAGTGGATGAAAGACACGCCATTTAGATGCTTTGCTCTTTCTCATGGTTCATTACATTTTTTGTTTCTTGCTCTTAGAGGAGGGTCTTCTCTTCTTTTTACTGTTTGTTGATTTTATTTTTTGATGCTTTATGTTCATTATCAGTCATTGTGTATACTTATTTCTTCATCTGATGGTAAAAAGCAGGTTTGCACTGGATATTACTATTAATATTATCATGTCCTTGATACAGCTTTATAAGTATGGTGGTTACTGATGTTATTTTACAGTCAAAACTGTTCTTTTTTTCTGTGCCCATAGCAGCCCTGTGACCACAATGCTTACATGAAGAAAGCACAAGCTTCTAGTTGAGATGTTTACCGTACATGTCATTTTATGTTTGCTTTTACTGCAAGTCACGACCGAGCCAGTGAAATGATGCTGCTATAATTATTAGCCTGATATTTGTCAGATAATGCGTTCTTTCTGGATGGACAATTCCACAAGGCGCCATTCACAGGTCCTTATACTGCGTAAGGATCCCATTTTGAAGGAGACATCTGCGAAGAATTACATGTTCGCCCATATATACAGTGGCTTGCAAAAGTAATCACCCACTTAGCAGTTTTAGTGCTTTGCTAACTCACAACCTGGAATTTCACTGTTTTTTTGAGGGTTTGCATCAGTTCATGTAAAGGACATGCCTACAACTGTGAACATTTGGTTTTCTGTTTATTGTGAAGCAAACAATAAAAAGGACAAAATAACTGAAAACTTCAGTGTGCATAACTATTCACCCACCTAAAGTCACATGAGGACCGCCCCAGGAAAGGAAGACCAAGAGTCACCTCTGCTTCTGAGGATAAGTTTATCCGAGTCATCAGCCTCAGAAATCGCAGGTTAAAGTACTTTGTAGAGCCTCCTTTTGCAGTAATTACCGCTGCAAGTCTCAGATTCTCAATTGGATTAAGGTCTGGGCTTTGACTAGACCATTCCAAAACATTTAGATATTTCGCCTTAAACGACTCGAATGTTGCTTGGGGTCATTGTCTTTTTGGAAGGTGAACCTCCCATCCCAGTCTCAAATCACAGACAGACTGAAAACAGGGTTTGCTCAAGAATATCCCTGTATTTTGCACCATCCATCTTGAGCTTGATTCAGACCATTTTCCCTGTCCCTGCTGCCAAACAACATCCCCATAGCATGATGCTGACTACAGCACCTTCCTCCATACATTTGGGGAGTCTCCCACATGTCTTTTGGCAAACTTCAAACTTACAATTTGTTTGTGTAAGTAAAGGCTTTTTTCTGCCCACTCTTCCATAAAAGCCACCTCTATGGAGTGTACAGCTTATTGTGGTCGTATGGACAGATACCCCATTCTCTGCTTGGGAACTCAGCAGTTGTTCAGACCTTTTTTCTCTGCTGCCTCTCTGATTAGTCTTCCTTTCCCAGGTTGAGAGTTTTGTTGGGTGGTGCTCTCTTAACAGGTTTGTTGTGATACCATGTTCTTTCCATTTGATGATAATGGATTTGATGGTGCTCTGGGGGATCATCTCAACAACCTTGTCCCTGACTTGTTTGGAGATCTCCTTGGTCTTCATGGTGTTGTTTGGTTAGTGGTGCCTCTTGCTTAATGGAGTTACAGCCTCTGTTGCCTTTCAGAAAAGGTGTGTATATGACAGACCATGTGACACTTAGATTGCACACAGGGGGACTTCCTTTCACTAACCATGTGACTTTTGAAGATAATTGCTTGCACCAGAAACTTTTAGGGGCTTCATATCAGAAGGGGTGAATACATGAGCACATGCCAATTTCTAATTGTTTGATCCCAAGAATTTATTTTATGCCTATATTTTTCTCACCTCACTTCACCAACTTAGACTATTTAGTGCTGATGCATCACACACAAATCGGACTACACAAATATTCAAACACAGGTTGTAATATAATAAAATAGGTAAAAAGCCAAGGGGGGGGGGTGAATACTTTCGCAAGCCACTGACCTTCTTGAAATGACAAAGATATCACAATGCAGAAAGATATGACAATGAAGAAGAGCCCAAGGGTGCATTTACACTGCATGATTATGGGGAATGAGAATTTCTACGAATGCTTGTTTCTTGATAATTGGACAGTGTAAACAGGCTGCTGATCCTCCGACAAATGAGCAAAATGCGCGTTCGTACGGTGAAATGATGTTTTGGCTTGCTTGAAAAATCATAGTTCTCAGCAGCACAAGAGAGAACAATGATATTTATGCGCTCCAAACAATTTATTACTGATCGGTCTGTGTGCATCATAAACACGATCCACCTGCCTAAACAGGCTACTAAACAACTGCCTATCAGCAAACAAGAAAAGCATCTGCCAATGGAAACATGCCCCATCTTATTATCTAAGAATACAAATTACATTTCTTTTGTTGTGTTAAGAATTAACATTCTATGACATGATATCTTTACTATACTATAGGAATCATTCACCTTTATAGAATATATACTGTAGATTCAGCATTTAATGGTTACAATGATTATTTGTTTTAAAACAGCTAGCAGTTGATGAAAACCTGTAAACCAGTTTAACGTGCAATACACTGAATTTAGTGATTATTAAAGGAATTGTCCAGTACTTTTATATTGATGGCCCAGCCTTAGGATAGAGGGGGAGAGACATCTGGCACTGCCACTGTTCTGCTTTTCCCAGTGCTGGACAGATGTGGTCAGTTGCACAGTTGCCCAGCACTACTCTGTCAACTGTATAGTGGGCATAGCCAGATACCACATATCCGCCCTATATTGATTTGAATAGCGGCCGGATATGTAGTACCCGGCCGCAGCCACTATATAGTAGACGGAGCTGTGCAGCTCCACAACTGAGCACTTCCAGCCTATGGGATGTGCTCAGTTGCTGAGCTACACAGCTCCGTCAATGGTATAATGGCTGTAGCCGGGTACTGCACATTAGCCTACTATTAATTCGAATCTCCAGCCGCTGTTGAGACAAGGAACAGATGATTAGCAGGGGTGCGGAGTGTCGCAGCCCAACCGATCAGATATTGATGACCTATCCTAGGGATAGGCCATCAAGGTAAAAGTCCCAGACAACCCCTTTAACTAGTAATAGAGCAGACTCATATGGAACTACTGTATATTGTCAGCTATAATTTGCAAAGCCTGAGGTTCACAAGTGGCAAAAAATGTGATTAGTTGGTAATCAACATGGCTTGCTGGATAATATTAAGTTATGACTATAGTAATCAGCAGTTAAAAAAAATATGGATTTAAACGTCCGAACTTCAACCCAAAAAATTAAAAAGTGGATTTCTGCTCTATGCTTAAGTTTCATAGATGATATCTAAAATTGGTTGGACATGTTACTTAGATTTCTGCTATCTATTTTAATTACTATATACACTCATGTATAAGACAACTTTTTCAGCACATTTTTATGCTTAAAAAGCCCCCCTCAGCTTATACTTGAGTATATACTTACATTCCGGCTGTGGATGCTGGGATGGGGGGAAGAGCGGCAGCGGAGGAACAGGGCACAGACAGTAGCGGTAGCCAGCTGCTCAGCAATCCTGTGTGCCCGCTACTAAAGAGAATGAATATTCACTCCTCTCCACACCCATGGGAGTGGAGTGGAGTGAATATTCATGTTCTTTAATAGCGCACACTGTCAGTCGCAGCCGCCTGCTTCCTGTAGCGGCTCAGAGATCCTCTGTGCCCACTATTAGAGAGTATGAATATTCAGTCCTCCCCCCTCCCATGGGCGTGGAGAGGAGTGAATATTCATTCTCCTTAGTAGCGGATACACAAGATCGCTGAGCAGCAGCAGGAGCCGCGGCTGCGACTGTCAGTGTGAGCTATTAAAGAAAATTAATATTCACTCCTCTCTACGCCCATAGTCACGGCATGGAGAGGAGAGAATATCCCCGCAGCGCACCCCAGGGTCTGAGGGCGCAAGGCAGTGATGTCATGCGCTGCTCAGATACTGAGATGAGCTACTGGCAGAACAGGACGCAGCGCTGGAGCAAAGGGAAGAAAAGTGAATAGAATTGTTTATTTTTTTCATGTGTGCAGTATTGGGGGGCCATGCATAACAGGATAGGGGGGCCATGCATACCAGGATTGAGGATGAGGGGGTCATGCATACCAGGATTGGGGATGGGGGAGCCATGTATACCAGGATTGGTGATGAGGGAGCCATGGATACCAGGATTGGGGATGAGGTGAGGGAGCCATGGATGCCAGGATTAGGGATGAGGGGGCCATGTATACCAGGATGGGGAAATTTACCGGTAGCTGCTGCATTTCCCACCCTAGGCTTATACTCGAGTCAATGTTTTCCCAGTTTTTTGTGGTAAAATTAGGTGCCTCGGCTTATATTCGGGTCAGCTTATACTCGAGTATATACGGTACCCTGTTATTTAGAAAGTACATTTTAACTTACAGGGGTTGTCCTATAAAGAAAGGGTTTATTCTATTGACCACGGACCCCAACCTGTGGCTCGGGGGGCCCATGATGTGTGGCCTTGTGGTTATCTGACAGATTTTTGTATTAGCACCAGGGGAAACAAACAGCTATGAAGAGAAGGTCTCCAGATGGTGACTTTTGTGATTATCTCTGCACAGAAGAGCAGATCTGTATGCACCTATATTGGCCATGGGGTGTAGATGGGGTTGAGCAGATATCTATGGAAGCTGGATAAAGGACAATAGTGCCAGTTGAAGCTTGATGCAATAGTGTAGTGGTGAGTGTGCTTTATGTGAGAATACCGAATAAGGTAAAGTGGGCACCCCTGGATGTAAGTGTGTTGCCTATAAGGTATGGGGTCACAAGGACTTGGTGTGCCTTCTGTAGGGAGGCTTTGGCAGCCATTATACTAGTAATAGTGGGCACCGGGTGTCAATATAATAGGGGGGCATAGGATGTGGCTTGCGGCTATCTCTCAGAGCTGAATGAGGCTCTCAAGGTTCAAAAAGTTGGAGACCATTACCACAATGCTGCAGCTAGGTGTTAAATCTGTAATTGCTAGAGGCCCCCACCAATTCCAGTAATGGGCAACCTAAGGTCCCCTATTTGAATCGAGCTGGGTACGTGTGCAACAACTGCTTCATTTACTTCTATGGGACTGACAGAATGGCTATCTCCTGCAGTTCTATAGAAATTAAAGGAGAAGTTGTCATGTATGCACACTGCTGAATTGACACGGGGAACTTTGGTACCCTCATTCTTTGGATCGTTGAGAGTACCAGCAACCATACATTTATCACCTGCCCCATTGATAACGAGTGTTGCTTATGAGACAAACCCCTTTAGCCCCATTTGCGACCTATGACGTATAGGTACGTCATAAGTCACCTCACCCTCTTTGATGTGTGCTCCTGTGCTAAGCCGGCATCTTTTCAGGCATATGACAGCTGATCTGCTCCTAACAGCCAGGGGTGGAATCGCGATCCATCTGCGACTGTTAATATGTTAATTGCCGCTGTCCATCACTGACAGCGGCATTTAACATGCCCGTGCTGGAAGCAGGTCATTAACTCCGCCCATTGGTGCACATGCCACATGATCGCGTGGAGCTGATGGGTTGACATGACAATCTGGGGTCTGCAGAAGACCCCCATGCCTGTCATTGCCGATCTGATAAGAGCGCCGCCCAGTGGCCGGCGTTCATAGCAGATGATTATTTCTGCTACACATAGCAGTGCTGGAGCCTGTAGCACAAGTGATCAAAAGATCGCAGTTTCAAGTCTCCTATGGAGACTATTGAAGCAAGTAAAAAGTGTAAAAAAAAATGTTTTTAAAAATAATATAAAATTTTTTTAAAAAATATAAAAGTTCAAATCACCCCCCTTTTGCCCCATTAAAAATAAAACAATAAAAAAATACACATATTTAATATCGCTGAGTTCAGAAACGCTCGATCTATCAAAATATAAAAATAATTAATCCAATCAGTAAACAGTGGAATGAGAAAAAAAATCAAAACGCCAAAATTATGTTTTTTTTGGTCACTGCAACATTGCAATAAAATGCAATAGCGGGCGATCAAAACATTATATCTACCCCAAAGTGGTATCAATAAAAACGTTAGCTTGGCGAGCAAGAAATAAGACCCCACCTGGCCCTAGATCCCGAAAAATGGAGACGCTACGGGTCTCAGAAAATAGCGGGGTTTTTTTTACAAACTTTGGATTTTTTTTTCACCACTTAAATAAAAAATAATCTATACAAGTTTGGTATCTGGAAACTTGTAATGACCTGGAGAATATTATTGTCAGGTCAGTTTTTGCATTTAGTGAGCATGGTTAAAAAAAAAAAAAAAAAAAAAGAAATTGAGGAATTGCACTTTTCTTTGCAATTTCACCGAAGTTGGATTTTTTTTTCCTGTTTTCCAGTACACGATATGGTAAAATCAACGGTGTCGTTCAAAAGTACAACTTGTCCCGCAAAAAACAAGCCCTCACATGACCATTTTGACGGGAAAAAAAAAGTTATGGCTCTGGGAAGAAGGGGAGCAGAAAACGAAAACACAAAAAAATGGAAAATCCAAAGTGGTAAAGGGATTAAAAATCTCCAGAAAAAAACTGATACGCTGTGTTATGCTTAGTGTTAGTGGAATGATCCTTTACCTTAGAATATGATGTCTTTTGTAACCCAACTACTCTTGACAATAATATCCAAAATGTGCAATCCACCTTATAGGAAAGTGTAAATGTCTGTTACCTGTGGACAGTCCTTAATGTAATGACCCTTGTTGAAGCAGAGATGACACAAGTAGTTTGGAGGGGGCCTCTTGCTGGGTTTCCTGTTCTCCGAGGTGAGTGAAATCTCTGAGAAGTGTTCAGTTAGAGAGCTCAGACCATCCACAATGTTGTTCAGAGATCCATAAGGAGATGCGTTTTTGTAAAGGCTATTGCCCAGGGCCTGTGGAGACATACAAAATAGTCTGATGATACAAGTGTGTGCAAACTTTTAGTGAATTAAAAAAAAAATCTCTTTATTTACATCATCACCTTAGCCGACCCCAATACACTAACCAGGCATGGGATTCATAAAGCTAGATATGGCCTTTGGAGCCAGGGAAACAGTGCCCTGTGAGAGTTTGAGAGCTTACTCCATGACTTCCAGCCATTTCGACGTTTAACATTTTTATCACTTGTAAGTGTGTCCTCCCTTTAACACAAATATTCCCCGAACGCTGTTTGCAGAATATGGTTTCTTTCCAGGTTACAGTCTGATCTAATTGTAGCTGATAATAAAATTCCATGAAGTCACTCCGTACATCACTATGTAGTATCCCTGGGAATAACTAATGAGCAGAAAGCTGAGCTACAGTTTTCCAAGGCTGAAAACTCTGATGAACCCGCCCTGTGTTTGGCAAATAAAGCAGATTAGGGCGAGGGGGCTAGAGAATGAAACACGACCAGACAATTGGCAGAACATTGCAAAATGATTCAGTTGCACTGAAATACAAAGTGCAGCTTATGTCCTGTAATGTGTTTTATGCAGGTTTTCACATCCCTGCTCTATCAGCCTTATGGCAGAAGACACCACAGTTATGTCTTGTACAGTGGTGACATTCACTCCAGCATGTAATTCTGACACCAACATTCTCCAAACATTAAACAGGCGAACAATAAGTCTATTTGAACAGGACTGTGTATGTCAAAATTCTAAAGTCGCTGCAGGTTACACTGGATCAGATCACGGATATTTGGATATTGTCTCTGTGACTTGACCTGATTACAAGCCAGGAACATGTTACGGAGCACCTAAATACATAGCCTCATGTATGTATGAAGAGGAAAAAGAGGAGACGTTAGGCTTCACGAGGAGACCTTACAATAACACTGCAGACCTATCTTTTGCGATGGATTCATACAGGGGCTCAGCTAGTTCTGAAATAGTCTAGGACGCCTGAATGCAACTGCATCTATTTAAAGCCCAATTTGAGATTCCAGTTTCCCATTCACTGCTCTGCACAAACAAGCAGAATAGTGTGGCCTCCTACTAGAAGTCCTAGGAATACATTCTTTTAATTAAAGAGGACTACAAATTGGTCAGTGGTCTTTTATAAGTGACTCTCTTCCTATTCTAATGATAGAAGATATTAATTTAAAGGGAACTTAACATGTCCCCAAATTGCAGATAACTTGCAGAGATAGGGTTAATCTTCAGGAAAACAATTATACAATGCTGTCTGGCAGTCTTACTGACAGCACGGCTATGGAAAAAATGAACTTTATTCCTCCTGGGAGCCGCCGGCTTTCAGTCCTGCAGGTGTGCCCAGAGCGGGTATAGTGACTGCTCAGTACAGAGTGAGCGGCAGTTGTAAGCACAATCAAAGTGCTGGGGCGTGCTTATAGCCGCGGCTCACAGTATAGCGAGCAGTGACTCTACCCACTCTGGGCACGCCTGCAGGACTGAAAGCCGGAGGCTGCCAGGGGGTATAAAGTTAATTTTCTCCCAGTCGCTGCACTGACAGTAAGGCAGCCATGCAGCATTGTTGGGGACATGACAGGTTCCCTCTAATGATACAGGTGGCTTTGAATAATATGGGCGGTTAGATATGTTTCTAGATCTGTTTCTATCACGATTCTATTACTGAGAAAGCAAAAGAGACATTAATTCAGAGGCATCCACCACCTTGGGGCCTGCATCTTTCAGTATTCTCAAGTGCTTTCTAGGCATTCCGAGCAGTCAGAGTGTTCAGAGCACCGATACCCCACCTGACTATGCAGCTAACAGGAAGAAACCATGTGGTAGAGCATTCAGGTTTTTACTAATTTAAAATACAACATACCAGAACCTTGTTCTCTCCAACATCAGACATCAGAGGTGCGGTCTGACAACAATTAGCTATAAGCAGATTAATGTATTTACAGGGGCATCTCTGGGGTATTGTCAAGAGGAAGATGAGAGACACCAGACCCAACAATGCAGATGAGCTGAAGGCTGCCATCAAAGCAACCTGGGCTTCCATAACACCTCAGCAGTGCCACAGGCTGATCGCCTCCATGCCACGCCGCATTGATGCAGTAATTGATGCAAAAGGAGCCCTGGCCAAGTATTGAGTGCATTTACTGAACATACATTTCAGTAGGCCAACATTTCGAATTTTAAAATAATTTTTCAAGCTGTTGTTATAAAGTATTCTAATTTACTGAGATAATGACTTTTGTGTTTTCATTGGCTGTAAGCCATAATCATCAACATTAACAGAAATAAACACTTGAAATAGATCGCTCTGTTTGTAATGACTTTATATGAGTTTCACTTTTTTCATTGAAGAACTGAAATAAATTAACTTTTTGATGATATTTGAATTTAGTGAGATGCACCTGCACATATACTTACAGTTATATGAAAAAGTTTGGGCACCCCTATTAATCTTAAGCTTAATGTTTTATAAAAATTGGTGTTTTTGCAACAGCTATTTCAGTTTGATATATGTAATAACTGTTGGACACAGTAATGTTTCTGCCTTGAAATGAGGTTTATTGTACTAACAGAAAATGTGCAATCTGCATTCAAACAAAATTTGACCGATGCATAAGTATGGGCACCTCACCAGACAAGTGACATTAATATTTAGTAGATCCTCCTTTTGCAAAAATAACAGCCTCTAGTCGCTTCCTGTAGCTTTTAATGATTTCCTGGATGAAGGTATTTTTGACCATTCCTCTTTACAAAACAATTCCAGTTCAGTTAAGTTTGATGGACAGCCCTCTTCAAATGATCCCACAGATGTTCAATGATATTCAGGTCTGGGGACTGGGATGGCCATTCCAGAACATTGTAATTGTTCCTCTGCATGAATGCCTGAGTAGATTTGGAGCAGTGTTTTGGATCATTGTCTTGCTGAAAGATCCATCCCCTGCGTAACTTCAACTTTGTCACTGATTCTTGAACATTATTGTCAAGAATCTGCTGATACTGAGTGGAATCCATGCGTCCCTCAACTTTAACAAGATTCCCGGCGCCGGCATTGGCCACACAGCCCCAAAGTATGATGGAACCTCCACCAAATTTTACTGTGGGTAGCAAGTGTTTTTCTTGGAATGCTGTGTTTTTTTGCCGCCATGCATAACGCCTTTTTGTATGACAAAACAACTCAATCTTGGTTCCATCAGTTCACAGGACCTTCTTCCAAAAAGAAATTGGCTTCTCCAAATGTGCTTTTGCATACCTCAGCCGACTCTGTTTGTGGCGTGCTTGCAGAAACGGCTTCTTTCGCATCACTCTCCCATACAGCATCTTGTGCAAAGTGCGTTGTATAGTTGACCGATGCACAGTGACACCATCTGCAGCAAGTTGATGCTGCAGCTCTCTGGAGGTGGTCTGAGGATTGTCCTTGACTGATCTCACCATTCTTCTTCGCTGCATTTCTGATGTTTTTCTTGGCCTGCCACTTCTGGCCTTAACAAGAACTGTCCCTGTGTTCTTCCATTTCCTTACTATGTTCCTCACAGTGGAAACTGACAGGTTAAATCTCTGAGACAGCTTTTTGTATCCTTCCCCTGAACAACTATGTTGAATAATCTTTGTTTTCAGATCATTTGACAGTTGTTTTGAGGAGCCCATGATGCCACTCTTCAGAGGAGATTCAAACAGGAGAACAACTTGCAAGTGGCCACTTTAAGTAGCTTTTCTCATGATTGCATACACCTGGCTATGAAGTTCAAAGCTCAATGAGGTTACAAAACCAAAAAAAGGGCTTTAGTAAGTCAGTAAAAAGTAGGTAGGAGTATTTAAAACAAGAAAATGATAAGGGTGCCCATACTTATGCACCTGTCAAATTTTGTTTGAATGCAGATTGCACATTTTCTGTTAGTACAATAAACCTCATTTCAAGGCAGAAACATTACTGTGTCCAACAGTTATTACATATATCAAACTGAAATAGCTGTTGCAAAAACACCAATTTTTATAAAACATTAAGCTTAAGATTAATAGGGGTGCCCAAACTTTTTCATATAACTGTAAATGCTTCTGATGGTGCTCCCCAAACACAGTTTTTGCCCAGGATGCTCAACCAATTCTAATTCTCCAAAGAATGAATGATTCCTGCAGACTTTGTATACTGTCGTCAAGCGGGTGGCAAGTCATAGAGGACGGTGATGTAGGGTAAGACTCAGTATTTTCCACCAGTTACATAGGGATAAACATTTGGAATCACGATAAAAGGACCGTGGAGAAACATTAACAAATGTTCTATGATTTAGTCCAGTGTTTAATTTGAATGTACGTTGTTGTATAATCGGATACATTTTTGGGGGATTTATAACCATGCTCTCATTTCATATCCAAAATTACTAAATATTCAAGATTTGTAACAGCTGTAACTGAAAAACAAATTCTATTTCCACCTTTCAAATAGGAAATTATTACTATTGTTTTTTTAATTATGTGATGCTACAGTTTTAATTAAAGCAAAATGAAAATAGACTAAATTGGCTTTGTAAAATGCACATAAATTAATATATAAATATCATACATTTTTACTATTCTAGTCAGTTTTTCAGATGCAGTGGTACACATTCCTAGACTGTAGCCTACTTTTTCAAATCCCAGACACAGGATGATACATTTCTATAGATGGAGAAACACTGGAGGATATTGGTATAGTTAAAGAGAATCTGTCACTAGGTATCAAAATAGGGGAAGAGACCTCAATTCTATTTCTTGGTCATTTTCTGGGCTTCTTGCTGTAGTTTTGATAAAACATTATCTGCTACTGCTCGACTAGTACTCTCATTAATTAGCTTCTCCAATGTAATCCATAACATGATTACAAATAATTTACTTTAGCTGCAGGGACATTATGCTAACAGTACATGGAATTTCAGAGATTTACCATGTTTGAGCAGAAGACCAATCAATAGAATAAAGGCTAGAATCTAATTCCAGACTACATGAATTAAAAAATCCTATGCCAACCGACTTGCCAAAAACACTGTCAGAGGTGTAGAAGCTTACTTCCTTCTCCCCAAAGGAATAAACAGGCATCACATCTTTGGGAAGCTGAGTTTAATTTCCCTAACCACATACAAGCCTGATTACTGCCACACCTCTTCTCAATCAAGAAATCACTTAATTAGAACCAGCCTGACCAAGTGAAGTAGACCAAAAGATCCTCATAAGCTAGACATCATGCTGTGATCCAAAGAAAATCAGGAACAAATGAAAAATAAAGTAATTGAGATCTATCAGTCTGGAAAAAGTTATAAAGCCGTTTCTAAAGCTTTGGGACTCAAGTTAACCACAGTGGGAGCAATTAAACAGAAATGGCAAAAACATGGAAAAGTGTTGAACCTTCCCACGAGTGTCCGGCCGACCAAAAGTAGCCCAAGAGCGCAACGACGACTCATCCAAGAGGTCACAAATACCGCACAACAATGTCCAAAGAACTGCAGGCCTCACTTGCCTCAGTTAAGGTCAGTGTTCATGACTCCACCATAAGAAAGAGACTGGGCAAAAACTGCTGCGCAAAAAGAACATAAAGGCTCGTCTCAGTTTTGCCAGGAAACATTTTGATGATCAACACAACTTTTGGGAGTATACTCTGTGAACTGACGAGACAAAAGTTTAACTTTTTGGAAAGTGTATATCCCATTATATCTGGCGTAGAAGTAACACAGCATTTCAGAAAAGCAACATCTTACCAAAAGTAAAATATGGTGGTGGTAATGTGATGGTCTGGGGCTGTTTTGCTGCTTCAGGACCTGGAAGACTTGCTGTGATAAATGGAACCATGAATTCTGCTGTCTACCAAAAATTCCTAAATGAGAATGTCCAGCCATCGGTTTGTGACCTCAAGCTGCAGCACACTTGGGTTATGCAGCAGGATAATGATCCAAAACACACCAGCAAGTCCAACTCTGAATGGCTTAAGAAAAACAAAAATAAGACTTTGGAGTGGACTAGTTAAAGTCCTGACTTTAATTGAGAAGCTGTGGCATGACCCGAAAAAGGCGGATCATGCTCGGAAACCTTAATTGTGGCTGAATTACAACCATTTTGCAAAGATGAGTGGGCCAAAATTCCTCCAGAGCATTGTTAAAAAACTCATTGGCAGTTATCGCAAACGCTTGATTGCAGTGGTTGCTGCTAAGAGTGGCCCAATTAGTTATTAGGTTTAGGAGCAATCACTGTTTCACACAGGGCCCTGTAGGTTTGGATTTCTTTTTCCCGTAATAATAAAGACATTCATTTAAAAACTGCATTTTGTGTTTACGTGTGTTATCTTTGTCTGATATTTAAATTTGTTTTGTCATTTGAAACATTTAAGTTTGACAAACATGCAAAAAAATTAGAAATCAGAAAGGGGGCAAACACTCTTTCACACCACTGTTACTGTACCTACCCAAGTTTGAGACCCCTGGCTTAGAGCAAGTTTTTCAATGTGTGAAATGTACGGTAATTAGAGCTAACATTACATGTCACACATTGAAAAACTTGGTCTAACCTTCTGCATGAGTCAATGTGTGGGGGGAGGGGCAGTGGAGCGGAGTTTAGCTGTGTCAAATTACAAATTCTTCAATCTGCTCTCCTGATTACTGAGTGTCATATTACACTTATGTGTGTTGTGCTCAAGCAACTTGTAATTGTTCAACAGGGAGATCAGGGCTGTCATTATATCTCATATATGAGCAACCTGCCTGTTTTGGATCAATCCTGTCTGACATTATACATCTCAAACACTGAGAAACCTGTTCTAAGCTACAGTGGGGGTGTGCTCTTCCTTTCTTTCAGTGATGCTGCTTGCTTATGATTGGTCAGCAGCATACAGAGGGAAGAAATACACGCCCCCAGTAAAAGCTGTCAAAAACTTTTTTTTAAGTGCGAGTGGGTGTTAACGCATTAGTTGCCAAATACTTTGATAATATCTCCACAAAGGAGAGGCAAAATTTTTAAAAAATGTTTTATTCTGTTGTACAGCCACTAATACATTGTGTGTCCAGTTCAACATGAAAAATTTGGTGAAAGGTCTTTTTTAAATTAAATTATGGCGTCTTGTATGTACTGAACATGGATAATGGACGTCCCAGACCTGGATGGAGGGTCATTGCAATTGGGGACAAGAAATGTATGATTTCCCAGTGGTTTAACCTTAAATTTATAAGTACAGTAGATATTGCTAAAATGCAATTCACATAACTCAATATTTATGTAATACTTGATTCTTGCAGTGTGCTGCTACATTCTCTGTGTTTGTATTAGCATTAGATGCTTGTACCTGTGCATTCACTTCATGCTGTTTGGACGTGCTGCCTGGTTTTCTTTCCTTTTTATATATGGGGGAACAACTGTACTCTTACTATCTGTCTAAGGCTGGTTTTATTTGGAGTGCAATATTCTTTATCCGGATTCTATCTGCCCTTGGTTGCTTAGCCATTTCCAGTAATGCATGTGAATATAATCCATATATCCATTGTTTACAGAGGTTTAAGTGCTTGCATTGAACTGCTTTACACTCTGCATTTTTCCTTTTCAAATTCTTATGATGATATATACAATTAATGGATATTTTGGTGTGATCCCAAAAACGCAATGTTTTATTGATTATATTCTTAGTTATATCTTGAGTGTTGCTGCTGTCCCCTCATCATTCCGTAATGAGAATTACACTCCACTAAACAACATCTGGCATCAGTCAGCTCAGAGTTACTGCAGTGTAACAGGTGGGAGAAGCTCTGGGGACATGTCTGTCCCAGCAGGGAGATATAGGAGGTGAATGTGTGTACATATGCATATGTGTATCTATCTATCCATCTATATATATACCGTATACATATATATATGTGTGTGTGTGTATATATATCTCAATGAATTAGAATATCATCAAAAAGTTAATTTATTTCAGTTCTTCAATGCAAAAAGTGAAACTCATATTATGCAGAGTCATTACAAACAGGGTGATCTATTTCAAGTGTTTATTTATGTTAATGTTGATGATTATGGCTTACAGCCAATGAAAACACAAAAGTCATTATCTCAGTAAATTAAAATAATTAACAAAAAACACCTGCAAAGGCTTCCTAAAAAGGTTCCTTAGTCTGTTTCAGTAGGCTCCACAATCATGGGGAAGACTGGTGACTTGACAGATGTCCAGAAGGTCCCAGAATTCCAATTTTCATTTGGAAATCAAGGTCCCAGAATCTGGAGGAAGAGTGGAAAGGCCACAATCCAAGCTGCTTGAGGTCTAGTGTGAAGTTTCCACAATTAGTGATGGTTTGGGGAGCCATGTCATCTGCTGGTGTAGGTCCACTGTGTTTTATCAAGATCAAAGTCAGCGCAGCCATCTACCTGGAAATTTTAGAGCACTTCATGCTTTCCTCTGCCGACAAGCTTTTTGGAGATGGAAATTTCATTCTCCAGCAGGACTTGGCACCTGTCCACACTGCCAAAAGTACCAATACCTGGTT
This sequence comes from Phyllobates terribilis, assembly GCF_046119375.1. NCBI lineage: Eukaryota > Metazoa > Chordata > Amphibia > Anura > Dendrobatidae > Phyllobates > Phyllobates terribilis. The sequence continues at coordinate 597,877,879 of NW_027362765.1, read as the reverse complement.
TAAAAACAACAGTATCACTGTGCTTGATTGGCCAGCACATTCGCCTGACCTTAACCCCATCTACATATATATTCGTCTAATTCTGTCTGTTTGTCTGTAACAGAAATCTCGCATCGCTGATTGGTCGCGCCAGCTGCCCGCGACTAATCTGCGACAGGCGCAGCCCGGCCGGCCGCGACCAATCAGAGATATTGGCGTGGAATTTAACCCCCAGTCACAGCGCGATGTAGTTCTGAACAAGTTCTGTCAGTCACAGCGCGATGTAGTTCACTCACGTTTACTGAACACGTTCTGTCAGTCACAGAGCACTGAACAGATACTTCTATACTGTACGCTATCACGATTTACACTTCCTGACTTCCAATGGGTCGTAAGCGAAAATACGCCAATGAGGATGACAGAATAAACTACATACATATTCTAGAATACCCGATGTGTTAGAATCGGGCCACCATCTAGTAGAGAATATATGGGTTATTGTCAAGAGGAAGATGAGAGACACCAGACCCAACAATGCAGACGAGCTGAAGGCTGCTATCAAAGCAACCTGGGCTTCCATAACACCTCAGCAGTGCCACAGGCTGATCGCCTCCATGCCACACCGCATTGATGCAGTAATTGATGCAAAAGGAGCCCCGACCAAGTATTGAGGCATTTACTGAACATACATTTCAGTAGGCCAACATTTCGGATTTTAAAAATAATTTTAAAGCTGTTGTTATAAAGTATTCTAATTTACTGAGATAATGACTTTTGTGTTTTCATTGACTGTAAGCCATAATCATCAACATTAACAGAAATAAACACTTGAATAGATCACTCTGTAATGACTCTATATAACATATGAGTTTCACTTTTTGTATTGAAGGACTGAAATAAATTAACTTTGTGATGATATTCTAATTTTGTGAGAAGAACCTGTATATATGTGTAGAGTAATCAGGACTACATGCACTTATATATCCATTACATAATTATGACAAATCTTTATCCGTTGAATTAATGGTTCATATAGTAAAAGTGTTGCCCACTACTAGACCAAACCTTTTTCAATCTGAATGTTTGCCCTCGTTAAAATAAAAACACCTATATTCACCTCCAGTGGCGGCACCGTTGCAGCGGTTTTGACACTCACGTTCCCAGGGCGCTAGCTTTTTATTTATAACGTTGAGCCGTGAAAATGGAAAAATCCATTTTTCTCATAAAAATATTGCTTTAGCCCCAAATTTTTCATTTTCACAAGATTAACAGGAGAAAATGGATAGTACAGTTTGTTGTGCAATTTCTCCTGAGTACACCGATACCCCATATGTGGTGAAAAACTACTGTTTGGGGGCACGGCAGAGCCTCAAGGAATTTATCTAGAGGTGTGGTGAGCATCTTGAACCCACAGGTGCTTCATGGAATTTTAAAACAATGGACCGTGAAATTTAAAATGAAGTTTTTTCCCCAATTTTTTTATCTTAACCCCAAATTTTTCATTTTCACAAAAAAATGGACAGTATAATTTGTTGTGTAATTTCTCCTGAGTACAGGGATGACCCATATGTGCTCAGAAACTCTTGTTTGGTCAAACGGCAGGGCTTGGAAGGGAAGGAGCGCTATTTGATTTTTGAAGCGCTAAAGTGTCGGTAATAGATTGTAGACGCTATGACGCATTTGGAGAGCTGCCAAGGTTCCAGAACAGCAGAAATCCCCACAAGTGACCCCATTTTGGAAACTACACTTCTCGAAGAATTCATCTAGGGGTGAAGTGAGCATTTTAAACCCACAATTATGTCACAAAACAGTATAATATTGGGCTGCTAAAATGAAAAGTTACATTTTTTCCATCAAAATATTGTTTTTGCTCCAAAGCTTTAATTTTCAAAAGGGATAATAGCAGAAAATGGACCACAAAATTGGTTACGCAATGTCTCCTGATTATGGCAATGCCCCATATGTGGTAAAAAACTACTTTTGAGGCCCAGTGCAAAGTTTAGGAGGGAAGGAGTGCCATATTGGAGTGCAGATTTGTGAGTGCAATGTCACATTGGCAGAGCAGAGCAAACTACACCTCTTAAAGAAATCATCTAGGGATGCAGTGAGCATATCGACACCATGTGTGTTTCACAAAATTTTATACCATTGAGCGGTGAAGAAAAACAAATTACATTTTTACCACTATAATGTTGTTTTAGCCCCAGATTTTACATTTTCACAAGGGGAAATTGGTAAAATTACCAAACAATTTGTTAAATAATTTCTCGTGAATGTGGCAATACCTAATATGTGGCTGTACAGTACTGTTTAGCCACATGGCGAGACTCGGGAGGGAAATGGTGCTATTTGACTCTTGGAGAACAAATTTTAGTAGAATAGTTTGTGGACTCCATATACACAGCCCGTAAGTGCCAGAAGAGCAGAATCCCCCTCAATTGACCCCAATTTGGAAACTATGCCCCTCTGGGAATTCATCTACAGGGGTAGTGACGATTTTGACTTTATGGGTGTTTTCTAGATGGCTGTTGCTAAGTGAAAATGCAAATATGACATTGTACTGACCAGTACATTGTAATGCCCAGTACATTGTAGTGTCCGTACATTGTGCCCAGCTCGTGCTTCTGGAGACATGCAACCTGTAAATTAATAGGCTCTCCTCGCTACAGAAATGCCCAACATGTGGAATCTAACTTCGGGTTAGGCACACGGTGGGGTTCAGGAGGGGGCATTTGGATTTGGGAGCCGAGAATTCACTGGATTTCTTTTGGTGGGAGGCACGTCACTTTTCCAGAGCCTTTGTGCTACCAGCAATGTGGATTATAGCTCTGTTAACAGATGACAGACCTGAGTGGGGACTTGGTTTTTGTGAGTTGAGTAGAAGCTTTTATTGATGGCATTCTGGGGTACAGAACATTTTGAACCAGTTCACATTAATCCTGTGCTCTGCGCTAAGCACTTATATCAGGATTTCCATCTAAATCTACAAAATACGTGATTCAGATGAAACCCCCGAGGGATCCATTCACTAATCAGGCAGCACAGTTACTCTGGACTCTGTGAGGCCCCTCCTCAGCGGTGTCCTTCTTTTCAGAGGTGCACGAAACTGTGACCGACCGCGCTTTTATGCAGGCCTAAAAACACGGGAACAGCAAGATAATAGGTGTCACGGGTGTGTCAGAGGTGACAGACAGTCGCCCTGCAGTTGGTTGCAGGAGATCTCTGCGTTTGGCATTACAGACATCTTCTTAGAGGCTGGCTGTCTCTAGGACCCAGCGACTACCTCCCTCTGGCTAATTAGCTCCCTGGCCTGAGTGTATAAATACCTGGTGTGTCTGAGAGGGAGGTGCCGGCGATATCCCTTACTACTTGTGAGGCTTTAGGAAGAGCAGTACTTCATCCTCTCTGGAGCTGGAGGACGTGTGCGCATTTGGCTGGTGTCGTCTAAAGCAGGGCTGTGGAGTCGGAGTCGTGGAGTCGGAGCCCATTTTGGTGCAGTCGGAGTCGGTATAAAATGGACTGACTCTGACTCCTAAAATTGGGTTCAGTAATTCAATGCAGTTTGTGGGGAATATTTTTTCATAAGAATTTGGTAAAGTTATGAAAGGTCCTATAAATGTCTGTCCTATTTCTGAGCTAAGGGTCTAGACTTTTAGCTGAGATTAATCTGTGCTACAGTAAATTGAGAAGTCGATGTCGGAGATTTGGCTTACTGACTCCACAGCCCTGGTCTAAAGCTAAGCAATCCCCCCCGTTTGTCTACCCTTGTTGTCTATAGAGTTTAGTGGAGATCGACTAGTGCTCATCTCCTCCCTTCCCTAGCCTTAGCCATACGCCAGGGAAAGTCATGCGAGGCACGCGTGCGGCGATTGGTGAAGAGCCAATTTAGGGACGGTAGTTGAGACAGGGTGACAAAATCTATGGGTCTGTGCACATGTCAGTGTGTTTCCACGGACCATGTGTCCGTGTGCTCCACACGTAGATATGTCAGTTTTTACACGCTACATGGTCCGCAAAATGTCCCACGTTGAATACACACGGATGACATCCGTGTGTCATCTATGTGACACGTACCGATGCCTGGAAATCAGTGTACAGTTAGCGCTCTTCCCAAGCGCCGGGTGAACGCTGCCCTCATCATTGTCCCTTGCTCACACTGTGATGAGCACGAGCAAGGGACAATGTTGGGAGTAGTAATATTCTGCTCCCGCAGTGTTCATGTGTAAAAATGAGAATAAAATAATAAAATCCTTATACCCACCTGTCTGGAGATGTCCCCCGCAGTAATCCTCTGACGCCGAGGAGCCAGGGAAAATAAGCCGCTTCAGCGAGCGGGCCCTGGAGCTGCGCTGAGCTCAGGAGCGGTGTCCTATAACTGAGTGAGCTTCGCTCAGTGCAGGGTCCCGCTCACTGGAGTGGCTCATTCATTGATGGAGCAGAATTCAAATGGCATGGGCGGCGCCAACCCTGACTAAGTGCGATGAATCACAACCCTATGACTAAACGAGCAGGTAGGATATAAAAATATAAAGTGGTTTTTACACATGATATTAGGGCCGATTTTAATGAAAAAAGCGTGTTAGTGATGCACATTGCATCACTAACCTTCGCAATGGGGGCAGTTTAGGTACTACACAGGACATGACAGGTTCCCTTTAAGAATGGCAAAGGATGCTTTTGATTTTTTATAGATTAAGCACCAGACAGCTAACTGTGAAAGTGCACAGAAATTATTTAGAGAGAAAAATAGGGATTTATTTTTAACAGAATGCTGATCTCCGCTGTGAATGAGCACTTAGGCTTTATTCAAATATCTGTGATTTTACCACGTATGCAAAAATGGTACAAATGTCATCATTGTTTTCCCCTCAATTTTCATCAGTGTTTGCTCCGTGTGTCAGATTTATTATTAGGGCTCATACTCATTTGTGAGAAAAACGGACGAGTGCAATCTGATAAAAAAAATCGGATAGCACTCTGACCAATGTTATTCTATGAGTTATAGCTCATCTGCGATTTTTTTTCTCAGCTGAAATTGGACTGAGAAAAAAATCGCAGCATGCTACGTATTGCCACTATCTCAGACGAGACTCGCCAGTGCAAGTGAATGGGTGCGAGAAAATAAACGGACGGCATACAGACCATCCGTATGCCATCCGATTTTTACGGATACATTACCATTCTGTAGCAAAGAACTCTGTAAATGGTCCAGTAAATGATTGCAGAATAATAGCTGCAGAGAAAAAAATGCATTGCATACGGATATCATATGGATGTCATAAGGATCCTAGGTGTGAAAAAATCGCATTGTCCTCTCATGAAAATCGCATGACACTTGCATGGCACTCGTCCGATTTTTCGGTCCAGATATCGGAACCTTTTTTTTCACACATATGGGTATGAGCCCTTAGCTTCATTATTCATTTTCATGTGTAAAATAATAAATACATGACAAAGCTTCCCCTATACATTACAATGCTAATCATGGACAGAACACAGATCACACACTGATGTCATAAATGTGCCATCTGATGTCATCCATGTGCCATCTGATGTCATCCATGTGCCGCCCATAGACTTGCATTAGTAATTTTGATCCATGACTCAGATAAAAGAATGGACATGTCGCTATGATTAACAAGGACATGTGATCAGCCCCATAGATTGTAATGGGTTTATGTTCTATTTTATAGAACACATACGTGACTCACAGATGTCTGAATGAGGCCTTAGGGCGGGTTCACACAAGATGTTTAAAAATTTGTTTATTAAAAATTTGTTTAGAGTTCATCCAGAAAACTCAGACAATTTTTTTCTCACTTGTCATCCGTATGCAATCCGTTTCTTTACATCAGAAGCTTTACTAATTTACAGGGCCATTTACATTTTCCTATGTTACAGAATTACAATGTATCCGTAAGAATCGAATGCTGTACTTAGACTTAGTATAGCATCCAATTTTTTTTTCAGACCCTTAGACTGGAATGGACGAGTCTCATCCAATTTACGGAAGAAACTAGTGCATGCCGCCTTTTTTTCACATGCAGATTCGGTCAGTGAAAAAAATAAAATAAAAAAATCACTCATCTGCACTGCCCCATTGAATAACATTGGTCCGAGTGCTGTCCGTTTTTTTTCCGAGGACAGAATTTGGACCGAAAATACAGTGATGTGAATGAGCCCTTAGTGAGTATCTTCGCTTTTGAGTAGCCAGCAAAACATAATGTACTAGTCAAATATTGCAGAACCAGACTTTGTGCTGGTGGAAAGCCAATGCTGAAATTCAATGCTGAGGCTCACTAGAATACTGGCCTCTACATGGAAACAGGAAATACCTTGCAATGAATGGCAGTGTATTACTAACACCTCTAAGATGTGAGATCTGTGTATGATCAGCGCATACTGGAACATACTATGTCCATGATACTACAATACATGGCACATTAATACAAACAATGGATCTGTACATAGGTGGAGTGAAACAGTTAAATTGCAACTTGCAAGAACAAATTGTTCAGAGCTCTGAGTCCTCCTGGGCTGACACGGGACACACTCTGTGCCTTTGTTCCCTTACAGATGAGGCTTGTATTCTCACATGTTTCAGGGCACAAAGGGAGTTTGCACAGGGAAACAGCTGGCCTACACAAACAGCTGTTTTCTGTTTCTACTTTTCCAAAGGCTCTCATTGTACAGGAAGGAGGCCGGCAGCTAGCAGCCTTCTTCTGCGCTCTTCTGCTCTCATATTTTGCCTGGTTTTCATTTCCCTGTTCCTTTTCACTCCCCATTTCCATTTTTTCATTTGTTAATTTTTCAAATCCCCATCCAAACCAATAAAATGTATTTCCAAAACCAGTCATGTTATTAGGTAGTATCTCTGTCTGGAAACACGTGACATAAAATCATAGGGTACAGAGAAAAACATATTGTTGTTGATGGAACCCCTCCGATTAGAAGCAGAGGTAATCCAAAAGTTCCCATGAGAAGGTTTAAATCCCCGCTGGCACCACAATGTAAATTAATGTTTAGAGCGTGCTAATAAGCTGATCTAAAAGCCCCAGAAACTAAACATTATCCACAGTTTTAGCAGAATTCTTGCTTCTACCAGGAGAAATGTCATTGATCATGTTTTTTTGGAATTGCTATTTAAGTAGCCTGCTATTATGGATACAGTATCTCCATGCTGGAAAATATAATAACACTTTTAAAGGGGTTTTCCACTTTAAAAAAGTGGACCTCAAATGATTCTATTAATATAAAATAACAAAGACAAATACTACTCTACTCACCGTTTCCTGCTTCAGCGCAGACTTTACACTGCATTTATTGAACTGAGCCTGGGGACAGTAGGCTTATTAAAACTGAAAAACCCCTTTAAAGACTTTAGAACAGGTGTATTTTTTGCTACCTTACTATAAAAAATAAGACTCATGTTGAAATGAGCCCGTTCCTTAAATGCACTACTTCAGCTCTCAGGGAGAGACTAGAAAGCTATAGAATAAATAATAAATGTTATTTATATAGCGCAAACATATACCACAGTACTAATGTCCAAACAATAAAAACATCACAAAGCAACACATAGTTTAACAGTTACAGGAGGAGTGATGGCCCTGCTCGCAATCTTGCAATCTGTAAGGAAATAGGGGGACACAATAGGTAGAAAGTGCTTGCCATGTATGGTCCACCTATTGTTATCATTATAATAAATAGGGCACATCAAATAAGCTGCATGATCCAATGATTAGCCACTATCTGTCTAACCACAGTTGCCACAGGGTGCAAGGAGGAAGTGGACACAGAGGAATAAGAAGAACCAGGTCCTTTGTATGATTTAGAAAGAGGGAACACGAGAGAGTTGGTTGGTGAATTGAGGTGATAGGCCTGTCCAAAGAGATGTGTTTTTAAATCACATTTAAAAATGTGGGGACTAGGTATTAGTTGGATCTTCCAGGGTAGTGCATTCCAGAAAATTGGCACAGCACAAGAGAAGTCTTGGAGATGGAGGCGGGAGGTTCGGATTATAGAGGCTGTTAGTCTTAGATCAGTAGCATAGCAGAGAGCATGGGAAGGGCGATAGACAGAGATGGGGGAGGAGATATAGGATGGTGCAGAACTGAGGAGAGCTTCGTGGGTGAGCGAGATAAGTTTGTATTGAATTCTGTTGCGAGTGGGCAACCAGTGCAATGACTGGCACAGGGTAGAGGCATCGGTGTAGCGGCTGGACAGAAAAACAACCCTGGCTGCCGCATTCAGGATGGATTGGAGAAGAAAAAGTTTGGTTAGAGGGAGACCGATCAGTAGAGAGTTGCAGTAGTCCAGACAAGAATAATAGTGACAGTAAGATTTTTGGCAATCTTGCAAGGTGAGAAAAGCTTGGATTATGGAGATGTTTTTAAGATGCAGGTAACATTAGCAAGTGAGTGATTGGATATAGGGAATAAGGGAAAGTTTTGTGTCAAATAATACCCCAAGCTAACAAGCGTGCTACTTGCGAGTTACGGTTGAACCATCCAAGGCAGTATCGGGTATAACTCGTTTACTATAGGGAGAAAACACGAGAAGTGCTTGAGTTTTGTAGAGATTCAGTTTCAGATAGACTGAGGACATGATGATAGAGACAGCGAATAGACAATTCCTGGTATTTTATATTAAAGTAGGGGTAATGTCAGGAGAAGAGGTGTATAATTGGGTGTCATCAACATAGAGATGATAATGGAAACCAAATCTGCTGATGGTTTGTCCAATAGGAGCAGTATATAGGGAGAAGAGGAGGGGACCTAGGACTGAGCCTTGAGGAACCCCAACAGTAAGGGGAAGATTAGAGGAGTAAGAGCCAGCAAAAGATGAAGCAAAGAAGCAGTCAGATAGGTAGGAGAACCAAGAGATAAAAGTGTCTTTGAGGCCGATAGAGCGGGGCATAGTGAGAAGTTGATCCACAGTGTCTAATGCTGCAGAGAGATCTAGGAAAATCAGCAAGGAATAGCCATTAGATTTTGCTGTTAGTAGGTCATTAGAGACTTAAGTGAGAGCTGTTTCAGTACAGTGTAAAGAGCGGAAACCAGATTGTTAAGGGTCAAGAACAAAGTGATCCAAGAGATAGCAGATTAGATGAGAGTGGACCACTGGTGCAGATTGTAGGGCGAGAAGAAGCAAGGACCCTGGTAACTTCTTCTGTGAGAGGCTCGAAAGGTGGAAATTGAACTTGAGGTGTAGGAGGGACAGGGATCCAGGCTCTGAGGGGATTGTGCAAAAATGTCCTGAATTATATGGTTGATTTTGTATAGGAAATAAGTGGCCAGATCGTCAGCCGTGAGGTTGCTGATCCTAGGGATCAGGAAGGTGTGGACAGTTTCGAAGAGTCATTTTGGATTGTTGGATGAGGGTGGTGAAGTAGACGTGCTTGGCCAGATGGAGAGCAGAGTCATAAGTTTGAGCATGAACTTACAGTAGAAAGTGATTTTTTCCACAGACGCTCAGCACACCTTGAGCAATGCAGGAGAAATCAGAGTGTTCACACACAATATGATCCTCCACAAGGTGGGACATACTGTGTGAGAACAATATATGGGCCCTTTGCAGTCTAACGGCAAATCATAATGCACAATACAACCTGCTTTGGAGGTAGAAGTGGCCCCTTTACATTTTGGGCCCCTGTCTTCCATAGACCCAAAACAGTATGATGCCCCCACAGTTCCCCAAAAATTACAATAATCCCACAGCTTCTCCACACAGTATGATGGAACCCACAGCTCCTACACACAGGATGATCACCAACAGCTTCCCAAACAGTGTAATACTCCATAGATCCCTACACTGTATGATACCCTACAGCTCCCCATGCAGTACACTGCCTCCACATACAGTGTGATGCCCTCACACATAGTATGCTGCCACACACACACAATATGATGCCTCTACAGCTCCCCACACAAGGTATGATGCCCTCAGACATAGCAGGTTGCAACTAAACATACAAGATGCCCCTGCACCTACAGCTCCCCACACAGTATGATGCCACCACAGACCCCTATATACAGTATGATGTGCACACAACCATCCCACACACAAAGTATGATGTCCCAACAGACGGCTCCCACAACTCACCATACAGTATGATGGTCACAAAGCCCGCCAAATGGTATGATCGCTTTTACACAGTAGGATGTCCTCATATATTACCTCCACAAATTATTGACAAAAAATATACTCCCTTAAATCCATTCCCGTGGCACTCTACCGGTCTTTGCTGTGTGCTGACTGAGGCTCCACACAGCAGGCGCAATCTAGTGAAGTCATTACACTTGCTGAACAGAGTCTAAGTTGCACAAGTTGAATGGTGGAAGAGGGAGCTGAAGCCTTCCTGTTCCACCATTGTATCCAATGGTGTCTGCAACCTAAGATTGTGACATCATGCAGAGGGATCGTGATGCCATTTGGCACCAGGCTCCGCAACTCACAGACAGTGTAAAGTATAGTACATTTAATTACACAAGTGTTTTTCTCACAATGCACACCACAGAGCAGGTATACAGTCATGGACAAAAGCTTTGGCACCCTTGAAATTGTTCCAAAAAGTGAATTATTTCTCCCAGAAAATGATTGCAATTATACATGTTTTGTTATACACATGCTTATTTCCTCTGTGTGTATTGGAACAACGCAAAAAAAAAAAACTTAGAAAAAAAATCAAAAATGGGCTGGACAAAATTGTTGGAACCTTTCCAAAACTATGGGTAAATAATTTTGTTTCAAGGATGTGATGCGCATTCAAACTCACCTACACCTAGTAACAGGTGTGGGCAATATGAAAATCACACCTGAAACCATATGAAAAGGGGATAAGTTGACTCAGTCTTTGCATTGTGTGTCAAAGCATGGAGAACAAAAAGAGAAGAGAACTGTCTGAGGACTTGAGAACCAAAATTGTTGAAAAATATCTACAATCTCAAGGTTACAAGTCCATCTCCAGAGATCTTGATGTTCCTTTGTCCACAGTGCGCAACATAATCAAGAAGTTTACAACCCATGGCTCTGTAGGACATGGACGTGGAGAAAAATTGATGAAAGGATAGTTCGGATGGTGCATAAGAAACCCCAATCAAGTTCCAAAGAAATTCAAGCTGTCCTGCAGGCTCAGGGTGCATCAGTGTCAGCACAAACTATCAGTCGACATTTGAATGAAATGAAATGCAATAGTAGGAGACCCAGGAGGATCCCACTGCTGCAAAAGAGACATAAAAAAGGTAGACTGCAGTTTGCCAATATGTACATGAGTAAGCCAAAATATTTCTAGGAAAGTGTCTTGTGGACAGATGAGACCAAGATAGAGCTTTTTGATAAAGCACATCATTCTACTGATTACCAAAAACAGAATGAGGCCTACAAAAGGAAAGAACACAGTACCTACAGTCAAATATGGTGGGGGTTCAAAGTTGTTGTGGGGTTGTTCTGCTGCCTCTGGCACTGGGTGCCTTGACTGTGTGCAAGACATCATGAAATCTGAAGAGTACCAAAGGATTCTGGGTTGCAATGTAGTGCTCAGAGTCAGAAAGCTGGGTTTGCGTCCTAGGTCATTGGTCTTCCAGTGGGACAATGACCCCAAATATACTTCAAGAAGCACCCAAAAATGGATGGAAACAAAAGTGCTGGAGAGTTGAACACCTGTAGAAAGATTTTAAAATTGCTGTTGGGAGAAGGCACCCTTCAAATATGAGAGACTTGGAGCAGTTTGAAAAAGAAGAATGGTTCATAATTCCAGCTGAGAGGAGTAATAAGAAGCCTGTTGGTGGTTATAGGAAGCAATTGATTGCAGTTATTTATTCAAAAGACTGTACAATCAAATATTAAAGGGAACCTGTCACGTCCTAGCTACCCTCTACATTGCCCCCATAGCATTGTTAGCGATGCAATGTGCATCACTAACAAGCTTTTTTCATTAAAATTGGTGCAGCTATAATGATTTTATAACCTTTAATATACTTAGATCCTACCTGCTCGTTCAGTCATAGGGGTGTGATTCTCATATTCAGTCATGGGCGGGCACATCATTCACTCACTGCTGGCGCTGCCCATGTATTTGAATATTGCTAGCACTGATATTATGGGGCGCATTCGCATTTGTACATGTCCGGCCGCCTGTGCAGTGAGGCTGTGTGATTACCAGCTTCACTGCGCAAGCTCTATGCTCCCCGCGCATGCACAGTGAAGCTGTGTAGTTCGCAGCTTCACTGTGCATGCGCTATGACGCTCAATTCGCCGTGCGTGCGCAGTGAAGCTGCGAACTACACAGCCTCACTCTGCACACGTGGGAATATAGCGTGTGCGCAGTGACGCTGGTAATCACACAGTCTCAGGGAACAGAGCGTCATAGTGCATGTGCAGTGAAGCTGAGATTATTATTACGTGTGCCTGAGAGGCCATTTCTAAGAAAACCCTCTTATTTGTAAACAAAACCCTACTTATTTCTAAGAAATATCCACAACCTTTGCATTATTCATTCATAAAACAAGCAAAATAAACAGTTATGATAGAAAAAACCCAGAAAGTAAGAACTTTCAAAAGCGAGAACTTTCAGGTGCAATGAGCATGAGAGACCACGGAGGTCACACCCGCTCTCCACAAGGACGGCGGTAAACCTGAGGTGGGGAGAGATTTCAAGCAGCACCCAAAGACAGGAAGGTACTGGGCGAGGAGGGAGGAAACAAAAATGTGGAAACTGTGCCTATTAAGTAAAGTTAATAATGAAAATGGGCGTTACCAGTGTGAGACATGAAGATCAGGAGAGCAGACTGTCAGTCATTACATGTCTCACACTGGTAACACTCATTTCATATAAAATAATCTCTGGAGGCAGATTCTCGGAACTAAGTCCAGCCCAAAGTTCTGAATAGCTCATTTACACAGGGATTTCTCTGGAATAAGATCTGGGATCACAGTGATCAAGGTATCCTTTTATTCAGCTTCCTATGACCTAAATGCCCATATAGACTGTTTAGGAGGGTTGATCCTACTTACAGATTCCCTTTAAGTTCCCGCTAACTCTACATATATTATGGAGGAAATGAGATTAGTTGAAGAAAATGAAGACTCTGTTATGTAGTAGGGTATTCTTTATAGTAAAAATGATTCATAAAGTGCAGAATGGAAGGTAAGAAACTGAAAGCAGGATTATGTGTGCCCCTGGCAAGCCCCAGAATCAAATCAAAGTGATTGAGTTATTGGTAGGAGAAGGGGATAAAAGGTCAATAGCAACATCCCTGGTGGTCTACGTGAGTGAGTGGGTTAATAGGTATTCTCTCCATTCACATAGGCCCAAATACCGCTAACACATAGCATTCCAATTAAAATTACTGTATATATACTTCATTACACCCTGAAATTAAAAAAAAAACACAGCAAAACTCAGAATAAACAAACCCCAAAGTAAGGGCTGTCCCAAAAATAATTTCTGACCCCAGAATAATCCCAGAATGCACCCCAAAATACAGACCTCAGACCAGACTGCATAGTAAATGTAGAACCTAGAATAAATGAAGACTCAGACTTGGCCCCTAATAGACCCCAGAATAAATATATACTTCAGACCAGACTACTGAGTAAATATAGACCCCAGAATTAATACATGCCTCAGGCCAGATCCCAGAATACAGACACATGAATAACTACAGACTGAAAAAAAAAAGAATACAAACCCTTAGAATAAATACATACTGCAAAAATCGGTATAGGCCCCAGACCCGTTCCTATAAAGAACCCTGAATAAAGACCCCAGATGAGACCCCAAAATAAATACAGATCACAAACATAGACACAGGCTTCCTAACTAAATGCAGTCCACCTAAACAAATAAAGACCTCAGGCTCAAACTAGACCCTCTAAATCAATATAGACACCGAACCAAACCTAAATAAATGTCACCCCAAAATAAATGCATACCACAGATAAAAGCCAAAAATACAGACCCATTGATTTTAATTTTATACTTGTATTAGGCAGGCTGGCAGGCTTAGATAAGTGACCTTAACACAGCGCTGTTTCCATTATGCTTTTGTAGCGCCACGGGGGCTCGGTCGCTACAGGGGTATTGCTCCTCAACCAGAGGTATGATATTCCACTCCCAGGTAAGGATGGAGTGTGGACCAGGGCTCAGTTAGCTGCTTGCACACACACACACACACCCCATTTCCGGAGGACAGCTCAACGGTGCTCCCAGCTGTGGGCACAACTGACCATGTCCCTGGCTGGAGTGGGGAGGGGGGTGTTAGAACCTTGCTCTTAGTTTTTTTTTCCTTTGCTGGTCACATGACCTTGTTGGCCTATTTAATCCTGCTCCGCCCTTCTGGCTTTGCTGGACTTCATTGTATATCTACTTTCTAGCTAGCCTGTGCTCTGTGTCTTGCTCTGTTAGTTTGCTTGGTCTACTGACCTCTATGTTCTATATATTTTGTTTGTTCGTCTGTCTGCTACTATTTCTGTTAGGAGGTGTCCCATATTCCTCCCAGTCCTTAGTACTTGTAGGGATTCCTTCCCCACATCTATAGGTCTCCGTACAGACTAGCTTAGGACTTTAGCAGGTCTGATCGCAGGATCAGGTTCCCTGTTACATCGTAGGGATTAAGCTGAGTTCTATCGTAGGGACAGATCTCCTCTCTTTCCTTAGCTCTGGTAGCAGAACATAACAGTAAGTCCAGCCAGCAAATTCTCTAAGGAAAGATTTTTCTGTTCCATCATGGTGTCGGTTCAGGATTTGGTTCATCGCCTGCAGGGACTCTCTCTGGAGGTGGCCGAGCTCCGTCAGCACGTGAGTAACTGTCCTGGAGCACATTTCTTGGAGCCTAAGGTATGTTTGCCGGATTTATTTTTTGGTGAACACCGAGAATTTTTTTCATTCAAAAATGCTTGCTTATTGTATTTTCGTTTGAGACCTAAGTCCTCTGGGGATGAATCCCAGCGCGTAGGGTTCATAATGTCACTTTTGCGCAAAGAGCCTCAGGAGTGGGCCTTTTCTTTGCAACCTAGTGATACATGCTTCAGATCAGTGGATAGTTTTTTTTCTGCTTTGGGACTATTATATGATGATCCTGACCATGTCGCATCAGCTGAGACTGAGTTGAGACGTTTAAAACAAGGATCAGGTAATGTGGAAAAATATTGTACTCATTTCCGTCGTTGGTCTACTCAAACAGGGTGGAACGATTCTGCTCTGAAAAGTCTATTTCTTGCTGGGCTCAGTGAAAGGGTTAAAGACCTGCTAATTGCTTATCCTACACCTGAAGATTTGCAACAGGCTATGCAATTAGCTATACGGGTGGATAGAAGACTGCGTGCAAGGGTTAATGAGAGCAAATCCTCTGCTATGTCAGTTTCTGGTTATGAGAATGTGTGTACTAACAGTGGTGAACCGATGGAGATTGGATCGGTGGCACCTCGCTCTCAAGAAAAAGACCGTCGATTTTTTGAAGGCTTGTGTTTCTATTGCGGAAAATCTGGTCATTTGATTAAAGGCTGTGAGCTTCGTATGAAGAAAGAAAAAAAAATGGTCAGTCACGCCCGTATTGCCTGTTTAAATTCCAAGGGTGTATTTTTAGCTGCTTCCACGATTGCTCAGGAAAAATTAATGGAATTTCGGGTGTTTGTCGATTGTGGGTCTACTCTGAATGTTATTGATGGGGGATTCGTGGAAAGACTCAATTTAAAACCTGAACCTTTATCATCCCCCATTGCTGTGGTTTCTGTGGATGGTTCCCCTTTGAAGAATATTACTCTCAAGGTCTGTGAATTTCCTCTCACTATTAATGGTGTTCACCATGAGAAATTGGATTTGGTAGTGTTGAATAACTTGCCTTCTCCAGTAATATTGGGATTGCCCTGGTTAAAATTTCACAATCCTGTACTGGATTGGTCTACCAGTGAAATTAAATCCTGGAGCCATAAATGTTATGACAAGTGTTGTAATGGGCGTATTGCAGCTTTGGATAGGGGAGAATTGCCTGTTCCTATTCAGGATTTTTGGAGAGTTTTTTCTGAGAAGGAATCGCAGGTTTTGCCTCCCCATAGAGACTATGATTGTTCTATTGAATTTGTCCCTGGAGCGACTCTTCCTAAAAGTCGTTTATTTAACCTTACTATTCCTGAGAGGAAGGCTTTGGAGGAATACATACAGAGAAGTTTGGCCGCCGGTCACATTAGGCCCTCTAAGTCTCCTGTGGCGGTTGGATTTTTTTTTGTAAAAAAAAAGGACGGCGGTTTACGTCCTTGTCTGGATTTTCGTGAGATTAACAAAATTACTGTACGCAATCCTTACCCACTGCCATTGATTCCTGATCTGTTTAACCAGTTAATGGGGGCCAAGTGGTTCTCTAAAATTGACCTTAAGGGGGCATACAATCTGTTGCGCATGAAGGAGGGTGATGAATGGAAGACTGCTTTTAACACTCCTGTGGGTCATTTTGAGAATCTGGTTATGCCTTTTGGTCTTACTAATGCTCCTGCATTTTTTCAGAATCTGATTAATGACATCCTTAGACCTTTGATCGGTAAAAATGTGGTTGTGTATTTGGATGACATTTTGATTTATTCGCCGGATCTGGAGTCTCATTGGCGGAGCGTGCGTGAGGTATTACAGTTATTAATGGACAATTCGCTTTTTGCTAAGCTGGAGAAATGTGAGTTCGCTGTACAGAGAATTAGTTTTTTGGGCTACATTATCTCCAGCAAAGGTTTTGAGATGGATCCGGTTAAGGTTCAGGCTGTGCAGGAATGGCCTAGGCCTATTGGTTTGAAATCGATACAGAGGTTTTTGGGTTTCGCCAATTACTATAGAAAATTCATAAAAAATTTTTCTAGTATTGTCAAACCTCTGACTGATCTCACCAGGAAAGGTGCTGATGCAGTTCAGTGGTCTTCTGAGGCCATTGAAGCTTTTGTGTATCTCAAGGAGAGGTTCACCTCTGCTCCCATCCTTATGCAGCCTGATGTTACTAGGCCGTTTTTGGTTGAGGTTGATGCTTCCTCTGTGGGGGTTGGCGCAGTATTGTCTCAGGATAACGGGGATGGATTACATCCCTGTGCCTTTTTTTCAAAAAAATTTTCGGAGACTGAACTGAATTATGATATTGGTAATCGGGAATTATTGGCTATTAAACTCGCATTTGAACACTGGCGCCACTTCTTGGAAGGTGCGGAATTTCCCGTTCAGGTTCTTACGGATCATAAAAATCTGATATATCTTGATGCTGCCAAGCGCCTGAATGCCCGTCAGGCTAGGTGGGCACTGTTTTTCTCGCGGTTTAATTTCTCCGTTACTTACATCCCTGGTACTAAGAATGTTAAGGAGGATGCCTTGTCTCGCAGTTTTTCTCCCATAGTCGGTGCTGAGAAAGAGGAGAACATTTTACAAGAAGGTGTTGTGATAGCTGCTTTGGACTCCGTTTTGGAAAATGAGATTCTTAAAGCACAGGAGAATGCCCCTTCTAACACTCCTCATGGGAGGTTGTTTGTGCCTGGGACCTTTAGGAGAGATTTGTTTGTTGAGTGTCACGAATCTCGGTTGGCAGGTCATCCCGGAATCTCTGAGACCAAGAGACTGGTGGGTCGCAGTTTTTGGTGGCCTGGATGGCAGAAGGAAGTCATTAAGTGGGTGCGTCAATGTACTATATGTGCTAGATCTAAGTCCTCACATACTCCTGCTGCGGGGTTGCTTTGTCCTTTGGAGGTTCCCAGTGCTCCTTGGACACATTTGGCTATGGACTTTATAACTGACCTTCCCCCCTCTGAGGGTTTTACTGTCATCTGGGTGGTCGTGGACCGTTTTAGCAAGATGTGTCACTTGGTTCCTTTCGTCAAACTGCCCTGCGCTAAAACTCTCGCTGAGGCCTTTGTCAAGGAAATTGTCAGACTTCATGGCGTTCCTACTGACATTGTTTCTGATAGGGGTCCTCAGTTCGTGGCTCGTTTTTGGCGTGCCTTTTGTGATAGGTTAGGAGTTCATTTGTCGTTCTCGTCCGGATATCATCCTGAATCTAATGGCCAGACAGAAAGGAAAAACCAGGATGTTGAGCAGTTCTTGCGTTGTTTTGTGGCAGACAATCAAGAGGGGTGGTCTGAGTTTCTGCCACTTGCTGAATTTGCTCTGAACAATCATACATCTTCTTCTGCTGGTTGTTCGCCTTTTTTTTGTTGTTCTGGGAGACATCCGTCGTTTGGGTCGTTCTCCAAGTTGGGATCTGCCGTGCCTGAGGAGGAGAATTTTTCCGGTGATTTGGAGAGAGTTTGGACGGATGTGCGTGGTAATCTTCAGGAGGCCAACAGAAAATCTAAAGACTACTTTGATAGGAAACGACAGGAGGTTTTGTTCGTTGTTGGTGACATGGTTTGGTTGTCCTCTAGGAATCTGCGGTTGAGGATTCCTTCAAAGAAATTGGGTCCCAAGTTTGTAGGGCCCTTTAAGGTGCTTCAGGTTGTCAACCAATCTGCTGTTAGGTTGGAGGTTCCTACCTCCTGGAGAATTAATCCGGTATTTCATGTCTCTCTGTTGAAAAAAGCTGTTGTATCGGATTGTGACGCCTCTGCCTCTGTTCCTCCGGTGGTGGAGGACGGGGAATATGAAATTTCTCGCATCCTTAACTCTAGACGGTATAGAGGTAGTTTGCAGTATCTTGTGGCCTGGAAAGGTTTCGGTCCCGAGGATAACTCTTGGGTGAGGTCGGATGATGTTTCCGCGTCCAGACTTATCAGAGCGTTTCACAGGAGATTTCCTGATAAGCCTGGTCCTAGGGGATCCGGAGGATCCTCTTAGAAGGGGGGGTACTGTTAGAACCTTGCTCTTAGTTTTTTTTTCCTTTGCTGGTCACATGACCTTGTTGGCCTATTTAATCCTGCTCCGCCCTTCTGGCTTTGCTGGACTTCATTGTATATCTACTTTCTAGCTAGCCTGTGCTCTGTGTCTTGCTCTGTTAGTTTGCTTGGTCTACTGACCTCTATGTTCTATATATTTTGTTTGTTCGTCTGTCTGCTACTATTTCTGTTAGGAGGTGTCCCATATTCCTCCCAGTCCTTAGTACTTGTAGGGATTCCTTCCCCACATCTATAGGTCTCCGTACAGACTAGCTTAGGACTTTAGCAGGTCTGATCGCAGGATCAGGTTCCCTGTTACATCGTAGGGATTAAGCTGAGTTCTATCGTAGGGACAGATCTCCTCTCTTTCCTTAGCTCTGGTAGCAGAACATAACAGGGGGAAGAGAACCCAGTGGTGTAGGAGCAGAAAGGGGGCGGTTTCTGGAGCATAGGAAGGAGCTCATTGCTGCAGGTCACCTGAGCTCAGACACAGAGAAGCAGATAAAAGGTGGGAGCCATCTTAAGAGCAGAGTAGTAGTTCAGTCAGAGCGGAAGGGAGAGAGAGCTGACAGGGAGCCGCGGCTCAGCCTGAGCTCAGCTCCACGAGGCAGGCCTAGAGAGAAGGCCGGGGCCAGAGAGGAGAAGAGAAGAAGGAGAAGGAAGGAAGGAGAAGAGTGGAAGGACTCCAGAAACAAGAAGGCAGAAGGGACCCTAAGAGTGCAGAACGGCCAGCAACCGTTGCATACCCCATTATATCGGGTGGAAGGGTCTGGCTGTGGAAAGGTACCGGATCCCTAAGTTGGTGGAGGCGAATCTACCCTCAGCCAAGAACCGGAGGTTGTGACCATTTATTGGTGCGACCCCCCGCTAAACCTGCTAGGAAGGCATCATATAGGATAGCGGGAAGTGAAGGCCAACGCTTACCCGACACGGTCCGCGGTAGCCGGACAGAAGTCAGGACACTGGTGGGGCACGAGAGGCCAGAGAAAGGACCCTGGACTGCATCATTGGACTCTGTGCGATTTTGGCAGCGCCTGCACCATCACCCCCAGCATCCACCTACACTGCCCTGAGGCTACACTCTTCCCGTGGGGAGTTATCCTACCCCTGTGCTGCACACCAACACCAGCCTCAGCAGTCTGCCTCGCAGCAGCGGTTATCTCTGACCGCAATCCACGGGTGGCGTAGTCGGACATTTAAAGCACTGATTGATAGACTGCCACAATTTGGTCTGACCACCCTGAACCACGGGATCGGGTTGCCACTACTACCCCCATCAGCACCGTACACCAGAAGGCCCGGTTACGGGTACCCCACGGCCCAGGGGGCGAGTCAGCTTTGGCGTAGTCAGCAGGATCGTGACCAACCCGCCACAAACGGATATTGCGTGCCTGAAAAGAGACTGTTTCACTGTATTGAATGTGGCGCCCGCCTAAGCAGAACGGACGCCATCATGTGCGCACCAAAAGACCACAAGAAGCCACCGCCCATCGTGGGCCAGGTCCCAGAATGGCGCCAAAGACGGAGCCCACCCCCGACAGCCATGAGTGCGGCAGTAGAGATGTCCATCAAGGTGGGGGGGCTGCCCCTGAGAGTGATTGTCAGCAGATTGCCCCAGGACCACCCCCAACAGGGGCGGAAAGAGAAGAAAACCGAGGGGCAGGGTGTGATTTGGATCAGTCTCACCAGACCACACCCAGAGATGGAGAGCAGCACCAACTCCAGCACCCTAACGGGTGGCTTGCTGCAGGCCATCTCGGCCTCGTACAGCCTCAAGGATTTGATGGCGCAGCTCCCAGGAGGAGACCCGGAGTTGCTTCGGACGGCGTTGGAGGATTTGGACCGAAGGATGGTCCAGGCGCAGCGAGAAGCTGTAGAAGGGTGGAGAAAGGAGATGGCCCGGCGGATCGCGGCCCAGCAGCAATGGACGCCGCCAGCACCGACGAGCGAGCCAGCCCCTGAGGACGAGGAGCGGAGGCCGGAAGCTGAGAGCAGCGTAGCCCTGGAGGCAGGTAAGGGGGACACCCCCGCCACCAACCTGCCTCTGGGCGTTGTCGTGGAGCCAGACGTTCCGGGCGTCGCTGTGCCTACCCCGCTCCCACCGCCGGCACGCAGGCCCCAAGCCGCGAGTCCCGTCGCCGAGTCAAGCCCCAGGCCGTGCCCCCTGACTTCGGGTGCGGTCGGAGGCGGGTCGCACCAGGCCCGGTCCGGTCGCAAGGCCTGACACCTCCAGGCGCCCCTGAACTACGTGCGCCCCCGGTCCCGAAGCCACCACCCTTAAGGGCCGACCTGTACAGCCAGCTCGCCGGGCCCGACGGGGAGCCGGTCCCTGTGCCGGAGGGATGGGTCCACCCCAGTCGGCGGAAGGACCTGTCCGCAGAGGCCGAGGCCCCGCTTGCTCCGCTCCTGCCCGTGCCGCAGCCAGTCACCGTTTCTCAGCTCCTGGAGGAAGAGGTCCGGATAGAATGGGACCAGATCGGGGAGGACCCGATGGGGTTTGCACAGGAGACGCGGGCGGCCGCAGTCCGCAGGTGGGAGATCTGTGAGGAGCTTGCGAGGGAGGAGCGGGCGCGGCGGCTGGAGAGGGAGCAGCTGCAGGCCCGGAGCGCAGAGGAGAAGACGCGAACTCGTCGAAATCCCCATGCAGCACGCAGTCCTAAAGCCGCTGGGACCGTGGTAAAGTTCCACCAGGAGAAAGGGTGGGGGTTTATCAGGGACTCTACCACAGCCACCGACCTCTACGTTGATAGGAGGGATGTGGAGGGCCACCTGCCAAAGGGACACTGGAGACGAGAGCTGTTCCCGGGAGATCGGGTAACGTACACCCGACATCGAGGCCTAAAAGGGTGGTATGCCCTCAATGTCCAGATGGTGAAGGAGGTACAGTACCAGGAGCATTGCTACCCAGATGACCCGGACGGGTCTGGAGAGTATGGCGAGGAGGAAGAGAGTGCACCAGGAGGACACAGTTATTAAAATGTGAGTGCACTGTAAATAGTTGCCCATTAGGGTACAGAAGAGAAAGTTCACCCCGGATGGGGACTGTTGCCTGTATGTCGTTTGAATAACCGGCTGAGGACTGGGAGCAGCCAACTTAGTGAACTATCCGGCCGAGGACTGGGAGCGGTCAATTCTGTAAATAGTTGCACTTCCTAAAGTGCCCCCTACTGGTTTTATAAGAGACTACAACAACAACTGACCTCAGAACAAAAACCTGTTAGAGGTGGCCGAAGATGAGGTCCAGCAGCTGGATCAGCTAGGCCCTGCAGCCACCCCAGGGCCTTCGTTGAGGGTTTACGAACGGGCCCCTCATGTTTGTGTTTACAAGTTTGCATTTTATAGAAAGATGGAAACCTGGTCGCAAAGCGCACTGTGACCAGTTAACAAAAGTTTTACATGAAGAATGTTTATAAGAAAAATGTTTTATATGTGACAGATGTGGTTATAAAAGTGAAAAGAGTTTTATAATGTTTTATATATGAGAAGAAAGTCTTATAATATTGCTGAAAGAGAAAATGTGCCAGTAACGTTAAAAGAGAAAAATTGCCTCCCATAAAGGGATGAGTAATAACGGTTTATAATTTTATATATGGATGCATTCTAAAAACTTGCATGTTTTTGAATTGTCTTTTGCTCTGTTCCAGCCCGAGGACGTGCTGTGGTTTACCAGGGGGGAATGTAGCGCCCTGAGGGCTCGGTTGCTACAGGGGTATTGCACCTCAACCAGAGGTGTGATATTCCACTCCCAGGTAAGGATGGAGTGTGGACCAGGGCTCAGTTAGCTGCATGCACACACACACACACACCCCATTTCCCGTCTCATGCTGCACATAACACATCTGCATCTCTGGCTGCTATGGGCATAAAAGGGGACAAACTTATGGTGTGGCACCCATGCTCCCCTGACCTCAACCCCATTGAGAACCTCTGGAGCATCATCAAAAGGAGTGTCTATGATGGCGGGAGGCAGTTCACATCTAAGCAACAGCTCTGGGAGGGTATTCTGTCCTCATGCAAAACAATTAAAGCAGAAACCATCCAAAACCTGACAAATTCAATGGATGAGAGAGTTCAGAAGCTCCTTTCGAACAAGTGGTCCTATGTGCAAATGTAACATCACCTAGAATAAAGTTTTGAGTTGAAAACTGTTTGATTTCAGTTTGTAATAACCTGCTAATGCTTATAATTTCAAAAATGAACATTTTTTTGTTCTTTATTAAAATGAAAAGGTTGAAAACTCTGCTGTGCATAATAATTTGGAACATGCATTTTGAGTGCAATTTGAGTTTTTTATTTTTTTATTATCATAGGCAGTTTGTACAAAAACCTTTCAATTGTACTCTAATAGTTATTTGACTGGAAAATTACAATGACTGCAATTCATATAGGTAATTTGGGAAAATCTGAGAAAATATTATTTGCATAATAATTTGGAACACAGTGTAATCTATGCTTACATTTACATAACTGGTGCAAATGGAGACTTTGGCACCTACATTCTGTTTGATCTTCAAAACAGTACAAACAAATGGGATGAACTTAGCCTTACTTTAATTACTTCTGTATTTTCTTATAATACATGTGCTTGGGAAATAAGGGCCCAAATAATAGACTGGTGGAAAAGACTCTGTCTTATATGAGCGAGAGAAGGGGTGAATATTAATTTCGCATTTACATGCGCGCCGGCAAGTCAAGTGTATGTAAATGCCAAATGAATATTCACTCCTTACCCAGCCCATAATCCCGCCCACCCCTCCAGGCCGGGGTCACTGATCAGACGCAGTCAGACTGCTGAGTTACTCGCCCGAGCATCGCACCGCAATCCTCAGACTAGCCATCTGCTCTTCTGATCTGAGCGTGACCGTATGTATTGCTATGCAGCTGTCACTCTTAGGTCAGGAGAGCAGACTGCCAGTCTGAGGATTGCGGTGCGATCCTCCAGCATACAGCAGTCTGTCTGAATCAGTGACGTTAGTGCAGAGGGGTGGGCGGGATAATGGGCAGGGGAAGGAGTGAATATTCATTTGTAATTTTCTTGACTTGCCGACGAGAGACAAATTTGTCCGGAGCTTACAGGAACACAACTGGGTCACGTAGAGAAATAAAACTTCTAAAAAAAAAAAATAATAATAATAAAAAATATCCTGAAAGGGCTGCCCAACCCTATTTCAGGATATAATTAGTATACTATACAAAAATGACCTGACAGATTCCCTTTAAAGGAGTTGTCTGGCCTTAGGCTATAAGTCTGTAGTCACTCGTTGTGTACACTACACGCAATGGGATTCTCCGTTACCAACACCGGGAGCGGTGGGCACTTGACCGCAAGTATGCAATTTGTATACATGTGGTCATGTGATGACTTGATGGGCGTGGCCTCGTTCAATGCAAGTGGTCAGATGTATGCAACTTGCAGACTTGTAGGCTAAGGCCGGATAACCCCTTTAATGGTCCATGGGTTAGAACATTCATGTCAAACCCAGGAGCGTGGGCCAAATCTGGTTCGCAGAGTAATTATATTTGGCCTGCGAAAAAATACCAAATGTCTCCTAGAGCTGACCTGCATGTAAATAGTACCGCTAATACTACAAATACCGCGCTTCTGGTTCGGCACGCTCCCTGGTTACTACAAGGCTGCTTACAGCACGGCCCGTAGTAACTCGCTCCCCACCTATGATGCACTTCCTGACCAGCATTCACCTGAGCCTGAACCTCCCTCCTTTTCTCCCCACATCAGCGCGCTCTCCTTGTGTCCCCACACATCTCAGCCTGAAGAGCGCCTACTACCCTCTACCTCCTCCACAAGCCGGGCACAGGTATGCTATTGAGCCGATGCGCTCACGCCATGGTTTAATACAGTTTTAAATAACCACAAATGGACATGCATGAGCCGGGAAGGGTATATTGTCTAATCCAAAAAGGCCTAAAGGGGTAAAACCCCACTAGGAATGACCCCTCTGTATAAACTCAATAAAACTTAGCTTTTATTGCACTACATTAAAATAGTTATTTTATGGGGTATTGAAATAAAATGACAATCCTAATTTGTCATAAGTAGATTGATACATGTGTATAATCTAAATAATTTAATCAATTTATGGCAAATTAGGATTGTCCTTTTAAATTAATTACCCTATCACTGATTTATTAGCGGATTAAAAATTGGAGGGCTACCGTAGTTCGCATGTAGTCTTCCATATTCATGAGCTGCATATAATCTTGCCCTCACCACTGATTGGCAGCTCTTTGCCCATGTACAATCAGTGGTGGAAGAGGAGTTATATAGAGCTCATTATTCAGAGAACTGCTAGATCTACAGAAGATGAAGTGAAAACACTACAGACTTACAGACACACTAACACAAAGCCCCTATGAAAAATAGGAAATGTCCCGCTCTTCCCAAAGAGTATATATAGCCGAGGTGGCATACGCTTTCCTTGCCTCTGATTTACTCTAATTTATTGCACAACCTGACATATTGCACAACACTTACATATGCCAACACAATACAAAATATAAGGGAAATATCTAAAGAAACATCTTTATGGGAGAAATCAAACTTTTTCATTTTCACGGTTCCACGCTGTAAAATTCTGGGAAGCACCTATGGGTTCAAGGTGTTCACCACATGTCTAGATAAATTTCTTGGTGTGTAGTTTCCAAAGTAGAGTCACTCATTTCTGGGGCGTTTCCACGGTTTAGGCACATCAGGGGCTCTCCAAACGCGCCTGCAGACCATTCCATCAAAGTCTGCGTTCCAAAATGTCACTCCATCCTTTCAGAGCTCGATGGTGTGTCCAAACAGTAGTTTCCCCCACATATGGGGCATCAGTGTGCACAGGAGAAATTGCACAAGTTTTGGGGTTTATTTTTTCCTGTTACCCTTGTGAAAATAAAAAATTTGGGGCTAAAACAACATTTTTGTTGGAAAAATTAGATTTTTTTATTTTCACGGCTCCACTTTATAAAGCTCTGTAAACTGCCTGTGAGTTCAAGGTGCTCACAAAACATCTAAATTCATTGAGGGGTGTAGTTTACAAAATGGGGACACTTGTGGGGGTTTCCACTGTTTAGGCGCATCAGTGCAATTAGGAGAAAATTGAACCAAAAATTTGTTGTGTAATTACTCCTGTTACTCTTGTAAAAATAAAAAACTTGGGAGTTTTTCCTGCCAAGAGATGCAGAAATGGTGCAGAATTTTCTGCACCAAATACCTAACGTGTACACGTTATTTACGCTGTGTAAAATAGACGCATTTTAGCCACGTTTTTTACATGAGTTTTTGGTGCAGATTTTTTCCCATTCATTAGTATGAGTGAATTCTGCAGCAAAAACGCTGAGAGAATTGACATTCTACAGATTTAAATCTGAACTAAATCTGCAAGTCAAAAATAAGCAATGTGTGCATGAGGCTTCAGGATTCTCATTTACTTTGCTGGTACTAGGACTTTCTTCGGGTTTTGTGACAAATCTGTGCAGAAAAAAACAGCAATAAATCTACAATGTGTGCATAGTCCCTAACTGTGGTTTCAAAAGAACATCAGAATTTTTGCGTCTGCCTCTAGCTCTTCCTCCCCTCTTCATAGAATTTTAAATCAATTTCAGTAACATGAATATATGTCTTCACTGGATACAGATTTTATCAATGAACTGAGTGAAAGATCAGATGAGGAGGTAAAAGAAATACACTTCTCCAATAAGATATATTACAAAGTTGTTTATTTTCTTATGTACTATTGATTTATGAAGTAAAGATTAAAACAACTTTTACTCTTTAAATGTATTTAAACATTTTTTATTTTTTTTTAAAAGCACAAAATGAAAACCTAGAGTACAATTTCCAAAAGTTCCTGAATAAAATAAAGTTCTCCAGTAACATGTGCTCAAATAAGCTTTATAGCTGGAATGTGAGTAATGAAGGCCTCACTCTATTAGATATGAACACTCCCTATCCAAAGACTCGAGTATTTTTGAAGCTTGCAACGCAATCAGTTATTAATCTGTTTCTATTTTTGACGATACTAGGTCACCTCTTAATTTATCACAGTCAGCTGGACGTCTGTCATTGTCACAACCGCATTCACAAAGAAGCCAGTGATGGGAGAACTTGCACAAATAAAGCACAACTATTAGAGGCACAGCATTGTGATCCACACGTCATTATTATATAAGCCAAGATGGAGAATGGAAACACCCAGACCATTAAGGGGGAATACATGACATTACTATGCACTTGTATTTCTCTATTAAAGGATTAAATGGAAGGAAAAGGGTTCTCCCGCTATAGTGCAGTGGGATAGGGATACTCAGATTGGTATAGCCTATAATCAGTCAGCAGCACATTTCAGGGGAAGATTGTGTTTTCTCCCCCGATGACATCCGCTGATCGGACAGGTTATTAGTAAATATGGGGCTGGAGAGGTAATAAAGTATGGCAGCATGGAGGGGCTTGTCCAGTCCTCATGGATGCCATACCAGAAGAGCTCCCCACCCTCCTTCCCCTACTTCATTATTTTTTTTACGGCCTAATGGATCAGGGAACAGAATGGGCAACAGGTATTGTAAATGATAAAAGGCTTGAGCTGTAGTTAAGCTGCAATTTGATTTATAAGTAGTTGGTTTTTTGTTACGGTTATATACAGTACAGACCAAAAGTTTGGACACACCTTCTCATTTAAAGATTTTTCTGTATTTTCATGACTATGAAAATTGTACA
Source organism: Phyllobates terribilis (assembly GCF_046119375.1). Classification (NCBI taxonomy): domain Eukaryota; kingdom Metazoa; phylum Chordata; class Amphibia; order Anura; family Dendrobatidae; genus Phyllobates; species Phyllobates terribilis. The sequence goes on along the minus strand of NW_027362765.1, from coordinate 597,850,350 downwards.
TTCACACTGAAGTCATCAAAACTATGAATTAACACATGTGGAATTATATACTTAACAAAAAAGTGTGAAACAACTTAAAATATGTCTTATATTTTAGGTTCTTCAAAGTAGCCACCTTTTGCTTTGATGACTGCTTTGCACACTCTTGGCATTCTCTTGATGAGCTTCAAGAGGTAGTCACCGGAAATGGTCTTCCAACAATCTTGAAGGAGTTTCCAGAGATGCTTACCACTTGTTGGCCCTTATGCCTTCACTCTGCGGTTCAGCTCACCCCAAACCATCTCGATTGGGTTCAGGTCTGGTGACTGGGGAGGCCAGGTCATCTGGTGTCGCACCCCATCACTCTGCTCCTTGGTTAAATAGCCCTTACACAGCCTGGAGGTGTGTTTGGGGTCATTGTCCTGTTGAAAAATAATTGATGGTCCAACTAAACGCAAACAGGATGGAATAGCATGCCGCTGCAAGATGCTGTGGTAGCCATGCTGGTTCAGTATGCCTTCAATTTTGAATAAATCCCCAAGTGTCACCAGCAAAGCACCCCCACACCATCACACCTCCTCCTCCATGCTTCACGGTGGGAACCAGGCATGTAGAGTCCATCCGATCACCTTTTCTGCGTCGCACAAAGACACGGTGGTTGGAACCAAAGATCTCAAATTTGGACTCATCAGACCAAAGCACAGATTTCCACTGGTCTAATGTCCATTCCTTGTGTTCTTTAGCCCAAACAAGTCTCTTCTGCTTGTTGCCTGTCCTTAGCAGTGGTTTCCTAGCAGCTATTTTAGCATGAAGGCCTGCTGCACAAAGTCTCCTCTTAACAGTTGTTGAAGAGATGTGTCTGCTGCTAGAACTCTGTGTGGCATTGACCTGGTCTCTAATCTGAGCTGCTGTTAACCTGCGATTTCTGAGGCTGGTGACTCAGATAAACTTATCCTCAGAAGCAGAGGTGACTCTTGGTCTTCCTTTCCTGGGGCGGTCCTCATGTGAGCCAGTTTCTTTGTAGGGCTTGATGGTTTTTGCCACTGCACTTGGGGATACTTTCAAAGTTTTCCCAATTTTTTGGACTGACTGACCTTCATTTCTTAAAGTAATGTTGGCCACTCGTTTTTCTTTACTTAGATGCTTTTTTCTTGCCATAATACAAATTCTAACAGTCTATTCAGTAGGACTATCAGCGGTGTATCCACCAGACTTCTGCACAACACAACTGATGGTCCCAACCCCATTTATAAGGCAAGAAATCCCACTTATTAAGTGAAAACCATTTCCAGTGACTACCTCTTAAAGCTCATCAAGAGAATGCCAAGAGTGTGCAAAGTAGTCATCAAAGCAAAAGGTGGCTACTTTGAAGAACCTAGAATATAAGACATATTTTCAGTTGTTTCACACTTTTTTGTTAAGTATATAATTCCACATGTGTTAATGCATAGTTTTGATGCCTTCAGTGTGAATGTACAATTTTCATAGTCATGAAAATACAGAAAAATCTTTAAATGAGAAGGTGTGTCCAAACTTTTGGTCTGTACTGTATGTATTAAAGATTTTAATAAGGGCCATGGCCATTATCTTTTCCCACTAAGGCTATGTTCACACATTGAGTTTTTTTATATGCGTTTTTAATGGAAATTTTCACCTGCCTTTTATGGTCCAGCAAAGTCTATGAGATTTCAGAAATCTCATGCACACAGCTTGGTTTTTCTGTCCTCAGTATTTTGTGTGAAAACCTTGGGTTTTGCAGAATGCAGCATGTCACCTCTTTCGGTGTTTATTCAGCGTTTTTCACCTATTGGAAGCGATGAGTGGTGCAAAAAGGGATGAAAAAATGCTGAAAAAAATGCGGGTATCAGGTTTTGCTGCATTTCTATTGAATAAAAGCAAGGACAACAGCATGTGAAACCCATTTATTTTGTGATTTTCCCTAGTTTACCATCTTGTCTTGGTCACCTGAGATGGCAGTTAGGATTAGTACAGTTTAATTAAATTAGTGATGCGTACAAAGTAAACATTGGCCAACCAAGGTGGGAGATTGAACAATCCCTGTGGCCAACCAGGGTGTGAAATTGAACAATGCCTGAGCAACTCAATGGCAGACCAAAGTGTGAAAGTAAACACTGTCCTACAAACTCAATGCACTGCCATTGGTGACCTGTGTTCATGCTTCTGTGGTGGAAGCAAAGCTGAACTTTGGGATCCTGAAAAATGCAGCAAAAAATGCACCAAAACCTGCGTTTTTGACACTGCTTCTTTTCTGCCAAGAGAGCAGGTTTTCCTGCAGAAAAAAATGCAGCAAAAATGCAACGTGTGAACACAGCCTAAGTCAGCGTGTTCTGTGTGTTTTATTAATTAGTTTAATTAAGGACATATGCAAGGTTTATTAGTCATATGCTGTGCCTTTACTAATGGCACATTTATATTTAAAAAATGGCAGCTATCATTTTCTCACATCTATATTGGAATATTTTGATTGTATTCTTGAGAAAGGGAAGGTAGGCCTCATGGCCACATTTCTTTTTGTACGACTTGTGTAATACAGGGACCACAAACGTCTCTGAGACCCTATTGTAACTACATACAGTTACCTACACTATATAAAAAGACACATATGCATGTTTTTCTCAATATCTGACATGAAATCAGAATAAACCTTTCCCGTTTTAGGTTATTAAGGATTAACATAATTTTTAATATTTGCCAAATGCCAGAATAATGTGAGAGAGAGAATGTTTTAAGGCATTTTTATTACTTAATGCAAAGTCAAAAGTTTACATACATTAAGATTACTATGCTGATAAACAATTTGGGACTGCCCATATGATGATGTCATGCGTTTGGACGCTTCTGATAGTTTTTTTGGCAACATCTGAGTTAATTAGAGACACACCTGTGAATGTATTCTAATGCACACCTGAAACACACTGCTTCTTTGTGTAGCATCATGGGAAAGTCTAAAGAAATCAGCCAAGACATCAGGAAGAGAATTGTGGACTTGCACAAGTCTGGCTCATACTTGGGTACAATTTCATGATGCCTGAATGTACCTTGTTCATTTGTACAAACAATTATAGGCAAGTACAAACAAGATGGGAATGTCCAGCCATCATACCCATCATACACAGGTTCTGTGTCCCAGAGATGAACGTGCTTTGGTACAAAAGCAAAAGACCTTGTGAAGATGATGATGGAAGCTGGTAAGATTGTGTTAATAACCACAGTGAAACGAGTACTGTATCAACATGGGCTGAAAGGCCACTCTGCCAGGAAGAAGCCATTACTCCAAAATAAACATAAAAAAGCCTGATTAAAGAGGTTGTCCACTACTATAGAACATGCCCCCCATCAATGTAAATGGTGGAAATAAGATTTTTAGCAAATACCTTGCACTGTCAATCTTGCCTCTGAGCGGCTCTATTGCTGACCGCTCACAGGCATCACGTGACCCCGGCTGCAGCCGGCTCCGACATCCGCTGATATCACATCAAGTTCCGGCTGCAGCCGGCGTGACACAGTGACGCGCTCCTCGCTGATTGATGGGCTGTGGGCGAGGTTTCCCCGTGCATCACAGGCCAGCATCCACCGCGCGCTTTCTCTCTCCTCATTCATTGGGAAAGTGCGCAATGGATGCTAATCTGTGAAGTAATAAAAATGCCTTAATACATTCTCTCTCGTTATTCTGGCATTTGGCAAATATTTAGAGTTACGGTAATCCTAATTGACCTAAAACGGGAAAGGTTTATTCTGATTTCATGTCAGATATTGAGAAAAACATGCATATGTGTCTTTTCATATAGTGTATGTAAACTTCTGGTTTCAACTGTATGCCTTTGATTTCATATAAAATGTGGCATGTTCATCAGATGTTGGATTTGTCCCTAGATGCATTGCTTCCAGTGCAAGATATCTCTCTCTGATACAGGTCCGCATGGTGAACAGTACGGTGGGCCTCGACATATTATTGGGAAGCATCAGAGACTCCTTGCAGAACCTCTAGCACATGGATTTGCCATGGAGTACAACCCATGACAGACTGATGTAAAGCACTAGAAGTATGTGAAGTATGATATGTGGCAGAATATATTGCTGTGTCAAAGAAAAATACCAAAAAAAAGAAAATACAGTGCCTACAAGTAGTATTCAACCCCCTGCAGATTTAGCTGGTTGACACATGCGGATTTAACTTGGCATTGTGACATTTGTACTGTAGATCAGCCTGGAAGTGGGAAATGCACTGCAGCAAATTTTGTTTTGGTTTTTTTTTTGTTTTTTTTTAAACGTTAAAAGTTAATTCAGAGTGTCATTTATTATTCAACCCCTCAAACCACAAGAATTCTGTTTGGTCCCCCTAAAGTATTAAGAAGTAGTTCAGGCACCAAGAATAATGAGCTTCACATGTGTGGATTAAAGATCTCTTTTGCCAGCCTTTTCTGACTATTTAAGACCCTCCCCAAACTTGTGAACAGCACTCAGACATGGTCAACATGGGAAAGACAAAGGAGCATTCCAAGGCCATCAGAGACAAGATCGTGGAGGGTCACAAGGCTGGCAAGGGGTACAAAACCCTTTCCAAGGAGTTGGGCCTACCTGTCTCCACTGTTGGGAGCATCATCCGTAAGTGGAAGGCTTATGGAACTACTGTTAGCCTTCCACGGCCAGGACAGCCTTTGAAAGTGTCCTCCCGTGCCGAGGCCAGGCTTGTCCGAAGAGTCAAGGCTAACCCAAGGACAACAAGGAAGGAGCTCCGGGAAGATCTCATGGCAGTGGGGACATTGGTTTCAGTCAATACCATAAGTAACGTACTCCACCGCAATGGTCTCCGTTCCAGACGAGCCCGTAAGGTACCTTTACTTTCAAAGCGTCATGTCAAGGCTCGTCTACAGTTTGCTCATGATCACTTGGAGGACTCTGAGACAGACTGGTTCAAGGTTCTATGGTCTGATGAGACCAAGATCGAGATCTTTGGTGACAACCACACACGTGACGTTTGGAGACTGGATGGCACTGCATACGACCCCAAGAATACCATCCCTACAGTCAAGCATGGTGGTGGCAGCATCATGCTGTGGGGCTGTTTCTCTGCCAAGGGGCCTGGCCATCTGGTCCGCATCCATGGGAAGATGGATAGCACGGCCTACCTGGAGATTTTGGCCAAGAACCTCTGCTCCTCCATCAAGGATCTTAAGATGGGTCGTAATTTCATCTTCCAACAAGACAAAGACCCAAAGCACACAGCCAAGAAAACCAACGCCTTGTTCAAGAGGGAAAAAGTCAAGGTGTTGGAGTGGCCTAGTCAGTCTCCTGACCTTAACCCAATTGAAAACTTGTGGAAGGAGCTCAAGAATAAAGTCCACATGAGACATCCAAAGAACCTAGATAACTTGGAGAAGATCTGCATGGAGGAGTGGGCCAAGATAACTCCACAGACCTGTGCCGGCCTGATCAGGTCTTATAAAAGACGATTATTAGCTGTAATTGCAAACAAGGGTTATTCCACAAAATATTAAACATAGGGGTTGTATAATAATTGACCCACACTTTTATGTTTAAAATTTAATAAAATTCTACTGAGCAACATAACTTTTTGGTTTGTAAGATTTATGCTTCTGTTCATGAAACCTACTCTCGTTTGCAGTTTGAAGGCTCTAACTTATTTGCATCTTATCAAACCAGCTAAATCTGCAGGGGGTTGAATACTACTTGTAGGCACTGTAGATGAAAAAAAATGACTTAAAGATGAATGGTTTGACCCTTTGGGTTAGCAGCATCAGACATAAACTATTTTAAGGCTGCTTTGTGGTCAATAATTTTAAACAGACTTGTATACTAAAAGCAGAATAGTATGTAGGCCACTCCAGAAACCAAGGTGTATTTTTATTAGTGGCTAAAAAAACAACTTGTATAGCCGTCAACAGAAAATAGCCTAAAAATGTTGGTACCAGTTCCAAATTAGCCACCTGGCTCCAGGGATTCTTCCACAACCAGCCTTTTTACTGACCGTGTAGATGGCACAGATGCCACCACTGTACTATGCATTGGGGTTAACAGCAAATATACAACATCTGAAAGAGTTGTCACTGGTTGCTTTTATTCATTTTAGCAATTTAACAAAGAGGAGTAGGGCTGGTCCGATGTCGACAGAGACCCAAATCCCACCTACTGTTAGGAGCTGCTACAGTTTGGGAATTCTCGGTCTTACAAAAGGAACATTACCGAACCCTTCGGAAAACACCCGTTCTCAGTGATAATTTTACTGAATATATAAAACAAGGGGCTCAGTTACAAACTCCCCCAAATAAACTTGTTTCTGATTATACAGTGCCACCACCACCAACCGCAGTCAACAAGCCTTCTAGTAACAAACCCGAATTACACAAATCCCGGATTATAGATTACAGCGCTGATGAATGGTGGTGCTTTGTAAATGAATGAAATAGAATGATTCATAAAGCGTTGTTCACCCTTCTAACAACCCTCACAAGCCATATACAGAACATCCCAATGCCAACATTCATAAACCCGGCTCTTATCCTGTTACCAAGCTGGGTGGCTTTGGAGAAATACTTTATCAGTGACCTCTTTATGATAGTAGAAGTGACACTTCATGAGTCCATTATCATTTACACAGCTTCACAAATACCTGCTAGGAAGCATCAGCTGCAGGACTACCCTCAATGCCTCATGTATGGAGGCGTTAAAGTGGGAGGAATGACTTTTCTGAGCTCAGGCCACATTAAACCATGTACAAAAGTTCCCTAGCACATAAAATGCCAACCATCCCCCCTCGGTATCATTAGGGGCAGCTCTGTGCACTCCCCACTCTCCAGCACACTGGGAATACTGAATAGTTTAACTGTTAAGGGCCATTTGTATTCTGACAGCATCATGAGTTGTGTTAAAGAGGAGTTATCAATGTGTATGCTCTATTCACTCGAGTTTAGATTTAGGCTTTCGTTAAATTCAGCTTTAAATGCAATGGCTGCTGCTTCACTATTGATTATGAACCGAGAAGAAAAATGAACGCTAATATTGTATTACAGCAGCCATTATTTGTATAGCAGGACGGCATAAGATACAGCATTAGTTATGAATGGGGTAAAGTAAAACTACTGGGGCCTAAATGTGATACAAATCCTCATAGCACATGAAATAAATCATGGACAGAGATAGGAGGCAAACACGTCAAAAGTAGCAAAGCTTAGTATGTCACTTGGGAGCACTCTTTATGTGCTTTTACATGGGACTGCAAATAACTAAACGGCTTTATATTAATTCAAGGTTTCCATTTTGCAATGTGAAAGCTCCGAAAGAACAATGCAGCCCAAGAGATGGTGACCACAAAGCCAGCTCTGCTGAAGCCATAGCCAACGTAATAGGGGGGGTTGCAGTTTGCAGCTTTGTAGACACTAGTTGGAAACAACATTCAAAGTTATTGAGATCTCATCAATATTATATGTACACGGTATAGACACAAAATGACCTTTCTGGGATACATAAAATGCAGACTTCAGCACTTTATTCGGAATGTTAGTAGTATAATTACAAGCCATCTAATATACCACACAAGGGAACTTGATGTTCCCATTATATATCGTTTTTCAAAACACAGACATAAATGCAAAAAGGGTCATTCTATTAAATCTCATAAGAAAATGTATTGCAGACTACAAGCCCCAGCATGCTGCTATCAGGACATACGGAGAGCTGCAGTTTTAACATTTCTGGGGAGCCAAGGGTTAAAAAGCAACATCCCGTACATTACAGTTTATGGGATTACATGGGAGATGGGCTTGTTTTGTCATATACTAAGGTCGTGGTGTCCAACCTGTGGCTTCCCAGCAGTCACTGCCGGCCTGGAAACAGCCTTATAACAGCCAGGGATTCATGTCATTCTTACCATGGATATGAAGGCCTGAAGCCTTAAAGGGGTTACCCAACTTTTAAAAAAATATATATATAAACAGCTGCAAATGTTCTAAGAGAAGAAAAAAACACTACGCTCACCTCATTCTATAAATTATTCTTAGACCACGTTCACACGTTCAGTATTTGTTGACTTTTTTTCCTCAGTTGTAAGCCAAAACCAGGAGTGGAGCAACCAGAAGAAAACTATAATAGAAACACGTCACCACTTCTGTATTTGTCACCCACTCCTGATTTTGGCTTACAAATACAGATGTAAAAGACTGACCAATACTGAACGTCAGCACGTGGCCTTAAAGGTAATCTATCAGCTGATTCCTGCCTCCGAATCACCGGCAGCATAGATCAGAGATCGGCTCCATCATTGCAGCTGTGTACGGGTTACTCTAAAAAGCTGCGGAGCCTCAGAGTTATTATACTTTGAAGGGGCGGATGGGGACTATGGACAATGCAAGTAGTAGGACTAGTCCAAGAGGCTAGTCCCTGGCGGCTCCTGTACACCTCACTCCTCTAGACCGACAGGTCTCTCTTTATGTGTATAGGTTGCTTAGACAGGATGAACTATCTGGCATGATCCCTTTAAGCTGATGCTCCAGCGGACCTCCTGGTCTCTTTTTTTTACAACTGGTCAGCAAGTGAGTATATAGTTACATAGGTTAAGAAAAGACCTAGGCAGTCAAGTGCCATATCACTGGCATTGCAGTTCAGCAATGTGAGTCATGATGCCAATGGTATAGTATATGACTGCGGCAATCACTGATTGGCGTCAGCATTCACGTGCCAGGCGCCGAAGCTTCTGGCTGCACTGATGGAGGAAAGAAGAGGTGAGTAGAAGTTATTTTTTTGCTTTATAACATTTGACGTTGTTTAGAGAGAACATTACAAGCTCAGATATTCCCTGGATAACACCCCATTGTCGGTAAGTCACAAGCTCATTGTGCAGTGTGTGGCTTGGTTACTATACTGATAAAATAAGACCTACCATGGTATGTATTGCATTAGTATTGACTGTAGGTATGATTCAAGTTTACCTATTTATTGAATGTGTATTTGTTAAGATAACAAGGTAAATCCTTCCCACCAGCCCCATAAAAGCGGTTTCCAATCCACTCCTCAGCACAGGAGCCATGTCTGCCATGAGAGGTACCGCTGACCTCCGCATGCACTGCTGCCCTACATTTTAAATGTTCCGAAAAGATTTTTGGACGAAACTATTCAAGTTGTGGCTTGGAAGATTTTTCCAGGGAGACTTTGAAGTATGCAGAGACAAAAATGTATCCTGAGCCCGATATTGCTATTAAAACTTTTATAGCGCACTTGGACACAGCTTATGGAATTTTCTTCCTTTTTTTTTGCAGGGTCTGGATAGATATTACAGTCTGGGATCACTCACTGGCAAATTTGTGTAACCATTTGTCTACGGCAGCAGCAGCTGTTGGGGGCAGTGGTTTGCTGGATTTAGACAAGACTTTTGGCAGGGACTGGGTTAATCGCACTGTCAACAATATTATCCTTACACTTCCCTGGACTCAGACAGATCTAAAGCAAATAAAGGAATTTTCTGCACAGAGCAATGCCAGATGCCCCTGAATGAAGCCTAGGCAAGACAGAAAAGACTTTGGATTTTTAAATGGTTTGTGAGAAGACATATGAACCATGATGGTGGTTACAGCAGGGTTTGGACAAAGAAAGTAAATGATTGCTATTGTTGCTGTGTCATAGTATAAGGCACCAATGTATTTATAGAACCAAGTATTAATATAGCATCTCATCCAAATAAATGCAGTACATAATAAAGGGTTAATCAAAGACAACCGACATGTGTGATGTAAGAATCACAAAGAGAAGAGAACCCACATAAAACTAAGTCCTGCACCTCTAGTACAGTGTAATGTGCAGTACATGATGGATCAGCCTCCCAGCAAGACACTGAGTGTGAACTGGACACATAGAACACAGATGGGCTATATATAGAGACTAGAGAGGCACAGTAACCAGTGACAGACAGAAGGCAGAGGGGGTTTGGGAAGGGGACACACCTCAGATCTTTGGAGCTGCAGGAAGCTGCTGAGATAGCTGGAGTGGATGGAGGAGTTCAGGTCAGAGGGGCTCTTGGAGTAGCTGTTCAGATCATGATGGGAGGCAGAACTGGACTCTGGTCTGAAGGCATCAAAGGCACTTGGCTGGTGTGTGTCCTGCAGGGATAGGTAGACCCAATTGAGGAGCTGGGCAGGCTGGTATACTGAAGCAGTGGTGTCTATGGCTGACAGCAGGCTCATCTTGTCCCCCAGATACCCTGCAGCCTCCAGCCCCCTCCTGTGCTTCTCTCTGCTCTCTCTTCTCCCTCTTCCTCCTCTTCTTTCCTTCTTCCTGCCCCCCTATCTTTCCTTCCTATAGGGATTTGGCAGAGGGCTCAGTAAGGGCATTGCTGCAAACTTCTCTCTGCTGCTAAACTTTTCTCTATTCTCTGCAATCCGCTATGTGAGTTGGCGCCCCGCCCACACCGTGCTGCGATTGGCCAGGGCCCCTTTCTCATCTGCATACATAGCAGCGACTGCTGGGTCTTCCCGGGGCTCAGCCCTCTGCTCCAGACAACGCCGTACTCACTGAGAAGCCAGCAGGAACTGCACTCTCCTATGTCAGCATGCAGGAGCTGCACTCTCCTATGTCTGTATATCAGGAGCAGCAGCACTCTCCTATGTCAGCATGTCAGGAGCTGGACTCTCCTATGTCAGTATGTCAGGAGCTGCACTCACCTATGTCAGCATGTCAGGAGCTGCACTCACCTATGTCACCATGTCAGAAGCTGCACTCTCCTATGTCAGCATGTCAGAAGCTGCACTCTCCTATGTCAGCATGTCAGAAGCTGCACTCTCCTATGTCAGCATGTCAGGAGCTGCACTCTCCTATGTCAGCATGTCAGAAGCTGCACTCTCCTATGTCAGCATGTCAGGAGCTGCAATCTCCTATGTCAGCATGTCAGGAGCTGCACTCTCCTATGTCAGCATGTCAGGAGCTGCACTCTCCTATGTCAGCATGCAGGAGCTGCACTCTCCTATGTCAGCATGGCAGAAGCTGCACTCTCCTATGTCAGCATGCAGGAGCTGCACTCTCCTATGTCAGCATGCAGGAGCTGCACTCTCCTATGTCAGCATGGCAGAAGCTGCACTCTCCTATGTCAGCATGCAGGAGCTGCACTCTCCTATGTCAGCATGCAGGAGCTGCACTCTCCTATGTCAGCATGGCAGGAGCTGCATTCTCCTATGTCAGCATGGCAGGAGCAGCTGCACTCTCCTATGTCAGAAGCTGCACTCTCCTATGTCAGCATGTCAGGAGCTGCACTCTCCTATGTCAGAAGCTGCACTCTCCTATGTCAGCATGTCAGGAGCTGCACTCTCCTATGTCAGAAGCTGCACTCTCCTATGTCAGCATGTCAGGAGCTGCACTCTCCTATGTCAGCATGGCAGAAGCTGCACTCTCCTATGTCAGCATGCAGGAGCTGCACTCTCCTATGTCAGCATGCAGGAGCTGCACTCTCCTATGTCAGCATGGCAGGAGCTGCACTCTCCTATGTCAGCATGGCAGGAGCAGCTGCACTCTCCTATGTCAGCATGGCAGGAGCTGCACTCTCCTATGTCAGAAGCTGCACTCTCCTATGTCAGCATGTCAGGAGCTGCACTCTCCTATGTCAGAAGCTGCACTCTCCTATGTCAGCATGTCAGGAGCTGCACTCTGCTATGTTAGCATGGCAGGAGCTGCAGTCTCCTATGTCAGCATGGCAGGAGCTGCACTCTCCTATGTCAGCATGTCAAGAGCTGCACTCTCCTATGTCAGCATGTCAGGAGCTGCAATCTCCTATGTCAGCATGGCAGGAGCTGCACTCTGCTATGTCAGCATGTGAGAAGCTGCACTCACCTATGTCAGGAGCTGCACTCTCATATGTCAGCATATCAGGAGCTGCACTCTCCTATGTCAGCGTGGCAGGAGCAGCTGCACTCTCCTATGTCAGCATGTCAGGAGCTGCACTCTCCTATGTCAGCATGTAGGAGCTGCACTCTCCTATGTCAGCATGCAGGAGCTGCACTCTCCTATGTCAGCATGGCAGAAGCTGCACTCTCCTATGTCAGCATGCAGGAGCTGCACTCACCTATGTCACCATGTCAGAAGCTGCACTCTCCTATGTCAGCATTTCAGAAGCTGCACTCTCCTATGTCAGCATGTCAGAAGCTGCACTCTCCTATGTCAGCATGTCAGGAGCTGCAATCTCCTATGTCAGCATGTCAGGAGCTGCACTCTCCTATGTCAGCATGTCAGGAGCTGCACTCTCCTATGTCAGCATGCAGGAGCTGCACTCTCCTATGTCAGCATGGCAGAAGCTGCACTCTCCTATGTCAGCATGCAGGAGCTGCACTCTCCTATGTCAGCATGCAGGAGCTGCACTCTCCTATGTCAGCATGGCAGAAGCTGCACTCTCCTATGTCAGCATGCAGGAGCTGCACTCTCCTATGTCAGCATGCAGGAGCTGCACTCTCCTATGTCAGCATGGCAGGAGCTGCACTCTCCTATGTCAGCATGTCAGGAGCAGCTGCACTCTCCTATGTCAGCATGGCAGGAGCTGCACTCTCCTATGTCAGAAGCTGCACTCTCCTATGTCAGCATGTCAGGAGCTGCACTCTCCTATGTCAGAAGCTGCACTCTCCTATGTCAGCATGTCAGGAGCTGCACTCTCCTATGTCAGCATGTAGGAGCTGCACTCTCCTATGTCAGCATGCAGGAGCTGCACTCTCCTATGTCAGCATGGCAGAAGCTGCACTCTCCTATGTCAGCATGCAGGAGCTGCACTCTCCTATGTCAGCATGTCAGGAGCAGCTGCACTCTCCTATGTCAGCATGGCAGGAGCTGCACTCTCCTATGTCAGAAGCTGCACTCTCCTATGTCAGCATGTCAGGAGCTGCACTCTCCTATGTCGGAAGCTGCACTCTCCTATGTCAGCATGTCAGGAGCTGCACTCTGCTATGTCAGCATGGCAGGAGCTGCAGTCTCCTCTGTCAGCATGGCAGGAGCTGCACTCTCCTATGTCAGCATGTCAAGAGCTGCACTCTCCTATGTCAGCATGACAGGAGCTGCACTCTGCTATGTCAGCATGGCTGGAGCTGCACTCTCCTATGTCAGCATGTCAGGAGCTGCACTCTCCTATGTCAGCATGTCAGGAGCTGCACTCTGCTATGTCAGCATGTCAGGAGCTGCACTCTGCTATGTCAGCATGGCAGAAGCTGAACTCTCCTATGTCAGCATGTCAGGAGCTGCACTCTCCCATGTCAGCATGTCAGGAGCTGCACTCTGCTATGTCAGCATGGCAGGAGCTGCACTCTCCTATGTCAGCATGTCAGGAGCTGCACTCTAATATGTCAGCATCTCAGGAGCAGCAGCACTCTCCTATGTCAGCATGTCAGAAGCTGCACTCTCCAATGTCAGCATGTCAGAAGCTGAACTCTCCTATGCCAGCATGTCAGTAGCTGTACTCTCCTATGTCAGCATGTCAGAAGCTGCACTCTCCTATTTCAGCATGTCAGAAGCTGCACTCTCCTATGTCAGCAGGTCAGAAGCTGCACTCTGCTATGTCAGCATGTCAGGAGCTGCACTCTCCTATGTCAGCATGTCAGGAGCTGCACTCTGCTATGTCAGCATGGCAGAAGCTGAACTCTCCTATGTCAGCATGTCAGGAGCTGCACTCTCCCATGTCAGCATGTCTGGAGCTGCACTCTGCTATGTCAGCATGGCAGGAGCTGCACTCTCCTATGTCAGCATGTCAGAAGCTGAACTCTCCTATGTCAGCATGTCAGAAGCTGCACTCTCCTATGTCAGCATGTCAGAAGCTGCACTCTCCTATGTCAGCATGTCAGAAGCTGCACTCTCCTATGTCAGCATGTCAGAAGCTGCACTCTCCTATGTCAGCATGTCAGGAGCAGCAGCACTCTCCTATGTCAGTATGTCAGGAGCAGCAGCACTCTCCTATGTCAGTGTGGCGCCCCTGAGGGTTCAGTCGCCACAGAGGTACTGCACCTCACCCACAGGTGTGGTGTCTCCTTCTCTCAGGTAAAGAGGGAGTGCTGCCCGGAACCCCAACACCCACATTCAACACTACACTACTCCAGGCCGGCTGGAAGGGCAAGATGTATGCGCAGTGCTGAGCTCTGTCCCTGGCTGGAGTGGGGGGAACCCAAAGGTAGGGGGAACCAGTAGTGGGTGTCGGTGGAGGAAGCAGTGACGTGCCCTCAGGGCCGTGGGGTACTCGACAGCTGGGCTTCTGGATGCCGGGGTTGGCGGGGGATATCACGGTGGCTGGCCCGGTCCGTGACCCAGGGCGGTCAGTGCAAAAGGGGAATATTTTTAGAAAGTTTGTGACGCCACCTGTGGTGTCTGGTGAGGATTAGCAGCGCTGCAACAGTCCTCTGAGGCAGATGTTAGGGCAGCTTGTGATGGGACGGCTCCCCACAGCTGGAGCAGGCCTCAGGTCAGTGTAAGTGAATGGTGGTTGCGCTGGGCGTTGTAGTGGAGGGAGGGAACAATGGCGCCGATGAAAGAATGGACGGAGGCAGTACAGTGCAGTCATCCGAGATTTTACTCACAATTCTTCAGGCAGTCCAAAGGTGCACTGTACAGGTGCAGGCCTCCCGCGTCGCGCTGCGTTCGCCGGGCAGGGGTTCAATCCTTCCTCAGGCAACTTGGGAATACCTGGCAGAACCCCACTTTCTCGTGTTCCTATTTTGACCGTCTTCACACTGGTCTTTCTCCCTCCTGCTCTGCACTGCCCACTCTCAGTCCTGTTCGGGTACTCTGAAGTCCCTCCTGTTCGTCGGAGTTACACAGACTTGCTTGACGCTCAGGGGACTAGAATGCGGCTGCGATCCCTCTGTCTTCTGACAGATGCGGGGCGTACGGGTGCCGTCCTGCATGCGCTTTACCCCCTGGGATCCTTTCTTAGAACGGAGCCTACTCCCTGCTCCCCTCCTGACTTGGCCCTAACTGTGGAGCAGATCTCCTAATGAGACTCTGCTCCCAGAGTGTTCTTCTGAACTGTCCCGAGCTGTTCTTCTGAACTGCTCTCCCTAACTGAACTGAACCCTGATCCTAAGATGGCTTCCCTATTTATACTCCTACCAAAGTGCTCCCTCTAACTACTTCCTCCACCCACACCCACTACTGGTTCCCCCCTACCTTTGGGTTCCCCCCACTCCAGCCAGGGTCAGGGCTCAGCAGCTGCACTCTGCATGTTGCCCCTCCAGCTGGCCTGGAGCATTGTAGTGTTGGATGCAGGTGTTTGGTGTTCTGTGCAGCACTCCCTCCTTACCTGAGAGAAGGGAGACACCACACCTCTGGGTGAGGTGCAGTACCTCTGTGGCGACTGAACCCTCAGGGGCGCCACATTCCCCCCGGGTAAAACACAGCATGTCCGCGGGCTGGAACAAAGCAAAACAGGGATATTTGACATGCAAAATTTTAAGAATGCATTCGCATATAAGATTATAAAAACACAACATTTCTTCCCTTTATGGGAGGCACATCTTCCTTAAACGTTACAGGTTACATTTTCCAGAGACATCATAAAACTTTCTTAAATAACATCTTTGTTTTCAATAAGTGCAACTGGTAGCAGGATGAGGGACCCGTCCGCAAACCCTCAATGTAGGCCCTGGGCGTGGCTGCATGGCATAGGCGATCCTGGAGTTGGACCACGGCTTCCGCCACGCAAACGGGTTTTTGTTCTGTGATCTTGGTTGTTAATATAAAACCAATAGGGTGCACTTTAAGAAGTGCTGAACTATTTACAACATCAACGTCCGGCTGTTCACAGTCCTCAGCCTGTATACCCTGACGGGTAACCATGTAAATGCACACTATTTTAGGAAAACATTATTTTCAACTTTTACACTCTAAGAAAACCATTACTTCAAACTTTAGCTACTACACCCTTCCGGCTGACTATTTATAGTTAGTGTTCAGTCCCACCTGCTGGCTCAATAGTGGGAACCCCGACTGGAGTACTTTTCATTCTTCCCTGACCCAGCCGGGTCACGAGGGACTTCCTGCAGGGGTGTGTCCTCGCTGACACGATACACGTGCAGGGTGTACTAGCCACGTTCACCATGGTGCCGGGTGAACGTGAGACGGTCTCCCGGATACAAGTTCCGGTCGGGATGGCCTTCCTCCAGCTCTGGCTCCACATCCCGCCGGTTTACAAATAAGTCCCTTTTGAAGTCGGGACTGCAGATAAAGCCCCACCCAGCCTTCAGATTGAATTTAACTATGAGGCCTTCCTCGCGGGGGGCTGGGGTGGGCTGACTCCGCCTGACGGACTTGCGCCTTGGCGGCCTTGTCTCGGGCCTCCAGGTGCTCACTGCGCGCCTGCCGCGCACGTTGCTCATTCTCGAGTTGCCGGAGCTCCCGCCTGAAGAACTCTTTCCTCTGCAGAGCGGCAGCCTCGGTCTCCTGTGAGAACCCCATCAGGTCCCCCCCCCTGTTGTCCCAGCATAACTCTTCTCCACCGTGGCAGGCAACCGGGGGTGCTGGTATTGGCAGGAGCGGGCACGGCTGCTGGTCCTCAAACCGGGCTGACCAATCAAAGACCGGCGAGCCGTATACCCACTCGGGTGCCGGAGGTGGAGGTGGCGGGAGCGCTTCCAGCAGTAGGCCCGCAGCTTCAGCGCCCGGGAGTCGATGTTCCGGATGGGCACTATATGGGGGATCCTCTGGTTCCGCGCCCGGGGGTGGAGGTTCTGGGCTGCACAGCTGTTCCAGCCAGGGTACGGCAGCATACGGCAAGGGCTGAGGGAAGAGGCCCAGGAGCAGGTCAGCGCTGGCAGCGCCCGGGACTGGGCATTCTCTCCTATCTGCTCCTGTACTCCATACGGCCTCCTGGTTCTCCACGGGCTCCACCGGGGCTGGGGCGCCGCCACTGGCTTCCTGTGCTGCTTTCCGCCGTGCTGCCAACTTTTCCAGCAGCTCGCTTCTCCACTTTGCGACCGCTGCTTGCTGGGCTTGCTCCACCTGTTGGCCCAGCTCGAGGACCTCGCTCTGGAGGAACTCCACGTCCTCCGGGGACAATTTCTCCACTTCTCCCTCTATGGTGAGGGGGGTCACTTGACGTTGCGGCAGGCCAGAGGCGGAGGCTGGACTTTTGCTTCCTTCCATTCGGGCTGCCGGGTGCGGTCTGGCCAGACTGATCAAGGCCACACACTGTCTCCATTCCTTCTCTCCGCCTCCTCTCTTCTTTCGAGGGCGGTCCCATGGTGATCTGCTGTCGGTCACTCCCTGTGACTTCCTCCCTGCCTTGACGGACACATCTATGCGGACAGTCACTGTTGCAAGGGGCAGGGTATGCTTTTGGCGCCATTCTGGGACCTGGCTCACGATGGGAGGTTCCATTTTGTTGTCCTTTAGCACGCACATAATGGCGCACGTTCTTCTGGGGCGGGCGCCACATTCAGTAACATAACACAGTTCTTTAGGCACACTTCAACCGCCGGTACGGGCTGGTCGCGCATCCTGTTCGTGACGCCAGATGTGACGCGCCCCCAGGGCCATGGGGTACTCGGCGGCCGGGCCTCTGGATGCCGGTTGGCGGGGGATATCACGGTGGCTGGCCCGGTCCGTGACCCAGGGCGGTCAGTGCAAAAGGGGAATATGTTTAGAAAGTTCGTGATGACACCTGTGGTGTCTGGTGAGAATCACCAGCGCTGCAACAGTCCTCTGAGGCAGATGTTAGGGCAGCTTGTGATGGGACGGCTCCCCACAGGTGGAGCAGGCCTCAGGGCAGTGTAAGTGAATGGTGGTTGCGCTGGGCGTTGTAGTGCAGGGAAGGAACAATGTCGCAGATGAAAGAATGAACGGAGGCAGTACAGTGCAGTCATCCGAGATTTTGCTCACAATTCTTCAGGCAGTCCACAGGTGCACTGTACAGGCGCAGGCCTCCCGCGTCGCGCTGCGTTCACCGGGCAGGGGTTCAATCCTTCCTCAGGCAACTTGGGAATACCTGGCAGAACCCCACTTTCACGTGTTCCTATTTTGACCGTCTTCACACTGGTCTTTCTCCCTCCTGCTCTGCACTGCCCACTCTCAGTCCTGTCCGGGTACTCTGAAGTCCCTCCTGTCCGTCGGAGTTACACAGACTTGCTTGACCCTCAGGGGACTAGAATGCGTCTGCTATCCCTCTGTCTTCTGACAGATGCGGGGCGTACAGGTGCCATCCTGCACGCGCCATACCCCCTGGGATTCTTTCTTAGAATGGAGCCTACTCCCTGCTCCCCTCCTGGGCCTCCTGACTTGGCCCTAACTGTGGAGCAGATCTCCTAATGAGACTCTGCTCCCGGACTGTTCTTCTGAACTGTCCCGAGCTGTTCTGAACTGCTCTCCCTAACTGAACTGAACCCTGATCCTAAAATGGCTTACCTATTTATACTCCTACCAAAGTGCTCCTTCTAACTATTTCTTCCACCCACACCCACTACTGGTTCCCCCTACCTTTGGGTTCCCCCCACTCCAGCCAAGGTCAGGGCTCAGCAGCTGCGCTCTGCATGTTGCCCCTCCAGCCGGCCTGGAGCAGTGTAGTGTTGGATGCAGGTGTTAGGTAAGGAGGGAGTGCTGCACGGAACCCCAAAGAGAAGGGAGACACCACACCTCTGGGTGAGGTGCAGTACCTCTGTGGCGACTGAACCCTCAGGGGCGCCACAGCAGTTTAGGGGAGCACCATAGAAGGAGGTATAAAAAGGGAAGCCATCTTAGGGTGGCAGTTGAGTAGAGGAGTGAGAGAGGACAGACAGACTGGGAGCAGAGTCTCTTTAGGAGCTGTGCTCCACAAGTAGCGCCCATTGCTAGAGGCCCAGGAGGGGAGCAGAGGAGAAAGGCTCCGTTCTGTTGAAGGGATACCAGGGGGTACGGCGAGTGCAGGACGGCACCCGTACGCCCCGAATCTGTCAGAAGACAGAGGGATCAGGCCGCAAGAAGGGGACCAGCCCCTGGACCAGCCGTGTAACTCCAGGTCTCGGCTGGAAAAACCGGAGGCTTCTGGCTTTTATAGTTCAGTTGCCAAAGCCTCGTTCTAATCTCCGTGAGGGTCAAGCAGGTCCGGGAACCCCAGTTAGACAGGAAGGACTTCAGAGCACCCGAGCGGGACTGAGAGTGGGGAAGCGCAGGGCAGGAGGGAGAAGACCCAGCGTGAAGTTGGTCTAGTGTATCAGTGGAACGTATATGAGAACTGTGAGTAAAGACTCTGATGACTGCACGACACTGCCTCCGTCCATTATTTCAGCTGCGCCATCTCTCCCCCTGCACTACAACGCCCAGCACAACCAACAATATCTACACTGCCCTGGAGCTAGCACTTCCTGTGGAGAGCCACACCATCCCTGCTGCAGTAACATCAGCTTCAGAGGACTGCTCCGCAGCGGCGGCTCCCTTTGGCCGCATTCCACAGGTGGCGTCACAAACTATTTACTTTATTTTTATTTTCTATCCAAGTTCCAATCCCCTTTTTCAAAAGTGACCCCAGGGTACGGGCCCGGGAGCCGACCACCATGACATCCCCAAAACCAAGTAAAGGCCCGGGTACCGAGTCGTCCTCATCCCCTGGGCGCGTCAACTCTTCCTGGCGTCACGAACAGGATACGTGACCAGCCTATTATCAGTGGGTATTGTGTGCTTAAGGAACTGTTTTTATACATTGAATGTGGTGCCCGCCCCAGAAGAACGGGTGCCATTATGTGCGTGATCAAAAACAACAATATGGAACCTCCCATCGTGGGCTGGGTCCCAGAATGGCGCCAAAAGCACACCCTGCCCCTTGCAACAGTGACTGTCCACATAGACGTGTCCGTCAAGGCAGGGAGGAAGTCACAAGGAGTGACCGACAGCAGGCTGCTGTTAGAACCTTGCTGTTAGGTTTTTTTTCCTTTGCTGGTCACATGACCTTGTTGGCCTATTTAATCCTGCTCCGCCCTTCTGGCTTTGCTGGACTGCATTGTATATCTACTTTCTAGCTAGCCTGTGCTCTGTATCTAACTCTGTTAGTTTGCTTGGTCTACGGACCTCTATGTTCTATCTATTTTGTTTGTTCGTCTGTCTGCTACTATTTCTGTTAGGAGGTGTCCCATATTCCTCCCAGTCCTTAGTACTTGTAGGGATTCCCTCCCCACATCTATAGGTCTCCGTACAGACTAGATTAGGACTTTAGCAGGTCTGATCGCAGGATCAGGTTCCCTGTTACATCGTAGGGATTCAGCTGAGTCCTATAGTAGGGACAGATCTCCTCTCTTTCCTTAGCTTTGGTAGCAGAACATAACAGTAAGTCCAGCCAGCAAATTCTCTAAGGAAAGATTTTTCTGTTCCATCATGGTGTCGGTTCAGGATTTGGCTCATCGCCTGCAGGGACTCTCTCTGGAGGTGGCCGAGCTCCGTCAGCACGTGAGTAACTGTCCTGGAGCACATTTCTTGGAGCCTAAGGTATGTTTGCCGGATTTATTTTTTGGTGAACACCGAGAATTTTTTTCATTTAAAAATGCTTGCTTATTGTATTTTCGTTTGAGACCTAAGTCCTCTGGGGATGAATCCCAGCGCGTAGGGTTCATAATGTCACTTTTGCGCAAAGAGCCTCAGGAGTGGGCCTTTTCTTTGCAACCTAGTGATTCATGCTTCAGATCAGTGGATAGTTTTTTTTCTGCTTTGGGACTATTATATGATGATCCTGACCGTGTCGCATCAGCTGAGACTGAGTTGAGACGTTTAAAACAAGGATCGGGTAATGTGGAAAAATATTGTACACATTTTCGTCGTTGGTCCACTCAAACAGGGTGGAACGATTCTGCTCTGAAAAGTCTATTTCTTGCTGGGCTCAGTGAAAGGGTTAAAGACCTGCTAATTGCTTATCCTACACCTGAGGATTTGCAACAGGCTATGCAATTAGCTATACGGGTGGATAGAAGACTGCGTGCTAGGGTTAATGAGAGCAAATCCTCTGCTATGTCAGTTTCTGGTTATGATAATGTGTGTATTAACAGTGGTGAACCGATGGAGATTGGATCGGTGGCACCTCGCTCTCAAGAAAGAGACCGTCGTTTTTCGGAAGGCTTGTGTTTCTATTGCGGAAAATCTGGTCATTTGATTAAAGGCTGTGAGCTTCGTATGAAGAAAGAAAAAAAAATGGTCAGTCACGCCCGTATTGCCTGTTTAAATTCCAAGGGTGTATTTTTAGCTGCTTCCACGATTGCTCAGAAAAAATTGATGGAATTTCGGGTGTTTGTTGATTGCGGGTCTACACTGAATGTAATTGATGGGGGATTCGTGGAAAAACTCAATTTAAAACCTGAACCTTTATCATCCCCCATTGCTGTGGTTTCTGTGGATGGCTCCCCTTTGAAGAATATTACTCTCAAGGTCAGTGAATTTCCTCTCACTATTAATGGTGTTCACCATGAGAAATTGGATTTGGTAGTGTTGAATAACTTGCCTTCTCCAGTAATATTGGGTTTGCCCTGGTTAAAATTTCACAATCCTGTACTGGATTGGTCTACCAGTGAAATTAAATCCTGGAGCCATAAATGTTATGACAAGTGTTGTAACGGGCGTATTGCAGCTTTGGATAGGGGAGAATTGCCTGTTCCTATTCAGGATTTTTGGAGAGTTTTTTCTGAGAAAGAATCGCAGGTTTTGCCTCCCCATAGAGACTATGATTGTTCTATTGAATTTGTCCCTGGAGCGACTCTTCCTAAGAGTCGTTTATTTAACCTTACTATTCCTGAGAGGAAGGCTTTGGAGGAATACATACAGACAAGCTTGGCCGCCGGTCACATTAGGCCCTCTAAGTCTCCTGTGGCGGTTGGATTTTTTTTTGTAAAAAAAAAGGACGGCGGTTTACGTCCTTGTCTGGATTTTCGTGAGATTAACAAAATTACGGTACGCAATCCTTACCCACTGCCATTGATTCCTGATCTGTTTAACCAGTTATTGGGGGCCAAGTGGTTCTCTAAAATTGACCTTAAGGGGGCATACAATCTGTTGCGCATGAAGGAGGGTGATGAATGGAAGACTGCTTTTAACACTCCTGTGGGTCATTTTGAGAATCTGGTTATGCCTTTTGGTCTTACTAATGCTCCTGCATTTTTTCAGAATCTGATTAATGACATCCTTAGACCTTTGATCGGTAAAAATGTGGTTGTGTATTTGGATGACATTTTGATTTATTCGCCAGATCTGGAGTCTCATTGGCGGAGCGTGCGTGAGGTATTACAGTTATTAATGGACAATTCGCTTTTTGCTAAGCTGGAGAAATGTGAGTTCGCTGTACAGAGAATTAGTTTTTTGGGCTACATTATCTCCAGCAAAGGTTTTGAGATGGATCCGGTTAAGGTTCAGGCTGTGCAGGAATGGCCTAGGCCTATTGGTTTGAAATCGATACAGAGGTTTTTGGGTTTCGCCAATTACTATAGAAAGTTCATAAAAAATTTTTCTAGTATTGTCAAACCTCTGACTGATCTCACCAGGAAAGGTGCTGATGCGGTTCAGTGGTCTTCTGAGGCCATTGAAGCTTTTGTGTATCTCAAGGAGAGGTTCACCTCTGCTCCCATCCTTATGCAGCCTGATGTTACTAGGCCGTTTTTGGTTGAGGTTGATGCTTCCTCTGTGGGGGTTGGCGCAGTATTGTCTCAGGATAACGGGGATGGATTACATCCCTCTGCCTTTTTTTCAAAAAAATTTTCGGAGACTGAATTGAATTACGATATTGGTAATCGGGAATTATTGGCTATTAAACTCGCATTTGAACACTGGCGCCACTTCTTGGAAGGTGCGGAATTTCCCGTTCAGGTTCTTACGGATCATAAAAATCTGATATATCTTGATGCTGCCAAGCGCCTGAATGCCCGTCAGGCTAGGTGGGCACTGTTTTTCTCGCGGTTTAATTTCTCCGTTACTTACATCCCTGGTACTAAGAATGTTAAGGCGGATGCCTTGTCTCGCAGTTTTTCTCCCATAGTCGGTGCTGAGAAAGAGGAAAACATTTTACAAGAAGGTGTTGTGATAGCTGCTTTGGACTCCGTTTTGGAGGATGAGATTCTTAAAGCTCAGGAGAATGCCCCATCTAACACTCCTCATGGGAGGTTGTTTGTGCCTGGGACCTTTAGGAGAGATTTGTTTGTTGAGTGTCACGAATCTCGGTTGGCAGGTCATCCCGGAATCTCTGAGACCAAGAGACTGGTGGGTCGCAGTTTTTGGTGGCCTGGATGGCAGAAGGAAGTCATTAAGTGGGTGCGCCAATGTACTATATGTGCTAGATCTAAGTCCTCACATACTCCTGCTGCGGGGTTGCTTTGTCCTTTGGAGGTCCCCAGTGCTCCTTGGACACATTTGGCTATGGACTTTATAACTGACCTTCCCCCCTCTGAGGGTTTTACTGTCATCTGGGTGGTCGTGGACCGTTTTAGCAAGATGTGTCACTTGGTTCCCTTCGTCAAACTGCCCTGCGCTAAAACTCTCGCTAAGGCCTTTGTCAAGGAAATTGTCAGACTTCATGGCGTTCCTACTGACATTGTTTCTGATAGGGGTCCTCAGTTCGTGGCTCGTTTTTGGCGTGCCTTTTGTGACAGGTTGGGAATTCATTTGTCGTTTTCGTCCGGATATCATCCTGAATCTAATGGCCAGACAGAAAGGAAAAACCAGGATGTTGAGCAGTTCTTGCGTTGTTTTGTGGCAGACAATCAAGAGGGGTGGTCTGAGTTTCTGCCACTTGCCGAATTTGCTCTGAACAATCATACATCTTCTTCTGCTGGTTGTTCGCCTTTTTTTTGTTGTTCTGGGAGACATCCGTCGTTTGGGTCGTTCTCCAAGTTGGGATCTGCCGTGCCTGAGGAGGAGAATTTTTCCGGTGATTTGGAAAGAGTTTGGACGGATGTGCGTGGTAATCTTCAGGAGGCCAACAGAAAATCTAAAGACTACTTTGATAGGAAACGACAGGAGGTTTTGTTCGCTGTTGGTGACATGGTTTGGTTGTCCTCTAGGAATCTGCGGTTGAGGATTCCTTCTAAGAAATTGGGTCCCAAGTTTGTAGGGCCCTTTAAGGTGCTTCAGGTTGTCAAACAAACTGCTGTTAGGTTGGAGGTTCCTACCTCCTGGAGAATTAATCCGGTCTTTCATGTCTCTCTGTTAAAAAAAGCTGTTGTGTTGGATGGTGACGCCTCTGCCTCTGTTCCTCCGGTGGTGGAGGACGGTGAATATGAAATTTCTCGCATCCTTGACTCTAGACGGTATAGAGGTAGTTTGCAGTATCTTGTGGCCTGGAAAGGTTTCGGACCCGAGGATAACTCTTGGGTGAGGTCAGATGATGTTTCCGCGTCCAGACTTATCAGAGCGTTTCACAGGAGATTTCCTGATAAGCCTGGTCCTAGGGGATCCGGAGGATCCTCTTAGAAGGGGGGGTACTGTTAGAACCTTGCTGTTAGGTTTTTTTTCCTTTGCTGGTCACATGACCTTGTTGGCCTATTTAATCCTGCTCCGCCCTTCTGGCTTTGCTGGACTGCATTGTATATCTACTTTCTAGCTAGCCTGTGCTCTGTATCTAACTCTGTTAGTTTGCTTGGTCTACGGACCTCTATGTTCTATCTATTTTGTTTGTTCGTCTGTCTGCTACTATTTCTGTTAGGAGGTGTCCCATATTCCTCCCAGTCCTTAGTACTTGTAGGGATTCCCTCCCCACATCTATAGGTCTCCGTACAGACTAGATTAGGACTTTAGCAGGTCTGATCGCAGGATCAGGTTCCCTGTTACATCGTGGGGATTCAGCTGAGTCCTATAGTAGGGACAGATCTCCTCTCTTTCCTTAGCTTTGGTAGCAGAACATAACAGCTGCCTTGGGACTGCTCCCGAAAAGGGAGAGGAGGAGGAGAGAAAGAATAGAGACAGGGTGTGGTCTTAACCAGTCTAGACAGACCGCACCCGGCAGCCAGCATGGACGGAAGCAAGGATCCAGCCTCCGCCTCTGGCCTGCAGCAACAAGTGACGCCCCTCACCCTGGAGGGGGAATCAAGTAAATCGTCCCCGGAGGATGCGGAATTCCTCCAAAATGAGATCCTAGAGCTGAGCCAGCAGGTAGAACGGGCCCAGCAAGCAGCGGTCACCACGTGGAGGAGCGAGCTGCTGGAGAAATTAGCAGCACGGCGGAGAACAGCACCGGATGCCAGCAGCGGCACCCCAGCCCCGGCGGAGCCCGCTGAACACCAGCAGGCCGTGTGCAGCACAGGAGCAGGTAGGAAGAGTTCCCCCGTCCCAGGCGCTGCAAGCGCCGACCTGCTCCTGGGCCTCCTACACCAGCACTCCCCGTACCCCGCCATGTACTCCCTGGAGCAGCTGCTTAGCCCAGAACCTCCACCCCCGGGCGCTGATCCTGAGGACCTCCTGCTTGGTTCCCTTCCGGAACCTCCACCCCCGGGCGCTGATCTAGAGAACCTCCTGCTCGGTTCCTTCCCGGAGCCTCCACCTCCGGCACCCGAGTGGGTGTACAGCGCTCCGGCTTTTGATTGGTCTGGCCGGGTCGAGGACAAGCAGCCGTGCCCACTACTCCCGACACCAGCGCCCCCGGTTGCCTGCCCCAGCGGAGAAGAATTTAGTTGGGACAACCGGGGGGGGACCTGATGGGGTTCCCGCAGGAGACCCAAGCCGAAGCCCTGCAGAGAAAGGAGTTCTGCAGGCGGGAGCTCCAACAGCTGGAGAAGGATCGGCTCACTCGGCGGTCACGTTGTGAGCGGTTAGAGGCCCGGAACAAGGCCGCAAAGGCTCAAGCCCGGCAGGCGGAATCGGCCCACCCCAGCCCCCGTGAAGAAGGACTTGTAGTAAAGTTCGACTTGAAGGCTGGGTGGGGCTTTATCCGCGATCCCAACTTTGCCAGGGATATTTTCATGAACCGGCGGGATGTTGAGCCCGAGCTGGAACAGGGCCACCCCGACCGGAACCTGTTCCCCGGTGACCGTGTCACCTACACTCGGCACCATGGGGAACGCGGGTGGTATGCCCTCCAGGTGTACCGCGTGATCGAGGACACACCACCGCAGGACATGGCTGATGACTGGCTGGGTCCAGCAAGAATCAAAAGTACCCCAGGCGGGGACCCCACTACTAGTACAGTAGGTGGGACTAAACTGTAAATAGTCACCCGTAACGGTACCACCAGTATTTTGCTTTATGTGTGCATAATTACCCGTCAGGGTATACAGACTTCAGGCTGGGGACTGTGAACAGCCAAAGACTGATATTGTATATAGTTTTGCACTTCTTAAAGTGCTCCCTATTGGTTTTATAAGTGCAATCAAGTGATCTCAGAAGAAAAACCCATTTGGCGTGGCGGAAGACGTGGTCCAGCACCAGGATCACTTATGCCCAGCAGCCACGCCCAGGGCCTACGTTGAGAGTTTGCAGACGGGTCCCTCATGCTGCTACCTTTGCACTCTTTTACCAGTAAGATGGAAACTCTACTTGGGATCTTACTGCAAGATGTTTGAAAATGTTTTACATGAAGATGTATATATCCCAGTGAAAAGTGTTTGTAATGATGATACCCTATAACGTTAAAGTGAAGTGCCTCCCATAAAGGGAAGAAATGTTTTTGTTACAATCTTATATGCGAATGCATTCTAAAAACTGCATGTCTAATATACCGTGTTTTGCTCAGTTCCAGCGCACGGATGTGCTGTGTTCTACCAGGGGAGAGTGTGGTGCCCCTGAGGGTTCAGTCGCCGTAGAGGTACTGCACCTCACCTAGAGGTGTGGTGTCTCCTTCTCTCAGGTAAGGAGGGAGTGCTGCCCGGAACCCCAACACCCACATTCAACACTACACTACTCCAGGCCGGCTGGAAGGGAAAGATGCATGCGCAGTGCTAAGTCCTGTCCCTGGCTGCAGTGGGGGGAACCCAAAGGTAAGGGGAACCAGTAGTGGGTGTGGGTGGAGGAAGCAGTTTAGGGGAGCACCATAGAAGGAGGTATAAAAAGGGAAGCCATCTTAGGGTGGTAGTTGAGTAGAGGAGTGAGAGAGGACAGACAGTCTGGGAGCAGAGTCTCTTTAGGAGCTCTGCTCCACAAGTAGGGCCCAGTGCTAGAGGCCCAGGAGAGGAGCAGAGGAGAAAGGCTCCGTTCTGTTGAAGGGGGTACGGCGAGTGCAGGACTGCACCCGTACGCCCCGAATCTGTCAGAAGACAGAGGGATCAGGCCGCAAGAAGGGGACCGGCCGCTGGACCAGCCGTGTAACTCCAGGTCTCGGCTGGAAAAACCGGAGGCTTCTGGCTTTTATAGTTCAGTTGCCAAAGCCTCATTCTAATCTACGTGAGGGTCAAGCAGGTCCGGGAACTCCAGTTAGACAGGAGGGACTTCAGAGCACCCGAGCGGGACTGAGAGTGGGGAAGCGCAGGGCAGGAGGAAGAAGACCCAGCGTGAAGTCGATCTAGTGAGGAACACAAGAAAGCGGGGTTCCATCAGGTGCTCCTAATCTACCTGAGGAAGAGCTGAACCCCCGGTCTGGTGAACGCAGTGCGCTGTGGGAGGCTGGCACCCGCGCAGTGTATCAGTGGAACGTATATGAGAACTGTGAGTAAAGACTCTGATGACTGCACCGCACTGCCTCCGTCCATTATTTCAGCTGCGCTCTTTCTCCCCCTGCACTACAACGCCCAGCGCAACCAACAATATCTACACTGCCCTGGAGCTAGCTCTTCCTGTGGAGAGCCACACCATCCCTGCTGCAGTAACATCAGCTTCAGAGGACTGCTCCGCAGCGGCGGCTCCCTTTGGCCGCATTCCACAGGTGGCGTCACAAACTATTTACTTTATTTTTATTTTCTATCCAAGTTCCAATCCCCTTTTTCAAGAGTGACCCCAGGGTACGGGCCCGGGAGCCGACCACCGTGACATCCCCAAAACCAGGTAAAGGCCTGGGTACCGAGTCGTCCCCATCCCCTGGGCGCGTCATCAGCATGTCAGGAGCTGCAGTCTCCTATGTCAGCATGTCAGAAGCTGCACTCTCCTATGTCAGCATGTCAGAAGCTAAACTCTCCTATGTCAGCATGTCAGGAGCCGAACTCTCCTTTGTCAGTATGTCAGGAGCAGCTGCACTCTCCTATGTCACCATGTCAGGAGCTGCACTCTCCTATGTCAGCATGTCAGGAGCTGCACTCTCCTATGTCAGCATGTCAGAAGCTGCACTCTCCTATGTCACCATATCAGGAGCTGCACTCTCCTATGTCAACATGTCAGGAGCTGCACTCATCTATGTCAACATGTCAGGAGCTGCACTCTCCTATGTCAGTATGTCAGGAGCAGCTGCACTCTCCTATGTCACCACGTCAGGAGCTGCACTCTCCTATGTCAGCATGTCAGGAGCTGCACTCTCCTATGTCAGTATGTCAGGAACTGCACTCTCCAATGTCAAGAGCTGTGCTCTCCTATGCCAGTATGTCAGCAGCTGCACTCTCCTAGGTCTGGAGCTGCACTCTCCTAGGTCAAAAGCTGTATCACACTCCTAGGGTCAGGAGCAGCACTCTCCTAGGTCAGGAGCTGCATCACAATCTTAGGTCGGGTTCTGCACTCTCCTATGTCAGGAGCTGCATTCTCTTATGTCAGGAGCTGCACGCTTCTATTTCAATATGTCAGGAGCTGCACTCTCCTATTTCAGAAGCTGCATCACACTCCTAGGTCAGGAGCTGCACTCTCATGCGTGAGGAGCTGCATCACACTCCTAGATCAGGAGCTGCACTCTCCTATATCAGTAGCTGCATCACTCTCCTATGTCTGGAGTTGCACTCTCATATGTGAGGAGCTGCATCACACTCCTATATCAGGAGCTGCATTCTCCTATGTCAGGAGCTGCATCACTCTTCTATGTCAGGAGCTGCACTCTGCTATGTCAGTATGTCAGGAGCTGCACACTTCTATTTCAATGTGTCAAGAGCTGCACTCTCCTAGATCAGAAGCTGCATCACACTCCTAGATCAGGAGCTGCACTCTCCTATGTCAGTAGCTGCATCACTCTCCTATGTCTGGAGTTGCACTCTCATATGTGAGGAGCTGCATCACACTCCTATATCAGGAGCTGCATTCTCCTATGTCAGGAGCTGCATCACTCTTCTATGTCAGGAGCTGCACTCTGCTATGTCAGTATGTCAGGAGCTGCACACTTCTATTTCAATGTGTCAAGAGCTGCACTCTCCTAGATCAGAAGCTGCATCACACTCCTAGGTCAGGAGCTGCAATTTCCTATGTCAGGAGCTGCACGCTCATATGTGAGGAGTTGCATCACACTCCTAGATCAGGAGCTGCACTCTCCTATGTCAGGAGCTGCATCACTCTCCTATGTCAGGAGCTGCATCACTCTCCTCTGTCAGGAGCTCCACTCTCATATGTGAGGAGCTGCATCACACTCCTAGATCAGGAGCTGCACTCTCCTATGTCAGGAGCTGCACTCTCCTATGTCAGTATGTCAGGAGCTGCACGCTTCTATTTCAATATATCATGAGCTGCTCTTTCCTAGGTCAGTAGCTGCATCACCCTCCTAGGTCAGGAGCTGCATCACACTCCTAGGTCAGGAGCTGCACTCTTCTATGTCAGGAGTTGCATCACTCTCATAGGTCAGGAGCTACACTCTCTCCTATGTCAGGATCTGCATTCTCTTATGTTAGTATGTCAGGAGCTGCACTTTCCTAGGTCAGAAGCTGCATCACATTCCTAGGTCAGGAGCTGCACTCTCATATGTCAGGAGCTGCATCACACTCCTAGATCAGAAGCTGCACTCTCCTATGTCAGGAGCTCCATCACTCTCCTATGTCAGGAGCTGCATCACTCTCCTACATCAGGAGCTGCTCTCTCCTATGTCAGTATGTCAGGAGCTGTGACGCGCCCCCTGGGCCGTGGGGTACCCGGAGCCGGGCCTGTAGATGATCGGGGTTGTAGTCACCGTGGCGGTGACCCAGGTGGTCAATCCAAGGGTAGTAGATGTATATAGGTTATATAATGTCCGACTACACCACCTGTGGAGTGCGGTTAAAAGAGACCACCGCTGCGGAACAGTCCTCTGAAGCTGGTGGTATAGCAGCAAAGGTGGAATAACTCCCCACAGGAAGAGTTAGCTTCGGGGCAGTGTGTGTGGATGATGGTGGTTGTGCAGGGTATCGCGGTGCAGAAATAACCACAGAGTCCATATAGTGTAGTCCCAGGGTCTTTACTGGTAGCAATTGGACAGGCCTGGACGGGAGTACTGGCTAGTGATAAGAGCCTGGTCAGTCTGGGAGCAAGCATAGAGTCCTCCTGGCCAGGTGGAGTTGTAGGCCTGCCGTCCTTACTATACTCTTTTGGCTTCTCTGCTTATAGCTGTGTTGTAGCCCACGTACGTGAGTGTAACGTGCGGTGCTCACCCGTATAGCTGGCAGCTCGGGCCTTGTCGATGCCTCGCTCCTCCTTAGCGGTACTGGTCCTTCGGTGCTGCTGAGGCTCCGGGCGTCTGATGGGGGTCAAGAGACCTGCAATCTCCTGCCCTACGGTATCTGCTGCTGGGTCTAGAATTCCCCACAGCCTCGGACTCCGGTGTCCGGTTCTCTGTGTAGTCCAGCTAGGACGAGCTATCTCCAGCTCCAGTCCCTAGCTCCTCACTCCTTGATGTCCTACACTCAACTCTCTGACACTGACTAAACTAACCCCTCCCCCAGATACCAGTTGCCAAGGGCAGGGACTCCCCTTGCTGGCCTGGAGCCAGGAAAGTGTTGCATGTATAGTGTACCTGACCAGGAAACCCCTGCTTGCCTCCAGACATGGCATTACCTCTTTTAAGGGAGGCAATACCACTGTGGCAACCAGACCCTCTGGGGTGCCACAGCTGCACTCTCCAATGTCAAGAGCTGCGCTCTCCTATACCTGTATGTCAGCAGCTGCACTTTACTAGATCAGGAGCTGCACTCTCCTAGGTCAGAAGCTGCATCACAGTTCTAGGTGTTATGTTCTGCTACCAGAGCTAAGGAAAGAGAGGAGATCTGTCCCTACTATGAGACTCAGCTGAATCCCTACGATGTAACAGGGAACCTGATCCTGCGATCAGACCTGCTAAAGTCCTAATCTAGTCTGTACGATGACCTATAGATGTGGGGAGGGAATCCCTACAAGTACTAAGGACTGGGAGGAATATGGGACACCTCCTAACAGAAATAGTAGCAGACAGACGAACAAACAAAATAGATAGAACATAGAGGTCCGTAGACCAAGCAAACTAACAGAGTTAGATACAGGGCACAGGCTAGCTAGAAAGTAGATATACAATGAAGTCCAGCAAAGCCAGAAGGGCGGAGCAGGACTAAATAGGCCAACAAGGTCATGTGACCAGCAAAGGAAAAAAAACCTAACAGCAAGGTTCTAACAGTACCCCCCCTTCTAAGAGGATCCTCCGGATCCCCTAGGACCAGGCTTATCAGGAAATCTCCTGTGAAACGCTCTGATAAGTCTGGACGCGGAAACATCATCTGACCTCACCCAAGAGTTATCCTCGGGTCCGAAACCTTTCCAGGCCACAAGATACTGCAAACTACCTCTATACCGTCTAGAGTCAAGGATGCGAGAAATTTCATATTCCCCGTCCTCCACCACCGGAGGAACAGAGGCAGAGGCGTCACCATCCGACACAACAGCTTTTTTTAACAGAGAGACATGAAAGACCGGATTAATTCTCCAGGAGGTAGGAACCTCCAACCTAACAGCAGATTGGTTGACAACCTGAAGCACCTTAAAGGGCCCTACAAACTTGGGACCCAATTTCTTAGAAGGAATCCTCAACCGCAGATTCCTAGAGGACAACCAAACCATGTCACCAACAGCGAACAAAACCTCCTGTCGTTTCCTATCAAAGTAGTCTTTAGATTTTCTGTTGGCCTCCTGAAGATTACCACGCACACCCGTCCAAACTCTTTCCAAATCACCGGAAAAATTCTCCTCCTCAGGCACGGCAGATCCCAACTTGGAGAACGACCCAAACGACGGATGTCTCCCAGAACAACAAAAAAAAGGCGAACAACCAGCAGAAGAAGATGTATGATTGTTCAGAGCAAATTCGGCAAGTGGCAGAAACTCAGACCACCCCTCTTGATTGTCTGCCACAAAACAACGCAAGAACTGCTCAACATCCTGGTTTTTCCTTTCTGTCTGGCCATTAGATTCAGGATGATATCCGGACGAAAACGACAAATGAATTCCCAACCTGTCACAAAAGGCACACCAAAAACGAGCCACGAACTGAGGACCCCTATCAGAAACAATGTCAGTAGGAACGCCATGAAGTCTGACAATTTCCTTGACAAAGGCCTTAGCGAGAGTTTTAGCGCAGGGCAGTTTGACGAAGGGAACCAAGTGACACATCTTGCTAAAGCGGTCCACGACCACCCAGATGACAGTAAAACCCTCAGAGGGGGGAAGGTCAGTTATAAAGTCCATAGCCAAATGTGTCCAAGGAGCACTGGGGACCTCCAAAGGACAAAGCAACCCCGCAGCAGGAGTATGTGAGGACTTAGATCTAGCACATATAGTACATTGGCGCACCCACTTAATGACTTCCTTCTGCCATCCAGGCCACCAAAAACTGCGACCCACCAGTCTCTTGGTCTCAGAGATTCCGGGATGACCTGCCAACCGAGATTCGTGACACTCAACAAACAAATCTCTCCTAAAGATCTCAGGCACAAACAACCTCCCATGAGGAGTGTTAGATGGGGCATTCTCCTGAGCCTTAAGAATCTCATCTTCCAAAACGGAGTCTAAAGCAGCTATCACAACACCTTCTTGTAAAATGTTTTCCTCTTTCTCAGCACCGACTATGGGAGAAAAACTGCGAGACAAGGCATCCGCCTTAACATTCTTAGTACCAGGGATGTAAGTAACGGAGAAATTAAACCGCGAGAAAAACAGTGCCCACCTAGCCTGACGGGCATTCAGGCGCTTGGCAGCATCAAGATATATCAGATTTTTATGATCCGTAAGAACCTGAACGGGAAATTCCGCACCTTCCAAGAAGTGACGCCAGTGTTCAAATGCGAGTTTAATAGCCAATAATTCCCGATTACCAATATCGTAATTCAATTCAGTCTCCGAAAATTTTTTGGAAAAAAAGGCACAGGGATGTAATCCATCCCCGTTATCCTGAGACAATACTGCGCCAACCCCCACAGAGGAAGCATCAACCTAAACCAAAAACGGCCTAGTAACATCAGGCTGCATAAGGATGGGAGCAGAGGTGAACCTCTCCTTGAGATACACAAAAGCTTCAATGGCCTCAGAAGACCACTGAACCGCATCAGCACCTTTCCTGGTGAGATCAGTCAGAGGTTTGACAATACTAGAAATTTTTTTTATGAACTTTCTATAGTAATTGGCGAAACCCAAAAACCTCTGTATCGATTTCAAACCAATAGGCCTAGGCCATTCCTGCACAGCCTGAACCTTAACCGGATCCATCTCAAAACCTTTGCTGGAGATAATGTAGCCCAAAAAACTAATTCTCTGTACAGCGAACTCACATTTCTCCAGCTTAGCAAAAAGCGAATTGTCCATTAATAACTGTAATACCTCACGCACGCTCCGCCAATGAGACTCCAGATCTGGCGAATAAATCAAAATGTCATCCAAATACACAACCACATTTTTACCGATCAAAGGTCTAAGGATGTCATTAATCAGATTCTGAAAAAATGCAGGAGCATTAGTGAGACCAAAAGGCATAACCAGATTCTCAAAATGACCCACAGGAGTGTTAAAAGCAGTCTTCCATTCATCACCCTCCTTCATGCGCAACAGATTGTATGCCCCCTTAAGGTCAATTTTAGAGAACCACTTGGCCCCCAATAACTGGTTAAACAGATCAGGAATCAATGGCAGTGGGTAAGGATTGCGTACAGTAATTTTGTTAATCTCACGAAAATCCAGACAAGGACGTAAACCGCCGTCCTTTTTTTTTACAAAAAAAAATCCAACCGCCACAGGAGACTTAGAGGGCCTAATGTGACCGGCGGCCAAGCTTGTCTGTATGTATTCCTCCAAAGCCTTCCTCTCAGGAATAGTAAGGTTAAATAAACGACTCTTAGGAAGAGTCGCTCCAGGGACAAATTCAATAGAACAATCATAGTCTCTATGGGGAGGCAAAACCTGCGATTCCTTCTCAGAAAAAACTCTCCAAAAATCCTGAATAGGAACAGGCAATTCTCCCCTATCCAAAGCTGCAATACGCCCGTTACAACACTTGTCATAACATTTATGGCTCCAGGATTTAATTTCACTGGTAGACCAATCCAGTACAGGATTGTGAAATTTTAACCAGGGCAAACCCAATATTACTGGAGAAGGCAAGTTATTCAACACTACCAAATCCAATTTCTCATGGTGAACACCATTAATAGTGAGAGGAAATTCACTGACCTTGAGAGTAATATTCTTCAAAGGGGAGCCATCCACAGAAACCACAGCAATGGGGGATGACAAAGGTTCAGGTTTTAAATTGAGTTTTTCCACGAATCCCCCATCAATTACATTCAGTGTAGACCCGCAATCAACAAACACCCGAAATTCCATTAATTTTTCCTGAGCAATCGTGGAAGCAGCTAAAAATATACCCTTGGAATTTAAACAGGCAATACGGGCATGACTGACCATTTTTTTTTCTTTCTTCATACGAAGCTCACAGCCTTTAATCAAATGACCAGATTTTCCGCAGTAGAAACACAAGCCTTGCGAAAAACGACGGTCTTTTTCTTGAGAGCGAGGTGCCACCGATCCAATCTCCATCGGTTCACCACTGTTAGTACACACATTATCATAACCAGAAACTGACATAGCAGAGGATTTGCTCTCATTAACCCTTGCACGCAGTCTTCTATCCACCCGTATAGCTAATTGCATAGCCTGTTGCAAATCTTCAGGTGTAGGATAAGCAATTAGCAGGTCTTTAACCCTTTCACTGAGCCCAGCAAGAAATAGACTTTTCAGAGCAGAATCGTTCCACCCTGTTTGAGTGGACCAACGACGAAAATGTGTACAATATTTTTCCACATTACCCGATCCTTGTTTTAGACGTCTCAACTCAGTCTCAGCTGATGCGACACGGTCAGGATCATCATATAATAGTCCCAAAGCAGAAAAAAAACTATCCACTGATCTGAAGCATGAATCACTAGGTTGCAAAGAAAAGGCCCACTCCTGAGGCTCTTTGCGCAAAAGTGACATTATGAACCCTACGCGCTGGGATTCATCCCCAGAGGACTTAGGTCTCAAACGAAAATACAATAAGCAAGCATTTTTAAATGAAAAAAATTCTCGGTGTTCACCAAAAAACAAATCCGGCAAACATACCTTAGGCTCCAAGAAATGTGCTCCAAGACAGTTACTCACGTGCTGACGGAGCTCGGCCACCTCCAGAGAGAGTCCCTGCAGGCGATGAGCCAAATCCTGAACCGACACCATGATGGAACAGAAAAATCTTTCCTTAGAGAATTTGCTGGCTGGACTTACTGTTATGTTCTGCTACCAGAGCTAAGGAAAGAGAGGAGATCTGTCCCTACTATGAGACTCAGCTGAATCCCTACGATGTAACAGGGAACCTGATCCTGCGATCAGACCTGCTAAAGTCCTAATCTAGTCTGTACGATGACCTATAGATGTGGGGAGGGAATCCCTACAAGTACTAAGGACTGGGAGGAATATGGGACACCTCCTAACAGAAATAGTAGCAGACAGACGAACAAACAAAATAGATAGAACATAGAGGTCCGTAGACCAAGCAAACTAACAGAGTTAGATACAGGGCACAGGCTAGCTAGAAAGTAGATATACAATGAAGTCCAGCAAAGCCAGAAGGGCGGAGCAGGACTAAATAGGCCAACAAGGTCATGTGACCAGCAAAGGAAAAAAAACCTAACAGCAAGGTTCTAACACTAGGGTCAGGAGCTGTACTCTCCTAGGTCAAAAGCTGTATCACACTCCTAGGGTCAGAAGCTGTACTCTCCTAGGTCAGGAGCTGCATCACACTCCTAGATCAGGAACTACACTTTCATATGACAGGAGCTGCATCACACTCCTAGATCAGGAGCTGCATTACTCTCCTATGTCAGGAGCTGCATCACTCTCCTACGTCAGGAGCTGCTCTCCCCTATGTCAGTATGCCAGGAGCTGCACGCTTCTATTTCAATATTTCAGGAGCTGCAGTTTCCTAGGTCAGGAGCTATATCACTCTCCTGCATTAGGAACTGCATCAAAGGCCTAGGTCAGGAGCTGCAATCTCGTATGTCAGGAGTTGCATCACTCTCCTATGTCAGGAGCTACATCACTTTCCTACATCAGGAGCTGCATGACACTCCTAGGTCAGGAGCTGCATCACTCTCCTTGGTCAGGAGCTGCACTCTCCTATGTCAGGAGCTGCACTCTCCTATGTCAGGAGCTGCATCACTCTCCTAGATCAGGAGCTGCACTCTCCTATACCAGGAGCTGCATTACTCTCCTATGTCAGGACCTGCATCACTCTCCTACGTCAGGAGCTGCTCTCCCCTATGTCAGTATGCCAGGAGCTGCACGCTTCTATTTCAATATATCAGGAGCTGCAGTTTCCTAGGTCAGGAGCTACATCACTCTCCTGCATTAGGAACTGCATCAAAGGCCTAGGTCAGGAGCTGCAATCTCGTATGTCAGGAGTTGCATCACTCTCATAGGTCAGGAGCTGCACTCTCCTATGTCAGGAGTTGCATCACTCTCCTATGTCAGGAGCTACATCACTTTCCTACATCAGGAGCTGCATGACACTCCTAGGTCAGGAGCTGCATCACTCTCCTTGGTCAGGAGCTGCACTCTCCTATGTCAGGAGCTGCACTCTCCTATGTCAGGAGCTGCATCACTCTCCTACATCAGGAGCTGCTCTCTTCTATGTCAGTATGTCAGGATCTGCACTTTCCTATGTTAGTTTGTCAGGAGCTGCACTCTCCTATGTCGGTATGTCAGGAGCGGCACGCTTCTACTTCAATATATTAGGAGCTGCACTTTCCTAGGTCAGGAGCTGCATCACTCTCCTAGGTCAGGAGCTTCACTCTCCAATGTCAGAAGCTGCATCACTCTTCATGTCAGGAGCTGCACTCTCCTATGACAGGAACTGCATCACTCTCCTAGATCAGGAGTTGCACTCTCCTGTGTCAGGGGCTGCATCACTCTCCTAGGTCAGGTGCTGCATCCAGAATCGAACTGGGGTGTCTTCAGACTACAGGAGGAACTGACTTTAGGGGCCCACACTACAACTATATGAAATTATCTGTTAGCCATTATCACTGTTATAGTTAAGCGTCAACTGTAAAATACAGGTGACTTGTGCACATTTAATGTGCATGTAGGGGGCTGGGGGTGATGAAGACGTTGAGTTGAAGATGGGGTTAATAAATGCTATATGTGTTTATAGTTATTTATGTGATAAAAGTGTTTCTTGTGTGAAATCTCTATGGCCGATTATTGGATGCCGGTTCACCTATAGGATTTGCCTAAAGTCATCCCTGGGATGCGGGAGGTCTGCCCAGAAGGGGGAACCATACAATAGAGATATGGATTTAGTACAGGAAAACAGACTCCAACAGCAGTAGCAGCAGTGAAGAAGTGTTTTTACTAGTGCAAGTTATCAGAACAGAATGAGGACACATTTCAGATGGAATCTGGATGTTGGCACAGTCCTAGGTTCATGGCCTATCAGAGGTGCTCAAGGCGAGGCCTCTATATCCCAAGAAGGGAGATTCTCAGCTGGGTTGAAGAATAAGTGGATTATGTTGGGTCTCAGGAAGGGACGAGAGCAAACACTGGAAAGGCACATTACCAAGGGTACTTCACTAACCAAAGAACTTGTCTTGATCTGTATACTGCAGCCGTGTATGGAAGAATTGAGTGAGTCTGTTAACCCGGATCTACGATCTCCAGTCTTGCTTGAAGTCGGTGTCGGTTCCATGAACGGTGTAACAGCGAGTACAGCAAATCTTCCATTGCAACACACGCTCTGGTCTCAGTCCTTAATAGTAGAGGGGGCATTGGACGAAGAGAATAGAGATTCAGCACACAGCATGATGGTAACAGCCCTGGGTGCTCCCCTCTACATGAGCACACCATAACTGGGATGTAAAACTAAGATAGTTTGCATTAGAGGGGTTCTTTGGTGAAAACAAGTGATGAGCGAGCATACTCGCAAGTACTCGGTACTCGCCCGAGCATCTCAGTACTCGAGATGCTCGGAGCTCGCCGAGTACTTTCGAGTTGATAGAGCGGATGCTCAGGTCCCCTCCATGCATGTTTGGCGCTCTTTAGAGCGCCAATCAACATGCCGGGATTGCCTGCCACTCATTGTAATGCTGCAGCCATGGTGGTTGTAGCATTACAGTGATTGGCTGGCCGCACAGCGTCATCAGGTCTATATCAGACCTGGCGCCGCTGTGCTCGTCACAGTCACTCCGGAATCAGGCAGAGTAGGGAGAGGTTCTGCTGCCTCAGGGAGAGATTTGCTTGTGTATTAGGTAGTGTAGGGAGAAAAACCGCACATTACACATATCCATCTTAACAAACAGTCCTTCTGAAGACTAATCCATCTGCAGAGATATCAGGCAGGCAGGGTATATAGGCAGGCAGTGTATATAGCAGACTGCAGTGCATATAGCACAAGAGGCTCCATTCCAATTCTGCCTTCTGCTGCTGTTAGATATTTCTATACAAAGGCCCAGGTCTCAGGGGCCAGGAATACTTTTTTTGGATCTTAATCCTCATTATTTGCTTAAAAAGCAATCCAGAGAACACCGTTTTTCTGCGCCATTTGCTTGTTGGCACTGCGGAATACAGCCAGGTCCTTTCCATATTACAGCGCATGAAATCCAGCTATTTAAAACTGTGTTTTCTCCGTCACATGGATCACATATACATTTTCAGAAAATACTGCCATTTTTGGCCTCCATTCCAATTTTTTTTCTCTGTGTCAGCAAAGTTTTTGACACCAGTTTGCTGTTCAAACTAGTTACCTACAGGCCAGGTATTTAAAAATCTGTTTTCTCCGTCACACGGATCACATATACGTTTTCAGAAAATACTGCCATTTCTGGCCTCCATTAAAAATTTCTTTCAGTGTGTCAGTGAAGCAATTGACACCAGTTTGCTGTTAAAACTAGTTACCTACAGGCCAGGTATTTAAAACTCTGTTTTCTCCGTCACACGGATCACATATACGTTGTCAGAAAATACTGTCATTTCTGGCCTCCATTAAAAATTTCTTTCAGTGTGTCAGTGAAGCAATTCACACTAGTTTGCTGTTCAAACTAGTTACCTACAGGCCAGGTATTTAAAACTCTGTTTTCTCCGTCACATGGATCACATATAAGTTCGCTCCAAACTCAGTCATTTGTAGTGAGCGTGGAAGATACTGTCCTCCATTTAAAATGGGCAAGGCACGTGGCAAGGAACGGGGTACTGGACGTGATGGTGATGGTGCATGCAGAGGCAGAGGACAAGGCCGCGGCACCCACATCTTCTCGCCCGACCTTCCTGTCCCAATTCCTAGGGGACTGCAGCACACCACTATTGAATCCAGAGCAGTGTCAAAAGGTTGTTGGTTGGATAGCGGATAATGCTTCCAGTCACTTAGCCACCACCACTGTCTTCCACACGGCCAAGTCTCAGTAGCCGTGAGTCTGGACCGCATATTCCTCACCCTGATCCTCCTTCCTCCCACCATGCCAAGTGCCCGGAGACAACTGATCCCATACTCTGAAGAGCTGTTCACTTTTCCATTTATAGATTTGGGCCTCTCGCCCGGTCCACTTGAAGTGGGGCAAGAGGAGATCGCATGTAGCGATGCCCAAATATTTGAGCAGCCATGGTCACACGAAGGCGATGGTGGCAAAGTATCACAAGAGGTGGACGATGACGAGACACAATTGCCAGAAAGTCAGGAGGAGGACCAGGGTGCGGAAGTGGGAGACGAGGTGGTGGATGATATATTAACTGACCTGGCAGGAGGACATGCAGAGCGAGGACAGCAGCACACAGGGGGAGGGAGGCAGAGCACCCCAACAGGCAGGAAGAAGCAGTGTGGTGGCCACAGACAGAAGGCAGGCAACCGTTCCCTGTAACACCAACACGAAGGAAGTTACCAGTACAACTGTTAGGTCTTCCCGAGTCTGGTTGTTTTTTAAAGACTCTGCTGATAACCCCAAAAAGGCCATTTGCACGACCTGCCAGGCCAGCATCAGCAGGGGTGGCAAAACGACCAGCCTGACCACCACCAGCATGATCAGGCACATGGCAGCAAAGCACCTGACTTTGTGGGCCGAACCCCAGGGTCCAGGAACAGTGTCTGCGGGTGGCACCATTGCTTCTTCCGCTGTTGTGCATGCAAGCCAATCCCCTGTCCATGGTGCATGCAAAGATGCCTCCTGCCCTGCACCTGTTGTTGAACACTCTCAAGTAGCAGCATCAGGAAGCACGTCCATGTCCTTG
Source organism: Phyllobates terribilis (assembly GCF_046119375.1). Classification (NCBI taxonomy): domain Eukaryota; kingdom Metazoa; phylum Chordata; class Amphibia; order Anura; family Dendrobatidae; genus Phyllobates; species Phyllobates terribilis. The sequence continues at coordinate 597,809,889 of NW_027362765.1, read as the reverse complement.
TCCCAGCGCAGCGTTCAGTTGTCCATATATTTATTTCTCAGGGACTTTGGCACAGGTGTATGTCTTATCATAAGGTGGTGCTGGGTCTTATATATTTTTCACAGTTGTCCATATGTAGCGCCCCGAGGGTTCGGCCGCTACAGGGGTATTGCACTTCTGCCAGAGGTGTGATATTCCACTCCCGGGTAAGGATCGTGTGTGGACCAGGGCTCGTTTAGCTGCATGCATCACACACACCCCATTTCCGGGGGACAGCTCAATGGTGCTCCCATTAGACAGTAATGCAGGCACGACAGAATCTGTCCCTGGCTGGAGTGGGGAGGGGGGAGGAAAACCCAGTGATGTAGGAGCAGGAGGGGACAGTCTCTGGGCATAGGTAGGAGCCCATTGGTTGCAAGTAACCTGGGCTCATACACTAGAGGGAGGTTTATAAGGTGGGCACCATCTTAGTTCAAAGTCAGTTCCGTCAGAGGAGTGAAGAGAGAGAAGGAGTTCAGCCAGAGAGGGCTGATAGGGAGCTGTGGCTCAGTCTGGGCCCAGCTCCACGAGGCAGGCCTGGAGTGGAGGCCAGAACCAGCAGAGAGGACAGATACAGAAAGGAACAGAAAGGAAAGGAAGAAAGGAACAGAACACCCAGAGAGGCCCAGAGACACGAGGGCAGAAGGAACCCCAAAGGCCCAGGAGATTGCGGGTGACGGGTTGGCAGAACAGGGTACCGGATCCCAAGTTGGTGGAGGCGACTAATCCTCAGCCAAGGACCGGCGGTCGTGATCACATCTTGGTGCGACCCCTCACTACACCTATTAGAAAGGCACACCACATAGGGTCAGGGAAGTGGACATCCAGCCTCCCAAGAGAAGACTCGAGGCAGCCGGACAAAAGTAGTGTCACTGGTGGGGCACGGCCAGAGCAAGGAATAGAAGGGAGTCCTGTGCCACACTCCGGAATTACTTGGGGGTTGACCGAGCCCCCTGCCTGGTGGACGCAGCACGGCTTGGGCAGTCATTGCCGGCAGAATGACTAAGAATATAAAGAACTGTGAGTAAAGCATTTGAACTGCAACCCCACGTCTCTCTGCTTCATCGCTGCACCAGCACTACTAGTGTTGGGACGCTCGCACCATCACTCCCATCCTCTACTACACTGCCCTGGGGCTGCACTCTTCCCGTGGGGAGTCACACTACCTCAGCTGCACACACCATCAGCCCCAGCGGTCTGCCTTGCAGCGGCGGTTCGCACTGACCGCAATCCACGGGTGGCGTAGTCGGACAATTAACCCAAAGCTTACAAATAGACTGCCACTGGTTTGACCACCCTGAGCCACGGGACCGGGTTGCCGCCACGGAGACTGCAACCCCCCAGAGACCTGGTTCCGGGTAACCCACACGCGTGCACAAACGCGGCCCAGGGGGCGAGTCACATACCCCAGTCCTTGGAACGCAAGCGCAAATATGCAGCCAACGCCCCACAGGCCACACTACTAAATTTTCACATTTCACGACTGCTTGCGCTCGAAATGTTGCCTTTTAGGCTCGTGGAGACGGAAGCATTCCGCAACCTGATGGCGGCGGCCGTACCTCGGTACTCGGTCCCCAGCCGACTCTATTTCTCCCGGAGTGCCGTCACCGCATTGCACAAGCACGTGTCCCAAAACATTAGCCGTGCCCTCAACAACGCAGTTACCGGGAAAATCCACCTAATCACGGACACGTGGACAAGTGCTTGTGGGCAGGGATGGTACATCTCGCTGACGGCACACTGGGTTAACATAGTGGAAGCCGGGAGCCAGTCGGACCTTGGGACAAAACACGTCCCCACGCCAAGGATTGCTTGCCCTAGGTTGATCAGGGTTGCCCCCACGGTCTACAGCTCCTGCACCTCATCCTCCTCAGCTTCCTCCTCCTCTTCAGCCTCCATCTCTGAAATGACCACATCAGTCACAAGCTGGAAGCACTGCAGCACTGCCTTGGCCAAGCGGCAACAGGCTGTGCTGAAGCTAATATGCTTAGGTGAAAAACCTCACAATGCTGAAGAGTTGTGGACAGCTCTGAAAGAGCAGGCAGATCTGTGGCTCACACCGCTGAACCTACAGCCAGGCATGGTCGTGTGTGACAATGGCCGGAACCTGGTGGCGGCTCTGAGGTGAAGCAAGCTCACACACGTACCATGCCTGGCCCATGTGCTTAACCCCGTGGTTCAGCGGTTTCTCAAATCCTACATGGAGCTGCCGGATCTCCTTGTTAAAGTACGCCGCCTGTGTGCCCATTTTAGAAAGTCACCTACAGCTTCCGCCACCCTTGCCGTGTTTCAGCAGCGTTTGCAGCTTCCGGCTCACAGACTGGTGTGTGATGTCCCCACGCGTTGGAACTCTACACTGCAGATGTTGGGAAGGATTTGTGAGCAGAAGAGGGCAGTTGTTGAGTACCAGCATCAACAAGGCCGTCGGTATTCAGTTCATACTCCACACATAAGACCTCAGGAGTGGACATGGATGTCAGACATATGTACCATCCTCCAAAACTTTGAGGACCCCACCAAGATGGTGAGCGGTGATGACGCCATAATTAGCATCACTATCACGCTTCTCTCTCTTGTGAAACGCTTTCTGCTCACAATCAAAGAGAATGCATTGCAGGTGGAGCACGATGAGATGGAGCAAGTAACCATACAGGGTGATTACACACAGCCCAGCCTCATCTCATCCCAACGTGGATTGGGTGACAATGAGGAAGAGGAGGAGGAGGAAGGACAGGAGCTAGTTTCATGCGCTATAGACGGTACTACCTGCACAGCTGTCATACCGTCTGTTCAGCGTGGATGGCCAGAGGACAGAGAGGAGGAGGAGGAGAGCATGGTCCGTCATCCTCTTGGTGAGGACACGGAAGTCTTGCCTGTTAGTAGTCTGGCATGCATGGCTGAGTTTATGTTATGCTGCCTTTCCTATGACCCTCGCGTTCTCAAAATTTTGGGTGACAGTCATTACTGGTTGGTGACACTTCTAGACCCATGCTATAAGGAGAACTTTATATCTCTTATTCCTGAGGCGGACAGGTCTACAAAAATGTACCAGAAGGCCCCTGTTGTGGAACTATTAAAAAAATTCCCATCTGAAAATGATGGCGGCAGAGGGCACACTTCGTTGGACAACCAAGGAGTACAGGCGAGAGAGACACAACTTCAATCCAGCAGAGGCAGGGGAACACTGTCAAAGTTTTGCGAGAGTTTTCTCAGCCCCTCCCATTGCACAGGCCCTGAGGCGCGGGGTACTCTCACAAGGAGTGCAAAGTTTGGGAAGATGCTGAAGGAGTACCTTGCCGACCGTACCAACGTCCTCCGTGATTCCTCTGTGCCTTATAATTATTGGGTATCCAAGCTGGATACGTGGAATGAACTGTCTCTCTATGCCTTGGAGGTCCTGGCCTGCCCTGCCGCCGGCATTTTATCAGAGCGGGTTTTTAGTGCTGCTGGTGGAATTATAACTGATAAGCGCATCCGCCTGTCAACTGAAAATGCTGACGGGCTGACTCTTATAAAAATGAACAAGGGCTGGATTGGGCCAGACTTCTCAACACTACCGAATGATAGCAGCGTAACATAAACTCAAATCCAGTGTCTTTTCTTGGGAGGTGTATTCCCATGCACCTTTTCACACCCAGACATGGGTATACGCTTCCTGATTTTGGCTATTAGCTCTTGTCCTCCTCCTCATCCTCCACCGCCATATCACCAGGGTGACCGTGGTCTGTGATTCAACACCCACATAATTTTTTTAAAGGGTGTTTATGATGCCGTAAAAAAAAATGTATACAGTATGTTCATGTATACCCCCCAAGGGTAAATGTTTGTCAGCCCATACACAGTGCATGGGCATTACAAGTATAGGAGGCCCACTCCTTTCTAATAGGAACATTTTTTTATGAGGCCCTCCTCCACGTCTCTTACAAGGGGCATTGGAGTGCCTCCAAATTTTTGGCAACACTTGCATTCACTGCATAGGCCAGCACTATGGGAGACTGTGGCAGCCTGCTGCGCACAGGTACCACAGGACCCAGGGTGCATGGACGGACTTCTCCACAAGAGGCCCTCACTATATACAAACACCTCCACCCTTCCACCTTATACCAGCAGAGGGAGCCTGTTAGGGATATATATATGGAAGGTGGAGCCAGACAGTTAGTTAGTCTCTCAGTCAGAGAGAGAGTGTGCTGACGCTGAGAGCAGCGAAGACGCAGCGCGTCTGCTGCTGAGTTTTGAGGGCCCCGAGTGAGGCCGAAGGCAAGAGGAGAAATGAGAGAGGAGTTGAGGGGACAGAGGAGCATCATAGGCTCACCCCAGTATACAAACCGGACACCGGGTCCGCGCCTACAGATTCCCTTTATACCCAGTAGGGATCACCGGCATTCCAGGAGGACTACAAGTCCCTGGACGACCTGAAGCTAGACCCATTACAGGACCAGGAACCACAAGGCCCCAGCGTCCAGGGAGAGTGGTTACCAGCAGAAGGTCCTACTACCGAGCGACAGGTGAAGGAACAGCACGACACATAAGCTAGGCCCAGTTGCAGGCTGGCCAGGAGCATGCAGAGAGGTAGACATGGACCAGGAGGCCTTATATCCGCTCACTTGGGAGAAGTCCTGAAGTGCACCCATCCTACTGAGTACCTTGGACCGTACCTGACATCTGCACCAGTAAAGGTATTGAAGCGAATCCCTTGTCTCTGTCAGTTACTCCTGCTGCCCCATCCGCCTGCACTACAAGTCCCAGCATCACCACCATCAAACTCCACACTGCCCCGGGGGCCCTCTCCACCTGTGGGGAGCAGAAACATTCCAGCTGCCATCCCATCACCCCCCAGAGGTCTGCAGCAGCGCTGGTAATCCTTACCAGGTACCACAGGTGGCGTCACAAACTATTTATTTTATTTTTATCTCTATCCAAGTTCCAATCCCCTTTTTGGTTGACCGCCCTGGGACATGGACCGGGCCAGCCACTGTGAAATATCCCCCACCAGCATCCATAGGCCCGGCTGCCGAGTACCCCATTGCCCCGGGGGCGCGTCAAGACCCACTTCCTAATAATGGGAACATTGTTTTGAGGAGGCCCTCTGACCTCCATGTCTCTTCCAAGGGGCATTGAAGTGCCTCCAAATTTTTGGCAACCCTTGCATTCACTTCATAGGCCAACACTATGGGAGACCCACTTCCTAATAATGGGAACATTGTTTTGAGGAGGCCCTGTGACCTCCATGTCTCTTCCAAGGGGCATTGAAGTGCCTCCAAATTTTTGGCAACACTTGCATTCACTGCATAGGCCAGCACTATGGAAGACCCACTTCCTAATAATGGGAACATTGTTTTGAGGAGGCCCTCTGACCTCCATGTCTTTTCCAAGGGGCATTGAAGTGCCTCCAAATTTTTGGCAACCCTTGCATTCACTGCATAGGTCAACACTATGGGAGACCCATTTCCTAATAATGGGACCATTGTTTTGAGGAGGCCCTCTGACCTCCATGTCTCTTCCAAGGGGCATTGAAGTGCCTCCAAATTTTTGGCAACCCTTGCATTCACTGCATAGGCCAGCACTATGGGAGACCCACTTCCTAATAATGGGACCATTGTTTTGAGGAGGCCCTCTAACCTCCATGTCTCTTCCAAGGGGCATTGAAGTGCCTCCAAATTTTTGGCAACCCTTGCATTCACTGCATAGTCCAGCACTATGGAAGACCCACTTCCTAATAATGGGAACATTGTTTTGAGGAGGCCCTCTGACCTCCATGTCTTTTCCAAGGGGCATTGAAGTGCCTCCAAATTTTTGGCAACCCTTGCATTCACTGCATAGGCCAGCACTATGGGAGACCCACTTCCTAATAATGGGAACATTGTTTTGAGGAGGCGCTCTGACCTCCATGTCTTTTCTAAGGTGCATTGAAGTGCCTCCAAATTTTTGGCAACCCTTGCATTCACTGCATAGGTCAACACTATGGGAGACCCATTTCCTAATAATGGGACCATTGTTTTGAGGAGGCCCTCTGACCTCCATGTCTCTTCCAAGGGGCATTGAAGTGCCTCCAAATTTTTGGCAACCCTTGCATTCACTGCATAGGTCAACACTATGGGAGACCCATTTCCTAATAATGGGACCATTGTTTTGAGGAGGCCCTCTGACCTCCATGTCTCTTCCAAGGGGCATTGAAGTGCCTCCAAATTTTTGGCAACCCTTGCATTCACTGCATAGGCCAGCACTATGGGAGACCCACTTCCTAATAATGGGACCATTGTTTTGAGGAGGCCCTCTAACCTCCATGTCTCTTCCAAGGGGCATTGAAGTGCCTCCAAATTTTTGGCAACCCTTGCATTCACTGCATAGTCCAGCACTATGGAAGACCCACTTCCTAATAATGGGAACATTGTTTTGAGGAGGCCCTCTGACCTCCATGTCTTTTCCAAGGGGCATTGAAGTGCCTCCAAATTTTTGACAACCCTTGCATTCACTGCATAGGCCAGCACTATGGGAGACCCACTTCCTAATAATGGGACCATTGTTTTGAGGAGGCCCTCTAACCTCCATGTCTCTTCCAAGGGGCATTGAAGTGCCTCCAAATTTTTGGCAACCCTTGCATTCACTGCATAGTCCAGCACTATGGAAGACCCACTTCCTAATAATGGGAACATTGTTTTGAGGAGGCCCTCTGACCTCCATGTCTTTTCCAAGGGGCATTGAAGTGCCTCCAAATTTTTGGCAACCCTTGCATTCACTGCATAGGCCAGCACTATGGGAGACCCACTTCCTAATAATGGGAACATTGTTTTGAGGAGGCGCTCTGACCTCCATGTCTTTTCTAAGGGGCATTGAAGTGCCTCCAAATTTTTGGCAACCCTTGCATTCACTGCATAGGTCAACACTATGGGAGACTCACTCCCCATGGGCGTGGGGTGCAAGGAATATTCATTTTCCTTAATAGCCGGCACACTGTACCGTAGCGCGGCTTCTTCTGTGCTCTGCGATCTGTGTGCCCGCTATTAAAGCTCATGAATATTCCCTACAACCCACTCCCATGGGTTGTAGTGAATATTCATGGTCTTGAATAGCAGGCACACTGACCGTAGATCGGCAGCAGGAGCCGCACTGTGGTACAGTGTGCGCGCTCTCACACTGTGTGAGGGTGCATGGCAGGGATGCCATGTGCACCCTGCCATGCACAGCTCACACAGTGAGAGTGTCCACCCCTTGAGGATGGGAGCTCAAGGGGTGCCATGCATACCATGATGGGGGCTCAAGGGGTGCCATGCATACCAGGATGGAGGCTCAAGGGGTGCCAAGCATACCAGGATGGGGGCTCAAGGGGTGCCATACATACCAGGATGGGGGCTCAAGGGGTACCATGCATACCAGGATGGGTGATCAAGGGGTGCCATGCATACCAGGATGGGGGCTCAAGGGGTGCCAAGCATACCAGGATGGGGGCTCAAGGGGTGCCATGAATACCAGGATGGGAGATAAAGGGGTGCCATGCATACCAGGATGGGTGATCAAGGGGTGCCATGTATATCAGGATGGAGGCTCAAGAGATGCCATGAATACCAGGATGGGGGATAAAGGGGTGCCATGCATACCAGGATGGGTGATCAAAGGGTGCCATGTATACCAGGATGGGGGCTCAAGGGGTGCCATGCATACCAGGATGGGGGCTCAAGGGGTGCCATGCATACCAGGATGGGGGCTCAAGGGGTGCCAAGCATACCAGGATGTGGGGCTCAAGGGGTGCCATACATACCAGGATGGGGGCTCAAGGGGTGCCATACATACCATGATGGCGTATCAAGGGGTGCCATGCATACCAGGATTGGGGACTCAAGGGGTGCCATGCATATGAGAATGGGGATGAGGGGGGTCATGCATACCAGGATGTGTGATCAAGGGGTGCCATGCATACCCGGATGGGTGCTCAAGGGGTGCCATACATACCAGAATGGGGGATCAAGGGGTGCCATGCATACCAGGATGGGTGATCAAGGGGCGCCATGTATACCAGGATGGGGGATCAAGGGGTGCCATGCATTCCAGGATGGGGATGAGGGCCACGTATACCAAGATGGGATGGGGGCCACGTATACCAGGAAGGAGAGGCCATACATACCAGGATGGAGGATATTAACAGAATTGGGGGACATTACCCCAATACCAGTGTCAGCAGCAGACTCCCTCCCCTATAACAGGGCATCATGACCACATTTTTTGCTTAAATATTTTTTTTCCTATTTTCCTCCTCTAAAACCTAGGTAAGTCTTATGGTCCAGTGCTTCTTATAGTCCGAAAAATATGGTAATCAAAAATAAACAAACACACACATACTTGCCCAACATTTTCCATGGTTCACCAATTTTAAAAAAAACAAAAAAAAACATGCAGGTCTGCCGTAGTACTGGGAATCCGGAATAGTCCAGTGAATCCAACGTAGTGCACAAATGGATTCCTGAAAAACATAAAGAGAGAAATAAAAACAAAACCTTGTTTTTTTTTATTATTTTGTAGAGCCGCACTATGAGGGCAAAATGGAGAGACATGGGGCATAATGGAGAGACAGCGGGGCAGGATGGAGAAAATGGGGGCAGAATGGAGAGATATGGGGGCAGGATGGAGACATGGGGCAAAATGGAGAGACATGGGCAGGATGGATACATGAAGGGCAGAATTGAGAGACATGAGGGCAGGATGGAGACATTGGGGGCAGGATGGAGACATTGGGGGCAGCATCAAAAATAAACACACACACACATACTTGCCCAACATTTTCCATGGTTCACCAATTTAAAAAAACAAAAAACCCATGCAGGTCTGCTGTAGTACTGGGAATCCGGAGTAGTCCAATGAATCCAACGCAGTGCACAAATGAATACCTGAAAAACATAAAAAGAGAGAAATAAAAACAAAACCTTGTTTTTTATTATTTTGCAAAGCCGCACTATGAGGGCAGAATGGAGAGACATGGGGAATAATGGAGAGACATTGGGGCAGGATAGGGAAAATGGGGGCAGAATGAAGAGATACCAGGGCAGGATGGAGACATGGGGGGCAGAATGGAGAGACATGGGGGCAGGATGGAGACATGGGGGCAGGATGAAGACATGGGGAGCAGAATGGAGAGACAGGGGGGCAGGATGGAGACATTGGGGGCAGGCTGGAGACATGGGGGCAGGATGGAGACATTAGGGGTAGAATGGAGAGACATGGGAGCAGAATGGAGAAACATGGGGAAGAATGGAGACAAATGGTGGCAGAATGGAGACATTGGGTGCAGAATGGAGAGACATGGGGGCAGAATAGAGAGACATGGGGGCAGAATAGATAGACATGGGGCAGAATGGAGAGACATGGGGCAGGGTGGAAACCTGGAGGGCAGAATGGAGAGACATGGGGGCAAGAGGGAGACATGGGGCAGAATGGAGAGACATGGTGGCAGGATGGAGACATGGTGGCAGGATGGAGACATTGGGGGCAGAATGGAGAGACATGGAGGCAAGATGGAGACATGGGAGGCAGAATGGAGAAACATGGGGCAGGATGGAGACATTGGGGCAGGATGGAGACATGGGGCAGAATGGAGACATGGGGGGCAGGATGGAGACATGGGGGGTAGAATGGAGAGACATTGGGGAAGAATGGAGAGACATGGGGGCAGAATGGATAGACATGGGGCAGAATGGAGAGACATGGGGGCAGAATGGAGAGACATGGCGCTGGATGGAGACATTGGGCGCAGGATGGAGACATGGGGGCAGAATGAAGACATTGGGGGAAAGATGGAGACAAATGGGGCAGGATGGAGACATGGGGATGGATGGAGACATTGGGGGCAGCATGGAGAGACATGGGAGCAGTATGGAGACATTGGGGGCAGGATGGAGACATTGGGGCAGAATGGAGAGACATGGGTGCAGGATGGAGAGACATTGGGAAGAATGGAGACAAATGGGGGCAGAATGGAGACATGGGAAAGAATGGATAGACATGGAGCAGAATGGAGAGACATGGGGGCAGAATGTAGAGACATGGGGGCAGAATGGAGAGACATGGGGCAGAATGGAAACATTGGGGGCAGAATGGAGAGACATGGGGCAAAATGGAGAGACATTGGGGCAGAATGGAGAGACATGGAGGCAGAATGGAGAGACATGGGGACAGGATGGAGACATTGGGGTCAGAATGAAAACATTGGGGGCAGAATGGAGAGACATGGTGGCAGAATGGAAACATTGGGGGCAGAATGGAAAGACATGGGGGCAGGATGGAGACATTGGGGGCAGGATGGAGACATGGGGCAGGATGCAGACATGGGGACAGGATGGAGACATAGGAGCAGAATGGAGAAACATGGGAGCAGAATGAAGTCAAATGGGGGCAGAATGGAGAGACATCGGGTGCAGAATGGAGAGACATGGGGGCAGAATGGAGAGGCATGGGGGCAGAATGGAGAGGCATGGGGCAGAATGGGGAGACATTGGGAATAATGAAGACAAATGGGGCAGAATTGAGACATGGGACATAATGGAGAGACACGGGGCAGAATGGAGAGACATGAGGGCAGAATGTAGAGACATGGGGGCAGAATGGAGACATGGGGCAGGATGGATACATTGGGGGCAGAATGGAGAGACATGGGGCAGAATGGAAACATTGGGGGCAGAATGGAGAAACATGGGGCAAAATGGAGAGACATTGGGGCAGAATGGAGAGACATTAAGGCAGAATGGAGAGACATGGGGACAGGATGGAGACATTGGGGTCAGAATGAAAATATTGGGGGCAGAATGGAGAGACATAGTGGCAGAATGGAAACATTGGGGGCAGAATAGAAAGACATGGGGGCAGGATGGAGACATTGGGGGCAGGATGCAGACATGGGGACAGGATGGAGACATAGGAGCAGAATGGAGAAACATGGGAGCAGAATGGAAACATTAGGGCCAGAATGGAGAGAAATGGGGGCAGAATGGAGAGACATGTGGGCAGTATGGAGACATGGGGACAGGATGGAGACATGGGGGCAGGATGGAGACATGGGGGCAGAATGGAGACATTGGGGGCAGGATGGAGACATGGGGGAATAATGGAGACATTGGGAGCAGAATGTAGACATGGGGCAGGATGGAAACATGGGGGCAGGATGGAGACATCGGGGGCAGGATGGAGACAATTGGGGAAGAATGAAGACATTGGGGTAAAATGAAGAGGCAAATGGGGGCAGAATGGAGAGACATGGAGGCATAATGGAGAGACATGGGTGCAGGATGGAAACATTGGGGGCAGAATAGAGACATGGGGCAGGATGGAGAGACATGGGGACAGTATGGAAACATTGGGGGCAGAATGAAGACATGGGGCAGGATGGAGACATGGGGGCAGGATGGAGACATTGGGGGAAGGATGGAGACAAATGGGGGCAGGATGGAGACATGGAGGATGGATGGAGACATTGGGGGCAGCATGGAGAGACATGGGAGCAGAATGGAGACATTGGGGCAGGATGGAGATATTGGGGCAGAATGGAGACATTGGGACAGAATGGAGAGACATGGGGGCTGGATGGAGACATAAGGGGCAGAATGGAGAGACATGGGACAGAATGGAGAGACATGGGGCAGAATGTAGAGACATGGGGACAGAATGTAGAGATATGGGGGCAGAATGGAGACATGAGTCAGGATGGATACATTGGTGGCAGAATGGAGAGACATGGGGCAGAATAGAAACATTGGGGGCAGAATGGAGAGACATGGGGGCAGAATAGAGAGACATTGGGACAGGATGGAGACATTGAGGACAGAATGAAAACATTGGGGGCAGAATGGAGAGACATGGGGGCAGAATGGAGAGACATGGGGCAGAATGTAGAGACATGGGGACAGAATGTAGAGACATGGGGGCAGAATAGAGACATGGGTCAGGATGGATACATTGGGGGCAGAAAGGAGAGACATGGGGGCAGAATGGAAACATTGGGGGCAGAATGGAGAGACATGGGGGCAGAATAGAGGGACATGGGAACAGGATGGAGACATTGGGGACAGGATGGAGACATTGGGGACCGAATGAAAACATTGGGGGCAGAATGGAGAGACATGGGGACAGAATGAAAACGTTGGGGGCAGAATGGAGAGACATGGGGCAGAATGGAGAGACCTGGGGGCAGAATGGAGAGACATGGGGCAGAATGGAGAGACATTGGAGGCGGGATGGAGAGACGTGGGCATAATGGAGACAAATGGAGGCAGAATGGAGAGACATGAGGGTAGGATTGAGAGACATGGGGGCAGGATGGAGACATTGGGGGCAGAATGGAGACATGGTGGGAAGAATGGAGAGATATGGGGCACGATGGAGACATTGGAGGCAGGATGGAGACATGGGGGCAGGATGGAGACATTGGGGGTAGAATGGAGAGTCATGCGAGCAGAATGGAGAGACAAGGGGCAGAATGAAGAGACATAGGGAAGAATTGAAACATTGGGGGCAGAATTGAGAGACATGGGGCAGAATGGAGAGACATGGGGGCAAGATGGAGACATGGGGTCAGAATGGAGACATTGAGAGCATAATGGAGAGACATGGGGCAGGATGGAGACATTGGGGGCAGGATGGAGAGGCATGGGGGCAGGATGGAGAGTCATGGGGGCAGGATGGAGAGACATGGGGCAGGATGAAAACGTGGGGCAGGAAAGAGACATGGGGGCAGTATGGAAACATTGGGGGAAGGATGGAGGCAAATGGGGCAGGATGGAGACATGGGGGCAGGATGGAGACATTGGGGGAAGAATGGAGAGACATGGGGGCAGAATGGAGACAAATGGGGCAGAATGGAGACATTGGGGGCAGAATGGAGAGACATGGGGGCAGAATGGAGATACATGGGGGCAGGATTGAGAGACATGGAGGCAGGATTGAGAGACATGGAGGCAGAATGGAGACATTGGGGGCAGAATGGAAACATTAGAGCAGAATGGAGAGACATGGTTGCAGGATGGAAACATTGGGGCAGAATAGAGTCATGGGGGCAGAATGGAGAAACATGGGGGCAGGATGGAGACAATGGGGGCAGGATGAAGACATCGGGGCAGGATGAAGACATTGGGGGTAGAATGGAGAGACATGGGAGAGAATGGAGAAACATGGGGAAAATGAAGACATTGGGGCAAGATGAAGACATGGGGGGCAAAATGGAGAGACAAGGGGGCAGGATGCAGACATGGGGGCAGGATGGAGACATTGGGGGTAGAATGGAGAGACATGGGAGCAGAATGGAGAAACATGGGGGAAGAATGGAGAGACATGGGGGCAGAATGGAGAGACATGGGGGCAGAATGGAGAGACATTGGGGAAGAATGGAGAGACATGGGGGCAGAATGGATAGACATGGGGCAGAATGGAGAGACATGGGGGCAGAATGGAGAGACATGGCGCTGGATGGAGACATTGGGTGCAGGATGGAGACATGGGGGCAGAATGAAGACATTGGGGGAAAGATGGAGACAAATGGGGGCAGGATGGAGACATGGGGATGGATGGAGACATTGGGGGCAGCATGGAGAGACATGGGAGCAGTATGGAGACATTGGGGGCAGGATGGAGACATTGGGGCAGAATGGAGAGACATGGGTGCAGGATGGAGAGACATTGGGAAGAATGGAGACAAATGGGGGCAGAATGGAGACATGGGAAAGAATGGATAGACATGGAGCAGAATGGAGAGACATGGGGGCAGAATGTAGAGACATGGGGGCAGAATGGAGAGACATGGGGCAGAATGGAGAGACATGGGGCAGAATGGAAACATTGGGGGCAGAATGGAGAGACATGGGGCAAAATGGAGAGACATTGGGGCAGAATGTAGAGACATGGGGGCAGAATGGAGAGACATGGGGCAGAATGGAAACATTGGGGGCAGAATGGAGAGACATGGGGCAAAATGGAGAGACATTGGGGCAGAATGGAGAGACATGGAGGCAGAATGGAGAGACATGGGGACAGGATAGAGACATTGGGGTCAGAATGAAAACATTGGGGGCAGAATGGAGAGACATGGTGGCAGAATGGAAACATTGGGGGCAGAATGGAAAGACATGGGGGCAGGATGGAGACATTGGGGGCAGGATGGAGACATGGGGCAGGATGCAGACATGGGGACAGGATGGAGACATAGGAGCAGAATGGAGAAACATGGGAGCAGAATGAAGTCAAATGGGGGCAGAATGGAGAGACATCGGGTGCAGAATGGAGAGACATGGGGGCAGAATGGAGAGGCATGGGGGCAGAATGGAGAGGCATGGGGCAGAATGGAGAGACATTGGGAATAATGGAGACAAATGGGGGCAGAATTGAGACATGGGACATAATGGAGAGACACGGGGCAGAATGGAGAGACATGAGGGCAGAATGTAGAGACATGGGGGCAGAATGGAGACATGGGGCAGGATGGATACATTGGGGGCAGAATGGAGAGACATGGGGCAGAATGGAAACATTGGGGGCAGAATGGAGAAACATGGGGCAAAATGGAGAGACATTGGGGCAGAATGGAGAGACATTAAGGCAGAATGGAGAGACATGGGGACAGGATGGAGACATTGGGGTCAGAATGAAAATATTGGGGGCAGAATGGAGAGACATAGTGGCAGAATGGAAACATTGGGGGCAGAATAGAAAGACATGGGGGCAGGATGGAGACATTGGGGGCAGGATGCAGACATGGGGACAGGATGGAGACATAGGAGCAGAATGGAGAAACATGGGAGCAGAATGGAAACATTAGGGCCAGAATGGAGAGAAATGGGGGCAGAATGGAGAGACATGTGGGCAGTATGGAGACATGGGGACAGGATGGAGACATGGGGGCAGGATGGAGACATGGGGGCAGAATGGAGACATTGGGGGCAGGATGGAGACATGGGGGAATAATGGAGACATTGGGAGAAGAATGTAGACATGGGGCAGGATGGAAACATGGGGGCAGGATGGAGACATCGGGGGCAGGATGGAGACAATTGGGGAAGAATGAAGACATTGGGGTAAAATGAAGAGGCAAATGGGGGCAGAAAGGAGAGACATGGAGGCATAATGGAGAGACATGGGTGCAGGATGGAAACATTGGGGGCAGAATAGAGACATGGGGCAGGATGGAGAGACATGGGGACAGTATGGAAACATTGGGGGCAGAATGAAGACATGGGGCAGGATGGAGACATGGGGGCAGGATGGAGACATTGGGGGAAGGATGGAGACAAATGGGGGCAGGATGGAGACATGGAGGATGGATGGAGACATTGGGGGCAGCATGGAGAGACATGGGAGCAGAATGGAGACATTGGGGCAGGATGGAGATATTGGGGCAGAATGGAGACATTGGGACAGAATGGAGAGACATGGGGGCTGGATGGAGACATAAGGGGCAGAATGGAGAGACATGGGACAGAATGGAGAGACATGGGGCAGAATGTAGAGACATGGGGACAGAATGTAGAGATATGGGGGCAGAATGGAGACATGAGTCAGGATGGATACATTGGTGGCAGAATGGAGAGACATGGGGCAGAATAGAAACATTGGGGGCAGAATGGAGAGACATGGGGGCAGAATAGAGAGACATTGGGACAGGATGGAGACATTGAGGACAGAATGAAAACATTGGGGGCAGAATGGAGAGACATGGGGGCAGAATGGAGAGACATGGGGCAGAATGTAGAGACATGGGGACAGAATGTAGAGACATGGGGGCAGAATAGAGACATGGGTCAGGATGGATACATTGGGGCAGAAAGGAGAGACATGGGGGCAGAATGGAAGCATTGGGGGCAGAATGGAGAGACATGGGGGCAGAATAGAGGGACATGGGGACAGGATGGAGACATTGGGGACAGGATGGAGACATTGGGGACCGAATGAAAACATTGGGGGCAGAATGGAGAGACATGGGGACAGAATGAAAACGTTGGGGGCAGAATGGAGAGACATGGGGCAGAATGGAGAGACCTGGGGGCAGAATGGAGAGACATGGGGCAGAATGGAGAGACATTGGAGGCGGGATGGAGACATGGGAGCAGGATGGAGAGACGTGGGCAAAATGGAGACAAATGGAGGCAGAATGGAGAGACATGAGGGTAGGATTGAGAGACATGGGGGCAGGATGGAGACATTGGGGGCAGAATGGAGACATGGGGGGAAGAATGGAGAGATATGGGGGCACGATGGAGACATTGGAGGCAGGATGGAGACATGGGGGCAGGATTGAGACATTGGGGGTAGAATGGAGAGTCATGCGAGCAGAATGGAGAGACAAGGGGCAGAATGAAGAGATATAGGGAAGAATTGAAACATTGGGGGCAGAATTGAGAGACATGGGGCAGAATGGAGAGACATGGGGGCAAGATGGAGACATGGGGTCAGAATGGAGACATTGGGGGCATAATGGAGAGACATGGGGCAGGATGGAGACATTGGGGGCAGGATGGAGAGGCATGGGGGCAGGATGGAGAGTCATGGGTGCAGGATGGAGAGACATGGGGCAGGATGAAAACGTGGGGCAGGAAAGAGACATGGGGGGCAGTATGGAAACATTGGGGGAAGGATGGAGGCAAATGGGGCAGGATGGAGACATGGGGGCAGGATGGAGACATTGGGGGAAGAATGGAGAGACATGGGGGCAGAATGGAGACAAATGGGGCAGAATGGAGACATTGGGGGCAGAATGGAGAGACATGGGGGCAGAATGGAGATACATGGGGGCAGGATTGAGAGACATGGAGGCAGGATTGAGAGACACGGAGGCAGAATGGAGACATTGGGGGCAGAATGGAAACATTAGAGCAGAATGGAGAGACATGGGGGCAGAATGGAGACATTGGGGGCAGGATGTAAACATTGGGGGCAGGATAGAGAAATTTAAGTAATAATGGAGACATTGGGGAAGAATGGAGACATTGGGGGCTTAATGGAGACATGGGGGGAAGAATGGAGAGATATGGGGGCATGATGGAGACATTGGAGGAAGGATGGAGACATGGGGGCATGATGGAGACATTGGAGGCAGGATGGAGAGACATGGGGGCAGAATGGAGATACATGGGGGCAGGATTGAGAGACATGGAGGCAGGATTGAGAGACATGGAGGCAGAATGGAGACATTGGGGGCAGAATGGAAACATTAGAGCAGAATGGAGAGACATGGTTGCAGGATGGAAACATTGGGGCAGAATAGAGTCATGGGGGCAGAATGGAGAAACATGGGGGCAGGATGGAGACAATGGGGGCAGGATGAAGACATCGGGGCAGGATGAAGACATTGGGGGTAGAATGGAGAGACATGGGAGAGAATGGAGAAACATGGGGAAAATGAAGACATTGGGGCAAGATGAAGACATGGGGGGCAAAATGGAGAGACAAGGGGGCAGGATGCAGACATGGGGGCAGGATGGAGACATTGGGGGTAGAATGGAGAGACATGGGAGCAGAATGGAGAAACATGGGGGAAGAATGGAGAGACATGGGGGCAGAATGGAGAGACATGGGGGCAGAATGGAGAGACATTGGGGAAGAATGGAGAGACATGGGGGCAGAATGGATAGACATGGGGCAGAATGGAGAGACATGGGGGCAGAATGGAGAGACATGGCGCTGGATGGAGACATTGGGCGCAGGATGGAGACATGGGGGCAGAATGAAGACATTGGGGGAAAGATGGAGACAAATGGGGGCAGGATGGAGACATGGGGATGGATGGAGACATTGGGGGCAGCATGGAGAGACATGGGAGCAGTATGGAGACATTGGGGGCAGGATGGAGACATTGGGGCAGAATGGAGAGACATGGGTGCAGGATGGAGAGACATTGGGAAGAATGGAGACAAATGGGGGCAGAATGGAGACATGGGAAAGAATGGATAGACATGGAGCAGAATGGAGAGACATGGGGGCAGAATGTAGAGACATGGGGGCAGAATGGAGAGACATGGGGCAGAATGGAAACATTGGGGGCAGAATGGAGAGACATGGGGCAAAATGGAGAGACATTGGGGCAGAATGGAGAGACATGGAGGCAGAATGGAGAGACATGGGGACAGGATGGAGACATTGGGGTCGGAATGAAAACATTGGGGGCAGAATGGAGAGACATGGTGGCAGAATGGAAACATTGGGGGCAGAATGGAAAGACATGGGGGCAGGATGGAGACATTGGGGGCAGGATGGAGACATGGGGCAGGATGCAGACATGGGGACAGGATGGAGACATAGGAGCAGAATGGAGAAACATGGGAGCAGAATGAAGTCAAATGGGGGCAGAATGGAGAGACATCGGGTGCAGAATGGAGAGACATGGGGGCAGAATGGAGAGGCATGGGGGCAGAATGGAGAGGCATGGGGCAGAATGGAGAGACATTGGGAATAATGGAGACAAATGGGGGCAGAATTGAGACATGGGACATAATGGAGAGACACGGGGCAGAATGGAGAGACATGAGGGCAGAATGTAGAGACATGGGGGCAGAATGGAGACATGGGGCAGGATGGATACATTGGGGGCAGAATGGAGAGACATGGGGCAGAATGGAAACATTGGGGGCAGAATGGAGAAACATGGGGCAAAATGGAGAGACATTGGGGCAGAATGGAGAGACATTAAGGCAGAATGGAGAGACATGGGGACAGGATGGAGACATTGGGGTCAGAATGAAAATATTGGGGGCAGAATGGAGAGACATAGTGGCAGAATGGAAACATTGGGGGCAGAATAGAAAGACATGGGGGCAGGATGGAGACATTGGGGGCAGGATGCAGACATGGGGACAGGATGGAGACATAGGAGCAGAATGGAGAAACATGGGAGCAGAATGGAAACATTAGGGCCAGAATGGAGAGAAATGGGGGCAGAATGGAGAGACATGTGGGCAGTATGGAGACATGGGGACAGGATGGAGACATGGGGGCAGGATGGAGACATGGGGGCAGAATGGAGACATTGGGGGCAGGATGGAGACATGGGGGAATAATGGAGACATTGGGAGCAGAATGTAGACATGGGGCAGGATGGAAACATGGGGGCAGGATGGAGACATCGGGGGCAGGATGGAGACAATTGGGGAAGAATGAAGACATTGGGGTAAAATGAAGAGGCAAATGGGGGCAGAATGGAGAGACATGGAGGCATAATGGAGAGACATGGGTGCAGGATGGAAACATTGGGGGCAGAATAGAGACATGGGGCAGAATGGAGAGACATGGGGGCAAGATGGAGACATGGGGTCAGAATGGAGACATTGGGGGCATAATGGAGAGACATGGGGCAGGATGGAGACATTGGGGGCAGGATGGAGAGGCATGGGGGCAGGATGGAGAGTCATGGGGGCAGGATGGAGAGACATGGGGCAGGATGAAAACGTGGGGCAGGAAAGAGACACGGGGGGCAGTATGGAAACATTGGGGGAAGGATGGAGGCAAATGGGGCAGGATGGAGACATGGGGGCAGGATGGAGACATTGGGGGAAGAATGGAGAGACATGGGGGCAGAATGGAGACAAATGGGGCAGAATGGAGACATTGGGGGCAGAATGGAGAGACATGGGGGCAGAATGGAGATACATGGGGGCAGGATTGAGAGACATGGAGGCAGGATTGAGAGACACGGAGGCAGAATGGAGATATTGGGGGCAGAATGGAAACATTAGAGCAGAATGGAGAGACATGGGGGCAGAATGGAGACATTGGGGGCACGATGTAAACATTGGGGGCAGGATAGAGAAATTTAAGTAATAATGGAGACATTGGGGGAAGAATGGAGACATTGGGGGCGGAATGGAGACATGGGGGGAAGAATGGAGAGATATGGGGGCATGATGGAGACATTGGAGGCAGGATGGAGACATGGGGGCATGATGGAGACATTGGAGGCAGGATGGAGACATGGGGCAGGATGGAGACATTGGGGGTAGAATGGAGAGACATGGGAGCAGAATGGAGAGACATGGGAGCAGAATGGAGAGACATGGGACAGAATAGAGACATGGGAGCAGAATGGAGAGACATGGGGCAGATTGAAAAGACATAGGGAAGAATTGAAACATTGGGGGCAGAATGGAGAGACATGGGGCAGAATGGAGAGACATGAGGGCAAGATGGAGACATGGGGTCAGAATGGAGACACAAATGGGGTCAGAATGGAGACATTGGAGGCATAATGGAGAGACATGGGGCAGGGTGGAGACATTGGGGGCAGAATAGAGACATGGGGGCAGGATGGAGAGGCATGGGGGCAGGATGGAGAGTCATGGGGGCAGGATGGAGAGACATGGGGGCAGGATGAAAACGTGGGGCAGGAAAGAGACATGGGGGGCAGGATGGAGACATTGGGGGAAGAATGGAGGCAAATGGGGCAGGATGGAGACATGGGGTCAGGATGGAGACATTGGGGGAAGAATGGAGGGACATGGGGCAGAATGGAGACAAATGGAGGCAGAATGGAGACATTGGGGGCAGAATGGAGAGACATGGAGGCAGAATGGAGAGACATGGGGCAGGATTGAAAGACATGGAGGCAGAATGGAGACATTGGGGGCAGAATGGAAACATTAGGGCAGAATGAAGAGACAAATGGGGGCAGAATGGAGAGACAAATGGGGCAGAATGGAGACACATGGGGGCAGAATGGAGACATTGGTGGCAGGATGTAAACATTGGGGGCAGGATGGAGACATTGAAGGAATAATGGAGACATTGGGGGCAGAATGGAGACATTGGGGCAGAATGGAGACATGGGGGAAGAATGGAGAGATATGGGGGCATGATGGGGACATTGGAGGCAGGATGGAGACATAGGGGCAGAATGGAGAGATATGGAAGCAGAATGGAGAAACATGGGGCAGAATGAAGAGACATGGGGAAGAATTGAAACATTGGGGGCAGAATGGAGAGACATGGGGGCAGAATAAAGAGACATGGGGGCAAGTTGGAGACATGGGGTCAGAATGGAGACACAAATGGGGTCAGAATGGAGACATTGGGGGCTTAATGGAGAGACATGGGGAAGGATGGAGACATTAGGGGCAGGATGGAGAGGCATGGGGACAGGATGGAGAATCATGGGGGCAGGATGGAGAGACATGGGGGCAGGATGAAAACGTGGGGCAGGAAAGAGACATGGGGGCAGGATGGAGACATTGGGGGAAGGATGGAGGCAAATGGGGCAGGATGGAGACATGGGGGCAAGATGGAGACATTGGGGGAAGAATGGAGAGACATGGGGGAAGAATGGAGACAAATGGAGGCAGAATGGAGACAAATGGAGGCAGAATGGAGAGACATGGAGGCAGAATGGAGACATTGGGGGCAGAATGGAAACAATAGGGCAGAATGAAGAGACAAATGGGGGCAGAATAGAGAGACAAACGGGGGCAGAATGGAGAGACATGGGGGCAGAATGGAGACATTGGGGGCAGGATGTAAACATTGGGGGCAGGATGGAGACATTGAAGGATAAATGGAGACATTGGGGGCAGAATGGAGGCATTGTGGGCAGAGTAGAGAGACAAATGGGAGCAGATTGGAGACATTGGAGCAGAATGGAGAGACACAGGGGCATAATGGAGAGACATGGGGGCAGGATGGATACATCAGGGGCAGAATGGAGAGACATGGGGCAGAATGGAGAGACATGGGGCAGAATGGAGACATTGGAGGCAGAATGGAGAGACATGGGGGCATAATGGAGAGACATGGGGCAGGATGGAGACATTGGGGGCAGAATTGAGACATGTGGGCAGGATGGAGAGACATGGGGGCAGGATGGAGACATGGGGCACAATGGAGACATTGGGGGCAGGATGGAGACGTTGGGGGCAGGATGGAGACATTGGGGGCAGAATGGAGACAAATGAGGGCATAATGGAGAGACACTGGGGGCAGGGTAGAGACATTGGGGGCAGAATAGAGACATGAGGGCAGGATGAAGAGGCATGGGGGCAGGATAGAGACATGGGGCAGAATGGAGACATTGGGGGCAGAATGGAGACATTGGGGCAGAATGGAGAGACATGGGGCAGAATGGAGACATTGGAGGCAGAATGGAGAGACATGGGGGCATAATGGAGAGACATGGGGCAGGATGGAGACATTGGGGGCAGAATTGAGACATGAGGGCAGGATGGAGAGACATGGGGGCAGGATGGAGACATGGGGCACAATGGAGACATTGGGGGCAGGATGGAGACGTTGGGGGCAGGATGGAGACATTGGGGGCAGAATGGAGACAAATGAGGGCATAATGGAGAGACACTGGGGGCAGGATAGAGACATTGGGGGCAGAATAGAGACATGAGGGCAGGATGAAGAGGCATGGGGGCAGGATAGAGACATGGGGCAGAATGGAGACATTGGGGGCAGAATGGAGACATTGGGGCAGAATGGAGAGACACGGGGCATAATGGAGGGACATGGGAGCAGGATGGAGACATTGGGGCAGAATAGAGACATGGGGGCAGGATGGAGACATGGGGCAGAATGGAGACATTGGTGGCAGGATGGAGACAAATGGGGGCAGGATGAAGACATTGGGGGCAGAATGGAGAGACATGAGGGCAAAATGGAGAGACATGGGGGCAGAATGGAGAGACATGGGGCAGAATGGAGACATTGGGGCCAGGATGGATATATCAGGGGCAGAATGGAGAGACATGGGGGCAGAATGGAGACATTGGAGGCAGAATGGAGAGACATGGGACATAATGGAGAGACGTGGGGCAGGATGGAGACATTGGGAGCAGAATAGAGACATGAGGGCAGGATAGAGAGACATGGGGGCAGGATGGAGACATGGGGCAGAATGGAGACATTGGGAGCAGAATGGAGACATTTGGGGCAAGATGGAGACATTGGGGGCAGGATGGAGACATTGGGGGCAAGATGGAGACATTGGGGGCACGAGGGAGACAATGGGGGTAGGATGGAGATAAATGGGGCAGGATGGAGTGGAGACATGGGGCAGGATGGATACATGGGGCAGAATGGAGACAAATGAGGGCAGGATGGACACAAATGGGGGCAGGATGGAGACATGGGGCAGAATGGAGACATTGGGGCAGAATGGAGACAATGGGGACAGAATGGAAACAAATGGGGGCAAGATGGAGATATGGGGGCAGGATGAAGACATGGGGGCAGGATGTGGGACATTATTACTGTAGGGGCTAATTATGGATATTATTACCACTGTGATGTATTTTATTTTTGAGGATACTGTATTTAGTGAGGGGGGATCCTATTACTGTGCAGGGCGGCACTATGTCGCTTTTTTCTTCATCTGGTGTAGTGTAGAAGTTGGGGAAAAATTGGGGAATTTGCTCTGGAAGCGGTGCTCTAGATAACTGTATTATTTTATGTAGAGACGAGTCCTGGCTGGAAGAAGTGATGGCGGTCTGTGCTGGATAAAGAAGAAAAGCGAAGATGAAGGACTTCAACCAGAGACGTCACTGGTGAGTAAGTGTGTTAACTGTACACTGACACTATACACTGTATACTATATAATGTCACCGGTGACGACTGTATTACCTGTACACTGACACTACACACTGAATAGTATGTACAGAGATCCTGTGTATAATGGCACTCATGATAATATTAGTATTGTGTTTTTTTATTAATGATCAGTATTGTAGTATTTGGTCACTATGTGGTGGTAATATGTGGTCTGGTTATGGTGTGATGATATTTGTCCCTTGTATGTGGTATTATTCAGTCACTATGTGGTGGTAATATGTGATCTGGTCACGGTGTGGGGGTATTTGTCCCTTCTATGTGGTATTATTCAGTCACTATGTGGTGGTAATATGTGTTCTGTCATGGTGTGACGGTATTTGTTCCTTGTATGTGGTATTATTCGGTCACTAGGTAGTGGTAATATATGATCTGGTCATGGCGTGACGGTATTTTTCCCTTGTATGTGATATTATTAGTCATTTTAAAAAATATATGTGGCACATTCCCTTAAAGAAAAATAAAGAAAAGTATAGCAGCTGTAAGTGCATGTACTTCTGCAGTCGGCGCTCATACTCAATCCTGAATAAATTGCATTATCTTGAAAAATAAATTCTATCTTTTGTCTATAATTTGCATATAATTAACATATCTATAGATCCTGTGATTTCCATATTTCCACATTTTTTTTGCCTTGAACAGAATTGTGAACACCATCAAAATAAAAAATAACTGGTTTTCTTACTGTTAAAGACTGTCCATATAGTTCTAATAACTCTTAACAGGGATTTCTTGGATAGTCTTCCACTGTGAAGGCTCCTGAGTAGTGTTGAGCCACCCCCGTAGTGTTCGAGTTCGGTTCGGTTCGTCGAACACCCGTGTGTTCGCCGAACTGTTCGTCGAACTGTTCGTCGAACACCTTCGAACACCGTTAAAACCAATGGCAGGCAAACAAAAACACATAGAAACACATAGAAAACACCTTCAAAGGTGTCCAAAAGCTGACAAACTGCTCAGAAGACATAAATAACACATGGAAAAGTGACAAGTACATATAGTCATGCGAAAATAAAAGAGGTGGAGGAGTAAAAGGAGGGGGAGACACAGATATAGGCATGTCATGCCCTTCTAAAATCCAAAAAGTGAGAAGCCGACATGGCCAGTCCGCTCCTGCCCGTGCCACCTCCGTGTCGCCGGGTTTGTGCCAGAGCCGCGGTGAACCCTGACGGCCAGCCCCCCTCTCCCAATACTGGTGCCTGTCCGCTGGTGGGTCGAGCGAGCCCCCCTGTGGTGGAGGCAGCTCTAAGCTTTTTAATTTAAATTGTCTCTCTAATTTGAATGAATACACTTTAAATCCATTTACAAGGATCTATTGGAGGGCAAGTCTCATGCCAGCAGCCGCGGTAATTCCAGCTCCAGTAGCGTCCACTAAAGCTGCTGCAGTTAAAAAGCTTTTATAAGGATCGAGCTCGGCTGTCCACCGCAAGGCATCCTACTGCCAGTCCCAGCCCCTATGCCTTGGGGTGCCTCCTGATGCTCTTCACTAAGTATCCCATGGTCCCGAAGCATTTCCTTTGAAAAAATTAAGTGTCTAAACTACAGGTGGTGCAGCTTGCTTAACAGCCGGGATAATCCGCTTACTAGCAGACACTGCTACTAGGCACAAAGTATTTCCTGGGCTAGATGCAGTTAAAAATTTGTAATTAGATACTCTCGTTGGATGCTGAGAAAGCATTCCATAGAGTCTCCTGGCACGCCATATATGATTCTCTTAAAAAGCTTGGGGTAGGGGTCTAGGGGACCCTTTTATAGCCAAAATCATGGCCCTGTATCGCAATACGTCACCTAGGCTGAAGATAAATGGAACTGTAGCACCCTGAGGGCTCGGTTGCTAAAGACGTATTGCACCTCACCCAGAGGTGTGATATCTCACTCTCAGGTAAGGATGGAGTGTGGATCAGGACCCGACACCTGCATGCATTACACCACATTGCCGTGGGGCAGGGCGACCAATATGCCCCTGAGATGGGCACGACAGTCCCTGTCCCTGGCTGGAGTGGGGGGAGGGAACACTGAGGAAGGGGAACCCTGTAGTGCAGGAGCAGGGAGGAAGCAGTTCCTGGGTGCATTGAGAAGGGAGTATAAAAGGTGGGCACCATCTTAGTTCAGTACAGAGAAGTCTGAGCAGAAGTGGCAGGGAGCAGGGGCTCTGCATGAGCTCTGCTCCGGAGGCGGGCCTAGTAACAGAGGCCCAGGCCTGGAAGAGGGAGAAGGAAGGAAGAGGAGCGGAGAAGGCTCCAGGAACGAGGAATGAAGGGATCCCAGGGGTGCGGACGGGCGAGTCGCCACCGCACGCCCGAATCCACCTGCGTGGAGGGGTCAGGCCAAAGGGGGAGACCGGTCCCCGAACTAGTGGAGGCAGGAAACGACCCTCAGCTAGAAACCGGAGGCTCTGACATTTTATGTGGCGCAGCCCCTCGCTACACCCGCTAGGAAGGCACCACATAGGGTCAGGGAAACTGGCGCCAAGTTTACCAAGAGGAGGCCCGAGGCAGCCGGACAGAAGTGTTGGTAAGAAAGGCCAGACAAAGGACACACAAAGGGGGTCCTGTGAAGTGCTCCAAAGTTATCTGGGAGTTGTCTGAGCCCCTCACCTGGTGAGCACAGTACGACGTGGGCAGCCGTTACCTGCAGACGTGGTCTGGATAATAAGAACTGTGAGTAAAGGCCCTGAACTGCATCACTGACTCCGTGTCGTTACTGCTGCTGCCCTGCACCATCACCCCCATCCTCCGCATACACTGCCCTGAGGCTATACTCCTCCCGTGGGGAGTTATGCTACGCTCTGCTGCACCCACAACACCAGCCTCAGTGGTCTGCCCTGTAGCGGCGGTTCACTCTGACCGCTATCCACGGGTGGCGTAGTCGGACATTTAAACATGAAAACCACATAAATAGTTCCGCCACTGGTTTGACCGCCCTGAGCCACGGAACTGGGTCGCCGCCACGAAGACTACAACCACCAGCATCCACCAAAAAGGGTCCGGCTCCGGGTGTCCCAAGGCCCAGGGGGTGCGTCAGAACATTTTCATCACCTTTCACAATCACCAATGGGACAAGGCAGTGATGTCCTCTGTCCCCTCTCTTATACATCCTAGTGACGGAGCACCTGCTCTCATCAATTCGCCATAACCCCAATATTAGGTGGATTGAGGTGGGAGGCACCGAGTACAAGTTCTCTCTATTTGCTGATGATGTCCTAGTATATATCACTCAATCACATATATCCATCCATGCTGTTATGGCTGAAATAGATCACTTTGTTACATGGTAAAATTTTAAAATCAATGCAGCGAAGTCTGAGGCCCTCGATGTCTCCCTCCCCAAATCCATATAGGATTCCATCCAGTCCAACTTTCCCTTTGCCTGGCCCTCACAGGGTATCAAATACTTAGGAATTCCTATTCATAGAGACCTCTCCCATCTATGTTATCTTAATTTTGGGCCCTTTATTGAACAACTCCATACAGACCACGGTTGGCAAGTTAGAACTGTAAGATTCACTACGTGAACCACTGGTGTTTTGTGGAAAAGCACATGTACACTGCGTTCCAAATTATTATACAAAAAGTGTTTAGGAGTGATAAGGGAAGAATTTGTTTGTTTGTCAGTTAAACTCATTGATGGTGATGTGTGTCAGGGCTCTTTATATCACTGTAAGCAATTGCAGACACCTGTGCTAATTAGTTTGGCAGGTGTGTCCAATGAAAGGCAAGACTACTTAAGAAGGCTCTCTCACATTATTAAGCAGCCTACATTTTCTGCCAAAATGGGAAAGAAAAAGGATGTGTCGGCTGCTGAGAAGCAACAAATTGTGGAGTGTTTAGGTCAAGGCATGACTACAATCAACATTGTGCGATGATCAGGATGAAGTGTCCTGGCAATCAAGAAGTATGTAGCTGATTCACAGTACACACGTGTGCGTGCTGATAAGGGCAAATTGAGGACTCTTTCCTACAGGCAATTACGTCAGGTTGAAAGAGCAGCGGCAAAAAAGCCTTGTCATAGCAGCAGACAAGTTTTTGAAGCTGCTTGTGCCTCCAACGTCCCCCGAACAACAAGATGCAGGGTCCTTCAGAGGTTTGCAGCTGTGCATGCGCCATCCTGTCGACCTCCTCTATCCACTTCACACAAGCAGAAACGACTCCAGTGGGCCAAACATTACATGAAGACTGATTTCAAAACTGTTTTGTTCACGGATGAGTGCCGTGCAGCGCTCGATGGTCCAGATGGATGGAGTGGAGGATGGCTGGTTGATGGACACCCCACGCAAACACGGCTACAGCGCCAACAAGGAGGAGGTGGAGTAATGTTTTGGGCTGGAATCATGGGGAGAGAGATTGTCGGCCCCTTTAGGATCCCTGAAGGCGCTAAAGATGAACTCCATAATGTATGTGGATTTTCTCAAACAGCACTTCCTGCCATGGTTCAAGAAGAAGAACCGTGTATTTCACAGCAAGATCATTTTTCTGCATGATAATGCACCATCTCATGCTGCACATAAAACATCTGCATCTCTGGCTGATATGTGCATAAAAGGGGACAAACTTATGGTGTGACCCCCATGCTCCCCTGACCTCTACCCCATTCAGAACCTTTGGAGCATCATTAAAAGGAGTGTCTATGATGGCGGGAGGCAGTTCACATCTAAGCAACAGCTCTGGGAGGGTATTCTGTCCTCATGCAAAACAATTGAAGCAGAAACCATCCAAAACCTGACAAATTCAATGGACGAGAGAGTTCAGAAGCTCCTTTCGAACAAGGGGTCCTATGTGAAAATGTAACATCACCTAGAATAAAGTTTTGAGTTGAAAACTGTTTGATTTCAGTTTCTAACAACCTGCTAATGCTTATAATTTCAAAAATGACCATTTTTTTGGTCTTTATTAAAATGAAAAGGTTGATCGAAAAGTTTGGGGGATCTAAGAGTGTGGCAACCCAGTAGTCATGATTACTTCGAATTCTGACAATATGAGGGTCATGCTGCAGGTAGTGCAGCAAGAAGGCACTTATGTGCCTTGCGCATCTCGGAGCCCCAAAATTATTTTCCGGGCTAGATGCAGCTAAAAATTATTTTTAATTTTAAATCTGGTGAAGCTTTAGTATAGATGGCCTAATAGGATCAGTGCTGCACACTGCTACAAAGCCCAAATTATTTTCCAGTCAAGATACAGATAAACATGATTAGTAATTTGAAAGCTTAAAACGGTTGGTAGGGTGATTTTAACCAATCATCAAGCTTTTACTCTCCCCAGGATGACACAGGGGTAGAAAAGTCGTTTCGGATCCATGATTTGTTCATCTTTATGAACGTGAGTCTGTCTACATTATCAGTGGAGAGCCGCGTGCGCTTATCTGTCAGCACACCACCAGCAGCGCTGAACACACGTTCAGACAGAACGCTGGCTGCGGGGCATGACAAGATCTCCAAGGCGTAATTGGCTAGCTCCGGCCATTTATCCAGATTGGAAGCCCAAAAAGAGCAAGGGTCCAGTGACACAGTCGTGGCTTCAATGTTTACTTGGAGATACTCCTGTACCATCGTCTCTAGGCGTTGACTATGTGTCAGACTTCTTGTCTCCTGTGGCCTTGCAAAGGATGGGCTAAAAAAGTGGTGAAATGATTCCGCAAAATTGATGTTACCAGCAGATACTGTGGTTCTGTCACGGTTTGAGTGCTGAACACTTGACGGTCCCACGGTTGGCAAGTTGGAACTGTGAGATTCACTACGTGCACCACTGGTATTTTGTGGAAAAGCACATGTAAGATTCTGCAACAGTCTCTGCTGATACTCCTGCATGCGTGCATCCCTTTCTATGGCAGGAATAATTTCTGCAAATTTACTTTTGTACCGGGGATCTAACAGTGTGGCAACCCAGTAGTCAGGATTATTTCTAATTCTCACAATTCGAGGGTCATGTTGCAGGTAGCGCAGCAAGAAGGCACTCATGTGTGTTGCGCATCCAGGAGCACCAAGTCCCTGTTGTGTTGGTGGCGAGGTAACAATCATGCTTCCTTCCTCTGTCCTCTCCCCCCAACCTCGCACAACAGAAATGTGATCAAGGTCTCCCTCATCTGATGAGTCTTCCATCAGTTCGTCCTCCACTTCTTCCTGGGCTCCTGCACCTTCCTCACTAGTTTGGCTGCTACCATGCGCCCTGGTAAAACCATCTCCCCCACCCTCACATGCCTGCCGCCTTGGTGCTGCCGACCGTCTGGACCTTGCAGATGTTAGCCCTTCCGCATACAACTCCTCCTCCTCTACTTCCTCCACCTCCTCTTGTGCCACCACCTGACTCCGAATTCTGTTTAACATGTGCTCCAGCATGTAAATCACCGGAATAGTCATGCTGATAATGGCATCGTCAGCACTAAACATCTTCGTCGCCATTTCAAAACTGTGCAGAAGGGTGCATAGGTCCCTGATCTGAGACCACTCCTCCAGCGTGATTTGCCCCACCTCTGAATCTCGTTGGCCCAGGCTATACGTCAGAACGTATTGCACCAGGGCTTGTCGGTGCTGCCACAGTCGCTGCAACATGTGCAGAGTTGAATTCCACCGGGTAGGCACATCGCATTTTAGCCGGTGAAGTGGCAGGCCCAACGACTTCTGTAGAGATGTAAGTCGCTGAGCTGCGGGATGCGAACGGCGGAAGTGAGCACACAGCGACCGTGCCCTCTGCAGAAGGCCATCTAGTCTGGGATAGTGGGCTAAAAATTGCTGGACAACCAGGTTCAACACGTGAGCCATACAAGGCACGTGTGTGACATTGCCCCGGCGAAGGGCCGCACCCAGGTTTGCAGCATTGTCGCACACGGCCCTCCCTGGTTTCAGGTCCAGTGGAGACAACCATTCATGAAATTGGTTCTCCAGAGCTGACCACAACTCCTCAGCTGTGTGACTCACATTTCCCAGACATTTCAATGTAAAAACTGCCTGATGACGTTGAGCCCTACTGCCAGCATAGTAAGGAGGTGTGCAGGATCCCTTCTGCGCAGTTAGAAAGCTTGTGGCATGACCAGACAGGCTTTGGGTGCAGGTGGAAGACCGAGAGGAGGTTGAGGAGGCAGAAGCAGTGGAGGAACTTTGACATAAAGAGGATTGACGCACAACTCGTGGGGACGGCAAGACTTGGACAGCAGCCCCTTGTCCTGCTGTCACCATAGTTACCCAGTGCCCAGTCAGCGACATGTAACGCCCCTGTCCATGCCTACTCGTCCAAGTGTCTGTGGTGAAATGCACCCTGTCACACACAGAGTTTCTCAAAGAAGCGGTGATGTTGTGTGCGACATGCTGGTGGAGCGCAGGCACACCTTTCTTTGAGAAGTAGTGCCGACTGGGCATCTGGTACTGGGGCACTGCGACGGACATAAGGTCTCGAAAATCCTCTGTGTCCACCAGGCGGAAACGCAGCATTTCTGTAGCCAAGAGCTTGCAGATGGTGAAATTCAACCTCTTAGCTTTCTCATGGCTAGGAGGAAATGGTCTTTTACTTGTCCACATCTGAGGGACCGAGGGCTGGCTATTGTGCTTAGACGGGGTTGATAAGGGTGTCCCCGGCAAACTGCCGGTCTGTGAGGAAGATGCAGGCGGACATGTTAGGTTGCCTTGATCCAAAGGTGGTGCTATCGATGTCGGACAGCGCTCAACACCAGCTGGTGTTACCACCTCCAAAGAAAATGATGACCTGCCAATCACGCTGGCTGTTGCGGGTAAAGAGGTGGCAGGTCTGCGCCCCAAAACAGGTGTGACTGCTGTCCCCCCAGTCACAGAGGATGAAGAGGCCGCGGATGCACAAGATATGGCAGACGGTGATTGGCCCGGCCGGCTAGGCCGCATTGTAGCACACTGAGCTTCCCACTGCAACTTATGCTTCATGTCCATGTGCCGGTTCATGCATGAAGTACTCAAACTATGTATTTTTTGGCCTCTACTTAGCTTTTGCTGACAAATGTTACAGATAACACGAGTTGGGTCATCTTTATCGATCTGAAAAAATGCCCAGGCTATGCAAGGCTTAGCACCCATGCGACCTGAAGAGCCACCACGACTTGTGGTGAGAGGCAGAGTTGTGTTTGAGGATGCAGTTGTTGACGTGCTTCCAGTACTACGTCTCTGTCCAGGAAGGCGCAACCTGACCTCGTCGTCACTAGCATCTTCCTCCACCTCCTCTGCTGACCTCATCTCTTGGCTGACTGTGGGTTGACAGTAAATGGGATCTCCGACCTCATCATCATCACCCTGTGCGGTATCACACCCGTCGTCCTCAGAGCCAACCTGTTCCTGCCCTGACAAAAAACTAAAGTTGTCGCTCCAATCAGGTATTTGAGTCTTATCATCGTCTTCCTCATTGTCTCCACCAACAGGAGTTACAGTTTGGGAATGAGGGTCTACATTATGGTCAGAACCTTCTGCGTCTGGTCCTGGATCCGACTCATAAAGATTCTGGGCATCAGTGCAGATCATTTCCTCGTCTGGATTCACAGAAGCGCTGGAGTCGACCTCTGATTCCCAGGCTATAGTATGAGTAAACAGCTCTGCAGACTCAACCATCTGTTCTACCTCACACTCAGACGGGCAGCTGGAGATTTGGGAGCTGTGAGGAAGCAAGTGCGATTTGGGTGACACCTTTGAGGACTGGAGTATTTGTGATGTTGAAGTTGATGTGGAGGAGAGCCCACTTAAAGGAGCACTTGATATCCGTTGAAGCACCTGCTGTTTTTGTGCCTCATCTGGAATTTGTAGCGATTGGCGTGGCCGTAAGAAAGGGATCTTATCACATTGTCCGCTAAAAGAAGTAGACATTTTAGTTTGGCTGGAAGATGGTCTTTCTTCTGCACCTACCCCACGGACACAACCTTTTTTCCCCTTCCCAACACGCCTATTCCCCTTTCCACCAGCAGCAGGCCTTTTTCCACTCATTTTGGTGGTTAACTAATTCACAACTCTGGAGTTGTTTGCACAAAAAAACAATGGATGGTAACCGAGCAGAGCTGAGTGGCCAAACTGTGGTATTAGGCCAAAACTATTGGCTGGGTTAGATGCAGAAAAAAATTATTTTTAATTTGCAACCTGATGGAGGTCAGTATAGATGGACTAATAGACCAAGTCCCACACACCGCTAGAAGCCCAAATATTTTTTCAGAGCTAGATGCAGAAAATTTTTTTATTCAATTTGCAACCTGATGGAGGTCAGTATAGATGGACTAATAGACCAAGTCCCACACACTGCTAGAAGCCCAAATATTTTTTCAGAGCTAGATGCAGAAAAAAATTATTTTTAATTTGCAACCTGATGGAGGTCAGTATAGATGGACTAATAGACCAAGTCCCACACACTGCTAGAAGCCCAAATATTTTTTCAGAGCTAGATGCAGAAAAAAATTATTTTTAATTTGCAACCTGATGGAGGTCAGTATAGATGGACTAATAGAACAAGTCCCACACGCTGCTAGAAGCCCAAATATTTTTTCAGAGATAAATGAAGAAAAAAATTATTTTTAATTTGCAACCTGATGGAGGTCAGTATAGATGGACTAATAGACCAAGTCCCACACACTGCTAGAAGCCCAAATATTTTTTCAGAACTAGATGCAGAAAAAAATTATTTTTAATTTGCAACCTGATGGAGGTCAGTATAGATGGACTAATAGACCAAGTCCCACACACCGCTAGAAGCCCAAATATTTTTTCAGAGCTAGATGCAGAAAAAAATTATTTTTAATTTGCAACCTGATGTAGGTCAGTATAGATGGACTAATAGACCAAGTCCCACACACTGCTAGAAGCCCAAATATTTTTTCAGAGCTAGATGCAGAAAAAAATTATTTTTAATTTGCAACCTGATGGAGGTCAGTATAGATGGACTAATAGACCAAGTCCCACACACCGCTAGAAGCCCAAATATTTTTTCAGAGCTAGATGCAGAAAAAAATTATTTTTAATTTGCAACCTGATGTAGGTCAGTATAGATGGACTAATAGACCAAGTCCCACACACTGCTAGAAGCCCAAATATTTTTTCAGAGCTAGATGCAGAAAAAAATTATTTTTAATTTGCAACCTGATGGAGGTCAGTATAGATGGACTAATAGACCAAGTCCCACACACCGCTAGAAGCCCAAATATTTTTTCAGAGCTAGATGCAGAAAAAAATTATTTTTAATTTGCAACCTGATGGAGGTCAGTATAGATGGACTAATAGACCAAGTCCCACACACTGCTAGAAGCCCAAATATTTTTTCAGAGCTAGATGCAGAAAAAAATTATTTTTAATTTGCAACCTGATGGAGGTCAGTATAGATGGACTAATAGACCAAGTCCCACACACTGCTAGAAGCCCAAATATTTTTTCAGAGCTAGATGCAGAAAAAAATTATTTTTAATTTGCAACCTGATGGAGGTCAGTATAGATGGACTAATAGACCAAGTCCCACACACCGCTAGAAGCCCAAATATTTTTTCAGAGCTAGATGCAGAAAAAAATTATTTTTAATTTGCAACCTGATGGAGGTCAGTATAGATGGACTAATAGACCAAGTCCCACACACCGCTAGAAGCCCAAATATTTTTTCAGAGCTAGATGCAGAAAAAAATTATTTTTAATTTGCAACCTGATGTAGGTCAGTATAGATGGACTAATAGACCAAGTCCCACACACTGCTAGAAGCCCAAATATTTTTTCAGAGGTAGATGCAGAAAAAAATTATTTTTAATTTGCAACCTGATGGAGGTCAGTATAGATGGACTAATATACCAAGTCCCACACACCGCTAGAAGCCCAAATATTTTTTCAGAGCTAGATGCATAAAAAAATTATATTCAGTTTGCAACCTGATGTAGGTCAGTATAGATGGACTAATAGACCAAGTCCCACACACTGCTAGAAGCCCAAATATTTTTTCAGAGCTAGATGCAGAAAAAAAATATTTTTAATTTGCAACCTGATGGAGGTCAGTATAGATGGACTAATAGACCAAGTCCCACACACCGCTAGAAGCCCAAATATTTTTTCAGAGCTAGATGCAGAAAAAAATTATTTTTAATTTGCAACCTGATGTAGGTCAGTATAGATGGACTAATAGACCAAGTCCCACACACTGCTAGAAGCCCAAATATTTTTTCAGAGGTAGATGCAGAAAAAAATTATTTTTAATTTGCAACCTGATGGAGGTCAGTATAGATGGACTAATAGACCAAGTCCCACACACCGCTAGAAGCCCAAATATTTTTTCAGAGCTAGATGCAGAAAAAAATTATTTTTAATTTGCAACCTGATGGAGG
Organism: Phyllobates terribilis; assembly: GCF_046119375.1. Lineage (NCBI taxonomy): Eukaryota > Metazoa > Chordata > Amphibia > Anura > Dendrobatidae > Phyllobates > Phyllobates terribilis. The sequence continues at coordinate 597,775,035 of NW_027362765.1, read as the reverse complement.
TCAGTATAGATGGACTAATAGACCAAGTCCCACACACCGCTAGAAGCCCAAATATTTTTTCAGAGCTAGATGCAGAAAAAAATTATTTTTAATTTGCAACCTGATGTAGGTCAGTATAGATGGACTAATAGACCAAGTCCCACACACTGCTAGAAGCCCAAATATTTTTTCAGAGGTAGATGCAGAAAAAAATTATTTTTAATTTTCAACCTGATGGAGGTCAGTATAGATGGACTAATAGACCAAGTCCCACACACTGCTAGAAGCCCAAATATTTTTTCAGAGCTAGATGCAGAAAAAAATTATATTCAGTTTGCAACCTGATGGAGGTCAGTATAGATGGACTAATAGACCAAGTCCCACACACCGCTAGAAGCCCAAATATTTTTTCAGAGCTAGATGCAGAAAAAAATTATATTCAGTTTGCAACCTGATGGAGGTCAGTATAGATGGACTAATAGAATGATGCTATGCCCAAAAGATTTTACTTCACTAGGTGCAGTAAAAAAATTGGTATTCTATACACAGGTGTTATATCTTGCAACACAGATAGGCTACTCCACTGACTAACACACTCTGCAATAGGCCAAAAAGGATTAGCTTTGCTAGATTCAGCCAAATGCTGTGAAAAAAACTTGCACAGCACTGGCACAGACCTGCCTGGCAAAAACTGATAGGAACTCATGTAACCTAGTCCTGAAAAGGACTCCAATTACAATTAGTCTTTACTCCCACAATCTATCTATTTAAGAGCACAGACCTCCCTGATAAAAGTCGTAGGAAATGCTGTAACCTAGTCCTTAAAAGGACTGCAATCACAACTATTCCCTACTCCCAAGCTATCTGTATATTTGTGCGAAAATTGGCTTGAAATTAACAAGGTATAGCACACACAGCAACAGCGGTGCCGTCTAACACGCAGCTGCAGCAGTGAGAAAATGGTGGCGACGGGGAAAATGGCTTGGTCTTATAGGGCAAGGACATGTGACATACACTGCCAATCACACATGCCCTTGCTTGTGTGAAAAAAAGCACTTCGCTCCGTGTGTGCGCTGCTGATAGGCTGACAGATTGCACCTCCCCACTGCAAATGCGGGAAAGAGAAAAAAAAATGGAGATCTTCATTGTTCCTGCAGAGATCCATCCCCTGCCCCTCCCCCCGCCCCGCTGTACACTCAAACTGCGTATTAACATTAATTTTCATCATTACTGAGAAAAAATCCAGTTATGATTTTGGTGCACGAACAGTTATCGAACATAACCTCGAACAGCCGAATTTTTCTCAAATTGTTCGTGTTCGCCGACCGGCTCGAACACCGCCCAAAACAGCTCGAATTTGAGATTGGCGAACAGTTCGAGTAGAACAACGCTCATCTCTACTCCTGAGTTGCGTCCATGGAGCAACTGCTGACCGGTGGAGGGAATTTACAGAAATTGTCAACAAACTGCCTCAAAACCAGGGAGAATGGATATGTACACAAAGTAAGGAGACAGGGTCAAAGTTACGCTGTGTGCCCACGATGCGTTTTTTAAGCGTTTCCACAGCGGCAAAAACGCTGCAGAAACGCTTAAAAAACGCCTGGTAGAAGGCCTGCAATATTCCCCAATGATAATCCGCATGTGCTGTGCACATGCTGTGGAAATTTCCGCTGCGGATTATCATTGCGGAAAAATATGCAGCACTACCAATTATTTTGCGCAAGCGCTGTGTTTTCGCCGCCATTGACTTGCATTGGAACGCATGGATTCCGCATCACTGTATATGTAAATTCGCATTCCATGCGTTTCAATGTGCGGATGGTACCCGGGTCTAGAGGACAGGAGACTCTCCTCCGAACCCGGGTACCATAGAACCTGTGAAAAAAAGAATAAAATAAAAAATAAATGTTATATTTACCTTCTGACAGCTCCCGCTGCGCTCGTCCTCCCATGCCGGCAGATCACGGTGGACTGAAAGACCTGCGCTGACGTCATTTAGTCATGTGACAGGTCATGCGATGCTGACGTCGGCAGGTCCTTCAGTGTACCGCGATCTGCCGGCAGCCAGGACGGAGCGAAGCAAGACTCCGGGGGCCATCGGAAGGTAAGTATAGATTTTTTTTTTTTTTTAACCATTCTTTACGGTCACACTATATAAATCCATGCCGTTTGCATGGATTTATATAGTGTGACCAAGTTGACAAGCACTATCCAAGTGATGCTAAAATCGCTTGGAAAGCGCTTGTCAACCCGCATGCGAAAATGCAAGTGAAGAACGTTTCACATCCGCATGTCCCTGGCAGGAAAACGCATGTACAATCCGCATGTACAATCCGCATGCGTTTTTTCTGCCAGGGAGATGCAGAAACGCTCAGGAAAAATCCGGAGCATTTCTGCATCGTGGGCACATAGCCTTAGATGGACAGTTGTGGTCAAAACCAGGAGGATGGAGACCTGAAGACCCAGGAGATGATAGAGGTTTTTTTTATAGCCTCTGTTTTCCTAACACCTTTGAAAAATCTGTCTTCAGATACTTTTTGGCACAGTCTTGATGTTTCCACTGCTGTGTCTTGTTCAGTGGTGGTCGAGCTTCAGCCTTCCTTACCTTGGTCTGCTGTCAGTCAGTGCTGGGGGCATGGTTCCAGTCACTGCTCTCTATTCACAGAGTGGTGACTAAAACAGTGCCGGTGCCACCCCTAATACCAGTGCCGTAACTATAAACTTCGGGGCCCCGGGGCAAAACTTCATAGTGGGGCCCCTCAACATTTCAATCACTAGAGGTTGTGCGGAACGTGGTGAAGCCTGCTACACATTGTTGTATACAACACACAGGCTTCACCACGTTCCGCAAGACCTTTAATAGATTTTGTTGTTTATGATGCAAGTTTTAGAAGTTAAATATTCAGTGAATATGTTTGGAAAATTAATAAGGTGAATAATTCAAAATATTGCACAATTTTCAAATAACTGTATATGTTTATTAAATAGCATCCGGGCTTCTCACAGTTTGTCACAGAGATCTTTGTGTCTGCTGAGACTGTCTCCTCTCAATGATGCTGAGAGTTAGTTACAGTCAGTGTGCACTGTGCCTGCCTTGTCAACTCTCTGTGATCTCCAGACTAACATATTGTTACAAATCTTGTACTATGAGACTCTCCAGACCAGTGCAGGTTTCCATTCATTGACAGCTGGCAGAGCTCCTGGAAATTATTGAAATGATAGTCTCTCCTGTCCTCCGGGTGACATTGTCTGACAGGAATATAGGAGCTGGGTATTTTGTATTTTATGAGAAATTAAAGTATTAAAATACAATTTTTTACCATCAGTTTAGGGCCCCTTGGGTGGTTGGGGCCCCGGGGCAGTGCCCCGGCTGCCCCGGTTGTAGCTACGGCCCTGCCTAATACTGAAAGCAGAACCCTTCCTTCATTTTCTTCCGGCAGCGCAGGTCTCAGTGCAGATGCCACTGAGTTTCAGAACGCTATTAACCTACAGATTAACCCCATATCTGTAGGTTAATTACATTATTTTACATGACAGGTTCTCTTTAAGCTTTATTTACTTTAAATGCCTTTCTCTTTTTTTGAAGGAATATATTTGTATATTTACCTATCATTTTTGTTTTAAACTCAAATTTAGGCTGTTTTTACATAACTCTGATATGGGCACATTTTAGTGTGCATATTACAAGAAGGGTACATGGTTCACTAATTGGAGCCTATGGTTATCCCCATTCTGAAAAACTATGATCATAATCCAGAAGCTAAAATGTCAGTATATTATGGCTGCTTTGACACGTCCTTCAAGTCCTTCAGATTGTGATGTTAACATATAACATAACATATCGTTGTTTTAGTGCTTTTAGTATCTGGGACTCAGTTTTTTTTTAAATCATAAACCATGGGTAATGTGCTAAAATGAATGACAGTAATAAGTGAACTGTTGAGTTTATAGCACAAATACATGGTGGTCTGACCAACCTCTGGCAGAGATCATAATACCTAGCAGAATGCATTATGTGATTTGAAGAATGATGGGAAAGTTACACGTGGATGAAATGTTTACAGATGAGGACTGCGTGTAATTAGTCAGACTGTTGTTTTCATTTGTACTCAAAGATTTGCTTAGATGTGAAGTAGGACTCCAAACCATCCACTACCTCCATACAGCACTCAAAACGTTCATACAAATCATTGCACCACCTGCTCTCTCTCTTTTTTCTCCTTCTCCTAGTCGCTGGCGACATCTCCCCCAACCCTGGGCCTCCCTCCACTAGCATACACCACTCTCCTCCAGCTGCCTATAGAAACCCTGCTAATCTTATTAACATTCAGTGCATGCCCTCTCCTATCGCTTTCCATTGTGCTCTCTGGAACACACGGTCTGTGTGTAACAAACTAACGTACATTCACGATTTTTTCCTCTCTAATTCCCTTAACCTTCTGGCTATTACAGAAACCTGGATCCAGCATTCAGACACCACCGCAGCTGCTGCTCTCTCATTTGGTGGGCTGAAATTTTCACATACCGCCAGACCTGAGAATAGACAGGGTGGAGGTGTTGGCTTGCTCCTTTCACCACAATGTGCTTTCCAGGTCATCCCCCCAGTTCCCTCACTTATGTTTCCTTCCTTTGAAGTGCACACCGTCAGACTCTTCAAACCCTTCTCCCTGCGAGTGGCAGTGGTGTATCGTCCTTCAGGTTCCTCCCGCCAGTTCCTGGATCACTTTGCCACCTGACTTCCTCACTTTCTATCCTCTGACATCCCCACCATCATGATGGGAGACTTTAATATCCCCATCAATGATCCCCTCTCCCAATCTGACTCTCATCTACTTTCTCTAACCTCCTCATTCAACCTCTCACAATTTACTATTCTCCTACGCATGAAGACGGGAATACTCTGGACCTGGTTTTCTCCCGTCTCTGCTCGCTGCATGACTTTACTAACTCCCCTCTCCCGCTCTCAGACCACAACCTTCTTTCCTTCTCTGTCAAGAACCGTCTCCTCACCCGGGACATCCCCACTTACCACACTTATAGGAATACACGTCCCATTAATACCCAGCAGCTTATGGGCAATCTCCACACATCTTTAGCCCCCATCTCCTCCCTCTCCTGTCCAGACTTAGCATTGTCACACTAGAATAATACACTGAAGAATGCCCTAGATGAAGCAGCACCTTCTACACGCAGAAAGACCCGACACAGACAATGGCAGCCATGGCACACAATGCAAACACGCTTTCTTCAGCATTGCTCAAGGTGTGCTGAGCGTCAGTGGAGAAAATCACTTTTAGCAGAGGACTTCATCCACTATAAATTCATGCTCAAAACCTATAACTCTGCCCTTCATCTGGCCAAACAATCCTACTTCACCACTCTCATCACTTCACTGTCCCACAATCCAAAACGACTTTTTGAAACCTTAAACTCACTCCTGAGCCCTAAAGCACAGACCCCCACCACCAACCTCAGCGGGGAGGATCTGGCCACTTATTTCCTAGAAAAAATCAACCACATCCATCAGGACATCTCAGCCCAATCTCCTCAGTGCCTGGATCCCCTTCCCTGCCGCACTTCAAGCTCACTAGCCATCTTTGAGCCTGTTACAGAAGAAGAAGTTACCCAGCTCCTCATTTCTTCTCCACCTACAACCTGCAACAGTGACCCCATTCCCTCACATCTCCCGCAGTCTCTCTCACCGGTGGTCACCACTCACCTGACTAAAATATTTAACCTCTCTCTTTCTTCAGGTATCTTTCCCTCCTCATTTAAACATGCCATCATAAACCCTTTACTTAAAAAGCCATCCCTGGACAAGAACTGCACTGCTAACTACAGACCTGTCTGTAACCTTCCTTTCATCTCTAAACTCCGGGAACGTTGGTCAACTCCTGTCTAATCCGCTATCTCTCAGATAACTCTCTCCTTGACCCTGTACAATCTGGTTTCCGCTCCTTATACTCCACTGAAACTGCCCTCACAAAAGTCTCTAATGATCTACTAACAGCCAAATCCAAAGGTCACTGTTCCCTGCTGATTCTCCTGGATATCTCCGCCACATTTGACACTGTGGATCACCAGCTCCTCCTCACTATGCTCCGCTCTATAGGCCTCAAGGAAACCGTTCTCTCCTGGTTCTCCTCCTACCTCTCTGACCGCTCCTTCACTGTATCTTTTGCCAGCTCCTCTTCCTCTCCTCGTCCCCTTACTATCGGAGTTCCGCAGGGCTCAGTCCTAGGCCCCCTCCTCTTCTCTCTATACACTGCCCCTATTGGACAAACAATCAGCAGATTTGGGTTCCAGTATCATCTCTATGCTGACGACACCCAACTATACACCTCTTCATCTGACATAACCCCTACCCTAATACAAAATACCAAGGATTGTCTGTCTGCTGTGTCTAACATCATGTCCTCCCTTTATCTTAAACTGAATCTCTCTAAAACTGAACTTCTTGTGTTTCTCTCCTCTACTAACCCAACTCTACCTAACATCGAAATTACTTTGGAGGGTTCAACCATAACTCCCAAGCAGCACGCCCACTGCCTTGGGGTCATATTCGACACTAACCTTTCCTTTACCCCCCATATCCGATCACTCACTCGCTCCTGTCACCTGCATCTTAAAAACATCTCCAGAATCCAACCTTTTCTCACCTTTCAAACTGCTAAAACTCTTACTGTTGCTCTTATTCACTATCGTCTGGACTACTGCAACTCTCTTCTGATCGGTCTCCCTCTTACCAAACTTTCTTCTCTCCAATCCGTCCTGAATGTGGCAGCCAGGGTCGTATTTCTGTCCAGCCGCTTCACCGATGCCTCCATCTTGTGCCAGTCATTACACTGGTTGCCCATCCGCCTCAGGGTCCAATATAAACTCATCGCTCTCACCCACAAAGCTCTCCACAGTTCTGCACCGCCTTATATCTCCTCTCTCATCTCTGTCTATCGCCCTACACGTGCCCTCCATTCTACAAATGACCTAAGACTAACATCCCCCATAATCCGAACCTCGCACCTCCTTCTCCAAGACTTCTCTCGTGCTGCGCCAGTTCTCTGGAATGCACTACCCCAGGCGATCCGACTGATGCCTAGCCCCCATGTCTTCAAGAGTGCTTTAAAAACCCATCTCTTTAAACAAGCCTACCACCTTAACTACTCAGTAAATTAACTTTCCCCTATTTCCTCCTTCTAAATATTATTCAGAATCTGTTCCCTACTCTTCATCTGTCTCCACACCCTCCATGCACAAGATAACTGCACTCGGTACTTGAGTATTGCACTTAAACATACAGGCTGATGACTGGATCATACAGCTTTATATGAAAATCCCTTTTTATTATAATTGCCAGACCTGAAATAACTAGCACTTTTGACCTATTGTGTCCCCCCATTTCCTTGCAGAATGTAAGCTTGCGAGCAGGAACCTCACTCCTAATGTAACTGTTTAAACTGTCTTAAATTGTATTGAATTTATTGTCTGTACATGTCCCCGCTTAATTGTAAAGTGCTGTGGAATTTGTTGGCGCTATATAAATAAAAACTATTATTATTATTATTATTATTATTAGGACCATGTTATTCCCATGGGGGGCAGAGGAGTGGAGTTCAGCCCTGTCAGAATGCTCATAACTTTCACTTTTAAATTAAATGAATGTACAAAACAAAAGCATGCCAAGTAAGAGTTAATTTGGTGTTGAATTACTCATTTTTGCCATGTTTCTATTAAATGTTCTACCAAGGCAGTCCAGACATCATTTTCCAACTTCCAATGGTTGAAAAAAAATACAGCAACTAGTCAAAGGAGGCAGAGCTGCGGAAGAGAGAGGAAGCTGCTGCCTAATCCAATGATACGAAAGGAGGTGTGTCTCAGACTACCTAAGACTATCTGTAGGCATTAAACTGTAGAGAGAAATCACAGCTCTTCCCTATTGGAACTCAACTAAAAAGAAGCCAAGGACAGTTGCTTTAAAAATGAAATAGTAGTATAGTTTATTAGTGATCTTTCGCTTAATGGAATTTAAAGCAAAAGTGTACATAGAAATCATGGGGCCCCATAGCAAAAGGCTTAATTGGACTTCCCCTCGCCCCTCAAAAAAATTATTTGACATAGTAGGCGTTCACGGAGCACAGGTGTAGTTACAGAAGGGCATACCTCCCAATTTTTAAAGACGGGGAGGGACATGTATTGTGGCCCATACACAGTAATTGTGTCCCTACGGGAGATCCTCAATGTTCTCACCTTCTAAGATGTCTCATTCTAGTATGACAGCCCCACAACCTCCCCACAATGTATAATGGCCCACACAACCACCCCACATTAAGATTCCTCCATAGCCCTCCACTCAGAATGATGCTCCCACAGTTCCTCACTCATATTATGACCTCCCCACTCACGCTATGATTCCTTACAGTTTTTCCACAGGAGTTCAGTACCGGACTCCCCACCTCACCATTCCCAAAGTGGCCATGTGGTCTACCGCTATTAGCAGTACACCACTCAAAGAATTATTCCCATTTCTGCCTTTCATAGCAGAATATGGAAATGGCTTCTAGGTCCCGGCTATCAAACATGGAGTTACAAAAACAGCTGAGCTGCACTATGCTGTTTGTGCAAATTCCATAAAAGTGATGAGAGTATCTGAAGCCATAGTACAGTGTGCTTCTGTGACTCTGTAGGGGGTTGGCCCCTAGTCAGCCTACCAACTGAATTATACTGTTACTTTAAGAAACAATACTCTCCTCTGATTTGTGCGTACGTGGACTAGTCCTTTCCCCCCCTGTGTTGGTTGGGACATGCGGCAGTTGGTGTCGGTTGAGCAATGGACGAGGGGGACTCGTGGATGCTGTGTGAGACTTTTGCCATGGTGAGCCAACTGCTGCCCTGAGAAAGAGACAGGCAAGACATTAAGTCTGTCCTAAGAAGAGAAAAGATAGTGCTTGTTTACCACAGGATCATTCTCCAGGACCGTGTCAGAAGGAGAAAGGCACATTGCATATCCAGGGTAATTCTGCCCGAGTGCCTTCAACATTGAAAGTGGGAACGAAACTTGCCCGGATCTGGAAGAGGACGGATCTATTAACCTGAAGGAAGAGCTCAACACAACAAACTCTGCTTCATCGCATCAGGATCAAGTAGCAGTTATAAGACCTTCTTCTAAGACTACAAATCTGTGAGTGATGCCGGTGTCAAACTGTGTTAAGGTTTAGAGGAGGTTTCTCTAGTTAGGGCGCTGTATCAGCGCGGCCCGATTATCGGAAGCCAGATAGGAAATTAGCAGAGAGTATTTGATAGAAATTGTTTTTACTGTTTGTATTGTAATTTGCATTGCCATAGCTGGAGCACGGCTTGTGTGACGCGCTCCATCTATCTCTTCTTGTAACCACTATTGTATTTATCATTACAACTGTTAGTCTTATTTTCTATCATATAATCCTTTGTCTCGCAATAAAGCCGGTGTTTTGTTTCTGTCTCCTCGTCTACTGTACCTTATTTGAGTCCTGCCTTGCGGTGGTCTTTGTACACCGCTACAAGTGGCGCTGCGAGCAGGGTACGGTCACAGAGATGGAGGCCGACAGCAATGTGGCTAATGTAAGTACCGCAGGCAATGGTGGGACCCATGCAAGGGCCCTCTCTATGAGCACGTTGTTTAGCGTGTTACCCAAATTTAATGGCCAGAATATACCACTGCCCTACTGGGTGACCAGATTGCAGGGCATTGTGAAGATTTATAATGTCAGCCCAGAACTATAAGTGGAGATTGCTCTGGCCGAACTGGAGGGTGAGGCCCACAGAAACGTCTTCCTGCAACCTGAAGCCACGTGTACCACCTTGAAAGAGATGGTGAAATTTCTGGAGGAGATATACGGCTGCAGCAGGAAGGGGAAGGCGTCTCCAAATATGCCACTGCATTACCGGAAGTACTAGCAGAAGTGCAAAAGAAAGAGACAGATGGATTAAGCAGCATGGGATCTGTGGACCAGATACTACGAGAACAATTTATCCTGGGACTCTATAGTACTCCCCTGAGCGAGTTAGAGTGTATCCTGCCTTAAGCTTTTGAAAAATATTGGCAGAGGCTGTGGCCCGAAGCAAAGAAGAAAGCTATGCTTCTGGAGTGATATGAACCCAGACAGTCCCAACCCTCGGGGGCGTGAGAAGTGAAGAGGCACTGATCAGAGTAGTAGAAAACCTGCAGAGTTCCCTGAATGTTATGCAAGAAAAGTTGACTCAAATGGAAAAATCGAAAGGGACCAGCCCCGCTTCGGAGGCCGCTTACCCTACAAAATCCTTATCAGGCTTTTCCCCATGTTCCTGAACCTAACCCTGACCCTCCACCTACTACGCCTGGGTGTAGACCATTCTACCAAGTTCCTCAATATCTTCCACCGTTGGGCCCTCGGTCTGGATCTATCCGGAACCTCAGCGTCCTCCACCGAGCCCAGCTGATCAGGTTCCATGGGTGCCTTCTGTATACAGACAAAGAAATGATTGTCAGGACACACAGTGTTGGTGGTGTGGACGTAGAGGACACTTTGCTAGAGTGTGTCGGAGTGATTTGCAAAGACACCCAGAAATGCCATTAAACTTCCGGCCCCAGCAGTAGTGGAACGTACTGCAGCAGAGGTAGAGGGACAAGCCATCCAGCATAATTCTGAACACCTAGTTGCAGGATGTCCCATCCTGCGAGCTGAGTTTGAAGGCATCCCAGTGGACTGCTTAGTGGATATTGGGTCACAGGTAACGACCATGCCCGAGTCATACTTCAACCATTACTTTCAAACAATGGCCAAGCCAGAGCGGGAGACGTTGATCCGGATAACAGCGGCTAATCAGCAACCGATCCCCGTGACAGGGGTCGTGTGGATGAATGTGCGGCTATGTGGACAAGATGTGGAAAGAAAAGGCATTTTGCTGGTTTCCAAGCCATTCAAAGAAGATGTACCGGTGATAATAGGCAAAAATATCCTGCGAGACTTGGACCAGATCATGTTCACTAAACGGGGGCCTGGCTACTGGAAACAGGCTACTCAGCACAAACCTACCCAGAAAGCATTCCAACGTCTGATCCGTGTTTGTGGGACACAGAAGAGCGTCCCTGTACACCAGTCTGTGGGAGTTGTTTGAGTGCCGGGAAGGATATCCCTCGCCCTCCCTCCTTGTCGGGAGACCATTCTACCTCCTCGTGGGACAATGAACTAGAGGTCCACAGTACTGTCTGGTCATGACTGACCACTTCTCCAAGTTTGCAGTGGTCACCCCAACTTGGGACCAGACAGCTGAGTCTGCTGTGTGAGCCGTCTGTCAAGATTTCATTCGGGTTTACGGGTGTCCAAAGCGGATTCACTCAGACCAGGGAGCGTGTTTTCAGGGTAAAGTGATCGAGAAACTGTACTGATTGTATGGCATCGAAAGGTCCCAAATAGCTCCATATCACCCCAAGGGAATGGGGCCTGTGAGCGCTTTAACCGGACTCTACTTCAAATGTTGAGAACATTAGAGTTAGACAAGAAAGCACACTGGCCTGACTACGTGCCCGAATAGGTCTGGACCTATAACAATCGGGTCCACACCACCACGGGTTATACCCCGTACATGCTACTGTTTGGAAGAGCCGGCCGAGAAATCATCGAAATAAATTTAGAATAGCTAGAGGATATATTTGAACTATCTACCACCTCATGGGTAAAAGAACATCGTCGTCGGCTCCAGACCATCCGCCAGCCAGCAGGCCAGTGATTACAAGAGAAGACTTATAATAGCCGACCTCCAATTCAGGAAGTTCCGCTCCAACCTGGAGACTGGCTTTCCCTGACAGTGACTTTAGTGAAGACTGGTGGGCTGTTCCTGAGACTGCAGAAGGTCTCCAGTCCATGGATGCTGACGTTCCCAAAACAGAACCATTGCCAGTTCGCAGAGAAGAGGAACCCCAGGGTCTGTCCGATATTTCTGTTGAAAAGAACGGTCCTACCGTTACTGTTCCCATTGCAGATAGTCATGACCTCCGGAGATCCAGTAGGCCTAATGCTGGGGTTCCACCAAATAGGTATGATGCTGATCAATGATGCACTGCTGTGTAAACAGTTGCATAGAGTCTTTTATCCCTCTTCCTGGACTATGTGGCAAGGCCGAGGATGGCCGCTTTTAAGTGGGGAGGCATGTAGGGGGTTGGCCCCTAGTCAGCCTACCCACTGAATTGCACTGTTACTTTAAGAGACAATACTTCCCTCTGATTTGTGCGTACATGGACTAGTCCTTTCCCCCCCTGTGTTGGTTGGGACGTGCGGCAGTTGGTGTCGGTTGAGCAACGGACGAGGGGGTCTCGTGGATGCTGTGCGAGACTTTTGCCATGGTAAGCCGACTGCTGCCCTGAGAAAGAGACAAGCAAGACATTAAGTCTGTCCTAACAAGAGAAAAGATAGTGCCCGTTTACCACAGAATCGTTCTCCAGGACTGTGTCAGAAGGAGAAAGGTGCATTGCATATCCAGGGTAATTCTGTCCGAGTGCCTGTAATCTGATGGAGGAAAACTACTCTGTGGTACCAGTAATCCTTCAACATTGAAAGTGGAAATTAAACTTGCCCGGATCTGGAAGAGGACGGATCTATTAACCTGAAGGAAGAGCTCAACACAACAAACTCTGCTTCATGGCATCAGGACCAAGTAGCAGTTATAAGACCTTCTTCTAAGACTACAAAGCTGTGAGTGATGCCGGTGTCAAACTGTGTTAAGGTTTAGAGGAGGTTTCTCTAGTTAGGGCGCTGTGGCAGCGCGGCCCGATTATCGGAAGCCAGATAGGAAATTAGCAGAGAGTATTTGATAGAAATTGTTTTTACTGTTTGTATTGTAATTTGCATTGCCATAGCTGGAGCACGGCTTGTGTGACGCGCTCCATCTATCTCTTCTTGTAACCACTATTGTATTTATCATTACAACTGTTAGTCTTATTTTCTGGCATATAATCCTTTGTCTCGCAATAAAGCCGGTGTTTTGTTTCTGTCTCCTTGTCTACTGTACCGTATTTGAGTCCTGCCTTGCAGTCTTCTTTGGACACCACTACAACTCAGGAGTTAAGCCAACAGCTTAGCTTGTTTTGCTACTTTTACCTATCCTAGCTCCAACACGAGTCCACACATTTTCCATTTTAAGCACCAGGCTCCCTCTGCTGTTGTGCATGTCATTTTTTTTCAGGTAACCACGTGATGTCATTTCCCTAGGCCTATTAAGGCCTGGCCAGATGGCTAACTGTTGCCTGAGTATTCAGGTAGTGCCACGTCCACACTGACTACTTTGCTCGGACTGCTACAAGACAAACCCAACTTGGGATTGCTGGTCTTTGTTTCACTTCTCCCAAATTGTGCTTTCAGATACATCTTTAACATCTTGCACACTCAGGTTAGCTTCAACAAGGTGCCTGTCTACTAATCCAGCTCTGTTATTCCTGGGTGCTGTCGGCACAATGAGCTCTACTACAACAAGGTGCCTGCCTGTCGCTTTAGCTCTGCTATTTCTGGCTGTTGTCTGCATGATTGGTTCTGCTACAACAAGGTAAAATCAATGGCACAATATGGATGAACTATATGTAGATTTGAGGTAGATTAAGCATTACAAATATGTGGTAAATTGACATACTGCAAACGTAGTTTTGACCAAAGGAGTGATGCCTGCCTCATTAAAACAGCAGTCACTGACAGGTAACATTGCTATAGCAACTACCAATGGGTAGCACTCCTTTAGTCCAAACCTTGAGAACTTGCATTCTGACACTAAATGCTGCTGTGGAGGTTTGTGGGATGCTGCTAAGCATGCTGGGACCCACAACCTGGAAATTCGGCCCGACTCCCATTGGAGTCTTTAAGTGCATTGTACAGCCTGATGACTGATGACTACATGTGCAGATGCTTGTAATATGATAGTTAATTCATCATTTCTATTGAAAGCTATTTAGTCAGTTTTTCAATATACTTTCTGTATCAATCATTTATGATTTTCACAGTCTACCCTGATTACCTTTATGGTGAAAAGATCAGTCTTGGTCATGTGATGTCATATGGGTGACTGACTCCTTATTTTAGCAATCTTTGACAACTGTACCAGAATTGTAACAAGCCACATACCCATGCTGTGTCCATCACATGAGTTTATCCACTATAAGTAAACAATGGATGCGCCAACAGAATGACAGCAAGCAGAGATCTTGTTTTTGATATATAATGTATTTTGTAAAATTGAATAGCTTTTCATCATACAATGAATATACTTTATTTGCTGACCACATAATACCCCCTTTAAGGTAACGTCTTATCATTATATACACAAAACAGCTGCACATCTGCTAAGTTCGGCACAGCAGCAGACTGTTCACCCTTAAAAGTGCAGTAACATTAATCCATAGTTCCAAGAATGGTGAGCTGACCTCATCCACAGCCCCTGGGATCCATTATCCTGGAATTCTTTACTGTCTTAGCAACAGTAAAATAATACACGGTACTGCCGCATGGGGAAACTGGCAAGAGTGCAATAAAAACAAAAATTTTACAGTGGGGAGGATTCAAAAAGTAGGAGTTTCAACAGCTCTCTGTAGTAACCCTTTGTTCACATTAAAATGGCATCTATTGCCTGACTGAAAAATCCTGTCAAAGGAAAAGAAAATAACTGATTTAGGACAAGTGAGAAGCAAATAATATTCTAAACACATTGGTGTCTATTGGCTTTGTATAACCTGTAAACTCAAATTAGTACCTGATCTTAAAGGGATTCTGTCATCCCTCACACCCCATATACTGTACATTCACATAGGCATTATAACCTGTGTGGGGATTTTACTTATTTTGTTTCCATGAATTTTTTTTATTGGATATGTGTATAAGGGGCCCTCGGCTCAGCCTTGGCATGGCCAAGGGCTCAGTGCACCATTCTGTCTTATAAGTTACAATTCTCTGCAACTATCACTATCACTTTGGAGCACTGTCTGAATTAAATCCTCAGCCCTTCACACACTAACACTGCAGAAGTCAAGAGCATACAGTGTCAGTGTGTGCAGGTGTGTTCTCATCCTGCTCTCCTGCATGTTGGTGCTCACAGGTGAGGGAGATGAGAGCACGATCTGGCACTGTGTGTATTCTTGGCTCTTTGTCACGCAAGGTGTGGGAAAGACTAAGTGCAACACGAAGCGAAGAGCATAAGGGAGCCTAGACACGAGGGAAAAGGGGAGTGGAGACCTCCTAGGCTGATCTGATATCACCCTGTCTCCCCTGTGAGGGCTGAAGAGGTTCCACATATTTCTTGAGTAAGGACCTGTGGAAAACATTGTGGACCTTAAGGGCCTGAGGAAGCTCAAGACGAAACGCTGCTGGGTTAATGATGGCGGTTATTTTATAGGAACCAATAAACCTAAGTCGTGGTAGACAACCACACAAAGTCATTCACATTCAGGTCCGGACCTGGCAAGCTTTTTCTGTCAGCCATACATTTAAACCTGTCTCGCATGATCTTTAAATTACTCAGAACCCCCCGCCACACCGAGGAGAGCGACAAAGCAAAACGTTCCTCCTCAGGAACTTCCGAAGCTCCTCCCCCACTAAAGGTACCAAACTGTGGATGCTAACCGTATGCACCAAAGAACGGTGACCTGCCAGTGGATTTTTGCCGATGATTATTAATGGCAAATTCAACTAGCGGTAAGTAGGATGCCCAATCCTCCTGATTTTTGGAGACGAAACACCTGAGGTAGGTCTCCAAATTCTGATTGACGCGCTCGGTCTGTCCATTCGACTGAGGGTGGAAGGCAGAGGAAAAGGAAAGCTTCACCCCCAGTCGAGAACAGAATGCCTTCCAGAACTTGGAAACAAACTGGGTCCCCCAATCTAACACCACATCAGAGGGAACCCCGTGAAGCTTCACGATCTCATTTATAAACACCTGAGCAAGTGTCTTGGCATTTGGAAGTGCAGGTATTATGACAAAGTGAACCATTTTACTGAACCTATCTACAACCACCAAAACCATCGTCGGTCAGTAATAAAATCCATGGACAAGTGTGTTCATGGCCTGCTAGGGATAGGTAATGGAAGAAGAGTACTAGATGGACGGATATGCAAAACCTTAGAATGCGAGCAAATACTACAAGCATATACGTGTTCAATCACATCCCAATGCAACCCCGGCCACCAAAAACGACGAGAGAGGAGGTCCGCGGTTGCCTTACCAAATCGATGACCAGCAAGCACAGAGTTGTGATGTTCCTTAATTACTTTGCGACGCAGATTATATGGTACAAATAACCTTCATGAAGGGCAGGAGGCAGGGGCGTCCCCCTGAGCCTCCAACACCTCACCCTCCAGTTCAGGATACAATGCCGAAATGACTACCCCTTTCTGTAATATCGGGGCAGGGTTCTCATGATCACGACCACCAGGGAAGCTCCAGGACAAAGCATCAGCCTTGACATTTTTGACACCTGGACGAAAAGTGACAACAAAATTGAACCTAATAAAAAACAGGGACCATCTCTCTTGCCTAGGGTTGAGACGTTTAGCTGATTGGACATATGACAGGTTCTTATGGTCAGTAATAACAGTAATAAGATGGACAGCCCCCTCCAACCAATGTCGCCATTCTTCGAACGCCAGTTTGATTGCCAAAGTTCCCTATTACCCACATCATAATTTCTCTCAGCCGAAGATAATTTTTTAGAAAAGAAAGCGCATGGACGCCATTTACCAGGGGACAGACCCTGAGACAGCATAGCCCCAACCCCCACATCCAATGCATCAACTTCCACATTAAAGGGTTGGGAAACTTTGGAAATCAGGTTGACTGAGTATAGGTGCCGTGGCAAAACAATTCTTTAAGGAACAAAAAGCCTGGAGTGAGGCATCCGACCATTTGGAAACATCAGACCCCTTCCTAGTCATGTCAGTAAGGGGTTTCACGATTACTGAGTAATTTTGGATGAATTTCCGGTAAAAATAGCAAAAACACATTTTTCTAGTTTAGCATATAGTTTGTTATCCCTTAATATCTGGAGCACCTGTTTAACATGCCCCCGATGTGTCTCCAAATCAGGTGAGTAAACCAAAATGTCGTCCAGATAGACCACCACAAACCTCCCTACCAAATGATGGAAAATATAATTTATGAAATGCTGGAACACCGCAGGTGCAGTGGTCAAACCGAAAGGCATAACCAGACTCTCGAAATGCCCTTCAGGGGTATTGAACGCTGTTTTCCATTCATCCCCTTCTCTGATTCTAACCAGATTGTAGGCTCCCCTTAAATCCAACTTGGAGAATACCTTAGCTCTCACAACCTGGCTGAACAAATCTGGAATCAGAGGAAGAGGGTATGGATCTCGGATGGTAATTTGATTTAATTCCCGGAAATCTAAATAGGGACGTAGGCCACCATCTTTTTTCTTCACGAAGAAGAACTCTGCCGCCATGGGCGAAGATGAGGGCCTGATGTGTCCCTTCTCCAGACTTTTCTGCAATGAAATCCTCTTGTCTCTCAGGGCCGGAAAGATTATACATTCTGGACTTTGGTAGTTTATCTCCGGGGGTCAGGTTAATAGGACAGTCATAAGCACGATGAGGAGGCAAATCCTGACACCTCCTCTCAGAAAAAATGTCCTCAAATCCAGACAGAAAAGTAGGTAATATTTCCGTAGAGACTGTAGCAAGGGAAATATATAAACAGTTCTCATGGCAGTAATCTCCCCATTCAATGATCTCCCTGGCTTGCCAATTCACCAACGGATTATGTTTCACCAACCAGGGAAGACCCAAAACAATTGGGATGAGAAGACCGTCCAGGACATTGCAAGGAATTATTTTACAATGAACCGACCCCACCCTCAGTTTTACATTATGTACAATCTGAGTTAATGTTTTCTGTGCAAGTAGCGCTGAGTCGATGGTGAAGATGGGAATAGGCTTAGCTAAAGTACAGCAAGCAAGACCATGAGTTTTCAAAGCTCCACTGTCAACAAACACAGAAATTTTCTCGGTTTTGCTCTCTAGCACCACCTCTTCTGTCAGGACAAACCGGAAACTGCAGGTTGGCGATAAATGCACCCCTTGCTTATCCAACTCCAGACTACCAAGGGTTATTCGAGTTTCCTTTTGCTTAGGAATCGAAGGACAGACCCCAATAAAATGTCCCTTTTTCCCACAAAAAAAACATATGTCTTTTTTCTTGCGAATCTCCAGGGAAATGTATGACGCAGAAGCACCCCCTAATTGCTGTTGACATATGCAACAGATTAGGACTTATTATAAGTGAAAGGAGGACTTTATACTAACCAGACAGCAGATGGCGATAGTGTGTAAAGTTATATGCTTGCTGTAATGTGGGGAGGGAAGCTCTCAATTGTTGGTTGTTTGTACTTCCTGTGTTTTTTTTTTTCCTGCATGTGTTATGTCAGCAGCACACGGACTGTGTGACACTGAATTGTATCTCATGTTTATCCAGTATGAAGTAAATACTGTTTACTCAAGATATCTTGCTGATTGAAGCTCTCGTAAGTACAGCGGTGACTGTAAGAAGATGCACTCTGCGACAGGTTATGGGCCCAGACACTACAGGCCCGCACTACAAGCCCAGGCAGCAGGATCCCGGTTTATAACCCCAGATAACGGAGCACACAGATAAGCTCTGTAAACAGAAGGAAATAAATCCAGATACAGAGTGACAAAGGAATTCATGATCCCAGGAGCTGGATATAATTACAGAGAATTCAACACAGGCAGGACATACAGGAACTATCAGCAAGAAATAAACAGGAGAATATCTTCAGTACAACTCTCTAAACAAGTAAGACTATATAAAGATGATGAGTAACACAGAACTGAAATTCACAGTAGCTAAACTGAATAGTGAAAATTATTAGTTATGGAAATTCAAAGTAGAGATGTTGTTATCTAAGGATGATTTATGGGAAGTAATTGTTACAGAAAGACCAGATCAAGATAATCAACATGGGATAAGAAGAATAGACAAGCGAGAGCCACCATTAGCTTATTAGTGGATGATGCTCAATTAATACATATAAGAAATGAAGAAACAGCGAAAGGAATGTGGGAAGCATTAAGAAAACAGTATGAAAGACCTAGCTTG
This sequence comes from Phyllobates terribilis, assembly GCF_046119375.1. Lineage (NCBI taxonomy): Eukaryota > Metazoa > Chordata > Amphibia > Anura > Dendrobatidae > Phyllobates > Phyllobates terribilis. Next base: position 597,755,937 of record NW_027362765.1, on the reverse strand, counting down.
AATCACAAGTTATTTTTATTAAGAAAGCTTTACAGTATGAGATTGAGTGCAAATTACGACATGCAGAAGCACATATTCTCAATGTTGGAAGTGATATCACAGCTAAGATCTATTGGTGAAGACATTAAAGAAAGTCATGTAGCAGCTATATTATTGTGCAGTTTACCAGATTCGTATACAGCCTTGATAAATGCCCTTGAGACGAGACCAGAAACTGACATTACATTAGATTTTGTGAAAACAAGAATAATAGATGAATATCAGAGAAGAAACGAGAAAAGAAATGATTCTTCTACTGAAAAGGACAGTGAAAACGCTCTTAAAGCTACAGAATTTAAAAAACCCTATAATAAAGAGACAAGAGAATGCTTCAGATGAAAGAAAAAAGGTCATTTAAAGAAAGACTGTACCATATGGAAAGCAGAACATCAAAAAATTACAACATAAAAAGCATACACAGAAAGTAAAAAACACAATTTCCGATTCATGTGAGAATAATTGGAATGGCACATTTAAAATAACAGACAAGAAATCATCACTTGGTTGGTTTATTGATTCAGGAGCAACGAGTCATATGACAAGTGACAAGAATTTCTTTACTGATCTTGATTTAGATAAGAAAGAAGCCATTTATCTTGCAGATAGATGGAAGCAAAATAACTGCAGAAGGTATCGGACAAGCTATGCTAAATTGTTCAAACAAGTTTGGACAAGATTCAAAGATACTTGTACAGGATGTGTTGTATGTTCCAAAATTGGAAGGCGGATTATTATCTGTGAAACGTTTAACAGCAAAAGGACTTACAGTAAAATTCAAAGACAATGAGTGTGCAATTATTGCAGGAAATAAGGTGATAACCAAAGTCAAGGCAGATGAACAATTATATCATTTTGACACACCAAAGGAACAGATGAAGGTATGTACACATGATCACAAAACTGTATTCACATGTGGCATAGACGTCTAGGACATAGACACCCTGACAGTATAAGGGAACTACAGAGAAAAGAATTGACAAAAGATTTAAAGATATCAAATTGCTCAATTACCGTAAGATGTGAATGTTGTATAAAATCCAAAGCCACAAGGATATCTATTCCAAAAGAAAGTGAGATGAAAAGCGAAAGACCACTTGATTTGGTGCATACTGACGTATGTGGACCCATGAAAGTGACTACATCAGGAGGCAATAGATACATGTTGACTTTTATAGATGACTACTCAAGATACACAGTCACATACTTAATTAAGAACAAAAGTGAAGTTTTTGATAAACTTGTAGACTATGTAACAAGATCAAGTAACAAATTTCAAAGGAAGCCAATTGTCATCAGAAGTGATAATGGAGGTGAATTTACAGGTCACAGAATAGAAGACTACTTAAGACAAAATGGAATAAAACACCAGAAAACTGTTCCATACACACCTGAACAAAATGGAGTAGCAGAAAGGAAAAACAGAACTCTAACAGAAATGATAAGATGTATGCTGACGGATTCCAAACTACCAGAGAAATATTGGGGTGAAGCAGCAATGACAGCTACATATCTACAGAACCGACTTTTTTCCAGAAAACTGACGAAAACTCCATATGAATTATGGCAAGGTATGAAACCAAGTGTCAATCATTTAAAAGTTTTTGGATGTAAAGTTTTTATATTCATTCCAACAGAAAAACGTTCCAAACTTCAAAACAGATCCATGGAAGGAATATTCGTTGGATATAGTGAAAATTGCAAAGGATATAGAATCCTAGATCCCAAAACAGACAGAGTTACGGTGAGTAACAGTGTGACATTCATTGAAGATTTAAATGAAGACATAATGACTTCAGTTGAAACAAAAAATGAGAGAAACAATAGTGACATAACTGAAGAAATATCTGATGAGAAAGAAGTAGAAATTAATGAAGAACAAAATACTGAAAGTGAAGAATCACAACTACAAATAGACACAGAACCAAGACGTTCAATGAGAGAGAACAAAGGAAAACCACCAAAACGTCTCTCATACAAGACAAGCATAAGAAAAATCTATGAGCCTACCTCTTGTGAAGACATATCTAAACTTCCTGAAGAAGAAGCTAATAAATGGATAGAAGCAACAGAAACAGAAATTAAATCCATGCATGATTCAAATACATGGACACTAACAGAGTTGCCAGAAGGAAGAAAAGCCATAGGATGTAAATGGATTTTTAAAGTAAAATACCAAACAGATGGCACAGCTGAAAGATACCAAGCAAGACTCGTAGCTAAAGGGTATTCTCAAAAATATGGAGAAGACTATGATGAGACATTTGCTCCAGTTGTCAAACACACTACAATAAGAACTTTACTTACAGTTGCAGCAATGAAACAGATGGAACTGAGACATCTGGATGTAAAGACAGCTTTTTATGAATGGAGATTTAACAGAAGACATTTACATGGAACAACCTCCAGGATTTAAAGATGAAAGAAATCCAAACAAAGTTTGCAAACTACAGAAAAGCATATATGGTTTAAAGCAAGCAGCTAAAGCGTGGAATGACAAAATCACGGAGGTACTTACAAATGAAAAATTTCAAAGAAGCAAAGCTGATCCATGCTTGTACACAAAAAGGCTGATTAATAGATGGATTTATGTACTCATATATGTAGACGACATTTTGATTTGTTTTAAACAAGAAAGGGATAAAGAAAACATTCTAAACATCCTGAAGCAACATTTCGATATCAAAGACTTGGGAAATGTGAAACAGTACCTAGGAATACAGGTAGAAAGAGAAGAAGGCGGAAGTTTCCTACTGAATCAAAATCACATGATTCAAGACATAACAGAAAAATTTGGATTAAAGGATGCAAAAACAGTAAAGTCTCCAATGGAAACTAATTATCTCAAAGAGATGAACAGTGAAAAAAATATGCTACCAAATAATGAAGAATACAGAACAGTAATAGGAAAACTATTGTATCTAGCGACCGTTACAAGACCAGCCATCGCAGCAGCAGTAGGAATCCTGAGTAGAAAGGTATCAAAACCAAATAAAGCTGATTGGAATGCCGTGAAGAGAGTAATGCATTATTTGAAAGGAACTAGCAATGTTAAGCTGAAATTACCCACAAGTGATAATTGCATTTTAACAGGATATGTTGATGCAGATTGGGCTGGAGATCCAACTGACAGAAGATCTACCAGTGGACATATTTTTTTTCTCTCAGGTGGACCAATAAGTTGGACAAGTAAGAAACAGTCAATTGTGACACTGTCTTCAACAGAAGCAGGATATGTTGCCGCAGCACATGCGAGTCAAGAAGTACTGTGGTTAAGACAATTGTTGACAGAATTAGGACAACCACAGTTGGAACCAACAAAACTGAAAGAGGACAATCAAGGATGTCTTGTTCTTGCTCCGTTGGAAAGAGTCAATCAAAGAACCAAGCATATTGATGTGAAATATCATTTCTTGAGAGATCATCAGGAACAAGGAGTGTTGAAGTTAGAGTATTGTCCTACTTAAGAAATGACAGCAGACATCTTCACAAAGGCGTTGAATGCTGATAAACACCAGAGACTAATAAAAAAGTTGGGTTTGATTGAATAAGTCCTTACTGTTGAGAAAGGGTGTTGGCATATGCAACAGATTAGGACTTATTATAAGTGAAAGGAGGACTTTCAGACAGCAGATGGCGATAGTGTGTAAAGTTATATGCTTGCTGTAATGTGGGGAGGGAAGCTCTCAATTGTTGGTTGTTTTTACTTCCTGTGTTTTTTTTTCCTGTATGTGTTATGTCAGCAGCACACGGACTGTGTGACACTGAATTGTTTATCCAGTATGAAGTAAATACTGTTTACTCAAGATATCTTGCTGATTGAAGCTCTCGTAAGTACAGCGGTGACTGTAAGAAGATGCACTCTGCGACAACTGCATGGGTTCCTCCACCTCCCCCAGTACTGGTTCACCGCCAGACCGCTCCCCCGCCAGAGGTACAAAACCCTGACAAGAAGGCCCCGGAGAAGGTGGTCTCACCCACCTATCCCGAAGGCGTCTATCAATACGTATAGCCAACGACATGGCAGCCTCCAAGGACTCTGGGGTTTCATATACTGCCAAAGCATCTTTCAACCTTTCAGTAAGGCCCTCACAAAATTGGCTTCTAAGGGCTGAGTTGTTCCATTTAGAATCCGTAGCCCATCTACGGAACTCAGAACTGTACGTCTCCACTGACCAATTCCCCTGCTGAAGGCGACGTAGCTGAGACTCAGCCCAGGCGACTCGGTCAGGGTCATTATAGATGAGGGCCAGGGCCCCAAAAAAACCCTCCATAGACTGGAGACAAACAGAATCTTGCGGTAAAGAAAAAGCCCAGGACAGTGGATCTCCCTGCAGCAGTGAGATTACAACTCCCACTCGTTGTTCCTCACTTGTGGAGGAGTGAGGACGAAGTTTAAAGTACAGTTTGCAGGCCTCCTTGAACACAAAATACTTGTCCCTACCTTCTGAAAACCTGTTCGGGAGGGCATCCCTGGGTTCAGGCTGGAAAGGCCTACCAGCAGAGATCTCCACATTAGCGACCTGTAGCCGCTGATGCTGTTGCTGAACCTCACAGCAGAGGTCATTCACCTCCAGAGACAGACCACACAGCCGCTCTGTGTGCTCTGCATCTGAATCCATATCAAGGGAGAAAGAAAAAAGAAAAACACCCTCGAAAAAAAAACAACACACAAGTAAACCCAAGTGTCAGGTTTTTTATCTCTAAATATATACAGCCGGTGATAATGTCACGCAAGGTGTGGGAAAGACTAAGTGCAACACAAATGGTATAGGGGAAGGGAGCTCAGACACTAGCGAAAGGGGGAGTGGAGACCTCCTAGGCTGATCTGATATCACCCTGTCTCCCCTATCATCCCTATATTGGTTCCTCACCAATCGCCGCACAGGAACCTAAACCCTGTATTTCTCTGGATCTTGGTCCTGGATGGGGGGGTATGAGCACTAGTCGGTCCCCACTAACAACTAAAGACAACAAGGGAGACAAACACGGGGGAAAGTAGGTTAGCTTGAGCTGACTTCAGAGAGATTACACCACATGTCTGAAGGTGTCTGTAATACCAAACGAAGACATCTTTTGCAACCAACTGCAGGGCGACTGTCTTTCACATCTGACACACCCGTGACACTCTTGCAGTGTAAGTGTGTGTGCTCTCATCCTTCTCTCCAATCAGCACTGGCCATCCCTCTCATCTGTCAGCATTGGTTACTGTGTGATACTGTGTGCAGATAGCGGCCACTGCACACAGTAGAGGGGGATGAGAACGCCCCTACACACACTGACACTGTGTGCACTCTTGGCTCTTGCAGTGTTAGTGTGTGCAGAGCTGAGGATGCAATTCAGGCAGCGCTCCAAAGCAAACGTTATCAATCAACCCAAAGCAAAAACCGTGGCACAAACCAACCAAAAGCACCTGTTTATTAATTTCACTACTGTGAGATTATATGGCATTAGGAATGATCGTGGTGCTTTGCTCAAATGTGCAGCAGACAATCTTTAGAAAAGAAAAAGAAAGAGCAGCACTCACCATTCCTTTAAAAATAGAAAGTCCTTTATTCAAATATCACCAGGACATCTATGCGGCATGCATCAGGATGCAGAGAAAGCTTGTGGACTGCGGCTGTTTCACGCCCGTCTGGTGCTTCTATGGGTCCAGGTTATCAATCAACATAAGGAACGGAGCTTTGTAATTGAAAGGGCTGAACTGTGTACTGAGCCCTTGGCCACACCAAGGATGCAACAGGGTCCCCTCATTTACATATCCAATAAAACATTTTTTATGTAAAACAAAATAAGTAAACTCCGCAGTACAGGTATGATTTTTATATGAATGTGTAAATTACTTAATTTGAGTTTTGGGTATGACTTACTTCCTTTAAGTGCAAATTTTGTTTCCATTCATGGCCAGAATAAATGGTTGTCCAAACCTCTGTCTATGGCTACTTTCACATGGCAGTATTTTCGTCACTATTTAGAATACAAAACAGTGGAACTTACAGAAAGAAAAACTATAATGGAATGATTTGTACTACTTCAATGTTTTGGACCCACTCCTGCTTTTGATCTACAAATACGAATGTAAAATACTGCCATAAAAATGGTCCAAGGCCAACTACCTGGTATATCGTATAAAATCTAAAAACAACCTAGGTCAGCTCCGTATCAATAATTGAGCACTAAAGGGAGTGGTCTGCATTATCCCCCCTTGCATCCTTTTCCTTGATGATGGCTTTTATGTTGTTTTATTTTAATTTTTTTTCCTTCAGTGGATATTCTCTTAATATCTGTGGTTATCTTTAGTAAATTATATATGTGCTATGATTAATGACTTAGTTTGCGCAGTCTACATGCCGATGTGATTTGTTGTCGTTGAAATTGTTGATTGTATTACTTAATAAATCTTTCAATAAAAATTACATATAAAAAAAAAAAAGAAGCGGCCCAAGGCAATTTCACACCACTATAATGGTAAATGTCTGTATAATGGATCTGAAATACAGATTTATTACACATGATATTACATCTATATGTACTCAGTATATCGTCAGCATTGCATCAGTACAGCTCACTAATGATACTGATGGACTGTCTTCTAGGGATCGAATTTAGCCACATAACACAGCCACTTTAAAAAGGAATATACCGCAATATAGATGAAATACTAATGATATTCTGATGTAATACAGATCTCATACGCATGCATCTGTATTTCAGAAAAACTCCATAGACTCTAATTGTCTTCTTTTATCTGTAAAATATATGAAAGTAGTGCATGCTGCATTTTTAAAATCTGCACAAGTGAATAGACTAATGGATGGATGATGGTTTAAACACAGATGTGTGAATGAGGATTTATGGAGAGAGAAAAGAAATCAGAATACTGATGAAAAATATGCTCAAAAGCTGTAGCGAATCAACACTACTAAATTTTCCTAACCCATCCAATAAAGGATCTAAACTTTGTTTCTAAGCATATGGTGGACCTTTGTATTATACCAAATACAGCATGTACCAATGGTTTTAGAAGCTAATTTAAGTATAGTTTACCAAGTTAATCCAATACAGCCAGGTTTGAAGTTGCATATTACAAGCTACTCTACCACTGTCTGTTACACACTGCCAAAGCAATAAAGTTCATGGCTAAAGAAGAATGTCTAATAAATTTAATACAGGTCAAAGTTAGATTTTTATCCCCTGATTGACAGCAAGTATGAACACTTACTGAGCACATTGTGGCTGTGTAAACACTTTGTCCTTGTACTTTGACATCACTCTGCTAATGATTCCACTATTATGACATCACTGTGTGCTTCCTGTATTGTGACATCACTGTGAATGTTGTCCTTGTACTGTAACTTCGTAGTGTACCTAATACCACTTTTGTGACATCACTGTGAATGTTGTCCTTGTACTGTAACTTCGTAGTGTACCTTATACCACTTTTGTGACATCACTGTGCATGTTGTCCTTGTACTGTAACTTCATAGTGCACCTTATACCACTTTTGTGACATCACTGTGCATTGTCCAGGTGCATTTGAAAAACCAAAATAATTTTATGTTTTCCATGTTGTCATCTTGTTATTGAAGGTAGTCATGGTGGCCCCATTCCCCAAGTTGCACCAGTTTCATTAATATGTTCTTGGACAGACAAATGTAACATATGATCAGAGATATGTACTGTACAAAGAATGGAAATATACACCAATCAGCCATAACATTAGACATGCCATTTCTTGTTTTTGCACTGTCATTTTTTCCTTCCCTTCTCCAAAAACCCATAACTTTTTATTTTTTGTCAACATGTTTTTTACAGAAGAGTTTTAGTTTTGAAAGACACTATTCAGTTTACATACAGTATATTGTACTAAAAATGGGGGATAAAATTCCAAGTGAGGTAAAGAGGTGAATAAAAACACAATGGGTCCAATTCATCGTTGTTCAGGCCAGTGTTGATGAAGGGACGTGCTGGAGTCAGACGTTCCTGATACATGAAGAAGTGCACTCCTCTTCATGACGAGCGTCTGACGAGTAGCATGTGGAGAAACTGGTGTGAAAATGCAAAAGTCTCAAAATTTAGGTGCAACTCCAAGTTGCATTTAAATTTTGTGGCTTTTCAAAGCTTTTATGCCGGAATTCTGGTGTGAAAACTTTGAGGCCCAATATTTTCATTGTTTTTTGGGTTTTGCTTTTTTGGTTTTCAATATACAGTAAAAGGACTTGGCATCGAAATTCTCAGGTCAGTATGACTCGCCCCCTGGGCCGTGGGGCACTCGGATCCGGGCAGCAGGGCAATAATGGGGGTAGTAGTGGCAACCCGGTCCGTGGCTCAGGGTGGTCAGACCAGTGGCAGTCTTCTATATGTTTTGCAATGCCCGACTACGCCACCCGTGGATTGCGGTCAGGGCTAACCGCCGCTGCAGTGCAGACCGCTGGGGCAGATGTGGATGTGCAGCTCTGAATAGTACAACTCCCCACAGGAAGAGTATGGCCCCAGGGCAGTATATAATGGATGATGGAGGGGATGATTCCGACCGCAATAGCCAGGAAACGGAGGCCTCTTAAACAGTTCAGGGTCTTTATTAGGACAGGTGAGATGACCCAAAAACAGTCCCGGCTAGGAGGGGGCCTGGATGTCTGAGAACAAGTGGGAAGCTGGCCCTGATCAGGGTGAGGGTGTAGGCCTACCGTGCTATCTGCGCTCTTTCCGGCTATTTCCCTCCTCGTGGTGTAATAGCCCACGTTCCTGAGCTTGCCGTGTCTTCTCGCCCGTATGGCTTGCAACTTGGGTCCCTTTCTACTCCCGGCCTGGTACGGCTTTGCTGGTCCCTTCTGCTGTGGCGGAACCTCCGGGCTTCTTAGACCAGGGAACATACAATCCCCTGCGGACTGGTTGTCCAGTTCTCCCTAACCCTGCCCCCAGCTCCAGCTTTTATAGGGGCAGCCTGCTCCCCCTACTGGCCTGGGACAGGAGGTATTGCATGCTAATGGTCCTTGACCAGAGAACCTCCCCCTTGCTCTCAGACACAGCTTTATTATACATTTGTGGCATCCAGGCCAGGGTGACACATTCCCCCCTAGTAAAATTTAGTACTCCAGGACTGAACAAGAAACAAGTAATAATATGCATGACCATAAAACATTAGTAGACAAACGACGCACAGATTGAGTTCTTAAGGTCACAGTGTGGTCTGTGACCGGGTGTCCATCTCACCAACAACAACGGGGAGCCTTAACCAGGTGGGGGTCTGTCCTAGCCCCAAGTCCTTTACAGTCTTAGTTCATTCCTTGGTTAGGCTCCGAACACAGTCCATACAAAGTCCCGGTTATTAAAAATTCATAACCTTTGAGTCCGTACGGCAACTGTAAGAAACTGAAATACACAATTACTAATCATGCATGTAACTTTGCAAACATTTCAACACTTGGCAACAGGGTTATTTACAGTTTTAGTGCACCCTATATTCTCCAGCGAGCGGGTATCTGCCCCTTTGTGCTCCTGGTTGACCTGCGTAACCCACTGTCTGGTGGTGGTCTAACCTGCTTTTCTTCATTACCATTTAGGGTACAGTCACTGGCTAGACTTACAGGCAGGGCAGGCAGCCGTCTGCGGGTCCTTTGGCTTACCGCAGGCATGGCAGGCTCACTGTCAGCAGAGGGTTGATTCTCCTGAGCTGCTGGTACAGGCTCTTCTGCCTCTGGAACTGCTGGTTCTTCTTCACTTTCCCGCCCTGGCGTAGGTTGTTGCTGAGTTGGTTGCAGGAAATGCAGGACGGGTACCACTATGGCATCGTTTATTCGAGTCCAGGACTGAGGGAACTCTCCGAGAACGGTGCTGATCATTTCTTCCTTGTCCTCTGCGGGTTCAAGGTCTCTTTGATCCTCTTCTGCATTCCGTAGTTGCTCGGGGCACCTTTTTAGGTGGTCTCTGGAGACAGTACTAGTGGTTTCTCCCCCATCCTTGGTGATCACGCACACCTTCGGGTTGTTGTGATCAGACTGCAGTACTGTGTAGGGTTCCCTTTCCCACTGGTCGTCCAGCTTGTGTAGCCTTCTCTTTCGCTTCAGGACCTGCTCACCAGGTTCTAGGGGACCAGTAGGGGCGTGTTGGTTGAAGAGTCTCTCTTGCCTTTCTCTCACTTGGGCCAGGCTCTTCTCCACACTCTCCTGTACCTTCTTGTACTGCAGTCGCCTTTCCGTATCCCAGTCCGCATCTGGGGAGGTGTCCTCGGGTATTAGGACTCCCATCTCCAGGTCTATGGGCAGCTTACCTGGTTTGGCTCGCATCAGGTAAGTCGGGTTGCAGTTTGTAGCATTCACCGGGATATGGTTGTATAAGTCTATCAGGTCCGGCAGTTTTTCTGGCCACAGGCTGCGTTCCTCCAGGGGCAACGTCTTCAGGAGATCAATGACTATATTGTTCATTTTCTCACACATCCCGCTGGTTTGTGGGTGGTAAGGCGTCGTCCGAATCTTCTTACAGCCATAGAGGTTGCAGAACTCTTGGAAGATTTCGGCCTCGAACGCTGGACCCTGGTCTGTCAGGACTTGTTACAGATACCCGTGTGGGCGTCAGAAGTATTGCTGGAAGGCTCTGGCCGCCGTTTGAGCTGTCAAGTCTTTTACAGGGACCACCACTAGAAATCGGGAATAGTGGTCCACGATTGTCAGGGCATAAACGTATCCTGACCGGCTTGGGGCCAATTTGACGTGATCCAGAGCTACCAGCTCAAGAGGCTGCGTGGTAACGATGGGCCTCAAGGGTGTCTTCTGGCTGGTGCGGTCCTTCCTCCTTAGGTTACAAGGGCCACAGTCTCTGCACCACTTCTCTACAGCCCCTCTCATGCCGACCCAAAAGAACCGGCCTCTTATCAGGAACTCCAGTTTCTTCCAGCTGAAGTGCCCAGCTCTGTCATGGTAAGCCTCCAGGACCATAGCTGCATCTTGCCTTGGGACCACGACTTGCCAGGTCAGCTCGTGCATCCGGTGGTTGACGAGCCTTCTGCACAGCTTACCTTCATAGAGGAACAGCTTGCTCTTCTCTTTCCATAGCTGCTTGGCTTCCTCTGGAGCATCCGGATCTAAGCGGGCGTCTTCCTGGGTCAGCAGGTCTTTCACCATGCGGATTGCAGGGTCACTGTCTTGGGTCTCGGCCCAGCTGTGGTGAGGTAGGGGATTGATCATAACGGTTGTTAAATCTTCCTCCTTCATGCGGTGGGAGTATTGAGCGGTTCCATACCGGTGAAACGCGGGGAGTTCTACCTCCTCCAGCTCTTCTGGGTCTTCGTCACCTTCAGGTAAGTGAGGCATTCTCGATAGGGCATCAGCGTTGGCATTAGTTTTGCCTGCCCGGTACTTGATCACGAAGTCATAATTCGAGAGTCGCGCCATCCACCGCTGTTCTAGGGCACCTAGTCTTGCATTGTCCAGGTGTGTCAACAGGTTGTTGTCCGTGTACACGGTGAACTTTGCGAGGCCAGGTAATGCTTAAACCGTTCTGTGATGGCCCACACCACTGCCGAGAATTCTAGCTTGAAGGAGCTGTAATTCTCCGGGTTCCTTTCAGTGGGCCTCAGCTTCCGGCTGGCATACGCGATCACCCTTTCTTTGCCCTGTTGGTTTTGCGACAGTACGACTCCCAGCCCCACATTACTGGCGTCTGTGTGGAGAATAAAAGGCTGGCCATAATCGGGGTAGGCCAGGATCTCATCCCCTGTGAGGGCCATCTTCAACTGGCGGAAGGACTCCTCTTCCGGCTTGTCCCACTTGAAGGGTGGCTTTTGGCTTCTGGACTTAGACTGTCCTATCAGGAGGTCCTGCATAGGGGCTGCCATCTTAGTGAACCCAGGGATGAACCTTCGGTAGTAGCCTACCAACCCGAGAAATTGGCTCACTTCTTTGATGTTTGAGGGGCTTGGCCAGCTCTTGATTACTGTGACCTTGTCAGGGTCGGGGGCTACTCCTTCTGCACTTACCACATGCCCTAGGTACTGGACCTTCGGTTTCAACAGGTGACACTTTGATGGTTTCACCTTCAGGCCATAGCCTGCCAGGGCTTCGAACACCTCTGCCAGGTGTTTTAGATGGTCCTCGTAGGTCTTCGAATAGACGATCAGTTCGTCCAGGTAAAGTAGGACCTTCTCGAAGTTTCGGTGCCCTAGACAGCATTCCATCAGCCTCTGGAAGGTCCCTGGTGCGTTGCAGAGCCCGAAGGGCATACAGTTGAACTCGCTCAGTCCCATCGGGGTGGTGAAGGCGGTCTTCTCCTTGTCAGCCTCTGCCACAGGAACCTGCCAGTACCCGCTAGTAAAGTCCAAAGTAGAAAAGAAGTTAGCTGATTTTAGTGCGGCTAAAGACTCCTCTATTCTAGGCAGCGGATATGCCTCTTTGTGGGTGATATGGTTGATTTGTCTATAGTCCACGCACATTCTCATGGTGCCGTCTTTCTTTTTTACCAGAACCAAGGGGGCTGCCCAGGGGCTACAGTTATCTCTAATGACCCCAGCTTCTTTCATTTCTCTTAGCATGCCCTTTGCATTCTGATAATGTGCAGGGGGTACAGGTCTGTGCCTCTCTTTTATTGGTGGGTGGCTCCCCGTGGGAATGTGGTGTTCTACCCCTTTCACTCTGCCGAAGTCCAGCGGGTGCTTACTAAAGAATCTCTCGTACTCCTGAACCACCCGGTAGACTCCTTGTTTTTGGTGCAGGGGAGGGGAGTCAGCACCCACATGGAGTTTCTGGCACCAGTCCTCCTTTTGTTTCTGAGGGCCATTACCCTCCGCCTGTGGAGATGGAGGCAAAGGCTCCACGGCCCTGATAGCTTTGTGTTCGACAGCAAACAGTTTGGCAAGTGTAGCGTACCTGGGTAAGTGTACCTCCCTCTCCCCAATGTTGAGAATGCGGACGGGCACCCTCCCATGACGGACATCAACCACCCCCGGGCTGTCAAAATGGTGGGCCTGCTGTCTGAGTACACGGGTTCTACCATGGCTTGGTAGTCTCTGCCTCTCAACCCGATTGCAGTCCGACACCAGATCATCATTTCACTTTTGTGAGGCATGGAAATAGGGAATGGGTCACTCATTCTTACGCTACCGATCTCACCACCAGACAGTTCTACCTGCTGCCGTCTCATCAGGGCTTTTATCTCTTGTTGAGGACTCTCTGTTGGCTGGAACTAGCATTCACCGCCACCTGTTGTAGAATTACAATTACCTCTGAAAGACAATTTTCAATCACGTTAGTACCCACAGTTATTTTAGGGTGACTTTCACGACGGTCAATGTCTACAATAATCACTCCCTGTGCCAGCAGTTCAACTTTACCAATCTTAATGGTCATCTCCTTGAACCCCATCTGCGGCACGGGCAAGCCATTACTGGCGATGATGCTCAAGTTACTGTCTGGATACCGTGTTATATCAGCATCAGTCCAATACTGCTTAAAAAGTACATAAGGGATAGTAGTTACTTGCGACCCGGTATCCAGCAAGGCGCTCATGGGGATACCGTCCAGCACCACGGGTAAAACCGGGCGCCCCCCAACGTACTTATTATGCCAATTGTAAGGGCCTGGTGACCTTATGCCTGGGGGTTGGCCCTCTGCCCCAGGTTGGACCCGTTTAAATTACAGTACCTGGAAATGTGTCCGGGCTGGTTGCATCGATGGCAAATGGGCTGTCCATCCTCTGCGTAGCGGTCTGTGGGCCTCCCTCGGAACGACGGGGTCCTTCTCTGTCGACGCCACGGGACATCCTCTGGACTTGAAGCCAACTCGATGGGTCTTGACGGGTCCACTTGTAACGCCTGGACGGTCCTGGTCAACGCCGCGACGCTCCTGGTAAGCTCCTGGACTTGGTGATGCAGATCTTTCGACGGGGCTTGGTTCAGGGCCTGTGCATCGGCCCCCACAGAGTCCATAGAGGAGGGCGCCGCCTCCTGGTGGTAGGTAAGAGCTGGGCGCCGGGGGTTTATAGCGCCACTTGTTGCGGGTTCACGGAGCACCCTTATGGCCCTGTCCTTAAATTGGGCAAAGGTCAGATCAGGGTTCTGAAAGAACATGAGGCGCAGCTGGGTCCTGTGGGCGCTAGACAGCAGACGTTCTATGAACTGTTCTGTTAGTAGCTTATCCGTATCCTGCACGCTGCCAGGGTCAGCTTGTTTGATGGCTCTCAAGGCTTCCTGCAAATTTAGGGCATAGTCTCTGATGCTGTCCTGTGCCCGCTGCTTACACCCGTAGAACCGCATTTTAATTTCAGCAGAGGTACGTGTAGCAAAGGTACCCCGCAGCCGGGCCAGAATGTCCTTTACAGTTCTTTTCTCCTCAGCGGGCCATGACTTTACCTCCCGCTGGGCTGCGCCAGTTAACTGCCCTGTCAGTATGCTGATCTTCTGTTCCTCTGTCAGAGGGTAAACTTGGAACAAACTGTACAGCCTTTCCTTAAAGTCAGTTAGTGCATGGGGCTCCCCTGAATACTTGGGCAGCCAGGCCACTCCAGGGATGTAAGGCAGGGAAAATGGCATCACCGCTGCTGCAGCGGCGCTGGTGGTAGAAGGTCCCTCCGCGTCCGTCATCTTCCTCCCCCCTAGTTAAGCGTGGCCTACCTTCCGACGATCCTCTTCTGTAGGCCGCGGCTCTGCTGGTGCTGCTCCGGACGAGGACCTTGCGTCGAATCCTGGTGACGTCAGCGTCGCTCTCTCTCCCTTCCAGGACCTTGCGCAGCGTCAGTGCGTAGGGCGGAGCTTCAGATCTCGCGCGGTTTGGACATCCACGCCCCTCTTCTTCCTGCACGGCGTCCTGCAGATGGCGTCCGATGGCGGGAAAACGGCTGAAGATGGCGGGAAGCTGATGAAGATGGCGGGAGACGGCTGAAAATGGCGGGAAACGGCTCCGGATGGCGGGAAACCTCTTTTTAAGGTACGTGTACAGTCTTTTTCAGGCACGCAATATCCGTTTGTGGCGGGTTGGTCACAATCCTGCCGACTACGCCAAAGCTGACTCGCCCCCTGGGCCATGAGGCACTCGGATCCGGGCAACAGGGCAATAATGGGGGTAGTAGTGGCAACCCGGTCCGTGGCTCAGGGTGGTCAGACCAGTGGCAGTCTTCTATATGTTTTGCAATGTCCGACTACGCCACCCGTGGATTGCGGTCAGGGCTAACCGCCGCTGCAGTGCAGACCGCTGGGGCAGATGTTAATGTGCAGCACTGAATAGTACAACTCCCCACGGGAAGAGTATGGCCCCAGGACAGTATATAATGGATGATGGAGGGGATGATTCCGACCGCAATAGCCAGGAAACGGAGGCCTCTTAAACAGTTCAGGGTCTTTATTAGGACAGGTGAGACGACCCAAAAACAGTCCCGGCTAGGAGGGGGCCTGGATGTCTGAGAACAAGTGGGAAGCTGGCCCTGATCAGGGTGAGGGTGTAGGCCTACCGTGCTCTCTGCGCTCTTTCTGGCTATTTCCCTCCTCGTGATATAATAGCCCACGTTCCTGAGCTTGCCGTGTCTTCTCGTCTGTATGGCTTGCAACTTGGGTCCCTTTCTACTCCCGGCCTGGTACGGCTTTGCTGGTCCCTTCTGCTGTGGCGGAACCTCCGGGCTTCTTAGGCCAGGGAACATACAATCCCCTGCAGACTGGTTATTTGCTGTAGGACTTGGAATCCTCACAGCCTCAGACACCAAGGTCTGCTACATTAGTTTCTCTATCTGCCAGGACAGGCTCGCTTCGCCTCTTGTCCCTGGCTCGTGGCTCTCCTACTGCCACACGGCCTCTTAGGCTGCAACACAACTGTCTGTCCCTGCTCTGGGACACCTCTCAATCCAGAGACAGGTTGTCCAGTTCTCCCTAACCCTGCCCCCAGCTCCAGCTTTTATAGGGGCAGCCTGCTCCCCCTACTGGCCTGGGACAGGAGGTATTGCATGCTAATGGTCCTTGACCAGAGAACCTCCCCCTTGCTCTCAGACACAGCTTTATTATACATTTGTGGCATCCAGGCCAGGGTGACACAAGTACAATTACAGCTATACCTTACTGAACAAAATCAGAAACTTGTAAATAAAAATTTTCTATTGATGGAGCTTTAGGGAGCCTGTTTTTTTGCACGCTGAGCAGGGTTTGACAGCTGTCAATCTGTGGTCGGGATGGGATTATACAGAGTTTATGAATGTAGAGGACTACATGGAAGCAGGTTTACTAGTCTTCTAGTGATAAAATCACAGTCTTTTCACCATGAGGTTATCAAAACTACAACAAGCAGGTAAGTGACACATTGTTGGAATTAGGGTCTCTCTCTCTACCCTATGCTGCTCTCAAATTATGTGGTATAAACCTGGTGACATTCCCTTTAAACTTGTTACATCTCAACTTGCTACTGAAGGTGGTCTTGGTGGATTGATATTACAGAGTAGATGTCAGGACTCGAACACATCAGCTCTCGTGCACCAGGCAGCAGCTCTTCTCTCTGAGCTATTCAACTCGCTGGAGAGTTCCTGTCCAACCTAGATTCTAGTACCTGTGTTGTTCCTGAGTGGCTCCACCCTGCGTTGTTCCTGATTATATTCATGCTGTGAGTTCCTGATTGAGCACCCTGTTTAAACCTGGCCTGGCACCTCCTTCCTTGCAAGATTATTTAGCTCCCAGCCTTTAGTCAAGCTCTCCCTTCACCTGCTGCTTCATACAAGATTATACTTCTGTTCCTGTGTACCGATTCCTGGCTTTTCCTGACTACGCAACATGCTAAATCCTTCAAGACTATACTGCTGTTACTGTGTACCGATTCCTGGCTTTTCCTTACTATGCAACTTGCCGGTGCGCCCCTAGTGGTTGCAATGCCATTATTTCAACCCAGGTCAGTTCCTAACCGAACAATCTTGCGCACAACATGGAGTCTGTTGCAGCCACCCTGAGACAAGAAGTTGCTGAACTTCAGAATTTGGGCGCCAGATACCAAGAAAAATTTTCTAAATTGCAAACACAGGTGTTGGGTCAGCAAAAAGAAATTATTCAGTTGCAGAAGCAACTTCTGGATTTGCGGAACTCAGGCCCAGAATCAAACGCACGCATGCCACTACCCGCAAAGTTAAGTGGGGATCGTCATCATTACTGTGGATTCCTTAATCAATGTCATATCTATTTCCAAATGCAATCTTCTCTATTTACCAGTGACAGGAAAAAGTTAGTTTTCATCATTAATCTCCTGACTGATGACTCTCTTGCATGGGCCTCACCGTACACGGAATAGAATTGTGACCTCCTAAATGACTTAGTTTCCTTCATCACTGCTATGGATCAAGTGTTTGATGACCCGAATTGTTGTGCTACAGCTGAAACCAAGATGCATAATTTACATCAAGGGTGGCGCTCTACAGCTGAATATACCTTAGAATTCCGCTTCTGGGTGGCAGGCACCACATGGAATTTAGATGCCCAAGGGGAGTCAATTTTGACGAGGATTATAATCTGCGACTAAAAAGCTGTTTGATTATTTTCATATAACTTCCCTGTATTTTGGTGTTTTGATATCGAAAAAAATATTGAAAAAAATCCTAAACGTCAGGACTTGCCACAAACCTATAGGTTCTTCTGCAAACTCTGGTGTGAATCATCGGCAGGCAGCTTATTTCCTTTCCCCATTAACATCAATAGGAACTGTGTGATTGGCTGGTGGCAGTCAGGTGGTTAGTGACATAATAAAGGATCCTGTTGCTTTCAAGAAGCTTACATTGGAATTTCATTCATCAACCGTGTTTCCCTAAATTAGCGTTATGGCTTTGCGGAACTGTATTAATTCGCCTGACCGTTTCTGTTTCATTTGTGGTGAATATACAGTGTTGTATCAACAGCTGAATATTACAGACTTTGTGAAAAAAGTGTAGTGTTGAGGACCTCCGAAATTGGTTCAAGGGTAAGAAAAAAGCTTTCTGTTATGGGATTCCTACGGTACGGTGAGAGCAAAAGAAGCATAGTGACGACTGTTAGTTTTGTTCATGCAATGTGAAAGGGTATAATTCCAAATGGAAGCATTCCATTTCATATCCCAATCTTCACTCAGCAATTTGTCCAACCCCCCATGGCACTGATATACCAGTTACCAAGGCCCCTGCTACCTCGGAAGAGATACCTAGCTCCTATTAATGTGGAATCATACCTGGACAAGATGACAAATCAATTTCTAGCTATGAAAATGATACAAGACCAAATTTTTTTTCCCAGGAGGAGATTGAAGGATTTAGTAAGAGACTTTAATCTTCCCAAAGATGCCGCTGAGTTACTCCTATCAAGGCTCAAAGGCAGGAATTTATTGTTACCAGGAGTGTCTTTTTCATGGTTCAGACATTGTGAAAAGGAGTTTGCCCAGGAAGACAAGTTGGTTTATTGCATTGATGTCGAAGGTTTGATAGGTCAATTCAAAATCCAATATGATTCAGCGCAATGGCGCCTTTTTATAGATTCTTCAAAAAGAAATCTCAAAGCAGTTTTACTCCACAACAAAGGTTTTTACGCTTCCATCCCTGTAGGTCATTCCGTACACTTGAAGGAAACCTATGAGAACTTGGAATTTGTTCTTTGTAAACTTAAATATGACGGTTGGCAAGTGTTTGGAGATTTGCAGGTCTTGTGCATGCTGCTCGGGCAACAAGCTGGGTATACCAAATACCCTGGTTTTCTGTGTCTGTGGGACAGTCGAGTCTGGACCAAGAAGAGTTGGCAGCCGAGGGTGCTCACAGTCGGTGAAAAAAAAAAAGTCCTCCGAGAAACTTTGGTATCTCCATATAAAGTTGTTCTACCACCTCTCCATATAAAATTGGGCTTGATGAAGCAATTCAGAAAATCACTTTCAAGAGATGGGAAATGCTTCAAATACTTGGTCACCAAATTTCCAAGCCTCTTGGAGGCAAAATTGAAGGAAGGTGTGTTTGTCGGACCAGACATTTGAAGGCTTATAGCTGATAAAGAGTTTGTCAATACCATGACGGATCCTCAAAAAGAAGGGTGGATTGCATTTAAAGAGGTCGTAGAGAATTTTTTTAGGCAATAAAAAAGATCCTGACTACAAAAAGATCGTCAGACGAATGCTGAAAGCCTTTCAAGCTTTAGGTTGCCTGATGAGTTTGATAGTGCATTTCCTCCATTCCCACCTTGACTACTTTCCTGAAAATTTTGGGAGCTGTGAATGAAGAGCAAGGTGAACGATTCCACCAGGACATTAAAGAGATGGAAAGAAGGTACCCGGGAAAATGGAGCATTACAATGATGGCAGACATTCCAGATGCTACTGACAAGCGTAAATGTACCAAGAGGAGCCTGACAGGGAAATTTTTTTTTATTTTAGTGAGTGTTAGTGAGCTAATTTCAGTTCAAAAAATGATTTTCATGAACAATTTGTTAATGATCTCCAGGCAGCTGGGACCACAGTCACCAAGAAAACCATTGTTAACACATTACGCCTTAAAGGTTTAACCCCTTTAATACCCAAGGTAGTTTGCACGTTAATGACCAGGCCAGTTATTACAATTCTGACCACTGTCACTTTATGAGGTAATTACTCTGGAATGGTTCAATGGATCCCCCTGATTCTGAGAATGCTTTTTCATAACATATTGTACTTCATGATTATGGTAAAATTTCTTCGATATCACTTTTGTTTATTTGTAAAAAAAATGGAAATATGGTGAAAATTTTAAAAATTTTGCAATTTTCAAAGTTTGAATTTTTATGCCCTTAAATCAGAGAAATATGTCACACAAAATAGTTAATAAATAACATTTCCCACATGTCTACTTTACATCAGCACAATTTTGGAACCAAATTTTTTTTTTTTTTTTTAGGGAGCTATAAGGGTTAAAAGTTGACCAGTGATTTCTCATTTTTACAACAAAATTTACAAAACCTTTTTTTAGGGACCACATCACATTTGACGTCACTTTGAGGGGTCTTTTATTTTCGCAGGGGTAACAGGAAAATATGGACCCCAAAATTTGTTGTGCAATTTCCCCTGAGCATGCAGATACCCCATATGTGGGGAAAAAACACTGTTTGGGCGCCCTGCAGGGTTCAGAAGGGAAGGAGCGTCATTTGACTTTTTGAATGTAAAATTTGCTTGAATAATTAGCGGACGCCATGTTCAGTTTGGTGAGCCCCTGACATGCCTAAACAGTGGAAACCCTCCACAAGTGACCATATTTTGGAAACTAGACCCCCCAGGGAACTTATCTAGATGTGTGGTGAGCACCTCGAACCCCCAGGTGCTTCACCGAAGTTTATAACATTGAGCCGTAAAAATACAATTTTCACATTTTTCCCACAAAAATGTTTTTCAGCCCCCGATTTTGCATTTTCACAAGGGTAACAGGAGAAATTGCACCATGCAGTTTGTTGTGCAATTTCTCCTGAGTTAGCAGATACCCCATATGTGGGGGAAAACCACTGTTTGGGTGCACGGCAGGGTTAGGAAGGGAAGGAGCGCCATTTGACTTTTTGAATGTAAAATTTGCTTGAATAATTAGCGGCTATGTTTGGGGAGCCCCTGATGTGCCTAAACAGTGGAAACCCCCCACAAGTGACCCCATTTTGGAAACTACACCCCTCAAGGATTTTATCAAGGGGTATAGTGAACATTTTGAACCCAGAGGTACGACACAGAATTTGATAACATTAGGTCATCATAATGAATAATTTGTCATTAGTCTTGAGCGCAAGTGCTCGCTACTTGAGTTTGCATCGGGTACTCAGGTATGCACCATGTATCTCGCGTGCTCGAGTGACATGCTCGAGTCCCTGCCCACATGTTTCACGGTTATTGGACACCCAAAAAAAAACACGTGGGGATCGCTTGTGTATAGTAGGCAATCCCCGCAACGTTTTTTTGACCGCGAGGCATATGGGGCGGAGACTCGAGCATGTCACTCGAGCACCCGTGATACTCAGTGCATATCCGAGCACCCAATGCAAACTCAAGTAGCGAGCACTTGCGTTCAACACTAGTCGCCATATCGTCATCTTTTTTTTTTTTTTTTTACTTTTGAAAAAAATCCCAACCCTAGCACAACCCTAACCCTAACCCTAGCACAACCCTAACCCTAACCCTAGAGTTTATTTTTTACGCAGTTCCATGTGCGGTATAAGTGATTAGACGACTTTATTCTTTGGGTTGGTGCGATTACAGCGATACCAGAATCATATCAGGTTTTTATGATTGACAACTGTCACACACTAAAAACCCCTTTTTTTTGTCACACTAAAAGATGCATTTTTTTGCAAAATCTAGTTTTTGCATTGCCATATTTTGAGAGCTATAATTTTTCCATATTTCGGCCGACAGTCTCATGTGATGACTTGTTTTTTGTGTGATGAGTTGACGTTTTTATTGGTGCCATTTTCAGGCACGTGACATTTTTTGATCGCTTTCTATTCCTATTTTTGGTAGGCAGAATAAACTAAAACCAACAATTCAGGAATTGTTTTTTTTTTACATTTTTTTTTATGCTGTTCCACGTGTGGTAAAATTGATAAGGCAGCTTTATTCTTCGGGTCAGTACATTTACAGCGGTACCACATTTACATCGTTTTTCTATGTTTTGGCGCTTTTACACAATAAAAGCTATTTTAAAGAAAAACATTTTTTTTTGCATCGCTTTATTCTGAGAGCTATAACTTTTTTATTTTTCGGCTGATGGAACTGTATGGCGGCTTGTTTTTTGCTGGACAAGATGACATTTTCAGTGGTACCATTTTTATTTATATTCGTCTTTTTGATCGCGTTTTATTCCATTTTTTGTTTGGTGGTATGATGATAAAGCATCGCTTTTAGCTTCGTTTTTTATTTTTATTTTTTACCCTGTTCACATAATGGTTTAACTAGTGGGACAGTTTTATAGGTCAGATCGTTCTGGATGTGGCGATACCAAATATGTGTACTTTTATAAAAAAAAAATTCAGAATAATATTTATTGATGGGTACATTATATTTTTATTTTTGGTGGATTATTTTTTTGATTTTTTTTTAATATTTTTACAATTTTTTTTTTTTCCATTTTTTAACACATTTTTACTTTTATACGTTGTCCCACTATGGGACTTTCCCTTTTTTTTACTCTGATCGCCTGTATAGCATAGGGATGGAGCACCATCCCTGTGCTATACAGGCTGTCAGCGCTGCAGATGCAGAAGATACTTTGGTCGTGCACTGCGCATGATCAAAGTATCTTCCTGCTGTCTGGTGACCCGTATGTTGTCATGACGACATCCGGATCACCATGACAACCATGGAACTCGGCCTCAGACAGCGGGGGACGGCGCGGAAGAGGTGAGTATGCAGCGCTTACCTCCGCAATGCTGCGATTGACTTCGATCTCAGCATTGTGGGGGTTAATGTGTCGGGAGCGGTGCGGGACCACTCCCAGCACATAGCAACGGGTGTCAGCAATGACAATCAGCTGACACCTGGCGGCGATCGCGCTCGCACAGCCTGTGTGCGGGTGAAATCAACAGGGCGTACTAATACGTACCTGGCTGTTAAAGCCCAGGGTGCAGGTATGTATTAGTACGCTCTGGGCTGTAAAGGGGTTAAAATCCTGCAGTGCCCACAAGGTCCACCTGCTCAAGAAGGCACATGTGCAGGCCCATCTGAAGTTAGCCAATGAACACCTGGATGATTCTGTGAGTTATTGGGAGAAGGTGCTGTGGTCAGATGAGACAAACATTGAGCTCTTTGGCATTAACTTAACTCGCCGTGTTTGGAGGAAGAGAAATGCTGCCTATTACCCAAAGAACACCGTCCCCACTGTCAAGCATGGAGGTGGAAACATTATGTTTTGGGGGTGTTTCTCTGCTAAGGGCACAGGACTACTTCACCGCATCAATGGGAGAATGGATGGAGCCATGAACTGTAAAATCCTGAGTGACAACCTCCTTCCTTCCACCAGGAAATTAAAAATGGGTCGTGGCTGGGTCTTCCAGAAAGACAATGACCTAAAACATACAGCCAAGGCAACAAAGGAGTGGTTCAAAAAGAATCACATTAAGGTCATGGAGTGGCCTAGCCAGTCTCCAGACCTTAATCCCATAGAAAACTTATGGAGGGAGTTGAAGCTCTGAGTTGCCAAGCGACATCCTCAAAATCTGAATGATCTAGAGATGATCTGCAAAGAGGAGTGGACCAAAATTCCTCCTGACATGTGCGCAACCCTCATCATCAACTACCAAAATCATCTGACTGCTGTGCTTGCCAACAAGGGTTTTGCCACCAAGTATTAAGTGTTGTTTGCCAGAGGAATCAAATACTTATTTCTCACTGCAAAATGCAAATAAATTTATCTAATTTATACAATGTGATTTTCTTGATTTTTTGGGGGGATATTCTATCTCTCAATGTTAGAATTAACCTACCCTTAAAATTAAAGACTGTTCACGTCTTTGTCAGTGGGCAAACTTACAAAAACAGCAAGGGATCAAATAATTATTTTCTTCACTGTAGATGAAAATTAGAGAAAGGCTTCATTCAACCTTCTTCTTCGCCAGCTGGAGAACTCTTGTTTTTTGTATGTTTTTTTGTAGAAAAAAAGGACTCAACCCTGCGGTTATGTATTGATTACAGAGAAATAAATAATATTACCATTAAAAATGGCTACCCACTCCCATTAATTCCTTAGTTGCTGGAGAGACTACGTTCTGCCAAGATTTTTTTACCAAACTCGATTTAAGAGGGGCTTATAATCTCATACGAATTCGCCAGGGAGAAAAGTGTAAAACCACCTTTCGAACTAGATATGGACATTTTTAATACCTGGTTATGAATTTCGGCCTTAGCAACGCCCTTGCCACCTTTCAGCATTTCATTAATGATGTTTTCTAAGATCTCTTGGATCGACTTGTTGTTGTTTATCTCAATGACATTCTTATATTTTCAGATTCCTTGGAGGAGCGTCGCAGGCATGTCCAGTTAGTCCTGGAACATCTACAGGAGAATCATCTATATATCAAACTCGAAAAATGTGAATTTGAACAAACCAGGACTCAATTTTTGGGATACATCATCTACCCAGAAGGTCTGAGCATGGATCCTAGTAAAATCAGACTGGCCTACCTCAAGAAATGTAAAAGACGTCCAGTGCTTTATAGGATTTGCAAATTTCTATAGAAAATTCATTAAAACTTTTCAAAAATCATTTTGCCAATTACTTCACTCGCAAAGAAAACCAAAGTGTTTTTCTGTTCTCCAGAGTCACAAGGGGCGTTTGACAAACTAAAGACTCTTTTCACTTCTGCACCATTACTAGTCCATCCAAATCCCGAACTGCTGTTTGTTGTCGAAGCAGACGCCTTAGACTTCGTGGTGGGAGCCATTTTATCACAGCGTATTGGAAACAAGATGCAGCTTCATACATGTGCATTCCATTCTCATACCATGTCATCTGCAGAAAATGGCATTGGAAATAAAGAACTTTTATGTATTAAACTTGCCTTCTCTGAATGGAAACATCTTTTGGAAGGGGCCAATCATCCGGTGACTGTTCTTACTGACCACAGAAATTTAGATTTCATATATACAGCTAAGAGGTTGTCTGCAAGACAAGCATGCTGGACCTTATTTTTCTCCAGGTTTAATTTTGTAATTTCTTATCGGCCTGGTTCAAGAAACGGCAAAGCTGACGCTCTGTCAAGGATATCTACTGAACCTCAGGAGAGGTCTAATACTGACTACCATTCTTCATCCAAAATATTTCTTGGGAATACTGGACACTAAAGAATTTTTTACAAAAATGAAAGATGGATACCAAACTGACTTTTTTCTTAACCATCCTTCTAAAGATGTTGATCTTTCTTTTAAGGAGGGGTTTTGGATGCAGACTCACCAAATATATGTCCCCGAATCTGCTCAACTTGAAGTCCTAAAACTTGTCCATGATTCCAAACTCGTAGGACACCCTGGAGTCCTGAAAATGAAAGACCTAATGCTCTGTTCTTTTTGGCAGCCTAATCATAGCAGGGATGTGAGAAAATATGTTTCCTCCTGTTTAACATGTGCACAGAACAAGACACCACGATCTTCTCCTTTAAGACTCCTTCAACCTCTTCCAGATCCACCCAGGCCTTGGGGATCAATCTCAATGGATTTTATCGGGGACCTACCTCTAACTAAAGAAATGATTGTTATCCTTGTGGTGGATCAGCTCACAAAGCTAGCCCATTTTATTCCAGCTAAAGGGATTCCTACCGCTGAACAAACTGTAGAATTAATGGTCAGAGAGATATTCAGGCTGCATGGAATTCCTGACAATGTAATTTCTGACAGAGGAGTTCATTTAACATCAAAATTTTGGAAACGCTTCTGTACAGCTTTAGGAGTTATTGCCAATTTGTCTACTGCCTTCTATCCACAATCCAATGGCCAGACTGAAAGAACTAACCAAACTCTTGAATAATATCTGCACTGTTTTATTTCTTACATGCAGGATGACTGGGTCCAACAGCAAAATTTGCTTATAATAACTCCAAACATAGTTCCTCATCTAAAAGTCCATTTTTTTCCTATTTATGGCTTGCATCCAGTATTAAAAAAAACAGCAGATAAACATTGCAAAGCCCTGCCTTCCTTCAGGCGAATGACAAGGTTTGGCTAACTACAAAAAATCTGAAAACAAACGTACCGTCGTCGAAATTGGGTCAGAAATTCATAGGACCTTTTCAAATTGCTGCACAAATTAACCAAGTTGCTTTTTGTTTAAAACGTCCTAACAGTATGAAAATTCACCCTGTGTTCCATGTATCGTTGCTTATACCTTCAGGGAGAACCCATTTCCAGGAAGAACTCAGCCACCTCCTTTACCAGAAATAGTCCATGGCGAAGGAGAATCGTGGATAAAATTCTGGACTCTAGAAGATTTAGAGGAAGATTTCAATATTTGGTGCAATGGAAGGATTATGGACCAGATGATAATTCATGTGAACAGGAATGCAATATCCATGTACCCAGGCTTACAAATGACTTTCATCAGAGACATCAAGAGAATCCAGCGCCTGAGATGTCCAGAGACCAACTTGGAAAGATTCGAACCCAGCAGCTCTTGTGCACTAAGCAGCAACTTTTTCCTCTGAGCTATTCAGCTCGCTGGACAGTTCCTGGCTAACCTAGATTCTAGTATCTGTGTTGTTCCTGAGCGACT
Organism: Phyllobates terribilis; assembly: GCF_046119375.1. Classification (NCBI taxonomy): domain Eukaryota; kingdom Metazoa; phylum Chordata; class Amphibia; order Anura; family Dendrobatidae; genus Phyllobates; species Phyllobates terribilis. The sequence continues at coordinate 597,729,735 of NW_027362765.1, read as the reverse complement.
CCACCTTGTGTTATTCCTGATTGGCTTCATCCTGTGAGTTCCTGATTAAACCTGGCCTGGCACCTCCTTCCTTACGAGATTATTGAGCTCCCAGCCTTTAGTCAAGCTCTCCCTTCACCTGCTGCCTCATACAAGATTATACTGCTGTTCCTGTGTACCAATTCCTGGCTTTTCCTGACTACGCAACCTAATAAATCCTTCAAGACTATACTGCTTGTAATAGAAATTATTAAAAATATGACCCCCCCAGAACTGATAGGTCATGTGATGATATTGTCAATAATGTCAATGTGATGCATAATAAAAATGTGTGTTGTTGTAAAGGGGAACTCAGCCACCTCACCCCATGGGGTCATGCTGCTGAGGAGCCAGTAAAACTAGCCAGCATAAGTGCAATTGGCGATGGGAGCAGGCACGGAGACCAGGGAGCAGGTCATCCCGTGCAGCTGACCAGTGTCATGATGGACGGTGACATGGTCGGTGGTAGCTGTCCCATGACTAGCACAGCTCCAGAGGTAGCGGGAAAGGAAGGGGAGAAACACGGGGATCATGAGGGACTTGGTCCCGTGCAGCTGACCAGTGTCACACCAGATGGTTACGTGGTCGGTGGTAGCTGCCCCATAGTGGGCCCAAAGTAATGATGAGGGAGGAAAGGTAGGCCCCACAACTGGGCAAGGTAAGGGAAATGTGTGTCCCACTGTCTGTCAGGAGTATGGGAAGAAGGTACCCATAGCCTGTCAGAGGGGTGGGAGAAATGTATCCCAAACCGTTCAGAGTGATCGGAAAGCTGGGTCCCCAGTCAGTCAGAGTGGTGGGCGAATTGGGTCCACAGCTTGTTGGACTAACAGGAAAAGGTGGTTATCCCCCAGGTAGATAGCGTATCTACCCGCTGTCACCTGGGGCCCTGCCTTCTGGACCCTCATCATGCAGCGCGATAACAAGGCCAGTGACTGGCCCAAAACAGGTCCCGGAGGGTTCCTGTGAGGTTGGGGCCTTAGCGTCACTTCTGGCTACCACCAGCCAGGAGTCCAAAACCTGTCTGGTGATGCGAGTAGCCCACCGGAGAAGTCCAGCTCTGAACCCTTGAAAGATAGGGTATCATGGGATCCACGACGGGTGGGTCGTAAGGTAGGCTTAAGGGGAGACCTGTAAATCGGCCCCTACGCTAGCTCAAAGAGGGGGAGATGTCATAGAAATTATTAAAATATTACAAATCTCTCTCTCCCTCTGAAATCCCTTTCACTCTTCGCAGTGAGAAGAGTTCACACTCTAAACAGTTGCTTCAATGGAAATGGCAGGGCACCAAAGAAGTGGCAAACTCAACTACCCAGGCTAATTAACATACCAAATGGAGAGACAAGGGTGATGAGTCGACACCTGATTAAAGAGGAAACAATTCGTTAAAACTTCTTTTAGGCACTGATATGAAATATGGAATATCAGAGTTTCTATAACTCTGATTGCGATGGGACACATATTTTTAGCGGCGGGGTTAGTTAAGGAACAGATGCATATTTTTCCGTATCTATACACCCCACCAGTGATCTGTAACGCAAGAGAACAAACATAACAAACAGGAGCTAAGAACGGGAAAATCCCAATAGAAAATATGGCATCACTTGCTAACTTCTGCGATCAAACAGCGAAAAGTTATCGCAGAAAACCATAAAGGGCGGAGACCAGCCCACGTGAGGTCATCACAATGGAGTGTGTGGGCAGGGCCCTTCTTCGGCATAAAAGATCCAGCTGAATATGGATCTATACTAATGCCGGGAGATACATATTTGTGTAAGCAGGGGTCCCATTCGATAACGGTCCATTGGAGCGCTTCCCTCCAGCTAAACTGAATCGTCTCTGCGATTGGTCTAGTAAGTTCTTCTATTAATCCCTTTTTATTTTATGTAACTGTATATGCTGTATTGTTTTGTCCCCCTTTGTAAAATCTTTTGTATATTTTTTTCATAAACACTGCCTCTCTTTGGATTAAATATAAAATGTAATAGTCCTGTTTCTTCTGTTCTGTAATCGTTCCTCCCTAGCCATATATGCTATCAGAAAGCAGGCGTCCAATCAGGCCTGTAGTGGATTTTATATCTTTTAAAAAACTAAACTGATTGGTGGTGGCAGCGAATAATCTTAATTAGGTTATTGTGAAGCTGGCAGTGATAGTACAGGGGGCATATACACATATTCCATGCGCTGGAATTCGGAGGTGTGTTCGCCATATGCTCACTGCTCGCTTGCCGATAACTACGTAGTGAGTAATCAGGATTGTGCGTGTGCATAATCCCTGACAAATTGGTGGGATATTGTATGATCCTGCCGGTGTCATCCTGACACTGCTGTTCCTGTGTACCGTTTCCTGGCTTTTCCTGATTGCGCAACCTGCTAAATCCTTCAAGACTATACTGCTGTTCCTGTGTAACGATTTCTGGCTTTTCCTGACTAGGTTACATGCCGATGCTGCCCCTAGTGGTTGCAGGTCAGTTCCTAACAGTAGATAAAGCACAAGGTGATGACACTATTAGTGTCTAAAATAAATAATGTGAATCTAATATAAATAACTGGTATAAAGCATAGCACAATATTGACACAAGAGTATGGACTGAATGCTCTTTATTGTAAATGTAATTTGATTATATTTATCAATAATAATAATTTATCAGCAATGCTAATCAAATATCCATGCTATGAACCATTTATAATGATGTTTCCAAATTATATATATGGTACAGTGCCTATCTAGGAGGGATCAGGCGAGGCATTTGCACTGGGTGCAGCCGGCAGGTGGTCAGTGTCATGGTGACTTATGTGGCATTCAAAGGTGTCTCCCACGTGGAGGGATTTTTCCGCACCAGAGTGTGATTCACCGTTCTCCGAAACGGCTGTTAAACTGACAGCCAACTCAGAGAACATGATAAATGCCGGGTCCCAGCTTTCAATTGCACTCACCTCTTTAACCCCTTTACAACCCAAGGTGGTTTGCACGTTAATGACCAGGCCAATTTTTACAATTCTGACCAATGTCACTTTATGGGGTAATTACTCTGGAACGCTTCAACGGATCCCCCTGATTCTGAGACTGTTTTTTCGTGACATATTGTACTTCATGATTGTGGTAAAATTTCTTTGATATCACTTGCGTTTATTTGTGAAAAAAATGGAAATTTGGCGAGAATTTTGAAAATTTTGCAATTTTCAAAATTTGAATTTTTATGCCCTTAAATCAGAGAGATATGTGACGCGCCCCTCTGTTCCGTGGGGTACTCGGCAGCCGGGCCTCTGGTTGCTGGGGGATATCACGGTGGCTAGCCCGGTCCATGACCCAGGGCGGTCAGTGAAAAGGGGGGATAGATATGGGGGATTTGGACAGTTCGTGATGCCACCTGTGGAATGCAGCTAAGGGGTGCCGCTGTGGTGTGGCTCTTCACAGGTAGAGCTAGCTCCAGGGCAGCGTGGGGTGTAATGGATGGTGGTGCAGGGGAGAGACGGCAGGACGGTCCCAGAGGAAAGACGGACACTCACACGGGGGTAAGCTTCAGTACCTTTACTGGTGATGCTGCAGGCACGGTCCAGGGTACTCCAGGTGAAGGGCGCACTTTTGGACTCTCCCCAGTGAGCGGGTATAGGGCCTCCTGATCCGTTGCTTTCTTCTCTAAGCTTCTGACCTGCCTGGAGCTAGGCCTAGCTTGGTTACTGTCTCTCTTAGCACCTGCTGACCTGGTGGTAGGGCGTTCTCTTTGGAGATCACTCTCCCTGGACGCTGGGACCTCCGTGACTCCTAGCCCTGGTACTGTAGCCAGCGTTTGGCGAACCTGGGACCTGTAGTTCTCCAGGGGTTCCGGCGGTTCCTACTGAGTATAAATGTCCCTGTAGGCGCGGACCCGGTGTCCAGTGTTACGGGTCCGGGTGGTGGAACCTCTGTGCCGAGGTGCAAGGAGGGACCCAGAGGGGCGTGACTAAGTATCAACCCGAACCGACCCTGGTCGGACAACGGCTAACGACTCCGTGACCAGGGAGGATCCGGGCCGAGGGACCAGGTGCTACTCTGGGGACGACCTTGTAAGAGAGCAGGTGGCTCCCACGGGTCAGATGGCTGGGACTGACCGGTATGACGGATGGACACGGCAAGCAGGCAGAAGTCTCTGGTAGCTGACAGGTGGTCACGGTACGTGACGGCAGAGCAGGTAGTAGTCTCTAGGTTTACCAGGCAGGTGGTCACAGCAAGTGACGGCAGAGCCTCCAGGCAGGCTGGCGGGAAACAGGCGGGCGCTCCCAGGTGAGCGGGCAGACCGACAAGGCAGGTAACAGGCAGGTAACAGGTGAGCGCTCCCAGGTGAGCGGGCTGACGGACTCTGTAGGTAACAGACGGATGCTCCCAGGTGAGTGGACTGGCAGACAGGGCAGGTAACAGGCAGGTAACAGGTGAGCGCTCCAGGTGAGCAGGCTGGCAGGCTCGGTAGGTAACGGGCAGATAACAGGCTGGCAGGCAGGACGAGGAGTCAGGCTGGCAACGGGACCTGAGGGCTGAAGCAGAGATCAGAAACTGTGCAAAAACTTTGCTAGGGCACCTCCATTTTGGAGGAGGTGCCCTATATATGGGAGGACCCTCGGCTATTGGCCGGGGACTCCTTAGGACGGCGTGGGCTGCCCCTTTAAGAGGAGGGGAGCGCGCGCGCGCCCTAAGCACAGTGCCCGGGGGACTGCGCGCGCAGACAGCAGGCTGAGAAGGAGAGTGGGGAGCGAGGAGGTGAGAGGGACGGCATCTCTGCCAGGAAGAAGGCAGAGACGCCGATGCTACAGTACCCCCCCTTTACGCCCCCCCATTTTTAGGCCAGAAAGGAATTTTTCAAGGAGAAGCGGGGCGTGGATGTTCTCCATGGGTTCCCAAGTTCTCTCCTCTGGGCCAAACCCCTTCCAATCCACCAGAAAAAAAATTCTCCCTCTTACCCTCTTAGTGGCCAGAATACTCTCTACCTCAAAGATGTCCTCAGCGGAAACCGGAGCAGGGGAAGTCCCTGGATTGTTGGAAAAAGAGTTAAAGACAACGGGTTTGAAGAGAGATACGTGGAAGGAGTTGGGAATCCGTAAGGTGGCCGGGAGTTTTAATTTGTAGGCCACTGGATTAATTGGCTTGAGGATTTCGAAAGGGCCGATAAAGCGAGGACCTAACTTGTAGGAGGGTATCTTGAGCCGCACATGTTTGGAGGAGAGCCAAACCTTGTCTCCCGGACGGAATTGAAGCGGATCCAGACGTCTCTTATCAGCATATCTCTTCATCCGCTCGGAGGACAGAAGAAGCGCGGACCTAGCACTCTCCCAAATGGTAGAAAATTCGCTGACAAGAGACTCCGCGGCAGGGTTGTCCACAGCAGCGGAAACGGGAAACAGAATCCGGGGGTGTTGGCCATAGACAATAAAGAACGGGGACTTGGAAGAGGATTCGCTCTCGTGGTTATTATAAGAGAATTCGGCCCAAGGAAGGAGGTCCACCCAATCAGAATGGTGGTCATTAACAAAGTGCCGGAGGTAGCTGGTAAGGATCTGATTGATCCGCTCCACTTGACCATTGGACTGAGGGTGGTAAGCGGAGGAGAAATCCAGCGTGACATCCAGCAGTTTACATGTGGCTCTCCAGAAGCGTCAGGTGAACTGAACCCCTCGATCCGACACAATGTGGAGGGGTAAGCCATGGAGACGGAAGATATGGCGTATAAAGTCCTTAGCCAGCTCAGGTGCAGACGGGAGACCAGGCAGGGGAATAAAGTGGGCCATTTTAGAAAAGCGGTCCGCGACCACCCAAATGACAGTACACCCGGCAGAAACAGGGAGATCGGTAATGAAGTCCATAGCGATGTGTTGCCACAACAGGTATGGGAAGCGGCAGGAGATGACCGGCTGGTAAGTGTCTGGGAACTTTGTTGCGGCCACAAGATGAACAGGCAGAGACGAAGTCTACCACATCCTTACGCAGGGTAGACCACCAGTAATGCCGGTAAATGAGCAGGAAGGTCTTCTTTTGGCCGGCATGGCCAGCTAGTTTAGAAGAATGACCCCAGCGAAGAACCTTCTCACGGTCAGGAACAGCTACGAACGTCTTGCCCTGTGGAAGACGAGTCAAATCCAAGGGGGCCACATTCATCACCTTGGAGGGGTCGATAATGTGCATAGGCTCCTCCTCTTGACCAGAGGACAGGAAGGATCGGGACAAGGCATCAGCTTTGACATTTTTGTCCGCCGGGCGGAAATGAAGGATGAAATCGAAGCGGGCAAAAAACAAAGACCACCGGGCCTGACGTGGATTAAGTCTTTGGGCATTTTGGAGATATGCCAGATTTTTGTGATCTGTGTAGATGATCACCGGGAATAGAGCCCCTTCAAGCAGATAGCGCCACTCCTCCAGCGCCAATTTGACGGCTAGAAATTCTCGGTCTCCTATGGAGTAATTGTGCACAGAGGAGGAGAAGATTTTGGAGAAAAAGCCGCAGGTTACCATTCTCCCGGATGAAGACTTTTGGGTGAGCACCGCTCCGGCTCCAGAGGAGGAAGCATCAACCTCCAGGTAGAACTGTTTTTGCAGTCTGGACGGTGCAGCACAGGGGCAGAGGAGAAGGCTTGCTTCAGAGAAAGGAAGGCCTCCTCAGCTTCGGGTGGCCATACCTTGGGATTTGCTCCCTTACGGGTGAGCGCAGATATGCGAGCAGTCCGAGACGAGAAGTGTGGAATGAAGAGACAATAGTAATTAGCGAAGCCCAGGAATCGCTGTATTGCCTTAAACCCCTTCGGACGGGGCCACTTTAGGACTGCAGAGAGCTTCTCGGGATCCATTCACAAGCCTGTCTGGGAGATAACATAGCCCAGGAATGGAAGAGAGGTCTGCACAAAAAGGCACTTCTCATATTTAGCATAGAGGTGGTTCTGCCTGAGCCTAAGCAGGACCTGACAAACATCCCTCCGGTGTGTGGGAAGATCCGGAGAGAAGACCAAGATGTCGTCCAGGTATACCACCACGCAGGAGTAAAGAAGGTCACGGAAGATGTCGTTGACCAGCTCTTGGAAGACGGCGGGAGCATTGCAGAGGCCGAAGGGCATCATACGGTACTCATAGTGTCCGTCCCGGGTATTAAATGCCGTTTTCCACTCGTCTCCTTGACGGATACGGACCAGGTTATACGCTCCACGTAGATCCAGCTTGGAAAAGATCCTGGCGCCTTTAAGGTGATCAAATAACTCGGAGATGAGCGGCAGGGGTATTTATTTTTAACCGTGATCTGATTGAGTCCTCTATAGTCAATACAAGGGCGTAGCGAGCCATCCTTTTTTTTGACAAAGAAGAATTCGGCTCCAGCCGGGGAGGTAGACTTCCGGATGAATCCCCTAGCCAGATTCTCCTCTATGTACTCAGACATGGCCCTGGTTTCAACCGCAGACAACGGATAAATACGCCCACGGGGTGGAGTGGCGCCAGGTACCAGGTCGATCGGGCAATCATATGGCCTATGAGGTGGCAATGTCTCTGCTTCCTTTTTACTGAAGACATCAGCATAGGGCCAGTAAGGAGCCGGGAGACCGGGTAAATTAGCTGGGGTAGGTGGTGGACGAACCGCACGAACCAGAACCAAGCAGGTCTTATGGCAGGCCGGCCCCCACCGGAGTACTTCACCAGATTGCCAGTTCAACACGGGTTCATGTGTCTGGAGCCAAGGTAGGCCTAGCAACAGGGAGTGGGAGAGTCCGGGTAGCACATGGATGGAGATTACCTCAGAATGCATCATTCCCACCTGCAGGGTTATGGGTTCCGTGACGAGCAGGATGGTCACCGGAAGGAGTCTTCCATCCACGGAGGCGACTGACAATGGTTCACCCAGAGACTTGGTGGGAATACGGTATTTCTCAACCAGGGACTGGGAAATGAGGTTTCCAGCGGCTCCAGAATCCAGGTGGGCGAGTTCAAAGTGATGGTTCTCTCCCCAGGAGATAGAGACAGACAAAGTCAGGGATGGAGAGGGCTTACTTTTGTCTAGGGCGACCTCTCCGAGCGGTCCTAGACACTGGAGTTTCCCGGCCTCTCCGGGCAGGTGTTCCTTACTGCCACAATAGAAGCAGCTCCTCTCGGCTCGGCGTGACTCTTGGCGAGATTTGACCATCTTGGTCTGGTCGATCTGCATGGGCTCGGGTGAGTGCGCCCAGGGAGTGACAGAAGAGGAGACAGGTCTCTGGAAAGTAGGAGCAAGGCGGGGAAACCTTCTCTCACAGGTGGACTCCTTGGTGCGCTCTTGAAACTGGATGTCAATCCGGGTAGCCAGCGACACCAGGTCATCCAGGGTGGTAGGAATGTCCCAACCGGCGAGCTCATCTTTAATCCGACCGGAAAGACCCTCCAAGAAGACGGACACCAGGGCCTCGTTATCCCAGGCAAGCTCAGAAGCGAGGGTGCGGAACCGTATGGCATATTGGCCCACGGTGAGACTCCCTTGGCGGAGACGTAGCAGAGAGGAGGCTGATGAGGTCTTACGTCCCGGTTCATCGAAGACTCCCCGGAAAGCAGTGAGGAAAGACGACAGGTCGGACACCAGGGGGTCCCCTTTCTCCCACAGGGGGTTAAGCCATGCCAGTGCCTCCCCAGTGAGATGGGACATGATGAATGCCACTTTGGCCCGGTCGGAGATAAACTGATGAGCCAAGAGTTCAAAGTGCAGGGTGCACTGGTTTATGAAGCCCCGAGTTAGAGCGGGGTCACCTCCGAAACGAAGAGGTGCAGAAAGCCGGGGTCCGGGGCAGGATGCCATGGTATTGGTGGGCAGCGGCGCTTCCGGGGTGCGAGTTGTGCGACTAGCGGTGGTTACTGGTGGAGCAGTCAGTGTGTCCAGGCGGGAGTTGACACTCCGCAGGTGGTTCAGGATGGATTCCTGTTGGGATCTCTGATGGGAGACTTCGTGGTATAGGTCAGAGAGTGAGGGAGCTTGGGTGCCACCGGGTTCCATGGCCCGAGCAAATTGTTATGGGTCCGGGTGGTGGAACCTCTGTGCCGAGATGCAAGGAGGGACCCAGAGGGGCGTGACTAAGTATCAACCCGAACCGACTCTGGTTGGATGGCGGCTAACGACTCCGTGACCAGGGAGGATCCGGGCCGAGGGACCAGGTGCTACTCTGGGGACAACCTTGTAAGAGAGCAGGTGGCTCCCACGGGTCAAATGGCTGGGACTGACCGGTATGACGGATGGACACGGCAAGCAGACAGAAGTCTCTGGTAGCTGACAGGTGGTCACGGTACGTGACGGCAGAGCAGGTAGTAGTCTCTAGGTTTACCCTAAAGGTGGTCACAGCAAGTGACGGCAGAGCCTCCAGGCAGGCTGGCAGGAAACAGGCGGGCGCTCCCAGCTGAGCGGGCAGACCGACAAGGCAGGTAACAGGCAGGTAACAGGTGAGCGCTCCCAGGTGAGCGGGCTGACGGACTCTGTGGGTAACAGACGGATGCTCCCAGGTGAGCGGACTGACAGACAGGGCAGGTAACAGGCGGATGCTCCCAGGTGAGCGGACTGGCAGACAGGGCAGGTAACAGGCGGGTGCTCCCAGGTGAGCGGACTGGCAGACGGGGCAGGTAACAGGCAGGTAACAGGTGAGCGCTCCAGGTGAGCAGGCTCGGCAGGTAACGGGCAGATAACAGGTTGGCAGGCAGGACGAGGAGTCAGGCTAGCAGCGGGACCTGAGGGCTGAAGCAGAGATCAGAAACTATGCAACAACTAGGTGCCCTATATATGGGAGGACCCTCGGCTATTGGCCGGGGACTCCTTAGGATGGCGCCCGCGGCCCCTTTAAGAGGTGGGGAGCGCTCGCGCCCTAAGCACAGTGCCCGGGGGACTGCGCGCGCAGACAGCAGGCTGAGAAGGAGAGCGGGGAGCGAGGAGGTGAGAGGGAGGAAGAAGGCAGAGACGCCGATGCTACATCTGGTATATATATCAGGGTGAGCCTGGTATGCTCCTCTGCCCCCTCACTACTTCTTCCTTCTCCTCTCGCCTTCGGCCCACTCAAGGACCTCACTAGGCCTTCACACGTGCTGTAGGCCTTGGCTTGCCTAAGCACAGCAGCCAGCTCGCTGCCTCTTCACTGCTCTCTGAGCGTCAGCACGCTCTCTGCTCAACTCTGACCTCTGTCCCTCTCTGACTCTGGACACTCATTGAACTCTAAATGAGCTGCCTGGCGCCACCCTCCCTATTTATATCCCTAACGGGCTCCCTCTCCTGGTCTGAGATGGTAGGGTGGAGGTGTGTGAATGTGTGAGGGCCTCTTGTGGAGAAGTCCATCCATGCACCCTTCTGGGTTCTATGGCACCAATGCACAGCAGGGCGCCACATATGTCACACAAAATAATTAATGAATAACATTTCCCACATGTCTACTTTACATCAGCACAATTTTTGAACCAAAATTTTTTTTTTATTGGGGAGCTTTAAGGGTTAAAAGTTGACCAGCGATTTCTCATTTTTCCAACAAAATTTACAAAACCATTTTTTTAGGGACCACCTCATATTTAAAGTCACTTTGAGGGGTCTTTATGACAGAAAATACCCAAAAGTGACACCATTCTAAAAACTTCACACCTCAAGGTGCTCAAAACCACATTCAAGAACTTTATTAACCCTTCAGGTGCTTCACAGGAATTTTTGGAATGTGGAAGAAAAAAATTAACATTTAACTTTTTTCACAAAAATGTTAATTTAGACCCAATTTTTTTTATTTTCGCAGGGGTAACAGGAAAAAATGGACCCCAAAATTTGTTGTGCAATTTCCCCTACCCGATATGTGGGGAAAAACATTATAACATTGAGCCGTAAAAATAAAATTTTCACATTTTTCCCACAAAAATGTTTTTCAGCCCCCACTTTTGCATTTTCATAAGGGTAACAGGAGAAATTGCACCATGCAGTTTGTTGTGCAATTTCTCCTGAGTAAGCAGATACCCCATATGTGGGGGAAAACCACTGTTTGGGCGCACGGCAGGGTTCGGAAGGGAAGGAGCGCCATTTGACTTTTTAAATGTAAAATTTGCTTGAATAATTAGCGGATGCCATGTTGCATTTGGGGAGCCCCTGATGTGCCTAAACAGTGGAAACCCCCCACAAGTGACACCATTTTGGAAACTAGACCCCTCAAGCAGCTTATCTAGATGTGTGGTGAGCACCTTGAACCCCCGGGTGCTTCACAGAAGTTTATAACATTGAGCCGTAAAAATAAAATTTTCAAATTTTTCCCACAAAAATGTTTTTCAGCCCCCACTTTTGAATTTTCATAAGGGTAACAGAAGAAATTGCACTATGCAGTTTGTTGTGCAATTTCTCCTGAGTTAGCAGATACCCCGCATGTGGGGAAAAATCACTGTTTGGGCGCGCGCAGGGTTCAGAAGGGAAGGAGCGCCATTTGACTTTTTGATTGTAAAATTTGCTTGAATAATTAGCGGATGTGCCCCTGATGTGCCTAAACAGTGGAAACCCACCACAAGTGACACTATTTTGGAAACTAGACCCCTCAGGGAACTTATCTAGATGTGTGGTGAGCCCCTTGAACCCTCACTTCCTTTACAGAAGTTTATAACATGGAGCCGTGAAAATAAAAAAATTAACTTTTTCCACAAAAATTATGTTTTAGCCCCAATTTTTTTATTTTCACAAGGGTAAGAGGAGAAAATGGACCCCAAAAACTTTTGTGCAATACCCCATATGTGGGGAAAATACAGTCATGGCCAAAAGTATTGAGAATGAGACAAATAGTAATTTTTCCAAAGTTTACTGCTTCATTTTTGGTAATGGCAATTTGCATATACTCCCGAATGTCAAAGAGTGATCAGCTTAACAGCAATTACTGTACTTGCAAAGTCAATATTTGCCCAGAAAATGAACTTTAACCCCCAAAACACATTTTAACATCATTGCAGTCCTGCCTTAAAAGGAGCAGCTAACATCGTTTTAGTGATTGATCCATTAACACAGGTGTGGGTGTTGATGAGGACAGGGCTGGCGATCAATCAGTCATGATTAAGTAAGAATGACATCACTGGACACTTTAAAAGGAGGCTGGTTCTTGGTATCATTGTTTCTCTTCAGTTAACCATGGTTATCTCTAAAGAAACACCTGCAGCCATCATTGCACTGCACAAAAATGGCCTAACAGGGAAGAGTATCGCAGCTACAAAGATTGCACCTCAGTCAACAATCTATCGCATCATCAAGAACTTCAAGGAGAGAGCTTCCATTGTTGTCAAAAAGGCTCCAGGGCGCCCAAGAAAGACCAGCAAGCGCCAGGACCGTATCTTAAAACTGTTTCAGCTCCGGGATCGGACTACCAGCAGTGCCGAGCTTGCTCAGGAATGGCAGCAGGCTGGTGTGAGTGCTTCTGCACGCACTGTGAGGCGGAGACTCTTCGAGCAAGGGCTGGTTTCAAGGAGGTCAGCAAAGAAGCCACTTCTCTCCAGAAAAAACATCAGGGACTGACTGATATTCTGCAAAAGGTACAGGGAGTGGACTGCTGAGGACTGGGGCAAAGTCATTTTCTCTGATGAATCCCCTTTTCGATTGTTTGGGACATCTGGAAAACAGCTTATTCGGAGAAGAAGAAGTGAGCGCTACCACCAGTCTTGTCTCATGCCAACTGTAAAGCATCCTGAAACCATTCATGTGTGGGGTTTCTTCTCAGCCAAGGGAATCGGCTCACTCACATTCTTGCCTAAAAACACAGCCATGAATAAAGAATGGTACCAGAATGTCCTCCAAGAGCAACTTCTCCCAACCGTCCAAGAGCAGTTTGGCGCCCAACAATGCCTTTTCCAGCATGATGGAGCACCTTGCCATAAAGCAAAGGTGATAACTAAATGGCTCATGGAACAAAACATAGAGATTTTGGGTCCATGGCCTGGAAACTCCCCAGATCTTAATCCCATTGAGAACTTGTGGTCAATCATCAAGAGACGGGTGGACAAAGAAAAACCAACAAATTCTGGCAAAATGCAAGCATTGATTATACAAGAATGGACTGCTATCAGTCAGGATTTGGTCCAAAAGTTGATTGAGAGCATGCCAGGGAGAATTACAGAGGTCTTGAAGAAGAAGGGGCAACACTGCAAATATTGACTTGCTGCATTAACTAATTCTAACTGTCAATATAACCTATTGGTACTCATAATATGATTGCAATTATATTTCTGTATGTGATATAAACATCAGACAAACACTAATAAAAACCAGAGGCCAGCAGATCATGTGAAAATATAATTTTGGTGTCATTCTCAAAACTTTTGGCCATGACTGTACAGTGTTTGGGCGCACGGCAGAGTTCAGAAGGGAAGGAGCACTGTGTGACTTTTTGAACCAAAAATCAGCTGGAATCGAGAGCGGACGCCATGTCGCGTTTGGAGAGCCCCTGATGTGCCAAAATAGTGGACACCCCCCACAAGTGACCCCATTTTGGAAACTACACCCCTCAAGGATTTTATCAAGGGGTATAGTTAACATTTTGAACCCAGAGGTACGACACAGAATTTGATTAGGTCATCATATTGAATAAGTTGTCATTAGTCTTGAGCGCAAGTGCTCACTACTTGAGTTTGCATCGGGTACTCAGGTATGCACCATGTATCACGGGTGCTCAAGTAAAATGCTCGAGTCCCCGCCCGCATGTTTCGCGGTTATTAGACACCCCCAAAAAAACATGCGGGGATCGCTCGTGCATGGCAAGCAATCCCCGCAAGTTTTTTTTGGCCGCGAAGCATATGGGGCGGAGACTCGAGCACCCGCGATACTCAATGCATACCCGAGCACCCGATGCAAACTCAAGTAGCGAGCACATGCGTTCAACACTAGTTGCCATATCGTCATCTTTTTTTTTTTACTTTTGAAAAAAAAACCAACCCTAACCCCAGCCCTAACATTAGCACAACCATAACCCCAACCCCAACCCTAGCGTTTATTTTTTATGCCGTTCCTAGTGCGGTATAAGTGATTAGACGACCTTATTCATCGGGTCGGTGCGACTGCAGAGATACCAGAATCATATCGGGCTTTTATGATTGACAGCTGTCACACACTAAAAGACACATATTTTGTAAAATCTAGTTTTTGCATCGCCATATTTTTAGAGCTATAATTTTTCCATATTTTGGCCGACAGAGTCATGTGATGGCTTGTTTTTTGCGGGATGAGTTGATGTTTTTATTGGTGCAATTTTCAGACACGTGACATTTTTTGATCGCTTTCTATTCCAGCTTTTGGGAGGCACAATAAACAAAAACCAACAATTCAGGAATTGTTTTTTTTTTACATTTTTTTATTCTACTCCGCGTGTGGTAAAATTGATAAGGTAGAGTTATTCTTCGGGTCAGTACGTTTACAGCGGTACCACATTTATATAGTTTTTCTATCTTTTGGCGCTTTTACACAATAAAAGCTATTTTATAGGAAAAAATATTTTTTTGCATCGCTTTATTCTGAGAGCTATAACTTTTTGATTTTTTGGATGATGGAGCTGTGTGGTGGCTTGTTTTTTGCGGGACAAGATGACGTTTTCAGCGGTACCATTTTTGTTTATATTCGTCTTTTTGATCGCGTGTTAATCCATTTTTTGTTTGGCGGTATGATGATAAAGCATTGTTTTTTACTTCGTTTTTTTTTTTTTTTTTTACCGTGTTCACTGAAGGGGTTAACTAGTGGGACAATTTTATAGGCCAGGTCGTTCCAGACGCGACGATACAAAATATGTGTACTTTTATTGTTTTTTTTTATTTTTTTTCAGAATAATATTTATTGATGGGTACATTATATTTTTATTTTTGGTGGATTTTTTTATTTATTTATTTTTTATATTTTTATAATTTTTTTTTTTTTTTCACTTTCTGGCAGTTTTTTTATTTGTTAACTTTGTCCCACTATGGGACTTTCACTTTTTTTATTCTGATCGCCTGCATAGAATAGGGATGGAGCACCATCCCTGTGCTATGCAGGCTGTCAGCGCTGCACAGTGAGAAGATAGTTTGGTCATGTACTGCGCATGACCAAAAAATCTTCCTGCTGTCTGGTGACCCGGATGTTGTCATGGCAACACCCGGGAAGCCGCGGCAGGCAGCGCTGGAGGCCAGAAGAGGAGGTGAGTATACCGATCACCTCCCCTTAGCCACCGCAATGCTGCAATCGACTTCGATTCCAGCATTGCGAGGGCTAATGTGCCGGGAGCGGTGCGGGACCACTCCCTGCACATAGTACCGGGTGTCAGCTGAGACAATCAGCTGACACCCGGTGGCGATCGCGCCCGCACAGCCTGTGTGCACGCGCGATCGCCATGACGTACTAATACTGGTCAGGCTCTTAAGTCCCAGGGCACAGACGCATATTAGTACGTCATGGGCTTTAAAGGGGTTAAAGCACGAGTACATTTGAAGCTCTGACCGATGTTGCTTCGGGGAGGTGTCAGCAGCGTGATCAGGTCACACTGCTGACATCACTCCTGTGTGGCAGAGGAGGTGGACAGTGGCAAAATGGAGATGAAGAAACAGGAGTGTTATTGTAGGGGAATCGTGTGAGGGGACAGTATGGGGGACAAAAATGTGAGGGGACAATAGGGAGGAGAAATATCAAAAGACAGAATGTTTGGGAGAAATGTGTGAGAGAACCGTATGGGGGGACAAATGTGTTTGAATCTAGTATGGGGGAAAAAAGTGACTGGACAGTAGGGAGGACAAATGTGTGAGGGGACAGTAGTGGGTAAAAATGTGTTAGAGGACAATGGGGTTGGGAGTTTGAATGGTCAGTATAGGTGGGAGAAAAGTGTGAGAGGTCACAGTATAAAGACGGTAAAAGTGTGTGTGCAGGGGTAGTATAGAGAGGGTACAGTGTTTGGGTACAGTTTGAGGGCACAGTATGGAGGGGACAGTATACAGAAGGGAGGAGTGTGAGGAGGGGGCACAGTATTGATATCCTATCTACCCTGATACCATACCTATATGACCTTCAAATCTTGGTGGAATTGTTCACCTTGGTCATCACTGACTGCTCCAATGTTTTAAGGGAAATTAGCAGCATGGTTATGCAGAAAATACACCTTAATGCTCATGCTGGAACCAAGCATTTTGTAGCTCTCCAAGAATTTCTAGACAATTTTGCTGTAATTATTTACTTGTGTATTTCCAAAGAAAGTCCTAGGCAAGGTCTTTGAATGATAACTAAGCATTATTTTGGAGTTCTTACATTGTCACAATGAAATGTTCATCTTTAATGAGCTGCCAAATCTCTGGATCATCAAACACACCGGATTTTGTTTTTTAAAATGACATGCCAGGAAATGCCAAAATGAGGTACTTGAAACAATCTCCTTCAGTTGACAAAGGTTTAAAGAATTGCTTCATGAGACCCAGTTTCATGTATAGAGGTGGGAATGTAATGTTCTTTCTCTAAACAACTGGCTCATGTAGAATTTTTGGATCACCAGGTTTGAGGTCAGATCTTGAAGGCCCATTCCTCTCCACCCAATGCTTCTCGCGAGCTCTGCTGTACCACATGCACAGAAAATAAGGATACTTGGTGTATCCGTGTTACTGACCAACAAGTATGCATGCCATTTTAAGGTCAACAACACAAATGATCCAATTGTGTTTGTGATATTGCAACAACTCAATGACTCTCTTTATGTCTCTGCATTCTTCACAAAGAGAAACTGAATAGCCAATTGGGACTGCACCAAATAAATTGCCATAGTGGAGGAGGACACACTTTAAGCTCTGCTTTGAGCTATCGATGAACAGTTGCCATTCATTTGAGTTATAGATTGGAATTCCCAATTCCTAAATTAAACCATGTATGCTGTGGCAATACACAAAGCCACTGTCACTTCTAAAGTATTGCAGAAATGCACTTTCTCTGAATAGAAAGTAGAATACTTTTGCTCCTTTTTCAAGCAAGTTTATCTCATGCAGTCTTGATGCTAGAAGCTCTAAAGCTTTTTCTGATAGTCCCAAATCTGATGCCAAATCGTTCAACTCATGTTGGTAAAATCCCTTACAAACTGAGACTTCTTCAGTTTCAAAATCTTCATCATTACTGTCACTTATTTTTCACCACAATGCTGTTCTTGAAAAGAGGAAACTGGCAGTGGGATTTCGGCTGAATGAGGCACTGGACCTATAGCTTATGGCAGACTAGAATACTCTATTTTATATTTATTTTTCTTGTTATATCCTGAAGTTTTCACTTTACAAAAATAACAGTCACTGGAATGATCTTTTGGCTCTTGCTCTTTGTCCACATCCATAAACTCTCAACAAACTGCTTTCACACCTTGTTGGGGGCCCAAGACTTATCTTGATTACCAAGCTTTACTTTGAACTATGCAAAATAAGCTTGCTTTTATAAATGTGCTGATATTCGTACTATGACTAGGAATGGTGAAACCGCCACAGATATAACAAAAGGAATCGGGGCTGTTTAGGCACCCTTAATGCAGTGGCTTTCACGACAGTGCAGTATTGAGGCAGTGACCCAGGTTAGTCCAACTTAAGCGTTTTTATTTTTGGCAACTTACAAAATTGAACTCAAACTTAATCCTCTGGTTCGCAGCCGGATCATCCGTAACAGTCCGTATCAAATCTGTTGCTGTGGGCGACTGCACCACCGTATCACTCGTGGATGTGTCAATGGCTTTGCTTGCTCTGGCTCTGGCCTTTGTTCAGTCTCACACAGACCTGTCTTGCACAGAGCCGCCTGCTCTGACGCTTGCATACCAAAACTGAGCCACCCAAACTTTAACTGAAAGTTTAAATGGGAATCGTGGACATGTGCCATTCCCAAAAGCCGGAGTGGAGGGAGAGATTCGTCCCATTACCATCATACAGATCTCTCCAAAAATAAAAGCCCACATCAGGTTTTCCGAAATCTTACCTGGTCCAGTAGCTTGACCAAGCCAAACTGTCTTTTACTTTGCATTGTAACAAGTGTTGAGCGAATTTGTTCGGCATTTCAAATTCCGGTTCGTGATCGGGGTTCCGGCTTGTTCGCGCCAAAAAATCGTCTCCGCCCACGAACATCCCTGATTTACCATGCTGTCACACTGTGTGACAGCGTGGCAAATCAGGAATGTTCGCGGGCATAGCCGATTTTTTGGCGCGAACAAGCCATAGCTGTGGCTGTAATTACAATGCTCTCCAGCGGGTTCAATATTTTTTTATGCACTTCCTGGAGACACATAACGACCCTCATATAAGATTCCCCTCACTGCCTCACAGCACTTACGATGAGAAATAGCAGAGACAGACATGATCTAAAAGAAAGTGAATAAGTGTGTAAATAAAAAAATTATTCCGCTAAAACCTTTTATACAGACTTTTGGAATACGATTCACTATATAGAGCGGCACACAACCTCTCGCCACATTGTCTCACGTATAACTGAATAGCAAATTACTTGTTGCCGATTGCCAAGGTTGTCCTCCACCCCTCCCCACTCCAGGGCGGTTCTCTCTCGCCAATAGGAGAGCACTAGTGCCACCCTCGATCAAGCCTAAAGTAATCGTATTAAGATATGCGGTAGAGAAAAAAACCTGACGTGATAGAAGAAAACTAACCACAGTTTTGAAATCAGTACAAAAATTGAACTGAACAAAAATTATGTTCAAAATTGTTCCCCAGTGATATTACATTTAGCACTACAGCAAGCCAAATTCTAACAGCATGTAATATATTCACTGACAGGATTTGGCTCTGCTTGCCAGTTTCAGTGGTTATCACATGACCACTCATATGTAATATTCATACTTACTGTTATGTGCCAACTAACTTTTCCTCCTGCTTCTGTCAATAAAACAGAGAGAGAATTATTTTACTCAACATTGAGAGAATCAGGAAAAGCGGCTCGTTGGCGCGTGTAAGTATTTAAATCACATAACGACTACTCAAACTGCTTAATCTGTGTATTAATTAATCTCGGGGCGCAAAACAGAAATTTTGGGTTGGGTGCATGAAAACCTAGATTTTAGGATGGTATGATGAATATTGAAATAACAATTAATATTTATATTATCTAGCTGTGAAATCTTCAAGAAGATGCATTGTAGGTCTAATGTACGTAATAATTTCTAAGGCCGTATTAGATTAAAATAGCATTTTTTCTGCAGGTGTCCACACTAAAATACACAATAGTAATCCGCTCTGATTATTATGTTTTTGCTATTTTATTGCTGCATTTCCCCTATTTTGATGCATTTGGTACAGATTTGATGCAGCATTTTTTAACATGTTTTTAGTGCAGAAATGCTTGGATCCGGCACTCAAGAAAAGGATTGCATTTTTACATGCTTTTTTTCAGGCTTCAAAACTTCTGTAAACGCATACTGCAACAGATTCTTTAAATGCACATAATCACATCCACTTTAATTGAAATGTTAAATACAGTAGATTTTCTGCACATAAAAAACATGGAGGTGACTCTCCCTTTTGGGCTGTCCGGCTTTCCACGGATGGGTGGTGGCACAGTCGGGACTCCGTCCTGTTCTGCCCTTATCTATTTGGACATCTGACACATAGTGAGATGAACTACAAGAGTTAGTAACGGGTCTGGGAGGCGGAACCTCTGAGCAACTTATACAAGGGGGCGGTCCTTGTAAGGAAGTGGGTGGCGACCAGGGAAGACAGGCAGGCAGTCACAGCAGGTGACCGGGACAGTCTCTGGGTAAACGGGCAGGAGGTCACGGCAAGTGACCGGGACAGTCTCTGGGTAAACGGGCAGGAGGTCACAGCAAGTGACCGGAACAGTCTCTGGGTAAACGGGCAGGAGGTCACGGCAAGTGACCGGGACAGTCTCTGGGTAAACGGGCAGGAGGTCACGGCAAGTGACCGGGACAGTCTCTGGGTAAACGGGCAGGAGGTCACAGCAAGTGACCGGGACAGTCTCTGGGTAAACGGGCAGGTACGACCTGTGACGGCTGAGCCTCCAGGTAGGCTAGCAGGCAGATGGCAGATGAGTGCTCCCAGGTGAGCAGGCGAGAGTCTCTGGATAAGCAGGTGGTCACAGCATGTGACGGCGCAGCCTCCAGGTAGGCTAACAGGCAGGTAGCAGATGAGCGCTCCCAGGTGAGCGGGCAAGAGTCTCTGGACTGGCAGGTGGTCACGGCACGTGACGGCGGAGCCTCCAGGTAGGCTAACAGGCAGGTAGCAGATGAGCGCTCCCAGGTGAGCGGGCAAGAGTCTCTGGACTGGCAGGTGGTCACAGCACGTGACGGCGCAGCCTCTAGGTAGGCTAACAGGCAGGTAGCAGATGAGCGCTCCCAGGTGAGCGGGCAAGAGTCTCTGGACTGGCAGGTAGTCACAGCACGTGACGGCGGAGCCTCCAGGTAGGCTAACAGGCAGGTAGCAGATGAGCGCTCCCAGGTGAGCGGGTTAGCTGGTCCATAGACAGACTGTCAGGAGTCGGGAGGCAGACCGTCGGACCTCAGGCTAGCAAACGGGTAAGCGGATAACAGGCAGGAATCAGACAGCAAACTGGCAGGAAACTGGCAGGTAACTGGCAGGTAACTGGCAGGTAACTGGCAGGTAACTGGCAGGTAACTGGCAGGTAACTGGAAACGGGACCTGAGGGCTGAAGCAGAGTAGTGAACAGTGCAACAACATTGCTCGGGCACCTCCATTTAGGAAGAGGTGCCTTATATATGGAGGGATCCTCCGGCCATTGGCCGGGGACTCCTTAGGGCGACGCGCGCGGCCCCTTTAAGAGAGGGGGAGCGCGCGCGCCCTAAGCACAGTGACCGGGGGAGAGCAGGCGCTGCAAGCAGAGCGGGAGGAAGCCGCCGGGCACGGAGCAGAGAGGTGAGGGGAACAGCGTCCCTGCCTAGCAGGAGGCAGGGACGCCGACGCTACAGTACCCCCCCCTTTAGGCCCCCCCTTTTTTAGGCCAGACAGAAATTTAGCAAGGATGAGAGGGGCATGGATGTTCTCCCGGGGCTCCCATGTTCTCTCCTCAGGACCAAACCCCTTCCAATCCACTAGAAAAAAGGTCTTTCCTCTTACCCTTTTGGTGGCCAGAATGTTCTCTACCTCAAACTCGTCTTCAGCAGAAACCGGAGCAGGAGGCGTACCTGTAGACTTGGAAAAGGAGTTAAGTACCACGGGTTGGAGAAGAGATACATGGAAGGAGTTAGGGATCCGTAAGTTGGCCGGGAGTTTCAATTTATAGGCCACCGGGTTGATCTGTTTGATAACCTCCAGTGGGCCGATGAACCGAGGCCCTAACTTATAGGAAGGAATCTTGAGCCGGACATATTTGGATGAGAGCCAGACTTTATCTCCGCGACGAAATTGTGGGGAATCCAGGCGTTTTTTGTCGGCGTGTCTCTTCATCCACTCGGACGACTGAAGGAGTGCGGATCGGGTACTCTCCCAAATGGAGGAAAATTTGCTAACGAGAGATTCCGCGGCCGGGTTGTCCACAGAGGTGGAGACAGGAAAAGGGATCCGAGGATGCTGACCGAAGACTACAAAAAACGGGGATTTAGAAGAAGATTCGCTCTCGTGATTGTTGTAAGAGAACTCGGCCCATGGTAGGAGATCCACCCAGTCTGAATGATGGGCATTAACGAAGTGCCGGAGGTAACTGGTCAAATTCTGATTGATCCGCTCCACTTGACCATTGGACTGTGGGTGGTAAGCGGAGGAGAAGTCCAGGGTGACGTCGAGCAGTTTACATGTGGCTCTCCAGAAGCGTGAGGTGAACTGAACCCCAAGATCCGACACGATGTGGAGAGGCAGACCATGGAGACGGAAGATGTGGCGGATAAAGTCTTTGTAACGGGTCTGGGAGGCGGAACCTCTGAGCTACTATACAAGGGGGCGGTCCTTGTAAGGGAGCGGGTGGCGACCAGGGTAGACGGGCAGGCAGTCACAGCAGGTGACTGGGACAGTCTCTGAATGAACGGACAGGAGGTCACGGCAAGTGACCGGGGCAGTCTCTGGATGAACGGGCAGGAGGTCACGGCAAGTGACCGGGGCAGTCTCTGGATGAACGGGCAGGAGGTCACGGCAAGTGACCGGGGCAGTCTCTGCATGAACGGGCAGGAGGTCACGGCAAGTGACCGGGGCAGTCTCTGGGTAAAGGATTGGTACGACCTGTGGCGGCAGATGATAGACGTGAGCTCCCAGGTGAGCAGGCGAGAGTCTCTGGATAAACGGGTGGTCACAGAATGTGACGGCGGAACCTCCAGGAAGACCAACAGACAGGTAGCAGATGAGCGCTCCCAGGTGAGCGGGCAGGAGTCTCTGGACAGGCGGGTGGTCACAGCACGTGACGGCAGAGCCTCCTGGTAGGCTAGCAGACAGGCAGCAGATGAGCGCTCCCAGGTGAGCGGGCAAGCTGGTCCTTAGACAGACTGACAGGAGTTGGAAGGCAGACCGTCGGACCTCAGGCAAGCAGGCAGGTAGAAGATGTGCGCTCCCAGGTGAGCGGGCAAGCTGGTCCTTAGACAGACTGACAGAAGTTGGAAGGCAGACCGTCGGACCTCAGGCTAGCAGGCAGGTAGCAGTATATCAGGCAGGAATTAGACAGCAGACTGGCAGGAATCTGGCAGGTATCTGGCAACGGGACCTGAAGGCTGAAGCAGAGTAGTGAACAGTGCTACAACATTGCTCGGGCACCTCCATTTTGGAGGAGGTGCCTTTTATATGGGAGGTCCTCCGGCAATTGGCTGGGGACTCCTTAGGACGGCGCGCGCGGTCCCTTTAAGAGAGGGGGAGCGCGCGCGCGCCCTAAGCACACTGCCGGGGAAGGAGCGCGTGCCGGAAGCAGCGGGGAGAGAAGCGCTGGAGGACGCCGCGCCAGGAGCGGGGAGGTGAGAGGGACGGCGTCTCTGCCTAGAACGGGGCAGAGACGCCGATGCTACAGTACCCCCCCCTTTAGGCCCCCTCTTTTTTTTGGCCAGAAAGAAATTTCTCAAGGAGAAGCGGGGCGTTGATGTTCTCCCTGGGTTCCCAAGTTCTCTCCTCAGGACCAAACCCCTTCCAATCTACCAGAAAAAAGGTTTTTCCTCTTACCCTCTTGGAGGCCAGAATACTCTCTACCTCAAAGATGTCATCAGCGGAAACCGGAGCAGGAGGGGCACCTGGATTTTTGGAAAAAAAATTAAAGACAACGGGTTTGAGGAGAGATACGTGGAAGGAGTTGGGGATCCGTAGGGTGGCCGGGAGTTTTAATTTGTAGGCCACAGGGTTAATTTGCCTGAGGACTTCGAAGGGGCCGATGAATCGAGGACCCAACTTGTAGGAGGGTACTTTGAGCCGCACATGTTTGGATGAGAGCCAAACCTTGTCTCCCGGACGGAATTGGGGCGGATCCAGACTTCTCTTATCAGCATATCTCTTCATCCACTCAGAGGAGAGAAGAAGAGCGGACCTGGTGCTCTCCCAAATAGTAGAAAATTCGCTGACAAGAGACTCCGCAGCAGGGTTGTCCACAGAAACGGAGACAGGAAGTGGAATTCGGGGATGTTGGCCACCGACTATAAAGAACGGGGATTTGGAGGAGGACTCGCTCTCATGGTTGTTATAAGAGAACTCGGCCCATGGTAAGAGATCCACCCAGTCCGAGTGGTGAGCATCAACGAAGTGCCGGAGGTAGCTGGACAAGATCTGATTGATCCGCTCCACTTGACCATTGGACTGAGGGTGGTAAGCGGAGGAGAAATCCAGGGTAATGTCCAGCAGCTTACATGTGGCTCTCCAGAAGTGAGAGGTGAACTGAACCCCACGATCCGACACGATGTGGAGGGGCAGACCATGGAGACGGAAGATGTGGCGGATAAAGTCTTTAGCCAGCTCGGGTGCAGACGGAAGACCAGGCAGGGGAATGAAGTGGGCCATCTTAGAAAAACGGTCAGCGACAACCCAAATGACAGTACAACCGGCAGAAACTGGAAGGTCGGTGATAAAGTCCATAGCGATGTGTTGCCAAGGAGCAGCAGGTACGGGAAGGGGCAGGAGATGGCCGGCAGGTAGATGTCGGGGAACTTTGTTACGGGCACAGGATGAACAGGCCGCGACGAAGTCTACCACGTCCTTACGCAGGGTAGGCCACCAGTAATGCCGGGTAATAAGTTGGAAGGTCTTCTTTTGGCCAGCATGGCCAGCTAGTTTAGAAGAATGTCCCCAGCGAAGAACCCTCTCCCGATCTGGCACAGCTATGAACGTCTTACCGGGTGGAAGACGAGTCAGATCCAAGGGGGCCACATTCATCACCTTGGAGGAGTCGATGATGTGCGTAGGTTCCTCCTCTTGATCGGAGGACAGGAAGGACCGGGACAAGGCATCAGCTTTGACGTTCTTGTCCGCCGGACGGAAATGAAGAATGAAGTCGAAGCGGGCAAAAAACAACGACCACCGGGCCTGGCGAGGATTGAGTCTCTGGGCATTTTGGAGATATGCCAGGTTTTTGTGATCCGTGTAGATAATTACCGGGTAGAGAGCCCCTTCAAGCAGATAGCGCCACTCTCCCAGTGCCAATTTGATGGCTAGCAATTCCCGGTCTCCAATGGAGTAGTTGCGCTCCGACGAGGAGAAGATTTTGGAGAAGAAGCCGCACGTTACCATTCTCCCGGTAGAAGACTTCTGGGTGAGCACCGCTCCGGCTCCGGAGGAGGAGGCATCAACCTCCAGGTAGAATTGTTTATTACAGTCCGGACGGTGCAGGACGGGAGCAGAGGCGAAGGCTTTCTTTAGGGAAAGGAAGGCCTCCTCGGCTTCAGGCGACCATGTCCTGGGGTTAGCCCCCTTACGGGTAAGTGCAGATATGGGAGCAGTCCGAGACGAGAAGTGTGGGATGAAAAGACGATAATAATTAGCGAAGCCCAGGAATCGCTGTATCGCCTTCAAACCTTCAGGACGAGGCCATTTTAGAACGGAAGAGAGCTTCTCGGGATCCATTTGCAGACCTGTTTGGGAGATGACATAGCCCAAGAACGGAAGGGAGGTCTGATCGAAGAGGCACTTCTCGTATTTGGCGTAAAGGTGGTTCTGCCGAAGCCTAAGCAGGACCTGACGAACATCCCTCCGGTGTGTGGGGAGATCCGGAGAGAAGACCAAGATATCGTCCAGGTATACCACTACTCAGGAGTACAGGAGGTCACGGAAGATGTCGTTGACTAGTTCCTGAAAGACCGCGGGAGCATTACAGAGACCGAAGGGCATCACAAGGTACTCGTAGTGACCGTCCCGGGTATTGAATGCCGTCTTCCACTCGTCTCCTTGACGGATACGGACCAGATTATATGCTCCTCATAGATCCAGCTTGGAGAAGATCCTGGCGCCCTTGAGACGGTCAAACAATTCGGAGATGAGTGGCAGGGGATATTTGTTTTTTACCGTGATGAGATTGAGTCCTCTGTAGTCAATACAGGGACATAGCGAGCCGTCTTTCTTTTTGACAAAGAAGAATCCGGCTCCAGCCGGGGAGGTAGATTTTCGGATAAATCCCCTAGCCAGATTCTCTTCAATGTACTCAGACATGGCTCGGGTCTCGGCTGCAGACAACGGATAGATACGCCCACAGGGAGGAGTGGTGCCAGGTACCAGGTCGATCGGGCAATCGTATGGCCTATGGGGTGGCAACGTCTCAGCTTCCTTCTTACCGAAGACGTCCGCATAGGGCCAGTAGGGAGCCGGGAGACCAGGTAAGTTAGCTGGAGTAGGCTGAGGGCGAAGTGGACGGACCGGGACCAGGCAGGTCCTATGGCAGTCAGGACCCCATCGGAGTACTTCACCGGACCGCCAGTTCAATACGGGTTCATGTGTCTGGAGCCAAGGTAGACCTAGCAACAGGGAGTGAGAAAGTCCGGACAGCACATGGAATGAGATCTCCTCAGAGTGCAGCATTCCCACCTGCAGGGTTATGGGTTCGGTGACGAGCAGGATGGTCTCCGAGAGAAGTCTTCCATCCACGGAGGCGACTGACAATGGTTCAGCCAAGGACTTGGTGGGAATATGGTATCTCTCTACCAGAGACTGGGAGATGAGGTTTCCAGCAGCTCCAGAATCCAGATGGGCGAGTTCAAAGAGAAGGTTTTCTCCCCAAGCAATAGAGACCGGTAAGGTCAGAGACGGAGAGGGCTTACTTTTGTCTAGGACGACCTCTCCGAGTGGTCCTAGACACTGGCGTTTCCCGGTTTTTCCGGGCAGGAACGGATGAAGTGCTTCATACTGCCACAATAGAAACAGCTTCCCTCGGCTCGGCGAGATTCTTGGCGAGAACCGACCATCTTGGTCTGGTCGACCTGCATAGGCTCAGGAGAGTGTAGCTGAGGAGAGACGGAGGGAGTGACGGGTTTCTGAAAAGTAGGAGCTAGACGTGGAACCCTCCTCTCACGGGTGACCTCTTTGGCACGCTCCTGGAACCGCAGGTCAATCCGGGTGGCAAGAGTTATAAGGTCATCGAGAGTGGTAGGAATGTCCCGACCGGCAAGTTCATCTTTAATACGGCCGGAATGACCCTCCCAGAAGACGGAAACCAGAGCGTCATTATCCCAGGCCAGCTCCGAGGCAAGGGTACGGAACCGTATGGCATATTGGCCCACAGTGAGACTTCCCTGACGGAGGCGTAGCAGAGATGATGCGGATGAGGTCTTCCGTCCGGGTTCGTCGAAGACTTTCCGGAAAGCCGTGAGAAAGGCAGGCAAGTCGGACACCAGGGGGTCTCCTCTCTCCCATAGAGGATTTAGCCAGGCCAGGGCCTCCCCGGTGAGATGGGACATGATGAAGGCAATTTTGGCCCGGTCGGAGTTAAACTGGTGAGACAGGAGTTCAAAGTGCAGGGTGCACTGATTTATGAAGCCCCGAGCCTGGGCGGAGTCGCCTCCGAAACGAGGAGGTGCAGAAAGCCGGGGTCCGGGGTAGGATACCATGTTATTAGTGGGCAGTGGAGCTGCCGGATTGCGAGTCATGGCACTGGCGGTGGTTGCAGGCAGAGCAGTCAGAGTGTCCAGGCGAGAATTGACATTCCGCAGGTGACCCAGGATGGACTCCTGTTGGGACCTCTGACGGGACAGTTCATGACACAGGTCCGAGAGCGAGGGAGCTTGGGTGCCACCGGGTTCCATGGCCCGAGCAAACTGTAACGGGTCTGGGAGGCGGAACCTCTGAGCTACTATACAAGGGGGCGGTCCTTGTAAGGGAGCGGGTGGCGACCAGGGTAGACGGGCAGGCAGTCACAGCAGGTGACCGGGACAGTCTCTGAATGAACGGACAGGAGGTCACGGCAAGTGACCGGGGCAGTCTCTGGATGAACGGGCAGGAGGTCACGGCAAGTGACCGGGGCAGTCTCTGGATGAATGGGCAGGAGGTCACAGCAAGTGACCGGGGCAGTCTCTGGATGAACGGGCAGGAGGTCACGGCAAGTGACCGGGGCAGTCTCTGGGTAAAGGATTGGTACGACCTGTGGCGGCAGATGATAGACGTGAGCTCCCAGGTGAGCAGGCGAGAGTCTCTGGATAAACGGGTGGTCACAGCATGTGACGGCGGAACCTCCAGGAAGACCAACAGACAGGTAGCAGATGAGCGCTCCCAGGTGAGCGGGCAGGAGTCTCTGGACAGGCGGGTGGTCACAGCACGTGACGGCAGAGCCTCCTGGTAGGCTAGCAGACAGGCAGCAGATGAGCGCTCCCAGGTGAGCGGGCAAGCTGGTCCTTAGACAGACTGACAGGAGTTGGAAGGCAGACTGTCGGACCTCAGGCAAGCAGGCAGGTAGAAGATGTGCGCTCCCAGGTGAGCGGGCAAGCTGGTCCTTAGACAGACTGACAGAAGTTGGAAGGCAGACCGTCGGACCTCAGGCTAGCAGGCAGGTAGCAGGATATCAGGCAGGAATTAGACAGCAGACTGGCAGGAATCTGGCAGGTATCTGGCAACGGGACCTGAAGGCTGAAGCAGAGTAGTGAACAGTGCTACAGCATTGCTCGGGCACCTCCTCTGCCTAGAACGGGGCAGAGACGCCGATGCTACAGTCTTTAGCTAGCTCGAGAGCAGATGGGAGGCCTGGCAGGGGAATAAAATGAGCTATTTTGGAAAAGCGGTCAGAGACCACCCAAATGACTGTACAACCGGCAGAGACGGGGAGATCTGTTATGAAGTCCATAGCTATATGTTGCCACGGGGCAGCAGGCACAGGCAGAGGAAGAAGGCGGCCGGCAGGCAGGTGTCTCGGAACTTTGTTGCAGGCGCAGGACACACAGGCAGAAACAAAGTCAATTACATCCTTGTGCAGGGTAGGCCACCAGTAGTGCCGGCTAATAAGCTGGAGGGTCTTTTTCTGACCGGCGTGCCCAGCTAGCTTAGACGAGTGACCCCAGTGTAGAATCTTCTCCCGATCGGACTCCGTTACGAACGTCTTACCGGGAGGGAGACGATTTAGGCCCACGGGGGCTACCTGCATTACTCTGGCGGGATCGATGATGTGTTTAGGCTCCTCCTCAAGATCAGACACCAGAAAGGATCGGGACAGGGCGTCAGCTTTGATGTTTTTGTCAGCCGGACGAAAATGAAGAATGAAATCAAAGCGGGCAAAAAACAAAGACCACCGGGCTTGGCGCGGGTTAAGTCTCTGGGCGCTCTGGAGATATGCCAAGTTCTTGTGGTCAGTGTAAATTATTACCGGGTGGAGAGCCTCCTCGAGCAGGTAATGCCACTCCTCCAGTGCCATCTTAATGGCCAACAATTCTCGGTCTCCTATAGAATAATTGCGCTCAGAAGAGGAGAAAAGTTTGGAGAAAAAGCCGCAGGTTACTTTTCTTCCGGAAGAAGATTTTTGGGTAAGTACCGCACCAGCTCCGGAGGAGGAGGCGTCAACTTCTAGGAAGAATTGTTTGTTGCCGTCCGGACGATGCAGCACCGAGGCGGAGAGGAAGGCCTGTTTTAAGGAAAGAAATGCCTCCTCTGCTTCGGGCGGCCATTCTCTGGGGTTCGTACCTTTACGGGTGAGAGCAGAGATAGGGGCGGTCCGAGAAGAGAAGTGTGGTATGAACAGGCGGTATTAGTTGGCGAAGCCCAGGAACCGCTGAATAGCCTTCAACCCCTCTGGTCGGGGCCACTTCTGGATGGCAGACAGTTTCTCAGGATCCATTTGTAGACCTGTCTGAGAGATTATGTAGCCCAGAAATGGAAGAGAGGTCTGCTCAAAGATGCACTTCTCATATTTAGCGTAGAGGTGGTTCTGCCTGAGCCTGAGCAGGACCTGATGAACGTCCCTCCGGTGAGTAGGAAGATCCGGAGAGAAGACCAAGATATCGTCCAGGTACACCACCACGCAGGAGTAGAGAAGATCACGGAAGATGTCATTGACCAACTCTTGAAAGACGGCAGGAGCGTTACAGAGACCGAAGGGCATCACAAGGTACTCATAGTGGCCGTCCCGGGTATTGAATGCCGTCTTCCACTCATCCCCCTGACGGATACGGACCAGGTTATACGTCCCACGGAGATCCAGTTTGGTGAAGATTCTAGCCCCCCTCAGACGGTCAAATAATTCAGGAATAAGCGGAAGTGGGTATTTATTCTTCACAGTAATCTGGTTTAGGCCTCTATAGTCTATACATGGACGGAGTGAGCCGTCCTTCTTTTTGACAAAGAAGAAGCCTGCTCCCGCCGGGGAGGTAGATTTCCGGATAAATCCCCGGGCCAGGTTCTCCTCAATATATTCAGACATGGACCGGGTTTCAGCAGCGGACAAAGGGTAGATTCGCCCACGGGGAGGAGTAGAGCCGGGCATCAGGTCGATTGGGCAGTCGTATGGTCTATGAGGAGGTAAAGTCTCTGCCTCTTTTTTATTGAAGACATCCGCATAAGACCAATAGGGAACCGGAAGGCCGGGCAGATTGGCTGGGGTAGGAGAAGGACGGGCAGGACGAACGGGAACTAGACAAGTCTTATGGCAGTCCTGTCCCCAGCGAAGGACCTCTCCGGTCTGCCAGTCAAGCACGGGTGCATGTTTCTGGAGCCAAGGCAGGCCAAGCAATAGTGCGTGAGAGAGTCCAGGCAGAACATGAAAGGAGATGCTCTCAGAATGCAGCATTCCCACCTGTAGAGTCAGAGATTCGGTGATGAGTTGGATGGGATGTGGTAAGAGACCCCCATCCACGGCGGCGACAGATAAAGGTACGGCCAGAGGTTTGGTGGGAATGTGGTATTTTTCTACAAGGGATTGAGAGATGAGATTCCCAGCAGCTCCAGAGTCAAGTTGAGCCAGTTCAAAATAGCGGTTCTCTCCGCAGAAGATAGAAACAGACAGCATCAGGGATGGAGAGGGTTTACTTTTGTCTAGGGCGACCTCTCTAAGCGATCCTAGACACAGGCGTTTCCCGACCTCTCAGGGCAGGAACGGATCCGGTGCTCCTTACTGCCACAGTAGAAACAGCTCCCCTCGGCACGACATAAGTCTTGACGGGTCTTGACCATCTTGGTCTGGTCGACCTGCATAGGCTCAGGTGAGTGTGCCTGGGGAGTAACAGAGGGAGTGACGGGTCTCTGGAAGGTAGGGACTAGACGTGGAATCCTCCTCTCACGGGTGACCTCCCTAGCGCGCTCCTGGAACCGGATGTCAATCCGGGTGGCAAGTGTAATCAAGTC
The DNA here is from genome assembly GCF_046119375.1 of Phyllobates terribilis. Classification (NCBI taxonomy): domain Eukaryota; kingdom Metazoa; phylum Chordata; class Amphibia; order Anura; family Dendrobatidae; genus Phyllobates; species Phyllobates terribilis. The sequence goes on along the minus strand of NW_027362765.1, from coordinate 597,699,116 downwards.
GTCGAGAGTGGTAGGAATGTCCCGACCGGCGAGTTCATCTTTAATACGGCCGGACAGACCCTCCCAGAAGACGGACACCAGGGCGTCGTTATCCCAGGCCAGCTCCGAAGCAAGGGTACGGAACCGTATGGCATATTGGCCCACGGTGAGACTCCCTTGACGGAGACATAGCAGAGAAGAGGCGGATGAGGTCTTCCGTCCGGGTTCGTCGAAGACCTTCCGGAAAGCCGTGAGAAAGGCTGGCAGGTCAGACACCAGAGGGTCTCCTCTCTCCCATAGAGGATTTAGCCAAGCCAGTGCCTCTCCCGTGAGATGGGACATGATGAAGGATACTTTGGCCCGGTCGGAATTAAACTGGTGGGACTGGTGTTCAAAGTGCAGGGTGCACTGGTTAATGAAGCCCCGAGCTTGAGCGGAGTCGCTTTCGAAGCGAGGAGGTGCAGAAAGCCGGATTCCAGAGCAGGATACTATGGTATTGGTGGGCAGCGGAGCAGCCGGGCTGCGAGTCATGACACTAGCGGTGGTTGCTGGTGGGGCAGTCAAAGTGTCCAGGCGAGTATTGACATTCCGCAGGTGACCCAGGATGGACTCCTGTTGGGACCTCTGTCGGGACAGTTCATGACAAAGGTCCGAGAGCGAGGGAGCTTGGGTGCCACCGGGTTCCATGGCCCGAGCAAACTGTAACGGGTCTGGGAGGCGGAACCTCTGAGCAACTTATACAAGGGGGCGGTCCTTGTAAGGAAGCGGGTGGCGACCAGGGAAGACAGGCAGGCAGTCACAGCAGGTGACCGGGACAGTCTCTGGGTAAACGGGCAGGAGGTCACGGCAAGTGACCCGGACAGTCTCTGGGTAAACGGGCAGGAGGTCACAGCAAGTGACCGGGACAGTCTCTGGGTAAACGGGCAGGAGGTCTCGGCAAGTGACCGGGACAGTCTCTGGGTAAACGGGCAGGAGGTCACGGCAAGTGACCGGGACAGTCTCTGGGTAAACGGGCAGGAGGTCACAGCAAGTGACCGGGACAGTCTCTGGGTAAACGGGCAGGTACGACCTGTGACGGCTGAGCCTCCAGGTAGGCTAGCAGGCAGATGGCAGATGAGTGCTCCCAGGTGAGCAGGCGAGAGTCTCTGGATAAGCAGGTGGTCACAGCATGTGACGGCGGAGCCTCCAGGTAGGCTAACAGGCAGGTAGCAGATGAGCGCTCCCAGGTGAGCGGGCAAGAGTCTCTGGACTGGCAGGTGGTCACGGCACGTGACGGAGGAGCCTCCAGGTAGGCTAACAGGCAGGTAGCAGATGAGCGCTCCCAGGTGAGCGGGCAAGAGTCTCTGGACTGGCAGGTGGTCACAGCACGTGACGGCGGAGCCTCTAGGTAGGCTAACAGGCAGGTAGCAGATGAGCGCTCCAGGTGAGCGGGCAAGAGTCTCTGGACTGGCAGGTGGTCACAGCACGTGACGGCGGAGCCTCCAGGTAGGCTAACAGGCAGGTAGCAGATGAGCGCTCCCAGGTGAGCAGGTTAGCTGGTCCATAGACAGACTGTCAGGAGTCGGGAGGCAGACCGTCGAACCTCAGGCTAGCAAACGGGTAAGCGGATAACAGGCAGGAATCAGACAGCAAACTGGCAGGAAACTGGCAGGTAACTGGCAGGTAACTGGCAGGTAACTGGAAACGGGACCTGAGGGCTGAAGCAGAGTAGTGAACAGTGCAACAACATTGCTCGGGCACCTCCATTTTGGAGGAGGTGCCTTATATATGGAGGGATCCTCCGGCCATTGGCCGGGGACTCCTTAGGGCGACGCGCGCGGCCCCTTTAAGAGAGGGGGAGCGCGCGCGCGCCCTAAGCACAGTGATCGGGGGAGAGCGAGCGCTGCAAGCAGAGCGGGAGGAAGCCGCCGGGCACGGAGCAGAGAGGTGAGGGGAACAGCGTCCCTGCCTAGCAGGAGGCAGGGACGCCGACGCTACAAGTTAGGAACAGTCCCGATTCAGTACACCTTGTTGCCGTGGGGTGGATTTTACACTTTTTTGATAAAAATAGTGTTAACTAAGGACTTTATTTTATTTACATGTAGTATTACTATACATTTATTTATTTCAGGTCATTTGCTCATTCTGTATTTATCTTTGGTTCTATGCATGAAAACATGGGAACTGAAGAAAATTTACAGCAGGTGCTCTGGACTGATAAGTCGAAATTTGAAATATTTGGCTATAACAGAAGCAGTTTTTTCACCAAAGGGCTGTTGATCGGTACAATAATGAGGGTCTGCAATGACACTGAAGTATGATGGAGGGTCCTGCAAATTTGAGGCTGCAGAATGGAGAAGGGATTGTGGTCAAATTTAATTCAATGCTGAGAAATACAAGCAGACACCTATCCATCATGTAATACCATCAGGGAGACGTCTGATTGGCTCCAAATGTATTCTGCAGCAGGACAACAACCCCAGACATACAGCCAATGTCATTAAGAACTATCTATTTTTTAAGATACCAATTATCATAAATATTTATTTTTATTTTTCCTAAATCTTTGCAATATTCTTTTACAAAGGCTTATTAATTTATAGTAAGCTATTTTTTTTCTCTGTGTTAGCCAGATATCCAAATGAATATTCCCTGAGTTTGGAAGGAATTTAACCTGTCAAGAGCTTCAGATTTCATTGTTGAAATGTGACTATTTAAGAATTAGAAGATTTTTTTTCTCTACGCTTTGTAATTTGTCTAGAAATTTGTTAATTCATCTCTGTAAAAAGACAGTATGCCTGTCCTTTTACATATTTTGTACAAATACAAATTAAAATAGTAATAAAAACTCCACTTGACTCAACAATGAGCCCTAAAATTGTATATTCCATATATTCAAGGGCATATATTTAAATCATGGGACCCCATATCAGAAGTTCTAATCGGGCCCCTTCCCCACAAAAAAAAAGAAAACAAAATATTCGGTGGAACACAGAAAAAGCGTAACACAATTTTGCAGCCCTTACAGAGTAATTTATCTCCTATTAAAGCCCTAGATTACCCTTTCATAAAAGTATATGACCCCATAAAGTATGATGCCAACAAAAATGCCCCACAAACACAGTATGATACCTACACAGTGAACTCCTACACATTAACCTCCACATGCACCGTATGATGACCCTACTGTACCCACCCGGCAAAGTATTGTGACTCCAACAGAGTATGATACCCCAAATGTGACCCCACACTGTCCTCCTCACAATATGATCACACACAGCCCTCCATACAGTATAATGGCCCTCCACACATTATGATGGACCCCACACAAACCACTACACTGTATAACAGTCCCCACATAGCCCTCCAAACAGTATAATGGACCTCACATATTTCTCCAAACAGTATAATTTCCCCCACATAGCCCTCCAAACAGTATAATGGCCCCAGCATAGCCCTCCATATAATATATTGGGCCCCACATAGTGCTCCAAACAGTATAATGGTGCCCACATAGTCCTGCGTATAACAAATGGACCCCACATAGCTGTCCATATAATATAATGGGCTCCACATAGCCTTTCATATAATGTAATGGGCCCCACATAGCCTTTCATATAATGTAATGGGCCCCACATAGCCTTCCATACAGTATAATGTGCCCCTCATAACCTTCCATACAATATAATGGGTCCCACATTGCCTTCCATATAATATAATGGGCCCCACATTGCCTTCCATACAATATAATGGGCCCCACATAGTACTCTATACAATATAATGGGCCCCACATAGCCTTCTATACAGTATAATGTGCTTCACATAGCCCTCCATATAACATAATGGGCCCCAAATAGCCTTCCATATAATATAATGGCCTCACATTACATTACATATAATATAATGGTCCCCACATAGCCCTCCATATTGTAACATACCTGGTGGCGTCCTTGCATAGTGGTCCATCTCCCACTGTGCAAGAGCACGCACTTGATCTCCAATCCAGAATGTCTCTCTGGCTTCCCTCCATGCTGTCTGTTTGATTCTGTTTCTGCTGCTTAAGGGCGGCGCCCGATCACTTCCTGCTTTTTGTACCTGCTGCAGGCACACCCCTTGTGCGTCCTCAGCCTATTGCTGTCTGTCACCTGGTATTTAAACCAGCTGCTCCAATTAACCCATGCCTGAGCATTGTGTTTCATTCAGTGTGCTCTCTCACTCTGAATGTGCCAGGTCCCTTTCTGTGTTTGCTTGCTTGCCTTTCTTGTAGGCTGTATTTCCAGTCCTGTCTGAACACGCTCCTTGCCTGTTCGTTCCGCCTTCTAGGGGCCGCATACCTAGACCCGCTCCTGTATCTTGTCTGTCCTGTCTGAACACACTCCAAGCCTGTTCCTCCCGCCTTCTAGGGGCTGCATACCTAGACCCGCTCCTGTATCTTGCTACTGTGTCTGTTCTTGTCTGTATACTCTTCTAGCCTGTTTTCTGTGTTTCTCTATGTCCGTACCTTTCCTTTTTCTGCAGAGTCTGAACTCGTACCTAACTCCTGCTCGTTGTCACTGTACTTCCGTTTGTGAGTTTGTGGTCCACTCGCTACGTCACTGCAAGTACCCTGTGGGTATCTGGTTCTGCCTTTCCCTTCCTGCCTGTTCCGTGTGTACAGAGCCCTGTCCCCCCTGCTCTGCCTTGCTCACCGCTCCGGCGGTTCTAGCCTGCTCTGCCTTGCTCACCGCTCCGGCGGTTCTAGCCTGCTCTGCCTTGCTCACCGCTCCGGCGGTTCTAGCCTGCTCTGCCTTGCTCACCGCTCCGGCGGTTCTAGCCTGCTCTGCCTTGCTCACCGCTCCGGCGGTTCTAGCCTGCTCTGCCTTGCTCACCGCTCCGGCGGTTCTAGCCTGCTCTGCCTTGCTCACTGCTCCAGCAGTCTCGCTCCGCTCTGACCCCTTGCTCACTGCTCCGGCAGTCTCGCTCCGCTCTGACCCCTTGCTCACTGCTCCGGCAGTCTCGCTCCGCTCTGACCCCTTGCTCACTGCTCCGGCAGTCTCGCTCCGCTCTGACCCTTTGCTTACTGCTCCGGCAGTCTCGCTCCGCTCTGACCCTTTGCTCACTGCTCCGGCAGTCTCGCTCAGCTCTGACCCTTTGCTCACTGCTCCGGCAGTCTCGCTCCGCTCTGACCCTTTGCTCACTGCTCCGGCAGTCTCGCTCCGCTCTGACCCTTTGCTCACTGCTCCGGCAGTCTCGCTCCGCTCTGATCCTTTGCTCACTGCTCCAGCAGTCTCGCTCCGCTCTGACCCTTTGCTCACTGCTCCGGCAGTCTCGCTCCGCTCTGACCCTTTGCTCACTGCTCCAGCAGTCTCGCTCCGCTCTGACCCTTTGCTCACTGCTCCGGCAGTCTCGCTCCGTTCTGACCCTTTGCTCACTGCTCCGGCAGTCTCGCTCCGTTCTGACCCTTTGCTCAGTGCTCCAGCAGTATCGCTCCGCTCTGACCCTTTGCTCACTGCTCCGGCAGTCTCGCTTCCCTCTGACCCTTTGCTCACTGCTCCGGCAGTCTCGCTCCGCTCTGACCCTTTGCGCACTGCTCCGGCAGTCTCGCTCAGCTCTGACCCTTTGCTCACCGCTCCAGGCGGCCTTGTCCTGCTCTATTCTTGCTCACCGCTCCAGGCGGCCTTGTCCTGCTCTACTCTTGCTCACCGCTCCAGGCGGCCTTGTCCTGCTCTACTCTTGCTCACCGCTCCAGGCGGCCTTGTCCTGCTCTACTCTTGCTCACCGCTCCAGGCGGCCTTGTCCTGCTCTACTCTTGCTCACCGCTCCAGGCGGCCTCGTCCTGCTCTACTCTTGCTCACCGCTCCAGGCGGCCTCGTCCTGCTCTACTCTTGCTCACCGCTCCAGGCGGCCTCGTCCTGCTCTACTCTTGCTCACCGCTCCAGGCGGCCTCATCCTGCTCTACTCTTGCTCACCGCTCCAGGCGGCCTCGTCCTGCTCTACTCTTGCTCACCGCTCCAGGCGGCCTCGTCCTGCTCTACTCTTGCTCACCGCTCCAGGCGGCCTCGTCCTGCTCTACTCTTGCTCACTGCTCCAGGCGGCCTCGTCCTGCTCTACTCTTGCTCACCACTCCAGACGGCCTCGTCCTGCTTACTCTTGCTCACCGCTCCAGGCGGCCTCGTCCTGCTCTACTGTTGCTCACCGCTCCAGGCGGCCTCATCCTGCTCTACTCTCGCTCACCGCTCTAGGCAGTCTCACTCCGCTGTGTTTGTCCGCCACATCTGTGGTTCTGTTCCTGAGTCCCAGTGTGTACTGGGTCCTATCCCGCCTGTGTTCCAACCTGCTAGTGCCTCCCTGTCTGCACTCTAGCCGTGCTTGCCTGTACCCCCCTGCCTGCATACTCGCCTGCCTGCATACCAGTCGTGCCTGCCTATACCCACTAGTCTGTGTGCCAGCCTAACCTGTCTGTTTCTGCATTCCCCTGTGTGTGTCAACAGCCGTGTCCGGGGTCTGTCCTGGAGTAGCACCTGGTCCCTCTGCTCGGTTCCTCCTTGGTGCACTGGCGTCGTATGCCGTCGTGCGACCCTGGTCGGATCGGGTGAATACCTAGTTACGCCCCTCCAGGCATTCACTCTCCGGCACGGTCCAGTGGAATCACACGCACACGCAGCTCAGCCCGGGTGTGTGTGACGCGCCCCCTGGGCCATATTCTTTAGGGGAATACCCGGAGCCGGATCAGATGGGGGTTGTAGTCTCCGAGTGGCTGTGACCCGGTCCGTGCCCAGGGTGTCAAGCTCAGAGTATGTGGCAGTCCTACAGATGTTATAAAGTTCTTTATGTCGACTACGCCACCCGTTGTATTGCGGTCACTACGGCCGCCGCTGCAGCAGGGTCCGCTGAGGCTGATGGTGTTGGTGCAGCTTTTGATAGTATAACCCCCAACGGGTGGGGTATAGCCTCAGGGGGTCAGGTGCAGAGGATGGGGGTTGTGGTGGTGCAGCATAGATGTTAAGTGAAGACAGAGTCGGGTTGTGCAGTTTAGGGTATTTACTCACTGCTGATGTTCCGGTCACTCCAGCTTCAAGTGACCACCCGAGCCGTGCTGCGTCCACCAGGTCCTGGATTCAGCAAACCCCCAAACAAGTCCGGAGCGTGACCCTGAGCTCTCCTTCTGTCCTTTCCTCTGGCCGTCCCCACTAGTGATCCACCTAGGTCCAGCTCCCTCGGGCCTTCTGTTGGGAGACCCTTGGCCTTGGGTTCCCTGACCCTCCACGTGGTTTGCCTTCGGGGTGGATGTGGTGGGTGGCCGTGGCAGACGCTGCCCACGGCCTCCGGTCTCTGGCTAGGGTGTGCTTTTGCCCCCACCAGTTTGGGATCCGGTACCCTAATGCCGACTCTTCACCCGGGGATTGAATTTGGGTTCTCAGAGTCCTTGCTTTGTCCCCTCTGGGTCTTTCCTTCTCTGCTCCACTCTCTCTCTGCAGGCTCATCTGGACCTCTGCTTCTTACTCTGACAGACTGACCCTGATCTTTGATGGTGCCCACCTTATATACACCCTCTATGTGTGAGCTCAGGTGACCAGCACCCAATGAGCTCCTATCTTTACCCAGGCTGCTCCCCCTATCTGCCCCTACACTACTTGGGATGTACCACCCCCCTCCCACTCCAGCCAGGAACAGACTCGGTCGTACCTGCACATTTCTAAGTGGGAGTACCGTTGGTCTGCTCCTCAGAAATGGGATGTGTGTAGTGCATGCAGCCTACCGAGCTCAGTTCCACACTCCATCCTTACCCGGGAGTGGAATATCACACCTCTGGGTTGAGGTGCAATACCCCTGTAGCAGCCGAATCCTCAGGGTGCTACATTCCCCCCTGGTAAATCACAGCACGTCCTCGGGCTGTAAGACAAAACATCCACAAAACATACAAATTTTTGCATAAACATATAAAACATCATATAAAACTTTTCATAAAAAACATTCTTTCTTCTTTTTCTGGTTCTTCCTCCGGACACTGTGCAACGTGTGTCCGGGAAAAGTGCGACAGTCTCTTAGAAAAAATGGTTTTCCTATAAAACCGGTAGGGGGCGCTTTAGGAAGCGCAACTATATACAATGGGATATGGCCGCTCTCAGTCCTCGGCCAGGTAATGGGAATAGGGATGACCGCTCTCAGTCCTCGGTCAGGTATTTAGGAAAGGGAAATACGGGTAAACAGTTCACACTTGCTGGTCCCAACGGGGACTATATTATCAACAGTTCACTGTGCCCCGACGGGCAACTATATACAGCTTCTGCTTCGCTGTACTTAACGACGACGTCCTCCTGCTCTTCCTTTGTGGTTACCTTTAGCTTCAGACCCGTCCGGGTCCTCTTGCTCCTCCTCCGTCAGGCGATGCACATGGAGGGCGAACAGATCTTCTCCCAGATGCGGCACTCTTGGTTTTATGGGCGCGGTGGTGGTGGCGCCCGGGTTGCCCAGGCCTTGCGGCCAGGCCTGGGGCACCTGGAAAGTGAAGGGCACCGTAAGGACGGCGGCGCCCTGGGCTACTTGGCCCTGCGACCAGGCCGGTGGCTCCGCGGAGGTAGGGGGCGCTGTTGGTATTGCGGCGCCCGGGGGTACTAGGCCTTGCGACCAGGCCGATGGTACTTCCTGCTTGGTCACGCTCGGGGTCGAGGCGTATGACGTCACAGGGGTCGCGGCCGCGGCTTCCGGTTGAGGCCTAGTCTGTGGCGGTGACGTTGCGGTTACGGGCACGGCAGGGGGTACTTCGGGCTCTGCGACGGGGAGCTGGGGCAGGTACGCGGTTTCCCGGCTTGGGGTAGAGACGTCCCCTTTACCTGCCTCCCTTCGTTCGGCTCCCTTCTCGGCGCCGTCTCCGGCCTTCAGTCCTCCTGCGCCATCCTCAGAGGCGGTCTGTCTCCTCGTCTCGGGTGGCGTGCTCCGCTGACGAGTCTCGGTCCGCTGGGCCATCTCACGGCTCCACTCCGCCAACGTCTCTCGCTGCACCCGGGCCATCCTCCTTGCGAGGCCCTCCAGAGCTGTCTGCGCACACTCCCGATCTCGGGGGAGCTGTGCCAAGACCTCCACTAAGCCTAGTGGGGTCGTTGCTTCTAGCAGGCTCCTGACCAACGGGTCGGTGCTGCTCTGCTCTCCTCTCGTTGTCTCCAGCAGGCTCCTGGCCAGCGGGCCGGTGCTGCTCTGCTTTCTCGCCATCTCCGGGTAAGCTTCTCCGATACTCTTCTCCAGGCTTCTTGCCTCCGGGTGCGCTCGCTCCAGACTGCTCCAAGCGACACCCATCTTTGCTCTCTCCTTCTCAGTCCTCCCACTTCGAGGGCGGTCCCGGGGCCACTTGGTGATTGTCAGCTCCAGGGGCAGTTCTTTCACGCTGACAGACACCTCTAGCATCACAGTCTCTGTTGGTGGGGGCGGTTTCCACTTTTGGCGCCATTTTCGGTCCTGGCCCACGATGGGAGGCGGCCTCTTGCCATCCTCTGGCACGCCCATAATGGCGTCCGCTCTTCCAAGGCGGGAAACCTTTGGAAATGGCGGGAATCGTCTCCCAGTGGCGGGAAGAAGGCTGAAGATGGCGCCGGATGGCGGGAATCTTCACCACAGGTAAGTTTGAAAAGTCTCTTTTTCAGGCACGCAGTACCCGGTGGTTGCGGGCACGAAATCCTGCCGACTACGCCAAAGTTGACGCGCCCCCTGGGCCATATTCTTTAGGGGAATACCCGGAGCCGGATCAGATGGGGGTTGTAGTCTCCGAGTGGCTGTGACCCGGTCCGTGCCCAGGGTGTCAAGCTCAGAGTATGTGGCAGTCCTACAGATGTTATAAAGTTCTTTATGTCGACTACGCCACCCGTTGTATTGCGGTCACTACGGCCGCCGCTGCAGCAGGGTCCGCTGAGGCTGATGGTGTTGGTGCAGCTTTTGATAGTATAACCCCCAACGGGTGGGGTATAGCCTCAGGGGGTCAGGTGCAGAGGATGGGGGTTGTGGTGGTGCAGCATAGATGTTAAGTGAAGACAGAGTCGGGTTGTGCAGTTTAGGGTATTTACTCACTGCTGATGTTCCGGTCACTCCAGCTTCAAGTGACCACCCGAGCCGTGCTGCGTCCACCAGGTCCTGGATTCAGCAAACCCCCAAACAAGTCCGGAGCGTGACCCTGAGCTCTCCTTCTGTCCTTTCCTCTGGCCGTCCCCACTAGTGATCCACCTAGGTCCAGCTCCCTCGGGCCTTCTGTTGGGAGACCCTTGGCCTTGGGTTCCCTGACCCTCCACGTGGTTTGCCTTCGGGGTGGATGTGGTGGGTGGCCGTGGCAGACGCTGCCCACGGCCTCCGGTCTCTGGCTAGGGTGTGCTTTTGCCCCCACCAGTTTGGGATCCGGTACCCTAATGCCGACTCTTCACCCGGGGATTGAATTTGGGTTCTCAGAGTCCTTGCTTTGTCCCCTCTGGGTCTTTCCTTCTCTGCTCCACTCTCTCTCTGCAGGCTCATCTGGACCTCTGCTTCTTACTCTGACAGACTGACCCTGATCTTTGATGGTGCCCACCTTATTTACACCCTCTATGTGTGAGCTCAGGTGACCAGCACCCAATGAGCTCCTATCTTTACCCAGGCTGCTCCCCCTATCTGCCCCTACACTACTTGGGATGTACCACCCCCCTCCCACTCCAGCCAGGAACAGACTCGGTCGTACCTGCACATTTCTAAGTGGGAGTACCGTTGGTCTGCTCCTCGGAAATGGGATGTGTGTAGTGCATGCAGCCTACCGAGCTTAGTTCCACACTCCATCCTTACCCGGGAGTGGAATATCACACCTCTGGGTTGAGGTGCAATACCCCTGTAGCAGCCGAATCCTCAGGGTGCTACATGTGCATTACACATATAATATAATATGGCCCTATAATATTATTATTTAATATATTATATTATTATATTATACTAGCTGTACCCAGCCACGCATTGCTGTGGCTCAGTCTGGTTAAATGGAAAAGAAAGAAAAGAGAAATCGCACTTTTCTAAAATATCTAATTTCACAATGCTTGTGGGTATACAATATTTTTTGTTGTTCCATTGTCTGTGTAGATATAGAGATTGTCTGGTTTGGCGACTCTAGAACACACAACATGTAATTGTCCATGTGAGAAGCAATCCGTGTCTAGATGGGTATAGCGTGTGTTGCTTTTACGTCCAACAGCTGGTATATAAAAACATAGTAGGTATATAAAAACATGCGTGTATTCGAATGCAATGTTAATTTTTATTTATATAGATTATAAATTATATACATAATATATATATACAAACATATATATATATATATTTACATTTTTATTTATACAGATATATATATCAGATAGGACAATGCTAGCACTGTTGATAGTTGTGCCCATCAGGCAGGCATGGTGGCAGCAGCCTGTACCCTGTGACCTCTGCAGGCCTGTACTCTGCACAGGTCACTAAAGAGGTTGGTACTTGCTGTCAGGTGTCACAGTGGAGCTGGTTATGGCAAGGATTGCTAGTTATGCAATTCCCTAGTACAGAGGGAATGTGACAGAAGGGGATGCAGAGATGAAGGCAGGCAGCAGAGGAGGAGGGGGTGATCCATTTGACATGTCCCAGGCCGCTACCGGCCAGATCACAGCGCCACAGTGCCGCTCCCACGGGTGATGCAGTGGGATTTGCACTTGCTCGCTATCCGCCCACTGCTGCTCGGCTCGGGCCCAGCTCAGCGCCCAGTGCAGATGCCATGGCCTGCACCTCTCCATGCAGCCTCCCTCTCTCCTTACTTCCCTCCCCCGCTTGTTGTTGCACAGTCGGAAATAAGACTCACCTGCCAGAGAAGAAGCAGCCACAGCAGTAGCGGTGGTGGAGAGCAGAGGTGGCCGCCTCTCAGGCGGTAGTGGTGATGGGCAGCAGCATCTTTCGGCCTCGACCAGACGGTATCATCATTCCCCTTACCCCAACCCCCATGGGGGACACGAAAGGAGCAGAGCACAGGCAGTGGCTGGGGCGAATGAAAGAGAGGGAGATGGGGTTATGAATGAGATGTCACTAAGGGCGGGGGGAATGCCGGGCGGCCGGGGAAAGTCAGCCTGGGACTGAGCTCGTAACACCCCCCTCTTGATGTTGCTTTTACGTCCAACAGCTGGTATATAAAAACATAGTAGGTATATAAAAATACACGTGTATTCGAATGCAACGTTGTGTCAAAATTTCAAAGCAATCGGTGGAGAACTTTCGGAGATTTAAGATTTTGAACAAACAAAAATGAGATGGCTGGTCTCTGGGATGTGACCCGGAGCATTTTCTCTAGTGTATGCATGCACTAAGAGTATTAATTGGTGGAGCTGGGAGCCGGGGTACGGGTTGCTAGGAGAGATGGGCGGGACCAGCAACCCACACACCTCACCTCTAGTTGTGGTTAACAGCCTATAAAATGAAAGCTGTTTGTTTGGCACATGGTCTGTGTGTCTGGAGGGAGAAGGCTTCCTGTGTGTTGTCTCCAGACTGAGCTGTGTGCTGGATACGTACCAACCTGTGTGACCACATGTCCGTTTAACCAGAGTTTTGCTATAAGTGTTACGGATCCGGGTGGTGGAACCTCTGTGCTGCGGTGCAAGGAGGGACCCAGAGGGGCGTAACTAGGTATATACTCGGACCGACCCAGGTCGTACGGCGGCTAACGACTCCGTGACCAGGGAGGATCCGAGCAGAGGCACAAGGTGCTACTCTGGGGACAACCTTGTAAGGGAGTAGGTGACTCCCACGGTACAGATGGCAGGGACTGACCGGAATTGCAGACGGGCACAGCAGGCAGGTTGGCGAGCAGAAGCCTCCAGGTAGGCTATCCGGTAGACACGGCAAGTGACGGCAGGAGTCTCTAGGTAGGCTGGCAGGTGGTCACGGCAAGTGACGGCAGGAGCCTCCGGGTAGGCACGGCAGGTAATAAGCGGGTAACAGGCAGGTAACAGGCAGGTGCTCCCAGGTGAGCGGGCCGGCAGGCACGGCAGGTAACAGGCAGGTAACAGGCAGGTAACAGGCAAGTGCTCCCAGGTGAGCGGGCTGGCAGGCACAGCAGGTAACAGACAGGTAACAGGCTGGCGGGCAGGACTGGTAGTCAGGCTAGCAGCGGGACCTGAGGGCTGAAGCAGAGGTAAGAAACACTGTGCAACAACTTGCTCGGGCACCTCCATTTTGGAGGAGGTGCCTTATATATGGGAGGGCCCTCGGCTATTGGCCGGGGACTCCTTAGGATGGCGTGCGCGGCCCCCATTAAGAGGGAGGGAGTGCGCGCGCCCTAAGCACAGTGCCCGGGGAGCTGCGCGCGCCGGCAGCAGGAAGAGGAGCGCTGGAGAACGCAGAGTGGGGAGCGCGGGGAGCGAGGAGGTGAGTGGGACGGCGTCTCTGCCTGGCAGGGGGCAGAGACGCCGATGCTACTGTACCCCCCCCCTTTACGCCCCCTCTTTTTTAGGCCAGAAAGGAATTTCTCAAGGAGAAGCGGGGCATGAATGTTCTCCCTGGGTTCCCAAGTTCTCTCCTCTGGGCCAAATCCCCTCCAATCCACTAGAAAAAGGGTCTTTCCTCTTACCCTCTTACTGGCCAGAATGTTCTCTACCTCAAAAACGTCCTCAGCGGCAACCGGAGCAGGGGGAGTACCTGGATTGTTGGAAAAAGAGTTAAACACAACTGGTTTGAGGAGAGTTGGGAATCCGTAAGGTGGCCGGGAGTTTTAACTTGTAGGCCACTGGGTTGATTTGTTTGAGAACTTCAAATGGACCGATGAACCGAGGACCCAACTTATAGGAGGGTATTTTGAGTCGGACATGTTTGGAAGAGAGCCAGACTTTATCTCCCGGGCGGAATTGAGACGGATCCAGACGTTTCTTGTCTACATGTCTCTTCATCCGCTCGGAGGACTGAAGAAATGAAGACCTAGTATTTTCCCAAATGGTGGAGAATTCGCTGACAAGATCCTCCGCAGCAGGGTTGTCCACCGAGGCGGAGATGGGAAACGGAATCCGGGGAAGTTGACCGTAGACCACGAAGAACGGAGATTTAGAAGTAGATTCGCTCTCATGGTTGTTGTAGGAGAACTCGGCCCATGATAGGAGCTCCACCCAATCGGTATGGTGAGCGTTAACAAAGTGCGGGAGGTAGCTGGTAAGGATTTGGTTGATCCACTCCACTTGGCCATTGGACTGTGGATGGTAGACGGAGGAGAAATCCAGGGTGACATCCAGTAACTTATAGGTAGCTCTCCAGAAACGTGAGGTGAACTGAACCCCTCGATCCAACACAATGTGGAGGGGTAGGCCATGGAGACAAAAAATATGACGGAAGAAATCCTTGGCCAGCTCCGATGCAGATGGGAGACCAGGCAGAGGGATGAAGTGGGCCATTTTAGAAAAGCGGTCGGCGACCACTCAAATGACAGTACAACCGGCAGAAACAGGGAGATCAGTGATGAAGTCCATGGCAATGTGCTGCCACGTGGCAGCAGGTACGGGAAGAGGCAGGAGGCGACCGACTGGGAGATGTCTGGGAACTTTGTTGTGGGCACAGGATGAACAGGCCGAGACGAAGTCTACCACATCCTTACGCAGGGTAGGCCACCAGTAATGCCGGGTAATGAGCAGCAAGGTCTTCTTTTGGCCAGCATGGCCGGCTAGTTTAGATGAATGACCCCAGTGAAGAACCTTCTCACGATCTGGAACCCCTACAAACGTCTTACCGGGTGGAAGACGAGTCAGATCCAAGGGGGCCACATTCACCACTTTGGAGGGGCGATGATGTGCATAGGCTCCTCCTCTTGATCGGAGGACAGGAAGGATCGGGACAAGGCGTCGGCTTTGACATTCTTGTCCACCGGGCGGAAATGTAGGATAAAGTCGAAGTGGGCGAAGAACAAAGACCACCGGGCCTCCTGACGCGGATTGAGTCTTTGGGCATTCTGGAGATATGCCAGGTTTTTGTGATCCGTATAGATGATCACCGGGTATAGAGCCCCTTCAAGCAGGTAACGCCACTCCTCCAGCACCTATTTAATGGCTAACAGTTCTCTTTCTCCTATGGAGTAGTTGCGCTCAGACGAGGAGAAGAGTTTGGAGAAGAAGCCGCAGGTTACCATTCTCCCAGATGAAGATCTTTGGGTGAGCACCGCTCCGGCTCTGGAGGAGGAAGCATCAACCTCCAGGAAGAACTGTTTGTTGCAGTCCGGACGGTGCAGCACAGGGGCAGAGGAGAAGGCTTGCTTTAAGGAAAGGAAGGCCTCCTCAGCTTCGGGCGGCCATTCCTTGGGATTTGCTCCCTTACGGGTAAGCGCAGAAATGGGGGCTGTCCGGGAAGAGAAGTGCGGGATGAAGAGACGATAGTAGTTGGCGAAGCCCAGGAATCGCTGAATCGCCTTCAACCCCTCCGGATGGGGCCACTTTATGACAGCAGAGAGCTTCTTGGGATCCATTCGTAGACCTGTCTGGGAGATAACATAGCCCCGGAATGGAAGAGAGGTCTGCTCGAAGAGGCACTTCTCAAATTTTGCATAGAGGTGATTCTGCCTGAGCCTAAGCAGGACCTGACGAACATCCCTCCGGTGTGTGGGAAGATCCAGAGAGAAGACCAAGATGCCATCCAGATACACCACTTCGCAAGAATATAGAAGGTCACGGAAGATGTCGTTGACTAATTCTTGGAAGACGGCGGGAGCATTGCAGAGACCGAAAGGCATCACACGGTTTTCATAGTGACCGTCACGGGTATTGAATGCCGTCTTCCACTCGTCTCCTTGACAGATCCGGACCAGGTTATACGCCCCACGTAGATCTAGCTTGGTAAAGATCCTAGCTCCCCTAAGACGGTCAAACAACTCGGAGATGAGTGGCAGGGGGTATTTGTTTTTGACCGTGATTTGGTTGAGTCCTCTATAATCAATACAGGGGCGTAATGAACCATCTTTCTTCTTGACGAAGAAGAATCCGGCTCCAGCCGGAGAGGTAGATTTCTGGATGAATCCCCTGGCCAGATTCTTCTCGATGTACTCCAACATGGCCCGGGTCTCGGCCGACGACAATGGGTAAATGCACCCACGGGGTGGAGTGGCACCGGGTTCCAGGTCGATTGGGCAATCATATGGCCTATGAGGTGGCAGTGTCTCGGCTTCCTTTTTACCAAAGACATCTGCATAGGACCAGTAAGGTGCCGGTAGACTGGGTAAATTAGCCTGGGTAGGTGGAGGATGAGCCGGGCGAACTGGAACCAGGCAGGTCTTATGGCAATTCTGCTCCCAACGGAGTACTTCACCGGATTGCCAGTTCAGCACGGGTTCATGTCTCTGAAGCCAGGGTAGACCTAGCAATAGGGGGTGAGAGAGACCGGGCAGCACATGGAAGGAGATCCTCTCAGAGTGCAGCATTCCCACCTGCAGGGTTATAGGCTCTGTGACGAGCAGGATGGTTACCAGAAGGAGTCTTCCATCCACGGAGGCGACTGCCAACTGTTCAGCCAGAGGTTTGGTGGGAATCCGATATCTCTCTATCAGGGACTGGGAAATGAGGTTTCCAGCAGCTCCAGAACTCAGGTGAGCAATTTCAAAGTGACGGTTCTCTCCCCAGGAGATGGAGACAGACAAAGTCAGGGAAGGAGAGGGTTTACTTTTGCCTAGGATGACCTCTCCGAGCAGTCCTAGGTACTGGCGTTTCCCGGCTTCACCGGGCAGGAACGGATGAAGTGCTCCTTACTGCCACAATAGAAACAGCTTCCCTCGGCTCGGCGAGACTCTTGGCGAGATTTGACCATCTTGGTCTGGTCGACTTGCATAGGTTCGGGCGAGCGTGCCCGGGGAGTAGCTAATTGAGAGACAGGTCTCTGGAAAGTCGGAGCAAGGCGAGGAAATCTTTGCTCCCGGGTAGTCTCTTTAGCACGTTCCAGTAAACGGATGTCGATCCGAGTAGCTAGCGACACCAGGTCATCCAGGGTGGTAGCAATGTCCGGGCCGGCCAACTCATCCTTAATCCGGCCGTAAAGACCCTCCCAGAAGATGGACACCAGGGCCTTTTTGTCCCAGGCAAGCTCAGAAGCGAGGGTACGGAACTGTATGGCATACTGGCCCACGGTGAGGCTCCCTTGGCGGAGACGGAGCAAAGAGGAGGCAGTAGAGGATTTTCATCCTGGTTCCTCGAAGACTTTCTGGAAAGCAGTGAGGAAAGACGATAGATCGGACACCAGGGGATCCCCTCTCTCCCACAGGGGATTTAGCCATGCCAGTGCCTCCCCAGTGAGATGGGACATGATGAATGCCACCTTGGCCCGGTCAGAGATGAACTGATGTGCCAAGAGTTCAAAGTGCAGGGTGCACTGGTTTATGAAACCTCGAGCTAAAGCGGGGTTGCCAGCAAAATGTGCAGGTGCTGAGAGCCGGGGTCCATAGCCGGACGCCATAATAGGACTGGGTTGTGGTGCCGCAGAAGCAGGCGCTACTTGACCAGAGACGGACACAGACGGGTCGGACAATGCGCCTAGGCGAGAGTTAACAGACCGCAGGAAGGACAGAACCGACTCTTGTTGAGCCCTCTGATGTAAGACCTCCTGGTGCAGGTCGGAGATTGCGGGTGTCTGGGGGCCACCGGGTTCCATGGCCCGAGCAAACTGTTACGGATCCGGGTGGTGGAACCTCTGTGCTGCGGTGCAAGGAGGGACCCAGAGGGGCGTAACTAGGTATCAACTTGGACCGACCCAGGTCATACGGCGGCTAACGACTCCGTGACCTGGGAGGATCCGAGCAGAGGGACCAGGTGCTACTCTGGGGACGACCTTGTAAGGGAGCAGGTGACTCCCATGGTACAGATGGCAGGGACTGACCGGAATTGCAGACGGGCACAGCAGGCAGGTTGGCGAGCAGAAGCCTCCAGGTAGGCTATCAGGTAGACACGGCAAGTGACGGCAGGAGTCTCTAGGTAGGCTGGCAGGTGGTCATGGCAAGTGACGGCAGGAGCCTCCGGGTAGGCACGGCAGGTAATAAGCGGGTAACAGGCAGGTGCTCCCAGGTGAGCGGGCTGGCAGGCACAGCAGGTAACAGGCAAGTGCTCCAGGTGAGCGGGCTGGCAGGCACGGCAGGTAACAGGCAAGTGCTCCCAGGTGAGCGGGCTGGCAGGCACAGCAGGTAACAGGCAAGTGCTCCAGGTGAGCGGGCTGGCAGGCACGGCAGGTAACAGGCAAGAAACAGGCAGGTAACAGGCAAGTGCTCCAGGGGAGCGGACTGGCAGGCACGGCAGGTAACAGGCAGGTAACAGGCTGGCGGGCAGGACTGGTAGTCAGGCTAGCACCGGGACCTGAGGGCTGAAGCAGAGGTAAGAAACACTGTCAACAACTTGCTCGGGCACCTCCATTTTGGAGGAGATGCCTTATATATGGGAGGGCCCTCGGCTATTGGCTGGGGACTCCTTAGGATGGCGTGCGCGGCCCCCATTAAGAGGGAGGGAGCGCGCGCGCCCTAAGCACAGTGCCCGGGGAGCTGCGCGCGCCGGCAGCAGGAAAAGGAGCGCTGGAGAACGCAGAGTGGGGAGCGCGGGGAGCAAGGAGGTGAGTGGGACGGCGTCTCTGCCTGGCAGGGGGCAAAGACGCCGATGCTACAATAAGGACTGTTTTCTTTGTTTTTGCCCTCACTAAAGGCTGTTTGTTTGCACTTTTTCCTTTTAAACGGTTTATGAAGCTAATGAACCGCTATCGACACTTAAAGGAACATGCCTCCTGCTTTCCTCCCATCGCACCCAAGTGAGTACGATCTCTACAATATATATATATATATATATATATATATATATATATATATATATATATATATATATATTGTGGTAAGACGCCTCAGTCGGCCGCTTCTGGAAGTAAACTCAGGAACCGTGTTTTCTCTGCAGGCTTTATTTAGTGGCATGAAGCCCTGCAGCCCCAGCAAAATAAACACAGCCTTACAGGCAAAAAAACAAAAGATAAATGATAGCACAGTCCATAGCAGTGTGGGATTAGCCGCACAGGTTGTCGTCCCAGCTTTCAGCTCCTCTCTGAGCTGTGGCTTTCCAGTCTGGAGTCTTTGCCACTCCAAACTCAACAACAGAGAAAAAAAAACAGGACTGAACATTTAAACGTTTCTCAGCCACACCCTGATGTGGAGGTATGGGGAATAACGTCCCTCCCATCTCTATGTCATTCTCATAAAACCACGACCTTTAAAAGAGTTAACCCTCCAGCATATAACATGCTGGCAGAAAGTTTATTGGTTTTAGTTCACACAGGCTAGAAACCTGCGTGACACATACCTCTCCTCATATACTATACCAGTGACTCTGTCACAATATACTTTAGGTATTGAACCCGTTCTACGCCCGGGTGGCGAGCATTTTTATTGGTATATGGTCCTCCATCCTCTTATGTGCTGCCCCCATCCTGTTATGTGCTGTCCCATCCTGGTATTTGTGCTGCCCCCATCCTGGTATTTGTGCTACCCAATCCTGTTCCCCCATCCTGTTATGTGCTGCCCCCATCCTATGCTGGTATGCATGGCTCCCTCATCCCCAATCCTGGTATGTATGGTACCCCTCATCCATATCCTGGTATGTATGGTACCCCTCATCCCCAATCCTGGTATGCATGACACCCCTCATCCCCAATCCTAGTATGTATAGTACCCCTCATCCTTATCCTGGTATGCATAGTACCCCTCATCCATATCCTGGTATGCATGGCCCCTCATCCGTATCCTGGTATGCATGGTACTCCCTCATCCCTATCCTGGTATGCATGGTGCCCCCTCATCCCTATCCTGGTATGCATGGCCCCTCATCCTGGTATGCATGGCACCCCTTATCCCTATCCTGGTATGGATGGTACCCCATTCCTCATCCTGGTATGTATGGTACCCCTCATCCCTATCCTGGTATGCATGGCACCCCTTCATCCTTATCCTGGTATGCATGGTACCTCCCTCATCCTTATCCTGGTATGATACCCCTCATCCCTATCCTGGTATGCATGGTACCCCCTCATCCCTATCCTGGTATGAATGGTACCCCCTCATCCCTATCCTGGTATGCATGGCACCCCCTCATCCTTATCCTGGTATGCATGGTACCCCCTCATCCTTATCCTGGTATGTATGATACCCCCTCATCCTTATCCTGGTATGTATGATACCCCTCATCCTTATCCTGGTATGTGTGATACCCCTCATCCCTATCCTGGTATGCATGGTACCCCCCGCATCCCTATCCTGGTATGTATGGTACCACTCATTCCTATCCTGGTATGCATGGTACCCCCTCATCCCTATCCTGGTATGAATGGTACCCCCTCATCCCTATCCTGGTATGCATGGCACCCCCTCATCCCTATCCTGGTATGCATGGTACCCCCTCATCCTTATCCTGGTATGTATGATACCCCTTCATCCTTTTCCTGGTATGTATGATACCCCTCATCCTTATCCTGGTATGTGATACCCCTCATCCCTATCCTGGTATGCATGGTACCCCCTCATCCCTATCCTAGTATGTATGGTACCACTCATTCCTATCCTGGTATGCAGGGTACCCCCTCATCCCTATCCTGGTATGAATGGTACCCCCTCATCCCTATCCTGGTATGCATGGCACCCCCTCATCCTTATCCTAGTATGCAGGGTACCTCCTCATCCTTATCCTGGTATGTATGATACCCCTCATCCCTATCCTGGTATGCATGGTACCCCCTAATCCCTATCCTGGTATGTATGGTACCCCTCATCACTATCCTAGTATGCATGGTACCCCCTCATCCCTATCCTGGTATGAATGGTACCCCCTCATCCCTATCCTGGTATGCATTGTATCCCCTCATCCCTATACTGGTATGTATGGTACCCCTCATCACTATCCTGGTATGAATGGTACCCCTCATCCCTATCCTGGTATGCATGGTACCCCCTCATCCCTATCCTGGTATCCATGGCACCCCTCATCCCCCAATCCTGGTATGCATGACACCCCATCCCTCATCCTGGTATGTATAGTACCCCTCATCCCCAATCCTGGTATATATGGTACTCCTCATCCCTATCCTGGTATGTATGGTACCCCTCATCCCCAATCCTGTTATATATGGTACTCCTCATCCCTATCCTGGTATGAATGGTACCCCCTCATCCCTATCCTGGTATGTATGGTACCCCCTCATCCCTATCCTGGTATGCATTGTATCCCCTCATCCCTATACTGGTATGTATGGTACCCCTCATCACTATCCTGGTATGTATGGTACCCCTCATCCCTATCCTGGTATGCATGGTACCCCCTCATCCCTATCCTGGTATGCATGGTGCCACCTCATCCATATCCTGGTATGCATGGTACCCCATCCCTCATCCTGGTATGAATGGTACCCCCTCATCCTTATCCTGGTATGCATGGTACCCCTCATCCATATCCTGGTATGCATGTCCCCTCATCTGTATCCTGGTATACATGGTACCCCCTCATCCCTATCCTGGTATGCATGGTGCCCCCTCATCCCTATCCTGGTGTGAATGGCCCCTCATCCTGGTATGTATGGTACCCCTCATCCCTATCCTGGTATGCATGGTACCCCCTCATCCCTATCCTGGTATGTATGATACCCCTCATCCCTATCCTGGTATGCATGGTACCCCCTCATCCCTATCCTGATATGTATGGTACCCCTCATCCCTATCCTGGTATGTATGGTACCCCCTCATCCCTATCTTGGTATGTATGGTACACCCTCATCCCTATCCTGGTATGTATGGTACCCCTCATCCCTATCCTGGTATGCATGGTACACCCTCATCCCTATCCTGGTATGTATGGTACACCCTCATCCCTATCCTGGTATGCATGGTACCCCCTCATCCCTATCCTGGTATGTATGATAACCCTCATCCCTTTCCTGGTATGTATAATACCCCATCCCTCATCTTGGTATGTATGGCATCCCTCATCCCCAATCCTGGTATGCATGGTACCCCATCCCTCATCTTGGTATGTATGGCACCCCTCATCCCGATCCTGGTATGCATGGTACCCCCTCATCCCTCATCCTGGTATGCATGGTAACCCCTCATCCCTATCCTGGTATGCATGGTACCCCATCCCTCATCCTGGTATGCATGGTACCCCCTCATCCCTATCATACTGCACACACACAAAAAAATAAACACTTATACTCACCTTTCTTCCCTGTGCTTCAGCCCTGCATCCCGTTCTGCCGGAGGCCGGGGAGGAGTGTGGTGCCGGAGTACATGCGTGCCCATACTGTGCTGTCTGGCGCCATTTTGCTGAAGACACATTGCAAATGTGTTTTCAGTAAAATGACGCCGGATAGCACGCTATACGCATGCGCCGATTCTGACGCCTCACTCCTGCCCCGGTCTCTGGCCAGAACAGACTCGCCGCGGCAACACTCCTTTTGGTCAGGTAAGTATGTATGTATGGTGCCGGAGATCACGGTATGCGTTCAGTGCCTACGCATACAGCGATCTCCGGCGCCATACACTCCTCTTACCTGTAACGGCTCAATGCGTTCTTCTGTCTGGAGCCAGACTGCACAGGTGCGTCGCACTTGCACATTCTATAAAGGCTTCTGACAGAGGTACGCATCTACGATTATTATAGATAGATAGATTATTATTATGTTATTATTATATAATATAATAGACCCCACATAGCCTTCCATACAGTAAAATGTGCCCCATATAGCCTTCCATATAATATAATGGTCCCCACATTGCCTTCCATTTAATATAATGACTCCACATAGCCCTCCATATAATATAATGGCCCCCACAATGCCTTTCATTTATTATAATGACCCCACATAGCCCTTCGTATAATGTAATGGCCCACCCATTGCCTTCCATATACTATAATGGCCCCCACATTGCCTTCCATTTAATATAATGACCCCACAGCCTTCCATACAGTGCAATGTGCCCCACATAGCTTTCAATATAATGTAATAGCCCCATATAACCTTCCATATAATATAATGCCCCCACATTGTCTTTCATATAATATAATGCCCCACATTGTCTTCCATATAATATAATAGCACCACATTGCCTTATATATATTTTAATGGCCCACATTGCCTTCTATATAATGTAAGGACCCCACATAGTCTTCCATATAATATAATGTGTCCCACATTGCCTTCCATACAGTATAATGTGCCCCACATTGCCTTCCATATATCATGGCCCCACATTGCCTTCCATATTATATAATAGCGCCACATTGCCTTCCATATAATGTAAGGCACACACATGGCCTTCCATATAATATAATTGCCCCACATTGCTTTCAATATACACTGCTCAAAAAAATAAAGGGAACACTTAAACAACAGAATATAACTCCAAGTAAATCAAACTTCTGTGAAATCAAACTGTCCACATAGGAAGCAACACTGATTGACAATCAATTTCACATGCTGTTGTGCAAATGGAATAGACAATAGATTGAAATTATTGGCAATTATCAAGACACCCTCAGTAAAGGAGTGGTTCTGCAGGCGGGGACCACAGACCACATCTCAGTACCAATGCTTTCTGGCTGATGTTTTGGTCACTTTTGAATGTTGGTTGTGCTTTCACACTTGTGGTAGCTGAGACGGACTCTACAACCCACAGAAGGTGCTCAGGTAGTGCAGCTCATCCATGATGGCACATCAATGCGAGTTGTGGCAAGAAGGTTTGCTGTGTCTGTCAGCAAAGTGTCCAGAGGCTGGAGGCGCTACAAGGAGACAGGCCAGTACACCAGGAGACATGGAGGGGGCTGTAGGAGGGCAACAACCCAGCAGCAGGACCGCTACCTCCTCCTTTGTGCAAGGAGGAACAGGAGGAGCACTGCCAGAGCCTTGCAAAATGACCTCCACCAGGCCACAAATGTGCATGTGTCTGCACAAACGGTTAGAAACTGACTCCATGAGGGTGGTATGAGGGCCCGACGTCCACAGATGGGGGTTGTTCTCACAGCCCAACACCGTGCAGGACGCTTGGCATTTGCCACAGAACACCAGGATTGGCAAAGTCGCCACTGGCGCCCTGTGCTCTTCACAGATGAAAGCAGGTTCACACTGAGCACATGTGACAAACGTTAAAGAGTCTGGAGACGCTGTGGAGAGCGATCTTCTGCCTGCAACATCCTTCAGCATGACCGGTTTGGCAG
Source organism: Phyllobates terribilis (assembly GCF_046119375.1). Lineage (NCBI taxonomy): Eukaryota > Metazoa > Chordata > Amphibia > Anura > Dendrobatidae > Phyllobates > Phyllobates terribilis. The sequence goes on along the minus strand of NW_027362765.1, from coordinate 597,674,973 downwards.
TGGGTCAGTAATGATGTGGGTGGCATTTCTTTGTAGGGCCACACAGCCCTCCATGTGCTCGCCAGAGGTTGCCTGACTGCCATTAGGTACCGAGATGAGATCCTCAGAGCCCTTGTGACACCATATGCTGGTGCGGTTGGCCCTGGGTTCCTCCTAATGTAGGACAGTGCCAAACCTCATGTGGCTGGAGTGTGTCAGCAGTTCCTGCAAGATGAAGGCTATGAATCTATGGACTGGCCCGCCCGTTCCTCAGAGCTGAATCCGATTGAGCACATCTGGGACATCATGTCTCGCTCCATCCACCAACGTCACGTTGCACCACAGACTGTCCAGGAGTTGGTGGATGCTTTAGTCTAGGCCTGGGAGGAGATCCCACAGGAGACCATCCGCAACCTCATCAGGAGTATGCCCAGGCATCGTAGGGAGGTCATACAGGCACGTGGAGGCCACACACAATACTGAGCCTCATTTTGACTTGTTTTAAGGACATTACATCAAAGTTGGATCAGCCTGTAGTGTGTTTTTCTACTTTAATTTTGGGGATGACTCCAAATCCAGGCCTCCATTGGTTAATAAATTTGATTTCCATTGATGATTTTTGTGTGATTGTGTTGTCAGCACATTCAACTTTGTACAGAACAAAGTATTCAATAAGAATATTTCATTCATTCAGATGAATGTGGATGTGTTATTTGAGTGTTCCCTTTATTTTTTTGAGCAGTGTAATATTTTTTCCTCTCCCCCCGCATACCCTTCGGGGTCTCAGTCCAATGCTGCACGCTGAAATGCTCCGCACACAAAAATAAAGGAACGTTTTAAAGAAGACTGGGTGAGTGCTGCCTTTCCTTCTATTCTTGCTTGTGATTAATATAATGGTCCCACATAGCCCTCCATATAATATATATTGAGGGCATCATAAGACATGACCTGCAGAGTTATATCACAGAGAATAATATAATAAATGATAATCAGAAGTGATGAGCGAATGTGCTTGCCACTGCTTGACAATCGCCCGAATATCACTGTGCTCGACAAGCTCGGCGAGTATTTCTGGGTTGCTCGGGCGGGAACTCGGGTCCCCTCCCTGCATGTTTGGCACTCTTTAGAGAGCCAATGAACATGCAGGGATTGCCTGCCATGCACTGTAATGCCGTAGCCATGTTAGGTGTGGGCATTACAGTGATTGGCTGGCCACACAGCATCATCGGGTCTATATAAGACCTGGCACCGCTACGCTCGTCACAGTCAACCCCGGAATCAGGCAGAGTAGGGAGAGGTGCTGCAGCGTCAGGGAGAGATTTGCTTGTTTATAGTTAGTATAGGTATTCCACAACATATATATCTCTATATATCTCTATATATCTCTATATATCTCTATATATATATATATCCAACAGAATTAACAGTTCTTCTGAGGACTAATCGAGCTGCATATATTCAGTGATGATAGCAGGAGTTAGGCAGGCAGGCAGGGTATGTGGCAGACTGCAGTGCATGATACAGCACAAGAGGGTCCATCTTGTTAGTATAGGTATTCCACAACATATATATATAACATATGTATATATCCATCTGAACTATTAGTCCTTCGGAGGACTAATCCAGCTGCATATAATCAATGCTAGGCAAGCAGGCAGTGTATGTGGCAGACTGCAGTGTATACAGCACAAGAGGGTCCATTGAACGTCCTGTTTGCTGCTGTAATAATTTCAGATATTTGTAAACATAGCCCCAGATATCAGGGGCCAGGGCAATTTTTTTTTTATCTTAATCCTGGTTATTTGCTTAAAAAGTAATCCAGAGTACACCATTTTTCTGCACCATTAGCTTGTTCTCACTGCAGAATAAAGCCAGATCTGTTACATATTTCAGCGATAAAAATCCAGAAATTTGAGCTCAGAGTGGAAAATATTGACCTCCTTTTCCATTCTGTAGCAGTGTGTCGGTCAAGCTATTCACACTAGGTGTCTGTGAAGAATAGTATTAGTAAATTACAGGCCTGCTATTTAAAATCGTGGTTCTCTGTCAGACATATCACTTATAACAGTGTTCCAAAATCAGCCATTTCTTCCATTTTCATTTTGTTGCAGTATGTCGGTCAAGCTATTCACACTAGGTCTCTGTGTAGAATAATATTAGTAAATTACAGGCCTGCTATTTACAACCGTGGTTCTCTTTCAGACGTATCACATATAACTAAGGTTCAAATCCAGCCATTTGTAGTGAATATTGTCCTCCATTTATAAATTGTAGCAGGTTGTCAGTGTACACTATTTTACAACTCCATTTGCTTATTCGCAGAATACAGCCAAATTTTTTTAGTTTTATTCGTATTACTGTATTGTGGAAGTAGAGGAACTTTTTTCAATGATCAGATGCACGTGATCAGGGGTGGATTAAGAGTAACAAGGGCCCTGGGCAGTTTAGAAGGCACGGGGCCCCCCCCACATACATACACACCTGATGTATCACGTGACATGTCACATGATCCCCTTTGATAGATCATGTGATAGTTCACATTAAATTAATTTGGCACAATATTAATATATTAATTATAATATTTTTTTTACATTAATTGTATGACTTAATATTGAGCACAATTAAGTATGCTGACATCCCCTATATACAGTATGAGACCCTACACACAATATGAGCTGCCACAATCCTCCTATACACAGCAGGAGGCCGAACGGTGCCATCTATACACAGCGGGAGGCCGCACGGTTCCATCTATACACATCAGGAGGCCGTACGGTGCCATCTATACATAGCAGGAGGCCGCACGTAGCCATCTATACACAGCGAGAGGCCGCACGGTGCCATCTATACACAGTGGGAGGCCGCACGGTGCCATCTATACACAGTGGGAGGCCACACGGAGCCATCTATACACAGCAGGAGGCCGCACGTAGCCATCTATACACAGCAGGGGGCCGCATGGTGCCATCTATACACAGCATGAGGCCACACGTAGTCATATATACACAGCATGAGGTCGCACGTAGCCATCTATATACAGCAGGAGGCCGCACGTAGTCATCTATACACAGCGGGAGGCCGCATGGTGCCATCTACACACAGCGGGAGGCCACAGGTAGCCATCTATACACAGCGGGAGGCTGCACGTACCCATCCATACACAGAGGGAGGCAGCACAGCTCCATCTATACACAGCAGGAGGCCACACGGCACCATCTATTCACAGCAGGAGGCCGCATGTAGCCATCTATACACAGCGGGAGGCCGTTCGTAGCCATCTATACACAGCGGGAGGCCACACGTAGCCATCTATACACAGCGGGAGGCCGCACATAGCCATCTATACATAGCAGGAGGCCGCATGAAGACATCTATACACAGCGGGAGGCCGCACGTAGCCATCTATACACAGCGGGAGGCTGCATGGTGCCATCTATACACAGCAGGAGGCCGCACGGCGCCATCTATACACAAGGGGAGGCCGCACGGCGTCCCCCAGATACAACGGGTGGCCGCACGTAGCCATCTATACTCAGCGGGAGGCCGCATGGCATCCCCCAGATACAGCAGGAGGCCGCACGGCGCCCCCCCAGAGACAGCGGGAGGCCGCACGCAGTCACGCACACACACAAACATATACAGACATATAAATACACGCATAAACACATTTGAAACACAAAAATACATATAAACAGACATCACACAATGATATCTGCCTGCACGCACACACACACACTCACTCACTCAATCACACACACACACTCAATTACACACTCACTCACACACTCACCATCCGCCGGCTCGGCTCCAGTCGTCCAGCTCCTCTCCGGTGCAGCAATGCAGGGCGCACACTGCGTGACGTCATGGTAGCAGACAGGGCCACGCACAGGGCCGTGTCTTCTAGCTGTGACGCGGCCGGGCCAGCACACAGGGAAGTTAACAGATGCAGTGCTGGCCCGGCCGAAGAAGCAGCGGCCGTGCGCAGCTGCTGGGGGAGCGGTCTGGGGGCCCCCCCGCCTCTGCCTGCCGGTATGTGCTGCATTGACACCCACATAATAATAATGAGGGCAATCTGGCCATGGGCCCCCCGGAGGCCCAGGCCCCAGGCGGTAGCCCAGATTGCCCTCATTATAATCCACCTATGCACGTGATCCATATGACTGCCATAATAATGCAGAAATTTTGTGGAGCGTACCAAATATTCCACTCCTTTTAAAGTCAGCCACCTGTGTTTTGTTAAACCAATTGACACTTGGTCACTGACAAATACCATACTATTAGGCAACTGCCTGAAACCGTGGCCATCAGACATTATCCCATATAACTGCCCTAATAATCCAGCAATTATTGTGAGCGTGTAAAATATTACACTCCATTAAAAGAATTGCAGTTTAGGGTTCAAACCTATTCTGAGTTGTACGCTGACAAATAGCATATCTGTAAACAATGTTGTCAGAATATTATTACACCACTTTTGCAGACTGACAAAAAAAAAAACTTACAAAAAACAAGCTAAAATGGAAAAAATATTAATAAACATTCTTTTCAGGGTAATGACTTGTATATAAGGCCAAAGAAATAAGAAAAATAAAGTTATGGACTGTGGAAGACATTTATGTGACCAGAATGAAAACTCACCTAGTAGCAGCATCTGTTCCTATTGTAAATGCATCTGACAGCGTTATCGATAAGGAATAAAATAGATTTCAAATTTTAGCAGCACGCAGTATAAGGCAATAATACCTGGCTGGATTGGTGTAATACGCCATCCATACTGCGATAGCTCACCAGTAAAAGAATTTCAGATAAGGCAGTTAATATTCTAGAACATAGAATCTATTTGAATTGTCCTTCCCATTGTTAAGGAGTGTGTCTCGTATATTTTTATTGCATATGCAACAATTTCAAGGGCTGCCAAAAATTAGGACGCACTCCAATACACATTTGAAGAGACGTAAAAACAAAAAAAAAATATAAAACACAGTAGGATCTTTCTTTTGCATAAAAACCAGACTCGCCAATGTAACCTCAATGTAACCACATTGTTCAGCACCTACACCTCCTCCCTCAGTTCGGCCTCCATCTCCAAAATGACCAGTCACAAGCTGGAAGCACTGCAGCACTGCCTTGGCCAAGTGGCAACAGACTGTGCTGAATATAATATGCTTAATGCTTAGGTGACAAACCGCCCACACCTGCAGAGTTGTTGAAAGCTGTAACACAGCAGCCTGATCTATGGCTCTCACCGCTGAGCATACAGCCAGGCATGGTCGTGTGTGACAATGGGCGGAACCTAGTGGTGGAGAAATGACAGCCGGAGTAGACATGGTTTTCCTCTATGCCAGTCCTTTCACTGAGCTAAAGAATATGGCTGTGGTGAAATACAACTCTCACTGAGAAGCAGTGTCAGTGAAAAACATTGGGCCCACCAGAGGATTTGCTTTTGAGGGCCCACCTTTCTCCCCTGCTCAAGAACCCCATAGCAGCTGCAAAGTTTGTGCTATCATGAACTCTCCTGATGGAGAAGCCAGGGCCCACCCAAGGATTCTCTGGTGGGCCCGTAAAACCCTGCCGAGAAGCAGGCTTGGCTAAGAAAAGTGTGTGGGAAGGTTCCTGGACACTCTATGGCTGCTTTTTTTACTGAGGGGGAAACCCATGCAAACATGGGGAGAACATACAAAATCCTTTCAGATGTTGTCCTTGGTGGGATTTGAACCCTGGACCCCAGCGCTGCAAGGCTTCAGTGCTAATCACAGAGCCACTGTGCTGCCATCTCTGTTCTCCCTCTGATATCTAACATGCTGGAGAAACTTGCACCTATTGCCACTCAGTATCTTCAGCTCCTTTGTGAGACGCTAATGTATTTGGGCAGCCACTCAGTCTACCAAATAAAATTCCTGAGAAGGAAATTGTGGATGGCTTCGCTACTGGTACTGGGGGCACTGCTAATACCATGGCGTTGTGCCATAGTTCACTGGAAATATTCCAGGCTGATTGGAGCCAAGCTGATTCCCATAGAAAAGTACCAGCAGCAAGCTAACGAGATAGTGGCCTCTATCATTATCACGACCCCACCTCGGCACTATGAACTCTCCTGATTGGAGAAGCCAGGGCCCACCGGAGGAGTCTCCGGTTCTCTGGTGGGCCCGTCCAATCCTGCCGAGATGCAGCCCTGGCTAAGGAAAGTGTGTGGGAAGGTTCCCGGACATACTATGGCTGTTTTTGTTTTTTTACTGTGGACTGGCCCCGTACCGTCCCTGGCCACATTCACCTGTCCATGTGTTTGTGGTTAGGCGGTCCTTCCGAGTAAGTGCACTGGGGAGGGCACGAGTAATTTTCTGGGACCCATGCTTGTGGAAGGCGGAGACGATACCAGGAGAAATAGTGGCGGCTGGGGACCAAGTATGGACACCCAGCCGCAGCCATGAGGTTTTGGAAAGCTTGTGCCTCCACGAGCCTAAAAGGCAACATTTCAAGAGCAAGCTGTCCAGAAATGTGGCAGTTTAGTATTGCGGCCTGTTGGGTGGCTGGCTGCATACTTGTGCTTGCGTTCCAAGTAACAGAAAACTAAGCAGATGGTGGCCTCTATCTTCATCATGACCTCACCTCGGCCCTATGAACTCTCCTGAAGGAGAAGCCAGGGCCCACCGGAGGAGTCTCCGGTTCTCTAGTGGGCCAGTCCAACCCTGCCGAGAAGCAGCCCCGGCTAAGAAAAGTGTGTGGGAAGGTTCCCGGACACTATTGCTGTTTTTTTTTTTTACTGTGGACTGGCTCCGTACGATCCTTGGCCATAATCACCTGTCCATGTGTTTGTGGTTAAACGGTCCTTCCCAGTAAGTGCACTGGGGAGGGCATGGGCAATTTTCTGGGACCCGCGCTTGTGGACAATACTGGGAGAAATAGTGGTGGCTGGGGACCGAGTATGGACACTCGCCCACCGCCGCCATGAGGTTGTGGAAAGTTTCCACCTCCACGAGCCTAAAAGGCAACATTTCAAGTGCAAGCAGTCCAGAAATGTGGCAGTTTAGTATTGCGGACTGTGGGTGGGTAGCTGGCTGCATACTTGCGCTTGCATTCCATGAACTGTGGTAGGGACAACTGAACGCTGCAAAGGGACAAGGACGTGGACGGTGATGGTTGAAAGTCTGCAATGACAGGTGCAGAGAGGGAGGCATCTTCACATGCGCCATGGACAGCGAATTGGCGTCATGCACAACAGTGGAAGAGGCAGTGGTTTCACCTGCAGACACTGTTTCTGGACCTGTTTCTGGACCTTGGTGTTTGGCCCAGCTTGTCAGGTGCTTTGCTGTCATATGCCTGAGCATGCTGGTGGTGGTCAGGCTGGTAGCTTTGGTGCTCTTGCTGATGCTGGCCTGGCAGATGTTGCAAATGGCCTTTTTGGGTTATCTAAACAGTCTTTAAAAAAGAACCAGACTCGGGAAGACCTAACAGTTGTACTGGCAACTTCCATCGTGTTGGTGTTCTGGGGAGCAGTTGCCCGCCTTGTGTCTGACTTTCTGTCCATTGTGTCTCATCATTATCCACCTCTTGAGGCAGTATTTGCACATTCCCACCGTCACCTTCAGGTGACCATGGCTCCTCAAATCGCTACATGTGATTTTCTGTTGCCCTGCTCGAAGATGGCCGGTCGAGAGGCCCAAATTTATCGATGGAAAAGTGAACAGCTCTTGGGGTAACCCTGGACTCTAATCTCTCCTTCAAACCACATATCCAAGCTCTTTCCACTTGCGAGCAGACCGAGCGAGAGGCCAGAATCTATAAATGGAAAGGTGAACAAAACAGCTCTTCGAAGTGTCCAAGTGTGGAATCAGTTGTCTCAGGGCACTCGGAATGGTGGGAGGAAGGAGGATCAGGGCGAGGAAGATGCCGACTCCAAGTAAAAAAAATCTCCCGGATCCGCACATTCCTTAACCACAAACCTACAAAAACACTAGTGCACGCACTCATCATCTCCCTTCTCGACGACTGCAACCTTCTGTTCTGTGGCCTCCCTTCTAACAGTCTCGCATTCCTCCAATCTATCCTAAACTCTGTTGCCTGACTAATCCACTTGTCCTCTCTCTATTCCCTGGCCTCTCCTCTCTATGAATCCCTTCACTGGCTCCCCATTACCCAGAGACTCCAGTTCAAAACCCTAACCTTGGAATGCAAAGCTATCCACAACTTGTTTTCTCCATACATCTGTGACCTAGTCTCCTGGTACTTACCTGCACGCAACCTCCGATCCTCACAAGATCTCCTTCTCTACTCCCCTCTTATCTCCTCTTCCCACAATCGCATACAAGATTTCTTCTGTGCATCCCCCATTCTCTGGAACTCTCTACCCCACCATTTCTGACTCTCGCCTACTGTTGAAACCTTTAAAAGGAAGCTGAAGACCCACCTCTTGCGACATGCATACAACCTGCAGTAACCCTCGCTCCACCATACCACTGCAAGACCAGCTCTATCCTCACCTACTGTATCCTTGCCTTGTAGACTGAGCCTTCACGGGCAGGGTCCTCTCCTCTCCTGTACCAGTCGCTGTCACATATTTGTTCAAGATTATTGTAATTGTTTTTGCTATGTATACCCCTTTTTCACATGTAAAGTGCCATGGAATAAATGGCGATAAAGTAATAATAATAATGTGATCCAGACTCACATCTACTGAGACTGAACCTTGTGGAACACAGGGTGGTGATGGTGGCAAACTTGCCTACGACCTCTGCGTGCACTATCACCATCACCATAATGTCCACTTCCCCGTCCCTTGACACACACCTTGCCCATTTTAAATGGAGTTTAAGATTTGTCACATTGCCAAAAATGTCTATATTATTACCGCACTAATATAGGAGCACGTCTGATGAGATGACCACAGTTTTAGTCAATGCCATGGGAGTCAGAGATGCTTCCAGCCCCAGGGGTCTTCCCCATGCTGTTCCCATGTCACACACCACATGGCCAGATAAGATTGTAAAATGTTAAAATGACATTTCCCAGTGAATGCATTTGTCTTGGTTGAAGGCAATGCAGAAGTGCAAAAACGCATCAAAAACGCTATGTGTGAACATAGCCCAAGGTGTGGAAGAGCATTTTTGTTTTTCTATATTTATTTTGCCTTTTATACGAGTCATTACCCTGGAAAGGATGTTCCCTAACATATTTCCCAGGAAAATCCATTTTGATTTTGTTTTTGTATGCTCTATTGTGAGTCCGTAAAAGTGGCGTAATACCCCTGACAACATTGTGACAGCAGTGACCTGGGAGTCAGAAATGCTTCCAGGGGTCTTCCCCATGCTGTACCCATGTCATTTGAGCACTGTTCCCATCGATTTGGCAAATTTTTAGGCCCTCTGCAGACCGCCAGGAGGAGCCGCCCGAAAAATGCTCGAGTTTCCCATAGACTTACATTGGGCTCGTTACTCGGACCGAGCACCCGAGTATTCCAATTTGCTTGACTCGAACAACGAGTACCCGAGCATTTTAATGCTCGCTCATCACTAAAAATCAGCATGGATTCATGAAAAATAGGTTGTGTTCTATGAGGAGGTAAGTGCAAATCTGGATGTTGGTAAGACGGCTGATGTGATTTATCTGGACTTTGCAAAGGCATTTGATACTGTACCTTATAACAGCCTTATATTGAAGCTACAGAAGCAAGGAATGGGGGAAACTATAAGTTGATGGGTAAGGAATTGGCTAAATGATAGGAAACAAAGAGTTGTCATAAACGGTACATTCTGTAAATGGGATATAATCAGCAGTGGGGACCACAGGGATCTGTGCTAGGACCAATTCTTTTTAACCTCTTTATTAATGACCCTGGGGATGGGATTGAGTGTAAAGTGTCAGTCTTTGCTGACGACACCAAACTATGTAAGATATTAAAATCTGATCTTGACATTACAATATTGCAGAATGATCTGGATAAGATGACTGAATGGACAAATCCTTGGCAGATGAGGTTTAATGTAGATAAATGTAGAGTAATGCACCTAGGTCGGAGTAATCCTATTGCTGCATATACATTAAATGGGAGTATACTCAGGACTACAGAACAGGAGAAGGACTTGGGTATTCTGGTTACACGTAATCTGAGGGGCAGTACTCAATGTCAAGCAACAGCTGCAAAAGCAAACAAGATTATAGGATGTATAAAAATAGAGATAAAATCTCAAGGTCCCAACGTATTGTTACCCCTTTATAAATCACTAGTGAGGCCACATCTGGAATATGAGATCCAGTTTTGGCCTCCACATTTTACAAAGGATATTCAGAAGTTAGAGTCAGTTCAAAGGCAGGCAACTAGATTATTACAAGGGATGGAAGGTCTGTCATATGATGAGAGGTTGAAAAAGTTGAGCTTGTTTAGCTTAGAAAAACGACTCCTCAGAGGGGATCTCATTTACATGTATAAATATATGTGTGGTCAGTACAAAGGATTAGCACATGAGTTATTCCTTCCAAAGACCATACTAAGAACCAGGGGGGCACTCATTATGGGTGGAAGAAAGGCGATTCCGGCACCTAAACAGGAAAGGGTTCTTTACAGTCAGAGCACTCAGACTGTGCAATGCCCTACAGCAAGAGGTAGTAATGGCCGAAACTATAACAGCTTTTAAAAAAGGGTTGGATGATTCCCACTGCGTTACAGTTAAATTAGACAAAATGTTACACCTATAGTAGTACATTTAGTAATTACATACACTACCGTTCAAAAGTTTGGGGTCACCCAGACAATTTTATGTTTTCCATGAAAACTCATACTTTTATTTATCAAATGAGTTGCAAAATGATTAGAAAATATATTCCAGACATTGACAAGGTTAGAAATAATGATTTTTATTATAAAGAATAATTTTCTCCTTCAAACTTTGCTTTCGTCAAAGAATGCTCCCTTTGCAGCAATTACAGCATTGCAGACCTTTGGCATTCTAGCTGTTAATTTGCTGAGGTAATCTTGAGAAATTTGACCCCATGCTTCCTGAAGCCCTTCCCACAAGTTGGATTGGGTTGATGGGCACTTTTTGCGTACCATACGGTCAAGCTGCTCCCACAACAGCTCAATGGGGTTGAGATCTGGTGACTGCGCTGGCCACTCCATTACAGATAGAATACCAGCTGCCTGATTCTTCCCCAAATAGTTCATGCATAATTTGGAGGTGTGCTTTGGGTCATTGTCCTGTTGTAGGATGAAATTGGCTCCAATCAAGCGCTGTCCACAGGGTATGGCATGGCGTTGCAAAATGGAGTGATAGCCTTCCTTATTCAAAATCACATTTACCTTGTACAAATCTCCCACTTTACCAGCACCAAAGCAACCCCAGACCATCACATTACCTCCACCATGCTTGACAGATGGCGTCAGGCACTCTTCCAACATCTTTTCAGTTGTTCTGCGTCTCATAAATGTTCTTCTGTGTGATCCAAACACCTCAAACTTTGATTCGTCTGTCCATAAAACTTTTTTCCAATCTTCCTCTGTCCAATGTCTGTGTTCTTTTGCCCACATTAATCTTTTCATTTTATTAGCCAGTCTCAGATATGCCTTTTTCTTTGCCACTTTGCCCTGAAGGCTAGCATCCCGGAGTCGCCTCTTCACTGTAGACGTTGACGCTGGCATTTTGCGTGTACAATTTAATGAAGCTGCCAGTTGAGGAGCTGTGAGGCGTCGATTTCTCAAACTAGAAACTCTAATGTACTTGTCTTGTTGCTCAGTTGTGCAGCGGGGCCTCCCACTTCTCTTTCTACTCTGGTTAGAGCCTGTTTGTGCTCTCCTCTGAAGGGAGTAGTACACACCGTTGTAGGAAATCTTCAGTTTCTTGGCAAATTCTCGCATGGAAAAGCCTTCATTTCTAAGAACAAGAATAGACTGTCGAGTTTCACATGAAAGTCCTCTTTTTCTGGCCATTTTGAGAGTTTCATAGAACAAACAAATGTAATGCTCCAGATTCTCAACTAGCGCAAAGGAAGATCAATTTTATAGCATCTCAGATCAGCCAAACAGTTTTCAGCTGGGCTAACATACTTGTGCAAAGGTTTTCTAGGGTTTTCTAAATATCCATTAGTCTTCTTACACAGTTAGCAAACACAATGTACCATTAAAACACTGGAGTGGTGGTTGTTGGAAATGGGCCTCTATACACCTATGTAGATATTGCAATAAAAACAAGACGTTTCCAGCTAGAATAGTCATTTACCACATTAACAATGTATAGAGTGTATTTCTGATTCATTTAATGTTAGCTTCATTGAAAAAAATGTGCTTTTCTTTAAAAAATAATGACATTTCTAAATGACCCCAAACTTTTGACCGGTAGTGTAACTAGTAATATATTTAGGTTTGATCCAGGGTACTAGGACTGATCGCCTTTTCTCGGGGTCAAGAAGGAATTTTTCCTCGTGACGCAAATTGTCTGGATGCGTGGGTTTTTGCCTTCTTTTGGATCAACAGATTTAGGCATAGGGATTTTAGTAATACCATTATTAGAATCACAAGAGTAATACAAAAGATAAAAGTAACCAAAAAATTATAAATGGGTATATTTTTAATTGTAATAGTGCAGCAATAATAAAAATGGTAATAATAATACATTTGTGAGGCCTAGTCCCAGTAAGTTAGTATAGTGTTAGAGTAGGGAGTACAATTGGGGGAGAAAGGTTGAACCTAGGTCTTTATTCAACCTACGTTACTACGTTACTATAATGGCCCCATATGGCCTTCCATATAATAGAATTGCTTTACATAGCCTTCCATATAATATAATGTGCCCCATACAGTGGGTACGGAAAGTATTTAGACCCCTTTAAATGTTTCACTCTTTGTTTCATTGCAGCCATTTGGTAAATTCTAAAAAGTTCATTTTTTTTGTCATTAATGTACACTCTGCACCCCATCTTGACGGAAAAAACAGAAATGTAGAAAAACTGAAATATCACATGGTCATAAGTATTCAGACCCTTTGCTCAGTATTGAGTAGAAGCACCCTTTTCAGCTAGTACAGCCAAGAGTCTTCTTGGGAATGATGCAACATGTTTTTCACACCTGGACTTGGGGATCCTCTGCCATTCTTCCTTGCACATCCTCTCCAGTTCTATCATACGTTTAACTAATTTAAGTTAATTCTTTAGAAACTATCTCATTACTGGCATAGACTATAGCGACTTGTCCACTTTATAGTGAATTATTTTAGCATGCAATTAATTATTGTTATAACACAGCAGTGTTTATCCCAGCATTTCATTTTTACACAATAACATAGTTTTTAAGGTTGAAGGAAGACTAAGTCCATCTAGTTCAACCCATAGCCTAACATGTTGATCCAAAGGAAGGCAAAAAAAAACATGTGGCAAACACTAAGCTCAACATTGGGGAAAAAAATTCAATGGCAATCAGACTAGTTCCCTGGATCAACGCCCTATCAAGGAATCTAGTATATATAACCTGTAATATTATACTTTTCAAGAAAGGCATCCATGCGCTTCTTAAATTTTAGCAGTGAATCACTCATTACAAAATCATGCGGCAGAGAGTTCCATAGTCTCACTGCTCTTACAGTAAAGAATCCGCGTCTGTGATTATGATTAAACCTTCTTTCCTCCAGATGTAGAAGATGCCCCCTTGCCCCTGTCTCAGGCCTTAGGCTATGTGCCCACGATGCAGAAATGCTCCGGATTTTTCCTGAGCGTTTCTGCATCTCCCTGGCAGAAAAAACGCATGTGGATTGTACATGCGGATTGTACATGCGGATTGTACATGCGGATTGTACATGCGGATTGTAAATGCGTTTTTCCTGCCAGGGACAAGCGGAAGTGAAGCGTTCTTCACATGCATTTCCGCATGCGGGTTGACAAGCGCTTTCCAAGCGATTTTAGCATCACTTGGAAAGTGCTTGTCAACTTGGTCACACTATATAAATCCATGCAACCGGCATGGATTTATATACTGTGACCGAAAGAATGTTTTTTAAAATAAAAAATAAATCTATACTTACCTTCTGATGGCCTTCGCTCCATCCTGGCTGCCGGCAGATCGCGGTACACTGAAGGACCTGCTGACGTCAGCGTCGCGTGACCTGTCACATGACTATGACGTCAGCGCAGGTCCTTCAGTCTACCGCGATCTGCCGGCAAGGGAGGATGAGCACAGCGGGGGCCATCAGAAGGTAAGTATAACATTTACTTTTTATTTTATTCTTTTTTTTACAGTTTCTATGGTACCCGGGTCCGGAGGAGAGTCTCCTCTCCTCCACACCTGGGTAACATCCGCACATTGAACACATGTATTCCGCATGTGCTTATCTAGTGAAGCGGAATACATGCGTTCTAATGCAAGTCAATGACGGCGAAGGCTCCTGTAGCAATTTCTCGGATGGGTTTTTTCTGTTTTTGCAGCTTAAGGATGGTTTGTTTCACCTGCATGGAGAGCTCCTTTGACCGCATGTTTACTTCACAGCAAAACCTTCCAAATGCAAGCACCACACCTCAAATCAACTCCAGGCCTTTTATCTGCTTAATTGAGAATGACATAACGAAGGGATTGCCCATAATGTCCATGAAATAGCCTTGGAGTCAATTGTCCAATTACTTTTGGCCCCTTTAAAAACAGGGTGGCACATGTTAAGGAGCTGAAACTCCTAAACCCTTCATCCAATTTTAATGTGGATAGCCTCAAATGAAAGCTGAAAGTCTGAACTTCAACTGCATCTGAATTGTTTTGTTTAAAATTCATTGTGGTAATGTCTAGAACCAAAATTAGAAAAATGTTGTCTCTGTCCAAATATATATGGACCTAACTGTAATTGGTAGTGCTGCGTTTTTTTCCGCAATGATGATCCGCAGCGGAAATTTCCGCAGCATGTGCACAGCACATGCGGATTATCATTGGGGAACATGGCAGGCCTTCTACCATGCATTTTTTAAGCCTTTCTGCAGCGTTTTTGCCGCTGCGGAAACGCTTAAAAAACTCATTGTGGGCACACAGCCTCACAGTAAAAAGATCAGTAGAAAGGTCTTTGTACTATCCCCTCATATACTTGTACATAGTAATAACATCACCCCTAAGCCTTCGTTTTTCCACAGTAAATAACCCCAAGTGTAAGAACCTGTCTTGGTATTGCAGACCCCCCAGTCCTCTAATAACCTTGGTCGCTCTTCTCTGCACCGGCTCTAGTTCAGCTATGTCTTTCTTATACACCGGAGACCAGAACTGAAAACAGTATTCTAAGTGTGGTCGTACTAGTGACTTGTATAGAGGTAAAATTATGTTCTCCTCATGAGCATCTATGCCTCTTTTAATGCATCCCATTATTTTATTTGCCTTTGCAGCAGCTGCATGACACTGGCCACCAAACTTGAGCTTGTCGTCCACCAATACACCCAGGTCTTTTTTCAGTGACAGTTTTGCCCAGTGTTTTACAATTAAGCATATAATTATACATTTTATTTCCTCTGCCTAAGTGCATTACCTTACATTTATCCCCATTAAAGCTCATTTGCCATTTATCAGTCCAAGCTTCTAGTTTACATAGATCCTCCTGCAATATAAAATTGTCCTCCTCTGTATTGATTACCCTGCACAGTTTAGTGTCATCTGCAAATATTGAAATATTACTCTGTATGCACCCTACAAGGTCATTAATAAATATGTTAAAAAGAAGCAGGCCCAATACTGACCCCTGTGGTACCCCACTGTTAACTGAGACCCAGTCTGAGTGTTTTCCATTAATAACCACCCTTTGTTTCCTATCACTGAGCCAGTTCTTAACCCACATACATATATTTTCCCCTATCCCCATTGTTCTCATTTTATGTATCAACCTTTTGTGTGGAACCGTATCAAAAGCTTTTGAAAAGTCCATATACACAACATCCACTGCATTTCCTTGGTCCAGTCTGGAACTTACCTCTTCATGAAAGCTGATCAGATTAGTTTGACAGGAACGGTCCCTCGTAAACCCATGTTGATATTGGGTCATGAGTAGTGTTGAGCATTCCGATACTGTAATATCGGGTATCGGCCGATATTCGCGGTATCGGAATTCCGATACTTAATTCCGATACTTTTACAATATCGGATACCGGAATCGGAAGTTCCCATAATGCCTGCGCTCTGCAGTGTCTGTGAAGGATGACAAGTTGGATGGCAGCGCGATCCAGCCTGTCATCAGAATGCCATCCCAGCGGGGGAGAATTCTCCTGATTGTTTAAAAGCCGGCGGGCGGTATAAAGCCGCCGGCTTTTAAACAATCACACAGCCCCATACTGCTTCCCCGCAGCCTCCCACCCCGATCCTCCGCTCCCCTCGCCACCTCCCATCCCGATCGTAAGTTAGGACCGGGCGGGGAGCGCAGCTCCAAGGAGCGGGGAGTGAAGGACCCGGGCGGGGAAGCCGGCAGTGAAAAGACTTCACCGCCGGCTTTCCCGTTCTGTGCTGCGCTTTCCCGCCGGTTATTTCAAATGAACAGCTGAGGTATCAGCTGATGCCGATCAGCTGTTCATTTGAATTAGCCGCGGTGCCCTCAGAGGGTTCATGTGAGTTCATGCTTGACTGCATGAACTCACATAACTTTCCCACGGCCGCAAAGGTCAGCCTCACCTCCCAGACGATCAGACCGTCATGATTAGTGTGTGTGCGGGGTGTGTGTGCGGGGTGTGTGCGCGATGTTTGTGCGGGTGTGCGCGGTGTCTGTGCGATGTGTGCGGGTGTGTGCGGTGTCTGTGCGATGTGTGCGGGTGTGTGCGGTGTGTGTGCGGGTGTGTGCGTGCAGGCAGACTTAGGCCGATGTGACACTACTACTCCCATCGGCCTATGTCTGTCCCCCGTCCACTCCTGCCAGCAGGATCAGCTCGATGGGAGCAGTAGTTCCCATCAGACTGATCCTGCTATTTAAATTGCCCTACTGTGTCCCCAATAAATGTTAAATACATGTCATTGGTGGCCAGTGGTTACCTAAAAGAAATTAGTTCATACATTACCTGTCCCCGCCGATCGCCACCTAAAATAAAGTAAAAAATAAAAAACTACACCTATACTCACCAAGACACCTAATTCCCCGAAGCCATCGATCTCCTGTAATAAAATATAAAATAATAAACCACAACCTTATCCTTACCCCTCCGTAGCAGTCCACGAGTGTCCCACGAAGATCTCCAGTTCAGAGCAGCCACATAGAATGTGACCGCTCTGAACCGCTGCCGCCGCTAGAATGACGGGGCCGTAAGGGTTCACCGGAGTTCAGGCAGCGCTGCTCCGGTTAGCTCCTTTACGGCCCTGCTGTATCGTGAGAAATTCCCACGGTACAGCAGTGCCGTAAAGGAGGTCTCCGGAGCTGCGCTGCCTGAATGCACTCCGGTGACCTCAGTCAGTGGCTCCCGCTGCCGGGAGCGGACGTGTTCCCGGCAGCGTGAGCTTACAGCAGCCATGCACAGCTGTCACCATCTCCAGATGTGACAGCTGTGCATGGGAGATCAGCGCAGGAACGTGGACAGGTAACTATTATTTTTAGTAAACTAAGAATTAAATAAAATTGTGTGTTTTATTTCAAATAAATTATTTTTTTCTGGGTGTAGTGTGTTTTTTCTTTTTAACACTTTGTAGGTTAGTAATGGGGGTGTCTTATAGACGCCCATCATTACTAACCTGGGCTTCATGGCAGCTGGCGCTGACATGAACCCCACCACTATTACCCCCTGCCACCGCACCAGGGCAGCGTGGAAGAGCGAGGCTAAGTGCCAGAGTTGGCGCATTCTATGGATGCGCCATTTCTGAGGCGGCTGACGACTGGTGTTTCTAGCCTGGGAGGGGGCCAATATTCATGGCACCCTTCCTGGGCTATTAATATCAGCCCCCAGCTGTCTGCCTAGCCTTTGCTAGCTATTAAAATAGGGGGGACCCCACGTCATTTTTTTTGGGGGGGGTCCCCCATTTTAATAGCTAGTAAAGGCTAGGTATTCAGCTGGGGGCTGATATTAGTAGCCTGGGAAGCTCCATGGGTTTTACCCCCTTCCCAGGCTTCAAACATCTGCCCCAGCCGTCTGCTTAACCTCCGCTAGAGACTAAAATTATGGGGGATCCCACGCCATTTTTTTTTAAAATAAATCCATTATTTTAACACTAAATGACATTTGAGGAGTTAATAAAGATGCAGTCCCTAAATTATTATTTATTTTTTAATTAATTTTTCCCAAAACTTTTGACGTGGGCTTCGCCATATTTTTGTATGCCAGCCAGGTACAGCATCCAGCTTCTATGAACGCGCCATTTTCCGGGGCGGCTGCGGACTGCAATTTTCAGCGGGGGGCAGAAAGCTTGGGCCTCCCTGCGCTGCAGATTCCATCCCCCAGCTGCCTAGTTGTACCTGGCTGGACACAAAAATAGGGAGAAGCTCCACGTTTTTTTTTTTTTTAATTATTTCATGAAATTCATGGAATAATTAAGAAAAAAAGGGCTTCCCTATATTGTTGTGTCCAACCAGGTACAAATAGGCAGCTGGTGGTTGGGGGCAGCCCGTTCCTGCCTGCTGTACCTGGCTGGACCCAAATATAGTGCAAAGCCCCACGTCAATTTTTTTTTTAATTATTTCAGGAAATTCATGAAATAATTAAAAAAAAATTATGTGGGGCTTCGCCCTATATTTGTGTCCAGTCAGGTACAGCAGGCAGGAACGGGCTGCCCCCAACCACCAGCTGCCTATTTGTACCTAGCCGGACACAACAATATAGGGAAGCCCTTTTTTTCTTAATTATTCCATGAATTTCATGAAATAATTAAAAAAAAAAATACGTGGGGCTTCGCCCTATTTTTGTGTCCAGCCAGGTACAACTAGGCAGCTGGGGGCTGGAATCCGCAGCGCAGGGAGGCCCAAGCTTTCTGGGCCCCACCCGCTGCAAATTGCAGTCCGCAGCCGCCCCGGAAAATGGCGCGTTCATAGAAGCGCCATCTTCTGGCGCTGTACCCAACTCATCCAGGGCCCTGGTGCGGTGGCTCACTGGGTAATAAAGGGGTTAAGGCCAGCTTGGCATTATCAGCTGGCCCTAAGCCCGAAATTCATGGGGTCACGCCAATATTAGACATGACCACCATGAATTTCTAGTAAAGTATTTAAAAAAAACACAAACACCCAGAAAAAAGTCCTTTAATTGAAATAAAGACACAATTCTTTATTGTTCTAAATTAAACCATACTTACAGTCACGCCCATTCCAGCTGAAGACAACGATCTCCTGCAATAAAAGTAAAATAATAAAGCAACCTCATCCTTACCTTTCCATGGTTCCCAGGACAGCTTCAGCTCTGCTACATCGAGATGACAGGCTGGACCGCAGCAGAACGCTGCCATCCAGCCTGTCATCCCGCAGACACTGAGAAGCGCAGGCATGCTTGCGCTCCTCAGTGTCTCGCTGTGACGGCATCCAGATGAGCCGAGGTCATGTCCAATGAACTCAGCTCACCTCATGCACGTCACTGACAGCGTGGGAAAATTCTCCTGCACTCAGCGCTTCAGCGTGAGAATTTTCCCACGCTGTCAGTGACGTGCATGAGGTGCGCCGAGTTCATTGGACATGACCTCACCTCATGCACGTCACTGACAGCGTGGGAAAATTCTCACGCTGAAGCGCTGAGTGCAGGAGAATTCTCCCACGCTGTCAGTGACGTACATGAGGTGAGCCGAGTTCATTGTCGGCTCATCTGGATGCCGTCACAGCCAGACACTGAGGAGTGGAAGTATGCCTGCGCTTCTCAGTGTCTGCGGGATGACAGGCTGGATGGCAGCGTTCTGCTGCGGTCCAGCCTGTCATCTCGATGTAGCAGAGCTGGAGCCGTCGTGGGAGCCATGGAAAGGTAAGGATGAGGTTGCTTTATTATTTTTCTTTTATTGCAGGAGATCGTTGGCTTCAGTTGGAATGGGCGTGATGGTAAGTATGGTTTAATTTAGAACAATAAAGAATTGTGTGTTTATTTAAATTAAAGGACCTTTCTCTGGGTGTTTGTGTTTTTTTTAAATACTTTACTAGAAATTCATGGTGGTCATGTCTAATATTGGCGTGACCCCATGAATTTCGGGCTTAGGGCCAGCTGATAATGCCAAGCTGGCCTTAACCCCTTTATTACCCAGTGAGCCACCGCACCAGGGCCCTGGATGAGTTGGGTACAGCGCCAGAAGATGGCGCTTCTATGAACGCGCCATTTTCCGGGGCGGCTGCGGACTGAAATTTGCAGCGGGTGGGGCCCAGAAAGCTTGGGCCTCCCTGCGCTGCAGATTCCAGCCCCCAGCTGCCTAGTTGTACCTGGCTGGACACAAAAATAGGGCGAAGCTCCACGTTTTTTTTTTTTAAATTCATGAAATTCATGGAATAATTAAGAAAAAAAGGGCTTCCCTATATTGTTGTGTCCGGCTAGGTACAAATAGGCAGCTGGTGGTTGGGGGCAGCCCGTTCCTGCCTGCTGTACCTGACTGGACACAAATATAGGGCGAAGCCCCACATCAATTTTTTTTAATTATTTCATGAATTTCCTGAAATGATTTAAAAAAAAATTGAAGTGGGGCTTCGCACTATATTTGTGTCCAGCCAGGTACAGCAGGCAGGAACGGGCTGCCCCCAACCACCAGCTGCCTATTTGTACCTGGTTGGACACAACAATATAGGGAAGCCCTTTTTTTCTTAATTATTTCATGAATTTCATGAAATAATTAAAAAAAAAATACGTGAAGCTTCTCCCTATTTTTGTGTCCAGCCAGGTACAACTAGGCAGCTGGGGGATGAAATCTGCAGCGCAGGGAGGCCCAAGCTTTCTGCCCCCCCCCCCCCCCGCTGAAAATTGCAGTCCGCAGCCACCCCGGAAAATGGCGCGTTCATAGAAGCTGGATGCTGTACCTGGCTGGCATACAAAAATATGGCGAAGCCCACGTCAAAAGTTTTGGGAAAAATTAATTAAAAAATAAATAATAATTTAGGGACTGCATCTTTATTAACTCCTCAAATGTCATTTAGTGTTAAAATAAAGGATTTATTTTAAAAAAAATTGACGTGGGGCTTTGCCCTATATTTGTGTCCAGCCAGGTACAGCAGGCAGGAACAGGCTGCCCCCAACCACCAGCTGCCTATTTGTACCTGGCCGGACACAACAATATAGGGAAGCCCTTTTTTAAAAAAATTATTTCATGAAATAATTAAAAAAAAATTGACGTGGGGCTTCGCACTATATTTGTGTCCAGCCAGGTACAGCAGGCAGGAATGGGCTGCCCCCAACCACCAGCTGCCTATTTGTACCTGGTTGGACACAACAATATAGGGAAGCCCTTTTTTTCTTAATTATTCCATGAATTTCATGAAATAATTTAAAAAAAAAATGCGTGGGGCTTCGCCCTATTTTTGTGCCCAGCCAGATACAACTAGGCAGCTGGGGGCTGGAATCCGCAGCGCAGGGATACCCAAGCTTTCTGGGCCACCCCCGCTGCAAATTGCAGTCCGCAGCCGCCCCAGAAAATGGCGCGTTCATAGAAGCGCCATCTTCTGGCGCTGTACCCAACTCATCCAGGGCCCTGGTGCGGTGGCTCACTGGGTAATAAAGGGGTTAAGGCCAGCTTGGCATTATCAGCTGGCCCTAAGC
This sequence comes from Phyllobates terribilis, assembly GCF_046119375.1. Taxonomy (NCBI): domain Eukaryota; kingdom Metazoa; phylum Chordata; class Amphibia; order Anura; family Dendrobatidae; genus Phyllobates; species Phyllobates terribilis. Next base: position 597,653,376 of record NW_027362765.1, on the reverse strand, counting down.
CCGAAATTCATGGGGTCACGCCAATATTAGACATGACCACCATGAATTTCTAGTAAAGTATTTAAAAAAACACAACACCCAGAAAAAAGTCCTTTAATTGAAATAAACACACAATTCTTTATTGTTCTAAATTAAACCATACTTACCATCACGCCCATTCCAGCTGAAGCCAACGATCTCCTGCAATAAAAGTAAAATAATAAAGCAACATCATCCTTACCTTTCCATGGCTCCCACGACAGCTTCAGCTCTGCTACATCGAGATGACAGGCTGGACCGCAGCAGAACGCTGACATCCATCCTGTCATCCCGCAGACACTGAGAAGCGCAGGCATACTTCCACTCCTCAGTGTCTGGCTGTGACGGCATCCAGATGAGCCGAGGTCATGTCCAATGAACTCAGCTCACCTCATGTACGTCACTGACAGCGTGGGAAAATTCCCCTGCATTCAGCACTTCAGCGTGAGAATTTTCCCACGCTGTCAGTGACGTGCATGAGGTGAGCTGAGTTCATTGGACATGACCTCACCTCATGTATGTCACTGACAGCGTGGGAGAATTCTCCCACGCTGAAGCGCTGAGTGCAGGAGAATTCTCCCACGCTGTCAGTGACGTGCATGAGGTGAGCTGAGTTCATTGGACATGAACTCGGCTCATCTGGATGACGTCACAGAGAGACACTGAGGAGCGCAAGCATGCCTGCGCTTCTCAGTGTCTGCGGGATGACAGGCTGGATGGCAGCGTTCTGCTGCGGTCCAGCCTGTCATCTCGATGTAGCAGAGCTGAAGCTGTCCTGGGAACCATGGAAAGGTAAGGATGAGGTTGCTTTATTATTTTACTTTTATTGCAGGAGATCGTTGGCTTCAGCTGGAATGGGCGTGATGGTAAGTATGGTTTAATTTAGAACAATAAAGAATTGTGTCTTTATTTCAATTAAAGGACTTTATTCTGGGTGTTTGTGTTTTCTTTTAACTTTGACTATGGGGTTAGTAATGGGGGTGTCTTATAGACGCCTCTCCATTACTAACCTGGGCTTGATGTCAGCTGGCATTATAAGCTGACATCAACCCCAACCCTATTACCCCCTGCCACCGCACCAGGGCAGCGTGGAAGAGCGAGGCTAAGTGCCAGAATTGGCGCATCCTATGGATGCGCCATTTCTGGGGTGGCTGACGGCTGGTGTTTCTAGCCTGGGAGGGGGCCAATATTCATGGCACCCTTCCTGGGCTATTAATATCAGCCCCCAGCTGTCTGCCTAGCCTGTGCTAGCTATTAAATTAGGGGGGACCCCACGTTATTTTTTTGGGGGGGGTTCCCCCATTTTAATAGCTAGTAAAGGCTAGGTATTCAGCTGGGGGCTGATATTAGTAGCCTGGGAAGCTCCATTGGGTATTACCCCCTTCCCAGGCTTCAAACATTTGCCCCAGCTGTCTGCTTAACCTCCGCTAGAGCCTAAAATTAAGGGGAACCCCACGCCAATTTTTTTTTAAATAAATCCTTTATTTTAACCCTAAATGACAAGTACAGTAATCAACACTGTCACTGTACTTCATATATATGTGACTGACATGTTTCTATCTATCTAATCTATGTGTGAAGCTGTATTCTGTCTGTTATAAATTGTTGGGTACAGATGCTGAATTGCCGGCCGGCTTTTTTAAAGAGACGGTGCACGAAAACACTAATATTTTTTTTAATAAATCCTTTACACTAAATGACAAGTACAGTAAGCAACACTGTCACTGTACTTCATATATATGTGACTGACATGTTTCTATCTATCTAATCTATGTGTGATTCTCTATTCTTTCTATTCTAAATTGTCAGGTACAGATGCTGAATTGCCGGCCGGCTTTCTTAAAGAGACGGTGCATGAAAACACTATTATTTTTTTAAATAAATCCTTTACACTAAATGACAAGTACAGTAAGCAACACTGTCACTGTACTTCTTATATATGTGGCTGACATGTTTCTATCTATCTAATCTATGTGTGAAGCTCTATTCTGTCTGTTATAAATTGTCGGGTACCGCTGCTGAATTGCCGGCCGGCTTTTTTAAAGAGACGGTGCACGAAAACACTAATATTTTTTTTAATAAATCCTTTACACTAAATGACAAGTACAGTAAGCAACACTGTCACTGTACTTCATATATATGTGACTGACATGTTTCTATCTATCTAATCTATGTGTGAAGCTCTATTCTTTCTGTTGTAAATTGTCGGGTACCGGTGTATGCCGCTGATGAATTGCCGGCTTTTCATGTCATTCTACATTATTCTTAGTTGTTTTCCTTCATGTAGAATTAACCTACAAGGAAAGAAAGGGTTTATTTTCATTCCGATATTTGTGTCCCATTGACTTGCATTGGTTTCCGGTATCGGAATCGGCGATATCCGATACTTTTTGGGTATCGGCCCGATCCAATCCGATACGATATTTCCTGATATCGGAAGGTATCGCTCAACACTAGTCATGAGGTTATTTTTCTTCAGATACTCTAGTATAGCATCTCTTAGGAAACCCTCCAGGATTTTACCCACCGTAGAGGTTAAGCTTACTGGCCTATAATTTAGTAGTTCAGTTTTTGTCCCCTTATTGAATATTGGCACCACATTTGCTATACACCAGTCCTGTGGTACAGACCCTGTTATTATGGAGTCTTTAAAGATTAAAAATAATGGTCTATCTATGACGTTACTTAATTCCTGCAGTACTTGCAGGTGTATCCCATCCGGGCCCGGGGATTTGTCAACTTTAGTGATTTTTAGATGCTGCTGTACTTCCTGCTGGGTTAAGCAAGTGACATTTAATGAAGAATTTTTGTTATCACTAATCAGGTTTTCTATCATGCGATTTTCTTGTGTAAATACTGTTGAAAAAAAATCATTTAGCACAGGGTTCCCCAACTCCAGTCCTCAAGGCCCACCAACAGGTCATGTTTTCAGGATTTCCTTAGTATTGCACAGGTGATGGGATTATTGCCTGTGCAGGTGATGCAATTATCACCTGTGTAATACTAAGGAAATCCTGAAAACATGACCTGTTGGTGGGCCTTGAGGACTGGAGTTGGGGAACCCTGATTTAGCATATTGGCTTTTTCCTCATCCTCATCCACCATTTCACCCAGACTATTTTTAAGGGGGCAACACTATCATTTTTTAGTTTTTTACTATTTATGTAGTTAAAGAATATTTTGGGATTATTTTTACTTTCTCTGGCAATGAGTCTCTCTGTCTCAATCTTTGCTGCCTTGATTTGGTTTTTACATAATTTATTTAATTTTCTGTATTTATTTAATGCCTCATCACTACCTTACTTGCTTTAGTTCTCTAAATGCTTTATTTTTGTCACTTATTGCGTCCCTTACAGCTCTATTTAGCCATAGTGGTTTTCTCCTATTTCTAGCATGATTATTCCCATAGGGAATATATTGTGCACAGGTCCTATTCTCCTATTCAGGATGCTAATAAAAGTCTCCCATGGCTTTGTGTATTTCTATGTCTCAGGATATCGGCCCAGTTTATTGCACAAAGATCATCTCTCAACCGTTGGAAATTTGCCTTCCTGAAGTTTAGTGTCCTTGTAACCCCTCTACTACACATCTTATTAAAGGATACATGAAAACTTATTATTTTGTGATCACTATTACTCAAGTGACCCCCAACTCGTATATTTGATATGCAGTCTGGCCTGTTGATTAATATTAGGTCTAGCAGTGCCCACCTTCTTGTTGGGTGCTGAACCAGTTGTGAAAGGTAATTGTCTCTCAAAGTTGTCAAAAACCTATTACCTTTGCTGGAACTACAGGTTTCTGTTCCCCAATGTATTTCAGGGTAGTTGAAGTCCCCCATAATAATGACTTCTCCTTGAGTCGCTGCTTCATCTATTTGCTTTGTGAGGATATTCTCCGCTGCTTCCATTATTTTTAGAGACTTATAACTCACCCCTATCAGTAATTTATTATCCCCCCCCCTCCCCTTATCTTCACCCACAGGGACCCTTGATTTTCATTAGCTTCACATATATTCTCACGCAAGATGAGTTTTAAGGATTTTTGGTCCCCTACTGCCCATGTAAAGATTTGACGCATCCATAGGAATGAAGATAGTGGCAATAATTTGATATATCCACATGCCATATGTCCCACAGCTTGTCTACTTATGCACAGTCACTGAATGTCTCCGGGGCATGCTCAGATATAGGCAGCAAAATCTCCTAAATCTGCATCTTGGTTGAAATAGACAAAGCAAGAAGATTGCCTCATCTAATTTTTCCCCCAAGTATCAGGATGCTATGAAATAAAGAGCTGGAGAAAATACTGAGGTAGTATAGCGTTTCCTAGCATAAAACACAATGATTTATAGTATATAAAATTTACCGCAAATTGTCAGCCCCTTTAATACGTTCATTCCGTTAGACAAAGGCCCTAGTATGTGATGTCTTACAGTGCATTAAATAAAATTAATACAGCTATTCTAAGCGAAGCCTGATACACCTACGTATAACATGCCCCTGTTTGCCAAAATGTTACATATAAGTGATGTGCATGCTTGGAAAGAGAATCAAGATAGGGATACCTACTTACAAGGGCTCTCCTAGAGAGTACAGACCGAGGATTGTACCTGCTTATGTATGGATGGTTTGTGATCAAGGAGCTACAGCAGTCCTCTGGGGATGGGGTAAACATCCATAACTGGACAAGACGCTGCCCCTGGACACAGACACTAATATTTGACCTGCTGAATGTAAAAGCCATTCATAACATAGCTGGAGAATTAGAATTCATTAAAAGATTGATACTGACTGTGGCAAATCTTACGGCCAAATGTTGTTGTTGGCAGATAGATTATTCTACTATTAAAAAGTAACTCTTTAGGATCCAGAATACATACTCTTTATTCAAATTGGGTTTATGATGAAGACTAACATGTACGGTAATATTCTCATAGACCAAATACAGAAATCCATAAAAAAGGTTAGTCTGTACATGAACATGAAGCCATTAATAGTCCAACAAAAAGGCTAATGAGCTTTTCTAAAAAAAAACACATAAAAATGCCATATGTCATTGTTTAATTCATCTGGTATAAATGGGGATCAGACCAGTGAGGTCCACAAATTATGGACATGACTGGCTTCATGTGCTTATCCGAAACGAGCTTCCTGCTATTCCATGCACTATTCTGGTCCGTAAAATGAACTACAATGGTGCATGCTGATTTTTTCCACACAAAACCATCAGTCTATGTGGAAAGTAACTTGCACATCGGGTAATAAGGGATGATGGAGACACTGTCCAAAAATACGCTGGTCTGAATGAACCCCAGTAATGGAAAGAAGCTCCAGTCCATTTATACATATATCTAATTTAGTTTACCTTTCCTACAGATCCAACATATGCAGAGATAAATAGGGTTAAAATTACTGACAGACATTGTGTGAGCCCAGCTAGTTACTTACAGAAGAGCTGTCAATTTGACAGAGCATTTAAGTTACTTTTATTATATGGTTTGCCGTTAAATTATACGTAGACTCTTTTTGCTGCTCTCTCCCACCATGATTGTCAGTTTATATAAGGCACGGCACCCCTACAAGTATGGCAGCCCAGTGTCCTTTAGGAGCCATCATTGCAAATTTACAGATTTCTTTTGTTTCAGCAGAGTACAGAAAAAAGTTAGATATTTTACCCTGGCACGGATCTCTAAAAAAGTTTAGCATATCTTTGTCTGTCTATGAGCCATGTAAGCAAATCTCCGCTTGCTATGAACATATGATAATAAATTCCCATCACAGTTTCTATATGGTTGCAGGCTAGCAAAAAAAAAAAGTGGGATAAAATTGAACCTGTCAGCAGGTTTTTAGACCCCGAAGTTACATCATCACAATAAGGTACTTGTAATGATGATTACTTCCATAACTTTATATTCTAAGTCCATGTCTCCCTTGCCAACATGTCCTACAGGTGCCGACACTCCAGGGGACGGCACATGGGCAGTAATGTCCTGATGATGTTGTTAAGGCTGGAATATCCATCTTCACATGTACCACCCTGGGAATAACGGCACCTGCGCAAGATATCAGTCTTTGTGACTTGCTCCCCCAGCTGACAACTCACGCAGGTGGCGTCATTCCCATGGGCAATGCATGCGCAGATGGATATCCAGCCGTCACAACGTCTTCAGCCCGTTACTATATGAGAAGTCGGCCTGGGGGAGCAGATCACAGAGATGACCTGTCAACAACTGTAAGGAGGCTGGTGCTGGGGGGGCAGAAAAGCCAAAGAGCTGTATGTGCAGGCCAGCCCCAAATGCTCATTTGAATAAGAATTCACTGATTACAAGACAATGGAGGTACAGACTTATATAAGGTATTGAAGCAATCATCAGTACAGGTACTACTGGTACTGCACTGCAGTGACGTTTCTTTCTGGTCTTAAAAATGCTGACAGGTTCTCTTTGTGGCTCTGTCCCTAAATGCACTATCTGTTATATATCGACCTCAGTGATTCTGGATGCATAGTTGGCTGACCAAGATCCAAAACTGAGGTTTAAAATGTTACAGAAGGGGGCTATGTAAAGTACTAGGGGAATTTTGTCGTAAAAAAAAATTTGCACATTAAGGGCGCAGTCAGATGGCCACATAACACAGACGATCACATCACAATGCTCGGACTGGCTCTCTTGAACCGAGTGTGACAGCCTGTATTTCTATGCAGCTGTCACACTCGGGTCAGGAGAGCTGCCAGCCCGTCCGAGTATTGCGATACGATTGTCGTCCATGTTACATGGCCGTCTCACTGCGTCCTTAGACACAGACCGGTTTGTGCAAAAATGTGTGACTTTTTGCAAATGCTTATACTTGCTGTCAATTATTTTATATGCTTAGCGTAAGTTGCATATGGCGGCAGTCATGAGCAAAGGAACTGCTATTCTCTTACACCCTGGCACCCCACAAATAAAAGATAATGTCCTGTCTGTTGTGTGGTTTGTGTTAATTGAATAACAGTCACTCTTTGTCCTGGGGACTCTGTTTGCTCCACGATCCCTGTTCCGGACTCGGTCACACAGTTCACACCAGACACGTGATCATTTTTCAACAATCCAACTTTACTTAACACGTTCAGTTTTCATCACGGATACAGCACAGTGTGTTACAGTTGTAACAGTTTCTGCCGCCTGCGTTATCCCTCTCTCTGCTGGCACTTCTTGCCCCTGGTATTTCCTGCTCGGCTTTGCAGCCTCCTGCAACTCTGACCTGATTTCTGCCTGTGAATCGCTGTCCGTTTTACCCATTGGGGACAAAAGCAAGTTTGGCTCCTCCATACCTTTTCCAGGCTGTAGGCCTCGGATATTAAGGGATGAATACCTGAAATTGGTCGCTGCCGTTCTCAGGTTGCTGCTTTCTTCTTTCGTTTTCTTTGTATCCTGTGTGACTTTCAGCCCACTGGCCCTGAACTCCTGCTGTAGTACTTCTAATCTTTCTCCAGACAGTACTATTTTCCCTTATATAACCTTACTCCCTCCCTAACTGGGGCTGTTCCTATATATGCTAAGCCTTACCTTACTCTACCTAACTACTTGCTGATCTACAGTGACCTCCACTGTACTTCCTATCCCTAACTATAATTAACACTTTGCACTATGTTATATCCTATTTCTTAAACTGTCCTTATATTCTATATAATACAGTACAATATCAAAACACATCATTAACAAAGTGGACATGAGTCATCAACTACATTAATAGTAATAAAACCATTATTAAAATATATAAATTCTACAGCATTATTTCACATTACAACGAAAAGCGTACCCATTTTTTTAAGAAGAGATGAAGGGTATGAATTGTCCTGGACATACCCTTACATACCTCCCTCCTAAAACATGGTCGCCCCCGACCATATGGTACCGATAAAACACTAAACATGTATATAGGCATTACTTTTAAAACATTTAGCAAACATTTTTTTGTGTCACATATAAAATTATAATGCTGTTATATTAGAGTCCTTTCTGGCCTTGTTGGTCCACACATTAATAACTGCCCAAACGTCCCAGGGCACAGTCCTTACAAACCCGGCACGTTAATCGGGTATCCGTTTTGTCCCATGGGTCCGCTTGACCTCTGTCTCGCCGTGCTGGAGACCCAACACAAGTGTCCAAGTTCCTTTCCTGAAACATGGGTCCACATGACCCCAGTCCCGCTACTTTAGGGATCTGGGCACAGCGTGTCCTTTTAACAACATAAAGGCCCATTGGCCAACTTTTTCCTGCTCAGGGTATCCAAACACAGGAAGTCCATATTAAACATAATGGCCCAGTGGCCAACTCACCACAGCTCCGACAGTCCAGGAGCGCTCTTAGTTACTGCAGTGCTGACCCGGCTTGATCATCGAGTCATCCTGTTCAGGTTTTTCTCCCTCCCTACTTTTTGTAGACTAAGGCCCTTTAAAAACAAGTATGCGGCCCATAAGCCCCTGTGGGGAAAGTTCAAGGTAAGAATAAAGGCAGATCATGGGTAAAAGGGCACAGTCTATGGAATGGCCACACACAGTCAGTTTTTGTTAACAAAGGGTGGTTGACCCTGTTAGGGTCACAGTCCCGTAATCCAGCAGGGGAATGCGCAAAACAGGTTCAAAAGAACTTGGGGGGGGGAGGGGGTAACACACTGCACTCATTAACAAACCTTTGGCCCTTCTGTCTAGCACTGATATTTCCTCGGTGCATTCAGGGGCTCCTGACCAAGGGATGCGGAACAATCCCTGTATCCATTTTTTAGTACAACTAGCACAACAATGGCATCTGCCCAGAACTTTTTTTCTTAAAAGGGACCGCGTCCTTATGTTCCATATAATACAGTACAATTTCAGAACACATCATTATTAACAAAGTGCACGAGTCATTGACAACATTAATAGTAATAAAACCGTTATCAAAATATACACATTCTACAGCAATATTTCACATTACAACCAAGAAGTATTTGATACACTGACGATTTTTCAAGTTTTCCCACCTTCAAAGAATTGAGAGATCTGCAATTTTTATCGTAGGTACACTTCAACTGTGAGAGACGGAATCTAAAAAAGAAAAACAGAAAATCACATTGTATAATTTTTAAATAATTAAATTGCATTTTATTGCATGAAATAAATATGTGATCACCTACTAATCAGCAAGAATTCTGGCTCTCACAGACCTGTTTGTTTTTCTTTAAGAAGCCCTCCTACTCTGCACTCATTACCTGTATTAATTGCACCTGTTTGAACTGGTTACCTATATAAAAGACACCTGTCCACACACTCCATCAATCACACTCCAACCTCTCCACCAAGACCAAAGAGCTGTCTAAATCTAAGCACACTAGGGACAAAATTGTAGACCTGCACAGGGCTGGGATGGGCTACAGGACAATAGGCAAGCAGCTTGGTCTGAAAGCAACAACTGTTGGCACAATTATTAGAGAATTAAAGAAACACACGATGACTGTCAATTTTCCTTGATCTAGGGCTCCATGCAAGATCTCGCCTCGTGGGGTAATGATGATTCTGAGAAAGGTCAGGATTCAGCCCAGAAGTACACGGGAGGCCCCGGTCAATGACCTGAAGAGAGCTGGGACCACAGTTTCAAACATTACCATTAGTAACACACTACGCCCTCATGGATTAAAATCCTGCAAGGGCACGCAAGGTCCCCCTGCTCATGCCAGCACATGTCCAGGCCTGTTTGAAGTTCACCAACAACCATCTGGATGACCAAGAGGAGGCATGGGAGAAGGTCATGTGGTCAGATGAGACCAAAATAGAACTCTTTGGTATCAACTCCACTCGCCGTGTTTGGAGGAAGAAGGAGGATGAGTACAACCCCAAAAACACCATCCCAACCGTGAACAATGGTGCGGGAAACATCATACTTTGGGGGTGCTTTTCTGCAAAGGGGACAGGACGACTGCACCATATTGAAGGGAGGATGTGTGGCACCCCAGGGGTCTGGTTTCCACAGTAATGCAATGTTATGTCTGAGAGCAGGTGGGAGGTCTCTTGGTCAGGAATCCTATGCATGCCACACCTCCTGCCCAGTCCTGGGAGGGGAAGGACTTCCCCTATATAAACCTGGGGCTGAGGCAGGGTTGGGGAGTTCAAAGGGAGAGTTCAGCCAGGAGGGCTGACAGGGAGCTGTGGCTCCGGCTGGGCCCAGCTCCTGGGCCATGCCAGAAGTAGAGACAGAGAAGAGAAGCAGCTATGGGAAAAGAACAACAGGAACTCTGTGGGAGCAGTGTTACAAGGAGTCAGGGGCTGGCAGCTGCAGAGCTCGCCCTGACTGAGAAGTTATCACCGGACCCGGCGTCCTAGGCTGTGGGGACTAATCTTACCCAGCAGCAGAAACCGACCGGCAGGGGATTGCAGGTCCTCTGGCCCAGAAACCCGAAGGCACGGTCACACGCGTGGGACCAGCACCGCCGTCGTGGAGCGGAAGCTACTAGAAGGCCCCGAGTCACCGGCCATACGGGTGAGCACCACACGGTACACTCAGGGACGTGGGCTACTTATACCCGCCTCTAGCATGGTAGCCAGAAGAGTATCGTTAGTTTGGGAGGCCTACAACTCCGCCTGGCCAGGGGAGATCCCATCTGCTCAAGGACTGACCAGGCCCCAATCGCTAGCCAGTACTCCGGGAGGGTCTATCTTTGTCACCAGTAAAGACCCTGAACTACACCGTACCGTCTCCGAGTGGTTCCTGCTACCCCCATCATCCACGTCGGCTGCCCTGAGGCCATACCCCTCCCGTTGGGGGTTATGCTATCACGCTGCATAATCCTACCACCGGCCTCAGCGGTCTGCCCTGCAGCAGCAGCTCCTTAGCTGTACTCAACGGGTGGCGTAGTCGTCCAACATCTACCGCTAATACAGCGCCACTTAGTCTGACTCCCTGGGCACGGACCGGGTCACCGCCACGAGACTACAACCCTCAACAGATCCGGCTCCGGGTAAGCTCCCGCGTGCGCAACGCAGCGCGACACAGGCCCAGGGGCGCGTCAACTTTTGGCGTAGTCGGCAGGATCTCGTGCCCGCAGCCACTGGGTACTGCGTGCCTGTAAAAGACTGTTCAAACTTACCTGTGGTGAAGATTCCCGCCATCCGGCGCCATCTCCCGCTTCCTTCCCGCCATCGGTGGAGTTTTCCCGCCATCCGGCGCCATCTTCAGCCTTCTTCCCGCCATACGTGGAGTTTTCCCGCCATTGGACGCCATCTTGAGGACGCCGCGCGGGAAGAAGAGGGGCGTGGACTCCGAAAGCGCGCGAGAACTGAAGCCCCGCCTCACGTCCGGACGTTGCGTAAGGTCCTGGAAGGAGCCCAGCAGACGCCGACGTCACAGGAGCGCGACGGAAGGTCCTCAACCCTGACGATCCACTGCGGAGCCGCGGCCTACGGAAGAGGATCATCGCAAGGTAGGCCACGGTCCACTAGGGGGGAGAAGGATGTCGGATACGGAGGAGAGCTTCACTACTTCAACCCCCGCCAGCGCCACCGCTGTGGCGGTCATGCCTTTCACCATGCCCTATATCCCGGGGGCAGCCTGGCTACCCCAGTACTCGGGGGAGTCACATACCCTGCATGACTTTAGAGAAAAGCTGGATAGCCTCTTCCAGGTGTACCCCCTCACAGAGGAGCAAAAAGTGAGCATCCTGGTGGCCCAACTAACTGGGGCAGCCCAAAGGGAGGTAAAGTCCTGGCCACCTGGGAGGAGGACTGTCGCAGAGATACTAACTCGGCTAACCGAGGAGGAGCTGCAGTACTACCAATACGAGGAAAGCCAAGAGGACCCGGACGGGTCTGAGGACTACCCTCAGGAGGGAGCACAAAGAGGACATAGCTACTGAAGGGAAGTAGCGTGAATAAAGAGCTGTACATAGTTACCCGTTAGGGTACAAGGACTGCTGCTAATTAAAATATGGTCCCCGTTGGGATTAGTGAATTGTTCCCCGTGTGTCCCTATCCCTTACCAGGCTGAGGACTGTGAGCAGCCATCCCCTATCCCTTACCAGGCTGAGGACTGTGAGCAGCCAATCCTTATCCCCACTGGCCGAGGACTGAGAGCAGCCATATCCTGTAAATAATTATGTGTTTCTAGTAATTTATAGGAGTCCTTGGTGGATTTACCGGGAATCCTTTGTACAGTTAGTGGAGCGTAACCCAGGATGGACTAAAAGACTGTTAAGGACTCGGGGCAGGACAGACCCCTACCTGGTTACGTCTCCCTGTTTTGGTGAAATGGACACCTTTGTTTCCTTCAAAGACTGCACCCGGTTGCGGACATGCCGTGACCACCTTTATGTGTTTTTCTTATTGTATTATTATTGTTATACCCTGTTATGTTTACAAAAGTATGTTTAGTCCCGGAGTACTAAATTTCACTAGGGTGGAATGTGGCACCCCAGGGGTCTGGTTTCCACAGTAATGCAATGTTATGTCTGAGAGCAGGTGGGAGGTCTCTTGGTCAGGAATCCTATGCATGCCACACCTCCTGCCCAGTCCTGGGAGGGGAAGGACTTCCCCTATATAAACCTGGGGCTGAGGCAGGGTTGGGGAGTTCAAAGGGAGAGTTCAGCCAGGAGGGCTGACAGGGAGCTGTGGCTCCGGCTGGGCCCAGCTCCTGGGCCATGCCAGAAGTAGAGACAGAGAAGAGAAGCAGCTATGGGAAAAGAACAACAGGAGCTCTGTGGGAGCAGTGTTACAAGGAGTCAGGGGCTGGCAGCTGCAGAGCTCGCCCTGACTGAGAAGTTATCACCGGACCCGGCGTCCGAGGCTGTGGGGACTAATCTTACCCAGCAGCAGAAACCGACCGGCAGGGGATTGCAGGTCCTCTGGTCCAGAAACCCGAAGGCACGGTCACACGCGTGGGACCAGCACCGCCGTCATGGAGCGGAAGCTACTAGAAGGCCCCGAGTCACCGGCCATACGGGTGAGCACCACACGGTACACTCAGGGACGTGGGCTACTTATACCCGCCTCTAGCAAGGTAGCCAGAAGAGTATCGTTAGTTTGGGAGGCCTACAACTCCGCCTGGCCAGGGGAGATCCCATCTGCTCAAGGACTGACCAGGCCCCAATCGCTAGCCAGTACTCCGGGAGGGTCTATCTTTGTCACCAGTAAAGACCCTGAACTACACCGTACCGTCTCCGAGTGGTTCCTGCTACCCCCATCATCCACGTCGGCTGCCCTGAGGCCATAACCCTCCCGTTGGGGGTTATGCTATCACGCTGCACAATCCTACCACCGGCCTCAGCGGTCTGCCCTGCAGCAGCAGCTCCTTAGCTGTACTCAACGGGTGGCGTAGTCGTCCAACATCTACCGCTAATACAGCGCCACTTAGTCTGACTCCCTGGGCACGGACCGGGTCACCGCCACGAGACTACAACCCTCAACAGATCCGGCTCCGGGTAAGCTCCCGCGTGCGCAACGCAGCGCGACACAGGCCCAGGGGCGCGTCAGATGGATGGGGTTTTGTATCACGAGATTTTGATCAACAACCTCCTTCCCTCAGTAAGAGCATTGATGATGGGTTGTGACTGGGTCTTCCAGCATGACAATGACCCGAAACACACAGCCAGGGCAACTAAGGAGATGCCCGCAAGAAGTATTTCAAGGTCCTGGAGTGGCCTAGCCAGTCTCCAGACCTGAACCCAATAGAAAATCTTTGGAGGGAGCTGAAACTCAATGTTAGAAAGCGACAGCCCCGAAACCTGAAAGATCTGGACGAGATCTGTATTGAGAAGTGGGCCAAAATCGCTGCTGCAGTGTGTGAAAACTTGGTCAAGAACTACAAAAAACGTCTCTGTAATTGCAAACAAAGGTTTCTGTACCAAATTTTAAGTTTTGTCTTTCTATTGTATCAGATACTTATTTCATGCAATAAAATGCAAATTAATTATGTAAAAATCATACAATGTGATTTTCGGGATTTTTTTTAGATTCTGTCTCACAGTTGAAGTGTACCCACGTTAAAAATGACAGACCTCTCCATTCTTTGTAGAAAGGGAAAACTTGCAAAATCAGCAGTGTATCAAATACTTATTTTCCCCACTGCATAACCTTACCTCCCAACTCTTGAAGAACAGAAAGAGGGACAAAACATGCAGCGTTCGACCATGCCCCTAGCCACACCCAAGCCACACCAATTTACCATTTTAGCAAGGAAGCCGACTTACTCACTGCCCAAACCGCTCATCCCACCTATTACCCCGGTTCCTGCATCCCAGGGTCTGCGTATGCCTGGCAGATCCCCTGGCAGTGTGTGTGTTCCCTGTCTCTTGATGAGACAGTGCGCACTCTCCTAAAGTGTCCCCAGTCAATAGCTGGGAGACACTTACTACTTAAGGTTCCTCCACCTGTTGGGAGGTGCCTGAGCGACATTTGTGCTAGTTAGTTACTTGCCTGCCTGTTATTAGGGCCCCGTATCCTCTTTGCTTGATCCTGATCTTGTGTTGTCTAACCTGTTTCCTGCTTCCGTAACTGTGGCCGTCCTGTCTGCCATCCAGAAGCAGCACAGTCTGCACCAGTACCTGTGGCCATCTTGTCTGCTACCCGGAAGCCACACAGTCTGTTCCAGTACTAGTGGCCATCCTGTCCTCTATCCAGAAGCCGCACAGTCTGTACCAGTACCAGTGGCCGTCCTGTCTTCTATCCAGAAGCCGCAGTCTGAACCCCCAGCAGTGGCCATTCTGTCCTGTCTGTGACACTCTCTCTGACAGCAAAACCTTTCGGGAGTATGTTGAACACGTGAGGACGGTATTACAGCGGTATCAACAACACGGAGTTAAGTTGACCCCAAAGAAGTGTGAACTGTTCAAAAGGCAAGTTCGATTTCTAGGGAAAAATTGTGTCTGGAGAAGGATATACTATGGACAGAAATCGCTCCGGTATTGGCCTTAAAAGACAAGCGGCCCTCTACCGTTGGGGAGTAGAGGCAGATATTAGGATTCCTCTCCTACTACCGTACTTACGTTCGGAACTTCTCCAGGATTGCCGCCCCACTATACCTCCTCTTGGGGGGGACGACAGAGTCAATAACACCCACGGAGAAAAAGAAGAACGCGGGTAGGACTGGGCTTAAAAGGAACAATGCCGTTTTGTACAAACAGCCCATTCTCTGGACAGCAGACTACCCGGAGGTATTGGAAGAACTAGTAGACTACCTGGTAAAACCACCCATCTTGGGATATCCTGATTTCAATTTACCATTTGTTCTTCATTGTGACGCTTCTCAAGTCAGACTGGGAGCTGCCCTGTATCAGCATCAAGATGGAAAATTGAGAGTCATCGGTTACGGTTCTATAACGTTGATATACGCCGAGAAGAATTACCATCTACATTCTGGAAAATTGGAGTTCTTGGCATTGAAATGGGCTATCTGTGAACGATTTAGAGATTATCTCTATTACAGCAAAGAGTTTGAGGTATACACTGACAAAAACCCTTTGACCTATGGTTCTCACTACAGCCAAACTGAATGCAGCGGGTCAGAGATGGGTCGCTGAACTAGCTGACTTCAATTTCAGCATCAAGTACAGGCCAGGAGAATGCAATGCGGATGCTGACGGATTGTCGAGAATGCCACTAGAGCCTGAGGAGTTCATGCAAGAATGTTCAGAGGAAGTCAGTCTGGATGCAATTGAGAGCACTACCCAAGCAGTACAAGCTTATCAAGAGGAAGACACACCATTGTGGTGTCCGTTGATGGTGGAAACCACCAAAAAAGTGAGAGAACAAGATCACCACCTGTCTATTCAACAACTACCAAAAGGAAAAATCCATAGAACACAACGGGAAGATCAGATAATTAGTAGAATATTACTTTATGTGCACCAAAATCGGTTTCCAAGTAAACGGGAGAGAGATAATGAGTCACCAGCAGTATCTGTTTTAGTTAAAGAATGGACGAAGCACTACTTCAGTGAAAACGGTATCCTGTATCGTAAAGGAGGACAAAACCAGCAGTTGGTACTTCCCAGAGTATTCCGTAGGTTGGTCTTCAAAAAACTCCATGAAAACATGGGACACCAGGGAGTGGAAAGGACAAACAACTTGATCTGTGAATGGTTCTTCTGGCCGTACATGCAGAGAGATATTGAGAGGTACGTGACCAGGGAGTGTGGGTGTCTGAAGGATAAACGTCCCAACACATCAACCCGGGCACCTATGGGCAACATCCAAACTACATATCCGTTCAAGATGGTCTCAATAGACTTTCTATATCTCGAGACATGCAAGGGTGGCTACGAATGCATATTGGTGGTGATGGACCATTTTACTCGATTTGCTCAAGCATATGCCACCACCAATAAATCGGGTCGAACAGCGACAGAGAAGATCTTCAATAATTTTGCTTTGATGTTTGGATTCCCTACGAGGTTACACCACGACCAAGAAAGAGAATTTGAGAAACAGCTCTTTGCCAAGCTAGGAAAGTACTGTAGAATTCAGAGATCTCACATAATGCCCTATCACTCAGAGGGTAATGGACAAGTGGAACGTTTTAACCGGACATTATTGTCAATGTTGCGCACTTTAACAGCTGACGAGAAGAAAGACTGGAAGAGTTCTTTGTCAAAAGTGGTACATGCCTATAACTTACAAAGAGTGATGCAACGGGTTACTTACCCTTCTTCCTATTGTATGGACGATTGCCAAGATTGCCAATCGACATCATGTTCGATACTCTAGTGTCAGTGACTTACAGAACGTATCTGGAGTACGTTCGGAAATGGAAGGACCGGATGGCAGAGGCATGCAACATAGCGTCCAAAGTGGTTAAGCAAGGATAGAGCAAGAGTAAGGAGTACTATGATCAAAAATCTTATGGAGCAGAATTGGCACTGGGAAGCCGGGTGCTAGTCAAGAACGTACGTGAGAAAGGTGGTTCAGGAAAACTTTGTTCATACTCGGAAGACAAGGTGTATGTGGTCGTAAAGAGGAAAGCCGATGACAGTCCAGTGTATGAAATCCGATTGGAAAGAGGGGACAAGAAAACCAGAATAGTCGGAATATATTACTACCCTGTGATTATCTCCCACCACAACAAGACTTCCCAGAAGCAGACCGACATAGACCGAGATCGACTAAGAGACCACCATAGATTGAAGCTCTGGTGGTGGATAGTGACCTTGAAAGTTCCGATGAAGAAGAGCACACTGTTTTATTTCTCGGACCGGCAAGGAGAGGGATGTGCCATCCTCAGGAGAGTGAACTAAGTCCCGAGGCTCCAGAGTTTGTACCAAGGAGTACAGATGAAGTCCAATTAAGATCTGATGATCGAACTCCGGTCCCTGCAGAGACCGATCGACACTCAGGAGGAGCGGAATTACCAGACCATGCAGAAACAGGTGATTCAGGAGAAGTACAGGAACTTACAGAGGCAGCTCCAAGAGCATCTGAAGAAGCATGGAAAATGAGCGCGGTGGAAGAAACTCCTGTGACCGAAGAACCCGTGGTATCTGAGGAACAACCCGTTGACTCGAGAAGTGAGGAGGCCCATGATGCTGACGTACGAGACCCTTGGTGAACCGAGTCAAGTGCCAATTACTGTCGACTGGAAACAGGTATCTCTGCCTGTGGACCAGGTAACCCCACTTGAGTGGTATTCACCACCGAGAGGCAGTATGGAAGATGTTGCCTGGTGGAAAAACTTGTTTTCATGCTTTGATTTTCCTTAAAAGACTTTGTAGAAACAAAGAACTGTTAAGGCCTAGTGAGAGAGAGAGCTGGTTGAAGACATACGAAAAGCTCCAGCTGAAGAGATGCTAATTATTTTGATTGTGTTAATTGTTTCTTTCTTACAGGCATTCTACAAGAAAAAGGTCGTAAGAATAGGTTGTTATCAATGTTTATGTACGTTATACCAATTTGACAATGCCAATCTCTATATGAAGTTATTCAACTTTCACCACTGTCTCAGAATTGGTCAGATTGACCAATTAAGACGAATGTTGAGGACGACATTCAAAAAAGAGGGAAGTGTGTGACATGCAGAAGTAGTGCTGTTGCTTCAAAAGCATCCAGCAACTATTAGAAGTAACACAAGCACAGGAGACAGGAAGTGTTGTGCTCCAGAAGCATCCAGCAACTAGAGGGGTTAACATAGTCACAGGAGACAGGGAGTGTTTTAGCAGAGCCCCAGGGGGATTGTGGGGAAGTTGTTTACTGTCTGGCTAGAGCCGAAGAGAAAGGTGGTGTATGATCTGCATCACAGAAGGCAAGTGAACAGAATTCAGGTCAGGAGGGAAGCTAAACACAGGTCAGATAGACTCCCTGAGCTAACAGTGCTGAGTATTATTGGACAGAAAGATAAGGACTGGAAGGAATCCTGTCATAGGGATCATCTCCCTCATCAGACCCTCCCCCCTCCATCTCCATGCAGGATAAAGAATGCTTTATACTATTGAGTCCTTGTGAAGGAAAAGCCTGTGGTTGTGTATGCATTAAAACTGTGCTGTACTGTGCTACTGGATAGACTGTGTACTACTGTGCTGCGAAAGAGATTTTACTGTTGTTACAGGAGCCTGTTGCCCAAAGAGACACTTAAATTGCACTGGCCGTGCCTCATTAACTGTTACTGTTCTATCGTTACTGAGGACTCTTGTCAAATGTGTCTGGTCAGCAATTGAATCTATCCTGTACCTGAGCTGCAGCCTATGGTCGCCCTGAGTAACGATTCCCCCAGGATTCCAACAAATTCATGTAACCGGTCTTGCCTCTATCTGGACTTAGGCGGCGTACGTGTAACACAAGTAATCAATGCAAACTCAAGTAGTGAGCACTTGTGCTCAAGACTAATCTAAAAAGTTAGATTTTTTTATTTTCAAGGCTTTAAACTTCTGTGAAGCACCTGTGGGTTCAGGGTGCTCACCACATATCTAGATAAGTTCCTTGAGGGGTCTAGTTTACAAAATGGTGTCACTTGTGGGGGGTTTCCACTGACACATCAGAGGCTCCCCAAACGTGACATGGCGTCCCCTAATTATTCAAGCAAAATTTCCATTCAAAAAGTCAAATGGCGCTGCTGCTCTTCCGAGCCCTACCGTGTGCCCAAACAGTGGTTTTCCCCCACATATGGGGTATTGGCGTGCTCAGGAGAAATTACACAACAAATTTTTGGGTCCATTTTTTCCGGTTACTCTTGCAAAAATAAAAAAATGTGGGTAACATTTTTGTGAAAAAAGTTAAATGTTCATTGTTTTCTTCCACATTCCAAAAATTCCTGTGAAGCACCTGAAGGATTAATAAACTTCTTGAATGTGGTTTTGAGCACCTTGAGGGGTGCCGTTTTTAGAATGGTGTCACTTTTGGGCATTTTTCAAAAAGGCCCCTCAAAGTCCCTTCAATGTGATGTGGTCTCTAAAAAAATGGTTTTGTAAATTTTGTTGGAAAAATGAGTAATCACTCGTCAAATTTTAACCCTTATAACTTCCTAACAAAAAAAAATTTTGGTTCCAAAATTATGCTGATGTAAAGTAGACATGTGGGAAAAGATATTTTTTAACTATTTTATGTGACATATCTCTCTGATTTAATGGCATGAAAATTCAAATGTTGAAAATGACAAAAGGGAAGGTGCCATCAAAAAAATGTTTTTTTCAACAATTGAAAAAATGTAAAGTATTAATGTTTTAAAAAATGTTGGAAATATTATCATTTGTTTTTAATTAAGTAAAATATGAAAAATATTTAAAATAAGTTTGGTATTTCCACTCTTAAACACTAGGGGGAGCAGCTGCTGAAATTTGCCATCAAAACCTAGTGTAGTGCTAGCTCACATTACGACTGCTGTAAATGTGGGCGGGGTCTGCTCACATGTGTGTGACATCGTTCCTCTCCTCCCCTTCTGGGTGTTTGTAAAAGGATAAGAATGAATGAAGTTTAGGATCACAGTGTGGAGCCATATTGTTGGTGACTGCCAGTGATACTGACAAGTAGACAGTGTCACCGAGGACTGCTGGCAGCACTGATTCTGTTAGTTAGTGCTGATCGTTGTATCATAAACTGGGGTTAGATACGTGGAATGTGTCATGCTGGGATTAGATACAAGGCTAAGTGTAGTGTATCCATAGGCGGATTATAATGAGGGCTATCTGGGTGCCCATGGCCAGATTGCCCTCATTATAATATTTTTTGCGCCAACATCGGCGGCGCTTATCACCAGCATGGAGCGCGCCTCTTGCTCCGCTGCTGGCAATAGAGAGACGGAGCATAGCTGCAGCCATCGCCCTCTCTATGATTCAGCTGGAGTGATGATGTCATCACATGCCTGCGTCGTTTACCAGGTACACGCCAGCAAGGAGAGGAAGGAAGTAGAGCTGCAGGGGATCACTAGGAAAGGTGAGTTATTTTTTTTTTTTCTTGAATGAATTGAAGTGGGAGGATGGGTGAGAGCACAGTACCTTATAATGGCATGGGGTGGGAGGATGGGTGAGAGCACTGTACAGTATCTTATAATAGCTTGGGGTGGGGATTGGGTGAGAGCAATACACTGTACCTTATAATGGATTGGGGTGGGAGGATGGGGGGTGAGAGCACTGCACAGCACTTTATAATGAATTGGGGGGAAAGGATGGGTGAAAGCACTGCACAGTACTTTATAATGAATTGGGGGGAGAGGATGGGTGAGAGCACTGCACAGTACCTTATAATGAATTGGGGTGGTAGGATGGGTGAAAGCTCTGCACAGTGCATTATAATGAATTGGGCTGGGGGATGGGTGAGAGCACTGCACAGTACCTTATAATGGATTGGGTGGGAGGATGGGTGAGAGCTGTGAACAGTATGTGATAATGAATTGGGGTGGGAGGATAGGTGAGAGCACTGCACAGTACCTTATAATGAATTTGGTGGAAGGATGGGTGAGAGCACTGCACAGTACCTTATAATAAATTGGGGTGTGAAGATGGGTGAGGGCACTGCACAGTACCTTATAATGGATTGGGGTGGTAGGATGGGTGAGAGCACTGCACAATAACTTATAATGAATTGGGGTGGGAGGATAGGTGAGAGCACTGCATAGGACATTATAATGAATTGGGGTGGGGGGATGGGTGAGAGCATTGCACAGTACCTTATAATGAATTGGGGTGGGGGATGGGTGAGAGCACTGCACAGTACATCATAATGAATTGGGGTGGGAGGATGGGTGAAAGCACTGCACAGTTTGTCATAATGAATTGGGATGGGAGGATGGGTGAGAGCACTGCACAATATGTTATAATGAATTAGGGGGTATGTGGCTGTACTGAATTGGGGATATGTGACTATAATGAATTTTGGGGTATGTCATTTTAATTTTGGGGTATACAATTAGAATGAGTTGAGGAGAGGACGTGATTATAATGAATTGGGAGAGCAGCAGGAGCACAGTGGGGGGTTGAGGAAGCAGACAGTGACTTGTAATGAATTGGGGGAAAGAGCACAGGGCTCATTAATTTATATTTTTATTGGGCGGGGAAAAGTGACTAATTATAGTTAGTGGGGGTCAAAGTGGTGGTGTGTTTATATTTTGAATGGTGTGTTGCACAATGGCTAATTATATATTAATGGTGGGTGCATGTCTGTATTCAGCGGCGCAGTGTGGGGGATTCTTTTTTATGGAAACAAATTTATGTGTGTGTATATATATATATATATACATACAAGTGCTTCTCACAAAATGAGAATATCATCAAAGAGTTAATTTATTTCAGTACTTCAATACAAAAAGTGAATTTCATGTATTATATGGAGTCATTACAAACAGAGTGATCTATGTCAAGTGTTTATTTCTGTTAATTTTGATGATTATGGCTTACAGTCAATGAAAACACAAAAATCATTATCTCAGTAAATTAGAATAATTAACAAAAAACACTTGCAAAGGCTTACGATGCGTTTAAAAAGGTCCCTTAGTCTGTTTCAGTAGGCTCCACAATCATGGGGAAGACTGCAGACTTCACAGAGATCCAGAAGGCCGTCATTGACACACTCCACAAAAGGTCATTGCTAAAGAAGCTGGCTGTTTACAGAGTGCCGTATCCAAGCATATTAATGGAAAGTTGAGTGGAAGGAAATAGTGTGGTAGAAAAAGGTGCACAAGCAACCGGGATAACTGCAGCCTGGAAAGGATTGTTAAGAAAAGGCCATTGAAAAATTTGGGGGAGATTCACAAGGAGTGGACTGCGGCTGGAGTCATTGCTTCAAGAGCCACCACACACAGAAGTATCCAGGACATGGACTACAAGTGTCGCATTGCTTGTGTCAAGCCACTCATGACCAATAGACAACGCCAGAAGTGTCTTACCTGGGCCAAGGAGAAAAAGACCTGGACTACTGCTCAGTGTCCAAGGTGTTGTTTCATATGAAAGTAAATTTTGCACTTCATTTGAAAATCAAGTTCCCAGAGTCTGGAGGAAGAGTGGAGAGGCCACAATCCAAGCTGCTTGAGGTCTAGTGTGAAGTTTCCACAATCAGTGATGGTTTGGGGAGCCATGTCATCTGCTGGTGTAGGTCCTCTGTGTTTTATCAAGACCAAAGTCAGCGCAGCCATCTACCAGTAAATTTTAGAGCACCGCATGCTTCCTTCTGCCGACAAGTTTTTGGAGATAGAAATTTCATTCTCCAGCAAGACTTGGCACCTGTCCACATTGCCAAAAGTACCAATACCTGGTTTAAAAACAACAGTATCACTGTGCTTGATTGGCCAGCAAACTCGCCTGACCTTAACCCCATAGAAAATCTATGGAGTATTGTCAAGATGCAGATGAGAGACACCAGACCCAACAATGCAGACGAGCTGAAGGCTGCTATCAAAGCAACCTGGGCTTCCATAACACCTCAGCAGTGCCACAGGCTGATCGCCTCCATGCCACGCCGCATTGATGCAGTAATTGATGAAAAAGGAGCCCCGACCAAGTATATATATGAATTTACTGAACATACATTTCAGTAGGCCAACATTTCGGATTTTAAAAACATTTTTCAAGCCGTTGTTATAAAGTATTCTAATTTACTGAGATAATGACTTTTGTGTTTTCATTGGCTGTAAGCCATAATCATCAACATTAACAGAAATAAACACTTGAAATAGATCACTCTGTATGTAATGACTCTATAATATGAGTTTCACTTTTTGTATTGAAGAACTGAAATAAATAAATAAACTTTTTGATGATATTTTAATTTAGTGAGAAGCACTTGTATATATGGGACATACATATGTAACATTTTTATTTTAGGGGTGTGGTGAACAGTGCGGTAAACTCTACAGTGGCCACATCGCAACTTTAGGACGTCGACAAGAAGGTTTGACAAGATGGAGAAGAGACAAAGAAAATGGCTGTAATCAGACGAGACATCAGTGGTAAGTTATTGGCTGCAAATATTTATTCTGTATCTGCACCATACAAAGGTTTACACAGTTATCAGTGGAGTCAAGGACCACTGATCAGTAAACCATGATCATTGTTCTCGGCACTTCGAGTCCTGTTTACAGAGAACGATGATCTTTTGTGCTGCACAAAAAGTAATTTCACCTGATGAACGAGCGTTTTGCTCATTCATCGAGTGATTGGCAGCCTGTTTACATTGAAAGGATATATCATATGAACACCTCTTCAATGATTATCTTTCAGTGTAAATGCAGCTTATTTGCAGAGATGATTGGAGTAATACTTTTGTTGGCAAAAGAAACTCCTTTAATATGTAAAGCACTGTCACTTAGGATACAGGGTCTTCCCTTGTTATGTTCAGTGCTGTATGTAAGGGAAAAAATGTTCCCTTCTTTCATAATATCCCCTTTTGTTATGTATAGCCCCGCCCCTTATTACATAGCATCCTCTCTTTTTATGTAAAGCCACGTCTCTTATAACATGGTATCCTCTATTGTTATGTATAGCCCCGTCACTTATTACATGGTATCCTCTATTGTTATGTTTAGTGCTGTATATAAGGGAAAACATTTGGTGTCTCCAGAGCACCAGAGTACCTGTGAGTTCATCACGTGACCTGTCACATGACCTACCAAAAATATCATGTGGCATGTCACATGAAATGTCGGGTTCTGGGGAACTGGAGATAGGGTCGGCGTCCAACCACTGTCTCCTATGCTCAGGGGCTGCCGTATTTGCAGACTGTAAGTATCGTCCACTGACCCTTGCAGACCTGCAAAGTAAAATGGTAGCCCCCAGTGGCAGCATTAAAAAATATTTACAAGAAACTATAAATGCAATTTAATAACGCTTAGGTTATATCAATATGTTATGTAAAAATATATATTTTTTAAAAGATAAAAAAATGCTGCACCTTCCTTTTAAATAATGCACAAATAGCACTTTTTAAAAATGGATATTTTTTGCATCGACCCCAAATTTGATTCCTTTGTATGGATGAAAGATGTGAATCTATTCGACTGTAAATTAGATATAAACATATCAAAATGCATGATAAATGTGGATACCGCCACAAATTGTGGTAAAAAAAGGAACCCACATAAATGGTTTAAACCACTCCAAAACAACATTTTATATAAAGTGGAGAATAGTGTTGAGCCACCCCCGTAGTGTTCGAGTTCGGTTCGGTTCGTCGAACACCCGTGTGTTCACCGAACTGTTCGTCGAACTGTTCGTCGAACACCTTCGAACACCGTTAAAACCAATGGCAGGCAAACAAAAACACATAGAAACACATAGAAAACACCTTCAAAGGTGTCCAAAAGCTGACAAACTGCTCAGAAGACATAACTAACACATGGAAAAGTGACAAGTACATATAGTCATGCGAAAATAAAAGAGGTGGAGGAGTAAAAGGAGGGGGAGACACAGATATAGGCATGTCATGCCCTTCTAAAATCCAAAAAGTGAGAAGCCGACACGGCCAGTCCGCTCCTGCCCGTGCCACCTCCGTGTCGCCGGGTTTGTGCCAGAGCCGCGGTGAACCCTGACGGCCAGCCCCCCTCTCCCAATACTGGTGCCTGTCCGCTGGTGGGTCGAGCGAGCCCCCCTGTGGTGGAGGCAGCTCTAAGCTTTTTAATTTAAATTGTCTCTCTAATTTGAATGAATACACTTTAAATCCATTTACAAGGATCTATTGGAGGGCAAGTCTCATGCCAGCAGCCGCGGTAATTCCAGCTCCAGTAGCGTCCACTAAAGCTGCTGCAGTTAAAAAGCTTTTATAAGGATCGAGCTCGGCTGTCCACCGCAAGGCATCCTACTGCCAGTCCCAGCCCCTATGCCTTGGGGTGCCTCCTGATGCTCTTCACTAAGTATCCCATGGTCCCGAAGCATTTCCTTTGAAAAAATTAAGTGTCTAAACTACAGGTGGTGTAGCTTGCTTAACAGCCGGGATAATCCGCTGACTAGCAGACACTGCTACTAGGCACAAAGTATTTCCTGGGCTAGATGCAGTTAAAAATTTGTAATTAGATACTCTCGTTGGATGCTGAGAAAGCATTCCATAGAGTCTCCTGGCACGCCATATATGATTCTCTTAAAAAGCTTGGGGTAGGGGTCTAGGGGACCCTTTTATAGCCAAAATCACGGCCCTGTATCGCAATACGTCACCTAGGCTGAAGATAAATGGAACTGTAGCACCCTGAGGGCTCGGTTGCTACAGACGTATTGCACCTCACCCAGAGGTGTGATATCTCACTCTCAGGTAAGGATGGAGTGTGGATCAGGACCTGACACCTGCATGCATTACACCACATTGCCGTGGGGCAGGGCGACCAATATGCCCCTGAGATGGGCACGACAGTCCCTGTCACTGGCTGGAGTGGGGGGAGGGAACACTGAGGAAGGGGAACCCTGTAGTGCAGGAGCAGGGAGGAAGCAATTCTTGGGTGCATTGAGAAGGGAGTATAAAAGGTGGGCATCATCTTAGTTCAGAGAAGTCTGAGCAGAAGTGGCAGGGAGCAGGGGCTCTGCATGAGCTCTGCTCCGGAGGCGGGCCTAGTAACAGAGGCCCAGGCCTGGAAGAGGGAGAAGGAAGGAAGAGGAGCGGAGAAGGCTCCAGGAACGAGGAATGAAGGGATCCCAGGGGTGCGGACGGGCGAGTCGCCACCGCACGCCCGAATCCACCTGCGTGGAGGGGTCAGGCCAAAGGGGGAGACCGGTCCCCGAACTAGTGGAGGCAGGAAACGACCCTCAGCTAGAAACCGGAGGCTCTGACATTTTATGTGGCGCAGCCCCTCGCTACACCCGCTAGGAAGGCACCACATAGGGTCAGGGAAACTGGCGCCAAGTTTACCAAGAGGAGGCCCGAGGCAGCCGGACAGAAGTGTTGGTAAGAAAGGCCAGACAAAGGACACACAAAGGGGGTCCTGTGAAGTGCTCCAAAGTTATCTGGGAGTTGTCTGAGCCCCTCACCTGGTGAGCACAGTACGACGTGGGCAGCCGTTACCTGCAGACGTGGTCTGGATAATAAGAACTGTGAGTAAAGGCCCTGGACTGCATCACTGACTCCGTGTCGTTACTGCTGCTGCCCTGCACCATCACCCCCATCCTCCGCATACACTGCCCTGAGGCTATACTCCTCCCGTGGGGAGTTATGCTACGCTCTGCTGCACCCACAACACCAGCCTCAGCGGTCTGCCCTGTAGCGGCGGTTCACTCTGACCGCAATCCACGGGTGGCGTAGTCCGACATTTAAACATCAAAACCACATAAATAGTTCCGCCACTGGTTTGACCGCCCTGAGCCACGGAACCGGGTCGCCGCCACGAAGACTACAACCACCAGCATCCACCAAAAAGGGTCCGGCTCCGGGTGTCCCAAGGCCCAGGGGGTGCGTCAGAACATTTTCATCACCTTTCACAATCAACAATGGGACAAGGCAGGGATGTCCTCTGTCCCCTCTCTTTTACATCCTAGTGACGGAGCACCTGCTCTCATCAATTCGCCATAACCCCAATATTAGGTGGATTGAGGTGGGAGGCACCGAGTACAAGTGCTCTCTATTTGCTGATGATGTCCTAGTATATATCACTCAATCACATATATCCATCCCTGCTGTTATGGCTGAAATAGATCACTTTGTTACATGGTAAAATTTTAAAATCAATGCAGCGAAGTCTGAGGCCCTCGATGTCTCCCTCCCCAAATCCATATAGGATTCCATCCAGTCCAACTTTCCCTTTGCCTGGCCCTCACAGGGTATCAAATACTTAGGAATTCATATTCATAGAGACCTCTCCCATCTATGTTATCTTAATTTTGGGCCCTTTATTGAACAATTCCATACAGACCACGGTTGGCAAGTTAGAACTGTAAGATTCACTACGTGAACCACTGGTGTTTTGTGGAAAAGCACATGTACACTGCGTTCCAAATTATTATGCAAAAAGTGTTTAGGAGTGATAAGGGAAGAATTTGTTTGTTTGTCAGTTAAACTCATTGATGGTGATGTGTGTCAGGGCTCTTTATATCACTGTAAGCAATTGCAGACACCTGTGCTAATTAGTTTGGCAGGTGTGTCCAATGAAAGGCAAGACTACTTAAGAAGGCTCTCTCACATTATTAAGCAGCCTACATTTTCTGCCAAAATGGGAAAGAAAAAGGATGTGTCGGCTGCTGAGAAGCAACAAATTGTGGAGTGTTTAGGTCAAGGCATGACTACAATCAACATTGTGCGATGATCAGGATGAAGTGTCTTGGCAATCAAGAAGTATGTAGCTGATTCACAGTACACACGTGTGCGTGCTGATAAGGGCAAATTGAGGACTCTTTCCTACAGGCAATTACGTCAGGTTGAAAGAGCAGCGGCAAAAAAGCCTTGTCATAGCAGCAGACAAGTTTTTGAAGCTGCTTGTGCCTCCAACGTCCCCCGAACAACAAGATGCAGGGTCCTTCAGAGGTTTGCAGCTGTGCATACGCCATCCTGTCGACCTCCTCTATCCACTTCACACAAGCAGAAACGGCTCCAGTGGGCCAAACATTACATGAAGACTGATCTCAAAACTATTTTGTTCACGGATGAGTGCCGTGCAGCGCTCGATGGTCCAGATGGATGGAGTGGAGGATGGCTGGTTGATGGACACCCCACGCAAACACGGCTACAGCGCCAACAAGGAGGAGGTGGAGTAATGTTTTGGGCTGGAATCATGGGGAGAGAGATTGTCGGCCCCTTTAGGATCCCTGAAGGCGCTAAAGATGAACTCCATAATGTATGTGGATTTTCTCAAACAGCACTTCCTGCCATGGTTCAAGAAGAAGAACCATGTATTTCACAGCAAGATCATTTTTCTGCATGATAATGCACCATCTCATGCTGCACATAAAACATCTGCATCTCTGGCTGATATGGGCATAAAAGGGGACAAACTTATGGTGTGACCCCCATGCTCCCCTGACCTCTACCCCATTCAGAACCTTTGGAGCATCATTAAAAGGAGTGTCTATGATGGCGGGAGGCAGTTCACATCTAAGCAACAGCTCTGGGAGGGTATTCTGTCCTCATGCAAAACAATTGAAGCAGAAACCATCCAAAACCTGACAAATTCAATGGACGAGAGAGTTCAGAAGCTCCTTTCGAACAAGGGGTCCTATGTGAAAATGTAACATCACCTAGAATAAAGTTTTGAGTTGAAAACTGTTTGATTTCAGTTTCTAACAACCTGCTAATGCTTATAATTTCAAAAATGACCATTTTTTTGGTCTTTATTAAAATGAAAAGGTTGATCGAAAAGTTTGGGGGATCTAAGAGTGTGGCAACCCAGTAGTCATGATTACTTCGAATTCTGACAATATGAGGGTCATGCTGCAGGTAGTGCAGCAAGAAGGCACTTATGTGTCTTGCGCATCTCGGAGCCCCAAAATTATTTTCCGGGCTAGATGCAGCTAAAAATTATTTTTAATTTTAAATCTTGTGGAGCTTATTATAGATGGCCTAATAGGATCAGTGCTGCACACTGCTACAAAGCCCAAATTATTTTCCAGTCAAGATACAGATAAACATGATTAGTAATTTGAAAGCTTAAAACGGTTGGTAGGGTGATTTTAACCAATCATCAAGCTTTTACTCTCCCCAGGATGACACAGGGGTAGAAAAGTCGTTTCGGATCCATGATTTGTTCATCTTTATGAACGTGAGTCTGTCTACATTATCAGTGGAGAGCCGCGTGCGCTTATCTGTCAGCACACCACCAGCAGCGCTGAACACACGTTCAGACAGAACGCTGGCTGCGGGGCATGACAAGATCTCCAAGGCGTAAGTGGCTAGCTCCGGCCATTTATCCAGATTGGAAGCCCAAAAAGAGCAAGGGTCCAGTGACACAGTCGTGGCTTCAATGTTTACTTGGAGATACTCCTGTACCATCGTCTCTAGGCGTTGACTATGTGTCAGACTTCTTGTCTCCTGTGGCCTTGCAAAGGATGGGCTAAAAAAGTGGTGAAATGATTCTGCAAAATTGATGTTACCAGCAGATACTGTGGTTCTGTTACGGTTTGAGTGCTGAACACTTGACGGTCCCACGGTTGGCAAGTTGGAACTGTGAGATTCACTACGTGCACCACTGGTGTTTTGTGGAAAAGCACATGTAAGATTCTGCAACAGTCTCTGCTGATAC
Organism: Phyllobates terribilis; assembly: GCF_046119375.1. NCBI lineage: Eukaryota > Metazoa > Chordata > Amphibia > Anura > Dendrobatidae > Phyllobates > Phyllobates terribilis. The sequence goes on along the minus strand of NW_027362765.1, from coordinate 597,623,792 downwards.
TCCTGCATGCGTGCATCCCTTTCTATGGCAGGAATAATTTCGGCAAATTTACTTTTGTACCGGGGATCTAACAGTGTGGCAACCCAGTAGTCAGGATTATTTCTAATTCTCACAATTCGAGGGTCATGTTGCAGGTAGTGCAGCAAGAAGGCACTCATGTGTGTTGCGCATCCAGGAGCACCAAGTCCCTGTTGTGTTGGTGGCGAGGTAACAATCATGCTTCCTTCCTCTGTCCTCTCCCCCCAACCTCGCACAACAGAAATGTGATCAAGGTCTCCCTCATCTGATGAGTCTTCCATCAGTTCGTCCTCCACTTCTTCCTGGGCTCCTGCACCTTCCTCACTAGTTTGGCTGCTACCATGCGCCCTGGTAAAACCATCTCCCCCACCCTCACATGCCTGCCGCCTTGGTGCTGCCGACCGTCTGGACCTTGCAGATGTTAGCCCTTCCGCATACAACTCCTCCTCCTCTACTTCCTCCACCTCCTCTTGTGCCATCACCTGACTCCGAATTCTGTTTAACATGTGCTCCAGCATGTAAATCACCGGAATAGTCATGCTGATAATGGCATCATCAGCACTAAACATCTTCGTCGCCATTTCAAAACTGTGCACTCCTCCAGCGTGATTTGCCCCACCTCTGGATCTCGTTGGCCCAGGCTATACGTCAGAACGTATTGCACCAGGGCTTGTCGGTGCTGCCACAGTCGCTGCAACATGTGCAGAGTTGAATTCCACCGGGTAGGCACATCGCATTTTAGCCGGTGAAGTGGCAGGCCCAACGACTTCTGTAGAGATGTAAGTCGCTGAGCTGCGGGATGCGAACGGCGGAAGTGAGCACACAGCGACCGTGCCCTCTGCAGAAGGCCATCTAGTCTGGGATAGTGGGCTAAAAATTGCTGGACAACCAGGTTCAACACGTGAGCCATACAAGGCACGTGTGTGACATTGCCCCGGCGAAGGGCCGCACCCAGGTTTGCAGCATTGTCGCACACGGCCTTCCCTGGTTTCAGGTCCAGTGGAGACAGCCATTCATGAAATTGGTTCTCCAGAGCTGACCACAACTCCTCAGCTGTGTGACTCACATTTCCCAGACATTTCAAAGTAAAAACCGCCTGATGACGTTGAGCCCTACTGCCAGCATAGTAAGGAGGTGTGCAGGATCCCTTCTGCGCAGTTAGAAAGCTTGTGGCATGACCAGACAGGCTTTGGGTGCAGGTGGAAGACCGAGAGGAGGTTGAGGAGGCAGAAGCAGTGGAGGAACTTTGACATAAAGAGGATTGACGCACAACTCGTGGGGACGGCAAGACTTGGACAGCAGCCCCTTGTCCTGCTGTCACCATAGTTACCCAGTGCCCAGTCAGCGACATGTAACGCCCCTGTCCATGCCTACTCGTCCAAGTGTCTGTGGTGAAATGCACCCTGTCACACACAGAGTTTCTCAAAGAAGCGGTGATGTTGTGTGCGACATGCTGGTGGAGCGCAGGCACACCTTTCTTTGAGAAGTAGTGCCGACTGGGCATCTGGTACTGGGGCACTGCGACGGACATAAGGTCTCGAAAATCCTCTGTGTCCACCAGGCGGAAAGGCAGCATTTCTGTAGCCAAGAGCTTGCAGATGGTGAAATTCAACCTCTTAGCTTTCTCATGGCTAGGAGGAAATGGTCTTTTACTTGTCCACATCTGAGGGACCGAGGGCTGGCTATTGTGCTTAGACGGGGTTAATAAGGGTGTCCCCGGCAAACTGCCGGTCTGTGAGGAAGATGCAGGCGGACATGTTAGGTTGCCTTGATCCAAAGGTGGTGCTATCGATGTCGGACAGCGCTCAACACCAGCTGGTGTTACCACCTCCAAAGAAAATGATGACCTGCCAATCACGCTGGCTGTTGCGGGTAAAGAGGTGGCAGGTCTGCGCCCCAAAACAGGTGTGACTGCTGTCCCCCCAGTCACAGAGGATGAAGAGGCCGCGGATGCACAAGATATGGCAGACGGTGGTTGGCCCGGCCGGCTAGGCCGCATTGTAGCACACTGAGCTTCCCACTGCAACTTATGCTTCATGTCCATGTGCCGGTTCATGCATGAAGTACTCAAACTATGTATTTTTTGGCCTCTACTTAGCTTTTGCTGACAAATGTTACAGATAACACGAGTTGGGTCATCTTTATCGATCTGAAAAAATGCCCAGGCTATGCAAGGCTTAGCACCCATGCGACCTGAAGAGCCACCACGACTTGTGGTGAGAGGCAGAGTTGTGTTTGAGGATGCAGTTGTTGACGTGCTTCCAGTACTACGTCTCTGTCCAGGAAGGCGCAACCTGACCTCGTCGTCACTAGCATCTTCCTCCACCTCCTCTGCTGACCTCATCTCTTGGCTGACTGTGGGTTGACAGTAAGTGGGATCTCCAACCTCATCATCATCACCCTGTGTGTTATCACACCCGTCGTCCTCAGAGCCAACCTGTTCCTGCCCTGACAAAAAACTAAAGTTTTCGCTCCAATCAGGTATTTGAGTCTTATCATCGCCTTCCTCATTGTCTCCACCAACAGGAGTTACAGTTTGGGAATGAGGGTCTACATTATGGTCAGAACCTTCTGCGTCTGGTCCTGGATCCGACTCAAAGATTCTGGGCATCAGTGCAGATCATTTCCTCGTCTGGATTCACAGAAGCGCTGGAGTCGACCTCTGATTCCCAGGCTATAGTATGAGTAAACAGCTCTGCAGACTCAACCATCTGTTCTACCTCATACTCAGACGGGCAGCTGGAGATTTGGGAGCTGTGAGGAAGCAAGTGCGATTTGGGTGACACCTTTGAGGACTGGAGTATTTGTGATGTTGAAGTTGATGTGGAGGAGAGCCCACTTAAAGGAGCACTTGATATCCGTTGAAGCACCTGCTGTTTTTGTGCCTCATCTGGAATTTGTAGCGATTGGCGTGGCCGTAAGAAAGGGATCTTATCACATTGTCCGCTAAAAGAAGTAGACATTTTAGTTTGGCTGGAAGATGGTCTTTCTTCTGCAGATGTTACTGTTGCTTTAACACCTACCCCACGGACACAACCTTTTTTCCCCTTCCCAACACGCCTATTCCCCTTTCCACCAGCAGCAGGCCTTTTTCCACTCATTTTGGTGGTTAACTAATTCACAACTCTGGAGTTGTTTGCACAAAAAAACAATGGATGGTAACCGAGCAGAGCTGAGTGGCCAAACTGTGGTATTAGGCCAAAACTATTGGCTGGGTTAGATGCAGAAAAAAATTATATTCAATTTGCAACCTGATGGAGGTCAGTATAGATGGACTAATACAACAAGTCCCACACACAGCTAGAAGCCCAATATTTTTTCAGAGGTAGATGCAGAAAAAAATATATTCAGTTTGCAACCTGATGGAGGTCAGTATAGATGGACTAATACAACAAGTCCCACACACAGCTAGAAGCCCAATATTTTTTCAGAGGTAGATGCAGAAAAAAATATATTCAGTTTGCAACCTGATGGAGGTCAGTATAGGTGGACTAATAGAACAAGTCCCACACACTGCTAGAAGGCCCAATATTTTTTCAGAGCTAGATGCAGAAAAAAATTATATTCAGTTTGCAACCTGATGGAGGTCAGTATAGATGGATTAATAGAACAAGACCCACACACAGCTAGAAGCCCAATATTTTTTCAGAGCTAGATGCAGAAAAAAATTATATTCAGTTTGCAACCTGATGGAGGTCAGTATAGATGGACTAATACAACAAGTCCCACACACAGCTAGAAGCCCAATATTTTTTCAGAGGTAGATGCAGAAAAAAATATATTCAGTTTGCAACCTGATGGAGGTCAGTATAGGTGGACTAATAGAACAAGTCCCACACACTGCTAGAAGGCCAAATATTTTTTCAGAGCTAGATGCAGAAAAAAATTAGATTCAGTTTGCAACCTGATGGAGGTCAGTATAGATGGACTAATAGAATGATGCTATGCCCAAAAGATTTTACTTCACTAGGTGCAGTAAAAAAATTGGTATTCTATACACAGGTGGTATATCTTGCAACACAGATAGGCTACTCCACTGACTAACACACTCTGCAATAGGCCAAAAAGGATTAGCTTTGCTAGATTCAGCCAAATGCTGTGAAAAAAACTTGCACAGCACTGGCACAGACCTGCCTGGCAAAAACTGATAGGAACTGATGTAACCTAGTCCTGAAAAGGACTCCAATTACAATTAGTCTTTACTCCCACAACCTATCTATTTAAGAGCACAGACCTGCCTGATAAAAGTCGTAGGAAATGCTGTAACCTAGTCCTTAAAAGGACTGCAATCACAACTATTCCCTACTCCCAAGCTATCTGTATATTTGTGCGAAAATTGGCTTGAAATTAACAAGGTATAGCGCACACAGCAACAGCGGTGCCGTCTAACACGCAGCTGCAGCAGTGAGAAAATGGTGGCGACGGGGAAAATGGCTTGGTCTTATAGGGCAAGGACATGTGACATACACTGCCAATGACACATGCCCTTGCTTGTGTGAGAAAAAGCACTTCGCTCCGTGTGTGCGCTGCTGATAGGCTGACAGATTGCACCTCCCCACTGTAAATGCGGGAAAGAGAAAAAAAAAATGGAGATCTTCATTGTTCCTGCAGAGATCCATCCCCTGCCCCTCCCCCCACCCCGCTGTACACTCAAACTGCGTATTAACATTAATTTTCATCATTACTGAGAAAAAATCCAGTTATGATTTTGGTGCACGAACAGTTATCGAACATAACCTCGAACAGCCGAATTTTTCTCAAATTGTTCGTGTTCGCCGAACGGCTCGAACACCGCCCAAAACAGCTCGAATTTGAGATTGGCGAACAGTTCGAGTAGAACAACGCTCATCTCTAGTGGAGAACCAATTGGAGTTTTAAGGTAAAGATTTATATTTTTATTAATTACAAAAATCCATTTAATAAATAGAAAGGTATTTGTACAAAAAAAGACAGACAGATAACAAACGCTGGTGAAATTACAGTACATGTATCCAAGTATAAAGTCACATGCCACTGAGCATAAGTGGAATTCTCCAATATAATGACACAGTGGTCCACAATGGAAAAATACCCGTGCTTTTAAATCATGAATTGCAATAAAAATTAGGGAATAAGCCAGAGACAATATAGAGTCCCCAATGCATGTTTCGCTATTTTAAATCATCAGCTTTCTCCAGGGGAGTTGGTAACAGTGGTACTTTCAAGGTCCTTTAAGTATCCATGGTGACGGTCACATGATTGTGATCACGCGACTCTCCTCCACCAATGAGATCGAGGGGTGCGGCGCATGCTCGTCACGCCACAAGCATCACTCAAACACCACCCAGCTGTCAAGCTGCCAACACGCATGAAGCTCCTGAACATGCATGGAGACGCCGAATGATGTCAGGAGACGGAAGCAGGCCAGGCACCCATGTGCACATCAATCCCAAGGGGGGACAAAACAGAAATGCACAAGGGAATATGTATAAAGCGATAGTATAACATGCAAGTCAGATGGTACAACACTGACTACATCACAAGCAGTGAATTTTCACTAATTAAACACATTTTTAGAACAATCGAACATATAGCAACGTATATAGTCTGGGGTGTTTCGCTTCTTAATCCAAAATGCATGGAGAGTTTCAATTTTAAAGAGAAAAAAAGGAAGGAGAAGGTTCAAGTAGGATCACTTATGATCAGTGAACTACAAAAAAAGGACAATTAAAATCTGAACATAAGAAAAATGAGCTTTAAAAATGAAGGGCAGCTTAATAGTCAACATAGACTGTATCAAATAATATATATCTACAAAAAGGAGGCAAAACTTAAAGATTCATTTAATCCTGTTGGAGTCATAGTACCCAAAGTAGCAATCCACCTTGTCTCACATTGAGTGAGAAGTTTTTTGACATTTCTGATGTCATTGTGGATTGTATCAATACCTCTTACTTGAAAAGATTTGGGATTACTATTATGAAAAATTCAGAAGTGACAAGGAATTGTATTTAACTCAGAAATGTCGGCCACTGTCTTGGCCACGTCAATGTCCCTCACGTGTTCACGCACCCTTACTCTCAGTTCCCTTGATGTAAGTCCCACATATATCATGGGGCAATCGCAAGTGGCATAATAGATAACATTTGTCGTGACACAAGAGATATGGTGATTAATATGAAATTGTTTCATCCCATCGACCGAGTCAAAAGTGGTGATCCGGAGGACATTGGCACAGGCAAGACAGTGGCCGCACGGATAACATCCCAGGAATGGCCCCCTTGAACCAAAGGATTTGTTTTTTTGGGACATAATGACTCCTTACAAGGATATCCTTTAAATTCCTAGCGCGCTTGGGTGTCATAAGGGGTGATTCAGCAAGGAAGGGTCCTAGGGAGGGCTCAGTTTTAAGTACCTACCAATGTTTAGCCAAAATGGCTCACATGTTTGTCCATTCGTAATTGTATGTCGAAATGAACCATACAGTATCATTTTGTTCCTTTTAAACAGTTTGTTTCGGTTGGGTAGACACGGCTCTCATATCTGTTTTTTAAGCATCTACGTCTGTACCCCCTCTGTTCGAATCTCCTCCTAAAGTCTTCAGCTTGTACCTCAAATTTGTCCTCGGATGAGCAAATCCACCTCATCCTGAGGAATTGTCCAACCAGGACAGCCCTAATCGTAGCGATATGATGAGCAGATATCACATGTATTAGAGAATTGACCGATGTTGCTTTTCTGTAGACATCAGTCTGTATTGAAGAGTCATGATCTATCTCAAGACTGATGTCCAAAAAGTCAAATCTCTTGACATCATGCTTACACGTCAATTTTATATTCGAGTTGGCGTTCAACTGACTCAAACAAATTGAGCTGCTGCACTGTCCCCTGCCAAAAAATAAGCACATCATTAATGTACCTTAGCCAACAAAGCACATGGTCCAGGGTCAGCACCCCCTCTCCGCCAAAAAATGGTCCTCTCCCAGGACCCCAAAAATAGATTGTCATACGAGGGAGCGCAGGCCACGCCCATGGCCGTGCCATGTCTTTGTAAATACAAATGCAATGCTGCTCCTCTGGTCTCCTTGCAAGCCAGGACCTGTAATACAGGAAGTGAACAGTACAGCTTCCTGTTACTGGTCCTGGTGATAGAAGGTAAGTAGAGCTCAGCAGAGCCGGGCTATAATAAAATGGCGCCCGGCCACACCTACAGCTGTGAATTGGGCAGCCCACAGGTGTGCCCAGTTCACAGCTGATGAGGCTGCAATGTTGGAGATCGGGTCGGCGTCCAACAACTGTCTCCTATGCCCAGGGGCTGCCGTATTTGCAGACTATAAGTGTTGTCCACTGACCCTTGCAGACCTGCAAAGTAAAATGGCAGCCCCCAGTGGCTGCATTAAAAATGTATTAAAAAAAACTATAAATACAATTTAGTAACGCTTAGGTTAAATCAACATGTTATGTAATTAAAAATATTTTTTAAATAATAAAAAAATATGGCAACTTCTCTTTAAATAATACACAAATAGCACTTTTTAAAAAAGGGTTATTCTTTACTTCGACCCCAAATTTGATTCCTTAATATGGACGAAAGATGTGAATCTATTCACCTGTAAATTAGCTTTACATAAGTATCATGATATAAAATCTCGAGATCCATTACTTATGAAAAGAAAAGATGAGGCTATACAGATCCTAGAAGAACTTGGATCAGATTTGATAAGTGTTATGATCTGCTCAAGAACTAAGGAAAGATAGGAAAACTGTCCCTACAATAGGACTAGGGCTGATTCCCTACGATGCAGCGGGCAACCTGTTCCTTGTGAACAGACCCGCCTTCATCCTCAGCTAGTCTGAACGCAGACCTATAGATATAAGGGGGGGGGTCCCTAAAAGTACTAAGGACTGGGATAAAATTGGACACCTCCTAGCAGAAGTTGTAGCGGAGCAAAAAGACAAACAGACAAAAAAACTTAGAGGTCCAAGGACCAAGCAAACTATAGAGATAGGTACAAAGCACCTGGCTAGATTAAGAGTCAAAGTAACACTGAAGTCCAGCAAAGCCAGAAGGGCAGAGCTGGAATAAATAGGCAGCAGGTCACGTGACCACAAAATAGTAAAAAACTAACAGGAGGGTTCCTACAATAAGTACTATTGATTTAATCTCTCCCCTTCTCTCAAGTCTGAAGCCAAAGAGCAAAAATCCCCCCCCCTTCACAATATCACAATATTGATACTTTTGTGAATATGGTTACAAATAACCTTAAAAATTTAAAAATAACAGTAATTTGAGCATGGATCAATTGAAAGCATTAAAAGAACTGCAAGATAATGACAAAATTATATTGAAACCATCTGATAAAGGGGGGAATATTGTAATAATGAATATTGAGGATTATGTGCAGATGACAGAAGCCCTGTTGAAAGATGAAAAAAACTTATGGAATATTAAAAAGTGATCCCACCAATGATTATCTTAGAGTTGGACATCCAATTGAGAGATGCTATGGTTGATAACCTGATTACAACAGATGAATCCAAATTTAGAATGAGTAGACATACGAGGTTCATAACAATAACTGGGGCTTTACTTGGGGAAGAGGAATATGTACAATATTTACAGGCAGATAAAATGGATAAGGCCCAACGGTTGTCATCTTTCCCCCAGTACTTGATACAACTTCAGCCCTGGTTCCCTCTTTAAGTGAAGCATTTCTGTTGCTCTGCTCTATAGCCCCAGAGAATCTTCCTCACCAATGACAGTATATCCGGATCCTAGTTCTCCCCACATCCTAGACTTGAGCCCTAGCTTCTTCTGCAGCCTGCAGATAGAATGTGCCCCCGGGTCTTCAATAGCTCTCTTGAGTTTCTCCGGCCGGCTAGGGGGACTCTTGTGGAGGGAATCTTCACTCTGGTGATCCTACTGTCTGGGGTACGGGGCTCACATCTACCCTAGCAGCCACTATCCTGAGGCTGCCCGTACTATTCCAAGTACTATCTCTCACTGAAGTGTCACTTAATGATTATGGAAACTAACCAGAGACTTCCTAAAGTGCCCACCCTCTATGGGCTGTCATTACACATAATTAACCCCCTCACTGCCCTAAATGTCTGCAATACTGCTGTCAGACTTAACCTGTCACCTGCATCCGGGACAGTGGCATCTTGTGGCTGGTTACCAATACTACAGCCCACAACAAAACATATTAGAAACAAAGCCTTATTCACATTCTATGCTCAACCACGGCACTGGGTTCCCCTTTACTCTACTGGGCTGGATTATCACAGCTAACCCCTAAACTGGACTCAACTGCAGCCCAGAGAGATCTAACTGTTGGGAACATTCTCTTTAACCTTTTTAGTGCCAGAGGGAAGCTACATCCTTCCCCACTACTACACTATCTTGGGTCATACCTAACAGACCGGACATTCAGAGTCTCCCACTCACACACCACCTCCTCATCTCACCCCCTATCTGTTGGTGTCCCCCAAGGTTCAGTTCTAGGACCCTTGCTCTTCTCCATCTACACCTTCGGCCTGGGACAGTCTCACAGCTTTCAGTATCACCTCTATGCTGATGACACACAGATCTACCACTCTGGACCTGATATTATCTCCTTACTAACCAGAATCCCACAACGTTTGTTCACTATTTCATCCTTCTTCTTTGCTAGATTTCTAAAACTTAACATGGATAAAACAGAATTCATCATCTTTCCACCATCTGACATATCCATCAAAGTCAATGGCTGCCCACTCTCCCCAGTCCCGCAAGCTTGCTGCCTCGGGGTAACCCTGGACTTTAAGCTCTCTTTCGAACCACAAATAAAAGCCCTTTCCATTTCCTGCCGACTCCAACTCAAAAATATCTCCCGGATATGTACATTCCTCAACCATGAATCTGCAAAAACACTAGTGCACGTCCTCATCATCTCACGCCTCGACTACTGCAACCTCCTGCTTTGTGGCCTCTCCTCTACCACTCTCGCACCCCTCCAATCTATCTTAAACTCTGCTGCCCGACTAATCCACCCGTCCCCCCGCTATTCTCCTCTGTCAATCCCTTCACTGGCTCCCCATTGCCCAGGGACTACAGTTCAAAACCCTAACCTTGGAATACAAAGCCACCCACAACCTGTCTCCTCCATACATCTGTGACCTAGTCTCCCAGTACTTACCTGCACACAACCTCCGATCCTCACAGGATCTCTTTCTCTACTCCCCTCTTTTCTTCTCTTTCCACAATTGCATTCAAGACTTCTCCCATGCATCTCCCTACTCTGGAACTCTCTACCCCAACATATCAGACTCTTGCCTACTGTGGAAACCTTCAAAAGGAACCTGAAAGCCCACCTCTTCCGAAAAGCCTACAACCTATAATAACCCTCGCTCCATCATATCACTGGATGACCAGCTCTACCCTCACCTACCATATACTCACCCATCCCTTCTAGATTGTGAGCACTCGTGGGCAAGGTCCTCTCTTCTCCTGTACCAGTCGCTGACTTATATTGTTCAAGATTATTGTAGCTGTTTTTGCCTTTTTTCATGTAAAGCGCCATGGAATAAATGGCGCTATAATAATAATTAATTATTTTGTATGGTATGCTATTTGTTTTTCGAGCATAAAAATTAAAAGTTCAAAAATTGCGAATATTCTACATTTTTGGCAAATTTCCAATATTTTAATAAATAAACGCAAATCATATCAACCTAAATTTATTTCTCAGAATCACTGAAATATGATGAAGCATTTCAAAGTTATTACCACATAAAGTGACAATGTCAGAATTTAAAAATTTGGCCTGGTCAGGAACGTGAAAACAGGCATTGAAGTTAGACCTGTGTGGCGCTTTTAACCTAATACTCATCAAAGATGGTGATGAATGGAAGACAGCATTCAATACCTACGATGGTCACTATGAATATCTAGTGATGCCTTTTAGATTGTGCAATGGATTAGCTGTGTTCCAACACTTCGTGAATGAGATCTTTTGAAATGTCCTGTATCAGTATGTCTTAGTCTATCTGGATGACATCTTAATTTTCTCCAGAGACTTGGACTATCATCGCCTTCATGACTGCTCCATTCTAATGAGACCGCAACAAAACCACCTCCATGCCAAGTTGGAGAAAAGTCTGCTTGAGCGAGAAGAATTGCCATTCCTTGGCTGTCTTCTGATGGTTCATAGAAAGTTTCTGCCATATTGGATTGACCACAGCCAGTTGGTCTCAAGGCCCTCCTAAAGACTCCTCTGCTATGCTAATTATTTATTATTTATACTTTATTAAAAACTACTCAAGTAGCTGCTCTGCTGACAGCCCTAACTCGGAAGGGCACTAATTCCTGGAACTGGTCTGCTGTTCAAGCCTTTCAAGAACTCAAGTCTTGTATTTCTTCTACTTCAGTCCTGCACCATCCTGATATGAACAGTCTGTTCTTCCTTGAGGTGGATGCCTCTGCTATTGGTGTAGGAGCTGTTCCTCTAGGGTAAGAAATTATCCTTGTGGATTCTTTTCCAGGAGATTTTCTCCAGCAGAGTGAAATTATTCTATTGGTGACTGTGAACTGTTCTCTGAATGTTCAGTGAATAACTATAGCTCCGGCTTCATCGACAGAAGCAGGAAGAGGAGCTAGTCAGCACTTCACCGTAAATACAGTCATGGTCGAAAGTGTTGTCACCATTGAAATTGTTCCAGAAAATGAAGTATTTCTCCCAGAAAAATATTGCAATTACATATGTTTTGTTATACACATATTTATTTCCTTTGTGTGTATTGGAATAATCCAAAGAAAAACAGAAAAAAGGCAAAGTGGACATAACTTCACACAAAACATCACAAATGGGCTTGACAAAATTGTTGGCACCTTTCCAAAAATGTGGGTCAACAACTTTGTTTCAAGTATGTGAAGCTCACTCAAACTAACCTGTGGCAAGTAACAGGTGTGGACAATATGAAAATCACACCTGAAACCAGATAAAAAGGGGAGAAGTTGACTCAATCTTTGTAATGTGTGTCTGTGTGTGCCACACTAAGCATGGAGAAAAAAAAGAGGAGAAGAGAACTGTCTGGGTGTTAGAACTCTCCTGTTAGGTTTTTTTTAGTTTGCTGGTCACATGACCATTTTTGCCTATTTAATCCGGCTCCGCCCTCCTGGTCTTGCTGAACTTCATTGTATTTACTACTCTTGAGCTAGCTTGGTGCTCTGTTGCCGTTCTCTGTTAGTTTTGCTAGGTCTTCTGACCTCTATGCTTTTTGTTGTGTGTTTGTCTTTGACTGCTACTATTTCTGCTAGGAGGTGTTCAACTTATCCCAGTCCCTAGTTCTTGTAGGGATCCCTCCATCACATCTATAGGTCTTCGTTCAGACTAGCCGAGGACTTTAGCGGGTCTGATCGCAGGATCAGGTTCCCCGTTACATCGTAGGGATCTAGTTTAGTTCTATTGTAGGGACAGTTCTCCTGTCTTTCCTTAGTCCCTGTAGCAGATCATAACAGTAAGTCCAGCCCTAAAAGAAAAAAAAAAAATTTCTCTAAGGAAAGACCTCCAGTTTTCCATCATGGTCTCAGTTCAAGATTTGGCTCAACGCTTGCAGGGACTCTCTCTGGAGGTGGCCAAGCTCCAACAACACGTGAGTAGCTGTTCTGGAGCACATTTTGTGGAACCAAAGGTACGTCTGCCTGATTTATTTTTTGGCGAACAACAAGATTTTTTTTCTTTTAAAAATGCTTGTTTATTGTATTTTCGTTTGAGATCCGGATCCTCTGGTGATGAATCACAGCGCATAGGGTTCATAATGTCACTTTTGCGCAAAGATCCTCAGGGATGGGCCTTCTCTCTCCAACCTAGTGATCCGTGGTTTAGATCAGTGGATAGTTTTTTTTCTGCTTTGGGTTTGTTGTATGATGATCCTGATCGTGTCTCATCTGCTGAGTCTGAATTGAGACGTTTGAGGCAGGGATCAGGTAATGTGGAAAAATATTGTTCTCACTTCCGTCGGTGGTCTGCCCAGGTGGGGTGGAACGATTCAGCTTTGAAAAGCTTGTTTCTTGCAGGGCTAGGTGAAAGGGTTAAGGATTTACTGACTGCTTATCCCACACCTGGAAACTTGCAAGAGGCTATGCAATTAGCTATACGAGTGGACAGGAGACTGCGTGCAAGGGTTAATGAGAGCAAATCCTCTGCTATGTCAGCTCCGAGTCTTGAGAGGGTCTGTGCTGACAATGGAGAGCCGATGGAGATTGGGGCGATGCCACCCCGCTCTCAGGAAAAAGATCGCAGGCTTTCTGAAGGCTTGTGCTTCTATTGCGGAAATTCTGGTCATTTTATTAAGAACTGTGTGCTTCGTTTGAAGAAAGAAAAAAAAATGGTCAGTTATGCCCGTATTGCCTGTTTAAATTCTAAGGGAGTATTCCTATCTGCCACTACTGCTGCTCAGGATGAATTAATTGAATTTCGGGTATTTGTGGATTGTGGTTCTACTCTGAATGTGATTGATGGGGGATTCTTGGAAAAACTTAGATTAGAACCTAAAACTTTGTCATCCCCTATTGCTGTGGTTTCTGTTGATGGCTCTCCCTTGAAGAGTGTTACTCATAAGGTCTGTGAATTTCCCCTCACTATTAATGGTATTCACCAAGAAAATTTGGATTTGGTGGTATTGGATAATTTGCCTTCTCCAGTAATATTGGGGTTACCCTGGTTAAAATTGCACAATCCTGTACTGGATTGGTCTACCAATGAAATTAAGTCCTGGAGCCCTAAGTGTTATGACAAGTGTTGTAACGGACGTATTGCTGCTGTGGATAAAGGGGAATTGCCTGTACCTATTCAGGATTTTTGGAGAGTTTTTTTCTGAGGAGGAGTCACAAATTTTGCCTCCCCATAGAGACTATGATTGTACCATTGAATTTGTCCCTGGAGCGACTCTTCCTAAAAGTCGTTTATTTAATCTTACTATTCCTGAGAGAAAGGCTTTGGAGGAATACATACAGACAAGCTTGGCCGCCGGTCACATTAGGCCTTCCAAGTCTCCTGTGGCTGTTGGATTTTTTTTTGTAAAAAAAAAAAGATGGCGGTTTACGTCCTTGTCTGGACTTTCGTGAGATTAATAAAATTACTGTACGCAATCCTTACCCACTGCCATTGATTCCTGATTTATTTAACCAGTTAGTGGGGGCCAAGTGGTTCTCTAAAATTGATCTCTGGGGGGCATACAATTTGTTGCGCATGAAGGAGGGTGATGAATGGAAGACTGCTTTTAACACTCCTGTGGGTCATTTTGAGAACCTGGTTATGCCTTTTGGTCTTACCAATGCTCCAGCATTTTTTCAGAATCTTATTAATGACATCCTTAGACCTTTAATCGGCAAAAATGTGGTTGTGTATTTGGATGACATTCTGATTTATTCGCCTGATCTGGAGTCTCATTGGCGGAGCGTACGTGAGGTATTACAGTTATTAATAGACAATTCGCTTTTTGCTAAGCTGGAGAAATGTGAGTTCGCTGTACAGAGAATTAGTTTTTTGGGTTACATTATCTCCAGTGAAGGTTTTGAGATGGACCCGGTTAAAGTTCAAGCTGTGCAGGAATGGCCTAGGCCTATTGGTTTGAAATCGATACAGAGGTTTTTGGGTTTCGCCAATTATTACAGAAAATTCATAAAATTTTTTTCTATTATTGTCAAACCGCTGACCGATCTCACCAGGAAAGGTGCTAATGCGGTTCAGTGGACTACTGAGGCCATTGAAGCTTTTGTGTTTCTAAAGGAGAGGTTCACCTCTGCTCCCATCCTTATGCAGCCTGATGTGACTAAGCCGTTTTTGGTTGAGGTTGATGCTTCTTCGGTGGGGGTCGGTGCGGTGTTGTCTCAGGAAAACAAGGATGGAGTACATCCCTGTGCCTTTTTTTCAAAAAAATTTTCTGAGACTGAACTTAATTACGATATTGGTAATCGGGAATTGCTGGCGATTAAACTCGCATTTGAACACTGGCGTCACCTCTTGGAAGGTGCTGAATTTTCCATTCAGGTTTTCACTGATCATAAAAATCTGATCTATCTTGATGCTGCCAAGCGCTTGAATGCCAGTCAGGCTAGGTGGGCACTTTTTTTCTCGCGGTTTAATTTTTCCGTTACTTACATCCCGGGTAGCAAGAATGTTAAAGCGGATGCTTTGTCTCGCAGCTTTTCTCCCATGGTCGGTGTTGAGGAGGAAGAGGAGAGCATTTTACAAGAAGGTGTTGTGATTGCTGCTTTGGACTCCGTTTTGGAGGATGAGATTCTTAAAGCTCAGGAGAATGCCCCATCTAACACTCCCCATGGGAGGTTGTTTGTGCCTAGGACCTTTAGGAGAGATTTGTTTGTTGAGTGTCATGAGTCTCGGTTGGCAGGTCATCCAGGAATTTCTGAGACCAAGAGACTTGTGGGTCGCAGTTTTTGGTGGCCTGGATGGCAGAAGGAAGTCATTAAGTGGGTGCGCCAATGTACTGTGTGTGCTAGATCCAAGTCTTCGCATGCTCCTGCTGCAGGGTTGCTTTGCCCTCTGGAGGTTCCTAGTGCACCTTGGACACATCTGGCTATGGACTTTATTACTGACCTTCCCCCCTCTGAAGGTTTCACGGTCATCTGGGTGGTCGTGGACCGTTTTAGCAAGATGTGTCACTTGGTTCCCTTCATCAAACTGCCTTGCGCTAAGACACTCGCTAAGGCCTTTGTCAAGGAAATTGTCAGACTACATGGTGTTCCTACTGACATTGTTTCTGATAGGGGACCTCAGTTCGTGGCTCGTTTTTGGCGTGCCTTTTGTGACAGGTTGGGAGTTCATTTGTCGTTTTCATCTGGATATCATCCTGAGTCTAATGGCCAGACACAAAGGAAGAACCAGGATGTTGAGCAGTTCTTGCGTTGTTTTGTGGCAGACAATCAAGAGGGGTGGTCTGAGTTTCTGCCACTTGCTGAATTTGCTCTTAACCATACATCCTCTTCTGCTGGGTGTTCGCCTTTTTTTTGTTGTTCTGGGAGACATCCGTCTTTTGGGTCATTCTCCAAATTGGTTTCGGCTGTGCCTGAGGAGGAGAGTTTTTCCGGTGATTTGGAGAGAGTTTGGACGGATGTGCGTGGTAATCTTCAGGAGGCCAACAAAAAATCTAAGAGGTACTTTGATAGGAAACGGCAAGAGGTTTTGTTTGCTGTTGGTGACATGGTTTGGTTGTCCTCTAAGAATCTGCGATTGAGGATTCCTTCTAAAAAATTGGGTCCCAAGTTCGTAGGGCCCTTTAAGGTGCTTCAGATAGTTAACCAATCTGCTGTTAGCTTGGAGGTTCCTACGTCCTGGAAGATTAAACCGGTGTTTCAGGTTTCTCTGTTGAAAAAAGCTGATGTGTCTGATGGTGATGCCTCTGCCACTGTTCCTCCGGTGGTGGAGGACGGGGAATATGAAATTTCCCGCATCCTAAATTCTAGACGGTATAGAGGGAGTTTGCAGTATCTCGTCGCTTGGAAGGGTTTCGGACCTGAGGATAACTCATGGGTGAGGGCGGATGATGTTTCTGCTTCCAGACTTGTCAGAGCGTTTCACAGGAGGTTTCCTGGTAAGCCTGGGCCTAGGGGATCCGGAGGATCCTCTTAGAAGAGGGGGTACTGTTAGAACTCTCCTGTTAGGTTTTTTTTTAGTTTGCTGGTCACATGACCATTTTTGCCTATTTAATCCGGCTCCGCCCTCCTGGTCTTGCTGGACTTCATTGTATTTACTACTCTTGAGCTAGCTTGGTGCTCTGTTGCCGTTCTCTGTTAGTTTTGCTAGGTCTTCTGACCTCTATGCTTTTTGTTGTGTGTTTGTCTTTGACTGCTACTATTTCTGCTAGGAGGTGTCCAACTTATCCCAGTCCCTAGTTCTTGTAGGGATCCCTCCCTCACATCTATAGGTCTTCGTTCAGACTAGCCGAGGACTTTAGCGGGTCTGATCGCAGGATCAGGTTCCCCGTTATGACGCGCCCCCTGGGACATATTCCTTTTTGAGGGGAATACCCGGCACCGGATCAGATGGGGGGTTGTAGTCTCCGAGCGGCTGTGACCCGGTCCCGTGCCCAGGGCGTCAAGCTCAGGGTTATGTGGCAGTCTTTACTGATGTTATTAAAGTTCGTTGTGTCGACTACGCCACCCGTTGTGATGCGGTCACTGTGGCCGCCGCTGCAGCAGGGTCCGCTGAGGCTGATGGTGGATGCGCAGCTTGGTGGGATAACCCCCAACGGGAGGGGTATAGCCTCAGAGGGGACAGGCGCAGAGGATGGGGGTTGTGGTGGTGCGGTGCAGCCGGTAATGATGACAGACTCGGGTTGTGCAGTTAAGGGTCTTTACTTACTGCAGATGTTCCTGGTCACTCTAGCTCCAAGTGACCTCCCGAGCCGTGCTGCGTCCACCAGGTCCTGGATCCGGCCAACCCCCAAACAAGTCCGGAGCGTGGCCCTGAGCTCTCCCTCTGTCCTTACTTCAGCCGTCCCCACCAGTGATTCACCTAAGTCCAGCTCCCTCGGGCCTTCTGTTGGGCAACCTTTGGCCTTAGGTTCCCTGACCCTTCCTGTGGTGTGCCTTCAGGGTGAATGTAGTGGGTGACCGTGACAGACACTGCCCACGGTCTCCGGTCTCTGGCTGGGGAATGTCTTTGCCCCCACCAGCTTGGGTTCCGGTACCCTCTTGCTGACTCCTCACCCGGTGTTCTTATTTGGGTTCTTGGGTCCCTTCTTTGTCCCCCTCTGGGTCTTTCTTCACTCCACTCTCTCTCTCTCCAGGGCTGCTGTTTCCTGCTCTCTGCATCTGACTTGTCCTCTGCAGCTGACTGACTGACCCTGATTCTAAGTTGGTGCCCTCCTTATATATCCCTCTATGTGTGAGCTCAGGTGACCAGCACCCAATGAGCTCCTACCACTACCCAGACTGCTCCCCCTATCTGCCCCTACACTACATGGGATGTTCCTCCCCCCTCCCACTCCAGCCAGGAACAGGCTCGGTCGCACCTGCACATTTCTAAGTGGGAGTGCCGTCGGCCTGCTCCTCTGGAATGGGATGTATGTAGTGCATGCAGTCTATCTGAGCTCAGTTCCACACTCCATCCTTACCCGGGAGTGGAATATCACACCTCTGGGTTGAGGTGCAATACTCCTGTAGCAGCCGAATCCTCAGGGTGCTACATTCCCCCCTGGTAAACCACAGCACGTCCTCGGGCTGCAAAGACAAAAACACCAAAACATACAAATTTTTATAAACATATAAAACATATAAAATATTATATATATATAACTTTTTCATATAGACATCATTATAACATTCTCGTCGTCTCTTTCTTTCTTCCTCCTCTGGTCACCGTGCAACTCGTGACCAGGTAAAGTGCGACAGTCTTTTGATAAGCAGTTTCTCATAAAACCAGTAGGGGGCGCCTTAGGAAGCGCAACTATGTACAGGGAAGTTTTGGCCGTTCTCAGTCCCCGGCCAAGTAAAGGGAATGGGATGGCTGCTCACAGTCCTCAGCCTGGTTTGGGTAGGGGACACACGGATTAAACTGTTCACTGGTCCCAACGGGGACTAAACTTTAAAGCAGCCACGGTTACTTGGGTACCCCGACGGGTAACTATTTACATCTCCTTTGTACTATTTCAGTCATAGTACCTTCTAGCCTTGAACCCGTCCGGGTCTTCTGGCTCCTCCTCCCTACACCGCAACTCCTCCTCTGTCAGGCGATGCACGTGGAGGGCGTAAGGTCCCTTGGCACACTTGTGCCGGGTGAACGTTACCTCGTCACCGACGTAGAGGTCACGGCCTTTGTGACCCTCTGGCAGGTGAGACTCGACATCCCGTCGGGTAACGAAGACGTCACCCATGGTGTTCCGGTCCTTTATGAAGCCCCACCCATGCTGCGCATTAAACTTTATTACCGTCCCGATGGTACGGGGACGATCTGCTGCATAGGGGTCCCTTCTGGTCCGACTCTTTTGCTCCGCGCTGCGGGTCCGGGCCCATTGCTCTCTGGCCCGCCTCTCCTCCCGCTCTCTCTTGAACTCTGCCAGCTGTTGACGGCAACACTCGGTACGCTCTGCTGCAGCTGCCCGAGTCTCTCCGGTGAACCCCATCAAATCTTCTCCCGTGGGGTCCCACACGAACTGGGCTTCCTCGAGTGGAGGCGAGACCCGAGTCACGGGCTTTGGAGCCGGGATCAGGGGCTCACACAGGGGACCTAACTTCTTTTGTCGCTCCAGTTCCAAGAATTCTTTGGGCCAGATGAAGGGCCGCCCGTCCGGCCACGCTAGCTGGCTGAAGGGGTCCTCTCCCAGACTTGGCACCCTTGATGTTACGGGTGCGGGCGCGATGGTGGGGGCGCCCAGGTTGCCCAGGCCTTGCGGCCAGGCCTGGGGCATCTGGAAGGTAAATGGGACTGTTAACACGGCGGCACCCTGGGCCACCTGGCCTTGCGACCAGGCCGGAGGCTCCGCGGAGGTAGATGGCTCTGCTGGGGATGCGGCGCCCGGAAACGCTAGGCCTTGCGACCAGGCCGGAGGCTTCCCTTCCTTCGCCACGCTCCGGGTCACGACGCGTGACGTCACTGGGGTCGCGACGGCGGCTTCCGGTCGGGGCCTAGTCGGTGGCGGTGTCATGGCGGTCTCGGGTACGGCAGGGGGACTTTCGGGCTCTGCGACGGGGAGCTGGGGCAGGTGGGTGGTCTTCCGGTATGGGGTATAGGCGTCCCCCTTACCTGCTGCCATACGTCTCGCTCCCTCTTCTGCGCCGTCTCCGGCCTTGGGTCCTCCCGCGTCATCCGCAGAGGTAGTCGGTGTCTTCTTCCAAGGGAGCGGGTTCCGTGGACGGATTCCAGCTTGCTGGGCCATCTCCCGGCCCCACTCCGCCAGGATCTCCCTCTGCACTCGGGCCATCCTTCCCGCGAGGCCCTCCAGGGCACTCCGCGCGCACTCCCGATCTCGGGGAAGCTGCGCCAGGATCTCCGCTAAGCCTAGCGGGGTTGTTGCCTCCAGCAGGCTCCTGACCATCGGGTCGGTGCTGCTCTGCTCTGCTTCCGGCAGGCTCCTGGCCAGCGGGCCGGTGCTGCTCTGCCCTCCTCCTTCTTCCTTTTGCAGGCTCCTGGCCAGCGGGCCGGTGCTGCTCTGCTGCCGCTCCATTCCCGGGTCTACTCTTCCTCTCCTCGACTCCGGGTGCTCTCGCTCTGGACACCTTGCCTCCGGGTGCGCTCGTTCTAGACTGCTCCAAGCGACACCCATCTTTTCTCTTCTCTTTCGTCTCCTCCCACTTCGAGGGCGGTCCCGGGGCAACTCGGTGACTGTCAGCTCCAGGGGTGGTTCTTTCACGCTGACAGACACCTCCAGCATCACAGTCTCTGTTGGTGGGGGCGGTTTCCACTTTTGGCGCCATTTTCTGTCCTGGCCCACGATGGGAGGTGGCCTCTTGCCCTCCTTTGGCACGCCCATAATGGCGTCCGCTGCTCTTCCAAGGCGGGAAATCTGCGGTTTTGGCGGGAAGCGTCGCCCAGTGGCGGGAAACTCTGCAGATGGCGGGAACAAGCTGGAAATGGCGGACAATCGGCGGGAAACGACTGGTGATGGAGTCCGATGGCGTGGACCCTCCGGAACCGGCGGGAGACTTCTTTCTGAGGTAAACTTGCACTTTTCTTCAGGCACGCAGTACCCGGGTGTTGCGGGCACGTAATCCTGCCGACTACGCCAAAGTTGACGCGCCCCCTGGGACATATTCCTTTTTGAGGGGAATACCCGGCACCGGATCAGATGGGGGGTTGTAGTCTCCGAGCGGCTGTGACCCGGTCCCGTGCCCAGGGCGTCAAGCTCAGGGTTATGTGGCAGTCTTTACTGATGTTATTAAAGTTCGTTGTGTCGACTACGCCACCCGTTGTGATGCGGTCACTGTGGCCGCCGCTGCAGCAGGGTCCGCTGAGGCTGATGGTGGATGCGCAGCTTGGTGGGATAACCCCCAACGGGAGGGGTATAGCCTCAGAGGGGACAGGCGCAGAGGATGGGGGTTGTGGTGGTGCGGTGCAGCCGGTAATGATGACAGACTCGGGTTGTGCAGTTAAGGGTCTTTACTTACTGCAGATGTTCCTGGTCACTCTAGCTCCAAGTGACCTCCCGAGCCGTGCTGCGTCCACCAGGTCCTGGATCCGGCCAACCCCCAAACAAGTCCGGAGCGTGGCCCTGAGCTCTCCCTCTGTCCTTACTTCAGCCGTCCCCACCAGTGATTCACCTAAGTCCAGCTCCCTCGGGCCTTCTGTTGGGCAACCTTTGGCCTTAGGTTCCCTGACCCTTCCTGTGGTGTGCCTTCAGGGTGAATGTAGTGGGTGACCGTGACAGACACTGCCCACGGTCTCCGGTCTCTGGCTGGGGAATGTCTTTGCCCCCACCAGCTTGGGTTCCGGTACCCTCTTGCTGACTCCTCACCCGGTGTTCTTATTTGGGTTCTTGGGTCCCTTCTTTGTCCCCCTCTGGGTCTTTCTTCACTCCACTCTCTCTCTCTCCAGGGCTGCTGTTTCCTGCTCTCTGCATCTGACTTGTCCTCTGCAGCTGACTGACTGACCCTGATTCTAAGTTGGTGCCCTCCTTATATATCCCTCTATGTGTGAGCTCAGGTGACCAGCACCCAATGAGCTCCTACCACTACCCAGACTGCTCCCCCTATCTGCCCCTACACTACATGGGATGTTCCTCCCCCCTCCCACTCCAGCCAGGAACAGGCTCGGTCGCACCTGCACATTTCTAAGTGGGAGTGCCGTCGGCCTGCTCCTCTGGAATGGGATGTATGTAGTGCATGCAGTCTATCTGAGCTCAGTTCCACACTCCATCCTTACCCGGGAGTGGAATATCACACCTCTGGGTTGAGGTGCAATACTCCTGTAGCAGCCGAATCCTCAGGGTGCTACAGTTACATCGTAGGGATCTAGTTTAGTTCTATTGTAGGGACAGTTCTCCTATCTTTCCTTAGTCCCTGTAGCAGATCATAACACTGGGGACTTGAGAATCAAAATTTTTGAAAAATATCAACAATCTCAAGGTTACAAGTCCATTTCCAGAGATCTTGATGTTCCTTTGTATACAGTGCTCAACATAATCATGAAGTTTACAACCCAGGACACTATAGCTAATATCCCTAGAAAGGGACGGCAGAGAAAAATTGATCCACGTTTGCAAAACAGGATAGTCCAGATGGTGGATAAGCAGTCCCAATCAAGTTCAAAAGAAATTCAAGCTGTCTTGCAAGCTCAGGGTGCATCAGTGTCAGCGCAAACTATCCATTGACATTTGAATGACATGAAACGCTATGGCAGGAGATTCCATGAAGAAAAGTACATGAAACACTTACTGACTGGCAGCTGCAGTCACATGCTGGTAAAGCACACCATCACAGTCTGCCTGTACACAAAGACCTATGGGGGACTACTAAATCATCTGTGCTGGACTGTAGAGGTGATTATTGTTTTTTGTTTTCATTTTAGAAAGTTTTCTACTTTTTTTTAACTTTTGACACTGCCTCCTTTAGCTTCTATTAGCCCAGATTTCACATGATCACTAGGTGAAACCAATCATTGCAGAGCTGCTAGATCTTAGCAGATCAGCTCTGCAGTGACTACAGCAGTCTAATTTTCCATGTTGCTAAGGCTTCTATGGATGGCCCAGTTTCAGCAAAAACCTGTAAAATAAAATAAGAAAATAATAATTCTGAATGGTTTCCAATGGTCTTTTATGACCTCTTGGGGATATAAAGTATCTAAAAAGATTTTAAAAAAAAGCACATTACTCATGCCAACAAAATGACTGAAAAAAATAAGAAATCCATCCTAATACTTTATTTTAGCATAAATTTAAAAAGAACTATACAAGAACAAATAATTATAAAGTGTACACAATACTCCTAATAAAAATTAAGAAAAAATAATATTTCAATAAAAAAGGCCTAAATGGAGAAAAAAAAAGTTGCAAACTTATTTTGATAGCCTAAGATAAATAAAGTTAGAGCAGTTAAACTACTCCATGCACAAAATTGCTTAAAGGGTCTGGTCATTTCGGACTGGAACACTCTAGTCATTAGGGGGTTATTGCCAGCAGAATGTACTAATTACAGTAATAAATACAGGTCTAGATTACTGGTGCAACACTGCCTCTCAGTGGTCATTACTGGTACTGCAGATATTTAATACATATATCTAAAAGATGGATGAGTTCAGATAGCAGCTACCATATTTAGCCCTTAAATCAACCCTAAAAATTGCATCTAATTAATCATGGTTCATATAAATGAAATGGATGGAGAGAGAGTGTCCGATGTAAAAATTGTAAACACGGAAATGGTAGGGGTATTCACGGCCACCATGGCTGAATTGGCACATATTAGCTAGAGAGTGAATGATAATCGTGTTAGACATGAAAGGTGATGCTCAGGAAAAAAACTCAATGTATAGTAAGGGCACTGAGGCAAAGTTGGGGTGGGGATTAGTTAAAATACTATTGAGTTAAATGGGTATAGAGGGGAGGGCAATAGACCAAAGATGTATTCAGACCATATTATACATAGAGGTAGATGAGCAGTTTCATAGGCCCATAATATTAGACAGAAGAGAAAAAATTACAGTTAAAGCTGGTGTAATTTTCTTATATTATACTATGTAAATTAATTTCCCTCCTGTTTCCTTTGTAATCACATGGTTATATACAGTCCCATAGGAGGATGGGTAGTTAGACTTCTAAGTGGGTGATTGAAGGTCCAATTAGGACCCTATATTTTATTATTATATTATTATTAAACATTCTGACTCAAACTCAGTACAGTTTATATCCCTAGCACTAGATGCCCCACTGAACTTTGGGTCCTCTTTTCTGGTTAATTAAATGTAATCTTTCACAATGACAGGGCCCCGAATTGTTTACATGGTCATGTTGTTCTCTGAAAGATAATGTCATCCACATCTTTACTTATGCAATCTGTTGCCTGCCCCCCCAAAAATTGCTGTTTTAATTAATTTGCATATTAGGCCTAAGTGCTCTGGGAGTGTCAAAGCACTTCCCAATTGTTATGATTGTGTAACAACTCACACGGGAAAATAGGTAAAACACTAAAAAAATTTCAATTGACCCAGGTGGTTCCTGTACAGACTAGAGATTCGGACCCCGCAGTCCCTAGCGGTTCTTACAAGGCCTGGAATAACCCTAACAACGGATTAAACTATGGGAGCTCGAACCTATGCTGCCCGAAAGGCTATCGAGCGCTTCATGTTCCTTCTAAGGAACTGGTGGGCAGAGCAGAGTGCAATTTACCTACGGAAAGGAAAGAATGCTGAGATAGAAAGAGATCCCACAGTGAGTTAAAACAAGCCACGAAATACAAAATGAAAGGATAAGGTACGTACTGCTAGAGAGTATTCCGCCTACTTCCTAAACAAGAGATAAAAGATAGGTGCAGAGTGAAAAGCATAATTAGCGAAGAGATAAACCCTAACTGGTCTTTTACTGACTGGCATAAGCAATGGCAATATTTCTGGACATCAAAATGAGAATATCACCAGCAGGGGGAAAGTATATATAGCCACACACGAAAGGCGATTGGGCAGACAAATGAATTAACAAAAACACCTGTCAACCTATAAAGACTAAAGTAAGGATACCAGACAATAAACACCCGTATAAAAGGTGTAACTGATGTGGCTCAGAGGATACAGAAGCTGAGAACAGAGCAGAACCCTTCTGCGAGGGGCCACTGCATTTATTGATCCCCAACCACTGACACCACTGACAGAACTCCCTCACTAGGCGATTCGTATGCAAATCCCCCGCAATAATCCCAGGAATTATCCTCCGGAATGAAACCTTTCCATTTAACAAGATACTGTAGTCGACATCTGACACGTCTGAAACCCAAAACTCGTTCCAATGATATCATGAGGACCAGGCGCCCCCTCAAACCTGTTAAGAAGAGAGGAATGGAAGGAATTATTAATCCTCCACGCAAACGGGAGTTGGAGCTTGACCATCACAGAATTAATGATTTTAATAACCTTATATGGTCCAACAAACTTGGAGCAAATTTCCTTGACTGAACCTTTAGACAAAGATTTTTTGAGGAAAGCCAAACAAAATCTCCTACCTCAAAAACAGGGGCCCACCTACGTCTGCGTCTCACAGTTTTCTTGGTCCGATCGCAGGTTATCAAAAGATCTTTATCAACTTCAGACCCTAATCAAATGAGAAAAATATCTTTCCTCATCTTGGACCGCAGACTGCAAACCAGAAACATTACCAAAACTGGAGGAAAACCCCTACAACAAAAAAATGACGAGGTACCGGTAGCAGTAGAGGTTCGATTAATGAGCATAAACTCAGCCTTGAGGGAGAAAATCCACTCAATCATCTTGATTAGATGAAACAAAACATCTTAAATACTGTTCTAATTATTGGTTCATTCTCTCTGTCGGACCATTAGTCTCAGGATGATAACCTGAGGAGAATGAAAGCTTAATTCCTGATATGGAGCAAAAGCTATGCCAAAAGCTGGCCATAAATTTAAGCCCTCTATAGTAAATAATGTTTTTAGGAACACTATGTAACTTAATGACATGAGAGATAAACAATGTAGCTAAACTCTTGGCCATAGGCAATTTTGGAAGAGGAACCAAGTGAATCTTGTTGCTGAAACGGTCCACCACAACCCGTACTACAGTATTACCACCAGAATTAGGCAAATCTGTAACAAAGTCCATGGACAAATGAGTCCAAGGTTGAGATGGAACCTTGTTAGTGTTATGACTGCTAAAGCACATTCACACGGGTAGTGTACAAACTAGGGGGACAAATACCTGGACCTGACAGATCCCTGTTTAGACAAGGAAAAACCTTTTTCTGACCCTGCTCTGTCCCTGTCTGACCACGGAGGTTGGCATCCTAAAATAACGCAATGACCCCTCCACTCAACGGTGACTTACCTAATGTCCTTATCAGCTCCTAGTATCGCTAGAGTAGCAATTCCCTAAGGAATAAAGGAATCACACGAAACAGCTGCAACCAGCATAAACTACAAGTGAATGAATCTAATGAAGACTATCACCAACAGGAAACAGCAGCAGTGGAAGGTATATAAAGCTGCATCCAAAAGGTGATAAAGCAGACAAACAGAGTAAATGAAAAACACCTATTACTCAAAACCGACAGAAACAAAGATAACAGAACTAAAACACCCAAAGAAAAGGTGTATTTGCTGTGGCTCAGCGGAAAGAGACTCTAATCACAGAACTCAGGTTCAAGGGTTCGAATCCAGACACATGACAGTACCCCTCTTTCTACGAGGGGCCACTGGATCTACTAAGATCCCAAACTGCTGACGCTGCAGATAGAACTCCCTCACTAGGCGATGGGCATGTAGGTCTTTAGCATTCACCCAGGAGTTATCCTCTCAACGAAAACCCTTCCACTTAACGAGAAACTGCAGTCACCATCTGACAGGTCTGGATTTCAAGACTTGTTCCACCTCATACTCCTTGTCTTCCTCCAAGTCTCCCTCAATGCTGTTCTGAGGACCTGACATGCCTTCAAACATTTTAAGAAGAGAGACATGGAAGGAATTATTAATCAACCATGCAACCAGGGGTTGGAGCTTAACTGTCACCGGATTAATGATCTTGATTATCTTATACAGCCTAAGAAACTAAGGAGCAAATTTTCTAGATGGGACTTTAAGAAGGAGATTTTTAGAGGATAAAAAGACAAAATCTCCCACCTTAAAGACCTGAGCCCTCCTATGTCTGCGGTTGGCAGTTCTCTGCGTTCAATTGCAAGTTATCAAAAGACCTCTTTTAACTTTTCTCCAGATCTTCATCAAATGAGAAGAATATCT
This sequence comes from Phyllobates terribilis, assembly GCF_046119375.1. Taxonomy (NCBI): domain Eukaryota; kingdom Metazoa; phylum Chordata; class Amphibia; order Anura; family Dendrobatidae; genus Phyllobates; species Phyllobates terribilis. Next base: position 597,596,905 of record NW_027362765.1, on the reverse strand, counting down.
TTCCTTCTCTGGGAACTCAAACTGCAAACCAGAAAAATCTCCAAAAACCGGATGAAAACCCCCACAACAAAAAAAGGCGACGTACTGGTAGCAGAGTAGTAGAGGTGCAGTTATTGAGTGCGAGCTCAGCCAGAGGAAGAAAAATCACCCAGTCCTCTTGATCAGATGAGACAAAACATCTTAAATATTTTTCCAATTCTTGGTTCATTCTCTCCGACTGACCATTAGTCTCAGGATGATAATCTGAGAAGAACGAAAGCTTATTCCCAACTAGAGCAAAAGCTGCGCCACAAGCTAGCAGCAAACTGAACCCTTCTATTAGAAATAATGTTTTTAGGAACACCATAAAACTTAACAACGTGAGAGCTAAACAAAGTAGCTAAACCTTTAGCCGTAGGCAATTTTGTTAGAGGGACCAAGTGAACCATCTTACTAAAATGGTCCACCACCACCAATACCACAGTATTACCACCAGAATTATGCAAATCCGTGACAAAATTCATAGACAAGTGGTTCCAATGTCGAGACAGAACCTCGGTAGGCAAAAGAAACCCTGCCGGGCCTGGTGAGGGGCTTTAGACCTGGTGCAAATCCTCCACTTACGGACATACTCATCCAAATTTTTTCGAGCACTCTGCCACCAAAAGGACCTGGGAACAACTGTCCAGGTGACAGAGGAACCAGGATGTCCTGCCAACACAGAGTCATGTACTTTGTTAAGTAAATCCATGCAAAGCGAGGATGGCACAAAAAGCTTGCCTGATGACAAGTCCTCCGATGCACCAACCTGAGCTTCCACAATGCACTGTCTGAGATCAATCCCCAGAGCACCCACCACCACCCATTCACTAAGAATTTTGACTGGATTTTCATCCTTCAACTCCGGAACAAAGCTATGTGATAATACATCAGCCTTAATGTTCTTAGTACCCGGGAAATATGTCACAGAGAAATCAAACCAAGCAAAAAAGATGGCCCACTGGGCCGGTCTTGTATTAAAGCACTTAGCGGCGTCAACATACAGTAAATTTTTGTGATCAGTAGAGACCATTACTCTGTGCCTAGCCCTCTCCAATCAATGCCTCCATTTCTCGAAAACTCTCTTAACAGCCAAGAGATCCCAATCTCCTCTATCATAGTTGGACTCGGCTTGTGAGAATTACAGAGGAAAAAAAAGAATGAAAGTAACCATCCTTCTGTGAAAGAACAGCACCCATCCCCACACAAAATCAGCATCAGGTTGACAGAGAACAGGAGCTTTAGAAAAGGCAATCTTGACAGCAGCAAAAGCATCAACAGTCCCAGTAGACCAAGAGGAAAAGTCAGTACCCTTCTTGTGTACCATATCAGTAAGAGTTTTGACTATGACTGAGAAGTTCTTAATGAACTTACAGTATGATAATAATTAGCAAAACCTAAGAACTTTTGTAAAGCTTTAAGATTAGTAGGTTGTACCCAATTAAGGACGGCCTGTACCTTAACGGGATCCATGACCCATTCGACTGCAGTATAAACAGAGACGAGCAGGTGATCTAAGTTCAATTCCCTCACTGGACTCTCTACAGGTCCCAATTTTCATAGGTTCTCCTGCCTCAATAGGATGAGAGGAAGAAGTCACTGAAACACATTCACATGCACACTTATCCCATGTCTGTCTAAATGCACTGGCAGTGACATATCTTCTTCCAGGGAAAACGGGGAGGGAATATAAATCATTATATCTTGAATCTTGCTAGAAAGACCCTGGCAGAATTGACTGCGGAAGGAGATTTCCACTGCCCAACATCTGAACTGAGAACAGTTATCCTCCACTGTATGATTTCCCTGAACCAACCTGCGGATCATTCAATAAAAGCAACTTTTTCAGGGTCGTCATAAGCGATCCCCAGAGCAGAGAAAAAAGCGTCAACTGGGGAAAAAACTGGAGAATCCACAGGCAGAGAAAATGCCCAAGCCTGAGGATCTCCACGGAGCAACGACAGAACAATACCCACTCATTGACTATCTCCTCTAGATGAGGCAGTGTCACGTAAGGTGTGGGAAAGACTTAGTGCAACACAAAGGGAAGAGGGAAAGGGAGCCCAGACTCTAGGGAAAGGGGGGAATGGAGACCTCCTAGGCTGATCTAATATCACCCTGTCTCCACTAACGTCCCTATATTGGTTCTTCACCAATCGCCGCACGCGAACCTCACCCTGTCTTTCCATGGCATTTGGCCCTGGCTAGGGAAGGGAGGGAATGAGCGCTAGTCGATCCCCACTGACCACTAAAGACAACAAGGGGGAACAAACAAGGGAAGATAGCTTAGCTTTTAGTCGACTTCAGAGAGATGAACACCCATCCTCAGCTCCAGAGAGAAAGAAGTAATGCACTTTCTCTGAGCCTTCACAAGGGGTAATTTGAGTATCACCGGCACCTCCCTCTAGCAGACAGCAGGTATTTATATACCCAGGCCAGGGTGTTAACTAGCCAGAGGAAGGTAGCCGCTGGGTCTTAGAGAGACAGCCTCTAAAAAGGTGTATGTAATGTCAAACAAAGAGATCTCCTGCAACCAACTGCAGGGCGACTGTCTGTCACTTCTGACACACCCGTGATAGGCAGGATGGAGACGAACATACAACTTACATAAAGAAAAATGGAAAATTACTTCTGTCCCCATCAAAGCAATCCGGTAAATTTCCTTTAGGCTCAGAAGACAGTTTTGGGTGGACTAAAACCTCTATAATGGCAGATAACTAGTGTTGAGCGAGCACGAAAATGCTCGGGTGCTCGAAGCTCGGGCCGAGCTCGCAGTGATACTCGGGTGCTCGACCCGAGCAACGAGCCCAATATTAGTCTATAGGAGACCCGAGCATTTTTGCGGCGGCACCCCCAGCAGTCTTTTAAAAGCCTAACAAGTGCCCAAAACGATAGTGACAGTGCTCAAATGACATGGGGACAGCATGGGGATCACCCCAGGAAGCTTTTCTGACCCCCAGGTCACTGCTGTCAACAACGTGGTCAGAGGTATTAAGCCACTTTTAAGGGCTCACAATAAAACGTTCAAAAACAAAACTGAAACTGCTTTCCTGTGAAATATGTTAAGGAAGTTCCTTTCCAGGGTAAAGACTTGTGTATAAGGTAAAATAAATAACCCCAAAAAATACTCCTCCACAGCTTGGGCTATGTTCACAAGTAGCATTTTTTATGCGTTTTTGCACTTTTGTATTGCTTTCAACCATGACAAATGCATTCACCGGGAAATGTCATTTTAACATTTTACAACCTTATCTGGCCATGTGCTGTGTGACACATGCATACAGTGCTGAAAAGACATGGGAACAGCATGGGGAAGACCCCTGGAAGCATTTTGACACCCAGGTCACTGCCTAAAAGTGTGCCCATCAGAAGTCATCCTTGCAGCATCAGAAGATGCAGACTTGCAACTATCTCCGTGCAAGTTCTTGTCCCAGGGCAGTGTTCAATTGTACCTCCCCCATTCCTTGCAATGCAAGCGCAAATATGCAGCGAACCACCCACCCACCCCCAGGCTGCAATACCATACTGCTTGCTTGCACTTGAAATTGGGCCTTTTAGGCATGTGGAGGCGGAATCTGGCCACCACGTCATGGCTGAGTTGGCGGCCTGGTATCCATACTCAGTCCCCAGCCGCCAGGGGGCGGCCGGGTGTCCATACTCGGTCCCCAGCCGCCCCGCGGCCGGGTGTCCACACACGGTCCCCAGCCACCTGGGGGCAGCCGGGTGTCCATACTCGGTCCCCAGCCGCCCCGCAGCCGGGTGTCCACACACGGTCCCCAGCCGCCTGGGGGCAGCCGGGTGTCCATAAACGGTCCCCAGCCGCCCCTATTTCTCCTTGGAACATCCCCCCACACACTTTTCTTAGCCCGGCCTGCTTTAGGGCAGCATTGGACGAGCCCACCAGAGAACCAAACTCCTCCGGTGGGCCCTGGCTTCTCCATCAGGGGAGTTGAGAGTGCCAAGGTGAGGAGCATGATGATGATGATAGAAGTTAGCATCTGCTTTGTTTTCTTGGAATGCAAGCGCATGTATGTAGTAGCGGCTAGGCCTGAGGTGGTAAGCGTTTTGGCGCATATCCTACCTCCTCCGAGGATTGCTGGATGTTTTCCTGCTACTATCCCAGTTCTATGACTCCCGTTAAAACAAAGCTTCAGGTGATAAATGATGGATGAGGCAGTGGCAAAGGAGAAAGAGCAGGAGGAACAGGGACCATTCACATCAATATCAGGCCAGTCAACCACATATGTCTTGTAGGATATGTTTCTGTAACAAAAGGAGCAGTTCAGCTACACAGTTATAGGGCATACAGTGAGTGCAATGCCTACCAAAAATTTTGAGGCACTCCAATGCCCCTTGGAAATGACATGGAGGTCAGAGGGCCTTAACTAAACCATTTTTTCCATTTATAGCAACTGGGTCTCCTGTACACTGTTGGCCTAAGCAGTGAATGGAAGGCTTTCCAAAAATTATGAGGAACTGCAATGCCCCTTGAAACAGACGTGGATTACAGCGTACTAAAAACCTTCTACCCATTATTGGGGAGTGGGTCTCCCTTAGTTTTCGCGTTTGCATTGAAAAGCAAAAGCTGACTAAAATTAGGAGGAAATGCAATGCCCATTGGAAGAGTCGTGGAGGTTAGAGGTAAGTAAAAACAACATTTCAATGCCCTTTGGAAGAGCTGTGGAGTTCAGAATGGCTTAAGAAGACGCTTTTAATGCCCCTTTGAAGAGACGTGGAGGTCACAGTAGCTTAACAAGACGGTTTTAATGCCCCTCGGAAAAGTGGTGGAGGTCGCAGTAGCTTAACAAGACGGTTTTAATGCCCCTTACAATAGCCATACAGTACAGCATCTTAAAAACATTATTCCCATTATTGGGGACTGTGTCTCCCATAGTCTTTGCTTATGCCTTCCAAGCAAAAGCTGCCAAAAATTAGGACGGAGGAACTTGCAATGCCCCTTACAAGAGCCATGCAGTACAGCATATTACAAACATTATTCCCATTATTGGGGAGTGTGTCTCCCATAGTCTTTGCTTATGCCTTCCAAGCAAAAGCTGCCAAAAATTAGGACGGAGGAACTTGCAATGCCCCTTACAAGAGCCATGCAGTACAGCATATTACAAACATTATTCCCATTATTGGGGAGTGGGTCTCCCATAGTATTTGCTTATGCCTTCCAAGCAAAAGCTGCCAAAAATTAGGACGGAGGAACTTGCAATGCCCCTTACAAGAGCCATGCAGTACAGCATATTACAAACATTATTCCCATTATTGGGGAGTGGGTCTCCCATAGTATTTGCTTATGCCTTCCAAGCAAAAGCTGACAAAAATTAGGACGGAGGAACTTGCAATGCCCCTTTCAAGAGCCATGCAGTACAGCATATTACAAACATTATTCCCATTATTGGGGAGTGTGTCTCCCATAGTCTTTGCTTATGCTTTCCAAGCAAAAGCTGCCAAAAATTAGGACGGAGGAACTTGCAATGCCCCTTACAAGAGCCATGCAGTACAGCATATTACAAACATTATTCCCATTATTGGGGAGTGTGTCTCCCATAGTCTTTGCTTATGCCTTCCAAGCAAAAGCTGACAAAAATTAGGACGGAGGAACTTGCAATGCCCCTTACAAGAGTCATGCAGTACAGCATATTACAAACATTATTCCCATTATTGGGGAGTGGGTCTCCCATAGTCTTTGCTTATGCCTTCCAAGCAAAAGCTGCCAAAAATTAGGACGGAGGAACTTGCAATGCCCCTTACAAGAGCCATGCAGTACAGCATATTACAAACATTATTCCCATTATTGGGGAGTGTGTCTCCCATAGTCTTTGCTTATGCCTTCCAAGCAAAAGCTGCCAAAAATTAATAGGAAATGCAATGCCCGTTCGAAGAGTCGTGGAGGTTAGAGTTAATCAAAAACAACATTTCAATGCCCCTTGGAAGAGCTGTGGAGTTCAGAGTGGTTTAACAAGACGCTTTTAATGCCCCTCGGAAAAGTGGTGGAGGTCACAGTAGCTTAACAAGACGCTTTTAACCCCTTTACGACATAGGGCGTATTAGTACGTATCTGTGCCCTGGTGCCCTGGGCCTTATGGACCAGATACGTATTAATACGCCCTATCTTTAATGCAGCACCGCGACCGAAGTCGCGGTGATAGCATTAAAATTCCGGTGCCATCTTACCTTAGGGTTCAATTCTGAACAGCCAATAACAGCATTTATCACTGTTTCCGGCAATCAGATTGCCGGAAACAGTGATGTGCAGCCTAGGATCGGTGCTCCTAAGAGCACCGATCCTAGGCTGTTGCCTAGTAACCCCAGCCCTCTCCCCAAACTGCTTGGATCGGTGCGATCGCCGATCAAATCGATCGCACCGATCACAGCGGGACCGCGCGGTAACAGGGCGGTCACAGGGCAGTGACCAGCTTGTGACCTGCCTGTCACCTCCCTGTGACCCCCTGTGGTGCGTGCCCAGGCCCCAGCCATCTCTGATTGGTGCGATCGATGTCATCATCGATCGCACCAATCAGAGTACCTGACCGGGAGGTGACCGCGTGGTGACCGGACTGTGACCTGCCTGTCACCACCCTGCAGATCCTCACACTTGGTGAGGATTTCTACAGAGCGGTCACGTCTGATCTGCGCTGTGCTGGGCCTTGTAGTGCCACAGAATCTTCTGTTACACTACAAGACCTTTCTCCTACCTGCTCCAGTCGCTGATGCTGCTCCGGCATCCTGCTGCTTTCTCCAGGGTCCTGGATCTCCTCCTCCGGCGTCCTGCTGCTGTCTCCAGGTTGCTGGGTCTCCAGCTTCGGCGTCCTGCTGCTGTCTCTAGGGTCCTGGGTCTCCAGCTCCTTATCCTGCTGCTGCGGATCCTGCTCCAGAGCCTCTTTCAGAACCTGCTGCTGATAATGCTGAAAGAAGAACAGAGAAGACTTTGGTAAGTCCATCTCTGTTCTCCCCTCATCCACCCCTCTCCCCCCCTCCTCCTCTCCCCCCCTCCTTTTACCCCCAATCCTCCTCCCCCCAGTTTTTTTTTTCCGTGCGTCCTGCAGCGGCCGAGCGCTGAGCAGTGTCTACGTCACTGATCAACGTCCGTGCTCGCAGCTTTTCAGAACTTTTTCTTGTCCCTGTCAACCCCCCCCCCCCCCACCTTCGCACCACATCCACGCACACACCCAGCAGCTGCCGGGAGTTGATTGGTGACATAGTTCACCGATCCGCATTCGTGCTCGCTGCTTGCACCACCTACGGTAGTTCCATTTTTTCTCTTTTTTTTTACAGAAAAAAAAAGTTCACACCAAGCACACTGACACACACACACTCTAAATAAAGTACTGACACACATGCACCACATACACGAGAAAAAAAAAATGTCCGGCTCATCCCAAACTCGCTATTCAGCGGAGGAGGCATACGCTATTGTTGCCTCCGACACTGAGACTGACAGCGAGGGTGAGGATCCCACATTTCTTTACTTTTCCGACGCCTCATCGTCCTCCTCTTCTTCCTCCTCAGGTGCTGCTGGACCGCCCGCAGTCATCGCAGGAGAGAAGATGTTCCAGCGCCCCCCACTACTGACCCCATATGGACCTCGCCCCCCGAAAATTTTGAGCCACTGATTCCTGATTTCGTGGCGGAATCAAGAATCAAGTTTGACACCACCGGCCTCACAGAAATAGACTTTTTCAAAGTATTTTTCTCTGAGGATTTTATAAACCTCATGGTGGGCCAAACTAATTTGTATGCTCATCAATTTTTGGAACAAAACCCCTCTTAATCATTTTCTAACTGGTCTCCTGTTGACGCAGAAGAAATTATGAAGTTTTGGGGCCTGGTCCTTCATATGGGGATCCTGAAAAAACTAGAGGTTCGGCAATACTGGAGTGTTGACGTTTTGTATAACACTCCTGTGTTCCGAATGGTCATGACCCAGACACGTTTTGAGGCCATCCGCAAGTTCTTGCATTACCAAGATAATGCAAGGTGTCCTGCACGCGATGACCCGAACTTTGATCGTCTTTTCAAAGTTCGGACGGTCATCGAGCACTTCAACAACAACTTTGGTGAAGTGTACGTGCCCCAAAGGGACATCTGCGTGGATGAGTCCTTAATTTCTTTTAAGGGGCGGCTTGGATTCTGGCAGTACCTGCCCAGTAAAAGGTCCAGGTACGGGATCAAGTTGTATAAACTTTGTGTGAGTACCTCAGGGTACACTCACAAGTTTAGAGTTTATGAAGGGAAGGACTAGCGGATTGAACCCCCTGAATGCCCCCCTGTTCTGGGAGTGAGTGGGAAAATTGTGTGGGACTTGGTGCACCCACTGCTGGATAAAGGTTATCACCTGTACGTGGATAACTTTTATACAAGTATCCCGCTCTTCAAGTCCCTCTCTGCGCGACATACCGCAGCTTGTGGTACTGTCCGCAAAAATCAGAAAGGCCTCCCAAAGACGCTAATTGGGCAGCTGCTCAGAAGGGGTGAGAGCAGAGCCCAATGTAGCGACCACCTGTTGGTGGTCAAGTACAAGGACAGGAGGGATGTCCTTCTCTTGACAACCATACATGGTGATGGCAGCACCCTCAGCACTGTAAGAGATTCCACTACACAGGTCGCCAAACCAGACTGTGTAGTGGGGTACAACAAGTACATGGGGGCAGTTGATCTCTCCAATCAAGTCCTCCAGCCGTACAGTGCTTTGAGAAAGGCCAAGGTATGGTATAAGAAGCTGGCCGTGCACATTGCTCAGATGGCAATGCACAAAGCTTTCCTTCTGTCAAAATGTGCAGGCCAGACTTCTACGTCGTACCTTCACTTCCAGGAGACAGTTATCAAGGCCCTAATATTTGGCAGTGGTGGCGAAGCGGGCCCCACTACTTCTGGAACTGAAGGACCTCGAATTGTACCGGGCCAGGATTTCCCGGGGCAGATCCCTCACAGCGGAAAAAAAGGTAAGTCACAAAAGAAGTGCCGAGTGTGTTACCGAAGGGGAATACGCAAGGACACCATTTACCAATGTGACACCTGCCCCGACAAACCTGGCCTCTGCATGAAAGACTGCTTCAAAAGGTACCATACTTCCATGGACTACTGAAATAATTTCTGACGTATGACAACCTGACGAACACTACACAGCTGACGTAGTGTTCGTCAGGTTGTCATACTTCAGTTGTGTAGTGTTTGTCAGGTTGTCCAACACAACTGGCGTATAACACTACATTATAAAATTGACAAATCAGGTATCCGTTCCAAAAAGGGGGCACTTGTTGGGCATTTCCACTGCTTAGGCACATCAGGGGCTCTGAGAACGTGACATGACGCCCACAGACCATTCCATCAAAGTCTGCATTCCAAAGCGTCACTCCTTCCCTTCCAAGCCCTGACATGCGCCCAAACAGTAGTTTTCTCCAACACATGGGGTATCAGCGTACTCAGGAGAAATTGCACAACAACTTTTGGGGTCCAATTTCTCCTAGTACCCTCGAGAAAATAAAAATATTGCGGCTAGAAGAGCGTTTTTGTGGGAAAAAAATGATTTATTTTTTTCACGGCTCTACGTCATAAACCTTTGCAAAACACTTCGGGGTTCAAAGTGCTCACCACACAACTAGATAAGTTCCCTGAGGGGTCTAGTTTCCAAAATGGGGTCACTTGTGGGGACGCTCCAATGTTTAGGCACACAGGGGCTCTCCAAACGCGACATGGTGTCCGCTAACAATTTGGAACCATGTCGCGTTTGGAGAGCCCCTGTGTGCCTAAACATTGGAGCTCCCCCACAAGTGACCCCATTTTGGAAACTAGACCCCCCAAGGCACCTATCTAGATGCATAGTGAGCACTTGGAACCCCCAGGTACTTCACAAATTAATCCGTAAAAATAAAAAAGTGTTTTTTTTCTCCACATTTTCATTTTTACGAATCAATTTGTGAAGCACCTGGGGGCTCCAAGTGCTCACTATGCATCTAGATAGGTGCCTTGGGGGGTCTAGTTTCCAAAATGGGGTCACTTGTGGGGAAGCTCCAATGTTTAGGCACACAGGGGCTCTCCAAACGTGACATGGTGTTCGCTAACAAATTGAATGGAAAATCGGCTCAAATTGTTAGCGGACACCATGTTGCATTTGGAGAGCCCCTGTGTGCTTAAACATTGGAGCTCCCCCACAAGTGGCCCCATTTTGGAAACTAGACCCCCCCAAGGCACCTATCTAGATGCATAGTGAGCACTTGGAACCCCCAGGTGCTTCACAAATTTATCCGTAAAAATAAAAAAGTGTTTTTTTTTTCACTTTTTCTTTTTTACGAATCAATTTGTGAAGCACCTGGGGATTCCAAGTGCTCACTATGCATCTAGATAGGTGCCTTGGGGGGTCTAGTTTCCAAAATGGGGTCACTTGTGGGGGAGCTACAATGTTTAGGCACACAGGGGCTCGCCAAACGCAACGTGGTGTCCGCTAACAATTTGAGCCGATTTTCCATTCAATTTGTTAGCGGACACCATGTCGCGTTTGGAGAGCCCCTGTGTGCCTAAACATTAGAGCTCCCCCACAAGTGACCACATTTTGGAAACTAGACCCCCCAAGGCACCTATCTGGATGCATAGTGAGCACTTGGAACCCCCAGGTGCTTCACAAATTGATTCGTAAAAATGAAAAAGTGAAAAAAAAAACACTTTTTTTATTTTTACGGATTAATTTGTGAAGCACCTGGGGGTTCCAAGTGCTCACTATGCATCTAGATAGGTGCCTTGGGGGGTCTAGTTTCCAAAATGGTGTCACTTGTGGGGGAGCTCCAATGTTTAGGCACACAGGGGCTCTCCAAACGCGACATGGCGTCTGCTAATTATTGAAGAAAATTTTACAATCAAAAAGTCAAATGGAGCTCCTTCCCTTCCGTGCCCTGCCGTGCGCCCAAACATTGTTTTTTCCACACATATGGGGTATCTGCGTGCCTAGGGGAAATTGCACAACAAATTTTGCATCCATTTTTTCTTGTTACCCCTGCGAAAATAAAAAAATTGGGTCTAAAGAAACATTTTTGCGAAAAAAGTTAAATGTTCATTTTTTTCTTCCACATTCCAAAAATTCCTGTGAAGCACCTGAATGGTTAATAAAGTTCTTGAATGTGGTTTTGAGCACCTTGAGGGGTGCAGTTTTTAGAATGGTGTCACTTTTGTGTATTTTCTGTCATACAGACCTCTCAAAGTGTCTTCAAATGTGATGTGGTCCCTAAAAAAATGGTTTTGTAAATTTTGTTGGAAAAATGAGAAATCGCTGGTCAACTTTTAACCCTTATAGCTCCCTAACAAAAAAAATTTTGGTTCCAAAATTGTGCTGATGTAAATTAAACATGTGGGAAATGTTATTTATTAACTATTTTGTGTGACATATCTCTCTGATTTAAGGGCATAAAAATTTAAATTTTGAAAATTGCAAAATTTTCAAAATTTTCACCAAGTTTCCATTTTTTTCACAAATAAACGCAAGTGATATCGAAGAAATTTTACCACAGTCATGAAGTACAATATGTCACGAAAAAACAATCTCAGAATCAGGGGGATCCGTTGAAGCATTCCAGAGTAATTACCTCATAAATTGACAGTGGTCAGAATTGTAAAAATTGGCCTGGTCATTAACGTGCAAACCACCCTTGGGGGTAAAGGGGTTAATGCCCCTCAGAAGAGACGTGGAGGTCCCAGTAGCTTAACAAGATGGTTTTAATGCCCCTCGGAAAAGTGGCGGAGGTCCCAGTAGCTTAACAAGACGGTTTTAATGCCCCTCGGAAAAGTGGTGGAGGTCCCAGTAGCTTAACAATATAATCAAAAATCGCTGCACTGCTGTCTTGTGGTGCTCAAGTAGGGGCCGAACCCACTAACATGCAAAAATAACCTTGGCACTCCAATTATGTATTCAAAGCAGTGAAATTTTTATTGCAGTCCAATAATGAATATAAAATAAACATTTCGGTCGTATTGACCTTCATCAGTTAACTGCCAGATGTAAAATAGTGTGAGTACATTATAATGACAGGTGAGAACATAATGCAATTTCAATATAATTACGTAATGAGTCCCGGAATGGGATAACAAAAGGGAGGGAAAAAAACAAAACAGGGGTAAAACATAAGGAATCAACATGGGAGAGAGAGAAACCTGAATGGGATTGCGGGTAGCTATCTGTGCTATATAATAGAATTAGGCAGGACACCTACCAATATGTAATTGCAGGTATGGACTAGCTGTGCAGTCAGTCAATTATACGTAACAGTCTGATTAGGACCACCTGGAGGTGAGAGGACAAGTTAGACTGGACCAGCTGTCCATATGGCATATTTAGGGAAAAGCTAGGACGTTACCTTATTGTGTGTAGAAAGAGAAAGGCATCATAACGCGGCGTCCACCGCTCGTTGTTGTGGCCTTATGCTAGTGAGAGGGTCCTATATATAGGGGGTGATTACCATGTGTGTAAACCCTTAGAGTGCTATACGGCAGCGCAAAACCGGAAGTCGCTGGGTGACGTCACCGGAAGTGACGTTTCTCTGCGACGTTTGCGTTCCAAGGTAGGTAAGCTTGTGTTCCAATATACAGGAAGTAGCTGTGCGCAATCTATGCGATGAGGGGACGCTTCATGGACTAGGATTTCGACTGTATTCAAGTATTGGAGAGGTGAGGAGAGAGGCTGAGGGAGGGACCAAAGTGAGGCAACATCTGAAACACAAACCACAGTCATTAACGAGATATGCAACTACTGGACATCTTATATATAGTATAGTCATGACTCAGTGCTCCAAAACATAATTATCAATACACTTATGAATATACACATGGGCAAAATAAATAAGCTTGATTGAAATGATTAATAGAGATCACTTCAAATAAAGGAGAGAAGGTCATATTCCCTATAGGCAAAAGGATGGTATGTGCAAAAGGATGGTATCTATTAGGCCCCGCCCTGATAATTCCGATTGGATCCCGTTCATTCATCCATACCATCCTTTTGCCTATACCTTGCACAAAATAATTTGTAAAACACTGGAACATCCTACGCACAGGATACCCATCCATCACCAGCTTTCAGAAATCATTCATGCCCTGTTTTAAGCGAGCTCCCAATCTCAGGGATTCCCTAATCAGAGCAGACATTGGCAGCACTAAACAGGGTCCCGTCCAACGGTTCCTTCAAAATCCAAAAATGGGAACATTCCCATGCCTTCAATGTAGGCAGTGCAGTAAAGTCCTTAAAGGCAACATAATTCATCATCCCTACACAGGAAAAAAATACAACATCAAGGGATACTTTACTTGTGATAGCTCATTTGTGGTATATCTCATCAAATGCCCATGTGGTAAGGTGTATATTGGAGAGATCACACAACCCATCAGGGACAGAATCTCGAAGCACAAGTCCACCATACGGTGCAAAAATTTACTACTCCCCATTAGAGATGAGTGGTGTTCGACTCGAACTGTTCGCCAATCTCAAATTCGAGCTGTTTTGGGCGGTGTTCGAGCCGTTCGGCGAACACGAACGATTTGAAAAAAATTCGGCTGTTCGAGGTTATGTTCGATAACTGTTCGTGCACCAAAATCATAACTGGATTTTTTCTCAGTAATGCTGAAAATTAATGTTAATACGCAGTTTGAGTGTACAGCGGGGCGGGGGAGGGGCAGGGGATGGATCTCTGCAGAAATAATGAAGATCTCCATTTTTTTTTTCTCTTCCCCGCATTTACAGTGGGGCGGTGCAGTCTGTCAGCCTATCAGCAGCGCACACACGGAGCGAACTGCTTTTTTTCACACAAGCAAGGGCATGTGTCATTGGCAGTGTATGTCACATGTCCTTGCCCTATAAGACCCAGCCATTTTCCACGTCGCCACCATTTTCTCACTGCTGCAGCTGCGTGTTAGACGGCACCGCTGTTTCTGTGTGCGCTATACTTTGTTAATTTCAAGACAATTTTCGCACAAAAGAGTTGTGATAGCAGTCCTTTTAAGGACTAGGTTACATAATTTCCTACGACTTTTATCAGGCAGGTCTGTGCTCTTAAATAGATAGGTTGGGAGTAAAGACTAATTGTAATTGCAGTCCTTTTCAGGGCTAGGTTACATCAGTTCCTATCACTTTTTGCCAGGCAGGTCTGTGCCAGTGCTGTGCAAGTTTTTTTCACAGCATTTGGCTAAATCTAGCAAAGCAAATCCTTTTTGGCCTATTGCAGAGTGTGTTAGTCAGTGGAGTAGCCTATCTGTGTTGCAAGCTACACCACCTGTGTATAGAATACAATTTTTTTTACTGCACCTAGTGAAGTAAAACCTTTTGGGCATAGCATCATTCTATTAGTCCATCTATACTAACCTCCACCAGGTTGCAAATTCAATATAATTTTTTTCTGCATCGAGCTCTGAAAAAATATTTAGGCTTCTAGCAGTGTGTGGGACTTGTTCTATTAGTCCATCTATACTAACCTCCATCAGGTTGCAAATTCAATATAATTTTTTTCTGCATCTAGCTCTGAAAAAATATTTCAGCTTCTAGCAGTGTGTGGGACTTGTTCTATTAGTCCATCTATACTAACTTCCACCAGGTTGCAAATTCAATATCATTTTTTTCTGCATCGAGCTCTGAAAAAAATATTTAGGCTTCTAGCAGTGTGTGGGACTTGTTCTATTAGTCCATCTATACTGACCTCCATCAGGTTGCAAATTCAATTTAATTTTTTTCTGCATCTAGCTCTGAAAAAATATTTCGGCTTCTAGCAGTGTGTGGGACTTGTTCTATTAGTCCATCTATAATGACCTCCATCAGGTTGCAAATTCACTATAATTTTTTTCTGCATCTAACCCAGCCAATACTTTTGGGCTAATACCACAGTTTGGCCACTCAGCTCTGCTCGGTTCCCATCCATTGTTTTTTGTGCAAACAACTCCAGAGTTGTGAATTAGTTAACCACCAAAATGAGTGGAAAAAGGGCTGCTGCTGGTGGAAAGGGGAATAGGCGTGTTGGGAAGGGAAAAAAGGTTGTGTCCGTGGGGTAGGTGTTAAAGCAACAGTAACATCTGCAGAAGAAAGACCATCTTCCAGCCAAACTAAGATGTCTACTTCTTTTAGCGGACAATGTGATAAAATCCCTTTCTTACGGCCACGCCAATCGCTACAAATTCCAGATGAGGCACAAAAACAGCAGGTGCTTCAACGGATATCAAGTGCTCCTTTAAGTGGGCTCTCCTCCACCTCAACTTCAACATGACAAATACTCCAGTCCTCAGAGGTGTCACCCCAATCGCACTTGCTTCCTCACAGCTCCCAAGTCTCCAGCTGCCGTCTTAGTATGGGGTAGAACAGATGGTTGAGTCTGGAGAGCTGTTTACTCATACTATAGCCTGGGAATCAGAGGTCGGCTCCAGAGCTTCTGTGAATCCAGACGAGGAAATGATCTGCACTGATGCCCAGAATCTCTATGAGTCGTATCCAGGACCAGACGCAGAAGGTTCAGACCATAATGTAGACCCTCGTTCCCAAACTGTAACTCCTGTTGGTGGAGACAATGAGGAAGACGATGATGAGACTCAAATACCTGATTGGAGCGACAACTTTAGTTTTTTGTCAGGGCAGGAACAGGTTGGCTCTGAGGACAACGGGTGTGATAACACACAGGGTGATGATGATGAGGTTGGAGATCCCACTTACTGTCAACCCACAGTCAGCCAGCCGATGAGGTCAGCAGAGGAGGTGGAGGAGGATGCTAGTGACGACGAGGTCAGGTTGCGCCTTCCTGGACAGAGACGTAGTACTGGAAGCATGTCAACAACTGCATCCTCAAACACAACTCTGCCTCTGACCACAAGTCGTGGTGGCTCTTCAGGTCGCATGGGTGCCTAGCCTTGCATAGCCTGGGCATTTTTTCAGATCGATAAAGATGACCCAACTCGTGTTATCTGTAACATTTGTCAGCAAAAGCTAAGTAGAGGCCAAAAAATACATAGTTTGAGTACTTCATGCATGAACCGGCACATGGACATGAAGCATAAGTTGCAGTGGGAAGCTCACTGTGCTACAATGCGGCCTAGCCGGCCGGGCCAACCACCGTCTGTCACATCTTGTGCATCCGCGGCCTCTTCATCCTCTGTGACTGGGGGGACAGCAGTCACACCTGTTTTGGGACGCAGACCTGCCACCTCTTTACTCGCAACAGACAGCGTGATTGGCAGGTCATCATTTTCTTTGGTGGTGGAAACACCAGCTGGTGTTCAGCGCTGTCCGACATCGATAGCACCACCTTTGGATCAAGGTAACCTAACATGTCCGCCTGCATCTTCCTCACAGACCGGCAGTTTGCCGGGGACACCCTTCTCAACCCCGTCTAAGCACAACAGCCAGCCCTTGGTCCCTCAGATGTGGACAAGTAAAAGACCATTTCCTCCTAGCCATGAGAAAGCTAAGAGATTGAATTTCACCATCAGCAAGCTCTTGGCTACAGAAATGCTTCCTTTCCGCCTGGTGGACACAGAGGATTTTCGAGACCTTATGTCCGTCGCAGTGCCCCAGTACCAGATGCCCAGTCGGCACTACTTCTCAAAGAAAGGTGTGCCTGCGCTCCACCAGCATGTCGCACACAACATCACCGCTTCTTTGAGAAACTTGTTATGATCTGCTACAAGCACTAAGGAAAGACAGGAGATCTGTCCCTACAATAGAACTAAGCTAGATCCCTACGATGTAACGGGGAACCTGATCCTGCGATCAGACCCGCTAAAGTCCTCAGCTAGTCTGAACGAAGACCTATAGATGTGAGGGAGGGATCCCTACAAGAACTAGGGACTGGGAGAAAGATGGACACCTCCTAGCAGAAATTGTAGCAGTAAAAAGACAAACAAACAACATAGAACATAGAAGTCAAAAGACCTAGCTAAACTGACTGAGAAAGGTAACAAAGCACCTGGCTAGCTTAAGAGTAGAAATTACAATGAAGTCCAGCAAGGCCAGAAGGGCAGAGCAGGATTAAATAGGCAAAAACGGTCATGTGACCAGCATAATAGAAAAAACCTAACAGGAGAGTTCTAACAGTACCCCCTCTTCTATGAGGATCCTCCGGATACCCTAGGCATAGGCTTATCAGGAAACCTCTTGTGAAACGCTCTGACAAGTCTGGAAGCAGAAACATCATCTGCCCTCACCCATGAGTTATCCTCGGGACCGAAACCCTTCCAAGCGACGAGATACTGCAAACTCCCTCTATACCGTCTAGAATTAAGGATGCGGGAAATTTCATATTCCCCGTCCTCCACCACCGGAGGAACAGTGGCAGTGGCGTCTCTATCTGATACATAAGCTTTTTTCAATAGAGAAACATGAAACACCGGATTAATCTTCCAGGAGGTAGGAACCTCCAACCTAACAGCAGATTGGTTAACTACCTGAAGCACCTTAAAGGGCCCTACAAACTTGGGACCCAATTTTTTAGAAGGAATCCTCAACCGCAGATTCTTAGAGGACAACCAAACCATGTCACCAACCGTAAACAAAACCTCTTGACGTTTCCTGTCAAAGTACCTCTTAGATTTTTTGTTAGCCTCCTGAAGATTACAACGCACATCCGTCCAAACTCTTTCCAAATCACCGGAAAAACTCTCCTCCTCAGGCACAGCCGATACCAAGTTGGAGAATGACCCAAAAGACGGATGTCTCCCAGAACAACAAAAAAAAAGTGAACACCCAGCAGAAGAGGATGTATGGTTGTTAAGAGCAAATTCAGCAAGCGGCAGAAACTCAGACCACCCCTCTTGATTGTCTGCCACAAAACAACACAAGAACTGCTCAACATCCTGGTTCTTCCTTTCTGTCTGGCCATTAGACTCAGGATGATATCCAGATGAAAGCCGGATTTTGGTAAGAACTTACCTGTAAAATCCTTTTCAGCGAAAAGGAAGGAAGGGAGACACAGATTCTCTACTTCGTGGGTAGGCGGAGCCCCATAGGATAGTCACCTCAGATTGGAAAAAGACGACCGGCCCCTCCAGTATATAGGCTCCTCCTACTCCCATGTTCATCAGTCCGTACACAAGCTAAGGAAGAGCAGACCAACCAGCAGAACAACATATCCCCTTCTGAAATTTCAGAAATGAGAGAAAACAGGTTATGTAATAGAAACACACAGTCTTAGGCATACCCCATTGGACCTGACAACTGTGTAGAGCTGGCAAAACTGGAAGGAGAGCCGTAGAGCGCTAAACCCAGTCCAGAAGATCGACATCAGGAAGGAGACGCGCTGCATCTAGAAACACAAAAAAACACTTCTGCCCTGGGAGGGTGCTGTGTCTCCCTTCCTTCCTTCGCTGAAAAGGATTTTACAGGTAAGTTCTTACCAAAATCCGGCTTTCAGCAGCAGAAGGGAAGGAAGGGAGACACAGATTCTCTACTTCGTGGGACGTCCTAAAGCAGTACCTACTTAAGGGTGGGAAATAGAGGCAGAAGCTTCCATACCCCAAAACTTAGGCAAGAGCGCAAACCGCGCTAAATAACGGAAAACTAAGTAAAGGGATAACTTAAATTACCGCCGCCTGCAGGACCCTGCGTCCCAGGGCCGCATCGGCTGAAGCACTTACGTCCACCTTATAAAACTTAGTAAAGGTGTGAACGGAGCGCCAGGTGGCCGCCCGGCAGAGCTGCGCTGCTGAGGCCCCCTGATGAAAAGCCCACGATGAGCCAATGGCTCTCGTGGAATGAGCTTTAACTTTAACCGGACAAGGCTCGCCCTTGAGCCGGTACGCTTCCAGGATAGCTGAACGGATCCACCGAGCTATCGTGTCTTTGGAAGCACGTTGACCACGCCGACTACCTGCCGGAATTATAAAAAGAGAGTCCGACTTCCGAAAACCTTGGGTGATCGTAAGATAGAACTTCAATGCCCGCACTAAGTCCAACGAGTGCAAGGCCCGTTGGATTCTTAGGTCCTGGACAAAGAGAAGGCAACACAATGTCCTGATTAATGTGGAATTGTGACACTACCTTAGGCAAAAAATCTTCACGAGTACGAAGCACCACGCGATCCGGAAAAAATTCCAGAAAAGGAGGTGAGCAAGAAAGTGCTGCCAATTCCGATACCCTTCTCAAAGAGGTGACTGCCACCAAGAAGGCCACTTTCCAAGAAAGTAGTGAAACTTTAGCAGAATCCATAGGCTCAAAAGGCCTATGCTGAAGGGCTTCCAGGACTAGATTAAGCCGCCATGGAGCCACAACTGCCCTCCGTGGCGGAAACTGACGTGCGACTCCGCGAAAAAAAGAGCGCACATCCCTGCGAGAGGCAATAGCCTTCCTAAAAAGTGCGGAAAGAGCAGATACCTGTCCCCGCACAGTACTAACTGCCAAACCCCTGGCCAGACTAGATTGCAGAAAGGCCAAGAAGTTGGGGATGGAAAAAACCCTCGGGTTTCTTGAGGATCCAGAACACCATGAATAGAAAGACTCCCAAGTTCTGTGATAAATCCTGGACGTAGCTGGACTCCGGGCCGCCCGCAAGGTAGCAATGACCTCGGGCGAAAAACCGCGACGGGTCAAGATCTCGGTCTCAAGAGCCACGCCGTCAAACGAAGGGACCTCAGGTCCGGATGATGAATGGGCCCCTGAGTGAGCAAGTCCGGGCGAAGGGGCAGCGGAAACGGAGGTGCCGCCTGAAGAGACACCAGCGTCGAATACCATGTCCTCCGCGGCCAGTCTGGTGCTATCAGAATTATTGATACCCTTTCGAGTTTGATCCGTCGGATCACCAGAGGTAGTAAGGATATCGGCGGAAACGCATAGATCAGCTTGAACTGACCCCACGGGGCCACTAGAGCATCCACCGCCACCGCCTCCGGGCCCCTGTACCTGGACATGAACGTCGGAACCCTGGCGTTCAGCCTGGATGCCATCAAGTCCACCTGAGGAGTTCCCCAACGGGAACACAGGAGAGAAAACACTTCTGGATGGAGACTCCATTCCCCAGGGTCCACTTGCTTGCGACTGAGGAAGTCCGCCGAGATATTCAACACCCCTGGAATGTGAATTGCAGAGATTGCTGGAACTTTGGACTCGGCCCAGACCAGGATCCGAGAGACCTCCGACATGAGACTGGAACTCCTCGTCCCGCCTTGGTGGTTGATGTACGCGACAGCCGTAGCGTTGTCCGACTGGATCCGGACCGGTAGACCGCTCAATAAGACCGTCCAATGTTGGAGGCAGAGAAATATTGCTCTCAACTCCAAAATGTTGATCGGGAGAGACGACTCCTTTGGCGACCAGACCCCCTGAATCCAGAGGTCGTTCCAAACTCCCCCCCAGCCTGTCCGGCTGGCATCGGTTGTCACCACCGACCATCTCGGAGGAAGGAAGGATTTCCCCACAGATAGAGTCTCCGGACATAACCACCATCCAAGAGATTCTCGCACCCTGCGGGAGATAATGACCGAGCGATCCAGAGAAGTTAGCGATCGATCCCAATGGGTCAGAATAAGGCTCTGGAGATCCCAGGAATGAAATTGTGCAAATGGTACTGCTTCCATAGTTGCCACCATTTGACCCAGAAGGCGCATGCATTCCCGAAGGGACATTGACAGCGCCGACCTCATAGCCTGGACCAGAAGACGAAGGTTCGTCTGTTTGACAGGAGGCAGGGACACAACTGCCCGAACAGTATCGAACTGCATCCCCAGGAAAAGAATGGACTGTGCTGGCTCCAATGACGATTTCTTCCAATTGATCAGCCACCCGAAGTCCATCAGGTACTGAAGGGAGAGATCGCGAGCCGCTATTGCCTCCTCCGCTGTGGGTGACACTATGAACAGGTCGTCCAGGTAGGGGAGGATCGTAACCCCCTGTCTTCGAAGAAGCGCCATGAGAGGAGCCAGAATTTTTGTAAAAACCCTGGGAGCTGAGGCCAACCCGAAAGGCAGGGCCACAAACTGGTAATGGGTTTGACCTATAGCGAAACGCAAGAAACGCTGGTGAGCCCTGCCGATAGGGATATGCAAATAGGCGTCGCGGATGTCTATGGACACCAAGAAATCGTACTGCGACAGGGTCGCTATCACCGATCGGAGAGACTCCATGCGGAACTTCCGTGTCCGGACGTAAATATTCAAATCCCTGAGATCCAGCACCGGACGAAACTTGTCCTCCTTTTTGGGGACCACAAAAAGGTTGGAATAAAAACCCTTTCCCTGGTCTTCCGGAGGAACCTGAACCACCACACCCTGCTGTAGGAGAGAGTCGACCTCCTGAAACAGTGCGGCAGCCAGTCTTGGCACGGACGGAATGCCCGTCAGACGAAACCTGTCTGGAGGCAGCGAATGAAACTCTATGAAATAGCCTGCCGACATAACCCGTGTCACCCAGGCGTCTGCTATGTGGGATGCCCAGATCGACCCGAATTGTAGCAGACGACCTCCCACCCGAGAGCCCTCGGGGGGATCCCTGGCATCAGTCAGCCTTAGCGGACTTTTTATCAACCTCCCGTCTGTCCTGACGGGACCGTTGCTTCCAAGGAGTACAAGATTTCTGGGCGGATCTGCCGGAGGATGAGGGACGACCCAATCTCCAAGAAGGCTGACTGAATCGTCCCCTGGCCCGAAAGGACCGAAGACCTCTGCCGGGCCCTGTCCTGCTGGCTGTGGATGCCACTGCCTTTTTCCCAGGCAGAGTAACATCCTTAGCTTTAGCTTTGGCAATTAGTTCCGAAAGATCTGAACCAAAGAGCTGACCGCCCTTATATGCCAGACTAAGCAATCCTTGTTTGGATACTGCATCCCCGGTCCACTGTTTAAGCCACAGAGCTCTTCTAATCGTGACTGCCGAAGCCTGAGCCCTGGACAGAATTGAAGCAGTGTCCAGTACTGCATCTTTGCCATAACACATAGCTTCTTCCATTCGCTGAAAAAGCTTTTCCACTTCTGAACGCGAAGTCCCATCCTACCACGCCGCACGCAGCTGATCCAACCACCGCAGAGAAGCCTCACCGGCCCACATGGCCCCCAAGGCCGCTCGGAAACCATGACCCGCGGCTTCATAGATGGATTTCGCCGCTGACTCCGATCTTCTGTCCAAAGGATCCTGAAGATTGGCTCTCCCTTTAACAGGAAGCAGGGAAGACTTGGTCAGCTGAGACAGAGATATATCCACCTAAGGAGAGGGAACCCAATTAGTAACCATCTCCTTGGCACAGGGATATAGGGCATCAAAAAAACGCGTTCCTCGGAAGCGTTTATCCGGACACTGACGCTCCTTCTCCACCGCTTCGTTAAGTTCCTCATGCGCAGGTAATGTAGAACGAACACGGCGCGTCTTCTGATACAGACGGCCCGACCTAGACGGTTTTGTCGGCTCTTCAGACAGCTCTAATACTTCCCGCATGTCCTTAATAAGCCCATCTACGCGACCAGAAAGAGAAACAGAGCGATCCTGTTGATCCTCCTCTTCGGACTCAGAAATTTCATCAACCAAATCTGTTGGTGAATCCGAAGCCTCTGATGCGCTCTGCGAGGGAGACAACGCTACCATAGTCTTGCGGCGCTTTTTACCTCGTGGCATCGGGTGTGATCTAGCTGACACCCACTGTCCCAGGAGACTAGAGAGACTATCAATGGAGCGAGTGAGCGCCTCCACCTTAACATCACTGAGCGTTGAACTTGATGTAGTAGAAGGCCTGAGTGTATCAGAGGCGTGCAACTGAACCTGAAACGGATCAGGAGACCGATCCGCACTCCCAGGCCCCTGATCCGACATGCCACCCACACCAGATGCCAGGATGTACAACAAGGATGGCAAAAAAGTGTGAAAGCTGCACAGCCTGTTTTCAAAACTCACTTTTTTTATTTTTTTTTATTTTATTTTTTTATATATATGCGACAGGCTCTGAAGGGTTAAAGCTCACCCTTAGAAAAGAGCTACCCCAGAAATGCCGAGCAAAAAATCAATAGGGGGAAACTCCCTTAAACACCATGTGTTTCCCCTAAAGCTCCACTTTTTCAGAAGGGGTTAACATCACAGCAACTATAATACTACACAGCCTAAAAGGTCAGTGAAGTAAATAGCTTTAGGAGAGAAAGCGGCAGTGCTCACGAGGACTCCTAATAGGTAGCCTGGAGAGACAGCACTGACAAAGAACCGCTGCCAGAGGCAGAGGGGACTCACCGGTACTGCGGCGACCGCTCCTCCTAAGTGTGTGGACGGACGGGGAGCAGAGAGCAGGAGGAGCCGCTGGACGGCGGAGGGAGAAGCAGGGACCGCCAGCGCACGCTCAACCAAGCGCTTCCTGCCTATAATAATGACGGCAGGAAGCCAGGAGACGCTAAGCCACACCCCCGCTGGGCCACACCCCGCTAGGCCACGCCCCCTCCAAAGCCCGCGCTTATTCAAACAACAAAAATGAGGGCAAAAAACTTCCTACCTCTATGAAGGCAGGAAGCAAGTCAATAAAAGCAAGAAAACGCGCGCCAATACAGGGAGCTTCCTGCCTCAATGAAGGCAGGAAGCAAAAACGAAAAAGCATGCGCAAATAAAAATTAAAAATAAAAATTACTGGCCTCCATCTCTGCTCCCCAGTCAAGGCAGCGTCTGAAATAGACAAGAAACACACAGGCAGTACACTTGCCGTAGCCGTCAAAGATACTCTTTAGACCAAAGAGCACTTACCCGGCTGAACGCCACAGGGATCCTCAGGGATGTGTGGCGCCAAGGCCCTTTGCTCCCCCCTATGGCGGAGCACGCAGGGACCCTCTCAGATGTGTGGTGTGCGCCTCCGCCAGGGAGCGCCCTGTATCCCCCGGGGCCGGCAGGCATAAATGGGAACCTCCTCAAGGGATACACAGAGCTGCCAGGGGTGGGTCAGGGGTCTCAGCAGTGCCGAGACCCCCTGAGACCTCTAGACCACGGGGGGTCCAGGACTCGCTGGATATAAAATAACAACTCTTCTGAGGAGCTGCCGAAGCAGCGACTATCCTCTGAGACCTCAGATAAAAAGACTGATGAACATGGGAGTAGGAGGAGCCTATATACTGGAGGGGCTGGTCATCTTTTTCCAATCTGAGGTGACTATCCTATGGGGCTCCGCCTACCCACGAAGTAGAGAATCTGTGTCTCCCTTCCTTCCCTTCTGCTGCTGAAAATGACAAATGAACTCCCAACCTGTCACAAAAGGCACGCCAAAAACGAGCCACGAACTGAGGTCCCCTATCAGAAACAATGTCAGTAGGAACACCATGGAGTCTGACAATCTCCTTGACAAAGGCCTTAGCGAGTGTCTTAGCGCAGGGCAGTTTGATGAAGGGAACCAAGTGACACATCTTGCTAAAACGGTCCACGACCACCCAGATGACCGTGAAACCCTCAGAGGGGGGAAGGTCAGTAATAAAGTCCATAGCCAGATGTGTCCAAGGGGCACTAGGAACCTCCAGAGGGCAAAGCAACCCCGCAGCAGGAGTATGTGAAGACTTAGATCTAGCACACACAGTACATTGACGCACCCACTTAATGACCTCCTTCTGCCATCCAGGCCACCAAAAACAGCGACCCACAAGTCTCTTGGTCTCAGAAATTCCAGGATGACCTGCCAACCGAGACTCATGACACTCAAACAAATCTCTCCAAAAGGTCCTAGGCACAAACAACCTCCCATGGGGAGTGTTAGATGGGGCATTCTCCTGTGCTTTAAGAATCTCATCTTCCAAAACGGAGTCCAATGCAGCAATCACAACACCTTCTTGTAAAATGCTCTCCCCCTCCTCAGCACAGACTATGGGAGAAAAACTGCGAGACAAAGCATCAGCTTTAACATTCTTGGTACCCGGGATGTAAGTAACGGAAAAATTAAACCGCGAAAAAAAAAGTGCCCACCTAGCCTGACGGGCATTCAAGCGCTTGGCAGCATCAAGATAGATCAGATTTTTATGATCAGTGAAAACCTGAATGGGAAATTCAGCACCTTCCAAGAGATGACGCCAGTGTTCAAATGCGAGTTTAATAGCCAGCAATTCCCGATTACCAATATCGTAATTAAGTTCAGTCTCAGAAAATTTTTTTGAAAAAAAAGCACAGGGATGTACTCCATCCTTGTTTTCCTGAGACAACACCGCACCGACCCCCACAGAAGAAGCATCAACCTCAACCAAAAACGGCTTAGTCACATCAGGCTGCATAAGGATGGGGGCAGAGCTGAACCTCTCCTTTAGAAACACAAAAGCTTCAATGGCCTCAGTAGTCCACTGAACCGTATTAAAACCTTTCCTGGTGAGATCGGTCAGTGGTTTAACAATAATAGAATTTTTTTTAATGAATTTTCTGTAATAATTGGCGAAACCCAAAAACCTCTGTATCGATTTCAAACCAATAGGCCTAGGCCATTCCTGCACAGCTTGAACTTTCCCCAGGTCCATCTCAAAGCCCTCGCTGGAG
Organism: Phyllobates terribilis; assembly: GCF_046119375.1. NCBI lineage: Eukaryota > Metazoa > Chordata > Amphibia > Anura > Dendrobatidae > Phyllobates > Phyllobates terribilis. The sequence continues at coordinate 597,571,473 of NW_027362765.1, read as the reverse complement.
ATAATGTAGCCCAAAAAACTAATTCTCTGTACAGCGAACTCACATTTCTCCAGCTTAGCAAAAGGCGAATTGTCAATCAATAACTGCAATACCTCACGTACACTCCGCCAATGAGACTCCTGGTCAGGCGAATAAATCAAAATGTCATCCAAATACACAACCACATTTTTGCCGATCAAAGGTCTAAGGATGTCATTAATAAGATTCTGAAAAAAATGCTGGTGCATTGGTAAGACCAAAAGGCATAACCAAATTCTCAAAATGACCCACAGGAGTGTTAAAAGCAGTCTTCCATTCATCACCCTCCTTCATGCGCACCAAATTGTATGCCCCCCGGAGATCAATTTTAGAGAACCACTTGGCCCCCACTAACTGGTTAAACAAATCAGGAATCAATGGCAGTGGGTAGGGATTGCATACAGTAATTTTATTAATCTCGCGAAAGTCCAAACAAGGAAGTAAACCGCCGTCATTTTTTTTAACAAAAAAAAATCCAACAGCCACAGGTGACTTAGAGGGTCTGATATGACCGGCGGCCAAGCTCGTCTGTATGTATTCCTCCAAAGCCCTTCTCTCAGGAATAGTCAGATTAAATAAACGACTTTTAGGAAGAGTCGCTCCAGGGACAAATTCAATGGTACAATCGTAGTCTCTATGGGGAGGCAAAATTTGCGACTCCTCCTCAGAAAAAAACGTTCCAAAAATCCTGAATAGGTAGAGGTAATTCTCCTTTATCCCCAGCAGCAATGCGCCCATTACAACACTTGTCATAACACTTAGGGCTCCAGGACTTAATTTCATTGGTAGACCAATCCAGTACAGGATTGTGCAATTTTTACCAGGGCAACCCCAAAACTACTGGAGAAGGCAAATTATTTAATACCACCAAATCCAAATTTTCTTGGTGAATACCATTAATAGTGAGGGGAAATTCATAAACCTTGCGAGTAACACATTTCAAGGGAGAGCCATTGACAGAAACCACGGCAATAGGGGATGACAAAGGTTTGGGTTTTAAATTAAGTTTTTCCAAGAATCCCCCATCAATCACATTCAGAGTTGAACCACAATCCACAAATACCCGAAATTCAATTAATTCTTCCTGAGCTTCGGTAGTAGCAGAAAGAAATACACCCTTAGTGTTTAAACAGGCTATACGGGCGTAACTGACCTTTTTTTTTCTTTGTTCATACGAAGCACACAGTTCTTAATGAAATGGTCAGATTTGACGCAATAAAAACACAAACCTTCAGAAAACCTGCGATCTTTTTCCTGAGAGCGGGGTGACATCGCCCCAATCTCCATCGGCTCTCCAGTGTCAGTACAGACCCTCTCAAGACTCGGAGCTGACATGGCAGAGGATTTACTTTCATTAACCCTAGCACGCAGTCTCCTGTGCACCCGTATAGCTAATTGCATTGCCTCCTGCAAGTTTCCAGGTGTAGGATAAGCAATCAGCAGATCCTTAACCCTTTCACCTAGCCCAGCAAGAAACAAACTTTTCAGAGCTGAATCGTTCCACCCCACCTGAGAAGACCACCGACGGAAGTGAGTCCAATAATTTTCCACATTACCTGATCCCTGCCTCAAATGTCTCAATTCCGTCTCAGCTGATGAGACACGATCAGGATCATCATACAACAACCCCAAAGCAGAAAAAAAACTTTCCACTGATCTAAAGCACGGATCACTAGGTTGGAGAGAAAAGGCCCATCCCTGAGGTTCTTTGCGCAAAAGTGACATTATGAACCCTATGCACTGTGATTCATCACCAGAGGATCTGGGTCTCAAACGAAAATACAATAAATAAGCATTTTTAAAGGAACAAAAATCTTGTTGTTCACCAAAAAATAAATCAGGCAATCGTACCTTTTGCTCCACAAAATGCGCTCCAGAACAGCTACTCACGTGTTGTTGGAGCTCGGCCACCTCCAGAGAGAGTCCCTGCAGGCGTTGAGCCAAATCCTGAACCGACACCATGATGGAAACTGGAGGTCTTTCCTTAGAGAATTTTTTTGGGCTGGACTTACTGTTATGATCTGCTACAAGCACTAAGGAAAGACAGGAGATCTGTCCCTACAATAGAACTAAGCTAGATCCCTACAATGTAACGGGGAACCTGATCCTGCGATCAGACCCGCTAAAGTCCTCAGCTAGTCTGAACGAAGACCTATAGATGTGAGGGAGGGATCCCTACAAGAACTAGGGACTGGGAGAAAGATGGACACCTCCTAGCAGAAATTGTAGCAGTAAAAAGACAAACAAACAACATAGAACATAGAAGTCAAAAGACCTAGCTAAACTGACTAAGAAAGGTAACAAAGCACCTGGCTAGCTTAAGAGTAGAAATTACAATGAAGTCCAGCAAGGCCAGAAGGGCGGAGCAGGATTAAATAGGCAAAAACGGTCATGTGACCAGCATAATAGAAAAAACCTAACAGGAGAGTTCTAACAAAACTCTGTGTGTGACAGGGTGCATTTCACCACAGACACTTGGACGAGTAGGCATGGACAGGGGCGTTACATGTCGCTGACTGGGCACTGGGTAACTATGGTGACAGCAGGTCAAGGGGCTGCTGTCCAAGTCTTGCCGTCCCCACAAGTGGTGCGTAAAACCTCTTTATCTCAAAGTTCCTCCACTGCTTCTGCCTCCTCAACCTCCTCTCGGTCCTCCACCTGCACCCAAAGCCTGTCTGGTCATGCCACAAGCTTTCTAACTGCGCAGAAGGGATCCTGCACACCTCCTTACTATGCTGGCAGCAGGGCTCAACGTCATCAGGCGGTTTTTACTTTGAAATGTCTGCGAAATGTGAGTCACACAGCTGAGGAGTTGTGGTCAGCTCTGGAGAACCAGTTTCATGAATGGTTGTCTCCACTGGACCTGAAACCAGGGAAGGCCGTGTGCGACAATGCTGCAAACCTGGGTGCGGCCCTTCGCCGGGGCAATGTCACACACGTGCCTTGTATGGCTCACGTGTTGAACCTGGTTGTCCAGCAATTTTTAGCCCACTATCCCGGACTAGATGGCCTTCTGCAGAGGGCACGGTCGCTGTGTGCTCACTTCCGCCGTTCGCATCCCGCAGCTCAGCGACTTACATCTCTACAGAAGTCATTGGGCCTGCCACTTCACCGGCTAAAATGCGATGTGCCTACCCAGTGGAATTCAACTCTGCACATGTTGCAGCGACTGTGGCAGCACCGACAAGCCCTGGTGCAATAGGTTCTGATGTATAGCCTGGGCCAACGAGATCCAGAGGTGGGGCAAATCACGCTGGAGGAGTGGTCTCAGATCAGGGACCTATGCACCCTTCTGTACAGTTTTGAAATGGCGACGAAGATGTTTAGTGCTGACGATGCCATTATCAGCATGACTATTCCGGTGATTTACATGCTGGAGCACATGTTAAACAGAATTCGGAGTCAGGTGGTGGCACAAGAGGAGGTGGAGGAAGTAGAGGAGGAGGAGTTGTATGCGGAAGGGCTAACATTTGCAAGGTCCAGACGGTCGGCAGCACCAAGGCGGCAGGCATGTGAGGGTGGGGGAGATGGTTTTAACAGGGCGCATGGTAGCAGCCAAACTAGTGAGGAAGGTGCAGGAGCCCAGGAAGAAATGGAGGACGAACTGATGGAAGACTCATCAGATGAGGGAGACCTTGATCACATTTCTGTTGTGCGAGGTTGGGGGGAGAGGACAGAGGAAGGAAGCATGATTGTTACCTCGCCACCAACACAACAGGGACTTGGTGCTCCTGGATGCGCAAGACACATGAGTGCCTTCTTGCTGCACTACCTGCAACATGACCCTCGAATTGTGAGAATTAGAAATAATCCTGACTACTGAGTTGCCACACTGTTAGATCCCCGGTACAAAAGTAAATTTGCAGAAATTATTCCTGCCATAGAAAGGGATGCACGCATGCAGGAGTATCAGCAGAGACTGTTGCAGAATCTTACATGTGCTTTTCCACAAAACACCAGTGGTGCACGTAGTGAATCTCACAGTTCCAACTTGCCAACCGTGGGACTGTCGAGTGTTCAGCACTCAAACCGTAACAGAAACACAGTATCTTCTGGTAACATCAATTTTGCGGAATCATTTCACCACTTTTTTAGCCCATCCTTTGCAAGGCCACAGGAGACAAGAAGTCTGACACATAGTCAACGCCTAGAGATAATGGTACAGGAGTATCTCCAAGAAAACATTGAAGCCATGACTGTGTCACTGGACCCTTGCTCTTTTTGGGCTTCCAATCTGGATAAATGGCCGGAGCTCGCCACTTACGCCTTGGAGATCTTGTCATGCCCTGCAGCCAGCGTTCTGTCTGAACGTGTGTTCAGCGCTGGTGATGGTGTGCTGACAGATAAGCGCACGCGGCTCTCCACTGATAATGTAGACAGACTCATGTTCATAAAGATGAATAAATCATGGATCCGAAACGACTTTTCTACCCCTGTGTCATCCTAGGGAGAGTAAAAGCTTGATGATTTGTTAAAATCACCTCACCAACCGTTTTAAGCTTTAAAATTACTAATCATGTTTATCTGTATCTTGGCTGGAAAATAATTTGGGCCTTGTAGCAGTGTGCAGTACTGATTCTATTAGGCCATCTATACTAAACTTCACCAGATTTAAAATTACTAATCATGTTTATCTGTATCTTGGCTGGAAAATAATTTGGGCTTTGTAGCAGTTTGCAGTACTGATTCTATTAGGCCATCTATACTAAGCTCCACCAGCTTTCAAATTAATAATAATTTTTAGCAGCATCTAGCCCAGAAAATAATTTTGGGTCTCCTAGTTGCGCAAGACACATGAGTGCCTTCTTGCTGCACTACCTGCAACATGACCCTCAGATTGTCAGAATTCGAAGTAATCCTGACTACTGGGTTGCCACACTCTTAGATCCCCCACACTCTTCGATCAAACTTTTCATTTTAATAAAGAACAAAAAAATGGTCATTTTTGAAATTATAAGCATTAGCAGGTTATTAGCAACTGAAATCAAACAGTTTTCAACTCAAAACTTTATTCTAGGTGATGTTACATTTGCACATAGAACCCCTTGTTCGAAAGGAGCTTCTGAACTCTCTCGTCCATTGAATTTGTCAGGTTTTGGATGGTTTCTGCTTCAATTGTTTTGCATGAGGACAGAATACCCTCCCAGAGCTGTTGCTTAGATGTGAACTGCCTCCCGCCATCATAGACACTCCTTTTGATGATGCTCCAGAGGTTCTGAATGGGGTTGAGGTCAGGGGAGCATGGGGGTCACACCATAAGTTTGTCCACTTTTATGCCCATATCAGCCAGATATGCAGATGTGTTATGTGCAGCATGAGACGGTGCATTATCATGCATGAAAATGATCTTGCTGCGGAATACACGGTTCTTCTTCTTGAACCATGGCAGGAAGTGCTGTTTGAGAAACTCCACATACATTATGGAGTTCATCTTTACCCCTTCAGGGATCTTAAAAGGGCCGACAATCTCTCTCCCCATGATTCCAGCCCAAAACATTACTCCACCTCCTCCTTGTTGGCGCTGTAGCTGTGTTTGCGTGGGGTGTCAATCAACCAGCCATCCTCCACTCCATCCATCTGGACCATTGAGCGTTGCACGGCACTCATCGGTGAACAAAACAGTTTTGAAGTCAGTCTTCATGTATTGTTCCCCCAACTGGAGCCGTTTCTGCTTGTGTGCAGTGGATAGAGGAGGTCGACAGGATGGCTTACGCACAGCTGCAAACCTCTGAAGGACCCTGCATCTTGTTGTTCGGGGGACGTTGGAGGCACCAGCAGCTTCAAAAACTTGTCTGCTGCTATGACAAGGCTTTTTTGCCGCTGCTCTTTTAACCTGACGTAATTGCCTGGAGGAAAGAGTCCTCAATTTTCCCTTATCAGCACGCACACGTGTGTACTGTGAATCAGCTACATACTTCTTGATTGTGCGATGATCAGGATGAAGTGTCTTGGCAATGTTGATTGTAGTCATGCCTTGACATAAACACTCCACAATTTGTTGCTTCTCAGCAGCCGACACATCCTTTTTCTTTCCCATTTTGGCAGAAAATGTAGGCTGCTTAATAATGTGGGACAGCCTTCTTAAGTAGTCTTGCCTTTCATTGGACACACCTGCCAAACTAATTAGCACAGGTGTCTGCAATTGCTTACAGTGATATAAAGAGCCCTGACACACATCACCATCAATGAGTTTAACTGACAAACAAACAAATTCTTCCCTTATCACTCCTAAACACTTTTTGCATAATAATTTGGAACACAGTGTACATGTGCTTTTCCACAAAACACCAGTGGTTCACGTAGTGAATCTTACAGTTCTAACTTGCCAACCGTGGTCTGTATGGAGTTGTTCAATAAAGGGCCCAAAATTAAGATAACATAGAAGGGAGAGGTCTCTATGAATACGAATTCCTAAGTATTTGATACCCTGTGAGGGCCAGGCAAAGGGAAAGTTGGACTGGATGGAATCCTGTATGGATTTGGGGAGGGAGACATCGAGGGCCTCAGACTTCGCTGCATTGATTTTAAAATTTGACCATGTAACAAAGTGATCTATTTCAGCCATAACAGCAGGGATGGATATATGTGATTGAGTGATATATACTAGGACATCATCAGCAAATGCAGAGCACTTGTACTCGGTGACTCCCACCTCAATCCACCTAATATTGGGGTTATGGCGAATTGATGAGAGCAGGTGCTCCGTCACTAGGATGTATAAGAGAGGGGACAGAGGACATCCCTGCCTTGTCCCATTGGTGATTATGAAAGGTGATGAAAATGTTCCATTTATCTTCTTCAGCCTAGGTGACGTATTGCGATACAGGGCCGTGATTTTGCCTATAAAAGGGTCCCCTAGACCCCTACCCCAAGCTTTTTAAGGGAATAATATATGGCGTGCCAGGAGACTCCATGGAGTGCTTTCTCAGCATCCAACGAGAGTATCTAATTACAAATTTTTAACTGCATCTAGCCCAGGAAACACTTTGTGCCTAGTAGCAGTGTCTGCTAGTCAGCGGATTATCCCAGCTGTTAAGCAAGCTACACCACCTGTAGTTTGGACACTTAATTTTTCCAAAGAAATGGTTCGGGCCCCCTGGACACTCAGTGAAGAGCATCGGGGAGACACCCCAAGGCATAGGGGCTGGGACTGGCGGTAGGACGCCTTGCGGTGGACAGCCGAGCTCGATCCTTATAAAAGCTTTTTAACTGCAGCAGCTTTAGTGGACGCTACTGTAACTGGAATTACGCGGCTGCTGGCATGAGACTTGCCCTCCAATATATCCTTGTTAAAGGATTTAAAGTGTATTCATTCAAATTAGAGAGACAATTTAAATGAAAAAGCTTAGAGCTGCCTCCACCACAGGGGGGCTCGCTCGACCCACCAGCGGACAGGCACCAGTATTGGGAGAGGGGGGCTGGCCGTCAGGGTCCACCGCGGCTCTGGCACAAACCCGGCGACACGGAGGTCGCACGGGCAGGAACGGACTGGCCGTGTCGGCTTCGCACTTTTTTGGTTTTAGAAGGGCATAACATGCCTATATCTGTGTCTCCCCCTCCTTTTACTCCTCCACCTCTTTTCTTTTCGCATGACTATATGTACTTGTCACTTTTCCATGTGTTAGTTGTGTCTTCTGAGCAGTTTGTCAGCTTTTGGACACCTTTGAAGGTGTTTTCTATGTATTTCTATGTGTTTTTGTTTGCCTACCATTGGTTTAACGGTGTTCGAAGGTGTTCGACGAACAGTTCGACGAACAGTTCGGCGAACATACGGGTGTTCGACGAACCGAACCGAACTCGAAAACTACGGGGGTGGCTCAACACTACTCCCCATCCCTCACCACTTTGTAAACAACGGACATAACATTTCTCAGCTGAAGTTTCAGATCTTGGAACAAGTTCAGCAACCACGACACGGGGGAGATCGTATCCGCCTCCTCAAACAGAGGGAGGCACATTGGATCCACGAGTTGGAGTCACTCTCCCCCGAGAGACTTAATAGGGAATATGACCTTCTCTCCTTTATTTGAAGTGATCTCTGTTAATCATTTCAATCAAGCTTATTTATTTTGCCCATGTGTATATTCATAAGTGTATTGATAATTATGTTTTGGAGCACTCTGAGTCATGACTATACTATATATAAGATGTCCAGTGGTTGAATATCTCATTAATGACTGTGGTTTGTGTTTCAGATGTTGCCTCACTTTGGTCCCTTCCTCAGCCTCTTTCCTCACCTCTCCAATACTTGAATACAGTCGAAATCCTACTCCATGAAGCGTCCCCTCATCGCATAGATTGCGCACAGCTACTTCCTGTATATTGGAACACAATCTTACCTACCTTGGAACGCAAACGTCGCGGAGAAACGTCACTTCCGGTGACTTCACCCAGCGACTTCCGGTTTTGCGCTGCCGGACAGCATGCTAAGCGTTTACACACATGGTAATCACCCCCTATACATAGGACCCTCTCACTAGCATAAGGCCACAACAACGAGCGGTGGACACCGCGTTATGATGCCTTTCACTTTCTACACACAATAAGGTAACGTCCTAGCTTTTCCCTAAATATGCCATATGGACAGCTGGTCCAGTCTAACTTGTCCTCTCACCTCCAGGTGGTCCTAATCAGACTGTTACGTATAATTGACTGACTGCACATCTAGTCCATACCTGCAATTACATATTGGTAGGTGTCCTGCCTAATTCTATTATATAGCACAGATAGCTACCCGCAATCCCATTCAGGTTTCTCTCTCTCCCATGTTGATTCCTTATGTTTTACCCCTGTTTTGTTTTTTTCCCTCCCTTTTGTTATCCCATTCCGGGACTCATTACGTAATTATATTGAAATTGCATTATGTTCTCACCTGTCATTATAATGTACTCACACTATTTTTCATCTCGCAGTTAACTGATGAAGGTCAATACGACCGAAATGTTTATTTTATATTCATTATTGGACTGCAATAAAAATTTCACTGCTTTGAATACATAATTGGAGTGCCAAGGTTATTTTTGCCAGTAGCTTAACAAGACGCTTTTAATGCCCCTCGGAAAAGTGGTGGAGGTCACAGTAGCTTAACAAGACGCTTTTAAAGCCCCTCGGAAAAGTGGTGGAGGTCACAGTAGCTTAACAAGATGCTTTTAATGCCCCTCAGAAGAGACGTGGAGGTCCCAGTAGCTTAACAAGATGGTTTTAATGCCCCTCGGAAAAGTGGTGGAGGTCACAATAGCTTAACAAGACGCTTTTAATGACCCTCGGAAAAGTGGTGGAGGTCACAGTAGCTTAACAAGACGCTTTTAATGCCCCTTACAAGAGCCATACAGTACAGCATCTTAAAAATATTATTCCCATTATTGGGGAGTGGGTCTCCAACAGTCTTTGCTTATGCCTTCCAAGCAAAAGCTGACAAAAATAAGGACGGAGGAACTTTCAATAATGGCAACACGGACCACAGTCACCCTGGTGGTATAGTTGTGGTGGAGGTTGAGGATAAGGAGAAGAATATAAAACAGCCGAAATGAGGAAGCGTATACCCATGTGTGGGTGTGAAGCGGTGCATGTGAATACACCTCCCGAAATAACACAGTGGATTTGACTTTATGTTACTCTGCTGTCAATTGGTGGTGATGAGAAGTCTGGCCCAATCCAGCCCTTGTTCATTTTGATAAGGGTCAGCTTGTCAGCATTGTCAGTTGACAGGCGAATGCGCTTATCAGTTATAATTCCCCCAGCGGCACTAAAAACACGCTCCGATAACACGCTAGTGGCAGAGCAAGCCAGGACCCCCAAGGCGTACAGAGCGAGCTCATTCCAAGTGTCCAGCTTGGATACCCAATAATTAAAAGGCACAGAGGAATCACGGAGTACGCTGGTACGGTCGACAAGGTACTCCCTCACCATCTTTTGAAACTTTCCACTCCTTGTGAGAGTACCAAGCGCCTCAGGGCCTGTAAGCTGGGCAGGTCTCAGAAAATTGTCCCAGAACGTTGACAGTGTTCCCCTGCCTCTGCTGGATTGGAGTTGCCTCTCTCTCGCTTGTACGCCTTGGTTGGTCAACGAACTGTGACCTCTGCCGCTAGCGTGTTCAGATGGGAATTTTTTTTAACAGTTCTGCAGCAAGGGCCTTCTGGTACTGCCCCATTTTTGTAGACCTCTCCACCTCAGGAATAAGAGAGAGTGAAAGTTCTCCTTGTAGCGGGGGTCTAAAAGTGTCACCAACCAGTAATGACTGTCACCCAACATTTTGACAACGCGAGGGTCACGGTTAAGGCAGCGTAACATAAAGTCAGCCATGCGTGCCAGACTGGTAACGGGCAAGACTTCCGTGTCCTCACCAAGATGACGACTGACCATGCTCTCCTCCTCCTCCTTCTCCCCCCTGTCCTCAGGCCACCCACGCTGAACCAACGGTATGACAGTTGTACAGGTACTTCCGTGTACAGCGCATGATACAAGCTCCTGTTCTTCCTCCTCCTCCTCCTCCTCTCCCTCATTGTCCCCCAATGCACGTTGGGATGAGGTGAGGCTGGGCTGTGTGTAATCGACCGCTGCAGCTTCTTGATCCATCTCATCATACTCTGGCTGCAATGCCTCCTTTTTAATTCTCTGCAGAGAGCGTTGCAAAAGACAGACAAGTGGAATGCTGACGCTAATGATGGCGTCATCGCCACTCACCATCTTGGTGGACTCCTCAAAGTTTGTCAAGATGGTACATATGTCAGACATCCAGGTCCACTCCTGAGGTCTTATGTGTGGAGTCTGACCTGAATATCGACGGCTTTGTTGCAGCTGGTACTCCACAACTGCTCTCTTCTGCTCACAAATCCTTTGCAACATGTGGAGGGTAGAGTTCCAACGTGTGGGGACATCACACACCAGTCGGTGTGACGGAAGCTGCAAACGCTGCTGCAACACAGCAAGGGCGGCCGAACTGTAGCCAACTTGCAAAAATGAGCTGACAGGCGGCGTACTTTGACGAGCAGATCTGGCAACTTGGGGTACGATTTAAGAAAAAGCTGAACCACGAGGTTAAGCACATGAGCCAGGCATGGTACGTGTGTGATCTCGCCTCGCCTCAGAGCCGCCACCAGGTTACGGCCATTGTCACACACGACCATGCCTGGTTGTAGGTTCAGCGGTCTCAGCCACAGATCTGCCTGCTCTTTCACAGCTGTCCACAACTCACAAGCAGTGTGAGGTTCTCACCTAAGCTTATGAGTTTCAGCACAGCCTGTTGACGCTTGGCGGAGGCAGTACTGCAGTGCTTCCAGCTTGTAACTGAGATGGAGGCTGAACATGAGGAGGAGGAGGAGGATGATGCGCAGGAGCTGTACACTGTGGGGGCAACTTTGACTGACATAGGGCGGGGAGGATGTGTTCCGTCCCAAGGTCCGACTGGGTCCCGGCTTCCACTATGTTTACCCAGTGTGCCGTCAGGGAGATGTACCGTCCCTGGCCACAAGCACTTGTCCACGTGTCCGTTGTCAGGTGGATTCTCCCAGTAACTGCATTATTGAGGGCACGGCAGATGTTTTGGGACACGTGCTTGTGTAGTGTGGGGATGGCACACTGGGCAAAATAGTGTCGGCTGAGGACCGAGTACCGAGGGACGGCCACCGCCATAAGGTTGCGGAAGGATTCCGTCTCCACCAGCCTAAAAGGCAGCATTTTCAACGCAAGCAGTCCTGAAATGTGCAAATTTAGGACTGTGGCCTGGGGGGCGTTAGCTGCGAATTTCCGCTTTCGTTCAAAGGTCTGGGATATGGACAATTGAACGCTGCGGTGGGACGTGGACATGGATGTTGATGCTGTTTCTTGAGAAACTGCCATAACAAGTGAAGACTGAGAGGAGGGGACATCTTTGCATGCAGTATGGACAGGGGATTGCCTTGCACACACAACAGGGGGTTCTATTGCATGCACAACAGCGGAAGAAGCAGTGGTGACACCCGCTGACACTGGTCGTGGACCCTGGTGTTCGCCCCACAAAGTCGGGTGCTTTGCTGCCATGTGCCTGATCATGCTGGTGGTGGTCAGGCTGGTAGTTTTGTCACCCCTGCTGATGCTGGCATGGCAGGTGGTACAAATGGCCTTTTTGGGGTTATCAGCAGAGTCTTTAAAAAAATTCCAGACTCTGGAAGACCTACCGGTTGTACTGGCAACGTCCCTCGTGTCGGTGTTACGGGGAACGGTTGCCCGCCTTCTGTGTGCGGCCACCACACTGCTTCTTCCTGCCTGTTGGGGTACTCTGCCTCCCTCACTCTGTGTGCTGCTGGCCTCGCTCTGCATGTCCTCCTGCCACGTTGGGTCAGTTACTTGATCATCCACCACCTCCTCCTCTTCCACTTGCGCACCACGATCCTCCTCCTCACTTCCTGGCAATTGTGTCTCGTCATCGTCCACCTCTTGTGACAAATTGCCAGCGTCGACTTCCTGTGGCCGTGGCTGTTCAAATATTTGGGCATCGCTACATGGGAACTCCTCTTCCACCACTTCAAGCAGAGCAGGCGAGGGGCACAAATCAGGAAATGGACCAGTGAACAGCTCTTCAGAATGTCCAAGTGTGGGATCAGTTGCTGTCTGACGACACTCGGCACGGTGGGAGGAAAGAGCATCAGGGTGAGGAGGAGTATGCGGTCGAGACTCACGGCTACTAAGAGTTGACCGTGTGGAAGACAGACCGGAGGTGGTGGTGCCCAAGTAACTGGAAGTATTATCTGCTATCCAATTAATAACCTGTTCACACTGATCAGTTCGCAATACTGGTGTTGTTCTGTGCTTCCCTAGTTATTCGGTCAAGAAGTGGGAGCGAGAAGATGTGGCTGTTGGGTGTGGCACATTTTCACCTTGGCCACGGCCCCGTCCTCTGCACGCACCATCACCAGAACGTCCAGTTCCACGTCCCTTGCCACGCGCCTTGCCCATTGTAAAGGAAGTAAAATAGCTTACACTCGCACTATCAATGGAAAAAGGGTAATAGAAAGTAGATTAGAACCGTGGAAGAGGAAAACCACAGTTCTATTTCTCTGGCCTACACCCGACTCTTTTAAACAATCAGAACAATCAGGGAGAAACTATTACTGTTTTTCCTTACGGAAAAAATACCAAAACCTGAATAATAGAGATTTTTTACCGTGGAATGGCAAAAGCACAGTTATTGTTTACTGGGGTATACCAGACTTTTTAAAGTATATAGAATTCCGGCTGAACAGAGAGCGACACACTCAAACTGTTTTTTATTTAGATACCAAAGGCCCAAAACTGGATACTACACAGATTTTACCCGTTGAACTGCAAAACCAAACTGGGATTTGTCAGGCGTACACCAGACTATTTTCAACAGATATATTTTTGTGTCAGAACACTCAGGAGACACTACTGTTTTTTTTTACTGCAAAAAATGCAAAAAGCAGAATAATAGAGATTTTTTACCATGGAACAGCAAAACCACAGTTATAATTTACTGGTGTATACCAGACTATTTTCAACAGATATATTTGTGTCTGAACAATCAGGAGACACTATTATTTTTTTTTACGGCAAAAAATGCCAAAAGCAGGATAATAGAGAGATTTGACCCTTGCAACTGCAAAACCACACTTATATTTCTCGGGCCTACACCAGACTATTTTCAACAGATATATTTGTGTCTGAACAATTAGGAGACACTACTGTTTTTCTTTACAGCAAAAAATGCAAAAAAACAGGATAATACAGAGATTTGACCCGTGGATCTGCAAAACCACACTTGTATTTCTCAGGCCTACACCAGACTATTTTCAACAGATATATTTGTGTCTGAACAATCAGGAGACACTACTGTTTTTCTTTACGGCAAAAAATGCAAAAAAGCAGGATAATACAGAGATTTGACCCGTGGAACTGCAAAACCACACTTGTATTTCTCGGGCCTATACCAGACTATTTTCAACAGATATATTTGTGTCTGAAAAATCAGGGAGACACTATTAGTTTTTTTTTTACGGCAAAAAATGGCAAAAACAGGATAATAGAGATTTTTTACCGTGGAACAGCAAAACCACAGTTATAATTCACTGGTGTATACCAGACTTTTTTAAATATATATATTTGTGGCTGAACAGTGAGCCACACACTCAAACTGTTTTTTTTAGATACAAATGGCCCAAAACTGGATAATACAGAGGTTTGAACCGTGGAACTGCAAAACCACACTTCTATTTCTCTAGCCTACACCAGACTATTTTCAACAGATATATTTGTGTCTGAAAAATCAGAGACACACTTTTTTTTGGGGGGGGGGGAGGGGAGGAGGGACACCAAAAGGTTAATAAGACGGGTATTTGTACAGTGTGAAGGACGAAAAATAAAGAGGATTTAGATGAAAAAAAAAGGATTGTCCTGGCCCCCGAGACCTGGAGCTAAGTTCAGCAATTTCAGCAACAGGAGCACACAGGACTGTAATGCAGCGTTTGCTGGTATAACCACTGCGTCTCCTATACAGCATGCCTGCCTGATATCTGGGATGGATATTAGTCCTGAGAAGGACTGTTTGTTTGATCTGGCAGCCTTTACAGACCCTACACTAACTATTTCGCAGGATATATCTCTCCCTAAATCAGCAGCGCTGTCCCTACACTGTCTGATCCGGAGCGACTGTGTCCAAGATGGCGGCGCCCGGTTTTAAATACTCGAGGTGACTCTGTGCGGCCAGCCAATCACTGTAATGCCCACAAACAACATGGCTGCGGCATTACAGTGACTGGCTGGCAATCCCTGCATGTTCATTGGCTCTGTAAAGAGCGCCAAACATGCAGGGCGGAGACCCGAGCTCCCGCCCGAGTAACCCGGAAATGCTCGGTGCTCGCCGAACATCCCGAGTAGCGTGATGCTCGGGCGAGTACCGAGCAGTGTCGAGCATGCTCGCTCAACACTACAGATAACACATACTGTTGTTGCCGCTTGATGTCTGCCACCTCCAAAGACAAGTGTAATTGCGCGACCAGGGTGTCCACAGTATCCATGATGGCTTCTTAGTACACAAAAATGGAGTGGGCTGGTGATAATGTTATGATTGTGTAAAAAGTCACACGGGAAAATAGACAAAACACTAAAAAACTGCAAATGACCCAACTGGTTCCTGCACAAACAAGAGATTCTGACTCCGCAGTCCCTAGTGGCTCCTAAGCGGGCTGGAATAGCCGTAACAACAGACTAAATGATGGCAGCTCGGACCTATGCTGCCTGAAAGGCCGTCAAGCACTTCACATTCTTCCTAAGGAACCAGAGGGCAGAGTAGAGTTTAATTTACCTACTGAAGGGAAGGAGTGCTGAGATAGAAAAAGATCCCAGAGTGAGTTAAAACAAACCACGAAATACAAAAAAAAGATAAGGTACTTACTGCTAGAGAGTATGCTGCCTACTTCCTAAACAAGAAACAGAAGTTAGGTGCAGGGTGAAAAGCATAATCAGCAGAGACCTAAACCCTAGCTGGTCTTTCACTGACTGGCTTAAATAACAGCAGTATTGCTGGACATCCAAATGAGAATATCACCAGCCGAAAACACCAGCAAGGGGAAAGAATATTTAGGTGCACCCGAAAGGTGATTGGGCAGACAAATGAATTAATGAAAACACCTGTCAACTTTAAAAGACTAAAGCAAGGGTACCAGACAAACACCAGGAGAATAGGTGTAACCATTGTGGCTCAGCGGATAGAGAAGCCGACCACAAAGCACAGGCTCAAGGGTTCAAACCCAGACTCATAACACCAATTTTCTGCCTCCTTGGCTCTTTTCTCTGCCCAACCCCACCTTCCTCTGCATGACTGACAGCTGACTGGGCCAGCAACCTTACCATTATGTGCACACAAATGTGCACTTATGTATCATCATCAGGGACATTAAAAGATCAGGGATCCAGGCCCCATGAGATTTCATCCCATTTGTGCATCTGCTATCACCCCCACCACTTAAAAGGTACCTGTTAGCTTGAAAATGCAGTGCAAATTGCTAGCGGCAGGTTATAGAGAAGGAGGAGCTGAACAATTTGATATATATAGTTGTGTGGGAAAATTTTGTATTTTATTCCTGCTCTTTCTGTGTTCTCAGTTCAAGTGGACAGTTGTAATCAATGATTGACAGCTATCGCTGCATGTACTCTGACCAAACACATTAAATGGCTGTCAGCCAAATTATACTTCGGCCGATAGTGCGGCTGACAGCCATCTCTACTGACTCTCCCATACACAGGAACGCTCGATTGGCCAAGTGTTCCTGTGTTCTCTATGAGAAAGCCGCCGAGTGACACATCGGCCGGCGGCTGATCCCTGAGAGAACAATGCAATCAGCAGTCCAAAATAGGACGTACACGATCGTCATAAGTTGGCTGGCACCTCCATACATATTAGACCTTTGTAACATACCTGGCGGCGTCTTTGCATAGTGGTCCATCTCCCACTGTGCAAGAGCGCGCACTTGAGAATGTCTCTCTGGCTTCCCTCCATGCTGTCTGTTTGTGTCTATTTCTGCTTCTTAAGAGCAGCGCCCGATCACTTCCTGCTTTTTGTACCTGCTGTGGGTCACACCCCTTGTGCGTCCTCAGCCTATTGCTGTCTGTCACCTGGTATTTAACCCAGCTGCTCCAATCAATCCCTGCCTGAGCACCTTGCCCTGTCAGTTGGCTTTTGTCTCTGACATGCCAGGTCCTGTCTATGTTACCTGTCTTGCAGTATCTGTTCCCATGTCTGTACTGTGTCCTATCTGTGTACCCTAAACTGCAGTCTGTACACGTTCCTTGCCTCTTGTCTGCCTATCCTGGAGGCTGTATTTCCAGGCCTGTCTGAACACGCTCCTAGCCTGTTCCTCCCGCCTTCTAGGGGCCGATTACCTAGACCTGCTCCTGTATTTTGTCTGTCCTGTCTGAACACGCTCCTTGCCTGTTCGTCCCGCCTCTCTGGGGGCCGTATTCCCAGACCCGCTCCTGTATTCCGCTGCAGTGTCGGTCTCCTCCGTACACTCAGTTCCAGTCTGAACTCTCTCCTATCTTTTACCTGTTTTTTCTCTATGTCCGTTCCTTTCCTTTTTCTGCAGAGTCTGAACTCGTACCTAACTTCTGCTTGTTGTCTCTGTACTCCCGTTTGTGAGTTTGTGGTCCACTCGCTACTTCTCTGCAAGTACCCTGTGGGTATCTGGCTCTGCCTTTCCCTTCCTGTCTGTTCCGTGTGAACAGAGCCCTGTCCCCCCTGCTCTGCCTTGCTCTCCGCTCCAGGCGGTCTCGTCCTGCTCTGCTCTTGCTCACCGCTCCAGGCGGTCTCGTCCTGCTCTGCTCTTGCTCACCGCTCCAGGCGGTCTCGTCCTGCTCTGCTCTTGCTCACCGCTCCAGGCGGTCTCGTCCTGCTCTGCTCTTGCTCACCGCTCCAGGCGGTCTCGTCCTGCTCTGCTCTTGCTCACCGCTCCAGGCGGTCTCGTCCTGCTCTGCTCTTGCTCACCGCTCCAGGCGGTCTCGTCCTGCTCTGCTCTTGCTCACCGCTCCAGGCGGTCTCGTCCTGCTCTGCTCTTGCTCACCGCTCCAGGCGGTCTCGTCCTGCTCTGCTCTTGCTCACCGCTCCAGGCGGTCTCGTCCTGCTCTGCTCTTGCTCACCGCTCCAGGCGGTCTCGTCCTGCTCTGCTCTTGCTCACCGCTCCAGGCGGTCTCGTCCTGCTCTGCTCTGACCCTTTGCTCGCTGCTCCGGCAGTCCTACTCTGCTCTGACCCTTTGCTCGCTGCTCCGGCAGCCTCGCCCTGCTCCCTCTTGCTCGCTGCTCCGGCAGTCTTGCCCTGCTCCCTCTAGATTGCTGCTCCGGTAGTTTGCTCTGACCCTTTGCTCGCTGCTCCAGCAGTCTCGCTCTGTTTCCTCTTGCTCACTGCTCCAGCAGTCCTACCCTGCTCTTACCCTTTGCTCGCTGCTCCGGCAGTCTCGCTCTGCTCACACCCTTTGCTCGCTGCTCCGGCAGCCTCGCTCTGCTCTGACTCTTTGCTCCGCTCCTGGCGGCCTCGTCTTGCTCTCAACCTGCTGTGTTTGTATACCGCTTCTGCGGTTCTGTTCCAGAAGTCCCAGTCTGTACTGGGTTCTATCCTCTCTGTGCTCCAACCTGTTGTACCTGCCAGTACCTCCCCGTCTGCATACCAGTGTGCCAGCCTAAACCTTCCAGTTCCTGTATTCCCCGGTGTGGGCCAACAGCCGTGTCCGGAGTCTGACCTGGAGTAGACCCTGGTACCTCTGCTCGGTTTCTCCCTGGTGCACTGGCGTCGTATGCCGTCGTGCGATCTTGGTCGGATCGGGCAGACACTTAGTTACGCCCCTCCAGGCACTCTCTGGTACGGTACAGTGGAATCACTACAATCACACGCACACGCCGCTCAGCCCGGGCGTGTGCATTACAACCTTCAGCTAAACCCGTTGATATCATCAGGTTTAGCCAACTTTAGTCTAATATGTATGGGGGTCTTAATAAAGGGAAAATGGTCACCTGAAAAACAGTCAGGCAGGTTAACCTTGGGTTTACAAAAGGTCAAGGGAGTTACTGCTGTGGCTTGTACCTGAGCGGTTTTATGACAATGAAACCGTAATGCAAGATCCTGGACTAACTGGGCAAGGTCTTGAATTTGATCACTGCTTGGATGAGAGCCATTGTGTGGGGTCATATATACTATACCCTAGCTCAGTAGTCACATGGCAGCTCTAAAAATGGCCATCACAGACAGACTTATTACAAGCGACTCCGTTTTCCAGATCTCAGGGTTACTCTGGCTAAAAAATTACCACCACAAAGATTATGATTGTCCCATTGATCTGGTCCAGAATATCAGGCCATGAAAGATTTCCAAGATCAGATCCTGGGAAGATGTAACAATACCACATTCCTTTAAGAACCACATCCTCCAGACTCTTAGAACCAAGTTTATTGGGAAACAGTAAATTAAACTTTCTTATCAGGTTGTTGGTATTGAAATCATTCACTGGTACCCAAGATCTCTTCTCTGGGCCATAACCTCTCCAAAGCACAAAATATTGTAAGGACCCACTTATGACATGATAATCCAGGATTCTCATACTCCAAGTTGCCTTTCATTTCCACGGGGACCCCTGAGTTGGGCCTCTGAATTTACTGCTAGTGAATGGTGCAGGCTGGCAGGAGTGGTCAAGTAGCCGGATCAGAATAAGAAGGGCCATCAAGGTGCCAATGAATAAAACATGAGAATGTTCAGTAAACATGACAAGGTCAAAACCAGGCACTAAGACAAGGAACAAAATCAGAAGCTAAAAGAATAGACAGGAAATTACCCAAAATCAAGACGGGAATATCACAGTCTAAATGAAGCTGTACTAGAGATGTGAACCAGGGTTAGTAAAACTATATCTGACAGCTCTCAGCAGTATGTTGGGAGTATTAGTAGTTTTGATGCTGTCCTATTGGCCAAAGCAGGGAGCTGATTACTCCAGCTCAATAGCACACTGTCATGCTCCTGAGTTCGAACCCTTGCCCCTGCTTTTGTGGTTGGCTTCCCTGTCTGCTGTGCCTCAGCAGACACATTGTTTCCACGTGTTTAGGCTCTGCTATTCTGGCTGCAGTCTGCTTAGCATAACTCAGGTGTTTTCATTTGCCTGCCCAATCACCTTTTGGGTGCGGCTTAATATTCTGTCCCCCCTGCTGGCATTTCCTGCTGATGATATTTTCACTTGGATGTTCAGCCATTCTGCTGTAATTTAAAACCAGTCAGTGTATTTCTAGATAGGGTTTATCTCTTTGCTGTTTCTGTTCTTTGCATCGCACCTAGATTCTGTTTCTTTTTAAGAAGTAGGCAGCATATTTTCCTAACACTATGTACTTTTGTAATTCTGGGTGATGGTGAAGTGACCCACTGCTAGCCTGCAAGAACAGTGTGTCGGTCACACTTTGCGCTAGCCGTCGCACTGCCGCTCGCTCTACCCTTGAGAGCCGGGTATACTCTTCATCCACCTCCTGGTCCTGGCAAGGGGTACTTTTAGCAGAGCCCTTCCCAGGCGGAGAGCAGTATGGCGGCTGGTGACCAGACACACAAACAGCAGTCAGGCCAACACACCAGAACCAAAAAATAGCAATAGCATAAACTAAGGTGAACAGTGATAGAGGAAGCACAGGCACCAAAGCATGAACCACCCACTGACCTTAACCACCCACCAGAACTGAAAATAATCAGCAACAAAAGGAGGAAGTGGCAGGTTTTAATCTGTCTCCCAGCAGTCACCTGACCACGCTGGGGCAATGCCCAATCTCCATCCCCAGACCACAGAGACATCGGAGGAGGAGAGAGAAGACTGGAGGGAACCATGCACCATCTGACTGCCCAGCAGGTATGGTGTAGCACACCCGCTGGCAGAAGCAAATACCATTCAAGCTGGTTATAAGAACAAAAGGGCCTAAGGTACATTTCCAGTGACTGGTTAGTCCTTTCCTAAAGACCATTAGACTGAGGGTGGTATGCAGAGGAAAATGACAGTTCCATCCCAATCTTACCACAGAAGCCAGAACCTAGAGCAAAACTGTGAACCCCGATCAGACACTATATTAACCAGGACACCATGCAATCTGACCACGTTATTAATAAACATGTTTACCATCTCGTGAGAGGAAGGCAAACATGTCAGGGGGATGAGGTGGCACTGGCAGGAGAAACAGTCAATAATAACGAAGATAACAGTCATCCCATCGGAGGCAGGTAGATCCGTGATAAAAATCCATTGAGATGTGCAAACAGGGTCAGTCCGGAATGGGAAGTGGGAGGAGTTTACTAGCCTGGGCGGACCGCTGTACCTTACTCCTGGCGCACACCTCACAAGACTGAACAAATTCCTCCACATCCTGACGCAAGGAGGGCCACCAATATCCTAATTTCACCAAGAGTGTGGTATCCTTGACCCCTGGGTTGCCCGCCAGGACAGAATTGTGACAGTCCTGGATAATACAGAGCCTATAGTTAGCAAGCACAAACAACTTATCATGTGGGGTATCAGTAGGGGCCAAATACTGTGATTTAATAATCTCCCATACTACATTGGTAGTGGCGACCACCACACCAGGGAAAAACATAGAGGGGGGACCTCCTCCTGCTGAACAGGGCATAAACTCTGGGAAAGAGCATTAGCACGGGTATTTTTAGACCCAGGAATGTAGGTAATAGAAAAATAAAATCGTGAAAAAAAAAAGGCCCATCTGGCCTGTCTGGGATTAAGCCTCTTGGCATTTTCCAAATAGAATACATTTTTATGGTCAGTGAGCACTACAAACGGATGTCTACCTCCCTTCAAGAAGTGCCTCCACTCCTCAAGAGCCCATGTAATGGCCAAAAACTCCCGGTTGCACACATCATAATATAACTCCGTGGGAGAAATTTTTTTAGGAAAAAAAGCACAAGGCCAAAGGTGAGTGAGAGAAGCAGATCCCTGGAACAACACTGCCCCCACGCCGACCTTAGATGCACCCACCTCCACCACAAATGAGCTATCAAGGTCTGGCTGGATCAGAACCGGGGCAGAAGCAAACTCCTCCTTGAGGCTAGAAAATGCCCTATCAGTCTCAATCCCCCACCCAGCTACATAGGCCTTGTGAGTAAGGTCCGTAAGGGGTTTCACAATTTTGGAGAATCCCATGATGAACCTTCTGTAATAGTTGGCAAAACCCAAAAACCTTTGAAGAGTCTTGAGGTTCTTGGGTTGCCCCCATTCTTGTATGGCCTGTACCTTAGCAGGGTCCATACGAAAACCAGTGGAGGACAAAATTACCCCAAGAAATCCAATCTCCTCCACCCCAAAAGAGCATTTGGGCAGATTTACATATAAAAAATTATCCGTGAGTCTATTAAGGACAATACGAACATGATCCCTATGGGATGACACACCCTTAGAAAAAATAAGAATATCATCAATATAGACCATAACGAAACTCCCCACAATATCTCTAAGAATGTCATTAAATATTGCAGGGGCATTGCAGAGAGTGAATAGCATAACCAAATACTCATAATGCTCCTCGGGAGTATTAAAAGCAGTCTCCTGACTTGACGTGAACAAGCTTATAGGCCCCTTAAGATCCAGTTTGCTAAAGATCTTGGCCCCAACGAGTTGGTTAAACAAGTCAGGGAGAAGAGGAAGAGGGTACTGTTTTTTAACAGCAATCTTATTAAGCTTCTGGTAGTCAATGCATGGTCTCAAACCTGCATCTTTTTTAGCCACAAAAAAGGACCCAGCTCCCACAGTGGATTTAGAAGAGTGGTTGAACCCCTTAGATACTTCTCTCTGACATAGTCCCTCATAGCTACCATCTAAGGTTCAGACATTTTAAATATTCTACCCTTGGGTAGTGGGGCATAGGCCATCAACTGTATCTCGCAATCATAGGGCTGATGAGGAGACAAAATCAAGCTGCCATTTTTAGTTTTCAGAGAATACCTCTGGAAACTCCTACATATACCAAAGAGTTTGGGTGGTAGAGCACTCAACGCGAGGAATCTCGTGAAAATAATTGCCCCTACACTCCTTCCCCCACCCAGTGACATCCCCGGTAACCCAGTCAATATGGGAATTATGTTTTCTGAGCCAAGGAAATCCCAGTACCATGGGAGCTGGGAGGGTTTGAAGGAATAAGCATGTTATTTCTTCTTTGTGGAGGCACCCCACCCGCAGGGATACAGTACAATCAGTACTAGTTTCTACACACTGAGAAAGAAGTAAGGTAAGTTTAATGACTGATTCCAAAGCCCTGAGAGGAATCGCCAAAGCCTTAGCCATGGAGATATCCCAAAAATTTACCTCTGCCCAACAAAAGCACAACATTTAGCCTCCCTCCCCCGATAAGCCAATATAATGGGAAAAAAACACTTTTACACAGGGGTACCTGTGCGCCTAGTTGGGGGGCCCCTGATCCAACTAGGCACGGTCATTTCCAAGTTGCTCCAGATGAGGGCAGTCTGTTCTGGAACATAGATGGTAATTATTCTTAGCATCTGTCAATGTTCTAGAACCGTAACTGATGACTCTCAATTTTCCATCTTGATGCTGATACAGGGCAGCTCCCAGTCCGACTAGAGAAGCGTCACAATGAAGAACAAATGGTAAATTGAAATCAGGATGTCCCAAGATGGGTGGTTTTACCAGATAGTCTACTAGTTCTTCCAATACCTCCTGGTGGTCTGCTGTCCAGAGAATGGGCTGTTGGGACGAAACAGCGTTGTTTCTTTTAAGCCCAGTCCTACCCGCGTTCTTTTTCTCCATGGGTGTTGTCGTCTCTGTCGTCCCCCCCAAGAGGAGGTATAGTGGGGTGGCAATCCCAGAGAAGTTCCGAATGTAAGTATGATAGTAGGAGAGGAATCCTAATATCTGCCCCAACTCCCCGACGGTAGAGGGCCACTTGTCTTTTAAGGCCAGTACCAGTGCGATTTCTGCTGGGTCCATTGTATATCCTTCTCCGGACACAATTTTCCTAGAAATCGGACTTGCCTTTTGAACAGTTCACACATCTTTGGGGTCAACTTAACTCCATGTTGTTGATATCATTGTAATACAGTCCTCACGTGTTCAACATGCTCCTGGAAGGTTTTGCTGTGTACCACATTGTCATTCAAGTACGGCTGGCAGATATCGTCCCTCAATCCTTCTAAACATGTCTCCATGCTCCTCTGGAATTCTGCTAGAGCTGAACTGAGCCCAAACAGTATGGAGATCCACTCATATGATCCCCACGGTGTGATGAATGCTGTCAAGGGTCTACTGGACTCTTCGACAAACCCTTGGTGGTATGCCTTACCCTGATCGAGGACCGAGAACCAGGTACTTCCTGATAGGCTATCCAGCATATCTTGGATCTTTGGTATTGGGTGCAGATCAGGTACTGACTTTCGGTTTAGTTCCCGGTAATCACAGCGGAGTCTCAACGTACTGTCCTTCTTCCTAACACAAACAATAGGAAAGGAATAAGATGACTTTGACTTTTGGACCCAACCTCTGTTGATTAGGTCTTGTAAATACTCTTTCACTTCATGGTGTAATGGTTTCGGCACAGACATGTAACTTCTCATTACTGGGGTCATGTCTTTCAAATTGATTTTCAACTGCAACGAGGGGATACAGCCTATATCAGAGTCATCTTTGGAGAATGTATGACACTCTTCTCTCATCATCTGTTTTGCTACCTCTCGATCTTCAGCACACAAGTGTTCCAGGGTTACTGGGGGATTCCAGGACTCCGAGGTGGGTCGTGCAATTTCTTCCCCTGGGCAACTCCTGTTCCTTGGTGGGGAGACTGAATTCACTGTAGATCCCTGGGTGGGTCTCACACTGGCTATATATACCGTTTTAACGGTTTCAATGTGACCTAACACAGTCTTTGGATCCAGTCTAATTTCGTGTCTCGTAGTATTCATCACCGGTACTGTCACTCGAACAAACCCACCAGTAGGAATCGTAAGCACAGTCTCACCTTGAACTAGGCCTTCTGACAGTTCTGAGGGGTCTTTCGGAACGAGGAGTCTTTTCTGGACTTTTCTTCCCTGTTCTACCCAGACTCCACACCTCACCCCCACCATTTGGTTTGCAGGGATGATGGCTGGGCACCAGCCTACCTTGACTTCTTTTAGTTCTTTATATTCTGTGCTTTCTTTACTCTATGAATCACATTTTCCGCCACGGCGTTGGGTATGGCAAATGATGTGGCAATTGCATCCACCACCAGCGTCCTTGACTTGTGTTTCGTGATGACCTCACTGATTACATTATAACCCAGGATTGGATCCTCTGCCACGTTGTGATCACTGGTAATGAGAAAAGGTACCAAAAGCTCAATGTTGTTGCTGTAGTTCGTGGTTCTCAGTTGGAAAATCACTTCCACCCAGCCTATGAAAGGGATTTTGGTCTGGTTAGCGCCTTCTCCATTCTTCATTTAAAAGGCTCGCTTGGGCTCCTGTGTCCCACAGTGCTTTTACCAGGAGTCCATCTAGCTGGCACTGTATAAAGCACCTTTCACCGATTAGGCTGATGAGGCTATCTTTACTGACCGAGGTATCCTCCTCCCAGGAGTACATCGTTTGACCTCCGCACTGGGCATTAAGTAACTGATGCCCCTGTCTCTCTTGCAGCTGTTGTAGACGGGAACACACTTGGGGATAGTACTGACGCAGCCATTTTACCTCATGTGCCATTCTGGGGTTTGGTGGGATTTGGATTTGCTTCTGGGGGATGACAAGCTGGATGGTAGTGCTCTGCTGTGATCCAGCACTTTAGAGACACTGCAGGTAGCGCTTAAGAGACACTGCAGAGCGCAAGCATGCCTGCGCTCTGCAGTGTCTCTGAAGGATGACAAGCTGGATGGTAGCGCTCTGCTGCGATCCAGCCTATCATGTCAATGCCATCCCTGCGTGGGAGAATTCTCCTGCTCAAGCGGTGATGTCATTTGCTGGCACCGCATGCGCAGGAGAATTCTCCCACGCTGTCAGTGACGTGCATGAGGTGAGCTGAGTTCATTCGACATGAACTCGGCTCATCTGGATGCCGTCACAGCCAGACACTGAGGAGCTTCACTGAGGAGCTTCTCAGCGTCTGCGGCATGGCAAGCTGGATGGCAGCGTTCTGCTGCGCTCCAGCCTGTCATGTCAATGTAGCAGAGCTGAAGCCGTCCTGGGAACCATGGAAAGGTAAGGATGAGGTTGGTTTATTATTTTATTTTAATTGCAGGAGATCGTTGGCTTCAGCTGGAATGGGCGATACGGTAAGTAGGGTTTAATTTAGAACATTAAAGGAATGTGTCTTTATTTCAATTAAAGGACTTTATTCTGGGTGTTTGTGTTTTTTTTTAACTTTGACTATGGGGTTAGTAATGGGGGTGTCTTATAGACGCCTCTCCATTACTAACCTGGGCTTGATGTCAGCTGGCATTGTAAGCTGACATCAACCCCAACCCTATTACCCCACTGCCACCACTACAGGGCAGGCTAAGTGCCAGAATTGGCACATCCTATGGATGCGCCATTTCTGGGGCAGCTGACGGCTGGTGTTTCTAGCCTGGGAGGGGGCCAATATTCATCGCACCCTTCCTGGGCTATTAATATCAGCCCCCAGCTGTCTGCCTAGCCTTTGCTAGCTATTAAAATAGGGGGGACCCCACGTCATTTTTTTGCGGGGGTCCCCCATTTTAATAGCTAGTAAAGGCTAGGTATTCAGCTGGGGGCTGATATTAGTAGCCTGGGAAGCTCCGTGGGTATTACCCCCTTCCCAGGCTTCAAACATCAGCCCCAGCCATCTGCTTAACACTAGAACTACTGATGGAGTCATTTTGACTCCTTTCCTTTTTTATTTCTCTTCTGTGACTACATTTTTCAGAATTCCGGCTTGAAACTCGGTGACTTTTCCTCAAATATGATGTGAAAAAAGATTTTGTGAGAATAAATAATTTTGGTGAAAAATTTGCGCGTTTTTTTCAAAATTTACCAAGAACTACTGAAGGGAGTCATTTTGACTCCCTACTATATTTTGAGGTCCTTTTGTCACTAAATGTTGCTATAAAGTTTTGTGCATAATTTTTTCACTCTGTCTTATTTACCCTGATGTTCATATAGATGTAGTTCAATTTACATGTCAACTTTTCACATTTTCCTTGTGTTTTACCTGCTTGTATTACTGTGTAATGCTGAACAAAATAGCTTGTTTACTCTAGGCTCTTATCTTATGCTAATGAAGGGTGGTGTTTTTCTAAGGTCCTAGCAGGAGACAGTATTCTGGATAGTAACTTTACTTTCAGTTCAGCTGAAGAGACAAAGAGAACAGACGCAGACATACGAGCTCTGAAGACTCATACAGGTATGAATTGTTATGAAATAGTTTAGCTGTCTGTCAACTGATTCAGCCCACCTACTTTTGAAGGTGGCAGAACAGTTATTATTTCTTTTAGTTTTCATTTCATTTCTATTTTTCAGCAGGGAACTATATAGAATTATGGAATTTGTGAGGAATATGGAGAGAAGACGTTTGATAAAGCCTCAGGATATTCTGGCTACTTTGCAATCCATACCGGAGGATGAATCGGAATCCGAATTGCAGGAACATGTATTTGATTCTGACAGTGATGAAGATTTCATTCCTCAGAACATATCAAGTGAATCTGAAGACTCAGAAGGAACAAATCCAGAAGGTAAGTAGTTATGTGTATTTATTTGTTCTTCCACACACTGAGTTAGGGCCTGTGCACACTAGCAGAATTCTGGCTGAATAGCCATCTGGATATTCTTGCCGCAATACAGGCCGTACCTGCCCGCTCATGCCTGAAGCTCCGCTCCGAACCCCGGGCTAAAGCCGCTGTCAGGGACAGAGCAGCGCTTGCTTACGCGCGAGCACGGCTCCGTCCCAGACAGCGGCTCCAGCCCGGGGTTCGGAGCGGAGCTTCAGGTATGAAACTCCGCTCTGTACCTGAGCGGGCAGGTACGGGCCGGATTGTGGTGAGAATATCCGGTCAGATATTCTGCCGCTAATCCAGCCAGTGTGCACGGACCATTACAAAACAAAAATTCTAAATATTCATCAACTTTTTTACAGATATTCCAAGCACATCAACTGGGGATCGGGCTCATGCAGTTATGTTGCCTCGTGACCATCCTCCTGGTCGTGGACAGAAAAAATCAGCAAAACGTCCCAGAAATGAAAGAACAACAGATAACGATGGCGGCGAAGGTAATGCAACAACAAACACCAGAGAAGGCGAATCTGAAGGAATACTAGTTTCAGCGGATGGTATTCAATGGAAACCTGTTGAAATTGGAGAACACTTGCCTGGTAGGCGTGACAGCCAAAATATTCTTCGAGAAGCACCTGGCCCTACAGGATACGCCAGAAGAAATATCATTATCGATAGTCCTTTGAGCGTATGGCGTTTATTTTTTGATTCATATATACTGACACATATAAAGAACTGTACGCTTGCAGAAGCATGCAGGAACAATAATTTACAGTTTACTCTATCTGATGAGGAGCTAGATGCATTCATTGCGATATTCTATGCTCGTGGAATATCTGGCACGAACCGTCACTCGATTAGCAGTATTTGGTGTAATGACTGGGGAATACCGTTTTGCAAAGCGACAATGTCTAGGGACCGCTTTGTTGAAATTATGAGGTTTCTCAGATTTGATGAGAAATCTACTCGATCGGAGAGACTGCAAACGGACAAGTTTGCTCTATTTTCTACTGTGTGGGACAGGTTTATTGAAAATTGTATTGCGTGTTACAAACCTGGCCCATACATAACGGTGGTTGAGCAACTTTTCCCAAGCAAAACTAGGTGTCCATTCACGCAGTACATGCCTTCCAAACCAGATAAATATGGCCACAAATATTGGCTAGCTGTTGATAAGAGGAGCAAATATCTGGCAAATGGCTTCCCTTATCTAGGCAAAGATGACACACGCCGTGCTGAGGACCGTTTAGCTGACCATGTGGTAATGAAGTTATTGGACCCGTTTTTGAAAAAAGGTCGCAATGTTACAACCGATAATTATTTTACTTCAGTAAAATTAGCTAAACAGCTAAAAAGCAAAGGAACAACCATCGTGGGAACACTGAACAAGATAAGGCGAGAAGTGCCTAAAGAAATAAAATCCATGAAAGAGGAATTGTACAACACTAAAGTGTTTAGAAATGAAGACAATTTTACACTTACAGTATATCAAGGAAAGCCCAACAAAAATGTTGTCATTTTGAGTTCCGTCCATCCAGATGTTGTTGTTGCGTCTGATTCCGCTAAAAAAACTCCAGAAACGGTAAAGTTTTACAATGAAACAAAATATGGAGTAGATGTAGTGGATCAGATGGCACGAAAATATACCACACGAACATGCACAAGGAGATGGCCTGTTCATGCATTTGAAAATGCCTTAGACTTTGCGAATATAAATGCATGGATAATATTCAAGGAGATTACCCACCAAAAAATGTCACGCAAGGCATTTTTGCAAACGCTTGTGAGAGAGTTGAGTGGTCCTTATGTCACAGATAGGGAAAAGGGTTCCACGTCCCAAGTTTCTACATGCTCAGAAGTGATGGTTCAAACAAAATTTTGCCAGATCAAAGAAAAGTGCAAGAAAAATAGATCTGTCGGAAATTGTAAGACTTGTGGTAAGTCTTTGTGTGGGCAATGTACTGCCATAAATCAAAGGCAATGCCTAAAATGCGAAACACCAAATGTTTAGAAGGTGAATTCTGCGCCATATTTTCATTTTTATGCTCCTCCACCTACATTTTCTCTGCTTTTTGTTCTTCAGTTGTTGTTTATATGTGTGCACTTGAATAAAAAAAAATGTTTGAAAAACGTCTATTATAATTATTGTTATTTTCTGTAGAAAAATAAGAAAAGCAGAAAAAAAACAATCAAAAGCATTACTGTTGGATCTCACAATAATAATACATTACAAAAAATATAATTATTAATAAATAACCACAAATGAAACTCTAAAAATAAACGAAAACAAGCAAGGAGTCAAAATGACTCCTTTCAGTAGTTCTAGGCAGGGTCACGAGTCCAGTAGTCCTAGTGTTAACCTCCACTAGAGACTAAAATTACAGGGAACTCCACGCCAATTTTTTTTGTAATAAATCCTTTATTTTAACACTAAATGACAAGTACAGTAATCAACACTGTCACTGTACTTATTATATATGTGACTGACATGTTTCTATCTATCTAATCTATCCAATCTATGTGTGATGCTCTATTCTTTCTGTTCTAAATTGTCGGGTACCGATGATGAATTGCCGGCCGGCTTTTTTAAAGAGACGGGTGCATGAAAACACTATTATTTGTTTTTAATAAATCCTTTATTTTAACACTAAATGACAAGTACAGTAACCAACACTGTCACTGTACGTATTATATATGTGACTGACATGTTTCTATCTATCTAATCTATGTGTGATGCTCTATTCTTTCTGTTCTAAATTGTCGGTACCGGTGTATGCCGCTGCTGAATTGCCGGCTTTTCATGTTTCACTGTGAGCACTGTTCCCATCGATTTGGGCAACCACTGTAATGCCACAACCACCGTGGCTGTGGCATTACAGTGAGTGGCAGACAATCCCTCCATGATTGGTGCTCTAAATAGCTCCAGACATGCAGGACGGGGACCAGAGCTCCCGCCCGAGCATCTCGAAAGTACTCGGCGAGCTCCGAGCATCTCGAGTACTGAGATGCTCGGGCGAGTACCGAGCAGAGGCGAGCATGCTCGCTCATCGCTAATTAACAGTATCACTGTGAAAAAATCCAGTTACGCTTTTGGTGCACGAACAGTTATCGAACATAACCTCGAACAGCCGAATTGTTTGCAAATCATTTGAGTTAGTCGAACGACTCGAACACCGCCCAAAACAGCTTGAATTTGAGATTGGCGAGCAGTTCAAGTCGAACACCGCTCATCTCTATTGTGGACAGCTCTGAAAGAGCAGACAGATCTGTGGCTCACACCGCTGAACCTACAGCCAGGCATGGTCGTATGTGACAATGGCCGGAATCTGGTGGCGGCTCTGAGGCGAGGCAAGCTCACACACGTACCATGCCTGGTCCATGTGCTTAACCTCGTGGTTCAGCGGTTTCTCAAATTCTACCCGGAGCTGCCGGATCTGCTTGTTAAAGTACGCCGCCTGTGTGCCCATTTTAGAAAGTCAGCTACAGCTTCCGCCGCCCTTGCAGTGATTCAGCAGCATTTGCAGCTTCCGGCTCACAGACTGGTGTGTGATGTCCCCACGCGTTGGAACGGATTTGTGAGCAGAAGAGGGCAGTTGTTGAGTACCAGCATCAACAAGGCCATCGGTATTGAGTTCAGACTCCACACATAAGACCCCAGGAGTGGACATGGATGTCAGACATATGTACCATCCTCCAAAACTTTGAGGACTCCACCAAGATGGTGAACGGCGATGACACCATAATTAGCATCACCATCCCGCTTCTCTGTCTTCTGAAATACTCTCTACTCACAATCAAAGAGGATGCATTGCAGGCGGAGCTCGATGAGATGGAGCAAGGAACCATACAGGGTGATTACACACAGCCAAGCCTCATCTCATCCCAATGTGGATTGGGTGACAATGAGGAGGAGGAGGAGGAAGGACAGGAGCTAGTTTCATGAACTATAGACGGTACTACCTGCACAGCTGTCGTACAGTCTGTTCAGCGTGGATGGCCAGAGGACAGAGAGGAGGAGGAGAGCATGGTCAGTCATCCTCTTGGTGAGGACACGGAAGTCTTGCCGTTAGTAGTCTGACACGCATGGCCGAGATTATGTTACGCTGCCTTTCCCATGACCCTCACGTTCTCAAAATTTTGGGTGACAGTCATTACTGGTTGGTGACATTTCTAGACCCACGGTACAAGGAGAACTTTATATCTCTTATTCCTGAGGCGGACAGGTCTACAAAAATGGAGCTGTACCAGAAGGCCCTTGTTGCGGAACTATTAAAAAAATTCCCATCTGAAAACGCTGGCGGCAGAGGGCACACTTCGTTGGACAACCAAGGAGTACAGGCAAGAGAGACACAACTTCAATCCAGCAGAGGCAGGGGAACACTGTCAAAGTTCTGGGAGAGTTTACTCAGACCCTCCCATTGGACAGGTCCTGAGGCGCGGGGTACTCTCAAAAGGAGTGCAAAGTTTGGGAAGATGCTGAGGGAGTACCTTGCTGACCGTACCAACGTCCTCCGTGATTCCGCTGTGCCTTATAATTACTGGGTATCCAAGCTGGATATGTGGAATGAACTGACTCTCTATGCCTTGGAGGTCCTGGGCTGCCCTGCCACCAGCGTTTTATCAGAGCGGGTTTTTAGTGCCGCTGATGGAATTATAACTGATAAGCGCATCCACCTGTCAACTGAAAATGCTGACAGGCTGACTCTTATAAAAATGAACAAGGGCTGGATTGGGCCAGACTTCTCAACACCACTGAATGCTAGCAGCGTAACATAAACTCCAATCCAGTGTCTTTTCTTGGGAGGTGTATTCCCATGCACCTTTTCACACCCACACATGGGTATACGCTTCCTGATTTTGGCTATTTGCTTTTGTCCTCCTCCTTCTCCTCATCCTCCACCACCATATCACCAGAGTGACCGTGGTCTGTGATGCAACACCCACCTAATTTTTGTAAAGGGTGTTTATGATACATAGATTTTAAGGTTGAAGGAAGACTAAGTCCATCTAGTTCAACCCATAGCCTAACATGTTGATCCAGAGGAAGGCAAAAAAAAACATGTGGCAACACTAAGCTCCACATTGGGGAAAAAAATTCCTTCCCGACTCCATGCGACAATCAGACTAGTTCCCTGGATCAACGCCCTATCAAGGAATCTAGTATTTATAACCTGTAATATTATACTTTTCAAGAAAGGCATCCATGCCCTTCTTAAATTTTAACAGTGAATCACTCATTACAACATCATGCAGCAGAGAGTTCCATAGTCTCACTGCTCTTACAGTAAAGAATCCGCGTCTGTGATTATGATTAAACCTTCTTTCCTCCAGACGTAGAAGATGCCCCCTTGTCTCCGTCTCTGGCCTCAGAGTAAAAAGATCAGTAGAAAGGTCTTTGTACTGTCCCCTCATATACTTGTACATAGTAATAAGATCACCCCTAAGCCTTCTTTTTTCCACAGTAAATAACCCCAAGTGTAATAACTAGTGTTGAGCGAGCACTAAAATGCTCGGGTGCTCGACCCGAGCAACGAGCCCAATGTTAGTCTATGGGAGACCTGAACATTTTTGCGGCGGCTCCCCCGGCAGTCTGTAGAAAGCCTAAAAAGTGCCCAAAACGATAGTGACAGTGCTCAAATGACATGGGGACAGCATGGGGATCGCCCCTGGAAGCATTTCTGAACCCCAGGTCACTGCTGTCAACAATGTGGTCAGAGGTATTAAGCCACTTTTACAGGCTCACAATAAAACGTTCAAAAACGAAAGTGAAAGTGCTTTTCTGTGAAATATGTTAACCCCTTAACGACCATAGGTCTTTCTGTTTTTGTGTTTTCCTTTTTTGCTCCCCTTCTTCCCAGAGCCAGAACTTTTTTAATTTTCATTCAATATTGGCATGTGAGGGCTTATTTTTTGCGGGACAAGTTGTACTTTTAAACACCATCACTGGTTTTACCATATCGTGTGCTGGAAAATGGGAAAAAAATTCCAAGTGCAGTGAAACTGCAAAAAAAATGCAATTCCACAGTTGTTTTTTGGGTCCTTTTTTTACCACGTTCACAGATTGCTAAAACTGACCTGCCATCATTATTTTCCAGGTCGTTACGAGTTCATAGACACCAAACATGTATAGGTTCTTTTTTATTTAAGTGGTGAAAAAAAAAATCCAAAGCTTGCTAAAAAAAAAAAAATGACGCCATTTTCCGAGACCCTTAGCTTCTCCATTTTTCGGGAGCTGGGGCCAGGTGAGGGCTTATTTTTTGCGTGCCGGGCTGACGTTTTTATTGATACCATTTTGGGGTAGATCGGATGTTTTGATCGCCCGTTATTGCATTTTATTGCAAAGTTGTAGCGACCAAAAAAACTTAATCCTGGCGTTTAAAATTTTTTTCTCGTTACGCCGTTTACTGATTGTATTAATTCTTCTTTTATATTGATAGATCGGGCGATTCTGAACGCGGCGATACCAAATATGTGTATGTGGTTTTTTTTTTTATATATATATATATATTTTATTTTGAATGGGGCGAAAGGGGAGTGACAAACTTTTATATATCTTTTATTTTTTTATTTTTTTGTGCCCAAACATTGGAGCTCTCCCACAAGTGACCCCATTTTGGAAACTAGACCCCCCAAGGCACCTATCTAGATGCATAGGTGCTTCACAAATTGATTCATAAAAATGAAAAAGTGGGTTTTTTTTCACTTTTTCATTTTTGCGAATCAATTTGTGAAGCACCTAGTGGTTCCAAGTGCTTACTATGCATCTAGATAGGTGCCTTGGGGGGTCTAGTTTCCAAAATGGGGTCACTTGTGGGGGAGCTCCAATGTTTGGGCACACAAGGGCTCTCCAAACACAACATGGCGTCCGCTAATTCAAGCAAATTTTACAATCAAAAAGTCAAATGGCGCTCCTTCCCTTCCGAGCCCTGCCGTGTGCCCAAACAGTGTTTTTTCCCCACATATTGGGTATCTGCGTGTCCAGGGGAAATTGCACAACAAATTTTGGGGTCCATTTTTTCTTGTTACCTCTGTGAAAATAAAAAAAATTGGGTCTAAATAACATTTTTGCGAAAAAAGTTAAATGTTAATTTTTTTCTTCCACATTCAAAAAATTCCTGTGAAGCACCTGAAGGGTTAATAAAGTTCTTGAATGTGGTTTTGAGCACCTTGAGGGGTGCAGTTTTTAGAATGGTGTCACTTTTGGGTATTTTCTGTCATAAAGACCTCTCAAAGTGACTTCAAATGTGATGTGGTCCCTAAAAAAATGGTTTTGTAAATTTTGTTGGAAAAATGAGAAATCGCTGGTCAACTTTTAAACCTTATAGCTCCCTAACAAAAAAAAATTTTGGTTCCAAAATTGTGCTGATGTAAAGTAGACATGTGTGAAATGTTATTTATTAACTCTTTTGTGTGACATATGACGCGCCCCCTGGGCCATGTTGTTAGGGATACCCGGAGCCGGATCAGATGGGGGTTGTAGTCTCCGAGTGGCTGTGACCCGGTCCGTGCCCAGGGTGTCAAACTCAGTGTGTGGCAGTCCTACAGATGTTATTAGAGTTCTTTGTGTCGACTACGCCACCCGTTGATTTGCGGTCAAAAGGCCGCCGCTGCAGCAGGGTCCGCTGAGGCTGTTGGTATGTGTGCAGCTTTGGTAGTATAACCCCCAACGGGAGGGGTATAGCCTCAGGGGGTCAGATGTAGAGGATGGTGGTTGTGAAGGTGCAGGATGAATCAGCAAGAAGACTCAGAGTCGGGCTGTGCAGTTCAGGGGTTTTTACTTACGGGTGTTCTTATGGTCACTCTGGCCCGAAGCGACCACCCGAGCCGTGCTGCGTCCACCAGGTCCTGGACTCGGCTAACCCCCAGGCAGTTCTGGAGCGTGGTCCTGAGCTCCTGTCTGACTTTCCCTCTCTTCTGGCCGTTCTCACCAGGGATCCACCTATGTCCGGCTCCCTCGGGTCTCTTGGTGGGTACACCTCCTCTGGGTTCCCTGACCCTATCCTTGGTCTGCCTTCCTGGTGGATTTGGTGAGGGTCGTGGCAGATCCTGCCCACGACCTCCGGTCTCTGGCTAAGGTGTGCTTTTCTCTCTGCCAGCTTGGGATCCGGTACCCTAGGTGCCAACCCTTCACCCTGTTGTTTGTATTCTGGGGTCTTGGGGTTCCTGCTTGTTTTCTCTGGGTCCTTCTGACTCCTCTCTCTCTCTTGGCCTTGGAGCTGGGCCCAGCCGGAACCACAACTCCCTGTCAGCCCTTCTGGCTGAGCTTCTCTGCTCTGCTCCTCTGACTAAACTCTGACAGACTGACCCTGTCCTAAGATGGTGCCCACCTTATATACTCCCTCTATGTGTGAGCTCAGGTGACCAGCACCCAATGAGCTCCTAGAATTACCCAGACTACTCATCCTATCTGCCCCTACACTACTGGGATGTTCCACCCCCCTCCCACTCCAGCCAGGAACAGACACTGTCGTACCTGCACATTTCTCTAGTGGGAGTACCATCGGTCTGTCCCTCGGAAATGGGATGTGTGTAGTGCATGCAGCTAACTGAGCTCAGTTCCACACTCCATCCTTACCCGGGAGTGGAATATCACACCTCTGGGTTGAGGTGCAATACCCCTGTAGCAGCCGAGCCCTCAGGGTGCTACACATATCTCTCTGATTTAAGGGCATAAAAATTCAAATTTTGAAAATTGCAAAATTTTCAAAATTTTTGCCAAATTTCAGTTTTTTTCACAAATAAACGCAAGTGATATCGAAGAAATTTTACCACAATCATGAAGTACAATATGTCACGAAAAAACAGTCTCAGAATCAGGGGGATCCGTTGAAGCGTTCCAGAGTAATTACCTCATAAAGTGACAGTGGTCAGAATTGTAAAAATTGGCCTGGTCATTAACGTGCAAACCACCCTCGGGGCTTAAGGGGTTAAAAACTTTTTTTTTTTACACTTTCTGCTTGCTTCTATAGTCTCCAGAGGAGACTAGAAGCAGTAGTTGTCTGATTGCTTCTACTGCATACAAGCGATGAGCAGATCGCTTGTATGCAGGAGAAATGCTCACTTGCTATGTGCGCTGACCACTAGGTGGCGCTCATAGCAATTGAGACATGACAACCACAGGCGTCTGCTGCAGACCCTGAGTTGTCATGCCCACCCATTGGTGACCCGCGATCACGTGACGGGGTCACTGATGGGCGGGGCTTAGGACTCCCGGAAGCACGACTTAAATGCCACTGTCAGAGATTTAACATGTTAACAGCCGTGGGTGGATTGCGATTCCAATAATCAGCTGACATGTGCTCGCTTCAGTGCGGGCTCACCGCCAGAGCCCCCGCTGAACCGGCCTTCCCGACCTGGTGCGTACCATTACTGACCAGGTCGGAAAGGGGTTAAGAAACATCCTTTCCAGGGTAAAGACTTGTGTATAAGGTAAAATAAATAACCAAAAACAAAAATACTCCTCCACACCTTGGGCTATGTTCACAAGTAGCATTTTTTATGCGTTTTTGCACGTTTGTATTGCTTTCAACCGTGACAAATGCATTCACCGGTAAATGTCATTTTAACATTTTACAACCTTATCTGGCCATGTGCTGTGTGACACATGCATACAGTGCTAAAAAGACAAGGGAACAGCATGGGGAAGACCCCTGGAAGCATCTCTGACACCCAGGTCACTGCCTAAAAGTGTGCCCATCAGAAGTGATCCTTGCCGCATCAGAAGATGCAGACTTGCAACTATCCCCGTGCAAGTCCTTGTCCCAGGGCAGTGTTCAATTGTACCTCCCCCATAACTTGCAATCAGGGCCGGCGTCAGCACCCGGCGTACCCGGGCAAGTGCCGGGGCCCTGGAAAATCAGACGGGCCCAGCCGCCCACTCACTGTCGGGGCCCGGGCCCACACACCCACCCGCCCACTCACTGTCGGGGCCCGGGCCCACACACCCACCCGCCCACTCACTGTCGGGGCCGGGCCCACACACCCACCTGCCCACTCACTGTCGGGGCCCTGGCCGCTTCCTTGGCACCTGTTCAGGGACGCAGGCGCTGCTTGATTGCCGGCACTCTCCCCAGACATGGCCGCGCGCTGTCCGGCTGTGTCTGCTAGTAATGACACGGCAGGATAGATGGCACTGCACCTTTAATTGTGCTTGTGTGTCGCTCCTGCCGCGTCATTACTAGCAGACACAGTCGCACAGCGCGCGGCCATGTCTGGGGGGAGTGCCGGCAATCAAGCACCGTCGGAGCGGAGGTCCTGCACAGATGGGCGGGAGGGGCCCGGACCCGACCGCAAGTGGGCCCCTCTGATGGTCCAGGGCCATGAAGTGTGTGACACGCTGGGGGCCCTGCACTGCCCCATACCTGAGGAGCTGCTGGACAGGACACTGGACCGGGGACAGGTGAGTGAGGCTTCCCCAATCCCCATATTAAAAATATTAGTAATGGGTCTGTGTGAGTGCATGTATGTGAATGTCAGTGTGTATGACTGTGTATATATATTTGTCTGTTTTATCTATGTGTATGTCTGTATGTGTACATATGTCTGCGTACCGTGTGTGCGTGCGTGCGTGCGTGTGTCTGCGTACCGTGTGTGCGTGCGTGTGTCTGCGTACCGTGCGTGTGCGCGCGCATATGTCTGCGTATGTGAAGGATGAGGGGGCAGGCTGGGCCATGTGTAATATTATATATATATATATAATTTCTCCGCCGTATCTGTGCATCACGAATCGTGTATGTGTTAAAAGGGCCCACTGAGACTCTTTCGCCCGGGGCCCAGAAAAACCTGGAGCTGGCCCTGCTTGCAATACAAGCGCATGTATGCAGCCTGCCACCCACCCACCCCCAGGCTGCAATACCATACTGCTAGCTTGCTTGCATTTGAAATTGGGCCTTTTAGGCATGTGGAGGTGGAATCTGGCCACCACGTCATGGCTGCGTCGGTAGCCTGGTATTCATACTCAGTCCCCAGCCGCCTGGCGGCCGGGTGTCCACGCTTGGTCCCCAGCCGCCAAGGGGCGGCCGGGTGTCCATACTCAGTCCCCAGCCGCCCCGCGGCCGGGTGCCCACACACAGTCCCCAGCCGCGTGGGGGTGGCCGGGTGTCCATAAACATCCCGGTGCGCCTTATACACAAGTAGTGTTGAGCGATACCTTCCGATATCGGGAAATATCGGATCGGATTGGATCGGACCGATACCGAAAAAGTATCGGATATCGCCGATTCCGATACCGGAAACCAATGCAAGTCAATGGGACATAAATATCGGAATTAAAATAAACCCTTTCTTTCCTTGTAGGTTATTTCTACATGAAGGAAAACAACTAAGAATAATGTAGAATGTATTGGGGGAGGTGGGGGAGACAATAAAGGCATAGAGGTTTAGCCCAGTCAAATGGAATAGCAGGAATTAATATTTTTTTATTATGTTCTGAGTTACGGAAATATTAACTATGTTAAGTATTTTTATATTTTGTCAGATATTTATGTTTCACTACTTCCATGCTCTTCACCTTCTTTTTTACTTCTCCCACACTTTCTCCTTCATCATCCTCAGCATCTTTTTCATCCACTTCTTCTTCACCTTCTTCTTCTTCACCTTCTTCGTATTATTCTTTTTTTTACATTCTTCATATTCTACTTCTTCATCTTCTTCATATTCTTCTTCTTCATCATATTCTTATTTGTGACAGGCATTCCTGTAGTTGTTATCTATAAAAGGTTGGACATTACACCTTTCGTTCTGCCCGTCACAAAAGATTTACAACAGGATTTGTCCGCGTTCAGTTTGGCCTGCAGCAGCAGGTCTTTTCCAGGGGCACCACGAGGAGGAACGGACTCACCCCCATACACTGCTTAGTCATCTTCTGCTTATAATTTAGATATTATCTTTTGCTCTGATTTTTAGTCTTATGCTTAATGTTCTTCCGCTTTTTGTTCTGCAGCTTCTTGTATTTCTGCTTCTTGGTTTTCTGTCTCTTGTTTTTCTGTATCTTGGTGCTTGTCTTCTCTTCTTTGTCTTCTTGGTCAACTTCTTCAGGGTCATCTTCTTGGTCTTCTTCGGGGTGGTCTTCAGGGTCGTCGTCTTCGGGGGTCCTCGTCTTCGGGGTCCTCGTCTTCTTCGGGTTGGTCTTCTGGGTCCTCGTCTTCGGGGTCCTCGTCTTCTTCGGGGTGGTCTTCAGGGTCCTCGTCTTCTTCGGGGTGGTCTTCAGGGTCCTCGTCTTCTTCGGGGTGGTCTTCAGGGTCCTCGTCTTCAGGGTCATTGTCTTCGGGGTCCTCGTCTTCTTAGGGTTGGTCTTCAGGGTCCTCGTCTTCAGGGTCCTCGTCAGGGAGATCCAGAGTGATTACCAAGAACCATTTCAAAAAGCTTGAACTTGGAAATGTAGCAGAAGGTACAAGAAAGCTGAGGAACTACCGAGGACCAGCTGACGGTACTGGAACCCGGATGGATAGCAGAAGGTACAAGAGCCAATGGAACTACCGAGGACCAGCTGATGTTACTGGAACTCGGTTACTAAGCAGGAGGTACCTGTGCCAGAAAGCACTACCAAGGACCAGCAGACGTTGGTGGAACTTGGATACCGAGAAGGAGGCACCTAATCCAAAGGCACTGCCGAGAACCAGCTGACGGTACTGGAACCCGGATGGGTAGCAGAAGGTACCCATGTAAAAAAAAAGTTCAAGGCCGCGAGCCGGCCGCAGTTACCAAAACCCACAGTCCTACAGAGGGTGCTTGTCCTATTGGCACTATGGAACCAGCCTTCATTGCCAGATCCCGCAGCCCACATAGGAGTCACCTAAACTGCAGGCACCATAGAGTCGGCTAACCCGACCGCAACACGACAGGACAACGCATTGGAGGCAAAGTGACGTTGACACTACCCGGAAACAGCTGGCGTGCTGGAACCAGGCTGGGCAGGAGGGAGTACCCGTGCCAAAGACACTGCCGAGAACCAGCTGACGGTACTGGAACCCGGATGGGTAGCAGAAGATACAAGAGCAAATGGAACTACCGAGGACCAGCTGACGGTACTGGAACCCGGATGGGTAGCAGAAGGTACAAGAGCCAATGGAACTGCCGAGAACCAGCTGGCGGTGCTGGAGCCCAGGGTAAATACTAAAAACAGAAGAGCCAGAGGTGTATTTGGAGGAGGTTTTAAATCCGTACTACAGTGGATGTGGACAAAGCAGGAGAATTTGCCGGACACACAGCTGGGGATCAGCTGACGTTACTGAATCCCAATAACACTGGAGCAAGCGTTGACTGTGCAGACGGCACTTCTGAGCAGCAACTAGCGGTATTGGAGCCCAGGGTAAATACTAAAAACGGAGGAGCCAGAGGTGTAATTGGAGCAAGTTTTAAATAAGTAGCACAGTGAATATGGACAGAGCAGGAGAAATTGCCGTGAACACAGCAGGGGAACAGCTGACGTTACCGAACCC
This sequence comes from Phyllobates terribilis, assembly GCF_046119375.1. Taxonomy (NCBI): domain Eukaryota; kingdom Metazoa; phylum Chordata; class Amphibia; order Anura; family Dendrobatidae; genus Phyllobates; species Phyllobates terribilis. Next base: position 597,530,793 of record NW_027362765.1, on the reverse strand, counting down.
CAATAACACCGCAGCAAGTGTTGACTGTGCAGACGGCACTTCCGAGCGCCAACTGGCGGTGCTGGAGCCCAGGGATAAGAATGAAAACAGAGGAGCCAGAGGTGTAATTCGAGCAACTTTAAAATCTGTAGTAGTGAGAATGTGGACAGAGCAGGAGAAATTGCCGTCCGCACAGCAGGGGAACAGCTGACGTTACTGAACCCCAATAACATGGTAGCAAGTGTTGACTGTGCAGACAGCACTTCCGAGCGCCAACTGGCGGTGCTGGAGCCCAGGGATAAGAATGAAAACAGAGGAGCCAGAGGTGTAATTCGAGCAACTTTAAAATCTGTAGTAGTGAGAATGTGGACAGAGCAGGAGAAATTGCCGTCCGCACAGCAGGGGAACAGCTGACGTTACTGAACCCCAATAACACGGCAGCAAGTGTTGACTGTGCAGACAGCACTTCCGAGCGCCAACTGGCGGTGTTGGAGCCCAGGGTAAATACTAAAAACGGAGGAGCCAGAGGTGTAATTGGAGCAAGTTTTAAATAAGTAGCACAGTGAATATGGACAGAGCAGGAGAAATTGCCGTGAACACAGCAGGGGAACAGCTGACGTTACTGAACCCCAATAACATGGTAGCAAGTGTTGACTGTGCAGACGGCACTTCCGAGCGCCAACTGGCGGTGCTGGAGCCCAGGGATAAGAATGAAAACAGAGGAGCCAGAGGTGTAATTCGAGCAACTTTAAAATGTGTAGTACAGTGGATGTGGACAAAGCAGGAGAAATTGCCGTCCGCACAGCAGGAGAACAGCTGACGTTACTGAACCCCAATAACACGGCAGCAAGTGTTGACTGTGCAGACGGCACTTCCGAGCGCCAACTGGCGGTGCTGGAGCCCAGGGATAAGAATGAAAACAGAGGAGCCAGAGGTGTAATTCGAGCAACTTTAAAATGTGTAGTACAGTGGATTTGGACAAAGCAGGAGAAATTGCCGTCCGCACAGCAGGAGAACAGCTGACGTTACTGAACCCCAATAACACGGCAGCAAGTGTTGACTGTGCAGACGGCACTTCCGTGCGCCAACTGGCGGTGTTGGAGCTCAGGGATAATACTGAAAACAGAGGAGCCAGAGGTGTAATTGGAGCAACTTTAAAATCTGTAGTAGTGAGAATGTGGACAGAGCAGGAGAAATTGCCGTCCGCACAGCAGGGGAACAGCTGACGTTACTGAACCCCAATAACATGGTAGCAAGTGTTGACTGTGCAGACAGCACTTCCGAGCGCCAACTGGCGGTGCTGGAGCCCAGGGATAAGAATGAAAACAGAGGAGCCAGAGGAGTAATTGGAGCAACTTTAAAATGTGTAGTACAGTGGATGTGGACAAATCAGGAGAAATTGCCGTCCGCACAGCAGGAGAACAGCTGACGTTACTGAACCCCAATAACACGGCAGCAAGTGTTGACTGTGCAGACGGCACTTCCGAGCGCCAACTGGCGGTGCTGGAGCCCAGGGATAAGAATGAAAACAGAGGAGCCAGAGGAGTAATTGGAGCAACTTTAAAATGTGTAGTACAGTGGATGTGGACAAATCAGGAGAAATTGCCGTCCGCACAGCAGGAGAACAGCTGACGTTACTGAACCCCAATAACACGGCAGCAAGTGTTGACTGTGCAGACGGCACTTCCGAGCGCCAACTGGCGGTGTTGGAGCTCAGGGATTACAGTTCAGGTGGTAGAAACATGAACAGAACAGGAGACCTGGATACTGTTGCCAACCAATTATTTATTCTGGAAGAGGACTGGCAAATTCATGAGAGATCCAGGCCTTGTTCATTTTGAGAAAAGTAAGCCGGTCAACGTTATCGGAGGATAGTCGCATGCGACGGTCTGTTAGTACACCACCTGCGGCACTAAAGACGCGTTCCGATAATACACTAGCAGCAGGGCAAGCTAGCACCTCCAGTGCATACTGACTAAGCTCTGGCCATGTATCCAGCTTACAGACCCAAAACTTGAAGGGAGAAGAGCCGTCTGGGAGTACACTAAGAGGGCAAGACATGTAGTCTGTCACCATCTGACGGAAACGTTGCCTCCTGCTGACTGGAGCTGTCTGTGATGGTGTAGACATTTGTGGCGGCGGGGACACAAAACTTTGCCACATTTCGGCCATACTGGTCTTGCCTTGTGCTGAGGCGCTGCTTCTGCTCCCTCTTTGTGCAGAGCTTCCTCCACTGCCTCGACGCACTGAGCTGCTTTGTAAAGCACTAGCAGCACTGCTCTCGGTTGGAATGGAGAACATGATGGAATGCACCAGTGCGTCTTGGTACTCCCGCATTTTACGCTCCCGGTTCAATGGTGTTATGAGGCTTTGTAAGTTGTCCCGGTAGCGAGGATCTAGGAGGGTGGACACCCAATAATCAGCCGTGTTGAGAATGTGGGCGATGCGGCGGTCGTTTCTGAGGCACTGCAGCATGAAATCAACCATGTGCTGCAGACTGCCAACTGGCCAAGAAACGCTGTCCCCTGCTTGAGGCGTGATCTCTGCCTGCTCTGCATCACCCCACCCTCGCTCTAGATACTGACTACTAGAGCATTGTGTACCTCCCTCCTCTGGACAGATGTCTTCCTCATCCATTGACTCCTCCTCATCCTCCTCACAAAGTGTCCCCTGCCTAGGCCTTTGTGAGGAACCACGTTGCGCAGACTGTAGAGAAGCAGATGGCATTTGTGACTCCTCATCCTCCACCTCTTCCAAAACCTCGTCCCTTAGTGCTTGCAGTGTTTTTTCAAGCAGGCAGATAAGGGGGATAGTCATGCTGACTAGTGCATCATCTGCACTCGCCATCCGCGTGGAATAATCGAAGGCACGCAAAACGTGGCAAATGTCCTTCATAGAGGCCCACTCAGTGGTGGTGAAGTGTGAACGGCGCGCACTGCGACTTGTTTGCGCCTGCTGCAGCTGGTACTCCATTACTGCTGCCTGCTGCTCACACAACCTCTCCAACATATGTAACGTTGAATTCCACCTGGTGGGTAGGTCACATATGATGCGATGTTCCGGAAGACATAATCGGCGCTGCAGAGCTGCAATGCGTGATCTTGCATTGCTGGAACGCCGCAAGTGAGCGCACTCTATGCGGACCTTGTGAAGCAGTGCATCAAGATCCGGATAGTCCCTCAAAAAACTCTGCACGACCAAGTTGAGCACATGTGCCAGACATGGGATGTGAGTGAGGTTGCCTAGGCCCAGAGCTGCCACCAGATTTCGGCCATTGTCACACACTACCATGCCTGGCTGGAGATTCGCTGGCACAAACCACACGTCACTCTGCTGCTTGATGGCATTCCAGAGCTCCTGCGCTGTGTGGCTTCGATTCCCCAAAGAAATTAATTTTAATACGGCCTGTTGACGTTTGGCCACGGCTGTGCTCATATCGGTCATCATAACAGGTAACCGTTCACGGGTCGATGTGGAGGTAGACCGTGACGGCTCCTGCAGCGCTGATTCAGAGGAACTGGAGTATGAGGAGGAGTCAATGTGTACAGACTGGATTCCTGCAATCCTTGGAGTTGGCAGAACACGTACAGCGCCACTCTCAAGATCTGTACCCGGCTCCACAACATTTACCCAATGGGCAGTGAGGGAAAGGTATCGTCCCTGTCCATGCTTACTGGTCCACGCATCAGTGGTCAGGTGGACCTTGCTACTGACGGCGTTTTGTAGCGCATGTTTAATTTTTCCCTCCACATGATGTTGCAGGGCAGGGACGGCTTGCCTGCTGAAATAAAAGCGGCTGGGCACGTTGTATTGTGGGACTGCCAATGCCATAAAGTTACGGAATGTGTCAGTCTCCACCAGCCTGAATGATAGCATTTCAAGGGCCAGTAGTTTAGCAATGCCAGCATTCAGAGCCTGTGCTCGGGGGTGGTTTGCCGAGTATGGGCGCCTTTTCTCCCATGCCTGTGCTAACGATGGCTGTAGACTGGCCTGGGAGTGTGAGGATGACTGGGAAAGTGGTGCTGTGGGTGGAATTACACTGTGTCTCTGTACAACAGTGCCAGAGATTCTTCCATGGCGATCCTGTGAGGAAGCCGAACCAGCTGTGTGTGAGCTGGAGGAAGAGGCTACAACACGAGCTGAAGAGGTGGTAGGTGGCGCTGTAGGTTGGCCTAGGTCTTCAGTGTGTTTGTGTAACTCCACCACGTGCTTGGTCCGCACATGTTTCCACATATTTGTGGTATTGAGGTTGCTGACACTTTTCCCTCTTTTCACCTTCTGATTACACAGCTTGCATTTGACAAAGCAAATGTCATCTGCAACTGTGTCAAAAAAGGACCAGGCACTGCAAGTCTTGGGAGCGCCCGCTTTGGATTTTGGAAGAGCCATGCTCCTAATGGGTGCCGAAGTGGAGGCTACAGGCAACCAAGTCTGCCCCCTCCCTCTCCCTCCTTTTTGGGCCGTTCGGGGAATCTCTTCCTCAGAGCTGCTCCCACCACCTTCCTGTCCCTCACGCCATGATGGGTCAAGGACCTCATCATCTACACCACCCTCTTCAAACAACTGCTTCTCCTGGGTAGTCTCGACAGCACAGTACGCACCAGAAAGTGGCACCTGAGTCTCATCATCAGATGCGTACTGAGGTGTGCTGCTGACCATAGGCACTGGCCCACCCGCCTCTTCAGATTCAGAGAGACAAAACGGTTGCGCATCACTGCATACTACCTCTTCTTCAAATTCTCGAATTCTGCTTGGCTGGCCCCCTCTTTCCAAGCCAAGAGATTCAGAGAACAGAAGTAGAGATGGCTCCTGTCCAGGGCTCTCTGACTGCCTGGGCAATTTGGCAGGTGGTGAAGAGACAGATGGGTGCTCTTCAGTGCTCAGGACCTGAGAGGATCTGGAACTAATTGAAGTCGATGCGTTAGCTGCCATCCATCCGACAACGGCTTCAATTTGGTCCTCGCGCAGCAGTGGGGTACGGCTAGCTCCTACAAAGCTGCGCATAAAGGACTGTTCCCTGGTAAAACTGGGGGATGCTGAGTCACTGGTGCCCGCAGCAGGCACAGAATCCCCACGTCCTCTCCCTGCAGGCACAGAATCCTCACGTCCTCTCCCTGCAGAAACTCCACGCCCACGCCCACGACCACGACCACATGCCTTACTCCCTGCCTTCTTCATCTTGGTAGACTGATAAAGATAGGCAGAAAAGTACTAAGGGCTTAGTGTGCTTATTCCTGAACAGCTGCTAACAGGTATAAGAAACACTAATTTTATAAAGTGTGGACTAGACTTTAATATGAGCTAATGTGGCCTACACAACTGTAAAGTGGAGTGTTTGGTGAACTTTATTTAGGTTTTTTTTGTCACAAAAAGACACTGGATGTGCCTAAAGATGTAATAACGATAGTATCACAAACTTTTTGTAGCTATTACAATGTAGGAAGGTAACCTACAATGCAATAGATGAGGCTGCAAAAAATAGGCTAATACTAATCTGGCTGGGGCTGCAGGGCCCAATGCTGCAGAAAGGCTCCTCTATCTACTCCTATATAGTGTGTTTGGAATCAATTTAGCTGAATATGGATGGAACCACCACACTAATAGGAGATATCAGGAAAAATTATGAATTGGCAATAAAGGACAATGTATGAGGCAGTGACACACACTGAGTGCACTACAACCAGACGGGGTTGAAGCACACACTACAGGGTGAGCTGCACTCACACACCAGACCTTGCAGACAGCGGTGAACAGTACAGATGCAGAGCACTGTGCACTAGTGCTGCAAGACGGAAAAAAATTTCTCTATCTACTCCTATATAGTGTGTTTGGAACCAATTTAGCTGAATACAGATGGAACCACCACACTAATAGGAGATATCAGGAAAAATTATGAATTGGCAATAAAGGACAATGTATGAGGCAGTGACACACACTGAGTGCACTACAACCAGACGGGGTTGAAGCACACACTACAGGGTGAGCTGCACTCACACACCAGACCTTGCAGACAGCGGTGAACAGTACAGATGCAGAGCACTGTGCACTAGTGCTGCAAGACGGAAAAAAATTTCTCTATCTACTCCTATATAGTGTGTTTGGAACCAATTTAGCTGAATACAGATGGAACCACCACACTAATAGGAGATATCAGGAAAAATTATGAATTGGCAAAAAAGGACAATGTATGAGGCAGTGACACACACTGAGTGCACTACAACCAGACTTGGCTGAAGCACACACTACAGGGTGAGCTGCACTCACACACACAGACCTTGCAGATAGCGGTGAACAGCACAGGGAACTGTGCACTAGCACTGCAAGGCACAGTGATTTAGAAAGTAGCTTGGGTAAAGCAGTATAGAGCAAATAGGTAGCTAAAACTGTCCCTCAGAACAACAGCGTCCTATCCCTAACTGAATTCACAGCAGAGTGAGCTCAAAATGGCGGCGGTGGCTTTTATAGTGCATCATGACATCATTTCAGCAGCCAATCACAGCCATGCCATTAGTTAAGATGCCTACATGCCTAACAGGATGTGCCCACACTTCTTAGGATCCTCATTGGCTGAATAAAATGAAAATGTCTCATTGCATTATGGGAACTTCCGATTCCGGTATACGATATTGCAATAGTATCGGAATTAAGTATCGGAATTCCGATACCGCGAATATCGGCCGATACCCGATATTTCAGTATCGGAATGCTCAACACTATACACAAGCGCGCATACCAAAACATTACCTGTGCCCTCCCCAGTGCATTTAGTGGGAAGGACAGCCTAACCACAAACACGTGGACAAGTGAATGTGGCCAGGAATGGTCCATCTCACTGACGCCTTCACACTGGGTTAATATTGTGGAAGCCGGGACACAGTTGGACACTGGGATGCAACACGTGCTCCAGACATAGAGGATTGCGGGTCCCGGGTCAATCAGGCTTCAACACAAAGTTCAGAAGGTAGACAGCAGCAGTGGTCGGCCTCCTACACAACGAGTAAATTATTCATGATCATGAGGCCATCCACCTCCTTAGCTTTCTGTTCCTTGGAATGCAAGCGCATGTATGTAGTAGCAGCTAGGCCTGAGGTGGACAGCGTTTTGGCGCATATTCTACCTCTTTCGAGGATTGCTGGATGTTTTCCTGCTACTATCCCAGTTCTATGACTCCCGTTAAAACAAAGCTTCAGGTGATGAATGATGGAGGAGGTGGTGGCAAAGGAGAAAGAGCAGGAGGAACAGGGACCATTCACATCAATATCAGGCCAGCCAACCACACATGTCTTGTAGGATATGTTTCTGTACCAAAAGGAGCGGTTCAGCTACACAGTTATAAGGCATACAGTGAATGCAATGCCTACCAAAAATTTCGAGGCACTCCAATGCCCCTTGGAAGTGACATGGAGGTCAGAGGGCCTTAACTAAACCGTTTTTTCCATTTAAAGCAACTGGGTCTCCTGTACACTGTTGGCCTAAGCAGGGAAAGGAAGGCTTTCCAAAAATTATTAGGCACTGCAATGCCCCTTGAAACAGACGTGGATTACAGCGTATTAAAAACCTTCTACCCATTATTGGGGAGTGGGTCTCCCTTAGTGTTCGCCTATGCATTGAAAGGCAAAAGCTGACAAAAATTAGGAGGAAATGCAATGCCCGTTGCAAGAGTCGTGGAGGTTAGAGGTAATTAAAAACAACATGTCAATGCCCCTTGGAAGAGCTGTGGAGTTCAGAGTGGTTTAACAAGACGGTTTTAATGCCCCTTGGAAGAGATGTGGAGGTCACAGTAGCTTAACAAGATGGTTTTAATGCCCCTTGGAAGAGACGTGGAGTTCAGAGTGGTTTAACAAGACAGTTTTAATGCCCCTTGGAAGAGATGTGGAGGTCACAGTAGCTTAACAAGATGGTTTTAATGCCCCTTGGAAGAGACGTGGAGTTCAGAGTGGTTTAACAAGACAGTTTTAATGCCCCTTGGAAGAGTGGTGGAGGTTACAGTGGAATAAAAAGACAATATCAATGCCCCGTGGAAGAGACGTGGAGGTCACAGTAGCTTAACAAGACGGTTTTAATGCCCCTTGGAAGAGTGGTGGAGGTCGCAGTGGAATAAAAAGACAATATCAATGCCCCTTGGAAGAGTGGTGGAGGTTACAGTGGAATAAAAAGACAATATCAACGCCCTGTGGAAGAGACGTGGCGGTTACAGTAGCTTAACAAGACGCTTTTAATGCCCCTTGGAAGAGTGGTGGAGGTCGCAGTGGAATAAAAAGACAATATTAACGACCCTTGGAAGAGACGTGGAGGTCACAGTAGCTTAACAAGACGATTTTAATGCCCCTTACAAGAGCCATGCAGTACAGCATATTAAAAACATTATTCCCATTATTGGGGAGTGGGTCTCCCATAGTCTTTGCCTATGCCTTCCAAGCAAAAGCTGCCAAAAATTAGGACAGAGGAACTTGCAATGCTGGCAACATGGACCACGGTCACCCTGGTGGTATAGTGGTCGTGGAGGCTGAGGATAAGGAGAAGAGCAAAAAACAGCCGAAATGAGGAAGCGTATACCCATGTGTGGGTGTGAAGCTATGCATGGGAATACACCTCCCGAAATAACACAGTGGATTTGACTTTATGTTACTCTGCTGTCATTTGGTGGTGATGAGAAGTCTGGCCCAATCCAGCCCTAGTTCATTTTGATAAGGGTCAGCTTGTCAGCATTGTCAGTTGACAGGCGAGTGCGCTTATCAGTTATAATTCCCCCAGCGGCACTAAAAACACGCTCCGATAACACGCTAGCGGCAGGGCAGGCCAGGACCTCCAAAGCGTACAGAGTGAGTTCATTCCAAGTGTCCAGCTTGGATACCCAATAATTAAAAGGCACAGAGGAATCACGGAGGATGCTGGTACGATCGGCAAGGTACTCCCTCACCATCTTTTGAAACTTTCCACTCCTTGTGGGAGTACCCCGCGCCTCAGGGCCTGTAAGCTGGGCGGGTGTCAGAAAACTGTCCCAGAATGTTGACAGTGTTCCCCTGCCTCTGCTGGATTGGAGTTGCATCTCTCTCGCCTGTACGCCTTGGTTGGGCAACGAACTGTGACCTCTGCCGCTAGCGTGTTCAGATGGGAATTTTTTTAAGAGTTCTGCAGCAAGGGCCTTCTGGTATTGCCCCATTTTTGTAGACCTCTCCACCTCAGGAATAAGAGAGTGAAAGTTCTCCTTGTAGCGGGGGTCTACAAGTGTCACCAACCAGTAATGACTGTCACCCAACATTTTGACAACGCGAGGGTCAAGGTTAAGGCAGCGTAACATAAAGTCAGCCATGCGTGCCAGACTGGTAACGGGCAAGATTTCCGTGTTCTCACCAAGATGACAACTGACCATGCTCTCCTCCTCCTCTTCCTCCTCCCCCCTGTCCTCAGGCCACCCACGCTGAACCGACGGTATGACACTTGTACAGGTACTACCGTCTACAACGCATGATAGCAGCTCCTGTTCTTCCTCCTCCTCCTCCTCCTCCTCCTCCTCCTCCTCATTGTCCCCCAATGCACGTTGGGATGAGATGAGGCTGGGCTGTGTGTAATCGCCCGCTACGGCTTCTTGATCCATCTCATCATACTCTGGCTGCAATGCCTCCTCTTTAATTCTCTGCAGAGAGCGTTGCAAAAGACAGACAAGTGGGATGCTGACACTAATGATGGCGTCATCGCCACTCACCATCTTGGTGGCCTCCTCAAAGTTTGTCAGGATGGTACATATGTCAGACATCCAGGTCCACTCCTGAGGTCTTATGTGTGGAGTCTGACCTGAATATCGACGGCCTTGTTGCAGCTGGTACTCCACAACTGCTCTCTTCTGCTCACAAATCCTTTGCAACATGTGGAGGGTAGAGTTCCAACGTGTGGGGACATCAAACACCAGTCGGTGTGCCGGAAGCTGCAAACGCTGCTGCAACACAGCAAGGGCGGCGGAAGCTGTAGCCGACTTGCGAAAATGAGCTGACAGGCGGCGTACTTTCCCGAGCAGATCTGGCAACTCGGGGTACGATTTAAGAAACCGCTGAACCACGAGGTTAAGCACATGAGCCAGGCATGGTACGTGTGTGATCTCACCTCGCCTCAGAGCCGCCACCAGGTTACGGCCATTGTCACACACGACCATGCCGGGATGTAGGTTCAGCGGTCTCAGACACAGATCTGCCTGCTCTTTCACAGCTGTCCACAACTCACAAGCAGTGTGAGGTTTATCACCTAAGCTTATGAGTTTCAGCACAGCCTGTTGCCGTTTGGCGGAGGCAGTACTGCAATGCTTCCAGCTTGTAACTGATGTGGTGATATCTGAGATGGAGGCTGAACATGAGAAGGAGGAGGAGGAGGATGCGCAGGAGCTGTACACTGTGGGGGCAACTCTGACTGACATAGGGCCCGCAATCCTCGGTGTGGGGAGGATGTGTTCCGTCCCAAGGTCCGACTGGGTCCCGGCTTCCACTATGTTTACCCAGTGTGCCGTCAGAGAGATGTACCGTCCCTGGCCACAAGCACTTGTCCACGTGTCCGTTGTCAGGTGGACTCTCCCAGTAATTGCGTTGTTGAGGGCACGGCAGATGCTTTGGGACAAGTGCTTGTGTAGTGCGGGGATGGCACACCGGGCAAAATAGTGTCGGCTGGGGACCGAGTACCGAGGGACGGCCACCGCCATAAGATTGCGGAAGGATTCCGTCTCCACCAGCCTAAAAGGCAGCATTTCCAATGCAAGCAGTCGTGAAATGTGCGAATTTAGGACTGTGGCCTGTGGGGCGTTAGCTGCGAATTTCCGCTTTCGTTCAAAGGTCTGGGATATGGACAATTGAACGCTGCGGTGGGACGTGGACGTTGACGTTGATGCTGTTTCTTGAGAAACTGCCATAACAAGTGAAGACTGAGAGGAGGGGGCATCTTTACATGCAGTATGGACAGGGGATTGCCTTGCACACACAACAGGGGGTTCTATTGCACGCACAACAGTGGAAGAAGCAGTGTTGACACCCGCTGACACTGGTCGTGGACCCTGGGTTTCGCCCCACAAAGTCGGGTGCTTTGCTGCCATGTGCCTGATCATGCTGGTGGTGGTCAGGCTGGTAGTTTTGTCACCCCTGCTGATGCTGGCATGGCAGGTGGAACATATGGCCTTTTTGGGGTTATCAGCAGAGTCTTTAAAAAAATTCCAGACTCTGGAAGACCTACCGGTTGTACTGGCAACGTCCCTCGTGTTGGTGTTACGGGGGAACGGTTGCCTGCCTTCTGTCTGCGGCCACCACACTGCTTCTTCCTGCCTGTTGGGGTACTCTGCCTCCCTCCCCCTGTGTGCTGCTGGCCTTACTCTGCATGTCCTCCTTCCACGTTGGGTCAGTTACTAGATCATCCACCACCTCCTCCTCTTCCACTTGCGCACCACGATCCTCCTCCTCACTTCCTGGCAATTGTGTCTCGTCATCGTCCACCTCTTGTGACAGATTGCCAACGTCGACTTCCTGTGGCCGTGGCTATTCAAATATTTGGGCATCGCAACATGGGATCTCCTCTTCCACCACTTCAAGCGTATCAGGCGAGGGGCCCAAATATGGAAATGGACCAGTGAACAGCTCTTCAGAGTGTCCAAGTGTGGGATCTCTTGCTGTCTGACGACACTCGGCATGGTGGGAGGAAGGAGCATCAGGGTGAGGAGGAGTATGCGATCGAGACTCACGGCTACTAAGAGTTGACCGTGTGGAAAACAGACCGGAGGTGGTGGTGCCCAGGTAACTGGAAGTATTGTCTGCTATCCAATTAATAACCTGTTCACACTGATCAGTTCTCAATACTGGTGTTGTTCTGTGCTTTCCTAGTAATTCGGTCAAGAAGTGGGAGCGAGAAGATGTGGCTGTTGGTTGTGGCACATTTTCACCTTGGCCACGGCCCCGTCCTCTGCACGAACCATCACCAGAACGTCCACTTCCACGTCCCTTGCCACGCGCCTTGCCCATTGTAAATGAAGTAAAATAGCTTACACTTGCACTATCAATGGAAAAAGGGTAATAAAGAGTAGATTAGAACCGTGGAAGAGGAAAACCACAGTTATTGTTTACTGGGGTATACCACACTTTTTTAAATAGAGATATTTGCGGCTGAACAGTGAGCAACACACTCAAACTGCTTTTTTTTTAGATACCAAAGGCCCAAAACTGTATAGTACAGCGATTTGACCCGTGGAACTGCGAAACCACACTGGGATGTCGGGCCTACACAAGACTATTTTCAACAGATATATTTTTGTGTCACAACAGTCAGGAGACACTACTGTTTTTCTTTACGAAAAAAACTACCAAAACCTGAATAATAGAGATTTTTTACCGTAGGATGGCAAAACCACAGTTATTGTTTACTGGGGTATACCACACTTTTTTAAATAGAGATATTTGCGGCTGAACAGTGAGCGACACACTCAAACTGCTTTTTTTTTAGATACCAAAGGCCCAAAACTGGATAGTACAGCGATTTGACCCGTGGCACTGCGAAACCACACTGGGATGTCGGGCCTACACAAGACTATTTTCAACAGATATATTTTTGTGTCACAACAGTCAGGAGACACTACTGTTTTTCTTTACGGAAAAAACTACCAAAAGCTGAATAATAGAGATTTTTTACCGTGGGATGGCAAAACCACAGTTATTGTTTACTGGGATATACCACACTTTTTTTAAATAGAGATATTTGCGGCTGAACAGTGAGCGACACACTCAAACTTTTTTTTTTTTTTAGATACAAATGACCCAAAATGGATAATACAGAGGTTTGAACCGTGGAAGTGCAAAACAACACTTCTGTTTCTCTAGCCTACACCAGACTATTTTCAACAGTTATATTTGTGTCTGAAAAATCAGAGACACGCTTTTTTTTTTGGGGGGGGGGGAGGGGGGACACACCAAAAGGTTAATAAGACGGGTATTTGTACAGTGTGAAGGAGGAAAAAAAAAGGATGATTTAGATGGAAAAAAAAGGATTTTTCCTGGCCCCCGACACCTGGTGCTAAGTCCAGCAATTTCAGCAACAGGAGCACACAGGACTGTAATGCAGCGTTTGCTGGTATAACCACTGTGTCTCCTATACAGCCTGCCTGCCTGGTATCTGGGATGGATATTAGTCCTGAAAAGGACTGTTTGTTTGTTCTGGCAGCCTTTACAGACCCTACACTAACTATTTCGCAGTTTATATCTCTCCCTAAATCAGCAGCGCTGCCCCTACACTGTCTAATCCGGAGCGACTGTGTCCAAGATGGCGGCGCCCGGTTTTAAATACTCGAGGTGACGCTGTGCGGCCAGCCAATCACTGTAATGCCCACAACCAACATAGCTGCAGCATTACAGTGACTGGCTGGCAATCCCTGCATGTTCATTGGCTCTGTAAAGAGCGCCAAACATGCAGGGCGGAGACCCGAGCTCCCGCCCGAGTAACCCGGAAATGCTCGGTGCTCGCCGAACATCCCGAGTAGCGTGATGCTCGGGCGAGTACCGAGCAGTGTCGAGCATGTTCGCTCAACACTAGTAATAACCTGTCTTGGTATTGCAGACCCCCCAGTCCTCTAATAACCTTGGTCGCTCTTCTCTGCACCCGCTCTAGTTCAGCTAGGTCTTTCTTATACACTGGAGACCAGAACTGTACACAGTATTCTAAGTGTGGTCGCACTAATGACTTGTATAGAGGTAAAATTATGTTCTCCTCATGAACATCTATGCCTCTTTTAATGCATCCCATTATTTTATTTGCCTTTGCAGCAGCTGCCTGACACTGGCCACTAAACGTGAGCTTGTCGTCCACTAATACACCCAGGTCTTTTTCAGTGACAGTTTTGTCCTGTGTTTTACAATTAAGCATATAATTATACATTTTATTTCCTCTGCCCAAGTGCATTACCTTACATTTATCCCCATTAAAGCTCATTTGCTATTTATCAGCCCAAGCTTCTAGTTTACATAGATCCTCCTGTAATATAAAATTGTCCTCCTCTGTATTAATTACTCTGCAGAATTTAGTGTCATCTGCAAATATTGAAATATTACTCTGTATGCCCCCTACAAGGTCATTAATAAATATGTTAAAAAGAAGGGGCCCCAATACTGACCCCTGTGGTACCCCACTGTTAACTGAGACCCAGTCTGAGTGTTTTCCATTAATAACCACCCTTTGTTTCCTATCACTGAGCCAGTTCTTAACCCATATACATATATTTTCCCCTATCCCCATTGTTCTCATTTTATGTATCAACCTTTTGTGTGGAACCGTATCAAAAGCTTTTGAAAAGTCCATATACACAACATCCACTGCATTTCCTTGGTCCAGTCCAGAACTTGCCTCCTCATAAAAACTGATCAGATTAGTTTGACAGGAACGGTCCCTCGTAAACCCATGTTGATGTTGGGTCATGAGGTTATTCTTCTTCAGATACTCTAGTATAGCATCTCTTAGGAAACCCTCCAGGATTTTACCCACCGTAGAGGTTAAGCTTACTGGCCTATAATTTCCAAGTTCGGTTTTTGTCCCCTTTTTGAATATTGGCACCACATTTGCTATACACCAGTCCTATGGTACAGGCCCTGTTATTATGGAATCTTTAAAGATTAAAAATAATGTTCTATCTATGACTTTACTTAATTCCTGCAGTACTCGCGGGTGTATCCCATCTGGGCCCGGGCATTTGTCAACTTTAGTGATTTTTAGACGCTGCTGTACTTCCTGCTGTGTTAAGCAAGTGACATTTAATGGAGAATTTTTGTTATCACTAATCATGTTTTCTGTCATGCGATTTTCTTGTGTAAATACGGTTGAAAAAAAAATCATTTACCACATTGGCTTTTTCCTCATCCTCATCCACCATTTCACCCAGACTATTTTTAAGGGGGCCAACACTATCATTTTTTAGTTTTTTACTATTTATGTAGTTAACCCCTTAACCCCCGAGGGTGGTTTGCACGTTAATGACCAGGCCAATTTTTAAAATTCTGACCACTGTCACTTTATGAGGTAATTACTCTGGAACGCTTCAACGGATCCCCCTGATTCTGAGACTGTTTTTTCGTGACATATTGTACTTCATGACTGTGGTAAAATTTCTTCGATATCACTTGCGTTTATTTGTGAAAAAAATGGAAATTTGGCAAAAATTTTGAAAATTTTGCAATTTTCAAAATTTGAATTTTTATGCCCTTAAATCAGAGAGATATGTCACACAAAAGAGTTAATAAATAACATTTCCCACATGTCTACTTTACATCAGCACAATTTTGTAACCAAATTTTTTTTTTGTCAGGGAGCTATAAGGGTTAAAAGTTGACCAGCGATTTCTAATTTTTCCAACAAAATTTACAAAACCATTTTTTTAGGGACCACATCATATTTGAAGTCACTTTGAGAGGTCTTAATGACAGAAAATACCCAAAAGTGACACCATTCTAAAACTGCACCCCTCAAGGTGCTCAAAACCACATTCAATAAGTTTATTAACCCTTCAGGTGCTTCACAGGAATTTTTGGAATGTGGAAGAAAAAAATGAACATTTAACTTTTTTCATAAAAATGTTACTTTAGACCCAATTTTTTTTTTATTTTCACAGGGGTAACAAGAAAAAATGGACCCCTAAATTTGTTGTGCAATTTCCCCTGGGCACGCAGATACCCCATATGTGGGGAAAAAACACTGTTTGGGCGCATGGTAGGGCTCGGAAGGGAAGGAGCGCCATTTGACTTTTTGATTGTAAAATTTGCTTGAATAATTAGCGGACGCCATGTTGCGTTTGGAGAGCCCCTGTGTGCCCAAACATTGGAGCTCCCCCACAAGTGACCCCATTTTGGAAACTAGACCCCCCAAGGCACCTATCTAGATGCATAGTGAGCACTTGGAACCACCAGGTGCTTCACAAATTGATTCGTAAAAATGAAAATGTGAAAAAAAAAACACTTTCATTTTTATGAATCAATTTGTGAAGCACCTGGGGGTTCCAAGTGCTCACTATGCATCTAGATCGGTGCCTTGGGGGGTCTAGTTTCCAAAATGGGGTCACTTGTGGGGGAGCTCCAATGTTTGGGCACACAGGGGCTCTCCAAACGCAACATGGCGTCCGCTAACAATTTGAGCCGATTTTCCATTCAATTTGTTAGCGGACACCATGTCACGTTTGGAGAGCCCCTGATGTGCCTAAACAGTGAAGCTCCCCCACAAGTGACCCCACTTTGGAAACTATACCCCTCAAGGATTTCATTAAGGTGTATAGTGAACATTTTGAAGCCAGAGGTACGACACAGAATTTGATAACATTAGGTCATCATATTGAATAAGTTGTCATTAGTCTTGAGCGCAAGTGCTCGCTACTTGAGTTTGCATCGGGTACTCAGGTATGCACCATGTACTGCGTGTGCTCAAGTGACATGCTCGAGTCCCCGTCCGGATGTTTCATGGTTATTAGACACCCAAAAAAAAACATGTGGGGATCGCTCGTGCATGGCAGGCAATCCCCGCAAAGTTTTTTGGGCCGTGAAGCATATGGGGCGGAGACTCGAGCATGTCACTCAAATAGCCACAATACTCAATGCATACCAGAACACCCGATGCAAACTCTAGTAGCGAGCTCTTGCGCTCAACACTAGTCGCCATCTTTTTTTCTTACTTTTGAAAAAAATCCCAACCCCATCACAACCCCAACCCCAGCCCTAACCCTAACACAACCCTAACCGTAGCACAACCCTAACTGTAGCACAACCCTAACCGTAGCACAACCCTAACCGTAGCACAACCCTAACCGTAGCACAACCCTAACCCTAGCACAACCCTAACCTGAGAGTTTATTTTTTACGCCGTTCCTCATGCGGTATAAGTGATTAGACGACCTTATTCTTCGGGTCGGTGAGACTACAGCGATACCAGAATCATATGGGGTTTTTATGACTGACAGCTGTCACACACTAAAAGACGCATTTTTTGTAAAATCTAGTTTTGCATCGCCATATTTTGAGAGCTATAATTTTTCCAGATTTTGGCAGACAGTCATTTGACGGCTCGTTTTTTGCGGGATGAGTTGACGTTTTTATTGGTGCCATTTCCAGGCACGTGACATTGTTTGATCGCTTTCTATTCCGATTTTTGGGAGGCAGAATAAACAAAAACCAAAAATTCAGGAATTGTTTTTTTTTTTTTTTTTTTTTATTCTGTTTCGCGTGTGGTAAAATTGATAAGCCAGCTTTATTCTTCGGGTCAGTACGTTTACAGCGGTACCACATTTATATAGTATTTCTATGTTTTGCACTTTTACATAATAAAAGCAATTTTATAGAAAAAATTATTTTTTTAGCATAGCTTTATTCTGAGAGCTATAACTTTTTTATTTTTCGGCTGATGGAGCTGTATGGCAGCTTGTTTTTTGCGGGACGAGATGACGTTTTCAGCGGTACCATTTTTATTTATATTTGTCTTTTTGATCGCGTGTTATTCCATTTTTTGTTTGGCGGTATGGTGATAAAGCATTGTTTTTTGCTTCGTTTTTTATTTATTTTTTTTACCGTGTTCACAGAAGGGGTTAACTAGTGGGACAGTTTTATAGGTCAGGTTGTTCCGGACGCAGCAATACCAAATATGTGTACTTTTATTGTTTTTTTTATAATAATATTTATTGATGGGTACATTATATTTTTATTTTTGGTGGATTCTTTTTTTTATTTTTTTTTTATATTTTTACAATTTTTTTTTATTTTTTTTTCACTTTCTGATAGTTTTAATACTTTATTACTTTGTCCCACTGTGGGACTTTCACTTTTTTTTTCTCTGATCGCCTGCATGGCACAGGAATGCAGCACCATCCCTATGTCATGCAGGCTGTCAGCGCTGGACAGGGAGAAGATTGTTTGGAGATGCACTGCGCATGTCCAAAAAATCTTCCTGCTGTCTGGTGACCCGGATGTTGTCATGACGACATCGGGTCATCATGGCAACATCCTGGAAGCCACGGCAGTCAGCGCTGGAAGCCGGAAGAGGAGGTGAGTATCTGCGATCACCTCCCCTTGCCACCGCAATGCTGCGATCGACTTCGATCGCAGCATTGCGGGGGTTAATGTGCTGGGACTGCTCCCTGCACATAGTACCGGGTGTCAGCTGTGACAATCAGCTGACACCCGGCGGCGATCGCGCCCGCACAGCCCGTGTGCACGCGCGATCGCCATGACGTACTAATAAGGGTCTGGCTCTTAAGTCCCAGGGCACAGACGCGTATTAGTACGTCAAATGTTGTTAAGGGGTTAAAAAATATTTTGGGGTTATGTTTACTTTCTCTGGCAATGATTCTCTCTGCCTCAATCTTTGCTACCTTAATTTGTTTTTTACATAATTTATTTAATTTTCTATATTTATTTAATGCCTCATCACTACCTACTTGCTTTAGTTCTCTAAATGCTTTCTTTTTGTCACTTATTGCGCTCCTTACAGCTCTATTTAGCCATAGTGGTTTCCTCCTATTTCTAGCATGTTTATTCCCAAAGGGTATATATTGTGCACAGGTACTATTCAGGATGTTAATAAATGTCTCCCATTTGCTTTGTGTAGCTTTTTGTTTCATGATATCGTCCCAGCTTATTGCACTAAGATCATCTCTCAACCGTTGGAAATTAGCCTGCCTGAAGTTTATTGTCCTTGTAACCCCTCTACTACACATCTTATTAAAGGTTACGTGAAAACGTATTATTTTATGATCACCATTACCCAAGTGACCCCCAACTCGTATATTTGATATGCGGGCTGGCCTATTGGTTAATATTAGGTCTAGCAGTGCTCCCCTTCTTGTTGGGTCCTGAACCAGTTGTGAAAGGTAATGGTCTCTCATAGTTGTCAAAAACCTATTACCTTTACTTGAACTACATGTTTCTGTCCCCCAATGTATTTCAGGGTAGTTGAAGTCCCCCATAATAATGACTTCTCCTTGAGTCGCTGCTTCATCTATTTGCTTTACGAGGATATTCTCCGCTACTTCCATTATTTTTGGAGACTTATAACAAACCCCTATCAGTAATTTATTATTTTTTCCCCCTCCCCTTATCTCCACCCACAGGGACTCTACATTTTCATTAGATTCACATATGTCCACCCGCAAGACAGGTTTTAAGGATGATTTTACATATAAAGACACTCCCCCCCCTCGCTTGTTTGTACGGTCATTTCTGAACAGACTATAGCCCTGTAAATTAACTGCCCAGTCATGCCTCTCGTCCAGCCACGTCTCAGATAACCCTACCATGTCATAATTATTTTCCAACAAAATAAATTCTAATTCCTCCATTTTGTTGGTGAGGCTTCTGGCATTAGTGTACATGCATTTTATGTATCTCTCTGTACCTCTATTCCTTCTTACTTTATTGACTGTTCTAACCCCACCCCCAATTTCTTTATTTGTGCCCAGGTCACTATCTGCACTATCTTCCCCACCTATAAAATGAATACCCTCCCCCCCAATCCCTAGTTTAAACACTCCTCCAACCTTCTAGCCATTTTCTCCCCCAGCACAGCTGCACCCTCCCCATTAAGGTGGAGCCGGTCCCTAGCGTAGAGTCTGTAGCCAACTGAGAAGTCGGCCCAGTTCTCCAGGAACCCAAATCCCTCCTTCCTACACCAGTTCTTGAGCCACTTATTTATCTCCCTAATCTCCAGTTGCCTCTCTGGCGTGGCACATGGTACCAGTAGTATTTCAGAGAATACCACCTTGGAGGTCCTTGCTTTCAGCTTGAAGCCCAATTCCCTGAAATCATCTTTAAGGACCTTCCACCTACCTTTAACTTTGTCATTTGTGCCAATGTGCACCATGACCGCTGGGTCCTCACCAGCCCCTCCCAGTAATCTGTCAACCCGATCAGCGATGTGCCGGACTCGAGCGCCAGGTAGGCAGCACACTGTTCGACGATCCCTGTCTTTGTGACAGATTGCCCTATCTGTTCCCCTAATAATTGAGTCCCCCACTACCAGCACCTACCTAGCCTGCCCTACTCTCCTATTTCCCTCTTTACTGGAGCTGACACTCCTCCGGCTTTCAGGGGACATGCCTTGCTGCAGCAGTGCTACCCCTGTACCGTCACTCCCCTCATCTGCCAACTTTGCAAACTTATTGGGGTGTGCCAGATCAGAACTAGCCTCCCTGGCACTCTTCCCTCTACCCCTCCTTCTAACTGTCACCCAACTAACGGCCTCACTGTCCTGCAGCTCCCGACTACCACCCTCCCCCACATCTACCCCAGTGAGCTGCTGCTCAGTAAGCAGCAGACTCCTTTCCATGTTGTCAATGGATCTCAGTGTTGCCAGCTGCTCATTTAGATCCAGTATCTGGGCTTCCAAACGCACAACGTGCACACATCTCGCGCAGCAGTAAGCAACCCCGACCGGCTGTTCAAGGATTGCATACATGTGGCAAGATGTACACTGGATAGCATTGTCAATAATGGAGCTCATTTCCTAATGGGGATTGCAATAGACAGAATATTAAGTAAAAAGAAAAGCAACGAATAAATGAAATACACACAGCAATTCAGTCCAAAGTCCTCCCTTCCAAACTCCCTGAATCCAAAGTCACTGAAAAACAAGTCACACACTTTCCTTTGTTCGCACTTATGCTCTGTTCACACTCAGCTCGTTCACACTCGCAGATTAAGAGATTTAAAGAGTTTTTTTTTTTTTCCCCTTTTCCAGCAATGCACCCTTCACCTCAATGCACTTCCAAAGGACTGGATGCCCAACCAGCTGCCCCTTATAAACCCTTAATTATGACCCCTTCCCCTTAATTAACCCCTTGTGAGTAAAGCTACACCTCAGGATTTTAGTGCAATGTAGTTAACCCTTAAATACACAGGTAGTAAACTAAGAAACTAAAACTGTAGAGTGAAAATAGGTTTTAAAAAGCCCAATAAAACTAAACAGGTAGAAAAGCACTGAGCAGGTCACAATGCAGCAACTCACTGCAATTCACACAGGTATTTTCTGCAGGATTCCCAAATACCTCTTCACTGAAAAACAAGTCACACACTTACTTTCGTTCGCACTTACGCTCTGTTCACACTCAGCTCGTTCACACTCGCAGATTAAGAGATTTAAAAAGTAGTTTTTTCCCCCCTTTTCCAGCAATGCACCCTTCACCTCAATGCACTTCCAAAGGGATGATGCCCGTAAAAAATTTTTTTTTATACAGTATGTTCATGTATACCCCCCAGGGGTAAATGTTTGTCAGCCCATACACTTAGTGCATGGGCATTACAAGTATAGGAGGCCCGCTCCTTTCTAATGGGAACATTTTTTTATGAGGCCCTCCTCCACGTCTCTTGCAAGGGGCATTGAAGTGCCTCCAAATTTTTGGCAGCCCTTGCATTCACTGCATAGGCCAACACTATGGGAGACTCTCTCCTTTCTAATGGGAACATGTCGTACTTGTTACTGTGGCCCTGCTCCGTGTGTCTTTAAATTCTTTGTGGGGTTTTTCCTAAAATTGGTCAGCCGTTGGACTCACTGCATACCCTATAACTGTATAGCAGACCCTCTCCTTTCTAATGGGAACATGTCGTACCTTGTTACTGTGGCCCTGCTCCATGTGTCTTTAAATTCTTAGTGGTGTTTTTCCCAAATTTTGGCAGCCCTTGCAGTCACAGCATGGGCATTACCACTATAGGAGACCCGCTCCTTTATAATGGGAGCATTTTTTTTTACTGAGATCCTCCTCTATGTCTCTTCAAAGGGGTATTGGGTTGCGTCCAAATTTTTGGCAGCCCTTGCAGTCACTGGATACGCAATAACAGTATAGGAGACCCACTTGTTAATAATGGGAACAACAAAGCATAGCCGGCTGATGGCTCTCTAACAATAGCTAGGGCCGACTGCTGGCCTTTTAAGAATAGTAAGGGCCGTCTGATGTCCCTATAAAAATAGGCTTTATGACTTTCAGAGTCCCTCCATCATAAGTAAAACAGGATGTGTCTGATGATGTGTCACACACCACATTGCCAGATAAGGTTGTAAAATGTTAAAATGACATTTCCCGGTGAATGCATTTGTCTTAAAAAAAACGCAAAAAAACCCAAAACAATAGGATGTTTCTTTAGTATAAAAAACAGCGTCACCAATTTAACAACAATGTAATCACATTGTCCAGCTCATGCACCTCCTCCTCCATCTCCGAAATGACCACATCAGTCACAAGCTGACAGCATTGCATCACTGCCTTGGCCAAGCGGCAACAGGCTGTGCTGAAGATAACATGCTTAATGCTTAATTGACAAACCGCCCAGCGCTGCAGAGTTGTTTAAAGCTGTAACACAGAAGTCTGATCTGTGGCTCTCTCCGCTGAACATACAGCCAGGCATGGTCGTGTGTGACAATAGGCGGAACCTGGTGACTGAGAAATGACTGCGGGGGTAGATACGGTTTCCCTCTATGTCAGTCCTGTCACTTAGCTAAAGAATATGGCTGTGGTGAAATACAACTCCCACTGAGAAGCTGTTTCAGATTGAAAAACATTGTGCCCACCAGAGGATTTGATTCTGAGGGCTAACCTTTCTCCCCCACTTAAGAGCCCCATAGCAGCTGCAAAGTTAGCGCTATCATGAACTCTCCTGAGGTAGAAGCCAAGGCACACCAGAGGATTCTCTGGTGGGACCGTCCAACCCTGCCGAGAAGCAGTCCTGGCTAAGAAAAGTGTGTGGAAAGGTTCCCGGACACTCTATGGCTGCTTTTTTACTGAGGAGGAAACACACGCAAACACGGGGAGAACATACAAAGTCCTTGCAGATGTTGTCCTTGCTGGGATTTGAACCCAGAATCCTAGCGCTGCAAGTCTTCAGTGCTAACCACTGATCCAATGTGCTGCCGTTCACCCTGTAATATCTAACAGGCTGAAGAATCTTGCACCTACTGCCACTCTATCTTCAGCTCCTTTGTGAGAAAATGTATTTGGGCAGCCACTCAGTGTACCAAATAAAATTCCTGAGAAGGAAATTGGGGATGGCTTCGCTACTGGTACTGGGGGCAGTGCAAATACCATGGCGTCGTACCATAGTTTACTGGAAATATTCCAGGCTGGTAGGAGGCAAGCAAATTCCCACAGAAAAGTACCAGCAGTAATGTTCAGGGACCCGCGCTTGTAGAAGACGGAGACAACACCGGG
Source organism: Phyllobates terribilis (assembly GCF_046119375.1). Taxonomy (NCBI): domain Eukaryota; kingdom Metazoa; phylum Chordata; class Amphibia; order Anura; family Dendrobatidae; genus Phyllobates; species Phyllobates terribilis. Next base: position 597,507,635 of record NW_027362765.1, on the reverse strand, counting down.
AGAAATAGTGACGGCTGGGGACCGAGTATGGACACGAGGCATGAGGCATGTGGTTGTGAAAAGCTTCCGCCTCCACGAGCCTAAAAGGCCACATTTCAAGTGAAAGCAGCTTTACAGAACTTCCTGTGAGAAATGACAAGCCGGGTAGATAGGGTTTCCCTCTATGCCAGTCCTTTCACCGAGCAAAATACAACTGTCAGTAAAAAAAGTTGTGGACTGGCTCCGTACCGTCCCTGGCCACATTCACCTGTCCACGTGTTTGTGGTTAGGCGGTCCTTCCCAGTAAGTGCACTGGGGAGGGCACGAGAATTGTTGTGGGACCCGTGCTTGTGGAAGGCGGAGGCGATACCGAGAAATATAGTGGCGGCTGGGGACCGAGTATGGACACCCAGCCGCCACTGGCATGAGGTTGTGAAGAGCTTCCGCCTCCACGAGCTTAAAAGGCCATATTTCAAGTGCAAAAAGCTGCCCAGAAATCTGGCAGTTTAGTGTTGCGGCCTGTGGGTGGGTGGCTGGCTGCATACTTGAACTTGCATTCCAAGTAACAGAAAACTAAGCAGATGGTGGCCTCTATCATCATGGCCTCACCTCGGCACTATGAACTCTCCTGAAGGTGAAGCCAGGGCCCGCCGGATGAGTCTCCGGTTCTCTGGTGGGCTCGTCCAACCCTGCCGAAAAGCAGCCCTGGCTAAGAAAAGTGTAGGGGAAGGTTCCCGGACACTCTATGGCTGCTTTTTTAATGTGGATCGGCCATGCTTATGCATGTTATTTCTCAAACCGCATTATGGATCAGGCCATTGTCCAACTCTGTATTCAAGAAATTAAATGCGCAAAGAAAGATGTGTGTGTGTGTCAAAGCACCACCGACAAGGGCGAGTTGATGTTGGATGGGCTGCCATTGCTTCTGCAACAAGCTGCATTACAGGATTTCCTGTGAGAAATGACATGCAGGGTAGATAGGGTTTCCCTCTATGCCAGTCCTTTCACCGAGCTAAATACAACTGTCAGCAAAAAAAGTTGTGGACTGGCTCCGTACCGTCCCTGGCCACATTCACCTGTCCACGTTTTTGTGGTTAGGCGGTCCTTCCCAGTAAGTGCACTGGGGAGGGCACGGATAATGTTGTGGGACCCGTGCTTGTGGAAGGCGAGGCGATACCGGGAAATATAGTGGCGGCTGGGGACCGAGTATGGACACCCGGCTGCCGCCGGCATGAGGTTATGAAAAGCTTCCACCTCCACGAGTCTAAAAGGCTACATTTCAAGTGCAAGCAGCTGTCACAAATTTGGCAGTATAGTATTGCAGCCTGTAGGTGGGTGGGTGGCTGGCTGCCTGCATACTTGCGCTTGCATTCCAAGGAATGGGGTAGGGACAATTGAACGCTGCAGTGGGACAAGGAAGTGGATGGTGATTGTTCCAAGTCTGCAACGGCAGGTTCATGGCGGGAGGCATCTTCGCATGCGCCAAGGATCACTTATGATGGGCAGATTTAGGCAGTGACCTGGGAGTCAGAGATGCTTCCAGAGGTCTTCCCCATGCTGTTCCCATGACTTTTCAGCACTGTATGCATGTGTCTGATGATGTGTCACACACCACATGGCCAGATAAGGTTGTAAAATGTTAAAATGAAATTTCCTGGTGAATGCATTTGTCTTGGTTGAAAGCAATGCAAAAGTGCAAAAACGCATCAAAAACGCTACATGTGAACATAGCCCAAGGTGTGGAGGAGTATTTTCGTTTTTGGTTATTTATTTTTCTTTATATACATTGTACATTTCATGGAAAGGATGTTCCTTAACATATCTCCCAGGAAAATCCATTTTGGTTTAGTTTTGGTATGTTTTATTGTGAGTCCGTAAAAGTGGCGTAATACCTCTGACAACGTTGTTGACAGAAGTGACCTGGGAGTCAGAAATGCTTCCAGGGGTCTTCCCCTTGCTGTCCCCATGTCCTTTGAGCACTGTTCCCATCGATTTGGGCAATTTTTAGGCCCTCTGCAGACCGCCGGGGGGAGCCGCCTGAAAAATGCTCGAGTTTCCTATAGACTTACATTGGGCTCGTTGCTCGGGTCGAGCAACCGAGTATTCCAATTTGCTCGGCCCGAGCAACGAGTACCCGAGCATTTTAGTTTTCGCTCATCACTAATGCCAAATATGTGCACCCTAACTGCGGTTTAGACACACTGTGGGGCTCTAGCTTTTCTAGAGCCTTTGAGCTAGCTACCAATAACGTGGAAGTCCCCTATATTTCTGTTAACAGATGAGGGACCTGAATGAAGACTTGTCTATTGTGGAATGAGTTGAAGCTTTTATTGGTAGCATTTTGGGGTACATAACATTTTAGATCAGTTCACATTTATCCTGCGCTCTATGCTGAGCAATTACTTCAGCGTTTCCATCTAAATCTCTGAAATACGTTATTCAGATGAAACCCCTGTTTGATCCATTCACTATGAGTCAGCAGAATTACTCTGAACTCTGTCTGGCCTCTGTTCAATGCTGTTCATCTTTTCAGAGGTGCAAAAAACTGTGGCCAACCGTGCTATAATGCACGCCTAAAAAGACTGACACCGCTGGATCATAGACCAGAATGAGTCCAAACTGACTTGATCTGCCTCATTATAGGGAATGTTTCAGTGGGGGTTTTTCAGACATTTACACGGAAACCCTGGTGTAAGCACTCAGCGTACAGCGCCAGATACATATGAGCCGAGCCATACTGAGATCTTTGAGAGGCAGAATGAACAAATTGTAATGGACTGGGTGGTGGAAACACTGTGCCGTAATCTGAGGAGAGCCTGGAGGAGCGTGACTAGGTGCCTCACCAAGTCCGACCTCAGATGCACACAGGCTGACTATACCGCGATCCAAGGAGAGACGAGGGAGGTGGGACCAGGTGCTACTGACGCGCCCCTGGGCCTGTGTCGCGCTGCGTTGCGCACGCGGGAGCTTACCCGGAGCTGGATCTGTTTAGGGTTGTAGTCTCGTGGCGGTGACCCGGTCCGTGCCCAGGGAGTCAAACTGGACGGCAGTCTGTTAGCGGTAGAAAATGGTTGATGACTACGCCACCCGTTGAATGCAGCCAGGGGGCTGCTGCTGCAGGGCAGACCGCTGAGGCCGGTGGAAGGATGGTGCAGCGTGATAGTATAACCCCCAACGGGAGGGGTATGGCCTCAGGGCAGCCGACGTGGATGATGGGGGTAGCAGGAACCACTCAGAGACGGTATGGTAGCGTTCAGGGTCTTTACTGGTAACAACGATAGACCCTCCCGGAGTACTTGCTAGCGAACGGGGCCTGGTCAGTCCTTGAGCAGATGGGATCTCCCCTGGCCAGGCGTAGTTGTAGGCCTCCCAAGCTGACTGTACTCTTCTGGCTACCTTGCTAGAAGCTGATGTAAGTAGCCCACGTCCCTGAGTGTACCGTGTGGTGCTCACCCGTATGGCCGGTGACTCGGGGCCTTCTAACGGCTTCCGCTCCACGATGGCGGTGCTGGTCCCACGCGTGTGACCGGGCCTTCGGGCTTCTGGGCCAGGGAACCTGAAATCCCCTGCCTGACGGATTCTGCTGCTGGGTAGAAGTTAGTCCCCACAGCCTCGGACTCCGGGTCCGGTAAAGAATCTTCTTAGTCAGGGCGAGCTCTTTAGCTGCCAGCCCCTGACTCCTTGTGACTCTGCTGCTTCCTATGCTGCTCTTGTCTCTACTCTTCCTGGACTCCAGGCTCAGGCCCCAGGACAGGGCCTGCCTGTGGAGCAGAGCCCATAGAGCAGCTCTGCTCCCTGTCTTCTCCTCTCAGAACTCCCTACCCTGCCTCAGCCCCAGGTTTATATAGGGGAAGTCCTTCCCCTCCCAAGACTGGACAGGAGGTGTGGCATGCACAGGATCCCTGACCAAAGGACCTCCCACCTGCTCTCAGACATAACATTACATTACTGTGGAAAACCAGACCCCTGGGGTGCCACATTCCCCCCTAGTGAAATTTAGTACTCCGGGACTAAACACATTTTTGTAACATAACAAAGTATAAACAATAACATTACAATAAGGAAACGCATAAAGCTGGTCACGGCGTGTCCGTAACCGGGTGCAGTCTTTGAAGAAAGCAAGGTGTCCATTTCACCAAAACAGGGAGACGTAACCAGGTAGGGGTCTGTCCTACCCCGAGTCCTTAACAGTCTTTTAGTCCATCCTGGGTTACGCTCCAACTATGTACAAGGATTCCCGGTAAATCCACCAAGGACTCCTATAAATAACTGGAAACACATAATATTTACAAGATATGGCCGCTCTCAGTCCTCGGCCAGTGGGGATAAGGATTGGCTGCTCACAGTCCTCAGCCTGTGGGGAGATGGGATGGCTGCTCACAGTCCTCAGCCTGGTTAAGGATAGGGGACACACGGGAACAGTTCACACTTGTCCCAACGGGGACCATATTTTAATTAGCAACACAAGTACCCCTACGGGTAACTATGTACAGTTCCCCTTTACCGTACTTCAGTAACGGCATCCTCCTGCTCCTTCTTGTGTGTAGGCTTCAGACCCGTCCGGGTCCTCTTGGCTTTCCTCGTATTGGTAGTACTGCAGCTCCTCCTTGGTTAATGTGGAGGGCGTACAGTCCTTTTGCACCTGGGGAGTTCAGGCCTTGCGACCAGGCGTGGAGAGGGTCGCCGTTGATGACGCCCGGGGTCAGAGGGTGCAACTTTGGGCCTGGGCGCGGGCTGGTGGTGGTAGTGCCCAGGGCTGGAGGGCTTGGCCGCAGGGCTTGTTGCGGGGGCTGGAGCAGGTCGGTGTCTGCAGCGCCCGAAATCGGCGGCTCCACCAGGGGGCCCGGGAGCAGGCTGACGCTGGCAGCGTCCGGGACAGGGAGACTCCTCTTACCTGCTCCCGCGACCGCTCCTGCGTCACGCGTCTTCTCCCGGCGCTGGTCGGGGCCGGCGACGACTGGGGCACTGCCGATGCTGGGCAGCTTAGTCTGCTGCCGGTCCGCCATCTTGCTGTCCGTTCCTGGTGTCCTCCTCCCCCCTAGTGGACCGTGGCCTACCTTCCGGAGATCCTCTTCCGTAGGCCGCGGCTCCGCAGTCAATCGTCGGGGTAGAGGACCTGGCGTCGCGCTCCTGTGACGTCGGCATCTGCTGGGCTCCTTCCAGGACCTTACGCAACGTCCGGACGTGAGGCGGGGCTTCAGTTCTCGCGCGCTTTCGGAGTCCACGCCCATCTTCTTCCCGCGCGGCGTCTCCAAGATGGCGCCAGATGGCGGGAAAACTCCTCGGATGGCGGGAAGAAGGCAGAAGATGGCGCCGGATGGCGGGAAAACTCCACGGATGGCGGGAATCTTCACAGATGGCGGGAATCTTCACCACTGGTAAGTTTGAAAAGTCTCTTTTTCAGGCACGCAGTACCCGGTGGTTGCGGGCACGAAATCCTGCCGACTACGCCAAAGTTGACGCGCCCCTGGGCCTGTGTCGCGCTGCGTTGCGCACGCGGGAGCTTACCTGGAGCTGGATCTGTTTAGGGTTGTAGTCTCGTGGCGGTGACCCGGTCCGTGCCCAGGGAGTCAAACTGGACGGTAGTCTGTTAGCGGTAGAAAATGGTTGATGACTACGCCACCCGTTGAATGCAGCCAGGGGGCTGCTGCTGCAGGGCAGACCGCTGAGGCCGGTGGAAGGATGGTGCAGCGTGATAGTATAACCCCCAACGGGAGGGGTATGGCCTCAGGGCAGCCGACGTGGATGATGGGGGTAGCAGGAACCACTCAGAGACGGTATGGTAGCGTTCAGGGTCTTTACTGGTAACAACGATAGACCCTCCCGGAGTACTTGCTAGCGAACGGGGCCTGGTCAGTCCTTGAGCAGATGGGATCTCCCCTGGCCAGGCGTAGTTGTAGGCCTCCCAAGCTGACTGTACTCTTCTGGCTACCTTGCTAGAAGCTGATGTAAGTAGCCCACGTCCCTGAGTGTACCGTGTGGTGCTCACCCGTATGGCCGGTGACTCGGGGCCTTCTAACGGCTTCCGCTCCACGATGGCGGTGCTGGTCCCACGCGTGTGACCGGGCCTTCGGGCTTCTGGGCCAGGGGACCTGAAATCCCCTGCCTGACGGATTCTGCTGCTGGGTAGAAGTTAGTCCCCACAGCCTCGGACTCCGGGTCCGGTAAAGAATCTTCTTAGTCAGGGCGAGCTCTTTAGCTGCCAGCCCCTGACTCCTTGTGACTCTGCTGCTTCCTATGCTGCTCTTGTCTCTACTCTTCCTGGACTCCAGGCTCAGGCCCCAGGACAGGGCCTGCCTGTGGAGCAGAGCCCATAGAGCAGCTCTGCTCCCTGTCTTCTCCTCTCAGAACTCCCTACCCTGCCTCAGCCCCAGGTTTATATAGGGGAAGTCCTTCCCCTCCCAAGACTGGGCAGGAGGTGTGGCATGCACAGGATCCCTGACCAAAGGACCTCCCACCTGCTCTCAGACATAACATTACATTACTGTGGAAAACCAGACCCCTGGGGTGCCACACTACAACAAGACTGACCTCGGATGGATGGCAGCTGACCCCCAAGGGACAGGAGGCAGGAACGGCCAGGAATGGTAGATTTGGCAGGCACTGGCTTGCACGGCCGGTACAGTGACTGACATGACAGACACACAGGCAGGCAGGTACTGGCAGACAGGACTGTTATCCTGGTAGGCAGGTGCAAACGGGCACGGCAGATAGACAGGCAGGCATGGCTGATATACAGGCAGGTGGGCATGACTGATAGACAGGCTGGCTGGCACAGCTGATATACAGGCAGGCGGGCACAGCTGATACACAGACAGATAGATGTTGGCGGGCACGGCTCATGTACAGGCAGGCAGGTGCTGACAGGCACAGCTGATATACAGGCAGGCAGGTGCTGGCAGGCACGGCTGAAATACAGGCTGGCAGGCAGGCACAGCTGATACACAGACATACTGGAATATGAGCACTGGGACATGAGAACTAACAAGTGTGTTAGAAACAGACTTACAACGCTGCACAGGCACCTCCATGCAGGTGAAGGTGCCTTAAATAGTGATTGTCTCCCAGTCATTGGCTGGGGACCCTTTAGAACAACGGCGTGCACAGCCCCTTTAAAAAGGAGGGAGTGCGCTCATGCACCCTAAGCACAGTGCCTGAGGATCTGCGCGCAGCTGAGGCAGGAGCAGGATGTGTGAGACGGGGGCCGCGGCCGTGAGTGAGTCAGCATCTCTGCCAGGGGAGGGAGGCAGAAGGCAGAGACGCCGGTCCTGCACCAATAAATAGTTCAACAATTGGTTTTATTTATTTATTTTTTACGCCGTACCTCGTGCATTGTAAGTGATTAGTCAACTTTTTTCCTGGGGTCACTACGATTGCAGCAATACCAGATTTACTGCATATAGTTTTTGTTTTGCTACTATCGCACAGTAAAAGACACTTTTTTACAAAGAAAGTTTTTTTCATCACCATATTTTATTGCTATCATTTTTATATATTTCTGCTGACAGTCATGTGAGGACTTGTTTTTTGTGGGATGAGTAGAAATTTTTATTGCCACCATTTTTTCGGGCACATAACATTTTTTGATCACTTTCTATTCCGATTTTTCCCGCGAGCGTGGGAAAGTTCTCACGCTCGCCGTGCCGGCAAATAACGTCAGTGCATGCGCAGTGAGAATTTTCCCATGCTCGCGCTGACATCAATGAGGTGAACTGAGTTCATTTGACAAGAACTCAGCTCATCTTGATGCCGTCACAACGAGACACTGAGGAGCATGCGCTCCTTAGTGTCTCTAGGATGGCAGGCTGGATGGTCGCATCCAGCTACTATCCAGCCATCTAAATGTAGCAGAACTGGAGCCATCGCGGAACACATGGATTCTGTTCTTCACGTCGGAAAGGTAAGGAGGAGGTTGGTTTATTATTTTACTTTTATTACAGGAGACATGGGATTTAGATGGAATGGGCGTAATGGTAAGTAGAGTTTAATTTAGAAGATTAAAGGTGTCTGTGTTTATTTCAAATAAAATACTTCCACTATGGGGTTAGTAATGGGGGCGTCTTATATTATTATGAAAAAAAAGTACACATATTTGGTATCGCGGCATCTAGAACGACGTGACCTATAAAACTGTCCCACTAGTTAACCCCTTTAGTGAACACGGTAAAAAAAAAAAAAAAAAATTAAGCAAAAAACGGTGCTTTATCATAATAGTGCCAAACAAAAAATGGAATAAAAAACTAATGTAGATAAAAATGGTACCGCTGAAAATGTCATCTTGTCCCACAAAAAACAAGCCACCATACAGCTCCATCAGCCGAAAAATAAGAAAGTTATAGCTCTCAGAATAAAGCAATGCAAAAAAAATTATTTTTTCTATAAAATAGTTTTTAGGCTGTGTGCCCACTATGCGTTTTTTAAATGTTTCCGCAGCGGCAATTCCGCTGCAGAAATGCTTAAAAAACGCTTGGTAGAAGGTCTGCCATGTTCCCCAATGATAATCTGCATGTGCTGTGCTCATGCTGCGGAAATTTCCACTGCGGATTATCATTGCGGAAAAATCCGCAGCACTACCAATTATTTTGCGGAATCGCGGCGTTTTCGCCGCCATTGACTTGCATTGAATCGCTTAATATCCACATCACTACATGTGCACACAACCGCGAGACACCGGGGAGACCGGACACATCGGATAAGGACACCGGGGGTCATTAGAAGGTAAGTAATATTTCGGAGATCTTTCCACACTGATTTTTTATGTCATTGAACGGGTGGGGAGACCACGTAGGGACAGAGATTGGAGAAGAGCATTATTGAACAGAGAAGCTTACTGGATTCTTATGATGAATACCTCGTACCCATATGGGTTGAATAAGCGCACTGATTTAATCTTGCATTATTGATCCTAAAAGTAAAGGAAAAAAAAAAAAATAATATATATATATATATATATATATATATATATATATATATATATATATATATACAGTACAGAACAAAAGTTTGGACACACCTTCTCATTTAAAGATTTTTCTGTATTTTCATGCCTATAAAAATTGTACATTCACACTGAAGGCATCAAAACTATGAATTAACACATGTGGAATTATATACTTAACAAAAAAGTGTGAAACAACTGAATATATGTCTTATATTCTAGGTTGTTAAAAGTAGCCACTTTTTTCGTTGATGACTGCTTTGCACACTCTTGGCATTCTCTTGATGAGCTTCAAGAAGTAGTCACCGGAAATGGTTTTCACTTCACAGGTGTGCCCTGTCAGGTTTAATAAGTGGGATTTCTTGCCTTATAAATGGGGTTGGGACCATCAGTTGTGTTGTGCAGAAGTCAGGTGGATATACAGCTGATAGTTTTACTGAATAGACTGTTAGAATTTGTATTATGGCAAGAAAAAAGCAGCTAAGTAAAGAAAAACGAGTGGCCATCATTACTTTAAGAAATGAAGGTCAGTCAGTCCGAAAAATTGGGCAAACTTTGAAAGTGTCCCCAAGTGCAGTTGCAAAAACCATCAAGCGCTACAAAGAAACTGGCTCACATGAGGACCGCCCAAGGAAAGGAAGACCAAGAGTCTCCTCTGCTTCTGAGGATAAGTTTATCCGAGTCACCAGCCTCAGAAATCGCAGGTTAACAGCAGCTCAGATTAGAGACCAGGTCAATGCCACACAGAGTTCTAGCAGCAGACACATCTCTTCAACAACTGTTAAGAGGAGACTTTGTGCAGCAGGCCTTCATGGTAAAATAGCTGCTAGGAAACCACTGCTAAGGACAGGAAACAAGCAGAAGAGACTTGTTTGGGCTAAAGAACACAAGAAATGGACATTAGACCAGTGGAAATCTGTGCTTTGGTCTGATGAGTCCAAATTTGAGATCTTTGGTTCCAACCACCGTGTCTTTTTGCGACGCAGAAAAGGTGAACAGATGGACTCTACATGCCTGGTTCCCAGCGTGAAGCATGGAGGAGGAGGTGTGATGGTGTGGGGGTGCTTTGTTGGTGACACTGATGGGGATTTACTCAAAATTGAAGGCATACGGAACCAGCATGGCTACCACAGCATCTTGCAGCGGCATACTATTCCATTCGGTTTGGGTTTAGTTGGACCATCATTTATTTTTCAACAGGACAATGACCCCAAACACACCTCCAGGCTGTGTAAGGGCTATTTGACCAAGAGGGAGAGTGATGGGGTGCTACGCCAGATGACCTGGCCTCCACAGTCACCAGACCTGAACCAAATCGAGATGGTTTGGGGTGAGCTGGACCGCAGAGTGAAGGCAAAAGGGCCAAAAAGTGCTAAGCATCTCGGGGAACTTCTTCAAGATTGTTGGAAGACCATTTCCGGTGACTACCTCTTGAAGCTCATCAAGAGAATGCCAAGAGTGTGCAAAGCAGTCATCAAAGCAAAAGGTGGCTACTTTGAAGAACCTAGAATATAAGACATATTTTCAGTTGTTTCACACTTTTTTGTTAAGTATATAATCCCACATGTGTTAACTCATAGTTTTGATGCCTTCAGTGTGAATGTACAATTTTCAAAGTCATGAAAATACGGAAATATCGTTAAATGAGAAGGTGTTTCCAAACTTTTGGTCTGTACTGTATATATTTATTTTTTAGATTTTTTTTTTCTCTTCTCTTCCTCTCCGTTCTTATGTGCCCCATTGCATTTATTTTGAATTTACTGATTTGTTCACCTGTAGTATTTGAGCTCCACCCTATGTGGGGAGGTATCTATTTGTGGTTTAGGTTTTTCCCTATAAAAGTTCATACAATATGTTTTGTATTCAGGTAGAGACTAAGGGCCTGAGAGTCAGAAACAGGTAACCTGTGTTTCTTTCCTATCTGATTTTATGTGCACACTGCTTGGTGTTTTTTACTCTTGTACAAAGAATTCAACAATAAATCTATGGATTTTATTATAAGCCCTTCGGCTGTTCAAAAATTTTTTTGAACTTACTAAAGTTAGGGTTGGGCTAGCGTTAGGGTTGGGCTAGCGTTAGGGTTGGGCTAGCGTTAGGGTTGGGCTAGCGTTAGGGTTGGGCTAGCGTTAGGGTTGGGCTAGCGTTAGGGTTGGGCTAGCGTTAGGGTTGGGCTAGCGTTAGGGTTGGCATTGGGGTTGTATTAGGGTTGTGGTTAGGGTTGTGTTGGGGTTGGGATTTTTTCAGAAGTAAATAAAAAAAAATGAAGACGATATGGCGACTAGTGTTGAGTGCAAGTGCTCGCTACTTGAGTTTGCATCGGGTGCTCGAGTATGCACCGAGTATAGCGGTTGCTCGAGTGACATGCTCGAGTCTCCACCCTATATGTTTTGCAGCTGTTGTACAGCCAAAAAAAACTCGCGGGGATTGCCTTCCATGCACGAGCGGTGCCTGTGTGGCACCCCAGGGGTCTGGTTTCCACAGTAATAGCAATATTACGTCTGAGAGCAGGTGGGAGGTCTCCTGGTCAGGAATCCTAAGCATGCCACACCTCCTGCCCAGTCCTGGGAGGGGAAGAACTTCCCCTATATAAACTGGGGCTGAGGCAGGGTTAGAGAGGAGAGAAAGAGAAGAAGAGGAGTCCCAGACAGAGACACAGTCTGGTCTGGAGTGAGGCAGCTATAGGGAAAGAGAGATCAGGAGCTCTGTGGGAGCCGTGCTAAAAGAGGTCAGGGGCTGGAAGCTGTAGAGCTCGCCCTGATTGAAGAGTTCTCACCGGACCCGGAGTCCGAGGCTGTGGGGACTAATCCTTACCCAGCAGCAGAAACCGACCGGCAGGGGATTTCAGGTCCTCTGGCCAAGAAACCCGAAGGCACGGTCACACGCAAGGGACCAGCACCGCCGTCGTGAAGCGGAAGCTACCAGAAGGCCCCGAGTCACCGGCCATACGGGTGAGCACCACACGGTACACTCAGGGACGTGGGCTACTTTTACCCGCCTCTAGCAAGGTAGCCAGAAGAGTACAATTAGTTGGGGAGGCCTACAACTCCGCCTGGCCAGGGGAGATCCCATCTGCTCACGGACTGACCAGGCCCCGATCGCTAGCCAGTACTCCGGGAGGGTCTATCTTTGCCACCAGTAAAGACCCTGAATTACACCGCACCGTCTCTGAGTGTTTCATCATCCACGTCCGCTGCCCTGAGGCCATACCCCTCCCGTTGGGGGTTATACCATCCACGCTGCACGACCGTACCACCGGCCTCAGCGGTCTGCCCTGCAGCGGCGGTTTCGTAACCGCATTCAACGGGTGGCGTAGTCGAACAATATCACATCTGCCACTAAAAACATCGCCACTTAGTTTGACACCCTGGGCACGGACCGGGTCACCGCCACGAGGACTACTATCCCCAACAGATTCCCCTAACATGGCCCAGGGGACGCGTCAACTTTTGGCGTAGTCGGCAGGATTTCGTGCCCGCAACCACCGGGTACTGCGTGCCTGAAAAAGACTGTTAAACTTACCTGTGGTGAAGATTCCCGCCATCCGACGCCATCTTCTGCCTTCTTCCCGCCATCCGTGGAGTTTTCCCGCCATCCGACGCCATCTTCTGCCTTCTTCCCGCCATCCGTGGAGTTTTCCCGCCATTGGACGCCATCTTGAGGAGGCCGCGCGGGAAAAAGAGGGGCGTGGACTCCGAAAGCGCGCGAGAACTGAAGCTCCGCCTCACGTCCGGACGTTGCGTAAGGTCCTGGAAGGAGCCCAGCAGACGCCGACGTCACAGGAGCGCGACGGAAGGTCCTCAACCCTGACGATCGACTGCGGAGCCGCGGCCTACGGAAGAGGATCATCGCAAGGTAGGCCACGGTCCACTAGGGGGGAGGAGGATGTCGGATACGGAGGAGAGCTTCACCGCCACAGCCGCCGCCAGCGCCACCGCTGCTGCGGTCATGCCTTTCACCATGCCCTATATCCCGGGGGCAGCCTGGCTACCCCAGTACTCAGGGGAGTCACATACCCTAACTGACTTCAAAGAAAAGCTGGATAGCCTCTTCCAGGTGTACCCCCTCACAGAGGAGCAAAAAGTGAGCATCCTGGTGGCTCAATTAACAGGGGCAGCCCAAAGGGAGGTAAAGTCCTGGCCACTCGGGAGGAGGAGGACTGTCGCAGAGATACTAGCCCGGCTGAAGGACACCTTTGATACCCGTACCTCAGCCGAGATCAAGCTTAGATTCTACGGGTGCAAGCAGCGAGCACATGAGAATATAAGGGACTATGCACTAAACCTACAAGAGGCCCTGAGAGCCATTAAGCAGGCCGACCCTGACGGCCTGGGAAACGAAGACAAGTTGTTGACTGAACAATTTATAGAGGGTCTACATTGCAATGCCCACCGAACCCAGTTGCGGGCAATGGCCTTACAGGACCCTCATCTGGACTTTGCACAGTTCAAGGACAGAGCCATCCGGGTGCTCCGAGAACCGGCACCAGGTGGCACTGTGACCCACAAACGCCCTGCTACCATTTACCACCAGGAGACGGCGCCCTTGTCGGCAGGGCCTGTGGGAGCTAATGCGCAGGCTTTAAACAATGGCCCGGCTACAGACCTGCACCATCAGGTCCAAGAGCTAACTAAAAGCGTTGCTGCGCTAACCCGAACTGTGCAGTCTTTACAGGTTTCTACTCCAGGGAAGATCCAGCTGGCATCCAGACCGGAGGATATCCCGTAGCGCCGACCAAGGAGGACCCCACCGGCCAGAGGAAGACCCAGCGACCGATACAACGAGGACGGACAACCCATCTGCCGCCGCTGCAATCAACCCGGACATATGGCAAGGTACTGTCCTTTAAACTGGCACAACCTGGGGTAGAGGGCCAACCCCTAGGAATAAGATCACCAGGCCCATCGAACTGGCGTGACAAATACGTGGGAGGACGTCCAGCCTTGCCTGTAGTACTGGATGGCATTCCTATGAGTGCCCTACTGGACACCGGGTCACAGGTCACCACCATCCCGTACGTGCTCTTCAAGCAGTACTGGAATGACTCGGATATAACCCGCTACCCTGACGACGACTTGAGTATCATCGCCAGCAATGGTCAGCCTGTGCCACAGATCGGATTTAAAGAGGTGACCATTAAAATCGGTAAAGTCGAACTGGCAGCACAGGGACTGATCATTGTGGACATTGACAAGCGCGAGAGTCACCCAAAGATAACTCTAGGAACTAATGTGATTGAAAATTGTCTTGCAGAGGTGATTCTCATTTTACAGCAGGTTGCCAAGAACGCCAGCTCCGGTCAGCAGCGAGTGCGCCAAAAAGAGATCCGGGCACTGATGCGACGGCAACAGGTGGAACTCTCCGGTGGTGAGATTGGTAGCGTGAGAATGTGTGACCCTTTCCCTATTGCCATGTCCCCAAAAAGTGAAATGATGATTTGGTGCCGGGCAGCTGTTGGTCTGAGAGGTAGAGATTACCAGGCAATGGTAGAACCAGTCTACTCAGATAGTAGGCCCACCATTTTGACGGCACGGGGGGTGGTTGATGTACGCCATGGGAGGGTGCCCGTTCGCATAATAAATATCGGGAAGAGGGAAGTGTACCTGCCCCGGTATGCTATGCTAGCCAAATTGTATACCATCAACCAAAATTCTGTACAGTCCGTGGAACCCTTGCCTCCATCTCATCCAGAGGAAGGTAACGGCTCTAAGCAACAAATGAAGGACTGGTGTCAGCAACTGCATTTGGGTACTGACTCCACTCCCTCACACCAGAAACAGGGAGTCTATCGGGTGGTTCAAGAGTACGAGAGAGTGTTTAGTAAACACCCGTTAGACTTCGGGCGAGTAAAGGGGGTAGAACACCACATCCCCACGGGAGACCATCCTCCCATAAAGGAGAGATACCGACCCGTACCCCCTGCACACTACCAACACGCCAAGGGGATGCTTAGAGACATGAAGGAGGCTGGAGTAATCAGGGATAGCTGTAGCCCCTGGGCAGCTCCACTAGTCTTGGTTAAAAAGAAGGACAACACCATGAGAATGTGTGTAGATTACCGGAAAATCAACCGTATCACCCACAAAGATGCGTACCCCTTACCAAGGATAGAGGAGTCTTTGGCTGCTTTAAAATCTGCTAACTTCTTCTCCACTTTGGATCTCACTAGCGGGTACTGGCAGGTTCCTGTAGCACAGGCGGACCGGGAGAAGACCGCATTCACCACCCCGATGGGACTTAGCGAGTTTACCTGCATGCCGTTCGGACTCTGCAACGCACCAGGAACCTTCCAACGATTGATGGAATGCTGTCTGGGACACCGGAACTTTGAGACGGTCCTGCTGTACCTGGACGATGTTATAGTTTATTCCAAAACCTACGAGGACCACCTGAAACACCTGGCGGAAGTGTTTGAAGCCCTGGCAAACTACGGTCTGAAGGTGAAACTGTCGAAGTGTTACCTGCTAAAACCAAAAGTGCAGTACCTGGGACACGTGGTGAGTGCTGACGGAGTGGCTCCCGACCCTGATAAGATCACCGCGATTAAGGAATGGCCAAGACCCTCCAGCGTAAAGGAAGTACGGCAGTTCCTCGGGTTGGTAGGCTACTACCGAAGATTCATTCCCGGTTTCACCAAAAAGGCAGCTCCTATGCAGGACCTCCTGATAGGCCAGTCCTGGAAGGCCAAGAACCAGAAGCCGCCCTTCAGATGGGAGAAGCTGGAAGAAGAGTCCTTCCGCCAGCTGAAGATGGCCCTCACGGGGGATGAAATCCTGGCGTACCCTGATTACAGCCAGCCCTTTATCCTCTACACCGACGCAAGTAACATCGGGCTAGGAGCCGTACTGTCCCAGATCCAGCAGGGGAAAGAACGGGTAATTGCTTACGCCAGCCGAAAACTACGACCCACCGAAAGAAACCCTGAGAATTACAGCTCATTCAAGCTAGAGTTCCTGGCAGTGGTGTGGGCAGTCACCGAACGCTTTAGGCACTACCTCGCCTCTTCCCGGTTCACCGTGTACACGGATAACAACCCGTTGACACATCTGGACACTGCAAGACTCGGTGCCCTGGAGCAGAGATGGATGGCCCGTCTGTCCAACTATGAATTTACGATCAAATACCGGGCAGGACGCTCCAATACCAACGCGGATGCCTTGTCCAGAATGCCAAACCTACCGGACGTAGGGGAAGATCCAGAGGAACTGGAAGAAGTTGAACTCCCCGCGTTCCACCATCATGGGACTATCCAGTATTCCCACCGTGTAAGGGGTAAGCCATCCGCTACGTTTAACCCCTTACCTCATTACAACTGGGCGGAAGCGCAGGACAGTGACCCCGCTGTCCGACTGGTGAAGGAGATGCTGACTCAGCCAGATGCCCACCTTGACCCAGACGCTCCGGAGGAAACCAAGCAACTGTGGGTTGAGAAGAGTCGACTGTTCCTTTACAGGGGGAAGTTGTGCCGCAGAATGGTTAACTCCCGGACGCATGAACTGATCTGGCAAGTGGTGGTGCCGAGAAGAGACGCGGCTATGGTACTGGAGGCATACCATGACGGAGCTGGGCACTTCGGATGGAAGAAGCTGGAGTTCCTGCTGCGCGGGCGGTTCCACTGGGTAGGCATGAGAGGAACCATCGAGAGGTGGTGCAGAGACTGTGGCCCATGCAACCTCAGAAGGAAGGACCGTGCCAGCCAGAAGACTCCCCTGCAGTCCATCGTCACCAGGCAGCCGTTGGAACTGGTAGCCTTGGATCATGTAAAACTGACCCCCAGCAGAAGTGGCTACGTCTATGCGTTAACCATCGTGGATCACTACTCCCGGTTCTTGGTTGTAGTCCCCGTCAAGGACTTAACGGCTCAAACAGCAGCTAGAGCCTTTCAGCAGCACTTCTGCAGTCCACACGGATACCCAGAGCAGGTGCTGACGGACCAGGGACCTGCCTTTGAAGCGGAAGTCTTCCAGGAGTTCTGCACTCTGTATGGCTGCCGGAAGATAAGAACAACACCCTATCATCCGCAAACCAATGGACTCTGCGAGAAGATGAACCAGGTGGTGATAGACCTTCTGAAAATGTTGCCCCTGGAAGAACGCAGTCTGTGGCCTGAGAAACTGCCTGATCTGGTGGACCTATACAACCACATCCCTGTAGGTTCTACCAACTGTACCCCGG
Source organism: Phyllobates terribilis (assembly GCF_046119375.1). NCBI lineage: Eukaryota > Metazoa > Chordata > Amphibia > Anura > Dendrobatidae > Phyllobates > Phyllobates terribilis. The sequence continues at coordinate 597,490,546 of NW_027362765.1, read as the reverse complement.
CTTACCTAATGAGAGCAAGACCTGGTAAGCTGCCTGTTGATCTGGATATGGGAGTCCTGACACCCGAGGACACTTCACCAGAAGCAGACTGGGACACAGAGAGGCAGCAGCAGTACCGGAAAGTACAGGAGAGCGTTGAGCGAAGTCTCTGTCAAGCAAGAGAAAGACAGGAGAAGATTTACAACCAGTATGCTCCCGCTGTTCCCCTGGTACCTGGAGAGCAGGTCTTGAAAAGGAAGAGACGGCTCCACAAGTTGGACGACCAGTGGGAGAAGGACCCGTACACCGTACTGCCCTCAAGCCATGAGAACCCAAAAGTCTGCACAATCAGTAAGGATGGAGGAGAAACCACAGCCATTGTCTCCCGAGATCACCTGAAGAAGTGTCCCGAGCAGCTACGGAACCCTGAAGAAGATCAAGAAAACCCTCGACCCGCAGAGGAAAGGGGAGAGATGGTCAGTACTGTACTCGGAGACTTCCCTCGGTCTTGGACACAAGTAAATGGCGCTGTTGTGGTACCCGTCCTCACCTTCCTCCAGCCAGCATCCCAAGTGCCTACGGAAAAACAGGTAGAGCTGGAAGCGCAGCCGGTCCAGGAGGCAGAAGACCCCACACAAGCAGACCAGGAGAATCGACCCTCTGCTTATAGTGAGCCTGCCGTGCCCCTAGTGAGCCAAAGAGTCCGTAGACAGCTGCCCAGCTTACCTTCAACAGCTCCTACACCCTGTAGCTTAGGACCAGTCAGTCAGCTCCGTAGGTCTACTAGGGCCACTAAAGGCCAGTTGCCCGTACGTTGGAGGATCTAAAGTGTTTAGACTGTTTTATTTGTATGTACCTGTTTATAGTTGCTTGTAAATAATTATGTATTTCTAGTTATTTTATAGGTGTCTTTTATGGATTATCCGGAATCCTTTGTATATATGTTTGGAGAGTAACCCAGGAAAGGACTAAGACTGTTAAAGACTCGGGGTAGGACAGACCCCTACCTGGTTACGGCTCCCTGTTCTTTGGTGAAATGGACACCCTTGTTTTCTTCAAAAACTGCACCCGGTTGCGGACACGCCGTGACCATCCTAATGTGTTTTTCTTTACTGTACTGTTTCTGTTTATAACTTGTTATGTTTAAAAAAAAAATATATATATATGTTTAGTCCCGGAGTACTAAATTTTACTAGGGGGGAATGTGGCACCCCAGGGGTCTGGTTTCCACAGTAATAGCAATATTACGTCTGAGAGCAGGTGGGAGGTCTCCTGGTCAGGAATCCTAAGCATGCCACACCTCCTGCCCAGTCCTGGGAGGGGAAGAACTTCCCCTATATAAACTGGGGCTGAGGCAGGGTTAGAGAGGAGAGAAAAAGAAGAAGAGGAGTCCCAGACAGAGACACAGTCTGGTCTGGAGTGAGGCAGCTATAGGGAAAGAGAGATCAGGAGCTCTGTGGGAGCCGTGCTAAAAGAGGTCAGGGGCTGGAAGCTGTAGAGCTCGCCCTGATTGAAGAGTTCTCACCGGACCCGGAGTCCGAGGCTGTGGGGACTAATCCTTACCCAGCAGCAGAAACCGACCGGCAGGGGATTTCAGGTCCTCTGGCCAAGAAACCCGAAGGCACGGTCACACGCAAGGGACCAGCACCGCCGTCGTGAAGCGGAAGGTACCAGAAGGCCCCGAGTCACCGGCCATACGGGTGAGCACCACACGGTACACTCAGGGACGTGGGCTACTTTTACCCGCCTCTAGCAAGGTAGCCAGAAGAGTACAATTAGTTGGGGAGGCCTACAACTCCGCCTGGCCAGGGGAGATCCCATCTGCTCACGGACTGACCAGGCCCCGATCGCTAGCCAGTACTCCGGGAGGGTCTATCTTTGCCACCAGTAAAGACCCTGAATTACACCGCACCGTCTCTGAGTGTTTCATCATCCACGTCCGCTGCCCTGAGGCCATACCCCTCCCGTTGGGGGTTATACCATCCACGCTGCACGACCGTACTACCGGCCTCAGCGGTCTGCCCTGCAGCGGCGGTTTCGTAACCGCATTCAACGGGTGGCGTAGTCGAACAATATCACATCTGCCACTAAAAACATCGCCACTTAGTTTGACACCCTGGGCACGGACCGGGTCACCGCCACGAGGACTACTATCCCCAACAGATCCGGCTCCGGGTATTCCCCTAACATGGCCCAGGGGGCGCGTCACCTGCATGGTTTTTTTTGGACTCGATCAAGTCACTTGAGCTCCCACGATACTTGGTGCATACCTGAGTACCCGATGCAAAATCAAATAGCGAGCACTTGCACTCAAGACTAATGACAACTTATTCAATATGATGACCTAATGTTATCAAAATCTGTGTCGTACCTCTGAGTTCAAAATGTTCACTATACCGCTTGATAAAATCCTTGAAGGGTGTAGTTTCCAAAATGGAGTCACTTGTGGGGGGTTTCCACTGTTTAGGCACATCAGGGACTCTCCAAACGCAACATGGCGTCCGCTAATTATTCAAGCAAATTTACCATTCAAAAAGTCAAATTGCGCTCCTTCTCTTCCGAACCTTGTCGTGCACCCAAACAGTCGTTTTCCCCTACATATGGGGTATCTGCTTACTCAGGAGAAATTGCGCAACAAACTGCATGGTGCAATTTTTCCTGTTACCCTTATGAAAATGCAAAATTGGAGGCTGAAAAACATTTTGTTGGAAAAATGTGAAAATTTTATTTTTACAGCTCAATGTTATAAACTTCTGTGAAGTACCTGGGGGTTCAGGGTGCTCACCACACATCTAGATAAGTTCCCTGAGGTGTCTAGTATCCAAAATGGGGTCAATTGTGGGGGGGTCTCCACTGTTTAGGCACATCAGGAGTTCTCCAAACACAACATGGCGTCCGCTAATTATTCAAGCAAATTTTACATTCAAAAAGTCATATGGCATTCCTTCCCTTCCGAACCCTGCCGTGCACCCAAAAAGTGGTTTTCCCCTACATATGGGGTATCTGCTTACTCAAGAGGAATTGCACAACAAATTTTGGGGTTCCATTTTTAATGATACCCTAGCTAAAATTAAAAAAAACTGGGTCTAAAGTAACATTTTTGTGAAAAAAAATAAATGTTCATTTTTTTCTTCCACATTCCAAAAATTCCTGTGAAGCACCTGAAGGGTTAATAAACTTATTGAATGTGGTTTTGAGCACCTTGAGGGGTGCAGTTTTTAGAATGGTGTCACTTTTGGGTATTTTCAGTCATAAAGGCCCCTCAAGGTCACTTCAAACGTGATGTGGTCCCTAAAAAAATGGTTTAGTAAATTTTGTTGTAAAAATGAGAAATCGCTGGTCAACTTTTAACCCTTATAGCTCCCTAACAAAAAAAATTTTGGTTCCAAAATTGTGCTGATGTAAAGTAGACATGTGGGAAATGTTATTTATTAACTATTTTGTGTGACATATCTCTCTGATTTAAGGGCATGGAAATTCAAAGTTTGAAAATTGCAAAATTTTCGCCAATAAACGCAAGTGATATCGAAGAAATTTTACCACTATCATGAAGTACAATATGTCATGAAAAAAACATTCTCAGAATCAGTGGGATTTGTTGAAGCGTTCCAGAGTAATTACCTCATAAAGTGACAGTGGTCAGAATTGTAAAAATTGGCCTGGTCATTAACGTGCAAACCACCCTCGGGGGTAAAGAGGTTACTATTAGTCCCCAGCTGTCTGCCTAGTGACGCACCCCCTGGGACCGTGGGGTACTCGGTAGCCGGGCCGGTTGGTTCTTTTGGGGTAGTCACGGTGGTGTGACCCGGTCTGTGGCCCAGGGTCAATAAATAAAGAAAAGTGGGGAATAAAGTTTTGGGGATAAAGTTTTGTGACGCCATCCGTGGTATGCGGCTATAGGTGGTCGCCACTGCTGTTCAGATCCACTGGAGCCGTTGGTGACGCAGCAGAGATGGTTCAGCTCTCCACGGGTAGAGCTAGGCCCCAGAGCAGTTAAAGAGTTAATTTTTAATGTTGGTGGTGTAGTGCAAGGTAGTTGACGCAGTAATTAAGTAAAGGACACAGCGGGGTGCAGTCTTCAAGTTTTTACTCACAGTTCTTACGGTGCTCCAGGTTACAACTGCTAGCCATGTTATAACAGCCCACCGAGTCCTGTGTCCTCCGAGGAAGTGATTCAGCCAACTCTCGGATAACTTGGGTGCACTTGATCGGGACCCCCTTCTTGTGTACCTTCCCGGGTCGTCTCTCTCACACACTGTGTCCTGAGCCAGTGGCCGCTGGCCTTGTCAGGCGACGTCCTCTCTGTCCCCTTGGTCCTATATGTCCACCTTTTCAGCAAATGTGTGTGGTTTTGGCTACGGCACTTAGAGATACCGCAACCTCCGGTTTGCTTGCTGAGTCCGGCAGTCCTCCACTAGTCTTCGACCAGTCCCCTACTGCATCCTGATCCCTTTACGGTCGGCGTGAACTCGGGCACACGGGTGGACTCCGCACTTCCCGTGCCCCTAAGATAATTTCTCTGTCTCTATAGCCCTTCTCTCTGACTCCCTCGCTCCTCTCGTTCTTTCTCTTACTGGGCCCCTCTGACTGGACCCCACTCCTCAACGGTCCTCTCTCACTGCGCTCTTGCTCCTAGGACCTCTTCTCTCTTCACTCCCTGTGACTGACTCCTGTCACCAACTGCTCTGACTGACTGATTTTCTAGATCTTTCTACCTTTCCTTTTATACTACCTGTCATGTGACCCACGTCACCAACTGTCAGTCTACGTGGTCCCCTCTACCTTCAGTCCTTCCTTCAGTTCTCCTCTAAACTACTTCCTCCACCCACCTCCTCTAACTAGTTCCCTCCTCCAGACAGGGACAGGGACTGTGCTCTCCCTCAGGAGCAATCTCGCACTTCCCTACTGGAGTGGTGTGGTATTGGATGTGGGTGTGTGGGTCCTGGGTAGTGCTCCCTCCTTACCCGAGAGTGGGGTACCACACCTCTGGCTGAGATGCAGTACCTCTGTGGCGACTGGACCCGCAGGGTCGCCACACTAGCCTTTGCTAGCTGTTAAATTAGGGGGACCCCACGTCATTTTTTGGGGGGGTCCCCCATTTTAATAGCTAGTAAAGGCTAGGTATTCAGCTGGGGGCTGATATTAGTAGCCTGGGAAGCTCCGTGGGTATTACCCCCTTCCCAGGCTTCAAACATCTGCCCCAGCTGTCTGCTTAACCTCTGCTAGAGTATAAAATTACGGGGCACCCCACGCCAATTTTTTTTAAATAAATTGTTTAATTTAACAATAAATGACAAGTACAGTAACCAGCACAGTCACTGTACTAATTACATATGTGACTGGCATCTTTCTATCTATCTATTCTATGTGTGTAGATCTATTCTTTCTATTCTAAACTGTCAGGTACCGCTGTATTGTGACTGTACGCGGCTGATGAATTGACGGCTTTTAAAGAGACGGGTACATGAAAATCAGACGGCACTTGCATGGTCCAAGTGCCGTGCGATTTTTTTCACGCACACATTGACTTGCATTGGCGAGTCTCATCCAAGATACACGGCAATACGCAGCATGCTGCGATTTTTTTCTCAGTCCGATTTCAGCTGAGAAAAAAATCGCAGATGATATGTCACTCATTGATTAACATTGGTCTGAGTGAAATCTGATTTTTTATCGGTTTGCACTCGTCCATTTTTCTCGCATATGAGTGTGAGCCTTTAGAGGTGTTTGCAAGGAAACAAAATGAATTTTCAGCCTTTTGGTCAAGGAGAAGTCCATGAAATTCTCTGCTGCTGCAGAATCAATGAATGTTTGTCCTGTGAACACAGAGGAACTAAAGTAAACAGACATAGGCACAAGTAGTTTATCTTTAGTGGAGGGCAGAGTAAGGGCGATACCTCCCTACTCAACTAGGGGCTGACATTTCCTTGCTTGACCTTAAATTTGGAGTAGTTTGTACGAGAGTGATCCCATTCACCATAATATAAACAGTCCTTGTGAGAGTCGATGGGATATTTTGGCCATCGAAATCTTTTCCGACGGATTTTCATAGTTCCGGTGCGGCCAGTCTGGAAGGGGATTTTGATGATGCTCTCGGAAGTGAGACATGAGAATCCAGAGTTTTTTTTTCCCTAGATCGTTCTTTAAAACGTAAGTCCCCTGAGTAGCAAGAGAAATTAAATCATCAAGTGAATATGGCAAATCTCTATCTGCAAATTCATCTTTGGCACGACTGGACAGACTAGCGTGGAAGACAGAAGGAGAGCGTCGTTGTTCCAGGCCAATTCAGCAGACGGTACGGAACTGAGTGGCATAATGTCCAACTGAGTTAATCCCTTGTCTTGCAGTTTGGAATCAGCAGCTGAGGGAACGCGACCTGGTTCATCAAACAACCAAAGGAATGCAGACAGAACGGAGGGTAGAGTATGCATTATAGGGTCTTCTCGCTCCCACAATACATAGAGGTATGTATATAATATATGGACTTCTACAAAAACCTCCTGCATTAGAGTAAATGAGTGTTCAGCAGGCAAGATGTGCACCACCTTAACCCAATTTTCTCGTGGACAATTTTCACATTTGTTCTTTCTTTTTTTTTTCTGGCCTTTCTTTAAAGAGCCATAACTTTTTAATTTTTTCCTTCAACATATTGCATATGGGGGCTTTTTTGTGGGATGAGTCCATTTTACCAAATAATATACTCAAAAGTGGAAAAAAATCCAACTGCGCAATTGCTTTCTGGGTTTTTTTTTTTTTGTGTTAATTGTGCAATAAAAGAGACCTGGCTACATGATTTTCCAAGTCAATACAATTATGGTGCTACCAGGCTCGTAAAGTTTTTTTTATAAGTGGTTTAAAATAATTCTGAAATTTGTGCAAAAAAAAGTGTGTGTCGCCATATTTTGAGACCCAAACTTTTTATTTTCCTGTCAATGGAGCTGTGCGAGGGCTTGTTTTTGCATGGCGGGCTGATTGATAGCATTTGGGGGTACATATGACCTTTCTACTCATTTTTTATTTATTTTTTTTATGGAGGTGAGGCAACCAAGAAAAGGCAATTCTTGCCTTTCAACCTTTTTTCTCTTTATGATGTTTAATGTAAAAGTTAATTACTTTTAGAATTTTATAGCATTGACTTTTACAGACGAGGTTATAGTAAATATGCTTATTTTTTATTTCTTTATTTTAAACTGGGACTAGGGGGGGGGGGGGGTGATTCAAATTTTGATATTATTTTTATTTAAACTTTTATTTTGTTTTTGGTCCTTTTATGGACTGGAACCTGCAATCTACTACTGTATTGTTGTCCTTAGTCAAAATTACATTTTTCTATGCAGCCCAGCCAGAAGCAAACTTTGCTCGCTATTGTTTCGGGTAGATGCCGGCTGTGTAGCACAATTGGGATCTGCTGGGTATGGTGCCTCCTCAGTTCCTGAGCACTCTCCATACTTGGGAACTGGACGTAGGACATACTATGACGTTTTATGCTGAGAAGTGATTAAATGGGGAATTCATGAATATTGGCACTTGGTATGCCATTCTTCATTCTGACTCCATTGGAGTAAGATACGCCAGATTCATTGAGATGAGTGTTCCTAAGAAATGTGGCTCCTTTCTCGGCTGCCTGGTCGTCGGAGTCAGGAAATGTACTTCATCCATGGACTGGAGCAGATTTCTGCTATAATTTAGGCTATTTTTACAGCATAAATAATAGCAAATATGTTGTAGCACACCAGTGAGCACAACATGACCTCAGATTTGTACGACATTGCTTTGGATATACTGTACATTTGCAAAGTGTCAGCTTGGAGACTGCCCCGGAGGTGAGTGTGAGCACGCCTGCTAGTAGGATCTGTGATGGCCCCATGCACAGCGCGACTCCAGATGTTGCAATTCATTAGGGATGATACGAATAAGTCCCGGTATTTATCTACCTTGTGAGGATATGGCACTATGTGTGGTAGAACTAAGGCCTCATTCACATGTCAGTTGTTCATGTGTGAGTGCTGTTATTTTCACAGATAGCACTTGTCCGTGGTGTCCATGGGGTCACTCACGTCAGTGATTTTTGTGGACTGACTGGTCTGTGCAAAACTGCTCCGATATTGATCTGAGTGTCGGGTCAAACTCGGCAATACAAGGCCAAGGGTCCGTGAAAAAATCAGATGCCATCCATGTGCTGTCCGTTTTTCACTGACTGATACTGTAGGAAAAGGTAGAGAAACTTTTTTTTTCTCATCTGTGAAAAAACTGCTGAAAATCATTCATTTTCTCTAGTACATCAAAAAAACTGATGTCTGAATTAGACCTAAGCTTTGTGGACTGTTGTAGTGTTGAGCGATACCTTCCGATATCAGGAAATATCGGATCGGATTGGATCGGGCCGATACCCAAAAAGTATCAGATATCGCCGATTCCGATACCGGAAACCAATGCAAGTCAATGGGACACAAATATCGGAATGAAAATAAACCCTTTCTTTCCTTGTAGGTTAATTCTACATGAAGGAAAACAACTAACAATAATGTAGAATGTATTGGGGGAGGTGGTTGCCCAAATCGATGGGAACAGTGTTCACAGTGAAACATGAAAAGCCGGCAATTCAGCAGCGGCATACACCGGTACCCGACAATTTATAACAGAAAGAATAGAGCTTCACACATAGATTAGATAGATAGAAACATGTCAGTCACATATATATGAAGTAAAGTGACAGTGTTGCTTACTGTACTTGTCATTTAGTGTAAAGGATTTATTAAAAAAAATAACAGTGTTTTCATGCACCGTCTCTTTAAAAAAGCCAGCCGGCAATTCAGCATCAGTACCCGACAATTTATAACAGAAAGAATAGAGCATCACACATAGATTAGATAGATAGAAACATGTCAGTCACATATATAAGAAGTACAGTGACAGTGTTGATTACTGTACTTGTCATTTAGTGTTAAAATAAAGGATTTATTAAAAAAAAAATTGGCGTGGGGTTCCCCGTAATTTTAGTCTCTAGCAGAGGTTAAGCAGACGGCTGGGGCAGATGTTTGAAGCCTGGGAAGGGGGTACTACCCACGGAACTTCCCAGGCTACCAATATCAGCCCCCAGGTGAATACCTAGCCTTTACTAGCTATTAAAATGGGGGACCCCCCCCCCAAAAATGATGTGGGGTCCCCCCTATTTTCATATCTAGCAAAGGCTAGGCAGACAGCTGGGGGCTGATATTAATAGCCCAGGAAGGGTGCCATGAATATTGGCCCCCTCCCAGGCTAGAAACACCAGCCGTCAGCCGCGCCAGAAATGGCGCATCCATAGGATGCGCCAATTCTGGCACTTAGCCTCGCTCTTCCACGCTGCCCTGGTGCGGTGGCAGCAGGTAATAGTGGTGGGGTTCATGTCAGCGCCAGCTGCCATGAAGCCCAGGTTAGTAATGATGGGCGTCTATAAGACACCCCCATTACTAACCTACAAAGTGTTAAAAAGAAAAAACACACACTACACCCAGAAAAAAATAATTTATTTGAAATAAAACACACAATTTTATTTAATTCTTAGTTTACTAAAAAAAAAATAGTTACCTGTCCACGTTCCTGCGCTGATCTCCCATGCACAGCTGTCACATCTGGAGATGGTGACAGCTGTGCACGGCTGCTGTAAGCTCACACTGCCGGGAACACGTCCGCTCCCGGCAGCGGGAGCCACTGACTGAGGTCACCGGAGGGCATTCAGGCAGCGCAGCTCCGGAGACCTCCTTTACGGCCCTGCTGTACCTTCGGAATTTCTCACGGTCAGCGGGGCCGTAAAGGAGCTAACTGGAGCAGCGCTGTCTGAACTCCGGCGAACCCACTTATGCAATGACGGGGCTGCTTTACGGCCCCGTCATTCTGGCGGCGGCAGCGGTTCAGAGCGGTCACATTCTTTGTGGCTGCTCTAAACTGGAGATCATCGTGGGACACTCGTGGACTACTACGGAGGGGTAAGGATAAGGTTGTGGTTTATTATTTTATATTTTATTACAGGAGATCGATGGCTTCGGGGAATTAGGTGTCTAGGTGAGTATAGGTGTAGTTTTTTATTTTTTACTTTATTTTAGGTGGCGATCGGCAGGGACAGGTAATGTATGAACTAATTTATTGTAGGTAACCACTGGCCACCAATGACATGTATTTAACATTTATTGGGGACCAAAAACAAATATATATGGGGGCCTAAAAGAATAAAAGATGTGTATAGGGGCAAAATAACATATGGGGCAGTTTAAATAGCAGGATCAGGCTGATGGGAACTACTGCTCCCATCGAGCTGATCCTGCTGGCACGAGTGGACGGGGGACAGACATAGACTGATGGGAGTAGTAGTGTCACATCGGCCTATGTCTGCCTGCACGCAGACACCTGCAGACACCCACAGACACCGTGCACACACCCGCAGACATCGCACAGACACCGCGCCCACACGCACAGACACCGCACACACCCGCAGACATCGCACAGACACCCCGCACACACTCGCAGACATCGCACAGACACCCGCACACACCAATCATGACGGGTCTGATGGTCTGCGAGGTGTGGCTGACCTGTGCCGCCGTGGGAAAGTTCATGTGAGTTCGTGCAATGCAGTCAAGCATGAACTCACATGAACCCTCTGAGGGCACCGCGGCTACTTCAAATGAACAGCTGATCAGCATCACCTGATACCTCAGCTGTTCATTTGAAATAACTGGCGGGAAAGCGCAGCACAGAACGGGAAAGCCGGCGGTGAAGTCTTTTCACTGCCTGCTTCCCCGCCCGGGTCCTTCGCTCCCCGCTCCTTGGTGCTGCGCTCCCCTCCCGGTCCTAACTTACGATCAGGATGGGGGGAGCGGAGGATCGGGGTGGGAGGCTGCGGGGAAGCAGTATGGGGCTGTGTGATTGTTTAAAAGCCGGCGGCTTTTTACCGCCCGCCGGCTTTTAAACAATCAGGAGAATTCTCCCACGCTGGGATGGCATTCTGATGACAGGCTGGATCGCAGCTGAGCGCTGCCATCCAGCTTGTCATCCTTCAGAGACACTGCAGAGCGCAGGCATTATGGGAACTTCCGATTCCGGTATTCAATATTGTAAAAGTATCGGAATTAAGTATCGGAACTCCGATACCGCGAATATCGGCCGATACCCGATATTTCAGTATCGGAATGCTCAACACTACTGTTAGGACATTCTGGCTGGCACCGTTAGTGGCAGCGCTCTTGTTGGGACTCTATCACCCTTGCCCTATCCACGATGTCACAAGCGCCTCCATCTTGGGGCCTCTTCCTGCTACAAGGACTGCCAACTTGAATTTTATTTTCAGCGCGTTTTATCAAAAACTGTCGGACAGTCCTCACATTGGAAAACCATGTAACCAGTAAGAGTATATATAAGTGGTTGTCATCTAATCTGAGGACGCTGTTCACACAGAACAGGAATATGCTGATTTACTATCTGTACGGCCAGGTCACATTTTATTTCTCCCTTTTTTACAGATTGTCCAGGAATTTCTGGAAGGTTGTGCCAAGCTGGCCTGGTACTGTCTGTGGAGCGATCCTGTTGGCATCATGTGTGCCACGGTAGGTGAGGTGGGCACTGTGTGGGCACTCTCGTGAGGCCGGATGGTGCTAACAGCAGGGGCTCTTCTGGCCCCAGGGAGACTGCTATTGGGTGTAGTGGCCATGTGTCATACCAGAGGGCACAGTACCGCATGCCAGTCGTGCAGGTGACAGCTGTGAGGTAATAGCGCCACACAACTGCAGACACCGCCCCAGTATTTCCATGGCACCAGAGAGCCGGCCCTCACATGAGTGTGTGTCATGTACAGACGTCTGCGCCCTGCTGCTGGGCGGGAGCCGTCTCCTCCTCTCACAGACTTCACATAGCCGAGACGCTGGGAGGACTCGGGCGGAGGAGCGGCGTGGACACGGAAACACGGGAGGAGGAGCGGCGAGGACACGGAAACACGGGCGGAGGAGCGGCGCACTGCACAGCTAGCAGGTACGCGGGCATGCCCTGCTCTCACCACACACAGGGGACACTGGCATTACTACTACATGCCCTGCTCTCACCACACACAGGGGGCACTGGCATTACTACTACATGCCCTGCTCTCACCACACACAGGGGGCACTGGCATTACTACTACATGCCCTGCTCTCACCACACACAGGGGGCACTGGCATTACTACTACATGCCCTGCTCTCACCACACACAGGGGACACTGGCATTACTACTACATGCCCTGCTCTCACCACACACAGGGGGCACTGGCATTACTATTACATGCCCTGCTCTCACCACACACAGGGGGCACTGGCATTACTACTACATGCCCTGCTCTCACCACACACAGGAGACACTGGCATTACTACTACATGCCCTGCTCTCACCACACACAGGGGGCACTGGCATTACTACTACATGCCCTGCTCTCACCACACACGGGACACTGGCATTACTACTACATGCCCTGCTCTCACCACACACAGGGGGCACTGGCATTACTACTACATGCCCTGCTCTCACCACACACAGGGGGCACTGGCATTACTACTACATGCCCTGCTCTCACCACACACAGGGGACACTGGCATTACTACTACATGCCCTGCTCTCACCACACACAGGGGACACTGGCATTACTACTACATGCCCTGCTCTCACCACACACAGGGGGCACTGGCATTACTACTACATGCCCTGCTCTCACCACACACAGGGGGCACTGGCATTACTACTACATGCCCTGCTCTCACCACACACAGGGGGCACTGGCATTACTACTACATGCCCTGCTCTCACCACACACAGGGGGCACTGGCATTACTACTACATGCCCTGCTCTCACCACACACAGGGGGCACTGGCATTACTACTACATGCCCTGCTCTCACCACACACAGGGGGCACTGGCATTACTACTACATGCCCTGCTCTCACCACACACGGGACACTGGCATTACTACTACATGCCCTGCTCTCACCACACACGGGACACTGGCATTACTACTACATGCCCTGCTCTCACCACACAGGGGGCACTGTCATTACTACTACATGCCCTGCTCTCACCACACACAGGGGACACTGGCATTACTACTACATGCCCTGCTCTCACCACACACAGGGGGCACTGGCATTACTACTACATGCCCTGCTCTCACCACACACAGGGGACACTGGCATTACTACTACATGCCCTGCTCTCACCACACACAGGGGGCACTGGCATTACTACTACATGCCCTGCCCTGGAAATTGCTTTATCACCCAGCAGTGCACTGACAAGTCCTCAGCTAAGTGACAGGCTCTGCCCTTCTGGCCACGGTCAGAGCCACCACTACATCCCATAATAGTCGCCATGCCTGCAATCTGATGTGTCTTAGTAATATTACAAGTTATTCCAATGTATAGACATTACCCCAAATGGGAAACTAGCAAAATTGTGACCTGAATTCTAATGAATGGCGGTGTTAGTAAGTACTGTTATTATTATTATTAATTTATATAGCGCCATTGATTCCATGGTGCTGTACATAAGGGGGTTACATACAAATAAGAATATCACTACAGTAAACAAACTAACAATGATAGACTGGTACGGAGGGAAGAGGACCCTGCCCTTGCGGGCTTACATTCTACAGGAATAGAGAGGAGACAGTAGGTTGGGGGGTGTTATTGTATACAGTGGGGAAAATAAGTATTTGATACACTGCCAATTTTGCAAGTTTTCCCACCTGCAAAGAATGGAGAGGTCTGTAATTTTTATCGTAGGTACACTTCACCTGTGAGAGACAGTCTAAAAAAAAATCCCCCATACTGCGCCCCTTAATACAAATATAGACCACAGCATTAATTGATAAGCTGGTGCTGTGCCTCCCATTAACTATAAATTACCCGTCACTGTGATTTAAATCCCAATTCATTCTAAGTTCCTGGCCTGTGTCCTCTCTCCCCCTCCACAATTCTTTATAAGGCTATGTGCCCACAATGCAGAAATGCTCCAGATTTTTCCTGAGCGTTTCTGCATCTCCCTGGCAGAAAAAACGCATGTGGATTGTACATGCGGATTGTACCTGCATTTTTTCAGCCAGGGTCAAGCATTTATCACGCATATTGCACATGCGATTTCGTCAAGCGCTTTCCAAGCGATTTTAGCATCAGTTGGAAAAGTCCTTGACAACTTGGTCACACTATATAAATCCATGCAACCGGCATGGATTTTATTTAGTGTGACCAAGTTTAGTTAAAAAAAAAAAAAAGATTAAAAATGGTAAAAAAAAACAAAAACATATACTCACCTTCCGATGGCCCCCGGTCTCCTTCTCTGATGTGTCCTGTCTCCCCGGTGTCTCGCGGTGGTGTAAAAGGACCTTCCATGACCTCATTTAGTCATGTGACAGGTCACGCTACCGCCGACGTCAGTGGTCGCGTGACCTGTCACATGACTGAATGACGTCATGGAAGGTCCTTTTACTCCATTGCGAGCCGCCGGGGAGCCAAGACGTACGGGATAGAACACCGGGGGCCATTAGAAGGTGAATATAATGTTTTTTGTATTTTAAACTTTTTTTTTTTTTTTTTTATACAGGTACTATGGTACCCTGGTCTGGATGAGAGTCTCCTCTTCTACAGACCCGGGTACGGTCCGCACATTGAATCACTTAATATCCGCATGTGCACATGTAGTCTTGCGGATATTATGCAATTCAATGCAAGTCAATGGCGGCGAAAACGCAGCAATTACGCAAAATAATTGGTAGTGCTGCGGATTTTTCCGCAATTATAATCCGCAGCGGAAACTTCCGCAGCATGTGCACAGCACATGCGGATTATCATTGGGGAACATGGCAGGTCTTCTACCAAGCGTTTAAGCGTTTCTGCGGCGGAATTGCCTCTGCGGAAACGCTTAAAATACGCATAGTGGGCACACAGCCTAAGTCCCTGCTTAGTGTTCTCTCCCCTGTCCGCATTATAAGTACTTGTATAGCATATCCCCCCCCCCCCAAATTCATTACAAGTCTCTGTATAGCAATATCTCCCACCCCCCAAATTCATTATCTCTCACCCTCCCCTTCATTTTAAGTCCCTGTATAGCATCCACTCCTAACCCCCAATTCATTATAAGTCCCTATTTAACGTTCTATCCTGCGGCATTGCTTCCTTCCTCTTCTGGCTGGGTACTTTCTAAATGACACAGGCGGTGTGCTGATGTCATTGCATCATGCGTGCCAGAGTCATAGAGAAAGCACCAGGCAGTAAGCTGAGGATGGTTTCCTGCAGTTCCGCTGCTATTGTCTACTGTAGGCAGCGGACCTGCAGGTGTGCTCCTCGACCATCGTACCACCAATGAGGAGGGAAATCTGGTCATAGGCTCCCAGAGATTAGTGCCTCAAGCGACAGGCCAGATTGCCCTTACTATAAGCCGCTACTGTAGAGACGGCATGGGCTCCCGTTCACCTCTGGGCCCCTGTACGGCATCAGCTGGATGTCCACCCCTTGTAAGCCGGAATGTGGCTATGTGTAAGTTGTTACATACAGTTATATGAAAAAGTTTGGGCACCCCTATTAATCTTAAGCTTAATGTTTTATAAAAATTGGTGTTTTTGCAACAGCTATTTCAGTTTGATATATGTAATAACTGTTGGACACAGTAATGTTTCTGCCTTGAAATGAGGTTTATTGTACTAACAGAAAATGTGCAATCTGCATTCAAACAAAATTTGTCAGGTGCATAAGTATGGGCACCTCACCAGAAAAGTGACATTAATATTTAGTAGATCCTCCTTTTGCAAAAATAACAGCCTCTAGTCGCTTCCTGTAGCTTTTAATGATTTCCTGGATGAAGGTATTTTTGACCATTCCTCTTTACAAAACAATTCCAGTTCAGTTAAGTTTGATGGTCGCCGAGCATGGACAGCCCTCTTCAAATGATCCCACAGATGTTCAATGATATTCAGGTCTGGGGACTGGGATGGCCATTCCAGAACATTGTAATTGTTCCTCTGCATGAATGCCTCAGTAGATTTGGAGCAGTGTTTTGGATCATTGTCTTGCTGAAAGATCCATCCCCTGCGTAACTTCAACTTTATCACTGATTCTTGAACATTATTTCAAGAATCTGCTGATACTGAGTGGAATCCATGCGTCCCTCAACTTTAACAAGATTCCTGGTGCCGGCATTGGCCACACAGCCCTAAAGCATGATGGAACCTCCACCAAATTTTACTGTGGGTAGCAAGTGTTTTTCTTGGAATGCTGTTTTTTTTGCCGCCATGCATAACGCCTTTTTGTATGACCAAATAACTCAATCTTGGTTTCATCAGTCCACAGGACCTTCTTCCAAAAAGAAATTGGCTTCTCCAAATGTGCTTTTGCATACCTCAGCCGACTCTGTTTGTGGCGTGCTTGCAGAAACGGCTTCTTTCGCATCACTCTCCCATACAGCTTCTCCTTGTGCAAAGGGCGTTGTATAGTTGACCGATGCACAGTGACAACATCTGCAGCAAGTTGATGCTGCAGCTCTCTGGAGGTGGTCTGAGGATTGTCCTTGACTGATCTCACCATTCTTCTTCTCTGCCTTTCTGATGTTTTTCTTGGCCTGCAACTTCTGGCCTTAACAAGAACTGTCCCTGTGTTCTTCCATTTCCTTACTATGCTCCTCACAGTGGAAACTGACAGGTTAAATCGCTGAGACAGCTTTTTGTATCCTTCCCCTGAACAACTATGTTGAATAATCTTTGTTTTCAGATCATTTGACAGTTGTTTTGAGGAGCCCATGATGCCACTCTTCAGAGGAGATTCAAACAGGGGAACAACTTGCAAGTGGCCACTTTAAGTAGCTTTTCTCATGATTGCATACACCTGGCTATGAAGTTCAAAGCTCAATGAGGTTACAAAACCAAAAAAAGTGCTTTAGTAAGTCAGTAAAAAGTAGGTAGGAGTATTTAAATCAAGAAAATGATAAGGGTGCCCATACTTATGCACATGTCAAATTTTGTTTGAATGCAGATTGCACATTTTCTGTTAGTACAATAAACCTCATTTCAAGGCAGAAACATTACTGTGTCCAACAGTTATTACATATATGAAACGGAAATAGCTGTTACAAAAACACCAATTTTTATAAAACATTAAGCTTAAGATTAATAGGGGTGCCCAAACTTTTTCATATAACTGTATGTCTGCAAGAAGTGAACTTGGTAAAAGATGCCGCAACTCCTGGTGCCACCATCAACTGCCAAAGAAGTTACAGTTCTGCTAGAATTTCCGTTTGGGGCAGTATCTACAAACCATGCAGACTGGTAAATGTATCTCTATCACATCATGCCTTACTCCATATACTGGTGAGCTTTGTACACATGGCACTTCTGTGGTATATGTTGGATCAGTAGTCTGTTTTGTACCGATACGGTTGCATGGAGATGCTGCCGTTTTCTGTGCTGCTGGCCTGCGCTATATTTGGCACCTGCTTCTACATAAATGGAATGATACTAGTAATAGAAGTATTACAGGAATGTAACTATGGCTAGTTCACAAAGGTCAGCAAAGGGAAATGTATATTTTGTTTTAGTAAATGTGTTGGGCACCTGATTTTGCGATGCTTACTAATATGTAAGTATTGCTTTTCTTCTCAGTTGCACATACATTTTCATTACCAGCCAGCAATACAGGTTATATCCCATATACATTATAGAATATATAACTTCTGAAATTTTTCTTAAAAGCAAATCTGTCATCAGATTTCACTGTTCAAATTATGTACATTGTTGAATAGATCTCGTAGACCCAATGAGGCTGGTGTACTTATTTTGAAAACCCATGTCAGTATGGTTGTATAATCCTCATATTAAGATGAGCATTTTGTTAGTCTCTAGCTAAAGTCATAAGATGCAAATATTGCTATCAGGCAGGAGAAGTTTCATAACAGAATATACAGCCATTCTGACATGGATTTTTTTAAAGGGAAGTACACCAGCCTCATTGGTTCTGAGAGATCTATTTAATAGTGCATGCAATTAGGAATGTGAGATTGGGTTGCTAGTATTGGGTTTGGGATCTGACAGAACTTTTATTATTAGATTATTTCTGATTCTGAGAAGGATCAATTCCTATAAGTGACTCCTGCTCTGTATGTTCAAGGCTCTTTGTATAAATGTTGGTCTAAATGAGAGCGTATGCTTTAAAGGGGTTGTTACATTATGGGTGAATGGACCTTATATAAAAGATATCTCACTTTGGACGTCATTCTGTTAGCAGCTTGATGAGCTCCCATTAATTTTTATACTTTCCGTACCCAGAATCCTAATAATTAGTTGATGTCTTTTACAGAGCGCTGTCCTAATGGGGCGATCCCGTTAGGTGGTGTCAGCCTTCATCAGTCATATGTCAGCCTTCATCAGTCATATGTCAGCCTTCATCAGTCATATGTCAGCACAAGTGTAGGGCTATTACTAGCCATACACGCCCCAGCATAGGTGCAGCTTTTCTGACGTTGATCTGCTCATCTGAGAGATTTTGTTAGTCACATGTATGGAAGCATGCCAGGAATAAGATGTGTGCTGTACAAATAGGATTCTTAAATAACCTTTATTTCCCTCTCTGCTGGGTGTTCGTGTAGTCAGATGAAATCTGGGCAAGGATTTCAGAAACTGGCCGTACAGGTTATAGTAATGTGAAGAACAGTCTTCTAAAGCCCGTACTGGCTTTGCTGCTCGGGCACGGCCCCTGTTGATGCGTGGGTTAAATGTGCGCTACAGTTCGGCTTATTGCTTGTAATGCAAATAGTGTGTTTCCAGCCCTAGGAGCATAAAATGGTGGCGTTGTGACCTCAGAGGAGGACTTTCCTGAGCGGGTGGAAAGTAATATTGGAGCCAAATGTTAATGTTTTTGAAGTTTCCTTTTTCCCACAAACTTGTAAATACAGTACAGAGGCTAAGTCCTGACAGAGGTAGCTTTATTCTAGTTCATGACGGCTATTTTCTTGTGACTTCATGGCCAGGTCACAGCACGTTGCAGAAAGAGTTGGTAGTTTCCAGTTATGGCAGATATGACGATGCCTTCAGACTGCAGAATGTGTCCATTGTACAATATGTATCACAGTCCTTCTCCACTATCGTTATTACCACAGATAATATTGTACAAGAGGTATTGTATAAGGACCATAGGTAGTTCTGAGAACTAACTGCAGAAAGAGACTTTAGACCTGAAGCATGTATAGATATTGATAGTGACATGCACTTTGGGACAACACCTTCCCTCAGGAATGACTAAGCCGCTATTTGTTACTGAGGATGCCCACAATATATGACACCTAAATACATTTGTTAGACATCCTATTCTGCCAATAATAAGCTGCACCCCCTCTTACAACATAATATCCTCCACTATTCTGGGGAGGTCTACCTGTGAAAATTTGTGCCCATTCTGGGAAAAGATAATTTGTATGGTCAGGCTCTGATGTTGGGTGAGACAATCTGGTTCCCAGTTAGTATTGTAATTTATCCTAAAGGCATTCGATGAGGTCTGGACTCTTGAGTTCCTCCAGGCAAATTTATCAGACTAGGTCTTTATGGACCTCTCATTTTTGTGCGTTGGAACAGGGAAGGGTCTTCTGTAAACAATTTCCACTAAGTTGGGGTGACAAACAGATCTGCCGTGTATGTTACACTATAGAATACCTGAAAGAAATTACAGTGTCTCTCCATAAGACTAACTGTAAACTGAGCTTTGCTAGTGGATTAAAAACGGAATTGGAGCAAGGGTTGTATGCTAACAGACTGGCCGGAAAATGCTGGGGATTAGCTCATTATCAATCATGTGATCATTACACCATGGTATTTCAGGGAATACTTGTGTAAATCTTGCCTGTAATTTTCTTGCCACGTATAGCTATGGGCAGGGCTCCTTTTGACAGTGACGTGTTATGACAAGGGAAAAGGAGAAGCAGAAAAGGTTAGATTGTGTCTTCCAACATCATAAAGAAGTGTCTCTTGGCAAACCAATATAGGAGGATTGAGAATCAAACCGTATATACTCTACTCATAGCTTGGGATTGCATTATTTATTAAATTGTTTTATGCTGAAAGAAGGCCCGATCTTCAGATAAAATTTTCATACTTCTGATACAGTTTAAGACACTATACACCAATTCACAAGGGCAGATTTCCGGTCCATAACTAATATCGGTCAACTATATTCAAGTCATTCAGCACTTGTTTGACGACTTGGCCGCGATCATTTAGATGTCACATATTAGTATTGCATACTGCTGTGCGAGATGTATGCACGTTGTGCGTTTGGAAGCCCAGGTACTGGATCTAAATGGTTATGCAGCTCACAGATGTGATGTGCTAAACTTACACAGCTGATTTTTTTGTATTTGTTAGTTTTTTTCCCATTGATTTTAATGGGGAAAGGCAAGGGGTAATATTTTGACATCTATCAATAAAAAGCCTTTATGTGGACACAGCCATTTTTTATCCCATGGAATCAGTTTTTTAATTGATGGTTTATACTTTAAACATTTGGATGATCTGTTTTGCTGCGAATAGAGATCTTGAAGGATCCAACAAATTGCAGTAGTATGTCAGCATTTTTCAAAATCTTTATTCAAAGTTCCCTACAACACCTCAAGAAAGTGCAACGTTTTAGTTTCTAACAAGGGGTTGCGGTTGTTTTATAATCATAACATATTACCTATGAATAGAGCTAGTGATGAGCTGACCCCCACTGGTCATCAGTACAGGTCTCTTCCTTTGCTTGAAATGGAGTGCCAGCTGAGTATCCATTGTTAACTGGACAGAGTACAGCGCTTGACTATCTTCGACAGTCTTTTCATGGAACATATTCCTTGGCTATAACTTGATACATACACATAAATCATAGTGCATGCTGATCTGTGTTGTGATCCTACAGGTTCACATCGATACAAATGTGTTAGTCCCAGCTATGTTCAGAAAATACCAGTAATTCCAGATTCTCCTCTGTAGCTAGAGGCAAAGGCATGAGTGAAGGAAGACGTCTCGGGGAATGTTCTCAGTGTGAACACAGCGGCTCCGTAGAATTAGTTACGGTAATCACCTAGGGGGAATTTCCTGAGACTGCTGTTCCATATGTCAGTTTTAACTTAAAATGTGTTGGACTCTATATACATTTAGTACATTAGCCAGTAATAAAGTGAGGCTTGCAAGGGAGACCAAAAGCAATAAAAAAGGATTTTGTGGGTATGTCAAAAGCAAAAGAAAAGTCAAAGATGCTATAGGACTTTTACAGGATAAAAACGGTGAAGTGCTTAAAAATGATGCTGGGAAGGCCAAACTTTTTAAATTCCTATTCTGCATCTGTGTTCTCTAAGAAAGCGAATGTAACATCAACTGATCTTCACTATGCTATCGAAGTGTGGATTATTTCATTCCTATCTATAAACAGAGAGATGGTGAGGGAACGCTTAGTTAATTTAAATCTCCTGGTCCAGATGAATTACATCCTAGGATACTGAAAGAGATAGCTGAGGAAATTGCAGAATCACTAGCCAGAATTTTTGAAAATTCCTGGAGAACAGGAGAAGTCCCAGAAGATTGGCGAAGGGCAAATGTTGTCCCCACCTTCAAAAGAGGAAAGAAGATGGAGTCAGAAAATTACAGGCCAGTGAGCCTTACTTCTATACCAGGAAAGATCTTTGAACAAATTATTAAACCGCATGTGTGAAGAATACAGTAATTAACCAGAGCCTGCATGGGGTTGTAGCAAACAAGTCATGTGTTAGGAATCCTGGTTCTGTGCTCCCACCAGGGAATGGAGCAGGTCCAGTACTACGCTACTCCGGTCGCAGGCGCCACCATTGTCCTAACCCTGGAGGCAGAGTTACTACGCGTTCATAGAGACTGTGCCAATCATATGGAGCATCCCCTTCTAGTGTTGTAGGATGTGTGAGGATGCGTGATGCCGTGTCTCACTGATTACTATGGTTGTCAGGCAACACGGAACGCTGCTGTGTCTGGCACTATGCAGTGGTGGGATGTTGTCCATTCTGCTGTTCAAACTAGCAGGGAGTGGCTGTATGGAGATGATTGGGAGGCGTTCAACACCTGATCATTAGGCGAGCTATTTAACCCTGCTCAGTCCTTTGCTGTTTATTGCAGTTCCTATGTGCTGTGGTGGTGAGTGGTGCTAGCATTAGTGTTGCTATCTTTTCAGAGGTTTTCTCATTTTCTCTTCTAGTTTCACTTCCTGGGGTTCTTGCAGAGGAACTCACCTGGTTCTTGACTAGGCACTGACTGTGTCACCAGATGCCAGCTGTCCGGCAACAGTGGGCCTGGGAAGGGCTCTGGCAAAGTCCCTTTTCCATTTTCTGGGAGCTGGGTGAAGAGTATTCCCGGCCCTCAAGGGCTTGCCTAGCTGGACAGCTTGTGCCGAGTGTGTCTGTGGCTGTGCTTTTGATGGTTTGGTGCCAGTCTTGCTGGGTCCCTCTGCAAAGCACATAACATGATGGAATCACTGACTGGGTAGAACAGGGAACTGTGGTAGATATAGTATATCTTGACTTCAGCAAAGCATTTGATAAAGTATCTCGTACTATCCTTATTGAAAAAATTACCAAGTATGGTATTGGCAAGGCTACGGTTAGGTAGATTCATAACTGGCTGAATGATCGTACTCAGAATGGTAATAAATGGTTGTACATCCAATTGCAAGGCAAAAGTGTTTCAAGTGGGGTACCACAAGGCTCTGTTTTGGCCCCAGTGGTGTTCAACATTTCTAAAAATGATCTAGATAAGGGAACTGAAGGTAAAATAATCAAATTGGCAGACGATGCAAAGCTAGCAGGGATAGCTAACACTAGAGAAGACAGAGAAAGGCTCTAGATAAGCTTGAACAATGGGCAGAGACTAATATAATGGTATTTAACAGGGAGAAATGCAAGATTCTTCATCTGAGCAAGAAAAACGAAAATTATATCTACAGAATGGGAGGAATAGAACTAAGCAACAGCATGTGTGAAAAAGACCTTGGTATACTAATAGATCAGAGACTACACGAGTCAACAGTGTGATGCAGCAGCAAAAAATGCAAACTCAATTCTGGGATGTATTAAGAGAAGCTTAGTCTAGATCACGTGAAGTAATTATCCCCTTCTACTCCTTGGTCAGACCTCAACTGGAATACGGTGTCCAGTTCTGGAGCAAGTTTGGAGGAGAGCTACCATGATGGTGAGCAGACTGCAAAGTATGTCCTTTGGAAGTGCATTGAGCTGTAGGGTGTATTGCTGCTAAAAGGGAGAAAAAAAAACCTCTTTAAATCTTCTTCCTTAGCGAGCGTGAACGAGCTGAGTGTGACCGGAGTGTAAGTGCAAACGGAAGTAAGTGTGTGACTTGTTGTTCAGTGACTTTGCATTCAGGGAGTTTGGAAGGGAGGAATTTGGACTGAATTGCTGTCTGTATTTTATTAGTTCTTTACATTTCTTTTTACCTATCATTTCTGTCTATTGCAATCCCCATTAGGAAATGAACTCCATTATTGACAATGCTATCCAGTGTACATCTTGCCACATGTATGCAATCCTTGAACAGCCGGTCGGGGTTGCATACTGCTGTGCGAGATGTATGCACGTTGTGCGTTTGGAAGCCCAAGTACTGGATCTAAATGAGCAGCTGGCAACAGTGAGATCCATTGACAATATGGAAAGGAGTCCGCTGCTCACTGGGGTAGATGTGGGGGAGGGTGGTAGAGAGCTGCAGGACAGTGAGGCAGCTAGCTGGGTGACAGTTAGAAGGAGGGGTAGAGGGAAGAGTGCCAAGGAGGCTTGTCCTGATCTGGCACACCCCAATAAGTTTGCAAAGTTGGCAGATGAGGGGGGTGTCGGTACAGGGGTAGCACTACTGCAGCAAGGCATGTCCGCTGAAAGCCGGAGGAGTGTCAGCTCCAGTAAGGGGGGAAATAGGAGAGCAGGGCAGGCCAGGTAGGTGCTGGTAGTGGGGGACTCAATTAGGGGAACCGATAGGGCCATCTGTCACAGGAATCGTCGAACAGTGTGCTGCCTACCTGGCGCTCGAGTCTGGCACATTGCTGATCGGGTTGACAGATTACTGGGAGGGGCTGGGTTCCTGGAGGACTGGGCCGACTTCTCAGTTGGCTACAGATTCTACGCTAGGGACCGGCTGCACCTTAATGGGGAGGGTGCAGCTGTGCTGGGGGAGAAAATGGCTAGAAGGTTGGAGGAGTGTTTAAACTAGGGGAAGATAGATGACCTGGGCACAAATAAAGAAACTGGGGGTGGGGTTAGAACAGTCAATATAGTAAGAAGGAATAGAGGTACAGAGAGATGCATAAAATGCATGTACACTAATGCCAGAAGCCTCACCAAAAAATGGAGTAATTAGAATTAATTTTGTTGGAAAATAATTATGACATGGTGGGGATATCTGAGACATGGCTGGATGAGAGCCATGACTGGGCAGTTAATTTACAAGGCTATAGTCTGTTCAGAAATGACCGTACAAACAAGCGAGGGGCGGGGAGGGGGGGGGGTGTTTATATGTAAAATCATCCTTAAAACCCATCTTGTGGGAGAATATATGTGAATCCAATGAAAATGTAGAGTCCTTGTGGGTGGAGATAAGGGGAGGGGGAAAAAATAACAAATTACTGATAGGGGTTTGTTATAAGTCTCCAAAAATAATGGAAGCAGCGGAGAATATCCTCGTAAAGCAAATAGATGAAGCAGTGACTCAAGGAGAAGTCATTATTATGGGGGACGTAAACTACCCTGAAATACATTGGGGAACAGAAACCTGTAGTTCAAGCAAAGGTAATAGGTTTTTGACAACTATGAGAGACAATTACCTTTCACAACTGGTTCAGGACCCAACAAGAAGGGGGGCGCTGCTAGACCTAATATTAACCAACAGGCCAGACCGCATATCAAATATACGAGTTGGGGGTCACTTGGGTAATAGTGATCACAAAATAATACGTTTTCATGTAACCTTTAATAAGATGTGTAGTAGAGGGGTTACAAGGACACTAAACTTCAGGAAGGCAAATTTCCAACGGTTGAGAGATGGGAGACATTTATTAGCATCCTGAATAGGACTTGTGCACAATATATACCCTATGGGAAGAAACATGCTAGAAATAGGAGGAAACCACTATGGCTAAATAGAGCTGTAAGGGGTGCAATAAGTGACAAAAATAAAGCATTTAGAGAACTAAAGCAAGTAAGGTAGTGATGAGGCATTAAATAAATACAGAAAATTAAATAAATTCTGTAAAAAAACAAATCAAGGCAGCAAAGATTGAGACAAAGAGAATCATTGCCAGAGAAAGTAAAAATAATCCCAAAATATTCTTTAACTACATAAATAGTAAAAAACTAAAAAATGATAGTGTTGCCCCCTTAAAAATAGTCTGGGTGAAATTGTGGATGAGGATGAGGAAAAAGCCAATGTGGTAAATGATTTTTTTTTCAACAGTATTTACACAAGAAAATCGCATGACAGGAAACCTGATCAGTGATAACAAAAAAATTCTCCATTAATTATCACTTGCTTAACTCAGCAAGAAGTACGGTGGCGTCTAAAAATCACTAAAGTTGACAATTCCCTGGGTCCGGATGGGATACACTCGCGAGTACTGCAGGAATTAAGTAATGTCCTAGATGGACCATTTTTAGTCTTTAAAGATTCCATAATAACAGGGTCTGTGCCACAGGACTGGCGTATAGCAAATGTGGTGCCAATATTCAAAAAGGGGACAAAAACCGAACTTGGAAATTATAGGCCAGTAAGCTTAACCTCTACTGTGGGTAAAATCCTGGAGGGTTTCCTAAGAGATGCTATACTAGAGTATCTGAAGAAGAATAACCTCATGACACAATATCAACTTGGGTTTACGAGGGACCGTTCCTGTCAAACTAATCTGATCAGCTTTTATGAGGAGGCAAGTTCCGGACTGGACCAAGGAAATGCAGTGGATGTTGTGTATATGGACTTTTCAAAAGCTTTTGATACGGTTCCACACAAAAGGTTGATACATAAAATGAGAACAATGGGGATAGGGGAAAATATATGTAAGTGGGTTAAGAACTGGCTCAGTGATAGGAAACAAAGGGTGGTTATTAATGGAACACTTTCAGACTGGGTCACAGTTAACAGTGGGGTACCACAGGGGTCAGTATTGGGCCTGCTTCTTTTTAATATATTTATTAATGACCTTGTAGGGGGCATACAGAGTAATATTTCAATATTTGCAGATGACACTAAACTCTGCAGGGTAATCAATACAGAGGAGGACAATTTTATATTACAGGAGGATCTATGTAAACTAGAAGCTTGGGCCGATAAATGGCAAATGAGCTTTAATGGGGATACATGTAAGGTAATGCACTTGGGCAGAGGAAATAAAATGTATAATTATATGCTTAATTGTAAAACTCAGGGCAAAACTGTAACTGAAAAAGGCCTGGGTGTATTAGTGGACGACAAGCTCACGTTTAGTGGCCAGTGTCAGGCAGCTGCTGCAAAGGCAAATAAAATAATGGGATGCATTAAAAGAGGCATAGATGCTCATGAGGAGAACATAATTTTACCTCTATACAAGTCATTAGTGCGACCACACTTAGAATACTGTGTACAGTTCTGGTCTCCGGTGTATAAGAAAGACATAGCTGAACTAGAGAGGGTGCAGAGAAGAGCGACCAAGGTTATTAGAGGACTGGGGGGTCTGCAATACCAAGACAGGTTATTACACTTGGGGTTATTTACTGTGGAAAAAAGAAGGCTTAGGGGTGATCTTATTACTATGTACAAGTATATGAGTGGACAGTACAAAGACCTTTCTACTGATCTTTTTACTCTGAGGCCTGAGACGGGGACAAGGGGGCATCTTCTACGTCTGGAGGAAAGAAGGTTTAATCATAATCACAGACGGGGATTCTTTACTGTAAGAGCAGTGAGACTATAGAACTCTCTGCCGCATGATGTTGTAATGAGTGATTCACTACTAAAATTTAAGAAGGGCATGGATGCCTTTCTTGAAAAGTATAATATTACAGGTTATATATACTAGATTCCTTGATAGGACGTTGATCCAGGGAACTAGTCTGATTGTCGTATGGAGTCGGGAAGGAATTTTTTTCCCCAGTGTGGAGCTTAGTGTTTGCCACATGTTTTTTTTTGCCTTCCTCTGGATCAACATGTTAGGCTATGGGTTGAACTAGATGGACTTAGTTTTTAAGGTTGAAGGAAGACTATGTTACAAGGAACAGTTAAAGGATCTGGGAATGTTCAGCTTGCAGAAAAGAAGGCTAAGAGGAGACTTAGGCTAAGTGGCCACTATGCAGAAATGCTGCAGATTTTTCCCGCATCTCCCTGGCAGGAAAAACGCATGCGGATTTTACATGCGTTTTTCCTGCCAAGTAGAAGCATTTGTCAAGCGTCTTTGCATGCATTTCCGCATGCGGGTTGACAAGTGCTTTCCAAGCGATTTTAGCATCACTTGGAAAGTGCTTGACAACTTGGTCACACTATATAAATCCATGCAACCGACATGGATTTATATAGTGTGACCAAGTTAATAGTTGAAAAAAAGATTACAAATGGTAAAAAAAAAAAAATAAATAAAAACATTATACTTGCCTTCTGTTGGCCCCCTGTCTTTTCTCCGCTGCGTCCGGTCTCTTGTACGGCTCGCGGTGGTGTGAAAGGACCTTTCGAGACGTCATTTAGTCATGTGACAGGTCACGCGACCAGCGACGTCAGCGGTCGCGTGACCTGTCACATGACTAAATAACGTCATGGAAGGTCCTTTTAGACCATCGCGAGCCGTCGGGGAGCCAGGACGCATCATACAGGAGACCGGGGGACATCGGAAGGTACTGTAAGTATATGTTTTTTATTTTAAATTCTTTTTTTAACAGGTACTATGGTACCCGGGTCTGGAGGACAGTCTCCTCTTCTCCAGACCCGGGTACCATCCACACATTGAATCGCTTAATATCTGCATGTGCTCATGTAGTCATGCGGATATTAAGCGATTCAATGCAAGTCAATGGCGGCAATTACGCTGCGTGTCCTCAAAATTAATGGACATGCTGCGTATATTTCCGCAATGATGATCCGCAGCGGAAATTTCCGCAGCATGTGCACAGCACATGCGGATCATCATTGGGGACCATGGGGCACGTATTACCAAGCGTTTAAGCGTTTTCACTATGGAAATTCCGCGGCAAAAATGCTTGAAAAACGCATAGTGGGCACGCAGCCTTAATAGCTGTCTACAAATATCTGAAGGGCTGTCACTGTAGAGGGATTATCCTTATTTTCATTTGTACATGGAAACACAAGAAGCAATGGAATGAAACTGAAAGGGAGATGATACAGATTAGATGGTAGAAAAAACTTTTTGACAATGAGTGTGATATATGAGTGGAACAGCCTGCCACGAGAGGTGATGAGTTTTCCTTCAAACAGAGGCTGGATAGACATCTGTATGAGATGGTTTAGTGAATCCTACATTGAGCAGAGAGTTGGACACGATGACTAGAGGTCCCTTCCAACTATTATTCTATCGTCATGATTTGGAGCATCTAAAGGTTGGTTATGCACCAAAAAATTGACATGAACATTGACATGCCAAGTACCAGGAGGAATTTATCACACAGCGTGCACCATTGTGATAAATTGGGTGGAGTTTTTGCCTGTTTCGTCTAGTTTTATCCTTTTTGTACTGTAACATTAACAGTATTAATACATTCCCCCTGCTGTCTGTGCTAATAATATCCACTACTCATTGAAAGCAGTGTTCAATGCCTAAAATGCAATTTTGGAGTCTGCATACTAAGTCAGCCTTTTATGCAAGCATATATTGGCATCATTTTGAAAATGCAGCAGGGGAAATTGTGAGGATAACTGTTACACCCATAGGCGTGCAAATCACAAGCAATAAAACCGCCACACTGACAGTCATGGAATAGTAACCTCAAGCAAAAAGCCTCTTCAGAGAGGAAAAAGACACAAACGCTAGTTCCACTTATTGAAGGTTGCAATTCTAAAAGTCAAAATCAACCCTTTAACCTACCTTGTCACATGACTTAGGATAAGAGGCCAAACCAGACACTTCATTTTCAGAAACATGTTTAAAGGGAACCTGTCAGCTGATACATGCAGCCCAAGCTGTCAGATCACAGCCATGTAAGTTTGTCTCTGAAGCTCTGCAGTGTTTCAGAGCGGCAACAAAATCCAACGCTTTTCGAAGGGATCACTGTCCTTCTTCTTCAGGGAGTGCCCCCTCCCCCATGCTCATCATTATTATATAGCACTACTAATTAACCTTTCCACCTACAGAGGAGTTTTAATTCCTCTAAGCACACTTGATGTATAGGCTCCAGGAGACACACCCAGAGCAAAAAGGGGCCCCTAGATAGGTGATAAATAGTGGATGCAAATAAATATATATAAAAAAGGAGCCTGAAAAATATAAAACACATATCTTTATTCTGGATAGAAAAACACATATCTTTATTCTGGATAGAAAAACACTGAGGCTATGTGCCCATGTAGCAGATTTGATGCAGAGCGTTTTTGCCTCTCTCTGGCAGAAAAAAACGCATGCAGATTTACATGCGTTTTTTCTGCCAGAGAGAAGGTTTTTTTCAAGCACTTTTCCAAGCAATTTTGAGCATCACTTGGAAAAGTGTTGACAAGTTGATCACACAATATAAATCCATGCAACTGGCATGGATTTATATTGTGTGACCCACTTAGATGCTTTAAATGTTGCATCTATAGTTAAAAAAAAAAAAAAGAATTAAGAAGTTAAAAATAAAAAAAACCTGTATACTCACCTCTCCGGTCTTCTCCCAGCCACGTCCTCTCTCCTCGGCGCCCCGCTGTGTACTTGCAGGACCTGCAGTGACGTCATTTAGTAAGCTGATGGTCACGCGACCATCACCTGACCGCAGACGTCAGCGGTCGCGTGACCATCAGCTTACTAAATGACGTCACCGCAGGTCCTGCAAGTACACCGCGGGGCGCCGAGGAGAGAGGACGTGGCCGGGAGAAGACCGGAGAGGTGAGTATACAGGTTATTTTTATTTTTAACTTTATTTCTTTTTTTCACCGTGTGGTAGCTGGGATGAAGAGGAGTTGTAGTCTCCTCTTTATCCCGGGTACCACACGCACCGCGATTACGCCGCAAATTCGTGGCCATTGAATTTAATTGAAACGCAGAAAATCCACATATACCTGCGGGTTTGATGCGTTTCACTGTTCCTTAATGGCGGCGAATTTGCGGCGTAATCGCGGTAGAAATGGGTCATGCTGCTTTTTGGAACGCAATGCTAATTTGGCGCGCTAATTAGCGCATCATGTGCACAGCACATCCGAATTCACATTGCTTTGCATGGCAGACGGTTTTACAAGCGTTTTCGCTGCCGCAAAAATGCTACAAAAACGCTACTTGGGCACATAGCCTGATACTCCATTCACTAGACTTATACAATGCTGCTCTCGGAATTTATGTATTTTATTTATTTTACTCACTTATATTGCGCCATTAATTCCACAGTGCTTTACAGACATTATCGGCACTGTCCCCATTGGGGCTCACAATCTAATTTCCCTATCAGTATGTCTTTGGAGTGTGGGAATGCAATGTCTGCCAATAGACCCTTCAGAGACCCCCTGTGAGACCCAGCCGAACCAGTTCTCCTGCTTTGCATTCATGAGGGGCAAACTCCAGAAAACACTTCAGAAAACAGATTTTCTGGTTTGACTTTTTTTTTAGTCCTGTAATAAAGCTCATTAAAGGGTCGATATTGACTTTTAGGATTGCTGCATCCAATAGGTGGCGCTAGAGTTCTTGTACTCTTCCTCTCTTAAGGCTGGGTGCCCACGTAGCGTTTTTCAAGCGTTTATGCTGCGGAATTTCCGCAGCGGAAACGCTA
This sequence comes from Phyllobates terribilis, assembly GCF_046119375.1. Taxonomy (NCBI): domain Eukaryota; kingdom Metazoa; phylum Chordata; class Amphibia; order Anura; family Dendrobatidae; genus Phyllobates; species Phyllobates terribilis. The sequence continues at coordinate 597,459,617 of NW_027362765.1, read as the reverse complement.
GGTAATCCGCACCCCATGGTCCCCAAGGGGATTCCGCATGTTCTATGCACATGCTGCAGATTTTTCCGCAGCGTTTATGCTGCGTACAAAAATCCGCAGCATGTCATTTAATTTTGCGGAAGCGCAGCGGAACTCCCGCCATTGACTTGCATTGAAACGCATAGAAACCGCGACTGTACATTTGTACAAGCGGCTTCTATGCGTCTCTATGTGCGGATGGTACCCAATTCTGGAGGAGAGGAGACTCTCATCCAGACCTGGGTACCATTGTACCTGTAAAAAAAGAATAAAATAACAAATAAAGTTTATACTCACCTTTCCGAAGGCTTTTCTCTGAATGCCGGCATCGCTTGAGGACCTGCTGTGACGTCACAGTCATTTGACCGCAGGCCCTTCACCGCTCTGTCTTGCGATATGCCGGCAGCCAGGAACCAGACAGGAACGAGCGCTGCTGCACACACCGGGGCCTCGGGGGTGAGTATAGCTTTATTTGTTTTAATTTTTACGGTTCACACTGTATAAATCCATGCTGTTTGCATGGATTTATATAGTGTGACCTAGTTGTCAAGCACTTTCCAAGTGATGCTATCGCCTGGAAAGCGCTTGTCAATCTGCATGCGGAAACGCATGTGGATCCGCATGTATTATGCAGGAAAAACGCATGCACAATCTGCATGCGTTTTTTCTGCCAGGGAGATGCAGAAATGCTGCAGAAATTTTCTGCTTCATTTCTGCATCGTGGGCACATAGCCTAAGAGGCAATTTGCCGATTTGGCACGCTCCACAAGGATAAACGTTCCTCCTTAGATACTAACCTTATTCACATCTTTTGCAGTTCTAGTGTGTCCTCACTTAGGCTGTAATAGTTGCACTGAAGTGACTTATAATGTCACAGTTAGTAATAAATTGGTGTATATAGCAGGGCTGTGGAGTCGGTATAAAATGGACCGACTGCTAAAATATATGATAAATTGGGTACAGTAGTTCAATGCAGTTTTTGGGGAATATTTTTTCATGAGCATTTGGGAAAGTTATGAAATGTCCTAGAAATGTCTGTCCTATTCCTGATCTAAGGGTCTAGACTTTTAGCTGAGATGAATCTGTGCTACAGTAAATTTATCACTTAAACATGAGCCATGTATGAGGGAGTCGGAGTCGTGGAGTCGGTGTCCTGGCTTACTGACTTCACAGCCCTGGTATATAGCTATGATTTCTTTGTCATCCTTAATGCAAATTTAGTTTTTGTTCCATTACAGTTCTAATTGAGGGGATCACTACTGTAGGTATGGTAAGCCTCATAAAAGATAGGTGACCTTGTCATTTCCAGTACTAGCTAACAGGATAACAAACAACATAAGGGAAATATTATTTTAAAGACTAGCTGTCACCAGGTCAAAAGTGGCCAGTTTCCCCTCTTATTTTATTCCCACTGCTTCAGCTTCTTTGATTACTCAGTTTTTGTTGTTTGTTTCTTATTTTTTAACCCCTTAACGACCGCTGATACACATTAAACCGGTCGTTAAGGGGCCTTATTCCCTCATTGCCATTTTAAAACTGCAAACAGGAAAAAAGGCTATAGCGCCCCCCAGAGTCTAAAATTCTCCGGGTCCCCGCTACCGAGGGGTAGCTGAGGCCCTGGAAAACATGATCAGGGCCGGTTTTCCGGTCCCCGATCACGTGATCGCCTTTATTTTGTGAATTACGAAGATCACGAAAAAAAGCATGTCCACAGTTACAATGATTTCTCTCTCCTCTGACATGATACACATGTCAGAGGAGAGAGAAATAAAGCTTACTGAGCCTCTCCCGGTACCTCCTCCGTTCCCGGATCTCCTGATCCGTCCCCCGACCCTCCGTCATCTTCCTGTAAAAAGAAAAATGGCGGTACCCGGCAACATTAGGGAATTTTCCCCATTGGTTTCTTTTGATCGCTGTGATAGGCCCCATCAGTGATCAAAAGAAAAAAAAATAAATCAAATCCCCTTTGTCACCCCCTTAGTTAGATAAAAATGTATAAAATAAAAATATTTTTCTCCAATCCCCTCCACGACAGCACACCCGGGAGGTAGCCTCCCCATCCTAATTAGGGACAGGAAAACAAGAGGTTAAATAGCCCCTCCCCGCTACAATCCCCAGTGTTTTCCTGTCCCTATGGAATAAAGAAGTTACCTGGGGTGCCTGCGGCCTGCAAGCAGGGCCCTATTAAATTTACCTGCTGGGCTGCAGGGAGCGATCGCCTCCGGCCTTCCTTCCTTGGCAGATCCCGTGTCTCCTTGAGAGCGGGACCCCCTCACTCGCCTGCGTGTAAAGCCGAGTAGGGTCTTGGGGGCTGGGGGCCTCCTGTAGCTCCCCGGCCGGAGTCTCCTCTGTCCTCCATGGCGGCGTTCCGGCGCGCATGCAGGATGTGCCGGAAGTCAGGCTTTCGGCCTGCGGGACGTCACTTCCGGTGCGTTCCACCGTGGAACGCATGGGGCCGCGGCGGGAAATTCAAATAGAGAAGCTGCGGTTTGCCCCAAAAATGAGGATCCTTCACCGGATAGGTGAAAATTTGGCGCTGGATCTCAGTCTCCCCTACAAAAGACCCAGATGAGAAGACTCCATTAAGGTAGGACAGAATATTCTGCTACTATGGAGGGTGCTGTTCCAAAGCCTGCGTCTGCAGAGCCCAGCGCTAACCCGGCCCCAGTAAGTACTAGGTCCTGGGTTGTTCCCCACTCTCTTTTGAGCAGGATCCTAAATATATTTTAAATCTCCCTCTTTTTATTTTTAATTTAGGGAGACAAGGATCCTGCACGGAGAGTGGGAGAAAGCACTACAGTTCGCAAATATGCCATCTGTAGAAAAAAGCTTGCTTCAGGGCATAAGAAACACCTATGCCGGAAATGCACTGACAACATTGTGAAGGAAGAACAGCCTTCCCTTATGGAAGAAGTCAGGGGAATGGTTCGGTAGGAAATACAATCTTCCCTAGCCTCCTTCTCACAGACCTTTTCACAAGCCAGAGCTGAAGGTCCATCTCCCCCCAAAAGGAGAAAATATACGGTTAGGGAGACCTCTGATTCAGAATTAGGGTCTATGGAGGAACCGGAAGATGGGGTCCTAAGTGTTGATCAGGAGGAAGGTAGGAAATATTACTTTTCGTCCGAGAATATGGAGGAATTGTTGTCGCATGTGAGAGACACGATGCAGGTGGAAGAGGAGAAGGAAACCCGTACAGTTCAGGATGAAATGTTTGGGGGTCTGAAATCCAAAAAGAAGTTAGTGTTCCCTGTGCATGACAACATTCAGAGTCTTATTTTGGATGAATGGGAGTCACCTGAGAAAAGGCTTAGTATGGCAGGAGAAATGAAGGATAGATTCCCTCTAGATGAAAAGGCGGCTAAGCTTTGGATGGAAGTCCCGAAGGTTGATGTACAGGTGGCAAGGGTTGCGAAGAAAACAACCCTTCCCTTTGAAGACTCGTCACAGCTCAAAGATCCTATGGATAGGAAGATGGACATTCTGCTAAGGAAGGCATGGGAAACATCGGCGGCTTCACTGAAGACTAATGTTGCTTCAACTTGTGTAGCTCGTTCCATGTTCCTCTGGCTCCAGCAACTAGAGGAACATCTCTGGAAAGGTACTCCTAGAGAAGACCTCCTAGCATCTCTTCCTTTGCTGCAGAAGGCCACTGGATTCCTAGCTGATGCCTGAGCGGAGTCGGTCAAGATTGCGGCAAGATCGGCAGCATTATCGAATTCTACGAGAAGAGCCCTGTGGTTGAAGATGTGGAGTGGGGACAACGCATCAAAATATAAGCTTTGTTCCATTCCATTTAAAGGAGAGTATATGTTTGGGGCGGTCCTAGACGAGTTGTTGGAGAAAGCATCCAACAAGAAGAAGTCTCTGCCAGAGCCAAAGAACCCAAGAAGTTTCAGAAAGAGACCATTTCTCCCCCCTCAACAACAATAGCAGCAAACATTTCAGTACAGAGGCCAGGGTAAAACTGGTCGCTGGAGTTACCCAAAAGGGGGAAGAGGAAGGAATATCTTTCAAGGTTCTAGGCTGGACAGACAATGACACCAAGAAGGTAGGAGGCAGAATTACAAACTTCCTTCCTCAATGGCAGCTGATATCTTCAGACAGGAAGATACTGGACATGGTGATGATAGGAGCAGAAATAGACTTTACCATCTACCCTCCAAGAGTGATAGAGGTAACATCTTTACCATTAACAAGATTACACAGGCTCCTAATGTTAGGTCTTCAGAAGCTTCAAAACTCTGGAGTCATTTTACCAGTGCCTCGCCTGGAACGAACAAGGAGAGGGACACTATTCTCGGGTGTTTCTGCTAAGGAAGGTCTCAGGTTCTTACATGATAATCCTCAATCTGAAACATTTCAACCAATATGTGAAATACAGAAGGTTCAAGATGGAGTCGATAAAGTCCACGGTTCCGTTGATTGGGAAAGGATTTGTCATGGCAACAGTAGACCTGCAAGAGGCTTACTACCACGTGCCAATTCATCCGGATTACAGAAAATTTCTCAGATTTGCTGTAACTCAGAACCGAAGGGTACTTCACTTTCAATTCAATGTACTCCCCTTCGGCATTTCGTCAGCACCCCGCCTATTTACAAAGATCATGGCAGAGGAAGTAGCTTATCTAAGGAAACGGAATATCTGCTTCGTCCCATATTTAGACAATTTTTTTGTGATGGCTTCCTTGGTTTCAAGTTTGGAAAGAGACCTTCAGATGACCCTCCAGATCCTGGAATCTTTGGGATGGTTGATAAACTACAAAAAGTCAGATCTGATTCCCTCCACCAGGAAGACCTTCTTGGGAATTCTCCTGGATTCTCAGCAACAAGCCTCTTTTTTGCCAAAAGAAAAGCAGATTCAGTTGAGGTTGAAAGTCTATGCACTAAAGAACCGCAGCGGAGTGTCATTAAGATTCGCCATGTCCGTCCTCTGGTCCATGACCTCATTTATTCAGGCGGTACCTTTCCTGTTGGGACAGATCTCCAAGTTCCCTCTCCAACAGAATTCATCTGCCAGAGAAGGTGAAAGCATTTTTAAATTGGTGGCTCTATCCAGGAAATCTGGAGAAAGGTTCAGCTTGGATTCAACTTCCCTTGTTATCCGTCAAAACAGACGCAAGCGAAAGGGGATGGGGAGCAGTAGTCTCCCACGTGGCCTACCAAGGGGTCTGGTCGCAAGAAATAGCAGAGCAGTCCTCGAACTTAAGAGAACTGAAAGCGGTGGAAGAAACCCTATGTTCAGCCAATTCTCTGCTTCAGGGGTCGCATGTCAGAGTCTACTCGGACAATATGACAACTGTAGCCCACTTGAGACATCAGGGAAGTACAAGAAACAGGAGGTTACCGATGATCTCAGAAAGAATCTTCCACTGGGCGGAGCAGCATCTACTGTCCTTATCGGCTCTGCACCTGAGGGGCTCCGACAACTATCATGCAGATCTTCTGAACAGAAAAGACATTCATCCAGGGGAGTGGAGTCTGAACTCGAAGATATTTCAGATAATTGTTCAAAAGTGGGGATACCCAGATGTGGACCTGTTTGCGATCCAGAAGAACGCAAAAGTAAGAGCCTTTTTTTCTTTGGACCCCGAGGATTCAGCAACAGGGATAGATGCATTCGCTCACCCTTGGAAAGTCGGGCTCGCTTATGCTTTTCCCCCCGATTCCGTTAATACCAAGGACTTTACAAAAAATCAGGTTGGAAGGGGTCAAGACTGTCCTAATAGCTCCAATGTGGCCAAAAAGAGCATGGTTTGAAACATTAAGCAGTCTAAGAATGGAGGAACCATTGATGCTTCCTCGAATCCACAATCTACTGCATCAGGGCTCGATTTTCCATCCGGCCCCTCAGAATTTGTCTCTAGCAGCTTGGCTTCTGAGACCGCTCTCTTAAAAGCCAGAGGCTTCTCAGTACAGGTGATCCATACACTGCAGAAAAGCAGAAAACCAGTCACGAATTCCATCTATGGAAAAATGCTTTCAAGCTGTGGTATGAGCCTCGTCCATTAGATCCTTTTCGGCCTGACGTGGCCAGAATATTGGTTTTCCTACAGGACGGTCTGTCTAAAGGATTAAGACCAAGCACACTGAAGGTCCTAGTCTCGGCTTTAAGTTCCTATTTTGATGCTGATTTGGCCCAAAACAGATGGATTAAGAGGTTCATGATAGCTGCTTCTCGGATTAATCCAACAGGAGCTAAAATAGTTCCACCTTGGGATCTCAACGTACTTCTTAGAGGCCTAACTATGCATCCTTTCGAGCCAATAGCGGAGGCACACATAGACAAATTGTCTTGGAAAGCGGCATTGCTTATAGCTCTGACTACAGCCAGAAGAGTGAGTGAAATCCAAGCCGTGCCTTATTGTCGTATTTTGGAGGACAGGATCATCCTCCAGTTGGATCCTTCTTTTCTACCCAAAGTTTCGTCTAATTTTCATATGTCTCAGCCCATAATTCTTCCGTTATTCTGTCAAAATCCATCAAATAGCAAGGAAGAAGTATTCCACACGTTGGATGTAAGAAGGACTATAATCCGCTATTTGAGGGATACTGAAACCTGGAGGAAGGATGAGAACCTATTTGTCCAATATGGAGGCCCAAATAAAGGAAAGAGAATTGCAAAAAATACGCTAGCAAATTGGATTAAGAAAGCAATTTGTGAAGCATACATAGTTCAAGATTTGCCTCCTCCGGAATCCTTGAAAGCTCATTCTACTAGAGCTATGTCGGTCTCCTGGGCTTAAAAAGCTAGTGCATCCATCGAGCAGATTTGCAGGGCAGCTACATGGTCGTCTGTCCATACCTTTGCTAAACATTATAGACTAGATGTAATATCTAATAGAGACTTAGCATTTGGAAGGAAAGTCCTTCAGGCTGTTGTCCCTCCCTAAAATTCATTCTTTGGTATTACTCCAGGTGTGCTGTCGTGGAGGGGATTGGAGAAAATAGAATTAAATTACATAGAATACTGATTAGGATAATGGACAAAATTCACACTAGTGGTCACCACTGATACAAATATCTAATATAAATTGGAAAGGGTATTGAGAAAGAAAAAGGTGTGTGAATAAAATTTAACTTTTATTAATATAATTAAAAAACTCTTGTTTTATAAAAATTATTTATAAATGAATATTCATACATCAAAAGATGTATATAGGGCTACTGTTGTATAATTTTAAGCAGTTCAAGCCCACAAGTTTCTTATTTTAAATGTGAGGACACAAAAATAAATTGTCCACAGCCGATGTCCCTATAATTATTGGCTGGGTATTATAAGTTGATATATGAAGTAGCCCAACTCTCTCTGTCAAATAATTTAATTATTATAAGTTCCATATATAAGATACCGTAAGAATGTGAGGGATAATAATTTATTCTCCACTAGTGAGCCTCTTATGGCTTCTTATATTTTCTGCACTGTTAATAGATTATTAACAGTATTAATTGGGAGATAAAATATTATGCTTGTGTGATCTCACTGCTATAGATGACATAAAAGAAACAGCTTTTTTTGCAGTTGGGTTTGAGGTTAGGATTAGAGTTGGAGTTGGGGTTAGGATTTTTTCAAAAGTGAAGAAAAAAAAAAGATGACGATATGACTAGTGTTGCTTGCAAGTGCTCGCTACTTGAGTTTGCATTGGGTGTTCTGGTATGCTCCGAGAATTGCGGGTGCTCGAGTGACATGCTCAAGTCCCCGCCCCACATGTTTTGCGGCTGTTAGGCTATGTGCACACGATCAGGAATTGCTTGCAGAAATTTCTGCACCTCTTGGCAGCAAAAACGCTGCTGAAAATCTGCAGCGTTTTTGATTTTTTTTTTTGTGTGTTTTTGCCCGCAGATTTGCCATTCATTTTTTCCAATGCATTGTATTGGAAAAACACAGGCTAAAACGCACAAAGAATGGACATGCTGCTTCTTTTTCTGCACATGAAATTTAGTCAGGAAAAATCTTGATCATGTGCACAGAACTTGCAAAATGTCATAGGAAATCATGGAATAAGGTTTGCAATGCTTTTTTTGGCCCATTTCCGTGCAGAAAAAACGCACCAAAAACGCACTGTGTGCACAGAAAAAACACGCGGAACTGCCTGCTATACACGAGCAATCCGCGAATGTTTTTTTTTTTTTTGGGTGTCTAACAGCCGTTAAACATGCTTGGCAGGGACTCGAGCATGTTACCTGTGATACTCAGTGCATACCCGAGTACCCGATGCAAACTCAAGTAGCGAGCACATGCTCAACACTAATGGCAACTTATTTAATATGGCGACATAATGTTATCAAATTCTGTCATACCTTTGTTCAAATGCTCACTATACCCCTTGGTAAAATTCCTTGAGGGGTCTAGTTTCCAATATGAGGTCACTTGTGGGGGATTTCCAATGTTTATGCGCATCAGGGGCTCTCCAAACGCAACATGGCGTCTGCTCTAGATTCCAGCCAATTTTGCATTGAAAAAGTCAAACGTGCTCCTTCCCTTCTGAGCCCTGCCGTGCACCCAAACAGTAGTTTTCCCTCACATATGGGGTATCTGCATACTCAGGAGAAATTGCACAACAAATTTTATGGTCCACTTTCTCTTGTTACCCTTGTAAAAATTGGTGCATGAAGTAAAATTTTTTGTGAAAAAAGTTATTAAATGTTATTTTTTTCCTTCCTCGTTGCTTCAGTTCCTGTGAAGCACGTGAAGGGTTAATAAACTTCTTGAATGTGCTTTTGAGCACCTTGAGGGGTGCCGTTTTTAGAATGGTGTCACTTCAAATGTAATGTCCTCCCTAAAAAAAAAAATGGTTTTATAAATTTTGTTGCAAAAATTAGAAATTGCTGGTCAAATTTTAACCCTTATAACTTGCTAACAAAAAAAAAATTTCTGCAGAAATTGTGCTGATGTAAAGTAGACATGTGGGAAATGTTATTTATGAACTATTTTGTGTGACATACAGGTGCATCTCACTAAATTAGAATATCATCAAAAAGTTAGGCTGTGTGCCCACGATGCAGAAATGCTCCGGATTTTTCCTGAGAGTTTCTGCATCTCCCTGGCAGAAAAAACACATGCGGATTGTACATGCGTTTTCCTGCCAGGGGCATGCGGATGTGAAGCGTTCTTCACATGCATTTCTGCATGCGGGTTGTCAAGCGCTTTCCAAGCGATTTTAGCATCACTTGGAAAGTGCTTGACAACTTGGTCACACTATATAAATCCATGCAAACGGTATGGATTTATATATTGTGACCAAAAGAATGGTAAAAAATTAAATATTATGCTTACCTTCTGATGGCCCCCGGTGTCCTTATCCGATCCGTCCGGTGTCTAGCGGTGGTCTAAAAGGACCTTCCATGACGTCATTTAGTCATGTGACGGGTCACTCGACCGCCGACGTCAGCGGTCTCATGACCCGTCACATGACTAAATGACGTCATGGCCGGTCCTTTTTAGACCATCACAAGCTGCCGGCAAGCCAAGACGCATCGCCATGGAGACCGGGGGCCATCGGAAGGTGAGTATAATGTATATTTTTTATTTTATTCTTTTTTTTTTTTCTTTACAGGTACTATGGTACCTCCTCTTCTCCAAACTCGGGTACCATCCGCGCATAGAACCGCATGATATCCGCATGTGCACATGCAGTGATGCGGATATTAAGCGATTTAATGCAAGTCAATGGCGGCGAAAACGCTGCGATTCCGCAAAATAATTGGTAGTGCTGTGTTTTTTTCCGCAATGATAATCCGCAGCGGAAATTTCCGCAGCATGTGCACAGCACATGCGGATTATCATTGGGGAACATGGCAGGCCTTCTACCATGCGTTTTTTAAGTGATTCTGCAGCGGAAACGCTTAAAAAACGCATAGTGGGCAAACAGCCTTATACCCAAAAAGGGTATATTTGAATCTTCCCAGGTGTATGGGAACTCACTTTTCATAGAATTATTTAGATTTATATCCAGGTAAAAACTCAAGATTTTATATTTGGTCTCGTTTATTTTATAAAATGATATTCAGGCAAAAATTTTTACTAACGCGGATATCTCTCGAAGGCTATGTGCCCACGATGCGTTTTTCAAGCATTTACGCTGCGGAATTTCCGCAGCGTAAATGCTTGGTAAACCTTCCCCCATGGTCTCCAATGCAATTCCGCACTTTCAATGCCCATGCTGCGTATTTTTCCACAGCGTTTATGCTGCGCTCAAAAATCCGCAGCATGTCCATTAATTTTGCGGAAGCGCTGCTTTTTCGCCGCCATTGACTTGCATTAGAACGCGCCAATTCCGCAAGACTGCATCTGTACTTGCGTAATTGGCGCGTTCTAATGTGCGGATGGTACCCGGGTGTGGAGGACAGGAGACTCTCCTCCACACCCAGGTACCATAAAAAAAAAAGAATAAAATTAAAAAATAAAGATTATATTCACCTTCCGACGGCCCCCGGACTCCTTCCCTGTGCTGGCTGCCGATAGATCGCGCAGGACTGAAGGACCTGCGCTGACGTCAGTCATGTGACGGCAGGTCATTTAAGTACAGCGTACTGCAATCTGCCGGCTGCCAGCACAGGAGCGCAGCAAGCCTGCAGGGGCCATCGGAGGGTAAGTATTGGTTTATTTTTAACCACTCTCTCGGGTCACACTATATAAATCCATGCCGGTTGCATAGATTTATATAGTGTGACCTAGTTGTCACAAGCACTTTCCAAGTGATGCTATCGCTTGGAAAGCGCTTGACAACCCGCATGCGGAAATGCTTGTGAAGAACGCTTCACATCAGCATGTCCCTGGCAGGAAAACGCATGTACAATCCACATGTACAATCCGCATGCATTTTTTTCTGCCAGGGAGATGCAGAAACGCTCAGGAAAAAATTCTGAGCATTTCTGCATCGTGGGCACATAGTCTCAAAGAGTTTATTGGATCTGTTACCATTATAAGAACATCATCTGCAAAAAGACCCACTTTGTGTTGTCTCAATCCTGAAGGAATGCCTTTTAATATTTTGATTTGATCTTATTAATTCTACAAATGGCAGAATATCAGCACATAATAAGACATCAAATAACAAATCAGAAGGACTCACCACTCCACTTGGAGTGGTGAGAGGGGACAGTGGTGAGTCCATCTGATTTTGTTATTTGATGTCTTATTATGTGCTGATATTCTGCCTTGTAATTAGGGATGAGGTTTATTGTTCTACTTGATTTATTATAACCCATTAGATTTTGGTCTCCAGAGGGTATAACCCTACATGTGGTATTGCACTTGCATTTTCAATGAGTCATTCTTATTTTGTATGAATCATAACCATTTTGATTGCATTTGCACTTTGAATATATAGATTTCAATAAAATTCCTGAGGGTATTCGTTCTTATTAATATACTGATCTCTGGAGACTGTCTATATACGTCTATATACATCTAATCTGTACATGGATGATTAAATTGTAATATTTAATTACCCTCCCCTTCTTTGGCCTATATACCATTCTTATACGGTGGGCATACCCCTCCCCCCTCCTGAGCTACTTTTTTATTTTTTGTTTGTATTGTCTTTTGTATTTTAACTTGTCCTTGTGTTGTGTTTTTTTAATATATATGAATTAATTAATAAAATATATTTATTGTGTGATATTGCCTGTAAGGGAATACCTTAGTGCTCGTTATCTACAGTTAATAAACTACTCCTTGTGCATTGAGCAGGGCATAGGGGCATGGAGCACAGTGTTAGTTCCTAGGCAGGCTGAAGTGTTAGCAAAGGCTGTGGGTGGGTCTGCAGCGTATCTGGCAGCTGCTGGAGCTATTTTCATAGCAAACACTCCCTAAGTGAGTTAAGTGCACAGGGCTCCAGGCCTTGTAGATAGCTGTGGGAGGAGTACGCCCTTCTCCTGTAATGTCGGTAGTGAACAACAAATCCAGGAAGCTTGTATGGATCTACAGCTGTGCTCTGTCCGCTCTCTTCACTAGGTAAATGCTGCCTGCTAGCTTTTTACCATCCATATAGCATTGCTAGGTTTCTGCGAAGTCACAGCTGCAAGTGTGCTAACCGTAGATATACTGGTGATTAGGAAACAAACAGATCTGCAGCTGTCGTAATCTACTTCCCATAAACTTAAGTAAAGTCGGCCATACACATTAGAGGGCTGTCTGCTGAACAATACTCATTTGGCTGACAGCCATCTCGTTCGACTCTCCCATATACAGGAGTGCCCACTCGGCTGAGCGCTTCTGTGTTCTCTGTGAGAACGCCGCCAACACATTGGGTGGCGGCTTATCTCTGGGAGAACAATGTGATCAGCAGTCCGAAATCGGACATACACTATCGACATCTCTCCCAACCAGCAGTTGGCTGGCACCCACATACTCATTAGACCGTCAGCCGAACCTGTCAATATCGGCACATTCACCCAGCATTACCTTGTGTATGGGAGCCTAACTGTGCCCTTGTGTAATATCTGCACAGACTAAGATCCCAGGTACATTCAGCTGCATCACATCTAATGTAGTGTACTTAATTATATGCACCAAATGTCCAGCTGGGGGTCTTTATGTAGGGGAGACAGGGCAAAAACTTAGAACAAGGATGAATCATCATCGCCACACAATAAAAGAAAAAAAATAGATCTGCCTGTAGCCAAGCATTTTTGTTCCCCTGATCACAGCATAAAAGATATGAAATTACTGGTATTAAAAGGTAACTTCAAATCTCAGAGAGAAAGGAGAATCTCAGAATATAAACTGATGATGACCTTTAACACTTTCAGAGCAGGAATATTCATGTTGCATGGATTTATGTCATTCTACATCAACTAAGGAATGTGTTCCTCAGACTCTCAGACCTGTGAGGTCATCACAACACTGGACACAGGACAATAAAATCTTCACACTCCTATTAACTGCTAAAATATTTATAGCCAGAACTGTTTATTTCTTCCATAATAACTCTGCTTTTCATGACCTGTCTTACCTATTGCACTTTTTTTTTTTTCTCTCTTGTGTCTTATTGTGTATAAATATGTGACTCTTCAGATTTTGTGTTATACTAGCCTGATGAAGAGACCTGAGTAGTCTCGAAAGCTTGCAATTTGTTACCATCTTTTCAGTTGGCCATTAAAAGGTATCAACCACTGAGGACTCTCAAATCTAAATATTTTTCTGCACAGACTTATCAATTGCAGCTTGACCAGTGAAAAAGTAGACTATTCAGACATTGTATTATATGATACAGTGGGCCTCATATACCCAAGAAAAGAACAATGATTTTATTTCCTATTTCAGCCAACAGCAGTTTAGTTTCTCTGAGTTGGCATTGACATATGCTCAGAAGTTCTCCATGCCCAGCCTGATGGTTGCAGGTTTGCATATTTAAGTAGGTGGAAAGCTTTTCCTTCCTTATACAATTTAGGAAATTATATAATTCGACCAGAAACAATGAATTCATTTGTGGCGGGAACCGGAAGATATGTGTGACCAGATGTGACACGGAGCACATGTGGAACGCAATATGCGTTCCAACGTCTTACGAACTGGAAGTGGTTACCGGTGACGCATTCCGGCGGGATTATTGAAATAACCAGTGGCGGCATCATTAGATTGCCACCCCTACCCTTTGGCCAGCACGATGGGTGATTGTGCCAACACATGAATATCGTTCCCTAAGGAACCCTTACACTCCATAAAAAGGGGGAAAAGCGTTGGGTCTACCACTCTGCATCCAGATGGACCAGGACCATGACCACTTGTAAGGGGAATAATCGATCCCCACATAACCTCATGGGCCTTATGTGAAGCAGGAAATGAAGTAAAGTAATTTCATTGTTTTAGACACATTAAATCAATAGGAAGGGTCCTATAATGCTAGTCTCATTTTTGAATTGTCTTTATTTAAGGGTCATTATTGCCTTGAGGGTGAGCTACCGGTGAGCAGGGGCGCCATTCCTTCATTAGGGTGGCAACTTCTGCGATCAGGCAGGGATAAGATTACCAACATGGCTATAATAGGGACATATATATATATATATATATATATATATATATATATATATATATATATATATATATATATATATATATATATATATATGTATATATATGTGTATATATGTATATATATGTATATATATGTGTATATATGTATATGTATATATATGTATATATATGTATATATATATGTATGTGTGTGTATATATATATATATATATATATGTGTCCTTCCCATATTTTCTGCCTGCCAGATTGATTAACATTGGTGTAGTCTCCTCTCTACAAATTATAGTTGAGACTTCACCATTTTCATGCACTTATGTTATGCACTTTATTCGGATCTGTATGATCCCACGAGGGTTGTCTAGTCATAATTTTTTTTTTACTTATTTCTATATTGAGTATTTTTAATGTATACTAATAAAAGTATAAATCTTTATAGAGGGGTATTTTCTGGCATATAATCAATAGTCTGCGCCTTGTTATTGCATTATCGGTCATCATTGAGATATAATGCTCAGGTGTTCTTCATACCCAGCCTGATGTTTGCACTGTATGGACATGCGAACACCCGGTTTTATTTGCCAAGCATTTTCTTAATGTCTGTAATTTGTCTAATTGCTCTGTATACACATCCTGGAGGCACCATATAAGCATGAGGGAACCTGAGTGTCCAACACCGTGGACCACAATCTAATGATTTATTCTGCTGGAGTGGTGTAGATGTAGAGGAAGAGACTGCTAACACTTTAATGGCAGTCCAGGGCTTGGGCTCTTTATTAGGAGGCAGCTGATCAGTGTGTATGTTTGAGATTATACATGATTGATTTTTTACTCTGCAATTAATGTGATAAATGCTTTAATTTTCATACCTGCTTTGAAAATGAATGTATCCCATTCTTTCTGCACATTCTTGTTGTACTGTTTGCTGATTTCTTTGATCGCTCCTGTTAGACAAACACTTAGGGGGAATTTATCATTTTTACTTTTTAGACACATTTGTAAAAGTTGTGCTCTGTTTTTACTTTTAACTTGTCCAAAGGATCAGGTTCCCCAGCATTTCCCCTGTTTTAGCTATATTTCACTTGTGATTTACTTTTCTTCTTTTTTTTTTTTCAACTTGAGTAGGAGGGTGAAGTAACATTTCTTGACAGTAGTGTAATATCTTAAGTGCCCCAAATTTATGAAACATCGCTCAACAATTTGATAAGGTAAAGAATATTTGTAACGTGTTAGCCAGTAGATAGAACAATATTGGAATCTGAGAGTCCTCAGTGGTTGATACCTTTTAATGGCTAACTGAAAAGATGGTAAACATAGCAAGCTTTCGAGACAGCTCAGGTCTCTTCTTCAGGCTAATAATGACACCAAATCTGAAAAGACATACATATATACATAGGCAAAAAAAGAGGAAAAAAAAAATCAGTGCTATGTGCTGTCGTAAATACGACATGTGATGTAAAGCAGAGTCAGGCTAGGGAGGGGGAGAGGAGCTGGGAAAGTGAAAGCAAGATTCTAAGATAGGCGGAACAAATTGTATTATTGGTATATGGTTAGTAACCTGTGGAGATCTGAAAATACTTAAGTGAGTTGTGGAAAGCGATAAATCAAAGCAAGAGAGTTCACATACATGTCAAAAAATATATGATATCCCCAAATGCCCACTTATTTTGTATAAAAGCTCATGAATCCATGTGATACATTTAATCCTGTTTTGAATGTGTCAAAGGTTGTTGTCAGTTTGTATTCCCAAATTCTTCTCTCTCTCCGAGATTTGAAGTTGCTTTTTAAGATGAGCAGATTCATATCTGTTAAACTGTGGTCAGGGCTGGAAAAGTGCTTTGCTACAGGATTAAACAGGATTAAATGTATCACATGGATTCATGAGCTTTTATACAAAATAAATGGGCATTTGGGGATATCATATATTCATGTGTTATATAAATTTAAAGGACAACTGGTGATATCACATCTCCAAGAGACTCCATTTTGAGGACAACGAACTTTTGACATGTATGTGAACTCTCTTGCTTTGATTTATCGCTTTCCACAACTCACTTAAGTATTTTCAGATCTCCACAGGTTACTAACCATATACCAATAATACAATTTGTTCCGCCTATCTTAGAATCTTGCTTTCACTTTCCCAGCTCCTCTCCCCCTCCCTAGCCTGACTCTGCTTTACGTCACCTGTCGTATTTACGACAGCACATAGCACTGATTTTTTTTTTTTTTTTCCCTCTTTTTTTTGCCTATGTATATATGTATGTCTTTTCAGATTTGGTGTCATTATTAGCCTGAAGAAGAGACCTGAGCTGTCTCGAAAGCTTGCTATGTTTACCATATTTTCAGTTAGCCATTAAAAGGTATCAACCACTGAGGACTCTCAGATTCCAATATTGTTCAACAATTTGAGAAATTTGTTGCAAATAACACCAACGCAATCGCAAGCAAATCTGACTTCATGAATTCCTCTCATTCCCCCTTGTAAGTTTGCTATATTTGCTATATTCATGGGTGTTCCTCACCATCACTCCCTACTAGAGATGAGCGGATCTATTTGCAGGACTCTGGTCCAGTATGCAGGTCAGTGGTATCTGGCAGCTAGATGGGAGGCCCTTGAATCTCTCACCTTCTGGCATCCCCGGTGCAACGGGATGCACAGATAACATTGCGCCAGCACTGGCTAATCAAAAGCCGCTCTGGGGATGCCAGAAGATTATAGGTTTACGGGCCTCCTGTCTAGCAGCCATGTGTCACTAACCTGGAAACATCGATCTACTCATCTCTAGTCCTTCCCTTTATTACAATGACTGATGAGCCGCTCTAGAAGCGGGCACAATGACCAGCTGTCAGTCACCTCCAAGTGGGGTGAGCACTCTTCTCATGAATATCTCAAAGTACTGTAGAAATATTAGCCCGTTATTGTGGTTCTTACAGACCTGTCTACGTCATGCAGTAGTTATTGCAGTCAGTGTAATTGGCATTTAAAATGAGAATTGCTCCATATCAATCATAGCTTGTGGCTATGCCATTAGTTTGTGATGGGAATATCCCTTTAGGAGATATTCAGAGGGCAGAAATGTTGTAGAAATTCCAATAAACTGAAAATCAGGTCTATTTATCTGAATGGGGCTGCACTGGTGGCAACTGTATGGATTTCTCCAATCGGAAGTAACTTCAATACGTCTGTTGCTCTAAATGTGCTGAGATTAAAAAGGAACATTAATTTTTAGCATACATCCTCTCATTTTAGGTGTAGACTATCGGAGTAAACAATGAGTTATCCCGGTTATCCTCCGATGGGCGGCTTTCCTCCTGTTCCTACAGGTAAGAAATTCAAACTTCTCCTCTGTACACGTCCTGTCTACTATATATTGTATGAATTTACTCACATTCCTCCTGGTCTCCAAAGGGGGTAAGAATCATATTCTCCTATTTATTTAGTTCAGAAAGTTTTGATTTTTTTTTTTTTTTTGCTTCATCTTTATCTCCTTTAAGGGAGGCCTCAGTTCTGCTTTTTACATAGTGGCTATTGTTTGGTTGATTTCAGATATTGCTTTAGAATATCTGATTGTGGTAAAACTTCCCTTTTTTCCCATCCACACACAAGAGGCTATGTTTATTCTTAGGTATATAATGGTTGTTCTGCTTGTTTTTTTACTACAGGCAGTAACCCATGGGGTGCACCCAGTAACACACCTCCCATAGGATTGGATATGCAAGCGGGCTTCTCTCAGCAGTACAATCCACAACAATATATGGTGAGTACTGTCAGCAATTAGAACAATAAATGAGTTAATATTAGCCTTTAAAGGAAAACAGCCATTAAAGTATATTCTCACCTTAGCAATTCATGTCTGAGGTGGGAAGACTTGTCTATGTGGTGGCCTGCTATATAAATAAATAATAATCATGCAGGCTGCGCTCTGCTGTTTTGGTAATTCCTATAATAGTGAATTGGAGAATACCCATGTAAAGATCAAAAAGGTATTTGAGTATAAAAAGTATTCTTTGTGGAGTCATTCAGAAATGAATATGCTGCTGATATCAGGGAGCTTTTTTTATGAGATTGTGAACTTTCAACAAACTTCTTCCCATAGGCCTAGTTATATGTAAAAAAAAATAGACAAACTGTGCTTTACTTACCCTCTCTAGATGGGTCCAGTGCTGTGTGTCCACTGCTGCCCTAGTCTCTGTTGTTTGGCTGCAGAAGTGATATGATGTAGACACTGCTGCTGCCAATGACTGAAATCAGATGTAGACGGCACCACCCTCTAGAGGCCAGTGATGGCTGCAGTGCTGTTGACATGATTTCACCGCTGCAGTCAAACAGAGACTGGGGCGGCAGTGGAAACACAGTGCTGGATCCTGGGAGGAAGTAAAACATAGTTTGTATCTTTACACATAAATGAGCCTGTGGGCAGAAGTTTGTTAAATGGCGACAACCCCTTCGAATCTGTTAGTAGAATACAATCTATGACCCAGAACACAGAAATGTAAGCGCCCAGTAACTAATAAAGGATCCAGTTCAAAGATGTAATTACTATGCTAGCAGTTCTCTGTTTAACCCCGCCCGACCCCTGATTGGCAGCTTTCTGCTCATGTACAATGTACACAGTAAGCGTCCAATCAGTGCTTTGGGTGGGTTACACACAGCTCATGAATATGGAGGACTACCTGGCTGCAGCTTTACTAGTCCTCAAGTGATAATCTGCTACTCAGAACACAGTGATTTTATCAAAACTACAGCAAGCAGCCCAGTAAGTGACACATTGCTGATATCAGGGAGTCTGCCCCTATATGACACTGCTCTAAGACGGGGTAGCAAAAACCTGCTGACAGATTCCCTTTAACAAATAGTTTGCTGTCAGATTCATGATACTGTTTTCTGTTGATTGATGAGTGTTGTGATAAAGAATTTAGAGAAAAACATTGCATATGCAGGCGTTGTAGAACTTCTAGGTAACTTATATTGTATTGATTAAATGTATTCTGCTTGTCACAGCCAGGATCGGGCTACCCATTTGGAGGAATGAACCCTCCCCAAGCAATGTATCCACCAGCAGGTGGTGGGTATCCACCAGCAGGGGGTGGGTATCCTCCTGCACCTGGTTTTGGGGCACCACAACAACCACAAGTGCCTGGTTATGGTATGTATCCTGCTCCAGATGCTGGACATCAACCAGGGATGCCAGGGTATAATGCAGGATACCCAGGTCAGCTTCCAGGACAACCACTTCCAACACCAGGACAGCCACCGATGCCAGCACCTGGGCAGCCACCGATGACTTTCCCTGGCCAGCAACCAATGCCAAACTACCCCCAAGCTCCAGCAGTAAACCCCTCTATGCCACAGTATCCATCGCAACCATCAGTAACACCCAGTATTCCTCATATGAAGGTAATGCTATATGACAACTTGCAGTCTCTTTTCTATTTAAGCCAAAATGGGGTGAATGGAAAAGTGTTCTTTATGGAGGATGAACCCTTTGATTTTCATTTGTGAATGCTCTACATAACGCAATGTACAGATAACACTGCTTGATTCAGAATTTGCTTGTTTTCTATCTAGAATCGAGGCACGATCACAGATGCACCAAACTTTGATCCACTCAGAGATGCTGAAGTTCTCAGAAAGGCCATGAAAGGATTTGGTAAGGAATTGCAAAAGAAAATGTTCTAATGCATTTGACATTGTTTTTACTCTTTTATTTTTGTACCAAATCTATAATTTTGGCATCATAAATCTTCAAACTTGAAAATTCTAAATTGCTTCTTCAATCAGCCATTATGCATCATGGCATATAGTGCTGTGAAAAAGTGTTTGCCCCCCTTTCTGATTTTTTTTTATTCTTTTGCATGTTTGTCACACTTAAATGTTTCAGATCACAAAATAAATTTAAATATTAGACAAAGATAACACAAGTAAACAGAAAATGCAGTTTTGAAATAAAGGTCTTTATTATTAAGGGGAAAAAAATCCAAACCTACAGGGCCCTGTGTGAAAGTGACCCCCCCCCCCCTTTAAAACATAGATGTAATAAACCGCAGTTAATTTATGGGAAGCTGAGTTAAGTTTCCCTAGCGACACACAGGTCGATTACTGCCACATGTGTTCTTGATCAAGAAATCACTTAAATAGGACCTGCCTGAAAAAGTGAAGTAGACTAAAAGATCCTCAAAAGCCAGACCTCATGCTGCGATCCAAAGAAATTCATGCAATCCAAAGAAATTCAGGAACAAATGAGAAACAAAGTAATTAAGATCTATCAGTCTGGAAAAGGTTATAAAGCCATTTCTAAATCTTTGGGATTCCAGCAAACCACCGTGAGACCCATTATCCACAAGTGGTGAAAACATGCAACAGTGGTGAACCTTCATAGGAGTGGCCGGACGACCAAAATTACCCCAAGAGGTCACAAAAGACCCCACAACAATATCCAAAGAACTGCAGGCCTTAGTTAAAGGGGTTTTTCCCACAAACAAAAGTTCATTTTAATCAATAGATCTTGGAATAATAATTTAATTGTTCATGACTCCACCATAAGAAAGAGACTGGGCAAAAATGACATGCATCGCAGAGTTCCAAGACCAAAACCACTGTTAAGCAAAAAAGAACACAAAGGCTCATCTCAGTTTTGCTAGAAAACATCTTGATGATCGCCAAGACTTCTGGGAGAATACTCTATAGACGAAGGAGACAAAAGTTGAACTTTTTGGAAGGTGTATGTATCATTACTTCTTGCGCAGAAGTAACACAGCATTTCAGAAAAGGAACATCATACCAACAGTAAAATGTGGTGGTAGTGTGATGGTCTGGGGCTACTTTGCTGTTACAGGACCTGGAGACTTGCTGTAGTAAATGGAACCATGCATTATGCGGTCTACTAAAAAATCCTGAAGGAGAATGTCCGGACATCTGTTCATGACCTCAAGCTGAAGCGCACTTGGGTTATGCAGCAGGATAATGATCCAAAACACACCAGCAAGTCTACCTCTTAATGGCTTAAGAAAAAGTGGCCTAGTCAAAGTCTTGGACACAGGAATAATGGATCAGGACTCCGTTAGAGTGGTGTACGTGGAGTAAAATATGCAGGAAGGAAGTAATTCCCGGCACTCACGTGTTCAGTGAATAATTACTCTTTTATTTCATTGCTCCAAAGCCTGGGACAGGCTGAAACATCCTTTGGAGCAATGAAATAAAAGAATAATTATTCTCTGAACACACGAGTGCCGGGAATTACTTCCTTAGTCAAAGTCTTGACCTTAATCCGATTGAGATGCTGTGGCATAATCTTAAAATGGTGGTTCTTGCTCGGAAACCCTCCAGTGTGGCTGAATTACAACAATTTTGCAATGATGCTTGGGCCAAAATTCCTCCAAAGCTTTTTTAAAAAACTCATTTCAGTTATCGCAAACGCTTGATTGCAGTTGTTGCAGCTAAGAGTTGGCCCTACAGTTGTTAGGTTTAGGGGGCAATAACTTTTTCACACAGGGCCCTGTAGGTTTGGATTTCTTGTTCCCTTAATAATAAAAACCTTCATTTAAAAACTGCATTTTGTGTTTGCTTGTGTTATCTTTGTCTAATATTTAAATTTGTTTTGGGTCTGAAACATTTAAGTGTGACAAACATGCAAAAGAATAAGAAATCAGGAAGGGGGCAAACACTTTTTCACACCACTGTATATATGGCCACTGTGAGCATTTTGATGCCATATGTAGTGCACAGTACTAAACCATATTGACTGCTTTGCAATCAGTATTACACCCGAGATGTGCACGCTGTTGTGCCTGATGCTGTACCCATCTCAATTGATAAAGAGCCCTTGTTTCTGCTGTTGGCTTAAGGGAATCTTTAGAGTATACCACAAGGACTGAAGAAAAGCTACAGGTAAATTGTTACCTAGAACATTTTAACATAAATATCATTAAGCTCTGTGGAAGTTTACTTTTCTTCTTGCCATTTATAATCTGCTGCTGATCATTTTTCTTGCTTGAGATACACAATAAATAAAATAACAATTTCTATGTTCTGCTATCAGGAACTGATGAAAAGGCCATTATTGAGTGTCTGGGGAGCCGGTCAAATAAGCAAAGGCAGCAAATTGGTTTATCCTTCAAAACTGCTTACGGAAAGGTAGGTGTTCATTCTAGATTAGTACATTTCCATTGTACATCATGTTTCTGGTCTCTGATTGCAGCCAGCCATGGACACATTGGATATTTTTCTTCTGGTTACCATGACTATATGTGTAGTGAGGGATATGTATATATGTGCACATGAAAGTCTAATATTTGTTTTTGTATTCTCAATGCACAAATACATATATGAAGTGCAGAGGTTATTATTAATTTTTATCGTGTGTCCTAGCACCAAAATATTCCGCAGCACTGTGCAGAGAGTTTCACCATTGATGTCAGTCTCTGTCCCCAATGGTGTACAAATTGCGTTACTTATTTTGGACACATTATAGGGCCATATAATGTTTTTGGAGCTTAGGAGGAAACTCGCACAAAAACAGTGAGAATATACTAATTCCATAGATGTTGCTTTTGGTTTGCATTTAAACCCTGGACTGCAGAGCAGCAACAGAGATGTAGCAGAGTTTTTCACTTAATAGGTAGTATGTGGACTTTTTATCTTCTATAATATATTGTAATAAATATCTTTCCATATCGAAAGTACAACATTTTCTTAAATTATGATCTTGTCATGAAATTAACGGCTTGATAGAATTATCAGTAATTAACCACATATATTCTTATATAGAGGGGGCATAACTAATCTAGTAATCAAACTGACTCCGGCTACATTCTCATGAGTATTTGGTGAGCTTTTGGTGTTGGAGATTTCCTGCAGCCTTTCTCCACCAAATGGGTGCGTTTTTTAGTGCATCTTTTTACGTGTGTTTTTGACGCTGCCGTTTTTGTCTCTTGTTGGTGTGTCATGTTCTATATAAAGCTGCTTTGTTTTTTGATACTTCCTGGTATTTGGCTTTGACTAAACTTTATTGATGTAGTTATTTTTTAGTGTGCTTTTGACACTGCGGAAACACAGTAAAAACAAAAATGCATTTTTTACCTGTGGATTTTTCATATCTAATGATAGTTTGTGGAGAAATTTTGCACACAAAACTCAGCGTACCCACAAGAGAAATTGACGTGTTGCAGATTTTAAACACACACCACAGGTCAGTTTATGCAGCGTAAAAAAAAAAAATGCTGGCTGGGTATGAGGTTTCTATAAATCCCATCCACTTTGCTGGAACTGTAAGATGCTGTGTTCTTTGCTTAGTGAAAATATGCAGTGTCAAAAACTCATTGCGGGAACTTAACCTTAAGCCCTATTTGGCTATACCCCACACACATCCACACACAGCCACTATCATTAGTCCATAGGAATAATAATAATCTTTATTTTTATATAGCGCCAACATATTCCGCAGCGCTTTACATACATGATCATGGCTGTCCCCATTGGGGCTCACAATCTACATTCCCTATCAGTATGTCTTTGGAGTGTGGGAGGAAACCGGAGAACCCGGAGGAAACACGGGGAGAACATACAAACTCCTTGCAGATGTTGTCCTTGGTGGGATTTAAACCCAGGATCCCAGCACTGCAAGGCTGCAGTGCTAACCACTGAGCCACCGTGCTGCCCAGGAACTAAGTAACTCCTAACTATATCTGATAGCATGGTCTGTCAGGAATTGACCGCTCTCCATCTGTTCTGGTCAGACAGTAGGGATACGTGGACTTGTCTCCATCGTTGATTACAAGTATACATATTCTAGTAAAATTCTCACACTATGAGGCTCTATCGCAAGTGTTATTTCAGACATAATGAGTGAATTAAAATCTCTGAGCACCGCGGCTTCTTCATTTTAGAAAACATTGGGCATGTATGGCTCTAGGCTTCCTATATCACATCTCAAATATTACTTTTATCTGGAATTTCTTAAAAGCATTACAGAAAAATATTTTCAGTTTTTGTAATTGAATGTGTTAAATACACTCGCTGTAATATTTGTGTAAATCCAATTGTGATTTACATGCTTACAACTTACCATTGTGGTTAGCTATTACACGCAGTCTTCCAGCTGGGTTAATTTACTGTGCCTTAATGGACTGATGAAAACCTTGTTTTTCTCAGTCTGCGTGATGTGGGTGATGCGATTTTTAAGCAAGCTTAAAATGTCTGTTCTCAGCAGGACATGAACTGCAGAGAACAAGTGTGGCCGGTTTGTCAAAATGGGTCCTAATACTAATACTGCGATGTGAGAGAGAGAGCCATTAAAAGTTTGTCACAAATTGCAATTAATAATCATTACTGAGAAAAACAAGGTTTTATCATCACATTAAGGCAATGTAAATTTGTGTATAATTGTTAGCAACGATACCTAAAAAATGTAAGAGAAAATGGTAAGTTGTAAGCATTTAAATCAGGCATTCCCTGCTTGGGAGCCACATGTAGCTTGCAGACCCTTGATGTGTAGCTCATGGCGGTCTACCAGCTTGTAGCATTAGCACTAGGTCTAGCAAACAGCTATGAAGAGCGGGTCTCCAGCCGGTGACTTGTGCAGATCTGCATGTGCATATACTGACGTGGTTGGAGAGAAAAATTAAGTAAGTGCTAAACTGGACAAAGGATGATAATGCCATATAGAGAGGGTTCTGGAAGTGGCAGTGTGGGGGGGGGGGGGGGGAGTGCTTCATGCAAGAATATGGAAAGATGGGAACCCCCGGATGCAAGTACATTGCCTCGGTGTTATTTCTGTGGGCAAGCTTTGGCGTTCATTATACCTGTAAGTTGGGCTCTGGGTATCGCTACTTTGGGGGAGAAGGGAACTGGATGTTACTTCCTGCGGGTGCTCTGTATGTGGCTCACAACCCTCTCTCAGAGCTGACTGTGGCTCTCAAGGTAAGAAAGGTTGGAGATCACTGATTTAAATCATTATGGGTTTTATACAAGTGGGTACCCATTTAAGTCCACATGTTTCCCTACTACCTGACCAGAACAGATGGAGAGCGGTCCATTCCTGACTGACCATGCTATCAGGTGTGGTTAGGAGATACTTAGTTCTTATGGACTAATGAGAGTGGCTGGGTGTGGATGTGTGAGGTATACCCGAACAGGGCTTAAAGCAAAGTTCCCACAATGAGATTTTGATGCGGCTTATTTTCTCTGAGCAAAAAATGCAGCTAAAGTTCAGCAAAGTGGATTGGATTTCTAGAAATCTCTTTATGCAGTGCAAAATAAAAGCACAGTGGGCAACTCACCTGTGGTGCGTGTTTCAGATCGACAACATGAAATTTTCTCTTGCGGGTACACGGGAGTTTTATTTTCCTATAGAATTGCATTAGATGCTGAAAATCTGCCTGTTAAAAACGGATGTGCTTTTAGTGTGTTTCCGCAGCATTAAAAGTGCATGTTATCCGCATATGACTATCAATAAGGTTTAGTCAAAGCCAAATACCAGGACATAGCAAAAACAAAACCGCTTTATATAGAACATGACACACCAACAAGAGACAAAAACCGCGATAAAAACACACGTAAAAATATGCATTAAACTATGCAACTATTAGATGCAGACAGGCTGCAGGAAATCTGCAACACCAAAAACTCACCAAATACTCATGAGAATGTAGCCGGAGGCTGTACCATTACTAGATTAGTTATGCCCCCTCAATATAAGAATATATGTGGTTTATTACCTGTAATTCTATCAAGCTGTTAATTTCAAGAAGAGATCATAACTTAAGAAAATGTTGTACTTTCTATATGGAAAGATATTTATTTATTACAATAGATTATAGAAAATGAAAAGTCCACAAACTATCTAATTATTGAGTGAAAAACTCTGCTACATCTCTGTTGCTGCTCTGCAGTCCAGGGTTTAAATGCAACCAAGGGCAATATCTATGGAATTAGTATATTCTCACTCACTGGTTTTTGTGTGAGTTTCCTCTTAAGCTCCAAAAACATTAATAGCCCTATAATGTGTCCAAAATAAGTAAGGTCATTTGTACACCACTGGGGACAGAGACTGATATGAATGGTGAAACTCTCTGCACAGTGCTGCGGAATATTTTGTCGCTAGGAAACAAAGATAAAAATGAATAATAACCTGCACTTCATATATGTATTTGTGCATTGAGAATACAGAAATAAATAGACATTCATGTGCACATATACATGTCCCTACACAGTCATAGTAACCAGAAGAAAAGCATCAAAATTCACCACACATACAAGTTGGGGTTACACACTTGTTCTCACCAGTCAAACCACTCTTACGTTGTATGCACATGTACAGTAAGTCCTAATTCATCAAGACCAGTGGTTTTCACACCAGTCTTGATAAGGGGTCATGGTTGAGTTTGAGGTGCCTGATGCAAATGCCTTTTAACCCCTTCACGACTTAAACGTATATTTACATAATATGTCATGTCCATGATTTTTATGCAGGCTCCGATGCTGAGCCCGCATCTTTCCCCGCACATGACAGCCAATTTAATCAGCTGTCATGTGCCTTTAACAGTCGCGGGTGGAGCATTACTCCGCCCATGACTGTTAACCTGTTAAATTCAACTGTAAATCTCTAACAGCAGGATTTAACACGCGCCGACCGGACACGTGTTATTCCAACCCATCGGCGCACTTGAGACGTGATCATGGGGCTCCAATGGATTGTCATGAAGACCACCTCTGCTGAAGACCCCCGTGCCTGTCATACTCCTGCTTGTGGCCAGTGTTCATGGGAGATCGTCAGTTCTGCTACACACAGCAGTGCTGAAGCCCTGCTATGTACAGTATAGCACAGATGATCACAGCTTCAAGTATCCTAAGGATACTATTTAAATAAAATATAAAAAGTGAAAAAAAAAGTTTTTGAAAATATAGAGAAAAAAAAACCCACCACAAGTTCAAATCACCCCCCTTTTTGCCCACATTGAAAACAAAACAAAACAAAAAAATACACGTTTGGTATTGCTGTGTTCAGAAATGTCCGAGCTATGAAAATATAAAATAAATTAATCCTATCGGTAAACGGCGCAACGAGAAAAAAAATCGAACCGCCAGAATTATGCTTTTTTTGGTCACTGCAACATTGCAATAAGAGGTGATCAAAACATTTTATCTACCCCAAAATGATATCAATAAAAATTTTAGCTCAGGGTGCAATAAATAAGCGCTCATACAGCTCCATATCCCAAAAAATGAAAACATTACGGGTCTCAGAAAATGGCGACAAAAGCTAAACTTTTTTTCGCACAAATTTTTCAGAATTTGTTTTCACCACTTAAATAAAAAATAAACTATACATGTTTGATATCTGTGCACTCATACTGACCTGGGGAATCATATGGACAAGTCAGTTTTACCATATAGTGACTATGGTAAACAAAAACCCCAAAAAAGTATTGTGGAATTGCACTTTTTTGCAATTTCACTGCATTTGGATTTTTTTTTTTCCGTTTTCCACTACACTATATGATAAAATCAATGGTGCCATTCAAAAGTCCAACTCATCCTGCAAAAAAAAAATCCCTCATTGATGGAAATATAAAAATGTTCTGGCTCTTGGAAGAAGAGGAGGGAAAAACAAAAAATGGCCCAGGGTGAAGGGGTTAATGAATCAGACTGCTTGCAGAGTGGTAGAAACTGGAGTAAGATTTGTGGCATAAAGAACACTGGCACAGTCACACGAACAAATGTATCAACATTTCAGAATTCTGGCATAAAAGATTTGATGAATTGTGGCCATAATGCCATGCAGATTTTGTAGTCACTAGGTTTTTGATATGTAATCTGAGAGCAGCATGATGTAGGGACAGAGACCTTGAGTCCAGCGATGTTTTATTTAGTTTGATTCCTGAAGTTTTGATAAAATCCCTGTTTTATCTGCAGCAGATCCATCAGTTCTCTGAATGCTGAACTCTGTGTGATCCGACCGACACCACTGATTGGCAGCTTTCTGTGCAAACTGTGCATAGACAGAAAGTTGCAAATCAGGGGTGGGTGCCGGAGAACTGCATGGCCCAAGACAACTAGTCCTCCAGTGATAATCGCCTGCTGATAAAACACTGAGCAAGCAACCCAGTAAGTGATACATTGCTGAAATCAGGGTCTCTGCCCGTACATCATGCTGCTGTCAGTTGGGGTAGCAAGAATGTGCTGTGTGAGCCCCTTTAATATATTACCAGCAATGCTGATGTGATTTAATAAAGCTCATATATATACTTTGTGGATATTATCCTCTCATAAATTCATGTAGTTTGGATTTTCCGTTCCGAAGCATGTCAATTCTATTGGTGTAATTTCTTTCAGACTTCACACTTGCAATGTACGGAGTGAAGTCTGGCAATTCCACAACAATATATGCGACAAAATCTGCATGAAACATGCAGTCCTTGCTGCGAATTCGGTGTGTTTTTTGGTTGCAAAATTTTGACTGATTTGTTTGCGCCAAATTTGTCACATATACAGTACAGACCAAAAGTTTGGACACACCTTCTCATTTAAAGATTTTTCTGTATTTTCATGACTATGAAAATTGTATATTCACACTGAAGGCATCAAAACTATGAATTAACACATGTGGAATTATATACTTAACAAAAAAGTGTGAAACAACTGAAAATATGTCTTATATTCTAGGTTCTTCAAAGTAGCCACCTTTTGCTTTGACTACTTTGCACACTCTTGGCATTGTCTTGATGAGCTTCAAGAGGTAGTCACTGGAAATGGTTTTCACTTCACAGGTGTGCCCTGTCAGGTTTAATAAGTGGGATTTCTTGCCTTATAAATGGGGTTGGGACCATCAGTTGTGTTGTGCAGAAGTCTGGTGGATACACAGCTAATAGTCCTACTGAATAGACCGTTAGCTGCTTTTTTCTTGCCATAATACAAATTCTAAGTAAAGAAAGAAAGAAAAATTGGGCAAACTTTGAAAGTGTCCCCAAGTGCAGTTGCAAAAACCATCAAGCGCTACAAAGAAACTGGCTCACATGAGGACCGCCCCAAGAAAGGAAGACCAAGAGTCACCTCTGCTTCTGAGGACAAGTTTATCGCAGGTTAATAGCAGCTCAGATTAGAGACCAGGTCAATGCCACACAGAGTTCTAGCAGCAGACACATCTCTACAACAACTGTTAAGAGGAGACTTTGTGCAGCAGGCCTTCATGGTAAAATAGCTGCTAGGAAACCACTGCTAAGGACAAGCAGCAAGCAGAAGAGACTTGTTTGGGCTAAAGAACACAAGGAATGAACATTAGACCAGTGGAAATCTGTGCTTTGGTCTGATGAGTCCAAATTTGAGATCTTTGGATCCAACCAGCGTGTCTTTGTGCGATGCAGAAAAGGTGAACGGATGGACTCTACATGCCTGGTTCCCACCGTGAAGCATGGAGGAGGAGGTGTGATGGTGTGGGGGTGCTTTGCTGGTGACACTGTTGGGGATTTATTCAAAATTGAAGGCGTACTGAACCAGCATGGCTACCACAGCATCTTGCAGCGGCATGCTATTCCATCCGGTTTGCGTTTAGTTGGACCATCATTTATTTTTCAACAGGACAATGACCCCAAACACACCTCCAGGCTGTGTAAGGGCTATTTGACCAAGAAGGAGAGTGATGGGGTGCTACGCCAGATGACCTGGCCTCCACAGTCACCAGACCTGAACCCAATCGAGATGGTTTGGGGTGAGCTGGACCACAGAGAGAAGGCAAAAGGGCCAACAAGTGCTAAGCATCTCTGGGAACTCCTTCAAGATTGTTGGAAACCATTTCCGGTGACCACCTCTTGAAGCTCATCAAGAGAATGCCAAGAGTGTGCAAAGCAGTCATCAAAGCAAAAGGTGGCTACTTTGAAGAACCTAGAATATAAGACATATTTTCAGTTGTTTCACACTTTTTTGTTAAGTATATAATTCCACATGTGTTAATTCATAGTCTTGATGCCTTCAGTGTGAATGTACAATTTTCATAGTCATGAAAATACAGAAAAATCTTTAAATGAGAAGGTGTGTCCAAACTTTTGGTCTGTACTGTATATGGCTGTAAAATTGGTTTCCTGGCCGTAAAATATTTCCGTTTTTTGTTATTAAACTTTTTGTTTTGCGAAGTATTGAGAGCTCACCACGCTTGTCTGAGGATAGGGAGCTGAGAGGACCGATGTCAGTGGGTGCTGAACCCCGCTGGTGATGCACAGCCAAACATGTAGAGGAAGTATTGCGGGACATCAACCAGGTGAAATGAAACATCTTTATTAGAACATCTCTAAAACAAGTAGAATCATACCATGATTAAGGACATCTGTTGTGCCAGAAACGCTCCAGTTTTTTTAACCTGGTTCTTGGATGGATCCACTTGTTTTAAAGATGTTCTAAAAAAAGATTTTTAATTTTATGTGCCGCACTATTTCCTCTTCCTCTACATTTCTTTTTTGCACTCTGTCATGAAGGTGAAAGCATAGAAGTCACTATTAGGCTGGCCATTTTAGTTATGACATAAGTTGTACGGCCAAAAATTACCATGCGCCACTGCTACATTGCTGCACAATGTAGATGAATGGGGTCGCCCTGACCACAACGTACTGCCATTGCAACATGCAAGTTGAGAAAATTCCAACAGGTTCGGACTTTTTGTTACTTGCTTGTCATGTAACAGTGTGACCCCATTCACCTGCATAACTTTGCGATATACCAGTATTTATTTATTTTCTGTTTGAACCACAAGTGTCTGCGACATTCAGCGTACCACCACCCGCTATCAATCTCCATGGCCGTTTCATTCACCCTCCTGACTGATCACTCTTTGAAACTGGGGCTCAGCAGGTGCCACTGAATCATTAGATAGATGACTTTATACACATGTAATGCAGACATTATATACGCTAATATACCTGCAGAAGGTCATAACTGCTGTGTCCGGCAAATCAAGTTCTAGTTCCTCCTTGGGATCTGAAGAACTGGCAATTCTGTTTCTTTGGTCGTTTGAGTGCCCAAAACTTTTTGACAAAACTGATTTTCCCTCCTTTTTGTATTAGGATTTAATAAAGGACCTGAAATCTGAAATTTCTGGGAACTTTGAAAAAACAATTTTAGCAATGATGAAAGCACCGAGCATGTATGATGCCCAAGAAATCCATGATGCAATTAAGGTGAGTGAGTGCTGTTAAAGTAGTACATTATGATCAGAAAAGAATGGCCACTAACTTTTTTTTTTGTTGTATTTGCTCAGGGTGCTGGGACAGATGAAGAATGTCTTATTGAGATCCTAGCATCTAGGAGCAATGCAGAAATTTTAGAAATCAACAGAGTGTATAAAATGGGTAAGTTGACCACAGTCCTGTAAAGGAAATCTGTCACGCGATTCATACTGCCAAAATCATGGGCAACATGAATCAGAGATTGGTTGCACTATTTCAGCCAGGTATATTTGTCTCTGAAATGCTCCAGCATTTCAGAGAACATTTAGTTAAAAGATCAGGTTGGGTACCATAGTCGGAGACCGGACTAGTCTAGTGCCGCTCCTGATTATTAACAGGTCTAGGGGTGGGATTCAATTTTTTAACAACGGGTTCCCTGTTTGTGTTATGAAACCACGCCCATTTTAAAGTCAAACCCCCTTTTTGTCAGCCACACACATTTTCGCACACATTTTCCTCAACCACAAAACACAAGTAACGGTAACTAAAAGTAAAGGCGATTTACACTTCTTACCCTACCTTACCCCAAACTGTCCAGCACACATTGTCCCAGTCACTGTCAGTCACTTCTTAATATGGTGGATAGTTTTAATCCCTTCATCCCCCAGGCCTGCTTTCGTCTTAATGGCCTGGCCAAATTTTACAATTCTGACCAGTGTCACTTTTTATATGGTAAAAACTCTGGAACACTTTAACTTATCCATCTGATTCTGACATTTTGTTTTTTTTGTGACATATTGTACTTCATAATAGTGGTAAAATTTGTTCAAAATGACTTTTGTTTGTTTGTGAAAAAAATGGAAATTTGGCAAAAATTCTGAAACTTTCGCAATTTTCAAACTTTATTTTTATTCCCTTAAATCAGAGAGTCATGTCACACAAATTGGTTATAACATTTCCCACATCTCTACTTTACATCAGCAGAATTTTTGAAGCATAATTTTTTTTTGTTAGGAAGTTAGAAGGGTTAATAATTGACCAGTGATTTCTCATTTTTCCAACAAAATTTACAAAACCATTTTTTTTAGGGACTACATAACATTTGAAGTGACTTTGGGGGGCCTATATGACAGAAAATACCCAAAAATGACACCATTCTAAAAACTGCACCCCTCAAAGTTCTCAAAACCACATTCAACCCGTCAGGTGCTTCACAGGAATTACTGCAATGTGGAGGGAAAAAAATAACATTTTAGCTTTTTTTCACAAAAATGTTACTTTAGCTGCAATTTTTTTATTTTTACAAGTGTAACAGGAGAAAATGGACCCCAAAATTTGTTATGCAATTTCTCCTGAGTATGCCCGATACCCTATATGTGGGGGTTTAGGTTCATGGCAGGGCTCAGAAGGGAAGGAGCACCGTTTGCCTTTTTCACCGTAAAAATGGCTGGAATCTAGAGCCATGTCACGTTTGGAGAACCCCTAAACAGTGGAAACCCTCCCCCGCCCCCAAGTGACCCCATTTTGGAAGCTAGACCCCTCAAGGAATGTATCTAGATGTGTGGTGAGCACCTTGAACCCCAAGGTGCTTCACAGAAGTTTATAACGTAGAGCCGTGAAAATAAAGTCACATTTTTCTCACAAAAATGTTCTTTTAGCCCCAAATTTTGCATTTCCACGAGGGTAACAGTAGAAAATACACTGTACAATTTGACGCCATGATGTATCCATATGTCTAAGGTTGGCAAGTCCTTCCCAACCAGGACGTATAGATATGTCTAAGGTTGTGAAGGGGTTAATGGGTTTTCTACAAGTTTTGATAATTAGTATTAAAGGAACCCTGCTTAAATTGGAAAAGATGACCATCTGTCCATCTGGCACCTCAACTGTCTGATGCAACTAATCGCTGGCCTCAGCAGCAATTATGTGCAAAATAACATCCCACAATGACCAGACTACATATTGCCTCCACATAGTGACCAAATAATACCACATACTAGAGAGAAATACCACCACACCATGGCCAGGCCAGATATTATCCCCCCACTTAGTAACTGAATAATACCACATACTAGGGAAAAATACCGTCACACCATTATAGCAGCACATATTACCACCTCACAGTGGCTGAATACTGCAAAATTGATCATTAATTAAAACACATTACTAATAACACCAATATTACCATATTACCGAGAATTCCATTATACACAAGCTCTGTATATAGTATATAGTGTACAGGTAATGCAGTGATATTATACACAGTAGCTCTATATAGCGTATAATGTACAGGGATCTTCAGAGACATTATACACAGGAGCTCTGTATATAGTGTACAAGTAATACAGGGATCACCAGTGACATTCACAGGAGCTTTGTATATAGTGTACAAGTAATACAGGGATCACCAGTGACATTCACAGGAGCTTTGTATATAGTGTACAAGTAATACAGGGATCACCAGTAACATTATACACAGAAGCTCTGTATATAGTGTATACTGTAGAGGTAATACAGGGATCACCAGTGACATTCACAGGAGCTTTGTATATAGTGTACAAGTAATACAGGGATCACCAGTGACATTCACAGGAGCTTTGTATATAGTGTACAAGTAATACAGGGATCACCAGTGACATTCACAGGAGCTTTGTATATAGTGTACAAGTAATACAGGGATCACCAGTAACATTATACACAGAAGCTCTGTATATAGTGTATACTGTAGAGGTAATACAGGGATCACCAGTGACATTGTACACAGGAGCTCTGTATATATTATCAGTGTTCAGGTAATACAGGGAACATCAGTGACATTATTCACTGGAGCCCTGTATATAGTATATAGTGTACAGGTAACACACTGACTCACCAGTGACGTCTCTAGTTGAAGTCATTAATCTTCGCTTTTCTTCTTCATCCAGCGCTAACCACCATCACTTCTTCCTGCCAGGACTCATCTTCAGAAAATAACACACAATTATCTATAACTAGTCGGTTCTCGAGCACATTCCCCACTTTCTTCCCCGACTTTTACATTGCGCCAGATGAAGGCAAAAAAGCAACATAGTGCCGTCCTGCACAGTAACAGGACCTCCCTTTTGTTCCCTCCCATGGAAAATAGTCCCCTCAAAAGTAAAATATATTACAGTAGTAATGATGTCCCCTAATTGGCCCCTACAGTAATTATGGCCCCTTTATTTAATGTTTCCATTCTGGGCCCTTCCTGTAATAATGACTGCCATCCTTGTCCCCAGATGTCTCTTATTCTGGGTCCCATATGTCATCCATCCTGGTTCCCACATGTCCCTCATCCTGCTCACCATATGTCCCATATCCAGATCCTAATATGTCCCATATCCTGGTCGGTCCCCAATATTGCTATCTTCAGTAAGAAAATAAAATAAGAAAAGACTCTTATTATCTGTCCATGGTCTAGCAGCATCCTCTTCCTGTTTCAATGTTGGCGCGGACAGGCCGGTGCACGGCAGGGACGTCAAATACCAGCGACGTGCATGCCGTTGTCACCTGCCAGCCTCTGATAGGCTGGCGGCTATTTTAACTATTGCGGTGCAGGAAGGGCTTCCTGCACCGCAATATACTTCAGCTGAATGTGCATTCAATTGGAACTGACGGGCCAAGGAACTGGATCGGGGCACTGCTTCCTGCCGGTTCAGGGAAACGTCTGCAATTTTAACAATTGATTCCCCGAACCGCTGGGAACCCCCTGAATC
This sequence comes from Phyllobates terribilis, assembly GCF_046119375.1. Taxonomy (NCBI): domain Eukaryota; kingdom Metazoa; phylum Chordata; class Amphibia; order Anura; family Dendrobatidae; genus Phyllobates; species Phyllobates terribilis. The sequence goes on along the minus strand of NW_027362765.1, from coordinate 597,424,733 downwards.
CCACCTCTGGACTGGTCTCTTCCATGGCTGGCGAAAGACCTGTCTTCTAACTATAATTTTTATGAAGCTCAGGCACTTCAGATTGAGATATACTTGGCGGCAGTTGTGTTGCTAAGCTTTGTTTCATGCTGCCTGTTGTTTGGGCTGCATTAATTATGTGACAGGTATGCTAAGTCATATGGCAAGACTAGTTAGAGGGTTGATATTGACTTTTAGGATTGCTGCTTCCAGTAGGTGACAGTAGAGTTCTAGTCCTCTTCCTCTCTGAACAGGCAATTTGTATGTTTAATTTCATAGAGGAGCATGCATGGCGTATAAGTCTCCTTACTCTGACATGACAGGCTTGGCTTGTCAGTCTCCACAAGGAGAAACGTTACCCCTTAGGTTCCTTTAACACCCAATTCTAAATTTGCTTAATATTATTTGCACAAAGCACGTAGGTAAGTAATTTAGTAACATTCTTACAGAATGGTGATCTGTTATTTTACTGGCCTTGTGTCTGTCTTCAGAAAGTGAAAATGATGCATTGTGTTGTTCCCTCAGAGTTTAAGAAGACCCTGGAGCAAGCGATTAAGAGCGACACATCCGGACACTTCCAGAGACTGCTGATTTCCCTTAGTCAGGTAATTTCCATCTGTGCACTTAAAAAGACAACATGTTTTTATGTTGTTGACGTTTTTGCCCATGTTTCTCATGTATCACGGTAGTAGAAATTCTGCGGAACTGAAAATAACACAATGTTAAACCGTTTAGGGCATCATATTGAAGTATATACAAGAGCAGAAGAGGGTTCAGAGATGTGCAGCTAGGTTGGATACTGGTGTATGTGGTGACTATTCAAAAATCAGGCAGAATTGAGATAGATTTAAAGGGAATCTGTCAGTAGGATCAACCCTCCTAAGCCGTGTATACAGATATGCAGGTCATAGGGAACTTAATAAAATTCTGCAATAGGTCTTATTTCAGAGAAATCCACGTTATTCTTAATATGTAAACGAGCTATTAAGATCTATGGTTTGGATACTGATCTGCATGAGACTCTGCCTCTAGAGCTCACTTTAAATAAAAGGGGGTGTTGACCGTGTGAGACATGTAATGACTGACAGTTTGCTCTTCTCATCCTACTGCAGTGCTCTGTGTGATTACAACTAACATTTCTTCAGCCTCCATCTCATAGGCAGCTAATTTGGGGGAGGGGAGTGCAGGTGAGCGGAGGTTTGTTGCATTACAAACATATCGGCAGCTGTAGCTCTCTTTCCCTGAAGCCAGCTCAGCTGTACTCCCCACACTTACTTCCGAAAGAAAGCTGAAGACATGTTGGTTGTAATCACTCACAGCTCTGCAGTGAGATCAGAAGAGCAGACTATCAGTCATTACATGTCTCACACTGGTATCACCTTCTTTCACTTATAATAATCTCTGGAGGCGGAGTCTCATGCAGATCAGTGTCCGGCCCATAGCCCTGATCAGCTCATTTGCTTATTAAGAAAAATATGGATGTCTCTGGAACATAACATCGGATCACAGATATTAAGGCATAATTTTATTCAGCTTCCTACTACCTGCATACCCATATAGACGGCTTAGGAGGGTTGATTCTACTGACAGATTCCCTTTAACAAGTATAAATATATCCATGGGCTGTAATAAGATTTAACACATGATTTATACATTTCTAAAACTGTGCAGCTTTTAGGGGTGGAGGAGTGTGTCTTTATTATTAATATAGGAAGGGGTTCTTTACAATTAAAGCAGCTAAACTGTAACATTGCCTAATTTGATTCCATTGAAATGTATTTGACTATCTAAACGTATAGCAGGTGATAGGAATAGGTGACTTATTGTGTGGCTGATGTACTCTGCCGTCACACAGGGTATACATCAGCAAAAGATTGCTGGAATCAGAGTTTTGTGATCACTAAAAATGTTAATGTTGATTGTATAGCAGTATTATTTAAACACAGCATATCAGCATTTATTTCATCACTATATGCCATTATTGCTCAGCACTTTATTGTGTATTACAACTACAGGATGTACTATTACACTTTGTAGTTTTTTTTTAAAACTATTGTTGTTTAGGCAACAAGATTTACTTTGAAATAATGCTGTATGTATTATGTGCACTGTATGACAGCACAGCTTATGTCGGGGCACCATCCAACATAGGGCCGTCCTGTCTGAAAGTCCGGTATCATGTTTGTGTCTGTTTTATCGCACACAGTGTAAAACTGCCAAAGACTATGATCACTTTTGTGACGAGATTTCCCTCAATTGATTTTAATTGTTTTCTACAGGGAAATCGAGATGAGAGCAGCAATGTAGATATGTCATTGGTCCAGCGGGATGTACAGGTGAGCACATTGATGATTTGTTATTATGCACGGAGTTAGGCAGCGCTCATTACAAACTCTTATGATTGGCGCCGTACCTCCCAAAGATTTTTATAATGTTGTGTGTGTAGTCAACAACCGTGTGTTTCTAGGAGTTGTATGCAGCTGGAGAAAATCGCCTGGGAACTGATGAGTCTAAGTTTAACGCCATCCTGTGCGCACGCAGCAGGGCACACCTTAATGCAGGTAATGGAATGCATTGTGTGTTGTTACTTAGATATCGCATTTATTAAAGGAGCACAAAGTATAGAACGTACACGTAGAAATAAACAATCTCTTAATATCCTCCTTTGCTTTGTTCTTAAGTTGTCTCTTATGTCAATATAAACTGTGAGAAATCCATATAGAATTCTTCCACATGCCATTCAGAAGATCAGCCGTCCTCTGCAAGCTGCTTTTTTTTTTTCCAGTAAATCACAATTTTTTTTAATAAAAAAAAATGTAGAATATGGGAACACATTGTCAGAAAATTACATGATTTAATTATTTATATCATTCTAAAAAAAAATATCCTGAAATCAGTTTAGGCAAAATGACTGTCCCTGTAATAATGTGCTGAAAATGAAATAAAAATATGAAATCCCAAGATAAATCAGATTAGAAAAAAAGTAGTATGATTAGGTATCTTGTTATGAGTGGGAAAAATATCATTAATACACTCCAAAGTTACTTTCTCATCGAAAGCATTTGTGACATCTCCATGAGATTAATCATAAACCGGCAGTATGCAGTTCATGATAGAAATCTACAGGTCCCACAGGTCATGTTATTCATACCAGGCTGTAGCAGTTAATGGCTAATCTGTTACGGCTCATTCACATCTTATGTTTCTGTTAGAACAAAAACTTCATAATTGTCCTAAAGGTCTAAGGCAATGCTGCGACTTTGGCCACAAAACAGCTCATGCGTCCAAAGATCGCTTTTATCTGCTTCATAATACGACGCACTGGGCACACTGATCGCAATCAAATGGTTGTTTTTTTGCAAGTTTGTTGTCGCTGTTGTGATACTCTGCAGGTCAAAATGCCACCCCATTTACTTGCATTATGGTGTGATGTAGCAGCGGCATACATCGATCTTTTGGTCACATGACCTGTGTTGTGGCCAAAGTCAATGTGTAGTCCAAGCCTTATATTTAAATTATTATTTATTTTTAGGGCACCATTGATTCCATGGTGCTGTACATGAGAAGGGAGATACATACAAGATACAGATATAAATTACAGTGAACAAACTAACAATGACAGACTGGTACAGAGCGGAGAGGGCCCTGCCCTGGTGGGCTTATAGCCTACAGGATAATGAGGAAGGAGATGGTGGAATAGTGGGGGTTGCGGCTGCTCCGGTGGTGGTCAGGTGGAAGAGGGTCATTGCAGGCTGTAAGCTTTATTGAACAGATGCGTTTTCAAGTTCTGTCTAAAAGTTCTGAATGTGGTTGATAATTGGACGTGTTGAGGCACAGAATTCCAGAGGATGGGGGATACTCGGGAAAAGTCTTGGAGGTGATTGGATGAAGAATGTAGAAGTATGGAGGAGAGGGGGCGGTCTTGGGAGGACCGGAGATTACGTGTGGTAAGATATCAAGAGAATAGTTCAGAGATGTATGGTGGGGAGACAGATTATGGATGGCTTTGTAGGTCAATGTTAATAGTTTGAACTGGATACTTTAGGGAAATTGGGAGACAATGAAGGGATTTGAAGAGAGGCAAAGGGATGGATCATCAGTCAAATAGATTAGCATAGCTAATTCTGAGAGTATTTTGGCACCTTGAATGTTTCTAAATGCTCACAGCATGGTTACATTAGATCAGACAGAGGATAAATAGATTTGTCTGTTCCGTTTATTTTATAGTGTTGGATATAGGTAAAACCTGAACTCCTGTGCAGAAATGTTTTGAAGGTTTGCTTGTCTTGTTCTTCCGCATCTCGACCCCCTTTATTGCAAACCATCTGTATAATCAACTACACACCCTGCACCCTACAATATCTAACACAGTGGATGCAGTTATTGGAGATCTTGCATTGTGGGGAAGGAGACTAGCAGTGATTGTAAGATCTCCATATAACGGTGCTCTATGTGATTAAAAGTGTTGTTCCTAGATCAGCCTTATACATGATAGCTCTGTATGTCCTTGCCTTTCTCCATCGGTCCCATAAGCAGTGCACATGTAGAACCACTTCTCCATTGAAACAGATAAGGTTGTGATCATGCTCTTGATCAGAGGAGGTCACATTGGTCGGACAACCACTAGTCAAACATTATCACCTGTCTTGTTAATAGGTGATATTATTCAATGTTTTCATTAGAAACATTTATTATTAATATGATTAGTGTCATTTATATCTTGTTAAAGATACATATTTCTAAATTGATTATTTTACAAAGAAATCATTTATGTTCTGCTTTAGAAATTCCGTACTAATAGCCCCCACCTAGAGATAATGTCTGCTCACATAAACATTTTAGAGTTTATAACAGGAAAAAGTGACAAAACGTGATAAATGACACTAACTACCTTATTTTTCGGACTATAAGACGCACCTAGGTTTTAGAGGAGGAAAATGGAAAAAAAAATTTAAGCAAAAAAGGTGGTCATGATGCCCTGTTAAGGGGGAGGGGGTCTGCTGCTGACACTGTTATAGGGGTAATGTCCCCCAATTCTGTTAATATCCCCCATCCTTGTATATATGGCCCTCTCCTTCCTGTTATACGTGGCCCTCATCCCCCATCCTGGTATGCATGGCACCCCAATCCCCCATCCTGGTATGCATGGCCCCCTCGTGCCTCTTCCTGCTATGTATGGCACCCTTCATCCTGGTATGTACGGCCCCCCTCACACCCATCCTGGTATGTATAACACCTTCATCCCTCTTCCTGGTATGTATGGCCCCCCTCATCCTGCTATGTATGGCCCCTTCATCCCTGAATGTATAGTCCCCCTCATCCCTGAATGTATAGTCCCCCTCATCCCTGAATGTATAGTCCCCCTCATCCCTGTATGTATGGCCACCCTCATCCCTGTATGTATGGCCACCCTCATCCCTGTATGTATGGCCCCCTCATCCCTGTATGTATGGCCCCCCTCATCCCAATTTGCATGGCCCCCCTCATACTTGTATGCATGGCCCCCTTCATCCCTGTATGTATGGCCCCCTCATCCTGGTATGCTTGGCACACCCTGATCCCCGTCACGCTGTATGCCATACATACCGGGTTGAAGGGTGTCATACATACCAGGATGAAGGGTGCCATACATACCAGGAGCCGCGCTGCGGGCACAGTGCCGGTTATTAAGGAAAATGAATATTCACTGCTCTCCACGCCCATGGGCGTGGGGAGCAGTGAATATTAATTTTCTTTAGTAGCGGGCACAGTGTAGGCTGCAGCAGGCGGCTGCTGCCTCCTGTGCACCCCTCCTCCGCCACTGTCGCTTCCCCCACATCACCCACAACCCACAGCCACAGTATTTATGTATATCGGACTATAAGACGCACCCCCCACTTTCCTCCAAAATTTTGGAAGAAAAAAGTGCTTCTTATAGTCCGAAAAATACGGTATGTACCTGGAGGCTTTGGGGAGCAATGTAATATAAACATTTTATCATAAATAAACATAATATTATATTTATACCTGGCTTAGTAATGCATTATACAGTTAATATCAGATGTGTATTTTACATTTTGTTTCTTACATGTGATTTCATGCCTTTTAGTTTTCTCTGAGTACCAGAGAATGTGTAATCGGGACTTGGAGAAGAGTATCTGCCGTGAAATGTCTGGGGATCTGGAGAGAGGCATGCTAGCAGTGGGTAAGTGCCTTATTGTTAAGCACACTAGGTATTTGGAGATCAATGCCTGAAAAAACCCATACAAAGGTGCCTGTAATCTACAGATGTCCGTGAACTATTAGTGGGGCAACTAAACAGCCCCCACAAAGCAGATTTTGGGGTACTGTACACTTCAGCCTTCATGGTCAGTTGGCAGGTTAAGTGGTACAGCGTAAAGGTGCATTTACACCACCTGATTTTGCAGTATTCCCACCATGGGAATGCACATTTATTTTTTTCCTCTCCTTTGACCAAGAGCCATAACATTTTTTTTATTATTTTTTTTTCCGTTGATGTAGCCATTTGAGGGCTCGTTTCTTATAGGACGTTAATATAGCCATATGAGGGCTCGTTTCTTATAGGACGTTAATATAGCCATTTGAGGGCTCGTTTCTTATAGGACGTTAATATAGCCATATGAGGGCTCGTTTCTTATAGGACGTTAATATAGCCATATGAGGGCTCGTTTCTTATAGGACGTTAATATAGCCATATGAGGGCTCGTTTCTTATAGGACGTTAATATAGCCATTTGAGGGCTCGTTTCTTATAGGACGTTGATATAGCCATATGAGGGCTCGTTTCTTATAGGACGTTGATATAGCCATATGAGGGCTCGTTTTTTACCTCTTTTACTTGCCATAAGTGACAGATTGATACAGATTCCCCGAAGTATCCAAGTTACACATCTTGGTATTTTGCATGCTTGTTTATACCTTTCTCATAACAGGTGTTCAATAAATGCTAAAATATTCCGAAATCATGATTGGCTGGTAATACAAAATTGTCCAGAATAAAAGGGATATTTACTTTAGTTTTGTGAATTGAACACTTATGTTTTATCAAGAAATTCATTACAAAAAACTGAATATTTTTCATATGTTGTTTCCTTGCACACCCTCTTATGCCTTACCTTTTGTTCACAATGTGTTTCCTATAAATGGACTAGCTGCAGAGGCCGTTTCAGTGTACTGATGGGCACTGTGACGGCCTCTTCCATCAATAATTAATACAGACCACACTTCAGTGCATTTGCATTGTAGTGACACCCGAGGCAAGGCCAAGCATTACACATACCCTGCAGGCTTCCTACATTGTTCAGTATTTTTCTGCTTATATGTATGGTGTCAGTGTATAACTTGTCTTTTGATGCTAATGCTGGTAATCTCTCTCTTGCTTTAATCACATATTAGCCTCCAGATGATGTCTGGTAATTCTTAGATTGCCTATAGCATCCAGATGCCATTGACAATATTGCAAAGATCCATTGTGTTCTGTGACGGTGTACATTTCTCTGCATGTATGGTTGCTGTGTTGTGTCATTTACATGCTCCTAATCTTCAAACTCTACTTTTCCATCTCATGTCTGTTAGCCCTTCTAGTACAGCAATGACTTAAAAATGACCTGACTCCGAGAACTGTAATTCATTCCATTGTAGAAACAATTTTAAACTTGTAGATCTCAAATTCTCAAACTTTCTAAAGTTAGAGAAATACGTAGCATTATATTAGAGTTATTTAGTACATTATTGAATTATTTTTTATATAGCTATCAGCGGATTACATTATTGGCAGGGATTTCAATAATAGAGCACAACAGTTGCAGATATATCAAATTCCCAAAATTGAATTTGATGTTCTGCTAGTGGCATTGGAGGGCATGTTCCATTGCATTCTGTGATAGCTGCTCTTCTCCATAACCCATTTTGCCCAAATGCTTATCTGACCCATGTAGAAATACCCTAAAATACCTTTGATTAATAGATTTATTGTATTACTTTCCTTTGGGGATTTTAAACCATAGTGTCACCTGATATCTCACTCGGAATTTTGTCCTTTCTAACATTTACTGTTATTAAAATAAATAGTTAAAAAGATATTTTTTTCATAATTTTTTCATCAATCAATAGTACACATGAAAATAATCAACTTTCTAATACACTGACGAGCAAAAGGGTAACAATATTTTGAACTTTTAAATTTCTGGCTCCATATCTCACCATGCACTACTGCTTCAAACGTGAGACTACCATCATTTTATAGACAATTATCTTGGCTATCTCATACATAAATTTGACTTGCAGCTATTTAGCATATGATTAGTTATGCAGATTCATGTCATGTCACTGCATTGTTACTTTTTTGCTAATAATGGTGGAAAACTTTTTTTCTTCCTGTATACTACAAATACAATACACTTTATTGATCCCGAGGGAAATTACAGTATAACACAGCAGCAGAACACAGACCTGAATTACAATATAACAGTATAATTTTGCAGGTGTATTCCCATACATTCCTACATGACCGGTCAGTACGATATACATTAGAACATTTTAGGATACAAATTACTACCTGTTGTCACATTCCCTAATAGCTCAGTGTGTTATTAGGTTGATTCCAAAGCGAAAGGTCACTGATTCGAATCGAGGAGCAGTCATGCAGATTTCCCAAGAAAAGAGAAACTGCATCATCCAGCACATAGATAGCAGTCTCTCTGCCAAGAAAATTGCCAAACTACATCATGTGAGTGCCATTACGGTTGGAAGAATACGAAGTGAAGTCCGTCCATCCATTCAAAAGCCAAGAGGTGGATGTCCAGGCAAAATATCGGAGTCCTCAAGTCAGCTCATCACAATGTCTTATCAGTTCTGGCGTGACAAACATGACAGTGGAGGTGGCTCGTATGCTTCATAATGGTGAGATCACAGACAACCATGCAAGCATCGTGCGACGCACGTTACACAAGTCTGAAATGGTGGCCCGAAAAAATGTGAAGAAGCCTCGACTTCAGTATTGTCATACGGAAGTGGTGGCTCGAATTTGAAAAGTGGACAATAGAAGATTGGAAATGAATGATCTGGAGCGATGAGACAGACGTCAGTAGACTAGGCTCTGATGGGTGAAAATGGGTCTGGAAGAAACCAGGGAAAAGGGGGCTAATTGATTAAAGTTCGGTGGAGGAACCCTGATGATATTGGGTTGCTTCACAGCCAAAGGTGTTGGATACTTGACCAGGATCAATGGTGGTCTCAATGCTGAGCTATATGTGAGTATCCCATAAGATGAGTTACTTAGTACACTCGAGTACTATGGGTATGAAAAGGACAACGGTGTTCCAGCAGGACAGCAACCCGAAGATATGTCGAGATTGGCGAAGAAATTGACCATGAAGTATGGATATGGAACCTGAAAGTGAAAAGTTCAAAACATTGTTACCCTTTTGCTCATCGGTGCACATTTATCAGAGAAATCTGCTTCTTTCTCTGTCACAACTTATAATTTAGTCACAAAATTCTCAGTGCAGAGGTAAAATGTGTTTTCAGTGTAGTTAGAATGTTTCTTAGGCTATGTGCCCACGATGCAGAAATGCTCCCGATTTTTCCTGAGCGTTTTTGCATCTCCCTGGCCGAAAAAACGCATGCGGATTGTACATGCAGATTGTACATGCGTTTTCCTGCCAGGGACATGCGGATGTGAAGTGTTCTTCACATGCATTTCCGCATGCGGGTTGTTAAGCGCTTTCCAAGCGATTTCAGCATCACTTGGAAAGTGCTTGTCAACTTGGTCACACTATATAAATCCATGCAAACAGCATGGATTTATATAGTGTGACCCGAGAGAATGTCAAAAAATAAATATATACTTACCTTCCGATGGCCCCCGGAGTCTTGCTTCACCGTCCTGGCTGCCGGCAGATCGCGTTACACTGAAGGACCTGCCGACGTCAGCGTCGCGTGACCCGTCACATGACTATGACGTCAGTGCAGGTCCTTCAGTCCATCGCGAACTGCCGGCATGAGAGGAGGACGAGCGCATCGGGGGCCGCCAGAAGGTAAGTATATATATATTTTTTATTTTATTCTTTTTTTTTTTTTTTTTTTTACAGTTTTCTATGGTACCTGGGTCCGGAGGAGAGTCTCCTCCTCTCTAGACCTGGGTACCATCCGCACATTAGAACGCATGGAATGCGCATCTGCATATACAGTGATGCGTAATCGATGCGTTCAAATGCAAGTCAATGGCGGCGAAAACGCAGCACTTACGCAAAATAATTGGTAGTACTGCGTTTTCTTCCGCAATGATAATCCGCAGCGGAAACTTCCGCAGCATGTGCACAGCACATGCGGATTATCATTGGGGAACATGCGTTTAAGCGTTTCTGCAGCGTTTTTGTCGCTGCGGAAACGCTTAAAAAACGCATCGTGGGCACACAGCCTTACAGGGATAGGAGATGGCGTTGTTGCTGATCAGATTCTATGTAGAAAGGAGGAGGAGAAGGTTGGAGGAGCTCTGCCTCTAGCTCCTCCCTGCTCTTCCTCTCTCCCTCCTCTGTCTCAGTAATGTAATATTCTGTCTACACTAAAAACACATTTTACCTGTGAATTGAGAATATTGAGACTAAATTATCAGTTCTGGCAGAGAAAGAAGCAGATTTCTCTGATAAGATATATTACAAAGTTGATTATTTTCATGTAACATTGATGAATGAAATAAGAATTACTCTTTTTAAGCTAGCATTAATGTGATTAGTTTGGTCATTTCCAAATGTCATATTTTGCATTTAACCAACTATAAAAATGTTTTTTTTTTTTCTTTCAAAATATTGAATATAGTAAGCCAATCAAGATGTGGTGTTAGTAGTTGACACATTTGACATTACACTCACTATCACACACTGATCATTTTGGAGCATCTTCAGTCCGCCTCATCTCTATGCTATCTCAGATAGTAATACTAAATCTTGCCCCATCGTTTCAGAACTAGACTGACATTTACTTTGTTCTGTACCTTGTGTTTTTCAGTAAAATGTCTTAAAAACACCTCCGCTTTCTTTGCGGAACGTCTCTACAAAGCGATGAAGGTAAGTGTATGAGGTATTCTCTGCATGTACTGTACTTGCATCCATCAGAAAACACTCAGACAAAAGCCACATATGGGATGATACAGGAAAATTTCTTTACCACATTCGGGACTGATGACTTTTTTTTGTCACCTTAGCTGGATGAGGGTTAGTTTTTTGTTGTTTTTTTTCAGGATGAATTGTATTTTTAATGGCACCTTAATTGATAACATGGAGTATATTAATAATTTTTTGGGAGGATGGAAAAAAAAAAACAGCGATGATGCTAAATTTGTATAGTTCTTAATTATATTTTCCTACTATTTTTGTACAATACTCAGACTTTTTCTTTAACCTTCCTCTTGTGTTAGGGTCGTGACCGACCCGTTTTAGGTTTTAAATGCATACAAATGCTACATACATTTGTTTATTGCATCAAGACTTTTTGACTTTTTCAGGAATTTATTTTTAAACAAAATACGATAAATAAAACTATTTTACTAAATTGTAAAAATGCTCTTATTAAAATTATAACATTTGTGTTGTTGGGGTCAATTTTGACCCAGGTCTAATATAAGAGTAAAAAAACAATAATAAGTCCCAAAACTGAACTCATAAACACAATATAAACCATCAGCCCACAGCCAGCTCTACCTCCAACAACTTGAGTTAGGGACATGTCCAGGCATGTATGGCCAAATCAGCTTAGAGTTGGTACTTTGCAGAGTATACATCTCCAGTTTACACATGCAACAATGAGGAGAAGATTTGATGTAAGCCAAATTCTGGATTATATCTTAGATGATAATGAATCAGAGGACACACAGCAGCAAACTGATACAGATGAACAGGTTTCTGAGGAGGAAGATGATGTGGAGTATCAACCGGAAGACACAGACAGTTCTGATCAGTCTGATGAGGAGGTCACTGGTGCTGAAGCTGCTCCCGCTGAAAGATTCAAATCCAAAAGTGGCAAGATCAGTTGGAGCTCAGTACCTCCAGATGTACATGGCAGGGCAGATGCTGCAAATGTCATAAAAATAACCCCTGGGATCACAAGGTTTGCTGTGACATCGAGTCATGTTTTGATCTGTTTATGCCATTGTCAATAAAAAAAAAGTCATTATTGCTATGACAAACCTTGAAGGAAAAAAAGTCCACGGCAACATGTGGAATGACCTTCATGATGATGTCCTGGATGCCTACATTGGTGTTCTTCTCTTTGCTGAAGTGTACAAATCCTGCAATGAGGCCACTGATAGTCTCTGGGACGCATCGACAGGCAGGAATATTTTCCGGGCAACAATGTCACTTCAAAATATTCAAATGATATCAAGAGTCCTCAGATTTGACAACAGAGACACCAGAGCAAAATCTGACAAACTTGCTCCCATCAGGGATGTTTGGGAGAAATGGGTGCAGCTCCTTCCACTGATGTTCAACCCAGGGCCAGAGGTGACAGTAGACGAACGTTTTCTCCCTTTCCGCGGAAAATGCCCCTTCCGGCAATACATGCCAAGTAAGCCAGGCAAATACGGCATAAAAATTTGGGCAGCCTGTGATGCAAAAACTAGCTATGCATGAAATCTACAGATTTATACAGGCAAGTCTGCAAGCGGCATCCCTGAAAAAAAACAAGGAAAACTTGTAGTCCTCGATATGACTACTGGACTGCAGGGTCACAACATTACTTGTGACAATTTTTTTTACCAGCTATGACCTTGGACAAGAACTTCTCAGGAGGAAAATCACCATGTTGGGCACAGTGAAAAAAACCAAACCTGAGCTGCCCGCTGAATTGTTGCAGATGAAGGACAGGGCTCCACTTTCCTCAAAGTTTGTGTTTACAGACACCACCACTGCTGTTTCATACTGCCCCAAAAAACCACGGAATGTGGTACTGATGTCCACACTTCACAAAGATGCAGCTGTGTCATCAGGAAGTGACATAAAGCCCAGAATCATCCTGGACTATAACAAAAACAAAGGAGGAGTGGACAAGCTGACTGCCACCTACACTTGCCAGCGAATGACTAGGAGATGGCCAATGGTTGTATTTTACAACATCCTTGATGTGTCAGCATGCAATTCATTTGTGTTGTGGACCCACATTCACCAAGGATGGAATTCAAAGAAAAAACACAAGCGGAGGATGTTTCTTGAGGAACTAGGAAGATCCCTTGTCAAGGCGCACATTGACCAAAGGGAACGAGTGCCCCGAGACCCAGCCGCTGCAGCCTTGGTCCGACAACTCCAGAGCTCAACAAGTGCTTCGTCCACACCCACAGCAACACAAAGAGCGTCATCACCAGCATCCTCCTCAACCAGGCCTGCCTCAACATCAACCACAACAGCCACAACCCCAGTGAGACCACCTGATTCTAAAAGAAAGAGTTGTCAGGTCTGCCCTAGCAATAAGGACAGAAAGACACACATCGTGCTTCGGCTGCAAAAAATACCTCTGCAAAGAACACACAAAAAGTGTCACTTTTTGCCACACATGCATCTAAAAACTAGTACTTGATTTCTGTTGATTTGCTTGATTGATTGTTGTTTGTTTGTTTGACCTAGAAAAGCTACTTTTTATTATTATTGCTATGAACCCCTTTAGAGCCCATGCCGTATTAGTACGCAAATTTGCGTACTGCCCGTTCAGTGAGGGCTGCTGCGCTGAGCCCTCACTGAACCGAGCACATGTCAGCTGATTCTTACAGCTGATATGTGCCCGCAACAGCTGCGGGTGGAATTGCGATCCTCCCGCGGCTGTCAACCTGTTAAATGCCGCTGTCAATCTCCGACAGCGGCATTTAACGCGCGCTTCCTGGAAGCGCGTCCTAAGCCCCGCCCACCGGCGACCCCGTCACGTGATCGCGGGTCGCCGATGGGCGTGCATGACAACCCAGGGTCTGCAGCAGACGCCTGTGGTTGTCATGATCTGCTCGCTGTGAGCGCCACCTAGTGGTCGGCGCTCATAGCACAGGACCAATTCTGCTATATGCAGGGGATCTGCTGGTCCCCTGTATGTAGCAGAGCCGATCAGACAACTGCTGCTTCTAGTCTCCTATGGAGACTATTGAAGCATGCAGCAAGTGAAAAAAAAAAGTTTTTAAAAAAATATAAAAGTTTAAATCACCCCCCTTTTGCCCCATTCAAAATAAAATAATAAAAAATAAACCCCACATACACATATTTGGTATCGCCGCGTTCAGAATCTCCCGATCTATCAATATAAAAGAAGAATTAATCCGATCGGTAAACGGCGTAACGAGAAAAAAATTCTAAACGCCAGAATTACGTTTTTTGGTCGCCGCAAAATTGCAATAAAATGCAATAACGGGCGATCAAAACAGTAAAAAACGAAAAAGCAAAAACGACAAAACCCAAGGTTGCGAAAGGGTTAATGTTAATATAATTTTCATCTTTTATTTGTATTAAAGTTCTATAAAAAAAAAAAATCTGTTTTTTGCCTTTTTCATAAAGTAGTTAGATATGGGTCTAAAAAATTGACCCTTTAACACCATAGATGTTACTAGAGTTAATAATATAAAATATATATATGTATACTTTTTTTTTACATTTAAGAAATGTGTTCTAAAACCCTTCAGTAATAGTCAGGTAATATAACAAACTTTTTTAAGTTTATATTATTCTCTTGAGGTTCATTTGACAATATTTTTATATTGAAAATGAAGGGTATGCTCTCAAATGAAAGGCCCAGGGGGCCACACCAAAAATATTAAAATCAATCCTTCCATGGATGGGAAACCCTAACAAGGTAACTAAGAGGTAAGAAACAAATTGGATCATAAATAACTGTTTTTAGGGTATCCTAGGGGTGATTTAAGACACGGGTCAAAACTGACCCGTTAACATAAGAAAGAGTAGCAGAAAGCTAACACAAGAGGAAGGTTAAGCTTGAAAAGTTGTGTTCCAAGAGTCTTAGCTTTTCTTCCTATTGACCCTTCTCCTGAGCCATCTCTCCACCATATGTTTCTGACACTATGCAGGGAGTGCATTCTTCCAGCAAATGTTTAGTGCATGAAGAAGTTTGCAATGAAACATTTTCCTCATACATAAAGTAGAAAACTTAGCTAAAGTTGTTCAGGCAAGTGCAGAGTTGGATCTTTTTAATATGTACTGGTGACCAGGTACCCATCTTTTATTTGTATTATCCTGCATCAGTAGTGCTGGTAACATTATTTCCATGTTGCTGTTCATGTGATCAGGAATTACATACATATATAAAATACAAGTACAATAAACAAACTAACAGTGACAGAATGGAACAGAAGTCGAAAGGACCCTGCCCTCATAGGCTTGCAATCTAGTTAGTTTTGGCAAAAGAGAGAGTAGATTAAAGGTTTGTCAATGAGGTGGCAAGTTGTAGGCTTTCTTTGAGGAGATGAGTTTTCAGGTTACGTCTGAAGGCTTTGATTGTGGAAAACAGTCTGATGTGCTGAGGAACTGGAGACAGTTGTGGAAGGAGCATACAAGTGCAAAGGAAACACTGAGGTCTTGTGAAAATAGTAGATTATTTGTGGGACGGTATCAGGGGAATTAGTTTGGAGATGTATGGGGCACAGAGGTTATGGACGGCTTTGTCAGTCATTGCTTTTAATTTAAACTGAATTCGTTAGAAGATTGGAAGCCAGTGATGGGATTGGAAGAGGAAAGAGGTGGATGAAAAGTGAAGGAAGAGGTAGATTAATCAGGTGGCTGAACAAAGGAAAGATTGGAAGGATTTGAGATTGTTAAACGGGAGTTCAGAGAGGAGGCTTGGTCCACATCAAGTTTTAGGAAGTATAATGAAAAGGGGAATGATATGGCTTATAGACATTATGGACGACCGAGAGGTGACATCTGGCCAGAGAGATAGATTTGAGTATTATCAGCATGTACATGGTACTGGAAACCATGGGACTTTGAGTTGTCTTAGGCCAAAGGTATAGATGTAGAAGAGTAGGGTTCGCAAGACAATTCCTTGAGGGACAGTGGCAGATAGCAGGCAGGTGAGGAGGCAATATGGGAATATGAGAATGGGACATGCTAAATGTGCGGTGTGTGAGATGAGGAGATTCAGGAAATAAACAGGTTGTTTGTGACTTCAGTTAGTGCAGTTTTAGTAGAGTGATGGGGCTGGGAGCTGTATTGTAGTTGGATGAGAGGAGAGTTGAATGTGGACGTGCGGGTAAGAGTGTTGAGGCTAATGGGAATAGTGATATGTAGAGCTAGCTGGATGTAGAGAAAGGGCGAGATATATGTGATTGTGTAGTTGAAAGAGGAAGGGAAGACACCTGAGATTAATAAGTTGAAGAGATGGGTTAGACCTGTGATAAGCACAGATGTAAGGTTGAGTTGGGATGGGTAGGGTCAAGCCCACAGGTGGTGAAGTGGGACTTGGAGAGAAGAGTGGACAGCTTTATTGAGTGGCTAGATTCCTGTTTAGGCAGTAGCATCAGGTTCTTCAATATCTATACTTTGTTTCAGTTGTGTGATTGCTTTTTCCTGTAGGGTGCTGGAACAAAAGACAAGACTTTGATCCGTATCATGGTGTCTCGGAGTGAAGTGGATTTGCTAGATATTCGTGAGGAATACAAAAGACTTTACGGCAAATCTCTGTACACAGATATTACGGTAAGAAAACACATCTATGCTCCAGTGGGGCCAGATCAAGAGGGCTCGGGGCCTAAGCAGCCCAGTGTTTGTGTGAATCCTTATCACTTTACCATCACGATTATACCCTTTATAATTTTTTACCTGCAATTGAAGTTGCAGTTTTGCAAAAAGAAATAAAAATTTCTTGAAGTTTCAAAAAACTCCTGCAAATAAGTGATATGAAAAGGGGGATACCGGATCTACAAAAATGTGAATAAGTCTCACCACTGCATTATGGCGTGTGCACAATAGGTAGACTTGCTGCTGATTTTCTGTGACCATTCCAAATTGAAAACTTGCAGCATATTTTGAAAACTGTGTTCATACATTATGGAACAAAATTTGCATAAATTTTGAGATACGTAGCAGAAAAGTGGTGGCTTTCACCCTTTGTAATACTTTGAAGGATGGTGTAAATTGTAATATCTGTTTCAATTGGTTTTGAAAAACATTCACTTAAGATGCATTTACACTGCAAGATTATCATGAATAAGTGTTCATAGGATCGCTCGTTGCATAATAATCTGTCTACTACACAGGCTGCTGATCACCCGAAGGAGGAGGGGAAACATTCGTTCATTGGTTGAAATGATCTGTTAGTTTTCACTAAAGATCATGGTTATTGACAGTGCCTCGTCCTGGGTGAATAGGACTTGCCTTGCTGACAACAATGGCAGCCTATGCGCTCTGAATGATCTATTCCAGATCGTTCAGTGTGCATCGTTAAAGCAACACTCCAGTAATTTTTTTCATTTGCCCCTTTAAGTATCGTGTGTAAGTGTCATGAAGGCAGTAACATACTCACCTGCACCGTCTTCTGGTTTCAGCAGCACTCCGATCTATTGTCAAAAAACATAACCACATCTGTAACCTGTTGGATCACTGTGTGGAGTGGCAGTCACTCAATATAAGCCTGAGACTCGGGCTTTCTAGCCTCATTTTGAGTCTCATACAGTTGCATTGACAAAATAAAAAAAATGACCTCCAGTCCACAGAGCAACCATTGCGCGATTCAGCAGGTCACAAATACAAGCACGTGGTATTGCAACAGACCGGAGCGCCGATGAAACCCGGGAGAAGACTCATGAAGATAGTAGTATACTCACCGAACGCATTTACACATATGGTACCTAACAAAGGGACAAAAACATCTCTGGAGTGGCGCCTTAAGTGCAGTCTGACCGTGTAAACAGGCTATAAAACGATAGCTGATCGATAATTATTTCAGCAGTCGTTTTAACAATACAAAATCTGCCCATTGTCAACATGCTTTTTTGCAAATGTTGTCAGCGGACAAGTAACCATAAATGTCTGCGGTGTGATGAGGGAGAACGTCAACTTTGGGACCCAGTGTTTTTAATGTCATTCCTGCACACAGTATAATGTTTATAATGTAAGAAAGTTTTGCTGGGTGTTAAACTCTTGCTTCACTTTCATAGGGTGACACATCTGGAGACTACAAGAAGACACTGCTGAAGCTTTGTGGTGGTAATGACTGAGCTTGCGTTACTACCTTCTGACTCAAGGACTCTTCATCTATGTTTTTGCCTTATTTTCTATGCTTGAACACAATATGAGATGGCTGCCCATTGTCCTTTATACAAGCCACTGGGCACTCAGCTCCTCAATGGTAGACTGCACCTCTACTAGATGCACGGGCCGGAATCTTATTGCAAATGACCACAATTTAGTTTTATGTCTCATTAGGTGGTGTGTTATGTTTTTGTTTTTTTATTTGCAATATTCAAACTACATTTTCCATCATATATGTGGATTCCAGAGGCCACAATTATCTGCTAGTTTATTTTTATGTTGCTGACACAAGACTGTTTTTCAAAACTTTTGCTCTGCTTTAAATATTTACTTGCTATATATGTTTTTGTTTTGTTTTTTTATAATTGAAGCACTATTCTTTGTAACTAAAACAAGGACCCTGAAGTGAGTGAGTTAGTGCCAAGTATGCTTAAAAAAGGGGCATTAGCTACTCTTAAAGGGGTTGTCTGGCATAAGAGACCTTTTAAAAAGGACGTAGTGATGTATCTTTGTTAGCAAATACATCTATTCTTAATCATATACAAGTGTTGATGCCTCTTTTCTAAGCTATCTCTATTGCGCCATTGCTCTGTTCCTCCTGAGTGTGTATAAAACATTGCAGTGGCGCTAACTCAGTACATCTCTTTCCATCAGGAGGAACTGATTTTTTTTTAATAAAGACATTGGATATGAAAACCATTCTGTCCTTGATAAATCAGAAGGTTAACGATAAGAAGTATTATCCTAGACAATCTATTTAAAGGTATTAATTAGATATACTTGTAAAAATGCAACATGAACTGGAGAATGTTTGCTTTGAAGCGTGCTGAAGTGACAGAGCGACATAAAAAAAGATCCATCAAAGAATATTGTTCCAATAAATACAGTTTTGTAAAGTGAACCTGTAACTTGTGTAGTCTGAGCTTTAGTCTTGTTTACCTGTTGAGGTTTAGTGGCATTTATGACGTTTACCATTTATATTCTGCTCGCACAATGATCTGACTAGAAACATTTTAGAATTGACTAAAGAGATTAAATCTTTTTCTTAAAGATGCCACGATGTTCCTGTCTGTTTAAAATATATATTCTGTCTACAGATGTTCACAAATGTTTCATGTGTGATTAAACTGTTACTATCCAATTTCTGGAGTTTTCTGCTTATTTTTTATGAATTATTGATTTGTGGGCCAGTAGTCTTTATTGTGCAAGACCGGTGCAGAAAAGCTGAACCAAGGATAGGGGATAACTGGCTGACCATTGGGATTGCACCACTGGGACCATTCCAAGAACACGGCGATACAGAGCAGCATGTGTATAGACCAGCACAAAACCCATTGTGAAGAACCATGTTATAGGGTTTTGGGTTTATTAAGGGATGCCTTTTCTCCAGGAACTTAGCTTTTGCTAATATATTATGTATGGATTACATGGACAGCCTATTGATTTCAATGGGGACTGCACATGGCCTCTGCAGAGCACCTGGGCCCTTCACAGTTCTGCCTTCACATGCCCACTCCCATACAAACACTGTACCGTTATTGCAAAAAAGCCTGGATACTTTATTCAGGCTAAGGCTACGGCCCCACTATCAGTATTTGGTCAGTATTTTTCCTTAGTATTTGTAAGCCAAACCCAGGAGTGGAACAGAGAAAGAGTACAATAGAAACAAGTGCACCAATTCTGCCTTTTTGACCCACTCCTGGTTTTGGCTTACAAATACTAAGGAAAAATACTGACCAAATACTGATAGTGGGGCCGTAGCCTAATATTCAGCAAGCAAATGATTGCAATATGCCAAATTTGCTAACTGACATTTGACACCCCAGGGTTCATGCAGAGAGGTAATGCCCATGTTTGGTTTCAAAGAAATGACTGTTTGTATGCTAAGCTTATATGTTTTATGTCCAATACATTTCACACTGCACAGTTCCTTGAAAACAAAACATCACAAGCTTCATGTGTAGTAAAATATACCTTTATATGTCACAAACTGCACAATGCAAAAATCTATAAAGTGTGTTTAAAAAGTAGGTATTGTCCTGCACAGGAACATGAGATGTCTTCATCTAGATTCTGCAAGAAATAGAAAGATTAACATTAGTTTTTCTCTGGACAAAAACAATGCTTTAATTTACCTGTGAGAACTTTGCCTTAACAAGTGTCTTATTAGGAAGTACTATTAATTGGTAGAAGAACAAAAACCGTTATGATCTTTTACATGAGGAACTTTTGAGAAACTCCTTGAGGTCAGTCTCATAATGGCGGTGCGGTTCATAGGATTGGACCTCCGCTGTATTCAGGTTTACGACTACACACGTTCTAGTGCGCTTTGATTCTTAGTTACGTGTCCAAGGTTCCCTCGAGGGGGAGCTCAGTGCTTGTGCTGTAAAATATTGTACTTTGTATCTTTCATCTTTCCAGTGGGAGATTTTAAAGTGGTTAAACATGGTCAAAAGTGGCCATTTTTTTCTTTTATCCTTATCGCTGCCACAGAGTATCCCAGTTATTTAGTTTATTCTTTTACATCAACTGCATCCATTACATTCCAGTGATATGGGACTTTTTGTTTGGTGCCATTTTTTATGGTCTTTACAAAGGGGTGTTGCTCACAGGGTAATTATAAAGAGCAGCCTAAAGACATGACCACAGAGTCCATGTTCCCCTTGGTAAAAGCCCTATAAATTAGTACTAAATAAAAATCCCCATATCTCTAGACCTGAAAGTGGATTTAAAAAAAAAAAAACTGGAATACTTGGGAGCAGTGAGAATAAAATAAGACCAAAAACTGTCCTCTTTCAATTTATAGGTCCTCCTGTCTATCTGCCCTCTGGAATGGTGGTGATTACACAGGTCACTTAGAAGAACATGAACTACATTCAGGCTTGTGTTGGAAGCAGCTATAGTAGTTAACAGTGAGGATTTTTTTGTGTTTTCAAGGGGTTTCCCAGTGATACACTTCAAATCATTCAGTTATGGTATCTGATCGCTCACTTCTTTTGCAGTTTTAATAAAGGTGCTCATGGCAGCTGCATTTTCTCCGTACAGCAATGGCAGTGTTTCCGCATCTCTGTTAATAGCTGCTGCTACCTACAATGTAGAGTCTTTGCATTCAGCTCTTTCCTGCTTCATGGTTTCTATAGCTAACTAGTGGTCAATATTTTATGGATATACTATGAATGTCTCTCATAAAAATATCCCTTTAATCCCCTCCCACATTGTGGGCTGAGTTCCTCGGTGCCAAGCACTGTATTCGTATGACACTGGAATCATAAGGGCACAGCAAATAACCACCAAGAAAGTGGCTGTAATGACCACTATTGAAGGATCCACTATCTCAGATGATGGCTGGCGTTCCTTTGACTGCATCATGGCACATTTTGGGGCTTGCATTTTCAGTTGTCATATTGCAGTTTTCTCTTGCACTATTTTTGAGATATTCTTACCATTGTGTTAAGTATCACATGGGGTGGTGGTCAATTCATAGGGAGTGAAATATTTCTGATACCTTTACTAACCTTCCTCAAATATATCCATGAGAGGGCCACTGGGTGAAACTGATAAAGCCCAAGACGAGCCAGAAATGGCGTTGAGCAAAGAATTGACTTCAGAATACAGGTGCTCCACTGTAGTTTTCACTCTCTGAAAAACAAATGATGAGTAAGGAATTTAGTTCTGTCACCTTTATATGTTCATATTGTGACATAACGCGTTAGCTTCCAGGATTAGCTCCTTACCCACTAACAAAAGTAGTAAACACTATTAACAACATTAACAACATTGTCTTTAAGGCTTTGTGCACTCAGTTTTTGGAGTAGGAGAGGAGAAACCCTCAAAAACTTTAAGTTTCTGCTCTGAAAACTTGGCAAAAAGATTTGGGAGCACATAGCCCAATTGTTACTGCATTAGAACTTGATGTCCTCCGTGGAACCAAGTGTGATCTTTGTGTTGTGAAATATCACGTAACTGTGAAATAAAGTGTAGTAGATCATCCCCGGACAGCCCTCCTGACTTTCCAAGGAATGTCTTCTCTTCACATCCTGCAATAGCGGAAACTAAAACAGATACCATGTCACAATATGCAAAACATTTGGCCCAGGAAAACTAACACACAAAGGGATAAAACTGTCAAACACAATTTTCATCCTTATAGCTGACAACCATTTGCTTCCATTCTACTAAAATCACCAGGAATATGGCATCACAACAACCAGACAGTTGTAATCATGCGTTTAAAAAAATGCAAAACTTTTGGTTGCAAATGTACTACTCTTCCTCATTCTTGAAACCACTCTTTTTCTTTTTAATTTATTTATTTTTTATATACAATACCTGCATTAAAAAGTTGAATGTAGCCTCACCATAGGCTGTATTCACACATCCTTTGTGATACCATCTGAGAGAAACTGACTGTTTTCTCTTACATTGCTTTGCTTCTGTAATTTTCAATTTTTTTTTCACTGAAGGTGTGTTTGCTTCCAACAAAAAAACTCTTGGAAGATCATATTTATATAAATATATATAGGCTGCACAGAATGCTTCAGGAAAAAAACTCTTCAAAACCGCTTCAGGAAATGCTTTAAGAAAAGAAGTTCCAAAAACTCCCAAAAACAGGAAGGGTTTGTGACGCCCATTTTTCAAGCAGAAGACACTACAGGATACGCTTTCTCTGGAGATTTGTAAACCTGAAGCCTTTTCTAACATTTTTACTGGCGTTTTCTGGGTGTTTCTTTTACAGATCCATTAAGCAAAAAAAACTGACAAAACGCTCAAAATGACTATTGTAAAGTAAGGAGTGTCTTCCAAGCAGAAAACACCTGAAGAATGGTCCACTCACTTTTAACCGCTTGGCGCTTTTGGAAACCTGAAGCAGTTAAAAAAATTTGTTTGAAAATGGATAGAAAGATTCTTATGATTGTTTTCTGAGCGCCATGTCACGTGGTTTGCAGAACGGACCTACTCCAAGTCTGTCAAAAAAAAAAAAAAAAAATGTCTGATGCACATGCCTAATAGTTTCCTCAGGCAATTTCTGCTTGAAAAACTATGGATTTTGATCTTTTTTTTTTCAGGTTTTTTTTTTTTTCACATTCTGTCCTACGTTTTACAGACGTTTTTTGCTTTCCATAAAGAAATTAAGACAGCTATAGCCTTTTTTTATGTGAAAATATCGATTAAAAACTCTCAAAGAAAAATGAGCAGGCGTCTTCCATGTGTTTTTTTTTTTTTTTTTTTTTAAGCCTTCCATTGAATTGTACTGACTGTATTCATTGTGGAAAATGCATGAAGACTAAACATTACTACTTTTAAATGTTTGATGTCTTTTTAAAGCCTGAGCATTTAACCCCCTTCACCCCGAAGCCCGTTTTCACCTTCCTGACCAGGCCAATTTTTTTTAATTCTGACCAGTGTCACTTTATGAGGTAATAACTCTGGAACGCTTCAACGGATCCCGCTGATTCTGAGACTGTTTTTTTTTTGTGGCATATTGCACTTCATGATAGTGGTAAAATTTATTTGACATAACTTACGTTTATTGTGAAAATATCGGAAATTTCGCAATTTTCAAACTTCATTTTTATGCCCTTAACTCAGAGAGTAATGTCACACAAAATAGTTAATAAATAACATTTCCCACAAGTCTACTTTAATCAGCACAATTTTGGAAACAAAATATTTTTTTGTTAGGAAGTTATAAGGTTTAAAAGTTCACCAGCGATCTCTCATTTTTACTACAAAATTTCCAAAACTATTATTTTAGGGACCACATCACATTTGAAGTGACTTTGAGGGGTCTATATGACAGAAAATACCCAAAAGTGACATCATTCTAAAAACTGCACCCCTTTAGAAGTTTATTAACCCTTCAGGTGCTTCACAGGAATTAATGGAATGTGGAAGGTAAAAATAAACATTTAACTTTTTTTTACAAAAATGTTACTTTAAGCACAATTTTTTTTACTTTCACAAGGGTAACAGTAGAAAATGGACCCCAAAATTTGTTGTGCAATTTCTCCTGAGCACACCGATACCCAACATGTGGGGGAAAACCACTTTTTGGGCGCACGGTAGGGCTCGGAAGGAAAGGCGCGCCATTTGACTTTTTGAATGTAAAATTAGCTTGAATAATTAGCGGACACCATGTTGCGTTTGGGGAGCCGCTGATGTGCTTAAACAGTGGAACACCCCCCCCCCACCTCCGCCCACAAGTGACACCATTGTGGAAACTAGACCCCTCAGGGAACTCTAGATATGTGGTGAGAACCTTGAAACCTCAGGTGCTTCACAGAACTGTGAAAATGAAAATAAAAATCAAATTTTTCTGCAAGAATATTTTTTAGCCCCAAATTTTTAATTTTCACAAGGGTAAATGGGAGAAAATGGACCCCAAAATTAGTTGTGCAATTTCTCCTGAGTGCGCAGATTCCCCATATGTGGTCAAAAACTACTTTTGAGGCATAGTGCAAAGCTCAGAAGGGAAGAAGCGCCATATTGCATTTCAGATTTTGCTGGACCGGCTTGAGGGTAACATGTCACATTGGTAGAGTCCCTGAGGTGCCAGATCAGTTGAACCACCCCTAAGTGACCCCATTTTACACACTACATCTCTCAATGAATTCATCTAGGAGATCATATTTACATCACAGGAGTGTCACAGCATTTTATACCATTGGGCAGTGAGGAAAAAATAATTACATGTTTACCACCAAAATTTAGTTCTGGACCCATATTTTACATTTTCACACTGTAAAATGGGTAAAAATGGCACCACAGTTTGTCCCACAATTTCTGCTGAATGTAGAAATACCCCATATGTGGCTGAGCAGTACTGCGTAGCCATATGGCGAGATTCAGGAGGGACGGAGTGCTTATTGCCTCCTGGAGCACAGACTTTCCTAGAATAGTTTGTGGACTCCACATACAGAGCTCCTATGTGCCAGAAGAGCAGAATCCCCCCTCAAGTGACCCCATTTTGTAAATTATACCCCTTTTGTGAATTTATCTACAGGTGTAGTGACTATTTTAACTCCATGGGTGTTTTTCCAGAAACAAGCAGCAGTGGATGTTGCTAAGTGAACATTGAAAACTGCCGTTGTAGTGACCAAAATGTTGTAGTGACCAGTACGTTATACCGAGCTCATGCTTCTGGGGACATGCACCCGTAAATTAGGCGGGCTCTCATTGCTACAGGAATGCCAAACATGTGGATGCTAACTGCGGTTTAGGCGCACTGTGGAGCTCAGAAAGGAGTGGGCATTTGGATTTGGGAGTGCAGAATACGTTGGAATTATTTTGGAAGGCTAGAAGCCATTTTGTTTTTCCACAGGTTTTGTGCTACCAGTAACGTAGAAGCCCCCTATATTTCTATTAAGAGATGACAAACCTGAGTGGGAACATGCTTTTTTGTGAATGGAGTTGAAACTTTTATTGGGAACATTTTACATAATATTTGAGATCACATTTATTCTGCGCTCTATACTGAGCACTTATATTGGGGTTTCCATTTAAATCTCTGAGTGACGTGATTCAGATGAAACCCCCGAGGGATCCATTCACTATAATGAGGCAGCAAAGATCATAGGCCAGACGGCATCCATACTGCCTTCCTCTGCTCCCATTTATAGGGAATCTTCCGCTGGGGTTTCCGTATGAATCACGTAAACCCCGGTATAAGCCTCATCGCAGGATAAATGTGAGCTGACCCTTACTTCGATCTTTGGGAGGCAGAATGAACAAATCAACAGAAGGTGAAGAATTCATTTTATAAATTTTTACGCTGTTCCTCGTGCGGTATAAGTGATTAGGCAACTTTATTTTTCAGGTCGGTGCAATTACAGTGATACCAGATTTATATTGAGTTTTTATGCTTAGCAGCTGTCACAGACTAAAAGACGCTTTTTATTGTAAAAACAAGTTTTTGTATCGCCATATTTTGATACCTAAAATTTTTCCATATTTCTGCCAACAGAGTCGTGTGGCAGCTTGTTTTTTGCGGGATGAGTTGATGATTTTATTGTTACCATTTTCGGGCAAATTACATCTTTTGATCGCTTTCTATTCCATTTTTTGGGAGGCAGAATGAACAAAAACCAGCAATTCAGGAATTGTTTTTTGGAGATTTATTTTATGCCATTCTGTGTGTGGTAAAATTGATAAGGCAGCTTTATTTTTTGAGTCAGTACAATTACACCGATACCACATTTATATCGTTTTTTTTATTTTTCAGCGTTTTTACACAATAAAAACTTTTATAGAAAAAATGATTCTTTTTGCATCGCTTTATTCTGAGAACTGTAACTTTTTTATTTTTCCACTGTTGGAGCTGTATGGCAGCTTGTTTTTTTGCGGGACAAGACGTTTTCAGCGATACCATTTTTATTTACATTAGTCTTTTTGATCGCATTTTATTCCACTTTTTATTCGGTGGTATAATGATAAAGCATCATTTTTTGCCTTGTTTTTAATTAATTTATTTTTTACGGTGTTCACTGAAGGAGTTAACTAGTGGGACAGTTTTATAGGTCAAGTTGTACGGGACTCAACAATGCCAAATATGTGTACTACTTTTTTATTTTTTTTACACCTAAATGTATTTATTGGATTAACATTTTTCATTTTTTTTGTTCTTTATTTTGTGATTTTTTTTTTTAAATATTTTTATTAACTTTTTTTTTACGGTTTCCCATTGTCCCACTATGGGACATCAACTTTCCCAGCCCTGATCGCTGATCAGTGTCTGACAGACAGGGAGGAGGCATCTCAGCTCCTACTCTCTGAGCAGACACTGAGAGGCCACCTTCCTGCTGGACCGTGAAGGACCCTGCGGCCATCTTGGGACCAGGGGTCACCATGAAGACAATCAGCACAACGCGATCGCGTCGCGTTGTGCTGGTAGGAGCAGACAGGGAGCGATGCCCTGCGATGTCGCTGTCACTATTGACAGTGGCATTACAGGAGTTAAACGCCCGCGATCATGGGGATTGCTGCGGGGTGTAAGCTCTCGCATAGAGATGACACCACTTGATCGCGGCGGCGCTTAGCGTGAGCCCCAGCGATCATGGCGCTGTATACGGCGCTTTGTGGGAATGCAGCTCCCGTAGAGCAGTATATATACAGCGCATGTCGGGAAGAGTTTAAAAGACACTCAAAAGTCTGAACATATTACACTTCAATAGCAAGTCATAGTCATACTTTTTTTTTGTTTTGTGGTATTTTCCAGCCAAAAATTGGCAGAAAAAGATACAGTGGGAACATATCCTTAGAATAACATTTCTTAGCTTCTCCTACCCATTAAACAGCAAAATACAGACAGCACACAAGATGACAGGGCAATTGACTTTTATTGACAAGTTAAGTTTGATCCATCACATGGATCAAAGATGAATGAGTCATGATTTATCCATAAAAATTAGACATACAAATAAAACTGATGAGTGAAACCGGCCTTAAGACCAAGGGCCCACTATCCGTATTTGGTCAGTATTTTTTCTCAGGAGTTGGAGCCAAAACCAGGAGTGGGTGATAAATACAGAATTGGTGACTTGTTTCTATTACACCTTTTCTCTGATTGTTCCTCACCTGGTTTTGACTCCCACTCCTGAAAAAAAATACTGAACGAATACTGACCAAATACTGATAGTGGGGACGTGGCCTAATGGCAAAATCTGTATACAGTCCAACATACATACAAACAGCATTTTTTATACATCAGTAGGGAACATCAAGTAGGTGATGGATTCAGGTATACACAGGATGATCTCCCTTACAAAGCTTTTCTTTTCTTCCTATTTAAACAAAGTCTGTACTTCAATTTTGGTTATCCATGATTAAGGTCTGTTTTACAGTCAGAAACGCGTAAGAAATTTATATTACATTGCTGGATGAAATTGAAGATGTCGTTAATTTGATGAAGGTGGCTGTGTCCACCGAAACGCGTTGTGTGTATATTAATAAATCAGTCCTTTTAATATTTTTGCCCTGTTATTGGCGCTCTGGTACCGCTATTCATATTCACTGATTGTTAATTTTTTAATAGCACTGGAATTAAAGCGCACCTGTCAGCAGGATTGTACTCCGTAATCTACATACACAGTCAGGTGGGCGACATTACACTGATTAACATTATACCTTGGTTGATGAAATCCGTCCTGTGGTTCTTGTGTAATCTTTACTTTCAGTTTGGAGATAATGATATGCCCGTGCTCTGGGGGCGGCCTGTGGGGGGCGCTCTATCTGGTGCTCTGCTTACATATTCATCTGTATGCTCTTATGACAGCTCACTGTGCCTTCACTGACCTGCCTCCTATTTTACATAATGCATCTAGTAGTGCGGGGCTAGGTAAAATAGGAGGCAGGTCAGTGAAGGCACAGTGAGCTGTCATAAGAGCATACAGATGAATAAGTAAGCAGAGCACCAGATAGAGCGCCCCCCACAGGCCACCCCGGGCATATAATTATCTCCAAACTGAAAGTAATGATTACACGAGAACCACAGGACGGATTTCATCAGCCAAGGTATCATGTTAATCAGTGTAATGTCACCCACCTGACAGTGTGTGTAGTTTACTGAGCACAATCCTGCTGACGGGTGTGCTTTAAGTTCCATTTTTTACCTAGATTTTTGGCTGGTGGAATTTTTTCTATTGGATACACAAGAGGGTGCTATGTGCATATTACATGTTAGTTTCCTTTCTAGTTAATGGTTACATTACAGTACCATAGAAGTAGCAGTGATTGTTTCCCATGTTGGAAACTTTACACTTATCTCTACAGTTTTGAAAGTGTCTATTAAAATTGGTGCATTTAAATAATCCTCTTTTTTTAGTAAAGAAATTCATGAGATTTTCATGCTTGTGGTGGCATAAGGAACAGATATGTAGAGAAGGCTCATTCTGAGAAACCTGGCACATTATCACGGACTCCTAACTGTATGCACCCTATAACAGTATTGATCAATCTCCCCCGCTAAGGGCTACACTGGGCCTAATGAATTGTAAATTGTGACAGTCTGTGTTGGGTAGTCATGTTGGGGCCCTTCAATGATCTGATGCAAATGTAACCCACATAGCCAGTGTAGTGCAGACTGCATTGTGCGAGTGATATGGCAGCCACTGCTTGTCATACACTATGCTCTACCGGCAATATAACATTTTCACCTTTACACTAATGTCTGTTTGACAGGCAGGTTATAGCTTGAGGTTGTGAGCAAAGAGCGGCTTATCTCAAAACAGTCACTAGACATTACCTCTTCTATAGCATCCAAGCGTTTGTGGACCTTCTGGTGTTCATTACACCATTCTCCTCTATCTCTGTATAAGGTACTTGCCGGGTCAGCATCTAAGGTTTTGTAGGCAAAAAATTAGGACATAAGATATAGTTATTGGAAATGTCAAGTCAATCATAATACATAACGCATGCAAAGTGGGTTTTATGGAAAGTCAAAACCACCAGGCATAAACTAATTTGACAGGTAGGAAAAAGGTTTTTCCTTGATCCCAACTGGTAATCAAACAAGTACTTGGATCAATATTCTACATTACCACCAGTATCTCTTATTTATTTATCTCACTTATATAGCGCCATTAATTCCACAGCACGTTACAGACAATATCATCACTGTCCCCATTGGGGCTCATAATCTACATTCCCTATCAGTATGTCTTTGAAGTGTGGGAGGAAACCGGAGAACCCAGAGGAAACTCACGCAAACACGGGGAGAACATCTCTTATGTTTTCTTCTTTATTGAAAATGATAGCTTCTAAAAGGTCTCATGTCTACATGATTATTATTTTGTTTCTCTTAGGGTAGATTCACACGTGCGTATAAAAAAATCATTCAGAGTTTCATCCAGAAAAGTGTGACGATTATTTTTCTTGCTATTCTGACTCCATAACTAAGCTGCAAGATGTTGGGCTATTGAATCAGTACTCACAAAAAGAACTTGGCCAGATAGCATCACCTCGACGGCAGAGGCATGTGTGAAGATTCCAGAAGACGTTTATTCTCAGGCCGAATTCTTGTAGTATGCACAATAGTAAGAGCAGTAGCTGCAACAACTGCAGTAGGTAAAAAGATAATTCTGATCCAGGGATATAGAGATGAACCTTGAATGATGGCTGACAAAAAAAGTCCCAAGTCGTGGGATACATGACCATTTACAGTTTCTTATTTTAAGAATTGCAATATATAGGTAAAAATCAGATGTTATATTGTGGCATCCCATTTTTTTTCTAACAATCATGGAGTGAATGGGTGAGTCTCATTCGATTGACAGAGGAAAATTGTGCATGATGAAGTATTTTTCACACACAGATTTGGTCAGTAAAATCCCCATTGCCCATTGAATAACATTGGTCTGTTTTTTTCATTGGATAGCGCTTGGACCGAAAATACGGTCGTGTGCAATTAGTTTATAGAATATGTATCAATCCTTTCTTACATATGTTCACCGGTTCACCAGTAAAGCAATGCTTTTGAATTTGTTTGCATAATTTCATTAAAGAGTTGTCTGGCCAATATAAATTATGGGTGAAATGCCGTGGCCTGTTATTGAACAACAAACCTTGCTGGCCACTGTAGACAATAGAGACCATAGCAACTAAAATGTTTGATAAAAGGAAGGGGCTCCGTCTGTTAGGCAAACACATTGTGAAGGACAATGGGCTAAGGGCAGAGGCAGACAGCCGTAGATTCTGTCATCCAAAAGAATCGGGACGATTATACAAATGGCACATTGGTCAAACTCTGATCAGCATAGTGTGATCCGATTCTCTTGAATGAGAGAATTGTAGCACACTGTAAGAAGATGGAGAATAACATTTTTCCATCTTCTCCATTGTTTCAGTGCGTGAAAATCGAACCCCATTCAAATGTCATCAGAATGCAGTCTGATGGTTTCTACGGACTCATTTGACTTGCATGGCCAAGTGCGATCCAAATATCAGATCAAACTCGGGCATACAGTGATTTTTTTTCCTTGGACAGTCTCTGTTCAAGGAAAATATTGGACATGTGCATGGCCCCATACACTAACATTAGTCTGAGTATGATCCGATATTTTGCGGAATCGCACTCGTACCAAAAATACGCCCTAACACTGGCAGGCAATAATGCTTTGAAAAACCCGTATTTTAGAGAATTTAATAATAGAAATGAGAAAACAATTTAAGTTTCAAGTCCAAGTAAAAAATAAAATTAAAATTAAGTTTAACAAAGTTTTATATAAAAAGAAACTTCTCTATAAAATATTTTTTATAATTATTATTTTTTTTAAATAGTCCACCATGAACAAAGTACATATTCGGTATCTCCGCAATTTAAAAAATATAAATTATAATAATAATAATTTTAAAACAAGAATACATTCTTTTTAAACAAAAATCTGACCATCTTTTGACATCTCATACAACTCTGTTAAGTCAGTATTTGGTAAGTATTCTGCATCAATATTTGTAAGCCATAATCAGAAGTAAAATCTGCAGAAAGAAAATACTGAGATGTGAATGAGGCCTTAGAATGAAGTCAGTTAACTTCTACCTCCTCTCCCTTCCAAAATCCTCTCGAGCCGCTACCCATCAAGGCAGGGCAACAGAGAAACCACGTTGAAATTCCATGTGGGCTGAACAAGCCAGAAGGGGACACTAAGGATGTTACTGGCCCAGAAACAACAGTGCCAAGAACTGCTTCAGCGGAATCGGGACCTGTTTTTGGCGTTGCCAGGACATACGCAGGTTGCTGAACATGGAATCCAGATGGAAACACAGGTGCAGGTGAACCAAAAGACGTATAGAATCCCGAAGCCTGCCGTAAGGTGATTTAGAAGGAGGTGGCTAAATTTTTACGTGTATCCAATGCCCCGCGTCGATGAACTCAGAAAAGCTAGGGTCAGCCAGATACATCACCTCCCTGGATCTAACGAAAGGTTATTAGCAAATCCTCATCTCTTAGGGTGCCAAGGAGATGACGGCCTCTTTTACACCTGATGGTTGCTTCGAGTATACCAGAAACCCATTTGAGCTGCAAAGAGACCCAGCTACCTCCTGGAGGGCCATGAACCGGATCTTAGCCCCTTACAAAAAATACGTTGCAGCATACCTCAACAACATTGTGATATTCAGACTGGATTGGGGAAGTCATCTGCAGAAGGTCCAACCCATGCTGGAGGAGGGGGGTTTACCATAAACCCAAAAAAGTGTACCATGGGGAACAAGAAGGGAAAATACTTGGGTTCCTTCGTCGGAAGAGTCGAAGTAAAGCCACAAAGGAATAAGGTGGAGGCAATCCAAAATTGTCCAAAACCGGTCTCCAAGAGACAGGTTCAGGAATTTCTAGGAATGGTGGGATACTATTAGCGGTGTATCCCAAATTTCGTCATGACAGCCGCACCCCTGACCGACCTTCTTAAGGGCATGAAGACGGCAATAGCCAAGTGGTCTCTTGAAACAGAGATGGCATTCCAAGAGTTGAAATTCAGGGCTACAATACTTCAACTTTCATGTGGAACCCAGGCCTGGGAAGCTGCACGGCAATGCAGATGCCCTGTCTAAACTTCCCTGTTTGGTGACTGAAGGTGCCAAAACCCCTGGCTCTGGGCAGAGGGGGGAATATGTGACAAAGTCACTGGCAAAGTACTAGAGGGGAAATAGGTAGCACTGAGGTTGTTAGCTTCAGTAATATAAACCTAGAAAAAATCATCCAGCACACTAAGTAACATACATAGTAACATAGTTTTTAAGGTTGAAGGAAAACTAAGTCCATCTAGTTCAACCCACAGCCTAACATGTTGATCCAGAGGAAGGCAAAAAAAAAACATGTGGCAAACACTAAGCTCCACATTGCGGGAAAAAAATTCCTTCCCGACTCCATACGACAATCAGACTAGTTCCTTGGATCAACGCCCTATCAAGGAATCTAGAATATATAACCTGTAATATTATAGTTTTCAAGAAAGGCATCAAGGCCATTGTTAAATTTTAGTAGTGAATCACTCATTACAACATCATGCGGCAGAGACTTCCATAGTCTCACTGCTTACAGTAAAGAATCCGCGTCTGTGATTATGATTAAACCTTCTTTCCTCCAGACGTAGAAGATGCCCCCTTGTCCCCGTCTCAGGCTTCAGAGTAAAAAGATCAGTAGAAAGGTCTTTGTACTGTCCCCTCATATATTTGTACATGGTAATAAGACCACCCCTAAGCCTTCGTTTTTCCAAACAAAATAACCCCAAGTGTAATAACCGGTCTTGGTATTGCAGACCCCCCAGTCCTCTAATAATCTTGGTCGCTCTTCTCTGCACCCTCTCTAGTTCAGCTATGTCTTTCTTATACACCGGAGACCAGAACTGTACACAGTATTCTAAGTGTGGTCGCACTAGTGACTTGTATAGAGGTAAAATTATGTTCTCCTCATGAGCATCTATGCCTCTGCATCCCATTATTTTATTTGCCTTTGCAGCAGCTGCCTGACACTGGCCACCAAACGTGAGCTTGTCATTCACCAATACACCCAGCTTTTTTTCAGTGATAGTTTTTAGTTATGACAGGGGTTAATCAGCCATGTTTAGTGCTAGGAAGATTGAACAGCTGTAGAGTGGGAGGAATCCAGAGGATTAATATCCAGCTTCTAGAGCATTTCAGAGTTGGTGGGTCTGGAGGTGCAAGCTCTGGAGCTGTGCTTCTGTGTTAAAGAAAGCTGGACCTTGTGTTGATTGTTCCTGAAGCAAGCGGATTCCCGTACCAACAAAGACTTTGCCATACGTTATGTTTTTGTTATGTTCTATGTGCAGCCGAGTGAGCAGAACTACCACACTGTTTATTATGTAAAGCCATAGAATTTTAAAATAGGTACTTTATATAAAAAAATGCTCCCTACAGTTTTTTCACAAGAGCTCTGCTTGCCATAATTAAGTGGAAACCTTAACACTACCTTTTAGTAGGTAAAAATCTGCACATGCAGGAGGGATTTATGTCCTCTGAAAGTAACCAAAACAATTGTGGAGAATTGATATATAAAGTATACTGGAAAATTGTGTACCTTGTCATCGTACAAAAAATAACATTTATTTGCTGAAACCATACTACCGCTGTAACGGGGTCTTCCACAGAGGCTGCTGATTGGCTGAAGCAGTTACCTAACATCCCTCGCTAGAAAAGGAAATGAGGAGACTGGCGGAGGATCCAGACAGTGGTTCGAAGGAGTGACGGGAATCCAATAAGCAAGTGTCTGTTCTTTCTTGTTTTTAAACCACCATAGACCCATTTTTAATTTAAAAAGTACGGTATGTAGTGGAAAAAGCCTTTACGTTTTTGCTGGAGGTAAACCTGTGATCATTGTGTGACTTCATTGAATACAAAACAATTATTCATTGTCAAATATTTATCAATTATTAAATATTTAGCAAAATTATGTTTTGAATGTAAAGCACTTAACTAATGACATTATAAATTGCTTAGTGTTAGCCTCACAGCTCCCACTGGCCTACTATTCTCCCACTCCCCAGCCAGTTAGGGAACAGCTGGAGTATTAGAGTTGGCTAAAACTTATCATTTAACTGATTGAAGGTAACAGCAGTTCATCACACACATAGAATGATTATTCTGGATACATGGTTAGTGGATTACATGGGTCTTTCTTTGCTTGCTTTAACTAAGGGGATCCATGTGTACAGTACATGCTGCCCTTGACTAGAAGAGTTTAGAATGAAAAATCTGTAACAAAGACCCCCACCTACCTTCTTTTTGTAATACTTGATAAACCTGAATCCTGAATATTTAAGAAAGTTAAGATGAGGTTTTGACTTTCTTAGGAGAATATCTATTTGTGCAAAATTATTGGGCAACCATTAATGTACATAATTATTAAGTAACTAAATGAAAAACATACATTTTTCATCTTAATTGTTTATTTTAATCTGATACAGTGAGAATAATCAAACAACTCAAAATGTACAACATATATTTCTAACATTTCCAAAAAATCTCAGTTACCAATATAGCCGCCCTTCTTTTCAGAAAGGCCACGTTCACACGTTCAGTATTTGGTCAGTATTTTACCTCAGTATTAGTAAACCAAAACCAGGAGTGGGTAAAAAATTCAGAAGTGGTGACATGTTTCTATTATACTTTTCCTCTCATTGTTCCACTCCTGGTTTGGCTTATAAATACTGATGTAAAATAATGAACATGTGAATGTGGCCGAACAGTCATGATCCTTCCATCCATGGAGTCTGTCAGTTTCTTACCAACCATAGCCCTCATACACTGATCAGAGAGGCGCCTGTTCTTCATGTTCTTCACCGTAAATCTCTTGTGTAAGAAGGGCCCACAAGTTCTCAATAGGGTTTAGGTCAGGTGATGAAGGGGCAGTCGAGCAGTGGAGACTTCCATGCTGTGATGGAGCATTGTCCTGCAGAAAAATCATGGTTTTCTGGAAAGATGCAGCCTTTTTCCTGTACATCTGCTTGAAAAAAGTGTCTTTAAAAACTGGAAATAGTATTGGGAGTTCATATACATAAGTGATGTAATAATTATCATCAATGTCCACTGAAGCCAGGTCAATATACTACTGACTCTAGATCTATATTATGTAGTTACATAGAAAAGAATTATCAACAAAAAAAGAATGATATCCATACACTCAATACATACAACCTCATACACCACACACAATCATACTGGTCCCCATGACCATCAAGCCCCTCCCCTGATATGTCATTAGTAGTGATGAGAGAGCACTAAAATGCTCAGGCAAATTGGAATGCTAGAGTGCTCGGTCGGAGTAACGAGCCCAATGTAAGTCCATGGGAAACTCAAGCATTTTTCCGGTGGCCCCCCGGTCTGCAGGGGGCCTAAATCGATGGGAACAGTGCTCAAATTACATGGGAACAGCATGGGGAAGACCCATGGAAGCATTTCTAACTCCCAGGTCACTGCTGTGAACAATGTTGTCAGAGTATTACGCCACTTTTACGGAGTCACAATAAAACATACAAAAATAAAACGAAAATGAATTTTCCTGTGAAAAATGTTAAGGAACATCCTTTCCAGGGTAATGTCTTGTATATAAAGTAAAATAAATAACCAAAAAACAAAAATGCTCCTTCAAACGTAGCGTTTTTGATGCATTTTTGTACTTTTGCATTGCTTTCAACGGTGAAAAATACATTTACCCGTAATGTCATTTAAACATTTTACTACCTTATCATCCCATGTGGTGTGTGAGACATGATCAGACACATCCTGTTTCATTTATGAAGGAGGGACTCTTAAAGTCACAAAGTCTATTTTTATAGGAACATCAGGCGGCCCTTACTATTGTTAGAGAGCCATCAACTGGCTATGCTTTGTTGTTCCCATTATTAAAGAGTGGGTCTCCTTTACTGTTATTGCGTATGTAGTGACTGCAAGGGCTGCCAAAAATTTGGACGCACCCCAATACCCCTTTGAAGAGACAGAGGAGGGCCTCAGTTAAAAAAATGTTCCCATTATATAGAGGAGTGGGTCTCTTATAGTGGTATTGCCCATGCAGTGACTGCAAGGGCTGCCTAAATTTGGGAAAAACCCCAATAAAAATTTATAGACACATAGAAGAGGGCCTCAGTAACAAAATGTTCCCATTAGAAAGGAGCGGTTCTGCTATACAGTTATTGTATATGCAGTGAGTACAATGGCTGCTTACATTTGAGAAATACCCCAATACCAATTTGAAGACACAGAGGTGCGCTTCCGTAACAACGTGTTCCCATTATAAAGGAGCGAGTCTCCCATACTGTTCTTGCGTATGCAGTGACTGCAACGGCTGCCAAAAATTTGGACGCGTTCCAATGCCCCTTGGAAGAGACGTCGAGAAGGGCCTTATTAAAAAAATGTTCCCATTATTAGGAAGTGGGTCTCCCATACTGTTAGTGCCTATGAAGTGAATGCAAAGGCTGCCAATAATTTGGAGACCTTCCAATGCCCCTTGCAAGAGACGTAAAGGAGGGCCTCATGAAAAAAATGTTCCCATTATTAGGAAGTGTGTCTCCCATACTGTTATTCCCCATGCAGTGAATGAAGGGCTGCCAAAAATTTGGAGGCACTCCAATGCCCCTTGCAAGAGACGTACACATGGTGATATGGTAGATACGGTTGTGATATGGTGGTGGAGGATGAGGAGAAAGAGGAGGACAACAGCAAATAGACAAAATCAGGGAGTGTATATGACGCGCCCAGGGGATGGGGACGACTCTGCGCCCGGGCCTTGCTGTTAGTTTTGGGGGATGCCGCGGTGGCCGGCTCCCGAGGCCATACCCTGGGGTCACTCTTAAAAAAGGGGGTAAAGGAGGAATGGGGTAGGAAAGAGTTTGTGACGCCACCTGTGGTGTCTGGTGAGGATCACCAGCGCTGCTACAGTCCTCTGAGGCCGGTGGTCAGACAGCTTAGATGGTGCGGCTCCCCACAGGTGGAGCGGGGCCTCAGGGCAGCGTAGGAGAGGGGATGCAGGACAGAGGGGACCCAGCCGGGTCAGAGGAAGAATAGGCACACACACGACAGTTCACTTCAGTACCTTTACTGGTGGTGTTTCAGGCACAGTCCAGGGCACTGTAGGGTGAAGGGTGCATTTCAGGACTCTCCCCAGTGAGCGGGTGTGGGGCCTCCTGTTTCTTGCCTTTTCCTGTTAAGTTTATGACCTGCCTGGAGCTAGGCCTAACTTGGTCTCTGTCTTGCACCCGCTGACCTGGTGGTAGGGCCTTCTGTTGGAGATCACACTCCCTGGTCTCTTGGGCCTCAGTGACTCCTGACCCTGGTATAACAGTCAGCTTTTGGTGTTCCTGGGACATGTAGTTTGCCAGGGGTTCCGGTTGTTTCTGCTGGTCCTAGAGATCCTTGCAGACGCGGACCCGGTGTCCGGTATATGGTTGTGGGGTGAGCTGGTTAAGCTCCTCTGCCCCCTACGTAGCTCGCTACTCCACTTGCCTTCGGGTGCGCTTGGGGCCCTCACTAGGCTTCACACTGGCAGTAGGCCTCACTACTCTTCACCACTCTTATGGCGTCGGCACGCCGTAGGCTCACTGACTGAGCTTTTGAGTCTGAACTCACTCTAGAGGGACTGGAACTACCTCTGTCCCCTGAGGAAATTGTTCTACAGACTGAGGTCCACTGCAGGCTAACCTCTCTCAGGCTCATCTACTGCAGGAACTCTCTCACAGACTGCACTGCCTAGCTCCACCTTCCCTATTTATATCCCCATCCGGGCTCCCTCTGGTGGTCTGAGGTGGAAGGTGGAGGTGTGTGTATGCTATGAGGGCCTCTTGTGGAGTTATCCGTCCATGCACCCCTCTAGGATCTGTGGCACCAATGCGCAGCAGGGGCACCACATATACCCATGTCTGGGTGTGAAGAGGTGCATGGGAATAGACCTCCCAAAAAAAAAAGACACTGTATTTGAGTTTATGTTACGCTGCTATCATTCGGTGATGTTGAGAAGTCTGGCCCAATCCAGCCCTTGTTAATTTTTATAAGAGTCAGACTGTCAGCATTATCAGTTGATAGGCGGATGCGCCTATCAGTTATAATTTCCCCGGCGGCACTAAAAACCTGCTCTGACAAAACACTAGCGGCAGAGCAGGCCAGGAACTCCAAGGCATATAGAGCCAGTTCATGCCATGTGTCCAGCTTGGATACCCAATAATTATAAGGCACAGAGGAATCATGGAGGATGTTGGTACAGTTGGCAAGGTACTCCTTCAGCATCTTTGTAAAATTATCCCTCCTTGTGAGACTACCCCGCACATCAGGGCCTGTGCAATGGAAGGGTCTGAGAAAACTGTCCAATAACCTTGACAGTGTTCCCCTGCCTCTGCTGGATCATATTCGTGTCTCTCTCATCTGTACTCCTTGTCACCAACCAGTGATGACTGTCACCCAAAATTTGGAGAATGCGAGGGTCACGGGAAAGGCAGCGTAACATAAACTCAGCCATGTGTAACAGACTGCTAATAGGCAAGATTTCCATGTCCTTGTAGGGGGCTGTTGGGTGATGAAGACGTCGAGTTGAAGATGGGGTTAATAATATGTGTTGATGGTTATTTATGGGATAAAAGTCTTTCTTATGTGAAATCCCTATGACCGATTATTGTATGCCGGTTCTCCTATAGGCTTTGCCTAAGGCCGTCCCTGGGATGCGGGAGGTCTGCCCAGAAGGGTGAACCATACAGTAGAGATAGGGATTTAGCACACTACATTGCTTAGACACTAGGCAGTTAATACAGGGGTTACATCATTAGCTGGGAGGAGTTACAGCATCAGAGCAGTTTTATAGAAAATCATTTCCTGGTTACAGACAGTTGGGGGAGAGTGAGGAGTGAGGAACATTAGGCAGTGTACGCCTGCCGTTAGGAGAAACCTGTGCCAAGTTATTCCATTCCTGGTCGAGTGCACAGAACCGAGGTAGGTTCTGTTCCCATACACAGAGAGAGATGGAGTGTGGAGGACGACTGAGCAGGAAGGAAAGCAGACTACAACAGCAGTATCAGCAGTGAAGAGGTGTTTTATTAGTACAAGTTATTGGAACAGAAAGAGGGCACGTTTGAGACAGAATCTGGACGCTGGCTATGTCCTAGGCTCATGGCCTGTAAGAGGTGCTCAGTGCAAGGCCTCTGTTTCCCTAGAGGGGAGTTTCTCAGCCAGGTCCCAGAAAACATGGAAGATGTTTAGTCTCAGGAAGGGACACTGGAAACGCACATTACCAAGGGTACTTCACTAACTAAAGAACTTCTCTTTAGTTATAGGAATCTAATTGTAGGGTACTATTGATCTGTATACTGCAGCCGTGTATGGAAAAATTGCACAGTAAAAGTGAGTCTGTTAACCCGGATCTACGATCTCCTGTCTTGCTTGAAGTCGGTGTCGGTTCCATGAACTGTGTAACAGTGAGTACAGAAAATCCTCCATTACAGCACACACTCCGGTCTCAGTCCTTAATAGTAGAGGGGGCATTGGGCAAAGAAAAGATAGTTCCAGCATATAGCGTGATGGTAGTGGCCCCGTGTGTCCCCCTCTACAAGCTCACCAAGAGGACGACTGACCATGCTCACCTCCTCATCCTCCTCTCCCTCCCTCTCCTCAAGCCATTCACGCTGAACAGACGGTATGACAGTTGTGCAGGTAGTACCGTCTATAGCGCAGGAAACTAGCTCCTGTTCTTCCACCTCCTAATCCTCATTGTCACCCAATTCACGTTGGGATGAGATGAGACTGGGCTGTATGGAATCACCCTGTATAGTTCCTTGCACCATCTCATCGTGCTCCGCCTGCAATGCCTCCTCTTTAATTGTGAGCAGCGATCGTTTCAGAAGACAGAGAAGCGGGATGGTGATGCTAATTATGGCGTCATCGCCGCTCACCATCTTGGTGGAGTTCTCAAAGTTTTTGGGGACGGCACAGATGTCTGACATCCATGCCCACTCCTCAGCTCTTATGTGCGGAGTCTGACCTGAATACCGACGGATATTTTGAAGCTGGTACTGAACAACTGCCCTGTGCTGCTCACAAATCCTTCCCAACATCTGCAAGGTTGAGTTCCAATGCCTGGGGACATCGAACACCAGTCAGTGAGCTGTAAGCAAGCTGATCCGGCAGATCTGGGTAGGTTTTGAGAAACTGCTGAACCACGAGGTTAAGCACATGTGCCATGCATGGTACGTGTGTGAGCCCGCCTTGCTTCAGAGCCGCCACCAGTTTCCGGCCATTGTCACACACGACCATGCCTGGCTGTAGGTTCAGCGGTGTGAGCCACAGATCTGCCTGCTCTTTCAGAGCTGTCCACAACTCTTCAGCAGTGTGCGGTTTGTCACCTAAGCTTATTATCCTGTTGCCGCTTGGCCGAGGCAGTGCTGCAGTGCTTCCAGCTTCTGACTGATGTGGTCATTTCGGAGATGGAGGCAGAAGAGGAAGATGAGGTGTAGGAGCTGTAGAATGTGAGGGCAACCCTGATAGACCCAGGGCCCGCAATCCTCGGCGTCGGGAGAACGTGTTCCGTGCCAGGGTCTGACTGGGTCCCGGCTTCCACTATATTAACCCAGTGTGCCATCAGCGAGATGTACCGACCCTGCCCACAAGCACTTGTCAACGTGTTCGTGGTTAGATGGACCTTCCCAGTAACTGCCTTGTTGAGGGCATGGCTAATGTTCTGGGACACGTGCTTGTGTAATGCGGGGACAGCACACCGGGAGAAATAGTGACGGCTGTGGACCGAGTACCGAGGGATGGCCGCCGCCATCAGGTTGCAGAAAGCTTCCATCTCCATGAGCCTAAAAGGCAACATTTCGAGCATAAGCATTCGCGAAATTAGTGAATTTAGTAGTGTGGCCTGTGGGGCGTTGGCTGCATATTTGCACTTGTGTTTCAAGGACTGGGGTAGGGACAACTGAACGCTGCGCTGGGACGTGGACATGGTTGCCGATGGTGCTAGTTGAGAGTGTACAACGGACAGGTGGAAGGCAGGAGCCATCTTCGCATGCGCCATGGGCAGGGGATTGGCGTGCATGCACAACAGCAGAACAACCAGTGGTGTCACCCGCAGACACTGTTTCTGGACCCTGGAGTTTGGCCCACATAGTCGGGTGCTTTGCTGTCATATGCCTGATCATGCTGGTGGTTCTCAAACTGCTAGTTTTGCTACCTCTGCCAATGCTGGCCTGGTAGATGGTGCAAATGGCCTTTTTGGGGTTATCTGCAGAGTCTTTAAAAAAGAACCAGACTCGGGAAGACCTAACAGTTGAACTGGCAACTTCCTTCGTGTTGGTGTTCCGGGGAGCGGTTGCCCGCCTTGTGTCTGCAGCCACCGCACTACTTGTTCCTGCCTGTTGTGGTGCTATGCCTCCCTCTCCCTGTGTGCTGCTGTCTTCGCTCTGCATGTCACCTTGTCAGGTTGGGTCAGTGACATCGTCCACCACCTCATCTTCCACTTCCCCACCCTGATCCTCCTCTTGACTTTCTGGCAATTGTGTCTCATGATCATCATCCACCTCTTGCGACAGTAATCGCACTTTCCCACCGTCGCCTTCGTGTGACCGTGGCTGCTCAAATATTTGGGCATCACTACACGTGTTCTCCTCTTGCCCGCTTGAAGCTGGCCGGGCGAGAGGCCCAAATCTATAAATGGAAACGTGAACAGCTCTTCGGAGTGTCCAAGTGTGGGATCAATTGCCTCCGGGCACTCGACATGATGGGAGGAAGGAGGATCAGGGTGAGGAATAGGCGGTCCAGACTCACAGCTACTGAGATTTGATTGTGTGGAAGACAGGGTGGTGGTGCTAGTGGCAAAGTGACTGGAAGCATTATCTGCTATCCAACCAACAACCTTTTGACACTGCTCTGGTTTCAATAGTGGTGTGTTGCGGTCCCTTAGCAATTGGGACAGGAAGGCTGGGCAACAAGATGTGGGGGTTTATTGTGGCACAATTTCAGCTTCCCATGGCCTTGGCCTCTGCATTCACCATCAGCATCATGTCCACTTCCCCGTCCATTGCTACAGGCCTTGCCCATTTTAAATGGAAGACAATATTTTCCACGGTCGCTACAAATGGCTGGATTTGTACCGCAGTTATATGTGATACGTCTAACGGACGCCAACAGTTTTAAATAGCGGGCTTGTAGTTTCCTATTATTCACAGCGACCACGTGTGAATAGCTTCACTAACACACTGCTACAAACTGTAAATGGAAGACAATATTTTCCACGCTCACTACAAATGGCTGGATTTGTACCTCAGTTATATGTGATACGTCTGACGGACGCCAACGGTTTTAAATAGCGGGCTTGTAGTTTCCTATTATTCACAGTGACCACGTGTGAATAGCTTCACTGACACACTGCTACAAACTGTAAATGGAAGACAATATTTTCCACGGTCGCTACAAATGGCCGGATTTGTACCTCAGTTATATGTGATACGTCTGACGGATGCCAACGGTTTTAAATAGCAGGCTTGTAGTTTCCTATTATTCACAACGACCACGTGTGAATAGCTTCACTGACACACTGCTACAAACTGTAAATGAAGGATAATATTTCCACGTTCACTACAAATTTCTGGATTTTTATAGCTGTAATATGGGATCACATCTGATGATGGAAAAGATCTGGTTGTATTCTGCAGTGCTAACAAGCAAATGGAGAAGTAAAATGGTGTATTCTGGATTGCTTTTTAAGCAAATAATCTGGATTAAGATAAAAAAAAATTAGCCCTGGCCCCTGATATTTGGGGCTATGTCTATGGATATCTGTAACAGCAGGATCAGACAGAACGTTCAATAGACCCTCTTGTGCTGTATACACTGCCACAAACCCAGCCTGCCTGCCTAGCTCCTGCTATCAGGATTAATATATGTAGCTGGATTAGTCCTCAGAAGGAATGTTAGTTCAGATGTGTACATATATATATATATATATATATATATATATATATATATGTATATATATATATATATATATATATATATGTATATATATATATATATATATATATATACATATATACAGTACAGACCAAAAGTTTGGACACACCTTCTCATTTAAAGATTTTTCTGTATTTTCATGACTATGAAAATTGTACATTCACACTGAAGGCATCAAAACTATGAATTAACACATGTGGAATTATATACTTAACAAAAAAGTGTGAAACAACTGAATATATGTCTTATACTCTAGGTTCTTCAAAGTAGCCACCTTTTGTTTTGATGACTGCTTTGCACACTCTTGGCATTCTCTTGATGAGCATCAAGAGGTAGTCACCGGAAATGGTCTTCCAACAATCTTGAAGGAGTTCACAGAGATGCTTAGCACTTGTTGGCCCTTTTGCCTTCACTCTGCGGTCCAGCTCACCCCAAACCATCTCATTTGGGTTCAGGTCTGGTGACTGTGGAAGCCAGGACATCTGGCGTAGCACCCCATCAATCTCCTCCTTGGTCAAATAGCCCTTACACAGCCTGGAGGTGTGTTTGGGGTCATTGTCCTGTTGAAAAACAAATGATGGTCCGACTAAACGCAAACCGGATGGAATAGCATGCCGCTGCAAGATTCTGTGGTAGCCATGCTGGTTCAGTATGCCTTCAATTTTGAATAAATCCCCAACAGTGTCATCAGCAAAGCACCCCCACATCATCACACCTCCTCCTCCATGCTTCACGGTGGGAACTAGGCATGTAGAGTCCATCTGTTCACCTTTTCTGCGTCGGACAAAGACACGGTGGTTGGAACCAAAGATCTCAAATTTGGACTCATCAGACCAAAGCACAGATTTCCACTGGTCTAATGTCCATTTCTTGTGTTCTTTAGCCCAAACAAGTCTCTTCTGCTTGTTGCCTGTCCTTAGCAGTGGTTTCCTAGCAGCTATTTTACCATGAAGGCCTGCTGCACAAAGTCTCCTTTTAACAGTTGTTGTAGAGATGTGTCTGCTGCTAGAACTCTGTGTGGCATTGACCTGGTCTCTAATCTGAGCTGCTGTTAACCTGCAATTTC
Source organism: Phyllobates terribilis (assembly GCF_046119375.1). NCBI lineage: Eukaryota > Metazoa > Chordata > Amphibia > Anura > Dendrobatidae > Phyllobates > Phyllobates terribilis. The sequence goes on along the minus strand of NW_027362765.1, from coordinate 597,379,986 downwards.
TGAGGCTGGTGACTCGGATAAACTTATCCTCAGAAGCAGAGGTGCCTCTTGGTGTTCCTTTCCTGGGGCGGTCCTCATGTGAGCCAGTTTCTTTGTAGCGCTCAATGGTTTTTGCAACTGTACTTGGGGACACTTTCAACGTTTTTCCAATTTTTCGCACTGACTGACCTTCATTTCTTAAAGTAACGATGGCCACCCGTTTTTCTTTACTTAGCTGCTTTTTTCTTGCCATAATACATATTCTAACAGTCTATTCAGTAGGACTATCAGCTGTGTATCCACCAGACTTCTGCACAATACAACTGATGGTCCCAACCCCATTTATAAGGCAAGAAATCCCACTTATTAAACCTGACAGGGCACACCGGTGAAGTGAAAACCATTTCCGGTGACTACCTCTTGAAGCTCATCTAGAGAATGCCAAAAGTGTGCAAAGCAGTCATCAAAGCAAAAGGTGGCTACTTTGAAGAACCTAGAATATAAGACATATTTTCAGTTGTTTCACACTTTTTTGTTAAGTATATAATTCCACATGTGTTAATTCATAGTTTTGATGCCTTCAGTGTGAATGTACAATTTTCATAGTCATGAATATACAGAAAAATCTTTAAATGAGAAGGTGTGTCCAAACTTTTGGTCTATACTGTATATATATATATATATATATATATATATATATATATATATACACACACACGCATATATATATATATATACATACATATACACACCAAGATGGGGGGGGGAACCCTGTCCAAATCTTCCACTGGGGCCCATCGGTCTCTAGTTACACCACTGTGGAAAGGACTATAAAAATATTATTTATTAGTAACTATTAAAATATCAAAAGGGAACAAATACAATCAAACACACTAGGCCTAGGCGTTTCGAGTACTAATGTTCTTAATCATAATGTTAAAGGGCTGTTCCCATATCAGACATTAATGACAAATCAGCAGGATAAGCCATACATGTCTAATAGATGTGAGTCCCACTGTAAGGAATATAGAGCCCTGTTTTCGAGGAAGGTGTGTACCTTTCTTGTAGAAATCTGATTTGTTGTGATGGAGAAATCCATGGATGAAATTGTATGTTAATGAGCCACAAGTGCAGTGGGCGGGCCCTGCACTTACAACTGCCTCAGCCTCTCTCCCTTTTTGTTGCTCTCTGTCTACCTCCTGTCTCAATATCACTCATTTTTCAGTGACCTATCAATCAATGACAGGAGGCAGGCAGCAGGCAGAGACTAAGGAGAGGCAGGAGAGCTGGAATTGCAGGGCCCGCGCACTGCACCTGTGGCTCACTAACATACTGTACAATTTCATCTATGTATTACTCTAAAACAAATTTATTATTACAAGAAAGGTAAGGATTTACTCAGCATTAAGACACCTTTATATACATGCCATTAGCTTGGCGTATAAAATCCTGATGATGGGTTTTCTTTAAAGGCTTGATTAAAGTGGCTGATTATTGTTATAATCGGTGGCTCAGTGGTTAGTACTGTGGCTTTGCAGCACTGGGGTCCTGGGATTAAATCCCATTAAGGACAACATCTGCAAGGAGTTTGTATGTTCGCCCTGTGTTTTCGTGGGTTTTCTCCTATGTCCTCCCACACTTCAAAGACATGCTAGGAACAGTGGTGATAGTGTCTGTAAAGCTGTCGAATTAATGGTGCTAGATAAGTGAGTAAAAAGATATATACTTTTCTTCTTTAGAACTGTTTGTAACAGTAATTGGCAATGTAAATATACAGTGGGTACGGAAAGTTTTCAGACCCCTTTAAATTTTTCACTCTTTGTTTCATTGCAGCCATTTGGTAAATTCTAAAAAGTTATTTTTTTTCTCATTAAAGTACACTCTGTGCCCCATCTTGACTGAAAAAAAATCTGAAATATAGACATTTTTGCAAATTTATTAAACAAGAAAAACTGAAATATCACATGGCCATAAGTATCCAGACCCTTTGCTCAGACACTCATATTTAAGTCACATGCTGTCCATTTTCTTGTGATCCTCCTTGAGATGGTTCTACTCCTTCATTGGAGTACAGCTGTGTTTAATTAAACTGATAGGACTTGATTTGGAAAGGCACACACCTGTATATATAAGACCTTACAGCTCACAGTGCATGTCAGACCAAATGAGAATCATGAGCTCAAAGCAACTGCCCAAGGAGTTCAGAGACAGAATTGTGGCAGGGCGCAGATCTGGCCAAGGTTACAAAAGAATTTCTGCATTACCCAAGGTTCCTAAGAGCACAGTGGCTTCCATAATCCTTAAATGGAAGAAGTATGGGACCACCAGAAGTCTTCCTAGACTTGGCCGTCCAAACTGAGCAATCGTGGGAAAAGAGCCTTGGTGAGAGAGGTAAAGAAGAACCCCAAGATCACTGTGGTTGAGCTCCAGAGATGCAGTAGGGAGATGGGAGAAAGTTCCACAAAGTCAGCTATCACTGCAGCCCTCCACCAGTCGGGCCTTTATGGCAGAGTGGCCCTACGGAAGCCTCTCCTCAATGCAGGACATATGAAAGCCCGCATAGAGTTTGCTCAAAAACACATGAAGGACTCCCAGACTATGAGAAATAAGATTCTCTGGTCTGATGAGACAAAGATAGAACTTTTTGGTGATAATTTTAAGGGGTATGTGTGGAGAAAACCAGGCACTACTCATCACCTGCCCAATACAATCCCAACAGTGAAACATGGTGGTGGCAGTATCATGCTATGGGTGTGTTTTTCAGCTGCCGAGACAGGACGACTGGTTGCCATTGAAGGAAACATGAATGCGGCCAGGTACAGAGATATCCTGATGAAAACCTCTTCCAGAGTGCTCTGGATCTCAGACTTGGCCGAAGGTTCACCTTCCAACAAGACAATGACCCTAAGCACACAGCTAAAATAACAAAGGAGTGGCTTCAGAAAAACTCTGTGACCATTCTTGACAGGCCCAGCCAGAGCCCTGATCTAAACCCAATTGAGCATCTCTGGACAGACCTGAAAATGGCTGCCCATCAACGTTCACCATCCAACCTGACGGAACTGGAGAGGATGTGCAAGGAAGAATGGCAGAGGATCCCCAAATCCAGGTGTGAAAAACTTGTTGCATCATTCCCAAGAAGACTCATGGCTGTACTAGCTCAAAAGGGTGCTTCTACTCAATTCTGAGCAGAGGGTCTGAATACTTATGACCATGTGATATTTCAGTTTCTCTTTTTTAATAAATTTGCAAAAATTTCTACATTTCTGTTTTTTTCAGTCAAGATGGGGTGCAGAGTGTACTTTAATGAGAAAAAAAATGAACTTTATAAAATTTAGCAAATGGCTGCAATGAAACAAAGAGTGAAAAATGTAAAGGGGTCTGAATACTTTCCGTACCCACTGTAGGAAAGGATCAAAGGCAATATTTGCTTATACCTGTCTAGTGCACGCGTCTACATAGAAAACATGCAGAATTTATCAGAAAATTCCCCTTTTTCTTCCAGTGTAGTTCCAGCATTTACTTAAAATACTATTAAAAGTGCACAACCAGATGACTGCTTAATATGATATCTAGTGAAACGTCTGCTTTTCTGAAGTGTCTCCTCCAAGGAACACAGTGCAATGAGTTCTACCGCATTTAGGACGAATACATATCTACTTACAGTATATTTTAGCTTTTTAGACTCTTGTGATTGGCTATAGAAGGAATAGGATATTGGATATATCGTAACTATGCTTAATCAGGGGAATAGTAGGAACATAGAGCTAAGGTTATACCTGAGATCTGTAGTGTGAGGGGTCCCAAAATGTGTCTCTGCCTCATGTGAGGAGACCAATACTAATAATGACATGTCAGAGATTTCTTAATATGTGTGTTTAAAAGCTAAGTGGCTTCCTGTACAGATGGCTTTACCATACACACTTCTATATTTTTAGTTAGATTGTGAGAAAACTGTGTGAAGTTGTGGGACATGGCAGCAGCGCTAAAGAAATAGGAATATTAAAGAAATACCGTGGTCCTAAAAATAAGTGTTATTTAAATATGTTATCATGTAAAATCGCAGATGTAGTAGAGAGCAGTGTGTCCAGTCCTGCTTTCTCCTGCAGGTACTAATGCAGCTCTAATCATGCTGCCTATATATGTATTAGCACAGTCCACTCTTCAGACGCACAAACATGTCACAGAAAACACTTCACAACATTGTCAGCATGCAAATGTACAAGGAAGTCCACTTTTCCTTAAAACATTTTTTATTCATAAGCCTCACAATCAGAATAATGACACGTCAATATTATTATTACTATGCTTTGATTATATCAATCGTACATGGATCGTAGACTCTAAAAAACATGCAAGTGTAACATTACCAGTCAAGCTTTTGTCCAGTACAACTAGCAGCAGGAATGCAACAGGAATGATGGTGCCCATGTTCATACTATGATCCAGCTTCATCCAGCAGACAGAAGACACAAATGTTTCCGCTCCAGGGTGCTTAAGATGTCCTATGTCACTTTATCCTGAAGACCGTACGAGCTCCGAAAGAATAGTACCAGAAAGTTGGCCAGGGTATTTCTTACACTGCCTAACACAGACCCAGTTATCCAGCAATCTGGCAGAATTCCAGAGAGACTCCCAAGTCCACCCCACCACCCCCCTTTGTATTTATACACACAGGGCGTGCATGGAATTCAAAGGCCAGCATTTAACCTTACAGGAAAAGTGGGTGAAAAAAAGATCCATCACTTTAACTCCCTCTGTGCCTTAGAGCAAAACCACTTCAGAATTTACATGAACCTCTTGTAATTGCTGGAGAGCTACATGCTTAGAGAACTATTGCTTTAGGTGAAAACAGTCAGTTCACAGATTTAGATGGTATTTTGGGTAGTTTTCATTTCTTACAGTTATTTTCTAATGACATGATGTAGAAAGTCGAGGTTAGAATAGTTTGCAGTGGATGTGCAGTGGCTGGATCATTACCAATGGCATACCGCCAATGGCGGCAGGACACGTGGCTGCTATGGGTCCTCTGAACTGGGGGAGGAGGCGAGGGCCAGCACCGGCATCAGGTCCACCTCAGCCCGCCATCGCAAGTTTAACTGTATCGGTGTCCTGGATGCCAATACAGTTGAAAGCAATGATGTAGGAGGGAGCGTCAGCTGACACTTTCTCCTCTATCATTCTTCCTCTGTGTCTGACGTCTCAGCGCAGTGTGCACGATGAGGTCACTACATGGCGCCTCTGCGCTGAAATGTGCAAGCAGTTCAGAATGCTCGCTGTAGAGCCTGGAGCAGCAGGGGAACGAGGAGGAGAGGTGAGTATTGTTATTTTCTTTTTTTAAATCAATGAATACATTGTGGTGGCCATAAGATTGCATAGAGGATTATGGGGAGTGCATTATAATGTATGGACTATGGGGAGTACATTATACTGTATGGAGGATTATGGGGAGTACATTATACTGTATGGACTATAGAGGACTATGGGGATCCCATGGAGGACTATGGGGAGTGCATTATACTGTATGGGCTATGGAGGACTATGGGGAGTGCATTATACTGTATGGAGGACTATGGAGAGTGTATTATACTGTATGGACTATGGAGGACTATTGGAAGCATATTATAGTGCATGGGAGACTATGGGGAGTGCATTATACTATATTCAGGCCAATGGGGAATGCATTAGACTGTATGGAGGCCCATGGGGAGTGCATTATACTATATGAAGTGTGGCGCCCCTGAGGGTTCGGTCGCCACAAGGGGGGATACTGCAGCCTGTCAGCAGGTGTAGTGTCTCCTCACCCAGGTAAGGAAGGTGCACTGGTCAGGACCCTGAATCTACATTCAACACTACACACTCCTGACCTGTGGGGGGCAAGTATGCACCATAGTGCTGCCTCAGCAGGATCACAAGTGAGGGGAACCAAAAGATAGGGGAACCATGTAGTGGGTGAAGGGTAGAACACAGTTTTAGTTTGCACACATAGTTTCATATATAATACCCAGCCATCTTGAGCACAGGGTTCTTTGATTGTGATCTTTGCAGCTGACAGTGGCCTTGTGTAGGAGCCTGCAGTGTGCAGAAGATGCACGGTCCTCGTGCTCTGACCTTGACACGAGGAGCGGATAGGAGTTAACAGTGTCTCTATCCCGGTCAAGTTCCCTTGTTTAAGAAGGTCGGGAGCTATAGTGACAGCTCCACAAGAAAAAGGATCCCAGGGAGGATGCAGACGGAGCGGAGCACGCCACCTGTCCTCGCCTACCTGATCTATTCAGAGGGACTCCTGCTGCAAGAGGGGTGACCGGCCCCCGATATCTGACTTTGCTACTTCACGTCTCTGTCAGAGAAGCCCGGTAGGCTACAGTGGATCCCGTCGGGTGACAGGCAGAACGGAATTGCCGCCTTACCCTATATCTGTGCATAGTCCAGAGGGAGACCCAGCCTTTGCACGCACACACACAGGAGAGGTTCAAAGGGGACTGTTAGGAACACTCGGAGGGTCCTGATCGAAGTACCTGAATTCCTTGGGTGCGCTGAACCCTCATCCCTGGTGGCCGCAGTGATCCGTGAGGAGCAGGGAGAAGCCTTGCCGCTGCTTAAAAGAACTGTGAGTAAAAGACCAGGAAGACTATCCCTATGGCCTCTGATTCCTTCATTTCTGCACTGCACCACACAGCACCTGAGTGACCCAGGACTACTCTCCCCATCCTCCTGTCCCATCTGCCCTGAGGCCCAGCTCCGCCTGTGGGGAGTTATACCATCGCCTGCTGCCACAACATCCAGCCTCAGAGGACTGCTAGCAGCGCTGGTGGCGCATCACCAGACACCACAGGTGGCGTAGTCGATAATACCACTCAACCCTGAAAGCCCTTACATCCTTTTTAATGTGACGGCCCTGGGCACGGAACGGGTCCAGGCCACGGCTGCATCCCCCTCAACATCTGACCCGACTCCGAGTACCCCATCTTCCCAGGGCAGGGCTGCGAGTGTCACAGAAGGACTATGGGGTGTCCATTATCCTATATGGAGAACTGTAAGGAGTGCATTATACTATATGGAGGACTATCGAGAGTGCATTATACAGTATGGACTATGGGGAGCGTATTATACTGCATGTGGGACTATAGGGAGTGCATTATACTATATTCAGCCCTTTGGGGAGTGCATTAGACTGTATGGAGGCCAATGGGGAGTGTGTTATACTGTATGGTCTATGGAGTACTATGGAGAGTGCATTATACAGTATGGAGGACTATGGAGAGTGCATTGTACTGTATGGACTATGGAGGGGATTATGGGGAGTGTATGATATTGCATGGGGGACTAAGGTGAGTGTATTATACTATATTCAGGCCTATGGGGAGTGCATTAGACTATATGGAGGCCTATGGGGTTGCATTATACAATATGGAGGACTATGGGGTGTGCATTATCCTATATGGAGGACTATGGGGAGCGCATTATACTATATGGAGGACTATGGCGAGTGCTTTATACTATATGCATGACTATGGAGAGTGCATTATACTATATGGAGGCCTATGGGAAGTGCATAATACTATATGTAGGACTGTGGGGAGTGCATTATACTATATGGAGGACTATGGCGTGCAGTACTTATGGAGGATTATGGGGTGCAGTATTAAATATGGAGGACTATGGGGACCATTATACTATATGGGGGCTATTATAATATTTGGAGAGCTATGTACGAGGCATTATAATATTTGGAGGCCTATGTGGGAGCCTTTATACTTTATGGAGGGCTATGTGGGGGCCATTATACTGTATGCAAGCAGTTATACAGTGTGAAGGTTTGTGTGGGGTCCATCATGCTGTGTGGAGGCTATTATACTGTTTGCAGCGCTAGTACAGTGTGGTGAGGTGTAGGGCAATTATACTGTATGTAGACCCATTATACTGTATGGAGGGCTGTGTGTGGGTCACTACTATACTTTGACAAGGGAGTTAAGGTGGGGTAACGTATGGTCATCATACTGTGTGTGTGTATAGGGTACTGTGGAGGAATTCACTGCGAGGGAATGATACTGTGTTTTTGTGGCACTTTTGTTGGCAACATACTTTATGGGGGCAATGAATGGGAAATCTAGAGATTCAGCAGAGGGAAAATTACTTTGAAAAGGCTGCAAAGTTGTGAGGTATGCTGTTCTGTGACGTCACCAAATATATATTTTTTTTGTTGGGGGAAGGGCCCAATTGGAACTTCTGTATCGGGCCCCATGGTTTCTATGTACGCCCCTGATCATTATCTTTACTAAAATTAAGGATCCAGCAGCGAATATAGATAAAGTACAGAAGTAAATGTCCTTACAATCTGTACAACGGGTGACGAGTTGCAAGGAATTATGTGAAAGATTGAATGTAAGAATATAGATAAAAACAGTGAATGTTATGGTGGCTGGACCTCTAACTCCCCTCTTTGATAATCCGATTTCTCCTCTAGGGATGTGGGTTGAAGAATGTATGTTGTGGACATTTTATCACAAGGTAAGGCTACATCCGATTCTCACAAATACATTTTCCTTACAAACCGTAGTTGAACTAAGAGACCGTTTTCCAGATAAACCATCGTCGTCATGGTTCTATTACAACTACAATAGTTTGTCTCATCATTCCAGCCAGTCTCAGTCTTGGGACAAAGCTTACTCCTTTAGAAACACTATTATTGGAAGACTTTGCACCAGTACGTTCCATTTTTCAGATCTACACAATCCTGTCCATAATGTATGGAGTGATGTATGTCACAGTTGGGGCATCATACTGTGTTGGGGTCACTATACTTTGCCAGGGAAGTTGAAGGGGGATTTACAGTAGGATCATCATCATACCATACGTGTGGAGGGTACTGTGGAGAAATTCACTGTATGGGTATCATACTGTGTTTGTGAGGCACTTTTGTTGGCATTATACTTTTTGGGGGCAATGAAAGGGCAATCTTGGGGCATCAATAGGATGAAAATTACTCAGCAAGGGCTGCAAAGTTGTGAGATATGCTCCTCTGTGACCCCACCGAATATTAAGGTGCTTTGTTTTTTTTTAATAAATGTCAAGGCTGGCCCGGGACTTTGTCCAAGTTTTTAATTTTGGCCCTCTGTGTATTTGAGTTTGACATCCATAGGCAGATTATAATGAGGGCAATCTGGGCTACTGCCCGGGGCCCCGGACCTCCAGGGGGCCCGGGGCTCAGGGGTGTCAATGGCCAGATTGCCCTCATTATATGTGCGGCACCGCGGCACATACCGGCAGACAGTGGCAGGGGAGCCCCCGGACCACTCTCCCAGCAGCGGCGCACAGCCGCTTCTTCGGCCGGGCCAGCACTGCAGCTGTTAACTTCCCTGTGCTGGCCCGGCCGCGTCACAGCTAGGAGACATGGCCCTGTGCGCGGCCGTGTCTCCTAGCTGTGACGTCACGCAGTGCGCGCCCTGCACTGCTGCACCGGAGAGGAGCAGGAGGACTGGAGCCGGGGGATGGTGAGTGTGTGTGAGTGTGTGTGTGAGTGTGTGTGTGAGAGTGTGTGAGTATGTGTGTGTGAGTGTGTGTGAGTGTGTGTGTGATTGAGTGAATGTGTGTGCAGGCAGATATCATTGTGTGATGTCTATGTATATGTATTTTTGTGTTTCAAATGTGTTTATGCGTGTATGTATATGTCTGTATATGTTTGTGTGTGTGTGACTGCGTGCAGCCTCCCGCTGTGTATAGATGGCACCGTGCGGCCTCCTGCTGTGTATAGATGGCTACATGCGGCCTCCCGCTGTGTATAGATGGCTACGTGCAGCCTCCCACTGTATATAGATGGCTACGTGTGGCCTCCTGCTGTGTATAGATAGCTACATGTGGCCTCCTGCTGTGTGTAGATGGCTACATGCGGCCTCCCGCTGTGTATAGATGGCTGCGTGCAGCCTCCTGATGTGTATAGATGGCTAAGTGCGGCCTCCCGCTGTGTATAGGTGGCTACGTGTGGCCTCCTGCTGTGTATAGATGGCTACATGCGGCCTCCTGCTGTGTATAGATGGCTACATGTGGCCTCCTGCTGTGTGTAGATGGCGCCGTGCGGCCTCCTGCTGTGTGTAGATGGCGCTGTGCGGCCTCCTGCTGTGTATTGATGGCACCATGCGGCCTCCCGCTGTGTATAGATGGCGCCTTGAGGCCTCCCGCTGCGTATAGATGGCGCCGTGCGGCCTCCCGCCATGTATCGATGGCAACGTGTGCTCAATATTGAGTCATACAATTCATGTAAGGCTATGTGCCCACGATGCAGAAATGCTTAGGATTTTTTTTGAGCGTTTCGGCATCTCCCTGGCAGAAAAAACACATGCGGATTTTACATGCGTTTTTCCTGCCAGGGACATGCGGATGTGAAGCGTTCTTCACATGCATTTCTGCATGCAGGTTGGCAAGCGCTTTCCAAGCGATTTTAGCATCACTTGAAAAGTGCTTGACAACTTGGTTACACTATATAAATCCATGACCGTAAAAGAATGGTAAAAAATAAATATATAATTACCTTCTGATTGCCTGCCGACGTCAGCAGTCACGTGACTCGTCACATGACTAAATGACGTCACGGCAGGTCCTTTTCAGACCATCGCGAGCTGCCAGCAAGCCAGGACGCATCGGATAAAGACTCCGGGGGCCATCAGAAGGTAAGTATAATATTTATTTTTTCTTTTATTTTTTTTTTACAGGTTCTATGGTACCAGGGTCCGGAGGAGAGTCTCCTCTTCTCCAAACCCGGGTACCATCTGCACATTGAAACGCATGGAATCCGCATGTACAGATGCAGTGATGCGGATTGCATGCGTTCCAATGCAAGTCAATGGCGGTGAAAATGCTGCGCTTCCGCAAAATAATTCGGAATACTGCGGATTTTTCCACAATGATAATCCGCAGCGGAAATTTCCGCAGCATGTGCACAGCACATGCGGATTATCATTGGGGAACATGGCAGACCTTCTACCAAGTGTTTTTTAAGCGTTTCTGCAGCGGAATTGGCCGCTGCGGAAACGCTTAAAAAGCGCACAGTGGGCACACAGCCTAAAAAAATTATTATAATTAATATTGTGCCAAATTAATTTCACGTGAACTATCACATGATCTATCACAGTGGATCATGTGAGATGTGATACATCAGGTGTGTGTGTGTGTGTGTGTGTGTGGGGACGGGGGGGGGGGGCGCCTTCTAAACTACCCGGGGCCCTTGCTACTCTTAATCCACCCCTGTTGACATCCCTGATATATAGTGAGAGTGCCCCCAGAATCACCTTCTTTGGGACAATGTTTTCTATATTTACTCTCATGTTTCTGGAGATGTGGTCCTCAGGTGTTCACAGATCGGGCTTCTCTCCATGATGCCTGGATCATTTAAAACCACTAAAAATGATTTATTGAACATTGCCTCATGGCTGTTTGCTCTATTCTCCCAAGACGTTGGTGTTCTAGCATTGTTCCCTCTTTCCTAGTTTGGGCAACAGAGATGGATTTCCAGTATTGGATGGAGAGTTTATCTGACAATGATGAGGCTAAGATGGCCAGTTCTCTCTGACTTGGCAGAATTGGCTCACATTTAAAGAATCTGATTAGTACATGTCAGTAATTCATCTGGCTTGTTCTTGAGGATATTCCTGGATATACCAGGATAAGGGAGCTTATACCAGGATGGGAGCACAAATACCAGGATTGGGGAGCAGGAAGGGGGACCAGGATGGGGGAGCATATACCAGGATGGGGGACCAGGATAGGGGAGCATATACCAGGGTGGGGGACCAGGATGGGGGAGCATATACCAGGATGGGGGAGCATGGACCAGGATGGGGGAGCATATACCAGGATGGGGGACCAGGATGGGGGAGCATATACAAGGATGTGGGGACCAGGATGGGGGAGTCTATACCAGGATGGGGGAGCATATACCAGGATGGGGGCAAATACCAGGATAGGGAAGCATGGACCAGGATGGGGGAGCATATACCAGTATGGGAGACCAGGATAGGGGAGCATGTACCAGGATGGGGGACCTGCATGGGGGCACAAATACCAGGATGGGGGAGCATATAACAGGATGGGGGACCATATACTAGGATGGGGGACCAGGATGGGGAAGCATAAACCAGGATGAGGGACAATGATTGGAGGCACAAATACTAGGATAGGGGACCAGGCTTGAGGGCACAAATACCAGGATGGGGGACCATGATTGGGGAGCATATACCAGGATTGGAGACCAGGATTGGGGAGCATTTTCCAGGATGGGGGACCATTGTTTCCTCTTTCCTAGTTTGGGCAACAGAGATGGATTTCCAGTATTGGATGGAGAGTTTATCTGACAATGATGAGGCTAAGATGGCCAGTTCTCTCTGACTTGGCAGAATTGGCTCACATTTAAAGAATCTGATTAGTACATGTCAGTAATTCATCTGGCTTGTTCTTGAGGATATTCCTGGATATACCAGGATAAGGGAGCTTATACCAGGATGGGGGCACAAATACCAGGATTGGGGAGCAGGATGGGGGACCAGGATGGGGGAGCATATACCAGGATGGGGGACCAGGATAGGGGAGCATATACCAGGGTGGGGGACCAGGATGGGGGAGCATATACCAGGATGGGGAGCATGGACCAGGATGGGGGAGCATATACCAGGATGGGGGACCAGGATGGGGGAGCATATACAAGGATGTGGGGACCAGGATGGGGGAGTCTATACCAGGATGGGGGAGCATAGACCAGGATGGGGGCAAATACCAGGATAGGGGAGCATGGACCAGGATGGGGGAGCATATACCAGTATCGGGGACCAGGATAGGAGAGCATATACCAGGATGGGGGACCAGCATGGGGGCACAAATACCAGGATGGGGGAGCATATAACAGAATGGGGGACCAGGATGGGGGAGCATATACTAGGATGGGGGACCAGGATGGGGGAGCATAAACCAGGATGAGGGACAATGATTGGGGGCACAAATAGTAGGATGAGGGACCAGGCTTGAGGGCACAAATACCAGGATGGGGGACCATGATTGGGGAGCATATACCAGGATGGGAAACCAGGATTGGGGGGCATTTTCCAGGATGGGGGACCATTTTTCCCTCTTTCCTAGTTTGGGCAACAGAGATGGATTTCCAGTATTGGATGGAGAGTTTATCTGACAATGATGAGGCTAAGATGGCCAGTTCTCTCTGACTTGGCAGAATTGGCTCACATTTAAAGAATCTGATTAGTACATGTCAGTAATTCATCTGGCTTGTTCTTGAGGATATTCCTGGATATACCAGGATAAGGGAGCATATACCAGGATGGGGGCGCAAATACCAGGATAGGGGAGCAGGATGGGGGACCAGGATGGGGGACCATATACCAGGATGGGGGACCAGGATAGGGGAGCATATACCAGGGTGGGGGACCAGGATGGGAGAGCATATACCAGGATGTGGGAGCATATACCAGGATAGGGGAGCATGGACCAGGATGGGGGAGCATATACCAGGTTGGGGGACGAGGATGGGGGAGCATATACAAGGATGGGGGACCAGGATGGGGGAGTCTATACTAGGATGGGGGAGCATATACCAGGATGGGGGCACAAATACCAGGATAGGGGAGCATGGACCAGGATGGGGGAGCATATACCAGGATGGGGGACCAGCATGGGGGCACAAATACCAGGATAGGGGAGCATATAACAGGATGGGGGACCAGGATGGGGGAGCATATACTAGGATGGGGGACCAGGATGGGGGAGCATAAACCAGGATGAGGGACAATGATTGGGGGCACAAATAGTAGGATGAGGGACCAGGCTTGAGGGCACAAATACCAGGATGGGGGACCATGATTGGGGAGCATATACCAGGATGGGAAACCAGGATTGGGGGGCATTTTCCAGGATGGGGGACCATTTTTCCCTCTTTCCTAGTTTGGGCAACAGAGATGGATTTCCAGTATTGGATGGAGAGTTTATCTGACAATGATGAGGCTAAGATGGCCAGTTCTCTCTGACTTGGCAGAATTGGCTCACATTTAAAGAATCTGATTAGTACATGTCAGTAATTCATCTGGCTTGTTCTTGAGGATATTCCTGGATATACCAGGATAAGGGAGCATATACCAGGATGGGGGCGCAAATACCAGGATAGGGGAGCAGGATGGGGGACCAGGATGGGGGACCATATACCAGGATGGGGGACCAGGATAGGGGAGCATATACCAGGGTGGGGGACCAGGATGGGAGAGCATATACCAGGATGTGGGAGCATATACCAGGATAGGGGAGCATGGACCAGGATGGGGGAGCATATACCAGGTTGGGGGACGAGGATGGGGGAGCATATACAAGGATGGGGGACCAGGATGGGGGAGTCTATACTAGGATGGGGGAGCATATACCAGGATGGGGGCACAAATACCAGGATAGGGGAGCATGGACCAGGATGGGGGAGCATATACCAGGATGGGGGACCAGCATGGGGGCACAAATACCAGGATAGGGGAGCATATAACAGGATGGGGGACCAGGATAGGGGAGCATATACTAGGATGGGGGACCATGATGGGGGAGCATAAACCAGGATGAGGGACAATGATTGGGGGCACAAGTACCAGAATGGGAGACCAGGATGGGGGAGCCTATACCAGGATGGGGGAGCATGGACCAGGATGGGGGACCATGATGGGGTAGCCTATACCAGGATGGGGGGAGCCTATTCCAATGATGGGGGAGCATGGGCCAAGATGGGGGACCAGGATGGGGGAGTCTATACCAGGATGGCGGAGCATATACCAAGATGGGGGCACAAATACCAGGATGGGGTCACAAATACCAGGATAGGGGAGCATGGACCAGGTTGGGGGAGCATATACCAAGATGGGGGACCAGGATGGGGGCACAAATACCAGGATGGGGGAGCAATATAACAGTATGGGGGACCAGGATGGGGGAGCATATACCATGATGGTGGAGCATATACTAGGATGGTGGACCAGGATGGGGGAGCATAAACCAGGATGAGAGTCATTGATTGGGGACACAAATACCAGGATAAGGGACCAGGATTAAGGGCACAAATACCAGGATGGGGGACCAGGATTAGGGAGCATATACCCAGATCGGAGACCAGGACTGGGGAGCATATTCCAGGATGGGGGACCAGGATGGGAGAGCACCTACCAGGATGGGGGAGCATGGACCCGGATGGGGGAGCATATACCAGGATGGGGGACTAGGATGGGGGTGCCTATACCAGGATGGGGGAGCATATACCAGGATGGATGCACAAATATCAGGATGGGGCCACAAATACCAGGATGGGGGCACAAATACCAGGATGGGGGAACAAATATCAGGATGGGGGCACAAATACCAGGATGGGGGAGCATGGACCAGGATAGAGGAGCATATACCAGAATGGGGGACCAGGATAGGGGAGCATATACCAGGATGAGGGACCAGGATGGGGGCACAAATACCAGGATGGGGGAGCATATAACAGGATGGGGGACCAGGATGGGGGAGCATATACCAGGATGGGGAGCATATACTAGGATGGGGGACCAGGATGTGGGAGCATAATGTTATGAACTGCAACATGTACTAAGGAAAGATAGGGGAAGGCTGTCCCTACAGTAAGACTAAGCTGAATCCCTATGATGTAGTGGGCTGCCTGTTCCTAGCGAACAGACCCGCCTTAGTCCTCGGCTAGTCTATATAGACCTATAGCATAAAGGGAGGAATCCCTAAAAGAACTAAGGACTGGGACAAAAATGGGACACCTCCTAAAAAGAGAAGTTGCTGCAGAACACAAAAAGACAAACTGACAAAAAGGTACTAAAGGTCTCGGAAGGACCAAACGAACTAACAGGAAGGCACCGAAGCACCAGGCTAGAGAAACAGTCAAACACTGAAGTCCAGCACAGCCAAAAGGGCGGAGCTGGAATATAAAGGCAGATGGTCAAGTGACCGCAAAACACAAGATGGAAAAAAAACAAACAGGAGGGTTCTAACAGTACCCCCTCTTTTATGAGGATCCTCCGGATCCTCCAGGCCCAGGCCTATCCGGAAACCTCTTGTGGAAAGCTTTAACAAGCCTAGGAGCAGAGACATCATCTGTCCTTACCCAGGAGTTGTCTTCTGATACTGTAATCTCCCTCTATGCCATCTAGAATTCAAGATACGATAAATTTCATATTCGCCGTCTTCCACCACAGGAGGAACTGTCACAGTGGCGTCCCTATCAGATACATCAGCCTTTTTCAACAAGGAAACATGAAACACAGGATTAATCTTCCAGGAAGTAGGGACATCCAACCTAACAGCAGACGGGTTAACAACCTGAAGCACTTTAAATGGACCCCCAAACGTAGGACCCAGTTTTTTAGAGGGAATCCTCAACCGCAGGTTCTTCGAGGACAACCAAACCATGTCACCCACAGTAAACAAAACCTCCTTACGTTTCCTGTCAAAATACCGCCGACCCCAATATGGAGAACGAACCAAAAGATGGATGTCTCCCAGTACAACAAAAGAAAGGAGAACACCCAGCAGCAGAGGAGGATGTATGATTGTTAAGAGCAAATTCTGCGAGAGGCAGAAACTCAGACCACACCTCTTGATTGTCCGCCATAAAACAACTCAAAAACTGTTCAACATCCTGGTTCTTTCTTTCAGTCTGTCCATTAGACTCAGGATGATAACCAGACGAAAATGACAAATGGACTCCCAACCTGTCACAAAAAGCACGCCAAAAGCGAGCCACAAACTGAGGTCCTCTATCAGAAACAATATCCATGGGAATGCCATGGAGCTTGACAATCTCCTTAACAAATGCCTTAGCGAGTGTCTTGGCGCAGGGCAACTTAATGAATGGAACCAAATGACACATCTTACTAAAACGGTCCACGCCAACACAGATGACAGTAAAACCCTCGGACACAGGAAGATCAGTAATAAAATCCATTGTGAGATGCATCCAAGGCGCACTAGGAACCTCCAGAGGGCAAAGCAACCCCGTAGCAGGAGTATGTGAAGCCTTTGACCTAGCACACACTGTACATTGACGCACCCACTTGATGACTTCCTTCTGCCATCCAGGCCACCAAAAACTGAGACTGATAAGTCTCTTAGTCTCCGAAATTCCTGGATGACCTGCCAACCGAGACTCATGACACTCCACAAACAAATCTCTCCTAAAGGCTCTAGGCACGAACAACCTCTCATGGGGAATGTTAGATGGTGCATCATCTTGACCTTTTAGAATCCCATTCACCAAAACGGAGTCCAATGCTGCCACCACAACTCCTTCCTGTAAAATGCTCTCCTCCTCCTCGGCACCGACCGTAGGAGAGAAGCTGCGAGATAAAGCATTGGCTTTAACATTCTTAGCACCAGGGATATAGGTAACAGAAAAATGAAACCGAGAAAAAAAAAGTGCCCACCTAGCTTGACGGACATTCAAGCGCTTGGCAGCATCCAGATAGATCAAATTCTTATGATCTGTGAAAACCTGAATAGGGAATCTAGCGCCTTCCAAAAAATGACGCCAATGTTCAAACACGAGTTTAATAGCCAGCAACTACCGATTTCCAACATCATAATTCAGTTCGGTTTCCGAATTTTTTTTCGAAAAGAAGGCACAAGGATGTACTCCACCCTTGTTCTCCTGAGACAAAACTTCTCCGACCCCCACCGATGAAGCATCGACCTCGACCAAAAAAGGCTTCGTCTCATCAGGCTGCATAAGGATAGGGGCAGAACTGAACTTCTCTTTGAGATACTCAAACGCTTCAATGGCCTCAGTAGTCCACTGGGCCATATTCGCACCTTTCCTGGTGAGATCGGTCAGAGGCTTAACAATTATAGAAAAATTCTTAATGAATTTCCTGTAATAATTGGCTAAACCCAAAAATCTCTGTATAGATTTCAAACCAATAGGCCTAGGCCATTCCTGCACAGCCTGAACCTTCACCGGGTCCATCTCAAAGCCCTCGCTGGAAACAATGTAGCCCAAAAAACTAATTTTCTGCCCAGCGAACTCACATTTCTCCAGCTTACCAAAGAGTGAATTATCACTCAATAAATGCAAAACTTCACGTACACTCTGCCAATGGGACTCTAAATCTGGTGAATAAATCAAAATGTCATCCAAATACACAACCACATTTTTGCCGATCAAAGGTCTAAGGATGTCATTAATAAGATTCTGAAAAAAATGCAGGTGCATTGGTAAGACCAAAAGGCATCACCAGATTCTCAAAATGACCTACCGGAGTGTTAAAAGCAGTTTTCCATTTATCACCCTCCTTCACTCGTAACAAATTGTATGCCCCGGAGATCAATTTTAGAGAACCACTTGGCCCCCACCAACTGGTTAAACAAGTCAGGAATTAACGGCAATGGGTAGGAATTGCGTACGGTAATCTTATTAATTTCACGAAAATCCAGACATGGACGTAAACCCCCGTCCTTTTTTTTAACAAAGAAAAATCCAACTGCCACAGGCGACTTAGAAGGTCTAATGTGACCAGCAGCCAAGATAGTCTGTATGTACTCCTCCAAGGCCTTTCTTTCAGGAATTGTCAGATTAAACAAGCGACTCTTGGGAAGAGTAGCTCCAGGAACAAACTCAATGACGCAATCATAATCCCTATGAGGAGGTAAAACTTGCGACTCCTCTGAAAAAACCCTCCAAAAATCTTGAATAGGTACAGATAATTCCCCTTTTTCCATAGCCGCAATGCGACCATTACAACATTTATCATAGCACTTCGGACTCCAAGACTTATTCACATTAGTAGACCAGTCCAGTAAAGGATTGTGCAGTTTTAACCAAGGCAAACCTAAAACAACCGGAGAGGGTAAATTATCTAATACAACCAAGTCCAAAATTTCTTGGTGAACTCCATTGATAGTGAGGGGAAATGCAGCAACCTTGTGGGTAATACATTTCAAGGGAGTGTTATTAATAGCAATCACAGAAATAGGTGATGACAAAGGTTTGGATTTCAATTTAAGGTTTTCCAAAAACCCTTTATCAATCACATTAAGTGTTGAACCACAATCCACAAATACCTGAAATTCAATCAAATTTTCCTGCAAAGTAGTACTCCCAGAAAGAAATACTCCTGCAGAGTTTAAACAAGCTATACGGGCATACCTGACCTTTTTTTTTTCTTTACTTAAACGAATCTCACAATACTTAATCAAATGGTCAGCTTTACCACAATAAAGACACAATCCCTCGGTAAACCTCCGGTCTCTTTCCTGAGAGCGGAGTGACATGGCCCAACCTCCATCGGTTCTCCGCCGTCAGAGCAGATTTTCTGGGGACTAGGACCTGACATTACAGGAGTCTTTACCTCATTTACCCTGGACCTCAGTCTCCTGTCCACACGAACAGCTAACTGCATGGCATCCTGAAGAGTCTCAGGTGCAGGGAATGCAATTAGCAAATGCTTAACCCTTTCACTCAGACCAGCAAGAAATAAACATTTCAGCGCAGGATCATTCCATTTAACTTCTGAAGCCCATCTCCTGAAGTGTGTGCAATAATTTTCAACATCACCTGACCCCTGATTCAAACGCCTGAGTTCTGCCTCAGCAGATGAGACTTGGTCAGGATCATCATATAATAGACCCATAGCAGAAAAAAATTCTTATACAGACCTTAAACATGGATCATTAGGTTGGAGAGAAAAAGGCCCACCCCTGTGGTTCTGTAACATCCTTGGCGGCGTGCTTGCATGGTGTACCACCTTCCACCATGCAAGACAGCAATCTTACCTGTCAGTCCATGCTGCACTCTTTGCTCCAGTATCTGCTCTGTCCATGTCTCTTGTCTGATTGCTTAGGGCGTCGGCGCGGCTTTCTGCTTGTTTCTTATAGCTACTGTGTGCACAGTCCTAATGCGTCCCCAGCCTATTGCTGTGAGTCACTGGATACTTAAACCCCCTCCACCCAGTAGGAGGTGCCTGAGCAACGCTTTCCCTCAGTTTGTCTTTTTCAACTGAGTTGCCAGGTCCTGTCCTGTATCTAGTCTGTTCTGCCACCCTGGGGGCTGAGTACCCAGGGCCGCTACCTGTATCTCTGACTTCTAGTCTGTTTCCGCCACCCTGGGGGCTGAGTTCCCAGGCTCGTTCCTGTATCTTGTTCCCGGTTCAGTTCCTGTCTGAACAGTGTCCTAGCCCGTTACTTGTTTCTCTCTATGTCCGTACCTTCCCTTTTCCTGCAGTGTCTGAACCTGCACCTAACTCCAACTCGTTGTCTCTGTACTTCTGTTTGTGAGTTTTGTGTCCACTCGCTACTTCATTGTAAGTACCTTCTGTGCATCTGGTTCTGCTTGTCCCCTTTCCCTGCCTCCGTATCTACCTCCTGTGTTCTAACCATCTTCCTGTATTTTCCAGTCTGTTCCATGTGAACAGAGCCTTGTCCTGTCTGCCTTCACCTTCTGCTCTGTTCTGCTCTTCTTGTTCACCGCTCCGGCGGTTCCGCTCTGCTCCGCTTGTTTACCGCACCTGCGGTTCTGTTCTGCTCTGCTTGTTCACCGCTCCGGCGGTTCCGCTCTGCTCCGCTTGTTTACCGCACCTGCGGTTTTGCTCCACTCTGCTTGCTCACCGCACCTGTGGTTTTGCTCCGCTCTGCTTGTTCACCGCACCTGCGGTTTTGCTCCGCTCTGCTTGTTCACCTCACCTGCGGTTTTGCTCCTCTCTGCTTGTTCACCGCACCTGTGGTTTTGCTCCTCTCTGCTTGCTCACCGCACCTGCAGTTTTGCTCCGCTCTGCTTGTTCACCGCACCTGCGGTTTTGCTCCACTCTGCTTGCTCACCGCTCTTGCGGTTTTGCTCCGCTCTGCTTGTTCACCGCTCTTGCGGTTTTGCTCCGCTCTGCTTGTTCACCGCTCCTGCGGTTTTGCTCTGCTAGTCCACCGCACCTGCGGCTCTCTTCCTGTATCCCAGTCTGTACTGGTCCCTATCCAGCCTGCGTTCATACCTGTCAGTATCTGCCTGTCTGCATTCCAGCCGTGCCTGTCAGCACCCGCCTGTCTGCATACCAGCCGTGCCTGCCAGTACCCACCTGCCTTCATACTAGCCGTGCCTGCTAAGTACCCACCTGCTGTCATACCAGCCATGCCTGCCAGTACCCACCTGTCTGCATACCAGATAACCTGCCTGTTCCTGCATTCCCCGGTGTGGGTCAACAGCTGTGACCGGGGTCTGACCTGGAGTAGCACCTGGTTCCTCTGCTCGGTTCCTCCCTGGTTCACGAAGTCGACTGAGCCGCCATGCGGGTTGATACTTAGTTACGCCCCTCCAGGCACTCCTCAGTTCATGGTACAGTGGGATCACTAATCACGCTCACGCCAGTCAGTCCGGGCGCGAGCGTAACAGGTTCATTGTGCAAAAGTGATATAATAAAACCAATGCGCTGTGATTCATTCCCAGAGGACCTTGGTCTCAAACGAAAATATAGCAAACAAGCATTTTTAAAGGAAAAAAAATCTTGCTGTTTACCATAAAAAACAACAGGCAGTCCTACCTTGGGTTCAACAAAATGCGCTCCAGAACAGCTACTCACGTGTTGCTGAAGCTCGGTCACCTCCAGAAAAAATCCCTTCAGGCGTTGAATCAAATCCTGGATGGAAACCATACTGATCCCCGAATTTCTTTCCTTTTAGTTTTTTGGGCTGGACTTACTGTTATGAACTGCAACATGTACTAAGGAAAGATAGGGGAAGGCTGTCCCTACAGTAAGACTAAGCTAAATCCCTAAGATGTCCTAGCGAGCAGACCCGCCTTAGTCCTCGGCTAGTCTGAACGAAGACCTATAGCATAAAGGGAGGAATCCCTTAAAGAACTAAGGACTGGGACAAAAATGGGACACCTCCTAAAAAGAGAAGTTGTTGCAGAACACAAAAAGACAAACTGACAAAAAGGTACTAGAGGTCCCAGAAGGACCAAACAAACTGACAGAAAGGCACCGAAGTACCAGGCTAGAGAAACAGTCAAACACTGAAGTCCAGCACAGCCAAAAGGGCGCATCTGGAATATAAAGGAAGATGGTCACGTGACCGCAAAACACAAGATAGAAAAAAAACAAACAGGAGAGTTCTGACACATAAACCAGGATGAGGGACAATGACTGGGGGCACAAATACCAGGATAAGGGACCAGGATTGAGGGCACAAATACCAGGATGGGGGACCAGGATTGGGGAGCATATACCAGGATGGGAGACCAGTATTGGGGAGCATATTGCAGGATGGGGAACCAGGATTGGGAAACATATACCAGGATGGGGGACCTGGATGGGGGTGCATGGACCAGGATGGGGGAGCATATACCAGGGTGGTGGAGCAGGATGGGGAATCATGGACCAGGATGGGGGAGCATATACCAGGATAGGGGAGCATATACCAGGATCAGGCAGCATATACCAGGATGGGGGAGCATATACCAGGATGGGGGACTAGGATAGGGGAGCATATACCAGGATGGGGGAGCATATACCAGGATGGGGGCACAAATACCAGGATGGGGGAGCATTTAACAGAATGGGGAAACATATACCAGGATGGATTAGCACATATCAGGATGGGAAACCAGGATGAGGGACCAGGATTGGGGGCACAAATGCCAGGATGGGGGACCAGGATTGAGGGCACAAATACCAGGATGGGGGACCAGGATGGGAGACCAGGATTGGGGAGCATATTCCAGGATGGGGGACCAGGATTGGGGAGCATATAAAAGGATGGGGGAGCAGGATGGGGGAGCATGGACCATGATGGGGGAGCATATACCAGGATCGGGTGAGCATATACCAGGATGGGGGAGCATATACCAGGATGGGGGACCAGGATTGGGGAGCATATAACAGGATGGGGGAGCATATACCAGGATGGGGGATCAGGATTAGGAGCATATACAAGGATGGTGGACCAGGATGGGGAATCATTGACCAGGATGGGGGAGCATATACCAGGATAGGGGAGCATATACCAGGATCGGGCAGCATATACCAGGATGGGGGAGTATGTACCAGGATGGGGGACCAGAATTGGGGAGTATATTGTACACTGCTCAAAAAAAATAAAGGGAACACTCAAATAACACATCCTAGATCTGAATGAATGAAATACTCTCTTTGAATACTTTGTTCTGTACAAAATTGAATGTGCTGACAACAAAATCACACAAAAATCATCAATGGAAATCAAATTTATTAACCAATGGAGGCCTGGATTTGGAGTTACCCCCAAAGTTAATGTGGTAAAGCACACTACAGGCTGATCCAACTTTGATGTAATGTCCTTAAAACAAGTCAAAATGACGCTCAGTATTGTGTGTGGCCTCCACGTGCCTGTATGACCTCCCTACAATGCCTGGGCATGCTCTGATGAGGTTGCGGATGGTCTCCTGTGGGATCTCCTCCCAGACCTGGACTAAAGCATCCGCCAACTCCTGGACAGTCTGTGGTGCAATGTGACGTTGGTGGATGGAGCGAGACATGATGTCCCAGATGTGCTCCATCGGATTCAGGTCTGGGGAACGGGCGGGCCAGCCCATAGTTTCAATGCCTTCATCTTGCAGGAACTGCTGACACTCCAGCCACATGAAGTCTGGCATTGTCCTGCATTAGTTGGAACCCTGGGCCAACTGCACCAGCATATGGTCTCACAAGGGGTCTGAGGATCTCATCTTGGTACATAATGGCAGTCAGGCTACCTCTGGCGAGCACATGAGGGCTGTGCGACCCTCCCAAGAAATGCCACCCCACACCATTACTGACCCACTGCCAAACCGATCTTGCTGAAGGATGTTGCAGGCAGCAGATCGCTCTTCACGGCATCTCCAGACTCTATCACGTCTGTCACATGTGCTCAGTGTGAACCTGCTTTCATCTGTGAAGAGCACAGGACACCAGTGACGACTTTGCCAAGCCTGGTGTTCTGTGGCAAATGCAAAGCCTCCTGCACGGTGTTGGGCTGTGAGCACAACCCCCATCTGTGGACGTCGGGCCCTCATACCACCCTTATGGAGTCGGTTTCTAACCGTTTGTGCAGACACATGCACAGTTGTGGTCTGCTGGAGGTAATTTTGCAGGGCTCTGGCAGTGCTCCTCCTGTTCCTCCTTGCACAAAGGTGGAGGTAGCGGTCCTGCTGCTGGGTTGTTGCCCTCCTACGGCCCCCTCCACGTCTCCTGGTGTACTGGCCTGTCTCCTGGTAGTGCCTCCATCCTCTGGACACTACGCTGACAGACACAGCAAACCTTCTTGCCACAGCTCGCATTGATGTGCCATCCTGGATGAGCTGCACTACCTGAGCAACTTCTGTGGGTTGCAGAGTCCGTCTCATGCTACCACGAGTGTGAAAGCACAACCAACATTCAAAAGTGACCAAAACCTCAGCCAGAAAGCATTGGTACTGAGATGTGGTCTGTGGTCCCCACCTGCAGAACCACTCCTTTATTGAGTGTGTCTTGATAATTGCCAATAATTTCCATCTATTGTATATTCTATTTGCACAACAGCATGTGAAATTGATTGTCAATCAGTGTTGCTTCCTAAGTGGACAGTTTGATTTCACAGAAGTTTGATTTACTTGGAGTTATATTCTGTTGTTTAAGTGTTCCCTTTATTTTTTTGAGCAGTGTATATCGATGAAACATACTTTTTCTTGTACTGCCCGGCAATATGTAATGTTTGTATTGACGCGCCCCCTGGGCCGTGGGGTACCCGGTGCCGGGCCAATAGATGCTGGGGGTGGTATCACGGTGGCTGGCCTGGTCCGTGGCCCAGGGCGGTCAATAAAAAGGGGGATATTTATAGGAGATTTACAGTATAGTAAGTTTGTGACGCCACCTGTGGAATGCGGCTAACGGGAGCCGCCGCTGCGGAGCAGTCCTCTGGAGCTGGTGTTACGGCAGCAGGGATGCTGTGGCTCTCCACAGGTAGAGCTAGCTCCAGGGCAGTGTAGGGGTAGATGGTGGATGCTGGTGAGAGACGGCAGGACGGTCCCGGAGGAAAGACGGACACTCACACGGGGGTAAGCTTCAGTACCTTTACTGGTGGTGATGCAGGCACGGTCCAGGGTACTCCGGGCAAAGGGTGCACTTTTGGACTCTCCCCAGTGAGCGGGTGTAGGGCCTCCTGATCCGTTGCGTCCTCTTCCTAAGCTTCTGACCTGCCTGTAGCTAGGCCTTGCTTGATTACTGTCTCTCTCTTGCACCTGCTGATCTGGTGGTAGGGCCTTCCCTTGGAGATCACTCTCCCTGGACGCTGGGGCCTCCGTGACTCCTAGCCCTGATACTGTAGTCAGCGTTTGGTAAACCTGGGACCTGTAGTCCTCCAGGTGTCCGGTGGTCCCTACTGGGTATAAAGGGACCAGGTAGGTGCGGACCCGGTGTCCAGTATATATCTGGGGTGAGCCTGGTATGCTCCTCTGCCCCCTAGCTACTTCTTCCTTCTCCTCTCGCCTTCGGCCACACTCAGGGCCCTCACTAGGCTTTCACTCGTGCTGTAGGCCTTGGCTCACCTAAGCACAGCAGCCAGCATGCTACCTCTTCACTGGTCTAAGTGCCAGCACACTCTCTGACTCTAGACTAGTCACTGAGCTGCCTGGCTCCACCCTCATTATTTATATCCCTTACCTGGCTCCCTCTGCTGGTCTGAGGTGGTAGGGTGGAGGTGTGTGAATGTGCGAGGGCCTCTTGTGGAGAAGTCCATCCATGCACCCTTCTGGGTTCTGTGGCACCAGTGCGTAGCAGGGCGCCACATCCCCCCCTAGTAAAACTCAGTACTCCTGGTCTGAAGCATTTTTCTCAAAGCAGGTTAAACAATAACATTTCTTCCCTTTATGGGAGGCCCTTTTCTTTAACGTTACAGGTAACATTATAATACAATAATATAAAGTATCTTCAGAGTTTCTCAAATCAGTTCCAGTGAGATCCCAACAGGGTATCCCTCTCACTGGTTAAAGTGCAAAGGTAGCTTGAGGGACCTGTCCGTAAACCCTCCACATAGGCCCTGGGCGTGGCTGCAGGGCACAGGTGATCTGGCGTCGGACCACGACTTCTGCCACGCCAAACAGGTTTTTGTTCTGAGGTTGCTTAAAAGGCACTCCAGGGAGTGCAACTATGTACATGACGAGTCCTTTATATATACCCTTGCGGGTAACTAAATGCAATGAGAAGTGTCCATGTCACATAAATTGTCTATTAGCAAGGCAAAATACATCAATAAATAAATACATGAAATTATTACAAGAACACACCCTACGGGGTAACTATTTATACTGTCAGTGTTTCTCTATTTACTCTCTATACCTGACAGGGGTCTGGCCTTTTGTGCTACGCGATGATCTACGTAGTACTGGGATGCGTGTAGTATGGATGCTTGCGCTATTTTCCACTCTATCAGCTCTATGTGTGGGTGGACTGCAAGACTGCCTTAACCTCTCTACGAGAATGGCAAGTATACCATTGGCTGGGTCTTCTTGCTCTTCTTCAGCCGGTGATCCTTCTTCCGGGGATTCTTCCTGAGCAGGCTCTTCTGGGGTACTTACAGGTCTTACTTGCAGTGGAGGGTCTTCTGGCTGTTGGTAGAAGTGTATCACAGGTATTATTACAGCTCCACCTAGTTGAGGCCAATCTGCCGGGAAATCTCCTAAGTCAGTATGGAGTACTTCTTCTTTAGGCTCCTACGGTACGGTGAGAGGCACTTCCTCCTGGGGCTTCAACAGACTTGGGCACAACTTCAGATGGTCTCTCGATACCATTGCAGTTGTTCTTCCTCCGTCTTTGCTAATTAGACAGGTTTTCCTATTGTCGAATCTGGAATTCAACACAGTGTAAGGTTCTCTTTCCCACTGGTCGTCAAGTTTGTGGCTTCTCCTTTTTCGTTTTAGCACAACTTCTCCAGGTGTTAAGGGTTCTGCTGGTGCACTCTTGTTGTACTGTGCTTCCTGCTTATCTCTCACCCTATTTAGACTGTCTTCGACACAGGCCTGTACTCTCCTGTACTGCTCCTGTCGCGTCGTGTCCCAGTCTTCAGTGGACATATCTGCTTCGGGTCCTACTACTCCAAGCTCCAGGTCCATGGGCAGCTTTCCGGGTCTTGCTCTCATGAGGTACGCTGGAGTACAATTGGTGGAACTCACAGGTATGTGACTGTACAGATCTACCAGGTCAGGTAGTTTGTCTGGCCACTGATTTCTCTCCTCTAGCGGTAAGGTCTTCAACAGGTCTATGACTATGCTATTTATCTTTTCACATAACCCATTGGTTTGGGGGTGGTACGGTGTAGTCCGGATCTTCTTAGACCCGTACAGATGGCAGAACTCCTTGAACAATTCGGCTTCAAAGGCAGGGCCTTGATCCGTCAGCACCTGCTCCGGGTATCCATGGGGCCTGCAGAAGTACGCTTGAAACGTCTTTGCCGCAGTCTCTGACGTCAGATCCTTGACGGGGGCGATCACCAGGAACTGGGAGTAGTGATCCACCATGGTCAAGGCATAAGAGTATCCTGACCTGCTGGGTGACAACTTGACGTGATCCAAGGCAACGATCTCCAAAGGTCGAGTTGTCTTGATGGGCTGCAGGGGTGCCTTCTGGCTGCTGTAGTCTTTTCTTCTGAGGCTACAGGGTCCACAATCCCGGCACCATCTCTCTATGGAACTGCGCATTCCAACCCAATAAAACCGACCCTTCAGCAGGGTTTCCAGCTTTTTCCAGCCAAAGTGCCCTGCTTGATCGTGGTAGGCCTCCAACACCATCTGGATGTCTGTCCTGGGCACTACGATCTGCCATACCATCTCATGGGTCCTAGGGTTGACATACCCCCGGCTCAGCTTCTCTCTATAGATGAACAGCCGGCTTCTCTCATTCCACAGTTGCTTGGCTTGTGGAGGAGCTTCCTTCTCCAGGGAGAACCTTCCTGGGTTATCAGTTCTTTCATACGGCTGACAACCGGGTCGCTGTCCTGGGTCTTCTTCCAGCTGTGATGAGGTAAAGGGTTTAGTGTCTTACCACGATACCTCCTGGAGGTGCGCTGCTCGTGGACCATCCCATTTCTGTGGAAGGCAGGTAGCTCAATCTCCTCCAGGTCATCCACTTCTTCTTCAGTGTCCGACTGGTGAGGCATTCTGGATAGGGCATCAGCATTGGCGTCCTTGTGGTCTGCCTGGTACTTGATGGTGAACTGATAGTTTAACAGTCGGGCCATCCAACGCTGTTCCATGGCTCCCAACTTGGCTGTCTCTAGATGCGTCAAGGGGTTGTTGTCAGTATAGGCCGTGAACTTACTGGAGGCCAGGTAGTGCTTGAATCGTTCAGTGATGGCCCAGTCCAAGGACAGGAACTCCAACTTGAAGGAGCTATAGTTTTCCGGATTCCTCTCGGTCGGAGGAAGCTTCCTGCTGGCATAGGCAATAACCTTCTCTTTGCCATACTGCTTCTGACTCAACACAGCTCCTAGTCCCTCGTTGCTGGCATCAGTGTACAGCAGGAAAGGTTGGCTGTAGTCAGGGTAGGCCAGAATTTCTTCGCCAGTCAGGATCTCTTTCATCACTGCAAAGGACTCAGCCTGTTCTTTACCCCACTGGAAGGGGGGGGGTTGCCTCTGTTGGACTGTCCTACCAGGAGATCTTGCAAAGGCGCTGCCTTCTTGGTGTAGTCCTTTACAAATCTCCGGTAATACCCGACCAGTCCCAGGAACTGACATACCTCCTTGAGATTCTTCGGTTCTGGCCATTTCTGGATGGCGGTGATCTTCTCCGGGTCTGGTGCTACTCCTTCTGGACTGACGATGTGCCCCAGGTACTGAACCTTCTGTTTGAGCAGGTGGCACTTGGAAGGCTTCAATTTCATCCCATACTGGGACAACGACTCAAATACCTCCGCCAGGTGCTTCAAATGGTCCTCATACGTCTTGGAGTACACAATCACGTCATCCAGGTATAGCAGCACGGTCTCGAAGTTATGGTGTCCCAAACAGCACTCCATCAATCTCTGGAACGTTCCAGGGGCGTTGCAGAGTCCGAACGGTATACTGTTGAACTCATCGGGGTAGTGAAGGCCGTCTTCTCCCGGTCCTCCTCAGCAACTGCTACTTGCCAGTACCCACTAGTGAGGTCAAGGGTAGAGAAGTAATTTGCAGACTTTAGTGCTGCCAGGGATTCCTCTATAAGGGGCAAAGGGTATGCATCCTTATGTGTTATGCGGTTTACCTGTCGGTAATCTGCACACATCCTCATGCTTCCATCCTTTTTCCTTACCAGGACCAGGGGAGCTGCCCAGGGGCTACAGCTATCTCTTATTACCCCTGCCTTCTTCATGTCATGCAACATTTCCTTCGCTTTCTGATAGTGTGCTGGTGGTATGGGCCTGTAACGTTCTTTGATGGGTGGATGGTCACCTGTGGGTATATGGTGTTGTACCCCTTTAATCCTCCCGAAATCAAGTGGGTGTTTGCTGAATACCTGTTCGTATTCCTGGACCACCCTGTATACACCTTGTTTTTGATGGACAGGAGTGGCGTCAGTCCCAACATGGAGCTGTTGACACCAATCCCCCACCTGGGTTTCCGAGTCGTTATCCTCCACTCTGTCTGGTGAAGTTAAGGACTCCACCGTGTGGATAGCGTTGTTATTTACAGTGTACAATCTGGCAACAGTGGCATATCGTGGTAATTTGACTTCATCCTCTCCGTACGGGCATCCTCCCATTGCGTACATCCACTACCCCTCTGGCAGTCAAGAGTGTAGGTCTGTGCTCTGAGCTAATGGGCTCCACCACCGCCTGGTAGTTCTGTCCCTTGAGACCTATTGCTGCCCTACACCAAATCAGCATTTCACTCATTGGGGGAATCACAATGGGTATTGGGTCTGTCACCCGTACATTACCAATTTCACCACCTGATAGCTTTACCTGTTGCTGGTACAGGAGGGCTCGAATCTCTCTCTGGAGCACCTTCCTCTGCCCTGGTTTGGCAGTGTCAGCAATCTGTTGGAGCAAAAACAACACTTCTCCTAAACAGTTACCAACAATATTTGTACCAAGTATCATATACAAGTCTGTATCACCAGGATTGGACTCCACTACAATCAGTCCTTGGTCCTTTAGTTCCGCCCTCCCCACCTTCACTGTCACGTCCTTAACCCCTACTAGGTTAAGAGGAAAATTAATAAGGACAAAATGGAGTATTTGTAGATGAAATAAAATCAATTTTTTATTAAATATACATAAAAGGTGAATTTCTAGTGCACAGACAGTTTAGACAAGAATAAATATGACAAGAAAATATGTATACTGCACAGAATGTAAACATACAAAGATTAATGCACCAAATTAACTAAAACCCATGTTGGGGATTTTTAGTTACATGCCTAAATAGATGGTATCAAAAATCAATAGGAACTACACATGGTGATTGTCAAATTGCCACATGCAGAGTACAGGGTAGTGTGAAACAGAACTTAGTCACACTCATGAGCATGAACAAGTCATATCATAACAGTAAAGTACCAACAAATATAATGTCCATGGCTTACCCTGACAGAAAAAAGGTGCAATGTGCAAAAGGCTGTTACATATGAAATCCCCTGGATACCCCTACGCGCGTTTCGCTTTTCAAAGTGATTGCTTCATCATGGGGGATAAGACTGGCAATCAAACTAGGACCTTAAATTCACCCAGTAAAGGTCACATGGTGTCAAAGTGGCCAATGATAGAGTGCTTTGTAACATACATACACTGTTCATTTAGACAGGAGGACCTGAAGTATAGGTCACATGGGATCAGTTAGTCACGCCCCGCTTGGTGACGCGCTGCCGTTGCATGCGCGCCCGGAGACACGCTGTCAGACAGTCCACTGGCGGCGTCACCATCCGCGCGCGTGCGCGGGAGCCAGGACGCGTTGCCCCGGCACCCGTACATGCGCGCAGCAGCACTAGACGCCCCAGGGACCCCGTGCACACGTGACCCGATCTGCCCATGCGCACCACGTCATCAAGCCATATTAAAGCAACAGTCCCAAATTGTAGCCACATACAATAATACCATGCATGTAAGTACAGAAAAAACGGATCATATGACATATACAAAACAAATCAACAGTAATCATTGATGATAATGACTTAAATAGGCAGCTTTCAAAGGATTGTCCATATAGTGTCCAAAAGAATACCAAAATCCGTTTTGACCAAAGGGGTATGATGAATAGAGAGTCCAAATCAAATCACCATGGAAAAAGTGATCACTAATGTAAAAAGATTAATGGAACAAAAAACACAAATTAGAA
The DNA here is from genome assembly GCF_046119375.1 of Phyllobates terribilis. Lineage (NCBI taxonomy): Eukaryota > Metazoa > Chordata > Amphibia > Anura > Dendrobatidae > Phyllobates > Phyllobates terribilis. The sequence goes on along the minus strand of NW_027362765.1, from coordinate 597,348,696 downwards.
CACAATAAACACATAACATAAAATGAAAAATATAAGGGAAAGGGAAAAAAAAAATTTAAATAAAAAGAGAGAATGGGGTTGATATATGGTCTACAAGAATGATGCAAAATTAACAGTCTCATTAAGGCCATGCGGAATGATGGATCCCAATATCGTTATCCACCTCGCTTCCTTTTGTGCGAGCATTTTCTTTAAGTCTCCACCTCTGATACCTGCATGGATCACGTCAATGCCTCTGACAGACAATGATTTGGCACTACAATTATGAAATTTACGGAAGTGGCGTGGTAGAGTTTTAAGGGTGGACACATCCAAAACAGCAGCCGCAGCCCCGATGTCCCGGACATGTTCCCTGGTTCTGACACGTAATTCCCTTGATGTAAGTCCTATATACACTTTCGGGCAATCACATGTGGCGTAGTACACCACATGTGTAGTACTACATGTGATATAGTGCTTGATATTAAAAGTACGTGTCCCATCAACCGTAGAAAAAGTTGAAGACCGGGTAATATTAGTGCATGCAATACAGTGGCCGCAGGGAAAACAGCCCAAAAGGGGTCGTCGAGAACCGAACAATCCGGGCACCGGGGGAGCGTAGTGACTGCATGTTAGTAAGTCTTTAAAATTTTTACTCCGCCTTGGGGTCATAGATGGCCCCTCACCCAGGCATTCTGCAAAACAGGGTTCAATCTTGAGCACAGACCAATGCTTCGACAGAGCCCGCCTCATTGTTTCCCACTCTTGATTGAAAGTGGAAATGAATCTGATTGTCTGGTCAGACCCATTTCCCCTGTTCCTAGATTGAAGTAACTGCCCACGGGACACTTTTCTGGCCCTATTGTAGCCTGCCTTAATACTCCTCCTACTGTACCCCCTCTGAAGAAAACGGTCTCTTAGGTCATCCGCCTGCGTATGGAATCGTTCCTCCATAGAGCATATCCACTTCATCAGGAGGTACTGCCCGATCGGTACGGCCCTAATCGTTGAGCCATGGTGGGCTGAAGTAGCGTGGAGGAGCGAGTTAACAGAAGTCGGCTTTCTAAAGACATCAGTCTGGAGGGAGGCGTCCGCGTCAACCTCAAGACTGATGTCCAAGAAATCAATACGATGTGTATTGTGTTTGTAAGTCAACCTGATGTTCATCGAGTTCTGATTTAACTCCTCCATGAAGTGGTCAAGTTCCCCGACTGTGCCCCGCCAAAAGAACAAAACATCGTCGATGTATCTCAGCCAGCACTGCACATGGTCAACAGCGCGCGTCCCGCCATCGCCAAAAATAGATCTCTCCCAGAGATCCAAGAAGAGATTGGCGTAGGCGGGCCTTCCAATTACATGATGTTTTTAAAGATGGTGATGACATAGAGCTTGGTGTTGATGATATTGGTCTACAAGTAAAATTAACCAGATATAAGGAACTCACCAAAAAGCGGACACATATTTGGTGGAATCGAGCTTTCCTTGAAAAGTACATCTCTAAGTGTTTGGTACCTAGAGGCCTGAGAATTCAGGTGTTTCCCTCATTCCCTATTGATAGACCAGGATTTAAGGAGAAATGGGAGGAACTATCGAACACATGTTCTATTGGCTATATGAGACTTCTGTCTGAATTTAATTCCTCATCCCTAACTGAGATGGAACTTGAAATGGATGATTTACAAAACTCCATTAAAAGAGAATTATCAGCTGAGGCCCTAAAGAGATTTAATGAGGGCTTAGATCAAGACTATCAGAAATTGGAAAAGGAAGTGAGGGAACATAAAATCAAAAAATTCCAGAGGGATATGAACGACCGACAGACGGATAGAGTATATAAATGGCGTACTTCGAATAATCGATCCAGGGCTCTGTCATGGACGGGGTCAAGCACTCGATCTCGTTCGGCATCAATTAAGTCTAGTTCCTCAGTTGAAGATTCAAATATGGGGGCTATAGCTAAAACTAAGAATCTGGAGGTGGAATTGCCTGCAGCAGCTACAAGATATCGAGGGAAAATGAACACCCGTACTATGTCGAATGCTAAGAATAATAAAAATATGCTGCAGGTGATTAACCTTTCCAACCATGTATTATCTGAGGCTCAGATTGATGTTCTGTCTAAAGGACTGACATTTGCCCCTACTAATTGTTTTAATTTTTTTGCAGCATTAAAAGATTTGCATATTTTCTCACAAAAATTGATTTTGAGGAGGCTCCACTTTAATAAGCAGATGAATATACATGGTTTGGACACTCCAGCAGAAGTTGAGGCCCTTAGGGTCCTTGAGGACCTTCTCAGGGAACAGATGACTGATTCAGAAGGTACGTTCCCCACTAGTGTTCTGCCTAGATCTACTAGGTTCCCCCCCTTGTCCTTATGTGCTCCCGTAGAGATTTTCACTAGATTGGTCACTGAGGAATTTAAAAAGATATCGACAAGAAGGCATTACGATAATCTGACACATCGTCAGAGGGAGGCTTTGATAGAACTCCAATCGCTTGACGATGTAGTTATTAAGGCGGCGGACAAGGGGGGGATCGTAGTGATCTGGCTGAATACTCTATACGAGAAGGAAGCATTCCGTCAATTACAGGACAAAACAACATATGTTAAGCTTTCTCATAATCCCCTTCCATTGTTTTCCCGTACCCTGCAGGAAATTTTGTCCACAGCAGTAGATGTTGGGGTTATTACCAAAAAAGGGCCTAATGATATCTTTTCCAAAGGTCCCCACTTTCTATCTTCTGCCAAAAATCCACAAGGACCCCGTTGCCCCTCCGGGGCGTCCGATCGTGTCTGGGATAGATGGTCTATGTGACCCTATCTGCAGATTCATTGATTATTATCTAAAACCTTTAGTGGAGACTCTCCCTTCATATGTAAAAGACACGACGGACGCCCTGAACAGGGTGAACGGGGTCTTGTGGATCCTGATTGGATCATTGTCATGGCAGACTTTATACCTGCATCAATCACAAGGATGGACTTGAGGCTGTCCGCTTCTTCCTGAGGGGGACTGATCGGGACGGCTCGTTGTGTGAACTTGTGGTTGAGCTTCTCCAGTTTGTGCTCACGCATAACTTTTTTGTTTTTAAGGACTGTTTTTATTTACAACAACGTGGCACTGCCATGGGCGCGGCTTGCGCGCCCGCCTACGCCAATCTCTTCTTGGGTCTCTGGGAGAGATCTATTTTGGCGATGGCGGGACGCGCACTGTTGACCATGTGCAGTGCTGGCTGAGATACATCGACGATGTTTTGTTCTTTTGGCGGGGCACAGTCGGGGAACTTGACCACTTCATGGAGGAGGTAAATCAGAACTCGATGAACATCAGGTCGACTTACAAACACAATACACATCGTATTGATTTCTTGAACATCAGTCTGGAGGTTGACGCGGACGCGTCCCTCCAGACTGATGTCTTTAGAAAGCCGACTTCTGTTAACTCGCTCCTCCACGCTACTTTAGCCCACCATGGCTCAACGATTAGGACCGTCCTGATCGGGCAGTACCTCCGGATGAAGCGGATATGCTCTACGGAGGAACGATTCCACACGCAGGCGGATGACCTAAGAGACCGTTTTCTTCAGAGGGGGTACAGTAGGAGGAGTATTAAGGCAGGCTACAATAGGGCCAGAAAAGTGTCCCGTGGGCAGTTACTTCAATCTAGGAACAGGGGAAATGGGTCTGACCAGACAATCAGATTCATTTCCACTTTCAATCATGAGTGGGAAACAATGAGGCGGGCTCTGTCAAAGCATTGGTCTGTGCTCAAGATTGAACCCTGTTTTGCAGAATGCCTGGGTGAGGGGCCATCTATGACCCCAAGGCGGAGTAAAAATTTTAAAGACTTACTAACATGCAGTCACTACGCTCCCCCGGTGCCCGGATTGTTCGGTTCTCGACGACCCCTTTTGGGCTGTTTTCCCTGTGGCCACTGTATTGCATGCACTAATATTACCCGGTCTTCAACTTTTTCTACGGTTGATGGGACACGTACTTTTAATATCAAGCACTATATCACATGTAGTACTACACATGTGGTGTACTACGCCACATGTGATTGCCCGAAAGTGTATATAGGACTTACATCAAGGGAATTACGTGTCAGGACCAGGGAACATGTCCGGGACATCGGGGCTGCGGCTGCTGTTTTGGATGTGTCCACCCTTAAAACTCTACCACGCCACTTCCGTAAATTTCATAATTGTAGTGCCAAATCATTGTCCGTCAGAGGCATTGACGTGGTCCATGCAGGTATCAGAGGTGGAGATTTAAAGAAAATGCTCGCACAAAAGGAAGCGAGGTGGATAACGATATTGGGATCCATCATTCCGCATGGCCTTAATGAGACTGTTAATTTTGCATCATTCTTGTAGACCATATATCAACCCCATTCTCTCTTTTTATTTAAATTTTTTTCCCTTTCCCTTATATTTTTCATTTTATGTTATGTGTTTATTGTGTTCTAATTTGTGTTTTTTGTTCCATTAATCTTTTTACATTAGTGATCACTTTTTCCATGGTGATTTGATTTGGACTCTCTATTCATCATACCCCTTTGGTCAAAACGGATTTTGGTATTCTTTTGGACACTATATGGACAATCCTTTGAAAGCTGCCTATTTAAGTCATTATCATCAATGATTACTGTTGATTTGTTTTGTATATGTCATCTGATCTGTTTTTTCTGTACTTACATGCATGGTATTATTGTATGTGGCTACAATTTGGGACTGTCGCTTTAATATGGCTTGATGGCGTGGTGCGCATGCGCAGATCGAGTCACGTGTGCACGGGGTCCCTGGGGCGTCTAGTGCTGCTGCGCTCATGCGCGGGTGCCGGGGCAACGCGTCCTGGCTCCCGCGCACGTGCGCAGATGGTGACGCCGCCAGTGGACTGTCTGACAGCGTGTCTCCGGGCGCGCATGCACCGGCAGCGCGTCACCAAGCGGGGCGTGACTAACTGATCCCATGTGACCTATACTTCAGGTCCTCCTGTCTAAATGGACAGTGTACATATGTTACACAGCGCTCTATCATTGGCCACTTTGACACCATGTGACCTTTACTGGGTGAATTTAAGGTTCTAGTCTGATTGCCAGTCTTATCCCCCATGAGAAGCAATCACTTTGAAAAGCGAAACGCGCGTAGGGGTCTCCAGGGGATTTCATATGTAACAGCTTTTTGCACATTGCACCTTTTTTCTGTCAGGGTAAGCCATGGACATTATATTTGTTGGTACTTTACTGTTATGATATGACTTGTTCATGCTCATGAGTGTGACTAAGTTCTGTTTCACACTACCCTGTACTCTGCATGAGGCAATTTGACAATCACCATGTGTAGTTCCTATTGATTTTTGATACCATCTATTTAGGCATGTAACTAAAAATCCCCAACACGGGTTTTAGTTAATTTGGTGCATTAATCTTTGTATGTTTACATTCTGTGCTGTATACATATTTTCTTGTCATATTTATTCTTGTCTAAACTGTCTGTGCACTAGAAATTCACCTTTTATATATATTTAATAAAAAATTGATTTTATTTCATCTACAAATACTCCATTTTCTCCTTATTACTTATGCTATGTTCGGAGTGTGATGTGGTTGCAAAGCCGTAATTTTACAGCAGTGCTCCAATGTCTATATGTATTATACCCCTTCTGGGATTGTCTGTGTTAATAGGTTAAGAGGAAGGCCGTTAGAGGCATACACGGAGAGGTTCGGGGCTGGTGGCTGGAGTTCATCTACGGACCAGTACCTTTTGTAGAGGACATCAGGTATGATGGTTACCTGTGAGTCGGTGTCCAGTAATGCAGGTGTTGCTATCCCGTCCAGCACCATGGACAGGAAAGCCCTTCCTCCTACGAACCGGTGATACCAGCTTGATGGGCCTGGTTGATTTACTCCTGGGTGTCGGCCCTCGGCCCCAGGGTTTGCTCGTTTAAAGCACAATTCCGCGCTGTGTGGCCTGCCTTGTGGCAGTGGTAGCAGATGAATTCTCCCGTTGGTCGTTGGTCCTCCCACGGGGTGGCGTTGTCCTCCTCCGGGGTGGCGTTGTCCTCCTTCTTCTCCTCATCCAGAGGACATCCTCAGGGCTGTCGGCCAGTAGGATCCTTCCCTCCGGCTCAGGCTCCGTCTGTAGCTGCAGGGTGCTCAGTACAGTGGCCAGGGTTTTACTTAACTGGCACACTTCAGAGCGCAGGCTGTCCAGCTCGCTAGGAGGCACTGTTTGCATTTTTGTGTCAGCCGTTAATGAAGGAGCAGTGGGTGCTGCGGGCACTGGGGTGGCCCCACCCTGGTAACCCTGGATAGCAGTATCTGATGGTTCCAGGGGCTGCAGACCCTTAATAGCCATGTCCTCCAGGGTGTCAAAGGTGTCATCTGGATGATCTAAGGCCCACCACCGTACAGTTCTGCTCTCCTCCTGGGACCTCAACCCCCGGATGAACTGTTCCATCAGCATTTTATTTTCATTTTGTATGCTGGCTGGACTAACCTGTTTCAGGGCCTGCAGGGCTTCCTGTAAGCGCCAGGCGTAGTCCCGGACACTGTCCTCAGGTTTCTGGACACAGTGGTAGAACCTCATCCGGAGATCTGTCTCAGTGCGGTTTTCAAACACAGTTTGCAGTCTCTTAAAGATGATGGATACTGATTCCTGGTCTGCGGCTGGCCAGGTCTCAACTTCCCACTCTGCAGCACCAGTCAACTGTCCAAGTACAACAGCGGCTCTCTGTTTGCCTGTCATCGAGTACATGTCCAGCACACCGCATATCTTTCTCTTGAATCCAGACAGCGTATCTGGTCTGCCGCTGTACTGGGGGAGCCACTTCGCTCCAGGGATGTACGGTAGGGCCATGGGTATCAACGGGGTCACGACCCCTGCTGGTGGAACTGCCGCTCCGGCCTGTGCAGCGCCGGGCGCAGGTTGGGCGGCTTGCTGGTCGTCGGCCATGGTTGCGACCCCCTAGTAAACCGCAGCCTACCTTCTTCACTTCTTATCAGGTAGGCCGCAGCTCCGCGGGCGACGGTCTTCTTCCAGGACCTTGCGTCGCTCGCGTCTGACGTCAGAGCGTCCACCGAACTCCTTCCAGGACCTGACGCTTCCTGGTTCAATGTCAGGGGCGGGGCGTGTCCTGGACTTCATGCGCTTTAGCAGTTACACCTCCCAGGTTCCCGCGGTTACGCCCTTCTTGTTCCCGCGCTGCAGCGCGATAATGGCGGCGATCTTCACCGCTGTTTAACACACAGTTCAGTTCAATAAAGGCGCACAGTACCCAGTGGCAGCGGGCACGCAATCCTGTTCGTGATGCCAAAGTTTGACGCGCCCCCTGGGCCATGGTGTACCCGGTGCCGGGCAGGTTGATGCTGGGGGTGGTGTCACAGTGGCTGGCCCGGTCCGTGGCCCAGGGCGGTCAATAAAAAGGGAGATATTTATAGGGGATTTATAGTAAGTTCGTGACGCCACCTGTGGAATGCGGCTAACGGGAGCCGCAGCTGCGGAGCAGTCCTCTGGAGCAGGTGTTACGGCAGCAGGGATGGTGTGGCTCTCCACCGGTAGAGCTAGCTCCAGGGCAGTGTAGGGGTAGATGGTGGATGCTGGTGAGAGACGGCAGGACGGTGCCGGAGGAAAGACGGACACTCACACAGGGGTAAGCTTCAGTACCTTTACTGGTGGTGATGCAGGCACGGTCCAGGGTACTCCGGGCGAAGGGTGCACTTTTGGACTCTCCCCAGTGAGCGGGTGTAGGGCCTCCTGATCCGTTGCTTCCTCTTGCTAAGCTTCTGACCTACCTGTAGCTAGGCCTAGCTTGATTACTGTCTCTCTCTTGCACCTGCTGACCTGGTGGTAGGGCCTTCCCTTGGAGATCACTCTCCCTGGACGCTGGGGCCTCCGTGACTCCTAGCCCTGATACTGTAGTCAGCGTTTGGTAAACCTGGGACCTGTAGTCCTCCAGGTGTCCGGTGGTCCCTACTGGGTATAAAGGGACCCGGTAGGCGCAGACCCGGTGTCCAGTATATATCTGGGGTGAGCCTGGTATGCTCCTCTGCCCCCTCGCTACTTCTTCCTTCTCCTCTCGCCTTCGGCCACACTCAGGGCCCTCACTAGGCTTTCACTCGTGCTGTAGGCCTTTGCTCGCCTAAGCACAGCAGCGAGCATGCTACTTCTTCACTGGTCTAAGTGCCAGCACACTCTCTGACTCTAGACTAGTCACTGAGCTGCCTGGCTCCACCCTCCCTATTTAAATCCCTAACGGGCTCCCTCTGCTGGTCTGAGGTGGAGGTGTGTGAATGTGCGAGGGCCTCTTGTGGAGAAGTCCATCCATGCACCCTTCTGGGTTCTGTGGCACCAGTGCGTAGCAGGGCGCCACAGTATTTTAATTGTATTTCATTCTTATTCTTCATAATAAAAATTTAATTAAGCAAAACCAACAAAAAAACAACAAATCTTCATACAGAATAACAACCCAAAAAGATGTTTTCTGGGGGAAGTGGACCTGCTAAAGAATACGACCAATGTGCATCATATATGTTGAATGTTGGTTACAGAAAATCTGGCCTGGTGGTCTTCTCAAAGAGATTCTATTTGGAGAGGTTTCACTGTATTCCCTTTGGAAGTGCATTGAGGTGAAGGGTACATTGCTGGAAAAGGAAGAAAAAAAAAAAAAAAAAAAACTCTTTAAATCTCTTAGTTTGCGAGTGTGAACGAGCTGCGTGTGTCCGGAGCGTAAGCGCGAACGAAAGTAAGTGTGTGACTTGTTTTTCAGTGACTTTGGATTCAGGGAGTTTGGAAGGGAGGACTTAGGACTGAATTGTTGACTGTATTTCGTTCTTTCTTTACTTTACTTTTTACTTAATTAATCCACCTGACCTACTTATCTGATTCCCCCGTCCATACTTGATACTTAACTGATCCCCCGCCGATATCTAATTGATACACTTGCACATCCCTAATTGATCCCCGTCCATACACCTATATATAAATAATTGTGTTTTGTACTTGTATATATATACTGACTGTATCCCCATATTTAGAATGACGTCCATTTTGGCCGGAGCCGTGCAGTGTACATCTTGCGCAATGTATGCATTCCGTGAGCAACCGCTCGAGGATCCATACTGCTGCGAGAGATGTGAGCATATCGTGCACTTGGAAGCCCAAATTCTGGATCTAAGTGCTCAGATAGCGGTACTGAGGAGCATCGACAACATGGAACGGAGTTTGCTGCTCACCGAGCAGACACTCAATGGGTCAATACTGGGGGTGGAGCATAGAGGGGAAGTGCAGGCTGAACAGGCAGGGAGCTGGATAACAGTTAGGAGGGATAGAGGGAAGAAGTATAGGAAGGCTGGTTCAGAACCGGCATTATTGGAGCACGACAGATCCTCTGACCGCCGGGGGAGTGTATGCTCCAGTAATGAGGGGGAGGGGGGAAGTGTAGGGCAGGCAAGACAGGTTCTGGTAGTGGGTGACTCTATTATTAGGGGGACAGACAGGGCAATCTGTCACAAAGACCGGGATCGCCGAACGGTGTGCTGCCTCCCTGGCGCTCGAGTCCGGCACATCGCGGATCGGGTTGACAGGTTACTGGGTGGGGCTGGCGAAGACCCAGCGGTCATGGTCCACATCGGCACCAATGACAAAGTGAGTGGTAGATGGAGGGTCCTTAAAAATGATTTCAGGGACCTAGGTAGGAAGCTTAGGGCAAGGACCTCCAAGGTAGTTTTCTCAGAAATACTACCAATCCCGCGAGCCACACAGGAGCGCCAACGGAAAGTTAGGGAGGTGAATAAGTGGCTAAAGAGTTGGTGCAAGGCAGAAGGGTTTGGGTTCATGGAGAACTGGGCCGACTTCGCGGTCGGCTACAGGCTCTACCGTAGGGATGGGCTGCACCTCAATGGGGAGGGTGCAGCGGTGCTGGGGAAGAAGATGGCTAATAGGTTGGAGGAGTTTTTAAACTAGAGACGGGGGGGGGAACCAAGGAAATAGGTGGGATGTGAGGCAAGCAAGGGGGAAGGGGAGAAGTGAATATAATGAGGGTGGAGAGGGGGGTGGGGATAGTACAGTTAGATCGTTAGAGAAGAATAGGATGCTAAATAACCCCAAAGTTTTATCTTGCATGCTGACCAACGCAAGAAGCCTGACCAATAAGGCGGATGAGCTGCAGGCGCTTATATCAGAGGAGAGGTATGACATCGTAGGTATAACAGAGACTTGGCTAGACGATAGCTACGACTGGGCGGTAAATTTATTAGATTATAGTTTATTTAGAAGGGACCGGAAACAGGGGAAAGGCGGAGGAGTCTGCTTATATGTAAAGTCATGTCTAAAACCCAGACTAAGGGAAGATATAGGAGAGGGAGAAGAGGGGGTCGAGTCCATGTGGGTAGAGATAGAGGGAACTAAAAATAATAATAAAATATTACTGGGGGTCTGCTATAAGCCACCAAATATAACAGAGGAGAATGAGAATCTGCTATTAGGACAAATAGACAAAGTAGCAAAACATAATGAAGTGATTGTAATGGGGGATTTCAACTACCCGGATATTGACTGGGAAACAGAAACCTGTAGATCTCAGAAAGGAAAAAGGTTCTTGACAAATATTAAGGATAATTATCTCTCCCAACTAGTGCAGGAACCAACGAGAGGGAAGGCCGTGTTGGACTTAATATTGACTAATAGGCCTGATAGAATAACTGAGGTACAGATAGGGGGGCACCTAGGTAATAGCGATCATAATATTATCGACTTCAAAATGCCCTTCAGTAGGGTTATCAATAAGGGAACAACAAAAACATTAAACTTTAGGAGGGCGAAGTTTGATCAACTGAAAGAAAGCCTTCAACTTATTGACTGGGACAAAGTTCTTAATCAAAGGAATACGAATAGTAAATGGGAAACCTTCAAAAGAATTCTGAATACTCAGTGCGAGAGGTATATACCGTATGGGAATAAAAGGGCCAGAAATAAGAGGAAACCAATATGGTTGAACAAGAACGTAAAAGGGGCGTTAAATAGCAAAAAAGAGGCATTCAAGAGATTAAAACAGGAAAACAGTAAGGAGGCACTAATGTGTTACAAGGAAAAAACGAGAACCTGTAAAAAACAAATAAAAATAGCGAAGGAGGAAACAGAGAGACGTATTGCTAGGGAAAGTAGATCAAATCCCAAACTGTTCTTTACGTATATAAATAGTAAAAGGATTAAATCGGATAATATTGGACCGATAAAAAGTGAGGAAGGCAAAATCATAGAGAAAGATGAGGATAAAGCTAATCTATTAAATAATTTTTTTTCGACAACTTTCACAAAGGAAATCGAACTAACAGGAGAAATGAGAAGTGACAAGCTTAATCCTCCACTAAGTATGACAAATCTAACCCAAGCTGGGGTACAGAAACGCCTCAGTAGCATTAAAATAAACAAATCACCAGGACCTGATGGCATACACCCACGGGTATTAAGGGAACTAAGTAATGTGATAGACAGACCGTTATATCTTATATTTAAGGACTCTGTTGAGACTGGGTCTGTGCCACTTGATTGGCGACAGGCGAATGTAGTGCCAATATTCAAAAAGGGAGCGAAAAGTGACGCCGGAAACTATCAGCCGGTGAGTCTGACGTCCGTTGTGGGCAAAATTTTTGAAAGCTTCATTAAAGAGGCAATTACGGAGCATCTTGATGCTAATAATCTTTTAATCCCGAACCAACATGGATTCATGAGGAATCGCTCCTGCCAAACAAACCTGATTGACTTCTACGAGGAGGTTAGCTCTCGAGTAGATCAGGGGGAACCAGTGGATGTCGTGTATCTCGACTTCTCAAAAGCGTTCGATAGCGTGCCACATAATAGGTTGGTATACAAAATGAGAATGATGGGGCTGGGGGAAAATGTCTGCAAGTGGGTAGCTAACTGGCTAAAGGATAGAAGGCAGAGGGTGGTTATAAATGGAATATACTCAGATTGGGTAAGCGTCACTAGTGGGGTACCACAGGGGTCTGTACTAGGCCCAATGTTATTTAATATCTTTATTAACGACATAGTCAACGGGATAAATAGTAAAATATCAATATTTGCAGATGACACAAAGTTATGTAAAACAATTAATACAAAAGAGGACAGTGCAGACCTACAGAGGGATTTGGATAAGCTGGGTAGGTGGAGCATTAAATGGCAAATGAGGTTTAACGAGGAGAAATGTAAGGTCATACATATGGGAAGGAAAAATGGAAGTCACCAGTACTCACTGAATGGGAAATCATTGGGGAATTCAGAGATGGAGAAGGACTTGGGCATCTTGATTGATAGCAAACTAAATTGGAGTGCCCAAAGTCAGGCCGCTGCTGTAAGGGCAAACAGGGTAATGGGATGTATCAGAAGAGGTATAGCTGCAAAGGATGAGAACATTGTTCTTCCACTGTACAAAGCACTGGTCAGACCACACTTGGAATACTGTGCTCAGTTATGGGCCCCAATATATAGAAAGGATATAAATGAGCTTGAAAAGGTACAAAGGAGGGCAACAAAATTAATAAAGGGAATGGAGGGACTGCAATACCCAGAGAGGTTGGCAAAACTAGGACTATTCAGCCTGGAAAAGAGAAGGTTGAGGGGGGACATAATAAATGTGTACAAATATGTTAGGGGACAGTATAGAGATCTTGCCCGGGATTTGTTCAAAAGGAGGGATATTACGGTAACAAGAGGGCATTCACTAAGACTGGAAGAGAAAAGGTTTCAGCACCAGCATAGGAAGGGGTTCTTTACGGTAAGAGCAGTGAGAATATGGAATTCACTGAGTGAGGAGACGGTAATGTCAGATTCACTACACCAGTTCAAGCGGGGACTGGATGCATTTCTAGATACCAGGCAGATTTCAGCATATACTTAAAAATAAAATAAAATAGTAGGTTGATACAGGGATTTATTCTGACTGCTGGTTTCAGAGTCGAGAGGGAATTTTTCCTCAGGTGAAGATTGGCTAAATCATTTGGGGTTTTTGCCCTCCCCTGGATCAACTTTAGCAATTACAGAACTAACAGGTCGAACTTGATGGACGCAAGTCTTTATTCGGCTTTACAAACTATGTTACTATGTTACTATGTTACATGGCTCAGCTCTGGGAAAAGATTTGTATAATGATGCAGTGGAGATGTAAAAGGTACAACAAAGAGAAACTGATAAAATAAAGGGCATGGAAGATCATAATTCTAAGCAAAGATTAACAGGAGTAAATTTATTTAGTCTCGAGAAGAGGCATATATGGGGATATAAGATACTTGTATAAATATATACCGGTAAATACAATATACAAGTCATGTTAAGTAAAAAAATATTTATTACTTAGTAGATACAAAGATACTAAATATGGAGAGATAGTTTTAGTACCAGCACTATCAAAAATATCCTGGATGACTTCAACCCTAGTGTTCGCAGTTACACAGCTATATAAGGTGTTTTTTTGTGGGTTCATTTTATTTTTATTTTTTTTATTTTTCGGTCAATAGATGTTTATTTATTTTTCCAAAAAAGAAAAAAAAAACAAAGACAATTTTTTTTAACAACAATAACAAACTGTGCATGTGGCTTATCACTTCTCTTTTAAGTATGGTATATCTTCTCTTAATATTTTACTATACTTAAGACATATTATTTATTGTAATGGGAGAAATAGGCAGGGGGAAGGGCAAGAAGGACAACAGCAAATTTTATCAAGGAGGGGGGGTTAGAAGGGTAAATGGGTATATCCAAATCTAGGATAAAAACAGGAGGAAACGCTATATAGTCCATTTTCTAAAAAAAAAAGATCTGTTTAAACAGGTAAAAACACTCTATCACCTATTATTAACTAAAGAAAATACATTTATACCAACTTTATATCCACCAATAATACACAATATATTAACTTCTAATTACGTTTCTAAAAATTCTACATTTAATAAAACAAACTCTTGTATTCCAAGCCTACATTTCCTTTTTTTTTCTCTTCCTTCTCATTTCTTTTCCTTTTTCTTCCTTTCTTCCCTTTTTTCTTTTGTTTTGCAATTATTAATTCTCTTATTGCAAAGGAGGGATCCCCGTCAGCCAACCGAGGATTTCTCAGTGTCTGATGTGTGTACTATGCTTGTGTGATGTGTCTGATGTGTGCTCTCTGCTCGTGTGGTGTGTCTGATGTGAGTGCTATGCTTGTGTGATATGTCTGATGTGTGCTCTCTGCTCGTGTGGTGTGTCTGATGTGTGTACTATGCTTGTGTGATGTGTCTGATGTGTGCTCTCTGCTCGTGTGGTGTGTCTGATGTGTGTACTATGCTTGTGTGATGTGTCTGATGTGTGCTCTCTGCTCGTGTGGTGTGTCTGATGTGAGTGCTATTCTTGTGTGACGTGTCTGATGTGCTGTGTACATGCAACATGTCTGATGTGTGCAATGTGCTTGTGTGACATGTCTGATGTGTGCACTGTGATTGTGTGATGTGTCTGATGTGAGCACTGTGCTTTAGAGGCATGTGTGCTGTACTTGTGTGAAGTGTGCTTTTACATTTGCACTGTGATTTTTTTATGTGAGTCCAGTATGTGTTTGTTGTAGGAAATGTGTTTTAAGTTTTTTTATGACCCTAGCCTTACGCTTGAGAAAAATAATATAATATCAAAGTTTTAAAAGATATAAGAGGCTAGCTCTCAAACAATGGGAATAGGATTAGCTGGATGCTGCTGATAGTGAAACAGGTCCTATGTGACAACCCATACGATAATAAATAGTTGGATAATTGAATACTATTGTGCTAGACAGCTAAGGAGGGGATTTAAAGAGAGCATAAACTTTTGACCTACATAAAATAAAATAGAAATAGGAATATATGATAGAATATATAATAAAATATTAGCATAAAGAAATGAATGACCAAAAGGTTTGCTTAAAACTTTCAAATACGAACAAGAAGGCAATTGTGCCACTTAGAGTGAGATAGATGATTTTATTAATGTATACAGAGTCAATGGCGTGTGACATCAGTTTGGTAGAGTACGAAGTCCTGCATTGTCCAATTGACAATTTTGGCAATTGGACACTGGGTTTTGGCAATTGGACACCACAGGACTCCGTACTCTACCAAAGTGACGTCACACGCCGCTGACTCCTTCAGCCGTGTGGTTACCAGGGACGCTACCGGCTGGAGTGCCCTGGTTCCATCACTCTCACGGAGGCCTTTCATGCTGCACTGCCTGGACTCTAACGCGCACAGGAGCACTGAAGACACCGACACACATTAAAGCAGGGATTCCATTTTTGGACGACTAAGTCTCCATCATCCAGGGATCATTGACTATATATTTGTTTGGGGACTATTATTTGCATTACCTACTTAATGCACATTTTTATTGCCCTTTCTGTACAGGCGTTTATTGTTACTAGTATACATTAATACAATCATCTACCTCACTCTAAGTGGCACAATTGCCTTCTTGTTTGTATTTCAAAGATTTAAGTAAACCTTTTAGTCATTCATTTCTTTATGCTAATATTTTATTATATATTCTATCATGCATTCCTATTTCTGTTTTATGTTATGTAGGTCATAAGTCTATGCTCTCTTTATATCCCCCTCCTTAGCTGTCTAGAGCGATAGTATTCGATTATCCAACTACAGTGGGGGAAATAAGTATGGTTCTTTCACAAAGGGTGCTCCTGTTTCTTTTTGTTTTACATATTATCTTGTCATTGACATCCTTAGACAGCTCTTTGGTCTTGCCCATGTTGTAGAGGTTAGAGTCTGACTGATTAATTGAGTCTGTGGACAGGAGTCTTTCATACAGGTGACTATGTAAGACAGCTGTCTTTAATGCAGGTAACGAGTTGATTAGGAGCGTCTAACTGGTCTGTAGGAGCCAGAACTCATAATGGTCAAATACTTATTTCTCACTGCAAAATGCAAAAAAAATATCAAATTTATACAATGTGATTTTCTTGAATTTTTGGGGCGATATTCTATCTCTCAATGTTAAAATTAATCTACCCTTAAAATTATAGACTGTTCATGTCTTTGTCAGCGGGCAAACTTACAAAAACAGCAAGGGATCAAATACTTATTTCCCCCATTGTATATAATACCAAAGTTATTTATTTCCCCTAGTCCAGCGATAACTCTATGCTACTGCTCTGGTCTATGTTTACCGCCCCTGATATTATATATCTTAGAGTTCATGAACTGACCACTATTATTACAGAGATAGCTGTATCTGCTCAATTACTCACACATCTGTAAATGTTGTGCTACATAATACATAATTGGATTTAGTGGTTTCCTGGTACAGGAAGGATGCAAATGGAAAGGAAATGAAAGAGCTGACAGCATTCTAAAGACAAGTTGCTAGCCATTGTATTTGGGGGAGACATCTATATGACTGGGGATTCTTACTACACAGCAGGCATCTAGCATGTTGTAAATCAGAGCATATGCAGCAGACAACAGCATGTATCCTTATGGTCTCATAACACGTCCTTTACTGTTTATATCCCACTGCCAGAGGCGTAGTTAGGGGTTCAACTCGGGGAAGATGGGGGCGAAACATCTCAGTGGGCCCCTAAGCAGGTAACCGTGTGTACAACTATGGTGGTGCAGCCTATTCATAGGTATAGGGGAAACTCAGCAGATGACTATTCTGTTACTGAAAATCTCTATACAAACATTATCACTGATATTACTGCCATATAGTGATTATATAGTGGTAGATACCAGTCCTGTAGAACACAGAAGAGATTGTACTGTTATAGATAGTGACTTACAGCTGATGTTCTTTCTAATGGAGTCGTTCACTTTTTCTGTCTTTGCCATCTGACCCAGACCGACATGACAACTTCTCCAGCCACGACTCGTCTACAGAGATTACAACAAAGACACATTTGACTTCTCACATTTTCAGCACCGTCCCCATCTATTTCCAACCTGCAGAAACCACTCATTCTGCTGATACCCCAATGCTGAGCTGCTGCCATATGTGTCCATATTACTGATGCTCTTAGTACCCCACATAATAATGTCCGCCAATGTGCCTCTTACAAAGTAAAATGACTCCTTTGTGCCATTTAGATGGTAAAATTGACCCTTGAAAATATTAATGCCCTGTGCATATGCCGTAGAACATTTTGCCACAAGAAAGTAATAATGTCTCCAGTGTGCCCAGTTGACGGTCACAATACCAATACCCTGAATGCCTTATAACAATTATGCTTCTTAAGTGCTCACTTAACATTTAATAATGTCCCAAGTCCCCCCCATATATAGTTCCCCTCTACACAGCATGATGCCCCCACGGCTCCCACATACACAGCATGTTGAGTATACGGCTATGTATACTCAAAATGATGGGCCCCTCAGTAGCCCCTTTCCACTGTATGACAGCTCCAAGTAGCCCTCGACACTGTATGACAGCCACCAATAGCCCCCCCACACTGTATGATGTCCCCCAGTAGTCTCCCTACTGAATGATGGCCCCTCTGAAGTCCCCCCACACTGTAAAATGGCCCCCAGTAGTCCCTCAACACTTAATGCTTGGCTCCCAGTAGTCCAGTAGTCCCCCCACACTGTATGGATGCCCCCCAGTAGACTCCCCACACTGTATACATGGCCCTCAGTATTCTAGTAGTCCCTCACACTGTATGCATAGCCCTCAGTAGCCCTCTACACTGTATGCATGGCCCCCAGTAGTCCTCCCACATTGTATGGACGGCCCCCAGTATTCCGCCACAATGTATGCATAATGCATGGCCCCCAGTAGCCCACCCACTGTATGCAGGGCCCCTAGTAGCCCCCACATTGTATGCATGGCTCCACAGTAGCCTGCCCACATTGTATGCATGACCCCCAGTAGCTCCCCCACACTGTGTGCATGGCACCCAGTAATCTCCCCACACTGTATGCATTCCTCCCAGTAGCTCCTCACACTGTATGCTTGGCCCCCAGTAGTCCCCCCACACTGCATGGATGGCCCCCAGTAGTCCTCCCACACTGTATACATAGCCCCCCAGTATTCCAGTAGTCCCCCACACTGTATGCAAGTCCCCTAGTATCCCCCCCACACTGTATGCATGGCCCATAGTAATCCCCCCACACTGTACGCATTCTAGTAGTTGCGAACACTGTATGACAGCCCCCAGTAGCTACCCACACTGTATTATGGTCCCCAGTAGTCCCCCCACTGTATTATGGTCCCCCAGAAGTCCAGTAGTCCCCCCACACTGCATGGATGGCCCCCAGTAGTCCCCTCACACTATATACATGGGCCCCCAGAATTCCAGTAGTCCGCCACACTGTAAGCATGGCCCCCAGTAGCCCCCCACACTTATGCATGGTCCACAGTAGTCCCCCCACACTGTATGCATGGCCCCCACTATTCCAGTAGTCCTCAACACTGTATGCATGGCCCCCAGTAGTCCCCTCACACTATATACATGGGCCCCCAGAATTCCAGTAGTCCGCGACACTGTAAGCATGGCCCCCAGTAGCCCCCCACACTGTGTGCATGGTCCACAGTAGTCCCCCCACACTGTATGCATGGCCCCCAGTATTCCAGTAGTCCTCAACACTGTATGCATGGCCCCCAGTAGCCACCACACTGTATGCATGGCCCCCAGAAGTCCCGTCACACTGTCTGGATGGTACCCGGTAGTCCAGTAGTCCCCAACACTGTATGCATAATGCATGGCCCCCAGTAGCCCCCTCCACTGTATTCAGGGCCCCAAGTAGCCCCCAACATTGTATGCATGGCTCCACAGTAGCCTCCAACATTGTATGCATGGCCCCCAGTAGCTCTCCCACACTGTATGCATGGCTCCCAGTATAACAGTAGCCCCCTACACTGTACACAGGGCCCCCAGTAGCCTCCCTCAAACTTTGCATGGCCCCCAGTAATCCTCCCACATTGTATGGACGGCCCCCAGTATTCAACCATAATGTATGCATAATGCATGGCCCCCAGTAGTCCACCCACTGTGTGCAGGGCCCCTAGTAGCCCCCACATTGTATGCAGGGCCCCACAGTAGCCTGCCCACATTGTATGCATGATCCCCAGTAGCTCCCGCACACTGTATGCATGGCACCCAGTAATCTCCCCACACTGCATGGATGGCCCCCAGTAGTCCTCCCACACTGTATACATGGCCCCCCAGTATTCCAGTAGTCCCTCACACTGTATGCAAGTCACCCAGTATCCACCCCATACTGTATACTGGCCCATAGTAATCCCTCCAGGCTGTATGCATTGCCCCCAGTATTCCAGTAGTCATCAACACTGTATGACAGCCCCCAGTAGCTACCCACACTGTATGATGGTCCCCAGTAGTCCCCCCACTGTATTATGGCCCCCTAGAAGTCCAGTAGTCCCCCCACATTGTATGGATGGCCCCCAGTAGTCACCTCACAGTGTATACATGGGCCCCGAGAATTCCAGTAGTCCGCCACACTGTAAGCATGGCCCCCAGTAGCCCCCTACACTTATGCATGGTCCACAGTAGTCCCCCCACACTGTATGCATGGCCCCCAGTATTCCAGTAGTCCTCAACACTGTATGCATGGCCCCCAGTAGCCACCACACTGTATGCATGGCCCCCAGGAGTCCCTTCACACTGTCTGGATTGTACCCGGTAGTCCAGTAGTCCCCCACACTGTATGCATAATGCATGGCACCCAGTAGTCCCCTCCACTGTATTCAGGGCCCCAAGTAGCCCCCAACATTGTATGCATGGCCACCAGTAGCTCCCCCACACTGTATGCATGGCCCCTAGTAGCCTCCCTCCCACTGTATGCATGGCTCCCTGTATTCCGGTAACCCCCCACACTGTACACAGGGCCCCCAGTAGCTTCCCCCAAACTTTGCATGGCCCCCAGTAGCCTCCCCCACACTGTATGCATGGACTCTAGTATCCCACAACATTGTATGCATGGCCCACAGTAGCTCCCCCACACTGTATGGATGGTCCCCAGTAGTCCAATAATCCCCCCACACTGTGTGCATGACTCCCAGTAGTCCCCCACACTGTAGGCTTGGCACCCAGTAGTCCAGTAGCCCCCCCACACTATATGCATGGCTCCCTGTAGTCCCCCACACTGTGTGCATGGCCCACTGTAGTCCCACCACACTGTATGCTTGGCCCCCAGTAGTGCCTCCTCCCCCCACACTGTATGCAGGGCCCCTAGTTGTCACCCCACAAGCACTATTAAAATAAAATAAAATAAAAACATATTATACTCTCCTAACCATGGTTCCTGAGGCGTCCACCGGCAGAGAGGACCAAAGCATGGGAGTAGCAACGAGGTGATGTCATCGCGCCAGGGCACGCAGAGTCCCAGTATGATAATGTCATCATGATGCCCCACCTATCCCTTCTTTTCTGTAGGCAACAGGCTTAAATCGACCTGCGGTCTACAGATCGTGGTGGCTGAGCGGTAGTGCAGGGAGATTGTGTTTCCCAGGCCTACCCCAGAGTTTAACAGTATCAGTGTGCTGTGCACGCCGATACAGTTTAGAGTAGCTGAAGGGGGTGGGCCCCTGTGAGTGCGGGGCCCGGAGCGACCTCTACGGTCCTATCTACTGCTTATGTGTAATGGTGATGTCAGTCAGTAAGTATTAAATTCTCTATATTTCTGTTATTACAAGGACTCCTGAAAGATGTCAAGCAGTCACATTAGAAGAAATGTGCTAGAGTTTGGAATTATTCTATTTATAGGAGTGGTTAATCTCACAATATTATATCATAATACATTTTCTTTCTTTTTGTATATTTCACTATATCTTCTTTACATGACTATGGTGGCAACCATCCTATAGCATCTGCAGATATTTGCTTTTAAGCACTTTGACATGTGAAATTAACCTTTAGGATTTTATGCGAAATTGTTGTGAGCATACTTCTGCATATTTATTTAAAATCCCCACGCCAGCGTTTTTTTTTATAATTTCACCCCTGGATAGGTGCCAGTAATGTCTGTCCCTCCCCCTAGTATTATACTTATCAGCCGTCGTCTTCTATTCTTTCTGAAGGTGCTCCGGTCCCGTTCCACCATCTTGTGACGGCAACTTCTGACTGACCATAAGTCAGAGATAACGGTCACTAGATCTCAATGTAAGTCTATAAGAGACTCATTCTGGCTGCAGCAAACACTGGAGCAATATAGCAGGTCACAACTAATATAAGATAACCGGCGGAGAAGAACATACATTAGTGATACTACTACAGTGGTGAAATAAAAAAAAAATACTGACTTGACGCTTTAAAACTTATGTAAGGAATAGGATGTGCTTTGTGATACAATTTAAAAAAAAGTGCTTATTTTACTACATTGTTAAAGATGTTTTACTCCTACTGTGACCTACATTGAAATGAGAATTTCCTAGTCTAGATCCCAGTGTACTAGTGAGCTGTGAAGTGGTCCTTCCTATACAAAAGTGGCTCTTCCCAATGGGCCACGTGAGAGACCATGACTGTGGTGGACTGCAGAAACTATAATCTGAAATAATTCTGCTCAATATTCATATTAATCTTAATATAGTATTATTAGAATTATTATTATTGTTGTTATTATTATAAATAATACATTAATATTAATGTTATCCCTTATTATAGAGCAGAATTAAATCTGTTGACTCAATGCTACTTCTAATACGTGTTAGGATAGGACTTATCGCAACTGGTATTCTTATCAGTAGTAACTAACCAAAGCCATATAATTTACTGCTTTTGGAAAAGTTTATAAAAAGCAATAAATCATACTGCTTCTGTTATTCAGCCGTAAGTATAATACCTAGATGTACCTTGATCAACAGTATCCCCCTCACAGTATGATGCTCCTAGTGACCCCCCATAGTGAGATGCCCAGATAGTATGAACCCCCACAACCTCCACATACATGATCCCCCACAGGCTGCCCTTCTCTCCTATTGTTCAGCACTACTAGATACTTATGGACAGTATGTCTCCAGAATATTGTTGCCTCATTTTACTATTTGCAATAGGATGGAGAGGGGGCGCCAATAGCACTGTTACCCAGACAAGTAGTGGTATAAAGGAAAAAGGATGCTCATATCTATCTTATATGTACATACTAAACAAAATAAAAATGTATGTCAAGATCCAAAAGACAGTGCCTAAGAAGAGAAAGTGTCTTATGGAAGATACGTATTAAGAAATGTACCAGTTTCCCTTGTCTGTATTATACAGCCCAAATGCATGAAATTTGTACTGACATACAATCAATTGTTCCCCCAATTTTTTTTATTTTTTTTAAATTCTTCTTATAATAGAATATGTGATCGCATCTGCAACCAGAATTATTTGCAGAACATGAATGATTTCTTTAGGAGTGTGTCCATTTTTTGTATATACTGTATATGTCCACTTTTTGCTATACCTGACACAAGCTATGCACTGATGAAGTGGACAGGACGTCCACGAAACGCGTCTGATTTTAGCTTCTAAATAAATGGACTCTTAACCAAGCACTGGGTAATGCATCCCTTCTTCTGACCCGGAGGAGCGTGGAATCATTGGCACTTTCTTGCATCCACAACTTATGGTACTCATTTTACTATTGGAAGAACAATTCTGGAGCATGAATGGGCTCTCAAAACTTTAAAAAGCCATTTAGCCAAAAAGCACAATTTTCCAGATGTCATTTAACCTCTATAGCCCTTGAGCTTTTAACCCTTGGCATAAGAACAAAAAGAGTATGTTTAAACTTCATGCGCATGCAATAGATCAGAAGCAGTATAAGTGCCCTATTGTCAAAGATATATATGACTCGCCCCCTGGGCCTTGGGGCACTCGGAGCCGGGCAGTAGGGAGACGATGGGGGTAGTAGTGGCGACCCGGTCCCGTGGCTCAGGGTGGTCAGACCAGTGGCAGTCTTTTAGATGTTTTAAGAGATGTCCGACTACGCCACCCGTGGATCGCGGTTATTAGGAACCGCCGCTGCAGGGCAGACCGCTGGGGCCGATGATGTATGCAGCTGGGATGGTGTGACTCCCCACGGGAAGAGTACGGCCCCAGGGCAGTGTAGTGGATGGTGGGAGTGATGGTGGTGAGAGTCCCAGTACCGGTAATGCCGGAGGAGCGAAAAAGCACACAGACAACGTACTGCAGTCCAGGGTCTTTACTCACGGTTAATATCCAAGTCACTTCTGCAGGGAATGACTGCCCGAGCCGTGCTGCGTCCACCAGGTGAGGGGCTCGGTCAACTCCCAGAGAGCTCAGGAGTATGGCTCAAGTCTCCCTTTTGTCCTTTCTCTGGCCTGCCTCACCAGTGACCCACTTTTGTCCAGCTACCGCGGACTTGTGCGGTTAAACGTGGGCCCCGTCCTCCGCTGTCCTATATGGTGCCTTCCTAGCAGGTTTGATGAGGTGTCGCACCAATAAATGATCACGACCTCCGGTCTTTGGCTGAGGGTTGTTTCTCCTCCACCAACTTGGGATCCGGTACCCTTAATCTGCCTGACCCTGCACCCTGGATTCTCGTGGGTTCTTAGGGTCCCTTCCACCTTCTTGTTCCTGAGCCCTTCTGTTTCTTCCTCTCTTTCTTTGCAGTTCCTTTCTGTTTCTGTTCCTTTCTGTTCTTGTTCCTTTCTGTTCCTGGCCCTCTCCTCAGGCCTGCCTCATGGAGCTGGGCCCAGACTGAGCCACAGCTCCCTGTCAGCCCTCTCTGGCCGAACTCCTCTCTCTTCTCCTCCTGCTTGAACTGACCCAGAACTAAGATGGTGCCCACCTTTTATACCTCCCTTTAGAAACATGAGCCCAGGTGACCAGCAACCAATGGGCTCCTACCTACGCTCAGGAACCAACCCCTATCTGCCCCTACAGCACTGGGTGTTCCACCCCCCTCCCCACTCCAGACAGGGACATAGTCGGTCGTGCCTGCACTTCTGTCTAGTGGGAGCGCCGTTGAGCTGTCCCTCGGAAATGGGGTGTGTGTGCTGTATGCAGCTAACTGAGCCCTGGTCCATACTCCATCCTTACCCGGGAGTGGAATACCACACCTCTGGCAGAGGTGCAATACCACTGTAGCGGCCGAGCCCTCGGGGCGCTACATTCCCCCCTGGTAAACCACAGCACGTCCTCGGGCTGGAAAAGAGCAAAAACAGTTAATTACAGGACATGCAAAACTTTTTCAATAACTTTTTACATCAGAAACGGGTGACATTGTTCAATTCCCTTTATGGGAAACACTTTTCTTTGTCATTGTTAATACTACCGGAACTCTTTTATCATATAAAACATTATATAAAACATTTGCATTATCACCTAGCAGCATATAAAACTTTCTCATGTAAAACATTTTCAAATACGGCATATTCTTGTATCCTGGCCGCGGTGCAACTTGCGACCAGCTGTTCTTTCTTCTGAAAGGTGCAACAGTCCAGTAAACTTGTCTTGAGGTAGACGTTGCGGTTTTTATATAAAACCAGTA
This sequence comes from Phyllobates terribilis, assembly GCF_046119375.1. Lineage (NCBI taxonomy): Eukaryota > Metazoa > Chordata > Amphibia > Anura > Dendrobatidae > Phyllobates > Phyllobates terribilis. Next base: position 597,324,253 of record NW_027362765.1, on the reverse strand, counting down.
GAGGGCACTTTAGGAAGCGCAACTATATACAAGGGATTGGCCGTTCCCAGTCCTCGGCCGGTTGAAAAGGGGGGATGGCTGCTCACAGTCCTCAGCCTGTTAAAGGGAAGAGGGATGGCTGCTCTCAGTCCTCAGCCAGGTTACCTAGGGGATAGGGCAACAATCATACAGTCCTATATCAGTCCCAACGGGGACCACACTTTATTCTGGAAACAGTCCCAAACAGTTCCTTTGTACCCAGACGGGTAACTATTTACACTGATATGCTACTGTTTACTGGTAGCGATACCCTCCAGCCGCTCCTTGCTCTTCATAATCTTCAGGCCCATCTGGGCCCTCTTGGTACTCAGAGTCCGAGTAGTGCTGTTCCTCCTCCTCTACTACTCTGTGGACGTGGAGGGCGTACCATCCCTTCACGCCTTGGTGCCGGGTGTAAGACACCACATCCCCTGGAAATAGGTCCCGCCCTCGATGACCTTCCGGCAGGTGACTCTCCACATCCCTCCTCGTCACGAACACGTCGCTGATGGTCTCAGGGTCTCGGATGAAACCCCAGCCGCGCTCCATCTGGAACTTCACAACAGTTCCGGTGACTCGGGGACTGCGGGCAGTTCGGGGATCTCGCCAGGCCTTCATTTTCTGCTCCGCGCTCCGGACCTGCAGCTTCTCTTGTTTCACGCGCCACTCTCGCTGCTCCCTCTCAAACATCTCCAGCTGTTGGCGGCAGGCCTCCCGCCGTTCGGCTGCGTCTGCCCGCGTTTCCTTTGTGAACCCCATTAGGTCCTCCCCAGTGGGGTCCCATTCAAACTGGGCATCCTCCAACGGCAGCTGGGGGGTTTCCTGAGGCGCCGGAGCAGGTATGAGGGGCTCAGATGGTACTTCAACCTCCGCGGGCGGGCTCCTCCGAAAGCGGGGGTTGACATACTCGGGGGGCCAGATGAAAGGAAGCCCATCCGGACTGGTATGTTGGGCGAAGAGATCTGCGCCCAGTGGTGGTACTGCAGAGGCAGGGGGCGCGAGCGGGTTGGCGGCGCCCGGGGGCACGTGGCCTTGCGACCAGGCCCGCGCTGGTCGTTTCCTAGTTGCTTCCAGGGGTGGTACAGCAGGTGCAGGGGGTTCCGTCGGGGCAGCGGCGCCCGGGGGCGCTAGGCCTTGCGGCCGGGCCTGCGACAGTGGTTTGCTAAGCACGCTTGGGGTCAGAGGGCACGGCGTGGGGCGGGGCTCTCTGGCAGCGTCGACGGCCTGGGGGCCGGTTGATGGCGGTGGCGGCACGGTGTCGACGGCGAGTCCAGGTGCGTTGGGCTCCGCAACAGGGTGCAGGGGCAGGTCGGCGGCCCCAGGGTTCGGGGTAGGGGCGTCTCCGTTACCTGCCTCTGCCGTCGCGGCCTCCTCCGCGTCGTCGTCTTCAGCCTCCGCTCTATCTTCACTGCCCTCGGTGGCTGGTGTGCTGCTAGACGTCGACGGCGCCTTCTGCTGCAGGGTCACAGCCCGCCGAGCCACTTCTTCTTTCCACCCGGCGATCACGTCCTGCTGCGCCAGGACCATCCTACGGTCAAGCTCCTCCAGCGCCGCCCGCGCATACTCGGGGTCCTCCTTGGGGAGATGGGCTAGCAGCTCTGTGAGGCTGCATGGTGGTGTGGCTTGCAGCAGGCCCCTTGCCAAAGTGCTGGAGCTGCTTCCTTTCTCCATCTCCGGGTGCGGCCTGGCCAGACTGATCCAGACCACCCCCTGCCCCGCAGCTTTCTTCTCTTTCCGCCCCCATGGGGGGTGGTCCTGGAGCATTCTGCTGACAATCACTCTCAGGGGCAGCCCCCCCACGTTGACGGACATTTCTACCGCCGTGCTCATGGTTGTTGGGGGCGGGCTTCCTCTTTAGCGCCATTCTGGGACCCGGCCCACGATGGGAGGCGGCCTCCTGTGGTCTTTTGGCGCGCACATTATGGCGCTCGTTCTTCTGGGGCGGGCGCCATCTTTAGTACAATGAAACAGTCTCTGTTCAGGCGCGCAGTACCCGTTGTTAGCGGGCACGAAATCCTGCCGACTACGCCAAAGCTGACTCGCCCCCTGGGCCTTGGGGCACTCGGAGCCGGGCAGTAGGGAGACGATGGGGGTAGTAGTGGCGACCCGGTCCCGTGGCTCAGGGTGGTCAGACCAGTGGCAGTCTTTTAGATGTTTTAAGAGATGTCCGACTACGCCACCCGTGGATTGCGGTTATTAGGAACCGCCGCTGCAGGGCAGACCGCTGGGGCCGATGATGTATGCAGCTGGGATGGTGTGACTCCCCACGGGAAGAGTGCGGCCCCAGGGCAGTGTAGTGGATGGTAGGAGTGATGGTGGTGAGAGTCCCAGTATCGGTAATGCCGGAGGAGCAAAAAAGCACACAGACAACGTACTGCAGTCCAGGGTCTTTACTCACGGTTAATATCCAAGTCACTTCTGCAGGGAATGACTGCCCGACCCGTGCTGCGTCCACCAGGTGAGGGGCTCGGTCAACTCCCAGACAGCTCAGAAGTATGGCTCAAGACCCCCTTTTGTCCTTTCTCTGGTCTGCCTCACCAGTGACCCACTTTTGTCCAGCTACCGCGGACTTGTGCGGTTAAACGTGGGCCCCGTCCTCCGCTGTCCTATATGGTGCCTTCCTAGCAGGTTTGATGAGGTGTCGCACCAATAAATGATCACGACCTCCGGTCTTTGGCTGAGGGTTGTTTCTCCTCCACCAACTTGGGATCCGGTACCCTTAATCTGCCTGACCCTTCACCCTGGATTCTCGTGGGTTCTTAGGGTCCCTTCCACCTTCTTGTTCCTGAGCCCTTCTGTTTCTTCCTCTCTTTCTTTGCAGCTCCTTTCTGTTTCTGTTCCTTTCTGTTCTTGTTCCTTTCTGTTCCTGGCCCTCTCCTCAGGCCAGCCTCATGGAGCTGGGCCCAGACTGAGCCACAGCTCCCTGTCAGCCCTCTCTGGCCGAACTCCTCTCTCTTCTCCTCCTGCTTGAACTGACCCAGAACTAAGATGGTGCCCACCTTTTATACCTCCCTTTAGAAACATGAGCCCAGGTGACCAGCAACCAATGGGCTCCTACCTACGCTCAGGAACCAACCCCTATCTGCCCCTACAGCACTGGGTGTTCCACCCCCTCCCCACTCCAGACAGGGACATAGTCGGTCGTGCCTGCACTTCTGTCTAGTGGGAGCACCGTTGAGCTGTCCCTCGGAAATGGGGTGTGTGTGCTGTATGCAGCTAACTGAGCCCTGGTCCATACTCCATCCTTACCCGGGAGTGGAATACCACACCTCTGGCAGAGGTGCAATACCCCTGTAGCGGCCGAGCCCTCGGGGCGCTACATATACATATATGAAAACATACTGAACAAAATCATCCCTAGAAGTCTTCAGCTATAAAAAAATTGTGACCTCTAAGCTACAAAGCTAAAATAAAAGAAACCCTGTATTATTATGGGTGTTCTCTAACGCACCTCACACAGGATTCATTATAGAGACATAACTATTATCAGTCTCTGGTGACAAATGTGTTAAATGGTCAATTTAAAAAGGAAAAAAAAACAGCTTTGACTTCATTCTTTCCAATAACATCTTCATACAATAGCCCTCAGTCTACGGGACCTCGGTTTCCTAGAGCAGACAGCTGGCTGTGCTCCATGCCTCTCCCAGCCCTGTAGATGTAGTCCTGGATGGGATGCTTGTTATGATATGGGAATACTGTCTTTCATTCCCGGTAAGGACTGTTTCTTGTTACTCCACACTACAAGATTAAGCTCTGATTTCTTCCCACTCTCTGCAGCGCAGGATAATTACTTCATTTATTCCCACATAACAACCGCATGATGTAAATGAAGAGTCAGAGTTCAGAAATGAAAAACCTCCATCAAGGGGCCTGAAAAAGTGCATGGATTATGGGTTTACACAAGCTGGGATGATGCTGGAGATTTCTCATCATGCACTTCAGAACTTTTAGAAATATTTTTGTACAATGTTTTATTCATAGTGATTGACATGGGCATAAAGGTGGCACCAACCTTATTATGTCTATATGACTGAAGCTGTAATGGTTATTGTACAGTACAAGATGGGCACAAACTGAGTAAGAAGTCTCTCCTCCATTACAATTAAGGTACTTCAGATCTTCCATAGCTCTTCAGCCTCATTTACATAGCCATTTAAACATTGATTTCTCAGTAATGGAGGAACAGACTGGCCATGTGAAGCCATTGCTGGACTTGTCTTTGTAAGAGCTACATGTGCATATACTGTACATACTTTGGAGATTATAGCCTGCTGACAGATACTCTTTAATATACAGTTATGGTCCCATTACCAGCATTTAATGTGAGCTGTAAAACAACAATAATTACAATCAAAATTATTATCACCAGCATAAAAAATCATATGTTCATGGACGCTGGAAGAAAGTCTTCAATTAAACATAGTTAGATGTAAAGACTAGGGATGAGCAAACCCTAACAGTAAAGTTCGGGGTTCATACCGGATACCTAGTGTCCGGTACCGAACCCCGAACATGGACTTTTCAGCGCAGGTTGGGTTTACTGTTCAGGTTCAGATGCCAAGTACAGTTTGTTGAAAGGCTGCAGGGCAGTCAATCAACAAACTTTTAGGCTGTGGGCGCTTCTGGACCCATCACAGCGATGTCAAGTATTGGCACGCCTGTGATTGGCCGGCGCACCACATGACCCGGCCTGTATAAATGCCAGATCACCGGTGCCACCGCCATTCTGCTCTGCTTAGCCTAGGGACAGGACTGAGATGGAGAGAGGGACAGGGGACAGTATTAAGTTCTGTGTGTGCGCACTCTGCAAAAAAGCCTCTCTGTGTGTACTCTGCACCCATGTCTGTGGTAGTAGTGTGCCTAAAAACAAAATTTTCTACTCCGCACTGTTACGAGTCTGGGTGGTGGAACCTCTGTGTTTCGGTGCAAGGAGGGACCAGAGGGGCATGACTAAGTGCCTACTCGGCCTGACCAAGGTTGCACGGCGGCTCAATCGACTCCATGAACCAGGGAGGGACCAAGCAGGGGGACCAGGTGCCACTCTGGGACCGACCTTATGTGAGAGCAGGTGACTCCCATGGGTCAGATGGCAGGAACTGACCGGTACAGCAGATGAGCACGGCAGGAAGGCTGACGGGTGGTCCGGGTAGATAAGCAGTACAACAGTTATCAAAATATTAAACATACAAAGTAATATAAGCCATATGTGAATAATATTAACAAATATAGAAAATGTAGATCCAGCGTATTGATCAAGTAACATCAAGAAAAATTACAAGGTATGAGAATACGGTCACTCTTATGTACAAAAAAGATGTTATCTTCCAATGGAGCAGTGCGCTGATAGTGGAGCTACAAATAAACTACGAATGGACACATTAAATCTGGAAATTTTTTTAAGTTTGATTAATTTAAATTTCTGCCAACTTCAATGAATTTTTGTCAATTATGATAAATTTCTGTCAACCTTGATTAATTTCTGAGTACAGACCACCGTAAAAATTAGGAATCGGTAAATGAGTGCATAGAAAACATCAATCAAGTTATGTACTGTGGAAGATATGTATGCGACCAGAATGAACACTCCTTTCCAGCTGATTGTCATGAGTGTGTGTCAGATGTGACAGACAGTTGCCCTGCAGTTTGTTGCAGAAGATTGATTCGTTTGGCATTACAGACACCTTCTTAGTTGTTTCACTCTAGGACCCAGCTGCTGCCTCCCTCCTGCTCTAATTGACACCCTTGCCTGGGTGTTTAAATAGTCTCACTTTGCTGCAGGGCAGTGCTGGTGATATTTATATGTTTCCTTGTGAAAGCTTGGAGCGAGTGCTGTCTGTTTATTTCCTCTCTGGTGCTAAGAGGATGTGTGTGTTATCTTTCTGAAGTCGGCTCAAGCTAAGTTATTTTCCCCACCGTGTCTGTCTACCTTATTGTCTTTAGTTGTTAGTGGGGATCGACTAGTGCTCACCCCCACCCTTCCCTATCCAGGGCCAAGCACTAGGGAAATACAGGGGTAGGTTCCTGTGCGGCGATTGGGGAAGAACCAATTTAGGGATGACAGGGGTGACAGGGTGATATCAGATCAGCTTAGGAGGTCTCCACTCCCCCCTTTCCCTAGAGTCTGGGCTCCCTTCCCCTCTTGCCTTTGTGTTGCACTTAGTCTTACCCACACCTTGCGTGACACTGATGATACCATCTAGCACCTGTCCCTATTCTAAAAGCAGCTAACAGCGTTATCAATAGGGAATAGAATTTTTTTTTTCAGCACGGAGTATAATACAATAATACCTGACTAGATGCCTGTAAGACACTAGCCCAACTGCTATAGGTCACCCGTACATGAATTTCAGATAAGAGAGGTAATGTAGTACAATAATAAATTGAATTTAACCGGCTCTGAAGAGTTTTTTTTGGTATGTTGCACCACCAAACTGTGCAGGAATGCAAGCAACCTTGCCTGCTTTCATCAATTTCCAATTACAGATCACCATTAAAAATTATGAATCGGTGAACAAGTGGACGGAGGGAATCAATCATGTTATGCACTGTGGAAGATATGTATGTGACCAGAATATGAACACTCATATCCAGCTGATGATACCTAGCATCTGTCCCTATTCTAAAAGCAGATAATAGCGATATCAATAGGGAATAGATTTTTTTTTTGTTTGCTTGCAGCAGCAAGAGTATAAAGCAATAATCCCTGTCTGGATGTGTGTAATTAGCTATTCATAGTGTGATAGCTCACCTGTACACAAATTTCAGATAAGAGTTTATATTGTAGAATATAGAATTGATTTAAATTAGCCGTCCCATTATTTAGGAGTGGGTCTGCCATACTGTTATTGTGTATGCAGCAAGTTCAAGGGCTACCAAAAATTAAGACGCAGTCAAATACCAATTTGAAGAGATGTAGTGAAAGGCCTCATAAAAATTGTTTTAAAAATTATTAAGGAGTGGGTCTCCTATACTGTTTATACTATTATTGTGTAGGCAGCAAGTTCAAGGGTTGACAAAAATTAGGACGCAGTCAAATACCAATTTGAAGAGATGCAGTTAAGGGCCTCATAAAAATAGTTTTAAAAATTATTAAGGAGTGGGTCTTCTATACTGTTATTGCGTATGCAGCAAGTTCAAGGGCTGCCAAAAATTAGGACGCACTCGAATACCAATTTGAAGAGACGTAGTGGAGGGCCTCAGTCCAACATATTTTTGCCATTATTAAGGAGTGGGTCTCCTATGCTGTTAATGCGTATGCAGCAAGTTCAAGAGCTGCCAAAAATTAGGACGCACTCCAATACCAATTTGAAGAGATGTAGTTGAGGTCCTCAGTAAAAAAAATTATTATCTATTATTAAGAAGTGTGTCTCTTAGACAGGTAATGTCCATGCACTAAGTGCATGGGCTGAAAAACATTTACCCCTGGGGAGTATATATATACTGTATGTTATATATAATGGTAGCGGTAGGCCTCTAAAAATAGTTCCTACGGGCATCATAAACATCCTTAAAAAAATTATTTGTGCGTTGCATGATGGTCTCCCTGGTGATATGGTGGTGAAGGATGAGGAGATTGAGGAGGGCGACATGAAATAGATGAAATCCTGAAGTGTATACCCATGTTTGGGTGTGAAGGGGTGCATGGGAATAGACCCTCCAAAAAAAACCATTGGATTTGAGTTTATGTTCCACTGCTATCATCTGGTGGCGTCGAGAAGTCTGGCTAAATCCCGCCCTTGTTCATTTTGATAACAGTCAGCCTGTCAGCATTTTCAGATGACAGGCGGATGCGCCTATCAGTTATAATACCCCCGGCAGCACTAAAAACCCGCTCTGACAAAAAGCTAGCGGCAGGGCAGGCCAGGACCTCCAAGGCGTAGAGAGACAGTTCATGCCACATATCCAGCTTGTATACCCAATAGTTATAAAGCACAAAGGAATTACGGAGGATGCTGGTACAGTCAGCAAGGTACTCCTTCAGCATCTTCCAAAACGTTTGCCTCCTTGTCAGAGTACCCCACACATCAGGGCCTGGGCGCTAGAAAGGTCTTAAAAAACTGTCCCAGACCTTTGAGAGTTTTCCCCTGCCTCTTCTGTATCTGGTTTGTGTCTCCCTCGCTTGTACTCCTTGGTTTTCCAAGGAACTGTGAACTCTGCCACTAGCTGAGAATTTTTTTAATAATTCTTCATTAAGGGTCTTCTGGCAGTGCAACATTTTATTAGATTTGTCCGCCACAGGAAGGAGAGATAGAAAGTTCTCCTTGTAGCGTGGGTATAGAAGTGTGACCAACCAGTAATTACTGTTGCCCAAAATACATATAACGCGAGGGTAACGGGAAAGGCAGTGAAACATAAACTCAGCCATGTGTGCCAGACAACCAATAGCCAAGACTTCCCTGTCCAAGTTCTCCTTCTCCTCATCCTCTCCCTTTTCAGGCCATCCACGCTGAACAGATGGTATGAATGTGGTGTGGGTATTACTGTCTGAAGCGCAGGAAACCAGATCCTGTTTCTCCTCCTCCTGCTCCTCCTCCTCATTATCACCCAATCCACATTGAGATGAGATGAGGCTGGGCTGTGTAGCATCACCCTGTACAGTTCCTTGCTCCATCTCATTGTGCTCCGCCTGCAATCTCTCCTCTTTAATTGTGAGTAGCGAGCGTTTCAGTAGACAGAGAAGTGGGATGGTGATGCTAATTATGGCGTCATCGCCGTTCACTATCTTGGTCGAGTCCTCAAAGTTTTGGAGGACGGGACAGATGTCAAACATCCATGCCCTCTCATCAGCTCTTATGTGGACCTGAATACTGACGGACGTGTTGAAGCTGGTACTCAACAACTGACCTCTGCTGCTCACAAATCCTTCTCAACATATGCAACATTGAGTTTCAATGTGTGGTGACATCGCATACCAGTTGGTGAGCTGGAAGCTGCAAATATTGCTGAAGCACTGTCAGGGCGGCGGAAGCTGTAGCTGACTTTCCGAAATGGGCACACACGCGGTGTACTTTCACAAGCAGCTCAGGCAGATCTGGGTAGGTTTTGAGAAACTGCTGAACCACTAAGTTGAGCACATGGGCCAGGCATGGTACGTATGCGAGGTTGCCAAGCTTCAGAGCCGCCACCAGGTTCCAGCCATTGTCACACATGACCATGCCTGGCTGTAGGTTCAGTGAGAGCCAAAGATATGCCTGCTCTGTTACAGCTTGCAACAACTCTGCAGCGGTGTGTGGTTTGTCGCCTAAGCAGATAAGCTTCAGCAGAGCCTGTTGCCGCATGGCCGAGGCAGTGCTGCAGTGCTTCCAGCTTGCAACTGATGGGGTCCTTTCGGAGATGGAGGCTGAAGAAGAGGAGGAGGTGCAGGAGCTGTAGAATGTGGGGGCAATCCTGATTGACCCAGGGCCCGCAATCCTCATTGTCGGGAGAACGCTTTCCATTCCAGGGTCCGACTGGGTCCCTTCTTCCACTATATTAACCCAGTGTGCCATCAGTGAAATGTACCATCCCTGGCCCCATGCACTTGTCCACGTGTCTGTGGTTAGGTGGACCTTACCAGTAACGGGTAATGTTCTGGGACATGTGCTTGTGTAATACGGGGACGGCACACCGGGAGAAATAGTGGTGGCTGGTTACTGAGTACCGAGGGACAGCATGAGGTTTAGGAAAGCTTCCGTCTCCACGAGCCTAAAAGAAAACATTTCTAGTGCAAGCAGTCAAGAAATGTCGCAGTTTAGCATTGTGGCCTATGGATGGGTAACTGCGTATTTGCACTTGTGTCCAAGGATTGGGGTAGGGATGTGGCGTGGTTGCTGACTGTGATGGTTTCGAGTGCAACAACAGGTGCAGGGTGGGAGGCATCTTCACCTGCATCATGGATAGAGGCTTGGCGGGCACGTACAACAGCGGAAAAGGCAGTGGTGTCACCCACAGATACTGTTTCTGGATCCTGGCATTCGGCCCAACTAGTCAGGTGCTTTGCTGTCATGTGCCTGAGCATGCTGGTGGTGGTCAGGCTTATAGTTTTGCTGCCCCTGCTGATGCTGGCATGGCAGATGTTGCAAATGGCCTTTTTTGGATTAACTGGATAGTCTTTAAAAAAGAGCCAGACTCTGGAAGACCTAGCAGTTGGACTGACAACTTCCCTCGTATTGGTGTTTTGGGGAACAGTTGCCCGCCTTGTGTCTGTGGCTACCGCACTGCTTCTTCCTGCCTGTTGTGGTGCTACACCTCTCTTCCTCTGTGCATTGCTGTCCTCGCTATGTATGTTACCTTGCCAGGTTGGGTCAGTAACTTCATCATCTACCACCTCGCCTTCCACGTACGCACTCTGGGCCTCCTCCTGACTTCTGGCAATTGTGTCTCATCAACATCGTCCACCTCTTGCAACAGTAATTGCACTTTCCCACCGTTGCCTTAGTGTGACCGTCGTGCTCAAATATTTGGGCATCGCTACATGCGATCTCTTCTTGCCCCACTTGAAGCGGACCGAGCGAGAGGCCAGAATCTATGAATGGAAATGTGAACTGCTCTTCAGAGTGTCCAAGTGTGGGATCACTTATCTCTGAGCACTCGATATGGTGGGAGGAAGCCGGATCAGGGTGAGGAATATGTGGTCCAGACTCACGGCTTCTGAGACTGGACCGTGTGGAAGACCGGGTGGTGGTGGTGGTGGCAAACTGACTGGAAACATTATCTGCTATCCAACCAACAACCTTTTCACACTGCTCTGGCTATTAGAGTGGTGTTCCTCGGCTCCCTAAAAAGTGGGAAAGGAAGCTAGGTCGACATGATGTGGGTGCTTGTTGTGCTCCCTCAGCAGGCAAAGTTTCATCTTGCCCATGGCCTCGGTCTCTGCATGCCCCATCAGCATCACGTCCACTTCCCCGTCCCTTACCAGGTTCCTTGCCCATTTTAAATGGAGTTTAATATTTTTGCAGCATGCAAAAAATGTCTGCATTAGTAGCGCAGTATTTGATCACATCTGATGACCAATTCTTTTGGGCAGTGCCAGTATACTGATGCTATTGGTCAGCGAATAAGTGTGGATATATTTTGGACACCCAAGTTGCATACTTTAAATGGAGTATAATATTTTGCAGCTTGCAAAAAAATGTAAGGATTAATAACGCAGTATTTGGTCATGTCTGATGACCAATTCTTTTGGGCAGTGCCGGTATACCGATGCTATTGGTCAGCGAACAAGTGTGGATATATTTTGGACACACAAGTTGCAGACTTTAAATGGAGTATAATATTTTGCAGCTTTAAAAAAAAATTCAGGATTAATACTGCAGTATTTGATCATGTCTGATGACCAATTCTTTTGGGCAGTGCCAGTATACCGATGCTATTGATCAGCGAACAAGTGTGGATATATTTTGGACACATAAGTAGCAGACTTTAAATAGAGTATAATATTTTGCAGCTTTCCAAATAATCAGGATTAATACTGAAGTAATATTAGACCACCTGAAATGATGGACAAGTTTCTCTGCTTTGACAATACAGCAATGCTATTCAAATCAACCAAATCTGGCTGTATGCTGCTAACAAGTAAATGGAGCAGAAAAATGGTGTATTATATTGCTTTTCACTAAAATTATCAGGATTAAGAGCAAAAAAATATTATTAGCCCTGATATCTAAGGCTATTGATAGGAGTTCCAGCAGCAGGAAGAACATGCAATGGACCCTATTCTGTACTATACTAGCTGTCCACAAACTCGACCTAACTAGTGCTATCAGCAGGATTAATATTCTTCAGAATGAGCCCATACAAGGACTGTTAGAGTAGATTAATAATTGTGGTGTGGAATCTCTGTTTAAAATAACCACCCATTCTCTCCCTCTCTCAGCTGCAGCTCTCCCTACTCTGCCTCTTTGACCGGTAGACTGTGATGAGCATAGGGTCCCGGGTCTTATATAGACCCAATGACGCTATGTGGCCAGCCAATGACTGTAATGCCACAACCAACATGGCTACGGCATTGTAGTGACTGTCACGCAATCCCTTCATAGCAATTGGCTGCCTAATATGTGCCAAACATGTGGGGCGGGGACTCGAGATCCCGCCCGAGCATTTCGAGCACTGTGATGCTCGGGCGAGTAAACGAATAGTGGCGAGCATGCTCGCTCGTCACTACTAGAAACCTCAACTGAGCAATTGTGTGGTCTACAGTGTAGAAATGGTAAGGTACTGGTAAATTATGTCTCTCACAACGAATATCCAATATTGATATGTGCACCCCAGAGGGTCTGGTTGCCACAGTGGTATTGCCTCCCTTAAAAGAGGTAATGCCATGTCTGGAGGCAAGCAGGGGTTTTCTGGTCAGGAACACTATACATGCAACACTTTCCTGGCTCCAGGCTAGCAAGGGGAGTTCCTCCCCTTGGCAACTGGATCTGGGGGTGGGGTTAGTTCAGTCAGTGTGAGGAGTTGAGTTTAGGACATTGAAGAGAGAGGAGCTAGGGACTGGAGCTGGAGATAGCTCGTCCTAGCTGGAGCACACAAAGAACCGGACACCGGAGTCCGAGGCTGTGGGACCCTTCAGGCCCAGCAGCAGATACCGCAGGGCAGGAGATTGCAGGTCTCCTGGCCCCATCAGATGCCCGGAGGCTCAGCAGCACCGAGGGACCAGTACCGCTACGGAGGAGCGAGGCATCCAAAAGGCCCGAGCTGCCAGCCATACGGGTGAGCACAGCACGTTACACTCAGGGACGTAGGCTACAACACAGCTACAAGCAGAATAGCCAAAAGAGTATAGTGAGAACGGCACCTGTCCAGGAGGACTCTATGCTTGCTCCCAGACTGGCCAGACTCTTATCTCTAGCCAGTACTCCAGTCCAGGCCTGTCTAATTGCTACCAGTAAAGACCCTGGGACTGTACTATACGGACTCTGTGGTTATTTCTGCACCGCTGCTATACCACCGGCTTGAGAGGACTGTTCAGCAGTGGCGGTCTTTATTAACCGCACTCCACAGGTGGCGTAGTCGGACATTATATAACCTATATACATCTACTACCCTTGGATTAACCACTCTGGGTCACGGAAAGGGTCACCGCCACGGTGACTACAACCCCCAGCATCTACAGGCCCGGCTCCGGGTACCCCACGGCCCAGGGGGCGCGTCAACTTTGGCGTAGTCGGCAGGATTACGTGCCCGTTACCACCGGGTACTGTGCGCCTTCACGAACTGTGCCGCATACCGTGGTGAAGTTTTACTGCCAATTACCGCTGTTTCCCGCCATTGGCCGCCATTTCCGGGTCACCGCGCGGGAAGAAGAGGGGCGTAACCGCTGGAAGCGCGCGAAGCCCAAGCCCCGCCTCACGCACTGACGCCGCATCAGCTCCTGGAAGGAGCCTCAGCAAGCGCTGACGTCAGAAGCAAGCGACGCCAGGTCCTCAAAGGAGACCATCGCCTGCGGAACTGCGGCCTACGTAAGCAAAGTGAAAGAAGGTAGGCCACGGTTCACTAGGGGGGAGGAAGACGCCCAATATGGAGGGAACTTCAGCCGCAGGCGCGGCCGCTGCCACGGTAATGCCGTTCTCCATGCCATATATACCGGGGGCGGCGTGGTTGCCCCAGTACTCAGGAGAGTCGCACACCCTGAGTGACTTTAAAGAAAGACTGAGCAGCTTATTTAAAGTGTCCCCCCTGTCCGAGGAGCAGAAAGTGAGCATCCTCATTGGCCAGATAATCGGTGCAGCCCAGAGAGAAGTGAAGTCCTGGTCAGCCAGAGACAAAGGGACTGTAAAAGAGATACTGGCCCGCCTAAAGGACACCTTTGACACCCGTACTACAGCTGAGAAAAAAATGAAGTTTTATGGGTGCAAACAACGGGCGCAGGACAGTGTACGGGACTATGCTTTAAACCTGCAGGAGGCACTGAGGGCCATCAAACAGGTAGACCTCGACAGTGTGCATGATGTGAACAGACTGTTAACTGAGCCGTTTATTGAGGGTCTACTGTCCAGCGCTCACCGGACACAGCTGCGCATAATGGCTCTGCAAAACCCTGATCTGGACTTTGCACAATTTAAAGACAGAGAAATCCGGGTGCTGGGAGAACCAACACCAGGTGGCGCTACATCTCACCGGCGCCCAGCTATCACCTACCACCAGGAGGTGGCACCCTTTTCCCCAGAGCCTGTGGGAGCTGATGCACAGACTCTGGACAATGATCCGTCTACAGACCTGCACCTTCAGGTACAAGAGCTGACTAAAAGTGTAGCTGCACTAACCAAAACTGTGCAGTCCTTGCAGGTGTCCCCCAAAGAGAAGATCCAGCTGGCTTCCAGTCCGGAGGACGTCCCGTGGCGACGACAGAGGATTCCACCAACCAGAGGGAGGAACAGTGACCGCTATGACCAGGACGGACAACCCATCTGCCGCCGCTGTCACAAGCCAGGACATTATGCATGGTACTGTAATTTAAACGAGCAAAACCTGGGGCAGAGGGCCAACCCCCAGGCGTAAGACCACCAGGCCCACGCAACTGGCAAGACAAGTATGTGGGGGGACGACCGGTCCTACCTGTCGTGCTTGATGGCATCCCGATGAGCGCGTTGCTGGACACTGGTTCCCAGGTGACCACTATCCCATGCATTCTCTACCAACGCTACTGGACTGATTCAGACACTACTCGCCGTCCAGATGAACATTTAAGCATTTATGCCAGCAATGGTCAGCCTGTACCTCAAGTGGGGGGTAGTTGATGTCCGCCATGGGAGAGTGCCAGTCCGCATCCTGAATTGTGGGGAGAAAGAGGTTCATTTGCCCCGATATGCTACCCTTGCCAAATTATTCACCGTCAGTAACAATTCTATAAAGACAGTGGAACCCTTACCTCCATCCAAACCGGCGGAGGATAATGGCTCCAAGGGACAGATGGAGGACTGGTGTCAGAAGCTACATGTGGGCACTGACTCCACCCCTCAGCACCAAAAACATGGAGTATACCGGGTGGTCCAGGAGTATGAAAGGGTCTTCAGCAAACACCAGCTCGACTTCGGGAAGGTGAAAGGGGTTCAACACCATATCCCCATGGGAGACCATCCACCCATTAAAGAGCGGTACCGACCTGTACCCCCTGCACACTACCAAAATGCCAAAGGGATGTTACGAGAGATGAAGGAGGCTGGGGTGATAAGAGATAGTTGTAGCCCCTGGGCAGCTCCATTAGTTCTCGTAAGAAAAAAAGATGGCACGATGAGAATGTGTGTAGACTACAGGCAAATCAACCGCATTACACATAAAGATGCATACCCATTACCCAGGATTGAGGAGTGACTAGCTGCATTAAGATCTGCTAATTATTTCTCTACTTTGGATCTCACTAGTGGGTATTGGCAGGTTCCTGTAGCAGAGGCGGATAAAGAAAAGACCGCATTCACAACGCCGATGGGCCTCAGCGAGTTCAACTGCATGCCATTCGGGCTCTGCAATGCCTCAGGAACCTTCCAACGGTTAATGGAGTGCTGTCTAGGACACAAGAACTTCGAGACAGTCCTGCTGTACCTGGATGACGTCATAGTATACTCCAAGTGCTATGAAGATCACCTGAAGCACCTGGCAGAGGTGTTTGAAACCCAATCTGGTTTTGGCCTGAAGGTGAAGCCGTCGAAACGCCACCTGTTGAAGCCCAAGATACAGTACCTAGGTCATGTGGTAAGCGCTGAAGGTGTAGCAATAGACCCTGACAAGGTCACAGTAATCAAGGACTGGCCAAGACCCTCCACTATCAAGGAAGTGCGGCAGTTCCTCAGGTTGGTGGGCTACTACCAAAGATTTATCCAAGGCTTCACCAAGATGGTGGCACCCATGCTGGACCTCCTAGTAGGTGAGTCCAGGAAGGCCAAAAACCTGAAGCCTCCATTCAAATGGGATAAGCCGGAAGACGAATCCTTCAGTAGGCTGAAGATGGCTCTCATAGGAGACGAGATCCTGGCCTACTCTGACTATGGCCAACCATTCATACTCCATACAGACGCAAGCAACATGGGGCTAGGAGCGGTGCTGTCCCAGATACAGCAAGGCAGAGAAAGAGTGATTGCCTATGCCAGCAGGAAGCTCCGGCCCACAGAAAGGAACCCCGAAAATTACAGTTCCTTCAAGTTGGAGTTCCTCGCCGTAGTCTGGGCTGTGACAGAGCGCTTCAAGCACTATCTCGCCTCCTCCAAATTCACCGTCTTCACAGATAATAACCCGCTGACGCACCTGGACACTGCAAAACTTGGTGCCCTGGAACAAAGATGGATGGCCCGACTGTCTAATTATGAGTTCACCATCAAGTACCGGGCTGGGCGCAAGAATGCAAACGCCGATGCGCTGTCTAGGATGCCTAACTTGCCAGATGGGGGAGAAGACCCGGAAGAGCTGGAGGAGATAGAGATCCCCGCTTTCCACCGTCATAGAGTAACCCAGTGCTCCCATTGTGTGAAGAACAGGTGCTACGCCAACAGAGAGGCCACGTTCAATCCATTGCCCCACCATGGATTGGCAGAGACACAAGATAGTGACCCGGCTGTCCGCCTAGTCAAGGAATTGCTGACACGAGCTGACTCGTACCCTGATCCAGATGCTCCAGAGGAGACCAAACAGCTGTGGAAGGAGAAGGGCAAGCTATTCATCTATGAAGGGAAGCTGTGTCGAAGAGCCATCAACTCCCGGACACATGAGCTGGTCTGGCAGGTGGTAGTCCCGAGGCGGGATGCGTCAATGGTCTTGGAAGCGTACCACGATGGAGCAGGACACTTTGGCTGGAAGAAGTTGGAAGTCCTGCTACGTGAACGGTTCTACTGGGCTGGCATGAGGAAAGCAATCGAGAGGTGGTGTCGAGAATGCGGACCATGCAAACTAAGGAGAAAAGACCGTGACAGCCAGAGCGCTCCCCTGCAGCCCATCATCACCAAACAGCCACTTGAACTGGTAGCCTTGGACCATGTGAAGCTAGTCCCAAGCAGGTCAGGCTATGTCTACGCACTCACCATCGTAGACCACTACTCCAGGTTCCTGGTAGTAGTGCCAGTAAAGGACCAGACGGCTCAGACAGCAGCCAAAGCATTTCAACAGCACTTCTGTCGCCCGCACGGTTACCCAGAATGTATGCTTACTGACCAAGGTCCAGCCTTCGAAGCGGAGGTGTTCCAGGAATTCTACAACCTGTATGGCTGCAAGAAAATCAGGACAACGCCGTATCACCCCCAAACCAACGGATTGTGTGAGAAGATGAACCAGGTGGTGATAGACCTGTTGAAGACGTTGCCCCTGGAAGAACGCAGCTTGAGGCCAGAAAAGCTACCGGATCTGGTGGACCTATACAACCATATCCCAGTAAACTCTACCAACTGCACACTTGCTTACCTGATGAGAGCAAGACCTGGTAAGCTGCCCATTGACCTGGACATGGGAGTCCTAACACCAGAGACAGCCTCACCAGATGCAGATTGGGACACTGAGCGGCAACAACAATACCGCAAAGTGCAAGAGAGTGTTGAAAGAAGTCTGTCCCAAGCAAGACAAAGACAAGAGAAGACTTACAATCAACACGCACCTGCTGTTCCATTGTCACCTGGATAACAGGTCCTTAAGAGAAAGAGGCGACTCCACAAATTGGATGACCAGTGGGAGGTAGAGCCGTACACCATCCTACCCTCGAGTCATGATAACACCAAGGTGTGCCTCATTAGTAAGGATGGAGGAGAAACATCAGCAACAGTTTCAAGAGACCACTTGAAGAAATGTCCCGAGCAATTACAACACACTAAAGAAGACCAGGATAGCCCTCAACCCACAGAGGAAGTGGAAGGAATGGTCAAAACAGTACTCGGAGAATTTCCCCGGTCGTGGACACAAGTGAACAATGCAATTGTTGTGCCAGTCCTTACCTTTCTCCAACCAGCCCCTCAGGAAGCTGCAGAAGTCCCAGAAGAGTTGGAAAAACAGTTGGCCCCGGAGGCAGAAGTTTCCTCATCAGCAGACGAGGAGAATCTACCCTCTGCTAGGAGCGAACCTGTTGTACCCATGGTAAGCCAAAGAATCCGTAGGAAGTTGCCCAACCTACCAGTGTCACCTCAAAATACTAGTAATGCAGTTCACACTGAACCCACCACACTAAGGGTAGACCAGGGACCAAGGGTAGACCAGGGTGGAGCAGTGACAGATAGTGTACTCCGTAGATCTACCAGAGCTACAAGAGGTCAGCCCCCTGCCCGTTGGAGAATTTAAAATGCAAAGTATGATGTATATAGTTACCTGTAAAGGTATACAAGAGACTTAAAAATGTTGAAATGTTTTATATGTGTGCATTTAACCTGTTTTTCCAGTTACCAGAAAAGGGTACAAAGACTTTTAGGTTATGGACAGTGAATAACCAAGAACTTTCCCTTGTAAATAGTTTCACTTGTTAAAGTGCCCCTTTGTGACAGACCACTGAACAAAAACCCGTTGGAGGTGGCCGAAGACGTGGTCCAACACCTGGATCATCTATGCCCTGCAGCCACCCCAGGGCCTCCGTGGGGGGTTTTGGACGGGTCCCTCAAATTACACCTTGCGCCGTGGAATGGACACCTGGTTGCAGATTATACTGTTACCTATCAAGGACTGTAATGTTTGTAAATATTCTAATGTACCTTGTTATTGCTATTGTTATTGTTACCTGTTATTTTGCAAAAATATGTTCAGTCCCGGAGTACTGAAATTAACTAGGGGGGAATGTGGCACCCCAGAGGGTCTGGTTGCCAGAGTGGTATTGCCTCCCTTAAAAGAGGTAATGCCATGTCTGGAGGCAAGCAGGGGTTTCCTGGTCAGGAACACTATACATGCAACACTTTCCTGGCTCCAGGCCAGCAAGGGGAGTTCCTCCCCTTGGCAACTGGATCTGGGGGTGGGGTTAGTTCAGTCAGTGTAAGGAGTCGAGTTTAGAATATTGAAGAGAGAGGAGCTAGGGACTGGAGCTGGAGATAGCTCGTCCTAGCTGGAGCACACAAAGAACCGGACACCAGAGTCCGAGGCTGTGGGACCCTTCAGGCCCAGCAGCAGATACCGCAGGGCAGGAGATTGCAGGTCTCCTGGCCCCATCAGACGCCCGGAGGCTCAGCAGCACCGAGGGACCAGTACCGCTACGGAGGAGCGAGGCATCCACAAGGCCCGAGCTGCCAGCCATACGGGTGAGCACAGCACGTTACACTCAGGGACGTAGGCTACAACAGAGCTACAAGCAGAATAGCCAAAAGAGTATAGTGAGAACGGCAGGCCTACAACTCCACCTGTCCAGGAGGACTCTATGCTTGTGTAAGGTGCCCCAGCGAGGTAGTCGTGGGCGAGCTGTAGTCCCCACTCGCTATGGCACCCTACAGACAATACGTGTCCTCCCTCTGAAGTGTGGCTGTGTATGTGGTGCTCTTCACTTACTTCAAGCCATCCGATCGCGGCTGTCTCCAGGCATTTCTCTTCTGGGACCAGGGCAGCAATAATTTCAGAGGACACGAGGTTCTTAACCAGAACTTGGACTTTACTTGGGGAAGAGGAATATGTACAATATTTACAAGCAGATATAATGGATAAGGCCCGACAGGCTATCATCTCTCTCACAGGCACTGACAACAACTTCAGCCCTGGTTCCCTCTTTAAGTGAAGCATCTCTGTGACTCTATCTCTAGTCCAAGAGACTCTTCTGTAGCATTAACAGCGACCTGGATCAAATATCTCTCCCCCACGTCTTAGCCTGGAGTCCTATTTATCTTCCTCTGCTTCCTGCAGACTAGAAGTGCATCGGGTCCTCAATACCTCTGATGAGTTTCTCCGACCAGCTAACAGGACTCTTGCTCTTGCGTGAGGAGACTTGCACACTAGTGATCCCACTGTCTGAGGGTGTAGAGTTCCCGTCTACCCTAGCAGCCACTATAGTCAGGCTGCCCGCACGATTCACCGTACTGTCTCTTACAGGCCTCTGGACACTAAAACCGAGGCTTTTTGCCAATGTGCCCACCCCCTGTGAGCTGTCATCACACAGCATTAACTCATCACTGCCTGCAACCCTGCTAGCAGACTCAACCTGACATCTGCACTCAGAACAGTGGCATCTTGTGGCTGTTTACAGGTACTGCAGCCCACAACGAATTATGGCAGGAACAAGCTCTATATCACTCAAGGCTTGATCCGGGCACTAAGTTCCCCCTTTACTCTACTGACTGGACCAGTAAAGCT
Source organism: Phyllobates terribilis (assembly GCF_046119375.1). Classification (NCBI taxonomy): domain Eukaryota; kingdom Metazoa; phylum Chordata; class Amphibia; order Anura; family Dendrobatidae; genus Phyllobates; species Phyllobates terribilis. The sequence goes on along the minus strand of NW_027362765.1, from coordinate 597,304,027 downwards.
AACCCCTTAGCTTGGTCTACCAACAGTTCAGAGAGGTCTGACTTCAGGAACACTCCCTTTAACTATCTCAGTACCAAGGGAAGGCTACGCCCTTCCCCACTATTACATTCCCCGACACTTTAATGTTGGTCGTCCCAGACCACACTAAACAATAAACGCAAATCAGCAGCTATGACATTATATCACATTACTAAATTTTACTAAAACATTTTAGCAAACGACTGGTCCTGAGGTCATCTTCTTGGATGGAAGACCGGCCCTTCTCGATTAAGGGCCCCGGAACAGCAATTCAGGACAGTCCATTATCAACTTTTCAGAGGTACCGGTCCTTCTTGGTAAGGACCCTGGAAACGCAATGTCCATGTCCATATTTTGAGGGCAGGCCAACACCTCAATAGCCCCCAATCTCCTTCGAGGGCTGCATTCTGAGGCACACAGTCACAGGTAACACCCTGTGAGTCTCTTTCTTCTTGGCCCTAGCGGGGGTCACCGGTTCTTCCCGCTAGGCCGCAAGTCTCTTAGGTTTGGAGGATATCCATCCTCAAGGTGTGCCTCAGCATTGTAAATTCCAGCAGAAAAAGGCGCAACAGGCGCAACAAAAAAAAAAACAAAAAGTAAAAAAACAAAAGAGCAGCTCTCCTGGGCACACAACTTTTGGGTGCTGCTTAAGGCCTTCCTGGCCTGGGAGGTAGGGGAACAGTCCATTTTTTTCTTTTTCAACTTAAATCAACATTTGGCACTCCGCCCCCACTGGGTAACAGTCCCAAACTGTACACAGGACCACCATCGATGGGTCCTAAAGAGGAAAGTGGAAGGTCAATGGACCTTTCAGCCAGCTCACTTCTTTCGGGCCTCCTTCCTTTCCTTCATTAAGGCGGCCCATGCTGTAGAGGAAGGTGGCATCTTCCACCTCCAGGGCTGGTCAGGGTATCGGCTACGCCCGGGGTCCTCATCCGAGGAGGTGGCGCTGCCACAGCCAACTTGTGTGGGGCCGTAGCTAGTCACGGTGAAGTTGTGAACCTCCTGACTGACAGCAGCCTGAGTCCTTTCGGCAACTCCACGACTAACCGCCTCGGCCCCTTCTGGGTGTTTGGTGGTTGAGCCTACAGCCTCACTGGGAGAGTCAGCCCTACTACAACCCGGGACATCCTCCTCTTTTTCGACGTCATCTCCCTGCTGCTGGCGTCCGGACTCTTCTTCCTGTGGGATGCCGGCCTTGGGAGGGGACACGAATCCTCCAGGGGCTTCCCTAGCCCGACATTGCCGAGCCTCCCTCTCAGCTCTTTGCCGGAAGACCTGTCTGTCCTTTTCCAGGACGTCCTCCCATTTATATGGGCGGGTGACCGCAGCCGCGTACCACCTCCTTGCACATTCGCATTTCACGAAGTGAACAATCTCCCCTTCATGCAGGTTGTGGAGGCGATCGGGCAGGTATTCGCGTTTGACGGCTTCCCGGCTGACAAACACCTCATGCCCGGTCCACTCTTCCTCGAGGAACCCGTATCCCTCGTGGACACGGAACTCCACAACCCGCCCCCGGGTCTGGGAGTCCTCCACTGACTCCCTCTGTGCCGCGTTGGACCCCTCTAGCCAGCCTCTTAGGAAGGTGTCGGTCCACCGCCGCTGCTCCCGCAAGGTCATCAGAGGGTCGCGGGTGGCCCACTGTGGACTTCCGGGCTTGGTGTACCGCTCTGTGGAGGGGGAATGTAGGGCCTCCAAGGCCAATGACCAAAAGCTCTCTTGCGGGGCCTTTCTTTTAGGGGGCTTCTCTTCTGCTCCGGCTCTTGAGGGCCTGGGGGCCTCTGTTGCCGTCGAGGCTGCTGGGGCAGGCTCTACAGGGGTGACCGGCCACTGGGGCATGGACCGCTCACCTTCTCTTAGCTCCGCTGCAACTATTGCTCCGGCCCCACTGGGATGTTCTCCTCCCTCAGCCGAGGGGGACGACTCCTCTGGTATCCGGCTCCAGCTCCACACACGAAGCTCATGAAGTAGCAGGCCCAGCTCCGGATCGGGCCTAGTGGCCCACTGGACAGCCACTGGGGGTAAAGGCAACGGTTCACGGGCAGCGCCCGCCGGCGAACGGCTTCCAGCCGCGGCCCCTGGGGTAATAATCTGCAGGGGTTCCAACTCTCCGCCGGTCTCTCGCACGCTGTTAGGCTCTGAGGCTGCCATTCTTGCAGGATGTCCGCTGCCGGATCTCCTTCTCCTGACGTGTCGGACAGAAAATGGCGCCGGTCGCTTACCAGTGACGCGCGTCCTGCGCGTCCAGCTCCGCCTCATCCTAGGCCGGCCTTCTGATGCGACCGCCGCGTCATTCGTCACTCTCGGCCGCTCCGCCTTCAGCCGCGCCCCCTCTCTGTGCGCGCTGATACTCACAGGGCCGGGCTTCACTTTACGCCGCGTCCTCTTCCTCTCTGGACGTCCCATCCTGGGACGCATCTTCACCGCTGGGCCCATCCCTCTTTGGGCCGGAACTCGTAGGGGCTGGACCTCTTTTTGCGCTCTCCAGCGCCGTCCACTTCCACGATAGGCGGTTCTTCTGCCGGACTTTACCGTTGTCGTCACCACCATCTTGGAATCCATGCTTCGGGCCGCCATCTTGGGCCACATGCCTTCCAACACTTTCTCCTCAGTGTTCTGCGTCGGCTCTTCCCCGCTTTCTTCATGCGAGGAGCTCGCATCCTGCCGACTACGCCAAATGTAAGGTGCCCCAGCGAGGTAGTCGTGGGCGAGCTGTAGTCCCCACTCGCTATGGAACCCTACAGACAATACATGTCCTCCCTCTGAAGTGTGGCTGTGTATGTGGTGCTCTTCACTTACTTCAAGCCATCCGATCGCGGCTGTCTCCAGGCATTTCTCTTCTGGGACCAGGGCAGCAATAATTTCAGAGGACACGAGGTTCTTAACCAGAACTTGGACTTTACTTGGGGAAGAGGAATATGTACAATATTTACAGGCAGATATAATGGATAAGGCCCGACAGGCTATCATCTCTCTCACAGGCACTGACAACAACTTCAGCCCTGGTTCCCTCTTTAAGTGAAGCATCTCTGTGACTCTATCTCTAGTCCAAGAGACTCTTCTGTAGCATTAACAGCGACCTGGATCAAATATCTCTCCCCCACGTCTTAGCCTGGAGTCCTATTTATCTTCCTCTGCTTCCTGCAGACTAGAAGTGCCTCGGGTCCTCACTACCTCTGATGAGTTTCTCCGACCAGCTAACAGGACTCTTGCTCTTGCGTGAGGAGACTTGCACACTAGTGATCCCACTGTCTGAGGGTGTAGAGTTCCCGTCTACCTAGCAGCCACTATAGTCAGGCTGCCCGCACGATTCACCGTACTGTCTCTTACAGGCCTCTGGACACTAAAACCGAGGCTTTTTGCCAATGTGCCCACCCCCTGTGAGCTGTCATCACACAGCATTAACTCATCACTGCCTGCAACCCTGCTAGCAGACTCAACCTGACATCTGCACTCAGAACAGTGGCATCTTGTGGCTGTTTACAGGTACTGCAGCCCACAACGAATTATGCCAGGAACAAGCTCTATATCACTCAAGGCTTGATCGGGGCACTAAGTTCCCCCTTTACTCTACTGACTGGACCAGTAAAGCTAACCCCTTAGCTTGGTCTACCAACAGTTCAGAGAGGTCTGACTTCAGGAACACTCCCTTTAACTATCTCAGTACCAAGGGAAGGCTACGCCCTTCCCCACTATTACACTTGCTCCCAGACTGACCAGACTCTTATCTCTAGCCAGTACTCCAGTCCAGGCCTGTCTAATTGCTACCAGTAAAGACCCTGGGACTGCACTATATGGACTCTGTGGTTATTTCTGCACTGCAACACCCTGCACAACCACCATCATCCACACACACTGCCCTGAAGCTAACTCTTCCTGTGGGGAGTTATACCACCTTTGCTGCTATACCACCGGCTTCAGAGGACTGTTCTGCCGCAGCGGTCTCTATTAACCGCACTCCACAGGTGGCGTAGTCGGACATTATATAACCTATATACATCTACTACCCTTGGATTGACCACCCTGGGTCACGGACCGGGTCACCGCCACAGTGACTACAACCCCCAGCATCTACAGGCCCGGCTCCGGGTACCCCACGGCCCAGGGTGCGTGTCGGATACATAATGGGGGAGGGGAGGCAACTTGTATGTCCTTATAGGATTTAGAACGTTACAATGGCACATACATCTGACCAACATGTGGAGGAAAGGGGCGGGCCCAGGTCCGAATTTTGCATCGGGGCCCATCTGACTCTAGTTTTGCATTGATCACTTTCCTTATTTTACATAGGTTTGGGTATATTCATTTTCAGACATGTTTATTGTATTAAATGATGAAAGGAATTCCCCTGGGGACTCTTTTGTAATTCAGTATTTGTGTCTACATGAATTCCTCTGCACTGCTGTGAAAAACACTTTTAAATACAATCTACATACTGTTATTAGGAGCTGTAAATGTTATGACTGTGCAAATCAGCAAAAGCCATGTTAGGGTATGTGCCCGCGATCAGGAAATAGCAGCGTTTTGGAAGCAGTGTACATTCTCTGTGTCTAAAATGCTGCGCTCTAATCACGCAGTTGAAGCCGCATGTGTTCAGTGAACCATGCGGAATTAACGCATCCTATACATTCTGTTGTGGAAATTTCTGTTGCGTAGCCTACAGTCTCCGCAACAGAAATTGACATACTGTAGCTCGTAGACCCGTGCTGTGGGTGAGTTTACACAGTGTCAAGTAGAAGCACAGTGGACATGGGATATCTATAAATCCCATCCACTGTGCTTGTATTGTAGAACGCAGTGTTTGGACGCAGCGCAGGTGAGCTGTGTCAGATTACACAAGCCTGATCCTTCTGGCTGCTCCTACACAATAAACAACTTCCCCACAATCCCCCTGGGGCTCTGCTAACCACTCCCCGTCTCCTGTGGCTGTGTTAACCCCTCTAGTTGCTGGATGCTTCTGAAGCAAACCACTTCCTGTCTCCTATGATTGTGTTAACCCCTCTAGTTGCTGGATGATTTGAAACAATAGCACTACTTCTGCCTGTCACACCTACCCTTAGAGTCCATTGATGTGGAGTAATTTAGTCTAATGTAGAACATAACTAGCAATGTTAACAATAGTCAGCCTATGTTGATGAGGAAGTCAAAATTAGATAAAATGTTCCTTATTTAGAGTAGATAAATCTGTGTTCCGCAGGCGATTGCGCGCTTAACATATGTCCACTACCTACTAATCTAATCTGTATGGTTGCCTCTACAATAAAAACAGAAGCCACAACATTTTTGTTTCTGTTGTGGCTTTCCAGTCTCTGTGATATAAACCTAGTTTCCATTCTGCTGTCATAGATAGGTCAGTATGTATGTGAACCTCTGTACTATAAAAACACTTGCACAAGTGTAATCATTAGTGTTGAGCGATACCTTACGTTATCGGGAAATATCAGATCGGATTGGATCGGACCGATACCCAAAAAGTATCGGATATCGCCGATTCCGATACCGGAAACCAATGCAAGTCAATGGGACAGAAATATCGGAATAAAAATAAACCCTTTCTTTCCTTGTAGGTTAATTCTACATGTAGGAAAACAACTAAGAATAATGTAGAATGTATTGGGGGAGGTGGGGGAGACAATAAAGGCATAGAGGTTTAGCCCAATCAAATGGAATAGCAGGAATTAATATTTTTTTTAAGACGTTCGGAGTTACGGAAATATTGACTATGTTAAGCTTTTTTATATTTTGTCAGAATTTATGTTTCATTACTTCCATGCTCTTCACCTTCTTTTTTACTTCTCCCACACTTTCTCCTTCATCATCCTCAGTATCAGCATCTTTTTCATCAACTTCTTCTTCACCTTCTTCATCTTCTTCTTCTTCACCTTCTTCGTATTATTCTTTTTTTTACATTCTTCATATTCTTCTTATTCAACTATTCTTCTTCTTCATATTCTACTTCTTCATCTTCTTCATATTCTTCTTCTTCATCATATTCTTATTTGTGACAGGCATTCCTGTAGTTGTTATCTATAAAAGTTTGAACATTACACCTTTCGTTCTGCCCGTCACAAAAGATTTACAACAGGATTTGTCCGCGTTCAGTTTGGCCTGCAGCAGCAGGTCTTTTCCAGGGGCACCACGAGGAGGAACGGACTCACCCCCATACACTGCTTAGTCATCTTCTGCTTATAATTTAGATAATATCTTTTGCTCTGATTTTTAGTCGTATGCTTAATGTTCTTCCGCTTTTTGTTCTGCAGCTTCTTGTACTTCTTCTTCTTGGTTTTCTGTCTCTTGTTCTTCTGTGTCTTGGTGGTTGTCTTCTTGTTCTTTGTCCTCTTCTTCAGGGTCATCTTCTTGGTCTTCTTCGGGGTGGTCTTCAGGGTCGTCGTCTTCAGGGTCGTCGTCTTCGGGGTCCTCTTCTTCTTCGGGGTGGTCTTCAGGGTCCTCGTCTTCAGGGTCGTCGTCTTTGGGGTCCTCGTCTTCTTCGGGGTGGTCTTCAGGGTCATCGTCTTCAGGGTCGTTGTCTTTGGGGTCCTCATCTTCTTCGGGGTGGTCTTCAGGGTCATCGTCTTCAGGGTCGTCGTCTTCAGGGTCCTCGTCTTCTTCGGGGTGGTCTTCAGGGTCCTCGTGTTCAGGGTCGTCGTCTTCGGGGTCCTCGTTTTCTTCGGGGTGGTCTTCAGGGTCGTCGTCTTCAGGGTTGTCGTCTTCAGGGTCCTCATCTTCTTCGGGGTGGTCTTCAGGGTCCTCGTCTTCAGGGTCCTCGTCTTCAGGGTCGTCGTCTTCGGAGTCCTCGTCTTCTTCAGGTTGGTCTTCAGGGTCCTCGTCTTCAGGGTCCTCGTCAGGGAGATCCAGAGTGATTACCAAGAACCATTTCAAAAAGCTTGAACTTGGAAATGTAGCAGAAGGTACAAGAAGGCTGAGGATCTGCCGAGAACCAGCTGACGGTACTGGAACCTGGATGGGTAGCAGAAGGTACAAGAGCCAATGGAACTACCGAGGACCAGCTGACGGTACTGGAACTCGGTTACTAAGCAGGAGGTACCTGTGCCAGAAAGCACTACCAAGGACCAGCAGATGTTGGTGGAACTTGGATACCGAGAAGGAGGCACCTAAGCCAAAGGCACTGACGAGAACCAGCTGACGGTACTGGAACCCGGATGGGTAGTAGAAGGTGCAAGAGCAAATGGAACTACCGAGGACCAGCTGACGGTACTGGAACCCGGATGGGCAGCAGAAGGTACAAGAGCCAATGGAACTACCGAGGACCAGCTGAGGGTACTGGAACTCGGTTACTAAGCAGGAGGTATCTGTGCCAGAAAGCACTACCAAGGACCAGCAGACGTTGGTGGAACTTGGATACCGAGAAGGAGGCACCTAAGCCAAAGGCACTGCCGAGAAACAGCTGATGGTACTGGAACCCGGATGGGTAGCGGAAGGTACAAGAGCCAATGGAACGACCGAAGACCACCTGACGGTACTGGAACTCGGTTACTAAGCAGGAGGTACCTGTGCCAGAAAGCACTACCAAGGACCAGCAGACATTGGTGGAACTTGGATACCGCGAAGGAGGCACCTAAGCCAAAGACACTGCCGAGAACCAGCTGACGGTACTGGAACCCGGATGGGTAGCAGAAGGTACCCATGTAAAAAAAAGTTGCAAGGCCGCGAGCCGGCTACAGTTACCAAGACCCACAGTCCTACAGGGGGTGCTTGTCCTATTGGCACTATGGAACCAGCCTTCATTGCCAGATCCCGCAGCCCACATAGGAGTCACCTAAACTGCAGGCACCATAGAGTCGGCTAACCCGACCGCAACACGACAGGACAACGCATTGGAGGCAAAGTGAAGTTGACACTACCCGGAAGCAGCTGGCGTGCTGGAACCAGGCTGGGCAGGAGGGAGTACCCGTGCCAAAGACACTGCTGGGAAACAGCTGGCGGTGCTGGAATCCAGGGTAAATACTAAAAACAGAGTGGAGCCAGAGGCATAATTGGAGCAACTTTAAAATCTGTAGTAGTGTAAATGTGGACAGAGCAGGAGAATTTGCCGGACACACAGCAGGGGAACAGCTGACGTTACTGAACCCCAATAACACTGGAGCAAGCGTTGACTGTGCAGACGGCACTTCTGAGCAGCAACTAGTGGTATTGGAGCCCAGGGTAAATACTAAAAACAGAGGAGCCAGAGGTGTAATTGGAGCAAGTTTTAAATCAGTAGTACAGTGGACAAAGCAGGAGAATTTGCTGGACACACAGCTGGGGATCAGCTGACGTTACTGAACCCCAATAACACTGGAGCAAGCGTTGACTGTGCAGACGGCACTTCTGAGCAGCAACTAGCGGTATTAGAGCCCAGGGTAAATACTAAAAACAGAGGAGCCAGAGGTGTAATTGGAGCAAGTTTTAAATCAGTAGTACAGTGGATGTGGACAAAGCAGGAGAATTTGCCGGACACACAGCTGGGGATCAGCTGACGTTACTGAACCCCAATAACACTGGAGCAAGCGTTGACTGTGCAGACAGCACTTCTGAGCGCCAACTGGTGGTGTTGGAGCTCAGGGATAATACTAAAAACAGAGGAGCCAGAGGTGTAATTGGAGCAAGTTTTAAATCAGTAGTACAGTGGATGTGGACAAAGCAGGAGAATTTGCCGGACACACAGCTGGGGATCAGCTGACGTTACTGAACCCCAATAACACTGGAGCAAGCGTTGACTGTGCAGACGGCACTTCTGAGCAGCAACTAGCGGTATTAGAGCCCAGGGTAAATACTAAAAACAGAGGAGCCAGAGGTGTAATTGGAGCAAGTTTTAAATCAGTAGTACAGTGGATGTGGACAAAGCAGGAGAATTTGCTGGACACACAGCTGGGGATCAGCTGACGTTACTGAACCCCAATAACACTGGAGCAAGCGTTGACTGTGCAGACAGCACTTCTGAGCGCCAACTGGCGGTGTTGGAGCTCAGGGATAATACTGAAAACAGAGGAGCCAGAGGTGTAATTGGAGCAAGTTTTAAATCAGTAGTACAGTGGATGTGGACAAAGCAGGAGAATTTGCCGGACACACAGCTGGGGATCAGCTGACGTTACTGAACCCCAACCCCAATAAAACTGGAGCAAGCGTTGACTGTGCAGATGGCACTTCTGAGCGCCAACTGGCGGTGTTGGAGCTCAGGGATAATACTGAAAACAGAGGAGCCAGAGGTGTAATTGGAGCAACTTTAAAATCTGCAGTAGTGTGAATGTGGACAGAGCAGGAGAAATTGCCGTCCGCACAGCAGGGGAACAGCTGACGTTACTGAACCCCAATAACACGGCAGCAAGTGTTGACTGTGCAGACAGCACTTCTGAGCGCCAACTGGCGATGTTGGAGCTCAGGGATAATACTGAAAACAGAGGAGCCAGAGGTGTAATTGGAGCAACTTTAAAATCTGTAGTAGTGTGAATGTGGACAGAGCAGGAGAAATTGCCGTCCGCACAGCAGGGGAACAGCTGACGTTACTGAACCCGAATAACACTGGAGCAAGCGTTGACTGTGCAGACGGCACTTTTGAGCAGCAACTGGTGGTGTTCGAGCTCAGGGATTACAGTTAAGGTGGTAGAAACATGAACACAACAGGAGACCTGGATACTGTTGCCAACCAATTATTTATTCTGGAAGAGAACTGGCAAATTCATGCGAGATCCAGGCCTTGTTCATTTTGAGAAAAGTAAGCCGGTCAACGTTATCGGAGGATAGTCGCATGCGACGGTCTGTTAGTACACCACCTGCGGCACTAAAGATGCGTTCCGATAATACACTAGCAGCAGGGCAAGCTAGCACCTCCAATGCATACTGGCTAAGCTCTGGCCATGTATCCAGCATACAGACCCAAAACTTGAAGGGAGAAGAGCCGTCTGGGAGTACACTGAGAGGGCAAGACATGTAGTCTGTCACCATCTGACGGAAACGTTGCCTCCTGCTGACTGGAGCCGTCTGTGATGGTGTAGACATTTGTGGCGGCGGGGACACAAAACTTTGCCACATTTCGGCCATACTGGTCTTGCCTTGTGCTGAAGCGCTGCTTCTGCTCCCTCTTTGTGCAGAACTTCCTCCACTGCCTCGACGCACTGAGCTGCTTTGTAAAGCACTAGCAGCACTGCTCTCGGTTGGAATGGAGAACATGATGGAATGCACCAGTGCGTCTTGGTACTCCCGCATTTTACGCTCCCGGTTCAACGGTGTTATGAGGCTTTGTAAGTTGTCCCGGTAGCGAGGATCTAGGAGGGTGGACACCCAATAATCAGCCGTGTTGAGAATGTGGGTGATGCGGCGGTCGTTTCTCAGGCACTGCAGCATGAAATCAACCATGTGCTGCAGACTGCCAACTGGCCAAGAAACGCTGTCCCCTGCTTGAGGCGTGATCTCTGCCTGCTCTGCATCACCCCACCCTCACTCTAGATGCTGACTACTAGAGCATTGTGTACCTCCCTCCTCTGGACAGATGTCTTCCTCCTCCATTGACTCCTCCTCATCCTCCTCACAAAGTGTCCCCTGCCTAGGCCTTTGTGAGGAACCACGTTGCGCAGACTGTACAGAAGCAGATGGCATTTGTGACTGCTCATCCTCCACCTCTTCCAAAACCTCCTCCCTTAGTGCTTGCAGTGTTTTTTCAAGCAGGCAGATAAGGGGGATTGTCATGCTGACTAGTGCATCATCTGCACTCGCCATCCGCGTGGAATAATCAAAGGCACGCAAAACGTGGCAAATGTCCTTCATAGAAGCCCACTCACTGGTGGTGAAGTGTGAACGGCGTGCACTGCGACTTGTTTGCGCCTGCTGCAGCTGGTACTCCATTACTGCTGCCTGCTGCTCACACAACCTCTCCAACATATGTAACGTTGAATTCCACCTGGTGGGTAGGTCACATATGATGCGATGTTCCGGAAGACGTAATCGGTGCTGCAGAGCTGCAATGCGCGATCTTGCGTTGCTGGAACGCCGCAAGTGAGCGCACTCTATGCGGACCTTGTGAAGCAGTGCATCAAGATCCGGATATTCCCTCAAAAAACTCTGCACGACCAAGTTGAGCACATGTGCCAGGCATGGGATGTGAGTGAGGTTGCCTAGGCCCAGAGCTACCACCAGATTTCGGCCATTGTCACACACTACCATGCCTGGCTGGAGATTCGCTGGCACAAACCACACGTCGCTCTGATGCTTGATGGCATTCCAGAGCTCCTGCGCTGTGTGGCTTCGATTCCCCAAAGAAATTAATTTTAATACGGCCTGTTGACGCTTGGCCACGGCTGTGCTCATATCGGTCATCATAACAGGTAACCGTTCACGGGTTGATGTGGAGGTAGACCATGACGGCTCCTGCAGCGCTGATTTAGAGGAACTGGAGTATGGGGAGGAGTCAATGTGTACAGACTGGTTTCCTGCAATCCTTGGAGTTGGCAGAACAGTACAGCACCACTCTCAAGATCTGTACCCGGCTCCACAACATTTACCCAATGGGCAGTGAGGGAAAGGTATCGTCCCTGTCCATGCTTACTGGTCCACGCATCGGTGGTCAGGTGGACCTTGCTACTGACGGCGTTTTGTAGCGCATGTTTAATTTTTCCCTCCACATGCTGTTGCAGGGCAGGGACTGCTTACCTGCTGAAATAAAAGTGGCTGGGCACGTTGTATTGTGGGACTGCCAATGCCATAAAGTTACGGAAGGTGTCAGTCTCCACCAGCCTGAATGATAGCATTTCAAGGGCCAGTAGTTTAGCAATGCCAGCATTCAGAGCCTGTGCTCGGGGGTGGTTTGCCGAGTATGGGCGCCTTTTCTCCCATGCCTGTGCTAACGATGGCTGTAGACTGGCCTGGGAGTGTGAGGATGACAGGGAAAGTGGTGCTGTGGGTGGAATTACACTGTGTCTCTGTACAACAGTGCCAGAGATTCTTCCATGGCGATCCTGTGAGGAAGCCGAACCAGCTGTGTGTGAGCTGGAGGAAGAGGCTATAACACGAGCTGAAGAGGTGGTAGGTGGCGCTGTAGGTTGGCCTAGGTCTTCAGTGTGTTTTTGTAACTCCACCACGTGCTTGGTCCGCACATGTTTCCACATATTTGTGGTATTGAGGTTGCTGACACTTTTCCCTCTTTTCACCTTCTGATTACACAGCTTGCATTTGACAAAGCAAATGTCATCTGCAACTGTGTCAAAAAAGGACCAGGCACTGCAAGTCTTGGGAGCGCCCGCTTTGGATTTTGGAAGAGCCATGCTCCTAATGGGTGCCGAAGTGGAGGCTACAGGCAACCAAGTCTGCCCCCTCCCTCTCCCTCCTTTTTGGGCCGTTCGGGGAATCTCTTCCTCAGAGCTGCTCCCACCACCTTCCTGTCCCTCATGCCATGATGGGTCAAGGACCTCATCATCTACACCACCCTCTTCAAACAACTGCTTCTCCTGGGTAGTCTCGACAGCACAGTACGCACCAGAAAGTGGCACCTGAGTCTCATCATCAGATGTGTACTGAGGTGTGCTGCTGACCATAGGCACTGGCCCACCCGCCTCTTCAGATTCAGAGAGACAAAACGGTTGCGCATCACTGCATACTACCTCTTCTTCAAATTCTCGAATTCTGCTTGGCTGGCCCCCTCTTTCCAAGCCAAGAGATTCAGAGAACAGAAGTAGAGATGGCTCCTGTCCAGGGCTCTCTGACTGCCTGGGCAATTTGGCAGGTGGTGAGGATCTGGAACTAATTGAAGTCGATGCGTTAGCTGCCATCCATCCGACAACGGCTTCAATTTGGTCCTCCCGCAGCAGTGGGGTACGGCTAGCTCCTACAAAGCTGCGCATAAAGGACTGTTCCCTAGTAAAACTGGGGGATGCTGAGTCACTGGTGCCCGCAGCAGGCACAGAATCCCCAAATCCTCTCCCTGCAGGCACAGAATCCTCACGTCCTCTCCCTGCAGAAACTCCACGCCCATGACCACGACCACATGCCTTACTCCCTGCCTTCTTCATCTTGGTAGACTGATAAAGATAGGCAGAAAAGTACTAAGGGCTTAGTGTGCTTATTCCCGAACAGCTGCTAACAGGTATAAGAAACACTAATTTTATAAAATGTGGACTAGACTTTAATATGAGCTAATGTGGCCTACACAACTGTAAAGTAGAGTGTTTGGTGAACTTTATTTAGGTTTTTTTTGTCACAAAAAGACACTGGATGTGCCCAAAGATGTAATACCGATAGTATCACAAACTTTTTGTAGCTATTACAATGTAGGAAGGTAACCTACAATGCAATAGATGAGGCTACAAAAAATAGGCTAATACTAATCTGGCTGGGGCTGCAGGGCACAATGCTGCAGAAAGGCTCCTCTATCTACTCCTATATAGTGTGTTTGGAACCAATGTAGCTAAATACGGATGGAACCACCACACTAATAGGAGAAATCAGGAAAAATGTTCAATTAGCAAAAAAGGACAATGTATGAGGCAGTGACGCACGCTGAGCGCACTACAACCAGACATGGCTGAAGCACACACTACAGCGTGAGCTGCACTCACACACAGAGACCTTGCAGACAGGCGTGAACAGTGCAGATGCAGAGCACTGTGCACTAACGCTGCAAGACAAAAAAAAATTCTCTATCTACTCCTATATAGTGTGTTTGGAACCAATTTAGCTGAATACGGATGGAACCACCACACTAATAGGAGAAATCAGGAAAAATGTTCAATTAGCAAAAAAGGACAATGTATGAGGCAGTGACGCACACTGAGCGCACTACAACCAGACGTGGCTGAAGCACACACTACAGCGTGAGCTGCACTCACACACACAGACCTTGCAGACAGAGGTGAACAGTGCAGATGCAGAGCACTGTGCACTAGCGCTGCAAGACAAAAAAAAAATTCTCTATCTACTCCTATATAGTGTGTTTGGAACCAATTTAGCTGAATATGGATGGAACCACCACACTAATAGGAGATATCAGGAAAAATTATGAATTAGCAAAAAAGGACAATGTATGAGGCAGTGACACACACTGAGTGCACTACAACCAGACGTGGCTGAAGCACACACTACAGGGTGAGCTGCACTCACACACTGAGACCTTGCAGACAGCGGTGAGCAGCACAGAGAACTGTGCACTAGCGCTGCAAGGCACAATGATTTATAAAGTAGCTAGGGTAAAGCAGAATAGACCAAATAGGTAGCTAAAACTGTCCCTCAGAACAACAGCGTCCTATCCCTAACTGAATTCACAGCAGAGTGAGCTCAAAATGGCGGCGGCAGCTTTTATAGAGCATCATGACATCATTTCAGCAGCCAATCACAGCCATGCCATTAGTTAACATGCCTACATGCCTAACAGGATGTGCCCACACTTCTTAGGATCCTCATTGGCTGAATAAAATGAAACTGGCTCATTGCATTATGGGAACTTCCGATTCCGGTATACGATATTGCAAAAGTATCGGAATTAAGTATCGGAATTCCGATACCGCGAATATCGGCCGATACCCGATATTTCAGTATCGGAATGCTCAACATTAGTAATCATTTGTTTGTATAAATGAAGTGTAGAAATGAGTTGTGATGGGTAAATGGGTAAATGAGGTGCGGGTATAGCATGATGGGTCAGTGGTTAGTATTGTTGATGAGCTCATGGATTCAATTCCTGGCATGGAAAACATCTCCACAGAATGTTTGTATGTTTCCATGGATTTCCTCTGGGTGTTGTGTTTTCTTCACATACTCCAAAGACTTCAATCAAGTGTAAAGTGCTGCAGAATAAGTTGGCACTATTTAAAGGGTAACTGTACTTTCAAATAATTTTTCAGAATAAACGGTCCTGTATGCCCATTTCTGGCCATTATATGACTTTTATCCTGCATTTTCACCAGTTTTTCCCTCTGAACGATATAACTCTAATTTGCAATCCACTCTAAACTGAGGAGGAGATTAGCAGCTATGATCTCTGCCATACACAGCACACACATAGATAGAAATTTCTTCTCTTTGTTATTTTTTAGCATAGACACACAACAGCATGGAGAAAATTATACAGCAAATCTGACCTGTTTGAATGTAAATCAAGCCCTGGGTGAGGCTCTTTCTCTGTCTCCCTCTGCCTGTTTCTTCACTTTGCTCTTCACTCCTCCTTCCTTCCCATACTCGAGTATAATGGGATGGCAGTCTCTTTTGTCTGAGTGAACAAGACAGATTAAAGCTGTTCTTTTTCAGCTTGAATAACAATTTTAGGAGCTAAATTGCCACCTTTCTGGTAAATCATCTAGGATCTGAGGCACCAATGCACAGCAGGGCGCCACATTCCCCCCTAGCAAAGCTCAGCACTCCCGGGCTGAAGTACATTTTGAAACAACAATATAACATGAACTACAACAATCTTCCCTTTATGGGAGGCACATTCTTAAACATTGCATATAAAACAATATGAATAATAAATAGATACTGTATATGTATTGGAATAAGCAACCTAGAAGTCCAAGTCTCTTCCGGAGAGGCTGCTCAATGGGGCACTCCAGGGAGTGCAAATATTTACAAAGAAAAGTCTTTGGGCTGCACATAGTCCTCAGCCACAGAGTTCTTAGGTACCCATATGGGTAATGAGAAGTAAATAGGTAAAGTGTCCATATCACTTGAATTGTCCATTAATGAAGGCAAAAATATAAGTTAAATGCATATAAAAGGCAATGAATACATGGCAATATACAAGATAATACAGTAATATACAATACAATGCTATATAATACCCCAGGGGTAACTATCTACACTTGTCAGAAGTTTAACTATTTTACTCAGTGTATCTGACAGGGATCTGACCTTTGGTACTACGTATGGACCTGCGTGGTACTGGGATACGTGAGGCACTAGTATTTGCACTACCTCCCATTCTGTCAGTACTAGGTGTGGAGGGGCTACAAGACTGCCTTGGCCTCTCTATGGGACTGGCAAGTATACCATTAGCTGGGCCTTCTTGCTCCGCTCCAGCCGGGGATCCTTCTTCCGGGGACTCTTCTTGAGCAGGCTCTTCTGGGGCACCTACAGGTTCTTCTTGCTGTGGGTAGAAGGTGATTACAGGTATGATTACTGCTTCTCCTAGTTGAGGCCAATCTGCCGGGAAGTCTCCTAAGTCAGTATGGATTACTGCTTCTTTAGGTTCCTCCGGTAAGGTGAGAGGCACTTCTTCTTTGGGCTTTAGCAGATCTGGACACAACTTCAGGTGGTCTCTAGATACCGTAGCAGCTGTTCTTCCCCCGTCTTTGCTAATCAAACAGGTTTTCTTATTATCAAATCTTGAATTCAACACAGTGTAGGGTTCTCTCTCCCACTGGTCATCAAGTTTGTGGTTTCTTCTCTTCCTCTTTAACACTACTGCACCAGGTGTGAAGGGTTCTGCTGGGGCACCTCTGTTGTATTGAGCTTCCTGCTTGTCCCTCACCCGAGTGAGACTGTCTTCGACACAGGCTTGTACTCTTCTGTACTGCTCCTGTCTGGTCGTGTCCCAGTCCTCAGTGGTCACATATGCTTCTGGTTCTACAACACCGAGCTCCAGGTCAATGGGCAACTTTCCTGGTCTTGCTCGCATGAGATATGCTGGAGTGCAATTGGTGGAACTTACAGGTATGTGATTGTACAGATCTACCAGGTCAGGTAGTAGGTCTGGCCACTGGTTTCTCTCCTCAAGTGGTAAGGTCTTCAGTAGGTCGATGACGATGTTGTTCATCTTTTCACAGAGACCATTGGTTTGTGGGTGGTACGGTGTAGTTCTTATCTTCTTACACCCGTAGAGATGGCCGAACTCTTTGAACAACTCAGCCTCAAAGGCCGGGCCTTGGTCCGTCAGCACCAGCTCAGGGTATCCATGGGGTATGCAGAAACATGCCTGGAACGTTTTTGCTGCTGTCTCTGCCATCAGGTCTTTGACGGGGGCGACCACCCGGAACCTGGAGTAGTTATCCACCATGGTCAGGGCATAGGAGTACCCTGACCTGCTGGGCGACAGCTTGACATGGTCCAGGGCCACAATCTCCAGGGGTCGAGTCGTCTTGATGGGTTGCAGGGGTGCCTTCTGGCTGCTGTAGTCTTTTCTTCTGAGGCTACAGGGTCCACAGTTTCGGCATCACCTCTCAATGGAGCTGCGCATTCCTACCCAGTAGAATCGACACTTCAGCAGGGTCTCTAGCTTCTTCCAGCCAAAGTGCCCCGCCTGATCGTGGTAGGCCTCCAACACCATTTGGATGTCTGTCTTGGGGACCACTATCTGCCATACCATCTCATGGGTTTTTGGATTGACGTACCTCCGGCACAGCTTCTCACGGTAGATAAACAGCCGGCTTCTCTCGTTCAACAGCTGCTTTGCTTGCAGAGTCGCTTCCTTCTCCAGGGAGGAACCTTCTTGGGTTATCAGCTTCTTGATACGGCTGACAACCGGGTCACTGTCCTGGGTCTCTTTCCAGCTGTGGTGAGGCAAAGGGTTTAACGTCTTCCCACGCTGCCTCCTGGAGGCTCGTTGCTCGTGGACCATTCCATTCCGATGAAAGGCAGGTAGTTCAATCTCTTCCAGGTCATTCACTTCTTCTGAGTCTGACTGGTGAGGAATCCTGGACAGGGCATCGGCGTTGGCGTTCTTGCGGCCCGCCCAGTATTTAATTGTGAATTGGTAGTTTGACATCCGAGCCATCCATCATTGCTCCAAGGTTCCTAACTTGGCTGTCTCCAGATGGGTCAAGGGGTTATTGTCTGTGTAGGCAGTGAACTTGCTGGAGGCTAGGTAGTGCTTGAACCTTTTAGTGATGGCCCAGACCAAGGCCAGGAACTCTAACTTGAAGCTGCTATAGTTCTCTGGGTTCCTCTCAGTTGGGCAGAGCTTCCTGCTTGCGTATGCGATCACTTTCTCTTGGCCATTCTGCTTCTGACTTAGGACAGCTCCCAGTCCTTCGTTGCTGGCATCAGTATACAGCAGGAACTTGGACCACCATGGCTGTAGTCATGGTGGGCTAGGATCTCGTTGCCTGTCAGGATCTCCTTCATCTCCTGAAATGACTCGGCTTGCTCCTTACCCCAGTGGAATGAGGGATTTCTGCCTTTGGGGGACTGTCCTACCAGGAGGTCTTGCAGAGGGGCTGCCTTCTTAGTGTAGTCTTTTACAAACCTCCGGTAGTATCCTACTAGTCCCAGGAACTGACGCACCTCCTTGAGGTTCTTCGGCTCCGGCCACTTCTGGATGGCAGTGACCTTCTCCGGGTCTGGTGCTACCCCTTCTGGACTGACAATATGCCCCAGGTACTGTACCTTTCTCTTGAGCAGGTGGCACTTTGAGGGCTTCAACTTCATCCCATACCGGGACAGTGACTCAAATACCTCCGCCAGGTGCTTCAAGTGGTCCTCATACGTCTTGGAGTACACTATCACGTCATCCAGGTATAGTAACACAGTCTTGCAGTTGCAGTGTCCCAGGCAGCACTCCATCAATCTCTGGAACGTTCCGGGGGCATTGCAGAGTCCAAACGGCATACTGTTGAACTCGCAGAGTCCCATCGGGGTGGTGAAGCCCGTCTTCTCCCGATCCTCCTCAGCAACAGCTACTTGCCAGTACCCACTAGTGAGGTCAAGGGTGGAAAGTAATTTGCAGACTTTAAGGCAGCCACGGATTCCTCAATACGTGGTAAAGGGTATGCATCTTTATGTGTAATGCGATTTACTTGTCTGTAATCTACACACATTCTCATGCTTCCATCCTTTTTCCTGACTAGAACTAGGGGAGCTGCCCAGGGACTACAACTATCCCTTACTACCCCTGCCTTCTTCATGTCGTGCAACATCTCCTTGGCTTTCTGGTAGTGTGCTGGTGGTATAGGCCTGTAACGTTCTTTGATGGGTGGATGATCACCTGTGGGGATGTGATGTTGTACCCCTTAATCCTCCCAAAGTCAAGTGGGTGCTTGCTGAATACCTGCGCGTATTCCTGAACCACCCGGTGTACCCCCTGTTTCTGGTGGGCAGGAGTGGCGTCTGTCCCAACATGGAGCTGTTGACACCAATCCTCCACCTGGGTTGCCAGGTCATTATCCTCCACCTGGTCTGGGGAGGTCAAGGACTCCGCCGTGTGAATGGAGTTGTTATTTACAGCGTGTAACTTGGCAACAATGGCATAGCGTGGTAACCTGACCTCATCTTCCCCATAGTTGAGAAGACGGACAGGCACCCTCCCATTGCGTATATCCCCTCCCCCCCTGGCAGTTAAGAGTGTAGGTCTGTGCTCTGAGCAAAGGGGTTCTACTACCGACTGGTTAAGAGGGAGGCCGTTAGAGGCATATACTGAAAAATCTGGGTTCGGGGGTTGGAGACTGTCCATGGACCAGTATCTCTTGTAAAGGACATCAGGCATAATTGTTACCTGAGATCCAGTGTCCAGCAGGGCAGGTATCGCAATGCCATCCAGGATTATGAACAGGAAAGGTCTTCCTCCCACGTACCTGCTGTGCCAGTTTGAGGGGCCTGCTGAGTCTATTCCTGGGTGTTGGCCCTCGGACCCAGGGTCTTCTCGTTTAAAGGACAGCTCTGGATGGTGTGACCTGACTTGTGGCAGCGGTGGCAGACAGGGTCCCTCGGTGGACGACGTTGGTCGCTGATCCTCCCAGGGAGTGGCATTGTCCTCTTCCTCCGTCTCATCAAGGGGACATCCTCAGGGCTGTCGGCTAGCAGGATCTTTCCTTCTGCCTCGGGCTCCGTCCGCAGCTGCAGGGCACTCAGTACAGTGGTCAGGGTTTTGCTCAACTGACGCACTTCAGCGCGCAGGCTGTCCAGCTCACTAGGGGACGTTGCTGGACTCTTGGCTTCAGCAGCCACCGGGGAAAAGGTGGACGCTGCAGGCACTGGGGTCGCCCCACCCTGATAACATTGCATAGCAGTTGTTTCCGGGGGCTTCAGCCCTTTTATAGCCATGTTCTTAAGGGTGTCAAAGGTGGTATCTGGATGATGCAGGGACCACAAACGCACCGTCCTGCTTTCCTCTTGAGACCTCAGTCCCCGGATAAACTGTTCCTTCAGCATTTTATTTTCATCATTAATGCTGGTTGTACTAACCTGTTTCAGAGCTCGCAGGGCCCCTTGTAAACGCCAGGCATAGTCCCGAACACTGTCCTCCGGTTGCTGAGAGCAGTTGTAGAACCTCATCCGGAGGTCTGTCTCAGTACGATTCTCAAAGACAGTCTGTAACTTTTCAAAAATTGCGGACACTGACTCCTGGTCTGCGGCCGACCAGGTTTCTACTTCTCGCTCCGCAGCACCAGTCAATTGTCCCAATACAACAGAGGCTCTTTGCTTGCCTGTCATAGAGTACATGTCCAGTATACCGCATATTTTCCTTTTAAATCCAGACAGGGTATCTGGTTTGCCGCTGTACTTGGGAAGCCACTTCGCTCCAGGGATGTACGGTAGGGCCATGGGTATGACAGGGGTTACAAGCCCTGCTGGTGGAGCGGCTGCTTCGGCCTGCTCGGCGCCGAGCGCGGGTTGAACATCAGGGTGGTTAACCGGTACTCCGGCATTGTGCTGTTCTTCGAACATTCTGGCACCCCCCTTTTCTTCCGGTAGGCCGCAGCTCCGCAGGTGACGGTCTTCCTTCAGGACCTTGCTTCACTTGCGTCCTACGTTAGAGCGCTCACCTGCGCTCTTTCCAGGACCTGGCTCTTCCTGGTTTGATGTCGAGGCGTGGGGCGTGTCCGGGGCTTCGCGCGCTTCAGCAGGTACGCCTCTCAGTTTCCCGCGGTTACGCCCTTCTTCCCGCTCGGCGGCACAACAATGGCGGCGATCTTCGCCACAGTTAAATACACAGTTTTGATTAAAGGCGCACAGTACCCGGTGGCAACGGGCAAAACACTCCGTCGTTGCAGCGGGCACGGAATCCTGTTCCTGACGCCAGGAAGAGATGACGCGCCCAAGGGATAGAGACGACTCAGCGCCCGGGCCTTGTTTGGTTTTGGGGGATGCCGCGGTGGCCGGCTCCCGGGCCCGTACCCTGGGGTCACTCTTAAAAGCAAGGGATAATGGGGGAATGGTGTATGGGATAGGAAAAGTTCGTGACGCCACCTGTGGTGTCTGGTGAGGATCACCAGCACTGCTACAGTCCTCTGAGGCCAGTGGTCAGGCAGCTTAGTTGGTGCGGCTCCCCACAGGTGAGCGGGGACTCAGGGCAGCGTAGGAAAAGGGATTCAGGACAGAGGGGACCCAGCCGGGTCAGAAGAAGAATAGGCACACTCACAACAGTTCACTTCAGTACCTTTACTGGTGGTGTTTCAGGCACGACCCAGGGCACTGTAGGGTGAAGGGTGCATTTCAGGACTCTCCCCAGTGAGCAGGTGTGGGGCCTCCTGTTTCTTGCCTTTTCCTGATAAGTTTATAACCTGCCTGGAGCTAGGCCTACTTGGTCTCTGTCTTGCACCGGCTGACCTGGTTGTAGGGCCTTCTGTTGGAGATCACACTCCCTGGTCTCTTGGGCCTCTGTGACTCCTGACCCTGGTATAACGGTCAGCTCTTGGTGTTCCTGGGACATGTAGTTCGCCAGGGGTTCAGGTTGTTTCTGCTGGTCCTAGAGATCCTTGCAGACATGGACCCGGTGTCCGGTATATGATCTTGGGGTGAGCTGGCTAAGCTCCTCTACCCCCTATGTAGCTCACTTACTCCACTTGCCTTTGGCTGCGCTCGGGGCCCTCACTAGGCTTCACACTGGCAGTAGGCCTCGCTACTCTTCACCGCTCTTATGGTGTCGGCACGCCTTAGGCTCACTAACCTGAGCTCAATGAGTCTGTGCTGGACTGACAACCTTTCTGGCTGCAGCAGACAGACTTTAGATGCCAGACTCAGACTTTAGACTGTGTCTCCTGGCTGTAGATTCCAGAATCAACTGACTGCCTAGCTCCACCTTCCCTATTTATATCCCTATCCGGGCTCCCTCTGCTGGTCTGAGGTGGAAGGTGGAGGTGTGTGTATGCTGTGAGGGCCTCTTGTGGAGGAATCCGTCCATGCACTCCTCTAGGATCTGTGGCACCAATGCACAGCAGGGCGCCACACATACACATACAGTTATGTCCAGAAATACCTAACTATAAAAAGTATTAAAAATGAACATTTTAATTATGATAAAGTTAATTTGTCCAATTTTTTTTGAGGCCCTGAAATGAGGAGGCTTTGTAGAAAAAATCCAGACAGGGTATCTGGTTTGCCGCTGTACTGGGGGAGCCACTTCTCTCCAGGGATGTACGGTAGGGCCATGAGTATGACAGGGGTTACAAGCCCTGCTGGTGGAGCGGCTGCTTCGGCCTGCTCGGCGCCGAGCGCGGGTTGAACATCAGGGTGGTTAACCGGTACTCCGGCATTGTGCTGTTCTTCGAACATTCTGGCACCCCCCTAGTGAACCATGGCCTACCTTCTTTTCTTTTCTTCCGGTAGGCCGCAGCTCCGCAGGTGACGGTCTTCCTTCAGGACCTTGCTTCGCTTGCGTCCTACGTTAGAGCGCTCACCTGCGCTCTTGTGTCGGCACGCCTTAGGCTCACTAACCTGAGCTCAATGAGTCTGTGCTGGACTGACAACCTTTCTGGCTGCAGCAGACTGACTTTAGATGCCAGACTCAGACTTTAGACTGTGTCTCCTGGCTGTAGATTCCAGACTCAACTGACTGCCTAGCTCCACCTTCCCTATTTATATCCATATCCGGGCTCCCTCTGCTGGTCTGAGGTGGAAGGTGGAGGTGTGTGTATGCTGTGAGGGCCTCTTGTGGAGGAATCCGTCCATGCACCCCTCTAGGATCTGTGGCACCAATGCACAGCAGGGCGCCACACATACATATACAGTTATGTCCAGAAATACCTAACTATAAAAAGTATTAAAAATGAACATTTTAATTATGATAAAGTTAATTTGTCCAATTATTTTTGAGGCCCTGAAATGAGGAGGCTTTGTAGAAAAATAGTTGCAATTCCTAAACATTTTACAGGATATTTTTGTTCAACCGCTTTAATTAAACCTTAAAGTCTACACTTTAATTGCATCTGAGTTGTTTAATTTTAAATAAAAAATAGTGGCTTACCAAGCGCAAATCACAAAGATTTGGTCACTGTCCAAATATTTCTGGACCTAACTGTAATTAATAAATTGGGTCCACCATTGTATAATTTATTCTCAGTATAACTACAGCTGTTCTGTGAAGGCCTCAGAGTTTTGTTTGAGAATTTTAGTGATCAAACAGCATTATGAAAACCAAAGAACATACCAGAAAGGTTAGGGATAAAGTTGTAGACAAGAATAAAGCAGGGTTGGGTTATAAAAAAAGAGCCCAAGCTCTGAACTTCTCACGGAGCACTGTTCAATCCATCATCCAAAAATGGAAGAAATATGGCACAAATGCAAATCCACCAAGACATGGCTGTCCACCTAAACTCACATCTCAAGCAAGAAAAGCACTAATTAGAGTAGTAGCCAAGAGTATCATGGTCTCTCTGGAAAAGCTGCAGAGATCCACAGCTCAGGTGTGAGAATCTGTCCACAGGACAACTATTTGTCATACACTCCACAAATCAGGCAAGAAGAAAGGCATTTTTGAAAGCAAGCCATAAGTGTCTGATTTCCAGTTTACAAAAAGCCATGTAGGGGGACACAGCTAGCACCTGGAAGAAGGTACTCTGGTCAGATGAGACTAAAGTAGATATTTTTGGGCCAAATGCAAAACACTGTGTGTGGTGGAAAACTAACACTGCACATCACCCTAAAAACGCCATCCCCACCGTCAAACATTGTCGTGGCAATATCATGCTGTGGGGATGCTTTTCTTCAGCAGGGACAGAGAAGCTGGTCAGAGTTGATTGGCAGACGGATGGAGCTAAGTACAGAGCAGTCGTGGAGGAAAACCTGTTAGAGGCATCAAAGCACTTGAGACTGGGGCATAGGTTCAACTTCCAGCAGGATATCGATCCTAAACATACTGCCAGAGCTACAATGGAAAGGTTTAGATCAAAGAATATTCATGTGTTTGAATGGCCCACTTACAGTCCAGACCAAAATCCCGATGAGAATCTGTGGCAAGACTTGAAAATTGCTATTCACAGACACTCTCCATCCAATCTGACAGGGCTAGATCTACAGTGAGTACGGAAAGTATTCAGACTCCTTTAAATTTTTCACTCTTTCTTTCATTGCAGTCATTTGGTAAATTCTAAAAAGTTCATTTTTTTTCTCATTAAAGTACACTCTGGACCCCATCTTGACTGAAAAAAACAGAAATGTAAAAATTTTTGCAAATTTATTAAAAAAGAAAGACTGAAATATCACATGGTCATAAGTATTCAGACCCTTTGCTCAGACACTCATATTTAAGTCACATGCTGTCCATTTCCTTGTGATCCTCCTTGAGATGGTTCTACTCCTTCATTGGAGTCTAGCTGTGTTTAATTAAACTGATTGGACTTGATTTGGAAAGGCACACACCTGTCTATATAAGATCTCACAGCTCACAGTGCATGTCAGACCAAATGAGAATCATGAGCTCAAAGGAACTGCCCAAGGAGATCAGAGACAGAATTGTGGCAAGGCACAGATCTGGCCAAAGTTACAAAAGAATTTCTGCATTACTCAAGGTTCCTAAGAGTACAGTGGCCTCCATAATCCTTAAATGGAAGACGTTTGGGACCACCAGAAGTCTTCCTAGACCTGGCCGAACAGCAAAACTGAGCAATCGTGGGAGAAGAGCCATGGTGAGAGAGGTGAAGAAGAACCCCAAGATCACTGTGGCTGAGCTCCAGAGATGCAGTAGGGAGATGGGAGAAAGTTCCACAAAGTCAACTATCACTGCAGCCCTCCACCAGTCGGGCCTTAATGGCAGAGTGGCCCGACGGAAGCCTCTCCTCAGTGCAAGACATATGAAAGCCCACATAGAGTTTGCTCAAAAACACATGAAGGACTCCCAGACTATGAGAAATAAGATTCTGTGATCTGATGAGACGAAGATAGAACTTTTTGGTGATAATTCTAAGCGGTATGTGTAGAGAAAACTAGGCACTGCTCATCACCTGCCCAATACAATCCCAACAGTGAAACGTGGTGGCAGCATCATGCTATGGGTGTGTTTTTCAGCTGCAGGGACAGGACGACTGGTTGTAATTGAAGGAAACATGAATGCGGCCAATTACAGAGATATCCTGGATGAAAACCTCTTCCAGAGTGCTCTGGACCTCAGACTTGGCCGAAGGTTCACCTTCCAACAAGACAATAACCCTAAGCACACAGCTAAAATAACAAAGGAGTGGCTTCAGAACAACTCTGTGACCATTCTTGGCTGGCCCAGCCAGAGCCCTGACCTCAACCCAATTGAGCATCTCTGGAGAGACCAGAAAATGGCTGTCCACCAACGTTCGCATCCAACCTGACGAAACTGGAGGGGATCTGCAAGGAAGAATGGCAGAGGATCCCCAAATCCAGGTGTGAAAAACTTGTTGCATCATTCTCAAGAAGACTCATGGCTGTACTAGCTCAAAAGGGTGCTTCTACTCAATACTGAGCAAAGGGTTTGAATGCTTATGACCATGTGATATTTCAGTTTTTCTTTTTTAATAAATTTGCAAAAATTTCTACATTTCTGTTTTTTTCAGTCAAGATGGGGTGCAGAGTGTACTTTAGTGAGAAAAAAAATGAACTTTTTAGAAAGCTGTATGTGTCCCTATTACTGCACCTACTGTGTGATACTGTGCCCTCTAATTTTTGCCCTCTAAAATTTGGAGCCGGAGATCCCACTTTCATTGCACTCATAAAGTATGATTTCAACAAAAGTGCCCACAAACACTATAAGATACCCCCATAGTGAATTACTCCATAGTACCCTCCACATGCACAGTATGATGAACCTACTTTACCCCACACTTCAACTCCCCATAGTCCATACATTATAATGCACACCATAGTCCTCACAGCATAATGCACTCCATAGTCCATACAGTATAATGCACCCCATAGTCCTCTGTATAGTATAATGCACCCCATAGTCCGTACAGTATAATGCACCCCATAGTCCTCTCTCTCTCTCTCTCTCTCTCTATATATATATACATAATGCACCTCATAGTCCCTACAGCATAATACAGCCCATAGTCCATACAGCATAATGCACCCCATAGTCCATACAGCATAATGCACCCCATAGTCCATACACTATAATGTATCCCATAGTCCTCTGTATAGTATAATACAACCCATAGTCCATACAGCATAATGCATCCCATAGTCAATACAGTATAATGCACCCTATAGTCCACACAGTATAATGCACCCTTTAGTCCTCTGTATATCTGTATAGTATAATGCACCCCATAGTCTCTACAGCATAATACACCCCATAGTCCATACAACATAATGCACCCCATAGGCCATTAGGTATAATCCACCACATAGTCCTTTGTAAAGTATAATGCACCCCATAGTCCATACAGCATAATGCATCCCAGAGGCCTCTGTATATTATAATGCACCCCATAGTCCTCTGTATAATATAATGCACACCATAGTCCATACTGCATAATGCACCCCATAGTCCTCTGTATAGTATAATGCACCCTATAGTCCTCTGTATAGTATAATGCCCCACATAGTCCATACAGTATAAAGCACCCTATAGTCCTCTGTATAGTATAATGCACTCCACAGTCCTCCATACGATATTAAGGGCACCACAATGTTCTAAAAAAAATAAAAAATGCTCACCTCTCCTCCTTGTTCCCCTGCTTCTCCAGTCTCTGAAGCAAGCGCTCTGAATCTCAGCATAGCCGGTGCCATGTAATGGTGTCATCGCGACTGCTTCGCTGAGATGTCAGACGCCGAGGAAGAATTATGGGGGAGGAAGCGTCAGCTGACGCTCCCTCCTTCATCATTGCTTTCAACTGTAGCGGCTTCTGGGATGCCGAAACAGTTGATGTTGTGCAGACAAGCGGCAGGGCGGGGTGACCGTGTACAGTTAAAAGTAGTGTAGCTCTGAGTGGGCCCCTCACATTGCGAGGCCCGGGGCGCCTGCACCCACTGCCCCCCTGGTAGCTATGCTACTTGGCACCCATCAAATGGTTCAAGAAAATGAAGCATTTCTCCCAAAAAATTATTGAAATTACACGTTTGGTTATACACATGATTATTTCCTTTGTTTGTATTGGAACTACACAAAAAAACTGAGAGAAAGATGCAAGTTGGACATCATTTCACACAAAACCCAAAAATTGGCCTGACAAAATTCTTGGCACCCTCAGCTTAATATTTGGTTGCACACCCTTTGGAATAAACAACTGCAATCAATCTTTCTATAACCATAAACAATCTCCTTACACCTCTAAATTGGAATTTTCGACCACTCTTCTTTTGCAAACTGCTCCAGGTCTCTCATATCTGAAGGGTGCCTTCTCATATCACAATTTTAAGATCTCTCCACAGGTGTTCAATGGTATTTAGATCTGGAGTTATTGCTGGCCACTTCATAGCTCTCCAGCACTTTGTTTCCATCCATTTTTGGGTGCTTCTTGAAGTATGTTTGGGATTATTGCCCTGCTGGAAGACTCATGAACTAGGACGCAAATCCAGCTTTCTGACACCGCAACCCAAAATCCTTTGGTAATCTTCAGATTCCATGATGCCCTAGGCCTCTTTCAGATGTTCGAATATTTGCAGTACTGGAAATACCAGTACCGGAGATATCTGTGTCCATGTGCACCTGGTGGCACACGTATGGCAACTGTGTGCCACCTGTGTGCAACATCAGGATCACAAGTACCGGCGCTTGGGAGTCAGCGGTACAGTTAGCGCTGTTCCCAAGTGCCGGGTGCTGAATGCTGTCCTCATCATTGTCCCCTGATTGCACTGTGATCAAGGGACAATGTTGAGAGTAGTAGTTTGCTCCCACTGTGTCCTGGTGTTCAAATAAGAATAAAATAAAAAAATTCTTACTCACCTGTCTGAAGATGTCCCCCGCTGTAACCCATCTGACCTCTCATGCCGAGGAAGCGGGGAGAATGACTTTGAACCTCCACCATATTTGACTGTAGGTACTGTGTTTTTTCTTTGTAGGCATCATTCTGTTTTCAGTACACAGTAGAATGATGTTCTTTACCAAATAGCTCTATCTTGATTTTATCTGTCCACAACATGCTTTTCCACAAGGATTTTGGCTTACTCATGTACATTTTGGCAAACGCAGGCTAGCTTTTTATGTCTCTGGTTCAGCAGTGTGTCTCCTGCCATAGTGTTTCATTTCATTAAAATGTAGACGAATAGTTCACGCTGACACTGAACCAGCAGGACAGCTTGAATTTCCATGGAACTTGATTGGGTCTGCTTATCCACCATCCAGACTATCCTGCGTTGCAACCTTTCATCATTTTTTATCTGCTGTCCACATCCAGGGGGATTAGCTAAAGTGCCATGGGGTGTAAACGTCTTGATTATGTTGCGTACCTTGGACAAAGGAACATCAACATCTCTGGAGATTGACTTGTAACCTTGAGAGAGTTGACATTTGTCATAGAAAATATTAAAATCTCTGAATCCTCTAGTGAGGGGGACATTCACCCCTCTCCTTCCTCCTCCTCTCACATGGAATTGCAGTAGCAAAAGTAGCTGACAGTCTAAATCTCCAATGAGAATAAAGAAGCAGGAAATTAGGTATAGCTGGATAGTGAACAATCCTAATTAACATGCTGGCAGCTCCTTTTTGAAGTAAAGGACCCCTGCAGTGCCAACTAGGATGTCTACTGTTCGTAGACAGAGATTTATAGAATGGACAGGTAATTAGACAAAAAGGTCTTTTCAGAGGGTCGGGTGACAATAGGGACATGTGTTTTCACATAGATAGAGAAGTGGGAGAAGCCTTTTGTCCTCAGGAAATACATTGTTCCTCAGGGGATATGTTATACATTTACCATAAACTTGGTGTCACAGGTGGAAAATTATGAATATCGGGGTGTGTATGAATCTGATAGTGATGTGATTTTCAGCTTCAGGGCTAATAGAGGAATAATATGCATGTTTTCTCATACCTGTAACACCTGCCTATAAGCCCCAAATCAATAGTGACCAGATAACTGACAACAGCCATATCATGTTTGGTCTCTGGGGAAAGGTAAAATGCCGATTAAAAATATGGTGACAATCTCGAACTTCTGAGGACATCAGAAGATATTTCATAACTTGGGAATTTCATAAAATCCTGAAGGGCCGAGAACATCCCACGACCCGGCGTACTTGAGATCATCAAGGGGGGTGTTTGAATGTAACTTAGGTGCTGATAAAAGGTCAAGCCGAATTGTGATCTGCATTCCTGTAGAGACATACACATCAGTGTATGCACGAACCTCATTCACTGAACGTCCCCAATCAAAGTGCTCTTCTTCTGCTAAGTTGACTCATCTCTGTGAGTGCCTTAGTAAGTTTCTTTTGTTATTCCTTTTTATTTTAGGTAATTGTATATGCTGTATTGTTTTGTCCCCTTTGTAAAATCTTTTGTAGATTTTTTTATTAACACTGCCTATCATTCTGGATTAAATATAAAATGTAATAGTTCTGTTCCTTTTGTTCTTTAAACCGCGTCCCAAAGCCATACACTACCGATCAGGCATCCTGTTGGCCTGTAAAAACGACTGGTGGTAGCAGGGAGTAGTCTTGGGTTATCGTGGAGTTCGCAGTAACCGTATCGGGGGTATATACATATATTCCATCTGTTGGAATTGGAGGTGTATACATCATAATGAAGAAAAAGGAAGGTATATCCAGCACTGGGTATTCGTAAAAAATTCTTCTTTATTGCAAATCCATAAAATTATGGATTGTATTGTATTCAGTGACTAAGAACGTAACAGTCTGAAATGAGTCTGCGATTACTCTATGTCTGGAGTTTTTATGGATTTGCAATAAAGAAGAATGTTTTACAAGGACCCAGTGCTGGATGTACCTTCATTTTTCTTCATTGTTTCTTTCTGAGCTACAAGACCATCTGTGCAGAGGAGATCCTCGGTCCGTGAGTGAGCAGAATATCAAGTTACCACAAGGTTTCCTATGTAGGGGTGTAACAATTTCAAGGGTGCCAACCCTTTCAACCAAGACTGTATGTAACAGGAAATATAGATAGACACATTAATATGATAGTCTGATGGTTGAAGAAGTATATGTATAATCAAAGGATCCTAAAGTAAATATAATGTACAATGTCAAGACTGATACTTATACATCAGGTATAAGTCTATGTAGACTTATATGGTATGGCTCTTTATTGACTCATGTTGTTACCCATAAACAAGATCAAGACTTTAATCAATAAAAGATGATTACATGGATGTAAAAGTATCCTTACCTCCTGCACAGTGTGGTGCCAAGCCCCAGTGTGCGTTTCAACGCAAATGCCTTTGTCTGTGGATGGTACATTCTGATGATTCTGATGAGGACAAATATTGTGTTCCAGCCACTGCAATGTTCTCCACCTTCTACCTATAGTATAAGGAAAATTGCATGAAAATCTCATGTATCTGCCCTGTTGCAAGCTGTGCACGTGTCCTTCACATAGTGCCCACCACAGTCCAATTTATGCTCTGGCACAGGCCACTTTTTAGTGTGACATAGCCATCTGTAGTATTACCTCAATATCACCTTTCACACTGTAAAACACATTTCCCCCTGTCTCTTCTAGACATATGCTTATCTCTGAGGCTGTTGCAATATTTTCTAGAAATGAAGATATCAATAATATGCACATAAAAAAATTCCAATATTGATGACAACAATTTGAGGATGTAATAAACTCCAAGTCCTTTACTGACAATACTCAGGTCACTCAGCATGTCACAGGCCATATCCCATGCCATCGGTCTAAAAGGGACAACCATAGTGAGATCCTTGGTCCTGGAGTACATATAAGTTCAACCATAGATATGCCCATTTTAACCATCCCAGGCTGACAGATTTTTTTTAAAAAAACCTGCTGACAACTTACTTTTAAAAAATACAGGATATACTAACTATATGTCCAACTAAATACGGTATGTATATTGATGTATGAATGAGGTAGGGTAAGAGACCCTAATTCCAGTGATTACTTAGTTTAATTGGTGTAGCTGTTATGGCAGAGTCACAGTTTTCTCTGCTGCAGATCTAGCAGAGCTCAGTTGTTGATCTATTACTTTTCCCACACCACAGCTTTCTGTGTACATTGTATAGTGACAGAGAGTGGCTAATCAGTTGTGAGGCCGTGGTTAGACTAGAATGCAGGAGGCCATTTGTCTTGTAGTGATAATCTCCTGCTTATAAAATGCTGATTGTATTGAAACAGCAATACACAGCCCAGTAAGTGGCACATCTCTGTAATCAGGGTCTCTGCTCCTATAATATGCTGCTCTCAGATTACATAGCAAAAACAGACTCCCTATAAAAACTTGAAAACAATGTTTAATATCTACTAATGTTCACCTATCGGGCTTAGTTATTGTTTTTAACACCTATGATAAGCTGATGTATTTACTAAATTACAATGATGGCATATATAGTTTATGAGATTTTAGAAAGTCCTTAATCTTCCATTCATTACTCCTTACTAAGTTGCCTAAAATATCTTTCCATAAGGATTTCTATAAGAACAAGTAGACATATTGTCTAAGACGCCATCAGACATCCCAGTGACCTTTTACCTTAGTGGAAGAATTCATTCCAAGCTTGGATTAAGCAGCCATTTCAGGTCTCCGGATGAGATAATATGGGATTTGTAAGCCTTGTAAGCACTCTCGCTACAGCACAGCAAATGTTTGAAGACAGAAATCACAGCGATGGGTGAAGTCCTGCAATCAGCAGTGTAGGGCATCACACCATTCTGAACTTGCAATGATGTTTCTGCTGCTTGGACTTTGGATTAAATTCCATTGATGCAGGCAAAACTCAAGGCACTTGCATTTTCACACAGGACCTTTTCAATTGCAATCAATAATTTTATATATGATTGAAGTAATAGAAGAATGACAGGATCTGCAAGGAAGAATGGCAGAGGATCCCCAAATCCAGGTGTGAAAAACTTGTTGCATCATTCCCAAGACGACTCATGGCTGTACTAGCTCAAAAGGGGGCTTCTACTCAATACTGAGCAAAGGGTCTGAATACTTATGACCATGTGATATTTCAGTTTTTCTTTTTTAATAAATTTGCGAACATTTCTACATTTCTGTTTTTTTCAGTCAAGATGGGGTGCAGAGTGTACTTTAATGAGAAAAAAAATGAACCTTTTAGAATTTACCAAATGGGTGCAATGAAACAAAGAGTGAAAAATTTAAAGGGGTCTGAAAACTTTCTATACCCACTGTATATGCAAATATCTGTTAACCGTTATCCATGTTATAGTGGAGCGTCGACTGTAAATCACAGGCGGCTCCTGCACATCTACTGTGTGCCACTATAACTGGGATGTACAATTAGTAGTTTTATTGTACAATAAGTAGTTTGCTATAAAGGGGTTCTTTGGTTAAAACAAGTTATCACTGATCCATGGGCTCCACAAATTAGGTGATAACTTATTGATCGTTTGGGTCCGAACATTGGAAAACGCACCTATCGGAAGAATGGGGAAGTTTTATCCCTGTCAGGACACTTATCCCCATTTTAAAAAGCAGCTGCAGGTGAGACACCTGACCACAGCCTCATTCATTCTCTTTTGGGCTTCCAGAAAAAAACAAGAACAGCCACTGAGGGAATGAATGGATCAAGTTGCACATGAGCTCCAGTCTAATTGGGAAAAAAACTCCACATTCTACCAATCGGTGCGGGTTCCAGCATTAAGACCCCCACTAATCAATAATTTATCACTTCTCCTGTGGAGAAGTGATTACTTGTTTTCCCCGGAGAACCCCAGTAAGTGCATCTTGTTACAAGTATTTAATCACTAATGGAAATAACAAATTTTCTCCTAATTAATATCAGAGAGAACAAATGACCGCCATACACAACACAATCCACTATACCAACACCAATAGTACCACATACAAAGGAGAAATACTACCACACCATGACCAGACCACATATTACCACCACATAGTGACCGAATAATACTACATACAAGGGAGAAATACAGTGACACCTGTGACCAGACCACATATTACCACCACATAGTGACCGAATAATGCCACATACAAGGGAGAAATACCACCACACCATGACCAGACCAGATATTACCACCACAAAGTGACCGAATAATACCACATAAAAGGGAGAAATACTACCCCACCATGACCAGACCACATATTACCACCACACAGTGACCGAATAATACCACATACAAGGGAGAAATACCACCACACCATGACCATACCAGATATTAACAGCATATAGCGTCCAAATAATTCCCCATCATTGCTCTCCCCCACCTGTCATTGCTCTCTCCCATCCCCATCATTGCTCTCCACCCACCTCCTCCCCACCTTCTCCATCATTGTCATATCTCCCCCACCTCCTTCATCATCATATCGCCTCCATCATTGCCATATCTCCCCCCACCTCCTTTATCATCATATCGCCTCCATCATTGCCATACCTCCCTCACCTCCTCCATCATTGCCATATCTCCCCCCACCTTCTCCATCATTGCCATATCTCCCCCACCTCCTCCATCATCATTGCCATATCTCCCCCCACCTCCTTCATCATCATTGCCATATCTCCCCCACCTCCTCCATCATCATTGCCATATCTCCCCACCTCCTCCATCATCATTGCCATATCTCCCCACCTCCTCCATCATCATTGCCATATCTCCCCCCAACTCCTCCATCATCATTGCCATGCCATATCTCCCCCACCTCTTCCATTATCATTGCCATGCCATATCTCCTCCCACCTCCTCCATCACCATTGCCATGCCATATCTTCCCCCACCTCCTCCATCACTATTGCCATGCCATATCTCCCCGCACCTCCTCCATCATCATGCCATGCATATCTCCCCCACCTCCGCCATTGCCATGCCATATCTCCCCCCACCTCCTCCATCACCATTGCCATGCCATATCTCCCCCCCACCTCCTCCATCACCATGCCATGCATATCTCCCCGCACCTCCTCCATCACCATTGCCATATCTCTCCCCCACCTCCTCCATCACCATTGCCATGCCATATCTCCCCCCACCTCCTCCATCACCATTGCTATGCCATAGCTCCCACCACCTCCTCCATCACCACTGCCATGCCATATCTCCCCCACCTCCTCCAACACCATTGCTCTCCTTCATCTCCCCCCACCTCCTTCATCATCATTGCTCTCCCTCATCTCCCCCCACCTCCTCCATCACCATTGCTCTCCCTCATCTCCCCCAACCTCTTCCATCACTATTGCTCTCCCTCATCTCCCCCCAACTTCTCCATAACCATTGCTTCCCTCATCTCCCCCCAACTCCTCCATCACCATTGCTCTCCCTCATCTCCCCACCTCCTCCATCACCATTGCTCTCCCTCATCTCCCCCAACCTCCTCCATCACCATTGTATTAGTTGATGTATTAGGCCAGATTTCCCTCATCAGGTGCACGGCAAGGGCACCCCCTCCACCTTCGGGCCCCGATGCAGGTGCACCAGCAGCCATGTTCACCAGCGGGCCCCCGTGCGTACTGCTCTGGGGCCCACTGAGGACCCGGGTCCAGCGGAGAATTCTCTGGTGTCCCGGTGCCCCAGTCCGACCCTGCATTCACCCCTTAGTTTTACAGGTGAAATCAATCAAGTAATTGTTCCTGTCATGTCCCATGTTTTAGGAATCATACAGCCAGTATTGTATTATCATTGTGTTGTTGTTATGCTGCTTTGCAATAGGGTTTGCCCCTTTTAGAAATTACCCTCCCTCTTTCCATGTGACTCTGATGTAGCTCTAATGTCAGCAACCCCTCCCTTCTTTTTCTTCATTCTGTATGTCAGCTATGTTAAGAAGCACACATGTCAGCATCTCTAATTCAGAATAAGGTCTTTTTACCTAATGCAATTGTGCATAACTACAAGAATTCATCTGGAAAAAAAACCTTATGGAATCTTCACACAGTTGAGTTCAAGCTATCTGATGAAATCACTTTGTGAGTAACAGTACATAGCGACAGTCACAGAAATGGTCTCTCAAGTGCCTTACTGAGATGTGGCAGAGATGGCTAAACCTACAGTACAGACCAAAAGTTTGGACACACCTTCTCATTTAAAGATTTTTCTGTATTTTCATGACTATGAAAATTGTACATTCACACTGAAGGCATCAAAACTATGAATTAACACATGTGGAATTATATACTTAACAAAAAAGTGTGAAACAACTGAAAATATGTCTTATATTCTAGGTTCTTCAAAGTAGCCACCTTTTGCTTTGATGACTGCTTTGCACACTCTTGGCATTCTCTTGATGAGCTTCAAGAGGTAGTCACCGGAAATGGTTTTCACTTCACAGGTGTGCCCTGTCAGGTTTAATAAGTGGGATTTCTTGCCTTATAAATGGGGTTGGGACCATCAGTTGTGTTGTGCAGAAGTCTGGTGGATACACAGCTGATAGTCTTACTGAATAGACTGTTAGAACTTGTATTATGGCAAGAAAAAAGCAGCTAAGTAAATAAAAACGAGTGGCCATCATTACTTTAAGAAATAAAGGTCAGTCAGTGCGAAAAATTGGGAAAACTTTGAAAGTGTCCCCAAGTGCAGTTGCAAAAACCATCAAGCGCTACAAAGAAACTGGCTCACATGAGGACCGCCCCAGGAAAGGAAGACCAAGAGTCACCTCTGCTTCTGAGGATAAGTTTATCCGAGTCACCAGCCTCAGAAATCGCAGGTTAACAGCAGCTCAGATTAGAGACCAGGTCAATGCCACACAGATTTCTAGCAGCAGACACATCTCTTCAACAACTGTTAAGAGGAGACTTTGAGCACAGGCCTTCGTGGTAAAATAGCTGCTAGGAAACCACTGCTAAGGACAGGCAACAAGCAGAAGAGACTTGTTTGGGCTAAAGAACACAAGGAATGTAACCTTTGTTGATTTTTATATTTAACACTTATTAAAAGTTAAGTTTTATTGATAATCACCTTTTCTGACATGCATGATTAATCTAATGAGTAGTCTAGGAGTTATATTTATACACCAGGGCCTGGTGCCCTGATTTATTGTGGTTTTTTTTTTTTTTTTAATAGTCTTTAACTGCACATAAAAAATTAGACAGATTTTGTGCTCGACTATCACCAAAAGTACGGTACCAAAATTGCACAAAATTTGCAACATTAAAAAAAGTCTGCACATAAAATTAAGCAAATAGCCATGCAGTCTGCCTTTACAAACATTTGTGAAAGAATGGCTCGTTCTAAAGAGCTTCATGGAATGGGATTCATTGACCGAGCAGCTACCTGCAATATTACATCACCAAGCACACAAACAGGAATGGTATGGAGTGGTGTAAATCACAACACCAATGGACTCTGGAGCAGTGGTATCATATTCTTCTCTATCTGGCAGTCTGAAGGACAAGTCTTGGTTTGGAAAATGCCTGCAAAAAGTTACCTGCCTGACTGCCAGGGCCGGCGTCAGCACCCGGCGCATCCGGGCAAGTGCCAGGGCCCTGAGCAGGCGGGGGGCTCACTCGCGGTCGGGCACCCCGTCAGGCTATGGGTGGAGGAGAGCGGTGCCAGTGCCCGCCCTTCTCCCCCGCTTCTTCAGGGCCCCAGCAGCCAGATACTTACCTCTCCCCGTGCCTCTGCAGATCCGCTGTCTTCCTGTTGTGCGCTCCCTGCGACTTCTCAGGTCAGAGGGTGCGGTGACATCTTTCTACCGCGCCCTTCCCTGAGCCATCATAGGCAGCGCAGAGCAGGACGATGCTGGAGCACAGAGCAGCGGCAGCAGGTGAGGAGAAGTGAGGTGAGTATATGATTTATTTTTTTTTAATGTATGGAGGCATGGGACATTATATGGGGGGGTGACATCCTGCATGGGGCATTATATGGGGGGTGACATCCTGCATGGGGCATTATATGGGGGGGTGACATCCTGCATGGGGCATTATAAAGAGGAGGGGTGACATCCTGCATGGGGCATTTTAAAGAGAGGGGGGTGACATCCTGCATGGGGCATTATATGGGGGGGTGACATCCTGCATGGGGAATTATATGGGAGGTGACATCCTGCATGGGGCATTTTAAAGAGAGGGGGTGACATCCTGCATGGGGCATTATATGGGGGGGAAAGGGACATCCTGCATGGGGCATTATATGGGGGGGAGGGACATCTTGCATGGGGCATTATATGGGGGGGGGATATCCTGCATGGAGAATAGAATTATATGGGGGGGCATCCTGCATGGGGCATTATATGAGGTGTGACATCCTGCATGGGGCATTATATGGAGGGGAAGGGGCATCCTGCATGCGGCATTATATGTGGGGGAAAGGGACATCCTGCATAGGGCATTATATGGGGGGGAGAAGTGACATCCTGCATGGGGCATTATATGAGGGGTGATATCCTGCATGGGGCATTATATGGGGGCCAGTATCCTGTACGGAGCATTTTATGGGGGCCAGTATTCTGTATGGAGCGTTATATGGGGGCCAGTATTCCTTATGGAGCGTTATATGGGGGCCAGTATTCCGTATGGAGCATTTTATGGGGGCCAGTATCCTGTACGGAGCATTTTATGGGGGCCAGTATTCTGTATGGAGCGTTATATGGGGGCCAGTATTCCTTATGGAGCGTTATATGGGGGCCAGTATTCCGTATGGAGCATTTTATGGGGGCCAGTATTCTGTATGGAGCATTTTATGGGGGCCACTATACTGTGTGGAGCGATTCGCCGGTTTCTGAGCTATTGTAGAACAATAGATATCACTCATGTAATGTAAGAAGTGAAATCTTTGCATTGTACTATACCTATATTTCTATCTGTGCATCATGAATTGTGGTATATGTTAAAGAGGCCCATTGAGACTCTGAGATGGCTTCCTGCTCCACTATTGTATTCAACTGTGTCATAAGGATGCAGATACAGTTGAAACCAGGATCTTTCACCATCCTCCTAGGATCGTGAGATTGCTTGCCAAGTCAGGGAATGTCATAATGGATGATTAGGACATTTACAGTTGTGCCAAGTTATAATATTGCTATGACATATTCTCTGCAATTAGTGCACAATAATATATATAGCTGTCAAAAGCGGAAGAGCTAAATTCAGGAGGTCTAACTAGCTACTTATTTAGCAACAGTATTCTGCTTAGTGAGGCTGACGCGCCCCCTGAGCCGTGGGGTACTCGGTAGCCGGGCCGGTCGAGGCTGGGGGATGTCACAGTGGCGGTGATCCGGTCCATGACCCAGGGCGGTCAATAAAAGGGGAATAAAGAAAAGGGAATATAGTTTTTATATAATGTTCGTGATGCCACCTGTGATATGCGGCTATATGGAGCCGCCGCTGCGGTGCAGATCCTCTGGAGCTGTTGGTGATGCAGCAGAGTTGGTTCAGCTCTCCACAGGTAGAGCTAAGCTCCAGGGCAGTGCAGTGATGATTAATGAGGTAGATGTTGCTGTGCAGTGTAGTGCAGGGGATGGTGCAGATAATAATGATAGGACACAGTGGGGTGCAGTCTGCAAGGTTTACTCACAGTTGTTGAACTCCTGGTTACCAGGACCAGGGTAACCTCCCACGCCGTCCTGTGTTTACCAAGGCAGGGGTTCAGCAAACTCCCAGGTGTTTCAGGAGTACATAGCGGGACCCCATTCTGAGTGCCTTCCTCTGTTGTCTTCCTGCGCTGGCTCTCACCCTCCTGCCCTGCGCCTCGCAACCAGTGTCCCAAGCCGGTAACCTCGGATTTTGGCGGGCAACCTGCAGTCCCCTGAATCCTATGTGGCTACCTTTTTAGCGATGTAGTTGCGGTTGTGAGCAACTGCACCCTGAAAGTACAGAAGCCTCCGGTTTCTAGCTGAGCCTTGTAGTTCTCCACTAGTTAGGGGCTGGTCCCCTCTGCGGCCTGATCCCTCCACGTTCCTGTAGATTCGGGTGCACGGCTGGCTTCCGCACTCGCCGTGCCCCTAGGATCCCCTCACTTCTGGAGCCTTCCTCTGCTCCCTTCCTCGTCATGCCAGTCCTCCTGGGCCTCTCAATCTAGGTCCGCTCCTCTAAGCAGAGCTCCTACAGAGCTTCTGCTCCCACTCCTTCTCCTCAGACTGTCTTCTCCGACTGGACTCTCTCTCCCAAGATGGTTCCCTCTTTTTATACTCCTACTGAAGTGCTCCCCTGTTACTTCTTCCTCCACCCACATCCACTACATGGTTCCACCCTCCAGCTAGGGACCAGGGACTGTGCTCTCCATTAGGAGCAATCTCACCCTTCCCTCTGAAGTGGAGTATAATGGATGCAAGTGTGTGGGTCCTGGGCAGTACCCCATCCTTACCTGAGAGTGAGATACCACACCTCTGGGTGAGATGCAGTACCTCTGTGGTGACTGAACTCTCAGGGGCGCCACAAGGCCACTGTGAGATTCTGTGCCTATGTCTTAATCTTCAGTTATTAATTTTAGGATCAATCTCTTTTACTAAGTTAAAGGTAGAAAACAATCTTAATGTTTGGTTGCCTAGAACACCACATATTCTTTAAAGCATACAGTACAGACCAAAAGTTTGGACACACCTTCTCATTTAAAGATTTTTCTGTATTTTCATGACTATGAAAATTGTACATTCACACTGAAGGCATCAAAACTATGAATTAACACATGTGGAATTATATACTTAACAAAAAAGTGTGAAACAACTGAAAATATGTCTGATATTCTAGTTTCTTCAAAGTAGCCACCTTTTGCTTTGATGACTGCTTTGCACACTCTTGGCATTCTCTTGATGAGCTTCAAGAGGTAGTCACCGGAAATGGTTTTCACTTCACAGGCGTGCCCGGTCAGGTTTAATAAGTGGGATTTCTTGCCTTATAAATGAGGTTGGGACTATCAGTTGTGTTGTGCAGAAGTCTGGTGGATACACAGCTGATAGTCCTACTGAATAGACTGTTAGAATTTGTATTATGGCAAGAAAAAAGCAGCTAAGTAAAGAAAAACGAGTGGCCATCATTACTTTAAGAAATGAAGGTCAGTCAGTCCGAAAAATTGGGAAAACTTTGAAAGTGTCCCAAAGTGCAGTTGCAAAAACCATCAAGCGCTACAAAGAAACTGGCTCACATGAGGACTGCCCCAGGAAATAAAGACCAAGAGTCACCTCTGCTTCTGAGGATAAGTTTATCCGAGTCACCAGCCTCAGAAATCGCAGGTTAACAGCAGCTCAGATTAGAGACCAGGTCAAT
The DNA here is from genome assembly GCF_046119375.1 of Phyllobates terribilis. NCBI lineage: Eukaryota > Metazoa > Chordata > Amphibia > Anura > Dendrobatidae > Phyllobates > Phyllobates terribilis. Next base: position 597,263,662 of record NW_027362765.1, on the reverse strand, counting down.
GCCACACAGAGTTCTAGCAGCAGACACATCTCTTCAACAACTGTTAAGAGGAGACTTTGTGCAGCAGGCCTTCATGGTAAAATAGCTGCTAGGAAACCACTGCTAAGGACAGGCAACAAGCAGAAGAGACTTGTTTGGGCTAAAGAACACAAGGAAAGGACATTAGACCAGTGCAAATCTGTGCTTTGGTCTGATGAGTCCAAATTTGAGATCTTTGGTTCCAACCACCGTGTCTTTGTGAGACGCAGAAAAGGTGAACGGATGGACTCTACATGCCTGGTTCCCACGGTGAAGCATGGAGGAGGAGGTGTGATGGTGTGGGGGTGCTTTGCTGATGACACTCTTGGGGATTTATTCAAAATTGAAGGCATACTTAACCAGCATGGCTACCACAGCATCTTGCAGCGGCATGCTATTCCATCCGGTTTGCGTTTAGTTGGACCATCATTTATTTTTCAACAGGACAATCACCCCAAACTCACCTCCAGGCTGTGTAAGGGCTATTTGACCAAGAAGGAGAGTGATGGGGTGCTACGCCAGATGACCTGGCCTCCACAGTCACCAGACCTGAACCCAATAGAGATGGTTTGGGGTGAGCTGGACCGCAGAGTGAAGGCAAAAGGGCCAACAAGTGCTAAGCATCTCTGGGAACTCCTTCAAGATTGTTGGAAGACCATTTCCGGTGACTACCTCTTGAAGCTCATCAAGAGAATGCCAAGAGTGTGCAAAGCAGTCATCAAAGCAAAAGGTAGCTGTTTTGAAGAACCTAGAATATAAGACATATTTTCAGTTGTTTCACAATTTTTTAAGTATATAATTCCACATATGTGAATTCATAGTTTTGATGCCTTCAGTGTGAATGTACAATTTTCATAGTCATGAAAATACAGAAAAATCTTTAAATGAGAAGGTGTGTCCAAACTTTTGGTCTGTACTGTATATTGAATTTCCTAATAAACAAATCATGTAGGGTCTATCTATACATACTGTATTTTCTAGCAAAAGTTATAGGCATTGGAGTATCTATGTTTATAGTGGATTTTTTTTGTTATCTTTCCTTTCAGTAAAAGGATTAAACCTGACAATATAATGAACTTGGGGAGTTATGTAGCAGAGAAATAGTCATTAATCCTCTAAGGGACTTAGCCACTTCTCCATCTTTAAAGTACTGCATAATCCGAGGTGTGAGGGAAATTGGCAGGGACAGATTGGCATGCGTAGTAAGTACTATATATAGCAGGAGCCAACACTCAGACACCCTCTGTGTTTGCCAGTGTCCTCTGATCTGAACTTGAGAGAAAAAAACAAAGTAGTCAAGCAAAAAGTCCCACTTAGGGTGGGGTGACACCACTATTGGTGTGGTACCTGGAGAAAGAGGGAAACAACAAAGAAAATTATGAATTTTGTGGCACAGTTCATTTATTCCAAGATTTTCCGCAGCAGGCGTCCTGCCCTGGACTTTGAGAAAGAGGAAGATTCTGATCCCTTCTGGAACAGGTTGGGAAATCTGTAGTCTGCTGTTTACCATTAAGAGGCATGGGCAATGACCGAGCCCCACGTGCCCCTCTTTATCCAGACCCTCTCCTTCCTCCCTTGCAGGCAGTAGTGGCGTGCTTGCTTCACATCGCTGTATTTGTCGTAGCTGTGCTATATAGGTAAATCCCTCAATGGTGCTTTACAATGCATTTCACTTTTAATAACACTTGTTTGTTTGCAGCCATTATGATTAGTAGTGTTTTAGTATGTAGATAGATACACAATAACTTGCTGTAGTGTCATAAACGATACCAGTCCATATACTAGTACATGGTATGTGAACTAGTCCAAAGTATAGCTGTGTTGGAGCCTATATCTGGCCTAAATAGATTATGTTTTGGTGCATATTCAGCTTAAAGAGTACCTGTCTAGTAAAGCAAATACCCATATTTCTTTTGAAATAACTGTTACTATACTCATTGTAAATTCCGTTTGTTTTTAAGAAAACTTGCTCCAATGCTATTTTATGTAGAAAACCAATATTTAAACAGGCTTGATAAAGCAGAGAGCGTGTCTTCATGTATGTGAATCTCTGCTGAAAACAATGAATTGCTTATCTTGATTCGTAGCGCTACCAAAAAAAATTACAGTTATTGGCAGCACAATAAGTAAATGTCATTCCTTGCCTGTCAGTCAGTCACCAAGCAAACTGGTTGTGTGTAGCTTTTGCATTGAAACTGAGATGTTTGGGGGAAGTATGTAATCAATATCTTTTAAAGGGAGCGATCAGTAGAAAATGACCTGCTGTTTAATTCAGGTTTTTGTATTACATGTATTTTTAAAAACAATTTGACATTTTTTTTCTTCATATCACGATCTTCATTAAAAAAAAACACCAACGCAATCTTGCAGTTTTTCCAATGGCCACTGGGGCTTTTAAGATTCCTACTTCCTGTCCTTTCAGGAAAAGTTTACAGAAGTTTCCTTATCATCAGAGGCAGGATTACAATGACAGATAACACCTCTATAAAAAGCTGACAACACAAGATCCATCAGTCACAATAGGCGAAGTCACAGCAGACCCCGCTCCAACTCCTTTCACAAAGACCTTTGCACGAGATTATTAGATGCTTCATGTGTTATTTTATGAAACAACTAGATGGAGGCCCGATGATATCGCATCGAGAGGGCGGTAATGTCACAATGGGGGCAGGCTTTGCAGCGTTGAGAATCTCTACCCCCCATGTGCTCACCCACCTCTCCACTCTCTCTTTCCCCCATGTGCTGACTTCTCCCGTCTGTGCTCTCTTCTTGACCTGTCTACCCTGTGTGCTATCCCCCTTGTCTGCTGTCTCTCTCGTTCCTGTGCTGTGTTCTCCCCTCTTGTGCTGTCCCTTTTGAGCTGTCTCCCCCCTGTGCTCTGTCTCTCTCCCCCGTGCGCTTTCTCTCTCCCCTATCTGCTGTCTTCTCCTCCCATGTGATCTCTTCTTTGACCTGTGTACCCCATGTGCTCTCCCCCTTGTCTGCTCTCTCTCTCCACCCCTGTGCTGTCTTCTTCCCTCATGTGCGGAATTCGCGAAGGCGCAGTAAATCAGACAGCCTCCATCTTTGTGCAGGCAGATAGCGGCAGTCACATTAAAACTGCGCATGCGTTCCTCCTGTACAAAGATGGCGGCGGTCAGTGAATCATTCAGCTGATCCCGGCGGCGGAGTGTGCGGCGTGTACGGCGTGTTTGTGCAAGAGGCTGGTACCACCAGTGGTTTCCATATTGAGACACCCATCACTTGGGTGTCCCGATATTGCGTTCGACGAACTTCCACCGCTTGGAATTCTGGGATCCGGACACATCTGGAAGGAACCGGATGTGAAGACATTACAAGGTGAGTATATATTAGACAGGAATTAGAGTCTAAAAAAGCCCCATCGGCCAGTGTGAAAATTCAAACATTTTTTATAGCATTGTACCATGAAAATACAGAACAAACATCTTTAAAAATATTTAGTTTTATTTACTTTTTTATTTACCCAAGAGGTATTGAGAAAAAAGTTATTCCACAATTTCCTACATAATTTCTCCCTAGTACAGCAATGCTCCATATGTGGTTGGACACTACTATGTGGGCAAACGGCAGGGCTCAAAAGGGAAGGAGCACTACTAGACATTTGGAGCATAAATTTTGCTGGAATGGTTCTAAGTTGCCATATTGCATTTGCAAAGCCTTAGTAGTACCAGTGTAGTGGAAATCTGACCCCATTTTGGGAACTAGACTTCTTCGGGAATTCATCTAAGGGTGTAGTGAGCATTTTTAACCTTTAGATGTTTGACAGATATTTTTACCTTTAGGTTGTGAAAATGAAAAATGTAATTTGTTCAATAATATTGAGATTTAGCCCCAAATTTTTCATTTTTACAAAGGGGATTTAAAAAAAGTACCTGTAATTTATTACTTCATATGTGGAAAGAGCACCACAATGCAGCATTTGAAGAGCCCCAGAGGGGCTCAGTAGTTTGTCAGTAGTTATCTCATTTTGGAAAGACATTAACTTTTTTATTTTTTGGGGATTTTTTCTCTTGCAGGACAAGTTTTCATTGCTACAATTTTGGGGTACATTTGATCACTTTTTATTATTTTTTTTGTAGGGCAAGGTAAACAATTTTCAATTATTTTTTCCGTTTATCAGGCAGGATAAATTACATTACAAAGTTATAGATCTGCTGTTATGGACATGGTAATGAGAATTATATATATTTTTTATGTTTTATTACTTTTGCTCAAAAATGAATTATTTAAGCTTTTGTCTGTGTGGCTAAATTCTAAAAGTCATAACGTTTTTATTTTTTGTCTGTAGGACTGTATGATAGCTTGTTTTCTTGCTGAATGACGTAGTTTTTAAAGTTATGATTTTGGGGTAGATATATCTTTTTAATCGCTGTTAATTCCATTTAACTGCAGGCAATGGGACCAAAAAATAGCAATTGTGGCTTCCTTCTTAATTTATTTTTCTTAGAGTGTTTATTGATAAATAGTATACTAATTTTGTAGTTTTGCTTTTTACGAACTTTGCGATACCAAATATATATTTTAGTTATATTTTACTACTTTTTCCCAATAAAATCAAATTTTTCGAAACATTTTTTTCTTGTTTCTTGTCATTAGATTCTAGGAGGAATAGCTTTTTATTATCTTTTTGATAATCCCTGTATGATGGCTTGTTTTTTGGTTTAGTTTTTGAGGTCATGCGATTTTTCAATAGCTTTTTATTAAATTAAATGTTTATCATTTATTTAATTTTTACGACTTTTGAAAAGTGCAGGATAAATAACATGCTTACTTTATTGCATACGTTATAATGGACACAACAATACTAAATATAAGTATTTTTTCCCAATAAAAAAAGAAATATTTACAAGAAAAAATGGACAATGTATTTTTCCTTCTTTACATTTGTTATTTTTATACTTCTAAGGAATATTTTTCTTTTCGCTTTTTTACTTTGCTCCATTACTGGAACTGAACATAGTGGTCTGATTGCAGGTGTAGTACAATCCAATAATTCTGCATCACAATGTCAATTTACATGCTGTATGAAATCTACTAGAACCTAATAGACGTGCCTGTAAGCCATTATTAGGACTCAAGTTGACACAGCAACCATTGGCACTCTGTGATTGCATTGGGATGGCTGGGGTACAGCCACCCTTGACCTTGGTAATTAGGGAGCTAAGCAATCTGGATCAGTGCTAGCACTGACCTCGGCCATTGCAGCAAGAACACTCTAATGTGGACTCAGGAGTTGATGCCACAATACGATGGTAGCAACAAAAATGTAATGAAACCTATCTAACAGACCATCTCAATATCCAGACCAGATCTCCTGTGATAGATTTTCAGTTTTAGTTAATACTGAGCATCTTCTTTGAGAAGACCACCCCTCGAAAAACCACTTTTTTAAGTGTGGTCATCACAAAAGGGGTTTGACTGTGGATTTGTTTTCTTTTTTCCTTTTTCTGTCACTTGAGAAGAACTTGTCCAAGACTATTCTTTAAAAATTGTTTAAACGCCCTCTTCTTCTGTCGAGAAGATGAAAAGCTTGCAATTGTTTAAAATAAGAAACAAACAGAATTAGTCCATGATTTGAAACAAAGTGTTTTGTACTTTTTATAATGGTAAATTGTTGTAATATTGCACAATATTGAGGTTCAAATTTACTTTATATTGCTTCTACCAGAAAGCATGTCGTCAGTAAGGTTAAGCCAGCTATACACATTAGATGGCTGCTGGCCGAATGAAGCTTTGTCCAATTGGCTGGACGACAGCCATCTTGGCAGAGTCTCACATACACGGAAGCACTTATTTGGCCAATCGCTTCTATTTCTTTATGATAAAGTTGCTGTCAGCTGATATGTCTGGCAGCGGCTTATGTTTGCAAGAACAAAGCAATTGGCAGTCCATAACTGCACATACCCAATTGACATCTACCCCATGAACAGTTTTACAGAGCCCCCATACACATTTACTGTTGACCCCTAACCTGTTGATGTCGGCAGGTTCAGCTAACATAAGTTTAATGTGCATGAGGGTTTTTTAGATTTGATCTTTTTCAGTGATCATTGCTGTATATACTGGTCTGGTATAGAAAATTCCATGGTTGTAGAACTTTCAATGGTTTCTTTTGGCAGTCAATGGCATTTATATTCAGGGCTGCAGTTTTATCTTCTGAGTCACTTATTATTAGTTCTGCCTCTTTGTGTAACAACCTTGCATTTTTCTTTTCCTTTCCTTCTGTTCCAGCTGGGTCCAGAGCTTGCTCCTCCACAAGTAGGTTCATGGTACACCTTCTTCACTTCTGCCTGCTTGTTGTTTTTTGAGCACTTGCTATGGATCTGTCATGTTCTTCAATTGGTGGCCTGATAACAGAACAAATATACCTTACTGATTTATCCTTTGTGTCTGTTCTTGATGAGGGAAGGTTTCCAGCCATACATTACAAACACATTGCCATTCCAGAAAGTCTAGCTTACATCATTTAAACAAATGACATTTACTATAAAATCTGATATACTTCAACATTAAAATAGTTTGCTGGTTGTGTCATAGCTCTCCTCTATAGTTCTCTACAGGCACAGAACATGTTGTAATAGTAAGACCATAAAACATGCGCAGAGGGAGCAGGAGAATGTAATGCACTTCTCGTAGCCATTTAAAAAATGCTTATCCACACAGCATTGTAAATTGTAGCATAGAACACACTCAAGTTTACATCCAAGAGCTTTAGACTTTGCTTTGTAACTCTTTTAAACTGATATTTTGCAAGTATGTTGCATCTCGTCTAAACCTGAAACAAGTAGTTTATGTTTTACAAAATGTGCTGGTGAACTTTTTATGCTTTTTTGCAATTATTGCTATTGAAATGCGGAAACCTTTTAAAAAAGGGATTAATCAGAGTATTAAAAAAGGTCTGTTTTTTTCCAGAACCATCACTATATTTATCCATGAACTGTGTGTAGTATTGCTACTCACTCTCAGTCAATTATATTGGGCAGAAACGCAATACCAGACACAATCCATGGAAAGATGGAGCGTTATTTTCAGATAAATGCAGATCCCTTTTTTCTAATGCTAGATGTCAGTTTGTCACATGGATATGGACAATGGCAATTTTTCTCTTTCAAAAAAGGGTAGTAAAAACTCAAAGCATTCAAAATAGGGAGAACTACAATTAGATAAACCTATATAAAAATAACAATTTTATTGTGAATACAGTGAGGAAAAAAAGTATTTAGTCAGGCACCAATTGTGCAAGTTCTTCCACTTATAAAGATGAGAGAGGCCTGTATGGCTAAGTGCCCACGTTGCGGAACTGAAGCATATTTTTTACGCTTCTCCCTGGCGGGAAAATCGCATGCGGATTTTACATGCGGTTTTCCCGCCAGGTAGAAGCGTTTGTGAGGCGTCTTTGCAGCGTCTTTGCATGCGGGTTATCAAGCACTTCTCCAAGTGATTTAAGCATCACTTGGAGAAGTGCTTGACAACTTGTTCACACTATATAAATCCATGCAACCGACATGGATTTATATAGTGTGACCAAGTAATAGTTAAAAAAAAAGAATCAGAATGGTAAAAAATAAAAAAATAAAGTTTATACTCACCTTCCGATGCATTCTCTGCCCCGTCCGGAGTCTTGAGCGGCTCACGCTGTTGTGTGCAGGACCTGCGGTGAAGTCATTGAGTCATGTGATGGGTCACATGACTCAATGACGTGGCAGGTCCTTCACACAACAGCGCGACGGAGGGAAAGCATCAGAAGATAAGTCTAAACTTTATTTTTTCTTTTTTTACAGGTTCTTTGGTACTCAGGTCTGGATGAGAGTCTCCTCTCATCCAGACTTGGGTACCATCCGCACATTCATTCCGCTGCGCTTCCGCAAAATTAATGAACATGCTGCAGATTTTTGACTGCAGCATATACGCTGCGGAAAAATCCGCAGCATGGGCATTGACATTGCGGAATGCCATTGGGGACCATGGGGTGCGGATATACATGCGTTTTACAAGCGTTTACGTTGCGGAAATTCCGCAGCATATACGCTTGTAATACGCAACGTGGGCACGCAGCCTAATTGACATCATAGGTAGACCTCAACTATGAGAGACAAAATAGGAAAACAAATCCTGAAAATCACATTGTCTGATTTGGAAAGAATTTTTTTTCAAATTTTGGTGGAAAATAAGTATTTGGTCAATTACAAAAGTTCATCTCAATACTTTTTTGTATATCCTTTGTTGGCAATGACAGAGGTCAAACATTTTCTGTAAGTTTTCACAAGGTTGGCACACACTGTTGCTGGTATGTTGGCCCATTCCTCCATGCAGATCTCTTCTAGAGCAGTGATGTTTTGGGGCTGTCGCTGGGCAACACTGATTTTCAACTCCCAAAGGTTTTCTATATGGTTTAGATCAAGGGTCTCAAACTTGGCTAAGTATATGGGCTGCACATAGAAAAAAATCTGAATTTTAAGGGCTGCATTCTTTGCAGGGTAATATGAAATTTTTAATGATACCATATTGTTTTTTCTATACACCTTTTCGATATTTTTTGTTAACATTTTTGGCTTTTTTATCTTATTCTTTTAAATGGCATTCATTTTATGGGCTATGGTACAATTTTATAGTTTTTTACAAGTTTACAGTTTTTACAATTTTTTATTTCCTTTTTTACTCCTCTATTTGGCCATATACAGTGATTTTTTTTCTTACAATTAGCACCATATAGTAATTCTGACCAACTTCTTATAGTAGTTTCCCCATCTTGCAGTATTGTGCCCATCCTGGTCCCCATCTTGCAGTAATGTGCCCATCCTGGACCCCATCTTGCAGTAATGTGCCCATCCTGGTCCCCATCTTGCAGTAATGTGCCCATCCTGGTCCCCATCTTGCAGTAATGTGCCCACCCTGGACCCCATCTTGCAGTAATGTGCCCATCCTGGACCCCATCTTGCAGTAATGTGCCCATCCTGGTCCCTATCTTGCAGTAATGTGCCCATCCTGGTCCCCATCTTGCAGTAATGTGCCCATCCTGGTCCCCATCTTGCAGTATTGTGCCCATCCTGGACCCCATCTTTCAGTAACGTGCCCATCCTGGACCCCATCTTGCAGTAATGTGCCCATCCTGGACCCCATCTTGCAGTAATGTGCCCATCCTGGACCCCATCTTGCAGTAATGTGCCCATCCTGGACCCCATCTTGCAGTAATGTGCCCATCCTGGTCCCCATCTTGCAGTAATGTGCCCATGCTGGTTCCCATCTTGTAGCAATGTGCCCATCCAGGTCTCCATCTTATAGTAATGGCCCATGCTGGTGCCTAACTTGTAGAACATTCGACTGAAAAGAATCACTGACTTTGGTGACCCTCAGGACCAGGACGCAATCATTATGGGGGTTCCGGTGCCTGCGGGCCGCATTAAGCACCCTCAGGGGCCGCATGCAGCCCTCGGGCAGCTTGTTTGAGACCCCTGGTTTAGATCATGAGACTGGCTAGGCCACTCCAGGACCTTGAAATGCTTCTTATGAAGCCACTCCTTCGTTGCCCTGGCGGTGTGCTTGGTATCATTGTCATGCTGAAAGACCCAGTCACGTTTCATCTTCAATGGCCTCGCTGATGGAAGGAGGTTTGCACTCAAAATCTCACGATACATGGCCCCATTCATTCTTTCATGTACACGGATCTGTCGTCCTGGTCCCTTGGCAGAGAAACAGCCCCAAAGCATGATGTTGCCAACTCCATGCTTCACAGTAGGTATGGTGTTCTTTGGATGCAGCTCAGCATTCTTTCTCCTCCAAACACGACGAGTTGTGTTTCTACCAAACAGTTCTACTTTGGTTTCATCTGACCATATGACATTCTCCTAATACTCTTCTGGATCATCCAAATGCTCTCTAGCAAACTTCAGACAAGCCCTGACATGTAATGGCTTATGCCGGGGGACACGTCTGGCACTGCAGGATCTGAGTCCTTGGCAGCGTAGTGTGTTGCTGATGGTAGCCTGTGTAACTTTGGTCACAGCTCTCTGCAGGTCATTAACTAGGTCCCTAGGGGTTCTGGGATTTTTGCTCACCGTTCTTGAGATCATTTTGACCCCACGGGGTGAGATCTTGTGTGGAGCTCCAGATCTAGGGAGATTATCAGTGGTCTTGTATGTCTTCCATTTTCTAATTATTGCTCCCACAGTTGATTTCTTCACACCAAGCTGCTTGCCTATTGCAGATTCAGTCTTCCCAGCCTGGTGCAGGGCTACAATTTTGTTTCTGATGTCCTTCGGCAGCTCTTTGGTCTTCACCATAGTGGAGTTTGGAGTGTGAATGTTTGAGGTTGTGGACAGGTGTCTTTTATACTGACAACAAGTTCAAACAGGTGCCAGTACTACAGGTAATGAGTATAGGACAGAGGAGCCTCTTAAAGAAGAAGTTACAGGTCTGTGAGAGCCAGAAATCTTGCTTGTTTGTAACTGACCAAATACTTATTTTATCACCAAAATTTTAAAAAAAAAATCTTTCCAAATCAGACAATGTGATTTTCAGGATTTGTTTTCTCATTTTGTCTCTCATAGTTGAGGTCTACCAATGATGTCAATTACAGGCCTCTCTCATCTTTTTAAGTAGGAGAACTTGCACAATTGGTGGCTGACTAAATACTTTTTTTTCCCACTGTACATTAAAAACAGAATAATGCATGTTGAATAATTACATAACGTGTCCAAAATGGGCATAGATATATACAGTGGGGGAAATAAGTATTTGATCCCTTACTGTTTTTGTAAGTTTACCCACTGACAAAGACATGAACAGTCTATAATTTTAAGGGTAGGTTAATTTTAACATTGAGAGATAGAATATCCAAAAAAAAATCAAGAAAATCACATTGTATAAATTAGATAATTTTTTTTTGCGTTTTGCAGTGACAAATAAGTATTTGATCCCTCTGGCAAACAACACTTAATACTTGGTGGCAAAACCCTTGTTGGCAAACACAGCAATCAGACATTTTTATTAGTTGATGATGAGGGTTGTGCACATGTCAGGATGAATTTTGGTCCACTCCTCAATGCAGATCATCTCTAAATCATTAAGACGTTGAGGCTGTTGCTTGGCAACTCAGAGCTTCAACTCCCTCCATAAGTTTTCTATGAAATTAAGGTCTGGAGACTGGCTAGGCCACTCCATGACCTTACTGTGCTTATTTTGAGCCACTCCTTTGTTGCCTTTGTTGCCTTGGCTGTGTGCTTTGGGTCATTGTCTTGCTGGAAGAGCCAACCACGACCCATCTTCAATGCTCTTACTGAGGGAAGGAGGTTGTTGGCCAAAATCTCGTGATACATGACCCCATTCATCTTCCCTTCAGTACGGTGCAGTCGTCTTGTCCCCTTTGCAGAAAAGCAACCCCAAAGTATAATGTTTCCCCCACCATGCTTCATGGTTGGGACAATGTTCTTAGAGTTGTACTCATCCTTCTTCTTCCTCCAAACACGGCGACTTGAGTTAATCCCAAAGAGCTCAATTTTTGTCTCATGTGGCCACAGCACCTTCTCCCAATAACTCACAGAATCATCCACATGTTCATTGGCAAACTTCAGATTGGCCTGCACATGTGCCTTCTTGAGCAGGGGACCTTGTTGGCACTGCAGGATTTTAAACCTTTAAGGTGTAATGTGTTACCAATGGTTTTCTTGGTGATTGTGGTCCCAGCTGCCTTGAGATCATTAACAAGTTTCCCCCGTGTAGTTTTAGGCTGATCTCTCACCTTCCTCATGATCAGGGATATCCCACGAGGTGAGATTTTGCATGGTGCCCCAGATCGATGGCGATTGACAGTCATTTTGTATTTCTTCCATTTTCTTACTATTGCTCCAACAGTTGTCTCGTTCTCACCCAGCATCTTACTTATGGTTTTGTAGGCCATTCCAGCTTTGTGCAGGTCTATGATCTTGCCCCTGACATCCTTAGAAAGCTCTTGGGTCTTGCCCATGGTGTAGAGGTTAGAGTCTGATTGAGTCTGTGGACAGGAGTCTTTTATACAGGTGACTATGTAAGGCAGCTGTCTTTAATGCAGGTAACGAGTTGATTAGGAGCGTCTATCTAGTCTGTAGGAGCCAGAACTCATAATGGTTTGTAGGGGATCAAATACTTATTTCTCACTGCAAAATGCAAAAAAATTATATAATTTATACAATGTGATTTTCTTGATTTTTTGGGGACATTCTATCTCACAATGTTAAAGTTAACCTACTCTTAAAATGATAGACTGTTCATGTCTTTGCTAGGGGACAAACTTACAAAAACAGCAAGGGATCAAATACTTATTTCCCCCACTGTATGTATATATATATATATATATATATATATATATATACACACATATACATACTATAAATACCACATACAAACTGTCAATACATATAAATATGTGTGTCTCAAGGCCAATGAAACAATAGAAGACAACAGTGTACGGGGTTTACTAGGGGACATATAAAAAGCAATAGTTGTTACTCATTTTTAATCGAGGGGCCACACCAAATACTGATGTTTTGCGTGTGTAGTTTCCTTAAATTAACTGTTCTTCCACCATGAGAAAACTAAAAAAAAAATCTCTTCAGAAAGACATCAGGAGTTCTAAATTCCAGACTGGAAAAGACACCCCTATGCATCATCTGATTGATGTGGTCCATGGTGCGCCATAAATAGTACTCTACGCTGTGGCAGTTAGTGGTACTGACAGCTCTTTCGGACAGAGCTTGCACCTTCAATCTGCTGATTTGCGGGAGTGCTGGGTGTTAGACTCCTACAGATCTGATATCAATCTGATATCAATGCTATGGATGGGAGATCAATATTAAAGTCACAGAAAACCCATTTTACCACTACTTGGACTACTCCTTTTTAAATGACGTAGCTTCCCTCAGAAAATATAATTAAGAGAGAAGTCCCCTTTGAAAAATAAAAATAACAGATACTCACCTACTGCATCAGCACCATTCGGTGAAGAAGATCTCCCAGGGCTCACGTGACATTGTTATGCCACATAAGCCCTCCAGCCGATCGGTGGCCACTATTCGGCTGCTATGGAGTCATGTCTTCTGCTTTCTGCTTGTCTGAGGCTCATTTGAAGGAAGTGAGAGCTTAGAGAGCCCAATAGCCCTGCAGTGCTTATGTGGCATAACAATGTCATGTGAGCCCTGGGAGATCTTGGGCCTCCCTCATTGAATGGTGCTGGTGTGGGAGGTATCTGTTATTTTTGTTTTGCAAGGGGGAATTCTTGTTCAGACAGTGGCTAAGCCCTTCACGAGAATACTGCAAGGTTTTATGAGTAGATCCTGTGCTTCATTGCAATCCACTTGTCATTACTTTACTAATATTATTGTCTCATTTCTATCCAAACCCAACCAAATCTTGAATTGATGAGGGCTAAAAAGCGTGAGCAGCTGTTTGTAGGATGAAATTCTGCTGCTAAATACGCAATAAATATAGTAAAATGATCACTAAACCCCTTCTTATACATTTGTGATGAAATCGATGACATACAAACATCTTCTATTTAGGGGTAAGAATGCTATACATTACAGCCAGGCTTTAAATGGTTGCCCTAAAGATAGAGTTCATTGCTAGTGAGTCAAAGTAATAGACTCTCCAACTTAGCACTCACTGTCACAAATCTTGCCGACATATAGGCCACCAAGGATCACAGCTTACATAACAAGCTTACAGCCTGCATGTGAGATGACGCTGGAGCCTGATACGGCTACAAATCAAGTGCGATCACAGTAAAATGTGTTTAGCACTTTCTGGAAGCTGAATAAATGATGTGTAATAACCATTTATCTACTCTATAGATCAGTGATATAAAACTCCAATACACAAAGGGACAAAATTAAAAGCTTGGATAAAGTCGCTGGCCAACCTTGATATTTATACAAAAAATGTCTAAATTGAGGAAGTTTTTCCTTATCATCAAATATAACAATGAACTTTTTCATATGGAAAAAAACTTAAAGGGGTTGTCTCACAAACAAAGTACATTTTAATTAATAGATCTTAGAATAAAATATTGGAATAATATGTTATGTAAGAGCAGTAAAAAGCATATGGCCCAATGGCCTAATTTAAATATGTAATAACAAAGAATAAAAAACCTTGAATAATACAGATGCAAAAAAAGTGTCCCCAAACACAGTATGATACCCCCACAGTCAATTCCTCCACAGTATCCTCCACACGCACAGTATGATGACCCTACTGTAACAATCCCCTCAATCCCCTGATAAAGAATGGTGACCCCATCACAGTATAATTCTCCAACTGTAATCCCCACACAGCCCTCTATACAGTATAATGATCACAAAAAGTGCTCCATACAGTATAATGGGCCTTACATAGTCCTCCATACAGTATAAAGTGGCCTTGCATTGCCTTCCATACAGTATAATGGCCCCACATAGTGCTCCATACAGGATAATGGCCACAAAAAGTGCTCCATACTGTATAATGGCCCCAAAAGGGCTCCATATAGTATAAAGGCCCCACATAGTCCCCCATACAGTATAAAGTGGCCTTGCATTGCCTTCCATACAGTATAATGGCCCCACATAGCGCTCTATACAGTATAATGGCCCCACATAGTGCTCCATACAGGATAACGGCCACAAAAAGTGCTCCATACTTTATAATGGCCCCCAAAAGGGCTCTATACAGTATAATGGGCCCCACATAGTGCTCCATACAGTATAATGGGACCCACATAGTGCTCCATACAGTATAATGGCCCCACATAGTCCTCCATACAGTATAATGGGCTCCACATAGTGCTCCATACGGTATAATGGCCCCACATAGTCCTCCATACAGTATAATGGGCTCCACATAGTGCTTCACACAGTATAATGGCCCCACATAGTTCTCCATACAGAATAATGGGCTCCACACAGTATAATGGCTCCACATAGTGTTCCATACAGTATAATAGTCCCCACATTAAAAAATAAATGAATAAATACTCTCCTCTGCCCATTATTATCTCACTGCTCCGGTCTCTTAATGGTGTCTTCAGATCCTCGGCACACCTTGGTACAAGGTGGTACGTTTAATGAATCATCTTGCCTGCTGCACTGAGACGTCAGACACAGAGGGGGAATGATGGGAGAGCGATTGTCCGCTGACGCTCCCTCCTGCATCATTGCTTTCAACTGTTTTTGCATCGCGGGCCAAATATACTTGGGGGATCCGCTCAGCGTTGCGAGTTAAATATACTCAACCTGTAGAGTTTGACATTTGTGCTGTAGATGGTATGTTATAGCTGTTTTTCTAGTACCTGTAACAGATTATCTTACATTAATCTGTTAATCCTATTATGGGTCACTTTTTCACGGATTATGTAAATACTGGTCGCCACTGGACAATATCAAAGGACTGATTTTCTTATTGCTTATTAAACCTTAAAATGTCCCTATAATGTTATCCTCCAATCTGATCTGACTTAAGGCTCTATATTTTAGTGATTAAATTGTGAATAGTGATATCAAAGTGGTGGAACCCCTCACATTAGACATTGACTAATGGTGTAATTAGGTTAATGTCTCTGATCAGACCCCTTTAGATTAAGTTACCACAATAAGTTTTCGGTGAGTTTTTGATGCTGCACCAAAAACATGGTAAAAAACACGTGTAAAAAAACGCACTCAAACACAATAAAAAAACGTAAATAACCAAATTTACTTACAGAAATGCTGGAAAAAATCTGCATCCAAAATTCACCAAATACTCATCATGGGAACGTAACTGTGATGATACAGCGTAAAATCATAATTATGCAAGACATACTTTCTGATGGCAAAAGCAGTATACCTTTATTTTTAAGTTGACTTTTTAACCTGTAATCTTCTTTGGTTGATTAACACAGACTATTGCTTGAATAATCCTGAATGTTGATTTAAAGAGCCCAGGTATGCCAACTATGTAAATTAAATAACCTTTGTTGACCCTGTGGCTTATTGACTCACAAGACAGGAGGACAAACTAAGCAAATTCATTAAATGCTCAAACAATGAGACATGAGGCTGCCCTCCCCCAACCTGTGTACTTAAAAAGGACATATGCTTCTGTAGCAGAAAGATTTGGAACAGAAATTGAAAAGAGACTTTACAGGGAGAGTCAAGGATCAGACCCTCTGAGAACATAAGCTTAGAAAGATGGCTTTACCCAAAGAGACACAGATTTGCATTCTACATGATTCCGGCCTAAGGGTACAGCCCTGACTGGAAAGATATGGATCTGCTCAATTTAACCATTAGAGAGCCCATGGATACATTTTGGGAGACCAGGTTGGGACGATGAAGTCACCTGGCCCCATGGACATGTTGTTTGAGGTTGCCAGGAGGGACCCACCGGTCACCTGGAACCCATGGAGACATTCGGAGAAGCCAGATTGGGACCCGCCGGTCATCTGGCCCCATGGAAACTCTCGGAGAGGCCAGGGTGGGACCCTCAGGTTTCCTGGCCTTGTACCTCGGTGGACTGATAGCTTCCTAAGCTTGCTGCTACCTCTTCTCTATGGGGGCCTGCCAGAAGCGGGGGCCACTGGTTGAGGTAGTTGGCCCTGGAAGTCCCAAAGTCGCAGCTATTCCATCCCAGGCGGGCGGAACAGAAGGGTGAGACTGTGTAATGTTGTACCATCTTGGGTATTTGCTGGGACTGTTCTATGTGTTTATTGTACGCCTTTGCGGTTCAATAAAGTTTTGCCATGCTGTTCTACCCTCACCCTGTGTTGTCTGAGTAGTGTTATGCCCATGGAAGACCCCGGGTCTTCACTGTAGCCTTAAAAGAAAATCTGTTGTAAACATTGTGTAATCTATGGGCAACAAGATACAGATCAGGAGAAGCCAAACAGGTTGATATATTGATTTGTGGAAAAAGATTTCTTATAACTTATATTTTATTAATTACATGAATAAAATGAAAAGTTGATTCACCCTAAAATTTGTATGAAAAACATGGCTTCATAGTGACCCTATTTAACTGCAGACTTCTGATTTGTGACAGTGTGCGGTGCGCATGTTGGCATGAATCCCCAGTAATGCCAGTGCGAGCAAGTGGTCAAATAATCGCATGCATACGATTTATATACATGTGGTCACATTCTGACTAGATGTGTTTGTTTTCTCTCAAATCACTTCTATTTAGATAAGCCATTTACTGTATGTACTGTATGTAAATCGCATACATGAGATCAAGTGAATCTTTGCTTGCACTGGCAATATTGCAGAATCATCAAAGTGTGTGCATCCAAAAGTTTGCAGTCACAATGAGTGACTAAAGATTTGAAGGTGTTTTTGCTATAATTCTGGAGTATAACATCTTCAAATGTCGCAAAGTGTTTGTGTGGAGCCCCGAGGGTTCGGTTGCCACAGGGGTATTGCACCTCAACCAGAGGTGTGATATTCCACTCCCAGGTAAGGATGGAGTGTGGACCAGGGCTCAGTTAGCTGCATACACACACATACACTCTCCCCATTTCCGGGGGACAGCTCGACGGTGCTCCCATATAATTGCAGGCACAACTGACCATGTCTCTGGCTGGAGTGGGGAGGGGGGAGAGAACCCAGTGATGTAGGAGCAGTAGGGGACGGTTTCTGGAGCATAGGAAGGAGCTCATTGGGTGCTGGTCACCTGAGCTCAACACAGAGAAGCAGATAAAAGGTGGGAGCCATCTTAGGAGGGAGTTCGGTTCAGTTCAGTTCTGTGAGAGGAGAAGGCAGGGAGCAGAGCTGCTGCATGGGCTCTGCTCCCTGGGCAGGCCTAGCACAGAGGCCGGAGCCTGAGGGAAGAGAGAAGAAGGAGAAGGAAGGAAAGAGGTCAGACAGAGGAGTAGAAAGGCTCCAGAAACAAGAAGGCAGAAGGGACCCTAAGAGAGCAGAATGGACAGCAACCGTTGCAAACCCGCGTTATATCGGATGAAGGGTCAGGCCGTGGAAGGGTACCGGATTCCCAAGTTGGTGGAGGTAAATCATCCCTCAGCCAAGAACCGGAGGTTGTGATCATTTATTGGTGCGACCCCTTGCTACACCCGCTAGGAAGGCACCACATAGGGTCAGGGAAACTGGCGCCAAGTTTTACCAGAGAAGGCCCGAGGCAGCAGGACAGAAGCGTGGTCACTGGTGGGGCACGAGAGGCCAGAGAAAGAATAGAAGGGGGTCCTGTGCCATACTCCTGAATTGGCTGGGGTTTGACCGAGCCCCTCACCTGGTGGACGCAGCACGGCTCAGGCAGTTCTTGCCGACGGAAGTGACTTGGATAACAACTGTGAGTAAAAGGCCTGAACTGCACCATTGGACTCTGTGTGATTTATGCTGCGCCTGCACCATCACCCCCAGCATCCACCTACATTGCCATGAGGTTACACTCTTCCCGTGGGGAGTTATCCTATCCCTGTGCTGCACACCAACATCAGCCTCAGCGGTCTGCCTTGCAGCAGCGGTCATCCCTGACTGCAATCCACGGGTGGCGTAGTCGGACATTCATAACTCTACAAATAGACTGCCACAGCATTTGGTCTGACCACCCTGAGCCACGGGATCGGGTTGCCACTACTACTCCCAGCATCGTACAGAAGCCCGGTTCCGGGTGCCCCACGGCCCAGGGGGCGAGTCATTTGCACAATACAAATTTGTGAAAAATTTAATGAAGTTGGTATTCTCACAGCTCCTGTAAAATCGGGGAAGCTGGGCAGTATTTTACACAACAAAGCCTGCCAGACAAATTCATGACAAGTTGTGATGTGACGCCTCTTCTCGGAAGCCCTTTTCTTTACCCTGGGAGATGGGGGACTCGGAGTCAGGTCCTAAGATGAAGAGATGGGGTGCAGCCGTGGCCCGGACCCGCTCCGTGCTCAGGGCCGTCACAATTTAAAAAGGATGGTATGGGCTTATCCGGGTTGAGTGGCTGATTACGACTACGCCACCTGTGGCACCTGGTGAAGGCCACCAGCGCTGCCGCAGTCCGCTGAGGCCTGGTGTTAGGGCAGCTGGCATTGTTACTACTCCCCACAGGCGGAGCAAGGCCTCAGGGCAGAGAGACAGGAGGAAGGGGGTAGTAGTCTAGAAAGTCTTGGTCGTGCGGTGTAGCGCCGATTAAAGAAAGTCCGGAGGCCATAGGGGTGAACTTCCAAGGCTTTACTCACATAAAAGATGGCAGAAGGAAGGCGACTCCCTGCTCCTCGTGGAGTTCTGCGGCCACCAGGGATGAGGGTCCGACAACCTCTGAGTAAGTCCAGTGTTAAATCAGGACCCTGCACTAGAGTGTTCCTAGACTTCAGACCGGATCCTTTACTGTCTGTGTGTGTGTGGATAGGCCGGGTCTCCCACTGAGCTCCTCTCAGAAAAAGGGCACGGGTGGCAGCTCCACTCCTTCCGATACCCGGTGGGATCCTCAGGGCCTACCGGGCTTCCCCGACCAGGACATGGAGTAGCAAGGTCGGGTGTCGGGGGCCGGTACCCCTCTTGCTGCCGGACTCCCTCTGAATATATCAGGTCGGCGAGGACAGGTGGCATATACGGCTCCGTCCGCATCCTCCCTGGGATCCATTTGCTATGGAGCTACACTCTTAAGCTTCGGGCCTTCTTGGTCATGGTCCTTGACCGGGCTGAGACGTTCATCATCTCCAGCCTGCCCCTCGACCCAAGGCTAAGGTACGAGGGCCGTGTCTCCGTCCTCTGCAGGCCCACACAGGATCCACGCTCAGGGAGGGAGATCACAATACAAGACAGTCAAAAGAACCAAGAACCAAAATGGCTTTTTATTAAATATGAAATTTAAAGTGTCACTAAAATGCGAGTCCTCCATCCTCACCCACTAAATGGTTCCCCTATCTCTTGGTTCCCCAGTCTCCCGGTAACCAGGAGGGCAGCACCTAGTGCATTCTAGCCCCCTTTGGTGGGAGATATGTGGTGTTTGATCTGGAGGTTGGGTCCTGACCATCACACTGTTCTTACCTCAGAGGAGGAACACTACACTCCATTAGAGAAGTGCAGCATTCCTGTGGCGGTCGAACCCTCAGGGGCGCCACAGTGACATGCCTTATGCCAGAAATGCTTCTCCAGTACCTAACTGGAGTAACATTTCTGTCGGAGGCTGAGAAAGATGTAAGATGTGCCTAATTTGTTAAGTGGTGTGTACCTCTTAGGCCTCTTTCACACGTCTGGATATTTCCAGTACTGGAAAAACGGTACTGGAGATATCCGTGTCTGTGTGTATGTGTGTCCATGTGTATGATACGTGTGGCATATGTGTGGCAACCGTGTGATGCATCAGTATCATCTCTGGGAATCAGAGGTACAGTTAGCGCTGTACCCAAGCGCTGGGTGCTGAACATTGTCCTCATCATTGTCTCCTGCCAGCGCTACGATCAGCACCAGCAGGGGACAATGTTGAGAATAGTATTCGGCTCCCGCAGTGTCCAAAACCTGTAAAAATAAGAATAAAATAAAAAAATCCTTATACTCACCTGTGCTAAGATTCCCCCGCTGTAATCTATCTGACGTCTCACGCCAAGGAGCCGGGGAGAATGACTCGCTGCAGCGAGTGGGCCCCTGCTCTGTGCGGAGCTCACCAAGCGGTGTTCTGTCACTCACTGACAATGCAGAATACAACGCAAGCAGGGGACAATGATGAGGGCAGCGTTCAGCACCCGCCGCTTGGGAGCAGCGCTAACTGTACCACTGATTCCCAGGTACCGGTACGTGTCACACAAATGACACACAAATGTCATACATGTGTCATCAGTGTCCACGTGTGCAAGACGTTTTGCGGCCCGTGCTGAAAGAAAAAAACGGACATGTCAGCGTGTTTTGCCACGAACACACGGTCTGTGGAAACACACTGACATATGAGCACAGACCAATTCATTTGAATGGCTCTCCATCAGTGTCTCCAGTACATGTGGAAACAGACACCACACATACTCGAAACACTGACGTGTGAAAAACCCCTTAGGCTGTGTGCTCACGATGAGTTTTAGGTGCATTTTTGCTAAGCAGCGTTTTACAGTACTAGCAAGGTAGATAAGATTTACAAGGATCTCATGCCACCGATGTTACTTTTTTACTCAACGTAAACTCACCTGTGTTGCGCTTTTCAAATCCGCAGCATGGCACTTTCTTTTGGGGGCACACTGAGTTTTATGTATGGATTTTCTTCATTGACTTGCATTAGATGCAGAAAATCCGCAAGTAACACACATGCTTTTTTAGTGTATTTCAGCAGCAGAAATGCATTAAAAACTCATATAATCTGCACATGACTGTATCAATAAAGTTTTTTCAATGCCAAATATCAGAAAGTATCAAAAACAAAGCAGCTTTATATAAAACATAACATAGCAACAAGAGACAAAAAGTGCAGCGTAAAAAATGTGATAAAAACACATGTAAAAAAAACAAAAAGTGCAGCGTCAAAAATGTGATAAAAACACATGTAAAAAAATGTAATGAAAAAATGCAAAGAACCTAATTTACTTAATAGGTTTAGAAATGGTGCAGAAAATGTATTCGGTCAGTATTTTGTCTCAGGAGTGGGAGCCAAAACCAGGAGTGGGTGATAAATGCAGAATTGGTGACTTGTTTCTTTGATACCTTTTCTCTGATTGTTCTTCACCTTGTTTTGGCTCCCATTTCTGAAAAAATACTGACAGAATACTGACCAAATACTGATAGTGGGGCCGTGTCCTGAAGCTCATGG
Organism: Phyllobates terribilis; assembly: GCF_046119375.1. Lineage (NCBI taxonomy): Eukaryota > Metazoa > Chordata > Amphibia > Anura > Dendrobatidae > Phyllobates > Phyllobates terribilis. The sequence goes on along the minus strand of NW_027362765.1, from coordinate 597,241,906 downwards.
TTGGCCCCACTATCAGTATTGGGTCAGTATTTATTCTCAGGAGTTGGAGCCAAAACCAGGTGAGGAACAATCAGAGGAAAGGTATAATAGAACAAGTCACCAATTCTGCATTTTTGCCCCACTCCTAGTTTTGGCTTCCAAATACTGAGGAAAAATATTGACCAAATACTGATAGTTGGGCGTAGCCTTAAAAAATTAGTTGCATCTTGCTTCAGCGGTCCCGATCAATTAAGACCAGCATGCACACTCAGTCTTAAGGAATCGGGCCCTAAGGCCACATGCACATGTTCAGTATTTGTAAGCCAAAACCAGGAGTGGTTGGCAAATACAGAAGTGGTGACGTGTTTCTAGTATACTTTTCCTCTGATTGTTCCATTCCTGGTTTTGGCTTATACTGATGTAAATCACTGACCAAATACTGAATGTGTGACCGTGGCCTTACTTTGGATTACTTTCTAGGATTTGCATTTAACCAAGAGCAGTAGACTAGTGTGTAGTGTGTTTTTCAATGGAATTTCTTTTGGAATGTCTCTTCCTCATGAGTAGTGGCATAACATCAATGCAAAATATCCAATAGGACCCTCAACTATCAGGAGCTTTTATACTATTGGTTTTCTCATATGACCAAAGGGAATTTTTGGGTGCCCCTAGGGTTCAGGGCCCAGGGGCGATTGCAGTTCCTGCACCTGTTACACGCACGCCGCTAGGTTCAGATAGGAGCGAGACAGGTTACATGAATTCTTTGGAATCCCGGGGGAACCGTTACTCAGGGCGACCATAGACCATGTGCTGCAGCTTCTCTCAGGCACACAGGGGTATTGACCCTCAGGCACAGACACGTAGGTTGTTTCACTTGCTGACCAGACACACTTGACAAGAGTCCTCATAAACGGTAGAACAGTAGCATTTAATAAGAAGCTGCACAGTCAGTGCAAGTTAAGTCTTATGAGCAACAGGCTCCAGTGATAAACAGTACAGTTTCCTTAGAAGCACGGCAGTTCACAATCTTCCCAGTAGTACAGGACAGCACATTTCTAATGCAAAGGCACATTAATGAACACAGCATTCTTCACAGCACAGTGAGATGGAGGAGGGGGGGAGGGTTTCCTGAGGGAGATGATCCCTGTGACACCATTTATTCCTGTCCTTATCATTCTGCCTGACAATACTCTGCACTGCTAGTTCAGGAACTCTACCTGACCTGTGCTTAGCTTCACTCCTGACTTGAATAATTTTCACTTGCAGGGGCGCTTCTGTGAGATACAGAACACACACACCACCTTTCTCTCCGGCTCCAGCCAGACAGTAAACAACTTCCCCCACAATCCTCCTGGGGCTCTGCTAAAACACTCCCCTTCTCCTGTGACTGTGTTAACCCCTCTAGTTGCTGGATGCTTCTGGAGAACAACAATTCCTGTCTCATGTGCTTGTGTTACTTCTAATAGTTGCTGAATGCTTTTAAAGCAACAGCACTACTTCTACATGTCACACTCCACAACAGCACTACATCTGCATGTCACACACCTATTACAGTAAGGCTATGTTCCCACGATGAGTTTTTTATCACGTTTTTAATGCCGCGTGTTTTCTCTGTGTTAAAAACGCAGCATATTACAGTTCCAGCAAAGTGGATGGGATTTCTAGAAATCTCATGTCCACTGTGCTTCTTATTTACACTGTGTAAACTGACCTGTGGTACGTTTTTCAAATCCGCCGCATGTAAATTTCTCTTGCGGGTACACTGAGTTTTATGTGCGTATTTTCCAGAAGGCTTACATTGGATACAGAAACTCCGCAGGTAAAAACGCACATGCGTTCTCAGAGCATTTCCGTGGTTGAAATGTATCAAAAACACATGTAATCCGCACCTAAGTGTATCAATAAAGTTCAATGAAATCAAAATACCTGGAAGTTTCAAAAACAAGGCAGCTTTATTTAAAGCATGACACACCAAACACAGACAAAACCCGCAGCGTCAAAAATACCATAAAAACGCATGTTGAAAAAGCATACAAAAACGCAATGAAAAACCGCAAGTAACCTACTGTAAGTGAAATGATAGGTGCAGAAATGGTACAGAAAGTCTACAACATCAAAAAAGCACCAAAAGCTCATTGTGGGAACGTACTCCTCTGCTCACGAGTCAGCTTCAGCCTCAACATTTGATTTAATACCTTCCAGACCCAGTCATTTTTTGTTTGTGATTTTTCTATCAGACTTTGAGCCAAGTGTCATTAACATAATTGCCTCTATTCTCTTGCATGAGAGAATTGACGCCACTGTGTGAGTGTACCCTTAAAGGAAACCTGTCACCATGGAAATGCCGTCCAATCTGTAGGCAGCATGATGAAGAGTAGGGGTAGCGGAGTAGATTGATATATATTTTTGTGAGAAAAGATTATGTATAACCTAGGTTTTTATAATTTAAACCTCTGCTCTTTCTTAGATATCTGGTCAAGTGGGCGGTGTGATCAGTGACTGATAGGTAAAATCCCAGATAGAGCAGAAGTTTAAATGATAAAAACATAGGTTATACTGAATCTTTTCTCACAAAGCAAAATATGATTCTACTTAGTTCCCCTTGCTCTATAACATCATACCTGCAGATTGGGCTAACTTTTCATGGTCACAGGCTCTCTATAACCCCTTCATCCCCCAAGCCTGTTTTCACCTTCATGACCAGGCCAAATTTTACAATTCTGACCAGTGTTACTTTATGAGTTAATAACTCTGGAATGCTTCCATGTATTCCACTAATTCTAAGATTGTTTTTTTTCATCACATATTGTACTTCATGGTAGTGGTAAAACTTATTCAATATGACTTGCATTTATTTGTGAAAAAAACGGAAATTTGGAGAAAATTTTGAAAATTTTGCAATTTTCAAATGTTTCATTTTTATGCCTTTAAATCAGAGAGATATGTCACACAAAATAGTTAATAAATAACATTGCCACATGTCTACTTTACATCAGCACAATTTTTTTGTTAGGAAGTTATAAGGATTTAGGCTATGGGCACACGTAGTGTTTTTGATGTGTCTTCGTGGCATTTTTTTTGCTGCGGAAACGCAGCGAAAACGTTTGGTAATCCGTCTGCCAGGTATTGCAATGGTAATCCTGATGTGCTGTGCACATGATGCGGAAATTTCTGCTCAGTATAAGACTATGTGCCCACGATGCAGAAATGAAGCAGAAAATTTCTGCATCTCCCTGGCAGAAAAAAGGCATGCAGATTGTGCATGCGTTTTTCCTGCAGAATACATGCGGATTCACATGCTTTTCCGCATGCAGATTGACAAGTGCTTTCCAGGCGATAGCATCACTTGGAAAGTGCTTGACAACTAGGTCACACTGTATAAATCCATGCAAACAGCATGGATTTATATAGTGTGACCATAAAACAATGCTTAAAATAAAACTATACTCACCCCCGATGGCCCGGCGTGTGCTGCAGCGCTCGTTCCTGTCCGGTTCCCGGCTGCATATCGCGAGACACAGCGGTGAAGGGCCTGCGGTCACATGACTGTGACGTCACCGAAGGTCCTTCAGCGCTGCCGGCATGCAGAGAGAAGCCGTCGGATAGGTGAATATAAACTTTATTTTTTATAGGTACAATGGTACCCAGGTCTGTATGAGAGTCTCCTCTCCTCCAGAACTGGGTACCATCCGCACATAGAGACGCATAGAAGGCGCTTGTACAAATGTACAGACACGGATTCTATGCATCTCAATGCAAGTCAATGGCGGCGCTTCCGCTGCGCTTCCGCAAAATTAATGAACATGCTGCGGATTTATGAGCGCTGCAGAAATGCTGCGGAAAAATCCGCAGCATGTGCATTGACATTGCGGAATGCCATTGGGGACCATGGGGTGCGGATTACCATGCGTTTTTTATGCGTTTCTGCTGCAAAAATTCCGCAGCATAAACGCATGAAAAACGCATCGTGTGCACGCAGCCTTACCATTGCGGAAAAAAAAAGCAGCATGTCCATTGTGCGCACATTTCCTTCGCGAATTCGCTCTCATTGACTTTCATTGAACCGCAGCAAATCCTCACGTCTAATATCTATACCTGGTGATTTGCTGTGTTTCAATTAAAGCCAATGGGATAACAGTGAGAGCAGCGCGGCTGGGGGAGCAGTAGTGACCTCAGCCAAGCCCGGTACCACGCGGTTAAAAAAAGAAAAAAAAGTAAAAATAATAATAAAAACATTATACTCACCTGTCCGGTGTCCTCCTGGTCCTCGGTCCCTGGCGATGTCTTCAGCCTGGCGACCGGCGGTACATTGCTGGGAGTGCGCTCGCTCCCAGCAGTGTACTGCGCTGCCAGGACCTGCGGTCACGTGAGCGATCAGCTGACCACTCACATGACCTCACCGTGGGAACATTCTCAAGAATGTTCACACCAGTACTGGTGGTGAGATCACAGGGGCTGATCAGCTGATCTTCAGCTGATGAACCCCAGTGACCTCTCTCCAGCAGCAATGTATACTGACAGGAATGATTTTACATTCCTGTCAGTATACATTGCTGTCTCCTACAGCAGTGACATCAGTGATTGCTGATGTCACTGCTGTAGAAGTGACCCGGATCGTCGAGGGACAATCATTGGTGGTAATCATGGACTGCGTCGTGATGGCGGACAGATGAGGGATATGGTTGTTTTTTATTTTACAGTTTTTTCAGAAGATCAAGGGATTTGGGGATTGAGAGTGTAATAAAAAAAATTTTTAAAACCATGTGTTTTTTTATTTCATTAAAATACTTTATTCTGCCTGTGTATTTATTGAAAAGGCGGATATAACTTTACTACGCAGTTAGTAATGGGGGCGCCTTATAGACGCCCTTAATTACTAACCTGGGCTTCACGTCAGATATCAATACAAGGCTAACGTGAACCCCAACCTCATTACCCCACTCGCCACCGCTACAGGGCAGTGGGAAGAGCGGAGGCTAAGCGCCAGATTTGGCACATCTTATGAATGCGCCATTTCTGGGACTGCTGAGGGGTGATATTAATAGCCACGGAGGGGGCTAGTATCCATTGCACAAGGCCCGGCGTCAGCACCCGAGTAAGTGATAGGGCCCTGAGCAGGCGGGGGTGCCACTCGCCGTCGGGCAAACCAGCACGCTATGGGACCCGTGAGCGGAGGAGTGCAATGCCAGCACCCGCGCCCCCACTTGCTCATGGCTCCGGCACAATACTTACCTCTCCCCGTGCCTCTGCAGCAGGTCCTGTATCTTCCGCGGCTGCTGCACTGTGACGTTTCAGGTCAGAGGGTGCGATGACGTCTTTTCACTGCGCCATCTGCTGAGCAGTCACAGCGCAGAGTGGGAAGAAGGCAACACGGCTGAGGAGTCCGGAGCAGTGGCAGCGATGAGAGCAGCGGCAGCAGGTCAGGTGAGGTGAGTATTTTTTTTTTTTTATGTATGGAGATATGGGGCACCTACATGGGGCATTATATGGGGGCCCAGGAGGCATGGGGTATTATATAGGGGCCCAGTAGGTATGGGGCATTATAGGGGGGCCCAGGAGGCATGGGCATTATATGGGGGCCCAGCCTGTATGGGGCATTATATGGGGGCCCAGCCTGCATGGGGCATTATATGGGGGCCCAGCCAGCATGGGGCATTATATAGGGGCACAGTCTGCATGGGACATTATATGGGGGCACAGCCTGCATGGGGCATTATATGGGGGCAAAGACTGCATGGGGCATATATGGGGGCCAGTATTCTGTATGGAGCATTATAAGGGGGCCAGTATTCTGCATGGAGCATTTTATGGGGGCCAGTATCCTGCGTGGAGCATTATATGGGGTCCATTATTCTGTATGGAGCATTATATGGAGTCCATTATTCTGCATGGAGCAATATATGGGGCCCATAATACTGTATGGAGGACTTAGTGGTGCCCATAATACTGTATGGAGGACTATATTGTCCGGTCTGTACTGTGCACTGTGAGGATTCGCCGGTTTCTGAACTATTGTAGAATTTACAGTAGATATCACTCAAGTAATGTAAGAAGTAAGTCAAATCTTTGACCTTGTATTATATCTATATTTCTCTGCGGTATCTGTGCATCATGAATCATGGTATGTGTTAAAGCCAAGTGCCCACAAACACCTGGAGCCGGCCCTGCATGGCCCCTTCCCTGGTGTGATGAAAGCCGGCCGGTGGGTGCAGCTCTCTGGCGCCCCCTTACCTCTCAGGTCAGTCAAGATACTGCACCTAGAGAAAGTAGTGCCAGGAAGCTGCAACCAGCGCAGGGAACACGGTAGAGTGTTCCCCTTCAACGTCACTAAACCGTAACGTCACTACACAGCACAACTCGCTAGCGCCCTCTTAGCCTCAGGTCAGTCAAGGAACTGCACTTAGGATAAGCGGTCGCCAGAGAGACTGTCATGTAACCTACCGGGTATCGGGGCCCTCTGTAGTGAGGGTGGTATATATATCTTCCTTGGCCGCGCCAGGAATATATATATCTGAACCTCCGACCGTTACTACCAGCCTTCCCCAATCCCCAGTTGGTATGCTGCCACCAGTCCCTATTTTAGATATACGCCCAGTCCGTGAATGGGCCTATATCGGGTCAGGAACCAACCCTGGGTAGCGTTTTTGGCTTGAGCCGAGCTCACACGGACGTGCGTTCGTTATGCAGAATAAAAGGCAGGCCCACAATTACTTGAGGTAATTGATTATAATAATACACTAGATACACGATATACAACTAAATATACACAGGTATAAGGTCAGGCTAAACTATACAACAATGGAATACAACACACAGAATCACCACAGCATATCAGTTACCGGTTTCTTGATTTTCTTGTGACGCAGGGAGAGGATTCTGCGGTCGCAGGCACGGTTCTTTGTTACAGGCTGAGGCCTACCACCGCATGGTCAAACTGCTCCTCCCCTTGGTGGCCTCAGCTGGTGCTCAGATGTTCAGCACACCACTCTTGGGTCAAGACTGACTTATCTCTTGTCTGTCCTGCTATCTTACCTGCCCCGTCCCGCCCACTGCTGGTGAGGTCAGCTGGCTCAGTCTCCACCCTCAGGTCTAACTTCGATCAGAAGCCCAAATTCTATGGAACCCAATAACTTCTTCTGGGATGGTCTCATGATACCCCCAGGGGTTCCCATGGATTCGGGCCGCCGTAACCGACCTTTTGATATCAATTATGATACCATACGGTCCTCAGGAATGGCTCCGCGCTATATCTTGGCTTCCAGAGCACGTACAAACGTCTACCACGGAGGCTTGTGTGCGCAATGGCTCCGGGACGCCGTGATATTTTTTTATTGGCCCATCCCACGCAACATGCGTGTACTATTCATGTTTCTATATCTTATGCCTCCATGCTTGTGACAGACAAAGAAACTAGTCCTATGGGACAAATGGTCAGTTACAGATGGACGAAGCACCCCCCCCCCTGCTGGCTGTGTTTCCTCTCGAAGCCTTTGAAGCTCCTAGCATTCAAGTGTTAAGTAGGCCCTGGCTCTTCTTATCTCACAGGAGCCTGGATGGGGGAAACTATCTAGTTGACTTTTTAATAGAAGGTCCCAAGGGTGGGGGCTGCTGAAGTGTGGCCATCCCTGGATATGATTTATCTTTACCAAGATGGCGGCTACGGGTTCATCACACCTCCCCCTATACGAGGGCGCGAGGGGGTAGCACATTCCTGTGTTCCCCCGTGCGTCCTTCTGCACCCTCCCCTTGCCGGGATAACCCGTCAGCGTTACCGTGGTCACGGCCTTTTCTGTGGCGAATGGAGAAGTGGTACTGCTGGAGAGCGAGGCTCCAGCGTAGCAACCTGCCATTCGACCCAGAGACCGTGTGTAACCAGCTGAGGGGGTTGTGGTCCGTCTCCACGGTGAAATGGCTCCCGTACAAGTAGGGCTGCAGACGCTGCAGGGCCCATACAATTGCCAGGCATTCTTTTTCCACCGTGGAGTAAGCCACCTCCCGGGGCAGTAGCTTCCTGCTCAGGTACAAGACAGGATGTTCCTGGCCTGTCGTGTTGACCTGACTTAGCACAGCACCGAGGCCAAAGTCACTGGCGTCGGTCTGTACCACAAACGGCCGGTCGAAGTCGGCAGCTTGCAGTACAGGGGAGCTACTTAGGGCGGCTTTGAGTGCCCCGAAAGCTGTCTCGCAGGCGACTGTCCAGTCGACTGCGACGGGCAGCTTCTTCTTGGTGAGGTCCGTCAGGGGCTTGGCCAGGGTGCTATAGTGTGGGACGAACCTCCTATAGTACCCAGCGGTCCCCAAGAAGGACATCACCTGCTTTTTGGTCCTAGGAGTGGGCCAGGATGCGATGACATCCACTTTCCCAGGTTCTGGCTTCAGAACCCCCCCGCCTACCCGGTGACCCAGGTAGAGGACCTCACTCATGCCCAGCTGGCACTTTTCCGGCTTGATGGTCAAGCCTGCCCGGTGGATCCGACCGAGCACCTGCCGCAGGTGCTCTAGGTGATCCTCCCAAGTGGGACTGAAGACTGCAATATCGTCCAAGTACGCAGCCGCGTACCCTTCAAGTCCCTCAAGCAGCGTATTGACCATCCGTTGAAAAGTGGCAGGGGCATTCTTCATGCCGAATGGCATCACTGTGGACTCGTACAGTCCAAAAGGGGTGATAAAGGCAGAGCGTTCCCTTGCCGCGGGGGTCAGAGGAATCTGCCAGTACCCCCGGCTCAGATCCATGATGGTCAGGTACTTAGCCCCGGCCATCCGATCGAGCAGGTCATCGATGCGTGGTATGGGGAACGCATCGGTGGCCGTTACAGCGTTGAGCCCCCGGTAGTCCACGCAGAACCGTGTAGTTCGGTCCTTCTTTGGTACGAGGACTACGGGCGAGGCCCACGCGCTGCTGGATGCCTGGATCACCCCCAGCTTCAGCATCTCGTCTATCTCTTGGCGCATGTTTCCCTGCACCTCGAAAGAGACCCGATATGCTGAACGCCGGATCGGCGGGTGATCGCCAGTGTCCACGTCGTGGACAGCCATCTCAGTCCTTCCGGGCAGGCTGCTGAACAGCCCCCGGAAGGGGTGCAGGGTGGTCCCCAGCTGGGACCGTTGGTCCTCCGTGAGCTGGTGGCCAACCCCCACATCCTCGATGGACCCACCCGCCTTGGCTTGGGTGAGCAGATCCAGGAGGGTTTCTACCTCTCCTTCCTCGGGAAGGTTGCACACTGGGTGGGCAGTCGCTTCCCGCTCATGATGAGCCTTCATCATGTTCACGTGGAAGGCCTTCCTCCTTCCACGGGCGTGATCCAGGGTGACCAGATAGGTGACGGCGTTGAGTTTCTGGTGCACGAAGTAGGGACCTTCCCAGGCTGCCTGAAGCTTGTTCTGTGGTACGGGGACCAGTACCCACACCTTTTGACCCACCTGGTAGGTCCTCTCACAAGCATTCTGGTCGTACCACCGCTTCTGGTCGGCCTGGGCCTGGGCCATATTGTCCTGCACCAGCTTTGCCAAGGCCATCATCCTGTCCCGGTGGCGCACGACATACTCGATGACCGACACCTCGGGGGTGGCCAAATCCCCTTCCCATGCTTCCTTCACCAGACCCAGGGGGCCCCGTACCCGTCGCCCGTACAGGAGCTCAAAGGGGGAGAACCCCGTTGAGGCCTGCGGAACCTCCCGGTAAGCAAATAGGAGGTGTGGGAGGTAACGCTCCCAGTCTCTCCCGTGGGAGTCGACCAACATCTTAAGAATCTGCTTTAAGGTGCCATTGAACCGCTCACACAGGCCATTAGTCTGTGGGTGATACGGGCTGGCCACCAGATGTTGCACCTGCATTTGCTTACAGAGGGACTCCATCAGCCGCGACATGAACTGGGTCCCTCGGTCGGTGAGCATTTCCTGGGGGAAACCCACTCTGGAGAAGATCTCCAGTAAGGCGGTAGCCACCTTGTCGGCCCGAATGGACGACAAAGCTACCGCTTCCGGGTACCGGGTGGCATAGTCCACTACCGTGAGTATGAAGCATTTCCCGGAGTGGCTGGGAGTGGACAGAGGTCCAATAAGATCCACAGCGACCCTCGAGAAAGGCTCTTCGATGATTGGCAGAGTTACCAGTGGGGCTTTGGGGAGCGGCCCCGCCTTCCCCACCCTCTGACAGGTGTCACACGAACGGCAGTAGGCACCCACCGCGGCTCCCATCCCAGGCCAGTAGAAATGCTGAGCTATCCTGGCCTTGGTTTTAGCGATCCCTAGGTGTCCGGCCATCGGAATCTCGTGTGCGATCCGCAACAATTCCGCCCTGAACGGATAGGGTACCACTAACTGTCGGTCCCTGGGCCACGCCTCTGGTGAACCCTGCTGTACCGTTACCCGGTACAGCCGTCCCTGGTCCCAGACCACACGCTCGCAGTCTGACTCCATGGGAGGCTGTGCCGCCTGTTCCTTGAGAGCTTTCAGGCTGTCGTCTGCTTCCAACGCAGCCTGAAATTCCTGACTTGATGTGGCCAGAATCGACGAAACTGCCACATCCTCCGTCAGCCCCTCCGGGCATGTCACCTGGCCGCTGTCTGACCCGGCAGACACTTGGTCAGAAGTGGGGAAGCCGTCGGACCTCTGCAAGGCTCCTTGGGCTCCGGCGCTCCCACTCCTGGTGACAGCGGCTATGACCGCTGTGACCGTGGGTAGTGCCCGCTTCCCCTCTGTTTCTGACCAAGCCGCCCGATCAGGCAGGCTTCCTAGGCCTTTGGACATCTCGGATGTGGGGAACTCCTGCCCTGGGGTCTTACCTGGCGGCCCCTCTCTTGGGACACCCCCACCCCCCATGGCCTGTTCCTCCCCCTGCAGTGGGCCTATACTCAGCAGCCTGGATACCCCTGGGAGCCCTACACTGCCGGTAGCTGCCCCCCTCTCCATCCCTGAGCTTCCCTCTACAGAATCCTGCCCGCCCCCTCCCTCACCGGAGGACAAGAGGTCACGGCACGCCGGCTGAGCACCTCTGCGGGCATCCCCACACTCCCCACCTGCTTTCACTAACCCTGTTTGTGTTGTGTCTGTGCAGGTGTTACCCTCAGGTTTCACTCCCTCCTCCTCAGCAGGACGCACACTACATACAACATGGTTGGCATTAGCAGCAGACAAATCAATACACTCTTGGGGGGCCGAACTTGGGGGTTCAGAGGGTACATACTGCGATACTAGACGCCCCAAGTCGGTCCCTAATAAAACATTTGCGGGAATATTTGGCGTTACTCCCACCTCCCGCATCCCCCTCCCGGCACCCCAGTCCAAATACACCATGGCAACGGGAAGGGCCAGCTCCACGCCTCCAACCCCGGAGACGGAAAGAGTCTTTCCTGGTACCAAGTCCTGGGGGGACACCACCTCAGGCCGTACCAGTGTTCGTTCAGCGCCAGTGTCCCGCAGTCCCATGACCGCAGAACGGCCTATGGTGACGGGTTGGATGTTGTCCAGGGACCTACCACCACCCCCTCCCACACACAAAACATTGGGCGCTCTCTGGGACTGGGATGGGGTCTTTTGGCGCTGGGGACACTCAGCCCTAAAGTGTCCTGGTTTGTTGCATAGATGACAACGTCTTACGTCTGGTCCTTGCCTGGAGAGGGCAACAGGGGGATACACCCCTTGTGTTCTAGGGGCCGGGGAAACAGGGGCATGACTGGGCTTACCCCCTCTCCAGGTGCTGCTGGCAGACTTCTTCAGCTCAGGCGCCCTGTTATTGGCATACTCGTCTGCCAGGGCGACTGTAGCAGAAGCCCCTGTTGGTTTTCGGTCACGGAGGAACTGTCGGAGGTCCTCTGGGCAGTTCCACAAGAACTGCTCCGTGACGAACAGTTCCTGGACCTCCTGGCGGGTAGTAAGCGCTAGACCCGAGGTCCAGTGCTCTGCGGCTCTCAACAGCGCCCGCATATGATCGGTCCAGGTGTCCTTGGGGCCACGCAGCAGGCTCCGGAACTTCTGGCGGTACGACTCGGGAGTGAGGTTGTACTGCCGGATCAGGGCCCGCTTGATGCAGTCGTAGTTCTGTACCTCCCCGGCAGGTAAGTCCCCCAAGGCATCCAGGGACTTACCCCTCAAACGGGGGTCAGGTATCTGGCCCACTGATCCCGGGCCAGATGGTGCTGAAGACAGGTCCGTTCAAATGCCACCAGAAAGGAGTCCAGGTCCCCATCCTTCTCCAGTAGAGGGAAGTCCTCAGCTCGGACTTTGGACGACTTGGTCTCCTGATGGGTTGGTTGCTCTAGCGGAAGCCCCCGCTGGGCCAGGTCCAGTTGGTGCTGGCCACCAATGTGATGAAAGCCGGCCGGTGGGTGCAGCTCTCTGGCGCCCCCTTACCTCTCAGGTCAGTCAAGGTACTGCACCTAGAGAAAGTAGTGCCAGGAAGCTGCAACCAGTGCAGGGAACACGGTAGAGTGTTCCCCTTCAACGTCACTAAACCGTAACGTCACTACACAGCACAACTCGCTAGCGCCCTCTTAGCCTCAGGTCAGTCAAGGAACTGCACCTAGGATAAGCGGTCGCCAGAGAGACTGTCCTGTAACCTACTGGGTATCGGGGCCCTCTGTAGTGAGGGTGGTATATATATCTTCCTTGGCCGCGCCAGGAATATATATATCTGAACCTCCGACCGTCACTACCAGCCTTCCCCAATCCCCAGTTGGTATGCTGCCACCAGTCCCTATTTTAGATATACGCCCAGTCCGTGAATGGGCCTATATCGGGTCAGGAACCAACCCTGGGTAGCGTTTTTGGCTTGAGCCGAGCTCACACGGACGTGCGTTCGTTATGCAGAATAAAAGGCAGGCCCACAATTACTTGAGGTAATTGATTATAATAATACACTAGATACACGATATACAACTAAATATACACAGGTATAAGGTCAGGCTAAACTATACAACAATGGAATACAACACACAGAATCACCACAGCATATCAGTTACCGGTTTCTTGATTTTCTTGTGACGCAGGGAGAGGATTCTGCGGTCGCAGGCACGGTTCTTTGTTACAGGCTGAGGCCTACCACCGCATGGTCAAACTGCTCCTCCCCTTGGTGGCCTCAGCTGGTGCTCAGATGTTCAGCACACCACTCTTGGGTCAAGACTGACTTATCTCTTGTCTGTCCTGCTATCTTACCTGCCCCGTCCCGCCCACTGCTGGTGAGGTCAACTGGCTCAGTCTCCACCCTCAGGTCTAACTTCGATCAGAAGCCCAAATTCTATGGAACCCAATAACTTCTTCTGGGATGGTCTCGTGATACCCCCAGGGGTTCCCATGGATTCGGGCCGCCGTAACCGACCTTTTGATATCAATTATGATACCATACGGTCCTCAGGAATGGCTCCGCGCTATATCTTGGCTTCCAGAGCACGTACAAACGTCTACCGCGGAGGCTTGTGTGCGCAATGGCTCCGGGACGCCGTGATATTTTTTTATTGGCCCATCCCACGCAACATGCGTGTACTATTCATGTTTCTATATCTTATGCCTCCATGCTTGTGACAGACAAAGAAACTAGTCCTATGGGACAAATGGTCAGTTACAGATGGACGAAGCACCCCCCCCCTGCTGGCTGTGTTTCCTCTCGAAGCCTTTGAAGCTCCTAGCATTCAAGTGTTAAGTAGGCCCTGGCTCTTCTTATCTCACAGGAGCCTGGATGGGGGAAACTATCTAGTTGACTTTTTAACAGAAGGTCCCAAGGGTGGGGGCTGCTGAAGTGTGGCCATCCCTGGATATGATTTATCTTTACCAAGATGGCGGCTACGGGTTCATCACACCTGGCTATTAATATCAGCGCACAGCTGTCTGTTTAGCCTTTTCTGGTTATATTTAATAGGGGGACCCCAGAAAAAAAAATTTCTGTGTTCCCCCTGTAATCTAGCCAGTAAAATCTAAACAAACAGCTGTGGGTTGATATTATTAGCCAGGGAACATTGTTGGCTAATGGCTCCTTCCCTGGCTAATAATATTAGCCCCCACGGTCAGCTTTCCTTCTGCTGGTTATAAAAATTATGCGGGAGCCCACACCATTTTTTTTTTATTTTAGGCTCTGTGCCCACGATCCGGACGTAGCAGCGCTTTGGAAGCATATTTTTTGCTGCGTCCAAAATGTTGCATTCTATTGAACGCAGGTAAATCCACATGTGTTCACTGAACCATGCGTATTTACAGCATTCTATACTTTCTAGTGGTCAAATTTCTGTTGCAGAGACTAGCGACTCCGCAAGAGACTTTGACATGCTGTGGTCCTGAAAGACGCGCCGCAGTGTCCACAGGTGATCTGCAGCCTCTGATGCACGCATAGTGGACATGGGATTTCTAGAAATCCCATCTACTATGCTGTGACATCTGGACGTTGCCGGTTTGACGCTATATAAACACGCAGCGTTAAACCTGCAGCGGCTCCTGACCAAACTCACCCGCAGCATGTCAATTTCTGTATCGGACACACTAGTCTTCGCTGAAGATTTTGACCAATTGAAGTGTCATTATATGCGGTGGATTCACATGTACAGACAACAAAAGTGCGGCACTAGAACACCGTGTTTTAGATGCAGCAAAAATATGCTGCGTCCGAAGCGCTGCTTGTTGCTGTTCGTGGGGACATAGCAGCTAACGAAATAGCTGTGAGCTGTTAATAATAGCCAGGGACCACGTTTGCCTAATGGCACCTTCCTTGGCTAAAAATAGCAGCTCACAGCTGCCCCAGAAATTACATGAATAGAAATGCTAATGAAGCTTGGGTGAATGAGATCAGCTGACACCTAGCTCTTTTGTTTGGTGATGACAAGGTGTCAATCAGACCCATTCATCAGCAAACCTAATTAAAGTAAAGTAAAGAGTTAAATAAACACACAGACACAGAGCAAACTTTTTATTTGGAATACAACAGACACATTCTTTAATCATTTAAATTAACCAATATACTCACCCTAGTTCTGATGGTAATCCAAGGGTTTAAGCAATGTCCCACCAAATAACTTTATTTAGGTCCTAAAAGCATTCATTGATGTACAAAAACGCTTCAAAAACCGCATAAAAAACGCAGCAAAATCGCACGTTTTTTCCGCAGCGTTTTTCCTGCCAAGAAGATGAAAAAACGCTCAAGAAATTTCTGCTTCAAATCCTGAACGTGTGCACATAGCCTAAAAGTTTACAAGCAATTTCTCATTTTTCCAACAAAACATGTTTTTAGGGACCACATCACATTTGAAGTGACTTTGAGGGGTCTATATGACAGAAAATACCCAAAAGTGACACCATTCTAAAAACTGTACCCCTCAAGGTGCTCAAAACCACATTCAAGAAGTTTATTAACCTTTCAAGTGCTTCACATGAATTAATGGAATGTGTAAGGAAAAAATGAACATTTACAATTTTTTCACAAAACTTTTACCTTAGACCCAAATTTCTTTATTTTCACAAGGTTAACAGAAAAAACTGAACCACAAAATTTGTTGTGCAATTTCTCCTGAGTACACCAATACCCCATAAGTGGGGGAAAAGTACTGTTAGGGTGCACGGCAGGGCTCGGATGGAAATGAGTGCCATTTGACTTTTTGAATGTAAAATTTGCTCGAATAATTAGCGGACGCCATGCCGCGTTTGGGGAGCCCCTGATGTGCCTAAACAGTAGAAATTCCCACCCAAAAGTCACCCAATTTTGGAAACTAGAACCCTTAGGGAACTTATCTAGATGTGTGGTGAGCACTTTGAACCCCTAGGTACTTCACAGAAATTTATAATGTTGAGTCGTGAAAATAAAAAAAAATCACATTTTTCCCAGGAAAATGTTTTTAGCCTCAAATTTTGCATTTTCACAAGGGTAACAGGAAAAATTGCATGACACAATTTGTTGTGTGATTTCTCCTGAGTTCACCGATACCCCATATGTGGAGGAAATGTGTTTGGGCGCAGGGCAGGGCTCGGAAAGGAAGGAATGCCACTTGACTTTTTGAATGCTAAATTTACTGGAATAATTGGCAGACACCATGTTGCATTTAGAGAGTCCCTGATGTGCTTAAACAGTGGAAACCCTCCACAAATGACCCAATTTTGGAAACTAGACCCCTAAAGGAATGTATCTAGATGTGTGGTGAGCACCTTGAACCCCCAGGTGTTTCACAGAAGCTTATAACGTAGAGCAGTGAAAATAAAACAATCCATTTTCCCACAAAAATGTTACATTAGACCCAAATTTTTTATTTTTACAAGGGTAAAAGGAGAAAATAGAACCCAATCTTTGTTTTACAATTTCTCCTCAGTATGCTGATACCACATATGTGGGGGTAAACTACTGTTTAGGCACATGGCAAGGCTTGGAAGGGAAGACGTGCCTTTTGACTTTGGGAGAGCAAAATTGGCTGGAATAATTAGTGGATTCCATGTTGCGTTTGGAGAGCCCCTGATATGGCTAAACAGTGGAAACCCCCCACAAGTGACCCCATTTTGAAAACCAGACACCTCATGGAATTTAACTACACATGTGGTGAGCATTTTGAACCCACAAGTGCTTCACAGAATTTTACAACGTTGATCTGTGAAAATGAAAAAAATATATTTTTCCTGCAAAAATGTTGTTTTAGCCCCAAATGTTTTCATTTTCACAAGGATTGCAGGAGAAAATGGACCATACAATTTGTTGTTCAATTTCTCTTGAGTATGCTGATACCCCATATGTGGGGGTAAACTACTGTTTGGGCGCACGGCAAGGTTCGGAAGGGAAGGAGCGCCTTTTGACTTTTGGAGCTCAAAATTAGCTGAAATAATTAGTAGATTCCATGTCACATTTGGAGAGCCCCTGATGTGCCTAAACAGTGAAAAAAAAACAAAAATGACCCAATTTTGGAAACTAGACCACTCAAGGAATGTATCTAGATGTGTGGTGAGCACCTTGAATCTCCAGAAGCTTCACAGAAGTTTATAATGTAGACCCGTGATAATAAAAAACAACATTTTCCCGCAAAAATGTTACACTATCCCCAAATTTTTGTATTTTCACAAGAATAATAGGAGAAAATAGAATCCAGTCTTTGTTTTACAATTTCTCCTAAGTATGCTGATACCCCATATGTGGGGATAAACTACTGATTAGCCGCACGGCAAGGCTTGGAAGGGAAGGAGTGCCCTTTGACTTTTGCAGCGTAAAATTGACTGGAATAATTTGTGGATTCTGTGTTGCATTTGGAGAGCCCCTGATGTGCTAAATAGTGGAAAGCCCCCTCAAGTGACCACATTTTGGAAACTAGACCCCTCAAGGAATGTATCTAAATATGTGGTGAGCACCTTGAACCCCCAGATGCTTCACAAAAGTATATAACGTAGGGTCATGAAAAAAATAATTTTTCCTGCAAAAATGTTATTTTAGCCACACATTTTTATTTTAAAAAGGGTAACAGGAGAAAATGTTACCCTTGCATTTGTTGTGCAATTTTTCCTGAGTATGCAGATACCCCATATGTTGGAGAAAACTATTGTTTGGGCACACGGCAGGGCTCAAGGAGTGACATTTTGGAAGGCAGGCTTTGATGGAATGGTCTGCAAGTGTCATGCCGACAAAACCAAAAAGAAATTATCTAAAGGCCATACAGTAAAGTTACATAATCTTTATTAGTATCAAAACAATCAATCACAGGGCATGGAAGTGAACAGAGCACAATACAATGGCTGTGCATAGAGGTGCGCAGCAGTAAGGATACATAGTGAAAACAGTAAATGCAAAAATATGATTCATATGAATGTATATTCCCCCTGCACATAAGGGAAAAGGTAGATATAATAGGTATAGGAGTTGAACAAATATAAATTAATCTTAGTATTGTATATCACTCCTAAGGGTAATATTGAACCACGACAGTATGTGTAAAGGTTACATATAACACCATACTGATCAATCATTATAAAGTAAATCGCTTAGAAAGCGAGTTACTGCTATTAGCACTGGTCCATGTGTATATCCATACGAGTCCAGGCTTACCAATGTCAAGCAGAAGCCTGAAATGATGATAATGGAAGGGGTCGGTATATGCTCCAAACTGCCGCCCCAATGCGTGTTTTGGAACCCTTCGTCAGGGTGCATGGTGTCTTGCCGAGTTTGGAGAGCCTCTGATGTTCATAAAAATTAGAAACCCCACACAAGTGACCCCATTTTGGAAACCAAACACCGCAAGCAATTTATCTAGATATGTGGTGAGCTCCTTGAACCCACAAGCGATCACATAATTTTACAACATTGATCTGTGAAAATTAATAAAAAATATTTTTCTCGCAAAAATGTTGTTTTAGCACCAATTTTTTCATTTTCTCAAGGATAGCAGGAGAAAATGGACCCCAAAATTTATTGTGCAACTTCTCCTGAGTACACCAATACACCATATGTGATCTAAAACTACTTTTGAGGGACAGTGCAAAGCTCAGAAGGGAAGAATATTGGAGGTCAGATTTTGCTGGACTGGTTTGAGGGTGCCATGTCACATTGGCAGAACCCCCCATAAGTGACCTCATTTTACAAAATACACCTCTAAATGAGGGGTGCAGTGATAATGTTGACAGGTGTCACAGAATTCTATACCATTGGGCAGTGAAGAAAAAATAATAAAATTTTTACCACCAAAATTTTTGTTTTAGCCCCAGATTTTACATTTTCACACTCGTAAATGGGTAAAAATGGCTCCAAAATGTGTCCCACAATTTCTTCTTAATGTAGAAATACCCCATATGAGGCTGTACAGTACTGCTTAGCCATACGGCGACACTATGGAGGTACGGAGCACTATTTCCCTCCTGGAGCACAGATTTTCCTAGAATAGTTTGCGGACTCCATATTCAGAGGCCCTAAGTGCTAGAAGAGCATAATCCCCTCTCAAGTGACAACAATTTGGAATTGATACCCCTTTGTGAATTTATCTACAGGTGTAGTGACGATTTTGACTCCATGGGTATTTCCCAGAAACAAGCAGCAGTGGATGTTGCTGAGGGTAAATTGCAAACTACCATTGTAGTGCCCAGTACATTATAGTCCTCATAATGTTGTAGTGCCCATACATTGTAGTGCCCAGTATGTTATAGTGCACAGGTTATGCTTCTGGAGACATGCACCCGTAAATTAGGCGGGCTCTCACCACTACAGAAATGCTAACATGTGGACGCTAAATGTGGTTTAGGCACACTGGAACTCAGAAGGGAGAGGGGAATTTGGATTTGGGAGTGGAGAATTTGCTGAATTTCTTTTGGAGGAAGAGGAGCCATTTCACTTTTCAAGAGCCTTTCTACTACCAGTAATGTAGAAGCACCCTATATTTCCATTAACAGATGACGGACCAGGATCACATTGATAGTACTCTCTTTGCTGAGCACTTACTTTGGGGTTTCCATCTAAATCTTTGAGTGACGTGATTCAGATGAAAATCCAGGGGGATGCATTCACTATAATGAGGCAGATGCCTCTGTTCAGTGGTGTCCTTCTTTTCAGTATTGGCCAAAACTGTGGCAGGCCGCGCTTTTATGCACGCCTAAAAAGACAGACACGGCCAGACCACAGGCCAGACGGCATACATAGTGTCTCTGTCTCATTATAGGGTTGCCATCTGAATCATGTATTTCAAAGATTTACACTGAAACCCTGGTGTAAGCGCTCAGCGTAAAGCACAGGATAAATGTGAGCCAAAGCTTTACTGTGATCTTTGGGAGGCAAAATGAACAAATTAACAGCAGGTGAAGAATTGGTTTTTTTTTTTACGCCATTCTTCATGTGGTATAAGTGATTAGATGACTTTATTCTACGGATCATTGCAATTACAGCCATACCAGATTTATAGCAGATTTTTATGTTTGGCTGCTGTCACACACTTAAAAGATGCTTTTTCTTGCGCATCTCCATATTTTGATAGCTATAATTTTTACAGAATTTGGCTGACAGAGTCATGTGAGGGCTTGTTTTTTGTGGGATGAGTTGATATTTTTATTGGCACCATTTTCGGTCACCTGACATTTTTTGATCACTTTCTATTTCGGTTTTTGGAAAGTTGAATGAGCAAAAACCAGCAATTCAGGAATTGTTTGTTTAATTGTTTATTTGTTGTTTTTTATATGCCATTATCATTCTGTGTATGGTAAAATTAATAAGGCTGCTTTATTCTTCAAGTCAGTATGATTACAGCAATACCACATTTATATATATTTTTTTATGTTTTGGAGCTTTTACACAATAAAAACTATTTTATAGAAAAAATTATTTTTGCATTGCTTTATTCTGAAAGCTATAACTTTTTTATTTCTCAATTGATGGAGCTGTATGGCAGCATATTTTTTTGTGGGAAATTATGTTGTTGTCAGAGATACCATTTTTATTTACATTCATCTTTTTATTGCATTTTATTCCCCTTTTTGTTCGGCGGTATGATGATAAATCATCTTTTTTGCCTCTTTTTACTTATTTATTTTTACAGTATTCACTAAAGAGGTTAACTAGTGGAACAGTTTTATGGGTTGGGTCGTTCCGGATGTGCAAACCGATACCAAATATGTGTACTTTTTTGTTTACTTTTTTTTTTCATAAAATATTTATTTATGGGTGCAATATATACAGTACAGACCATTGGACACACCTTCTCATTTAAAGATTTTTCTGTATTTTCATGGCTTTGAAAATTGTACATTCACACTGAAGGCATCAAAACTATGAATTAACACATGTGGAATTATATACTTAACAAAAAAGTGTGAAACAACTGAAAATATGTCTTATATTCTAGGTTCTTCAAAGTAGCCACCTTTTGCTTTGATGATTGCTTTGCACACTCTTGGCATTCTCTTGATGATCTTCAAGAGGTAGTCACCGGAAATGGTCTTCCAACAATCTTGAAGGAGTTCCCAGAGATACTTAGCACTTGTTGGCCCTTTTGCCTTCACTCTGCGGTCCAGCTCACCCCAAACCATCTTGATTGGGTTCAGGTCTGGTGACTGTAGAGGCCAGGTCATCTGGCGTAGCACCCCATCACTCTCCTTCTTGGTCAAATAGCCCTTACACAGCCTGGAGGTGTTTGGGGTCATTGTCCTGTTGAAAAATAAATGATGGTCCAACTAAACGCAAACCGGATGGAATAGCGTGCCGCTGCAAGATGCTGTGGTAGCCATGCTGATTTAGTATGCCTTCAATTTTGAATAAATCCCCAACAGTGTCACCAGAAAAGCACCCCCACACCATCACACCTCCTCCTCCATGCTTCACGGTGGGAACCAGGCATGTAGAGTCCATCCGTTCACCTTTTCTGCGTCGCACAAATACACGGTGGTTGGAACCAAAGATCTCAAATTTGGACTCATCAGACCAAAGCACAGATTTCCACTGGTCTAATGTCCATTCCTTGCGTTCTTTAGCCCAAACAAGTCTCTTCTGCTTGTTGCCTGTCCTTAGCAGTGGTTTCCTAGCAGCTATTTTACCATGAAGGCCTGCTGCACAAAGTCTCCTCTTAACAGTTGTTGAAGAGATGTGTCTGCTGCTAGAACTCTGTGTGGCATTGACCTGGTCTCTAATCTGAGCTGCTGTTAACCTGCGATTTCTGAGGCTGGTGACTCGGATAAACTTATCCTCAGAAGCAGAGGTGACTCTTGGTCTTCCTTTCCTGGGGCGGTCCTCATGTGAGCCAGTTTCTTTGTAGCGCTTGATGGTTTTTGCAACTGCACTTGAGGACACTTTCAAAGTTTTCCCAAATTTTCGCACTGACTGACCTTCATTTCTTAAAGTAATGCTGGCCACTCATTTTTCTTTACTTAGCTGCTTTTTTCTTGCCATAATACAAATTCTAACAGTCTATTCAGTAGGACTATTAGCTGTGTATCCACCAGACTTCTGCACAACACAACTGATGGTCCCAACCCCATTTATAAGGCAAGAAATCCCACTTATTAAACCTGACAGGGCACACCTGTGAAGTGAAAACCATTTCTGGTGACTTCCTCTTGAAGCTCATCAAGAGAATGCCAAGAGTGTGCAAAGCAGTCATCAAAGCAAAAGGTGGCTACTTTGAAGAACCTAGAATATAAGACATATTTTCAGTTGTTTAACACTTTTTTGTTAAGTATATAATTCCACATGTGTTAATTCATAGTTTTGATGCCTTCAGTGTGAATGTACAATTTTCATAGTCATGAAAATACAGAAAAATCTTTAAATGAGAAGGTGTGTCCAAACTTTTGGTCTGTACTGTATATATATATATTTTTATTATTATTTTGTGAATTTTTTTCCCTTTTTTACATGTTTTTTACTTAGTCCCTCTATGGAACTTTTTGCAGTCTGATAGCTTATAAAGCATAGTAATGCAAGAGCATTGCCATACTTTATAATCTGTCAGCACTGCACTGCCACACAAACTTGTTACACTATGCTCTGAGCATGGTGTAACACGTTTTCTAGCTCTGGTGACCCAGATGTCGTCATGACGACATCGAGTCACCGTGGCAACGATCGGACCCCCATGATGACGTTACGACGGTGCCGATCGGAGGGCAGAGGTGGCTTTCTCTCTCTGCCTGCCTTCTTAATGCTGCTATCGATATAAATTTTCCTTTTTGTGTTAGTTAAATAAATAGTGTTGGTTAAGCACCACTGTCTCCTCATTGTCTGCGCTGTTGCATCCAAATAACCTGCTTACAACTATACAATGTACACAGAAAGTTGCTAATCAGTGGTGTGGGCAGGGTTCAGCATTTATAACTCTGCTAGATCTTCATCAGAGAGAACTGTGATTGTATCTAAAAGACAACATGCAGACCAGTAAGCGACACATCACTGGAATCAAGGTCTCAGCTCCTACATGTTGCTGCTCTCAGTTTACATAGCAAAATCCTGGTTACCGATTCCCAATAAGCCTATAGGTCTGTGAAAATCATGTACAGCACATGGATTACATCATTATGTAATCCATGTGCTTTCTGTGATTAAGAGTGCATTAGATAGGAGAATCTTTACCATTCTTTTTAAGTAGAATCAATTCAATAATGAAACTCATGTTTGTAGTGACGGTCATGTGAGGACTTTTTTTTTTCAGGATGAGGTATCATTGACGTGTCATGAGATGTCAGTGACATGATTCTGGGGTACAAATTACTTGTTAATAAACTTTTATCAACTTTTTCTAGAAGGAGTGTGAAAAAAACAACATTTCTGCCATTATTTTTTACATTTTAAATATTACAGTATTTTTCATTCTGCACAAATAAAGTGTTTACTTTATTCTTTAGGTAAGTATAATTAAAGAAATACCCTTTTTATATTGTTTTATTTATGATTTATTTTACAATTGATGCACATTTTGAAAATAAATTATTTGCTTTTGGATGCCATATTCTGAGAACCATAAATTGCAGTTTTAATTTGTGCCATTTTGTGGTACATGTGCCTTTTTGATAACTTTTCATTAACTTTTTGTGAGCCAAAAAGAACAAAAACAAGCAATTCTATATAAATATATATACAGTCATTACCGAAAGTGTTAGCGCCCTTGAAATTGTTCCAGAAAATGAAGTATGTGAGCCTACATCTTTCCCGGTAGATGATGGCTGACTTAATCAGCCATCATATGCCTTTAACCATCACACCTCCTCCTCCATGCTTCACGGTGGGAACCAGGCATGTAGAGTTCATCCGTTCACCTTTTCTGCGTCGCACAAAGACACGGTGGTTGGAACCAAAGATCTCAAATTTGGACTCATCAGACCAAAGCACCGATTTCCACTGGTCTAATGTCCATTGCTTGTGTTCTTTAGCCCAAACAAGTCTCTTCTGCTTGTTGCCTGTCCTTAGCAGTGGTTTCCTAGCAGCTATTTTACCATGAAGGCCTGCTGCACAAAGTCTCCTCTTAACAGTTGTTGAAGAGATGTGTCTGCTGCTAGAACTCTGTGTGCCATTGACCTGGTCTCTAATCTGAGCTGCTGTTAACCTGCGATTTCTGAGGTTGGTGTGACGCGCCCCCTGGGCCGTGGGGATACCCGGAGCCAGGCCTTGTAGATGCTGGGGGTTGTAGTCACCGTGGCGGCGACCCGGTCCGTGACCCAGGGCAGTCAAACCAAGGGCGTATTGTCTGTATTTAGGTTACCGTCTGACTACGCCACCTGTGGATTGCGGTTATTGTTAACCGCCGCTGCGGAGCAGTCCGCTGAAGCTGGTGGAGTGCGCAGCAAGTGTAATATGACTCCCCACAGGAAGAGTGTAGCTTCAGGGCAGCGCGTGTGAATGATGGTGGTTGTGCAGGGCGTCCCAGTACAGTTTGTGCTGGCGCGGTAAGAAACACGGAGACAAGATGGTGCAGTCCCAGGGTCTTTACTCACAGTTATCTACTTCCAAGTTACAGACGTCCAGTCAACTTCCCACGTCGTGCTGTGCGTACTCAGTGAGGGGCTCAGTCCACCCTCAGATAACTTCAGAGCACTTCTCAGGACCTCGTTCTGTGTACCTTCCTCTGGCCTCTTCCTGCACCTCACACCCAGCGCCACTTCTATCCGGTACCCTCGGGCCTTAGCGGGCGACGTATGTTCCGTCCCCTGGTCCTATGTGGACACCTTCTTAGGGCCACTGGTGTGGATTATGGTTACAGCATGTTAGACACTGTAACCGCCGGTTCCTAGCTGAGCCTTCAATGTTTCTCCACTAGTTGAGGGATCCGGTTCCCTATTCTGGCCTCGACCACTCTACCTCCTGGTAGCAGCGGGCGTACGGGTGGCCTTCTGCACGGCCCGTACCCCTAGGGTCCCTTCTGGATTTCTGGAGCCTTCCTGCCCCTTCTCTCTCCCAGGCTCAGGCCTTCTGGATAGGCCTGCCCGTGGAGCAGAGCTCCTACAGAGCCCCTGCTCCTGTCTGCCCCTCAGTCTGACTGACTGGCTGAACTGAACTGCGCACTGTCCTAAGATGGCTACTCTCTTTTATATCTCTCACGATGTGCTCCCCTTAACTACTTCCTCCACCCATCCACTACATAGTTCCCCCTAACTAGGTGGCTTCCCCCACTCCAGCCAGGGATCAAGGACAGTTGTGCTCTCCCTTAGGAGCATTGTCGCCCTGTCCCCCGGAAATGTGGTGTAGTGAATGCAGTGTTAGGGTCCTGAGCCATACTCCTTCCTTACCTGAGAGTGAGATACCACACCTCTGGATGAGATGCAATACCTCTGTGGCGACCGAACCCTCAGGGGCACCACAGGTGACTCGGATAAACTTATCCTCAGAAGCAGAGGTGACTCTTGGTCTTCCTTTCCTGGGGCAGTTCTCATGTGAGCCAGTTTCTTTGTAGCGTTTGATGGTTTTTGCAACTGCACTTGGGGACACTTTCAAAGTTTTCCCAATTTTTCGCACTGACTGACATTCATTTCTTAAAGTAATGATGGCCACTCGTTTTTCTTTACTTAGCTGCTTTTTTCTTGCCATAATACAAATTCTAACAGTCTATTCAGTAGGACTATCAGCTGTGTATCCACCAGACTTCTGCACAACACAACTGATGGTCCCAACCCCATTTATAAGGCAAGAAATCCCACTTATTAAACCTGACAGGGCACACCTGAGAAGTGAAAACCATTTCCGGTGACTACCTCTTGAAGCTCATCAAGAGTGTGCAAAGCAGTCATCAAAGCAAAAGGTGGCTACTTTGAAGAACCTAGAACATAAGACATATTTTCAGTTGTTTCACACTTTTTTGTTAAGTATATAATTCCACATGTGTTAATTCATAGTTTTGATGGCTTCAGTGTGAATGTACAATTTTCATAGTCATGAAAATACAGAAAAATCTTTAAATGAGAAGGTGTGTCCAAACTTTTGGTCTGTACTGTACATTCCCAGGGTGCATTTCAAACAGCAAACTTATTTTATTAACACTTCATGCTCTGTGTTCAGCATTTCAGACCTCATAGGTGGCATCCTGTTTGGGCATGTTATACCATGGGCGTTCTCCCGTATAATGTACTGCTTCACTAGATCGCACATCGATTTCACTCATCTCTGGTAGTGCCACCATAAACATGTAATGTAATACATCACTACAAACATTAGCATTAAGATTTGAAAGTAAGTTGTATTTCTTAGATATTTTCACTTTAGAACATTAGCACTTTGACCAGAACACCTTAAACATGGATCAAATTTGATTAAGCTAACAAAAAGGGACATTGTATGAATATTCAAAGTCACAACACTTACTAATTCACACACTAGTTTATGAATGACCTAATGTAAGACAGAAGAATTAAATGGGTAGAAGGGTAAAAAGAGCAATTGTAAGTACACATTGCCATTGTAACGGGTCTGGGAGGCGGAACCTCTGAGCAACTTATACAAGGGGGCAGTCCTTGTAAGGAAGCGGGTGGCGACCAGGGAAGACAGGCAGGCGGTCACAGCAGGTGACCGGGACAGTCTCTGGGTAAACAGGCAGGTACGACCTGTGACGGCTGAGCCTCCAGGTAGGCTAGCAGGCAGGTGGCAGATGAGTGCTCCCAGGTGAGCAGACGAGAGTCTCAGGATAAGCAGGTGGTCACAGCATGTGACGGCGGAGCCTCCAGGTAGGCTAACAGGCAGGTAGCAGATGAGCGCTCCCAGGTGAGCGGGCAAGAGTCTCTGGACTGGCAGGTGGTCACAGCACGTGACGGCGGAGCCTCTAGGTAGGCTAACAGGCAGGTAGCAGATGAGCGCTCCCAGGTGAGCGGGCAAGAGTCTCTGGACTGGCAGGTGGTCACAGCACGTGACGGTGGAGCCTCTAGGTAGGCTAACAGGCAGGTAGCAGATGAGCGCTCCCAGGTGAGCGGGCAAAAGTCTCTGGACTGGCAGGTGGTCACAGCACGTGACGGCGGAGCCTCCAGGTAGGCTATCAGGCAGGTAGCAGGTGAGCGGGCAAGAGTCTCTGGACTGGCAGGTGGTCACAGCACGTGACGGCGGAGCCTCCAGGTAGGCTATCAGGCAGGTAGCAGGTGAGCGCTCCCAGGTGAGCGGGCAAGCTGGTCCATAGACAGACTGACAGGTGTCGGAAGGCAGACCGTCGGACCTCAGGCTAGCAAGCAGGAAAGAGGATGACAGGCAGGAATCAGGCAGCAAACTGGCAGGAGACTGGCAGGTAACTGGCAAGTAACTGGCAGGTAACTGGCAACGGGACCTGAGGGCTGAAGCAGAGTAGTGAACAGTGCAACAACATTGCTCGGGCACCTCCATTTTGGAGGAGGTGCCTTATATATGGAGGGATCCTCCGGCCATTGGCCGGGGACTCCTTAGGGCGACGCGCGCGGCCCCTTTAAGAGAGGGGGAGCGCGCGCACGCCCTAAGCACAGTGACCGGGGGAGAGCGGCGGCTGCAAGCAGAGCGGGAGGAAGCCGCCGGGCACGGAGCAGAGAGGTGAGGGGAACAGCGTCCCTGCCTAGCAGGAGGCAGGGATGCCGACGCTACAGTACCCCCCCCTTTAGGCCCCCCCTTTTTTAGGCCAGACAAAAATTTAGCAAGGATGAGAGGGGCATGGATGTTCTCCCGGGGCTCCCATGTTCTCTCCTCAGGACCAAACCCCTTCCAATCCACTAGAAAAAAGGTCTTTCCTCTTACCCTTTTGGTGGCCAGAATGTTCTCTACCTAAAACTCGTCTTCAGCAGAAACCGGAGCAGGAGGCGTACCTGTAGACTTGGAAAAGGAGTTAAGTACCACGGGTTTGAGAAGAGATACATGGAAGGAGTTAGGGATCCGTAAGTTGGCCGGGAGTTTCAATTTGTAGGCCACCGGGTTGATCTGTTTGATAACCTCCAGTGGGCCGATGAACCGAGGCCCTAACTTATAGGAAGGAATCTTGAGCCGGACATATTTGGATGAGAGCCAGACTTTATCTCCGGGACGAAATTGTGGGGAATCCAGGCGTTTTTTGTCGGCGTGTCTCTTCATCCGCTCGGACGACTGAAGGAGTGCGGATCGGGTACTCTCCCAAATGGAGGAAAATTTGCTAACGAGAGATTCCGCAGCCGGGTTGTCCACAGAGGTGGAGACAGGAAAAGGGATCCGAGGATGCTGACCGAAGACTACAAAAAACGGGGATTTAGAAGAAGATTCGCTCTCGTGATTGTTGTAAGAGAACTCGGCCCATGGTAGGAGATCCACCCAGTCTGAATGGTGGGCATTAACGAAGTGCCGGAGGTAACTGGTCAAATTCTGATTGATCCGCTCCACTTGACCATTGGACTGTGGGTGGTAAGCGGAGGAGAAGTCCAGGGTGACGTCGAGCAGTTTACATGTGGCTCTCCAGAAGCGTGAGGTGAACTGAACCCCACGATCCGACACGATGTGGAGAGGCAGACCATGGAGACGGAAGATGTGGCGGATAAAGTCTTTAGCTAGCTCGGGAGCAGACGGGAGGCCTGGCAGGGGAATAAAATGAGCCATTTTAGAAAAGCGGTCAGCGACCACCCAAATGACCGTGCAACCGGCAGAGACGGGGAGATCTGTTATGAAGTCCATAGCTATATGTTGCCACGGGGCAGCAGGCACAGGCAGAGGAAGAAGGCGGCCGGTAGGCAGGTGTCTCGGAACTTTGTTGCGGGCGCAGGACACACAGGCAGAAACAAAGTCAATTACATCCTTGTGCAGGGTAGGCCACCAGTAGTGCCGGGTAATAAGCTGGAGGGTCTTTTTCTGACCGGCGTGCCCAGCTAGCTTAGACGAGTGACCCCAGTGTAGAATCTTCTCCCGATCGGACTCCATTACGAACGTCTTACCAGGAGGGAGACGATTTAGGCCCACGGGGGCTACCTGCATTACTCTGGCGGGATCGATGATGTGTTTAGGCTCCTCCTCAAGATCAGACACCAGAAAGGATCGGGACAGGGCGTCAGCTTTGATGTTCTTGTCAGCCGGACGAAAATGAAGAATGAAATCAAAGCGGGCAAAAAACAAAGACCACCGGGCTTGGCGCGGGTTAAGTCTCTGGGCACTCTGGAGATATGCCAAGTTCTTGTGGTCAGTGTAAATTATTACCGGGTGGAGAGCCCCCTCGAGCAGGTAATGCCACTCCTCCAGTGCCATCTTAATGGCCAACAATTCTCGGTCTCCTATAGAATAATTGCGCTCAGAAGAGGAGAAAAGTTTGGAGAAAAAGCCGCAGGTTACCTTTCTTCCGGAAGAAGATTTTTGGGTAAGTACCGCCCCAGCTCCGGAGGAGGAAGCGTCAACTTCTAGGAAGAATTGTTTGTTGCCGTCCGGACGATGCAGCACCGAGGCGGAGAGGAAGGCCTGTTTTAAGGAAAGAAATGCCTCCTCTGCTTCGGGCGGCCATTCTCTGGGGTTCGTACCTTTACGGGTGAGAGCAGAGATAGGGGCGGTCCAGGAAGAGAAGTGCGGTATGAACAGGCGGTAATAGTTGGCGAAGCCCAGGAACCGCTGAATAGCCTTCAACCCCTCTGGTCGGGGCCACTTCTGGATGGCAGACAGTTTCTCAGGATCCATTTGTAGACCTGTCTGAGAGATTATGTAGCCCAGAAATGGAAGAGAGGTCTGCTCAAAGATGCACTTCTCATATTTAGCGTAGAGGTGGTTCTGCCTGAGCCTGAGCAGGACCTGATGAACGTCCCTCCGGTGAGTAGGAAGATCCGGAGAGAAGACCAAGATATCGTCCAGGTACACCACCACGCAGGAGTAGAGAAGATCACGGAAAATGTCATTGACCAACTCTTGAAAGACGGCAGGAGCGTTACAAAGACCGAAGGGTATCACAAGGTACTCATAGTGGCCGTCCCGGGTATTGAATGCCGTCTTCCACTCATCCCCCTGACGGATACGGACCAGGTTATACGCCCCACGGAGATCCAGTTTGGTGAAGATTCTAGCCCCCCTCAGACGGTCAAATAATTCAGGAATAAGCGGAAGGGGGTATTTATTCTTCACAGTAATCTGGTTTAGGCCTCTATAGTCTATACATGGACGGAGTGAGCCGTCCTTCTTTTTGACAAAGAAGAAGCCTGCTCCCGCCGGGGAGGTAGATTTCCGGATAAATCACCGGGCCAGGTTCTCCTCAATATATTCAGACATGGACCGGGTTTCAGCAGCGGACAAAGGGTAGATTCGCCCACGGGGAGGAGTAGAGCCGGGCATCAGGTCGATTGGGCAGTCGTATGGTCTATGAGGAGGTAAAGTCACTGCCTCTTTTTTATTGAAGACATCCGCATAAGACCAATAGGGAACCGGAAGACCGGGCAGATTGGCTGGGGTAGGAGAAGGACGGGCAGGACGAACGGGAACTAGACAAGTCTTATGGCAGTCCTGTCCCCAGCGAAGGACCTCTCCGGTCTGCCAATCAAGCATGGGTGCATGTTTCTGGAGCCAAGGCAGGCCAAGCAATAGTGCGTGAGAGAGTCCAGGCAGAACATGAAAGGAGATGCTCTCAGAATGCAGCATTCCCACCTGTAGAGTCAGAGATTCGGTGATGAGTTGGATGGGATGTGGTAAGAGGCCCCCATCCACGGCGGCGACAGATAAAGGTACGGCCAGAGGTTTGGTGGGAATGTGGTATTTTTCTACCAGGGATTGAGAGATGAGATTTCCAGCAGCTCCAGAGTCAAGTTGAGCCAGTTCAAAATAGCGGTTCTCTCCGCAGAAGATAGAAACAGACAGCATCAGGGATGGAGAGGGTTTACTTTTGTCTAGGGCGACCTCTCCGAGCGATCCTAGACACAGGCGTTTCCGGACCTCTCAGGACAGGAACGGATCAGGTGCTCCTTACTGCCACAGTAGAAACAGCTCCCCTCGGCACGACGTAAGTCTTGACGGGTCTTGACCATCTTGGTCTGGTTGACCTGTATAGGCTCAGGTGAGTGTGCCTGGAGAGTGACGGGTCTCTGAGAGGTAGGGACTAGACGTGGAATCCTCCTCTCACGGGTGACCTCCCTAGCGCGCTCCTGGAACCGGATGTCAATCCGGGTGGCAAGTGTAATCAAGTCGTCGAGAGTGGTAGGAATGTCCCGACGAGCGAGTTCATCTTTAATACGGCCGGACAGACCCTCCCAGAAGACGGACACCAGGGCGTCGTTATCCCAGGCCAGCTCCGAAGCAAGGGTACGGAACCGTATGGCATATTGGCCCACGGTGAGACTCCCTTGACGGAGGCGTAGCAGAGATGAGGCGGATGAGGTCCTCCGTCCGGGTTCGTCGAAGACCTTCCGGAAAGCCGTGAGAAAGGCTGGCAGGTCGGACACCAGAGGGTCTCCTCTCTCCCATAGAGGATTTAGCCAAGCCATTGCCTCTCCCGTGAGATGGGACATGATGAAGGCTACTTTGGCCCGGTCGGAATTAAACTGGTGGGACTGGTGTTCAAAGTGCAGGGTGCACTGGTTAATGAAGCCCCGAGCTTGAGCGGAGTCGCCTCCGAAGCGAGGAGGTGCAAAAAGCCGGATTCCAGAGCAGGATACTATGGTATTGGTGGTTGCTGGTGGGGCAGTCAAAGTGTCCAGGCGAGTATTGACTTTCCGCAGGTGACCCAGGATGGACTCCTGTTGGGACCTCTGTCGGGACAGTTCATGACAAAGGTCCGAGAGCGAGGGAGCTTGGGTGCCACCGGGTTCCATGGCCCGAGCAAACTGTAACGGGTCTGGGAGGCGGAACCTCTGAGCAACTTATACAAGGGGGCAGTCCTTGTAAGGAAGCGGGTGGCGACCAGGGAAGACAGGCAGGCGGTCACAGCAGGTGACCGGGACAGTCTCTGGGTAAACGGGCAGGTACGACCTGTGACGGCTGAGCCTCCAGGTAGGCTAGCAGGCAGATGGCAGATGAGTGCTCCCAGGTGAGCAGGCGTGAGTCTCAGGATAAGCAGGTGGTCACAGCATGTGACGGCGGAGCCTCCAGGTAGGCTAACAGGCAGGTAGCAGATGAGCGCTCCCAGGTGAGCGGGCAAGAGTCTCTGGACTGGCAGGTGGTCACAGCACGTGACGGCGGAGCCTCTAGGTAGGCTAACAGGCAGGTAGCAGATGAGCGCTCCCAGGTGAGCGGGCAAGAGTCTCTGGACTGGCGGGTGGTCACAGTACGTGACGGCGGAGCCTCTAGGTAGGCTAACAGGCAGGTAGCAGATGAGCGCTCCCAGGTGAGCGGGCAAAAGTCTCTGGACTGGCAGGTGGTCACAGCACGTGACGGCGGAGCCTCCAGGTAGGCTATCAGGCAGGTAGCAGGTGAGCGCTCCCAGGTGAGCGGGCAAGAGTCTCTGGACTGGCAGGTGGTCACAGCACGTGACGGCGGATATATTAAGAGGAAAATATTTTGATGGAAATGCTTCTTTAAGTGTTATTGTTATCTTATTTCAAGAACTGTGATGTATATATGAAAATGTTAAGATTAATTACCAAAACAAAAAAAAAAATCGAAAAATCAGGCACAGTATATATTTCAAAAACACAAAATACATTTAACTCTGTTTACACGTAGCATGATGGTCTTAAATTTATAGTAATCCACAAGTAGAATTCCAGTGGTAGGTTAACAGATAAAAATTGACAAAGACTGAGAAATAAGGGTAAGTAATTAGAAAATATCATGATAGTCTGGAGAATCGGATGACCTCTCAAAGGAGAAGATTATTACAGCTTTTCTGTATTTGTATATAGGCAGAATATTGACAGATCTTCGTACACGCTTCCATATTGAATGATTTTGCTGATTCCTAATCCTACGATGAGGAATAACAGCGATTTGGACGCAGCGTATTTTCACTGCATCCAAATCGCTGTGTTCTATTAAAGCGCATTTGTTTAGGTTATATGCAGATTTACCGCATCTAATGACAGGTCATTGGGGAAAATACGCAGCGGCAGGGTCTCCGCTACAGAAATGAACATGCTGCAGCTTTTAAATCCACACCGCAGGTGAGATATGCAGCGTTAAAAATAAGCACAGTGGGCGTGGGATTTCTATAAATCCATCCACTCGGCTTGCAATGTAGAATGTAGCATTTTGGAACTAGCGAAATTACGCTTCGTCTAAAACGCTGCTATTCCGGATCGTGGACACGCAGCCTAAAATGCTTTGATGTGACATCTGCATGCAAAGAATAATATATAATGAAATAAGACATTTAAAACATAAGTTTAACATCCATTTGCATGCTTTAATTTACTAAAGTGTTCTATTTTACCTGCACACACTAATTATGGTAAATGTGGATTTCTATCAGTTTTCATATATTTCCTGCCATTCTTAAATAACAGATGCGTTCATATTTGTAAACCCGGATACTGTATTACTAAACTGTAGAAATATTACATTGTGTGTTCTTGTTTGCAGAAATGATGGAAGTCCTGACAAAAGACAACATGCTTCAGAGAAAAACAAGACTCGGTGTCAAAAAAATGGTCCAGTGCAAAGTGATCCAAACGGTCCATCTGTTCCTCCAATTCATCCCGAGAGGCTGAAAGACTTTGTGGAAGATGAATACCTAAATGGAAACTTGACCACATGGGAAATGAAGATTTCTGGAGCCCCAGAGCAACCGTTGCGAGATGCTGTTGAACCTATTGCTTCAATGGTTCGAAAACCAAGTGTGCGGCCAAAGAATGAGTTCCTGAGATTTGAAGATATCAGTGCAGCAGCCTTTAAAATTCAAAGTGGTGTTCAAAAGACCCCCTGCATGGTACAAATCACAAGTATATTATTGCACTACAAAAAGGTGGTGTTACAATGATTCAATGGTTCAACCCTGAAGTGAGGGAGGAGATGGATGAAGGAATGGTCAAACTTTCGAACTTTGTTTTTTCCTAGTTATCCAAAGGCAGGGCAAAAATAACTTTATTTTTCTCTAGTGATCCAGGGAATGGGGCAAAATAAACAGAAAACGTAAGGCATAAGCCATTTTGCTATGCAATGGAAACATTTTCCTCTTGTTTTCAAGTGCTAATCAGATAGAATCAATAATTAAATAAGAATACTTTATATAGTTTAAATCCTTCACGCTCCCTGGCATACATGTACGTGATGTCCAGGGTACACATTTATGGAGCAGACTCAGGAGCTGTGCTCCCTCCATACAGGGCAGATGTAATATATATCCAGCTTCTACCTGTAACAGCAGCAATTGGCCGCTGCCAATCACTTACAGAGGCAGGGATTGCTGGTGTGCGCTGTCCCCGGCACTCAACGTCTCCTTACGATGCGATCATACAGGAACAATGAGTCAGTCAGGCAACCTATTGCCTGCTGAAGGCTTCCTAAACCCTCATTTTGATAGTCCTCTGAAGCTCAGCTGTAGGTTGTGTTTCAAAGGAGGCGGCAATTTATAATATAGACTTCAATACTATGGTATTGCAGTCTATAGTATAAGCAATCAAATGATCACAGGTCAATGTCCCCAAGGGGACAAAAAAATGAAAAAATAAAAAAAATGAATGTTTTAAAAAATATTAAAAAAATTAAAAAAAAAAGAACAGTTTAAATCACACCCCTTTCCCAGTTTTAAAATACAGAATTAAAAAAATAATAACAATTAATATTATTTGTATCTCCACATAAATAAAAGTCAGGTTTATCAAAATATAAAATTATTTAAAACATATGAGGAACTGTGAAAAAACTTGCCAAATTTGTGCTTTTTCAATCACCACAATTCCCCCAAAAATGCAATAAAAATTGGTCAATATCTCGTATCTACCTCAAAATGGTATTCGTGAAAATTATTGCTCGGCATGCAAAAAACAAGTCCCCACACAGCTACATCAACAAAAAAATAAAAAGCTAAAGTTCTCAGAAAATGGAGACACAACCTTTTCAGGATTTTTTTTCACTACAAAAATGTAAAAAAAAACTAAACACATTTGGTATTACTGTAATCACATTTAGCTGGAAAATCTTGTTGTTTGGTCATTTTGCTACACAATGAACTCTTTAAAAACAAAACCTGAAAAACTGAGTCAGATTTGAAGTTTTTTTCACAATTTCACCCCACTTGGATTTTTTTTATTATTTTTCTTACGTATTCATATATGTTAATCATGTCTTCACTTCTTCTCAAGATTAAATTAAAGCAAATTTTTTGAATACTCGATTTTTGTAGCCCTTATCAGTCTGGTTATTAAGTTTTACATTTTTCCCAAGTCCAGTGAACTGGATTTTTGTTATCAATATAAATCATCTAGAGGAGGTTGTGGGTAGATTCTTATGATACTGGGGACACCCTGAGACCCTGGCAGGGCAGTGGGGAAGGGGATGGAGATATAATTAAATGTTTTATTGTATATGTATTAATGTATTAAATTGGGACTACTGAAACAACTCTTGGTGCATGAACTTTAATTTGGCACTACTACTAGGTCCTGCATTGTTCTACTATTATCAAGAAGCCCAGTTTCAGGTATACATCATTTATATTACTGATGTCGTAGGATAGCTATGTAGGTTTTATTCTGCCCTAGTGCAGAATAGGACTAGGGTGATTATTGTTATTTTATGTATTCTTCTGTAATGGATGCATCCTTGCCATGCTGCTTTTAAGTACCCAGGCTCCCATACCTGCCAGGCCAATTATAGCCATGTACACCTCATCAAGAAGGTAACTTGAATCTTACAATGTAACAAAGTAATTAGTATTAATTATATTAGTAATCTACTTATATGGGACAGGAAAACTTTTGGGTCACATTAGGTTCCAACCTGTGACTACATTTATGCACCCCTGGGCTTTACCTGTGCAGTGGAAGCCATTCCAGTTTAAGCTGACTGTTTCTTTATGTGCAGAGTATGTGCATTCTTTCATAGGACTTAAAATTGACAAATAAACTATTCAAAATTGAGAGTCCTCAGTGATTGATACCTTTTAATGGCTAACTTAAAAGATGGCAACAAATAGCAGCTTTCAAGACTACTTAGGTCTTGAAAGCTTGCTATTTGTTACCATCTTTCTAGGTAGCCATTAAAAGGTATCAACCATTGAGGACTCTCAACTTTGAATATTTTTCTATCTGCTGGCCAACATGATACAAAGATATATTTTTCCTGTTAAAACTGACAACTCATCTTTTTTTCTTGCATTATGTTATTTCAGTATTCAAGGATTTCAAAGCAGTATGGGATAGACATTTACCTGAAGAAGGAATATCTACAGTATACAGGATCAGTGAAAGAGAGAGGTGTTCTGTACCTTCTCACATCGCTCAACGAGGTACAATCTGATTCTTGAATTAACACATTCTCTTTGTTTTAATAACAAGGTGAAACTAACGGGCATTTATACTGAAAAGTAATCATGAAAAAGTGTTGTTAAAAATGCTCATTGAACAGTTATCTTGTCGTGTAAACAGGCTGCAGATCACCCGATGAACAAGCAAAAACGCTCATTCATTGGGAGCAATGATCTTTTATGCCGCACAAAAATCATCGTTCTTGACTGTTCATCGTCCTGTGTAATCAGGACTCTCACTGCCTAGAATCATGGCAGCCTATGCGCTCTGAGTGATCTAGTATAGATTTTTCAGTGCACATCGTTTACTTTTGTTTGCCTGTTTCAACAACTGCCAATTGGTACGGTTGTCGTATTTTGCCGGATAGGTCCACGTAAATGGACCATAAGAGTACGGAAGAGACTGAAGAGACTGCTCAAGGGTGTTTGCTATTGTGAAACTATTCTCCATTATAACATCCATAAGGCAGATGTACAAACAGATTGTATATTACAAATTGCTTACATTCATAGATCTTTTAGACATGATGATGATCTGACATTTGCTTACTTTAAAATTATATTTCAGAATGGCTGTATAAAACTGATATTCGCTGATAATACTGATATTAAAATGAACTTTTACAGGTGACACATTTCCTTTGTATTTTAGGCAAAAAAAAAATATATTGTCATTTTTTTTTTCAATTTTAAAAATTACAAAAAGGAAAATGGGCCGATGCAAAAGTTTGGGCACCCTTGGAGATTTGTGTGCTCAGATAACTTTGACCAAGGTTTCAGCTTGTTCACTATCATCGTTAGGAAAGACCAGTTGATGCAAATTTCCCAGCTTTAGAAAAACCAAGCCTCTTCTCACCTTGTGCCAAAACAACAGCAGCCATGGGTTCTTCTAAGCAACTGCCTAGCACTCTGAAAATGAAAATGATGGAGGCCCACAAAGCAGGAGAAGGCCATAAGAAGATAGCAAAGTATTTTCAAGTTGCCCTTTCCTCAGCTCGAAATGTAATTAAGAAATGGCAGTTAACAGGAACAGTGGAGGTCTAGATAAGGTCTAGAAGACCAACCAAAATTTGCTGCTCGTAGGATTACAGACAAATCAGAACCCCCGCTTGACTGCAATAGACCTGTGGATCAATGAGGTTAGCATAGAACCCTTTGGCCACAAAGATTAAAGGTATGTGTGGAGAAAAAAAGGCACAAAATTTTAGGAAAAGAACATCTCGCCAACCATTAAGCATGGGGATGGATCAATCATACTTTGGGGTTGTGTTGCAGCTAATGGCACGGGGAACATTTCAAGGGTAAAGGGAAGAATGGATTAATTAAATTTCAACAAATTCTTGATGCAAACATAACACCATCTGTAAAAAAAGCTGAAGTTGAAAAGCGGATGGATTCTACAAATGGATAAGACAGCTTCAGATAGATGTCTTTATGGGGCTGTATACAGACCACAATGTCTGGACTGACCACAGATTTCCTGACCCAAACTTACAGTCTCATAGGAAAATAGAAGGCTGTTAGTTTGTTTTAAGAGACTCGCAGTCAGTCCAGGCATTGTGGTCCGTGTATAGACCCTCAAATATGTGTTACACGCATGCCGCTAGGTTCAGATAGGGGCGAGACAGGTTGCATGAATTCTTTGGAATCCTGGGGAATCGTTACTCAGGGCGACCATAGACCATGTGCTGCAGCTTCTCTCAGGCACACAGGGGTATTGACCCTCAGGCACAGACACGTAGGTTGTTTCACTTGCTGACCAGACACACTTGACAAGAGTCCTTATAAACGGTAGAACACTAGCATTTAATAAGAAGCCGCACAGCCAGTGCAAGTTAAGTCTTATGAGCAACAGGCTCCAGTGACAAACAGTACAGTTTCCTTAGCAGCATAGGAGTTCACAGTTTTCCCAGTAGTACAGGACAGCACAGTTCTAATGCAAAGGCACATTAATGAACACAACATTCTTTACAACACTGTGAAATGGAGGAGGGGGGAGGGTTTGCTGAAGGAGATGATCCCTGTGACACCATTTCTTCCAGTCCATCTTTCTGCCTGACAATTCTTTGCACTGCTAGTTCAGGAACTCTACCTGACCTGTGCTTAGCTTCACTCCTGACTTGAATCCTTTTCACTTGCAGGGGAACTTCTGTGAGATACAGAACACACACACCACCTTTCTCTTTGGGTCCAGCCAGACAGTAAACAACTTCCCCACAATCCCCCTGGGGCTCAGTTAAAACACCCCCTTCTACTGTGACTGTGTTAACCCCTCTAGTTGCTGGGTGCTTCTGGAGCACAACACTTCTTGTGCTTGTGTTACTTCTAATAGTTGCTGAATGCTTTTAAAGCAACAGCACTACTTCTGCATGCGCGCACACACACACACACAGTACGCAGACATGCGCACATATGCAGGCATGCACATGGTACATAGATATGTACACATACAATACAGAGACACGCACATACACAAACATACACAGATACTTACACATGCAGACATACATACATATTTGAGCACAAATTGTAAAAAAAAAACATATAAAGCAGACATAAATATATATTTATGTCTAGGGGGTTCAGCACTTCAAAGGTAGATCAACAGCACCTGTCAAGACCCCGCTGGTGTGTTCCTCTCCTTCTTATCTCCTCCCGCTTGTGTTCCTCCCTGGGATCCACTAAGCCGCCGGGCTTTTCTGACTGAGATGTGAAGTGACAAAGTCAAATATCGGGGGCCGGTCACCCCTCTTGCAGCAGGAATCCCTCTGGCTAAGCCAGAGTAAAGAATACAGGTGGCGACTCCGCTCCGTCCGTATCCCCCTGGGATCCTTTTGCCTGTGGAGCCTATCTCCTTTGCTCCCCTCCAAGACCTTCTTAGGACAGGACTCTGACCGGGTAGAGACAGTGGTTAACTCAGACCCGCTCCTCGTCTCGAGGCCAGAGAACGAGGACCGTGTATCTTCAGCCAGCTGCAGACTCTTGCTGGACCCTGACAGAAGACCACAATCAAAAGACCTTGAACCTAAGATGGCCGTAGATTATATATGATCTATAAGTGCTTCCTGTAAGTGTTTCCTCCACCCTCAAGCACTACCTGGTTCCCCCTATCTTTGGTTCCCCCCCATCTCCTCTATCCCGGGCCGGGGCAGCACCCTGGTGCATTTAGGCCCCCTACAGGACAGGAGTGGTGTAGTGTTGAGTGGTGAAGTGGGGTCCTGTGAGATGCTCCATCCTTACCTGGAAGAGGAGATACCACACTTCTATCTGAAGTGCAGTACCCCTGTGGCGACTGAACCCTCAGGGTCGCCACATTCACATCATACATTCTCACACACACACACATTAGAAATATTTTTAATATGGGGATTGGGGAAGCAGACAACAAGCCTCGCTCACCTAGCCCAGGCCTCTGTCCCGTCCAGCTCCTTAGGCATGTAGCAGTGCAGGGCCGCTGGCGTGTCTTTGATGGCCGTCACAGACATGGCCCTGGACCATCAGGGGGGCCCACTCGCCGTCGGGGCACGGGCCGCTCCCCCAGTATCTGTGCAGGGCCGCTGGCGCTGTGTGAGTGATGTCACTTTATCAGACATGGCGGCACGCAGTGCGCTGTGTGGCTGTGTCTGGTAGTAATGACACGGCAGGGGAGACAAACATGCACAATTAAAGGTGCAGAGCCGATCCTGCCATGCCATTACTACAAGAAACAGCAGCAAAGAGCACTGCGCGAGGCCATGCAGCTAAAGTGACAGCACTCAAACAGCACCAGTGGCACTGCACAAATGCTGGGATGGGAGAGCGACCCAGGCCCCAACGGTGAGTAGGCCCCCCTGATGGTCCAGGGCCCCGGCACCGGGTGCGCCGGGTGCTGACGCCGGCCCTGTTCCTGACTCTAATAATAATAAAGAGATGAATGAACATGTAAAAGTACCTTTCCATTGAAAGTTAAATTAGATGGGAGGTGTCAGCATATGTGCAAACTCCTTTTAACATAAACATACAGAACCCTACAAACATATAATGGCCAATTCTGCCTATTTGACATATTGTTTTTCTATTGTTCTGACCAATTTTATTGCACATTTTCTGGTCAAGTTAGATGCGCACAATTTTTGAGGTAACCCTTTACCATAAGACAACTTGAAAAGTGTCCCCTGTATTCTAGGGGAAACCAACTGTGTTAAATTTTCCTAGAGCAACACTACAATTTACATTCCTATTATCTCATTTATATAATGCAAAACAGAACAGATTCTGCAAAGCAAAATGTTCTCTTTGTTCTCTTTGTAACCACTCTCCTCTCTAAAAATTCAAGGGTCTACCAAAATGTGAACGAATGTGGTTAGTTATGAACCTTCAATCCTTGGATATATAGGGCATGGCTTGTTGCACCTTCATCTTTTTCCAACCCTTGAAAAAGAGAAAAGTCACATAAACCCTCACATTTGGCTAATGTTGCTATAACTATAAAATTGGGGAGCCCTGTGCAAGTTTATTTACCAATCTGGGTTTTTCTACTAATGGGGAGATATAGTATCTGCTTTGCCCCCTCTATGATATTTAAACCTTTGAAGACAAAGTGCCCCTATAAACCATAGTAATAAACTATAAGTAATACTCACATAAGTTGATTATCTGAAAAAGTAAATACACTTTTGGAAGCAAATAGAATGCAATCAACATTCATTTTCTTTTAGAGATATATGTACAGATATACCCCAAATATTTAACTGATATGTCTCCACAACACTTCAGGAGAATCCGTAAGCTGATTTTTGCTATTTATTCTAAGACCAGCATAATATAGAGCAGTGTTTGCCAATTTGCAGTCCTCATGGCCCCCAAAAGATCATGTTTTCAGGATTTCCTTAGTATTGCACAGGTGATAGAATTTTTATCAAGCCATCAGAAATTGTCACGGCTTCTCTCACCTGCGCAATACTAAGGAACTCCAGAAAATATGATGTGTTGGGGGCAAGAAGCAAGAAATCCTAATTACAGGGATGTGTCACTTACTGGGCTGTGTACTGTAGCGTCAATAAAATCAGTGTTTTATCAGCAGGAGATTATCACTACAGGACTAGGTCTCACGTACAAGTCAGATGAGCTAATCTGTGTAACCTCACCCCCACCACTGATTGGCAGCTTGCTGCCTATGCACAATGTACACAAGGAGCTGCCAATCAGTAGTGTGGGCATGGTGATACACATCTCAGCATTCTGATCACTGCCATATCTACAACAACGAAAACAGGGATTCTATCAGAACTACAATAAGCAGTCCTGTAAGTGATACATCGCAGGATCTGAGCTCCTACATCATCTCAGATCACATAGTAAAAACCTGCAGACAGGTTTCCTTTCACTGTCTACACTGTAAATTATAAATTTTTTCTTCCACAGGATCAGCAAAGGAAAGGAGTGATTGTAGCTACAGACAGTAATTTTGCCATGGCTGTGGCTTATCATGCGTCTGAGTTACAAATCCCTGTGTTCGTCATAATGTCAGCTGGAACATCCCCAAACCGGGTCAAAATGTGCCGTGACTACGGTGCTATGGTTATTTTATTTGGACCCACAGCAAGAGACGCTCAGAGCCATGCCCGGAGACTGGCTCAAGAGAATGGATACCTCTACATTGAGGAGTAAGTACGATCTTGACTATTATCCACCATCAGCGCAGATTACAGCTTTCCTGCTGCCTGAGGCAAAAATTTAAATGGTGCCCCTCCCCACAGTACAATGAAAACTAGCAGTGAAAAAACACAATTTCATATTTTTTTTTATGGTTTTGCTTTTGCGGTATTATTTGTATGGTAAAAATGACCCGTTAATATGATTCTCCAAGTTAGTGTGATTACGCCGATACCAATTTTGCTTTGTGATGCCATTTTTTGAGACCTGAAACATTTACCTTAACTCTTAAAAAGAGCTGTGAAATTATTGTGCCCACTGTATAAAAATATCTGCCCAAGCAAGCAGTGGCTTGCCCCTCACAAAGCTCCCTGCACAAAATATGATCCCCACAATGTCCCTTTTAAGATACATTGCCACCACACTGTCCGCCTTTAAGAATTAAAACTACTAAACTGTTCCCTCTTATGAAATATAACCACTATTCCGTCCGCTCTTATGAATAACTGTCATGCTCTCCCCCCTTATAAACTATAAGCACCACACCGTCCCACCTTATGAAGTATAACTGCCATACTGTTCCCCTAATGAACTATAATCTCAATACTATCATCCCTTAATAATAATAACTGCCACACCATCCTCCTTTATGAGCTACATCTGCTACACTTTTCACTCTTATGAGCTATGTCTGCCACACTGTCCCCCTTATTAGCTATAACTTCCATGATGACCTCACTAATGAACTATGGCCTTCTCCACATCATCCCCACTTTATGCTGTTCCCTCTCCAGTGTTTCCCCTCTCGCAGTACTTATCTCCTTCCCCCCACATATTGCCTCCTCCACACTGTCCCTACCTTCAATGTACCTCGCACATCGCCCCTCTCCATGCTGTGGCCCACTCTATGCTGACCCTCTCACCACTGTGCCACTCTCTCTAACTCCTCTTTAAACCGTGCCCCTCCTTCATTTTTCTACCTCTGCACACTGTCCCCTCCATGTTGTGCCCTCACATACACTTTTCCTACACCATTGCAGCTCAAAAGAGTTCTGGTGCTTATATCAATTGACAACATAAGCACATAAGCTCCCTGAATATTGTAGAAGATATTGTGCCAGTTATGTTATTTTAATTATTAATATAGAAATGATAATTATATACTCGTGTAAATGAAACTTTGTTCAATAGAGAAAGAGTGGTCATT
This sequence comes from Phyllobates terribilis, assembly GCF_046119375.1. Lineage (NCBI taxonomy): Eukaryota > Metazoa > Chordata > Amphibia > Anura > Dendrobatidae > Phyllobates > Phyllobates terribilis. The sequence goes on along the minus strand of NW_027362765.1, from coordinate 597,198,910 downwards.
TTATTACTGATAAATTGGTGTAAATACTTTTATGCCTCAAAAAAAAAAAAAAGTATTCCAGGAGTACTAACTTTGTTGGCTAACCAGAAAAAATATATTTGCTGCTTTCAGAGCATAGACACTCCTTCATCAGGCAAGATTACAAATACTCAACATTTACAGTAAATGATGTTACAACAGGACATTTGTGCATGGGGTACATGGGGTGATGCCTCCTATGTTGTGCTCTTGTCTCAGTAATTCATTTGTAAACCCGTCTAATGAAGGAGCCTCTGAGCTCTAAAGCTGCAAATATAATTTTTCTGGTTAGCCAATAAAGGTATCACTCCTAGAATACTTTTCTCTTTTTTTGGGCATAAAAGTCTTTACATCAATTTTCTGGCTAACACATTACCACAATATAATTTTTATTGTACAACATATTATAGATAAAGATATTTTTGTCACAATTTAAAACAGGAGTCTCAAACTAAAATGGAGTCCAGGGCCACTTAGAAAAATCTTGTTAGGGCATGGGCTGCATTTTTAAATTTAGGTTGAAACTACATGGCAACTTTGTCTGCTACATAGATTCTAGGTATGCTCAGTTTGGCTGCTACATTGAGGTGTCATGCAAGTAAACGGTGTTGCGTTGTGATGCCTAGTGTACCCTGGCCCACCGCCCTTATATACAGAATGATAACCCCACTGCCCCAATACACTGTACGATGGCCCATCCAGTCCTCTCTGTACGGTTTGATGGCCACATAGTCCCCTGTATACAGTATGATGGACCTATAACAAGTATGACAGCCCCACAGCCCCTATACACAGTATGATGGCTCCACAGCACCCCTATAAAAAATATGATGCTCCTTTATACATAGTTTGATGGCCCATCAGCTCCCTATATACAGTATGATGGCTCCCGCGTGTCTTGATGTCAGGCATGCGCACACTGATACACTGATTTAAAGCATTCCAAGCCAGAAGTAGCAAGTCCCCAATACCCCTATGTTTGACCAGTAAGCTGGTCTGGATTTTAAATACTATTATTGGCACTTTTAATAGCAGCAAAGACAAAGTAATTCTGTGTAACCATTGATATGCAGAGTGCATATGATGCTGCATTATGTGCCCATGAGGCACCATATTCATCCATATAACTAATTATTCCAGTGGAGAATACCTCCCTAATACAGCATGAGAAGGAGCATGGCACGTTTTTTAATCGCCTATACTCATGCAATGTAAATATAATAAATAAATATATTATATAAATATAAATATATTCAAAAAATCTGTGAACACATATAGTATAAACATAAAAACATCAGTATTTTAGGGATTGCCCCACTAAAATCATTGTAACCTACCCACAGAATGATTATTCTTTTCACTTGGGACTACGGGACTAACAGAGATAGCAATTCCCAAATTCTCAAATAAATTATTGGAGTTGTGGTCATGGATGTGCACTGCCACTCTATTCACACAGGGTACATAAAATTCACAAAATGATGTAAAAACTGCTCCAAAATTTTTTGCCGCACATGAAATAATTCTAGAGGGGGATGACAAATTTGCAACAAATTTTGCGACTTTTCAAAAAGTTATAAATGATGAATCAGGTGAAAATATCTGGAAACGGCAAACTTCGCCCATAGTGACATCTAAAAAAAAACAGGTGAACACATTAAAGGGATTTAAAAAGGGAGCAAATGAAAAGATGAATAAGGCGTAAACAACAAAAATCGCAAAACACTAAAAAATAGGGTAAAAACAGGCGTAAATGCAATAATGAATTGGGCCAATACATTTACAAGTATTTCTATATTTGTAGCATTATATTTATTTTTTTATTCTTATTGATTTTTTTGACTATATTGACCCCCTTCTGCCATTGATTTAGCTTTCTGCCACAATATTATATTTTATTTTTTTCATCCCAGGGAAGACAGTGCTGGTTATCTTGCTGGGCTGGGAACAGTAGGGCTGGAGATTTTTGAACAAGTGCCCACTTTAGATACAGTAATATTTCCTGCAGGTGGACATTGTGGCTTGTTAGCAGGATCAGCAGCTGCCCTAAAATATCTGAATCCAAAAATCACAGTGATTGTAAGTATACACATTGTTTTCCTGAAAATAAATATATTTCTGTGTATTGTTCAATTGTGTTGACTTCTGATTCAAGTCAACTTAGTATTTGTAATATCAGAGTTAAGAAGCCGACACAGCAAATCTGCATAATTATAAAACATATAACACTATTGACTGTCCAATTTAATTTAACTACAACATGCCCAATCCTTACCCCCATATCAGCCATCAGAGAAGAGAACACCACTATAAACATCAATTGATCCCACTGACTTTGTTGTTATGTGTATGCATAGGAGGATTATAATGAGGGCAATCTGGGCTACTGCCCGGGGCTCTGGGGGGCCCAGGGCGTCCATGGCCAGATTGCCCTCATTATAATATGTGCAGCGCCGCGGCACATACCGGCAGTCAGAGGCGCAGGGTCCCCGGACCGCTCACCCAGCAGCGATGCACAGCCGCTGCTTCTTCTTCGGCCGGGCCAGCACTGCACCTGTTAACTTCCCTGTGTGCTGACCCAGCCGCGTCACAGCTAGGAGACACGGCCCTGTGTGCGGCCATGTCTGCTAGTGTGACGTCACGCAGTGCGCGCCCTGCACTGCTACTTATCACCTGCGGCCTCCTGTGGTGTATAGATGGCTACGTGCGGCCTACCGCTGTGGATAGATGGCACCGTGCTGCCTCCCGCTGTGTATAGATGGCTACGTGTGGCCTCCCGCTGTGTATAGATGGCTACGTGCAGTCTCCCGCTGTGTATAGATGGCTACGTTCGGCCTCCCGCTGTGTATAGATGGCTAAGTGCGGCCTCCTGTCGTATATAGATGTCTACGTGCAGCCTCCCATTGTGTATAGATGGCTATGTGCGGTCTCCCGCTGTGTATAGATGGCACCGTGCGACCTTCCGCTGTGTATAGATGGCACCGTGCGGCCTCCCGCTGTATATAGATGGCGCAGTGTGGCCTCCCGCTGTGTATAGATGGCGCAGTGCGGACTCCCGCTGTGTATAGATGGCGCAGTGCGGCCTCCTGCTGTGTATAGATGGTTATGTGCGGCCTCCCGCTGTGTATAGATGGCGCCGTGCGGCCTCCTGCTGTGTATAGATAGCGTCATGCGGCCTCCCGCTGTGTATAGATGGCTACATGCGGCCTCCTGCTGTGTATAGATGGCTATGTGCGGCCTCCCACTGTGTATAGATGGCTACGTGCGGCCTCCCGCTGTGTATAGATGGCGCCGTGTGGCCTCCTGCTGTGTATAGATAGCGTAGTGCGGCCTCCTGCTGTGTATAGATGGCTACGTGCGGCCTCCCGCTGTGAATAGATGGTGCCGTGCGGCCTCCCGCTGTGTATAGATGGCGCCGTGCGGCCTCCCGCTGTGTATAGATGGCACTGTGCGGCCTCCCGCTGTGTATAGATGGCTACGTGCAGCCTCCTGCTGTGTATAGATGGCACCGTGCGGCCTCCCGCTGTGTATAGATGGCACCATGCGGCCTCCTGCTGTGTATAGATGGCTACGTGCGGCCTCTTGCTGTGTATAGATGGCACCGTGTGGCCTCCCGCTGTGTATAGATGGCTACGTGCGGCCTCCTGCTGTGTATAGGAGGATTGTGGCAGCTCATATTGTGTGTAGGGTCTCATACTGTATATAGGGGATGTCAGCATACTTAATTGTGCTCAATATTAAGTCATACAATTAATGCAAAAAAATATATTATAATTAATATATTAATATTGTGCCAAATTAATTTCACGTGAACTATCACATGATCTATCACAGGGGATCATGTGACATGACACGTGATACATCAGGTGTGTGCGTGTGTGTGTGTGTGTGGGGGGGGGGGGCACCTTCTAAACTGCCCGGGGCCCTTGCTACTTATAATCCACCCCTGTGTGTATGGGCACCTTAACTCAAGCAGAGAATGCAGGATGTATTTAAATTGAGGAATATGAAGTTGATGTTGTTAAAAAAGCTTAAAGTAGCACTGCCATCAAAGTTGTTATCCTCTTTATATATTGCAGTCATATTATACAGCACTGTGTACAGTACTTACAATTGCTCATTTTACCTTTCTACCTAGATAATTCTTCTCTTTTCCATTAGGTCTATGACATCACGTGATTAAAAACTGACTAGCTGAATCCTTCTAAGCTCTATGTAGAAACAGGAGGTCAATTTTCCCCGGCAGTGGGGAGGAGGAAGCAGATGGGTCAGGAGTTGTAGAGGGTGATGACACATGCAGGGAAAAGAGACTTCAGGTTTCTACATAGAGCAGAGAAAAGAGAAGAATTAGCTGGGTAGAAAGGCAAAATGAGCAATTGAAAGTACACAGTGCTATATAATATGACTAGCTATTGAATATGTACTCACTCTGAGCACTATATGTATAACGTACTGAGAATACAGGGGGATGTACTCACACTGAGCACTTTATGTATGACGCACTGAGAATACAGGGGGTGTACTCACTTATGCTGAGCGCTGTATATATAATGTACTGAGAAAATAGGGGGGTGTACTCACTTACGCTGAGCGCTGTATGTATAACGTACTGAGAATACAGAGGGCGTACTCACTTATGCTGAGCGCTGTATATATAGTGTACTAATAATATGGGGGTGTACTTACGAATTTGTATTTCTCTTTCTTTCTCTCTCTCTAGTCCTGGACATATTGTCATGGCGCCATTCTGAGCATGCTCAGTCTATAGAGGCTTCGGACAAAGGGACACATCCCTGGTTATATTATAGATGACCACAATATACCCCTTTCTGACCTGGGGCATATTAGTACGCTCCAGGTCATCACCCTCGGTTCAGCGCAGGCTCCGACACTGAGCCCGCACTGAACCAGGCACATGACAGCTGATTTATACAGGAATCGCAATCCACCTGCAGCTGTTAACCAGTGAAATGCCGCTGTCAATCTCTTATGATCGTGGGTCACCGATGGGTGGGAATGACACCTCGCGGTCTGCAGCAGACCCCTGTAGTTGTCATGTCTCAATTGCTATGAGCGCCACCCAGTGGTCAGTGCTCATAGCAAGTGAGGATTTCTGCTGCATACAAGCGATCTGCTCATCGCTTGTATGCAGCAGAAGCAAATTTGAGAACTACTGCTTCTAGTCTCCTATGGAGACTATTGAAGCAAGCAAAAAGTGTAAAAAAAAAGTGCTTTTAAAAATATAAAAAAAAAAATATATATATAAAAGTTTAAATCACCCCCCTTTCACCCTATTCAAAATAATAATAAAAAAAACACATACACATATTGGGTATCGCCGCGCTCACAATCGCCCAATTTATCAATATAAAAAAATAATTAGATCGGTAAACGGCGTAACGAGAAAAAAATTCTAAATGGCAGAATTACGTTTTTTGTTCGTCGCAACATTGCAATAAAATGCAATAACAGGTGATCAAAACATCGTATCTACCCCAAAATGGTATTAGTAAAAATGAACTGAGACCTCTGCCGCCAGCGTTTTCAGATGGGAATTTTTTAAATAATTCCGCAACAAGCACCTTCTCGTACTGCACCATTTTATTAGGCCTGTCCTACAAGGGAATAAGAGACAAGAAGTTCTCCTTGTAGTGTGGGACTAGAAGCGTCACCAACCAATAATGACTGTCACCCAAAATTTGGACACCGCGAGGGTCACGGGAAAGGCAGCGTAACATAAACTCAGCCATGTGTGCCAGACTGCAAAGAGATCAGTCGTCCTCACCAAGAGGACGACTGACCATGCTCTCCTCCTCATCCTCCTTCTCTTCCTCATCCTCCCTGTCCACAGGCCATCCAAGCTGAACAGACGGTATGACAGTTGTGCAGGTAGTACCGTCTATAGCGCAGAAAACTAGCTCCTGTTCTTCCTCCTCCTCTTCCTCATTGTCACCCAATCCACATTGGGATGTTATGAGGCTGGGCTGTGTGTAATCACCTTGTGTGGCTCCTTGCTCCATCTCATCATGCTCTGCCTGCAACGCATCCTCTTTAATTGAGAGCAGAGAGCGTTTCAGAAGACAGAGAAGTGGGATGGTGACACTATTTATGGCGTCATCGCCGCTCACCATCTTGGTGGATTCCTCAAAGTTTTGGAGGATGGTGCAGATGTCTGACATCCATGTCCACTCCTGAGGTCTTATGTGTGGAGTCTGACCTGAATACCGACTGCCTTATTGATGCAGGTAGTCAACAACTGCCCTCTTCTGCTCACAAATACTTCCCAACATCTGCAATGTAGAGTTCCAATGCCTGGGTACATCGCAGATCAGTTGGTGAGCTGGAAGCTGCAAACACTGCTGAAGTACGGCAAGGGCGGCGGAAGATGTAACTGACTTTCTAAAATGAGCACACAGGCAGCGTACTTTGACAAGCAGATCCAGCAGATCTGGGTAGGTTTTAAGAAACCGCTGAACCACGAGGTTAAGCACATCGGCCAGGCATGGTACGTGTGTGAGCATGCCTTGCCTCAGAGCCACCACCAGATTCTGGCCATTGTCACACACGACAATGCCTGGCTGTAGGGTCAGATCTGCCTGCTCTTTGAGAGCTGTCCACAACTCTTCAGCGTTGTGTGGTTTGTTATCTAAGCATATTAGCTTCAGCACAGCCTGTTACCGCTTGGCCAAAGCAGTGCTGCAGTGCTTCCAGATTGCGACTGATGTGGTCATTTCGGAGATGGATGGTGAAGTGGAGGAGGTGCAGGAGCTGTAGAATGTGGGGGCAACACTGATTGACCCAGGGCCCGCAATCCTCGGCGTCGGGAGGACGTGTTCCGTCGCAAGGTCAGACTGGATCCCGGCTTCCACTATATTAACCCAGTGTGCCGTCAATGAGATGTACCATCCCTGCCCACAAGCACTTGTCCACGTGTCTGTGGTTAGGTGGACTTTCCCAGTAACTGCGTTGTTGAGGGTACATCTAATATTGTGGGACACGTGCTCGTGTAATGCGGGGACGGCACACCGGGAGAAATAGAGGCGGCTGGGGACCAAGTATCCAGGGACGGCCGCCGCCATCAGTTTGCGGAAAGCTTCCGTCTACACGAGCCTAAAAGGCATCATTTCGAGCGCAAGCATTCGAGAAATGTGTGATTTTAGTAGTGTGGCCTGTGGGGTGTTAGCTGCGCATTTGTGCTTGTGTTCCAAGGACTGGGGTAGGGACAACTGAACGCTGCGCTGGGACAAAAGCGTGGACGTGCTTGCTGATGCTGCTACTTGAGAGTGTGCAACGACAGGGGCAGGGCGGGAGGCATCTTGGCATGCGCCATGGACAAGGGATTGGCGTGCACGCACGACAGTGGCAGAAGCAGTGGTGTCACCCGCAGACACTGTTGCTGGACCCTGGGCCCACTTAGTCGGGTACTTTGCTGCCATGTGCCTGATCATGCTGGTGGTTATCAGGCTGGTAGTTTTGCTACACCTGCTGATGCTGGCCTGGCAGGTGGTGCAAATGGCTTTTTTGGGGTTATCTGCAGAGTCTTTAAAAAATAACCAGACTTGGGAAGACCTAACAGTTGTATTGGCAACTTCGGTCGTGTTGGCATTACGAGGAACGCTTTCCCGCCTTGTATCTGTGGCCACCACACTGCTTCTTCCTATCCAGTTGTGGTGCTACGCCTTCCTCCCCCTGTGTGCTGCTGTCCTCGCTCTGTGTGTCCCCCTGCCAGGTTGGATCAGTTACTATATCATCCACCACCTCGTCTTCCACTTCCGCACCCTGGTCCTCCTCCTGACTTTCTGACAATTGTGTCTCATCATCATCATCCACCTCTTGCGACAGTAATTACACTTTACCACTGTCGCCCACGTGTGGCAGTGGCTGCTCCAATATTTGGGCATTGCTACACAAGTCCTCCTCTTGACTCGCTTGAAACTGGCCGGACGAGAGGCCCGAATCTACAAATAGAAAAGTGAACAGCTCTTCTGAGTGTCCAAGTGTGGGATCAGTTGTCTCCGTGCATTCGGAATGGTGGGAGGAAGGAGGATCAGGGTGAGGAATATGCGGTCCAGACTCACGGCTACTGAGACTTGACCATGTGGAAGACAGGGTGGAGGTGGTGGTGGCCAAGTGACTGGAAGCATTATCTGCTATCCAACCAATAACCTTTTCACACTGCTCTGTGTTCCCCTAGTAATTGGGACAGGAAGGTTGAGCGAGAAGATGTGGGTGTTTGTTGTGGCACAATTTCACCTTGCCCATGGCCACGACCTCGGCCTCTGCATGCACCATCACCATCACGTCCACTTCCCCGTCCCTTGCCATGCACCTTGCCCATTTTAAATGCAGGACAATATTTTCCACATTCACGAGAAATGGCTGATTTTGCAACACAGTTATATGTGATATGTCTGACAGAGAACCACAATTTTAAATAGAAGGCCTGTAATTTACTAATATTATTCTACACAGAGACCTAGTGTGAATAGCTTGACCAACACACTGCAACGGAATGAAAATGGAAGAAATGTATGATTTTAGAAGTCTTTTCGGTGATATGTCTGACAGAGAACCACGGCTTTAAATTGTAGGCCTGTAATTTACTAATATTATTCTACACAGAGACCTAGTGTGAATAGCGTCACCGACACACTGCAATGGAATGAAAATGGAAGAAATGTATGATTTTAGAAGTCTTTTCGGTGATATGTCTGACAGAGAACCACAGCTTTAAATTGTAGGCCTGTAATTTACTTGGTTCCAACCACCGTGTCTTTGTGCGACGCAGAAAAGGTGAACGGATGGACTCTACATTAGTGTTGAGCCACCCCCGTAGTGTTCGAGTTCGGTTCGGTTCGTCGAACACCCGTGTGTTCGCCGAACTGTTCGTCGAACTGTTCGTCGAACACCTTCGAACACCGTTAAAACCAATGGTAGGCAAACAAAAACACATAGAAACACATAGAAAACACCTTCAAAGGTGTCCAAAAGCTGACAAACTGCTCAGAAGACATAACTAACACATGGAAAAGTGACAAGTACATATAGTCATGCGAAAATAAAAGAGGTGGAGGAGTAAAAGGAGGGGGAGACACAGATATAGGCATGTCATGCCCTTCTAAAATCCAAAAAGTGAGAAGCCGACACGGCCAGTCCGCTCCTGCCCGTGCCACCTCCGTGTCGCCGGGTTTGTGCCAGAGCCGCGGTGAACCCTGACGGCCAGCCCCCCTCTCCCAATACTGGTGCCTGTCTGCTGGTGGGTCGAGCGAGCCCCCCTGTGGTGGAGGCAGCTCTAAGCTTTTTAATTTAAATTGTCTCTCTAATTTGAATGAATACACTTTAAATCCATTTACAAGGATCTATTGGAGGGCAAGTCTCATGCCAGCAGCCGCGGTAATTCCAGCTCCAGTAGCGTCCACTAAAGCTGCTGCAGTTAAAAAGCTTTTATAAGGATCGAGCTCGGCTGTCCACCGCAAGGCATCCTACTGCCAGTCCCAGCCCCTATGCCTTGGGGTGCCTCCTGATGCTCTTCACTAAGTATCCCATGGTCCCGAAGCATTTCCTTTGAAAAAATTAAGTGTCTAAACTACAGGTGGTGCAGCTTGCTTAACAGCCGGGATAATCCGCTCACTAGCAGACACTGCTACTAGGCACAAAGTATTTCCTGGGCTAGATGCAGTTAAAAATTTGTAATTAGATACTCTCGTTGGATGCTGAGAAAGCATTCCATAGAGTCTCCTGGCACGCCATATATGATTCTCTTAAAAAGCTTGGGGTAGGGGTCTAGGGGACCCTTTTATAGCCAAAATCACGGCCCTGTATCGCAATACGTCACCTAGGCTGAAGATAAATGGAACTGTAGCACCCTGAGGGCTCGGTTGCTACAGACGTATTGCACCTCACCCAGAGGTGTGATATCTCACTCTCAGGTAAGGATGGAGTGTGGATCAGGACCCGACACCTGCATGCATTACACCACATTGCCGTGGGGCAGGGCGACCAATATGCCCCTGAGATGGGCACGACAGTCCCTGTCCCTGGCTGGAGTGGGGGGAGGGAACACTGAGGAAGGGGTACCCTGTAGTGCAGGAGCAGGGAGGAAGCAGTTCCTGGGTGCATTGAGAAGGGAGTATAAAAGGTGGGCACCATCTTAGTTCAGTGCAGAGAAGTCTGAGCAGAAGTGGCAGGGAGCAGGGGCTCTGCATGAGCTCTGCTCCGGAGGCGGGCCTAGTAACAGAGGCCCAGGCCTGGAAGAGGGAGAAGGAAGGAAGAGGAGCGGAGAAGGCTCCAGGAACGAGGAATGAAGGGATCCCAGGGGTGCGGACGGGCGAGTCGCCACCGCACGCCCGAATCCACCTGCGTGGAGGGGTCAGGCCAAAGGGGGAGACCGGTCCCCGAACTAGTGGAGGCAGGAAACGACCCTCAGCTAGAAACCGGAGGCTCTGACATTTTATGTGGCGCAGCCCCTCGCTACACCCGCTAGGAAGGCACCACATAGGGTCAGGGAAACTGGCGCCAAGTTTACCAAGAGGAGGCCCGAGGCAGCCGGACAGAAGTGTTGGTAAGAAAGGCCAGACAAAGGACACACAAAGGGGGTCCTGTGAAGTGCTCCAAAGTTATCTGGGAGTTGTCTGAGCCCCTCACCTGGTGAGCACAGTACGACGTGGGCAGCCGTTACCTGCAGACGTGGTCTGGATAATAAGAACTGTGAGTAAAGGCCCTGAACTGCATCACTGACTCCGTGTCGTTACTGCTGCTGCCCTGCACCATCACCCCCATCCTCCGCATACACTGCCCTGAGGCTATACTCCTCCCGTGGGGAGTTATGCTACGCTCTGCTGCACCCACAACACCAGCCTCAGTGGTCTGCCCTGTAGCGGCGGTTCACTCTGACCGCAATCCACGGGTGGCGTAGTCGGACATTTAAACATGAAAACCACATAAATAGTTCCGCCACTGGTTTGACCGCCCTGAGCCACGGAACTGGGTCGCCGCCACGAAGACTACAACCACCAGCATCCACCAAAAAGGGTCCGGCTCCGGGTGTCCCAAGGCCCAGGGGGTGCGTCAGAACATTTTCATCACCTTTCACAATCACCAATGGGACAAGGCAGTGATGTCCTCTGTCCCCTCTCTTATACATCCTAGTGACGGAGCACCTGCTCTCATCAATTCGCCATAACCCCAATATTAGGTGGATTGAGGTGGGAGGCACCGAGTACAAGTGCTCTCTATTTGCTGATGATGTCCTAGTATATATCACTCAATCACATATATCCATCCATGCTGTTATGGCTGAAATAGATCACTTTGTTACATGGTAAAATTTTAAAATCAATGCAGCGAAGTCTGAGGCCCTCGATGTCTCCCTCCCCAAATCCATATAGGATTCCATCCAGTCCAACTTTCCCTTTGCCTGGCCCTCACAGGGTATCAAATACTTAGGAATTCCTATTCATAGAGACCTCTCCCATCTATGTTATCTTAATTTTGGGCCCTTTATTGAACAACTCCATACAGACCACGGTTGGCAAGTTAGAACTGTAAGATTCACTACGTGAACCACTGGTGTTTTGTGGAAAAGCACATGTACACTGCGTTCCAAATTATTATACAAAAAGTGTTTAGGAGTGATAAGGGAAGAATTTGTTTGTTTGTCAGTTAAACTCATTGATGGTGATGTGTGTCAGGGCTCTTTATATCACTGTAAGCAATTGCAGACACCTGTGCTAATTAGTTTGGCAGGTGTGTCCAATGAAAGGCAAGACTACTTAAGAAGGCTCTCTCACATTATTAAGCAGCCTACATTTTCTGCCAAAATGGGAAAGAAAAAGGATGTGTCGGCTGCTGAGAAGCAACAAATTGTGGAGTGTTTAGGTCAAGGCATGACTACAATCAACATTGTGCGATGATCAGGATGAAGTGTCTTGGCAATAAAGAAGTATGTAGCTGATTCACAGTACACACGTGTGCGTGCTGATAAGGGCAAATTGAGGACTCTTTCCTACAGGCAATTACGTCAGGTTGAAAGAGCAGCGGCAAAAAAGCCTTGTCATAGCAGCAGACAAGTTTTTGAAGCTGCTTGTGCCTCCAACGTCCCCCGAACAACAAGATGCAGGGTCCTTCAGAGGTTTGCAGCTGTGCATGCGCCATCCTGTCGACCTCCTCTATCCACTTCACACAAGCAGAAACGGCTCCAGTGGGCCAAACATTACATGAAGACTGATTTCAAAACTGTTTTGTTCACGGATGAGTGCCGTGCAGCGCTCGATGGTCCAGATGGATGGAGTGGAGGATGGCTGGTTGATGGACACCCCACGCAAACACGGCTACAGCGCCAACAAGGAGGAGGTGGAGTAATGTTTTGGGCTGGAATCATGGGGAGAGAGATTGTCGGCCCCTTTAGGATCCCTGAAGGCGCTAAAGATGAACTCCATAATGTATGTGGATTTTCTCAAACAGCACTTCCTGCCATGGTTCAAGAAGAAGAACCGTGTATTTCACAGCAAGATCATTTTTCTGCATGATAATGCACCATCTCATGCTGCACATAAAACATCTGCATCTCTGGCTGATATGGGCATAAAAGGGGACAAACTTATGGTGTGACCCCCATGCTCCCCTGACCTCTACCCCATTCAGAACCTTTGGAGCATCATTAAAAGGAGTGTCTATGATGGCGGGAGGCAGTTCACATCTAAGCAACAGCTCTGGGAGGGTATTCTGTCCTCATGCAAAACAATTGAAGCAGAAACCATCCAAAACCTGACAAATTCAATGGACGAGAGAGTTCAGAAGCTCCTTTCGAACAAGGGGTCCTATGTGAAAATGTAACATCACCTAGAATAAAGTTTTGAGTTGAAAACTGTTTGATTTCAGTTTCTAACAACCTGCTAATGCTTATAATTTCAAAAATGACCATTTTTTTGGTCTTTATTAAAATGAAAAGGTTGATCGAAAAGTTTGGGGGATCTAAGAGTGTGGCAACCCAGTAGTCATGATTACTTCGAATTCTGACAATATGAGGGTCATGCTGCAGGTAGTGCAGCAAGAAGGCACTTATGTGCCTTGCGCATCTCGGAACCCCAAAATTATTTTCCGGGCTAGATGCAGCTAAAAATTATTTTTAATTTTAAATCTGGTGAAGCTTTAGTATAGATGGCCTAATAGGATCAGTGCTGCACACTGCTACAAAGCCCAAATTATTTTCCAGTCAAGATACAGATAAACATGATTAGTAATTTGAAAGCTTAAAACGGTTGGTAGGGTGATTTTAACCAATCATCAAGCTTTTACTCTCCCCAGGATGACACAGGGGTAGAAAAGTCGTTTCGGATCCATGATTTGTTCATCTTTATGAACGTGAGTCTGTCTACATTATCAGTGGAGAGCCGCGTGCGCTTATCTGTCAGCACACCACCAGCAGCGCTGAACACACGTTCAGACAGAACGCTGGCTGCGGGGCATGACAAGATCTCCAAGGCGTAAGTGGCTAGCTCCGGCCATTTATCCAGATTGGAAGCCCAAAAAGAGCAAGGGTCCAGTGACACAGTCGTGGCTTCAATGTTTACTTGGAGATACTCCTGTACCATCGTCTCTAGGCGTTGACTATGTGTCAGACTTCTTGTCTCCTGTGGCCTTGCAAAGGATGGGCTAAAAAAGTGGTGAAATGATTCCGCAAAATTGATGTTACCAGCAGATACTGTGGTTCTGTTACGGTTTGAGTGCTGAACACTTGACGGTCCCACGGTTGGCAAGTTGGAACTGTGAGATTCACTACGTGCACCACTGGTATTTTGTGGAAAAGCACATGTAAGATTCTGCAACAGTCTCTGCTGATACTCCTGCATGCGTGCATCCCTTTCTATGGCAGGAATAATTTCTGCAAATTTACTTTTGTACCGGGGATCTAACAGTGTGGCAACCCAGTAGTCAGGATTATTTCTAATTCTCACAATTCGAGGGTCATGTTGCAGGTAGTGCAGCAAGAAGGCACTCATGTGTGTTGCGCATCCAGGAGCACCAAGTCCCTGTTGTGTTGGTGGCGAGGTAACAATCATGCTTCCTTCCTCTGTCCTCTCCCCCCAACCTCGCACAACAGAAATGTGATCAAGGTCTCCCTCATCTGATGAGTCTTCCATCAGTTCGTCCTCCACTTCTTCCTGGGCTCCTGCACCTTCCTCACTAGTTTGGCTGCTACCAAGCGCACTGGTAAAACCATCTCCCCCACCCTCACATGCCTGCCGCCTTGGTGCTGCCGACCGTCTGGACCTTGCAGATGTTAGCCCTTCCGCATACAACTCCTCCTCCTCTACTTCCTCCACCTCCTCTTGTGCCACCACCTGACTCCGAATTCTGTTTAACATGTGCTCCAGCATGTAAATCACCGGAATAGTCATGCTGATAATGGCATCGTCAGCACTAAACATCTTCGTCGCCATTTCAAAACTGTGCAGAAGGGTGCATAGGTCCCTGATCTGAGACCACTCCTCCAGCGTGATTTGCCCCACCTCTGAATCTCGTTGGCCCAGGCTATACGTCAGAACGTATTGCACCAGGGCTTGTCGGTGCTGCCACAGTCGCTGCAACATGTGCAGAGTTGAATTCCACCGGGTAGGCACATCGCATTTTAGCCGTTGAAGTGGCAGGCCCAACGACTTCTGTAGAGATGTAAGTCGCTGAGCTGCGGGATGCGAACGGCGGAAGTGAGCACACAGCGACCGTGCCCTCTGCAGAAGGCCATCTAGTCTGGGATAGTGGGCTAAAAATTGCTGGACAACCAGGTTCAACACGTGAGCCATACAAGGCACGTGTGTGACATTGCCCCGGCGAAGGGCCGCACCCAGGTTTGCAGCATTGTCGCACACGGCCTTCCCTGGTTTCAGGTCCAGTGGAGACAACCATTCATGAAATTGGTTCTCCAGAGCTGACCACAACTCCTCAGCTGTGTGACTCACATTTCCCAGACATTTCAATGTAAAAACCGCCTGATGACGTTGAGCCCTACTGCCAGCATAGTAAGGAGGTGTGCAGGATCCCTTCTGCGCAGTTAGAAAGCTTGTGGCATGACCAGACAGGCTTTGGGTGCAGGTGGAAGACCGAGAGGAGGTTGAGGAGGCAGAAGCAGTGGAGGAACTTTGACATAAAGAGGATTGACGCACAACTCGTGGGGACGGCAAGACTTGGACAGCAGCCCCTTGTCCTGCTGTCACCATAGTTACCCAGTGCCCAGTCAGCGACATGTAACGCCCCTGTCCATGCCTACTCGTCCAAGTGTCTGTGGTGAAATGCACCCTGTCACACACAGAGTTTCTCAAAGAAGCGGTGATGTTGTGTGCGACATGCTGGTGGAGCGCAGGCACACCTTTCTTTGAGAAGTAGTGCCGACTGGGCATCTGGTACTGGGGCACTGCGACGGACATAAGGTCTCGAAAATCCTCTGTGTCCACCAGGCGGAAAGGCAGCATTTCTGTAGCCAAGAGCTTGCAGATGGTGAAATTCAACCTCTTAGCTTTCTCATGGCTAGGAGGAAATGGTCTTTTACTTGTCCACATCTGAGGGACCGAGGGCTGGCTATTGTGCTTAGACGGGGTTGATAAGGGTGTCCCCGGCAAACTGCCGGTCTGTGAGGAAGATGCAGGCAGACATGTTAGGTTGCCTTGATCCAAAGGTGGTGCTATCGATGTCGGACAGCGCTCAACACCAGCTGGTGTTACCACCTCCAAAGTAAATGATGACCTGCCAATCACGCTGGCTGTTGCGGGTAAAGAGGTGGCAGGTCTGCGCCCCAAAACAGGTGTGACTGCTGTCCCCCCAGTCACAGAGGATGAAGAGGCCGCGGATGCACAAGATATGGCAGACGGTGGTTGGCCCGGCCGGCTAGGCCGCATTGTAGCACACTGAGCTTCACACTGCAACTTATGCTTCATGTCCATGTGCCGGTTCATGCATGAAGTACTCAAACTATGTATTTTTTGGCCTCTACTTAGCTTTTGCTGACAAATGTTACAGATAACACGAGTTGGGTCATCTTTATCGATCTGAAAAAATGCCCAGGCTATGCAAGGCTTAGCACCCATGCGACCTGAAGAGCCACCACGACTTGTGGTGAGAGGCAGAGTTGTGTTTGAGGATGCAGTTGTTGACGTGCTTCCAGTACTACGTCTCTGTCCAGGAAGGCGCAACCTGACCTCGTCGTCACTAGCATCTTCCTCCACCTCCTCTGCTGACCTCATCTCTTGGCTGACTGTGGGTTGACAGTAAGTGGGATCTCCGACCTCATCATCATCACCCTGTGCGTTATCACACCCGTCGTCCTCAGAGCCAACCTGTTCCTGCCCTGACAAAAAACTAAAGTTGTCGGTCCAATCAGGTATTTGAGTCTTATCATTGTCTTCCTCATTGTCTCCACCAACAGGAGTTACAGTTTGGGAATGAGGGTCTACATTATGGTCAGAACCTTCTGCGTCTGGTCCTGGATCCGACTCATAAAGATTCTGGGCATCAGTGCAGATCATTTCCTCGTCTGGATTCACAGAAGCGCTGGAGTCGACCTCTGATTCCCAGGCTATAGTATGAGTAAACAGCTCTGCAGACTCAACCATCTGTTCTACCTCATACTCAGACGGGCAGCTGGAGATTTGGGAGCTGTGAGGAAGCAAGTGCGATTTGGGTGACACCTTTGAGGACTGGAGTATTTGTGATGTTGAAGTTGATGTGGAGGAGAGCCCACTTAAAGGAGCACTTGATATCCGTTGAAGCACCTGCTGTTTTTGTGCCTCATCTGGAATTTGTAGCGATTGGCGTGGCCGTAAGAAAGGGATCTTATCACATTGTCCGCTAAAAGAAGTAGACATTTTAGTTTGGCTGGAAGATGGTTTTTCTTCTGCAGATGTTACTGTTGCTTTAACACCTACCCCACGGACACAACCTTTTTTCCCCTTCCCAACACGCCTATTCCCCTTTCCACCAGCAGCAGGCCTTTTTCCACTCATTTTGGTGGTTAACTAATTCACAACTCTGGAGTTGTTTGCACAAAAAAACAATGGATGGTAACCGAGCAGAGCTGAGTGGCCAAACTGTGGTATTAGGCCAAAACTATTGGCTGGGTTAGATGCAGAAAAAAATTATTTTGAATTTGCAACCTGATGGAGGTCAGTATAGATGGACTAATACAAATAGTCCCACACACTGCTAGAAGCCCAAATATGTTTTCAGAGGTACTGTAGATGCAGATAAAAATTATTTTTAATTTGCAACCTGATGGAGGTCAGTATAGATGGACTAATAGACCAAGTCCCACACACTGCTAGAAGCCCAAATATTTTTTCAGAGCTAGATGCAGAAAAAAATTATTTTTAATTTGCAACCTGATGGAGGTCAGTATAGATGGACTAATAGACCAAGTCCCACACACTGCTAGAAGCCCAAATATTTTTTCAGAGCTAGATGCAGAAAAAAATTATTTTTAATTTGCAACCTGATGGAGGTCAGTATAGATGGACTAATAGACCAAGTCCCACACACCGCTAGAAGCCCAACTATTTTTTCAGAGCTAGATGCAGAAAAAAATTATATTCAATTTGCAACCTGCTGGAGGTCAGTATAGAAGGACTAATAGAACAAGTCCCACACACTGCTAGAAGCCCAAATATTTTTTCAGAGCTAAATGAAGAAAAAAATTATTTTTAATTTGCAACCTGATGGAGGTCAGTATAGATGGACTAATAGACCAAGTCCCACACACTGCTAGAAGCCCAAATATTTTTTCAGAGCTAGATGCAGAAAAAAATTATTTTTAATTTGCAACCTGATGGAGGTCAGTATAGATGGACTAATAGACCAAGTCCCACACACCGCTAGAAGCCCAAATATTTTTTCAGAGCTAGATGCAGAAAAAAATTATTTTTAATTTGCAACCTGATGGAGGTCAGTATAGATGGACTAATAGACCAAGTCCCACACACTGCTAGAAGCCCAAATATTTTTTCAGAGCTAGATGCAGAAAAAAATTATTTTTAATTTGCAACCTGATGGAGGTCAGTATAGATGGACTAATAGACCAAGTCCCACACACCGCTAGAAACCCAAATATTTTTTCAGAGCTAGATGCAGAAAAAAATTTTTTTTAATTTGCAACCTGATGGAGGTCAGTATAGATGGACTAATAGACCAAGTCCCACACACCGCTAGAAGCCCAACTATTTTTTCAGAGCTAGATGCAGAAAAAAATTATATTCAATTTGCAACCTGCTGGAGGTCAGTATAGAAGGACTAATAGAACAAGTCCCACACACTGCTAGAAGCCCAAATATTTTTTCAGAGCTAAATGAAGAAAAAAATTATTTTTAATTTGCAACCTGATGGAGGTCAGTATAGATGGACTAATAGACCAAGTCCCACACACTGCTAGAAGCCCAAATATTTTTTCAGAGCTAGATGCAGAAAAAAATTATTTTAAATTTGCAACCTGATGTAGGTCAGTATAGATGGACTAATAGACCAAGTCCCACACACTGCTAGAAGCCCAAATATTTTTTCAGAGCTAGATGCAGAAAAAAATTATTTTTAATTTGCAACCTGATGGAGGTCAGTATAGATGGACTAATAGACCAAGTCCCACACACCGCTAGAAGCCCAAATATTTTTTCAGAGCTAGATGCAGAAAAAAATTATTTTTAATTTGCAACCTGATGGAGGTCAGTATAGATGGACTAATAGACCAAGTCCCACACACTGCTAGAAGCCCAAATATTTTTTCAGAGCTAGATGCAGAAAAAAATTATTTTTAATTTGCAACCTGATGGAGGTCAGTATAGATGGACTAATAGACCAAGTCCCACACACCGCTAGAAGCCCAACTATTTTTTCAGAGCTAGATGCAGAAAAAAATTATATTCAATTTGCAACCTGCTGGAGGTCAGTATAGAAGGACTAATAGAACAAGTCCCACACACTGCTAGAAGCCCAAATATTTTTTCAGAGCTAAATGAAGAAAAAAATTATTTTTAATTTGCAACCTGATGGAGGTCAGTATAGATGGACTAATAGACCAAGTCCCACACACTGCTAGAAGCCCAAATATTTTTTCAGAGCTAGATGCAGAAAAAAATTATTTTTAATTTGCAACCTGATGGAGGTCAGTATAGATGGACTAATAGACCAAGTCCCACACACTGCTAGAAGCCCAAATATTTTTTCAGAGCTAGATGCAGAAAAAAATTATTTTTAATTTGCAACCTGATGGAGGTCAGTATAGATGGACTAATAGACCAAGTCCCACACACCGCTAGAAGCCCAACTATTTTTTCAGAGCTAGATGCAGAAAAAAATTATATTCAATTTGCAACCTGCTGGAGGTCAGTATAGAAGGACTAATAGAACAAGTCCCACACACTGCTAGAAGCCCAAATATTTTTTCAGAGCTAAATGAAGAAAAAAATTATTTTTAATTTGCAACCTGATGGAGGTCAGTATAGATGGACTAATAGACCAAGTCCCACACACTGCTAGAAGCCCAAATATTTTTTCAGAGCTAGATGCAGAAAAAAATTATATTCAGTTTGCAACCTGATGGAGGTCAGTATAGATGGACTAATAGAATGATGCTATGCCCAAAAGATTTTACTTCACTAGGTGCAGTAAAAAAATTGGTATTCTATACACAGGTGTTATATCTTGCAACACAGATAGGCTACTCCACTGACTAACACACTCTGCAATAGGCCAAAAAGGATTAGCTTTGCTAGATTCAGCCAAATGCTGTGAAAAAAACTTGCACAGCACTGGCACAGACCTGCCTGGCAAAAACTGATAGGAACTCATGTAACCTAGTCCTGAAAAGGACTCCAATTACAATTAGTCTTTACTCCCACAACCTATCTATTTAAGAGCACAGACCTCCCTGATAAAAGTCGTAGGAAATGCTGTAACCTAGTCCTTAAAAGGACTGCAATCACAACTATTCCCTACTCCCAAGCTATCTGTATATTTGTGCGAAAATTGGCTTGAAATTAACAAGGTATAGCGCACACAGCAACAGCGGTGCCGTCTAACACGCAGCTGCAGCAGTGAGAAAATGGTGGCGACGGGGAAAATGGCTTGGTCTTATAGGGCAAGGACATGTGACATACACTGCCAATGACACATGCCCTTGCTTGTGTGAAAAAAAGCACTTCGCTCCGTGTGTGCGCTGCTGATAGGCTGACAGATTGCACCTCCCCACTGCAAATGCGGGAAAGAGAAAAAAAAATGGAGATCTTCATTGTTCCTGCAGAGATCCATCCCCTGCCCCTCCCCCCACCCCGCTGTACACTCAAACTGCGTATTAACATTAATTTTCATCATTACTGAGAAAAAATCCAGTTATGATTTTGGTGCACGAACAGTTATCGAACATAACCTCGAACAGCCGAATTTTTCTCAAATTGTTCGTGTTCGCCGAACGGCTCGAACACCGCCCAAAACAGCTCGAATTTGAGATTGGCAAACAGTTCGAGTAGAACAACGCTCATCTCTACTCTACATGCCTGGTTCCCACCGTGAAGCATGGAGGAGGAGGTGTGATGGTGTGGGGTTGCTTTGCTGGTGACACTGTTGGGGATTTATTCAAAATTGAAGGCATACGGAACCAGCATGGCTACCACAGCATCTTGCAGCGGCATGTTATTCCATCCGATTTGAGTTTAGTTGGACCATCATTTATTTTTCAACAGGGCAATGACCCCAAACACATCTCCAGGCTGTGTAAGGGCTATTTGACCAAGAAGGAGAGTAATGGGGTGCTACGCCAGATGACCTGGCCTCCACAGTCACCAGACCTGAACCCAATCGAGATGGGTTGGGGAGAGCTGGACCGAAGAGAGAAGGCAAAAGGGCCAACAAGTGCTAAGCATCTCTGGGAACTCCTTCAAGATTGTTGGAAGACCATTTCCGGTGACTACCTCTTGAAGCTCATCAAGAGAATGCCAAGAGTGTGCAAAGCAGTCATCAAAGCAAAAGGTGGCTACTTTGAAGAACCTAGAATATAAGACATATTTTCAGTTGTTTCACACTTTTTTGTTAAGTATATAATTCCACATGTGTTAATTCATAGTTTTGATGCCTTCAGTGTGAATGTACAATTTTCATAGTCATGAAAATACAGAAAAATCTTTAAATGAGAAGGTGTGTCTGCCACATGCCCTGCCTGCCTGCCTAACTCCTGCTATCACCAACTGAATATATGCAGCTGGATTAGTCCTCAGAAGGATTGTTAGTTCAGTTGGATATATATATATATGACGCGCCCCTGGGCCTGTGTCGCGCTGCGTTGCGCACTCGGGAGCTTACCCGGAGCCGGATCTCTTGAGGGTTGTAGTCTCGTGGCGGTGATCCGGTCCGTGCCCAGGGAGTCAGACTAAGTGGCGCTGTATCAGCGGTAGATGATGGACGACTACGCCACCCGTTGAATGCAGCTATGGAGCTGCCGCTGCAGGGCAGACCGCTGAGGCCGGTGGAAGGATGGTGCAGCGTGGATGGTATAACCCCCAACGGGAGGGGTATGGCCTCAGGGCAGCCGACGTGGATGATGGGGGTAGCAGGAACCACTCAGAGACGATGCGGTGTAGTTCAGGGTCTTTACTGGTGACAAAGATAGACCCTCCCGGAGTACTGGCTAGCGGTTGGGGCCTGGTCAGTCCTTGAGCAGATGGGATCTCCCCTGGCCAGGCGGAGTTGTAGGCCTCCCAAACTAACGATACTCTTCTGGCTACCTTGCTAGAAGCGGGTATAAGTAGCCCACGTCCCTGAGTGTACCGTGTGGTGCTCACCCGTATGGCCGGTGACTCGGGGCCTTCTAGTAGCTTCCGCTCCACGACGGCGGTGCTGGTCCCACGCGTGTGACCGTGCCTTCGGGTTTCTGGGCCAGAGGACCTGCAATCCCCTGCCGGTCGGTTTCTGCTGCTGGATAGGAGTTAGTCCCCACAGCCTCGGACTCCGGGTCCGGAGATAACTTCTCAGTCAGGGCGAGCTCTGCAGCTGCCAGCCCCTGACTCCTTGTAACACTGCTCCCACAGAGCTCCTGTTGTTTCTTCCTATGCTGCTTCTCTTCTCTACTTCTGGCATGGCCCAGGAGCTGGGCCCAGCCGGAGCTACAGCTCCCTGTCAGCCCTCCTGGCTGCACTCTCCCTCTGAACTCCCTAACCCTGCCTCAGCCCCAGGTTTATCTAGGGGAAGTTCTTCCCCTCCCAGGACTGGGCAGGAGGTGTGGCATGCATAGGATTCCTGACCAAGAGACCTCCCACCTGCTCTCAGACATAACATTGCCGTTACTGTGGAAACCAGACCCCTGGGGTGCCACATATATATATATATATATATATATATATATATATATGTTGCGGGATACCTATACTAATTATGAAGAAGCAAATCTCTCCCTGACACAGCAGAACCTCTCCCTACTCTGCCTGATTCCAGGGTAGACTGTGACGAGCATGGCGGCGCCCGTCTTATATACACCTGATGACGCTGTGCGGCCAGCCAATCACTGTAATGCCACAACCAACATGGCTACTGCATTACAGTGCATGGTAGGCAATCCCTGCATGTTTATTGGCTCTCTAAAGAGCGCCAAACATGCAAGGAGGGGACCCGAGTTCCCGCTCGAGCAACCCGGAAATACTCATCGAGCGCCGAGATCGTCGAGCACAGTGATGCTCGGGTGAGTACCGAGCAGTGGCGAGCACATTCGCTCATCACTAGTTGGGATACCTCCAGCACTGACTTATAGAATGAAGCACAATATTATCAACATTGGTCTTCTATGAAAAAGTGGCAAATATTGGACTTAAAGGGAACCTGTTACATCCTAAAACGCTATTAACCTGCAGATATGGGGCTAAACTGTAGATTAATAGCATTCTAAAGCTGTGTGGACGCTGCATCGAAAGCCTGGCTATCAGGATAAAATAAACTTAACTCCTCCTGGTGCCATCTGGCTTTCATTCATAGAGGTGCTACCGGCGTAGCTTCAGTCACTGCTCAGTACAAAATGAGCAGCGTCTGTAACTACGCCCTGGCACTGACTGACAGCCTACTCTGCAGTGCTGAGCCGGCAGTCAGTCAGTGCCGGGACGTATTTATAGCTACTGCTCACTATGTACTCAGCAGTGACTAAAGCCGCACCAGCTGCACCTCTATGAATGAAAGCCAGAGGCCACCGGGAGGAAATAAGTTAATTTCCTCCCAGTAGCCGAGCTTTCACTGCAGATGTTGCCTTGCTTTAAAGCGCTATTAACCTGCAGATTAACCCCCTATCTACAGGTTAATAGCGTTTTGGGACTTGACAGGTTCCCTTTAAGGTGGCTGTACACATTAAAGGGGTTCGCTGAAAAATGTGATAAAATAAATACAATTATTTTAAATATTACATTTTTTTCTAAATATCTTTATTTAGCAAAAAGGTATGCCTTATGTAGTGCACTCTGTCAGCATTTTAAAGATGGCAACTTCCATCTAGCAGTGTGCAGCCATCCTAGGACGGGCTACATGAAGAGTGAGACAGACGCATACTCTGTGCTGCATTAAAACTGTCAGGCTGACTGAGATGGGTACTCATTTTCATTCTCAGTCAGCTGAAGGAAAGTGTTTATCTTCTTCTTTAGTCTCCGCCACTCAGTGTCCTGTCAGGTCGACTAAACAGAGGATGCCTGACAGGACGCTGCTGTGACTTCACGCATGTCTCAAGCAGATGTTCTTTACGCAGCCCGTCCTACTGGTGTCCTCTGAAAACTAGGACATGAGCACACTGATTTTTGGCATTTTTAACCCCTTTACGACCTAGGACGTATGAGTACGTCCAAGGTGGCATACCCTTCTTTGGTGCGGACTCCGGCAATGATCCCGCACCTGATCAGATGAGCTGTCATGTGTCCCTCACACGCGTGTGTGGAATCGGGATCCACCCGCAGCTGTTAACATGTTAAATGCTGCTGTCAAACTCTGACAGTGGCATTTAACATGCACGCGCCGGAAGTGTGTCATAAGACCCGCCCATCGGCCCGTGATATGATCGCGGGTCGCCATTGGGTTGGCATGACAACTCGGAGTCTGCAGGCCTATTGTTGTCATAGCTGATCTGCTATGAGCGCCGCCCAGCGGTCGGCGCTCATAGCAGCTGAAGCCCTGCTATGTGTAACACAGGCGATTGGATGATCGCAGCTTCTAGTCTCCCATGGAGACTAATGAAGCAAAAAGTAAAAAAAAATGTTTTTAAAAATATTTAAAAAATGAAAAAATATAAAAGTTCGAATCACCCCCCTTTCGCCCCATTCAAATAAAACAATTAAAAAACAATCAAAAATACACATATTTAGTATTGCTGCATTCAGAATGGCCCGATCTATCAATATAAAATAATAATTAATCCGACCGGTAAACGGCGTAACGAGAAAAAAAATAAAAACGCCAAATTTGATCGCCGCAACATTACATTAAAATGCAATAACAGGCAATTAAAACATTGTATCTACCCTAAAATGGTATCAATAAAAACATCAGCTCAGCGCGCAAAATATAAGCACTCATCCAGCTGCAGATCGCAAAAAAATTTAGATGCTACGGGTTTCGGAAAATGGCGCCATTTTACTTTTTTTACAAACTTTGGATTTTTTTTCACCATTTAAACAAAGAAGAACCTTTACATGTCAGGTATATACCAACTCATAATGACCTAGAAAATTATAATGGCAGGTCAGTTTTAGCATTTAGTAAACATGGTAAAAAAAAAAAAAACAATTGTGGCATTGCACTTTTTTTGCAATTTAACTGCACTTGGACTTTTTTTCCTGTTTTCCAGTACACAATACGGTAAAACCAATGGTGACGTTCAAAAGTACAACTCGTCCTGCAAAAAATAAGTCCTCACATGGCCACATTAATGGAAAAAATAAAAAGTTATGGCTCTGGGAAGAAGGGGAGCAAAAACTAAAGCGGAAAAACCCAAGGTGGTATAGGGGTTAAAATTATAACATATATCACTAGACAAGTGAGAGATGTTCTACCACAAATCTAAACTGCTTCATTTCAGCCTTACGGTATTCTTAGTTGGCCCCCTTTTAAAGCAGCACTTTCATACTTCTTGTTCACTGTGACATTTTCCGGTTTATACTTCTTTGTGACACAAGTATACCTCCTGTGCATGTTACACAGTTATATAGGTTAAAAAAAGACAGGGGTCCATCAAGTTCAACCTTCCTCCACCATTTATTCATTCTCTATCACTAGATTATTTCTAACTCACAATGCCATGTGTTGTGAGAAAACCATCCAGCCCTTTTCTAAATGCTGATATAGTATCTGTCATCACTACCTCTTGCGTTAGGCATTCCACAGTCTGACTGCTTTAACTGTAAAGAACCCTTTACTATTTAGCTGCTGGAATCGCCTTTCTTCCACCCGTAATGAGTTCCCCTTGATCCTTTGTAAGATCTTTGGAAGGAATAAGTTATGTATCATGTGCTGACCACACCAGTATTTATACATATAAATGAGTTCTCCTCTAAGGCATATTTTTCTAAGTTAACCAAGCCCAACTTTTCCAACATCTAGTCATATGAGAGGCCTTCCATCCCTTGTAGTAATCTAGTTGCCCGCCTTTGAACTGACTCTAACTTCTGAATATCCTTTTTAAAATGTGGAGCCCAAAACTGGATCCCATATTTTAAATGTGGGCTCACAAGTGATTTATAAAGGGGTAACAGTACCTTGGGATCGTGGGATTTTCTTTCTCTTTTTATACACCCTAAAATCTTGTTTGCTTATGCAGCCGCTGCTTGACATTGAGTACTGCTGCTCAGCATACTTGTAACCAGAATACCCAAGTCCTTCTCCTGTTCTGTAGTCCCTAGTATACTCCCATTTAATGTATATGCAACAATAGAATTAATCCATCCTATGTGAATTACTCTACATTTTTCTGCATTAAACCTCATTTGCCAAGTGATTGCCCATTCAGACATCTTATACAGATCGTTTTGTAATACTTTATTGTCAAAGTCAGATTTTATTATTCTATGTAGTGTGACAAAGTCACTGGCAAAGTACTGGAGGGGAGATATGTAGCAATGAGATTGTTAGCTCCAGTAATTAAACATAGGGAAAAGGTTCCAGCACATGAAAGAATAAGGGGTTAATCAGCCATCTTTAGTGCTAGGATGATTAAACACCTGTAGAAAGGGAAGAGGTCAGAGGATAAAATCCCAGCTTTTTTGAGCAGCGTGTGTGGCATGGGCCTGGAGGTGAAAGCTCTGAGCTGGTTTGTCGCTTGAAGGAAGACAAACCTTATGTTGTTTGTT
Source organism: Phyllobates terribilis (assembly GCF_046119375.1). Lineage (NCBI taxonomy): Eukaryota > Metazoa > Chordata > Amphibia > Anura > Dendrobatidae > Phyllobates > Phyllobates terribilis. The sequence goes on along the minus strand of NW_027362765.1, from coordinate 597,172,556 downwards.
CCTGAAACAGGAAGTTACCCATAGCAACAAGGATTGTGCCATACATAATGTGTTGTTTTTCCTGTTAGGCCGGGAAGGCCGTGTTTGTTTTTGCTAACATTGCTGTGGCTTATGCAGCACAGATTTAAAGAGACAGTGTTCCTGTGTCTACCTCTTTGTGCAACAAAGCGAGTCGATCTACCACAATAGTTTGATGTCGTCAGCACAGACTGACACTCTCAATCCCATCTACTATGTCAGTAATAAAGAGATTAAAAAGAATTGGTCTTAGCACAGATCCCTGCGGTCCCTATTGCTAACTATATCCCATTTAGAGAATGTACCATTTAGAGAATGTACCTTTGTTTCCTATCATTTAGCAAATTCCTTACCCATCTTCATATAGTTTCCCTCAGTCCTTGCTTCTGTAGCTTCAGTATAAGGATGTTATGTGGCACAGTATCAAATGTCTTTGCAAAGTCCAGATAAATCACATCGCAGCTGCATTACCAACATCCAGATTTGCACTTACCCCCTCACAGAAGCCTAACATATTGGTTAGACACGACCTAACTTTCATGAATCCGTGCTGGATGTCAGCTATTATATTATTCTCTGCACTTTATCTCTGCAGGTCATCTCTTATAATTCTCTCAAAAATTTTGCCGATTACTGATATCAGACTACCGGACGACAGTTGTCTGGATCCCCCTTCTTACCTTATTTGTATAGAGCGCTCGTGTTAAATATAAAAGAGCAAATGATAAACAATAATTTAAAACAAAAAACAATTGGAGGGAAAAATATAAAAAACTAAAGCTTACTGTGTCACTGATATTGGCACCCTTTACATTAATTTAGTATGGAAACACATTTTGACTCACCTTTGGTAAATCACAAAAGGAATTCACCTGTGATTGTCGGTGCCCATTTGACATAAATTAACCAATGAATGAGGACTTCAGTGTTTTAAAAAGTCACATGATAGGCCCTGTTCCTTTGTCAAAATGGTGAAGACAAAGGAGCTGTCTGAGGACATCAGAACTGCTATTATTAGCAAACACAAGACTTCCAAAGGGCATAAGGCTATCTCCAAAGACCTTGGTATCCCAGTTTCAACAGTGTGCAGTGTTGTTAAGAAGTTTGCAAAGCATGAAACCGTCAAGAACCTCCCTGGACGTGGGGGCAAAGAGGAAAATTGACAAGAGATGTCTTCGAAGGGTGGTGCGAATGGTGGAAAAAACACCACATCAAACATCCAAAGACTTGAAGGCCAACTTGGAACAGTCTGGGGTCATGACTTCAACAAGTTCCATATGCCACACACTAAACCAAGCATAGCTTTATGGACGAAGGCCAAGGAAAAAAACACTGCTGAAGAAAATACATAAAAAGTAATGACTGATCTTTGCCAAAGAGTACCTTGACAAACAACAATCCTTCAGGGAAAATGTTCTGTAGACAGATAAAACAAAAATAGAGCTTTTTGGCAATGCAAAGCAACAGTTTGTTCACAGACGGTGCAATGAAGCTTATAAGGAAAAGAACACCTTACCAACTACCAGCAGTTAAGCATGGTGGAGGATCCATAATACTGTGGGGCTGCTTTGCTGCATCTGATACTGGAGGCCTTGACTATATCACAGGAATCATGAAATCAGAGAATTATCAAGAGATTTTAGAGCTAAATGTCCTACCCAGTGTAAGACAACTTGGTTTGAGTTGAAGATCATGGGTCTTCCAGCAAGACAATGACCCAAAGGACACATCCAAATGTACACAGGAATGATTGAAAAAGAAAAAAATCGACTGTTTTAAAATAGTCTCAATCCCATTGAAAATCTTTGGGGTGAGCTGAAATCTGCCATTGTGACAAAGAACCCTACAAACATTCAAGAGCTTGAACAAACTGCAAAGAAAGAGTGGAAGAAAATTCCAGCTGAGAAGTGCAAGAAGCTTATAGATGGCTACAAAAACTGTTTGGAAGCTGTCATCAGTGCCAAAGAGTGTGCAACCAAGAATTAATTAGGGGTTCCTTTATTGCTGCACATGCTGTTTATTCTGTTTTTTCTTTGAAATTGCAACATGGAAGTTGGATAACAATGTTTTTTTGTTGTATTACTTTAGACCACTAATTAAAAAATTCTGAGGATATAACTTTGGTACATTTGCATTTTTTCTATTTCTATTGTACAGTCTATGAAAAAAAGGGGTGCCAATAATGGTGAGCATTGTATAGATATCCTGGAGTGGGGTCCCCACTATTTTTGAGAACCAGCCGATGTGTAGCAGGCAGCTATTATAAGGCTGGGATGGTTCTTGGTTACTGGGCCATTCCCTGCATAAAATGACTGCTATTCACAGGTGACGGGTACTCACGACAACGCTCATCATCTTGGCTGGCTCCCGCTGCGCTCTGAGAGAGCCTGCAGCTCTGATGAGCGTTGTCATCACTACCTGACGCCTGGGAATAACAATCACAACAATATATACAGTTTGATGTATTCTCATGCATTTTGAATGGTGCAATTTAAATTTACAACAACTTACACTTACACTTTTCTAGTAGTATTGTAATATTATACTGCACTTTCTTAGCAAAAATTGACAGTATAGTGATGCACCTGCCGATATTACTGTCTGCAACTTGGATCAAATAATTCTGATTCAAGCATGAATGCAACATTTTTTGAACAAACATTCTAAACCTATTTTGATATCTTTTTTGTTAATGCCTTGTTTTATTGCTTAGGGTGTAGAGAGTGAAAAGTTTCCCATTGTACAACAAGCGTTGAAAACAGGACACTGCTTGACAGAACACGACTATCTCACTCACCCCTTGTATGGAGGTAAGAATAAGATTCTTTGCAATTTTACACAATGATTTAGTCATTCTTATTCATAATACTAACTTTTGTAGTAGCTTCAGGTTCATGTTTATATGAACACATGTTATCATGTCTGTATTCATGTGTTTTTAGAAGGTTAAAGGGAATGTGTTAAATGATACATGCTGCCCAAACCGTGATGCAATCGTGTTGTGCTGATGGTTTCCATGGTGACCCGCAGTCCCAATATGGCCGCAGTGTCCTTCAGGGTTCTTCAGGGTCCTTCAGGAAGATGGCCTCTCAGCGAATGCTCAGAGACTCCTTCTCCCTACCTGTCAGATGCTGATCTGATGCTCCGCAGTGCAGAAGCATTTCAGAGTATCAGATCAGCGATTAGGGCAGGGAAAGTTCATGTTCCATTCTGGGACAATGTAAAAAAAAGTTAATAAAATAATAAAAATTTATTTAAAAAAATCCCAAAATAAAGAACAAAAAAAAATAAAAAATATGAATCCAATAAATACATTAATCTGTGTAAAAAAGAGAAGTAGACATATTTGGTATTGCGGTGTTTGAAACGACCCTACCTATAGAACTGTCCCACTAGTTAACACCTTCAGTGAACACCATAAAAAATAAATGAAAAACAAGGCAAAACACATTGCTTTACTATCATACCGCCAAACAAAAAGTGCAATAAAACGCGATCAAAAAGACAAATGTAAATAAAAATGGTATTGCTGAAAACGTTATATTGTCCCGCAGAAAATAAGCTGCCATACAGCTCCAACAGTGGAAAAATAAAAAAGTTACAGCTCTCAGAAAAAAGCGATGCAAAAATAATTATTTTTTCTATAAAATAGTTTTTATTGTTTAAAAGCGCCAAAACATAGAAAAACTATATAAATGTGGTTATCGCTGTAATCATACTGACCCGAAGAATAAAGCTGCCTTATCAATTTTACCACATAATCATAAATCATAAAATAATCCCCAAAAAACAATTCCTGAATTGCTGGTTTTTGTTCGTTCTGCCTTCCAAAAATCAGAATAGAAAGTGATCAAAAGATGTAACTTCCCCGAAAATGGTACCAATAAAAACGTGAAATCATCCTGCAAAAAATAAACCATCACATGACTCTGTTGGGCCAAATATGGAAAAATTATACCTATCAAAATATGGCGAAGCAAAAACTAGTTTTTACAATAAGTGTCTTTTTGCTAAATCTGGTCTCGCTGTAAGTGCACTAACCCGAAGAATAAAGTCATCTAATCACTTATACTGCACGAGGAATGGCGTAAAACATAAATAAAACCAATTCTTCACCAGCTGCTGATTTGTTCATTCTGCCTCCCAAAGATCACAGTAAGGCTCAGCGCGCATTTATTCCGCGCTCTACGCTGAGCGCTTACATCGGGGTTTCCATGTAAATCTCTGAAAATTTTTGATTCAGACGGAACCCCCGGCGGAAGATTCTCTATAATGAGGCAGATGGAGGAACTGTGGACACTGTCTGGCCTATGATCCAGCGGTGTCCGTCTTTTTATTTGGCGTACATAAAAGTGCCGTTGGCCACAGTTTTCTGCACCTGTACAAAAAAAAGGACAACACTGAACAGAGGCCAGATGGAGTCCAGAGTGACTCTGCTGCCTCATATGAGTGAATGGATCCCTCTGGGGTTTCATCTGAATCACGCCACTCAGAGATTTATATGGAAACCCCGATGTAAGTGCTCAGCATAGAGCGCCGGATAAATGCAATCCAAAATGTTATGTAAAATGTTCCCATTAAAAGCTTCAACTCCATTCACAAAAAAAAGCAAGTCCTCACTCAGGTCCATCATCTGATAACAGAAATATAGGGGCATCCACGATACTGGTAGCATAAAGGCTCTGGAAAAGCGAAATGGCTCCTCGCCCCCCAAAAGAAATCCAGCGAATTCTGCGCTTCCAAATTCAAATGTCCCCCTCCCTTGTGAGCGCCACAGTTTGCCTAAACCACATTTAGCATTCACGTTTGGCATTTCTGCAATGATGAGAGCCTGCCTAATTTACAGGTGCGTGTCTCCAGAAGCATTAGGTGGGCAAAACATACTGGTCACTACAACGTACTGGTCCCTACAACAGCTGCTTGCAATTTTCACTCAGCAACATCCACTGCTGCTTGTTTTTGGAAAACACCCATGGAGTCAAAATCATCACTACACCAGTAGATAAATTCACAAAGGGATATCATTTCCAAAATGGGGTCACTTGAGGGGGATTCTTCTCTTCTAGAACGTAGGGGCTCTGTATATGGAGTCCGCAAACTATTCTAGGAAAATCTGCGCTTCAGGACGCAAAAAGGGCTACGTCCCTCCCGAGTCTCGCCGTACGGCTAAGCAGTACTGCACAGCCATATATGGGGTATTTCTACATTCAGCAGAAATTGTGGGACAAATATTGGTGCCATTTTTACCCATTTCCCAGTGTGAAAATGTAAAAAAAAATTTCACTGTTTAGGCACATCAGGGGCTCTTCCAACGCGACATGGCGTCCGCTAATTATGCCAGCAAATCTTACATTCAAAAAGTCAAATTGCGCTCGTTCCCTTCCGAGCTCAGCCATGCGCCAAAACTGTGATTTTTCCCCACATATTGGGTATGGGTGTGCTCAGGAGAAATTGCACAACAAATGTTGGGGTCCTCTTACCATTGTGAAAGTAGAAAAATTTGGGACCAAAGTAAAATTTTTGTGAAAAAAAGTTAAATGTTTATTTTTTCCTTCCACGTTCCATTTATTCCTGTGAAGCACCTGAAGGAATAATAAACTTCTTGAATGTGGTTTTGAGCATCTTGAAGGGTGCAGTTTTCAGAATGTTGTCACTTTTGGGTATTTTCTGTCATATAGGCCCCTCAAAGTCATTTCAAATGTGATGTGGTCCCTAAAAAAAAATGGTTTTGTAAATTTTGTTGTAAAAAATCGCTGGTCAACTTTTAACCCTTATAACTTCCTGACAAAAAAAAAAATGTTTCCAAAATTGTGCTGATGTAAAGTAGACATATGGGAAATGTTATATATTCAGTATTTTGTGTGACACATCTCTCTGATTTAAGAGCATAAAAATTAAAAGTTTGAAAATTGCAAAAGAAAGAAATGTTACTACTATCGTGAAGTACAATATGTCACGAAAACACCAATTCGAAATCACTGGGATCCATTGACGTGTTCCAGAGTTATTACTTCATAACGTGACACTGGTCAGAATTAAAAAAAATTGGCCTGGTCATGAAGGTGAAAACAGGCTTCGGGGTGATAGAGTTAAATACATCCAATTGTGGAGTTTATTTTTATTCCAAGATCTGTTGATTAAAATACACTATTGTTCGTGGCACAACCCCTTTAAGATTAAATCAGTGTTAGTTACAGATCACTCCTAAGTGTAATAACTGAGATGGTTTCATTGTATTTAGATTTCAAAACTTAAAATATATTGGGAAAAATTCTGAAAATAGCCTAGAATGTTATGAAATAATAAAATAAGTCATGCTTATCTTACAATAATTAAACGGGGCAAGTACAGAGACTGTCAAGGGACTGGGAGGTACCGGCATCTGTCTAAGAGTGGTACCTGGCAGCTACCTGCAGCCCAGCCTGTCTCCACCATCTGGAGCTGCAGTGAACACCAGGTAGCTGCTTAGCTACGCCCCTACCTAGGCGGACCTGGGCCTGTGGCACAGTGGGACCACTAATGCATTTGCACCGCCGGGTGGCGTAACACACTGCCAATACAGTAGCACAAAGATTGTCTTGGTAGAGAGTGAGCAGGTTTGTACCTTGTTGTTGACTTCTGAGGTCTTCAATTAGGCTACTGTAGCTATGGCCTCTGTAGATGCGTCAAAGATAATGTGGACTTCTCTTCTGATGGCAGCTAAAAGGGACCTTAAAGGGGTTTTCACAGGAACAAAAGTTGATTTTAATCAGTAGATTTTGGAATAATAAGGGTATGTGCACACGATCAGGAGCCACTGCGGATTTGAAACTGCATGATTATGCAGCGTCAAACCCACAGCGTCAAACCCACAGCGTCCAGATGTTACAGCATAGTGGATGGGATTTCTAGAAATGCCATGTCCACTTTGCATCTCTGGGCACCGGTGGATCACCTGTGGAAACTGACATGCAGCGCTGCTTTCAGACCCACAGCATGTCAATTTCTCTTGTGGGTCCACATGTGGACTTTCCCCATAGATTAACATTAATGAGGAAAGTCCACACATGACAAAAAAAATCGCCGCAGCTCATTTGCATATGAGGGCAGAAGCCGCGTGGCTGCTCTGCAGCGTTGGGGCTGCAGTCCGCTCCGGATCATGGGCACATACTCCTATAAGTTCCACAATTGTATGTGTTTAAATAAAATGTTCCTGTGCTGAGATAATCTTATAAATGTGCCCCTGCTGTGTACTGTGTAATGGCTGTGTCTGACCGTACAGGAACATGGTGTGATCATACCACAGCTCCTGGGCAGGAGAGGAAGCAAGAGAGTATACAGACATTACAGCAGGAGATCACAGAGGATTCTTTTTGTGAGGTAAAAAATGTCACTGCCTGTTTTTAACAATGTTTTACTTCAAAGAAAGAATCATCTGTGACCCCATGCTGTAATGTCTGTGTTTATGTACAAGTGCTTCTCACTAAATTAGAATATCATCAGAAAGTTAATTTATTTCAGTTCTTCAATACAAAAAGTGAAACTCATATATTATATAGAGTCATTACAGACAGAGTGATCTATTTCAAGTGTTTATTGAAAGCGCGTCATTAACCTCACCCATCGGCGACTCCGTCAAATGATCGCGGGTTGCCGATGGGTTGGCATGACAACCTGGGGTCTGCAGGAGACCCCTGCGGTTGTAATTGCCAGGATGCTATGAGCGCCGCACAGCGGTCAGCGCTTATAGCAAGTGAGCAATTGTGCTACACACAGGCGATATAATCATCACCTGTGTGTAGCAGAGGTGATCAGACAATTGCAGCTTCTAGTCTCCCATGGAGACCTTAGAAGCATGCAAAAAGTAAAAAAAAATGTTTTTAATAATATGAAAAAAATAATCTCTGGAGATTATTATCTCGGCACCGAGATCTCATCTCCAGAGATTTCAATAGCGCATGCGAGGCCTCTGGCGGCCATTTTCCCGGAGACCGCCGCATGGAACAGTATGGAAGGTGCTGGGCTCCGGCTTTTACAAAACGTCGGCGGAGCCCCCACACCACTGGACACCTACTGCAAGCAAGCGGCCCGCAGTTTGGGGACCGCAGCATGAGTACCACAAGCATGAGGACCGCAAGCAAGGGGACCGCAGCCATCTCCCTACTCCTGCCTCTGCGAGAAGGCACAAGCTTCCGGCAGCAGCGATCCCCCGACTCCTGCCTCGACCCTGCCATCTGGGAACCCGCTCCACCAATGCCTCAGCACCCCAGGTAAGCTGATTATAACACGCACCGGTTTATAAAAAAAAACATTTTTTTCCTATTCTTCTCCCCAAAATTTGGGGTGCATCTTATAAACGGGTGCATCTTATAATCCACAAAATACGGTAAGTGCTGCGACCATTTGACAAGATATGAGTCTTAAATGAGGACATTTTTATAGGCCTCTTCATCTTATCAATGCAGACATTACCTATGATAATCCAGCTCCATAAAAATGGAAGAGAAAATTTCCATCGTACTCACATTTTATGAAACACCCGTCTTTATTTTCCAGAGTGTCATTCCAATGCTGCTGACCGCCCAGAAATATCCAATGTAAAAAAAGAGGTGAACAGGCACATCTAATAATAAAAAATCTTCAAACTTTATTCCAAATACATATCTTTAAAAATCCATACAAGGATGATGTAGTACAGGAACTGCTCTGACACGTTTCTGGCGCCTACTGCGCCCTTAGTCATAGAGTATGCTTTGTGCAGTAGGTGCCAGAAACGCGTCAGAGCGGTTCCTGTACCACATCATCCTTGTATAGATTTTTAAAGATATGTATTTGGAATAAAGCTTGAAAATTTTTTATTATTGGATGTGCCTGTCCATCTCTTTTTTGCATATGATCACCCAGTCTAGATCAAAACGTTGGGCAAATGGTGCATCATGTGGTCCATTGATTTGCTGACACACCTTGTGTAGTCTGAGAATATCTCTGCCAAGCAGAATCAGGATATCTGCACTGTTGTCAAGGGCTTGTATCTTGTTGGCTCTAGCCTTTAGATGAGGATAATAAAGAGCAGCCTCTGGGGTTGGGATTTCCTCTCTGTTGAATAGTATCTGGTTGAGTGGGTAGGCGTATCTCCATGTTGTTCATGAGAGAAGATACTATGAGTCCATTGGCTGTTCTCGAAGAGACCTCTAACACCACTACAGGTGCCCAAAGTGTAGGGGTGAGCATTTCCCTATAAGTTAAACAGATCCAAGAGCTTTGACCTTGCAAGTGATCGGTTACTCTGATCATCCAGGATGACATACACCGCTGTGCTTTTCTCTGGTTGACCCTTAGGATGCACGTTCACCTGGCATATCTTCACACACAATTTGTCCCACAGGCCTTCTCTGAAGACTTTTGTGCATGAAAAAGATATTGTGGTAGGATTCAGTAATTGATCTGCATTCTCCCCACCATGCCTTGTGGTGGGAGAAGGCGTAAGTGGTGCAGAGTTAGGTTTGGATGGATGGAACGCTTGTACGTGGTCCTCACTGTTGCACTACAAACAATAGCAATTTTACACTCTTTGGCAAAGTGTTCAGTAGAAGCACAACATCTGTAACATACCCCAAACTCATCCAGCCAAACCAGAACTCACACTTTGCACTGACGAGGGGCAGTACCCATGAAACACAGTGTCTGCAAATTGAGTTTCTGGTCTTGGATTTTTATGCTAAGTCATGTGACAAGGCTCGTTAAAGGGTCACTATTGACTTTTAGGATTGCTACTTCCTGTAGGTGGCACTAGAGTTCTAGTCCTCTTCCTCTCTAAAGAGGCAATATGCATATTTCCCAGAGGAGCATTGCGGTTTTAAAAGTCTCCTCACCTGACATGCTTAACACGTCACTCTCCACAAGGAGAAATATTACCCATAGATACTGGCCTGACGCTTCTCATCCAGCCAAACCAGAACTCACACTTTGCACTGACGAGGGGCAGTACCCCGAAACACAGTGTCTGAAAATTGAGTTTCTGGTCTTGGCTTTTTATCCTAAGTCATGTGATAAGGCTTGTTAAAGGGTCACTATTGACTTTTAGGATTGCTACTTCCTGTAGGTGGCACTACTAGAGTTCTAGTCCTTTTCCTCTCTGAAGAGACAATTAGAATCTCATTGCATTAGATGCACTTCTCCGATGCACTTCTTTAGGGGATGTGGCTTCTTATGAATGGGATGCTGTCGATTAGGGTTTTCAACCTTTTCACCTTTGATGCTCTTGCCTGGAGCTGATATAGGTGTGGGAAGAACATCAGTCTTCTTGACTGACACTGGACCTCTGTGGTTTCTGTTATTATAACATGGACTCATATTAATGAGGCGATAAACCAGGGCTGCTGGGCTTTCCATAGGAAAAACTTGGTTCAGTCTTACACTCTGCAATATTTAAAACCAATAAACTTGGTTTTCTCTTTTGTACCTTGACCCAAGTGTGTTCCACTTTTCTTGAATACTATAAGGCAGTTTAGAGACTATTGGGTTCACTCCATGAGCAGTATCCAGGTAGCTGAGGCCAGGTGGGCACGTGCCTGCCTTGGCCAGCTGGAGCTCTGACAGGAGGTTACTGAGCTCTTGGATTTTTGAACTGTCCTTACTGGATATTTTTGGAAATTCCTGTAATCATTTGAACAGTGCATTTTCTATGATTTCGTTCTTGTCTCTCCAAGCTATTGGATTACTGATGTGGATGGATCTGAGTCTCTTGACCTACTTTGTGGATTGTGGTCGAAGCCACCTGATCAGCAGATCTAGCTCTTCAGCAGCAGTGATGCTGAGGTCACTAATTACAAATCTAAAGGAACATTTTCAACCTCTATAGTTCTCAGGTTGATAATCGAACCTTGTGAGACCAGTCTTAGTAAGTTCACGGCGAATAATGAACTTTGCAAAGTCAGAAATGTCAGTTTTCTCTGATTTTGAAAAGACAATTGCTGTCTCAGTAGTGTTATTCATATCGCCCATAGCATCTTGACCTAGAAACGCAGGAAAGTATGGAGCAGCATAGGTATTTAGTCCAGTAACTGGTTTAACATGCAGAGTTTCTGCCAAGCATGGAACTGGAACTGTGTGGTTGTTCAGAATTTGATGACATGCTCACTTATTGGCTTGGCTTTGTTATGCACACGCCCCGACTGACTGGCGTGTGCGTGTTTAGTGATCCCATGGGACCATGAACCGGAGAGTGCCTGGAGGGGCGTAACTAAGTATCTACCCGATCCGACCAAGGTCGCACGATGGCTAACGACGCCAGTGCACCAGGGAGGAACCGAGCAGAGGGACCAGGTGCTACACCAGGTCAGACCCCGGACACGGCTGTTGACCCACACCGGAGAATACAGGAACAGGCAGGTTAGGCTAGCACACTGACTGGTGGGTGTAGGCAGGCACGGTAGGTATGCAGACAGGCGGGCACTGGTAAGCACGACTGGTATGCAGGCAGGGAGTACTGGTACGCACGGCTGGAGTGCCGAAAGGGAGGCACTAGCAGGTTTGGAGCACAGACTGGATAAGGTCCAGTACAGACTGGGACTCAGGAACAGAACTGCAGATGCGGTAGACAAGCAGAGCAGAGTGAGGCCGCCGGAGCGGTGAACAAGAGCAGAGCAGGGCGAGGCTGCCGGAGCGATGATCAAGAGCAGAGCGAGACCGCCTGGAGCGGCGAGCAAAGGCAGGGCAGAACGAGACCGCTTGGAGCGGTGAGCAAAGGCAGAGCAGAGCGAGACCACCTGGAGCGGTGAGCAAAGGCAGAGCAGGCAAGAACCGCTGGAGCAGTGAGCAAGGCAGAGCAGGCAAGAACCGCCGGAGCGGTGAGCAAGGCAGAGCAGGCAAGAACCGCCTGAGCGGTGAGCAAGGCAGAGCAGGCAAGAACCGCCGGAGCGGTGAGCAAGGCAGAGCAGGCAAGAACCGCTGGAGCGGTGAGCAAGGCAGAGCAGGCAAGAACCGCCGGAGCGGTGAGCAAGGCAGAGCAGGCAAGAACAGCCGGAGCGGTGAGCAAGGCAGAACAGGCAAGAACCGCCGGAGCGGTGAGCAAGGCCGAGCAGAGGGGACAGGGCTCTGTTCACACGGAACAGACAGGAAGGGAAAGGCAGAACCAGATACACACAAGATACTTGCAATGAAGTAGCGAGTGGACAATAAACTCACAAACGGAAGTACAGCGACAACGAGTAGGAGTTAGGTGCAAGTTCAGACTCTGCAGAAAAAGGGAAGGTACGGACATAGAGAAAAACAGGAAACAGGCTAGGAGAGTGTACAGACAGGAACTGAGTGTTCAGACAGAAACTGACACTGCAGCGAGATACAGGAGCGAGTCTGGGTATGCAGCCCCCATAAAAGGCAGAACGAACAGGCTAGGAGTGTGTTCAGACTGGCCTGGAAATACAGCCTCCAGGAAGGCGGACAGACAGGCAAGAAAACACAGACAACAGGTCTAGGTATGCGGCACCTAGAAGGCGGGACAAACAGGCTAGGATACAGTTCAGACAGGAACTGCTACTGAAAGAGATACAGGAGCCAGTCTGGGAATACAGTCCCCAGAGTGGTGGAAACAGACAAGAATAGAACAGGACCTGGCACATTCAGAGTCAAAGAGAACACTGAATGAAAGCGTTGCTCAGGCATCAGCTTCCAGGTGAAGCTGGTTTAAATATCCAGTGACGGACAGCAATAGGCTGTGGACGCATTAGGGGTGTGCCCGCAGCAGCTGCAAGAAGCAGGAAGTAATCGGGTCGCCGCCCTAAGCAGCCAGAACAGAGGCAAACAGGCAGCATGGAGGGAAGCCAGGCTAGCAGACTGGACCGATGATCAAGTTTGCGATCTTGCATAGTGGGAGATGGTGCCCTATGCAAGAACGCCGCCACGTATGCTACAGGCTTACACTTGCGCTTTTGTGTATGAAGTTTAATGAGGAGCAGGGGCATAGTACATTCTGGTGCATGAAAGCAGTTCAAGATGAGAGGTTGACAGCGCATTGTACTGACCTTGAATGCAGGATGATAGTGAAGGATCTGTGTCCTGTCACCCTAGAGGAATGTCTGTGCTGTCAGGAATGACTGTTGGAGTTAGGGGTGCACTATTTTGGCTTAGTACATAGTCTCTTGTGCGCTTAAGAGGGTCTTTCAGTATCAAAATCACTTAAACTGATGCTGTCTCTTTGGCTCCCACTGATAGCTTGTTCCAGGACCTTTAACCTTGCCATGGCTGTGGCGTTTTCACATTCCTTCTCTAGGGCTTCTATTTTTGCCATTTTGCGTGCAGTGTTCACTTCCATTTCGGCCTACTCACGTTCTGCATTCGCTTCCATTTCTGCCTTCTTGGATGCTGCTTCCACTTCCATCTCAGTTTTCTTTTGCACAAAGGCGGCTTGTATCTTAGTAGCAACAGCAATTCTTGACTCTCTTAGCTTTAATATCACGCACTATGCATTTTCTCTCAGAATTAAGTTGTTGGAAACCTCGCAGCACTTCAAAAGAATCAGATGTATTAAGCCTCTTCAGAATTGTAATGTATTCATTTGTCTTTCTGGTATAGATCTCATAAACAGAACACAGTTGTCCTAGGGCTCACTCTAATGGTAGTTCCAGAGAAGCAAGCTGGGAGATGATGTTGATGTGACTCAACAATTTTTGTTACAAGTCTGATATATCAGCAGAAAGTTCATGTTAAATGGTTTCAAAGTTCTCTCTAAAGCCCCCGTCACACTAAGCGAGATCGCTGCTGAGTCACAAGTTTTGGGACGCAACAGCGACCTCAGCAGCGATCTCGCTACGTTTGACACTTAGCAGCGACCAGGCCCCTGCTGTGAGATCGCCGGTCGTGTCGAAATGGCCTAGACCATTTTTTGATCGTTGAGGTCCCGCTGGGTAGCATGCATCGGTGTGTTTGACACCTTACCAACGACCTCGTTGGCGACTCAGAACTGAGACACATAGACGTGCATATACGTGGCCTTTTCCGCGCCCCCTCAGCTCCGATTGGTGGTCGCTACTGCATTGTGATTGGTGGCCTTGCCTTAAAAGAAGACAACATAGTAGCGCTTCCGTCCTTTGTTCCTGACCGCGTGCTGGTTTGCAGAAGCACTACTATGTTGCCTTTTAAGGCAAGGCCACCCAATCAGAACACAGTAGCGACCACCAATCGGAGCTGAGGGGGCACGGAAAAGGCAACGCAAATGCACGCCTGTGTGACTACAGAGTCACACAGTACGTCCCTCATCGAGGTCTGAATCGTCGGAGTAGCTGCTATGTGACAGGGTCCCAATGACCGCCGACATCGTTATACAGGTCGCTACGGGTCGCCGTATCGTTGCTGCGTCGTTGGGAAGATCTGACTGTTTGACATCTCACCAGCAACCACATAGCGACGCAGCGACGATCCCTGCCAGGTCGTATCGTTGTCGGGATCGCTGTAGCATCGCTAAGTGTGACGGTACCTTAACTTTCCATGTGAGCTTTGTAGAGCTTTTAGCCTTTTCATTAGACTGTGGATTAAACTCTACACATTCTTCATCTGACAGTGGATCTGGTAAAGACCGTGTAGTCTTTCCCTCAGCCATTGTAATTCACAGGCAGAATGGGTCTGTATAGTAATGTGAGCTGCTGGCTTTTAGCAGGGTGACAGCTGGGGGATGTTGTACTGTGATGCTTAGGCTATGTGCCCACGATGCAGAAATGCTCCGGATTTTTTCCTGAGCATTTCTGCATCTCCCTGGCAGAAAAAACGCATGCGGATTGTACATGCGGATTGTACATGCGTTTTCCTGCCAGGGACATGCGGATGTGAAGCGTTCTTCACATACATTTCCGCATGCGGGTTGTCAAGCGCTTTCCAAGCGATTTTAGCATCACTTGGAAAGTGCTTGACAACTTGGTCACACTATATAAATCCATGCAAACGGCATGGATTTATATAGTGTGACCGAAAGAATGTTGAAAAATAAATCTATACTTACCTTCTGACGCCCCCCGCAGTCTTGATTCGCTCCGTCCTGTCTTGCTGGCAGCTCGCGGTACACTGAAAGACCTGCCGACGTCAGCGTCGCGTGACCCGTCACATGACTAAATGACGTCAGCGCAGGTCCTTCAGTCCACCACAATCTGCCGGCAAGCGAAGACAAGGAGACCGGGGGCCATCAGAAGGTAAATATAATATTTATTTTTTATTTTATTCTTTTTTTTACAGGTTCTATGGTATCCGCGTCCGAAGGAGAGTCTCCTCTCCTCCAGACCCGGGTACCATCTGCACATTGAAACGCTTGGATTCTGCATGTACAGATACAGTGATGCGGAATCCAAGCGTTCCAATGCAAGTCAATGGAGGCGAAAAAGCAGCGCTTCCGCAAAATAATTGTAGTGCTGCGTTTTTTTCCGCAATCATAACTCACACCGGAAATTTCCGCAGCATGTGCACAGCACATGCGGATTATCATTGGGGAACATGGCAGGCCTTCTACCATGCGTTTTTTAAGCGTTTCTGCAGCGTTTTTGCCAATGCGGAAACACTTAAAAAATGCATCGTGGGCACACAGCTTTACACACGCACACACCGTTGATTCCTTATATTCTGTGAGCAGATGCTCTAATGACTGTTTTATAGCTTTATAAAAGCTGTAGACTGGCTTTACAGCTGTATCTGGCAAGAGTATTTTTTAGTATTCTGACTCCATAACTAAGCTGCTGTTACAGGTCCAGGTGGTGGAACCTCTGTGCTTCGGTGCAAGGAGGGACCATCGGGGCGTGACTAAGTGCCTACTCGACCTGACCAAGGTCACACAGCGGCTTAGTCAACTCCGTGAACCAGGGAGGGACCGGGCAGGTGGACCAGGTGTCACTCTGGTACCGACCTTGTGTGAGAGCAGGTGACTCCCATGAGTCAGATGGCCGGGGACTCTATAGGATGGTGCGCACGGCCCCTTTAAGAGGGAGGGAGCGCACGCCCTAAGCACAGTGCCCGGGAAGCTGCGCGCGGTGCGCGCCACAGCAGCTGGTGAGCAGGAAGACGCCAGACCTGGGCCGCGGCGGTGAGGGGAACGGCGTCTCTGCCCGGCAAGAGGCAGAGATGCCGATGCTACAGCTGCAAGTGTAGGGCGCTTGAGACACCGTTTCTAGGCAGCCTCTATGAACCGTTGCTCATACAGAGTGATGTCCTCAGGTAGCTTGAACTCAATTGCAGGAGGCATGTATGAAGATTCCAGAAGAAGGTTTCTTTCCAGCTGAATTTTTGTAGTTCTGCACACATACAGTAGGTATAAAAAGACATTTCAGAACCAGGGCTGCAAACACATGAGCTTCTAAGATGGCTGATAGACAGTGAATGAGAAGAATGAGGAAGAAGTGAAGGGTTACTGACATCAGAGCTACATCAGAGAGACAGGGAGAGAGGAAGGACAAACTTCTAAAGAAGGCAAACCTTATTGCATAGCAACGAAACAGCACAATATAACAGCACAATGATAATACAATACTGTCTGTATGATTCCTAAATCATGGGACATGACAATGCAAATGATTAAAAAATGGTAACCGTTTTAGAACATCTTGATTTGTTCAGTATCATGTATGAGCACTACATGCAGAAATGTCTGCACTTAAATGCCTTATCAGCTATCAAGGTTATTATTGGTTGTCTGAGGAATGTACTGCATGCTGAATGCACTTGGGCAAATCATCAAGATCTGCTGCTGGCAGTTCCCTGTGCAATTGTCGCCAGTGATGTCTCACATGTGGTCTATGAGTGACAAGTCCAGAGACACTGCAGGCCACGGTAGCACATTTAGGCCTCACAGGCTGCTCACACTAGCACAAACAACATGTAGCCTGGTGTTGTCTTTTTGCAAAACGGCTCCTGGGACACTTTGGAGAAATGGCCGTATCATTGAGATACGAGCGAGATGTCCAGCTACGGGTGTTCCTTTTGCCATACCACCACTACTCTAAAATACATGCCAAAGAGGCTGTTTGTTTAAGTCAGGAGATCTGTGTTTGATCTTGAAATTGTGGTCCATACACAGATAAGGAAATTCAGACATGTGAAGTCTGCTTTACCATATCAATATTTCTTGTTTAATTTTTCTTGGTCAATAAATTGAGATCAAATGACCTCAAGATTCCTAAATAGGGTTATTCATTGGGACTTGGTCCGTCTTTTGCAAAAGACAGCAATTACAGGAGCTCAGTAAAATTAGCAAACTGATTTATGTATAAGATACTTGGTGTCGAGATATAATAGTGGAATGCTTTATCCTCACAAACAGCAACCTCTAATATTGGGGTGACATGGGAAAACTTTTAGAATAAATGAGTTCTCTTTTAACAACACATCATAATATTGCAGGTAATTTTGGCATAAAGCTAGAAAGATTTCAACTGTACGCAATACTGAACAACAGGGAATTTATAAATTCTCAGATGTCTTCCATATTTATTGCACATTTTTTCAGGATTGCACTATATTTTCCTAATGGAATAAAAGCTATTTATTTTATGCAGAACAGACCCTTACATGGTTTTACATTATATCTTAGATCAGCTACCTATGTTCGGTTTTTACCTGCACTTTTGATTAGATATGCCCCGAGTAGTATACACACAGAAAATGAAAAGGTATGGAAGTCATTAATGCAGAATTGTTTATGCTTCTTTACTGTGAGGGAAAACCTTGTCATTGCACCTCATAGGACATTCTCAGCATTCTTTATACAGTGGGGAAAATAAGTATTTGATACACTGCTGATTTTGCAAGTTTTTCCACCTACAAAGAATGGAGAGGTCTGTAATTTTTATCGTGGTACACTCCAACTGTGAGAGACAGAGTCTAAAAATAAAACCAGAAAATTACATTGTATGATTTTTAAATACTTAATTTGCATTGTATTGCATGAAATAAGTATTTGATTCAATAGAAAAACAGAACATAATATTTGGTACAGAAACCTTTATTTGCAATTACAGAGGTCAGACGTTTCCTGTAGTTCTTCACCAAGTTCAGATCTTCTCCAGATCTTTCAGGTGTCAGGCTGTCACTGGGCAACATTGAGTTTCAGCTCCCTCCAAAGATTTTCTATTGGGTTCAGGTCTGGAGATTGGCTAAGCCACTCAGAGACCTTGAAATGCTTCTTACGGAGCCACTCCTTAGTTGCCCTGGCTGTGTGTTTCGGCTCATTGTCATGCTGGAAGACCCAGTCAATGCTCTTACTGAGGGAAGGAAGTTGTTGGCCAAAATCTCATGATACATGACCCATCCAACCTCTCTTCAATACAGTGGAGTTGATACCAAAAAGTTATATTTTGATCTCATCTGTCCACATGACCTTCTCCCATGCCTCCTCTGGATCATCCAGATGGTCATTGGTGAACTTATCGTAGGTACACTTCAATTGTGAGAGACAGAATCTAAAAATAAAAAACAGCAAATCACATTGTATGATTTTTAAAAAATAAAATTGCATTTTATTGCATGAAATAAGTATTTGATCACCGATCTGTTAGTTTTTCTTTAAGAAGCCCCCACTTCTCTGCACTCATTACCTGCATTAATGGCACCTGTTTGAACTCGTTACCTGTATAAAAGACACCTGTCCACACACTCAATCAATCACACTCCAACCTCTCCACCATGGCCAAGTCCAAAGAGCTGTCTAAGGACACCAGGGACAAAATTTTAGACCTGCATAAGGCTAGGATGAGCTGAAGGACAAGAGGCAAGCAGCTTGGTGAGAAGGCAACAAAAGTTGGAGCAATTATTAGAAAATGGAAGAAACACAAGATGACTGTCAATCTTCCTCCATCTGGGGCTTCATGCATGATTTTGCCTCGTTGGATAAGGATGATTATGAGAAAGGTTAGGAATCCGCCCAGAACTACATGGGAGGACCTGGTCAATGACCTGAAGAGAGCTGGGACCACAGTCTCAAACATTACCGTTAGTAACCACCATCATGGATTAAAATCCTGCAGGGCACGCAAAGTCCCCCTGCTCATGCCAGCACATATCAAGGCCCGTTTGAAGTTCACCAATGACCATCTGGATGATACAGAGGAGGCATGGGAGAAGGTCAAATGGTCAGATGAGCCCAAAAGAGAACTTTTTGGTATCAAGTGCAATCATCGTGTTTGGAGAAAGAGGAAGGATGAGTACAACCCCAAGAACACCATCCCAACTGTGAAGCATGGTGGGGGAAACTTCATACTTTGGGGGTGCTTTACTGCAAATGGTACAGGACGACTGCACCATATTGAAGGGAGGATGGATGGGGTCATGTATTGAGAAATTTTGACCAACAACCACCTTCCCTCAATAAGAGCATTGGACATGGGTCGTGGCTGGGTCTTTCAGCATGACAATGATCCAAAACACACAACCAGGACTACTAAGGAGTGGCTCCGTAAGAAGCATTTCAAGGTCCTGGAGTGGCCTAGCCAGTCTCCAGACCTGAACCCAGTAGAAAATCTTTGGATGGAGCGGAAACTCAATGTTGCCCACCGACAGCCCCGAAACCTGAAAGATCTGTAGAAGATCTATATGGAGGAGTGAGCCAAAATCCCTGCTGCAGTGTGTGCAAACTTGGTCAAAAACTACAGGAAATGTCTGACCTCCGTAATTGCAAAAAAAAGGTTTCGGTACCAAATATTAAGTTTTGTTTTTCTATTGTATCAAAACTTATTTCATGCAATAAAATGCGAATTAATTATGTAAAAATCAGGCAATGTGATATTCTGAATTTTTTTTTAAGATTCTGTCTCTCAGAGTCTCTGCGATAAAAATTACAGACCTCTCCATTGTAGGTGGGAAAACTTGCAAAATCATCAGTGTATCAAATACTTATTTTTCCCACTGTATATGTCATATTATAAAAGGAAAAATATCATTGTACTCTTAAGTATAGCTAAACTAGTTTATTATACCAGGTGATGTCAGTGGTGCTTATAAGAAATACAGCAACTCATTTTGCCAATGAAAACTTGTGATGATGATTGTGGCCACAGATTACTGACATGGCCGATGAATTGAGCCCTCATAATCGATTCACACCAACCCAAACCAGCATGCATAAAGTGTGATGTTGTAGGTGAGACATTTGTCTTTATATGGAATCCTTATTTAATTCCTGTTACTTTTCATAATCTAACTACTCATCTTAACGTTTCTAAAGAAAAAAATAACTCTTAGGCTCATGGTGATTAAAAATTGAAATACTGTAAGAGATCTTCTGTTGTGGAACGTAGTAGCTGGACACAGATGGAGATTAGCACAGTTTTAAGCCCTAGTTGTCACAGTAATATATATCAATGTAATGTTTTAAGATGAACAAATATCTCTACATAAACAGCCACTCGTTTCATACCTTTTTTATGGGCTGTTGAGATAGACAGGGAGTTGTAGTTTTGCAATAGCCGGAAAGCCACAGGTTGGGAGCCACTGCCTTACAGAAATGACTTTAAATGGGCCTAAAGCCAAGACTTTGGTCCATTTTTGGTAAGGGGTTAATCTAAATGAATAAAGTTTGGCCTCTTAAAATATGATTGCCAAAAAAAAGGAATTTTATTGAAAGAAAATATTTTTTCTTGTGAAAAATTAGTAAAATATAAAAAAGTAATAAAATAAATATATAAATTGGTTATTACTGTAATCATAGCAATCAGCAGAATAAATTCAACGCGTAAATTATACTGCAAGGTGAACTCTGTAAAAAATAAAATTTAAAGAAAATTCTAGATGTAATGTTTTTTTGTTCATGCCTACTTCCAAAGAAATGAATAAAACTGTGTTCAAAAAGTATTTTGTACCTAAAAATTGGACCAGTTAAAGCTAGAAATTGTCCCAAAGAAACAAGACCTTACACAGAAAAATAAAAAGTTATGTGTGTCGGACTATGATGAGGAAAAAAAAAAAGGATTTTTTTCTAAAGTCATTTCTTATGCAAAAGTAGCAAAACATAAAAAAAAACACAGAACAAAGATGGAGGAGAAAATGTTCCAGCATCCAGGAATAAGCAATGATTAAAGACAGCAGTCTGAAACGCTTTTGCCTGTAATTCACGGGTACCAGACCTTTTAATTTTTTCAATGAAGAGAGATTTTATGACGATCCGGGATGCTGGAATATTTTCTCCTTCATTTTTCCTGTGCCACTGCGGATTCTTCATACATGTTTTTTCCTTTCATTTCTACAGAAAAAAGATAACGAAAAAAACAAACCCACATATGACTATATTGCCAAAAATATTAAATAGTTATGGTTCCTGGAAAATGACTATAGAGAATAAAAAAAAATGGTCTGGCATAAACTGGCTGTGACGCCAAGGGGTTAATCTCTAGTGTGCTGTTTTGATGCTTTCTGTGTCTGGCCCCCATATGTAATGTAACCTAATTTTAAGGAAGCTAAAAATAAAATCGGGATAAAGAAGAAGGTAAATGTGGGTGTCATTAAATTCATGGTGGAAATGTCTACATATTGAGTTTATAAAGTGTACAATGCAAGTATGATGTCATTTCAGATGAAAGCGCTTCTTTAAGACACTTGTCTGTTCCTTATTAAAAAAAAATTCTTGTTGGAATATTGCAGCTCCGTCAAGTAGAATCAAGCAGTAATTACAGAATTTTCCATTACATTCTTCTCATGACAACAATATTTCCGCACACTGTCATACATTTTTGTAAGGAACGGCAGGAAGGTGATATGGATCTGAGGTATCCTGCTTTTAAAACTTTTTATTCCACTTTCTATAGAAATTCAGGATTTCCTGGACTGTAAAGGAACATGATGAACTGGATTCTGTTACAGTAAAATTCTCTGTGGCTCCATTTCATACATTAAACGCTTTGTTTCCTTCAGTTGTGATTCCTTCAGATTTTTTCACGTCTGCATAAATTTGACATAAAACTACATCAGATTTTCACACAAGTCCTAAAAGTAGATAAAAAACAAACCAAGAACAATATTAGAATTTTTTTTTATTGAGGAAAATTATCCAATATCACATGTATATGAGCGGAAAACGCATGTAAACTTATAAGATTGGCAGATAATTTGAAGGTGGAATTAGAGTCTGGTGTTTCCAATCAATGGGGTGACAAACAGGTGTGAGTGGGCAACCTTTTTTTTCTTTTTTAAACACGAATCTCATCAAAATCTGACCTTTACATCCTTAATGAAACATTGAATTCTGAATTAGCAAAATCAGGACATCTGTGCATAAAGCAAATCTGAAGAGAACGTGGGTAATGCAACAAGACAACGACCCAAAGTGCTCACGTTGTTCTACAAAAGACTGGTTAATGAAGAATAAAGGTAAAGTTTTGGAATGGCCAAGTCAAAGTCCTGACCTCCATAGAAATGTTGAGGAAGGACCTGAAGTAGCATTTCAAGGGTAAAAACCCATAGATTTGAGGTTGTTTTATAGAGAGGAATTGGCTAAATTTCCTCCAAGCCAATGTACAGACCTAATGAACACTTACCGGAAAAGTTTAGGTGCAGTTATAGCCACTCAAGGAGGTTGTACCAGATGTTGAAAGCAAAGGTTCACATACTTTTGCCACTCAGACACATGGGATATTGGATCTTTTTCCTCAATTTAAAAATGACAAAGTCTAATGTTTTTGACTCGCTTGTATGATTAGGTTCTTTATCACCTTTTAGGACTTTTGTTAATATCTGATGTAGTTTCAGGTCAAATTTATACAGAAGTATGGAAAATTCTGAAGGGTTCACAAACTTTTCAACCACCACTATCTATGTGATATTTGCAAGCCATTCCTAGAGGGGAAGCACACCTCTTCATGAATTAGGCATACATTTAAGCTTCTTGTTCACCAGAGTCACTTTCTGCTATCCTTTACTGCGCAGTGCTAGGCTCCACATACTTTTCAAAAAGATGGCGAAGCTGGCATAAAAATAGAAATAGTCACAAAATGTTTGTGCAACTATACCTTATGTCAAAATGTCTTCCTTTTTTAACCCAGTTTTCTGGCAAAAGGGCCATGTATGTTAAGTTAGTTGCTAGACCGCCAAGAATTTATTAATGGACAGTGATGTCATCACTTTGCTGTATGACCATAATAGAGTTGGTTTCAGAGTTTTTTTAACCTATTTCTCTGTGTTGGAGTGAAGGTTCTTTCTTTGCCAACCATCCATCCTAGATGACAGCCATCCCGCGAGCTAATTAACACACAATAATATATCATAATTAAATTACCTATATGACCAAATGTAAATCACAACCCCTTAAAGGATACTATTAATATGAACTGATAGTAAAGCATATTTTAATTTGTTATTATTTTCTGTTTACGTGGAGAGAGAGACATTGGATTTTACTGTTTGTACTTTTTAGAGCTGGGGGGACCTTCGTTTGGCACAAACACATTGAAACTGACCAAGAAGCTCATAGACCAGGTTATATCAGTGCGGTGAGTACATTTGTTTTTACCTTACAATTCTATGGACACTTACTGCTCTTATATACATTGTTATTTTATTGCAGAAAGAGATTTTTATTGCCATTCTGTCAAGCAACAAGGATCAAAGATGCCTTTTTGTGACAGTATAGACTTCTTTTTCCAACACATATTCAGTAAGACTAATGACAGTTCTTATGGGGTTTTCTAACCTTTCGGAAAATCCCAGTTTTTCATGCTTATGGCCTAATAATGACAAATTGCCACAAGGTTACTTTCCGAATAGCACACCACCTTGGCATCGACAATCATTACAAACTTGATATGGGACTATGGGAGTCAATCACTTACCCCAGAGGTGTCAGTATAGGCAACCTGTATTTGATTGCCATGGTCAATAGTCAAGTACGGCACGTCATTGTTGCAGTCAGGTAAACAAGGATTGGTGTTGACCATGGAGGAAGTGAAGATGGATCCAGCTCAACACACCAGGCAATTGATTAAAATTCAACAATCTTTATTGGCAAATCCTTTTAAAAATTTGTAGAAAAAAACAAAAAATCTACATCTCAGATGACAAAGCATATATTATGGGGTGGTGTGTATAAAAAATGCCATGCGCGTTTCGAGTAAAAGAACTCTTGAACACTGGCTATGACCATGGAGCCATTCCCTAAGCAGTGGTGCAGGATTTGAAAGTTGAGTGTGTGACAAGTTTGACAGTTTTAGTTTTACGCAGTCGGAAAACCTCTTTAAGGATATGTTCACAGAGTTTTTTAATCGTGGATTTTGAAGTGTGAATCTATATCAAAATCTGTTTCAATTACACTTTAAATACTTTTGGATGTGGATTTTGAAGCAGATCCACATCAAAATTCAAATGAAAAATCTCTGTGTGAATATATTCTAAACATCCTAAATCGACTTTTACAGTGATTTAACCAAGGCATCGCATGAAAGCTCACCAACATCGTGGTTGCTTGTGTTAGTCAACCAATGGCTTACGCTCCATCCACCATACTTAGTCAAAAATAACCCTAAAAAATATGCCTGACAATTGACTATAAGGGCAATTAATGGTGAAAAACACTCTCGGTGCTAATAAAATTATTAGGTCAAGCAGCTACAACTTTCTCAGCCTATGTTGTCTGAAATATGGTGCTGGTTACAGATGTGGTAATGGCCAAAGCAGCCAAGCGTTCATTGTGTATCGATGTTCGCTGGCTCATTTAGTCTTAGATGTTACTTTCAAAATTTTTCCAAATACTATGTGTTACAATCAAGGGCTTCACTGCCTTTTATAGTTTCTCACTTATATTTATTTCTAGAGGCCCTTCTAAGGAACTATTGATGAATCTCGAGTGATGTGTCACTAACAATTTCTTCAGAATAAGCTGCTATTGTGGAAACAATGACTATGGACAGTTTATTTCAGAAGTCTCCTCTTTTATACATCAACGTGCTAGAACTAGAGATGAACGGATTGATCCGCTGTGGATTGACTTCAAGCCAAATTTCCTCAAAAACTAGAACTATTTACGATTTGATTTGTGTGGATTGCAAGAGAAAAAAATGGGCAGCACCATTTCACACATTGCTGAAGACTGCAGCATCTGGCTCATGATGTCAGGTCGTGCAGATTTCCCCATAATGCATTGCAACTATCACATCACATGGTCTAACGCACCCAATCAAGGGGGACTAAAACAGGGACAATAAAAAAAAGAGGGCTGGCCAAGAAGTGTCATTTTGGGACTTTACAGCATTGGGTACAGCGTACAGCTCATGACACAGGTATAAAAAAAGAACCTAAATATAATTTTGGTGTACTATTGTAGTACTGAAGCACAGTGAAAGTGGAAATGGTAGTCTTAGTTTGTCAATAATAATCTAAAGAAATGATAGGGATGTGCAGGACCCGCAGAGTCAGTGTGACTGTGAATTAATTGATCTTTAATATATGGCAGTAGAAGCACCTTATAATAAGTAGCATTTTTAGCAGTGAAAACTAGGAGGGAAGTTTACCTCTTTGTCCAAATTTTGCTACTAAAGACAAATCTTGAAACCAAGGCTTGTGAGTCAGTTAAAGTGTGCTTCCTGGTTTGGGAGATCTGCAAGCCATTTTTTTTTTTAAAGACAAAAGAAAAATCTTTACATTCCAGAAATTTAAACTTAACTGTCTATCTCACAAAGTGTGCGTGTTGTGAAAAAAAAATTTTTTTTGCACACTTCCTTGTTGTATTAGTCCAATATTAGACCCATATATACCACCCAAATGCAGAGACCTGTTACATCCTGCCTTCTAAAAAGCTACGGCCTCTTCTATTTGCACCACCTGTGAAAAAAACCCAGCAAAGCAGGTATCTGCCCCCAAAAGGGATCTGTTATGCACACGCCCAGACTGACTGGCGTGTGCGTGTTTAGTGATCCCACTGGACCGTGAACCGGAGAGTGCCTGGAGGGGAGTAACTAAGTATCTACCTGATCCGACCAAGGTCGCACGACGGCTAACGACACTAGTGCACCAGGGAGGAACCGAGCAGAGGGACCAGGTGCCACTCCAGGTCAGACCCCGGACACGGCTGTTGACCCACACCGGAAAATACAGGAACTGGCAGGTTAGGCTGGCACACTGACTGGTGGATATAGGCAGGCATGGCAGGTATGCAGACAGGTGGGCACTGGTAAGCACGACTGGTATGCAGGCAGGGAGTACTGGCAAGCACGGCTGGAGTGCCGACAGGGAGGCACTAGCAGTTTGGAGCACAGACTGGATAAGGTCCAGTACAGACTGGGACTCAGGAACAGAACCGGAGATGCGGTAGACAAGCAGAGCAGAGCGCCGGAGCGGTGAACAAGAGCAGAGCAGGGCGAGACCGCCTGGAGCGGTGAGCAAAGGCAGGACAGAGCGAGACCGCTTGGAGCGGTGAGCAAAGCAGAGCAGGCAAGAGCCGCCGGAGCGGTGAGCAAGGCAAAGCAGGCAGAAACCGCCGGAGCGGTGAACAAGGCTGAGCAGAGCGAAACCGCAGGTGCGGTGGACAAGGCTGAGCAGAGCTAAACCGCAGGTGCGGTGGACAAGGCTGAGCAGAGCGAAACCGCAGGTGCGGTGGACAAGGCTGAGCAGAGCAAAACCACAGGTGCGGTGGACAAGGCTGAGCAGAGTGAAACCGCAGGTGCGGTGGACAAGGCTGAGCAGAGTGAAACCGCAGGTGCGGTGGACAGGGCCGAGCAGAGTGAAACCGCAAGTGCGGTGTACAAGGCTGAGCAGAGCGAAACCGCAAATGCGGTGGACAAGGCTGAGCAGAGCGAAACCGCAGATGCGGTGGACAAGGCTGAGCAGAGCGAAACCGCAGGTGCGATGGACAAGGCTGAGCAGAGTGAAACCGCAGGTGTGGTGGACAAGGCTGAGCAGAGCGAAACCGCAGGCGCGGTGGACAAGGCTGAGCAGAGCGAAACCGCAAGTGCGGTGGACAAAGTAGAGCAGAGCGGGCAGAAACCGCCCGAGCGGTAAGTAAGGCAGAGCAGAGATAAATCGCCAAAGCGGTGAGCAAAGACAGAGCAGAGGGGACAGGGCTCTGTTCACATGGAACAGACTGGAAGGGAAAGGCAGAACCAGATACACACAAGTTACTTGCAAAGAAGTAGCGAGTGGACTCCAACTCACAAACAGAAGTACAGCCAGCGACAACGAGTAGGAGTTAGGTGCAGGTACAGACTCTGCAGAAAAAGAGAGGAAACGGACAAAGAGACAAAACAGGTAACAGGTTAGGAGACAGTTCAGACAGGAACTGTACTGCAACGAAATACAAGAACGAGCCTATGTATAGCCAAGTGCTGGTTCAGACACTGCAGCAAAAGGGAGGAAATGGACATAGGGACAAAACAGGTAACAGGTTAGGACACAGTTCAGACAGGAACTGTACTGCAACGAAATACAGGAACGAGCCTAGGTATAGCCAAGTGCTGGTTCAGACACTGCAGCAAAAGGGAGGAAACGGACATAGAGACAAAACAAGTAACAGGTTAGGAGACAGTTCAGACAGGAACTGTTACTGCAGCGAAATACAGGAACGAGCCTGGGTATACGGCCCCCAGAGGCAGAAACGAACAGGCTAGGAGCGTGTTCAGACAGGCCTGGAAATACAGCCTCCAGGAAGGCGGACAGGCAGGGAAAAAACAGAACAGGACCTGGCACATTCAGAGTCAAGGAGCACACTGAATGTTAAAGTTGCTCAGGCATCAGCTTCCAGGTGAAGCTGGTTTAAATATCCAGTGACTGACAGCAATAGGCTGAGGACGCATTAGGGGTGTGCCCACAGCAGCTACAAGAAACAGGAAGTGACCGGGCCGCCGCCCTAAGCAGCAAAACAGAGGCAAGCAGACAGCATGGAAAGGAGCCAGGCTACCAGACTGGACTGATGATCAAGTTTGCGATCTTGCATAGTGGGAGATGGTGCCCTATGCAAGAACACTGCCAGGTATGTTACAGGATCATTTGTGGACTATTTTTACAATTTAGGCATACAAACTCTGATACTGCTGTGTGTTGTTAAATATGTTATTGGTTGCCATTCGTTTTCCCCTAGCCTGATGGGATGAGGTCACTTGGATTTCACTAAGGCTGCATTTGTGTTACATTGCTCAAAAGGGGTTCAGTACAATTCTAGGAGTCCTCAGAGCATTGTTGTTTATCTAGATTTTTCAAAGCCATATGATATGGTGCAACACAAAAGGTACATACAATGAGAGTAACAGGACAAGGGAGAACATTTTTGTAACTGAGTTAACAGCTGGCTCAGTGACAAAAAACAAAAGCTGGTTATTAATGAAATACACTTGGATTGGGTCCCAGTTAACTGTGGGGTAGCAGAGGGGTCAGTATTGGGATCTCTTTTTTTATATATTTATTAATGACCATGTAGAAGGCATACAGAATAGAATTTAAATATTTGCAGATGCACTAAACTCTGCAAGGTAATCAACATAGAGGAGGATAATTTAATATTATAGAAGGATGTATGTAAGTTGAAGACTTGGGATGATAAATGTCAATTGAAGTTTAATGTAAGATCATGCATTTGGGCAGTGGAAATAAAATGTATAATTATGTACTAAATTGTAAAACACTGGGTAAAACTGTCACTGAAAAAGACTTAGGCATATGGGTGAATGCCAAACTAAAAACTTTAGTGATCAGTGCCAAGCAGCTGCTGTCAAGACAAATAAAATAATGGGATGCATTAAAAGAGGTATAGATCATGAAAAGGGCATACTTTTGCCTCTATACAAGTCACTATTGCAGCCACAATTAGATTACTGTGTACAATTTTGGTCTCTGTTTTATAAGAAGAACATAGCTGAATTAGAGCCGGTACAGAGAAGAGTAACCAAAGTTAAGGGAATGGGTGAGCTGAAAAACAGGCTATCACACTTGAGGTTATTCAGTTTTGAAAAATGAAGACTTAGAGGTGATCTTATTACAATGTACAAGTATATGAAGGAACAGTACAGAGATCTATATAATGGTTGCTTTACACCTTGGCCTGCAACTGGGACAAGGAGTCATACTCTACATATCGAGGAAGCGCAGACTCTAAGAGCAGTGATATTATGGAAATCTCTACCACATGATGTTGTAATAGTTGATCCACTACAAAAGTACAAGGAGGTCTGGATGCCTTTCTTGAAAAGTATAATATTACAAGTTATGGATACTAGATTCTGTGATGAGACGTTAATACAGAGAACTTGTCTGATTGCCGTATGGCATTGGGAAGGAATTTTCCCCCCTAATATAGGCAATTAGCATCTGCTTCATGAGGTTTTTGCCTTCCTCTGGATCAACATGTTGGGCTAAAGGTTGAACTTGATGAACGTATGTCTACATTCAGCCTTAAAACTATGAAACTTTGATACTATGCACATCTTTTCTGTGCAAATATGTAAAGGCTTTGCAGTATTCAGATTCACAGCTAATTTATTTGTTGCAAATATAATTTTCTGGGACTATTTAAGTGAAGATGGCTAATTGAATTTTTAAAAAAACTCCTCATTTCTAGCTGTGATTTGCTGTGACAGTGATTGTCTGCACTTTATTCTAGCTGTGATTTGCTGTGACAGTGATTGTCTGCACTTTATTAAATAGCTGTTTGCTGATCATTTGGTAAAAGATGTCAGAGTGAAAACAACTTGATATTTCTATCTCCATTCAGGGAGGAAGATGTGTTGCTGTCAATGCTGAGGCTGGTTGAATATGAGAGGGTTACAGCAGATGCAGAAGGAGCAATGGGACTTGCAGCTATAATATCTGGTGCACTCCCATACCTGAAAGGGAAAAGGTAATATAGTTCATGACATAGCCTCATCTTACACCACTATTCATAGTACACAGTTATGGTCAGGAATGAAAAGAGGAACACATTTGATGTAGAAATTTCCATACATCTGAAGAACTTGCAGCAATCCATGCACATTTTGCAGAAATAACACTATTCAGATTTATAGAACTGATTTTCAGTCTCAAAAATGTTTGCACTGAGTGCTGAGCAGGACCAGAAGATATTCAATAAAGAACAGAGTTATGATCCTTGAGAGCACCTCTATACACGGAGCGGTGATTGAACCCACTTTGGCACCACCCCGGTGACTGAACGCCAAACGCTACCAAGAGCAATAAAGTTAATTTCCTCCTGGTAGCCTCCCGGTACAGCGCCGGGCAAATACCATATATTTATATTAGCATTTATTGGCTCTAACAGACCCTCATCTAGCTCCATCCCTGACCTCTTATACAGTATATAAGGAAATAAACATTTGTATAACAAAACATGTGTAATTGCAATAATTTTCTGTGAGAAATACTTCATTTTCTGGAACAATTTCAAGGGTGCCAACACTTTTGGCCATGACTGTATACGCTATCCCTCTCACATGCTCTTATCAATTAACCCTTACTAATTAGACGCAACATTGGTTGTACAAAATTAAAAGCAGATTTTCTTTTAAGCCTCCCTCCAGAAATGGAGCCCAAGTGGCTACCTGCCTACACTTAAACTCATCACTTATTTAGGAAATCAGGACAGTCATAACAATATAACAATTAGTCTTTGTCTTCAGTGATATTCAAGGAAAGGCTTTTTTGTTTTTCAGGGTGGCCGTTGTTGTGTGTAGTGGGAATCTGCCATTGCCTTTACTTCGCCACTGTCTGGACAGAGCTCTGGTTCTAGATTATCGTGTGTGCAAATTTTCAGTTGTCCTGCCAGACTTTCCCGGAGAGATCACTAAACTCTTGGAAGCCATTGGTCGAGAAGAAGTCAGGTGAGTAGAAGAGTTTAACAATAAAGTTAGAAACAATTTAGTCACCATTGCGGGGTCAACATTTTATATTGTTACCAAAAGAACATTCCCAAATAATCATAGCTAAAATAGAAACAGGAGCGCTGCCAAGGGAAATCATGATAGGCATAGAATTGAGAGAACAGTTGTGGTTGCTCACGTGGGACTACTACTCGCCTGCTCAGCCGGATAAGAGGCTTATAATGATAAATTAAATTGATGCAAAGGAAAAAAAAAAAGCATTGCAATGGGTGTTACCACAAACCAAGGCAGGTGGAGAATTGTAAACTATATTGAGCTGTGGACAATCCAGTCCAGGGGAAAAACTGGATTGTCCGCAGATCAATATTATTCACAGTTCTCCCCCGTCTTGGTTTGTGCCAAAGCCCACCATGATGCTTTTCTCTTTTTCTTTTGTATAATTTTTAAAAAATCATATCTGGAGCAAACACAGGATTTTTAAGAGAGGTTTTCCAAGTAATTTGGTACCTACATCGGAGATGACACTTTTCAAAACTGTCTAATAAGATGGAAAAATTGTCTAAAACACATAATAAATTTGGCGCACAGCATGTATGCCAGTTTTTAGTGCAACATTATCAGTAATACTAATAAAAGATATTTTATTTCTAAAATCTGTAATTCAACATTTTTTAAGCGCCAGCAGTGACTTTCAGCAGAAAAAATAAAACTATAGGCTGCAAATACAAAGCAATCCAGAGATAGCATAAGCAATACCCTGTGGCAGCTATGGAGCCCCTGGTGACAGTGGCTCAGACCGGACTGGCCGCACAACTCATTTTAATGCAGGTTCTACAATACACAGTAAGGAAACAAAAGTGAGATATTGTAGCTAAAAATCATGAAAAGGAGATGGCACCAATAAGCATCAAGATTCCAGTACCTGGTGGTTAGGGTGTTAATTAGCAACAAAAAGGGACCTTATTTTAATTTTTAATATTGGGACCCTCACTATAAAGGTACACCCCAGCTCAAAATAGGTAAATTAAAGAGCTACATTTCACATTATACTACATATGTTTTATGCTTTTGTTATATTCAATGTTCCTGTAAAACAGTTAGTGGAATGTTAAATTTGGAAAATTCATTAGGAACTTAAATTTAAGAAAGAAAAAATCATTCTAAGATCTGTCTGTGCTGGATGCCTTGTGGTGGGTATAGCTGCCAGCGCAGCACTTCTGCCAGATTGCTCATGCACACTCAATAAAATAGTTGGCTAATTTCTTCCTTGATTTGTTTTCTGCAAAAGATTTAAAGACAACCTGTAGGCAGATTCATGTTGTCCGAACCACGAGCAACATGAATCTGACACTGGGTGCACAATTACAGTCAGCTAATACTGTATGAGTATATTTTACGTTGAAACAATGTGGCATTTCAGAGTAAACAAACTTTGGAAAGCTGGTCGGGGACTACGTGCCCCATGCTCTGCCTATGTGTGTACAAAAGGAGAGACCTGTCAGTCAACTGGAGCAGGAGGAGTAGAAGCTGGCCCGGAGACCGCATCAGACTAGTCAGCCAAGGGACGTAGTCTTTTACTCTGAAACACTGCAGCGTTTCATGCTGCCCAGTCTGAATTTGCTGACCGGTTCCCTTTAAAGCACTATGATGTAAATGTGTTAGGATGTGTCGTATAGTCTTTAGTTGTCATATTGCTTATAATTGCTTGTCCAAGACAAGTGAAATCTACATTAAGATTGTTCATAGCATGGTCTGTTGATTTCAGGGTTCTGGATATGCAGAAAGAAAATGTCTTCTTGATCAATGACCTGTTCTCATTGGAGGTAGGCTCTCCTGTCACGTGTTTTGACTCTATAGGTCTATGCTGTGTTTAGCAGTAGAACTGTAGAACAGTTGTGACTAGACATGCAATAGATCAGCTACTTATCACACTTTATATTGTCTCATACATCACACCAGCCATGTGATACACATTTGCCACTATTTTGTGATTTTCGAGCTTTTCAACAAAGTAAACATTTTTTTTTACAAAATACTAAAAATGGGTTAAAAAAATAAAGACGCAATACTCGCCGCTCTGATTCCTCCCAGACCAGCAATGATCCTCTGCACTAGGTCCCATGTCCCCTGACATTGCAGGGCATCATGTGACCATTGCAGTCAATTAGTGGCCGCTGATCGGCTGCAGCCTTCACATTTTGTCTGAACAGAAAGAGAGGTTTCTTTTGTTTGGATGAAGTATGAAGGTGGCAGGAGTCAGGTGATTCACCTGAGAGATGTCAATAGAAGGAGACCAGCGAGGACATAGTTATTTTGCAGAATAGCATCCTGGTCTAGGAGGTGGGTATAGTTTTGTTTTTTTCATTTCTTACACCACCCCGGGCAAATAAAGTTTAACTTTTAAATTAGGGAACAACTTTTTTAAGGCTGTAATGCGTCTCGTTAGCCCTAGCAGTAGTCTTCTGCTACCAGCATCCAAGCAATCTTGCAATCAATTACAAGATTTCTACCACTTGTCCACATTGCACACTGAGTGCCATGTATCTGAGAAGAGAGAATACAGAAGCTGTGAAAACTGCTCCACTCTTTTTAAAAGGGTATCCGACAGTCCCTGACAGAGAGGACGCGAGCAGCTGGCTAAAACTTGGCCCATAAATATACCATGGATTGTACTTTGGGGACCTAATCCGTCCTCTGCATACTTATGGGTTTTAACTAGTAAAAAAGCTTGTCCAATGAAGACGAAACCTGTCCGTATGTCTATCCAGACATTTGGACATAATAATAGTGGGTCCAGAGAATATGGTACATTTCCTATAGCCTCCATGTAGATGAATGACCAGTCATGAGGAACCATCCTGACAAAAGCAACTGAACATGCAAGTGAAAATGTAAGCACAAGAGGGGAGACGGAAGCGCTGCCAGAACACAGGGGGCAACTAATCCAATCAAATCAACCCACCGCTCATTTTAGGAAGTAAAAGCAGTGACACAACAACAGCTGTTGCCATTACAAACTATGCTCCTTTTTCCTATGCACCAGTTTTGATTTCCCCCATGTCCCAAATGAGAGAATTGTTCTCTTTTGCTTTGTGTTTATTGGAGAAACTTGTGTTCATAGGAAATAGCCAGATGTGCTTCTCGCACATATCCACCACTGCCAAATAATGAATCACAAAGGCTCTGCACATTCCTGGCTCGGAGCCCTTAACTTTCTGTCTTGTTTTCCCTACAGACGTGGAATTTTCTCTTGTAATTCACAAATGGTTCCCATTAATGTAACCAAAATAAACAATGACCTTAACCCCTCCAGTTCTGGTCTCACAATCTTGACCACCGTGCACACTAAGTAACAAAGAATGCAGGGGAACATTAGAAATGTATTGTCTATGTGTACTGTAATAATGCTAATAATTATTTTTGCTGCTGGGTATTTCCCCATCATGAAGATTTTTGGCATATTATAGTAATATTAGAATAAGTCTTAAATGAGCTCTCTTTCTACAGTACCCAGATGAGGAAGCTTCTAATTCTACATGTGTAAATTAAAAACGCATGTATTATTTAAGTTCTTTATATTTGGAATAAGAGGTGAGGATAAAAGGGGTACAAAGGCAACAGTCACACCCGAGCCCTGATATAGAAAACCTTTATTAGAACACAAGTTGGAGTGCAGTGGAATTGCAGAAGAACATGCACACACACTTAAAGCGCACCTGTCAGCAGGATTGTGCTCAGTAAACTACATACACTGTCAGGTGGGCGCCATTACACTGATTAAAATGATACCTTGGTTGATGAAATCCGTCCTGTGGTTCTTGTGTAATCTTTACTTTCAGTGTGGAGATAATGATATGCTCGTGCTTCGGGGCGGCCTGTGGGGGGGGCTCTTTCTGGTGCTCTACTTATATATCTCATCTGTATGCTCTTATGACAGCATACTTTGCCTTCACTGACCTGCCCCCTATTTTACATAATGCATCTAGTAGTGCAGGGCTAGGTAAAATAGGAGGCAGGTCAGTGAAGGCACAGTGAGCTGTCATAAGAGCATACAGATGAATATGTAATCAGAGCACCAGATAGAGTGCCCCCCACAGGCCGCCCCGGAGCACGGGCATATCATTACCTCCAAACTGAAAGTAAAGATTACACAAGAACCACATGACGGATTTCATCAACCAAGGTATCATTTTAATCAGTGTAATGTCGCCCACGTGACAGTGTATGTAGTTTACTGAGCACAATCCTGCTGACAGGTGCGTTTTAAACATAATAAAAACAGGATATAGAAGAGTTTATACAAGAAGGTGATCTGTTTCATGAATTTATAACTGCTAGCCATATAACCGCATGCTGGAGTGAAAAAACAGATATTGCATATAATAAGCCATGCCTAAAATTACACAGATATATAAGTAAGTATGTAAGATCAATGTGTCTATAATAATGGGTACAGAGTAGTGCTAGATTGGGTATGGCGGAGGTACATGTTAATGTACTTAAAACAGGATCCTGGTTGTAAGAGCAGCGCCCACCCCAGGGCGCAGCAGTATTATAAATTGCACATGGTAAGAAAGGTAGGTTGCCTGGTACAGATGTTGCACTGGAACCTAAGAGCTTAAAGGGGTTAACTTTAGCCAGAGGAATATCCAAATGCCATAAATATGTGATAGATACAGGTTTCACCAATGGGATCTACATTTATTTCAAGAACTGGGCCACCAGGAAAAAAAGACATGGTGTGCATGCTCTCCTATCTCCATCCACCTCTATGGAAGTTAAAGAAAATGACTGAACAATTTAAAAAAATGGCCACTTAAACGTGTCAACCTCCCCATTCATGGTGGTATGAGACTGAGACCCTGTTCTCGAGATGGTGCTTTTCCCAGATTCAGGACCTGCATATATCAGACATTCATGACCTATCCTGTGGATATGCCATAAATGTCCGAGATGGGAATACCCTTTTAAAGTTATGCCCCTAGTTTTAACAGTTTTAACACTACTATGATACTACTTTTCATACCATTTACTTACTGGGTATATATTGTGCATGTAGGGCTTATTTTCCTTTCTATTTCACCCTCATTACTCATCTTACAGTCATATCATTGCATAAAACAGGACATATTCTTCTGTCATGAGACCATTTGTCATTCAGCATATTCCACATCATGAATTGACAGGAAATACTCCAAGAATTATTATAGGCTAAGTTTGCAATCTTCTTTTCTTATCATCATCTTGTAACACATTATTGTTTATGATTCTCATGACTCCTTAAGTCAAATAGAAATTATTTACCAACGTACAAATGTCCCTTAGAGGAAAATGAAGAACGTGTATAACAGTCTAGATTTACAACTTTATCTGAAACCGGTTTACTGATAAATTGGTTGAAGCATACATTTTCCACAAAAAAAACTGCTTATAGGAGAACCTTAGCTGAGTGCTTGGGGGCACTCTGCTGTCTGCGATGGAACTATTAATAGGGGCATAGACACAGGGGTGGACACTGACAGTTGGGGCCCTTGTGCAAGAAATGTGTCTGCGCCCCCCTCCTATTATGGCAACCAAGCTACAGATATAAATAGATATACAGGTGTATCTCACTAAATTAGAATATCATCAAAAAGTTAATTTATTTTAGTTCTTCAATACAAAAAGTGAAACTCATATATTATATAGCGTCATTACAGAGTGATCTATTTCAAGTGTTTATTTCTGTTAAGGTTGATGATTATGGCTTACAACCAATGAAAACACAAAAGTCATTATCTCAGTAAATTAGAATACTTTATAACAACAGCTTGAAAAATGTTTTTAAAAATCCGAAATGTTGGCCTACTGAAATGTATGTTCAGTAAATGCACTCAATACTTGGTTGGGCTCCTTTTGCATCAATTACTGCATCAATGCGGCGTGGCATGGAGGCGATCAGCCTGTGGCACTGCTGAGGTGTTATGGAAGCCCAGGTTGCTTTGATAGCAGCCTCCAGCTCGTCTGCATTGTTGGGTCTGGTGTCTCTCATCTTCCTCTTGACAATACCCCATAGATTCTCTATAGGTTTAAGGTCAGGCGAGTTTGCTGGCCAATCAAGCACAGTGATACTGTTGTTTTTAAACCAGGTATTGGTACTTTTGGCAGTGTGGACAGGTGCCAAGTCCTGCTGGAGAATGAAATTTCCATCTCCAAAAAGCTTGTCGGAAGAGGGAAGCATGAAGTGCTCTAAAATTTCCTAGTAGACGGCTGCGCTGACTTTCGTCTTGATAAAGCACAGTGGACCTACACCAGCAGATGACATGGCTCCCCAAACCATCACAGATTGTGGAAACTTCACACTAGACCTCAAGCAGCTTGGATTGTGTGCCTCTCCACTCTTCCTACAGACTCTGGGACCTTGATTTCCAAATGAAAATTGAAACTCTGGGACCTTGTGTAGTGTGTCAATGACTGCCTTCTGGACATCTGTCAAGTCAGCAGTCTTCCCCATGATTGTGGTGCCTACTGAAACAGACTAAGGGACCTATTTAAATGCTTAGGAAGCCTTTGCAGGTGTTTTTTGTTAATTATTTTAATTTACTGAGATAATGACTTTTGTGTTTTCATTGGATGTAATCCATAATCATCAACATTAACAGAAATAAACACTTGAAATAGATCACTCTGTTTGTAATGACTCTATATAATATATGAGTTTCAATTTTTATATTGAAGAACTGAAATAAATTAACTTTTTGATGATATTCTAATTTTGTGAGATGCACCTGTATGTATATATATATATATATATA
This sequence comes from Phyllobates terribilis, assembly GCF_046119375.1. Lineage (NCBI taxonomy): Eukaryota > Metazoa > Chordata > Amphibia > Anura > Dendrobatidae > Phyllobates > Phyllobates terribilis. The sequence goes on along the minus strand of NW_027362765.1, from coordinate 597,135,013 downwards.
TATATATATATATACAGTACAGACCAAAAGTTTGGACACACCTTTTCATTTAAAGATTTTTCTGTATTTTCATGACTATGAAAATTGTATTTTCACACTGAAGGCATCAAAACTATGAATTAACACATGTGGAATTATATACTTAACAAAAAAGTGTGAAACAACTGAAAATATGTCTTATATTCTAGGTTCTTCAAAGTAGCCACCTTTTGCTTTGATGACTGCTTTGCACACTCTTGGCATTCTCTTGATGAGCTTCAAGAGGTAGTCACCGGAAATGGTTTCCACTTCACAGGTGTGCCCTGTCAGGTTTAATAAGTGGGATTTCTTGCCTTATAAATGAGGTTGGGGCCATCAGTTGTGTTGTGCAGAAGTCTGGTGGATACACAGCTGATAGTCCTACTGAATAGACTGTTAGAATTTGTATTATGGCAAGAAAAAAGCAGCTAAGTAAAGAAAAACGAGTGGCCATCATTACTTTAAGAAATGAAGGTCAGTCAGTCCGAAAAATTGGGCAAACTTTGAAAGTGTCCCCAAGTGCAGTTGCAAAAACCATCAAGCGCTACAAAGAAACTGGCTCACATGAGGACCGCCCCAGGAAAGGAAGACCAAGAGTCACCTCTGCTTCTGAGGATAAGTTTATCCGAGTCACCAGTCTCAGAAATCGCAGGTTAACAGCAGCTCTGATTAGAGACCAGTTCAATGCCACACAGAGTTCTAGCAGCAGACACATCTCTTCAACAACTGTTAAGAGGAGACTTTGTGCAGCAGGCCTTCATGGTAAAATAGCTGCTAGGAAACCACTGCTAAGGACAGGCAACAAACAGAAGAGACTTGTTTGGGTTAAAGAACACAATGAATGGACATTAGACCAGTGGAAATCTGTGCTTTGGTCTGATGAGTCCAAATTTGAGATATTTGGTTCCAACCACCGTGTCTTTGTGCGACGCAGAAAAGGTGAACGGATGGACTCTACATGCCTGGTTCCCACCGTGAAGCATGGAGGAGGAGGTGTGATGGTGTGGGGGTGTGGGGGTGCTTCGCTGGTGACACTGTTGGGGATTTATTCAAAATTGAAGACATACTGAACCAGCATGGCTACCACAGCATCTTGCAGCGGCATGCTATTCCATCCGGTTTGCGTTTAGTTGGACCATCATTTATTTTTCAACAGGACAATGACCCCAAACACACCTCCAGGCTGTGTAAGGGCTATTTGACCAAGAAGGAGAGCGATGGGGTGCTACGCCAGATGACCTGGCCTCCACAGTCACCAGACCTGAACCCAATCGAGATGGTTTGGGGTGAGCTGGACCGCAGAGTGAAGGCAAAAGGACCAACAAGTGGTAAGCATCTCTGGGAACTCCTTCAAGATTGTTGGAAGACCATTTCCGGTGACTACCTCTTGAAGCTCATCAAGAGAATGCCAAGAGTGTGCAAAGCAGTCATCACAACAAAAGGTGGCTACTTTGAAGAACCTAGAATATAAGACATATTTTCAGTTGTTTCACACTTTTTTGTTAAGTATATAATTCCACATGTGTTAATTCATAGTTTTGATGCCTTCAGTGTGAATGTACAATTTTCATAGTCATGAAAATACAGAAAAATCTTTAAATGAGAAGGTGTGTCCAAACTTTTGGTCTGTACTGTATATATATATATATTACATAATCTCCTCTTGATATATATATTTCCTCCCCTTATTACATAGTGCCCTCTCTTGTTATGTACAGCACCGTTCTTTATGTGTCAGATTCTCTCGTTATTTTTGTTATTTATAATGTCCTGTTCTTTATAAAATATCCTCCTCTCTTGCTAGATGTATAATGCAATGACAGCTGATGGAACATGGTAAAGCTTCTTTTTTAATGGAGGAGGCTAATGGACTATTCTTCTGGTCAGATTCTGCCCCATCAGCAGTCATTTTATATCTAACTAGAGAGGACACTATGTAATAAAGAGAGGGCGTTGTGATTACTTATAATGAGAATACGCTATGTAAGGGATGGTGCTATATATAACACAACATAATACTATGTAATAATGGGACGGTGCTGTACATAACAGAGGACGCTATTCAATAAAGGACCGCCCCATACATAACTAGAGAATATGGTAAGTAATAAGGGACGGTGTTATATATAATAAAAGAGGAAACTATGTAATTAATGACGCCACTATGTATAACAAGAACGTACACTATATACTACGGGACTGTGCTATACATAAGGCTACATTTTCACACATACTGATGAGTGAGGAAAATACGCAACAAAAATGCATGTAAAAACACATCAAAACCATGTATTCTACGCACTGTTTTTCCTGCCAATACATGAGGATTTGCAGCAGAATTTTCTGCACAAATCCTGAATATGTGCACATATTCTTAGTCCCTGTCCTGTGTCCTTCCCCTCCCCACATACATATTCATTATAAGGCCCTGATAACCTCATAATGAAATAGGGGGTGGGAGAGGAAGTTATCAGGTAATAATCGCGCTTCCAGTAATAATGTCCCCCATACCGGGCCCCTTCCTGGGATAATGTCTCTCAACCAGGCCTCCTTCTTGGTATAATGTTCCCTTTTCTGGTATAATGTGCCCCATCCTGGTCCCCTTCCTGGTCTAATGTCTCCCATTCTAGTCCTCTTCCTGAGGTAAAGTTGCCCATCCTGGAGCAATGTGCCCCTTCCTGTGATAGTGTTCCTCAACCTGGGCACCTTTCTGAGGTAGTGTGCCTCATCCCGGGCCCCTTCCTATGGTAATGTGCCACTACCTAGGGATAATGCGCCACTACCTAGGGATAATGTGCCTCATCATGGGCTCCTTCCTGGGGTAATATGTCTCTTCATGGGGCAGTGTGGCCCTTCCTGGGGATAATGTGTCCCATCCTGGTATAATATGCCCCATCCTGGTCCCCTTTCTGATATAATGTGCCCCCTTCTGGTCCCCTTCCTGGTGTAATGTCCCAATCCTGGCGTACTGTGCCCCTTCCTGTGGTAGTGCGCCTCATCTTGGGCTCCTTCCTGGGGTAGTGTTCCTCATCCCAGGCCCTTTCCTATGGTAATGTGCCCCTTCCTGGGGATAATGTGCTTCATCCCAGGCCCGTTCCTAGGGTAATGTACCCCTTCCTGTGGATATTGTGCCTCATCCTAGAAGCCTTTCTGGGGTAATGTGCATCTTCTTGGGGATAATGTGCCCCTCCCTGGGGTAGTGTGTCCCTTTCTGAGGATAATGTGCCACATTCTGGGCCCCTTCTTGGTATAATGTACCCCTTCCTGGGCTATGTGCCCTTTTCTGGATAGTGTACCCCTCCTTAGGGATAATGTGCCCCATCCTCGACCCCTTCCTGTGATAATGCGCCACTTCCTGGGATAATGTGCCTCATTCTGGGCCCCTTCCTGGGGTAATGTGCCCCTTCCTGGCGTAGTGTGCCCCTTCTTGTATATTATGTGCCTTATCCTGGGCCCATACCTGGTATAATGTGCCCCTTTGTGGGGCAGAATGATGCCCCTTCCTGTGGTACTATGCCTATTCCTGGGGATAATATGCCTCATCCTGGGCCCCTTCCTGGGGTAATGTGCCCTTTTCTGTGGTAGTTTGCCTCATCCTAAACCCCATCCTGGGGTAATATGCCCCTTCATGGGGTAGTGTGCCCCTTCCTGGGAACTATGTACCGCATACTGGTCCCTTTCCTGATATAATGTGCCCCTTCCTGGGGTAATGTGTCCTAATCTGGCCCTCTTTCTCGGGTAATGTGCCTCATCCTGGTATAATATACCCAATCCTGGTCAGATTTCTGGTATAATGTGCCTCATTCTGGTCCCCTTCCTGGGGTAATGTTCCCCATCATGGGGTAATGTGCCCCTTCCAGTGGTAGTGTGCCTCATCTTGGGAACCTTCCTGGGGTAGTGTGCCTTATTCCGGGCCCTTTCCTATGGTAATGTGCCCCTTCTTGGGGTAGTGTGTCCCTTTTTGCGGTAGTGTGCCCCTTTCTGGGGATAATGTGCTCCATCCTGGGTCCCTTCCTGGTATAATGTGCCCCTTCCTGGGTTAGCGTTCCCCTTCCTGGGGATAATGTGCCTCATCCTGGGCCCCTTCCTCGGATAGTATGCTTTTTTCTGGGATAATGTGCTCAATCCTGGACCCCTTCCTGGGGTAATGAGCTTCTTCCTGGGGTAGTGTACCCCTTCTTGGGGATAATGTGCCCCATCCTGGACCCCTTCCTGTGGTAATGTGCCCCTTCCTGAGGTAGTGTACCTCATCCCAGACCCCTTCTTAGGGTAATGTGCCCCTTCCTGGGGATAATGTGCATCATCCCAGGCCCCTTCCTGGGGTAATGTGCCCCTTCCTGGGGATAATATGCATCATCCCAGGTCCTTTCCTGTGGATAATGTGACTCATCCTAGGCCCCTTCCTGGGGTAGTGTTCCTCTTCTTGGGGTTATATGCCCCATTCTGGGCCCCTTCTACTTATTTTCCCCGGTCGCACAGTGTCATCTACTTTACCAGGCCCAGGAGCCAGCAGCTCATGTTGGTGTGCGCGCCATGGCGCATGAAATCACTGCCATGCATCCCAGTCAAGTGCATGCTGACGTCAGCTGCCGGCCTCTGATTGGCCTGCTCCGTGTATTGCAGAGCATGGAGTTGTCTGGTCCTCTGTGTCGCAATACATTTAATTTCATCTGAATGTGCATCCGAGTGTGCACACCCAGCTGAAATAGTCGCTGGTGTCTGCAGGCTCCCTCCAGCTCCGGGCCCTGATGCAGCTGCAGCGGCTATATGTCCGCCCCTGCATAGACATGTGACAAGAGATTACCGGAGGCGCTCCCGTAGATAATGATAGAGACTCCACTGTAAGTTTAGTGGAAACGTTCCAATAGGCTCACAGGTGACTGCTCAAAAGCGCATAGGTTCAAGATATAAAAATGTATTTTGAATTAAAAACCACTCAAGGGATGAGTGGTTGGCATATAATAGCATATACTGTAATGGCACAATGTATTTTTGCTCTCAAGGAGCCTTCATCAGGTGAATTTACTGCTGTTTATTAATTTTGGTGCAAATATATACATATATACAGTATATGATGTAGAGCAGCTGTGTTCACACAGTGCGATTTAACAGGCAGTGACCCACGAATGTCCAACTTAAAGTCTTTATTGTCCAAAAACTCACACAGTTAAAGGCAGCTTTATCCTCCGGATCGCAGCCGGGTCCTCCAATACAGCCTGTACAAAAAAAAACGTTGCCGTGGGAGACTGCACCGCCATGTCACTCGTGGGTGCATCAGTTATGTTCCCTTCTCAGGCCTGTGTTCAGCCTTCACACAGACTTGCAGTGCAGAGCTTCCTACTCTGCTGCTAGCAATCCAAATACTGACACATCCAAACCTTTGCTGCAGGTTTAAATGAAAACTGTGGGCATGAATCACTTGTAAGACCCGGGCTGGAGGGAGTGAACCACCCCACTACCATCTTGTAGATCACTCCAAAAATAATGCCATGACGGGTTTTCTTAATCTGACTTGGTCAAATAGCTTGACCCAGTCCACACTTACTTTTATTTTCCACTGCAACCACAGCTTAGTCTGTGATTGCAATGCACTCCAGCAGGTTTAATATGCCACTATGTGCACCCTGGGGGATACATACCGGCCCTTGCATACTATTCCCCTCACTCACTGCCTCACAATATTATATACTGTGTGTATATATATATACACTAAAAAGAATGGAGTTTTTCTTCCGCAGTACTCTGGGACATTTTGTTTCAGTCTAAGACATACAGAGCAACATCTGTTTTTTTATGTTTATTTCTATAGAAGGAGAAAGTTTTTTCTTTCAGAGAAATATGGTGCGTGTGATGACTTTAGCTCAAAGGACACAAATAGAACAGTATACACATGTTTAATTTATATGGACCCTCGAGAGGATGTCATATTTTAGGAAACACATGCATTCTGCATAAAAGCCTGTATGCAAAAAAAAAAAAAAACTAAACATGTTTTTAGCAAGACATTTATAATGATTTTCTTATGAAGTCTTCATTTGTTGTTAGAGTACATTTTGTGGCTAATAACCATCTCATAAAACCTCAGCAATCCGCTATAAAACCTTGTAAATTTTTTAGATATTGTTAATTTCTAATATATATGTATTTTAAATTCTGCTTGTATGCATTTCTTACATTGATGCAGTATTCTTTGTCTACAAAAAAAATACTTTTTAGCTTTTTATTCTAGAATAAAATAAAGCAAAAGCTGATGAAACTTTAGATATCAGGTGATCCAGCTCACCTCAATAACTTTTTTCTGGAGTGAGCCCCTCTTCAGCTCCCTTGCACATACAGTGGTGTGAAAAAGTGTTTGCACCGTGGCTCAGTGATTAGCACTGTTACTTTGCAGCACTGGGATCCTGGGTTCAAATCCCACAAAGGACAACATCTGCAAGGAGTTTGTATGTTCTGAGAAACTAGTGGAACAATGAGAGTTGATTGGTACAAAAGAAATATATTTATTAAATACACCATTACATATATGAACACATCACCAGGATAAAAAAAATGACAGTGGGAAAAAAGCAGACCAACAGACCTGGAACCCAAGCCCCACAATACTAAATTTGCAGCAAAGTGCAGTGCAGGTAGCAGAACTCTAGTAAGGACAATTGTATAAAATCAGCAGGCATTTGCCAAAAAAGTTGCAAAATTCATAAAATCCTTACCAGGGTAACCAGTGGTGGATAGGGACCAGGATGGGGTGGTCAAGGGAGTTTATATGTTCTCCCCGTGTTTCCGTTGGTTTCCTCCGGGTTCTCCGGTTTCCTCCCACACTCCAAAATCATACTGATAGGGAATTTAGATTGTGAGCCCCAATAGGGACAGCCATGATAATGTGTAACGGGTCTGGGAGGCGGAACCTCTGAGCAACTATACAACGGGGCGGTCCTTGTAAGGAAGCGGGTGGCGCCCAGGGAAGATGGGCAGGTAGTCACAGCAGGTGACCGGGACAGTCTCTGGGTAAACGGTCAGGAGGTCACAGCAAGTGACCGGGACAGTCTCTGGGTAAACGGGCAGGAGGTCACGGCAAGTGACCGGGACAGTCTCTGGGTAAAGGGTAGGTACGACCTGTGATGGCTGAGCCTCCAGGTAGGCTAGCAGGCAGATGGCAGATGAGTGCTCCCAGGTGAGCAGGCGAGAGTCTCAGGATAAGCAGGTGGTCACAGCATGTGACGGCGGAGCCTCCAGGTAGGCTAACAGGCAGGTAGTAGATGAGCGCTCCCAGGTGAGCGGGCAAGAGTCTCTGGACTGGCAGGTGGTCACAGCACGTGACGGCGGAGCCTCCAGGTAGGCTAGCAGACAGGTAGCAGGTGAGCGCTCCCAGGTGAGCGGGCAAGAGTCTCTGGACTGGCAGGTGGTCACAGCACGTGACGGCGGAGCCTCCAGGTAGACTAGCAGACAGGTAGCAGGTGAGCGCTCCCAGGTGAGCGGGCAAGAGTCTCTGGACTGGCAGGTGGTCACAGCACGTGACGGCGGAGCCTCCAGGTAGGCTAGCAGACAGGTAGCAGGTGAGCGCTCCCAGGTGAGCGGGCAAGAGTCTCTGGACTGGCAGGTGGTCACAGCACGTGACGGCGGAGCCTCCAGGTAGACTAGCAGACAGGTAGCAGGTGAGCGCTCCCAGGTGAGCGGGCAAGAGTCTCTGGACTGGCAGGTGGTCACAGCACGTGACGGCGGAGCCTCCAGGTAGACTAGCAGACAGGTAGCAGGTGAGCGCTCCTAGGAGAGCGAGCAAGCTGGTCCATAGACAGACTGACAGGTGTCGGAAGGCAGACCGTCGGACCTCTGGCAAGCAAGCAGGTAAGCAGATAACAGGCAGGAATCAGACAGCAAACTGGCAGGTAACTGGATATGGGACCTGAGGGCTGAAGCAGAGTAGTGAACAGTGCAACAACATTGCTCGGGCACCTCCATTTTGGAGGAGGTGCCTTATATATGGAGGGATCCTCCGGCCATTGGCCGGGGACTCCTTAGGGCGGCGCGCGCGGCCCCTTTAAGAACTAAAGCACAGTGACCGGGGGAGAGCGGGCGCTGCAAGCAGAGCGGGAGGAAGCCGCCGGGCACGGAGCAGAGAGGTGAGGGGAACAGCGTCCCTGCCTAGCAGGAGGCAGGGACGCCGACGCTACATAATGTAAGTAAAGAGCTGCGTAATATGTTGGCCCTATATAAAAATAAAGATTATTATTCCTGATTTCTTATCCTTTTGCATGTTTCTCACACTTAAATATTTCAGATCACAAAACAAATTTAAATATTAGACAAAGATAACACAAGCAAACACAAAATGCAGTTTTTAAATGAAGGTCTTTATTGTTAAGGGGAAAAGAAATCCAAACCTACAGGACCCTGTGTGAAAAAGTGATTGCCCCCCCCTCTTAAAACATAAATTAACTGTGGTTTATCACATCCTTGGGAAGCGGAGTTCAATTTCCCTAGCCACACACAGGCCTGATTACTGCCACACCTGTTCTCAATCAAGAAATCACTTAAATAGGACCTGCCTGACAAAGTGAAGTACACCAAAAGATCCTCAAAAGCTAGACATCATGCTGCGATCCAAAGAAATTCAGGAACAAATGAGAAACAAAGTAATTGAGATCTATCAGTCTGGAAAAGGTTATAAAGCCCTTTCTAAAGTTTTGGGACTCCAGCGAACCACAGTGAGAGGCATTATCCTCAAATGGCGAAAACAAGGAACAGTGGTGAACCTTCCAAGGAGTGTCCGGCCGACCAAAATTACCCCAAGAGCGCAGTGTCTTCTCATCCAAGAGGTCACAAAAGACCCCACAACAACATCCAAATAACTGCAGTCCTCACTTGCCTCAGTTAACGTCAGTGTTCATGTATCCACCATAGAAATGAAACTGGGCAAAAATGGCATGCATGGTAGAGTTCCAAGATGAAAATCACTGCTGAGCAAAAAGAACATAAAGGCTTGTCTCAGTTTTGCCAGAAAACAAATATATATCATTACTTAGCTTTTTATTGCATTTATATTTATTATTATATATTGTCCTCTACTTTGTTATATTTTTCTACAAGGTTAATTTTGGTTGTAAAAACCATTATACCTATAAAAATCACTATACCTTTGATAGCAGTTAAGACTCCTACCTTGACCCTAACACTAGGGGGCGTCCTAGCTCGCCCTATTCCCCAGGATACCTCTGAAGGTGAGGATGCTGAGGCCTCCGCCCTCGCCCTAACTCCTGAGTTAGCCCTCCTCTTGTTCTCCTCCCCCACCCAGGGAAGAGGGGCGCTACTGTTCACCGAAGTACACACACCCAACAAACACGGACAGGGATAAACAGAAAACTCCAGGCACACAAAATATTCTCTCCAATAAAACAGAGGGAAGCACCGGTGTGTGTAGGTAGGGGGAATAAACGAAAATGGAGAAGGATAAGGAATAACCACGCATACAAACCAGGCAACAGTCACAAGTTATTCCTCCCAAACTCCTTCTCATAGAACTCCTCACTCTCCTTAGCCATGCAGCAAATGCTAGCTCTGACAAGGACGTAGTATCAGAGCCCAGGTTATAAAGGGAAAGGGAGTGGCTAACTGAGCTCAGCTGTGAGCACAGAGAAATCCAGCATGGCTGCTTAACCCCTGTTCTGCTGGAAGAAATAAATACATTTAAAATGACAGAGAAGTGCTTCTTCTCGGAGATGGAGCAGGAGCCCAACGGTGCTGAGGTCTCCTGGCTCCAACCTGTCACGGTAACCCCGTGACAGTACCCCCTCTTCTACGAGAGACCTCCGGAACCTCAGGGCCAGGCCTACCGGAATGAGCAGCATGAAAAACCCTGATAAGTCTGGCCGCATGAACCTAAAATGCTGATATCCTCTCCTCAGGACCATACCCCCTCCAAAGTACTAGATACTGAAGCATCCGGAGAACAAAATGAGAATCCAAGATCTTAGCAATCTGAAACTCCAAATTCCCATTGACAATGACAGGTGATGGAGGTAAAGGTGAGTGTACAGAAGATGCAACGTATTTTTTGAGGAGAGAAAGATGAAAAACATTTTGGATCCTAAAGGTAGATGGTAGAGCAAGGCGAAACGCTAATGGATTAACGACGGCTATGATTTTATAAGGACCAATAAACCTGGGACTCAGTTTCCAAGATGGAACTTTCAACTTAATGTTCCTAGAGGACAGCCACACCAAGTCACCCACACACAATTCCGGATCCACCAAACGTCTCCGATCAGCCACACTTTTATGTTTTGATCCCATCTTCCCCAAATTATTAGTAACCCCCTGCCATATGGTGGAAATAGAAGACAAAAAACGTTCCTCCTCCAGTAATCCAGAAGGTTGATTACCATTAAAGGACCTAAACTGAGGATGGAACTTACCAGTCGATTCCTGACACCGATTATTTACAGCGAATTTGGCTAACGGTAATTAAGTAACCCAGTCCTCCTGGTTTTCAGAGACAAAACACCTGAGATACGTCTCCAGATTCTGGTTAACTCGCTCCGTCTGCCCATTAGACTGCAGGTGAAAAGTGGAAGAAAATGACAAATGGATCCCCAAATGGGTGCAAAATGCCCTCCATAACTTAGAGACAAACTGCACCCCCCCCCGATCAGAAACAATGTCAGTCGGGATCCCATGTAATCTAATTATTTCCCTGATGAAGACTTGCGCTAATGTTTTGGCATTCGGTAATGCCGATAAAGCAACAAAATGAGACATTTTACTGAATCTATCAACCACTACAAGGATTACAGTATTCCCTGCCGAAATGGGTAGATCCGTAATAAAATCGACCAATAAGCGAGTCCAAGGTCTTCTGGGAATCTCCAATGGTTGGAGAACCCTCGACGGACGAGTATGAGGGATCTTAGAATGCGCACAGACACTGCAGGCGGCCACATACTCTCGGACATCCTTATGAGCACCTGGCCACCAGAACCGCCAAGTAAGCAGATCCGTGGTGGCTTTATTACCAGAATGTCTGGCCAACACCGAATCGTGATGTTCGCTGAGGACTCTAAGATGGAGATTTACAGGAACAAACAGTTTACCAAGTGGACAGGCAGCAGAGGCGTCCCCCTGAGCGTCAGCAACCTCTCTTTCCAGATCGGAGCATATAGACGCCATAACCACCCCCTTTTGAAGAATAGGTACCGGATCACACTTCTCACCTCCCCCAGGAAAACAATGGGATAAGGCATCTGGCTTAATGTTTTTGTCCCACGGTCTATATTTGACAAAGAAGTTAGACCTGATAAAGAACAACGCCCATCTAGCTTGACGAGGTGTTAGACACTTTGCCGATTCCAGGTATACCAGATTTTTATGATCCGTGACTACCATCACAGGGTGGACCGCCCCCCTCCAAAAAATGAAGCCACTCCTCAAAAGCCCACTTGATAGCTAAGAGTTCCCTGTTTCCAGGTGACAGTTTTTTAGAGAAATACACGCAAGGTTGCCATTTACCAGGAGATGCACCCTGCAACAACACAGCCCCCACCCCCACGTCAGACCCATCGACCTCCACTATAAAAGGTTGAGAGACGTCAGGCTGTATAAGAATCGGCGCAGAAGAAAAACACCTTTTCAACTTATCAAGTGCTTCACTGGCAGGACTGGACCACCTGGAGAAGTCCGTCCCCTTCCTGGTCATATCAGTAAGAGGTTTGGCTACTACCGTAAAATTCTTTATGAATTTGCAGTAGTAGTTGACGAAACCTAAAAACCTTTGTAACGCCTTCAAATTCTCCAGACGATCCCAATCCAATACCGCCCGTACTTTCGCTGGATCCATGCGAAAACCGGTGGAAGACAACACGTTTCCAAGGAAATGGATCTCCTCAACAGAAAACATACACTTCTCAGGGTTGACATATAATTTATTATCTCAAAGTGTACGTAATACCTGCCTCACATGTACCTGGTGTGACTCCAAGTCAGGAGAATAAATTAGTATGTCATCAAGGTAGATAACCACAAATCTGCCTATAAGGTGGCTAAAAATGTCATTTATAAAGTGTTGAAATACGGCGGGCGCATTCGTCAACCCAAAAGGCATCACCAAATTCTCATAGTGCCCCTCTGGCGTATTGAACGCGGTCTTCCACTCATCTCCCTCTTTAATGCGTATGAGATTATACGCCCCCCCTGAGATCCATCTTAGAGAACCATTTAGCCCCGACAATTTAATTAAAGAGGTCGGGAATGAGCGGAAGAGGATAGGGATCACGGACAGTGATCGCATTGAGTTCACGGAAATCCACGCAGGGGCGTACCCCCATCTTTTTTATGACAAAGAAAAACCCAGCGGCAACGGGGGAAGATGATAGTCTGATATGACCCTTAGCCAGGCTTTCCGTGATGCAATCCCTCATGGCCTGTCTCTCAGGGCCAGATATATTGTAGAGACTGCTCTTGGGCGGCTTGGCTCCAGGCACGAGATTAATGGCGCAATCATAGGGACGAAGTTCTTGGCACCCCTATTCCGAGAACACATACCCAAAATCCGACAGGTAACTAGGCACAGACCGGGTATCCACCCTAGCCAACCGGGTACCCAACAGTGTTCTTGGCAATACCCACTCCATTTTATTACCTCCTGAGACTGCCAATCTATCACTGGATTGTGCAGAGCGAGCCACGGGAGTCCCTGTACCACAGGTGAAGGCAGACCCTCTAGCACATAACAGTCTAACACCTCTATGTGTATGGCCCCCACCTGAAGCTGCAAGTCACGGACGGTGTGCGTAAAATACCCCTGTCTCAAGGGGGTAGAGTCAATGGCAATTATAGGTATGGGTCTGGACAGAGTATGTGAACAGAGGCCTTGGGCCTGGACAAACCTGGAGCCAATCAAATTAAATCCCTGTCCAGAAAGGCCGACACCTGAACCTTAACTCTCCCCACAAGTACTAGGGCAGGAACAAAGAACTGTGTCCTACCCACGGAGGTGATAAGTACACCCTGGTCACTAACCTCCCCGCAACCCGGGCCTTCTAGTTTTCCGGCAATTGCTTACTATGAGGACGGGAAGGGCACGTACCCACAAAGTGGTCCTTTTTCCCACAAAAAAACACACTTCTCCCTTATGCCGGACTACCGTCAGTTTCCCGTGATCCCACGCTGACCTCCCGGGGCCCCCGACCACCCACACACGGAGGTGACTCCCTAAGTCTCTGGCGAAGTCAGCGATCAACTCAAATCGCCAGAGACATGGCTGTCTCAAGGGAGTCAGGAGTCTCATACTGGACCAAGGCGTCCCTCACCCTTACTGTAAGCCCCTCACAAAACAAACTACGGAGTGTGGGGTCATTCCACTTGGTATCCGTGGCCCACCTGAACTCGGAGCAAAATTCCTCCACCGAAGTTGGCGCAATGTACACTCTGCTAAAGAGACGCAATCGGGGTCATCATATAAAAAGGCCTAGAGCACAAAAAAAAACCTCCAGCGTCTGTGAGTCGGACGGGAGAGAAAACACCCGCGCTACCTCTCTCAGCTGGTAGTTGAACCGACCAAGAGAGGTAATCTGCTGGATCTGGTTCTATCAAATAGACCAGATACTGTTTCAGATCTACAGGTCCGGGAGCATTTGGGAAACAGCGACCATAATATGGTAAGTTTCAACGTAATATTCAATAAAGCATTTCAAAAAAGAAATGCAAATACCTGGAACTTTAGGAAAGCTGATTTCAACAAATTAAAGGAAGAGCTTAATCGTGTAGACTGGGACCATGTCATGGTAACTGGGGATACCGAACATAGCATGTTTAAGGAAATACTACTAGAATCCAGTAGAAAATTTATACCCTCATCCCCAATCCTGGTATGTATGGTACCCATCATCCCTATCCTGGTATGTATGGTACCCCATCCCTCATCCTGGTATGTATGGTACCCCTCATCGCTATCCTGGTATTCACGACACCCCTATCCTATCATGGTACCCCTTCATCCCTATCCTGCTATGCTTGGTACCCCCTCATCCCTATCCTGGCATGCATGACCCCTCATCCCTATCATGGTATGCATGGTACCCCTTCATCCCTATCCTAGTATGCATGGTACCCCCTCATCCCTATCCTGGTATGTATAGTACCCCTCATCCCTATCCTGGTATGTATCCCCAATCCTGGTATGTATGGCACCCCTCATCCCTATCTTGGTATGTATGGTACCCCATCCCTCATCCTGGTATGTATGGTATCCCTCATCCCTATCCTGGTATGCATGGCACCCCTCATCCCAATCCTGGCATGCATGGCACCCCTCATCCCCCAATCCTGGTATGCATGGCGCCCCATCCCTCATCCTGGTATGTATGGTACCCCTCATCCCCAATCCTGGTATGTATGGTATCCCCCATCCCTATCCTGGTATATATGGTACCCCTCACCCCTATCCTGATATGCATAGCACCCCTTATCCCCAATCCTGGTATGCATGGCACCCCTCATCCCCCAATCCTAGTATGCATGGCACCCCATCCCTCATCCTGGTATGCATGGCACCCCTCATTCCCAATCCTGGTATGTATTGTACCCCTCATCCCTATCTTGATATGTATGGTACCCCTCATCCCTATCCTGGTATGCATAGCATCCCTCATCCCCAATCCTGGTAAGCATGGCACCCCTCATCCCTATCCTGGTATGCATGGCACCCCCTCATCCATGTCTTGGTATACATGGCCTCTAATCCGTATTCTGGTATGCATGGTACCCCCTGATCCCCATCCTGGTATGCATGGCACCCCTCATCCCCCAATCCTGGTATGCATGGTACCCCATCCCTCATCCTGGTATGCATGGTACCCCCTCATCCGTATCCTGGTATGCATGGCACCCCATCCTTCATCCTGGTATGTATGGCACCCTTCATCCACAATCCTGGTATGTATGGTACCCCTCATCCCTATCCTGGTATGCATAGCACCCCTCATCCCCAATCCTGGTATGCTTGGCACCCCTCATCCCTATCCTGGTATGTATGGTACCCCTTATCCCTATCCTAGTATGCATAGCACCCCTCATCCACAATCCTGGTATGCATGGCACCCCTCATCCCCCAATCCTGGTATGTATGGCACCCCATCCCTCATCCTGGTATGTATGGCACCCCTCATCCCCAATACTGGTATGTATGGTACCCCTCATCCCTATCCTGGTATGTATGGTACCCCTCATCCCTATCCTAGTATGCATACCACCCCTCATCCCCAATCCTGGTATGCATGGCACCCCTCATCACTATCCTGGTATGCATGGCACACCCTCATCCGTATCTTGGTACACATGGCCCCTAATCTGTATTCTGGTATGCATTGTACCCCCTGATCCCCATCCTAGTATGCATGGCACCCCTCATCCCCCAATCCTGGTATGTATGGCACCCCTCATCCCTATCTTGGTATGTATGGTACCCCATCCCTCATCCTGGTATGTATGGTATCCCTCATCCCTATCCTGGTATGCATGGCACCCCTCATCCCAATCCTGGCATGCATGGCACCCCTCATCCCCCAATCCTGGTATGCATGGCGCCCCATCCCTCATCCTGGTATGTATGGTACCCCTCATCCCCAATCCTGGTATGTATGGTATCCCTCATCCCTATCCTGGTATATATGGTACCCCTCACCCCTATCCTGATATGCATAGCACCCCTCATCCCCAATCCTGGTATGCATGGCACCCCTCATCCCCCAATCCTAGTATGCATGGCACCCCATCCCTCATCCTGGTATGCATGGCACCCCTCATTCCCAATCCTGGTATGTATTGTACCCCTCATCCCTATCTTGATATGTATGGTACCCCTCATCCCTATCCTGGTATGCATAGCATCCCTCATCCCCAATCCTGGTAAGCATGGCACCCCTCATCCCTATCCTGGTATGCATGGCACCCCCTCATCCATATCTTGGTATACATGGCCCCTAATCCGTATTCTGGTATGCATGGTACCCCCTGATCCCCATCCTGGTATGCATGGCACCCCTCATCCCCCAATTCTGGTATGCATGGTACCCCATCCCTCATCCTGGTATGCATGGTACCCCCTCATCCGTATCCTGGTATGCATGGCACCCCATCCTTCATCCTGGTATGTATGGCACCCTTCATCCACAATCCTGGTATGTATGGTACCCCTCATCCCTATCCTGGTATGCATAACACCCCTCATCCCCAATCCTGGTATGCTTGGCACCCCTCATCCCTATCCTGGTATGTATGGTACCCCTTATCCCTATCCTGGTATGCATAGCACCCCTCATCCACAATCCTGGTATGCATGGCACCCCTCATCCCCCAATCCTGGTATGTATGGCACCCCATCCCTCATCCTGGTATGTATGGCACCCCTCATCCCCAATACTGGTATGTATGGTACCCCTCATCCCTATCCTGGTATGTATGGTACCCCTCATCCCTATCCTAGTATGCATAGCACCCCTCATCCCCAATCCTGGTATGCATGGCACCCCACATCACTATCCTGGTATGCATGGCACCCTCTCATCCGTATCTTGGTACACATGGCCCCTAATCTGTATTCTGGTATGCATTGTACCCCCTGATCCCCATCCTAGTATGCATGGCACCCCTCATCCCCCAATCCTGGTAAGCATGGCACCCCATCCCTCATCCTGGTATGTATGGCACCCCTCATCCCCAATCCTGGTATGTATGGTACCCCTCATCCCTATTCTAGTATGTATGGTACCCCTCATCCCAATCCTGTTATGCATAGCACCCCTCATCCCCAATCCTGGTATGCATGCACCCCTCATCCCTATCCTGGTATGCATAGCACCCCTCATCCCCAATCCTGGTATGCATGGCATTCCTCATCCCTATCCTGGTATGCATGGCACCCCCTCATCTGTATCTTGGTGTACATGGCCCCTAATCCATATTCTGGTATGCATGGCACCCCATCCCTCATCCTGGTATGTATGGCACCCCTCATCCCCAATCCTGGTATGTATGGTACCCCTCATCCCTACCCTGGTATGTATAGTACACCTCATCCCTATCCTGTTATGCATAGCACCCCTCATCCCCAATCCTGGTATGCATGGCACCCCTCATCCCTATCCTGGTATGTATGGTACCCCTCATCCCTATCCTGGTATGCATAGCACCCCTCATCACCAATCCTGGTATGCATTGTACCCCTCATCCCTATCCTGGTATGCATGGCACCCCCTCATCCATATCTTGGTATACAGTACATGGCCCCTAATCCGTATTCTGGTATGCATGGTACCCCCTGATCCCCATCCTGGTATGCATGGTACCCCCTCATCCCTATCCAGGTATGCATGGTACCCCTCATCCCTATCCTGGTATGCATGGTACCCCATCCCTCATCCTGGTATGCATGATACCCCCTCATCCGCTGCAACCCGTTCTGCCGGAGGCCAGAGGAGGAGTGTGGTGCCGGAGTACGCGCGTGCCCATACCACGCTGTCCGGCGCCATTTTACTGAAGTGGTGCGCAAGTGGAAGAGGAGGAGGTGGTGGATGATCTAGTAACTGACCCAACGTGGAAGGAGGACATGCAGAGTGAGGCCAGCAGCACACAGGGGGAGGGAGGCAGAGTACCCCAACAGGCAGGAAGAATCAGTGTGGTGGCCGCAGACAGAAGGCAGGCAACCGTTCCCCGTAACACCAACACGAGGGACGTTGCCAGTACAAGCGGTAGGTCTTCCAGAGTCTGGAATTTTTTAAAGACTCTGCTGATAACCCCAAAAAGGCCATATGTTCCACCTGCCATGCCAGCATCAGCAGGGGTGACAAAACTACCAGCCTGACCACCACCAGCATGATCAGGCACATGGCAGCAAAGCACCCGACTTTGTGGGGCGAAACCCAGGGTCCACGACCAGTTTCAGCGGGTGTCACCACTGCTTCTTCCACTGTTGTGCGTGCAATAGAACCCCCTGTTGTGTGTGCAAGGCAATCCCCTGTCCATACTGCATGTAAAGATGCCCCCTCCTCTCAGTCTTCACTTGTTATGGCAGTTTCTCAAGAAACAGCATCAACGTCCACGTCCAAGTCCCACCGCAGCGTTCAATTGTCCATATCCCAGACCTTTGAACGAAAGCGGAAATTCGCAGCTAACGCCCCACAGGCCACAGTCCTAAATTCGCACATTTCACGACTGCTTGCATTGGAAATGCTGCCTTTTAGGCTGGTGGAGACGGAATCCTTCCGCAATCTTATGCCGGTGGCCGTCCCTCGGTACTCGGTCCCCAGCCGACACTATTTTGCCCGGTGTGCCATCCCCGCACTACACAAGCACGTGTCCAAAAGCATCTACCGTGCCCTCAACAACGCAGTTACAGGGAGAGTCCACCTGACAACGGACACGTGGACAAGTGCTTGTGGCCAGCGACGGTACATCTCTCTGACGGCACACTGGGTAAACATAGTGGAAGCCGGGACCCCGTCGGACCTTGGGACGGAACACATCCTCCCCACACCGAGGACTGCGGCCCCTATGTCAGTCAGAGTTGCCCCCACAGTGTACAGCTCCTGCGCATCCTCCTCCTCCTCCTCATGTTCAGCCTCCATCTCAGATATCACCACATCAGTTACAAGCTGGAAGCATTGCAGTACTGCCTCCGCCAAGCGGCAACAGGCTGTGCTGAAACTCATAAGCTTAGGTGATAAACCTCACACTGCTTGTGAGTTGTGGACAGCTGTGAAAGAGCAGGCAGATCTGTGGCTGAGACCGCTGAACCTACATCCCGGCATGGTCGTGTGTGACAATGGCCGTAACCTGGTGGCGGCTCTGAGGCGAGGTGAGATCACACACGTACCATGCCTGGCTCATGTGCTTAACCTCGTGGTTCAGCGGTTTCTTAAATCGTACCCCGAGTTGCCAGATCTGCTCGTGAAAGTACGCCGCCTGTCAGCTCATTTTCGCAAGTCGGCTACAGCTTCCGCCACCCTTGCTGTGTTGCAGCAGCGTTTGCAGCTTTCGGCACACCGACTGGTGTGTGATGTCCCCACACGTTGGAACTCTACCCTCCACATGTTGCAAAGGATTTGTGAGCAGAAGAGAGCAGTTGTGGAGTACCAGCTGCAACAAGGCCGTCGATATTCAGGTCAGACTCCACACATAAGACCTCAGGAGTGGACCTGGATGTCTGACATATGTACCATCCTGACAAACTTTGAGGAGGCCACCAAGATGGTGAGTGGCGATGACGCCATCATTAGTGTCAGCATCCCACTTGTCTGTCTTTTGCAACGCTCTCTGCAGAGAATTAAAGAGGAGGCATTGCAGCCAGAGTATGATGAGATGGATCAAGAAGCCGTAGCGGGCGATTACACACAGCCCAGCCTCATCTCATCCCAACGTGCATTGGGGGACAATGAGGGAGAGGAGGAGGAGGAGGAAGAACTGGAGCTGCTATCATGCGTTGTAGACGGTAGTACCTGTACAAGTGTCATACCGTCGGTTCAGCGTGGATGGCCTGAGGACAGGGGGGAGGAGGAAGAGGAGGAGGAGGAGGAGAGCATGGTCAGTCATCATCTTGGTGAGGACACGGAAATCTTGCCCGTTACCAGTCTGGCACGCATGGCTGACTTTATGTTACGCTGGCTTAACCGTGACCCTCGCGTTGTCAAAATGTTGGGTGACAGTCATTACTGGTTGGTGACACTTGTAGACCCCCGCTACAAGGAGAACTTTCACTCTCTTATTCCTGAGGTGGAGAGGTCTACAAAAATGGGGCAGTACCAGAAGGCCCTTGCTGCAGAACTCTTAAAAAAATTCCCATCTGAACACGCTAGCGGCAGAGGTCACAGTTCGTTGCCCAACCAAGGCGTACAGGCGAGAGAGATGCAACTCCAATCCAGCAGAGGCAGGGGAACACTGTCAACGTTCTGGGACAGTTTTCTGACACCCGCCTAGCTTACAGGCCCTGAGGCGCGGGGTACTCTCACAAGGAGTGGAAAGTTTCAAAAGATGGTGAGGGAGTACCTTGCCGACCGGACCAGCGTCCTCCGTGATTCCTCTGTGCCTTTTAATTATTGGGTATCCAAGCTGGACACTTGGAATGAACTCGCTCTGTACGCCTTGGAGGTCCTGGCCTGCCCTGCCGCTAGCGTGTTATCGGAGCGTGTTTTTAGTGCCGCTGGGGGAATTATAACTGATAAGCGCACTCGCCTGTCAACTGACAATGCTGACAAGCTGACCCTTATCAAAATGAACAAGGGCTGGATTGGGCCAGACTTCTCATCACCACCAAATGACAGCAGAGTAACATAAAGTCAAATCCACTGTGTTATTTCGGGAGGTGTATTCACATGCACCGCTTCACACCCACACATGGGTATACGCTTCCTCGTTTCAGCTGTTTTATCTTCTTCTCCTTATCCTCAGCCTCCACCACCACTATACCACCAGGGTGCCAGCATTGCAAGTTCCTCCGTCCTTATTTTTAGCAGCTTTTGCTTGGAAAGCATAAGCAAATACTATGGGACACCCACTCCCCAATAATGGGACTTATGTTTGTAATATGCTGTACTGCATGGCTCTTGTAAGGGGCATTGCAAGTTGCCCCATCCTAATTTTTGGCAGCTTTTGCTTGGAAAGCATAAGCAAATACTATGGGACACCCACTCCCCAATAATGGGACTTATGTTTGTAATATGCTGTACTGCATGGCTCTTGCAAGGGGCATTGCAAGTTGCTCCGTCCTAATTTTTGGCAGCTTTTGCTTGGAAAGCATAAGCAAATACTATGGGAGACCCACTCCCCAATAATGGGACTTATGTTTGTAATATGCTGTACTGCATGGCTCTTGTAAGGGGCATTGCAAGTTGCTCCGTCCTAATTTTTGGCAGCTTTTGCTTGGAAAGCATAAGCAAATACTATGGGAGACCCACTCCCCAATAATGGGACTTATGTTTGTAATATGCTGTACTGCATGGCTCTTGTAAGGGACATTGCAAGTTGCTCCGTCCTAATTTTTGGCAGCTTTTGCTTGCAAGGCATAAGCAAATACTATGGGAGACCCACTCCCCAATAATGGGACTTATGTTTGTAATATGCTGTACTGCATGGTGTAACATACCTGGCGGCGTCCTTGCATGGTGGTCCATCTCCCACTGTGCAAGAGGGCGCACTTGATCTCCTGTCCAGAATGTCTCTCTGGCTTCCCTCCATGCTGTCTGTTTGTGTCTGTTTCTGCTGCTTAAGGGCGGCGCCCGATCACTTCCTGCCTTTTGTACCTGCTGTGGGTCACACCCCTTGTGTGTCCTCAGCCTATTGCTGTCTGTCACTTGGTATATAGCTCAGCAGCTCCCTTCTATCCCTGCCTGAGCATAGTGTTTCCTTCAGTGTGTGCTTGCACTCTGAAGGTGCCAGGTCCCGTCTCTTGTCTCCTGCTTTTTGTATCAGTTCCCGTGTCTGAACTGTGTCCTGTATGTCTCCTGCTTTGCGGTATCAGCTCCCGTGTCTGAACTGAGTCCTGTATGTCTCCTGCTTTGCGGTATCAGCTCCTGTGTCTGAACTGACTCCTTTCTGTGTTCTCTTGTCTGTCCTGTCTGAACACGCTCCTTGCCTGTTCGTTCCGCCTCTCTGGGGGCCGTATTCCCAGACCCGCTCCTGTATCCCTCTGCAGTGTCGGTCTCCTCCGTACACTCAGTTCCAGTCTGAACTCTCTCCTATCCTTTACCTGTTTTGCCTCTATGTCCGTTCCCTTCCTTTTTCTGCAGAGTCTGAACTCGTACCTAACTCCTGCTTGTTGTCTCTGCAAGTACTGTGTGAGTATCTGGCTCTGTCTTTCCCTTCCTGTCTGTTCCGTGTGAACAGAGCCCTGTCCTCCCTGCTCAGCCTTGTCTGCACTCTAGCTGTGCTTGCCTGTAACCCTCTGCCTGTATTGTTCCTGAGTCCCGGTGTGTACTGGGTCCTATCCCGCCTGTGTTCCTACCTGCTAGTGCCTCCCTGTCTGCACTCTAGCTGTGCTTGCCTTTACCCCCCTGCCTGCATACCCGCCTGCCTGCATACCAGTCGTGCCTGCCTATACCCACCAGTCTGTGTGCCAGCCTACCAGCCTGTTCCTGTATTCCCCTGTGTGGGTCAACAGCCGTGTCCGGGGTCTGTCCTGGAGTAGCACCTGGTCCCTCTGCTCGGTTCCTCCTTGGTGCACTGGCGTCGTATGCCGTCGTGCGACCCTGGTCGGATCGGGTGAATACTTAGTCACGCCCCTCCAGGCATTCACTCTCCGGCACGGTCCAGTGGAATCACTACCAATCACACGCACACGCCGCTTAGCCCGGGCGTGTGCATAACACATGGCTCTTGTAAGGGGCATTGCAAGTTGCTCCGTCCTAATTTTTGGCAGCTTTTGCTTGCAAGGCATAAGCAAATACTATGGGACACCCACTCCCCAATAATGGGGCTTATGTTTGTAATATGCTGTACTGCATGTGACGCGCCCCCTGAGCCATGTGTACACGTGTGTGGGATACCCGGTGCCGGGTCTCTGGGGTCTGTAGTCTCCGTGGCGGTGACCCGGTCCCGTGGCTCAGGCTGGTCAAACCAGTGGCAGTCTTTCTTAGGCTTTAAGGTTAATTGTCCGACTGCGCCACCCGTGGATTGTGGTCAGGGAGTACCACCGCTGCGAGGCAGACCGCTGAGGCTGGTGTTGTGTGCGTAGCAGAGAATGGGATAACTCCCCACGGGAGGAGTATAGCCTCAGGGCAGTGAGTGTGGATGATGGGGGTGATGGTGCACGAGCGCAGCAGGAACGACTCAGAGTCTTTGCAGTGCAGTTCAGGGTCTTTACTGATGATTATAAGGTAGACCCTCCCGGGAGTACTGGCTAGCATAAGAGGCCTGGTCAGTCTGTGAGCAAGCAGGAGTTCCCCTGGCCAGGTGGAGTTGTAGGCCTCCCCGTCTGTCTGCACTCTTCCTGGCTACCTTGCTGTAAGCGGGTAGAAGTAGCCCACGTCCCTGAGTGTACCGTGTAGTGCTCACCCGTATGGCTGGTGACTTGGGGCCTTCTGTTAGCCTCCGCTCCATGACGGCGGTGCTGGTCCCTTGCTTGTGACTGAGCCTCCGGGCTTCTATGGCCAGAGGTCCTGAAATCCCCTGCCGGCTGGTTTCTGCTGCTGGATATATAAGTCCTCACAGCCTCGGACTCCTGTGTCCGGTTCCTATTGTCTTCTGCCAGGGCGAGCTCTGCTCAGCTTCCAGCCCCTGGTCTTTAGCTCCTAGCTCCTACAGAGCTCCTTGCTGTTACTTTCCCTTGCTCTCACTCTGACTCTGACTGTTCTCTGACTCACTCAACCCCACCCCAGATCCAGTTTATAAGGGCAGAATTCTCCCCTCCCAGGACTGGGGCAGGAGGATGTTGCATGTTTAAGGGATCCTGACCAGGAAACCTCCTACTTGCTCTCTGACGTAATATCTCTATTACTGTGGTGACCAGACCCCTGGGGTGCCACACATGGCTCTTGTAAGGGGCATTGCAGTTCCTCATAATTTTTGGAAAGCCTTCCATTCACTGCTTAGGCCAACAGTGCACAGGAGACCCAGTTGCTATAAATGGAAAAAAAGGTTTAGTTAACGCCCTCTGACCTCCATGTCATTTCCAAGGGGCATTGGAGTGCCTCGAAATTTTTGGTAGGCATTGCATTCACTGTATGCCCTATAACTGTGTAGCCTAACCACTCCTTTTGTTACAGAAACATATCCTACAAGACATATCTGGTTGACTGGCCTGATATTGATGTGAATGGTCCCTGTTCCTCCTGCTCTTTCTCCTTTGCCACTACCTCATCCATCATTTATTACCTGAAGCTTTGTTTTAACGAGAGTCATAGATCTTGGATAGTAGCAGGAAAACATCCAGCAATCCTTGGAGGAGGGAGGATATGCGCCAAAACGCTGACCACCTCAGGCCTAGCCGCTACTACATACTTGCATTACAACAAAACAAAGCAGATGCTAACTTCTATCATCCTCATCATGCTCCTCACCTTGGCACTCTCAACTCCCCTGATGGAGAAGCCAGGGCCCACCGGAGGAGTCTGATAGTCCGGTGGGCTCGGCCAATGCTGCCCTAAAGCAGGCCAGGCTAAGAAAAGTGTGGGAAAGGTTACCGGGACAAATAGGGGTGGCTGGGGACCGAGTATGGACACCCGGCCACCCCCTGGAGGCTGGGGAGCAAGCGGGGACACCCGGCCACCAGGCGGCTGGGGACTGAGTATGGATACCAGGCCGCCGACACAGCCATGGCGTGGTGGCCAGATTCCACCTCCACATGCCTAAAAGGCCCAATTTAAAGTGCAAGCAAGCAGTATGGTATTGCAGCCTGGGGGTGGGTGGGTGGCAGGCTGCATACTTGCGCTTGCATTGCAAGGAATGGGAGAGGTACAATTGAACACTGCCCTGGGACAAGGACTTGAATGGGGATAGTTGCAAGTCTGCAACGACAGGTGCAAGGTGGGAGGCATCTTCGCATGTACCATGAACAGGGGTTTGGCATGCACACACTACAGCGGAATAGGCTCGCCTTCCCACTAAATGCACTGGGGAGGGCACAGGTAATGTTTGGGTATACGCGCTTAATGTTATGTATAAGGCACACCAGGACAAATAGGGGCGGCTGGGGACTGAGTATGGATACCTCGCTGCCGAAGCAGCCATGAGGTAGTGGCCATCTTCGGCCTCCTCCAAGCTAAAAGGCCCCATTTCAAGTGCAAGCTAGCAGTATGGAATTGCAGTCTGGGGGTGGGTGGTTGGGTGGCAGGCTGCACACTTACACTTGCATTAAAAGAAAACATAGCAGATGCTAACTTCTGTCATCATCATCATGCTCCTCACCTTGGCACTCTCAACTCCACCGATGGAGAAGTCAGGGCCCACCGGAGGAGTCTGGTTCTCTGGTGGGCTCGTCCAATGCTGCCTAAAGCAGGCCGGGCTAAGAAAAGTGTGTGGGGGGGATGTTTCAAGGAGAAATAGGGGCGGCTGGGGACCGTTTATGGACACCCGGCTGCCCCCAGGCGGCTGGGGACCGTGTGTGGACACCTGGCCGTGGGGCGGCTGGGGACCGAGTATGGACACCCGGCCGCCGGGCGGCTGGGGACTGAGTATGGATTCCAGGCCGCCAACACAGCCATAACGTGGTGGCCAGATTCCGCCTCCACATGCCTAAAAGGCCCAATTTCAAGTTCAAGCAAGGAAGCAGTATGGTATTGCAGCCTGGGGGTGGGTGGGTGGCAGGCTGCATACTTGCGCTTGTATTGCAAGGAATGGGGGAGGTACAATTGAACACTGCCCTGGGACTAGAACTTGCATGGGGATAGTTGCAAGTCTGCATCTTCTGATGCGGCAAGGATCACTTATGATGGGCACACTTTTAGACAGTGACCTGGGAGTCAGAGATGCTTCCAGGGGTCTTCCCCATGCTGTTCCCATGTCTTTTCAGCACTTTATGCATGTGTCACACAGCACATGGCCAGATAAGGTTGTAAAATGTTAAAATGACATTTCCCGGTGAATGCATTTGTCATAGTTGAAAGCAATACAAAAGTGCAAAAACGCATAAAAAATGCTACTTGTGAACATAGCCGAAGGTGTGGAGGAGTATTTTTGTTTTTGGTCATTTATTTTAACTTATACACAAGTCTTTTCCCTGGAAAGGATGTTCCTTAACATATTTCACAGGAAAAAAGTTTCACTTTCGTTTTTGAACGCTTTATTGTGAGCCCATAAAAGTGGCTTAATACCTCTGACCACGTTGTTGACAGCAGTGACCTGGGGGTCAGAAATGCTTCCTGGGGCGATCCCCATGCTGTCCCCATGTCATTTGAGCACTGTCACTATCGTATTGGGCACTTGTTAGGCTTTTAAAAGACTGCCGGGGGTGCCACCGCAAAAATGCTCGAGTCTCCCATAGACTAACATTGGGCTCGTTGCTCGGATCGAGCACCTGAGTATCACGGCGAGCTCGGCCCGAGCTTCGAGCACCCGAGCATTTTAGTGCTCGCTCAACACTACTGAATACACATTAAATGGGAGTATACTCGGGACTACAGAACAGGAGAAGGACTTGGGTATTCTGGTTACAAGTAAGCTGAGCAGCAGTACTCAATGTCAAGCAGCAGCCGCAAAAGCAAATAAGATTTTAGGATGTATAAAAAGAGAAATAAAATCCCACGATCCCAAGGTACTGTTACCCCTTTATAAATCACTGGTGAGGCTACATCTGGAATATGGGATCCAGTTTTGGGCTCCACATTTTAAAAAAGGATATTCAGAAATTAGAGTCAGTTCAATGGCGGGCAACAAGATTATTACAAGGGATGGAAGGCCTCTCATATGATGAGAGGTTGAAAAAGTTGAGTCTGTTTAGCTTACAAAAATGACGCCTCAGATGAGATCTCACTTACATGTATAATTATATGTGTGGTCAGTACAAAGGACTAGCACATGACTTATTCCATCCAAAGACCATACTGAGGACCAGGGGGCACTCATTACGGGTGGAAGAAATGCGATTCCGGCACCTAAACATGAAAGGGTTCTTTACAGTAAGAGCAGTTTGGCTGTGGAATTCCCTACCACAAGAGGTATTAATAGCCGACATTATCAGCTTTCAAAAAAGGGATTGACAATTTCCTCGATACATATAACATTGTGGGTTACAGTTAAATTAGACAAAATATTACACCTATAGTAGTATGTTTAATACGATAATAGTAATTGCATAACTAGTATCATAATTAAGTTTGATCCAGGGGTCTAGGACTGATCGCCTTTTCTCGGGTCAAGATGGAATTTTTCCCCGTGATACAAATTGGCTGAATGAGTCCTGGGGTTTTTGCCTTCTTCTGGATCAACAGATTTAGACACAGGGATTTTAGTAATATCATTATTGGAATCACAAGAGTAATACAAAATATAAAACTGATTAAAAAACTATAATCTTGTTTATTTTTAATTGTAATAGTGAGCTTTGTGGGTGAGAGCAATGAGTTTATATTGTACTCTGTAGCGAATGGGTAACCAGTGTACTGACTGGCAATAGATAGAGGCATCGGTGAAGCGGCTGGACAGAAATACGACCCTGGCTGCCGCATTCAAGACGTATTGGAGAGGAGAAAGTTTGGTGAGTGGGAGACCAATCAGAAGAGTTGCAGTAGTCCAGACGAGAGTGAATAAGAGCGACAGTAAGAGTTTTAGCAGTTTCAAAGGTGAGAAAAGATCGGATTCTGGAGATGTTTTTAAGATGCAGGTGGCAAGAGCGGGTGAGTGATCAGATGTAGGGAGTAAAGGAAAGTTTAGTGTCGAATATGACCCCAAAACAGCGGGCGTGCTGCTTGGGAGTTATGGTTGAACCCTCCAAGGTAATTTCAAAGTTAGGTAGAGTTAGGTTAGTAGAGGCTTAGGATCTTAGCATTTTGTCTGTCAGCTTGCAAAGTGAAAGTAAATTGTGCTCCAGCTGCAAACACACAGTGTTTTACTGGCAATATAACTCTATTGCTGGAGATAGAAACTAATGCGCTACTAAACAGTAGTAAGTAGTTGATGTAATATATACAATAATAAGCATTATTCCAACACCCCCACTCAACAACTACTTATTCTGTTAGTCCCATAGTGGTTCTGAATTCTTCAAACTTGGCTCTTGGAAGTGGCTTTGTCATAACTTCAGCTATCATATGGTCAGTCTCGCAATAAACAAACTCAATTATGCCACGCTCTATCAAATCATGCAGGTGATGATGTTTAATGTCTATGTGTTTGATTCACGCATTGATCTTCTTACTGCATGCAAGGTTAATGCATCCTTGGCTGTCTTCATAACTCACCGTCGGTTGAGTTGATTACCAAGATCACCTAACAATTGGTTTAAACAAATGACCTCTTGAGTTGCGTGGGCTGCAGACACATACCCTGCTTCTGTAGATGACAAGGCTACAGACATCTATTTTCAGCTGGACAAAGAAATTTAACTTTCTCCAAGCTTGAACAAATAGCCGCTTGTCAATTTACGATCACTTAAGTTCCCAGCCCAGTCTACATCCACGTAGACTGTGAGTTTTAAATCTCCTGTTGTAAATATCCTTAAATGTATGCCTTGAGTTTCTTTCAAATATCAAAGAACTCTCTTAATAGAATTTCAATCTTTTTGGAGCTGTTTTTCCACATATCTGCTGGCAGAAAATTCCAATTCCAACAGCTGCAATATCCAGTTGAGTCATAGTTGTTATGTATAGAAGTGCCCCCACTGCCTGTCTGTATTTTTCATTGTTAGGTAAAAGATCGTCTTCTCCTTCCAACTTTAAGTAGGATGGTTCCATTGGGGTTGGTATACTGTACCTTTGGCTTCTGACATTCCAAACTGATTCAGAATTTAATTGATTTTTCAACTTTGGTTTAGAAGAAAGCTTCTATCTTTTTCTCTTTGGACCCAGATGTCTAGATAATATGTACATTCCCAAGGTCTTTAGTTTCAAAATGCTGATCCAGAAATATGTCATCTTTGCAATTTCTGTTTCCTCTTGATAAACCATAATCACATCGTCCACATATAAGAGAATATACATCCACTTTCTGTCTGTACATTTTGTGTGTAAACCCAGATCTACTTCACCTGTTTTAAATCCTTCTTCCAATAAGACTTTGTTAATTTTTGTATCCATGCTCTTGCCAATTGCTTAAGACCATAGAGAGATTTTTGTAGTTTGCAAACAAGATTCTCTTCACCCTCTTTGATATAACCCTCGGGTTAGGTCACGTAAAGTCCTCTTCAATGTCACCATTACGGATGAGCAAACCCAAAATGTAAAGTTCGGGGTTTGTACCGCAGGGCTGTGGAGTCAGAGTCGTGAAGTCGTTGTCCATTTTGTGGAGTCAAAGTAGGAGTCGGTATAAAATGGACCGACTCCGACTCCTAAAATATATAATAAATTGGTACAGTAGTTCAATGCAGAATGTGCGATAATTTTTTTCATAAAAATTTGGAAAAGTTATGAAATGTCCAACAAATGTCTGTTCTGTTCCTGATCTAAGGATCCCGGCTTTTAGTTGAGATGAATCTGTGCTATACTTTATTTACATGCTCAGTAGTGAGGCAGTGCTGTGGAGTCAGTTTTGTAGAGTCGGAGTTGGAAGTCAGGGAAATTGAGGAGTCGGATGTTTGGCTTACTGACTCCACAGCCCTGCGTACCGTGTTCGGTACCGAACCCCGAACACAGACTTTTAACAGGATGTCTGGTTTTCTGTTCAGGTTTGGATGCCTAATAAAGTTTGTTGAAAGGTTGCAGCGCAGCCAATCAATAAGCTTTTAGGCTGTGGGCACTTCTGGAGCCATCACAGCCATGCCAAGTATTGGCATGGCTGTGATTGGCTGGCAAAACACGTGACCCGGCCTGCATAAATACCGGATCACGAGTGCCGCCGCCATTCTGCTTAGATTAATGTAAAGACAGGATGCAGCTGGAGTGAGGGACAGAATTAGACTGTGAACTCTGTAAAAAAGCTGCTGCATGTACTTTGCATGTATCTCAGTCGGAGTACTGTGCCAAAAATCCACTGTGTGTAGTCTGCACCCATATATGTGAGAGTACTGTTCTGAAAAGCCGCTGTGTGTACTCTACACCCATATCTGTGCAGTACTGTGCCAAAAGGCTACTGTGTGTACTCTGCAACCCCACCTGTGGGAGTACTGTGCCTTTAAGCCTCTGTGTGTACTCTGCATTCCTGCCTGTGGGATCACTGTGCCTTTAAGCCTTTGTGTGTACTCTGCAACTCCGCCTGTTTGAGTACTTTGCCGTTAAGCCCATGTGTGTACTCTGCCATCCCGCCTGTGAGAGTACTGTGCCTTTTAGCCTCTGTGTGTACTCTGCACCCTCGCCTGTGGGAGTACTGTGCCTTTAAGCCTCTGTGTGTACTCTGCAATCCCGCTTGTGAGCCTACTGTGCCTTTAAGCATCTGTGTGTATTCTGCTACCCTACCTCTTGACATACTGTGCCTTTAAGCCTCTGTGTGTACTGTTCCAAAAAGCCTCTGGGAGTACTGTGCCAAAAAGCCTCTGTGTGTACTGTTCCAAAAAGCCTCTGGGAATACTGTGCCAAAAAGCCTCTGTGTGTACTGTGCCAAAAAGCCTCTGGGAATACTGTGCCAAAAAGCCCCTGTATGTACTGTGCCAAAAAGCGTCTGGGAGTACTGTGCCAAAAAGTCTCTATTTGTACTGTGCCAAAAAGTCTCTATTTGTACTATGCCAAAAAGTCTCTGTGTGCATTGTGCCAAAAAGCCTCTGTGTGTACTGTGCCAAAAAGCCTCTGGGCGAACTGTGCCAAAAAGCCTCTGGGAGTACTGTGCCAAAAAGCCTCTGTGTGTTTTGTGCCAAAAAGCTTCTGTTTGTACTTTGCCCAAAAGCCTCTGGGAGTACTGTGCCCAAAAGTTTCTGGGAGTACGCTGTCAAAAAGCCTTTGTGTACACTGCAGCCATGTCTGTACGAGTAGTGTGCCTAAAAAATTATTATATTCTGCTGCTGTGTCTGTACAAATTGTGGTCCTAAAAAATGTTATACTCTGCACCCGTGTCTGTGGGAGTACTGTGTGTAAAGACAAATTTTTCTACTCTGCAGCCTTGTCTGTGGGAATACTGTGCACTTGTGTGTACTCTGCATGCGTCTCTGTGGGAGTACTCTGAAAAATGCCTCTGTGGGGTTACTTTACAAAACAGCCTGTTTGAGTGTACTCTTCAAAGCACCCTCTTTTCTTTTTTTTTTAATTTGGGTAGGCCCCAAAACATTGTGAATGGAAAATAGAACACACTGTGGTGCATTGGCTGGGTGCATCTGGTATACTTCTATGTTCAGCCAAAAGGTACAGACAATTCCTGTGGGCTCCACACCTGGTTCATTTTAAAGAATGTCAGCTTGCCCATCCTGGCTGTGGACAGACCCGACAATGCAAGAATATTTTGCGAGGACGCCAAAGATGCTTGGTTAGGACTCGAATGTGCTCAGATAACCCCTTAACAGAGCACATTCACGCAACACTACTGTGGACAAATACTCTTCCATGTAGTTGAAACTGTCATGCTCATTGATTTGATCCCTTAAGCTTGTGTTTTGTGGCTGGCTTCAATTTCTGCCGAGTCACAGGAGATACATGACTAGCCCAGGGGGATGGGGACGACTCGGTACCCGGGCTTTTGCCTGGCCTTTGGGGATGTCGTGGTGGTCGGCTCCCGGGCCAGTACCCTGGGGTCAGCTTTTAAAAGGGGATTGTTTGTTAATTGTATGAAAGTTCGTGACGCCACCTGTGGTTTCTCGTGAGAATCACAAGCGCTGCGGCAGTCCACTGAGGCCGGTGATAAGGCAGCTTGATGGTATAGCTCCCCACAGGTGGAGCTAGGCCTCAGGGCAGCGTATGGAGAGGGGGATGCAGGACAGGCGAGACCCAGCCGGGTCAGAGCAAGAACAGGGACAGACATGATAGTCAAATCAGTACCTTTTACTGGTGGAAAATCTGGCACATCCCGGAGCACTGTAGGGTGAAGGGTGCATATCAGAATCCTCCCAAATGAGCGGGTGTTGGGCCTCCTGTTTCTTGCCTCTGCGTAGTAAGTTTCTGACCTGCCTGAAGCTAGACCTAACTTTATCTCTGTCCTGCACCGGCTGACGTTGTGGTAGGGCCTTCTCTTGGAGTGCATGCTCCCAGCTTACGGGGCCTATGTGTCTCCTGGCTCTGTTATGTATCAGCTCTCTGGTGAACCTGGGACCTGTAGTTCTCCAGGGATTCCGGTTATGCCTTACTGGGTCGTAGAGATCCCGGTAATCTCGGACCCGGTGTCCGGTATATGTTTCGCGGTGAGCTGGGTAAGCTCCTCTGCCCCCACTGCTACTCACTTTCCCCTCGCCTTCGGCCACGCTCGGGCCCTCACTAGGCTACTCACACTAACGGCAGCTTGCCGCGCTTCACCGATCTTATGGCGCCGGCACACCTTAAGCTCACTATTCTGAGCTACAACTGAGTCTTAGTCTGGATGAGCTCCACTGCAGGCTAGCAACTGCAGGAGCTGTAACAGGCTCTGTCCTCTGAGGTAACTCTTCTCAGAGAAACTGCTGAATCACTCTGTACTCTAAATTGGACTAGACTAGACTGAGCTACCTAGCTCCACCTTCCCTATTTATATCCCTAACGGCTCCCTCTGCTGGTCTGAGGTGGAAGGTGGAGATGTGTGAATGTTTATGGGGGCCTCTTGTGGAGGAATCCATCAATGCACTTTTCTAGGATCTGTGATACCAAGTGCAGCTGAGCGTCACATACACCTTTTCTCTGGGTGTTTGGGTTCTGTTTTCTGGCTGCAGTCTTTCTAGCGTAACACAGATGTTTTCAATTGTGTTAATCTAGAAAGAAATTGTAGAGAGAAATTGGCATGCACACAGTATTGGAAGTGAGGTGCAGGAGGAAGGAGGTTATTAGCATCTGGGACATCTAGGTATTCAAATTCCCCACACACTCTGGTGATGAATGCAATTTCTTGTTATTTCAAAATTCAAGTGCAGCTAACATCAGCTCAGAACAAGCATAAAGTGCAAGTTATAAATGCGACATATAACGTTTCGACCCGGTCCCAGGTCCTGTCCACAATGTCGCTCTAGGGAGAGGGAAAGAAATGAGCATATTGTTAGTGAAAACATACAAACAATGATAATAAACAATATTTACATATAAACAATAAATCAAGAGACCCAAATAAATGGCTCTGTTGGATACATGGGAGTAGCAGCAGCAAATATAGTGTACATGTCACAACATGGGTATAGGAGTAAGTTCTCAGACATGGGTCTATATTACTTCAGCGATAAAAGAAAATAAACTGGGGTCAAGGCAAATATACAGATTAGCATAGAGAGAAAACGCAGCTCCCAGTTCATAAGAGCCAGGACTGATTAATGTGGGAGGGTCAAGTCACTGTTGTGCTTGAGATGAGATGGAAGAGTTAAGTAACAAAGAAAATATACCTTATTATGCTGAGTTTGTTAATAAGAGGTACTGGTGGTCTCTGGTGGGGTAAAGCAGAAAAGTTTGTCCTGGAAGGTAAAGAGGTAATTAGGTGCTTGGAGAAAGCCCCAAAAGTATTCCCTAGTTAGTAAGTCTGTTGCCCATGAAGATTACCTTGGCTGTGGCATTCTGGTGTATGCACCTGCGCCTCTGATGTGTGAGCCGTATTGGTGTGGGGCCCCCTCTATGACGCAATATCACATGACACAAGCGTCATCCTTGCTCTGCCCCTTCTATGATGTAGGTGTTACACTGACCGGATGAGGAGGCGTTGTAGTAAACAGAGTAGGAGGAGGCAACATGGACAGAGAAACATCCAAAAAACATCCAGCAATCCTCTGTGGTGGTAGGACATGCACCAAAATGCTTTGTGCCTCAGGCCCAGCTGCCACAACATTTACCCAGTGAGTAGTTAGAGAGATATAACATCCCTGCCCGTGCTTACTGGTCCATGTATCGTTGGTTATGTGGACCTTTAAACTGATGGCGTGGCGCAGCGCACACCTGATTTTGTCCGCAACATGTTTGTGTAGTGCAGGGATGGCCTGCCTGGAAAAGTAGTGGCGACTGGGAAACAAGTACTGTAGTTCCCATGATCCCAATGTATTGTTAGCCCTTTAAAATCACTTGTGAGGTCACAAGTAGAATATGGGATCCAGTGTTTTGGGGATGTACAGCTGAACGCTTCAATGGGATGATGTGGAGGTGCTCGGTGACACTGCTGGTGGTGGTGCTGTCAAATCCTCTTTTTGCAGGGAGCCAGGTGGCCCTGTTGCTTGGGAGGGGGATCAAGAGGTTGAGACCGCAGCAGAAGAGGGAGCAGGAGGAGGCTCAGATCTTTCCTGGCTTTTCAGCTGTGTATTCCACTGCAGCTCATACTTTGCATTCAGATGCCTTGTCATGCAGGTGGTGATCACATTTATGCCTCGCTTCAGTCTCTGACGCCACAATGTGCAAACCACCCGTGTATTGTCAGGGAGCTCCTTTGAGCTGACTTTGGTGTGCTCAGTTCATCGGCACAGTGGCCAATTGCAGCAGATGTACTGCCTAGGGGCCGCAGGGTACTTTTGCACCTTGCTCCCTCTTTTGCTGTGTAGCTGGGGCAGCATGACCACCACCTCTCCCTCCGAACTGCCCACGTCACTCGGATGGCATCATCCCCCATGGCATCATTGCATCTCTTTAGTCTGTCCTTAAGGCTGGAATCACACTAGCATATCGCATCCGATATAAGAGCATTAGATGTGATATCCTAATGACTGTCGGCTCCAGCCCTGCTGCGAGCGCGAGCCGAGTGTCATGCTACTGTGCTGCGATTCTCTCGCATGAGAAAAATTTATTTCTCCATCTCCTCCATGGCCTGACTTGGCGTATATCGGACTGCACTGGGCTGACATCTGAGTGCAGTCCACTGTTTCACACGCACCCATAGACTTGTATGGGTGCGAGTGAATCGAGTCTCGCTGCAAATCGCAGCATGCTGCAATTATTTTCTCATGCCAAGTCGGCATGAGAAAATAATCGCTGATCTGAGCTGCCCCATAGAAGAACACTGGGCCGAGTGCTCTGCAATGTTTTATCGTATAGCACTCGGCCGTGTTATACAGTACTGTGACGCCGGCCTATCTCTGCTTCCCTACAAATCCAATTTTGTCCTCCCTACTCCTCCGCTTCTCCCGTCTGCAAATCCCTTCAATGTCTCCCAATTCCACAAAGTATCACTTCAAAGTACTAACACTGACCTGCAAAGTCGTCCATAATCTGTCTCCCCCATACATCTCTGAACTATTCTTCCTCCTCCTCCTGTGCCATCACCAGATCCATCAAGGTCTGATGTATTTTTACAAGGAAGCATAGAAGTTGGGACAGTAATGCTGTTGATGGAGTCATCAGCGCTGGCCATGTTCATGGAGTACTCAGCAGTGGAACTCGGCACCCATGTCCCGCATGAAGGCCCACTCGTTGGTCTTGAAATGGTGTTTTTCTGCAGAGCGACTCACCCGTGCGTGCTGCAGCTGAAACTCCACTATTGTGTGCTGCTGCTCCCACAGTCTCTCCAGCATATGCAAATTGGAGTTCTACCTTGTGGGCACGTCGCATATGAGGCGGGGAGGAGGAAGGCAGAAGTGATGAAACAGGTGAGCAGCAGGGTAAAAACACCAAACGCGCCCACAGATGGCCCGCACTTTCTGACCGGATGAGGAGACAGAGGAGAAAATGTGGCATCATAATGTTCATCATATTTCTGAGAATATCCTTTTGTGACTAATCTTGCTTTAAATCTGTGAACCTTGCCTTCAGAGGCATACGTGGTCTTAAAAACCCATTTACATTTGATTTCTTTCTTGCCTTGTGGTAGTTTGGTGAGTTTCCAAGTTTGAAGTTGATGAAGAGACTTTATTTCCTCATAATGAGCATTTATCCACTTAAATTTTTCATGGACAGAGAGTTGTTGCATCTCATCCCAACTGCTGCTCTGATTTAGGTAGTGTTTTGACAAAGTAGGATAGACACTTAGATGGTATACCCTTGTTTGATCTTGACGATCTCCTGACTTCAGTTTCACCTGATTTTTCAGTAGCAAAGGAAAAAAAAAACATGAAATCCAATATAAAAACCTGTCAGTAACATAAATATGGTATAATCCTTTAGCTACAACACAAATATTATTATTATTGTTATTATTTTATCCAGAGTATCTAAAAAAAAGTTTTTTATTGCTTGATTTATTTTTACATTTTGATTTTATGTTGTTGATTTTTTTGTTATTATTCTAATGTATTATTATATTTTCTTGTCTTATCTTGCAACCCCTTATTATCAACATTTTTTTTCCCTTGCTACTGCTAATGCGCAGCCTAGTACAGGTGGCAGTGTATAAAACCATTCGTATTCATTTTATATGTATACCTGGTTGATGAATGAGCTAGATCAGCTCTGAAACGCATAGCATTTGAATAAACATTTTTAAATAATACCAAAGCGGTATTCCCCTCCTTTTACATGGGAGCACTTTATTCAATCACTGGTTCTCTTTATCCGTTAAAGTTTCTTCTGGATCTTCTGCCGAGTTCCAGCGGGTGGAGCAGCAGCTGCGGACCCAGTTCACATGCTTCTCAGTGTTGTGCCTGTCTTTGCACAACACACTCAGGTGATTATCTCCACCATTGGGATGTGTTTTTTTATAAGATCTGCGCAAGGTGCGCTTTCTCTCTCTTTTTTATTCTATACACAGATGGATTGTAATACCATCAGCAAGTTGTTTTTGAACTAACTTTCTTATTGCTTCTGGGTCTCTATGTGCAAGACACCTGTGACATACATGGATACAATTCTTGTGCTGTTCATATTTAGCAGTGTATCCACTTGCATTTTAGTTGATTCATTGCAGCTTTCCAGACTCTGTATCCAGCTTTTAGGTGCCCTGATCTCTTGCAGAGAAAACACGTTTTTCCTTCAAATTGCTTTTATTTTTGAGTAGATCTTGGGTTTTTAAAGCAGATTCTGCTTTGGATACCCCACTGCTGCTTACAATTTCTGTCTTTCGCTTATACTCATCTACAGGCTTTCCTCTGACATACTCCAATGTAAGCTCATAATCTGGATACGCATCTAGTGCAGTTACAAGTGTGTCATAACTTTCTGGTAGACCGCTTAGTAGCAGTGCAGCAACATGGATGTCCTTTAGACTTTCCTCAGTGCCCCGCAGGGGCTCCACAATTTCGGGAGTATTTCTTACGTAATATTGCATATATTGGCTCTTATTTAGCCTAGACTGATACGGCTTTCAACTACCTGTGCTCAGATTTATCATTTCATGCACTTTCTGCAGCTGTTCCCACATTTCTTTTGCAGTTTCACACTTACATAGATGCACACTTTGATCATCATCTATACTAATGGAGAGCTTTGTGGTTTTTGATCCTTCTGTACTCAGTCTTCTGGTAGTGGGTCAGGTCTAGACACCTGTATTTCTATGTACCTTCTCTTATCAGCAGCATGTTTACATTGAATTTCTAGGATTGATAGTTCTGGTTACTCAGATTTGGCACTGTGAACTTCACAGAGTTGCTGCGGCCAACTTTTTCTTCTTCTTAGTACACTGTTATTCTCTCCTCTGGGCTGTTCACTAGGTCTTTGGGTTTCAGGGCCCATAACCTGTTGCCAGTGGATGAATCTCTGTGCTATCCAGCCATTCAATAGTGAATATATGTTTATTCAGGAACAAAGATAAAGCTTGAAACTGGTGTTTCTTATTGCTTAGGATCGTAGTATCTTGTCTGTCAGCTTGCAAAATGAAA
Organism: Phyllobates terribilis; assembly: GCF_046119375.1. Lineage (NCBI taxonomy): Eukaryota > Metazoa > Chordata > Amphibia > Anura > Dendrobatidae > Phyllobates > Phyllobates terribilis. The sequence continues at coordinate 597,097,611 of NW_027362765.1, read as the reverse complement.
GAAAAATGTGCTCCAGCTGTCACATAATGTCAAGGGACTGTGGGCACCTAGGGGTGCCCTAGTCTATCCTTTTCCCACAGATTACCCCAGATGGCGGAGATGCAGAGGTCTCGTACCTAGCTTTGCTCCTAACTTAACCCTTACATGATCCCTCCCCCACCCAGGGAGGTGAGGGGCTGAAATGTATAGGAAAACACTAACCAGACAGACAGGGGTAAAGAGGGATAAAAGAAAGCTACAATCGTACAAATACTCTCACAAAACAACAGAATAGGAAACTGAGAGTTATAAGAAGGGGAAACCAAATGTGAGAGGAAAAGGATAACCATGCAACCAACTCCACACAGCAATCTCCAGAAACACTCTCCAACAGCCAACTCCAAACACTGAACTTTTTCCTTTAAAGGGAACCTGTCAGGTCACCCATGCTTAAAAAAGCATTTATAACCTCGCTTTACCTATGCTGATGAGGGCTTTGACTAGTCGATGGGGCGTTGGTTTCCCAGACAAGTCAGCCCTCTTTCCATGTTATCACGCCCCTGTGGGTGTGGTAACATAATTTGCACAAGCAGGCCTCATCGCCACTCATGCAAATCTGCACAGGCGCGCCGCTCATTCCGGCAGCCGCTCATTCCGGCAGCATCACTGCGTCTCTGAATCCAGATATACACTTCCCGGCTTCAGAAGCACGCACTGCACATGTCTGGAAGTTCAGAAGATAGCTTTCAGACATCTGCAGTGCGTCTCTAAAGGCTTCAGAGGCTACAGGGATAAAAGAAAACTACAATCATACAAATACACTCATAAAGCAACAGAGTGGGAAACAGGGGAGTTATAGGAAGAGGAAACCAAATGTGAGAGGATAAGGATAAACACACAAACCAACTCCAAACACTGAACTTTCTCTTTCAACACCAAACTAGGAAGTAGAACTATCACTGAGAAGGTCACAAGCAAGGAGGAGGGTTCTTATACCTGCTGGGAGTAACAAACTCAGAACAGCTGATACAACCCAAGACAGAGAACTCCAGGAATTCAACTAAGCAGTTTAAGTCTTGCAGCACCAGAGCAAAGAATGCCAGAACTGCTAATAGGATGGTGAAAGCGTTATAACTACCGCAGATGTATGTGTCACTAGATGCTGCGATCGTCTGACCCCACTCTGTTCTGTTGCAGTATCTCCATGATATCAGCTAGACACACAGTGAACTTAGACTTCCTGGTTCTTTTTTTTTTTTTTTTTAACAGCGCTTTACTGCCAATATAACACTATTGCTAGGGACAGAAACTAATGCACTATAAAACAGTTGTAAGTAGTTGATGCAATATATACATAAGCATTATTCCAACATAATACATTGTTGGGATTTGGCATGCTACAGTGCTTAATTTTATAATTAATGCTCCTGACATAAATACATATGTAGTATCCCTTAACTTGTCAGACGGCACAATGCTTTATTGACATATCCATGTATCTCGTTACTTGACAAGTTATGGATTGATACTATGTAAAGCATCAGAATGGATAACAGTACAGGAATACATCACCACAACCACCAACAGTAAAGGAATACATCACCATAACCATCAACATTATAGAAATACATCACCAGAACCACCAACAGTACAGAAATATACAACCAATAACATCATCAATAAAGAAATATAGCATCACAACCACCATCAGTACAGGCATACAATACCAGAACCTCCATCTGTACATGAATACATCACCAGAACTACCGTTGATACAGGACCACTTCAGCAGAACCACAATCAGTACATGAAGACATAGCCAGAACCACCAGAAGTACATGAGTACATCAGCAGAACCACCAACAGACCAGAAATAAATCACCAGAGCCACCATTAGAACATGAATATAGCATCAGAACCAGCAACAGTACAGAAATACATAATCAGAAGTACCCATGGTACAAAAATACCATAACGAGCAAAGGTTAACTATGTTTTGGACTTTTGACTTTCAGGCTTCATAATTCACTATCCACTACTGCTTCGAACGTGAGACTACCATCATTTTATAGACAATCATCTTGGCTATCTCGTACATAAATTTGACTTGCATCTATTTTGCATCTATTAGTTATGCAGATTCTTGTCATGTCACTGCATTGTTACATTTTACTCCTAAAAATCTAAATTTTAATTTTTATTATTTTGTTACTATTTTGGTAATCCAAATTTGGCCTTCAACACTGCCTGAATCCTTCTGGGCATATTCTCGATCAGATTCAAGCATGTCTCAACTGAAATCTTATTCCAGGCCTCTTCTACACATTCCCAAAATTTGTGCATACTGGTCGACTCATCCAGCACCTCTACTTCATTGTCATTGATCTATTTCTTTTCCAATCTCAACGTATGCTTCGGGTCGTTGTCCTGCTGGAACACTATGTCATCTTTTTCATACCCATAGTACTCGAGTGTACGAAGTAACACTCATCTTGTATGATGCTCACATATAGCTCAGCATTGAGACCACCATCGATCCTGGTCAAGTATCCAAAACCTTTGGCTATGAAACAACCCCATATCATCAGGCTTCCTCCACCGAACATAACAGTTCCTTCAATTTCTCGATCCATTATCTCTTTTTCCCTTGTTTCTTCCAGACCCATTTGCACCTGTCAGAGTCTAGTCCATTATTTTTTGTCTCATCGCTCCAAATCACCCATTTCCAATCTTCTACTGTCCAATTTTCATACTTTTTGGTAAACTCGAGCAGATGCATCTTATGATGATATTGAAGTCGAGGCTTTTCACCATTTTTCGGGCCATCATTCCAGACTTGCGTAACATGCATCACACTGTGTTTGCATGTACATCTGTGATCTCACTATTACAAAGCCTACGAGCCACCTCCACTGCCATGTTTGTCGCGCCAGAACTGATAGACTCTGTGATGGGCCCACTTGTTGACTCCAATATTTTGCCTGGACGTCCACCTCTCGGCTTTTGAATGGATAGACAGACTTAATTTCGTATTGTTCTTACTGTCATGGCACTCACATGATGCAGTTTGGCAATTTTCTTGACAGAGAGACCAAGCTATCGATGAGCTGGATGATGCGGTTTCTCTTTCCTTGGGAAATCTTCATGACTGCTCCTCGATTTGAACCAGTGATCTTTCGCTTGGGAATCAACCTAATAACACACTGAGCTATTAGGGAATGTGAGTACAGGTTGTAATTTGTAGTATACAGAAAGAAAAATATTTTTTCACCACCAGGAGCAAAACAGTAGCAATGCAGTGACATGACAAGAATATGCATAACTAATCATAAGCAAAATAGTTGCAAGTCAAATTTATGTATGAGATAGCCAAGATTATTTTCAATAAAATGATGATAGTCTCACGTTCGAAGTAGTAGTGGATGATGAGACATGGAGCCTGAAAGTCAAAAGTTCAAAATATTGCTACTCTTTTGCTCGTCAGTGTACATCACCAAAAGTACCAACAGTACAGGCAGGAATTCAGCATCAGAACCACCATCGGGAGACAAATATATCACCAGAACCCATCTGTTCATGAAAATACCACCAGAACCATCAATATTACAGAAATTCAGCATCACCAAAACCATAATCAGTATATGACTACATCACCAGAAGCACCATCAGTACATGAATATATCAACAGAACTACTATCAGTATGTGAATACATCACCAGAACCACCAACAGAACATAAATACAGCATAACAACCACGTTCAGTACAGGAATACATCCCTACAAGCATAATTAGTACAGGAATACATCAACCAGAACAGATCAGTACATGAATACATCAACGGAATCATCAACAATAGAAAAATACAGCATCACAGCCACCATTAGTGCAGGAACAGATCATTAGAAGAATACATCACCAAGCTTAAACCTACCAAACCCCGAACCTACCACTAATTGGCAAGTTTCTGTGCATATTGTGCAAAGGCAGAAAGCTGCCAATCAGCGGTGGGGATGTGGTTGGACTAAATGGCAGCATGTTTATCCTCTACTGAAAATCTCCTGCTGATAAAACAGGAATTTTATAAAAACTACACTAAGTAGCCCAGTAAGTTACGCATCACTAGATTCAGCGTCTCTATCTCTACATTATGCTGTTCTCATATTAGGTAGCAAAAATATGCTGACAGGTTCCCTTTAACAATGGTAAGGAGATACCGAGAGTTGTTAACATCCATCATCAGAATGCGATCCATACAGGGACCATAGTACTGATGAGAAATAGTCAGTGTCACAAATATACATTTACATCTCGGTACCTTATGACATCTTCTCTGACTGAAGTCATTCTATTTCTTTTCTTCTCTGTCTTGTCTAGATACAATAATGACATTTCACATCCACAGATCAACTCTCCAAACTTCATTCTTCTCCGGTCTTCTGTAGTACAGCCTGACATAGAACCGTTAATAATAAGTGTCATTATAATTCTCCTAAATAAAAATATCTGCCCTAGTGTGACCCTGAATAGGTAATTGCCCCTCACTTTGCTCACTGCACAAAATATGACCCTCACATTGTCTCTCTTATGGTAAATGCCCTCCACACTGTTTTCTTCTATGAAATATTGCCTTCACACTGTCTGCCCTACCAATCTATAAATGCTACTGTCTGCCCTTATTAGCTATAACTGCCACACTGTCCTCCCTTATTACCTATAGCCACCATACTGTCCTTATCTTAAGTGTCCACCGCATTGCTGCCTCCTTTCCATACTCTGCCCCCTTTATATTGTCCATCACACTCTATCCCCTCTATACTGCCTAGTCTTTATACTGTGCCCTTTTCACACTCACCCTGCATAATCTCCCTTCCTTGCCATCCCCTCTCTGTAGTATTCCCCCCACATAACCCAGTCTTTATACTGTGACCCTCATACTTTCCCCCTGGTATGTCCCTTAACACCTTTTCACCCATACTGTCCCCTCATACATTTCTTTCCCATTGTCTCCTCACGTGTCCCACCTATACACTGCCCTCACACTTTTTCTGCCAGCACTTTCCACCTCCACACTGTACCCTCACACTTTCCCCCCCAATACTGTTGCCTCCTAGTTTTCCACCAAACTGTTTCATCACAGTTTTCAGCTATACTGTCCCCCTCACACTTTCCCCATCTGTACTGTCCCTCACACTGTCCCCTTATATTTTTCTCCCCTATAGTGTTCCTTCACACTCTCCCACCATATATTCCACTCACACTTTTCACACTTTTTTTGTTTTGTAAAATATTTTATGCTGAAATAAATAGTGTTGTCTTGCAAAAAAACAAGCCCTTATATGGCTCAGCCGACGGAAAAGTTATGGCTCTTGGAAAATGAGAAGAAAAAAATAATATTAGCTAGGTTATTTCTTTTTCCCGAGTGGTTTAGGAGAAAGGAGGGATTAATGATTGTTTCTCTGGTAGTTTCGGGTAGTGAAAGGGTTATTGACTGATGTAAAAAAATGTAAATATATTTCTTATATGTTTCTAAGACATTCCCACTACAGGTGAATGTTGTAGACCAGGGGTCTCAAACACAGCTGGGTAAATGGGCCACATATAGAAAAAATTTAATTTGACAATCTGCATTCATTGCGGGACAAGATGATGTATTCAGTGATACCTTTTTTTTCTAGACAACTTTTTTATAATTTTTATTCCACTTTTTTGTGTGTCAGACTAATGAAAAAGCTACATTCATGGTGTGTTTTTTTATTTATTCATCGTATGGGTTGTGGTAAGTCTCATAGCATGGGTCGTTTTCGGATGTGGTGATACCAAACGTGTACTTTTTTTGTTTACTTTAGTTTACACATAAAACAACATTTTTAGTGGCAAAATATTCTTCCATTAATTTTCAATAATTTATTTTGAAATTCTTACAAATGTTTCCTTTTCTTTTGTTCCCCAACTGGTCCTCTATAGTGATTTTGGGACCTACTTGCCCGCATAAACTAATGTATGTTCCTTATTCTGGTGCCCATCCTGTAATAATGTTCCTTGCCCTGTAATGATGTCAGCCAATCTGTAATAATGTTCCATGCCCTGTAATGATGTCAGCCATTCTGTAATAATGTTCCTTGCCCTGTAATGATGTCAGCCATTCTGTAATAATGTCCCTTGTCTTGGCCCTCATCCTGAAATAATGTTCCTCTGTTGTGGCCCCCATCCTGTAATAATGTCCCTTGCCCTGTAATGATGTCAGCCATTCTGTAATAATGTCCCTTGTCTTGTAATGATGTCAGCCATTCTGTAATAATGTTCCTTGCCCTGTAATGATGTCAGCCATTCTGTAATAATGTCCCTTGTCTTGGCCCTCATCCTGAAATAATGTTCCTCTGTTGTGGCCCCCATCCTGTAATAATGTTCCCCTGTTCTGTAATAATGTCCCTGTCCAGGTGATTTTCACATACACATAAAAAATAAATAAATAAATCAGAAATTAAATTATTCATCTCACCTGTCCCTGCTCCCACGACGCAGCATCCTCTTCACCCTTCATAGAATATTGGGCCCATTGAAGTGAAGTCATGCACCGTCCGCGACAGGTACACTGACATCAGCTACCGGTCTCTGACTGGCAAGGGGCCTGTGTACCGATTGCGGTGCAGCTAGCCTGTGGGTCTCTGCACCACATTTCCACTGAATATGTGTCCAAGGATGCACATTCAGCTGGAAAAGACACTGGCATCGGGGAGGGGGGGAATGCAGTCTCCAGGGCCATGTGTCTGAGACCCCTGCTCAGTGCTCTCTGTACACATCATTGAGCATGGCCACAACACTCTCCTAGAGACATCAATAGGCAGATTCTTTTTTTTTATTAAGAAATGTAGCTTCTGTAACAAAGATCTTTGCTTTTCCTTTGTACAGGTAACATGCTTGGTGGAGACTAGAGAAAGAGCCCACTCTCTACAATTAAGGACAGCCCTTTCAGAGAGGTATTCAAATCTGAAGTGGATAGAGCAATGACAAAATCAACCTGGAAAAAAAATACCATTTTGACAGATAAATGCAGAGCCGTTACTGTTCAAAGCAATAAATCCGGAAATTGGTTTTAAAGACTTAGATTGTGACTTAGGGTCATGGACCACAGTCCAATTAGGTTGCATTTAGACAGACCAACCGTGGCTGTTTAATGACCGCTGATCAGCTACATTCAAGTCTGTTTAGACAGGTCAACGGCACTTCCATGCGTACAGAACGATCGTCAAAACGATCATTCTGTGTGCATAGAACATCAAGTTCTCAGTAGCATATATCATGTTTTCACAGGACGGAGAGCTGTCGAGAACAATGATTTTTAAGCTCGTCTAAAATTAATTTCACCCAACAAATGAGCGATTTGCTTGTTCGGCTGCTGATTGCCAGTTTGATAGACTGTCTGATAATCGGGAAACGAGCATTTCTAGAAATGCTCATTTCCAATTATCGGAAACTGTAAATGGATCTTTAGTCTTAAACTTGTCTAAGTCCTTTGAGGGGTGAATTATGCTATAGTACATTTATGTGATTTTTCCCTTTTTTTTTAGTTTTGAAAAATGTTTTCCAGCATCAATCCCTCGCCAATAGTATGTGCAGTGTAATGACATGTGGCTTAGATGTCATTTCAGAATTTATCATTTCCTAACTACAATGAACACCTATGGACAATACAGAAAGTCTATTGGTACTCATTTCATTTACAAGAAACAATGATCTTAGGGGGGAGGTTCAGCGAATATTTGCGTTTCATATAATAAACTTTACATCATTGTCAGCGTCACATTCTCTGTTTGCATGAGGGAATGTGTGGCCAGAAATCTTTTAAAAAGATCTTGTCACCACTTTTATACTTCATACACTCTGCCCTTAGCCCTTTAAAGCATGTAAAGTGTTTCCTACAACCCCGTCATACCCTCACAAATGACCCTGCATACCTCCAAAAAAAAGGTCCTTTATTTATGTCCCACAATGCATTCAAATTGCACGGTTTGGTACTGTGGGTGTCAACCAGATCACGCTCAGTGCCTCTTCAGTCCAGGCAAACACCGCCTCTTCTATCTTAATGGAATTGGATTGTCTCCAAAGTCATCCGCATAGTGCTTGTAAACTTGCACCTGCGCAGTTGACTCAGAGACCAGCACAGTAGCGCTTATTGAGCTGCTAGCAGCGAAGCAAGGAGCTGATGAAGTAGAAGTGAAGCCGGCGCCTGCATACTACAGGGCTTTGCTCTGCCCCAGGACAGAGTGGGGTGCACTTGCACAGGTCTCTGATTCAACTGTGCAGGAGCGAGACTTCGAGTAATGCGGGGATGATGTAGGAGATATCATCTACTTCCATCAGAGAAGAAGAAGCGCTGTTTGCCAGGACTGAGGAGTCACCCATGAGACCGGGCCTCGCAATTCACATACAACATGGCAAATGAACAAAAGACTTTTTCCGAGCTACGCAGGGGCACCTATAAGGATTTAAAGGAGTTGTAGAACCCTTTTTACATGCTTTAAAAGGTGGTGGGCAGGTTTATAAAATATAAAACTGGTGACAGCTTTCCTCTAAGCCCAGATATAAAACGACTAGCAAGCTATTTTCTTTGAGCCCAGGTCTTTTGACAATAAATAAAAATTGACAAAGGAATTTTTGTGAAATACCCTTAAAACTGGGTTCAGATGGTCATATTAAAAAATGGGCCAGTCACGTCCACAGCCATATTGAAAAATGAGCCAGTTGTGGATGTGGCTAGCTCTGTGTGCAGCTCAGTGTGCTCATCCGCATTGCAGACAAGGGCTGGAGCTGGCTCTCCCTTGCATGCATGATTTTGGATGGACATGAGATGGAGAGACAGTTGATGCATTCGTTAGACAGTAAGCAGATTATGTGTGTTTATTTGATTCTGAGTCCTGTTGTATGGGGGATGTCAGTATTACCCCAATAATACCCATCAGATTTTAAAGAGAACCTGTCATGTGATTTATGCTGAAGGTGCACATGCTCGTCCTCTGCTCCATTCAGACAGAACTCTGCAGAATCCCATTTCAGGATTGTTGGAGGAATCAACCATAATCAGCAGACTATGCCTTATCCTATGGATGGGGGACAACTTTCCATCTTGAACAAGTGTATTTTCATTTCATAAAGTGATGGAATATCTTTAGGATACGGCATGATCTTATGATTAGTAGGCAGTGTAACCTATGCAACCCCACTGATCCTGAAAGTGAATGATCAAATGTTGCAAGCCGTTAGCCTTTATTTCTTGCACAGCAGTGCTTCTGGATATATTCAGCTGAATGAAGCCATGCTGCAATTTCCATGAACAGTAGGTGGTTGGAGCACCACGGTGCTAGCACACCAACTGAGCACTATGGCCCTTTGATTCTCAAGATTGGTGAAGATTCCAGAGGTTAGATCCCCACAAAACCATAAAGTGATGGCATATCCTAGTGATATCTTACCACTTTATAGGATGGGAATACTAATAACTTTATACTGGTTTTACATAAATTCCTAGCCATTCACAGGATACTTGTTTACCATCAGTACATAATAATACTCGTTTACTTGCCCTTACCTGAGAAGTGAAAAGGGTTTTCCAAAAATTATGATTTTTTTCTATGGGCATTCTCAGCTAAACTCACTCACCGTGTATCCACCATTGCATCTCCGTGCCTTCCCCGGGCTTTGTTGGCACCTTCAGCAGTGACTTCCAACTACAGTGCACATGACCGCTGCAGCTAAACCCAGAGTCAATTGTACACTAGCCGTCATGTCGTCTGCTAAAAAAGACCAGGGTCAGTGTCGGAGAGTCAGCCCTGCACTAGTGGCGAATGTCGTTGAGGTTGTTTGATTTTTTACGTCTACAAGGCTATGGAAGAGCCCTTCAATACAACTGCATCCAGTGTTGCCAACACTTTGTGAGCTGAAGGCATCAGCAGCAACCGCACAAGTCTTGCTGATAGTTTCCTCCAATGTACCAGGCTACAGAGTCCTGGCTGATAATCATTGCATAGCAGTTTTCATTTACACAGTCATTATTTACAGAAAACCAGACACCCCGTTAAGGATGAAAGTACACAAGCTTTTGACAAATTAATAGTTAGATGATGAACGTGTAAGCCGTAAAGGCTGATGTTAACTTTTGAGAATTTTAAATGAAACCAAATGTGAGTGGGAGAAAAAAAATTCACTGCATAGTTTTTATGGGGGTTAATTCAGCACCCGGGGCTGAACAAGAACAGAATAGTTACCACATGTGACAAGCAACAAATACAGACTGATGGTGCACCCTACAAGAAGCTGCCGTTACAAAACGCATGGACATGAAGACCACGTCATGGAGAGCTACGACTGTACAATGACTATTGCCCATGGCAATCTGACTGATCGGCAACTCCTCCACTATTTGTGGCCCAGTCCCTGCCTGCTCAAGTGAACTTTATTAGTATGTGACTGATGTCTGAGTAATAAATGTAGACAAGAAATGTGTCACCTGTGTGAAAAAGCCAATAAACTGGTATTGTAGAGCACCGCTGGGACTATTCTCATCTGTACGAGTGCTGTATTGTAACCATATGTATTCTCCACCTGCAAGCATATTACACGGCTGTGGTAGGGTGATCTGCGGCTTACACAGAAAATACACACTAAAAATTAACTTTTATTATTCTATTAAAATGTTTCTTATATAATTATGGAAGAAAAAAACCCCATACTAGAGGAAATAAGATAAATATAATACTGGGTGATTTCTACCACAGAAAATAGATAACTGATTTATGTCCCAGATACAGTGATGATTCTATCTCTTCCTACGTGTTCCTCGACTGCTTACCCTACCTAGCCGCAGAGGTTGGCAACCTATCATAAATGCAAATGGCGCCCCGGTTCACCATTGGCTGACCCTGATCGGTCCTATTAATTACTGGTCGAATACAAAGCAAATCCAGTCAGGGCCCTACAGGCCTACAAATATTGGAATACCAAGTTTATACCACAGAGATATCAGGCAGGATTCAGAAAAACAGCAAGACTGGTGTGTCTTTCTGAATAGAACACACTATCATCTATAGCACCTGTTATGTATAGCTAAGAAGGGGGGCATAAGAAAAACAACAGTGCAAATCAAAAAAACACCTTAATTAGAAAGTGAACAAATCCATATACCCAACTGCAGGGCACAGGGAGTAGGGAAAGGAAATGTCCGCTCACCGTGTAAGGAATCACCAGTTCCACCTGTAAAGCCTGGCACGGAAGCCGTCCTAGACTGGGACGTGGAAATACCAATGCAGAAAAACAAAGAAATCCTCCAGCAATGAAAGAATCAATGTTAGAAGTAAAAAATCACACTTTATTATATCAAAGTTAGGATATCTCCCTGTGTGACAGCGTGTGGCTACACTACGATACGTCACCATATTAGATCACGTGAATCACGAGTAATGCGGCGCCTGCGCAGTCTTATATTCATTACTCTCGGACCTCTAGTGTCAGTAAGTAACTGAGACATGCACATTACACACAGTGCAGACAATGGGGAAGCACAATCTAGCAAGGTGTTCATTCTCTATTAGTGATGGGTGAACCCATGTATGTTCGGGTCCGGCAGAACATCTATAAAAAGTTTGGTTTGGGTACCAGAACGGTACCTGAACCCGGATCCATTCATATGACTGGGGGGCCCGAACATCCGTGGTTTCCCACCCTGTCATCTGCGTGACAGCGCAGGAAACACTAGCTCTGATCAGTGGTAAGATTGTTACTGCCGGTCAGAGCGCTGCGGGCTTACGCGGTCAGGTGAAGGCGCATCAATAACATGCGCCAAATCACATAGTATTTATTCAAAAAATATTAGATTTATCTTATTTCCTCTAGTAAGGAGGTTTATTTCTTCTATAATTATATATAAAAGTTTTAAATAGAATAATAAAAGTTAATTTTCAGTGGGTATTTTCTCAGTAAGCTGTAGTTATTTACCCTATACTCTGCACCTTAAGGGCTCCTTGGCGATTTTTTTTCTGAGTGTTTGTAAAATAAGCAAAAAAAAAAAGACATAAAAAACATACTGTAACATGTTTTGAACAATTTTAAATATATTTTGTGACACTTATACAAAGTTTTTTTTCTGGTAGTTTCAAAGTTTTATAGTGTCACACATGCTTTGTGGTTCTTGGCAACACAGCACACTTCAGCCTTGTGGTCACATTGTGTGGGTCTGGCAAACTCATCATTCAGGTAGAGTAGGCAAAGCAAAGCGACATATCCTTTAATTTAAAAGGGGGGTAAAAATTATCCTAATGCTCATACCTTCATCGACTATTAGGATAACAAGAATAGTGCGGCTTTCCATCCTCATAGTAACAGTAACTGTAATTCTGTGATGCTGGAGCTGCCCCCCCTCACTTATGGGACATAACCTCACACATCAGGGGGCATAGCCTTTTCCCTGCTGTTAGCAGCAGCCAGCCCCCTGATAATATCTTCTTCCCTGCAGTCCTCGATCACGAAGCAGGCCACATCCCCTGATCTAGAACTGAATACAAGGAGATATTATCAGAGGGGATGGCTGCAATGCTCGTGCATTGCAATGCTTTACAACAGAGATCAAAGTGCTGAAAGTGAAAGTCCCATAGAGGAACTAAATAAGAAAATAAAAAAAAATTGTAAAATTATATTATATATTTTAAATCACAACATAATAACAAAAAAAAATTATACCAATAAATACTTATTTTTATGTAGAAAAAAAAAGGACACATATTTCGTATTGCTGCATCCAGAACGACCCGACCTATAAAACTGTCACACTAGTTAACCCCTTCAGTGAACACCGTAAAAAAAAAAATTTTTAAAACGAGGCAAAAACTATGCTTTTTCATCATACTGCCGAACAACAAGTGGAATAAAACACGATCAAAAAGACAAATGTAAATATAAATTGTATCTGTGAAAACATCATCTTGTCCTGCAAAAAACAAGCCGCCATGCAGCACCATCAATGGCAATTGCACAATAAATTTTGGGGTCCATTTTCTCCTGCTATCCTTGTGAAAATGAAAAAATTGGGGCTCAAACAACATTTTTGTGGGAAAAATCAATTTTTTTCATTTTCACAGTTGAACGCTGTAAAATTCTGTGAAGCACCTGTGGGTTCAAGGTGCTCATGACACGTTTAGATAAATTTCTCGAGGGGGTCTAGTTTCCAAAACGGGGTCACTTTTGGGGTGTTTCCACTGTTTAGGCACATCATGGGCTCTCCAAACACAACATGACACCCGCAGACCATTCCATCAAAGTCTGGATTCCAACACTTCACTCCTTTCTTTCTGAGCCCTGCCGTGCGCCCAAACAGTAGTTTTCTCCCACATATGGGGTATCGGGCGTACTCAGGAGAAATTCCACAACACATTTTTGGGCCCATTTTCTACTGTTACCCTTGTGAAAATAAAAAAACTGGGGCTAAAACAACATTTTTGTGGGAAAAATTTGATTTTTTTTATTTTCAAGGCTCTACGTTATAAATTTCTGTGAAACACCGGGGGTTCAAGGTGCTCACCTTACATCTAGATAAGTTCCCTGAGGGTTCTAGTTTCCAAAATGGAGTCCCTTGTAGGGGGTTTACACTGTTTAGGCACCTAAGGGGCTCTCCAAATGAGACATGGAGTCCACTCTCGATTTCAGTTAAGTCCTCAATGTAAGTTCTTCTTTTATGCCTAGATTCTCTAGATTTATTCTGCAAATGGGTCATCATATGACAATGTGCTCAATCTTTTCGGCAGTTTTCGATGCATAAAAACAAGTACATTGATTGGACATCAAGATAGACAAAAACATTTACATTAATCAAACTACAGAACTCATAGTTTATTCTCTAGATTCCAGAATCAGCTGATACACATGACATGTGATTAAAGTTGGGAAGAAAACCACCAACATCCATCCCACACGGTTACACTGGTAAGTTTTTAGAGCTACATCACATGGTCAGAATTCTCATGGCATTTCTGTAACTCTTCTAGGTTGACATTGGACCATTACTGGGTTATTATGCTGAATGTCTTGGAAATGAAGGATTTTAGTAGGATTTTACATGATTGGTCCCTGAAATCAATGAAGGGTTAACTTTGTATTAACCCAGAAAGCACATTGGTGTTGGTTCACGGTTCAGTACTTTTTTCCAGTCTATCTTCGTTTCTTTCCTGGCTTGTATGTAAGGAGGAGAGAGAGAGAAGCTATTCCGAAAAGGAAGGTTTGTATAAACCACAGCACCCTGGCTCCCGAGTCGGTGATCCCTTTAGAACTGGAAAAAGAAAGATTTCAAGTAAAGTTCCATCTATAAATAATATTGACCAAATGTAAAATAAAATGCATCCGTTATAGATTTTTCCTATTTTATTGCATATATAAAAGCCTCTGTAGTGTTAATATAAGTAGATATATCACATTCACATGCTTTTTTTTGCACCATATGCACCCATAGTCTACAGACCATACTCTAAAATCAGAGAAATGCTATGTAGAGATGAGCAAATTAATTGGCAGGACCTTGGACCATAGGCCTTGTGAGTATGAGTGGCCTCCAGATGGGACCCTGCGGACCACCAACCTGCCAGAATGTTTGGCACCTCTTGATATGTAAGCCTGGCAAGACGTCGTCATTCCCGCGTGACCCCCACACACATGCCCCTGTGCCAGACCTACTAATGGGAAGGGGCGCCGGGGATGCCGGCAGGTAAGTGCTTTGCAGGGCTCCCATGTGGCGGCCACAGATACGGACGTGGCCTCTGGACCAGGCTTCTGTGAACAGATTCGCTCATCTCCAGTGATAAGAATTTTGTTGCTAAATTGATAAGATCTTTTACTGGAATATGCTGCCATCTAGTGTGCAGTTTGTGTTATGGCTCAAATGGTGTTCCCCAATTGTAAAAAAAAGTGGTGATTCGAGAGGAAATCTAAAAATAGGAATGGACTTCCAATAAAAATGTTCTGACTCAAGCACCAGGGCAATATAATGTCCATGTAGCAGACATGTCATTAGTGATTAAGTAGCATTAATAAAATCCCTATGTAAACACACTGTATACTCTGGCAGATCACACTGTACCACATGGCTGGCTTGTGTTCTCTATGAAAACAGAGGAAAGATGGGAAGAAGTGTCTCAGGCAATGCAAACCGTGGAAATATGTCCTGTTAGATGATAGGTGCACTAGTAAAGCGCTCAGCGCACACGTCAGATGTGTCCTAAGGTCCCATTCACACAATGGACACCAAAAGATTGTGCATTTGTTCTCCTTCCGGCTGGTATCCTATAAGAGCATTATACACCAATGACAAGACCTGCCATTCCTAGATGGCCTGACCCAGACATCATCATTTGCCGCCTGTCACAGTCGCTCGGATCATTACACATGATCATGGCTCCAGCTGCCAACACACCAACTTCAAACACTGATTGTTCACTTGATGGTCGCCCATGATGATTCCTTACCCCATTGTGAGAGCTAGTGTCTTGTCCTCACTTCTCCGTCATATACACAGTCATTATGTGTGGATTCACCCCATAGATGTGTGCACACAGCGGATTTCCTAGACTGACAATTTACTGTGTATTATTGTACAGGATTGCTGATAAGATTTCCCAATGCCTCATTCACACAGTGCAGAGAACATTCACTGCGGATTGCTAGTTGACATGCTGCGATGTCACTATGTGCTATACAGCAGGTGTAATGTACAGCATTTCCACTAGGAAGTCTGTAGCATTTTTCCCCAGCGGAAATTCTGCAGAATAATCCTGTGTGCACATACCCTAAGGGTGCATTCACATGTTGCAGATTTGGATGCAGAAATGTTTGTGATTATTTTGGAAGATTTGGACAGTTGCAAAACTTTCCGCAACAAAATCTGTAATATGTGACTAAACACCAAAGGTGCATTAGTCTGCCCTAGCAGGTTCAGCAGGAAACGATCAGCTCTAGTGATCGCCACCATCTTTTCTTGTCCTGGGCCTGACTGCGGGTCTCATGACCCAAACTAAGAGCCTTACAGGCATACACTACGCTGTTAGAGGGTACAGTCAGGCTGGGAATCGGGGCCATATAGTGTATAGGATGGAGCAGTGGAGGTGGGGAACACCCGGCACATCCTGCTCCCTGTCCAGAGTAAGCGCTCATTCACACGTCAGTACTTTTCTCCTACGATTGCTCAGTCTTCCTGTCATCATTGATTTTTGTATATCAGATTTGGGCAGAGTCAGGTTTTACCATCAGAGTTTCATCAGTTTCTCTCAGGTGGGAAACAAACAAAAAAAAGGTTTCTCTATCTTCTCCTATCGTCTGAGAAACACTGTCTGCACACGGATGGCATCTGAGTGCGGCCCGATTTTTTCTCAGACCCATAGACTTGCATTGCCAATTTTGATTTGACACACAGATCGTAATCAGGCACGTTGCTGCCATTTTTTTTTGCATCCCAGGAAAAATCAGGGACATGTGAACGGCCTCATTCAGTATATAAGGTACGAGTACACAGCGAGCGCTCGTACGTGAAAACTGATGTCTGAATGAGCCCTTAGTTACCATCCTAAGATATAGTGTGCAGCCCCCAAACAGCGAACAGTAATTAAAGTGACCATACACACGGTTATACATTATACTGACCTGCAGAGTGGTAAGCTATATAGAGCCTCAGCAATGTGAATGGCCCACGATACCCAGTATCTGAAACAAGACAGAAAACTGTAAGAATGGCAGAATAAGATTAATCCTAACAAATACAAGTACTACTGTGTGAGGCGCTGTTCACACAACACCAGGAAAGTGCATGAACAGCGAGAGCCCATGGCCCCCATTATCACAGCAGTGGTGCAAAAAGACCACAGGGCAATCAGGGAAATGTTCAGGTTCGGAGACCCCCAACGATTCCTCAACCCCCCAACATTCTGTTCCTGCAAAATCATCAGGATGTATTACTATGACCCACTGTGGTCAATGACCGTAATCCGGACCCAATTGTGTGTCCCGGTGTAGGAAAGGGTTAACTACCATGAATACAGTAACTAGGCTTGTGGTGGAGTATGAGCCCTGCAGGAATGTGGACTGTGCGCAGTAAGCCTATCATTCAGCTGGCTTTAATTCTTGTGTCCATATCGGAGGTTGTTACAAGAGGCCAAAGAGCAAATCTATTTCCAAACGCTGGAGAGGCCGTGCCCACATCTCCGTCATGGACCACACTGACTTATTGTGGGCTCATCAGATTTTGCCATGCTACCCATCAAGGGAAAAAACAGCTCTGTATAAACCGCTATTGATTTTCCTATGAAAAAATTACATTATGTGCAACAAAGGGCCCTAAGTAAGTCTTCAACAGTAATGTGAGCGGTCCGCGGCCTGTGGATATTGCTGCGCACTCTTCACCTCTGCATACAATGAATGCCAGGCCAGCCATACAGAGGACATCCTCCACTGTTATCATTAGAAGAGGGACAGAATCTGCTCAGAAACGAGGTGTGCTCAGTGCAAGTCCCGACAACCTGAGCCGACCGTAATCTACAAGTCCGAGAAAACGTGTCGCCTTCACAAATACGACATGAAGACGTTAATTATTCTGCCCTACAGTAATGATGGTAGCACATGAAGTGGCCTTATGGGCACCAGAGGGTTAACGTATCATGCCAGTCTAAGGCTGGGTGTATAAAAAAAAAAAAACCAAAAAAACTTTACGCTCCGATTTTCATCCAGAAAAGTGAGACCATTTTTTTTTCATGCTGAGTACAACTGAGAAAAATACACAGATCGGCACTGCCTCATGAAATAACATTGGTCGTGGTGCATTGCACTTGTCCAATTTATACGCCGGTGTGAGCGAGGACTCACAGGATAACTGGCCTTGCTGCACTTTAGCCCCCAATAAACACATATAAGCCAAGAGCTTGTATCTGCTAAACTGGCCTGTGTTTTATGGCGCTGAAAATGCCTGTTTTCTTCTGGAACTTTGTCCCTTTTCTTCTCTCATTCCGTTCCTGCTTGAAGCACTTAAGGGTTAACTGCGGGCAACAGAGTGGCTCAGTGGTTAGCACTGTACTATACAAATGGCAACATGGTAAGTCAGTGGTTAGCACTGTACTATGTATTGGGCAACACAGTGGCTCAGTGGTTATCACTGTACTATATAAAGGGCAACATGGTAAGTCAGTGGTTAGCACTGTTCTATATATAGGGCAACATGGTAGCTCAGTGATTAGTACTGTACTATATCTAGGAAAACATAGTGGCACAGTGGTTTGAGGTGTGTTATATATAGGGAAGCACGGTGGCTCAGTAGTTAGCACTGTACTATATTTAAGGAAGCACAGTGGCTCAGTGGTTAGCATGGTAGTTTGCAGTGCTGAGGTCTTGGGTTCAAATCCCACCAAAGACAACATCTGCAAGGAGTTTGTATGTTCTCCCTGTGTTTGTGTGAGTTTTCTCCGGTTTCCTCCTACACTTCTAAGACTAATAGGCAATGCAGATTCTGAGCCCCAGTGGGGACAGTGATTATAGTGTATGTAAAGCGCTGTGGAATTAATGGCGCCATATAAATGAATAAAATAAATACGAAATAAATCACAAACATGCTTTGCTAATTTACAGTATAAATTAATCCACAATAGTGTGACTTTTCCTTTACCTTGTGCGGATTCTGTGGTCCATGATCTTGGGAACTAATTTTAGAATTCTAGGTTTAATATTAACCTGCCGTCTCAGTAGGACAAGAATAGACCCACCACCCGCTGTGACACCACCATTACAGGGGGTTTCAGGACAAAGGCTGCACTGAGGCTGCAGCAGTAATACGGCTCATTGCAGGAGCAGAATAGTTAGTGCCCAGACTAGCATCAGATCCTGGTATGTGAACCACAAGAAGTGGTCACTGTGGACACCATCCCTATGGCCATGTAGAACGGTGGGAACAGACACACACACACATCAAGCTTTGTTTATTTTTTACCCAAAGCCAAAAAATAAATTTAGCTTGAAGAAGTTAAAAGTCCTTCCATTATATTTTCTTCTCCTTTATAAAGTAATTCTGTTCTTGGCTCAAAACATTCCATCAAGAATTCCCCTAACAGGTTATTTTTTTAATGGTTAAAATTACAACTTTGCCACTTACTTGTTATTACAAATACTCTCTTTTCTCAAGAACAATAGGAGTTTTAATGCTATTACTTATAGCGTGCCACGTAGGTTACCGGCCGCCGCTGCAATTTTGCAGCAGTGGCCAAACACATAGGGCTTGATTTGTTCACACAAGAATTCTGGCGTAAAAGTTATGAAAAGTTGCAAAAAAAACCCTCCGGTTTGTGTCTAAATTGTGGGACATTCGGCGTCTTCACACCAGTTTCTCCCAGCTGTGCCACAGTGGGTGGAACTGAGGAAGGACGCTGCGCGTCAGGGGCACAGCCTGTCTAATTCATGATGATCTGTGGTATTCCTGTGCCAAAAATCTCACTCCAGTGTCTGATGGAGATGTCAGGCATAGCGCACGGAGGCACACACCACTTGTCAAGTGCTCTACATTCATGAAGAGGTGTGCACCCCTTTATGAATCAGGAGTGTCTGACTCCAGCATACACCCTCATTAAGACCGGCATGAACTATGCCAGTCATGATGAATCGGCCCACAGTACTTACAAGCACTTTCCAATACAAGTACTTCTCACTAAATTAGAAGATCATCAAAAAGTTAATTTATTTCAGTTCTTCAATAAAAAAGTGAAACTCCTATTATATAGAGTCATTACAAACAGAGTGATCTATTTCAAGTGTTTATTTCTGTTAATGTTGATGATTATTCCTTACAGCCACTGAAAACACAAAAGTCATTATCTCAGTAAATTAGAATACTTTATAACAACAGCTTGAAAAATGTTTTTAAAATCCGAAATGTTGGCCTACTGAAATGTATGTTCAGTAAATGCACTCATTACTTGGTCGGGGCTCCTTTTGCATCAATTACTGCATCAATGTGGCGTGGCATGGAGGCGATCAGCCTGTGGCACTGCTGAGGTGTTATGGAAGCCCAGGTTGCTTTGATAGCAGCCTTCAGCTCGTCTGCATTGTTGGGTCTGGTGTCTCTCATCTTCCTCTTGACAATACCCCATAGATTCTCTATGGGGTTAAGGTCAGGTGAGTTTGCTGGCCAATCAAGCACAGTGATACTGTTGTTTTTAAACCAGGTATTGGTACTTTTGGCAGTGTGGACAGGTGCCAAGTCCTGCTGGAGAATGACATTTCCATCTCCAAAAGCTTGTTGGCAGAGGGAAGCATGAAGTGCTCTAAAATTTCCTGGTAGACGGCTGCGCTGACTTTGGTCTTGATAAAACACAGTGGACCTACACGAGCAGATGACATGGCTCCCCAAACCATCACTGATGGTGGAAACTTCACACTAGACCTCAAGCAGCTTGGATTGTGGCCTCTCCACTCTTCCTCCAGACTTTGGGACCTTGATTTCCAAATGAAGTGCAAAATTTACTTTCATATGAAAACAACATCTTGGACACTGAGCAATTATCCAGGTCTTTTTCTCCTTGGCCCAGGTAAGACGCTTCTGGCTTTGTCTATTGGTCATGAGTGGCTTGACGCAAGGAATGCGACACTTGTAGTCCATGTCCTGGATACGTCTGTGTGTGATGGCTCTTGAAGCAATGAGTCCAGCAGCAGTCCACTCCTTGTGAATCTCCCCCAAAATTTTTGAATGGTCTTTTCTTAACAATCCTTTCCAGGCTGCGGTTATCCCGGTTGCTTGTGCACCTTTTTCCACCACACTTTTTCCGTCCACTAAACTTTCCATTAATATGCTTGGATACAGCACTCTGTGAACAGCCAGCTTCTTTAGCAATGACCTTGTGTGGCTTACCCTCCTTGTAGAGTGTGTCAATGACTGCCTTCTGGACATCTGTCAAGTCAGCAGTCTTCCTCGTGATTGTGGAGCCTACGGAAACAGACTAAGGGACCTTTTTTAAACGCGTAGGAAGCCTTTGCAGGTGTTTTTTGTTAATTATTCTAATTTACTGAGATAATGACTTTTGTGTTTTCATTGGCTGTAAGCCATAATCATCAACATTAACAGAAATAAACACTTGAAATAGATTCCCCTGTTTGTAATGACTCTATATAATATATGAGTTTCACTTTTTGCATTGAAGAACTGAAATAAATTAACTTTTTGCTGATATTTTAATTTAGTGAGAAGCACCTGTAGAGCTTGTGAGCACTACACTGAAGCCTGCGGGAATCGCTCGAGCACACTCTTAGCTCCCGATTCCTCCAGCTCCAGTGCCGCTGTGCTCCTCTGATGCTGCAGCAACAGAGAACACAAAGTCAGGGCCAGCAGAGCATTAATGCCACTGGTCCAAACTGTCAATCAAGAAGGAGAGCACTGACCCGTGGACAAGCAAGGAGACAGAGGCTGGGGAGCGGTTTGCTCCAAAAAACAATGAGGAAATAATGCATGTGTGATTCCAGCCTTGAAGTGATAGTACAGGATTAGAAAGACTTCACCTCTCTATTCCAGAAAAAAGCACCACCCTTTAGCTAACGTTTATACGAACGTATTTTCATTCCAAGTGCTGGAAAAAAAATCATCACATGGACAGCAGGCAGACCAATGTTATTCAATTAGGGTGTTGAGATGAGCGGTTCCTTTTTCACAGACCGAATCTGCATGTACAAGATAAATCGCAGCACGCATTTGTTTCTTCCATATATTGGATGAGATTTGCCTATAGATGCACAAAAAAAAAATTGTATCCCATACAGATCATCTATGTAGCATCCGATTCTTACAGATACACTGCCATTATAAACATAGGAAATGGCATTTCATCTTGTATATATGCCATGCAGATGTAAATAAGGGCCCAAGGATGAATATGGATGAAAACCATCCAAGTTTTCTGGATGAAACTTGGACTATTTTTTTATACGCTGGTGTGAACTTACAAGGATTGTGTCTGCTCCTCCCATGAACTACTGCTTGGAAGAATGCCGTCCTATTCTTCTAACCATGTACAACCTCGTCCCTCCCTTGGCATTGCTGCAAGTTTAGCCTTTTTGATAAACCTTTTTTTTTACTATTTTATTGTCACATTCTGTGGACTATAACTTTTTTTTTGGATCACAGTCTTATG
Source organism: Phyllobates terribilis (assembly GCF_046119375.1). Classification (NCBI taxonomy): domain Eukaryota; kingdom Metazoa; phylum Chordata; class Amphibia; order Anura; family Dendrobatidae; genus Phyllobates; species Phyllobates terribilis. The sequence continues at coordinate 597,075,447 of NW_027362765.1, read as the reverse complement.
GGGGTGATTTTTTTTCAGGACAGAGTTGTTTGTCAGTTGCATCATTTTGAGAAGCATATAACAAACTTTTATTAACTTTTTATAGAAATGAAAACTGAACAGCCAGGGATCTGGTAATGTTTCTGATTCCACAGAGTAGGCACAAGTCATGATCCACTTCCATCCAGACAGAGGAGGTGATCTGGATTCGCTCATCAGACCAGACCACACAATTTGCATGCAGCGCGGGACATGAATACAGCGCTTTTTATGATGCAAGCAGGAGCACTTCTGAGGATATAAAGAGGTTGTAGGAACCCAATTTACATGCTTTTAAAAGTAATGGGCAGGGTTTATAAGGCAAAAAAAACTGACAGACTTCCTTTAAAATCTTTTTTTTTTTTTTAATTAATATTATATTTGATGTATAATATATATATTTTTTCCTAATAGAAGTCTCATAAGGGAACCTGAACATGTGATCCTTTGCTAGTACACTGTACTACTTAGGTAGTGCACTGCGTTACCTATCCTGTCAGTGCTTCACTGAGAGGTAGCTTATTAGAACCCGCCTCAAAATTGATTTGCTAGGCTGAGGAAAATGGCAGACATGGAGGGACAGCCTGGGAGCCCTATGACGTCTAACTTAGATAAGAACAGAGGTCAGTTGTCCTGGTCCTTTGCTTACCGACAGCATGTGCACCATGATGCATTCCCAGTCTATGGGGCAATCGCTCTGGCAGTGCTATTAACAATGGACGGCACACGCACCACTATATCTCATCCACTCTAACAGGACATTTCAGAGCCCCATTCTCTGTGGAGAGGTGAAAACTTGGTAAGCTGGGAATAGCCTATAAAGTCTGTCACCAGGTAATGCTGCCCCATCCGGAGACTGTGATTCCAAGGCCGGGACTCTTACTGTACTTGGGATGCTTGCTGTAGTTTTGATGAATGAATGCTGTTTCCTGTAGGAATTATAATTCTTTCCCCAGCTGAAAAACCATGAATTAGAAGAATACATACCCGTAATACAAGACAATGTAGTAATTCTTCACCATGTACTGTGAGAATGATCCTACAGGCCCCAGCTGCTCATAAGGGACTTGTTCAGGCCAAAAAACTGTCCACTGCAAATGGAAGAGATAATGTGAAAATCAGAAATTTCACCATTGTGGTAAATAAGGGCGTGTTCAATCCCTTCACGACATATGTTATACATGGAGCTGAGGAGTAAGCAGTCAGGACCACCCACTGACTCCCCTCCAACAGCACAACTGAGGGATAGGTGGGCTGTCATAGCGGCGGATGGCTGTCATTAGGCTGCCATCTATGTATTCCCACAGCTTCAGAATTGCTATCATAACATTACACTACATTTCAGAAGTATTCTGGTGTATGGTTACAGTGATAGAATGGTCTCAGGATAAATAGCCCTAATAAAAATGGAAAAAATTAGTTAAACAAACCAAACCATAATAGGTACAGCTACATCATTAACCCCAATCGTTAGGGTGTTTGGAGCGGGCTCATGAGCAGAGCCTGCTCCACCCAGGGCAGATGCTGGCCATTGCCTGTAACTTCACTGATTGGCACTACTGATACCAATCAGTGACAATGGAATTTAGGCACCGCAATCCGGCCCAGGCGTTTGTTTGGGTGCCCACTGGTTCGACTCCAACACAAGCGCAGGGTGCTGATGGGATGCTATGACAGCCGAGGGCTGGCTGAAGGTCCCCATGACTGTGATCAGAAGCTGGGCGTCATAGGAGACACTGATTTTTACTACATACAGCAATATGTTGTATATTAGAGCCGGGCAAACTGCGGCCTGCATGCCACATCGGTCCCTCTGGCTGTTGCAGTCTGTATCCTCGCCTGTCCGTCCGCCACCGCCCGCTGTCACCACTATCCTTGGGATGAAGATAGCGGTGAATACATTGGTGGACAATGGAGCCACTGGCTCCTTCTTCGACTAAACAGCATGTGACTGAGCCAGTTGACGCAATGATGTAACTTCATCTTGTCAGCTGTGCGGAGAATCAGTGCAATGGAGACAGAAGTAGAGCGCCGGGAAACAGGAGCAAGCCAAATATGTGTTGTTTTTATTTCATATGTGTATGGGATGTGTGCATGTATATCAGAGACTATATAGGATTTCATACTGTACATAAGAGGCTATGTGGGGGCTCATACAGTATGTATGAGGCTATGTGAGGGCTCATACAGTATATAGGAGGCTATGTGGGGGTTCATACAGTATATATGGGGCTATGTGAGGGCTCATACTGTATAAAGGATGCTCACAATGTATATAGGAGGCTATATTGGGGTTCATACTGTACATAGGAGGTAATGTGGGGGCTCATACAATATATAGAAAGCTATATGGGGGCTCATACTGTGTATAGGAGGCTATGTGGGGGCTCATACTGTATATAGGGGCTATTCATACTGTATATAGGAGGCTATGTGGGGGCTCATAATGTATACAGGAGGCAATGTGGGGGCTCATACTGTATACAGGTGGCTATGTGGGGGCTCATACTGTATACAGGAGGTTATGTGGGGGCTCATCCTGTATACAGGGGGCTCATAATGTATATAGGAGGCTATGGGGGCCCATACTGTATTTAGGGGCTACTTATACTGTACATAGGAGGCTATGTGGGGCTCATACTGTATATAGAGGGCTATATGAGGGCTCATATCGTATATAGGAGGCTATGTGGGGGATAATACTGTGATATAGTAGGCTATGTGGGGGCTCCTATTGTATATAGGAGGCTATGTGGGGGCTCATTCTGTATATATGGGGCTATGTGCAGGCTCATATTGTATATAGGAGGCCATGTGCGGGCTCGTGCTGTCTATGGGAGGCTATGTGCAGGCTCATACTGTATATAGAGGGCTAGATGGGGGCACATACTATATATAGAGGGCTATGTGAGGGCTCATAGCCTATAGGAGGCTATGTGAGATCTCATACTGTATATAGAGGGCTATGTAGGGGCTCATACTGTATATAAGAGGTTAATTGGGGGCTCATACTGTGTATAGGAGGCTATTCATACTGTATACAAGAGGCAATGTGGGGGCTCATACTGTATACAGGAGGCAATGTGGGGGCTCATACTGTATACAGGAGGCTATGTGGGGGCTCATACTGTATTGAGGGGCTACTTATACTGTACATAGGAGGTTATGTTGGGGCACATACTGTATATAAAGGGCTATGTGAGTGCTCATATTGTATATAGGAGGATCATACTGTGATATAGTAGGCTATGTGGGGGCTCCTATTGTATATAGATTGTGAGCACTCACAGGCAGGGTCCTCTCTCCTCCTGTACCAGTCGCTGACTCGTTTTCTTCAAGATTATTGTATGGGTATTTGCTATATATACCCCTTTTCACATGCAAAGCGCCATGGAATAAATGGCGCTATAATAATAACTAATAATAATACAGGAGGCTATGTGGAGGCTCATTCTGTATATATGGGGTTATGTAAGGGCTCATATTGTATATAGGAGGCCAAGTGTGGGCTCATGCTGTCTATAGGAGGCTATGTGCAGGCTCATACTGTATATACACTGTGTTCCAAATTATTATGCAAATAATATTTTCTCCGATTTTCCCAAATTACCTATATGAATTGCAGTCATTGTAATTTTCCAGTCAAATAACTATTAGAGTACAATTGAAAGGTTTTTGTACAAACTGCCTATGATAACAGTATATTTTTTAAAAAATAAAAAACTCAAACTGCACTCAAAATGCATGTTCCAAATTATTATGCACAGCAGAGTTTTCAACCTTTTCATTTTAATAAAGAACAAAAAAATTGTCATTTTTGAAATTATAAGCATTAGCAGGTTATTACAAACTGAAATCAGTTTTCAACTCAAAACTTTATTCTAGGTGATGTTACATTTGCACATAGGACCCCTTGTTCGAAAGGAGCTTCTGAACTCTCTCGTCCATTGAATTTGTCAGGTTTTGGATGGTTTCTGCTTCAATTGTTTTGCATGAGGACAGAATACCCTCCCAGAGCTGTTGCTTAGATGTGAACTGCCTCCCACCATCATAGACACTCCTTTTGATGATGCTCCAGAGGTTCTCAATGGGGTTGAGGTCAGGGGAGCATGGGTGCCACACCATAAGTTTGTCCCCTTTTATGCCCATAGCAGCCAGAGATGCAGATGTGTTATGTGCAGCATGAGATGGTGCATTATCATGCATGAAAATGATCTTGCTGCGGAATGCAAGGTTCTTCTTCTTGAACCATGGAAGGAAGTGCTGTTTGAGAAACTCAACATACATTATGGAGTTCATCTTTACCCCTTCAGGGCTCCTAAAAGGGCCGACAATCTCTCTCCCCATGATTCCAGCCCAAAACATTACTCCATCTCCTCCTTGTTAGCGCCGTAGCTGTGTTTGCATGGGGTGTCCATCAACCAGCCATCCTCCACTCCATCCATCTGGACCATCGAGATCATTTCATGCATGATAATGCACTGTCTCATGCTGCACATAACACATCTGCATCTCTGGCTGATATGGGCATAAAAGGGGACAAACTTATGATGTGGCACCCATGCTCCCCTGACCTCAACCCCATTCAGAACCTCTGGAGCATCATCAAAAGGAGTGTCTATGATGGCGGGAGGCAGTTCACATCTAAGCAACAGCTCTGGGAGGGTATTCTGTCCTCATGCAAAACAATTGAAGCAGAAACCATCCAAAACCTGACAAATTCAATGGACGAGAGAGTTCAGAAGCTCCTTTCGAACAAGGGGTCCTATGTGCAAATGTAACATCACCTAGAATAAAGTTTTGAGTTGAAAACTGATTTCAGTTTGTAATAACCTGCTAATGCTTATAATTTCAAAAATGACCATTTTTTTGTTCTTTATTAAAATGAAAAGGTTCAAAACTCTGCTGTGCATAATAATTTGGAACATGCATTTTGAGTGCAGTTTGAGTTTTTTATTTTTTTTAAAATATACTGTTATCATAGGCAGTTTGTACAAAAACCTTTCAATTGTACTCTAATAGTTATTTGACTGGAAAATTACAATGACTGCAATTCATATAGGTAATTTGGGAAAATCTGAGAAAATATTTGCATAATAATTTGGAACACAGTGTAGAGGGCTATGTGAGGGCTCGTGCTGGCTATAGGAGGCTATGTGTGAGCTTATACTGTATATAGAGGGCTATGTGGGGGCTCATATTGTATATAGGAGGCTATGAGGGCTCATACTGTACATATTAGGCTATGGGCGAGCTCATTCTATATATAGAGTGCTATGTGTGGGCTCATACTGTATATAGGAGGCTATGTGGGGGCTCATACAGTATATAGGGGGGCTATGTAGGAGCTCATACTGTATATAGCAGGCTATGTGGGGGCTCACACAGTATACAGGGGGCTATGTGGGGGCTCACATAGTATACAGGGGGCTATGTGGGGGCTCATACTGTATATAGGGGGCTATATGGGGGCTCATACTGTATACAGGGGGCTAATTATTTTATATTAATTCTAATTAATATGCTAATATTGAGCAGAAATCATTGCAGACTACTGGTTTGGCCCTCCACAACAGTCACAGTCTCTCAGGAAAATTAATTGCCCACCTCTGCTGTATATAGCGCAAGCAATCAGAGGGTCACAGGTTCAAGTCCCCTAATGGAAGTGTCAAACTGAAAGTGAAAAATATAACAAAGTGGAAAACAAAAACAAACCCCTTGCCATCAGAGAAAAAATAAAGAAAAAATTACACATTTGGGATGAAAAAGCAAGAAGGGAAAATTGTCTGCGTTCTTACGGGGTTAAATGTCAGAACCATTAAAGTATTATTATATTTATCCCCCACAGTTAATTCATAATATAAATATATCCAGATTCGCTGTTTTTCAGGCTCATTCCCCCAAAGAGAATAAAAAGCAATAAGAAAGTCGGCTGTGCCGCAAAGTGCTACTGACAGCCGCAGATCCCGGGGCACAGTGTGCACAGAGGCATGCTGCAGGCTCCTACAGCTGTGAGATGGAACACCCCCTGAAGTTGGGTACTTTTGGTACCGACCTCACCCGGCTGCTGACAGAGCGCTGACAGAGCAGCAGAGGCAGCGCAGCCGGCTGATCTATCGCCATTGTCACTGGGAGACCTGCTTACTGTGAAGAAGCCCATGGCCAGGGAGATGACGGCCATCCACAGGATACTAGCTCTCTTGAAGTAGGAGACACTGCCAGCCGATGCCATGATGCCAGAGACGAGCCGGCACCCACTGCACAGCAGCACGTCCTAGTCAAGTGACGTGGACAGCGCATTGGTCACCTTTTGCCTCCTTTGATCCCAACAGCCAATAGCTGTGAAGGTCTAGACGTTCAGCCAATCAGATTCACCGCTAGTCCCCGCGTAGTGATCTGTGGCCGTGGTGTGTGAGCTGCTAGAATCAGATTGAGGGGTTTGATTATGAGCGTGTAGTATTGTACGATGGCGGGATCACATTACTATCTAGTATGACTATGTCATCTGTGTATTAGGTGTAGCCAGTCACGTAGGAATGTTTGTACACTGAGCAGCTTTCTGTGGGAGATTGTGCATCAATGCCTCAGACTGTTTGCACATGATAAGTACATGCAGGGTGCTACAGGGCGGTACACACACACCTGTACACACACACCTATACACACACCTATACATACACATCTATACACACCTGTACACGTCTATACACACACACCTATACACACACACCTGTACACACACACCTGTACACACACACCTATACACACACATCTATACACACCTGTACACGTCTATACACACACACCTATACACACACACCTGTACACACACACCTATACACACACACCTATACACACACCTATACATACACATCTATACACACCTGTACACGTCTATACACACACACCTGTACACACACCTGTACACACACACCTATACATACACATCTATACACACCTGTACACGTCTATACACACACACCTGTACACACACACCTGTACACACACACCTATACACACACCTATACATACACATCTATACACACCTGTACACGTCTATACACACACACCTATACACACACACCTGTACACACACACCTATACACACACCTATACACACCTGTACACGTCTATACACACACACCTGTACACACACACCTGTACACACACACCTATACACACACCTATACACACCTGTACACGTCTATACACACACCTATACACACACACCTGTACACACACACCTATACACACACCTATACACACCTGTACACGTCTATACACACACACCTATACACACACACCTGTACACACACACCTATACACACACCTATACACACCTGTACACGTCTATACACACACCTATACACACACACCTATACACACACCTATACATACACATCTATACACACCTGTACACGTCTATACACACACACCTATACACACACACCTGTACACACACACCTGTACACACACACCTATACACACACATCTATACACACCTGTACACGTCTATACACACACACCTATACACACACACCTGTACACACACACCTATACACACACACCTGTACACACACACCTGTACACACACACCTATACACACCTGTACACGTCTATACACACACACCTGTACACACACACCTATACACACCTATACATACACATCTATACACACCTGTACACGTCTATACACACACACCTATACACACACCTATACATACACATCTATACACACCTGTACACGTCTATACACACACACCTATACACACACACCTGTACACACACACCTATACACACACCTATACATACACATCTATACACACCTGTACACGTCTATACACACACACCTGTACACACACACCTATACACACACACCTGTACACACACACACCTGTACACACACTTATACCCATAAGCACCTGTACACATACACACCTATACACACACACCTGTACACACACACCTGTACACACACACCTATACACACACACCTGTACACACACACACCTGTACACACACTTATACCCGTAAGCACCTGTACACATACACACCTATACACACACACCTGTACACACACTTATACCCGTAAGCACCTGTACACATACACACCTATACACACACACCTATACACACACACCTGTACACACACACCTGTACACACACTTATACCCGTAAGCACCTGTACACATACACACCTATACATGTATGCACACCTATACACATATCTATACACACACCTGCACACCCATCTATACACACACCTATACATACACATCTATACACAACTGTATACACACCTGTACACATCTATACACACACACCTATACACATACTTGTACACACATCTATACACACACCTATATATACAGTACAGACCAAAAGATTGGACACACCTCATTTAAAGATTTTTCTGTATTTTCATGACTATGAAAATTGTACATTCACACTGAAGGCATCAAAACTATGAATTAACACATGTGGAATTATATACTTAACAAAAAAAGTGTGAAACAACTGAAAATATGTCTTATATTCTAGGTTCTTCAAAGTAGCCACCTTTTGCTTTGATGACTGCTTTGCACACGCTTGGCATTCTCTTGATGAGCTTCAAGAGGTAGTCACTGGAAATGGTCTTCCAACAATCTTGAAGGAGTTCCCAGAGATGCTTAGCACTTGTTGGCCCTTTTGCCTCCACTCTGCGGTCCAGCTCACCCCAAACCATCTCGATCGGGTTCAGGTCTGGTGACTGTGGAGGCCAGGTCATCTGGCGTAGCACCCCATCACTCTTCTTCGTCAAATAGCCCTTACACAGCCTGTAGGTGTGTTTGGGGTCATTGTCCTGTTGAAAAATAAATGATGGTCCAACTAAACACAAACCGGATAGAATAGCATGCCGCTGCAAGATGCTGTGGTAGCCATGCTGGTTCAGTATGCCTTCAATTTTGAATAAATCCCCAACAGTGTCACCAGCAAAGCACCCCCACACCATCACACCTCCTCCTCCATGCTTCACGGTGGGAACCAGGCATGTAAAGTCCATCCGTTCACCTTTTCTGCGTCGCACAAAGACACGGTGGTTGGAACCAAAGATCTCAAATTTGGACTCATAAGACCAAAGCACAGATTTCCACTGGTCTAATGTCCAATTCTTGTGTTCTTTAGCCCAAGCAAGTCTCTTCTGCTTGTTGCCTGTCCTTAGCAGTGGTTTCCTAGCAGCTATTTTACCATGAAGGCCTGCTGCACAAAGTCTCCTCTTAACAGTTGTTGAAGAGATGTGTCTGCTGCTAGAACTCTGTGTGGCATTGACCTGGTCTCTAATCTGAGCTGCTGTTAACCTGCGATTTCTGAGGCTGGTGACTCTGATAAACTTATCCTCAGAATCAGAGGTGACTCTTGGTCTTCCTTTCCTGGGGCGGTCCTCATGTGAGCCAGTTTCTTTGTAGCGCTTGATGGTTTTTGCAACTGCACTTGGGGACACTTTCAAAGTTTTCCCAATTTTTCGCACTGACTGACCTTCATTTCTTAAAGTAATGATGGCCACTCGTTTTTCTTTACTTAGCTGCTTTTTTCTTGCCATAATACAAATTCTAACAGTCTATTCAGTAGGACCATCAGCTGTGTATCCACCAGACTTCTGCACAACACAACTGATGGTCCCAACCCCATTTATAAGGCAAGAAATCCCACTTATTAAACCTGACAGTGCACACCTGTGAAGTGAAAACCATTTCCGGTGACTACCTCTTGAAGCTCATCAAGAGAATGCCAAGAGTGTGCAAAGCAGTCATCAAAGCAAAAGGTGGCTACTTTGAAGAACCTAGAATATAAGACATATTTTCAATTGTTTCACACTTTTTTGTTAAGTATATAATTCCACATGTGTTAATTCATAGTTTTGATGCCTTCAGTGTGAATGTATAATTTTCATAGTCATGAAAATACAGAAAAATCTTTAAATGAGAAGGTGTGTCCAAACTTTTGGTCTGTACTGTACACACACCTATACACATCTGTACACACACACACACACACACCTGTACATACACCTATACACACACTTGTACACACATCTATACTGACATCTATACACACACCTGTACACAACTGTATACACACCTGTACACATCTATACACACACCTGTACACACCTATACATACACCGGTACATACACCTATACATACAGTACACCTATATACACCTGTACACACTTGTACACACCTGTACACACACCTATACCCACACTACACACAACTATACATACACTTATACACACTCCTGTACACATCTATACACCTTTATACACATATGTAAACACACATCTGTATGCACACACCTGTATACGCTGGGAGAAGAACACAGAGAAACGTCAGGCAGTCACCACATACTAAAAAAAAAAAAAAATTTCAGCTTGGGTTTAAGTTGGTATACATGCAGCACATAAACACGTGTTCAGATTGGCCATTAAATAGACAAAACCTACAAGAAACAAAATGATCAAAAACCCTGCTGTTTAAATGGACTTTTTCTTTTTTATTTATTTAGTTACAGTGGGCTTTATGCTCATTTTGTTTCTTGTAGGTTTTATCTATTTAATGGCAAATGTGAACATGTGTTTAGGTTCTACATGTATAAGAACTTAAACCAAAGCTCAATTTCTTTTGTGTTTTTTCTTTGTATTTTTGCACTTTATACAAGCCAGGGTGTGGCCTCCCTTCCTAGAGCTGGATATTACATTTATGTAGCTTCCTTGGGCTGGTGTCCACAGTCCAGGACCCGGTCCTTTGTCTTCCCTTATTTACACACTGAGGTCAACTCTGACACATGGTAAGGTTTTTAATATTAGACAGTGTAGGACCATCCCGAATAGGGTCACCGTGCCGATGGTTGGATGACTTTTATGATCAAAAACAGTGTTACTAAGAACCCTATGTTTTTTGAATACACATTTGCCTTTTTACTTATTTAGTTACAACTGGGTTTATGATCATTTTGTTTCTTGTTCTTTTAGTCACCACATACTGTATAATGGCATACCTACCTGTTACACAATAGAAAGAGGGGCAAACTATAGTGCAGTGCTGTGGCAATTTTTCTATTTCCCATTTCTTCTGCCCTGGCAGGGGGAGCTGTCACAGGGTGCATGGTGGCAATGAGGGACATTCAGCAGACACCCGAGACTGCAGGTAGTTCCAAATCCAGGACTGTCTGCTGTATCTGGGAGCGTAGGGACCCATGGTTTTATTTTTTGTACATTCATTCATAGTTGTAGAAGCCAGAACCTTCTCATTTTACATAAAATTCACTATATAAGGTCTTGCTTTTTGAGTCAGGCTGTGTTCATGTATTGAGCGCATAAAATTAGGAGGAAAAGGCATAAAACACCAAAGCAAAAAGACAACAATCAGAGAAGACTGTTATTGCGTAGTGTATGAACACCTACAGAATCCTGCAGAAAAAAAAGAACAGATCTCAAGAAAAGAAAAAAATGAGTTCACTAACTGAATATAAGTATAGATCAGACAGATGCCAGCCCCGCCCTCCAGAGCCAGTGGAGGAAGACGAAAGAACTACAGAACAATGAAGACACTGGGACAGGAGTGTATTTTAAGTCAGTGTCACGACACAACTATCGGGTGACCAGGGGCTCCTACCCAGTCCCTAACCCTAGGGGCACCCTAGCTTGCCCTATTCCCCAGGATACCTCTGAAGGTGAGGATGCTGGGGCCTCTGCCCTCGCCCTAACTCCTGAGTCCATCTGTTCTCTCCCCCCACCCAGAAAAGGGAGGCACTACTGTGCACCGTAGCACACCAACCTGACAAACAGAGCTACACAGACAGGGGTAAACAGAAAACTCCAGGAACATAAAATATTCACTCACATATAACAGAGGTAACCACCAGGGTGTGAAGGTACGGGAATAAATAAAAAATGGAGAAGGATAAGGAATTACGACGCGTACAAACCAGATAACAGTCACAAATAATTCCTCCTCCAACACTCCTTCTTATACGAACTCCTCTCCCTCCGTTAGTCATGCAAATGCTAGCTCTGACAAGGATTGGTATCAGAACCCAGATTATAAAGGGAAAAGGAGAGGCTAACCAAGCTCAGCTTTGAGCACAGGGATTTCCAAACATGGCCGCTTAACCCCTGTTCTGCTGAAAGAAATAAACATGTCTTAAAATGAAGGAGAAGTGCTTCTTCTCGGAGCCGGAGTAGGAGCCCTCAGATGCTGCAGTCTTCTGGCTCCACCCCATTGCAATAACCCCATGACAGTACCCCCTTCTACGAGGGACCTCCGGAACATCAGGACTAGGCCTATCGGGGAGAGCCACGTGAAAAGCCTGGGTCAGTCTGGCCGCATGAACATCTGACGCTGGTAGCCACATCCTCTCCTCGGGACCGTGCCCCCTCCAATGTACCAGGTACTGAAGCGACTGACTAACAAGACGGGAATCCAAGATTTTAGCAATCTGAAACTCCCAAGTTTCCATCAACAATGACAGGTGAAGGAGGAAGAGGCAACGGTACGGAAGATGCAACGTACTTTTTGAGGACAGAACAATGAAAAACATTATGGATCCTAAAGGTAGGTGGTAAAGCAAGGCGAAATGCTACGGGATTGACGATGGCTACGATCTTGTAAGGTCCGATAAATTTAGGACCAAGCTTCCAAAATGGAACCTTCAACTTAATGTTCCTAGAGGACAGCCACACCAAGTCACCCACACAAAAGTCCGGTCCCACCAAACGTCTCCGATCAGCCACACAATTACAGTTGAAACCAGAAGTTTACATACACTATATAAAAAGATACATAAGTATTTTTTTCTCAATTTCTGACATTAAATCAGAATAAACCTTTCCCATTTTAGGTCAATTAGGATTACCATAATTTTTCATATTTGCCAAATGCCAGAATAATGAGAGAGAATGTTTTAAGGCATTTTTATCACTTATTGCAAAGTCAGTGTTTTCAACTCATCCCCCTCTTTAATGCGGATGAGATTATACCCCCCTAAGGTCCATCTTAGAGAACCATGGGAGGAAGCGGATAAGGATCACGGACAGTGATCGCATTGAGTTCACGGAAATCCAGGCAAGGGCGTAACCCCCCATCTTTCTTCTTTACAATAAAGAACCCTGCGGCAATGGGGGAAGAGGATGGTCTGATATGACCCTCAGCCAGACTTTCCGTGATGTAGTCCTTCATGGCCTGCCTCTCCTGACCAGATGTATTATAGAGTCTGCTCTATGGCAGCTTGGCCCCAGGAACAAGATTTATGGCGCAATCATAAGGATGATGGGGAGGGAGTTCTTGGCACCCCTGCTCCGAGAACACATCCCCAAAGTCTGACAGGTAACTAGGCACAGACCGGGTATCCACCCTAGCCAACCGGGTACCCAAGCAATTCCCTTGACAATACCCACTCCATTTTACAATTTCATGAGTCTGCCAATCGACCACAGGATTGTGCAGAGCGAGCCGAGGGAGTCCCAGTACTACAGGTGAGGGCAGACCTTCTAGAACGTAGCAGTCTAACACCTTAGTGTGCATAGCCCCCACCTGAAGCCGCATATCATAGACGACCTGAGTAAAGTGCCCCTGTTTCAAGGGGGCGGAGTCGATGGCAATAATGGGTACGAGTCTGGACAGAGTATGTGCGACGAGGCCTTGGACCTCGACAAACCTAGAGTCGATCAAATTAAACCCCGCCCCACTGTCCAGAAATGACGACACCTTGGCCTTAACTCCACCCACATGTGGCTGGTAGGAAAAATTGTGTCCTACCCAAAGAGGTGATAAATACACCCGGGTTGCTAACCACCCCACAACTCCGGCTATCAAGTCTCTCCGGCGGTTGTTTATACACGTGACCACGAAATGTCCTCTTTTCCCTCAAAAGAAACACTCTCCACCCTTACGCCGGACTACTGACAATTTACTAGTGGGGGATGCCGCTCTCACCTGCATGAGTTCCACAGTAAGCTCAATGCTGACCTCCCTTGACCCCGGATCTCCCACACCCGAAGGTGACTCCCTATGTCTCTGGCAAAGACGCCGATCAACCCGGATCGCCAGAGACATGGCTGTCTCAAGGGAGTCCGGGGTCTCATACAGGGCCAAGGCATCCTTCACCCTTACTGTAAGCCCCTCACAGAACAGAGTGCGGGGTTATTCCACATAGTTTCCGTGGCCCAGCTCCGAAACTCTGAGCAATATTCCTCCACCTGTCGGTCTCCTTGCTGAAGTTGACGTAGTTTGGACTCAGCTAAGGAGACACGATCGGGTCATCATATATTAGGCTCAGTGCCTGAAAAAAAAACCTCCACCGTCTGAAGCGACTGCGAGCCCGACGGGAGAGAGAACGCCCATGCTTGAGGATCCCCCTGAAGGAGCGAGAGTACCACTCCCACACGTTGCTCCTCAGTACCTGAGGAAACCGGATGTATTTGAAGTATAATTTACAGGCCACTCGGAAAACTATAAACTTGTCACGCCCCCCAGAGAACTTGTCAGGCAATGCGACCTTGGGCTCCACTATAGTTTGCCTGAGAGTCGAGATTACCACACCAGATGAATTAGGAGACTGCAAAACCACTGTGCATAAATCCGCCACCTCAAGACTGAGCTACTGTCACTGCCCCGTCAGAGCAGTGATTGGATCCATAATGGAACAGAAAAAATGGTTGCGGTCAGAACTAACGTCACAACACAGCTCCTACCCAGTCTCTAACACTAGGTTGTCCCATTCCCTGGGATACCTCTGAATGTGAGGATGCCGGGACTTCCGCCCTCGCCCTAACTCCTGAGTAAGCCCTCTGTCTGTTCTCTCCCCCCACCCAGAGAAGGGGGGCGCTACTGTGCACAGTTGTACACCAAGCCAACAAACAGGGCTACACAGACGGGTAAACAGAAAACTCCAGGCACACAAAATATTCACTCATGTTACGTGTCCGAGTTGTGGAACCTCTGTGCTGGGATGCAAAGAGGGACAAGAGGGGCGTAACTAAGGGCCTACTCAGACTGACCCTGGCCACATGGTGGCTTAGTCGACTGCATGAACCAAGGAGGGACCGGGCAGGACAACCAGGTGCCACTCTGGGACCGACCTTGTGTGAGAGCAGACGACTCCCACGGGTCAGGTGGCTGAGGCTGACAGGTACTGCGGCAGGTAGCTTGACGGGTGATTTGGGTAGGCAAGCCGGCGGGCACGGCTGGTAGACAGGCACTGGGACCTCAGGGCTGAGGAGAGTGTTAGCACACAAACAACAACCTTGCGCAGGCACCTCCATTTTGGAAGAGGTGCTTTAAATAGGGGTGGTCCTCCGGCCATTGGCCGGGGACTCTTTAGGATGGCGCGCGCGGCCCCTTTAAGAGGGAGGGAGTGCGCGCGCCCTAAGCACTGTGCCCAGGAAGCGGCGCGAGGTGCCCGGCAGGAGGCAGAGACGCTGGCGCTACAGTACCCCTCGTTTACGCCGCCTCTTCTTTAGGCCCGCAAGAAATTTTTCTAGAAGACGAGGGGCATGAATGTTCTCCCTGGGCTCCCAAGACCTCTCCTCAAGACCACAAGACCACAGCGGTGGACACCGCGTTGTGAAGCCTGCCAGGTCCCATATACTAAGGTGGTCCTTAACAGTTGCTTCCCATAGGATTGTCTTATTGAACATCCAAACCCCCATACTATACTGAAATATCGTTAACTGATGAAGGTCACTGCGACCGAAACGTTTTATGTTCACTAACGGACTGCAAATAAAATTTCACTGCTTTGAATATTTGAGTGCCAAGGCTATTTTTGTATGTCTCTCCTCAAGACCAAACCCCTTCCAATCCACAAGAAAGAAAGTCTTTCTCTCTTACCCTCTTGATGGCCAAAATGTTCTCTATCTCAAAGACGTCCTCAGCGGAGACTGGAGCTGGAGTGGTACCTGGATCGTCAGAGAAAGAATTAAGGACAACTGGTTTGAGGAGAGACACGTGAAAGGAGTTGGGGATCCGTAAGGAGGCCGGGAGTTTCAGCTTGTAAGCCACTGGATTTATTTGGTTCAGAATCTCGAAAGGACCGATGAACCGCGGACCCAACTTGTAAGATGGTATCTTGAAGCGGACATATTTGGAGGAAAGCCAGACCTTGTCTCCCGGATGGAATTGAGGCGGATCCAGACATCTCTTATCAGCATGCTTCTTCATCCGCTCGGAGGACTGAAGGAGAGCAGATCTAGTGTCTTCCCAAATCTCAGAAAATTCACAGACGAGAGACTCCGAGACATGGTTGTCCACAGAAGAGGAGACGGAAAACGGAATCCGGGGGTGTCGACCATAGACCACAAAAAACGGAGACTTAGCAGAAGATTCAATCACATGGTTGTTATAGGAAAACTCGGCCCAGGGCAGGAGCTCAACCCAATAGCTATGGTGAACGTTAACAAAGTGCCGAAGGAAACTGGTAAGGATCTGATTGATATGTTTCACTTGACCATTGGACTGAGGATGATAGGCCGAAGAAAAATCCAAAGAGACATCCAGCAGCTTGCACGTGGCTCTCCAAAAGCGAGAAGTGAACTGAACTCCTCGCTCCGAGACAATGTGGATAGGTAAGCCGTGGAGACGGACGATGTGAAGGATGAAGTCCTTAGCCAGCACAGGTGCAGACGGAAGACCAGGCAGAGGGATGAAGTGTTCCATCATGGAGAAGCGGTCGGCGACCACCCAAATGACAGTACAACCGGCCGATACAGGAAGATCCGTGATGAAATCCATTGCAATATGTTGCCACGGAGCGGAAGGCATGGGAAGAGGAAGGAGGCGACCGGCTGGAAGGTGCCTAGGTATCTTGTTACGGGCACAAGAGGAACAAGCCACAACAAAATCCTCAACATCCTTGCCCAGGGTGGGCCACCAATAGTGCCGAGCAATGAGCAGAAGTGTCTTCTTCTGGCCGGCATGGCCAGCCAGTTTGGACGAATGGCCCCAGAGTAAGACCTTCTTCCGATCCTGAGCTGCTACAAAGGTCTTACCAGGAGGTAGATGAGACAGGTCAAATGGAGCAACAGTCATAATTCTGGAGGGATAAATGATGTGTAGAGGCTCCTCCTCCAGGTCGGAAGACAGAAAAGAGCGGGATAGAGTGTCGGCTTCAATGTTCTTGTCCGCCGGGCAGTAATGGAGATTGAAGCAGAATAAAGCAAATAACAAAGACCATCTGGCTTGACGTGGGTTTAGTCTTTGGGCGGTCTGCAAATAAGCCAGGTTTTTATGGTCAGTGTAGATGACCACTGGATGCAGAGCCCCCTCAAGCAAGTAGCACCACTCCTCCAGCGCTAATTTGATGGCCAGCAGTTCTCGATCCCCTATGGAGTAATTGCGCTCGGACAGAGAGAAGAGTTTGGAAAAGAAGCTGCAGGTCACCATTCATCCGAACGAAGATTTCTGGGTAAGCACCGCTCCGGCTCCGGAGGAAGAGGCATCAACCTCCAGGAAGAACTGCTTATTGCAATCCGGATGGTGTAGCACAGGAGCGGAGGAGAAGGCTTGTTTAAGGGAGATAAAGGCATTTTCTGCCTCGAAAGACCACTCCTTGGGATTTGCTCCCTTATGGGTAAGAGCAGAGATGGGAGCTGTCCGGGAGGAGAAATGAGGAATGAAGAGGCGGTAATAGTTAGCGAATCCCAGGAACCGCTGAATAGCCTTCAAACCCTTCGGTCGGGGCCACTTCAAGACGGCAGACACCTTCTCGGGATCCATCTGCAGTCCGGTCTCAGAGATGATATACCTCAGAAATCGCAGAGATGTCTGCTCATAGAGGCTTTTCTCGAACTTAGCATACAGGCGTTTCTTCCGGATCCTCAGCAGGACCTGACGAACATCCCTCCGGTGAGAGGGCAGATCAGGGGAGAACACCAAGATATCGTCCAGATACACCACCACGCAGGAATACAGGAGATCTCGAAAGATATCATTTACTAACTCCTGGAAGATGGCTGGAGCATTACAGAGACTGAAGGGCATCACGCGGTACTCGTAGTGACCATCCCGAGTGTTGAATGTCTTCTTCCACTCGTCTCCTTGGCGAATCCAGACCAGATTGTACGCTCCACGCAGGTTGTGCTTTGTGAAAATCCTTGCGCCTTTTAGGCGATCAAACAGCTCCGAGATTAGAGGCAGAGGGTACTTATTCTTGATGGTAATCTGGATTAGGCCCCTATAGTCGATACAAGGACGAAGAGAGTCGTCTTTCTTTTTGACAAAGAAGAATCCTGCTCCAGCCAGAGAGGTGGATTTCTGGATAAATCCCCTAGCAAGATTTTCTTCAATGTATTCAGACATGGCACGGGTCTCGGCCAGCGACAAGGGGTAGATTCGCCCACGAGGAGGTGAAGCACCAGGTATTAGGTCGATGGGGCAATCATACGGCCTATGAGGTAGTAGTGTCTCTGCCTCCTTTGTATCGAAGACGTTCGCTTAGGACCAGTATTGTACTGGCAGGCCAGGTAGGCTAGCCGGAGTAGACGGGGGTCGAGCGGGACAAACCAGAACCAGACACGTCTTACGGCATTCCAGACCCCAACGGAGCACCTCACCTGAGCTCCAATTCAGGACAGGCTCATGTCTCTGCAACCAAGGCAGGGCAAGCAAGAGGGGGTGATAGTGACCGGACAGAACGTAAAAGGAGATCCGCCAGACGTATGGTAGGAATCTGAAAACGCTCCACAACTGCCTGTTGGATGAGATTCCCAGCGGTTCCGGAATCCAGATGGGCAGTCTCGAAGAAGCGGGTCTCACCACTGGTAACAGAAACTGACAGAGTCAAGGGAGGAGAGGAAGAACTCTTGCCTAGGACGACCTCTCTGAGTGGTCCTAGACACTGGAGTTTCCCGGTCTCACCGGGCAAGAGCAGATCTGATGTTCTATATTGCCACAATAGAAGCAACTCCCCTCAGCACGACAGGTCTCCTGGCGAGACTTGACCATCTTTACTTGGTCAATTTGCATAGGCTCTGGAGGAGACACCCGGGGGAGTGCAGGTTGCAAGACTGGACTTTGGAAGATGGGAGCAAGGCGCAGAGGTCTCCTCTCACAGGTCATCTCCTTAGCGTGTTCCAGAAAACGGATGTCAATCCGGGTAGCTAATGACACCAGGTCGTCCAGGGAGGAAGGTATGTCATGACCGGCTAGCTCATCCTTGATCCGTCCGGAAAGGCCCTACCAAAAGGTGGACACCAGGGTCTCATTGTTCCAGGCAAGTTCAGATGCGAGGGTTCGGAAACGTATGGCATACTGGCCCACAGAGAGACTCCCTTGGTGGAGTCGGAGAAGTGAGGAGGCAGAAGAAGATTTTCGTCCAGGTTCATTGAACACCTTTCAGAAAGCTGCGAGTAAAGCCTGGAGAATGGACAACAGAGGATCCCCTCCCACAGAGGGTTAAGCCATGCCAACGCCTCTCCATTGAGGTGAGACATGATGAATGCCACCTTGGCCCTGTCGGAGGTGAACTGGTGTGCTAGGAGTTCAAAGTGCAGCGTGCACTGATTTAAGAAGCCCCTACATAGGGCTGGGTCACCACCATAACGTGGAGGAGCAGATAGCCAAGGTCCAAAGCCGAATGCCACAGCGCCACTGGGTTGAGGTGCCACCGGAGCGGGTGCTCGGTTAGAGGTGGGCACAGTCGGGGTGGACAGCATGTCCAGGCAGGAGTTGCCTGTCCACAGGTAGGACAGAATAGTATCCTGTTGGGCTCTCTGGCGAGAGACCTCTTGGTACAGGTCTGAGAGCGAAGGAGCCTGGGAGCCACCTTGTGTGAGAGCAGGTAACTCCCACGGGTCAGGTGGCTCCCATGGGTCAGGTAGCTGAGGCTGACAGGTACTGCGGCAGGTAGCCAGACAGGTGATCCGGGTAGGCAAGCCGGCGGGCACGGCAGGTAGAAAAAAGAGAGGGGTCGCTCACTGGTCTATTCGGGTGCTCTGAAGAAAAAAGTAATCTAAATTTCAA
Source organism: Phyllobates terribilis (assembly GCF_046119375.1). Classification (NCBI taxonomy): domain Eukaryota; kingdom Metazoa; phylum Chordata; class Amphibia; order Anura; family Dendrobatidae; genus Phyllobates; species Phyllobates terribilis. The sequence goes on along the minus strand of NW_027362765.1, from coordinate 597,055,431 downwards.
AAAGAACTTCGGCACTCCATACATGAATATATAAGAAATATTGTATCTAGACTGATGTCACTTTGAAAAATGAAGTTTTTTTGCGCATAATTTGGCCAATTTATGTGTGCCCATCAACCACGACAAGGTCACCTTCGTATGATGGGTAACTACGCTACACTACCACTGGATATGCCACTCTTGGGCTGTAAGCCTGTATGGACAATATGTCTCTGCTTGGGCTTTAAACCTAGAATGTATGGGCTGGTAGAGCTAGTTAAAACCACCTGTGAATAAATAGAAGGAATTAGTAGGAGGGACGCATAAATTGGCCAAATTATGCGCAAAAAACCTTCATTTTTCAAAGTGACATCAGTCTAGATACAATATTTCTTATATATTCATGTATGGAGTGCCGAAGTTCTTTTTGCAATTTAGATTACTTTTTTCTTCAGAGCACCCGCATAGACCAGTGAGCGACCCCTCTCTTTTTTCTATTAATCATTTTTGGGATCCCGCTCCTGGGACATTGCAGCAGGTACGTGTTCACACTATTAGAAGTTTGACAGCCTTTTTTCTGACCATGCGTCCCTCCCACTAATTCCTTCTATTTATTCACAGGTGGTTTTAACTAGCTCTACCAGCCCATACATTGTAGGTTTAAAGCCCAAGCAGAGACATATTGTCCATACAGGCTTACAGCCCAAGAGTGGCATATCCAGTGGTAGCGTGGCGTAGTTACCCATCATACAAAGGTGACCTTGTCATGGTTGATGGGCACACATAAATTGGCCAAATTATGAGCAAAAAACCTTCATTTTTCAAAGTGACATCAGTCTAGATACAATATTTCTTATATATTCATGTATGGAGTGCCGAAGTTCTTTTTGCAATTTAGGGCACTGCAGGTAGACAGGCTGGCGGGCACGGCTGATAGACAGGCTGGCGGGCACAGCTGGTAGACAGGCAGGCGGGCACTGAGACCTGAGGGCTGAGGAGTCTGTTAGCACACAAAGAACAACCTTGCGCAGGCACCTCCATTTTGGAGGAGGTGCTTTAAATAGGGGTGGTCCTCTGGCCATTGGTCGGGGACTCTTTAGGACGGTGAGCGCGCCCCCTTTAAGAGGGAGGGAGAGCGCGCGCGCCCTATGCACAGTGCCCGGGAAGCTGCGCGAGGTGCGTGCAGCAGCGGCAGGGGATCTGGAGGACGCCGGACCAGGACCGCGGCGTTGAGGGGAGCGGCGTCAGAATTCTGTGTGAAACTTATAGTTGCATAGAAATTTTGTGATTTTTGGCATTTTTTACATTAGCTTTGGAAACTTTTTTAATAGTAAGCAGGGCATAGAAAAAGGGGATGTAGTAGATTGCTCACAAGTTCATCATAATTTGCACCATAACAATAGTTTAACCCCTTCACCTCCAAGCCAGTTTTCACTTTCATGACCAGGCCAACTTTTACAATTCTGACCAGTGTCACTTTATGGGGTAATAACTCTGGAACGATTCAACGGATCCCAGTGATTCTGAGAATGTTTTCTCGTGACATATTATACATCATGATAGTGGTAAAATTTGTTTGATATGACTTGCGTTTATTTGTGAAAATATCGAAAATTTGGCGAAAATTTCAAACATTTTGCAATTTTCAAACTTTGAATTCTTATGCCCTTAAACCAGAGAGATATGTCACACAAAATATTTAATAAATAACATTTACCACATGTCTACTTTACATATGAATCATTTTTGAAGCATCATTTTTTTGTTAGGAAGTTAGAAGGGTTAAAAGTTCATCAGCTATTTCTCATTTTTCCAACAAAATTTACAAAACCACTATTTCTTAGGGACCACATCACATTTGAAGTGACTTTAGGGAGCCTATATGACAGAGAATACCCAAAAGTGACACCATTCTAAAAACTCCACCCCTCAAAACCACGTTCAAGAAGTTTATTAACCCTTCAGGTGTTTCACAGGAATTAATGCAATGTGTAAGGAAAAAGTGAACATTTTATTTTTTCCCACAAAAATTATGCTTTAGCTCCAAATTTTTTATTTTCACAAGGTTAACAGAAGAAAATGGACCCCAAAATGTGTTGTGCAATTTCTGCTGACTACGTGATACCCCATATGTTGGGAAAAACTACTGTTTGGAAGCTCGGAAGGGAAGGAGCACCGTTTGACTTTATGAACACCAAAATGGCTGGAATCGAGAGCAGACGCCATGTCGTGTTTGGAGAGTCCCTGATGTGCCTAAACAGTGAAAATCCCCCCACAACTGACCTCATTTTGGAAAACTAGACCCCTCAATGAATGTATCTGGATGTGTGGTGAGCACCTTGAACCCCCAGGTGCTTCAAAGAAATTTGTAACATTGAGCCGAGAAAATGAAAAATCATATTTTTCCTACAAAAATTTTATTTTAGCCCCAAATTTTGCCTTTTCACAAAGGTAACAGGAGAAAATGGATCATACAATTTGTTGTGCAATTTCTCCTGAGTACAGAGATACCCCATACAGTGGGGAAAAAAAATATTTAGTCACCCACCAATTGTGCAAGTTCTCCCACTTAAAAAGATGAGAGGCCTGTAATTGATATCATAAGTAGTCCTCAACTATGAGAGACAAAATGAGAAAACAAATCCTGAAAATCACATTGTCTGATTTTGAAAGAAATTTTTTTCTAATTTTGGTGGAAAATAAGTATTTGGTAAATTACAAACAAGCAAGATTTCTGGCTCTCACAGACCTGTAACTTCTTCTTTAAGTGACTCCTCTGTCCCCAACTCATTACCTGTAGTACTGGCACCTGTTTGAACTTGTTATCATTATAAAAGACATCTGTCCGCAACCTCAAACAGTCACACTCCAAACTCCACTATGGTGAAGACCAAAGAGCTGTTGAAGGACACCAGAAACAAAATTGTAGCCCTGCACCAGGCTGGGAAGACTGAATCTGCAATAGGCAAGCAGCTTGGTGTGAAGAAATCAACTGTGGGAGCAATAATTAGAAAATAGAAGACATACAGTGGTGGCCAAAAATATTGGCACCCCTGCAATTCTGTCTGATAATACTCAGTTTCTTCCTGAAAATGATTGCAATCACAAATTCTTTGGTATTATTATCTTCATTTAATTTGTCTTCAATGAAAAAAACACAAAAAGAATTGTTCTAAAGCCAAATTGGATATAATTCCACACCAAACCTAAAAAAGGGGGTGGACAAAAGTATTGGCACCCTTTGAAAAATCATGTGATGCTTCTCTAATTCATGTAATTAACAGCACCTGTAACTTACCTGTGGCACCTAACAGGTGTTGGCAATAGCTAAATCACACTTGCAGCCAGTTAACATGGATTAAAGTTGACTCAACCTCTGTCCTGTGTCCTTGTGTGTACCACATTGAGCATGGAGAAAAGAAAGAAGACCAAAGAACTGTCTGAGGACTTGAGAAACCAAATTGTGAGGAAGCATAAGCAATCTCAAGGCTACAAGTCCATCTCCAAAGACCTGAATGTTCCTGTGTCTTCCGTGCGCAGTGTCATCAAGAAGTTTAAAGCCCATGGCACTGTGGCTAACCTCCCTAGATGTGGACAGAAAAGAAAAATTGACCAGAGATTTCAATGCAAGAGTGTGCGGATGGTGGATAAAGAACCTCGACTAACATCCAAACAAGTTCAAGCTGCCCTGCAGTCCGAGGGTACAACAGTGTCAACCCGTACTATCCGTCGGCGTCTGAATGAAAAGGGACAGTATGGTAGGATACCCAGGAAGACCCCACTTCTTACCCCGAGACATAAAAAAGCCAGGCTGGAGTTTGCCAAAACTTACCTGAGAAAGCCTAAAACGTTTTGGAAGAATGTTCTCTGGTCAGATGAGACAAAAGTAGAGCTTTTTGGGAAAAAGCATCAACATAGAGTGTACAGGAAAAAAAAAGAGGCATTCAAAGAAAAGAACACGGTCCCTACAGTCAAACATGGCCGAGGTTCCCTGATGTTTTGGGGTTGCTTTGCAGCCTCTGGCACTGGACTGCTTGACCGTGTGCATGGCATTATGAAGTCTGAAGACTACCAACAAATTTTGCAGCATAATGTAGGGCCCAGTGTGAGAAAGCTGGGTCTCCCTCAGAGGTCATGGGTCTTCCAGCAGGACAATCACCTAAAACACACTTCCAAAAGCACTATAAAATGGTTTTAGAGAAAGCACTGGAGACTTCTAAGGTGGCCACCAATGAGTCCAGACCTAAATCCCATAGAACACCTGTGGAGAGATCTCAAAATGGCAGTTTGGAGAAGGCACCCTTCAAATATCAGGGACCTGGAGCAGTTTGCCAAAGAAGAATGGTCTACAATTCCAGCAGAGCATTGTAAGAAACTCATTGATAGTTACCGGAAGCGGTTGTTCGCAGTTATTTTGGCTAAAGGTTGTGCAACCAAGTATTAGGCTAAGGGTGCCAATACTTTTGTCTGGCCCTTTTTTGGAGTTTTGTGTGAAATGATCAATGATTTGATTTTTGCTTCATTCTCTTTTGTGTTTTTTCCTTGCAAGCAAATTAAATGAAGATAATAATACCAAAGAATTTGTGATTGCAATCATTTTCAGGAAGAAACTGAGTATTATCTGACAGGATTGCAGGGGTGCCAATACTTTTGGCCAGCACTGTACAAGACCACTGATAATCTCCCTCAATCTGGGGCTCCACACAAGATCTCACCCCGTGGGGTCAAAATGATCTCAAGAACGGTGAGCAAAAATCCCAGAACCACACGGGGGGACCTAGTGAATGACCTGCAGAGAGCTGGGACCAACGTTACACAAGCTAACACACTACGCCGCCAGGGACTCATTATCCTGCAGTGCCAGACGTGTCCCCCTGCTTAAGCCATTACATGTTCGGGCCAATCTGAAGTAGCTTGCTAGAGAGCATTTGGATGATCCAGAAAAGTATTGGGAGAATGTCATATGGTCAGATTAAACCAAAGTAGAACTGTTTGATAGAAACACAACGCGAGGTGTTTGGAGGAGAAAGAATGCAGAGTAGCATCCAAAGAACACCATACCTACTGTGAAGCATGGGGTTAGCATATCATGCTTTGGGGCTGTTTCTCTGCCAAGGGACCAGGACGACTGATTCATGTACATGAAAGAATGAATGGTGCCATGTATCGTGAGATTTTGAGTGCAAACCTCCTTCCATCACCAAGAGCATTGAAGATGAAACGTGGCTGGGTGTTTCAGCATGACAATGATACCAAGCACACCGCCAGGGCAACGAAGGAATGGCTTTGTAAGAAGCTTGGAGTGGCCTAGCCAGTCTCCAGATATAAACCCTATAGAAAACCTTTGGAGGAGGTTGAAAGTCTGTGTTGCCCAGCGACAGCCCCAAAACATCACTGCTCTAGAGGAGTTCTGCATGGAGGAATGGGCCAACATACCAGCAACAGTGTGTGCCAACCTTGTGAAAACTTACAGAAAACGTTTGACCTCTGTCATTGCCAACAAATGATATATAACAAAGTATTGAGATGAACTTTTGTAATTGACCAAATACTTATTTTCCACCAAAATTAGAAAAAAAATTCTTTCCAAATCAGACAATGTGATTTTCAGGATTTGTTTTCCTATTTTGTCTCTCATAGTTGAGGTCTATCTATGATGTCAATTACAGGCCTCTCTCATCTTTTTGAGTTGGAGAACTTGCACAATTGGTGGCTGATGAAATACTTTTTTTCCCCACTGTATGTGGTTGAAAACTACTTTTGAGGCACAGTGCAAAGCTCAGAAGGGAAGAAGAGCAATATTGGAGTTCAGATTTTGCTTGAATGGTTTGAGGGTGCCATGTTACAATGGCAGAGCCCTTGAAGTGCCAGAACAGCAAACCCCCCCCCCCCCCATAATTTACGTCATTTTACAAGCTACACCTCTCAATGAATTCATCTAGGTGTGCAGTGAGCATGTTTACAAAGCCACCAAAACATTCAGAAGAATCAGCGTAGGGTATTACATACACTGATTTACAAATTACCCCAGGGAAAAAAACCTAACTGAAGATTCTAAATATAAAATATAACCCTTATTGTTTTAGTTAATATAAGACTGGTGTGCAATATTAAAATCACAAGAGTATGCAGTGGTTAACAATATGGAATCTTTTCCTTGGTCCAAAGGATACAAAATTAATCTCTGTTTTTTGCTAATAATTATTCAGGCAATCAGATAGATAAGGAGAGATCATTCATTTGTAGACTGAAACAGTCTATATATTCAGAAGATGAGAATAGTAAGTAGTGTCTTTAGGGATACAGTTATATATGTGACATGGTGTTTTATAATGTCTATTTATTGTAATAATTCTCTGCTAGATTCTCATTAGAGAGAATATATCTAATGTTTGCAGTATAATATCTGTCCCTTTCAAGATGTAGCTGCTTGGGCAACTCTAAGTTCACTTGTGACGAAACAGCTTCTTATCTTAATCAGTCAGATGTCTAGATTTGTTAAACCAAAAGAAATACATTATTGTGTTTGTGTTGACTTGTGAATGTATGTGTTTTTCTGTGGCTGGTCAAGAAGGACATACTATTAGGCTAGATCCATACGATCTGGAGCCGACTGCGGACGAGCCGCCTCCGGCTTCCGTTCATTATGCAAATGAGCGGCGGCCATTTGTTTTTTTTTCTCACAAGCGGGCTTTCCCCATAGAGGTTAGGTCTATGGGGAAAGTCTGCATGTGGACCCGCAGGAGAAATTGACATGCTGCGGTCTGGATGTCAGATTCCGCGGGTGTGCCGCAAACGCATAGTGGGCATGGGATTTGTATAAATCCCACCCACTATGCTGTAACATCTGGTCACTGCGGATTGCATGCAGCACACTTGCGCTGAGTCCAATCTGCAGTGAACACTGTTCGTGTGCACATACCCTTATTTGCATAAACCTGAATGTTGACTTCTTTTGGTTTTGAAACAATAATGTTTGTTAATATGTTAATTACATATTATACTAAAGCCAGCTAGATGTTGATTTACAAGAGCCCCCTGCTATACCACCTATGTAAATTTATTAAATACCCGAACAATGAGACATGAGCCCTGTGGAATAATACCCTCCCTGATCTTTGACCTGTGTATGTGTGCTTGATAAAACAATTGTAACTATTTAAGGGACATATGCCTCTGTAGCAGAGAATATTGAAAGAGAGACTTTACAAGGAGAATTAAAGATCAGACAGACTATTCAGAACATCAGCTTGGTAGCATGGCTTTATCCGGAGAGACACAGATTTGGATTCTACATGATTCCGGCCTAAGGATACACGGCCCTGACTGGAAGGATACGGATCTGCTCCATTGACCATCAGAAAACCCATTGATACAGTTGGGAAGACCAGATTGGGAAGATGAAGTCACTTGGCCCCATGGATATGTTGTTTGGGGTTGCCAGGTGGGACTCTCCAGTCGCATGGAACCCATAGAGACATTCGGAGAAGCCAGATTGGGACCAGCCGCTCAACTGACCCCATGGAACCTCTCGGAGAGACCAGGGTGGGACCCTCGGTTCTCCTGGCCTTGTACCTCGATAGATTGTCAGATACCTAAGCTTGCCGCTGCCTCCTCTCTGTGGGGGCCCGCCAAAAGCGGGGGTCCACTGGTTGAGGTAGTTGGACCCAGGGTCTTCACACCACTGTAATTCACTTCAAAATTTTTCTGGGTTCTTACAGAATATCTATCTCAGGATGTAATTTTAAGGCCACGGCCACAGTATTTGATCAGTATTTTTTCTCAGGAGTGGGAGCCAAAACCAGCAGTGGGTGATAAATGCAGAATTGGTGACTTGTTTCTATTATACCTTTTTTCGGATTGTGTTTCACCTGGTTTTGGCTCCCACTCCTGAGAAAAAATACTGACCGAATACTGACCAAATACTGATAGTGGGGCCGTGGCCTAAGGGTATGTGCCCACAATGAGGAGCCATTGCGGCCCCGACGCTGCAGAACAGCCATGCAGCTTCTGCCCTCATTATGCAAATGAGCGACCGCAATTTTTTTTTCACATGCGGACTCTCCTCATTGATGTTAGTCCATGGGTAAAGTCCACATGCAAGAGAAATTGACATGCTGTGGATCTGAAAGACGCGCCACATGTCAGTTTCCACCGGTGATAGGCTGGTGTACAGAGACACATAGTGGACATGGGATTTCTAGAAATCCCATCCACTATGCTGCAACATCTGTCCGCTGTAGGTTTGACGCTGCATAAATACGCAGCGCCAAACCCGCAGCATTTCATGATCGTGGGCACATACCCTAAAGGTGACTCTCAGCCCATTCAAAGGCATCAATTATGAGACATCTTATCTGGATTAATAGAATACTGACTGTCGCTAATACTCAAACATCTATTCCTGTTAGGATACAGTCGCCATATTGTATAGCTCTGATTAAATGTGGACTACTGATCTAATTGCCCCCACTATTCTACATGAATTCCTCCATAAGTTTACTGTGATGACTCACTGATTAATCATTATACTTGGTCAATGCAGTGTGGCCACGACCAACACTTTATTGCTTGGTGTAACCAACTAGCAAACCATTGATTTTAAATGAAGTAACAAGCTGCCTCCCCTCCTCTTGAAAGGAACAGGTATTATACTGCAAAAATGAGATACTGTATATTCTCTCTAATGAGAATCTAGCAGGGAATTATTACAATAGACATTATTAAACACTATGTCACATATATAACTGTATCCCTAAAGACACTACTTACTATTCTCATCTTCTGAATATATAGACTGTTTCACTCTACGAATGAATGATCTCTCCTTATCTGATTGCCTGAATAATTATCAGCAAAAAACAGAGATTAATTTTGTATCCTTTGGACCAAGGAAAAGGATACAAGGTTATATTTTATATTTAGAATCTTCAGTTAGGTTTATTTGCAATGGGAATTTGTAAATCAGTGAGCATGTTGATACCACATGTGCCTCACAGAAATTTATACCATTGAGCGGTGAAAAAATAATTACATTTTTACAGCTAAAATGTGGTTTTAGCCCCAAATTTTTAATTTTTATAAGGGCTAATAGGAAAAAATGGATGTCTCCATTTGTTGTGCAATTTCTTCCAAGTGCGCAAAAACAATACATGTAATCAGGAACTACTTTTGAGGCAAAGCGCAAAGCTCAGGAGGGAAGAAGCGCCATATTATTGTGCAGATTTTACTGTTGTGATTTGCGGGTGCCATGACCCACTGGGAGAGCCCCTGAGGTGCCAGAACAGCAGAATCCTCCATAAGTGACCCCATTTTACAAACTACACCTCTCAGTGAATTTATTTAGGGGTGCAGTGATCATATTGACACCACAGCTGGGTCACAGAATTTTATACCAGTGGGCGGTGAAGAAAAAATAATTACATTTTTACAACAAAAATGATGTTTTAGCCCCAGATTTTAAATTTTCACACAGGGAAATGGGTAGAAATGACACCAAAATTTGTCACACAATTTCTGCTGAACGTGGCAAAACCCTATATGTGGTTGTACAGTACTGCTTTGCCACACGGCGAGACTCAGGAGGGATGGAGCGCTATTTGCCTACTGGAGCGCAGAGTTTTCTAGAATAGTATGCAGACTCCATATTCAGAGCCCCTAAGTGCAAGACGAGCAGAATACTCCCTCAAGTGACCCTATTTTGGAAATTATACCCCTTTGGGAATTTATCTACAGGTGTAGTGATGATTTGACTCAATGGGTGTTTTCCAGAAACAAGCAGCAGTGGATGTTGTGGAGTGAAAATTGCAAACCTGCTATTGTAGTGCCCAGCTTTTGGAGACATGAACTGTAAATTACACAGGCTCTCATCCCAACAGAAATGCCAAACATGTGGACGCTAAATGTGGTTTAGGCACACTGAGGCTCAAAGGGGAGAAGGGCATTTGGATTTGGGAGTGCAGAATTCGCTGGATTTCTTTTGGGGGGTGAGGAGCCATAGTGCTTTTCCAGAACCTTTGTACTACCACTAACGTGGAAGCCCCCTATATTTACATTGACAGATGATGGACCTGAGTGGGGATTTGCTTTTTTTATAGATTGAGTTGAAGCTTTTATTGGGAAAATTTTGGATCACATTTATCCTGCACTCTATGCTGAGCACTTACATCGGGGTTTCCATCTAAATTTCCGAGTGACGTGATTCAGCTGAAACTCCCGACGGACCGACTCGCTATAATGAGGCAGCCGAGTTACTCTTGACTCCGCCTGGCGGACCACGCTTTTATTTTCCATTTTTTTTTTTGGAGGGACAAGATGATGTTTTCAGCAATACTATTTTTCTTTATATTTGTTTTTTTTTCTCATGTTTTATTCCACTTTTTGTTCGTTGGTATGATGAAAAAGCATAGTTTTTTGCCTAGTTTTTTATTTTTGTTACAGAGTTTACTGAAGGGGTTAACTAGTGTGACAGTTTTATAAATCGGGTTGTTCCAGATGTGGCAATACCAAATATGTGTACTTTTTTTTTTATTATATAAAAATAGTTATTTATACAATATATTTTTATTATTTTGTGATTTGCTTTTTTATATTTTTACAAATAATTTTTACTTAGTCCCTCCATGGGACTTTCACTTTCAGCAGTCTGATTGCTGTTATAAAGCATTGCAATGCTTTATAACAGTCAGTGCTACACTGACGTAAGCTTCTTAGATCATGCTCTGCACATGGTCAAACAAGCTTGCCGTAGCCTGGTGACCTGCAGTGAAAACTGACCGGCAGTGCATTTTTCATGTAGACTTGACTGAGATGAGGAAAATCTGCAGTTTTGCTGCATTTCTCCCTTCAAAATAAAATATGACTGATGTAATAATTTAAAACATCAATGAAAACTGATTTATCGCACCACCCCAAAAATAATATAGCAGAAGTGCAAAAAGTGATACCTTTTGATTGGTGATAAACAGTGATATGAAAAGTAAAATAATTGTATGCAGTGATGAATTGTAACAACTGAAGAATAAAATCATTGTCTGGTCAAAATGTGTAGAATTCAGAGTTCAAAAAGAACGTGTCTGTTTTAATACATAAATTATGTTTCGTGCTGCTGTAAAGTGACTCAACAACAAGATATGCCAAAAGTGTATAATCCGAAAGAGTAATCTCATATATTCTCAGGACTGTGTCCTTGGTATCCTTCAGGAAAATATGTAGACTTCAGAATTGTATCAGCTTAGGTGGTGAACACCTACAGTTAGGTCCAAAAATATTTGGACAGTGATCAAATCCTCGTGATTTGGGCTCTGCATGCCACTATTTTTTTAATGTAAAGTGAAACAACTATAATGAAATTGAAGTGTAGATTTTCAGGTTTAATTAAAGGACTTGAACAAAAATATCCTGTGATACGTTTAGGATTTACAACCATTTTTCTACAAAGCCTTCTCATTTCAGGGGCTCAAAAGTAATCGGTCAACTTAACTTTACCATATATAAAATGTTAACTTTTGATACTTTGTAGAGAATTCTTTTCAGGCAATAAAGTCTTCTCTGTTTATGGTAGACCTAGATACTGAAACACCGACTTTCTGGAGAGTGTTCCTCACTTGGTGGATGTTGTGAAGGAGTTTTCCACCAAGGAAAGGATTCTGCGATCAGCTACTACTGTTGTCTACTGTGGACGTCCAGGTCTTTTTGAGTTCCCAAGCTCACCAGTGCGCTCTTCTTTTTGCAGAATGTACCAAACTGTTGATTTGACCACTCCTAATATTAATTTCGATCTCTCTGATGGATTTCTTCTTTTTTTCAGCCTGATGGTCTGTTTTTACACAGTGCGGTATAATATGATGATTGTAATATATTAAGAGCATAACAATTTTAATGGGAGTGCTTCTTTAAGGGTTATTTATCAAGTTATCCCCTTTCCAAAAGAGAACTTACTGATTGCTGCGAGTTTGACAACTGGGACCTCCAATGATCTCGAGAATGGAGTTCTGGAACCGGAGAACTGGTCTATGTAGAGTCCTGTCTTGAATGGTACATATGCTCAGCCTCATTCACTCTCCATGGGAGCGCTAGAAATACGAAGCCGCGTACTGCACTGTTTGTCTGAAAGTCCTAAAGACAGTGAATGGAGAGGAAGTTGAGCACGCTCATTGGCACTCCATTCAAGACAGGGGTTCTCCTGATAGATCGGAGTATAAATACAGTGAAGGAAATAATTATTTGATCCCTTGCTGTTTTTTTAAGTTTGCCCAATGACAAAGACATGAACAGTCTATAATTTAAGGGGGGGGTTAATTTTAACATTGAGAGACAGAATTGCCCCCCCCCCCCCTAAAAAAAACAAAAACATCACATTGTATAAATTAGATACATTTATTTGCATTTTGCAGTGAGAAATAAGTATTTGATCCTTTGATCCCTCTGGCAAACAACAATTAATACTTGGTGGCAAGCACAGCAGTCAGACGTTTTTTGTAGTTGATGATGAGGGTTACGCACATGTCAGGAGGAGTTTTGGTCCACTCCTCTTTGCGGATCATCTCTAAATCATTCAGATTTTGAGGCTGTCGCTTGTAGCTTCAACTCCCTCCATAAGTTTTCTATGGGATTAAGGTCTGGAGACTGGCTCGGCCACTCCATGACCTTAATGTGCTTCTTTTTAAGCCACTCCTTTGTTGCCTTGGCTGTATGTTTTGGGTCATTGTCTTGCTGGAAGACCCAGCTATGACCCATTTTTAATGTCCTGGCGGAGGGAAGGAGGTTGTCACTCTGGATTTTACGGCACATGGCTCCATCCATTCTCCCATTGATGCGGTGAAGTAGTCCTGTGCCCTTAGCAGAGAAACACCCGCAAAACATAATGTTTCCACCTCCATGCTTGACAGTGGGGACGGTGTTCTTTGGGTCATAGGCAGCATTTCTCTTCCTCCAAACACAGCGAGTTGAGTTAATGCCAAAGAGCTCAATTTTTGTTTCATCTGATCACAGCACCTTCTCCCAATAACTCACAGAATCATCCAGGTGGTCATTGGAAAATGTCAGACGGGCCTGCACATGTGCCTTCTTGAGCAGGGGGACCTTGCGGGAACGGCAGGATTCTAAACCTTTAAGGCGTAATGTGTTACCAATGGTTTTCTTGGTGACTGAGGTCCCAGCTGCCTTGAGATCATTAACAAGTTCCCCCTGTGTAGTTTTAGGCTGATCTCTCACCTTCCTCATGATCTAGGATACCCCACGAGGTGAGATTTTGCAATGGTGCCCCAGATCAATGTCTATTGACAGTCATTTTGTATTTCTTCCATTTTCTTACTATTGCACCAACAGTTGTCTCCTTCTCACCCAGCGTCTTACTTATGTTTTACTTATGGTTTTGTAGCCCATTCCAGCTTTGTGCAGGTCTATGATCTTGTCCCTGACATCCTTAGAAAGCTCTTTGGTCTGTCTGGCCCATGTTGTAGAGGTTAGAGTCTGACTGATTAATTGAGTCTGTGGACAGGAGTCTTTTATACAGGTGACTGTGCAAGACAGCTGTCTTTAATGCAGGTAACGAGTTGATTAGGAGCGTCTAACTGGTCTGTAGCAGCCAGAACTCATAATGGTTTGTAGGGGATCAAATAGTTATTTCTCACTGCAAAATGAAAATAAATTTATCTAATTTATACAATGTGATTTTTTTGGAATATTCTATCTCTCAATGTTAAAATTAACCTACCTTTAAAATTATAGACTGTTCATGTCTTTGTCAGTGGGCAAACTTACAAAAACAGCAAGGGATTAAATAATTATTTCCTTCACTGTAGGTGATAACTTCATAAGTTGGGAAAGCTTTAAAAGACATCCTGTACTGTGGACCAGTGGGGGAATTCATCAAGACTTACATTTTATACACCTTCCAAGATAAAACGTCCTCTGGAGTAATTTTATTACAAAGCATAAGTCTAAATGAATTTGGAGCATCCTTTGGGCTGTCCATGTGAGAGAGTCATGACCTGGTGGACATTTCTGCTATTTCAATGCATAACTTATTAATTATCTGTCAGGATGTGCTAGGGAATGGTTTCTCTTTTCAGAAAAGCGACAAGGTTTGCGTGAAATTATAAAGTATAGAAAAATTTTCTTGTGCAACTACATGTTCTGCAAACATTTTTAACTTTTATACACCAGTTGTCTGGACTGTAGTGAGCAAGTAGTGTGAAACATTTGGACAAAAATAGTCAAAACAGTAAAAACAAACTACGGGCTTCAGCATTTTATGTATAAAAGCTAATTATTTTTCTTCGGGGGGATTCCCTTCATCAGATAAAAATCTGATGAAGTAGAATAAACTTAAGAGGAACAGGATACCCTTGAAACAGGTAATAGTTTTTAGACCATAATTTGCTCTCATACTTCATGAGCTGGAGTCCGTATTTTATTTTTTTAAACTACTTTTTTATGCAAATAATTAAAGAAGTACTCCCATCATAGTTTTTATCCTCTTAATATACGGCATTCATCATACTATATAGCAATGTGTACTTACAATTGCTCATTTTGCCAACAGGAGGTCAAGTTTCCCTGTATGAGTCATAAGTCACTGCAAAAGTCCCTGGAAAAGAAAGGAGCGGAGAGCTGGGTCAGGAGTTGAAGAGGGGAATGATTTTTGCAGGGACAAGAGAAGAAGCAACTGGGTAGAAAGGCAAAATGACCAATTGTAAGTACACAGTGCTATATAGCATGATTGCAATATAGTAAGAGGATAAAACCTTTGATGGGAGGAGGAGTGCTTCTTTAACACTTAGTTCTCAGTTCCTGACACCCCGAACAGTGAATCCTGGAAATGACCTGAGCTTGAATCTACTCTCATGCATGTGAAGGGATATTAAGGGAGCACTGGACTGCCCAGTTCACAGCTTGGGGGGGTGCCCAGTGCCTCCTCCACCACAAACACTCTGCAAACCGCAACACGGACCTCCTACTATACTGTATACATTCCAGAGGCTCCCATCACAGACCCCCACTATATACACACTGCATCTCCCCTCACAGATACTCCCCCATAGCGCCCTATTCTATAATTTCCCCACTTTATTCACTCAACAAATCCCCTCACAGACAACCCCCACCACTATGCACACTCCACAGACTCCCCCACAAATCCACCCCACATACACTGAAAATCAGTACGCAGACCCCCCACTATATACACACACTGCATATCCCCTCACAGACCCCCACCGCCACTATATACACATTGCATATCCCCTCAGACCCCCACCGCCACTATATACACACACTACATATCCCCTCACAGACCCCCACTATATACATACTGCATATCCCCCTCACAGACCCCCACCGCCACTATATACACACTGCATATCCCCCTCACAGACCCCCACCGTCAGTATATTCACACTGCTTATCCCCTCACAGACCCCCACCGTCAGTATATTCACACTGCTTATCCCCTCACAGACCCCCACCGTCACTATATACACACTGCATATCCCCTCACAGACCCCCAAAGCCACTATATACACACTGCATATCCCCTCACAGACCCCCACCACCACTATATACACACTGCATATCCCCTCACAGACCCCCACCACCACTATATACACACTGCATATCCCCCTCACAGACCCCCACCGCCACTATATACACACTGCATATCCCCTCACAGACCCCCACCGCCACTATATACACACTGCATATCTCCTCACAGACCCCCACCGCCACTATATACACACTGCATATCCCCTCACAGACCCCCACCGCCACTATATACACACTGCATATCCCCTCACAGACCCCCCTCGCCACTATATACACACTGCATATCCCCTCACAGACCCCCACCGCCACTATATACACACTGCATATCTCCTCACAGACCCCCCTCGCCACTATACACACTGCATATCCCCTCACCACTATATACACACACTGCATATCCCCCTCACAGACCCCCACCGCCACTATATACACACACTGCATATCCCCCTCACAGACCCCCACCGCCACTATATACACACTGCATATCCCCTCACAGACCCCCACCACCACTATATACACACTGCATATCCCCTCACAGACCCCCACCACCACTATATACACACTGCATATCCCCTCACAGACCCCCACCACCACTATATACACCCTGCATATCCCCTCACCACTATATACACACACTGCATATCCCCTCACAGACCCCCACTATATACACACTGCATATCTCCTCACAGATCCCCACCGCCACTATATACACACTGCATATCCCCTCACAGACCCCCACCGCCACTATATACACACTGCATATCCCCTCACAGACCCCCCTCGCCACTATATACACACTGCATATCCCCTCACAGACCCCCCTCGCCACTATATACACACTGCATATCCCCTCACAGACCCCCACCGCCACTATATACACACTGCATATCCCCTCACAGACCCCCACCGCCACTATACACACTGCATATCCCCTCACCACTATATACACACACTGCATATCCCCCTCACAGACCCCCACCGCCACTATATACACACTGCATATCCCCTCACAGACCCCCACCGCCACTATATACACACTGCATATCCCCTCACCACTATATACACACACTGCATATCCCCCTCACAGACCCCCACCACTATATACACACTGCATATCCCCCTCACAGACCCCCACCGCCACTATATACACACTGCATATCCCCTCACAGACCCCCACCGCCACTATATACACACTGCATATCCCCTCACAGACCCCCACCACTATATACACACACTGCATATCCCCCTTACAGACCCCCACCGCCACTATATACACACTGCATATCCCCTCACAGACCCCCACCGCATATCCCCTCACAGACCCCCACCGCCACTATATACACACTGCATATCCCCTCACAGACCCCCACCGCCACTATATACACACTGCATATCCCCTCACAGACCCCCACCGCCACTATATACACACTGCATATCCCCTCACAGACCCCCACCGCCACTATATACACACTGCATATCCCCTCACAGACCCCCACCGCCACTATATACACACTGCATATCCCCTCACAGACCCCCACCGCCACTATATACACACTGCATATCCCCTCACAGACCCCCCTCGCCACTATATACACACTGCATATCCCCTCACAGACCCCCACCACTATATACACACACTGCATATCCCTTCACAGACCCCTCCCTCACGGTATACACACTTAGTACCCCCTCATAGACCCCCCCACCACTATATACACACACTGCATATCCCCTCAGACCCCCACCGCCACTATATGAACACTGCATATCCACTCACACTGCATATCCCCTCACAGACCCCCACCGCCACTATATACACACTGTAAATCCCCATACTATAATCCCCCCTCCACAGACCTCCCATATTCTCCTCAGGAGCTTACAACACGCGCTTCCCTAATGCGATCATATGAGAGCAATCACATGACCAGTGGGACGCGTGACCGGATGACGTCATGCCTAGCAGGAGCCCATACACTCTAGCATCTTCCGCACACATTGGTTCCGCTTTAGAGCTGTTTCCAGACGTGTCTGCTCAGCGGTGGATACTTCCTGCGGAAGCGGCGACCATGTGGCCCATGTGAGTGCAGACTGGTGTGGATCACAGCCCGGGATAGTCACAGTTGATGTAAGTGAGACATGAGCGGGCCTGGTGTGACTGCAACATGGGACTGTAAGGCGCTGCTGGAGTACTAGAAGTCGCAGCATTCAGAGCACAGGCATCTGTGAGGAGGGCTGCTTGTGTGGCCCTGGCTGCCTCCTGTCAGTAATGCTAGGATTAGTAGTAGGGGATGATTGTGAGGGACACGTCCTAGTCATACAGTCACGGGCCCATTGTTATGTATGATGACCCTCACTCCATGTATGATGATTCCGGAATGGGCTTTCCCAGTGTCAGAAAACCCCTGGATCCAGCTGCACATGTGTGTCACTCCCCCTCTCCAGGTCCAGCGCTTAATCTCTGCCGCTCCTGGTGTTTTATTGTCTGCAGTGCTGATGTCACATCTGCAGCGCTGCAGCCAGTCACTGAGCTCAGCTTGTGCTCTCCCTCAGGTAGATGATCTGAGATCAATGACTGGCTGCAGCGCTGCTATAGCTAATAGAAGAATGATACTTTTTGCTTTCACTTACTTTTGGTAGGTGACGGATTACTTTTCTGAATCAGTTTAGTTTCTCTCTTCCTAGGACAGACTGAGAGGTGGAATTCAGAAACGTAGATGTGAGCAGAGCCGGATCCCTTTCTGTACAGCGCTCACATCTACTCTACAGCCTCTTCCTGTTCCACATTCATCCAGACACCGATAAAGATCCAAAAAATGGAGGAAAAAGAGCAAAAGAAACACCGGAAGAAAAACAGTGGAGCAAAAGCCAACAAGAAACGAAAGCGGCAGCAAGATGAGGGTGGAACTGCTGGCACCGAGGAAGATGCCAGGAAGAGAAATCCCAAGGCATTCACTGTGAAGTCTGCTGTGCGCATGGCCCGAACCTTCCACAGGTAAGGAATAAGCCGCAGGCCGGATCTCCTTTGTAGCAGGCCCATATTGCTGTGTCCGTAATGGAGGAGATGAGAGGAAAGTCCTGACTACCTCATTCCTAGCACCCCGCTGTGTATGTGTTGCAGTTGCCATGATTTGCTGGATGATCAAGGATCTCTGGAGGGAAGGTCAATGGCTCATCAGTGGGTGTGGGCACCTTTCATGGCATCTTACCGTACCAGCCATGTGGATGGCATTTATTGCGATCTCATGCCCACACTGCTTTTTTTTATTTGCAATATGTCAATTTCTCTTCCGGTAAATATGCATTTTATTTGTGCAATTCTCCCATAGACTTGAATGAGATGAGAAAAATCTGCACATGAAAAACACATATGTATATTTATTAAGCTTCCATTGCAGAAACAAAGTAAAAACGCATTTAACCTACACGTGTAATCTGCAGACGAATTTATCCTACACGTGTAATCTGCAGATGAATTTATCAGAAAAGATTTACAATATTGTTATTACAGGTTGGTTTAATTGCAGTGAAAGGTTATAGTTAAAGGTGCGGTCCACTATGATTTTATTTATTGTTATTCACCTACTGGACCTCCGTTATTCCCCGGTACTACTCCCCGTGTACTCCTCCAGAATCCTAACCTCTACGGGCTGGGAACATCACGTGACCGCTGCAGCTGATCAGCGAGTGCTGATAAGTGTTTTAAGACCACTATGGAACCATGTTTAAATTAAATTGGTCTAAAACCACTTTAAATTGTATAGCTTCCCTTGCTTGTAATTTTCTTATGTATTGTTTTTATATTATTACTTTGACATAGTCGTACTTGCTTGTCACCACAGGACGCAGGATCTCAAAACAAAAAAGCATCATATACCAGTGGTGGATCGTACTCCTCTAGAGCCACCTCCTGTTGTCGTAGTAGTTGTTGGACCCCCAAAAGTTGGAAAGAGCACTCTGATTCGTTGCTTGATTAAAAATTTTACCAAGCAGAAACTCACCGAGATCCGTGGACCTGTCACTATCGTCTCTGGTAAGAGTTGTTACTTTATAAATGCATATGCTGCAGGATTTCTCATTTAGAGAATGGTAGTTAGTATGCCATTGACAACTAGCTTTTGTTTACCTTGGGAATATACATTTATATAGATTTTGGTCCTTAGGTGTTCTTGTTATTTTCAAACCTGCCTGCAACATTTTATTGAATTTTGTTTATTTTTTAATATCTCCTACGGATGTTTTTTCTTTAACCCCTTCACGACATTTGACATACCTATTCATCATGGTGGAGTAGGAGTTCCCAACCAATGACGTATAGGTACGTTATGGCGATTGTTCATAGCATAGGAACTGTGCTAGCGTGATTAAAGCCCAAACTGCCCCCGGCTGTTTAACCCCCTAAATGGCGCAACATTTAGCAATGAGGTGGCTTCCTCTCCCGTTCGATCTGCGTCTCCGCAACACCATCATGAGGGCCTGATGGTCGTCATGATGACCTCCGGGTTTGCCAGTGACTGTGGCCTAGTTAGACCATACCAGGAGCATGGTCAAAGGGGCTCCTATCAGTGTAATACTGACAGGTATAATGCATTGCAATGCGTTATACCAGAGATTAGAGAAATAAAAGTTACAGTCCCATAGAGGGACTAAGTAAAAGTGTTTAAAAAAAAAAAAAAAAAAAAAAAAAAAAAAGGAAAACAAATATATACTAATAAATACATATATTTATGTAAAAATAAACAAAGTGCGAATTTGTTATCGCCGCGTCCGGAATGACCTGATCTATAAAACTTGTCACGTTAGTTAACAGCTTCAGTGAACACCGTAAAAAAGAAATAAAAAAAGGCAAAAAGTTATGCTTTCATCATACTGCTGACGAAAAGTGGAATAGAATGTTATCAAAAGTCGAATGGAAATAAAAATGGTATTGCTGAAAACATGATCGCGTAAAAATAAACTATAGCTCTCAGAATAAAGCGATGCAAAAACAATTATTTTTTTCTATAGAATAATTTTTATTGTGTAAAAGCGCCAAAACATAAAGATACATAAATGGGTTATCGCTATGACTGGAAGAAGAACTGTCTTATCAATTTTACCACACGTGGAACGGCATAAAAACAATTCCTGATTCGCTTGTTTTTGTTCATTCTGCCTCACAAAAATTGTAATAGAAAGCCATCAAAAAAATTTCATCTGTCTGAAAATGGTACAAAAAAAACAAGCCCTTACGTGACTTTTGGCAAAAATATAGAAAAATTATAGCTCTTAGGATATGGCAATGCAAAAAGTTGTTTTTGCAAAAAAACTAAACTTTTTAGTGTGTGACAGCAGCCAAACATAAAAACCCGATATAAATGTGGTATCCCTGTAATCACACCGACCCGAAGAATAAAGTTGTCTAATCACTTATACCGCACGAGGAACGGCGTAAAAAATAGATAAAACCATTTCTTCACCCGCTGCTGATTTGTTCATTTTGCCTCCCAAAGATCGCAGTAAGGCTCAGCTCACATTTATCCTGCGTTTCCATGTAGGTTTCTGGAAAACGTGATTCAGACGGAAACGCTGACCGATTTGCAATTTTCTCTCAGCAATATCCACTGCTGCTTGTTTTTGGAAAACACATGGAGTCAAAATAATCACTACACCTGTAGATACATTTCCAAAATGAGGTCACTTGAGGGGGGATTCTGCTCCTCTAGCACTTAGGGTCTCTATATATTGAGTCCGCAAACTATTCTAGGAAAATCTGCTTTCCAGGAGGCAAATGGCGCTCCCTCCCGAGTCTCACCATATGGCTAAGCAGTACTATACAGCCACATATGGAGTATTGTCATGTTCAGCGGAAATTGTGAGACAAATTTTGGTGTCAATTTTACCCATTTAACCTTGTGAAAATGCAAAATCTTGGGCTAAAACAAAATTTTGGTAAAAATGCAATTATTTTTTCTTCACTGTTCAATGGTATAAAATGCTGTAAAACAACTATGGTGTCAATATGATAACTGTACACCTAGATCGATTTATTGAGAGGTGTAGTTTGTAAAGTGGGGTCACTTGTGGGGGGTTCTGCTGTTTCGGCACCTCAGGGGCTCTCCCAGTGGGTCATGGCACCTGCAAACCATGACAGTAAGATCTGTACTATAATATGGTTCTCCTTCCCTTCTGAGCTTTGCACTGTGCCTCAAAAGTAGTTCCCGATTACATGTAGGGTATTGGTGTTCTCAGGAAAAATTGTACAACAAACTGAGAGGTCCATTTTTTTCTTATTAGCCTTATAAAAATTAAAAAATGCAATTATTCTTTCTTCACCGCCCACTGGTATAAATTTCTGTGAGGCACATGTGGTGTCAACATGCTCACTGCACCCCTAGATGAATTCATTGAGAGGCGTAGTTTGTAAAATGAGGTCTCTTATGGGGGGTTCTGGCACCCCAGGGGCTTTGCCAATGTGACATGGCACCGTCAAACGAGTCCGGCAAAATCTGAACTCCAATATGGCGCTTCTTCCCTTCTGAGCTTTGCATTGTGCCTCAAAAGTAGTTTTTGACCACATATGGGGCATTGGTGCACTCAGGAGAAATCGCGTAACAAATTGTACCATTCATTAATTCTATTATCCATTTTGAAAACTAAAAACATTTTAGTAGAAAAAAATGGTAATTTTCCATTTACTCAGCCCAATGTTACACAATTCTGTGAATCACTTGAGGATTAAAAATGTTAATTACACCTCTAGATGAATTCCTCGAGAGGTGTACTTTCCAAAATGCGGTCACTTTGTGGGGGTTTCTGCTGTTTTGGCATGTCGGGGGCTCTTCAAACTGACATGGCATCTGCAATCTATTCCAGCCAGAATTCAATTGACGCTTCTTCCTTTCCGAGCCTTGCCGTGTGGCCAAACCCCACGTGGTGGAAAACTCCTGTATCTGTGTACTCAAGAGAACTTGCACAACAAATTTTTATGGTCCATTTTCTTCTGTTACCCAATTTACAAATTGGTTTTGTGAATTTTGTTGGAAAAGTTAGACATTGCTGATAAACTTTTAACCTTTCTAACTTCCTAACAGAAAAACATGTTTTAAAAATGATGCAGATGTAAAGTAGACATATGGGAAATGTTATTTATTAACTATTTTATGTGACACATCTCTCTGGTTTATAGGGCATAAAAATTTAAAGTTTGAAAATTGTTGCCAAAATTCAGATATTTTCACAAATAAACACAAAAAATATTGACCTAAATTTACCACTAACATAAAGTACAACGTGTCACGAAAAGACAGTCTCAGAATCAGTGGGATCCGTTGTTGCGTTCCAGAGTTATTACCTCATAAAGTAACAGTGGTCAGAATTGTAAAATTTAGCCTGATCACAAAGTTGAAAGGGTTAAAGATATTATCATTCCACATAAGAAGATGGATAACCTTGTAAATCATTTACATTACAACTCTGTAGACTTATAGGTAGCCTCGGCCTCCTTTGAGTCCCAGTCTTTCCACCAGGCAGTGACGCAGAGTAAGCGTTGCGCTGTGTTGTAGTAGCTCAGATATTAGTGGTGTTCCCTAATTGTCTGCTGCTGTTTTGATCATCATTATGTGAAATGTTCGTCATATATCTTTTCCAAACTTAGGAAAGAAACGACGTCTTACCATTATCGAATGCGGCAGTGATATCAATTCAATGATTGATTTGGCCAAAGTTGCTGACTTGGTAAGTGATTCTTGGAGGTTACTTTGTAGGCTGTTTCGACAAGGAATTCAGACTACCGCTGTTGGTGAAATATTGCTGGATTTTGCATCACTTCAGTTATGCTCTAGTTTGACTCTTAGGGAATGTCTGTAGCAGCAGAGGCATCATGTGTCATTACCGCTCCATTCAACATCCAACTGCAGTGGTTATGCCGTAAGGATGAATGTCATCCTAGTGATTGGTGGGGTCCCAGCCATCATACATTTATCGCCTATCCTGTGACTTGGTGATGAATGCGTTTAGATGGAAGTATTGCTTTACTCCTGAGCAATCTTCCACTCGCCAGTGAGTGGGGATACATTAAAAGATCATTTTAACAATAAAAATCATTTTATTTATATATTTTTTAATTCCTAGTGTTGTAGATATTGTTAATTCTCAGCACTAGACATGTGTATTCTCTTCCAATTGTACATTACTAACAAAGAAAAGTCTTTGTTACTGACGCCACAATAATCCGTGAGTTAGAATTGATTATTTTAAGCTATTATTTAGTGAGCAAACATTAACAAAAATATCAGGAATGGAAGAGATTCTGCGCTCTCTGGAGTCCTGACAATCCAATAAAAAGGTAAAATGCAGGATTGTCAACACTTTTCAGAGGCAAAACCGACTCTTTGCTTCATGACAACCATACGTAAAAAGTTGTAATACGATTAACCTGCCTTTTACCTTATTATTGGATTGACGCAACTCCAGAGAGCGCAGAATCCCTTCCATTCCTGATATTTATTTCTAACAAATTCATGGAAGCTGCTGCATCTGGATTGTAGGCTTTAGGTGTTGTGCCTCACACCACCCTATGAGGTGAGCGGTCCTACCTATCTTTTAGAAACCTTTTACCTGGATAGGACCCTATTCAGCTTTTGCATTTTTTGCATAAACATTAACAAAAGGCTCATAGTGTTGTAAAGAAACACAAGGAGTAAAACTACTCACTGAACCTTAGCGTTCCCGATCAGTATTTATTTCTACCTACAGCGACATGTGATTGGCTGCAGTAGTCATACACACGTGGTCAAAATTGTTGGTACCCCTCGTTTAATGAAAGAAAAACCCACAATGGTCACAGAAATAACTTGAATCTGACAAAAGTAATAATAAATTAAAAATCTATGAATATGAACAAATGAAAGTCTTACATTACTTTTCAACCCTCCTTCCACAGAATTTAAAACAAAATTAAACTCATGAAATAGTCCTGGACAGAAATGATGGTACCCTTAACTTAATATTTTGTTGAACAATCTTTTGAGGCAATCACTGCAATCAAACGATTCCTGTAATTGTCAATGAGACTTCTGCACCTCTCGACATGTATTTTGGCCCACTCCTCATGAGCAAACTGCTACAGTTGTCTTGTGTTTGAAGGTTGCCTTTTCCAGACGTCATGTTTCAGCTCTTTCTAAAGATGCTCAATAGGATTTAGGTCAGGACTCATAGAAGGCCACTTCAGAATAGTCCAATGTTTTCCTCTTAGCCATTCTTGGGTGTTTTTAGCTGTGTGTTTTGGGTCATTATCCTGTTGCAAGACCCATGACCTGCGACTGAGACCAAGCTTTCTGACATTGGGCAGCACATTTCTCTCTAGAATCCCTTGATAGTGTTGAGATTTCATTGTACCCTGCACAGATTCAAGACACCCTGTGCCAGATGCAGCAAAGCAGCCCCAGAACATAATAGAGCCTCCACCATGTTTCACAGTAGGGACAGTGTTCTTTTCTTGATATGCTTCATTTTTCCATCTGTGAACATAGACCTTCCATTTTTGTCTCATCTGTGCGTAGGACATTCTCCCAGAAGCTTTGTGGCTTGTCAACATGTAGTTTGGCAAATTCCAGTCTGGCTTCTTTATGATTTTTTTTTTCAACAATGGTGTTCTCCTTGGTCGTCTCCCATGAAGTCCACTTTTTATCAAAGAACGACGGATGGTGCAATCTGATACTGATGTTCCTTGAGCTTGAAGTTCACCTTTAATCTCTTTAGAAGTTATCCTGGGCTCTTTTGTTACCATTCGTATGATCAGTCTCTTTGATTTGTCATCAATTTTCCTCCTGCAACCACGTCCAGGGAGGTTGGCTACAGTCCCATGGATCTTAAATTTCTGAATATGTGCAACTGTAGTCACAGGAACATCGAGCTGCTTGGAGATGGTCTTATAACCTTTACCTTTAACATGCTTGTCTATAATTTTCTTTCTAATCTCCTGAGACAACTCTTTCCTTTGCTTCCTCCTGTCCATGTTGAGTGTGGTACA
Organism: Phyllobates terribilis; assembly: GCF_046119375.1. Taxonomy (NCBI): domain Eukaryota; kingdom Metazoa; phylum Chordata; class Amphibia; order Anura; family Dendrobatidae; genus Phyllobates; species Phyllobates terribilis. Next base: position 597,029,894 of record NW_027362765.1, on the reverse strand, counting down.
CACCATGTCACCAAACAGCACAGTGAGTATCTGTAGCCCTATATACAGGCCCACTGACTGATCACAAGATGGTAGACACCTGTGATGCCAATTAGTGGACACAACTTGATTTAACATGTCTCTTTTGTCACATTATTTTCAGGGGTACCGTCATTTCTGTCCAGGCCTATTTCATGAGTTAAATTTTTTTTAAATTCTGTGGAAGCAGGGTTGAAAAGCAATGTCTGACTTTCATTTGTTCATTTTCATAGATTTTTAATTTATTATTACTTTTGTCAGATTCAAGTTATTTCTGTGACCATTGTGGGTTTTTCTTTCATTAAACGAGGGGTACCAACAATTTTGACCACGTGTGTATGCTTCTCGGTTAAGCTGAGACTGGCAGCAGGTCAGTGAGGAGTGTAATATATGAATATAATTCTAAGCTTTCTGCTGAGAAGAAAACCTTTTTAGCCTTAGACAACTTTTAGGACACGTTGAGTATTGGGTCAGTATTTTACATCAGTATTTATAAGCCAAAACCAAGAGTGGAACAGTCAGAGGAAAAGGTATAATAGAAACATGTCACCACTTCTGTATTTATCACCCACTCCTGGTTTTGGCTTAAAAATACTGAGGTAAACTACTGACCAAATACTGAACATGTGAATTTGGCCTTAGGAGCCTTAGAAATAATGATTATCCATAGCTTTGCTGCTATTTCTTGGTGAATTCTCCCATAAACTATTGGTATGAGAGCATCTTTTTGATGAACTCTGCATTGTTGTTCCTCTGTTGGTGTTTCCCAACTCCAGTCCTCTCGGCCCCCAACACATCATGTCTTCAGGATTTCCCCAGTATTACACAGGTGATGGAGTTAAGGCATCAGAAACTGCCACGGGTTCTCACCTGTGCAATGCTAAGGAACTCCTAAAAACATGATGTGTTGGGGGCCGTAGGACAGGGTTTGGGAAACACTGATGTTATTACTTCCGGAAATGTGTTTCTAAGTTGACAACTATGTGTTACCATTCCTCCTTTTGGTGAGGCACGTTCCTACACAATCTGACACTAATTTCTGCTCGCAGTGCTAGTGGTTATTACCAATAGGTCAGTCATGTTCCAATCTTAATATGTAACCACTTTTCTTCTCACTTAGGTTCTGATGCTCATAGACGCTAGCTTTGGGTTTGAAATGGAGACCTTTGAGTTCCTGAATATCTGCCAGGTCCATGGCTTTCCAAAAATAATGGGGGTCTTGACCCATCTAGACTCATTCAAGAATAATAAGCAGCTGCGAAAGGTCAAGAAGAGGCTAAAGCATAGGTTCTGGACAGAAGTCTATCAGGTACTCCACCCATCCAACCTCTAATAGTAACAATTGTCAGCACTGCAAAATGATGAACAAGTGAATTGTCTTAATACAGGCTTGTTCACATGCAGCGCTTCAGACCATCACACTTGGCATAAGGCTAGGTGCAGACAGAATATGAAAAAAAAAAAAAAAAATATATATATATATATATATATATATATATATATATATATATATATATATATATATATATATATATATATATATATATATATATATATATATATATATATATATATATATATATATATTTTTTTTTAAGCAAGCCCACTCCAAAACACACTTCAAAAGTCCCTAAAAACACTTGAAAGACTCTTCCTATTAATTTCTATTGTAATACAACTTGTTTTCATTTGTTGTTTGAACTTTTTTCTCCACTTCAGTCTTTAAAAAACATGATGGAAAAAATAAAGTGCTTGTCACTTCTTTAATGCAGTGCCCAATCAAAAAAAAATTCTTCTAAATTGCGTCACAAACTTTTCAAAACCAAAAATTCCTATAAAAACTCTTCAAAGAATGGGTGTTTTTTGAGGTGGTTTGCACTTTAACCCATTAAAGGGAATCTGTCACCACATTTGACCTATCTAAACTATTAATATGGACATACAGGTTATAAAATGCTGAAGAGAGTAATGCCTGTATGCCTCATATCAGATGCCTTGTTGATAAATCATCTTGTATCACTTTATATAAATGACCTCTTCCAGGCTATGGGAGGATGCTGCCTGGAAGATAACTCTGCCTCCAGAGATTTTTACATGAAGGGGGAGTTACCAGTGTGATGTGTGATGGCCGCTCTCTGCTCTCAGTGCAGAGCTGTGTGTGATTATACCTGACACATCTGCCGGCTCCTCTCAGCTTCAGCTTCCATCTCACAGGCAGACAGGGGTGTAATATTGTTACAATACAGCAAAGCTGAGAGAGAAGCAGAAAATGTGTTTGCAAGAAGACAAAGTTAATTTCTCCTGTTCTGTGTTAGTTACTTGTCTCACACTGGTAACTCCCCCTTCATGTAAAATAAGCTCTGGAGGCAGAGTTATCTTCCAGGCAACGTCATATCCATAGCCTGGAAGATGTCCATATTAATAGTTTAGATAGGTCAAATGTGGAGACAGATCCCCTTTAAGGACACAGCCTAGTCTTCGTTTTTACGCTTTCATTTATTTCCTCCCTTTTTTCAAATAGCCATAACTTTTTTTTATTTTTCCTTCAACATTGCCTTATGAGGAATTGCATTTTTTTTTTTGCGAGAAGGGAGGTTGTTTTGAATTAAACCATTCAGTTTACCATATAGCTTAAAGGCAAATGTAAAAAAAAAATTAAAAGTGTGGTGAAATGCTAAAATTCCACCATTTGTTTTCTGGGTTTTATTTTTCCGACATTTATTGTCCTTTTAAAAATGACTGAGAAACTGATTCTCTAGGTCAGTACAATTATGGAGTTGCCAAGCATGGATAGTTTTTTACTAATTTTAAAAATTCCAAACTCTGTAAAAAAATAAAAATTTGTGCTGCTATTTTATTAGACCCATAAGTTTTTCATTTTTAGCTGTCAGGTTTTTTTACGTAGCGAGGTGAAGTTTATATTTATACCGTTTTGATAACTTCTTGCATATTCTCGCGTTTTCTTTGTAATATAGCCGGCATCTGCCCTCTGTGGTGCCGAGTCCACTCTAAATACCCTGACTTGTCTCATGATGTATATATTCATTGTGGAGCATTGAGGTGTTAGAACATCATCATTTTTGAATGCCTCAGGAAAAAAAAAACACCCCTATGTGCACATAGCCTCACTATGTGTCTGCGAAACGCACCTTATGTTCTTCCATCAATCCTTTTTTCTATACATTTTATATGTGACGTACTTTGTCGGGCTGACGATCGCTGATCTTTCCTTTCCAGGGTGCAAAGCTTTTCTACCTGTCTGGAATGGTGTATTCTGAATATCAGAAGCAAGAAATACGTAATCTGGGGAGGTTCATTTCTGTGATGAAATTTCGCCCTCTGTCATGGCAGACATCACATCCTTATGTTCTTGCAGACAGGTGAGTTTGATCAACAACTTGCTGAGAAATAATTATTCCTTTTATACTTCCCTGTGTCAGGCTATGTGCCCACGATGCAGAAATGCTCAGGATTTTTCCTGAGCGTTTGGCAGAAAAAACGCATGCGGATTGTACATGCGGATTGTACATGTGTTTTTCCTGCCAGGGACATGCGGATGTGAAGCGTTCTTCACATGCATTTCCGCATGCGGGTTGACAAGCGCTTTCCAAGCGATTTTAGCATCACTTGGAAAGTGCTTGTCAACTTGGTCACACTATATAAATCCAAGCAACCGGTATGGATTTATATAGTGTGAGAATGTCAAAAAATAAAAAAAAATAAATCTATACTTTCACGCGCTGTCTTGCTTCCCTCCGTTCTCCCTTGCCGGCAGCGGTACACTGAAGGACCTTCCGACGTCGGCGTCGCGTGACCCGTCACATTACTATGACGTCAGCGCAGGTCCTTCAGTACATCGCGAACTGCTGGCATGCGAGGAGGAGCGCATCGGGGGCCGCCAGAAGGTAAGTATATATTTATTTTTTATTTTATTCTTTTTTTTACAAGTACTATGGTACCCGGGTCCGGAGGAGAGTCTCCTGTCCTCCACACCCGGGTACCATCCGCACATTGAACGCATGTATTCCGCATGTGCTTATGTAGTGAAGCGGAATGCATGCGTTCTAATGCAAGTCAATGGCGGCGAAAATGCAGCGCTTCCGCAAAATAATTGGTAGTGCTGCGTTTTTTTCCGCAATGATAATCCGCAGCGGAAATCTCCGCAGCATGTGCACAGCACATGCGGATTATCATTGGGGGACATGGCAGGCCTTCTACCATGCGTTTTTTAAGCGTTTCTGCAGCTTTTTTGCTGCTGCGGAAACGCTTAAAAAACGCATCGTGGGCACACAGCCTCAGACTGCTGGAATTAGTAAAACTAAGAGTTTTGTAGGTCTACTAGTTCTTCAGAAATTTCAAGTGTTTGATAAACTGCTGATTTTACAACTGAAGCTCTGTGAAGAAGCTCTGGCCGGGCATTAACTGCACGGCATGAAGGAGAAGCAGGGCCTCCCGGTTGACTTTGGTCCTTGTAGTCCCTCCCACACACTTCACCACAGCCTTGGAGGTGCTTCCTGTTAGATAGGATGTGGTTCACTGAGGACAATGCCATCAAAAAGTACCTGTCAGCTTTCCTCAATTGTTAACTTTTTTAAATATCTTGTGTTCCCTATAAAAATTCTGGAACTTTTTAAGAGTGCTGTTTTTTGTGGAGACTTAAGGCATGAGTTATTAAAGCATCACTCCAGCATTTTTTTTTTATTTCACCCCCAAAGTGGTATCACTAATCCACGTTCCCTGCCCCTAGTAATATACTTATCAGCCATTGTCTTCTGCTCTTCCCGATATCGCTTTGATCCCGCAGCGCCATTTTGTGACCACAGCTCCTGACTGGCCTGAAGTCATAGCTAATGGTCACAAGTTCTCAATGAAGGTCTATGACAGCCTCGCTCTGACTCTCATAGACTTGCGTTGAGTTGTGACTACTGGATCGTCCAACAAACACTGGAACTATCCATCAGGTCACATCTCATAGCCTGCAGAAGATTTCTGGAGTGGACCCGAGTAAAGCAGAAGACTGCGGCTAATAAGTATAATACTAGGGGCAGAGAACTTACATTAGTGATACCATTCCTGGGATAAAATAGAAAAAATATATATGTATGTCAGAGTGGTGCTTTAAGACTTGCGTTGCACTTGCCAGTCTTAAAGGGTGTTTGGTGCATCTGTGACACCCCAGGGGTCTGGTTGCCACAGTGATAGAGATATTACGTCTGAGAGCAGGTGGGAGGTCTCTTGGTCAGGGATCCTATGCATGCCACACCTCCTGCCCAGTCCTGGGAGGGGAAGAACTTCCCCTATATAAACCTAGGGCTGAGGTAGGGTTAGTGAGTAGAGAAGAAGCAGAGGAAAGAAGCAAATATAGGAACAAAACAACAGGAGCTCTGTGGGAGCAGTGTTACAAGGAGTCAGGGGCTGGCAGCTGCAGAGCTCGCCCTGACTGAGAAGATTTCTTACCGGACCCGGAGTCCGAGGCTGTGGGGACTAACTCCTACCCAGCAGCAGAAACCGACCGGCAGGGGATTGCAGGTCCTCTGGCCCAGAAACCCGAAGGCACGGTCACACGCGTGGGACCAGCACCGCCATCGTGGAGCGGAAGCCATTAGAAGGTCCCGAGTCACCGGCCATACGGGTGAGCACCACACGGTACACTCAGGGACGTGGGCTACTTTTCCCCGCCTCTAGCAAGGTAGCCAGAAGAGTACAGTTAGTTGGGAAGGCCTACAACTCCGCCTGGCCAGGGGAGATCCCATCTGCTCAAGGACTGACCAGGCCCCGATTGCTAGCAAGTACTCCGGGAGGGTCTATCTTTGTCACCAGTAAAGACCCTGAACTACACCGCATCGTCTCTGAGTGGTTCCTGCTACCCCCATCATCCACGTCGGCTGCCCTGAGGCCATACCCCTCCCGTTGGGGGTTATACCATCCACGCTGCACCATCCTTCCACCGGCCTCAGCGGTCTGCCCTGCAGCGGCAGCTCCATAGCTGCATTCAACGGGTGGCGTAGTCATCCACCATCTACTGCTAATAGACTGCCACTTAGTCTGACTCCCTGGGCACGGACCGGGTCACCGCCACGAGACTACTACCCCCATCTGATCCGGCTCCGGGTAGGCTCCCGCGTGCGCAACGCTGCGCGACTCAGGCCCAGGGGCGCGTCACATCCTACTCCAAAATTCCTTAACAGGCGTATGAATTTTCTCTGTGGCGTGTACCTCTGTTCACCTCGCCAGAAATGTTACTCCAGTCAGGAACTGGAGTAACAGTTCTGGTTTACAATATGCTTCCACTATTGACGAATCTGCCAGGTGGGCATTGCCCTGTCTCCTCCCCAGCTCTGCTATAATTAGCAAAGCTGCAAGAAACTGGCTTGAAAACGACAAGTCTCAACATTTTTATACATCTTTGCATTACACGAAAATTCTACAACTTTTCAGTGTTTTACGACATTTTTTTTAGCCTAAATACTTTGAGTAATCAAGCCTTTGCGGGTGTTTATACCATCAGACCAAAGTAATGGTATAGGTGTCTGCGCGTGTTCACACATCCCTCCACTGAAGTCTGTAAAAGTTATGGAAACGGATGAGTAAGTCTTTGGTAGGTCCTGATCAAAGTTAGGTGCCTCAGAAGTGGAATCTCCACCTTTCAGACATTTATGGCTATATGGCATATCTTGTGGAAAAAAATAAAAATGTCTTTAATTCTCTTTCACTGCCAATGTAACGTGATTATGCAGCCAGAACTGACAGGATGGAACTTGGATCTAGGCATCACAGTGAAGCCTTCACATGACCCCATTATTCTAGGCACACTATCTGAGGGCGGCATTAGTTTGCATATGGGGAGCAGCTCTGAAGTTTTTCTTTCTAGTTTTATGTGCATGTGAGGGAGAAGTGTAAGGGAGTATGAAGAGCGATCACCACTTCTCCTGTACGGCCTCCATTGATTGAAGGGATACAAGAACTTTTCTTCTTGTCATCAATTTCATTGTCATTTGAGGAGGATAGAGAGGCCTCCACGCATTTCATAAAAGAATATAATGTTTTAATACAAAAAAATGAAATTCCATGCCCATAGCTCCAAAGCGCGGGCATGTTCACACTGTGCCATTTTTGTACTGTCTGAAAGTATGGAGATGATGGTGTGTGATTTTTGTGCTTGTTTAAATATTGAAGCTTGGTAGTGAAAGGGTTAAGCTGGCATACATGACAGTAAGCCAACGTTTTGGGGATTTTTTGGTTACGTACATTAGTGTATATGTTATTAATCACAAGCTAACTACTTAGGAAACATTGCTATCATCCTGCCATTTTGAAGCTCAGTTTTCTCTATGAAATACTATCTTTTTCCCCTTAGGATGGAAGATCTGACTAATCCAGAAGACCTTCGGCTTAATCCAAAGATAGACCGTAAAGTGTCATTGTATGGGTACCTGCGAGGGGCTTATTTGAAAAATAAGAACCAAGTTCACATACCAGGTTATTCTTCCATTGCTTACCTTGTATCCCCAATTATGTCTCCGTCAAGTTTTGCCTTTTCCTAGTAGTCTAATTTTATGACTTTTCATCTTTTGATTGTTGGAGATGAGAGCCATAGGTTTTATTGAGCTGTCTCTTTGTAGGTGTTGGAGATTTTTCCCTCTCTGAGGTCAGTTTCCTACCCGACCCATGTGCTCTCCCAGACCAGCTAAAAAAGCGCTCTCTGAATGAGAAGGAGAAGACCATTTATGCTCCGCTTTCCGGTGTTGGAGGTGTTGTATACGATAAAGATGCCGTTTACATTGACCTGGGACCAAACTACGCTCAACAGGAACAGCAGGTATGCCATAAAGCGAAAGCCTGTTACTCTTCTGGGGGCATGAGCGCATCGAATTGTTGGGTAAATTAGCTAAGAAGAATTATTGCACAAACCATCTACCACCTTCTCAAACATTATGTTTTAATCGTTTGTCCAACATAAAAATGTCTGTAAAGTCATGCAGTAGTATGAGGGTGAGTCAAAAATTATCTGCACTACAGTTTTATTAAAACTCCTGTTGGCCACAATGTCTTATAAGCACTCTCCGTACGAGATTGATTTCTCCGCAGTCACTACTGAGCAAGTTAGAACGTGTTCCACCATTAGGACTGCAGTGTGAGAAATGTGCAGTGATCAGTTTTTTGTGGTCTGAGGGTGGCTTGTGCCGATATTTACTGAAGACTTTGCACAGTATGGAGAAAGTGATTTGTCATGAAGTGTGTTGTGTTGCATTAGGTTTACAGTTTCGATTAATTGATGACTACACATTTCCATTGCATGGTAACCTAAAAGAGGCTCAATCTTATCTCATTTTAGAGAGCTGCAAAACCTTCACATGAGCTGGTCCAGAGTCTCATTTCCACCAACGTCACCATAGATTCCAAGATGTCCACCAGCACAGTGTCTTTATTCACGGACTCGAAACCACTGGGCATGGAGGACGTGGAGAGCAAACAGTATGTTTTATCAGTTATAAAACTGTCCACTATTAGAAAGGTCTTTTTTGTGACTTAGACAATCTAATTAGTATTTTTTTCAGAAGGCGGCTCGTGTGTGTGTGTGTGTGTGTGTGTGTGTGTGTGTATGCGTGCGTGCGGTCAGGAACACTCTCCACTCACAGTAGATGGTGGATTTATTGCATAGCTAGCACCTGTCTGAGCTGTTACTCTGACGTTTACATGGAACGACACACCAGTGCCTGTCACATACCTCCACCCAACCCACTGCAACGCATCGATGGGTTACTGTAGCAGTTGGGGGCCTGCTGAAGTCTCCTGTTACTGCCATCTTGGTCCTTGAATGAAGCTCCACTATAGGATGAGCTCCATAAAAGATTGAGATTTACACTATATACTGCAATATTGCGGTATGTAGTATAAGCGATCAAACGATTGCAGGTTGAAATCGCTTAAAGAGTACCTGTCAGCAGGACTTGGCTCTATAAACTAAAGGCATGGCCATAATGGCGCTGTTATGCTGATTAATCTGATACCTGATGTCAGTGGTTGTTGAATACTCACCTTATGAGGTTTTCAGAAAATGACGTCTTGTGTGCTTCAGGGCAAGACGTGGGGGCAGGGTCGTCTTCTGGTTCTCCGCACCTCCCCTACCAGCCTCCTACGCTTTTTGTACAGGTCACTGATTATTCAGAGACCTGCTTCCTTTTCAAAAGTAAACGGCGCCGCCGCCGCCATCATTGCGTGGGTGCCGCGTGCCCAGGGTGAGTCTGCGTCCTGTGTGCAGGACTTTAATAAAATGGCGCTGGAGGCGGCACATGCTTGGATCGAGATCTCGGCTCAGTGAATTTTTCACTAAGCCGAAATCTCGAACTGGCAGCACTTTTCTGTAATTTTAAAAAGGAGGCAGGTCACTGACCTGTACAAGAAGCGGTGGGGTGCGGAGAGAATCCAGCCCCCATGTCCCACCCCAAGCACTCTGGAGCACAGAAGCCGTCATCTTCTGAAAACTACTGATCAGATCTCTTCACATCAGGTATCAGATTAATCAGCATCACAGCTCCAATATGGCCATGCATTTAGTTTATAGGGCTAAATCCTGCTGACAGGTTCACTTTAAGAAGACTTAAAAAAACAAATCAATGAAAAAAAAATCAACTCAACCCCCCCCCCCTCTTATTCAAGATAAAGAAAAAAACAAAGCAGATGTGGTATCGCCACATTCGTAAATGACCGATCCATCAAAATATAATGTTAACTCTTATTGGCAAGAGCTGTAAAGACAAAAATCAAAATGCCAGAATTGCAACTTTTTGGTTGCTGCAACTCCACAAGAACATGCTTAAGAAGCGATTGAAACTTTGTATTTACACAAAAATGGTGTCAATAAAACATTATAGGGGTATTCCCATCTCCAAGATCCTATCCCAATATGTAGTAGGTGTAATAATATTAGCACTACTTCCAGTTAGAAATGTAGTCTAGTTCTTCTGATTTGCCTGTCTCTTTGCTCATGTGCAGGCATTGCAGTATCCATAGTTACGACCACTAGCAATTAACTGTCGCTATTTGAGTGCTTGTAACCATGGATACCTAAGGTCCTGCAATGCCTGCACATGAGGAAAGAAACCTAGCAAATCAGAAGAACTATACTACATTTCTCATTGGATCTATTTTATGATATTATTAATATTTACACCTACTAGATATTGGGATAAGATCTTGGAAATGGGAATACCCCTTTAACTTTTAATGCAAAAAAACAAGTAGTCAGATGGCTCCATTACTGGAAAAAAATAAAACAGTATGGGTCTAGGAAAATAGCAACGCAATTAAATAATATATACACACCATATAATAATATTTTATTTTTTTCCTTCCTTTCTTCCTTTCTTCCTTTCTTCCTTTCTTCCTTTCTTCCTTTCTTCCTTTCTTCCTTTCTTCCTTTCTTCCTTTCTTCCTTTCTTCCTTTCTTCCTTTCTTCCTTCCTTTCTTCCTTTCCTCCTTTCCTCCTTTCTTTTTCACCACGTAGGTAAAAATTCTATACATGTCTGGACTGGTTTTCCAGTACATTAAATGGTAAAATGAATGGTGTTATTGAAAACTACTCATCCCAGTAAAAAGAAGCCCTCATACATCTATGTGGACAGAAAAATAAATGCTATGTTTCTTGGAAAAAGTTGGGGGGGGTTAAAAAAAAAATAGTCGGGAAGGGCGTAACTTAGGGCAAAGCAGCTAATCAACATGCTTTGTTGCTGCTGCTGCTGCAGTGTCCTATGCTCTGCTAATGTGGATGGGTCAGGAGCACTGTTGGCTATTAGCAGCTCTGCTGTTGTGCACCATCCTTGCCACAGACCACCAGGGACACAGACTTTCACTGTGAACCTTCACTGTCATAGACCACAAGCGAATTTGGCACCAACCCCTACAGTCATTTAGGCCACCAACAAAAGTTGGCATTAACCTCTTAACTACTCTAAAGGCAGGAGAAAAGTGGACCAATTCACTAGGTTAGGCATGACTTATGTTGGCGTAAACCTTTTAATGAATGTAGATCTCTATGGATGCCGGCATTAGTCCCTCCTGTGACCTAGACTCCAAGGCTGCATCCATACGTTATGGTCATATCACATTTGTAGCCCAAAAAAAAAAAAATCATGCAAAAATGCATTATTTTGCCTCAGTGTTTCCAAAACTGCGGCAATTTTTTTTACATTTTTTTGCAGTTAAAATATGCAATGTTGCTGCAACATGTGAATGCAATTCAAGGCTGTTAACCATAACCCCAGCAGAGAGATTCTCTTTACCCCTTGGATCCACTAGGGCTTGTGTGATTTCTCTGGGATCTGTGTGCAGTATTGTGTTATACTGACTAGGGGCGATGTACCTGGCTGCTATATGACAGGCAAATTAAACTACGTGTCAATATTCATTTGATGCTGTTTGATTTTCTAGTAGGAGTAGTGCCTGGGTTTTTAGGTGCCACCCTGAACAATTGCTACGGAGAACTAGCTAATTTATCATTGGTAATTGTTGAGATGTTGTCTTCATGGTGTCATCTTACATCATTTATTAGGTTTGAAATGCCAACAGAGGAAAAAGTCATAGATGCTGAAACTGGTCGGGTGCGTCGCAAAGCCGTTTTTAGAGGAGACCATCCTAAGGAATCTGATGAGGAGGATGTTGATGAGGAAAGTGAAGAAGAGGAAGAAGGTGAAAATGATGAGGAAGCTGATTTGTCTGGGGAAGAAAGTGATTGTGATGAAGAAGTTCAACTTACAAGCCCCCCAAAAAAGCGTAAAGTACAGGAGGAGCACACACCTGACCCTTCGGAAATACCAGCTTTTGCGGACAGTGATGATGACCTGGAGCACAGTGGGAATGAAATGGATGAGGAGCATCATATGAAAAAGGTTGTGAAAGCGCCAAAGAGTACTTCTGTGAAACGGACACCGGAAGGAGGCAAAGGTAGAAAGTCACCAGCAACATTAGATAATGGCAATTCCACAGGAGAGGATGGTGTTTCATCGGATTCTGAAATATTGGAAAATATGGATAGTGATGAAGAACTATCTAAGGATATAGATGAAGAATCTGAAGAGGACAGTGGTGACGAAGAAGACTTATTAAAAGACCATGATGACATGGAAGATAATGTCTCTGAAGACACAGCTGGTGAGTTACCCAAGGACTCCCGAATATTCCCTTAAAGAAGCCCTCCCATGTATATATTTTTTTATTAAATGTGTGTATATATGCATGTAATGTAGTGTGAGTACATTAACCCCTTCGCGACATGCGTCGTACATGTACGGCGCATGTTGTGTTTCCTGCTTTGGTGCGGGCTCCAACGATGAGCCCTCACCTTTCCGGGGACATGACAGCAGATCTGATCAGCTGTCATGTGCCCCTAACAGCCGTGAGTGGAATCGCGATACATCCACAACTGGTAACATGTTAAATTCCGCTGTCAATCTAACAGCAGCCTATAACATGGCCGTGGTGGAAGGACGTCACTAGTCCCGCCCATCGGCGCCTGGGTCACATGACCGCGGGTTGCTGATGGGTTGGCGGCTTTTTTTAAATCACCCCCCTTTCTCCCCATTCAAAATAAAACAATAAAGAAATCAAATATACACATATTTGGTATTGCCATGTTCAGAATCGCTCGATCTATCAATATCTAACAATAATTAATCCGATCTCTAAATGGCGTAATGACAATAAAAAAAATCAAAACGCCAGAATTTAAGTGTTTTTTTTTTTTTTTGGGTCGCCACAACATTTCAATAAAACGCAATAACTGGCAATCAAAAGATCGTATCTACCCCTAAAAAAAGTCAGCTAAGCATGCAAAAAATAAGTCCTCATTCCCCCCCAGATCCCAAAAAATGGAGAAGTTACGGGTCTCGGAAAATGGCAACTTTTTTTTCCTTTTTTTTTTTAAACCAACTTTGAAGACCCTGAACATGTTTGGTATCTACAAACTCTTAATGACCTGGAGAATCCTAATTGCAGGTCAGTTTTACCATATAGTGAACATGATAAAAAAAAAAATTGTGAAATTGCACTTTTTTTGTTATTTCACAGGACTTAAAATTTTTTTTCCCTGTTTTCCAGTACACGATATGGTAAAACCAATGGTGTCGTTCAAAAGTCCAACTCATCCTGCAAAAAACAAGCCCTCACATGGCCATATTGACCCAAAAATAAAAAAGTGCCTCTGGGAAGAAGAGGAGCAAAAAACGAAACCGCAAAAACAGAAAATGACTGCGGCATGAAGGGGTTAATATAGCCACCTACCACCGCTGTTCTGCCGCACTTCTTCTGACACCAGAGAGAGTGATGGTAGAGGAGTATATTAACACACTCTCGCTACATTACATATACATACATTTAATAAAAAAATATACATGGGGGCTTCTTTAAGTTGGACATAAAAAGAATATTTCTCTATTGCTAAAATGCTTTGACCGAGTATTCATTTAGTTTTTCTTTGCTTTTGACACCGAAACATTAATGATCTCGAATGCTGGCACAACGTTTCAATGGAAAACTTACATGTTGGTTACTTACAAGCATAGAAATTTTGCCTATTTTCACTAAATCTTGTTTTGGTTACAAAAATGTGTTTGTTTTCCAGCTGCAGACATCCTTCATTTAGATGCATGTTAGATTTGTTGTACGGATTCTAAACCTTTCACACCTTCATTTATAGGTGCTTTAAAGTGGAAAGAAGACCTGAAAAAAAAAGCTGCTGAGGTTTTTTTTCGACAGCAGCAGTCTGTGCCTAATCTCCGAAAACTCGTCTACGGAGCAGGTGACGTACCTTATATAGTCTCATATCATACGTCAGTGGAAGAAAGCACAGATGAGGTTTCTTCTAGGAGTTGGTATACAAAGTTATAGAAGTGCTGTCTGATTTTTTTTATCGGCCCATAGACTTCTATTAGACTTGTTTTGATTCAGAACTTGGATAAAAATTGGACATGTTGCTGACATTTTTTTGGACCACATGGTGAACTGAACCAAAGTTTATAATGAATGTGTTCTATACCTGAAGAACATGTACGTGACCCAGACGCCCGGATGAAACCGCATTGCGGCTGAAAACCGTGCCAGTAGCTTGCAAATGCCTGAAGATGAAAGCACTTTGTTAATGGCCTCATAGTTGTACAGTGAAGCGTTGGTTCACTTAAGGTCATTACCATTGGAAGTGCTTTTAGGTGCTGACATTTGCAAGCCATGCCGATGTGCTTGACGGCGTGTCTTTTCCCATTATGGTAACTACAATGTATTTATTACCCTAGAGTCTATGCTTGTTGCATTGGTCATTTCAGATTTAAGGTGTGTACTTCTTTTTTTTCATTGTTTTCTTTCTTCCCATATTCTGGTTCATATTTCTCACAGTGGTCGGTAATGAAGAAGATGAAGTTGATGAGAATGAAGAAGAACTTGGTGGTCTGTTCCATGTCAGTCGTCCCGATAAGGAATCTAAGAGGGCATCAAATGCGCTAGACTGTTCAAAGTTTATGGTGGAAAGTCCTCAAGATTGGGATGATGATGAGGTATTTAGGAAGAAGTTTTGCAGTTCTCACATTTAAAAAAAAAAAAATCACATCATAATGGTGAAACTTTGTCCCTTATATGACCTTTGTTGTCTATGCACTTAAAATGGCTTCTTGCTTATAGCCATGTATGATGTCTACTATCCTCATAGCAGATTGATTCCAGCGCACATCTGTTTTGTATTTGTCAGGTTATGGACGGCATTCGTGATTGCTTTGTCACTGGAAATTGGGAAGCAGAAAAGGATGCAGAAAAGCTGCTGCAAGACGACGGTAAAATCCATTTCATTCCTCTTATACCTGTTATCAGCGTCATGTGTGACGTCTGGACAACATACGCTTTTCAGTTACTCATTTTGCTACATCTATGTATTCAGAGGATCTGTATGGTGATTTTGAAGATCTGGAAACAGGGCAGGTGCACAAGGGCAAACCAGAGTCCCAGAAAGAGGAGGTAATGCATATTTAATACTTTGAGTTGCTGTCATAGAGTTAATGCCTTTTTTCAATGGGTTCCTCCATGGCTGTACTATGCCCAGGGCTTGATCATACTCAGCCTTCATAACGACTAGAAAAGTGACGCTGGTACCTAGTTACTATCTCTGCATTTAGCGGTCATGTGCATTCTACTAATGGATGGTTGCATGTATCATCTTGTTAGGGACAGTCTATCAGTGGAGTGTGTGGCAAGTAAGAAGTGTTGTTTTATTGTGATTACAGGAGTTGGGTTGGGAGGGAGTCCTTCTGTGGCAATAATGAGCAGAAGGCAAGGTTGGTCTTCTGACTTCCAGGGAAAGTGGCTGCTGTGCCTGCTGAAGCCTTGTGGGGGATGTGAAATAAGGCAGAGTACTGGGATAGTTACAGGGGGCCGATGGCTCCCACTGGGTAACTGTAGACCAGCTGGTAACACAGTTTTTCCTATTAGAGGAACGGGTGTGGGCAATTTAGAGACTACCATTAAGGCCTCATTCAGATGTCTGTGATTTTGACATGCATAAGATGATCCGACTGTCATCAGTGTTTGGTCAGTGTCTGTTTTTCATCAGTGTCTCATCAGTGACTTTCAGAAATGAAAGAAATAATTAACAAAGCTTCTATCAATTACATTGTCAATCATGGACAGTACATGGATCGCACACTGATGCTATCCGAGTTCTGTCAGTGATTTTCACCGACCCTTAGACTTGTATGGATAATCCCTGACTTGGATGAAAAACTGATATATCTCCGTGTTTTTATTTATCTTTTTATTGTTGACACGCGATCTACAAAAGAACACAGACATGTGAATAATACCATAGACTTTAATGGGTTTGTGTTCTACCTGTGAAAATCATGGATAGAACACAAACCTGAAAGTGGATGTCTGAATGGGGCCTTAGGGGATGCTTTATTCTAGTGGGCACAAAATCTTAGGTAACGTACTGGGGGTAAAGAGTAAGAAAAACACCGTCGAGGCTATGCTTGCTCATAGTGGTTCTGTAGTGCATTTTCTGATCTAATTAAAAAGAAAAATCACTCCTAAACTTTTTTTGTGTGGATTCAGCATTACAGCGTGTTTTTGTTTCTCCCTAAACTTGTCTGCCGTAGTCTTGCCTGACTTCCCCTTATGTATTGTATTTGCAGTCTGAAGAAGAGGATGACGAGGGAAGTGATGATAAAGCTGCTCCAGCAGAGGAAGAAGACACGAAACAGCGTCTGGAGAAAAAGAAGAAGCTCAAGGAACGCTTTAACATGGAGTATGATGATGGAGATGCTGATCCTACATATTTTGATGACCTGAAAGAAGAGATGCAGAAGCAAGCAGAGGTTGGTGAAAAATAAAAATGTAGGTTATGTACACACGTTGAGTCTTACCAGCAGATTTTTCTGCAGCAAAAACCAGCTCGTTGGCAGGAAAAACGCTGCATAAAATATGCACCACTTTTGCTTTAATATGCATTTTTCCCCATTCATTTAAATGGTTGAAAAAAATTGACATTCTACAGATTTGAAAAAACTATTTGGTTCAAATCTGCAAGGAAAAAAATAAGCACTAGATTTCACAATCTCATTCACTTTTCTGGTAATGTAATTGCTTTGTTTTTTTTTCCCCACTGCAAAACCCATGGCAATAATGTATTGTGTGAACAAGCCCTTATAACATAAATCTACACACACACATATATATATATATATAGATAGATAGATAGATAGATAGATAGATAGATAGATAGATAGATAGATAGATAGATAGATAGATAGATATTTAGATAGATAGATAGATAGATATTTAGATAGATAGATAGATAGATATTTAGATAGATAGATAGATAGATAGATATTTATATATATATATAGATAGATATTTATATATATATATAGATAGATATTTATATATATATATAGATAGATAGATAGATAGATATTTATATATAGATAGATAGATAGATAGATATTTATATATAGATAGATAGATAGATAGATATTTATATATAGATAGATAGATAGATAGATATTTATAGATAGATAGATATATATATATATATATATATATATATATATATATATATATATATATATAGGTATTTATTTATATATATATATATTTATTTTTATTCCTCTTATCTTTGCATGGATCTGTTTTTGCCCTCATTGACTCAATTGCTTGTCCTAGCTGAATCGTGCAGAGTTTGAAGACCAAGATGATGAGATTCGTGTACAGTATGAAGGCTTCAGGCCTGGCATGTACCTCCGCATGGAAATTGAAAATGTCCCCTGCGAGTTTGTCACCAACTTTGATCCTCACTACCCATTGATTCTTGGTGGACTCGGCAACAGCGAGGGAAATGTTGGCTATATCCAGGTAAACTGCAGAGAAAGTAAAAGCAGAACAGTCCTTGTAATGGATAAACCATCCAACCTATTTATCTCTAGAATTCCAGCATATGATGCTTAAGTATAAGCATTAGGACACCTTATAATTGGCGTTTTTATTTCTGTAGATGCGGTTAAAAAAGCACCGTTGGCATAAGAGGATATTAAAGACAAGAGACCCCCTAAT
The DNA here is from genome assembly GCF_046119375.1 of Phyllobates terribilis. NCBI lineage: Eukaryota > Metazoa > Chordata > Amphibia > Anura > Dendrobatidae > Phyllobates > Phyllobates terribilis. The sequence goes on along the minus strand of NW_027362765.1, from coordinate 597,012,290 downwards.
TTTTTCACTGGGCTGGAGACGATTCCAAACTATTCCACTGTATTCTATTGAGGATCATAATGGACGTCACCGGCTTCTTAAATATACACCTGAGCACATGCACTGTGGTGCTACTATTTGGGGTGAGTGTTTAACCATTAAGCTATGTTCACATGTTGCTTTTTTGTTGTCTTTTTTTTCTGCAGCGAAAAACTGATTACTGCCTTTTTCTGCTGCTATTCTTGATGTGTTTTTTTTTTTTAGGATCTCAAAGTTCAGCTTTGCTCCAGCCTTGCAAGCATGAACAGTACAAGGTGTTAGACCACCAATGCAAGACGTGAAACCATAAAACATTTTTGGGGAAAAAAAAAGGAAATTTGATGAAATTATTTAAGGGACAAAGTTTTTCATGTCTGAAAAAAATAAAGCTGGATTCATTTATGAAGTGTATCTGTGAACTAAGGTTATAAGAGTTCATGAAAAAATACACAATTGCAGTGGTAAAAACAGCAGGGGAAGTTGAGTTGGTTGGGCATTGATTACTTTCACACATCACTAATTTAATTTAATTAACATGTACTAAAACTAACAGCCATGCTCAGGTGATGATACCAAGACATGGTTTAACCTCTTCATGCCATGCGGAGTACTTGTACAGCGCTGCGGAAAGTGCGTTTCTGCAAACTGTAGTATGTGCACGGCGTGTCACGAACGCACCGGCTCACTAACAGAACCAGCGAAATAATCCGCATCTGTCAGCTATACATCATAGCAGAAACCCTAGCTCTGATCGCAGGCGTTTAACCCCTCTGATGCCGCTGTCAATAGCGACAGCGGCATCTGTCTGCTTTATAGAGGTATGGGGCTCCCTCTTTCCTCCAATCCCAGTCGCGTTGTGCCAGTGGTCTCCACAGTGACCCCAGGTCAAAAAATGGCCATGGGGTCACTCTAGTACCGTGGCCTGACACCTCCTGCCTATCTGATTGACAGATCCAATAGCATTGCAAAGTATTAGATCAGCGATCAGACCAGGACAAGTTTATGTACCATCCTGGGACTAGGTAAAAAAAAAAAAAAGTGAAATTAAGTTTGTAAACACGTGGAAAAATAAAAGCGAAAGTACGAAAAAAGAATGGAAAAATATTTTGCAAGTGAAAATGCAGTTTTCCCCAAAAAACAATTGACGGAACAATCTCTATAAAACATTATTTAACCTGTTTTGTGAACTATGTAAAAGAATAAATTAAAAAACATGACAAAAATATAGCTTTTACGTCGTACCGGCACACAAAAAAAGTGATCAAATCACAAATAAAAAAATGGTATCAATAATGTCATCTTGTCCCGCAAAAAATAAGCCCTTATGTAGCCAAGTCGACAAAAAAGTTACAGCTATCAGAGGATCATAGAAAAAAAAACTAATTATTGTTTGTAAAAAATGTCTTTCAGTGTGCAAAAGCAGCAAAACATAGAAAAACTAATATAAATCTGGTATCCCTGCAACTGGAAGAGTAAAGTTATTTGATCACTTTTACCGCACCGTGAATGGTGTAAAAAAATAAAAAAAAATAAAAAAATAAATAAATAAATAAATAAAAACTATTCATAAATTTCAGTGTTTGTGTTTTTTTTTCAATCTGCTACCAAAAAATAATAATAAAAAAAAAAAAAAGCGATCAAAAAATGTATGTAGTCCAAAGTGGTAGAGCTCATTCAGCGGAAAAATAAGTTATAGCTCTCAGAATATTGTGATGCAGTAACGAATACTTTTATTTTGTAAATCGGTGTTTTAGCGTGCAAAAGTAGCAAATTATAAAAATAATTTTTAATACTTCTTCTGAGCCCCGCACCGTTGCCGAACCACACTTAACGTCAACATTGTATGACACTGTTGCAGACTGAAGAACGCACTTAAAGGCTTTCTCTGGGTCTAATCATTGATCATCTACTTGCTGGACAGTTCTTTAATATGAAATCAGTGGGGGTCTGACGCCAGCACACCCACCCTTCAGCTGAAAACTGCAGCGGCTGGACCTAAGTTGTGTACGGGTAGAACTTAGTAGACAAGTACTGAGTTTTATCTCCCATTGAAGTGAATGTACTTCAGTATTCAGGCAGCGGCCACCAAGCATTGTACGGAATTGTTGTACAGTACAGACCAAAAGTTTGGACACACCTTCTCATTTAAAGATTTTTCTGTATTTTCATGACTATGAAAATTGTACATTCACACTGAAGGCATCAAAACTATGAATTAACACATGTGGAATTATATACTTAACAAAACAGTGTGAAACAACTGAAAATATGTCTTATATTCTAGGTTCTTCAAAGTAGCCACCTTTTGCTTTGATGACTGCTTTGCACACTCTTGGCATTCTCTTGATGAGCTTCAAGAGGTAGTCACCGGAAATGGTTTTCACTTCACAGGTGTGCCCTGTCAGGTTTAATAAGTGGGATTTCTTGCCTTATAAATGGGGTTGGGACCATCAGTTGTGTTGTGCAGAAGTCATGTGGATACACAGCTGATAGTCCTACTAAATAGACTGTTAGCTGCTTTTTTCTTGCCATAATACAAATTCTAAGTAAAGAAAAATGAGTGGCCATCATTACTTTAAGAAATGAAGGTCAGTAAGTCTGAAAAATTGGGAAAACTTTGAAAATGTCCCCAAGTGCAGTTGCAAAAACCATCAAGCGCTACAAAGAAACTGGCTCACATGAGGACTGCCCTAGGAAAGGAAGACCAAGAGTCACCTCTGCTTCTGAGGATAAGTTTATCCGAGTCACCAGCCTCAGAAATCGCAGGTTAACAGCAGCTCAGATTAGAGACCAGGTCAATGCCACACAGAGTTCTAGCAGCAGACACATCTCTTCAACAACTGTTAAGAGGAGACTTTGTGCAGCAGGCCTTCGTGGTAAAATAGCTGCTAGGAAACCACTGCTAAGGACAGGCAACAAGCAGAAGAGACTTGTTTGGGCTAAAGAACACAAGAATTGGACATTAGACCAGTGGAAATCTGTGCTTTGGTCTGATGAGTCCAAACTTGAGATCTTTGGTTCCAACCAACGTGTCTTTGTGCAACGCAGAAAAGGTGAACGGATGGACTCTACATGCCTGGTTCCCACCGTGAAGCATGGAGGAGGAGGTGTGATGGTGTGGGGGTGCTTTGCTGGTGACACTGTTGGGGATTTATTCAAAATTGAAGGCATACTGAACCAGCATGGCTACCACAGCATCTTGCAGCGGCATGCTATTCCATCCGGTTTGCGTTTAGTTGGACCATCATTTATTTTTCAACAGAACAATGACCCCAAACACACCTCCAGGCTGCGTAAGGGCTATTTGACCAAGAGGGAGAGTGATGGGGTGCTGCGCCAGATGACCTGGCCTCCACAGTCACCAGACCTGAACCCAATTGAGATGGTTTGGGGTGAGCTGGACTGCAGAGTGAAGACAAAAGGGCCAACAAGTGGTAAGCATCTCTGGGAACTCCTTCAAGATTGTTGGAAGACCATTTCCGGTGACTACCTCCTTGAAGCTCATCAAGAGAATGCCAAGAGTGTGCAAAGCAGTCATCAAAACAAAAGGTGGTTACTTTGAAGAACCTAGAATATAAGACATATTTTCAGTTGTTTCACACTTTTTTGTTAAGTATATAATTCCACATGTGTTAATTCATAGTTTTGATGCCTTCAGTGTGAATGTACAATTTTCATAGTCATGAAAATACAGAAAAATCTTTAAATGAGAAGGTGTGTCCAAACTTTTGGTCTGTACTGTATATAGCCTGTATATCGCTTAGACTAGGTGCACAATGTGTCCGTGCACCTAGCCTACAGTATACACCTGGAATGTATATTGTAACATCACCATGGCCCACCGTTCATCAGATGCAGACTAAAAGTGTGTTCTATCAGCCTTTGGCTGGCCGGCATGCACTTATGTAACTGTATAAGAAAGTGCAGCATATTGAACTTTCCTACATGAGGAAACTGCAGAGATGTGTACCATGTGATATCCTTCTCTTTAAAGTGGGTCCCTGTGGTGGACTGAATGGTTCGGGATCCATCCTGATGGTGCACACTAATGATACCTCCCGAGCATATGCACCCAGCTGTGTCCACAAACTAAATGTGGACATGGCCTTAGTTCGGGCCGCTCCCGGAGCAGTTTCAGCTCATCATTAGAGTGTCGGACCACTACCAATCTTATATTGAGATGAGTCGTCAGTTGTTATGTACTGGACAACCATTTTAGCAATCTATGCGGCACATATGGTTTGAGCACTGAAATGGCATATTTGCAATTTTTACTCTACAATATCAATTGCACACTAATTTTTGGAGAACACCAGTGGGGTCAAAATAGTCACTACAACCCTAGATAATTTTCCTAACTGTAATTTGAAAAATGGGGTCAGTTTTTGTGGATTTTTGCTGTTTTGAAAGATTAGGGTCTCTGCTAATGGTGTCCACCAACTACTCCAAGAAACTCTGCTCCCTAGAAGCCACTTTGCACTCTCTCTCTTCTGAACCCTGCCTTATGCCTAAATAGAAGTGATGAGCACATATAAGCCATTACTGTATTCAGAAGATATTGCTTTATAAATATTTGGGTCCATTTCCCCCGAATATTCTTGTGAAAATTAAAAACTTGGGGCTAAATCGACATTTTTGTGTTTTTTAGGGTTAAATCTAAAAAAATTTTTAGTGTTTTTTTTATTTTTCACATCCCAATGTTATAAAATGGTGTGACGCACCTGTGGGTTCAATATGCTCACCACACCCCTAGATGAATTCCATGAATGGTGTAGTTCCCTATATGGGGTGGGGTTACTGCACTTTTAGCAGTACAAGGGCTGTACAAATGCGGCATGGCGCTTCCAAACCACACAAGCAAAGTCTGCTTCCCAAAACTGCACTCCTTTCTTTTGGAGCTCTGTGTGCCAGAACAGTATTATTCCCCCACATATGGGGTATCTGCATACTCACAATTTGTTGTACAATTTCTTCTATGTTCTTTTTTCTCCTGTTACCCTAGTGAAAATGAAAAATTTGGGGATAAATCAACATTTTTGTGGGACATATTCAAATTTTAATTTTTTCCTTCCGCATTGCTTTATTTTCTTTAAAACACCTAAAGGGTTAATAAACTTTTTAAATGTGGTTTTGAGGGGTGCAGTTTTTAGAATGGTGTCACTTTTGGGTATTTTCTGTCATATAGGCCCCCCAAAGTCACTTCAAATGTGATAAGGTCCCTAAAAAAAAAATTGGTTTTGTAAATTTTGTTGTAAAAATGAAAAATTGCTGATCAACTTTGAACCCTTAACTCCCTAACAAAAAAAAAAATTGTTTTAAAAAAAATAATGCTGAGGCAAAGTAGACATATGGTAAATGTTAACTAGTTTGTGGGGTATAACTTTTTGATTAAGGGCATACAAATTCAAAGTTTGAAAAGTTTGATATTTTCATGAGTAAATGCAAATCACATTGACCTAAATTCACCACCATCATGAAGTACAGTACATCACAAAAAACAGAATCAGGGGGATCCGTTGAAGTGTTCCAGAGTAATTACCTCATAAAGTGACAGTGGTCAGGAAGGGGAAAACACGTTTGGGGGTGAAGGTGTTAAATTTGGGAAAATCGCAAATAAATGGGTTTCACATCCTTCTGTACCTGCGTTTTTTTTTTTGTTTTTTTTTCCATTTGCATTTTTGCACTTGCCCATTGCTTTTCAATGGTAAAAAGTGCTGAAAGAATCAATGCTGATATCTTATAATGATGCTATGTATTCCTAAAAATGGCACTTTTCTTTTTCCTATATAGGACCCATCACTCCTCAAGGCACTGGCTTCCTCGCTGTTCAGTCTGTTAGCACCACCACAGTAAGTCCCCATGTCTTTATGGAAGCCCCAGTATCGATTTACTCTGTATCAATCAAATACATCAATACTGACAATGATTTTAAAAACTCAAACCTTCCTTCTCTAGGATCCTTTGTTTTGTACATTTAAAGGGTTTGTCTAGGCATATAAAATTGATGACCTATACTTATTGTAGATCATCAATATCAGATCAGTGGGATCCAATACCTGACACCCTCACCGATCAGCTGTTAGTATCTCTGGCACTAGAAGGATGTAAACCTTGAATATCACTGAACAGCACCGCTCTTATCTTTGTGTAGCAGCGGCTTTCAGGAGCTGCAGATCAGTTTTTATTTCGGAGGATTGGAGCAGGTCTGCTGCTTACGGCAGTTGCCCCTACACATTGAGCAGAGCTGCGCTGTTCAGCTCCATTTAGTGTTTACATCCAGCTGCCCCCCCTGAGCTGAGAACAGCTGCTCCATGGTGGTGTTGAGGTTTGCGCCCACCCCTTCCCAGTGATTTGATTTTGATTACCTATTCTACTGATAGGTTATCAATATTATATGTCCAAGCAATACCTTGAAACCCCTTTCTGACACATGTCAGGTCACAGTCTTTGATGCAAGCTCAAGAGCTAAGCCTGCACCTTTCCCAACAGATGATGGCTGTGTTGAACAGCCAGCATCCAGCTTTTAGCAGCAGCAAATGGAGCTGGGCTGTGAACTACTTAAATGCCACTGTCAATCTCTGCTAGTGGCATTTAACCCCTTAACGACCGCCGATACACCTTTAAAACAGCAGCCGCTAAGGGGCCTTATTCCTTCATTGCCGTTTTAAAACTGCGATTGGGAATAAGGGTATAGCGCCCCCCAGGGTCTCAGCTATCAGTGGTAGCTAGATCCTGGAGAACATGATCAGGGCCCGATCACATGATCACAGTTATTCAGTGAATAATGGAGATCACGAAAAAAAAAACTTGTGCCTGCTGTTAAGTCATTTCTCTCTAGTAAATCAAATCCCCCTTTGTCATCTGCTTAGTCGGTTAAAAATTATAAAATCATTTATTTTTCCATTCATTGATGTTGGGGTTAGGGTTGTGTTGGGGCTAGAGTTAGGTTTGAGGGTGTGTTGTGGCTTAGGCTTTTGTTGGGGTTTAGGGTTGGGTTGTTTTTTTTGTTTTCAAAAGTTAAAAAGCAATATATGGAGCTCATAATACTGTATGGAGCACTATGTGGGGCTCATTCTACAGTATGGAGCACTATGTGGGGCTCATACTGTATGGAGCACTATGTGGGGCTCATACTGTATGGAGCACTATGTGGGGCTCATTATACTGTATGGAGCACTATGTGGGGCTCATACTGTATGGAGCACTATGTGGGGCTCATTATACTGTATGGAGCACTATGTGGGGCTCATTATACTGTATGGAGCACTATGTGGGGCTCATTATACTGTATGGAGCACTATGTGGGGCTTATACTGTATGGAGCACTATGTGGGGCTCATTATACTGTATGGAGCACTATGTGGGGCTCATACTGTATGGAGCACTATGTGGGGCTCATTCTACTGTATGGAGCACTATGTGGGGCTCATTCTACTGTATGGAGCACTATGTGGGGCTCGTTCTACTGTATGGAGCACTATGTGGGGCTCGTTCTACTGTATGGAGCACTATGTGGGGCTCATTCTACTGTATGGAGCACTATGTGGGGCTCATTATTCTGTATGGAGCACTATGTGGGGCTCATACTGTATGGAGCACTATGTGAGGCCCATTATTCTGTATGGAGCACTATGTGGGGCTCATACTGTATGGAGCACTATGTGGGGCTCATACTGTATGGAGCACTATGTGGGGCTCATACTGTATGGAGCACTATGTGGGGCTCATACTGTATGGAGCACTATGTGGGGCTCATACTGTATGGAGGACTATGTGGGGCTCATTATACTGTATGGAGGACTATGTGGGGCTCATTATACTGTATGGAGGACTATACTGTCCGGTCTAAAATTAAAACTTTTGAATCCCCTCCAGGGCACGCACTGTATGTTGAGAGAATTCGTCGGTTTCTGAGCTATTGTAGAATTTACAATAGATATCACTCATGTAATGTAAGAAGTGAAATCTTCGGCATTGTACTATATCTATATTTCTCTGCCTTAGCTGTGCATCATGAATCATGGCACGTGTTAAAGGGGCCCATGAAAACCTGGAGCGGGCCGTGCCCCTGGATAAAATCCTTGTGGGGTGTAGTTTCCAAAATGGGCCATTTCTGGGGGGTTTCTGCTGTTTGGGCGCCTCAGGGGCCCTGCAAATGTGACATGGTGCCCTCAATCTATTTCAGACAATTTGTGTTCCAGAATTCAAATATTGCTCCTTCCGCTCTTAGCCCGGCCGTTTGTCCAAACAGAACGTTTTGACTACATGGTTCTGGTGCAAGCAATTACCTTCATAAGTCACATTCTTAGTGATTGCACAGAGGTGGACGTCCTAAGTGTCACATGGTCTGTCAGTATATACACATCTTTTCTGAAAGGCCACAGAAGCTGTAATGCCATTTAAGCAAGAGGAACGACTAACAAAACACCACGAAGACCAAGGAGATATACAAGTCAGGCTTGGGTTATTAAAAAAAAAAATAAAAAATTGCAATCTCTGATGATCCTCCCCCCGGAGCACCATCAGGTCCATTATCATCAAATGGAAAGAACATGGTACCACATCAGCCAACAAGTGCCTTTAACCGTCGCAGGTGGATCAATGCTCCGCCTGCGGCTTTTAACCAGTTAAATCTTGCTGTCAATCACAGACAGCGGGATGGCCGCTCCGGCAACCGCAGCGGCAGCAGGAGGGGTAAGGTGTCGGACGCTTCAGGGCCATCCAGAAGGGATTCGTCTTATGTCCTGCCACAGCCTCCAAATCCGGTACCCTTTTGTGACTTCAGGGGTGAGTGATCTTCGTGAATGTCACTTAATAGTAATGGAAAGTTATTATGTGCTTCATTCCTTAGGAACCTAAGAAGAGTAGCGCCAAAAAGAAGCACAGGGTTTGCGCCTTATGCCAGGCCCACCTTTCCATAGATTGGCAGAAACAGTTTTGTGCAAGCTGTATTAACCAAACCATAGCGGAGAGCACCCTGGATTTTGCTTCTAATTTGAGGTCTGTAATCAGTTCAGAGGTGCAGGATTCCCTGAAAGGCTTACTAAAAGGGGAAAAAGAGACCCCATAAAGATATCTCCTCCGACTATGATTTATCCTCCCAGTCAGAGGATCTTTGCCTCAGTGATTCGGCATCCTCCTCTTCATCAGACAGTGGTAGGCCCTGTTTCCCTATTGAGAATACTGACAAGTTGGTCAGAGTGGTCAGATCTACCATGGGGTTGAGGGAGGAGAAGGCAGCCAGGTCCCTGGAAGATATTATGTTCGCAGGCCTGGAGGAAAAAAAGAGACGCTCCTTTCCAATGAATCCCCAAATTCAGACCCTTATAGACCGGGAATGGAGGAAGCCGGAGAAATCAGGAGTATTGCCCTCATCCTCTAAAAGGAGGTACCCCTTCGAGGATAGTGTCTCTGAGTCCTGGGACAAAATTCCTAAAGTTGACAGGTCTGTCGCCCGATCATCCAAAAGATCGTCCCTACCCCTGGAAGATTCAGGCAGCCTAAAGGATGCTCTGGATAAGAAGGCTGATTCCTTCCTGCGTCACACCTGGGAAGCGGCGGCAGGGGGCCTGAAGCCAGCAGTAGCAGGCACTTGTGTCGCTAGGTCACTTATGGTGTGGCTTCAGCAATTAGGAGACCAGCTCATCTGCTTTTTTGGCTGACTCCTCAGCGGATTTAGTTAAACTCGCTGCCAGGTCGGTGAATTTGTCTAATGCTGCCAGATGAGCCCTGTGGCTCAAGGGTTGCCCAGGAGACCTACAATCTAAGCATAAGCTTTGTTCTCTTCCTTGTGGTGATAAACTTTTGTTTTGCCAAAAACTGGACGAGCTTTTGGAGAAGGCTGGCGACAGAAAGAGAGGTTTCCCATGGTTCATGGGGGGAACAAAAAGGTCCTATTTTCGGAAGAAGAGATTTAACCGGGGTCGCCCTCCGGGAGAAAGGAAAAGATGGGAGCTCAGATCTAAAAAGGACTCTGGTTACATGTTTGGAGGACCATCCTCCAGTTCCAAAAAATCTCCCCAATGACGCGAGGCTAGAGGTCGGGGGAAGGCTTTCCCATTTTATCCCAGCTTGGGAAGCCATCACTTCAAATCCCTGGGTGTTGGATATCATAAAGAACGGCCTAAAGATACGCTTCTGTCAGGTCCCTCACTGAACCTTCATGATCACCTCCAGGAGGAAGTCCAGGGAGGAGCAGATGGCTCTAGAATCAGAGGTATTAGACTTAGTCAACAAACAGGTCCTTCACGAAGTTCCAGTTTCACAATGGGGAAGGGGATTTTATTCCCCCCTATTTGTGATAAAAAAAACAAATGGGTCCTTAAGGACCATTATCAACCTCAAAAGTCTAAATCAGCTGATAATCAACCAGACTTTCAAGATGGAATCAGTGAACTCTGCAGTGAAACTCTTACACCACAATTGTTTAATGGCGGTCATCGACCTAAAAGATGCCTATTATCACATTCCAATCCATCCAGACTACCGGAAGTACCTAAGGGTAGCCCTGTTCATCCAAGGGCAATTGAGACATTTCCAATTCACTGCCCTACCTTTTGGACTCTATAGCACCGAGAGTATTTACAAAGGTTATAGCGGAGGTGACCGCTTTTCTCCGAATCAAGAACGTGGTGATTGTTCCCTATCTGGACGACTTTCTGATAATAGGGAAATCGGAGGACCACTGTTTCTCTCAACTTTTAGAGGTCAGGACAGCTTTAAATCACCTGGGGTGGTTAATATTCAAAAGTCAAAGCTATCCCCCTCAAGGACTCAGATCTTTCTGGGCTTGACCCTAGATTCCCAACACCAATCCTGTTTCCACCCAGAAGACAAGGTTTGCAAAATAATCAGCCTGGTCTCAAGGGCCATAAGGTCTCCCGTGATGTCCTTGAGAGAAGCAATGTCCCTACTAGGCTCCATGACTTCCTGTCTCCCGGCAGTCAAATGGGCCCAGAGTCGTATGAGGCTTCTTCAGTGGGAGGTCCTGTCGGCTCAGAAATCCTTCAACAGACATTTAGGAAGAAAACTATCTCTTTCTTTGGAGACCGTAAACTCCCTCTCCTGGTGGACAAACGGAGAATCTGACCGCAGGCTTACAATGGTCCAAACCAGTCGACCACACAATTACAACAGATGCAAGTGGCTCCGGCTGGGGGGGGGTCATCTGGCAGAGCTCTCGGTTCAGGGGCTCTGGCTACGTCATGAAAAAGAAGCGTCATCAAACCTAAAAGAGCTTTTGGCAGTGGAGAAATCCCTGATGGGCTTCCTTCCCCACATACAGGGTCGCCATGTCCAGATCAGGTCCGACAATTGGACGACAGTAGCGTATATAAATCACCAGGGAGGAACAAGATCTCGCTCCCTTATGGTAGTGGCAAACAGAATCCTGCAACTAGCAGAACAGCATCTCCCATCCTTCAGTGCTCTTTACATCCGGGGGTAGAAAATTCAAGGGCAGATTTCCTCAGTCGCCACACTTTAAGACAAGGAGAGTGGGCTCTAAACCCGATAGTCTTCCAACAGATTATCCAGCTATGGGGGTCACCGGACATAGATTTGTTCGCCACCAGGGCGAACAGGAAGGTGGAGAGATTCTGTTCACTAAATCCAACAGAGAATCCCTATGCTGTAGACGCTCTCCACATTCCCTGGAAGTTCAGGAAGGCCTACGCGTTTCCACCGATAGTGATGATCCCCGCAGTTGTGAGGAAAATTCGGGAGGAGGGGGCGAGGATAATTCTAATAGCCCCCTTTTGGCCCAAAAGACCCTGGTTCTCCCTGCTTCGCCTAATGTCGGTCTCAGATCCCTGGGTCCGGCCGGACCTTCTCATCCAGGGGCCAATATTCCATGCACAAGCCAAAGGTTTCCATCTGGCGGCTTGGAATTTGAGAGGTTGTTACTGAGCCATAGGGGGTTTTCACCAGGCCTAGTTTCTACCCTTTTGGGTAGTAGAAAACCCATAACAACTAAAATTTATTCCAGAATCTGGGGAAAATTCCTGGATTTTATAGACTCCCCATTGTCGGATAAACCTCCAGTTAGAGAAGTCCTAGAGTTTTTACAAAAGGGACGTGACCTAGGCTTGGCTACGGGAACACTTAAAGTTCAGGTGTCCGCCCTTGGGGCGCTCTATAATTGTAACCTGGCAGGGAACAGATGGGTCTCTAGATTCATTAAATCCTGTTCCAGAGCTAAGCCAGTTCGGGCTCTGAGTTCCTCCCTGGGACCTGAATTTGGTTTTAAATGCACTCTCTGGCGACCCATTTGAACCCCTGCAGGTTCTCTCTCCAAAGATCCTCACCCTCAAAACCATCCTCTTAGTGGCCCTAACGTCTGCCCGTATGGTGAGTGACCTGCAGGCCCTTCTGTTGATCCCCCATACACCCAAATTCATGAGGACCGGGTCGTCCTTTTTACAGATCCGGCGTACCTTCCAAAAGTTGTATCCAGATTCCACTGTAATCAGGAGATTGTACTTCCCTCTTTCTGCAGTAACCCTAAAAACCCCGGGGAGGTTAGGTTCCACAATCTAGATGTTAGAAGGGCATTACTACAGTACATAGACATGACTAGTCAGTGGAGGAAGGACAAGTCCTTGTTTCTGGCCTTCCAGGGGAGTAGGAAAGGTCACGGGGTGTCAAAGGGAACTATTGCTAGGTGGCTTAGGGAGGGCATTTGTCTAGCTTATACATCTACAGGTGTTCTGGCACCGGACGGTATTAAAGCTCATTCCACCAGAGCTGTTTCAACCACCTGGGCAGAGAGAGCAGATGTCTCGATTGACCAGATATGTAAAGCTGCTACTTGGTCTGCACCATCCACCTTCTACAAGCACTATCGGTTGGATCTATCCTCCTCTGACCTTACCTTTGGGAGAAGGGTACTTCAGGTGGTGGTCCCTCCCTAGGGTGCTCATATTCTCCAAAATTCTCTCAAGGTGTGCTGTCATGGGTGAGGGGAAAACACCAAGGTTACTTACCGGTAGCCGGTTTTTCCTGAACCCATGACAGCACCCTTAGTTTCCCCCCCCTGTCTTTCTCACGTGTGGGGCGGAACCCTCTCTCAAGGTGTGCTGTCATGGGTTCAGGAAAAACTGGAATTTTTCCTCCTTTAGCAATACAATATATGGTAAAATGAATTGTGTCATTCAAAAGTGCACCTTGTCCTACAAAAAACTAAGCCCTCGCATGGCTATATGGCCAGAAAAATAAAAAAAGCTATGGCTCTTGTAAAGAAGGGGAAGAAAGAACAAAAACTTAAAATTGCCAGGTAGTGAAGGGGTTAAGTGGCCAAAATTGAGTGTCAACATTTACTTGTGTCTATCTGTCTCTATGTATCTACTCTAACATAATGTACATGCTAATAAATGTTTCTCACTGTTCTCTTAGGCAGACTTTCGCATTGCTGCTACTGGTGTTGTCTTGGATTTGGACAAATCTATCACAGTAGTTAAAAAGTTAAAATTGATTGGCTACCCTTGCAAGATCTACAAAAATACAGCCTTTATTAAGGTAATGGTGCTGTGCACTTTTTTATTATATGTATTGAGCGGTTTCTGAGTGTTTATTATATAGGCATATTCGTTTTTACTAATAACAGTAAAATCTCTGCGACGGACCACCTCTTTGAGGAGACCAGATTTCTGGTGACACATTTTCATTTTTTGAAGTATACTGGCAATCTTGTTTGAGGAGACCACAACACCCCCAATAAGATCAGTTTTCAAAGTAGTTTTGGGTGGACATCTTGGGTATTATTAGAAGTCTTGCACGGTTTTCTGACACCCTTGATAAGCCAAGCCCTCTATCCTGATAGAACTCTATTCTCTTCTCAAAAAATCTGCAGATGGAGAAGCATGAGACCTGCTCTGCCCATTAGTGATTTCATGGAAATCCGCTTCTCACGTGCTAGTTTATAGATGTCTGGTAGGACCCCTCGAAGGCTCAGATACAAGCTTAGTAGTGAGGTGACAAGTGCTGGTGCAGTTCCTGGATATCTGTGAAACTAGTGCATTGTTTCTATGCAGTTAGAATGAGATTACGTATTGGACGCATCAGGTAACGTCCTCAGTCAGCCATTTTCAGTGCCAAAAAAAAAAAAGTCTCAAAACGCCACAACTTAAAAAAAGTATTACCATTTTTTTTTTTTAAAGATTGATATATTTGAAGGCATAATAAAGGGCATCCCATATTGAATAATGGCAACATTGACAGAGATGGGGAACACAAAAAAATGATCACAAACATTATAGAAGTTGTATACTGTCAGCTTTGCTAAGACCATTAGACACAAACTAATATTGCATACCACAAAGTGATTTGATATATGTATGTATTAAGTCACTCCTGGACAATAAACTATGGTCAGATTAATCAGTAAAGTATCAGCATCATTTGAAAGGAGATGCACTATATGAGCCTCACTCATGGTTGAGTGCGAGAAGGTAAATGCATGGTATACAGCTGAGAAATAACATCCCCATAGTGCCCGGCACTCCGGGCATTGCTTATTACAGTAAGCAAACCGTGCAGGACTTCAAGAAAGTGTGTTTTTCACACACTTGTAAAATCCATAAATCAGCAACCCACTTTATTGGTCTTTATGTTCTCTGAAATTGATGTATACCATCATAGTTATAGGGTAAAGGGAGAAAATAGTGCATGACAATGGATGGTTACATTTACTCTCTACGTATTGATTTTGATACTTCATTTATCTTTTACCAGGGAATGTTCTCTTCCGTCTTGGAAGTGGCCAAGTTTGAAGGAGCGTCAGTACGAACAGTTAGTGGTATCCGTGGGCAGATCAAGAAAGCCTTACGAACGCCTGAAGGGGGATTTAGAGCAACATTTGAAGACAAACTCTTAATGAGCGGTAATTAACCTGCAAAGACAGAACAGCTGTCTCTCTAGAAAACACATGCACTTGTTACATTGCACGATGAGGGCGCCCATAGAATTCTGCAGATCCTGTGGTCTAATACAGGGTTCAGACGGAAATGTGCCCATCATGCGCTGTACAGTATTCCTGGGGTATCTCCCATAGACTCCACAAAGCAATGCTTCTATCTTCAACAAATCTCTGTCGGTGCAGCATTATACGGCTCAGTCTGTATGTTGGATCAGTATTACTACTAGAAGCAGTATGCTTTCACCTACTCCTCATACTCCATACTTGTCTATATCCGAGCTCTCACCTGTTTCTGCACTTGTTTCCCATGTGAAATGTTTCCATTCTTTGGCAGTAAGCAGAGACCTTCACTATGCTGAGGAAGTCAAGCATAGAGTATCTCAGAAAGTTTTGTGACCCAGTGAATAAGTTTTCCTCACATACAAATAGAAAGTTTCTGCATTTGCGTTTTCTTCATCTGTTAACTGTATTGAAAGTGACTCCTGCTGTTCCTTCGTAGATATCGTATTTCTGCGTGCCTGGTACCCGGTGACTGTTCCCACCTTCTATAATCCTGTGACTTCACTGTTGAAACCTGTGGGCCAGAAAGAGTCATGGACTGGCATGAAAACTGTGGGTCAATTACGGCACGAGCTTGGCATCAAACCGGTGCAACGCAAAGATTCCATGTACAAGGTGCCTATAATATCTCCAGTAACCAGTCCTACAGCTGGGAGGGATGTGTGCACTCAATTATCATTTGCTTTTTCACTTAAACATATATTCCTTTGTTACAGCCCATTGCGAGGATGGAAAGACATTTTAATCCGCTCCATATCCCCAAAGCTTTGCAGAAAGCACTGCCATTTAAGAGTAAACCCAAAATGATGGAAAAGAAGAGTAAGGTGACAAGGGACAAGGTGCGACCTGCTGTTATCCGAGAACCTCATGAAAGAAAGGTGAGTGTTACTCTGCTATACGCTGGATTTTTTTTGTTTTTCTTCCCAAGACTTGTGTAAGATTGTTCTATGGGACAGGCAGAAAATCGTACAAACTGATAATACTTATACGCATGTTATTCTCCAATTTACTATTCCCTATCATTATTAGCTTTAGTGTTCTCTTAACTCCTTACTGACTGAACATACATTCATGTCGGGCCCTCTTCTATGATGCACGCTCAGGAGCTGAGCTTGCACCATTGCTGGCAGATTCTGGCTGTGTTCAGCCGTCACCTGCCTCTACCAGCAGCAGGTCAAGCTGTGCTCTGCCTGCAGCAGTTAACCATTTAAATGTAACTGCCAGTGTTAAAGGGAACCTGTCAGTCGATTCACCATGCTGCTGCCAAATCACGAGCACCATTAATTGGAGCCTGGTTGAACGATTACAGTTTCTGTTTCAAGTGCTCCAGCTTAAAGATTCAGCATGGGGCAGCACAAAACTACACTAGTTTCTGCTTATGGCCCCCTGCACTGCTCTAGTTTATTAACAGGTCTCCAATTTACGTACAAAGGGAGAGCCCTATCAATCACATGGATCAGTGCAGGGAGGAGCTGCATCTTTAAACTGTACTGCAGCATTTGTGCAGTCAGGCTCTGAATCAATGAACTGGTTCCCTCTAAAGCATGTGGACCGAGTGGGGCATGACAGTCCACGCGCCCATCACTTCTCCCCTGCAAATGCGGCAGGTTGCCATGGCAACGGAAAATGGCAATGTTGAGAAAGGGTTATATACTGTTGTTGAAGTTGGGCAATGTCCAGTTGCCAGAAATGCACTTTATTTGGCTTACTATTAACTAGTGTCATTTCTTTTGGCCCCACAGATAATGGCCCTTCTCACTGCACTGGGCACAGTGAATAATTATAAGAAACAGAAGGCCAAGACAAAGCAAAAGCAGCAGCGGAAGGAGTTTCTACATCACAAGGCAAAGGAAGAAGAGGAGAAGCTGAAGAGACAAAAAGAGACTAGGAAAAAACTCTTCCGTGCAATTGGACAGAAAGAAAAAAAGAAACTAAAGTCAAGTCTCAAAGGCGCAGCACCTAATTGAAAATGTCTCTAGGTGTACAGAGCTGTGGAAATATGGCAGCCTACTTATTGCTCATTTTACCTATTTCTCGGAAGTCTTTAACTCTTGGTGTCAGTGAACCAAGTGATTATTTAAATTTTTAATTATTTTGTTAACAGATTTTTTTTAAACCCAATATGTTTTTTATGTATAGGGGAACAGAATATCTGTATTCATCAAACATAGAATCTTGGTCCTTAAATGACTCTTGAAGTTGTCCTGGATGAATTATACTGTATATAGTGCTGGGAGCCATAACTTGTAAAGCCACGTGAACAGCAATGAGAGAAAGTATCCTCTCTAACTCTTGTATTCATACTTCTCTCATCTGTGGAAAGCAATAAATGCACACTTGGTTAAGTTTTTATAGCGCATACCTATTGAGTTAATCTCATTAAGTCAACCATGCATAGGATATTACATTTGTTTAAAAAACATGACAAATGTAATATCACAATGCATCAAAAGTAAAGCAACTTTTCAAATTATTTTAAATCACCATTCCAGCGGTTTTTGTTTTTTTTCCCTTATTCCAGCGCCGGAGTGGTGCAACTAATCTAAGTTCCTTGACCCTAGTCTTATACTTACCAGCCGCCATCTTCAGCGACCTTGGAACCGCAACTTTTGTCTGACCGCTACAGCGCCCTAACAAGAGAAACCTGCGCTGTACCCAAACACAGTACAACACTTGTGTCACACTCTCAGTTCTGCAGCACTGAGGAATAAGTCTGCTAGTTTCTGCTTGGTCTCGATGTAGTGGAGCAGAGTTTTCCTGTGTTGCACTCCTTCAGGTTAACGGTTCTGTCGTCTTCCGGGTCCTGGCAAGTTAAATGTTGAGGGGTCACTGGTACCACAGTGTTGCTTTCTCTCTCCAGGTTGCAGGTGCTTGGGGAAAACTGCCTCAGCTGTGTTATATGACTTTTTCCTTCTAACACGGTCCTGCTAGCCGATCCTGCGGTAACCGGGCACGATCTCCTCCCTTAAAGCCGCTAATTCGTTTAACAGTCTCTCACTGTTCAGACACCCTTATTGTTCTGCCTTCCTGACACAGGCACGAGTCTCTCGTCTCACTTCCGGATCCGACACTACCTGCTTCTTGCTCAAACTAA
Organism: Phyllobates terribilis; assembly: GCF_046119375.1. Lineage (NCBI taxonomy): Eukaryota > Metazoa > Chordata > Amphibia > Anura > Dendrobatidae > Phyllobates > Phyllobates terribilis. The sequence goes on along the minus strand of NW_027362765.1, from coordinate 596,994,204 downwards.
CACACCGCAAGCTGCAGGGGATAAAAGGACTAGTCCAAGTGCACACAAATCAAAGGGGAGCATTGTCTCTTAAAATCACAGTGGAATTCATTTCTTGGCAGGGGCTAACTCCCTACATCCACGACGTCTGACTGACCCAAGGTCAGAAAATAACGGTCACAAGCTCTCAATGTAAGTCTATGAGGGCCTCGTTCTGACTCTCATAGACTTACATTGAGTTATGGCTTCCGGATCAGCCAGCAAACACTGGAGCGATCCGACAAGTCCTAATTTGCAGAAAACAGAGGTTTCGCCGATTAAAAGCTGAAGACTGCAGCTGGTAAGTATGTGACCAAGTGCAGGGAACTGGGATTCGTAGCTCCACTCCAGTGCTGCAATTTAAAAAAAAAAAAAACAACAACCTGATGGTGCTTTACAACAAAATCTTACCCATCTCTCTGCAGTTTTTTGATGCCACATTCTGTCTCCATGGCAACAGACAACAAACATTCGGTGTAACAAATGAAAATAAGGGGAGGATGGCACATCCAGTCTTAGCAGTTGTCCACTATTAACATTGCCCGCATCGATTTTAAATTGTGGGAACAAGTCTTTTTGTAAATATCTTGCGTGGTCTTTATTGCCTATGAGAAGCGCTATTGCTGACCGCTCACCAGGCATCACGTGACCCGGCTCCGACATCCGCTGATGTCACGTCAAGTTCTGGCTGCAGCCGGGCGTGATCCAGTGGCTCGCTCTCACCTGATTGATGAGCTGTGGGTGGGCTTTCACCGCGCGGTTTCCCTCTCCTCTGCTTTCGTTGGGAAAGCGCGGTGGATGCTGAGCTGCATCCGGAACTTCACGTGACATCAGCGGATGTCGGAGCCGGCTGCAGCAGGGGTCACTTGATGCCTGGTTAGCGGTCAGTAATAGCGCTCCTCACAGGTAATAAAGACCACGCAAGGTATTTACAAAAAGACTTGTTTCCACAATTTAAATCGATGGGGGCATGGTTAGTAGCGGACAACCTCTTTAAGGGTATGTGCCCATGATGCAGAAATGAAGCCAAAAATTTTGCAGCATTTCTGCATGTTCTTGGCAGTGAAAACGCTTGCGGATTTTACACGCGTTTTTGACTAGTTTTTACATGCGGATTTGACTTGCGTTTTTCAAATGCATTGGGACCTCAAATCCGCATGTATAAACGCACAAATAATGGACATGCTGCGGATTTTTCCGCAAGGAAAATCTGCTGCGGAAAATTCCGCAGCATGGGCACAGAACATGCAGATTTTCATTGGGGAGCATGGGGCACGGATTACCAAGCGTTTTGCAAGCGTTTACGCTGCGGAAATTCCTCAGCAAAAACGCTTGAAAAATGCATCGTGGGCACACAGCCTTAAGTAGAAATCTTCAAACTTTATTAGAATGTTACAAAAAGAACTAAGTGCCACCTTAGTTCAAAAATAGAGTGAAAAAAAGCAGGATTTTTGGTTACTCACTGTAAAATCTGTTTCTCGGAGCCTTCCTTGGGGGACACAGGAAGCCATAGGCGTATGCTGCTGACACTATGCAATAAAAAAAGTTAGCTCCTCCCAGCACTGACTGGCCATAAGTTAATCAGTTAGTGTACAAGCAGTAGGAGAAGTAACATTTAAAAGAGATAGATGCAAATTGCCTCTTCAGAGAAAGAGGACTTGAACTCTATAGCGCCACTTATTGGAAGCAGCAATCCTACAAGTCACAATCAACCCTTTAGTGAGTCGTGCAATATGACTTAGGATAAAAGCCAAATCAGAAACTCCGTTTGCAGACACAGTGTTTTGGGCTGTTGGCCCTCGTCAGGGCAGAGTATGAGAACTGATTTGGCTAGGTGAGAGGCTCTCGACTGAGGTCTAAGGGGATACACAAATCCAAACTATAACATTATAACGACAGTTAGTAAAAGCTGTAAAAACATGGGAGGGTGCTGTGTCCCCGAATGAAGGCTCCGAGAAACAGATTTTACGGTGAGTAACTAAAAATCCTGTTTTTTTCTGTTGCTTCATTGGGGGGGACACAGGAAACCATGGGACATCCCAAAGCAGTCCCTGGGGAGGGAAACAGCAGAAAACTCCATTCAGGTCAGAGAACTAACCACTGGCACCTGTAAGATTCTCCTGCCAAGGATGGCATATGCCGAATCATAGGTATGGAACCTGTAAAATTTGGCGAACATCTGAATGGAGGACCAGGTTGCCACTAGCAAAGCTGTAGGGCGGATACCCTATGATGCACAGCCCAGGAGGTGCCGACTGCTCGGGTAGACTGGCTTTAATCACAGGGGGATGTGTTCACTTCTTAACCCGGTACGCCTTCAAGATTGCCATCTGGATCCAGCAAGCGATCGTAGCCATGGAAGCCGGAAAGTCTCTCCGCATCCTCTCAGGACTGAACCAACCTAAGGAAACAAGTACCGATAACCTGAGGCATCCTGGTTAGCTTTGAACTGGTTTGGACCCGGTTATGGAGACCAGAACCGATAGCCTGAGGCATGTTGGGTAGCTATTAACCAACACGGACCACCTTAGAAAGGCAGGGGCGGGGATCCTTGCATGAGTAACCGCTTACCTGTAAACTGGTGAAGGCATAGACACTCTGATGTGTTTCTGGAGCACAATGCTCCCTTAGTCAGTCATTCTTCACCAGTTCACAAATTTTAATGATATGGACTTATAATGTTTGAGATTTTTCTGCTTAAGACTGGATGTGCCGTCTTCCCCTTTTCATTTGTTGTTTTCTGCTGGTCAGCAGATGGAATGGCATCTGGCAAAATAAGACACAGGTCATCCATTCAGTACTGTGAGCTATATATTTGTGGGGGTTTTTCTGCTAAACATTCGGTGTAGTCTGACCATGCAGTCATACTCCTTGGGGTGACAGTCAAAAAAATTTTTGTATGTAAATTTTTAGGTCTCTCCCCTGTGAATAATTCCCTTAGATGTGATTGTAACATTGTTTACTGGTGGCTCAATCATCACAAAACTAACAATTATTTGTAATACATGTCTTGCAGCAAAGTAAATGTACAAATTTACAGTAGTTTCACTGTTTTTAACGAAGCGCACTTTATTTGGTTCAGGATAGTCATGGCGATGCTTCTCCACACACTGGAGAGTAAACTGTTTCTGGTCTTCTTGGGTGCTCAGTAACTAATTGAATGTACTCATGAGTGCAATGGAGCGTTCGGCGGCATCATTCACCATTTTCAATCCAGCAATTTTTGAGGGTGCATCAATGTAACTTGCTTTGGTGTGCCACAGACAAGGATCTTGATGAAGAAAATCTTTGGTTTATTTCCAGTGCAACAAACGGTTGTTTTGTGTTGGAAGGCATGAAGTGATGAAGCTTCTTGTGTGACACAAGGTCTTCGGCATGTGAGTTGAGCAGACATCGTTGCCTTCTTTCTGCAGAGCCACTACCATCTCAACCTTTTCTGCGGTTGGAACCTTACTGTCAAAAAAAAACAAAAAACAAAAAAAAACAGACACACTATAATCTCACTGAGGTACCACAGGTGTCTGAAAGTTTTTATTGCTGCCTCAGCAACAGGCGCATTGATTCCTTTGTTTGCTACAATTTCTTTCAGTAATGTCAAGTCATTTTGCGACGATGTGCCTGGAATCTGACAGAGGTACCAAGCCTTCAAGTATAAGCGGACAGTAAAAGTACAAAAGTAACAGATTTTTTTAACTGTCAAAGTTAAATGAAATTAGTGATGAAACACAAAGATTTTTAGAGCGTATATCACTTTAGCCATCCATCGGGCCTGATGGTAGAGGCCTGGAGTGTTGTTGTTTACTTCTGGGTTTGACAGCAAACCAAGGAACAGGCGTGTGAGTGTTAACAATTCCTTGTAATCATCTCTTGAATAGGATTGTGCAAGCTGGTTGGTGCAAAATTCAACTAGACACTCCTTATGTGGACCTAGCTCAGTTGAAACTATGTCATCTTCCACTCCAGCCGAAAACTTGGTTTTATCCAGTTGATTCCAGGCAGCCGAAAATCGCTCAAATAACATATTTGGACCTGTTGATGCCAGCCACAATTTATTAAACACAATTGCAGTAATTAGCTCATGAATGTGGTGCCTACACGGCAAACACAGTAGTACTTTCTGCAGTTTCTGTTGCAAGAGGACGCGAGCACCAGCCTTTGTATCAGTGTTACAACTGGTTGTGTCAAATGACACAAACTCAAACTTGACTTTAATAGCTGCCAATCCTGCAGAACCTCAAATACAGCCTTAGCTTGTGCTGCTCCTGTGCTGTTAAGTATCTCTGGGACCGACAACAACTTCTCAGTTCCTCCTCCTCACAATAGTACTGACAGTCGCTCAGCAGTTTTATTGCGGGTCTAGCTTGCAAACCTTTCCCCGTCCCAGTGTACAGGCAGTGGACCACTGCTATTGAAGGAAGCTTTTATAGCATTTGCTGCAATTTCTCAATGTTGGCAATGAGCCTGTCTGATAGCTTCCCTATTCAACGTGAGACTGCCTGGGACAAGGCCAAGAGACTGAGAAGCAGCAGCAAGCAGGTAGGTCACTTTTCTATCATTGGTATTAGTTCTGTCCACAGCTGCAGCAACTTCCGGAGTCAGAATGTTGACAGGTCTTACTGACTCGCGTTTCTTGGAACTAAAATGCACTTCGCCCTCATCACTATTGTCGGAAGTGCCGTTGTCGCTGCAACTGCTACTACTACTACTGCAAAGTTCAACCGATCCTGTCGACTGCTGAACTCGCTCAGTTTCCTTTTTCTTCGTTTCTCTGCCACTAATTCTCTCATAAATCTTCTTTCCTCGACCTTGGCCAGCTTTCTGTCTAATGGTCCCATGCTTCCAAGACAACCTTTTTCTCTTTGAGCAAGCAAGAATTCACGGTTTCCTGATTTTTATAAGTTTCATGGCATCAGTATGAGCGACATCAAACAAATCATCAAGTTTATTAACAAATTCCTTCTCCTTGGATTCTTGTCTTTTGGTTCGTCATTTATCTTTCTTCTTGAGACTCTTCCATTTACGAAACAGACTCTTCACCTTACTGATCACGTGATATTGTTGCCTTGTCGGGATTCTTGCTTTTTCCCAGAACCAAAGTACTTCGTTGGCTGTGATGGTAGCACTGGAACATGTTTGTTGCAATCCTGTACAGTACAGGAAATAAAACCTGGCCAACACCTGCCGATTCGATGGCAGCTTAGAATTGGTAATACTGCCTGCTTTCCCTTCAATTAACCCCATTCCTCTAACACTGCAATTTGAAGACGCCATTTTTTCTGACAACAGTGACTAAACATGTGGGAGGCCAAAATAGCAAACATAAAACCATATTTCATTAAAGTTTGGTACGTTGCTACTAGGGATGAGCGAATCCCTGTATATTTGGCTGTGCACCTTTTCCTTCGCCATTAGCGACCTAGGCTAACAACTGAGGGAGGGGCTACAGCCGCAAAGTTTGTTAATTGGCTGTCCTGCACTCAGCCTTTCAACAAACTTTATTGTCCGGGACAGTGAATGGAGCGCAAGTGCATACTACTGTACAACTAATATTACTAATTTTAAATATTGTTTACAAATTACAAACAAGTATATTGGGGAGCGGTGGGGCCCTTATTGCTGCTCTATATTTAAAACGACCCAAATCCTATTTTAATGAATATTAAGTTTTCAAGGGTTGACACTGAGCCACCTATTAAACACAACCAAAAGAAAAGTTTTTTTTTAAAGGGTATTACAGATCAATATGTGTAACTGTCACCCTAATACTCCTGCGTATCCTCTGCTTCTTCCTATTATAACAGTAAGTATGACTGTAGGATCACACTGCGCCACCTCATTAGGAGCATGGAAACAACTGAGCTGTTTTTTTTTTTAAACTGGTATCATTTTAGACTTTTTTTTATAATATATATATTATGTTGTTAGAGAGTCAAGATGAACAATAAACAGCAATTCTGGCAGTGTTTATTTTATTCAGATATGTTGCATTTTTTACCGTAATTGTAAAATAATGGCGTGATAACGGGTGCTTCATCTATTCCACTGCTGTATCTAAGGGCTAAATTACCAGGGTAGGAGTTATCTGTGAACTGTGCAGTTGCAGAAGGGGCCACCTCCCGCTATTAATGATATAAGCTTGGTCCCAGAAATCGTGCTATTACTATGCTGTACGTGTGCTGCCCCATGCTTGGGCTGTGTGCACACGATGCAGTTTTAATGAGTTTTCGCGGCGGTTATTCCCTAGCGGAAATGCATTAAAACTGCTTGGTAATAGGTCTGCCATGTATTCCAATGATAATTCGCATGTGCTGTGCACATGATGCGGACATTTCCGCTGCGGATTATCATTGCGGCACAAATCGCAGCACAACCAATTCAGGTGCAATTCCGCGGCAAATTCACTCCCATTGACTTGCATTGAATCGCAGCAAACCCGCATGTATAATACCTATACATGCAGATTTGCTGCGTTTCAATGTAAATCAATAGGTGCAAGATCGCGTCGGAATCGCGCCCCGGCTGGTACCCGGGTTGGGAGAGGAGGCTGCTACTCCTCTCATCCAACCGCTGCTCTGGCTGAGAACAGCGAGAGCAGCGTGGATGGGAGGTGCAGCAGCCTGCTCCTCCCAGCCCACATGCCAGCGGCATTTAAAAAAAAGAAGAAAAAAAGTAAAAAATAAGGAAAAAACCTTCATACTCACCTCTTCGGCAGCCCCCGATGTCCTCCTCGGCGATACTGTCTGTCCGGCGGCTCGCTGTACACTACAGGATGCGGGCTCGCGCACCACATTGTACTTCCAGGACCTGCGGTGACGTCACTGGTCACCTGATGGTCACGCGACCATCAGGTGATTGGTGACGTCACCAATCAGCTGATGGTCATGTGACCATCAGGTGATCAGTGCCACAACAATCAGCTGATGGTCACGTGAACATCAGCTGATTGCTGAAGTCTCATGACCGATCAGCTGATGCTGAGCTTGGGAACATTCACAAGAATGTTCCCACGCGCTCTAGCTCACCGAAGCTCTTCAGCTGATGAACTCCCGAGTGAACCCCAGCAGCACTGATTTTACACCCCTGTCAGTATACAGTGCTGTATTCTACAGCTGTGATATCAGTGATTTCTGATGTCACAGCTGTAGAAATGGTCCGGATTGTCGTGGGACAGTTGCCACTGATCATGGACTACGTTGTTGACGGCGGAAAGGTGAGGAATATTGTTATTTGTTTTTTTTACTTTTTTTTCAGGAGATCGAGGGATTCGCGGAGGCGGGTAATGAAAAAAATTGTAGAACCGTGTTTTATTTCATTAAAATACTCTGGCTTCGTCTTTAATTGAAAAAGCGGCGACCATTTAACCACGCGGTTAGTAATGGGGGCATCTTATAGACGACCTCCATTACTAACTTGGGCTTCACGTCAGTCGCCAATACAAGGCTGATGTGAACCCCAACTCCATTACCCTGTCATCGCTACAGAGCAGTGTGGAAGAGCGAGGCTAAACGCCAAATTTGGCGCATCTTATGGATTCGCCATTTCTGGGACTGCTGCAGGGTGATATTAATAGCCGAGGAGGGGGTTAGTATTCATTGCCCCTTCCATGGCTATTAATATCAGACCGCAGCACTCTAGCTTAGCCTTTGCTGGCCATATTTTATAGGGTGACCCCACGTCAATTTTTTTCTGTTGTCTCCCTGTAATCTAGCCAGTAAAGGCTAAACAGCTGTGGGCTGATATTAATAGCCATGGAACATTGTTGGCTAATGGCCCCTACCCCGGCTACTAATATCAGCCCCCCAGCAGTCGCCTTTCCCTCTGCTGGTTATAAAAATGACACGGGAGCCCACACCATTTTTTTTTAAATTTTCGGCTCTGTGCCCATAATTCAGACGTAGCACCGCTTTGGAGGCAAATTTTTTCTGCGTCCAAAACATTGCATTCTATTGAATGCAGGTAAATCCACATGTGTTCACTGAACCATGCGTATTTACCGCATTCAGTACTTTCTAGTGCTCAAATTTCTGTTGCGGAGACTAGCAACTCCACAAGAGAATTTGACATGCTGCGGGTCCTGAAAGACGCGCCGCATGTCAGTGACCACGGGTGATTCGCAGCCACTGATTCATGCATAGTGGACATGGGATTTCTAGAGATCCCACCCACTATGCTGTAACATCTGGACGCTGCGGGTTTGACCCTGCATAAACACGCAGCGTCAAACCTTCAGTGGCTCCTGATCATGGCCTCGTACCCAAACTCACCCACAGCATGGCAGTTTCTATAACGGACACGCTAGTCTCCGCTGCAGATTTTGACCGATTGAAGTGTCATTATATGCGGTGGAGTCAAATGTACCAACAACAAAAGTGCGGTATTAGAACACCGTGTTTTGGACGCAACATAAATACGTTGTGTCCAAAGCGCTGCTGAGTGCTGATTGGGGGATGTAGTGGCTAACAAACCAGCTGGAGATGTTAATTATGGCCAGGGAAAATGTTTGCCTAATGGCACCTTCCCAGACCAAAAAAAACAGCTCACAGCAGTCACAAAAATTACATGAATAGAAATGCTAATGAAGACTGGGTGTATGAGATCAGCTGACACCCAGCTCTTTTGTTTGGTGATGTCAAGGTGTCAATCAGACCTTTTCATGACCAAACAAAGTAAAGAAACCACACAGACACAATGTAAACACTTTATTTGAAATACAACAAACCCATTATTTAATAATTTAAATGAACTAATATACTCACGCCAGTACTATGGTAATCCAAGGGCTTAAGCAATGTCCCACCAAATAACTTTATTTAGCTCCGAAAATCATTCATTGATTCTCAAAAACTCTTCAAAAAACGCGTCAAAAACGTGTCAAAAACGCATGTAAATCTGCATGCGTTTTTTTCTGCTAGGGAGAGGAAAAAACACTCAGGAAATTTCTGCTTCAAATCTGTATCGTGTGCACCCTTACATTAGGATCCTTCAGACGGAACCTGAAAATCCACCTCTTCAAGACAGCTGACAGCCTGCAATGACCCACTGCCTCCTCACCACCACCGGAGCTTCTGCAACCCCCCCAACCTACTGTCTCTTTCCCCATCATTCTGTAGAATGTAAGCCCGCAAGGGCAGGGTCCTCTACCCTCTGTACCAGTCTATCATTGTTAGTTTGTTTACTGTAAGTGATATCTGTATTTTGTACGTAACTCCTTCTCATGTACATGGACTTAATGGTGCTATATAAATAAATAATAATAATAATGCTGTAATACCTACTGACAACACCCTACAGCCAAGTTACAGAACGGGTCTAACTGAATTTTCTCAGGCTATATACTCCAGCTACAAACACTTTTTAAAAATATGTATTTAGTCTGCTGGAAAACTTTTAGTGTGACCTCCTCTGCTCACCATACTCTGACCATAGGCACTCCCAGAGAAGAGCATCCTTGCCTCTCTTTCAGAAAACTATGGATTCCTGGCATATGCCTTAGCGGTGTCAGTTAGGGCAGGGAAGGTCTTCAGTATTATCGACACATTCAAAGTTTTCCCAATTTTTCAGACTGACTGACCTTCATTTCTTAAAGTAATGATGGCCACTTGTTTTTCTCTACTTAGCTGATTTTTTCTTGCCATAATACAAATTCTAACAGTCTATTCAGTAGGACTATCAGCTATGTATCCACCTGACTTCTGCACAACACAACTGATGGTCCCAACCCCATTTATAAGGCAAGAAATCCCACTTATTAAACCTGACAGGGCACACCTGTGAAGTGAAAACCATTTCCGGTGACTACCTCTTGAAGCTCATCAAGAGAATGCCAAGAGTGTGCAAAGCAGTCATCAAAGCAAAAGGTGGCTACTTTGAAGAACCTACAATATAAGACATATTTTCAGTTGTTTCACACTTTTTTGTTAAGTATATAATTCCACATGTGTTAATTCATAGTTTTGATGCCTTCAGTGTGAATGTACAATTTTCAAAGTCATGAAAATACAGAAAATCTTTAAATGAGAAGGTGTGTCCAAACTTTTGGTCTGTACTGTATGTATATAGTGCAAAAAAAAAATTTATTAAAGCACCACAGTATATTATAAATATAAAAATAACCTAAATGAAAATAGTGGTCTTTGTTCTAAAGTGCATAGTGCAAAATTGTTTTATATGTATATCCAATACCTACATAAAGTGTGGATTTCCCCTATACATATAAGGCTATTGCACACATTGGCATCCAATTGAAAAATAAATAGTCACTGCTACAGCTATTTTTCTAAGGTGCATAGTGCAGGAAATGTCCAATACCTACATAGGAGGAAGATTTTCACAATATATATAAAGCTATTGTATTCAGTGGCATCAAACTGCAAGTGACCGAGCGCCACAACAACTTGAGCAAAAGTTATTCTAGGCAATAATAAAAGAAGGTCTGGAATGTTATTTACGTGTAGACAAAAGTATAAATATATGTTGGCTCCACAATGCAGCCCCGCTGCGCACGTTTCGCCCTTCTTGCTTCTTCCGGGGGCGTGTCTGTTTGAGGGGTCATGTGTGTTTAAATACCCGGGGTATCCAATGATGTGAGGTGCTTGGTATGATGTCAGTGGTTTGGACATATTGCGGCGCATGCGCCCGCTGAGCTAGCTACACCCTCAGTGAGGATTCAACATATGCGGTCACACGCCTGGAAGCACCCACCCCTCGTCAAGATAGACAGAGAGGAAGCGCGCCCCGGCATTATTGACCGCGATGATGAGCCTCAGTGAGCCCGCAGCTTGCGCATGTGCACTAGACAAATACCGGACCACTATTAAAGAATATCCTATTTTTGACTGATGTTCTATACTGTATTATATGGAGTTATTATTACAATTAGGGGTTCTCTATCTTAAAGATTACCATGATCAACATATGATGGGGCTGAAATAAAGGGAGTGAAAAAGGTGTAAGAAATAATTCATGATAGAAGATATATATAATATAATAAATAGGGTTGAGCAAGTATGTTCTATTAACCCTTTCGCCGAGTATGCTCGGGCCGAGCTCCGAGTATTTACAGCTGCTCGGTGATATGGTTGAATCGCTCCTGTGTGCATGATTTGCAACTGTTTGACAGCTTTATTACATGTGAGGAATGTCTATTTCTTACACATTCCTTACATGTAATAAAGCTGTCAAACAGTTGCAAATCATGCACACGGGAGCGATTCAACCATATCACCGAGCAGCTGTAAATACTCGGAGCTCGGCCCGAGCATACTCGGAACAGAACATACTCGCTCAACACTAATAATAAAATAAAAGTACTTCTATACCAATTAACTGACTAAGAAGCTTAATGAATGTCACCAACATAATAATCATATGATATAATATAAAAACTGTGATACAAGGTAAGTATTGTGACTAGCTCCCTAAATGTGAAGGTGTTTAGGGTTATCAAAAAAATACAGAATGAATAGTTAAAAACTATAATAACATATTTAGGGCCAAAACGGCACTGTGCACATAAATTAAAGCCACCATATATGTATATACCATAGGAATAACTAAAGTATGATCAAAAAGGACCACATGTCCATCCTATATCATACACAACTAGAGCCCTCTCACTCAATGGGTCATTTGAAATGAAGATCAATTTATAATTCTATCACACATATTATTCATATGGTATATATTACAAACTACTTCACACCCACATAAGTATATATATCTATATGGAGGCTAAAATTAACTCTCCAAGATAGAAGGAAAAGGTCTACGTTTCTTAACCCAACTAACAGACAAAAACAATATTTGTCCAAATAAGGTTTCCATGATTAATTCCCCTTGGACATTACAATATGGACATCGAAGTTGGTCCGGCAGTGATGATGATACAAAAAACGAAGGAGTGGAAGATAACTTCATCCCGCAGTCCTAACCAAGAGGTTCCAGGACCCATCCTTTTGAAAAGAACTTCATTCGCCAAACTTCCCCACAATATTCCAACATCGGGTACCAATATAAATACAATGGTAAAAATATGTGAATTCCTTAAACAGAAAAAATAAGAATTAAAATCAAAAATAAAAACAATCATTAAAATCAACACAACCGCCCTGAATGATTTATCTTGAATACCCATTTGACTCTATATATTACTGACTACATGCGTATAAAGAAGCATCCAGGAGGCCCATAGTGTGGTTCTCGGGGGCGGCAGTAGATCAAAGGAAACCCCCAAAACCAAAACTTTCATTGAGGCCTTGTGGAGTGAGTGCTCCCAACCTATATATCCACTTACTCTCTCGTTTAGCCAAATTCTTTCCAATGTCACCTCCTCTGAAACCCATCGTAACCATATCAATCCTCATCAATCAAACATTGACATGTGAAGGAGGCCTAAGAGGCCTCAGACTTTCTGAGCAGGAAGGACATACATCCTGGTGAATAGAGTCTGAATACCAAGATTTTTCAGATGATAACCAAGAGATGAGGCTATCCAGAAGTAGACTTTGCCAAAAATCAGTGCAGAGAGAGTCAAGACAATCCTTGAAGCGCCTTTATGGACAGAGAAGCTGGTTAAGGGCATTGGACAGCTTGTCGTTAGAGGATCCTCTTATCCTCCCTCCTATCCACAACCTACACCTGGGTTCAATTTGCCATCCAGCCTCTCAGAATCTGGCTGCTTGGCTTCTGAAGCTGCAATCTTAAAAGCTAACGGTCTCTCAGACAAGGTCATACGTACCCTTCAAAGGAGCAGAAAATAGATAACAAACGCCATCAATGGTAAAATATGGAAAACCTTTATTTCATTGTACGGGATCTGTTGCTCTGGATCCGTTTCATCTGGACGTAGCCAAAATCTTGGATTTTGTGCAAGATGGTCTAGGAAGAGGCTTAATACCCTAGTACCTGTAAAGACCAGGAGTCCGCCTTTATGCTCCATTTTTAACCAAAATTTGGTGGATCATTGGTGGATTAAGAGATTCATGACCGCAGCTTCCGGAGTATATCCAAGAAGGGCCAACATAATCCCACCTTGGGATCTAAACATTGTCCCCAGAGGTCTAACTCTGTCTCCTTTTGAACTAATGTCCTTAGTGGATTTAAACAGACTCTCTTGGAAGATGTCCTAACTAGTAACAATGGCTAGGAAAGTCAGTGAGCTTCAGGGTCTCTCAATTAGAGAACCCTATCTAGAAGATAGAATTGTGTTCCGTCTGGACCCATTATTTCTGCCCAAAGTGGTATCAGATTCCACAGGTCTCAAGAGATAATTCTCTCATCTTTTTGTCAAGATCTAGCAAACCGAGGAAAAGAATTTCACTCTTTAGATGAACGGAGAATCATTCTTCTCTAGCTTCAACAATCTGGAGTCCTGGAAGAGAGATCAGAATCTCTTTGTGCAATATTGAGAACAAAACAAAGGGAAGAAAACTTTGGAGAGTACTATTGCAAACTGGATTAAGAAAGTGATTTGTGAAGCATATAAAAGCCAGAATTTGTCAAATCCGCAAAGACTGAGCGTGGAGGGTTCTTAGACCCCCAATTACAGGTAAGTATATTTCTATTTTTTTATCCCCTACACCTGTGTAAAATTATCCTTAGTGTAGGTCTGTTAATATACTTACCAATAGCCATCTTCCCCGGTTCTCAGCGCCGTACCAGTCCTCTTCTGAGTCCATGACTCCAAACATGTCAGATCACATAACACTCTGTGTGAGCTAAAAGAACCTTTTAAAGTGCAAGTTTTTGGGTTCTTCTTCTAAAGCACCGTAGATTTACATTGTAAAATACACTTTCAGGTAACACATAGACCCCAGTGTGAGCCAGCAAGATGGGAAAGTGCTGAAAACCAGGTAATCAGCGATTGGTGAGTATATTAACACACTTGAACTACACAAATGTTTACAGGAATAAAAACAAAAAAGTATCATGAGTGCTTTTTTAAGTAGTGCTTATTCCGTTTAATTTGCCTTTGCACACATGGAGGTTTTGGAGCCAAACATAGGAGGGGCAAGCAACAGGGCTGTCATGTATAAGGAGGAGTGGACCTGTGGATGTAGAGGTTTGTCAGGTTTGAGCAACCTTTAGTCCAAAGTTCGGTTCCAGTACCAGAACTCTACCAGGACTTGAACATGAACCCCATAGAAGTCAATTGGGACCCAAACTTTGATGGTAGTAAGGGTTACGGGGTCTCTCTCCCTCTCCCCACCAGACACTAGGAGAGAGAGAGAGTTTTTACACTTTTATTGACAAATACATCAAGTTAATGCAAAGTCTTAATATTTTCAGTGTTGACCTTTATATTTCAAGACTTTTGAGCATGACTGTACAAGTGCTCCATCTCGCGGGTTTGTTGAATATCTTTTAAAAATGCTCTTGGTATGGAGGCAGCATACCAAGCAATATGGCAAAAAAAAATAGCTGTTTATTAGCCTATAGTGGCAATGGCAACGTTTCGTTTCTGAGAAATGAACCAAACCCATTATCTTGATGGTTTGGCTTTAGCCAGGGAGGCTCTGCACCCAGCTTACCCTGGTGCTGCTCCTGCTTTTCTTTTTTTTAACTTAAAAACCAGCTAAAAAATACTTGAAATTTACAGCATTTTTTTTACAAGTGGATAAAAACTCTGGAATAATAGTGTGAGTGAATGATGCATATCAATACATTTTCTCAGCAGAGGATAAAATAAACTTAGCAAAGTGTTCAAAGACTGATCATTGGACTTCAACCAGTGATTAACTAGAGCCAGCTGCCTCTTGCTATGCAGATAATAATTAAGCATTTAGTATTATTGTTATATGGGCTACTTTACCTGAAGCAGAGAGTACAAAGCTCAGTAAATGTGAAAATGGCTATCGGAATAATTGCTAGCATAGTTCTGTTTCTTTCGGAATATACGTTGTGCCATTCAACAGGTATGATTTATTAAATTATCTCTATTTGTTTAGTCGTATTCCCCATATAATCTTTGTGATCCAGGAAACTGGAAGTCTTCTATGAAAAGCTGTTCACATACGGGTGTATTACAATAACAAAGTGTTATCAAATGTTTGTGCTGTGATCAGGAGTGGAGACCTGGAATGAGGATGCTATGTGATTTTACATGTTATAATGCATTGTAAATTTTAATAATATATAATTAAAGATTAGTTAACATATAGTTCTGTGCAAAAGTTTTAGGCAGCTGTGGAAAAAATGCTGCACAATCAGAATGCTTTCAAAAATAGAAGTGTTAAGAATTTTGTTTTTCTTACCAATTAGCAAAATTCAAAGTGAATAAACAAAAGAAAAATGAAATCAAACTAATATTTGGTGTGACCATCCTATCACTTACATACCGCATCAAAGAATCAATTCTTCTAGGTACACTTTCACACAGTTTCTGAAGAAACAAGCAACTTGGAGAACTAACCACAGATCTTCTGTGTATGAGGTTTGTGCAAACTCTTCTGTCTCTTCATGAGATCCCAGACAAAATCAATAACGTTGAGATTACGCCTTCGAGGGGGCTAAGTCATTACCTCCATGACTCCTTGTTCATTTTTACTCTGAAGATAGTTCTTAATGACATTGGCTGTATGTTTGGGTTGTTGCCCTTCTGCACTGTCAATTTGGAGCCAATCAGACATCTCCCTAGACACAGTGGTTGGCAGAGGAAACAGTGCAGTAGATAAAAGACACATCAGTCTTAATTTTTATTAGAAATCTGAAGATGTCCAGCAGTGTAATCAATTCAGAACTGACAACAACCAGAAGGACCCAACTACAATAGAAGAATTATGGCTAAATCCCATATATTCTACTTGGAAACAATTCCAACTAATTCAACTTTACACGCACGCCGCTAGGTTCAGATAGGACGAGACAGGTTTCATGAATTCGTTGGAATCCTGGGGGAACCGTCACTCAGGGCGACCATAGGCTGCAGCTTCTCTCAGGCACACAATAGATTCAGTTGCTGACCAGACACATATCACAAGAGTTTTTTTTTAACAGTTTAACAGTGGAATTTAATCTGAAGCACGGCCAGGCAATTCAGGGATATTACAGCCACAATCTTCATTACAGTACAGGTTAATAAAGCAGGCACAGTAACGTCAGTCTCTTCAGTAGCATAATTCAGCACAGATGAGATCTCATAGTAACACATTTCTATGCATACACAACCACAGACTTTTCCTTCACAAGGTCTCAATAGTACACAGCATTCTTTATCCTGCATGGAGATGGAGGGGGGAGGGTTTGATGAGGGAGATGATCCCTGTGACATGATTTCTTTCAGTCCTTATCTTTCTGCCCGATAATACTCTGCACTGTTAGCTCAGGGAGTTTATCTGACCTGTGTTTAGCTTCCCTCCTGACCTGAATTCTGCTCCCTTGCCTTCTGTGAGATACAGATCACACACTACATTTCTCTTAGGCTCCAGCCAGACTAATAAACAAGTTCCCCACAATCCCCCTGGGGCTCTGATAAACACTTCCTGTCTCCTGTGACTGTGTTAACCCCTCTAGTTGCTGGATGCTTCTGAAGCACAACACTTCCTGTCTCTTGAGACTGTGTTAACTCTTATAGTTGCTGGATGCTTTTGAAGCAACAGCACTACTTCTGCATGTCACATCACCCATGCTCAAAAACATAGGAACCAGGATGTAGAAAAATGGAAGCATGTGATCTGGACTGAGGAGTCAAAATGTGAAATATCTGGCTGTAACAGAAGGCATTTGGATTCCAAAGTGTCTGAATAGCAGTAAAATAACGATTTTGTACATGCAACAGTGAAGTGTGGTGGAGGGTCCTGAAAGTTTGGGACTGCATTTCAGAAAATGCAGTTGTGATTTAGTCAAGATTAATGGTGTCCTCTATGCTCAGAAACATAGGCAGAATCTTATCCATCATGTAATACCACCAGACTTGGATCAAAATGTATTCTGCAGCAGGACAACAACCCCAAATATACAGCCAATATCATTAAGAACTAGGAGTCCTGGAAGTGATGATATGGTCCTGAAAACTGTAGCCATGTTCTCAACATCATCATCATGAAGAGACAAAAGGATTTGTGCAAGCCGACATCTACAGAAGATCTGTGGTTAGTTCTAGAGGATGTTTGTGACAACCTCATGCATTCTCTTTTGTTCATTCACTTTGCATTACTTACATTTTTGAAAGCATTCTTACATTGTAGTATGTTTTCCACACCTGCCTAAAACTTTAGCACATTACTGTATATCTTACTGTTCAGCAATAGAGATGAGCTGATCTTTTGAAATTTGAAATCACTGATTTCTCCCCAAAATGTGATGTGCGACGAATAAATTTGTACGAATAACAAATAAATTTGAACTAATTGCCTTTAATTTCCTGGAAAGCATGTGTATAACTCTGTGAGTTGCCTTTGGAGCAAATTGAACATGTTTTGAGCTCTGTAATGCAAACACAGTCTTTTTAATGTCTAATTGACTTCAAGATGTTTGGCTAGAGGAAAACGGGTGGCAACCAGAGTTCACCAACAGTGTATTTCACAACGCACTACAGTTTGATATTTTAGGCTACCTAAATTGTATAAATTGTCTAAAAAATATCCATTTTGAGAAGGAAGACACATGCATTGCTAATATTTTAAGACAGGTGGTGCAAACAGAAGAAGTCATGGCTTTTTTACATATAGTGGGGAAAATAAGCATTTGATACACTGCCGATTTTGCAAGTTTTCCCACCTACAAAGAAAGGAGAGGTTTGGAATTTGTATCGTAGGTACACTTCAACTGTGAGAGCCAGAATCTAAAAAGAAAAAACAGAAAATCACATTGTATGATTTTTAAATAATTAAATTGCATTTTATTGCATGAAATAACTATTTGATCACTTACCAACCAGCTAGAATTCTGGTTCTCACAAACCTGTTAGTTTTTCTTTAAGAAGCCCTCCTACTCTGCACTCATTACCTGTATTAATTGCACCTGTTTGAACTCGTTACCTGTATAAAAGACACCTGTCCACACACTCAATCAATCACACGCCAACCTCTCCACCACGACCAAGACCAAATAACTGTCTAAGGACACCAGGGACAAAATTATAGACCTGCACTAGTTTGAGATGGGCTATAGGACAATAGGCAGGCAGCTTGGTGAGAAGGCAACAACTGTTGGCTCAATTCTTTGAAAATGAAAGAAATACAAGATTACTATTAATCTTCTTCAGTCTGTGGCTTCATGCAAGATCTCGCCTTGTGGGTAAGGATGATACTGAGAAAGGTCATGAATCTGCCCAGAACTACACAGAAGGACCTGGTCAATGACCAACTGGGATCACAGTCTCAAACATTACCATTAATAGCAAACTACACCATCATAGATTAAAATCCTGCAGAGAACGCAAGGTCTCCCTGCTCACACCAGCACATGTCCAGGCCCATATGAAGTTCACCAATGACCATCTGGATGATCCAGAGTAGGCATGGGAAAAGGTCATATGGTAAGATGAGACCAAAATAGAACTTTTTGGTATCAACTCCACTCGCCGTGTTTGGAAGAAGAAGAAAGATGAGTACAACCCCAAGAACACAGTCCCAACCATGAAGCATGGTGGGGGAACCATCATACTTTGCGGGTGCTTTTCTGCAAAGGAGACAGGACGACTGCACCTTATTGAAGGGGATGGATGGGGTCATGGATTTTGGCCAACAACCTCCTTTCCTCAGTAAGAGCATTGAAGATGGTTAGTGGCTGGGTCTTCCAGCATGAGAATGAGCCGAAACACACAGGCAAGACAACTAAGAAGTGGCTCCGTAAGAAGCATTTCAAGGTCCTGGAGTGGCCTAGCCAGTCTCCAGACCTGAACCCAATAGAAAATCTTTTGAGAGAGCTGAAACGCCATGTTGCCTAGCGACAGCCCTGAAACCTGAAAGATCTGGAGAAGATCTATGTGGAGGAGTTGGCAAAAATCCCTGCTGAAGTGTGGGCAAGCCTGGTCAAGAACTACAGGAAACGTCTGACCTCTGTAATTGCAAACAAAAGTTTCTCTTCCAAATGTTAAGTTCTTGTATTCCCTAATTCTGAAGCTATCCCTCTGTTATTGCTCTTGGAAATTTATAAATAAATTGACAAATGTTTTGTTTAAATGAATGCTGTCATGTTGTACAGAAATCCTGACCTAGTTAACTTCTTCTGTCATAGCTATTGAACTGAGATATGACGAAGCTTTGATAACCGCAAACAATCATCTTCTGGAGCCCATAACTTTGCTTTATATCTCGGATTACTGCTATAAGGTAAGACATTATATCGTGAGGCTCTTCGGATTTATTCTATACCCGCACACTATCTTACATCTTAAGCTGCCCCTTATCTGTAAGTTTACTTTACTGTAGATTGGAACCTTTGCATTGCAAAGTGTAAAATCTGTTGTGATAAGCCATGACTTTTCGGCAGAAGAATCTTGGAGAAAGCTTGGAGTTTGGAAACCTGAAGCATGCTCCAATTTCTATTTTGTATAAGGTAGTGCAGGAGGATGTGTAAAAAAATTAGGTAGGTAGACTAGAAGGTGTAAAAAGGGACATAGCAGGTGCTATTGCATCTTGACTACTCCTTCTTAATGCTTGGATTGAACCTGCTACATCAAAATTACCCTGGCACTTTGGATAGACTTTCTTTTGGGAAGTAGAAACAAATCGGTTCTGTCCCAGACCACTGAGACAGCTAGGTCCTATATACAAAGAGAGAGAGTAGACAGTGCATGTAGCTCAATTGAAGCTCTATATTTAAGGGTCACACATAAAACAAGGCAGTATAACTTTAGTTCTATAATAATCTTTATGTGCAGTACACTGCTCAAAAAAATAAAGGGAACACTGAAATAACACATCCTAGATCTGAATGAATGAAATATTCTCATTGAATACTTTGCTCTGCACAAAGTTGAATGTGCTGACAACAAAATCACACAAAAATCATCAATGGAAGTCAAATTTATTAACCAATGGAGGCCTGGATTTGGAGTCACTCCCAAAATTAAAGTGGAAAAACACACTACAGGCTAATCCAACTTTGATGTAATGTCCTTAAAACAAGTAAAAAAAGAGGCTCAGTATTGTGTGTGGCCTCCACGTGCCTGTATGACCTCCCTACAATGCCTGGGCATGCTCCTGATGAGGTTGTGGATGGTATCCTGTGGGATCTCCTCCCAGACCTGGACTAAAGCATCCGCCAACTCCTGGACAGTCTGTGGTGCAACGTGATGTTGGTGGATGGAGCGAGATATGATGTCCCAGATGTGCTCAATCGGATTCAGGTCTGGGGAACGGGCGGGCCAGTCCATAGCTTCAATGCCTTCATCTTGCAGGAACTGCTGACACATTCCAGCCACATGAGGTCTGGCATTGTCCTGCATTAGGAGGAACCCAAGGCCAACTGCACCAGCATATGATCTCATCTTGGTACCTAATGGCAGTCAGGCTACCTCTGGCAAGCACATGTAGGGTTGTGCAGCCCTCCAAAGAAATGCCACCCCACACCATTACTGACCCACTGCCAATCCGGTCATGCTGAAGGATGTTGCAGGCAGCAGATCGCTCTCCACGGTGTTTCCAGACTCTGTCACGTCTGTCACATGTGCTCAGTGTGAACCTGCTTTCATCTGTGAAGAGCACAGGGCGCCAGTGGCGACTTTGCCAATCCTGGTGTTCTGTGGCAAATGCCAAGCGTCCGGCACAGTGTTGGGCTCTGAGCACAACCCCCATCTGTGGACGTCGGGCCCTCATACCACCCTCATGGAGTCAGTTTGTAACCGTTTGTGCAGACACATGCACATTTGTGGCCTGCTGGAGGTAATTTTCCAGGGCTCTGGCAGTGCTCCTCCTGTTCCTCCTTGCACAAAGGCAGAGGTAGCGGTCCTGCTGCTGGGTTGTTGCCCTCCTACGGCCCCCTCCACGTCTTCTGGTGTACTGGCCTGTCTCCTGGTAGTGCCTCCAGCCTCTGGACACTACGCTGACAGACACAGCAAACCTTCTTGCCACAGCTCGCATTGATGTGCCATTCTGGATGAGCTGCACCATCTGAGCAACTTCTGTGGGTTGTAGAGTCTGTCTCATGCTACCACGAGTGTGAAAGCACAACCAACATTCAAAAGTGACCTTCATCTTGCAGGAACTGCTGACACATTCCAGCCACATGAGGTCTGGCATTGTCCTGCATTAGGAGGAACCCAGGGCCAACCGCACCAGCATATGGTCTCACAAGGGGTCTGAGGATCTCACCTCGGTATCTAATGACAGTCAGACTACCGCTGGCGAGCACATGGAGGGCTGTGTGGCCCTCCAAAGAAATGCCACCCCACACCATTACTGATCCACTGTCAAACTGATTCTGTCACGTCTGTCACATGTGCTCAGTGTGAACCTGCTTTCATCTGTGAAGAGCACAGGGTGCCAGTGGCGACTTTGCCAATCCTGGTGTGCTGTGGCAAATGTGAAGCATGCTGCATGGTGTTGGGCTGTGAGCACAACCCCCATCTGTGGACGTCAGGCCCTCATACCACCCTCATGGAGTCGGTTTCTAACCGTTTGTGCAGACACATGAACATTTATGGCCAGCTGGAGGTCATTTTGCAGGGCTCTGGCAGTGCTCCTCCTGTTCCTCCTTTCACAAAGGCGGAGGTAGCAGTCCTGCTGCTGGGTTGTTTCCCCCCCTACGGCCCCCTCCATCTGGTACATCATGTCTCGCTCCATCCAGCAACGTCACCTTGCACCACAGACTGTCCAGGAGTTGGCGGATGCTTTAGTACAGGTCTGGGAAGAGATCCCACAGGAGACCATCCACAACCTCATCAGGAGCATGCCCAGGCATTGTAGGGAGGTCATACAGGTATGTGGAGGCCACACACAATACTGAGCCTCATTTTGACTTGTTTTAAGGACATTACATCAAAGCTGGATCAGCCTGTAGTGTGTTTTTCCACTTTAATTTTGGGGGTGACTCCAAATCCAGGCCTCCATTGGTTAATAAATTTGATTTCCATTGATGATTTTTGTGTGATTTTGTTGTCAGCACATTCAACTTTGTATAGAACAAAGTATTCAATGAGAATATTTCATTCATTCAGATCCAGGATGTGTTATTTGAGTGTTCCCTTTATTTTTTTGAGCAGTGTATATCATAACATCATATTGTACATGTCGGAGAGCGATGGAATTGTTAATAGTGGAATTATTTCTATGTGTTTACTTCTCCATTTGCAGCTTTGGGAATTTGAATCATGATGAAGCATGTGGATGGAAATGACAGTGGCCACATGGACAATATTTAGGGGGAATGCTTCCACCAGGGTCTTCCTTTTTGAGCTAGAGATCTGTGTGATTTTTACTTTGTATGTCCTAGCCAGTACCTATATCCTATATTACGTGATCAGCTATAAATACTGCATTTCTCTGAAGCAGCTTCCTCCAGAATCACATTTGATCATGGGGGAACCTGGTCAGCTTCAATTATAACTAGGATAACTTTTCTGAGACTCTTTGGCTGTGAACATGTTGCATTTCTTCAGATTTGTCACAAAACCTGAAGGGTTTCCTAGTACCAGCAAAGTGAATGAGAATCCTGATATCTCATGCACACGTTTATTTGTGACCTGCAGATTTGGCGCAGATTTAAATCTGCAGAATGTCAATTCTTTCAGCATTTGTGCTGCAGATTTCACACATAGTAATTAGTGTGGAAAAATCTGCATCAGCAACGCATCAAAAAACGCTACAAAAATGTGTGTTTTTGCCGCTGCGTTTTTCCTGCCAAGAGATGCAGACATTTCTACACCAAATACTAAACGTGTGCACATACCCTTTAGTAAAGGCAAACAATTTATAAGTATGTAATGACTGCTTATCTGATGTTTGTAGAATATTTATTTTGCTCGTTTCTTTTTTGCTGCTTAAATAACCTCAGAAATGTATAATTTTCTAGTGTCTTTTACAGCCACTGATGGCTCTTCCAGCTGCCCAAGGTCTCCGGTCCACAAACAAAACAGTCGTTATCAGCACTCAATTTGCACTCACTTTCCATGTGTTGAAAGAAGGTGAAAATGAAGAACCGGTGTGCAGGTAGTTTTCATAGCAGCTGCCAGAATCTTTGTTTAGAATATAGATAAAAGGGTTGTGCAGGGTGAAACAAAAATCTAGACCTCTCTCTTCCAAAAATAGCGCCACAGCTGTTCACAGGTTGTGTTTGGTATTGCAATTCATCCCCACTCACTTCAATAAAACTAAGCCGGAATACCATACATAACGTGTAGACATGTGGAAGAAAACAGCCATGTTTTTCTAACCTTATAAAATCTCTTAATTAATCAGAAAGGTGAGGCTGGGATCGCAGGTAGCACTTGGCACCACGTATTTAGTACCAGTCCGAGGTGCATCTGCCGAGAAGCCGCTTCCTAAATGTGGTATCTGCTTTCTGCTGCATCATTAGAAGTTACTTTATAAAGGATTGCCTATTGCTGATGCCCATACGGATATGCTGAAATCACATGGCCATTAATATTCAGTAAGCCATTGGCAATTCATTTCTAAAGATGCAGTGTAAAACCGCTGCGATATTTAGGAAGCCGCATGTATCAACCCAGGACCCCTGTAGGCCAGTATAGTTCTACCACTGTGAAATGTTCTTTAGGTTCTGGACCCATCACGGATCAGCCTTCAGCAGTGATGGCATTTGTTCATCCTAGTTATAGATCACTTGTGAATATTGTACTTGTATTGTTAGGATTTGGTTCGTAAACATCATTTATATTCTGGATGGGGATTAAAAAGAGATGCATGAGTGACCCTTGTGTGAAACATATTAGTAGTGTTCATTGCGAAACTTTCTACTTTAATTCTTCAAATCTGCAGCCAATTCCAGAGACTATTGATCGTATTATTATAAAGGGCTATCTCCAGGCTGATTACCCTCTCTATCCTCTTTGGGTAATCAATACAATGTATTTGTGTCAGATATAGAAAATTATGCAGAGGAGGCCAAACAACGCAGCCAGCCTTAATTGTTTTGAAAACAGCCACATGGTGGCGCTCTGTAGCTGCTGTGCCTAGTATTACAGGAGACAACTTAGGCTTTATGACAAAGCTTATCTCTACCATAAGTCTAGTCCTCGTAATTCCTAAATGAGGGCCATTCCTAACCAATTCGGGACATATTATTATACAGGGAATTGTGCACCTGTGTGTCCATCTAATGACCAGAACAATTAGTTATCCACTGGAAGTAAACAGTGAAGTTACTATTAGATGACTGCAAGCAAAGAAGGAACTGATACAAATACATTGGAAAATTGGACCAATACCACTTACATTCTGAAACTTTTATACTCCTTCAAAGGGTTTTTCGAAACATTTTTAAAACTCACCAAAAGTGAAACATTGTTATAAGAATAAAAAAATATATATCTTACTTACGTCTCAAACCTACAGCCGCTTTGGCGGTCTTCTCTTTAGCCAGAAGTGATAATATCTTTCCTGTCTTGTCCACTCACCATTGAGGTTACTGACTGTTTGCAAGATTATGAAACTGACGAACAGAACATCTGATCTCACCAGACGTGACATTGTGCAGTCACTGATGGCTCCCTTGATCATCATCATTCACTTGACCTTCACGCTAGTCTGTGGTCTCACAGGTCAGCTGACTGGATGGATGGATGGGGTGCCAAAACTTCTGCTGGGGTGGGAAATTATAGTTGCAAGTTATTTTTTCATATTGATGGATGGATATTAGTTGTTGATCACTAGGCAAATTTTAAAAACTTTATGCCAAGGCTAATTTTTTTTTTCAAAGGGACTTTTTATGTCTCTGTCTGCCAGGTCACATACAGTGCCTACAAGTAGTATTCAACCCCCTGCAGATTTAGCTGGTTGACACATGCGGAATTAACTTGGCATTGTGACATTTGTACTGTAGATCAGCCTGGAAGTGGGAAATGCACTGCAGCAAATTTTTATTTTTTTTTTTTTTAAACGTTAAAAGTTAATTCAGAGTGTCATTTATTATGCAACCCCTCAAACCACAAGAATTCTGTTTGGTCCCCCTAAAGTATTAAGAAGTAGTTCAGGCACCAAGAATAATGAGCTTCACATGTGTGGATTAAAGATCTCTTTTGCCAGCCTTTTCTGACTATTTAAGACCCTCCCCAAACTTGTGAACAGCACTCAGACATGGTCAACATGGGAAAGACAAAGGAGCATTCCAAGGCCATCAGAGACAAGATCGTGGAGGGTCACAAGGCTGGCAAGGGGTACAAAACCCTTTCCAAGGAGTTGGGCCTACCTGTCTCCACTGTTGGGAGCATCATCCGTAAGTGGAAGGCTTATGGAACTACTGTTAGCCTTCCACGGCCTGGACAGCCTTTGAAAGTGTCCTCCCGTGCCGAGGCCAGGCTTGTCCGAAGAGTCAAGGCTAACCCAAGGACAACAAGGAAGGAGCTCCGGGAAGATCTCATGGCAGTGGGGACATTGGTTTCAGTCAATACCATAAGTAACGTACTCCACCGCAATGGTCTCCGTTCCAGACGAGCCCGTAAGGTACCTTTACTTTCAAAGCATCATGTCAAGGCTCGTCTACAGTTTGCTCATGATCACTTGGAGGACTCTGAGACAGACTGGTTCAAGGTTCTATGGTCTGATGAGACCAAGATCGAGATCTTTGGTGCCAACCACACACGTGACGTTTGGAGACTGGATGGCACTGCATACGACCCCAAGAATACCATCCCTACAGTCAAGCATGGTGGTGGCAGCATCATGCTGTGGGGCTGTTTCTCAGCCAAGGGGCCTGGCCATCTGGTCCGCATCCATGGGAAGATGGATAGCACGGCCTACCTGGAGATTTTGGCCAAGAACCTCCGCTCCTCCATCAAGGATCTTAAGATGGGTCATAATTTCATCTTCCAACAAGACAACGACCCAAAGCACACAGCCAAGAAAACCAAGGCCTGGTTCAAGAGGGAAAAAGTCAAGGTGTTGGAGTGGCCTAGTCAGTCTCCTGGCCTTAACCCAATTGAAAACTTGTGGAAGGAGCTCAAGAATAAAGTCCACATGAGACACCCAAAGAAACTAGATAACTTGGAGAAGATCTGCATGGAGGAGTGGGCCAAAATAACTCCACAGACCTGTGCCGGCCTGATCAGGTCTTATAAAAGACGATTATTAGCTGTAATTGCAAACAAGGGTTATTCCACAAAATATTAAACATAGGGGTTGAATAATAATTGACCCACACTTTTATGTTTAAAATTTAATAAAATTCAACTGAGCAACATAACTTTTTGGTTTGTAAGATTTATGCTTCTGTTCATAAAACCTACTCTCGTTTGCAGTTTGAAGGCTCTAACTTATTTGCATCTTATCAAACTAGCTAAATCTGCAGGGGGTTGAATACTACTTGTAGGCACTGTAAATATAGATTCATCCCATGAAAATATTAGGCTCTATAAGAGAATTAAATGTCTTATTTTTCCAGTTTTTTC
This sequence comes from Phyllobates terribilis, assembly GCF_046119375.1. Taxonomy (NCBI): domain Eukaryota; kingdom Metazoa; phylum Chordata; class Amphibia; order Anura; family Dendrobatidae; genus Phyllobates; species Phyllobates terribilis. The sequence continues at coordinate 596,967,680 of NW_027362765.1, read as the reverse complement.
AATCCAGATATCAAGCCAATTGCCAGTGCTGGCTATACTCTGTGTATGGGTTGTGTATGGGTTAAATGCTTTTACTTTAGCAAATGATAGAAAACCTTGAGAAGTGCTCAGTCGCTGGGCACATATAGGCATATTCACACTTGGCAGATACATTGATTTGATTCTGCAGCATGTGCATGGATTTCTGCACAATGAATAATGACAGTCGTAGACATTTCTGAAACAAATCTGCTGCATATGAATTAGCCATATTGGTACATTCATTGTAATGGACAAATTGTGCTATATATTTGCAAATCTTCGAAAGCACAATTTTATTCAGTCCATCTAATAAAGAAATGAGTAGTGTTAAAAGTTTGATGTCTTGGCATTTATTTGTCTAACTTGACCACTGTAATGGATGAAACGGCACGGTAATGTCAGCCAGACATGGTAGAAGGAGCTTAAAGTGAATGTCTGCCTCTTCAGAAACAGTTAGGACTCCCATTGTGATTTGTTGTCACACACTCTATGCTTTAGTGACTTAAGCTGGAAAACCGATGTCATGGCTATTTTCTCAGAAGAAAAATACGCAGGTGGTCGGCCAGCACACTCGTAGCTGACCCAGGCGCCTCACATCTAGACAGAGCGCTCTATTACGAAATGGAAGCTCACCTCAATGGGACCATTGTGCTGAGATGGGTGAGAGGTCACTGCCCAGGAATAAGAATGGAATACAATGGGCACCCCATGGTAATCATTCAATGAGCCCTGTCCGCTCTAGATGAGACGTATTCCCAGGCCCGGCCTCTTTGTGCCCTGAATAGAGGTTGAAGCAGAGTTCACCCTGATACATAAAGAGGAACTATTCCCGAGTTTAGCTTCATTACCTTAGAAAAGCATTGTATTTAGCTCGCTTTGATGTGAATTTGTTTGTCTACTATTTTCTTTATTGGGAATATATACTGTACTTATACCTAAATATCAATGTTTTATCACTTTTAACATTAACAGCCCGTCTAATTGATTTTATTGTGTCTATCAGTACTCGGATGCTCTTTATCCCTACCTTCAAGGTCTTGATCAGTGGCCCAGTGTGCTTGGTGTGGGGACCCTATAGGATGTAGAAGGTTGCATATATGGCTTTCACAATATTTTCTATTCAGTGCTATAGTTAAACCTTTGTCAAAGATGTATGAGAATATTTTCCAGAATGTCTTGCCAATTTCTGATCTGATTAATATAAATTTTGATGTTATTCTATTAATTATTGTGAGAACATTTATAGGTATGTATTTATTGACTAAATGATTTTGATGATCAAAACTATTGTCTCATAAGGTTCCCCACTCAAAATTCCCTTTATTAGCCAAAGTAAATAAGCTCTGATGCAGCCGTGTATTACTTTGATGAACACGTGGTCTGTATCACAGTGAGATAATTGCTGGGCCAGCTTCAAATCCAAAAAGTATTGTCTTAATGAGAGATCTTCTCTAATAGTGCCAGCTTAGAATAGGAGAGAAATATCTGATCGTGGGAGCACTAACGGCTGGGGCCCTAAAACATCCCAAGGATTGGGTCCCAATCCCAAATTCCTCTTCACTGCGGTTAAGTTTCAATGGGAGGGGGATAGTCATGCATAACCACTGCCACTTCCTTTGGTGTTCATGGAAATTATGTAGATAGCTGAGTACAGTGCCGCCACTGTCAGTCCAACAGACATGAATGGAACCACAGTGGTTCTGCACGACCATTCCACACAGTGTGGAGGAAAGAAGGCCTGAGATTGCCATTTTTGTAATCGATGGAGATCCCAACGGTGGAACCCCCAATGATCAGACATCACCTATCTTGTAGATAGGTGAAAATTCCTTAAGTATGAGAGCCCCTTTAGGGACACTTTGCTTAATACACTGATAAACTGTGGATGTCCATGATACGAAAATCTAAAAAGACCAAATCCACAAGAGATGATCCTTGAGTCATGCAGCTCTCCTCAGGCACTACAATAGGCACAATGCAGACAGTATGTCTGTTTCGCCAGGAGTCTTCCATTCATTCAGGTGCATTGCTTTTCTCATTCCTTGTATATCAGTAAGTTGTAGCATCATGTGAGTTTGATCCTAAGTGGGTGACCTGGCAGCTTCACAAGCATTGATTGCTCAGAGGATTTGTATCTCATTATAGACATGCATGGCTTCGTCTCATTACAGCCCACAACACACCACTGAACTTGGGGAAATCACTATGTTGGCGCTAATTACTTTCATTACTGATTAACTCCTTTCTGTTTAAACCTGACAGCTGGACGCAGCTATACGGAGAACATGGCCATTACATAATTTCCGTTCAGTCCAGTAATGGTACAGTGCAGTGCTACAACCTCGTCAGCAGATCTCCCTCAAACTACCTCTTGCGTAAGTGTGTCCGTCTTATTTGTCCTTCACGTCTGTTAATTTGCTTGTGGAAAACTATACGATAAAGCAGCGATGAGCAAATTAATCTGCTCACACACAAGTTTTTTCTAAGACTTATAATAGCTTGGATATTTCTAGAGTTTTGGCCCTACCTAAAATCTTGCCAATTCTCAGGTCCTTGTTTTGCATACGTATTCTGTCTTGGGTTTCTCTTTCAGATAGAACATTTTTCAACAATAACCTTTGGCCCTCCTCCTTTTTTTGGGAAAAAAAGCGGAGTCATATCAAAGTCTAAACTCACAAATGTGAATAAATGAGTGCGTGATGTAAATGATAGCATGCATATACCGTCTATGTGCTGTCCTTTAAAAAACACGGACGGGTGTATGCAACCTTAGGGAGCATACGGTACTTGCAAGCTTCTGAGATGTTACTAGTATTGGCTAAGACTTAATTTCTTTTTGGTATAAGAAAAATATATTTATTTTGATTATTTTTTTTAATTCAATTTCCATCCATTTTTTTTGGTATGTGTCTCTGTATTTTACCATCAGGGTGGCATACATTTTTCTTGTATGCTAAAAATAATAAAAAATGTCAAAGCTTCTACTAACCAATATACATACAGCCCTTGGATGACACTCAGATCTCCATTTTTTAGATGGACCTATAGACTTGAATGTGTAATTTAGATCTGTTAATTTGATACTAAATCGAACATGTCTCCATTTTTTTTTGGTGCATACTCAATCCCCCCAAAAAACGTACACGTGAACAGTCTCATAGACTATAATGTAGGTAAATGTTGTATCTGTGAAAAGTGCACGATTGGGGACAATTATGAAACTAGTACAAATTAATAAAAGACCATAGAACGTATTTGTGTGTTTTCACCAAATGTCTATTGTGCTATTTTTTTTTACATTTTCTGTTCTTTGTAATCTGCATCTATATATCCTATTGAGCATGTTCTGTATTTGTAGGGAACTAACAAAGCGCTTTGTCGTATCAAGTTATGACAAGATTGTATTCTCCACAAAGGAAACTTTGTTGAAGTTTACACTATAGCACAAAAATATGGATATAATGTTTTGTAGAACAAAACAGAATTGTACTAGGTAGGTGTCTGCTGGAATAACCAAGTGTCTTCTAATGACCCCAGCATCTCAATGGAGTCCAATACCCAGTATCTACTGTCAAACAAGATGACAAGTCTGTGATATGGTCTGAAACCTTTGACCCCAGTAGAGGGCATTTCACTTTCTCTAACCTGAGTCTGTCAGACTAAACTGAAAATTTGAAGATGGTCAGTCCCAATGGAGAACGCTTGAAAAGACCTCATGTGACCCTTTCATTTATAAAATGTACATGATGGAGTCTAGACTCTAAGTATCAAATACAAAAATATTTGCTATGACTATAAACATATTATTCCTCTTACTTATTCACTTGTGGGACCCCCCTAGCTGTTCTCCTATAATTACTCTAATATTGCAGATATAGATTCAGTTCATCATTACATTTTTCTTTTTCCATTAGGAAATACAGATTGTGTATTACAATAAACATGTATCTTTCACCAGGGGCAGGACAAACGCTTTCAGTGGCCAAGCCTAGGCTTTTTAGTGTGTACCCTCAATCCTTAGTTCCAGAAGTTTAAAGGGATTGTCCACCTCGGGGAATTTTTTTTTTTAATGAAATGCTTGTATTTGAGGCTAAAAATCAGTTTTGCAATTTGGTTTCTTTAAAAATGTTGCACTGTTTTGCTTTTACAGGCCCTTTGTTTGCTGCACATGTGGTCTGTGGTGATAAATCAGCTGAGAAGAGCTAAACATAAGACAGATAAGAGTTTGAAACTCTCCCATTTGCCCATCAGAATGAACTCACTGAAACAGTGCCACATTTTTTAATGAAACCCAAATCAAAAATATTGTTTATCCAAAAATACATGCATTTAAAGCACTACTCCAGCAATTTTTTTTATTGCAGCGCTGGAGTGGTATCACTGACCCATGTTCCCTGCCTTTAGTTTTATACTCACCACCTGCTGTTTTCAGCTGTTCCCGGCTCTGCTCCAGTCCCGCGGCGCTCTATGAGAGCCTCATTCTGGCCTCGTTCTGGCTCTCATAGACTTACATTGAGTAGTAGTGACCTCCGGATCACCCAGCAAACACTGGATATTCCGTCAGGTCACAAACTGCTAATGAAAGATGAAGATGGCGGCTGGTAAGTATAATACTAAGGGCAGGGAACGTAGATTAGTGACACCACTCCAGCGGTAAAATAAAAAAACGTGGGAATGATGCCTTAAGTAAGAAAAAGATGTTGCCAAAGGTGGATACCTCATTAACCTGATGGAGTGGACAATCCTTCTTTTAATTGCCAGATGTTCACCCCTTTACATATCAGTCCCTAGTTTTAGTATTTGTGATACAAAATCCCCATTTCCTCTACACCATCCACTTCACATGTGCAGTTCTCAATGTGGGGACAGCTGGCCAGCTGATTCCATATTTGTTCTCCTCTCCACTCAGCAGCCGTCTCCCACCATCACTACAGACAAGCGCTGGTTACAATTGGTGCCTTACACACACTGATTGTCTATTCTTGTGTTACAAGTGCTGAATATGACGCGCCCCCTGGGCCGTGGGGTACTCGGTAGCCGGGCCGGTCGATGCTGGGGGATGTCACAGTGGCAGTGACCCGCTCTGTGACCCAGGGCGGTCAATAAAAGGGGATTATAGTTTTTATAGTTTACTGTTCATGACGCCACCTGTGGCATGCGACTATATGGAGCCGCCGCTGCGGTGCAGATCCTCTGGATCTGATAGTGACGCAGCAGAGTTGGTTCAGCTCTCCACATGTAAAACCAAGCTCCAGGGCAGTATAGTGATGACTTTGATGAGGTAGATGTTGCTGTGCAGTGTAGTGCAGGACTGGTGATGGCGCAGCAATAATTCACAGAGACAGTGGGGTGCAGTCTTCAAGCTTTACTCACGGTTTTTAGACTCCAAGTTACCAGGGCCAGGGTAACTTCCCACTCCGTCCTGTGTTTACCATGGGAGGGATTCAGCAAACTCTCAGGTGTTTCAGGAGTACATAACGGGACCCCATTCTGTGTGCCTTCCTCGGTCGTCTTCCTGTGCTGGTTCTCACCCTCCTGCCCTGCTCCTCGCAATCAGTGTCCCAAGCCGGTAACCTCAGATTTTGACGGGCAACCTGCAGTCCCCTGAATCCTGTGTGGCTACCTTTTCGACGATTTAGTTGCGGCTATGAGCAACTACACCCTAAAAGTGCAGAAGCCTCCGGTTCCTAGCTGAGCCTTGTAGTTCTCTAATAGTTTAGGGGCTGGTCCCCTCTGCGGCCTGATCCCTCCACATCCTGGTAGATTCAGACGCACGCGTGGCATCCGCACTTCCCATGCCCCTGGGATCTCCTCACTTCTGGAGCCTTCCTCTGCTCCCTTCCTCTTCAGCCTTTCCTCCTGGGCTTCTCAACTCAGGCCCGCTCCTCCTGAGCAGAGCTCCTGCAGAGCTCTTGCTCCTCTCACTGTCCTCCTCTGACTGAACACCCTCTCTCAAGATAGCTCCCCTTTTATACTACTGCTGAAGTGCTCCCCTGTCCTTCTTCCTCCACCCACACCCACTACATGGTTCCACCCTCCAGCCAGAGACCAGGGACTGTGCTCTCCCTTAGGAGCAATCTCGCCCTTCCCTCCTGAAGTGTAATGGATGCAAGTGTGTGGGTCCCGGGCAGTACCCCATCCTTCCCTGAGAGTGAGATACCACACCTCTGGGTGAGATGCAGTACCTTTGTGGTGAATGAACCCGCAGGGGCGCCACATTTCTGCATCAGGACACTAAACTGTACATTGCACCCTGAAAATGTTTTCACATGATCCGACTGACTGTACAAAGAATATAAAGGTGGAGTATTGACTTGTACATTTAGGTGTTTCCCAGGGACCTGCATATTTTCATCAGCTGGCAAAAATACACACATTAAGCTAAAGAGGAGCTGTCACCATATCAAAAAGTAGTCTGTTTGTGTTCTTATTATACTCCCGCTGCTCTCCTGAATATGTTATTGTTTTGTTTTTTTTCTTAAATCTGCCATATGGTTACAGAGATATGGCCCTTTTTATACAAATTGATATGGTCTGTACCAAGGAGTGTTTCTTTAGATTGCTAAGCATTATTACCCTGTGAGCAACGTACCCTTAGAAGTGACCAAAAATATTTGCTCTGAATAAAAAGGCCCATATCTCTGGAACCACTGGGCGGATTTAAAAAATTAACCCCCCCCCCCCTAACTCTGGAATACTCAGGATAACAGCGGGTAAAATAAGTGTAAAAACTGGTCACTTTTGCCATTTCCTCTTTTCTACCGTCTGAGCACAGTATGATGTAGGGGCAGAGACCCTGATTCCAGCGATTTATGACTTACTGGGTTGTTTGCTGCAATAATGATAAAATCTGTTTTATCTGCTGCAGATCTGCCAGTTCTCTGACTGCTGAGTTCTGTATAACCCTGCCCACAGTACTGATTGGCCTATGAAGCCTCAATATTGAAGCCGAAACGTGTTGGGAGGGCTATTCTTTTTTAGGGGTTATTTGAATTAGAGCAGGCCACACTTGGGTACTGCTCTTGTGAGAGCGGGAGACTTTATAGGGCACGACAGGGCACGTAGGGAACATTAATCTGAATTCCAGCAATTGGATGAATTACCTGGTACCCTGAATTTGTCTGAAGTATCAAGTCCTGGGTGAGATTTTTTTCTGTAATGAGCACTGGCACCATGAGCACTTTAATATATGAAGTAGTTTTTATTATATTTAATTAAAAGCTACGTTTTATTACTATATTCCGGCTGTTTATACACGTTCCCCCCTCCCCTGTACGTCACAGGGCCCTGTGATGTGCACTGGTCTAACTCATTTCCCGCGCATGCGCAATGTGATGCTCACATCAGGGGGAGCCTGCTCACCAGAACACTGCGGAACCGTGCAGAGAAAAACGGGGCCGGGAGGAAACAAAGCGCTCCTGATGTGAGCGTCGCATTGCGCATGCGCGGGAAATGAGATAGACCAGTGTACGTCACAGGGCCCTGTGATGTGTAGGGGAGGGGGGAACATGCTAAATAAGCATATAGGCGGGGATTTCTGGGCTAACTAAAGAGATAGGTGGGGATTTCTTGGCATCCGGGGGACGCCAAGCATGTGAAATCAGATTTTATAAAACTCCATTTCACTGCAAACAGACCTCTACTATGGACCATACAGGTATGTATAGATTTACTTTTCTATACCCTATATGCCCATAGTAGAGGTCTCAAATCTCCCAGGGGGTGACAGATTCCCTTTAAATTCACCTCTCATTCTTTCCTACCAGCTGTAACATTTACTTTTCAGAAACCTAATCTCGCAGCAAACAGATTGACCTGAAGGTTCCTAACCAATTAAATATAAAAAATTGGTTGTGGAAAAAAAGGTGTAAATAATAATTAGGAAACACTTGCTTGAATTGTCCTGCAAACATGGTGTGGGAGGAACTGTTGACATGATGTTATAATCTAGATTGAGAGGAGCGGTGAATGAGCATCTATCACTCTGTTTGTGCTTATCTTGTACTGGAGAGGCTGGACCATAATTTAAAGTGCATTAAGATGCCACTTAACTGAAGAATTGATGTTAGTTAAAAGCAAGTTTATGCAGGTCTGGCATTACTCAGAGACCCTTTATCACAGGTGAGGAGGGGTCAATCCACAATGAGATCTCTAAGTCAGCTCCACCAGGGTTCTAAACACGACAAGCACCAGTCTTCAGATTCCAGCCCCCTATCCCCTGGGATGCATATATGATGCTGGTTTCAGTAGGCTCAGAGTCTTGTAATGCCTGTAAATATTGTTTTTGTAAAAAATAATACAAATAAAATTATAAAATCCTTTTTTAGTTATAGATATGAAGTCAAATGTGTTTGGTTTCACAGTTACATTGTAGATAAGTACAATTCAGCCTGACTCCCGGATTTCTCATCATTACAAATCTTAACTAATGTGTCGTGTCATCAAATAAGTTATTTGTAGATATAAAGATTTTTTTTCCGAACTGTAAATGTACATACTGTAGGTAGCATCTATAGCTTGTTACAGGGACTGGCTGAGGGAAATACAGGTTTTAGTAGCACATGGGCCCAATGGCACTTCCACAACCTAGAAGAACACCAGAGTTACAATTGCCAAAATGGGGATTATCTAAGCTTTAAGTCATTTAACGCAGGCTAGACTGGGGTGCGGAGTCTAAGGGATCCTCTGATTTCATCCTATAACCCTGGCAAAGACGGATGTAATTTCTGCAGGTGGATCCACTATTGAGGTCCCCAGAACAGTCATGGTAGCATCATTGAACTAGTATTAGGCTCGTCAGGAACAGAGCCAAAAGTCATCATAGGAGATGATCACTAGATATTGGATCAGAAGATGAATGTAGCTCAATCACCAGGCGATGTGTTGCTGCTAAAGTCCACCATAGGCCTCTTTCACATGTCCGGATAGTTCCGGGACTGGAAAAAACAGTACCAGAGATATCCGTGTCCGTGTGTGTGATACGCATGGCACACGTGTGGCAACCATGTGCTTTATCAGTATCACAAGTACCAGCTCCTGGGAATCAGCAGAACAGTTAGCACTGCTCCCAAGCACCGGGTGGTGAACCGGGTGCTGAACCATCAGCTCTAGCACCATCAGCACTAGCACCGGGTGCTGAAGCAATCAGCACTAGCAAGGGACAATGTTAAGAGAAGTATTCTGCTTCTGCTGTGTCTAAAACCTGTAAAAATAATAAAATAAAAAAAAACATTATATTCATCTATCCTAAGTGTCCCCAGCTGTAATCCGTCTGACCGCTCATGCTGAGGAGCTGGGGAGAATGATTCGCTGCAGCGAGCAGGCCACTGCACTGTGCTGAGCTCAATGAGTGACAGGACACCACTCGGCTAGACTTAGTGGAGGACACGGGACCGCTCGCTGCAGCGAATCATTCTCCCCAGCTCCTCGGCATAACCAGCCAGATGGATTACAGTGGGGGACACTTAGGACAGGTGAGTATAATGATTTTTTTATTTTATTCTTATGTTTACAGGTTTTGGACACAGCGGGAGCAGACTACTACTCTTAACATTGTCCCTTGCAAGCGCTGATCACAGCCCCAGCAGGGGACAATGATGAGGGCAGCATTCAGCACCCGGCACTTAGGAACAACGCTAACTGTACCGCTGATTCCCAAGCGGTGGTACGTGTCACACTGATGACACACGGATGTCATCCATGTGTCATCAGTGTGCACATGTGCGGGATGTTTTTTCCGGCCCGTGCTGCAGGTAAAAAACAGACATGTCAGCGTGTTTTGCCCACGGACACACAGTCAGTGAAAACACAATGACATGTGCACAGGCCCATTCATTTGAAGGGGTCTACATGTGTCAGTGTCTCCAGTTCGTGTGGAAATGGTCACCACACGTGCCGGAAACACGGACGTCTGGAACGCATCTTAAAGGGAACATGTCTGAAACTTGTGCCCCCCTTCCCTACATCATAGATACGATGTGTCCGCTACAGAAATTGACCTGGTGCGGGTGAGTTTGGGTACGTGGCCATGATCAGGAGCTGCTGAAGGTTTGACGCTGTATGTTTATACAGCATCAAACCCGCAGCGTCCAGATGTTACAGCATAGTGGATGGGATCTCTAGAAATCTCACATCCACTATGCGTGCATCAGAGGCTGCGAATCACCCGTGGACACTGACATGCGGCGCATCTTTCAGGACCGCAGCATGTCAAATTCTCTTGTGGAGTCGCTAGTCTCCACAACAGAAATTTGACCACTAGATTGTATTGAATGCGGTAAATCCGCATGTTTCAGTGAACACATGTGGATTTACCTGCGTTCAATAGAATGAAACGTATTTGCGTCCAAAGCGGTGCTACATCTAAATTATGGGCACAGAGCCTAAAATAAAAAAAAAATGGTGTGGGCTCCCGCGTCATTTTTATAACCGGGCAGAGGGAAAGCCGACCGCTGGGGGCTGATATTAGTAGCCGGGTAAGGGGCCATTAGCCAACAATGTTCCCTGGCTATTAATATCAGCCCACAGCTGTTTGTTTAGCCTTTACTGGCTAGATTACAGGGGGACCCCAGAAAAAATTTATGCGGGGTCCCCCCTATAAAATCTAGCCAGCAAAGGCTAAACTAGACAGCTGCAGACTGATATTAATAGCCAGGGAAGGGGCCATGAATACTAACCACCTCTGCGGCTATTAATATCACCCCTCAGCAGTCCCAGAAATGGTGCATCTATTAAGCTTAGCCTCGCTTTTCCCACTACCCTGTAGCGGTGGCAGTGGGGTAATGGGGTTGAGGATCACGTCAGCCTTGTATTGGCGGCTAACATGAAGCTCAGGTTAGTAATGGAGGGCGTCTATAAGACGCCCCCATTACTAACCGCGTAGTAAAATAGTCGCCACCTTTTCAATAAAAGACACAGCCAGAATAAAGTATTTAATGAAGTAAAACACACACGGTACTACAATTTTTTTTATTACACGCCTCTGCAAAGCCCTCTATTTCCTGAAAAAAACGTAAAATAACAAACAACCATATCCCTCACCTGTCCGCCGTCAACGACGCAGTCCACGATCACCGCTGAGTGTTCCACGATGATCCGGGTCACTTCTACAGCTGTGACATCAGAAATCACTGATGTTACAGCTGTAGAATACAGCACTGTATACTGACAGGGGTGTAAAATCACCCCCTGTCAGTATTCAGGCTGCAGAAGGTCACTGGGGTTCATCAGCTGAAGATCAGCTGATGAGCCCCGGTGAGCTAAACACTGTGTGAACATTCTTGCAAATTTTCCCATGGTGAGCATCTCCTGATTACCGGTGTTAGCAATCAGCTGATGGTCACGTGACCATCAGCTGATTGCTGCCGGCACTGATCAGCTGATGGTCACGTGACCATCAGCTGACCGCTGACTTCACCGATCACCTGATGGTCACGCGACCATCAACTCACTGCTGCGTCACCGATCGGTTGATGGTCGCGTCACCATCAGGTGATCGCTGACATCACCGCAGTGTACCGCTGGCCGCCGGAGAGACAGCATCACCGCCGGGGACCAGGAGGACACCGGGGGCAGCCAGACAGGCGAGTAAACAGGTTTATTTTTTTATTTTTACTTTATTATTTTTTTACCTACCGCGTGCACGCGGGCTGGGAAGAGCAGACTGATGCTCCTCCCATCCACGCTGCTCTCGCTGTTATCAGCCAGAGCAGCGGTCAGATGAGAGGAGTAGCAGCCTCGTCTCCCGATCCGGGCACCTCCCACAGCGCGATTCCATGGTAGTTTTGTGCCTATTGATTTTCATTGAAACGCAGCAGTTCTGCAGGTATAGATATTCTACTTGCGGGTTTGTTGCGATTCAATGCAAGTCAATGGGTGCGAATTCGCGGCGGAATCACGCTAGAAATGGTCCTGCTGCAGTTTTTGCCGCAATGCGAATCCAGGGCGGAAATTTCCGCATCATGTGCACAGCACATCTGGATTAGCATTGCTATACATGGCAGACCTATTAACAAGCGGATTTAATGTGTTTCCACGGCGGAAAAACCGCCTCGGAAACGCATTAAAACCGCATCGTGTGCACATAGACTTAATGTAATTTTAACATTTTATTACCTTATCTGGGCATGTGGTGTGTGTGACATGGTTAGACCCATCCTGTTTAATTTATGCAGGAGGGACTCTGAAACTCAGAAAGCCTATGCGGACAATGCATGAACTGTCGAAACTTAGAAGGAAAAGTGATTCCGATACACCCTGTGTTAAACATATAGGAGGACCTCATACACATTCTGTTAAAATTTTTAGGTAGTGGGACCCCTAGACTCATAAAGCCTATGCACTACGTGCAAGACCTGTTAAAAATTAGAAGGAAGAACTGCAATACACCCAGGAAGACACGTAGAGGATGGCCTCAGAAAACATTTTTTTCCCATTTTTAAGGAGTGGGACTCCTAGACTGGTAAAGCCTATGCACTAAGTGCAAGGGCTCAAAAACATTCACCCTTAGGAGGTATACATATATACATATGTAAGAGAATTGTAGAGGTAGACCTCATACTCATCCTGTTAAAATTATGAAGTAGGGCATCATACACACCCTGGAAAAATTAGGAGCGAGGGCCCCTTGATGACCCTGTTGATATTGTGGAGAAGGAGGACAAGAAAAAGAAGAAACCATGAACCCTCTAAAGATTTGGAATGAGGTCTGCCAGGTGACCCTTTAAAAATTTTGAGTGAGGGCCGCTTGATGACCCTCTAAAGATTTTAAGTGAGGGCCGCCTGATGACCCTCTAAAGATTTTGATTGAGGGCCGCCTGATGACCCTGTTGATATGGTGGAAGAGGAGAACAAGAAAAAGAAGAAACCATGAACCGTATACCCTTTTTTGGGTGGATGGGAATACACCAGAAAAAAATATATTTGGATTGGCTTTATGTTCCGCTGCTGTCATCCGGTAGGTTTGAGAAGTCTGGGCCAATCCAGGCCTTGTTCATTTTGATAAGAGTCAGCCTGTCAGCATTTTCAGTTGACAGGATGTGACTATTATGCTCCTGGCGGCACTAAAAACCCACTCTGACAAAACCCTAGTGGCAGGGCAAGCCAAGCCAGCACCACCATGGAGTGGAGGGACAGTTCATGCCATGTGTCCAGCTTGGATATCCAATAGTTGTATGGCACAAAGGAATCACGGAGGATGCTGGTACCGATGGCTAGGTATTCCTTCAACATCTTCAAAAACATTTTCCTCCTTGTCAGACTACCCCATGCATCAAGGCCTGGGTGCTGGGAAGGTCTAATGAAACTGTGCCAGACCTTTGATAGTGTTCCCCTGCCACTGTTGGACCTGGTGTGTGTCTCCCTCGTCTCTCCTCTTTGGTTGCCCAAGGATCTATGACCTCTGCCGCCAGCGTTGTCAGATGGGAATTTTTGTACTAATTGTTCGACTAGGGCCTCCTGGTATTGCACCATTTTACTAGCCCTTTCTGAGCAGGTAGGAGAGATGGAAAGTTCTCCTTGTAGCATGGGCTGAGAAGGGTGAACAACCAGTAATCAGTATTGGCCAAAATGCGTATAATGCGAGAGTCACAGAAAAGGCAGCGAGACACGGAGTCAGCCATGTGTACCAGACTCCCAACAGGCAAGACTTCCCTGTCCCCACCAGGAGGATGACTCTCCTTCTCCTACTCTTCCCTCTCCTCCTCCTCTTCAGCCCATCTATGCTGAACAGATGGGATGAAGGTGGTGTGGGTAGTACCCTCTGTAGCGCAGGCAGCCATCTCCTGTTCCTCCTCCTCCTCAGCTTCCTTCTCATTATCACCCAATCTGTTCTGAGAAGATGAGATGAGGCTGGGCTGGGTAGCATCACCCTGTGTACTTTGTTCCTCCATATCCACATGCCCATATGCAAAGCTTCCTCTTTAATTGTGAGCAGCGAGCATTTGAGTAGACACAGAAGCGGGATGGTTATGCTGATTATGGCGTCATCACCGCTCACCATCTTGGTTGATTCCTCAAAGTTTTGTAGAACCTCACTTATGTCAGACATCCATACCCACTCATCGGTTGTTATGTGCGGAGGCTGTCCGGAATACCAATGAGCATGTTATACAGTGCTGCTCACCATTATTGGCAACCTTTAATTTTTCTCATAGACTCTACAATATCTTCAGAAATAAATGGAAATGTACCAAAGTTATATTCTCTGGATTTTTTAATTAGTGGACCAAAGTAATACAACAATAAAACATTGTTTTTCAACTTCCATGTTGCAATTTCAAAGAAAAAACGGAATAAACAGCACGTGCAGTAATAAAGGCACTCCTAATTAATACTTGGTTGCACACCCTTTGGCATTGCTAACAGCCTCCAAACGTTTCTTGTAGCCATCTATAAGCTTCTTGCACTTCTTGGCAGATTTCAGCTCACCCCAAAGATTTTCAATGGGATTGAGGTCAGGACTCATTGCTGGCCATTTTAAAACAGTCCATTTTTTCTTTTTCAATCATTCCTGTGTTATTTTGGAAGTGTGCTTTGGGTCATTGTCTTGCTGGAGGACCCATTATCTTCCACTCAAACCAACTTTTCTTACACTGCTTAGGACATTTTGCTCTTAAATCTCTTGATAATTCCCTGATTTCATGATTCCTGTGATACAGTCAAGGCCTCCAGTAGCAGATGCAGCAAAGCAATCCCACAGCATTATGGATCCTCCACCATGCTTAACTGTTGGTAAGGTATCCTTTTCCTTATAAGCTTCATTGCTTCGTCTGTAAACAAAATGTTGCTTTGCATTGCCAAAAAGCTCTATTTTTGTTTCATCTGTCCACAGAACTTTTTCTCTGAAGTATTCTGGTTTGTCAAGGTGCTCTTTGGCAAAAATCAGTCGTCCTTTTTTATGTCTTTTCTTCAGCAGTGGTTTCTTCCTTGGCCTTCTCGCATAAAGCTCTGCTTGGTTTAGTGTGCGGCGTATGGTACTTGTTGAAACCATGACTCCAAACTGTTTCATGTTGGCCTTCAGGTCTTTGGATGTTTGACGTGGTGTTTTTTCGCACCAACCTTCTAAGATATCTCTTGTTAATTTTCCTCATTCCCCCAATTCCAGAAAAGTTTGTGATGGTTCCATGCTTGGCAAACTTCTTAATAACATTGCGCACTGTTGAAACTGGGATACCAAGGTCTTTGGAGATGGCACTATATCCTTTGGAAGTCTTGTGTTTGCTAATAATAGCAGTTTTGATGTCCTCAGACAGCTCCTTTGTCTTCTACATTGTAGCAAAGGATCAGGGCCTACCATGTGACTTTTTAAAACACTGAAGTCATTATTCTTTGGATAATTCATGTCACATGGGCACTGACAATTAGTCACAGGTGAATCTCTTTTCTGATTCACCATAGGCGAGTCAAAATGTGTTTCTATACTAAATTAATGTATATGGTGCCAATACCAGTGTCACAGTAAGCATTAGGTTTTTCTATTTTTCAATCCCATTGTTTTTGGTTTTAAATTATTTGCTCTTAATATCATTTGCTCTTTTGTATTTAACACGAGTGTTCTATGCAAAAAAACGGCTTCACTTGATTCATTTTTTTCAGGAGATATTCCACATTATGTACTTAAACTTCATGGGTGCCAATAACCATGAGCAGGACTGTAGCTGGTATTCAACTATTGCCCCCTGCTGCTCACAAAGATTTGCCAATATGTGTAATGTGGATTTCGAGCACGTGCACGTGCAAGTCCAGCTCACCAGTCGGTACTTGTAAGCGCTGCTGCAGCGCTGCCAGACTGGTGGCAGCTGTAGCTGACTTGCGGAAATGGGTGCAAATGCGGCTTACCTTCACAAGCAGGTGGTTAGGTTTTCAGAAAAGGCAACCACGTAGCACAGGGGAAGAGGCAGTGCTGTCACCCGCAGACACTAATTGTGGACCCAGGTGTTCGGCCCACCTAGTTGTGTGCTTTAATGACATGTGCCTGAGCATAACTGGTGGTGGTCAAGCTGATCTTAGTACGGCACAGGTTGAAAATGACCATTCTCTTATCGCCTGCTCTTTCATTAAAAAAGAGAACCGGGGAACGCCTAACCCTTGGCTTGGGAACTTGCCGTGTGCTGGTGCTCTGGGGAACAGTTGCCTGCCTTTTCCCTCTGGCCACCCCACTACCTCTTCCTGCCTGCTGCGGATCCCTCCCCCTCTGCGCTGCTTGCCTTGCTCTGCATGGCACCCTCCCAGGTTGGGTCAGTGACTTCATCATCCACCACCTCGTCTTCCACTTCATCACTCTACTCCTCCTGACTTGTTGACTTAACAACATTACTTGTTGGCAACTGTGTTCCCCATCGTCATCTTCTTCTGACCATTGCTGCTCAAATATTTGAGCATCACTACACATCATCTCCTCATGTCCATCTCAAAATGTGCATGGCGAAAGACCAGGATGCATAAATGAAAATGTAAAGAACTCCTCGGAGTGTCCGAGTGTGGAATCACTTGTCTCCTGGGACTCGCTATGGTGGGAGGAAGAAATCTTGGCTAGTGAGACAGGACAGTGTAGAAGACAGGGTGGTGCTGGGTAACATACTGGAAGCATTATCTGCCATCCAATAAACCACGTGTTTGCACTTTTCTGACTTCAAGAGTGTTTTACCACTTCCCCATGCAAAGTGGGACACGAAGGTAGGTCTTGTGGATGAGCGTGTTTGTTGTGCTTCCGCAGCAGGCACACTTTCACCTGGCCCACAACTTCAGCCTCTATGAGGACCATCAGCAGCACGTCCTATTCCTCGTCCCTTACTGCGCACCTTGTGTTAGGTTAGGTGTTTATTTATATGCCAGCAAACTTTCTAATAGGGAAAAGAAAATATGTAGCCCTGAAAAGAATGTTTGTTTTTAGGTTGCAGAAGCAGTATACCCATACAAGTACTGCAATAGCAATATTAAACACAGCCTATATGCCTCTAATCCAAAACTATCACTCCACTGAATGCAGGTAACATCAGTTTTACTAGGGAAAAAAAAAATTTGCCCTGAAAAGGGCAGCAGCGGTATAGAAGTATTGCAATAGCAATATTAAACCCTGACTATATGCCTTCTCTAAAATACACTCTTTCCCCTATAACAACTCTCCCTGAACTGCTTCCTACACTGTGCCAAGCATCGCCTCACTGGGTCTTATATAAGACCCGATGATGCAATACGGCCGGTCAATGACAGTAATGCCAGTAACCAACATGAGTACGTCATTATGTGTATGTCAGGTAATCCATGCATGTTTATTGGTTGTCTAACAGGTGCGAAACATGTGGCAGGGAGTCGAGCATGGTGCTTGAGCACCCGTGATACTCGATCGACTAAGGAACATACCCGAGCACTCCGATGCTCGATCGAGTATCAAGTAGTGGGGAGTACGCTTGCTCATCACAAATTGTAACCTGATTAAAGAGAAAACAAAAGCGAGATGACATCTCTGTCCTACTCTGGCCCTCAGATGTAGGCTATGTATGTTTAGCCTTAAAAATCTTCAGTTTAGAAAAATGTTGTATTTACAGTAGAGAAGCATAAGCTATTAAACAGCATTTAATTTCCGCTACATAAAGTCAATTAAAAAATGATGATTATAAAAGGTGGATCAGTCATTTCACGTAATATAATATAAAACCACCTCCAGAGCTAACATGCGGATGACATGTTCTGTCCATGTAAAATGATACTGTAAATGTGTGATGATGAGCTCTTTTCTCCGTCACTGTAACCATAGAGCAAGTAGCAGTGACGAATGACAAGTCCCTGCTTAATCAGAGTGTGTTGATTTAGCACTAGGCTTGTCAAGAGAAAGAGCAAGATAAGCAGACTTTAGTTAAAAGTATATATACAGTACAGAACAAAAGTTTGGACACACCTTCTCATTTAAAGATTTTTCTGCATTTTCATGACTATGAAAATTGTACATTCACACTGAAGGCATCAAAACTATGAATTAACACATGTGGAATTATATACCTAACAAAAAAGTGTGAAACAACTGAAAATATGTCTTATATTCTAGGTTCTTCAAAGTAGCCACCTTTTGCTTTGATGACTGCTTTGCACACTCTTGGCATTCTCTTGATGAGCTTCAAGAGGTAGTCACCGGAAATGGTCTTCCAACAATCTTGAAGGAGTTCCCAGAGATGCTTAGCACTTGTTGGCCCTTTTGCCTTCACTCTGCGGTCCAGCTCACCCCAAACCATCTCGATTGGATTCAGGTCTGGTGACTGTGGAGGCCAGGTCATCTGGCATAGCACCCCATCACTCTCTCTCTTGGTCAAATAGCCCTTACACAACCTGGAGGTGTGTTTGGGGTCATTGTCCTGTGGAAAAATAAATGATGGTCCAACTAAACGCAAACCGGATGGAATAGCATGCCGCTGCAAGATGCTGTGGTAGCCATGCTGGTTCAGTATGCCTTCAATTTTGAATAAATCCCCAACAGTGTCACCAGCAAAGCACCCCCACACCATCACACCTCCTCCTCCATGCTTCACGGTGGGAACCAGGCAAAGTTGATGCATACTGGTCGACTCACTTGTGTATTTACAGTATACAGCTTTTTCTTCAACTCTTCCCACAAGTCTTCGATTGGGTTGAGGTCTGGGAACTGTGTGGGCCAATCCACCACCTCTACTTCATTTTCATTGAACAATTTCTTCACCAATCTCGACTTATGCTTCGGGTCATGTCATCCTTTTCATACCCATAGTACTCAAGTGTACGAAATAACTTGTGTTATAGGATACTTACATATAGCTCTGCATTGAGACCACCATCAATCCTGGCCAAGTATCCAACACCTTTGGCTGTGAAACAACCCAATATCAACAGGATTCCTCCACCAAACTTGACAGTTACTTCAATTTCTTGATCTGTTAGCCAATTTTTCCCCTTGTTTCTTCCAGACTTATTTGTACTCATCAGATCCTAGTCTATTGACTTTTGTCTCATCATGACTCCAAATCACCCATTTCCAATCTTCTACTATCCATGTTTTGTAATTTTTGCAAACTCGAGCTGATGCTTCTTATGATGATATTGAAGTTGAGACTTCTTCACCCTTTTTTGGGCCACTATTCCAGACTTGTTTAATGTTCGTGCGTCACATGGTGCTTGCATAAACATCTGTGATCTCACTATCTGGTTGTCGCACCAGAACTGATAGACCTTGTAATGAGCCCACTTGTTGACGTTGATATTTTGCCTGGATATCCACCTCTTGGCTTTTGAATGGATAGACAGACTTAATTTCGTATTCTTCCAATTGTCATGGCACTCAGATGATGCAGTTTGGATATTTTCTTGGCCGAGAGACCGCTATCGATGAGCTGGATAACCCTGTTTCTCTTTTCTTGGGAAATCTTTTTCATGGCTGCTCCTCGTCCTCGATTCAAACCAATGAGCTTTTGCTTGGGAATCAACCTAATAACACACTCAGCTATTATGGATTGTGAAAATAGGTTGTAATTTGTAGTTTACAGGAAGAAAAAGATTTTTCCACCACCAGGAGCAAAACAGTAACAATGCAGTGACATGAAAAGAATCTGCATAACTAATCATATGCAAAATAGTTGCAAGTAAAATTTATGTATGAGCCAAAATGATTGTCTATAAAATGATGGTAGTCTCACTTTGGAAGCAGTAGTGGATGGTGAGATATGGAGACTGAAAGTCAAAAGTTCAAAATATTGTTACCCTTTTGCTCATCACTGTATATATACAGTGGGGGGGGGGGGAGTATTTGATACCCTGCTCATTTTGCAAGTATTCCCACCTACAAAGAATGTAGAGGTCTGCAATTTTTATCATAGGTACACTTCAACTGTGAGAGACAGAATCTTAAAAAAAATCCAGAAAATCACATTGTATGATTTTTACATAATTAATTTGCATTTTATTGCATGAAATAAGTATTTGATACAATAGAAAAACAGAACTTAATATTTGGTACAGAAACCTTTGTTTGCAATTACAAATGTCAGATATTTCCTGTAGTTCTTGACCAAGTTTGCACGCGCTGCAGCAGGGATTTTGGCTGACTCCTCCATACAGATATACTCCAGATCTTTCAGGTTTCGGGGCTGTCACTGGGCAACATTGAGTTTTAGCTCCCTCTAAAGATTTTCTATTTAGTTCAGGTCTGGAGACTGGCTAGGCCACTCCAGGGCCTTGCAATGCTTCTTATGGAGCCACTCCTTAGTGTCCAGGCTGTGTCTTTCAACACCCAGCCACAACCAATCTTCAATGCTCTTACTGAGGGAAGGAGGTTCTTGGCCAAAATCTTGCCATATATGACCTCATTCATTCTCCCTTCAATATGGTGCAGTAGTCACGTTCCCTTTGCAGAAAAGTACTCCCAAAGTATGATGGTTCCCCCACCATGCTTTACGGTTGGGACGGTGTTCTTGGGGTTGTACTCATCCTTCTTCTTCCTCCAAACACGGCGAGTGGAGTTGATACCAAGAAGTTCTATTTTGGTCTCATCTGACCACATGACCTTCTCGATCATCCAGATGGTCATTGGCGAACTTCAAACGGGCCTGGACATGTGCTGGTGTGAGCAGGCGGACCTTGCGTGCTCTGCAGGATTTTAATCCATGATGGCGTAGTGTGTTGCTAACGGTAATATTTGAGACTGTGATCCCAGCTCTCTTCAGGTCATTGACCAGGTCCTCCCTTGTAGTTCTGGGCTGATTTATGACCTTTCTCAGAATCATCCTTACCGAGATCTTGCATGGAGCCCCAGACCGAGGAAGATTGACAGTCATCTTGTGTTTCTTCCATTTCTAATAATTGCACCAACAGTTGTTTGCCTATTGTCCTGTAGCCCATCCCAGCTTTGTGCAAGTCTACCATTTTGTCCCTGGTGTCCCTAGACAGCTCTTTGGTCTTAGCCATAGTGGAGAGGTTGGAGTGTGATTGATCGAGTGTGTGGACAGGTGTCTTTTATACAGGTAACGAGTTCAAATAGGTGCAATTAATACAAGTAATCAGTGCAGAGTAGGAGGGCTTCTTAAAGAAAAACTAACAGGTCTGTGGGAGCCAGTATTTTTGCTGGTTGGTATGTGATCAAATACTTATTTCATGCAATAAAATGTAATTTAATTATTTAAAAATCATACAATGTGATTTTCTTGTTTTTATTTTTAGATTATGACTCTCACAGTTGAAATGTACCTATGGTAAAAATTACAGACCTCTCCTTTCTTTGTAGGTGGGAAAACTTGCAAAATCAGCAGTGTATCAAATGTAACGGATCTGGGAGGCGGAACCTCTGAGCAACTATACAAGGGGGCGGTCCTTGTAAGGAAGCGGGTGGCTCCCAGGGAAGACGGGCAGGTAATCACGGCAAGTGACAGGGACAGTCTCTGGGTAGAAGGGCAGGTAGTCACGGCAAGTGACAGGGACAGTCTCTGGGTAGAAGGGCAGGTAGTCACGGCAAGTGACAGGGACAGCCTCTGGGTAGCAGGTAGTCACGGCAAGTGACAGGGACAGTCTCTGGGTAGAAGGACGGGTACTCACGGCAAGTGACAGGGACAGTCTCTGGACAGGCAGGTGGTCACGGCTAGTGATGGCAGAGCCTCCAGGTAGGCTAGCAAGCAGGTAGCAGGTGAGCGCTCCTAGGTGAGCAGGCGAGAGTCTCTGGACAGGCAGGTGGTCACGGTAAGTGACGGCGGAGCCTCCAGGTAGGCTAGCAGGCAGGTAGCAGGTGAGCACTCCCAGGTGAGCAGACAAGAGTCTCTGGACTGGCAGGTGGACACGGCAAGTGACGGCGGAGCCTCCAGGTAGGCTAGCAGGCAGGTAGCAGATGAGCGCTCCCAGGTGAGCAGACAAGAGTCTCTGGACTGGCAGGTGGTCACGGCAAGTGACGGCAGAGCCTCCTGGTAGGCTAGCAGGCAGGCAGCAGATGGGCGCTCCCAGGTGAGCGGGCAGGCTGGTCCATAGACAGACTGACAGGTGTCGGAAGGCAGACCGTCGGACCGCAGGCTTGCAAGCAGGTAAACGGATATCTGGCAGGTATCAAGCAGGAATCTGACAGGTGACTGGCAGGTAACAGGCAGGAATCTGACAGGTGACTGGCAGGTAACAGGCAGGAATCTGACAGGTGACTGGCAGGTAACTGGAAACGGGAACTGAGGGCTGAAGCAGAGTGAAGGCTTTGCAACAACATTGCTCGGGCACCTCCATTTTGGAGGAGGTGCCTTATATATGGTGAAGTCCTCCGGCCATTGGCCGAGGACTCCTTAGGACGGCGCGCGCGGCCCCTTTAAGAGAGGGGGAGCGCGCGCGCGCCCTAAGCACCGTGGCCGGGAAGCAGCGCGCGCTGCCAGCAGAGCGGGAGGAAGACGCCGGGCACAGAGCGGAGAGGTGAGGGGAACAGCGTCCCTGACTAGCAGGAGGCAGGGACGCCGACGCTACAGTACCCCCCCCTTTAGGCCCCCCCTTCTTTAGGCCAGAGAGAAATTTATCAAGGATGAGAGGGGCATGGATGTTCTCCCGGGGCTCCCACGTTCTCTCCTCAGGACCAAACCCCCTCCAATCTACCAGAAAAAAGGTTTTTCCTCTTACCCTTTTGGTGGCCAGAATGTTCTCTACCTCAAACTCGTTCTCAGCGGAAACCGGAGCAGGAGGCGTACCTGTAGACTTGGAAAAAGAGTTAAGTACCACGGGTTTGAGGAGAGATACATGGAAGGAGTTAGGGATCCGTAAGTTGGCCGGGAGTTTTAATTTATAGGCCACCGGGTTAATCTGTTTGATAACTTCCAGTGGGCCGATGAACCGAGGCCCTAACTTGTAGGAAGGAATCTTGAGCCGGACATACTTGGACGAGAGCCAGACTTTATCTCCAGGACGGAATTGTGGAGGATCCAGGCGTTTTTTGTCAGCGTGTCTTTTCATCCGCTCGGACGACTGAAGGAGTGCGGATCGGGTACTCTCCCAAATGGAGGAGAATTCGCGAACGAGAGATTCCGCAGCCGGATTGTCCACCGAGGTGGAGACGGGAAATGGGATCCGAGGATGCTGACCGAAGACTACAAAAAACGGGGATTTGGAGGAAGATTCGCTCTCGTGATTATTATAAGAGAACTCGGCCCATGGTAGGAGATCCACCCAGTCCGAATGGTGGGCATTAACGAAGTGCCGGAGGTAACTGGTCAGGTTCTGATTGATCCGCTCCACTTGACCTTTGGACTGTGGATGGTAAGCGGAGGAGAAGTCCAGAGTGACGTCAAGCAACTTACATGTGGCTCTCCAGAAGCGTGAGGTGAACTGAACCCCACGATCTGACACGATGTGGAGGGGCAGGCCATGGAGACGGAAGATGTGGCGGATAAAGTCTTTAGCCAGTTCGGGTGCAGACGGGAGACCCGGCAGGGGAATGAAGTGCGCCATCTTGGAGAAGCGATCAGCGACCATCCAAATGACTGTACAACCGGCAGAGACAGGAAGATCCGTTATAAAGTCCATAGCAATATGCTGCCACGGGGCAGCAGGTACTGGAAGAGGAAGAAGGCGCCCGGCTGGCAGGTGTCTCGGAACTTTGTTGCAGGCGCAGGATACACAGGCAGAAACAAAGTCTATTACATCCTTGTGCAGGGTAGGCCACCAGTAATGCCGGGTAATGAGCTGGAGGATCTTTTTCTGACCGGCGTGGCCAGCTAGCTTAGACGAGTGACCCCAGTGTAGGACCTTCTTCCGATCAGGTACAGTTACAAACGTCTTACCGGGAGGGAGACGATTTAGATTCACGGGAGCCACTTGCATTACTCTGGCGGGATCAATGATGTGCTTAGGTTCCTCCTCTAGATCAGATACCAGGAAGGATCAGGACAAGGCGTCAGCTTTGATGTTTTTGTCTGCCGGGCGAAAATGAAGAACAAAATCAAAGCGGGCAAAAAACAAGGACCACCGGGCTTGGCGCGGGTTAAGTTTCTGGGCGCTCTGAAGGTAAGCCAAGTTCTTGTGGTCCGTGTAAATTATTACCGGGTGAAGAGCCCCCTCGAGCAGGTAACGCCACTCCTCCAGTGCCAGCTTAATGGCTAACAATTCACGGTCTCCAATAGAATAGTTTCGCTCAGAAGAGGAGAAGAGTTTGGAGAAAAAAACGCAGGTTACCATTCTTCCGGAAGATGACTTTTGGGTAAGTACCGCCCCGGCTCCGGAGGAGGAAGCGTCAACTTCTAGGAAGAATTGTTTGTTGCCGTCCGGACGATGCAACACCGGGGCGGAGGAGAAAGCCTGTTTTAAGGAAAGAAAGGCCTCCTCAGCTTCGGGCGGCCATCTTCTGGGATTAGTACCCTTACGGGTGAGCGCAGAGATAGGGGCAGTCCGGGAAGAGAAGTGCGGTATGAAGAGGCGGTAATAGTTGGCGAAGCCCAGGAACCGCTGAATAGCCTTCAACCCCTCTGGTCGGGGCCACTTCTGGATGGCAGACAGTTTCTCAGGATCCATTTGTAGGCCGGTCTGAGAGATTATGTAGCCCAGAAATGGAAGAGAGGTCTGCTCAAAGATGCACTTCTCATATTTAGCGTAGAGGTGGTTCTGCCTGAGCCTGAGCAGGACCTGACGAACATCCCTCCGGTGAGTAGGAAGGTCCGGAGAGAAGACCAAGATGTCGTCCAGGTACACCACCACGCAGGAGTAGAGAAGGTCACGGAAGATGTCATTGACCAACTCTTGAAAGACGGCAGGAGCGTTACAGAGACCGAAAGGCATTACCAGGTATTCATAGTGGCCGTCCCGGGTGTTGAATGCCGTCTTCCACTCATCCCCCTGACGGATACGGACCAGGTTATACGCCCCACGGAGGTCCAGCTTGGTGAAGATTCTAGCCCCCCTCAGACGGTCAAATAATTCCGGAATGAGCGGAAGGGGGTATTTATTCTTCACCGTGATCTGGTTAAGGCCTCTATAGTCTATACAGAGACGGAGTGAGCCGTCCTTCTTTTTGACGAAGAAGAAGCCTGCTCCCGCCGGGGAGGTAGATTTCCGGATAAATCCCCGAGCCAGATTCTCCTCAATATATTCTGACATGGACCGGGTCTCCGCTGCGGACAAAGGGTAGATACGTCCACGGGGAGGAGTAGAGCCGGGTATCAGGTCGATTGGACAATCGTATGGTCTATGAGGGGGTAATGTCTGCTTCTTTTTTATTGAAGACATCCGCATAAGACCAATAGGGAACCGGTAGACTGGGTAGACTGACTGGGGTAGGAGAAGGACGAGCAGGATGAACGGGAACTAGACAAGTCCTATGGCAGTCCTGTCCCCAGCGAAGGACTTCTCCGGTCTGCCAATCAAGCACGGGTGCATGTTTCTGGAGCCAAGGTAGGCCTAACAAGAGTGCGTGAGAGAGTCCAGGCAGAACATGAAAGGAGATGCTCTCAGAATGCAGCATTCCCACCTGCAGAGTTATGGATTCGGTGATGAGTTGGATGGGATGTGGTAAGAGGCCCCCATCCACAGCGGCGACAGATAAAGGTACGGCCAGAGGTTTGGTGGGAATGCGGTATTTCTCTACCAGAGACTGAGAAATGAGATTTCCAGCAGCTCCTGAGTCAAGTTGAGCCAGTTCGAAATAGCGGTTCTCTCTGCAGGTGATAGAGACTGACAGCATCAGAGATGGAGAGGGTTTACTTTTGTCTAGGGCGACCTCTCTGAGCGATCCTAGACACAGGCGTTTCCCGACCTCTCTGGGCAGGAACGGATCCGGTGCTCCTTACTGCCACAGTAGAAGCAGCTCCCCTCGGCACGGCGTAAGTCTTGACGGGTTTTGACCATCTTGGTCTGGTCGACCTGCATAGGCTCAGGTGAGTGTGCCTGGGGAGTAACGGAGGGAGTGACGGGTTTCTGGAAGGTGGGGGCTAGACGTGGAAACCTCCTCTCACGGGTGACCTCTTTGGCGCGCTCCTGGAATCGGATGTCAATCCGGGTGGCAAGTGTTATTAAGTCGTCGAGAGTGGTAGGAATGTCCCGACCGGCGAGTTCATCTTTAATACGGCCGGACAGATCCTCCCAGAAGACAGACACCAGAGCGTCAGTATCCCAGGCCAGCTCCGAAGCAAGGGTACGGAACCGTATGGCATATTGGCCCACGGTGAGATCTCCTTGACGGAGGCGTAGCAGAGACGATGCGGATGAGGTCTTCCGTCAGGGTTCGTCGAAGACTTTCCGGAAAGCCGTGAGAAAGGCTGGCAGGTCAGACACCAGGGGATCTCCTCTCTCCCACAGAGGGTTTAGCCAAGCCAGAGCCTCCCCCGTGAGATGGGACATGATAAAGGCTACTTTGGACCTGTCGGAGATAAACTGGTGGGACAAGAGTTCAAAGTGCAGGGTGCACTGGTTTATGAAGCCCCGAGCTTGAGCGGAGTCACCTCCGAAACGAGGAGGTGCAGAAAGCCGGGGTCCGGGACAGGATACCATGGTATTGGTGGGCAGCGGCGCTGCTGGGTTGCGAGTCATGACACTAGCGGTGGTTGCAGGTGGAGCAGACAGAGTGTCCAGGCGAGAGTTGACACTCCGCAGGTGACTCAGGATGGACTCCTGTTGGGACCTCTGACGGGACAGTTCATGACATAGGTCCGAGAGCGAGGGAGCTTGGGTGCCACCGGATTCCATGGCCTGAGCAAACTGTAACGGATCTGGGAGGCGGAACCTCTGAGCAACTAGACAAGGGGGCGGTCCTTGTAAGGAAGCGGTGGCTCCCAGGGAAGACGGGCAGGTAATCACGGCAAGTGACAGGGACAGTCTCTGGGTAGAAGGGCAGGTAGTCACGGCAAGTGACAGGGACAGTCTCTGGGTAGAAGGGCAGGTAGTCACGGCAAGTGACAGGGACAGTCTCTGGGTAGAAGGACGGGTACTCACGGCAAGTGACAGGGACAGTCTCTGGACAGGCAGGTGGTCACGGCTAGTGACGGCAGAGCCTCCAGGTAGGCTAGCAAGCAGGTAGCAGGTGAGCACTCCTAGGTGAGCAGGCGAGAGTCTCTGGACAGGCAGGTGGTCACGGCAAGTGACGGCGGAGCCTCCAGGTAGGCTAGCAGGCAGGTAGCAGGTGAGCGCTCCCAGGTGAGGAGACAAGAGTCTCTGGACTGGCAGGTGGTCACGGCAAGTGACGGCGGAGCCTCCAGGTAGGCTAGCAGGCAGGTAGCAGATGAGCGCTCCCAGGTGAGCAGACAAGAGTCTCTGGACTGGCAGGTGGTCACGGCAAGTGACGGCAGAGCCTCCTGGTAGGCTAGCATGCAGGCAGCAGATGGGCGCTCCCAGGTGAGCGGGCAGGCTGGTCCATAGACAGACTGACAGGTGTCGGAAGGCAGACTGTCGGACCGCAGGCTTGCAAGCAGGTAAACGGATATCTGGCAGGTATCAAGCAGGAATCTGACAGGTGACTGGCAGGTAACAGGCAGGAATCTGACAGGTGACTGGCAGGTAACAGGCAGGAATCTGACAGGTGACTGGCAGGTAACTGGAAACGGGACCTGAGGGCTGAAGCAGAGTGAAGGCTTTGCAACAACATTGCTCGGGCACCTCCATTTTGGAGGAGGTGCCTTATATATGGTGAAGTCCTCCGGCCATTGGCCGGGGACTCCTTAGGACGGCGCGCGCGGCCCCTTTAAGAGAGGGGGAGCGCGCGTGCGCGCGCCCTAAGCACCGTGGCTGGGAAGCAGCGCACGCTGCCAGCAGAGCGGGAGGAAGACGCTGGGCACAGAGCGGAGAGGTGAGGGGAACAGCGTCCCTGCCTAGCAGGAGGCAGGGACGCCGACGCTACATCAAATACTTATTTTCCCCACTGTAGATATAGTTTTTTCTTAATTTAAATACAGTGAAACATTCTTTTTTCTAGTATGTCTTTATTCTCTGATTTCTGTGTTTTAATTGTGATTTTTCAGTGTAGCCTGGCAGCTCTTAATAGGGCTTGCAGGGAAAAAGCCCTGGCCTTCACCCTTTAACTCCCATACAAGAATCTAGACTTACACAGGCCCCCCCTGGACTATATCCACAGAGTGGCTGCTGGCAGGGGAGTGGATTGCAGGGATAAGGGTCTACAATCTGGGTTGTTACCAGGCAGACCAATGTCAGGGACAGAATCTTGAAACAGTTGGGTAATAGAGAGTGGCCCTGCTCAATGCTCATAGCAGATAATCAGTACCCTGCAATAAAACAGATTTTCTGTCAGGGCGTGAACACAAGTCCTAGTCAGGCTAGTGTAAAACAGGGCCATGCCTGCATTCCCTATCGTCGTTGGGAGTGTAAGCTCAATACTGCCTTTAGGCAGAGGTTGTAAGACAGAGTGCAGACATGAACAGAACGTGTATTATATTGTGCAACATCTACATGGACTGAAGGAACCTGGGTGTGACGCTAAGTCACTTCTCACTGACAAGCCATGAGTCGGGATAGACAAGGAGTCCGAGGTCAATAGCCTCAGGGTACGTCATAAACAGAGGGAAGAGACAAAATCATAGCCAGGTAACAGTCCAAGGTCAAAATACCTGGAGGATAGCGGATCAGAGGAAAGGGGTTAAACAAACGTATGGTCAGAACGAGGTCCATGGTCAGGCAGCGATAGATCAATGAACAAAATACAAGGCACAGGGTAAACTATCCACACTTAGCTGAAGCTACGGCTGACAGCTATCTAGGACTGCCAGCTCAGTTAAATACCTGAGCAATTATGGGAACTGAGAGCACCTGATGAGAGCTTAGCACATCCCGGTCTCAGATTGGACGGCCGAGCTGTCAATGAAAACACAGACAGCTCAACACGCCCCTGTACCAGACTGGACAACTGAGCTGTCAATCACTGCATAGACACCTCTGCACTGAGGGGTGGAATCATTACACTGGAGTTGTGTTTTGATATCTGTAAGGGCAGGATCACACAGATGTATAAAAAATTTTCAGCGTACTTGGAATTTTTTTCCTGTTTTCCCTTACACTATATGGTAAAATCAATGGTGTCGTTCAAACCACAAAAAACAAGCCCTCACATGACCACAATGACGGAAAAAGTTATGGCTCTGGGAAAAAGGGGAACAAAAAATGAAAACGCAAAAACGGAAAATTGCAAGGTCGTGAAGGGTTAACATAAAGATTTGATTTAAACAAAATAAATGATTTAAATAGATCAGTTTCTCCTTACCCTTTAAAGGGGTGATCCAAACAAAACAACTTATTTTTTACCAACAGGATAGGTGATTATTTGCTGATAACTGAGTGTCCATAAATTTTGTTGCATTAGGTAACCAATTCAGGGATCCCTTCAATAGTAGAAGGTGTAGGGTTTTAGTCACTTGGGTGCGTCGTGAGGCAAACAGGAAGCATGTTCCTTTAAAAGTCCGTGTCGGTTTATTACTTCATAAACTAAAAAGCAAAAAGGAATATAAACAACCTTTAGTTCAGACAAACAAAGTAAAGTCCTTTAAGCAGGTTTCTTCTTAGCCAGTCCTGTGGGCACACAGGCTGGGTAGCGTCCAGTATCCTGGCTTGGTCTCCCTCGAAACACACAGACCATGTGCCAAACAACGGCCTCCATTTTATAGGTTGTTAACCACACCCAGAGTCGAGGTATGTGGGTAGCTGGACCTGCCCAACTCTCAAAACTACCAGTTACCCGGTCCCAGGTGCACCAATCAGTCCTCTTAGAGCTTACATGCACTAGAGAAACACTCCGGGTGACATCACAGAGGACAGCCATCTCTGTGATACATATCTCCCATCGACTATGCGGCCATTAGACACCTTACAAAGGATAAACAATAGTAGCATCTCCTTACCTATGTGAAATTGTAGTAAAGAAGAAATTAACTTCAAATACAGAAAATCTGGTTCAGCTGTATGGAAACAGGTTGACAATCAGCATGGACTTGGATCCTTCCATCCCGTCATATAAATTACAAGTGGTCAAAGCTGGTCATTTATGTGGTATTTGCTGATGCCATTGTTGATTTAATTTATATGATAACTGTAAGATCACCTATAAAATTGATGTAGGGAAAAATAGAGATTAAGCATGTTGAATTTTAACTAGTACGGTTGTGTATCAGCAATGGTGTCCGGCGATTGGTTATCCTTCTCACACCATAGAAGTAACATGGACAGGTGGAGGAAGGTATACCACCTTTGCTATTGATTGTACATGCTTTAGGGGAGTAGCACCTGTGTATATGTGAACCATTAAATGCCCCAACACATTAGATAACTGTTAGTCAAACAACATCACCCATCAGGGGAGAATCGGTAGGCCCCCCTTAACATTAATTTTTTGAGCAATCCGACCGATATCTGTAGCTTTGGCCAATTTAAGTCTAGTGTGTATGGGAGCCTTAAAGGTAGGCAAAATGAAAGCAAAGTGTTAGTACAAGGCATAAAATATGTTATGGCTGCTGCTAAGCATCATTCATTGAAACCTGGAAAACACAATAAGGCTAGTTATTGAGCAGCGATAAATAATATAACTCTAAGGTTCATATTAAAATCCCCCAAATTAAATCTTTGTTGCAGAAATCAACAACAGTGAAAGAATGTTTAATGTCACAATTACAATTATGAAGGGAATGTATTTAGGAACACCTCAATTTGCTAAACCCCATGTACCTCACAGTGAAAGCCTATGCCTTACACATGGATACAAATCTGAAAGGTTCTTCTAATAAAACACGGTGGACTCCGGGCGGGATGTTCTGCTGTTTGCTCAGTCTGAGTCATCAGCTTGCCGTTGCTTACTTTTCCGTCCCGTAGTGGGTATCTCATACTGCTGGGAAATCAGAAAAATGAGGTATTGAAGTCCCAGCCATACTGTGCATGCAGCTGATGTGCGTTGCATGTGACCGCTAATCACACAGAGACGGAACAGTGAATAGAAGATAAAATGTAAGTCCCTCTGCAAACATTACATATATTCTCCTGTAATGTTTCTGTCCGCTGAATGAGGTGAAATCACCAGTCATATTATTTCTACTGAAACATAAAAGACAAAGCGCTTCATGATGTGGTACCACAGGTAAAGATAAAAGTACAAAATATATGCTGGATCTCATGCAGAATGTTTTCGCCAAGGATGCTACCTTTCTGCAACAAAGCAAGGCCCGGACTGCGACCCAAAGGGTCTAAAAGGGAGGGACCCATGACTGAGATGTATGCCAGAGCCCTTAGATAGTAATCAGAATATTGCCATTATGGGTGGCAGATATCCTTAGTAGTGATGGGTGAGCAGTAAAATGCTCGGACACTCGTTGCTCGGGTCAAGCAATTGGAATACCCGGGTGCTCGACCCGAGCAACGAGCCCAATGTAAGTCTATGGGAAACTTGAGCATTTTTTAGGCGGCTCCTCCCGGCGGTCTGCAGAGGGCCTAAAAATTGCCCAAATCAGTGGGAACAGTGCGCAAATGACATGGGAACAGCATGGGGAAGACCCTTGGAAGCATTTCTGACTCCCTGGTCACTCCTGTCAACAACGTTGTCAGAGGTATTACGCCACTTTTACGAACTCACAATAAAACATACAAAAACAAAACCAAAATGGACTATCCTGGAAAATATGTTAAGGAACATCCTTTCCATGGTCATGACTTGTATATAAGGCAACATAAATATACAAAAGCAAAAATACTCCTCCACACCTTGGGCTATGTTCACACGTAGCGTTTTTGATGCGTTTTTGCACTTTTGCATTGCTTTCAACCAAGACAAATGCATTCACTGGAAAATGTCATTTTAACATTTTACAACCTTATCGGGCCATGTGGTGTGTGACACATCATCAGACACATGCATACAGTGCTGAAAATACATGGGAACAGCATGGGGAAGACCCCTGGAAGCATCTCTGACTCACAGGTCACTGCCTAAAAGTGTGTCCATCATAAGTGATCCTTGGCGCATGCGAAGATGCCTCCCGCCATACACCTGTCGTTGCAGACTTGCAACAATCACCGTCAATGTTCTTGTCCCAGTGCAGCGTTCAGTTGTCCCTACCCCATTCCTTGGAATGCAAGTGCAAGTATGCAGTCAGCCTCCCACCCACCCACAGGCTGCAATACTATACTGCCAAATTTTTGACAGCTGCTTGCACTTGAAATGTGGCCTTTTAGGCTTGTTGAGGCGGAAGCTTTTCACAACCTCATGGCAGCAGCTGCCGGGTGTCCATTTTCGGTCCCCAGACGCCACTTTTTCTCCCAGTGTTGTCTCCGCCTTCCACAAGCACGGGTCCCACAACATTACACGTATTCTCCCCAGTGCACTTACTGGGAACGACCGCCTAACCACAAAAACGTGGTCAAGTGAATGTGGCCAGGGATGGTACGGAGCCAGTCCACAGCTTGACGGTGAGTTGTATTTCACCACAGCCATATTTATTAGCTCGGTGAAAGGACTGACATTTAGGAAACCGTATCTACTCCAGCTGTCATTTCTCCCAGGAAATCCTCCAAAGTTTCTTGCACTTGAAATGTGGCCTTTTAGGCTTGTGGAGGCGGAAGCTTTTCACAACCTCATGGCAGCAGCGGCCGGGTGTCCATTTTCGGTCCCCAGCCGCCACTATTTCTCCCGGTGTCGTCTCCGCTTTCCACAAGCACGGGTCCCACAACATTACCCGTGCCCTCCCCAGTGCACTTACTGGGAAGGACCGCCTAACCACAAACGTGTGGTCAAGGGAATGTGGCCAGGAACGGTACAGAGGCAGTCCACAGCTTGTCGGTGAGTTGTATTTCACCACAGCTATATTTTTAGCTCGGTGAAAGGACTGACTTTTGGGAAACCATATCTACTCCAGCTATCATTTCTCCCAGGAAGTCCTCTAAAGCTGGTTGCACTTGAAATGTGGCCTTTTAGGCTCGTGGAGAAGGAAGCTTTTCACAGCCTCATGCTGGCGGCGGCCGGGTGTCCATACTTGGTTCCCAGACGACACTATTTCTCCTGGTGTCGTCTCCGCCTTCCACAAGCACAGGTCCCACAACATTACCCGTGCCCTCCCCAGTGCCCTTACTGGGAAGGACCGCCTAACCACAAACATGCGGTCAAGTGAATGTGACCAGGGACGGTCCGGAGCAAGTCCACAGCTTGTCAGTGAGTTGTATTTCACCACAGCCATATTTTTAGCTTGGTGAAAGGACTGACTTTTGGGAAACCGAATCTACTCCAGCTGTCACTTCTCCCAGGAAGTCCTCTAAAATGGTTTGCACTTGAAATGTGGCCTTTTAGGCTCGTGGAGGTGGAAGCTTTTCACAACCTCATGCCGGCGATGGCCGGGTGTCCATACTCGGTCCCCAGCCGCCACTATTTCTCCCGGTGTCGCCTCCACCTTACACAAGCACGGGTCCCACAACATTACCCATGCCCTCCCCAGTGCATTGACTGGGAAGGACCACCTAACCACAAACACATGGTCAAGTGAATGTGGCCAGGGACAGTACGGAGCCAGTCTACAGCTTGTCAATGAGTTGTATTTCACAACATCAATATTTTTTAGCTCGGTGAAAGGACTGACTTTTGGGAAACCATATCTACTCCAGCTATCATTTCTCCCAGGAAGTCCTCTAAAGCTGCTTGCACTTGAAATGTGGTCTTTTAAGCTTGTGGAGGTGGAAGCTTCTCACAACCTCATGCCTACGGCGGCCGGGTGTCCATACTCGGTCCCCAGCCGCCACTATTTCTCCCGGTATCGTCTCCGCCTTCCACAAGCAAGGGTCCCTGAATATTACTGCTGGTACTTTTCTGTGGGAATCTGCTTGCCTCCTACCAGCTTGTAATATTTCCAGTGAACTATGGTATGACGCCATGGTATTAGCACTGCCCCCAGTACCAGTATCGAAGCCATCTCCAATTTCCTTCTCAGGAATTCTATTTGGTAGACTGAGTGGCTGCCCAAATACATTAGTTTCTCACAAAGGAGCTGAAGATAGAGTGACAGTAGGTGCAAGTTTCTCAAGCCTGTTAGATATCAGAGGGTGAACGGCAGCACATTGGCTCAGTGGTTAGCACTGAAGCCTTGCAGCGCTGGGATCCTGGGTTCAAATCCTAACAAGGACAACATTTGCAAGGATTTTGTATGTTCTCCCCGTGTTTGCGTGGGTTTCCACCTCAGTAAAAAGGAGCCATAGAGTGTCCAGGAACCTTCCCACACACTTTCCTTAGCCGGGACTGCTTCTCGGCAGGGTTGGACTGTCCCACCAGATAATCCTCGGGTGGGCCCTGGCTTCTCCATCAGGAGAGTTCATGATAGCACAAACTTTGCAGCAGCTATGGGGCTCTTGAGCGGGGGAGAAAGGTAAGCCCTCAGAATCAAATCCTCTGGTGAGCTCAATGTTTTTCAGTTTGAAACTGCTTCTCAGTGGGAGTTGTATTTCACCACAGCCATATTCTTTAGCTTGGTGAAAGGACTGGCATAAGGGAAACTGCATCTACTCCGGCTGTCATTTCTCCGTCACCACGTTCCGCCAATTGTAACACACGACCATGCCTGGCTGTATGTTCAGCGGTGAGAGCCACAGGTCAGGCTGCTGTGTTACAGCTTTCAACAACTCAGCACTGGGCGGTTTGTCACCTAAGCATTAAGCATGTTATCTTCAGCACAGCCTGTTGCCGCTTGGCCAAGGCAGTGCTGCAGTGCTTTCAGCTTGTGACTGATGTGATCATTCCAGAGATGGAGGCCAAACAGGAGGAGGAGGTGCAGGAGCTGAACAATGTGATTACATTGAGTTTACATTGGCGACTCTGTTATTTATACTAAAGAAAGATCCTACTGTTTTTTTTACGTTATTTTTTAAGACAAATGCATTCACCGGGAAATGTAATTTTAACATTTTACAACCTTGTCTGGCCATGTGGTGTGTGACACATCATCAGGCACATCCTGTTTCATTTATGAAGGAGGGACTCCAAAAGTCACAAAGCCTATTTTTATAGGGCCATCAGGCGGCCCTTACTATTCTTAAAGGGCCAGCAGTCGGCCCTCGCTATTGTTAGAGAGCCATCAGCCGGTTATGCTTTGTTGTTCCCATTATTAATGAGTGGGTCTCCTATACTGTTAATGCATATACAGTGACTGCAAGGGCTGCCAAAAATTCGGACGCAACCCGATACCCCTTTGAAGAGACATAGAGGAGGGTCTCAGTAAAAAAAAATATTCCCATTATAAAGGAGCGGGACTCCTATAGTGGTAATGCCCATGCTGTAACTGCAAGGGCTGCCAAAATTTGGGAAAAACCCCACTAACAATTTAAAGACACATAGAGCAGGGCCACAGTAACAACATATTCCCATTAGAAAGGAGAGGGTCTCCCATACTGTTTGCCTATGGAGTGAAGCAACAACTGCCAAAGATTTGGAGGAACTCCAATGCCTCTTGCAAGAGATGTAGAGGTCAGAGAGCCTCCTAAAAACAATGTTCCCATTATTAGGAAATGGGTCTCCTATAGTGTTTGCCTATGCAGTCAATGCAAAAGCTGCCAAAAATTTGGAGGCACTCCAATTCCCCTTGGAAGAGACGTAGAGGTCGGAGAGCCTCCTAAAAACAATGTTCCCATTATTAGAAAGTGGGTCTCCCATAGTGTTTGCCTATGCAGTGGGCGTGATTGTTCATCAGCATTCTGCACCTGTGTTACCTCCTTCCAACAAAAGGGAGCCGGCTGCATCCTGGTGTGCATTATTCTTGAAATCTTGGCTGGTAAGTACCATTGCCTTTTGCTATTTTCCAATTTGACTTTGGAATTTTTTCAAAAATTCTGTTTATTTTTCTGGCTGTGCTGTTTGACTTTCTAAAATGGGCACACAGGTGGCGTACGTTGACAAGCAGATCCAGCAGCTCCAGGTAGGTTTTGAGAAACACCTGAACCACGAGGTTAAGCGCATGGGCCAAGCTTGGTACGTGTGTGAGCTCGTCTTGCCTCAGAGCTGCCACCAGGTTTTGGCGATTGTCACACACTACCATGTCTGGTTGTAGGTTCAGCGGTGTCAGACACAGATCTGCCTGCTCTTTCAGAGCTGTCCACAACTTTTCAGCGTTGTGTGGTTTGTCACCTAAGCATATTAGCTTCAGCTCAGCCTGTTGCCGCTTGGCCGAGGCAGTGCTGCAGTGCTTCCAGCTTGCGACTGATGTGGTCATTTCGGAGATGGATGCTGAAGAGGATGGGGAGGTGGAGGTGCAGGAGCTGTAGAATGTGTGGGCAACCCTGATTGACCCAGGGCCCGCAAACCTTAGCGTCGGGAGGACGTGTTCCGTCTCAAGGTCTGTCTCAAGGTCTGACTGGGTCCCTGCTTCCACTATGTTAACCCAGTGTGCCGTCAGCGAGATGTACTGTCCCTGCCCACAAGCACTTGTCCACGTGTCCGTGGTTAGGTGGACTTTCCCAGTAACTGCGTTGTTGAGGGCACGGTTAATGTTGTGGGACACGTGCTCGTGTAATGCAGGGATGGCACACCAGGAGAAATAGAGGTGGCTGGGCACCGAGTACCGAGGGACGGCCGCCGCCATCAGGTTGCGGAAAGCTTCCGTCTCCACAAGTGTAAAAGGCAACATTTCGAGTGCAAGCAGTCGAGAAATGTGGGAATTTAGTAGTGTGACCCGTGGGGCGTTGGCTGTGTATTTGCGCTTGCCTTCCAAGGATTGGGGTATGGACAACTGAACACTGCGCTGGGACAAGGAAATGCTTGCTAATGGTGCTAGTTGAGAGTGTGCAACGACAGGTGCAGGGCAGGAGGCATCTTCGCATGCACTATGGACAGGGGATTGGCTTGCATATACAACAGCGGAAGAATGAGTGGTGCCACCCGCAGACACTGTTCCTGGACCCTGGGGTTCGGCCCACTTAGTGCTTTGCTGCCATGTGCCTGATCATGCTGGTGGTGGTCAGGCTGGTAGTTTTGCTACCCCTGCTGATGCTAGCTTGGCAGGTGGTGCAAATGGCCTTTTTGGGATTATCGGCAAAAACTTTAAAAAACAACCAGACTCGGGAAGACCTAACAGTTGTACTGGCAACTTCCGTAGTGTTGATGTTACGGTGAACGTTTGAACACCTTCTGTCTGCGGCCACAACACTGATTCTTTTTGCCTGTTGTGGTGCTAGGCCTCGCTCCCCCTGTGGCTGCTGTCCTCACTCTGTATGCCCCCCTGTCAGGTTGGGTCACTTACTATATCATCCACCACCTCGTCTTACACTTCCGCACCTTGGTCCTCCTCCTGACTTTCTGGCAATTGTGTCTCATTATCATCCACCTCTTGTGACAGTTTCCCACTGTCGCCTTCGTGTGACCGTGGCTGTTCAAATATTTGGGTATCGCTACATGCAATCTACTCTTGCCCCTCTTCAAGTGGACCAGACGAGAGGCCTGAATC
The DNA here is from genome assembly GCF_046119375.1 of Phyllobates terribilis. Classification (NCBI taxonomy): domain Eukaryota; kingdom Metazoa; phylum Chordata; class Amphibia; order Anura; family Dendrobatidae; genus Phyllobates; species Phyllobates terribilis. Next base: position 596,930,301 of record NW_027362765.1, on the reverse strand, counting down.
TATAAATGGAAAAATGAACAGCTCTTCGGAGTGTCCAAGTGTGGGATCAGTTGTCTCCGGGTACTCGGCATGGTGGGAGGAAGGAGGATCAGGGTGAGTAATATGCGGTCTAGACTCACGGCTACTGAGATTTGACCATGTGGAAGACAGGGTGGTGTTGGTGGTGGCTAAGTGACAGGAAGCATTATCTGCTATCCAACCAATAACCTTTTCACACTGCTCTGTGTTCAATAGTGGTGTTCTGCGGTCCCCTATTAATTGGGACTGGAAGGTCGAGCGAGAAGATGTAGGTGTTTGTTGTGGCATAATTTCAGCTAGCCCATGGCCTAGGCCTCATTCTCTGCATGCACCATCATCACCATCATGTTCACTTCCCCATCCCTTGCCACGCGCCTTGCCCATCTTAAATGGAGGACAATATTTTCCACGTTCAGTACAAATGGCTGGATTTGAACTGCAGTGATATGTGATATGTAACGGGTCTGGGAGGCGGAACCTCTGAGCAACTTATACAAGGGGGCGGTCCTTGTAAGGAAGCGGGTGGCGACCAGGGAAGACAGGCAGGCAGTCACAGCAGGTGACCGGGACAGTCTCTGGGTAAACGGGCAGGAGGTCACGGCAAGTGACCGGGACAGTCTCTGGGTAAACGGGCAGGAGGTCACAGCAAGTGACCGGGACAGTCTCTGGGTAAACGGGCAGGAGGTCACGGCAAGTGACCGGGACAGTCTCTGGGTAAACTGGCAGGAGGTCACGGCAAGTGACCGGGACAGTCTCTGGGTAAACGGGCAGGAGGTCACAGCAAGTGACCGGGACAGTCTCTGGGTAAACGGGCAGGTACGACCTGTGATGGCTGAGCCTCCAGGTAGGCTAGCAGGCAGATGGCAGATGAGTGCTCCCAGGTGAGCAGGGGAGAGTCTCTGGATTGGCAGGTGGTCACGGCACGTGACGGCGGAGCCTCCAGGTAGGCTAACAGGCAGGTAGCAGATGAGCGCTCCCAGGTGAGCGGGCAAGAGTCTCTGGACTGGCAGGTGGTCACAGCACGTGACGGCGGAGCCTCTAGGTAGGCTAACAGGCAGGTAGCAGATGAGCGCTCCCAGGTGAGCGGGCAAGAGTCTCTGGACTGGCAGGTGGTCACAGCACGTGACGGCGGAGCCTCTAGGTAGGCTAACAGGCAGGTAGCAGATGAGCGCTCCCAGGTGAGCGGGCAAGAGTCTCTGGACTGGCAGGTGGTCACAGCACGTGACGGCAGAGCCTCCAGGTAGGCTAACAGGCAGGTAGCAGATGAGCGCTCCCAGGTGAGCGGGAAAGCTGGTCCATAGACAGACTGACAGGAGTCGGAAGGCAGACCGTCGGACCTCAGGCTAGCAAACGGGTAAGCGGATAACAGGCAGGAATCAGACAGCAAAACTGGCAGGAAACTGGCAGGTAACTGGCAGGTAACTGGAAACAGGACCTGAGGGCTGAAGCAGAGTAGTGAACAGTGCAACAACATTGCTCGGGCACCTCCATTTTGGAGGAGGTGCCTTATATATGGCGGGATCCTCCGGCCATTGGCCGGGGACTCCTTAGGGCGACGCGCGCGGCCCCTTTAAGAGAGGGGGAGCGCGCGCGCGCGCGCCCTAAGCACGGTGACCAGGGGAGAGCGGGCGCTGCAAGCAGAGCGGGAGGAAGCCGCCGGGCACGGAGCAGAGAGGTGAGGGGAACAGCGTCCCTGCCTAGCAGGAGGCAGGGACGCCGACGCTACATGATACATGTGATGGAAAACCACAGTTTTAAATAGCTGGCGTGTAGGTAACTATTTTTAACAGCGACCTCGTGTCAATAATTTCGCTGACACACTGCAACAAAATTTCAATGGAGGCCAGAAATGGCAGAATTTTCAGCGCACTTATATGTGATCCGTGTGATGAACAAACCTCAATTTTAAATAGCTGACCTGTAGGTAACTACACTGCTCAAAAAAATAAAGGGAACACTTAAACAACAGAATATAGCTCAAAGTAAATCAAACTTCTGTGAAACAAACTGTCCACTTAGGAAGCAACACTGATTGACAATCAATTTCACATACTGTTGTGCAAATGGAATAGACAATAGATGGAAATTATCGGCAATTATCAAGACCCCCTGCAGGTTCTGGCTGATGTTGTGGTCACTTTTGAATGTTGGTTGTGCTTTCACACTCGTGGTAGCATGACACGGCCTCTACAACCCACAGAAGTTGCTCAGGTAGTGCAGCTCATCCAGGATGGCACATCAATGCGAGCTGTGGCAAGAAGGTTTGCTGTGTCTGTCAGCGTAGTGTCCAGAGGCTGGAGGCGCTACCAGGAGACAGGCCAATACACCAGGAGATGTGGAGGGGGCCGTAGGAGGGCAACAACCCAGCAGCAGGACTGTTACCTCCGCCTTTATGCAAGGAGGAACAGGAGGAGCACTGCCAGAGCCCTGCAAAATGACCTTGAGCAGGCCACAAATGTGCATGTGTCTGCACAAATGGTTAGAAACCGACTCCATGAGGTTGGTATGAGGGCCCGACGTCCACAGATGAGGGCTGTGCTCACAGCCCAACACCGTGCAAGACGCTTGGCATTTGCCACGGAACACCAGGATTAGCAAAGTCGCCACTGGTGGCCTGTGCTCTTCACAGATGAAAGCAGGTTCACACTGAGCACATGTGACAAATGTGACAGAGTCTGGAGACGCCGTGGAGAGTGATCTGCTGCGTGCAACATCCTTCAACATGACCGGTTTGGCAGTGGGTCAGTAATGGTGTGGAGTGGCATTTCTTTGGAGGGCCCCACAGCCCTCCATTTACTCGCCAGAGATAGCCTGACTGCCATTAGGTGCAGAGGTGAGATCCTCAGACTCCTTGTGAGACCATATGCTGGTGCGGTTGGCCCTGGGTTCCTCCTAATGCAGGACAATGCCAGACCTCATGTGGCTGGAGTGTGTCAGCAGTTCCTGCAATATGAAGGCATTGAAGCTATGGACTGGCCCGCCCGTTCCCCAGACCTGAATCCGATTGAGCACATTTGGGACATCATGTCTCGCTCCATCCACCAATGTCACGTTGCACCACAGACTGTCCAGGAGTTGGCGGATGCTTTAGTCCAGGTCTGGGAGGAGATCCCACAGGAGACCATCCACAACCTCATCAGGAGCATGCCCAGGCATTGTAGGGAGGTCATACCAGCACGTGGAGGCCACACACAATACTGAGCCTCATTTTGACTTGTTTTAAGAACATTACATCAAAGTTGGATCAGCGTGTAGTGTGTCTTTCCATTTTAATTTTGGGGGTGACTCCAAATCCAGGCCTCCATTAGTTAATAAATGTTATTTCCATTGATGATTTTTGTGTGATTTTGTTGTCAGCACATTCAACTTTGTACAGAACAAAGTATTCAATGAGAATATTTCATTCATTCAGATCTAGGATGTGTTATTTGAGTATTCCCTTTATTTTTTTGAGCAGTGTATTTTTAACAGCGACCTCATGTCAATAACTTCGCTGACACACTGCAACAAGATTTCAATGGAGGCCAGAAATGGCAGAATTTTCAGTGCACTTATATGTGATCCATGTGACGGACAAACCACAGTTTTAAATAGCTGGCCTGTAGGTAACTATTTTTAACAGCGACCTCGTGTCAATAACTTCACTGCCGCATATGATGAGGGCACACATTAGGGGAGTAGTTTTGGGAGCATGGCCATACCTGATTGCTCACAGTGCCCTGGGCATAAAGGGTTCCCTGGGTGGTCCTGGGAGAGCTGTTGGCAGATCAGCATCCCACCCTCCCTCTCTATACTTTTAACAGAATGTGTGTCAGTTAAGGCACATAATTAAGTATGAGGAGATTGCAAGAGGGGGCAGCGTCATGCCATGGCAGCTGGCGGGATGGGGTCTTTGGAAAGCTAAGTGGTGGTATGATAAAAGTGGGGGAGGAGATCCTGCTTTGGGAGGGTCACCTCCCTCCTTTGGCAGATGGTAAGGAATACTCTACTGGGCTAAGGTCTCAGAGGGAAAATGAATGGGGCACCATTCAGCAATAGGGCTCCCGAATCGGCGCATTGCGGTTCATGGCAAAAAAGGAGTAGCTGATGGTGATAGTTTTTTTTCTATGTGGTTGCTTTCCTCATATTCAGGTCAATTAATATGCAGGAGTCAGCCATTTTTCAGTCAAGCAAACGTTCATGGGCTATGTGCACATGTTGAGTATTTGCAGCAGATTTATCCGCAGCAAAAAACAGTGTGTTGGCAGTAAAATGCTACATGAAAAACATGCATTTGTGACGCATTTTTGCTTGCGTTTTCAAAGCCTTTTTTTAATTGTTTTTTTCCCATTTATTTGAATGAGTGAAAAACACTGCAAAAACGCTGAAAGAACTGACAAGCCGCATGCCACGGATTTGAAAAAATGCTTTGATGGTTCAAATCTGCAATAAGAAAATTAGCAGTGTGCAAGAGATCTCAGAAATCTCATTCATTAAAAAAGCACTGTTTTCTAAAACTGCACGGATTGAAAGTGGCAAAAATGCATTGTATGAACAAGCTCAAACAGTCCAGTAAACTATCCACCCTGCAGTTTATGGACACAAAGGCACTATAAAATTGACCGTGACCAGTTTTTTTTTAGTATATCTACTGAATACTTGGAAGGAGCTTCCATTATTCATTATACTGTCTCTGTCTCCATTTATAGTTGAAACATATTTTTCATTACTTACTTTGCTGTTTTCATATATTCAGATTCTTTTTAATTTTTTTCAATGCAGATACAGTACAAACCAGAAGTTTGGACACACCTTCTCATTTAAAGATTTTTCTGCATTTTCATGACTTTGAAAATGGTACATTCACACTAAAGGCATCAAAACTATGAATTAACACATGTGGAATTTTATACTTAACAAAAAAGTGTGAAACAACTGAAAATATGTCTTATATTCTAGGTTCTTCAAAGTAGCCACCTTTTGCTTTGATGACTGCTTTGCACACTCTTGGCATTCTCTTGATGAGCTTTAAGAGGTAGTCACCGGAAATGGTCTTCCAACAATCTTGAAGGAGTTCCCAGAGATGCTTAGCACTTGTTGGCCCTTTTGCCTTCACTCTGCGGTCCAGCTCACCCCAAACCATCTCGATTGGGTTCATTACTCTCCCTCTTGGTCAAATAGCCCTTACACAGCCTGTAGGTGGCCACACGGCGAGATTCGGGATAGAAGGAGCTCTATTTGACTCTTGGACAACAAATTTTCATAGAATAGTTTGCGGACTCCATATACAGAGCCCCTAAGTGCCAAAAGAGCAGACTCCCCCCTCAATTGACCCCAATTTGGAAATTACACCCCTATGGGAATTCATCTACAGGTGTACTGACGATTTTGCTAGCAATGGATGTTGCTAAGTGAAAATGCAAATATGTCATTGTAGTGCCCAGGACATTGTAGTGCCCAGTACATTATGCCGAGTTCATGCTACTGGAGACATGCACCCTATAAATTAAGTGGGCTCTCCTCACTACAGTAATGCCAAACATGTGGATGCTAGCTGCAGTTTAGGCACACTGTGGGGCTCAGGAGGAGGGGGGCATTTGGACTTTGGAGCACAGATTTTGCTTGATTTCTTTTGGTGGGAGCCACGTCACTTTTCTAGAGCCTTTGTGCTACCAGTATTGTGGAGACCCCCTATATTTTTGTGAACAGATGACAGACCTGAGTGAGGATTTGTTTTTTGTGGATTGAGTAGAAGCTTTTATTGTTTGCATTTTGAAGTACAGAACATTTTGGATCACATTTATCCTGTGCTCTACGCTGAGCACTTACATCTGGGTTTCTATCTAAATCTACAAAATACATGATTCAGATGAAACTCTGAGGGATCCATTCCCTAATGAGGCAGCAGAGTTACTCTGGACTCTGTGTGGCTTCTATTCAGTGGTATTCGGCTTTTCAGAGGTGCACAAAACTGTGGCCGACCCTGCTTTTATGCATACCTAAAAAGATGGGCACGGCCAGATCATAGGCCAGGCATAGTTCACAGCGTCTCATCTGCCTCATTATAAGGAATCTTCCACTAGGAAACACGTATTTCAGAGATTTACACTGAAACCCCGATGTAAGCTCTAAGCATAGAGCGCAGGATAAATATGTGCCAAGCCTTACTGCGATTTTGGGAGACAGAATGAAAAAAAATCAACAGCAGGTTAAGAATTGGTTTTATTTTTACGCCGTTCCTCGTGCGGTGTAAGTAGTGTTGAGCCACCCCCATAGTGTTCGGGTTCGGTTCGGTTCGTCGAACACCGGGATGTTCGTGGAACTGTTTGTGAACACCTTAGAACACCGTCGAACACCGTTAAAACCAATGGCAGGCAAACAAAAACACATAGAAACACACAGAAAACACCTTCAAAGGCGTCCAAAAGCTGACAAACTGCTCAGAAGACACTCTCTTTAAAAAAGCCGGCGGCAATTCAGCAGCGGCATACACTGGTACCCGACAATTTAGAACAGAAAGAATAAAGCATCACACATAGATTAGATAGATAGAAACATGTCAGTCACATATATAAGAAGTACAGTGACAGTGTTGCTTACTGTACTTGTCATTTAGTGTTAAAGGATTTATTAAAAAAAATAATATTGTTTTCATGCACCGTCTCTTTAAAAAAGTCGGCTGGCAATTCAGCATCGGTACCCGACAATTTATAACAGAAAGAATAGAGCATCACACATAGATTAGATACATAGAAACATGTCAGTCACATATATAAGAAGTACAGTGATAGTGTTGATTACTGTACTTGTGTTAAAATAAAGGATTTATTAAAAAAAAAATTGGCGTCGGGTTCCCCTTAATTTTAGTCTCTAGCGGAGGTTAAGCAGACGGCTGGGGCAGATGTTTGAAGCCTGGGAAGGGGGTAATACCCACGGAGCTTCCCAGGCTACTAATATCAACCCCCAGCTGAATACCTAGCCTTTACTAGCTATTAAAATGGGGGACCCCAAAAAAAATGATGTGGGGGTCCCCCCTATTTTAATAGCTAGCAAAGGCTAGGCAGACAGCTGGGGGCTGATATTAATAGCCCAGGAAGGGTGCCATGAATATTGGCCCCCTCCCAGGCTAGAAACACCAGCCGTCAGCCGCCCCAGAAATGGCGCATCCATAGGATGCGCCAATTCTGGCACTTAGCCTCGCTCTTCCCACTGCCCTGTAGCGGTGGCAGTGGGGTAATAGGGCTGGGGTTGATGTAAGCTTATAATGCCAGCTGACATCAAGCCCAGGTTAGTAATGGAGAGGCGTCTATAAGACACCCCCATTACTAACCCCTTAATCAAAGTTAAAAAAAAACACAAACACCCAGAATAAAGTCCTTTAATTGAAATAAACACACAATTCTTTATTGTTCTAAATTAAACCATACTTACCATCACGCCCATTCCAGCTGAAGCCAACGATCCCCTGCAATAAAAGTAAAATAATTAATCAACATCATCCTTACCTTTCCATGGTTCCCACGACAGCTTCAGCTCTGCTACATTCACATGACAGGCTGGATCGCAGCTGAAAGCTGCCATCCAACTTGCTATGCCACAGACACTGAGAAGCGCAGGCATGCTTGTGCTCCTCAGCGTCTCGCTGTAACGGCATAAAGATGAGCAGAGGTCATGTGACGTGCATGAGGTGAGCTCATGTCCAATGAACTCAGCTCACCTCATGCACGTCATTGACAGCGTGGGAAAATTCTCCTGCTCAGCGCTTGAGCCAGAGAATTCTCTCACGCTGGGATGGCATTGAGATGACAGTCTGGATGGCAGCTGAGCGCTGCCATCCAGCATGCCAGCCTTCATAGACACTGCAGAGCGCAGGCATGCTTGTGCTCTGCAGTGTCTCTGAAGGATGAAAAGCTGGATGGCAGCGCTCAGCTGTGATCCAGCCTGTCATCTCAATGCCATCCCAGCATGAGAGAATTCTCTGGCTCAAGCGCTAAGTGCAGGAGAATTTTCCCACGCTGTCAGTGACGTGCATGAGGTGAGCTGAGTTCATTGGACATGACCTCGGCTCATCTTTATGCCATCACAGCCAGACACTGAGGAGCGCAAGCATGCCTGCGCTTCTCAGTGTCTTCGGCATGGCAAGCTGGATGGCAGCGTTCTGCTGCGGTCCAGCCTGTCATCTCGATGTAGCAGAGCTGGAGCCGTCCTGGGAACCATGGAGAGGTAAGGATGAGGTTGGTTTATTATTTTACTTTTATTGCAGGAGATCGTTGGCTTCAGCTGGAATGGGCGATACGATAAGTATGGTTTAATTTAGAACAATAAAGAATTGTGTGTTTATTTCAATTAAAGGACTTTATTCTGGGTGTTTTTTTTTTTTTTTTTAACTTTGACTATGGGGTTAGTAATGGGGGTGTCTTATAGACGCCTCTCCATTACTAACCTGGGCTTGATGTCAGCTGGCATTATAAGCTGACATCAACCCCAGCCCTATTACCCCACTGCCACCGCTACAGGGCAGTGGGAAGAGCGAGGCTAAGTGCCAGAATTGGCGCATCCTATGGATGCGCCATTTCTGGGGCGGCTGACGGCTGGTGTTTCTAGCCTGGGAGGGGGCCAATATTCATGGCACCCTTCCTGGGCTATTAATATCAGCCCCCAGCTGTCTGCCTTGCCTTTGCTAGCTATGAAAATAGGGGTGACCCAACGTCATTTTTTTTTGGGTCCCCCATTTTAATAGCTAGTAAAGGCTAGGTATTCAGCTGGGGGTTGATATTAGTAGCCTGGGAAGCTCCGTGGGTATTACCCCCTTCCCAGGCTTCAAACATCTGCCCCAGCCGTCTGCTTAACCTCCGCTAGAGCCTAAAATTACAGGGAACCCCACGCCAATTTTTTTTTTAAAATAAATCCTTTATTTTAACACTAAATGACAAGTACAGTAACCAACACTGTCACTGTACTTCTTATATATGTGACTGACATGTTTCTATGTATCTAATCTATGTGTGATGCTCTATTCTTTCTGTTATAAATTGTCGGGTACCGATGCTGAATTGCCGGCCGGCTTTTTTAAAGAGACGGTGCATGAAAACACTAATATTTTTTTTAATAAATCCTTTAACACTAAATGACAAGTACAGTAACCAACACTGTCACTGTACTTCTTATATATGTGACTGACATGTTTCTATCTATCTAATCTATGTGTGATACTCTATTCTTTCTGTTCTAAATTGTCGGGTACCGGTGTATGCCGCTGCTGAATTGCCGGCTTTTCATGTTTCACTGTGAGCACTGTTCCCATCGATTTGGGCAACCACTGTAATGCCACAACCACCATGGCTGTGGCATTACAGTGAGTGGCAGACAATCCCTGCATGATTGGTGCTCTAAATAGCGCCAGACATGCAGGACACTCTTTTGGTGCATGAACAGTTATCGAACATAACCTCGAACAGCCGAATTTTTTGCGAATCGTTCGCGTTCGTCGAACGACTCGAACACCTCCCAAAACAGCTCGAATTTGAGATTGGCGAACAGTTCGAGTCGAACACCGCTCATCTCTAGGTGTAAGTGATTAGACGACTTTATTCTTTGTGTCGGTGCAATTACAGTGATTCCAGATTTATATAGTTTTTTTTATGTTTGGCTGTCACATACTAAAAGATGCTTTTCTTTACAAACAAGTTTTTGCATTGCCATATTTGAGAGCTATAATTTATTTCTGCCGACAGAGTCATGTGAGGGTTTTTTTTTTGCGGGACGAGTTGATATTTTGTTGGTACTATTTTTGGACACAAATAATTTTTGGATCGCTTTCTATTCTGATTTTTGGGAGGCAGAATGAACCAAAACTTAGAGATTGTTTTTTTTATGTTTTTTATGCCATTCACCGTGTGGTAAAAGTGATAAGGCAGCTTTATTCTTTGGGTCAGTATGATTACAGTGATACCACATTTTTATAATTGTTTTCATGTTTTGGTGCTTCTGCACAATAAAAAACTATTTTATTGAAAAATATTGTTTTTTCATTGCTTTATTCTGAGAGCTGTAACTTTTTTATTTTTCCACTGATGGAGCTGTATGGTGGCTTGTTTTTTGTGGGACAAGATGACGTTTTCACAGATACAATTTTTACTCACATTGGTCTTTTTGATTGCATTTTATTCCACTTTTTTTCCAGCAATATTATGAAAACCCATATTTTGCCAAATTTCTTAGATGTATTTTTTACGGCGTTCACTGTAGGGATTAACTAGTGTGACACTTTTATAGGTCGGGTCGGTCTGGACGCGGCAGTACCAAATATGTGTACTTTTGTTGTTTATTTTTTTATATATATAAAAATACGTATTTATGGGTATAATATTTTTTTAATTTTTTTATTGTTTTGTAATTAAAAAAAAATATTTTTACATTTTTTTAAACTTTTTAAAACTTTTTTCCTTAGTCTCTCTACGGGACATTCACTTTTTTCATTTTGATCGCTGGTATAAAGCATTGCAATGCATCAGCATTGCGATGCTTTATACCTGTCAGTCCTGCACTGACAGAAGCTTCTTATACCATGCTCTGTGCATAGTCTAAGAGCCTTTCCATAGCTTGGTGACCCAGAGGTTGTCCTGATGGCCTTGGGTCACCATGCCAATGATCAGGCTTCGAGATGACGTTGTTGGAAGCACCGATTTAAAGGGAGAAGAACCCCCCTCCCTCTCCCATCCTCCTAAATGTTGTGATCGCTCTCGCATTTAGGGGGTTAAACAGTCATCATCCCTGGCTGTTGCTGCAGGATTTTGGCCATTAGCAGCGCCGAGCTCCTGCGGTGATCATGCGGGAGGTGTTAATGACGCGCCCCCTGGGCCGTGGGGTACCCGGTGCCGGGCCGGTAGATGCTGGGGGGTTGTAGTCACAGTGGCGGTGACCCGGTCCGTGACCCAGGGCGGTCAATCCAAGGGGAATTTATATGTATAGGTGTTAATGTCCGACTACGCCACCTGTGGAATGCGGCCAATGGAGACCGCCGCTGCGGAACAGTCCTCTGAAGCTGGTGGTTTTGCAGCCAGGTGGTATAACTCCCCACAGGAAGAGTTAGCTTCAGAGCAGTGTGTGGATGATGGTGGTTGTGCAGGGTGTCAGTAATAACTACAGAGTCAGTGTAGTGCAGTCCCAGGGTCTTTACTCACGGTTATTGCAGATCAAGTTACAGGTACCAGTGCAACTTCCCTCGGCCTGCTGCGCTTACTCAGTGAGGGTCTCAGTCCACCCCCAGATAGCTCCGGAGTACTTATCAGGACCCCCTTCTGTGTCCTTTCTCTGGCCTCTTCTCTGCACCTCACATCTAGTGACTCCAATCCGGTACCCGTGGGCCTTGGCGGGCGATGTATGTTCCGTCCCCTGGGTCCTATATGGCTACCTTCTCGGTGAGACTGGTGTGGACTTGTGGCTACAGGACATAAAGTTCTGCAGCCTCCGGTTTCTAGCTGAGACTTGCAATCTTCTACTAGTTGAGGGATCCGGTTCCCTTTGTGTGACCTGACCCCTCCACCTCCCGGCAGATTCGGGCGTACGGGTGGCCTCCAGCACTGCCCGTACCCCTGGGATCCCTTCTGTTCCTGGAGCTTTCCTGCTCCCTCTCCTCTATTCTTCTCCCAGACTTGGGTCTCACTGTCCAGTCCCGCCTCTGGAGCAGAGCTCATACACAGCCTCTGCTCCTATCACTTCTCCTCTGACTGAACACTGATCTAAGATGGCTCCCTCTTTTATATACTACTCCTACTGAAGTGCTCCCCTGATCTACGTCCTACACCCACACCCACTACATGGTTCCCCCTTACTGTTGTTCCCCCCACTCCAGCCAGGGATCAGGGACTGTGCTCTCCCGTAGGAGCAATCTCGCCCTGCCCTCTGAAATGTGGTGTAGTGAATGCAGATGTTAGGGTCCTGAGTTGTACTCCTTCCTTACCTGAGGGTGAGATACCACACCTCTGGGTGAGATGCAGTACCTCTGTGGCGACTGAACCCTCAGGGGCGCCACACTAATATTTCAGCACCTCCTGCACAATCATGCTGTTATCGGTCAGTCAGATTCACTGACCAATCACATCGCTCTGAATGCGGAGACAGATGGCATGGGCCCCTCACCTCTTTCGTGTGAGCCTCATTCATAAGAGATGGCCCTCTCTTTTTTCTAGACTTTTTATTGAAGTGAATGTGGTCTTCAATTTTTTTTATATGGAAGTTTTCTTTAGAACTACATCGAGAATGGGCCTATGATCACTTCTCATCGGATTTCACATCAAGCCTCCTGGTGATCTATAAGATGGAGAAATGCGTTGAGGCATGAGGCGACCATCCTAAACAATCAATCATATGATAAGTTATCAATTCTTGCTTTCGCTATGGTGTGCTCCCCCTTGCACAGTTGCCCCTTTGTTGCATATAGTTATTATATCTGCGTTTATCAGTGTAATCTGAATAGGGACAACTAGGGTGAGTGAGGGTGAGCTACCAATGAGTGGGGGTGCCATTATCGTATATATAGGGTGCCAACCTACCTTCACGGATCGGCAGGACCAGCCTAGTGTATTATCCAGGATCTCCCAGGTTTTTTTTTGGTATGACCTGGGATACTTTTATTATCCATTATTCCCGATCTAATCTTCCTTATGGTTGATATCCATGAATTTTGTCTTTCTTTGTGCATCACTAGTTAGACTCACATACAATATGTGGAGACAAGTTGTCTAGATATACAGGTGCATCTCACTAAATTAGAATAACATCAAAAAGTAAATTTATTTCAGTTCTTCAATATAAAAAGTGAAACTCATATATTATATAGAGTCATTACAAACAGAGTGATCTATTTCAAGTGTTTATTTCTGTTAATGTTGATGATTATGGCTTACAGACAATGAAAACACAAAAGTCATTATCTCAGTAAATTAGAATACTTTTTAACAACAGCTTAAAAAAATGTTTCTAAAATACGAAATGTTGGCCTACTGAAATATATGTTCAGTAAATACACTCAATACTTGGTCGGGGCTCCTTTTCCATCAATTACTGCATCAATGCGGCGTGGCATGGAGACGATCAGCCTGTGGCACTGCTGAGGTGTTATGGAAGCCCAGGTTGCTTTGATGGCAGCCTTCAGCTCGTCTGCATTGTTGGGTCTGGTGTCTCTCATCTTCCTCTTGATAATACCCCATAGATTCTCTATGGGATTAAGGTCAGGCGAGTTTGCTGGCCAATCAAGTACAGTGATACTGTTGTTTTTAAACCAGGTATTGGTACTTTAGGCAGTGTGGACAGGTGCCAAGTCCTGCTGGAGAATGAAATTTCCATCTCCAAAAAGCTTGTCGGCAGAGGGAAGCATGAAGTGCTCTAAAATTTCCTGGTAGACGGCTGCGCTGACTTTGGTCTTGATAAAACACAGTGGACCTACACCAGCAGATGACATGGCTCCCCAAACCACCACTGATTGTGGAAACTTCACACTAGACCTCAAGCAGCTTGGATTGTGGCCTCTCCACTCTTACTCCAGACTCTGGGACCTTGATTTCCAAATGAAAATTGGAACTCTGGGACCTTGTGGAGTGTGTCAATGACTGCCTTCTGGACATCTGTCAAGTCAGCAGTCTTCCCCATGATTGTGGAGCCTACTGAAACAGACTAAGGGACCTTTTTAAATGCTTATAAAGCCTTTGCAGGTGTTTTTTGGTAATTATTTTAATTTATTGAAATAATGACTTTTGTATTGTCATTGGCTGTAAGCCATAATCATCAACATTAACAGAAATAAACACTTGAAATACCGTATATTCCGGCGTATAAGACGACTTTTGAAGACTGAAAAATCTTCTGTCTAGTCTGGGGTCGTCTTATACGCCGGTAATGTTTTTGAACTTTCAGAAATTGACATGCGGGGATACTCTGGGGGTGTTAATAAGCTGCCGTGGCCGTATCCCTGCCATGTGGGAGTTAATATAAGGTGGAGGGAGTTAAAATTCGGCGGTGGTAGGTCCAGACAGTCAGCGCTTCTGTGCTGAAACTGACACATCGCTGCGCTGTGTCTTCTCAGGCCTGGGACACAGTGCAGCGTATTCCCAGCAGCGGAGACAGACAGAACCTAGCGAACTTTTCTGACACATCGCAGTGTCTTCCCAGCTCCGGACACAGCGCAGGGCTTCTGTGCCGACAGCTTTCACTTGTCACAGAAGCGCTGCGCTGTGTCCGGAGCTGGGAAGTTTTAAACAATCACACAGCCCCATACTGCTTCCCCGCAGCCTCCCACCCCGATCCTCCGCTCCCCTTGCCACCTCCCATCCCGATCGTAAGTTAGGACCGGGAGGGGAGCGCAGCACCAAGGAGCGGGGAGCGAAGGACCCGGGCGGGGAAGCCGGCAGTGAAAAGACTTCACCGCCGGCTTTCCCGTTCTGTGCTGCGCTTTCCCGCCGGTTATTTCAAATGAACAGCTGAGGTATCAGGTGATGCCGATCAGCTGTTCATTTGAAGTCGCCGCGGTGCCCTCAGAGGGTTCATGTGAGTTCATGCTTGACTGCATTGCATGAACTCACATGAACTTTCCCACGGTCTCACAGGTCAGCCTCACCTCCCAGACCCGTCATGATTGGTGAGTGCGGGTGTCTGTGCGTGTGTCTGCGAGTGTGTGTGGGGTGTCTGTGCGATGTCTGCGGGTGTGTGCGGTGTCTGTGAGATGTCTGCGAGTGTGTGCGGGTGTGCGCGGTGTCTGTGCGATGTGTCTGTGCGATGTCTGCGAGTGTGTGCGGGTGTGCGGGGTGTCTGTGCGATGTCTGGAGGTGTGTGCGGTGTCTGTGCGATGTGTGCGGTGTCTGTGCGATGTCTGCGGGTGTGCGCGGTGTCTGTGCGATGTGTGCGGGTGTGTGCGTGCAGGCAGACATAGGCCGATGTGACACTACTACTCCCATCGGCCTATGTCTGTCCCCCGTCCACTCCTGCCAGCAGGATCAGCTCGATGGGAGCAGTAGTTCCCATCAGCCTGATCCTGCTATATAAATTGCCCTACTGTGTCCCCAATAAATGTTAAATACATGTCATTGGTGGCCAGTGGTTACCTACAATAAATTAGTTCATACATTACCTGTCCCCGCCGATCGCCACCTAAAATAAAGTAAAAAATAAAAAACTACACCTATACTCACCTAGACACCTAATTCCCCAAAGCCATCGATCTCCTGTAATAAAATATAAAATAATAAACCACAACCTTATCCTTACCCCTCCGTAGTAGTCCACGAGTGTCCCACGATGATCTCCAGTTTAGAGCAGCCACATAGAATGTGACCGCTCTGAACCGCTGCCGCCGCTAGAATGACGGGGCCGTAAAGCAGCCCCGTCATTGCATAAGCGGGTTCGCCGGAGTTCAGGCAGCGCTGCTCCGGTTAGCTGCTTTACGGCCCTGCTGTATCGTGAGAAATTCCCACGGTACAGCAGTGCCGTAAAGGAGGTCTCCGGAGCTGCGCTGTCTGAATGCACTCTGGTGACCTCAGTCAGTGGCTCCCGCTGCCGGCAGCGGACGTGTTCCCGGCAGCGTGAGCTTACAGCAGCCATGCACAGCTGTCACCATCTCCAGATGTGACAGCTGTGCATGGGAGATCAGCGCAGGAACGTGGACAGGTAACTATTTTTTTTTTAGTAAACTAAGAATTAAATAAAATGGTGTGGTTTATTTCAAATAAATTATTTTTTTCTTGGTGTAGTGTGTTTTTTCTTTTTAACACTTTGTAGGTTAGTAATGGGGGTGTCTTATAGACGCCCATCATTACTAACCTGGGCTTCATGGCAGCTGGCGCTGACATGAACCCCAGCCCTACTACCCCCTGCCACCGCACCAGGGCAGCGTGGAAGAGCAAGGCTAAGTGCCAGAATTGGCGCATCCTATGGATGCGCCATTTCTGGGGCGGCTGACGGCTGGTGTTTCTAGCCTGGGAGGGGGCCAATATTCATGGCACCCTTCCTGGGCTATTAATATCAGCCCCCAGCTGTCTGCCTAGCCTTTGCTAGCTATTAAAATAGGGGGGACCCCACGTCATTTTTTTGGGTGGGTCCCCCATTTTAATAGCTAGTAAAGGCTAGGTATTCAGCTGGGGGCTGATATTAGTAGTCTGGGAAGCTCCGTGGGTATTACCCCCTTCCCAGGCTTCAAACATCTGCCCCAGCCGTCTGCTTAACCTCCGCTAGAGACTAAAATTAAGGGGAACCCCACGCCAATTTTTTTTAAAATAAATCCTTTATTTTAACACTAAATGACAAGTACAGTAATCAACACTGTCACTGTACTTCATATATATGTGACTGACATGTTTCTATCTATCTAATCTATGTGTGATTCTCTATTCCTTCTATTCTAAATTGTCGGGTACAGATGCTGAATTGCCGGCCGGCTTTTTTAAAGAGACGGTGCATGAAAACACTATTATTTTTTTTAATAAATCCTTTACACTAAATGACAAGTACAGTAAGCAACAATGTCACTGTACTTCATATATATATGTGACTGACATATTTCTATCTATCTAATCTATGTGTGAAGCTCTATTCTTTCTGTTGTAAATTGTCGGGTACCGGTGTATGCCGCTGATGAAAATGGATGATAGTAATGTTGTTGTTGTATGCCTTATGTTTATGAGTGACAGTTTTCCTGCTATATACCTGCATGTCATAAGAATTTAAATTAAAAAAGGACCATGTTAAATTCAAATCTGTTTTTTTTTAATTTTTACCGGTGTTTGGTATGCGTTGGAAAAGGGGTAGTCTTATACGGTGAATATATCCTAAACTCTATATTTTAACAGGAAAGTAGGGGGGTCGTCTTATACACTAGGTCGTCTTATACGCCGGAATATACAGTAGATCACTTTGTTTGTAATGACTATATAATATATGAGTTTCACTTTTTGTATTGAAGAACAAAAATAAATTAACTTTTTGATGATATTCTAATTTAATGAGATGCACCTGTATTATGTCATATTGGCGTACTTGATTTATCTGCTTTATCTGGACATACCTACACCACTGCTTATATACATTATCTGGTTGTCCTGATTTAGCATCTTAATCCTTTTGCACAAGGTTTTCTGTGGTGTATTTTTAAATATAAATCAATAAATACTGTTTTAAGGATTCATAAGTTCACTTTGTCTAATACTCGTTTTTTAATATCTACTACGGTTAACTACACCCAGATAGTTAAAAAGACTAGATTAATTACATACTGGAAAGAGGGAGTCATATCTCAAGAATGGAACAAAAGAAAAAGTTTCCTGAGAATATCAGCATATACACCAGGTAAAAAAATGACTGTTTATGGTAAGTGACAGGTCCTCTTTAATACAGATTAGCTTCTGTGGGCTCCATCATTTTTCAGAACTATCATTCTTTTAAAAAATATAAGAATGGTATGATAAAACCACCTGAGGGTTTAGCTTTTTTCATGCATACATTCACATCTAGAGGCCGTAAACACAAATCTCCCCATTGATATAATGTTGTGAACACAGCTCCGCTCCTCCCTCTCCTAGCACAGCGACTGCTGCAGATTGCTTGCCTACAGTCCTCTCCTATATAAGTCAATTACTCTTTCTGACCACCTATTGGTAAATCAAAACTTCACAACTGCTGTTGCAGCAAAAATGGCTGTCCCCAAAAAAGTGACACAAAATTAATAAAAATATATTTATATACTGTATTAACTGACACTTGCAGCTGGCCAGTAAAGCAACTGGAGTGAAATTACTTTTGAGGCATCTTGGTGTATTTTTTTTTACCAATATACTGACTTGAGATCATATTTGAGTTTTCAAGTGAAGCTTTTTATTCTATGTAAATAAAAAAAACCTGTAAAATAAAATCCCCCAATGGTGTTTTTCTGTACAGTGGGAATGCCATAATTATTTTCCCAGCATGGCAAGGGTTAATCAGTGCTAATGAACTGGAGGTCAGTTACAGCGTGGAGCAGTAATTAAAATATTGTATTACAAAGTGAGAATTTCAGTCTGTTTCTGTAATCAATAAGTATGGTGTCAGACAGCTGAGGCTGGCATGGGACTAACCCCCTATCTTCTCAAAAGCTTTAATATACCCCCTTAACCAAAGTAATCAATTGGGGACATCTGGGAGGGAAGCTCTGTTACTCACAGGTCTTTTATGAATATTCTGTCTTTTATAGAAGTGATGATCATTAAGAATTTCTTATGTAGTTCTATTCTCAAACATTCTGTAAGTCCTCAGCAGAAGATTACATACACTGTATATATTAGAAAAAAACGAAATCCTCTGAATTCTGTTTTTATGTATTAGGAATTCAACACATAATGAAAAAATACCATCTAGTGCTTACAATCTCAACAGGAACACATGACAAATTACACATGTATGGCGCTACTGTGGCAGAGCGTTCCCACAAACCACTGTACAGGTACGGAGTGGCGATCGCGCGGGCTAACTTCGAACTCTGGCGTGATCAAAAGTGGTTTTGATCGCTTACATCGTCGTCTCTATGTAAATCTCTGAAATACGTGATTCAGACAGAACCTCCGGCGGAAGATTCCCTATAATGAGGCAGATGGAGACACTGAGGATGCCTTCTTTGCACTTCCACTGAGGTGTCCATCTTTTTAAGCGTGCATAAAAGCGCGATTGACCACAGTTTTGTTCACCTCTGAAAGGAAGGACACCACTGAACAGAGGCCAAATGTAGTCCAGAGTAACTCTGCTGCCTCATTATAGTGAATGGATCCCTAAGGGGTTTCATCTGAATAATGTAATTTGTAGATTTAGATGGAAACCCTTATGTAAGTGCTCAGCATAGAGCACAGGATAAACGTGATCCAAAATGTTATGTAAAATGTTCCCAATAAAAGCTTCAACTCAATCCACAAAAAAAGCAAGTCCCAACCCAGTTCCGTCATCCGTCAGTGGACATATAGGGGGCCTCCTCGTTACTGGTAGCACAAAAGCTCTGGAAAAGAAGGTATGGCTCCTCGCCCTGAAAAGAAATACAGCTAATTCTGCACTCCCAAATCCAAATGCCTCCCTTCCTTCGGAGCCCCAGAGTGTGCCTAAACCGGAATTAACATCCACGTTTGACATTTTTGTAGCTATGAGAGCCCACTTAAATTATGGGATCCATGTCTCCAGAAGCACAAGCTGGGCTCAATGTATGGGTACTACAATGTATGGGCACTATAATGGCAGATTTGCAATTTTCACTCAGCAACAGTGATGCTGCTTGTGTCTGCCACACACCCATTGAGTCAAAATCGTCACTGCACCTGTAGATAAATTCCCAGAGGGGTGTAATTTCCAAAATGGGGTCACTTGAGGGGGAATTTTGCTCTTCTGGCAAGAGTCAAATAGTGCTCCTACCATTCCGAGTCACACCACGTGGCTAAGCCATACTGTACAGACACATATGGGATATTTCCACGTTCAGCAGAAATTGTGTGGCAAACTTTGGTGCCATTTTTGCCCATTTCCCTGTGTGACAATGTAAAATCTGGGTCTAAAACAAAATTTTTGTGGTAAAAATGTAATTATTTTTTTCACTTCCCAGTGGTATAAAATTCTATGTCAATATGATCACTGCACCCTTAGATGAATTCATTGAAAGGTGTAGTTTGTAAAATGAGGGGTGTTCTGCTATTCTGACACCTCAGGGGCTCTGGAAATGTGACATGGCACCCTCAATCCATTTCAGCAAAATGTGCACTACAATATGGTGCTCTTTCCCTTCTGAGCTTTGCACTGTACCTCAAAAGTAGTTTTTGATCACATATGGGGTATCGGCATACTCAGGAGAAATTGCGTAACAAATTGTACCTTTCACTTTCTCATATTATCTTTTTTGAAAATGGAAAAATTGGGGCCAATGTTACATTTTAGTGGAAAAAATGGTAATTTTGTATTGACTCAGCCCAATGTTATACAATTAGGTGAATCACCTGAGGGTTAAAAAAGCTCACTACACCACTGGATGAATTCCTCAAGAGGTTTCTACTGTTTTGGCATATCACAGGCTCTTGAAATGTGACATGACATCAGCAATCTGTTCCAGCTAAAATTGCACTCCAGAATTTAATTGCCACTCCTTCCCTTCCAAGCCCTACCGTGTGCCCAAACTTAGTTTTCCACTACATATGGGGTATTGAAGTACTCAGGACAAATTGCACAACAAATAGTTTGGTCCATTTTCTCCTGTTACCCTTGTAAAAATGAAAAATTTGAGTCTGAAGCAACATTTTTATGGGAAAAATTTATTTTTTAATTTTCACAGCTCAACGTTATACAATTCTGTGAAGCATCTGTGGGTTCTTAGTGCTCACCACACCTCTAGATACATTCCTTGCAGAGTGTAGTTTCCAAAATGGGGTCACTTGTGGGAGGTTGTCACTATTTAGGCACATCAGGGGCTCTGCAAACAAGTCATGGTGTCCTCTATCTATTCCAGCCAATTTTGCGCTCCAAAAGTAAAATGGCTCTTTTTCCCTTCTGAGGCCTGCCGTGCTCAAAACAGTAGTTTTCCTTCACATTTGCTGTATCAGCGTACTCAGCAGTAATTGCACAACAAATTGTATAGTTCATATTTTCCTGTTATCCATGTAAAAATGCAAAATTTGGGGCTAAATGAACATTTTTTGGTGAAAAATTAAAATGTTAATTTTTTCCTTCCACATTGGCTTAATTCCTGTGAAGCACCTAAAGGGGTAATAAACTTGAATGTGGTTTTGAGCACTTTGAGGGGTGCAGTTTTTAAAATGGTGTCAGTGGTGTTCCACCGTACATCACAGCCCAGTATCCAAAGCGTGCTTGCAGCCAATGAAAGCAGAGGAGAGAGGGAAAGCACACACTGGATACTGGCTGTGACATGCAGTGAAACACCGCCCACAGCCCAGTCAATCAGGGAAGGTGTGTGCAGCAGTGTCATGCCAGGGGAAGTAAAGAAAGTCCAGAAGTTGATGTGACATCAGTGGATGTCAATGGCGGCTGCAGCCAGGGTCACGTTATAAATTGTAGTAGAGACCCTGATTCTGGTGATGTGTCACTTGCTGAGCTGCTTAGTGTTGTTTTTATAAATGTATTATTTTATGAGCAGGAGATTATCAGTAAAGTAAAAGTAAACCCCGTCCCCACCACTGGTTGGCAGGTTTCTGCCTATGCACAGTGTATACAAGAAGATGCCAAAAAGTAGTGTGGGTTGGGTTTTATGGAGCTCAGCATTCAGAGAACTGGTAGATTTGCAGTCGAGAAAACCATTTTTTTTATCAAAACTGCAGCAAGCATCTAAGTAAGTGATACATCACTGAATTGGGGTACATCATGCTACTCTCAGATTGGATAGCAAAACCTGGTGACAGATTCCCTTTAAGATCATTGCTAATGTCTTTCCTCCTTGTCGATGTGTAGCCACATACCTGAATGTTCCAGATTAGCAAACCGCCAAAACTTCTGCTTTTTTTGAGGTGGTCACAAAGGATTAGCAAATTCATTTTCAGGACCTTTTTCCAGAGGCCACATTAGAAATCTGTGGCTGCCGGACAGGAGCCGTGCAAACCTCATCCTTCCCGCCAGCATCCCATGCTCCGCTTTTGATTTGCAGTTCTGGCATGACATCATGCACGCATCACAATGCAATAATGACGCTGCACCAGGAGTACAAATTAAAAGAGGAGCCAGGGATGCTGCCAGGTAGAATGCAGTTCGCAGGTCTCCTGTCCGTTGGCTCCGTACTACTGACATGGCTGCAGGACCAGGGTATTGCAGATTTATTCACTCATCACTAATGGTCACACATGCTGATGAACAATTATCAGCATCATCATGGATGCTATTTACCCTCTTAATTCCTATGGAAGCAGTAAAGGTGTACTTAAAGGAAATCTGTCAGTAGGATCAACCCTCCTAAGCTGTCTATATGGGTAAATAGATCATAGGAGGCTGAATAAAATGATACACTGATATTTGCGATCCGTCGTCTTCCAGAGAAATCCATATTTTTCTTACAGGTAAATGGGCTGTTCCAGGCTATGGGCGGACACTTATCTGCATGAGACTCCGCCTCCAGAGATTATTTAAAATAAAAGGGGGCGTTACCATGTGAGTCATGTAACTAATACTGATCAGTCGAACTGAACTTCGTCTCCTTAGAAACACGTTAGCAGCTGCAGCTCTCACAGCTCTGCTGTAATCCAACATTATTGCAAACACTGTCTGCCTATGAGATTGAAGCTGAAGCAGTGAACGGAACCTGCAGATGTGTCAGTTAAAATCAAATTGAGCTCTGCATTGAGATCAGGAGAGCAGAGAGCAGCCATTACATGTCACACTGGTGATGCCCCCTTTTATTTAAAATAAGCTCTGGAGGAGGTGTCTCATGCAGATCAGTATCTGGCCCCAGTGGCGTAACTAGAGTCCCATGGGCTCCAGTGCAAAATTTGGACCTAGGCCCCCACCTCCATGTTGGTCAGATGTAAGGGCCACTGTAACGTTCCAGATCCTATAAAGACATACGTGTAATAGTGTCCCCATCATAGCATCTTCCCACAATAATGTCCCCCTTCCTGGCCCCTTTCTGTAATAATATTCCCCGTCCAGTCCCCTTCCTGTAATAATGTCCCCCATCCTAAGCATTTTTCTATAATAATATCCCCCATCCTGGCCCCTTTCTGTAATAATATCACCCGTCCTGGCCCCCATCCTGTAATAGTATCTCTAATCCAACCCCCTTCTTGTTATAATATCCCCTGTTCTGGACCTCTTCCTGTTATATTGTCTTCCATCCTGGGTCCCTTCCTGGTATAATGTCCCCCTTCCTGGTATAATGTCCCCCCTCATGGGCTGCTTCCTGGTATAATGTCCCCCATCCTGAGCCCCCTTCCCATAATAATGTTCACCATCCTGGACACATTCTTGGTATAATGTATTGGGCTACTTCCTGTAACAATGTCTCCCATCCTGATAAAATGTCCGCCATCATGGGCCCCTTCCTGGAATAATGACCGACATCCTAGGCCCCATTCTTGTATTATGATCCCCATCCCATTATAATGTCCACCATGCAAATTTCCATTCTGGTATAATGACCCCCATCCTGCACCCCATTCTGGTATAATGTCCCTCATCCTGTGCCCCATTCTGGTATAATGACCCCCATCCTGGGCCCCATTCCTTATATAGTGACCCTTATCCTGAGCTCCTTCCTGGCATTATCTTTGTTCTATTTTCCAAAACAGAAAAAATAAACTATTCTTCTTACCTTTCTCCACACCCACAACGTGCGTCATCCTCTTCTGTGTACGGCAGGTGACTTCAGTGTGCCTGCACAGGCAGCGCATGACACAACTGCCATGTGCTGCTCGTGACCGGCACGCCATCATCAGCTGCCAGCCTCTGATTTGCAGGCAGCGTGTATTACAGTCCAGGGAGCCGGAGGGTTTTTGGATGCACATCCAGTTGAAGTAGGTACTGACACCGGCAGTCATCCTTCCAGCATGGGCCTGGTCGTGGTTGCACCCTCTGCGACTGAAATCGTTACTCCCCGTACAGCCCATGGCCCTGAACAGCTCATTTACATGTAAGAAAAACATGTATTTTTCTGGAATAAGTCATCGGATCGCAGATATCAAGATAGCATTTTATTCAGCTTTTTATGACTTGCATGCCTATATAGACGGCTTAGGAGGGTTGATCCTATGATAGATTCCCTTTATTTCTTCACACACTGCTTCTGCATTTTTGCCTAGTTTTCATTAAATAAATAATGACAGTTTAATTTATCATGTGTTCATCTGAAGTTGTAGTTACCTAATTTCAAAATGTTCTGAGGATCAAATGTTTTATTTATTATGTCCGATTTGGACCGGGTTTCCCATCCTGGTATACATACAGGTGCATCTCACTAAATTAGAATATCATCAAAAAGTTAATTTATTTCAGTTCTTCAATACAAAAAGTGAAACTCATATATTATATAGAGTCATTACAGAGTGATCTATTTCAAGTGTTTATTTCTGTTAATGTTGATGATTATGGCTTACAGCCAATGAAAACACAAAAGTCATTATCTCAGTAAATTAAATTAATTAACAAAAAACATCTGCAAAGCCTTTATAAGCATTTAAACAAATCCCTTAGTCTGTTTCAGTAGCCTCCATAATCATGGGGAAGACTGCTGACTTGACAGATGTCCAGAAGGCAGTCATTGACACACTCCACAAGGTCCCAGAGTTCCAATTTTCATTTGGAAATCAAGGTCCCAGAGTCTGGAGGAAGAGTGGAGAGGCACACAATCCCAGCTGCTTGAGGTCTAGTGTGAAGTTTCCACAATCAGTGATGGTTTGGGGAGCCATGTCATCTGCTGATGTAGGTCCACTGTGTTTTATCAAGACCAAAGTCAGCGCAGCCATCAAGCTAGAAATTTTAGAGATAGAGCGGTGTTCGACTCGAACTGTTCGCCAATCTCAAATTCGAGCTGTTTTGGGCGGTGTTCGAGTCGTTCGACGAACTCGAACGATTTGCAAAAAATTCGGCTGTTCGAGGTTATGTTCGATAACTGTTCGTGCACCAAAAGAGTAACTGGATTTTTTCACAGTAATACTGTTAATCAATGTTAATAGACAGTTTCAGTGTGGAGTGGGCGGGGGGAAGGGCAGGGGATGGATCTCTGCAGAAATAATGCCGATCTCCATTTTTTTTTTCTTTCCCGCATTTACAGTGGGGCGGTGCAGTCTGTCAGCCTATTAGCAGCGCACACATGCAGCGAAGTGCTTTTTTTTCACACAAGCAAGGGCATGTGTCATTGGCTGTGTATGTCACATGTCCTTGCCCAGCCATTTTCCCCGTCGCCACCATTTTCTCACTGCTGCAGCTGAGTGTTAGACGGCACCGCTGCTGCTGTGGGCGCTATACAGTATAACTGTGTGAATTGCGAGCGAATTTCCAGTTACATAGAGAGATAGGTTTAGGGAGTAGGGACTAGTTCTAATTGCAGCCCTTTTGAGGTCTAGGTTACAGTAGTTCATAGCACTTTTTGCCAGGCAGGTCTGTGCCAGTGCTGTGCAAGTGTTTTTCACAGCATTTGGCGAAATGTAGCTCAGCCAATACTTTTGGGCCTGTAGCTGTGTCTGTTAGTCATTGGAGTAGCCTATCTGTGTTGCAAGCTACACCACCTATGTATCTAATACCAATTTTTTACTGCATCTAGGCCAGCCAATCCTTTTGGGTCTGTAGCAGTGTCTGGTAGTCAGTGGAGTAGCCCATCTGAAGCAAGCTACACCACCTGTGTATCTAATAACATTTTTTTACTACATCTAACCCAGGAAATCTTTTTGGGCCTAGTAGCAGTGTCTGGTAGTCAGCGGAGTAGCCCACCTGTGAAGGAAGCTACACCGCCTGTGTATCTAATTCTAATTTTTTTACTGCATCTAACCCAGGAAATCCTTTTGGGCCTAGTAGCAGTGTTTAGTAGTCAGTGGAGTAACCCATCTGAAGCAAGCTACACCACCTGTGTATCTAATAACAATTTTTTACTGCATCTAACCCAGTAAATCCTTTTGGGCATAGTAGCAGTGTCTCGTAGTCAGCGGAGTAGCCCACCTGTGAAGGAAGCTACACCGCCTGTGTATATAATTCTAATTTTTTACTGCATCTAACCCAGGAAATCCTTTTGGGCTAGTAGCAGTGTCTGTTAGTCAGCGGAGTAGCCCACATTTGAAGGAAGCTACACCGCCTGTGTATCTAATTCTAATTTTTTACTGCATCTAACCCAGGAAATCCTTTTAGGCCTAGTAGCAGTGTGTGTTATTCAGCAGGGTAGCCCACCTGTGAAGGAAGCTACACCGCCTGTGTATCTAATTCTAATTTTTTACTGCATCTAACCCAGGAAATCCTTTTGGGCCTAGTAGCAGTGTCTCATAGTCATTGGAGTAGCCCAGCTGTGAAGCAAGCTACACCGCCTGTGTATCTAATAAAATTGTTTTACTGCATCTAACCCAGCCAATCCTTTTGGGCTAGTACCACAGTTTGGCCACTCAGCCCTGCTCGGTTTCCATCCATCGTTTTTTGTGCAAACAACTACAGAGTTGCCAATTAGTTAACCACCAAAATGAGTAGCAAAAGGCCTGCTGCTGGTGGAAAGGGGAATAGGCGTGTAAGTGGTAAAGCAACAGTAACATCTGCAGAAGAAAGACCATCTTCCAGCCAAACTAAGATGTCTACTTCTTTTCGTGGACAATCTGATAAGATCCCTTTCTTACGGACACGCCCATCGCTACAAATTCCAGATGAGGCACAAAAACAGCAGGTGCTTCAACGGATATCAAGTGCTCCTTCAAGTGGGCTCTCCTCCACCTCAACTTCAACATCACAAATACTCCAGTCCTCAGAGGTGTCACCCCAATCGCACTTGCTTCCTCACAGCTCCCAAGTCTACAGCTGCCCGTCTGAGTATGGGGTAAAACAGATGGTTGAGTCTGCAGAGCTGTTTACTCATACTATAGCCTGGGAATCAGAGGTCTGCTCCAGAGCTTCTGTGAATCCAGACGAGGAAATAATCTGCACTGATGCCCAGAATGTTTATGAGTCAGATCCAGGCACAGATGAAGAAGGTTCTGAGCATAATGTAGACCCTCGTTCCCAAACTGTAACTCCTCTTGGTGGAGACAATGAGGAAGATGATGATGAGACTCAGATACCTGATTGGAGCGACAACTTGACTTTTCGGTCAGGGCAGGAAGAGGTTGGCTCTGAGGACGACGGGTGTGAGAACACACAGGGTGATGATGACGAGGTTGGAGATCCCACTTACAGTCAACCCACAGTCAGCCAGTCGATGAGGTCAGCAGAGGAGGTGGAGGAGGATGCTAGTGACGACGAGGTTAGGTTGCGCCTTCCTGGACAGAGATGGAGTACTGGAAGCACGTCAACAACTGCATCCTCAACCACAACTCTGCCTCTGACCACAAGTCGTGGTGGCTCTTCAGTTCGCATGGGATCTAAGCCTTGCATAGCCTGGGCATTTTTTGAGATCGCAAAGGATGACCCAACTCATGTTATCTGTAACATTTGTCACCAAAAGCTAAGTAGAGGCCAAAAAATCCATAGTTTGAGTACTTCATGCATGAACCGTCACATGGACATGAAGCATAAGTTGCAGTGGGAAGCTCACTGTGCTACAAAGCGGCCTAGCGGGCCGGGCCAACCACCGTCTGCCCCATCTTGTGCATCCGCGGCCTCTTCATCCTCTGTGTCTGGGGGGACAGAAGTCACACATGTTTTTGGATGCAGACCTGCCACCTCTTTACCCGCAACAGCCAGTGTGATTGGCAGGTCGTCAGTTCATTTGGAAGTGGAAACACCTGCTGGTGTTGAGCGCTCTCCGACATCGAGAGCACCACCTTTGGATCAAGGCAACATAACATGTCCGCCTGCATCTTCCTCACAGACCGGAAGTTTGCCGGGGACACCCTACTCAACCCCGTCTAAGCACAACAGCCAGCCCTCGGTCCCTCAGATGTGTACAAGTAAAAGACCATTTCCTCCTAGCCATGACAAAGCTAAGAGGTTGAATTTCACCATCTGCAAGCTGTTGGCTACAGAAATGCTGCCTTTCCGCCTGGTGGACACAGAGGATTTTCGAGACCTTATGTCCGTCGCAGTGCCCCAGTACCAGATGCCCAGTCGCCACTACTTCTCAAAGAAAGCTGCGTTACACCAGCATGTCGCGCACAACATCACCGCTTTATTGAGAAACTCTGTGTGTGACAGGGTGCATTTCACCACAGACACTTGGACGAGTAGGCATGGACAGGGGTGTTACATGTCGCTGATTGGGCACTGGGTAACTATGGTGACAGCAGGACAAGGGGCTGCTGTCCAAGTCTTGCCATCCCCACGAGTTGTGCGTCAATCCTCTTTATCTAGAAGTTCCTCCACTGCTTCTGCCTCCTCAACCTCCTCTCAGTTATCCACCTGCACCCAAAGCCTGTCTGGTAATGCCACCCGCGTTCTAACTGCGCAGAAGGAATCCTGCACACCTCCTTACTATGCTGGCAGCAGGGCTCAATGGCATCAGGCGGTGTTTACTTTGAAATGTCTGGGAAATGTGAGTCACACAGCTGAGGAGTTGTGGTCAGCTCTGGAGACCGAGTTTCATGAATGGTTGTCTCCACTGAACCTGCAGCCAGGGAAGGCCGTGTGCGTCAATGCTGCAAACCTGGGTGCAGCCCTTTGCCGGGGCAATGTCACACACGTGCCTTGTATGGCTCACGTGTTGAATCTGGTTGTCCAGCAATTTTTAGCCCACTATCCCGGACTAGATGGCCTTTTGCAGAGGGCATGGTCGCTGTGTGCTCACTTCCGCTGTTCGCATCCCACAGCTCAATGACTCACATCTCTACAGAAGTCGTTGGGCCTGCCAGTTCACCGGCTGAAATGGGATGTGCCGACATGATGGAATTCAATTCTGCACATGTTGCAGCGACTGTGGCAGCACCGACGAGCCCTGGTGCAATACATTATGATGTATAGCCTAGGCCAACGAGATCCAGATGTGGGGCAAATCATGCTGCAGGAGTGGTCTCAGATCAGGGACCTATGCACCCTTCTGCACAGTTTTGAAATGGCGACGAAGATGTTTAGTGCTGACGATGCCATTATCAGCATGACTATTCCAGTCATTTACATGCTAGAGCACACTTTAAACAGTATTCGGAGTCAGGTGGTGGGACAAGAGGAGGGGGAGGAAATAGTACAGGAGGAGTCGTATGCGGAAGGGATAACATCTCCAAGGTCTAGACGGTCGGCAGCACCAAGGCGGCAGGCATGGGAGGGTGGGGGAGAGGGATTAACGAGGGCGCATGGTAGCAGCCAAACTGTTGAGGAAGGTGCAGGAGCCGAGGAAGAAGTGGAGGACGAACTGGCGATGGGCATGGAAGACTCATCAGATGAGGGAGACCTTGATCACATTTCTGTTGTGCGAGGTTGGGGGTGAGGGCAGCGGAAGGAAGCATGATTCTTACCTCGCCACCAACACAACAAGGACTTGGTACTCCTGGATGCGCAAGACACATGAGTGCCTTCTTGCTGCACTACCTGCAACATGACCCTCGGATTGTCAGAATTCGAAGTAATCCCGACTACTGAGTTGCCACACTCTTAGATCCCCGGTACAAAAGTAAATTTTCCGAAATAATTCCTGCCATAGAAAGGGATTCATGCATGCAGGAGTATCAGCAGAGGCTGTTACAGAATCTTACATCTGATTTTCCACAAAACACCAGTGGTGCACGTAGTGAATCTCACAGTTCTAACTTGCCAACCGTGGGACTGTCGAGTTTTCATCACTCAAACCGTAACAGTAACACCGTATCTGCTGGTAACAGCAATTTTGTGGAATCGTTTCACCAATTTTTTAGACCATCCTTTGCAAGGCCACAGGAGACAAGAAGTCTGACACATAGTCAACGCCTAAAGAGGATGGTACAGGTGTATCTCCAAGTGAACATCGAAGCCATGACTGTGTCACTGGACCCTTGCTCATTTTGGGCTTCCAATCAGGAAAAATGGCCTGAGCTTGCCACTCACGCCTTGGAGATCTTGTCGTGCCCCGCAGCCAGCGTTCTCTCTGAATGTGTGTTCAGCGCTGCTGGTGGTGTGCTGACAGATAAGCGCACGCGGCTGTCCACTGAGAATGTAGACAGACTCACATTCATAAAGATGAACAAATCATGGATCCGCAAGGACTTTTCTACCCCTGTGTCATCCTGGGGAGACAGAAAGCTTGAGGATTTTGGAAAATCACCTCACCAACCATTTTAAGCAACTCTGGGGCAATTGATGCCACTTATGTGGTGTCTGTGCCACAAGTTTTGGAAAAAATGGAGACTCTTTTTGGAGTCCCCTTGCTGTGTTTTACATGATGTTGGCATCGTCATATCCAGGTGGGTCAGGTCGCTCCCCCTCCCTTTTAACCGTAAGAAACTACATACACTATGGCTTGGGGTAGCACAGATGGTTGAGTCTGCAGAGCTGTTTACTCATACTATAGCCTGGGAATCAGAGGTCTGCTCCAAAACTTCAGTGTCTGCTAGTCAGCTTAGTAGCCCAGCTGTGAAGCAAGCTACACCGACTGTGTATCTAATAACAATTTTTTACTGCATCTAACCCAGGAAATCCTTTTGGGCTAGTAGCAGTGTCTCGTAGTCAGCGGAGTAGCCCATCTGAAGCAAGCTACACCGCCTTTGTATCTAATAACAATTTTTAACTGCATCTAGCCCAGGCAATACTTTTGGCCTAGTAGCAGTGTCTGCTAGTCAGCGGAGTAGCCCAGCTGTGAAGCAAGCTACACCGCCTGTGTATCTAATAACAATTTTTTACTGCATCTAACCAAGGAAATCCTTTTGGGCTAGTAGCAGTGTCTGCTAGTCAGCGGAGTAGCCCATCTGAAGCAAGCTACACCGCCTTTGTATCTAATGACAATTTTTAACTGCATCTAGCCCAGGCAATACTTTGGGCCTAGTAGCAGTGTCTGCTAGTCAGCGGAGTAGACCAGATGTTAAGCAAGCTACACTGCCTGTAGATTTAATTACAAATTTTTAACTGCATCTTGCCCAGGCAATACTTTTGGCCTAGTAGCAGTGTCTGCTAGTCAGCGGAGTAGCCCAGCTGTTAAGCAAGCTACACCGCCTGTAGATCTAATTACAAATTTTTACTTCACCAACCTGTTAAAGAGTACTTTAGCCAAAACCTTCCTGTCCACATTGAGAAGCGCTATGGGCCTCCAGTTCTCAATGTGCGATGGATCCTTCCCCTTAGAAAGAAGGATCAAAGCTGACCTCCTCATTGATTTCGGAAGAGTGCCCGAGGAGAGACACTCATTAAAAACTTGAGTCAATAAGGGGACCAAAAGGTCTTTAAAGGTCTTGTAGAACTCCGACGTTAAGCCGTCCGGACCTGGTGATTTTTCGAGCTGGAGCCCATCAATCGTCAGTCTAACTTCCTCTTCTTTGATCTCATCCACCAAGACATCGAGCGAGGGGTCTACCCCTGATTCAGGAATGGCCTCAGCCAGGAAAGCCGACGTCTCATCTCGATCCAGCTCCTTCCTCCCCAAGAAATGTGAGTAAAAGGATCTGACGACCTCCAAGATCCCTGACCTGGACCTGGTCAGGGATCCTCTACTGTCCCTCAGACCCGCCACTATCTTACTACTTACTGACATCTTGCAGTTTCTGTAAGGGTCGGGCGAGCGATAATTCCCGAAGTCCCTCTCAAAAACCAAAGATGTGTGCCTATCATACTGACATCTCTTGAGTAAGGCTTTCACCCTGGTGATATCCTCACGGCCACCCCCAGTCGAGACAAGTTCCTCGAGTTTCCTCCTCAGGCCCCGATACAGGAGATCCCTGTTCAGGCTTCTGAGGTTAGAAAGCTGGCAGAAGAATCTCGCCACCCGATGTTTGAA
Organism: Phyllobates terribilis; assembly: GCF_046119375.1. Lineage (NCBI taxonomy): Eukaryota > Metazoa > Chordata > Amphibia > Anura > Dendrobatidae > Phyllobates > Phyllobates terribilis. Next base: position 596,898,800 of record NW_027362765.1, on the reverse strand, counting down.
GATCACTCTGACTTAGTGTTACCAAGGCCCAGCAACGGTACCTGACTTTGAAAGAAATCCTCAAAGGACCGTCTCACAGCTGCTTCCATCAGGAGTGACGAATTCAGCTTCCAAAAACCTCTTCCGATCCGAGGAGTCTCTGTAACATTCAGAGAAAACATAATCAGACAGTGGTTGGAGAATTCAACCTCTACCACCGATAAAGGTGAAGAGACTGCCTCCTCCTTCAAATAAAACCTGTCTATTCTAGACCTTCTCTGACTACCTCTGAAATAAGTGTAACCTGCGTGGCCCGTGGTGTTCCGGATGTGGACATCCACTAGGCGAGCCTCACTAACTATGCTATTCAAGGTGACGCTGTCGTAGGCCACCCGGTCTCTGGAACCTCCTCTGTCTTGGGGCCTCGAGACATTGTTGAAGTCCCCTCCAAAGACCACCTGTCGGGTACAAAACAAAAAGGGTTTAATACTCATAAAGAGACACTTGCGGTCCTACTTAGTCTGGGGACCATAGATGTTTATGAGTCGAAGCTCTTGTCCCCTTATGAACACATCCAAGATCAAGCACCTCCCCATTTCCAACTCAATAACCCGTCGGCATACTACATCTGCGGTCTTGAAAAGGACTGCCACCCCGCTATACGGCTCAGCCGCAAGAGACCAATAGGAAGGCCCATGTACCCACTCCCTCTTAGCTTTTTTAAGGGACGTGAGATCGGCCAACATGGTCTCCTGCAAAAACAAAATGTCGGCGTCAAGCTGGCCGAAAAAATGAAAGGCCGTGAACCTAGCCGCATCAGACTTTATGCTGGCAACATTAATGGTCGCCAGCATCAACGGGGTGAGTGCCGTCAATGGGGTGAGTGCCGTCATCATGAGTGATCAGGTTGGACAGCGACCTTCTTCCCACCCCCCTTACCCTTTGCATGTGTTCCATTTTCCTCCTCAGAGGACGATATAGCATGTTTCAGGCACACTGACACAACCATACCTGCTGTTCCAGACACAACTTTAATGGGCACAACTGTTTCAGGCACACCCTTGCCCTTATCAGGAGGCCCTGGGTTGACCCCCCCCACCAGAGGCCCGATTTCCCCGACCCCCGATGTTGAGGGCCTGGCGCCCCCTTTAGCACCTACATCCTTGTCCGCAACCCCCAGCACCAGACCCCCCCCCCATCCGAAGACAAAAGGGAGACTCGCTTAGGGCCTGGTACTGGTTGGAGAGCTCCACTGGAGGAAGGGAGGAAGAGCCTTCCTTTTGCACCTGGCCCCGGGTGGCCTTCTCCTTCGAGTTACCCTTCTTCTTCACCCTTTTCCTCTCCCTCTTCTTTTGCTGTTGCTACTCTTCATTTCCCCCCTCATCCACACCTTCGCTGGATGAGGATAAGGGAGCTGTGGCCCCATCCTCCCTGACCATCCTCCTGACCTCTTTGTCTATCTCACTGTCCGGGACCTCAGCTGCAAGCTCCTCCGAACTAGGGACCAGAGGCAGGGACATAACCCCCTGGTCCCTCTCCACCACTCTCCTCGGACGCTGCTCTTTCCCTCCCGCCTCAGGGGGAGGTCTGCTCCTCACCGGTTCCTTACTTCCTACGCCGCCGCTAGTCCCTTCACCGGCTGGTCTGGTCCTTGCCTCCTCCTTACCAGCACCTCCCGGATTCAGGCCAACATTGGCATAGGAGCGTGGACAGCGACTAAATGGGTGTCCCAAGACACCACACAGGTTACACCGAATGTCCCTACAGGTTGTGGCCAGATGACCCACCCCTCCACACATCGCGCACTTCTTCACCTTGCATCCCGCCGCACCTGTGGCACAACTTCGGTTGCCCCGGGTAAAAGATCAGGATTCGGTCCCTTCCCAAGAATGTTGAAATGGGAATGTGGGTAATCGAGTAACCCGAGACCTTCAGTTTTACCATAAAGGTCCAGGCCCCTGACCAGATGCCATGCTTGTCCAGATTCTTTTTGGGAATCTGGACCACCTCCCCACTGTTATGTTCTGCTACCAGAGCTAAGGAAAGAGAGGAGATCTGTCCCTACGATAGAACTCAGCTTAATCCCTACGATGTAACAGGGGACCTGATCCTGCGATCAGACCTGCTAAAGTCCTAAGCTAGTCTGTACGGAGACCTATAGATGTGGGGAGGGAATCCCTACAAGTACTAAGGACTGGGAGGAATATGGGACACCTCCTAACAGAAATAGTAGCAGACAGACGAACAAACAAAATATATAGAACATAGAGGTCAGTAGACCAAGCAAACTAACAGAGCAAGACACAGAGCACAGGCTAGCTAGAAAGTAGATATACAATGAAGTCCAGCAAAGCCAGAAGGGCGGAGCAGGATTAAATAGGCCAACAAGGTCATGTGACCAGCAAAGGAAAAAAAAACTAAGAGCAAGGTTCTAACACCCATACCTGCTCAGCCAGGTCATGATGTCCATCTCAGAAAGTGACTCGTTACTGGTGAGCACGGTCACTTTCTTCACTGAGTTTTGGTGAGAGATAGCCTGGACTATAAACCCTCGCCATTCAGGGCAAATCCGAGCCAGCTCATACTGAGACCAGAAGAGCTCTAGGCCCTCCGATCTCACAAAGCTGACGTCGAAAAAGGTGTCACCATAGGGATGAATCAGGGCATAGATGTTATCAGCCCTGAAGCCCATCCCCAGGAAAAGCTCTACCACCTTGTCCCTAGAGGGGCACGCTTAATTGCCTTTCCTCCGGAGACGGACCACATTCCTACGGACGCCACCCTGCCCTACTGTCGGCAGAGACCATCTAACGTTCTCTGCCCCTAACTCTCGGAAGGCGGACAGATCATGTCGGTCTATCCAGAACGATAAATCTACCTCCCTTCCCTCCACTGTAATGGACTGCTCTCCCCTCTTCAGGGCGTCCAGGAGACGCCATTGCAAGTAACCCTGCCCAGCGTCCCCTGACAAGGACCCTCCACTACCCGCAGCAGCGGCCGCCGCAAAGGTGCGGACATGCGAACCGCCCTCTAACGAGGCCGCTAACAAACCGGGATTCCTTGGCCTCACACTTGGCCCCTCATTCACACTCACACTCTGCCTCACAGCCTCACCTACTGCCCCTGCACCACTACCATCACCACCAGCCGTACCACTCTCCACTTCCATACCTGCATCCTCACCTACATCCTCACCTCCTTAATGTACCCCATTCATCCCCACCTCATGCACCCCATCCATGCCAGCCAGAACAGGTGGGGTACTAACGGCTTTACCCAAGGTCCCGGCATCACTGGGGGTGGGGGGTTTCAGGACACTCACCACCTCCGCAGCATTGTCCTTACTCCCCTTCTCCCCCTCTGCCACCTTGGACCCTCCAATATTCATGTGCTGGGTATCACAGGGGCTGGGATTTTGGGCGCCGGGTTTTACCAACCTCACAGGTGCAGACACCCCGGCCGGTTTACCCCCAGCACCCTTGTCCCCAGCATGCGGCCCCTCATCCCTTTGGCCAGATATGGAAGCAGTGGCTCTCTCCTCCCCCACCATCCTCCGGACCTCAGCCAAGATCTCTGAAAAAGCCGCTCCGGCTGCACCGCCACAACCCCCACCTCCCTCTGTCCGAGACCCAGAGGCCATGGGAGACAGAGACGGGAACTCCACCACACTGAATATGTCTGGCGCCACCGCCAGCGATGACCCTTTGCCATCCCTACTGTCCACCATAGGGATCGCCACACCATCACCACACGCCTTACATTTGCCTTTACTCTCCCCACCGGACCTGCGCCGTGGACCAACTTCATGATCCGGGCACCCTTGACCGGCGGGGGTTACACAGGAGACAGCAGCAGCATCAGTATCATCATTAAACACGTAACGCATACTCACCGTCTCCTGTGCCTTCTTCTTGTGCCCCTTCTTCTCCTTTCCGGGTCCAGGATCTTCGTCCCCGAAACAAAAATGCTGGAGGTTCACCGGGGACTCCAGCAACCGGCCGCCATGAGCCCCCCGGACCCCGAAGACGCCTCCATGTCCTCCTCCTCTGATGTGCTGGAGGCAAGCAGCGCCACCTGCTCAGGACGCAGACCAGAAGATTTAGGAGGCTCCCTGGTAACGCTGGCAGGCTGCTCGACCGGGGTTACTGCCACCTCCTGGGACACTGTTCCTGGATCCGCCTCTGTCTTCCCTGCTGTCTTTCCTGCTGTCTTCCCTGCTGCCTCCCTCCCAGCCGCAGGTTTCTTCTGGGCAACTCCAGGTGCTGCGGTGGGCAGGACGAGGGGTGGGGCACCGGCGCAAGGCTTGCTGAGCCTTGTGTTACTATAAGTATTGCTAGCTGCTTTTACTTTCATGTCCCTCCTGCCTCCCTCCTTCCCTCCGCCCACAGACTGTACAGAGGCAGTGCCGAGAGCTGCGGTGGGCGGGACTAGGGGCAGGCCGGCAGACCGGGAACCGCTGGGCTCTGCAGTTCCACTCGCGGCTCTCATGGTGGCCGCGCCGAGCACCGAGGTGGGCGCGGCAAGGGGCGGGCCGGCAGACTGGGGGCCACTGGGCTCGGTAGTTCCACGTGTGCCTCTCATGGTGGCCACGCCGAGCACCGAGGTGGGTGGGGCTAGGGGCGGGCCGGCAGACTGGGGGCCGCTGAGCTCTGCAGTTCCACGTGTGTCTCTCATGGTGGCCATGTTGAGGTGGGCGGGGCAAGGGGCGGGCCGCCGGACCGGGGACCGCTGGGCTCTGCAGTTCCTCCTGCGGCTCTCACAGCCGCCACGCTGAGCTCCGAGGTGAGCGGGGCAAGGGGCGGAGCCCAGGACCACGATCCCCCTGCCTCTGTGCCCGCACCCACACTATCCTCTGCTCTCGCTAACAGCGCGCCTCTTCCTCCACCCCCCACCTTCTCCTCCTCCATGGCTGGGGTAACCCCTGGGGCAGCACCCAGCGCTGTGGTGGGCGGGACAGGGGGTGGGGCTCCAGACAAACGTTCCTTTCCAGGCTCCTGGCTGCCATGTATAGTCCTGGGTGTGCCTTCACTGGCCGGCAGGCCCCCTTCATACGCCCACCTTCCTTGCTGCGTGGTTAACCCCTCCAGGCCTGAGAACCGCCGATCATTAGAGAATTTCTCAAGAAAGGGACCCGCAGCCCTCTCTATTTCCGCCTGCCTCTGCTCCACCTCGGCAATCCTATCCTTGACTCTCTGGATTTGCGTGGCGATCGCCGGGCGCTTCCTCTGGGCTGCTTCATTATATAGCGCCATGGCCTGCCGCAGCTCCAGCAGGAGTTTCGCCAGTGCCACCTTCCCCTTCTCGTGGCACCGCAGCATCTCCACCACCCACTGGAAGAAAGCCTCCGCTGACTCGTCCGGGCCCCTCTCGGCCCATGGGGCACTCCCCTTGTCTACCTTGGGCTTGCCAGTCCCCTTGTTAGCCGATGCTGGCATGCTCACCGTAGCCGCTTCACGCTGGGACCGCCTCCCAGACCTCCTCACAGAGTCCTCGGATGGATCCATATTCAGTCCTCCGACCCCACCCGGCCCAGACCGGAGGGCCGGAGCCCGGGGATGCCCCCCAACACCCCTGCCTCGGTCCTGGGAAAACGAAGAGGCAAGGGTCGGGCTTAGAAAAAAAAGTCCTAGTTGGAGCTTCCCAGGAGCTCCTCCACACAGCTCTCACTCAGCTAGGAACACAGGCCACACCTCCTCCACTTCCTGCTACCGCGGCTGCTGGCAGCAGCCTTGCCCTCCAATAGATCCTTGTGAAAGGATTTAAAGTGTACTCATTCAAATTACAGAGCCAATTTAAATTACAGAGCTTAGACCTGCCTCCACCGTGGGGGGTCCCGACCCACCAGCGGACAAGCACCAGTATTGGGAGAGGGGGGCTGGCCCTCAGGGTCCACCGCGGCTCTGGCACAAACCCGGCGACACGGAGGTCGCACGGGCAGGAACGGCCTGGCTGTGTCGGCTTCGCACTCCAGCGTAGTCCCTCTGCCCTCTCGCGCCCATAACCACAAAGGGATGCGCAAGTGGCTTTTCTTCCCAGGGCTGTTCCCCGCCTAGCAGGAACATGGGGGAGCTCAGGTCGGCCTTCCACCGTACTCCCTTACCTCCCTCGCCCTCTTTCCTTCTTCCATTCTCCATCTAACCCCTCGGCTCTGTGGTGTCCACTCTCCCTCCACCTCTCTCCTTCTCACAGGTGGACTACCGCGTGTATTCACACTGTGGCGAATCTTTTGGGCCCAGGCATAAGAAGTCATCGAGGTAATGGATAATATGTGCCCCTTTAGAAACGTCCATGACAACCCATTCGAGGATGCAACTAAACGCCTCAAATAGTGAGCAGGATATGAAGCACCCCATGGGCAAACAGCGATCTGTATAGTATGCTCCTTCCCAGAAGCAGCCCAATAGGCGGACACTATTTGGAGGCACAGGTAGTAAGTAACCGGAACGCCCCATCAATGTCTGTTTTGGCCATTAGGGTGCCCCTTCCCAACTTCTTGACCCGCCTGATTGCCTTGTCAAAGGAGGTACAGTATATACTACTGTACTTGGTTGTCGTTTGCTGACCTGCCCCTTGGATATGACAAATGGTGGATTAGTCCGAATGTATTGGGTTCCGTTTTTGGCACGACTCCCAACAGGGATACCACTACATCTTGTAAGGAAAGTGTTCTGAATGGAACCGCCATTCTACCTAAAGATATTTCTTTTTTTAATTTTCTTGTCATGACGTCTGGGTGTTGGTAGGCTGATTTTAGATTTTTACTCCAGCCTTTCTTGATTTTAGAAGGGCATGACATGCCTATATCTGTGTCTCCTCCTCCTTTTACTCCTCCACCTCTTTTCTTTTCGCATAACTATATGTACTTGTCACTTTTCCATGTGTTAGTTGTGTCTTCTGAGCAGTTTGTCAGCTTTTGGACACCTTTGAAGGTGTTTTCTATGTGTTTTCTATGTGTTTCTATGTGTTTTTGTTTGCCTGCCATTGGTTTTAACGGTGTTCGAAGGTGTTCGACGAACCGTTCGACGAACCGTTCGGCGAACATGCCGGTGTTTGACGAACCGAACCGAACCCGAACACTACGGGGGTGGCTCAACACTACTGTCCACACTGCCAAAAGTACCAATACCTGAATTAAAAACAACACGCCGCATTGATGCAGTAATTGATGGAAAAGGAGCCCCGACCAAGTATTGAGTGCATTTACTGAACATACATTTCAGTAGGCCAACATTTCGGATTTTAAAAAGATTTTTCAAGCTGTTGTTATAAAGTATTCTTATTTACTGAGATAATGACTTTTGTGTTTTCACTGGCAGAAAGCCTAATCATCAACATTAAAAGAAATAATCACTTGAAAAAGATCATTCTGTTTGTAATGACTCTATATAAAAATGAGTTTCACTTTTTGTATTGAAGAACTGAAATAAATTTACTTTTTGATGATATTCTAATTTAGTGAGCTGCACCTGTATATACAGTGGCTTGCGAAAGTATTCACCCTCCTTGGGATTTTTTTTTGTTTTGCTATCTCACAACCTGGAATTTCCCAGTTTTTTTTAGGGTTTGCATCAGTTCATGTAAAGAACACACATACATACATACGGAGCTCTGGTGTGATGCACAAGCACTTTTATATCCTATGGATAAGACATTTTTACATCCTTATCTCCCTTGCATCCCTCCTCACATATATGCATTTGGCACTTTTTTTCCCCCTTTTTTGCTGACATGAATTATGGATCAACTACTGGTTAGGATCGATAAAAATACAAAGGGTTTTCCCTAGTCTTATTCTCTATATGCACAGCGGGTTGTGCCTACACTTACCATTTTGTCAGGTGTTTGGAGTAGAGATATTTTCTTCTTCCCCATGTTTTACATTGGGTTTGCTTTTGTGATGTAGATTTGTGTATTAGGACACAATTAGGACACATAATGGGCCTATAAGCAACACCTTTTTCTTACTGTATATTATTGCTTATGCTATCGCCTCATGGTTGTATTATTGCCTGCCTGTCCTCTCTATATATTGTTAATTTCCTGATATACTATTACTTAAACCTGTTTTTATGTATTTCAAATAAAGTTTTGTATTTTACGTTAAACAGGGCATGTGATTCATTCTAGCTCACTTCACAGTTGGGTTTCTATGCTCCTTATGGTCTCTATTTATTGGCCAAATCATGTAAAGAACATGCCTACTACTGTGAACGTTTGGTTTTCTTTTTATTGCGAAGCAAACAACAGATATGACAAAATAACTGAAAACTTCAGTGTGCATAGCTGTTCACCCCCCTAAAGTCAGTACTTTGTAGAGACTCCTTTTATGACAATTACAGCTGCAAGTCACTTTGTATGAGTCTCTATTAGCTTTCTACATCTTGCCTATTCATCAAGGCAAAACTGCTCCAGCTCCTTCAAGTCAGATGGTTTTCTCTGGTGAACAGCAATCTTCAAGTCTGACCACAGATTTCCAATTGTATTAACGTCTGGGCTTTGACTAGATCCCTCCAAAACATTTACACGTTTCCCCTTGAACCACTCGAGTGTTGCTTTAGCAGTGTGCTTTGGGTCATTGTCTTGTTGGAAGGTGAACCTCCGTCCCAAGTCTCAAATCACTGACAGACTGAAACGGGTTTTACTCAAGAATATCCCTGTATTTCGCACCATCCATCTTCCTTTTGACTAGGACCATTTTCCCTGTCCCTGCTGCCGCAAAACATCCCCACAGCATGATACTGCCACCACCATGGTTCACTGTGGGGGTGGTGTTCTTGGTGTGACGAGCTGTGTTGGTTTGGCGCCAGACATAGCGTTAACCTTGGTAGCCTAAAAGTTAAATTTTGGACTCATTTGACAACAGCTCCTTCCTCTGTACATTTGGGGAGTCTCCTCCATGTCTTTTGGCAAACTCAAAATGAGACTTACAATTTTTGTGTGTAAGTAAGGTTTTTTTTCTGCCTACTCTGCCATAAAGGCCACCTCTATGGAGTGTATGGCTAATTGTAGTCGTATGGACAGATACTCCAGTCTCTGCTTGGGAACTCTGAAGCTCCTTCAGTGTTACCTTTGGCCTCTGTGCGGCCTCTCTGATAAATGCCCTCCTTCCCCAAGCTGAGTGTCACGGGTGTGTCAGAGGTGACAGACAGTCGCCCTGAAGTTGGTTGCAGGAGATCTCTACGTTTGGCATTGCAGACATCTTCTTAGAGGCTGTCTCTAGGACCCAGTGGCAAGCTCGCTCTGGCTAATTAGCTCCCTGGCCTAGGTGTATAAATACCTGGAGTGTCTGAGAGGGAGGTGCCAGCGATATTCACTACTACTTGTGAGGCTTTATCAAGACCAGTACTTCATCCTCTCTGGAGCTTGAGGCTGTGTGCCCATTTGTTTGGAGTCGTCTAAAGCTAAGCAATTCCCCCCTGTTTGTATACCCTTGTTGTCTATAGAGTTTAGTGGAGATCAACTAGTGCTCATCTCCTTCCTTCCCTAGCTTTAGCCATTCGCCAGGGTAAGTCAGGTCAAGGCACGCGTGCGGCGATTGGTGAAGAGCCAATATAGGGACGGTAGTTGAGACAGGGTGACACTAGACCAGACTAGGAGGTCTCCACTCCCCCCTTTCCCTAGTGTCTGGGCTCCCTTTCCCTCTTCCCTCTGTGTTGCATTAAGTCTTTCCCACACCCTGCGTGACACTGAGATTTTTGGTGGGTGTCCCTCTCTTGGCAGGTTTGTTGTTGTACCATGTTCTTTTCATTTGTTGATAATGGATTTGAGGGTGCTCTGGGGGATCATCAGATATTGGGATATTTTTTTTTATAACTCAACCCTGACTTGTACTTTTTTGGAGATCTCCTTGGTCTTTATGGTGTTGTTTGGCTAGTGGTGCCTCTTGCTTAATGGTGTTGCAGCCTCTGTGGCCTTTCAGAAAAGCTGTGCATACAGTTGTGCTCAAAAGTTTACATACCCCGGCAGAATTTTTGCTTTCTTGGCCTTGTTTCAGAGAATATGAATGATAGCAAAAAACCTTTGTCTCCACTCATGGTTATTGGTTGGATGAAGCCATTTATTGTCAAACTATTGTGTTTTCTCTTTTTAAATCTTAATGACAACCAAAAACATCCAAATGACCCTGATCAAAAGTTCACATATCTCAATTCTTAATACTGTGTATTGCCCCCTTTAACATCAATGACAGCTTGAAGTCTTTTGTGGTAGTTGTGGATGAGGTTCTTTATTTTCTCAGATGGTAAAGCTGCCCATTCTTCTTGGCAAAAAGCCTCCAGTTCCCTTAAATTCCTGAGCAGTCCAGCATGAACTGCGTACTTGAGATCTCCCCAGAGTGGCTCAATGATATTGAGGTCAAGAGACTGAGATGACCAGTCCAGAACCTTCACTTTGCTCTGCTATAGCCAATGACAGGTCAACTTGGATGTTCCAACATAACAACAATCCAAAACATAAGGCCAAGTACGTCCCATGCGCAGCTTCCAGGCTGATGAGTGCAATTTTGCCTCCAGTATTTGCTGATAACGTGCTTCATTCATCATTCCTTCAACTTTTACCAAGTTTCCTGTGCCTTTGTAGCTCACACATCCCCAAAACATCAGTGATCCACCTCCGTGCTTTACAGTAGGAATGGTGTTCCTTTCATCATAGGCCTTGTTGACCTCTCTCCAAATGTAACGTTTATGGTTGTGGCCAAAAAGTTCAATTTTGGTCTCATCACTCCAAATTACCTTGTTCCAGAAGTTTTGAAGTTTGTCTCTGTGCTGTTTGGCGTATTGTAGGTGAGATACTTTGTGGCATCTGCGCAGTAATGGCTTTCTTCTGGCGACTCGACCATGCACCCAATTGTTCTTCAAGTTCCTCCTTATTGTGCATCTTGAAACAACCACACCCCTAGTTTTCAGAGAGTTCTGAATTTGAGCTGATGTTATTTGTGGGTTTTTCTTTGCATCCCGAAGCACGTTGCAGCACGTTATCAGCAAAAACTGGAGGCAAATTTGCACTCATCAGCCCAGAGGCTGCGCATGGGACGTACTTGGATGTTCTAACATGACAATGATCCAAAACACAAGGCCAAGTCGACTTGTCATTGGCTACAGCAGAACAAAGTGAAGGTTCTGGAGTGGCCATCTCAGTCTCCTGACCTCAATATCATTGAGCCACTCTGGGGAGATCTCAAGCTCGCAGTTCATGCTAGACAGCCCAAGAATTTACAGGAACTGGAGGCTTTTTGCCAAGAAGAATGGGCAGCTTTACCATCTGAGAAAATAAAGAACCTCATTCACAACTACCACAAAAGACTTCAAGCTGTCATTGATGTTAAAGGGGGCAATACACGGTATTAAGAACTGGGGTATGTGAACTTTTGATCAGGGTTATTTGGATGTTTTTGTTTGTCATTAAGATTTAAAAAGAGAAAACACAGTAGTTGAACAATAAATTGCTTCACCCAACCAATAACCATGAGTGGAGAAAAAGTTTTTTTGTTATCATTCACATTCTCTGAAACAAGGGCAAGAAAGCAAAAATTCTGCCGGGGTATGTAAACTTTTGAGCACAACTGTATACTGAGAGACCGTGTGGCTTCCTTTTATTAAGCATGTGACTTATGAAGGTAATTGCTTTCACCAGAAATTTTTAGGGGCTTCATAGCAAAATGGGTGAATGCATATGCACATGCCAAGTTTTAGTTATTTGATCCCATAAATTTAACTTATGCCTATATTTTTTAACTTCACTTCACCAACTATTTAGTGCTGATGCATCACACACAAATCGAATTACAAAAATATGTAACCCCTTTCTGACGTATGTAGTAATAGTACGTCATGGTGACCTGGGCCTATTGGGCCAGGGACGTACTATTACTTCATACGGTGATCGCGCCCGCACACAAGCGGTGCGGGGCGATTGCCACCGGGTGTCAGCTGATTGTCACAGCTGACACTCGCTGCTATGTGCAGGGAGCGGTCCTGCACCGCTCCCTGCAAATTAAACCCCAAAATGTTGCGATCGATGTCGATCGCAGCATTCCGGTGGCAAGGGGAGGTAAGCGCCAATGCTTACCTCCTCTCCGACGTCCATTGATGTCTGAGCCGGGTCCTGGTGGTTGTCATGGTGACCTGGATGTCGTCATGACAACATCCGGATCACCAGACCAGAAGTTAATTTGATCATGCCCAGTGCGCGATCAAAGTAACTTCTCCCTCTGCAGCTCTGACAGCCTGTATATCACAGGGATGCTGCTGCATTCCTGTGCTATACAGGCGATCAGAATGTAAAAAGTGAAAGTCCCATAGTGGGAAAATGTGTAAAAGTTCCAAAAGTGTCAGAAAGTGAAAAAAAAAATTGTAAAAATATAAAAAAAAATGAAAAAAAAATCCAAAAAGATAAAAATATACTGTACTAGTGTTGAGCGAGCACTAAAATGCTCTGGTGCTCGAAGCTCAGGCCGAGCTCACCATGATACTCGGGTGCTCGACCCGAGCAACGAGCTCAATGTTAGTCTATGGGAGACCCGAGCATTTTTGCGGCGGCACCCCCGGCAGTCTGTAGAAAGCCTAAAAAGTGCCCAAAACGATAGTGACAGTGCTCAAAAGACATGGGGACAGCATGGGCATCGCCCCAGGAAGCATTTCTGACCCCCAGTATTAAGCCACTTTTACGGGCTCACAATAAAACGTTCAAAAACGAAGCTGAAACGGTTTTCCTGTGAAATATGTTAAGGAACTTCCATTCCAGGGTAAAGACTTGTGTATAAGGTAAAATAAATAACCAAAAACAAAAATACTCCTCCACACCTTGGGCTATGTTCACAAGTAGCATTTTTTATGCATTTTTGCACTTTTGTATTGCTTTCAACCGTGACAATTGCATTCACCAGGAAATGTCATTTTAACATTTTACAATGTTATCTGGCCATGTGCTGTGTGACACATGCATACAGTGCTGAAAAGACATGGGAACAGCATGGAGAAGACCCCTGGAAGCATCTCTGACACCCAGGTCACTGCCTAAAAGTGTGCCCATCAGAAGTGATCCTTTCCGCATCAGAATATGCAGACTTGCAACTATCCCCATGCAAGTCCTTGTCCCAGGGCAGTGTTCAATTGTACCTCCCCCATTCCTTGCAATGCAAGCGCAAGTATGCAGCCTGCCACCCACCCACCCCCAGGCTGCAATACCATACTGCTAGCTTGCTTGCACTTGAAATGGGGCCTTTTAGTTTGGAGGAGGCCGAAGCTGGCCACTACCTCATGGCTGCTTCGGCGGCCGGGTGTCCACGTTCGGTCCCCAGCCGCCAGGAGGTGGCCGGGTGTCCATACTCGATCCTGAGCCGCCCCGCGGGCGGGTGTCCACACACGCTCTCCAGCTGCCTGGGGGCGACCGGGTGTCCATAAACGGTCCCCAGCTGCCCCCATTTCTCCTTGGAATATCCCCCCACACACTTTTCTTAGCCCGGTCTGTTTTAGGGCAGCATTGGACGAGCCCACCAGAGAAACAGACTCCTCCAGTGGGCCCTGGCTTCTCCATCAGGGAAGTTGAGAGTGCCAAGGTGAGGAGCATGATGATGATGATAGAAGATAGCATCTGCTTAGTTTTCTTGGAATGCAAGCGTAAGTGTGCAAGCAAACACCCACCCACCCCCAGGCTGCAATACCATACTGCTAGCTTGCACTTGAAATGGGGCCTTTTAGTTTGGAGGAGGCCGAAGCTGGCCACTACCTCATGGCTGCTTCGGCAGCATTTATCCATTTTCAGTCCCCAGTGGCCCGCCCCTTGGAGAAGAGGTGGAGGTCGCAGTAGCTTAACAAGACGGTTTTAATTCCACTTGGAAGAGACGTGGAGGTCGCAGTGGAATAAAAAGACAACATCAATGCCCCTTTAAAATGTGGTGGAGGTCGCAGTAGCTTAACAAGACAGTTTTAATGCCCCTTGGAAGAGCCATGCAGTACAGCATCTTAAAAACATTATTCCCATTATTGGGGAGTGAGTCTCCCATAGTCTTTGCCTATGCTTTCCAAGCAAAAGCTGCCAAAAATTAGGACGGAGGAACTTGCAATGCTGGCAAACAAGAGCCATGCAGTACAGCATCTTAAAAAAATTATTCCCTTTATTCGGGAGTGGGTCTCCCATAGTCTTTGCCTATGCCTTCCAAGCAAAAGCTGCCAAAAACAAGGATGGAGGAACTTGCAATGCTGGCAACACGGACCAAGGTCACCCTGGTGGTATAGTGGTGGTGGAGGCTGAGGATAAGGAGAAGAGCAAAATACAGCCGAAATGAGGAAGGGTATACCCATGTGTGGGTGTGAAGCGGTGCATGGGAATACACCTCCTGAAATAACACAGTGGATTTGACTTTATGTTACTCTGCTGTCATTTGGTGGTGATGAGAAGTCTGGCCCAAACCAGCCCTTGTTCATTTTGATAGCATTTTGTCAGCATTGTCAGTTGACAGGCGAGTGCGCTTATCTGTTATAATTCCCCAGCGGCACTAAAAACACGCTCCGATAACACGCTAGCGGCAGGGCAGGCCAGGACCTCCAAGGCGTACAGAGCGAGTTCATTCCAAGTGTCCAGCTTGGATACCCAATAATTAAAAGGCACAGAGGAATCACGGAGGATGCTGGTGCGGTCAGCAAGGTACTCCCTCACCATCTTTTGAAACTTTCCACTCCTTGTGAGAGTACCCCGCGTCTCAGGGCCTGTAAGCTGGGTGGGTCTCAGAAAACTGTCCCAGAACGTTGACAGTGTTCCCCTGCCTCTGCTGGATTGGAGTTGCGTCTCTCTCGCCTGTATGCCTTTGTTGGGCAACGAACTGTGACCTCTGCTGCTAGCGTGTTCAGATGGGAATTTTTTTAACAGTTCTGCAGCAAGGGCCTTTTGGTACTGTCCCATTTTTGTAGACCTCTCCACCTGAGGAATAAGAGAGTGAAAGTTCTCCTTGTAGCGGGGGTTTAAAAGTGTCACCAACCAGTAATGACTGTCACCCAACATTTTTACAACACGAGGGTCACGGTTAAGGCAGCGTAACATAAAGTCAGCCATGCGTACCAGACTGGTAATGGGCAAGACTTCCGTGTCCTCACCAAGATGACGACTGACCATGCTCTCCTCCTCCTCCTCCTTCCCCCTGTCCTCAGGATACCCACGCTGAACCGACGGTATGACAGTTGTACAGGTACTACCGCCTACAGTGCATGATACCTGCTCCTGTTCTTCCTCCTCCTTCTCCTCCTCCTCTCCCTCATTGTCCCCCAATGCACGTTGGGATGAGATGAGGCTGGGCTGTGTGTAATCGCCCGCTACGGCTTCTTGATCCATCTCATCATACTCTGGCTGCAATCCCTCCTCTTTAATTCTCTGCAGATAGGGTTGCAAAAGACAGACAAGTGGGATGCTGATGCTAATGATGGTGTCATCGCCACTCACCATCTTGGTGGACTCCTCAACGTTTGTCAGGATGGTACATATGTCAGACATCCAGGTCCACTCCTGAGGTCTTATTTGTGGAGTCTGACCTGAATATCGACGGCCTTGTTGCAGCTGGTACTCCACAACTGCTCTCTTCTGCTCACAAATCCTTTGCAACATGTGGAGGATAGAGTTCCAACGTGTGGGGACATCACACACCAGTCAGTGTGCCGGAAGCTGCAAACGCTGCTGCAACACAGCAAGAGCGGCGGAAGCTGTAGCCGACTTGCGAAAATGAGCTGACAGGCGGCGTACTTTGACGAGCAGATCTGGTAACTCGGGGTACGATTTAAGAAACCGCTGAACCACGAGGTTAAGCACATGAGCCAGGCATGGTACGTGTGTGATCTCGCCACGTCTCAGAGCCGCCACGAGGTTACGGCAATTGTCACACACGACCATGCCTGGATGTAGGTTCAGCAGTCTCAGCCACAGATCTGCCTGCTCTTTCACAGCTGTCCACAACTCGCAAGCAGTGTGAGGTTTATCACCTAAACTTATGAGTTTCAGCACAGCCTGTTGCCGCTTGGCTGAGGCAGTACTGCAGTGCTTCCAGCTTGTAACTGATGTGGTGATATCTGAGATGGAGGCTGAACATGAGGAGGAGGAGGAGGAGGATGATGCACATGAGCTATACACTGTGGGGGCAACTCTGACTGACATAGGGCCCGCAATCCTCGGTGTGGGGAGGATGTGTTCCGTCCGAAGGTCCGACTGGGTCCCGGCGTCCACTATGTTTACCCAATGTGCCGTCAGGCCACAAGCACTTGTCCACGTGTCCGTTGTCAGGTGGACTCTCCCAGTAACTGCGTTGTTGAGGGCACGGCAGATGTTTTGAGACACGTGCTTGTGTAGTGCGGGGATGGCACACCGGGCAAAATAGTGTCGGCTGGGGACCGAGTACCGAGGGACGGCCACCGCCATAAGGTTGCGGAAGGATTCCGTCTCCACCAGCCTAAAAGGCAGCATTTCCAACGCAAGCAGTCGTGAAATGTGCGAATTTAGGACTGTGGACTGTGAGGTGTTTGCTGCGAATTCGCGCTTTCGTTCAAAGCTCTGTGATATGGACAATTGAATGCTGCGGTGGGACGTGGACGTGGACGTTGATGCTGTTTCTTGAGAAACTGCCATAACAAGTGAACACTGAGAGGAAGGGCATCTTTGCATGCAATATGGACAGGGGATTGCCTAGCACGCACAACAGGGGGTTCTATTACACGCACAACAGCGGAAGAAGCAGAAGTGACACCCGCTGACACTGGTCGTGGACCCTGGGGTTTGCCCCACAAAGTCCGTTGCTTTGCTGCCATGTGCCTGATCATGCTGGTGGTGGTCAAGCTGGTAGTTTTGTCACCCCTGCTGATGCTGGCATGGTAGGTGGTACAAATGGCCTTTTTGGGGTTATCAGCAGAGTTTTTAAAAAAATTCCAGACTCGGGAAGACCTACCGGTTGTACTGGCAACGTCCCTCATGTTGATGTTACGGGGAACTGTTGCCCGCCTTTTGTGTGCGGCCACCACACTGCTTCTTCCTGCCTGTTGGAGTACTCTGCCTCCCTCCCCCTGTGTGCTGCTGGCCTCGCTCTGCGTGTCCTCCTGTCACGTTGGGTCAGTTACTAGATCATCCACCACCTCCTCCTCTTCCACACCACGGTCCTCCTCCTCACTTCGTGTCAATTGTGTCTCGTCATCGTCCACCTCTTATGACAAATTGCCAGCGTCGACGTCCTGTGGCCGTGGCTGTTCAAATATTTGGGCATCGCTACATGGGATTTCCTCTTCCACCACTTCCAGCGGAGCAGGAGAGGGGCACAAATATGGAAATGGACCAGTGAACAGCTCTTCAGAGTGTCCAAGTGTGGGATCAGATGCTGTCTGACGACACTAGGCATGGTGGGAGGAAGGAGCATCAGGGTGAGGAGGAGTATGCGGTCGAGACTCATGGCTACTAAAACTTGACAGTGTGGAAGACAGACCGGAGTTGGTGGTGCCCAGGTAACTGGAAGTATTATCTGCTATCCAATTAATAACCTGTTCACACTGATCAGTTCGCAAAACTGGTGTTGTAGTGTGCTTCCCTAGTAATTTGGTCAAGAAGTGGGAGCGAGAAGATGTGACTGTAGGTTGTGGCACATTTT
Source organism: Phyllobates terribilis (assembly GCF_046119375.1). Taxonomy (NCBI): domain Eukaryota; kingdom Metazoa; phylum Chordata; class Amphibia; order Anura; family Dendrobatidae; genus Phyllobates; species Phyllobates terribilis. Next base: position 596,881,210 of record NW_027362765.1, on the reverse strand, counting down.
CACCTTGGCCACGGCCCCGTCCTCTATACGCACCATCACCAGAACATCCAGTTCCACGTCCCTTGCCACGCGCCTTGTCCATTGTAAATTAAGTAAAATAGCTTACACTCGCACTATCAATGGAAAAAGGTAATAAAAAGGAGATTAGAACCGTGGAAGAGGAAAACCACAGTTCTATTTCTCTGGCCAAACCAGAATCTTTTAAACAGATATATTTGTGACTGAACAGACAGGGAGACACTATTTTTTTTACGTAAAACAGGCCAAAAGCTGGATAATACAGAGATTTGAACCGTGGAACTGCAAAACCACAGTTCTAATTTACTGGCGTAAACCAGACTTTTTTTAATAGATATATTTAGGGCTGAACAGTCAGAGACACACTCAAACTGTTTTTTTTATGTAAAAAAGGCCCAAAAGTGGATAATACAGAGATTTGAACCATGGAACTGCAAAACCACAGTTCTATTTTTCTGGCCTACACCAGAATCTTTCAAACAGATATATTTGTGTCTGAACAATCAGGGAGACACTATTACTGTTTTTCTTTACGGAAAAAATACCAAAAGCTGGATAATACAGAGATTTGAACCGTGGAACTGCAAAACCACAGTTATATTTTTCTGGCCTACACCAGACTCCTTTAAACAGGTATATCGGTGTCTGACCAGTCAGGGAGACACAAGTACGGGTTTTTTTATGGCAAAAAATGCCCAAAACAGGATAATACAGAGATTTGACACGTGGAACTGCAAAACCACAGTTATAGTTATGTGGCGTACACCAGACTCTTTTAAACAGATATATTAGTGTCTGATCAGTCAGGTAGACACTATTACAGTTTCTTTTTACGGCAAAAAATGCCATAAACAGGATAACACAGAGATTTGACCCGTGGAACTGCAAAACCACAGTTATATTTTACTGGCCTACACCAGACTCTTTTAAACAGATATATTGGTGTCTGACCAGTCAGTGAGACACTATTACAGTTTTTTTTACGGAAAAAAATGCCAAATACAGGATAATACAGAGATTTGACCTGTGGAACTGCAAAAACACAGTTCTATTTTTCTGGCCTACACCAGACTCTTTTAAACAGATATATTGGTGTCTGACCAGTCAGGGAGACACTATTACAGTTTTTTTACAGCAAAAAATGCCAAAAACAGAATAATACAGAGATTTGACCTTTGGAACTGCAAAACCACAGTTATATTTTTCTGGCCTACACCAGACTCTTTAAAACAGATATATTGGTGTCTGACCAGTCAGGGAGACACTATTACAGTTTTTTTTTACGGCAAAAAATGCCAAAAACAGGATAATACAGAGATTTGACCCGTGGAACTGCAAAACCACAGTTCTATTTTTCTGGCCTACACCAGACTCTTTTAAACAGATATAACGGTGTCTGAACAGTCACAGACACACTCAATTTTTTTTTTGGGGGGGGGGGGAAATACCAAAAGGTTAATAAGACGCATATTTGGACAGTCTGACTGAGGAAAAAAAAAATTCAGGATTTAGATGAAAAAAAAAAAAATTTTTCCTGGCCCCTGAGACCGGGGTGATAAGTCTAGGAATTTGACCAACAGGAGCACACAGGACTGTAATGCAGCGTTTGCTGGTATAACCACTGTATAACCACTGCGTCTCCTATACAGCCTGCCTGCCTGCCTGATATCTGGGATGGATATTAGTCCTGAGAAGGACTGTTTGTTTAATTTTCAGGCTTTAGAGACCCTACACTAACTATTTCAGAGTATAAATCTCTCCCTAGCTCAGCAGCACTGACCCTACACTGGCTAATCCGGAGCGACTGTGTCCAAGATGGCGGCGCCCGGTTTTAAATACTCAAGGTGATGCTGTGCGGCCAGCCAATCACTGTAATGCCCACAAACAACATGGCTGCGGCATTACAGTGACTGGCTGGCAATTAGTGTTGAGCCACCCCCGTAGTGTTCGAGTTCGGTTCGGTTCGTCGAACACCCGTGTGTTCGCCGAACTGTTCGTCGAACTGTTCGTCGAACACCTTCGAACACCGTTAAAACCAATGGCAGGCAAACAAAAACACATAGAAACACATAGAAAACACCTTCAAAGGTGTCCAAAAGCTGACAAACTGCTCAGAAGACATAACTAACACATGGAAAAGTGACAAGTACATATAGTCATGCGAAAATAAAAGAGGTGGAGGAGTAAAAGGAGGGGGAGACACAGATATAGGCATATCATGCCCTTCTAAAATCCAAAAAGTGAGAAGCCGACACGGCCAGTCCGCTCCTGCCCGTGCCACCTCTGTGTCGCCGGGTTTGTGTCAGAGCCGCGGTGAACCCTGACGGCCAGCCCCCCTCTCCCAATACTGGTGCCTGTCCGCTGGTGGGTCGAGCGAGCCCCCCTGTGGTGGAGGCAGCTCTAAGCTTTTTAATTTAAATTGTCTCTCTAATTTGAATGAATACACTTTAAATCCATTTACAAGGATCTATTGGAGGGCAAGTCTCATGCCAGCAGCCGCGTAATTCCAGCTCCAGTAGCGTCCACTAAAGCTGCTGCAGTTAAAAAGCTTTTATAAGGATCGAGCTCGGCTGTCCACCGCAAGGCATCCTACTGCCAGTCCCAGCCCCTATGCCTTGGGGTGCCTCCTGATGCTCTTCACTAAGTATCCCATGGTCCCGAAGCATTTCCTTTGAAAAAATTAAGTGTCTAAACTACAGGTGGTGCAGCTTGCTTAACAGCCGGGATAATCCGCTCACTAGCAGACACTGCTACTAGGCACAAAGTATTTCCTGGGCTAGATGCAGTTAAAAATTTGTAATTAGATACTCTCGTTGGATGCTGAGAAAGCATTCCATAGAGTCTCCTGGCACGCCATATATGATTCTCTTAAAAAGCTTGGGGTAGGGGTCTAGGGGACCCTTTTATAGCCAAAATCACGGCCCTGTATCGCAATACGTCACCTAGGCTGAAGATAAATGGAACTGTAGCACCCTGAGGGCTCGGTTGCTACAGACGTATTGCATCTCACCCAGAGGTGTGATATCTCACTCTCAGGTAAGGATGGAGTGTGGATCAGGACCCGACACCTGCATGCATTACACCACATTGCCGTGGGGCAGGGCGACCAATATGCCCCTGAGATGGGCACGACAGTCCCTGTCCCTGGCTGGAGTGGGGGGAGGGAACACTGAGGAAGGGGAACCCTGTAGTGCAGGAGCAGGGAGGAAGCAGTTCCTGGGTGCATTGAGAAGGGAGTATAAAAGGTGGGCACCATCTTAGTTCAGTGCAGAGAAGTCTGAGCAGAAGTGGCAGGGAGCAGGGGCTCTGCATGAGCTCTGCTCCGGAGGCGGGCCTAGTAACAGAGGCCCAGGCCTGGAAGAGGGAGAAGGAAGGAAGAGGAGCGGAGAAGGCTCCAGGAACGAGGAATGAAGGGATCCCAGGGGTGCGGACGGGCGAGTCGCCACCGCACGCCCGAATCCACCTGCGTGGAGGGGTCAGGCCAAAGGGGGAGACCGGTCCCCGAACTAGTGGAGGCAGGAAACGACCCTCAGCTAGAAACCGGAGGCTCTGACATTTTATGTGGCGCAGCCCCTCGCTACACCCGCTAGGAAGGCACCACATAGGGTCAGGGAAACTGGCGCCAAGTTTACCAAGAGGAGGCCCGAGGCAGCCGGACAGAAGTGTTGGTAAGAAAGGCCAGACAAAGGACACACAAAGGGGGTCCTGTGAAGTGCTCCAAAGTTATCTGGGAGTTGTCTGAGCCCCTCACCTGGTGAGCACAGTACGACGTGGGCAGCCGTTACCTGCAGACGTGGTCTGGATAATAAGAACTGTGAGTAAAGGCCCTGAACTGCATCACTGACTCCGTGTCGTTACTGCTGCTGCCCTGCACCATCACCCCCATCCTCCGCATACACTGCCCTGAGGCTATACTCCTCCCGTGGGGAGTTATACTACGCTCTGCTGCACCCACAACACCAGCCTCAGTGGTCTGCCCTGTAGCGGCGGTTCACTCTGACCGCAATCCACGGGTGGCGTAGTCGGACATTTAAACATGAAAACCACATAAATAGTTCCGCCACTGGTTTGACCGCCCTGAGCCACGGAACTGGGTCGCCGCCACGAAGACTACAACCACCAGCATCCACCAAAAAGGGTCCGGCTCCGGGTGTCCCAAGGCCCAGGGGGTGCGTCAGAACATTTTCATCACCTTTCACAATCACCAATGGGACAAGGCAGTGATGTCCTCTGTCCCCTCTCTTATACATCCTAGTGACGGAGCACCTGCTCTCATCAATTCGCCATAACCCCAATATTAGGTGGATTGAGGTGGGAGGCACCGAGTACAAGTGCTCTCTATTTGCTGATGATGTCCTAGTATATATCACTCAATCACATATATCCATCCATGCTGTTATGGCTGAAATAGATCACTTTGTTACATGGTAAAATTTTAAAATCAATGCAGCGAAGTCTGAGGCCCTCGATGTCTCCCTCCCCAAATCCATATAGGATTCCATCCAGTCCAACTTTCCCTTTGCCTGGCCCTCACAGGGTATCAAATACTTAGGAATTCCTATTCATAGAGACCTCTCCCATCTATGTTATCTTAATTTTGGGCCCTTTATTGAACAACTCCATACAGACCACGGTTGGCAAGTTAGAACTGTAAGATTCACTACGTGAACCACTGGTGTTTTGTGGAAAAGCACATGTACACTGCGTTCCAAATTATTATACAAAAAGTGTTTAGGAGTGATAAGGGAAGAATTTGTTTGTTTGTCAGTTAAACTCATTGATGGTGATGTGTGTCAGGGCTCTTTATATCACTGTAAGCAATTGCAGACACCTGTGCTAATTAGTTTGGCAGGTGTGTCCAATGAAAGGCAAGACTACTTAAGAAGGCTCTCTCACATTATTAAGCAGCCTACATTTTCTGCCAAAATGGGAAAGAAAAAGGATGTGTCGGCTGCTGAGAAGCAACAAATTGTGGAGTGTTTAGGTCAAGGCATGACTACAATCAACATTGTGCGATGATCAGGATGAAGTGTCCTGGCAATCAAGAAGTATGTAGCTGATTCACAGTACACACGTGTGCGTGCTGATAAGGGCAAATTGAGGACTCTTTCCTACAGGCAATTACGTCAGGTTGAAAGAGCAGCGGCAAAAAAGCCTTGTCATAGCAGCAGACAAGTTTTTGAAGCTGCTTGTGCCTCCAACGTCCCCCGAACAACAAGATGCAGGGTCCTTCAGAGGTTTGTAGCTGTGCATGCGCCATCCTGTCGACCTCCTCTATCCACTTCACACAAGCAGAAACGGCTCCAGTGGGCCAAACATTACATGAAGACTGATTTCAAAACTGTTTTGTTCACGGATGAGTGCCGTACAGCGCTCGATGGTCCAGATGGATGGAGTGGAGGATGGCTGGTTGATGGACACCCCACGCAAACACGGCTACAGCGCCAACAAGGAGGAGGTGGAGTAATGTTTTGGGCTGGAATCATGGGGAGAGAGATTGTCGGCCCCTTTAGGATCCCTGAAGGCGCTAAAGATGAACTCCATAATGTATGTGGATTTTCTCAAACAGCACTTCCTGCCATGGTTCAAGAAGAAGAACCGTGTATTTCACAGCAAGATCATTTTTCTGCATGATAATGCACCATCTCATGCTGCACATAAAACATCTGCATCTCTGGCTGATATGGGCATAAAAGGGGACAAACTTATGGTGTGACCCCCATGCTCCCCTGACCTCTACCCCATTCAGAACCTTTGGAGCATCATTAAAAGGAGTGTCTATGATGGCGGGAGGCAGTTCACATCTAAGCAACAGCTCTGGGAGGGTATTCTGTCCTCATGCAAAACAATTGAAGCAGAAACCATCCAAAACCTGACAAATTCAATGGACGAGAGAGTTCAGAAGCTCCTTTCGAACAAGGGGTCCTATGTGAAAATGTAACATCACCTAGAATAAAGTTTTGAGTTGAAAACTGTTTGATTTCAGTTTCTAACAACCTGCTAATGCTTATAATTTCAAAAATGACCATTTTTTTGGTCTTTATTAAAATGAAAAGGTTGATCGAAAAGTTTGGGGGATCTAAGAGTGTGGCAACCCAGTAGTCATGATTACTTCGAATTCTGACAATATGAGGGTCATGCTGCAGGTAGTGCAGCAAGAAGGCACTTATGTGCCTTGCGCATCTCGGAGCCCCAAAATTATTTTCCGGGCTAGATGCAGCTAAAAATTATTTTTAATTTTAAATCTGGTGAAGCTTTAGTATAGATGGCCTAATAGGATCAGTGCTGCACACTGCTACAAAGCCCAAATTATTTTCCAGTCAAGATACAGATAAACATGATTAGTAATTTGAAAGCTTAAAACGGTTGGTAGGGTGATTTTAACCAATCATCAAGCTTTTACTCTCCCCAGGATGACACAGGGGTAGAAAAGTCGTTTCGGATCCATGATTTGTTCATCTTTATGAACGTGAGTCTGTCTATGTGGCACCCCAGGGGTCTGGTTTTCCACAGTAATGTAATGTTATGTCTGAGAGCAGGTGGGAGGTCCTTTGGTCAGGGATCCTGTGCATGCCACACCTCCTGCCCAGTCTTGGGAGGGGAAGGACTTCCCCTATATAAACCTGGGGCTGAGGCAGGGTAGGGAGTTCTGAGAGGAGAAGACAGGGAGCAGAGCTGCTCTATGGGCTCTGCTCCACAGGCAGGCCCTGTCCTGGGGCCTGAGCCTGGAGTCCAGGAAGAGTAGAGACAAGAGCAGCATAGGAAGCAGCAGAGTCACAAGGAGTCAGGGGCTGGCAGCTAAAGAGCTCGCCCTGACTAAGAAGATTCTTTACCGGACCCGGAGTCCGAGGCTGTGGGGACTAACTTCTACCCAGCAGCAGAATCCGTCAGGCAGGGGATTTCAGGTCCCCTGGCCCAGAAGCCCGAAGGCCCGGTCACACGCGTGGGACCAGCACCGCCATCGTGGAGCGGAAGCCATTAGAAGGCCCCGAGTCACCGGCCATACGGGTGAGCACCACACGGTACACTCAGGGACGTGGGCTACTTACATCAGCTTCTAGCAAGGTAGCCAGAAGAGTACAGTCAGTTTGGGAGGCCTACAACTACGCCTGGCCAGGGGAGATCCCATCTGCTCAAGGACTGACCAGGCCCCGTTCGCTAGCAAGTACTCCGGGAGGGTCTATCGTTGTTACCAGTAAAGACCCTGAACGCTACCATACCGTCTCTGAGTGGTTCCTGCTACCCCCATCATCCACGTCGGCTGCCCTGAGGCCATACCCCTCCCGTTGGGGGTTATACTATCACGCTGCACCATCCTTCCACCGGCCTCAGCGGTCTGCCCTGCAGCAGCAGCCCCCTGGCTGCATTCAACGGGTGGCGTAGTCATCAACCATTTTCTACCGCTAACAGACTGCCGTCCAGTTTGACTCCCTGGGCACGGACCGGGTCACCGCCACGAGACTACAACCCTAAACAGATCCGGCTCCGGGTAAGCTCCCGCGTGCGCAACGCAGCGCGACACAGGCCCAGGGGCGCGTCAACTTTGGCGTAGTCGGCAGGATTTCGTGCCCGCAACCACCGGGTACTGCGTGCCTGAAAAAGAGACTTTTCAAACTTACCAGTGGTGAAGATTCCCGCCATCTGTGAAGATTCCCGCCATCCGTGGAGTTTTCCCGCCATCCGGCGCCATCTTCTGCCTTCTTCCCGCCATCCGAGGAGTTTTCCCGCCATCTGGCGCCATCTTGGAGACGCCGCGCGGGAAGAAGATGGGCGTGGACTCCGAAAGCGCGCGAGAACTGAAGCCCCGCCTCACGTCCGGACGTTGCGTAAGGTCCTGGAAGGAGCCCAGCAGACGCCGACGTCACAGGAGCGCGACGCCAGGTCCTCTACCCCGACGATTGACTGCGGAGCCGCGGCCTACGGAAGAGGATCTCCGGAAGGTAGGCCACGGTCCACTAGGGGGGAGGAGGACACCAGGAACGGACAGCAAGATGGCGGACCGGCAGCAGACTAAGCTGCCCAGCATCGGCAGTGCCCCAGTCGTCGCCGGCCCCGACCAGCGCCGGGAGAAGACGCGTGACGCAGGAGCGGTCGCGGGAGCAGGTAAGAGGAGTCTCCCTGTCCCGGACGCTGCCAGCGTCAGCCTGCTCCCGGGCCCCCTGGTGGAGCCGCCGATTTCGGGCGCTGCAGACACCGACCTGCTCCAGCCCCCGCAACAAGCCCTGCGGCCAAGCCCTCCAGCCCTGGGCACTACCACCACCAGCCCGCGCCCAGGCCCAAAGTTGCAACCTCTGACCCCGGGCGTCATCAACGGCGACCCTCTCCACGCCTGGTCGCAAGGCCTGAACTCCCCAGGTGCAAAAGGACTGTACGCCCTCCACGTTAACCAAGGAAGAGCTGCAGTACTACCAATACGAGGAAAGCCAAGAGGACCCGGACGGGTCTGAAGCCTACACACAAGAAGGAGCAGGAGGATGCCGTTACTGAAGTACGGTAAAGGGGAACTGTACATAGTTACCCGTAGGGGTACTTGTGTTGCTAATTAAAATATGGTCCCCGTTGGGACAAGTGTGAACTGTTCCCGTGTGTCCCCTATCCTTAACCAGGCTGAGGACTGTGAGCAGCCATCCCATCTCCCCACAGGCTGAGGACTGTGAGCAGCCAATCCTTATCCCCACTGGCCGAGGACTGAGAGCGGCCATATCTTGTAAATATTATGTGTTTCCAGTTATTTATAGGAGTCCTTGGTGGATTTACCGGGAATCCTTGTACATAGTTGGAGCGTAACCCAGGATGGACTAAAAGACTGTTAAGGACTCGGGGTAGGACAGACCCCTACCTGGTTACGTCTCCCTGTTTTGGTGAAATGGACACCTTGCTTTCTTCAAAGACTGCACCCGGTTACGGACACGCCGTGACCAGCTTTATGCGTTTCCTTATTGTAATGTTATTGTTTATACTTTGTTATGTTACAAAAATGTGTTTAGTCCCGGAGTACTAAATTTCACTAGGGGGGAATGTGGCACCCCAGGGGTCTGGTTTTCCACAGTAATGTAATGTTATGTCTGAGAGCAGGTGGGAGGTCCTTTGGTCAGGGATCCTGTGCATGCCACACCTCCTGCCCAGTCTTGGGAGGGGAAGGACTTCCCCTATATAAACCTGGGGCTGAGGCAGGGTAGGGAGTTCTGAGAGGAGAAGACAGGGAGCAGAGCTGCTCTATGGGCTCTGCTCCACAGGCAGGCCCTGTCCTGGGGCCTGAGCCTGGAGTCCAGGAAGAGTAGAGACAAGAGCAGCATAGGAAGCAGCAGAGTCACAAGGAGTCAGGGGCTGGCAGCTAAAGAGCTCGCCCTGACTAAGAAGATTCTTTACCGGACCCGGAGTCCGAGGCTGTGGGGACTAACTTCTACCCAGCAGCAGAATCCGTCAGGCAGGGGATTTCAGGTCCCCTGGCCCAGAAGCCCGAAGGCCCGGTCACACGCGTGGGACCAGCACCGCCATCGTGGAGCGGAAGCCATTAGAAGGCCCCGAGTCACCGGCCATACGGGTGAGCACCACACGGTACACTCAGGGACGTGGGCTACTTACATCAGCTTCTAGCAAGGTAGCCAGAAGAGTACAGTCAGTTTGGGAGGCCTACAACTACGCCTGGCCAGGGGAGATCCCATCTGCTCAAGGACTGACCAGGCCCCGTTCGCTAGCAAGTACTCCGGGAGGGTCTATCGTTGTTACCAGTAAAGACCCTGAACGCTACCATACCGTCTCTGAGTGGTTCCTGCTACCCCCATCATCCACGTCGGCTGCCCTGAGGCCATACCCCTCCCGTTGGGGGTTATACTATCACGCTGCACCATCCTTCCACCGGCCTCAGCGGTCTGCCCTGCAGCAGCAGCCCCCTGGCTGCATTCAACGGGTGGCGTAGTCATCAACCATTTTCTACCGCTAACAGACTGCCGTCCAGTTTGACTCCCTGGGCACGGACCGGGTCACCGCCACGAGACTACAACCCTAAACAGATCCGGCTCCGGGTAAGCTCCCGCGTGCGCAACGCAGCGCGACACAGGCCCAGGGGCGCGTCATCTACATTATCAGTGGAGAGCCGCGTGCGCTTATCTGTCAGCACACCACCAGCAGCGCTGAACACACGTTCAGACAGAACGCTGGCTGCGGGGCATGACAAGATCTCCAAGGCGTAAGTGGCTAGCTCCGGCCATTTATCCAGATTGGAAGCCCAAAAAGAGCAAGGGTCCAGTGACACAGTCGTGGCTTCAATGTTTACTTGGAGATACTCCTGTACCATCGTCTCTAGGCGTTGACTATGTGTCAGACTTCTTGTCTCCTGTGGCCTTGCAAAGGATGGGCTAAAAAAGTGGTGAAATGATTCCGCAAAATTGATGTTACCAGCAGATACTGTGGTTCTGTTACGGTTTGAGTGCTGAACACTTGACGGTCCCACGGTTGGCAAGTTGGAACTGTGAGATTCACTACGTGCACCACTGGTATTTTGTGGAAAAGCACATGTAAGATTCTGCAACAGTCTCTGCTGATACTCCTGCATGCGTGCATCCCTTTCTATGGCAGGAATAATTTCTGCAAATTTACTTTTGTACCGGGGATCTAACAGTGTGGCAACCCAGTAGTCAGGATTATTTCTAATTCTCACAATTCGAGGGTCATGTTGCAGGTAGTGCAGCAAGAAGGCACTCATGTGTGTTGCGCATCCAGGAGCACCAAGTCCCTGTTGTGTTGGTGGCGAGGTAACAATCATGCTTCCTTCCTCTGTCCTCTCCCCCCAACCTCGCACAACAGAAATGTGATCAAGGTCTCCCTCATCTGATGAGTCTTCCATCAGTTCGTCCTCCACTTCTTCCTGGGCTCCTGCACCTTCCTCACTAGTTTGGCTGCTACCATGCGCCCTGGTAAAACCATCTCCCCCACCCTCACATGCCTGCCGCCTTGGTGCTGCCGACCGTCTGGACCTTGCAGATGTTAGCCCCTGCGCATACAACTCCTCCTCCTCTACTTCCTCCACCTCCTCTTGTGCCACCACCTGACTCCGAATTCTGTTTAACATGTGCTCCAGCATGTAAATCACCGGAATAGTCATGCTGATAATGGCATCGTCAGCACTAAACATCTTCGTCGCCATTTCAAAACTGTGCAGAAGGGTGCATAGGTCCCTGATCTGAGACCACTCCTCCAGCGTGATTTGCCCCACCTCTGAATCTCGTTGGCCCAGGCTATACGTCAGAACGTATTGCACCAGGGCTTGTCGGTGCTGCCACAGTCGCTGCAACATGTGCAGAGTTGAATTCCACCGGGTAGGCACATCGCATTTTAGCCGGTGAAGTGGCAGGCCCAACGACTTCTGTAGAGATGTAAGTCGCTGAGCTGCGGGATGCGAACGGCGGAAGTGAGCACACAGCGACCGTGCCCTCTGCAGAAGGCCATCTAGTCTGGGATAGTGGGCTAAAAATTGCTGGACAACCAGGTTCAACACGTGAGCCATACAAGGCACGTGTGTGACATTGCCCCGGCGAAGGGCCGCACCCAGGTTTGCAGCATTGTCGCACACGGCCTTCCCTGGTTTCAAGTCCAGTGGAGACAACCATTCATGAAATTGGTTCTCCAGAGCTGACCACAACTCCTCAGCTGTGTGACTCACATTTCCCAGACATTTCAATGTAAAAACCGCCTGATGACGTTGAGCCCTACTGCCAGCATAGTAAGGAGGTGTGCAGGATCCCTTCTGCGCAGTTAGAAAGCTTGTGGCATGACCAGACAGGCTTTGGGTGCAGGTGGAAGACCGAGAGGAGGTTGAGGAGGCAGAAGCAGTGGAGGAACTTTGACATAAAGAGGATTGACGCACAACTCGTGGGGACGGCAAGACTTGGACAGCAGCCCCTTGTCCTGCTGTCACCATAGTTACCCAGTGCCCAGTCAGCGACATGTAACGCCCCTGTCCATGCCTACTCGTCCAAGTGTCTGTGGTGAAATGCACCCTGTCACACACAGAGTTTCTCAAAGAAGCGGTGATGTTGTGTGCGACATGCTGGTGGAGCGCAGGCACACCTTTCTTTGAGAAGTAGTGCCGACTGGGCATCTGGTACTGGGGCACTGCGACGGACATAAGGTCTCGAAAATCCTCTGTGTCCACCAGGCGGAAAGGCAGCATTTCTGTAGCCAAGAGCTTGCAGATGGTGAAATTCAACCTCTTAGCTTTCTCATGGCTAGGAGGAAATGGTCTTTTACTTGTCCACATCTGAGGGACCGAGGGCTGGCTATTGTGCTTAGACGGGGTTGATAAGGGTGTCCCCGGCAAACTGCCGGTCTGTGAGGAAGATGCAGGCGGACATGTTAGGTTGCCTTGATCCAAAGGTGGTGCTATCGATGTCGGACAGCGCTCAACACCAGCTGGTGTTACCACCTCCAAAGAAAATGATGACCTGCCAATCACGCTGGCTGTTGCGGGTAAAGAGGTGGCAGGTCTGCGCCCCAAAACAGGTGTGACTGCTGTCCCCCCAGTCACAGAGGATGAAGAGGCCGCGGATGCACAAGATATGGCAGACGGTGATTGGCCCGGCCGGCTAGGCCGCATTGTAGCACACTGAGCTTCCCACTGCAACTTATGCTTCATGTCCATGTGCCGGTTCATGCATGAAGTACTCAAACTATGTATTTTTTGGCCTCTACTTAGCTTTTGCTGACAAATGTTACAGATAACACGAGTTGGGTCATCTTTATCGATCTGAAAAAATGCCCAGGCTATGCAAGGCTTAGCACCCATGCGACCTGAAGAGCCACCACGACTTGTGGTGAGAGGCAGAGTTGTGTTTGAGGATGCAGTTGTTGACGTGCTTCCAGTACTACGTCTCTGTCCAGGAAGGCGCAACCTGACCTCGTCGTCACTAGCATCTTCCTCCACCTCCTCTGCTGACCTCATCTCTTGGCTGACTGTGGGTTGACAGTAAGTGGGATCTCCGACCTCATCATCATCACCCTGTGCGTTATCACACCCGTCGTCCTCAGAGCCAACCTGTTCCTGCCCTGACAAAAAACTAAAGTTGTCGCTCCAATCAGGTATTTGAGTCTTATCATCGTCTTCCTCATTGTCTCCACCAACAGGAGTTACAGTTTGGGAATGAGGGTCTACATTATGGTCAGAACCTTCTGCGTCTGGTCCTGGATCCGACTCATAAAGATTCTGGGCATCAGTGCAGATCATTTCCTCGTCTGGATTCACAGAAGCGCTGGAGTCGACCTCTGATTCCCAGGCTATAGTATGAGTAAACAGCTCTGCAGACTCAACCATCTGTTCTACCTCACACTCAGACGGGCAGCTGGAGATTTGGGAGCTGTGAGGAAGCAAGTGCGATTTGGGTGACACCTTTGAGGACTGGAGTATTTGTGATGTTGAAGTTGATGTGGAGGAGAGCCCACTTAAAGGAGCACTTGATATCCGTTGAAGCACCTGCTGTTTTTGTGCCTCATCTGGAATTTGTAGCGATTGGCGTGGCCGTAAGAAAGGGATCTTATCACATTGTCCGCTAAAAGAAGTAGACATTTTAGTTTGGCTGGAAGATGGTCTTTCTTCTGCACCTACCCCACGGACACAACCTTTTTTCCCCTTCCCAACACGCCTATTCCCCTTTCCACCAGCAGCAGGCCTTTTTCCACTCATTTTGGTGGTTAACTAATTCACAACTCTGGAGTTGTTTGCACAAAAAAACAATGGATGGTAACCGAGCAGAGCTGAGTGGCCAAACTGTGGTATTAGGCCAAAACTATTGGCTGGGTTAGATGCAGAAAAAAATAATTTTTAATTTGCAACCTGATGGAGGTCAGTATAGATGGACTAATAGACCAAGTCCCACACACCGCTAGAAGCCCAAATATTTTTTCAGAGCTAGATGCAGAAAATTTTTTTATTCAATTTGCAACCTGATGGAGGTCAGTATAGATGGACTAATAGACCAAGTCCCACACACTGCTAGAAGCCCAAATATTTTTTCAGAGCTAGATGCAGAAAAAAATTATTTTTAATTTGCAACCTGATGGAGGTCAGTATAGATGGACTAATAGACCAAGTCCCACACACTGCTAGAAGCCCAAATATTTTTTCAGAGCTAGATGCAGAAAAAAATTATTTTTAATTTGCAACCTGATGGAGGTCAGTATAGATGGACTAATAGAACAAGTCCCACACGCTGCTAGAAGCCCAAATATTTTTTCAGAGATAAATGAAGAAAAAAATTATTTTTAATTTGCAACCTGATGGAGGTCAGTATAGATGGACTAATAGACCAAGTCCCACACACTGCTAGAAGCCCAAATATTTTTTCAGAGCTAGATGCAGAAAAAAAATAGTTTTAATTTGCAACCTGATGGAGGTCAGTATAGATGGACTAATAGACCAAGTCCCACACACCGCTAGAAGCCCAAATATTTTTTCAGAGCTAGATGCAGAAAAAAATTATTTTTAATTTGCAACCTGATGGAGGTCAGTATAGATGGACTAATAGACCAAGTCCCACACACTGCTAGAAGCCCAAATATTTTTTCAGAGCTAGATGCAGAAAAAAAATATTTTTAATTTGCAACCTGATGGAGGTCAGTATAGATGGACTAATAGACCAAGTCCCACACACTGCTAGAAGCCCAAATATTTTTTCAGAGCTAGATGCAGAAAAAAATTATTTTTAATTTGCAACCTGATGGAGGTCAGTATAGATGGACTAATAGACCAAGTCCCACACACCGCTAGAAGCCCAAATATTTTTTCAGAGCTAGATGCAGAAAAAAATTATTTTTAATTTGCAACCTGATGTAGGTCAGTATAGATGGACTAATAGACCAAGTCCCACACACTGCTAGAAGCCCAAATATTTTTTCAGAGCTAGATGCAGAAAAAAATTATTTTTAATTTGCAACCTGATGGAGGTCAGTATAGATGGACTAATAGACCAAGTCCCACACACCGCTAGAAGCCCAAATATTTTTTCAGAGCTAGATGCAGAAAAAAATTATTTTTAATTTGCAACCTGATGTAGGTCAGTATAGATGGACTAATAGACCAAGTCCCACACACTGCTAGAAGCCCAAATATTTTTTCAGAGCTAGATGCAGAAAAAAATTATTTTTAATTTGCAACCTGATGGAGGTCAGTATAGATGGACTAATAGACCAAGTCCCACACACTGCTAGAAGCCCAAATATTTTTTCAGAGCTAGATGCAGAAAAAAATTATTTTTAATTTGCAACCTGATGGAGGTCAGTATAGATGGACTAATAGACCAAGTCCCACACACTGCTAGAAGCCCAAATATTTTTTCAGAGCTAGATGCAGAAAAAAATTATTTTTAATTTGCAACCTGATGGAGGTCAGTATAGATGGACTAATAGACCAAGTCCCACACACCGCTAGAAGCCCAAATATTTTTTCAGAGCTAGATGCAGAAAAAAAATATTTTTAATTTGCAACCTGATGGAGGTCAGTATAGATGGACTAATAGACCAAGTCCCACACACCGCTAGAAGCCCAAATATTTTTTCAGAGCTAGATGCAGAAAAAAATTATTTTTAATTTGCAACCTGATGTAGGTCAGTATAGATGGACTAATAGACCAAGTCCCACACACTGCTAGAAGCCCAAATATTTTTTCAGAGGTAGATGCAGAAAAAAATTATTTTTAATTTGCAACCTGATGGAGGTCAGTATAGATGGACTAATAGACCAAGTCCCACACACCGCTAGAAGCCCAAATATTTTTTCAGAGCTAGATGCAGAAAAAAAATATTTTTAATTTGCAACCTGATGTAGGTCAGTATAGATGGACTAATAGACCAAGTCCCACACACTGCTAGAAGCCCAAATATTTTTTCAGAGCTAGATGCAGAAAAAAATTATTTTTAATTTGCAACCTGATGGAGGTCAGTATAGATGGACTAATAGACCAAGTCCCACACACCGCTAGAAGCCCAAATATTTTTTCAGAGCTAGATGCAGAAAAAAATTATTTTTAATTTGCAACCTGATGTAGGTCAGTATAGATGGACTAATAGACCAAGTCCCACACACTGCTAGAAGCCCAAATATTTTTTCAGAGCTAGATGCAGAAAAAAATTATTTTTAATTTGCAACCTGATGGAGGTCAGTATAGATGGACTAATAGACCAAGTCCCACACACTGCTAGAAGCCCAAATATTTTTTCAGAGCTAGATGCAGAAAAAAATTATTTTTAATTTGCAACCTGATGGAGGTCAGTATAGATGGACTAATAGACCAAGTCCCACACACTGCTAGAAGCCCAAATATTTTTTCAGAGCTAGATGCAGAAAAAAATTATTTTTAATTTGCAACCTGATGGAGGTCAGTATAGATGGACTAATAGACCAAGTCCCACACACCGCTAGAAGCCCAAATATTTTTTCAGAGCTAGATGCAGAAAAAAATTATTTTTAATTTGCAACCTGATGGAGGTCTGTATAGATGGACTAATAGACCAAGTCCCACACACCGCTAGAAGCCCAAATATTTTTTCAGAGCTAGATGCAGAAAAAAATTATTTTTAATTTGCAACCTGATGTAGGTCAGTATAGATGGACTAATAGACCAAGTCCCACACACTGCTAGAAGCCCAAATATTTTTTCAGAGGTAGATGCAGAAAAAAATTATATTCAGTTTGCAACCTGATGGAGGTCAGTATAGATGGACTAATAGAATGATGCTATGCCCAAAAGATTTTACTTCACTAGGTGCAGTAAAAAAATTGGTATTCTATACACAGGTGTTATATCTTGCAACACAGATAGGCTACTCCACTGACTAACACACTCTGCAATAGGCCAAAAAGGATTAGCTTTGCTAGATTCAGCCAAATGCTGTGAAAAAAACTTGCACAGCACTGGCACAGACCTGCCTGGCAAAAACTGATAGGAACTCATGTAACCTAGTCCTGAAAAGGTCTCCAATTACAATTAGTCTTTACTCCCACAACCTATCTATTTAAGAGCACAGACCTCCCTGATAAAAGTCGTAGGAAATGCTGTAACCTAGTCCTTAAAAGGACTGCAATCACAACTATTCCCTACTCCCAAGCTATCTGTATATTTGTGCGAAAATTGGCTTGAAATTAACAAGGTATAGCACACACAGCAACAGCGGTGCCGTCTAACACGCAGCTGCAGCAGTGAGAAAATGGTGGCGACGGGGAAAATGGCTTGGTCTTATAGGGCAAGGACATGTGACATACACTGCCAATCACACATGCCCTTGCTTGTGTGAAAAAAAGCACTTCGCTCCGTGTGTGCGCTGCTGATAGGCTGACAGATTGCACCTCCCCACTGTAAATGCGGGAAAGAGAAAAAAAAATGGAGATCTTCATTGTTCCTGCAGAGATCCATCCCCTGCCCCTCCCCCCGCCCCGCTGTACACTCAAACTGCGTATTAACATTAATTTTCATCATTACTGAGAAAAAATCCAGTTATGATTTTGGTGCACGAACAGTTATCGAACATAACCTCGAACAGCCGAATTTTTCTCAAATTGTTCGTGTTCGCCGACCGGCTCGAACACCGCCCAAAACAGCTCGAATTTGAGATTGGCGAACAGTTCGAGTAGAACAACGCTCATCTCTACTGGCAATCCCTGCATGTTCATTGGCTCTGTAAAGAGCGCCAAACGTGCAGGGCGGAGACCCGAGCTCCCGCCCGAGTAACCCGGAAATACTCGGTGCTCGCCGAACATCCCGAGTAGTGAGATGCTCGGGCGAGTATCGAGCAGTGTCGAGCATGCTCGCTCAACACTAATTATTATGCAATGTACGGTTGATGTTAATAAAATTGGATTAGTGAAAAATCCCTTTAAAGAACATTTCCGATATAAAGCTGTAAGATATAAAGAACTATGTATATAACTTAAAAGCTAAATGAGGCCCGTGGCCTTTAAGATCAGGCTCGGTGCTGTCTTACAGGATATTTTATACACTGACTGATAAAATGTTCAGGTTGACCTTTCAGATGTTTATCTGATTTGGGAGTAGATCCTAAGGCAGAAACATTGACAGTCCACAGCCTGAAAACAAATCTAGCTCTGAAGAGACAATCTTGTCTTGGCATCTTTGATTTTTAATTAAACATCTACAAGCTGCTTAATCTCGTTATGGGACGTTAATTGACATTGTACTTTACAATGCAAAAATAACACATTTGAAGCTTGGCTGCCCTCCTGATGAACACAATCAATAGATTGTCAAATACATGCACTAAGTATTATATATAATAAGTACACTATTTGACCATGAAAAGTGTAGTACCTGCTCTTTGGGGAAATGTCAATGTAATTAGGAATTAATTTGCTTCCATCAGAAATCTGTTTATTGAAACGATCATTCCCACTTGTGTTATGTGAATAGCGGCTGCATGCAATCAGGCCAACAACATCGGAGTTTTCTAATTACTCATTAAACAACTGCTTGTTTTTTTTCAGGACAACAGCTGTTTCGCCTACAAAACCATGGGGCATTTACAATTGGAAATTTTATCTCAATTTACCCCTACTAAATATATGCAGTGTAGGATTGGTTACAGAGCTACATCATGTCTTTGCTGTGTGGCACCATATTTCATTGTTTCTCATAAATATCACACTTAAAGGATCACCAAGTTATTACAATGTTACAATGTTATCAGAATTTCAGCATGGCTAACAAAACCTTGTATCAGTAACCTCTTCAGTATTCTTCCTTGAAATGCAGATTTTGATTGATTCAGCTTGATGGACATGCCATACTGCAAACAATCATTTGTGACTTTACGATGATAAAAATGTATTTAAAGGGTTCAAAACAATCTTTAAAACAAACAATTTTCCAAATTGCATCATACAGCAGCAACCAAGAGTGCACCGGTTATCACAGTGGCGCAATGATGCTGCAGGTTAAAACTGTCAATTGCTCAGGAACAGCTGTCCACCAGCAAGTTGGTTAGCTGGGGTGCTCCTTTAAAGTGAAAATGGGACAACCTTGTTAACCCCTGTGAGCCCTTCACATATAGCTACAGCATATTGGTAAATATTGTTTTCTCCATAAAATAACAATTTTGAATCTTTTCATAGAGCTCATTGTTCTGTTCATCTCTTATTTCTATAAGAAATGTAAGAATTATTTGATAACTGGGTGTTATCTTTCCTCTGTTCATCGGGAGTATTCCAATACAATCTTACACTGAGCACTGACTAGACACTATCAGACTGTATATGAATATGACTGCAGTATTGTAGAGGCTCCCCTTTAACTTACCAGTTTCTCTTTCTTCCACCAAAACCCCTTATTTTGGATTCTCCCAAATAAACAGCCAGAACTCCTTTTTTGGATTAAATTGGCTAAATTGGCCTTAATTATAACAAACATAACAGATAATAAATAACTTGGGGTAAGGAGGTTCTTGAAGCTTCAAAAACCGGGCGGAAACAAATATATATATATATATATATATATATATATATATATATATATATATATATATATGTGTGTGTATATATATATACAGTTGTGCTCAAAAGTTTAGATACCCCAGCAGAATTTTTGCTTTCTTGGCCTTCTTTCAGAGAATATGAATGATAACAAAAAAACTTTTTCTCCACCCATGGTTACTGGTTGGGTGAAGCCATTTATTGTCAAACTACTATGTTTTCTCTTTTTAAATCTTAATGACAACCAAAAACATCCAAATGACCCTAATCAAAAGTTCACATACCCCAGTTCTTAATACCGTGTATTGCCCCCACTAACATCAATGAAGTCTTTTGTGGTAGTTGTTGATGAGGTTCTTTATTTTCTTAGATGGTAAAGATGCCCATTCTTCTTGGCAAAAAGCCTCCAGTTCCTGTAAATTCCTGGGCTGTCTAGCATGAACTGCGCGCTTGAGATCTCCCCAGAGTGGCTAAATGATATTGAGGTCAGTAGACTGGGATGGCCACTCCAGAACCTTCACTTTGTTCTGCTGTAGGCAATGACAGGTCAACTTGGCCTTGTGTTTTGGATCTTTGTCATGTTGGAACGTTCAAGTACGTCCCATGCGCAGCTTCCGGGCTGATGAGTGCAAATTTGCCTCCAGTATTTGCTGATAATGTGCTGCATTCATCGTTCCTTCAACTTTTACCAAGATTCCTGTGCCTTTGTAGCTCACACATCCCCAAAACATCAGCGATCCACCTCCATGCTGTTTAGCGTATGGTAGACGAGATACTTTGTGGCATTTGCGCAGTAATGGCTTTCTTGTGGCAAATCTCGACCATGCAGCCCATTTTTCTTCAAGTACCTCCTTATTGTGCATCTTGAAACAGCCACACTGCTAGTTTTCAGAGAGTCCAGAATTTCAGCTGATGTTATTTGTGGGTTTTTCTTTACATCCCAAACAATTTTCCTGGCAGTTGTGGCTGAAATCTTTGTTGGTCTACCTGACTGTGGTTTGGTTTTTACAGAGCCCCTGATTTTCCATTTGTTAATCACAGTTTGAACGCTGCTGACTGGCATTATCAATTCCTTGGATATTTTTTTGTATCCCTTTCCTGTGTTATACAGCTAACTACCTTTTCCCGTAGATCCGTTGACAATTCTTTTGCTTTCCCCATGACTCACAATCCAGAAACATCAGTGGCTGGATGAAAGATGCAAGAGTCTGTCTGGATCCCAGAAACTCACTCAGCTTTTATGCACACACACTGAGTACAAGCAAACAGGTCACAGGTGAGGATGTTACCCTTAGTAGCTATTCAAACCCATTTGTGTCAAATTCTGTGCATATTATCAGGCCAAAATCACCAGGGTATGTAAATTGTTGATCAGGGTCATTTGGATGTTTTTGGTTGTCATTAAGATTTAAAAAGAGAAAACACAGTAGTTGAACAATAAATGGCTTCACCCAACCAATAACCATGAGTGGAGAAAAAGTTTTTTGTTATTCATATTCTCTGAAACAAGGCCAAGAAAGGAAAAATTCTGGCGGGGTATGTAAACTTTTGAGCACAACTGTATGTATATATATATATATATATATATATATATATATATATATATATAGGGCTGCCGCCAGGAATTTCAGGGCCTCCTTGAGACTCCACCCAGGCTCCACCTTAACTCCGCCTCCACCCATCGACACTTCCACAGTCCCACAGCCCACTCTTGGAAAACCTCTACTTCTGCACCACGTCCTCACCAATCACACATTAACAGTTCCAATTGAACACCATATCACATACATAGCCATCTTTTGTTTTGGCCGAAAGATTTTTTAAGCCGTCACCACGACAAGGTAGACTCTTTTAGCAGGGCCCTACTTTACTCTAACCTATTAAACATTTCTTAACTCCTTAATGACTGCCAATACGACTTAAAACTGACTGGCCTGACTGGCGATATAAGAGACTAGCATCCCCGACAGGTGACAATCCAGCAGCAATCAGCTGTACACTCTAGCTGACAACTTACTGCATCAGCCGCGATAAGTGGTGGCACCGATCATGGCCGTTTAACCCCTTACATACTGTAGTCAATAGTGACAACAGCATCTAGATGGTTAATAGAGTGTGGGGGCTTCTTCTTCAACCCCTCGGTGCCCTGAGATCTTGATCGTGTGGTCCTGATGTTTGCCATGGCAAGTCTTTCAGATATAGCGACCTGTTCAGAAGTTAGAAACATTTAGGTGGTAAAAATAAATTTTTTCATTCCTGTCATGTCACTTTGCATTAATTCCTGAAAATCACCTGAAGAGTTAATAAACTACCTGAATGCAATTTTGAATATGTTGAGGTGAGCTGTTTTTAAAATGGTATCACTTTTGTGGGTTTCCAAAAAATATGTTTTGTAAATATCCTTTAAAAAAATTAAAAATTTTTGCTACATTTTTAAACCTTCTAAAATGTTAAAAAAATAAAACAACAATTTACAAATGGTGCTGATGTAAAGCGGACATGAGGGGAATGTTAATTATTAATGTTTTTGTGTGGTATGACTATCTGGATTAAAGGGATAATCATTCAAAGCTTGAAAATTGCAATTTTTTTTACATTTTTGTCACATTTCTGATATTTTTATAAATAAACACAAAAAATATCAACCTAAATTTACCATTATCATAAAGTATAATGTGTCATGAAAAAAAAAGTCTAAAAGTCACTGGGATATGTTGAAGCGTTCCAGAGTTATTACTACATAAAGTGACATATGTCAGATTTTAAATATTTGGCCGGTCATTAAGGGGTTAAAATACCTAATACTTTTTTATTTTTTATTTATTTTTCTTTAAGAGAATGTGCCACATACATTTTTTTCAAAATGACCAATAATACCCCATACAAAGGACAAATACTGCCACACCATGACCAGACCACATATTACCACCTCATAGTGACCAAATAATACCACATAGAAGAAACAAATGCCGCCACACCTTGACCAGATCACATATTACCACTACATAGTGACTGAATAGTACCACATACAAGGAACAAATACCGCCACACCATGACCAGATCACATATTACCACCACATAGTGACCGAATACTACAATACTGATCATTAATAAAAAAATACAATACTAATATTACCATAAGGGCCACTACACACATATATTGTAAGCGTACAGGTAATGCAGGAATCGTCAGTGACATTACTGACTTACTAACACACTGACTCACCAGTGACATCTCTAGTTGAATAAATTCATCCTCGCTTTTCTTCTTTATCCAGTGCAGACACCCATCACTTCTTCCAGCCAGGACTCGTCTCTGCAGAAAATAACACACAGTTATATAGTGCACCGCTTCCAGAGCACATTCCCCAATTTTTCCCCAACTTCTACACTATGCCATAGGAAGAAAAAAGGTGACATATTATAGCCCTGCACAGTAACAGGGCCCCCACACTGAAAACAGTATCTTAAAAAATAGAATACATCACAGAAGTAATAATATACCTTAATTAGCCCCTACAGTAATAATGTCCCACATCCTGGCCCTTCCTGTAATAAGGTCCCCCATCCTGGCTCCATGTGTCTTCATCCAGTCCCCATATGTTTTCCCATCCTGGTCCCCATATGTTCTCCCATCATGACCCCTTGTGTCTCCATCCTGTCCCCATATGTTCTTCCATAAAGCCCCCATATGTTCTCCCATCCCGGCCCCATATGTCTCCATCCTGCACCCATATGTACTCCCATCATGGCCCCATGTGTTTCCATCCTGCCCTCATATCTTGTCTCATCTTGCCCCATGTGTTCTCCCATCCTCGCCCCATGTGTCTTCATCCTGCTCCCATATGTTTTCCCATCCTGTCCCTATATATTTTCCCATCATGGCCCCATATGTCTCCATCCTGCGCCCATATGTTCTCCCATCATGGCCCCATATGTCTCCATCGTGCCCTCATATCTTCTCCCATCCTGCCCCCATGTGTTCTCCCATCCTGTCCCCATGTGTCTCCATCTTGCTCCCATATGTTCTCCCATCCTTTCCCCATATGTTTTCCCATCCTGGCCCCATGTGTCTCCATCCTGCCCCCATATGTTCTCCCATACTGCCCCCATGTGTTCTCCCATCCTGCCCCCATATGATCTCCTATCCTGGCCCCATGTGTCTTCATCCTGCCCCCATATGTTCTCCCATCCTGGCGCCATGTGTTCTCCCATCCTGGCCCCATGTGTTGTCCCATTCAAGCCCCGCATGTTCTCCCATCCTGGCCCCATGTGTCTCCATATTGCCTCCATATATTCTTCCATCCTGCCCCCATATGTTCTTCCATCATGCCCCCATATGCTCTCCCATCCTGCCCCATATGTCTCCATCCTGGCCTCATATTTCCTCCCATCCTGGCCCCATATGTTCTCCTAGCCTGGCCCCGTGTCGACATCCTACCCCTGTATGTTCTCCCATCTTGGCCCCATATGTCTCCATCCTTCCCCCATGTTCCCCCATCCTAGCCCCATGTGTCTCCATCCCCTGCCCCCATATGATCCCCCATCCTGCTCCATATGATTTCCCTTCCGGCCCCTATATGTGTCCATCCTGCTCCCATATGTCCTACCATCCTGGCCCCATATGTTCTCCCATCCTGGCACCATTTGTCCCAATCCTGCCCCAATATGTCCTCTAATCTTGCCCCATATGTTCTCCTACCATCCTGGCCCCATATGTTCTCCCATCCTGGTCCCATGTGTCTCTATCCTACATCCATATGATCTCCCATTCTGTCCCCACATTGCGGCTTTCAGTACAAAACCCCACCAAAAAGTTCTCCTTACCTGCGGTCCAGTGGCGCCCTTTTCCTCATCCATTTGATGCGCGGATGCGTCGGCGCATGGCAGTGATGTCATACGCCAGTGATGTGAGCGCCGAAGTCAGCTGCCGACTTCTGATTGGCTAGCGGCTTTCTGCATGGCAATAGATTTCAACTGAATGTGCGTCCAAGTATGGTGCCACCAATTTCCCTATTCTCATGTCCCCAAAGAATGCCCATGAGTAAGACAGTTTAAATAATGCCTCCTCAAATGGCAAGCTGTACACTTGACCCAGCATCCCTCCCAAATTATCCAACAGCTTAAATTAATTTGGCCTGCGAGTGTTGTTCCTTGTATGCCCCCTCCTCATACCTTTTAAAGACTGAGAGACCAGAAAATTCTTTGTGATGTCAGTACTGCCCCTAAACTTGCAACCAAACGCTACGCCTGCCAAAAACCGATTAACTCTCGAAACGTACCATCCTTCTTTTGCCACTTTTTCCAACCAAGAAAGCAATGTGCCTATGTAATCCTCATCAGACTTGGAATCCAACCCTCCCACAGCTTCCAGGCTGTGTCATATCATATGCCCCCCTCGTGCTGTCTGAAAGGGAAGCCCTGATTTATGCTCGTGATTCTCAAAAAACAATTCCCAGAGTTCCGTGGGCATATGCAGCCCACAAACTCTGCTTTTGGCACCAAGATCCAAAAATGCTCCCACTGTAATTGAGAAAGGAAATTAGCAATTGAGTTCTCGTCCCCGGGCACATGCACCGCTACCACCCAAAAGTTGAGGCAAAGACAACGTAAAACAATATAACGCAGTAAACGGACCACAGAAGGGATAAATAAGTTGTTAATAGCCATCACCACTGACATATTATTACAATGGAACCTGATCTTTTTGTCCCTAAATTGCTCGCTCCAAACCGACAGCACCACCACTATTGGAAAAAATTCCAACAGTGTAAGGATTCCGTTAAAACCTTCCTCAATCCATGACTCTGGCCATTGTCCCATGCAGGGTTCGACTGGCCCACCAGAGAACCAGAGAATCCTCCGGTGGGCCCTGGCTTCTCCTTCACGAGAGTTCATAGTGCAAACCTTGCAGCTGCTTTGAGGCTCTTGAGTGGGAGAGAAAGATGGGCCCTCAGAATCAAATCCTCTGGTGGGCCCAATGTTCTTCAGTCTGACACTGGTCCCATGCACCATTGACCTCTGCAGTAAGCATCAAAACCCACACTGCCCCCTACATCAGTACAGAACTCACAATCAAAATTCTCCACAATCTGTTATTATTAAGGACTGGCTGTTATACCTGTTCAGGAAGCCTTTCCAAACTAGCAGATCATCCCCAAGTCCCTTCGTCAACCGAATGTAGTTTCTTGAGGATAAAATCCCTCCTGTAGCCGCAGGGAGCCAGCATGAAAAAGCCCTGATGCATAGATATAATCCGGCAAGCAAAATTTAGCTTCCTGAGTAACGATTGGAGGTCCCTCAACTGTATCTTTATAAGTCGAATTACATGGTGGACATTCGCGCTCAGTGCCACAACTTTCTCTTCAGGCAACCTGCACACCATCTTTTCTGTATCAATACTAATACCCAAAAAATTAAGACAGATGGGGGTCTCTTCTGTTTTTTCCTGTACCGGAGTGACCCAAAAACAACTAGCCACCCATTTCATTGATTTTAATAATGACTGGCAAACCGGCGAATCTGGAGAACCAATGAAAAAAAAATCATCCAGATAATGGATGACTGATGGTATCCCAGCTACGCACTACCTATTCCAAAAATGAACTAAAAGCCTCAAACAGGGTACCACCCCTAGGGTGAAACCACTAAGATATGTAAGGGGGAGAATGAAAGGCACCTGCCATCCGGCCACAATTAACTTCATGCATAATTTTTTTGTTTACAACTGATGGATACTGGTAAGCAGACTTTAAGTTCTTTAAAGTAAATGGGACCTCATGTGCTGGTAAGGAACTCTTGAAGCCGAAATGAAAATCATCTTCTAACAACACCACCTTATCTCTTTTTTGGGTATCTACTTAGATAAGGGCCCATCGCTGGAAGTCTCACTGGACTCACCTCCTTTTGCAAGGTCCCCCCCAGTTCTACTTTATCCCTTCTTAAAACAGCGGGCTGCTCCGTGCGATCCCCACCACATGATTAACACTGGTGCTTAAACTTACAGTTCCCTCCAAACTTGCCCTTCATTGAACTGCCAACATAAACCTGTCTTTGCCCCTGTGATACCAACTTGGGTTGCACCCCCTGTAAACCCGTTTGGCCGAATACCCCGGTTTCCTCTGGACTGACCAAAATGGGAAGGTGCCATTACCTTTAACCACAGCCCAATATCCTTCTGATCCCACCGAATACTAGGATGCACAGGAACTGCTCATTGTATCTCAGCCAAGTCTGTCCTCCATAAATCCTATGCGCTTCACCTATGGTGTCCATATAAAATAAAAGCCCAAAGCAATGCTCCGGTGTCATCCTGTAACAAGGTAATAAAGGTCTGCGGAATAAGCCGCTACCTACGCTTCTCCTCCTCTTCCTTTTTACTCTCATCTTTTTTCCCCTTATCTAGGTTAAACTTTGCCAATTGAAGAAGTGAAAAAATTTCTGCATATTCATCCTTCCAAATCTTTTCCTTCACCTCCTTTTTTTAAATGAACATCTAGCGGACCCTCGAAACAGACATACACCTCTCCCTTAGCTCTTTCATCCAACACAATCCTATCCTCTTCGTTATCCTTTTGAATTTGCACTGACACAGAAACATTATTTCCACTCAATTCCACCCCACAACCCGAGAAACCAACTGCCCTGAAGGATTGCGCCCCTCCGCCCATACAGGAACCAGGGAACCTGATTGCCCACTATTAGTCTGCTCCAACCTTTCCAGCAACTCCCAAACACCCCCAAGTAAATTAACTATATTTTCCCTTTCCTTGTCCTGGACCCCTGTAAATGACCCACTAACAGGATTAACATAGTAGCATAGTTTTTAAAGTTGAAGGAAGACTAAGTCCATCTAGTTCAACCGATAGTCTAACATGTTGATCCAGAGGAAGGCAAAAAAAAAACTCATATGGCAAACACTTAGTTCCACATTGTGGAAAAAAATTCCTTTCTGACTCCATACGGCAATCAGACTAGTTCCCTGGATCAACACCCTATCAAGGAATCTAGTATATATGACTCGCCCCCTGGGCCGTGGGGCACCCGGGACCGGACTTCAGGGCAATGCTGGGAGTAGTAGTGGCGACCCGGTCCCATGGCTCAGGGTGGCCAGACCAATATTGTGGCAGTCTCTGTATCAGTATAATGCAATGTCCGACTACGCCACCCATGGATTGCGGTCAATAAGAACCGCCGCTGCTGGACCGACCTCTGAGGCTGATGTTGTGAGGGCAGCAGAGTGTAGTATAACTCCCCACGGGAGGAGTTTAGCCTCAGGGTAGTGAGTGTGGATGATGGGAGTGATGGTGCACGGGCACAGCAGGAATGACTCAGAGGCTTTGCAGTGCAGTTCAGGGTCTTTACTGATGATGATAAGGCAGAGCCTCCTGGGAGTACTGGCTAGCATAAGAGGCCTGGTCAGTCTGTGATCAAACTGGAGTTCCCCTGGCTAGGTGGAGTTGTAGGCCTCCCCGTCTATCTGCACTCTTCCTGGCTACCTTGCTGTAAGCGAGTGGAAGTAGCCCACGTCCCTGAGTGTACCGTGTGGTGCTCACCCGTATGGTTGGTGACTTGAAGCCTTCTGATAGCCCCCGCTCCTCGATGGCGGTGCTGGTCCCTTGCTCGTGACTGAGCCTCCGGGCTTCTATGGCCAGAGGACCTGAAATCCCCTGCCGGCTGGTTTCTGCTGCTGGATATATAAGTCCTCGCAGCCTTGGACTCCTGTGTCCAGTTGTAGTGCCTTCAGCCAGGACGAGCAATATCAGCTTCCAGTCTCTGGCACTCAGCTCCTGCTCCTACAGAGCTCCTAGCTGTTGCTTTCCCTGTGTCTGGAACTTCACTCGAGGCTCTGACTGAACTAACCCCGCCCCAGATTCAGTTTATATAGGGCGGGTTCCTCCCCTATCTGGTCTGGGACAGGAGGTGTTGCATGTTCAAGGGCTCCTGACCAGGGAACCTCCCACTTGCTCTCAGACGTAATATTTCTATCACTGTGGCAACCAGACCCCTGGGGTGCCACATATATAACCTGTAATATTATACTTTTCAAGAAAGGCATCCATGCCCTTCTTAAATTTTAGTAGTGAATCACTCATTACAGCATCATGCGGCAGAGAGTTCCATAGTCTCACTGCTCTTATAGTAAAGAATCCGCGTCTGTAGCATAGTAACATAGTAACATAGTTTGTGAAGCCGAATAAAGACTTGCGTCCATCAAGTTCGACCTGTTAGTTCTGTAATTGCTAAAGTTGATCCAGAGGAGGGCAAAAACCCCAAATGATTTAGCCAATCTTCACCTGAGGAAAAATTCCCTCCCGACTCTGAAACCAGCAGTCAGAATAAATCCCTGTATCAACCTACTATTTTATTTTATTTTTAAGTATACGCTGAAATCTGCCTGGTATCTAGAAATGCATCCAGTCCCCGCTTGAACTGGTGTAGTGAACCTGACATTACCGTCTCCTCACTCAGTGAATTCCATATTCTCACTGCTCTTACCGTAAAGAACCCCTTCCTATGCTGGTGCTGAAACCTTTTCTCTTCCAGTCTTAGTGAATGCCCTCTTGTTACCGTAATATCCCTCCTTTTGAACAAATCCCGGGCAAGATCTCTATACTGTCCCCTAACATATTTGTACACATTTATTATGTCCCCCCTCAACCTTCTCTTTTCCAGGCTGAATAGTCCTAGTTTTGCCAACCTCTCTGGGTATTGCAGTCCTTCCATTCCCTTTATTAATTTTATTGCCCTCCTTTGTACCTTTTCAAGCTCATTTATATCCTTTCTATATATTGGGGCCCATAACTGAGCACAGTATTCCAAGTGTGGTCTGACCAGTGCTTTGTACAGTGGAAGAACAATGTTCTCCTCCTTTGCAGCTATACCTCTTCTGATACATCCCATTACCCTGTTTGCCCTTACAGCAGCGGCCTGACTTTGGGTACTCCAATTTAGTTTGCTATCAATCAAGATGCCCAAGTCCTTCTCCATCTCTGAATTCCCCAATGATTTCCCATTCAGTGAGTACTGGTGACTTCCATTTTTCCTTCCCATATGTATGACCTTACATTTCTCCTCGTTAAACCTCATTTGCCATTTAATGCTCCACCTACCCAGCTTATCCAAATCCCTCTGTAGGTCTGCACTGTCCTCTTTTGTATTAATTGTTTTACATAACTTTGTGTCATCTGCAAATATTGATATTTTACTATTTATCTCGTTGACTATGTCGTTAATAAAGATATTAAATAACATTGGGCCTAGTACAGACCCCTGTGGTACCCCACTAGTGACGCTTACCCAATCTGAGTATATTCCATTTATAACCACCCTCTGCCTTCTATCCTTTAGCCAGTTAGCTACCCACTTGCAGACATTTTCCCCCAGCCCCATCATTCTCATTTTGTATACCAACCTATTATGTGGCACGCTATCGAACCCTTTTGAGAAGTCGAGATACACGACATCCACTGGTTCCCCCTGATCTACTCGAGAGCTAACCTCCTCGTAGAAGTCAATCAGGTTTGTTTGGCAGGAGCGATTCCTCATGAATCCATGTTGGTTCGGGATTAAAAGATTATTAGCATCAAGATGCTCCGTAATTGCCTCTTTAATGAAGCTTTCAAAAATTTTGCCCACAACGGACGTCAGACTCACCGGCCGATAGTTTCCGGCGTCACTTTTCGCTCCCTTTTTGAATATTGGCACTACATTCGCCTGTCGCCAATCAAGTGGCACAGACCCAGTCTCAACAGAGTCCTTAAATATAAGATATAACGGTCTGTCTATCACATTACTTAGTTCCCTTAGTACCCATGGGTGTATGCCATCAGGTCCTGGCGATTTGTTTATTTTAATGTTACTGAGGCGTTTCTGTACCTCAACTTGGGTTAGATTTGTCATACTTAGTGGAGGATTAAGCTTGTCACTTCTCATTTCTCCTGTTAGTTCGATTTCCTTTGTGAAAGTTGTATAAAAAAAATTATTTAATAGATTAGCTTTATCCTCATCTTTCTCTATGATTTTGCCTTCCTCACTTTTTATCGGTCCAATATTATCCGATTTAATCCTTTTACTATTTATATACGTAAAGAACAGTTTGGGATTTGATCTACTTTCCCTAGCAATACTTTTCTCTGTTTCCTCCTTCGCTATTTTTATTTGTTTTTTGCAGGTTCTCGTTTTTTCCTTGTAACACATTAGTGCCTCCTTACTGTTTTCCTGTTTTAATCTCTTGAATGCCTCTTTTTTGCTATTTAACGCCCCTTTTACGTTCTTGTTCAACCATATTAGTTTCCTCTTATTTCTGGCCCTTTTATTCCCATACGGTATATACCTCTCGCACTGAGTATTCAGAATTCTTTTGAAGGTTTCCCATTTACTATTCGTATTCCATTGATTAAGTACTTTGTCCCAGTCAATAAGTTGAAGGTTTTCTATCAGCTGATCAAACTTCGCCCTCCTAAAGTTTAATGTTTTTGTTGTTCCCTTATTGATAACCCTACTGAAGGGCATTTTGAAGTCGATAATATTATGATCGCTATTACCTAGGTGCCCCCCTATCTGTACCTCAGTTATTCTATCAGGCCTATTAGTCAATATTAAGTCCAACACGGCCTTCCCTCTCGTTGGTTCCTGCACTAGTTGGGAGAGATAATTATCCTTAATATTTGTCAAGAACCTTTTTCCTTTCTGAGATCTACAGGTTTCTGTTTCCCAGTCAATATCCGGGTAGTTGAAATCCCCCATTACAATCACTTAATTATGTTTTGCTACTTTGTCTATTTGTCCTAATAGCAGATTCTCATTCTCCTCTGTTATATTTGGTGGCTTATAGCAGACCCCCAGTAATATTTTATTATTATTTTTTGCCCCCTCTATCTCTACCCACATGGACTCGACCCCCTCTTCTCCCTCTCCTATATCTTCCCTTAGTCTGGGTTTTAGACATGACTTTACATATAAGCAGACTCCTCCGCCTTTCCCCTGTTTCCGATCCCTTCTAAATAAACTATAATCTAATAAATTTACCGCCCAGTCGTAGCTATCGTCTAGCCAAGTCTCTGTTATACCTACGATGTCATACCTCTCCTCCGATATAAGCGCCCGCAGCTCATCCGCCTTATTGGTCAGGCTTCTTGCGTTGGTCAGCATGCAAGATAAAACTTTGGGGTTATTTAGCATCCTATTCTTCTCTAACGATCTAACTGTACTATCCCCACCCCCCTCTCCACCCTCATTATATTCACTTCTCCCCTTCCCCCTTGCTTGCCTCACATCCCACCTATTTCCTTGGTTCCCCCCCCCGTCTCTAGTTTAAAAACTCCTCCAACCTATTAGCCATCTTCTTCCCCAGCACCGCTGCACCCTCCCCATTGAGGTGCAGCCCGTCCCTACGGTAGAGCCTGTAGCCGACCGCGAAGTCGGCCCAGTTCTCCATGAACCCAAACCCTTCTGCCTTGCACCAACTCTTTAGCCACTTATTCACCTCCCTAACTTCCCGTTGGCGCTCCTGTGTGGCTTGCGGGATTGGTAGTATTTCTGAGAAAACTACCTTGGAGGTCCTTGCCCTAAGCTTCCTACCTAGGTCCCTGAAATCATTTTTAAGAACCCTCCATCTACCACTCACTTGGTCATTGGTGCCGATGTGGACCATGACCGCTGGGTCTTCGCCAGCCCCACCCAGTAACCTGTCAACCCGATCCGCGATGTGCTGGACTCGAGCACCAGGGAGGCAGCACACCGTTCGGCGATCCCGGTCTTTGTGACAGATTGCCCTGTCTGTCCCCCTAATAATAGAGTCACCCACTACCAGAACCTGTCTTGCCTGCCCTACACTTCCCCCCTCCCCCTCATTACTGGAGCATACACTTCCCCGGCGGTCAGAGGATCTGTCGTGCTCCAATAATGCCGGTTCTGAACCAGCCTTCCTATACTTCTTCCCTCTATCCCTCCTAACTGTTATCCAGCTCCCTGCCTGTTCAGCCTGCACTTCCCCTCTATGCTCCACCCCCAGTATTGACCCATTGAGTGTCTGCTCGGTGAGCAGCAAACTCCGTTCCATGTTGTCGATGCTCCTCAGTATTGCTATCTGAGCACTTAGATCCAGAATTTGGGCTTCCAAGTGCACGATATGCTCACATCTCTCGCAGCAGTATGGATCCTCGAGCGGTTGCTCACGGAATGCATACATTGCGCAAGATGTACACTGCACGGCTCCGGCCAACATGGACTTCATTCTAAATATGGGGATACAGTCAGTATATATATACAAGTACAAAACACAATTATTTATATATAGGTGTATGGACGGGGATCAATTAGGGATGTGCAAGTGTATCAATTAGATATCGGCGGGGGATCAGTTAAGTATGGACGGAGGATCAATTAAGTATCAAGTATGGACGGGGGATTATGTTTCAACCTTCTTTCCTCCAGATGCCCCCTTGTCCCCGTCTCAGGCCTCAGAGTAAAAGATCAGTGGAAAGTTCTTTGTACTGTCCCCTCATATACTAGTACATAGTAATAAGATCACCCCTAAGCCTTCGTTTTTCCAAACGAAATAACCCCAAGTGTAATTGTAGCGCCCCGAGGGTTCGGCTGCTGCAGGGGTATTGCACCTCTGCCAGAGGTGTGACATTCCACTCCCGGGTAAGGATGGAGTATGGACCAGGGCACAGTTAGCTGCATACAGCACACTCATCCCATTTCCGAGGGACAGTTCAACGGTGCTCCCATTAGACAGTAATGCAGGCACGACAGACCATGTCCCTGGCTGGAGTGGGGAGGGGGGAGGAAAACCCGGTGATGTAGGAGCAGGAGGGGACGGTTCCATTGGTAGCTGGTCACCTGGGCTCATGTTCTAGAGGGAGGTATAAAAGGTGGGCACCATCTTAGTTCTAGGAGGAGTAGCAGGAGTGAGTTCAGTCTGTGAGAGGAGAAGACTGGGAGCAGAGGCTCTGTAGGAGCTCTGCTCAGTGGCAGGCCTAGAGAAAAGGCCGGAGCCTGAGAAGAGAAGGAGAAGTGGGCCTGTAGAAGTGGCCAAAGGAAGGAGGAGAAGAAGGAACAGGAAAGAAGCAGAAGAGAGAGAGAAACAGAGGGGCTCAGGAACAAGAAGGTGGAAGGGACCCTAAGAACCCACGAGAATACCGGGTGAAGGGTCAGGCAGATTAAGGGTACCGGATCCCAAGTTGGTGGAGGAGAAACTACCCTCAGCCAAAGACCGGAGGTCGTGATCATTTACTGGTGCGACACCTCATCAAACCTGCTAGGAAGGTGTAGCACCCCGAGGGCTCGGCTGCTACAGGGGTATTGCACCTCAAACCAGAGGTGTGATATTCCACTCCCGGGTAAGGATGGAGTGTGGACCAGGGCTCGGTAGGCTGCATGCACCACACACACCCCATTTCCGAGGAACAGCTCAACGGTGCTCCCACTAGACAGAAGTGCAGGCACGACAGCATCTGTCCCTGGCTGGAGTGGGGAGGGGGAGGAAAACCCAGTGGTGTAGGAGCAGATTGGGGTGGGTCTCTGGGCATAGGTAGGAGCCCATTGGTTGCTAGTCACCTGGGCTCGGGTGTCAGAAGGAGATATATAAGGTGGGCACCATCTTAGAGCAGGGTTAGTTCAGTCCAGTTCAGTTCAGTGGAGACAGTCTGAGGAGAAAACAGGAAGCAGAGCCCCTGCATGGGCTCTGCTCTGCAGGCAGGCCTTGTCAGGAGGCTGGAGCCTGAGAGAGAGAGAGAGAAGAAGGAACAGAAAGGAAAGTAGGAAAGGAACTGGAACAGAGGAGAAAGGAAGCAAGGAACACAGAGAAAGGCCCAGAGACACGAGGACAGAAGGAACCCCATATGCCCAGAGGAGATACAGGTTGAAGGGTTGGCAGAACAGGGTACCGGAACCCAAATTGGTGGAGGCAACAGATTCCTCAGCCAAAGACCGGAGGTTGTTACCACATCTTGGTGCGACCCCTCACTACATCCACCAGAAAGGCATACCGTATAGGGTCAGGGAAACCGGAGAGAGGTTTCGCCAACAGAAGGCCCGAGGAAGCTGGACAAAGGTGGGTCACTGGTGGGGACGGCCAGAGAAAGGAAAGAGAAGGGAGCTCTGAACCACACTCCGGAATTGCCTGGGAGTTGACCGAGTCCCTCACCTGGTGGACGCAGCATGACTCGGGCGGTCCTAACTGCGCACAAGTGACCTGATAAAGAACTGTGAGTAAAGCATTGAAAACTGCAACTGCACGTCCCTGTGGTTCCTCGCCGCACCAGCACCATCAGTACTGGGACACTCACACCATCACCACCATCATCCACATTAGCTGCCCTGAGGCAATACTTCTCCCGTGGGGAGTCATCCCATACTCAGCTGCGCAAACAACATCAGCCTCAGCGGTCTGCAGCACAGCGGCGGTCCCCACTGACCGCAATCCACGGGTGGCGTAGTCGGACATTTGCTATACATTAAGACTGCCACTGGTTTGACCACCCTTGGCACGGACCGGGTCACCACCACACGGAGACTACAACCCCCAGCATTCTACAACAGGCCCGGTTCCGGGTTCCCCTGCACAACTCAGGCCCAGGGGGCGTGTCAAAGGCACCATATAGGACAGCGGGAAACGGGGCCCACGTTTACCCGCGCAGATCCGCGGCAGCTGGACAAAAGTGGGTCACTGGTGAGGCAGAAGGGGGTCCTGAGCCATACTTCTGAACTGCCTGGGAGTTGACCGAGCCCCACACCTGGTGGACTCAGCACGGCTCGGGCGGTCACTACCTGTGCAGAAGTGACCCGGAGCACATGAACTGTGAGTAAAAGCCATTGGATTGCAGTACGTTGTCTGTGTACTTTCTCGCTCCTCCAGCACTACCGGTACTGGGACTCCCTGCACCATCACCCCCATCATCCATTGTACAACCCTGGGGCTACACTCTTCCCGTGGGGAGTTAAACAACCTCAGCTGCGTACACCATTTGCCTCAGGGGATTGCCTTGCAGCGGCGGTTCATAATAACCGCAATCCACGGGTGGCGTAGTCGGACAACATGAACAACACATAGCAGATTACCATTGGTCTGACCACCCTGAGCCACGGACCGGGTTGCCACTACTACCCCCATCATCTCCCTATTGCCCGGCTCCGAGTGCCCCACGGCCCAGGGGGCGAGTCATAATAACCTGTCTTGGTATTGCAGACCCCCCAGTCCGTTAATAACCTTGGTCGCTCTTCTCTGCACCCGCTCTAGTGAAGCTATGTCTTATACACCGGAGACGAGAACTGTACACAGTATTCTAAGTGTGGTCGCACTAGTGACTTGTATAGAGGTAAAATGATGTTCTCCTCATGAGCATCTATGCCTCTTTTAATGCATCCCATTATTTTATTTGCCTTTGCAGCAGCTGCCTGACACTGGCCACCAAACCTGAGTTTATCGTCCACCAATACACCCAGGTCTTTTTGAGTGACAGTTTTGCCCAGTGTTTTACAATTAAGCATATAATTATACATTTTATTTCCTCTGCCCAGGTGCATTACCTTACATTTATCCCCATTAAAGCTCATTTGCCATTTATCAGCCCAAGCTACTAGTTTACATAGATCCTCCTGTAATATAAAATTGTCCTCCTCTGTATTGATTACCCTGCCGAGTTTAGTGTCATCTGCAAATATTGAAATACTACTCTGTATGCCTCCTACAAGGTCATTAATAAATATGTTAAAAAAAAAACGGGCCCAATACTGACCCCTGTGGTACCCCACTGTTAACTGTGACTCAGTCTGAGTGTGTTCCATTAATAACCACCCTTTGTTTCCTATCACTGAGCCAGTTCTTAACCCACTTACATATATTTTCCCCTATCCCCATTGTTCTCATTTTATGTATCAACCTTTTGTGTGGAACCGTATCAAAAGCTTTTGAAAAGTCCATATACACAACATCCACTGCATTTCCTTGGTCCAGTCCGGAACTTACATCTTCATAAAAGCTGATCAGATTAGTTTGACAGGAACAGTCCCTCGTAAACCCATGTTGATATTGGGTCATGAGGGAACAGCGGGGCATGGCTACAACCTGACTCCAGGGAAGCAATAGTGGAAAAAGACGCACAAGACATGGAACTATACTCACCAGGCTGTGTCAGTGCCCAGAACCCACTAGCCGAAGATTCAGGGTCCTGTCAGTTTTCATCTCATTTCATGGAAAAGAAGCCATCACCAGCTCGGCCAGAGTCCACCTGACCAGTTGCCGTGCTTGTACCTGGTATAATCACCAGGGAGCTAACTGAAGGCCACAACTCAAGTTTCAATCCGTGTCTGCTTCCAGTAATACATAAATATATAAGGTCATGTATAGTTGTGTCAAAAGTTTATAGTACATGCCAACCCATATTAACTAGCAAACGGGAGTATGATAACCGCTATAATAGCAACAAAAGTATATATATACACACTGTATAGCTCGTACCACAATAAGACCACATGGAATCCTCAATAATAAAATATCTCTGTGAATACTTCTAACAATAATAGGTAATTATCTGTGGCCATTGTGGATGAGAGCGGACCAGATATTGCACACCTCAACACGCATTTCACCACCGCCTGAGGTTTCGTCAGGAGGGGAAGTTGCAGAGGGAAAATACAAATAAGCCAATATAGTGGCAAATACATTATAGTGCCCAATACATTGTGTGCAGCTTGTGCTTTTGGAGACATGCACTCTTTAAATTAAATGGGCTCTCCTCACTACAGTAATGCCAAACATGTGGACGTTAACTCCGATTTAGGTACACTGTGGGGCACATTTGGATTTGGGTGCACATATGTCACTGGATTTCTTTTGGGGGAGCCCATGGCGCTTTTCCAGAGTCTTTGTAATACTAGTAACGTGAAAATCCTCTATATGTCTTAACAGATGATGGATCTAAGTGGGGGCCTGTTTTTTGTGGGTTGAATTGAAGCTCTTATTGGTAGCATTTTGGGGTAAATAACATTTTGGCTTAGTTCACATTTATCTTGTGCTCTATGCTGAGCACTTACATCAGGATTTTCATCCAAATTTACAAAATACGTGATTCCAATAAAACCCTGATGGATTCTTTCACAATAATCAGGCAGCAGAGTTACTCTGGACTTTGTCTAGCCTATGTCCAGTGATGTCTGTCTTTCAGAGGTGCACAAAACTGTGGCCTAAGCACTTTTTAAGCATGACTAAAAAGACGGACACTGCAGGATCATAGACCATAAAGAGCGCAAAGTGATTCCATCTGCTTCATTATAGGGAATGTTCCATGGAGATTTTGTGTAAATCATGTATTTCAGAGATTTATACATAAGTGCTCAGCACAGAGCGCAGAATAAGTGTGAGCCGAGCCTTACTGCGATCTTTGGGAGGCAGAATGAACAATTCAACAGCAGTTCAAGAATTGTTTTTATTTTATTTTTTTATGTCATTCTCCTTGCGGTATACGTGATAAGACAGCTTTATTTTTTGGGTCAGTATGATTACAGTGACACCAGATTGATATCAGTTTTCGCTATTAGTAACTGCTATGGCAGCGCTATTGATAGCAGCTTTTAGAGGGGTAAATGGCCAGGGGTGGTGCAGGCACTGGCTCTGGCTGTGACAGCCGGAGCTCAGCTATCACTTAAACCGAGCTTCCGGAGGCGATCATGTGGACACAGCTTATGTCCCCGCATAATCGCCATGACTTAACTGTTTGTCAATTTGCTGGAACTCCTTCCTGATCATGACATACAGTTAAGTCATATATAAGGAAGGGATTAAAGGGAACCTGACAGGTGATACATGCTGCCCGTGGGTCAGACAGTATCTATTGGATACTGGCTGCATTATATAAGCCAGGTATGTTGACTTTGCAGTGTTTCAGAATAAAACATATACACTGCTCAAAAAAATAAAGGGAACACTTAAATAACAGAATATAACTCCAAGTAAATCAAACTTCTGTGAAATTAAACTGTCCACTTAGGAATCAACACTGATTGACAATCAATTTCACATGCTGTTGTGCAAATGGAATAGACAAAAGATGGAAATTGTTGGCAATTATCAAGACACCCTCAATAAAGAAGTGGTTCTGCAGGTGGGGACCACAGACCACATCTCAGTACCAATGCTTTCTGGCTGATGTTTTGGTCACTTTTGAATGTTGGTTGTGCTTTCACACTCGTGGTAGCATGAGAAGGACTCTACAACCCACAGAAGTTGCTCAGGTAGTGCAGCTCATCCAGGATGGCACATCAATGCAAGCTGTGGCAAGAAGGTTTGCTGTGTCTGTCAGCGTAGTGTCCAGACGCTGGAGGCGCTACAAGGAGACAAGCCAGTACACCAGGAGATGTGGAGGGGGCCGTAGGAGGGCAACAACCCAGTAACAGGACCGCTACCTCCGCCTTTGTGGAAGGAGGAACAGGAGGAGCACTGCCAGAGCCCTGCAAAATGACCTCAAGCAGGCCACAAATGTGCATGTGTGCACAAACAGTTAGAAACCGACTCCATGAGGGTGGTATGAGGGCCCGACGTCCACAGATGGGGGCTCACAGCCCAACACCGTGCAGGACGCTTGGCATTTGCCACAGAACACCAGGATTGGCAAAGTCGCCACTGGCGCCCTGTGCTCTTCACAGATGAAAGCAGGTTCACACTGAGCACATGTGACAGACGTGAGAGATGACGTGGAGAGCTATCTGCTGCCTGCAATATCCTTCAGCATGACCGGTTTAGCAGTGGGTCAGTAAAGGTGTGGGGTGGCATTTCTTTTGAGGGCTGCACAGCCCTCCATGTGCTCGCCAGAGGTAGCCTGGCTGCCATTATGTACCGAGATGAGATCCTCAGACCCCTTGTGAGACCATGTGCTGGTGCGGTTGGCCCTGGGTTCCTCCTAATGCAGTACAATGCCAGACCTCATGTGGCTGGAGTGTGTCAGCAGTTCCTGCAAGATGAAGGCATTGAAGCTATGGACTGGCCCGCCCGTTCCCCAGACCTGAATCCGATTGAGCACATTTGGGACATCATGGCTCGCTCCGTTCAACGTCACTTTGCACTTCAGACTGTCCAGGAGTTGGAGGATGCTTTAGTCCAGGTCTGGGAGGAAATCCCACAGGAGACCATCCGCAACCTCATCAGGAGCATACTCAGGCGTTGTAGGGAGGTCATACAGGCACGTGGAGGCCACACACAATACTGAGCCTCATTTTGACTTGTTTTAAGCACATTACATCAAAGTTGGATCAGTCTGTAGTGTGTTTTTACACTTTAATTTTGGGGGTGACTCCAAATCCAAGCCTCCATTGGTTAATAAATGTGATTTCCATTGATGATTTTTGTGTGATTTTGCTGTCAGCACATTCAGCTTTGTACAGAACAAAGTATTCAATGAGAATATTTCTTTCATTCAGATCTAGGATGTTATTTGAGTGTTCCCTTTATTTCTTTGAGCAGTGTATTAAAAGCTTCTGGGGACTGAGCTGCAAGGGAGACTAGTTGGTAAGGCGGGTCCTCATTGGCTTCTCCCCGCCCGCTGCTCTGGAGTGACAGCTGTTTTCTTATACATTGAAGCAGGGAGAGACCTATCATTCTAAGAGTGTGGATGGGGAGCAGCCGCTGAGGACCCGCCTGTCCAACTGGTCTCCCATGTGGCATAGTGGCTATTAATCTATGTTTTTCTTTGAAATGTCGCAGTGTGTCAGCGTTGAACATAGAGTACATGGCTGGGTTCATATAGCCAGTGACTGATACATGGTGCCTGATCCAGTTTTCCTTTAACACCTTTCTGACATACTGTATGACGTAACTGCACATCATGATTAGGAAGGAGTTCCCGAAAATTGATATACAGTTAAGTCATGGCCATTATGTGGATTATGAGTCCTCAGTCCAATCTTAGAACACAATGAAAATTCTCCACTTCACCACTAGTATGGAAAAGCAGATTTATTGTACCAGACTTTGGATGATAGAAGAAAAAATCATAATATTTGGTGACTATTACATTATTTTTATGTTTGCAGCATTGCTGGTTGCCTTCATCTCTCTGCTGTGCATTTGGGGATTGTACTACCTCACAGCATATGTCTTCAGGTACTGAAAATACTATTAATTTATATTAACTTATATTACAGACATTATATTACTGACTGTGCTTAGAGATCAAAGGCATAATCATATTTATTGATCAGATGGTCAGAAGAACAAATCCATTTTCAAAGCTATTCTGCCATCAAAGAAGCTAAAAGTCATATGCCCAATTTATGAGTTCTTGTGCTGTCCATGGAAAATAATGTGCCACAAACTTATTGCATCCTAAGCCATTATTTTACAGTATCATATGTGACTCCCAGCTGCGCTTGGTATCACAGATCCTAGAAGAGTGCATTGATGGATTCCTCCACAAGAGGCCCCCATAAACATTCACACATCTCCACCTTCCACCTCAGACCAGCAGAGGGAGCCCGTTAGGGATATAAATAGGGAAGGTGGAGCTAGGTAGTTCAGTCTAGTCAAGTCTAGTTTAGAGTACAGAGTGATTCAGCAGTTTCTCTGAAGAGTTACCTCAGAGGACAGAGCCTGTTCCAGCTCCTGCAGCTGCTATCCTGCAGTGGAGCTCATCCAGACTAAGACTCAGTTGTAGCTCAGAATAGTGAGCTTAAGGTGTGCCGGCGCCATAAGATCGGTGAAGAGCGGCAAGCTGCCGTTAGTGTGAGTAGCCTAATGAGGGGCCGAGTAGGCCGAAGGCGAGTGGAAAGTGAGTAGCAGTGGGGGCAGTGGAGCTTACCCAGCTCACCCCGAAACATATACCGGACACCGGGTCCGAGCTTACCGGGATCTCTACGACCCAGTAAGGCATAACCGGAATCCCTGGAGAACTACAGGTCTCAGGTTCACCAGAGACCTGATATGTAACAGAGCCAGGAGACACATAGGCCCCGTAAGCTGGGAGCGTGCACTCCAAGAGAAGGCCCTACCACAACGTCAGCTGGTGCAGGACAGAGATAAAGTTAGGCCTAGCTTCAGGCAGGTCAGAAACTTACTACGCAGAGGCAAGAAACAAGAGGCCCTACACCCGCTCATTGGGGAGGATCCTGATATGCACCCTTTACCCTACAGTGCTCTGGGACGTGCCTGAATTTCCATCAGTAAAAGGTACTGAAGTGACTATCGTGTCTGTCCCTGTTCTTGCTCTGACCCGGCTGGGTCTCGCCTGTCCTGCATCCCCCTCTTCGTACGCTGCCCTGAGGCCTAGCTCCACCTGTGGGGAGCTATACCATCGAGCTGCCTTATCACCGGCCTCAGTGGACTGCGCAGCGCTGGTGATTCTCACCAGGAACCACAGGTGGTGTCAAGAACTTGCATAAACTTAACAAACAATCCCCTTTTAAAAGCTGACCCCAGGGTACGGGCCCGGGAGCCGACCACCGCGACATCCCCAAGGCCAGGCAAAGGCCTGAGTACCGAGTCGTCCCCATCCCCCTGGGCTTGTCACATACACATTGCTCAAATGGCAACAGTTACACAAATCAAAAACCTGTTTTTGAAAAATAACACGAAAATTTGATCCTCAGAATTTTATTTGTATTTTTCATTATGAGTATCATATGGTAATAAATGGTAAAATGACTCTCGCTTTTACAGGTTGGCTTGCACTCACAAGTTATTAAAAGAACTGAAAAAGAAGATGGGCTATGAGTTTAAAGATGTGAGTACAAAACAACTGCATTTCTATCCAATCATTAGCTCTGTTACTAGACTTTTGACTCTCCTCCCCCTTGAAAAAGCTAAGGCGAAACACATGTTGTAGAGGATCCTGACACTTTTACTTTGCTCTGGGTTTCGTTATGCTGTTTTATCCTTTTGTCTTTATAGGTATTGACTGTGACTCATTGACCATTAATATGTTTATCCACTTCGCAGTTCATCATATTATATTTAGCATATTTATTAACTTAGTTATGGTAATTGATAGA
Organism: Phyllobates terribilis; assembly: GCF_046119375.1. Classification (NCBI taxonomy): domain Eukaryota; kingdom Metazoa; phylum Chordata; class Amphibia; order Anura; family Dendrobatidae; genus Phyllobates; species Phyllobates terribilis. The sequence continues at coordinate 596,838,735 of NW_027362765.1, read as the reverse complement.
CTATAAGTGATTTTATAGTTTGGCTATGATAGGTTGTTCAATATAATTTATGTGCCACTTATCTTGTCATTATGTATTTTCTTTAGTTCATTGGTCCCAGGCTTTTGTGGGTTTTTTTCTCCTTCACATCAATTTTAATCTATATGATTATAATCTTGCTTTTTTGAATATTAACCCCTCGGTGTTACAGACAGTTTTGTCTTTTATAACTGTTTTTTTTCACATTTCTATTGTCAAGTTCCAGGATAAATAACTTTTTATTTTTTTGGTGAGTCATACAAGGGTTTGTTTTTTATCAGGATAAGTTGTGTTTGTCAGTGGCATCATTTTGGGGCACATACGACTTATTAACATACTTGTATTAATCTCTTTATGTCAAGGAATATAAGAAAAGCAATTCTGCTACAGTTTTTTGCATTTCAAATTTTACACTATTCGCCGTGTTGCATATTTAAAGGGAATCTGTCACCCCCAGCACTTATCTGACCTACTAATATGGGTGATAGAAATATAAATCTATACCTACCTGTATGCCTCATATTTGAGGTCTGATTGCTGTGAAATCTCTTTTTATTCAGTCTTGTTGCTGATGGCTTGCAGGCCTGGGGCCCACAAGAAATCCCCGCATACTGAGTTAATTACAATGTTTCTCCCCTCCCCTGCACATCACAGTGCCCTGCGCACTTCACCTTTTTACGCAAGGCGCACTTGTTCCTCTGGTCTTTATTCAGTGTACAGCAGTGATCTTGTGCGCAGGTGCCAGAGGTCACTTTAGTGGAGGTTACAGTGACTCTCCAGTGCCTGCGCACATGATCACTGCTGTACACTGAATAAAGACCAGAGGAACAAGTGCGCCTTGTGTAAAAAGGTGAAGTGCGCAGGCGTGGGATTTGGCCGCCGAAACTGAACGTCACAGGGCACTGTGAAGTGCAGGGGAGGGTGGAAACATTATAATTAGCTCAGTAGGTGGGGATTTCTTGTGGGCCCCGGGCCTGCAAGACATCAGAAACTTGATTGAATAAAAAGAGATTTCACAGCAACAAGACATCTAATATGAGGCATACAGGTAGGTATAGATTTATATTTCTATCACCTTTATGCCCATATTAGTAGGTCAGATAAGTGCCGGGGGCTGACAGATTCCCTTTAAAGTGTGAACTAAATTTTGTGGGTCAATATGAATGTGAGGATATCAAATTTATATAGCTTTAGTTATTTTTTATTACTTTTGTACAATTAATAAACGCTTAAAAAAAACATCATTTATTTTTAGGTCGCCATATTCCAAGAACTAATGGAATGGAATGATTTTCTGTCAGCATATCCATGTATGGGCTTATTTTTTGTGTGACGAGCTGTAGTTTTCATTGATGCCATTTTGTGGTGAATGTGAATGTAACTTAACTCTTTTGGAGGCAAAAAGAACAAAAATATTAATTATATATATTTTAGCTAATTTATTTCCTTTTAAAACATCATTCACCGTTCACTATTATTGACATGTTATCTTTATTCTGTGGACTGATACGATCATGGCAATATCAAATTTTTTATAGTTTTTTTTTTAGGTTTTGCTACTAATGCAAAAGAAACTACTTTTTAAAAAAATTATCTTTTTTTTGGTCACCGTATTCTGGCGCCCATTGCTTTATTTACTTTTGCGTAGATTAAGCTGTATGAGAGCTTACTTTTTGCTGTAGATATTTGGTAGTAGACATTTAACAAAACACAATAAATCTGGAAATTTTAAATTTAATCATTTATAGAATTCAATTATAATTAACATGTTAACATTATTCTGTGAGTCAATACGGCTAAGGTGATGCCCAACTTACATCTTTTTAAGTTTTAATTTGTTTTCATTAGAAAAATCACTAGTGATGGGCGAAACCAAACGGTAAAGTTCAGGGTCACCTAGTTTGTATTACTGTTAGTGTTTGGCAGCTCAAACATAGCTTGTTGAAACTCTGCAGTGCATCCATTTAACAAGCTTTTCCCGTGAGGGAACTTACAGCCCCATCACAGGCATGTTAAGTATTGGCATGGTTGTGATTGGCCGGCGCACTGTGTAAAAAAAAAAATAAAAAAATGGCGTGGAGTCTCCTCTATTCTTGATGACCAGTGCAGGTAAAGCTGACAGCTGAGGGCTTCATTGGAGTCCAGCTGTGTTTAATTAAACAGATAGGACTTGATTTGGAAAGGCACACACCTGTCTATAAGAGACCTCATAGCTCACTGTGCATATCAGACCAAATGAGAATCATGAGCTCAAATGAACTGCCTAAGGAGCTCAGAGACATAATTGTGGCAAGACATAGATCTGGCCAAGGTTACAAAATAATTTCTACATTACTCAAGGTTCCTAAGAGCACAGTTGCCTCCATAGTCCTTAAATGGAAGAAGTTTTGGACCACCAGAAGTCTTCTTAGACCTGGTCATCCAGCCAAACTGAGCAATCGTGGGAGAAGAGCCTTGGTGAGAGAGGTAAAGAAGAACCCCAAGATCACTGTGACTGAGCTCCAGAGATGCAGTAGGGAGATGGGAGAAAGTTCTACAAAGTCAACTATCACTGCAGCCATCCACCAGTCGGGCCTGTATGGCAGAGTGGCCCAACGGAAGCCTCTCCTCAGTGCAAGACATATGAAAGCGTGCAAAGTTTGCTCAAAAACACATGAAGGACTCCCAGACTATGAGAAATAAGATTCTCTGGTCTGATGAGATGAACATAGAACTTTTTGGTGATAATTGTAAGCGGTATGTGTGGCGAAAACCATCCACTGCTCAACACCTGCCCAATACAATCCCAACAGTAAAACATGGTGGTGGCAGCATCATGCTATGGGGATGTTTTTCAGCTGCAGGGACAGGACGACTGGTTGCAATTGAAGGAAACATGAATACGGCCAAGTACAGAGATATTCTGGATGAAAACCACTTCCAGAGTGCTCTGGACCTCAGAGTGGCCGAAGGTTCACCTTCCAACAAGACAATGACCCTAAGCACACGGCTAAAATAACAAAGGAGTGGCTTCAGAACAACTCTGTGACCATTCTTGACTGGCCCAGCCAGAGCCCTGACCTAAACCCAATTGTTTATCTCTGGAGAGACCTGAAAATGGCTGTCCACCAACGTTCACCATCCAACCTGACAGAACTGGAGAGAATCTGCAAGGAAGATTGGCAGAGGATCCTCAAATCCCAGTGTGAAAAACTTGTTGCATCATTCCCAAAAAGACTCATGGATGTACTAGCTCAAAGGGGTGCTTCTACTCAATACTGAGCAAAGGGTCTGAATACTTATGACCATGTGATTTTTCAGTTTTTATTTTTTAATAAATTTGCAAAAATTTCTACATTTCTGTTTTTTTTTAGTCAAGATGGGGTGCAGAGTGTACTTTAATGAGAAAAAAAATGAACTTTTTAGAATTTACCAAATGGATGCAATGAAACAAAGAGTGAAAAATTTAAAGGGGTCTGAATACTTTCCGTAACCACTGTATATCTCGGTGACAGTGACTTGAAATTTAGGATATTGTTGAAGTGACTGGAGAATCATTCACAGGTTGTCTGGATATGTGCAAAAGATAAAGTTGCTATAGCCTCCAGAGTTCTGTAAGGGTGTGACAGGTGCTGTCACATGCCTCTTTCTCTCGAAACAGTGTTCATGCTGATTTGTGACTGTTATCGTATGTGAATGTATAATGTTCTTTATCTAAAACACATAGTGTAGGACATAGGTATAGTGTAGGGTTCATAGTTTAGGTTAGTAATGGGAAAGGGCACTGTAGTTCAGGAAGTTAGTTAAGTTCAGTAGAGAATTAGTTAAGCATTACACCCACAGCACAAGGGAAATTCCCAGTTTGGAGGAATTAGCATTAGAGCAGTTTTATAGAAAATCATTTCCGGGTTACAGACAGTCTAGTGGGAGAGAATGAGTAGTGAGGAGAAGTAGGCAGAGTGAGACTGCCGTTAGTGGAGGCCTGTGTCAGGCCATTTAATTCCTGGGTTCAAGGCCCGGTGTAGGGTCTGTAACATATCCAGACAGAGAGAGAGATGGAGTGTGGCAGAGCAGACAGGAAAACAGACTCCATCAGCAGTAGCAGTAGCAGCAGTGAAGAAGTGTTTTACTAGTGCTAGTTATCAGAACAGAATGAGGACGCATTTAAGACAGAATCTGGACGCCAGCACAGTCCTAGGCTGATGGCCTGTCAGAGGTGCTCTAGGCGAGGCTTCTATATCCCTAGAAAGGAGATTCTTAGCTGGGTCCCATAAGAAGTGGATGATGTTGGGTCTCAGGAAGGGTAGAGAGCAAACACTGTAAAGGCACATTACCAAGGGTACTTCACTAACCAAAGAACTAGTCTTGTGTATGGAAGAATTGCACAGTAAAAGTGAGTCTGTTAACCCAGATCTATGATATCCTATCTTGCTTGAAGTCGGTGTTGGTTCCATGAATGGTGTAACAGTGAGTACAGCAAATCCTCCATTGCATCACACGCTCCGGTCTCAGTCCTTAATAGTAGAGGGGGCATTGGGCAAAGAGAAAAGAGTTTCGGTTTACGTTGACTACGTAACTTGCACATTTTTGCTGCAATAGGCAATGACATGTACAGAGTTAGGGCCAAATTTTCCATTTACCATATGTTAAGACTATCTATGGCATGTAATAGTTGAGGGGCGTTTTACAGATTTTACAAAAGCCTAGCAATACCTAGCTACACCTCTACCACTACAAGTATTGGAACTATGCTCCACGTTAGGCTCTATTGTAGCAGTAACTTTAAATGGACGACAATGATCCACTCTTGTTGCTTTAGGGAATGTAAGGTTTACTTTGGCCAAGTGCAGTTTGGAAACACCAGTGACAATTGTGATGCGGTGACTATTACCACCATCACGCTATGAGTACTGCTCCCTTGGAGGCCGATGGCAGTGGCCTGTGAAGTAGTGAGGTGAAGGGGATGAACAAGGAAGCAGGAGAGGCCATCAACCCTAACAACAGATAGGGCCTGATTCATCAAAGCCTTTATGCCAGAATTTTTGTGTAAAAAGCTTTGATAAGCAAAATGTTGGTGCAACACAAAGCTGCGCTAAAATATTGTGACTTATGGGAATCTCACAACATTTTCACTCAGCACTGACAAAGTGAGTGGAGCTGGGGTGGGACAGGGGTGTGACAACCCCACGCTTGTCAAATTCATGATGAGCGGTAGCATTGTAATAGCAATTGGGTATATTTTTGAAACACCACTGTAGAATTTGAATAGAATAGCGATTTGTGGTATAGAATTAAAATGTAACTTTTAATGTTCTCAATTAAAATAGATAACGTACAACAAATAAATCAATACAACATCCTAGCAGACTCAAAAGACAAGAACAACAGCACCTCTATTGGGGTAACATAAATGAATGGGATTTACGTCTCATACCCTCCCAAAGGACATCTGATCCGGTCACGACACTTATTACGGAAGAAATTACTCCTGCCTAAGGAATACTGTATCCTATAGGGAACTGACAACAAAAAGAGCTCCTTAAAATATGGTGATGGCCATCAAGCATACATTTACATAATACTCATAATCTGTTATAGATGGAACAATCACCCCCACCTGAAAATGCTGTGCCTTTTTCTGACGATACATCTTCAGCATCCTTGATGGACGAACCCCTATCAGATTCTAAGTTGTCCTCACTGGTCCAATCATTAATAAGCGGAAAAAGTCCTGAACCCGGCGGGTTTACTGTTAAATTTTATAATACATTCCTTCCCCTTCACTCCCCCTTCTCTCCCCCCTTATATTAGCATCGTTCAACCATGCTACCAACATTAATCCATTTCCCTCCCAAACTACAGAGGCCCACATCACAATACTACCTAAATCTGGTAGGGACCCCTTCCTTTGCTCAAATTACAGGCTTATCTCTTTGCTGAATGTCGACTTAAAAATATATGCAAAATATTGGCAAATAGACTCCAGCCCCTACTCTAACCATATTCATTTGGATCAAGTTGGGTTGCAGGTCGGTAGAGAGTCCTGCGATAACACACTAAAAACCATTAAATCATTCACAACGCTCAAACAAGAAACATACCTCTTTTAATACTGTCACTCGACACTGAAAAAGCGTTTGACAGAATATCATGGTCAGCCATCTATTACTCCCTCAAAAAACTCAATATAAGAGAATGCTTTATAGCTAAAATAATGGCCCTCTATTGTAACCCTTCAGCAAGATTAAAGATAAATGGAACCCTGTCCCCATCATTCACAATCTCTAATGGAACAAGACAGGGGTGCCCTCTCTCCTGTATATCCTTGTGATGGAACATTTACTATCCTCTATTCGTGATAACCCTGATATTAAAGGTATCACTATAGGGCAAACAGAATATAAATGCTCTGCCTTTGCGAATGATGTCATTCTATACATTACAAGCCCACATACGTCAATTCCATCTATCATGGCAGAGGGCGATCATTTTGGCACATGGTCCAATTTCCAAATAAACACTTCAAAATCTCAGGCTCTCAATGTTTCTGTTAGAACTCTCCTGTTAGTTTTTTCCTAGTTTTCTGGTCACATGACCTTTTTGCCTATTTAATCCTGCTCCGCCCTTCTGGCCTTGCTGGACTTCATTGTAATTTCAACTCTTTAGCTAGCCAGGTGCTTTGTTACCTTACTCCGTCAGTTTAGCTAGGTCTCTTGACCTCTATTTTCTATGTTGTTTGTTTGTCCTTTTCTGCTACAATTTCTGCTAGGAGGTGTCCATCTTACTCCCAGTCCCTAGTTCTTGTAGGGATCCCTCCCTCACATCTATAGGTCTTCGTACAGACTAGCTGAGGACTTTAGCGGGTCTGATCGCAGGATCAGGTTCCCCGTTACATCGTAGGGATCAAGCTTAGTTCTATTGTAGGGACAGATCTCCTGTCTTTCCTTAGTGCTTGTAGCAGATCACAACAGTAAGTCCAGCCCAAAAATTTCTCTAAGGAAAGACCTCCAGTTTCCATCATGGTGTCGGTTCAGGATTTGGCTCAACGCTTGCAGGGACTCTCTCTGGAGGTGGCCGAGCTCCAACAACACGTGAGTAGCTGTTCTGGAGCGCATTTTGTAGAGCCAAAGATACGTTTGCCTGATTTCTTTTTTGGTGAACAACAAGATTTTTTTTCCTTTAAAAATGCTTGTTTATTGTATTTTCGTTTAAGACCCAGATCCTCTGGTGATGAATTACAGCGCATAGGGTTCATAATGTCACTTTTGCGCAAGGAACCCCGCTCTCAGGAAAAAGACCGCAGGTTTTCTGAAGGTTTGTGCTTTTATTGCGGAAAATCTGACCATTTCATTAAGAACTGTGTGCTTCGTATGAACAAAGAAAAAAAAAAGGTCAGTTACGCCCGTATAGCCTGTTTAAACACTAAGGGGGTATTTCTTTCTGCTACTACCGCTGCTCAGGAAGAATTAATTGAATTTCGGTATTTGTGGATTGTGGTTCTACTCTGAATGTGATTGATGGGGGATTCTTGGAAAGACTTAAGTTAAAACCCAAACCTTTGTCATCCCCTATTGCCGTGGTTTCTGTCGATGGTTCTCCCTTGAAATGTGTTACTCACAAGGTTTATGAATTTCCCCTCACTATTAATGGTATTCACCAAGAAAATTTGGATTTGGTGGTATTAAATAATTTGCCTTCTCCAGTAGTCTTGGGTTTACCCTGGTTAAAATTGCACAATCCTGTACTGGATTGGTCTACCAATGAAATTAAGTCCTGGAGCACTAAGTGTTATGACAAGTGTTGTAACGGGCGCATTGCTGCTGTGGATAAAGGGGAATTACCTGTACCTATTCAGGATTTTTGGAAAGTTTTTTCTGAAGAGGAGTCGCAAGTTTTGCCTCCTCATAGAGACTATGATTGTACCATTGAATTTGTCCCTGGAGCGACTCTCCCTAAAAGTCGTTTATTTAACCTTACTATTCCCGAGAGAAAGGCTTTGGAGGAATACATACAGACGAGCTTGGCCGCCGGTCATATCAGACCCTCTAAGTCACCTGTGGCTATTGGATTTTTTTTTGTTAAAAAAAAGGACGGCGGTTTATGTCCCTGTCTGGACTTTCGCGAGATTAATAAAATTACTGTACGCAATCCCTACCCACTGCCATTGATTCCTGATTTGTTTAACCAGTTAGTGGGGGCCAAATGGTTCTCTAAAATTGATCTCCGGGGGGCATACAATTTGTTGCGCATGAAGGAGGGTGATGAATGGAAAACTGCTTTTAACACTCCTGTGGGTCATTTTGAGAATCTGGTTATGCCTTTTGGTCTTACCAATGCACAAGCATTTTTTCAGAATCTTATTAATGATATCCTTAGACCTTTGATCGGCAAAAATGTGGTTGTGTATTTGGATGACATTTTGATTTATTCGCCTGATCTGGAGTCTCATTGGCGGAGCGTACGTGAGGTATTGCAGTTATTGATTGACAATTCGCTTTTTGCTAAGCTGGAGAAATGTGAGTTCGCTGTACAGAGAATTAGTTTTTTGGGCTACATTATCTCCAGCGAGGGCTTTGAGATGGACCCCGTGAAAGTTCAAGCTGTGCAGGAATGGCCTAGGCCTATTGGTTTGAAATCGATACAAAGGTTTTTGGGTTTCGCCAATTACTACAGAAAATTCATTAAAAATTTTTCTATTATTGTTAAACCACTGACCGATCTCACCAGGAAAGGTGCTAATACGGTTCAGTGGACTACTGAGTAGTGTTGAGCCACCCCCGTAGTGTTCGAGTTCGGTTCGGTTCGTCGAACACCCGTGTGTTCGCCGAACTGTTCGTCGAACTGTTCGTCGAACACCTTCGAACACCGTTAAAACCAATGGCAGGCAAACAAAAACACATAGAAACACATAGAAAACACCTTCAAAGGTGTCCAAAAGCTGACAAACTGCTCAGAAGACATAACTAACACATGGAAAAGTGACAAGTACATATAGTCATGCGAAAATAAAAGAGGTGGAGGAGTAAAAGGAGGGGGAGACACAGATATAGGCATGTCATGCCCTTCTAAAATCCAAAAAGTGAGAAGCCGACACGGCCAGTCCGCTCCTGCCCGTGCCACCTCCGTGTCGCCGGGTTTGTGCAAGAGCCGCGGTGAACCCTGACGGCCAGCCCCCCTTTCCCAATACTGGTGCCTGTCCGCTGGTGGGTCGAGCGAGCCCCCCTGTGGTGGAGGCAGCTCTAAGCTTTTTAATTTAAATTGTCTCTCTAATTTGAATGAATACACTTTAAATCCATTTACAAGGATCTATTGGAGGGCAAGTCTCATGCCAGCAGCCGCGGTAATTCCAGCTCCAGTAGCGTCCACTAAAGCTGCTGCAGTTAAAAAGCTTTTATAAGGATCGAGCTCGGCTGTCCACCGCAAGGCATCCTACTGCCAGTCCCAGCCCCTATGCCTTGGGGTGCCTCCTGATGCTCTTCACTAAGTATCCCATGGTCCCGAAGCATTTCCTTTGAAAAAATTAAGTGTCTAAACTACAGGTGGTGCAGCTTGCTTAATCCGCTCACTAGCAGACACTGCTACTAGGCACAAAGTATTTCCTGGGCTAGATGCAGTTAAAAATTTGTAATTAGATACTCTCGTTGGATGCTGAGAAAGCATTCCATAGAGTCTCCTGGCACGCCATATATGATTCTCTTAAAAAGCTTGGGGTAGGGGTCTAGGGGACCCTTTTATAGCCAAAATCACGGCCCTGTATCGCAATACGTCACCAAGGCTGAAGATAAATGGAACTGTAGCACCCTGAGGGCTCGGTTGCTACAGACGTATTGCACCTCACCCAGAGGTGTGATATCTCACTCTCAGGTAAGGATGGAGTGTGGATCAGGACCCGACACCTGCATGCATTACACCACATTGCCGTGGGGCAGGGCGACCAATATGCCCCTGAGATGGGCACGACAGTCCCTGTCCCTGGCTGGAGTGGGGGAAGGGAACACTGAGGAAGGGGAACCCTGTAGTGCAGGAGCAGGGAGGAAGCAGTTCCTGGGTGCATTGAGAAGGGAGTATAAAAGGTGGGCACCATCTTAGTTCAGTGCAGAGAAGTCTGAGCAGAAGTGGCAGGGAGCAGGGGCTCTGCATGAGCTCTGCTCCGGAGGCGGGCCTAGTAACAGAGGCCCAGGCCTGGAAGAGGGAGAAGGAAGGAAGAGGAGCGGAGAAGGCTCCAGGAACGAGGAATGAAGGGATCCCAGGGGTGCGGACGGGCGAGTCGCCACCGCACGCCCGAATCCACCTGCGTGGAGGGGTCAGGCCAAAGGGGGAGACCGGTCCCCGAACTAGTGGAGGCAGGAAACGACCCTCAGCTAGAAACCGGAGGCTCTGACATTTTATGTGGCGCAGCCCCTCGCTACACCCGCTAGGAAGGCACCACATAGGGTCAGGGAAACTGGCGCCAAGTTTACCAAGAGGAGGCCCGAGGCAGCCGGACAGAAGTGTTGGTAAGAAAGGCCAGACAAAGGACACACAAAGGGGGTCCTGTGAAGTGCTCCAAAGTTATCTGGGAGTTGTCTGAGCCCCTCACCTGGTGAGCACAGTACGACGTGGGCAGCCGTTACCTGCAGACGTGGTCTGGATAATAAGAACTGTGAGTAAAGGCCCTGAACTGCATCACTGACTCCGTGTCGTTACTGCTGCTGCCCTGCACCATCACCCCCATCCTCCGCATACACTGCCCTGAGGCTATACTCCTCCCGTGGGGAGTTATGCTACGCTCTGCTGCACCCACAACACCAGCCTCAGTGGTCTGCCCTGTAGCGGCGGTTCACTCTGACCGCAATCCACGGGTGGCGTAGTTGGACATTTAAACATGAAAACCACATAAATAGTTCCGCCACTGGTTTGACCGCCCTGAGCCACGGAACTGGGTCGCGGCCACGAAGACTACAACCACCAGCATCCACCAAAAAGGGTCCGGCTCCGGGTGTCCCAAGGCCCAGGGGGTGCGTCAGAACATTTTCATCACCTTTCACAATCACCAATGGGACAAGGCAGTGATGTCCTCTGTCCCCTCTCTTATACATCCTAGTGACGGAGCACCTGCTCTCATCAATTCGCCATAACCCCAATATTAGGTGGATTGAGGTGGGAGGCACCGAGTACAAGTGCTCTCTATTTGCTGATGATGTCCTAGTATATATCACTCAATCACATATATCCATCCATGCTGTTATGGCTGAAATAGATCACTTTGTTACATGGTAAAATTTTAAAATCAATGCAGCGAAGTCTGAGGCCCTCGATGTCTCCCTCCCCAAATCCATATAGGATTCCATCCAGTCCAACTTTCCCTTTGCCTGGCCCTCACAGGGTATCAAATACTTAGGAATTCCTATTCATAGAGACCTCTCCCATCTATGTTATCTTAATTTTGGGCCCTTTATTGAACAACTCCATACAGACCACGGTTGGCAAGTTAGAACTGTAAGATTCACTACGTGAACCACTGGTGTTTTGTGGAAAAGCACATGTACACTGCGTTCCAAATTATTATACAAAAAGTGTTTAGGAGTGATAAGGGAAGAATTTGTTTGTTTGTCAGTTAAACTCATTGATGGTGATGTGTGTCAGGGCTCTTTATATCACTGTAAGCAATTGCAGACACCTGTGCTAATTAGTTTGGCAGGTGTGTCCAATGAAAGGCAAGACTACTTAAGAAGGCTCTCTCACATTATTAAGCAGCCTACATTTTCTGCCAAAATGGGAAAGAAAAAGGATGTGTCGGCTGCTGAGAAGCAACAAATTGTGGAGTGTTTAGGTCAAGGCATGACTACAATCAACATTGTGCGATGATCAGGATGAAGTGTCTTGGCAATCAAGAAGTATGTAGCTGATTCACAGTACACACGTGTGCGTGCTGATAAGGGCAAATTGAGGACTCTTTCCTACAGGCAATTACGTCAGGTTGAAAGAGCAGCGGCAAAAAAGCCTTGTCATAGCAGCAGACAAGTTTTTGAAGCTGCTTGTGCCTCCAACGTCCCCCGAACAACAAGATGCAGGGTCCTTCAGAGGTTTGCAGCTGTGCATGCGCCATCCTGTCGACCTCCTCTATCCACTTCACACAAGCAGAAACGGCTCCAGTGGGCCAAACATTACATGAAGACTGATTTCAAAACTGTTTTGTTCACGGATGAGTGCCGTGCAGCGCTCGATGGTCCAGATGGATGGAGTGGAGGATGGCTGGTTGATGGACACCCCACGCAAACACGGCTACAGCGCCAACAAGGAGGAGGTGGAGTAATGTTTTGGGCTGGAATCATGGGGAGAGAGATTGTCGGCCCCTTTAGGATCCCTGAAGGCGCTAAAGATGAACTCCATAATGTATGTGGATTTTCTCAAACAGCACTTCCTGCCATGGTTCAAGAAGAAGAACCGTGTATTTCACAGCAAGATCATTTTTCTGCATGATAATGCACCATCTCATGCTGCACATAAAACATCTGCATCTCTGGCTGATATGGGCATAAAAGGGGACAAACTTATGGTGTGACCCCCATGCTCCCCTGACCTCTACCCCATTCAGAACCTTTGGAGCATCATTAAAAGGAGTGTCTATGATGGCGGGAGGCAGTTCACATCTAAGCAACAGCTCTGGGAGGGTATTCTGTCCTCATGCAAAACAATTGAAGCAGAAACCATCCAAAACCTGACAAATTCAATGGACGAGAGAGTTCAGAAGCTCCTTTCGAACAAGGGGTCCTATGTGAAAATGTAACATCACCTAGAATAAAGTTTTGAGTTGAAAACTGTTTGATTTCAGTTTCTAACAACCTGCTAATGCTTATAATTTCAAAAATGACCATTTTTTTGGTCTTTATTAAAATGAAAAGGTTGATCGAAAAGTTTGGGGGATCTATGAGTGTGGCAACCCAGTAGTCATGATTACTTCGAATTCTGACAATATGAGGGTCATGCTGCAGGTAGTGCAGCAAGAAGGCACTTATGTGCCTTGCGCATCTCGGAGCCTCAAAATTATTTTCCGGGCTAGATGCAGCTAAAAATTATTTTTAATTTTAAATCTGGTGAAGCTTTAGTATAGATGGCCTAATAGGATCAGTGCTGCACACTGCTACAAAGCCCAAATTATTTTCCAGTCAAGATACAGATAAACATGATTAGTAATTTGAAAGCTTAAAACGGTTGGTAGGGTGATTTTAACCAATCATCAAGCTTTTACTCTCCCCAGGATGACACAGGGGTAGAAAAGTCGTTTCGGATCCATGATTTGTTCATCTTTATGAACGTGAGTCTGTCTACATTATCAGTGGAGAGCCGCGTGTGCTTATCTGTCAGCACACCACCAGCAGCGCTGAACACACGTTCAGACAGAACGCTGGCTGCGGGTCATGACAAGATCTCCAAGGCGTAAGTGGCTAGCTCCGGCCATTTATCCAGATTGGAAGCCCAAAAAGAGCAAGGGTCCAGTGACACAGTCGTTGCTTCAATATTTACTTGGAGATACTCCTGTACCATCGTCTCTAGGCGTTGACTATGTGTCAGACTTCTTGTCTCCTGTGGCCTTGCAAAGGATGGGCTAAAAAAGTGGTGAAATGATTCCGCAAAATTGATGTTACCAGCAGATACTGTGGTTCTGTTACGGTTTGAGTGCTGAACACTTGACGGTCCCACGGTTGGCAAGTTGGAACTGTGAGATTCACTACGTGCACCACTGGTATTTTGTGGAAAAGCACATGTAAGATTCTGCAACAGTCTCTGCTGATACTCCTGCATGCGTGCATCCCTTTCTATGGCAGGAATAATTTCTGCAAATTTACTTTTGTACCGGGGATCTAACAGTGTGGCAACCCAGTAGTCAGGATTATTTCTAATTCTCACAATTCGAGGGTCATGTTGCAGGTAGTGCAGCAAGAAGGCACTCATGTGTGTTGCGCATCCAGGAGCACCAAGTCCCTGTTGTGTTGGTGGCGAGGTAACAATCATGCTTCCTTCCTCTGTCCTCTCCCCCCAACCTCGCACAACAGAAATGTGATCAAGGTCTCCCTCATCTGATGAGTCTTCCATCAGTTCGTCCTCCACTTCTTCCTGGGCTCCTGCACCTTCCTCACTAGTTTGGCTGCTACCATGCGCCCTGGTAAAACCATCTCCCCCACCCTCACATGCCTGCCGCCTTGGTGCTGCCGACCGTCTGGACCTTGCAGATGTTAGCCCTTCCGCATACAACTCCTCCTCCTCTACTTCCTCCACCTCCTCTTGTGCCACCACCTGACTCCGAATTCTGTTTAACATGTGCTCCAGCATGTAAATCACCGGAATAGTCATGCTGATAATGGCATCGTCAGCACTAAACATCTTCGTCGCCATTTCAAAACTGTGCAGAAGGGTGCATAGGTCCCTGATCTGAGACCACTCCTCCAGCGTGATTTGCCCCACCTCTGAATCTCGTTGGCCCAGGCTATACGTCAGAACGTATTGCACCAGGGCTTGTCGGTGCTGCCACAGTCGCTGCAACATGTGCAGAGTTGAATTCCACCGGGTAGGCACATCGCATTTTAGCCGGTGAAGTGGCAGGCCCAACGATTTCTGTAGAGATGTAAGTCGCTGAGCTGCGGGATGCGAACGGCGGAAGTGAGCACACAGCGACCGTGCCCTCTGCAGAAGGCCATCTAGTCTGGGATAGTGGGCTAAAAATTGCTGGACAACCAGGTTCAACACTTGAGCCATACAAGGCACGTGTGTGACATTGCCCCGGCGAAGGGCCGCACCCAGGTTTGCAGCATTGTCGCACACGGCCTTCCCTGGTTTCAGGTCCAGTGGAGACAACCATTCATGAAATTGGTTCTCCAGAGCTGACCACAACTCCTCAGCTGTGTGACTCACATTTCCCAGACATTTCAATGTAAAAACCGCCTGATGACGTTGAGCCCTACTGCCAGCATAGTAAGGAGGTGTGCAGGATCCCTTCTGAGCAGTTAGAAAGCTTGTGGCATGACCAGACAGGCTTTGGGTGCAGGTGGAAGACCGAGAGGAGGTTGAGGAGGCAGAAGCAGTGGAGGAACTTTGACATAAAGAGGATTGACGCACAACTCGTGGGGACGGCAAGACTTGGACAGCAGCCCCTTGTCCTGCTGTCACCATAGTTACCCAGTGCCCAGTCAGCGACATGTAACGCCCCTGTCCATGCCTACTCGTCCAAGTGTCTGTGGTGAAATGCACCCTGTCACACACAGAGTTTCTCAAAGAAGCGGTGATGTTGTGTGCGACATGCTGGTGGAGCGCAGGCACACCTTTCTTTGAGAAGTAGTGCCGACTGGGCATCTGGTACTGGGGCACTGCGACGGACATAAGGTCTCGAAAATCCTCTGTGTCCACCAGGCGGAAAGGCAGCATTTCTGTAGCCAAGAGCTTGCAGATGGTGAAATTCAACCTCTTAGCTTTCTCATGGCTAGGAGGAAATGGTCTTTTACTTGTCCACATCTGAGGGACCGAGGGCTGGCTATTGTGCTTAGACGGGGTTGATAAGGGTGTCCCCGGCAAACTGCCGGTCTGTGAGGAAGATGCAGGCGGACATGTTAGGTTGCCTTGATCCAAAGGTGGTGCTATCGATGTCGGACAGCGCTCAACACCAGCTGGTGTTACCACCTCCAAAGAAAATGATGACCTGCCAATCACGCTGGCTGTTGCGGGTAAAGAGGTGGCAGGTCTGCGCCCCAAAACAGGTGTGACTGCTGTTCCCCCAGTCACAGAGGATGAAGAGGCCGCGGATGCACAAGATATGGCAGACGGTGATTGGCCCGGCCGGCTAGGCCGCATTGTAGCACACTGAGCTTCCCACTGCAACTTATGCTTCATGTCCATGTGCCGGTTCATGCATGAAGTACTCAAACTATGTATTTTTTGGCCTCTACTTAGCTTTTGCTGACAAATGTTACAGATAACACGAGTTGGGTCATCTTTATCGATCTGAAAAAATGCCCAGGCTATGCAAGGCTTAGCACCCATGCGACCTGAAGAGCCACCATGACTTGTGGTGAGAGGCAGAGTTGTGTTTGAGGATGCAGTTGTTGATGTGCTTCCAGTACTACGTCTCTGTCCAGGAAGGCGCAACCTGACCTCGTCGTCACTAGCATCTTCCTCCACCTCCTCTGCTGACCTCATCTCTTGGCTGACTGTGGGTTGACAGTAAGTGGGATCTCCGACCTCATCATCATCACCCTGTGCGTTATCACACCCGTCGTCCTCAGAGCCAACCTTTTCCTGCCCTGACAAAAAACTAAAGTTGTCGCTCCAATCAGGTATTTGAGTCTTATCATCGTCTTCCTCATTGTCTCCACCAACAGGAGTTACAGTTTGGGAATGAGGGTCTACATTATGGTCAGAACCTTCTGCGTCTGGTCCTGGATCCGACTCATAAAGATTCTGGGCATCAGTGCAGATCATTTCCTCGTCTGGATTCACAGAAGCGCTGGAGTCGACCTCTGATTCCCAGGCTATAGTATGAGTAAACAGCTCTGCAGACTCAACCATCTGTTCTACCTCATACTCAGACGGGCAGCTGGAGATTTGGGAGCTGTGAGGAAGCAAGTGCGATTTGGGTGACACCTTTGAGGACTGGAGTATTTGTGATGTTGAATTTGATGTGGAGGAGAGCCCACTTAAAGTAGCACTTGATATCCGTTGAAGCACCTGCTGTTTTTGTGCCTCATCTGGAATTTGTAGCGATTGGCGTGGCCGTAAGAAAGGGATCTTATCACATTGTCCGCTAAAAGAAGTAGACATTTTAGTTTGGCTGGAAGATGGTCTTTCTTCTGCAGATGTTACTGTTGCTTTAACACCTACCCCACGGACACAACCTTTTTTCCCCTTCCCAACACGCCTATTCCCCTTTCCACCAGCAGCAGGCCTTTTTCCACTCATTTTGGTGGTTAACTAATTCACAACTCTGGAGTTGTTTGCACAAAAAAACAATGGATGGTAACCGAGCAGAGCTGAGTGGCCAAACTGTGGTATTAGGCCAAAACTATTGGCTGGGTTAGATGCAGAAAAAAATTATTTTGAATTTGCAACCTGATGGAGGTCAGTATAGATGGACTAATACAAATAGTCCCACACACTGCTAGAAGCCCAAATATTTTTTCAGAGGTAATGTAGATGCAGATAAAAATTATTTTTCATTTGCAACCTGATGGAGGTCAGTATAGATGGACTAATAGACCAAGTCCCACACACTGCTAGAAGCCCAAATATTTTTTCAGAGCTAGATGCAGAAAAAAATTATTTTTAATTTGCAACCTGATGGAGGTCAGTATAGATGGACTAATAGACCAAGTCTCACACACCGCTAGAAGCCCAAATATTTTTTCAGAGCTAGATGCAGAAAAAAATTATTTTTAATTTGCAACCTGATGGAGGTCAGTATAGATGGACTAATAGACCAAGTCCCACACACCGCTAGAAGCCCAAATATTTTTTCAGAGCTAGATGCAGAAAAAAATTATATTCAGTTTGCAACCTGATGGAGGTCAGTATAGATGAACTAATAGAATGATGCTATGCCCAAAAGATTTTACTTCACTAGGTGCAGTAAAAAAATTGGTATTCTATACACAGGTGTTATATCTTGCAACACAGATAGGCTACTCCACTGACTAACACACTCTGCAATAGGCCAAAAAGGATTAGCTTTGCTAGATTCAGCCAAATGCTGTGAAAAAAACTTGCACAGCACTGGCACAGACCTGCCTGGCAAAAACTGATAGGAACTCATGTAACCTAGTCCTGAAAAGGACTCCAATTACAATTAGTCTTTACTCCCACAACCTATCTATTTAAGAGCACAGACCTCCCTGATAAAAGTCGTAGGAAATTCTGTAACCTAGTCCTTAAAAGGACTGCAATCACAACTATTCCCTACTCCCAAGCTATCTGTATATTTGTGCGAAAATTGGCTTGAAATTAACAAGGTATAGCGCACACAGCAACAGCGGTGCCGTCTAACACGCAGCTGCAGCAGTGAGAAAATGGTGGCGACGGGGAAAATGGCTTGGTCTTATAGGGCAAGGACATGTGACATACACTGCCAATGACACATGCCCTTGCTTGTGTGAAAAAAAGCACTTCGCTCCGTGTGTGCGCTGCTGATAGGCTGACAGATTGCACCTCCCCACTGTAAATGCGGGAAAGAAAAAAAAAATGGAGATCTTCATTGTTCCTGCAGAGATCCATCCCCTGCCCCTCCCCCCACCCCGCTGTACACTCAAACTGCGTATTAACATTAATTTTCATCATTACTGAGAAAAAATCCAGTTATGATTTTGGTGCACGAACAGTTATCGAACATAACCTCGAACAGCCGAATTTTTCTCAAATTGTTCGTGTTCGCCGAACGGCTCGAACACCGCCCAAAACAGCTCGAATTTGAGATTGGCGAACAGTTCGAGTAGAACAACGCTCATCTCTACTACTGAGGCCATTGAAGCTTTTGTGTTTCTAAAGGAGAGGTTCAGCTCTGCCCCCATCCTTATGCAGCCTGATGTGACTAAGCCGTTTTTGGTTGAGGTTGATGCTTCTTCTGTGGGGGTCGTTGCGGTGTTGTCTCATGAAAACAAGGATGGAGTACATCCCTGTGCCTTTTTTTCAAAAAAATTTTCTGAGACGGAACTTAATTACGATATTGGTAATCGGGAATTGCTGGCTACTAAACTTGCATTTGAACACTGGCGTCATCTCTTGGAAGGTGCTGATTTTCCTATTCAGGTTTTCACTGATCATAAAAATCTGATCTATCTTGATGCTGCCAAGCGCTTGAATGCCCGTCAGGCTAGGTGGGCACTTTTTTTTTTTGCGGTTTAATTTTTCCGTTACTTACATCCCGGGTACCAAGAATGTTAAAGCTGATGCTTTGTCTCACAGCTTTTCTCCCATGGTCGGTGCTGAGGAGGAGGAGAGCATTTTACAAGAAGGTGTTGTGATTGCTGCATTGGACTCCATTTTGGAAGATGAGATTCTTAAAGCACAGGAGAATGCCCCATCTAACACTCCCCATGGGAGGTTGTTTGTGCCTAGGACCTTTAGGAGAGATTTGTTTGTTGAGTGTCATGAGTCTCGGTTGGCAGGTCATCCAGGAATTTCTGAGACCAAGAGACTAGTGGGTCGCAGTTTTTGGTGGCCTGGATGGCAGAAGGAAGTCATTAAGTGGGTGCATCAATGTACTGTGTGTGCTAGATCTAAGTCTTCGCATGCTCCTGCTGCGGGGTTGCTTTGCCCTCTGGAGGTTCCTAGTGCACCTTGGACACATCTGGCTATGGACTTTATTACTGACCTTCCCCCCTCTGAGGGTTTCACGGTCATCTGGGTGGTCTTTGTCAAGGAGCTTGTCAGACTCCATGGTCTTCCTACTGACATTGTTTCTGATAGGGGACCTCAGTTCATGGCTCGTTTTTGTCGTGCCTTTTGTGACAGGTTGGGAGTTCATTTGTCATTTTCATCTGGATATCATCCTGAGTCTAATGGCCAGACAGAAAGGAAGAACCAGGATGTTGAGCAGTTCTTGCGTTGTTTTGTGGCAGACAATCAAGAAGGGTGGTCTGAGTTTCTGCCGCTTGCTGAATTTGCTCTTAACAACCATACATCCTCTTCTGCTGGGTGTTCGCCTTTTTTTTGTTGTTCTGGGAGACATCCGTCTTTTGGGTCATTCTCCAAATTGGTATCGGCTGTGCCTGAGGAGGAGAGTTTTTCCGGTGATTTGGAAAGAGTTTGGACGGATGTGTGTGGTAATCTGCAGG
Organism: Phyllobates terribilis; assembly: GCF_046119375.1. Taxonomy (NCBI): domain Eukaryota; kingdom Metazoa; phylum Chordata; class Amphibia; order Anura; family Dendrobatidae; genus Phyllobates; species Phyllobates terribilis. The sequence continues at coordinate 596,818,942 of NW_027362765.1, read as the reverse complement.
AGGCTAACAAAAAATCTAAGAGGTACTTTGACAGGAAACGTCAAGAGGTTTTGTTTACGGCTGGTGACATGGTTTGGTTGTCCTCTAAGAATCTGCGGTTGAGGATTCCTTCTAAAAAATTGGGTCCCAAGTTTGTAGGGCCCTTTAAGGTGCTTCAGGTAGTTAACCAATCTGCTGTTAGGTTGGAGATTCCCACCTCCTGGAAGATTAATCCGGTGTTCCATGTTTCTCTATTGAAAAAAGCTGATGTATCTGATAGAGACGCCACTGCCACTGTTCCTCCGGTGGTGGAGGACGGGGAATATGAAATTTCCCGCATCCTTAATTCTAGACGGTATAGAGGGAGTTTGCAGTATCTCGTCGCTTGGAAGGGTTTCGGTCCCGAGGATAACTCATAGGTGAGGGCGAATGATGTTTCTGCTTCCAGACTTGTCAGAGCGTTTCACAGGAGGTTTCCTGATAAGCCTGGGCCTAGGGGATCCGGAGGATCCTCATAGAAGAGGGTATACTGTTAGAACTCTCCTGTTAGGTTTTTTCTAGTTTGCTGGTCACATGACTTTTTTTGCCTATTTAATCCTGCTCCGCCCTTCTGGCCTTGCTGGACTTCATTGTAATTTCAACTCTTTAGCTAGCCAGGTGCTTTGTTACCTTACTCCGTCAGTTTAGCTAGGTCTCTTGACCTCTATTTTCTATGTTGTTTGTTTGTCCTTTTCTGCTACAATTTTTGCCAGGAGGTGTCCATCTTACTCCCAGTCCCTAGTTCTTGTAGGGATCCTTCCCTCACATCTATAGGTCTTCGTACAGACTAGCTGAGGACTTTAGCGGGTCTGATCGCAGGATCAGGTTCCCCGTTACATCTTAGGGATCAAGCTTAGTTCTATTGTAGGGACAGATCTCTTGTCTTTCCTTAGTGCTTGTAGCAGATCACAACAGTTTCCTTGCCAACTACCACTCAGGCTATCATTCAATGAAATTTTCCTTTTTCTTGGCCATCACAGGGTATAAAATACTTAGGGATACGCATACATAGTGATCGTTCTTGACTGTTTGACCTCAATTACAAAACCTTACTTGGTCAAATCCATAAGGACCTTAATTCATGGACTGTGAAGGATTTCTCATTGTTCGGCAAAGTAAATATATTAAAAATTATTATTTTACCTAGACTGCTTTACCTTTTTCAAACTATCCTGGCCAGAATCCCTTTACATTTTTGGAAACATCTATGTAGTAGCTTTTGTAAGTTCATCTGGCCGACTGGTCGTCCACGTATTCGTTGTGATATATTAGTCAGGTCTAAACAGATGGGAGGCCTCGGTATTTCGGATTGTAGAAAATACTGCATGGCAGCAGTCAATGCCAGAATACTCGATTATTTTCACCATCAACGTGGGAAGCTTTGGGTTCATATAGCACAAATTATATGTCCAAGGGCATTAACTACAGTCCCCTGGAACCCACATCCCTCAGTCCCTAAACCCTCTCACCAATCATACAGCACATACTGTACAATCCTATCCCTACATCAAGACAATAAGAAGATCTCTCTATTTGACCCACAGGGTCGATTATACCCAATCTCAGACAATTCTACCTTTTTACCGGGGCTATCTTCCAATCAATTTCTGGGTAGAAGTAAATATCACCCTCTTCACTTTGCTCATGTACTATCTAACGCATCTTTAATACCCCTCAACGAGATATTTCAGGACTGCTCTATCCCTCCAAGAACCGACTATGACTATAGACAATTGTAACATTTCTATTCCCATGTTAGAAAAGATAGACGGCTCAATTGGGATCTTACAAATTTTGAAAAACTGTGCCTCTCATCGTCTCCACCCTTGCACTCCATCTCATTGCTCTTGTGGCGCCCCTGAGGGTTGGATCGCCACAGGGATGCTGCACTTCTCTAATGGAGTGTAGTGTTCCTCCTCTGAGGTAAGAACAGTGTAATAGTCGGGACCCAACCTTTGCATCCAAAACCACATTTCTCCACCAGAGGGGGCCGGTATGCACTTGGTTCTCCCCTCCTGGTTACAGGGAGACTGGGGAACCAAGAGAGAGGGGAACCAGTTAGTGGGTGAGGGTGGAGGACTTACAAGTTAGTTACACTTTAAATTTCATATTTAATAAAAAGCCATCTTGGGTTTTGGTTCTTTGATCGCTCTTTGACAGTCTTTATGCTGTCAATTGCTGAGTGTACTGTGATCTCCCACCCTAACGTGGATCCTATGCGGGCCCGCATCAGATGGAGACACAACCCTCGTGCCCCGGCCTTGGGACGAGGGTTAGGTTGTAGACAAGGAATGTCTCGACCCGGTCAAGGACCAGGACCAAGAAGGCCCGGAGCTTAAGAGTGTGGCTCCATAGCAAATGGATCCAGGGGAGGATGCAGACGAAGCGGTGTACGCCACCTGTCCTCACCACCTGATATATTCAGAGGGAGTCCGGCTGCAAGAGGGGAACCGGCCCCCGACACCCGACCTTGTTACTCCATGTCCTGGTCGGGAAAGCCCGGTAGGCCCTGAGGATCCCACCGGGTATCGGACGGAGCGGAGCTGCCACCCGTGCCCTTGTTCTGAGTGGAGCTCAGAGGGAGACCTGGCCTATTTGCACACACACGGACAGGAAAGGATTCGGTCTGTAGTTCAGGAACACTCTGGTGCTGGGTCCCGATTGAACGCTGGACTGGCTCGGAGGTTGTCGGACCCCCGTCTCTGGTGACCGAAGGACTCCGCGGGGAGCAGGGAGTGGCCTTCCTTCTGTCAACTCTAAAGTGAGTAAAGCCTTGGAATTTCACTCCTATGGCCTCCGGACTGTTTATTCTGCGCCACACCGCGCGACGCGGCGCCCGTACTTCTCTACTACTACCCCCATCCTCCTGTCTCTCTGCCCTGAGGCCCTGCTCCGCCTGTGGGGAGTAGTAATACCTCTGGCCGCCATAACACCATGCCTCAGCGTACTGCAGCAGCGCTGGTGGCCTTCACCAGGTGCCACAGGTGGCGTAGTCGTAAATCAGCCACTCAACCCGGACAAGCCCACACAATCCTTTTAATGTGACAGCCCTGAGCACGGGTCAGGTCCGGGCCACGGCTGCACCCCATCTCTCCATCACAGGACCCGACTCCGAGTCCCCCATCTCCCAGGGTAAACAAAAGGGCTTCCGAGAAGAGGCGTCACACTCTACAAATACTTAATAGCCCATAATACTGACTAGCCCAGGGGAATGGGGATGACTCGGTACCCGGGCCTTTAGCCTGGCCTTTAGGGATGTCGCGGTGGTCGGCTCCCGGGCCCGTACTCTGGGCCTCTCTTTTTAAAGGGGTTGGTGTTTTTGGTTAAGTTTATAAAAGAGTTCATGACGCCACCTGTGGCTTCTGGTGAGGATCACCAGCGCTGCGCAGTCCACTGAGGCTGATGATAAGGCAGCCTGATGGTATAGCTCCCCACAGGTGAGGCTGGGCCTCAGGGCAGTATAAGAACGGGGATGCAGGACAAAGAGACTACGCCGGGCCAGAGGAAGAACAGGGAAGGACACGATAGTCACTTCAGTACCTTTTACTGGTGGAATTTCAGGCACTCCCCGGAGCACTGTAGGGTGAAGGGTGTATGTCCGGATCCTCTCCAATGAGCAGGTTTTGGGCCTCCTGGTTCTTGCTGCTGTGTAGTAAGTTTCTGACCTGCCTGGAGCTAGGCCTAACTTTGTCTCTGTCCTGCGCTGGCTGACCTTGTGGTAGGGCCTTCTCTTGGAGTGCACGCTCCCGACCTACGGGGCCTATGTGTCTCCTGGCTCTGGTACGTATCAGCACTTTAGCAATCCTGGGACCTGTAGTTCTCCAGGGATTCCGGTTTATCTTACCGGGTCGTGGAGATCCCGGTAAGCTTCGGACCCGGTGTCCGGTAACTGCTTCTTCGGGGTGAGATAGTTAAGCTCCTCTGCCCCCTATGAACTAACTCTCTACTCCTTTGCCTTCGGCCTACTCGGACCCTCAATAGGCTACTCACACTAACGGCAGCTTGCAGCGCTTCACCGATCTTATGGCGCCGGCACACTTAAAGCTCACCTCTCTGAGCTACAACTGAGTCTAGACCACGCTCCACTGCAGACAGACCTCTCTCAGGCTTTTGCACTGCAGGAACTCTCTCAACAGGTTTACTCTCTGTCAGTTCCAGTCTAGACAGACTGACTGCTGCCTGGCTCCACCTTCCCTTGTATATCTCCCTAAGGAGCTCCCTCTGGTGGTCTGAGGTGGAAGGTGGAGATGTGTGAATGGTTATGGGGGCCTCTTGTGGAGGAATCCTTCCATACACCCTTCTGGGTCTGTGATACCAAGCACAGCTGGGCTTCACATTCCCCCTACTTAAACTCAGCACTCCCGGGCTGAAGTACATTTTATAAAAAACAGTAATAATAGTAAACATAAGCAATACTAGAACATTCTTCCCTTTATGGGAGGCACGAATCTTAAACGTTGCATAACCATAACAATTACAGAGTGTCCTCAGAATCCAAGTCTCCTGTGGTGAGGTTCCCAGCAAGGATGTCCATCTCACAAGGTAGAGTACTTTGGTAGTTTTGAGGGACCTGTCCTAAACCCTCTACGTAGGCCCTGGGGTGGCTGCAGGGCATGAAGATCCCGAGTTGGACCTTCACAAAAGCCACTCCAGACAGGTTTTGCTTCTGAGGTCACCTAAAAGGGGCACTCCAGGGAGCGCAATTATATACATTAAGAGTTTTTGGGCTGCACACAGTCCTCAGCCACACAGTTCATTATGCAAATAAAGAATTAATAGGAAAAAGCACAAAATGATAAGCATGCATGAAATCATACAACTATGCAATACATCACAATTTAATATACAATACCCCAGGGGTAACTATCTACACTCTCTGAAATTTTGCTACTTTACTCAGTGTACCTAGCAGGGGGTTTACCTCTTGTGCTGCGTACTGATCTGCGTAGTGCAATAGGTGGGGTGTCAGTGTCTATATCCTCAGTTACTCTACCAGTTCTACGTGTAACCATGTTGTAAAACTGCCTTAACCTCTCTCTTGGACTGGCAAGTCGACCATTGGCTGGGCCCTCTTGCTCCCCTTCCTGCCGGGGATCCTTCATCCAGGGATACTTCCTGAGCTGGGTCTTCTGCAGCACTTACAGGTTCAACTTGCTGTTGAGGGTTTTCTGGCTGTTCATAGAATTGGAGTACTGGAATGATTACTGCACCTCCGATCTGAGGCCAATCCGCTGGGAAGTCTCCTAAGTCAGTGTGTATCACCGCTTCTTTAGGTTCTTCCTGGGTTGTGAAAGACACTTCTTCCTGAGTCTTTAGTAGATGTGGACACTAGTGTTGAGCGAGCACTAAAATGCTCGGGTGCTCGAAGCTCGGGCCGAGCTCACTGTGATACTCGGGTGCTCGACCCGAGCAATGAGCCCAATGTTAGTCTATGGGAGACCCGAACATTTTTGCGTCGGCTCCCCCGGCAGTCTGTAGAAAGCCTAAAAAGTGCCCAAAACGATAGTGACAGTGCTCAAATGACATGGGGACAACATGGGGATCGCCCCTGGAAGCATTTCTGACCCCCAGGTCACTGCTGTCAACAACGTGGTCAGAGGTATTAAGCCACTTTTACAGGCTCACAATAAAACCTTCAAAAACGAAAGTGAAAGTGCTTTCCTGTGAAATATGTTAACCCCTTAACGACCATGGGTCTTTCTGTTTTTGTGTTTTCCTTTTTTGCTCCCCTTCTTCCCAGAGCCAGAACTTTTTTAATTTTCGTTCAATATGGCCATGTGAGGGCTTATTTTTTGCGGGACGAGTTTTACTTTTAAACACCATCACTGGTTTTACCATATCGTGTGCTAGAAAATGGGAAAAAAATTCCAAGTGCAGTGAAACTGCAAAAAAAATGCAATTCCACAGTTGTTTTTTGGGTCCTTTTTTTACCACGTTCACAGATTGCTAAAACTGACCTGCCATCATTATTTTCCAGGTCGTTACCAGTTCATAGACACCAAACATGTATAGGTTCTTTTTTATTTAAGTGGTGAAAAAAAAATCCAAAGCTTGCTAAAAAAAACAAAAAAAATGACGCCATTTTCCGAGACCCTTAGCTTCTCCATTTTTCGGGATCTGGGGCCAGGTGAGGGCTTATTTTTTGCGTGCCGGGCTGACGTTTTTATTGATACCATTTTGGGGTAGATCCGATGTTTTGATCTCCCGTTATTGCATTTTATTGCAAAGTTGTAGCGGCCAAAAAAACTTAATTCTGGCGTTTAAAATTTTTTTCTCGTTACGCCGTTTACTGATTGTATTAATTCTTCTTTAATATTGATAGATCGGGCGATTCTGAACGCGGCAATACCAAATATGTGTATGTGTTTTTTTTTTTATATATATATATATTTTATTTTGAATGGGGCGAAAGGGGGGTGACTTAAACTTTTATATATTTTTTATTTTTTTAAAAACTTTTTTTTTACACTTTGTGCTTGCTTCTATAGTCTCCAGAGGAGACTAGAAGCAGCAGTTGTCTGATTGCTTCTACTGCATACAAGCGATGAGCAGATCGCTTGTATGCAGGAGAAATGCTCACTTGCTATGAGCACTGACCACTAGGTGGCGCTCATAGCAATTGAGACATGACAACCACAGGCGTCTGCTGCAGACCCTGAGTTGTCATGCCCACCCATTGGTGATCCGCGATCACGTGACGGGGTCACTGATGGGCGGGGCTTAGGACTCCCGGAAGCGCGAGTTAAATGCCACTGTCAGAGATTTAACATGTTAACAGCCGCGGGTGGATTGCGATTCCAATAATCAGCTGACATGTGCTCGCTTCAGTGCGGGCTCACCGCCAGAGCCCCCGCTGAACCGGCCTTCCCGACCTGGTGCGTACTATTACTGACCAGGTCGGAAAGGGGTTAAGGAACATCCTTTCCAGGGTAAAGACTTGTGTATAAGGTAAAATAAATAACCAAAAACAAAAATACTCCTCCACACCTTGGGTTATGTTCACAAGTAGCATTTTTTATGCGTTTTTGCATGTTTGTATTGCTTTCAACCGTGATAAATGCATTCACCGGGAAATGTCATTTTAACATTTTACAACCTTATCTGGCCATGTGCTGTGTGACACATGCATACAGTGCTAAAAAGACATGGGAACAGCATGGGGAAGACCCCTGGAAGCATCTCTGACACCCAGGTCACTGCCTAAAAGTGTGCCCATCAGAAGTGATCCTTGCCGCATCAGAAGATGCAGACTTGCAACTATCCCCGTGCAAGTCCTTGTCCCAGGGCAGTGTTCAATTGTACCTCCCCCATAACTTGCAATACAAGCGCAAGTATGCAGCCTGCCACCCACCCACCCCCATGCTGCAATACCATACTGCTAGCTTCCTTGCACTTGAAATTGGGCCTTTTAGGCATGTGGAGGTGGAATCTGGCCACCACGTCATGGCTGCGTCGGTAGCCTGATATTCATACTCAGTCCCCAGCCGCCCGGCGGCCGGGTGTCCACGCTTGGTCCCCAGCCGCCAGGGGGCGGCCAGGTGTCCATACTCAGTCCCCAGCCGCCCCGCGGCCGGGTGCCCACACACAGTCCCCAGCCGCGTGGGGGTGGCCGGGTGTCCATAAACGTTCCCCAGCCGCCCCTATTTGTCCCGGTGCGCCTTATACACAAGCGCGCATACCAAAACATTACCTGTGCCCTCCCCAGTGCATTTAGTGGGAAGGACAGCCTAACCACAAACACGTGGACAAGTGAATGTGGCCAGGAATGGTCCATCTCACTGACGCCTTCACACTAGGTTAATATTGTGGAAGCCGGGACATAGTTGGACACTGGGATGCAACACGTCCTCCAGACATAGAGGATTGCGGGTCCTGGGTCAATCAGGCTTCAACCCAAAGTTCAGAAGGTAGACAGCAGCAGTGGTCGGCCTCCTACACAACGAGTAAATTATTCATGATCATGAGGCCATCCACCTCCTTAGCTTTCTGTTCCTTGGAATGCAAGCGCATGTATGTAGTAGCAGCTAGGCCTGAGGTGGTCAGCGTTTTGGCGCATATTCTACCTCCTTCGAGGATTGCTGGATGTTTTCCTGCTACTATCCCAGTTCTATGACTCCCGTTAAAACAAAGCTTCAGGTGATGAATGATGAATGAGGTGGTGGCAAAGGAGAAAGAGCAGGAGGAACAGGGACCATTCACATCAATATCAGGCCAGCCAACCACACATGTCTTGTAGGATATGTTTCTGTACCAAAAGGAGCGGTTCAGCTACACAGTTATAAGGCATACAGTGAATGCAATGCCTACCAAAAATTTCGAGGCACTCCAATACCCCTTGGAAGTGACATGGAGGTCAGAGGGCCTTAACTAAACCGTTTTTTCCATTTATAGCAACTGGGTCTCCTGTACACTGTTGGCCTAAGCAGGGAATGGAAGGCTTTCCAAAAATTATTAGCCACTGCAATGCCCCTTGAAACAGACGTGGATTACAGCGTTTTAAAAACCTTCTACCCATTATTGGGGAGTGGGTCTCCCTTAGTGTTCGCCTATGCATTGAAAAGCAAAAGCTGACAAAAATTAGGAGGAAATGCAATGCCCGTTGCAAGAGTCGTGGAGGTTAGAGGTAATTAAAAACAACATGTCAATGCCCCTTGTAAGAGCTGTGGAGTTCAGAGTGGTTTAACAAGACGGTTTTAATGCCCCTTAGAAGAGACGTGGAGTTCAGAGTGGTTTAACAAGACAGTTTTAATGCCCCTTGGAAGAGATGAGGAGGTCACAGTAGCTTAATAAGATGGTTTTAATGCCGCTTGGAAGAGACGTGGAGTTCAGAGTGGTTTAACAAGACAGTTTTAATGCCCCTTGGAAGAGTGGTGGAGGTTGCAGTGGAATAAAAAGACAATATCAATGCCCCGTGGAAGAGACGTGGAGGTCACAGTAGCTTAACAAGACGGTTTTAATGCCCCTTGGAAGAGTGGTGGAGGTCGCAGTGGAATAAAAAGACAATATCAATGCCCCTTGGAAGAGTGGTGGAGGTTACAGTGGAATAAAAAGACAATATCAACGCCCTGTGGAAGAGACGTGGAGGTCACAGTAGCTTAACAAGACGCTTTTAATGCCCCTTGGAAGAGTGGTGGAGGTCGCAGTGGAATAAAAAGACAATATTAACGACCCTTGGAAGAGACGTGGAGGTCACAGTAGCTTAACAAGACGATTTTAATGCCCCTTACAAGAGCCATGCAGTACAGCATATTAAAAACATTATTCCCATTATTGGGGAGTGGGTCTCCCATAGTCTTTGCCTATGCCTTCCAAGCAAAAGCTGCCAAAAATTAGGAAGGGGGAACTTGCAATGTCCCTTACAAGAGCCATGCAGTACAGCATATTAAAAACATTATTCCCATTATTGGGGAGTGGGTCTCCCATAGTCTTTGCCTATTTCTTCCAAGCAAAAGCTGCCAAAAATTAGGACAGAGGAACTTGCAATGCTGGCAACATGGACCACGGTCACCCTGGTGGTATAGTGGTCGTGGAGGCTGTGGATAAGGAGAAGAGCAAAAAACAGCCGAAATGAGGAAGCGTATACCCATGTGTGGGTGTGAAGCGATGCATGGGAATACACCTCCCGAAATAACACAGTGGATTTGACTTTATGTTACTCTGCTGTCATTTGGTGGTGATGAGAAGTCTGGCCCAATCCAGCCCTTGTTCATTTTGATAAGGGTCAGCTTGTCAGCATTGTCAGTTGACAGGCGAGTGCGCTTATCAGTTATAATTGCCCCAGCGGCACTAAAAACACGCTCCGATAACACGCTAGCAGCAGGGCAGGCCAGGACCTCCAAGGCATACAGAGTGAGTTCATTCCAAGTGTCCAGCTTGGATACCCAATAATTAAAAGCCACAGAGGAATCACGGAGGACGCTGGTACTCCCTCACCATCTTTTGAAACTTTCCACTCCTTGTGAGAGTACCCTGCGCCTCAGGGCCTGTAAGCTGGGCAGGTCTCAGAAAACTGTCCTAGAACATTGACAGTGTTCCCCTGCCTCTGCTGGATTGGAGTTGCGTCTCTCTCGCCTGTATGCCTAAGTTGGGCAGCGAACTGTGACCTCTGCCGCTACCGTGTTCAGATGGGAATTTTTTTAATAGTTCTGCAGCAAGGGCCTTCTGGTACTGCCCCATTTTTGTAGACCTCTCCAACTCAGGAATAAGAGAGTGAAAGTTCTCCTTGTAGAGGGGGTCTAAAAGTGTCATCAACCAGTAATGACTGTCACCCAACATTTTGACAATGTGAGGGTCACGGTTAAGGCAGCGTAACATAAAGTCAGCCATGGGTGCCAGACTGGTAACGGGCAAGACTTCCGTGTCCTCACCAAGATGACGACTGATAGTGTTGAGCGATCACTAAAATGCTCGGGTGCTCGAAGCTCGGGCCGAGCTTACCGTGATACTCGGGTGCTCGACCCGAGCAACGAGCCCAATGTTAGTCTATGAGAGACCCGAGCATTTTTTCGGCAGCACCCCCGGCAGTCTGTAGAAAGCCTAAAAAGTGCCCAAAACGATAGTGACAGTGCTCAAAAGACATGGGGGCAGCATGGGGATCGCCCCTGGAAGCATTTCTGACCCCCAGGTCACTGCTGTCAACAACGTGGTCAGAGGTATTAAGCCACTTTTGCGGGCTCACAATAAAACGTTCAAAAACGAAACTGAAACGGTTTTCCTGTGAAATATGTTAAGGAATTTCCTTTCCAGGGTAAAAACTTGTGTATAAGGTAAAATAAATAACCAAAAACAAAAATACTCCTCCACACCTTGGGCTATGTTCACAAGTAGCATTTTTCATGCATTTTTGCACTTTCGTATTGCTTTCAACCGTGACAAATGCATTCACCGGGAAATGTCATTTTAACATTTTACAACCTTATCTGGCCATGTGCTGTGTGACACATGCATACAGTGCTGAAAAGACGAGGGATCAGCATGGGGAAGACCCCTGGAAGCATCTCTGACCCCCAGGTCACTGTCTAAAAGTGTGCCCATCAGAAGTGATCCTTGCCGCATCAGAAGATGCAGACTTGCAACTATCCCCATGCAAGTCCTTGTCCCAGGGCAGTGTTCAATTGTACCTCCCCCATTCCTTGCAATGCAAGCGAAAATATGCAGCCAACCACCCACCCACCCGCAGGCTGCAATACCATACTGCTAGCTTTCACTTGAAATGGGGCCTTTTAGTTTGGAAGAGGCCGAAGCTGGCCACTACCTCATGGCCGCTTCGGCAGCAAGGCATCCATACTCAGTCCCCAGCCGCCCGGCGGCCAGGTGTCCACGCTCGGTCCCCAGCCGCCAGGTGGCGGCCAGGTGTCCATACTCGGTCCCCAGCCACCCTGATTTCTCCTGTCACCTTCCCCCACACTTTTCTTAGCCTGGCCTGCTTTAGGGTAGTATTGGATGAGCCCACCAGAGAACAAGACTCCTCCGGTGGGCCCTGGCTTCTCCATCAGAGGAGTTGAGAGTGCCTAGGTGAGGAGCATGATGATGATGATAGAAGTTAGCATCTGCTTTGTTTTCTTGGAATGCAAGCGCATGTATGTAGTAGTGGCTAGGCCTGAGGTGGTTCGCGTTTTGGCTCATATCCTACCTCCTCCGAGGATTGCTGGATGTTTTCCTGCTACTATCCCAGTTCTATGACTCCCGTTAAAACAAAGCTTCAGGTGATAAATGATGGATGAGGTGGTGGCAAAGGAGAAAGAGCAGGAGGAACAGGGACCATTCACATCAATATCAGGCCAGTCAACCAGATATGTCTTGTAGGATATGTTTCTGTAACAAAAGGAGCGGTTTGGCTACACAGTTATAGGGCATACAGTGAGTGCAATGCCTACCAAAAATTTCGAGCCACTCCTATGCCCCTTGGAAATGACATGGAGGTCAGAGGGCGTTAACTAAACCTTTTTTTCGATTTATAGCAACTGGGTCTCCCGTGCACTGTTGGCCTAAGCAGTGAATGAAAGGCTTTCCAAAAATTATGAGGAACTGCAATGCCCCTTACAAGAGCCATGTGTGGCACCCCAGGGGTCTGGTCACCACAGTAATAGAGATATTACGTCGAAGAGCAAGTGGGAGGTTTCCTGGTCAGGATCCCTTAAACATGCAACATCCTCCTGCCCCAGTCCTGGGAGGGGAGAATTCTGCCCTTATAAACTGGATCTGGAGCGGGGTTGAGTGAGTCAGAGAACAGTCAGAGTCAGAGTGAGAGCAAGGGAAAGTAACAGCAAGGAGCTCTGTAGGAGCTAGGAGCTAAAGACCAGGGGCTGGAAGCTGAGCAGAGCTCGCCCTGGCAGAAGACAATAGGAACCAGACACAGGAGTCCGAAGCAGTGAGGACTTATATATCCAGCAGCAGAAACCAGCCGGCAGGGGATTTCAGGTCCTCTGGCCATAGAAGCCCGGAGGCTCAGTCACAAGCAAGGGACCAGCACCGCCGTCGTGGAGCGGAGGCTAACAGAAGGCCCCAAGTCACCAGCCATACGGGTGAGCACTACACGGTACACTCAGGGACGTGGGCTACTTCTACCCGCTTACAGCAAGGTAGCCAGGAAGAGTGCAGACAGACGGGGAGGCCTACAACTCCACCTGGCCAGGGGAACTCCTGCTTGCTCACAGACTGACCAGGCCTCTTATGCTAGCCAGTACTCCCAGGAGGGTCTACCTTATAATCATCAGTAAAGACCCTGAACTGCACTGCAAAGACTCTGAGTCGTTCCTGCTGCGCTCGTGCACCATCACCCCCATCATCCACACTCACTGCCCTGAGGCTATACTCCTCCCGAGCGGAGTTATCCCATTCTATGCTGCGCACACAACACCAGCCTCAGCTGTCTGCCTCGCAGTGGTGGTACTCCCTGACCGCAATCCACGGGTGGCACAGTCGGACAATTAACCTCAAAACCTAAGAAAGACTGCCACTGGTTTGACCAGCCTGAGCCACGGGACCGGGTCACCGCCACGGAGACTACAGACCCCAGAGACCCGGCACCAGGTATCCCACACACGTGTACACACGGCCCAGGGGGCGCGTCACATGCAGTACAGCATATTACAAACATAAGTCCCATTATTGGGGAGTGGGTGTCCCATAGTATTTGCTTATGCCTTGCAAGCAAAAGCTGCCAAAAATTAGGAAGGAGCAACTTGCAATGCCCCTTACAAGAGCCATGCAGTACAGCATATTACAAACATAAGTCCCATTATTGGGGAGTGGGTCTCTCATAGTATTTGCTTATGCTTTCCCAGCAAAAGCTGCCAAAAATTAGGACGGAGCAACTTGCAATGCCCCTTACAAGAGCCATGCAGTACAGCATATTACAAACATAAGTCCCATTATTGGGGAGTGGGTCTCCCATAGTATTTGCTTATGCTTTCCCAGCAAAAGCTGGCAAAAATTAAGATGGAGCAACTTGCCATGCCCCTTACAAGAGCCATGCAGTACAGCATATTACAAACATAAGTCCCATTATTGGGGAGTGGGTCTCCCATAGTATTTGCTTATGCCTTGCAAGCAAAAGCTGCCAAAAATTAGGACGGAGCAACTTGCAATGCCCCTTACAAGAGCCATGCAGTACAGCATATTAGAAACATAAGTCCCATTATTGGGGAGTGGGTCTCCCATAGTATTTGCTTATGCTTTCCCAGCAAAAGCTGCCAAAAATTAGGACGGAGCAACTTGCAATGCCCCTTACAAGAGCCATGCAGTACAGCATATTACAAACATAAGTCCCATTATTGGGGAGTGGGTCTCCCATAGTATTTGCTTATGCTTTCCCAGCAAACGCTGCCAAAAATTAGGACGGAGCAACTTGCAATGCCCCTTACAAGAGACATGCAGTACAGCATATTACAAACATAAGTCCCATTATTGGGGAGTGGGTGTCCCATAGTATTTGCTTATGCCTTGCAAGCAAAAGCTGCCAAAAATTAGGATGGAGCAACTTGCAATGCCCCTTAAAAGAGCCATGCAGTACAGCATATTACAAACATAAGTCCCATTATTGGGGAGTGGGTCTCCCACAGTATTTGCTTATGCTTTCCCAGCAAAAGCTGCCAAAAATTAGGACGGAGCAACTTGCAATGCCCCTTACAAGAGCCATGCAGTACAGCATATTACAAACATAAGTCCCATTATTGGGGAGTGGGTCTCCCATAGTATTTGCTTATGCCTTGCAAGCAAAAGCTGCCAAAAATTAGGACGGAGCAACTTGCAATGCCCCTTACAAGAGCCATGCAGTACAGCATATTAGAAACATAAGTCCCATTATTGGGGAGTGGGTCTCCCATAGTATTTGCTTATGCTTTCCCAGCAAAAGCTGCCAAAAATTAGGACGGAGCAACTTGCAATGCCCCTTACAAGAGCCATGCAGTACAGCATATTACAAACATAAGTCCCATTATTGGGGAGTGGGTGTCCCATGGTATTTGCTTATGCTTTCCCAGCAAAAGCTGCCAAAAATTAGGACAGAGGAACTTGCAATGCTGGCACCCTGGTGGTATAGTGGTGGTGGAGGCTGAGGATAAGGAGAAGAAGATTAAACAGCCGAAACGAGGAAGCATATACCCATGTGTGGGTGTGAAGCGGTGCATGTGAATACACCTCCCGAAATAACACAGTGGATTTGACTTTATGTTACTCTGCTGTCATTTGGTGGTGATGAGAAGTCTGGCCCAATCCAGCCCTTGTTCATTTTGATAAGGGTCAGCTTGTCAGCATTGTCAGTTGACAGGCGAGTGCGCTTATCAATTATAATTCCCCCAGCGGCACTAAAAACACGCTCCGATAACACGCTAGCGGCAGGGCAGGCCAGGACCTCCAAGGCGTACAGAGCGAGTTCATTCCAAGTGTCCAGCTTGGATACCCAATAATTAAAAGGCACAGAGGAATCACGGAGGACGCTGGTACGATCGGCAAGGTACTCCCTCACCATCTTTTGAAACTTTCCACTCCTTGTGAGAGTACCCCGCGCCTCAGGGCCTGTAAGCTGGGTGGGTGTCAGAAAACTGTCCCAGAACGTTGACAGTGTTCCCCTGCCTCTGCTGGATTGGAGTTGCATCTCTCTCGCCTGTACGCCTTGGTTGGGCAACGAACTGTGACCTCTGCCGCTACCGTGTTCAGATGGGAATTTTTTTAAGAGTTCTGCAGCAAGGGCCTTCTGGTATTGCCCCATTTTTGTAGACCTCTCCACCTCAGGAATAAGAGAGTGAAAGTTCTCCTTGTAGCGGGGGTCTACAAGTGTCACCAACCAGTAATGACTGTCACCCAACATTTTGACAACGCGAGGGTCATTGTTAAGGCAGCGTAACATAAAGTCAGCCATGCGTGCCAGACTGGTAACGGGCAAGATTTCCGTGTCCTCACCAAGATGATGACTGACCATCCTCTCCTCCTCCTCCTCCTCCTCTTCCTCCTCCCCCCTGTCCTCAGGCCACCCACGCTGAACCGACGGTATGACACTTGTACAGGTACTACCGTCTACAACGCATGATAGCAGCTCCTGTTCTTCCTCCTCCTCCTCTCCCTCATTGTCCCCCAATGCACGTTGGGATGAGATGAGGCTGGGCTGTGTGTAATCGCCCGCTACGGCTTCTTGATCCATCTCATCATACTCTGGCTCCAATGCCTCATCTTTAATTCTCTGCAGAGAGCGTTGCAAAAGACAGACAAGTGGGATGCTGACACTAATGATGGCATCATCGCCACTCACCATCTTGGTGGCCTCCTCAAAGTTTGTCAGGATGGTACATATGTCAGACATCCAGGTCCACTCCTGAGGTCTTATGTGTGGAGTCTGACCTGAATATCGACGGCCTTGTTGCAGCTGGTACTCCACAACTGCTCTCTTCTGCTCACAAATCCTTTGCAACATGTGGAGGGTAGAGTTCCAACGTGTGGGGACATCACACACCAGTCGGTTTGCCGGAAGCTGCAAACGCTGCTGCAACACAGCAAGGGCGGCGGAAGCTGTAGCCGACTTGCGAAAATGAGCTGACAGGCGGCGTACTTTCCCGAGCAGATCTGGCAACTCGGGGTACGATTTAAGAAACCGCTGAACCACGAGGTTAAGCACATGAGCCAGGCATGGTATGTGTGTGATCTCACCTCGCCTCAGAGCCGCCACCAGGTTACAGCCATTGTCACACACGACCATGCCGGGATGTAGGTTCAGCGGTCTCAGCCACAGATCTGCCTGATCTTTCACAGCTGTCCACAACTCGCAAGCAGTGTGAGGTTTATCACCTAAGCTTATGAGATTCAGCACAGCCTGTTGCCGCTTGGCGGAGGCAGTACTGCATTGCTTCCAGCTTGTAACTGATGTGGTGATATCTGAGGTGGAGGCTGAACATGAGGAGGAGGAGGAGGAGGAGGATGCGCAGGACCTGTACACTGTGGGGGCAACTCTGACTGACATAGGGCCCGCAATCCTCGGTGTGGGGAGGATGTGTTCCGTCCCAAGGTCCGACTGGGTCCCGGCTTCCACTATGTTTACCCAGTGTGCCGTCAGAGAGATGTACCGTCCCTGGCCACAATCACTTGTCCACGTGTCCGTTGTCAGGTGGACTCTCCCAGTAACTGCTTTGTTGAGGGCACGGCAGATGCTTTGGGACAAGTGCTTGTGTAGTGCGGGGATGGCACACCGGGCAAAATAGTGTCGGCTGGGGACCGAGTACCGAGGGACGGCCACCGCCATAAGATTGTGGAAGGATTCCGTCTCAACCAGCCTAAAAGGCAGCATTTCCAATGCAAGCAGTCGTGAAATGTGCGAATTTAGGACTGTGGCCTGTGGGGCGTTAGCTGCGAATTTCCGCTTTCGTTCAAAGGTCTGGGATATGGACAATTGAACGCTGCGGTGGGACGTGGACGTGGACGTTGATGCTGTTTCTTGAGAAACTGCCATAACAAGTGAAGACTGAGAGGAGGGGGCATCTTTACATGCAGTATGGACAGGGGATTGCCTTGCACACACAACAGGGGGTTCTATTGCACGCACAACAGTGGAAGAAGCAGTGGTGACACCCGCTGACACTGGTCGTGGACCCTGGGTTTCGCCCCACAAAGTCGGGTGCTTTGCTGCCATGTGCCTGATCATGCTGGTGGTGGTCAGGCTGGTAGTTTTGTCACCCCTGCTGATGCTGGCATGGCAGGTGGAACATATGGTCTTTTTGGGGTTATCAGCAGAGTCTTTAAAAAAATTCCAGACTCTGGAAGACCTACCGCTTGTACTGGCAACGTCCCTCGTGTTGGTGTTACAGGGAACGGTTGCCTGCCTTCTGTCTGCGGCCACCACACTGCTTCTTCCTGCCTGTTGGGGTACTCTGCCTCCCTCCCCCTGTGTGCTGCTGGCCTCACTCTGCATGTCCTCCTTCCACGTTGGGTCAGTTACTAGATCATCCACCACCTCCTCCTCTTCCACTTGAGCACCACGATCCTCCTCCTCACTTCCTGGCAATTGTGTCTCGTCATCGTCCACCTCTTGTGACAGATTGCCAACGTCGACTTCCTGTGGCCGTGGCTGTTCAAATATTTGGGCATCGCAACATGGGATCTCCTCTTCCACCACTTCAAGCGTATCAGGCGAGGGGCCCAAATATGGAAATGGACCAGTGAACAGCTCTTCAGAGTGTCCAAGTGTGGGATCACTTGCTGTCTGACGACACTCGGCATGGTGGGAGGAAGGAGCATCAGGGTGAGGAGGAGTATGCAGTCGAGACTCACGGCTACTAAGAGTTGACCGTGTGGAAGACAGACCGGAGGTGGTGGTGCCCAGGTAACTGGAAGTATTGTCTGCTATCCAATTAATAACCTGTTCACACTGATCAGTTCTCAATACTGGTGTTGCTCTGTGCTTCCCTAGTAATTCGGTCAAGAAGTGGGAGCGAGAAGATGTGGCTGTTGGTTGTGGCACATTTTCACCTTGGCCACGGCCCCGTCCTCTGCACGAACCATCACCAGAACGTCCACTTCCACGTCCCTTGCCACGCGCCTTGCCCATTGTAAATGAAGTAAAATAGCTTACACTTGCACTATCAATGGAAAAAGGGTAATAAAGAGTAGATTAGAACCGTGGAAGAGGAAAACCACAGTTATTGTTTACTGGGGTATACCACACTTTTTTAAATAGAGATATTTGCGGCTGAACAGTGAGCGACACACTCAAACTGCTTTTTTTTTAGATACCAAAGGCCCAAAACTGGATAGTACAGCGATTTGACCCGTGGAACTGCGAAACCACACTGGGATGTCGGGCCTACACAAGACTATTTTCAGGAGACACTACTGTTTTTCTTTACGGAAAAAACTACCAAAACCTGAATAATAGAGATTTTTTACCGTGGGATGGCAAAACCACACTTATTGTTTACTGGGGTATACCACACTTTTTTAAATAGAGATATTTGCGGCTGAACAGTGAGCGACACACTCAAACTGCTTTTTTTTTTAGATACCAAAGGCCCAAAACTGGATAGTACAGCGATTTGACCCGTGGAACTGCGAAACCACACTGGGATGTCGGGCCTACACAAGACTATTTTCAACAGATATATTTTTGTGTCACAACAGTCAGGAGACACTACTGTTTTTCTTTACGGAAAAAACTACCAAAACCTGAATAATAGAGATTTTTTTACCATGGGATGGCAAAACCACAGTTATTGTTTACTGGGGTATACCACACTTTTTTAAATAGAGATATTTGCGGCTGATCAGTGAGCGACAAACTCAAACTGCTTTTTTTTTAGATACCAAAGGCCCAAAACTGGATAGTACAGCGATTTGACCCGTGGAACTGCGAAACCACACTGGGATGTCGGGCCTACACAAGACTATTTTCAACAGATATATTTTTGTGTCACAACAGTCAGGAGACACTACTGTTTTTCTTCACGGAAAAAACTACCAAAACCTGAATAATAGAGATTTTTTACCGTGGGATGGCAAAACCACAGTTATTGTTTACTGGGGTATACCACACTTTTTTAAATAGAGATATTTGCGGCTGAACAGTGAGCGACACACTCAAACTGCTTTTTTTTTTAGATACCAAAGGCCCAAAACTGGATAGTACAGCGATTTGACCCGTTGAACTGCGAAACCACAATGGGATGTCGGGCCTACACAAGACTATTTTCAACAGATATATTTTTGTGTCACAACAGTCAGGAGACACTACTGTTTTTCTTTACGGAAAAAACTACCAAAACCTGAATAATAGAGATTTTTTACCGTGGGATGGCAAAACCACAGTTATTGTTTACTGGGGTATACCACACTTTTTTAAATAGAGATATTTGCGGCTGAACAGTGAGCGACATCCTCAAACGTTTTTTTTTAGATACAAATGGCCCAAAGTGGATAATACAGAGGTTTGAACCATGAAACTGCAGAGCCACACTTGTATTTCTCGGGCCAACACCAGACTATTTTCAACAGATATATTTGTGTCTGAACAATCAGGAGACACTATTTATTTTTTAGGGCAGAAAATGCCAAAAGCAGGATAATAGGTTTTACCGTGGTAAATGGTTTTACCGTGGAATTATGGTTTTACCGTGGAACAGCAAAACCACAGTTATAATTTACTGGTGAATACCAGACTTTTTTGAATATATATATATTTGCGGCTGAACAGTGAGCGACACACTCAAACTGTTTTTTTTAGATACAAATGTCCCAAAAGTGGATAATACAAACGTTTGAACCGTGGAACTGCAAAACCACACTTGTATTTCTCGGGCCTACACCAGACTATTTTCAACAGATATATTTGTGTCTGAACAATCAGGAGACACTATTTATTTTTTACGGCAAAAAATGCCAAAAGCAGGATAATAGAGATGTTTTACCGTGGAACAGCAAAACCACAGTTATAATTTACTGGTGTATACCAGACTTTTTTGAATATATATATATTTGCGGCTGAACAGTGAGCGACACACTCAAACTGCTTTTTTTAGATACAAATGGCCCAAAAGTGGATAATACAGAGGTTTGAACCGTGGAACTGCAAAACCACACTTGTATTTCTCGGGCCTACACCAGACTATTTTCAACAGATATATTTGTGTCTGAACAATCAGGAGACACTATTTATTTTTTACGGCAAAAAATGCCAAAAGCAGGATAATAGAGATGTTTTACCGTGGAACAGCAAAACCACAGTTAAAATTTACTGGTGTATACCAGACTTTTTTGAATATATATATATTTGCGGCTGAACAGTGAGCGACACACTCAAACTGTTTTTTTTAGATACAAATGGCCCAAAAGTGGATAATACAGAGGTTTGAACCGTGGAACTGCAAAACCACACTTGTATTTCTCGGGCCTACACCAGACTATTTTCAACAGATATATTTGTGTCTGAACAATCAGGAGAAACTATTTATTTTTTACGGCAAAAAATGCCAAAAGCAGGATAATAGAGATGTTTTACCGTGGAACAGCAAAACCACAGTTATAATTTACTGGTGTATACCAGACTTTTTTGAATATATATATATTTGCAACTGAACAGTGAGCGACACACTCAAACTGTTTTTTTTAGATACAAATGGTCCAAAAGTGGATAATACAGAGGTTTGAACCGTGGAACTGCAAAACCACACTTGTATTTCTCGGGCCTACACCAGACTATTTTCAACAGATATATTTGTGTCTGAACAATCAGGAGACACTATTTATTATTTACTAGAGATGAGCGTTGTTCTACTCGAACTGTTCGCCAATCTCAAATTCGAGCTGTTTTGGGCGGTGTTCGAGCCGGTCGGCGAACACGAACAATTTGAGAAAAATTCGGCTGTTCGAGGTTATGTTCGATAACTGTTCGTGCACCAAAATCATAACTGGATTTTTTCTCAGTAATGATGAAAATTAATGTTAATACGCAGTTTGAGTGTACAGCGGGGCGGGGGGAGGGGCAGGGGATGGATCTCTGCAGGAACAATGAAGATCTCCATTTTTTTTTCTCTTTCCCGCATTTGCAGTGGGGAGGTGCAATCTGTCAGCCTATCAGCAGCGCACACACGGAGCGAAGTGCTTTTTTTCACACAAGCAAGGGCATGTGTGATTGGCAGTGTATGTCACATGTCCTTGCCCTATAAGACCAAGCCATTTTCCCCGTCGCCACCATTTTCTCACTGCTGCAGCTGCGTGTTAGACGGCACCGCTGTTGCTGTGTGCGCTATACCTTGTTAATTTCAAGCCAATTTTCGCACAAATATACAGATAGCTTGGGAGTAGGGAATAGTTGTGATTGCAGTCCTTTTAAGGACTAGGTTACAGCATTTCCTACGACTTTTATCAGGCAGGTCTGTGCTCTTAAATAGATAGATTGTGGGAGTAAAGACTAATTGTAATTGGAGTCCTTTTCAGGACTAGGTTACATCAGTTCCTATCAGTTTTTGCCAGGCAGGTCTGTGCCAGTGCTGTGCAAGTTTTTTTCACAGCATTTGGCTGAATCTAGCAAAGCTAATCCTTTTTGGCCTATTGCAGAGTGTGTTAGTCAGTGGAGTAGCCTATCTGTGTTGCAAGATATACCACCTGTGTATAGAATACCAATTTTTTTACTGCACCTAGTGAAGTAAAATATTTTGGGCATAGCATCATTCTATTAGTCCATCTATACTGACCTCCATCAGGTTGCAAACTGAATATAATTTTTTTCTGCATCTAGCTCTGAAAAAATATTTGGGCTTCTAGCAGTGTGTGGGACTTGGTCTATTAGTCCATCTATACTGACCTCCATCAGGTTGCAAATTAAAAATAATTTTTTTCTTCATTTAGCTCTGAAAAAATATTTGGGCTTCTAGCAGTGTGTGGGACTTGTTCTATTAGTCCTTCTATACTGACCTCCAGCAGGTTGCAAATTGAATATAATTTTTTTCTGCATCTAGCTCTGAAAAAATATTTGGGCTTCTAGCGGTGTGTGGGACTTGGTCTATTAGTCCATCTATACTGACCTCCATCAGGTTGCAAATTAAAAATAATTTTTTTCTGCATCTAGCTCTGAAAAAATATTTGGGCTTCTAGCAGTGTGTGGGACTTGGTCTATTAGTCCATCTATACTGACCTCCATCAGGTTGCAAATTAAAAATAATTTTTTTCTTCATTTATCTCTGAAAAAATATTTGGGCTTCTAGCAGCGTGTGGGACTTGTTCTATTAGTCCATCTATACTGACCTCCATCAGGTTGCAAATTAAAAATAATTTTTTTCTGCATCTAGCTCTGAAAAAATATTTGGGCTTCTAGCAGTGTGTGGGACTTGGTCTATTAGTCCTTCTATACTGACCTCCATCAGGTTGCAAATTGAATAAAAAAATTTTCTGCATCTAGCTCTGAAAAAATATTTGGGCTTCTAGCGGTGTGTGGGACTTGGTCTATTAGTCCATCTATACTGACCTCCATCAGGTTGCAAATTAAAAATATTTTTTTTCTGCATCTAGCTCTGAAAAAATATTTGGGCTTCTAGCAGTGTGTGGGACTTGGTCTATTAGTCCATCTATACTGACCTCCATCAGGTTGCAAATTAAAAATAATTTTTTTCTTCATTTAGCTCTGAAAAAATATTTGGGCTTCTAGCAGTGTGTGGGACTTGTTCTATTAGTCCTTCTATACTGACGTCCAGCAGGTTGCAAATTGAATATAATTTTTTTCTGCATCTAGCTCTGAAAAAATATTTGGGCTTCTAGCGGTGTGTGGGACTTGGTCTATTAGTCCATCTATACTGACCTCCATCAGGTTGCAAATTAAAAATAATTTTTTTCTGCATCTAGCTCTGAAAAAATATTTGGGCTTCTAGCAGTGTGTGGGACTTGGTCTATTAGTCCATCTATACTGACCTCCATCAGGTTGCAAATTAAAAATATTTTTTTTCTGCATCTAGCTCTGAAAAAATATTTGGGCTTCTAGCAGTGTGTGGGACTTGGTCTATTAGTCTATCTATACTGACCTCCATCAGGTTGCAAATTAAAAATAATTTTTTTCTTCATTTAGCTCTGAAAAAATATTTGGGCTTCTAGCAGTGTGTGGGACTTGTTCTATTAGTCCTTATATACTGACCTCCAGCAGGTTGCAAATTGAATATAATTTTTTTCTGCATCTAGCTCTGAAAAAATATTTGGGCTTCTAGCGGTGTGTGGGACTTGGTCTATTAGTCCATCTATACTGACCTCCATCAGGTTGCAAATTAAAAATAATTTTTTTCTGCATCTAGCTCTGAAAAAATATTTGGGCTTCTAGTGGTGTGTGGGACTTGGTCTATTAGTCCATCTATACTGACCTCCATCAGGTTGGAAATTAAAAATAATTTTTTTCTGCATCTAGCTCTGAAAAAATATTTGGGCTTCTAGCAGTGTGTGGGACTTGGTCTATTAGTCCATCTATACTGACCTCCATCAGGTTGCAAATTGAATAAAAAAATTTTCTGCATCTAGCTCTGAAAAAATATTTGGGCTTCTAGCGGTGTGTGGGACTTGGTCTATTAGTCCATCTATACTGACCTCCATCAGGTTGCAAATTAAAAATAATTTTTTTCTGCATCTAACCCAGCCAATAGTTTTGGCCTAATACCACAGTTTGGCCACTCAGCTCTGCTCGGTTACCATCCATTGTTTTTTTGTGCAAACAACTCCAGAGTTGTGAATTAGTTAACCACCAAAATGAGTGGAAAAAGGCCTGCTGCTGGTGGAAAGGGGAATAGGCGTGTTGGGAAGGGGAAAAAAGGTTGTGTCCGTGGGGTAGGTGCAGAAGAAAGACCATCTTCCAGCCAAACTAAAATGTCTACTTCTTTTAGCGGACAATGTGATAAGATCCCTTTCTTACGGCCACGCCAATCGCTACAAATTCCAGATGAGGCACAAAAACAGCAGGTGCTTCAACGGATATCAAGTGCTCCTTTAAGTGGGCTCTCCTCCACATCAACTTCAACATCACAAATATTCCAGTCCTCAAAGGTGTCACCCAAATCGCACTTGCTTCCTCACAGCTCCCAAATCTCCAGCTGCCCGTCTGAGTATGAGGTAGAACAGATGGTTGAGTCTGCAGAGCTGTTTACTCATACTATAGCCTGGGAATCAGAGGTCGACTCCAGCGCTTCTGTGAATCCAGACGAGGAAATGATCTGCACTGATGCCCAGAATCTTTATGAGTCGGATCCAGGACCAGACGCAGAAGGTTCTGACCATAATGTAGACCCTCATTCCCAAACTGTAACTCCTGTTGGTGGAGACAATGAGGAAGACGATGATAAGACTCAAATACCTGATTGGAGCGACAACTTTAGTTTTTTGTCAGGGCAGGAACAGGTTGGCTCTGAGGACGACGGGTGTGATAACGCACAGGGTGATGATGATGAGGTCGGAGATCCCACTTACTGTCAACCCACAGTCAGCCAAGAGATGAGGTCAGCAGAGGAGGTGGAGGAAGATGCTAGTGACGACGAGGTCAGGTTGCGCCTTCCTGGACAGAGACGTAGTACTGGAAGCACGTCAACAACTGCATCCTCAAACACAACTCTGCCTCTCACCACAAGTCGTGGTGGCTCTTCAGGTCGCATGGGTGCTAAGCCTTGCATAGCCTGGGCATTTTTTCAGATCGATAAAGATGACCCAACTTGTGTTATCTGTAACATTTGTCAGCAAAAACTAAGTAGAGGCCAAAAAATACATAGTTTGAGTACTTCATGCATGAACCGGCACATGGACATGAAGCATAAGTTGCAGTGGGAAGCTCAGTGTGCTACAATGCGGTCTAGCCGGCCGGGCCAACCACCGTCTGCCATATCTTGTGCATCCGCGGCCTCTTCATCCTCTGTGACTGGGGGGACAGCAGTCACACCTGTTTTGGGGCGCAGACCTGCCACCTCTTTACCCGCAACAGCCAGCGTGATTGGCAGGTCATCATTTTCTTTGGAGGTGGTAACACCAGCTGGTCTTGAGCGCTGTCCGACATCGATAGCACCACCTTTGGATCAAGGCAACCTAACATGTCCGCCTGCATCTTCCTCACAGACCGGCAGTTTGCCGGGGACACCCTTATCAACCCCGTCTAAGCACAATAGCCAGCCCTCGGTCCCTCAGATGTGGACAAGTAAAAGACCATTTCCTCCTAGCCATGAGAAAGCTAAGAGGTTGAATTTCACCATCTGCAAGCTCTTGGCTACAGAAATGCTGCCTTTCCGCCTGGTGGACACAGAGGATTTTCGAGACCTTATGTCCGTCGCAGTGCCCCAGTACCAGATGCCCAGTCGGCACTACTTCTCAAAGAAAGGTGTGCCTGCGCTCCACCAGTATGTCGCACACAACATCACCGCTTCTTTGAGAAACTCTGTGTGTGACAGGGTGCATTTCACCACAGACACTTGGACGAGTAGGCATGGACAGGGGCGTTACATGTCGCTGACTGGGCACTGGGTAACTATGGTGACAGCAGGACAAGGGGCTGCTGTCCAAGTCTTGCCGTCCCCACGAGTTGTGCGTCAATCCTCTTTATGTCATTTTTCCTCCACTGCTTCTGCCTCCTCAACCTCCTCTCGGTCTTCCACCTGCACCCAAAGCCTGTCTGGTCATGCCACAAGCTTTCTAACTGCGCAGAAGGGATCCTGCACACCTCCTTACTATGCTGGCAGTAGGGCTCAACGTCATCAGGCGGTTTTTACATTGAAATGTCTGGGAAATGTGAGTCACACAGCTGAGGAGTTGTGGTCAGCTCTGGAGAACCAATTTCATGAATGGTTGTCTCCACTGGACCTGAAACCAGGGAAGGCCGTGTGCGACAATGCTGCAAACCTGGGTGCGGCCCTTCGCCGGGGCAATGTCACACACGTGCCTTGTATGGCTCACGTGTTGAACCTGGTTGTCCAGCAATTTTTAGCCCACTATCCCAGACTAGATGGCCTTCTGCAGAGGGCACGGTCGCTGTGTGCTCACTTCCGCCGTTCGCATCCCGCAGCTCAGCGACTTACATCTCTACAGAAGTCGTTGGGCCTGCCACTTCACCGGCTAAAATGCGATGTGCCTACCCGGTGGAATTCAACTCTGCACATGTTGCAGCGACTGTGGCAGCACCGACAAGCCCTGGTGCAATACATTCTGACGTATAGCCTGGGCCAACGAGATTCAGAGGTGGGGCAAATCACGCTGGAGGAGTGGTCTCAGATCAGGGACCTATGCACCCTTCTGCACAGTTTTGAAATGGCGACGAAGATGTTTAGTGCTGACGATGCCATTATCAGCATGACTATTCCGGTGATTTACATGCTGGAGCACATGTTAAACAGAATTCGGAGTCAGGTGGTGGCACAAGAGGAGGTGGAGGAAGTAGAGGAGGAGGAGTTGTATGCGGAAGGGCTAACATCTGCAAGGTCCAGACGGTCGGCAGCACCAGGGCGGCAGGCATGTGAGGGTGGGGGAGATGATTTTACCAGGGCGCATGGTAGCAGCCAAACTAGTGAGGAAGGTGCAGGAGCCCAGGAAGAAGTGGAGGACGAACTGATGGAAGACTCATCAGATGAGGGAGACCTTGATCACATTTCTGTTGTGCGAGGTTGGGGGGAGAGGACAGAGGAAGGAAGCATGATTGTTACCTCGCCACCAACACAACAGGGACTTGGTGCTCCTGGATGCGCAACACACATGAGTGCCTTCTTGCTGCACTACCTGCAACATGACCCTCGAATTGTGAGAATTAGAAATAATCCTGACTACTGGGTTGCCACACTGTTAGATCCCCGGTACAAAAGTAAATTTGCAGAAATTATTCCTGCCATAGAAAGGGATGCACGCATGCAGGAGTATCAGCAGAGACTGTTGCAGAATCTTACATGTGCTTTTCCACAAAATACCAGTGGTGCACGTAGTGAATCTCACAGTTCCAACTTGCCAACCGTGGGACCGTCAAGTGTTCAGCACTCAAACCGTAACAGAACCACAGTATCTGCTGGTAACATCAATTTTGCGGAATCATTTCACCACTTTTTTAGCCCATCCTTTGCAAGGCCACAGGAGACAAGAAGTCTGACACATAGTCAACGCCTAGAGACGATGGTACAGGAGTATCTCCAAGTAAACATTGAAGCCACGACTGTGTCACTGGACCCTTGCTCTTTTTGGGCTTCCAATCTGGATAAATGGCCGGAGCTAGCCACTTACGCCTTGGAGATCTTGTCATGCCCCGCAGCCAGCGTTCTGTCTGAACGTGTGTTCAGCGCTGCTGGTGGTGTGCTGACAGATAAGCGCACGCGGCTCTCCACTGATAATGTAGACAGACTCACGTTCATAAAGATGAACAAATCATGGATCCGAAACGACTTTTCTACCCCTGTGTCATCCTGGGGAGAGTAAAAGCTTGATGATTGGTTAAAATCACCCTACCAACCGTTTTAAGCTTTCAAATTACTAATCATGTTTATCTGTATCTTGACTGGAAAATAATTTGGGCTTTGTAGCAGTGTGCAGCACTGATCCTATTAGGCCATCTATAATAAGCTTCACCAGATTTAAAATTAAAAATAATTTTTAGCTGCATCTAGCCCAGAAAATAATTTTGGGGCTCCGAGATGCGCAAGACACATAAGTGCCTTCTTGCTGCACTACCTGCAGCATGACCCTCATATTGTCAGAATTCGAAGTAATCATGACTACTGGGTTGCCACACTCTTAGATCCCCCAAACTTTTCGATCAACCTTTTCATTTTAATAAAGACCAAAGAAATGGTCATTTTTGAAATTATAAGCATTAGCAGGTTGTTAGAAACTGAAATCAAACAGTTTTCAACTCAAAACTTTATTCTAGGTGATGTTACATTTTCACATAGGACCCCTTGTTCGAAAGGAGCTTCTGAACTCTCTCGTCCATTGAATTTGTCAGGTTTTGGATGGTTTCTGCTTCAATTGTTTTGCATGAGGACAGAATACCCTCCCAGAGCTGTTGCTTAGATGTGAACTGCCTCCTGCCATCATAGACACTCCTTTTAATGATGCTCCAAAGGTTCTGAATGGGGTAGAGGTCAGGGGAGCATGGGGGTCACACCATAAGTTTGTCGCCTTTTATGCCCATATCAGCCAGAGATGCAGATGTTTTATGTGCAGCATGAGATGGTGCATTATCATGCAGAAAAATGATCTTGCTGTGAAATACACGGTTCTTCTTCTTGAACCATGGCAGGAAGTGCTGTTTGAGAAAATCCACATACATTATGGAGTTCATCTTTAGCGCCTTCAGGGATCCTAAAGGGGCCGACAATCTCTCTCCCCATGATTCCAGCCCAAAACATTACTCCACCTCCTCCTTGTTGGCGCTGTAGCCGTGTTTGCGTGGGGTGTCCATCAACCAGCCATCCTCCACTCCATTCATCTGGACCATCGAGCGCTGCACGGCACTCATCCGTGAACAAAACAGTTTTGAAATCAGTCTTCATGTAATGTTTGGCCCACTGGAGCCGTTTCTGCTTGTGTGAAGTGGATAGAGGAGGTCGACGGGATGGCGTATGCACAGCTGCAAACCTCTGAAGGACCCTGCATCTTGTTGTTCGGGGGACGTTGGAGGCACAAGCAGCTTCAAAAACTTGTCTGCTGCTATGACAAGGCTTTTTTGCCGCTGCTCTTTCAACCTGACGTAATTGCCTGTAGGAAAGAGTCCTCAATTTGCCCTTATCAGCACGCACACGTGTGTACTGTGAATCAGCTACATACTTCTTGATTGCCAAGACACTTCATCCTGATCATCGCACAATGTTGATTGAAGTCATGCCTTGACCTAAACACTCCACAATTTGTTGCTTCTCAGCAGCCGACACATCCTTTTTCTTTCCCATTTTGGCAGAAAATGTAGGCTGCTTAATAATGTGAGAGAGCCTTCTTAAGTAGTCTTGCCTTTCATTGGACACACCTGCCAAACTAATTAGCACAGGTGTCTGCAATTGCTTACAGTGATATAAAGAGCCCTGACACACATCACCATCAATTAGTTTAACTGACAAACAAACAAATTCTTCCCTTATCACTCCTAAACACTTTTTGCATAATAATTTGGAACGCGGTGTACATGTGCTTTTCCACAAAGCACCAGTGGTTCACGTAGTGAATCTTACAGTTCTAACTTGCCAACCGTGGTCTGTATGGAATTGTTCAATAAAGGGCCCAAAATTAAGATAACATAGATGGGAGAGGTCTCTATGAATAGGAATTCCTAAGTATTTGATACCCTGTGAGGGCCAGGCAAAGGGAAAGTTGGACTGGATGGAATCCTATATGGATTTAGGGAGGGAGACATCGAGGGCCTCAGACTTCGCTGCATTGATTTTAAAATTTTACCATGTAACAAAGTGATCTATTTCAGCCATAACAGCAGGGATGGATATATGTGATTGAGTGATATATACTAGGACATCATCAGCAAATAGAGAGCACTTGTACTCGGTGCCTCCCACCTCAATCCACCTAATATTGGGGTTATGGCGAATTGATGAGAGCAGGTGCTCCGTCACTAGGATGTATAAGAGAGGGGACAGAGGACATCCCTGCCTTGTCCCATTGGTGATTGTGAAAGGTGATGAAAATGTTCTGACGCACCCCCTGGGCCTTGGGACACCCGGAGCCGGACCCTTTTTGGTGGATGCTGGTGGTTGTAGTCTTCGTGGCGGCGATCCGGTTCCGTGGCTCAGGGCGGTCAAACCAGTGGCGGAACTATTTATGTGGTTTTGATGTTTAAATGTCCGACTACGCCACCCGTGGATTGCGGTCAGAGTGAACCGCCGCTACAGGGCAGACCGCTAAGGCTGGTGTTGTGGGTGCAGCAGAGCGTAGCATAACTCCCCACGGGAGGAGTATAGCCTCAGGGCAGTGTATGCAGAGGATGGGGGTGATGGTGCAGGGCAGCAGCAGTAACGACACGGAGTCAGTGATGCAGTTCAGGGCCTTTACTCACAGTTCTTATTATCCAGACCACGTCTGCAGGTAACGGCTGCCCACGTCGTACTGTGCTCACCAGGTGAGGGGCTCAGACAACTCCCAGATAACTTTGGAGCGCTTCACAGGACCCCCTTTGTGTGTCCTTTGTCTGGCCTTTCTTACCAACACTTCTGTCCGGCTGCCTCGGGCCTCCTCTTGGTAAACTTGGCGCCAGTTTCCCTGACCCTATGTGGTGCCTTCCTAGCGGGTGGAGCAAGGGGCTGCGCCACATAAAATGTCAGAGCCTCCGGTTTCTAGCTGAGGGTCGTTTCCTGCCTCCACTAGTTCGGGGACCGGTCTCCCCCTTTGGCCTGACCCCTCCACGCAGGTGGATTCGGGCGTGCGGTGGCGACTCGCCCGTCCGCACCCCTGGGATCCCTTCATTCCTCGTTCCTGGAGCCTTCTCCGCTCCTCTTCCTTCCTTCTCCCTCTTGCAGGCCTGGGCCTCTGTTACTAGGCCCGCCTCCGGAGCAGAGCTCATGCAGAGCCCCTGCTCCCTGCCACTTCTGCTCAGACTTCTCTGCACTGAACTAAGATGGTGCCCACCTTTTATACTCCCTTCTCAATGCACCCAGGAACTGCTTCCTCCCTGCTCCTGCACTGCAGGGTTCCCCTTCCTCAGTGTTCCCTCCCCCCACTCCAGCCAGGGACAGGGACTGTCGTGCCCATCTCAGGGGCATATTGGTCGCCCTGCCCCACGGCAATGTGGTGTAATGCATGCAGGTGTCGGGTCCTGATCCACACTCCATCCTTATCTGAGAGTGAGATATCACACCTCTGGGTGAGGTGCAATACGTCTGTAGCAACCGAGCCCTCGGTGCTACAGTTCCATTTATCTTCAGCCTAGGTGACGTATTGTGATACAGGGCCGTGATTTTGGCTATAAAAGGGTCCCCTAGACCCCTACCCCAAGCTTTTTAAGAGAATCATATATGGCGTGCCAGGAGACTCTATGGAATGCTTTCTCAGCATCCAACGAGAGTATCTACTTACAAATTTTTAACTGCATCTAGCCCAGGAAATACTTTGTGCCTAGTAGCAGTGTCTGCTAGTCAGCGGATTATCCCGGCTGTTAAGCAAGCTACACCACCTGTAGTTTAGACACTTAATTTTTTCAAAGGAAATGCTTCGGGACCACGGGATACTTAGTGAAGAGCATCAGGAGGCACCCCAAGGCATAGGGGCTGGGACTGGCACTAGGATGCCTTGCGGTGGACAGCCGAGCTCGATCCTTATAAAAGCTTTTTAACTGCAGCAGCTTTAGTGGACGCTACTGGAGCTGGAATTACGCGGCTGCTGGCATGAGACTTGCCCTCCAATAGATCCTTGTAAATGGATTTAAAGTGTATTCATTCAAATTAGAGGGACAATTTAAATTAAAAAGCTTAGAGCTGCCTCCACCACAGGGGGGCTCTCTCGACCCACCAGCGGACAGGCACCAGTATTGGGAGAGGGGGGCTGGCCGTCAGGGTTCACCGCGGCTCTGGCACAAACCCGGCGACACGGAGGTGGCACGGGCAGGAGCGGACTGGCCGTCTCGGCTTCTCACTTTTTGGATTTTAGAAGGGCATGACATGCCTATATCTGTGTCTCCCCCTCCTTTTACTCCTCCACCTCTTTTCTTTTCGCATGACTATATGTACTTGTCACTTTTCCATGTGTTAGTTGTGTCTTCTGAGCAGTTTGTCAGCTTTTGGACACCTTTGAAGGTGTTTTCTATGTGTTTCTATGTGTTTTTGTTTGCCTGCCATTGGTTTTAACGGTGTTCGAAGGTGTTCGACGAACAGTTCGACGAACAGTTCGGCGAACACACGGGTGTTCGACGAACCGAACCGAACTCGAACACTAAGGGGGTGGCTCAACACTATTATTTAAGGCAAAAAATGGCAAAACCAGGATAATAGAGATTTTTTACTGTGGAACAGCAAAACCACAGTTATAATTTACTGGTGTATACCAGGCTTTTTAAAATATATATATATTTGCGGCTGAACAGTGAGCGACACACTCAAACTGTTTTTTTTAGATACAAATGGCCCAAAAGTGGATAATACAGAGGTTTGTACCGTGGAACTGCAAAACCACACTTGTATTTCTCGGGCCTACACCAGACTATTTTCAACAGATATATTTGTGTCTGAAAAATCAGGGAGACACTATAATTTTTTTTTTTTACAGCAAAAAATGCAAAAAGCAGGATAATAGAGATTTTTTACCGTGGAACAGCAAAAGCACACTTCTGTCTCTCTGGCCTACACCAGACTATTTTCAACAGATATATTTGTGTCTGAAAAATCAGGGAGACACTATTATTATTTTTATACAGCAAAAAATGCCAAAAACAGGATAATAGAGATGTTTTACCGTGGAACATCAAAACCACAGTAATAATTTACTGGTGTATACCAGACTTTTTAAAATATATATATTTGCGGCTGAACAGTGAGCGACACACTCAAACTGTTTTTTTTAGATACAAATGGCCCAAAAGTGGATAATACAGAGGTTTGTACCATGGAACTGCAAAACCACACTTGTATTTCTCGGGCCTACACCAGACTATTTTCAACAGATATATTTGTGTCTGAAAAATCAGGGAGACACTATTATTTTTTTTTTTTACAGCAAAAAATGCAAAAAGCAGGATAATAGAGATTTTTTACCGTGGAACAGCAAAAGCACACTTCTGTCTCTCTGGCCTACACCAGACTATTTTCAATAGATATATTTGTGTCTGAAAAATCAGGGAGACACTATTATTATTTTTATACAGCAAAAAATGCCAAAAAGAGGATAATAGAGATGTTTTACCGTGGAACATCAAAACCACAGTAATAATTTACTGGTGTATACCAGACTTTTTTAAATATATATATTTGCGGCTGAACAGTGAGCGACACACTCAAACTGATTTTTTTAGATACAAATGGCCCATAGAACTGCAAAACCACACTTCTATTTCTCTGGCCTACACCAGACTATTTTCAACAGATATATTTGTGTCTGAAAAATCAGAGGCACACTTTTTTTTTTGGGGGGGGGGGGGACACCAAAAGGTTAATAAGATGGGTATTTGTACATTGTGAAGGAGGAAAAAAAAAAGAGGATTTAGATTAAAAAAAAAGGATTTTTCCTGGCCCCCGGGACCTGGAGCTAAGTCCAGCAATTTCAGCAACAGGAGCAGCACACAGGACTGTAATGCAGCGTTTGCTGGTATAACCACTACGTCTCCTATACAGCCTGCCTGCCTGCCTGATATACCTGGGATTGATATTAGTCCTGAGAAGGACTGTTTGTTTGATCTGGCAGCCTTTACA
This sequence comes from Phyllobates terribilis, assembly GCF_046119375.1. Classification (NCBI taxonomy): domain Eukaryota; kingdom Metazoa; phylum Chordata; class Amphibia; order Anura; family Dendrobatidae; genus Phyllobates; species Phyllobates terribilis. Next base: position 596,785,619 of record NW_027362765.1, on the reverse strand, counting down.
GACCCTACACTAACTATTTTGCAGGATATATCTGTTAGAACTCTCCTGTTAGGTTTTTTCTAGTTTGCTGGTCACATGACCATTTTTGCCTATTTAATCCGGCTCCGCCCTCCTGGCCTTGCTGGACTTCATTGTATTTTCTACTCTTGAGCTAGCTTGGTACTCTGTTACCTTTCTCTGTTAGTTTTGCTAGGTCTTCTGACCTCTATGTTCTATGTTGTGTGTTTGTCTTTTACTGCTACAATTTCTGCTAGGAGCTGTCCAATTTTTTCCCAGTCCCTAGTTCTTGTAGGGATCCCTCCCTTGCATCTATAGGTCTTCGTACAGACTAGCCGAGGACTTTAGCGGGTCTGATCGCAGGATCAGGTTCCCCGTTACATCGTAGGGATCCAGTTTAGTTCTATTGTAGGGACAGATCTCCTGTCTTTCCTTAGTGCTTGTAGCAGAACATAACAGTAAGTCCAGCCTAAAAAATGTCTCTAAGGAAAGACCCCCAGTTTCCATTATGGTCTCGGTTCAGGATTTGGCTCAACGCTTGCAGGGACTCTCTCTGGAGGTGGTCAAGCTCCAACAACACGTGAGTAGCTGCCCTGGAGCACATTTTGTGGAGCCAAAGGTACGTCTGCCTGATCTATTTTTTGGTGAACAACAAGATTTTTTTTCTTTTAAAAATGCTTGTTTATTGTATTTTCGTTTAAGACCCGGATCCTCTGGTGATGAATTACAGCGCATAGGGTTCATAATGTCACTTTTGCACAAGGATCCTCAGGGATGGGCTTTTTCTCTCCAACCTAGTGATCCGTGCTTTAGATCAGTGGATAGTTTTTTTTCTGCTTTAGGTTTGTTGTACGATGATCCTGATCGTGTCTCATCTGCTGAGTCTGAATTGAGACGTTTGAGGCAGGGATCAGGTAATGTGGAAAAATATTGTTCTCACTTCCGTCGATGGTCTGCCCAGGTGGGGTGGAATGATTCAGCTTTGAAAAGTTTGTTTCTTGCGGGGCTAGGTGAAAGGGTTAAAGATTTGCTGATTGCTTATCCCACACCTGGAAACTTGCAGGAGGCTATGCAATTAGCTATACGGGTGGACAGGAGACTGCGTGCAAGGGTTAATGAGAGCAAATCCTCTGCTATGTCAGCTCCGAGTCTTGAGAGGGTCTGTGCTGACAAAGGAGAGCCGATGGAGATTGGGGCGATGACACCCCGCTCTCAGGAAAAAGACCGCAGGCTTTCTGAAGGTTTGTGCTTCTATTGCGGAAATTCTGGTCATTTTATTAAGAACTGTGTGCTTCATATGAACAAAGAAAAAAAAATGGTCAGTTATGCACGTATAGCCTGTTTAAATACTAAGGGAGTATTCCTATCTGCTACTACCGCTGCTCAGGAAGAATTAATTGAATTTCGGGTATTTGTGGATTGTGATTCTACTCTGAATGTGATTGATGGGGGATTTTTGGAAAAACTTACATTAAAACCTAAACCTTTGTCATCCCCTATTGCTGTGGTTTCTGTTGATTGCTCTCCCTTGAAGAGTGTTACTCACAAGGTCTGTGAGTTTCCCCTCACTATTAATGGTGTTCATCAAGAGAATTTGGATTTGGTAGTATTGAATAATTTGCCTTCTCCAGTAATATTGGGGTTGCCCTGGTTAAAATTGCATAATCCTGTACTGGATTGGTCTACCAATGAAATTAAGTCCTGGAGCCCTAAATGTTATGACAAGTGTTGTAACGGACGTATTGCTGCGGTGGAAAAAGGGGAATTACCTGTACCTATTCAGGATTTTTGGAGCGTTTTTTCTGAGGAGGAGTCACAAATTTTGCCTCCCCATAGAGACTATGATTGTACCATTGAATTTGTCCCTGGAGCGACTCTTCCTAAAAGTCGTTTATTTAATCTTACTATTCCTGAGAGAAAGGCTTTGGAGGAATACATACAGACAAGCTTGGCCGCCGGTCACATTAGGCCTTCCAAGTCTCCTGTGGCTGTTAGATTTTTTTTTGTTAAAAAACAAAGATGGCGGTTTACGTCCTTGTCTGGACTTTCGTGAGATTAATAAAATTACTGTACGCAATCCTTACCCACTGCCATTGATTCCTGATTTGTTTAACCAGTTAGTGGGGGCCAAGTGGTTCTCTAAAATTGATCTCCGGGGGGCATACAATTTGTTGCGCATGAAGGAGGGCGATGAATGGAAGACTGCTTTTAACACTCCTGTGGGTCATTTTGAGAATCTGGTTATGCCTTTTGGTCTCACCAATGCTCCAGTATTTTTTCAGAATCTTATTAATAACATCCTTAGACCTTTGATCGGCAAAAATGTGGTTGTGTATTTGGATGACATTCTGATTTATTCGCCTGATCTGGAGTCTCATTGGCGGAGCGTACGTCAGGTTTTACAGTTATTAATGGACAATTCGCTTTTTGCTAAGCTAGAGAAATGTGAGTTCGCTGTACAGAGAATTAGTTTTTTGGGTTACATTATCTCCAGTGAAGGTTTTGAGATGGACCCGGTTAAAGTTCAAGCTGTGCAGGAATAGCCTAGGCCTATTGGTTTGAAATCGATACAGAGGTTTTTGGGTTTCGCCAATTATTACAGAAAATTCATAAAAAAAATTTCTATTATTGTCAAATCGCTGACCGATCTCACTAGGAAAGGTGCTAATGCGGTTCAGTGGACTTCTGAGGCCATTGAAGCTTTTGTGTTTCTAAAGGAGAGGTTCACCTCTGCTCCCATCCTTATGCAGCCTGATGTGACTAAGCCGTTTTTGGTTGAGGTTAATGCTTCTTCTGTGGGGGTTGGTGCGGTGTTGTCTCAGGAAAGCAAGGATGGAGTACATCCCTGTGCCTTTTTTTCAAAAAATTTTTCTGAGACTGAACTTAATTACGATATTGGTAATCGGGAATTGCTGGCTATTAAACTCGCATTTGAACACTGGCGTCATCTCTTGGAAGGTGCTGAATTTCCCATTCAGGTTTTCACTGATCATAAAAATCTGATCTATCTTGATGCTGCCAAGCGCTTGAATGCCCGTCAGGCTAGGTGGGCACTTTTTTTCTCGCGGTTTAATTTTTCAGTTACTTACATCCCGGGTACCAAGAATGTTAAAGCGGATGCTTTGTCTCGCAGCTTTTCTCCCATGGTCAGTGCTGAGGAGGAGGAGGAGAGCATTTTACAAGAAGGTGTTGTGATTGTTGCTTTGGACTCTGTTTTGGAGGATGAGATTCTTAAAGCTCAAGAGAATGCCCCATCTAACACTCCCCATGGGAGGTTGTTTGTGCCTAGGACCTTTAGGAGAGATTTGTTTGTTGAGTGTCATGAGTCTCGGTTGGCAGGTCATCCAGGAATTTCTGAGACCAAGAGACTTGTGGGTCGCAGTTTATGGTGGCCTGGATGGCAGAAGGAAGTCATTAAGTGGGTGCGTCAATGTACTGTGTGTGCTAGATCTAAGTCTTCGCATGTGTAGCGCCGGCGTCCCTGCCCTCTGCTAGGCAGGGACACTGTTCCCCTCACCTCCCTGCTCCGTGCCTGGCGTCCTCCTCCCGCTCTGCTGGCAGCGCGCGCTCCTTCCCGGCCACTGTGCTTAGGGCGCGCGCGCTCTCCCTCCCTCTTAAAGGGGCCGCGCGCGCCGTCCTAAGGAGTCCCCGGCCAATGGCCGGAGCACTTCACCATATATAAGGCACCTCCTCCAAAATGGAGGTGCCCGAGCAATGTTGTTGCACTGTTCACTACTCTGCTTCAGCCCTCAGGTCCCGTTGCCAGTTACCTGCCAGTTACCTGCCAGTTACCTGCCAGATTCCTGCCTGATTATCTGCTACCTGCCTGCTAGTCTGAGGTCCGACGGTCTGCCTTACTACTCCTGTCAGTCTGTCTAAGGACCAGTCTGCCCGCTCACCTGGGAGCGCACATCAGCCACCTGCCTGCTTGCCCGAGGTCCGACGGTCTGCCTTCCAACTCCTGTCAGTCTGTCTATGGACCAGCTTGCCCGCTCACCTGGGAGCACACACCTGCTACCTGCCTGCTAGTCTACCTGGAGGCTCCGCCGTCACGTGCTGTGACCACCTGCCTGTCCAGTGACTCCTGCTCGCTCACCTGGGAGCGCTGATCTGCTGCCTGTCTGCTAGCCTACCTGGAGGCTCTGCCGTCACGTGCTGTGACCACCCGTCTGTCCAGAGACTTCTGCCCGCTCACCTGGGAGCGCTCATCTGCCGCCTGTCTGTTGGTCTTCCTGGAGGCTCCGCCGTCACATGCTGTGACCACCCGTTCATCCAGAGACTCTCGCCTGCTCACCTGGGAGCTCACGTCTATCATCAGTCGCCACAGGTCGTACCAACCCTTTACCTAGAGACTGCCCCGGTCACTTGCCGTGACCATCTGCCCGTTCATCCAGAGACTGCCCCGGTCACTTGCCGTGATCATCTGCCCGTTCATTCAGAGACTGCCCCGGTCACTTGCCGTGACCATCAGCCCGTTCATCCAGAGACTGCCCCGGTCACTTGCCGTGACCTCCAGCCCGTTCACTCAAAGACTGTCCCGGTCACCTGCTGTGACCTCCTGCCCGTCTTCCCTGGTCGCCACCCGCTCCCTTACAAGGACTGCCCCCTTGTATAGTAGCTCAGAGGTTCCGCCTCCCAGACCCGTTACAGCATGCTCCTGCTGCGGGGTTGCTTTGCCCTCTGGAGGTTCCTAGTGCACCTTGGACACATCTGGCTATGGACTTTATTACTGACCTTCCCCCCTCTGAAGGTTTCACGGTCATCTGGGTGGTCGTGGACCGTTTTAGCAAGATGTGTCACTTGGTTCCCTTCATCAAACTGCCTTGCGCTAAGACACTCGCTAAGGCCTTTGTCAAGGAAATTGTCAGACTACATGGCGTTCCCACTGACATTGTTTCTGATAGGTTACCTCAGTTCGTGGCTCGTTTTTGTCGTGCCTTTTGTGACAGGTTGGGAGTTCATTTGTCGTTTTCATCCGGATATCATCCTGAGTCTAATGGCCAGACAGAAAGAAAGAACCAGGATGTTGAGCAGTTCTTGCGTTGCTTTGTGGCAGACAATCAAGAGGGGTGGTCTGAGTTTTTGCCACTTGCTGAATTTGCTCTTAACAACCATACATCCTCTTCTGCTGGGTGTTCGCCTTTTTTTTGTTATTCTGGGAGACATCCGTCTTTTGGGTCATTCTCCAAATTGGTATCGGCTGTGCCTGAGGAGGAGAGTTTTTCCAGTGATTTGGAGAGAGTTTGGACGGATGTGCGTGATAATCTTCAGGAGGCTAACAAAAAATCTAAGAGGTACTTTGATAGGAAACGGCAAGAGGTTTCGTTTGCTATTGGTGACATGGTTTGGTTGTCCTCTAAGAATCTGCGATTGAGGATTCCTTCGAAAAAATTGGGTCCCAAGTTTGTAGGGCCCTTTAAGGTGCTTCAGATAGTTAACCAATCTGCTGTTAGGTTGGAGGTTCCTACCTCCTGGAAGATTAATCCGGTGTTTCATGTTTCTCTGTTGAAAAAAGCTGATGTGTCGGTTGGTGACGCCTCTGCCACTGTTCCTCCGGTGGTGGAGGACCGGGAATATGTAGTTTCCCGCATCCTAAATTCTAGACGGTATATAGGGAGTTTGCAGTATCTCGTCGCTTGGAAGGGTTTCGGACCCGAGGATAACTCATGGGTGAGGGCGGATGATGTTTCTGCTTCCAGACTTGTCAGAGCGTTTCACAGGAGGTTTCCTGATAAGCCCGGTCCTAGGGGATCCGGAGGATCCTCTTAGAAGAGGGGGTACTGTTAGAACTCTCCTGTTAGGTTTTTTCTAGTTTGCTGGTCACATTACCATTTTTGCCTATTTAATCCGGCTCCGCCCTCCTAGCCTTGCTGGACTTCATTGTATTTTCTACTCTTGAGCTAGCTTGGTACTCTGTTACCTTTCTCTGTTAGTTTTGCTAGGTCTTCTGACCTCTATGTTCTATGTTGTGTGTTTGTCTTTTACTGCTACAATTTCTGCTAGGAGGTGTCCAACTTTATCCCAGTCCCTTGTTCTTGTAGGGATCCCTCCCTTGCATCTATAGGTCTTCGTACAGACTAGCCGAGGACTTTAGCGGGTCTGATCGCAGGATCAGGTTCCCCGTTACATCGTAGGGATCCAGTTTAGTTCTATTGTAGGGACAGATCTCCTGTCTTTCCTTAGTGCTTGTAGTAGAACATAACAATATCTCTCCCTAAATCAGCAGCGCTGTCCCTACACTGTCTGATCCGGAGCGACTGTGTCCAAGATGGCGGCGCCCGGTTTTAAATACTCGAGGTGACGCTGTGCGGCCAGCCAATCACTGTAATGCCCACAAACAACATGGCTGCGGCTTTACAGTGACTGGCTGGCAATTCCTGCATGTTCATTGGCTCTGTAAAGAGCTCCAAACATGCAGGGCGGAGACCCGAGCTCCCGCCCGAGTAACCCGGAAATGCTCGGTGCTTGCCGAACATCCCGAGTAGCGTGATGCTCGGGCGAGTACCGAGCAGTGTCGAGCATGTTCGCTCAACACTAGTGGACACAATTTTAGATGGTCCCTGGACACTGTAGCAGATGTTTTTCCTCCATCTCGACTAATTATACAGGTCTTTTTGTTGTCAAACCTCGATGGTAACACAGTGTAGGGGTCTTTTTCCCATTGGTCGTCGAGTTTGTGGTTGCGTCTTTTTCTTTTTAGTACTGTTTCACCAGGTGTGAAAGGTTCTGCGGGTGCGCTTTTGTTGTATTGAATTTCCTGTTTTTCTCTCACCCGAGTAAGACTGTCCTTGACACAAGCTTGTACCCTTCTGTACTGCTCTTGTCTGGTGGTGTCCCAGTCCTCAGTGGTCATATCAGCTTCAGGTTCTACAACACCAAGCTCCAAATCCATGGGCAGCTTTCCTTGCCTTGCCCGCATGAGATATGCCGGAGTGCAGTTGGTGGAACTGACTCATATATGATTATACAGATCCACTAAATCACGTAGTAGGTCTGGCCACTGGTTTCTCTCCTCAAGTGGTATGGTCTTCAATAGGTCGATGATGATGTTGTTCATCTTTTCGCAGAGACCATTTGTTTGTGGGTGATATTGTGTAGTTCTTATCTTTTTACACCCGTAGAGATGGCAGAACTCTTTGAACAATTCAGCCTCAAAGGCCGGGCCTTGGTCAGTCAATACTTGCTCAGGGTATCCATGGGGTCTGCAGAAGTACGCTTGGAACGTCTTTGCTGCTGTCTCTGCCGTCAGGTCTTTGACGGGGGCGACCACCAGAAAACGTGAGTAGTGATCTACCATGGTCAGAGCATAGGTGTACCCTGACCTGCTGGGGGAGAGCTTGACATGGTCCAGGGCCACGATCTCCAGAGGTCGAGTCGTCTTGATGGGTTGTAGGGGTGCCTTCTGGCTGCTGAAGTCCCTTCTTCTTAGGCCGCAGGGTCCACAGTCCCGGCACCACCTTTCAATGGAGCTGCGCATTCCTACCCAGTAGAATCGACACTTCAGCAGGGTCTCTAGCTTTTTCCAGCCAAAGTGCCCTGCCTGATCGTGGTAAGCTTCCAATACCATCTGGATGTCTGTCTTAGGGACTACTATCTGCCACACCATCTCGTGCGTTTTGGGATTGACGTACCTCCGGTACAACTTCTCCCGGTAGATAAACAGCCGGCTCCTCTCGTTCCACAGCTGCTTTGCTTGGAGAGACGCACCTTCTCGGGTTATCAGCTGTTTAATGTGGCTGACAACCGGGTCGCTGTCCTGGGTCTCTTTCCAGCTGTGGTGAGGCAGGGAGTTTAACGTCTTTCCACGCTGCTTGTTAGAGACTCATTGCTCGTGGATCATCCCATTCCGGTGAAAGGCAGGTAGCTCAATCTCTTCCAAGTCATCCACTTCTTCCTCCGTGTCTGACTGGTGAGGCATCCTAGACAGGGCATCGGCGTTGGCGTTCTTGCGGCCCGCCCGGTATTTAATTGTAAATTGGTAGTTTGACAGCCGAGCCATCCATCGTTGTTCCAGAGCCCCCAACTTAGCTGTTTCAAGGTGGGTCAAGGGGTTGTTATCAGTAAAGGCAGTGAACTTGCTGGAAGCCAGATAGTGCTTGAACCGTTCAGTGATGGCCCAGACCAAGGCCAGGAACTTCAACTTGAAGCTGCTATAGTTCTCTGGGTTCCTCTCAGTCGGATGGAGCTTCCTGCTTGCGTATGCGATGACTTTCTCTTGCCCATTCTGCTTCTGACTCAAGACAGCGCCCAGGCCTTCGTTGCTGGCATTCGTATACAGCAGGAACGGTTGGCTGTAGTCAGGGTAGGCTAGGATCTCATCACCTGTCAGGATCTCCTTCATCTCTTGAAACGACTCAGCCTGTTCTTTACCCCAGTGGAATGGGGGATTTTTGCCTTTAGGGGACTGCCCTACCAGGAGGTCTTGCAGAGGAGCTGCTTTCTTTGTGTAGTCCTTTACGAACCTCCGGTAGTATCCTACTAGTCCCAAGAACTGACGCACCTCCTTGAGGTTCTTCGGCTCCGGCCACTTCTGGATGGCTGTGACTTTCTCCGGATCTGGTGCTACCCCTTCTGGACTGACAATGTGCCCCAGGTACTGTACCTTTTTCTTGAGCAGGTCGTACTTTGAGGGCTTCAATTTCATCTCGTACCGGGACAGTGATTCAAATACCTCTGCCAGGTGCTTCAAGTGGTCCTCGTACGTTCTGGAGTACACAATTACATCGTCCAGGTAAAATAACACAGTCTCGAAGTTGCGGTGTCCCAGGCAGCACTCCATCAATCTTTGGAACGTTCCGGGGGCATTGCAGAGTCCAAACGGCATGCTATTGAACTTGCAGAGTCCCATCGGGGTGGTGAAGGCCGTCTTCTCCCGATCCTCCTCAGCCACAGCGACCTGCCAGTACCCACTAGTGAGGTCAAGTGTAGAAAAGTAATTTGCAGACTTTAAGGCAGCTAGGGACTCCTCTATGCTTGGCGAAGGGTATGCATCTTTATGTGTAATGCGATTTACTTGGCGGTAATCTACACACATTCTCATGCTCCCGTCCTTTTTCCTAACCAGCACTAGGGGAGCCGCCCAGGGACTACAACTATCCCTAATTACTCCCGCCTTCCTCATGTCATGCAGCATTTCTTTTGCCTTCTGGTAGTGAGCTGGGGGTATAGGCCTATAACGTTCTTTGATTGGGGAATGGTTGCCTGTGGGGATATGATGTTGAACCCCCTTAACCCTTCCGAAGTCAAGTGGATGTTTACTGAACACGTGCGAGTATTCTTGAACCACCCGGTGTACACCCTGTTTTTGATGGGCAGGAGTGGTGTCTGTCCCAACATGGAGCTGTTGACACCAATCCTCCACCTGGGTTGCATGGTCATTATCCTCCACTTCTTCTGGTGAAGTTAATGACTCCGCCTCATGGATACAGTTGTTGTTGACAGCATGTAGTTTAGCAACAGTGGCATAACGTGGCAGTTTGACCTCATCTTCCCCTAAATTGAGAAGACGGACAGGCACCCTCCCATTACGTACGTCTACCACTCCCCTGGCAGTTAAGAGCGTGGGTCTGTGCTCGGAGCAAAGGGGTTCTTCTACCGCCTGGTAGCTCTGTCCTCTAAGACCTATGGCAGCTCTACACCAGATGAGCATTTCACTCATTGGGGGAACAACAATGGGTATAGGGTCTGTTACACTGACGTTACCGATTTCACCATCTGTTAACTGTACTTGCTGTTGATACATCAGGACGCGGATCTCTCTCTGCAGTGCCCTCCTCTGTCTCGGTCTGGCAGTGTCGGCAATCTGTTGGAGCAAGAACACAACTTCTCCCAAACAGTTACCAACAACATTAGTGCCTAGTACCATATATATGCTGTCATCAGGGTTAGTCTCCACTACAATAAGTCCCTGGTCTTTCAGCTCCACTCTCCCCACCTTTACAGTCACATTCTTAACCCCGAATAGGTTAAGGGGGAGTCCATTTGATGCATATACAGACAAATTTGGAGCTGGCGGACGCAGATCGTCCATGGACCAGTACCTCTTGTAGAGGACTTCAGGCATGATGGTTACCTGAGATCCTGTGTCTAGCAGGGCATGCGTCGGGATCCTATCCACCACAATGGACAGGAAAGGTCTTCCTCCGACGAACCTGTTGTACCAGTCTGATGGGCTTTGTGAGTCTACTCCTGGGTGGCGGCCCTCGGACCCAGGGTTTTCTTGTTTAAAGGACAATTCAGGGCGATGTGTCCGGTCTTACGGCATTGGTAGCAGATTGCTTCCCTTGGTGGACGGCGTTGGTCACTGGTCCTCGGCGAGGGTGGTGTTGGCCTCCTCCTCCTCCGCATCCAGGGGACATCCTCAGGGCTATCAGCTAGCAGGATCTTCCCTCCTCCCTCAGGCTCCGTTTGCAGGTGCAGAGCACTCAGCACGGTGGTCAGGGTTTTGCTCAACTGACGCACCTCAGAGCGCAGACTGTCCAGTTCTTTAGGGGACGTTGTTGGAACCTTAGCTTCAGCAGTCACTGGAGAAAAGGTGGGTGTTGCAGGTTCTGGGGTAGCCCCACCCTGGTAACGTTGGATGGCACTTGTTTCCAGGGGCTGTAGTCCTATTATAGCCATGTCCTTTAGATTGTCAAAGGTGGCATCTGGATGATCCAGGGACCACCAACGCCCAGTCCTGCTCTCCTCTGGAGACTTCAGTCCCCGGACAAACTGTTCCTTCAGCATTTTGTTCTCATTCTCAAAGCTGGTTGGACTAACCTGATTCAGAGCCCGCAGGGACCCTTGGAGACGTCAGGCGTAGTCCCGAACATTGTCCTCTGGTTGTTGGGAGCAGCTGTAGAACCTCATCCGGAGGTCCGCCTCAGTCAGGTCCTCAAAGACAGTCTGTAGTTTTTGGAATATTGCGGACACTGTCTCCCGGTCTGCGGCCGACCATGTTTCCACTTCCCGTTCCACAGCACCGGTCAGCTGTCCTAATACAACGGCGGCTCTTTGCTTGCCGGTCATAGAGTACATGTCCAAAATACCACATATCTTCCGCTTGAATCCAGACAGAGTATCTGGTTTGCCGTTGTACTGGGGGAGCCACTTTGCTCCAGGAATGTACGGTAAAATCATAGGAATTACAGGTGTTACAGGCGCTGCTGGTGGAGCGGCGGCTTCGGCCTGCCCATTATCGAGCGCGGGCTGAACTTCAGGGACGTTGACCGGTAGGTCGGCGTTCTGCTGTTCGACGGACATCTTAGCACCCCCCTAGTTAACCGTGGCCTACATTCTGGTTTTTCTTCTAGTAGGCCGCAGCTCCGCAGGTGACGGTTGTCTTCAGGACCTTGCGTCGCTTGCGTCCCACGTCAGAGCGTTCAGCGATGCTCAGTACAGTACCTGGCGCTTCCTGATTTGACGTCAAGGCGTGGGGCGTGTCCGGGACTTCGCGCTCTTTTGCAGGTACGCCCCTTATTTTCCCGCGGTTACACCCTTCTTCTCGCTCAACGGCCCCACAATGACGGCTACCTTCACCACAACTTTTCGTACACAGTTCAAAATAAAGGCGCACAGTACCCGGTGGCAACGGGAAAAACACGGCGTCGTTGCAGCAGGCACGCGATCCTGTTCATGATGCCAGAAGAGAGATGACTAGCCCAGGGGAATGGGGATGACTCGGTACCCGGGCCTTTAGCCTGGCCTTTAGGGATGTCGCGGTGGTCGGCTCCCGGGCCCGTACTCTGGGCCTCTCTTTTAAAAGGGGTTGGTGTTTTTGGTTAAGTTTATAAAAGAGTTTGTGACGCCACCTGTGGCTTCTGGTGAGGATCACCAGTGCTGCGCAGTCCACTGAGGCTGATGATAAGGCAGCCTGATGGTATAGCTCCCCACAGGTGGAGCTGGGCCTCAGGGCAGTATAAGAATGGGGATGCAGGACAAAGAGACTACGCCGGGCCAGAGGAAGAACAGGGACGGACACGATAGTCACTTCAGTACCGTTTACTGGTGGAATTTCAGGCACTCCCCGGAGCACTGTAGGGTGAAGGGTGTATGTCCGGATCCTCCCCAATGAGCAGGTTTTGGGCCTCCTGGTTCTTGCTGCTGCATAGGAAGTTTCTGACCTGCCTGGAGCTAGGCCTAACTTTGTCTCTGTCCTGCGCTGGCTGACCTTGTGGTAGGGCCTTCTCTTTGGAGTGCACGCTCCCGACCTACGGGGCCTATGTGTCTCCTGGCTCTGGTACGTATCAGCACTTTAGCAATCCTGGGACCTGTAGTTCTCCAGGGATTCCGGTTTATCTTACTGGGTCGTGGAGATCCCGGTAAGCTTCGGACCCAGTGTCCGGTAACTGCTTCTTCGGGGTGAGCTAGTTAAGCTCCTCTGCCCCCTATGAACTAACTCTCTACTCCTTTGCCTTCGGCCTACTCGGACCCTCAATAGGCTACTCACACTAACGGCAGCTTGCCGCGCTTCACCGATATTATGGTGCCGGCACACCTAAAGCTCACCTCTCTGAGCTACAACTGAGTCTAGACCACGCTCCACTGCAGACAGACCTCTCTCAGGCTTTTGCACTGCAGGAACTCTCTCAACAGGTTTACTCTCTGTCAGTTCCAGTCTAGACAGACTGACTGCTGCCTGGCTCCACCTTCCCTTGTATATCTCCCTAAGGAGCTCCCTCTGGTGGTCTGAGGTGGAAGGTGGAGATGTGTGAATGGTTATGGGGGCCTCTTGTGGAGGAATCCTTCCATACACCCTTCTGGGTCTGTGATACCAAGCACAGCTGGGCTTCACAATACAACTGTCAGACCACCCTATTGCGCTGCTTGGGAAAGAGAACTGGGCAAATCTTTTGAAGACTCACAGTCAGCTAAATGTTTTCAATTTGCTCACAAAATTTCAATGGCAACCAAAGCTCAAGAGACCTCATTTAAAATCATCTCCAGATGGTACCAGGTTCCCACATTACTTCATAAGTGGTTTCATGTAGTATCAGATAGATGCTGGAGATGATGGAGATGTGGAGTGGAAGAGGGGACGGTGACACACATTTGGTGGAGCTGTCCCATAATAGGAGGTTTCTGGACTCAGGTAATTCAGACTATTAAAAAAATGACTAGTCTCTTTGCCCAACTCTCCTGAACCTCTTTTGTTCTTTATGATCCCAACTAGTTTCACCAGATAGAAAAGATCTTTAATAAGATACCTTATACAGGCTGCTAAGAATATCTTTCCTCGTCACTGGAAAAGTACTTCTCCACCTAGTCTGGAGTAGTCTGTGAAATAGACCTTCTAAATAGGATAGAACATTTGATTGCCCAATCCCCGACTGACTGTGATTGATACTGTGAGACTTGGAGAGACTGGATTGAATTCCAGGAATCCGATGCCTACCATCTTACATCAGAGTGATGTGACCCACCCTTTTCTCCGGTGCGTTTCGGATTATGCTCCGCGTTGGTTCGCTCCTGGCTGCACTATGTATGGTTTCCATTGGATTTTAGTAACTTCATAATTGTAATACTGATGGCTTAAAATGTTCCCCTCCCTTTCCTCCTTTTTGTTCCTATAACTTGATGTTTTATTGGACATTATACTTATATTCTTTGATATATTGATGCTGATATTGTCCTGTTTATTTATTTTAATTTTTTTTGTATTTTTGTAATTGAAAATTATTTAACCTTTCAATAAAAATTTAATTTTGAAAAAAAGATGGAACAATCTCACCAGTGTCCAGAGAAAGGATCGACCCCACAGCCCGGTGTTGAGGACTGGAATTTCTATTGGATCATCACTTGTTCGGGATAATAGGTTCTGATGCGAGTAGCTCCCAATGCATTTCCTCTAATAGAATCATCAGGGGAGGCTTGCATTGTTAGTGGAATACCTTACCGCCATTAATAAAGAAAGCTGTTGAATTTTGCTGTCATCAGACCCTCTATGCTGTGGTGTATGAGTGGCAGCATTCCTTAAGCCACAAATCTTACCCCAGTCTCTGACTCGAGTAAGATTTGTGGCGGGGTGCATGTGGAGGCATACACCACTTGCAAACCAGCTGCAGCAGCTTCCTTTCCAGATAATCTCATGAAGAAAGACATGGACTTCTCTTCTTAACCTTCCAACCCTACTCACCCAGGGAACCACAATATACAGAACATACAAAATGTATGGAACTCCAAAGTAGTAATAAATAATACACAGTCTGCAGGCAACTATTAAATGTGATAGCATCTAAAGTGATAGCAATATGATATAAATACTAAATAAGGCACGACTAAGGATCAAGCAGCCAGAAAATATAGTTCATAATATGGCAGGTAATACCAAATGATACACAAAGAATAAAGATTAGGGATGAGTGAACAAGAACGGTAAAGTTCGGGGTACATACCAGTAGTGTTGAGCCACCCCCGTAGTGTTCGAGTTCGGTTCGTCGAACACCCGTGTGTTCGCCGAACTGTTCGTCGAACTGTTCGTCGAACACCTTCGAACACCGTTAAAACCAATGGCAGGCAAACAAAAACACATAGAAACACATAGAAAACACCTTCAAAGGTGTCCAAAAGCTGACAAACTGCTCAGAAGACACAACTAACACATGGAAAAGTGACAAGTACATATAGTCATGAGAAAAGAAAAGAGGTGGAGGAGTAAAAGGAGGGGGAGACACAGATATAGGCATGTCATGCCCTTCTAAAATCCAAAAAGTGAGAAGCCGACACGTTCAGTCCGCTCCTGCCCGTGCCACCTCCGTGTCGCCGGGTTTGTGCCAGAGCCGCGGTGAACCCTGACGGCCAGCCCCCCTCTCCCAATACTGGTGCCTGTCCGCTGGTGGATCGAGCGAGCCCCCCTATGGTGGAGGCAGCTCTAAGCTTTTTAATTTAAATTGTCTCTCTAATTTGAATGAATACACTTTAAATCCATTTACAAGGATCTATTGGAGGGCAAGTCTCATGCCAGCAGCCGCGTAATTCCAGCTCCAGTAGCGTAATTCCAGCTCGGCTGTCCACCGCAAGGCATCCTACTGCCAGTCCCAGCCCCTATGCCTTGGGGTGCCTCCTGATGCTCTTCACTGAGTATCCCGTGGTCCTGAAGCATTTACTTTGAAAAAATTAAGTGTCCAAACTACAGGTGGTGTAGCTTGCTTAACAGCCGGGATAATCCGCTGACTAGCAGACACTGCTACTAGGCACAAAGTATTTCCTGGGCTAGATACAGTTAAAAATTTGTAATTAGATACTCTCGTTGGATGCTGAGAAAGCATTCCATAGAGTCTCCTGGCACGCGATATATGATTCTCTTAAAAAGCTTGGGGTAGGGGTCTAGGGGACCCTTTTATAGCCAAAATCACGGCCCTGTATCGCAATACGTCACCTAGGCTGAAGATAAATGGAACTGTAGCACCCTGAGGGCTCGGTTGCTACAGAGGTATTGCACCTTACCCAGAGGTGTGATATCTCACTCTCAGGTAAGGATGGAGTGTGGATCAGGACCCGACACCTGCATGTGACGCGCCCCCTGGGCCTGTGCTGCTGCTGCTGTGCAGGGGGAATACCCGGAGCCGGATCGCTGGGGGTTGTAGTTCTCCGTGGCGGTGACCCGGTCCGTGCCCAGGGTGGTCAAACCAGTGGCAGTCTATTTGTATTGAAATAAGTGTCCGACTACGCCACCCGTGGATTGCGGTCAGTGGGGACCGCCGCTGCGCTGCAGACCGCTGAGGCTGATGTTGTTTGCGCAGCTGAGTATGGGATGACTCCCCACGGGAGAAGTATTGCCTCAGGGCAGCTAATGTGGAAGATGATGGGAGTAATGGTGTGAGGGTCCCAGTGCTAATGGTGCAGGAGCGGCAAGGAATCAAAGAGATGGGAGGTGCAGTTTAGGGTCTTTACTGATGGTACAAGGCAGACCCTCCCGGGAGTACTGGCTAGTATAAGGGGCCTGATCAGTCTGCGAGCAAGCAGGAGTTCCCCTGGCCAGGTGGAGTTGTAGGCCTCCCCGTTTATCTGCACTCTTCCTGGCTACCTTGCTGTCAGCGGTTACAAGTAGCCCACGTCCCTGAGTATACCGTGTGGTGCTCACCCGTATGGCTGGTGACTTGGGGCCTTCTGTTAGCCTCCGCTCCTGGATGGCGGCGCTGGTCCCTTCTCTGTGACTGAGCCTCCGGGCTTCTATGGCCAGAGGACCTGGAATCCCCTGCCGGCTGGTTTCTGCTGCTGGGTGTATATCAGTCCCCACAGCCTCGGACTCCTGTGTCCGGCTTTAGTATCTTCGTCCAGGGCGAACTCTGCTCAGCTCCAGCCCCTGGACTTCTGCTACTGCTCCTACAGAGCTCCTGTTCTTGCTTTCCCTGTGTCTGGAACTGTCTGCAGCTCCACTCTGACTCTGACTGTTCTAATCCCGCCCCAGACCCAGTTTAAAAGGGCAGATTCCTCCCCTCCCAGGTCTGGGCGGACAGTGTTGCATGTTTAGGGATCCTGACCAGAGAAACCTCCCACTTGCTCTCAGACATAATATCTCTATTACTGTGGCAACCAGACCCCTGGGGTGTCACATTCCCCCCTAGTAAACTTTAGTACTCCGGGACTAAACACATTTTTTTAAAGAGACATAAATACAAGGTATAACAATAATACAATAACATATTCACAAGAAACTTTAGTCTGTAGAGGTCACGGCGTTTCCGTGACCGGGTGTCCATATCACCCAAGGTGAAGTTTATGAAACAAAGGGGGTGTCCATGTCACCCAACAAGGCGAAGTCTTGGCACAGAATAGGGGACCTGTCCAAAGCAAACCCCTTGCGTTGTCCTTAGGCGTGGCTGCAAGGGTAGACTAACTACTTTGGGCCGCAAGGAGGCCACGCCAGACAGGTTTTCTCTTCCGCGGCCGTCTTCACAAGAGGCACCAAGGTGCAACTATCTACAAAACTGTTCCGGTTATCCAGTGTCCATAACCTGTTAGTCCAAATAAATCTGCAGGGTAACTGAGAAACATAATTAGTAACAGGCAACAAACATAAACCATAAACATTTTTCAATAAACAGTCAACTTTACAGTGCATTGGTTTAGATTCTCCAGCGAGCGGGCATCTGACCTCTAGTGACTCTAGTGGACCTACGGAGCTCACTAACTGGTCCTGCACTACAGGGTGTAGGAGGTGTTATGGGCAAGCTGGGCAGCTTTCTGCGCACTCTTTGGCTCACTAGGGGCACGGCAGGCTCACTACTAGCAGAGGGTTGATCCTCCTGTACTGCTGGTGTGGACTCTTCTGCCTCTTGGGCCGGCTGCTCTTCCAGCTCTACCGGTTCCTCTGTAGGCACTTGCGGGGCTGGCTGGAGAAAGGTGAGGATGGGTACCACGACAGCGCCGTTTACTTGTGTCCAAGACCGGGGGAAGTCTCCGAGTACGGTACTGATCATTTCTTCCCTTTCCTCTGCGGGTTGAGGGTTTTCTTGATCTTCTTCAGGGCTTTGCAGCTGCTCGGGACACTTCTTCAGGTGGTCTCTGGAGACAATGGCTGTGGTTTCTCCTCCATCCTTACTGATTACGCAGATTTTTGGGTTCTCATGGCTTGATGGCAGTACGGTGTACGGGTCCTTCTCCCACTGGTCGTCCAACTTGTGGAGCCGCCTCTTCCTCTTCAAGACCTGCTCTCCAGGTACCAGGGGAACAGCGGGAGCATACTGGTTATAAGCCTTCTCTTGCCTTTCTCTAGCTTGAGACAGACTTCGCTCGACGCTCTCCTGTACTTTCCGATACTGCTGCTGCCGTTCTGTATCCCAGTCTGCCTCTGGCGAGGTGTCCTCAGGCGTCAGGACTCCCATATCCAGGTCAATAGGCAGCTTACCAGGTCTTGCTCTCATTAGGTAAGCCGGGGTACAGTTGGTGGAACCTACAGGGATGTGGTTATACAGGTCCACCAGATCGGGCAGTTTCTCAGGCCACAGACTGCGTTCTTCCAGGGGCAATGTTTTTAGCAGATCTATCACCACCTGGTTCATCTTCTCGCAGAGTCCATTGGTTTGAGGGTGATAGGGCGTTGTTCTTATCTTCTTGCAGCCATACAGGTTGCAGAACTCCTGGAAGACCTCCGCTTCAAAGGCTGGTCCTTGGTCTGTCAACACTTGGTCCGGGTACCCGTGTGGACGGCAGAAGTGCTGCTGGAAGGCTCTAGCTGCTATTTGAGCCGTTAAGTCCTTGACCGGGACCACCACCAGGAATCGGGAGTAATGATCTACGATTGTGAGGGCGTAGACATACCCAGATCTGCTTGGAGCTAGTTTCACATGGTCCAGGGCTACCAGTTCCAGTGGCTGTCTGGTGATGATGGGCTGCAAGGGAGTCTTCTGGCTGGCACGGTCCTTTCTTCTCAGGTGGCACGGGCCACAGTCTCTGCACCACCTCTCGATGGCTCCTCTCATGCCTACCCAGTAGAACCGTTCACGCAACAAGAACTCCAGCTTCTTCCATCCGAAATGCCCTGCTCCGTTGTGGTATGCCTCCAGAACCATAGCCGCGTCTCGTCTTGGGACCACTACCTGCCAGGTCAACTCATGCGTTCGAGAGTTAACCATTCTCCGGCACAGCTTCTCCCTGTAGAGGAACAGCTTACTTTTCTCCTTCCACAGTTGCTTGGTCTCCTCCAGAGCATCTGGGTCAAGACGGGCATCGGCCTGGGTCAGCATTTCCTTCACCAAATGGACTGCGGGATCACTGTCTTGCGTCTCCGCCCAGTTGTAGTGGGGCAAGGGATTGAACGTCACGGAGCGCCTGTCCTTCACACGGTGGGAATACAGGGTAATCCCATGACGGTGGAACGCGGGGAGCTCAACTTCTTCCAGATCTTCTGGATCTTCCCCTACGTCCGGTAAGTTCGGCATTCTAGACAGGGCATCCGCGTTGGCATTTGATCGTCCTGCCCGGTATTTGATGGTGAATTCAAAGTTGGACAGGCGGGCCATCCATCTCTGTTCCAGGGCACAGAGCCTTGCAGTGTCCAGGTGTGTCAACGGGTTGTTATCCGTGTACACGGTGAATTTGGAGGAGGCAAGGTAATGCTTGAAACGTTCGGTCACTGCCCACACTACTGCCAGGAACTCCAGCTTGAATGAGCTATAATTCTCAGGGTTCCTCTCCGTGGGCCGTAGCTTTCGGCTGGCGTAAGCGATTACCCGTTCTTTCCCTTGCTGGATCTGGGACAGTACGGCTCCTAACCCGATGTTGCTTGCATCCGTGTGGAGGATAAAGGGCTGGCTGTAGTCTGGATATGCCAGGATTTCATCCCCCGTGAGGGCCATCTTCAGCTGGCAGAAGGACTCCTCTTCCAGTTTTTCCCACCTGAAGGGCGGCTTCTGGTTCTTGGCTTTCCGAGATTGACCTATCAGGAGGTTCTGCATAGGGGCTGCCATTTTGGTGAAACCGGGAATGAATCTTCGGTAGTAGTCTACCAACCCGAGGAACTGCCGCAATTCCTTTATGCTGGAGGGTCTTGGCCAGTCCTTAATTACAGTGATCTTATCAGGGTCGGGAGCCACTCCGTCAGCACTCACCACGTGTCCCAGGTACTGCACCTTTGGTTTTAGGAGGTGACACTTGGAGGGTTTCACCTTTAGGCCGTAGTTTGCCAGAGCTTCGAACACTTCTGCCAGGTGTTTCAGGTGGTCCTCGTAGGTCTTGGAATAGACGATGACATCATCCAGGTATAACAGGACCGTCTCGAAGTTCCGGTGTCCCAGACAGCATTCCATCAACCGTTGGAAGGTTCCTGGTGCGTTGCAGAGCCCGAACGGCATACAGTTAAATTCACTGAGACCCATCGGGGTGGTGAATGCGGTCTTCTCCCGGTCCGCCTCTGCTACAGGAACCTGCCAGTACCCGCTAGTGAGATCCAAAGTAGAGAAGAAGTTAGCAGATTTTAATGCAGCTAAGGACTCTTCTATCCTTGGTAACGGGTACGCATCTTTGTGTGTGATACGGTTGACCTTCCTGTAGTCTACACACATTCTCATGGTGTTGTCTTTCTTTTTCACTAAGACTAGTGGAGCTGCCCAGGGGCTACAGCTGTCCCTGATTACCCCAGCCTCCTTCATGTCTCTAAGCATCCCCTTGGCGTGTTGGTAGTGTGCCGGGGGTACGGGTCGGTATCTCTCCTTTATGGGAGGATGGTCTCCCGTGGGGATGTGGTGTTCTACCCCCTTTACTCGCCCGAAGTCTAGCGGGTGTTTGCTAAACACTCTCTCGTACTCTCGAACCACCCGATAGACTCCCTGTTTCTGGTGTGAGGGAGTGGAGTCAGTACCCAAATGCAGTTGCTGACACCAGTCCTCCATTGGTTTCTTAGAGCCGTTACCTTCCTCTGGTTGAGATGGAGGCAAGGGTTCCACGGCCTGTACAGAATTCTGGTTTATGGTGAACAATTTGGCTAGCGTGGCATACCGGGGCAGGTGTACTTCTCTCTCCCCGATATTTATGATGCGAATGGGCACCCTGCCATGGCGTACATCGACCACCCCCCGTGCTGTCAAAATGGTGGGCCTACTGTCTGAGTAGACGGGTTCTACCATTGCTTGGTAGTCTCTACCTCTTAGACCAATAGCTGCCCGGCACCAAATCATCATCTCACTTTTTGGGGGCATGGCAATAGGGAACGGGTCACACATTCTCACGCTACCTATCTCACCACCAGATAGTTCCACCTGTTGCCGCTTCATCAGTGCCCGGATCTCTTTTTGGAGCACACGCTGCTGGCCGGAACTGGCGTTCTTGGCAACCTGCTGTAAAATGAGAATCACCTCTGCAAGACAATTTTCAATCACATTAGTTCCCAAGGTTATTCTAGGGTGACTCTCATGACGGTCTCTGTCCACTATAATCAGTCCTTGTGCCGCCAGTTCGACTTTACCGATCTTAATGGTCACCTCTTTGAATCCCACCTGCGGCACAGGCTGACCATTGCTGGCGATGATACTCAGGTCGTCATCTGGGTAGCGGGTTATGTCCGAGTCATTCCAGTACTGTTTAAAGAGCACGTACGGGATGGTGGTCACCTGTGACCCAGTGTCTAGTAGGGCACTCATAGGAATGCCATCCAGTACCGCAGGCAAGATTGGACGTCCCCCTACGTATTTATCACGCCAGTTTGATGGGCCTGATGGTCTTATGCCTGGGGGTTGGCCCTCTACCCCAGGTTGTGCCCGTTTAAATGACAGTACCTTGCCACATGTCCGGGTTGATTGCAGCGGTGGCAGATGGGTCGTCCGTCCTCGTTGTATCTGTCGCTGGGTCTTCCTCTGGCCGGTGGGGTCCTCCTCAGTTGGCGCCACGGGACGTCCTCCGGTCCGGATGCCAGCTGGATCTTTCCTGGAGAAGAGACCTGTAAAGACTGCACAGTTCTGGTTAGCGCGGCAACGCTCTTAGTCAGCTCTTGGACCTGATGGTGCAGGTCTGTAGCCGGGTCACTGTTTAAAGCCTGCGCATCAGCTCCCACAGGCCCTGCAGACAAGGGCGCCGTCTCCTGGTGGTAAGTGATAGCAGGGCGCCTGTGGGTCACAGCGCCACCTGGTGCCGGTTCTCGGAGCACCCGGATGGCTCTGTCCTTGAACTGTGCAAAGTCCAGGTCAGGGTCCTGTAAGGCCATTGCCCGCAACTGGGTTCGGTGGGCATTGCACAGTAGACCCTCAATAAATTGTTCAGTCAACAGCTTATCTTCATTTCCCACGCTGTCAGGGTCTGCCTGCTTAATGGCTCTCAGGGCCTCTTGTAGGTTTAGAGCATAGTCTCTTATACTCTCATGTGCCCGTTGTTTGCACCCATAAAATCTTAGTTTTATTTCAGCTGAGGTGCGGGTGTCAAATGTGTCTTTCAGCCGGGTTAGTATGTCTCTGACAGTCCTCTTCCTCCCAGGTGGCCAGGACTTTACCTCCCTTTGGGCTGCCCCGATTAATTGGGCCACCAGGATGCTCACTTTTTGCTCTTCTGTGAGGGGGTACACCTGGAAGAGGCTATCCAGTCTTTCTCTAAAGTCATTTAGAGTATGTGACTCCCCTGAGTACTGGGGTAGCCAGGTTGCCCCCGGGATATAGGGCATGGTGAATGGCATGACTGCTGCAGCGGTTGCGCTGGCGGTGGCTGTGGCAGTGGAGCTCCCCTCGGTATCCGGCATCCTCCTCCCCCCTAGTGGACCGTGGCCTACCTTGCGATGCTCTTCTTCCGTAGGCCGCGGCTCCGCAGTCGATCGTCGGGGTTGAGGACCTGGCGTCGCGCTCCGATGACGTCAGCGTCGCTCTTCCTCCCTTCCAGGACCTTGCGCAGCGTCAGAGCGTGGGGCGGAGCTTCGGATCTCACGCGCTTTCGACGTCCACGCCCCTCTTCTTCCCGTGCGGCGTCCCGAAGATGGCGTCCGAAGGCGGGAAGCAGCTGCGGATGGCGGGAAGAAGGCAGAAGACGGCAGGAAATGGTCCAAGATGGCGTCTGATGGCGGGAATCGGCTCCGGATGGCGGGAAACGACTCCGGACGGCGGGAAACTTCACCACAGGTAAGTATAAAAGTCTCTTTTTCAGGCACGCAGTACCCGGTGGTTGCGGGCACGAAATCCTGCCGACTACGCCAAAGCTGACGCACCCCCTGGGCCTGTGCTGCTGCTGCTGTGCAGGGGGAATACCCGGAGCCGGATCGCTGGGGGTTGTAGTTCTCCGTGGCGGTGACCCGGTCCGTGCCCAGGGAGTTCAAACCAGTGGCAGTCTATTTGTATTGAAATAAGTGTCCGACTACGCCACCCGTGGATTGCGGTCAGTGGGGACCGCCGCTGCGCTGCAGACCGCTGAGGCTGACGTTGTTTGCGCAGCTGAGTATGGGATGACTCCCCACGGGAGAAGTATTGCCTCAGGGCAGCTAATGTGGAAGATGATGGGAGTAATGGTGTGAGGGTCCCAGTGCTAATGGTGCAGGAGCGGCAAGGAATCACAGACACGGGAGATGCAGTTTAGGGTCTTTACTGATGGTACAAGGCAGACCCTCCCGGGAGTACTGGCTAGTATAAGGGGCCTGGTCAGTCTGCGAGCAAGCAGGAGTTCCCCTGTCCAGGTGGAGTTGTAGGCCTCCCCGTTTATCTGCACTCTTCCTGGCTACCTTGCTGTCAGCGGTTACAAGTAGCCCACGTCCCTGAGTATACCGTGTGGTGCTCACCCGTATGGCTGGTGACTTGGGGCCTTCTGTTAGCCTCCGCTCCTGGATGGCGGCGCTGGTCCCTTCTCTGTGACTGAGCCTCCGGGCTTCTATGGCCAGAGGACCTGGAATCCCCTGCCGGCTGGTTTCTGCTGCTGGGTGTATATCAGTCCCCACAGCCTCGGACTCCTGTGTCCGGCTTTAGTATCTTCGTCCAGGGTGAACTCTGCTCAGCTCCAGCCCCTGGACTTCTGCTACTGCTCCTACAGAGCTCCTGTTCTTGCTTTCCCTGTGTCTGGAACTGTCTGCAGCTCCACTCTGACTCTGACTGCTCTAATCCCGCCCCAGACCCAGTTTAAAAGGGCAGATTCCTCCCCTCCCAGGTCTGGGCGGACCGTGTTGCATGTTTAGGGATCCTGACCAGAGAAACCTCCCACTTGCTCTCAGACATAATATCTCTATTACTGTGGCAACCAGACCCCTGGGGTGTCACACATGCATTACACCACATTGCCGTGGGGCAGGGCGACCAATATGCCCCTGAGATGGGCACGACAGTCCCTGTCCCTGGCTGGAGTGGGGGGAGGGAACACTGAGGAAGGGGAACCCTGTAGTGCAGGAGCAGGGAGGAAGCAGTTCCTGGGTGCATTGAGAAGGGAGTATAAAAGGTGGGCACCATCTTAGTTCAGTGCAGAGAAGTCTGAGCAGAAGTGGCAGGGAGCAGGGGCTCTGCATGAGCTCTGCTCCGGAGGCGGGCCTAGTAACAGAGGCCCAGGCCTGGAAGAGGGAGAAGGAAGGAAGAGGAGCGGAGAAGGCTCCAGGAACGAGGAACGAAGGGATCCCAGGGGTGCGGACGGGTGAGTCGCCACCGCACGCCCGAATCCACCTGCATGGAGGGGTCAGGCCAAAGGGGGAGACCGGTCCCCGAAACTAGTGGAGGCAGGAAACGACCCTCAGCTAGAAACCGGAGGCTGTGACATTTTATGTGGCGCAGCCCCTCGCTACACCCGCTAGGAGGGCAGCACATAGGGTCAGGGAAACTGGCGCCAAGTTTACCAAGAAGAGGCCCGAGGCAGCCGGACAGAAGGGTTGGTAAGAAAGGCCAGACAAAAGACACACAAAGGGGGTCCTGTGAAGCGCTCCAAAGTTATCTGGGAGTTGTCTGAGCCCCTCACCTCGTGAGCACAGTACGACGTGGGCAGCCGTTACCTGCAGACGTGGTCTGGATAATAAGAACTGTGAGTAAAGGCCCTGGACTGCATCACTGACTCCGTGTCATTACTGCTGCTGCCCTGCACCATCACCCCCATCCTCCGCATACACTGCCCTGAGGCTATACTCCTCCCGTGGGGAGTTATGCTACGCTCTGCTGCACCCACAACACCAGCCTCAGCGGTCTGCCCTGCAGCGGCGGTTCACTCTGACCGCAATCCACGGATGGCGTGGTCGGACATTTAAATATCAAAACCACATAAATAGTTCCGCCACTGGTTTGACCACCCTGAGCCACGGAACCGGGTCGCCGCCACGAAGACTACAACCACCAGCATCCACCAAAAAGGGTCCGGCTCCGGGTGTCCCAAGGCCCAGGGGGTGCATCAGAACATTTTCATCACCTTTCACAATCACCAATGGGACAAGGCAGGGATGTCCTCTGTCCCCTCTCTTATACATCCTAGTGACAGAGCACCTGCTCTCATCAATTCGCCATAACCCCAATATTAGGTGGATTGAGGTGGGAGGCACCGAGTACAAGTGCTCTCTATTTGCTGATGATGTACTAGTATATATCACTCAATCACATACATCCATCCATGCTGTTATGGCTGAAATAGATCACTTTGTTACATGGTCAAATTTTAAAATCAATGCAGCGAAGTCTGAGGCCCTCGATGTCTCCCTCCCCAAATCCATATAGGATTCCATCCAGTCCAACTTTCCCTTTGCCTGGCCCTCACAGGGTATCAAATACTTAGGAATTCCTATTCATAGAGACCTATCCCATCTATGTTATCTTAATTTTGGGCCCTTTATTGAACAACTCCATACAGACCACGGTTGGCAAGTTAGAACTGTAAGATTCACTACGTGAACCACTGGTGTTTTGTGGACAAGCACATGTACACTGTGTTCCAAATTATTATGCAAAAAGTGTTTAGGAGTGATAAGGGAAGAATTTGTTTGTTTGTCAGTTAAACTCATTGATGGTGATGTGTGTCAGGGCTCTTTATATCACTGTAAGCAATTGCAGACACCTGTGCTAATTAGTTTGGCAGGTGTGTCCAATGAAAGGCAAGACTACTTAAGAAGGCTGTCTCACATTATTAAGCAGCCTACATTTTCTGCCAAAATGGGAAAGAAAAAGGATGTGTCGGCTGCTGAGAAGCAACAAATTGTGGAGTGTTTAGGTCAAGGCATGACTACAATCAACATTGTGCGATGATCAGGATGAAGTGTCTTGGCAATCAAGAAGTATGTAGCTGATTCACAGTACACACGTGTGCGTGCTGATAAGGGCAAATTGAGGACTCTTTCCTACAGGCAATTACGTCAGGTTAAAAGAGCAGCGGCAAAAAAGCCTTGTCATAGCAGCAGACAAGTTTTTGAAGCTGCTGGTGCCTCCAACGTCCCCCGAACAACAAGATGCAGGGTCCTTCAGAGGTTTGCAGCTGTGCATATGCCATCCTGTCGACCTCCTCTATCCACTTCACACAAGCAGAAACGGCTCCAGTGGGCCAAACATTACATGAAGACTGATTTCAAAACTGTTTTGTTCACGGATGAGTGCCGTGCAGCGCTCGATGGTCCAGATGGATGGAGTGGAGGATGGCTGGTTGATGGACACCCCACGCAAACACGGCTACAGCGCCAACAAGGAGGAGGTGGAGTAATGTTTTGGGCTGGAATCATGAGGAGAGAGATTGTCGGCCCCTTTAGGATCCCTGAAGGCGCTAAAGATGAACTCCATAATGTATGTGGATTTTCTCAAACAGCACTTCCTGCCATGGTTCAAGAAGAAGAACCATGTATTTCACAGCAAGATCATTTTTTTGCATGATAATGCACCATCTCATGCTGCACATAAAACATCTGCATCTCTGGCTGATATGGGCATAAAAGGGGACAAACTTATGGTGTGACCCCCATGCTCCCCTGACCTCTACCCCATTCAGAACCTCTGGAGCATCATCAAAAGGAGTGTCTATGATGGCGGGAGGCAGTTCACATCTAAGCAACAGCTCTGGGAGGGTATTCTGTCCTCATGCAAAACAATTGAAGCAGAAACCATCCAAAACCTGACAAATTCAATGGACGAGAGAGTTCAGAAGCTCCTTTCGAACAAGGGGTCCTATGTGAAAATGTAACATCACCTAGAGTAAAGTTTTGAGTTGAAAACTGTTTGATTTCAGTTTCTAATAACCTGCTAATGCTTATAATTTCAAAAATGACCATTTTTTTGGTCTTTATTAAAATGAAAAGGTTGATCGAAAAGTTTGGGGGATCTAAGAGTGTGGCAACCCAGTAGTCATGATTACTTCGAATTCTGACAATATGAGGGTCATGTTGCAGGTAGTGCAGCAAGAAGGCACTTATGTGTCTTGCGCATCTCGGAGCCCCAAAATTATTTTCCGGGCTAGATGCAGCTACAAATTATTATTAATTTTAAATCTGGTGGAGCTTAGTATAGATGGGCTAATAGGATCAGTGCTGCACACTGCTACAAAGCCCAAATTATTTTCCAGTCAAGATACAGATAAACATGATTAGTAATTTGAAAGCTTAAAACGGTTGGTAGGGTGATTTTAACCAATCATCAAGCTTTTACTCTCCCCAGGATGACACAGGGGTAGAAAAGTCGTTTCGGATCCATGATTTGTTCATCTTTATGAACGTGAGTCTGTCTACATTATCAGTGGAGAGCCACGTGCGCTTATCTGTCAGCACACCACCAGCAGCGCTGAACACACGTTCAGACAGAACGCTGGCTGCGGGGCATGACAAGATCTCCAAGGCGTAAGTGGCTAGCTCTGGCCATTTATCCAGATTGGAAGCCCAAAAAGAGCAAGGGTCCAGTGACACAGTCATGGCTTCAATGTTTACTTGGAGATACTCCTGTACCATCGTCTCTAGGCGTTGACTATGTGTCAGACTTCTTGTCTCCTGTGGCCTTGCAAAGGATGGGCTAAAAAAGTGGTGAAATGATTCCGGTTTGAGTGCTGAACACTTGACAGTCCCACGGTTGGCAAGTTGGAACTGTGAGATTCACTACGTGCACCACTGGTGTTTTGTGGAAAAGCACATGTAAGATTCTGCAACAGTCTCTGCTGATACTCCTGCATGCGTGCATCCCTTTCTATGGCAGGAATAATTTCTGCAAATTTACTTTTGTACCGGGGATCTAACAGTGTGGCAACCCAGTAGTCAGGATTATTTCTAATTCTCACAATTCGATGGTCATGTTGCAGGTAGTGCAGCAAGAAGGCACTCATGTGTGTTGCGCATCCAGGAGCACCAAGTCCCTGTTGTGTTGGTGGCGAGGTAACAATCATGCTTCCTTCCTCTGTCCTCTCCCCCCAACCTCGCACAACAGAAATGTGATCAAGGTCTCCCTCATCTGATGAGTCTTCCATCAGTTCGTCCTCCACTTCTTCCTGGGCTCCTGCACCTTCCTCACTAGTTTGGCTGCTACCATGCGCCCTGGTAAAACCATCTCCCCCACCCTCACATGCCTGGCGCCTTGGTGCTGCCGACCGTCTGGACCTTGCAGATGTTAGCCCTTCCGCATACAACTCCTCCTCCTCTACTTCCTCCACCTCCTCTTGTGCCACCACCTGACTCCGAATTCTGTTTAACATGTGCTCCAGCATGTAAATCACCGGAATAGTCATGCTGATAATGGCATCGTCAGCACTAAACACCTTCGTCGCCATTTCAAAACTGTGCAGAAGGGTGCATAGGTCCCTGATCTGAGACCACTCCTCCAGCGTGATTTGCCCCACCTCCGGATCTCGTTGGCCCAGGCTATACGTCAGAACGTATTGCACCAGGGCTTGTCGGTGCTGCCACAGTCGCTGCAACATGTGCAGAGTTGAATTCCACCGGGTAGGCACATCGCATTTTAGCCGGTGAAGTGGCAGGCCCAACGACTTCTGTAGAGATGTAAGTCGCTGAGCTGCGGGATGCGAACGGCGGAAGTGAGCACACAGCGACTGTGCCCTCTGCAGAAGGCCATCTAGTCTGGGATAGTGGGCTAAAAATTGCTGGACAACCAGGTTCAACACGTGAGCCATACAAGGCACGTGTGTGACATTGCCCCGGCGAAGGGCCGCACCCAGGTTTGCAGCATTGTCGCACATGGCCTTCCCTGGTTTCAGGTCCAGTGGAGACAACCATTCATGAAATTGGTTCTCCAGAGCTGACCACAACTCCTCAGCTGTGTGACTCACATTTCCCAGACATTTCAAAGTAAAAACCGCCTGATGACGTTGAGCCCTACTGCCAGCATAGTAAGGAGGTGTGCAGGATCCCTTCTGCACAGTTAGAAAGCTTGTGGCATGACCAGACAGGCTTTGGGTGCAGGTGGAAGACCGAGAGGAGGTTGAGGAGGCAGAAGCAGTGGAGGAACTTTGACATAAAGAGGATTGACGCACAACTCGTGGGGACGGCAAGACTTGGACAGCAGCCCCTTGTCCTGCTGTCACCATAGTTACCCAGTGCCCAGTCAGCGACATGTAACGCCCCTGTCCATGCCTACTCGTCCAAGTGTCTGTGGTGAAATGCACCCTGTCACACACAGAGTTTCTCAAAGAAGCAGTGATGTTGTGTGCGACATGCTGGTGGAGCGCAGGCACACCTTTCTTTGAGAAGTAGTGCCGACTGGGCATCTGGTACTGGGGCACTGCGACGGACATAAGGTCTCGAAAATCCTCTGTGTCCACCAGGCGGAAAGGCAGCATTTCTGTAGCCAAGAGCTTGCAGATGGTGAAATTCAACCTCTTAGCTTTCTCATGGCTAGGAGGAAATGGTCTTTTACTTGTCCACATCTGAGGGACCGAGGGCTGGCTATTGTGCTTAGACGGGGTTGATAAGGGTGTCCCCGGCAAACTGCCGGTCTGTGAGGAAGATGCAGGCGGACATGTTAGGTTGCCTTGATCCAAAGGTGGTGCTATCGATGTCGGACAGCGCTCAACACCAGCTGGTGTTACCACCTCCAAAGAAAATGATGACCTGCCAATCACGCTGGCTGTTGCGGGTAAAGAGGTGGCAGGTCTGCGCCCCAAAACAGGTGTGACTGCTGTCCCCCCAGTCACAGAGGATGAAGAGGCCGCGGATGCACAAGATATGGCAGACGGTGGTTGGCCCGGCCGGCTAGGCCGCATTGTAGCACACTGAGCTTCCCACTGCAACTTATGCTTCATGTCCATGTGCCGGTTCATGCATGAAGTACTCAAACTATGTATTTTTTGGCCTCTACTTAGCTTTTGCTGACAAATGTTACAGATAACACGAGTTGGGTCATCTTTATCGATCTGAAAAAATGCCCAGGCTATGCAAGGCTTAGCACCCATGCGACCTGAAGAGCCACCACGACTTGTGGTGAGAGACAGAGTTGTGTTTGAGGATGCAGTTGTTGACGTGCTTCCAGTACTACGTCTCTGTCCAGGAAGGCGCAACCTGAACTCGTCGTCACTAGCATCTTCCTCCACCTCCTCTGCTGACCTCATCTCTTGGCTGACTGTGGGTTGACAGTAAGTGGGATCTCCAACCTCATCATCATCACCCTGTGCATTATCACACCCGTCGTCCTCAGAGCCAACCTGTTCCTGCCCTGACAAAAAACTAAAGTTGTCGCTCCAATCAGGTATTTGAGTCTCATCATCGTCTTCCTCATTGTCTCCACCAACAGGAGTTACAGTTTGGGAATGAGGGTCTACATTATGGTCAGAACCTTCTGCGTCTGGTCCTGGATCCGATTCATAAAGATTCTGGGCATCAGTGCAGATCATTTCCTCGTCTGGATTCACAGAAGCGCTGCAGTCGACCTCTGATTCCCAGGCTATAGTATGAGTAAACAGCTCTGCAGACTCAACCATCTGTTCTACCTCATACTCAGACGGGCAGCTGGAGATTTGGGAGCTGTGAGGAAGCAAGTGCGATTGGGGTGACACCTTTGAGGACTGGAGTATTTGTGATGTTGAAGTTGATGTGGAGGAGAGCCCACTTAAAGGAGCACTTGATATCCGTTGAAGCACCTGCTGTTTTTGTGCCTCATCTGGAATTTGTAGCGATTGGCGTGGCCGTAAGAAAGGGATCTTATCACATTGTCCGCTAAAAGAAGTAGACATTTTAGTTTGGCTGGAAGATGGTCTTTCTTCTGCAGATGTTACTGTTGCTTTAACACCTACCCCACGGACACAACCTTTTTTCCCCTTCCCAACACGCCTATTCCCCTTTCCACCAGCAGCAGGCCTTTTTCCACTCATTTTGGTGGTTAATTCACAACTCTGGAGTTGTTTGCACAAAAAAACAATGGATGGGAACCGAGCAGAGCTGAGTGGCCAAACTGTGGTATTAGGCCAAAACTATTGGCTGGGTTAGATGCAGAAAAAAATTATATTCAATTTGCAACCTGATGGAGGTCAGTATAGATGGACTAATAGAGAAAGTCCCACACACAGCTAGAAGCCCAAATATTTTTTCAGAGGTAGATGCAGAAAAAATATATATTCAGTTTGCAACCTGATGGAGGTCAGTATAGATGGACTAATAGAGAAAGTCCCACACACTGCTAGAAGGCCAAAAATTTTTTCAGAGGTAGATGCAGAAAAAAATTATATTCAGTTTGCAACCTGATGGAGGTCAGTATAGATGGACTAATAGAACAAGTCCCACACAGAGCTAGAAGCCCAAATATTTTTTCAGAGGTAGATGCAGATAAAAATTATTTTTAATTTGCAACCTGATGGAGGTCAGTATAGATGGACTAATAGAGAAAGTCCCACACACTGCTAGAAGGCCAAATATTTTTTCAGAGCTAGATGCAGACAAAAAATTATTTTCAGTTTGCAACCTGATGGAGGTCAGTATAGATGGACTAATAGAACAAGTCCCACACACAGCTAGAAGCCCAAATATTTTTTCAGAGGTAGATGCAGAAAAAAATTATATTCAGTTTGCAACCTGATGGAGGTCTGTATAGATGGATTAATAGAACAAGTCCCACACACAGCTAGAAGCCCAATATTTTTTCAGAGGTAGATGCAGAAAAAATATATATTCAGTTTGCAACCTGATGGAGGTCAGTATAGATGGACTAATAGAGAAAGTCCCACACACTGCTAGAAGGCCAAATATTTTTTCAGAGCTAGATGCAGACAAAAAATTATTATTAATTTGCAACCTGATGGAGGTCAGTATAGATGGACTAATAGAGAAAGTCCCACACACTGCTAGAAGGCCAAATATTTTTTCAGAGCTGGATGCAGATAAAAATTATTTTTAATTTGCAACCTGATGGAGGTCAGTATAGATGGACTAATAGAGAAAGTCCCACACACTGCTAGAAGGCCAAATATTTTTTCAGAGCTGGATGCAGATAAAAATTATTTTTAATTTGCAACCTGATGGAGGTCAGTATAGATGGACTAATAGAGAAAGTCCCACACACTGCTAGAAGGCCAAATATTTTTTCAGAGCTAGATGCAGAAAAAAATTATATTCAGTTTGCAACCTGATGGAGGTCAGTATAGATGGACTAATAGAACAAGTCCCACACACAGCTAGAAGCCCAAATATTTTTTCAGAGGTAGATGCAGATAAAAATTATTTTTAATTTGCAACCTGATGGAGGTCAGTATAGATGGACTAATAGAACAAGTCCCACACACAGCTAGAAGCCCAAATATTTTTTCAGAGGTAGATGCAGAAAAAAATTATATTCAGTTTGCAACCTGATGGAAGTCTGTATAGATGGATTAATAGAACAAGTCCCACACACAGCTAGAAGCCCAATATTTTTTCAGAGGTAGATGGAGAAAAAAAATATATTCTGTTTGTAACCTGATGGAGGTCAGTATAGATGGACTAATAGAGAAAGTCCCACACACTGCTAGAAGGCCAAATATTTTTTCAGAGCTAGATGCAGACAAAAAATTATTTTTAATTTGCAACCTGATGGAGGTCAGTATAGATCGACTAATAGAGAAAGTCCCACACACAGCTAGAAGCCCAAATATTTTTTCAGAGCTAGATGCAGAAAAAAATTATATTCAGTTTGCAACCTGATGGAGGTCAGTATAGATGGACTAATAGAACAAGTCCCACACACAGCTAGAAGCCCAAATATTTTTTCAGAGGTAGATGCAGAAAAAAATTATATTCAGTTTTCAACCTGATGGAGGTCTGTATAGATGGATTAATAGAACAAGTCCCACACACAGCTAGAAGCCCAATATTTTTTCAGAGGTAGATGCAGAAAAAAAATATATTCAGTTTGCAACCTGATGGAGGTCAGTATAGATGGACTAATAGAGAAAGTCCCACACACTGCTAGAAGGCCAAATATTTTTTCAGAACTAGATGCAGACAAAAAATTATATTCAGTTTGCAACCTGATGGAGGTCAGTATAGATGGACTAATAGAACAAGTCCCACACACAGCTAGAAGCCCAAATATTTTTTCAGAGGTAGATGCAGATAAAAATTATTTTTAATTTGCAACCTGATGGAGGTCTTTATAGATGGACTAATAGAACAAGTCCCACACACAGCTAGAAGCCCAAATATTTTTTCAGAGGTAGATGCAGATAAAAATTATTTTTAATTTGCAACCTGATGGAGGTCAGTATAGATGGACTAATAGAACAAGTCCCACACACAGCTAGAAGCCCAATATTTTTTCAGAGGTAGATGCAGAAAAAAAATATATTCAGTTTGCAACCTGATGGAGGTCAGTATAGATGGACTAATAGAGAAAGTCCCACACACTGCTAGAAGGCCAAATATTTTTTCAGAGCTAGATGCAGAAAAAAATTATATTCAGTTTGCAACCTGATGGAGGTCAGTATAGATGGACTAATAGAACAAGTCCCACACACTGCTAGAAGCCCAAATATTTTTTCAGAGCTAGATGCAGAAAAAAATTATATTCAATTTGCAACCTGATGGAGGTCAGTATAGATGGACTAATAGAATGATGCTATGCCCAAAAGATTTTACTTCACTAGGTGCAGTAAAAAAATTGGTATTCTATACACAGGTGGTATATCTTGCAACACAGATAGGCTACTCCACTGACTAACACACTCTGCAATAGGCCAAAAAGGATTAGCTTTGCTAGATTCAGCCAAATGCTGTGAAAAAAACTTGCACAGCACTGGCACAGACCTGCCTGGCAAAAACTGATAGGAACTGATGTAACCTAGTCCTGAAAAGGACTGCAATTACAATTAGTCTTTACTCCCACAATCTATCTATTTAAGAGCACAAACCTGCCTGATAAAAGTCGTAGGAAATGCTGTAACCTAGTCCTTAAAAGGACTGCAATCACAACTATTCCCTACTCCCAAGCTATCTGTAGATTTGTGCGAAAATTGGCTTGAAATTAACAAGGTATAGCGCACACAGCAACAGCGGTGCCGTCTAACACGCAGCTGCAGCAGTGAGAAAATGGTGGCGACGGGGAAAATGGCTTGGTCTTATAGGGCAAGGACATGTGACATACACTGCCAATGACACATGCCCTTGCTTGTGTGAAAAAAGCACTTCGCTCCGTGTGTGCGCTGCTGATAGGCTGACAGATTGCACCTCCCCACTGTAAATGCGGGAAAGAGAAAAAAAAATGGAGATCTTCATTATTCCTGCAGAGATCCATCCCCTGCCCCTCCCCCCACCCCGCTGTACACTCAAACTGCGTATTAACATTAATTTTCATCATTACTGAGAAAAAATCCAGTTATGATTTTGGTGCACGAACAGTTATCGAACATAACTTCGAACAGCCGAATTTTTCTCAAATGGTTCGTGTTCGCCGAACGGCTCGAACACCGCCCAAAACAGCTCGAATTTGAGATTGGCGAACAGTTCGAGTAGAACAGCGCTCATCTCTACATACCAGACGCCTTATGTCCGGTACCGGACCCCGAACACGGACTTTATAATGTACGTCCGGTTTCCTGATTGGGTTTGACAGTCTAATAGAGCTTGTTGAAAGGCTATAGTGCAGCCAATCAACAAGCTGTTAGGCTGTGGGCACTTCCGGAGCCATCATAGCCATGCCAAATATTGACATGGTTGTGATTGGCCACTGCAGCACGTGACCCTGCCGGTGCAAAGGCTGGTTCACTAGTGCCGCCGCCATTCTGCCCTCATTAGTGTAGGGATATGACGCAGCTGGAGTGGGGGACAGATTCTGACTGTCTGCAAAAAGAGCTGCTGTGTGTTCTCTGCAGCCCATATACTGTGCCAACAAGCCACTTTGTGTACTCTGCAACCCATATCTGTGGGAGTACTGTGCCAAAAGCCGCTGTGTGTATTGTTCAAGCCATATCTGTGGGAGTACTGTGCCAAAAAGCCACTGTGTGTACTTTGCAACCCCCGCCTGTGGGAGTAATGTGCCTTTAAGCCACTGTGTGTACTTAGCACCCTCTACCTGTGGGAGTAATGTGCCTTTAAGCCACTGTGTGTACTTTGCACCCTCTACCTGTGGGAGTACTGTGCCTTTAAGTTGCTGTGTGTACTCTGCACCCTCTGCCTGTGGGAGTACGGTGCCTTTAAGCCGTTGTGTGTTTTCTAGTAGTCATGGAAATAAATAATTGGCATCAGTGTTCTTGTTGCCATTTCTGAGGCAAACATTTTTTTTCAGAACTGGTGTGTTTTTTTAGTAGTTTGGGAAATAAATAATTGTCATCTGCCATCAAGTTGACATTTGTAGACCAAGGAGACAATTTTTCGAAACTGGGGTGTTTTTTATAGTAATCTGGGAAATAAATAATTGGAATAAGCTGTCATGATGCCATTTCTAGGGCAAAGAAATACTTTTTCTGGACTGGTGTGTTTTTTTTAGTAGTCTGGGAAATAAATAAATGGCATCAGCCATCTCGTTGCCATTTATAGTCCAAAGAAATTTTTTTTTCAGGACCGCTATGTGTTATCTAGTAGTGTTGTAAATAAATAATTGGCCTCAGCCATCTTGTTGCCATTTGTAGGCCAAATAAATAATTTTTCTAAACCGGTGTGTGCTTTTTAGTAGTCTGGGAAATAAATAATAGGCATCAGCCATCTTGTTGCCATTTCTAGGCCAAAGAAACAATTTTTCAGGACCGCTGTGTGTTTTCTAGTAGTGTTAATAATTATTGGAATTAGCCATCTCATTGCCATTTCTGGGGTAAAGAAATAATTTTTCTGGACCGGTGTGTTTTTTTATTTATTAGTCTGGGAAACAAATAATTTGCATCAGCCATCTCGTTGCCATTTGTAGGCAAAATATATAGTTTTTCAGGACTGGTGTGTGTTTTCTAGTAGTGTTGCAAATAAATAATTGGCATCAACCATCTCATTGCCATTTCTAGGCCAAAGAAATAGCTTTTCTAAACCGGTTTGAGTTTTCCAGTAGTCTGGGAAATAAATAATTGGCATCAGCCATCTTGTTGCCATTTCTAGGCTAAAGAAATAATTTTTCAGGACCGCTGTGTGTTTTCTACTAGTGTAAATAATTATTGGAATTACCATCTCGTTGCCATTTCTAGGCCAAAGAAATAATTTTTCTAAACCGGTTAGAGGTTTATAATAGTCTGGGAAATAAAAAATTTATATCAGCGTTCTTGTTGCCATTTCTAGGGCAAAGAAATCATTTTTCTGGACCGGTGTGTTTTTTTTAGTAGTCTGAAAAACAAATAAATAATTGGTATCAGCCATCTCGTTGCCACTTCTAGGCCAAAGAAATAATTTTTCTAAACCGGTGTGTGTTTTCTAGTACTGTTGTAAATAAATAATTGGCATCAGCCATCTCGTTGCCATTTATAGGCCAAATAAATAATTTTTCATAACCAATGTGTGTTTTCTAGTAGTGTTGCAAATAAATAATAGGCTTCACCCATCTTGTTGCCATTTCAAGGCCAAAGAAATAATTTTTCTAAACCGGTGTGTGTTTTCTAGTAGTCTGGAAAATAAATAAATGGCATAAGCCATCTCGTTGCCATTTATAGGCCAATGAAATATTTTTTCTGGACCACTGTGCATTTTCTAGTAGTTTAGCAAAAAAATAATTGTCATCAGCCATCTCGTTGCCATTTCTAGGCCAAATAAATAATTTTTCCAAACCAGCGTGTGTTTTCAAGAAGTCTGGGAAATAAATACACTGCTCAAAAAAATAAAGGGAACACTTAAACAACAGAATATAACTCCAAGTAAATCAAACTTCAAAGAAATCAAACTGTCCACTTAGGAAGCAACACTGATTGACAATCAATTTCACATGCTGTTGTGCAAATGGAATAGACAATAGATGGAAATTATTGGCAATTATCAAGACACCCTCAATAAAGGAGTGTTTCTGCAGGTGGGGACCACAGACCACATCTCAGTTCCCATGCTTTCTGGCTGATGTTTTGGTCACTTTTGAATGTTGGTTGTGCTTTCACACTCGTGGTAGCATGAGACGGACTCTACAACCCACAGAAGTTGCTCAGATAGTGCAGCTCATCCAGAATGGCACATCAATGCGAGCTGTGGCAAGAAGGTTTGCTGTGTCTGTCAGCATAGTGTCCAGAGGCTGGAGGCGCTACCAGGAGACAGGCCAGTACACCAGAAGACGCGGAGGGGGCCGTAGGAGGGCAACAACCCAGCAGCAGGACTGCTACCTCCGCCTTTGTTCAAGGAGGAACAGGAGGAGCACTGCCAGAGCCCTGCAAAATGATCTCCAGCTGGCCACAAATGTGCATGTGTCTGCACAAACGGTTACAAACTGACTCCATGAGGGTGGTATGAGGGCCCGACGTCCACAGATGGGGGTTGTGCTCAAAGCCCAACACTGTGCAGGACGCTTGGCATTTGACACAGAACACCAGGATTGGCAAAGTCGCCACTGGCGCCCTGTGCTCTTCACAGATGAAAGCAGGTTCACACTGAGCACATGTGACAGACGTGACAGAGTCTGGAGACACCGTGGAGAGCGATCTGCTGCCTGCAACATCCTTCAGCATGACTGGTTTGGCAGTGGGTCAGTAATGGTGTGGGGTGGCATTTCTTTGGAGGGCCGCACAGCCCTCCATGTGCTCGCCAGAGGTAGCCTGACTGAAATTAGGTACCGAGGTGAGATCCTCAGACCCCTTGTGAGACCATATGCTGGTGCAGCTGGCCCTGGGTTCCTCCTAATGCAGGACAATGCCAGACCTCATGTGGCTGGAGTGTGTCAGCAGTTCCTACAAGATGAAGGCATTGAAGCTATGGACTGGCCCGCCCGTTCACCAGACCTGAATCTGATTGAGCACATCTGGGGCATCATGTCTCACTCCATCCACCAACGTCACGTTGCACCACAGACTGTCCAGGAGTTGGCGGATGCTTTAATCCAGGTCTGGGAAGAGATCCCACAGGAGACCATCCGTAACCTCATCAGGAGCATGCCCAGGCATTGTAGGGAGGTCATCCAGGCACATGGAGGCCACACACATTTATGAGCCTCATTTTGACTTGTTTTAAGGACATTACATCAAAGTTGGATCAGCCTGTAGTGTGTTTTTCCACTTTAATTTTCAAGGTGACTCCAAATCCAGGCCTCCATTGGTTAATAAATTTGATTTCCATTGATGATTTTTGTGTGATTTTGTTGTCAGCACATTCAACTTTGTACTGAACAAAGTATTCAATGAGAATATTTCATTCATTCAGATCTAGGATGTGTTATTTGAGTGTTCCCTTTATTTTTTTGAGCAGTGTAATTGGCATCAGCTATCTCGTTGCCATTTATTGGCCAAAGAAATAATATTTTAGGACCGCTTTGTGTTTTCTAGTAGTGTTGTAAATAAATGATTGGAATCAGCCATCTCGTTGCCATTTATAGGTCAAAGAAATACATTTTTCTAAACTGGTTTGAGTTTTATAGTAGTCTGGGAAATAAATAATTGGTATCAGCGTTCTTGTTACCATTTCTAGGCCAAAAAATTTATTTTTCTGGACTAGTGTGTTTTTATAGTATTCTGGGAAACAAATAATTTGCATCCGCCATTTCGTTGCCATTTGTAGTCCAAAGATATCGTTTTTCAGGACCGATGTGTGTTTTCTAGTAGTCTAGGATATAAATCATTGGCATCAGCCATCTTGTTGACATTTGTAGGCCAAAGAAATAATTTTTCTAAACTGGTGTGTGTTTTTTAGTAGTCTGGGAAATAAATAATAGGCATCAGCCATCTTGTTGCCATTTCTAGGCCAAAGAAATATTTTTTAGGACTGCTGTGTGTTTTCTAGCAAAGTTGTAAATAAACAAATGGCATCAGCCATCTCGTTGCTACTTCTAGGCCAAATAAATAATTTTTCAGGACCGCTGCGTGTTTTCTAGTAGTGTTGTAAATAAATAATAAGCATCAGTCATCTCATTGCCATTTCTAGGCCAAAGAAACATTTTTCAGAACCGCTGTGTGTTTTCTAGTAGTGTTGTAAATAATTATTGGAATTAGTCATCTCGTTGCCATTTCTAGGCCAAAGAAATAATTTTTCTAAACCGGTTTGAGTTTTATAGTAGTCTGGGAAATAAATAATTGATATCAGCATTTTTGATGCAATTTCTAGGGCAAAGAAATTATTTTTCTGGACCGGTGTGTTTTTTTTAGTAGTCTGGGAAACAAATAAATAATTTGCATCAACCATCTCGTTGCCCTTTATAGGCCAAAGACATAGTTTTTCTAAACCGGTTGAGTTTTCTAGTAGTCTGGGAACTAAATAATTGGCATTAAACATCTCGTTGCCATTTATAGGCCAATGAAATATTTTTTCAGGACCGCTGTGTGTTTTCTAGTAGTGTTGCAAATAAATAATTGAAATCAGCCATCTCGTTGCCATTTCTAGGCCAAAGAAATAATTTTTCTAAACCGGTTTGAGTTTTCCAGTTGTCTGGGAAATAAATAATTGATATCAGCCATCTCATTGGGATTTTTTGGCCAAAGAAATAATATTTCAGGACCAATTTCTGTTTTCTAGTAGTGTTGTATGTAAATAAATAATTGGTATCAGCCATCTCGTTCCCATTTCTAGGCCAAAGAAATAATTTTTCTAAACCGGTTTGAGTTTTATAATAGTCTGGGAAATAAAAAATTGATATCAGCGTTCTTGTTGCCATTTCTAGGGCAAAGAAATCATTTTTCTGGACCAGTGTGTTTTTTTTAGTAGTCTGAAAAACAAATAAATAATTGGTATCAGCGTTCTTGTTGCCATTTGTAGGCCAAAGGTATCGTTTTTCAGGACCGGTGTGTGTTTTCTAGTAGTCTAGGAAATAAATCATTGGTATCAGCCATCTTGTTAACATTTGTAAGGGAAAGAATTAAATTTTCAGGACCACTGTGTGTTTTCTAGTAGTGTTGCAAATAAATAATTCACATCAGCCATCTCGTTGCCACTTCTAGGCCAAAGAAATATTTTTTCTTAACTGGTGTGTGTTTTCTAGTAGTGTTGTAAATAAGTAATTGGCATCAGCCATCTCGTTGCCATTTATAGGCCAAATAAATAATTTTTCAGAACCGCTGTGTGTTTTCTAGTAGTATTGCAAATAAATAATAGGCTTCAGCGATCTCGTTGCCATTTCAAGGCCAAAGAAATAATTTTTCTAAACCGGTGTGTGTTTTCTAGTAGTCTGGGAAATAAATAATTGGCATTAGACATCTCGTTGCCATTTATAGGCCAACGAAATATTTTTTCTGGACCGCTGTGTGTTTTCTAATAGTTTTGCAAAAAAAGAATTTGGCATCAGCCATCTCGTTGCCATTTCTAGGCCAAATAAATAATTTTTCCAAACCAGCGTGTGTTTTCAAGTAGTCTGGGAAATAAATAATTGGCGTCAGCTATCTTGTTGCCATTTATTGGCCAAAGAAATAATATTTCAGGACTGATTTGTATTTTCTAGTAGTGTTGTAAATAAATAATTGGCATCAGCCATCTCGTTGCCATTTATAGGCCAAATAAATAATTTTTCAGGACCACTGTGTGTTTTCTAGTAGTTTTGCAAATAAATAATAGGAATCAGCCATCTCATTGCCATTTCTAGGCCAAAGAAATAATTTTTATAAACCGGTGTGTGTTTTCTCGTCGTCTGGGAAATAAATAAATGGCATCAGCCATCTCGTTGCCATTTATAGGCCAAATAAT
Organism: Phyllobates terribilis; assembly: GCF_046119375.1. Taxonomy (NCBI): domain Eukaryota; kingdom Metazoa; phylum Chordata; class Amphibia; order Anura; family Dendrobatidae; genus Phyllobates; species Phyllobates terribilis. The sequence continues at coordinate 596,745,121 of NW_027362765.1, read as the reverse complement.
TTTTTTTCCTAAACAGGTATGTTTCTTCTAGTAGTCTGGGAAATAAATAATTGGCATTAGACATCTCATTGCCATTTCTAGGCCAAAGAAATAATTTTTCTAAACTGATCTGTGTTTTTTAGTAGTCTGGGAAATAAATAATTGGCATCAGATGTCTTGTTGCCATTGCAAAGAAGTACATTTTCAGGACCGCTGTATGTTTTCTAGTAGTGCTGCAAATAAATAATAGGCATCAACCATCTCGTTGCCATTTCTAGGCCAAAGAAATAATTTTTCTAAACCAGTATATGTTTTCTAGTAGTCTGGGAAATAAACAAATGGCATCAGCCATCTCGTTGCCATTTATAGGCCAAAGAAATTTTTTTTCAGAACCACTATGTGTTTTCTGTAGCATCGGCGTCTGTGCCTCCTGCCGGGCAGAGACGCTGTTCCCCTCACCGCCGCGGTCCATGTCCGGCGTCCTCCCGCTCCCCGGCTGCTGTGCCACACTGCACGTCCAATAGAGTCCCCGGTCAATGGCCGGAGGACTGCCCCTATATTAGGCACCTCCTCCAATATGGAGGTGCCTGTGCAATGGTTGTTGTTCCGTGTGCTAACACTTGCTTCAGCCCTCAGGTCCCACAGCCTGTCAGTCCTGCCCGCCAGTCTGCCTGTCAGTCCTGCCACCAGTCTGCCTGCCAGGTACCTGCTCACCAGCCTGCTTACCTGGAAGCACCTGCCTGTTACCTGTTGTGCCCACCAGCCTGCTTACCTGGAAGCACCTGCCTGTTACCTGTTGTGCCCGCCGGCCTGCTTACCTGGAGCACCTGCCTGTTACCTGTTGTGCCCGTCAGCCTGCTTACCTGGAGCACCTGCCTGTTACCTGTTGTGCCCACCAGCCTGCTTACCTGGAAGCACCTGCCTGTTACCTGTTGTGCCTGCCGGTCTGCTTACCTGGAGAACCTGCCTGTTAAGTGTTGTGCCCGCCAGCCTGCATTCCTGGAGCACCCACCTGGCTATCTGCCGAACCAGCCTGCTTATCTACCCGGTCCACCCGTCAGCCTTCCAGCCGTGCTCATCCGCTGTACCGATCAGTTCCTGCCATCTGACCCGTGGGAGTCACCTGCTCTCATACAAGGTCGGTCCCAGATTGGCACCTGGTTCCCCTGTTCGGTCCGTCCCTGGTTCACGGAGTTGATTGAGCCACCGTGCGACCTTGGTCAGGCCGAGTAGGTACTTAGTCACGCCCCTCTGGCCCCTCCTTGCACCGAAGCACAGAGGTTCCACCACCTGGACCCGTAACATTTTTTAGTAGTCTGGGAAATAAATAATTGCCATTAGAGATCTCGTTTCCTTTACAGGCCAATGATATATTTTTTTCCGGACCGCTGTGTGTTTTCTAGCAGTGTTGTAAATAAATAATTGGCATCAACCATCTCATTGCCATTTATAGGCGAAATAAATAATTTTTCTAAACTGGATTGAGTTTTATAGTAGTCTGGGAAATGAATAATTGATATCAGCATTCTTGTTACCATTTGTAGGGCAAAGAAATCATTTTTCTGGACCGGTGTGGTTTTTTTAGTGGTCTGGGAAACAAATAAATAATTAGCATCAGCCATCTTGTTGCAATTTGTAGGCCAAAGATATAGTTGTTGTTTTCTAGTAGTCTAGGAAATAAATCATTGGCATCAGCCATCTTTTTGCCATTTGTAGGGCAAAGAATACATTTTTCAGGACCGCTGTTTGTTTTCTAGTAGTGTTGTAAATAAATAATTGACATCAGCCATCTCATTGCCACTTCTAGGCCAAAGAAATTTTTCTAAACCGGTGTGTGTTTTATAGTAGTGTTGCAAATAAATTATTAACAACAGCTATTTATAGGCTAAAGAAATACATTTTCAGGACCGCTGTGTGTTTTCTAGTAGTGTTACAAATAAATAATAGGCATCACCCATTTCATTGCCATTTCTAGGCCAAATAAATATTTTTTTAGGACTGCTGTGTGTTTTCTAGTAGTGTTGTAAATAAATAATTGGAATCAGCCATCTCGTTGCCATTTATAGGCCAAAGAAATAATTTTTCAGGACCACTGTGTGTTTTCTAGTAGTGTTGCAAATAAATAATAGGCATCAGCCATCTCGTTGGTTGCCATTTCTAGGCCAAAGAAATAATTTTTCTAAACCAGTGTGTGTTTTCTAGTAGTCTGGGAAATAAATAATTGGCATCAGACATCTCGTTGCAAGTTATAGGGTAAAGAAATAATTTTTCATGACCGCTGCGTGTTTTCTAGTAGTGTTTCAAATAAATAATTGGCATCAGACATCTCATTGCTATTTCTAGGCCAAATAAATAATTTTTCTAAACTGCTGTGTGTTTTTCTAGTAGTCTGGGAAACAAATAATTGGCATCAGATGTCTTGTTGCCATTTCTATAGCAAATAAATAATTTTTCTGAACTGTTGTGTGTTTTCTAGTAGTGTTGCAAATAAATAATTGACATCAGCCATCTCTTTGCCATTTTTAGGCCAAATAAATAATTTTTCCAAACCAGTGTGTGTTTTCTAGTAGTCTGGGAAATAAATAATTGGCGTCAGCCAGCCATCTCGTTGCCATTCATTTCAGGACCGCTGTGTGTTTTCTAATAGTGAATAATTGACATCAGCCATTTTGTTGCCATTTGTAGGCCATAATTTTTCGGCACTGCTGTCTTTTCTAGTAGTATGGTAAATAAATAAATCAAAGTAGCCATCATTTTACCATTTGTAGGCTTAACAAATAATTTTTCTGTACCTTTGTGTGTTTTATAGTAGTGTGGTAAATAAATAAATAAATTTCAGCAGCCATCTCTTTGCCATTTGTAGGGCAAACAAATAATTTTACTGTACCGCTATGTGTCATGGGTTTACCCTGTCAGAGAGGAGCCAGAAGACGCAACGTTTGAGTTCACGTACTTCTGCATTGAATAGCAGTACTTCTCCCTCTTCGTAAATGGTGCTGGTTTATTTCAGCAGTACAGGAGTTAAACTGCTCAGCTTTGAGTCTCTGTAGCTTCCTTCTTGGAAGTTCTCAGCAGTGCAGTATCAGCCACTCCCCTCTCCTATATAGTCTCTCCTCTGGCAATCTGGATTGCCAGTGTTAAGTCTTGTACTGCCTGGTGAGGAGTGGAGGATTCGGTGTTCGGTAGAGGCGTTTAAGAAGAGTTGTTCTGTGACAGTTGCTTGGTGTTTTGGTTGTGTGCATAGTTCCTTCTTCTTCTATTTTTATTTACCTTCCTAATCCCTTTGGTGTTTTCCCTATGTTTTTACATATTTTGTATGTTTGGTATTTTCATTTATCCCTGTACATCCTTTCCTTGTTTGTCTGGTTTGTGTATTTACATACACTATTTCTCCCCAATTCCCTGGGTGGGAGAGGGGACAGATAAGTACTGATTCAGGATAACAGCAAGGTATGTGGCCTCAACATCTTCACCATCAGAAGTAACCTGTGGAGCAGGTATAACTAGGGTACCAGTAGTATTAGGTACAGGGTAGGAGACCCTGGTCCCTGGTTATCAGACAACAGTATTGTGACAGTGTGTCTATTTGAGTAGTGTTTCTTTTAAAAATTCTACTCAGCAGCCATCTCTCCCATTTGTTGGCCGAAAAAACAGTTTTATTATATTGCTGTGTGTATACGAGCAGTGTTTCTTAATTTTTCTTTATAATTTGCAGCTGTCTTTCTGTGAGTAGTGTATCTAAATGTTTTTCTACTAGGAAGCCATCTCTTTCCCATTTGTGGGCCTAAAAAGTTATTTTATTGTACCGTTGTGTCAATACGAGTAGTGTTTCTAAAAAAAATTTCTACTCTGCAGTTGTGTTTTTGTGAGTAGTGCATCTAGAATTTTTTGGGCTATGCAGCTGTCTTAATCTCATTTGTGGGCAGAAAAAACATTTTATTCTACTGTTGTGTCTATACGAGAAGTGTTTTTTTAAAAAAAAATTCTACTCCGCAGCCGTCTTTTTGTGAGTGGTAATAATAATAATATTTTTTTTATTTATATAGCGGCAACTTATTCTGCAGGGCTTTACAATTCAGACAATTTACAGACATTATCGGCACTGTCCCCATTGGGGCTCTCAATCTACATTCCCTATCAGTATGTCTTTGGAGTGTCGGAGGAACCCGGAGAACCTGGAGGAAAACCCATGCAAACACGGGGAGAACATACCAACTCCTTGCAGATGTTGTATGTCTAAAAAAAATTCTAGTATGCAGCCTTGTCTTTCCCATTTGCGGGCTAAAAAGCCTTTGCTTGTACTGTACCAAAAAACCTCTGGGAGTACTGTGACAAAAAGCCTATGTGGACTGTGACAAAAAGCCTCTGCTTCTACTTTATCAAAAAGCCTGCTATGTGCCAAAAAGCCTTTGTTTATACACCAAAAAGCCTCTGGGAGTACTGTGCCTATGTTTGTACTGTACCAAAAAACATCTTTTTGTACTGTACTAAAATAGGGACCATAGCAGATGGTGGTGCTGGATTTTGCGACATGCTGAGTAAGATTTTCCACATTTCTGCCATGCTAACCATCCCTTCTGAGGTGCTGCCAGTGCCTCAGCGTTGGCGTCATCCTCCTCTGCCTTGTTCTTCCACTGAGCCCCCGCTGTCAGGTGAGTACACCATCAGAAGTGCGTCTGCCAGCGTGCGATGGATTCCCGCATTTTCCGATCTCGCTCTAGTGATGGAAGTAAGAATGGCAAGTTATGCTTGCGGCGGTGATCCAGCAAGGTGGCCACTCAGTAATCAGCACTTATAACAATCTGGGCAACTCGCCGGTCATTGCGCAGGCACAGCAGCATGTATTGCCTCATGTGTGCCAGGCTGCCCAGAGACAACAACAAGCTGTCCTTGGTGGGAAATGTATTGCCTGGGTCCTCTGTATCATCTGTATCCCCTCAGCCATGCTTCAGTGATCCCCATGAGCTGGTTTGAGTGCCACCCTGCTGTGAACACGGTTGTTCCTCATCCTCCTCCTTATACTCCTACTCATCCTTCAAAACTGCTCCCTGGCAGGACATTTGTGTACCTGGCCACTTTTGGTACAGGAACCCATCATCCAAGACATGTGTGGATGCCTCGCCTGATAATGATGTGAATGGTCCCTGTTCCTCCTCCTCCTCTTGTGCCACCACCTCATACATTATCGCCTGAAGCTTTGTTTTTCTAGGAGGCATAGAAGTGGGATTGTAACGGTGATGATGACATCATCAGCACTGGCCATGTTTGTGGAGTAGTCAAAGCAGCACAACATAGCACACACATCACACATGGAGGCCCACTTGTTGGTCTTGAAGTGGTGTTGTTGCTCAGAGCGTCTCACCCATGTGTGCTCGCTGAGTCTTTCCAGCATATACAAGGTGGAGTTCCACTTTGTGAGTACGTCGCATTTGAGGCAGTGAGCAGAAAGGCAGAAGTGAAGCTGCAACGCAGACAGGTGAGCAGCATCAGGGTGAGAACGCCAAAAGCACGCAAAGACGGACCGCACCTTTCTGCAGCAGGTGACATATTTGTGTAATTTGTAAAGAAGCTGTTCACCACCAAATTCAGCACATGCACCAGGCAAGGGATGTGCGTCAAATCGGCTAGGCCAGAGCTGCTACGAGATTTTGCCCATTATCGCACACCACCAGGCAAGGCTTTAGGTTTATCAGCACCAACCGCACATCTGTCAGGTTTTTGATCCCTATTCACAGCTTCTGCACGGTGTGGAAATTTTGCAACAAACGTATGATTTTCAAAAAAGCCTTCTGTAGTTTCCCCCTGGCTTTGCTTAAGTTGGTCATGCAGGTGTTACGTGAACTGAATGAGGAGGCGGAAGAAGAGGCACGGTAGACAGAGAAACATCCAGCAATCCTTGGTGGTGGGTAGAAAATGTGCCAAAACGCTTTCTGCCTCTGGCCCAGCTGTTACTACATTTACCCTGTGGGCATTTAGGGAGATATTACCTCCCGTATCAAACAGTTTGATGACTTATCTGATTTATCCTCTGCAAGACTATCTTACAGAAGTCTTGCAGAGATTGGAGAGTACCCATTTAAATTTCTCCAATTTTTGTGTAATATAAATAGCAGTCACCCAATGGCACTCATGAAACATATGAATCATTTCTACTTGTTTTAATTACAATGGATTGATTTGTACAAATCTTTCTCTGAACCAGGTGATAATACTCAACAAATGTGTGGATGCAATGTTGCTCTCCATAGAAATACCAAATAACTGTTTATAAAAAGCTCCACTATCGTATGCTGCAGCTCGCACAGTCTCTCCAGCATATGCAAGGTAGAGTTCCACCTTGTGGGTACGTCACATATGAGGTGGGGAGCATGGCTTCGGAATGTATGACTATACGGCCTACTATACGCAGCCCACTGAAAAACCCCCCACTTACTATAAATAAAAACCACCACACTGTGACATTGGATATAATGGCCACAGCAGCCTCATTTATTATATAACAGCATGTAAACATAAATAACATTAATTAACATTAAATTAACTCTGAAAAAGGAGGAGGGGAATTGAAGGCTCCACCATTTTGGGAAAAACTGCAACAAACAGCTCCACCATGCCACCCCCAGCCGCACCACAACTGACCCAGGGGGACCCAGCTGACTGTTGCCCATAAATTTTTGAAAACTGCAACAAACAGCTCCACCATGCCACCCCTAGCCGCACTGTAACCGGCCCAGGGGGACCCAGCTGACTGTTGCCCATCCAAAAATGTCCCGCCGAGACCTCGCTCAGTAGGGACCTGTTTTAAATTTTAAGGGTTTGGTAGAAGATGGCAAAATCGAGGTTATTCAGGCCAAGGTCCATCTTTCTCCACATCACCATCTATGGGATTATCCTCTACTTCAACTCCCTCTTTTTTAGAGAACAGGGAAGCACGCTACCATTTGCGGGAAAGAATGGTGAATTACAATCGTTAGCCAATAAGATAATACCACATCGATTACATGCAGGTAATGATAGGAATGTGATAAATTTGTCCTCACACACTCTTACAGAGACTGAACGAAGGGTCTTAGGGACAGGACTGTCCTTTGTACCAACGACTTGCTTTGACCCTTTTTCGTGGGTTAAAGATATTCACCTATTCTTGAGGAAGTTGAGATGGAGAAAGTTTTTTGCACTCAATGACAAAAATAAATGTTTACAATTGGGCATCTCAATGGAGGATCTCCAGGATGTTCATCTCTTAGCTGAACTTGAAAACGAGGGCACTCGTGGATTGGGAGAGGGCCCTTTCTCGGATTTAAAACCTAAAAGTAGTAAAATGCCACCTGTAGGAGATATTGGTAGTATAGATATTTTTTCGTCGTTAGTCACGGAGGAAATCAGGAGAATAAATCCAAGGGCACATAGGGTGAACCCCAATTTTACATTTGATGAACAGAGAGCATTACAGGATTTGAGTGGTGACACTTCCCTTATCATAAAACCCTCCGATAAGGGAGGGAACATAGTGCTTCAAGATTGTGATCAATATGTTTCTATGTGTATGAATATTCTTTCAGATACCATGACATATCAGGTATTACAGGGTGATCCTACATCTGCTTTTATGAGGACCTTATCTGACATTCTGCAACAAGCTAGACAAAACAATCTGATTTCATTGAGTGAACTGAATTTTCTGCTTCCAAAATTTCCTGTGATTGCAACTCTTTATGCCCTTCCTAAGGTTCATAAGGGCTATCCACCATTGAAAGGGAGGCCAATAGTTTCAGGTGTGGATGCATTGAGTCAAAACTCAAGCATCTATCTTGATCAGATGCTTAGATCTTTTGTTACAGCTCTCCCATCCTATCTGAGAGACACAACAGATTTATTAACAAAATTGGATGACATTACAGCTGATCCTGGTACTATTTTGGTTTCCATAGACGTGGAGGCATTGTATTCTAGTATCCACCATACGGCTGGTCTGATGGCAGTGGAGTCCTTTTTGAAAACAAGGGGAAACCACTTGATCCCACACAACGAATTCATTCTTCGGTTGCTTGATTATGTTCTTACGCATAATTTTTTTCTTTTTCATGGGAGATTCTACCACCAGCTTAGGGGCACAGCGATGGGGAGCCCCTGTGCCCCCACTTATGCTAATTTGCTCCTTGGCTGGTGGGAGGACAACATAGTCTTTGGGGATGAGGATGTCGTCGGGGGCCCCCACATTCAATTTTGGGGCCGATACATTGATGACATCCTCGTCCTCTGGACTGGAGATGAGGAGTCCTTCATTGGGTTCATACAGCGCCTCAATGAAAATGATTTGGGCCTTAAATTTACTTATGAGATAGGAGGTAAAAAGATTGCCTTTTTGGATGTTATAATATCAATTGATGAATCTGGCTCATTGAGATCATCTATCTTTAGAAAACCATCAGCAGCAAATAGCCTATTAAAATGGGATAGTTATCATCCGGTTCCTTTGAAACAAGGGATCCCTAAAGGCCAGTTCTTAAGATTAAGGAGAAATTGCTCCTCTACCTCTGACTATTTTCATAAGGCTAGGGACCTTAAGGACCGTTTTTCTGATCGGGACTATCCAGCAAGGGTGATCAATAGAGCATTTAATCATGCCTTTAAACAGGATAGATCTAAATTACTGGTGTCTCACTCCAGGCCCGAACAGACCTCCCTTACTAGGCTAATTGGAACATATGATGATCAACACCCTAGGATTATGACAATCCTGAGAAAATATTAGGGTATCTTGAGGACAGATCCGGATGTTTCCAAATGGATTGAAGACTATCCCTCTGTCACCTTTAGGAGAGGTAGATCTGTCAAAGATCACCTAGTACATAGTCACTTTGTGCCCCCCAAGAAGGAGGGGACCTGGTTGGATAGGAGGTCTACTGGTACTTTTAGATGTGGACAGTGCACTTATTGTCGTTATGTCTCCATCTCAGATACATTTGTGAGCTCTGTAACTGGACGCACCTATAGGAACAAACATTTTGCTAATTGTAAAACAATAGGTGTCGTCTATGTATGTACGTGCACTTGCCCAAATGACTATGTGGGAAAAACCAGAAGACAATTTAAAGTACGTATTGGTGAACACTTAGGTGACATCCGAAACAAGCGAGATACTCCTCTAGCGAAACACGTCAATACACACCATGGAGGTGATTTAAATTCTATTACATTTCGTTCTATTGAAGTGGTGAGTCCCTCAGTGCGACAGGGGGACTGGGATAAAAGAATTCTGCAGCGGGAGTCCAGATGGATTTTCTGGCTCGAATCTCTGAATCCCGGGGGTATTAATGAACAGTTAAGCTTTTCTAGCTTTGTATAGCCTTACTGTTGTTTCAATTAGCCTTACGGATAAAAATCCTGATCAGCCCTTTTTATATATCTACAGATAGTCCCGGTGTGTGTATTCACCATACTGGTGGACTGTAATACTGGCTTAGTTACTCACACATAAGTGGATAATATGCTACCTATCCCCCCCCCCCCTTTTCTTTGGGGATGGATGCACATCTTTTTAATTATGGTGGAATATTCAGCTCATCTTGTGATTTTCCGGGTCTATTGTTTTGTGGTAGTGATTGTCTCTTGCATGTTCCCGTTGAACTGAGAGTAGCGGTATCCTCCATGCAGATAGTGAAACGCAGTCTGCGTTCCACCTGGTGGTTCCAGGAAGTGACGTAAAAAGCGGGAGGATACGTACTTTGCTTACGCATTCTTCGTACGATCCCTTAGCTAATACCATGGGCTACGCAATCGGAAATGACGTATTATGTTGGGACCGGAAGTGATGTTAAACACGGTGGTACGCTAGTTTCTTAAAGCTTGCGTCTCGTAGTCAGGGTAACGCTGGGATTGATCACAGGTGAAATTAATCTCGTGGCACATGGCATTCCACAGATATATAGGGATGAATCCCACCATTGAACATGCGGTTGGACTCCGGTATACAAGGAGCTATTATGCGGGCATCTATTATGGCTCATCTCCTCTAATATTTCTTGTCCCCTGATGAGCCCCACATTGTGAAACGCGTAGGGACGAAGGGACTAATCCTAAGGAATAACTTTACTGCTGATGATTTTACACCAGTCTGAGGGACCTTGAAAATTGATGCCTGGAGTGCTGTTACTATTTTGGGGAGTTCTGAATTGTGGATTGACTATATTCAGTTATGTATATATATAAAAAAGGACATCTAATGGACACCACTCAAGGCACTGTGTGAATCTCAGATGGACTAGAGATTAAGATAAGTGTATTACTATTTCTTATTTGGTCTGACTAGTACACATTTTTACCTATTCCAGTGGGAAGGGAAGCAAAAGGCCAGAAAAAGCCATACAGCTGACAAATACTATTGAGATCTCTGCTACTGGAAGTGGAAAAGAAGAACAAAGACAAAACAATTTAAATAATAAAAATATGGGAGGAAGAGAAACCAATCACAAACTAAAATGTTTTTATACAAATGCACAAAGCATGGGCAACAAACAAGGAGAATTGGAACTACTAATGCAGGAAAAGGAATATGATGTCATTGGAATCACTGAAACTTGGTGGGACGATACACATGATTGGAATAAAAGGCTAAAAGGATACAACTTATTTGCAAGAAACAGACTTGATAAACGAGGAGGAGGTGTTGCATTGTATGTTAGAAAAGCGTATATCTGCACAGAGATTGAAGCTTCAGAGACTGGGAGTTCTGTGGAAACTGTTTGGGTAAGAATACAAGGAGAGAACAACGGAAAGGACACCATTGTAGGCATTTACTACAGGCCACCTGGGCAAGCTGAAGATATGGATGAACTCTTTATGTATCAAATGACCAAGTTCTCCAAAAAATATGACGTAGTGGTCATGGGAGATTTCAACTATCCAGACATTTGTTGGGAATCTCTCTCAAGTAAAACTAACAGGTCAAGCAAATTCTTATCCTCTCTTGCTGACAACTTTATCTTCCAAAAGGTAGGGGAGAAAACAAGGGGATCTGCTACTTTGGATCTAATCCTTATAAACAGGGAGGAAATGGTTGAGGAGGTAAAGGTGGCTGGGACCCTAGGAGGCAGCGATCATGCTATTATAGAATTTTGGATAACTAGAGGAGGAAGACATGTGAAGACTCAAACTTCAAGGTTAGATTTTAGAAAGGCAGATTTTAAGAGACTCAGAAAGAGAATAGGAGGGATCCAATGGCTGGATGTCCTTAAGGACAAAAATGTCCAGGAAGGATGGGAAATTTTTAAAAATGAGATTCTCAAAGCACAATCGTTAACAATCCCGAAAAGTAGGAAGAATGGGAAGCATTTAAGGAAACCAGGATGGATGAACACAGAACTTAAACACATGCTAAAAAGAAAGAAAGAAATGTTTATTAAATGGAAAGAGGGAGACATATCTAAAGAAGATTATAATGCAGTCTGCAGATCCTGTAGGGCACGTATCAGGTTAGCTAAAGCAGACAATGAATTAAGGCTTGCAAGAGATGTCAAAAGCAATAAAAAAGGATTTTGGGGGTATGTCAAAAGTAAAAGAAAAGTCAAAGATGCTATAGGATTTTTACAGGATGAAAATGGAGAAATGGTAAGAGAGGATGTTGAGAAGGCCGAACTTTTTAATTCCTATTTTGCATCTGTTTTCTCTCAGAAAGAAAATGTAACATCAACTGATCTTCACTGTCCTTTTAAAGGAATAGAGGAATCCAAGTTATCTGTAAACAGAAAGATTGTGAGGGAATATTTAGCTAACATAAATGAGTTCAAGTCTCCAGGTCCAGATGAATTACACCCCAGAGTACTGAAGGAGATCGTAGAAGAAATTTTAGAACCACTCTCCATAATCTTTGAAAATTCTTGGAGAACAGAAGTCCCAGAAGACTGGAGAAGAGCAAATGTTGTTCCTATCTTCAAAAAGGGGAAGAAGGTGGACCCAGGGAACTATAGGCCGGTGAGTCTGACTTCTATACCAGGAAAGATCTTTGAACAAATTATTAAACAACATGTATGTAAGTACATGGATAAGAATGAAGTGATTAACCAGAGTCAGCATGGGTTTGTAACTAACAAGTCATGTCAGACTAACTTAATTTCCTTCTATAACAGAATCACTGACTGGGTGGATCAGGGAAATGCTGTAGATATAGTATATCTTGACTTCAGCAAAGCATTTGACAAAGTATCTCACACCATTCTTATTGAAAAAATGACCAAGTATGCAATGGACCAGGCAACTGTTAGGTGGATTCATAACTGGCTTAGTGATCGGACTCAAAGGGTGGTTGTAAATGGCTTCACATCCAGCTGGATGAATGTCTCAAGTGGGGTACCACAGGGCTCCGTCCTGGGACCTGTATTGTTCAACATCTTTATCAATGATTTAGATGAAGGAATTGAGGGTAAACTGATTAAATTTGCTGATGACACAAAGCTAGGAGGGATAGCTAATACTAGAGAAGAGAGAGAGAGGATTCAAAAAGACCTAAATAAACTGGAGAAGTGGGCAGCAACCAATAGAATGGTTTTTAACAGGGAAAAATGCAAAGTACTACATCTGGGCAATAAAAATGAAAAAAGCATATACAGAATGGGAGGAATAGAGCTAAGCAACAGTATATGTGAAAAAGACTTAGGTATACTAATAGATCATAGACTGAACATGAGTCAACAATGTGATGCAGCAGCAAAAAAGGCAAATACAATTCTGGGATGTATTAACAGAAGCATACAGTCTAGATCACGTGAAGTCATTATCGGTCTTTACTCCTCTTTGGTCAGACCTCATCTGGAATACTGTGTACAGTTTTGGGCACCACATTTTAAAAAAGACATAGACAAACTGGAGCAAGTTCAGAGAAGAGCGACCAGAATGGTGACCGGTCTGCAAACCATGTCCTATGAGGAACGGTTGCAGGATTTGGGAATGTTTAGCTTGCAAAAAAGAAGACTGAGAGGAGACTTAATAGCTGTCTACAAATATGTCAAGGGCTGTCACATTGTAGAAGGATCATCTTTATTCTCATTTGCACAAGCAAAGACTAGAAGCAATGGGATGAAACTAAATGGGAGGAGACACAGATTAGATATTAGAAAAAACTTTTTGTCAGTTAGGGTGATTAATGAGTGGAACAGGCTGCCACGAGAGGTGGTGAGTTCCCCTTCAATGGACGTCTTCAAACAGAGGCTGGACAGACATCTGTCTGAGATGATCTAGTGAATCCTGCTTTGAGCAGGGGGTTGGACCAGATGACCCAGGAGGTCCCTTCCAACTCTACCATTCTATGATTCTATGATTTAATTATAACCTTATTTGCGGATGACTTTACACCAGTCTGAGGAATCTTATAATATTGATGTCTGGAATATTGCTATTATAGCTTTGGGAAATTTTGTACTGTGGATTGACTACATTTAGTCATTGTACTAAAGGCCAACTAATTGATATCATTTATGGCATTGCTTGAATCCTAGTTTGAATGGGGATGAAAATATTCTTAATATTTTTTTCGGACTTGCTCTGACTGGTACACATGTCTATCTATTTATATTAGTGGGCTACTGTAAATCAAAAACCTTCTATTTGTGCAACTATATCTATTTTTGCCCACTCCCCACTGATATGGTATTGTTGTAATTTTTTATATTGAGCATGTCAATTATGACATGAATAGTCTACAATTGGTCCATTTATATGTATATGTGTGGCATCTTTTGACTGTGTAGGGATACCTAGGGAAAGGAGAGGGACAGCCTCCGAGGAGCGGGGACACCATCTGAACCTTAGGGTGAAAAACACTCCGCTGTTAGGTAGGGAGAGCAATCTTATTAGGTGCTATCCAGGGTAAATTTGTCTGAATTAATTGCTAATTTCATATTATATTCTCCTTACATGGTATCCTGTTTTTGAGATATATGTGTAGTTTTTTCTCACTTGTACTATAGAGTTCACTTTTAAGGATAATTATTAAAAGTTAATTTTTATTGGGTATTTTTTCTGTCTATGGTTCTCTGGTAAATATATATACCCTATTACCAATTTAGTTTGGTGAATATTTTTCTGTTTTTTCTTGAGTCACCCATCCCTGCAGTGGGCTCCCCCTTCCTCCTTCGATGTAAGCAACCGCCTTCAAAACCCCCCTCCTTTTCCGCCAACCGCTGTGACAATTTAATAAAGAACAATATGCAAAATTGCAAAGCAAATAGGGCGGGTGGGCGGGAGATTCAGCTACGTTAAACTTTCCCGAATGGACTACCCCCACCGCCCCTCACCTTATATACCCCCCACAGAGATACCCCCCACTAGCCAATCAGATAACCCCATACTATCCCCCTGACCCTATACTCCTCCCCTACAAATTCGCGCCCAAAACTCTATTCCTTACATTAACCCCTTATCACCCCAAATTATGGCCTAGCAGACCTCCTGAGTCATGCGGCCCTCCCCTTAAGCCCCCTATGGGGGGATGCAGTCCGGGCCATACTTGACTTTGGAATGTATGACTATATGGCCTACTATAATACACCAAAAATAATAAGGGCAAAAAAACAACTATAAGACCCAAAGTTGAAAATTGCCAATACTTTAATGAAAAACATTTAAAAAGTACATACAACAATTATAAAAAGAGGCACACCACAGATGAAAAAGGTGGTAGGGTGCCTGGACCCATAATATGTGTAAGCTGACAACGATGTCATTCAAATAGCTAACATAGGCATATAGTTAATAATCAGTACAAAATACGATATTAAATACCTCAAGCAACAGAAAAAATATATATACTTGTCACAGAGAATAATAACAATCCATAAGTATATAAATTAATAGTTAGCAGATAGCCTCTGTTGGTCCATTATCCCAGTACAATCACATGTATAAATATCAATGCCCAAAGGGACTATTAAAGAGACTGAGATATAACCATAATTACCAACGAGCTCAGGTCAGAGGTCCAGGCACCCACCACGCACCCAATGCGCGTTTCGCACAGGAAATGCTTCGTCAAACAGCTCCACCATGCCACCCCTAGCCGCACCGCAACAGGCCCAGGGGGACCCAGCTGAATGTTGCCCATCCAAAAATGTCCCACCGAGACCTCGCTCAGTAGGGACCCGTTTTAAATTTTAACACCCGCTTAACACCGATGGGAGTCACCCATCCCTGCAGTGGGCTCCCCCGTCCTCCTTCGATGTAAACAACCACCTTCAAAACCCCCCTCCTTTTCCGCCATAGCGAGCAGGCATGACCTCTTATGCCTGAGAGTCCCGCCATACCAAAAGTGCCTTTTCAACTCCCTCCATCAGTGCTAATGCCCACATATCTATGCCAGTATCATTCAAATGGACCCTATCAGACCGCAGAAATTCCCTAGACGGAACTTCCAGATCCCGATGACGAACCACAACCCTCCCATGCAGAGCAATGAATCGGTAAACCTCCCTATTCACCTTGCTCCGAGCTTTATTTATCCTTTCGACTGACCTGGCATGTCGCCATGCCAGGCGTGCGACGGTGTCCGACCATACGAGCACTAATCCCGGATAGGTTTCCAAAAATCTCAGGCAGTCAAACTTGACGTCACGGATCAAGTCCCTAGACGTCTTGGAGCCCAAGTCATTCCCACCCTCATGCAGAACGAGTATATCCAGGGGCCTATTCAAATTAGCATAAAAATGAAATTCGGGCATTACTCGGCTCCACAGCAAACCCCTGATACCAATACATCGCACCACCGCAACCTCCTTCATTATGCCCAACTGGCGCCCCGCCGGTCTTGCGTCGGCCCGAATGGAACCCCAATATACATACGAGTGACCTAACACCCAGATCAACCGAGGGGGTCCTGAAACATAAAACAAAAGGGGGAATGTAAAAAAAAAAAGAAAAGAAAAATCGTTACCAAATAATAACGCTATTAAAAATTGGGGGGGAATCTTATAACATATGAAGTCGGACATAAGACCGATACCTCGCAGACTCCCAGCGACCAATCTTTTTCACAGCTTTAACCCCCAAACCCCAGCAAGCAGCCTCAGTGGCAGCCCCAATCCGAAACGAATGAGAACCAAACTCCAAACCATTCAGACCACAACTAGCTAAACCCCACCTGAAGATGGTAATAAACTGATACACCGATAATGCAGAACCATCTTGATGTAACAAAAAGGCACCCGATGATGGACCTCTCACCTCCAGAAATGCAGAAACCCATCTCACCGGGCATTCAAACAAACCGCCCACAGCCCAAAATTCCACCAAACAACCCTTACCGGCTGTATCGGTTTTTGACCGCCTCAAATAACACCGTACTGCCTCCTCTGAGCACACTACATCCTGAGATAACAGCCCGCCATGACGCTTAACATTCCTGCTCACCAATTCGCTTATCCTAAATGCACCAAAAAACGCCAGAACAAAGGCCGCCCCAAATAGCCGACATTCATATTCAGAACTACACACACCGCTAAGGCAACGCAAAAGCTGACCCAGTATTTTAAACGATACCGGGCGCCGCCAATCTCGTACCGGATAGCTCCTCTGACATTGCCTTCATCGCCTGTCGAACCAAGAAATCCTTGGTAAAGTCCCTCCAACCACTTAACTCAAAGAAGAAGGCCAAACCTGCTAACCTACCAGCTACTGCTGAGCCCGACAAACCCTCCTGAAATGCCCTGCCTATCATATACAACAATAAATAGGGACGGTCCGCTTCCGTCACCTGCTCACCTGCCGACTCCTCTAACTCCTGCCAAAGACGCCACGCAGAATCATATCGAGACCAAGTACTGGGGTTAACAGAAGAGCTCACCAAATTCAACGCTGCACGGACACTAGATCCCACAACCACCAGGGCCAATCGGTCTCCAACCGCTCCTCGTCCGGCGCCAGTTCGCAAAAACGATCCCACTGGAAGCGAGACAATGCATCAGCTATTGAATTCTGAACACCCGGTACATGAACAGCACAAAACCAGACATTAAAATCCAAACACCTGAGCACTAGATGGTGCAAAAGAGACAGAACCGGCAATGAAACAGCTGACAAGTTGTTAATACAATGCACTACACTCAAGTTATCACAGAAGAAACGCACTTTCTTGTTCCTCAGCTCAGAGCCCCAAACCTCCAAAGCCACCACAGTAGGAAACATTTCCAGCAATGCCATGTTTCTTGTCAAACCTGCATCCTTCCATGATTCCGGCCACTCTCCCACACACCATTTTCCACCAAAATAGGCCCCAAAACCATAAGAACCTGACGCGTCTGTAAACAAAACCAGATCCACATTAGAAAAACTTGAGCCATCCAAACCGACCTGCCATTATAAGATTGAAGAAAATCCGCCCAAATGAACAAATCCGCCTTGTGTTCCGAATTCAATCTTACGAAATGCAACGGATGTTTAATGCCCGCTGTCGCCTGAGCCAACCTACGTGAAAAAACTCGTCCCATAGGTAAAATCCTGCACGCAAAATTTAACTTACCCAAAAGAAATTGCAGTTGGCGCAGGCGCAATTTCTTCGCCCGCAAAGCCTCTTGGACACAAGACCTCAGATCTAACAACTTGTCCTCTGGCAAGCGGCATTCCATCCTGACATAATCCAATTCAATGCCCAAAAACTTCAAAACTGTGGAGGGGCCCTCCGTTTTCTCCGGGGCCAACGGAATGCCAAAGCGAGATGCTACCTGTTCAACCGTCCTAAGCAGCAAAGAACAAACTGAGGACCCAGCTGGCCCAAAAGTCATCTAAATAGTACAAGACGGAATCTAAGCCAGATTCCTCCCTCACTACCCATTCAATAAAACAACTAAACTTTTCAAAGTAGGAGCACGAGATCGAACATCCCATCGGTAGACAACAATCCACGTAATAATGACCGTCCCAAAAACAACCAAGTAAATAAAAACTGTCTGGGTGCACAGGAAGCAGATGAAAAGCGGACTCAATGTCCATTTTTGCCTTGAGAGATTCTTTTCCCAGCCTCCGCACCCAGTCCACGGCCTTGTCAAAAGAAACATACGATACAGATGCCAAATCTGGATCAATACCATCATTAACTGAACTACAATAAGGATACGACAAGTGATAGATTAACCAAAACTTGTTAGGCTCGTTAAACTGCTTGTTAAACTGCCAGCACAGCCCCTTCCTGGAGCCTGATGAGGATTCCGCCGAATTGGCAGAACCCCCGCTACTCCCAGGAAAGGACTGCGAGGCCGACTTTGGTGCTGCCATCAACCGCAACCACAAACTAATCTCCTTGTGGTCCCACCGTAGACTAGGACGGACCACCTTTCTTTGCCTAAACTGTTCAACATACCTCAGCCAGGCCGTCCCGCCATAAACACGGTATGCTTCACTAATCAGATCTAAATAACAAAATAAAGCCGAACAGTTCTCCGGAGCTTTCTCTCCATTGACACTCGCTAGTGTGGTAAATGCCTGCAGCCAATTTTGAAAAGTGCGAGGAATCAGACAATAACGCCTGCGCTCCTCCTCATCCTTCTTACTCTCATCTGGCTTTACCCTGTCCAAATTAAATTCTCCAACGGTAACAAAGAAAAAATTTCCACGTACTCATCCTTCCATATTTTTTCTCGCACCTCCTGCTTTAAATGAGCTCCCAAGGGGCCATCAAAGCACACATAAACCTCGCCCCTCGCTCTGTCATCCAACCGCACCGTATCCACTGGAGTCGCCGCAGCCGCTGGTGCCGCAACTGTCTCATTAGCTGCAACCGCTGCGGGAATCCCTCCACTCACAACTGCTGGGGTCTCCGCAACCGCCCCTGAACCTCCAGCATCACCCTGCCAAACTCCGCTAGGACCTGCCGCAGGTGACAAAAAACCCTGCACCATACTAAGAAATTCCGACACAACATAGGTCACCCGTCCACAACCCATCGCCCTGTCAGCCGCCAAGCCCCTCTGAAAACACCGCTCCCTCTGATATACATCATCCGCATTCCCCCGAGGCGCATTTAAACCATGTGACTTACCAGGCTGACTACGAGGAAGCCTCGGAACAGCCGTTTTGTGTCCTCCGCGGCGATCGTCCCCACTCTCTTCACAGCCAGATGAAATCTGGCCCTCTTCTTCAGAGGCAGAGTCAGGCTCGGGGACATCGCCAGGTAAACCCAACGGAGTCAACCCACCGCTAGACCTGGACCTCCTATCCACAATAGCGCGCTGTCTGGGAGGAGGAGAGACTTCAGCTGCACGCCTGCAGCCCGCATC
The DNA here is from genome assembly GCF_046119375.1 of Phyllobates terribilis. Lineage (NCBI taxonomy): Eukaryota > Metazoa > Chordata > Amphibia > Anura > Dendrobatidae > Phyllobates > Phyllobates terribilis. The sequence continues at coordinate 596,725,883 of NW_027362765.1, read as the reverse complement.
CCTAGCAGCAATCTGCCCTCTCCCATGGACATCGCACCGGTCCTCGATGCTACCGACATCCAGGGTGGGTCGTCTCCTGGCCCCCCGCACTGGTCTTCCCGATCTCCGCCGTCGGGGTCCTGCTGATCCTGACGCCTGGGCCCGGTGCGGCTGCACCTGCCGTTCTTCTGGGTCAGCTCCAACTGACCGGTGCTCCTTTGCTTTCCCCGCTGCATGGGCCCGGCGCTCACCTGAAATAGCTCCAGCTGACCTATTCACTCTCCTGGCTCCTTCTGCTCCCTGAGTCCGGCATCCTTCAGGCTCAGCTTTCCTTCCCCTGGCTGCTCGCTGGGCCCGGAGTGGATGCCCCGGCTGTTCGTATAATGGCTCTCTCCCCCCTGCAGCAGGAGAGGCCCTGCTCTCCTGAGCAGCCCGCACTTCCTGGATAGTGGTGCCACATGACCAGGATGACGTCACAGGGGGGCGGAGCCAATGACATCACTCACCCCGGCCTCTGGACAGGGCCGACGCTGAGGGATTCTTCCAGAGCGGTGTGCGGCAGATGGAGGCAGGGGCTGTGCCTGCGATCCAGAGGGGTCCCTGGAGGGGCTTTGCAACAGGCGCCTGGTCCGGGGAGTCACTTCCGGGCTGAGTCTCTCTGGCGGCTTGGACCTCCTGGCACCTCTCTGAGGTGCTGCGGCTGCAGCCACCTCTCCAGTCGTCCCTTCAGTGTTCCATCGCTGCAGCTGATCCTGGAGCCACAGATGTCCCCTGCTCTCAGCCAAGGAACGGATCTCCTGGAAAACAGCCTCCATTCCTCAGGACTCGACGTAGATTCAGGTACGTTAAACTTTCCCGAATGGACTACCCCCACCGCCCCTCACCTTATATACCCCCCGGAGAGATACCCCCCACTAGCCAATCAGATAACCCCGTGCTATCCCCCTGACCCTATACTCCTCCCCTACAAATTCGCGCCCAAAACTCTATTCATTACATTAACCCCTTATCACCCCAAATTACGGCCTAGCAGACCTCCTGAATCATGAGGCCCTCTCCTTAAGCCCCCTATGGGGGGATGCAGTCCGGGCCATACTGGAAGGCAGAAGTGAGGCTGCACCGCAGACAGGCGAGAAGAAGGGTGAGAAATCCAAAAGCGCGCACACACTGCGCCCCCTTTCTGACTGGATGAGGAGATGGTGGAGGAAGGGGACTAGGAGAGGAGGCAACATAGACAGAGAAATGGCTAGAGGCTGGCCGCTGTGTGCCATAGCAGCCAACTTAATGGCTAGGGGCCGACCTTGGTGCTTTTGCACCCTGCTCCCTTGTTTGCTGTGCAGCTGGGGCAGCGTGACCACCACCTCTTCCTCCTAACTACCCTAGTCACTTAGATGGCCTTGACTCCATGTGGGGTCTAGGACCTCATCATTCCCCATTGCATCATCACACCTCTCCAGTCTGTCTGTTACTCTGCTGCCCTACTAATCCACTTCTGTGCTTGCTACTCCACCGCTTCTTCTCTCTCCAAATCCTTTCATTGTCTCCCAATTCCAAAACGTATTCACTTCAAGCTACTAGCATTGACTTACAAAGCTGTCCATAATCTGTCTCCTCCATATACAGTATCTATAAAATGATCTCCCGATATCTCCCACAATGTAATCTTTGGTCCTCCCAAGACCTCCTTCTCTCCTCCACAATCGTGCATTCCTCATTCAATCGTCTGCAAGACTACTCCCGATTATCCCCCATCCTGTAGAATTCTGTGGCCCAACACATCCGATTATACCCTACATTCAGAACTTTCAAGTGGAACTTGAAAACCCATGTCTTCAGAACAGCTAACAGCCTGCAATGAACCCGCTGCCATCTCACCAACACCAGAGCTGCTGCAAACCCCGAATCTACTGTCTGCTTCCCCATTATCCTGTAGAATGTAAGTCCGCAAGGGTAGAGTCCCCTCCCCTCCGTACCTGTATGTCACGAATAGTTTGTTCATTGTATTTTCTATTTGTGTTTTGTCTGTAACCCCTCCTCATGGAAATCATCATGGAATCAATGGTGCTATACGAAAAATTAATAATAATAATCCTCCTCATGATCCACCCAGTCTTTACCCCTTCCATCCTTGCCAGCAGCAGTTGGCACCTGTGTTTCATCATCATCATCATCAGAGATGTGCTGCGATGGTCCACTGAACATTTGCACTACCCCTCCCACATACTCATACTCCACTGAACAAGTGGTTGGGTATCAGTGCACTCAATGTTATGTTCTGCTACCAGAGCTAAAGAAAGAGAGGAGATCTGTCCCTACGATAGAACTCAGCTTAATCCCTACGATGTAACAGGGAACCTGATCCTGCGATCAGACCTGCTAAAGTCCTAAGCTAGTCTGTACGGAGACCTATAGATGTGGGGAAGGAATCCCTACAAGTACTAAGGACTGGGAGGAATATGGGACACCTCCTAACAGAAATAGTAGCAGACAGACGAACAAACAAAATATATAGAACATAGAGGTCAGTAGACCAAGCAAACTAACAGAGCAAGACACAGAGCACAGGCTAGCTAGAAAGTAGATATACAATGAAGTCCAGCAAAGCCAGAAGGGCGGAGCAGGATTAAATAGGCCAACAAGGTCATGTGACCAGCAAAGGAAAAAAAACCTAAGAGCAAGGTTCTAACGCTCAATCTCTTCAAATTGTGGGGCAATGCCAGGTGGATGGCTCACGGCCATCAGAGTTATCAAAAAGCAGAAGTGACTGCTGCATAACTTGGTGCTCAGACTGATTGCCTAATTTGCAAGGGCATTTTCCTATCCACATTTGTTTGCAGGGCAATTGTCTTGCTCTTACCTCATTTAGCTTCATTTTGTAGCCCCCCTAGCCCTTACTATCACCATTTTACAGCCATTTTAAAACACCGAAGTTCGGGTCCCCATTGATTTCTGTTGGGTTCGGGTTCAGGGTCAAGTTCGGTCCTGAAAAGATCTTTTAACTGTAGTTTTGTTGAACCCACCGAACCTGAACATCCATGGGTCCGCTCATCACTAATAAAGATCCAAAGTGTGGCAGACTGAGAATGAAAAATATATCAGAGATGGAGGAGAATTGGTGGATTTTGAAAGAAACTGACCTAATGATAAACATCTAAGTCTGTGCAGAGAATTTGAAGCCAAGTAACAGAAAAGCACAGTCGCTCTGTGCACTGTATAAAAAATTAGGCAGTTCCTAGAATAAATGTGTTGTGTATGAGGTGTTGTGTTTATTCATTCAAAAAGGAAATGAGAAAGAAGTGTGATGTGGGAACAATGAAAGTCTATAATGCAAGTGATTTTTATTTATTTGCTGTGAATGATTTGAAAATTCTTATGTCAAACTTGTCTTTTACAGTATAGTTAAAGTGTTTGTCCTGCCAGATAAAAGTTAGCTCCGGGGTCTGTAATCCTCTCCTCTTTCCACTTTGTCCCCCTTTGAATAGTGATGCGCTTGCTGAAGGATGCTGGCTGTCAGGCTCATTTCAGTAGCTAAACCATGTTCCTCTCCATCTCTGTACTAATACAGAAGTGGAGCAAAACAGCATTGTAATCACGACAAAATTATAATAGCATTTTAGACAACTTTTCAGCTAGCTGGATAGCTCCTTTAAAGGGGTTGTCCGGTAGTTTTAAAAAAATGCCAGTGTGTTTTATTGATAAATACAACCTTCTTTCTAATGACCTTGCGCTGCTGATACTGCCTGTGAGCGGCGCTATCGCTGGCCGCTCACAGGCATCATGTGACCCGGCGCTGGCATCCGCTGACATCACAACAAGTTGCGGCTGCAGGCAGGGGTCCCTCTTCCGCATTCCACCAGTGGCTGCTAGGTTGTGGACGGGGTTAATCCCCTGCGTCACACCCGGCATCCACCGCGCGCTCTCCCTGTCCTCATTCACTGGGAAAGCGCGCGGTGGATGCTGGGTATGACGCAGGGGAATAACCCCACCCACAACCAAGCAGCCACCGTGGGGACCCCAGCGCTGAGTCACGCCTCACTTGTCGTAACATCAGCGGGGGGTCACGTGATGCCTGTGAGTGGCTACCGATAGCGCCGCTCACAGGCAGTATCAGCAGCGCAAGGTAATTAGAAAAAAGGTTGTATTTATCATTAAAACACACTGGCATTTTTTTAAAAGTACCGGACAACCCCTTTAACGTATCATACTTATAAGGGACGTAACCCTTATTTTACTCTTTGAATATACTTGAGTTCCACTTGTGTTTATACTACCCCTGTATTGTGTGTCCACACTGCTGCCACTGTGTGATTGCCATGTTCTATACCAACATGATGTGTGCAATTATTAATAAAAGGCCACTGATGCAGTGCCACTACCATTACCTCACAATGTTGCTGGAATCCAGGTAACATAATCAGCTTGCAGGAGATGTGCAATCTGTGCTGACCTATGAGGAGCCTATTTCATAGTTGCATAGCTTTTAAGGTTGAAGGTAGACTTAAGCACATCGATTTCAACCTATGGCCTAATATGTTGATCCAGAGGAAGGTAAAGACCCCATGGGGCCAACACTAATAACTCCATAATGTGGGAAAAATTTCCTCCTGGCTCCACATATGGCAATCAGACTGGTTCCCTGGATCAAAGCCCCATCACATAATCGAATGCTCATACCATGTAATAAAATATTTTTCAAGAAAGTTATCCAGGCTTTTCTTGAATATTAGTAGTGAATCAACCATTACAACATCATGTGGCAGAGAGTTCCATAGTTTTACTGCTATTACTGTAAAGAATCTGCATCTGTAAATGATTCAACTTTCTTTCCTCTAGATGTAGAGGATGCCCCCTTGTCCTAGTCGCAGATCTAGGTGTAAAAAATAATTATACAAGCCTTTGTTTTTCCAAACTGAATAACTTCAAGTTTAATAACCTGTCTTGGTACTGCAGTCCACCCATTCCCTTAACAACATTGGTCGCTCTTCTCTGCACCCGCTCTAGTTCAGCTATGTACTTCTCATACACCAGAAACCAAAATTGTACACAGTAATCTAAATGTGGCCACCCTAGTGACCTATATAGAGGAAAAACTACAGTATGTTCTTGTCATGAGCATCTATTAAAGGGAATCTGTCAATAGGATCAACCCTCCTAAGTCGTCTATATGGGCATGTAGGTCATAGAAAGATAAATAAAATATCTGTGTCTTATTCCAGAGTCCACATTTTTTTACATGTAAATGAGCTTTTTCAGGCTATGGGCCGGACACTGACCTGCATGAGAACTTGCCTCCAGAGCTAACTATAAATGAAAAAGAGAGATACCAGTGAACTGAACTTTGTCTCATAACAAACAAATTTCCTGCAGCTCTCACAGCCCTGCTGTATTGCAAACATATTACATCACTAGCTGCCTGTGAGATGGAAGCTGAAGCTGAGAGGAACCTGCAGATGTGTCAGGTATAATCACACACAGCTCTGCAGTGAGATCAGGAGAGCAGAGAGTGGCCATTACACATCACACTGGTAATGCCTCCTTATATTTAAAATAAGCTTTGGAGCCAGATTCTCATGCAGATCAGCTTCTTACCTTACATTACATTAAACTTTAATTTCCATTTCTCAGCCCAAGCCTCCAGCTTATATAAATCGCTCTTTAATGTTAAATTATCTTCCACTGTGTTGATTACCCTGCAGAGTTTAGTATCATCTACAAATATTAAAATTCTACTCTGTATGCCCCCTACAAGGTCATTCATAAATATGTTAAATAGAAGAGGTCCCAATACTGACCCCTGTGGTACCCCACTGTTAACTGTGACCCAATCTGAGTGTGTTCCATTAATAACCACCCTTTGTTTCCTATCACTGAGCCAGTTGTTAACATATTTTCCCCTAGCCCCATTACTCTCATTTTATGTACCTACCAACCTTTTATGTGGCAAAGTGTGAAACACCTTTTTAAAGTCCATATAGACAACATCCACTACAATTCTCTGGTCCAGTCTGGAACTTACCTCCTCATAGAAGCTGATAAGACTAGTTTGACAGTACCGATCCCTCATAAACCCATGTTGATGTTTCGTCCTGAGGATATTCTTATTAGGATACTCCAGGATATCATCTCTTAGGAAACCTTGAAGGATTTTACCCCCAATAGAGGTTAAACTAACTGGCCTATAATTTCCAGGCTCAGACTTTTCTTCCCTTTTTGAATATTAGCACCACAGTCCTGTAGTGAATAGCAGTCCAGCCCTTTTATTATGGTATCTGTGAATATAAGGAAGTTTCTAATGTGCTGGGAAAAAATTGTGGTGCTCAGCATTGTGCTGTGACTGTAAGAGGGAATAGAGTTGGGGAGGGACGATTCTTAATAAAAAGTGACTTCTGCTTGCATCACCTACCAATGTGACAATGAGTCTGAAAGAAGCATTTGCACTGAAAGATGATTGTGAACATTCTTAAAACACACTCTTCTCGATTTTCTTGCGTTGTAAATAGGCTGCCGATCAACCGATGAATGAGCAAAAAACTCTTTGATTGGGCAAAATGATTTTTTGCACAGCTCAAAATATCATCTTTCTTGGCAGTGCATTGTCCTCTGTAAACAGGACTCGCACTGCTGAGAACTTTGGTAGCTTATACGCATTGAGCAATATATTACAAATTGCTTAGTGCACATCGAATACTGAATTCTGCCTGTGTAAACAGGCACTTAAAAGGCTATTGATGTGTAGTGGTTTACTGACCAGCTGTCACAGGTTTAACATGACAGAGAGGGGCCATAATATGTCGATGTCTGATTTCACATATTCCTGCACTGATAAGAAGCACTTTACAATCATATTAAACAGTGCAGGGTTCTACTAGCAGTGCAGAAGCTAATCTTTTCAGTTGAGAGCTCCTGGAGTTTTCCTGCTTTGATGGTCTCAGCTGTTCAGTGTTGGCCACTCCCGCTGGCAATCAAGGATTGCGAGTGTTAGCTTCATACTGCCTGGTTGTGGAGTGGGAAGTGTTGGTTGTTTAAGGAGGCATTTGGAGTGTTGTTCTGAAGACTGTTGCTTGGTGATTTATCTGTGTGCATATCCTCATCCTCTCCTATTTGTTTTTTTCTTCCTTTACTTCCCGGTGTTCCACTCTGTTGTTTATGAGTGTATATTTGTATGATTGGAATTTTCATTTGTTAGTCTGGCTGAGTATTCTTATATACTACTACTCTCCACTTCCCTGGGTGAGGGAAGGGACAGATAAGGGCTGATTTAGGAACTCACCAACGCACGTAGCCCCAGCGTCTTCACCATTAGAAGTAATCCGGGAGCAGGGATAGCTAGAGCGCCCCTGGCTTTAGGGATAGCGAAGGTGCCCTTAGCCTCAAGATATCAAACAACAGTGCTGTGAAACCAGCGGTTGTATCAAGCTGCCGGTTGGTTTGTGTAAAAGATTTCACATATTATGGACACCCCCACCTTATCATTTAGACCGTGTACTCTAACAATTTTTGTAACACAATTATATCATAATTTTAAAAATACATTATTTATGTGTATCACATCTTTAAAAAGGGCAGTATAAGCAACATCCACTAATGGTGTCCTAGAGCTAAAATGTATTTTGCACTGTTGTGGTGTTTATCCATTTATGTTCTGTGCTGTTCTCTAATTCTCAAACTTTCCTAGAATCCAGAATGCCTAATTTACCTAAATAGAGGTTTCCACATTTTTCATATTCTTTATGCTGCTTGATGTGAGTTCATATCGACACAAAATGCTAGCTTTGGGATTGTTTGGATCACCAGCAGGAATCCTGTGCCTGAGAAACTAGTCTGTAGTAATGAGCCGAGTCCCTTCATTCCAATGACAAATGATATCCAGAGAACATGGGATGGACAGGAATACATACCCCAGCTGACCCAGATAGCATAGTAATGATAAAATGAAATCAGACCACTAGCCAGCAAGCCTCTGTCATTCATCACTGCAGCAAAAATTGAGTTTTGTCATGAGATATTACACCACATAAATGCTGGTGTCTTGTCCTGGTCATTAGACCATTTCAAGGCTCAGTCAGTATAATAATACAATTGGTTTTGGGTCTTTTTCAATATTCTTAAAGAATAAAAAGAAAAGTACAAAAACAACACAAATACATGTAATAGCCAATATTCATATAGCTTTAACACATTATAATCATTGATTATAAGGGTATGTGTCCATGATCAGGAAATGCTGCGGATTTCTTGAAATCCCATGTCCATTATGCGTGCATCTGAGGCTGCGGATCACCCGTGGACACTGACATGCGACGCGTCTTTCAGGACCACAGCATGTCAATCCATCTTGCGGAGTCACTAGTCTCCGCAACAGAAATTTGGCCACTAGAATGTACTGAATGCGGTAAATCCTATAGAACGCAGCGTTTTGGATGCAGCAAAAATATGCTGCATCCAAAGTGCTGCTACGTCCGGATCGTGGGGACATACCCTAATGGCTAACAGTATTATACCAGTTTTTTTTTTTTATTTGTTTTATTAACAGATAGTGATGCGCGAACGTGCCCAGATAAGGGTTTAGCCGAGCATGCTCAGGTGCTAGCCGAGTATCTTCGGCATGTTCGCAAAATATGTTTGCTGACAAAATTTCCACATATAAGATACAGTTGAAACCAAAAGTTTAAGTACACTATATAAAAAGACACATAATGTCACACACAGTGTGGGAAAGACAAAGTGCAACACAAAGGGATGAGTGGAAGGTAGCCCAGACACTAGGGGTGAGGACTTCCTAGGCTGATCTGATATCACCCTGTCTTCCCTACCATCCCTATATTAGTTTGTCACCAATCGCAAGTCAGGAACCTAAAACCCTGTATCTCCCTAGAGCTAGGCCCTGGCTAGAGAAGGGGGTGGTGAGCACCAGTCAGTCCCCACTAACAACTAAAGACAGCAAGGGGAGACAGACACGGGGGAAGTAACTTAACTTGAGACGACTTCAGAGAGATTACACACACGACCTCTTAGCACCAGAGAGGAAGTAAACAGACTGCAACAGCTCCAAGTCTTCACAAGAGGTCATGTAAATATCACCGGTGCTGCCCTATAGCAAACTGAAAGTATTTCAACACCCAGGCCAGGGTGTTAATTAGAGCAGGAGAAAGGTAGGCGCTGGGTCCTAGAGTCCTAGAGTGAGACAGCCACTAAGAAGGTGTCTGTAATGCCAAATGAAAAGATCTCCTGCAACCAACTGCAGGGCGGCTGTCTGTCACACCCATGACACATATGCATGTTTTTCTCAATATCTGACATGAAATCATAATAAAACTTTCCCGTTTTAGGTCAATTAGGATTACCAGTCCCTCATGCAGCAAAACAACCCCACAACATGATGCTGCCACCTCTGTGTTTCACACTTGAGATGGTGTTCTTAGGCTTCTAAGCCTCTCCCTTTTTACTCCAAACGTAACGATGGTTATTATGCCCAAAAAGTTTAGTTTCATCAGACCACAGAACATGTATCTAAAAATTAAGGTCTATGTTCCTTTGTCCATTTGCTTCTTTTTGAGTAATGGCTTCTTCCTGGCAGAGTGGCATTTCAGCCCATGTTGATACAGTACTCGTTTCACTGTGGATATTGACACGATCTTACCAGCTTCCGCCATCATCTTCACAAGGTCTTTTGCTTTTGTCCTTGGGTTGATATGCACATGTCGAACCAAAGCATGTTGTCAGAAAATATAAAAAATCTCTCTCGCCCTCTGAAATCCCTCTCACTCTTCCCTCCTCCCCTATACCATTTGTCAAAGGAGCAAGAGCTCGTAATCTAAGGAGCTGTCTCTATGCAAATGGCAGAAATGGCTATTTACCAAACTAAATGGAGAGACATGGGTGATGAATAGACACCTGAGTAAATAGGAAACAACTCGTTAAGGCTTCAAAGGGAATCTACCTCACTCCGTATAATAACCGGGACATTCTCATTTGCACATGTGTTAAATCTCCAGTCTCATAGGCACCAAAATGAAATATGGAATATTGGAAGTTCTATAATTCCGATTGTGATGGGACACATATTTTTAGCGGCGGGACTAACTGGGAAACAGATGCATATTTTTCCGTACCTGTATGTCCTCCCAGTGATCTGTAACACAAGAACAAAAAGATAGCGGACAGCAGTCAGGTCATGTGTGGTCTCTAAGTAAAGGTAAAAGCGCAATAAAAAATATGGCATCACTTGCTAACTTCTGCGGTCAACCAGCGAGGAGTTATCGCAGAAATTAAAAGTTCAATAAAACCATGAAGGGTGGAGACCAGCCCACGTGAGGTCATCGCAGGGGAGTGTATGGGCAGGGCCCCCCTTCAGCATAAAAGATCAAGCTGAATATTGATCTATACTTATGCCGGAAGATACATATTTGTGCAAGCAGGGGTCCCATTCCATATCGGCCAGAATTGGAGTGCTTCCCTTCAGCTAAACTGAATCATCTCTGCGATCAGTCTAGTAAGTTTCTTCTGTTAATCCCTTTTATTATGTGTAACTGTACATGTTGTATTGTCTTGTCCCCCTTTGTAAAATCTTTTGTATATTTTTTTTCATAAACATTGCCTCCCTTTGGATTAAATATAAAATTTAATAGCTCTGTTTCTTCTGTTCTGTAATCGTTCCTTCCCCGAAGCCATATACGGTACCAGAAAGCAGGTGTCCAATCAAGCCTGTATTGGATTTTATATCTTTTAAAAAATGAAACTGATTGTTGGTGGCAACGAATAATCTTAATTGGATTATTGTGAAGCTGGCAGTGATCGTCCGAGGGCATATACACATATTCCATGCGTTGGAATTTGGAGGTGTGTACGCCATATGCTCACTGCTCGCTAGCCGATAGTTACGAAGTGAGTAATCAGGATTGTGTGTGTGCGAATCCCTGACAAGTTGGTGGCAGCAGTCGGATATTGTATGATCCTGCCGGTGTCGCCCTGAAAATTTGGTGGCAGCGGTGGTATATTGTATGATCTCGCCGGTGTCGTCCTGACAATGTTCATCTCTGTGACACAGAACCCGTCTGCTTCCGGAGCGGTATGATGGCTAGATATTCCCATCTTGTTTGTACTTGCGTATAATTGTTTGTACAGATGAACGAGGCACCTCAGGTATCTTAAATTGCACCCAAGGATGAGCCAGACTTTTTCAAGCCCACAATTCTCTTCCTGATATCTTGGCTGATTTCTTTAGACTTTCCCATGATGCTACACAAAGAAGCAGTGTGTTTCAGGTGTGAATTAAAATACATCCACAGGTGTGTCTCTAATTAACTCAGATGTTTCCAAAAAAACTTCAGAAGCTTTCAAACACATGACATCATCATATGGGCAGTCCAACATTTTTTTAAAAGCATAGTAATCTTAGTGTATGTACTTTTGATTTTGCAGTAAACATTCTTTCTCTCTCATTATTCTCGCATTTGGCAAATATTAAAAATTATGGTAATCCTAATTGACAAAAAACAGGAAAGATTTATTCTGATTTCATGTCAGATATTGAGAAAAAACATGCATATGTGTCTTTTATATAGTCTATGTAAACTTCTGGTTTCAACGGTAAATTAAAAGGAGTAACCTTCATGGTACAAGTTTCACTACAATATTGAATTATTGTTTAATTCTGCGTAATATTTTATTATGTTAGTTTGAATATTCTAACTATGTGTAGAAACTGTAAGAGAGAGTGAGTTCCAGAATTACCAAATTTTAGAGAACTTTACAGGGCAACTTCTGTTCTGGTAAACTGTATTTTTATATGGTATTATTGATTTAACTAGGTCAATAAAAGATTGTAGGGTTTGGTTGGAGCCACTCATCCAACACAAGATGAGTAGCTTTCTTGCCAATAAAAGAGTTTCCTGCAGGAACATTTTTATGTATTGTCCCCATGTTTCTTCTTCCAGAACACCAAATATGCAGATTAATGGATCCAAAGGAATGGGGATAGAAATCAGAGCAGACAATAACAAAGTTAACTCCTGCCAAAAGGATAAAATAACTGGGCAACTCTACATCATGTGTCACTGCACTATTGTTAGATATCCCGGGGCGAGGGGCTCCTTCCCTATCCCTAAAGATAGGGGCACCCTAGCTATCCCTGCTTCCCAGATTACTTCTAATGGCGATGATGACGCCAGGGCCACGTGCCTTCTGAGCTCCTAAATCAGCCCTTATCTGTCCCCTCCCCCACCCAGGGAAGTGGGGAGTATTAGTGTATAAGAATACGCAAAACCAGACTAACAAGGGAAGACATACAGGCATAAATGAAAATACCAATCATACAAATATGCACTTACAAACAACAGAGTGCAACACTGGGAAGAAAAAAACAAATAGGAGAGGATAAGGATATGCACACAGATAAATCACCAAGCAACAGTCTTAAGAACAACACTCCAAATGCCTTCTTAAACAATCAACACCTCAAACTCCAGGAGAACCAGGGAGTATGAAACTAACACTCACAATCCCTGATTGCCAGAGGCCAGTATATATAGCAGAGGGGAGTTGCCAACACTGAACAGCTGAGACCATCAAAGAAGGAAAGCTCCAGGAGCTCTCAACTGAGCAGATTAACCCATGCACTGCTAGTAGAAACCTGCACTGTTTAATATGATGGTAAAGTGCTTCTAATCAGTGCAGGAATATGTGAAATCAGATATCACGGTCTTCTGGCCCCGTGACATCATGTGTGCAAAAGCCACATCTAAAATGTGACATTTTAATCATTCTGAAGTAAGGGATCTCCCCATCCAATATAACCTTAAAGAAGTAAGATATAACTGGTGAATTATATAAAGTTGAATCATTTTATTATTGGTAGAAGGGGAAATCTTAGTTGGAGATTCCAATATCTCCTCCCAGTCCTTCTCTTTAATAGTAGGGATCAAAAGTTTACATTTTACTTTTACTGCTGGTGGAATGGATTCAGTCCCTATGGATAGCATATATGTGTATGTAAGGGGGTGTGGATAGGACTGTTCAGTTCCTGCCCCTGAAGACACCAAACACATGATGCATAATATGTATAGAGTCATGCGTCTTTTATATATTGTAACAATGCTGTTCCCTTGGGAGCAAGATGAGGTATCATAGGAACCGTTTCCCTTTAAAAGTCTAGATGGTTTATTTCAGTCCTCATAAACCGCATAACAGGAAAACTTGAATGCAGCCCTTGTCCAGCACAAAGTGAAACATAAAGCAAAAAGTAAATACAATAGTGCTTGTTTGCCCACATGGGTTAGAATCCAGCTTCTTAGTCCCTTAGAAAAGGCACTTAATCCAGGAGATCAACACACCTCCATACACACAGACATGTGTGAGACAAACAGGTCTCATTTTACAAAGTGAACCACACCCAGGGGTGGAGATATGGTGAGCAGCCAATTTACCCATTTTAGTCCTATATGTACTAAAGCATTACTCCAGGTTTATCTCCCCTCCACTATGTGTCTCACAGCTACCTTACATACCTCCCCCTCTGCCTAATATAGTTGGCTTGGCACCTTCTACCACTAGACACAGGATTCTCGAGAGGGCATCGGCATTACCATGTAAGTCTCGACTCTATGTTCCACATTGAAGCGGAAATTCTGCAGGGCTTGAAATCAGCTGGTAACAAGCAATTTTTCCCCTTTTTCTCCCTCATCCACCTTTGTGGAGCATGGTCTAACACTAATTTAAATTTTCACCCTAAAAGATAGTATCGCAATGTGTCCACCACCCACTTAATAGCCAAGCATTCCTTTTCTACCATGGAATAATTTTTCTCACATGCTAACAGTTTCCTACTCATTTAGAGAACAGGATGCTCCTCTCTGTGTATCTCCTGAGAAAGGACCTCTCCTAATCTGACTTCTGAGGCATCCATTTGGAGTACAAATTCCTTCTTAAAGTCAGGGGCAACCAGGATCTGCTGCTTACACAGAGCTACTTTCAGATCTTGAAAGGCCGTCTCTGTCTCCGATGTCCATTTAGCCATGAATGATTTTGTCCCCTTAAGGAGGTTGGTCAGGAGTGCGGCCACCATGGCAAAGTTTGGAATGAACCTCCTCTAGTACGCCACAATTCCCAGAAAGGCCCTAACTCGCTTTTTTGAGACTGGTTTCGGTCAGTTCTGGATTGCGTCCACTTTATTGATCTAGGGTTTGTTTTCGCCTCTACTTACTACATATCCAAGGTATTTGGCCTCCTCCTTCCCCATGGCACATTTTTTTGGATTTATCGAGAACTTGAGAGCATCAAACACCACCTGGACCTTTCCTAGTGACTTCCCCTTTCCTAGATGACTTGGGTTTTTTCTACACACAGATGGCCACCCAAGACAGGTAAACGGGTCATGTGCAACACCCTCCCTCTACAGGGTCCTGGTACCAACAATTGCTCCACTATTTCCTTTTTGACCTTAGTAACCCAGTAAAATAAGTCCCCCTCATCATAAAATTAGGAAATCTAGTGTCAGCCCCTGGCATCTGTGCTATGCTGTTCATAACAGTTACATTATTGAACGCTTCTTTTAGAGTTGGGTCTCTAATGTTGGGCAGACCATTTCTCCCATCACCCCTATCTCAGGAATGTCTGCCTCAGGAGATACTACCTCCTCACCCCCCCCCCATTACACAGAAGGTAAACCCATCAGTCTCTGAGGGTGGTGAGACTTCTTTAGGGCCAACCCATCTCTTACCCAAACAAACGAGGCCTCTGCCCCTCTCCCACAAGTCCTAAAACAACACAAAGTCTTGGTCTATGATTATTTGGTGCACTAAATACTGGACCACATTGACTTCATGGGACTTAGTACCTCGGGCCACCTCAATGACCACTCTGGCCATCAGATAGTCTTTAGCATCCCTGTGAATGCAGCGGATGCCCACCTTCTTTCCAGGGATCAATTGGAGAGGGAGTGTGGCCCTCCCGAGGGTCACCAAACTCCCTGAGTCTAGTAGTTCAGTCATTTTCAGACCATTCACATTTACGGGACAAGCTTGGGACACCTTGCCAGGTGAACTCTACACACTGCAGGCCGGATATGCATAGATTGAACACCGGCGTCCCATGCTACAGTCCATTTGCTTGGTGGTCAGGGGACAATGGGCACCTATATGACCAGGGCTGTGACATTTCCAGCAAATTACATCCCGCGATGAGACCCTAAGCATGACCTCAGCCGCCCCCTTGGACTTTGGATGCTCCACCCCTTTTTGAGCCTCCACCCCTTGATGAGACTCCCTGTATGAAGTGGGCTGCCTCCCCAAGGAACCTTCAACCACCTGATACCTTTTCGACCAGTCCGACCAAGTCATCGGCGTTCCGAGGATCTCCCTTGGCAACCCAAGTTTGCATCAGGCTTGGAAGGGAGTGCACGAACCGGTCCATTACAACTCACTCTACCATCTGCGCTGGGGAGGAGGACTCTGGCTGCAACCACTTTTGGTCGAGGTGCAGCAGATCACACATTTGGGAGCGAGGGGGTTTGTCATGGTGATATGCCCAGCAGTGCACCCGTTGTGCCCTGACATTCAATGTCACCCCCAAGCGCACCAAAATTTCCATTTTCAATTTCGCATATTCTTTGGCGTCCTGTAAGGCTAAATAATAGTAGGCCTTTTGTCGCTCCATCGTTATTTAAGGCACCAGGTCTTCCACCCAGTGCTCTGGCAGGAGTTTCTCTCTTTCGGTGACCCTTTCAAAAATGGTTAAAAAGGCCTCTGTCATCTGCAAGGCTCTCCTCACTGCCTTCCGGATAGAAAAATCGTCAGCTGACCTTGGAGTCGGAGCTGCCACTGAGCCATGAACGGCCTCTGTGAATAAATCAATTTGCTTCCGCTGTTGTCAGTACTGGTTATGTTGCTGTTGATGCTGTTGCTGGATCTGTTGCATAAGTAGCTTACTTGTCTCATGTTGTGCCAGCTGTTGTTGCTGTAGCTGTTGTTGCTGCTGGGCTTGCACCAGGTGTTTAATCACATTCTTTATGCTGTCTGACGTTGCTCCCTGGCTTATAGCCGCCTTCACCCAAGACATTCAGCGCTTCTGTAGCAGTCACACATGTTCCCTGGGAATGCTACCCGCACTTCTAACACTAAATGTAACAATGCTACTCCCTTGGGAGCAAAATGAGATATCACAGGAACCATTTCTCTTTAAAAGTCTGTTTGGTTTATTTCAGTCCTCATAAACCACATAACAGGAAAACTTAAATACAGCTTTTGTCCAGCACAAAGTGAAATATAAAACAAAAAATCCATGCAAAAGTGCTGGTTTACCCACCTAGGTTAGAATCCAGCTTCTTAGTCCTTTAGCAAAGGCACTCAATACAGGAGATCTGCACACCTCCATACACATAGACATGTGTGAGACAAACAGGCCTCATTTTACAAAGTGAACCACACCCAGGGGTGGAGATATGGTGAGCAACGCCCCAGCTGCTCACAATCAACCTGTCATGGCCAATTAACCCCATTTAGGGCAGCACGGTGGCTCAGTGTTTAGCACTGTAGCCTTGAAGTGCTGGAGTCCTGGGTTCAAATCCCACCAAGGACAACATCTGCAGGGAGTTTGTATGTTCTCCCCATGTTTGCATGGGTTTCCTCCGGGTACTCTGGTTTCCTCCCACACTCTAAAGACATACTGATAGGGAATTTAGATTGTGAGCCCCAATGGGGACAGTGCCGATAATGTCTGTAAAGCGCTGTGGAATTAACAGCGCTATATAAATGAGTAAAATAAATAAAATTTAGTCATATATGTACTAAAGCATTACTCCATTACGCATTTGCCACTATACTATACTGGATAGTTGTGACCTATGGTGATTTTTTCATGGATTTTTCTGAATAAATGACAAGTTTTTAATATATCCTGATGTTGGAGTAATTTTCTCTTCTAATGGACTTCTGTGGCACTGCTGGTTCCAAGCACCGGACTTCAATGTGAGTGAGCTGTGTTTTTCCCTCTTATTGCTTCATATAATTCAGTGCTGTCGTGCTTCTCACACTTGAAAATAGAGCCCACCAACTTACAAATATTTTGCTTATACTTTCTTACATTTTGGGGCATTATTTGTGAAATTGTTATTTTGTACACCATGTCACAACCACCAGATACAGGGATACAGGGACAGGAGATATTCAAGTCTCAGAATGTCCTTATATTAAAGATTACACGCACAGATGCAATAAAGCGGCTATGATTTTTTCATTGGATAAAGTGAACATGGATCGACCACATAATGAATTAGATACACACCTGAGATCTTTAGAAAACCTTCTCATTAAGGAAATGAAGACCTGGTAGGACAGCACAAAATTACAATCCTACCTAGACAAACAGATGATACTAAATGGCATGAAATTTTAAATGAATGCTCATTTCAACTCATGCAATTTATCATCTCCCATGAAGAAAAGGCACTGACAACTATTAAAACTTTTTTAAAACTGAAATCCAGCATTAATTCTAGCCCTAGCTCTAAATTCTATGAGGATTGGAACCATTCTATTAAACAAAAAATCTCTCAGTTGGAGAATCAAATAATAGCTACAAAGAGGAATAAATTTGAGAAAGATTCTTCTGATTATGCTAAAAATGAAGTTTATGTAAACGCAGCAAGAATCAGTTCACACACAAACCAATACTGACGTTTGGTGGGAATAGAAAACACACGCACAAGCACTTTAACAAAAGGTTCAGTTTTACAGATACTGATTCCTCATTTGAGCTATCAGAAGCTACATCTGAAGATTTATTTATTTTACAGATGTTACACGCACGCCCCTAGATTCAGATAGGGGCGAGACAGGTTACATGAATTCTTTGGAATCCTGGGGGAACCGTTACTCAAGGCGATCAAAGACCATGTGCTGCAGCTTCTCTCAGGCACACAGGGTATTGACCCTCAGGCACAGACACGTAGGTTGTTTCACTTGCTGACCAGACACACTTGACAAGAGTCCTCATATTCGGTAGAACACTAGCATTTAATAAGAAGCCGCACAACCAGTGCAAGTTAAGTCTTATGAGCAAACAGTGACAAATAGTACAGTTTCCTTAGCAGCACAGCAGTTCACAATCTTCCCAGTAGTACAGGACAGCACAGTTCTAATGCAAAGGCACATTAATGAACACAGCATTCTTTACAGCACAGTGAGATGGAGGAGGGGAAGGGTGTTTGCTGAGGTGAGATGAGATGTTCCTGTGACACCATTTCTTACAGTCCTTATCTTTCTGCTTGACAATACTCTGCACTGCTAGTTCAGGAACTCTACCTGACCTGTGCTTATCTTCACTCCTGACTTGAATCCTTTTCACTTGCAGGGGCGCTTCTGTCAGATGCAGAACACACACACCACCTTTCTCTTCGGCTCCAGACAGACAGTAAACAACTTCCCCACAATCCCCCTGGGGCTCTGCTAAAAGACTCCCCTTCTCCTGTGACTGTGTTAACCCCTCTAGTTGCTGGATGCTTCTGGAGCACAACACTTCCTGTCTCATGTGCTTGTGTTACTTCTAATAGTTGCAGAATGCTTTTAAAGCAACTGCACTACTTCTGCATGTCACACTCTACAACAGCACTACTTCTGCATGTCACACTCTGCAACAGCACTACTTCTGCATGTCACACAGACATTATCGGCACTGTCCCCATTGGGGCTCACAATCTAAGATTTCTCTGATTCTTCAACAGAGAATGCTCATTACAGTGCAACAAGACAGAATACATTTTATAATAAAAGCAGCACACAATTGAACATGAAGAGATCGGAAATTCCCTCAAAAAACGGAAAAGGAGGAGGCGATTATGGAGAAAACATAAGAGATCCCAACCAATTCTCCCAGAAGTAGAGGAAAATGCTGAACACCCGCTAGTTAACCTATCCAGTTATATTCTGAATGACGCACAGATCTCAATCTTGTGAAAAGGCTTATCTTTTGCACCATCTAATGAACTAGATGTCTACAAAACACATATGGACGATAATAGATACGCTCATACACTTCCTCTTCAATGTCATTTTCTATCCAATGAAGCACAGGCTCTTTCAGAAGATAAGATCACTAATGACTTTTCTGATAGGTCTTATGATATTGCAAATATAGATACTTTTGAAGAACAGCGGTCTATTTTGAATTTAAAGTTATTGACAAGTGAGACCACTCATGATGAGGTTAATTTGAACAATACCTTTATAACAAAAAATCCCTACTTCTACCCCAACCAATAGAAGAAGAGTTACATCTTCTAAAGGAATCCTTAAAAACACAAAATAATTATTCTAATATCACACTAAAAGAGAAGGAGGCTGTAAAGGAATTGAAAATGAATAACGACCTCTTGGTCAGACTGGCCGACAAGGGAGAGGGTGTAGTTTTGCTCAAAGCTGGATTCTATGAAAAATTGAATAGAGAAATGTTACTTGATATTGACGTATACCATGAGCTGAGTTTTGACCCCACAACCAAATTTAAAAAAGAACTATGGGTTTTGTTACATGAGTGTATTTCCATGGGAGCCAAATCAGAGAAATTAGCTAAAGACCTTAGTGTTACATGTCCTATATTCCCCATTTTTCATTCCCTCCCAAAAGTACACAAAAATCTATTTTCTCCACCTCTTTGCCCCATTGTGGCGGGCATAGGCAGTTTGGGGGAGAAACTGAGCTCATGGTTGACCGTTACCTTCACCATTTAGTAAAAAGTTTACCTAGCTACATATGGGACACAAAACATGTAATCTAAAAAGAATATTTACCAATCCAATATGGTTTGTGCTATTATCACCGAGCCTATACCTTAGCACTAACGCAACCCCTGTTAGAACGTGGCTACATACAACAGGCTTTTATAGATGCGGCCACTCGGTCTATACATGTTGCAGACATGTGATCAATACATCTTAATTTTGCATCACTGGTTACTAACAGAACTTATCCTCTATGTAATTTTATAAACTGCAATTCATCCTATGTTGTGTATCTAATTACCTGTAACATTTGTCAGATCCAATACGTGGGATGCACGTCTGGACCGCTCAAAGTAAGAGTCAGACGCCATCTGTCTGATGCAGCCAAACTTGTTAATAGATGTTCAGCAGCTTCTAGACATTTTATAGAGAAACATGGAGGTAATACCACGTCTTTTTCAGTTATCGTTATCGAAAAGGTTAACAAACTTCATAGAGGAGGCAATCTCCGCAGGAAACTCCTTAATAAAGAATCCTGGTGGATATATGTACCCAATACATATCTCCCCTCCTCTATGTGTCCAACAGCCATCTTACAATATATTGTGTAGTTATGTGATATTTTGTGAATTTCGATATGGTGAAGTATAGTGTATAAGTAATGCATAGTGTTGGTAGTGTATAGTATAGGACAGTGATGGCGAACCATTTAGAGACTGAGTGCCCAAACTGTAATCCAAAACCCACTTATTTATCGCAAAGTGCAAACACAGCAATTTAACCTGAACATTGGGGTTTTAGTTTAGAAAAACAACTCATACATTAGTGCGCTATAGAGTCTATAGCACAGAGCTTGTAAGCACTGCACTCCAAGTTTATGATACTAGCCAGTGATTGCAGTGGAGGTCTGTTCTTGAGAATAGAGAGGATTTTTAATCAAAAGCAAAATTGCAAATTATTTTTTTTTATAACCTCTTTGCAATTGTAACTCTTTATCATGATGAGAATAACCCTTTAAGCCAGGGATGTCATACTCAAATACACAGACAGAGGGACAAAATTAAATGCTTGGATAAAGTCATGGGTCAATCTTGATATACAGTACAGACCAAAAGTTTGGACACACATTCTCATTTAAAGATTTTTCTGTATTTTCATAACTATGAAAATTGTAGATTCACACTGAAGGCATCAGAACTATGAATTAACACATGTGGAATTATATACTTAACAAAAAAGTGTGAAACAACTGAAAATATGTCTTATATTTGGAGTTTTGTGTGAAATGATCAATGATTTGATTTTTGCTTTATTGTCTTTTGTGTTTTTTCCTTGCAAGCAAATTAAATGAAGAGAATAATACCAAAGAATTTCAGGAAGAAACTGAGTATTATCTGACAGAATTGCAGGGCTGCCAATACTTTTGGCCAGCACTGCATAATTGTCTTATCCCGTCTGTCTTTCTGTCTGTCTGTCCTTCTGTCCAGGAAATCCAGCGTCGCTGATTGGTCCGGCCGCGGCCAATCAGCGACGCGGGATTTCAGAAAAAGATGACGGCCGTTAGCGGCTCATCTGCCGCACGGTGGTCAGCGGCGATGCAGCCGGGAGATGACCGGCGCCAGCCTCTCATCTCCGGGCTGCTTGCAGCAGAACTACCTGACCTCCATGCGGCTACCGTCGGGAGATCAGCGGCTAGGGCCGCTGATCTCCCGACGGCAAGTGTGAAGGGAGGACCGGGGAGCGGTGCCGTCGGTCGGGTTACTTCTGCTGCGAGCAGCCGCTCATCTCCCGGCTGCTCGCAGCGAAAGTACCCGCACAGGCAGCACCTCTCCCGGGCCCACACTAATACGACGCGACCAATCAGCGATGTTGGTACCAAATTTAAATACCGCTGTGCTGATTGGTCGTGACCAATCAGCGATATTGGCGCCAAATTTAAACACCGCTGTGCTGATTGGTCGCGGCCGCGACCAATCAGCGATTTTGGCGCCAAATTTAAACACCGCTTTGCACAGAGGTCAGCGGCGATGCAGCCGGGAGCTGACCTCCATGCGGCTGGGGCCGCTGATCTCCCGACGGCAAGTGTGAAGAGAAGACCGGGGTGCGGCGCCGCCGGTCGGGATACTTCTGCTGCGAGCAGCCGGTCATGTTACGGCTGCTCTCAGCGGAAGTACCCGCACAGGCAGCGCCGCTCCCCGGTCCTCACTAATGCGATTCGCTGATTGGTCGCGGCCACCGGCAGCGACCAATCAGCGATATTGGCGTCAAATTTAAACACCGCTCTGCTCATTGCGCCCGGTGTACCGCATACATATTCTAGAATACCCGATGCGTTTGAATCGGGCTACCATCTCGTACACTATAATTGGCCCCAACTAGTACCACATACAGTATAACGGAACCCTACATTGCCTTCCATACAATATAATGGACACATATAGTGCTCCATACAGTATAATGGGCCCCATATAGTGGTCCATACAGTATAATGGTCCCACTTAGTGCTTCAGATACTATAATGACCCCACATAGTGCTCCATACAGTATAACAGGCCTCACATAGTTCTTAATACAGTATAATAGGCCCCACATAGTGCTCCATACAGTATATTAGGCCCCACATAGTGCTTCATACAGTATAATAGGCCCCACATAGTGCTCCATACAGTATAATTGGCCCCACATAGTGCTCCATACAGAATAATGACTCCACGTAGTGATCCATACAGTATAATGGCCCCACATAGTGCTCCATACAGTATAATGGCCTCACATAATGATCCATACAGTATAATGGCCTGACCAAAACCTTGTATGTGAACCGTATAGAAGCTTCTGGAACTTTTTGCAGAACTCCAGTAAAAGATACAAAATGGTTATAACCGTGTCTCAAGCTGATCATTCCCTGCTGCGCCACTCCTGCTCCAACTCCCCTGGGAGTCAGTCCTGGTTGGGAAGGGTTAATAATCTGACACTGCTCATCACTACCTAACTTTCAGGGGTCCTCATTAGTGCCCGGCCATACCAGGCCAAACATCCCAACTGGCGTCACAAACCCTTTTAATTATTTTATTATTAACACCCACAATTGATAAAGACTTGCGCGCGCCCTCGGTGGGACCATACCAGCACTTGGACTGCCGTGCACCAGTACCGTGACCGCAGCTGCCCGGCCGGGGCATCACAGGAGCATAAGCTGAAATCTAGGATCTAGGATGGCGATATAGTTAAAAGTGTGATACTCAGCACTAAAGCAGCTACCACTCTCCTCTGCACATGCGCCATCTTCCGAGCCCGCATGCCACCCCCTCAGCAATAGCACTGGTGCCGCCACCCTCCTCAGCACACATGCAGCCTGAGGAGGGGGATGGCGCACATGCAGCTAAAAGTGGCAGGCAGCACTAGTGTTGAGGAGATGGCACGTGTGCCCACAAGGAGAGCTCTGCGTGCCCCCTCTGGCATGCGTGCCATAGGTTCTGCTCAGCCCATGCTCCATCCCATCAAACAGCATGCAGGCTGAGGAGACGGTACACGTGCAGAGAAGAGTGGCAGCGGTGCTAGTGCTAAGGAGTTTGAGCGTGTGCCCACATGGAGGGCTCTACGTGCCCCCTGTGGCACACATGTCATCAGTTAGCCACCACTGGTATAGGATAACAAAGGATGAGACATAGTTTAGGGCTTAGGACATAAATAGGTAGGCTAAGATAGTGGCTGTAGTTAGATGATGACAATAGGGTAAGAAAGTGTTAATGTTCGGGACTAGCCTGTTAGAACCTTGCTCTTAGGTTTTTTTTCCTTTGCTGGTCACATGACCTTGTTGGCCTATTTAATCCTGCTCCGCCCTTCTGGCTTTGCTGGACTTCATTGTTTAACTACTTTCTAGCTAGCCTGTGCTCTGTATCTAACTCTGTTAGTTTGCTTGGTCTACGGACCTCTTTGTTCTATATATTTTGTTTGTTCGTCTGTCTGCTACTATTTCTGTTAGGAGGTGTCCCATTTTCCTCCCAGTCCTTAGTACTTGTAGGGATTCCTTCCCCACCTCTATAGGTCTCCGTACAGACTAGCTTAGGACTTTAGCAGGTCTGATCGCAGGATCAGGTCCCCTGTTACATCGTAGGGATTAAGCTGAGTTCTATCGTAGGGACAGATCTCCTCTCTTTCCTTAGCTCGGGTAGCAGAACATAACAGTAAGTCCAGCCCAGCAAATGCTCTAAGGAAAGATTTTTTCTGTTCCATCATGGTGTCGGTTCTGGATTTGGCTAAACACCTGCAGGGACTCTCTTTGGAGGTGACTGAGCTCCGTCAACACGTGAGTAACTGCCCTGCGCTAAAACTCTCGCTAAGGCCTTTGTCAAGGAAATTGTCAGACTTCATGGCGTTCCTACTGACATTGTTTCTGATAGGGGTCCTCAGTTCGTGGCTCGTTTTTGGCGTGCCTTTTGTGACAGGTTGGGAGTTCATTTATCGTTCTCGTCCGGATATCATCCTGAATCTAATGGCCAGACAGAAAGGAAAAACCAGGATGTTGAGCAGTTCTTGCGTTGTTTTGTGGCAGACAATCAAGAGGGGTGGTCTGAGTTTCTGCCACTTGCTGAATTTGCTCTGAACAATCATACATCTTCTTCTGCTGGTTGTTCGCCTTTTTTTTGTTGTTCTGGGAGACATCCGTCGTTTGGGTCGTTCTCCAAGTTGGGATCTGCCGTGCCTGAGGAGGAGAATTTTTCCGGTGATTTGGAGAGAGTTTGGACGGATGTGCGTGGTAATCTTCAGGAGGCCAACAGAAAATCTAAGGACTACTTTGATAGGAAACGACGGGAGGTTTTGTTCGCTGTTGGTGACATGGTTTGGTTGTCCTCTAGGAATCTGCGGTTGAGGATTCCTTCTAAGAAATTGGGTCCCAAGTTTGTAGGGCCCTTTAAGGTGCTTCAGGTTGTCAACCAATCTGCTGTTAGGTTGGAGGTTCCTACCTCCTGGAGAATTAATCCGGTATTTCATGTCTCTCTGTTGAAAAAAGCTGTTGTATCGGATTGTGACGCCTCTGCCTCTGTTCCTCCGGTGGTGGAGGACGGGGAATATGAAATTTCTCGCATCCTTAACTCTAGACTGTATAGAGGTAGTTTGCAGTATCTTGTGGCCTGGAAAGGTTTCGGACCCGAGGATAACTCTTGGGTGAGGTCGGATGATGTTTCCGCGTCCAGACTTATCAGAGCGTTTCACAGGAGATTTCCTGATAAGCCTGGTCCTAGGGGATCCGGAGGATCCTCTTAGAAGGGGGGGTACTGTTAGAACCTTGCTCTTAGGTTTTTTTTCCTTTGCTGGTCACATGACCTTGTTGGCCTATTTAATCCTGCTCCGCCCTTCTGGCTTTGCTGGACTTCATTGTTTAACTACTTTCTAGCTAGCCTGTGCTCTGTATCTAACTCTGTTAGTTTGCTTGGTCTACGGACCTCTTTGTTCTATATATTTTGTTTGTTCGTCTGTCTGCTACTATTTCTGTTAGGAGGTGTCCCATTTTCCTCCCAGTCCTTAGTACTTGTAGGGATTCCTTCCCCACCTCTATAGGTCTCCGTACAGATTAGCTTAGGACTTTAGCAGGTCTGATCGCAGGATCAGGTCCCCTGTTACATCGTAGGGATTAAGCTGAGTTCTATCGTAGGGACAGATCTCCTCTCTTTCCTTAGCTCGGGTAGCAGAACATAACATAGCCTATAGTTGGAGAGGAAAGTGCCAGTAAAAGGACTCTACCTCCTCTTTAAAGAGAGTTTGTTAGCTAATGAGTTAAGGTCAAGTTCAAGGTGTACTTGGGCTGATAGCTATGCCGAGCACCTTAACCCCTTCCGTACATAGGAAGATGGATGTGGAACCGTGGTTGGGAGAGGCAACGGACTTCGGATGTAGTGCAGAACTAGACTGGAAATACCTCCCTGGGACTGACAGGATCAGTGAATGTACGGATAGTCCCGATAGAACGGAAAGAAATGCTGTAAATGTACTGCACTACGAAAACAAGAAATCGAGAGTGTTGTGCCCGATGCTGCGTGTTACAATCTGATGCACTTGGACTGTTGAGTAAAATTCTGTGTATTGAAACGTACTGGGTGTCCCCCGATTCCTGTGTGGTGGCTCCTGAAATTGAAGACTTGGAGATGGCTGACAAGTGAGTGTAACACACCCTACATGCGACAGCACATTTGAACTGGGACACGATTTTCCTGTGTAGTGCCAGGGCAACATGGAGCAGCAGCTCGCCCACGACTGTCGCTCTCTGGCACCTTACATGTATAAAGAAAAAATAAGGCCTTGAGGACCTTGTGACTAGAGAATTCTTATTAAAAGGAAGGTTGGTATTATTGTAGTTGTACGGACATTTGATAAATGTGACTGGATTTCTGTCCTTAAAATGTTTTTGATGATAAATATCTTTCAGTGATAGTACTTTTTGAACGCTCCAAAATTGAGCAGATGTGTGATTCAGCAGTGTAGAGAAATAAGCATTTCGCCATAGCGGCATTTCAGCTGTAATGACATTAATACGGACCATCCCTTTGACCTGTCTCCAAATCAACCATGCCAATTTGATAAAAGGCAGCAGCTTAGGTATATTAGGTTTATCTGATTCCAAAAATCCCAATAGACAGTCAACTCTAGCAGCATGTGCCAAGTGATTCTCTGAGTTAGACAGTGGAGAATTGGGCATCCATTTACTTAATGCTTTAAGTTTTCCTGCCAAATAATAGAGAAATAAGTCAGGTAACGCTGCTCCTCCCATTTGTATATACCTCTGTAAGTTAGACATTTTGAGTTTGGGTCTTGTGTGTCCCCACAAGAATGTAGAAATCAATGAATTGGGAGTTGAAAAGAAGGATTTAGGAACGGTACTGCACTATGCAGAAGGAAATAACTAAATTTAGGAAGCAATATCATTTTGATCAGGTTTATTTAACCGGAGACAGAGAGTGGTTATTTACCCTGCCCCATAAAGCGAATTTAAGTTTAACATAGTCTAATAGAGGAGAGGTTCTAACATCCGTTCTTACAGCCAGACTAGCTTAATGCATCTCACCTAGGTTTCCCATAATAATGTCAGTAACTTTATTTAGCTCCATAAATTTACAGTTTGTGATCACTTCTAGCCCAGAGCTCATGGCATGTCACATCATATAAAAAAAGAAGCAATTAAGGCGCCTCACTGTAAAGTCTAGTGGCTTTTCTATACTAGTCGAGAATCGTCGACAAGAGTTGGCAAGAAAACTTGTTCCCGTTTATCTATTGTTATTAAGATGTCAAAACAGGATCAAATCACATTTAAAAATGGCGGCAGTCACCCAGAGAAAAAACAAAACACTTGTTTGTCCGATGACTTGATTTTTATACATGCATGAAAATAATTGTTATTGGCAGCACATTGCCCATTGTAAACAGAAGATGTACTTGTACTGCTGATAACATACACTTTGTATAGGGACACCATGATCATGTTAGCCATCATTTTGTCCCCATTGTCTATCAACATGTGTAAATATGTCACTAAAGGAGTACCAAATAACTAGAATGTTGTCATTAGTGCTTGTTTCTGGCCAGACATTGGTGGAATGGACCATAAAACTGGGCCGGAAACATTGGATTATTATCTGTTAGAATTAGCGATGAAAGAAGATGGAGTTTGAG
Source organism: Phyllobates terribilis (assembly GCF_046119375.1). NCBI lineage: Eukaryota > Metazoa > Chordata > Amphibia > Anura > Dendrobatidae > Phyllobates > Phyllobates terribilis. The sequence continues at coordinate 596,698,525 of NW_027362765.1, read as the reverse complement.
TCAAATTTCATGAAATTCACAGTCTCGTGCAAATTTGAACACTTTGAGAGTCGATTCGCTTTTTGCAAATAAAAAACTTGCCTGACACCTTTTACCACACTGCTGAAATAACAAAGAATTGACTAATGTCTTTTTGTGTGGCCGCACAGGCTTTCCAATAATGCCCTCAGCTTACACTTTATCTTACCTTGTGCAGTGGGGGTCAGTACCTGGGCCATCACAGATCAGCAGAGCACAGTTTGTATGGCTGAATCACTGTGTAAGACATTCACTGTAAGCTCTTATGATCAGTGGGTTTTTCTCTATCTCCTCTAGTGTTGCTCTTATGATCAGCAGGGTCCTCTCCCTCTTCTGTAAAGTGTAAGTTCTCATGGTCAGTGGGGTCCTCTCTCCTGTAACACGGTAACATAGTAGCGTAGGTTGAATAAAGACCTAGGTCCATCAAGTTCAACCTTTCTCTCCCAATTGTACTCCTTACTCTAACACTGCACTAACTTACTAATCCCTATGCCTAAATCTGTTGATGATCCAGAAGAAGGCAAAAACCCCAGGACACACTCAGCCAATTTGCATTACGGGGAAAAATTCCTTCTTGACCCCAGGAAAAGGCGATCAGTCCTAGAACCCTGGATCAAACCTAATTGTGATAATAGTTATGTAATTATTATTACCGTACTAAATGTACTACTATAGGTATAACATTTTGCCTAATTTAACTGTAGCCCACAATGTTATGTGGCTTGAGGAAATCATCTAGCCCTTTTTTGAAAGCTGTTATAGTGTCGGCCATCACTACCTCTTGTGGTAGAGTATTCCACAGTCCTACTGCTCTGACTGTAAAGAACCCTTTCCTGTTTAGGTGCCGGAATCGCCTTTCTTCCACCCATAATGAATGCCCCCTGGTCCTCAGTATGGTCTTTGGAAGGAATAAGTCATGTGCTAGTCCTTTGTACTGACCACATATATATTTATACATGTAAATGAGATCCCCTCTGAGGCGTCCTTTTTCTAAGCTAAACAAGCTCAACTTTTTCAACCGCTCATCATATGAGAGGCCTTCCATACCTTGTAATAATCTAGCTTCCCTTCTTTGAACTTACGCTAATGTCTGAATATCCTTTTTAAAATGTGAAGCCCAAAACTGGATCCCATATTCCAGATGTGGCCTCACCAATGATTTATAAATGTAACACCCCTTTAAACCACCACGTGGGCAGGATGTTTGGTAGTTCTCACCTCAATATAGCGCAGTGCCTCCACCTGAATTTGGCTGGGAGTAGTTATGGGATGCAGGAGGGTCTCCCTCTTCTGCCAGGGTCGACTCGAGAAACCCCTGTACACACTCTGCATACACTCACAAAGAGATGAGGTTGAAAATTGAAACAGGTTTATTATGGAGGAAGGTAAACGGTAAATATGGTAGGGGGAAAGGCAGGTAATAATGAACAAACAGTATTTACAATTGACACATACAAAGAATTAGTTAAGGCTTTGCAGTTAACCTGAAAAATAGGGATAACACTTTCCCTTTAAGTAGCAACAACACACTCCTAGCTAACACTACTAAACTATAAATTGCTGCAGCTTAGGACAGCAACACAGTTCATGCTTGGGGCCCGGTTGCCGCGGGTTGTTGGAGCTCTTGGTTGGTGCACATAACAAAGAAGCAGAATATCCTTCACCGATATTCCTTTTATAGCTTCAAGTGTGTGGAACCACAAGTCTCATAGTAGCTTGGCAACAGTTCTCTTATTAACTCAACAGCGGAACAACAAGTCCCATAATAGCTACTCACTTCTCGATGTAACTGTTCTGTAGTCACACCGTTTCCAGGCTTAAGGCTGCAGGGTCTGACTGGTCTGCCAATGTGGTTTAGCTGCAGATCATCTTCTCCCCTCACACACTGTGGGGCTGGATGTTTAGCACTCACTCTGTGCCTCTGTCCCCTGCTCTCCAGGATCAGACTCTCACATCTCTGACATGGTGGATTGCAGGCTTCTCATTCACTGCTCTTAGCTCCACCCTTCTTCTCCAACCTGTTCAGCCAATCAGTCTCTTCCTCTGCTGCACTTCCTCCCCCATGATGCAGAGAGGAGCAATGTCCACTGGGAGTTGTAGTCTAAAACAGTGCAGCATAAGATTCACCAATGTCTGCTGTTGTGAATGGCTGTGTAATCCCAGCAATTCCATTCTGTTTACATAAATCTTACTACAGGTGTTACATAAGGGGGTAACTGTTAGAATCTATGTTGTTTATCTATCGGCCATCTTGTTGTGGTTTGCTGGCTTCTAGTCTTTTCCTCTGGTGCTGGATGTCTTGGTCACATGATCTCTTCACTCTTTATTACTCAGCACCTGTCTCCCATTCCACGCTGGACATCAGTGTTGTTACACTTGTGCTCAGGCCAAGTTGCCTTGTTAAGTTCTTTGTGCTTTGGACAATTGATATCCTGGGACTTCTTGTTCCACCAGTTTTGTTCCCTTTAATCTTCGTTTCTGCAACTAAATTTTCTGTTAGGAGGTTTCCTGTTTTTTGCTCTCAGTCTTTAGATCTTTTAGGGATCCCTTTCCCCTTCCTTCAGGTCTTTGTTTGAGTTCAGTGCAGGAGTTTCAGTGGGGCTATTCACAAGGAATAGGGCACCCACCCCAGCATAGGGTTAAGCTGAGTCTCAGTGCAGGGACAGCTTTTCCCTCCTATTCCTTAGTTCTAAGTTGCAGAACATAACAGTATGTCCAGCCACGTTTAAAAAGAAAAAAAAAAGTTTTTTTTTCTCCTCTCCTCTTCCTGGGTTTTCTTCAGTATGAGTAACATCCAGGAGCTTGCTCAACGCTTGCAAGGGTTGACTCTGGAGGTTGCCGGTCTTCAGCAGTATGTGAGTAAATACCCTGCAGAACGCTATGAAGAACCTAAGGTAGGATTACCTGAGGGTTTCTCGGGGAAACAACAGGATTTTTTTTCATTTAAAAATGCTTGTTTGTTGTATTTTTGGCTCAGACCTAGATCTTCTGGGAGTGAACTACAGTGTGTAGGGATTATTATGTCTCTATTGCGTAAAGAACCTCAAATCTGGGTGTTTTCCTTGTCTCCTGATGATCATTGTTTGAGGTCTGTGGAGGCATTTTTTGATGCCATGGGTTTGCTTTATGATGATCCTGATCGGGTTACATAAGCTGAGGCAGAGCTCAGATGTCTCAAACAGGGTTCTCTTGATGCTGAGAGTTATTGCTCCCTTTTCAGATGATGGTCTGCAGAGGTCAGGTGGAATGACCCTGCACTCAAGTTTCAGTTTCTGGCAAGCTTGAGTGAAAGGGTTAAAGATTTGCTCATTGCATTCCCTGCACCTGATACTCTGCAAGTTGCCATGCAGTTAGCTATCCGTGTGGATAGAAGGTTGAGGGCCAGACAGAATGAGAAGTTTCCTGTATTGCTGGATTATCTTTCTCATGATATTCCTGCCGAGACTTGGGAACCTATGCAGGTGGGGGCAATGTCATCCCGTTCCAAGGAGAGGGACAGGAGGTTCTCTGAGGAGCTTTGCTTGTATTGCGGTAGGGCTGATCATTTTTTAAAGCAATGCGAGGTTCGCTTAAGGAAAGAAAAAAAATGGTCAGTAGAAATAACACTCCCGTTCGCATCGCGTTTTTACGTTCTCCTGGGGTGTTTTTTCCTGGTAATATCACCTTTCAGGGTCATTCGATTGAGTTTCAGGTTATGGTGGATTGTGGTTCTGCACTTAATTTGATTGATCAACAATTTCTTGAAAAGTATAAGTTTGGTTCTGAACCTTTGTCGTCTCCTTTTCCTGTGGTGGTGATTGATAATACTCCCCTGGAGCATGGGAGCATTCTTCGAAAGGTCACTGGGTTTCCGCTTACTATGAATATGGAACATCAGGAGCAGATTGACTTATTTGTACTTGCTAAGTTGCCTTCCCTGGTCGTCCTGGGGTTGCCCTGGTTAAAAGCGCATAATCGTTTGCTGGACTGGTCACCTGGTTCCATAAGATCCTAGGGTCAGGGGTGTTATGGTAAGTGTTGTAATGTTCACATTGCGACTGTTGTGAAGGGGGAGTTACCTGAACCCATTCGAGATTTTTGGAAGTTTTTTTTGGAGGTGGAGTCCAAAGCTTTACCACCTCATAGAGATTACGATTGAGCTATTGACTTCGTCCCTGATGCTAAACTCCCTAAGAGTCGGTTGTTTAATCTGACAATTCCTGAGAGGGAGGCTTTGAAAGAATACCTTCAGACTAGTTTAGCTGCAGGTCATTTAAGACCCTCTAAGTCTCCTTTGGCGGTTGGTTTCTTTTTTGTCAAAAAGAAGGATGGGGGTCTTAGGCCATGTCTGGATTTTCGGGAGATTAATAAGATCACTGTGCGCAATCCTTACCCTTTACCACTTATTCCTGATTTGTTTAACCAATTGACCGGAGCTAAATGGATTTCTAAGAAAGATTGACCCTCGTGGGGCATATAATTTGCTGCGAGTGAAGGACGGTTATGAATGGAAAACAGCTTTTAACACCCCGGAGGGTCATTTTGAGTGTTTGGTGATGCCTTTTGGGCTTACTAACGCCCCTGCATCTTTTCAAAATTTCATCAATGACATTCTGAGACCTTTGATCGGTAGGAGTGTTATTGTTTATCTGGATGACATTTTGATTTATTCATCGGATCTTGAGTCTCATTGGCAGAGAGTCCGCGAAGTTCTTCAGATACTGAGAGATAATATACTCTTTGCTAAATTGGAGAAGTGTCAGTTTGCAGTCCAGAAAATTAGTTTTTTGGGTTACTTTGTCTCTTGTGATGGTTTTGAGATGGACCCGGTGAAAGTTCAGGCTGTGTTGGAGTGGCCGAGGCCTGAGGGTTTGAAGTCCGTACAGAGGTTTTTGGGGTTTGCCAATTATTACAGGAAATTCATAAAGAATTTCTCTGTCATCGCTAAACTCATTACTGATCTCACCAAGAAGGGTGCTAATACAGTCCAATGGTCCACTGAGGCTATTGAAGCTTTTGAGCATCTCAAGGAGAGGTTCAGCTCTCCTCCTGTTCTTATCCAGGCGGTTGAGACCAAGCCATTTTCGGTTGAGGTGGATGCCTCACCTATTGGCGTAGGGGCAGTTATGTCCCAGGAGGGTGAGGATGGGGTGCATCCCTGTGCTTTCTTTTAAAAAAAATTCAGAGACAGAGCTCAATTATGATGTTGGGAATCGTGATTTGTTGGCTATTAAACTAAAGTTCGAGCATTGGCGACATTTTTTGGAGGGGACATCCTATACAGGTTTTCACTGATCATAAGAATTTGATTTATCTGGACGCAGCTAAACGTTTGAATGCCCGTCAGGCTAGGTGGGCACTGTTTTTTGCCCGGTTCAATTTTTCCGTAACCTTTGTCCTGGGGACAAAGAATGTTAAGGCTGATGCTTTGTCTGGTAGTTTCTCTCCAGCGGTGAATGCTGAGAGGGAAGAGTGTATTTTGCAGAGAGGGGTGGTGGTGGCCACATTGGATTCTGAGTTGAAGAATAACATCCTAGGAGCTCGGAGTGCGGCACCAACTAACACTACGTGTGGTAAATTGTTTGTGCCTAGAGCCTTGAGGAGAGCATTGTTTGTTGAATGTCTTGAGTCTCAGTTGGCGGGTCACCCAGGGATTTCGGAAACTAGGAAGTCTATCGGTCGGAGTTTCTGGTGACTAGGGTGGCAAAGAAAAGACATCAAGTGGGTGCGTCAGTGTTCTGTGTGCGCTAAGTCGAAGGCCTCTCACGCTCCGGCTGCGGGGTTGCTGTGCCCCTTGGAAGTTCCTAGTACGCCATGGACGCACCTTGCCATGGATTTTATCAATGATCTGCCTTTATCGGAGGGTTTTTCTGTCATCTGGGTTCTTGTGGACCTGTTCAGTAAAATGTGTCATCTGGTTCCGTTCAACAACCTTGTTTGCTGTTGGGGATATGGTTTGGTTGTCCTCTAGGAATCTTTGTTTGAAAACTCCTTCTAAAAAACTGGGGCCTAAATTTGTGGGTCCTTTCAAAGTGGTTCAGATTGTCAACTCAGCAGCGGTGAGGTTGGGCATTCCCTCGTCCTGGAGGATTAATTCTGTGTTTCATGTGTTGTTACTTAAGAAGGCGGACACACTTGATAAGCAGGCGAAGCCTACTGTTCCTCCTGTTGATGAGGACAGTGAATTTGAGATTTCTCGCATTTTGGATTCCAGGTGGCACAGAGGGAGATTACAGTATCTTGTGTTCTGGAGAGGTTTCGGCCCCGAGGATAATTCCTGGGTGAAGGCCGAGGACGTCTCAGCCTCAAGGCTAATTAAGGCTTTTCACAGGAGATTTCCTGGTAAGGCTCGGCCTAGAGGATCCGGAGGATCCTTGTAAAAGGGGAGGTACTGTTAGAATCTATGCTGTTTATCTATCGGCCATCTTGTTGTGGTTTGCTGGCTTCTAGTCTATTATTCTGGTGCTGGGTGTCTTGGTCACGTGATCTCTTCACGCTTTATTACTCAGCACCTGTCTCCCATTCCCCGCAGGACATCAGTGTTGTTACGCTTGTGCTCTGGCCAAGTTGCCTTGTTAAGTTCTTTGTGCTTTGGACAATTGATATGCTGGGACTTCTTGTTCCACCAGTTTTGTTCCCTTTAATCTTCGTTTCTGCAACTAACTTTTCTGTTAGGAGGTTTCCTGTTTTTTGCACCCAGTCCTTAGATCTTTTAGGGACCCCTTTCCCCTTCCTTCAGGTCTTCGTTTGAGTTCAGTGCAGGAGTTTCGGTGGGGTTATTCACAAGGAATAGGGCACCCACCCCAGCATAGGGTTAAGCTGAGTCTCAGTGCAGGTACATCTTTTCCCTCCTATTCCTTAGCTCTAAGTTGCAGAACATAACAGTAACAATACATTGGGAACGCAGGATTTTATTTCTCTTTTTATACATCCTAAAATCTTGCTTGCTTTTGCGGCTGCTGCTTGACATTGAGTACTGCTGCTCAGCTTGCTTGTAACCAGAATACACAAGTCCTTCTCCTGTTCTGTAGTCCCAAGTATACTCCCATTTAATGCATATGCAGCAATAGGATTACTCCGTCCTAGGTGCATTACTCTACATTTATCTACATTAAACCTCATCTGCCAAGTGTTTGCCCATTCAGTCATCTTATCCAGATCGTTCTGCAATATCGTAATGTCAAGATCAGATTTTAATATCCTACAAAGTTTGGTGTCGTCAGCAAAAACTGACACTTTACACTCAATCCCATCCCCAAGGTCATTAATAAAGAGGTTAAAAAGAATCGGTCCTAGCACATATCTCTGCGGCACCGCACTGCTGACTATATCCCATTTAGAGAACGTACCATTTATGATGACTCTTTATTTCCAATCATTTAGCCAATTCCTTACCCATCTGCATATAGTTCCCCCAAGTCCTTGCTTCTGTAGCTTCAGTATAAGGTTGCTATGTGGTACAGTATCAAAATGCCTTTGCTGTAGAGTGTAAGCTCTTATGGTTAGTGGGTTCCTCTCTCTCTCCTGTGGAATGTAAGCTTTCATGAACAGCGGAGCCCTCTCTCTTTCTGCTGTAGATTATAAGCTCTTATGATTAGTGGAGTCCTTCTCTCTTGTAGAGTGTAAGCTCTTATGGTTAGTGGGTTCCTCTCTCTCTCCTGTGGAATGTAAGCTCTAATGAACAGCGGAGCCCTCTCTCTTTCTGCTGTAGATTATAAGCTCTTATGATTAGTGGAGTCCTTCTCTCTTGTAGAGTGTAAGAGTTTATGGTCAGCAAGGTCCTCCCTCTCTCCTATAGAGTGTAATTTCTTATGATCAGTGGGGTCCTGTCTCTCTTAAAGAGTTTAAGCTATTATGGTCAGTGGGACCCTCTCTCTCATATGGAGTGTAAGCTCTTATGGCCAGTGGGGCCCTCTCTCTCCTATGGAGTGTAAGTTCTTATGGTTAGCGGGGTCCTCTCTTTTTTCCTCTCCCCCATGTGTATTTTCTGAGCAATTACAAGCTTTCCAATATTTAAATTCACACGAAAATACTAGACATGAATCAAACTTCTTGGGAAAATTCGGCGAAGCAGACAAATTTAAATTTCAAAATATCCGCTCATACCTAGCTAGAATCCTTGTTTTCATGTGATAAGTAGTAACATAACTGGTAAGCGATTATCTACCTACTTGTAGGCTGAACAGGCAAGCTAATGTGGAGCGCTAGGGTTCATGTATGTAGGGCCGGTTTTAGACAAATTTCGAAGTGGGGCCTCCAATCCTTAAATATTAAAACAACAACACTGTTAGGTTTCTCACTTGTCATCCGTATACAATTAATATCTAATATATATAATCGTCTTATCCCGTCTGTCTGTCTGTCTGTCCAGGAAATCCCGCGTCACTGATTGGTCCGGATACGGCCAATCAGCGACGCGGGATTTCAGAACAAGATGCCGGCCCTTAGCGGCTCATCTGCCGCACGGAGGTCAGCGGCGATGCAGCCGGGAGATGACCGGCGCTAGCCGGTCATCTCCCGGCTGCTCGCAGCATAAGTACCCCGACTGGCGGCGCCGCTGACCTCCGTGCAGCTACCATGCGGCTAGGGCCGCTGATCTCCCGACGGCAAGTGTGAAGGGAGGACCAGGGAGCGGCGCCGCGGGTCAGGATACTTCTGCTGCTCGCAGCCGGGAGATGACCGGCGCTGGCCGGTCAGCTCCCGGCTGCTCGCAGCGGAAGTACCCGCACAGGCAGCGCCGCTCCCCGGTCCTCACTAATACGTTTCGCTGATTGGTTGCAGCCGCCGGCGATTTTGGCGCCAAATTTAAACACGCTCTCAGGTCCTCACTAACACGGTTTGCCGATTGGTCGCGGCCGGCGGCCGCGACCAATCAGCGATATTGACGCCAAATTTAAACACCGCTATGCTGATTGCGCCCGGTCGGCCACATACATATTCTAGAATACCCGATACGTTAGAATCGGGCAACCATCTAGTATTAATATAAATATGCTATTAATCATTTACATGACCAATGACAGTTTCCTATGTTACAGAATTGCAATTATAAATCGGATTCTATGCCGTGGCTCCATAGCATCCAATTTCTTTTATACTCCCATAGACTTGAATTGGTGAGTTTTATCCAATTTACATTAGAAACTAGTGCACGCTGACATTAGCACAATCCTGTCTTTTTGTACATCCTACATCACAAACAGCAGAATAAAAAGCGATTTAAAAAAAAAGTCATGTCTCCCCAAACTACCCTGCTAAATCCCCTCTGGCTTCAGTGCCGATGCTCCGGTGATCCCTGCTGGTCATTATTCACTTTGCAGCTATAACAGAAGGTACAATCACAGATCACTGCAGCCAAGATTCAAGAATGGCAGAGACTACCAGAGCATCAGTGCTGGAGCCGCAGGGAATTTATAATTTCATGCTAATTTCACATCTGGATCCTAATAGTGACATTACAATTACAAGTAGTTCGTATGTTCTCCCCGTGTTCGTGTGGGTTTCCTCCGGATTTTATGTTTCCACCCGCACTCCAAAGATTGATAGGGGATTTAGATTGTGAGCCCCAATGGGGACAGTAATGATGTCTGTAAAGCGCTGTGGGATTAATGGTGCTATATAAGTGAGCAAAATAAATAAAAAATAATAATTACAGTACTATATATGCAGCCAATATATATAGACAATGGCATGTAAAAGTTTGGACTCCCCTGGTCAAAATTACTGTTATTGTGAATAGTTAAGCAAATTGAAGGTGAAATGATCTCTAAAAGGCCTAAAGTTAAAGAGGACACATGACATTACCTTTGTATTATAGCCAGAAATATATAAATATTCTCATCTCATACATTTTAAAAATTCCCAAAAGGAAAATGGGTTGATACAAAAGTTTGGGCACCCTGCATGGTTAGTAATTAGTAGCACCCCCTTTTGAAATTATCACAGCTTGTAAATGCTTTTTGTTGCAAAAACAAGGGTCTGTCAATTCTTGTTTGAGGAATTTTCAACCATTCTTCCTTGGAAAATTCTTCCAGTTCTATGAGATTCCTGGGTTGTCTTGCATGCACTGCTATTTTGAGGTCTGCCACATATTTTCAATGATGTTGAGATCAGGGCCATTGTAAAATCTTCAGTTTGCGCCTTTTGAGGTAATCTATTGTGAATTTTGACATGTGTTTAGGATCATTATCCATTTCTAGAAGCCATCCTCTTTTCAGCTTCAACTGCATTGTGGGCCTCCAGAATTTTCATTTTCAGAGTGCATGGCAGCTGCTTAGAAGAACCTATGGCTGCTGTTTTTTTGGCACAAGGTTAGAAGAGGCTGGGTTTTTATAAAGCTGTAAAGTTTGCATCACCTGGCCTTTCCAAACGATGATAGTGAACAAGCCATAACGAGCCTCTCACCTAGCTAAATCAGTTCTCATACTTTGCACTGACGAGGACCAACAGCCCGAAACACTGTGTCTGCAAATTGAGATTCTGATTTGGCTATTAACCTAAGTCATATTGCACGACTCGTTAAAGGGTTGATTGTGACTTGTAGGATTGCTGCTTCCAATAGGTGACACTAAAGAGTTCAAGTCCTCTTTTTCTCTGAAGAGGCAATTTGCATATTTTAATAAATGAAATAAGTATTTGATCACCTACCAACCAGCAAGAATTCTGGTTCTCACAGACCTGTAACTTTGTCTTTAAGAAGCCCTCCTACTCTGCACTCATTACCTGTATTACTTGCACCTGTTGAAACTCGTTACCTGTATAAAAGACACCTGTCCACACACTCAATGGATCACACCCCAACTTCTCCACCATGGCCAAGATCAAAAAGCTGTCTAAGGACACCAGGGACAAAATTGTAGACCTGCACTAGGCTGGGATGGGCTACAAGACAATAGGCATGCAGCTTGGTGAGAATGCAACAACTATTGACACAATTATTAGAAAATGGAGGAAACACAAGATAAGTGTCAATCTTCCTCGGTCTGGGGCTCTATGCAAGATCTCACCTCGTAGAGTAAGGATAATTCTGAGAATGGTCAGGAACCAGCCCAGAACTACACTGGAGGACCTGGTCAATGACCTGAAGAGAGCTGGGACCACAGACTTAAACATTACCATTTGTAACACACTACGCCATCATGGATTAAAATCCTGCAAGGCATGCAAGGCCCCCCTGCTCACGCCAGCACATGTTCAGGCCCGTTTAAAGTTTGTCAATGACCATTTGGATGATCCAGAGGAGGCATGGGAGAAGGTCATGTGGTCAGATGAGACCAAAATAGAACTTTTTGGTATCAACTCCACTCGCCATGTTTGGAGGAGGAAGAAAGATGAGTACAGCCCCAAGAACACCATCCCAACTGTGAAGCATGGTGGGGGAAACATCATACTTTGGGGGTGCTTTACTGCAAAGGGGACAGGACAACTGCACCGTAATGAAGGGAAGATGTATGGGGTCATGTATCCCGAGATTTTGGCCAACAACCTCCTTCTCTCAGTAAGAGCATTGAAGATGGATTGTGGCTGGGTCTTCCAGTATGACAATGATCCGAAACACACAGCCAGGGCAACTAAGGCGTGGCTCCATAAGAAGCATTTCAAGGTCCTGGAGTGGCCTAGCAAGTCTCCAGACATGAACCCAATAGAAGATCTTTGGAGGGAGCTGAAACTAAATATTGCCCAGTGACAGCCCCAAAACCTGAAAGATCTGGAGAAAATCTGTATGGAAGAGTGGGCTCAAATCTCTGCTGCAGTGTGTGCAAACTTGGTGAAGAACTACAGGAAACGTCTAAACTCTGTAATTGCAGATAAAGGTTTCAATACGAAAAATTAAGTTCTGTTTTTCTATTGTATCACATTTTTATTTCATTCAATAAAATGCAAATGAATTATGTAAAAATCGAACAATGTGATTTTCTGTCTCTCACAGTTGAAGTGTATCCACGATAAAAATTACAGACTTCACCTCCATTCTTTGTAGGTGGGAAAACTTATTTTCCCCATTGTATGTGTATACATATACACTGTGTGCAGAATTATTAGGCAAATGAGTATTTTGATCACGATACTTTTTATACATGTTGTCCTACTCCGAGCTGAATAGGCTTGAGAGCCAACTACCAATTAAGTAAATCTGGTGATGTGCATCTCTGTAATGAGGAGTGGTGTTGACTAATGACATCAACACCCTATATAAGGTGTGCTTAATTATTAGGCAACTTCCTTTCCTTTGGCAAAATGGGTCAGAAGAGAGATTTGACGGGCTCTGAAAAGTCCAAAATTGTGAGATGTCTTGCAGAGGGATGCAGCAGTCTTGAAATTTCCAAACTTTTGAAGCGTGATCACCGAACAATCAAGTGTTTCATGGCAAATAGCCAACAGGGTCGCAAGAAGCGTGTTGGCCAAAAAAGGAGCAAAAACACTGCCCATGAATTGAGGAAAATCAAGTGTGAAGCTGCCAAGATGCCATTCGCCACCAGTTTTGCCATATTTCAGAGCTGCAACATTACTGGAGTATCAAAAAGCACAAGGTGTGCGATACTCAGGGACCTGGCCAAGGTAAGGAAGGCTGAAAAACGACCACCTTTGAACAAGAAACATAAGATAAAACGTCAAGAATGGGCCAAGAAATATCTTAAGACTGATTTTTCAAAGGTTTTATGGACTGATGAAATGAGAGTGACTCTTTATGGGCCAGATGGATGGGCCAGAGGCTGGATCAGTAAAGGGCAGAGAGCTCCACTCCGACTCAGACCCCAGCAAGGTAGAGGTGGGGTACTGGTATGGACTAGTATCATCAAAGATGAACTTGTGGGACCTTTTTGGGTTGAGGATGGAGTGAAGCTCAACTCCCAGACCTACTGCCAGTTTCTGGAAGACAACTTCTTCAAGCAGTGGTACAGGAAGAAGTCGGTATCGCACAAGAAAAACATGATTTTCATGCAGGACAATGTTCCATCACATGCATCCAACTACTCCACAGCGTGGCTGGCCAGTAAAGGTCTAAAAGAAGAAATAATAATGACATAGCCCCCTTGTTCACCTGATCTGAACCCCATAGAGAACCTGTGGTCCATCATAAAATGTGAGATCTACAGGGAGGGAAAACAGTACACCTCTCGGAACAGTGTCTGGGAGGCTGTGGTGGCTGCTGCATGCAATGTTGATCAAAAACAGATCAAGCAACTGACAGAATCTATGGATGGAAGGCTGTTGAGTGTCATCATAAACAAAGGTGGCTATACTGATCACTAATTTTTGGGGTTTTTGTTTTTGCATGTCAGAAATGTTTATTTCTAAATTTTGTGCACTGATATTGGTTTACCTGGTGAAAATAAACAAGTGAGATGGGATTATATTTGGTTTTTATTAAGTTGCCTAATAATTCTGCACAGTAATAGTTACCTACACAAACAGATATCCTCCTAAGATAGCCAGATCTAAAAAAAACCCACTCTAACTTCCAAAAATATTAAGCTTGAATATTTATGAGTCTTTTGGGTTGATTGAGAACATAGTTGTTGATCAATAATAAATATAATCCTCTAAAATACAACTTGCCTAATAATTCTGCACACAGTGTATATATATATATATATAGAGAGAGAGAGAGAGAGAGAGAGAGTGAGAGAGTGAGAGAGAGATTATATGTATATACACACACATATAATGTATACGCAAAGTATAAAGTATACAGTATATATACACGGAAACACATACAGTACAGACCAAAAGTTTGGACACACCTTCTCATTTAAAGATTTTTCTGTATTTTCATGACTATGTAAATTATACATTCACACTGAAGGCATCAAAACTATGAATTAACACATGTGGAATTATATACTTAACAAAAAAGTGTGAAACAACTGAAAATATGTCTTATATTCTAGGTTCTTCAAAGTATCCACCTTTTGTTTTGATGAATGCTTTGCACACTCTTGACTTTCTCTTGATGAGCTTCAAGAGGTAGTCACCGGAAATGGTCTTCCAACAATCTTGAAGGAGTTCCCAGAGATGCTTAACACTTGTTGGCCCTTTTGCCTTCACTCTGCGGTCCAGCTCACCCCAAACCATCTCGATTAGGTTCAGGTCTGGTGACTGTGGAGGTCAGGTCATCTGGTGTAGCACCCCATCACTCTCCTTCTTGGTCAAATAGCCCTTACACAGCCTGGAGGTGTGTTTGGGGTCATTGTCCTGTTGAAAAATAAATGACAAGAGGACCTTGTCAAACCGGATGGAATAGCATGAAGCTGCTAGATGCTGTGGTAGCCATGCTGGTTCAGTATGCCTTCAATTTTGAATAAATCCCCAACAGTGTCACCAGCAAAGCACCCCCACACCATCACACCTCCTCCTCCATGCTTCACGGTGGGAACCAGGCATGTAGAGTCCATCCGTTCACCTTTTCTGCGTCGCACAAAGACACGGTGGTTGGAACCAAAGATCTCAAATTTGGACTCATCAGACCAAAGTACAGATTTCCACTGGTCTAATGTCCATTCCTTGTGTTCTTTAGCCCAAACAAGTCTCTTCTGCTTGTTGCCTGTCCTTAGCAGTGGTTTCCTAGCAGCTATTTTACCATGAAGGCCTGCTGCACAAAGTCTCCTCTTAACAGTTGTTGTAGAGATGTGTCTGCTGCTAGAACTCTGTGTGGCATTGACCTGGTCTCTAATCTGAGCTGCTGTTAACCTGCGATTTCTGAGGCTGGTGACTCGGATAAACTTATCCTCAGAAGCAGAGGTGACTCTTGGTCTTCCTTTCCTGGGGTGGTCCCCATGTGAGCCAGTTTCTTTGTAGCGCTTGATGGTTTTGGCAACTGCACTTGGGGACGCTTTCAAAGTTTGCCCAATTTTTCAGACTGACTGACCTTCATTTCTTAAAGTAATGATGGCCACTTGTTTTTCTTTACTTAGTTGCTTTTTTCTTGCCATAATACAAATTATAACAGTCTATTCAGTAGGACTATCAGCTGTGTATCCATCTGACTTCTGAACAACACAACTGATGGTCCCAACCCCATTTATAAGGCAAGAAATCCCACTTATTAAACCTGACAGGGTACACCTGTGAAGTGAAAACCATTTCCGGTGCCTACCTCTTGAAGCTCATCAAGAGAATGCCAAGAGTGTGCAAAGCAGTCATCAAAGCAAAAGGTGGCTACTTTGAAGAACCTAGAATATAAGACATATTTTCAGTTGTTTCACACTTTTTTGTTAAGTATATAATTCCACGTGTGTTAATTCATAGTTTTGATGCCTTCAGTGTGAATGTACAATTTTCATAGTCATGAAAATACAGAAAAATATTTAAATGAGAAGGTGTGTCCAAACTTTTGGTCTGTACTGTACATATACATATATATAAATACACTGTGGTAGATCGCTCACTCAGCTGTACACAGAGGTAGACACAGGAATGCTGTTCCTTTAAATTTCTGAGTGTTTTATTAAAAACATGGCATAAACGCACATGGTTAGCACAGCAGACACGGTTCAGGAAAGCAAACACAAGCTCCTCTCTGGAGCTCTCCAGACACTGAACACTGAGTGCCTCAGCAGGCCGAGTATTTAAACCCCAGACCACACCGTGAGGTGAAGATATGGAGAACAACCTCCCGTCCGCTCTATGGTTGTTCTCATAAAAACACACCCTTTTTCAAATGGTGGATTAACCCCTCTCAGCAAATAACATGTTGGAGGAAACTAAAAGGTTTTAATTCACTGGAGCTAACAGCCTCAGGGAAACATGTCTCCCCTCCAGCATTTTACCAGTGACTTTGTCACAATATATAAATATGATCTGCTGCATATGTACATATATGTGTGTGTGTGTGTGTGTGTGTGTGTGTGTCTGTATATGTGTGATATACAGTACAGACCAAAAATTTGGACACACCTTCTCATTTAAAGATTTTTCTGTATTTTCATGACTATGAAAATTGTACATTCACACTGAAGGCATCAAAACTATGAATTAACATATGTGGAATTATATACTTAACAAAAAAGTGTGAAACAACTGATAACATGTCTTATATTCTAGGTTCTTCAAAGTAGCCACCTTTTGCTTTGATGACTGCTTTGCACACTCTTGGCATTCTCTTGATGAGCTTAAAGAGGTAGTCACCGGAAATGGTTTTCACTTCACAGGTGTGCCCTGTCAGGTTTAATAAGGGGGATTTCTGGCCTTAAAAATGGGGTTGGGACCATCAGTTGTGTTGTGCAGAAGTCAGGTGGATACACAGCTGATAGTCCTACTGAATAGACTGTTAGAAATTGTATTATGGCAAGAAAAAAGCAGCTAAGTAAAGAAAAACGAGTGGCCACCATTACTTTAAGAAATGAAGGTCAGTCAGTCCGAAAAATTGGGCAAACTTTGAAAGTGTCCCCAAGTGCAGTTGCAAAAACCATCAAGCGCTACAAAGAAACTGGCTCACATGAGGACCGCCCCAGGAAAGGAAGACCAAGAGTCACCTCTGCTTCTGAGGATAAGTTTATCCGAGTCACCAGCCTCAGAAATCGCAGGTTAACAGCAGCTCAGATTAGAGACCAGGTCAATGCCACACAGAGTTCTAGCAGCAGACACATCTCTACAACAACTGTTAAGAGGAGACTTTGTGCAGAAGGCCTTCATGGTAAAATAGCTGCTAGGAAACCACTGCTAAGGACAGGCAACAAGCAGAAGAGACTTGTTTGGGCTAAAGAATGCAAGGAATGGACATTAGGCCAGTGGAAATCTGTGCTTTGGTCTGATGAGTCCAAATTTGAGATCTTTGGTTCCAACCACCGTGTCTTTGTGCGATGCAGAAAAGGTGAACTGATGGACTCTACTTACCTGGCTTCTACTGTGAAGCATGGAGGAGGAGGTGTGATGGTGTGGGGGTGCTTTGCTGGTGACACTGTTGGGGATTTATTCAAAATTGAAGGCATACTGAACCAGCATGGCTACCACAGCATCTAGCAGCGGCATGCTATTCCATCCAGTTTGCGTTTAGTTGGACCATCATTTATTTTTCAACAGGACAATGACCCCAAACACACCTCCAGGCTGTGTAAGGGCTATTTGACCAAGAAGGAGAGTGATGGGGTGCTACGCCAGATGACCTGGCCTCCACAGTCACCAGACCTGAACCCAATCGAGATGGTTTGGGGTGAGCTGGACCCCAGAGTGAAGGCAAAAGGGCCAACAAGTGCTAAGCATCTCTGGGAACTCCTTCAAGATTGTTGGAAGACCATTTCTGGTGACTACCTCTTGAAGCTCATCAAGAGAACGCCAAGAGTGTGCAAAGCAGTCATGAAAGCAAAAGGTGGCTACTTTGAAGAACCTAGAATATAACACATATTTTCAGTTGTTTCACACTTTTTTGTTAAGTATATAATTCCACATGTGTTAATTCATAGTTTTGATGCCTTCAGTGTGAATGTACAATTTTTATAGTTATGAAAATACAGAAAAATCTTTAAATGAGAAGGTGTGTCCAAACTTTTGGTCTGTACTGTACACTTCTCACAAAAAGTTAGGGATATTTGGCTTTCGGGCAAAATTTCAGGCTGATCCTAAAATGCACTCTAACCTTTTCAGATGAACTTAATGTGACCTTCATTACACCTTTGAATACACATGTCCAACTGCTCATTGTTTCTGTACTTTTTGCTCAACTTGCTGTTCTCTAACAAGGAGCTTAGTGGCAAAATCCACAACAGATGTTTGATCCATAATTTGGCCAACAAACTTCGGGGTTCAAGTAGAATTGGTAGTTAAACCGTCCTCCACATCATGCTGTTCACATTTTGACATCATGAGACCAAGACGACACCTAAAAATTGATCAACAGTATGTCACCATTGTGAGGCTTCAAGCAGGATGTTCTCAGACGGAAGTGGACACTGAGCTTTGAGTGTCACAGAGTGTCATCATCAGGTTGCAACTGAGATACAGAGAGACTAGAAGAGTCACAGAATGGCAGGGAAGTGGACATCCTTTGGCCACATCTCACACTGATGACCGCTTCAGTGTGAACAATGCCCTTCGGAACTGCATGATAAATGCCAGACAACTCCAGGCATATTTAAGGGAAGTGAGAGGCACGCAAGTGTAAAGTCAGACCATTAAAAACCGTTTACATCTGCGTGGTCTGCATGGTAGACGACCTACAAGGGTATCTGACAATCCACCAGGCACAGGTGTCATCATCTTGCATGGGCCATGGAGCGTCTATGCTGGCCGAGGGACTAGTGGGCCTCAGTGCTGTTCACTGATGAAAGTTGATTCACGCTGAGCAGAAATGATAGCCGCTAACGATGTTAGAGACGTCAAGGAGAGCGCTTTGCATCAGCCACTGTTGTCACCAGGGGAGTCTTTGGTAGTGGTGGTGTTACAGTGTTGGTAGGTGTGTATAGTCAATACAGAACAGCCCTACACTTTGTGAATGGTACAGTGACAAGCCTCTACTATATGAATAACATCATTAATCCAGTCATAGTGCCTCTGCACGATCACCACAGGCCAAACTTCATCTTCATGAATGACAATGTTGCAGCTCATCATCGTCGCATCATTGGGAAACGGCTGCTGTGGACTCCGGTTCATCAAATGGAGAGGCCTGCACTTTCTCCAGACCTGAATCCCATAGAAAACCTATGGGATCAGCTGAGTCACCATGTAGAGCTCCTAATTCTATATTGCAGAACCTCAATAACCCGAGGGCTACCCTTCAAGGAGAGTGGGATGCCATGCCTCAGCAGATAATAACTCGACCTGTGAACAGCATGAGACATTGTTGTCAAGCTGTAATTGATGCTCAAGGCCACATGACAAGTTATAGAGAAATTTACATTTTTTTCCTGGGGTACACCTACCACTCTTATTGGCTTTTGTTTCAATAAATTGTTTGAGAAGAGGAGATCACCATAGCGTGCTTCTTCTTAAATGCCATACTTTCATGATAAAATATTACTATTATCGTGAACATTTTACATTTTCCATAAATTTAGTCCGAAAGCCAAATATCCCAAACTTTTTGTGAGTAGGTCCTGCTGCTTCATTTGTTGATATCTCAGAAAGAGTTGTGGAAGGGTCAGTCATGATGAGGAGGAGGGGAATACAGGACTGCTGGCTGCTTCTTGTCTCGGCGTCTGCATACGGCTGTGTGGCTAGCCGACCCCTTCCGCTCCAACTCAACATCTGACCTGAAACTGCCAGGGGGAGAGATACATGCTGGACTACAGAGGATGTACATTACACTGATGTACAACCTCTGTGCACTGCATAGAGGGGCTGTGGGAGCAGAGGGCCTCCTTTTGTGGATGGGGGCCCTGGGCATTTGCCCAGGCTGGTCCCCATAACACGGCCCTGCATGTAGAAGAAGAGACAAAGAAGAGAAAGTTCTGTATGATTAGCTCATTATGTTCAGCTTCCTTTTAGGGCAAATTCCCACTATGAAGATCGTCTTGCAGAAATGTTTGCGTCTGAAAATCCCTTTCATTCATTTGATGAATAGTATAGTTGGAGAACGTTTCTCATCAAAATCAACAGCAAATATGCAATGTGTGAACATATTCTTATATTTTACTCTGAAACACTGAGGCATTTCAGAGAAAACATTGTATTAAAAACTGGCCAGAGCTAAAAGGGGGGACCTGAATAGTGGGGTGTGGCTCTCTGCCAGCTTCTCCAAACCCATACAGAGAGAAAGATCAGTCAATCATCGTTCGCTGCATGAGGAGAAGTCGGAGAGTTTTAAAGGAAAACATACTTTCTGCAATTGTGCAGCCAAACTCTGATTCATGCTGCATATGATTTGGTTTGTATGAATCCAATGACAGGTTCCCTTTAAATGCTTCTTCCATCATAGAACACCAGTGATAAATATTATATTAACCCAAATATATATGGTGTTGTGTACGATCACATTTCCTCTTACTGCTATTAGTGCAGATTCCTACACAGTTTAAATCCCTAGGAGCACACCTGGGTATAGAAAGGGGCAAACATTTGGTTTCTGCAAAGGCCTAATGGCTTCAGTTTTTAGTATAGTATAGTGGTATTTAAACTCAAGGAACTTTATTGACTGAATATTAATTCTTAAAATGACCAATATTTTGAAATATGACCTTCAAAATAATATCTTTAATAAAAAAAAATATTTCTTTCACGTTGGTTCATGTACTGGCAGTGGTTTAGTAAAAAACATTTGTTGGTAGTGAGTAATCAAACATCTTGATTTTTTTTAACGCCATTCACTCCTAGGAATTAGAAGCAGCAGGTTTGATCAGCAGGTGTTGATTGTACGAATTAGGAAATGAGGTTTGGTATCTGCACAAGTTCCTATCAATCTGAGCATCTCCATGCTATCGGTATAGGCAATCCAATCAAGAGATTGCTCTCATTTGTGTGATCTTTGAAGTCCTTTGGGTCAGTCAAGACCCATTACTCTGACAAGCTCTTTAATCCTTTTAAGATCAGGAGATTATGAGTTGACTTCCTGAACCTGCCGGTATTGGAATAGGCAGTTTTGTTAGTCTGGTATTACAAACAGTAGGTTTTAATATCTGCAGAAAGTTGAGCACTACTAAATAGGTTCTTTGGGATTTTGTCTTAAATATTGTTTCTATACAGACCCAGTATGCGATCATATGCAGAAAAGCTTCATGTTTCTTTGAATTCCAAGCACTGGAGCATTTCTGTGAATTGGAAGCATTGCTATTCATAAACTTCCATTAGACTGCAATCTCTGTGAATATCTCAGGCTTTTGGCATGGCTACGAATGCAAACTTCAAGCTTAATCAAAGCTAGATGAAAGAAATTCTGCTTGTTGCTATTTGTCTCCTTGCAGATGAGGCTCAGTTTGCTAGTTTAGCCTCGGCTATCAGGCATCTGGGAATGACATGTAGATCCATCACAGGGAATTAGACAGAGCATCCTTCCTGCTCTGTTTACATAGTAATTCAATCTGTGCTGAGGCCCAGCAGAGTCTCAGGGTAAAAGTCTCCTCATATGAAGGCTCTGCTTTATTTGCTGCCATGCAAACATTAATAGAGAAATTTCCTGGGAAAAGCAGGATGAATCATGTAGTCCTGTAGAAGTAGAATGACATTTTTGTAGCTATTAATTCCTTTTACCAAATAAAGAAGTGACAGTGCATTTTTCCATGATTCATTTGTGACCCAACGGTAAAAAGCAGAACTGAAATCAGGCTTAAAAAAGTGAGCAATTGTTGACAATGTGAGGTGGTTTTTGCCACTGAGATTTCTCATACTTCCCAAGCGTTGAAGAACAGAAAAAGGACCAATAATGTTGCGCGCATAGCGTGCTGGGGCAAACTTTGACCATGCCTCTAGTCACACCCCAAGCCACACCCTTTAACCATTTCTTTTTACTCTGACAGAACAAGATGTCAAAGGGAGTAGGGTCAGTGAAGGTCATTCAGCAGATACCTGAGACTGCAAGTTGTAGACCCAAATCCGGCACTGTCCACTGTATCCAGGATGGCTAGGACTACAGATCAGTGGATCAATTCATGGAACTCTGGTCCAGCGTCCAGGCCAGTGAGAGGACTGTGAATCTCTTACCTTCTGGTGTACCCAGCGCAGCTTTTGATTAGCCAGGGCTGGCGTGACATTTTCTGTGCATCATTCTTATCTCTATTTGGGATCTATTGATTTATTTTTTGCTCATCCTTTCATAGTTGTAGCAGCCAGAACTTTCTCATTTTTATGTGAGCTTCGCTATATGACATCTAGCTTTTTTGTGTCTGTAAGGCCGTGTTCACATGTTGCTTAACCCCTTTACCCCCGAAGGTAGTTTGCACGTTAATGACCAGGCCAATGTTTACAGTTCTGACCAGAGGTGATAACTCTGGAACGCTTCAACAGATCCCACTGATTCTGAGATTGTTTTTTTCGTGACATATTGTACTTCATGATAGTGGTAAAATTTATTCGATATGACTTGCATATATTTGTGAAAAAATCGGAAATTTGGCAAAAATTTTGTAATTTTCAAAATTTGAATTTTCATGCCCTTAAAGAGAGATATGTCACACAAAATAGTTAAAAAATAACATTTCCCACATGTCTACCTTACATCAGCACAATTTTGGAACCCCAATTTTTTTTTATTAGGAAGTTATAAGGGTTAAAAGTTAACCGGCAATTTCTCAGTTTTCCAACAAAAGTTGCAAAACCATTTTTTTAGGGACCACATCACATTTGAAGTGACTTTGAGGGGCCTTTATGACATAAAGTACCCAAAAGTGACACCATTCTAAAAACTGAACCCCTCAAGGTGCTCAAAACCACAATCAAGAAGTTTATTAACCCTTCAGATGCTTCACAGGAATTTTTGGAATGTGCAAGAAAACAATGAACATTTAACTTTTTTTTCACAAAAAATGTTACTTTAGACCCATTTGTTTTTTTCATTTTTTCAAGGGTAACAGGAAAAAATGAACCCCAAAATTTGCAATTTCTCCTGAGCACGCTAAGGAGCGCCATTTGATTTTTTGAATGTAAAATTTGATTGAATAATTAGGGGGCGCCATGTCATGTTTGGGGAGCCCCTGATGTGTCTAAACAGTGGAAACACCCCACAAGTGACACAATTTGGGAACGTACACCCCTCAAGGTACTTATCTAGATGTGTGCTGAGCATCTTGAACCTCCAGGTGCTTCACAGAAGTTTATAACATTGAGCCATAAACATAAAATTTTCAAATTTTTACCACAAAAATGTTTTCAGCCCCCAATTTTGCATTTTCATAAGGGTAAAAGGAGAAATTGCACTATGCAACTTGTTGTGAAATTTCTCCTTAGTAAGCCGATACCCCATATGCGGGGGAAAACCGCTGTTTGGCTGCACGGCAGGGTTTGGAAGGGAAGGAGCACCATTTGACTTTTTGAATGTAAAATTTGCTTGAATAGTTAGCGGTTACCATGTCGCATTTGGGCAGCCCCTGATGTGCCTAAACAGTGGAAAGAACCCACAAGTGACACAATTTTGGAAACTAGACCCCTCAAGGAACTTTTCTAGATGTGTGGTGAGCACCCTGAATCCCCAGGTGCTTCACAGAAGTTTGTAATGTAGAGTCGTGAAAATAAAAAAATCTATTTTTTTCCACAAAAATGATCTTTTAGCCCCAATTTTTTTATTTTCACAAGGGTAAGAGGAGAAAATGGACCCCAAAAACTGTTGTGCAATTTCTCCTGAGTAAGCTGCTACCCCATATGTGGGGAAAATACACTGTTTGGGCGCATGGCAGGGTTCAAAAAGGAAGGAGCACTGTGTGACTTTTTGAATGCAAAATTGGCTGGAATTGAGAGCAGACGCCATGTGGCGCTTTTGGAAAGCCCCTGATGTGCCTAAACAGTGGGAACCCCCCACAAGTGACCCCATTTTGGAAACTAGACCCCTCAAGGATTTTATCAAGGGGTATAGTGAACATTTTGAAACCAGAGGTATGCCACAGAATTTGATAACATTGGGTCATCATAATGAATAAGTTGTCATTAGTCTTGAGCGCAAGTGCTCGTTACTTAAGTTTGCATCAGGTACTTGGGTATGCACCATGTATCTCGGGTGCTCGAGTCCCCGCCTCGCATGTTTCACGGTTGTTAGACACCCAAAAAAAACATGCAGGGATTGCTCGTGCATGGCAGGCAATCCCTGCAATGTTTTATCTTCCGCGAAACATATGGGGCGGAGACTCGAGCATTTCACTTGAACACCCACGATGCTTGGTGCATACCCGAGCAACTGATGCAAACTCAAGTAGCGAGCACTTGTGCTCAACACTAGTCGCCCTATTGTCGTCATTTTTTTTTTTTTACTTTTGAAAAAATCCCAACCCCAACACAACCCTAATAAAACCCCAACCCTAGCACAACCCTAACCCTAGCACAACCCTAACCCTAGCACAACCCAAGCACAACCCTAACCGTAGCACAACCCTAACCCTAGAAAAACCCTAACCTTAGCACAACCCTAACCCTAGCACAACCCTAACCCTATCCTTAGCACAACCCTAACCCCAGCACAACCCTAACCCTAGCACAACCGCAACTCTAACCCTAGCATAACCCTAACCTTAGAGTTTATTTTCTATGCCGTTCCTCGTGCGGTATAAGTGACTAGACGACTTTATTCTTCGGGTCGGTGCGATTACAGCGATACCAGATTCATATAGGGTTTTTATGTTTGGCAGCTGTCACACACTAAAAGATGTTTTTTTTTTTACAAAGACTAGTTTTTGCAATCATTTTTCCATATTTCGGCCAACTGGGACGATTTGACATTTTTATTGGTACCATTTTCGGGCAAATGACATGTTTTGATTTCTTTCTATTCCATTTTTGGGAGGCAAAATAAACAAAAACCAACAATTCAAGAATTGTTGTTTTTTTTATGCCGTTCCACGTGTGCAAAATAGATTACGCAGCATTATTCTTCGGGTCAGTACGTTTACAGTGATACTACATTCATATCATTTTTTATGTTTTGGCGCCTTTACACAATAAAATTTTATATTTTATAGAATAATTCTTTTTGCATTTTTTTCAGTGGTAACATTTTTATTTCCATTCGTATTTTTGATCGTGTTTTGTTCAATTTTTGGTATGATGATGAAGCATCGTTCTTTGCTTAGTTTTTTTTTTTTTTTTACCATATTCACTAAAGGGGTTAACTAGTGGGACAGTTTTATATGTGAGGTTGTTCCAGATGCAGCGATGCCAAATATTTGTACTTTTATTGGTTATTTTTTTTTTGTTTTCATAATAATATTTATTTATGGGTACTGTATATTTTTATTTTTTTTGATTATTTTTTCATTTTTTAAAAAAAATATTTTTACAATTTTGTTTTTCACTTTCTGACATTGTTTTTCACTTTTATACTTTGTCCCACTATGGGACTTTTGCAGGCTGATCTCTTGCAAAGCATGGAGATGCAGCAGCAGCATCTCGGCGCTATGTAGGCTGTCAGCCCTCCAGCACAAGTTACTTTGATCATGAACTGCGCATGATTAAAGTAACTTCCTGATACCTGGTGACCCGGATGTCATTATGACGACATCGGGTCACCATGGCAAAGATCAGGACCCCGTGCACACAGCACTGGGTCCCGATTCAAGGTTCGAGGGTCTCCCTTACCTCTCCTTGCTCCCGGAATGCTGCGATTGACTTCGATTGCAGCATTTCGGGGGTTATCCACTCTCGGCACACAGCAGCGGGTGTCAGCTGTGAGAATCAGCTGACAACCGGCGGCGATCGCCCCGTACAGTTTCTGCGCGGGCGCAATCACATTGTGCATAATAGTAAGTACCTGGTCTGTAAGATCCAGGGCACAGGGACGAACCATTACTGACAATGTCAGTAAGGGGTTAAATACTGTGTTTTTTGGTTTCTGCTGGTATCCGCACCAAACAACTTGATGACAATTTTCTCTGTATATTGTATTTTTGCTGCAATTTTTTAAATGTATTTTCCCTCTTATTTGATGCTTTTATGGTGCAAGTCAGTAAAAACAACAGGGAGATCATACAGAAGATCCCACCACTGGCACCAGTTTGTCAGGGAACGGCAGGGGGAGTCACAAAGATCCCTCCACTACCCCCAATTAGTCAGGGGAACACAGTCAGCCACCTAGAAATCGGAAAGACAATTACGCAATTGACGAGGCCATGGCTGTTTTCACTACTAGGCCAGTTATTGGGAAACCCACAGTGAGCGTATAGTATATAAACATCCGATTACAATGCATGGAGTATATACAGTAGTGTGAAAAAGTGTTTGCCCCTTTCCTGATTTATTATTCTTTTGCATGTTTGTCACACTTAAATGTTTCACAAAACAAATTTAAATATTTGACAAAGATAACACAAGTAAACACAAAATGCAGTTTTTAAAATAAGGTCTTTATTATTAAGGGAAAAAGAAATCCAAACCTACAGGGCCCTGTGTGAAAAAGTGATTGCCCTGTAAACCTAATAACTGGTTGGGCCACCCTTAGCAGCAACTACTGAAATCAAGCATTTGCGATAACTGGTAATGAGTCTTTTACAGCGCTCTGGGGGAATTTTGGCCCACTCGTCTTTGCAAAATTGTTGTAATTCAGCCACATTGGAGGGTGTACGAGCATGAACCACCTTTTTAAGGTCATGACACAGCATCTCAATTGGATTAAAAACAGGACTTTGACTAGGCCACTTCAAAGTCTTAATTTTGTTTTCCTTCAGCCATTCATAGGTGGAATTGCTGGGGTGTTTTGGATCATTGTTTTGCTGGATAACCCAAGTGCGCCTCAGCTTGAGGTCACGAACAGATAGCCAGACATTCTCCTTCAGGATTTTTTGGTAGACTTCATGGTTCCATTTACCACAGCAAGTTTTCCAGTTACTGAAGCAGCAAAATAGCCCCAGATCATCACACTACCATCACTATATTTTACTGTTGGTATGATGTTCCTTTTCTGAAATGCTGTGTTACTTCTACACCAGCTGTAATGAGACATACACCTTTCAAAAAGTTCAACTTTTGTCTCATCAGTCCACAGAATTTTCTCCCAAAAGTCTTCGCGATCATCAAAATGTTTTCTGAGATGAGTCCTTATGTTCTTTTTGCTCAGCAGTGGTTTTTGTCTTGGAACTTTGTCATGCATGCCATTTTTGCCCAAGCTTTTTATTATTGTGGAGTCATGAACCTTAACTGAAGCAAGTGAGGCCTGCAGTTCTTTGGATGTTGTTGCGAGGTCTTTAGTGACCTTTTGGATGAGTTGTCGCTGCGCTCTTGGGGTCATTTTGGTTGGCCGGCCACTCCTGGGAAAGTTCACCACTGTTCCATGTTTTCGCCTTCTGTTGATAATGGCTCTCACTGTGGTTCGCTGGAGTCCCAAAGCTTTAGAAATGGCTTTATAACCTTTTCCAGACTGATAGATCTTAATTACTTTGTTTCTCATTTATTCCTGAATTTCTTTGGATCGCAGCATGATGTCTAGATTTGAGGATCTTTTGGTCTACTTCACTTTGTCAGACAGGTCCTATTTAAGCGATTTCTTGATTGTGAAGAGGTGTGGCAGTAATCAGGCCTGTGTGTGGCTAGGGAAACTGAACTCAGCTTCCCAAAGATGTGATTAAACACAGTTAATTTATGTTTTAAGGGGCGGGGGCAATCACTTTTTCACACAGGGCCCTGTAGGTTTGGATCACTTTTTCCCTTAATAATAAAGACCTTCATTTAAAAACTGCATTTTGTGTTTACTTGTGTTTTCTTTATCTAATATTTAAATTTGTTTTGTGACCTGAAACATTTCAGTTTGACAAACATGCAAAATAATAAGGAATAAGGAAGGGGGCAAACACTTATATATATATTTTTTCTCCCTGGTACGGTCACTGCCAAACTCCACAATAACAAACAAAGCTAGCTGCCATCACCAATCATTTGGACTCCCGATTGGACACCCGTTACAGATAGCTTATTGCTTCAGGGGTGCGGTTTATAGAGCAAGAGGAATGAAGCTATTAAATTTTATATATTTAATCCTGAAAGTAGTCCATGTTTGTAAAAGACGTTGCACAAGGAGAGCAAAACAATACAGTATATACTATTACATAAAGTAAAAAGGATAAACAGAAGAAATATACTAAACCTGATGTTGCAGGATTGGCTCTGACTCTTATGAAGTGGAGCTCTTCATTTTTGGAGGGAACAGTACAGAACTACAGCAAACTGAATCTCCCAGGACTGACAATGATTATAGTTCGGTATTTGCTTTTATTAACACAAGTCTCACCCGCATACCTCCCCTCTGGTGACTTATAACAGAGTTGATGATGGGATGTGGCTAGGTCTTTAGAACATTATGGGATCTCCAACTTTCACAATGTCTTCGCCCTTGGAGGTCCCAGATGGGAGATATTAATGCCATATTTCCTATCATGATTTTTTCTTTCTGTAGATAGAAAACTAGGCATAGATATTGTCATTCATTTGGCTGATATTAATTTGGAGGTGCTGCCACAACCGTCCTGTGATGTAAGACAATATGTTACGTTCGCCACATCGTCACAACATCGAAATTATGTCTCTCTTATCTGTCATATTTATGCCGTTCATAAAAAAAAACAATATTCATAATTTGAAAAGGAGGACAGAGTTACTCAAAGTCTGCTTGCTCTTCTGGTCATCCTGAGGCCAATGGCTTATAGGTTATCTCCACCAGCCATAAATCTGTCGTTTCGTAAATCCCTGTCTGGGATTCATGAGTACACAAATATGTAAGGAGGGCACCACCCAATAAGGGGGATCAGCCTGTAGCATGTTGAGATCAAACATGTAGAAAGACAAAAAGAAACATGCTATATACACAGGCATCACCATAAATAAATAAAGTTTTTATTGAAACACACAGCCAAGAAAATTATTTAAAAAAATTAAAAAAGTCAAAAATTGACCAGAAATAACAGCAGCCCAAAATTTGTCTGAATCCCGACCTTTCAAACAGCCATAATCAATATTAACAAAATTCAATACAGTATGCTGGACAAACTATCACCAGGAACAAAAGTTGTAATATTTGCATATATAGTCAGTAATAATATAGTATATATAGTACAAGAATATACAGCACACCCTATATAATTGAACCACAAGTTAGGGCTTTTCAGAGTAAAAATCAATATAAATATAAATAAGTTAGCATAGTCTGTATGCTATACCTGTAGAACATAGATTCATATACCCCACAATATATATAAAGTTTCGCATGACCCAATATACATAGCACACCAAATATACACGCCGTCCTAATTACAAAAATGATCAATCCCATAGATCAAATAATGCACTGCAGAAATATGTAATGCACTGGGACAAAAGACTGTAGGAAATACAATATATCACGTGCTAGATATCAGATATTAAATAATGACAGCACTAAATCACAATGGTGGTATATAAATGGATTAGGAAGACAAAAATAGTACAATAGTTAGTGCCTGACACATAATAGTGTTGGCACATTTCTATCGATAACCTGTATATTGCATAATGCAGCAAAGTCCTGGGCCCAAAAACGGTTGGCAAGGACCGGCGGAGTGTGTGTTTCCAACGCGCGTCACCACACAATGTCGCTTCCTCAGGGGCCTGGGGCTCATCTGTATGTGATGAAGTTTAAATATAAAGTTAAAACACAATATAGATCAGCTGGCAGACTTACCGAATCCGCCATGACGAATCACATGCGCATAGAGTAAAGACATGAATATTGCGCATGCGCAAATACAGTGAGTCAACTGCGCATGCGCACAAGATAAAGGCAAGCATTTTTGGCATATGGACACTGCGTGTGCACATATAGCGATCAATGATAACCCAAGATATGTGCCTGCGCTTAAATACATACGCTGACAAAATGGTTCGTTTGCGCAGACGAAGGCCTGAAATAGATGTACGAGTCGTATTTGCTGCGTACTTGCACCCTCGCAACCTAAGGCATAGTGCGCATGTGAGAAGTCCTAAAGATGGACAAAATGCAGAATCCCGACCCGAAAAAAGGCATATGGATAGAGAACAAGCTTCCAGGTAATTCCAACAATAATTAATTCATAATAGTGTCCCCACACAATTATTCAAATAGCGCACAATGTTGGTAGATAAATATCAGATACTATCAATTCTAAATAAATCATCTATTACAAATCTCCTCTCAATACTATTAGTGCTTATTCCCCATATTCAGGTGCAGAAATCACCCACATATGTAGAAAGTATACAGAATAGTACAAATTGCTGAAAATAATAAAAATGAATCCATGGACATTTCTGATAGAAAATGAATGCATCCAAGTGGGTTACCCAAACAATTGAGGTCAAAAAACATTCCTTCTCGGCCCTTATCCACATTTATGTCATTAGACACATGGTAAGGTTTTAATGCTAAAGGTTAGGACCGTCCTGAATAGGGTCCCCATGAAGTGGTTGGATGGCTTTTACATTTTTTGGATCAAAATTATGTTAACCAAGTACCCTATATTACTTTCATGCACTATTGCTACTTATTTATTTACTGCAGGATATTTGCTTATTTTGTTTTTATCTTAGGTTTTGTCTGTTTAGTGGCCAGTGTGAACATGGGTCTGCACGCTGCTTGCACACCAAGTTATATTCCAGTTTATTGCTTTTTTTTTGTTTGCAGTATAGAGCTAGAACAGAGAAAAAATATATCAAGGAAAGATTTGCTCTGTTTTGGGTTTTTGATGCACTTTAGTTTTGGCTATCAATTAGTGAAGCAAAGTGTTTAGAATAGTGCTGTGTAAAAGTGGCCCTTGGACTGATTTGTTAAGAAAGATGCCAAATAATCATGTGTTTTAGCTCACAGATTCCTTTTTTCCACTTTCATAGGTCTTATTTAGGTTAGGCTGAGATGAGCGTATTTTTGGTCAGTGTGCTTTTAGTGTACCCAACTGACCGAGCACTGATAGCGCACCGACTGTTTGCCAATGCACAAGTGCGCATGACCTGTTTTCCACATGTTTCTAAGATTTCCTTAGAAAAAAATATAACATGCTGTTAAGCATCAGGTGGTTGCTGGACCTGAAATTGAGTCAGAATCATCTGTGGTCTCCTATTCTGGTCCAGCCGAGGCAGATGCTGCTTAGCATTGCCATCAGTCCCAATGCCTAGCCTAGTACAGGCTGTCTCTTGGGTCCTTGTTCCTAGTAGTGTTAAGCATAGGTTGCGGAGGGGAACAAGGGCTGCTACAGGCTAAGTCCAGGATGCACTGCACTGAGCATGCCCGTGACATGGTGGACCATGATTGGTGCTTTGGTGTCAGCTGATATGGTGACCTGGCACCACCTGATCATCCGCTGGTGATGTCATCAGTAGTGTGACCAATAATGCGACAGTGGGCAGGGCTTAGTCTTTAAATAGGCCACCCACAAGCATCGCGGCACGCTCTGATCATTGAGCTAAGGTTGTGTTCATGTGTGGACGCTTGTCTGTTTGAGCTCCACGTGCTCTCTTGCTGCTCTAGCTCCGGACAGGCAGGTTTAGCTGGGGATAGGCAGTCTTAGCTGGAGGGAGGCAGGTAGTTCCGTTTGACAGTCTGGCTCCGCTATACACCCCGAGCAGAGTGCGGACTCCGTATTCCTGGCACCGCCTGTTAGTCACTTGGAGAGTGACTCCGCAGTCCGGTCGCACACCGGCTGGGAGCACGTATACGCTGGCGTGAGTCACACACACTTCTTAGCGTCTGCTGCGTAGCCTCTGTGCAGTTAACAGGGCTACGGCTACGTTATTTGTCGCACATCTGTCGTGCAGTTAACGGAGATAGTGCGAATCCCTTTTCCTATCTCGGTGTGCAGTAACACTGGAGGGATTTATATATTAATTGGTTGTTTTACCTTCTTACCCGGAAGGTGTTCGCCCGCAGTATTCTAGGCTGCATCGCGGACCCCGGTTTGAGTTGCTTTCCATTATAAATAAAGTTGTTTGCAACCGTCCCCATAACAGTATCAGAGCGCCAGGGTCTTGCCGAACATGGCTGACAACCAGCAGCTGCAGCGCTATATACAGCAACTTGAGGCCAGACTTAGGATTCTGGAACAAGCTGCCCCGGTGACTGATATCACTGCACTAGCGACGCAGGCAGCCCATCTGGTTAACACGGCTGCGGTGAATGCTGCTGCAGCCGCAATTGCCCCATTACCCCGTTTTGCTCTCCCAGAAAATTTTTCTGATGACAGCAGATCTTGTAGAGGTTTTATTAATCTGTGCTCCATTCAGTTAGAGATGATGGAAGCACGGTTCCCCTCCGAAAGAGCCAAAGTGGGTTTTGTCATCTCGTTACTTTCTCACAGGGCCTTAGAGTGGGCTACCCCTCTGTGGGAGCGGAGTGACCCGGTAGTGGCTAATGCGGGTTTCTTGCTTAGAGCCATAAAGACTGTTTTCCTAGGTCCTCAGGTCACGCATGATACGGCTCTTAAGCTTCTTGCGTTGGTCCAGGGTTCGGCCACCGCCAGCCACTATGCCATCCAGTTCAGAACCTTAGCGGCTGAATTGGATTGGTCTGAGTGGTTGTTAATCCCGGTGTTCTGGAAGGGTCTGGCTGGTCCTATTAAAAATGCTCTATCTACCAGAGAGATTCCAACCTCCCTGGAGGAGTTAATCTCTCTCGCTAACCGAACAGATTTGCGTCATGCAGAACACAAGTTAGAGCTGGAGGTCTCCAGACCTCAGTTTCGGTTGGCACCTTCATTCTCTAGACCCATTTCCAAACCCGCGACTCCCGACCCGGAGCCTGAGGCTATTGATATATTCCGGACTGAGTATAGCTCCTCTCGTTCCCGACCTGCACATCTCTTGGGGTACCCCACTAATAAGGGTTCCAAGCAGTCGGGAAAACGAGTGTGTCTAACCGCCATTGGAGGAGGTGTGTTAGATTCCGGGGCTTCTTCCTCCAAATTATTGTATAAGGTGACGTTGCTCTTCGGAACAACCACTGTTACTGCCAAGGCGTGGGTGGATTCTGGTGCCAATGGCAATTTTTTTGTCTTCTACGTTTGCCCAGAAGCACGCCATTCCTATGGAGTTACTGCCAAAACCAATGAACATTAGGGTAGTCAACGGTTCACTGCTGGACACGCAAATCACTCACCAGTCGATTCCCCTCACCATGTCGTTCCCTCAGGGTTACCGGGAGGTTGTCTCATTTCGTATTATTCCCAGTGGATTGGATGAGGTGCTATTGGGTCTTCCATGGTTACGTTGTCACACTCCACACATTGACTGGAATACGGGGAGAATTTCTTCCTGGTGTGAGAATTGTGTGTCTCAGTGTATGGTTACAGCCACCCGGAGGGTAGTCTCTGAGCCTTCTACCGACTTGGCCGCTCTCCCTGTGCAATATCAGACTTTTGCGGATGTCTTTCCCAAAAAGGCTGCAGACACTTTACCTCACCGCCGACCATATGGCTGTCCTATTGATTTGGTCCCCGGCACAGATCCTCTGTCTGTCCCCGAGACCCAGGTCTTGTCAGATTATATGAAAAAGAACCCTCGGGTAGACCCTTTGTCCCGGTCCATGGATACGGCTGAGGACGATGACGAGCCCAGGCTTACCATTCCTTCGGGAAGTATGCAGATGGTGGCTCCAGTGTCCCTAAACCAGGTTCCTTCTGGGAGGACGTTCGTTCCTCCTAATCTACAAAATGAGGTGCTCTCCTGGGCACATGCCTCTAAGATCGGAGGTCATTTTGGGGTCAAACGTACCACAAAGTTTCTCCAACGGTTGTATTGGTGGCCCCGGTGGTGCCAGGACGTTAAGGAATATGTTCTAGCGTGCGTCTCCTGTGCGAGAGGTAAATCATCCCTTCAAAGTCCGGCTGGTCTTCTCCATCCGTTACCCATGGCGGATTCCACTGATCAGACTCCGCTTCTTCTGAATAATGGCCAACATCCGCACGTTCCGGTTCCTATGCCAGTTCCCTCTGTGGAACCTGGGGTCAGAGATTGGGCTCTGGAGGCGCGGGAGGTTTGGTACCATACCCAGGATGCTATATTGGCCTCCAAGAATTGGATGAGAGAGTCGGCTGACACTCTTCATCGTCCAGCCCCGGTATTCTATCCCAGTGACAGAGTGTGGCTCGCGGCTCGCAATATCAAAGTACGCGGGGAATTTGCTAAGTTTGCCCCCCACTTTATTGGTCCTTTCAAAATTTTGGCCCAAGTAAACCCCGTAGTGTACCGTTTACAGTTACCATGAAACCTGAGGAGTCACGACACTTTTCATGTGTCGCTCCTTAAGCCCGTTCGCCTGACAAAATTCGCTGAACCCCAACCTGCTACAGACACCAAGGGTGATGATCTCGAGGTGCAGGCTATTGTGGGGTCTAAGATGGTTCGAGGAAAAAAAATTTCCTGATACACTGGAGGGGTCATGGATCGCTCCTGGGAACCGGTGGACCACATTCATGCCCCCCTGCTCATTGAGGAATATGAGCATCAAGTGGAGGAGGATATTAAAAGTGGGGATAATGTTAAGTATCAGGCGGTTGCTGGACCTGAAATTGGGTCAGAATCATCTGTGGTCTCCCATTCTTGTCCAGCCAGGGCAGATGCTGCTTAGCATTTCCATCAGTCTCAATGCCTAGCCAGCACACAAGAAGTACAGGCTGTCTCTTGGGTCCTTGTTCCTAGTAGTGTTAAGCATAGGTTGCGGAGGGGAACAAGGGCTCTACAGTCTAAGTCCACGATGCACTGCACTGAGCATGCCCTGACATGGCGGACCGTGATTGGTGCTTTGGTGTCAGCTGATGCGGTGACCTGGCACCGCCTGATGTCATTAGTAGTGCGACCAATAATGCGACAGTGGGCAGGGCTTAGTCTTTAAATAGGCCGCCCAGAAGCATGGTGGCACGCTCTGATCATTGAGCTAAGGTTGTGTTCACGTGTGGATGCTTGTCTGTTTGAGCTCCACGTGCTCTCTTGCAGCTCTAGCTTCAGATAGGCAGGTTTAGCTGGAGATAGGCAGTCTTAGCTGGAGGGTTCGCAGGTAGTTCCGTTTGACAGTCTGGCTCCGACAAGGGGGTCGCTATACACCCCGAGCAGACTGCGGACTCCGTATTCCTGGCACCGCCTGTTAGTCACGTGGAGAGTGACTCCGCAGTCCGGTCGCACACCGGCTGGGAGCACGTATACGCCGGCATGAATCACACACACGTCCTAGCACCTACTGCGTAGCCTCTGTGCAGTTAGCAGGGCTACGGCTACGTTATTTGTCACACATCTCTCGTGCAGTTAACGGAGATAGTGCAAATCCCTTTTCCTGTCTCGGTGTGCAGTAACACTGGAGGGATTTATATATTAATTGGTTGTTTTACCTTCTTACCCGGAAGGTGTTCGGCCGCAGTCTTCTAGGCTGCATTGCGGACCCCGGGTTCGGTTGCTTTCCATTATTAATAAAGTTGTTTGCAACCGTCCCCATAACACCTGCACTATTCTTGTTTTACAGATAATAATAATGCATGTAACGACAAGCAGCAATTTGCCTTTAGGAACCCCAAAAGTCAGCTGGATACAGATTACTACATCCTCAACCAATAGTCATGATTAGAGGAAATAAAAGCAAAGTTTGTCCATTTGCTCCAGCAATTTTGCTTTGCAAATTAAAGATAAACTATCACTAGGTTTTTGCTACCCCATCTGAGATTAGCATAATGTAGGGACAGAGAACCTGTTTCCAGCAATGTGTCACTTACTGAGATCCTTGCTGCAGTTTTGATAAAAATCACTGTTTTATCTGCTGCAGATCTACGAGGTCTCTGAATGCTGAGCCCTGTATAACCCCACACACTACTGATTGGCTGATTTCTGTGTACACTGTGCATAGGCAGAAAGCTGACAATCATTGGTGTGGGTGGGGTAATACAGAGCTTATGAATATGGAGCAGGATTACTAGTCCACGAATGAAAATCATCTGCTGATAAAACTGAGATTTTATCGAAACTACACAAATCAGTCCAATAAGTGATACATCACTAGAATCAGGGTTTCTGTCGCTGTCTAGCAAAATTATCTGCAGAGCAACAAATCGACAGAGACATTAAATTAAATCCCCAAAAATTTTATACATATATCAATGCCAAAAAAATAAAATCAGATGGTATCGGCCCCTTAAAAGACGATAATAATAAGATAATTATAGAGGACAAAGTAAAGGCTGAGATATTAAACAGACACTTTTCATCCGTGTTCACCAACAAACAGTCTGTTCCATGAATCTTTCAACAGAGAAAAAAAATCAAAGTTCTCCACCTGATATAACTAGTTTAACACAAAAAGAAGTACGCCTGCATCTGAACAAATTAAACATTGACAAATCCCCCGGCCCAGATGACAGGGAGCTTCTGACAATGATGCTTCTTAAATTTGAGGGCTGTCTGAAACACAGAAGTGGGGGGTCTGGAAATATGGATTGTAATCGGGCATCTTTTTGTAGTAAGGGTTGTAGTTTCCGTGCAGCTCTTCTTAGCGCCTCCAGATTTGGACACCATAATCAAGCTACAGAACAATGAAATAGAGACATCCTTGTACCGGAAACCAATCCACCGTCCTACATACCTTAAATGGGACAGTTTCCATCCAAAACACATAAAAAACTCGATGGTTTACAGACAAGCCATCAGATACAATCGGATATGTATGTAAAGCGCTGCGGAATATGTTAGCGCTATATAAAAATAAAGATTATTATTATATTATTATTATTATATGTTCCAACCCTATGGATAGAGACAAAAGCCTTGATGGCCTCAGAAAGACCTTTTTGAAACAGGGCTACCATCCAAGAACAATTGAGAACCAGATTACAAGAGCCACCAGAATATCAAGGAATCATCTCCTACATTACAAAACTAAACAAGAAAACAACCGGGTGCCTCTAGTAGTCACCTACAATCCAAATCTGGAGGTGCTAAGGGGAGCTGCACGGAAACTACAACCCTTACTACAAAAAGATGCCCGATTACAATCCATATTTCCAGACCCCCCACTTCTGTGTTTTAGGCAGCCCCCAAATTTGAGAAGCATCATTGTCAGAAGCTCCCTGTCATCTCCACCAGCTACAGGTAACTTTCCTTGCAACCAGAAAAAGTGTAAAACCTGTCCGTTTATAACAACCACAGACAAGATAAAGATCCCAAATTCACATCAGGACTATAAGATCCCAGGTACGTTCAGCTGTATCACATCTAATGTAGTGTACTTAATTATATGTACCAAATGTCCAGCTGGGGGTCTTTATGTAGGGGAGACAGGGCAAAAACTTAGAACAAGGATGAATCATCATCGCCACACAATAAAATAAAAAAGAATAGATCTGCCTGTAGCCAAGCATTTTTGTTCCCCTGATCACAGCAAAAAAGACATGAAATTACTGGTATTAAAAGGTAACTTCAAATCTCAAAGAGAAAGAAGAATCTCAGAATATAAACTGATGGTGACCTTTAACACTTTCAGAGCAGGAATGAATGTGTCGCATGGATTTATGTCATTCTACATCAACTAAGGAATGTGCCCCTCAGACTTGTGAGGCCATCATAACACTGGACCTAGTCACAGGACAATAAAACCTTCACACTCCTTATCTACTAACTGCTAAAAAATTTATAGCCAGAACTGTTTATCTCTTCCATAATAACTCTGTTTCCCATCACCTGTCTTACCTATTGCATTTTTTTTTCTTCTGTGTCTTATTGTGTATAAATATGTGACTCTTCAGATTTTGTGGTATACTAGCCTGATGAAGAGACCTACGTAGTCTCGAAAGCTTGCAATTTGTTACCATCTTTTCAGTTAGCCATTAAAAGGTATCAACCACTGAGGACTCTCAATTCTAAATATTTTTCTATCTACTGGCTAACACGGTACAAGAATATATATTTTCTCGATACACGTAACATTGTGGGACACAGTTAAATTAGACAAAATGTTACACCTATAGTAGTAGTACTTTTGATCCAGGGTTCTTGTACTGATCACCTTTCTCGGGGTCAAGAAAGAATTTTTCCCAGTGATTCAAATTGGCTG
The DNA here is from genome assembly GCF_046119375.1 of Phyllobates terribilis. Classification (NCBI taxonomy): domain Eukaryota; kingdom Metazoa; phylum Chordata; class Amphibia; order Anura; family Dendrobatidae; genus Phyllobates; species Phyllobates terribilis. The sequence continues at coordinate 596,660,940 of NW_027362765.1, read as the reverse complement.
AATGTATCCTGGGGTTTTTGCCTTCTTCTGGATCAACAGATTTAGGTACAGGAATTTTAGTAATACCATAACAGTAATACAAAAATGAAACTAATTAAAAATTATAAACTGGTTTATTTGTAATTGTAATAGTGCAGTACTGCTAAAAATAAAAATGGTAATTCATTTGTGAGGCCTAGTTCCAGTAAGTTAGTGTAGTGTTGGTATGGGGAGTACAATTGGGGGAGAAAGGTTGAACTTGATGGACCTTGGTCTTTATTCAACCTATGTTACTATGTCTCTACATAATACTGGTCTCAGATTAGGTGGCTAAAATCTGGTAACAGATTCTCATTAAAGAATCACTCTCACTAACTTTTTTATTGATTAAATGTGTCTGTACATGCATGTAATATAGTGTGAGTGTGTTAATATACTCACGTACCGCCGCTTTCTCCGGTGTCCAGCGCTGTTTTTCTCTGTGACGTCACCGCTCTGCAGACTGGCCAGGTCACGCTGTACTCTGCGTGACCCGGAAGTTGATTTTACTATGAAAGCCTATGGAGCTCCATAGACTTACATTGTAAAATCGACTTCTGGCTTATGCATAGCGCATAAAATGAGCCAGCTAGTCACTCAGAAACAAAGAACAGAGCTGGATAACGGACAAAAAAGCGGTACGTGAGTATGTTAACACAAAGACAATACATAACGTGCATATATACACACATGTTTAATGAATAAAAAAGTTAACGGGAGTACTTTTTTAATGAAGACCTGTCACCAGGTCAAAAGTGCCCAGTTTTTGCTCTTATTTTATTCCCTCTGCTCTTAAGTATTCAGTCCTTCCCTTTTTTTTAATCCGCCATAGAGTTCCCTGGACCCTTTTATTAAGTTATTTTTTTTTCCAGTCTTTACCAAGAAATCATTGCTCAAAGGGTAATTATACAGATCAGACTAAAGACAAGACCCCAGAGAATCCTGTGAGCAACACCCCCTTGTAACGACCATAGAAATTAGTGGTAATTAACAAAGCCCATATAGCTGGAACTAAATAGTGAATTAAAAAAAAAAGCAGTGGAAATAAAATAAGATCAAAAATTGTTAATTTTTGCAGTGGTAATATGTCCTCTTAACTACTGAGGAAATGAATACAGAATCTGCCACAATGTTATAGGCATTGCAGCTTTCAGTAAATGAATCATCTTCTTCTGTTTTAATACAGGAACCTGATGTACCTATTAACGAAAGACAAAATGCTGAAGTTGCCAAACAGAGACGACTGCTTTCTCTGGATACATTTAGAGGGTAATATATAATTAGTCATTGTGTATACTGCTATAAAGTTAAATGAATTCTATATAATATTGTCACCTGTGAGATCTGTGATGACATCAGTTAAACAGTTTATATAGCGGAGTGTAACAATATAAAATAGATTTCTTGGAGCTGTGAAGATGGATAGCTTTTTGTCATACTTAGGTTTGCTTTGATCTTAGTTTAGTGTTAATCCAACCAAAAACTGACATCTTATCATAAGGTCTATATTTCATTACCAATGAGATAAAATAATTGTATTTTGTTGTGGACTTTGTTGTCAATGTAACATGTAAATTCCATTGCGGATTTGGAGCGGATTTCTCCCTATCTATTAGAAATCAGCACAAAGACTTGACATTCTCCAGATTAAACAATCCATAGTGCAGGGAAATTAGCTGCAGTGTGTGGATGACATTTTTGAAATCTTATTTATTTTGCTGTTACTGTAATCTGATGTGGATTATCCGTGATCAAACCCATCCAAAATTCATCAACCAATCCAAAATGTGTGAACAATCCCATGAATGCACATGAAACATGCCCATTTATCAACTGTATCTATGATGGGCACACAACTGGTGGCTGTTTGTAGGTTTCGTGAAAAAGGACCTTTCACCAAATTTTTCATGTTGAACTGGATGCACAATGTAATTAGTGATGAGCGAACGTGCTCGGTACTCGCCCGAGCATCACTGTGCTCCACGAGCTCGGCAAGTATTTCTGGGTTGCTCGGGTGGGAACTCGGGTCCCCTCTTTGCATGTTTGGCGCTCTTTAGAGCCAATGAACATGCAGGGATTGCCTGCCATGCACTGTAATGCCGTAGCCATATTGGTTGTGGCATTACAGTGACTGGCTGACGCACAGCATCATCAGGTCTATATAAGACCTGGCGCCGCCATTCTCGTCACAGTCTACCCCGGAATCAGACAGTGTAGGGAGAGGTGCTGCTGCGTCAGGGGGAGATTTGTTTGTTTATAGTTAGTATAGGTATTCCACAACATATATATATATATATATATATATATATACACATATATACAACTGAATTAATAGTCCTTCTGAGGACTAACCGAGCTGCATATATTCAGTGGTGATAGCAGGAGTTAGGCAGGCAGGCAGTGTATGTGGCAGGCTGCAGTGCATGATACAGCACAAGAGGGTCCAGTGAACGTCCTGTTAGTATAGGTATTCCACAACATACAGTACAGACCAAAAGTTTGGACACACCTTCTCATTTAAAGATTTTTCTGTATTTTCATCACTATGAAAATTGTACATTCACACTGAAGGCATCACAACTATGAATTAACACATGTGGAATTATATACTTAACAAAAAAGTGTGAAACAACTGAAAATATGTCTTAGATTCTAGGTTCTTCAAAGTAGCCACCTTTTGCTTTGATGACTGCTTTGCACACTCTTGGCATTCTCTTGATGAGCTTCAAGAGGTAGTCACCGGAAATGGTCTTCCAACAATCTTGAAGGAGTTCCCAGAGATGCTTAGCACTTGTTGGCCCTTTTGCCTTCACTCTGCGGTCCAGCTCACCCCAAACCATCTCGATTGGGTTCAGGTCTGGTGACTGTGGAGACCAGGTCATCTGGCGTAGCACCCCATCACTCTCCTTCTTGGTCAAATAGCCCTTACACAGCTTGGAGGTGTGTTTGTGGTCATTGTCCTGTTGAAAAATAAATGATGGTCCAACTAAACGCAAGAACCGGATGGAATAGCATGCCGCTGCAAGATGCTGTGGTAGCCATGCTGGTTCAGTATGCCTTCAATTTTGAATAAATCCCCAACAGTGTCACCAGCAAAGCACCCCCACACAATCACACCTCCTCCTCCATGCTTCACGGTGGGAACCAGGCATGTAGAGTCCATCCGTTCACCTTTTCTGCGTCGCACAAAGACACGGTGGTTGGAACCAAAGATCTCAACTTTGGACTCATCAGACCAAAGCACAGATTTCCACTGGTTTAATGTCCATTCCTTGTGTTCTTTAGCCCAAACAAGTCTCTTCTGCTTGTTGCTTGTCCTTAGCAGTGGTTTCCTAGCAGCTATTTTACCATGAAGGCCTGCTGCACAAAGTCTCCTCTTAACAGTTGTTGAAGACATGTATCTGCTGCTAGAACTCTGTGTGGCATTGACCTGGTCTCTAATCTGAGCTGCTGTTAACCTGCAATTTCTGAGGCTGGTGACTCGGATAAACTTATCCTCAGAAGCAGAGGTGACTCTTGGTCTTCCTTTCTTGGGGCGGTCCTCATGTGAGCCAGTTTCTTTGTAGCGCTTGATGGTTTTTGCAACTGCACTTGGGGACACTTTCAAAGTTTTCCCAATTTTTCGCACTGACTGACCTTCATTTCTTAAAGTAATGATGGCCACTCGTTTTTCTTTACTTTGCTGCTTTTTTCTTGCCATAATACAAATTCTAACAGTCTATTCAGTAGGACTATCAGCTGTGTATCCACCAGACTACTGCACAACACAATTGATGGTCCCAACCCCATTTATAAGGCAAGAAATCCCACTTATTAAACCTGACAGAGCGCACCTGTGAAGTGAAAACCATTTCCGGTGACTACCTCTTGAAGCTCATCAAGAGACTGCCAAGAGTGTGCAAAGCAGTCATCAAAGCAAAAGGTGGCTACTTTGAAGAACCTAGAATATAAGACATATTTTCAGTTGTTTCACACTTTTTTGTTAAGTATATAATTCCACATGTGTTAGTTCATAGTTTTGATGCCTTCAGTGTGAATGTACAATTTTCATAGTTATGAAAATACAGAAAAATCTTTAAATGAGAAGGTGTGTCCAAACTTTTGGTCTGTACTGTATATATATATATATATATATACACACTGCTCAAAAAAATAAAGGGAACACTTAAACAACAGAATATAGCTCCAAGTAAATCAAAGTTCTGTGAAATCAAACTGTCCACTTAGGAAGCAACACTGATTGATAATCAATTTCACATGCTGTTGTGTAAATGGAATAGACAATAGATGGAAATTATTGCCAATTATCAAGACACACTCAATAAATGAGTGGTTCTGCAGGTGGGGACCACAGACCACATTTCAGTACCAATGCTTTCTGGCTGATGTTTTGGTCACTTTTGAATGTTGGTTGTGCTTTCACACTCTTGGTAGCATGAGACGGACTCTACGACCCACAGAAGTTGCTCAGGTAGTGCAGCTCATCCAGGATGGCACATCAATGCGAGCTGTGGCAAAAAGGTTTGCTGTATCTGTCAGCGTAGTGTCCAGAGGCTGGAGGCGCTACCAGAAGACGGGCAAGTACACCAGGAGACGTGGAGGGGGCCGTAGGAGGGCAACAACCCAGCAGCAGGACAGCTACCTCTGCCTTTGTGCAAGGAGGAACAGGAGAAGTTCTGCCAGAGCCCTGCAAAATGACCTCCAGAAGGCCACAAATGTGCATGTGTCTGCACAAACGGTTAGAAACCGACTCCATTAGGGTGGTATGAGGGCTCGACGTCCACAGATGGGGGTTGTGCTCACAGCCCAACACCGTGCAGGACGCTTGGCATTTGCCACAGAACACCAGGATTGGCAAAGTCACCACTGGCGCCCTGTGCTGTTCACAGATGAATGCAGGTTCACACTGAGCACATGTGACAGACGTGACAGAGTCTGGAGACGCCGCGGAGAGCGATTTGCTGCCTGCAACATCCTTCAGCATGATCGGTTTGGCAGTGGGTCAGTAATGATGTGGGCATTTCTTTGGAGGGCCGCACAGCCCTCCATGTGCTCGCCAGTGGTAGCCTGACTGCCATTAGGTACCGAGATGAGATCCTCAGACTCATTGTGAGATCACATGCTGGTGCAGTTGGCCCTGGGTTCCTCCTAATGCAGGACAATGCCAGACCTCATGTGGCTGGAGTGTGTCAGCAGTTCCTGCAAGATGAAGGCATTGAAGCTATGGACTGGCCTGCCCGTTCCCCAGACCTGAATCCGATTGAGCACATCTGGGACATCATGTCTCACTCCATCCACCAACTTCATGTTGCCACACAGACTGTCCAGGAGTTGGCAGATGCTTTAGTCCAGGTCTGGGAGGAGATCCCACAGTAGACCATCCGCAACCTCATCAGGAGCATGACCAGGCATTGTAGGGAGGTCATACAGGCACGGGGAGGCCACACACAATACTAAGCCTCATTTTTACTTGTTTTAAGGACATTACATCAGAGTTGGATCAGCCTGTAGTGTGTTTATCCACTTTAATTTTGGGGGTGACTCCAAATCCAGGCCTCCATTTGTTAATAAATTTGATTTCCATTGATGATTTTTGTGTGATATTGTTGTCAGCACATTCAACTTTGTACAGAACAAAGTATTCAATGAGAATATTTCATTCATTCAGATCTAGGATGTGTTATTTGAGTGTTCCCTTTATTTTTTTCAGCAGTGTATATATATAACCATCTGAACTAATAGTCCTTCTGAGGACTAATCCAGCTGCATATAATCAGTGCTAGGCAGGCAGGCAGGCAGTGTATGTGACAGACTGCAGTATATGATACAGCACAAGAGGGCCATTGAACGTCCTGCCTGCTGCTGCTATAATGATTACAGATATTTGTAGACATAGCCCCAGATATCAGGGGCTAGGGCAATTTTTTTTTTATCTTAATCCGGGTTATTTGCTTAAAAAGCAATCCAAAGTACACCATTTTTCTGCTCCATTTGCTTGTTCTCACTGCAGAATAAAGCCACATCTGTTCCATATTTCAGCGATAAAAATCCAGAAATTTAAACTGAAGGTGGAAAATATTGGCCTCCCTTTCCATTCTGTTGCAGTGTGCCAGTCAAGCTATTCACACTAGGTGTCTGTGAAGAATAGTATTAATAAATCACAGGTCTGCTATTTAAAACCGTGGTTCTCTGTCAGATACATCACCTATAAGACTGTTCCAAAATCAGACATTTCTTCCATTTTCATTCCATTGCAGTGTGTCGGTCAAGCTATTCACACTGGGTGTCTGTGAAAATAAATAGTATTAGTAAATGACAGACCTGCTATGTAAAACTGTGGTTCCAAAATCTGCCATTTCTTCCATTTTCATTTTGTTGCAGTGTGATGGTCAAGTTATTCACACTAGGTCTCTGTGTATAATAATATTAGTAAATTACAGGTCTGCTAGTTAAAATCATGGTTCTCTGTCAGATGTATCACATATAACTGCGGTTCAAATCCAGCCATTTGTAGTGAACGTGGAAAATATTGTCCTCCATTTATAGATTGTAGCAGTGTGTCAGTGTACACCATTTTACAGCTCCATTTGCTTGTTCGCAGAATACAGCCAGATTTTTTTTGTTTTATTCATATTACTGTATTGTGGAAGCAGAGGAACTTTTTTCAATAATGCAGAAATTTTGTGGAGAGTGCCAAATATTCCACTCCTTTTAAAGTCAGCCACCTGTGTTTTGTTGAACCAATTGACACTTGGTCGCTGACAAATACCATACTATTAGGTAACTGACTGAAACCGTGGCCATCAGACGTTATCCTATATGATTGCCCTAATAATCCAGCAATTATTGTGAGCGTGTCAGATATTATACTCCATTTAAAGTATTGCAGTTGAGGGTTCAAACCTATTCTCAGTTGGCCGCTGACAAATAGCTTATCTGTGAACAATGTTGTCAGAGTATTACGCCACTTTTGCAGACTGACAAAAAAAAAACATACAAAAAACAAGCTAAAATGGAAAAAATGTTAAGAAACATTTTTTCCAGGGTAATGACTTGTATATTAGGCCAAAGAAATAAAAAAAAAATAAAGTTATGGACTGTGGAAGACATTTATGCGACCAGAATGAACACTCATATAGCTGGTGATGATACTACCTATCAGCAGCTGTTCCTATTGTAAATGCATTTGACAGCGTTATCGATAGGGAATAGAATAGATTTTACATTTTTTTGGGCAGCACCAGCAGGACGCAGTATAAGGCTATAATACCTGGCTGTATAGGTGTAATAGGCTATCCATACCGCGATACCTCACCGGTACAAGAATTTCTGAAAAGAAAGTTAATATTCTAGAACATAGAATCTATTTGAATTGTCCTCTCATTAAGTAGTGTGTCTCCTATACTGTTATTACATATGCAACAATTTCAAGGGCTGCCAAAAATTAGGACGCACTCAAACACACATTTGAAGAGACATAAAAAAAATAAATAAAAACACAGTAGGATCTTTCTTTAGTATAAAAACCAGACTCGCCAATGTAACCTCAATGTAATCACATTGTTCAGCTCCGGCACCTCCTCCTCCGGTTCGGCCTCCATCTCCAAAATGACCACATAAGTCACAAGCTGGAAGCACTGCAGCACTGCCTTGGCCAAGCGGCAACAGGCTGTGCTGAATATAATATGCTTAATGCTTAGGTGACAAACCACCCACCGCTGCAGAGTTGTTGAAAGCTGTAACACAGCAGCCTGATCTGTGGCTCTCACTGCTGAACATACAGCCAGGCATGGTCGTGTGTGACAATAGGCAGAACCTGGTGGCGGAGAAATGACAGCCGGAGTAGATATGGTTTCCCTCTATGCCAGTCCTTTCACTGAGCTAAAGAATATGGCTGTGATGACATACAACTCTCACCGAGAAGCAGTGTCAGTGAAAAACATTGGGCCCACCAGATTTGATTTTGAGGGCCCACCTTTCTTCCCCGCTCAAGAGCCCCATAGCAGCTGCAAAGATTGCTGAGTTGTCACATTGCGGTCATCTGACAGAAATAGGAAAACCCATTCATTCTGGGTTCCAATCACGGAGGAGTTTGGGTTTTTCCATTGCGGTCAGATGACCGCAATGTGGCCACTCAGCAAACGCCATGTCATTATGACATCACCAATGACAAACTCCCCGATGATTGGACCCCAGAATGAATGGGTTCTCCTATTGGTTGGATATCTCCATGGCAACAATTAAGCAAGCTGCTTCTAATTACTGATGTATCAGGATACATCTTTTATCCAGGTATGAAGTGAGGTGATTGGCTCATTGCTTTGATGTAATTGATTGGTGATCTGGGTTACTCCCTATATTTGCATCGATTGCTCACATTGGTTGAGCGTTACATACAAAGGTTATATATACAGTACAGACCAAAAGTTTGGACACACCTTCTCATTTAAAGATTTTTCTGTATTTTCATGACTATGAAAATTGTACATTCACACTGAAGGCTTCAAAACTATGAATTAACACATGTGGAATTATATACTTAACAAAAAAGTGTGAAAAAACTGAAAATATGTCTTATATTCTAGGTTCTTCAAAGTAGCCACCTTTTACTTTGATGACTGCTTTGCACACTCTTGGCATTTTCTTGATCAGCTTCAAGAGGTAGTCACCGGAAATGGTTTTCACTTCACAAGTGTGCCCTGTCAGGTTTAATAAGTGGGATTTCTTGCCTTATAAATGGGATTGGGACCATCAGTTGTGTTGTGCAGAAGTCTGGTGGATACACAGCTGATAGTTCTACTGAATAGACTGTTAGAATTTGTATTATGGCAAGAAAAAAGCAGCTAAGTAAAGAAAAACGAGTGGCCATCATTACTTTAAGAAATGAAGGTCAGTCAGTCTGAAAAATTGGTAAAACTTTGAAAGTGTCCCCAAGTGCACTCGCAAAAACCATCAAGCGTTACAAAGAAACTGGCTCACATGAGGACCGTCCCAGGAAAGGAAGACCAAGAGTCACCTCTGCTTCTGAGGATAAGTTTATCCGAGTCACCAGCCTCAGAAATCGCAGGTTAACAGCAGCTCAGATTAGAGACCAGGTCAATGCCACACAGAGTTCTAGCAGCCGACACATCTCTTCAACAACTGTTAAGAGGAGACTTTGTGCAGCAGGCCTTCATGGTAAAATAGCTGCTAGGAAACCACTGGTAAAGACAGGCAACAAGCAGAAGAGACTTGTTTGGGCTAAAGAACACAAGGAATGGACATTAGACCAGTGGAAATCAGTGCTTTGGTCTGATGAGTCCAAATTTGAGATCTTTGGTTCCAACCACCGTGTCTTTGTGCGACGCAGAAAAGGTGAACGGATGGACTCTACATGCCTGGTTCCCACCGTGAAGCATGGAGGAGGAGGTGTGATGGTGTGAGGGTGCATCTTGCAGCGGCATGCTATTCCATCCGGTTTGCGTTTAGTTGGACCATCATTTATTTTTCAACAGGACAATGACCACAAACACACCTCCAGGCTGTGTAAGGGGTATTTGACCAAGAGGGAGAGTGATGGGGTGCTACGCCAGATGACCTGACCTCCAAAGTCACCAGACCTGAACCCAATCGAGATGGTTTGGGGTGAGCTGGACCGCAGAGTGAAGGCAAAAGTGCCAACAAGTGCTAAGCATCTCTGGGAACTCCTTCAAGATTGTTGGAAGACCATTTCCGGTGACTACCTCTTAAAGCTCATCAAGAGAATGCCAAGAGTGTGCAAAGCAGTCATCAAAGCAAAAGGTGGCTACTTTCAAGAACCTAGAATCTAAGACATATTTTCAGTTGTTTCACACTTTTTTGTAAAGTATATAATTCCACATGTGTTAATTCATAGTTTTCATGCCTTCAGTGTGAATGTATAATTTTCATAGCCATGAAAATACAGAAAAATCTTTAAATGAGGTGTGTCCAAACTTTTGGTCTGTACTGTATAAGGCATTTAGTACTGGTGGCTGTCTTTGCCAGTGTCCCATCCCTTGATGATGCCACACATGCGGTGAAACATGTTAGGGGGACTTGTGCTACGAGTACAGTTCGTCCTATTCTGTCGTTTGAATGAAGGCACCACTATAAAATACTAAAGGCAGATTAGGGACAAAGTCTATTATATACACTTAGGCGTTTTAATAAAATATGAAATAAAAGCTAGGTTTTATGGTTTGTTAGAGAGGGGTCTCTTTTGGGGTTCTCCCCATTTTGTAAATACATTATCAATGTACCACTCCCAGGCCATTGTTTTCCTCACAGTTTGTTATATCTAATCAAAAACACTCTTAAAAAAATTATGTGGGTGTTGCATCACAGTCTCTCTGGTGATATGGTGGTGCAGGTTGAGGAGAAGGAGGAGGCCGACATAAAATAGAACAATTTCTGAAGGATATACCCATGTCTGGGTGTGAAGGGGTGCTGGGAATAGACCCCCCCAAAAATAACCAACTGATTTGAGTTTATGTTTGATGCCATCATCTGGTGGTGTTGAAAAGTCTGGCCCAATTCAGCCCTTGTTCATTTTTAAAGGAGTCAGCCTGTCAGCATTTTCAGTTGACAGGCGGATGCGCCTATCAGTTTTAGCAGTTATAATGCCCCCGGTGGCACTAAAAACTATCTCTGACAAAACTCTAGTGGCCAGGAACACCAAGGCGTAGAAAGACAGTTCATGCCACATGTCCAGCTTGCATCTTCCAAAACTTTTTCCTCCTTGTCAGAGTACCAAATGTATCAGGGCCTCGGTGCTGAGAGAGTCTGAGAAAACTATCCCAGACCTTTGACAGCGTTCTCCTACCTCTGCCGCATCTGGTTTGTGTCTTCCTCGCTTGTACTCCTTGTTTGTCCAATGAACTGTCTGACTGTGACCTCTGCCGCCAGCGTTGTCAGATGGAAATTATTTTTTGTGATAATTCTTCAACAAGAGTCTAAACTTAATATCTCCCAAAATGAACTCCTTCGGTTTCCTCCCTTTACTAACCTACCTATACCTGACTTTGCAATTTCCTCTAGGTGCTGCCACCATAACCCCCACTCAGGACGCCTACTATCTTGGAATCATATTTGACACACAACTTTCCTTTATTCAACTTGGAAAATCACTCATTCGCTCATATCACCTGCACCTTAAAAACTTCTCCAGAAGTCGACCTTTTCTCACCTTTGATACTGCAAAAACTCTTACTGTCACTCTTCTTCACTAGAGCAACTCTCTTCTAATCGGTCTCCCTCTAAACAAACTGTCTCCTCTCCAATCCCTTTTGAATGCAGCAGCCAGGGTCGTATTTCTATCAAATCGCTTCACTGATGCCTCTACCCTGTGCCAGTCATTGCACGGATTAGGTTAAACAATCACTACAGAATACAATACAAACTCATCTCTCTCACCCACCAAGCTGTCCACAGTTCTACACCGGCCTATATCTCTTCCCTCATTTCTGTGTATCACCCGTCCTGTGCCTTCCCTTCTGCAACTGATCAAAAACAGACATCCTCCATAATCAGAACCTCACATCTTCGTCTCCAAGAATTCTCTCGTGCCGTGCCAGTTTTCTGTAATGCCCAAAATGCGTACAACGCAATGGTTACAGTAAAGGCAGGGGAACATAAAGTCGGCCTTGTGTGCCAGACTGCCAACAGCCAAGACTTCCCTATTCTCACCAAGAGTATTACTGGCTATGTTCTCTTCCTCCTCCTCCCCCTCCTCATTATCACCCAATCTGCACTGAGATGAGGCTTGGCTGGGTAGCATTACAATGTACAGTTCCTTGCTCCGCCTGCAATGCCTCCTCTTTAATTGTGAGCAGTGAGCGCTTAAGTAGACAGAGAAATGGGATGGTGATGCTAATTATGGCGTGGTGGAGTCCTCAAAGTTTTGGAGGAGGGCACAGATGTCAGACATCCATGCCCACTCATCAGCTCTTATGTGCTGAGGCTGACCTGAATGCCGACGGACGTGTTGAAGCTGGTACTCAACAATTGCTCTCTGCTGCTCAAAATCATTCCAAACATCTGCAACGTTGATTTCCAATGTGTTGTCACATCGCACACCAGTCAGTGAGCTGGAAGCTGCAAACGCTGCTGAAGCCCTGCCAGGGTGGCGGAAGCTGTAGCTGACTTTCCGAAATGGGCACACACGCGGAGTACTTTCACAAGCAGCTCTGGCAGATCTGTGTAGATTTTGAGAAATTGCAGAACCACTAAGTTTAGCACATAGGCCAGGCATGGTATACGTGCGAGCTTGCCTAGCATCAGAGTTGACACCAGGTTCTCTGATACAGCTTTCAACAACTCTGCAACGGTGTGCGGTTTGTCGCCTAAGCATACAGTCCTGCTTATTGTTATTGCCACACACGAAGTTTAAGTAAATAATCTGGAATCTGTCCTGATAAAAAGAATCAAGTGATGGAGATGGAGGCTGAAGAGGAGGAGGAGGAGGTGGTGCAGGTGCTGTAGAATGTAGGGGTAATCTTGATTGACCCAGGGCCTGCAATCATTTGCATCAAGAGGACGTGTTCCTCCCAGGGTCCCACTGGGTCGCGGCTTCTACAATATTAACCCAGTGGAATGCATCAGTGAGATGAACTGTCCCTGGCCACATTCACTTGTCCACGTGTTTGTGGTTAGGCGGTCCTTCCCACTTAAGTGCACTGGGGAGGGTATGGGTAATGTTCTGGGACTCGTGCTTGTGTAAGGCGGAGACGATACCGGGAGAAATAGTGATGGCTGGGGACCGAGTATGGACACCCGGCCGCCGCCATGAGGTTGTGGAAAGCTTCCACCTCCATGAGCTTAAAAGGCAACATTTCAAGTGCAAGCAGCTGTCCAAAATGTGTCAGTTTAGTATTGCGGCCCGTGGGTGGGTGGCTGGCTGCATACTTGCGCTTTCATTCCAAGTAACAGAAAACTAAGCAGATGGTGGCCTCTATCATCACCCTGACCTCACCTCGGCACTATGAACTCTCCTGAAGGAGAAGCCAGGGAGGATCATCCAACCCTGCCGAAAAGCAGCCCTGGCTAAGAAAAGTGTGTGGGAAGGTTCCTTGACACTCTATGGCTGCTTTTTTACAGAGGGGGAAACCCACGCAAACACGGGGAGAACATACAAAGTCCTTGCAGATGTTGTCCTTGGTGGGATTTGAACCTTGGACCCCAGCACTGCAAGGCTTCAATGCTAATCACTGAGCCACTTTGCTGCCCTCTCTGTTCTCCCTCTGATATCTAACATGCTGGACAAACTTGCACCTACTGCCACTCAGTAACTTCAGCTCCTTTGTGAGAAACTAATGTATATGGGCCGCCACTCAGTCTACCAAATAAAATTCCTGATAAGAAAATTGTGGATGGCTTCGCTTCTGGTACTGGGTGCCAATACTAAACCACTGGAAATATTCCAGGCTGGTTGGAGCCAAGCTGATTCCCACAGAAAAGTACCAGCAGCAGGTTAAGGAGATGGTGGCCTCTATCATCATCACGACATCCCCTCTTCACTATGAACTCTCCTGATGGAGAAGCCAGGGCCCACTGGAGGAGTCTCTGGTTCTCTGGTGGGCCCGTCCAACCCTGCAGAGAAGCAGCCCTGGCTAAGAAAAATGTGTAGGAAGGTTCCCGGACACTCCATGGCTGTTTTTTTTATTTACTGTGGACTGGCTCTGTACCGTCCCTGGCCACATTCACCTGTCCACGTGTTTGTGATTAGGTGGTCCTTCCCAGTAAATGCACTGGCGAGGGCACGGGTACTTTTCTGGGACCCGCGCTTGTGGAAGGCGGAGACGATACTGGGAGAAACAGTGGTGGCTCGGGACCGAGTATGGGCAGGCGGCCGCCGCCGCCATGAGGTTGTGGAAAGTTTCCGCCTCCACTAGCCTAAAAGGCAACATTTCAAGTGCAAGCAGTCCAGAAATGTGGCAGATTATTATTGCGGTCTGTGGGTGGGTGGTCGGCTGCATAATTGCGCTTGCATTCCAAGTAACACAAAGCTAAGGAGATGGATGATCCAGCCATCATGAATAATTTGGTCGCGTTGTTTAGGAGACCGAGCACAATATTAGCCCAGTGACATGCGTCAGTGAGATGTACAGTCCCTGGCCACATTCACTTGTCCACGTGTTTGTGGTTAGGCGGTCCTTCCCACTTAAGTGCACTGAGAAGGGCATGGGTAATTTTCTGGGACCCGCGCTTTTGGAAGGCGGAGACGATACCGGGAGAAATAGTGGTGGCTGGGGACAGAGTATTTACACCTGGCCACTGCCGCCATGAGGTTGTGGAAAGCTTCCGCGTCCACGAGCCTAAAAAGCAACATTTCAAGTGCATGCAGTCCAGAAATGTGGCAGTTTAGTATTGCGGCCTGTGGGTGGGTGGCTGGCTGCATACTTGCGCTTGCATTCCAAGAACTGGTAGATACAACTGAACGCTGCAAAGGGACAAGGATGTGGATGGTGATGGTTGCAAGTCTGCAATGACAGAGGCATCTTCACATGGATCACTTGTGATGGGCACACTTTTAGGCAGTGACCTGGGAGTCAGAGATGCTTACAGGGGTCTTCCCGATGCTGTTCCCAAGTCTTTTCAGCACTGTATGCATGATAGGTGCAGGGCGGGAGACATCTTCGCATGCGCAATGGACAGGGGATTGGTGTGCATGCACAACAGCGGAAGAGGCAGTGGTGTCACCTGCAGACACGGTTTCTGGACCTTGGTGTTTGGTCCAGCTTGTCAGGTGCTTTGCTGTCATATGCCTGAGCATGCTGGTGGTGGTCAGGCTGGTAGTTTTGGTGCTCTTGCTGATGCTAGGCTGGCAGAGGTTTTAAATGGCCTTTTTGGTGTTATCTGAACAGTCTTTAAAAATGAACCAGACTCGGGAAGACCTAACAGTTGTATTGGCCACTTCCGTCGTGTTGGTGTTTCGGGGAGCAGTTGCCCGCCTTATGTCTGTGGCACCACACTGCTTGTTCCTGCCTGTTGTGGTGCTGCACCTCCCTCGCCCTGTGTGCTGTCCCCGCTCTACATGTCCCCTTACCAGGTTGGGTTAGTGACTTCATCGTCCACCGTTTCGTTTTCCACTTCCGCACCCTGGTCCTCCTCCTGACTTTCTGTCCATTGTGTCTCATCATTATCCACCTCTTGCGACATGATTTGCACTTTCCCACTGTCACCTTCAGGTGACCATGGCTCCTCAAATCGCTACATGTGATTTTCTGTTGCCCTGTTCAAAGATGGCCGGTCAAGAGGCCCAAATTTATCGATGGAAAAGTGAACAGCTCTTGGGCTAACCATGGACTCTAATCTCTCCTTCAAACCACAGCGAGAGGCCAAAATCTATAAATGGAAAGATGAACAAAACAGCTCTTTGAAGTGTCCAAGTGTGAGATCAGTTGCCTCAGGGCACTCAGAATGGTGGGAGGAAGGAGGATCAGGGTGAGGAAGATGCCGACTCCAAGTAAAAAAAAATCTCCCGGATCTGCACATTCCTCAACCACAAATCTACAAAAACACTAGTGCACGCGCTCATCATCTCCCTTCTCGATGATTGCAACCTCCTGCTCTGTGGCTTCCCTTCTAACACTCTCGCATTCCTCCAATCTATCCTAAACTCTATTGTGTGACTAATCCACCTTCCCCTCGCTATTCCCTGGCCTCTCCTTTCTGTCAATCCCTTCACTGGCTCCCCATTACCCAGACACTCCAGTTCAAAACCCTATCATTGGAATGCAAAGCTATCCACAACCTGTCTCCTCCATACATCTGTGACCTAGTCTCCCGGTACTTACCTGCACGCAACCTCCGATCCTCACAAGATTTCCTTCTCTACCTCCCCTCTTATCTCCTCTTCTCACAATCGCATGCAAGATTGCTCCCGTGCATCCCCCCTTCTCTGGAATTCTCTACACCACCATTTCTGTCTCTCACCTACTGTTGAAACCTTTAAAAGGAAGCTGAAGAACCACCTCTTGCGACATGCGTACAACCTGCAGTACCCCTCGCTCCACCATACCACTGCAAGACCAGCTCTATCCTGACCTACTGTATCCTCACCCATGCCTTGTAGACTGAGTTCTCGCAGGCAGGGTCCTCTTCTCTCCTGTACAAGTCGCTGTCACATTTTTGTTCAAGATTATTGTAATTGTTTTTGCGATGTATACCCCTTTTTCACATGTAAAGTGCCATGGAATAAATGGCGATAAAGTAATAATAATAATGTGATCCAGACTCACATCTACTGAGACTGGGCCATGTGAAACACAGGGTGGTGGAGGCAAACTGACTGGAAACTTTATCTGCTATCCAACCAACAACCTTTTCACACTGCTCTAGCTTCAATAGTGGTGTTCCGCGGCCCCCTAGAAATTGGGACAGGAAGGTAGTTCGACATGATGTGGGTGTTTGTTGTGCTCCCTCAGCAGGCACAGTTTCATCTTGCTCACAGCCTCTGCGTGCACTATCACCATCACCATAACGTCCACTTCCCTGTCCCTTGACACACACCTTGCACATTTTAAATGGAATTTAAGATTTGTCACGCTGCCAAAACTGTCTGTATTTGTTACGGGTCCGGGTGGTGGAACCTCTGTGCCGAGGTGCAAGGAGGGACCCAGAGGGGCGTGACTAAGTATCAACCCGAACCGACCCTGGTCGGACGGCAGCAAACGACACCGTGACCAGGGAGGATCCGGGCTGAGGGACCAGGTGATACTCCGGGGATGACCTTGTAAGAGAGCAGGTGGCTCCCACGGGTCAGATGGCTGGGACTGACCGGTATGACGGATGGACACGGCAAGCAGGCAGGAGTCTCTGGTAGCTGACAGGTGGTCACAGTACGTGACAGCAGAGCAGGTAGTAGTCTCTAGGTTTACCAGGCAGGTGGTCACAGCAAGTGACGGCAGAGCCTCCAGGCAGGCTGGCAGGAAACAGGCGGGCGCTCCCAGGTGAGTGGGCAGACCGACAAGGCAGGTAACAGGCAGGTAACAGGTGGGTGCTCCCAGGTGAGCGGGCTGACGGACACAGCAGGTAACAGGCGGGTGCTCCCAGGTGAGCGGGCTGACAGACACAGCAGGTAACAGGTGAGCGTTCCCAGGTGAGCGGGCTGACGGACTCTGCAGGTAACAGATGGATGCTCCCAGGTGAGCGGACAGACAGACAGGGCAGGTAACAGGCGGATGCTCCCAGGTGAGCGGACTGGCAGACAGGGAAGGTAACAGGCAGGTAACAGGTGAGCGCTCCAGGTGAGCAGGCTGGCAGGCTCGGCAGGTAACGGGCAGATAACAGGCTGGCAGGCAGGACGAGGAGTCAGGCTAGCAGCGGGACCTGAGGGCTGAAGCAGAGATCAGAAACAGTGCAACAACTTTGCTCGGGCACCTCCATTTTGGACGAGTTGCCCTATATATGGGAGGACCCTCGGCTATTGGCCGGGCACTCCTTTGGACGGCGAGCGCGGCCCCTTTAAGAGGGGAGGAGCGCGCATGCGTGCGCCCTAAGCACAGTGCCCGGGGGACTGCACGCGCAGACAGCAGGCTGAGAAGGAGAGCGGGGAGTGTGGTGAGAGGGTTGGCGTCTCTGCCCGGCAGGAGGCAGAGACGCCGAAGCTACAGGGCTGCGTGCGCCGACAGCAGGCTGGGAAGGAGAGCGGGGCGCGAGGAGGTGAGAGGGACGGTGTCTCTGCCTGGAAGAAGGCAGAGACGCCGATGCTACAGTACCCCCCCCTTTACGCCCACCTTTTTTTAGGCCAGAAAGGAATTTTTCAAGGAGAAGCGGGGCGTGGATGTTCTCCCTGGGTTCCCAAGTTCTCTCCTCAGGGCCAAACCCCTTCCAATCCACCAGAAAAAAAGTTCTCCCTCTTACCCTCTTAGTGGCCAGAATACTCTCTACCTCAAAGACGTCCTCAGCGGAAACCGGAGCAGGGGAAGTACCTGGATTGTTGGAAAAAGAGTTAAAGACAACGGGTTTGAGGAGAGATACGTGGAAGGAGTTGGGAATCCGTAAGGTGGCCGGGAGTTTTAACTTGTAGGCCACTGGATTAATTTGCTTGAGGATTTCGAAAGGGCCGATGAAGCGAGGACCTAACTTGTAGGAGGGTATCTTGAGCCGCACATGTTTGGAGGAGAGCCAAACCTTGTCTCCCGGACGGAATTGAGGCAGATCCAGACGTCTCTTATCAGCATATCTCTTCATCCGCTCGGAGGACTGAAGAAGTGCGGACCTAGTACTCTCCCAAATGGTAGAAAACTCGCTGACAAGAGACTCCGCGGCAGGGTTGTCCACAGAAGAAGAGACGGAAAACGGAATCCTGGGGTGTTGGCCATAGACGATAAAGAACGGGGACTTGGAAGAGGATTCGCTCTCGTGGTTATTATAAGAGAATTCGGCCCAAGGAAGGAGGTCCACCCAATCAGAATGGTGGGCATTAACAAAGTGCCGGAGGTAGCTGGTAAGGATCTGATTGATCCGCTCCACTTGACCATTGGACTGAGGGTGGTAAGCGGAGGAGAAATCCAGGGTGACATCCAGCAGTTTACATGTGGCTCTCCAGAAGCATGAGGTGAACTGAACCCCTCGATCCGACACGATGTGGAGGGGTAGGCCATGGAGACGGAAGATATGGCGGATAAAATCCTTAGCCAGCTCAGGTGCAGATGGGAGACCAGGTAGGGGAATGAAGTGGGCCATTTTAGAAAAGCGGTCCGCGACCACCCAAATGACAGTACACCCGGCAGAAACAGGGAGATCGGTAATGAAGTCCATAGCGATGTGTTGCCATGGGGCAACAGGTATGGGAAGCGGCAGGAGATGACTGGCTGGTAAGTGTCTGGGAACTTTGTTGCGGCCACAAGATGAACAGGCAGAGACGAAGTCTACCACATCCTTACGCAGAGTAGACCACCAGTAATGCCGGGAAATGAACAGGAAGGTCTTCTTTTGGCCGGCATGGCCAGCTAGTTTAGAAGAATGACCCCAGCGAAGAAACTTCTCACGGTCAGGAACCGCTATGAACGTCTTGCCGAGTGGAAGATGAGTCAAATCCAAGGGGGACACATTCATCACCTTGGAGGGGTCGATAATGTGCATAGGCTCCTCCTCTTGATTGGAGGACAGGAAGGATCGGGACAAGGCATCAGCTTTGACATTCTTGTCCGCCGGGCGGAAATGAAGGATGAAATCGAAGCGGGCAAAAAACAAAGACCACCGGGCCTGACGTGGATTAAGTCTCTGGGCATTTTGGAGATATGCCAGATTTTTGTGATCTGTGTAGATGATCACCGGGTATAGAGCCCCTTCAAGCAGATAGCGCCACTCCTCCAGCGCCAATTTGACGGCTAGCAATTCTCGGTCTCCTATGGAGTAATTGCGCTCAGAGGAGGAGAAGATTTTGGAGAAAAAGCCGCAGGTTACCATTCTCCCGCATGAAGACTTTTGGGTGAGCACCGCTCCGGCTCCAGAGGAGGAAGCATCAACCTCCAGGTAGAACTGTTTGTTGCAGTCCGGACTGTGCAGCACAGGGGCAGAGGAGAAGGCTTGCTTCAGGGAAAGGAAGGCCTCCTCAGCTTCGGGTGGCCATACCTTGGGATTTGCTCCCTTACGGGTGAGCGCAGATATGGGAGCAGTCCGAGACGAGAAGTGTGGAATGAAGAGACGATAGTAATTAGCGAAGCCCAGGAATCGCTGTATCGCCTTCAACCCCTCCGGACGGGGCCCCTTTAGCACAGCAGAGAGCTTCTCTGGATCCATACGCAAGCCTGTCTGGGAGATAACATAGCCCAGGAATGGAAGAGAGGTCTGCTCAAAAAGGCACTTCTCATATTTAGCATAGAGGTGGTTCTGCCTGAGCCTAAGCAGGACCTGACGAACATCCCTCCGGTGTGTGGGAAGATCCGGAGAGAAGACCAAGATGTCGTCCAGGTATACCACCACGCAGGAGTAAAGAAGGTCACGGAAGATGTCGTTGACCAGTTCTTGGAAGACGGCGGGAGCATTGCAGAGGCCGAAGGGCATCACACGGTACTCATAGTGTCTGTCCCGGGTATCAAATGCCGTTTTCCACTCTTCTCCTTGACGGATACGGACCAGGTTATACGCTCCACGTAGATCCTGCTTGGAAAAGATCCTGGCGCCTTTAAGGCGAACAAATAACTCGGAGATGAGCAGCAGGGAGTATTTATTTTTTACCGTGATCTGATTGAGTCCTCTATAGTCAATACAGAGGCGTAGAAAGCCATCCTTTTTTTTGACAAAGAAGAATCCGGCTCCAGCCGGGGAAGTAGACTTCCGGATGAATCCCATAGCCAGATTCTCCTCTATGTACTCAGACATGGCCTGGGTTTCAGCCGCAGACAATGGATAAATACGCCCACGGGGTGGAGTGGCGCCAGGTACCACGTCGATCGGGCAATCATATAGCCTATGAGGTGGCAATGTCTCTGCTTCTTTTTTACCGAAGACGTCAGCATAGGGCCAGTAAGGAGCCGGAAGACCGGGTAAATTAGCTGGGGTAGGTGGTGGACGAACCGGAACCAGGCAGGTCTTATGGCAGGCCGGCCCCCACCGGAGTACTTCACCTGATTGCCAGTTCAACACGGGTTCATGTGTCTGGAGCCAAGGTAGGACTAGCAATAGGGAGTGGGAGAGTCTGGGTAGCACATGGAAGGAGATTACCTCAGAGTGCAACATTCCCACCTGCAGGTTTATGGGTTCCGTGACGAGCAGGATGGTCACCGGAAGGAGTCTTCCATCCACGGAGGCGACTGACAATGGTTCAGCCAGAGACTTGGTGGGAATCCGGTATTTCTCAACCAGGGACTGGGAAATGAGGTTTCCAGCGGCTCCAGAATCCTGGTGGGCGAGTTCAAAGTGACGGTTCTCTCCCCAGGAGATAGAGACCGACAAAGTCAGGGATGGAGAGGGCTTACTTTTGTCTAGGGCGACCTCTCCGAGTGGTCCTAGACACTGGAGTTTCCCGGCCTCTCTGGGCAGGAACGGATCAGGTGCTCCTTACTGCCACAATAGAAGCAGCTCCCCTCAGCTCGGCGTGACTCTTGGTGAGATTTGACCATCTTGGTCTGGTCGATCTGCATGGGCTCGGGTGAGTGCGCCCGGGGAGTGACAGAAGAGGAGACAGGTCTCTGGAAAGTAGGAGCAAGGCGGGGAAACTTCTCTCACAGGTGGTTTCTTTGGTGCGCTCTTGAAACCGGATGTCAATCCGGGTAGCCAGCGACACCAGGTCATCCAGGGTGGTAGGAATGTCCCGACCGGCGAGCTCGTCTTTAATCCGACCGGAAAGGCCCTCCCAGAAGACGGACACCAGGGCCTCGTTATCCCAGGCAAGCTCAGAAGCGAGGGTGCGGAACCGTATGGCATATTGGCCCACGGTGAGACTCCCTTGGCGGAGACGTAGCAGAGAGGAGGCTGAAGAGGTCTTACGTCCCGGTTCATCGAAGGCTCTCTGGAAAGCAGTGAGGAAAGATGACAGGTCGGACACCAGGGGGTCCCCTTTCTCCCACAGGGGGTTAAGCCATGCGAGTGCCTCCCCAGTGAGATGGGACATGATGAATGCCACTTTGGCCCGGTCGGAGATAAACTGATGAGCCAAGAGTTCAAAGTGCAGGGTGCACTGGTTTATGAAGCCCCGAGCTACAGCGGGGTCGCCTCCGAAACGAGAAGGTGCAGAAAGTTGGGGTCCGGGGAAGGATGCCATGGTATTGGTGGGCAGCGGGGGTGCCAGTCGTGCGACTAGCGGTGGTTACTGGTGGAGCAGTCAGTGTGTCCAGGCGGGAGTTGACACTCCGTAGGTGGTTCAGGATGGATTTCTGTTGGGATCTCTGACAGGAGACTTTGTGGTATAGGTCAGAGAGCGAGGGAGCTTGGGTGCCACCGGGTTCCATGGTCCGAGCAAACTGTTACGGGTCCGGGTGGTGGAACCTCTGTGCCGAGGTGCAAAGAGGGACCCAGAGGGGCGTAGCTAAGTATCAACCCGAACCGACCCTGGTCGGACGGCAGCAAACGACACCGTGACCAGGGAGGATCCGGGCTGAGGGACTAGGTGCTACTCCGGGGACGACCTTGTAAGAGAGCAGGTGGCTCCCACGGGTCAGATGGCTGGGACTGACCTGTATGACGGATGGACACGGCAAGCAGGCAGGAGTCTCTGGTAGCTGACAGGTGGTCACGGTACGTGACAGCAGAGCAGGTAGTAGTCTCTAGGTTTACCAAGCAGGTGGTCACAGCAGAGCCTCCAGGCAGGCTGGCAGGAAACAGGCGGGCGCTCCCAGGTGAGCGGGCAGACCGACAAGGCAGGTAACAGGCAGGTAACAGGTGGGTGCTCACAGGTGAGCGGGCTGACGGACACAGCAGGTAACAGGCGGGTGCTCCCAGGTGAGCGGGCTGACAGACACAGCAGGTAACAGGTGAGCGCTCCCAGGTGAGCGGGCTGACGGACTCTGCAGGTAACAGACGGATGCTCCCAGGTGAGCGGACAGACAGACAGGGCAGGTAACAGGCGGATGCTCCCAGGTGAGCGGACTAGCAGACAGGGAAGGTAACAGGTGAGCGCTCCAGGTGAGCAGGCTGGCAGGCTCGGCAGGTAACGGGCAGATAACAGGCTGGCAGGCAGGACAAGGAGTAAGGCTAGCAGCGGGACCTGAGGGCTGAAGCAGAGACCAGAAACAGTGCAACAACTTTGCTCGGGCACCTCCATTTTGGAGGAGGTGCCCTATATATGGGAGGACCCTCGGCTATTGGCCGGGCACTCCTTAGGACGGCGCGCTCGGCCCCTTTAAGAGGGGAGGAGCGCGCGCGCGCCCTAAGCACAGTGCCCGGGGTACTGCACGCGCCGACAGCAGGCTGAGAAGGAGAGCGGGGAGCGTGGTGAGAGGGACGGCGTCTCTGCCCGGCAGGAGGCAGAGACGCCGAAGCTACAGGGCTGCGCGCGCCGACAGCAGGCTGGGAAGGAGAGCGGGGAGCGAGGAGGTGAGAGGGACGGCGTCTCTGCCTGGAAGAAGGCAGAGATGCCGATGCTACAGTATTATTACCGCAGTAATATAGGATCACGTCTGATGAGATGACCACAGTTTTAGGTTGTGCCCTGGGAGTCAGACATGCTTCCTGCCCCAGGGGTCTTCCCCATGCTGTTCCCATGTCACACACCACATGGCCAGGTCAGGTTGTAAAATGTTAAAATGACATTCCTCGGTGAATGCATTTGTCCTGGTTGAAAGCAATGCAAAAGGGCAAAAATGCATCAAAAACGCTACGTGTGAACATTTTTGTTTTTGTATATTTATTTTGCCTTATATACAAGTCATTATCCTGGAAACGATGTTCCTTAACATATTTCCCAGGAAAATTCATTTTTGTTTTTGTACTGTATGTTTTATTGTGAGTCCGTAAAAGTGGCATAATACCTCTGACAACGTTGTTGACAGCAGTGACCGGGGAGTCAGAAATGCTTCCAGTGGTCTTCCCCATGCTGTTCCCATGTCATCTGAGCACTGTTCCCATCGATTTGGGCAATTTTCAGGCCCTCTGCAGATTGCCGGTGGAGGGCGCCAGAAAAATGCTCGAGTTTCCCATAGACTTACATTGGGCTTGTTACTCGGACCGAGCACTTGAACATTCCAATTTGCTCGACTCGAACAAAGTACCTGAGCATTTTAGTGCTCACTCATCACTAAGGGTTATAGTGGCTGCAGAGTTGAATTAAATACTGTATATATACACTGCTCAAAAAAATAAAGGGAACACTCAAATAACACATCCTAGATCTGAATGAATGAAATATTCTCATTGAATACTTTGTTCTGTACAAAGTTGAATGTGCTGACAATAAAATCACACAAAAATCATCAATGTAAATCAAATTTATTAACCAATGGTGGCCTGGATTTGGAGTCACCTCCAAAATTAAAGTGGAAAAACACACTACAGGCTGATCCAACTTTGATGTAATGTCCTTAAAACAAGTCAAAATGAGGCTCAGTATTGTGTGTTGCCTCCATGTGCCTGTATGACCTCCCTACAACGCCTGGGCATGCTTCTGATGAGGTTGCGGATGGTCTCCTGTAGGATCTCCTTCCTCCTCCTTAATTTTACGTCTTTGATGCGGAGATATTAGAAAAGTATGTGTTCCCTAATGAGTGGATTTTCGTTATATCCAAGTGGGTGTTATCAGATAGTTTTAACTGGTGGTGGGAACTTCTTCTCCCTGTACAGAGGCGTAGCTAGGGGTTCAGCTCAGGAAGGGGGTGGGGCAAAACATCTGAGTGGGCCCCTAACCAGGTAACCCTGATTACAACTATGGTGGAGCTCCCTAATTGTTGGTACAGGGGAACCTCAGTAGACCGTCCTGTTATTGAAAATATATCTATATACAAAGACCAGCATTGATATTACTGCCATATGGTGACATATAGTGATAGATACCAGTCCTGCATAACATATAAGAGATTACAGTACAGTTATAGATGGTGACTTACTGCTGACGTTCTGTCTTAAGGAATCGTTCACTTTTCTCACCTTTTCCATCTGGCCCAGACCGACACGACAACTTCTCCAGCCAGGACTCATCTGCAGAGACTACAACAAAGACACATTCAACTTCCCACATTTCCAGCCCCGTCACCATCTACTCCCAACCTGCACAAACTCCTTATCCTGCTGATACCCCAATACTGAGCTGCTGCTGCCATATGTGTCCCTATTACTGCACCTGCTGTGTGGTACAATAACAGCACTCCTATTACTGCCCCACATAGTAATGCCACCATTGTGCCCCATACATGGTAATAACACCCCATATGCAACTTTGATGGTCACAATACTCTGAGTGCCCCTATAACAATACTATTTAAGTGCACACTTAACATTTAATATTGTCCCCTAACTTCCCCCATGTCCTCTATACACTGTATGGTGAGCCTACAGCAAAACTATACACAGTATAATGCCCCACAGTTCCCCTATACACAATATGATAATCCTACAGCTCCCTTAAACATCTTATGATGTCCCCTAAACACAGTAGGATGAGTCCACAGCTCCGCTATACACCGTATGATGTCCCCACTGCTCTCCTATACACAGTATGATGGGCTCACACTTCCCATATACACAGTATAATGCTGACAGAGCTCCACTATAGAAAGTATAATGTCTCCCAAAGCTTCCCTATGCACAGTATAATTCCCCCACAGCTCCCCTATACACAGTATGGTGGGACCACAGCCCCCATATACATAGTATGATGGGCCCACAGCTCCCGTACATACAGTATGATATCCCCCAGAGTTCCCCTATACACAGCACAATGGGTCAACTGCTTCTCTATACACAGTATAATGCCCCCACAGCTCCACAACGCACAGTATGGTGGGCCCACAACTACCTTATACTCAGTATGATGGTCTCACAGTGTAGCGTCGGCGTCCCTGCCTCCTGCTAGGCAGGGACGCTGTTCCCCTCACCTCTCCGCTCCGTGCCCGGCGTCTTCCTCCCGCTTTGCTGGCAGCGCGCGCTGCTTCCCGGCCACTGTGCTTAGGGGGAGCGCGCGCGCGCTCCCCCTCTCTTAAAGGGGCCGCGCGCACCGTCCTAGGGAGTCCCCGGCCAATGGCCGGAGGACCTCACCATATATAAGGCACCTCCTCCAAAATGGAGGTGCCCGAGCAATGTTGTTGCATAGCCTATCACTCTGCTTCAGCCCTCAGGTCCCGTTACCAGATACCTGCCAGTTACCTGCCAGATTCCTGCTTGATACCTGCCTGATAGTTGTCTATCTGCTTACATTCCTGCGGTCCAACAGTCTGCCTACCAGCCCTGCCAGTCTGTCTATGGATCTGTTCGCCCGCTCACCTGGGAGCGTCCGCCTGCTACCTGGCTGCTAGCCTACCTGGAGGCTCTGCCGTCACGTGCTGTGACCACCTGCCTGTCCAGAGACTCTTACCCGCTCACCTGGGAGCGTCCGCCTGCTACCTGCCTGCTAGCCTACCTGGAGACTCTGCCGTCACGTGCTGTGACCACCTGCCTGTCCAGAGACTCTTACCCGCTCACCTGGGAGCGTCCGCCTGCTACCTGGCTGCTAGCCTACCTGGAGGCTCTGCCGTCACGTGCTGTGACCACCTGCCTATCCAGAGACTCTTACCCGCTCACCTGGGAGCGTCCGTCTGCTACCTGCCTGCTAGCCTACCTGGAGGCTCTGCCATTACCTGCTGTGACCACCTGCCTGTCCAGAGACTCTTGCCCGCTCACCTGGGAGCGTCCACCTGCTACCTGCCTGCTAGCCTATCTGGAGGCTTAGCCGTCACTTGCTGTGACCACCTGCCTGTCCAGAGACTCTTGCCCGCTCACCTGGGAGCGTCCACCTGCTACCTGCCTGCTAGCCTATCTGGAGGCTTAGCCGTCACTTGCTGTGACCACCTGCCTGTCCAGAGACTCTTGCCCGCTCACCTGGGAGCGTCCACCTGCTACCTGCCTGCTAGCCTATCTGGAGGCTTAGCCGTCACTTGCCGTGACCACCCGCCTATCAAGAGACTGTCCCCGTCACTTGCCGTGACCTCCTGCCCTTCTACCCAGAGACTGTCCCCGTCACTTGCCGTGACCTCCTGCCATTCTACCCAGAGACTGTCCCCGTCACTTGCTGTGACTACCTGCCCGCCTACCCTGGGAGCCACCCGCTTCCTTACAAGGACTGTCCCTTTGTATCGTTGCTCAGAGGTTCCACCTCCCAGACCCGTTACAGTTTGCTCGGGGCAATGGAACCCGGTGCCACCCAAGCTCCCTCGCTCTCGGACTTATGTCATGAACTTTCCCGTCAGAGGTCCCAACAGGAGTCCATCCTGAGTCACCTGCGTAGTGTTAACTCCCGCCTGGACACATTGTCTACCTCTTCGGGAGCTGCCTCCACACGCCCATCAACACCATGGCATCTCTTCCCGGGCCCCGCCTCTCCGCTCCTCCTCGTTTTGGCGGAGATCCCAGCCTGGCACGGGGCTTCATTAACCAGTGCACTCTGCACTTCGAACTGTTGGCACACCAGTTTTCCACCGACCGAGCCAAAGTAGCCTTCATCATGTCCCATCTCACGGGAGAGGCACTGGCTTGACTAAATCCTCTATGGGAGAGAGGAGACCCCCTGGTGTCCAACCTGCCAGCCTTTCTCACGGCTTTCCGGAAAGTCTTCGACGAACCAGGACGGAAGACCTCAGCTGCATCATCTCTGTTACGCCTTCGTCAAGGAAATCTCACCGTGGGCCAATATGCCATACGGTTCCGTACCCTTGCCTCGGAGCTGGCCTGGGATAACGACGCTCTGGTATCCGTCTTCTGGGAGGGTCTGTCCGGCCGTATTAAAGATGAACTCGCTGGTCGGGACATTCCTACCACTCTCGACGACGTAATAACTCTTGCCACCCGGATTGACATCCGGTTCCAGGAGCGCGAAAAAGAGGTCACCCGTGAGAGGAGGTTTCCACGTCTAGCCCCTACCTTCCAGAAACCCGTCACTTCTCCCGTTACTCCCCAGGCGCACTCACCCGAGCCTATGCAGGTCGACCAGACCAAGATGGTCAAGACCCGTCAAGAGTTACGCCGAGCCGAGGGGAGCTGCTTCTACTGTGGCAGTAAAAAGCACCGGATCCGTTCCTGCCTGGAGAGGTCGGGAAATGCCTGTGTCTAGGATTGCTCAGAGAGGTCGTCCTAGATAAGAGTAAACCCTCTCCATCTCTGTTGCTGTCGGTCTCTATCATCTGCGGGGAGAACCGTTATTTTGAACTAGCCCAACTTGACTCTGGAGCTGCCGGAAATCTCATTTCTCAGTCCCTGGTAGAGAAATACCGCATTCCCACCAAACCTCTAGCTGTACCCTTATCTGTCGCTGCCGTAGATGGGGGCCTCTTACCACATCCCATTCAACTCATCACTGAATCCTTAACCCTGCAGGTGGGAATGCTGCACTCAGAGAGCATCTTCTTTCATGTTCTGCCTGGACTCTCTCACGCCCTCTTGCTAGGCCTACCTTGGCTTCAGAAACATGCACCCGTGCTTGATTGGCAGACCGAAGAAATCCTTCGCTGGGGACAGGACTGCCATATGACTTGTTTAGTTCCCGTTCATCCTGCTCGTCCTTCTCCTACCCCAGCCAAGCTACCTGGTCTTCCGGTTCCCTATTGGTCTTATGCGGACGTCTTTAATAAAAAGGAGGCAGAGACATTACCCCCTCATAGACCATACGACTGCCCAATCGACCTGATGCCCGGCGCTACTCCTCCCCGTGGGCGTATTTACCCTTTGTCCGCTGCTGAGACCCGGTCCATGTCTGAATATATTGAGGAGAATCTGGCCCGGGGATTTTTCCGGAAATCGACCTCCCCGGCGGGAGCAGGCTTCTTCTTCGTCAAAAAGAAGGACGGCTCACTCCGTCCCTGTATAGACTATAGAGGCCTTAACCAAATCACGGTGAAGAATAAATACCCCCTTCCGCTCATTCCGGAATTATTTGACCGTCTGAGGGGGGCTAGAATCTTCACCAAGCTGGACCTTCGTGGGGCGTATAACCTGGTCCGTATCCGTCAGGGGGATGAATGGAAGACGGCATTCAACACCCGGGACGGCCACTATGAATACCTGGTAATGCCCTTCGGTCTCTGTAACGCTCTCGCCGTCTTTCAAGAGTTGGTCAATGACATCTTCCGGGACCTTCTCTACTCCTGCGTAGTGGTGTACCTGGATAACATCTTGGTCTTCTCTCCGGATCTTCTCACTCACCGGAGGGATGTTCGTCAGGTCCTGCTCAGGCTCAGGCAGAACCACCTCTACGCTAAATATGAGAAGTGCCTCTTTGAGGAGACCTCGCTTCCGTTTTTGGGCTACATAATCTCTCAGACCGGCCTACGAATGGATCCTGAGAAACTGTCTGCCACCCAGATGTGGCCCCTACCAGAGGGGTTGAAGGCTATTCAGCGGTTGCTGGGCTTCGCCAACTACTACCGCCTCTTCATACCGCACTTCTCTTCCCGGACTGCCCCAATCTCTGCGCTCACCCGTAAGGGCACTAATCCCAGAGAATGGCCGCCCGAAGCAGAGGAAGCCTTTCTTTCCTTAAAACAGGCTTTCTCTTCTGCCCCGGTGCTGCATCGTCCGGACGGCAACAAACAATTCTTCCTGGAAGTGGACGCCTCCTCCTCTGGAGCCGAAGCGGTACTTACCCAAAAGTCGTCTTCCGGAAGAATGGTAACTTGCGGCTTCTTCTCAAAACTCTTCTCCCCTTCTGAGCGCAATTATTCTATAGGAGACCGAGAGTTATTGGCCATTAAGCTGGCACTGGAGGAGTGGCGTTACCTGCTCGAGGGGGCTCTTCACTCGGTAATTATTTACACGGACCACAAGAACTTGGCTTACCTCCAGAGCGCCCAAAGACTTAACCCGCGCCAAGCCCGGTGGTCCTTGTTTTTTGCCCGCTTTGATTTCGTTCTTCATTTTCGCCCGGCAGACAAAAACATCAAAGCTGACGCCTTGTCCCAATCCTTCCTGGTGTCTGATCTAGAGGAGGAGCCTAAGCACATCATTGATCCCGCCAGAGTAATGCAGGTGGCCCCCATGAATCTAAATCGTCTCCCTCCCGGTAAGACGTTCGTAACAGTACCTGATCGGAAGAAGGTCCTACACTGGGGTCACTCGTCTAAGCTAGCTGGCCACGCCGGTCAGAAAAAGACCCTCCAGCTTATTTCCCGGCATTACTGGTGGCCTACCCTGCACAAGGACGTAATAGACTTTGTTTCAGCTTGTGTGTCCTGCGCCCGCAACAAGGTTCGAGACACCTGCCAGCCGGTCGCCTCCTTCCTCTTCCAGTGCCTGCTGCCCCGTGGCAGCATATAGCTATGGACTTTATAACGGATCTCCCTGTCTCTGCCGGTTGTACGGTCATTTGGGTGGTCGCTGACCGCTTTTCCAAGATGGCTCACTTCATTCCCCTGCCGGGCCTCCCGTTTGCACCCGAGCTGGCTAAAGACTTTATCCGCCACATCTTCCGTCTCCATGGCCTGCCCCTCCACATCGTGTCGGATCGTGGGGTTCAGTTCACCTCACACTTCTGGAGAGCCACATGTAAGCTACTTGACGTCACCCTGGACTTCTCCGCTTACCACCCACAGTCCAGTGGTCAAGTGGAGCGGATCAATCAAATCCTGACCAGTTACCTCCGGCACTTCGTTAATGCCCACCATTCGGACTGGGTGGATCTCCTACCATGGGCCGAGTTCTATTACAATAATCACGAGAGCGAATCTTCCTCCAAATCTCCGTTTTTTGTAGTCTTCGGTCAGCATCCTCGGATCCCATTTCCCGTCTCCACCTCGGTGGACAATCCGGCTGCGGAATCTCTCGTTAGCGAATTCTCCTCCATTTGGGAGAGTACCCGATCCGCACTCCTTCAGTCGTCCGAGCGGATGAAAAAACATGCTGACAAAAAACGCCTGGACCCTCCACAATTCCGTCCTGGAGATAAAGTCTGGCTCTCGTCCAAGTATGTCCGGCTCAAGATTCCTTCCTGCAAGTTAGGGCCTCGGTTCATCGGCCCACTGGAAGTTATCAAACAAATCAATACGGTGGCATATAAATTGAAACTCCCGGCCAACTTGCGGATCCCTAACTCCTTCCATGTATCTCTCCTCAAACCCGTGGTACTTAACTCTTTCTCCAAGTCTCCAGGTACGCCTCTTGCTCCGGTTTCCGCTGAAAACGAGTTTGAGGTAGAGAACATTCTGGCCACCAAAAGGGTAAGAGGAAAAACCTTTTTTCTAGTAGATTGGAAGGGGTTTGGTCCTGAGGAGAGAACGTGGGAGCCCCGGGAGAACATCCATGCCCCTCTCATCCTTGATAAATTTCTGTCTGGCCTAAAAAAGGGGGGCCTAAAGGGGGGGTGTACTGTAGCGTCGCTGTCCCTGCCTCCTGCTAGGCAGGGACGCTGTTCCCCTCACCTCTCCGCTCCGTGCCCGGCGTCTTCCTCCCGCTCTGCTGGCAGCGCGCGCTGCTTCCCGGCCACCGTGCTTAGGGCGCACGCGTGTGCGCTCCCCCTCTCTTAAAGGGGCCACGCGCGCCATCCTAAGGAGTCCCCGGCCAAAGGCCGGAGGACCTCACCATATATAAGGCACCTCCTCCAAAATGGAGGTGCCCGAGCAATGTTGTTGCATAGCCTATCACTCTGCTTCAGCCCTCAGGTCCCGTTACCAGATACCTGCCAGTTACCTGCCAGTTACCTGCCAGATTCCTGCTTGATACCTGCCTGATACTTGTCTATCTGCTTACATTCCTGCGGTCCGACAGTCTGCCTACCAGCCCTGCCAGTCTGTCTATGGATCTGTTCGCCCACTCACCTGGGAGCGTCCGCCTGCTACCTGGCTGCTAGCCTACCTGGAGGCTCTGCCGTCACGTGCTGTGACCACCTGCCTGTCCAGAGACTCTTACCCGCTCACCTGGGAGCGTCCGCCTGCTACCTGCCTGCTAGCCTACCTGGAGACTCTGCCGTCACGTGCTGTGACCACCTGCCTGTCCAGAGACTCTTACCCGCTCACCTGGGAGCGTCCGCCTGCTACCTGTCTGCTAGCCTACCTGGAGGCTCTGCCGTCACGTGCTGTGACCACCTGCCTGTCCAGAGACTCTTGCCCGCTCACCTGGGAGCGTCCACCTGCTACCTGCCTGCTAGCCTATCTGGAGGCTTAGCCGTCACTTGCCGTGACCACCCGCCTGTCAAGAGACTGTCCCCGTCACTTGCCGTGACCTCCTGCCCTTCTACCCAGAGACTGTCCCCATCACTTGCCGTGACCTCCTGCCCTTCTACCCATAGACTGTCCCCGTCACTTGCCGTGACTACCTGCCCGCCTACCCTGGGAGCCACCCGCTTCCTTACAAGGACTGCCCCTTTGTATCGTTGCTCAGAGGTTCCACCTCCCAGACCCGTTACACACAGCTCCTGTACATACAATATGATGTCCCCCAGAGTTCCCCTATACATAGAATGATGTCCCAACTTCTCCCCAAAACACAGTATAATGACCCCCACAGTAGTACTCTCACGTCATGATGGCCCCCACACTGTATATTGGCCCCCACCTTAGCACCCACACTGTATAATGTCTCCCACAGTGTATAATGTCCCCTACAGTAGCCCCCACAGTGTTTATTGGCCCTCACAGTATTCCCCACACTGTATAATGGCCCTTATACTTCATAATAGCTGCCACAGTAGTCCTCACAATTTATGAGGGCCCAGCTCAGTAGTCCCCACACTGTATAATGGCCCTCACATTAGCTCCCATACAGTATAATGGCCCCCCACAGTAGTCCCTAAATTGTCTACGGGCTCCCACATTGTATGATGGCCCCCAAACTGTATAATGGCCCTCTCGTTAGCTCCCTTAGCTACCAATGCGCTGAAGTCATCATGCAGGTACATGCCCAGGACGTTGGAGTCCCAACACGGTGCAATGACGTCACCATGCTAGGACTCTGACCTTCTATTCACGCGCTGGTGCCCCGGCCAGTGCATTACCCAGACATTCTGTAGAACACAGGCTTAAAGACACCTGCTTTACTGTAGTGCTTAAAGGGAACCTGTAATGTAAAGTAATGCTGGTAACTTGCAGATATGGGGTTAGTCTGCAGGTTAACAGCGTTCTGACACCATGAGGCACTGGCACTGAGAGCCCCACTGCGTGGAGGAAATAAACTTTATTCCTCCTGGCAGGTTTGCTCTTCCTCCAGTTATAGGGGTGGGCTGACACGGTTTCAGTCACTGCTCATTATATAGAGAGTGGTGGCTGTAACTGCGCACCCCGCACTGACTGACAGCCGCTCAGCAGCCGCTGCCACCTGGTAGCTATGCTATTGGTGCACCTACAAACAATAATGCTTCTTAAGTCCCCACTTAATATTGAATAATGTCTCCTGAGTCGCCTCATGTACAGTAATAATGGCGCCAGACCACTAGACTCTTTCGGCTTCTCTCAATTTTCTTCTATTGAGAGAAGAGAATCCTTTTTAATCTGCACATGCAAATAGCAAGCACATGGTCGCATGACCGCCTGATAACGACGGTGATATTGGGGGACTCATGACAGCAGGCGCATCATATCATGACTTGGCAATCTGCAGTCACACAGAGAGACTACAGACACTTATACCAAGCCTTTAATGACTTTATAATAATAATATTAAGAAATAGCTTATTATGAACTTATTATCACTTCCAGCGTTGTTGTTTTCGGCACTGGAGTGGCGTTTTAAACGTAAGCCCCCAGCCCCTGGTCATATACTTATCTTCCAGCGTCTTCCCCACTTTTCAGCACCGCTCCGGTCCCGCGGCGCAATCTTGTAAGCACAGCTGACTGGCCGGGAGTCAGATGCTATGTTACAAGAGGGTGTGACAGAGTCACTGGTATGATATATGAGGGGAGGTGTGTGTCGTACAGGTTGATAGCCTGAAACCAACGGACTTTCTGCCAGCATGTTATATGCTGGTGGGTTAACTCACTTAAAGGGCGTGGTTTTAGGGGAATAACAGTGATGGGAGGGACGTCATTCCCCATACCTCCACCTCAGGGTGTGGCTGAGCATCCTTAAATGTTCAGTCCTGTTTTTTTTCTCTGTGTTTGGAGAGGCAAGGTCTCCAGACTGGACAGCCATAGCTCAGGAGGGAGCTAAAGGTTGGACATAACCTGTGTGTGTGACCCGCACACACATATATGGACTCTGCTATAGTTTATCTTTTGTTTTTGTTGTTTTTGTGGATTAGCCAAGTAAGACTGTATTTATGCTGCTAATAAAGCCTGCAAAGAAAACCCGGGTTCCTGAGTCTACTTCCGGAAGTGGCTGAGTGAGTTGTCCCGCTACAAGGGCAATGCAAGGCTATGAGAGCCAGAGCGAGGCCAGAACAAGGCTCTCATAGACTTGTATTGAAAAGTTACCTCCGGCACGTTCCATGACACACTGGTGCTTTAAATACGATGCAGCTCATGAGTACTGTATGGGGGCTTGTCACATCAATGCTTATAAAAGAACCAGCTCACAAGTATAAAAAGCCCCCTACATACCCATCTCCAGCCACCACAGGCATCAGCTACTGTATGTGATGGAGTGCATATAATCTCATAACAAAACAGTATAATAATAAGCCCCCCAGTGCCCTGCCCCCCTCCCCTACAATACCCCCATCCTATCACATTCACCCCACAGTGACCATGACATGCCTAAAGCCTAAATTTAATTGATCTAATAAATGACATCCTCACTCACCAATGAAGTTTTCAGGAAGGACCAGGAAGTGTCTGAGTTGAATGAAGGAGGGCACTAGGGCTCAGCGTGCGTGAACTAATCAGACTGTCCACAGGGAGAAACAAACTGCAGCGCTGCCAGCCTGGAAGAAGAAGTTCATCAGGTCAGACAGCCTGCACAGTACACTGCACGGACTGAGGCTCTGCACACTGGCCTCTGTGCTATCAGTGTGCAGAGTTTCCGTCTGATGAGAGCAGGCATTTTACTGCCCTCTCCCTCACACCTCATTATAGAAGTGGCTCCGGATGGGCCCCTTCATGTGACGGGGCCTGGGACGACAGCCCCCTCTGCCCCCCCGGTAGCTACGCTATTGTCCCTGTATAATCCTGACCAATCATAAGCAGACAGCAACACATTGGAGAAATAAGAACACACCCCACCATAGCTAAGAGCAGGTTTCTCAGTGTGTGACATGTAATGATACAGCTCTGGTCTGCTGGTCTAACCTCCTGCATGCGTCAGTGTGGGGGGAGGGGCAGTGCAGCTGAGTTTAGCTGTGTCACATTACAATCCCTTCTATCGGCTCTCCTACTCTCATAACACTGTCCCCTCTGCTGTACTGACCCTCCCCACACTGCATCTCCAGAGATTTCAGTAATCACATTTATGACTGCTGTGCTCAGTGCAACTTGTAGTCCCTCTGTAGTGAGATCAGGGCTGTCATTATGTCTCCTACAGAAGAGCTGAACATTTTGCTACTGTGTGAGATGTAATGACATCCCTTACTTACAAGTTATCTGAACAAAGCAGACATACTTTAAGTTTGATTACTGACACATCTCTAGACAGGCAGTGTGTGAGAGAGTAGTATAGCAGACTATGGGCTCGTTCACACCAGTGTATAAATTGGACAAGTGCAATGCGATAAAAAATTGGATTGCACTCAGGCCAATGTTATTTAATGAGGCAGTGCAGATCTGCCTATTTTTTTCCGCTGTATCCTGCATGAGGAAAAAAATCACAGCATGCCATGATTTCACTCCGAAACCAATACAGTGGGAGTAAAATATCACATGGCTTACAGACCATCAGAGTGACATCCGATTTTTACCGATACATTACAGTTCTGTTACATAGTAAACTGTAAACGGTGCAGTAAAAGATTAATAACTGCTGAATAAAAAAGTAGATTGCAAATGGAATGCACATGTACAGTATACGACAAGAGGAAAAAAAATTGGCCCACTTTTCTGGATGAGAATGAGACAGATTTTTATACGCCAGTGTGAGTGAAACCTCATGCCATAAGTAAACCTTATGATGACTTTAATTATACAATATATTCACACAACACTCACTTTATGTTATTATGATTTTATTTTTACAAAGTACCTTATTTATCTAACACAATTAAGTCTAGGTATCACTTATTATTTTTCACTTAACCCCTTTCCGACGAGGTCAGTAATA
Organism: Phyllobates terribilis; assembly: GCF_046119375.1. Classification (NCBI taxonomy): domain Eukaryota; kingdom Metazoa; phylum Chordata; class Amphibia; order Anura; family Dendrobatidae; genus Phyllobates; species Phyllobates terribilis. Next base: position 596,625,183 of record NW_027362765.1, on the reverse strand, counting down.
GTACGTAGCTGCGCCCTGGGACTTTTGGACAAGCTACATACTATTACGCATAATGCGATCGCACCCGCACACAAGCCCGCACACCACTCCCTGCTCATTAACCCCCACAATGCTGTGATCGAAATCGATCGCAGCATTGCGGGGGCAAGGGGGGAGGTGATCGCTATACTCACCTCTCCTGCTGGTATCCAGCGATGTCTGCTGCAGCTTCCTGATGTTGTCATGATGACCTGATGTCGTCATGACAACATCCAGGTCACCAGGAGGCAGGAAGTAACTTTGGTCATGCGCAGTGCATGACCAAAGTAATGTCTCCTCTGTGTGCAGCGCTGACAGGCTGCATGGCATAGGGAGCTGCTGCTCTCTATGCTATGCAGCCAATCAGGATGCAAAAAGTGAAAGTCCCATAGTGGAACAATGTGTAAAATGAAAAAAATGTGTAGTAAAGTGAAAAAAAAAAAAAAAAAAAATTGTAAAAATGTAAAAAAAAAAATGAAAAAAATAATCCCCAAAAAATTAAAATATATTGAACCCATTTTATTTATTATGAAAAAAACCAAAAAAACAATAAAAGTACACATATTTGGTATTGCCGCGTCCAGAACGACCTGACCTATAAAACTGTCCCACTAGTTAACCCCTTTAGTGAACACGGTAAAAAAAAAAAAAAAAAAAAAAAAAGAAGCAAAAAACAATGCTTTATCATCATACCGCCAAACAAAAAATGGATGCAATCAAAAAGACGAGTGTAAATAAAAATGGTACCGCTGAAAACAAGCCACCGTACAGCTCCATCATCCAAAAAAATAAAAAAGTTAGAGCTCTCAGAGCTATCAATTTTACCACACGAGAAACGGCATAAAACGCCCCCCATAAAAACAATTCCGGAATTGCTGTTTTTTGTTTATTTTTCCTCCCAAAAATCGGAATAGAAAGCGATCAAAAAATGTCACTTGCCCGAAAATGGTACCAATAAAAACGTCAGCTTGTCCCGCAAAAAACAAGCTGTCACATGACTCTGTCGGCCAAAATATGGCGATTCAAAAACTAGTCTTTGTAAAAAAAAGGCGTCTTTTAGTGTGTGACAGCTGTCAATCATAAAACCCGATATGAATCTGGTATCGCTGTAATCACACCGACCCGAAGAATAAAGTTGTCTAATTACTTATACCACACGAGGAACGGTGTAAAAAAGTAAAAAATAAACTCTAGAGTTAGGGTTGTGCTAGGATTAGGGTTGAATTAGGGTTGGGGTTAGGGTTGGGTTAGGATTAGGGTTGGGCTAGGGTTAGGGTTGGGTTAGGGTTAGGGTTGGGCTAGGGGTTAGGGTTGGACTAGGGGTTAGGATTGGGCTAGGGTAGGGGTTGTATTAGGGTTGGGGTTAGGGTTGGGATTTTTTCAAAAGTAAAGAAAAAAAAAATGATGATGATATGACGACCAGTGTTGAGTGCAAGTGCTCGCTACTTGAGTTTGTATCGGGTGCTCGGGTATGCACTGAGTATCGTGGGTGTTCGAGTGACATGCTCAAGCCTCTGCCCCATATGCTTTGCGGCCAAAAAAATGTTGCTGGGATCACCTGCCATGCACGAGCGATCCCTGAATGTTTTTTTTTGGGTGTCTAACTACCGTGAAACATGCGGGGCAGGGACTCGAGCATGTCACTCGAGCACCCATGATACATGGTGCATACCCAAGTACCCGATGCAAACTCAAGTCGCGAGCACTTGAGCTCAAGACTAACAACAACTTCTTCAGTATGATGACCTAATGTTATCAAAATCTGTCGTACCTCTGGGTTCAAAATGTACACTATACCCCTTGATAAAATCCTTGAGCGGTCTAGTTTCCAAAATGGAGTCAATTGTGGAGGGTTTACACACCCTGAGGCACATCAGGGGCTCCCAAAATGCAACATGGCGTCCGCTCTTGATTCCAGCCAATTTTGCGTTCAAAAAGTCACACAATGCTCCTTCCCTTCTGAACCCTGACGTGTGCCCAAACAGTGTATTTTCCCCACATATGTGTTATTGGCGTACTCAGGAGAAAATGCTTAACAGTTTTTAGGTTCCATTTTTTGTGGAAGAAGTTAGATTTTTTTATTTTCAAGACTCCATGTTATAAACTTCTGTGAAGCACATGGGGGTTAAGGGTGCTCACCACACATCTAGATACATTCCCTGAGGGGTCTAGTTTCCAAAATGGTGTCACTTGTGGGGTTTTTCCACTGTTTAGGCACATCAGGAGCTCTCCAAACACAGCATGGCATACGCTAATTATTCAAGCAAATTTAACATTCAAAAAGTCAAATGGCACTCCTTCCCTTCTGAAACCTTCCGTGCACCCAAGCAGTGTTTTTCCCCCACATATGGGGTATCGGCTTACTCAGGAGAGTGCACAACAAGTTGTGTGGCGCCCCTGAGGGTTCGACCGCCACAGGGATGCTGCACCTCTTTAATGGGGTGTGGTGTTCCTCCGTCGAGGTAAGAACGGTGCAATGGTCAGGACTAGTGTTGAGCGATACCTTCCGATATCGGGAAATATCGGATCGGATTGGATCGGACCGATACCGAAAAAGTATCGGATATCGCCGATTCCGATACCGGAAACCAATGCAAGTCAATGGGACATAAATATCGGAATTAAAATAAACCCTTTCTTTCCTTGTAGGTTATTTCTACATGAAGGAAAACAACTAAGAATAATGTAGAATGTATTGGGGGAGGTGGGGGAGACAATAAAGGCATAGAGGTTTAGCCCAGTCAAATGGAATAGCAGGAATTAATATTTTTTTATTATGTTCTGAGTTACGGAAATATTAACTATGTTAAGTATTTTTATATTTTGTCAGATATTTATGTTTCACTACTTCCATGCTCTTCACCTTCTTTTTTACTTCTCCCACACTTTCTCCTTCATCATCCTCAGCATCTTTTTCATCCACTTCTTCTTCACCTTCTTCTTCTTCACCTTCTTCGTATTATTCTTTTTTTTACATTCTTCATATTCTACTTCTTCATCTTCTTCATATTCTTCTTCTTCATCATATTCTTATTTGTGACAGGCATTCCTGTAGTTGTTATCTATAAAAGGTTGGACATTACACCTTTCGTTCTGCCCGTCACAAAAGATTTACAACAGGATTTGTCCGCGTTCAGTTTGGCCTGCAGCAGCAGGTCTTTTCCAGGGGCACCACGAGGAGGAACGGACTCACCCCCATACACTGCTTAGTCATCTTCTGCTTATAATTTAGATATTATCTTTTGCTCTGATTTTTAGTCTTATGCTTAATGTTCTTCCGCTTTTTGTTCTGCAGCTTCTTGTATTTCTGCTTCTTGGTTTTCTGTCTCCTGTTTTTCTGTATCTTGGTGCTTGTCTTCTCTTCTTTGTCTTCTTGGTCAACTTCTTCAGGGTCATCTTCTTGGTCTTCTTCGGGGTGGTCTTCAGGGTCGTCGTCTTCGGGGGTCCTCGTCTTCGGGGTCCTCGTCTTCTTCGGGTTGGTCTTCTGGGTCCTCGTCTTCGGGGTCCTCGTCTTCTTCGGGGTGGTCTTCAGGGTCCTCGTCTTCTTCGGGGTGGTCTTCAGGGTCCTCGTCTTCTTCGGGGTGGTCTTCAGGGTCCTCGTCTTCAGGGTCATTGTCTTCGGGGTCCTCGTCTTCTTAGGGTTGGTCTTCAGGGTCCTCGTCTTCAGGGTCCTCGTCAGGGAGATCCAGAGTGATTACCAAGAACCATTTCAAAAAGCTTGAACTTGGAAATGTAGCAGAAGGTACAAGAAAGCTGAGGAACTACCGAGGACCAGCTGACGGTACTGGAACCCGGATGGATAGCAGAAGGTACAAGAGCCAATGGAACTACCGAGGACCAGCTGATGTTACTGGAACTCGGTTACTAAGCAGGAGGTACCTGTGCCAGAAAGCACTACCAAGGACCAGCAGACGTTGGTGGAACTTGGATACCGAGAAGGAGGCACCTAATCCAAAGGCACTGCCGAGAACCAGCTGACGGTACTGGAACCCGGATGGGTAGCAGAAGGTACCCATGTAAAAAAAAAGTTCAAGGCCGCGAGCCGGCCGCAGTTACCAAAACCCACAGTCCTACAGAGGGTGCTTGTCCTATTGGCACTATGGAACCAGCCTTCATTGCCAGATCCCGCAGCCCACATAGGAGTCACCTAAACTGCAGGCACCATAGAGTCGGCTAACCCGACCGCAACACGACAGGACAACGCATTGGAGGCAAAGTGACGTTGACACTACCCGGAAACAGCTGGCGTGCTGGAACCAGGCTGGGCAGGAGGGAGTACCCGTGCCAAAGACACTGCCGAGAACCAGCTGACGGTACTGGAACCCGGATGGGTAGCAGAAGATACAAGAGCAAATGGAACTACCGAGGACCAGCTGACGGTACTGGAACCCGGATGGGTAGCAGAAGGTACAAGAGCCAATGGAACTACCGAGGACCAGCTGATGTTACTGGAACTCGGTTACTAAGCAGGAGGTACCTGTGCCAGAAAGCACTACCAAGGACCAGCAGACGTTGGTGGAACTTGGATACCGAGAAGGAGGCACCTAATCCAAAGGCACTGCCGAGAACCAGCTGACGGTACTGGAACCCGGATGGGTAGCAGAAGGTACCCATGTAAAAAAAAAGTTCAAGGCCGCGAGCCGGCCGCAGTTACCAAAACCCACAGTCCTACAGAGGGTGCTTGTCCTATTGGCACTATGGAACCAGCCTTCATTGCCAGATCCCGCAGCCCACATAGGAGTCACCTAAACTGCAGGCACCATAGAGTCGGCTAACCCGACCGCAACACGACAGGACAACGCATTGGAGGCAAAGTGACGTTGACACTACCCGGAAACAGCTGGCGTGCTGGAACCAGGCTGGGCAGGAGGGAGTACCCGTGCCAAAGACACTGCCGAGAACCAGCTGACGGTACTGGAACCCGGATGGGTAGCAGAAGATACAAGAGCAAATGGAACTACCGAGGACCAGCTGACGGTACTGGAACCCGGATGGGTAGCAGAAGGTACAAGAGCCAATGGAACTACCGAGGACCAGCTGATGTTACTGGAACTCGGTTACTAAGCAGGAGGTACCTGTGCCAGAAAGCACTACCAAGGACCAGCAGACGTTGGTGGAACTTGGATACCGAGAAGGAGGCACCTAATCCAAAGGCACTGCCGAGAACCAGCTGACGGTACTGGAACCCGGATGGGTAGCAGAAGATACAAGAGAAAATGGAACTACCGAGGACCAGCTGACGGTACTGGAACCCGGATGGGTAGCAGAAGATACAAGAGCAAATGGAACTACCGAGGACCAGCTGACGGTACTGGAACCCGGATGGGTAGCAGAAGGTACAAGAGCCAATGGAACTACCGAGGACCAGCTGATGTTACTGGAACTCGGTTACTAAGCAGGAGGTACCTGTGCCAGAAAGCACTACCAAGGACCAGCAGACGTTGGTGGAACTTGGATACCGAGAAGGAGGCACCTAATCCAAAGGCACTGCCGAGAACCAGCTGACGGTACTGGAACCCGGATGGGTAGCAGAAGGTACCCATGTAAAAAAAAAGTTCAAGGCCGCGAGCCGGCCGCAGTTACCAAAACCCACAGTCCTACAGAGGGTGCTTGTCCTATTGGCACTATGGAACCAGCCTTCATTGCCAGATCCCGCAGCCCACATAGGAGTCACCTAAACTGCAGGCACCATAGAGTCGGCTAACCCGACCGCAACACGACAGGACAACGCATTGGAGGCAAAGTGACGTTGACACTACCCGGAAACAGCTGGCGTGCTGGAACCAGGCTGGGCAGGAGGGAGTACCCGTGCCAAAGACACTGCCGAGAACCAGCTGACGGTACTGGAACCCGGATGGGTAGCAGAAGGTACAAGAGCCAATGGAACTGCCGAGAACCAGCTGGCGGTGCTGGAGCCCAGGGTAAATACTAAAAACAGAAGAGCCAGAGGTGTATTTGGAGGAGGTTTTAAATCCGTACTACAGTGGATGTGGACAAAGCAGGAGAATTTGCCGGACACACAGCTGGGGATCAGCTGACGTTACTGAATCCCAATAACACTGGAGCAAGCGTTGACTGTGCAGACGGCACTTCTGAGCAGCAACTAGCGGTATTGGAGCCCAGGGTAAATACTAAAAACGGAGGAGCCAGAGGTGTAATTGGAGCAAGTTTTAAATAAGTAGCACAGTGAATATTGACAGAGCAGGAGAAATTGCCGTGAACACAGCAGGGGAACAGCTGACGTTACCGAACCCCAATAACACCGCAGCAAGTGTTGACTGTGCAGACGGCACTTCCGAGCGCCAACTGGCGGTGCTGGAGCCCAGGGATAAGAATGAAAACAGAGGAGCCAGAGGTGTAATTGGAGCAACTTTAAAATCTGTAGTAGTGAGAATGTGGACAGAGCAGGAGAAATTGCCGTCCGCACAGCAGGGGAACAGCTGACGTTACTGAACCCCAATAACATGGTAGCAAGTGTTGACTGTGCAGACAGCACTTCCGAGCGCCAACTGGCGGTGCTGGAGCCCAGGGATAAGAATGAAAACAGAGGAGCCAGAGGTGTAATTCGAGCAACTTTAAAATCTGTAGTAGTGAGAATGTGGACAGAGCAGGAGAAATTGCCGTCCGCACAGCAGGGGAACAGCTGACGTTACTGAACCCCAATAACACGGCAGCAAGTGTTGACTGTGCAGACGGCACTTCCGAGCGCCAACTGGCGGTGCTGGAGCCCAGGGATAAGAATGAAAACAGAGGAGCCAGAGGTGTAATTCGAGCAACTTTAAAATGTGTAGTACAGTGGATTTGGACAAAGCAGGAGAAATTGCCGTCCGCACAGCAGGAGAACAGCTGACGTTACTGAACCCCAATAACATGGTAGCAAGTGTTGACTGTGCAGACAGCACTTCCGAGCGCCAACTGGCGGTGCTGGAGCCCAGGGATAAGAATGAAAACAGAGGAGCCAGAGGTGTAATTCGAGCAACTTTAAAATCTGTAGTAGTGAGAATGTGGACAGAGCAGGAGAAATTGCCGTCCGCACAGCAGGGGAACAGCTGACGTTACTGAACCCCAATAACACGGCAGCAAGTGTTGACTGTGCAGACAGCACTTCCGAGCGCCAACTGGCGGTGTTGGAGCCCAGGGTAAATACTAAAAACGGAGGAGCCAGAGGTGTAATTGGAGCAAGTTTTAAATAAGTAGCACAGTGAATATGGACAGAGCAGGAGAAATTGCCGTGAACACAGCAGGGGAACAGCTGACGTTACTGAACCCCAATAACATGGTAGCAAGTGTTGACTGTGCAGACGGCACTTCCGAGCGCCAACTGGCGGTGCTGGAGCCCAGGGATAAGAATGAAAACAGAGGAGCCAGAGGTGTAATTCGAGCAACTTTAAAATGTGTAGTACAGTGGATTTGGACAAAGCAGGAGAAATTGCCGTCCGCACAGCAGGAGAACAGCTGACGTTACTGAACCCCAATAACATGGTAGCAAGTGTTGACTGTGCAGACAGCACTTCCGAGCGCCAACTGGCGGTGCTGGAGCCCAGGGATAAGAATGAAAACAGAGGAGCCAGAGGTGTAATTCGAGCAACTTTAAAATCTGTAGTAGTGAGAATGTGGACAGAGCAGGAGAAATTGCCGTCCGCACAGCAGGGGAACAGCTGACGTTACTGAACCCCAATAACACGGCAGCAAGTGTTGACTGTGCAGACAGCACTTCCGAGCGCCAACTGGCGGTGTTGGAGCCCAGGGTAAATACTAAAAACGGAGGAGCCAGAGGTGTAATTGGAGCAAGTTTTAAATAAGTAGCACAGTGAATATGGACAGAGCAGGAGAAATTGCCGTGAACACAGCAGGGGAACAGCTGACGTTACTGAACCCCAATAACATGGTAGCAAGTGTTGACTGTGCAGACGGCACTTCCGAGCGCCAACTGGCGGTGCTGGAGCCCAGGGATAAGAATGAAAACAGAGGAGCCAGAGGTGTAATTCGAGCAACTTTAAAATGTGTAGTACAGTGGATGTGGACAAAGCAGGAGAAATTGCCGTCCGCACAGCAGGAGAACAGCTGACGTTACTGAACCCCAATAACACGGCAGCAAGTGTTGACTGTGCAGACGGCACTTCCGAGCGCCAACTGGCGGTGCTGGAGCCCAGGGATAAGAATGAAAACAGAGGAGCCAGAGGTGTAATTCGAGCAACTTTAAAATGTGTAGTACAGTGGATTTGGACAAAGCAGGAGAAATTGCCGTCCGCACAGCAGGAGAACAGCTGACGTTACTGAACCCCAATAACACGGCAGCAAGTGTTGACTGTGCAGACGGCACTTCCGTGCGCCAACTGGCGGTGTTGGAGCTCAGGGATAATACTGAAAACAGAGGAGCCAGAGGTGTAATTGGAGCAACTTTAAAATCTGTAGTAGTGAGAATGTGGACAGAGCAGGAGAAATTGCCGTCCGCACAGCAGGGGAACAGCTGACGTTACTGAACCCCAATAACATGGTAGCAAGTGTTGACTGTGCAGACAGCACTTCCGAGCGCCAACTGGCGGTGCTGGAGCCCAGGGATAAGAATGAAAACAGAGGAGCCAGAGGAGTAATTGGAGCAACTTTAAAATGTGTAGTACAGTGGATGTGGACAAATCAGGAGAAATTGCCGTCCGCACAGCAGGAGAACAGCTGACGTTACTGAACCCCAATAACACGGCAGCAAGTGTTGACTGTGCAGACGGCACTTCCGAGCGCCAACTGGCGGTGCTGGAGCCCAGGGATAAGAATGAAAACAGAGGAGCCAGAGGTGTAATTCGAGCAACTTTAAAATCTGTAGTAGTGAGAATGTGGACAGAGCAGGAGAAATTGCCGTCCGCACAGCAGGGGAACAGCTGACGTTACTGAACCCCAATAACACGGCAGCAAGTGTTGACTGTGCAGACGGCACTTCCGAGCGCCAACTGGCGGTGCTGGAGCCCAGGGATAAGAATGAAAACAGAGGAGCCAGAGGTGTAATTCGAGCAACTTTAAAATGTGTAGTACAGTGGATTTGGACAAAGCAGGAGAAATTGCCGTCCGCACAGCAGGAGAACAGCTGACGTTACTGAACCCCAATAACACGGCAGCAAGTGTTGACTGTGCAGACGGCACTTCCGTGCGCCAACTGGCGGTGTTGGAGCTCAGGGATAATACTGAAAACAGAGGAGCCAGAGGTGTAATTGGAGCAACTTTAAAATCTGTAGTAGTGAGAATGTGGACAGAGCAGGAGAAATTGCCGTCCGCACAGCAGGGGAACAGCTGACGTTACTGAACCCCAATAACATGGTAGCAAGTGTTGACTGTGCAGACAGCACTTCCGAGCGCCAACTGGCGGTGCTGGAGCCCAGGGATAAGAATGAAAACAGAGGAGCCAGAGGAGTAATTGGAGCAACTTTAAAATGTGTAGTACAGTGGATGTGGACAAATCAGGAGAAATTGCCGTCCGCACAGCAGGAGAACAGCTGACGTTACTGAACCCCAATAACACGGCAGCAAGTGTTGACTGTGCAGACGGCACTTCCGAGCGCCAACTGGCGGTGTTGGAGCTCAGGGATTACAGTTCAGGTGGTAGAAACATGAACAGAACAGGAGACCTGGATACTGTTGCCAACCAATTATTTATTCTGGAAGAGGACTGGCAAATTCATGAGAGATCCAGGCCTTGTTCATTTTGAGAAAAGTAAGCCGGTCAACGTTATCGGAGGATAGTCGCATGCGACGGTCTGTTAGTACACCACCTGCGGCACTAAAGACGCGTTCCGATAATACACTAGCAGCAGGGCAAGCTAGCACCTCCAGTGCATACTGACTAAGCTCTGGCCATGTATCCAGCTTACAGACCCAAAACTTGAAGGGAGAAGAGCCGTCTGGGAGTACACTAAGAGGGCAAGACATGTAGTCTGTCACCATCTGACGGAAACGTTGCCTCCTGCTGACTGGAGCTGTCTGTGATGGTGTAGACATTTGTGGCGGCGGGGACACAAAACTTTGCCACATTTCGGCCATACTGGTCTTGCCTTGTGCTGAGGCGCTGCTTCTGCTCCCTCTTTGTGCAGAGCTTCCTCCACTGCCTCGACGCACTGAGCTGCTTTGTAAAGCACTAGCAGCACTGCTCTCGGTTGGAATGGAGAACATGATGGAATGCACCAGTGCGTCTTGGTACTCCCGCATTTTACGCTCCCGGTTCAATGGTGTTATGAGGCTTTGTAAGTTGTCCCAGTAGCGAGGATCTAGGAGGGTGGACACCCAATAATCAGCCGTGTTGAGAATGTGGGCGATGCGGCGGTCGTTTCTGAGGCACTGCAGCATGAAATCAACCATGTGCTGCAGACTGCCAACTGGCCAAGAAACGCTGTCCCCTGCTTGAGGCGTGATCTCTGCCTGCTCTGCATCACCCCACCCTCGCTCTAGATACTGACTACTAGAGCATTGTGTACCTCCCTCCTCTGGACAGATGTCTTCCTCATCCATTGACTCCTCCTCATCCTCCTCACAAAGTGTCCCCTGCCTAGGCCTTTGTGAGGAACCACATTGCGCAGACTGTAGAGAAGCAGATGGCATTTGTGACTCCTCATCCTCCACCTCTTCCAAAACCTCGTCCCTTAGTGCTTGCAGTGTTTTTTCAAGCAGGCAGATAAGGGGGATAGTCATGCTGACTAGTGCATCATCTGCACTCGCCATCCGCGTGGAATAATCGAAGGCACGCAAAACGTGGCAAATGTCCTTCATAGAGGCCCACTCAGTGGTGGTGAAGTGTGAACGGCGCGCACTGCGACTTGTTTGCGCCTGCTGCAGCTGGTACTCCATTACTGCTGCCTGCTGCTCACACAACCTCTCCAACATATGTAACGTTGAATTCCACCTGGTGGGTAGGTCACATATGATGCGATGTTCCGGAAGACATAATCGGCGCTGCAGAGCTGCAATGCGTGATCTTGCATTGCTGGAACGCCGCAAGTGAGCGCACTCTATGCGGACCTTGTGAAGCAGTGCATCAAGATCCGGATAGTCCCTCAAAAAACTCTGCACGACCAAGTTGAGCACATGTGCCAGACATGGGATGTGAGTGAGGTTGCCTAGGCCCAGAGCTGCCACCAGATTTCGGCCATTGTCACACACTACCATGCCTGGCTGGAGATTCGCTGGCACAAACCACACGTCACTCTGCTGCTTGATGGCATTCCAGAGCTCCTGCGCTGTGTGGCTTCGATTCCCCAAAGAAATTAATTTTAATACGGCCTGTTGACGTTTGGCCACGGCTGTGCTCATATCGGTCATCATAACAGGTAACCAACCGTTCACGGGTCGATGTGGAGGTAGACCGTGACGGCTCCTGCAGCGCTGATTCAGAGGAACTGGAGTATGAGGAGGAGTCAATGTGTACAGACTGGATTCCTGCAATCCTTGGAGTTGGCAGAACACGTACAGCGCCACTCTCAAGATCTGTACCCGGCTCCACAACATTTACCCAATGGGCAGTGAGGGAAAGGTATCGTCCCTGTCCATGCTTACTGGTCCACGCATCAGTGGTCAGGTGGACCTTGCTACTGACGGCGTTTTGTAGCGCATGTTTAATTTTTCCCTCCACATGATGTTGCAGGGCAGGGACGGCTTGCCTGCTGAAATAAAAGCGGCTGGGCACGTTGTATTGTGGGACTGCCAATGCCATAAAGTTACGGAATGTGTCAGTCTCCACCAGCCTGAATGATAGCATTTCAAGGGCCAGTAGTTTAGCAATGCCAGCATTCAGAGCCTGTGCTCGGGGGTGGTTTGCCGAGTATGGGCGCCTTTTCTCCCATGCCTGTGCTAACGATGGCTGTAGACTGGCCTGGGAGTGTGAGGATGACTGGGAAAGTGGTGCTGTGGGTGGAATTACACTGTGTCTCTGTACAACAGTGCCAGAGATTCTTCCATGGCGATCCTGTGAGGAAGCCGAACCAGCTGTGTGTGAGCTGGAGGAAGAGGCTACAACACGAGCTGAAGAGGTGGTAGGTGGCGCTGTAGGTTGGCCTAGGTCTTCAGTGTGTTTGTGTAACTCCACCACGTGCTTGGTCCGCACATGTTTCCACATATTTGTGGTATTGAGGTTGCTGACACTTTTCCCTCTTTTCACCTTCTGATTACACAGCTTGCATTTGACAAAGCAAATGTCATCTGCAACTGTGTCAAAAAAGGACCAGGCACTGCAAGTCTTGGGAGCGCCCGCTTTGGATTTTGGAAGAGCCATGCTCCTAATGGGTGCCGAAGTGGAGGCTACAGGCAACCAAGTCTGCCCCCTCCCTCTCCCTCCTTTTTGGGCCGTTCGGGGAATCTCTTCCTCAGAGCTGCTCCCACCACCTTCCTGTCCCTCACGCCATGATGGGTCAAGGACCTCATCATCTACACCACCCTCTTCAAACAACTGCTTCTCCTGGGTAGTCTCGACAGCACAGTACGCACCAGAAAGTGGCACCTGAGTCTCATCATCAGATGCGTACTGAGGTGTGCTGCTGACCATAGGCACTGGCCCACCCGCCTCTTCAGATTCAGAGAGACAAAACGGTTGCGCATCACTGCATACTACCTCTTCTTCAAATTCTCGAATTCTGCTTGGCTGGCCCCCTCTTTCCAAGCCAAGAGATTCAGAGAACAGAAGTAGAGATGGCTCCTGTCCAGGGCTCTCTGACTGCCTGGGCAATTTGGCAGGTGGTGAAGAGACAGATGGGTGCTCTTCAGTGCTCAGGACCTGAGAGGATCTGGAACTAATTGAAGTCGATGTGTTAGCTGCCATCCATCCGACAACGGCTTCAATTTGGTCCTCGCGCAGCAGTGGGGTACGGCTAGCTCCTACAAAGCTGCGCATAAAGGACTGTTCCCTGGTAAAACTGGGGGATGCTGAGTCACTGGTGCCCGCAGCAGGCACAGAATCCCCACGTCCTCTCCCTGCAGGCACAGAATCCTCACGTCCTCTCCCTGCAGAAACTCCACGCCCACGCCCACGACCACGACCACATGCCTTACTCCCTGCCTTCTTCATCTTGGTAGACTGATAAAGATAGGCAGAAAAGTACTAAGGGCTTAGTGTGCTTATTCCTGAACAGCTGCTAACAGGTATAAGAAACACTAATTTTATAAAGTGTGGACTAGACTTTAATATGAGCTAATGTGGCCTACACAACTGTAAAGTGGAGTGTTTGGTGAACTTTATTTAGGTTTTTTTTGTCACAAAAAGACACTGGATGTGCCTAAAGATGTAATAACGATAGTATCACAAACTTTTTGTAGCTATTACAATGTAGGAAGGTAACCTACAATGCAATAGATGAGGCTGCAAAAAATAGGCTAATACTAATCTGGCTGGGGCTGCAGGGCCCAATGCTGCAGAAAGGCTCCTCTATCTACTCCTATATAGTGTGTTTGGAATCAATTTAGCTGAATATGGATGGAACCACCACACTAATAGGAGATATCAGGAAAAATTATGAATTGGCAATAAAGGACAATGTATGAGGCAGTGACACACACTGAGTGCACTACAACCAGACGGGGTTGAAGCACACACTACAGGGTGAGCTGCACTCACACACCAGACCTTGCAGACAGCGGTGAACAGTACAGATGCAGAGCACTGTGCACTAGTGCTGCAAGACGGAAAAAAAATTCTCTATCTACTCCTATATAGTGTGTTTGGAACCAATTTAGCTGAATACAGATGGAACCACCACACTAATAGGAGATATCAGGAAAAATTATGAATTGGCAATAAAGGACAATGTATGAGGCAGTGACACACACTGAGTGCACTACAACCAGACGGGGTTGAAGCACACACTACAGGGTGAGCTGCACTCACACACCAGACCTTGCAGACAGCGGTGAACAGTACAGATGCAGAGCACTGTGCACTAGTGCTGCAAGACGGAAAAAAATTTCTCTATCTACTCCTATATAGTGTGTTTGGAACCAATTTAGCTGAATACAGATGGAACCACCACACTAATAGGAGATATCAGGAAAAATTATGAATTGGCAATAAAGGACAATGTATGAGGCAGTGACACACACTGAGTGCACTACAACCAGACGGGGTTGAAGCACACACTACAGGGTGAGCTGCACTCACACACCAGACCTTGCAGACAGCGGTGAACAGTACAGATGCAGAGCACTGTGCACTAGTGCTGCAAGACGGAAAAAAATTTCTCTATCTACTCCTATATAGTGTGTTTGGAACCAATTTAGCTGAATACAGATGGAACCACCACACTAATAGGAGATATCAGGAAAAATTATGAATTGGCAAAAAAGGACAATGTATGAGGCAGTGACACACACTGAGTGCACTACAACCAGACTTGGCTGAAGCACACACTACAGGGTGAGCTGCACTCACACACACAGACCTTGCAGATAGCGGTGAACAGCACAGGGAACTGTGCACTAGCACTGCAAGGCACAGTGATTTAGAAAGTAGCTTGGGTAAAGCAGTATAGAGCAAATAGGTAGCTAAAACTGTCCCTCAGAACAACAGCGTCCTATCCCTAACTGAATTCACAGCAGAGTGAGCTCAAAATGGCGGCGGTGGCTTTTATAGTGCATCATGACATCATTTCAGCAGCCAATCACAGCCATGCCATTAGTTAAGATGCCTACATGCCTAACAGGATGTGCCCACACTTCTTAGGATCCTCATTGGCTGAATAAAATGAAAATGTCTCATTGCATTATGGGAACTTCCGATTCCGGTATACGATATTGCAATAGTATCGGAATTAAGTATCGGAATTCCGATACCGCGAATATCGGCCGATACCCGATATTTCAGTATCGGAATGCTCAACACTAGTCAGGACCCCACCTCCACATCCAACACCACACTTCTCCCACCAGAGGGGGCTAGTATGCACTAGTGTGCTGCCCCTACTGGAAATTGGGAGACTGGGGAACCAAGAGATAGGGGGAACCATGTAGTGGGTGAGGGTGGAGGACACACATTTAGTTACACTTAATATTTCATATTTAATAAACAGCCATCTTGGGCTCATGGTTCTTTGATTGTGTTCTCCATCCCTGAACGTGGCTTCTGGGTGAACCTGCAGAGGATGGAGACACGGCCCTCGTACCCTGGCCTTGAGTCGAGGGGCAGGTTGGAGTAAACAAATGTCTCAAACCCGGTCAAGGACCATAGCCAAGAAGGCCTGGAGCTTAGGAGTGCAGCTCCACCGCAAAAGGATCCCAGGGGGATGCTGACGGAGCAGTATACGCCACCTGTCCTCGCTATTCTGGCCTAGTCTGAGGGATTCCAGCTGCAAGAGGGGTTACCGGCCCCCGACACCTGACTTTGCTACTCTACGTCCTAGTCAGGGAAGTCCGGCAGGCCCTGAGGATCCCACCGGGTAACGGACTGAGCAGAGCTGCCACCCGTACCCTTTTTTCTGAGCGAAGTCCAGAGGGAGACCCCGCCTATCTACACACACACACAGGAAAGGACCCGGTCTGAAGTCTAGGAACACTCTGGTGTGGGGTCCTGATTAAGCACTTGAATTACTCCGAGGTTGTCGGACCCCCGTCCCTGATGACTGCAGAACTCCCCGAGGAGCAGGGAGAAGCCTTGCAGCTGTACTCTCCAACGTGAGTAAAAACCCTGGAAGTCGACCCCTATGGCCTCCGGACTCTTTATTTCTGCACCGCACTACGCAGCACCAGACCTCCTACACTACAACCCTCTTCATCCTTGTCTCTGCCCTGAGGCCCTGCTCCGCCTGTGGGGAGTAGTAACAACTTTGGCTGCCACAACATCCCGCCTCGGAGGACTGCAGCAGCGCTGGTGGCCTTCACCAGGTACCACAGGTGGTGTAGTCGATAGCAACCACTCAACCCTGATAGCCCATTACATCCTTTTTAATGTGACGGCCCGGGCACGGAACGGCTGCACCTCACCAAAAACATAGGACCCGGCTCCGAGTAATCCCCCATCTTCCCAGGGTTAGGGCTGTGAGCATCACAGTTGCATGGTGCAATTTTTCCTGTTACCCTTATGAAAGTGCAAAACTGGGGGCTGAAAAACATTTTTGTGGGAAAAATGTGAAAATTTTATTTTCACGGCTCCATGTTATAAACTTCTGTGAAGTACATGGGGGTTCAAGGTGCTCACCACACATCTAGCTAAGTTCCCTGAGGGATCTAGTTTCCAAAATGGTATAATTTATGGGGGGTTTCCACTGTTTAGGCACATCAGGGGCTGTCTAAACGCAACATGGCATCCGCTAATTATTCAAGCAAATTTTACTTTCAAAAAGTCAAATGGCGCTCCTTCCCTTCTGAGCCCTGCCAGAGTTTTTTCCCCATGTATAGGGTATCTGCGTGCTCAGGGGAAATTGCACAACAAATTTTGGAGTTCATTTTTTCCAGTTACCCCTGCAAAAATAAAAAAAAATGTGCCTAAATTAACAGAAAAGTTAAATGTTCATTTTTTTCTTCCCCATTCCAAAAATTTCTGTGAAGCACCTGAAGGTTTAATACACTTCTTGAAAGTGGTTTTGAGCACCTTGAGGGGTGCAGTTTTTACAATGCTGTCACTTTTGGGTATTTTCTGTCATAAAGGCCCCTCAAAGTCACTTCAAATGTGATGTGGTCCATAAAAAAATGGTTTTGCAAATTTTGTTGTAAAAATGAGAAATCGCTGGTCAACTTTTAACCTTATAGCTCCCTAATAAAAAAAAAAATTTGGTTCCAAAATTGTGCTGATGTAAAGTAGACATGTGGGAAATGTTATTTATTAACTGTTTGTGTGATATATCTCTCTGATTTAAGGGCAATAAAATTCAAATTTTGAAAATTGCAAAATTTTCTAAATTTTTGCCAAATTTCCAATTTTTTTCACAAATAAACGCAAGTGATATCAAAGAAATGTTTCCACTATCATTAAATGCAATATTTCACGAAAAAACAATCTCAGAATCAGCGGGATCCGTTGAAGCGTTCCAGAGGTATTACCTCATAAAGTGACACTGGTCAGATTTGTAAAAATTGGACCGGTCATTAACGTGCAAAGCACCCTCGGGGGTAAAGGGGTTAATATACAGTGGCATCATGTAAAAGTTTTGCCAATATACAGTAATACAAATACACCTACTTGAAGCTACATACAATAGATGGATGTTTTTGGTTGTCATTAAGATATAAAAAGAGAAAACACAGTAGTTTGACAATAAATGGCTTCACCCAATCAATAACCATGAGTGGAGAAAAAGTTTTTTTGTTATAATTCATATTCTCTGAAACAAGGCCAAAAAGGAACAATTCTGCCAGGGTATGTAAACTTTTGAGCACAACTGTATCTATGGCAAATCAATAACCCCTCAAAATAGTGAATATACAGTGGCATGTAAAACTTTGGGCACACTTGGTTAAAATTACTGTTATTGTGAACAGTTAAGCAAGTTGAAGATGAAATTATCTCTAAAAGGCCTAAAGTTAAAGATTACACATTTCCTTTGTATTTTAAACCAAAAAAAATATTGTCATTTTTAAAAATTACAAAAAGAAAAATGAGCTGATGCAAAAGTTTGAGCACCCTTGGAGATTTGTGTGCTCAGATAACTTTGACCAAGGTTTCAGACCTTAATTAGCCTTTTAGGGTTATGGCTTGTTCACTATCATCGTTAGGAGAGGCCATGTGATGCAAATTTCCCAGCTTTAGAAATAACCAGATAAACATTAACTTTATCTGGTTAATCCAACCTTATATATTTTCATATTACCATTATATTGTATCTCTATCCTATCAAACTACACATATAAATTGACACCTCTTTATATCTCTAGATGATCCATATCTATCTAAATGATATTATTTGCCATACATTTGTATAGATATATATCGATACTTGTGATTGACACTTAGATTAGCATCCGCTTTTTCATCTGGTTGTTTCTCCCACCCTGCTAAATGTAATTCTTGATCAATAAACTTGTATTTAATTTTTCACATTTACTATTGACTCCTTTTGTCGGTTTTTCTTCTTTCTTTGAGCTCTTGTGAGTCATCCCATGGGTCATTATTTTGTCCTAAGTACACATGTAGTTGTAGTAGGAAACTTTTCCTCATATTTGGTCTAATAACAGTTACCCTATATATTACCTGCATGTGTATCAATTCTTCCTTTTGAGTTTTTCTCTTAAAAAGAATATTTAAACAAGTCTGATGTATTTTGGAAACAAGTCCCGTGGACTGATGAGGTTAAAATAGAACTCTTTGGCCACACTGATCAAAGGTATGTGTGGAGAAGAAAAAGCACAGAATTTCAGGAAAAGAGCATCTTGCCAACCATTAAGCATGGGGGTGGATCAATCATGCTTTGGGGTTGTTTTACAGCCAATGGCATGGGGAACATTTCACAGGTAGAGGGAAGAATGGATTCAAAGAAATTTCAACAAATTCTTGATGCAAACATAACACCATCTGTAAAAAAGCTGAAGTTGAAAAGAGGATGGCTTCTACAAACGGATAATGATCCTAAACACACATCTAAATCCACAATAGACTACCTCTAAAAGTTTAACAATGGCCCTCACAGTTCCCTGATCTGAACATCATTGAAAATCTGAGGCTAGAACTCAAAATAGCAGTGCATGCCAGACAACCCAGGAATCTCACAGAACTGAAAGAATTTTCCAATGAAGAATGCATGAAAATCCCTCAAATAAGAATTGAAAGACTCTTGTCTGGCTACAAAAAGTGTTTACAAGCTGTGATAGTTTCAAAAGGGGGGCTACTATGTACTAACCAGGCAGAGTACCCAAACTTTTGCATTGGCCCATTTTCCTTTTTGTAATTTTTAAAATGTAAAAGATGAGAAAGAAATGTGTCTTTAACTTTAGGGCTTTTAGAGATCATTTCATCTTCAACTTGCTTAACTGGTCAAAATAACAGTACTTTTGACTAGGGGTGCCCAAACATTTACATGCCACTGTTTTTACACCATTATTCACTCGATATACTCTTTGTACATTTACAGTACAGCAAATTGCTTAGTAAATTCAGACAAATGTAGCACATTGTTCTTAACATAGTTAATATAGTTGGTCACTCTTAGATGGGGCAAAAAATGTAATAGAGCTGAAGTCTTTAAAGACGACCTTTCACCCAATGTTTCATGTTTAACTAAACACAATGTAATAGTATACACCTAGAGCGAAATAGAGGGAGCATATATGATCAAAAAATAGTATAAAATCAAGCTTTATTGAATATATACAATAATATTTCAAAAGATAACAAATTGATAAATATATATGGACTTGAGAGAGTGGTAAATACTTCAAATGAGCACAGACACTAGAACACAACAATGAAACTAAATGCACTTCATAGTAGTAATGCCAAGGTAAAAAGGTAGATATAATAAGATAAGTCATGAAAAATAGCGATGTTATATGGTAATCCACATCAAATTTTAAATATTAAGTATGAAGTGGACACTAATCGCTCAAACCTAAACACTAGAGATGAGCGTTGTTCTACTCGAACTGTTCGCCAATCTCAAATTCGAGCTGTTTTGGGCGGTGTTCGAGCCGTTCGGCGAACACGAACAATTTGAGAAAAATTCGGCTGTTCGAGGTTATGTTCGATAACTGTTCGTGCACCAAAATCATAACTGGATTTTTTCTCAGTAATGATGAAAATTAATGTTAATACGCAGTTTGAGTGTACAGCGGGGCGGGGGGAGGGGCAGGGGATGGATCTCTGCAGGAACAATGAAGATCTCCATTTTTTTTTTCTCTTTCCCGCATTTACAGTGGGGAGGTGCAATCTGTCAGCCTATCAGCAGCGCACACACGGAGCGAAGTGCTTTTTTTCACACAAGCAAGGGCATGTGTCATTGGCAGTGTATGTCACATGTCCTTGCCCTATAAGACCAAGCCATTTTCCCCGTCGCCACCATTTTCTCACTGCTGCAGCTGCGTGTTAGACGGCACCGCTGTTGCTGTGTGCGCTATACCTTGTTAATTTCAAGCCAATTTTCGCACAAATCTACAGATAGCTTGGGAGTAGGGAATAGTTGTGATTGCAGTCCTTTTAAGGACTAGGTTACAGCATTTCCTACGACTTTTATCAGGCAGGTCTGTGCTCTTAAATAGATAGATTGTGGGAGTAAAGACTAATTGTAATTGGAGACCTTTTCAGGACTAGGTTACATCAGTTCCTATCAGTTTTTGCCAGGCAGGTCTGTGCCAGTGCTGTGCAAGTTTTTTTCACAGCATTTGGCTGAATCTAGCAAAGCTAATCCTTTTTGGCCTATTGCAGAGTGTGTTAGTCAGTGGAGTAGCCTATCTGTGTTGCAAGATATACCACCTGTGTATAGAATACCAATTTTTTTACTGCACCTAGTGAAGTAAAATCTTTTGGGCATAGCATCATTCTATTAGTCCATCTATACTGACCTCCATCAGGTTGCAAATTGAATATAATTTTTTTCTGCATCTAGCTCTGAAAAAATATTGGGCTTCTAGCTGTGTGTGGGACTTGTTTTATTAGTCCATCTATACTGACCTCCATCAGGTTGCAAACTGAATATATTTTTTTCTGCATCTACCTCTGAAAAAATATTGGGCTTCTAGCTGTGTGTGGGACTTGTTCTATTAATCCATCTATACAGACCTCCATCAGGTTGCAAACTGAATATATTTTTTTCTGCATCTACCTCTGAAAAAATATTGGGCTTCTAGCTGTGTGTGGGACTTGTTGTATTAGTCCATCTATACTGACCTCCATCAGGTTGCAAACTGAATATATTTTTTTCTGCATCTACCTCTGAAAAAATATTGGGCTTCTAGCTGTGTGTGGGACTTGTTCTATTAATCCATCTATACAGACCTCCATCAGGTTGCAAACTGAATATATTTTTTTCTGCATCTACCTCTGAAAAAATATTGGGCTTCTAGCTGTGTGTGGGACTTGTTGTATTAGTCCATCTATACTGACCTCCATCAGGTTGCAAACTGAATATATTTTTTTCTGCATCTACCTCTGAAAAAATATTGGGCTTCTAGCTGTGTGTGGGACTTGTTCTATTAATCCATCTATACAGACCTCCATCAGGTTGCAAACTGAATATATTTTTTTCTGCATCTACCTCTGAAAAAATATGTGGCCTTCTAGCAGTGTGTGGGACTTTCTCTATTAGTCCATCTATACTGACCTCCATCAGGTTGCAAACTGAATATAATTTTTTTCTGCATCTAGCTCTGAAAAAATATTTGGCCTTCTAGCAGTGTGTGGGACTTTCTCTATTAGTCCATCTATACTGACCTCCATCAGGTTGCAAATTAAAAATAATTTTTATCTGCATCTACAGTACCTCTGAAAAAATATTTGGGCTTCTAGCTGTGTGTGGGACTTGTTCTATTAGTCCATCTATACTGACCTCCATCAGGTTGCAAATTGAATATAATTTTTATCTGCATCTAGCTCTGAAAAAATATTTGGCCTTCTAGCAGTGTGTGGGACTTTCTCTATTAGTCCATCTATACTGACCTCCATCAGGTTGCAAATTGAATATAATTTTTATCTGCATCTAGCTCTGAAAAAATATTTGGCCTTCTAGCAGTGTGTGGGACTTTCTCTATTAGTCCATCTATACTGACCTCCATCAGGTTGCAAATTAAAAATAATTTTTATCTGCATCTACCTCTGAAAAAATATTTGGGCTTCTAGCTGTGTGTGGGACTTGTTCTATTACTCCATCTATACTGACCTCCATCAGGTTGCAAACTGAATATATTTTTTTCTGCATCTAGCTCTGAAAAAATATTGGGCTTCTAGCTGTGTGTGGGACTTGTTGTATTAGTCCATCTATACTGACCTCCATCAGGTTGCAAATTAAAAATAATTTTTATCTGCATCTACAGTACCTCTGAAAAAATATTTGGGCTTCTAGATGTGTGTGGGACTTGTTCTATTAGTCCATCTATACTGACCTCCATCAGGTTGCAAATTGAATATAATTTTTATCTGCATCTAGCTCTGAAAAAATATTTGGCCTTCTAGCAGTGTGTGGGACTTTCTCTATTAGTCCATCTATACTGACCTCCATCAGGTTGCAAATTAAAAATAATTTTTATCTGCATCTAGCTCTGAAAAAATATTTGGCCTTCTAGCAGTGTGTGGGACTTTCTCTATTAGTCCATCTATACTGACCTCCATCAGGTTGCAAATTAAAAATAATTTTTATCTGCATCTACCTCTGAAAAAATATTTGGGCTTCTAGCTGTGTGTGGGACTTGTTCTATTAATCCATCTATACAGACCTCCATCAGGTTGCAAACTGAATATAATTTTTTTCTGCATCTAGCTCTGAAAAAATATTTGGCCTTCTAGCAGTGTGTGGGACTTGTTCTATTAGTCCACCTATACTGACCTCCATCAGGTTGCAAATTCAAAATAATTTTTTGTCTGCATCTAGCTCTGAAAAAATATTTGGCCTTCTAGCAGTGTGTGGGACTTTCTCTATTAGTCCATCTATACTGACCTCCATCAGGTTGCAAATTAAAAATAATTTTTATCTGCATCTACCTCTGAAAAAATATTTGGGCTTGTAGCTGTGTGTGGGACTTGTTCTATTAATCCATCTATACAGACCTCCATCAGGTTGCAAACTGAATAAAAAAATTTTCTGCATCTACCTCTGAAAAAATATTTGGGCTTCTAGCTGTGTGTGGGACTTGTTCTATTAGTCCATCTATACTGACCTCCATCAGGTTGCAAATTGAATATAATTTTTTTCTGCATCTAACCCAGCCAATAGTTTTGGCCTAATACCACAGTTTGGCCACTCAGCTCTGCTCGGTTCCCATCCATTGTTTTTTTGTGCAAACAACTCCAGAGTTGTGAATTAGTTAACCACCAAAATGAGTGGAAAAAGGCCTGCTGCTGGTGGAAAGGGGAATAGGCGTGTTGGGAAGGGGAAAAAAGGTTGTGTCCGTGGGGTAGGTGTTAAAGCAACAGTAACATCTGCAGAAGAAAGACCATCTTCCAGCCAAACTAAAATGTCTACTTCTTTTAGCGGACAATGTGATAAGATCCCTTTCTTACGGCCACGCCAATCGCTACAAATTCCAGATGAGGCACAAAAACAGCAGGTGCTTCAACGGATATCAAGTGCTCCTTTAAGTGGGCTCTCCTCCACATCAACTTCAACATCACAAATACTCCAGTCCTCAAAGGTGTCACCCCAATCGCACTTGCTTCCTCACAGCTCCCAAATCTCCAGCTGCCCGTCTGAGTATGAGGTAGAACAGATGGTTGAGTCTGCAGAGCTGTTTACTCATACTATAGCCTGGGAATCAGAGGTCGACTCCAGCGCTTCTGTGAATCCAGACGAGGAAATGATCTGCACTGATGCCCAGAATCTTTATGAGTCGGATCCAGGACCAGACGCAGAAGGTTCTGACCATAATGTAGACCCTCATTCCCAAACTGTAACTCCTGTTGGTGGAGACAATGAGGAAGACGATGATAAGACTCAAATACCTGATTGGAGCGACAACTTTAGTTTTTTGTCAGGGCAGGAACAGGTTGGCTCTGAGGACGACGGGTGTGATAACGCACAGGGTGATGATGATGAGGTTGGAGATCCCACTTACTGTCAACCCACAGTCAGCCAAGAGATGAGGTCAGCAGAGGAGGTGGAGGAAGATGCTAGTGACGACGAGGTCAGGTTGCGCCTTCCTGGACAGAGACGTAGTACTGGAAGCACGTCAACAACTGCATCCTCAAACACAACTCTGCCTCTCACCACAAGTCGTGGTGGCTCTTCAGGTCGCATGGGTGCTAAGCCTTGCATAGCCTGGGCATTTTTTCAGATCGATAAAGATGACCCAACTCGTGTTATCTGTAACATTTGTCAGCAAAAGCTAAGTAGAGGCCAAAAAAGACATAGTTTGAGTACTTCATGCATGAACCGGCACATGGACATGAAGCATAAGTTGCAGTGGGAAGCTCAGTGTGCTACAATGCGGCCTAGCCGGCCGGGCCAACCACCGTCTGCCATATCTTGTGCATCCGCGGCCTCTTCATCCTCTGTGACTGGGGGGACAGCAGTCACACCTGTTTTGGGGCGCAGACCTGCCACCTCTTTACCCGCAACAGCCAGCGTGATTGGCAGGTCATCATTTTCTTTGGAGGTGGTAACACCAGCTGGTGTTGAGCGCTGTCCGACATCGATAGCACCACCTTTGGATCAAGGCAACCTAACATGTCCGCCTGCATCTACCTCACAGACCGGCAGTTTGCCGGGGACACCCTTATCAACCCCGTCTAAGCACAATAGCCAGCCCTCGGTCCCTCAGATGTGGACAAGTAAAAGACCATTTCCTCCTAGCCATGAGAAAGCTAAGAGGTTGAATTTCACCATCTGCAAGCTCTTGGCTACAGAAATGCTGCCTTTCCGCCTGGTGGACACAGAGGATTTTCGAGACCTTATGTCCGTCGCAGTGCCCCAGTACCAGATGCCCAGTCGGCACTACTTCTCAAAGAAAGGTGTGCCTGCGCTCCACCAGCATGTCGCACACAACATCACCGCTTCTTTGAGAAACTCTGTGTGTGACAGGGTGCATTTCACCACAGACACTTGGACGAGTAGGCATGGACAGGGGCGTTACATGTCGCTGACTGGGCACTGGGTAACTATGGTGACAGCAGGACAAGGGGCTGCTGTCCAAGTCTTGCCGTCCCCACGAGTTGTGCGTCAATCCTCTTTATGTCAAAGTTCCTCCACTGCTTCTGCCTCCTCAACCTCCTCTCGGTCTTCCACCTGCACCCAAAGCCTGTCTGGTCATGCCACAAGCTTTCTAACTGCGTAGAAGGGATCCTGCACACCTCCTTACTATGCTGGCATTAGGGCTCAACGTCATCAGGCGGTTTTTACATTGAAATGTCTGGGAAATGTGAGTCACACAGCTGAGGAGTTGTGGTCAGCTTTGGAGAACCAATTTCATGAATGGTTGTCTCCACTGGACCTGAAACCAGGGAAGGCCGTGTGCGACAATGCTGCAAACCTGGGTGCGGCCCTTCGCCGGGGCAATGTCACACACGTGCCTTGTATGGCTCACGTGTTGAACCTGGTTGTCCAGCAATTTTTAGCCCACTATCCCAGACTAGATGGCCTTCTGCAGAGGGCACGGTCGCTGTGTGCTCACTTCCGCCGTTCGCATCCCGCAGCTCAGCGACTTACATCTCTACAGAAGTCGTTGGGCCTGCCACTTCACCGGCTAAAATGCGATGTGCCTACCCGGTGGAATTCAACTCTGCACATGTTGCAGCGACTGTGGCAGCACCGACAAGCCCTGGTGCAATACGTTCTGACGTATAGCCTGGGCCAACGAGATCCAGAGGTGGGGCAAATCACGCTGGAGGAGTGGTCTCAGATCAGGGACCTATGCACCCTTCTGCACAGTTTTGAAATGGCGACGAAGATGTTTAGTGCTGACGATGCCATTATCAGCATGACTATTCCGGTGTTTTACATGCTGGAGCACATGTTAAACAGAATTCGGAGTCAGGTGGTGGCACAAGAGGAGGTGGAGGAAGTAGAGGAGGAGGAGTTGTATGCGGAAGGGCTAACATCTGCAAGGTCCAGACGGTCGGCAGCACCAAGGCGGCAGGCATGTGAGGGTGGGGGAGATGGTTTTACCAGGGCGCATGGTAGCAGCCAAACTAGTGAGGAAGGTGCAGGAGCCCAGGAAGAAGTGGAGGACGAACTGATGGAAGACTCATCAGATGAGGGAGACCTTGATCACATTTCTGTTGTGCAAGGTTGGGGGGAGAGGACAGATGAAGGAAGCATGATTGTTACCTCGCCACCAACACAACAGGGACTTGGTGCTCCTGGATGCGCAACACACATGAGTGCCTTCTTGCTGCACTACCTGCAACATGACCCTCGAATTGTGAGAATTAGAAATAATCCTGACTACTGGGTTGCCACACTGTTAGATCCCCGGTACAAAAGTAAATTTGCAGAAATTATTCCTGCCATAGAAAGGGATGCACGCATGCAGGAGTGTCAGCAGAGACTGTTGCAGAATCTTACATGTGCTTTTCCACAAAATACCAGTGGTGCACGTAGTGAATCTCACAGTTCCAACTTGCCAACCGTGGGACCGTCAAGTGTTCAGCACTCAAACCGTAACAGAACCACAGTATCTGCTGGTAACATCAATTTTGCGGAATCATTTCACCACTTTTTTAGCCCATCCTTTGCAAGGCCACAGGAGACAAGAAGTCTGACACATAGTCAACGCCTAGAGACGATGGTACAGGAGTATCTCCAAGTAAACATTGAAGCCATGACTGTGTCACTGGACCCTTGCTCTTTTTGGGCTTCCAATCTGGATAAATGGCCGGAGCTAGCCACTTACGCCTTGGAGATCTTGTCATGCCCCGCAGCCAGCGTTCTGTCTGAACGTGTGTTCAGCGCTGCTGGTGGTGTGCTGACAGATAAGCGCACGCGGCTCTCCACTGATAATGTAGACAGACTCACGTTCATAAAGATGAACAAATCATGGATCCGAAACGACTTTTCTACCCCTGTGTCATCCTGGGGAGAGTAAAAGCTTGATGATTGGTTAAAATCACCCTACCAACCATTTTAAGCTTTCAAATTACTAATCATGTTTATCTGTATCTTGACTGGAAAATAATTTGGGCTTTGTAGCAGTGTGCAGCACTGATCCTATTAGGCCATCTATACTAAAGCTTCACCAGATTTAAAATTAATAATAATTTTTAGCTGCATCTAGCCCGGAAAATAATTTTGGGGCTCCGAGATGCGCAAGACACATAAGTGCCTTCTTGCTATTGTCAGAATTCGAAGTAATCATGACTACTGGGTTGCCACACTCTTAGATCCCCCAAACTTTTCGATCAACCTTTTCATTTTAATAAAGACCAAAAAAATGGTCATTTTTGAAATTATAAGCATTAGCAGGTTGTTAAAAACTGAAATCAAACAGTTTTCAACTCAAAACTTTATTCTAGGTGATGTTACATTTTCACATAGGACCCCTTGTTCAAAAGGAGCTTCTGAACTCTCTCGTCCATTGAATTTGTCAGGTTTTGGATGGTTTCTGCTTCAATTGTTTTGCATGAGGACAGAATACCCTCCCAGAGCTGTTGCTTAGATGTGAACTGCCTCCCGCCATCATAGACACTCCTTTTAATGATGCTCCAAAGGTTGTGAATGGGGTAGAGGTCAGGGGAGCATGGGGGTCACACCATAAGTTTGTCCCCTTTTATGCCCATATCAGCCAGAGATGCAGATGTTTTATGTGCAGCATGAGATGGTGCATTATCATGCAAAAAAATGATCTTGCTGTGAAATACACGGTTCTTCTTCTTGAACCATGGCAGGAAGTGCTGTTTGAGAAAATCCACATACATTATGGAGTTCATCTTTAGCGCCTTCAGGGATCCTAAAGGGGCCGATAATCTCTCTCCCCATGATTCCAGCCCAAAACATTACTCCACCTCCTCCTTGTTGGCGCTGTAGCCGTGTTTGCGTGGGGTGTCCATCAACCAGCCATCCTCCACTCCATCCATCTGGACCATCGAGCGCTGCACGGCACTCATCCGTGAACAAAACAGTTTTGAAATCAGTCTTCATGTAATGTTTGGCCCACTGGAGCCGTTTCTGCTTGTGTGAAGTGGATAGAGGAGGTCGACAGGATGGCGTATGCACAGCTGCAAACCTCTGAAGGACCCTGCATCTTGTTGTTCGGGGGACGTTGGAGGCACCAGCAGCTTCAAAAACTTGTCTGCTGCTATGACAAGGCTTTTTTGCCGCTGCTCTTTCAACCTGACGTAATTGCCTGTAGGAAAGAGTCCTCAATTTGCCCTTATCAGCACGCACACGTGTGTACTGTGAATCAGCTACATACTTCTTGATTGCCAAGACACTTCATCCTGATCATCGCACAATGTTGATTGTAGTCATGCCTTGACCTAAACACTCCACAATTTGTTGCTTCTCAGCAGCCGACACATCCTTTTTCTTTCCCATTTTGGCAGAAAATGTAGGCTGCTTAATAATGTGAGACAGCCTTCTTAAGTAGTCTTGCCTTTCATTGGACACACCTGCCAAACTAATTAGCACAGGTGTCTGCAATTGCTTACAGTGATATAAAGAGCCCTGACACACATCACCATCAATGAGTTTAACTGACAAACAAACAAATTCTTCCCTTATCACTCCTAAACACTTTTTGCATAATAATTTGGAACACAGTGTACATGTGCTTTTCCACAAAACACCAGTGGTTCACGTAGTGAATCTTACAGTTCTAACTTGCCAACCGTGGTCTGTATGGAGTTGTTCAATAAAGGGCCCAAAATTAAGATAACATAGATGGGAGAGGTCTCTATGAATAGGAATTCCTAAGTATTTGATACCCTGTGAGGGCCAGGCAAAGGGAAAGTTGGACTGGATGGAATCCTATATGGATTTGGGGAGGGAGACATCGAGGGCCTCAGACTTCGCTGCATTGATTTTAAAATTTGACCATGTAACAAAGTGATCTATTTCAGCCATAACAGCATGGATGGATATATGTGATTGAGTGATATATACTAGGACATCATCAGCAAATAGAGAGCACTTGTACTCGGTGCCTCCCACCTCAATCCACCTAATATTGGGGTTATGGCGAATTGATGAGAGCAGGTGCTCCGTCACTAGGATGTATAAGAGAGGGGACAGAGAACATCCCTGCCTTGTCCCATTGGTGATTGTGAAAGGTGATGAAAATGTTCTGACGCGCCCCCTGGGCCTTGGGACACCCGGAGCCGGACCCTTTTTGGTGGATGCTGGTGGTTGTAGTCTCCGTGGCGGCGACCCGGTTCCGTGGCTCAGGGCGGTCAAACCAGTGGCGGAACTATTTATGTGGTTTTGATGTTTAAATGTCCGACTACGCCACCCGTGGATTGCGGTCAGAGTGAACCGCCGCTCCAGGGCAGACCGCTGAGGCTGGTGTTGTGGGTGCAGCAGAGCGTAGCATAACTCCCCACGGGAGGAGTATAGCCTCAGGGCAGTGTATGCGGAGGATGGGGGTGATGGTGCAGGGCAGCAGCAGTAACGACACGGAGTCAGTGATGCAGTCCAGGGCCTTTACTCACAGTTCTTATTATCCAGACCACGTCTGCAGGTAACGGCTGCCCACGTCGTACTGTGCTCACCAGGTGAGGGGCTCAGACAACTCCCAGATAACTTTGGAGCGCTTCACAGGACCCCCTTTGTGTGTCCTTTGTCTGGCCTTTCTTACCAACCCTTCTGTCCGGCTGCCTCGGGCCTCCTCTTGGTAAACTTGGTGCCAGTTTCCCTGACCCTATGTGGTGCCTTCCTAGCGGGTGTAGCGAGGGGCTGCGCCACATAAAATGTCACAGCCTCCTGTTTCTAGCTGAGGGTCGTTTCCTGCCTCCACTAGTTTCGGGGACCGGTCTCCCCCTTTGGCCTGACCCCTCCACGCAGGTGGATTCGGGCGTGCGGTGGCGACTCGCCCATCTGCACCCCTGGGATCCCTTCGTTCCTTGTTCCTGGAGCCTTCTCTGCTCCTCTTCCTTCCTTCTCCCTCTTCCAGGCCTGGGCCTCTGTTACTAGGCCCGCCTCCGGAGCAGAGCTCATGCAGAGCCCCTGCTACCTGCCACTTCTGCTCAGACTTCTCTGCACAGAACTAAGATGGTGCCCACCTTTTATACTCCCTTCTCAATGCACCCAGGAACTGCTTCCTCCCTGCTCCTGCACTACAGGGTTCCCTTTCCTCAGTGTTCCCTCCCCCCACTCCAGCCAGGGACAGGGACTGTCGTGCCCATCTCAGGGGCATATTGGTCGCCCTGCCACACGGCAATGTGGTGTAATGCATGCAGGTGTCGGGTCCTGATCCACACTACATCCTTACCTGAGAGTGAGATATCACACCTCTGGGTGAGGTGCAATACCTCTGTAGCAACCGAGCCCTCAGGGTGCTACAGTTCCATTTATCTTCAGCCTAGGTGACATATTGCGATACAGGGCCGTGATTTTGGCTATAAAAGGGTCCCCTAGACCCCTACCCCAAGCTTTTTAAGAGAATCATATATGGCGTGCCAGGAGACTCTATGGAATGCTTTCTCAGCATCCAACGAGAGTATCTAATTACAAATTTTTAACTGCATCTAGCCCAGGAAATACTTTGTGCCTAGTAGCAGTGTCTGCTAGTCAGCGGATTATCCCGGCTGTTAAGCAAGCTACACCACCTGTAGTTTGGACACTTAATTTTTTCAAAGGAAATGCTTCGGGACCACGGGATACTCAGTGAAGAGCATCAGGAGGCACCCCAAGGCATAGGGGCTGGGACTGGCAGTAGGATGCCTTGCGGTGGACAGCCGAGCTCGATCCTTATAAAAGCTTTTTAACTGCAGCAGCTTTAGTGGACGCTACTGGAGCTGGAATTACGCGGCTGCTGGCATGAGACTTGCCCTCCAATAGATCCTTGTAAATGGATTTAAAGTGTATTCATTCAAATTAGAGAGACAATTTAAATTAAAAAGCTTAGAGCTGCCTCCACCACAGGGGGGCTCGCTCGACCCACCAGCGGACAGGCACCAGTATTGGGAGAGGGGGGCTGGCCGTCAGGGTTCACCGCGGCTCTGGCACAAACCCGGCGACCCGGAGGTGGCACGGGCAGGAGGGGACTGAACGTGTCGGCTTCTCACTTTTTGGATTTTAGAAGGGCATGACATGCCTATATCTGTGTCTCCCCCTCCTTTTACTCCTCCACCTCTTTTCTTTTCGCATGACTATATGTACTTGTCACTTTTCCATGTGTTAGTTGTGTCTTCTGAGCAGTTTGTCAGCTTTTGGACACCTTTGAAGGTGTTTTCTATGTGTTTCTATGTGTTTTTGTTTGCCTGCCATTGGTTTTAACGGTGTTCGAAGGTGTTCGACGAACAGTTCGACGAACAGTTCGGCGAACACACGGGTGTTCGACGAACCGAACCGAACTCGAACACTACGGGGGTGGCTCAACACTACTAAACACCATGATTATACAGTCAAGCCGAGAGTGTGGGAACCCTTGAAATTGTTCCAGAAAATGAAGTATTTCTCCGAGAAAAGAATTGCAATTACGCATGTTTTGATATGCACATGTTTATTTCCTTTGTGTGTATTGGAGCAACACAAAAAAAACTGAGAAAAAAAGGCAAATTGCACTTAATTTCACACAAAACCCCAAAAATGGCAGGACAAAATTGTTGGCACCCTCAATTTAATATTTGGTTGCATATCCTTTGGAATAAATAACTGCAATCAATCGCTTCCTATAACCATGAACAAGCTTCTTAAACCTCTCAACTGGAATTTTAGACCACTCTTTTTTTGCAAACTGCTCCAAGTCTCTCATATTTGAAGGCGCCTTCTCCCAACAGCAATTTTAAGATCTCTCCTCACTGTGTTCAATGGGATTTAGATCCGGACTCATTGCTGTTCACTTCAGAATTCTTCTGTATGATTGATATTTTCCTTTATGCATGTACGTATTACCTTGTAAGTCTGGTTGGTGTATTGCCATACACTACTACTCCTCTTTTCTTTTAGTGGGGTTAGGGAACTAAGAGAAAATTCAGGAGCTCAGTAAGGTATGTGGCCCGGGTGTCTTCACCATAAAATGTAATCTGGGGAGCAGGGATAGCTAGGGTGACCATAGCGCTAGGGACAGGGAAGTAGCCCATGGCCCCGGGACACAACAATCATGACAGATATTCTTTGTTTTTCAGTCAGCTATGTATAATGTGCCAATGGGGTATTATACAGTTTTAACTTTAGCTACTTGGCCAAAAGCATCAGTTATAGAGATCCTTCTACTGATGCCAACCTACCAGACACAAGACAAAGCACAGAATTATTATTACTCGACATTTTAACTATAAATTATAACGGCATTTTATAATATGAGATCTTGCAAGAAAATTGTATTTTATGTATAGTCTTGTTCTCCGGTAAGATGCCTCCGTGAAATATCTAAGGTGACATATTCAGCATGATGAAATGGGAGAGGTGAAGAAGAAGGTAAGTTTTGCAATTTGTTTTTCTGCGGAGCTTATTTATCTAGCAGTAAGCTGCAAAATACACTTTTTCCCTGTGATTTGCTGCAGAGATTTTCTGTCCAGTCATTGTATGGGCATGATCAGCCAGGCTTTAGAAGCTGCAGAGGATGGGGTAATTGCAGGACATTGTGCTGTGCATGCTAAATAGCCTCCATTAATTATATAAATTATTTCTATAGCCTTTATTTATATAGCCGTATTTAAGAGGCTGTGATAGCTTTTCACTTTTATTTCATGCTGGGCTGGTGTTCTGGCTTTGATGAGACCTGGGAGGATTCTATGCTTACACGCACAAGGTCACGGCTCACACCATTATGTCATGATGCTGTAACCTGTGACTTCTTACAGGAGTTTCAGCATGAGTGGTGGCATCTTGCTGAATCCTCATGGAAGCAAATTATAAAAAAATAAGCATTTTCCTAAATGTGGATTTTTGTAAAATTAGAGTATAATGCGGTTCCACACACATTTATTTGCTCATCTCTACTAATAAGCTCATGGTAGTCCATTATTAATTCGTACTACATGGATCTTCAGTTCATGTTCTGGTAGATCGGCTTACTTGGCTGCACATAGTGGTAAACACAGGAACACTATCTGTTTACATCTTCTGTGGTTTATTAAGAGGACTGCATAAACTACGGGAATGTTAGCAAAAACAAACTCTGCCTTCCCGGCCTAACAGGAAAAACAAAACATAACGTATGGCACAGTGCTTGTTGCTATAGGTAACCGCACACTTCAGGAACAAACAATCCAAGGTTTAGCTTTCCTGCACAGGACAAAACAGCTCAGATGTTCCACCTTCAGACCCATCCCACACACAAATGCTCTAAAAGGTTGGGAATTTATCCTCTCAGTTCCTCCCTTCCTACAGGTGTTTAATCACCCTAGCACTAAGATGGCTGATTAACCCCTTCTTATGCTTCGTGTGCTGGAACACTTTTTCTATGTTTATATCACTGGAGCTAAAAATCTCAATCTCCTCTCCAGTACTTTGCCAGTGACCTTGTCACATATCCCCCCCTCTGCCCAAAGCTGTAGGCTTTGGCACTTTCAGTCACCAAACAGGGAAGTCTAAACAGGGCATCTGCGTTGCGGTGTAGCTTCCCAGGCCTGTGTTCCACATGACGGTTGAAGTCCTGTAGCCCTGAGTTTCAACTCTTAGAACGCCATCTCTGCTTCAAGAGACCATTTGGCCATCACAGTCATGCCCTTAAGAAGGTTGGTCAGGGATGCGGCTATCATGGCGAAATTCAGGATACACCGCTCATAGTATCCCACCAATCCTAGAAATGCCCGAACCTGTTCCTTGGAGATCGGTTTTGGACAATTTTGGACTGTCTCTACATTATTTACTTGCAGCTTTACTTTGTTTCTTCCAATGATGTAGCCCAGTTATTTTTCCCTTCTTATTTCCCAATGGTACACTTCTTTGGGTTTATGGTAAACCCCACTTTCCTCAGCGCATCCATCACGGCCTCGACTTTCTGCAGATGACTTCCCCAATCCAGGCTGAATATCACAATATCATCGAGGTAAGCTGCGGCATACTTTTTGTGAAGGGCTAAGGTCCGGTCCATGGCCCTCCAGAATGTAGCTTGTAGCTCCTTGCAGCCCAAATGAAATTCTGGTATACTGGAAGCAACCGTCAGGTGTAGAAGAGGCCGCCTTCGCCTTTGCACTTTGAGAGAGAAGGATTTGGGAGTAACCTTTCGTTAGGTCCAGGGTGGTGATGTATCTGGCTGACCTTAGTTTCTCTATGAGATCATCAATGCGGGGCATTGGATACGCACACTTTTCAACATCACATTTAGTTTCCTGTGGTTATTGCAGAAACGCGACTCTCCTGCAGGCATCCGAACATGTGTTTCCGTCAGGATTTTACGTTCAACCACCTGTGTACATCCTGGCAACTCCGAGAACAGGTCCCGGTTTTGCTGAAGCAGTTCTCAGCACTGTTGTTTATGGGCCAAAGACAGTGTCTCTGCCACTGTGACACCCCCTTTTTAACCTCCGTCCCCCAGTATGGAATTAGTTGCCTCCCCACAAACCCGTCGACCCCCTGATACATTTTCACAAGTCCGACCAAGTCATCGGTGTTCTGTGGATCTTCCTAGGCAGCCCAAGCCTGCATCGGGCTTGGAAGGGAGTGCACGAACTGTCCATTACCACTCCCTCCACAATTTGCGCTGGGGTAGAGGACTCCGGCTGTAACCACTTTTAGATGAAGTGCAGCAGATCAAACATTTGGGAGCAAGGTAGTCTGTCACGGTGATATGCCCAGCGGAGGACCCGTTGTGCCCTGGCAGACATTGTCACCCCCAAGCATGCCAAAATTTCTGTTTTCAATTTTTCATATTCTTTGGCGTCCTGTAAAGCCAAATCATAGTAGGCCTTGTGTGGCTCCGCCATTAAGTATGGCACAAGGATTTCCACCCACTGCTCTGGTGGGAGTTTCTCTCTATCAGCGACCCTTTCAAAAATGGTTAAAAAGGCCTCTATGTCATCACCTGGGGTCATCTTCTGCAAGGCTCTCCTCACTGCCTTCCGGACAGAAAATCATCAGCTGACATTGGGGTCGGAGCTGCAGCTGTGCAAGAAATCACCTCTGTGAGTAAATCAGTCTGTTGCTACTGTTGTCAAAGCTGCTCCCGGTGCTGTTGCAGCTGCTGCTTCTTGTGCCGCTGCAGCTGTTCCTGATGCTGCTGCTGTTGCTGGCTTTGGACCAGGTGCTTGATCAGCTCCTCCATTTTGTCTGACCGCTGTTCCATGCTGACAGCCGCCTTCACCCAGGACATGTAGTCTGTCCACAGCCATCACACTTGATTCCTGGGGATCTTGCTCGCACTTCTAACACCAACTGTGGTAGATCGGTTTACTTGGCTGCACATAGAGGTAAACACAGGAACACTGTCTCTTTAAATCTTCTGTGGTTTATTAAGAGCACTGCATAAACTACGGCAATGTTGGCAAAAACAAACTTGGCCTTACCGGCCTAACATGAGAAACAAAACATAACGTATGGCACAGTCCTTGTTGCTACAGGTAACCGCCCGCTTCAGGAACAAACAATCCAAGGTTTAGCATTCCTCCACATGACAAAACAGCTCAGCTCTAAAAGGTTGGGAATTTATCCTCTGAGTTCCTCCCTTTCTACAGGTGTTTAATCACCCTAGCACTAAGATGATTAACCCCTTTCTACACTTCATGTGCTGGAACACTTTTTCTATGTTTATCACTGGATCTAACAATCAATCAATCTCCTCTCCAGTACTTTGCCAGTGACCTTGTCACAATGTGTATGAGTTAATAAAATAAAAATAGGAAAATTAAAACAATCTTTTTGTCCAAGAATAACAGAGGATAATAGATAATTGTTTGTTGGAGAGTGCCTCATTGGTGAGATAATAGTGTTAAGGACCCCATACAGATTACATTAATGGAGGCCGAACAGGCTGATATCGACAACTTCGGATGACGGTCAAATGTGTATGGGAGGCCAGCCGACTGACAGATGTCGATCGCACATGTCTGATTTTGGACTGCCAACCACTTCGTTCTTAAGATAAGCCAACGACCATTGTGTCAGCTGGCTGATTTCTCATACAGAGCACAGGAGTGATTGGCCCAGCGAACTATCCTGTTTATGAGAGATTTGACAGAGATTTGTCGAAGCATCGTTTGCCAACAGACATCTATTGTGCATGGCCAGCTTTAGAAGACTAAGATACAGGTGCATCTCACAAAATTAGAATATCATTAAAAAGTTAATTTATTTCAGTTCTTCAATCCAAAAAGTGAAACTCATATATTATATAGAGTCATTACAAACAGAGTGATCTATTTCAAGTGTTTATTTCTGTTAATGTTGATGATTATGGATTAGAGCCAATGAAAATACAAAAGTCATTATCTCAGTAAATTAAAATAATTAACAAAAAACACCTGCAAAGGCTTCCTAAGCATTTAAAAAGGTCACTTAGTCTGTTTCAGTAGGCTCCACAATCATGGGGAAGACTGCTGACTTGACAGATGTTCAGAAGGCAGTCATTGATACACTCCACAAGGTCCCAGAGTTCCAATTTTCATTTGGAAATTAAGGTCCCAGAGTCTGGAGGAAGAGTGGAGAGGGAAACAATCCAAGCTGCTTGAGGTCTAGTGTGAAGTTTCCACAATCAGTGATGGTTTGGGGAGCCATGTCATCTGATGGTGTAGGTCCACTGTGTTTTATCAAGACCAAAGTCAGCGCAGCCGTCTACCAGGAAATTTTAGAGCACTTCATGCTTCCCTCTGCCAACAAGCTTTTTGGAGATGGAAATTTAATTGTCCAGCAGGTCTTGGCACCTGTCCACACTGCCAAAAGTACCAATACCTGGTTTACAAACAACAGTATCACTGTGCTTGATTGGCCAGCAAACTCGCCTGACCTTAACCCCATAGAGAATCTATGGGATATTGTCAAGAGGAAGATGAGAGACACCAGACCCAACAATGCAGACGAGCTGAAGGCTGCTATCAAAGCAACCTGGGCTTCCATAACACCTCAGCAGTGCCACAGGCTGATCGCCTCCATGCCGCATTGATGCAATAATTGATACAAAAGGAGCCCCGACCAAGTATTGAGTGCATTTACTGAACATACATTTCAGTAGGCCAACATTTCAGATTTTAAAACATTTTTCAAGCTTTTGCTATAAAGTATTCTAATTTACTGAGATAATGACTTTTGTGTTTTCATTGGCTGTAAGCCATAATCATCAACATTAACAGAAATAAACACTTGAAATTGATCACTCTGTTTGTAATAACTCTATATAATATATGAGTTTCACTTTTTGTATTGAAGAACTGAAATAAATGTAACTTTTTGATGATATTCTAATTTAGTGAGATGCACCTGTAACAGCAGTCATTCTGGGCCAGAAAATATGACATTAATCAGAGAAGGGACACCTAGATAATCAGGTGGAAGCCAACCATAGTATAATTGTTCTACTAGTAGGGCATTCATTGAATTAGATTTTTCACAGAGCCCTGTAAGGTTATCAAAAATTTAAATAATGAACAAAAAATTTCTGAGGTAGTCTGTAAGAAGTCTTCAGGTAATCATGCATTTAGATATCTAATGAATGCCAAATAAGTTGATAAGTACCTCTTCTGCTCGGTAGAAGGTTATTGTGTTTTCATTGAGGAGAGCATAGTAAACCATTATCAGACAGTTTTGGTGGTGGTATTATCTGCAGCTAATGCTAAATTATTGAGCACCTAAAGAGGACCTGTCACCAAATCAAGTGTCCACTTTTTGCTCTTACTTTTTCCCACTGCTGCCCTGAGTATTACATTTTTTTTAAACTGGCATACAGTCCTAGAAACATGGCCACCTAAAGACCCATGCCCAGATAGTCCAATGATCCACGCCCCCCTTCCCTGGAAACGTCCATAAAATTTAGCTCTTACTTCCCGGAGTGAACTAAAAATACAAGTACACATTAGATGGAAGTAGGTTGGTGGTTGGTGATTGAACAACAGTTGAACATATAATCACTTGGTGAATGATTATTGCCCAAATTCAGTGTGGTAGATTGGCTCACTCGGCTGCATGTATAGGTAGACACAGGAACGCTGTTTCTTTAAATCTTCTGCTGGTTTATTAGAACATGGCATAAACCAGTGCAGGGTTCAACAAAATAAACATAGCCTTTTTGGCATAACAGGAAAACAAATGATAATGTATAGCACAGTCCATATGCCAATAGAGATCTGCCTGTTCAGGATGCAACAGGGTTCAGCACAGTTTAACATAAAACACTTCTCTGAAGCTTTTCGCCTCCGGACACACCGAACACTAAATGACTGAGAAGGCTGGCTATTTACCTTCTAAACCCCACCCTGGGGCAGATATATGGTGAACAGCCTCCCACCCGCTCTTCAGCTGTTCACATAAAAACCTAGCCCTTAAAAATGGCCAATTAACCCCTCTCAGCACTTAGTGTGCTGGAGCATTTTTCCTAGGTGCACATCACTGAAGCCAACATCAGTGATACATATCTCCCCTCCAGTACTTTACCAGTGACTTTGTCACAGCAATCATACACATTTTTGTCCGGGCAACTAGGTGAAGGACCGGGAATGTTTTCTGCAAACTTTTTTTTCAGGAAAGATCTTGTATGAACTATTTAAAATGTTAAATATTTTAAATATGGCACATTTATTTCTAGAGAATGGAATTTTGTCATTTGTTGGTTAAAATGCTGTTGACAAATTTCTCCATTAAATAGTCATTTTAGTTAAAATTGTTTAAAGGATATGATCCTTCAAAACTGCTGTATTAGGTTTAGGACTCTACACAGATACTGTATAATGATGCAGTTGAGTCCATCTCCTGGTTTATTAAAATTTTAATCTCCTAATCAGTAAAAAAAAGTAGCTCTATACTACTATAAAAGGTATCAAGAATAATTAGGAAAAGAAGGTTCTTCCAAGAAAAATATTTGTACAACATTATTGGACCTACAAGTTACTAATTGCTATAAGACAGACATTTATAGGACTGTGATCATTTTTTTTAAATTCAGTGGTCTATAATTGTCATATTTCCAAAGTTAGAAGAAGTGTTAGTGAAGATTTGTTTTTCTGTTGTCCTTTATGATTAAGATCAATAATATAGCAGATTATACAGCTTGTCTCTGCCGCTATCACAGAGAGGGTGTACACAAAAATGCTCAAAAGAATGAATATACGCATTTCTATGTAAAAATGACTTGCTGTTCATATGTTCAGTCTTATTTTTTGAGCCTCTTTTAACTATTTCTGGTTTCCAAAGACGACAAGCGGTTAAAACAACTGACAAATATAAAAAAGTAGATTGGCACTCACCATGTGGTATGATAAAAATAGCAATTTATTTTCTTTGTATGAGCGAGAGGTATAGATAAAAAAACAATATACAGTTGATCAGTAGTTTTTTTTCTGTTATATGGCTTAAAAGAAGTGAGCTGATCATTGTTCAGGTATTTTCCGATCTGTAAACTAAGCTGAAAAAACATGGGTGGCCAAAAGCAGCGAACAGAAAATAACAGAAACATCGGCATTTCGTAAAGCGTTTCCTCTTGAAAAACTGGAAAAAAACCCGGAAAAGGTTTTCTTTTCTTTTTTTTTTCTCTTCTACAATTTCTTCGACACTTTCAAGTTTCTATTCTCTGAATCTTTTCCCACTGACTCGGATTCCAATCAAATGAGCATTTCTGCAACATCCATTATATGTGATGTAAACGTTCTCGTTGCCACAAATTCCTCATAAACGACAGGTGCTGTTCTGTAATAAAATGGCTGTTGCCAGACAAACCTGTCAAAAAAACTTAACTACGTGTGTTAAAACCAATGCAGTAGTGTTTCCATTATGGAGACAATTATATGATCTGGCCAAGATGGACCTTTGCTAGGCTGCAAGTCTTCGTAATCTAGA
This sequence comes from Phyllobates terribilis, assembly GCF_046119375.1. NCBI lineage: Eukaryota > Metazoa > Chordata > Amphibia > Anura > Dendrobatidae > Phyllobates > Phyllobates terribilis. The sequence continues at coordinate 596,585,554 of NW_027362765.1, read as the reverse complement.
CAAAGTTAAATCTAACATCAAACATGTAAATTCTTTAATACAAAATATTTTAAGGGGTTGTCCTGGGGATAAAAGTTATTTGGTTGCTGCCTAAATGAAAGTTAATAAAACTTAGTGATACAGTTTCATTAAACAACACAGGCATAAAATATCAAGAGTAAAATGAAATCAATAAGCTTTATTTGCAATCCATTTAAAAACATTGTTGCATATAATGGTATTCATGTAGGATAAGTCCAGATAGCAGTATAAGATAAACTGGTCTAAAATGGTCATTATGCTGGAATCATGGTCTCAGGCTGTGTTGGCATAAGCCTTATGGAGGTAGAATTAGCAGCTGCATTTTTTCTGCAATGTTTCTAGGGGAGGTAAAGGTCATTTAACAAATATGAGTGACACGTCATTCGGAAATTTAGCTGGAAACTCTGATGTAAGTGCTCAGCGTCCAGCACAGGATAAATGCGTTCAAAAATATTATGTAAAATGTATCCAATAAAAGCTTCAACTCAACTCACAAAAAAGCAAGTCCCTACTCAGGTCCATCATCTGTTAACTAAAATTTAGGGGGCGTCCATGTTACTAGTAGTACAAAGGCTCTGAAAAAGCGCTATGGCTCCTCACTCCCAAAAAGAAATCCAGCGAATACTGCCCTCCCAAATCCAAATGCCCTCTCCCTTCTGAGCCCCACATGTGGACACATTTAGTGTCCACATGTTTGGCATTTCTGTAGTGATGAGAGCCCGCTTAATTTACGGGCATGAGCTGGTCACAATGTATGGGCACTACAATGTACGGGCACTACAATGGCAGATTTTCAATTTTCACTCAGCAACATCCACTACTGCTTGTTTCTGGTAAACTGTTTTGGCATGTCAGAGGCTCTTCAGATGTGACATGGCATCCGAAATATATTCCTGCCAGAATTCAATTGCCATTCCTTCCCTTCCGAGACCTGCCGTGTGCCAAAGCAGTAGTTTTCCCCCACATATGGGGTATCGGTATACTCAGGAGAAATCGCACAACATATTTTGATTTTCATTTTCTCCTGATAACCTTGTGAAAAGAAAGAATCTAGGGCTAAGCAACATATTTGTGGGAAAATATATATTTTTTCATTTTCACAGCTCAATGTTATAAAATTCTGTGAAACACCTGTGGGTTCGGTGTTCACCACACATCTAGATAAGTTCTTTGAGGAGTATAGTTTCTGTCACAAGTGTGGAGTTTCCACTGTTTAGGCACAACGCGACATGGCATCCACTATCTATTCCAGCCAATTTCCGCTCTAAAAGTCAAATGGTGCTCCATCCACAGTGCCTGCGCTGGGGGGATTCATAAGTCTGCAGCCACACAGAGTGACTGCAGACTTATCGATTTGGAGCGGATAACCCCTTTAATTTGACAAAGATGAACTGTAACCTAAAAAAGCTGCAAAAAAACAAACCCAAACAGGATCCTTTTTTCACTGTGCCACTCTATTTAATAGAATAAGGCTAAGTTGTAATACCAGTTACCGCTCATTGACAAGACCGGCACTGTTTATGGAGAAAAGCAGATCCTTTCTTCTAATCTTGGACAATTCTTTTAATTATAGTTCTTTTTATGGCAATGCTTGGCCTCCCAAAATCCTTTCTTCTGGTGGGTTGATTTTTCTTTCCCGTCTTGATTTATATGCATCGTGCTCACTAGTCAGTTTGGTTTTCTTTTTTGGCTTAATCGTGTAGCCAACATGACATGTACAACATGTAGGATGAGGCATTGATCAATGGCTGCTAATACTTATAAACCTTTGATGGTCCACAGAAAAAACCCAGGGTGTATAGCACTGCACGATGGACCTGGTACTATACAGAGATGGAGAATTGGAGGCATCATGTTGTGATTGAAGCATTCTGGCTTCAAGTAATACCCGCGGTTTGCAGGGAGTATGATCAAGGTTATAAACAGCCCGGTCTGCACAGGAAATTGATATCCTTCATTATTCCGGTTTGCTGCATCTCTTCATCACTAGAATGACGCGTCAAACACTTGATTTGTATTCCTTCCTCTGTAGCAGATAAAAATATTTAAACCCTTATCTACTTCGAATTTTCTGTGCTGATCATAGAACAAACAGCTGTGTACAGAGGAGGCAGTGAGGTCACAAACAGGTTAGGGGCCAATTTACGCATATCCAGCAGGCTTCCTGTGACACAGCCTTGGTAACACAATGAGCTTTTGATGCATCTCTATTAATTCAGCCTTCACTTAAGTGTACAGTAACTGCACATACTAGACCTCCTTCATCGCCAGACATCCAGTTATATATCATCCCAAGCTCTACAGCTAAACAAGTTACATTCACCAAATTGTTCATTTTTAGGATATTTAAAAATGTCTATTTACCCAGGAATAAGTGTTTATCCTTATAATATACTGGAGAAGAAGAGGCTTTGTAGCATGCTGACCCCTGACCTGCCGCTGTGCCCCAGAAACTTATAACAGTCATTAGCCAATCTAAAAGTTAAATAGATTACTTGCAAAAAGATTAAGTGCCTGTTAGGTAGGGTCAAGACCTTCGCTAGGATGTTGATTTTCTAAGCCACATTATACAGTGAAGCAAAATAAATGCTAAAATATTGCTTAATAGAAGCATAACCTAATGCTCCTGGGTTCCAATGCTAAATCTGTAGCGGGCTCCCCAACTAACACCCATTATTTAGGATACTGGCCTTCCTGTGTGGAGTTGAGAAACCTTTTAGCTCCACCTTAGTCTGAGGTTTGGATTGAAATTGTAATTGAAAACTGCACACCTATAATTGTTCCTATGATATTTTTGTAGGCTGAACACAGTTATATAATTCATGGAACTTTATGGCAACCTCTAATACTTCTATCTATAGTAGGGAGTACATTATTCCTTAAAATACACATTAAATCTGCTGCAGAACCTCCTTGATGAGTAAAGTCACCATACACATTAGACTAATATCAGCCGCATCTGCCAATATCGATGGGTTCAGATGACACTAATGTGTATGGGAGCATTGGCCAACTGATTGTCAGGGAAATGTCAGTTGGGCATGTTTGATTTCAGGCAGCTGATTGCTTTGTTCTTCTGGAGATAAGTCACCATCAGAGATGTCTGGCAGAGGCGTTCTCTCTTCATCAGCAGAGCAAGAGCTCATGTACTAAGGCAGAGATGGCTGTCGGCTGAATGATTGGCTGAATGATTGGCTGAAGGATCATTTGGCCAACAGCCAACATAGTAGCTTCCAGCTTAGTATTTCTAGATTGTTGTAAAACACACTTATCCTTTTATAAGGAAGACTTGTAGCTTCTAGGGTGCATATTATTTTTGTTCCACAAAAATTTTAATTTACACTCCAATTTTTTTATTTTCACAAGGGTAACAAGAAAAATGGACCCCAAAATTTGTTGTGCAATTTCTTCTGAGTACGCAGATACCCCATATGATGGGGAAAACCACTGTTTGGGTGAACATCAGGACTCGGCAGGGAATGAGCGTCATTTGACTTTTTGAATGCAAAATTTGCTGGAATAATTAGCGAACGCCATATCGCGTTTGTAGAGCCCCTGATGTGCCCAAACAGTGGAAACCTCCCACATGTGACACCATTTTGGAAACTAGATCCCCAAGGAACTTATCTAGATGTGTGGTGAGCACTTTGAACCCCCAAGTGCTTCACAGAAGTTTATAACAAAGAGCCGTGAAAATAAAAAAAAATCACATTTTTTCCACAAAAATCATCTTTTAGACCAAAATTTTATATTTTCACAAGGGTAACAGGAGAAATTGGACCCCTGAAGCAGTGGAAACTCTCCACTAGTGACTGAAACTACACCTCTCAAAGAACTTATCTAGATGTGTGGTGAACACCTTGAACTCTCAGGTGCTTCACAGAATTTAAAAACGTTGAGCTGTGAAAATGAAAAAATAAATTTTTCCCACAAAAATGTTGCTTCAGCCCTAGATTCTTTCTTTTCACAAGGTTATCTCGAGAAAATGAACATCAAAATATGTTGTGCGATTTCTCGTGAGTTTATCGATGCCCCGTATGTGGGGGAAATCCACTGTTTGGGCGCACGGCAGGGCTTGGAAGGGAAGGAGCACCATTTGACTTTTTCAATGCAAAATTGGCTGGAATTGAGAGCGAACGCCATGTTGTGTTTGGAGCACCCCTGATGTGCCTAAACAGTGGAAATCCCCCACAAGTGACCACATTTTGGAAGCTAAATTTAAAACCCCTTTGCGACCTGGTCAGTAATAGTATGCACCAGATCGGAAAGGCCGGTTCAGCGGGGACTCCTGCGGTGAGCCCGCACTGAACCGGGCACATGTCAGCTGATTTTTACAGCTGACATGTGCCCTCAACAGCAGTGGGTGGAATCGCGATCAACCCGCGGCTGTTAACCAGTTAAATGCCGCTGTCAATCTCTGACAGCGGCATTTAACATCGCCGCACCAGAAGTGCGGCATTGGCCCCACCCATCGGTGACCCCGTCACATGATCGCGGGTCACCGATGGGTGGCCATGACAACCTGGGGTCTGCAGCAGACCCTTGTGGTTGTCATGTCTCAATTGCTAAGAGCGCCACCCAGTGGTCGGCGCTCATAGCAAGTGAGCATTTCTACTGCATACAGGCGATCTGCCTGTATGCAGTAGAAGCAATCAGACAACTGCTGCTTCTAGTCTCCTATGGAGACTATTGAAGCAAGCAGAAAGTGTAAAAAAATTTAAATATTAAAAAAATGTGAAAAATATAAAAGTTTAAATCACCCCCCTTTCGCCCCATTCAAAATAAAATAAAAAGAAAATAATAAAGAAAAACCCACATACACATATTTGGTATCGCTGCATTCAGAATCGCCCGATCTATCAATATAAAAAAAGAATTAATCCGATCGGTAAACGGCGTAATGAGAGAAATATTCTAAACGCCAGAATTACAATTTTTTGGTCGCCGCAACATTGCAATAAAATGCAATAACGGGCGATCAAAACATCGGATCTACCCCAAAATGTTATCAATAAAAACATCAGCTCAATGTGCAAAAAATAAGCCCTCACTCGGCCCCAGATCCAAAAAAATGGAGGCGCTACAGGTCTCGGAAAAAAGAACCTATACATGTTTGGTGTCTACGAACACGTAATGACCTGGAGAATAATAATGGCAGGTCAATTTTAGCATTCAGTGAACGTGGTAAAAAAGAAAGAAAAAAAACAACTGCTGTGGAATTACATTTTTTTTGCAATTTCACCGCTCTTGGAATTTTTTCCCGTTTTCCAGCACACGATAGGGTAAAACCAGTACAACTCATCCTGCAAAAAATAAGCCCTCACATGGCCATATTGAACGAAAAATAAAAAAGTTGTGGTTCTGGAATGAAGGGGAGCAAAAAATAAAATTGCAAAAATGGAAAAACCCAAGGTCATTAAGGGGTTAACTAAATGTGTGATGAGCATCTAGAACCCCCAGGTGCTTCACAGAAAGAAAATTTTAACGTTTAGTTGTGAAAATAAAAAAAAAAAAAAATTTTCCACAAAAATGATCTTTTAGCGCCCAATTTTTTTATTTTTACAAGGGTAACAGGAGAAAATGGACCCCATAATCTGTTGTGCAATTTCTCCTGAGTAGGTTGATACCCCATATGATGGGGAAAACCACTATTTGGGTGCACAGCAGGGCTCGGAAGGGAAGGAGTGACATTTTGGAATGTAGACTTTGATGGAAATCCCCCACAGTGACCCTATATTTGAAATGATCTAGTGTTTCTGGTATGTGAATTTTTGTATGTGGTAGCATGCGTGAGTTAAGTAGTGCATGTCAGGTTGGCATACGAGAGTAGTGTAGAGTGCATCAGGTTGGCATATGAGTTGTGCAGTGTACGTGAGGTTGTCATACGTGAGTTGTGTAAGTCAGAAATAAATTTATAAGTCCATGGATGAGTGGTAGACTCTGAAACACTCTTTCATACACAGACCAGGTTTTTCAGGGAAGGTGTCACACTGATAAATGGTGTTCTTTCGTATCCCCCTTCTGTAACACACTTTTTTTGCATTCTTCCTCTTTTTGCAGTTTGAGGGACCTCACTGGGGAAATGTTGCCCTCGTATAATACGAGCACTTTCACTTCCAGAAGTACTGGGGCCCGCTCCTTCCCGACTGCCAAATATTAGGGCCTTGATCATTGCTTCCTGGAACTGAAGGAAGGTCCTGGTCTGGCCTGCACATTGTGATAGCATGTAAGCATTGTACGTTGCCATCTGTGCGATGTGCATGGCCAGCTCCTTGTACCACACCTTGGCCTTTCTCATGCCACTGTATGGCTGGAGGACTTGATCAGAGAGATCAACTCCCCCCATGTTTTTGTTGTACCCCAGTACACAGTGTGGTTGTGGACCTGTGTAGAGGTACCTCGCGTGGTGCTGGGGTTGCTGCCATTACCATGTATGGTACTCAAGAAAAGGACGTACCTCTTTTCCTTGTACTTGACCACCAACAGGTTGTCACTACATTGGGTTTGCTCTCACCCTTTCTGAGCAGCTGTCCAATTAGCGTCCTAGTGAGGCCTCTATGATTCTTGCAGACAGTACTGCAGGCTGCGGTAGCTCGCGCAGAGAGGGACTTAAAGAGTGGGATGCTGGTATATGCATGTAGAGGTGATAACCTTGATCCATCCATCAATCCCACACAATTTTCCCACTCACTGCCAGGAGAGGGGGCATTCAGGGGGTTGAATACAGGTGTCCTTCCCTTCATAAACTACTCCCAGGACAGGGGGAATTCAGGGGGTTGAATACAGGTGTCCTTCCCTTCATAAACTCTAAACCTGTGGGTGTACCCTGAGATACTGTCACACAGCTTATAGAGTTTAATTCGGTACCTGGTTATCTTACTGGGCAGGTATTGCCGGAATTTGAGCATCCCCTTGAAATGGATTAGGCACTCATCCATGCAGGTGTTCCTTTAGGGGTTGTACACCTCAGCAAACTTGTGTCACGGCTGTGTCAGGTTTGACAGTCATTCTGGATCCAGCTGTAGAAGGTCACTGTGCCTGGCCTTGCAGACACCTTCTTGATCCTTTCATCATCCCTCCCTCTCTAGGACCCAGCGGTGATCTCCACCTTCTGCTGCTAATTGACACACCCTTGCTGGATATTTAAATACATTCAGTTTCTCCAGATAGTCGCTGGTGATAGAGTTAAATCCCTTGTTCAAGTCTGGAATGCTAGCAGTCAGCTAGATTCTTCTGGGAATTCCTTTGTGGATTGTAGTCATTATTTCTCTGGGGTCTTCTCAAAGGTAGTGTATCCCCTTGTATGTTTTCCTTGTTTGTCTTTAGTTGCAGTGGGGCTGACTAGTGCTCACCCCTACCCCTCCCTACCTAGGGCCTAGCTCTTGGGTCAGCCAGGGCTAAGGTATCCTGCTCGGCGATAGGTGCGGAACCTATTAGGGATGATTGGGGAGTCAGGGTGTTATTAGATCTGCTTAGGGGTCTCCATCCCCTTTTCCCTAGCTGCTGAGCTTCCCTCCTTTTTCCCATCATCGTACACTGGGTTCTTCCCATACCTAGCATGACAACTTGTTGCTGAAGGGCTCAATGACCAGCTGAACTTTGAAAAGTTGGCCAAATTTGGGGTCATTTCGGGGAGGACATTGTGCATTATCACTGTAATGCAAGAATTTGTGGATGGCCTCAAAGCGTGTCCGGGGCATAGCCATGCGGAACAGTGAAGTATTATACAAAACATCAACACTCCAATATTGACAAATTTCTGGCTTCTTCACTATCTCCATGTGAAGTACCAGGGCCCAAAACGTCATCATTTATATAGTATCTATAGGGATCCAGTTGGCAAAAGATGAAGTCAGATTTTGGGATAAAAATTGTTGTGCGTACAAATTTGTCTGAGCCACCATGAGATTTACAAAATCCTCAGAGAGAAAAGACCTTGAAAAAGTAAATTTCTGTGAGGCCGGTGGTGTCAAATTGGATTCCTGATTGCGCTACAAAATCAGGAATCTGTGGCTCATAATTTTCAGGAGGTGAGGTCCATACAGGGTCAGTAACGATGGCGTTTGTTCAATTTCTGTCCTGGGGCGTCTTCATGGCGGTTCGGTATCACTAGAGGAAGAGGAGTCGGAAAAATAAAGGAAGGCGAGATCTTCTACCTCACTGTCAGTGTTGGAGGCAAGGAAAGTAGTGTATGCCTCCTCTGCTGAATACTGGGTTTGGGACGAGCGGGACAACATTTTTTCCTGTATGTGGTGCTTGTGTGTGTGTACCAAAGTTTATTGAGGTATGTGTATGTGTGTGTGAGTGCTTGGTGTAAACTTCTTTTTTTTTATTTAGAAGAGAAAAGAAAAGAATATAGAAAGAAAAATATAAAAATTTACTGAGCGCCCGCAACTGACACTAAACCTGACTCGATACAGTAAAAAGTACCGTAGTAGTCGACAATTACTACAGTATATTTTTACTGCCCGTAATCTAAATTTTTAAAAAAAAAATTTTAATAAAAAAAAAAAGCAACAACTGGAAGCCATTCACTGATGAGTTTCAGCGATCAGCACTCGACGGCTGTAGGAGATACGCATGGATGGGATTTGTTTCCACTCTGACACTAACCCTATGTTAGCGCTTGATGGCTGATTATTTTTTTCTGCACTGTCACTAACTCAATTCAGTAAAAAATCTTGGAGTAGGCGACAATTACTACGGTATATTTTCAGTCTTTACTAACTATAACTGAATTCAGTAAAAAATACTATAATAGACAACGATTACTATGGTATATTTTTACTCTTTTTTAACTCTAACTCAATTCAGTAAAAAATACAGTAGTAGACGACCATTACTACTGTATAATTTTAGTGTCCCTAAACGAATCCTATCAACTAATCTAAATGATTTTTTTAAATTCTTTTTAAAAAAACAAAAAACAAAACAGAGGCCGGTCAGTGATGTTCGTCACCGACCAGTGCTCGACGGCTGTAGTGCGCAAGCATGGATGTGGTGCAAAAAGGGAATTAAAAAAAGCCAGGACAAAAAAAGTCCTTGCCAAAAACAAGCACCGGTGCTAATCAGTGGTGTACATCTGATCAGCGGCTCGGCCACTGTAGGATGTACACACTGAGTGGGGCAAAGGGGAAAGGGGAGAAAAAAATAGTAAAAAAAAAAGTTGTGGAAAACAGCGAGCATGAGTGCTGATCAGTGATTTGCGTCACTGATCAATGCTTGGGGGCTGCAGAATACACGTGTGGAGGTGGTGCAAAGGGGAGAAAAATGGACATGGACAAAAAAAAGTCCTGGAAAGCATGGCACAGATGTTGATCAGTGATTTGTGTCACTGATCAGTGTTCGGCCACTGTAGGATGCACAAAAAAAGACAAAAACTGCCAAAAATCGAACGATCATGTACTGATCAGCGATCAAGTACTGATCAGCGCTAGGTGGCAGAAAGGTGGGCGGGGGAAAAGGAGGGGAAAAGGGGTGAGAGGGGGATTGGGGTGCATGAGGAGAGATCAGACAAGGATCAGGAACTCTTCTTTCTTCTTTTCAGCAGGAGCAGGATCAGCGTTTCAAATGCAGCAGCAATTGTGATGACACAGGCTTTTGTGAAACTACAAGGCCAAGCATGGCACACAGATGGACAGAGTGACCACCCTGTACAAATCTGCAGCTAGAAAGAGGATTTACAGGCCGGGCAAACTGTGTCTGTGTGCACTGATTGGTGCGATCGATGTCATCGTTGATCGCACCAATCAGAGTTGGCTCAGGTGAGCCTGGCGTTGCCAGGTACAAGCTTATGATCAGTGCTCTTACTGCACCGATTCTAGGCTGGACATCAGCGTTTCAGGCAATCTGATTGCTTGAAACACTGAAAAATGCTGTGATTGTGTTTAAAATTAAACAGGAAATCACAGCAATTGTAGTTGCTGGGGTAACATCGGTTGGGAAGTCCTTCCTGAACATGATATATATACTGCAAATATCGTGAAGTGTTAACCCCTTCCCAACATGTGCCGTATATATACTGCTCTGCAGGAGCTGCGTTCCCGCAAAGAGCAGTATATATATGGCTCAGAGATCGTGCGGGCTCATGCTGAGCACCACCGGGATCACATGCGGATGTCAGCTTAATGTGAGAGCTGAAACCCCGCAGCAATGCCCACGATCATCGCTAGCACCAATCGTGGGCGTTTGATGTCGCTGTCAATAGTGAGAGCGACATCGCAGGGCATCTCAGAGGGAGTGAGCTCCCTGTCTGCTTCCATCAGCACAATGTGATGCGATCGCGTTGTGCTGATGGTCTCCATGATGATCCCCGGTCCCAAGATGGCCATGGGGTCCTTCAGGTTTCCTGCAGGAAGGTGGCCTGTCAGCAACTGCTTAGAGAGCAGGAGCTGAGATGCCTGCTTCCTGCTTGTCAGAAGCTGATCTAATGCTCTGCAGTGCAGAAGCATTGCAGAGCATTAGATCAGCGATCAGGGCAGGGAAAGTTGATGTCCCATCCTGGGGCAATGTGAAACAGTAAAAAAAAAGTTAATAAAAATTATAAAAATATTTAAAAAAAATTCACAAAAAATATATATATTAATCCAATAAATACATTTATCTGTGTAAAAAAATAAACAAAAAATGTATACATATTTGGAATCGCCGCATCCAGAACAATTTGACCTATCATACTATCCCACTAGTTAACTCCTTCAGTGAACACTTATTAAAAAAATACATGATGCTGTATCATCATACTGCCGAACAGAAAGTGGAATAAAACATAATCAAACAGACAAATGTAAATAAAAATGATATAGCTGAAAATAAGCTATAAGCCTTGTCTGTATATCTGGTTGCTAACCAACCGTATCATGTGACCATGACATACTTCCTGTTTGACGATGCACAATAACCCCGTCTGTATATCTGGTTGCTAACCAACCGTATCATGTGACCATGACAGACTTCCTGTTTGACAATGCACAACAGCGTCTCCTTGGTAACCGCGTCACATGCTTATGACACATTTCCGGTTTGACGAACACCGCTGAGAACACTGAGTGGTAATTATAAACATATATAAACCCTTTTAGAAGCATGTGGTTTATCCCCTGATGAAGCTGCAGCCCTAGGCAGCGGAACGCATGGGGTGGGCCACGGGGACCTTATATCCCTTTTTTGGGGCTGGTAATATTGTGGCAGGCTATTGCACCAATACCCATGCTTTCTTTTATGGTCACTTAGATTATGCCATATCCATGGATTCTTATCCAGACCTATAGAACTGCATGAGGTATTTGCTTGCATATATAGGCTTTTTATAAGATATTTCCGAGGGTAGTATATGGTATTTATAGACACCATAGGATGTAACTTCCCATTTAGGATTTTATACTGTCCTTTTGGAGATTATATGGATCTATTCCAACCATATGTGTATGAAAATCACTATACATAATGCCTATATCTGCTCTGTGTATCTTCTGTGACACATTTTGATCAATTTATTGGCCGCCAACTGTATTGTTATGAATTTCAGATACATATCCTCTGGGGTTAATAGTGTGTGTTCATATACTTTGTCATTATAATCATGACCTACTAAGAATTTATCACGCACCATTGACGAATTAACTTATTCATGATCATCCTATTGCCATAATTGTGTTTCCCATGATCTTGGTATCTTGTATCTGACTACCTGAGGTTCCCTTATGTGTGTTTTTTTAAATGATTTTATCTTGTTTTTGTCCACATGCTTGTAAACAAATAAATTTGTACTTTATTGCATACATAATTCGGTGTGCTCCCTCTCCATTATATGCCATCCTTTTTTCTTCTGATTCCATAGCTGAAAACGTCATCTAGTCCTGCAAGAAACAAGCTGCCATACAGCTCCGTCAGCGGAAAAATAAAAATGTTACAGCTCTCAGAATAAAGAGATGCAAAAATAATAATTTTTTCTATAAAATAGTTTTTATTGTGTAAAAGCGACAAAACATAAAAAAAATATATAAATGTGGTATCACTGTAATCATACTAACTCGAAGAATAATACTGCTTTATCAATTTTACCACATGCGGAACAGCATAAAAAAATCCCTAAAAAACAATTCCTGAATTGCTGGTTTTTGCTCATTCTGCCTCCCAAAAAACAGAATAGAAAGCGATCAAAAAATTTAATTTGCCCGAAAATTGTACCAATAAAAGTGACAACTCGTCCCGCAAAAAACAAGCTGTCACATGACTCTGTCGGCAGAAATATGGAAAAATTATAGGTGTCAGAATATGGCGATGAAAAAACTTGTTTTTACAATATAAAGCGTCCTTTAGTGTGTGACAGCTGCCAATAATAAAAACCCGCTATATATCTGGATTAGGCGACCCGAAGGATAAACTCGCCTAATCGCTTCTTCTGCCCGGGCAACGGCATAAAAAATAAATCAAATTAATTCTTCACCTTCTGTTTTGTTTATTCTGCCTCCCAAAGATCACAGTAGGGCTCCGTTTAAATTTATCCTGCACTCTGCGTTGAGCGCTTATACCCGGGTTTCCATGTAAGTCTCTGAAAAACGTGTTTGAGACAGAAACCCCAGCGGAAGATTCCCTATAATGAGGCAGGTGGAGGCACTGTGGATGCCGTCTGGCCTATGATCCAGCGGTGTCCGTATTTTTATTAGGCGTGCATAAAAGTGAGGTCGGCCACAGTTTTTCGAACTTCTGAAAGGAAGGACGACGCTGAACAGAGGCCAGACGGAGTCCAGAGTAACTCTGCTGCCTCATCATAGTGAATGGATCCCTTGGGGGTTTTATCTGAATCACCTCACTCGGAGATTTAGATGGAAACCCAGATATAAGTGCTCAACATAGAGCGTAGGATAAATGTGATCCCAAATGTTATGTAAAATGTTCCCAATAAAAGCTTCAACTCCATTCACAAAAAAAGCAAGTCCCCACTTAGGTCTGTCATCTGTTAATGGAAATATAGGGGGCTTCCACATTACTGTTAGCACAAAGTCTCTGGAATAACAAAATGGCTCTGGAAAAACAAAATGGCTCTCGCCCTCCAAAAGAAATCCAGCTAATTCTGCTCTCCCAAATTCAAATGTTCCTGTCCCTTTTTATATCCACAGTGTACTTAAACCGCAATAAGCATCCACATGTTTGGCATTCCTGTAGCGATGAGAGCCTGCCTAATTTGCGGGTGCATTTCTCCAGAAGCAAAAGTTGGGCATAACGTACTGGTCACTACAACATACTGGTCACTGTGATATTTTGGTCACTATAACGGCAGTTTGTAATCTTCATTTAGCAATATCTACTACTTCTTGTTTCTGGAAAACACCCATGGAGTTAAAATCATCACTACATCTGTAGATAAATTCACAAAGGGGTATAATTTCCAAAATGAGGTCATTTGAGGGGGATTTTGCTCTTCTAGCAGGTAGGGGCTCTGTATATGGAGTCCGCAAACTATTCTAGGAAAATCTGCGCTTCGGGAGGCAAAAAACGCTCCATCCCTCCTGAGTCTTGCCGTATGACTAACCAGTACTGCACAGCCAGATATGGGGAATTTCTACATTCAGCAGAAATTGTGGGACACATTTTGGTGCCATTTTTACCCATTGGCCAGTGTGCAAATGTAAAATCTGGGACTAAAACTAAATTTTGGTGGTAAAAATGTAATTATTCTTTCTTCTCTGCCCAATGGTATAAAATGCTGTGACACACCTGTGGTGTCAATATGATCCCCTAGATGAAATGAATTCAATGAGAAGTATAGTTTATAAAATGGGGTCAGTTATGGGGGGTTCAGCTTATCTGACACCTCAGGGGCTCTACCAATGTGACATGGCACCCAAACCAGTCCAGTGAAATCTGAACTCCAATATGGGGTTTCTTCTTTTCTGAGCTTTGCTCTATGCCTCAAAAGTAGTTTTCGACCACATCTGGGGTATCTGCGTACTCAGGAGAAATACAACAAATATTGTTTTCCATTTTCTCCTGTTACCCTTGTGAAAATGCAAAGTTTGGGGCTAAAAAACATTCTTGCGGGAAAAATGAGATTTTTTTATATTCATGGCAAAACGCTATAAATTCTGTGAAGCACCTGGGGTTTCAAGTTGCTTACCACACATCTAGATAAGTTCCCTGAAGGGTCTAGTTTCTAAAATGGTGTCACTTGTGGGGGATTTCCACTGTTTAGGCACATCAGGGGCTATCCAAATGCGACATGGTGTCCGCTACTTATTACATTCAAAAAGTCAAATGGCGCTCCTTCCCTTCCAAGCCCTGCCATGTGCCCAAACAGTAGTTTTCTTCCACATATTGGCTATCAGCGTACTCAAGAGAAATTGCACTGCAAATTGCGTGATGCAATTTCTCCTGTTACCCTTGTGAAAATGCAAAATATGGGGGCTAAAAAAAATTTTTGTGGGAAAAATTAGATTTTTTTTATTTTCATGGCTCAACATTATAAACTTCTGTGAAGCACCTGGGGGTTCAAGGTGCTCACTACACATCTATACAAGTTCCCTAAGGGGGAACCTGAGGGGTCTAGTTTCCAGAATGGTGTCACTTGTGGGGATTTCCACTGTTTAGGCATGTCAGCGGCTCTACAAATGCGACGTGGCGTCCACTAATTATGCCAGCAAATTTTACATTCAAAAAGTTAAATGCCGCTCGTTCCCTTCCGAGCCCTGAAGTTCGCCAAAAAGAGAGGTTTTCCCCCACATATTGGGTATCGGTGTGCTTTGCTCCGGAGAAATTGCACAACAAATTGTGGGGTCCATTTTCTCCTGTTATCCTTGTGAAAGTAAAAAAATTTGGTCTAAAGTTAAACTTTGGGTGAAAAAGTAAAATGTTCATTCTTTTCTTCCACATTCCAAAAATTCCAGCGAAGCACCAGTGTAGCACCTGAAGGGTTAATAAACTTCTTGAATGTGATTTTCAGCACCTTGAGGGGTACAGTTTTTAGAATTGTGTCACTTTTGGGTATTTTCTGTCATGTAAACCCCTCAAAATCACTTCAAATGAGATGTGGTCTGTAAAAAATTTTGTTTGTAAATTTTGTTGGAAAAATGAGAAATCACTGGTCAACCTTTAACCCTTATAACTTCCTACCCCAAAAAAATTTTGGTTCCAAAATGTGGTAAATGTTGTTATTTTGTGTGACATGATTCTGATTTAAAGGCATAAAAATTAAAAGTTTGAAAATTGCTAAATTTTCACAATTTTCGCCAAATTTCTGATTTTTTCACAAAGAAATGTAAGTCATATGAAATAAATGTTACCACTATCATGAAGTATAATATGTCATGAATAAACAATCTCAGAATCACCGGGATCCGTTGAAGCGTTCCAGAGTAATTATCCCATAAAATGACACTGGTCAGAATTAAAAAAATTGTCCTGGTCAGGAAGGTGAAAATGGGCTTCGGGGTGAAGGGGTTGAAAGGAAATCTGATACCTGGGAGCAGCATGATGAGGAGACAGAGACCCTTATTTCTGCAATTTATCACTTACTGGGCTGCTTGCTTTTTGATAAAATTACTGTTTTATCTGCTGCAGATCTACCATCCCTTATCACTGATTTGCTGCTCTCTGTGCATAGAGATAAATCTGTCAATCAGTAGTAGGGATATGGTTGGACTACCTGGAAATAGGCCATTTAGTCCTCTAGTGATAATCGCCTGATGATAATACAATGATTTTGTGAAAACTACACTAAGCAGCCAAGTAAGTGATACATCACTGGAATATTGTTCTATTTCTCTATTTCATGCTGCTCTTAGATTAAGTGGATTAAGTGGCCAAAACCTGGTGACAAATTCCTTTTACCAGAGTAAACAGCATACGTTATTCAGAACTTACTGCAAAGGCGATCTGTGATATACACTTCATGGGACTGATAAATGGTGCTTAGATAGCTCCTCTGATCACTGTGTCGGACACATTGGTGGAGCAGTGTCTGGTACAGCATACATCCATAATATAGTACATTCAAACACAATCACTCAATGTCTAATTGGGTTTATATATAATTCTGTCAATTTTGATGATAAAGAGGTCAGTGTATTATGTTTAAAGTCTTTAAATGTTTAGATCAGACAAATTTCAGGATGAAGGAAGTAATAGGTCACAATTACTGGCTTAGTTAAACCTAGCCTAAATGCATTACCCCAGCACACTTTCCTTTAAAAGCATGGTTTATTGCGTCATGATATACATGCTGGTGTTTTCTGATAGTAGTCCCTGTTATATATATATAGTGGGGAAACAAGTATTTGATACACTGCCGATTTTGCAAGTTTCCCCACCTACAAAGATTGAAGAGGTCTGTAAGACAGAATCTTAAAAAAAAAAATCCAGAAAATCACATTGTATGATTTTTACATAATTAATTAGAATTGTATTGCATTAAATAAGTTTATGATACAATAGAAAAACAGAACTTAATATTTGGTACAGAAACCTTTGTTTGCAATTACAGAGGTCCGACATCTCCTGTAGTTCTTGACCAAGTTTGCATATACTGTAGCAGGGATTTTGGCCCACTCCTCCATACAGATCTTCTCCAGATCTTTCAGATTTCGGGGCTGTCGCTGGGCAAAATTGAGTTTCAGATCCCTCCAAAGATTTTCTATTAGGTTCAGGTCTGGAGACTATCTAGGCCACTCCAGGATCTTGAGATTCTTCTTACAGAGCCACTCCTTAGGCTGTGTGTTTCGGGTCATTGTCATGCTGGAAGACCCAGCCACAACCCATCTTCAATGCTCTTACTGAGAGAAGGAGGTTGTTGGCCAAAATATCGCGATACATGACCCCATCCATCCTCCCTTCAATATGTTGCAGCTGTCTAGTCCCCTTTGCAGAAAAGCACCCCCAAAGTATAATGTTTCCTCCACCATGCTTCACAGTTGGGACAGTGTTCTTGGGGTTATATTCACTCTCTTTCTTCCTCCAAACATGGCGAGTGGCGGTGACACCAAAAAGTTCTATTTTGGTCTCAAATGACCACATGACCTTCTCCCATGCCTCCTCTGAATCATCCAGATGGTCATTGGTGAACTTCAAACAGCATTGAACATGTGCTCAGGGGGACCTTGCGTGCCCTGCAGGATTTTAATCCATGACAGCGTAGTGTGTTACTAACGGTAATGTTCGAGACTGTGGTCCCAGCTCTCCTCAGGTCATTGACCAAGTCCTCCCATGTAGTTCTCGGCTGATTCCTGACCTTTCTCAGAATCCTCCTTACCCCACAAGGCAAGATCTTGCATGGAGCACCAGACCCAGTAAGATTGACAGTTATCTTGTGTTTCTTCCATTTTCTAATAATTGTGCCAACAGTTGTTGCCTTCTCAGCAAGCTGTTTGCCTATTAGCCTGTAGCCCATCACAGCCTTGTGTAGGTCTACAATTTTGTCCCTGGTGTCCTTAGACAGCTCTTTGATCTTGGCCATGGTGGAGAGGTTGGAGTGTGATTGATTGAGTGTGTGGACAGGTGTCTTTTATACAGGTAACAAGTTCAAACAGGTGCAATTAATACAGGTAATGAGTGCAAACTAAGATAGCTTCTTAAAGAAAAGCTAACAGGTCTGTGAGAGCAAGCATTCTTTCAGGTTGGTAGGTAATTAAATACTTAATTAAATTGCATTTTATTGCATTAAATATTTAAAAATCATACAATGTGATTTTCTGTTTTTTAAATTTTAGATTCTGTCTCTCACAGTTGAAGTATACATATGATAAAAAAATTACAGACCTCTCCATTTTTTGTAGGTGGCAAAATTGGCAGTGTATCAAATACTTATTTTCTCCACTGTGGTAATACATGCTATGTGAGTGACTCTCTCCTTATTGTTACTTTATATTTAGTGGTAGATTTATATAGTGAAAACTATACATGCCCTAAACCTCTTTTTAAATCTGACTCGAATTTGTCTTCGGATTCAATGAAAAGGAAAATTGGAATTCGCATTTCTTATTAATAACCTACTGTACATACTTTTGGTAATCTTTTTATTATTCAACTTTAATTCAAAACTTTCTCAGTTATCAATTTGAAGCCATTTTTGTTTTTACTTCCAGACACCACATATATAATTTGCATATAGAAAAAAAATCTCCGTCAGTCCAAATTTATTATGCCATTGATCAAACTCTTGTAGTTTCTGCCTCTGTAAATCTGGGATATTTTTAAATCTCTTTTGAATCTAATATTCTTATCTACCAAGGAAACTAACCTCTGTAATGATCCAACATATTTCTAAGTAGCAACACTGGGACATGGAAGATAGTATTTTTGTGTGAATATGTCCCAGGCCCCTGATGATGTTGTTTTGGCAGTGAAACATGTGGGGATGACACTTCATGAGACTGTAAATGTGTGCTAAATGAATATCAGAAACAGATGAACTGGACATCTGAGTTCCAAATACCCGACAACATTGTGCTAATGTGAAATATACAGTTTAAAAGTGTCAGAAACATGTTAATAAAACTGTGCTTTTGTGCTATGGTATACATTGATATCTTGTAGCATCTTTACTGTCAAAAGTAAAGACAGTTTTCCAGGGGAGCAGGCGTAAAGTCTGCAGAGTATATATTCTGCTAAGTGAAAAATGGTTAATATCAATAATGTATCTCTGAATAGCTTCCACTTTGGACTGAATATATATCCAGTATTAAAATGTTCAGAATTTTACCCCTAAATGGACTAATTATGCAATTTTAAAACTAAGGAAGTGGTTGACTAGATTCCGAGTCCATTACCCTCAACAGTGAATTAGCATGTTGCATTGCTGCACAGGATATTGCTACTCTGTGCTATTTATCCTTTTCATCAATTAACCTATTTAGCTGCAATGTGAGAATCCTTAATAACACTGTATTATATTGGTCATTAACCCTGTTACTTAGCATCATCCAAAAAGGTCTGTATTGTCCTTCAGGAGTACATGCTAACAGCTAAAAGGACTGAAATGAAAGTTCTACAGGAAAAAAAGGGAATATTGAAACCACTTAACTATATATATACACAGTGGGGAAAAAAAGTATTTAGTCAGCCACCAATTGTGCAAGTTCTCCCACTTAAAAAGATGAGAGAGACCTGTAATTGACATCTTAATTAGACCTCAACTATGAGAGACAAAATGAGAAAACAATATGAAAATCACATTGTCTGATTTGGAAAGAATTTTTTTTCAAATTTTGGTGGAATATAATATGATTATTATATTATGACAGAAATTTTGGCGTGCTTGGGAGTGACTCTGACTGTCAGGGCGCAACGGGTGCATCGCTGGGCCTATTGCAGTGACAAACCTCTCCGGTCCCAGATGTTCGACCTCCTGCACCTGGTTCAAAAATGGTTGCAACCTGAATCCTCCTTCCCAGCACAGATGGTGTTAAGGGTCGTCATGGACAGGTTCATCCACTCCCTTCCGAGATCGGTGCAAGCCTGGTTTGCCCAGGAAGATCCCCATAATGCCGATTATCTGGTGGGGTTGGTGGAAAGATACCAGGCGGTGGAAAGTTCCTTGGGAAAGCCCGAGGTCGTAGCTTCTCCATACTGTGGTTCCCAAAAGGGGGTGGACACCCAAAAGAGGGGAACTAGAGCCACATCTGGGGGGCACCCTAGAGCCCAGGAGGGGTCTGAGTTGCTGCCAAATGTCCCGCACCTTAACATAGTATGTTGGCGATGTCGCACCCCAGGTCACATAACCACCCGGTGCCCTATGACAACTGAGCCAATGGACGCACCACAGGACGGCGTTGCTCATATTTTGCATATCCTGCCTGCAGTGCTGTACCTCAACCAGGCGAGGGACCGCAGTCATGCCTCGTGTCGGTGAATGGTATGCAAGTGACTGCTCTGTTAGACTTGGAGTTTGTTAACCCTCGTAAGGGCCACAGTTCCTCATCAAGGACTACCCTGTGGTCCGAGTGGTCATAGACACAAACTGTGGCACCAAGTCCCATGGGGGCAGCGTAGTCTAGGACCTGCTGCACCCTGTGATAATAGGTCGGGACTTTGCTTTGTTTTGGGACTTGTGAGAGAAAGGGAGGAAGCCAGTTTGTCCGGACAACAACCAGGTTACTCCTGAAGAAACCTCATTGCAGGCCACCGCCGACTGGTTTCCTTTTTGTGTGCTTGTTGGGGATGAGGATGAGGCAGCATCCCCGGAGGCCAATATCCCTGAGCTGGAAGTGTCCGGGGGAAACTTTGGAACCGCCCAACTCAAGCACTTAACTGTAAAAGGGGCATTTGATAATGTCACTGTTCTGAATGGTGTTGCTCAAGAGCCGGGGGCTGACACCCGATATCCGCACTTTGCTGTGAATGGGGAGTTGCTATATTGGGTCACCAAGCTCACCAAGGGGAGGTAATCGAGCAGTTACTAGTGCCAGGGCCGTACAGACGCAGGGTGTTCGATATCTGGGGGTAGAAAAAACTCAGGAAATGATCCTCTAGAGGTTCTACTGGCCCGGTTGTCACCGAGAGATCATGAATTATTGTAGGTCCTGTCCCACTTGTCAGCTGACCTCCCCCGTGGCTCACTTCCGTAGCCCCTTAGTGCCACTACCCATCATTGACGTCCCATTAGATCGCATCACCATGGATCTAGTGGGGCTCCTGGTCAAATCCGCCAGAGGACATCAGTATATCCTGGTGGTATTCGACTACACTACCCATTATCCCGAGGCTGTAACACTACAAAACTCCTCTGCCAAGTGCATAGCCCGGGAGCTTGTCCACATCTTTTTGAGAACGGGGTTGCCTATGGAGATCCTAACGACCAAGGGACCCCATTTATGTCAAGGGTGATGAGGGAGTTGTGCAAAACCCTGCAAATCACACAACTCAGGACCTCAGTCTACTACCCGCAGACAGACGGCTTGGTGGAGAGGTTTAATAAAACCTTGAAGGCCTTGTTGAAGAAGGTCGTGGAGAAAGACGGTCGGGACTGGGACTGCCTACTACCGTACCTTCTGTTTTCCATTAGAGAAGTCCCACAGACCTCTACTGGGTTCTCTCAGTTTGAGCTGTTATATGGCAAACACCCCCGCGGACTCCTGGACTTAGTGAAGGAGACCTGGGAGGCGGAGTCTACACCCTACCAGAGTGTAATCGAACACGTGGCCCAGATGCAAGAGAGGATTACAGAGGTGATGCACTTTGTGAAAGAACACCTCCGGAAAGCACAAGAGGCACAGTAGAGGGTGTACAATAGATCGGTGAGTCCATTGTGAAAGAACACCTCCGGAAAGCACAAAAGGCACAGTCGAGGGTGTACAATAGATCGGGATAGGGAAGGCGTGGAAGCTCCGTGTTTGGTGTCGAAGTCGGAAGCCGAGGTGGCAGATTCGCTGATACGTGCCCAGAAGCAACAATGCCAAGAGTTGCTGCAATGGAACAAGGACCTGTTCTCGGATCTGCCGGGGTGTACTCAGATCATAGAACCTGAGGTGCTTAAGGAGCCTCATGTCCGAGTGAACCTAAAGCCATATAGGATTCCTGAAGCCCGCCGAGAGGTAATCTCGAAGGAGGTGAAGTGTATGCTGAGTCTAGGTGTCATTGAAGAGTACAAGAGTGGCTGGTCCAGTCCCATAGTCTTGGTGCCAAAACCAGATGGAGAATGATGGTTCTGCAATGACTATAGGAAACTAAATGAGGTCTCTAAGTTTGATGCATACCCAGTGCCAAGGGTAGATGAACTAATTGAAAGGCTAGGGCCAGCCAGGTACATTACCATCCTTGACCTTACAAAAGGGTATTGGCAAATTTCCATGTCCCAAGAGGCCAAAGAGAAGACGGCCTTTGCAATGCCGGATGGGTGTTTCCAATACACCAGGATGCCGTTTCGGTTGAAGGAGCTCCAGCTATCTTCCAGAGAGCCATGGACCGGATCCTAGCTCCCCGCAAGAAGTATGCGGCGGCTTACCTGGATGATATCATGATCTACAGCAAGGATTGGGTAAGCCATCTGAGCAAAGTCCAGGCGATATTCAACGCTCTACGGAAGGCAGGGTTTTCATCAACCCGAAGAAATGTGTTATCCGAGTCACCAGCCTCAGAAATCGCAGGTTAACAGCAACTCAGATTAGAGACCAGGTCAATGCCACACAGAGTTCTAGCAGCAGACACATCTCTACAATAACTGTTAAGAGGAGACTTTGTGCAGCAGGCCTTCATGGTAAAATATCTGCTAGGAAACCACTGCTAAGGACAGGCAACAAGCAGAAGAGACTTGTTTGGGCTAAAGAACACAAGGAATGCACATTAGACCAGTGGAAATCTGTGCTTTAGTCTGATGAGTCCAAATTTGAGATATTTGGTTCCAACCACCGTGCCTTTGTGAGACGCAGAAAGGGTGAAAGGATGGACTCTACATGCCTGGTTCCCACCGTGAAGCATGGAGGAGGAGGTGTGATGGTGTGGGGGTGCTTTACTGGTGTCACTGTTGGGGATTTATTCAAAATTGAAGGCATACTGAACCAGCATGGCTACCACAGTATCTTGCAGCGGCATGCTATTCCATCCGGTTTGCGTTTAGTTGAACCATCATTTATTTTTCAACAGGACAATGACCCCAAACACACCTCCAGGCTGTGTAAGGGCTATTTGACCAAGAAGGAGAGTGATGGGGTGCTATGCCAGATGACCTGGCCTCCACAGTCACCAGACCTGAACCCAATAGAGATGGTTTGGGGTGAGCTGGACAGCAGAGTGAAGGCAAAAGGGCCAACAAGTGCTAAGCATCTCTGGGAACTCTTTCAAGATTGTTGGAAGACCATTTCCGGTTACTACCTCTTGAAGCTCATCAAGAGAATGCCAAGAGTGTGCAAAGCAGTCATCAAAGCAAAAGGTAGCTACTTTGAATAACCTAGAATATAAGACATATTTTCAGTTGTTTCACACTTTTTTGTTAAGTATATAATTCCACATGTGTTAATTCATAGTTTTGATGCCTTCAGTGTGAATGTACAATTTTCATAGTCATGAAAATACAGAAAAATCTTTAAATGAGAAGGTGTGTCCAAACTTTTGGTCTGTACTGTATATCCCTATCAGGGCTCCCTCTGGTGGTCTGAGGTGGTAGGGTGGAGGTGTGTGAATGTGTGAGGGCCTCTTGTGGAGAAGTCCATCCATGCACCCTACTGGGTTCTGTGGCACCCGTGCGCAGCAGGGCGCCACACATCAATTGAGTGTCCAGTGGATATTCTACTTATTATTTTCAAGTACAGAGTGGACAGAAAATAAATGTTTTTTTGTAGTAATGTGGGAGTGATATGAGAAGAAATACATAAGTAACTGTTATCAGTGTAGAGGTGGTTGTTAAATCAAAATCAATATTTTATCTAATAGGGAAATAGGGAATGTAGATGAACTCTCTTTAGCTGCCATTCCATAGGTTCAGGCATTAAATGTAGGATCGGAAATGTAAGGTTGTGTGTATGCATCATTTTGTCTCTTTCAGTAGTTACAAGGGGAATCTGTCACCACTTTGGTGTTATCAGACCTCTACTATGGGCATGCAGGGTATAGAAAAGTAAATTTATACATACTTGTATGGCCCACAGTAGAGGTTTGATTGCAGGGAAATCTGTTTTTATAAACTCCATTTTTCACAGGCTTGGCGTCCCCCGGACACTAAGAAATCCCCGCCTATGTGCTTATTTATCATATTCCCCTTCTCCCATACCCGTCACAGGGCCCTGTGACATGCACTGTGCTCCCTGACTTCCTGGGCATGTGCAAAGCTCTGCTCACATAGAGCGCACTTTGCTTGATTCCGGCCCTGTCTCTCCATGCACTACGCTGCAGGTTTCTATTGCACAGGCGCCAGGGAGTCACTGTCTCTTCCTGGCGCCTGTGCAATAAAACCCTGCAGCGCAGTGCACAGGCAGACGGGGCCGGAATGAAGCAAAGTGCGCTCTATGTGAGCAGAGCTTTGCGCATGCCCGGCACAGGAGGGAGCACAGTACACGTCACAGGGCCCTGTGGCGTGCAGGGGAGGGGGGGAATTTGATAATTAAGCATATAGGTGGGGATTTTCGGGGAATAATAAGCACATAGGCAGGGATTTCTTTCTCTCTGTGAAAAACGGAGTTTATAAAAACCGATTTCTCTGCAATCAAACCTCTACTATGGGCCATACAGATATGTATAGATTTACTTTTCTATACGCTGTATGCCTATAGTAGAGGTCTGATAACTCCAAAGTGGTGACAGATTCCCTTTAAAGGGGTTGTCCGGACTTAAGCTACAAGTCTGCAGTCCCTCTATGTGAGTGCACACTTGTAAATCCTCACATCACATGCACTGCCAGGATTCTCCGGTGCAGACACCAGGAGTGACTTGCATACTTCCGGCCACATTCCAACTATAGTGTATCCAGCCTCTCTCAATACACTTGCATCTAGTTAGCACATATCGCATGAATGCAAATTACATACTTGCAGTCCCGGACCGCCACTCCTGGCTCCAGCATCGGAGAATCCTTGCAGTGTATGTGATTTGAGGATTCACAAGTCTTGTGTCACATAGAGTGACTACAGACTTGTAACTTTAGACCAGACAACCCCATTAATATGATTTATTAGTCCGCAGAGGTCACAAACCCCTGGTTTAGCAGCTTGCTTTAGGAGCAGCTCTCCCAGCTTGAATTTTGACAGCATGCAAGACTGGGGCTGAAATTCAGCACTGCTATTTGAAGGCACACAAGTTTACAGTACTATGCAAGAGTTTTAGACAGGTGAGGAAAAATTGCTGCAAAGTATGATTGCTTGTAAAAATAGAAGAGTTAATATTTTTTTTATTTTGATCAGTAATCATTTTGCAGAATTAACTAGATTTCCAAATATCTGAGAACTAACCACAAATCTTCTTCTGTTGCCACTCTTCTGCACCGCAGTTCCAATGTTTTCGTGCATAGTTGAGTCACTTGGTCTTGTCTACACATAAAAGATATAGCTTTTTGACTGCATATCTTCCGTGAAGACCAATTCTGGCTAGTCTTCTCCAAACAGTAGGTGGGTGTAGCTTGGTCCTATTGTTTGCTGCCAGTCCTGAGCTGATGGCACTGCTGGACAGTTTTAAATTTCAAAAGGAAGTAAACATGATGTGTCTACTTAGTATCTGCCGCACTAAATTTCCTTGGCCTACTGCATCTATGGTCTTTAATGCTGCCCATTTCGTTGTACTTCAAGACAATTAAAACAGCACGTTTTACATCTTCATCACTTTGAAATATTTCCCTGGAAGAGACTTTGCAAATGCACTACAACTACCTTGTATCTTTTTGCTGTGATCAGTCTTTCCACAGTGCATAACCAGTGACATGAAACTGTCTTCCACAATCTCACCTTTCTAGGGATATATTTTGTGCAAGTGTAGAAGGATTGATGTTATTTTGGAGACAATGGGATGTCACACTAAATATTTGATTTAGACTTCTTTGTTTATTCACTTTGCATTTTATGTGCTAAAAATAAACTACTAACTCTTCTATTTTTTTAAAGCATTTTACTTTGCATTTTATTCATATCTGCCTAAAACTATGGCACAGTACTGTATGTCCGTGCATGTGTGGATTATGGCTGATCATTATGTAAATTAAATTTACAGAATACAAACTGCTGTAAACACCACAAATATAACTGAATTGACACTGTGGAATATCCCTCCAGGACAATTTTGATTGCTCTTGACAGGAGGCAGGGTCATATTTGTAAGGCTACATTCACATGACCATATTTTCAGTACAAGTGCTGTCTGTGAAAAAAACGGACTGCGCTCGGACCAATGTTATTTCAATAAAGCTTCTTCAGGTGACTGATTTTTTTCACAGACCAAATGTCTGCATGCAATAGTCTTCTCCGTATTTCAGATCAGACATGCCTATTCAAGTCTATGGGATGCTCAAAAAAATTAGATCCCATACGGATCAATCATATATCATCCACTTTTTATAGATACATTGCAATTCTTTAACATAGGAAACAGTATTTGCTTTTGTAATTTTTTGTAACTGTGATGTATAAAAATGGATGCTATATGGATGACAATCCAGATGAAAAATTATCTGCTTTTTTCTACATGAAAATTGGACTTTTTTTATACTCTTCTTTCTATTAGAATGCGCCATTATCTCTATCACGCTGTAAAAAAACAAACATCAAGCACATGTTGTCCCTGTAGGAATCTATACATATATGGCCCTGCTTGATAGTTCAGAAAATCAAGATTTACTGTAATTTAAATGGAACCTGTCAGATGAGTCATGCCACCCATCCACAGGTAGCATGAATTGGAGCCTAGCTGCACAATTGCAAACAGTTATATTTTTCTCTGAAACACTCCTGCGTTTCAGAGGGAACATCATTTGAAGATCTCCAAGGGACTACAAGGACAGACAAAACTAATCTGGCTCTGCCCGCCGCCATCTTCTCCCCACGCCAGTCTAATAGAGTGACAGTTCTTTCTAGATGTCCATACTAGAGCATGGTTACAGCCAGGCTTTGCTTCATGCTTTCTCAATCGACTGACAGGTTCCCTTTAAATATAGTTCCAAAATACATGCTAAGCCTCTATTTTACTGGTTTATAGTCTGTACAGTGGTGCCCTGTTACATTGACAACATGATACATATGTTACACGAACACTGCTAGGTTCAGATAGGGGTGAGACAGGTTTCATGAATTCTTTGGAATCCTGGGGGAACCGTCACTCAGGGCGACCATAGACCATGTGGTGCAGCTTCTCTCAGGCACACAGGGGTATTGGCCCCTTAGGCACAGACACGTAGGTTGTTTCACTCGCTGACTAGACAGCACAGTTCTAATGCAAAGGCACATTAATGAACACAGCATTCTTTACAGCACAGTGGGATGGAGGGGGGGTTTGCTGAGGGAGATGATCCCTGTGACACCATTTCTTCCAGTCCTTATCTTTCTGCTTGACAACACTCTGCACTGTTAGTTCAGGAACTCTACCTGACCTGTGCTTAGCTTCACTCCTGACTTGAATCCTTTTCACTTGCAGGGGTACTTCTGTGAGATACTGAATACATATGCCACCTTTCCCTTTGGCTCCAGCCAGATAGTAAACAACTTCCCCACAATTCCCCTGGGGCTCTGCTATAACACTCCCCTTCTTCTGTGACTGTGTTAACCCCTCTAGTTGCTGGATGCTTCTGGAGCACAACACTTCCTGTCTCATGTGCTTGTGTTACTTCTAATAGTTGCTGAATGCTTTTAAAGCAACAGCACTACTTCTGCATGTCACACTCTGCAACAGCACTACTTCTGCATGTCACATGTAGCATAACCAGTGAAGTTTCAGGGTTAGGATCGGGACTCAGCAGGGTAAGTTTAGAAGCTGTGCAGATTAAAGGAAACACCTGGGTAGCAATCAGAATCCAAGGGATCCCAGGGCAATTTTTAACCCCTATCACAAGCATGTTGCTTGTATGTCTGGGCGCTGTGAATGTTGCCAGGGTTTATAAAGACAAATGCCATATCTCCAAAAATAACAAGAATATAATATATCAAAGACAATGTAGCATGAAGTCTAACCTTATTAAAAAATGCTAAAATGCGTTGTACTGCCCCACAGTTATAGGTTTAAAGGCTCTCGGGCTGCCTTCATCTCTTCCCTTTTTGAAAAAAAAGCGTTATATAATTTAGTATTGCAAAAAGGTTAGTGTGACATGAGATTGTATAGTAGATAATGCCTCGATGTCACTAAAATATTTGTGAAGTTTCCCTATATACATACAAAAGAAAATTGCCAGTAGGTGAGTACGCCACAATGTAACAAAATCTAATAATGTACTGTACATATTGACCTGTGGTAAATCTGGTAATGATAGCTCGTAGCTTGAATACACTTAGCCACATCTGTAGGATCCATAGAGCGATATTTTAAACAGGTAATGCAGGAGCCATATGATTAGATTAAAGCTCTCACAGCCCCCCTGGGCCCTCCATGTGGTGAAGCAGCACAGCCAATGGTTGGAACAAATTAGGTTTGCTGAACTAAACAGTAAAACAGTAAGATAAGGATGAATAATGGAGGGGAACACTTTGCTTTAGTTAGAAACACAATAGATCAATAGTAAAACACAAGCATCTCGCCTTTCACAGTGGCGCTGTTTGTATGTGATTTATGTTTGTGAATTCCAATGTTTCATGTGTGCTCACTCATGTTCTTCAAAAAGAAAGAAAGATCTGTAATGATCTGATAAAATTACAATATCTCAGAAAGAACCATGAGCAATGGATTCTCTGCTTCATGCCACAGTTGGGGTGCATTTACATCACCCGATATTGCAGCATTATATGACCCCTGATTGGTAAAAATTGTCGGTCGATTAATCTGGCCGACCTGGTTTCAGATGTGCACTGAAAGCGCTGTAATAGATCATTCACTCTGCATAGGCTGCCAGTACTTTCGACAACACAAGTAGTGTTTACACAGGACAGTATGCTGTTCAGAAAAATGATATTTTATGCAGTTGAACAGAGAATGAGACGTACAGTTAATATGAGAAAACGAGTGATAAATCAGTAAGCAATGGAAAGCATGACAAACCAAAAAAAAAGGAATGACCTAATGATAAGTAGAGATGAGCGAATCTCTTAAGGCTTGATTACTGTAGTTTCAGATCGGCGAACTTCCCGATGTTCTCCGAATAATTCAGCGAATAGTTCGTCGAACGTATCCAAATTCCATTGCTATCAATGGGAGGTAAAAACAAACGCATACACAATGTCTTCAAAGGGACCCAAAAGCTGCCAGAACAGCTCAAATTAGGGGCAGACACAAGGAAAAGTGGCATCATATAACCCACAGTACAAATTTTATAATGGCACAGCAGCAGTCAGCCATGGGCCGTGCATGAGGGTCTGGGGCAGCATTTACAGCATTGAATTTAACTTCAAATTAAGACGAGGTGGGTGAGGGATCAGTGTAGGCCTGCTGTGCTGGGAGACCTGATACCACATGCAACAGCTCAAGCTGCTTTTCTGCTCTGCCACACTCAGATGGCAGAAAAATCAGTTTCATAGAGTAATATTGGTACAAAAATTTCAGGATAGTAACATAGGTAGTTGACTGAAAGTAAGTGGAGGCCTGCCGGTCTGGGAGCTCTGCTACAGGCAACACACATGAAGGAGACCCAACCACGAGTCTCTACATTTCCAAAAATTAGGGGCAAACACCACCAAAGTGGCATCAATTTCACCAGAGTAGAAATAGTATAATGGGGACTGACACCGCTTACACTACAGCCAACTCAGCAGATGGAGACCCAATCAGGAGTCTTTAAATTTCCAAAAATTAGGGACAGACACCACCAAAGTGACATCAATTTCCCTAGAGTAGTAATAGTATAATGGGGACCGACATCTCTTCCATTACAGCCAATCCAGCAGATGGAGACCCAACCAGAAGTGTCCACATTTAGAAATATTATTGTTAACATCTGCAGCAGCAGCAACAGCAGGCACAGAAGCCACGACAAAGATACCACAGACTGCAATTACACAAGATCAATGCAACACACTAAAAACTACACCCTTGCCTAGTGTACACAGTCTGCGATTGGGGTGCAAAAGGCTTTGGAGATCCATGACTTGTTCATCTTAATGAAAGTTAGGCGGTCTACATTTTCAAGGGGGTGGCTGGCTGCACTTATCCATCAGGACACCACCAGCAGCGCTGAAGACACATTCTGAGAGAACGCTGGCTGCCGAGCATGGTAAAACTTCCAAGGCGTGACAGGCAAGCTCAGACTACTCTTCCATTTTTGAAGACCAAAATGTAAAAGGGTCCAAACCCTCCATGATGGTATTGATATTGAGCTCAAGATACTCCTGCACCATCCTCTCCAGTTGTTCACCACGTGTCAGACTTGTACTCTGTTGTGCTGGTGCAGGAGTTGGTCTAAAAAATGTGTGAAAGGACTCACCGAAATTGCTTCTGCCACTTACACTGCTGCTGCTAATGTTTTTGCATTGACGAATTGACGTTCCTGAGGTTGGAAGTCTAGAGCTGTGATGCACACTGTGTGCCTCACTGCTGTCTTGGGGAAAACCTCTCTTAAGGTTGTGTAAAAGCGTGTTTCGATACTCCAGGCAACCCAGTAGTCAGCACTATTTTGATTCCTTACTATACAGGGATCATGTTGCAGATAGTGCTCTTCCATGACGTCCAAGTCCATGATGTGTTGGTGGCTGAGTAACATTGATGCTTGTTTCCTCCATCCCCTCCCACCAAAAACGAACACCAGAGAGGGGATGGTTATTCTCTTCATCCCATGACTGTTGCTCGCCCAACACTTCTTCCTCCTTCATTTGTTCCTCGGCTCCTGCACCTTCACTAACAGTTTATCTGGTATCACCAGCCCCCCTCGATCGCTGTAATCCACCCTCCCTTGGCACCCACTTGTGTGACGACAGTCTGGAACTTAGAGACATTCTTATCCCTTGCGCATCCTCCTCTTCCTCTAGGACCACCCCCTCCTCCTGCATGCTATTCAAAGTCTCCTCCAGCATGTAGATGATTGGAATAGTGATGCTGATGATGGCATCATCAGCGCTAACCATCTTAGTAGCCATTTTAAAACTGTGCAGAGGTCCTTAATACGTACCCACTCAGCAAGTGTGATTTGCACCATGTCCGTATTGCGTTGGCCCAGGCTATATGACTTGACATACTGCATCAGGGCTCGTCACTGCTGCCACAGTCACTGCAACATATGCAGAGTGGAATTCCATCGTGTCGGCACATCACCGGTTAACTGGCATGGACAAACACCAAAGACCTCTGTATCGACGGAAGTTGAAGACCTGAGGGGTGCGAACGGCGGAAGTGAGCAGACAGTTTCCGTGCTTTCTACAGCAGCGCATCCAGGCCAGGATAGTGATGGAGAAATTGCTCTACCACCACGTTGAGGACGTGAGCCATACAAGGCACGTGTGTGAGCTTGCCCCGGCATAGGGCCGCCACCAAGTTTGCATTGTTATCACACATGGCCTTCCCTGGCTCCAGGTTCAGCAATGACATCCATTGCACAAACACGGCCTGAATAGCTATCCACAACTCTTCAGCTGTATGACTGTATGACTGCGATCTCCAAGACATATTAATTTTAAGACTGCCTGATTGCGGTGAGCCCTGGCTGCACAGTATGGAGGTGGTGGGGATTCCCTCTGCACTTTTGGAATGCGTGTCTCAATAGGACAGAAGTTGAGGGCACAGGTGGAGGCCCTAGAGGAGGTGGAGGAGGCAGAAGCAGTGGAGTAAGTGTTAAATACAGTGGTTTGTCCCGCAAGCCTTGGGGATTTCAAGACCTGTGGCACAGCACCTTCCCTGCCTGCCCCCACAGCCACCAGAGTCACCCAGTGCCCAGTCAGCGAGATGTAATGCCCCTGGCCATGCTTACTCATCCAGTTGTCTGTGGTGAAATGCACCCTGGCAGATATAGATTTTGTCAAGGAACCAGAGACATGCTGGTGTAGCGCAGGCATAGCTTTCTTAGAGAAGTAATGTGACTGGGCAACTGGTACTTGGGGACTGTAACGGCCATTAGCTTTTGAAAACCGTCTGTGTCCACCAGGCCAAAAGGCAGCATTTCCGTGGCCAACAGATTGGAGATGGTGGAGTTCAGCCTCTTAGCTTTGTCATGTCTGGGAGGAAACAATATTTTACGTCACTACAAGTGCGGGGCCGAGGGCTGGCTGCAGTGCTGAGAGAGGGCAGAGTAGGGTGAATGTGATGAACTGCTGCACCATGAGTAAGGTGCAGGTGGAGATGTTATGGTGGATTGAAAAATATATGGTTTTCTCATTGAAGCAAAAACAACAGGCATTTCCACTTCTATTACAGCTGAAGGGCTCTCACTCAGCCTGACTGGACCGGGTAAACAAGTGGAGGTTCTGCGGTCGGAGACCTGCGTGAGAACCCTTGCCGTGGTGATGGAGGAGGAAGAAGCAGCAGATGCAGTTGATGAAGTGGCCAATGGCTGGTGAGGCCCGCTGGTCTGCATTTTATCGCAGTGAGATTGCCAGAGTAACACATGTTGATCGCGCGTGTGACGGTACATGCATGTAGTAGTCAAATTATTGCAATTTTTCCCTCTACTGAGTCTTTTTTTGCAAAGTTTGCAGATAACGTGAGTTGGCTCATGCTTTGCGGTGTCAAAAAAGGCCCGGGCTAGGCAACCCTCGCCATCCCTGCAAGCTACAGTCCCGCGACTGCAGTTGTGGCTGAGGATGCAATGCTCATCGTGGTTGCATCACCCCGTGTCTGTGCCTCTGGGCTCACATCAAGTGGGATCTACAACCTCATCCACAGTAAAAAATCTATTTTTTTCTGTTACTAACGTGATACAGCAGGCCACATCTCAGCTTGAAATTTTTTGGAGCATATATTCTACTTTGTACCAGCCTCATCCACAGTGAAAAATCTAATTTCTTCTGTTACTAAGGAGATACAGCAGGCCACATCTCAGCTTGAATTTTTTTGGAGCATACATTCTACTTGTACTAACATAATGGCGCTAAAACAACATATCTGCTCTTTATATGTAGAGGGACATGTGATTTCAGCAGCCAATGGCAAAAGCCCTTGTGTCTGGACATTGTGGATGGTTCCTGCACCCTGATTGGCTTGCTGCAATCTGCACACATTAATTTAGGGAAAAAAAAATTACAGTACTAACACGCCGCTCTTCTGACCTCTCCCCATCCCCTCCCGTCATCAAACATGTACATGTACACAAACACGTTCATCATACAGCACCACTATCCTAGCCAAACTGATAAAAAATACTGTAGCATTCATTTCCCGCACTTTTACCAAATTTTGCCAATTTTAAGTAAAAACACTCGAGTGTCTGATCACAAATCCGAATGTGCAACGTTTGTGCCGAATTTCAAATTGGCGAAGACAAAAACCATATCAGTAAAAACAATTAAAAGCCAAGCATCCCCAAAGACCACTGAAACGTATAGCAATGATAACAGGATACAGTATAATAACTATATAATCCCAAAAGGGTAACCCTCAAAAGTAAGTCAAGAACAATACCTATTATAAGGCAAATATATAATAAATAACCAAAATAAATAATCCACAGAAATAAAATCATGACAAATAATGGTAGCCAGTCAAAATAACCACTGGCCCCTGATATGAAAGTTCTATAGAGAACACAATAGTACTAATAAATCCCAAAAGAGAATAGAGATGTGTACCACCTAAAAAATATAAAAAGCAAAGAGAGTTTACCATTAAGGCCACGGCCCCACTATCAGTATTCGTTCAGTATTTTTTCTCAGGAGTTGGAGCCAAAACCAGGTGAGGAACAATCAGAGAAAAGGTATAATAGAAACAAGTCACCAATTCTGCATTTATCACCCGCTCCTGGTTTTGGCTCCAACTCCTGAGAAAAAATACTGACCGAATACAGATAGTGGGGCCGTGGCCTTATGCAGAGAATCTATGAGCACCACGTGTATTGCTGCTGTGTAACAGCTTCATCAGGGGATTGTCAAAAGATCATTCCACCTGACACGATTTGTTCTTTCCCCAGCAAACATCTCTGAAAACTGTAGCTTAACCGTGACATTGATAGGAGGATTTTCTATCCAGTGGCATAATTTGATGCTCCTCAGCCTCATTGAAAAATCTGTAACAACACCCTGCACCTACCACATAGTAAAGGACCAGGGTACAACTGCAGCCTCTGCATCATCTATACTTACGCCCCTGTTTCTATTCTCATTTACATTTTAATAATTTAAGGGAGGTAAGAATTTCAATTGCAGATTTTAAGTTTTAGTACTAAAGAAAACCACTTTTGTGGCTTTTCCCCCTCTTCTGGAAAGTTAACAGATCATCTTTACAAAACTCCCCTTCTACAGATTTTACATGTCTGTTTTAGTTAATTCTTTTTTTTCCGGCTGCAAATAAGAATTTTGGGAGGCTATTTTTCTTATATATCATCATTAAGATCAGGGCCGTATTTATCATTAGGCACTGGAGGGCGGGTGGCACATTGAACAGAGCAGCGCCACCTAGTGGTAATTTTTTTTCAATACTCCCCTCTCAACTTTTAGACTTAGATCATTCAGGTATTTTTCTGAGGAGGGTGGGGGCGGGTGTATTTTTTGCACTGGTCAGGGCAGACAGAATGAGCTGCAGAGTGAGGCAGCAAAAAAAAAGAGGCTCAGCTCTGCAGGGGTTGCTGTGCTCTGCTCCACCAATCATAATACAGTGTACACTGTGCATAGGAACAACTGAAGGCAGCGCCCAGGAGGAGGAAGCTCTGAGCCTCCAGTTATACTCAGCTGCTCCATCAGATCATCCTGTAGTAGCACAGTGTAAGTACTGCAGCTCTCCACTAATGCTGCTTGTTGCCCTTTTGTTGTGTGAAGAGGATGACAGGAGACTCTGGACTTCCAACATCATTTCTCTGGGGAGAGGCGGGAGGAGTGTGTCACATAAGGACTGGAGCCCTGGTGTAGCTTTATTCATGATATAACCCTCCCTTCCTGTGTTCTGTACACAGGACAGGTATCTGCTTTCTGTAAATCTGGCATGGGATGATCCCTGACCTGTGTCTGGACCTGATGGTGGGGGAGGCGGGTTAGGGATGTGCAGGTCTATAACACTGCCCTGGTCACCAGGGCACTCTTCCCTGGTCACTGTTCCCTGGCCACTCTTCCCTGGTCGCTCTTCCCTGGTCACGCTGCCCTGGTCACTGGACCCTGGTCAATCTTCCCTGGTTGCTCTTCTCTGGTCACTCTGCCTTGTTCACACTGCCCTGGTCACTCTGCCCTGGTCACTCTTCCCTGGACACACTGCCCTGGTCACTCTTCCCTGTTCACAATGCCCTGGTTACTCTGCCCTGTTCACTCTTTCCTATTCACACTGCACTGGTCACTCTGCCCTGTTCTACGCTGCCCTGTCACTGTTCTCTGGTCATTGTTCCCTGGTCACTGTGCCTTGGTCACTGCCCTGTCACTCTCCTGTCACTCTTTCCTGGTCACCCGAGTTCGGTCCCTGGCCATTCTTCCCTGGTCACTCTTCCCTGGTCACTCTTCCCTGGTCATTCTTCCCTGGTCATTGTGCCCTGTTCACTCTGCCCTATTCACTCTTCCCTGGTTACTCTGCCCTGTTTACACTGCCCTGGTCACTCTACCCTGTTCACTCTGCCCTGTTCACACTGCCCTGGTCACTCTTCCCTGGTCACTTTTCCCTGGTCACTCTGCCCTGTTGACACTGCCCTGGTCACACTGCCCTGGTCACTCTGCCCTGTTGACACTGCCGTGGTCACACTGTCCTGTTCACTCTTCCCTGTTCACTCTGCCCTGGTCACTCTGCCCTGTTCACACTGCCCTGGACACTCTTCCCTGTTCATACTGCCCTGATCACTCTGCCCTGTTCACACTGTCCTGTCGCTGTTCTCTGGTCATTGTTCCCTGGTCACTGTTCTCTGGTCAATGTGCCCTGGTCACTACCCTGTCACTCTTCCCTGGTCACCCGAGTTCAGTCCCTGGCCATTCTTCCCTGGTCACTCTTCCCTGGTCACTCTGCCCTGTTCACCCTGCCCTGTTCACACTGCCCTGTCACTGTTCTCTAGTAATTGTTCCCTGTTCACTCTGCTCTGGTCACCCTGCCCTGTTCACACTGCCCTGTCACTGTTCTCTAGTAATTGTTCCCTGGTCACTGTGCCCTGGTCACTGACCTGTCACTCTTCCCTAGTCACCCGAGTTCAGTCCCTCTCCATTCTTCCCTAGTCATTCTTCCCTAGTCACTTTTCCCTGGTCACACTGCCCTGCTCATTGTGCCCTGGTCACTCTTCCCTGGTCACACTGCCCTGGTAACTCTTCCGAGGTCACTGTTCCCTGGTCACTGCCCTGTCACTCTTCCCTGGTCACCCAAGTTTAGTTCCTGGTCACTCTGATCCCTGGTAGTGACTGTGACCTGGTCACTGCCCTGTCACTCTTCCATGGTCACCCGAGTTCAGTCCATGGTCGCTCTTCCCTAGTCACTCTTCCCTGGTCACACTGCCCTGGTCATTGTCCCCTGGTCGCTCTTCCCTGGTCACACTGCCCTGGTAACTCTTTCAAGGTCACTGTTCCCTGGTCACTGCCCTGTCACTCTTCCGTGGTCACCCAAGTTTAGTTCCTGGTCACTCTTCCCTGGTGGTGACTGTGACCTGGTCACTGCCCTGTCACTCTTCCATGGTCACCAGAGTTCGGTCCCTGGTAACCCTTCCCCAGTCACTACACTGTCACTCTTCCCTGGTCACCCGAGTTTGGTCCATGGTCGCTCTTCCCTAGTCACTCTTCCCTGGTCACTCTGCCCTGGTCACTCTGCCCTGTTCACTCTGCCCTGGACACACTGCCCTGGTCACCCTGCCCTGTTCACACTGCCCTGTCACTGTTCTCTAGTAATTGTTCCCTGGTCACTGTGCCCTGGTCACTGCCCTGTCACTCTTCCCTGGTCACCCGAGTTCGGTCCCTGGCCATTCTTCCCTAGTCACTTCCCTGGTCACACTGCCCTGCTCATTGTGCCCTGGTCACTCTTCCCTGGTCACACTGCCCTGGTAACTTTTCCGAGGTCACTTGTTCCCTGGTCACTGCCCTGTCACTCTTCCCTGGTCACCCAAGTTTAGTTCATGGTCACTCTTCCCTGGTGGTGACTGTGACCTGGTCACTGCCCTGTCACTCTTCCATGGTCACCAGAGTTCGGTCCCTCGTCACCCTTCCCCAGTCACTACCCTGTCACTCTTCCCTTGTCACTCGAGTTCGGCCCATGGTCGCTCTTCCCTGGTCACTCTTCCCTGGTCACACTGCCCTGATCATTGTCCCCTGGGCACTCTTCCCTGGTCACACTGCCCTGGTAACTCTTCCGAGGTCACTGTTCCCTGGTCACTGCCCTGTCACTCTTCCGTGGTCACCCAAGTTTAGTTCCTGGTCACTCTTCCCTGGTGGTGACTGTGACCTGGTCACTGCCCTGTCACTCTTCCATGGTCACCAGAGTTCGGTCCCTGGTAACCCTTCCCCAGTCACTACACTGTCACTCTTCCCTGGTCACCCGAGTTTGGTCCATGGTCGCTCTTCCCTAGTCACTCTTCCCTGGTCACTCTGCCCTGGTCACTCTGCCCTGTTCACTCTGCCCTGGACACACTGCCCTGGTCACCCTGCCCTGTTCACACTGCCCTGTCACTGTTCTCTAGTAATTGTTCCCTGGTCACTGTGCCCTGGTCACTGCCCTGTCACTCTTTCCTGGTCACCCGAGTTCGGTCCCTGGCCATTCTTCCCTAGTCACTTCCCTGGTCACACTGCCCTGCTCATTGTGCCCTGGTCACTCTTCCCTGGTCACACTGCCCTGGTAACTTTTCCGAGGTCACTTGTTCCCTGGTCACTGCCCTGTCACTCTTCCCTGGTCACCCAAGTTTAGTTCATGGTCACTCTTCCCTGGTGGTGACTGTGACCTGGTCACTGCCCTGTCACTCTTCCATGGTCACCAGAGTTCGGTCCCTCGTCACCCTTCCCCAGTCACTACCCTGTCACTCTTCCCTTGTCACTCGAGTTCGGCCCATGGTCGCTCTTCCCTGGTCATTCTTCCCTGGTCACACTGCCCTGGTCATTGTCCCCTGGGCACTCTTCCCTGGTCACACTGCCCTGGTAACTCTTCCGAGGTCACTGTTCCCTGGTCACTGCCCTGTCACTCTTTCGTGGTGACCCAAGTTTAGTTCCTGGTCACTCTTCCCTGGTGGTGACTGTGACCTGGTCACTGCCCTGTCACTCTTCCATGGTCACCAGAGTTCGGTCCCTGGTCACCCTTCCCCAGTCACTACCCTGTCACTCTTCCCTGGTCACCCGAGTTCGGTCCATGGTTGTTCTTCCCTGGTCACTGTGCCCTGGTCACTGCCCTGTCACTCTTACCTGGTCACCCGAGTTTGGTCCATGGTCACTCTTCCGTGGTCACTCACTCCTGGTCACCTGAGTTTGGTCCATGGTCACTCTTCCCTGGTCTTTCTTCCCTGGTCACCCGAGTTAGGTTCATGGTCACTCTTCCCTTGTCACCTGTTTAATGGGCATAAGTAGCTTGGGGATCATTTTTTTTCTTCTTGGAAATGCAAGATTAAAATGACAACTACTTGTTTTTACACCCTTTGACAGCACCTATGGGAAAGGGGAATGTGAGTAAATATAGTTAGGGCCACATGTTAGCTGCAGGGCAGTCTGTATAGTACATGCAGTGCTGCATATGCCATATAAAATATTATCCTGCTCTGAAGGCTCTTTGCATTACTTAATACTAATATATTCAAACAGAAAGTGTTATATGTGATGTGATAACATAATCTTTAATTATGATGGCAGTTTACTAATTAAAATAAACAAGAATGAATCGTACCTTGTTTCCTCCTATGACCTGTTGCAGCTGTATTGAATGTATGTAGAGTCCTTCCGACACTGATCTGCTCGCTTCTGGGTGTAATTTATGACTCTACATGAATGTGCAGATGAAAGGCCACCTGTATTTCATAGATCACAGCCTATTTATCACTCATGAAGACTAGAGGTGACACTGGGAACCATTTATTTTCTTTCTTTATTCCTACTAAACATGCATGATATTAAAATGAATGTCATATAAATGTACAGGAGATGTATGATGATTGGATTGAATTAGACCCACCAGTTCACCTTGGATGCTTTCTGTTTCTAATGGTGCTGTTTGGAGGTGATTGTTCTTGTATATGAAAATGATCAGTTTTTATAGTGTGTTATTAGATGAGATAGAATTAGTTTAGCAGAGTTTCTCACTGTTCTTGACATTGGAATTGTCAGCTCTAATGTCTGCATTCAAGTAAAGCACAATCCGCCATATTCAGGTAAATCAGTGGTTGGTTACTAGCCATCAATTGTGCTCATAAAATATCATATTGTAGTCAAACCGCCTGTTTATGCTTAAAAATCACTCGCTACACCTGATGAACAAGTGTTTTGCTCATTTGTCAGGCGTTTGCAAACACCTAGCAGCTAATTTTGACCTTAACCCCTTTAGAGCCCTTGCCGTATTAGTACGCACATTTGCGTACCCCCGGTTCAGTGAGGGCTCCGGCGCTGAGCCCGCACTGAACCGAGCACATGTCAGCTGATTCTTACAGCTGACATGTGCCCGCAACAGCCACGGGTGGAATCACGATCCACCCACTGCTGTTAACCTGTTAAATGCCGCTGTCAATCTCCGACAGCGACATTTAACACGCGCTTCCGAGTTGCGCGTCATAAGCCCCGCCCACCGGCGACCCCGTCACGTGATCACGGGTCACCGATGGGTCTGCATGACAACCCAGGGTCTGCAGCAGACGCCTGTGGTTGTCATGATCTCGTCGCTATGACCTAGTGGTCGGCGCTCATAGCACAGGACCATTTCTGCTATATGCAGGGGATCTGCTCGTCCCCTGTATGTAGCAGAGACGATCAGACAACTGCTGCTTCTAGTCTCCTATGGAGACTATTGAAGCATGCAGTAAGTGAAAAAAAAATGTTTTTAAAAATATAAAAAAAATAAAAAAAATATAAAAGTTTAAATCACCCCCATTCAAAATAAAATATAAAAAAAAAAACCCACATACACATATTTGGTATCGCCGCGTTCAGAATCGCCCCATCTATCAATATAAAAAAATAATTAATCCGATCGGTAAACGGTGTAACGAGAAAAAAATTCTAAACGCCAGAATTACGTTTTTTGGTCGCCGCAAAATTGCAATAAAATGCAATAACGGGTGATCAAAACATCGGATCTACCCCAAATGTTATCAATAAAAATGACAGCCCGGCGCGCAAAAAATAAGCCATCAACCAACCCCAGATCACGAAAAATGGAGACGCTACAGGTCTCGGAAAATGGCGCTATTTTTTTTTAGTTTTTTTTACCAAATTTTGGAATTTTTTTTCACCACTTAAATATAAAATAACCTATACATGTTTGGTGTCTACGAACTCGTAATGACCTGGAGAATAAGAATGGCAAGTCAGTTTTAGCATTCAGTGAACGTGGTAAAAAAAATAAATAAAAAACAA
Source organism: Phyllobates terribilis (assembly GCF_046119375.1). Classification (NCBI taxonomy): domain Eukaryota; kingdom Metazoa; phylum Chordata; class Amphibia; order Anura; family Dendrobatidae; genus Phyllobates; species Phyllobates terribilis. The sequence goes on along the minus strand of NW_027362765.1, from coordinate 596,545,421 downwards.
CTGTGGTATTGCACTTTTTTTGCAATTTTACCGCACTTGGAATTTTTTTCCTGTTTTCCCGTACACGATATGGTAAAACTAGTAATGGCGTTGAAAAGTACAACTTGTCCCGCAAAAAATAAGCTCTCACACGGCCATATTGTCCAAAAAGTAAAGACGCTATGGCTCTGGGAACAAGGGGAGCAAAAAACGAAAAAGCAAAAACGACAAAACCCAAGGTTGCGAAGGGGTTAATGACCAGGCCACATTTTTTAAATCTAACCAATGTCCCTTTATGTGGTAATAACTCTGGAACACTTCAACGTATCACAGTGAGTCTGAGATAATTTTTTTGTGACATATTGTACTTCATTTAGGTGGTAAAATTTGGTTGATATGATTTGCTTTTTTTTGTGAAAATATCAAAAAAGTAAAAAAAAAAAATAGAAAATTTCGTAATTTTCAAACTTTAAATTTTTTTGCCCTTAAATCAGATAGTTATACCGGACAAACTAATTACAAACTAATTAACCCCTTTCCGACATGTGCCTTACAATTAAGACACATGTCGGGTCTCTCCCTATGGTGCGTCACTAACCCCGCCAATCGGCGCCCGTGTCACATGACCGCTGGTCGTTGATGGGTTGGCATGACAACAGGAGACCCCTGCGGTTGTAATTGCCAGGATGCTATGAGCGCCGCCCAGCGGTTGGCACTCATAGCAAGTGAGCATTTCTGCTACATACAGGCGATCTAATCATCGCCTGTGTGTAGCAGAGGCGATCAGACAACATCAGCGAATTTTTTCTCATGCTGATTCGGCACGAGAAAAAAATCGCAGCATGCTGCAATTGGCAGTGTATCTCGCATGGCACACCCTATTCAAGTCAGTGGGTGCGTAAAAAACATTGGACTGCACTCAGATGTCATCTGAGTGCAGTCCAATATATGATGAGACAGGCAATGGAGATGATGGAGAGATTGGATCAAAGTAGCATAGTAGCATGACACTCAGCTCAGTGTAGCAGAGTTTCAGCCGAGTGTCATATCACATCGGATGCTATACGCTAATGTGACCCTAGCCTTACAGAGTAATTGTTATTGGCATAAGAAGAAGCTTGTTATAATGTCGAAGTAGGGTGCAATAGAGACATGTTGGTAGTTAGGTGGACGAGCGCAACTGTCAGGTTCACTTTGATTATTCACCTTTCCTTGCACTTGGCTTATGAGAACATCCATGGCACAGTGTATGAAGATGCGGTATGCTGTTCCTATGTTGTACACTGTTTACATTTGGACACAGTTGAAGACGCAAACAACTGCTCCATTGGGGTGTTAGTTGTTGGACCTCCTCCATCTCATATTGATCCTTAGGATAGGCCATCAGTAGAGATGAGCTCAAATTTGGCTTGGAAATTCTATTTGCATGGAATGTGCCCTATTGCTGATGAAAGACATTTATTATATTATGAGATCTCTCTTGGTTCAACAGAATAGTAAACGGAGAGGTTAATTAATTAAAACCTATTATACTCACTTCGCCCCTCATCTGTCCCACCATCACAGCTCCCTGCCTGGTCTTCCACTGGCTTTCCCCCTCCAGCTCTAGTCTTCCTCTCTTCAGTCTTCACTGTTCAACACCAATGGCACTGACAAGGCCACACTTGATGTCATGACGTGCGTCGTCCCACAATGTTATGACACATTGGATGATGCCAAATGAGGCCTAGTCAGTGCAAGAGAGTGAAGAATGAAGAGAACAGACCGCAGCTGGAGAGAGGGAGCCAGTGCAAGTGCAGAACCAGCCAAGGAGCTACAACAGTAGGACACATAATGGACGAAGGTGACTATAATGTTTTAATTTTTTTTAACTTCTTACCAAACCTCAAAAGAATCCAGCAAAATGGCTGCCAGATGAGTAAACTGAATCACAAAAAAATTCAGATTCTGGTAAATCCCACATTTTTTGTTAACGTCATAGTGAATTGGGTTTGCTTTGAATTGATTTACTCATTTCTAGTTATCATATCTAAGTCATGGCCTTTAAACTCTCCGGCTTTGAGGTGAGTTGGATTTCTTTAACAGTATTCTTGGATTTGCGCAGCAAAATTGTTTTTTTAGAAGGGATAAAATAAATTACATTACTCATGTTACCCCATCAAGGTTAATAATGTATACATTATATATTTATCAGATACAAGCGCTTCTCACTAAATTAGAATATCATCAAAAAGTTAATTTATTTCAGTTCAATACAAAAAGTGAAACTCATATTATAAAGAGTCATTACAAACAGAGTGAACTATTTCAAGTGTTTATTTCTGTTAATGTTGATGATTATGGCTTACAGCCAATGAAAACACAAAACTCATTATCTCAGTAAATTAGAATACTTTATAACAACAGCTTGAAAAATGTTTTTAAAATCTGAAATGTAGGCCTACTGAAATGTATGTTCAGTAAATGCACTCAATACTTGGTCGGGGCTCCTTTTGTATCAATTACTGCATCAATGTGGAGTGGCATGGAGGCGATCAGCCTGTGGCACTGCTGAGGTGTTATGGAAGCCCAGGTGGCTTTGATAGCAGCCTTCAGCTCGTCTGCATTGTTGGGTCTGGTGTCTCTCATCTTCCTCTTGACAATACCCCATAGATTCTCTATATAGGTTAAGGTGAGGCGAGTTTGCTGGCCAATCAAGCACAGTGATACTGTTGTTTTTAAACCAGGTATTGGTACTTTTGGCAGTGTGGACAGGTGCCAAGTCCTGCTGGAGAATGACATTTCCATCTCTAAAAAGCTTGTCGGCAGAGGGAAGCATGAAGAGCTCTAAAATTTCCTGGTAGACGGCTGCACTGACTTTGGTCTTGATAATACACAGTGGACCTACACCAGCAGATGACATGGCTCCCCAAACCATCACTGAGCGTGGAAACTTCACACTAGACCTCAAGCAACTTGGATTGTGGCCTCTCCACTCTTCCTCCAGACTCTGGGACCTTGATTTCCAAATGAAATGCAAAATTTACTTTCATATGAAAACAACACCTTGGACCACTGAGCAACAGTCCAGGTCTTTTTCTCCTTGGCCCAGGTAAGACGCTTCTGGCATTGTCTATTGGTCATGAGTGGCTTGACACAAGGAATGCGACACTTGTAGTCCATGTCCTGGATACGTCTTTGTGTGGTGGCTCTTGAAGCAATGGCAGTCCACTCCTTGTGAGTCTCCCAGAATTTTTAAATGGCCTTTTCTTAACAATCATTTCAAGGCTGCCGTTATCCTGGTTGCTTGTGCACCTTTTCCCACACTTTTTCCTTCCACTCAACTTTCCATTAATATGCTTGGATACAGCACTCTGTGAACAGCTAGCTTCTTTAGCAATGACCTTTAGTGGCTTACCCTCCTTGTGGAGTGTGTCAATGACTGCCTTCTGGACATCTGTCAAGTCAGCAGTCTCCCCCATGATTGTGGAGCCTACTGAAACAGACTAAGGGACCTTCTTAAATGCTTAGCCTTTTCAGGTGTTTTTTGTTAATTATTCTAATTTACTGAGATAATGACTTTTGTATTGTCATTGGCTGTAAGCCATAATCATTAACATTAACAGAAATAAACACTTGAAATAGATCACTCTGTCTGTAATGACTCTATATAATATAGGAGTTTCACTTTTTGTATTGAAGAACTGAAATAGATTAACTTTTTGATGATATTCTAATTTAGTGAGAAGCACGTGTAGATTTGAAAGGTATTATTTGGCAGTCATCAGAGTATCCGTGAATGCCTGAAGTCCCAGAGGAAGACAACAAGCATTTGGATCTAACTTTAGAGGCAATCACTTGCCACTAGGGTCCATTTCTTATGGGTTGATTAAATCTTATTAGATAATTTACTAAATTTTGACTTAAGTTTGATGAGATGTAATTGACTATGTTTTGTGTTGTTATGCGATGATAGCATTAGCAAACAAACCATTTGGATTAGAAGGTGTGATTTACCATAGATGCATGTTTTATCTGATGAAAGTGGAGCTTTTCTAAGAACATGTCTTTTAATAACTTGGAAAATATAAATGTTCAGCTTCTTCTGTTTAATCTAAAATGTGATATTGAAAGAAATGGATTCTCAGTAAAATAGGAAGTTTTATGATGCAGAATTACGGTATAACTGGAAATTTCGAAAGACCTTTTTAACTGAAGACAGACTCCTTTTAATTGCTGGATCACCAGTTTAATGTAATGTACATGTATAATGTAAATCTATACTTATTGAATAAATAAAAATGGATGAAGTTGCAATTAGAGACCATGACATCTGCATTGGTAAAGCTAGCTACTCTTCTATTCTGGAAAGTGCAAACTCCAGGTCTGTGGCTTGTCACATATTCTGTGACCTTTTCATACCCTATAACAAGTGTCTTAGTGAAAAGGCAGCTATGAAAGAGCTTCAAGCATTATTAAGAAGGCCAGTGGGAGAGAAGCATGCGGTGGAGACTTGGGACCAAAAGTGACCTGCACCTTGTCATCTTCAATTGAGTGCCTTGGTCTGCTCTAGGGCACGAGTCACAACACTTCCCCACTGATATTTTATGAAGGGTTTAACACAATATCTTGCAAGGGGATTAACACAAAGACCTACGGTATATCATTAACCTTATAATTTCAGTTTAATTTCAAAATAGTGCAGCTTCATATCTTACCAAACAATGGCTGTACCTACCGCACAATGATTCCTTCCTTCACTTACTGAAATGAGGAGGCAAGTACACAAATGGCAGTACTATAGTATACTGTTATTTAATGCTTTGTCTTCACCTATGAGAAGGTTCTTCTGATAATAACCTGAATGGTTATACGAAATTCTAAACCCTAAAGTATGTAGGTTCAATATTTAACGGCCATTTACTTCAGCCAAGCTATGGCACTAAATGGCTGCTAAGTTACCTAATTTCTGACCTCTTGTAATTTAATAGCCTGTTTACAGTCAGATCACGCTTCATTGTCTGATTGGTAATTGATAGCTCAGTACACATAGACTGCCATTGTTCTCAGCAGCACATGTTCGGTTTACACAGTACAATGCTCTGACGAGAGCGATGATCTTTTTGGGCAAACCAAAAGATAATTCCACCTGGCGTTCATTCGTTGTATTATCAGCAGCCTGTTTAGACTGCATGATCGGGAAACAAACCTCCCTTGGAGCGCTCATTCATGATAATTGTGCAGTGTAAATGGACCTTTAGACAGTGATAGTTCAAACCATTGTCAAATGATGATGATGGTGTAGTTGACTGTAGCTTCCAATACAGTGATACATGCCAGGAGGATATTATTTGTGCTTCTTGACAGGCTCATATAATCTATTTGGAGCATACTGTATATTGGGACTTTTTTTCTATGGTATAAACTGAGGATAAGTAAAACCAAAATGTTAATATTAATTCTCACTACAGTTTTACAGTCTCTTAGTTTACTACCTGTGTATTTAAGGGTTAACTACATTGCACTTAAATCCTGAGGTGTAGCTAGGGGTTAATTAAGGATGAGGGGTCATAATTAAGGGTTTATAAGGGGCAGCTGGTTAGGGCTTCCAGTCCTTTGGAAGTGCATTGAGGTGAAGGGTGCATTGCTGCAAAAGGGGAAAAAAAAAAAAAAAATATTTAAATCTTCTTCCTTAGCGAGTGTGAACGAGCTGAGTGTGACCTGAGCGTAAGTGCAAACGGAAGTAAGTGTGTGACTTGTTGTTTAGTGACTAGGATTCAGGGAGTTTGGAAGGGAGGAATTTGGACTGAATTGCTGTCTGTATTTTATTAATTCTATACATTTCTTTTTACCTAACATTGTCTAGTGCAATCCCCATTAGGAAATGAGCTCCATTATTGACAATGCTATCCAGTGTACATTTGCCACATGTATGCAATCCTTGAACAGCCGGTCAGGGTTGCATACTGCTGCGAGAGATGTGTGCACGTTGTGCATTTGGAAGCCCAGGTACTGGATCTAAATGAGCAGCTGGCAACACTGAGATCCATTGACAATATGGAAAGGAGTCTGCTGCTCACTGAGCAGCTGCTCACTAGGGTAGATGTGGGGGAGGGTGGTAGTAGGGAGCTGCAGGACAGTGAGGCAGCTAGCTGGGTGACAGTTAGAAGGGGGGTAGAGGGAAGAGTGCCAGGGAGGCTAGTCCTGATCTGGCACACCCCAATAAGTTTGCAAAGTTGGCAGATGAGGGGGGTGTCGGTACAGGGGTAGCACTGCTGCAGGAAGGCATGTCCTCTGAAAGCCGGAGGAGTGTCATCTCCAGTAAGGGGGGAAATAGGAGAGCAGGTTTAGCCAAGCAGGTGCTGGTAGTGGGGGACTCAATTATTAGGGGAACAGATAGGGCAATCTGTCACAAAGACAGGGATCGTCGAACAGTGTGCTGCCTACCTGGCTCATCGCTGATCGGGTTGACAGATTACTGGGAGGGGCTGGTTAGGACCCAGTGGTCATGGTGCACATTGGCACAAATGACAAAGTTAGAGGTAGGTGGAAGGTCCTTAAAGATGATTTCAGGGAATTAGGCTGCAAGCTTAAAGAAAGGACCTCCAAGGTGGTATTCTCTGAAATACTACCTGTACCACGTGCCACGCCAGAGAGGCAATGGGAGATTAGGGAGATAAATAAGTGGCTCAGGAACTGGTGTAGGAAGGAGGGGTTTGGGTTCCTGGAGAACTGGGCCGACTTCTCAGTTGGCTACAGATTCTACGCTAGGGATGGGCTGCACCTCAATGGGGAGGGTGCAGCTGTGCTGGGGGAGAAAATGGCTAGAAGGTTGGAGGAGTGTTTAAACTAGGGATTGGGGAGGAGGGTATTCATTTTATAGGTGGGGAAGATAGTGCAGATAGTGACCTGGGCACAAATAAAGAAATTGGGGGTGGGGTTAGAACAGTCAATAAAGTAAGAAGGAATAGAGGTACAGAGAGATACATAAAATGCATGTACACTAATGCCAGAAGCCTCACCAACAAAATGGAGGAATTAGAATTAATTTTGTTGGAAAATAATTATGACATGGTGGGGATATCTGAGACATGGCTGGACGAGAGCCATGACTGGGCAGTTAATTTACAGGGCTATAGTATGTTCAGAAATGACCATACGAACAAGCGAGGGGGGGGGTGTTTATATGTAAAATCATCCTTAAAACCCATCTTGCGGGAGGATATGTAATGGGTCTGGGAGGTGGAACCTCTGAGCTACTATACAAGGGGGCAGTCCTTGTAAGGGAGCGGGTGGCGACCAGGAAGACGGGCAGGAGGTCACAGCAGGTGACCGGGACAGTCTCTGAGTGAACGGGCTGGAGGTCACGGCAAGTGACCGGGGCAGTCTTTGGATGAACGGGCTGATGGTCACGGCAAGTGACCGGGGCAGTCTCTGAATGAACGGGCAGATGGTCACGGCAAGTGACCGGGGCAGTCTCTGAATGAACGGGCAGATGGTCACGGCAAGTGACCGGGGCAGTCTCTAGGTAAAGGGTTGGTACGACCTGTGGCGGCTGATGATAGACGTGAGCTCCCAGGTGAGCAGGCGAGAGTCTCTGGATGAACGGGTGGTCACAGCATGTGACGGCGGAGCCTCCAGGAAGACCAACAGACAGGCGGCAGATGAGCGCTCCCAGGTGAGCGGGCAGAAGTCTCTGGACAGGCGGGTGGTCACAGCACGTGACGGCAGAGCCTCCAGGTAGGCTAGCAGACAGGCAGCAGATGAGCGCTCCCAGGTGAGCGAGCAGGAGTCACTGGACAGGCAGGTGGTCACAGCACGTGACGGCGGAGCCTCCAGGTAGACTAGCAGGCAGGTAGCAGGTGTGTGCTCCCAGGTGAGCGGGCAAGCTGGTCCATAGACAGACTGACAGGAGTTGGAAGGCAGACCGTCGGACCTCGGGCAAGCAGGCAGGTGGCTGATGTGCGCTCCCAGGTGAGCGGGCAGACTGGTCCTTAGACAGACTGACAGGAGTAGTAAGGCAGACCGTCGGACCTCAGACTAGCAGGCAGGTAGCAGATAATCAGGCAGGAATCTGGCAGGTAACTGGCAGGTAACTGGCAACGGGACCTGAGGGCTGAAGCAGAGTAGTGAACAGTGCAACAACATTGCTCGGGCACCTCCATTTTGGAGGAGGTGCCTTATATATGGTGAAGTCCTCCGGCCATTGGCCGGGGACTCCTTAGGACGGCGCGCGCGGCCCCTTTAAGAGGGAGGGAGAGCGCGCGCGCGCCCTAAGCACAGTGGCCGGGAAGGAGCGCGCGCTGCCAGCAGAGCAGGAGGAGGACGCCGGGCACGGAGCAGGGAGGTGAGGGGAACAGCATCCCTGCCTAGCAGAGGGCAGGGACGCCGGCGCTACAGTACCCCCCCCTTTAGGCCCCCCCTTTTTTAGGCCAGACAGAAATTTAGCTAGGATAAGAGGGGCATGGATGTTCTCCCGGGGCTCCCACGTTCTCTCCTCAGGACCAAACCCCCTCCAATCTACTAAAAAAAAGGTCTTTCCTCTTACCCTTTTGGTGGCAAGAATGTTCTCTACCTCAAACTCGTCCTCAGCAGAAACCGGAGCAGGAGGCGTACCTGTAGACTTGGAAAAAGAGTTAAGTACCACAGGTTTGAGGAGAGATACATGGAAGGAGTTAGGGATCCGTAAGTTGGCCGGGAGTTTTAATTTATAGGCCACCGGGTTGATCTGACTGATGACCTCCAGAGGACCGATGAGCCGAGGCCCTAACTTGTAAGAAGGTATCTTGAGTCGGACATATTTAGATGAGAGCCAGACTTTATCTCCAGGACGAAATTGTGGAGGATCCAGGCGTTTTTTGTCAGCGTGTCTTTTCATCCATTCGGACGACTGAAGGAGTGCGGATCGGGTACTCTCCCAAATGGAGGAAAATTTGCTAACGAGAGATTCCGCAGCCGGGTTGTCCACAGAGGTGGAGACAGGAAAAGGAATCCGAGGATGCTGACCGAAGACTACAAAAAACGGGGATTTGGAGGAGGATTCGCTCTCGTGATTGTTATAGGAGAACTCAGCCCATGGTAGGAGATCCACCCAGTCAGAATGATGGGCATTAACGAAGTGCCGGAGGTAACTGGTCAGGTTCTGATTGATCCGCTCCACTTGACCATTGGACTGTGGGTGGTAAGTGGAGGAGAAGTCCAGGGTGACGTCTAGCAGTTTACAAGTGGCTCTCCAGAAACGTGAGGTGAACTGTACCCCACGATCCGACACGATGTGGAGGGGCAGGCCATGAAGACGGAAGATGTGGCGGATAAAGTCTTTAGCCAGCTCGGGTGCAGACGGGAGACCAAGCAGGGGAATAAAGTGAGCCATCTTGGAAAAGCGGTCAGCGACCACCCAAATGACCGTACAACCGGCAGAGACGGGGAGATCAGTTATGAAGTCCATAGCAATATGCTGCCAGGGGGCAGCAGGCACAGGAAGCGGAAGAAGGCGACCGGCTGGCAGGTGTCTCGGGATTTTGTTGCGGGCGCAGGACACACAGGCAGAAACAAAGTCTATTACGTCCTTGTGCAGGGTAGGCCACCAGTAGTGCCGGGCAATAAGCTGGAGGGTCTTTTCCTGACCGGCGTGGCCAGCTAGTTTAGATGAGTGACCCCAGTGTAGGATCTTCTCCCGATCAGGTACTGATACGAACGTCTTACCGGGAGGGAGACGATTTAGGCTCACGGGAGCCACCTGCATTACTCTGGCGGGATCGATGATATGTTTAGGTTCCTCCTCGAGATTGGACACCAGAAAGGATCGGGACAAGGCATCTGCTTTGACGTTTTTGTCAGCCGGGCGAAAATGAAGAACAAAATCAAAGCGAGCAAAAAACAAGGACCACCGGGCTTGGCGCGGGTTAAGTCTCTGGGCATGCTGGAGGTAAGCCAAGTTCTTGTGGTCAGTGTAAATTATTACCGGGTGAAGAGCCCCCTCGAGTAGGTAACGCCACTCCTCCAATGCCAGTTTGATGGCCAATAACTCTCGGTCTCCTATGGAATAGTTGCGCTCAGAAGAGGAGAAGAGTTTGGAGAAGAAGCCACAAGTTACCATTCTCCCGGAAGATGATTTTTGAGTAAGTACCGCTCCGGCTCCAGAGGAGGAGGCGTCAACTTCCAGGAAGAACTGCTTGTTGCCGTCCGGGCGATGCAGCACCGGGGCGGAAGAGAAGGCCTGTTTTAGGGAAAGAAAGGCCTCCTCTGCTTCGGGCGGCCACTCTTTGGGATTAGTACCCTTACGGGTGAGCGCGGAAATTGGGGCAGTCCGGGAAGAGAAGTGTGGTATGAAGAGGCGGTAGTAGTTGGCGAAGCCCAGGAATCGCTGAATGGCCTTCAACCCCTCCGGTCGAGGCCATTTCTCGATGGCAGACAGTTTCTCTGGATCCATTCGTAGGCCGGTCTGAGAAATAATGTAGCCCAAAAACGGAAGCGAGGTCTGCTCAAAGAGGCACTTCTCGTATTTAGCGAAGAGGTGATTCTGCCTGAGCCTGAGCAGGACCTGACGAACGTCCCTCCGGTGAGTCTGGAGATCCGGAGAGAAGACCAAGATGTCGTCCAGGTACACCACTACGCAGGAGTAGAGAAGGTCCCGGAAGATGTCATTGACCAACTCTTGAAAGACGGCAGGAGCGTTACAGAGACCAAAGGGCATTACCAGATATTCATAGTGGCCGTCCCGGGTGTTGAATGCCGTCTTCCATTCATCCCCCTGACGGATACGAACCAGGTTGTACGCCCCACAGAGGTCCAGTTTGGTGAAGATTCTAGCCCCCCTCAGATGATCAAATAACTCCGGAATGAGCGGAAGGGGGTACTTATTCTTCACCGTGATCTGGTTAAGGCCTCTATAGTCTATACAGGGACGGAGAGAGCCGTCCTTCTTTTTGACGAAAAAGAAGCCTGCTCCCGCCGGGGAGGTAGATTTCTGGATGAATCCCCTGGCCAGATTCTCCTCAATATATTCGGACATCGACCGGGTCTCAGCAGCGGATAAAGGATAAATACGCCCACGGGGAGGAGTAGTACCAGGTAACAGGTCGATAGGGCAGTCGTATGGTCTATGAGGAGGTAGTGTCTCTGCTTCCTTTTTATTAAAGACATCAGCATAAGACCAATAAGGAATCGGAAGTCCAGGTAGATTAGCTGGGGTAGGAGAAGGACGGACGGGATGGACGGGAACCAGACAGGTCTTATGGCAGTCCTGTCCCCAGCGAAGGACCTCTCCGGTCTGCCAGTCAAGCACGGGTGCATGTCTCTGGAGCCAAGGTAGGCCTAGCAAGAGGGCGTGAGAGAGTCCAGGCAGAACATGAAAGGAGATACTCTCAGAATGCAGCATTCCCACCTGCAGAGTAATGGATTCGGTGATGAGTTGGATGGGGCGTGGTAAGAGGCCCCCATCCACGGCAGCAACAGACAAGGGTACAGCCAGAGGTTTGGTGGGGATGCGGTATTTCTCTACCAGGGACTGTGAAATAAGATTCCCGGCTGCTCCAGAGTCAAGTTGGGCTAGTTCGAAATAACGGTTCTCCCCGCAGACGATTGAGACTGACAGCAGCAGAGATGGAGAGGATTTATTCTTGTCTAGGTTGACCTCTCTGAGCGAACCTAGACACAGGCGTTTCCCGACCTCTCCGGGCAGGCACGGATCCGGTGCTCCTTACTGCCACAGTAGAAGCAGCTCCCCTCGGCACGGCGTAAGTCCTGACGGGTTTTGACCATCTTGGTCTGGTCGACCTGCATAGACTCAGGAGGGTGTACCTGGGTAGAGACGGAGGGAGTGACGGGTCTCTGAAAAGTAGGAGCTAGACATGGTAACCTCCTCTCACGGGTGACCTCTTTGGCACGCTCCTGGAACCGTAGGTCAATCCGGGTGGCAAGAGTTATTAGGTCATCGAGAGTGGTAGGAATGTCCCGACCGGCAAGTTCATCTTTAATACGGCCGGACAGACCCTCCCAGAAGACGGATACCAGAGCGTCGTTATCCCAGGCCAGCTCCGAGGCAAGGGTACGGAACCGTATGGCATATTGGCCCACGGTGAGACTTCCCTGACGGAGGCGTAGCAGTGATGATGCAGATGAGGTCTTCCGTCCGGGTTCGTCGAAGACTTTCCGGAAAGCCGTGAGAAAAGCAGGCAAGTTGGACACCAGGGGGTCTCCTCTCTCCCATAGAGGATTTAGCCAGGCCAGGGCCTCCCCGGTGAGATGGGACATGATGAATGCAATTTTGGCCCGGTCGGAGTTAAACTGGTGGGACAATAGTTCAAAGTGCAGGGTGCACTGATTTATGAAGCCCCGAGCCTGGGCGGAGTTGCCTCCGAAGCGAGGAGGTGCAGAAAGCCGGGGTCCGGGGTAGGATACCATGGTATTAGTGGGCAGCGGAGCTGCCGGATTGCGAGACATGGCACTGGCGGAGGTTGCTGGTGGAGCAGTCAGAGTGTCCAGGCGAGTATTGACATTCCGCAGGTGACCCAGGATGGATTCCTGTTGGGACCTTTGACGGGACAGTTCATGACACAGGTCCGAGAGCGAGGGAGCTTGGGTGCCACCGGGTTCCATGGCCCGAGCAAACTGTAACGGGTCTGGGAGGCGGAACCTCTGAGCTACTATACAAGGGGGCAGTCCTTGTAAGGGAGTGGGTGGCGACCAGGAAGACGGGCAGGAGGTCACAGCAGGTGACCGGGACAGTCTCTGAGTGAACGGGCTGGAGGTCACGGCAAGTGACCGGGGCAGTCTCTGGATGAACGGGCTGATGGTCACGGCAAGTGACCGGGGCAGTCTCTGAATGAACGGGCAGATGGTCACGGCAAGTGACCGGGGCAGTCTCTGAATGAACGGGCAGATGGTCACGGCAAGTGACCGGGGCAGTCTCTAGGTAAAGGGTTGGTACGACCTGTGGCGGCTGATGATAGACGTGAGCTCCCAGGTGAGCAGGCGAGAGTCTCTGGATGAACGGGTGGTCACAGCATGTGACGGCGGAGCCTCCAGGAAGACCAACAGACAGGCGGCAGATGAGCGCTCCCAGGTGAGCGGGCAGAAGTCTCTGGACAGGCAGGTGGTCACAGCACGTGACGGCAGAGCCTCCAGGTAGGCTAGCAGACAGGCAGCAGATGAGCGCTCCCAGGTGAGCGAGCAGGAGTCACTGGACAGGCAGGTGGTCACAGCACGTGACGGCGGAGCCTCCAGGTAGACTAGCAGGCAGGTAGCAGGTGTGTGCTCCCAGGTGAGCGGGCAAGCTGGTCCATAGACAGACTGACAGGAGTTGGAAGGCAGACCGTCGGACCTCGGGCAAGCAGGCAGGTGGCTGATGTGCGCTCCCAGGTGAGCGGGCAGACTGGTCCTTAGACAGACTGACAGGAGTAGTAAAGCAGACCGTCGGACCTCAGACTAGCAGGCAGGTAGCAGATAATCAAGCAGGAATCTGGCAGGTAACTGGCAGGTAACTGGCAGGTAACTGGCAACGGGACCTGAGGGCTGAAGCAGAGTAGTGAACAGTGCAACAACATTGCTCGGGCACCTCCATTTTGGAGGAGGTGCCTTATATATGGTGAAGTCCTCCGGCCATTGGCCGGGGACTCCTTAGGACGGCGCGCGCGGCCCCTTTAAGAGGGAGGGAGAGCGCGCGCGCGCGCGCCCTAAGCACAGTGGCCGGGAAGGAGCGCGCGCTGCCAGCAGAGCGGGAGGAGGACGCCGGGCACGGAGCAGGGAGGTGAGGGGAACAGCGTCCCTGCCTAGCAGAGGGCAGGGACGCCGGCGCTACAGGATATATGTGAATCTAATGAAAATGTAGAGTCCCTGTGGGTGGAGATAAGGGGAGGGGGAAAAAATAATAAATTACAGATAGGAGTTTGTTATAAGTCTCCAAAAATAATGGAAGCAGCGGAGAATATCCTCATAAAGCAAATAGATGAAGCAGCGACTCAAGAAGAAGTCATTATTATGGGGGACTTCAACTACCCTGAAATACATTGGGGGACAGAAACACGTAGTTCAAGCAAAGGTAATAGGTTTTTGACAACTATGAGAGACAATTACCTTTCACAACTGGTTCAGGACCCAACAAGAAGGGGGGCACTGCTAGACCTAATATTAACCAATAGGCCAGACCGCATATCAAATATACGAGTTGGGGGTCACTTGGGTAATAGTGATCACAAAATAATAAGTTTTGATGTAACCTTTAATAAGATGTGTAGTAGAGGAGTTAACAAGGACACTAAACTTCAGGAAGGCAAATTTCCAACGATTGAGAGATGATCTTAGTGCAATAAACTGGGACGATATCCTGAGACATAAAGCTACACACAGCAAGTGGGAGACATTTATTAGCATCCTGAATAGGACCTGTGCACAATATATACCCTATGGGAATAAACATGCTAGAAATAGGAGGAAACCACTATGGCTAAATAGAGCTGTAAGGGGCGCAATAAGTGACAAAAAGAAAGCATTTAGAGAACTAAAGTTAGTAGGTAGTGATGAGGCATTAAACAAATATAGAAAATTAAATAAATTCTGTAAAAACCAAATCAAGGCAGTAAAGATTGAGACAGAGAGAATCATTGCCAGAGAAAGTAAAAATAATCCCAAAATATTCTTTAACTACATAAATAGTAAAAAACTAAAAAATGATAGTGTTGGCCCCCTTAAAAATAGTCTGGGTGAAATGGTGGATGAGGATGAGGAAAAAGCCAATATGCTAAATGATGTTTTTCAACCGTATTTACAAAAGAAAATCGCATGACAGAAAACATGATTATTGATAACAAAAATTCTCCATTAAATGTCACTTGCTTAACCCAACAGGAAGTACGGCGGCGTCTAAAAATAACTAAAGTTGACAAATCCCCGGGCCCGGATAGGATACACCCGCGAGTACTACAGGAATTAAGTAACGTCATAGATAGACCATTATTTTTAATCTTTAAAGATTCCATGATAACAGGGTCTGTACCACAGGACTGGTGTATAGCAAATGTTGTGCCAATATTCAAAAAACGGGACAAAAACTGAACTTGGAAATTATAGGCCAGTAAGCTTAACCTCTACTGTGGGTAAAATCCTGGAGGGTTTCCTAAGAGATGCTATGCTAGAGTATCTGAAGAAGAATAACCTCATGACCCAATATCAACATTGGTTTACGAGGGACCGTTCCTGTCAAACTAATTTGATCAGTTTTTATGAGGAGGCAAGTTCCGGACTGGACCAAGGAAATGCAGTGGATGTTGTGTATATGGACTTTTCAAAAGCTTTTGATACGGTTCCACACAAAAGGTTGATACATAAAATGAGAACAATGGGGATAGGGGAAAATATATGTATGTGGGTTAAGAATTGGCTCAGTGATAGGAAACAAATGGTGGTTATTAATGGAAAACACTCAGATTGGGTCACAGTTAACAGTGGGGTACCACAGGGGTCAGTATTGGGCCCCCTTCTTTTTAACATATTTTTTAATGACCTTGTAGGGGGCAAACAGAGTAATATTTCAATATTTGCAGATGACACTAAACTCTGCAGGGTAATCAATACAGAGGAGGACAATTTTATATTACAGGAGGATCTATGTAAACTAGAAGCTTGGGCCGATAAATGGCAAATGAGCTTTAATGGGGATAAATGTAAGGTAATGCACTTGGGCAGAGGAAATAAAATGTATAATTATATGCTCAATTGTAAAACACTGGGCAAAACTGTAACTGAAAAAGATCTGGGTGTATTGGTGGACGACAAGCTCACATTTAGTGGCCAGTGTCAGGCAGCTGCTGCAAAGGCAAATAAAATAATGGGATGCATTAAAAGAGGCATAGATGCTCATGAGGAGAACATAATTTTACCTCTATACAAGTCACTAGTGCGACCACACTTAGTATACTGTGTACAGTTCTGGTCTCCGGTGTATAAGAAAGACATAGCTGAACTAGAGAGGGTGCAGAGAAGAGTGACCAAGGATATTAGAGGACTGAGGGGTCTGCAATACCAAGACAGGTTATTACACTTGGGGTTATTTACTGTGGAAAAACGAATGCTTAGGGGTAATCTTATTACTATGTACAAGTATATGAGGGACAGTACAAAGACCTTTCTACTGATCTTTTTACTCTGAGGCCAGAAACGGGGACAAGGGGGCATCTTCTATGTCTGGAGGAAAGAAGGTTTAATCATAATCACAGACGCAGATTCTTTACTGTAAGAGCAGTGAGACTATGGAACTCTCTGCCGCATGATGTTGTAATGAGTGATTCACTATTAAAATTTAAGAAGGGCATGGATGCCTTTCTTGAAAAGTATAATATTACAGGTTATATATACTAGATTCCTTGGTAGGACGTTGATCCAGGGAACTAGTCTGATTGTCGTATGGAGTCGGGAAGGAATTTTTTTCCCCAATGTGAAGCTTAGTGTTTGCCACATGTGTTGTTTTTTGTCTTCCTCTGGATCAACATGTTAGGCTATGGGTTGAACTAGATGGACTTAGTCTTCCTTCAACCTTAAAAACGATGTTACTATGTTAATATGGCTTTAGTTGTTTAACCCCTTAGTGACCAAATTTTACAATTCTGACCAGTGTCACTCGATGAGGTAATAACCCTGGAAGGCTCCAAAGGATCCCGCTGATTTTGAGATTGTTTCTTTGTGACATATTGTACTTCATAATAGTGGTAAAATTTCTTTGATTTGTCTTGTGTTAGGAAGTTAGAAGGATTAAAATGTAATCAGCAATTTCTAATTTTTCCAACAAAATTTACAAAACCATTATTTTAGGGACTTTAGGTGGCCTAAATGACAGAAAATATTCAAAAGTGACACAATTCTAAAAACTGCACCCCTCAAAGTCTTCAAAACCACTGTTATGGAGACCCTCTTTGTTATTAAGGAGAACTTTGGAAAAGACAGCAAAGGGTCTTCACATTGCCAGTGGGATTCAAATTAAAATACTTCATAGATGAAGGGAGAGAGAGAAAATACAAACGACAAGCATTGTAAGAAGGTAGAGTCTTCTGGTGTGGCAAACCCTGGATGGACCACTCACTTATGAGGCAGATGAACTCACTTTTGACTGGTCTGTGTTCCAGCGGTGTCCTATCATTTTTGGCATCTTTAGTGCACAAGTGTAGGCGACCACAGATCTCTGCACGTCTAAAAAATGGATACCACTGGAGCAGACGCCAAACGGACTCCAATGTGTCTCCATCTGCTTCATTCTGTTGGGTGGTTCCCTCGGGGGTTTTGTCTGAATCATATTTTTGTATGTTTTACAAGGAAACTCCGATGTAAGTGCTCATCGTAGAACACAAGAATGTGATCCAACCTTACTCTGGAAGCGATCAAAAAATATTATGTACCCCAAAATGTTACCAATAAAAACTCTAATTTATCCCGCATAAAACCAGTTCCCACTCAGGTCTGTCGTCTGTCACTGGAACGTAACTGGTAGAACAAAAACGCTGGAAAAGCGACATGGCTCCTGCCCCTCAAATGAAATCCAGTGAATTCTGTGCTTCAAATCCAAATGCCTTCAGAGCAGGAATGAATGTGTCGCATGGATTTATGTCATTCTACATCAACTAAGGAATGTGGTCCTCAGAGCTTTGGGGTCATCATAACAGTCCTTATGTATGAACCAATCCAATATTTACAGCCAGAACTGTTTATCTTTCTCCCACAGTAACAGCTCTGCTTAATTTTGCCTGTCTATGTCTCATCTATTGCATTATTTCTGTGTCCTAATAAGTATAAATATGTGACTCTACATATTTTGTGTTATATTAGCCTGGTGAAGAGGCCTGAGTAGCCTTGAAAGCTTGCAACCTGTTACCATCTTTTCAGTTAGCCATTAAAAGGTATAAACCACTGAGGACTCTCAAATCTAAATATTTTTCTATCTACTGGCTAACACGGTACAAAAATGTATACCGTATTTTTCGGACTATAAGACGCATCGGACCATAAAACGCACCTAGGTTTTAGAGGAGGAAAATAGAAAAAAAAATGTAAGCAAAAAATGTATTCATGATGCACTGTTAAGGGGGAGGGGGTCTTCTGCTGACACTGGTATAGAGGTAATGTCCCCCAATTCTGACAATATCCCCCATCCTGGTATATATGCCCCCCTCTTCCTATTATATGTGGCCCCCATCCCCATCCTGGTATGCCTGGCATCCCTCCATCCTGGTATGCATGGCACCCCTCATCCCTGTCCTGGTATGCATGGCACCCCTCATCCCTATCCTGGTATGCATGGCACCCCTCATCCCTATCCTGGTATGCATGGCACCCCAAATCCCTATCCTGGTATGCATGGCTCCCCTAATCCCTATCCTGGTATGCATGGCACCCCTAATCCTTATCCTGGTATGCATGCCCCCCTCATCCTGGTATGTATGGCCCTCTCATCCGTATACTGGTATGTATGATCCCCCTCATCCTTATCCTGGTATGTATGGCCCCTCATCCTTATCCTGGTATGTATGGCCCCTCATCCTTAACCTGGTATGTATGGCCCCCTCATCTTTATCCTGTTATGTATGCCCCCTTCAGCCTTATCCTGCTATGTATGGCCCCCTCATATTTATCCTGTTATGTATGCCCCCTCATCCTTATTCTGGTATGCATGGTCCCCCTAATCCCCATCATGCTGCACAAAAAAAAAATAAACACTCCTACTCACCTTTCTTCTCTCCTCCAGCGCTGCGTCCTGTCTGCCCATGTTCTGTCTCTCCATGTGAGCCGCGCATGGCGTCACTACCACAAGGAGAGATCAGCTGCCGGAAGTCACTGCTCCCCACGCTGGGACTATGCGCGCGGGGAGCAGTGACTTCATGCTCCTTAATAGCCGGCACACAGCGTAGCCGCAGCGTGGCTCCTGCAGCTGCCGGGAGATCGCATGTGCCCGCCATGGGCATGGTGAGAGGTTGAATATTCATGCCCTTTAACAGCGGGCACAGGCAATTCTGGCAGCAGCAGGAGCCGCGCTACGGCTACGCTGTGTGCCGCTATTAAGGTGCATGAATATTCAGTGCTCCCCACGCCCCATTACCCATGCAACAGAGTTTAAGGGAGGATGGGGGTGCACAAAGTTGTTAGATGACTAGGCAGGAGATGATGCACAATTTCTTGTTAATTTAAAGTTGAGAAAAGAGCAGATTTAATAAATATTTTTGACTTGGAGGTAAAATAATTTGATAAAGGCTGGCAAGTGCAGCTTGAGAGAGGGGGTGGAATTAAAGGTCACATCACTTCAACAAATTTGCAAGACTGAGGAAATTGGGGAGCCATTAACTATGATTGATTGATTTGTTGGGAGGGTTAACTGATAATGAAACAATAATGAATTCATTTTGCTCCATGCCAAGTTTAAGTGAGTGAAAAAGAAGGAGGATAAAATTCAGATGATACAACATTGATAGCAACAAGCGTAAATAGAATGAAGGTCTTATTATGGAGTGTCAAGATGGAAAGTTCAGACATGGGACTGCTACTCAACAGAAAGAAGACAAAGATATTGACTACTACCAAGTATGACCGGGACATACAGAATTTGAGATGGACAGTGATGAACTGAAAGTTGTAAAGGAAGTCAACCTACTTGGATTGAAGATCACTAGAGATGAGCGAGCACTAAAATGCTCAGATGCTCGTTACTCGAATCGAGCAATTTCTAATGCTCGGGTGCTCTTTTCGAGTAACTAGTATAATGAGAGTCAATGGGAAATCCAAGCATTTTTCTGGCAGACACTACAAGGAGGTCTGGAGGCAGTGAAAATGTTGAAATGGATGGAAAAAGTGCTGAATGGAAGGAGAACAGTATGAAGAAGACCACTGGAAGCGTCTTTGACTTCCAGCTCACTGCTGAGAACAATGGTGTCATCCTTTTACTCTACTTTAAGGACTGACAATAAAACATTCAAAATCGACGAGAAATTTATAGTAGTTTACAGGTTAAGAAACATTTTTTCCTGTATATTGACTTTTATATAAGTCAAAATGTAAAAAGGATTTTGGTACTCCTAGACTCATAAAGGTTATGTACTAAGTGCAAATCCTGCCCAAAATGACAAGCAGGGTCATCCATACACCCCTGAAGGCACCAACTGTAGTGCATCATAAAAAATAAATACAGTGTAGTGCACAGGTTGCAAATGACCATTTTTTTTGTCTCAGTACTCTCTTTAAAAAAGTCCTATACTGTGGAACACCTAACTCTTTGCCGTAGAAATTCACGAGTGTCGGTGCTCTGCGGAACAGTTGCCCGCCTTCCCCACTTGGTCATCCCTCTGCCTCTTCCTGCCTGTTTCGGTGCTGCCGATCCCTCCCTCTCGCTCTGCATGCCAGCTTCCCAGATTGGGTAGGTGACTTTGTCATCACTCACCTTGTCTTCCACCGCCACACCCTGGTCCTCGTAACTTTGTGACTTAACAACAAAACTTATCAGCAACTGTGTCTCATCATCATCTTCCTCCTTAGACAAAATTTGCCATTCCCCACCATCGTCTTAATGTGGCCATGGCTGCTTTAAGTTTTGTGCATCGTTAAAGAGCAAGTCCTCCTGTCCGTCTTGGAGCATGCAGGTTGAGAGGCCACAATCAAGAAATTATGTATGTAAAGAGTTCCTCAGAGTGTCCTAGTGATGGATCACTAGTCTTCTGGTACTCAACATGGTTGGAGGAAGGAGGCTCAGGGTGAGGATTAAGTGATCCATGCTGTAGGCTGGTGACACTGGACCGTGTGGAAGACTGGGTGGTGCTGCCAAGCATGCTGGAAGTATTATCTGCTATCCAACTGACCACCTGTTACCTATGTGTTGTGGATGGGCATGTTTCTTGTGCTCCAGCAACAGGCATACTCACATCTGTCCCATGTCCTCTGCGTGTGCGTGCACCATCATCAGCACCTTCACTTCCTCATCCCTTTCCGCATGCTTTATGTATTTTCTAATTGCTAGGTCTCTTGAAACCAAGTTTATTTTTAATAAAAGAAAAAAATTGGTCACCTGCAGCAGTCAAAGAATTTTTTTGAGTTTAATACTGCTGTAATGTAACAGAAAGCATGCAAAAGTGTATGGATGACAAATTCAATCTAGAAAAATGTTTCAATGCATTTTTGGAGTGTTATTTGGCACGAGAATGTACCCCAGACCACGGAATAGTGTATGGGTGAGAAATTTAACCCAGCAAAAAATTTTAATGCTTTTTTGGAGTTTTACATACCACTGTAATGTACCAATAACTGTGTTAAACTGTATGGATGACTAATTGAATCCAGAAAAAAATTTGGAACATGAATATTTTGAAAGTGTACTTTATGTACTTCTACACTCATAAAGGCTTTGCAGAAAGTGCAAAGGCAGGAAAAAGTTATAAGGAGGATCGTCCATAGACCCCTTAAAGGTAACAACTGGCAGGCCTCAATCAAATATTTTTAAAGTGTAGTTGCTGTACTCCTACACCCATAAAGGCTTTGCACAAAATACAAAGCCAGTAAAAAATTATTATTATTTTCAGGTGTCCGCTTCTTCTTCTCCTTCCTCGGGAGGCTGGGGGGACTGCATCCACCTGCTTTCTGGAGCCTGATTCCCAAGTGCCTGGGCTGTAAGTCACCTGGCTTCCAGTAGTGCTGGAGCTCCCGACATATAGATATAGGCAACAGCCCCCTGTGTCACCTACATCATCAGCTACTCCTGCGTAGGAGGGGGGGAACCCCAAGGATACTTTGCTTTCTCAGAGGTGGTAGTAGCCCTGTCTCCAGCCACCTCAAGGAGCCTCTCCCAGGCCTGTTTATTCCTCAAGAAGGGTTCATCCTGTTCCCTTCCTTCTGGGATCACACCCACTGCATGCCAGCAATGTTGTCCCTCCATTTTGAGGAATGTGACCCTGGTTCCTGCCATCAGCTCTTGCAGCCTTCGTGGCAAGTGTTTCGTCTCTACTGCCCGATGGTTGAACGAGATGTGATCACGGGTCCCAAACTCTTCAATGGACCCCCTTCTCCACTGATGGTTGTAAGTAATGACCACCCCCCGGGATGCCAACTCTCGGTATCTTGCGGCTAGCGGACCTGATAACATTTCTCTGACCAGGCCTAGGCCCTGCAGTCCGCTCACCAGTTCCTGGATCCTGGCTTTTCTGTCCACAGTCCACAAGAACTTCAGCGGTAAAGGATGAGGCCTGGGTCCGGGCCTTGGTTGTTCCGGGAAATCAGCCAGATTCAAACCACAGGCTCCTGCCTCCTCTGCTGTTACGCCAGCTTCATCTGGTTCCAATATTCCTCTG
Source organism: Phyllobates terribilis (assembly GCF_046119375.1). Lineage (NCBI taxonomy): Eukaryota > Metazoa > Chordata > Amphibia > Anura > Dendrobatidae > Phyllobates > Phyllobates terribilis. The sequence continues at coordinate 596,523,153 of NW_027362765.1, read as the reverse complement.
GTCACTCCCTCGGGAGTCTTGCATGGTTCTGCCATCTTTGTCACCTACTAAGCACGTTACACTATATGGATAACTATTTGAATACAGCAAAAAATGTTAACAGTTTTTTGGAGTGTTATATATCACAGAAATGTACTTCAGAACACGAAAGACTCTATGGGTGAGTAGTTTAATCCAGCCAAATTTCTTAACGCGTTTTTGGAGTGTTATATATAATGGAAATGTACCCCAGACCATGGAATACTGTTTGGGTGAGTAATTTAATCCCCAAAAAATGTCAACACTTTTTGGGAGTGTTATATGGCATAGAAACGTACCCCAGACAAGGGAATACTCTATGGGTGAGTAATTTAATCCAGCCTAAAATTTTCAACACTTTTTTGAGTGTTATATAACACAAAAATGTGCCATAAAGCACGTAATACTCAGTGGATCAAAATAAATTAAATTTTTTCAACCCCCAAAAAAAGGAAAGGACACAGCTATATATTTTGCAAGGGACTGCAAAGCCCTAATCCCTGCTAACAGACGGTAGTCTGCAACTCTCTCTGCTTCTGCAACTCTCTCTCCCTCCATAGATTAAATGCAGAATGTATGTGATACAAACAGCAAAGCAAAGGATTAGCCCTGACAAGGGCTCTTAGTATGATGGTTCAGCTTCAGCACCAGTATCAACACTACAGGACTGTAATTCGTTATACTGTGCATACACACGCCTGGAAAAGCACTCTCTCCTTCCAAAACAAACAGTCACAGAGCTGTGCAATGGCATCAGTGTGCCGAGCCTTGTTGCTCCTGTCCTTTTATAATCCCTGATGATGTCATACGGCCAGCCAATCACAGTACTGCCACTACCAAAATGGCTACGGCATTACAGTGACTCGCAAGCAATCCCCACATGCTTATTGGCGGTGTAACAGGCGCCAAACATGCGGGGTAGGGATTCAAGTCTGAAATCAAGCAACGTGCAATGTTCACCGAGTAACGAGTACATTCGAGCACCCAGATACTCGAGTGATATCCGAGTATCACCAAGCACATTTGCTCATCCCTAATAATCACTCGAGATGCAGAGACGACACCAGAAGTCAATAAAAGAATAGCTATGGACAAATCAACAATGAAGTCATTGGACAAAGTCTTCAAATTGAGGAACATTACACTGGCAATGAAGACATGGCTCGTACATAGTTTGGTATTTTCTGTGGTAACTAGAGATGAGCGTTGTTCTACTCGAACTGTTCGCCAATCTCAAATTCGAGCTGTTTTGGGCGGTGTTCGAGCCGGTCGGCGAACACGAACAATTTGAGAAAAATTCGGCTGTTCGAGGTTATGTTCGATAACTGTTCGTGCACCAAAATCATAACTGGATTTTTTCTCAGTAATGATGAAAATTAATGTTAATACGCAGTTTGAGTGTACAGCGGGGCGGGGGGAGGGGCAGGGGATGGATCTCTGCAGGAACAATGAAGATCTCCATTTTTTTTTCTCTTTCCCGCATTTGCAGTGGGGAGGTGCAATCTGTCAGCCTATCAGCAGCGCACACACGGAGCGAAGTGCTTTTTTTCACACAAGCAAGGGCATGTGTGATTGGCAGTGTATGTCACATGTCCTTGCCCTATAAGACCAAGCCATTTTCCCCGTCGCCACCATTTTCTCACTGCTGCAGCTGCGTGTTAGACGGCACCGCTGTTGCTGTGTGCGCTATACCTTGTTAATTTCAAGCCAATTTTCGCACAAATATACAGATAGCTTGGGAGTAGGGAATAGTTGTGATTGCAGTCCTTTTAAGGACTAGGTTACAGCATTTCCTACGACTTTTATCAGGCAGGTCTGTGCTCTTAAATAGATAGATTGTGGGAGTAAAGACTAATTGTAATTGGAGTCCTTTTCAGGACTAGGTTACATCAGTTCCTATCAGTTTTTGCCAGGCAGGTCTGTGCCAGTGCTGTGCAAGTTTTTTTCACAGCATTTGGCTGAATCTAGCAAAGCTAATCCTTTTTGGCCTATTGCAGAGTGTGTTAGTCAGTGGAGTAGCCTATCTGTGTTGCAAGATATACCACCTGTGTATAGAATACCAATTTTTTTACTGCACCTAGTGAAGTAAAATCTTTTGGGCATAGCATCATTCTATTAGTCCATCTATACTGACCTCCATCAGGTTGCAAACTGAATATAATTTTTTTCTGCATCTAGCTCTGAAAAAATATTTGGGCTTCTAGCAGTGTGTGGGACTTGGTCTATTAGTCCATCTATACTGACCTCCATCAGGTTGCAAATTAAAAATAATTTTTTTCTTCATTTAGCTCTGAAAAAATATTTGGGCTTCTAGCAGTGTGTGGGACTTGTTCTATTAGTCCTTCTATACTGACCTCCAGCAGGTTGCAAATTGAATATAATTTTTTTCTGCATCTAGCTCTGAAAAAATATTTGGGCTTCTAGCGGTGTGTGGGACTTGGTCTATTAGTCCATCTATACTGACCTCCATCAGGTTGCAAATTAAAAATAATTTTTTTCTGCATCTAGCTCTGAAAAAATATTTGGGCTTCTAGCAGTGTGTGGGACTTGGTCTGTTAGTCCATCTATACTGACCTCCATCAGGTTGCAAATTAAAAATAATTTTTTTCTGCATCTAGCTCTGAAAAAATATTTGGGCTTCTAGCAGTGTGTGGGACTTGGTCTATTAGTCCATCTATACTGACCTCCATCAGGTTGCAAATTAAAAATAATTTTTTTCTGCATCTAGCTCTGAAAAAATATTTGGGCTTCTAGCAGTGTGTGGGACTTGGTCTATTAGTCCATCTATACTGACCTCCATCAGGTTGCAAATTGAATAAAAAAAATTTCTGCATCTAGCTCTGAAAAAATATTTGGGCTTCTAGCGGTGTGTGGGACTTGGTCTATTAGTCCATCTATACTGACCTCCATCAGGTTGCAAATTAAAAATAATTTTTTTCTGCATCTAGCTCTGAAAAAATATTTGGGCTTCTAGCAGTGTGTGGGACTTGGTCTATTAGTCCATCTATACTGACCTCCATCAGGTTGCAAATTAAAAATAATTTTTTTCTTCATTTAGCTCTGAAAAAATATTTGGGCTTCTAGCAGTGTGTGGGACTTGTTCTATTAGTCCTTCTATACTGACGTCCAGCAGGTTGCAAATTGAATATAATTTTTTTCTGCATCTAGCTCTGAAAAAATATTTGGGCTTCTAGCGGTGTGTGGGACTTGGTCTATTAGTCCATCTATACTGACCTCCATCAGGTTGCAAATTAAAAATAATTTTTTTCTGCATCTAGCTCTGAAAAAATATTTGGGCTTCTAGCGGTGTGTGGGACTTGGTCTATTAGTCCATCTATACTGACCTCCATCAGGTTGCAAATTAAAAATAATTTTTTTCTGCATCTAACCCAGCCAATAGTTTTGGCCTAATACCACAGTTTGGCCACTCAGCTCTGCTCGGTTACCATCCATTGTTTTTTTGTGCAAACAACTCCAGAGTTGTGAATTAGTTAACCACCAAAATGAGTGGAAAAAGGCCTGCTGCTGGTGGAAAGGGGAATAGGCGTGTTGGGAAGGGGAAAAAAGGTTGTGTCCGTGGGGTAGGTGCAGAAGAAAGACCATCTTCCAGCCAAACTAAAATGTCTACTTCTTTTAGCGGACAATGTGATAAGATCCCTTTCTTACGGCCACGCCAATCGCTACAAATTCCAGATGAGGCACAAAAACAGCAGGTGCTTCAACGGATATCAAGTGCTCCTTTAAGTGGGCTCTCCTCCACATCAACTTCAACATCACAAATACTCCAGTCCTCAAAGGTGTCACACAAATCGCACTTGCTTCCTCACAGCTCCCAAATCTCCAGCTGCCCGTCTGAGTATGAGGTAGAACAAATGGTTGAGTCTGCAGAGCTGTTTACTCATACTATAGCCTGGGAATCAGAGGTCGACTCCAGCGCTTCTGTGAATCCAGACGAGGAAATGATCTGCACTGATGCCCAGAATCTTTATGAGTCGGATCCAGGACCAGACGCAGAAGGTTCTGACCATAATGTAGACCCTCATTCCCAAACTGTAACTCCTGTTGGTGGAGACAATGAGGAAGTCGATGATAAGACTCAAATACCTGATTGGAGCGACAACTTTAGTTTTTTGTCAGGGCAGGAACAGGTTGGCTCTGAGGACGACGGGTGTGATAACGCACAGGGTGATGATGATGAGGTCGGAGATCCCACTTACTGTCAACCCACAGTCAGCCAAGAGATGAGGTCAGCAGAGGAGGTGGAGGAAGATGCTAGTGACGACGAGGTCAGGTTGCGCCTTCCTGGACAGAGACGTAGTACTGGAAGCACGTCAACAACTGCATCCTCAAACACAACTCTGCCTCTCACCACAAGTCGTGGTGGCTCTTCAGGTCGCATGGGTGCTAAGCCTTGCATAGCCTGGGCATTTTTTCAGATCGATAAAGATGACCCAACTCGTGTTATCTGTAACATTTGTCAGCAAAAGCTAAGTAGAGGCCAAAAAATACATAGTTTGAGTACTTCATGCATGAACCGGCACATGGACATGAAGCATAAGTTGCAGTGGGAAGCTCAGTGTGCTACAATGCGGTCTAGCCGGCCGGGCCAACCACCGTCTGCCATATCTTGTGCATCCGCGGCCTCTTCATCCTCTGTGACTGGGGGGACAGCAGTCACACCTGTTTTGGGGCGCAGACCTGCCACCTCTTTACCCGCAACAGCCAGCGTGATTGGCAGGTCATCATTTTCTTTGGAGGTGGTAACACCAGCTGGTCTTGAGCGCTGTCCGACATCGATAGCACCACCTTTGGATCAAGGCAACCTAACATGTCCGCCTGCATCTTCCTCACAGACCGGCAGTTTGCCGGGGTCACCCTTATCAACCCCGTCTAAGCACAATAGCCAGCCCTCGGTCCCTCAGATGTGGACAAGTAAAAGACCATTTCCTCCTAGCCATGAGAAAGCTAAGAGGTTGAATTTCACCATCTGCAAGCTCTTGGCTACAGAAATGCTGCCTTTCCGCCTGGTGGACACAGAGGATTTTCGAGACCTTATGTCCGTCGCAGTGCCCCAGTACCAGATGCCCAGTCGGCACTACTTCTCAAAGAAAGGTGTGCCTGCGCTCCACCAGCATGTCGCACACAACATCACCGCTTCTTTGAGAAACTCTGTGTGTGACAGGGTGCATTTCACCACAGACACTTGGACGAGTAGGCATGGACAGGGGCGTTACATGTCGCTGACTGGGCACTGGGTAACTATGGTGACAGCAGGACAAGGGGCTGCTGTCCAAGTCTTGCCGTCCCCACGAGTTGTGCGTCAATCCTCTTTATGTCATTTTTCCTCCACTGCTTCTGCCTCCTCAACCTCCTCTCGGTCTTCCACCTGCACCCAAAGCCTGTCTGGTCATGCCACAAGCTTTCTAACTGCGCAGAAGGGATCCTGCACACCTCCTTACTATGCTGGCAGTAGGGCTCAACGTCATCAGGCGGTTTTTACATTGAAATGTCTGGGAAATGTGAGTCACACAGCTGAGGAGTTGTGGTCAGCTCTGGAGAACCAATTTCATGAATGGTTGTCTCCACTGGACCTGAAACCAGGGAAGGCCGTGTGCGACAATGCTGCAAACCTGGGTGCGGCCCTTCGCCGGGGCAATGTCACACACGTGCCTTGTATGGCTCACGTGTTGAACCTGGTTGTCCAGCAATTTTTAGCCCACTATCCCAGACTAGATGGCCTTCTGCAGAGGGCACGGTCACTGTGTGCTCACTTCCGCCGTTCGCATCCCGCAGCTCAGCGACTTACATCTCTACAGAAGTCGTTGGGCCTGCCACTTCACCGGCTAAAATGCGATGTGCCTACCCGGTGGAATTCAACTCTGCACATGTTGCAGCGACTGTGGCAGCACCGACAAGCCCTGGTGCAATACGTTCTGACGTATAGCCTGGGCCAACGAGATTCAGAGGTGGGGCAAATCACGCTGGAGGAGTGGTCTCAGATCAGGGACCTATGCACCCTTCTGCACAGTTTTGAAATGGCGACGAAGATGTTTAGTGCTGACGATGCCATTATCAGCATGACTATTCCGGTGATTTACATGCTGGAGCACATGTTAAACAGAATTCGGAGTCAGGTGGTGGCACAAGAGGAGGTGGAGGAAGTAGAGGAGGAGGAGTTGTATGCGGAAGGGCTAACATCTGCAAGGTCCAGACGGTCGGCAGCACCAGGGCGGCAGGCATGTGAGGGTGGGGGAGATGATTTTACCAGGGCGCATGGTAGCAGCCAAACTAGTGAGGAAGGTGCAGGAGCCCAGGAAGAAGTGGAGGACGAACTGATGGAAGACTCATCAGATGAGGGAGACCTTGATCACATTTCTGTTGTGCGAGGTTGGGGGGAGAGGACAGAGGAAGGAAGCATGATTGTTACCTCGCCACCAACACAACAGGGACTTGGTGCTCCTGGATGCGCAACACACATGAGTGCCTTCTTGCTGCACTACCTGCAACATGACCCTCGAATTGTGAGAATTAGAAATAATCCTGACTACTGGGTTGCCACACTGTTAGATCCCCGGTACAAAAGTAAATTTGCAGAAATTATTCCTGCCATAGAAAGGGATGCACGCATGCAGGAGTATCAGCAGAGACTGTTGCAGAATCTTACATGTGCTTTTCCACAAAATACCAGTGGTGCACGTAGTGAATCTCACAGTTCCAACTTGCCAACCGTGGGACCGTCAAGTGTTCAGCACTCAAACCGTAACAGAACCACAGTATCTGCTGGTAACATCAATTTTGCGGAATCATTTCACCACTTTTTTAGCCCATCCTTTGCAAGGCCACAGGAGACAAGAAGTCTGACACATAGTCAACGCCTAGAGACGATGGTACAGGAGTATCTCCAAGTAAACATTTAAGCCACGACTGTGTCACTGGACCCTTGCTCTTTTTGGGCTTCCAATCTGGATAAATGGCCGGAGCTAGCCACTTACGCCTTGGAGATCTTGTCATGCCCCGCAGCCAGCGTTCTGTCTGAACGTGTGTTCAGCGCTGCTGGTGGTGTGCTGACAGATAAGCGCACGCGGCTCTCCACTGATAATGTAGACACACTCACGTTCATAAAGATGAACAAATCATGGATCCGAAACGACTTTTCTACCCCTGTGTCATCCTGGGGAGAGTAAAAGCTTGATGATTGGTTAAAATCACCCTACCAACCGTTTTAAGCTTTCAAATTACTAATCATGTTTATCTGTATCTTGACTGGAAAATAATTTGGGCTTTGTAGCAGTGTGCAGCACTGATCCTATTAGGCCATCTATAATAAGCTTCACCAGATTTAAAATTAAAAATAATTTTTAGCTGCATCTAGCCCGGAAAATAATTTTGGGGCTCCGAGATGCGCAAGACACATAAGTGCCTTCTTGCTGCACTACCTGCAGCATGACCCTCATATTGTCAGAATTCGAAGTAATCATGACTACTGGGTTGCCACACTCTTAGATCCCCCAAACTTTTCGATCAACCTTTTCATTTTAATAAAGACCAAAAAAATGGTCATTTTTGAAATTATAAGCATTAGCAGGTTGTTAGAAACTGAAATCAAACAGTTTTCAACTCAAAACTTTATTCTAGGTGATGTTACATTTTCACATAGGACCCCTTGTTCGAAAGGAGCTTCTGAACTCTCTCGTCCATTGAATTTGTCAGGTTTTGGATGGTTTCTGCTTCAATTGTTTTGCATGAGGACAGAATACCCTCCCAGAGCTGTTGCTTAGATGTGAACTGCCTCCCGCCATCATAGACACTCCTTTTAATGATGCTCCAAAGGTTCTGAATGGGGTAGAGGTCAGGGGAGCATGGGGGTCACACCATAAGTTTGTCCCCTTTTATGCCCATATCAGCCAGAGATGCAGATGTTTTATGTGCAGCATGAGATGGTGCATTATCATGCAGAAAAATGATCTTGCTGTGAAATACACGGTTCTTCTTCTTGAACCATGGCAGGAAGTGCTGTTTGAGAAAATCCACATACATTATGGAGTTCATCTTTAGCACCTTCAGGGATCCTAAAGGGGCCGACAATCTCTCTCCCCATGATTCCAGCCCAAAACATTACTCCACCTCCTCCTTGTTGGCGCTGTAGCCGTGTTTGCGTGGGGTGTCCATCAACCAGCCATCCTCCACTCCATTCATCTGGACCATCGAGCGCTGCACGGCACTCATCCGTGAACAAAACAGTTTTGAAATCAGTCTTCATGTAATGTTTGGCCCACTGGAGCCGTTTCTGCTTGTGTGAAGTGGATAGAGGAGGTCGACAGGATGGCGTATGCACAGCTGCAAACCTCTGAAGGACCCTGCATCTTGTTGTTCGGGGGACGTTGGAGGCACAAGCAGCTTCAAAAACTTGTCTGCTGCTATGACAAGGCTTTTTTGCCGCTGCTGTTTCAACCTGACGTAATTGCCTGTAGGAAAGAGTCCTCAATTTGCCCTTATCAGCACGCACACGTGTGTACTGTGAATCAGCTACATACTTCTTGATTGCCAAGACACTTCATCCTGATCATCGCACAATGTTGATTGTAGTCATGCCTTGACCTAAACACTCCACAATTTGTTGCTTCTCAGCAGCCGACACATCCTTTTTCTTTCCCATTTTGGCAGAAAATGTAGGCTGCTTAATAATGTGAGAGAGCCTTCTTAAGTAGTCTTGCCTTTCATTGGACACACCTGCCAAACTAATTAGCACAGGTGTCTGCAATTGCTTACAGTGATATAAAGAGCCCTGACACACATCACCATCAATGAGTTTAACTGACAAACAAACAAATTCTTCCCTTATCACTCCTAAACACTTTTTGCATAATAATTTGGAACGCGGTGTACATGTGCTTTTCCACAAAACACCAGTGGTTCACATAGTGAATCTTACAGTTCTAACTTGCCAACCGTGGTCTGTATGGAATTGTTCAATAAAGGGCCCAAAATTAAGATAACATAGATGGGAGAGGTCTCTATGAATAGGAATTCCTAAGTATTTGATACCCTGTGAGGGCCAGGCAAAGGGAAAGTTGGACTGGATGGAATCCTATATGGATTTAGGGAGGGAGACATCGAGGGCCTCAGACTTCGCTGCATTGATTTTAAAATTTTACCATGTAACAAAGTGATCTATTTCAGCCATAACAGCAGGGATGGATATATGTGATTGAGTGATATATACTAGGACATCATCAGCAAATAGAGAGCACTTGTACTCGGTGCCTCCCACCTCAATCCACCTAATATTGGGGTTATGGCGAATTGATGAGAGCAGGTGCTCCGTCACTAGGATGTATAAGAGAGGGGACAGAGGACATCCCTGCCTTGTCCCATTGGTGATTGTGAAAGGTGATGAAAATGTTCTGACGCACCCCCTGGGCCTTGGGACACCCGGAGCCGGACCCTTTTTGGTGGATGCTGGTGGTTGTAGCCTTCGTGGCGGCGATCCGGTTCCGTGGCTCAGGGCGGTCAAACCAGTGGCGGAACTATTTATGTGGTTTTGATGTTTAAATGTCCGACTACGCCACCCGTGGATTGCGGTCAGAGTGAACCGCCGCTACAGGGCAGACCGCTAAGGCTGGTGTTGTGGGTGCAGCAGAGCGTAGCATAACTCCCCACGGGAGGAGTATAGCCTCAGGGCAGTGTATGCGGAGGATGGGGGTGATGGTGCAGGGCAGCAGCAGTAACGACACGGAGTCAGTGATGCAGTTCAGGGCCTTTACTCACAGTTCTTATTATCCAGACCACGTCTGCAGGTAACGGCTGCCCACGTCGTACTGTGCTCACCAGGTGAGGGGCTCAGACAACTCCCAGATAACTTTGGAGCGCTTCACAGGACCCCCTTTGTGTGTCCTTTGTCTGGCCTTTCTTACCAACACTTCTGTCCGGCTGCCTCGGGCCTCCTCTTGGTAAACTTGGCGCCAGTTTCCCTGACCCTATGTGGTGCCTTCCTAGCGGGTGGAGCAAGGGGCTGCGCCACTTAAAATGTCAGAGCCTCCGGTTTCTAGCTGAGGGTCGTTTCCTGCCTCCACTAGTTCGGGGACCGGTCTCCCCCTTTGGCCTGACCCCTCCACGCAGGTGGATTCGGGCGTGCGGTGGCGACTCGCCCGTCCGCACCCCTGGGATCCCTTCATTCCTCGTTCCTGGAGCCTTCTCCGCTCCTTTTCCTTCCTTCTCCCTCTTGCAGGCCTGGGCCTCTGTTACTAGGCCCACCTCCGGAGCAGAGCTCATGCAGAGCCCCTGCTCCCTGCCACTTCTGCTCAGACTTCTCTGCACTGAACTAAGATGGTGCCCACCTTTTATACTCCCTTCTCAATGCACCCAGGAACTGCTTCCTCCCTGCTCCTGCACTGCAGGGTTCCCCTTCCTCAGTGTTCCCTCCCCCCACTCCAGCCAGGGACAGGGACTGTCGTGCCCATCTCAGGGGCATATTGGTCGCCCTGCCCCACGGCAATGTGGTGTAATGCATGCAGGTGTCGGGTCCTGATCCACACTCCATCCTTATCTGAGAGTGAGATATCACACCTCTGGGTGAGGTGCAATACGTCTGTAGCAACCGAGCCCTCGGTGCTACAGTTCCATTTATCTTCAGCCTAGGTGACGTATTGTGATACAGGGTCGTGATTTTGGCTATAAAAGGGTCCCCTAGACCCCTACCCCAAGCTTTTTAAGAGAATCATATATGGCGTGCCAGGAGACTCTATGGAATGCTTTCTCAGCATCCAACGAGAGTATCTACTTACAAATTTTTAACTGCATCTAGCCCAGGAAATACTTTGTGCCTAGTAGCAGTGTCTGCTAGTCAGCGGATTATCCCGGCTGTTAAGCAAGCTACACCACCTGTAGTTTGGACACTTAATTTTTTCAAAGGAAATGCTTCGGGACCACGGGATACTTAGTGAAGAGCATCAGGAGGCACCCCAAGGCATAGGGGCTGGGACTGGCACTAGGATGCCTTGCGGTGGACAGCCGAGCTCGATCCTTATAAAAGCTTTTTAACTGCAGCAGCTTTAGTGGACGCTACTGGAGCTGGAATTACGCGGCTGCTGGCATGAGACTTGCCCTCCAATAGATCCTTGTAAATGGATTTAAAGTGTATTCATTCAAATTAGAGGGACAATTTAAATTAAAAAGCTTAGAGCTGCCTCCACCACAGGGGGGCTCTCTCGACCCACCAGCGGACAGGCACCAGTATTGGGAGAGGGGGGCTGGCCGTCAGGGTTCACCGCGGCTCTGGCACAAACCCGGCAACACGGAGGTGGCACGGGCAGGAGCGGACTGGCCGTCGCGGCTTCTCACTTTTTGGATTTTAGAAGGGCATGACATGCCTATATCTGTGTCTCCCCCTCCTTTTACTCATCCACCTCTTTTCTTTTCGCATGACTATATGTACTTGTCACTTTTCCATGTGTTAGTTGTGTCTTCTGAGCAGTTTGTCAGCTTTTGGACACCTTTGAAGGTGTTTTCTATGTGTTTCTATGTGTTTTTGTTTGCCTGCCATTGGTTTTAACGGTGTTCGAAGGTGTTCGACGAACAGTTCGACGAACAGTTCGGCGAACACACGGGTGTTCGACGAACCGAACCGAACTCGAACACTACGGGGGTGGCTTAACACTAGTGGTAACATACAGATGAAAAACCTGGATGATAAAGAAACGAGACAGAAGAAGTATTTCTTTGAGCCTTTCGCCCTTGAAATGTGGTGCAGGAGAAGGATACTATCAATACTATGGATGGCAAGAAGAACAAACAAATCAATTTTGGAACAAATCAAGCCAAACATGTCACTCAAAGCAAGGATCACCAAGCTAAGACTTGCCTACTTTGCTCTCTTCATATGATGTGTTCAATCAGTGGACAAGGACATCATGATCGTATGAATGGAAGGAACAAAGCGAAGAGGAAGAACTGCAACCCAATGGTTTGATACTAACAAGATAATGACATCAAAGACCCTGGTGGACCTATCTAAGCTTGTACAAGATCGACCTTCCTACCGATCGTTCATTCACCAATTCATCATGGCACGAGATTGAGCCAAAGACCGTTCCAAAAAAAAATCTGATGGGCAATCTGAAATTATTGATATCAAACAGGAGACATTTAGTCTAGAGAGGAAAATATGAGTTTCATCAGTGCGACGAGTTGTACTGAAAGCAATGAGATTCCTTAAGCTGTCACCAAAATTATACATGGAGAAAAGTAGGGGATCCTACAACAGAGCCATAAGGGACAACAACTAAAAGAGCGTGACACATAGACATGATGTGTAAATGGGAGACAGTATATGTTTGATTGGTGAGGCGATAAGAAGATCTAAAAACCTCCATACATATTAGACTTAAGTCAGTTGAACTAGATATAGCAAATAAGTACATAAAATATAACTTTTATTAATGAAAAGTCTAAAAAGAAATTTATAACATGATGCCCATATGGTATATCATAAGTAAAAAGATATAAATATCTACGATATAGCTGGACAGAATATCAGGCCCTATTAGGTCCAGCATAAGTAAGAATAATGAAGGTATTCAAGCTATGAAGTCCAAAAAGAGAACCCCACAGATACGCAAAAAACAAGGTATATCTCACCAAATGCCCATATAGCAATATAGACGGTGATTATACCTATATCTGTGTATACCCATAGACAAAACCAGCCATTATTAAATGGTAAATAAGTATACAATCAAATAGAGCTATGAGGGGCCTTCTATTATCATCCAGGCACTCAATCCTCATAAAACATGGAAACATCTCACCCGGGGTCTTTTTATATATATCTGCTCCCCCTTTACATTCCAGGTGATGAGTTAATCCATGGAACATCCCAAGCCGAGGTATACCTCACCAAATACCCATATAGCAATATATACGGTGATCATACCTATATCTGCATATACCCATAGACATAACAAGCCATTATTAAATGGTAGGTATGTATACAGAAATAGAACTATGAGGAGCCTTCTATTACCATCCAGGCATTTAAATCCTCATAGAACATGGAAACATCTCACCCGGGGTCTTTTTATGTCTGCTCCCCCTTTACATTATAGGTGATCAGTTTGTCCACGGAACATCCCGACGCGTTTCAATCCTTCATCAGGGGTATATAGTTCCTCTTCATTAAGGGTATATCATTCCTCATTCCTGCATTGGTTCCTAAATCATATCCTAATGCCTCAAGTGGGTACACATTATGCCCTGCTTTATATGCGTGCGTTAAGCCGCGCTCCTTCATAATTACCGCGCTGACCGTGACGTGTTTCCGGTCCCAGAATACCACACTGCCGGAAGTAAACATCACGCGTTACCATGGGCATGGAACGCACTTCCGGTCCCAGAATACCCCGTTACCGGAAGTCAACGTCACGCGTTCCCATGGATATGGAACGCAAGCGTGCTGCTAGGAAACACGCATCACCTTACCAATACGTGGTGCCGCCTCACGCCATGCTGGAACCCACAGGTTCCTCCCCCATGCGATCCAGCAATCATATTAAGTGGGATAAAGGATTTTCAACAGCGGGAAAAAGCCACCCTCCGTTGTCCACATCTCTATCAAAACAAATACCCCAAATAATAATAATGTGTAAGAAGGCTCTATCTGTTAGTCACCAGAAAAACTGCCTAATTGTCTAAGTAAACACGTACAGTTCTCTCCATAAATTTATACAAATAGATCATGGATTAAAAAGATTTTTATCGAGATAGAAAAGACCATATAAGTGCAATGCTTCGGTATGTTACATGGGGGTTCCCGTAGGACAAATAGTTTCAAAGAATAATATATTAATCAATCACCAAAGCCACAGCGGACCTCTCAAGAGAAACAGAAGAAAAAGGGGGGGAGGCCCTAATGAAACAACTATAGTAATAACTAATCTGCTTACCCTACCTACGTGGAGGTTGACACCCTACAAATCCTGCGCAAATGGCGCCCCCACTCTACGGTGGCTTTCCCTATCTACTTAACCCTATTCTGTCCCTATTCTGGAAGGAATGGGGCAAAGGAAAGAATCTCATTCATACCAAGTGGGGTAGTGGTGCCCAGGGTAAAGATCCAACGAGTTTCCTTTTGTAAAATGCGTAAATCCCAGTTTCCTCCTCTTATCGAAGGTGTCACCTTTTCAATGCCCATAAATTTAATGACATTGGCATCCCCCTGGTGCATAGTGTTTACATGATTAGCTATTGGGGTATCTTTCTTGTTTTTTATATCACGTAAGTGTTCTAATATCCTTTTCTTAAACTCCCTTCGTGTCTTCCCAATATATTCCAATTTGCATATACAAGTCGCTTTGTATATCACTCCCTTCGATCGACAATTTATGAGTTCCCTAATCTTGAACTCCCTCCCCTTGACAAAGCTCCTGAAAGTATTACCCTGGGTCATGGCAGAACATGCCTTGCAGTTATTACACCGATAGCAGCCAGAAACCCCTCGATCCAACCATGTGGGACTACGCTCAGACATAAAATGACTATGGACGAGACGATCCCTAAGGGACCTCCCTCTACGATAGGTAATTTGTGGTTGTGAGGCCAATTTATCTCCAACGTCCTCATCCATACGAAGGATACCCCAATGTTTCTTAAAAATCTGTTTGACCTGTTGAGATTTATTACAGAATCGTGTTATGAATCTAATTGTAGACTCTTCTTGATGTTTGGCTTTTGGAACCAATAGCTCACTTCTCTCTCTCACCAAAGACTCTCTATAGGCCTGATTCAGAACCTTTTTAGGGTATCCTCTATCTAGAAATCTGTTTCTCAAGTCCCAAGCTTGTCTTTCATAGTCATTAACATCAGAGCAATTCCTCCTGAGCCTTAAAAATTGACCCTTTGGGATACCTCTCTTGAGTGGGACTGGATGATTGCTTTCCCATCTCAGGAGGGTATTAGTTGCTGTTGGTTTTCTAAAGGTTTCTGTCCTTAATTCGCCATTAGCCTCTCTGTGAACCAATACATCTAAAAAGGCCAATTTTGTTCTATTCACTTCCGATGTAAATAGTAGACCAATCGGGTTGTCATTAAGTCTTGCGACGAATTCACGGAAACTATCCGGTGTTCCGTTCCATATCACAAAAACATCGTCAATAAATCGCAGCCACATGACAACCCCGTTGGCTAGGTCACACTCATTAAAAACCATGGTTTCTTCCCACCAGCCCAGGAGCAAATTAGCATAAGAGGGAGCACATGGGCTCCCCATTGCTGTGCCCCTGAGCTGGTGGAAATATTCCCCATCGAACGTGAAGACGTTGTTATTGAGACAAAATTCAAGGAGTTTCAAGGTGAACTCATTATGTATAGTGAATTGTCTACCCCTTGATCTTAGGTAGTAGTCAACGGCTCTTAAACCAAATTCATGGGGGATCGAGGAGTATAAGGCTTCTACATCCACACTCCCCAAAATCATGTCTTGCTCCAATACAACACCCTCGAGTTTCCTCAAGAGGTCCGCTGTGTCACGCACATACGAATTTAAAGCTATCACAAATGGTCTCAGAATTTTATCAATATATGTGCCTGCCTTATGTGTGAGGCTGTTAATTCCAGATACAATGGGTCTTGCTTTTAGTGGTTCCAGACCTTTATGGACTTTAGTAAGACCATAAAAAGTCGCTGTGATCGGGTAGGCTGGGACCAGATAGTCCTTTTCATTTTTATCAATCACTTTGTTAATGAAACCTTCCTGTACCAACTCCCTGAGTTTGTTATGTAAATCCTTAGTTGGGTTATGTGATAGTCTCCGATAACCCTCCTCCTGTTCGAGTAACCCCAAACACATTGCACGATAATGGTCAGTATCCATGATGACTAAATTCCCGCCTTTGTCAGACGGTTTTATTACAATATTTTTGTCCCCTTCCAATCTCAGCAAACATTCCATTTCCCCCTTAGATAGATTATGGCTTCGATCGTTTTTACCGTATTCAAGGTCAACCAAGTCTTTTGTCACTAGATTTAAAAATACGTCTATAGAGCAAATGTCACCAGATGATGGTGGTATCTTCTGACTCCTATTCTTTAAGGCCGTAAATGGGCCTTTTCCATCAATATTGGGGTTTAAATCTCCCAAGTGGTACAGAAGTCTAACGTCCTCCAGTAGTTCTTCTTCAATCCCCAAGTCCCTACTACTTTTCTTGCTTTCCCTAATAAAGTGCTTTTTCCATTTTAATTTACGAACAAACAAATGTAAATCCTTAACCACTTCAAAAGCATAAAGTTATATTTTATGTACTTATTTGCTATATCTAGTTGATATCTTCATAATAAGTCTTTTGGTCTCTGCTGGATTATATTAAGTCAGTTGAATCCTCCTCATCCTCAATGGATTTTGATCAACGACGATCTAATGTTTAAATGGGAGATTGCCGACTCATGGTCGTTGGGAGAGATGTTGATTGCACCTGTCTTATTTTGGACTGCCGATTGTTATGTTCTCTAGGCTGATGTGTAAGACTGCGGCTTTCTCATAGAGAACACAGCTGGGCTTGACAGAACGAGCGCTCCTGTGTATGGGAGAGTCGACTGGGATGCTGGGATTGAACATGTGGCCAACAATCATCTAGTGGGTATGCGGGCCTTAAGAGAAGGCAAAATGATTAGAACATTTGTAGTAGTAGGTGGTGGTCAACTATATCAAGAGGCTGAGGACAGGTCAAAAAGGAGGAGCACAAAATGTTGAGAGGTTTTAACAGTTAGCAAATAATTAGTGATTTTGGTTAAGGTTAGAGATGAGCGTTGTGACGCGCCCCTGGGCCTGTGTCGCGCTGCGTTGCGCACGCGGGAGCTTACCCGGAGCCGGATCTCTTGAGGGTTGTAGTCTCGTGGCGGTGATCCGGTCCGTGCCCAGGGAGTCAAACTAAGTGGCAGTCTATGGCAGTAGATGTTGTACGACTACGCCACCCGTTGAGTACAGCTAAGGAGCTGCTGCTGCAGGGCAGACCGCTGAGGCCGGTGGTAGGATGGTGCAGCGTGATAGTATAACCCCCAACGGGAGGGGTAGGGCCTCAGGGCAGCCGACGTGGATGATGGGGGTAGCAGGAACCACTCGGAGACGGTACGGTGTAGTTCAGGGTCTTTACTGGTGACAAAGATAGACCCTCCCGGAGTACTGGCTAGCGATTGGGGCCTGGTCAGTCCTTGAGCAGATGGGATCTCCCCTGGCCAGGCGGAGTTGTAGGCCTCCCAAACTGACTGTACTCTTCTGGCTACCTTGCTAGAGGCGGGTATAAGTAGCCCACGTCCCTGAGTGTACCGTGTGGTGCTCACCCGTATGGCCGGTGCTGGTCCCACGCGTGTGACCGTGCCTTCGGGTTTCTGGGCCAGAGGACCTGCAATCCCCTGCCTGTCGGTTTCTGCTGCTGGATAGGAGTTAGTCCCCACAGCCTCGGACTCCGGGTCCGGTGATAACTTCTCAGTCAGGGCGAGCTCTGCAGCTGCCAGCCCCTGACTCCTTGTAGCACTGCTCCCACAGAGCTCCTGTTGTTTCTTCCTATGCTGCTTCTCTTCTCTACTTCTTCTCTACTCACTAACCCTGCCTCAGCCCTAGGTTTATATAGGGGAAGTTCTTCCCCTCCCAGGACTGGGCAGGAGGTGTGGCATGCCTAGGATCCCTGACCAAGAGACCTCCCACCTGCTCTCAGACGTAATATCTCTATCACTGTGGCAACCAGACCCCTGGGGTGTCACATTCCCCCCTAGTGAAATTTAGTACTCCGGGACTAAACATATTTTAGAAAAACATAACAAGATATAACAATAACAATACAATAAAGAAACACATAAAGGTGGTCACGGCATGTCCGTAACCGGGTGCAGTCTTTGAAGAAAGCAAGGTGTCCATTTCACCAAAACAGGGAGACGTAACCAGGTAGGGGTCTGTCCTGCCCCGAGTCCTTAACAGTCTTTAGTCCGTCCTGGGTTACGCTCCAACTATGTACACAGGATTCCCGGTAAATCCACCAAAGACTCCTATAAACAACTAGAAACACATAATTATACACAAACAACAATAAACAGGTAACCACAAATAAAACAATTTATACACTTCAAATCCTCCAACGTGCGGGTAACTGGCCCCTAGTGGCCCTAGTGGACCTACGGAGCTGACTGTCTAGCCCTGAACTACAGGGTGTAGGAGCTATCAAGGGTAAACTGGGCAGCTGTCTACCGGCTCTTTGGCTCACTAGGGGTACGGCAGGCTCACTATAAGCAGAGGGTTGATCCTCCTGTTCTGCTTGTGTGGAGTCTTCTGCCTCCTGGACCGGCTGTTCTTCCAGCTCTACCTGTTGCTCCGTAGGCACTTGGGATGCTGGTTGGAGGAAGGTGAGTACGGGTACCACAACTGCGCCATTGACTTGAGTCCAGGACCGAGGGAAGTCTCCGAGCACAGTACTAACCATGTCTTCCCTTTCCTCTACGGGTCGAGGGTCTTCTTGTTCCTCTTCAGGGTTCCGTAGCTGTTCGGGACACTTCTTCAGGTGATCCCGGGATACAATGGTCGTGGTTTCCCCTCCGTCTTTACTGATGGTACAGACCTTTGGGTTGTCGTGGCTTGAGGGCAGTACGGTGTACGGGTCCTTCTCCCACTGGTCGTCCAACTTGTGGAGCCGTCTTTTTCTCTTCAAGACCTGCTCTCCGGGTACCAGGGGAACAGCGGGAGCATACTGGTTGTAAGTTTTCTCTTGTCTTTCCCTAGCCTGACAGAGACTTCGCTCCACGCTCTCCTGTACTCTCCGGTACTGCTGCTGCCTCTCTGTGTCCCAGTCTGCTTCTGGTGAAGTGTCCTCAGGTGTCAGGACTCCCATTTCCAGGTCAACAGGTAACTTACCAGGTCTCGCCCTCATTAGGTAAGCCGGGGTACAGTTGGTGGAACCTACCGGGATGTGGTTGTATAGGTCCACCAGATCGGGCAGCTTCTCAGGCCACAGACTGCGTTCTTCCAGGGGCAACGTTTTCAGAAGATCCATTACCACCTGGTTAATTTTCTCACAAAGTCCATTAGTTTGCGGATGATAGGGTGTTGTCCTTATCTTCCGGCAGCCATACAGAGTGCAGAATTCTTGGAAGACCTCCGCTTCAAAGGCAGGTCCCTGGTCTGTCAACACTTGGTCCGGGTACCCGTGTGGACGGCAGAAATGCTGCTGGAAGGCTCTAGCTGCTGTTCGAGCTGTTAAGTCCTTGACGGGGACGACAACCAGGAACCGGGAGTAGTGATCCACGATGGTTAGTGCGTAGACGTAGCCACTTCTGCTTGGGGTCAGTTTTACATGATCCAAGGCTACGAGTTCCAACGGCTGCCGGGTGACGATGGACTGCAGGGGAGTCTTCTGGCTGGCACGGTCCTTCCTTCTTAGGTTGCACGGGCCACAGTCTCTGCACCACCTCTCGATGGTTCCCCTCATGCCTACCCAGTGGAACCGCTCGCGCAGCAGGAACTCCAGCTTCTTCCATCCGAAGTGTCCAGCCCCGTCGTGGTATGCCTCCATCACCATGGCTGCGTCTCTTCGTGGCACCACTACTTGCCAGATTAGTTCATGCGTCCGGGAGTTAACCATTCTGCGGCACAACTTCCCCTTGTAAAGGAACAGTCGACTCTTCTCAGCCCATAGTTGCTTGGCTTCCTCCGGAGCGTCTGGGTCAAGGCGAGCCTCTGGCCGGTGGGGTCCTCCTTGGTCGACGCCACGGGATGTCCTCCGGTCCGGATGCCAGCTGGATCTTCCCTGGAGTGGAAACCTGTAAAGACTGCACAGTTCGGGTTAGCGCAGCAACGCTTTTAGCTAGCTCTTGGACCTGATGGTGCAGGTCTGGAGCCGAGTCATTGTTCAAAGCCTGCGCATCAGCTCCCACAGGCCCTGCCGACAAGGGCGCCGCCTCCTGGTGGTAAGTGGTAGTGGGGCGTCTGTGGGTCACAACGCCACCTGGTGCCGGTTCTCGGAGCACCCGGATGGCTCTGTCCTTGAACTGTGCAAATCCCAGATGAGGGTCCTGTAAGGCCATTGCCCGCAACTGGGTTCGGTGGGCATTGCAATATAAACCCTCTATAAATTGTTCAGTTAACAGCCTGTCCTCGTCTCCCACGCCGTCAGGGTCGGTCTGCTTAATGGCTCTCAGGGCCTCTTGTAGGTTCAGGGCATAGTCCCTTATACTCTCATGTGCCCGCTGTTTGCACCCGTAGAATCTAAGCTTGATCTCGGCTGAGGTGCGGGTATCAAAGGTGTCCCTCAGCCGGGTTAGTATCCCTGCGACAGTCCTCCCCCCAGGTGGCCAGGACTTTACCTCCCTTTGGGCTGCCCCGGTTAATTGGGCCACCAGGATGCTCACTTTTTGCTCTTCTGTGAGGGGGTACACCTGGAAGAGGCTATCCAGTTTTTCTCTAAAGTCCTGCAGGGTATGTGACTCCCCTGAGTACTGGGGTAGCCAGGCTGCCCCCGGGATATAGGGCATGGTGAAAGGCATGACCGCCACAGCGGTGGCGCTGGCGGGGGTTGGAGCGGTGAAGCTCTCCTCCGTATCCGACATCCTTCTCCCCCCTAGTGGACCGTGGCCTACCTTGCGATGATCCTCTTCCGTAGGCCGCGGCTCCGCAGTGGATCGTCAGGGTTGAGGACCTTCCGTCGCGCTCCTGTGACGTCGGCGTCTGCTGGGCTCCTTCCAGGACCTTACGCAACGTCCGGACGTGAGGCGGGGCTTCAGTTCTCGCGCGCTTTCGGAGTCCACGCCCCTCTTCTTCCCGCGCGGCGTCCTCAAGATGGCGTCCAATGGCGGGAAAACTCCACGGATGGCGGGAAGAAGGCCGAAGATGGCGCCGGATGGCGGGAAAACTCCACCGATGGCGGGAAGAAAGCGGAAGATGGCGCCGGATGACGGGAATCTTCACCACGGGTAAGTTTTCACAGTCTTTTTCAGGCACGCAGTACCCGGTGGTTGCGGGCACGAAATCCTGCCGACTACGCCAAAAGTTGACGCGCCCCTGGGACTGTGTCGCGCTGCGTTGCGCACGCGGTAGCTTACCCGGAGCCGGATCTCTTGAGGGTTGTAGTCTCGTGGAGGTGATCCGGTCCGTGCCCAGGGAGTCAAACTAAGTGGCAGTCTATGGCAGTAGATGTTGTACGACTACGCCACCCGTTGAGTACAGCTAAGGAGCTGCTGCTGCAGGGCAGACCGCTGAGGCCGGTGGTAGGATGGTGCAGCGTGATAGTATAACCCCCAACGGGAGGGGTAGGGCCTCAGGGCAGCCAACGTGGATGATGGGGGTAGCAGGAACCACTCGGAGACGGTAAGGTGTAGTTCAGGGTCTTTACTGGTGACAAAGATAGACCCTCCCGGAGTACTGGCTAGCGATTGGGGCCTGGTCAGTCCTTGAGCAGATGGGATCTCCCCTGGCCAGGCGGAGTTGTAGGCCTCCCAAACTGACTGTACTCTTCTGGCTACCTTGCTAGAGGCGGGTATAAGTAGCCCACGTCCCTGAGTGTACCGTGTGGTGCTCACCCGTATGGCCGGTGCTGGTCCCACGCGTGTGACCGTGCCTTCGGGTTTCTGGGCCAGAGGACCTGCAATCCCCTGCCTGTCGGTTTCTGCTGCTGGATAGGAGTTAGTCCCCACAGCCTCGGACTCCGGGTCCGGTGATAACTTCTCAGTCAGGGCGAGCTCTGCAGCTGCCAGCCCCTGACTCCTTGTAGCACTGCTCCCACAGAGCTCCTGTTGTTTCTTCCTATGCTGCTTCTCTTCTCTACTTCTTCTCTACTCACTAACCCTGCCTCAGCCCTAGGTTTATATAGGGGAAGTTCTTCCCCTCCCAGGACTGGGCAGGAGGTGTGGCATGCCTAGGATCCCTGACCAAGAGACCTCCCACCTGCTCTCAGACATAATATCTCTATCACTGTGGCAACCAGACCCCTGGGGTGTCACAGTTGTTCTACTCGAACTGTTCGCCAATCTCAAATTCGAGCTGTTTTGGGCGGTGTTCGAGCCGTTCGGCGAACACGAACGATTTGAGAAAAATTCGGCTGTTCGAGGTTATGTTCGATAACTGTTCGTGCACCAAAATCATAACTGGATTTTTTCTCAGTAATGATGAAAATTAATGTTAATACGCAGTTTGAGTGTACAGCGGGGTGGGGGGAGGGGCAGGGGATGGATCTCTGCAGGAATAATGAAGATCTCCATTTTTTTTTCTCTTTCCCGCATTTACAGTGGGGAGGTGCAATCTGTCAGCCTATCAGCAGCGCACACACGGAGCGAAGTGCTTTTTTTCACACAAGCAAGGGCATGTGTCATTGGCAGTGTATGTCACATGTCCTTGCCCTATAAGACCAAGCCATTTTCCCCGTCGCCACCATTTTCTCACTGCTGCAGCTGCGTGTTAGACGGCACCGCTGTTGCTGTGTGTGCTATACCTTGTTCATTTCAAGCCAATTTTCACACAAATCTACAGATAGCTTGGGAGTAGGGAATAGTTGTGATTGCAGTCCTTTTAAGGACTAGGTTACAGCATTTCCTACGACTTTTATCAGGCAGGTCTGTGCTCTTAAATAGATAGGTTGTAGGAGTAAAGACTAATTGTAATTGGAATCCTTTTCAGGACTAGGTTACATCAGTTCCTATCAGTTTTTGCCAGGCAGGTCTGTGCCAGTGCTGTGCAAGTTTTTTTCACAGCATTTGGCTGAATCTAGCAAAGCTAATCCTTTTTGGCCTATTGCAGAGTGTGTTAGTCAGTGGAGTAGCCTATCTGTGTTGCAATATATACCACCTGTGTATAGAATACCAATTTTTTTACTGCACCTAGTGAAGTAAAATCTTTTGGGCATAGCATCATTCTATTAGTCCATCTATACTGACCTCCATCAGGTTGCAAATTGAATATAATTTTTTTCTGCACCTAGCTCTGAAAAAATATTTGGCCTTCTAGCAGTGTGTGGGACTTTCTCTATTAGTCCATCTATACTGACCTCCATCAGGTTGCAAACTGAATATATTTTTTTCTGCTTCTACCTCTGAAAAAATATTGGCCTTCTAGCAGTGTGTGGCACTTTCTCTATTAGTCCATCTATACTGACCTCCATCAGATTGCAAATTAAAAATAATTTTTATCTGCATCTAGCTCTGAAAAAATATTTGGGCTTCTAGCTGTGTGTGGGACTTGTTCTATTACTCCATCTATACTGACCTCCATCAGGTTGCAAATTGAATATAATTTTTTTCTGCATCTAGCTCTGAAAAAATATTGGGCTTCTACCTGTGTGTGGGACTTGTTGTATTAGTCCATCTATACTGACCTCCATCAGGTTGCAAACTGAATATAATTTTTTTCTGCATCTACCTCTGAAAAAATATTGGGCTTCTAGCTGTGTGTGGGACTTGTTGTATTATTCCATCTATACTGACCTCCATCAGGTTGCAAACTGAATATAATTTTTTTCTGCATCTACCTCTGAAAAAATATTGGGCTTCTAGCTGTGTGTGGGACTTGTTCTATTAATCCATCTATACAGACCTCCATCAGGTTGCAAACTGAATATAATTTTTTTCTGCATCTAGCTCTGAAAAAATATTTGGCCTTCTAGCAGTGTGTGGGACTTTCTCTATTAGTCCATCTATACTGACCTCCATCAGGTTGCAAACTGAATATAATTTTTTTCTGCATCTAGCTCTGAAAAAATATTTGGCCTTCTAGCAGTGTGTGGGACTTTCTCTATTAGTCCATCTATACTGACCTCCATCAGGTTGCAAACTGAATATAATTTTTTTCTGCATCTAGCTCTGAAAAAATATTTGGCCTTCTAGGAGTGTGTGGGACTTGTTCTATTAGTCCACCTATACTGACCTCCATCAGGTTGCAAATTCAAAATAATTTTTTGTCTGCATCTAACTCTGAAAAAATATTTGGCCTTCTAGCAGTGTGTGGGACTTGTTCTATTAGTCCACCTATACTGACCTCCATCAGGTTGCAAATTCAAAATAATTTTTTGTCTGCATCTAGCTCTGAAAAAATATTTGGCCTTCTAGCAGTGTGTGGGACTTTCTCTATTAGTCCATCTATACTGACCTCCATCAGGTTGCAAACTGAATATTTTTTTTTCTGCATCTACCTCTGAAAAAATATTTGGGCTTCTAGCTGTGTGTGGGACTTGTTCTATTAGTCCATCTATACTGACCTCCATCAGGTTGCAAATTGAATATAATTTTTTTCTGCATCTAACCCAGCCAATAGTTTTGGCCTAATACCACAGTTTGGCCACTCAGCTCTGCTCGGTTCCCATCCATTGTTTTTTTGTGCAAACAACTCCAGAGTTATGAATTAGTTAACCACCAAAATGAGTGGAAAAAGGCCTGCTGCTGGTGGAAAGGGGAATAGGCGTGTTGGGAAGGGGAAAAAAGGTTGTGTCCGTGGGGTAGGTGTTAAAGCAACAGTAACATCTGCAGAAGAAAGACCATCTTCCAGCCAAACTAAAATGTCTACTTCTTTTAGCGGACAATGTGATAAGATCCCTTTCTTACGGCCACGCCAATCGCTACAAATTCCAGATGAGGCACAAAAACAGCAGGTGCTTCAACGGATATCAAGTGCTCCTTTAAGTGGGCTCTCCTCCACATCAACTTCAACATCACAAATACTCCAGTCCTCAAAGGTGTCACCCCAATCGCACTTGCTTCCTCACAACTCCCAAATCTCCAGCTGCCCGTCTGAGTATGAGGTAGAACAGATGGTTGAGTCTGCAGAGCTGTTTACTCATACTATAGCCTGGGAATCAGAGGTCGACTCCAGCGCTTCTGTGAATCCAGACGAGGAAATGATCTGCACTGATGCCCAGAATCTTTATGAGTCGGATCCAGGACCAGACGCAGAAGGTTCTGACCATAATGTAGACCCTCATTCCCAAACTGTAACTCCTGTTGGTGGAGACAATGAGGAAGACGATGATGAGACTCAAATACCTGATTGGAGCGACAACTTTAGTTTTTTGTCAGGGCAGGAACAGGTTGGCTCTGAGGACGACGGGTGTGATAACGCACAGGGTGATGATGATGAGGTTGGAGATCCCACTTACTGTCAACCCACAGTCAGCCAAGAGATGAGGTCAGCAGAGGAGGTGGAGGAAGATGCTAGTGACGACGAGGTCAGGTTGCGCCTTCCTGGACAGAGACGTAGTACTGGAAGCACGTCAACAACTGCATCCTCAAACACAACTCTGCCTCTCACCACAAATCGTGGTGGCTCTTCAGGTCGCATGGGTGCTAAGCCTTGCATAGCCTGGGCATTTTTTCAGATCGATAAAGATGACCCAACTCGTGTTATCTGTAACATTTGTCAGCAAAAGCTAAGTAGAGGCCAAAAAATACATAGTTTGAGTACTTCATGCATGAACCGGCACATGGACATGAAGCATAAGTTGCAGTGGGAAGCTCAGTGTGCTACAATGCGGCCTAGCCGGCCGGGCCAACCACCGTCTGCCATATCTTGTGCATCCGCGGCCTCTTCATCCTCTGTGACTGGGGGGACAGCAGTCACACCTGTTTTGGGGCGCAGACCTGCCACCTCTTTACCCGCAACAGCCAGCGTGATTGGCAGGTCATCATTTTCTTTGGAGGTGGTAACACCAGCTGGTGTTGAGCGCTGTCCGACATCAATAGCACCACCTTTGGATCAAGGCAACCTAACATGTCCGCCTGCATCTTCCTCACAGACCGGCAGTTTGCCGGGGACACCCTTATCAACCCCGTCTAAGCACAATAGCCAGCCCTCGGTCCCTCAGATGTGGACAAGTAAAAGACCATTTCCTCCTAGCCATGAGAAAGCTAAGAGGTTGAATTTCACCATCTGCAAGCTCTTGGCTACAGAAATGCTGCCTTTCCGCCTGGTGGACACAGAGGATTTTCGAGACCTTATGTCCGTCGCAGTGCCCCAGTACCAGATGCCCAGTCGGCACTACTTCTCAAAGAAAGGTGTGCCTGTGCTCCACCAGCATGTCGCACACAACATCACCGCTTCTTTGAGAAACTCTGTGTGTGACAGGGTGCATTTCACCACAGACACTTGGACGAGTAGGTATGGACAGGGGCGTTACATGTCGCTGACTGGGCACTGGGTAACTATGGTGACAGCAGGACAAGGGGCTGCTGTCCAAGTCTTGCCGTCCCCACGAGTTGTGCGTCAATCCTCTTTATGTCAAAGTTCCTCCACTGCTTCTGCCTCCTCAACCTCCTCTCGGTCTTCCACCTGCACCCAAAGCCTGTCTGGTCATGCCACAAGCTTTCTAACTGCGCAGAAGGGATCCTGCACACCTCCTTACTATGCTGGCAGTAGGGCTCAACGTCATCAGGCGGTTTTTACTTTGAAATGTCTGTGAAATGTGAGTCACACAGCTGAGGAGTTGTGGTCAGCTCTGGAGAACCAATTTCATGAATGGTTGTCTCCACTGGACCTGAAACCAGGGAAGGCCGTGTGCGACAATGCTGCAAACCTGGGTGCGGCCCTTCGCCGGGGCAATGTCACACACGTGCCTTGTATGGCTCACGTGTTGAACCTGGTTGTCCAGCAATTTTTAGCCCACTATCCCAGACTAGATGGCCTTCTGCAGAGGGCACGGTCGCTGTGTGCTCACTTCCGCCGTTCGCATCCCGCAGCTCAGCGACTTACATCTCTACAGAAGTCGTTGGGCCTGCCACTTCACCGGCTAAAATGCGATGTGCCTACCCGGTGGAATTCAACTCTGCACATGTTGCAGCGACTGTGGCAGCACCGACAAGCCCTGGTGCAATACGTTCTGACGTATAGCCTGGGCCAACGAGATCCAGAGGTGGGGCAAATCACGCTGGAGGAGTGGTCTCAGATCAGGGACCTATGCACCCTTCTGCACAGTTTTGAAATGGCGACGAAGATGTTTAGTGCTGACGATGTCATTATCAGCATGACTATTCCGGTGATTTACATGCTGGAGCACATGTTAAACAGAATTCGGAGTCAGGTGGTGGCACAAGAGGAGGTGGAGGAAGTAGAGGAGGAGGAGTTGTATGCGGAAGGGCTAATATCTGCAAGGTCCAGACGGTCGGCAGCACCAAGGCAGCAGGCATGTGAGGGTGGGGGAGATGGTTTTACCAGGGCGCATGGTAGCAGCCAAATTAGTGAGGAAGGTGCAGGAGCCCAGGAAGAAGTGGAGGACGAACTGATGGAAGACTCATCAGATGAGGGAGACCTTGATCACATTTCTGTTGTGCGAGGTTGGGGGGAGAGGACAGAGGAAGGTAGCATGATTGTTACCTCGCCACCAACACAACAGGGACTTGGTGCTCCTGGATGCGCAACACACATGAGTGCCTTCTTGCTGCACTACCTGCAACATGACCCTCGAATTGGGAGAATTAGAAATAATCCTGACTACTGGGTTGCCACACTGTTAGATCCCCGGTACAAAAGTAAATTTGCAGAAATTATTCCTGCCATAGAAAGGGATGCACGCATGCAGGAGTATCAGCAGAGACTGTTGCAGAATCTTACATGTGCTTTTCCACAAAACACCAGTGGTGCACGTAGTGAATCTCACAGTTCCAACTTGCCAACCGTGGGACCGTCAAGTGTTCAGCACTAAAACCATATCAGAACCACAGTATCTGCTGGTAACATCAATTTTGCGCAATCATTTCACCACTTTTTTAGCCCATCCTTTGCAAGGCCACAGGAGACAAGAAGTCTGACACATAGTTAACGCCTAGAGACGATGGTACTGGAGTATCTCCAAGTAAACATTGAAGCCATGACTGTGTCACTGGACCCTTGCTCTTTTTGGGCTTCCAATCTGGATAAATGGCCGGAGCTAGCCACTTACGCCTTGGAGATCTTGTCATGCCCCGCAGCCAGCGTTCTGTCTGAACGTGTGTTCAGCGCTGCTGGTGGTGTGCTGACAGATAAGCGCACGCGGCTCTCCACTGATAATGTAGACAGACTCACATTCATAAAGATGAACAAATCATGGATCCGAAATGACTTTTCTACCCCTGTGTCATCCTGGGGAGAGTAAAAGATGGATGATTGGTTAAAATCACCCTACCAACCGTTTTAAGCTTTCAAATTACTAATCATGTTTATCTGTATCTTGGCTGGAAAATAATTTGGGCTTTGTAGCAGTGTGCAGCACTGATTCTATTAGGCCATCTATAATAAGCTCCACCAGATTTAAAATTACTAATCATGTTTATCTGTATCTTGGCTGGAAAATAATTTGGGCTTTGTAGCAGTGTGCAGCACTGATCCTATTAGGCCATCTATACTAAGCTCCACCAGATTTAAAATTAATAATAATTTTTAGCTGCATCTAGCCCGGAAAATAATTTTGGGGCTCCGAGATGCGCAAGACACATAAGTGCCTTCTTGCTGCACTACCTGCAGCATGACCCTCATATTGTCAGAATTCGAAGTAATCATGACTACTGGGTTGCCACACTCTTAGATCCGCCAAACTTTTCGATCAACCTTTTCATTTTAATAAAGATGATGGTCATTTTTGAAATTATAAGCATTAGCAGGTTATTACAAACTGAAATCAAACAGTTTTCAACTCAAAACTTTATTCTAGGTGATGTTACATTTTCACATAGGACCCCTTGTTCGAAAGGAGCTTCTGAACTCTCTCGTCCATTGAATTTGTCAGGTTTTGGATGGTTTCTGCTTCAATTGTTTTGCATGAGGACAGAATACCCTCCCAGAGCTGTTGCTTAGATGTGAACTGCCTCCCGCCATCATAGACACTCCTTTTGATGATGCTCCAGAGGTTCTGAATGGGGTAGAGGTCAGGGGAGCATGGGGGTCACACCATAAGTTTGTCCCCTTTTATGCCCATATCAGCCAGAGATGCAGATGTTTTATGTGCAGCATGAGATGGTGCATTATCATGCAAAAAAATGATCTTGCTGTGAAATACACGGTTCTTCTTCTTGAACCATGGCAGGAAGTGCTGTTTGAGAAAATCCACATACATTATGGAGTTCATCTTTAGCGCCTTCAGGGATCCTAAAGGGGCCGACAATCTCTCTCCCCATGATTCCAGCCCAAAACATTACTCCACCTCCTCCTTGTTGGCGCTGTAGCCGTGTTTGCGTGGGGTGTCCATCAACCAGCCATCCTCCACTCCATCCATCTGGACCATCGAGCGCTGCACGGCACTCATCCGTGAACAAAACAGTTTTGAAATCAGTCTTCATGTAATGTTTGGCCCACTGGAGCCGTTTCTGCTTGTGTGAAGTGGATAGAGGAGGTCGACAGGATGGCGTATGCACAGCTGCAAACCTCTGAAGGACCCTGCATCTTGTTGTTCGGGGGACGTTGGAGGCACCAGCAGCTTCAAAAACTTGTCTGCTGCTATGACAAGGCTTTTTTGCCGCTGCTCTTTTAACCTGACGTAATTGCTTGTAGGAAAGAGTCCTCAATTTGCCCTTATCAGCACGCACACGTGTGTACTGTGAATCAGCTACATACTTCGTGATTGCCAAGACACTTCATCCTGATCATCGCACAATGTTGATTGTAGTCATGCCTTGACCTAAACACTCCACAATTTGTTGCTTCTCAGCAGCCGACACATCCTTTTTCTTTCCCATTTTGGCAGAAAATGTAGGCTGCTTAATAATGTGAGACAGCCTTCTTAAGTAGTCTTGCCTTTCATTGGACA
Organism: Phyllobates terribilis; assembly: GCF_046119375.1. Classification (NCBI taxonomy): domain Eukaryota; kingdom Metazoa; phylum Chordata; class Amphibia; order Anura; family Dendrobatidae; genus Phyllobates; species Phyllobates terribilis. The sequence continues at coordinate 596,493,412 of NW_027362765.1, read as the reverse complement.
CACCTGCCAAACTAATTAGCACAGGTGTCTGCAATTGCTTACAGTGATATAAAGAGCCCTGACACACATCACCATCAATGAGTTTAACTGACAAACAAACAAATTCTTCCCTTATCACTCCTAAACACTTTTTGCATAATAATTTGGAACACAGTGTACATGTGCTTTTCCACAAAACACCAGTGGTTCACGTAGTGAATCTTACAGTTCTAACTTGCCAACCGTGGTCTGTATGGAGTTGTTCAATAAAGGGCCCAAAATTAAGATAACATAGATGGGAGAGGTCTCTATGAATAGGAATTCCTAAGTATTTGATACCCTGTGAGGGCCAGGCAAAGGGAAAGTTGGACTGGATGGAATCCTATATGGATTTGGGGAGGGAGACATCGAGGGCCTCAGACTTCGCTGCATTGATTTTAAAATTTGACCATGTAACAAAGTGATCTATTTCAGCCATAACAGCATGGATGGATATATGTGATTGAGTGATATATACTAGGACATCATCAGCAAATAGAGAGCACTTGTACTCGGTGCCTCCCACCTCAATCCACCTAATATTGGGGTTATGGCGAATTGATGAGAGCAGGTGCTCCGTCACTAGGATGTATAAGAGAGGGGACAGAGAACATCCCTGCCTTGTCCCATTGGTGATTGTGAAAGGTGATGAAAATGTTCTGACGCGCCCCCTGGGCCTTGGGACACCCGGAGCCGGACCCTTTTTGGTGGATGCTGGTGGTTGTAGTCTCCGTGGCGGCGACCCGGTTCCGTGGCTCAGGGCGGTCAAACCAGTGGCGGAACTATTTATGTGGTTTTGATGTTTAAATGTCCGACTACGCCACCCGTGGATTGCGGTCAGAGTGAACCGCCGCTCCAGGGCAGACCGCTGAGGCTGGTGTTGTGGGTGCAGCAGAGCGTAGCATAACTCCCCACGGGAGGAGTATAGCCTCAGGGCAGTGTATGCGGAGGATGGGGGTGATGGTGCAGGGCAGCAGCAGTAACGACACGGAGTCAGTGATGCAGTCCAGTGCCTTTACTCACAGTTCTTATTATCCAGAACACGTCTGCAGGTAACGGCTGCCCACGTCGTACTGTGCTCACCAGGTGAGGGGCTCAGACAACTCCCAGATAACTTTGGAGCGCTTCACAGGACCCCCTTTGTGTGTCCTTTGTCTGGCCTTTCTTACCAACCCTTCTGTCCGGCTGCCTCGGGCCTCCTCTTGGTAAACTTGGCGCCAGTTTCCCTGACCCTATGTGGTGCCTTCCTAGCGGGTGTAGCAAGGGGCTGCGCCACATAAAATGTCACAGCCTCCGGTTTCTAGCTGAGGGTCGTTTCCTGCCTCCACTAGTTTCGGGGACCGGTCTCCCCCTTTGGCCTGACCCCTCCACGCAGGTGGATTCGGGCGTGCGGTGGCGACTCGCCCGTCCGCACCCCTGGGATCCCTTCATTCCTCATTCCTGGAGCCTTCTCCGCTCCTCTTCCTTCCTTCTCCCTCTTCTAGGCCTGGGCCTCTGTTACTAGGCCCACCTCCGGAGCAGAGCTCATGCAGAGCCCCTGCTCCCTGACACTTCTGCTCAGACTTCTCTGCACTGAACTAAGATGGTGCCCACCTTTTATACTCCCTTCTCAATGCACCCAGGAACTGCTTCCTCCCTGCTCCTGCACTACAGGGTTCCCCTTCCTCAGTGTTCCCTCCCCCCACTCCAGCCAGGGACAGGGACTGTCGTGCCCATCTCAGGGGCATATTGGTCGCCCTGCCCCACGGCAATGTGGTGTAATGCATGCAGGTGTCGGGTCCTGATCCACACTCCATCCTTACCTGAGAGTGAGATATCACACCTCTGGGTGAGGTGCAATACCTCTGTAGCAACCGAGCCCTCAGGGTAATACAGTTCCATTTATCTTCAGCCTAGGTGACGTATTGCGATACAGGGCCGTGATTTTGGCTATGAAAGGGTCCCGTAGACCCCTACCCCAAGCTTTTTAAGAGAATCATATATGGCGTGCCAGGAGACTCTATGGAATGCTTTCTCAGCATTCAACGAGAGTATCTAATTACAAATTTTTAACTGCATGTAGCCCAGGAAATACTTTGTGCCTAGTAGCAGTGTCTGCTAGTCAGCGGATTATCCCGGCTGTTAAGCAAGCTACACCACCTGTAGTTTGGACACTTAATTTTTCCAAAGGAAATGCTTCGGGACCACGGAGGTGGCACGGGCAGGAGCGGACTGAACGTGTCGGCTTCTCACTTTTTGGATTTTAGAAGGGCATGACATGCCTATATCTGTGTCTCCCCCTCCTTTTACTCCTCCACCTCTTTTCTTTTCGCATGACTATATGTACTTGTCACTTTTCCATGTGTTAGTTGTGTCTTCAGAGCAGTTTGTCAGCTTTTGGACACCTTTGAAGGTGTTTTCTATGTGTTTCTATGTGTTTTTGTTTGCCTGCCATTGGTTTTAATGGTGTTCGAAGGTGTTCGACGAACAGTTCGACGAACAGTTCGGCGAACACACGGGTGTTCGACGAACCGAACCGAACTCGAACACTACGGGGGTGGCTCAACACTAGTTAAGGTATGTGGTGTGGTCGGAAGCCAGATTGTAATCGGTGACAAGATTGCATGCATCTTAATGTATTTCTGCAGCTAGAGCTTGGCAGTTTTAATTAATTCCATTACAAATAGGTCTCTGTGTAGCTCATGTCACATGGAGCACAAGCAGCCGTCAGCACTAAGCAATGGATAGCTCCCAGCCTGTAGTATGAACCAAGACACTGTGTATACTGTTTCCTATTATATCTTTCAGCTACTCATAGAGAATGGAGTTGTTAGTTGTCTCTATGGTGACTAATCATTGAGCTCCTGTGCATCGGACTTTTGTCTTTATTTTGTTAATATAGATTATTTTCAATAAATAGAAAATAACTGATTATATTAAACATTAAATATTAATTGAATTAAGTTTTTTGAGACATGTCAATGCAATGAAATTCTAACAGTAGTCCCCTAAATGTTGCAGTTCATATATTTAAGTAACTTCTCACATTGACCTTGACCAACATGGGGTGCAGTTAACCTCTCCAGATTCAGACTGTTAGTCCTGAGGTGTGTCAGAGAACATTTCTAGATGCCAGTCATTATCTATTTCAGTGGGAACTTGACTCTGCCATCTGCTTATACAAATTAGAGAAATAAGCTGAATTGTGATATAATGTAAAATTCAATCCCACGTCACCCTCCTCACTCCATGTAACTGGAATGATCTGCTCTATTACATACAATATCTGGTGTATTTAAGCGTATAGAAATATTGAGGCAGTTCAGTTAATGAGATTGGAGACCTTGATGAGGTAGCTCAGGCTGTATGTTGCAAAAACTATCTTGGTTTCTATAGTGGCACCACTGTCCTTAGTACCTGATAGTGTAAAATCATTACTAATCCTGTATGAAAAAAGTCCTTAAAGGGGTTGTCTGGCAATAACAAGTTGAGGACCTATCCACTGATACATCATCAGTATCTGGTCACTGCTCCCACTGATCAGCTGTTATTAGTGCAGCAAAGTACAACTCCATAAAAATTTGTAGTTGCCGCTGCTGTCTAGTGCAGATCGTCTCCTAGTTAAAAAAGCCATTCTCAACTGCCCGGCATCTGAGGGTTTCTTGACTGATGAGGTCTTTTATGTGCTACAGTGCATTTCTTTTTACATTCATTTATATTTGACATCTCCCTATACTTTTGTATATTCTCTGGTTAGTCCATCTACATACTGTACTATATATTTAATATTTTCCTTTTTGGGCCCATCCTCTATTGAAGTATCCGTTTTCAATAGTCTATTTATACTTTTCATGTTTTCAACTTGATCCTTTTGAATTTACAGTTTATAGAATTGATGACGCCATTACAGGTGCATCTCACTAAATTAGAATAACATCAAAAAGTTAATTTATTTCAGTTCTTCAGTACAAAAAGTGAAACTCATTTATTATATAGAGTCATTTCAAACAGAGTGATCTATTTCAAGTGTTTATTTCTGTTACTATTGATGATTATGGCTTACAGCCAATGAAAACACAAAAGTCATTATCTCAGTAAATTAGAATAACTAACATAAAACACCTGCAAAGGCTTCCTAAGTGTTTAAAAAGGTCCCTTAGTCTGTTTCTGTAGGCTCCACAATCGTGGGGAAGACTGCGCAGTAACACTGGCATAGAAATAACACAGCATTTCAGAAAAGAAACATCATACCAACAGTAAAATATGGTGGTGGTAGTGTGATGGTATGAGGCTGTTTTTCTGCTTCAGTAACTGGAAGACTTGCTGTGGTAAATGGAACCATGGATTCTGCTGTCTATCAAAAAAATCCTGAAGAAGAATATCTGGCCATCTGTTCCTGACAACAAGCTGAAGAGCACTTCAGTTATGCAGCAGGACAATGATCCAAAACACACCAGCAAGTCTACCTCTGAATGGCTTAAGAAAATTAAGACTTTGGAGTGGCCTCGTCAAAGTCCTGATTTTAATCTGACTGACATGCTGTTGCATGACCTTAAAAAGGCGGTTCATGCTCGGAACCTTCCAATGTGGCTGAATTACAACAATTTTGCAAAAGATGAATGGGCCAAAATTCCTCAAGAGTGTTGTAAAAGACTCATTCCCAGCTATTACAAATGCTTGATTGCAGTTGTTTCTGCTAAGGGTGGCCCCACCAGTTATTAGGTTTAGGGGGAAATCACTTTTTCACACAGGGCCCTGTAGGTTTGGATTTAATTTTCCTTTAATAATAAAGACCTTCATTTAAAAACTGCATCCTGTGTTTACTTGTGATATCTTTGTCAAATATTTAAATTTGTTTTGCGATCTGAAACATTTAAGTGTGACAAACATGCAAAACAATAAGAAATCAGGAAGGGGGCAAACACTTTTTCACACCACTGTATGTATATATTAGTGTGTGATTATATTATTAACCAATGGCCATATCCTTTTTACATTTGAGTTTCATTTTTAGCTTAATTACCGTATAAGCACTTACTGTGACATATTACAGTGTTTGTGAAAAATAGCATGCAATTTCCTCACATATACCCATCATAAAATAGCCCAGATGGTGTTATTTACAGGTACATGCTCATCTGCTCTGTGATTAAATTTCCTTTTGGTACACAATAAGGTAGTAAAGCAAAGCTCCATGTGAAGGACGTTGGTGACTAGTACAAAATATGCCAAAGTAATTTCAGAGATGGTGTACCGAAGAGCATCAGATGTATTATTACTATCACAACCCACACCATACACCTTAATTATGTAACTCAGACACCACGTCAGACAAATATTCATACAAAGATTGAACCCTTAAATTCATTCACCCTGACCTGATTCCTAAATAATGCAGATCCCAGACTATACCTCTAATAATGCAAACCCCAGACCTAGCTCTGTAATTAATGAAGTACACATATCTGACCCCTTAATTATTGAAGTGCGCAAATCTGATTGCTTAATTAATGGAGTCCCTAAACCTGACACTTCAATAAATGTAAACACCAGACCAGACCCCTAAGTACATGTAGACCCCAGCCTATGCCCATAAAATTACTCTCCTGGGTTCCTACCTAGGTCCAGGCACCAATAAAACATTCCAGTGAGGACTAGACTTGACACTAGTGAGGAGGGTAAGTATTAACAACCCTTATTTATTCGATTTAATGGCCCACCAAGAGCATTTACTGCTTAAACCACCAATTTAATAATCCACCACTGGGTGTCTGTACCTAAGATGACTTGTATATCTAATAATAGATGGAGAGTGTGCCACTATACAGTGCCATGTAAATGTTTGGGCACCACTGGTCAAAATTACTGTTATTGTGAACAGTTAAGCAAGTTCAGGATGAAATGATCTCTAAAGGGCCTAAAGTTAAAGATGACCCATTTCCTTTGTATTTTAGGCAAAACAATATATATATATGTTACTGTAAAAGTCAGAAGGCCGGTAAAACCTAGGATTTACCAGTCAATCTGGACATTTAACGAGGCCGTCGGTAAAACCTCAAAATGAAAAGTAAAATTGGACTTTTACCTGTGAAGTCTTGGTAAATGTTAACATTTACCGTCGAGCTTGGTAAAAGTCAGAAATATCAGGTGTGAAGATGGAACATCTGACTTTAACTAAGCGCAGTTGGTAAATGTCCACATTTACCACGGCTTCTTGGTAAATGTAGCTGAGAAGGGTGTAATAAAAAGTGTAAGCCACCGCGGGAAAGGTGTCTGATTAGGCAGATACGGCGAGGAAATGGAGGACACAGTGTTCAAAGTTTTTATAAATGTAATAAGAGTAAATGGGGAAAATATGGTAATAGCAATGAACAAAATCTGCTACCCTGTAAGGTATCTGCTACCCTGTAACGTATGTACGTTCTATATATACAGATGTCAATCCTGACTATCCTTAACGTATGTACGTTCTTTATATACAGATGTCAATCCTGACTATCCTATGATTATTGTTCCGATCATACAAAAAGTGCCCACTTCCCGCTAACATACAACCACTAATCCCACACTAAAATATGCAAAAGAGAACGTCCTATGAATCTTAGGGTATCAGTGTTCCGCAGCACCCTCTCACAAAAAGTTACAAGAAGTACACACGCTGACGGTGTAGTAATGTATAAATTGTCCTGTACTTAGCTTCCTGTAGAGCGCAGAGTCCAAAGTCTTTCCAAGGGCCCCTTGCAAGGTGGACGCTAACACCACTCACATGATTTACCGTTGCCGCGCCAATGTGGTAGAACCAGAAGATATGCAGATAAGCTCTGAGCCGGAGTTGCTGGGTGCCATGAACGGTCTGTTCCACCCGAGCACCGTAGTCTCTGATCAGGGGAATCAGAAGACAGCGCATTCCAAGAAAAGGCTGGAAGGAAACAGCGCAACAGCCCTCTCTGAGCTCAGTCTAGTCAGCACAGCACCAGTCCTCTCACTCTCCCTAAAATAGCTCCTGCCTCAAGTCCTAGTTTCCTGGGGTTATCTTCTTAGATTGCTGCCCAATCACTGCCTGAAGAAAATCACTAACTCATCAATGGCAGTGTTAGACCAGTAGATGGTGCTGTTGTACAGTCTTTCACACAATGCTGAGTAACCCTATTACAAAAGAACATGGGATTCTTGCCAAGCAGTGTGGGTAAATGGGCGTACTTCCTGTTTGTGTCCTCATGCTGGACGACTGCCTGAGTGTTTTGCAAGCTGCACATACTGCTCAAAGCTGCATAGCCGACTGCCTGTCAAAGCTGCACAGGCACTAGCTGATTTTCAGATCATGAGTGAGGAAATGAAAGATCGTTTTTCGGAGCTCTTGAATGAAGTGGTGGAGAAAAAGCGAGATAATAATTTTTATCTCACGGACGATAAATACGAGAATATATTGAAAGAAGTGAAGGAGGCTAAGGTGGCGGTACCTAAACAGAGTATTCACTACAGGCGTTTGAAGAGGTACGACATCATGACCCTCGGAAGTGATGAAAAGTTAATTGCACCAATCTCGTGTGAAAAAGACAACGTGTTGCATTACGTTCGGTGTGCAGAACTCTTTAGTGTCATTCATAATGCGTACATCAGTACCGGCCATGGAGGGCGGACCAGGATCCTAAAGGAGGTGAACCGTAAGTTCAAAAATGTCACAACGGAGTCAATAGTTATTTATCTGCGACTCTGCCAGCCATGCCAGAAAAAACAAGATTACCAAAAAAGGCCTTGATGTGAAACCCATCCTACACAGTGAAATGTATTCTCGTGCTCAAGTCGATCTCATTGACATGCAATCCAATTGTGATAATGATTTCAAGTTCATATTGGTCTATCAAGACCACGTCACTAAATTTGCTCTTCTACGTGCTTTATGCACTAAAAGAGCAGAAGAGGTTGCGTTCCACCTCCTTGACATTTTTTCCACTTTTGTTGCCCCGTGTATTCTGCATTCTGATAATGGGAGGGAATTTTGTAACAAGGTCATACAGAGTTTGTGCGCGATGTGGCCTGATATGAAAATAGTGCATGGTAAACCAAGACACAGCCAGTCCCAAGGCTCCGTGGAAAGAGCAAATCAAGACATTGAAAACATGTTGTCAACGTGGATGGAAACAAATAAGACACCCAAGTGGTCTGAGGGCCTTCGCTTTGTACAAGCAATGAAAAATAGAGCATACCATGAGGGAATAAAATGCTCGCCCTATGAAGCTATGTTCAGAGTACCAATGCAGATGGGTCTAGCTACCTCCAAAATTCCTAGTGATGGGATCAGAAATCTCTCTTCAGAAGAAGATCTTGAAAAAATGTTTGTTGGTTTGCAAGAGGAACCTAGTGATCCGACATCACCAACAGAAGCCGAAGGGTCAGATGAATCTAACTTTCATCACACGTCAGCACCGACAGCAGCAGAAGCTTCGGATGAATCCAACTGTCATCAGCTGTTCACAACGGAAGGAGAAGCTTTGGACTTATCCAACTGTCCGCACACCTTAACAGCATATGAAACTCCACCAATTTTGCCATCCAAGAATAATGAAGACCTAAAAGAAAAAAGTGTCGAGTCAAAGCCTTCTAAGAAAGATGGAGAACTTCATGATGATCAGCAACCTGACGTTTTGATTTCGCATACAATCAATAGAAGAATTGGTGCGGTCAGAAGAGTTCGAAAAGCTGCAAGAGAAGGACTTGAAACACAGGCCAAGAAAAGGTTGAAATGTTCCAGTCAAAAATTACCCGAACCTAACATTGGACAGAACATCAGAATCAGAATTCCAGACGTCGACCGTTCAAAAATGGACCCTAAGTCGATCATTGCGATTATTATAAAAAAAGAAGATGACTTCTACCAAGTGGGGACTACCGCTGGGATCCTAAATGTAGTAGGAACTCCCCGCCCACTAGGGTCATCCCGCCCTCTGGCCGGACCCCCCTTCTCCGCCACTTAAAGATCACTACTTACCGGAGGCTACCAGAGGCTTCCCAGGTCTCGTCGGCCGGCCGCATCTTCCTTCTTCCGGGTAACATGACTGCATACGTCACCACGAAAGTGACAGGTGCATAAGTCATGTGACACGAGTTGTGTCACATGACTTACGCATGCGTCACTTGCGTGGTGACGTATGCAGTCATGTGACCCGGAAGGAGAACGCGGACGACGAGACCTGGGAAACCTCCGGTAAGTAGCAATTTAGCTTTATACCTGTCTGCCCTGCAAACTCGCACCATCCATGCCTTCCGATGATGCATGAAACATGCATTATCGGAAGGCACGGATATATCCGACAGATATCGGGATTATCCGTATCCGTACAGCCCGTTATCTGCTCCGATAACGGGTCTGGACGGATCTATCCGCTTATCCCTAGTCACAATTACAGAATTACATAGTTTTGAAGTTGCTTTATTCTTGTATTTGCGTTAATTTGACATTTTTGAGAAGTATTTTCCTACATAAATGTTTCCTATTTGAATTCAGAATTACATAGTTTTGAAGTTGCTTTATTCTTGTATTTGCGGTAATTTGTCATTTTTGAGAAGTATTTTCCTACATAAATGTTTTCTATTTGCATTTTTCTATTTGCATTCAGAATTACATAGTTTTGAAGTTGCGTTATTCTTGTATTTCTTCTTGTATTTCTTCTTGTTGTATTTATTCTTGTAATTGTTGTGAAACCCATCTGTGTAGGATGGGTTTCACAACAAGGCCTTTTTTGGTAATCTTCTGTTTTTTCTGGCATGGCTGGCAGAGTCGCAGATAAATAACTATTGACTCCGTTGTGACATTTTTGAACTTACGGTTCACCTCCTTTAGGATCCTGGTCCGCCCTCCATGGCCGGTACTGATGTGCGCATTATGAATGACACTAAAGAGTTCTGCACACCGAACGTAATGCAACACGTTGTCTTTTTCACACGAGATTGGTGCAATTAACTTTTCATCACTTCCGAGGGTCATGATGTCGTACCTCTTCAAACGCCTGTAGTGAATACTCTGTTTAGGTACCGCCACCTTAGCCTCCTTCACTTCTTTCAATATATTCTCGTATTTATCGTCCATGAGATAAAAATTATTATCTCGCTTTTTCTCCACCACTTCATTCAAGAGCTCCGAAAAACGATCTTTCATTTCCTCACTCATGATCTGACAATCAGCTAGTGCCTCTGCAGCTTTGACAGGCAGTTGGCTATGCAGCTTTGAGCAGTATGTGCAGCTTGCAAAACACTCAGGCAGTCGTCCAGCATGAGGACACAAACAGGAAGTACGCCCATTTACCCACACTGCTTGGCAAGAATCCCATGTTCTTTTGTAATAGGGTTACTCAGCATTGTGTGAAAGACTGAACAACAGCACCATCTACTGGTCTAACACTGCCATTGATGAGTTAGTGATTTTCTTCAGACAGTGATTGGGCAGCAATCTAAGAAGATAACCCCAGGAAACTAGGACTTGAGGCAGGAGCTATTTTAGGGAGAGTGAGAGGACTGGTGCTGTGCTGACTAGACTGAGCCCAGACAGGGCTGTTGCGCTGTTTCCTTCCAGCCTTTTCTCGGAATGCGCTGTCTTCTGATTTCCCTGATCAGAGACTACGGTGCTCGCGTGGAACAGACCGTTCATGGCACCCAGCAACTCCGGCTCAGAGCTTATCTGCATATCTTCTGGTTCTACCACATTGGCGCGGCAACGGTAAATCGTGTGAGCGGTGTTAGCGTCCACCTTGCAAGGGGCCCTTGGAAAGACTTTGGACTCTGCGCTCTACAGGAAGCTAAGTACAGGACAATTTATACACTACTATACCGGCAGCGTGTGTACTTCTTGTAACTTTTTGTGAGAGGGTGCTGCGGAACACTGATACCCTAAGATTCATAGGACGTTCTCTTTTGCATATTTTAGTGTGGGATTAGTGGCTGTATGTTAGCGGGAAGTGGGCACTTTTTGTATGATCGGAACAATAATCATAGGATAGTCAGGATTGACATCTGTATATATAGAACGTACATACGTTAAGGATAGTCAGGATTGACATCTGTATATATAGAACGTACATACGTTAAGGATAGTCAGGATTGACATCTGTATATATAGAACGTACGTACGTTACAGGGTAGCAGATACCTTACAGGGTAGCAGATTTTGTTCATTGTTATTACCATATTTTCCCCATTTACTCTTATTACATTTATAAAAACTTTGAACACTGTGTCCTCCATTTCCTTGCCGTATCTGCCTAATCAGACACCTTTCCCGCGGTGGCTTACACTTTTTATTACACCCTTCTCAGCTACATTTACCAAGAAGCCGTGGTAAATGTGCACATTTACCAACTAGCCGTGGTAAATGTGCACATTTACCAACTGCGCTTACACCCTTCTCATCTACATTTTAATGTGCACATTTACCAACTGCGCTTGGCTAAAGTCAGATGTTCCATCTTCACACCTGATATTTCTGACTTTTACCACGCTCGACGGTAAATGTTAACATTTACCAAGACTTCACAGGTAAAAGTCCAATTTTACTTTTCATTTTGAGCTTTTACCGACGGCCTCGGTAAATGTCCAGATTGACCGGTAAATCCTAGGTTTTACCGGCCTTCTGACTTTTACAGTAACATATATATATATATATATGTATATATATATATATATATATATATACAGGGTGGTCCAAAAGTAGGTGGACAGAAAGTGTAATAAAATGTTCCTGTGCTGAGATAATCTTATGAATGTGCCCCTGCTGTGTACTGTGTAATGGCTGTGTCTGACCATACAGGAACATGGTTTGATCATACCACATCTCCAGGGCAGGGGAGGAAGGAAAAGAGTATACAGACATTACAGCATGGGGTCACAGCTGATTCTTTCTTTGAAGAAAAACATTGTTTATAAACAGGCAGGGAAATGTTTTACCTCACAGAAAGAATCAGCTGTGATCCCCTGCTGTAATATCTGCATACTCTTTTGCTTGCCCCCCCCCCCAGGAGATGTGGTATGATCAGACCATGTTTCTGTACGGTCAGACACGGCCATTACACAGTACACAGCAGGGGCACATTTATAAGATTATCTCAGCACATGAACATTCTATTACACTTTCTGTCAACCTACTTTTGGACCACCCTGTATATATATATATATATATATATATATATATATATATATATATACATATAGTATGTTTTACATTTTAAAAATTACAAAAAGGAGAGTGGACAGATGCAAAAGTTTGGGCACTCTTGGAGATTTGTGTGCTCAGATAGCATTGACCAAGGTTTCAGACCTTAATTAGCCTGTTAGGGTTATGGCTTGTTCACTATTATCGTTAGAAAAGGCCAGGTGATGCACATTTCCCAGCTTTATAAAAGCCCAGCATCCTCTAACCTTGTGCCAAAAAATAGTAGCTATGGGTTCTTCTAAGCAGCTGCCTAGCACTCTGAAAATGAAAATGATGGAGACCCACAAAGCCGGAGAAGGCTCTAAAAAGATAGCAAAGCTTTTCCAAGTTGCCCTTTCCTCAGTTCGAAATGTAATTAAGAAATGTCAGTTAACAAGATCAGTGGAGGTCAAGATAAGGTCTGGAAGCCCAAGCAAAATTTCAGTGAGAGCTGCTCATAGGATTGCTAGAGAGGCAAATCAGAATCCCTGCTCAAGTTGCTCTTCCTCAGTTAGAAATATAGCATGGTGGCTAAGTGGCTAGCACTGAAGCCTTGCAGTGCTGGGGTCCTGCGTTCAAATCCCACCAAGGACAATATCTGCAAGGAGTTTGTATGTTCTCCCCGTGTTTGCATGGGTTTCCTCCCACACTCCAAAGACATGCTGATAGGGGATGTAGATTGTGAGCCCCAATGGGGACAGTGCCGATATTGTCTGCAAATTGCCTGAATTGTAAAGCACTGTGGAATATGTTGGCGCTATATAAATAAAAAGATTATTATTATTATAATTAACCCACCGTCAGGGGCAATATGTTTCATAACGAGTTTAGGGGCATTGCGTCTTTCCGGCACAGGCTAGAAAATTGGCTATATTTTCCTTTTTTAAAAATTTCAATGCTCTAAAAGTGATCAGTTACCTTAATAGGAATGTAATAAATGAGAATACACATAATCAGGTGGAAAAAAATGTTTACTAGCCAGAAAAGTAACACTAACCACACAAACCACTGAAAAAAGAGAAATGAAACTAAGTGAGCTGCGCCTGTCAGATCAGTTGCCCCTGACGGAGGGTTAAGAAGTGGCAGTTAACAGGAACAGTGGAGATCAAGATAAGGTCTGGAAGACCAAGCAAAATTTCAGTGAGATTTCAGGACTGCTAGAGAGGCAAATCAGAACCCCCACAAAGACCCTTAGAAAGATTTATCACACTCTGGACATTTGTACAGAGACAACTGTACAAATATGGCCTTCATGGAAGAGTCATCTGAAGAAAATCTCTCCTGAGTCCTCACCATAAAATTCAGCATCAGAAGTATGCAAAAGAACTTCTAAACAAGCCAGATGCATTTTGGAAACATGTCCTGTGGACCGATGAGGTTGAAATAGAATTCTTTGGCCACAATGAACAAAGGTATGTGTGGAGAAAAAAGGGCACAAAATTTCAGGAAAAGAACATCTCACCAACCATTAATCATGGGGGTGGATCAATCATGCTTTGGGGTAGTGTTGCAGCCAATTGTACAGGGAACATTTAATGGGTAGAGGGAAGAATGAATTCCATTGAAATTTCAACAAATTCTTGATGCAAACATAACACCATCTATAAAAAAAAGCTGAAGTTGAAAAGAGGATGGCTTCTACAAATGGATAATGATCATAAACACATGTCAAAGTCCACAATAGACAACTTCAAAAGTCACAAGCTGAAGGTTTTACAATGGCTCTCACAGTCCTCTGATCTGAACATGATTGAAAATCTGTCGCTAGACCTCAAAATAGCAGTGCATGCGAGATGACCCAGGAATCTCACAAAACTAGAAGAATTTTCCAAGGAAAAATGGATGAAAATCCCTCAAACAAGAATGTGATACTTTCAAAAGGGGGTGTTACTAGGTACTAGCCATGCAGGGTGCTCAGACTTTTGCATCTGCCAATTTTCCTTTTTGTAATTTTTAAAATGTAAAAGATGAAAATATATATATTTTTTGCCTAAAATACAAGGAAATGTGTCATTTTTAACTTTAGCCCTTTCAGAGATCATTTCATCTTCAACTTGATTAACTGTTCATAATAACAGTAATTTTGACCAGGGGTGCCCAAACTTTTACATGCCTCTGTAGTTGGACTGCAAGCAGTGATTTCACGTTCTGAGGTTCAAAAATAACAAATGTGAATATCTATGCAATAGAGCGACACGGTGCAAAATGGAAAAGAGCAACAAAATCGTGGGATCTCAGGGATTTACAAGGTATTTAACTCAATTTTTTTAACAAATGACAGGTCGTCTTCTACTGGCCTGAACTTTCATGAAACAATTTTGATTTATTTAAACAGGACCTGTAACCATTAGAAAAGTGGCAAGCTTTTGTTCTTATTATTTTTCCACTGCTTCCTTGAGTATTCAATTTTTTGCATTTTTAAAATCCATTATATGGTTCCAGAGATATGGGCGTTTTTATCTAGTGATCATTTTCACTGTCTTTACAAGAGGGTATGGCAGCGCTGCCTAAAGACCCACCACAGGGGATCCTGTGAGCAATGTCCCTTGGTAAAGACCATAAAAATTTGCACTAAAGTAAAAAGCCCATATCTCTGGAACCGTATGGCCAACTTAAAAAAAAAAGAAGAAAACAACAGCAATATTTAGGGAAGTAGTAGAAATATAGTAAGAGAGAGAAAAGCTGTCCCCTTTTGACCTGGTGATAGGTCCTCTTTAACTAAGTCTGTCTGGATCTTCCCTTCTATGTAGTTTCATATAGTGGATACGGAAAGTTTTCAGACCCCTTTAAATTTTTCACTTTTTGTTGCATTGCAGCCATTTGGCTAATTCTAAAAAGTTCATTTTTTTTTCTCATTAATGTACACTCTGTACCCCATCTTGACTGAAAAAAACAGAAATGTAGAAATTTTTGCAAATTTTTAAAAAAAGAAAAACTGAAATATCACATGGTCATAAGTATTCAGACCCTTTGCTCAGACACTCATATTTAAGTCACATGCTGTCCATTTCCTTGTGATCCTCCTTGAGATGGTTGTACTCTTTCATTGGAGTCCAGCTATGTTTAATTAAACTGATGGGACTTGATTTGGAAAGGCACACACCTGTCTATATAAGACCTCACAACTCACAGTGCATGTCAGACCAAATGAGAAACATGAGCTCAAAGGAACTGCCCAAGGATCTCAGAGACAGAATTGTGGCAAGGCACAGATCTGGCCAAGGTTACAAAAGAATTTCTGCATTACTCAAGGTTCCTAAGAGCACAATGGCCTCCATAATCCTTAAACAGAAGAAGTTTGGAACCACCAGAAGACTTCCTAGACCAGGCCGTCCAGCAAAACTAAACAATCATGGGAGAAGAGCCTTGGTGAGAGAGGTAAAGAAGAACCCCAAGATCACTGTGGCTGAGCTCCAGAGATGCAGTGGGGAGATGGGACAAAGTTCCACAAAGTCAACTATCACTGCAGCCCTCCACCAGTCAGGCCTTTGGGGCAGAGTTGCCCAACGGAAGCCTCTCCTCAGTGCAAGACATATGAAAACCCGCATAGAGTTTGCTCAAAAGCACATGAAGGACTCCCAGACTATGAGAAATACGATTCTCTGGTCTGATGAGACGAAGATAGAACTTTTTGGTGATAATTCTAAGCTGTATGTGTGGAGAAAACCAGGCATTGCTCATCACCAGCCCAATACAATCCCAACAGTGAAACAAGGTGGTGGCAGAAACATGCTATGGGAGTGTTTGTCAGCTGCAGGGACAGGACAACTGGTTGCAATTGAAGGAAACATGAATGCGGCCAAGTACAGAGATATCCTGGGTGAAAACCTCTTCCAGAGTGCTCTGGATCTCAGACTTGGTTTACCTTCCAACAAGACAATGACCCTAAGTACACAGCTAAAATAACAAAGGAGTGGCTTCAGAATAACTCTGTGACCATTCTTGACTGGCCCAGCCAGAGCCCTGACCTAAACCCAATTGAGCATCTCTGGAGAGACCTGAAAATGGCTGTCCACCAACGTTCACCATCCAACCTGACGGAACTGGAGAGGATCTGCAAGGAAGAATGGCAGAGGATCCCCAAATCCAGGGGTGAAAAACTTGTTGCATCATTCCCAAGAAGACTCTTGGCTGTACTAGCTCAAAAGGGTTCTTTTACTCAATACTGAGCAAAGGGTCTGAATACTTATGACCATGTGATATTTCAGTTTTTCTTTTTTAATAAATTTGCAAAAATTTCTACATTTCTGTTTTTTTTCAGTTAAGATGGGGTGCAGAGTGTACTTTAATGAGAAAAAAAATGAACTTTTTAGAATTTACCAAATGGCTGCAATGAAACAAAGATGGAAAAATTTAAAGTGGTCTGAGTACTTTCCGTAACCATTGTATGTGCTGTTTCCAACCCGTGCATGACTTTCTGTATACATATCCATGCCGGTTACCGACTTTTCAAAGTAGTCCATCATACACAAATTCCTCATTGTTGAGGTATAGTTTGCGTGCACCAATCATTGATTTATTTAGTTTTCAAATAAGAAAGTGGCATAGTAGTAATGTGTAGTCATATATTGTATACAGAACAGGGTATATTAAGATGTTGCCCTCTCATTGCTGACACTGGGCACACACGTGCTGGAGAGTAGGGGAAGAAAATACCAAGCAAGAAAAATAATTCAGGTATGAAGCACAATGAAACTAGGATTTAAAATATGTTTTAGTTATCAGAAGTATTATAAAGTTATAACTATTTATTGCAAATAAATCATACGTATTATGTCACTTGTGGGTTGGCATACAAATAGGAACTGTAATATGCTATGCTACATGCCACAGATTTATTTTTCATTGATTCGTTATGGAATCAGAGGTAGATACAGTATAGACTGATAGCAGGCTACAGGCACAGTATTGTCTATTCATATAGCACTGTTTTGCACTACACAAATGTGCATAAGGTCCTAGACCTTGACTAGATAAAAAGCAGATGTAAAATATCACAACTGTGTGCACAAGCGAACAATGCACGAGTTTTATCTTATCTTCTGTTTTAAGGCAGAACATGATTTACGGGCATGTAAGTTATCAATAATTTGTCTTTAAATGTATTATTACCATTATTAGTTCAAAAGCTAAATTAGACACATTAGGAAAGTTGTGTGGCATTTGGCAAAGAACGGAATGCTTCCGCAGACTGAGCCAATGTGGCTGGTACATTCCAACAAGAGGAAATCCAAGATGGTCAACAGCTCCTAAGAGACTGATTCAAGATGTCAGCCACAATGCCAGAGAGACTGATTCAAGATAGCATTAGTGGTAAGTAAGCTTCTGCATCTAATATGAAGCTTTCTAATGCGCTTGCAGGCTGTCAGCAGCTCCGTGCCTGGGTTTAATTTCTTCTTTCAATAAAATGAGGAGTGACAGTTGGAACATTTAGATAAATACTTCAGGACCCTGCATTAGATCCATTAGAGAATGTGAGCAGCACAAGCCTATCTGCTCAGCTCTAGAAGACAAAAAGACGAAATAGAAATTCTGCTCTCTTATTTCTCAGGAGAGTTCATTAAACATAAAACTAAGAGTACTTAACCTGTGAAACGGCATACCACAGCAATGATTCTGTTACCTAAAACTGACCTTTCACCAGGTCTATCACCAGATCTTACTTGTTTTCTCAGTTCTTGAACTGCATTAACGTATGGTGCCAACTGTGCAGCTGACAAACTGCTACAACTGCGCTTTTTGCCAATATTGGTTGTTTAATCCCTTTAATGCCATTGTCAATAGCAACCACAGCATCTACAGTAGCAACCAAAAGTTTTGCATTTTTTTTTAAAAGTGTGATTACTTCTGTCTGGTTGTTTTGATGCCATTTCCCTGGTGATGAATTGAAAGTGCATGACCTTGTCATCATGTAAGACCTTAATTTTAACCAAAATACTCTTGAATATAGGTATGGTCATTTAATTAAAGAAAACTGACTGCCAAAAGTTTTGCGTATGCTATTTATTGATCACAACATAGAGAGTAATTCATTGTTTACAATGCCATAACTTAGTATTTTGTAGCATAACCTCTTGCTTTAATTGCTGATGGGGCATTGAAGCCGCTAGGGTATTCAAGACATCTTGAGGAATATTGATCCATTCCATTTGCAAATCTGCAAACAATTCATCTGTATTGCCATGGGTACGGGCCCCAACTTGTCACCCCAACTCATCCAAAAGGTGCTCTATAGGGTTTAAATCAGGTGATTGACTTGGCCATTGCAACAGGCGAACATTTTTCTTTGCTAACCAATTTATGACTAAATTGGATGTGTAGTTAGGGTCATTGTCCTGTTGGAATTTCCATCCCCTGTCTACTTTGGTTTTACCATGTGGCAGCATTACATTCTCCAGTATATACTTGTACATGGTAGCATTCATTTATCCATCAATTCTATGCAGAGTGCCAATGGCCAATGCAGAAAAGCAGCCCCAAACCATGACATTGCCACAACCATGTTTCATTGTAGGTGTTTGGTACCTTACATTATTACGTTTTCCAATTGGGCAGCATATATAGTGCTTATATATAGACCAATCTGTCTCTTTCCATTGGCTGTGTTGTTTGGCAAACTCAAGTCGGACCTTCCGGTTCTTTGCAGAGATGAAAGGCTTCTTGACTTGAACTTATGCATTCAACCCTACAGCTCTTAGCAGTCACACCACAGTTTGGCGACTCACTTTGACCCCATATTCTTCGTTTATGTTGTGCAAAATCTGTACAGTACTTTTATGGACATCAGATACTGACGTTTTCTTAATAATGTGATCAACTCTGGAAGTTTTCCGTGGTCGTCCACTTCTGGGTTTGTCAGCTGTTCCATAACCTTCTTTTTCTTTATTTAATATACGTGCAAATTGCCTCTTCAGTCGTGCAATATGATTTAGGATAATAGCCAAATCAGAATTTAAATTTGCAGACACGGTATTTCGGGCTGTTGGCCCTCATCAGTGCAAAGTATGAAAACTGATTTGGCTAGGTGAGAGGGTCTGGACTGAGGTATAAGGGGTAATGTTTCTCCTTGTGGAGAGTGACATACCAGCTCTGGCATGCCAAGGTAAGGAGGCTTATTCGCCGTACAATGCTCTTCTGGGAAATTTTAATATGCAAATTGCCTCTCCAGAGAAAAAGAGGACTTAAACTCTATAGCGCCACCTATTGGAAACAGCAATCCTACAAGGCACAATCGACCCTTTAATGAGTCGTGCAATATGACTTAGGATAATAGCCAAATCAGAATCTCAATTTGCAGTGTAAATCTGATGTCCATAAAAGTGCTGTACAGATTTTGCACAACATGATGAGATTGCAGTGCAAATATACATGACACTTGCCTCTGAGAACTATCTGACTACCCATATCAAAATATGCAAAACATTTGGCTAAGCAAATGTTGAAAACTAACACATAATTAAAGACAATATCAAACACAATTTTCGTCCTTATAGCTGACAACCATTTGCTTCCGGTTTACTAAAATCACCAGGAAAATGGCATCACAATAACCAGACAGTAGTAATCATACTTTTAAAAAAAATGCAAAACTTTTGGTCACCACTGTAAGTGGCTAAACAGATGGAGGATGCTCCCTTTGTCACTAAATGCCCGCATGTTAATGTAGCACCCTGAGGATTCGGCTGCTACAGGGGTATTGCACCTCAACCCAGAGGTGTGATATTCCACTCCCGGGTAAGGATGGAGTGTGGAACTGAGCTCGGTAGGCTGCATGCACTACATACATCCCATTTCCGAGGAACAGGCCGACGGTACTCCCACTTAGAAATGTGCAGGTACGACCGAGTCTGTTCCTGGCTGGAGTGGGAGGGGGGGTGGTACATCCCAAGTAGTGTAGGGGCAGATAGGGGGAGCAGCCTGGGTAAAGATAGGAGCTCATTGGGTGCTGGTCACCTGAGCTCACACATAGAGGGTGTATATAAGGTGGGCACCATCAAAGAACAGGGTCAGTCAGTCTGTCAGCCTTTGCAGAGGAGTCACAGGAAGAGGAGCAGAGCAGATCCAGAGAGAGAGAGGAGAAAGAAGGAAAGACCCAGAGGGGGAAGCAGAAAAGAGGACTCTAAGACCCCAAATTCAAGCTTCGGGTGAAGAGTCGGCATCAGGGTACCGGAACCCAAGCTGGTGGGGGCAAAAACACACCCCAGCCAGAGACCGGAGGCCGTGGGCAGCGTCTGCCACGGCCACCCACCACATCCACCACGAAGGCATACCACGTGGAGGGTCAGGGAACCCAAGGCCAGGGGTCACCCAACAGAAGGCCCGAGGGAGCTGGACCTGGGTGGATCAATAGTGGGGACGGCCAGAGAAAGGACAGAAGGAGAGCTCAGGGTCGCGCTCCGGACTCGCTTGGGGGTTGGCTGGATCCAGGACCTGGTGGATGCAGCACGGCTCGGGAGGTCACTTGAAGCTGGAGTGACCGGAACATCAGCAGTGAGTAAATACCCTAAAACTGCACAACCCGACTCTGTCTTCCTTTAACATCTATGCTGCACCACCACAACCCCCATCCTCTGCACCTGACCCCCTGAGGCTATACCCCACCCGTTGGGGGTTATACCATCAAACGCTGCACCTACACCATCAGCCTCAGCGGACCCTGCTGCAGCGGCGGCCATAGTGACCGCAACACAACGGGTGGCGTAGTCGACAATAAAGAACTTATAACATCTGTAGGACTGCCACATACAACTGAGTTTGACACCCTGGGCACGGACCGGGTCACAGCCACTCGGAAGACTACAACCCCCATCTGATCCGGCTCCGGATATTCCCACTAACGAATATGGCCCAGGGGGCGCGTCATTAACACACATTATGACCTGCACAATAAGATACAGAAGTATTGCAGTATATTATAGAGGTACTCATCTGATTGCATTATCAAATTACTTTAAAGGGGTTGTCCGGTTTAGAATGATAAGTCTGCAGTCACTCTGTGTGACTGCAGACTTTTGAATCCCCCCAGTTCAGGCACTGTGTGCTGCGAGTATGTGTCAGTTTCTAAGCTGGGACTTGACTGGGACTTTCATCTCTCACCTCCATCATTCCACTCTTTTGCTTGTCAATTAATACCGTGGCATGTAAAAGTTTGGGCACCCCTGGTCAAAATTACTGTTATTCTGTGCCCTTTTTTCTCCACACATGATCATTGTGGCTATAGAGATCTATTTTAACCTCAAGGACTTGTTTCCAAAATGCATCAGGCTTGTTTAGATGTTCTTTTGCATACTTCTGACTCTGAATTTTATGGTGAGCATGCAGGAGAGGTTTTCTTCAGATAACTCTTCCATGAAGGCTATATTTATGCTGGTGTGTCTGAACAGTAGAATAATGTACCACAACTCCAGAGTGTGAGAAATCTTTCTGAAGGTCTTTTGGAGGCAAGCGGGGGTTCTTATTTGCCTCTCTAGCAATCCTACGAGCAGCTCTCACTGAAATTTTGCTTGGTCTTCCAGACTTTATCTTGACCTCCACTCTTCCTGTTAACTGCCATTTCTTAATTATTTTTCGAACTGAGAAAAGGGCAACTTGTAAACGCTTTGCTATCTTTTTAGAGCCTTCTCCTGCTTTGGCCTCCACCATTTTCATTTTCAGAGTACTAGGCAGCTGCTTAGAAGAACCCATGGCTGCTGTTTTTTGGTACAAGGTTAAAGAAGGCTGAGTTTTTATAAAGCTGGGAAATTTGCAACACCTGGCCTTTCCTAAAAATGATAGTGAACAAGTCATAACCCTAACAGGATAATTAATCTACATATACAGTGCTGGCCAAAAGTATTGGCACCCCTGCAATTCTGGCAGATAATACTCAGTTTCTTCCTGAAAATGATTGCAATCACAAATTCTTTGGTATTATTCTCTTCATTTAATTTGCTTGCAAGGAAAAAACACAAAAGAGAATGAAGCAAAAATCAAATCATTGATCATTTCACACAAGACTCCAAAAAAGGGCCGGACAAAAGTATTGGCACCCTCAGCCTAATTCTTGGTTGCACAACCTTTAGCCAAAATAACTGCGAACAACCGCTTCCGGTTACCATCAGTGAGTTTCTTACAATGCTCTGCTGGAATTGTAGACCATTCTTCTTTGGCAAACTGCTCCAGGTCCCTGATATTTGAAGGGTGCCTTCTCCAAACTGTCATTTTGAGATCTCTCCACAGGTGTTCTATGGGATTTAGGTCTGGACTCATTGGTGGCCACCTTAAAAGTCTCCAGTGCTTTCTCTAAAACCATTTTATAGTGCTTTTGGAAGTGTGTTTTGGGTCATTGTCCTGCTGGAAGACCCATAACCTCTGAGGGAGACCCAGCTTTCTCACACTGGGCCCTACATTATGCTGCAAAATTTGTTGGTAGTCTTCAGACTTCATAATGCCATGCACACGGTCAAGCAGTCCAGTGCCAGAGGCAGCAAAGCAACCCCAAAACATCAGGGAACCTCCGCCATGTTTGACTGTAGGAACCGTGTTCTTTTCTTTGAATGCCTCTTTTTTTTCCTGTACACTCTATGTTGATACTTTTTCCCAAACAGCTCTACTTTTGTCTCATCAGACCAGAGAACATTCTTCCAAAACGTTTTAGGCTTTCTCAGGCAAGTTTTGGCAAACTCCAGCCTGGCTTTTTTATGTCTCGGGGTAAGAAGTGGGGTCTTCCTGGGTATCCTACCATACAGTCCCTTTTCATTCAGACATCGACGGATAGTACGGGTTGACACTGTTGTACTCTCGGATTGCAGGGCAGCTTGAACTTGTTTGGATGTTAGTCGAGGTTCTTTATCCACCATCCGCACAATCTTGCGTTGAAATCTCTCGTTAATTTTTCTTTTCCGTCCACATCTAGAGAGGTTAGCCACAGTGCCATGGGCTTTAAACTTCTTGATGACACTGCGCACGGAAGACACAGGAACATTCAGGTCTTTGGAGATGGACTTGTAGCCTTGAGATTGCTCATGCTTCCTCACAATTTGGTTTCTCAAGTCCTCAGACAGTTCTTTGGTCTTCTTTCTTTTCTCCATGCTCAATGTGGTACACACAAGGACACAGGACAGAGGCTGAGTCAACTTTAATCCATGTTAACTGGCTGCCAAGTGTGATTTAGTTATTGCCAACACCTGTTAGGTGCCACAGGTAAGTTACAGGTGCTGTTAATTACACGAATTAGAGAAGCATCACATGATTTTTCAAAGGGTGCCAATACTTTTGTCCACCCCCCTTTTTAGGTTTGGTGTGGAATTATATCCAATTTGGCTTTAGGACAATTCTTTTTGTGTTTTTTTCATTGAAGACAAATTAAATGAAGAGAATAATACCAAAGAATTTGTGATTACAATCATTTTCAGGAAGAAACTGAGTATTATCTGACAGAATTGTAGGGGTGCCAATACTTTTGGCCAGCACTGTATATTTTTTGCCTAAAATACAAAGGAACGTGTCACCTTTAACTTTAGGCCTTTTAGACATAATTTTATCCTCAACTTGATCAACTGTTCACAATAACAACAGTAATTTTGACTAGGGGTGCCCCAACGTTTACATGCCACTGTAGGTGTTTCTTCAGAGTTTTCTCTGTGGGTGTGTGCATTCACTGTTCCCTCCCAGATGCTGCCAATCACAGTGATGCAGATAAATAGTAGTCTAGCAGTCTCAGACGTTGTCAACCTATGATTGGCAGCATCTAGGAAGGAAGAGTGAAAGGGCACACCCACAGAGAAGTTTCTGAAGAAATGTCCAGTTGGACTGCCAGCAGAGATTTCACATACTGCACTCCAAAAATACAAATGTGAATATCTCTGTAATGGAGTGATGCAGCACAGAATGACGGGGGCCCCGATACCACTTGCATAGGGTACACTTAGTCGCACAGACCCCATTTAAATTTCCCCCTCCTTCTATTTCTTCCTACTGCTCTGCTCTTTTCTTTCTATTGACTGTATACTTACAAGGGTAAAGGTCAAATTCTTGGGTCAGCTCTATCTTCACTATCAGGTTCAAACTGGTTCCAGCCATTTGCAAATTTTAGAGTGTCGCCATTGAGCATGGTCCCTAAAAAAGAGGAAGGTTCTTGCAGACTAATTCACCACCACTCTTACCCTTAAGATTCAACAGTGAGGTGGATAAATCTGGAACCTCTGTAAAAAATGCATCATTCAATCAAACTATAGATCTGTTAAAAGCATATGGAAAACAGCCAGTGCTAGCCAAAAGCTGATATTAAGTCCGCCTTCAGCCTGCTACCAGTTAATCCAAAGGGCTTCAATCCTTAGGCTATGTGCTCACGATGCAGATTTGAAGCATAAATTTCCTGAGCATTTCTGCATCTCCTTGGCAGAAAAAATGCATGTGGATTTTACATTCATTTTTTCAGCGTTTTTTCAGTGTTTTTACATGCGTTTATGCATGCATTTTTTTCAAATGGTTTTCCAAGTGATTTTGAGCATTACTTGGAAAAGGGCTTGACAAGTTGGTCACACAATATAAATCCATGCAACTGGCATGGATTTACATTGTGTAACCAATTCATGAGGAGAGTTCTGCTTCAAATACTGCATCTAAAGTTAAAAAAAAATAATCAAAAAGTAAAAAGAAAAAAAAAAACTTACACTCACCTCTCCGGCGGCCCCCGGTCTCCTCCCAGTGGCGATCCTCTCTCCTCGGCGTGTACTGGCAGGACCTGCGGTGACGTCATTTAATCAGCTGATGGTCATGCGACCGCTGACCATCAGCGGTCAGGTGATGGTCGCGTGACCATCAGCTGATTAAATGACGTCACCGCAGGTCCTGCTAGTACACCGCAGGACCCTGAGGAGAGAGGATCACTACCAGGGGCCGCCGTAGAGGTGAGTATGAATCATTTTTTCTATTTTTTACTTTATAATTCTTTTTAACGATGATACTTGGGTCAGATGAGAGGAGTAGCAGTCTCCTCCCGACACCGGTACCATCAGCGCATTGAACTGCATAACATCCGCATGTATACATCTATACATGCGGATGTTATGCCGTTCAATGCAAGTCAAGTCAATGCAAGTTAATGCAAAAGATTTTGCGGGGAAATCGGTTGTGCTGCGGATTTTTCCGCAATGATAATCCGCAGCGGAAATTTCCGCAGCATGTGCACAGCACATGCGGATTATCATTGGGAAACATGGCAGACATCAGCGTCAGCCTTTAGGTTTAAATTATACGGGAGATTCTACTTTGACAAGTGCCTTCTGATGGGTTTTTCCTTATTCTGCTTGTATTTTGAAATCTTCTCTTCCTTTTTCTATCGGTGTGCGCAAAGGGATATGCAGTCAATGGTGGAATGTTGCACTACTTAGACGACTTTCTGTTCATAAGTAGGACCAACACAGGAGCATGTACAAACAAACTGGTTTGGTGTACCATTGGTGGAGAAAAAAACAGTGCACCCAGGTTTTTGTATGGAGATTTTAGGTTTTGTTATAGACTTGGTCAAGATGGAATGTAGGCTAAAGGTTGAGACGTTGGTGAAGATCAGAGGGTGGTTAGTGTCTATGTTAGCAAAAAAGAAAACCATTCTGAAGGAGTTACAATCACTTCAAGGTGTTTTAAATTTCTTATTACACATTATATCTAAGGGGAGAGATTTTCGAGAAGATTGTATGATGCTACTGTGGGTTTGAAGTCTCCTAGAGCGCATATTAGATTAACCAGGAAAATGAAAGATGATTTATCCATCTGGTTACAATTTTTTAAAATTTTTAATGGTCGTAGCTTCTGGCAACAGGATTTTATAACTTCAGTAGCTCTGCAGTTGTTCACAGATGCATCAGGTACCATAGGGTATGGTATTTATTGGAATGGTAGATGTTCAACCGAATTATGGCCTAAGTCATGGTTGGAGAGTAAGGTATGTGGAAATATATTAGTTTTAGAGCCATTCCCAGTAGTGGTGGCCATATTAACATGGGGTTTGGAGTTAAGGAACAGGCAAATTATTATACATTCAGATAATAAAGGTGTAGCATTTTCTATTATCTGAATTGCATTACTGCTCTTATTATCTAGAGCAGTAATGCAATTCAAATTTCATACATTTCACATTTACATGCTATAGCACTACAGAGTGAAGCTTCATTTGTTTGTTATGTATAGAGATGGCTACTCTTAGTTTGCACCTGTACACACCCATTTTCTGTTTAGAAGTGACGGTCAGTCCTTTGTTATTTGTATATTGGCTCTTTGACTGAGCACCGGTTGCACCAATGATATGTCCGCCCCTGCCTAGCGGACCGCTGCACCTGAACTTGACCTTGACACTGCACTTCTCTAACCACACACTATTAGGAAGGGCCCCACCTTTTTATCAACACTAGTTCCCACCCACTGGGCTAGTTCTATTATTAACTATTTCTTATGTTATATTCTAAACCTACTGTTCTTATCCTGTGTCCTATACTGTTTCTAAACCACTTACTATATAAACCATACCTATGCTATCCTAAGCTGATCTTATGCTTTTCCTGCACTATACACTACTCACATTATACATTAACACTTTACATGACTCATATGACATACATTACCATAATACATTACACAAGACACACATCACTATTACACGTAAAACCGCATGACACTATACATATAGCGTGATTGTTGTCTTCATGGTAAGACCGTCCACATTCCTAAACATTAATGCAAAGTAAGTTATCGTATTCCTTAATTTAAACAATTTTAGCAGGAATTTACTTTTACCTCAAAATGTAGACAAATGCTTTATGCAATTTATTTCCAGTGAAACAGCTAGTGAAGAGCAAAGTGAAAGTATCCTGGAGCCCAGATGATAGGCATCCAGCAACGTGGCATGTGTTGGCAGAGGTTTCCTCTGATGTGTTTGAAACAAATTTATGCAGAACAGCTTTGCTTTTGGCATTCTTTGCGGCACTGAGGGTAAGCAATCTGGTGTCAGCCAGTAAACAGGTAATTCTGGTTTGTTGCAGAATGATGTTCAGCTTATTAAATCATCAGTGTATATTCATGTGAGAAAATCCAAGACAAATCAATTAGGAAAAGGTTGTTGCATTAGGTTGAATAGTATGGCTGGCTTCCAAATATGTCCGGTGGCAAATACTAAAAGCTAGTTGTCACGAAGACTGCCATTTACAGGTTCCTTTTGGAACACAAAAATCTGTTGCCATTAACTAAATTCCAGTTTAATTCAGCATTAAAGAACTGCTTGTCTAAGTTGGATATGGGTAATGTTAAAATATCATCCCGTTCCTTCAGGATAGGCACCGCCACAGATGCAGCTAGTTTGGGATTAAAAAATAGCTCTAATAAGGGAACAGACCATTGGAGTCAGAAAGATTAAAACTATATGCAAGACCTGAGTTGTTGATAGTAGATTAAAGGGTATATCCGGGACTTTGTGAAAAACTGAAAATGTGCCTAATCACTAACAGGCAGGTTGTTGCTACTTACCTGCCTGTTGTACCCAGCGCCATTCATCTTTTCTGCTCCGCTCTGTTTATGAGGTGGAACTTGGATGTCTTTCTGATTGACAGCCAGATTCCCGCTGCCTAACAGGGGGGAGCCGACTGTCAATCAGAATGACGTCAGGAGCCATGTCCCGTCGACAGACAGGGAGGAGAAGAAGCAGCCACTCTGTCAACGTGACGTCAACAGAGGCAGCTGAATGCATGGCAAGAGCGGTCTGTGACTGCTCTTTGCCGGTGATGAACAACGCTGGGCACAACAGGCTGTTAGGTAGCATGCTAAGGCAAATTTTTAGTTTTTCACAAAGTCCCGGATATACCCTTTAAATATTAATTTCTCAGATCTGCTAGTCACTTAGCTTGTAGACCACGCCTTTATTTACTGAGTGCAGAAGAGAGCATCAAGGAAATGTTACTCTGAGAACTTGTCATTTGAGCCAACATACCTGAAAAGTATTTTGTGCGGTAAAAGGGGTTTAAGGGAAAATTGTTGGCGACAAATTAAAAAAGTTGCTGTCAATATGGCCAACTTCGCACTTGGTAATTTTGCATGTGGGGGGGAACAAATTAGGGAAAGTTAAAACTTTTAATCTTTTATGGGAAATGTGTAAAGATTTTTTAAATGTTCATTCCCAAACTATTAAGAATTGTGGTTCTGTGCTCCCACCTGGGAATGGAGCAGGACCAGTGCTGTGCTGCTCCGGTCGCAAGCGCTGCCATTGTCCTGACCCTGGAGATGGAGCTACTACACGTGCAGTGAAACTATCCCAATCTTGTGGAGCATCACATTCTGGTGTTGTGGCAAGTGGGAGGATGAGAGACGCCATGTCTGTCACTGATTTCTCTGCCCTGGAAGATTAGACGCTGTCTTCCCCAGTTGCCAGACAATGCAGGACTCTGGAGTGTCTGGCATTAAGCAGTGGTGGGAATATGTTCAGTCTGCTGCTGAAACTAGCAGGGAGTAGCTGTCTGGCTATCATTGGAAGGTAATCAACATGCGATCATTAGGCGGGCCATTTAACCCTGCTCTCTGCTCAGTTCTTTGCTGTTTATTGAAGTTCCTATTTGCTTGATGGTGAGTGGTGCTAGTATTAGTTTTGCTATCTTTTCAGGGGTTTTCTCATTTTCTCTTCTGGTATAACTCAATGGGGTTCTTGTAGAGGCACTCAACTCGCTCTTGACTAGGCACCAACCGCGTCACCAGACACCAGCTGTCCGGCGACAGTGGGCCTGTTAGGTCTCTGACAAAGTCCCCCTTCCATTTACTGGGAGCTGGGAGAAGAGTATTCCTGGCCTTCAAGGGCTCCCTTAGCTGGGCAGTTTGTGCCAAGTGTGTCTGTGGCTGTGCCTTTGCTGGTTTGGTGCCAGTCTTGCTTGATTCCTCTGCGAAGCACATAACACAAACACCAATTTTGTCTTCTTAGAGATTGTTCCAAGACTGGTTTGGTAATCAACTGAGCTGTCTTTTATGGATAGGATTAGAAGAAATGTTAATAGGATTTAGAGGGTTTCACGCCCGGTCTCTATAGGGCTGACGGACTTCACTTATCTAACATAGGGCTGGACATTTTTAATTTGGGTTTGCAGAATGTGATTGAGAAATGGTTGTGCTGGGGTGTTTTGGGGGGGCCATGACTCTGGGTGGATTTGGTGAAATGGTCTGTTTATTTAATAATATGTATGATCGGTAAAAATTTTATTTATATTTAATGAATAACTATTTATGTAACTCTTAATAAACATCATGGCCTGTTTTCAATCACTCCATCACTTAGTTTGTGTGTATTATATTTCATTTATGGGTATTTTTTACTAAATATTGGGTCTTGTGCTAACATGGAAAGGAGCGGCAGAGTCAGGGGAGCTCATGACCTTAACGTGATAGTTCATTTGGATGATAGATTGTATATAAAACAACTCTGCTGGGTGTATGGATGTGTGTAGGGAATGTAATACTGATCACATATAAGGGATAATTGATTTCCATGTCTTAGTTTGGTTCTTGTATTAAGTAAGCTTCACCTTAAATGACATCTATGCATTCCATTATGGCATTCCTTGAGATAAGTGTCATCCACACTTTAAATATATCATGTAGTCATTTTTAATATGTATTGTCTTCCAGCAAAAACTTGTGACTAATCATAAGGCCTGAGCTCATCCTACCGAGCGCTCAGCAATGAGCATGTTTCTTGCATGACCTTACTGAGGTCAGTCAATATAATTGTATGTAATTGTATCTATCCTGTTTACTGGACTTCATCTTCAATGGAATCAGACATAAATGTTTTCATTGAAACCACTGGTGTTAAGTTGGTGTAATTCCATAATTTTCACCAGTGCCTTTCGAACAAATGACTTAACCTTTGGCTGGGTTGCTGTGGTAACTAATGGATGTGATTACGCTGCCATGTAGAGTTACTTGCCTTTAAGTAACTGTGACTACCAGAGCTTTAAAATTGGGATCTTGTATGACATATTCAGATTCTGACCAAGGGATGTAAATGCCTCCGATTTCAGATTTAGACTCCACGTTGTGTATTTTGGGGGTGGTCATTAAGCTTCTTCTGAAAATATAACATTTCCTGTCAGGGAGTCATGTTAGGGCTGACAAGTAGACCAGTTTTAATCTGTAAATTGCACTAGGCAGGCCTGCTGGGACTCCCAATAATGTGTTTTGATGAGATCTTCCTGCTGAATTCACCCTGAAACCTTAGGATAGAACGAGCAATTATCAATTAGCTCATCAAAGCTGGCTCTCTGCCTAGTGAACATTCAACAACCATGTTCCGCTAAAAGTCAGAATCACACTATTCTCCTTCGTCTAGACCACCAAGATCCTACTCTGAGTTTGCATAAGAATTTATTATTAACTTCACTGTAAATATTTTTTTTCATTCAATGCTTTACATTTTAAAACTGAACTATTTTTCATTTGCGCTTTCTATTTTTATTGATTTGCTGAACATACTTCCATAGAAAATTACATTTGGTAATATTCTCAGGGGGCATGTATAGTCCATAGACTATAAAAATCTAGTCTATCCCCACTTGTCCTTGCACCCACGTTATAAAATGCAGTGTAAGCAGCTAGCACTAGATCGTGCAGCTGTAAGGGTGGGTAGCCGTCTATCAGACACAGACAGACTCCCCACAGAAAAGATTAGCATAGCTTATTACTGTGTTTAAAGAAGTTGTGCACTACTGTAGATTACCGCCCCAATGTATCCCTCCGGG
Source organism: Phyllobates terribilis (assembly GCF_046119375.1). Classification (NCBI taxonomy): domain Eukaryota; kingdom Metazoa; phylum Chordata; class Amphibia; order Anura; family Dendrobatidae; genus Phyllobates; species Phyllobates terribilis. The sequence continues at coordinate 596,462,485 of NW_027362765.1, read as the reverse complement.
GCCCCTAAGACTTTTTGTAGATACCTTCCGTTGCAGATAATGCCTGTGAGCGGCGCTATCAGTGGCCGCTCACAGGCATCATGTGACCTCGCTGACAAGTGAGGCGTGACTCAGCGTTGGGGTCCCCGTGGTGGCTGCTGCGTTGTGGGTGGGGTTACCCCCACGTCACACCCAGAATCCTTCCCAATGAATGGGGAGAGGGGGGGTAACCCCTCCCACAGCCTGGCATCGCTTCCACCGTGGAACTGTAATAGTGGGGAAGGACGTAGCCTTCCCTAGGCACTGAAGTAGTTAAGGAAAGTGTTCCCTTAATTAATCCTCTCTGAACTGTGGTAGGCCAAGCTAAGGCGTTAGCTCTGGCATAGTTCCTTGTGGGCTGCAGTACCTGTAATCAGCCACAAGATGCCACTGTCCTGGGTGCAGATGTCAGGTTGAGTCTGCTAGCAGTGTTATAGACAGTGATGGGTTAAAGTTCTGTGATGACAGCTCACAGAGGGTGGGCACATTAGCAAAAAGCCTCTGTTTTAGTGTCCAGAGGGCAGTTAAGAGATAGGACAGAGAACCATACAGGCAGCCTGAATATATATTGGCTGCTAGGGTAGATGGGAGCTCCATACCCTCAGACAGTGGGATCACCAGTGTGAAAGTCTCCCTACGCAAGAGCAAGAGTCCTGTTAGCCGGCCGGAGAAACTCATCAAAGATAGTGAGGACCCGGGGCACTTCTAGTCTGCAGGAAGCAGAGAAAGATAAATACAGGTATATGAAAAAGTTTGGGCACCCCTATTAATCTTAAGCTTAATGTTTTATAAAAATTGGTGTTTTTGCAACAGCTATTTCAGTTTGATATATGTAATAACTGTTGGACACAGTAATGTTTCTGCCTTGAAATGAGGTTTATTGTACTAACAGAAAATGTGCAATCTGCATTCAAACAAAATTTGACAGGTGCATAAGTATGGGCACCCTTATCATTTTCTTGTTTTAAATACTCCTACCTACTTTTTACTGACTTACTAAAGCACTTTTTTGGGTTTTGTAACCTCATTGAGCTTTGAACTTCATAGCCAGGTGTATGCAATCATGAGAAAAACTATTTAAAGTGGCCACTTGCAAGTTGTTCTCCTGTTTGAATCTCCTCTAAAGAGTGGCATCATGGGCTCCTCAAAACAACTGTCAAATGATCTGAAAACAAAGATTATTCAACATAGTTGTTCAGGGGAAGGATACAAAAAGCTGTCTCAGAGATTTAACCTGTCAGTTTCCACTGTGAGGAACATAGTAAGGAAATGGAAGAACACAGGGACAGTTCTTGTTAAGGCCAGAAGTGGCAGGCCAAGAAAAACATCAGAAAGGCAGAGAAGAAGAATGGTGAGATCAGTCAAGGACAATCCTCAGACCACCTCCAGAGAGCTGCAGCATCAACTTGCTGCAGATGGTGTCACTGTGCATCAGTCAACTATACAACGCACTTTGCACAAGGAGAAGCTGTATGGGAGAGTGATGCGAAATAAGCCGTTTCTGCAAGCAAGCCACAAACAGAGTCGGCTGAGGTATGCAAAAGCACATTTGGGGAAGCCAATTTCTTTTTGGAAGAAGGTCCTGTGGACTGATGAAACCAAGATTGAGTTGTTTGGTCATACAAAAAGTCGTTATGCACGGCGGCAAAAAAACACAGCATTCCAAGAAAAACACTTGCTACCCACAGTAAAATTTGGTGGAGGTTCCATCATGCTTTGGGGCTGTGTGGCCAATGCCGGCACCGGGAATCTTGTTAAAGTTGAGGGACGCATGGATTCCACTCAGTATCAGCAGATTCTTGACAATAATGTTCAAGAATCAGTGATAAAGTTGAAGCTACGCAGGGGATGGATCTTTCAGCAAGACAATGATCCAAAACACCGCTCCAAATCTACTCAGGCATTCATGCAGAGGAACAATTACAATGTTCTGGAATGGCCATCCCAGTCCCCAGACCTGAATATCATTGAACATCTGTGGGATCATTTGAAGAGGGCTGTCCATGCTCGGCGACCATCAAACTTAACTGAACTGGAATTGTTTTGTAAAGAGCAATGGTCAAAAATACCTTCATCCAGGATCCAGGAACTCATTAAAAGCTACAGGAATCGACTAGAGGCTGTTATTTTTGCAAAAGGGGGATCTACTAAATATTAATGTCACTTTTCTGGTGAGGTGCCCATACTTATGCACCTGTCAAATTTTGTTTGAATGCAGATTGCACATTTTCTGTTAGTACAATAAACCTCATTTCAAGGCAGAAACATTACTGTGTCCAACAGTTATTACATATATCAAACTGAAATAGCTGTTGTAAAACACCAATTTTTATAAAACATTAAGCTTAAGATTAATAGGGGTGCCCAAACTTTTTCATATAACTGTAGGACTCCAGGCTAAGACGTGGGGGAGAGATATCGGATCCAGATCACTGTTGGTATTTCAGAAGAGTCTCTTGGGCCAGAGATTAGAGTCACAGAGATGCTTCACTTAAAGAGGGAACCAGGGCTGAAGGAGTTACCAGCGCCTGTGAGAGAGATGATAACCTGTCGGACTTTATCCATTATATCTGCCTGTAAATATTGTACATATTCCTCTTCCCCAAGTAAAGTTCAAGTTCTGGTTAAGAACCTCGTGTCCTCTGAATTTATTGCTGCCCTGGTCCCAGAAGAGAAATGCTTGGAGACAGCCGCGATCGGATGGTTTGAAGTAAGTCGAGAGCACCACATACACAGCCACACATCAGAGGGAGGACACGAATTGTCTGTAGGGTGCCAGAGCGAGAGGGGGCTACAGCTCGCTCACGACTACCTCGCTGGGGCACCTTACAGAACCAGGAAGAAAAAGACCCCCGGCTGCTGCCAGCACTTGTCGTGACGTCAACGGATGTCAGAGCCAGCTGCAGCCGGGGTCACATGATGCATACGAGCGGCCAGCGATAGTAGTGGACAACCCCTTTAACCTCTCGATGGCTGTACTGAACCAGCGCTTGTATATACAGATTAGGAAGCACTGACATTGGTTCATCCTCTGGACCCAGTGATCGGGAAACCAGCTTCAAACGTATCCGATGATGGGGTCATTGCATTGACTTTAATGAAGCAGATGCAGTCACTTTGTGCTCTGTCTGACCTCACTTTTTGCCATGTCCATCTTTTTGAGTCAGGCAACAAAACACAGTTGACCATGTTTTTTGCCTGCCTCAAAAAGCAATTGTTGAATCTTAGTAATTTGTACATTTTTTAAACGTTTCAGATAACTACAGCAACAGTAAAATAATTCAACTAATATCTAACCCAGCACTATAATTGAAAAGAATAAAAATCTTCATAGTCACATGTAACTTGTGTGCTGGAGTTCAGGAGCAAAGGGAACTGATTGCATTGTAATTACAGCTACCAGGGAAGGATATTAGACATTTTTCATACAGCAGTCATAAATCTGGTTCCATTTCATTATGTACTGCTACTTCCTCCAGCTAATTCGTGAAGTGGAATACTTTATGACAAAGATTAATTAAAAAGCAAAATCTTTGTGTGTGTTGTTCCTGTTCTGCAAATCACTGGATCTTCTGCTGAAAATGTACAGTATATCCTCTCTCAACATTACTGTATTATGCAATAATGTGGCCCTTTTATTTTCAAGATTCAGAAAAAGTCGCAAATATTGTCCTGTTACATAATTTCCAACATTCAGTTTTTCTACTTAGATAGTGTAAATGTTTGCAGAAAATGCTTTTTTATTGATGTGTTCTAGACTACAATAATTCTGATAAAACGGAGAAGAATAGGCTGTATGGGAGCTCTGTTATGTCTTTGGTGCTTTGGGTTGAATATCCAATTTGGTCACATATAGCATAAAGTAAAGTTCTCCTTAAATTGAACCTCAATCCTGACACTGAAATGTAACTATACATGTGTCGTGTATTGTCACCCTAAATTGGGCCTTCCGTTTGCATCCTACTACATCCTCATATAAGACTGGTATTCTAGTTCTCCTGCTCCCAAGATAGCCCTCGCAGTGATAAGTCTGAACTATACCTCTACAGACACGAAGGCAGGGTAAGCATAGTTCAGACTTTACATCGTGCTCCCAGTGCCACTGCGGCAGCCATCCTGGATTCAAAAGTACCTGAGCACCAGGCTCAGTGGTGGAGGCGGCAGTAAGCAAACAGAAGGCACTTGGTAGTGTGACTATACACGACTAATGTCTAATCACTTTTCAGTGCGGGGTGGAAGGTTGTTTTAAGGTGGTCATAAACATTGAACTATTGTCATCTGAATCCACCAAATTTGGTGTGATGATCTCCATTCATTCTGCAAAATGCTCAGTCCTTTGGTTTCAAAGGAGATCTCCCACTGTCTTTAGGTCCAGTATTGAAGAACCAATGAATTTTAAGGCAATATTTTAAAATAATTATAAAAGTTATAATAAAACCAATAAAATTCATTCCAATTTTTTCGTTTTCTAAGTTTATCCTTAGATTACAAGTTGTATAATTTCAACAGTGATCAGTCTTATAACAAAACCTGCTTTCATAATTGTTTATGCAAGGTGCTGTACTTTGATTTAAAGGGAACCTGACAGCTGATATATTGTGCCCATGGATCAGGCACAATATACCAGGCACTGACTGTATGATCTCAGCCTGATATGTTTGACTCTGAAATGTTGCAACATCTCAGAGAAAAACATACTTTAAAAGCCACTGGGGACCGAGTCTCACAAGAGACTGGTCGGACAGGCGGGTCTCTGGTGGTTTCTCCCCACCCTCTCACCTGAAGTGACAGGTGTCTACCCATACACACACACAAGGAAAGACCTGTCACTCCAGGGCAGCAGGAGGGGAGATGCCACCAGGGACCTGCCACTATGACTAGTCAACAGTGCGGCTCAGTCCCAGGCGGCTTTTAAAGTATGTTCTTCTCTGAAATGCTGCAGCGTTTTAGAGTCAAACATACCTGGGTGAGATTGCACAGTAAGACTAGAATCCAGAAAATATTAGACCCCCATCACTTAACTCTCCATACTGTCATCTGGAAGGGGCCACAGCACTGAGCAGTCATGACTGTGCTCACTGTCTGGGTTGTAATCACACTCACTGCTACTTGACTGATGTCCAGCTCAGTTTGTGAATGTGAGTGGGACGTCAATCAAATAATTGTGGGTGTAATTACATCCCAGCACTGAGCACAGTCAGGACTGCTCAGTGCTATGGCCCTCCCAGATGACTTGTAAAGTGTCAGGCATAACGGACAGTTAAAATAAAGGATTTGGATATATACCTGCTTACATGTGACCAAGTGGAAGTCTGAAATGACAGTAGAAAATGTCAAGATGTAAGTTATCCTTGTCTGGACTTTACATTTCAAAGTGCACTTCATTTGCAAAATTAAAATTTACTTGAAATTATATATGTTATTTCTTGCCAGCTTCTCCTTGACTTTAATGGTGTTTGTCAACTATGGAGGGGGCGGTTATTGGTTCTTCCAGCATGCTCCTTGGAACGGTAAGCAAAAAGTCCCATAAAAAAATAATTAAAGCTGCCCCCACATCTTAAAAAAAAGCCTTTGAAGCAAATCAGCAATCTCCTTATTGATCCATAAGAGAAACAGAATGAATGTGGCCCACCGTCTGCTTACTAGGTAGGGGTATTTAACAATGAACTCTGCCTTAACTTCATAAAAGCTGCTTCAACAAATCAGCAGGACTGTATCGATCTTAAAATAAGCTGCAGATTGCTAAATGTATTTTCTTGCTACACCAAGGGACATTATTTTCTTGATCAAGAATGAATTTGTTTAACTCTTTACAATGCATGACACGATGACTATGACAGACAGCAATGGCTTTGAAACTGTGTTCTTTATATTGTTGGTTATATCGCTTTAGCCATATAGTTGGAGTAACTCAAAGATTTACTAAACATGCCTTTTATTCACAGAATGAATTCTCAATGCAAAAAAAAGTCATAAACGGCTCACTGCACCAGCAATTGTTTTTAAAGATGCTGTCCACTAGTTTTATATCGTGGATTAGGTCATCAATTTATGGTAGGATTGGTGAACAACCCCTTTAATATACAGGTGCTTCTCACAAATTTGGAATATCATCAAAAATTCAATTTATTTCAGTTCTTCAATACAAAAAGTGAAACTCACACAGAGTGATCTATTTCAAGTGTTTATTTCTATTAATGTTGCTGATTATGGATTGCAGCCAATGAAAACACAGAAGTCATTATCTCTTTAAATTAGAATAATTAACAAAAAACACCTGCAAAGGCTTCCTACGTGTTTAAAAAGGTCCCTTAGTCTGTTTCAGTAGGCTCCACAATCATGGGGAAGACTGCTGACATGACAGATGTCCAGAAGGCAGTCGTTGACACACTCCACAAGAAGGGTAAGCCACAAAAGGTCATTGCTAAAGAAGCTGGCTGTTCACAGAGTGCTGTATCCAAGCATATTAATGGAAAGTTGAGTGGAAGGAAGAAGTGTAGTAGAAAAAGGTGCACAAGCAACCGGGATAACCGCAGCCTTGAAAGGATTGTTATGAAAAGATCATTCAAATATTTGGGGGAGATTCACAAGAAGTGGGCTGCTGCTGGAGTCATTGCTTCAAGAGCCATCACACACAGACGTATCCAGGACATGGGCTACAAGTGTCGCATTGCTTGTGTCAAGCCACTCATGACTAATAGACAACGCCAGAAACGTCTTACCTTGGCCAAGGAGAAAAAGACCTGGACTGTTGCTCCCATGGAAATGTCATTCTCCAGCAGGACTTGGCACCTGTCCACACTGCCAAAAGTACCAATACCTGATTTAAAAACAACAGTATCACTGTGCTTGATTGGCCAGCAAACTCGCCTGACCTTAACCCCATAGAGAATCTAGGGGGTATTGTCAAGAGGAAGATGAGACACCAGACCCAACAATGCAGACGAGCTGAAGGCTGCCATCAAAGCAACCTGGGCTTCCATAACACCTCAGCAGTGCCACAGGCTGATCGCCTCCATGCCACACCGCATTGATGCAGTAATTGATGCAAAAGGAGCCCCGACCAAGTATTGGGTGCATTTACTGAACATACATTTCAGAAGGCCAACATTTCGGATTTTAAAAACATTTTTCAAGCTGTTGTTATAAAGTATTCTAATTTACTGAGATAATGACCTTTGTGTTTTCACTGGCTGTAAGCTATAATCATCAACATTAACAGAAATAAACACTTGAAATATATCACTCTGTTTGTAATGACTCTATATTATATATGAGTTTCATTTTTTGTATTGAAGAACTGAAATAAATAAAATTTTTAAGGATATTCTAATTTTGTTAGAAGCACCTGTAAGTGAAAGGGCTTTTCCAGGGACTTTAGTACTGATGAATTATTCTTTACGATATGTCAACACTATCAAAACAGTTATGTGTCACTGCCTGCTTTCTCACTCATCAGCTGATTGAAGGAGTTGCAGCATACCCTAAGGCCCAGTTCACATCATGATTTTTGCCACATCAGTGACTTCTCTCTGAAGCCCTGAAAAATGGAATTCATGCAGATGTACTGACTAAACCATTAACTTTTATGAAGGAGAAGGAGTCATTTTGCGCTCAGTCTGACATTCTTTTAAGCAGTGTCCACCTTTTTGAGGCGGGCACAAAAACACAGACGACCATGCTTTTGTGCTAGAATCAAAAAGATGAGCACTGCTTAAAGGAAGTCACATAAAGCACAAAGTGACTGTCTATTTCATTACATTCAATGGCCGTCAGCAGAAACACCTCAATCCCGTTTTTCAGGGCTTCAGACGGAAGCCTTGACGGAGCCACTGGCACGTGGTAAAGATGTGACGTGAACATAGCCAACTGACTCAGTTCCTTACACTACCATCCATGGCCACTACACAGTGCACAGAGCTGTGCCACTTTTAGTGTACTGCAGCACCTCCAATTTGATGATAAAGGGTGTTCATCTAATAAAGATTTACTAAATACTGTATGTAAAGTCATCTAGGATTTTAGATATTATCATTATTATTTTGTTTGGGTGTAAATGCTTCCTAGACAAAATGTTAGGAAACAACAAAATGGCCTAAAACCCACCATTGCGTCTCCAGCACAAGTTTAAAGGGATTGAAAAAGCATGGCGTGTAATCAATGGTTGGGTGCCGAGTATTAGTAGCCATCTTCTTCTGCCTGATGGTCAGCTCACCTTTCCAATTTTGTACAGCCACTTTAAATGACAAGTATTTGTAGAAATGTCTGTGGTTATTCCATGCACTTAAATAGGACTTGCATTAATCCTTGCACATGCTATAGGAGCAAGCCCACTTAGATGAATTGGAATTGAATATCTGCTGCATGTGAAGGTAACCTCACTTATTATTGTGGAGCCAGTTCAGGTTTGGATTAAAATCAATAAATGCTATTCCTGAACCACACACCGTGAGCAAGGCTTTAGGAAGGTGTCCGTCAATAGTTGACAGATACTAGCGCAAGATAAGCAAATAACAGGGATGAGTAAATCGCTTTCATGCAAATTGAATTTGTGTTGAATTTTTAAGAATTTTCTGCACCTGGCGAATTAATTTGTGATTCAATTCATATGAGTCGCCTAAAATGGCCACCGACATTTTACACTTTGCAGAAGTTTGTAACAGCCAAAAATGGCTCACATGACCAGGGGCAGAGCTGGGCTGCCGTTCCCATAATGCCTTGCAGCTATCTCAATTACATCACATAGTATAGCACAACCAATCAGAAGGGACTATCATAGCCTGGATGAAAGCAGTAGCAGGGAATGCAGTAGCCATTTTTTGCTGAATCTAGATTGTGAAGGGATGTCACAGCTTAGCAATAGAAGTAAGGAGAGAAAGGCACAAAACACTGAATAAACATTTCATATATTGTGTGACAGCACAATGCATTTACTCATAGCCCTGCTGAGGTTACTTTGACATTACTAAGGCTGTGTATATGTTAAAGAGCTTGAAGGAGGTTCACTACAGTCCTACGAGATATCGGAGTGTTGCACATGCCTCTTTAGAGCAATTGGAGTACCTCGGATTTTTCATTTTTTTTAATTCATCGAAGCTTGCAAATTTTAATTTAAACAGATTTGCTTATCTCTAAGTTTATTACCAAGTTTATAACAATGTTGCTCAGTTTTCTTAGCAGGTTATTTATAAGCTTGATAAAGCAGAGGCATGTGGTTTTGGTCCCTTTATAGTACATGTAGTAGTTTTTGTGGAAATTAAGAAATCATATTTTGTACTTTATGTACCATAAAATTGCACTTATTTATTTCAGGACTAACAGTGGCAGATTTAGTTATGCCATGGTAAGTACATCACTTATTTAATAGTAGCTCCGATGTCATACAAACATCATTGACTGCTCCCCCAAAATCACATTAGTACCAACAATCATCGGGGTGTAACAAAGGTTACTATCTAGTAATATCTTAGTTAGACTGTAGAGACCCCCCCTCATACAACATACACAATAAACAGCTGTCGGCGGGCTGCTATCTCTCTTATCTCCCAGAGAACAGAAGTGTATTGGCATTCCGAAATCGGACATAACACATTAATCTCACCCCCAATGTCGTCTGTAGGGTGAGAATGCCCCCATACACATTAGCCTGTCGGCTGATCCTTCTGGTATCAGCAGTCTTAAAAGATGCCTGTGCAATTTATACGAAGGTAGTAGTGTAATGCTGTATAGCCATAAAAAAATGTATAGTGACAAAATAGAATGCTTTAAAATAAAAAAACATTGTTCTACATTTTCTGAAGAAAAATACTGAATACATATTATTAACGAGTATAAAGCGTATGGACATTTGGCATCTTCATACAATCAAGTTCTAACAGTCAAGGCGAATGTTATAAACATGAACATTATAAAAACTATTTAAATGGACGAACCACTATTTAATATATAGCCAAAAATGATTCCTAAAAAATCTATAACTCATCCCATAAAAATATGTCAAAAGGTTTAATTCCTTGCATATTGTTGCGCGGCTTGAGCATTTCAGGTGCACCCGCCTTTGTTTTACATTTTGGCTGGCACATTATGCTGTTCATCGGGGACAAAGTACCTAATACACATGTTCACCTGTGATTGGAACACTGACCCCATGAGGATATGTCACATGTTTATCTAATTACTGGCATGCTGTTAGTTATTGGTAAGGAAAACTATTGATTGGATATTGGTCAGCCAGCCAATATTAATTATATGTATTAGTATCATGTAAGGACAGATTTGACACATACAGTATATATCACCCTTGGGAATGCTACATACAGGGACAGCATTACACCAGGAGATTTTTGCTCCCCACATTCCATTGCTGCTGTTACAGGGAGTTTGTCACCCATAAAATGAAATTGAACTATTTAGACATTCATAAAGTGGACTGAGCCCCTATAAAACCATACTGGTACTGTAGATTTTAGTAAATGTGCACTCTTGCCCCCTGTAGTGTCAGTGTATAAAGAGCTGGGGATTTCGATAAGGCACTGTCAATCACCATAAGGCAAAGAATGATAACTGAAGTGGTGGAGCTGTGCACAGAGCTCTTGGCCATGCCAAGGGTTCACTAAAGCCCTCTCATTTACATATCTGTTAAATTTGTTTTTACATAAAACTAAATTGCTAAAATTTACAGTACCGGTATGATTTTTATAAGGACTAAGTCTCCCTCATTAATGTCTAAATAATTAAATTTCAGTTTTGGGGGTGATTGATTTGCTTTAAAGAGTTATTCTCATCTTCATAAATGGGTATAGTCAGGTAGTACTTGTAAAAGCAATTATGCAATTTACTGCTTATTAAAATATTCTGCCAATCTTGAGATAATAACTAAAGATGAGAGGACAGATCCTTGGAAGATTGAGTTTACGTTAAATTTCTTAAAGTTTGTGGTTTCATGCAAATTCAAACATTTTGAGATTCTATTTCCGGTCCCCAAAATAGAAGAAAACTTGCCTGGCACCATTTCCCACACATAATGTCTTCTTGCGTTTCCACGCAGGCGTCCCCATAATGCCCTGCAGTTATGACATCTTATGGATTATCACACCTTGTACAGTGGTGGCCAGTACCTGGGTCATCACAGATCAGTGGTTCTTAGTGGAGCACAGTTTGTATGGCAAAGATGTTTTCCATCTCCAGAGTCCCTGGGTGAGTCTCTCTATCCTGTAGAATGTAAGCTCTTATGGTCAGCAGGATTATTATTATTTATTATTATAGCGCCATTTATTCCATGGCGCTTTACATGTGAAAAAGGGGTATAATACAAGAACAATTACAATAATCTTGAACACAATGTGACAGCGACTGGTACAGGAGGAGCGAGGACCCTGCCCGCGAGGGCTCACAATCTACAAGGGATGGGTGAGGATACAGTAGGTGAGGGTGGAGCTGGTCGTGCAGCGGTATGGTGGAGCGGTGGTTACTGCAGGTTGTAGGCTTGTCGGAAGAGGTGGGTCTTCAGGTTCCTTTTGAAGGTTTCCACGGTAGGCGAGAGTCTGATATGCTGGGGTAGAGAGTTCCAGAGTAGGGGGGAAGCACGGGAGATATCTTGTATGCGATTGTGGGAGGAGGAGATAAGAGGGGAGTAGAGAAGGAGATCTTGAGAGGATCGGAGGTTGCGTGCGGGTATGTAACGGGAGACTAGGTCAGAGATATATGGAGGAGACAGGTTGTGAATGGCTTTGTATGTCATGGTTAGGATTTTGAACTGGAGTCTCTGAGCAATGGGGAGCCAGTGAAGAGATTGACAGAGAGGAGAGGCCGGGGAATAGCGGGGGGGACAGGTTGATTAGTCGAGCAGCAGAGTTTAGGATAGATTGGAGGGGTGCGAGAGTGTTAGAGGGGAGGCTACAGAGCAGGAGGTTGCAGTAGTCAAGACGGGAGATGATGAGGGCGTGCACTAGTGTTTTTGCAGATTCATGGTTGAGGAATGTGCGGATCCGGGAGATATTTTTGAGTTGGAGTCAGCAGGAAGTGGAAAGGGCTTGGATATGTGGTTTGAAGGAGAGTTCAGAGTCCAGGGTTACCCCAAGGCAGTGAGCTTGAGGGACTGGGGAGAGTGGGCAGCCATTGACATTGATAGATAGGTCAGTTGGGGGGGTTGGCGGAAAGATGATGAATTCTGTTTTGTCCATGTTAAGTTTTAGAAATCTGGCAGAGAAGAAGGATGAAATAGCAGACAGACATTGTGGGATTTTGGTTAGTAAGGAGGTGATATCGGGTCCAGAGAGGTAGATCTGTGTGTCATCAGCATTTAGGTGATAATGAAAGCCGTGAGACTCTATGAGCTGTCCCAGGCCGAAGGTGTAGATGGAGAAGAGCAGCGGTCCTAGAACTGAACCTTGGGGGACACCGACAGATAGGGGGCGAGATGAGGAGGTGGTGTGTGAGTGGGAGACACTGAATGTCCGGTCTGTTAGGTATGAGGGGATCCAGGAGAGGGTCAAGTCTGTGAAGCCGATAGATGAGAGAGTCTGTAGTAAGAGGAAATGGTCCACTGTGTCAAAGGCAGATGACAGGTCTAGGAGGAAGAGGACAGAGTAGTGTCGCTTAGATTTGGCGGTTAGTAGGTCGTTGGTGACTTTAGTCAGTGCAGTTTCAGTAGAATGGTGCGGTCGGAAACCAGATTGTAGGCGGTCAAAGAGGGAGCAGGAGGAGAGGTGGGAGGACAGTTCAGAATGGACATGTTGTTCCAGTAGTTTTGAGGCATAGGGAAGAAGTGATATGGGGCGATAGCTAGACACAGAGGATGGGTCAAGGGAGGGCTTTTTGAGGATGGGTGTGATTGAGGCATGTTTGAAGCATGAGGGGAAGACACCAGTTGTTAGTGACAGGTTGAAGAGGTGGGCTAGGGCTGGGAGAAGATAGTGGTAAGGTTTGGGATGAGGTGGGACGGGATTGGGTCAAGTTTACAGGTGGTGAGGTGTGATTTGGAGAGTAGGGAGGAAAGTTGATCTTCAGAAATGGTGGAGAAGGTGGTTTTGGAGGAAGAGGGTTGAGTAGGTGTGGGGAGGGGCTGTGGGGGCTTTAGGCAAAAGCTTTGTCTGATGGTGTCAATCTTCTGCTTGAAGAATGAGGCAAAGTCTTTGGCTGAAATAAGAGGAGAGAGAGGAGGCACTGGGGGACGGAAGAGAGAATTGAAGGTGTTGAATAGTTGTTTGGGGTTGTGAGACAGGGAGGATATGAGAGATGTGAAGTATGTTTGTTTTGCTGCAGTGGGTGTGGACTTGAAGGTAGTGAGGGACTGTTTGAATGCGATGAAGTGCTCATGAGAGTGGGACCTTTTCCATCTATGCTCAGCAACCCTGGAGGCCCGTCGCAGTTCTTTAGTTAGGCTGGTGTGCCAGGGTTGTCTGTTGATTGTGGGAGCCTTGGAATGTGTGAGGGGGGTGACCGAATCGAGAGCTGCAGCGGTTGTGGTGTTGTATAAAGTGGCAGCAACATCTGCATCATGTAAGGAACTAATGTCTGTAAGAGGGAGGAGGGATTCAGAGAGTGAGTGTAGGTCAAGGTGTTTGAGATTTCTGCGAGGGTATGCAAGTTTGTGGAGTGGGGATTGTTGCCCCGGGGAGGAGAGAGAAGAGAATGTGAGTATGTTGTGGTCAGAAAGAGGGAGAGGTGAGTTAGAGAGGTTAGATAGGGAACAGAGGCGGGTGAAGATGAGGTCCAGCGTGTGGCCGTCTTTGTGTGTGGGTGTGGAAGACCACTGAGTAAGACCAAAGGAGGAAGTGAGGGATAGAAGCTTAGAGGCAGCTGAGAGGGAAGTGTCAATGGGGATGTTAAAGTCGCCCATGAGGATAGTGGGGATGTCAACGGAGAGGAAATGAAGTGGTCAAAGAAAGTGGTGGTTAATCCTGGGGTCGGTAGATGACAGCCAGTTGGAGGTTGGATGGGGAGTAGATGCGCACGCAGAGCACTTCAAAAGAGGGGAGAGTAATTGAGGGCGGCAGTGGGATATGGGTGAAGGAGCTGTTTTCTGAGAGGAGGAAACCTATTCCTCCACCGTGCTTGCCGGTGGGGTGGGGGGTATGGGAGAGGTGGATTCCGCCATACGAAAGTGCAGCAGGAGAGGCTGTGTTGGAGGGGGTGAGCCAGGTTTCAGTGATGCCGAGGAAGGAAAGCTTGTTAGTGATGAAGAGATCGTGAATGTAGGAAAGTTTGTTGCAAACGGAGCGAGCGTTCCATATAGCTCCTATTAGTGGGACTGGGGAAGCGGGGGCTGGGCGGATAGGTATAAGGTTAGAAGGGTTACGAGAGTTTGGGATAGATCGTGTGTAGGAGGTGGAAGTGAGTGTAGGGATGTGGTGAGGAAGACCGGGATGTGGAGAGATGTCGCCGGCAGTAAGGAGGAGCAGAGAAAGCGTTAGAGGGCATGAGGTGGCTGTCTGTGTTTGGAGACAAAGGATTGTATGTTGAGGAATAGCTCTGAGGAGGAGGTGAGATGGGTGGGGAGAATGGAGGGAGAGATGAAGAGTTAGTTCCTTACTAGGTGTAGGGATTAGGGGTGGTTGTAAGAAGTGAAGGATTAAGGGGGTGAGAGTGAAAACAAAGACAAACATTGTTTACTGTGACAAAGTATCCAGTTCCCTTCAGGTTCAATTCAGGATTAATTCAAATTTCAAGCACTTCAGCTAATGGACACTTAAGGTGATGGACACAGACTAAGTCTGACACAGACTCCTGGCCCACAATATATTTGTAACAGAATGCATTCAGCTGTGAACCAGCGGGGAGTGGTCTGTGCTCATCTTGATCAGCTGATTAGATTGAACCAGATGCTGGATACTCAAAGACTGAGTAAACAAGGTCATAAATGAAAGTGGGGGGTAGCTGGTGTAAGTTGGGTGACGTACCATTAGAAAGTAGGAACAGAACGGTATAGAGAAGACGGCATGGAAGTCAGCATGGGAAAGTTGGGTGACGTACCATTAGAAAGTAGGAACAGAACAGTATAGAGAAGACGGCATGGAAGTCAGCATGGAAAAGTTGGGTGACGTACCATTAGAAAGTAGGAACAGAACGGTATAGAGAAGACGGCATGGAAGTCAGCATGGGAAAGTTGGGTGACGTACCATTAGAAAGTAGGAACAGAACGGTATAGAGAAGACGGCATGGAAGTCAGCATGGGAAAGTTGGGTGACGTACCTGTAAGAGGAATGGATAAACAGATGCTGATTAGAGTGCGGTGATGGCAGGTAAGGTACAGTCTGCATGCATCATATTATTCAGGATTAATTCAAATTTCAGACACTTCAGCTAATGGACACTTAAGGTGATGGACACAGACTAAACCTCACTCTCTCTTGTAGTGTGTAAGCTGTTATAGTCAGCGGGGTCCTCTCTCTCTCCTGTGGAGTGTAAGCTCTTATGAACAGCAGGGTCCTGTCTCTCTTCTATATAGTATGAGCTCTTATGGTTGGCGAGGTTCTATCTCTCCTGTAGAGTGTAAGCTGTTATGATCTGTGGGGTCCTCTCTCCTTCTCTCTCCAGTAGAGTGTAAACTCTTATGATCAGCAGGGTTCTCTCTCTCTCCTGTACAGTGTAAGCTCTTATGGTCAGTGGGGTCTTCTCTCTTGTAGAGTGTAAGCTCTTATGGTCAGCGGGGTCCTCTCTCTATTTTTCTATCTCTCTCTTATAGAGAGAGCAGAGTCCTCTCTTTCTCCTGTGGAGTGTAAGCTCTTATGGTTAGCAGGTCCTCTCTCTCTCCTGTGGAGTGTAAGCTCTTATGGTCACCTGTGTCCTCTGTATCCTGTAAAGTTTAAGCGCTTATGATCAGTAGGATCCTCTCTTTCTATATAGTGTAAGCTCTTATGATCAGTGGGGTCCTCTCTCATTTAGAGTGTGAGCTCTTATGGTCAGTGGGGTCCTCTCTTTCTCTTCTATATAGTGTAAGCTCTTATGGTCAGTGGGGTTCTCTCTGCTGTAGAGTGTAAGCACGTATGGTCAGCAGGGTCCTCTCTCTTTTTCTCTCCTATAGAGTGCCAGCTCTTATGGTCAGCGGGGTCCCTTCTCTCTCCAGTACAGTGTAAGCTCTTATAGTCAGTAGGGTCCTCTCTCCTGTAGAGTGTAAACTCTTATGGTCAGCATTATCCTTTCTCTCTCTCCTGTAATGTATAAGCTCTTATGGCTAGCAGGGTCTTCTCTCTTTCTTTCTTTCTTTCTTTCTCTCTTTCTCTCTCCTCTAGAGTGCCAGGTCTTATGGTCAGTGGTGTTCTCTCTCTCTCCTCCGTACAATGTAAGCTCTTTTGGTCAGTGGGGTCCTTTCTCCTGTATAGTGTAAGCTCTTATGGTCACCTGAGTCCTCTCTCTCCTGTAGAGTCTAAGCTCTTATGGTCAGCAGGGTATAAGCTCTTATGGCTAGCAGGGTCTTCTCTCTTTCTTTCTTTCTTTCTTTCTTTCTTTCTTTCTTTCTTTCTTTCTTTCTTTCTTTCTCTCTTTCTCTCTCCTCTAGAGTGCCAGGTCTTATGGTCAGTGGTGTTCTCTCTCTCTCCTCCGTACAATGTAAGCTCTTTTGGTCAGTGGGGTCCTTTCTCCTGTATAGTGTAAGCTCTTATGGTCACCTGAGTCCTCTCTCTCCTGTAGAGTCTAAGCTCTTATGGTCAGCAGGGTCCTCTCTATTGTCTGTAGAGTGTAAGCTCTTATGAACAGTAGGGTCCTCTCTCTTCTATATAGTATAAGCTCTTATGATCACTGTGGTCCTCTCTCTTGTAGAGTGTAAGCTTTTATGGTCAGCAAGGTCCTCTCTCTCTCTTCTATATAGTGTAAACTCTTATGGTTAGTGGGATTCTCTCTACTGTAGAGTGTAAGCTCTTATGATCAGCAGAGTCCTCTCTTTCTCTTCTATATAGTATAAGCTCTTATGGTCAGTGGGGTTCTCTCTGCTGCAGAGTGTAAGCACGTATGGTCAACAGGGTCCTCTCTCTTTTTCTCCCCTATAGAGAGCCAGCTCTTATGGTCAGCAGGGTCCCTCTCTCTCCTGTACAGTGTAAGCTCTTATAGTCAGTAGGGTCCTTTCTCCTGTAGAGTGTAAACTCTTATGGTCAGCATTATCCTTTCTCTCTCTCCTGTAATGTATAAGTTCTTACTTATGGCTAGCAGGGTCTTCTCTCTTTCTTTGTTTCTCTCTTTCTCTCTCCTCTAGAGTGCCAGGTCTTATGGTCAGTGGTGTTCTCTCTCTCTCTTCCGTACAATGTAAGCTCTTTTGGTCAGTGGGGTCCTTTCTCCTGTATAGTGTAAGCTCTTATGGTCACCTGAGTCCTCTCTCTCCTGTAGAGTCTAAGCTCTTATGGTCAGCAAGGTCCTCTCTATTGCCTGTAGATTGTAAGCTCTTATGAACAGTAGGGTTCCCTCTCTTCTAAATACACTGTGTTCCAAATTATTATGCAAATAATATTTTCTCAGATTTTCCCAAATTACCTATATGAATTGCAGTCATTGTAATTTTCCAGTCAAATAACTATTAGAGTACAATTGAAAGGTTTTTGTACAAACTGCCTATGATAACAGTATATTTTTAAAAAAATAAAAAACTCAAAATGCATGTTCCAAATTATTATGCACAGCAGAGTTTTCAACCTTTTCATTTTAATAAAGAACAAAAAAATTGTCATTTTTGAAATTATAAGCATTAGCAGGTTATTACAAACTGAAATCAGTTTTCAACTCAAAACTTTACTCTAGGTGATGTTACATTTGCACATAGGACCCCTTGTTCGAAAGGAGCTTCTAAACTCTCTCGTCCATTGAATTTGTCAGGTTTTGGATGGTTTTTGCTTCAATTGTTTTGCATGAGGACAGAATACCCTCCCAGAGCTGTTGCTTAGATGTGAACTGCTTCCCGCCATCATAGTTTGTACAAAAACATTTCAATTGTACTCTAATAGTTATTTGACTGGAAAATTACAATGACTGCAATTCATATAGGGAAATTTGGGAAAATCTGAGAAAATATTATTTGCATAATAATTTGGAACACAGTGTAGTATAAGCTCTTATAATCACTGTGGTCCTCTCTCTTGTAGACTGTAAGCTTTTATGGTCAGCTGGGTCCTCTCTCTCTCTTCTATATAGTGTAAACTCTTATGGTTAGTGGGATTCTCTCTCCTGTAGAGTGTAAGCTCTTATGATCAGCAGAGTCCTCTCTTTCTCTTCTATATAGTGTAAGCTCTTATGGTCAGTGGGGTTCTCTCTCTCTCTCTTCCATACAGTGTAAGTTCTTATGGTCAGTATGATTCTTTCTCTCTCCTGTTAAGTATAAGCTTTTTTGGTCAGTGGGGTCCTCTCTCTTTCTCTTTCTCTCTCCTGTAGAGTGCCAGGTCTTATGACCAGCAGGGTCCTCTCTCTCTCCTGTACAGTATAAGCTCTTATGGTCAGCAGTGTCCTCTCTCTCTCTCCTGTAAAATGTAAGTTCTTACAGTCACCATGATAATTTCTCTCTCTCCTATAAAGTGTAAGTTCTTATGGTGAGCAGGGCTTTTTATCCTCTCTCCAAGATATATATTTCAAACAATTACAAGCTTTTCAGTATTGAGATTTGGGCAAATTTATTTGCCCAAATCTAATTTTGGTGGAAAATTTTATGAAATTACACAGCATTAGTGGTCGGCCTCAAAAGCAAAAGCTGTAAAGAAAACAAAGGTGTTAATCTCTCAAGAATGGCTACCAATTTTTAAGCAGTAAATTACAAAAGTGCTTGTTTTTACAAGCACTATCTGGCAATATCTACCTATGTAGATGAAAATATCTTTATTACCATTATATATTATTATATTGATTGTATATACCATGCTTAGCATTGGTACTTTATCCCACATCTGTTAATATTTCTATGGTTTTCTAATGGTGACTTTGTATTTAAAGGGGTTGTCAGGGAATTTTACATCAATTTCTGATCAGTGGGTGTGCGAAACTCAGCCAATGAGTTGTTACCCCTGCTGGCCGGACATGTTCAACTGCTGAACTGCACAGCAAAGCTCCGCTATATGGTGGCCACAACTAGGTGCTGCATATCCGCCCCCTATTCATATCATTAGTGGGCATATTTGCAGTACTCGGCCACAACCACCATACAATTGATGAAGCTGTGCAGCTCCACAACTGATCACTTCTGGCCTCCGCTGGCATGGGGAACAGCTGATTGGCTGGGTGTCACACCCCCACCAATCTGATATTGATGATCTATGCTAAGGATAGGTCATCAATGCAAAAGTCTTGGACAACCCATTTTCATACATGTGGGATGTACTGCTGTATATAGTAAAAATTACGGTCTGGCTGGGTTTCAATGGAGCTCCTTGATGGCCTTCACACTGGTCTTCAACAGACCCCTGGCTGTCATAACAACCAATTAGCGCCCTATGATCATGGCCAATGGTTGTGTAGGATTATTCAATGGGGCGAGACAGGGGCATGATGCACAGCATTCCATATGACAAAATTCTCACTCCAGTCCCTGACTGGAGTAAGATTTTTAGCATGGCGCACAGAGGCACACCCCACTTGTCAGATGCTACAGATTCATGAAAGGGCGTGCACCTATTCAGGACTGAGGATCACCTGACTCCACCAAAGCACCGGTCTTGACGAATCAGAACCTTAGTGTTCTCCCAACACTCTTGTATCAAAACTTCACGGGTCATTTCTGGTCCGTGTACTATCTTTTCCATCTGATATGAATCGTGACTATACAATATGTACAATATATTATTACAAAGGACAGCATTTCAAGGGTAACATTATCTCCAACTATATAGAGTACATTTTGTTTCTATTTTATCATTGCGAAACATACTGAATACTGTTCTGTATAGCAACTATACCTTTAGTTTAGGGTACTCTTTTACTGCAAGTTTTGGACTTTGATTGTTAATATTTATTTATTAATTTATTTATTTTCACAATAATTACAGAAATTGTCACTTTTTAACAATCAATTTGAGTTCTACCTACATCTTCACTTTTTTTAGAGACAAAAAAAAATTCTATTACTTTTTGTTATGTATGGCCACTGAGGGAAAACTGTTTCCAGAGCAGAAGTCAGTCTGTGGTTGTGCCCTGTTTATGAGCATTTGCTTGACCTATGGATATTATGAAACCTCTAAGGGACCAAGAAATCTGCTTTCAAATGGAGATGGGAAGGCTGCCAGTCATTTTTGAGGGGGGGTTAGGTAAGAAGAATGTCAGAAATGCAGAGCTTTCAGCTTCTACATTAATGACTGCTAGCAAATATGACACAAGAGATGAGTCCTTTCTGTATGATTGCGGTTATACAATAAACAGCATTAAGTCAATAATGTGACTGCCGTTGACTGAATGGGTCAGTCGGAAAATTATTACCCACTTTACAACCCATTAACATCCAAGCACACATTACAAGGACAGGCCTGCCACTTTAGAAAGTTGCTTACTTCAATGTAATTTAGAGACATTTAACATCTTATTGTAGGACATGTACTTCCTACTTAACTGCCCCTGACATGCGTTGTCAGTATTTTGTGTCTAGAGTCTGTCTTGTGCTCATAGTCTTATGGTGGTCATTTCCTATCTAATTGTCAGAATCTACTCTCTTGTTGCAGTTAACCAGACACATTTTACAGTTGCAATAACCATTGTGCACACTGCTAAATGTGTTCTAGGTTTGTCTTCATCATCGGAACCTCAGTGGCTCTAGCTTTTAGCTCCATGTTGAAGAGAGGATTTCATCGTTCACAGCTCGTGCGTAAACTGACATGGAGAACATGTGTCCTCATAGCCATAGGCGTTTTCTTCCTTAAATATGGCCCAGCTGATGGTCCATGTGAGTAATAACGCCTGATAAGTAATGCTATCAACATAAATTTGCAACCTGTAGTACAAAACGTACATCCCTTTCCTCTGCTTTAGCTTTTTCTCTCTTGCTATCTTCTACCTGTGAAAAAAACACAACTTCTCTTCTACACTGTGATTCATACTTTGTATTTCAAACATACTTGTTTATATATGTGCATATATACAGTACAGACCAAAAGTTTGGACACACCTTCTCATTTAAAGATTTTTCTGTATTTTCATGACTATGAAAATTGTACATTCACACTGAAGGCATCAAAACTATGAATTAACACATGTGGAATTATATACTTAACAAAAAAGTGTGAAACAGCTGAAAATATGTCTTATATTCTAGATTCTTCAAAGTAGCCACCTTTTGCTTTGATGACTGCTTTGCACACTCTTGGCATTCTCTTGATGAGCTTCAAGAGGTAGTCACCGGAAATGGTTTTCACTTCACAGGTGTGCCCTGTCAGGTTTAATAAGTGGGATTTCTTGCCTTATAATTTATAAATGGGGTTGGGACCATCAGTTGTGTTGTGCAGAAGTCTGGTGGATACACAGCTGATAGTCCTACTGAATAGACTGTTAGAATTTGTATTATGGCAAGAAAAAAGCAGCTAAGTAAAGAAAAACGAGTGGCCATTATTACTTTTAGAAATGAAGGTCAGTCAGTCGGAAAATTTTGAAAGTGTCCCCAAGTGCAGTTGCAAAAAACATCAAGCGCTACAAAGAAACTAGCTCACATGAAGACCGCCCCAGGAAAGGAAGACCAAGAGTCACCTCTGCTTCTGAGGATAAGTTTATTCGAGTCCCCAGCCTCAGAAATCGCAGGTTAACAGCAGCTCAGATTAGAGACCAGGTCAATGCCACACAGAGTTCTAGCAGCAGACACATCTCTACAACAACTGTTAAGAGGAGACTTTGTGCAGCAGGCCTTCATGGTAAAATAGCTGCTAGGAAAGCACCGCTAAGTACAGGCAACAAGCAGAAGAGACTTGTTTGGGCTAAAGAACATAAGGAATGGACATTAGACCAGTGGAAATCTGTGCTTTGGTCTGATGAGTCCAAATTTGAGATCTTTGGTTCCACCCACCGTGTCTTTGTGCGATGCAGAAAAGGTGAACGGATGGACTCTACATGCCTGGTTCCCACCGTGAAGCATGGAAGAGAAGGTGTGATGGTGTGGGGGTGCTTTTTTGGTGACACTGTTGGGGATTTATTCAAAATTGAAGGCATACTGAACCAGCATGGCTACCACAGCATCTTGCAGCGGCATGCTATTCCATCCGGTTTGTGTTTAGTTGGACCATCATTTATTTTTCAACAAGACAATGACCCCAAACACACCTCCAGGTTGTGTAAGGGCTCTTTGACCAAGAGGGAGAGTGATGGGGTGCTACGCCAGATGACCTGGCCTCCACAGTTACCAGACCTGAACCCAATCGAGATGGTTTGGGGTGAGCTGGACCGCAGAGTGAAGGCAAAAGGGCCAACAAGTGCTAAGCATCTCTGGGAACTCCTTCAAGATTGTTGGAAGACCATTTCCGGTGACTACCTCTTGAAGCTCATCAAGAGAATGCCAAGAGTGTGCAAAGCAGTCATCAAAGCAAAAGGTGGCTACTTTGAAGAACCTAGAATATAAGACATATTTTCAGTTGTTTCACACTTTTTTGTTAAGTATATAATTCCACATCTGGTAATTCATAGTTTTGATGCCTTCAGTGTGAATGTACAATTTTCATAGTCAAGAAAATATCGAAAAATCTTTAAATGAGGTGTGTCCAAACTTTTGGTCTGTACTGTATATATATATGTGTGTGTATATATATATATATATATATATATATATATATATATATAGTACAGTCATGGCCAAAAGTGTTGGCACCCTTGATATTGAAAATGAAGTATTTTTCCCAGAAAATTTTTGCAATGACAAATGTTTTGTTATACACATGTTTATTTCCTTTGTGTATATTGGAACAACACAAAAAGAAGGCAAATTGGACAGAATTTCACACAAAACAGCAAAAATGGGCCAGACAACTTCAAGGGTGTCAACACTTTTTGGCCATGACTGTGTGTGTATATATATATATACTGTATATATATGTATATATATATATATATATATATATATATATATATATATATATATATATATATATATACATGCGTATGTTTGTGTATACACACTTGGTCAAAATTGTTGGTAACCCCTCACTTACTGAAAGAAAAACCCACAATAGTCACAGAAATAACTTGAATGTGACAAAATTAATAATAAATTAAAAATCTATGAAAATGAACAAATGAAAGTCAGACATTGCTTTTCAACCCTGCTTCCACAGAATTTAAAAAAAAATGAAACTCATGAAATAGGCCTGGACAGAAATGATGGTACCCCTGAAAATAATGTGACAAAAGGGACATTTTAAATCAAGTTGTGTCCACTAATTAGCATCACAGGTGTCTACAATCTTGTAATCAGTTTGATTTCATGTTAGATATTGAGAAAAACATGCATATGTGTCTTTTAATATAGTGTATCTAAACTTCTGGTTTCAACTGTATATGAATGTACAGTATGTATATTCAGCTGATGAAATAAGTATTGAGCACATCACCAATTTTCTAAGAAAATATATTTCTAAAGGTGCTCTTTCCATGAAATTCTCACAAAATGTCAGTAACAACCCATGCAATCCACACAGGCAAAGAAATCAAAACATAGATGTCCGTAAATTAAGTTATGTGTAATAATGGGAAATAACACAGGGAAAAAGTATCGAACACGTGAAGAAAGAGAATTGCAAAAAGCAATGGAAAGTTATGGCACCAGCTGAAATCTATCAGTAATTAGAAAGCAATACTGCCACTTAGTTGAATAATATTATCAGCTAGTTCAACCATTGGCATATAAGAAGATGTCTCATTACCATGGTGCCACACAAGAAACATTTTATGATGGGTAAAACCAGTGAGCTGTCTCAAGACCTTTGAAACGTTACTGTTGCAAAACATATTGATGGCATTGACATTAGAATTTCTAAATTACTGAAGGTTCCAGTGGGCACTGTTGGTGCCATAATCCGGAGTGGAAAGAACATCATTTCACCATAAAGTGGCCATGACCAGAAGTGTTGTCCAAGAGCCAAGAACCACTTGTGGAAAGCTACAGAAAGACCTGGAATCAACAGGTATAATTGTTTCAAAGAAAACAAAAAGTAGTGCACTCAACCTCCATGAATGTATGCACGCTCACTATGCAAAACTCCATTGCTGAACAAAAAGCATGTTCAAGAGTGTTTAAAATTTGCTCAACAACATTTAGACAAGCCTGTGAAACACTGGGAGAATATATTCGGGTCAGATAAGGCAAAAGTTGAATTCTTTGGATACCATATTACACACCATGTTAGAACACCATGCCAACTGTGATGTTCGGAGGTGAGAACATCATGGTGTGTGGCAGTTTTTCAGCATACGGCACTGGTAAACTTCATGTAATTGAAAGAAGGATGAATGGACAAATGTAACAAGACATTCTTGATAAAAATTTGCTGCAATTTACCACGATAATGAAGATGAAACGAGGGTGGACAATTCAGCAAGACAATGATCCCAAACACAGAACACAGCCAAGGAATCTCAACTGGCTTCCGAGAAAGAAAACAAAAGCTGCTAGAATGGCCCAGCCGATCACCTGACCTGAATCCAATAGAAAATTTATGGAAGGAACAAAAGTTCAGGGTTCATAAAAGGAGTTGAAGAGTGTTTTGTGGAAGAGTGGGCCAACATCACACCAGAGCAATGTGTCATTTCTCATTAATATACATATAATTTAATTTATTGGCATCTATAGTTTGATTTATTTGCCCAGATTGCTTTATGTTCCATGCTTCTGCACACCGTTGCCAAATAAAAGAAAGTGTACAATTGTCTACAATGTCTGTGCATGGTGTTACATTAACATAATAATTCACTGTAAATAACCTTAACCAAACCCTGAAGACTGAAGAACAACCCCACACCATTGTTTCTTCTTTACCAAGTTATGCATTTTGGTAAGTAATGTTCTCTTTGCATCTGCCACACCCAGGTCATTCATCAGACTGAAAGCCATTTGCTTTTTCTCATGGTGAATTTAGGCTTGTGTTCAGATGAAACGCCATGAAGATTTCAAGAAGCTGATGCCAAAAAAAGCTTTTGTGCAGATGTCACTTCCAGAAGCAGTTTTAACCTTTTTAGTGAGTGATGCGAGATAGAAATGCGATTTTTACTTGCCATTCGCTGTAGCACTCAGCTGAAGTTTCAGAATGCAGTAATTAGAGGTGTCCATGTATTTTTGGCCATATACTGACTGTGTCACCATTTTTTGTGCATCAAAACAAGTATTGTAGTTATAATCTTTGAAAGTTTGCTAGTCACTACTTCACCATGAATTTTTATTTATTCAGTGCTTTATTTGCTATATAGAAGCTCACTGGAGCATGGCATGTTGAAGTTTGGATTAGTATTTCTAATCACTAACATTTTATATGCGGTAATGACAAGGTCTAATGTAAACTAGTTTTGTTACTATAGACTATGCAATGGATTTTTAACATCATGACTATACTGTATATGTTATGTGAAAGAAAAAAGTTTTTTTTATTCTAGCAATTATTTGGTGGAATGAATCTTGTGAGAATAATTACCAGGCAGTGGTATAGCTTTAAGTCACGCGAGGGTAATAGTATCATTTGACCCGTTACCTGGAGGAGCACAGAGACCACTCAACCGCATTAGGTAAATAGCAAATGGTATCTGGGGTCCAAGAAGATTCAAGCTACAGTCATGGCCAAAAGTTTTGAGAATGACACCAAAATTATATTTTCACATGATCTGCTGGCCTCTGGTTTTTATTAGTGTTTGTCTGATGTTTATATCACATACAGAAATATAATTGCAATCATATTATGAGTACCAATAGGTTATATTGACAGTTAGAATGAGTTAATGCAGCAAGTCAATATTTGCAGTGTTGCCCCTTCTTCTTCAAGACCTCTGTAATTCTCCCTGGCATGCTCTCAATCAACTTTTGGACCAAATCCTGACTGATAGCAGTCCATTCTTGCATAATCAATGCTTGCATTTTGCCAGAATTTGTTGGTTTTTGTTTGTCCACCCGTCTCTTGATGATTGACCACAAGTTCTCAATGGGATTAAGATCTGGGGAGTTTCCAGGCCATGGACCCAAAATCTCTATGTTTTGTTCCATGAGCCATTTAGTTATCACCTTTGCTTTATGGCAAGGTGCTCCATCATGCTGGAAAAGGCATTGTTGGGCGCCAAACTGCTCTTGGACAGTTGGGAGAAGTTGCTCTTGGAGGACATTCTGGTACCATTCTTTATTCATGGCTGTGTTTTTAGGCAAGACTGTGAGTGAGCCGATTCCCTTGGCTGAGAAGCAACCCCACACATGAATGGTTTCAGGATGCTTTACAGTTGGCATGAGACAAGACTGGTGGTAGCGCTCACCTCTTCTTCTCCGAATAAGATGTTTTCCAGATGTCCCAAACAATCGAAAAGGGGATTCATCAGAGAAAATGACTTTGCCCCAGTCCTCAGCAGTCCACTCCCTGTACCTTTTGCAGAATATCAGTCGGTCCCTGATGTTTTTTCTGGAGAGAAGTGGCTTCTTTGCTGCCCTCCTTGAAACCAGCCCTTGCTCAAAGAGTCTCCGCCTCACAGTGCGTGCAGAAGCACTCACACCAGCCTGCTGCCTTTCCTGAGCAAGCTCGGCACTGCTGGTAGTCCGATCCCGCAGCTGAAACAGTTTTAAGATACGGTCCTGGCGCTTGCTGGTCTTTCTTGGGCGCCCTGGAGCCTTTTTGACAACAATGGAAGCTCTCTCCTTGAAGTTCTTGATGATGCGATAGATTGTTGACTGAGGTGCAATCTTTGTAGCTGCGATACTCTTCCCTGTTAGGCCATTTTTGTGAAGTGCAATGATGGCTGCACGTGTTTCTTTAGAGATAACCATGGTTAACTGAAGAGAAACAATGATGCCAAGAACCAGCCTCCTTTTAAAGTGTCCAGTGATGTCATTCTTACTTAATCATGATTGATTGATCGCCAGCCCTGTCCTCATCAACACCCACACCTGTGTTAATGGATCAATCACTAAAACGATGTTAGCTGCTCCTTTTAAGGCAGGACTGCAATGATGTTGAAATGTGTTTTGGGGGTTAAAGTTCATTTTCTGGGCAAATATTGACTTTGCAAGTACAGTAATTGCTGTTAAGCTGATCACTCATTGACATTCAGGAGTATATGCAAATTGCCATTACAAAAAATGAAGCAGTAAACTTTGAAAAAATTACTATTTGTCTCATTCTCAATACTTTTGGCCATGACTGTACACCTCTGTTACTTAGCAATTTTTTCACTTGCACCATCTTGTCTGCTATTGCTCATCCCTATTAAATATTTACTTAATTACTTTTTCTAAACACTGTATTCCTAAACACCTAACATATTGTGAGGGGTCAGGCAATGCTGGTCTATATTAGCTTCTATTGTTTTTAAACCCATTTAAGCTCATTGAGTTTTCTCACAGTTAATTTGAAGAAACTTACACTTAATGGACATTAGTCATGCAAAAGATGGAATACAATGTCGGGAATGCACGGGAGGGAGGGTAGCTATTGTTACTGATGTATTTACTGTAACATTCACTCAGTGGTCTTGGATTATTTCTGTATTATTACTTTTATTTATTATTAACCACGTGGAAGCAACTCTTTAAAGGGAAAAACATATCATAAAATGACCTTTTGTTTAAATTAGGTTTCTGTTTTAAATGTATATTTTTTAATTAGTTTTTGGCAATCCTTTTTTCTTTTTCTATATTTGAACAGAAATCTTGCCATTCTCACACTGGCCACTAGGACTTTTTTTAGACTTCCTTTTATTTTAGGAAACTCATGCACAGAGCCACAGTGGTCAAACCCAGACTCTGTCTTTTGCATTGAAGCATCTAATGAGCGTGTGCATAGATTGTGAAGGGTGTGGGAGCAGGGTCAGCTGTGACGTCGCCTATTGTGATTTTTGGATCCTCTGTTATCAGCTGTGTAAAGAGGTGATGTCTGTCATTGTAATATTGATTGTGATAATATAGAGCCTTGTTGAAACACTTCCAGAAAGAACAGTCTACATTTCTTAAATAACTTAATGGAGCTCATGTGCATTTCTAGCCCCAAGTCATACAGTAAGTTAGCAGTTTTTAAGATTTTGCTGTCCTTTTAAAAATAGTCTTTTATTTGATAGTACATATTTGTTTAGCAGAGGAATACAAAGAAATCAGGGTTAGATGACATAAAGAATAGTGATGAGGGAACGTGCTTGACACTGCTTGATACTCGATCAAGCATCGGGGTGCTCGGGCACGCATGTTACTCGATCGAGTATCGCAGGTGTTTGCGCTCAGTGCTTGAGTCCCCGACCTGCATGTTAGACGGCCAATCAACATGCGGGGATTGCCTGCCATGCACGATAATGCCGTAGCCATGTTGGCTAATGGCATTATTGTGAATGGCTGGCCACATCGCATCATTGAGTCTTATATGAGACCCTGTGACGCGATGCTCTGCACACTGTCCTTAGTAAGCAGTTCAGATAGAGTTGTTATAGGAAGGAGAGCATAGATTTAATAAATAAATAAATGAAAAAAATTAAGTGGGGTTCCCCACTATTTTCGATAACCAGCCAAGGTAAATCAGACAGCTGCGGACTTATATTATCAGGCTGGGAAGGTCCCTGGTTACTGGGCCCTTGCCAGCCTAAAAATACCAGCCCATAGACATCCCAGAATTGGCACATCACATTAAATGTGCCAATTCTGACACTTTGCCCGGCTCTTCCTGACTGCCTTGGTGCGGTGGCAATCGGGGTAATATTTTTGGGGGTTGATGTAAGCTGTGTAATGTCAGCTGGCATCAAGCCCAGTGGTTAGTAATGGAGAGGCATCCATCAGACACCACCAATACTAACCCAGTAATCCAAAAAAAATGCACAGACATAGAAAATCACTTTATTTGAATAAAGCCTCCCCCACACTATCCCTCGTTCTCCAATTTATTAAAATAAATGTTCCCATGAAGCTCCTCCGCTGTAATCCATCATCCCGAGTGTCTCCAGTGTCTGTGAATAGCAGTAAAGTGCTGCTTTTCCCAGGTGCCGGGTAGTGAGGACAACTGTCATGAGAGCCTCTGGCTCAATGCTTCACTCAATGTGAGCCAGCGGCTCTGATGAGAGTTATCAGGTCTTTTTTTTTATAATTTATGTTTTTAATAAATAAATGAAAAAACGACTTGGAGTCCTCCCTACTTTTGATAACCAGTCAAGGTAAAGCAGACAGCTGTGGGCTTATATTATCAGTCTGGGAAGGTCCATCGATATTGGTCCCTTCTCAGCCTAAAAATACTAGCCTGCAGCCGCCCCAGAAGTGGTGCATCATATTAGATGCGTCAATTTTGGTGCTTCGCCTCGGCTCTTCTCGGTTGCCCTGGTGCGATGGTAATCAGGTTAATGTTTTTGGGGTTGATGTCAGCAGCTGACACTGACTTCAAGCTTTGGTGATAGTAATGGAGATGTGATGCGCCCCCTGGGCCGTGGGGTACCCGGAGCCGGGCCTTGTGGATGCTGGGGGTTGTAGTCACCGTGGCGGTGACCCGGTCCGTGACTCAGGGCTGTCAAACCAGGGTAGTCTATGTGTCTCTGTTATATATAGTCCGACTACGCCACCTGTGGGATGCGGTTATTGGGAACCACCGCTGCGGAGCAGTCCACTGAAGCTGATGGTGTGTGCAGCAAGTTGATGTGACTCCCCACAGGAAGAGTGGAGCTTCAGGCCACCGTGTATGGATGATGGTGGTGATAGTGCCGGGATCAGTAATGACAACACGGAGTCGTTGCAGTGCAGTTCTAGGGTTTTTACTGGTGGCAATTATATAGGCCCCAACGGGAGTACTTGCTAGGGATGAGGGCCTGGTCAGTCTGGGAGCAATCCTAGAATCCTCCTGGCCAGGTGGAGTTGTAGGCCTGCTGTTCTGACTGTACTCTTTGGCTATCCCGCTTATAGTCGTGTGGTAGCCCACGTCCCTGAGTGTAATGTGCTGTGCTCACCCGTATGGCTGGCGACTCGGATCCCGTGTATTCCTCGCTCCTCTGTGGCGGCACTGATCCTCTCATGTGGTTGAGCCTCCGGGCTTCTGAGGGGCCAGGAGACCTACAATCTCCTGCCGTGCGGTTTCTGCTGCTGGATATACAATCCCCACAGCCTCGGACTCCGGTGTCCGGTTCTCTGGATGTACTCTGGCCAGGACGAGCTCTGCCAGTTCCAGTCCTCAGCTCCTTGCTCCTTCGTGTCCTACTTGACTCTAGGCTCTGACTCTAGACTAACCTAACCCCGCCTCCAGACCCAGTTATAAAGGGCAGTGTCCTCCCCTTTCTGGTCTGGGGCAGGAGGTATTGCATGTAATGAGTTCCTGACCAGGAAACCCCTGTTTTGCTCCCAGACATGGTATTACTACCACTGTGGAAACCAGACCCTCTGGGGTGCCACATTCCCCCCTAGTAAATTTCAGTACTCCGGGACTGAACACATTTTTGCAAAGTAACAGGTAACAATAAACAAGGTGCATTAGGAATATTTACAAGTCATATAGTCATTATAGGTCACAGTATAGTCCGTAACCAGGTGTAGTTTGAGGGACCCGTCCAAAACCCTCCACGGAGGCCCTGGGGTGGCTGCAGGGCATTGATGATCCGGATGCTGGACCACGTCTTCAGCCACCTCCATGGGTTTTTGTTCTGTGGTCTGTCACAAAAGGGGGCACTTTACAGGTGCAACTATTTACAGCAAAGTTTTTGGTTATCCATTGTCCATAACCTGAAAGTCTTTTTGGACCCTGTCGGGTAACTGGAAAAACATATTTAATACACACATACTAACATTTCAGTTTTATTTTACATTTAAAATTCTCCATCGAGCAGGGATCTGACCTCTGGTAATTCTGGTAGACCTACGTAGTTCACTACTTGTCTGTGTTCTACCTTGGTCCCCTGTATCTACCCCTGGTGTGGCGGGTTCAGCGTGAACTGCGCTACAGGTACTTTGAGGTGACACTGGTAGGTTGGGCAATTTCCTACATGTTCTTTGGCTTACCGTGGGTACGGCAGGTTCGCTACTAGCAGAGGATAGATTCTCCTGGTCTGCTGATGAGGAATCTTCTGCCTACGGGGCCAATGGTTCTTCCAACTCTACTGAGACTTCTGTAGCTTCTTGAGGGGCTGGTTGGAGAAATGTAAGGACTGGCACAACTATTGCATTATTTACTTGTGTCCACGACCAGGGAAATTCTCAGAGTACTGTTTTGACCATTCCTTCCACTTCCTCTGCGGGTTGAGGGATATCTTGGTCTTCTTTAGCGTGTTGCAGCTGCTCGGGACATTTATTCAGGTGGTCTCTGGAAACTGTTGCTGTTGTCTCACCTCCGTCCTTACTTATGAGGCACACCTTGGTGTTATCATGGTTTGAGGGTAGAACGGTGTACGGTTCTTCCTCCCACTGGTCATCCAACTTGTGTAGTCGCCTTTTCCTCTTTAGGACTCGCTCTCCAGGTGACAGGGGAATAGCAGGTGCATGTTGATTGTAAGTCTTCTCTTGCCTTTCTCTTGCTTGGGACAGACTTCTTTCAACACTTTCCTGTACCTTGCAGTATTGCTGCTGCCGCTCAGTATCCCAATCTGCATCTGGTGAGGTTTCCTCTGGCGTCAGAACTCCCATATCCAGGTCGATGGGCAGCTTACCAGGTCTTGCTCTCATCAGGTAAGCAGGTGTGCAGTTGGTGGAATTCACTGGGATATGATTGTAGAGGTCCACCAGGTCTGGCAACTTTTCTGGCCACAGACTGCGTTCCTCCAGGGGCAATGTCTTCAGTAGGTCTATCACCACCTGGTTCATCTTTTCACACATCCCGTTGGTCTGAGAGTGATAAGGCGTTGTACGGATCTTCTTGCAGTCATACAGGTTGCAGAATTCCTGGAATACCTCCGCTTCGAAGGCCGGACCTTGGTTAGTTGGCACACGTTCTGGGTAACCATGCGGGCGGCAGCAGTGCTGTTGGAAAGCTCTGGCTGTTGTCTGAGCCGTTTGGTCCTTGACTGGCACTACTACCAGGAACCGGGAGTAGTGGTCTACGATGGTGAGAGCATAGACATAGCCTGACCTGCTTGGGGATAGCTTCACATGGTCCAGGGCTACCAGTTCGAGTGGCTGCTTGGTGATGATGGGCTGCAGGGAAGCCCTCTGGCTGTCACGGTCTTTTCTTCTCAGGTTGCATGGTCCGCATTCTCGACACCACCTCTCGATTGTTTTCCTCATGCCAGCCCAATAGAACCGTTCACGTAGCAGGACTTCCAGCTTCTTCCATCCGAAGTGTCCTGCTCCATTGTGGTACGCTTCCAAGACCAATGACGCATCCCGCCTCAGGACTACCACCTGCCAGACCAGCTCATGTGTCCGGGAGTTGATGGCTCTTCGACACAGCTTCCCTTCATAGATGAACAGCTTGCCTTTTTCTTTCCACAGCTGCTTGGTCTCCTCAGGAGCATCTGGATCAGGGTGTGCGTCAGCTCGGGTCAGCAACTCTTTGACTAGGCGGACAGCCGGGTCACTGTCTTGTGTTTCTGCCCATCCATGCTGGGGCAATGGGTTAAATGTGGCCTCTCTGTCAGCAGAGCACCTGTTCTTCACACAATAGGTGGAAAGCGGGGATCTCTATCTCTTCCAGCTCCTCTGGGTCTTCTCCCCCGTCTGGCAAGTTAGGCATCCTGGGCAGCGCATCTGCGTTTGCATTCTTGTACCCAGCCCGGTACTTGATGGTGAATTCGTAATTAGACCGTCGGGCCATCCATCTTTGTTCCAGGGCACGAAGTTTTGCAGTGTCCAGGTGTGTCAGCGGGTTATTATCCGTGAAGATGGTGAATTTGGAGGAGGCGAGATAATGCTTGAAGCGCTCTGTCAGGGCCCAGACTACGGCGAGGAACTCCAACTTGAAGGAGCTGTAGTTTTCTGGGTTACTTTCTGTGGGCCGGAGCATCCTGCTGGCGTAGGCTATTACCCTTTCTCTGCCTTGTTGGATCTGGGACAGCACCGCTCCCAGTCCCACGTTGCTCGCGTCTGTGTGAAGGATGAAGGGCTGTCCATAATCAGGGTAGGCCAGGACCTCGTCACCTGTGAGAGCCATCTTCAGCCTGGTGAAGGACTCATCTTCCAGCTTGTCCCATTTGAATGGTGGTTTCTGGTTCTTGGTCTTTCTGGACTGGCCTATCAGGAGATCCTGCATGGGTGCCGCCATCTTGGTGAAGCCTGGTATAAACCTTCGGTAGTAGCCTACCAACCCGAGGAATTGCCGCACTTCTTTAATGGTGGAAGGTCTCGGCCAGTCCTTGATTACGGTGATCTTGTCGGGGTCTGGTGCTACACCGTCAGCGCTTACCACATGTCCTAAGTACTGTACTTTGGGCTTCAGCAGGTGGCACTTTGATGGCTTCACCTTCAGGCCAAAGCCAGCCAGGGCTTCAAACACTTCCGCCTGGTGCTTCAGATGATCCTCATATGTCTTGGAGTATACTATGACGTCATCCAGGTACAGGAGCACTGTCTCAAAATTCTTATGTCCTAGACAGCACTCCATCAACCGCTGGAAGGTTCCTGGGGCGTTGCAGAGTCCGAATGGCATGCAGTTGAACTCGCTGAGGCCCATCGGGGTGGTGAATGCGGTCTTTTCCTTATCCGCCTCTGCTACAGGAAACTGCCAATACCCACTAGTAAGATCCAAAGTAGAGAAATAGTTAGCAGATTTTAATGCAGCTAGTGACTCCTCTATCCTGCGTAGCCGGTATGCATCTTTATGAGTTATGCTGTTAATTTGCCTGTAGTCTACACACATTCTCATTGTGCCATCCTTTTTCTTTACAAGAACTAATGGAGCTGCCCAGGGGCTACAACTGTCTCTTATTACCCCAGCCTCCTTCATCTCTCGTAACATCCCCTTCGCATTTTGATAGTGTGCTGGCGGTACAGGCCGGTACCTTTCTTTAATGGGTGGATGGTCTCCCGTGGGGATATGGTGTTGAACCCCCTTTACCTGCCCGAAGTCGAGTGGGTGTTTACTGAAGACCCTTTCATACTCCTGGACCACCCGGTATACTCCTTGTTTTTGATGTGGAGGGGTGGAGTCAGTGCCCACATGCAGCTTCTGTCACCAGTCCTCCATCTGTCCCTTGAAGCCATTATCCTCCGCCTGTTTGGATGGAGGTAAGGGTTCCACTGTCTTTATAGAATTTTGACTGACGGTGAATAGCGCTTGGCTAGGGTGGCATACCGGGGCAAATGGACTTCTTTTTCCCCAATGTTCAGGATGCGGACTGGCACTCTCCCATGGTGGACATCAACCACCCCCTGGCTGTCAAAATGGTGGGCCTACTGTCAGAGTAGACGGGCTCTACCAGGGCCTGGTAATCTCTACCCCTTAGACCAATGGCTGCCCGGCACCATATCAGAATTTCACTTCTTGGGGGCATGGCAATAGGGAATGGGTCACTCATCCTAACACTGCCAATCTCACCACCAGACAGTTCTACCTGTTGTCTTTTCATCAGGGCTCTGGCTGGAACTGGCGGTCTCCGCAACCTGCTGTAACAAGACAATTATTTCTGCATGACAATTTTCAATGACATTAGTGCCTAAAGTTATCATAGGATGACTTTCTCGGCGATCAATGTCAACAATAATCAGTCCTTGTGCTGGCTGTTCGACTTTGCCAACCTTTATGGTCACTTCTCTGAACCCCACCTGAGGTACGGGTTGACCATTGCTGGCATAAATGCTCAAATGCTCATCTGGACGGCGGGTAATGTCAGAGTCAGTCCAGTACCGTTTGAAAAGAATGTAGGGGATGGTGGTCACCTGGGATCCAGTGTCCAGCAACGCGCTCATTGGAAAGCCGTCTAGCACGACAGGTAGGACCGGTTGTCCTCTCACATATTTGTATCGCCAGCTTGATGGGCCTGGTGGTCTTATGCCTGGGGGTTGGCCCTCTGCCCCAGGTTTTGCTCGTTTAAATGACAGTACCTTGCATAATGTCCTGGCTGGTTGCAGCGGCGGCAGATGGGTTGTCCGTCCTGGTCGTAGCGGTCGCTGTTCCTCCCTCGGGATGGTGGAATCCTCCTCTGTCGGCGCCACGGGACATCCTCCGGACTGGATGCCAGCTGGATCTTTCCTTTGGGAGACACCTGCAAGGACTGCACAGTTTTGGTTAGTGCAGCTACACTTTTAGTTAGCTCTTGGACCTGATTGTGCAGGTCTGTTGACGGGGCACTGTCCAGAGTTTGTGCATCAGCTCCTACAGGCTCCGGGGAAAAGGGTGCCACCTCCTGGTGGTAGGTGATAGCTGGGCGGCGGTGAGCTGTAGCGCCACCTGGTGCTGGTTCTCGTAGCACCCGGATGGCCCTGTCCTTAAATTGAGCAAAGTCCAAATCAGGGTTTTGCAGAGCCATTATGCGCAGCTGGGTTCGGTGGGCGCTGGACAGTAAACCCTCAATAAATTGCTCTGTTAACAGTCTGTTTTCATCACGCACACTGTCAGGGTCTACCTGTTTGATGGGCCTCAGCGCCTCCTGCAGGTTTAAAGCATAGTCCCGTACACTGTCCTGTGCCCGTTGTTTGCACCCATAAAACTTCATCTATATCTCTGCTGTAGTACGGGTGTCAAAAGTGTCCTTTAGGCGGGCCAGTATCTCTTTTACAGTCCCTTTTTCCCTGGTTGACCAGGACTTTACTTCTCTCTGGGCTGCACCAATCAACTGGCCTATAAGGATGCTCACTTTCTGCTCCTCGGACAGGGGGTATACTTTAAATAAACTGCTTAGTCTCTCCTTGAAGTCACTCAGGCTGTGCGACTCTCCTGAGCACTGGGGCAACCACGCTGCCCCCGGTATATAAGGCATGGTGAATGGCATTACCGCGGCAGCGGCCGCGCCGGTGGTTGAAGGTCCCTCCATATCGGGTGTCTTCCTCCCCCCTAGTGAACCGTGGCCTACCTTCCTTCTCTTTCCTTCCGTAGGCCACAGTTCCACAGGCGATGGTCTCCGTCGAGGACCTGGCGTCGCACGCGTCTGACGTCAGCGTTCGCTGTGGCTCCTTCCAGGACCTGGCGCTGCGTCAGTGCATGGGACGGGGCTTTGGACTTTGCGCGTTTTCAGCGATCACGCCCCTCTTCTTCCTGCGCAGCGACCCGAAAATGGCGGACAATGGCGGGAAAACGGCAGCAGATGGCGGGAAATCTTCACCACGGTATGCGACACAGTCTGTGAAGGCGCGCAGTACCCGGTGGTCACGGGCACAAAATCCTGCCGACTACGCCAAACTTGACGCGCCCCCTGGGCCGTGGGGTACCCGGAGCCGGGCCTTGTGGATGCTGGGGGTTGTAGTCACCGTGGCGGTGACCCGGTCCGTAACTCAGGGCGGTCAAACCAGGGTAGTCTATGTGTCTCTGTTATATTTAGTCCGACTACACCACCTGTGGGATGCGGTTATTGGGAACCGCCGCTGCGGAGCAGTCCACTGAAGCTGATGGTGTGTGCAGCAAGGTGATGTGACTCCCCACAGGAAGAGTGGAGCTTCAGGGCAGCGTGTATGGATGATGGTGGTGATAGTGCCGGGATCAGTAATGACAACACGGAGTCGTTGCAGTGCAGTCCTAGGGTTTTTACTGGTGGCAATTATATAGGCCCCAACGGGAGTACTTGCTAGGGATGAGGGCCTGGTCAGTCTGGGAGCAATCCTAGAATCCTCCTGGCCAGGTGGAGTTGTAGGCCTGCCGTTCTGACTGTACTCTTTGGCTATCCCACTTACAGTCGTGTGGTAGCCCACGTCCCTGAGTGTAACGTGCTGTGCTCACCCGTATGGCTGGCGACTCGGATCCCGTGTATTCCTTGCTCCTCTGTGGCGGCACTGATCCTCTCATGTGGCTGAGCCTCCGGGCTTCTGATGGGCCAGGAGACCTACAATCTCCTGGCGTGCGGTTTCTGCTGCTGGATATACAATCCCCACAGCCTCGGACTCCGGTGTCCGGTTCTCTGGATGTACTCTGGCCAGGACGAGCTCTGCCAGCTCCAGTCCTCAGCTCTGCCAGCTCCTTCGTGTCCTACTTGACTCTAGACTCTGACTCTAGACTAACCTAACCCCGCCTCCAGACCCAGTTATAAAGGGCAGGGTCCTCCCTTTTCTGGTCTGGGGCATGTAATGAGTTCCTGACCAGGAAACCCCTGTTTTGCTCCCAGACATGGTATTACTACCACTGTGGCAACCAGACCCTCTGGGGTGCCACAGATGTGTCAGTCAGACAGCCTCATTACTAACTCAGTAGTAAAAAGAAATAAACACACACACAGAAAATCTTTATTTGAAAACATCACTACTCGATTATTTCCCTCGTTCACCAATTTATTAAAATTCAAAATCCCACCAGTCCACTGTAGTCCACATGAAGGTCCCACGACGATCCACGACTCTGTCATCCAAAATCTATGGAGCTTCATTCAGAGAACAAAGCTCCATAGACTATTAGCAGCAGCCACTGCCAGGTCTCACGTTGCACTCTGCTAGACTCAGCGGCTGTGATAAGCGGTGACATCAGAGCACAGAGAACAGTGCGAGAGCCAGAATGATAAACTAAAAAGATTTTTTGAGTGTATGTTTATTTCTTTTTACTACTGGGTTAGTAATAGGGGTGTCTGATAGACGCCTCTCCATTACTAATCCCCGGGGCTTGAAGCCAGCTGACATTACACAGCTGACATCAACCCCCAAAAATATTACCCCGATTGCCACTGCACTATGGCAATCGGGAAGAGCCTGCCAAAGCACCAGAATTGGTGAATCTAATGGATGCGCCAATTCTGGGGCAGCTGCAGGCTGGTATTTTTAGCCTGGCGAGGAGCCAATATCAATGGACCTTCCCAGCCTGATAATATAAGCCTTGGCTGGTTATCAAAAATAGGGGGGACCCCAAGTAATTTTTTTTAAATTTATTTATTTATTTACTTCCCAGCAGCGACCTGGGAGTCAGAGATGCATCCCGGCATCTTTCCCATGTTTCCATCCATTTCAGCGATTTTCCTGCCCCCCAGCCCTCCTGCTCGGGTCTGCCGGAAAAATGCTTGAGTTTCCCATTGACTTCCATTATACTCGTTAATCGAGTCGAGCGGGTACGAGCGTCCAACCGGCATCAATTTGAATAATGAGCACTTGAACATTTTAGTGCTCATTCGTCACTAATAAAGAACTTTAATTACTGTATATACTCGAGTATAAGCTGACTTTTTCAGCACATTTTTTAGGCTGAAAAAGTCCCCCTCAGCTCATACACGGGTATATACTTGAGTATATACAGTACATTCCGGTGGTGGATAGTGGTGGGGGGGGAGTGCGGTGGTGGCAGAGTGGGCACATGCAGTAGCCAGCTGCTGCAGCTACCACGTGTGCCTGCTACTAAAGGGAAATTAATATTCAGCCTTCTCCACGCCCATGGTAGTGGAGAGGAGTGAATATTAATTTCTTTAATAGCGGGCGCACAGTGTCAGCAGCGCCACAGCTCCCGCTGCAGCTCAGCGATCCTCCGTGCTCGCTATTAGAGAGTATGAATATTCACCCTTCTCCACTCCCATAGGCATGGAGAAGGGTGAATATTCATTCTCTTTAGTAGCGGGCATGGAGGATCGCTGAGCCTCTGATGTGCTGATTACAGAAGAACAACAAAGCGGATTTGTTTACCAGAGGTACCAGGTTAATCAGTATTACAGCATCATTGCAGCCATGTCTTTACTGTACATTACAAAATCGTTTGGACAGGTTCTCTTTAAGTCATCAATTTGTTCATGAAGCCGACAACTGTACTGCACTAACGGAGTAAAAATGTAGGATTTAGAAGTTTTTTCACAATATCACCAGCATAGTTGCAGAATCAAGTCAGCAATCAAAATGACACATTATGTACCTGACATTCGCATTGTCCTTTTCCTACTGTTGCTTAAGCTGGACTATATGTATTTTGCTGAACTGCAAGTTGCTTAGAAATATTAATCACCATAAATATTGACAGCCACGATGTTATGGCTGCGGGAAGCATTTTTCCTGTAATAGCATATAAATAATTTGATGTTGTTAATCCAGTACAATAAACTGTCATGTGGCTGAAACTCTACATCAGGGGTTTAGCCTCATACAATTTCTTAATGGTGGAATATTGACCTATGCAGCAGCCAGCAGGCAAATTATTCCATGAGTTTCCAGGACACACTTATTGTCCCTCAGTGAGCCTCTAATACAACTAAACCCTAAAGATCCATAAGAAGGGAACTTGCAACCAGAATTTATTTTACAGTTAATTCACAAATATTCTAATAGACCTTATTGACATGTCCTGTGTGTGCAAGAATAATAACCAAGTTTACAGCGAACAAGTTCAGCATGGATGGAGGGTCGAACCTTAGAATAATTTCCTCTGGTGGAACTCTGGTCTGACAGTGACTACAGTCGGCCAGGACAGGTTCACTTGGTGGCCAAAGCAATATAACATTATTAGCCACTAATTAGCTGTAGAAAGAAATTTAATTATTTATTTTTTTACATTTTTGAATTGTGCCTTCACTATCAATTGTAACCTAGGTGGCCTTCCACTCAGTCTACCTGTTGTCTTAACCCATTATTCCATTATAATATGTATAATATATATTAAAGGATGAAATACGAAAACTCTAGATCTGAAGGTGATATAATATTTGACATGTCTTTTATTTCAGAATTTAATGGTCGCTGCTCGGTGTACAGCAATCCAATACTATGAATTAAAGAGCTTACCAGAGAAATGTTTCTAAAACAGTATAGATTTCCTTCATTGAGTTGACAGTCATTATTATTTACAAGTCAGGAAAAAAACAACATTAAAATCAAATCTTTTTGACTGTATACAGAAATCTTTCTGCAAATAGATGCTGACAAGTACTCAGGTTAATTGAAAACCTCTTTACTGATGAAAATGTTCCAGTGAATGATTGTGCTTTTAGGTATGAACCCTTGGATCTACTGAGCAGCGATTATGTCTTTACCAATAGTTAAGGGGGTCATCCTAACAAGAGTAGGATAACCTTTATCATCAGGCTTGGACTGGCTTGACAGGGGACCAGGGTCTTCGATGGGTATCTGAGCCAGGGCATACCGATCATGGATGTAAAGCAGATAGTTTGACTGGGCTTTGATTGGTGTGGGCCTACTGGTAACAGAGCTAGTTTCAGCTGAATATACAGTGGGTACGGAAAGTATTCAGACCCCTATAATTTTTTTCACTTTTTGTTGCATTGCAGCCATTTGGTAAATTCTAAAAAGTTCATTTTTTTTCTCATTAAAGTACACTCTGCACCCCATTTTGACTGAAAAAAACAGAAGTGTACACAAGGCCCCCAACAGGAGACATATGAATTAATATTCTATGGTGACCATGGAAAGGAGGAGATAGTGGATGGCGGGTTGTGTATACTATATACAGAATACACTATACACTAAATATTTTATTATACACTATATCTATAATATAACCGGGGATGCGGGTCTCTGTCCGAAGCCTCGATAGACTGCGCATGCGCGACGCGCAGTCTGGCTCCAGACAGAAGACCGCATCCAGCCGTTACAGGTAAGAGGAGGTGTATGGCGTCGGAGATCACGGTATGCGTAGGCATTGAACGCACACTGCGATCTCCGGCGCCATACTTACATACTTACCTGACCGGGAAGAGCGTTGCCGCGGCGCCTCTCTTCAGCGGAGACCGGGGGCGGAGTGAAGGCGTCGGATCGGCGCGTGCGCATAGCGCTATCCTTCGCCATTCTACTGAAGACACATTTACAGTGTGTCTTCAGCAAAATGGCGCCGGACAGCGCGGTGCTCTGGCGCCGGACAGCGTGGTGCTCCGGCGCCGCACTCCTCCCCCGGCCTCCGGCAGAACAGGACGCTGCAGCGCTGGAGTACAGAGAAGAAAGGTGAGTAGAACTGTTTATTTTTTTGGGGATGTGTGTATAGTGGGGGGGTGAGGGGTGCCACGCATACCGGGATTAGGGGAGCCATGGATACCAGAATAGGGATGAGGGGAGCCACGCATACCAGAATAGGGATGAGGGGTGCCACGCATACCGGGATTGGGGATGAGGGGTGAAACGCATACCAGGATTGGGGATGAGGGTTGCCATGCATACCAGGATTGGGGATGAGGGGTGCGATGCATACCAGAATAGGGATGAGGGGTGCCACGCATACCAGGATTGGGGATGAGGGGTGCCCTGTATAACAGGATTGGGGATGAGGGGTGCCACGCATACCAGGATTGGGGATGAGGGGTGCCACGCATACCGGATTGGGGATGAGGGGTGCGACGCATACCAGGATTGGGGTTGAGGGGTGCCACGCATACCAGGATTGGGGATGAAAGGTGCCACGCATACCAGAATAGGGATGAGGGGTGCCACGCATACCAGGATTGGGGGTGAGGGGTGCCACGCATACCGGGATTGGGGATGAGGGATGCCACGCATAACAGAATAGGGATGAGGGGTGCCACACATACTGGGATTGGGGATGAGGGGTGCCACGCATACCAGGATTGGGGATGAAAGGTGCCACGCATACCAGAATAGGGATGAGGGGTGCCACGTATACCGGGATTGGGGGTGAGGGGTGCCACGCATACCGGGATTGGGGATGAGGGATGCCACGCATAACAGAATAGGGATGAGGGGTGCCACACATACTGGGATTGGGGATGAGGGGTGCCACGCATACTGGGATTGGGGATGAGGGGTGCCACGCATACCAGAATAGGAATGAGGGGTGCCACGCATACCAGGATTGGGGATGAGGGGAGCCACGCATACCGGGATTGGGGATGAGAGGAGCCACGCATACCGGGATTGGGGATGAGGGGTGCCACGCATACCGGGATTGGGGATGAGGGGTGCCACGCATACCGGGATAGGATGGTGGGGGCAACACAAATACCAGGAGGGGGCAGCACATACCAACATGGGAGACCATATACCAATAAAAATGCTCGCCACCCGGGCGTAGAACGGGTGGTTCAATAGCTAGTGTTATATATATACAGTGCACTATACACAATATACATAGTATACACTATATACAGAGCTCCTGTGTTTAATGTCACCGTGTGATTACTGTATTATCTGTACACTTACACTATATACTATCTGCAGTTCTCCTGTGTATAATGTCACTGATGATC
The DNA here is from genome assembly GCF_046119375.1 of Phyllobates terribilis. Taxonomy (NCBI): domain Eukaryota; kingdom Metazoa; phylum Chordata; class Amphibia; order Anura; family Dendrobatidae; genus Phyllobates; species Phyllobates terribilis. The sequence goes on along the minus strand of NW_027362765.1, from coordinate 596,420,206 downwards.
ACTGTATTGCCTGTACACTGACACTATGTACAGCGCTCCTGTGTATAATGTCACTGGTGATCCCTGTATTGTCTGTACACTGACACTATGTACAGCGCTCCTGTGTATAATGTCACTGGTGATCCCTGTATTGTCTGTACACTGACACTATGTACAGAGCTCCTGTGTATAATGTCACTGGCGATTCCTGTATTACCTGTACACTATATTCAGAGCTTCTGTGTATAATGTCACTGGTGATCCCTGTATTACCTGTACACTGACACTATTTATACAGAGCTCCTGTGTATAATGTCTCTGGAGATCCCCATACATTATATGCTATATACAGAGCTCATTTGTATAATGTCCCTGGTGAGTCACTGCATTACCTGTACACTATACATGTCTACTATACACAGAGTTCTTGTGTATAATGGCACTCATGGTAATATTAGTGTTATTAGTAGTGTTCAGTGAGCATGCTCGACACTGCTCGGTACTTGGAGCCAATGAACATGCAGGGATTGCCAGCCAGTCACTGTAATGCCGCAGCCATGTTGTTTGTGGGCATTACAGTGATTGGCTGGCCGCACAGCGTCACCTCGAGTATTTAAAACCGGGCGCCGCCATCTTGGACACATAAATAGAAAAAGCCTTGGCACTCAAATATTCAAAGCGGTGAAATTTTTATTTGCAGTCCATAAGCATAAAAAATGTTTCGGTCATAGTGACCTTCATCAGTTAACGATTTCAGTATATTGTGGGGTTTGGATGAACTATTCCTTATGGGAACAAAAATGTTGAGGACCACCTTAGAGTGAGGGACTTAGCAGGCTCCACAACGCGGTATCCACCGCATCTTGGACACAGTCGCTCCGGATCAGACAGTGTAGGGTCAGTGCTGCAGAGCTAGGGAGAGAGTTATACTGCGAAATAGTTCGTGTAGGGTCTCTAAAGGCTGCCAAATCAAACAAACAGTCCTTCTCAGGACTAGTATCCATCCCAGATATCAGGCAGGCAGGCAGGCTGTATAGGAGATGCAGTGGTTATACCAACAAACACTGCATTACAGTCCTGTGTGCTCCTGCTGGTAAAATTGCTAGACTTATCCCCAGGTCTCAGGGGCCATGAAAAATCCTTTTTTTTTCATCTAAATCCTGTTTTGTTTTTTTTCCTCAGTCAGATTGTACAAATACCCATCTTATTAACCTTTTGGTATTCCTCCCCCCAAAAAAAAAAAAAATTGAGCGTGTCTGTGAGTGTTCAGACACAAATATATCTGTTTAAAAGAGTCTGGTGTAGGCCAGAGAACTAGAACTGTGTTTTTCCTCTTCCATGGTACAAATCTGGGTGTTATCAACCTGCTTGCCTTTTTTCCATAAAAAAAAAACAGTTTGAGTGTGTCGCTGACTGTTCAGACACAAATATATCTATTTTAACAAGTCTGGTATACAGCAGGAAATTATAACTGTGGTTTTGCAGTTCCACGGTTCAAATCGCTGTATTATCCACTTTTTTTTTTTCCATAAAAAAAAACATTTTCAGTGTCTCGATGACTGTTCAGACACCAATATATCTGTTTAAAAGAGTCTGGTGTAGGCCAGAGAAATAGAACTGTGGTTTTCCTCTTCCACGGTTCAAATCTTCTTTCTACTACCCTTTTGCCATTGACAGTGCGAGTGTAAGCTATTTTACTTAATTTACAATGGGCAAGGTGCGTGGCAAGGGACGTGGAACTGGACGTTCTGGTGATGGTGCGTGCAGAGGTGAAAATGTGCCAAGGTGAAAATGTGCCACAGCCAACAGCCACATCTTCTCGCTCCCAGTTCTTGACCGAATTACTAGGGAAGCACACAACAGCACCACTATTGTGAACTGATCAGTGTGAACAGGTTATTAATTGGATAGCAGATAATATTTCCAGTCACCTGGGCACCACCACCTCTGGTCTGTCTTCCACACAGTCAAGTGTTAGTAGCCTTGAGTCTCGACTGCATACTCCTCCTCACCCTGATGCTCCTTCCTTCCACCACGCCGAGTGTCATCAGACAGCAACTGATCCCACAGTTGGACACTCTGAAGAGCAGTTCACTGGTTCATTTCCATATTTGTGCCCCTCGCCTGCTCCGCTTGAAGTGGTGGAAGAGGAGATCCAATGTAGCGATGACCACCACCAGCATGATCAGGCACATGTCAGCAAAGCACCCGACTTTGTGGGGCGAACCCCAGGGTCCACGACCAGTGTCAGCGGGTGTCACCACTGCTTCTTCCGCTGTTGTGCGTGTAAGAGAACCCCATGTCGTGCGTGCAAGGCAATCCCCTGTCCATACTGCATGCAAAGATGCCCCCTCCTCTCAGTCTTCACTTGTTATGGCAGTTTCTCAAGAACCACATCAACGTCCATGTCCACGTCCCACCGCAGCGTTCAATTGTCCATATCCCAGAGCTTTGAACGAAAGTGCAAATTCACAGCCAACGCCCCACAGGCCACAGTCCTAAATTCGCACATTTCACGACTGCTTGCGTTGGAAATGCTGCCTTTTAGGCTGGTGGAGACGGAATCCTTCCGCAACCTTATGGCGGTGGCCATCCCTCGGTACTCGGTCCCCAGCTGACACTATTTTGCCCCATGTGCCATCCCCGCACTACACAAGCACATGTCCCAAAACATCTGCCGTGCCCTCAACAACGCAGTTACTGGGAGAGTCCACCTGACAACAGACACGTGGACAAGTGCTTGCGGCCAGGGACAATACATCTCCCTGACGGCACACTGGGTAAACAAAGTGGAAGCCGGAACCCAGTCGGTCCTTGGGACGGAACACATCCTCCCCACACCGAGGATTGCGAGCCCTATGTCAAGTCAGAGTGGCCCCCACAGTGTACAGCTCCTGCGCATCATCCTCCTCCTCATGTTCAGCCTCCATCTCAGATATCACCACATCAATTACAAGCTGGAAGCACTGGAGTACTGCCTCCGCCAAGCGGCAACAGGCTGTGCTGAAACTCATAAGCTTAGGTGATAAACCTCACACTGCTTGTGAGTTGTGGACAGCTGTGAAAGAGCAGGCAGATCTGTGGCTGAGACCGCTGAATCTACATCCAGGCATGGTCGTGTGTGACAATGGCCGGAACCTGGTGGCAGCTCTGAGGCGAGGCGAGATCACACACGTACCATGCCTGGCTCATGTGCTTAGCCTCGTGGTTCAGCGGTTTCTTAAATCGTACCCCGAGTTGCCAGATCTGCTCGTCAAAGTACGACGCCTGTCACCTCTTTTTTGCAAGTCGGCTACTGCTTCCGATGCCCTTGCTGTGTTGCAGCAGCAGCGTTTGCAGCTTCCGGCACACCGACTGTTGTGTGATGTCCCCACACATTGGAACTCTACCCTCCACATGTTGCAAAGGATTTGTGAGCAGAAGAGAGCAGTTGTGGAGTACCAGCTGCACAAGGCCGTTGATATTCAGGTCAGACTCCACACATAAGACCTCAGGGGTGGACCTGGATGTCTGACATATGTACTGTCCTGACAAACTTTGAGGTGTCCACCAAGATGGTGAGTGGCGATGACACCATCATTAGCGTCAGCATCCAACTTGCCTATCTTTTGCAATGCTTTCTGCAGAGAATTAAAGAGGAGGCATTGCAGTCAGAGTATGATGAGATGGATCAAGAAGTCGTAGCAGGCGATTACACACAGCCCAGCCTCTTCTCATCCCAATGTGCATTGGGGGACAATGACGGAGAGGAGGAGGAGGAGGAAGAACAGGAGCTGGTATCATGCGCTGTAGACGGTAGTACCTGTACAAGTGTCATACCGTCGGTTCAGCGTGGGTGGCCTGAGGACAGAGGGGGGGGGAGGAGGAGGAGGAGAGCATGGTCACTCGTCATCTTGATGAGGACACGGAAGTCTTGCCTGTTACCAGTCTGGCACGCATGGCTGACTTTATGTTATGCTGCCTTATGTGACCCTCGGGTTGTCAAAATTTTGGGCGACAGTCATTACTGGTTGGTGACACTTTTAGACCCCCGCTACAAGGAGAACTTTCACTCTCTTATTCCTGAGGTGGAGAGGTCTACCAATATGGAGCAGTACCAGAAGGCCCTTGCTGCAGAACTGTTAAAAAAATTCCCATCTGAACACGCTAGCGGCAAAGGTCACAGTTCGTTGCCCAACCCAGGCGCAACTCCAATCCAGCAGAGGCAGGGGAACACTGTCAACATTCTGGGAGAGTTTTCTGAAACTCGCCCAGCTTACAGGCCCTGAGGCGTGGGGTACTCTCACAAGGAGTGGACATTTCAAAAGATGGTGAGGGAGTACCTTGCGACCGTACCAGCATCCTCCGTGATTCCTCTGTGCCTTTTAATTATTGGGTATCCAAGCTGGACACTTGGAATGAACTCGCTCTGTACGCCTTGGAGGTCCTGGCCTGCCCTGCCGCTAGCGTGTTATCGGAGCGTGTTTTTAGTGCCGCTGGGGGAATTATAACTGATAAGCGCACTCGCCTGTCAACTGACAATGCTGACAAGCTGACCCTTATCAAAATGAACAAGGGCTGGATTGGGCCAGACTTCTCATCACCACCAAATGACAGCAGAGTAACATAAAGTCAAATCCACTGTGTTATTTCGGGAGGTGTATTCACATGCACCGCTTCACACCCACACATGGGTATAAGCTTCCTCATTTCGGCTGTTTTTTGCTCTTCTCCTTATCCTCAGCCTCCACCACCACTATACCACCAGGGTGACCGTGTTCCGTGTTGCCAGCATTGCAAGTTCCTCCAGCTTTTGCTTGGAAGGCATAGGCAAAGACTATGGGAGACCCACTCCCCAATAATGGGAATAATGTTTGTAATATGCTGTACTGCATGGCTCTTGTAAGGGGCATTGCAAGTTCCTCCGTCCTAATTTTTGGCAGCTTTTGCTTGGAAGGCATAGGCAAAGACTATGGGAGACCCATTCCCCAATAATGGGAATAATGTTATTAATGTCCTGTACTGCATGGCTCTTGTAAGGGGCATTAAAATCGTCTTGTTAAGCTACTGTGAACTCCACGTCTCTTCCAAGGGTCATTGATATTGTCTTTTTATTCCACTGGGACCTCCACGTCTCTTCCAAGGGGCATTGATATTGTCTTTTTATTCAACTGTGACCTCCACGTCTCTTCCAAGGGGCATTGATATTGTCTTTTTATTCCACTGGGACCTCTACCACTCTTCCAAGGGGCATTGATATTGTCTTTTTATTCCACTGGGACCTCCATGTCTCTGCCAAGGGGCATTAAAACCATATTGTTAAACCACTCTGAACTCCACGTCTCTTCCAAGGGGCATTAAAACCGTCTTGTTAAGCTACTGTGACCTGCACGTCTCTTCCAAGGGGCATTAAAACCATCTTGTTAAACCACTCTGAACTCCACGGCTCTTTCGAGGGGCATTAAAACCATCTTGTTAAGCTACTGTGACCTCAACGTCTCTTCCAAGGGGCATTAAAACCGTCTTGTTAAACCACTCTGAACTCCATGTCTCTTCCAAGGGGCATTAAAATCGTCTTGTTAAGCTACTGTGACCTCCACATCTCTTCCAAGGGTCATTGATATTGTCTTTTTATTCCACTGGGACCTCCACCACTCTTCCAAGGGGCATTGATATTGCCCTTTTATTCCACTGCGACCTCCACCACTCTTCCAAGGGGCATTGATATTGTCTTTTTATTCCACTGCGTCCTCCACCACTCTTCCAAGGGGCATTGATATTGTCTTTTTATTCCACTGTAACCTCCACCACTCTTCCAAGGGGCATTGATATTGTCTTTTTATTCCACTGGGGCCTCCACCACTCTTCCAATGGGCATTGATAGTGTCTTTTTATTCCACTGCAACCTCCACCACTCTTCCAAGGGGCATTGATATTGTCTTTTTATTCCACTTCGACCTCCACCACTCTTCCAAGGGGCATTGATATTGTCTTTTTATTCCACTGTAACCTCCACCACTCTTCCAAGGGGCATTAAAACCGTCTTGTTAAACCACTCTGAACTCCACGTCTCTTCCAAGGGGCATTAAAACCGTCTTGTTAAACCACTCTGAACTCCACACCTCTTCCAAGGGGCATTGAAATGTTGTTTTTAATTACCTCTAACCTCCACGACTCTTCCAGCGGGCATTGCATTTCCTCCTAATTTTAGTCAGCTTTCGCTTTTCAATGCATAGGCGAACACTAAGGGAGACCCACTCCCCAATAATGGGTAGAAGGCTTTTAGTACACTGTAATCCACGTCTGTTTCAAGAGGCATTGCAGTTTCTCCTAATTTTTGGAAAGCCTTCCATTCACTGCTTAGGCCAACAGTGTACAGGAGATCCAGCTGCTATAAATGGAAAAAACTGTTTAGTTAAGGCCCTCTGACCTCCATGTCACTTCCAAGGGGCATTGGAGTGCCTCGAAATTTTTGGTAGGCATTGCACTCACTGTATGCCCTATAACTGTGTAGCCGAACCGCTCCTTTTGGTACAGAAACATATCCTACAAGACATGTGTGGTTGACTGGCCTGATATTGATGTGAATGGTCCCTGTTCCTCCTGCTCTTTCTCCTTTGCCACCACCTCATCCATCATTCATCACCTGAAGCTTTGTTTTAACGGGAGTCATAGAACTGGGATAGTAGCAGGGAAACATCCAGCAATCCTCGAAGGAGGTAAGATATGCGCCAAAACGCTGACCACCTCAGGCCTAGCTGCTACTACATACATGCGCTTGCATTCCAAGGAACAGAAAGCTAAGGAGATGGATGGCCTCATGATCATGAATAATTTACTCGTTGTGTAGGAGGCCGACCACTGCTGCTGTCTACCTTCTGAACTTTGTGTTGAAGCCTGATTGACCCAGGATCCGCAATCCTCTATGTCTGGAGGAAGTGTTGCATCCCAGTGTCCAACTGTGTCCCGGCTTCCACAATATTAACCCAGTGTGAAGGCGTCAGTGAGATGGACCATCCCTGGCCACATTCACTTGTCCACGTGTTTGTGGTTAGACTGTTCTTCCCACTAAATGCACTGGGGAGGACACAGGTAATGTTTTGGTATGTGCACTTGTGTATAAGGTGCACCGGGACAAATAGGGGCTGCTGGGGACCGTTATGGACACCCGGCCACCCTCATGCGGCTGGGGACCGCGTGTGGGCACCCGGTCGCAGGGCGGCTGGGGACCGAGTATGGACACCCGGCTGCCCCCTGGCGGCTGGGGACCAAGTGTGGACACCCGGCCCCTAGGTGGCTGGGGACTGAGTATGGATACCAGGCCGCCGACGCAGCCATGACGTGGTGGCCAGATTCCGCCTCCACATGCCTAAAAGGCCCAATTTCAAGTGCAAGCAAGCAGTATGGTATTGCAGCCTGGGGGTGGGTGGGTGGCAGGCTGTATACTTGCGCTTGCATTACAAGGAATGGGGGAGGTTCAATTAAACACTGCCCTGGGACAAAGACTTGAACGGGGACAGTTGCAAGTCTGCAATGACAGGTGCAGGGCGGGAGGCATCTTCACATGTGCCATGAACAGGGGGTTGGCGTGCACACACTACAGCGGAATAGGCTGTCCTTCCCACTAAATGCACTGGGGAGGGCAGAGGTAATGTTTTGGTATGCGCTTGTGTATAAGGCACACCGGGACAAATAGGGGCAGCTGGGGACTGTTTATGGACACCCGGCCACCCCCAGGCGGCTGGGGACCGTGTGTGGGCACCCGGTCGCGGGGCAGCTGGGGACCGAGTATGGACACCCGGCCGCCCCCTGGCGGCTGGGGACCAAGCGTGGACACCCGGCCGCCAGGCGGCTGTGGACTGAGTATGGATACCAGGCCGCCGACGCAGCCATAACATGGTGGCCAGATTCCGCCTCCACATGCCTAAAAGGCCCAATTTCAAGTGCAAGCAAGCAGTATGGTATTGCAGCCTGGGGGTGGGTAGGTGGCAGGCTGCATACTTGCGCTTGCATTACAAGGAATGGGGGAGGTACAATTGAACACTGCCCTGGGACAAAGACTTGAACGGGGACAGTTGCAAGTCAGCAACGACAGGTGCAGGGCGGGAGGCATCTTCGCATCTGCCATGAACAGGGGGTTGGCGTGCACATACTACAGCGGAATAGGCTGTCCTTCCCACTAAATGCACAGGTAATGTTTTGGTATGCGCACTTGTGTATAAGGCGCACCGGGACAAATAGAGGCAGCTGGGGACCGAGTATGGACACCCGGCCGCTCCCTGGCGGCTGGGGACCGAGTGTGGACACCCGGCCGCCGGGTTGCTGGGGACTGAGTATGGATACCAGGCCGCCGACGCAGCCATGACATGGTGGCCGGCGTCTGCCTCCACAAGCCTAAAAGGCCTCATTTCAAGTGCAAGCAAGCTAGCAGTATGGTATTGCAGCTTGGGGGTGGGTGGGTGTCAGGCTGCACACTTACGCTTGCATTCCAAGAAAACAAAGCAGATGCTAACTTCTATCATCATCATCATGCTCCTCACCTTGGCACTCTCAACTCCCCTGATGGAGAAGCCAGGGCCCACCGGAGGAGTCTGGTTGTCTGGTGGGCTCGTCCAATGCTGCCCTAAAGAAGGCCAGGCTAAGAAAAGTGTGGGGAAGGTTACTGGGACAAATAGTGGCGGGTGGGAACTGAGTATGGAGACCTCGCTGCCGAAGCAGCCATGAGGTAGTGGCCAGCTTCGGCCTCCTCCAAACTAAAAGGCCCCATTTCAAGTGTAAGCTAGCAGTATGGTATTGCAGCCAGGTGGTGGGTGGGTGGTAGGCTGCACACTTACGCTTGCATTCCAAGAAAACAAAGCAGATGCTAACTTCTATCATCATCATGCTCCTCACCTTGGCACTCTCAATTCCCCTGATGGAGAAGCCAGGGCCCACCGGAGGAGTCTGTTTGTCTGGTGGGCTCGTCCAATGCTGCCCTAAAGCAGGCCAGGCTAAGAAAAGTGTGGGGAAGGTTACCGGGACAAATAGTGGCGGCTGGGGACTGAGTATGGAGACCTCACTGCCGAAGCAGCCATGAGGTAGTGGCCAGCTGCGGCCTCCTCCAAACTAAAAGGCTCCATTTGAAGTGCAAGCTAGCAGTATGGTATTGCAGCCTGGGGGTGGGTGGGTGGCAGGCTGCACACTTACACTTGCATTCCAAGAAAACAAAGCAGATGCTAACTTCTATCATCATCATCATGCTCCTCACCTTGGCACTATCAGCTCCCCTGATGGAGCAGCCAGGGCCCACCGAAGAAGTCTCTGGTTGTCTGGTGGGCTCGTCCAATGCTGCCCTAAAGCAGGCGAGGCTAAGAAAAGTGTGGGGAAGGTTCCCGGGACAAATAGTGGCGGCTTGGGACTGCGTATGGAGACCTTGCCACCGACGCAGCCATGAGGTAGTGGCCAGCTTCGGCCTCCTCCAAACTAAAAGGCCCCATTTCAAGTGCAAGCTAGCAGTATAGTTTTGCAGCCTGCAGGTGGGTGGGTGGTTGGCTGCATATTTGCGCTTGCATTGCAAGGAATGGATTAGGTACAATTTAACACTGCCCTGGGACAAGGACTTGCACGGGGATAGTTGCATGTCTGCATCTTCTGATGCGGCAAGGATCACTTCTGATGGGCACACTTTTAGGCAGTGACCTGGGTTCAGAGATGCTTCTAGGGGTCTTCCCCATGCTGTTCCCATGTCTTTTCAGCACTATATGCATGTGTCACACAGCACATGGCCAGATAAGGTTGTAAAATGTTAAAATGACATTTCCCGGTGAATGCATTTGTCATGGTTGAAAGCAATACAAAAGTGCAAAAACGCATAAAAAATGCTACTGTCACTATAGTTTTGGGCACTTTTTAGGCTTTCTACAGACTGCCGGGGGTGCCGCCGCAAAAATGCTCAGGTCTCCCATAGACTAACATTGGGCTCGTTGCTCGGGTCGAGCACCCGAGTATCACGGCGAGCTCGGCCCTAGCTTCAAGCACCCGAGCATTTTAGTGCTCGCTCAACACTAATAATAACTAATAGGCGCATCTGCCTATCAACTGAAAATACTGACAGGCTGACTCTCAAAATGAACAAGGCCTGGAGTGGGCCAGACTTTTCAACCCCATTGGATGACAGCAGCAGAACATAAAGCCAGTTTAATTGTTTATTTTTTTCTGGTGTATTCCCATGTAACTCTTCCCACCCAACAAAGGGTTTACAGTTCATAGTTGCTTCTTCTTCTTGTCCTCCTCCTTCACCATATCAACAGTGTCATCGGGGCGGCCCTTGCTCCAAATTTTTAGAGGGTCATTATGCAGCCCTCGCTCCAAATTTTTACAGGATTATCGTGTGGCCCTTGCTCTAAATTTTTACAGGGTCATCATGTGACCCTTGCTCCAAATTTTTAGAGGGTCATTATGCAGCACTCGCTCTAAATTTTTAGAAGGTCATCATGCAGCACTCGCTCCAAATTTTAAGAGGGTTATTATGCAGCTCTCGCTCCAAATTTTTAGAGGGTCATCATGTGGCAATCGCTTCAAATTTTTAGAGGGTCATCATGTGGCCCTCACTAATAATTTTTAGAGTTTCGTCATGTGACTCTCGCTCTTAATTTTTCCAGGGTGTGTACGATGCCCTCCTTTATAATTTTTACAGGATGTGCATGAGGCCTACCTCTACAATTCTCTTACATATACAGTACAGACCAAATGTTTGGACACACCTTCTCATTTCAAGATTTTTCTGTATTTTCATGACTATGAAAATTGTACATTCACACTGAAGGCATCAAAACTATGAATTAACACATGTGGAATTATATACTTAACAAAAAAGTGTGAAGCAACTGAAAATATGTCTTATATTCAAGGTTCTTCAAAGTAGCCACCTTTTGATTTGATGACTGCTTTGCACACTCTTGGCATTCTCTTGATGAGCTTCAAGAGGTAGTCACCGGAAATGGCTTTTACTTCACAGGTGTGCCCTGTCAGGTTTAATAAGTGGGATTTCTTGCCTTATAAATGGGGTTGGGACCATCAGTTGTGTTGTGCAGAAGTCTGGTGGATACACAGCTGATAGTCCTACTGAATAGACTGTTAGAATTTGTATTATTGCAAGAAAAAAGCAGCTAAGTAAAGAAAAACGAGTAGCCATCATTACTTTAAGAAATGAAGGTCAGTCAGTCCGAAAAATTGGGAAAACTTTGAAAGTGTCCCCAAGTGCAGTTGCAAAAACCATCAAGCGCTACAAAGAAACTGGCTCACATGAGGACCGCCCCAGGAAAGGAAGACCAAGAGTCACCTCTGCTTCTGAGGATAAGTTTATCCGAGTCACCAGCCTCAGAAATCGCAGGTTAACAGCAGCTCAGATTAGAGACCAGGTCAATGCCGCACAGAGTTCTAGCTGCAGACACATCTCTTCAGCAACTGTTAAGAGGAGACTTTGTACAGCAGGCCTTCAAGGTAAAATAGCTGCTAGGAAACCACTGCTAAGGACAGGCAACAAGCGGAAGAGACTTGTTTGGGCTAAAGAACACAAGGAATGGACATTAGACCAGTGGAAATCTGTGCTTTGGTCTGATGAGTCCATATTTGAGATCTTTGGTTCCAACCACCGTGTATTTGTGCGACGCAGAAAAGGTGAACGGATGGACTCTACATGCCTGGTTCCCACCGTGAAGCATGGAGGAGGAGGAGGTGTGATGGTGTGGGGGTGCTTTGCTGGTGACACTGTTGGGGATTTATTCAAAATTTAAGGCATACTGAACCAGCATGGCTACCACAGCATCTTGCAGCGGCATGCTATTCCTTCCGGTTTGCGTTTAGTTGGACCATCATTTATTTTTCAACAGGACAATGACCCCAAACACACCTCCAGGCTGTGTAAGGGCTATTTGACCAAGAAGGAGAGTGATGGGGTGCTACGCCAGATGACCTGGCCTCCACAGTCACCAGACCTGAACCCAATCGAGACGGTTTGGGGTGAGCTGGACCGCAGAGTGAAGGCAAAAGGGCCAACAAGTGCTAAGCATCTCTGGGAACTCCTTCAAGATTGTTGGAAGACCATTTCCGGTGACTACCTCTTGAAGCTCATCAAGAGAATGGCAAGAGTGTGTAAAGTAGTCATCAAAGCAAAAGGTGGCTACTTTGAAGAACCTAGAATATAAGACATATTTTCAGTTGTTTCACACTTTTTGTTACGTATATAATTCCACATGTGTTAATTCATAGTTTTGATGCCTTCAGTGTGAATGTACAATTTTCATAGTCAAGAAAATACAGTTAAATCTTGAAATAAGAAGGTGTGTCCAAACTTTTGGTCTGTACTGTATATATGTATATCCCCCAGTCGTAAATGTTTATTAGCCCTTGCAGTTAGTGCATAGACTTTACCAGTAGTGATGAGCGAGTGTTTGTTAGGCAATCCCAGCATGTGTCACAGGTGTCTAATAGCCGTGTCACATGCAGCCGTGGTGACACTAACATAGATGACGAGCACGCCGCAAATACTCTGCGAGCACCTGAGCATGCTTGTCGAGAGGATTAACAGAACATGCTCGCTCATCACTATTTACCAGTCTAGGAGTCCCACTACTTAAAAATGGGAAAAAATGTTTTCTGAGGACCTCCCCATTGTGTCTTCCAATGTATATTGCAGTCCCTACTTCTAATTTTTAGCAGCCCTTGCACTTAATGCATAGACTTTATGAGTCTAGGGGTCCCACTACCTAACAATTTTAACAGAATGTGTATGAGGACCTCCTTGATGTCTAATACAGGGTGTATCAGAGCCCGTCTGCCTTCTAATTTTTGGCAGTTCTTGCAATGACCACACAAGTTTTGTGAGTTTCAGAGTCCCTCCTTCAAAAATTAAACAAGATGTGTCTGGCCATGTCCTATAATTTTGGCTTATATATAAGTCATTAATACAGGAAATCATGTTTCCTAACAATTTTTTGTGTAAAATGCATTTTATCTTTGGTTTTGTATGTTTTACTGTTAGTCCGTATAAGTGGAGTATTACTCTGACAACATTGTTCCCAGCAGCTTCCTGAAATGCGTCCACGCGTCTTCCCTATCCTGTTCCCATTACATTTTGCTTCCATCCATTTCCGTGATTTTCCTGCCCCCTCCCCGGCCTCCTGTTAGGGACTTCCAGAAAAATTCTCGAGTCTCCCATTGACTTTCATTAAACTCGTTATTTGAGTCAAATGCGTCTGAGCGTCAGACGTGTTTAATTCGACTACCGAGCACTCAAGCATTTTAGTGGTCGCTCATCACTAGTCGCACACCCTTTGGAATAAATAGCTGCAATCAATTACTTCCTTTTAAGTATTAACAAGCTTCTTACACCTCTCAACTGGAATTTTGGACCAGTCTTCTTTTGCAAACTGCTCCAGGTCACTCATATTTGAAGGATACGTTCTCCCAACAGCAATTTTAAGATGTTCAATGCAATGTAGTTTCTGGATCCATTGCTGGCCACTTGAAAACTCTCCAGCGCTTTATTTCCATCTATTTCTGAGTGTTTCTTGACGTATGTTTACTTATGTTGAAGTATGACCTAGGGCACAAACCCAGGTTTATGACACTGGGCATTACATTGCGACTCAAAATACTTTGATAATATTCAGATTTCATGATGCCTTGCACACAGTCAAGGCACCCTGTGCCAGATGCAGCAAGACAACCCCACAACATGTTTCACCTTCCAACATATTTGACTGTATGTACTGTATTCTTTTCTTTGTAGGCCTCATTCTGTAGAATGATGTATTTTACCAAAAAGCTTTATCTTGGTTTCATCTGTCCACAAGACGTTTTCCCAGAAGGATTTTGGCTTACTCACGTTCATTTTGTCAAAATTCAGTCAATCTTATTATTTCTCTGGGTTAGCAGTGGGGTCCTCCTGGGTCTCCTGTCATAGCGCTTCATTTCAGTCAGATGTCGACGGATAGTTCGCGCTGACACTGATGCACCATGAGCCTGTAGGACAGCTTGAATTTCTTTGGAACTTGATTGGAGCTGCTTATCCAACATCCGGACTATCCTGTATTGCAGTTTTTCATAAATTTTTCTCTGCCATCCATGTCCAGGGAGATTAGCTACAGTGCCATGGGTTGTAGACTTCTTGATTATGTTGCACACCATGGTCAAAGGAACATCAAAATCTCTGGAAATGTACTTGTAACCTTGAGATTGTTATTGTTTAATAATTTTGGTTCTCAAGTTCTCAGACAGTTCTCTTTTCCTCTTTCTGTTCTCCATGCTTAGTGTGGCATACACAGACACATAATGCAAAGATTGAGTCAACTTCTCCCCTTTTTATCTGGTTTCAGGTGTGATTTTCATATTTTACACACCTGTTACTTGCCACAGGTGACTTTGAACGAGCATTACATGCTTGAAACAAAGTTATTTACCCACAATTATGGAAAGGAATTAACAATTTTGTCATGTCTATTTTTGAGTTTTTTGTGTGCAATTATGTCCAATTTGCCATTTTTTCTCAGTTTTTTTTGTGTTGTTCCAATACACACAAAGGAAATAAAAATGTGTATAAAAAAACATGTATAATTGCAATACTTTTCTGGCAGAAATGTTTCATTTTCTGGAAGAATTTCAGGCCATGAATGTACCTCTATGTACAGTGGGTACGGAAAGTATTCAGACCCTTTAAAATTTTTCACTCTTTGTTTCATTGCAGCCATTTGGTAAATTCTAAAAAGTTCAATTTTTTCTCATTAAAGTACACTCTGCACCCCATCTTGACTGAAAAAAAACCCAGAAATGTAGAAATGTTTGCAAATTTATTAAAAAAAGAAAAATTTAAATATCACATGGTTATGTATTCAGACCCTTTGCTCAGTATTGAGTAGAAGCACCATTTTGAGCTAGTACAGCCATGAGTCTTCTTGGGAATGATGCAACAAGTTTTTCACACCTGGATTTGGGGATCCTCTGCCATTCTTCCTTGCAGATCCTCTCCAGTTTCGTCAGGTTGGATGGTGAACGTTGGTGGATAGCCATTTTCTGGTCTCTCCAGAGATAAACAATTGGGTTTAGGTCAGGGCTCTGGCTGGGCCTGTCAATAATGGCCACAGAGTTGTTCTGAAGCGACTCCTTTGTTATTTTAGCTGTGTGCTTAGGGTCATTGTCTTGTTGGAAGGTGAACCTTCGGCCAAGTCTGAGGTCCAGAGCACTCTGGAAGAGGTTTTCACCCAGGATATCTCTGTACTTGGCCGCATTCATGTTTCCATCAATTGCAACCAGTCGTCCTGTCCCTGCAGCTGAAAAACACCCCCATAGCATGATGCTGCCACCACCATGTTTTACTTTTGGGATTGTATTGGGCAGGTGATGAGCAGTGCCTGGTTTTCTCCACACATACCCCACATTATCACCAAAAAGTTCTATCTTCATCGCATCAGACCAGAGAATCTTATTTCTCAATGTCTGGGAGTCCTTCATGTGTTTTTGAGCAAACTCTATGAGGGCTTTCATATGTCTTGCACTGAGGAGAGGCTTCCGTTGGGCCACTCTGCCATAAAGGCCCGACTGGTGGAGGGCTGCAGTGATAGTTGACTTTGTGGAACTTTCTCCCATCTCCCTACTGCATCTCTGGAGCTCAGCCACAGTGATCTTGGGGTTCTTCTTTACCTCTCTCACCAAGGCTCTTCTCCCATGATTACTCAGTTTGACTGCACGGCCAGGTGTAGGAAGACTTCTGGTGGTCCCAGACTTCTTCCATTTAAGGATTATGGAGGCCACTGTGCTCTTAGGAACCTTGAGTAATGCAGAAATTCTTTTGTAACCTTGGCTAGATCTGTGCCTTGCCACGATTCTGTTTCTGAGCTCCTTGAACAGTTCCTTTGAGCTCATGATTTTCATTTGGTCTGACATGCACTGTGAGCTGTGAGATCTTATATAGACAGGTGTGTGCCTTTCCAAATCAAGTCCTATCAGTTTACTTAAACTCAGCTGGACTCCAATGAAGGAGTAGAACCATCTCAAGGAGGATCACAAGGAAATGGACAGCATGTGACTTAAATATGAGTAACTCAGCAAAGGGTCTGAATACTTATGACCATGTTATTATTCAGTTTTTCTTTTTTAATAAATTTGCAAACATTTTTACATTTCTCTGGGGTGCGGAGTTTACTTTAATGAGAAAAAAAAAGAACTTTTTAGAATTTACCAAATGGCTGCAATGAAACAAAGAGTGAAAAATTTAAAGGGGTCTGAATACTTTCCGTACCCACTGCACATGTATAATCTGCTTCTGGGTTCACTGCCTTAAATACAGGTCAAGATGACCAAATTCTCCTATGTTTATCATTGTGAGCTGTGGAAGAACTGACCACAGAAGAAGTGAATATTATAATTTAATTTAGTTAGGGGTGCAGAGAGATGCAGCCCTGCCCCCCGAAGAGGAGGAGCAATGGATCGATTCCGAAGTCAGAGATAGGTGAGTATTAGAAGTCGGGACAAAGCCCTGGCGTGCCGGGACTGAGACCTTAAAATGGGACAGTCCTGCTAAATCTGGGACTGTTGGGAGCTATGGTATGTTATAAACTTTACAGTTTGCACTATAACTGATGGGGGGTGTTTCATATCTAGATTTTCATTTCTTGTCCATATATGGATGTATATACTGTGAAATTATTCATGATGTATAAAGTAGCATATACTGTGTGCAGAATTATTAGGCAAGTTGTATTTTAGAGGATTATTTTTATTATTGATCAACAACTATGTTCTCAATCAACCCAAAAGACTCATAAATATCCAAGCTTAATATTTTTGGAAGTTGGAGTGTTTTTTTTTAGATTTGGCTTTCTTAGGAGGATATCTGTTTGTGCAGGTAACTATTACTGTGCAGAATTATTAGGCAACTTAATAAAAACCAAATATAATCCCATCTCACTTGTTTATTTTCACCAGGTAAACCAATATCAGTGCACAAAATTTAGAAATAAACATTTCTGACATGCAAAAACAAAAACCAAAAGAATTAGTGATCAATAAAGCCACCTTTCTTTATGATGACACTCAACAGCCTTCCATCCATAGATTCTGTCAGTTGCTTGATCTGATTTCGATCAACATTGCGTGCAGCAGCCACCACAGCCTCCCAGACACAGTTCCGAGAGGTGTACTGTTTTCCCTCCCTGTAGATCTCACATTTTATGATGGACCACAGGTTCTCTATGGGGTTCAGATCAGGTGAACAAGGGGGCCATGTCATTATTTTTTCTTCTTTAAGACCTTTACTGACCAGTCACGCTGTGGAGTAGTTGGATGCATGTGATAGAGCATTGTCCTGCATGAAAATCATGTTTTTCTTGAACAATACCGACTTCTTCCTGTACCACTGCTTGAAGAAGTTGTCTTGCAGAAACTGGCAGTAGGTCTGGGAGTTGAGCTTCACTCCATCCTCAACCCGAAAAGGTCCCACAAGTTCATCTTTGATAATACCAGCCCATACCAGTACCCCACCTTCACCTTGCTGGTGTCTGAGTCGGAGTGGAGCTCTCTGCCCTTTATTGATCCAGCCTCTGGCCCATCCATATGGCCCATCAAGAGTCACTCATTTCATCAGTCCATAAAACCTTTGAAAAATCAGTCTTAAGATACTTCTTGGCCCATTCTTGACGTTTTATTTTATGCTTCTTGTTCAAAGGTGGTCGTTTTTTATCACACACCTTGTGCTTTTTGATACTCCAGTAACGTTGCAGCTCTGAAATATGGCAAAACTGGTGGCGAATGGCATCTTGACAGCTTCACTTTTGATTTTCCTCAATTCATGGGCATTTTTTTGCGCCTTTTTTGGACAACATGCTTCTTGCGACCCTGTTGGCTATTTGCCATGAAACGCTTGATTGTTCAGTGATCACGCTTCAAAAGTTTCGAAATTTCAAGACTGCTGCACCCCTCTGCAAGACATCTCACAATTTTGGACTTTTCAGAGCCCGTCAAATCTCTCTTCTGACCCATTTTGCCAAAGGAAAGGAAGTTGCCTAATAATTAAGCACACCTTATATAGGGTGTTGATGTCATTAGACAACACCCCTCCTCATTACAGAGATGCACATCACCAGATTTACTTAATTGGTAGTTGGCTCTCAAGCCTATGCAGCTTGGAGTAGGACAACATGTATAAAAAGTATCATGTGATCAAAATACGCATTTGCCTAATAATTCTGCACGCGGTGTAGACATGCCATCTGGTTAATGCCCCACATTCACTGCTGCTTACTTGTATCAAACACCAGACTTTATAAATTCCTCCCTTAGGCTGCGTGCCCACGATGCATTTTTTAAGCGTTTCCGCAGTGGCCAAAACGCTGCAGAAACGCTTAAAAAACGCATGGTAGAAGGCCTGCCATGTTCCCCAATGATAATCCGCATGTGCTGTGCACATGCTGCGGAAATTTCCGCTGCAGGTTATCATTGCGGAAAAAAACGCAGCACTACCAATTATTTTGCGGAAGTGCTGCATTTTCGCCGCCATTAACTTTCATTGGAAAGCTTGCATTCTGCATCACTGCATCTGTACATGCGGAATCCAAGCGTTTCAATGTGCGGATGGTACCCAGGTTTGGAGAAGAGGAGACTCTTCTCCGGACCCGGGTACCATAGAACCTGTAAAAAAAAGAATAAAATAAAAAATAAATATGATACTTACCTTCTGATGGCCCGCGGTCTCCTTGTCTTCACTTGCCGGCAGCTCGCGGTGGACTGAAGGACCTGCGCTGACGTCATAGTCATGTGACGGCAGGTCCTTCAGTGTAGTGTACCGCAAGCTGCCGGCAAGCGAGGACGGAGGGCAGCGAGACTCCGAGGGCCATCGGAAGATAAGTATAGATTTATTTTTTGACATTCTTTAAGGTCACACTATATAAATCCATTCCGTTTGCATGGATTTATATAGTGTGACTAAGTTGACAAGCACTTTCCAAGTGATGCTAAAATCGCTTGGAAAGCGCTTGTCAACACGCATGCGGAAATGCATGTGACGCGCCCCCTGGGCCGTGGGGTACTCGGTGCCGGGCCGGTCGATGTTAGGGGAGATGTTACAGTGGCGGTGACCCGGTCCGTGACCCAGGGCGGTCAATAAAAAGAGATTATTTACAGGGGATTTATAGTTTTTGTATTTTGTTTGTGACACCACCTGTGGTATGCGGCTAAAGGGAGCCGCCGCTGCGGAGCAGGTCCTCTGGAGGTGTTGTTAATGCAGCAGAGTTGGTTTAGCTCTCCACAGGTAGAGCTTAGCTCCAGGGCAGTGTAGATGTTGTTGATATTGAGGTAGCGCTCGTGGTGCAGTGTAGTGCAGGGGGTGATGGCGCAGCAATAATTTCTCAGAGACAGTGGGGTGCAGTCCTCAGGGTTTACTCACAGTTGTTAAGTTCTTCAGGTTGTACTTTCCGGATTACGACCTCCCACGTCGCGCTGCGTTCACAAGGCAGGGGCTCAGCAAACTCCCAGGTGTTTCAACAGTGGCTGACTGGACCCCATTCTATATGCCCTTCTCAGCCGTCTTCCTGCGCTGGCCCTCACCCTTCTTGCCCTGCGCCTCGCCAAACAATGTGACTCGCCCCCTGGGCCTAGTGTGGACGTGTGTGGGATACCCGGAGCCGGGTCTCTGGGGGTTGTAGAATCCGTGGCTGTGACCCGGTCCCGTGGCTCAGGGTGGTCAGGCCGATGGCGGTATTTTGTGGGGGTTTTAGGTTAATAGTCCGACTACGCCACCCGTGGATTGCGGTCAGCGCGGACTGCCGCTGCAAGGCAGACCGCTGGGGCTGATCGTGTGTGCAGCTGAGGTAGTGTGACTCCCCACGGGAAGAGTGGAGCCCCAGCGCAGTGTAGTTGATGGTGAAGGTGATAGTGCACGGGAGTCCCAGCACTAGTAGTGCTGGTGCGGCGATGAAGCAGGAACGACTCAGAGTCTTTGCAGTGCAGTTCAGTGTCTTTACTGGTGATATTAAGGCAGACCCTCCCGGGAGTACTGGCTAACATAAGGGGCCTGGTCAGTCTGCGAGCAAATAGGAGTTCCCCTGGCCAGGTGGAGTTGTAGGCCTCCCCATCTATCTGCACTCTTTCTGGCTACCTTGCTGTAAGCGGGTAGAAGTAGCCCACGTCCCTGAGTATACCGTGTGGTGCTCACCCGTATGGCTGGTGACTTGGGGCCTTCTATTAGCCTCCGCTCCTGGATGGCGGTGCTGGTCCCTTCCTTGTGACTGAGCCTCCGGGCTTCTATGGCCAGAGGACCTGGAATCCCCTGCCGGCTGGTTTCTGCTGCTGGGTGAATATCAGTCCCCACAGCCTCTGACTCCTGTGTCCGGTTATCAGATTCTTCTGCCAGGACGAGCTCTGCTCAGCTCCAGCCCCTGGTCTTCAGCTACTGCTCCTACAGAGCTCCTGCTGTAACTCTCCCTGTGTCTGGAACTGTCTCCAGGCTCTGACTGAACTCCCTAATCCCGCCCCAGACCCAGTTTATAAGGGCAGATTCCTCCCCTCCCAGATATGGGCAGGAAGTGTTGCATGCTTAGGGCTCCTGACCAGAGAAACCTCCCACTTGCTCTCAGACGTAATATTTCTATTACTGTGGCAACCAGACCCCTGGGGTGCCACAAATGTCCCAAGCTGGTATCCTCAGATCTTTCTGGGCAACCTGGAGTTCCCTGGATCCTATGTGGTTACCTTTTTGGCAACTTGAGTGCGGATGTGGCAACTGCACCCTGAAAGTACAGAAGCCTCCGGTTTCCAGTTGAACTTTGTAATTCTCACTGATTAGGGGCCGGTCCCCTCTGCGGCTCAATCCCTCCACCGCCTGGCAGATTCGGGCGTACGGGTGGCCTCCAGCACTGTCCGTACCCCTGGGATCCCTTCTTCATTCCTGGAGCCTTCCTCCTGCTCCTCTCCTCCTCAGTCTGTCCTGGGCCTTTCTGGCTAGGCCCTCCTCCTCCTGAGCAGAGCTCCCACAGAGCTCCTGCTCCCTCTACTTCTCCTCTCAGACTGCACTGACTGACTGCCCCCACCTTTCAAGATGGCTTCTCTCTATATACTATCCCTAACAAGTGCTCCCCTGATCTTCTTCCTCCACCCACACCCACTACATGGTTCCCCCTACTTTGGTTCCCCCCACTCCAGCCAGGGACAGGGCTCAGCAGGGAAGCGACACATCTTGCCCCTCCTGCTGGTCTGGAGTAGTGTAGTGTTGGATGTAGGTGTGTGGGTCCCGGCAGCACTTTATCCTTACCTGGGAGTGAGATACCACACCTCTGGGTGAGATGCAGTACCTCTGTAGCGACTAAACCCACAGGGCGCCACACATGTGAAGAACGCTTCACATCCGCTTGTCCCTGGCAGAAAAAATGCATGTACAATCCACATGTACAATCCGCATGCGTTTTTTCTGACAGGGAGATGCAGAAATGCTCAGAATAAAAACCTTAGCATTTCTGCATCATGGGCACATAGCCTTAAGGTTAAAAGACTAATGACCCTAGCTTCTCCGTGCCCTTGCCTCTAATGGCATATGATTAAATCATGATAATACAACCCAAAATACTGGTTCTGTTCTTATCTCTCATGGTACTGTCTCTTTACTTGCTTTTAAATCCTCTGAACTTGCAATATTTTAAAGTAAGTGATTACAGGGCTTTTCCCATACCTCACAACTTTTGAAGACCATAAAGAGGGACAAATTATCAGGCGTGCTACACTCACCGTGGCAAATGTTGGCCACGCCCCTGACCACACCGAAATCCACGCCCATGTTCCATTTCTTTTTCCCTTGGCAGGAGGAGATGTCAGTGGGGCGGTTGCAGTGAGGACATTTAGCAGATGCCTGAGACTGCAGGGTGCAGACCCAAATCCAGGATTATCCACTGTTTCCAGGGCATTTGGGACTAGAGATGAGTAGATCAATTCACGGGACTCCGGTCCAGCGTCCAGGTCAGTGATACTTAGTGTCTTGACGGGAGGTCTCAAATATCTTACCCTCCAGCGTCCTAGGTGCCCAGGCAGGCACAATGTCATCTTTTTGTCCTACTAATCTCTAGCTGGAACCTGTGGATTTATTTTTTGCTCATTCATTCATTCCCAGAGAGAGCTGCCAGAACTTTCTCATCTTTTTTGTAGCTTCACTATATGACATCTGGCTTTTTGGTGTCTGTAAAGCCATGTTCACACACAGCATAAATACTGTGTTTTTTTGTTTTCTGTAGGTGTCTGCACCAAACAACACAATAACAATCTTCTATGATTATTGCATTTTTGCTGCATTTTTTATGCTTTTTCCCCCTTGCGTGATTTTAAGTGATCTTTGTAGTACAGAAAAGCTTTGATTCTGCACTTAAAAAAGTAACTGCAGTTTTTACAAATGCGTTTTTTTAAGACTCCACATAAAAGCATCTAGAGAAAAAAAAAAGCACCAATCGCAGAGTTCAGCAGCGTCTTAAGACGCATCAAGGGTGGCGATTTAATGGAATCATATCCACTTTGTGTAGACATTTAGATCGTGTTCACAGTGTAAATGCTGCATTTTTTGCTGCTTTTTTTGCACAGAATTTCTGTTGTGTTTAACTCTCCAAGCAAATTGGAAATGTCTATGAAAGTGGAAGTAATTCCTTTGAAATTACCACCCTCTGTGCGTCTAAAGACGCTGCTGAACGATTTTGGTGCATTTTTTCTCTATAGGCATCTTCTGAAAAAAATGCATGGAGAAAAAAAGCTCTGTTGCATTTTTAAGCGCAGAATGAAAGCTTTTCTGTAATGTTAAAAAAGCGTTAAAAATTCTGCTTAACATCTGCACCAAAAAACACGTTAAATGTGGGGAATACGCATAAAACAAACGCAGCAAACACACAATAATCAGAGAAGATTGTTATTGCTTTGTGTGGTGAGGACATCTGCAGAAAAAAAGCTGAAAAAAAAGCAGTAGAAAAAATGCAGCATTTTCGCTACATGTGAACACAGCCTCAGAATTTTATTACATTTTTAATGGATTTAATAGAAAAAAATATCAATCACGCAATTTTTTTACACTATTTACCCATAAATAATTTAATCACTGTGTTGTGCAGGTTGTTACATTTACAGGGACACCAAATATGTCTGTTATTTGATGATTTGTGATATTCATTATTTTTTTTAAAAAAGTACATGAAAATGACAACATTTAAGTGTTTTTCATTATTTTTTAGTAATTTTATAGGATAAAAAATATCTCTTATATTCTCCCTCAAGAATACAAATACGGTACATAGAAACATACTGCTGTATACAATGTATCAGTACAATCTGCTTGTGGAGTGAGCGACTGCAATATACACTGTGTGCAGAATTATTAGGCAAGTTGTATTTTAGAGGATTATTTTTATTATTGATCAACAACTATGTTCTCAATCAACCCAAAAGACTCATGAATATCCAAGCTTAATATTTTTGGAAGTTGGAGTGGGTTTTTTTTAGATTTGGCTATTTTAGGAGGATATCTGTGCAGGTAACTATTACTGTGCAGAATTATTAGGCAACTTAATAAAAAACAAATATAATCCCATCTCACTTGTTTATTTTCACCAGGTAAACCAATATCAGTGCACAAAATTTAGAAATAAACATTTCTGACATGCAAAAACAAAAAACAAAAAAATTAGCGATCAATATAGTCACCTTTCTTTATTATGACACTCAACAGCCTTCCATCCATAGATTCTGTCAGGTGCTTGATCTGTTTTCCATCAACATTGCATGCAGCAGCCACCACAGCCTCACAGACACTGTTCCGAGAGGTGTATTGTTTTCCCTCCCTGTAGATCTCACATTTTATGATGGACCACAGGTTCTCTATGGGGTTCAGATTAGGTGAACAAGGGGGCCATGTCATTATTTTTTCTTCTTTTAGACCTTTACTGGCCAGCCATGCTGTGGAGTAGTTGGATGCATGTGATAGAGCATTGTCCTGCATGAAAATCATGTTTTTCTTGAACGATACCGACTTTTTCCTGTACCACTGCTTGAAGAAGTTGTCTTCCAGAAACTGGCAGTAGGTCTGGGAGTTGAGCATCACTCCATCCTCAACGTGAAAAGGTCCCACAAGTTAATCAAGTATTGACAAGGCTTGCAAGAGATGTCAAAAGCAATAAAAAAGGATTTTGGGGGTATGTCAAAAGTAAAAGAAAAGTCAAAGATGCTATAGGATTTTTACAGGATGAAAATGGAGAAATGGTAAGAGAGGATGTTGAGAAGGCCGAACTTTTTAATTCCTATTTTGCATCTGTTTTCTCTCAGAAAGAAAATGTAACATCGACTGATCTTCACTGTCCTTTTAAAGGAATAGAGGAATCCAAGTTATCTGTAAACAGAAAGATTGTGAGGGAATATTTAGCTAACATAAATGAGTTCAAGTCTCCAGGTCCAGATGAATTACACCCCAGAGTACTGAAGGAGATCGTAGAAGAAATTTTAGAACCACTCTCCATAATCTTTGAAAATTCTTGGAGAACAGGAGAAGTCCCAGAAGACTGGAGAAGAGCAAATGTTGTTCCTATCTTCAAAAAGGGGAAGAAGGTGGACCCAGGGAACTATAGGCCAGTGAGTCTGACTTCTATACCAGGAAAGATCTTTGAACAAATTATTAAACAACATGTATGTAAGTACCTGGATAAGAATGAAGTGATTAACCAGAGTCAGCATGGGTTTGTAACTAACAAGTCATGTCAGACTAACTTAATTTTCTTCTATGACAGAATCACTGACTGGGTGGATCAGGGAAATGCTGTAGATATAGTATATCTTGACTTCAGCAAAGCATTTCACAAAGTATCTCACACCATCCTTATTGAAAAAATGACCAAATATGCAATGGACCAGGCAACTGTTAGGTGGATTCATAACTGGCTTAGTGATCGGACTCAAAGGGTGGTTGTAAATGGCTTCACATCCAGCTGGATGAATGTCTCAAGTGGGGTACCACAGGGCTCCGTCCTGGGACCTGTATTGTTCAACATCTTTATCAATGATTTAGATGAAGGAATTGAGGGTAAACTGATTAAATTTGCTGATGACACAAAGCTAGGAGGGATAGCTAATACTAGAGAAGAGAGAGAGAGGATTCAAAAAGACCTAAATAAACTGGAGCAGTGGGCAGCAACCAACAGAATGGTTTTTAACAGGGAAAAATGCAAAGTACTACATCTGGGCAATAAAAATGAAAAAAGCATATACAGAATGGGAGGAATAGAGCTAAGCAACAGTACATGTGAAAAAGACTTAGGTATACTAATAGATCATAGACTGAACATGAGTCAACAGTGTGATGCAGCAGCAAAAAAGGCAAATACAATTCTGGGATGTATTAACAGAAGCATACAGTCTAGATCACGTGAAGTCATTATCGGTCTTTACTCCTCTTTGGTCAGACCTCATCTGGAATACTGTGTACAGTTTTGGGCACCACATTTTAAAAAAGACATAGACAAATTGGAGCAAGTTCAGAGAAGAGCGACCAGAATGGTGACTGGTCTGCAAACCATGTCCTATGAGGAACGGTTGCAGGATTTGGGAATGTTTAGCTTGCAAAAAAGAAGACTGAGAGGAGACTTAATAGCTGTATACAAATATGTCAAGGGCTGTCACATTGTAGAAGGATCATCTTTATTCTCATTTGCACAAGGAAAGACTAGAAGCAATGGGATGAAACTAAATGGGAGGAGACACAGATTAGATATTAGAAAAAACTTTTTGACAGTTAGGGTGATTAATGAGTGGAACAGGCTGCCACGAGAGGTGGTGAGTTCCCCTTCAATGGACGTCTTCAAACAGAGGCTGCACAGACATCTGTCTGAGATGATTTAGTGAATCCTGCTTTGAGCAGGGGGTTGGACCAGATGACCCAGGAGGTCCCTTCCAACTCTACCATTCTATGATTCTATGATTCTATGATTCTATGAATCTTTGATGATACCAGCCCATACCAGTACCCCACCTCCACCTTGCTGGCGTCTGAGTCGGAGTGGAGCTCTCTGCCCTTTACTGATCCAGCCTCTGGCCCATCCATCTGGCCCATCAAGAGTCACTCTCATTTCATCAGTCCATAAAACCTTTGAAAAATCAGTCTTAAGATATTTCTTGGCCCATTCTTGATGTTTTATCTTATGTTTCTTGTTCAAAGGTGGTCGTTTTTCAGCCTTCCTTACCTTGGCCATGTCCCTGAGCATCGCACACCTTGTGCTTTTTGATACTCCAGTAACGTTGCTGCTCTGAAATATGGTAAAACTGGTGGCGAATGGCATCTTGGCAGCTTCACCCTTGATTTTCCTCAATTCATGGGCAGTTATTTTGCGCCTTTTTTGGCCAACACGCTTCTTGCGACCCTGTTGGCTATTTGCCATGAAACGCTTGATTGTTCAGTGATCACGCTTCAAAAGTTTGGACATTTCAAGACTGCTGCATCCCTCTGCAAGACATCTCAGAATTTTGGACTTTTCAGAGCCAGTCAAATCTCTCTTCTGACCCATTTTGCCAAAGGAAAGGAAGTTGCTTAATAATTAAGCACACCTTATATAGGGTTTTGATGTCATTAGTCAACACCCCTCCTCATTACAGAGATGCACATCACCAGATTTACTTAATTGGGAGTTGGCTCTCAAGCCTATGCAGCTTGGAGTAGGACAACATGTATAAAACGTATCATGTGATCATAATACTCATTTGCCTAATAATTCTGCACACAGTGTAGATCAAGTACACATAATTCTCCCCATTATGTCACCTCACCAGAGCTTGTGGCTCAATTGTTTTAGCTCCTGCCTGTAATGTTGAAGGTTGTGGGTTTGATTACAGGGGAGACTCACAAAAAATGTACATTTTTGTAATTGCTTTTTATTATTTTTAGCAGTTTTATACGAGCAAAAAAATTTGACTTTTTCTTCACCTTAGTATACAAGGAACATAGAAATACATTGTTTTATACAATGTATCTCTATGGACACAATCTGCTACTGGGTTTACTGCCTGCAATATAGGTCAAGATTACCAAATTCTCCTATGTTTATCATTATGAGCTGTGGCTCATAGATAAAGCTGCTGCCTATGAACAGTGAGATGTGAGTTTGAGGCCTGTTAATTTAATTTATGCAAAGAGAATTGGCTCCACCCCTGAGGAGGAGGAGCTACAGTGCGATGAAGACGCCGGGGAGTGGTGGTGAGTACTTAGAAGCCGGGACATGCTGGGACGGCGGGACTGAACCCTCAAATCGGGACAGTCCTGCTGACTTCGGGACGGTTTGGAGCTATGAGTTTTCCAACGAGCAAAATACATTTCATTAATAGATCTTGGAATAATAAGTTCCACAATTGGATATGTTTAAAAAAATGTTCCTGTGCTGAGATAATCTTATAAATGTGCCCCTGCTATGTACTCTATAATGGCTGACCGTCAGGAACATGGTCTGATCATACCACATCTCCTGGACAGGGGAGGAAGCAAAAGAAAGTATACAGACAGGACACCATAGTGCCACAGCTGATTTATTCTGTTGCGCAAAACATTTTACTTCTTGCTTTTCAGCAATATTTTACTTCTAAGAAAAAATCAGCTGTGATCCCATGTTGTAATGTCTTCATACTCATTTGCTTCCTTCCCTGCCCAGAAGCTGTGGTATGTTTAGACCATGTTCCTGCACAGTGTCATGCTGGTATGGGAAGAACCCAGCATACAATGAAGGGAAAAGGGAGGGGAAGCCCAGCAACTAGGGAAAGGGGAGTGGAGACCCCTAAGCAGATCTAACAACACCCTGACTCCCCTATCGTCCCTAAATAGGTTTCGCACCTATCGCCGAGCAGGATACCTTAGCCCTAGCTGACCCTAGAGCTAGGCCCTAGATAGGGAGGGAAAGGTGTGAGCACTAGTCAGCCCCACTGCAACTAAAGACAAACAAGGGAAACATACAAGGGGATACACTTAGCTTTGAGAAGACACCAGAGAGATAACGACTACAATTCACAAAGGAACTCCAAGGAGAATCCAACCGACTGCTAGAATTCCAGACCTGAACAGAGGAATTAACTCTCTCACCAGTAACTTTCTGGAGAAACTGAGTGTATTTAAAGATCCACCAAGGGTGTGTCAATTAGCAGCAGAAGGTGGAGATCACCACTGGGTCCTAGAGAGGGAGGGATGATGAAAGGATGCAGAAGGTGTCTGCAAGGCCAAACGCAGCGACCTTCTACAGCCGGATCCAGAATGACTGTCTGTCAAACCTGACACAGCCGTGACACACGGTCAGGCACAGCCATTACAAAGTACATAGCAGGGGCACCTTTATAAGATTATCTAAGCACAGGAACATTTTTTTTTTAAACACATCCACTTGTGGAACTTATTATTATTCAAAATTCTACTGATTAAAATGTTGATTAAAATTAACTATGTTTGTGGGACAACCTCTTCAATATCGGAACAAATGGCCATAGCCTGCTCCCTTGTCCGCAGGACACTAAAGACACTGTTGGTGATGTCAACTATCAATCTTATTTCCTGTCAATCCTAGTTCCTTTACTACTGGTTATATTACACTTACATGTTTGGTGAAGCAGCATCCACTTTACCAGTGATATTCAACCCTCTGAGACTACCTTGGCTGGCAGTGCTTTTTATTCTGTTTTGTATTTTTGGGCTTCCATCATAACTCATCATGCTTCCAGATATATTGACATCATTAACTCAAGAAATCACCACCACCCTAATGTTATAACATGTTACCTGGTCCCACTCTAATAATTTCTACCTCTGTTACCATACACCATCAAAATTATTTGTTGGGCAGCACTAGTGATGGAGGAGGCAGCATTACAGACATCGCTGCATGGTACTGCACAGGAACTGTCCAGCTAAGAATACTTGTGTAACCATAAATTGTGGTGCTACCCAGCCATGGAGTGTGTGTATACTGTCCAGCTGCTGACCAGAGGTAATAAGCTCCCTTCCTCTGCCAATGGGGCAGTACCAAATCTTATTTATACTACCCCCAGTTATTGTTTAGTTTACCTTAGACATATCTGGTGATATTTGTTTGCTGATCTCTGGTACCTGATCTGGCTTAGTTCAGACCTTGTATTCTCTGTAATCCCTCCTGACTTTGACCCAGTTTGTTTGATACCACTCTTAACTGGCCTCCTGATATCTGATCTCAACTATTCCCCTCACTACAGTTTTGTCCATGGTTTTATCCCTTCAGTTACTCACCTGGCAAGTTTGACCATCTTTGCCTCAGGCTTCCTCTTCTGGCTAGCAGCTACTTTGTGGATGCAATCCAGTGTGCCTTATTGTAACTTCTTATCCCAGGTTGAAGTTCATGGTTTTTCTGGGACCGGCAAGATGGAGTGGCTAGCAACAAGTCTGTCTGAGGTTGGCTTTTTGAGCTGATGTCCACAGACAGCCATAAAGCCTAATTTTATTTTTTTTCACCAGCCCCAATTATCAAATGGTTACTCAAGTCTTAAATACTTGAGTAAGTACTTGTGTCTGTATACTAACCCACATTAGTCATTTTTTACATTTCATTTATGTATAAGTAAAATCCAAAACTGCTTCACTAAACCTCATCCTCTGTTGCTGATCCACCCCTTATCATCAAAGGAAAACACCCTGACTCATAGTTTTTTTTTGCCACTGAATCACAAAAGTTTTTCATTTGAGACATTTTTTCAATCCTGAAAGTATATAATTTAGGGCCTTGAAGAAACTTTGTAAAGTAAAGAATACTGATACATCTCTGAAGGCCCTCATACACATTGGACAAATGTTGGCTGAAACCACCAATTTTTTCAAAATCTGCTGACTATCTAATGTATATGGAGGCCTTGCGACTCTCCCCTGACAGCTGATGTCTGGAAAGAGAAAGATCTAGCATGCCAGATTTCCAATGGATGATCCTTTATTTGCCCACGAGACAAGCTCTCACCAAAGGAGTCTGGCAGTAGCTCTCTTATAGAATACACAGGAAAGCTTGGCAGAGCAGAGAGCTGATGTGTATGGGGGACTTGTTTGGCCGACAGCGATATGTTGTGTATGGGGGGGGCTAAAGAGAAAAGGCATATAAAACTTGACTGATAACATTATTATCATCCAATCAGCAGATAAGTGTAGAGCACACTATACCCCCTGGTAGAAAATATTTTGATAGGACAATATAAAAAAATTATAAAAATTGTACAGGTTAAAAATGACAGAAAAAAAAAGACTGCAGAGGTGGCCAATAACCTAGCAGTAGATAAAAAAAAGAAAAAAAAACACTGCAGAGTTGGCCAATAACCAAACAGTAGATAAAAAAAAGAAAAAAAAACACTGCAGAGTTGGCCAATAACCAAACAGTAGATAAAAAAAAGAAAAAAATCCCTCTGTTCTTGAGCAGGGGTAATTTTTAATAACAAATAAATTGCAAAGTGACTTGTTTTTTTGATACTGAGAAAAGCCCTTTTTTCATAGTAATGTACAACATGTGAAACATTTGAGTATAAAGAAGAATAAGCATTCGTGATCCCATAAAAAAGGGAACCAAATATATCTGTTACTGTGACACTTACTAAGGAAAGATTTCTCCTGATACATTTGCTTGTCACCTTCCATTGATTAATTGAATGTGCAGCTCCCTGAAGAATGTTATATGAGGCAATAGCTTGCACAAGGCATTGTATAGGCCATAGACATAAAGAGGATCCTGGAACATGAAAGGAATGAATTAAAAGAGAGCACAGTAATCCATTAATGGCAGCACTAAAGGGAATACTCTCACTGTTATTAAACAGCAAGGTGCTAGAGAGCACTTTGATTAATCTAGAATCCTCTCT
Organism: Phyllobates terribilis; assembly: GCF_046119375.1. Classification (NCBI taxonomy): domain Eukaryota; kingdom Metazoa; phylum Chordata; class Amphibia; order Anura; family Dendrobatidae; genus Phyllobates; species Phyllobates terribilis. The sequence continues at coordinate 596,389,372 of NW_027362765.1, read as the reverse complement.
GCCCGTAATGATGACCATTGCTCTTTAATGTAATGTACAGTATCTTAAAAGCATGTTACCGCTATGACACAAATCCTATAGTCTGGGATTACGTAAGAATACCAGTAACAGACAGATTAACCCCTTTTATAACAAGAGTGACGTAGAGGGGTTTTTAGCATTTTGTCTTCAGTTCATGCTACAAATATCTCAGACTATATTTGTTCATATACTTTATTACTATATTTACATGCCACAGTAATGTACTGTATGTTGAGCACATGATCTATTATTCATGATTTTGTGGAATTGAATAAACTTCTCTGGGCACCTGAAGAATGACAGTAGTCCTGTAGTTCAGCTCTACAATTTATTGTTCCTGCAGTGTCTTGGCGCTGGGCACGAATACCAGGGGTTCTCCAACGATTAGGATTCACATATTGTGTCTTGGCATTGATGCACGTGTATTTCAGCAAACCGAACCTGGATTCTATGGAGGTAAGTTGCTAAAATTTTGGCCATTAAGTGCTAAGGGGAATTTAGACTTCAGAAGTAGAGACTAGACTTTTTTTTTAAACTTTGTGTTGCGCAGCTTGTATGGGAGTTACAATTTCCATGGTCAATGAGGTGCTTATGACGCGCCCCCTGGGCCATATTCTTTAGGGGGAATATCCGGAGCCGGATCAGATGGGAGTTGTAGTCTTCCGAGTGGCTGTGACCCGGTCCGTGCCCAGGGTGTCAAACTCAGTTGTATGTGGCAGTCCTACAGATGTTATTAAGTTCTTTATTGTCGACTACGCCACCCGTTGTATTGCGGTCACTATGGCCGCCGCTGCAGCAGGGTCCGCTGAGGCTGATGGTGTAGGTGCAGCTTTTGATGGTGTAACCCCCAACGGGTGGGGTATAGCCTCAGGGGGTCAGGTGCAGAGGATGGGGGTTGTGGTGGTACAGCATAGGTGTTAAATGAAGACAGAGTCGGGTTGTGCAGTTTAGGGTATTTACTCACTGCTGATGTTCCGGTCACTCCAGCTTCAAGTGACCACCCGAGCCGTGCTGCGTCCACCAGGTCCTGGATCCAGCCAACCCCCAAGCGAGTCCGGAGCGTGACCCTGAGCTCTCCTTCTGTCCTTTCTCTGGCCGTCCCCACTAGTGATCCACCCAGGTCCAGCTCCCTCGGGCCTTCTGTTGGGAGACCCTTGGCCTTGGGTTCCCTGACCCTCCACGTGGTATGCCTTCGGGGTGGATGTGGTGGGTGGCCGTGGCAGACGCTGCCCACGGCCTCCGGTCTCTGGCTAGGGTGTGTTTTTGCCCCCACCAGCTTGGGTTCCGGTACCCTAATGCCAACTCTTCACCCGCTGATGGACTTTGGGTTCTCAGAGTTCCTTTTCTGTTTCCCCCTCTGGGTCTTTCTGGCTTTCTCCTCTCTCTCTCTCTGGGTCTGCTCTGCTCCTCTTCCTCTGACTTCTCTGCAAAGGGTGACTGACTGACTGACCCTGTTCTTTGATGGTGCCCACCTTATATACACCCTCTATGTGTGAGCTCAGGTGACCAGCACCCAATGAGCTCCTATCTTTACCCAGGCTGCTCCCCCTATCTGCCCCTACACTACTTGGGATGTACCACCCCCCCTCCCACTCCAGCCAGGAACAGACTCGGTCGTACCTGCACATTTCCAAGTGGGAGTACCGTCGGTCTGCTCCTCGGAAATGGGATGTGTGTAGTGCATGCAGCCTACCGAGCTCAGTTCCACACTCCATCCTTACCCGGGAGTGGAATATCACACCTCTGGGTTGAGGTGCAATACCCCTGTAGCAGCCGAATCCTCAGGGTGCTACATTCCCCCCTGGTAAATCACAGCACGTCCTCGGGCTGTAAGACATAAACATCCACAAAACATACAAATTTTTGCATAAACATATAAAACATTTAAAACAACATTATATATATATATATCAATATAAAACATTCTCGTCGCCTCTGGCTCCTCCTCCGGTCACTGTGCAACGTGTGACCGGGTAAAGTGCGACAGTCTCTCTAGAAAACTGGTTTTCCTATAAAACCGGTAGGGGGCGCTTTAGGACGCGCAACTATATACAAAAAGGGAAGGTGGCCGCTCTCAGTCCTCGGCCAGGTATTGGGGAGGAATGACCGTTCTCAGTCCTCGGTCAGTGGGATTTTTAGGGATAAACGGGTAACAGTTCACACTTGCTGGTCCCAACGGGGACTATATTAGCAACAGTTACAGTTTCAGTTTCAGTTTCAGTTCACGGTGCCCCGACGGGCAACTATATACAGCTTCTGCTTCGCTGTACTTAGCGACGGCGTCCTCCTGCTCTTTCTTTATGGTTACCTCTAACTCTAGTTTCAGACCCGTCCGGGTCCTCTTGTTCTTCCTCCTCACACCGCAGCTCTTCCTCCGTCAGGCGATGCACATGGAGGGCGTAGGGTCCTTTGGCACACTTGTGCCGGGTGAAGGTGACCTCGTCCCCGATGTAAAGGTCACGACCTCTGTGTCCCTCCGGTAGGTGGGACTCAACGTCTCTTCTTGTCACGAAGACGTCGCCTGGGGTGCGGTGGTCTCGGATGAAGCCCCACCCATGCTGCATGTTAAACTTTATCACAGTCCCGGTGGTGCGGGGACTATGCGCTGCACGGGGGTCTCTCCTGGCCCGGCTCTTCTGCTCCGCGCTCCTTATTTGAGCTTGCTGTTCCCGGACCCGCCTCTCTCTCCGCTCCCTCTCAAAGTCCTCGAGCTGTTGGCGGCAGCACTCAGCACGCTCCGCTGCAGCTGCCCGAGTCTCTTGAGTGAACCCCATGAGATCTTCTCCGGTGGGGTCCCACTCAAACTGCGCTTCTGCTAGCGGGGGCGAGATCCTCTTTATGGGCTTTGGAGGCGGGATCAGGGGTTCATCCAGGGGTCTCTCTCTCCGGAGTCGGGGATGGTGAAACTCCGGTGGCCATATAAATGGCTGCCCATCCGGGCACGTATGCTGGGCGTACAGGTCCTCTCCCAGATGCGGCACTCTTGGTCTTATGGGCGCGGTGGTGTTAGCGCCCGGGTTGCCCGGGCCTTGCGGCCAGGCCTGGGGTATCTGGAAGGTGAAGGGCACCGTAAGGACGGCGGCACCCTGGGCTACTTGGCCCTGCGACCAGGCCGGGGGCTCCGCGGAGGTAGGGGGCGCTGTTGGTATTGCGGCGCCCGGGGGTACTAGGCCTTGCGACCAGGCTGGTGGTACTTCCTGCTTGGTCACGCTCAGGGTCGAGGCGTGTGACGTCACAGGGGTCGCGGCTCCCGTTTGAGGCCTAGTCTGCGGCGGTGACGTTGCAGCGACGGGCACGGCAGGATAGACTTCGGGCTCTGCGACGGGGAGCTGGGGCAGGTACGCAGTTTCCCGGTTTGGGGTATAGACGTCCCCTTTACCTGCCTCCACTCGTTCGGCTCCCTTCTCGGCGCCGTCTCCGGCCTTCAGTTCTCCTGCGCCATCCTCAGAGGCGGTCTGTCTCCTCGTCTCGGGTGGCGTGCTCCGCTGACAGGTCTCGGTCTGCTGGGCCATCTCACGGCTCCACTCCGCCAACGTCTCTCGCTGCACCCGGGCCATCCTCCTTGCGAGGCCCTCCAGAGCGGTCTGTGCACACTCCCGGTCTCGGGGGAGCTGTGCTAGGACCTCCACTAGGCCTAGTGGGGTCGTTGTTTCCAGCAGGCTCCTGACCAACGGGTCGGTGCTGCTCTGCTCTCCTACAGTTGTCTCCAGCAGGCTCCTGGCCAGCGGGCCGGTGCTGCTCTGCTCTCCCTCCTCTGTTTCTAGCAGGCTCCTGGCCAACGGGCCGGTGCTGCTCTGCTTTCTCGCCATCTCCGGGTAAGCTCCTCCGATATTCTTCTCCAGGCTTCTTGCCTCCGGGTGCGCTCGCTCCAGACTGCTCCAGGCGGCACCCATCTTCGCTCTCTCCTTTCGTCTCCTCCCACCTCGAGGGCGGTCCCGGGGCCACTTGGTGACAGTCAGCTCCAGGGGCTGTTCTTTCACGCTGACAGACACCTCTAGCATCACAGTCTCTGTTGGTGGGGGCGGTTTCCACTTTTGGTGCCATTTTCGGTCCTGGCCCACGATGGGAGGTGGCTTCTTGCCATCCTCTGGCACGCCCATAATGGCGTCCGCTCCCCCAAGGCGGGAAATCTTCGGAAATGGCGAGAATCGTCTCCCAGTGGCGGGAAACTCTGCAGATGGCGGGAAAAAGCTGTTAATGGCGGACAACCGGCAGGAATCGATCTGTGATGGGGTCCGATGGCGGGGACCCTCCGGAACCGGCAGGAGACTTCTTTTTGAGGTAAACTTGCACTTTTCTTCAGGCACGCAGTACCCGGGTGTTGCGGGCACGGGATCCTGCCGACTACGCCAAAGTTGACGCGCCCCCTGGGCCATATTCTTTAGGGGGAATATCCGGAGCCGGATCAGATGGGAGTTGTAGTCTTCCGAGTGGCTGTGACCCGGTCCGTGCCCAGGGTGTCAAACTCAGTTGTATGTGGCAGTCCTACAGATGTTATTAAGTTCTTTATTGTCGACTACGCCACCCGTTGTATTGCGGTCACTATGGCCGCCGCTGCAGCAGGGTCCGCTGAGGCTGATGGTGTAGGTGCAGCTTTTGATGGTGTAACCCCCAACGGGTGGGGTATAGCCTCAGGGGGTCAGGTGCAGAGGATGGGGGTTGTGGTGGTACAGCATAGGTGTTAAATGAAGACAGAGTCGGGTTGTGCAGTTTAGGGTATTTACTCACTGCTGATGTTCCGGTCACTCCAGCTTCAAGTGACCACCCGAGCCGTGCTGCGTCCACCAGGTCCTGGATCCAGCCAACCCCCAAGCGAGTCCGGAGCGTGACCCTGAGCTCTCCTTCTGTCCTTTCTCTGGCCGTCCCCACTAGTGATCCACCCAGGTCCAGCTCCCTCGGGCCTTCTGTTGGGAGACCCTTGGCCTTGGGTTCCCTGACCCTCCACGTGGTATGCCTTCGGGGTGGATGTGGTGGGTGGCCGTGGCAGACGCTGCCCACGGCCTCCGGTCTCTGGCTAGGGTGTGTTTTTGCCCCCACCAGCTTGGGTTCCGGTACCCTAATGCCAACTCTTCACCCGCTGATGGACTTTGGGTTCTCAGAGTTCCTTTTCTGTTTCCCCCTCTGGGTCTTTCTGGCTTTCTCCTCTCTCTCTCTCTGGGTCTGCTCTGCTCCTCTTCCTCTGACTTCTCTGCAAAGGCTGACTGACTGACTGACCCTGTTCTTTGATGGTGCCCACCTTATATACACCCTCTATGTGTGAGCTCAGGTGACCAGCACCCAATGAGCTCCTATCTTTACCCAGGCTGCTCCCCCTATCTGCCCCTACACTACTTGGGATGTACCACCCCCCCTCCCACTCCAGCCAGGAACAGACTCGGTCGTACCTGCACATTTCCAAGTGGGAGTACCGTCGGTCTGCTCCTCGGAAATGGGATGTGTGTAGTGCATGCAGCCTACCGAGCTCAGTTCCACACTCCATCCTTACCCGGGAGTGGAATATCACACCTCTGGGTTGAGGTGCAATACCCCTGTAGCAGCCGAATCCTCAGGGTGCTACACTTATCTACAAAATCTGAAACTGTCTAATCAGCACTCATAGTATCAGTTTGTGTAGAAACACCCAGTTTATGAGTTATGATAAGACCCAGTTACCACTATTAGGCCTCGCTCACACTGTCGTATAACACGGCCAAGTGCTCGTCCATGTTCTGTCGGATAGCACTCAGCCCAATGTTATACTATGGGGCAGAGCAGATCACTGATTATTTTCTCATGCCGATTCGGATCATGCGCACCCATACAAGTCTATGGGTGCATGTGAAACATCGGACTGCACTCAAGTAAAGTCCGATGTACGTGCACAGAGACTATGGAGACTATGGAGAATATGGAGAAATTTAGTTCTCCATCTTCTCTGCACATGTGCTGCGATTCTCTCATGCGAGAGAATCACATCACACTCAGATGACACTCGGATCAAACTCTGGTAGAGATTGAGCTGAGTGTCATTAACATATCGGCACGATTCTCTCTCATGAGAGACAATACGCCAGTGTGAGCGAACCCTTACTTATACATTTTCATGAGGAATAACAGAGAAAAGGTACAATAATCCAGCATTGTAACATATTTACTGAAATAGAAGTATACTGAACAGTGGGTTAGCTCTGTACTCTGTAAAAAAAACAAACAAAAAAAAACAATAATGTAATAAACTTTTTTTTTTATATATATGCTACTCACAAAAGGGTAGGAATATTTGGCATTTCAGAAAAGTTTCAAGATGATAGTAAAATACACCTTTTCAGGTGAACTTAATGTGACTGTCTCTAAACTTTCGAATACACATGTCCAACTGTTCAATGTTTTGTAAAGTGACCAAGGGCGGTAGCCTTGGATGAGCTGCCTCCATAACACCCTGGCACTTTACAAGAAAATTATGTCCCAGTCCCAAAGTGCTACCAGGTGTGGAGTGCATCACACTCACTTGTAGGCTGCAGTCCTCCACTTTCTCCAGGCCTTCATCTTCGGGAGCCGCCAAAAATAACTCAGGGAACACGCAGTTTGTTTTAACAAGCAAGTTTACTGGACAGTTCAAGTTCATCAGATTGTAACACACAGTATTGGGCGTAACACTTCTTAGTTCCTGTTTCCTTAATATAGTGCATCGTCAGCATTATTATCCTTTCCTCCTGGACTATCCCTATAGTTAATGTTTCTGTCAGACCCAGGGATTTCTCGTCCAGTCCTACAGTGCACCCAGAGTCCTTTACCTTCCCTTCACGCGGTTCCACGTACATCGTCTCCTATAAGCCAAAGGATAAGGCACTTTTTGTAGTATCTGTACCAAGCCTTGAGCTCCGGACATTGCAGGAATGTCCGCAAGAGATTACAGTAAGGCTTCCCTCTGGCCCAAACTTTAGATGCTTACCCACTGCCACTTGAACTCGACCTTGGTTAATGTACTTCCCTATCTGATCAACTATCAGGAAGCAGTCCCTTTTTACTGGGACTTGCCCCTTCCACTATAGGCTAGTTCAAAACTTTAGCTATCTTTGTCCTTATGTCTGTAGCTGACAGATATACTTTTACAAACATTATGCAAGGCATTTGCATAATTTAAACATATTACTTTTATACTGCTTACCAAATTCTATCTTATCCTATGGTCACTATCTTTTATCCTAAATCTTAACCTTCCACACTATACATGACAATATATAATAAAATATATCTAGAGCCACATGACATTATTCACATTATAATATACAGCACAGTGCGATTGGTGACTTCAGGGGTAGGAACACAATAAAATACAGTCCACCACTCCTACAGTTTCAATAATTTTTGCACAACTTGCTGTTCTCTAACAATGAGCTTAATGGCAAAATTCAGAACAGGTGTTTGATCCATGAACCGCCCAATACATTTCGGAGTTTAATTAGAATTGGTATCTAAACAGTCCTCCTCATCATGCTGTTCAAATTTTGACATAATGGGACCAAGACGACACCTTACAATTGATCAACAGTACCTCGCCATTGAGAGGCTTCAAGCAGAGTGTTCTCAGATGGAAGTGGCCACTGAGCTTAGTGTGTTACAGAGTGTCATCAGCAGTTTGCAACAGACATACAGAGAGAGAGAGACTGGAAGAGTCACAAAAAGGCCATGCACCACACTGATGACCGCTTCATTGTGAACAATGCCCTTCGGAACCAGAAGATGAGTGCAAGGCACATTTAAGGGAGGTGAGAGGCACCCAGGTGTCATATCAGACCATCCAAAACCGTTTACATCAGCGTGGTCTGCATGCTACAGTACATCACCTGCAAGGGTACCTGACCACACCACCAGGCAAAGGCATCATCATCTTGCATTGGCCAGGGAGCATCTACGCTTGACGAGGGACCAGTGTGCCTCAGTGCTGTCCACTCATGAAAGTTGATTCACGCTGAACAGAAATTATGGCCACCAACAATGTTGGAGACGTCAAGGAGAGAACTATGCCACTATTGTCACCAGACGAGCCTTTGGTGGTGGTGGTGTTACAGTGTGGGCAGGTGTGTCTAGTCAATACAAAACTGCCCTACACTTCGTGAATGGTACAGTGACAAGCCCCTACTACTTGAATAACATAATTCAGTCATTGTGCCTCTGCACGAACAACACAGGTCTAATTTCATCTTCATGGACGCCAATGCTCCAGCTCATCGAGGTCGCATCATTAGGGATCGGCTGCTGGAGACTGGGGTACTTCAAGTGGAGTGGACTGCGCTTTCTCCAGACCTAAATCCCATAGAAAACCTATGGGATCAGCTTAGTCATCGTTCAGAGGTTTGTAACTCTGTACCCCAGAACCTCAATGACCTGAGGGACACCCTTCAAGAAGAATGGGATTCCATGCCTCAGCAGAAATAACTCGACTTGTGAACAGCATGAGATGTCATTGTCAAGCTGAAATTGATGCTCAAGGCCACATGACAAGTTATTGAGACATTGACATATTTTGGGCAGTATACTCACCACTGCTGTTGGCTTTTATTTCAATAAATTGTTTGAGATGAGGAATTGCATGCTTCTACTTAAATGCCCTACTTTCAAAATAAAATATCACTTTAGTGTGATTTTTTTTACGTTTTCCATAAATTTCACCTAAAAAGCCGAATATCCCTAACTTATTGTGAGTAGTGTACTTTTTTTTAACCCTAACTACATTTTGGATTAGAACTAAGGTTCAAATTAGGGTTAGATCTAAGAGTAAGGTTAGGGTTAGGACAAGGGTTAGAATTAGGACTAGTGTTAAGGTTAAGGCTAGTATTTAGGATATTGTTAGAGCATTAGAGTTAGGTTAGAGACTGAAAAAAATCGATTACTTTATTTTTGAAGTTTTATCACTAATAGTTCACGGGCTAGCGAGCACAAAATAAGGCTGTTATGGATCCGGGTGGCTGACCAAGGTCGCACGGCGGCTCAATCGACTCCGTGAACCAGGGAAGGACTGAGCAGAGGGACCAGGTGCTACTCTGGGCCAGTCATTGTATGAGAGCAGGTGACTCCCACGGGTCAGAAGGCAGGGACTGACCGGTACAGCGGGTGAGCACGGCAGGCAGGCTGACGGGTGATCCGGCTAGATGGACTGGTAGACACCACGGGTAACTGGCAGGAGCCTCCAGGTAGGCTGGCTGGTAGGCACGGCAGGTAACTGGTATGTTCTCCGGGTAGGCAGGCAAGCCTGGCCCATAGACAGACTGGCGGGTTTGGACCGTAGGCAGACCTTTGGGCTGGAGAGTGTACTTGGCTGGCAGAGACAGGTAGTCAGGCTGGCGGACTGGACTGGTAGTCAGGCTGGCGGACTGGACTGGTAGTCAGGCTGGCGGACTGGACTGGTAGTCAGACTAGCGGACTGATAGTGAGACTAGCAGCGAGACCTGAGGGCTGAAGCAGAGTTTAGAACACAAAGCTACAACCTTGCACGGGCACCTCCATTTTGGAGGAGGTGCCTTTTATACGAGAGGTCCTCCGGCCATTGGCCGGGGACTCCTTAGGATGGCAGCAGCAGCAGGAGGGCTACAAAGCTACACAGGCTTTGACCCAGACATTTGCAGACTACACTATGCCCCTAGTCTGGAAAGATGACAAGTTCTCTTTTTGGGGACACCTACAGAAAAATTAATATTGTAATTCATTAGATACTTCTTCACACTTGATAAATGACATTGCATAAAAATAAATACAGTACATGGTAAGGTAAAGGAAGTGAATGAAGCTTGAGCATACTACATTTCTGGAGACCAGGATTGTCACCAATCTGTGTAAGTATCTTAGGAAGCAGGTCACTGGCTTTGAAGGGGTTGTCCACATTTAGGCGATTGGGTGCCAAGCTCTGTAAAATACCTAAGATAACAAACTCAGTAGGTACTCACCCTCCCTGGGTCCAGCGCCTGGTCTCCATTGCTGCTCCAATCTCAGTATTTTGGCTGTGGTAGTAAAATCACGTCAACAACGCATGTCATCACTACAGCTAATCACTGAGTCCATCGGTGGTGCTGAGGTTGACCACATATGCCGCTGAGTTCAGTGACCAGCTAGTGATGCAAGCTTTGATGTGATGATACTACCACAGCCGAAATACTGAGATTGGAGCAGCAGCAAAGACCTGGCGCTGGACTCGGGGAAGGTAAGTATATGCTAAGTTTCTTATTTTATGTAATTTACAGAGTTAGGAGCCTACATTCTTTAAACTGGACAACCACTGTTCGCTGTTTTTAATGTTATTTTACAAGAAAATGTGTGAATGTGGAGAAGTTGGAGATTGAGCAATTCATTTAGTAATGTAGTAAAGGTTCTGCCCACGCAAGTACTAAAACTAGACAAGTTAAGTTTTATTACCTAGTTTGAGATTCTCCCTTAATCAGGCCAATTTTCTTATTGCAGAATGAAGACTTTTCAACTATCTATTAGCAAAAAGTAGAATTGATTCACTGTGTTAGGGTATTTCTAGGTATGTGGTATCTTTAATGCAAATCTCAGGATTTCCTGTCTTTAATCCTTCAAGAAGTAATGCTGGGATGTGCAGAACATCATGTAATTGCTTGTTGCACAAAATGTCTGTTGTACAAAACAAGGAGGAATGATCCTGCTGACCTGCATGAAAGAGGAAAGGCTTTAAATATTGATGTTGTAGCAAAGTCTCCCTGAAGTGGCCCAAAGTGCTTGTCTGACTATATATCCTCTTGTCTGTACAGAGCCATCAGTGGAGTGCTGCCGTAAGGGATATTGTCGTGTACTGGCCGGAGTGGATTATCATTGCGGCTCTAGAGATTGTTTCGCTGTGTTTAACATTTCTGCTACCTGTGCCCGGGTGTCCCACGTAAGCATCATCAATCACAATAAGGATAATATATCTGCTGACCGCAGTGTCACAGAGTAAATGAGACTGAATCCTAAATATCATCTGTTAATCCTGCTGCACTACAGCACTAATAAAACAAATACAACACTTTGACATTAAAGGGAGTCTGTGACAGCCAAAGTACATTTTAACCCCTTAGTGACCGAGCTAATTTTGATCTTTAATGACCAGGCCAAATTTTACAATTCTGGCCACTGTTACTTTATGGGGCATAACTTTGGAACGCTACAACGGATCCCACTGAATCAGAGAACGTTTTTTGGTCACATATTGTACTTCATGATAGTGGTAAAATTTGTTGCGTTTATTTGTGAAATTATAGCAATTTTGGCAACAATTTTTAAAGAGATCGCAAATTTCAAACTTTCAGTCATTATATTCCTAAACCAGCTAGTTATGCTGTACAAAATAATTAATAAATAACATTTTACATATGTCTACTTAAAATCTTAATCATTTTTCAAACTCCATTTTATTTTTTTAGGATGTTAGAGGGGTTAAAAGTTTAGCAGAAATTTCTAATTTTTTCTACAAATTAAAGAAGTTGCCCATCGATTTAAACCTGGTAAACAAGTGTATTTGCAAATACATACTGCTGCCAATTGTGCCTGTGAGCGGCGCTATCGCTGATCACTCACTAGACAATCAGGGGGGAGCCTGCGATTGGGTCACGCCCGCATGAATCCGGAACTTGTCGTGACATCAGCGGATGTCAGAGGAGCCTGCAGCCGGGGTCATGTGATGCCTAGTGAGCAGTTTATCAGGTTTAAATAGATGGTGGCAGTATACTATGCAGGGGACAACCTCTTTAACACAACCTGTTTCTTTAAGGACCTATTCATATTTCAAGGAACTTTGAGGGCCCTATATATTAGAAACTCTCCAAAAGTGAGGCTATTTTAAAAAAGCACACCTCAAATACTTCAATATTGTTGTCAGGAAATGTAACCTTTCAGGTGCTACACAGAAATTAATGTAAAGTGGATTGAAAAATAAATGACTTAAAATTTTACCTCCAAAATGTTGCTTTAGTCCCAATTTTTAAACTTTTGCAAGAGGTAACACCAAAAAGTGGACCCCACAGTTTTTTACCCACTTTCTTATGAGCACAGTGATGCCCCACATGTAGTCAAAAAGTTCTCTTTGGACAAACGGTAGGGCTCAGAGCGGAAGGAGCAATATTTGAATTTTGGAACACAAATTTGGCTGGAAGAGATGGCGGTCACCATGTCATATTTGCAGGACCCATAAGGTGCCTAAACAGCAGAAATTCCCCACAACTGACGCCATTTTGGAAACTACCCCCCTGAAGGATTTTATCCAGGGGTATAGTGAGCATTTTGAACCCACAGGTACAACACAGAATCTGATAACATTAGGTTGTCATATTGATTATGTCGTCATATTATCATTTTTTTTGTAACTTTGGAAAAAATCCTAACCTTAAGCCTACCCTTAACCCTAAGCCTAAACCTAGCCCTAACCCAAACCCTAAGCCTAACCCTAAGCCTAACCTTAACCTTAAGCCTAACACTAAACCTAACCCTAAGCCTAATCCTAATCCTTTCCCTAACGGCAAAGAATGAAAGAAATAAAAATGATAACAACCCAAGTGCTGTCCTATTTACTAATTATTGGGCTTTTGATCAGTGTTATAGGGTCTACCACAATGATTACAAGTCAGGAACCAATAGGAAAAATCCTTGCAATTGCCGGATGCTGGCTGGCAGATCTCAGTGGGCACACAGCGCATGTGCGTGCCATTTTGCTTTATGAAAGCTAGGAGGAGGGCTGGGGGATGGCGTCACTGGTACGGGGCAGGAGTAGGGGGCTTGAGGACACCATTTCTCTCACCTCTGACATGTTATATCATGTCAGAGGAGAGAGAAATGATTTTTACAGGAAATACCAGCCCTGATTGTGTTCTCCCGGGTCTCAGCTACCCCTGATAACTGAAACCCCGGAGATTTTCCGACTCTGGGGGCGCTATTACCTTATTCCTGATCGCTGTATTAAAACGACAGAGGGAATAAGGCCCCTTAGCGGCCACCTTTTTTTTTGCGTCTCAGTGGTTGTTAAGGAGTTAGACAAGCTATACAATTGACTCGCCCCCTGGGCCGTGGGGCACGCGGATCCGGGCGATAGGGGAACGACGGGGGTAGTAGTAGTGGCGGCCCGGTCCCGCGGCTCAGGGTGGTCAGACCATTGGTAGCCTGCTACGTGCTTCAGATAATGTCCGACTACGCCACCCATGGATTTGCGGTTATTAGGAACCGCCGCTGCATGCAGACCGCTGGGGCTGATGAGGTGTGCAGTTAGAGTAGTGTGACTCCCCACGGGAAGAGTGCAGCCCCAGGGCAGTGTAGTGGATGGTGGGAGTGATGGTGGTGAAGGTCCCAGTACCGGTAGTGCCGGAGGAGCGAAGGAGCACACGGACAACAAGTTACAGTCCAGGGTCTTTACTCACAGTTCGTTTGTCCCGGGTCACTTCCGTCGGCAGTGACCGCCCGAGCCGTGCTGCGTCCACCAGGTGTGGGGCTCGGTCAACTCCCAAGCAGTCAAGAGCATGGCACAGGACCCCCTTTAATCCTTTCTCTGGCCTGCCTCACCAGTGACCCACTTTTGTCCGGCTGCCGCGGTCTTGTGCGGTTAAACGTGGGCCCCGTCCTCCGCTGTCCTATATGGTGCCTTCCTAGCAGGTTTGATGAGGTGTCGCACCAATAGATGATCACGACGACCGGTCTTTGGCTGAGGGTTGTTTCTCCTCCACCAACTTGGGATCTGGTACCCTTAATCTGCCTGACCCTTCACCCTGGATTCTCGTGGGTTCTTAGGGTCCCTTCCACCTTCTTGTTCCTGAGCCCTTCTGTTTCTCTCTCTCTTCTCCTTCTTTCCTGTTCTGTTCCTTTCTGTTCCTTTCTCTTGGAGCTGAGATGAGCCAAAATCTCAGCTCCCCTTCACCTCCTCCTCGGCCTCTCGCTAGGCCCTTCTGGAGTAGAGCTCCTACAGAGCCTCTACTCCCTGTCTTCTCCTCTGGCTGAACTGACCCAGAACTAAGATGGTGCCCACCTTTTATACCTCCCTCTAGCCATGAGCCCAGGTGACCAGCAACGAATGGGCTCCTATCTACGCTCAGGAACCACCCCCTATCTGCCCCTACAGCACTGGGTGTTCCACCCCCCTCCCCACTCCAGGCAGGGACATAGTCGGTCGTGCCTGCACTTATGTCTAGTGGGAGCACCGTTGAGCTGTCCCTCGGAAATGGGGTGTGTGTGCTGTATGCAGCTAACTGAGCCCTGGTCCATACTCCATCCTTACCCGGGAGTGGAATATCACACCTCCGGTCTGAGGTGCAATACCCCTGTAGCGGCCGAACCCTCGGGGCGCTACATTCCCCCCTGGTAAAGCACAGCACGCCCTCGGGCTGGAAAAGAGCAAAAACAGTTGATTACAGGACATGCAAAGACTTTTTCAATAACTTTTTACATTAGAAACAGACATTACGGTTCAACTCCCTTTATGGGACACACTTTTCTTTTCACTAGACATTATAGAAAACCTTTCCAATACTTCCGGAACTCTTTTGTATAAAACATTATAGAAAACTTTCACATGACTATTTAGCAGCATATAAAACCTTTTCACATGAAACATTTTTTTAAGTAAAGCACATTCTTGGATCCTGGCGGCGGTGCAACTTGCGACCAGGCGTTCTTTCTTTTTAAAGGTGCAACAGTCCATTTTAACTTTGAGGTAGACGTTGCGGTTCTTGTATAAAACCAGTAGGGGGCGCTTTAAGAAGCGCAACTATATACATGGGATTGGCCGTTCCCAGTCCTCAGCCGGTTTTGGGGAGGGGAATGGCTGCTCACAGTCCTCAGCCTGTTAGGGGAAGAGGGATGGCTGCTCTCAGTCCTCAGCCAGGTTACTTAGGGGATAGGGCATAACGTTCACACAGTCCTATATCAGTCCCAACGGGGACCACACGCAATTTGAAACAGTCCCACACAGTTCCTTTGCACCCTTACGGGTAACTATTTACAATGCCACTTGACCGTTCACTGGTAACGGTGTCTTCGTGACGCTCCTTCTTCCTCCTCATACGGATCTTCAGGCCCGTCCGGGCCCTCCTGGTACTCAGCGTCCGAGTAGTGCTGTTCCTCCTCCTCTACTACTCGGCGGACGTGTAGGGTGTACCACCCCTTCACGCCTTGGTGTTGGGTGTAAGACACCACGTCGCCTGGGAATAGATCCCGCCCACGATGGCCTTCCGGTAGGTGACTCTCCACATCTCTCCTTGTCACAAACACGTCACTGATGGTCTCGGGGTCTCGGATGAAGCCCCAGCCGCGCTCCATCTGGAACTTCACCACAGTCCCGGTGACTCAGGGTCTGCGGGCAGTTCGGGGATCTCGTCGCGCCTTCATTTTCTGCTCCGCGCTCTGGACCTGCAGCTTCTCTTTCTTCACCCGCCGGTCTCGCTGCTCCTTCTCAAACATCTCCAGCTGTTGGCGGCAGGCCTCCCGCCGCTCAGCTGCGCCCGCTCGCGTTTCTTTCGTGAACCCCATCAGGTCCTCCCCTGTGGGGTCCCATTCAAACTGGGCATCTTCCAATGGCAGCTGGGGGATTTCCTGAGGCGCCGGAGCAGGTATGAGGGGCTCAGAGGGTACTTCGACCTCCGCGGACGGGCTCCTCCGGAAGCGGGGGTTGACAAACTCGGGGGGCCAGATGAAAGGCAGCCCATCCGGAGTGGTGTATTGGGCGAAGAGATCCGCGCCCAGTGGTGGTACTGCAGCAGCAGGGGGCGCAGGTGGGTTGGCGGCGCCCGGGGGCACGTGACCTTGCGACCAGGCCCGTGCTGGTTGTTTCCTGGTTGTTCCCAAGGGCGGTACAGCAGGTGCAGGGGGTTCCGTCGGAGCAGCGGCGCCCGGGGGCGCAGGGCCTTGCGGCCGGGCCTGCGATGGTGGTTGGCTGAGCACGCCCGGGGTCAGAGGGCACGGCGTGGGGCGGGGCTCACCGGCAGCGTCGACAGCCTGGGGGCCGGTTGATGGCGGCGGGGGCACGGTGTCGACGGCGGGTCCCGGTGCATTGGGCTCCGTGACGGAGTGCAGGGGCAGGTCGGCGGCCTCAGGATTCAGTGCAGGGGCGTCTCCGTTACCTGCCTCTGCTGTCGCGGCCTCCTCCGCGGCGTCGTCCTCGGCCTCCACTCGGCCTTCACTGCCCTCGGTGGCTGGTGCGCTGCTCGTCGATGGCGCCTTCGGCTGCAGGATCACAGCCCGCCGGGCCACTTCCTTCTTCCATCCGGCGATCACGTCCTGCTGCGCCCGGACCATCCTCCGGTCCAGCTCTTCCAACGCCGCCCGTGTATATTCGGGGTCCTCCTTGGGGAGATGGGCTAACAGCTCGGTGAGGCTGCATGGTGGTGTAGCTTGCAGCAGGCCCTTTGCCAGGGTACCGGAACTGGTTTCTCCCTCCATCTCCGGGTGCGGCCTGGCCAGACTGATCCAGACCACCCCCTGCCCTGCAGTTTTCTTTCCTATCCGCCCCCATGGGGGGTGGTCTTGGGGGCATCTGCTGACAATCACTCTCAGGG
Organism: Phyllobates terribilis; assembly: GCF_046119375.1. Lineage (NCBI taxonomy): Eukaryota > Metazoa > Chordata > Amphibia > Anura > Dendrobatidae > Phyllobates > Phyllobates terribilis. The sequence goes on along the minus strand of NW_027362765.1, from coordinate 596,372,846 downwards.
GCAGCCCCCCACGTTGACGGACATTTCCACAGCAGTGCTCATGGTTGTTGGGGGCGGGCTTCCTCTTTGGCGCCATTCTGGGACCCGGCCCACGATGGGAGGCGGCCTCCTGTGGTCTTTTGGCGCGCACATTATGGCGCTCGTTCTTCTGGGGCGGGCGCCATCTTTAATACCGTGAAACAGTCTCTTTTCAGGTGCGCAGTACCCGTGGTTAGCGGGCACGAAATCCTGCCGACTACGCCAAAGCTGACTCGCTCCCTGGGCCGTGGGGCACGCGGATCCGGGCGATAGGGGAACGATGGGGGTAGTAGTAGTGGTGGCCCGGTCCCGCGGCTCAGGGTGGTCAGACCATTGGTAGCCTGCTACGTGCTTCAGATAATGTCCGACTACGCCACCCGTGGATTTGCGGTTATTAGGAACCGCCGCTGCATGCAGACCGCTGGGGCTGATGAGGTGTGCAGCTAGAGTAGTGTGACTCCCCACGGGAAGAGTGCAGCCCCAGGGCAGTGTAGTGGATGGTGGGAGTGATGGTGGTGAAGGTCCCAGTACCGGTAGTGCCGGAGGAGCGAAGAAACACACGGACAACAAGTTACAGTCCAGGGTCTTTACTCACAGTTCGTTTGTCCCGGGTCACTTCCGTCAGCAGTGACCGCCCGAGCCGTGCTGCGTCCACCAGGTGTGGGGCTCGGTCAACTCCCAAGCAGTCAAGAGCATGGCACAGGACCCCCTTTAATCCTTTCTCTGGCCTGCCTCACCGGTGACCCACTTTTGTCCGGCTGCCGCGGACTTGTGCGGTTAAACGTGGGCCCCGTCCTCCGCTGTCCTATATGGTGCCTTCCTAGCAGGTTTGATGAGGTGTCGCACCAATAGATGATCACGACGACCGGTCTTTGGCTGAGGGTTGTTTCTCCTCCACCAACTTGGGATCCGGTACCCTTAATCTGCCTGACCCTTCACCCTGGATTCTCGTGGGTTCTTAGGGTCCCTTCCACCTTCTTGTTCCTGAGCCCTTCTGTTTCTCTCTCTCTTCTCCTTCTTTCCTGTTCTGTTCCTTTCTGTTCCTTTCTCTTGGAGCTGAGATGAGCCAAAATCTCAGCTCCCCTTCACCTCCTCCTCGGCCTCTCGCTAGGCCCTTCTGGAGTAGAGCTCCTACAGAGCCTCTACTCCCTGTCTTCTCCTCTGGCTGAACTGACCCAGAACTAAGATGGTGCCCACCTTTTATACCTCCCTCTAGCCATGAGCCCAGGTGACCAGCAACGAATGGGCTCCTATCTACGCTCAGGAACCACCCCCTATCTGCCCCTACAGCACTGGGTGTTCCACCCCCCTCCCCACTCCAGGCAGGGACATAGTCGGTCGTGCCTGCACTTATGTCTAGTGGGAGCACCGTTGAGCTGTCCCTCGGAAATGGGGTGTGTGTGCTGTATGCAGCTAACTGAGCCCTGGTCCATACTCCATCCTTACCCGGGAGTGGAATATCACACCTCCGGTCTGAGGTGCAATACCCCTGTAGCGGCCGAACCCTCGGGGCGCTACACAATGATGGATGCAAATAAGGAGGCGTTGGTGCACCCATGGTGTGACCAAGAGTTCAGTGCACCATTACATCCCTACATGTTACATATTGGGGCTTTCCCTGCTTCTGATCGCAGAGCAAGTGCTTCCTAAAGTCAGCCAGCGTGTGTGCACTGATGGTGTTGTGGCCATAAACACACACGATGCGTTCCCCTCCCTGGCTCCTTTCTGCTGATGTTGCTCACTGTACTGATACACTGGGTAGTGTAGCGAGTGGCATCATGACCTGTTACGGCCAATGTGGTTTCCTACCTGATGGCTTCCAACTTCCCACATACCCCGAGATCCCATGATCCCGTCCCTGAAATAAAGACTTTACAACATGTTATTTGTTGGATAAATTTGGCCACAGCGGCCGTTTATTAACAAACAACAAATAACAAACAAAATAACAATGAGATAAATATATACAGTACAGACCAAAAGTTTGGATGCACCTTCTCATTTAAAGATTTTTCTGTATTTTCATGACTATGAAAATTGTACATTCACACTGAAGGCATCAAAACTGTGAATTAACACATGTGGAATTATATACTTAACAAAAAAGTGTGAAACAACTGAAAATATGTCTTATATTCTAGGTTCTTCACAGTAGCCACCTTTTGATTTGATGACTGCTTTGCACACACTTGGCATTCTCTTGATGAGCTTCAAAAGGTAGTCACCGGAAATGGTCTTCCAACAATCTTGAAGGAGTTCCCAGAGATGCTTAGCACTTGTTGGCCCTTTTGCCTTCACTCTGCGGTCCAGCTTACCCCAAACCATCTCGATTGAGTTCAGGTCTGGTGACTGTGGAGGTCAGGTCATCTGGCGTAGTACCCCATCACTCTCCTACTTGGTCAAATAGCCCTTACACAGCCTGGAGGTGTGTTTGGGGTCATTGTCCTGTTGAAAGATAAATGATGGTCCAACTAAACGCAAACCGGATGGAATAGCATGCCGCTGCAAGATGCTGTGGTAGCCATGCTGGTTCAGTATGCCTTCAATTTTGAATAAATCCCCAACAGTGTCACCAGCAAAACACCCCCACACCATCACACCTCCTCCTCCATGCTTCACGGTGGGAACCAGTCATGTAAAGTCCATCTGTTCACCTTTTCTGAACAAAGATCTCAAATTTGGACTCATCAGACCAAAGCACAGATTTCCACTGGTCTAATGTCCATTCATTGTGTTCTTTAGCCAAAACAAGTTTCTTCTGCTTGTTGCCTGTCGTTAGCAGTGGTTTCTTAGCAGCTATTTTACCATGAAGGCCTGCTGCACAAAGTCTCCTCTTAACAGTTGTTGAAGAGATGTGTTTGCTGCTAGGACTCTGTGTGGCATTGACCTGGTTTCTAATCTGAGTTGCTGTTAACTTGCGATTTCTGAGGCTGGTGACTCGGATAAACTTATCCTCAGAAGCAGAGGTGACTCTTGGTCTTCCTTTCCTGGGGCAGTCCTCATGTGAGCCAATTTCTTTGAAGCGCTTGATGGTTTTTGCAACTGCACTTGGGGACACTTTCAAAGTTTTCCCAATTTTTCGCACTGACTGATTTTCATTTCTTAAAGTAATGATGGTCACTCGTTTTTCTTTACTTAGCTGCTTTTTTCTTGCCATAATACAAATTCTAACAGTCTATTCAGTAGGACTATCAGCTGTGTATTCCCCAGACTTCTGCACAACACAACTGATGGTCCCAACCCCATTTATAAGGCAAGAAATCCCACTTATTAAACCTAACAGGGCACACCTGTGAAGTGAAAACCATTTCCGGTGACTACCTCTTGAAGCTCATCAAGAGAATGCCAGTCATCAAAGCAAAAGGTGGCTACTTTGAAGAACCTAAAATATAAGACATATTTTCAGTTGTTTCACACTTTTTTGTTAAGTATATAATTCCACATGTGTTAATTCATAGTTTTGATGCCTTCAGTGTGAATGTACAATTTTCATAGTCATGAAAATACAGAAAAATCTTTAAATGAGAAGGTGTGTCCAAACTTTTGGTCTGTACTGTATATATATAAATATATGGAGGGAGGGTTCTTAGAGCTAATAGATCTGGCTTTAAATTAACTATAAAAATCAACCACCATGTTACCCTCAGCCGTTCAGCCCCAGCTTGAGGGCACCAAAACTTCCACATTCCGTGAAAGACCAACCAACTAAATGCTCCCGAGGTAAAACCCCGTCCAGAGCCCAGAACCGACTGCCAGATCACCCCCCACTGAATTTAAATGACCTGGAATTTTTTCCCAATTCCTTCCACCGACAATTCGGTACCAACTCCAAGAACCCCACCCCCCGCCAACCAAGCCACTGTGACAAGCAAAACAAAAAAGAAACATGTTAATACACTATTTTTAAAACTAACATAAAACAATAATCAAAAAAGGGAAGGGAGGGTGGTTAATCACTCTGCTTCTTCTCAGGGAATGGCGGTTTTCCCGCACTTTTCCCTATATATGCACCTCTCCCACTACCCGCCCCCAACTTCCCCTTATCCAATCCCCAAGACCGCTTTATTCAAAAGGGGGTGAAACCTCCAGGCCAACCCCGGTCATGGGTGGCTTCCCCCTAGCTGTGCTGTCTCCAGCCCCCTCCTTGACCTGTTACAGCCAATGTGGTTTCCTACCTGATGGCTTCCAACTTCCCACATACCCCGGGATCCCATGATCCCATCCCTGAAATAAAGACTCTACAACATGTTATTTGTTGGATAAATTTGGCCACAGCGGCCGTTTATTACCAAATAACCAACAAAATAACAATGAGATAAATATATATACAGTGCTGGCCAAAAGTATTGGCACCCCTGCAATTCTGTCAGATAATACTCAGTTTCTTCCTGAAAATGATTGCAATCACAAATTCTTTGATATTATTATCTTCATTTAATTTGCTTGCAAGGAAAAAACACAAAAAAGAATGAAGCAAAAATCAAATCATTGATCATTTCACACAAAACTCCAAAAAAGGGCCGGACAAAAGTATTGGCACCCTCAGCCTAATACTTGGTTGCACAACCTTTAGCCAAAATAACTGCGAACAACCGCTTCCGGTAACCATCAATGAGTTTCTTTCAATGCTCTGCTGGAATTGTAGACCATTCTTCTTTGGAAAACTGCTCCAGGTCCCTGATATTTGAAGGGTGCCTTCTCCAAACTGCCATTTTGAGATCTCTCCACAGGTGTTCTATGGGATTCAGGTCTGGACTCATTGCTGGCCACCTTAGAAGTCTCCAGTGATTTCTCTAAAACCATTTTATAGTGCTTTTGGAAGTGTGTTTTGGGTCATTGTCCTGCTGGAAGACCCATGACCTCTGAGGGAAACCCAGTTTTCTCACACTGGGCCCTACATTATGCTGCAAAATTTGTTGGTAGTCTTCAGACTTCATAATGTCATGCACACGGTCAAGCAGTCCAGTGCCAGAGGCAACAAAGCAACCCCAAAACATCAGGGAACCTCCGCCATGTTTGACTGTAGGGACCGTGTTCTTTTCTTTGAATGCCTCTTTTTTTTTCCTGTACACTCTAAGTTGATGCTCTTTCCCAAAAAGCTCTACTTTTGTCTCATGTGACCAGAGAACATTCTTCCAAAACGTTTTAGGCTTTCTCAGGTAAGTTTTGGCAAACTCCAGCCTGGCTTTTTTATGTCTCGGGGTAAGAAGTGGGGTCTTCCTGGGTATCCTACCATACAGTCCCTTTTAATTCAGACGCCGACGGATAGTACGGGTTGACACTGTTGTACCCTCGGACTTTAGGGCATCTTGAACTTGTTTGGATGTTAGTCGAGGTTCTTTATCCACCATCCGCACAATCTTGCGTTGAAATCTCTCGTCCATTTTTCTTTTCCGTCCACATCTAGGGAGGTTAGCCACAGTGCCATGGGCTTTAAACTTCTTGATGACATTGCGCACGGAAGACACAGGAACATTCAGGTCTTTGGAGATGGACTTGTAGCCTTGAGATTGCTCATGCTTCCTAACAATTTGGTTTCTCAAGTCCTCAGACAGTTCTTTGGTCTTCTTTCTTTTCTCCATGCTCAATGTGGTACACACAAGGACACAGGACAGAGGTTGAGTCAACTTTAATCCATGTTAACTGGCTGCAAGTGTGATTTAGTTATTGCCAACACCTGTTAGGTGCCACAGGTAAGTTACAGGTGCTGTTCATTACACGAATTAGAGAAGCATCACAAGATTTTTCAAACAGTGCCAATACTTTTGTCCACCCCCTTTTTTAGGTTTGGTGTGGAATTATATCCAATTTGGCTTTAGGACAATTCTTTTGTGTTTTTTTCATTGAAGACAAATTAAATGAAGAGAATAATACCAAAGAATTTGTGATTGCAATCATTTTCAGGAAGAAACTGAGTATTATCTGACAGAATTGCAGGGGTGCCAATACTTTTGTCCAGCACTGTATATAAATATATGGAGGGAGGGTTCTTGGAGCTAATAGATCTGGCTTTAAATTAACTATAAAAATCAACCGCCATGTTACCCTCAGCCGTTCAGCACCAGCTCGAGGGCACCAAAACTTCCACATTCCGTGAAAGACAAACCAACTAAATGCTCCCGAGGTAATATCTCGTCCAGAGCCCAGAACCGACTGCCAGATCACCCCCCACTCAATTTAAATGACCTGGAATTTTTTCCCAATTCCATCCACCGACAATTCGGTACCAACTCCAAGAACCCCACCCCCGCCGACCACGAACAGCCCTGAAACCTTAGGCTCGTGAGTGCCCCAAAACCACCAATGCCCTCTCAATCCCCTCCTGTATTGCAAGGGCCCAAAGATCCATACCGATATCATTGAGATGAACACCGTCCTTCAACCAAAAATTACCAACCCCCGATTCCAACTCAAAGTGCCTAACACTTATGCCACCATTACTTGACACATAACTGGATACGGCCCTATTTAATTTCACTCTCGCTCTATTTATACCTTTTTCCGATCTGACCGCCCGCCATTTCTTCCTGGGCACTATATCCGACCACACCGTCAGAACCCCCGGAAACGAAGTCCACAATCTCAAAAAATCGAAACGGATATCCCGAATCAACTCTCTCACGGGTCTTGCCCCCAAATCGTTCACTCCCAAATGCACAACCAGAATATCCGGTGTTCTGTCCAATCTTGCCGCTTTATGAAATTCCGACAAAAAACGGCTCCATACCATCCCCCTAAAACCTAGCCACCTTATAACCACTTGTACCCTCGGAAAGCCCAATTGCCTACTGTCACGCCTTACGTCAGCACGCAGTGCCCCCCAATGCACATACGAATGTCCAAAAATCCAAGCTAACGAGGGAACGCCACCTAAAAGAATAATAAACAATCATATTCAACAACTATTCAACAACTCACAGATGAAACAAAGTACTGCGGTATTTAACGACGAACATACGTCAAATAACGGTCCGAACTCCACCTTCCAATCCGCTTTATCACCTCCGCCCCCAAACCGCACCTATCAGCCTCAGACGCTGCTCCAATCCTAAAGGAATGCGAACCATAAACACCTGGGCTAAGGCCCAACTCCTGCACCCCCTTTTTTAGGACCGCTATAAACTGGAAATGGGAAAGAAATGACCCGTCGCAATGACATAACAGTGGGCCGCATCTACCCGACCACACTTGCCAATAAACCTCCAAGCACCTTCTTGGACACATCAGAGCCCCATCCACTCTACCCAAAACGACACGCTTACCTCTACCCAATTGATCAGTTTTTGAGCGTCTAATCCAAAAATCGATACCCCAGGCCCAGCAACTCATGTCTTCGGCTAATAAACCTCCCTCCCTATTCCTGCTGGGGGCGACCAACTCGCCTACCCTCATCGCCCCAAAAAAAGCTAAAGAAAAAGCTAACTTAAACAGAGCCGCCTCGAATGTAGAACAACAAATCCTTTCCAAAACCAGACCTAACTTTTGCAACATACTAAACTTGACTGGCCTACGCTTATCCACACTCTTGCTACCTTTTCGAAAACCTCTAAGTGCCTGCTTGACCAAAAAGGATTTAGTAACATCAGTCAAACCCTGTAACTTGAAACCGAATGCGAGGCCAGCAACAAATTTACTAATTCCAGATGCCGACCACCCTAAGTACGCCGCCTTACCAACCAAAAACAAGACCGCCAATGTCCTATCCTCGTCACTCTCTATTGCCCCCCAATGCAACATCCAGCTTTGCCATACTTGCCACAATGTCTCGTAAGCAGACCAGGTTGAACTCGCCACTGACTCCTGGATCAATCTTCCAGCTCGTCCGTAATCAGCTGCCACAATTGCAAAGGGCATTCCACTCCTGCGACTTCTGCCTCTGGTGCCAGAGCACGGAAACACTCCCACTGGAAACGAGACAAAGCATCCGCTATAGAATTTTGGACACCTGGCACATGTACCGCCGAAATCCATGCATTCAACTCCAAACACCGGAGAACCAATTCCCTGACCAGCTTAATAACCGGAGGAGATGCGGCTGACAAGCTGTTAATCACCGCCACCACACCCATATTATCGCAGTGAAACCTGACTCTCCGATTCAAAGAGAACTCACCCCAAATCGAGACTGCAACTACAATTGGGAATAAGTCCAACAGAGCGAGATTCTTTGTAAGACTCCTCTCTTTCCATGAATCGGGCCATTTTCCAACGCTCCACTTTCCCTTACAAAAAGCACCATAGCCAGCACCGCCTGCCGTGTCCGTGTAAATCTCGCAATCAAAGCTGTTCAAAAACTCCTGCTGAATCAATGACCTGCCATTGTAATTGTCCAAAAAACGCTTTCACACCAACAAATCCTCTCTGTGCTCTCTATTCAAACGAATAAAGTGATGCGATGCCCGCACTCCCGCAGTTACCCTTGAAAACCTGTGACAAAATATTCTGCCCATAGGCATGATCCTACAAGCAAAGTTCAATATCCCTAGCAGCGACTGAAGCTCCTTCAATGTCACCTTCCGCAATTTACCAATTCACTCGACCTCCTGCCTGAGTAACAACAATTTATCCTCGGGCAATCGACACTCCATGCGCTCTGTATCAATCAATATTCCCAAAAAACTCAATACAGTACAAGGACCTTCGGTTATCTCTTTAGCCAAAGGGACCCCAAAACATTCCGCAACCCACACCATGGCTGCTAACAAATTACCACAGACAAACGAATCTGGGGGACCTATGAACAAAAAATCATCCAGGTAGTGGATAACGGACTGCACACCTGCAACATCCCTGACCACCCATTCCAGAAAAGTACTGAAAGTTTCAAACAATGAACATAAAATCGAACAAACCATAGGCAAACATCTATCCAGGTAATAACCTTTGGTCCAAAAACAACCCAAAAGCGGAATGCTAGCCGGGTGAACCGGAAGTAGCCTAAAAGCTGATTCAATGTTAGTTTTCGCTAACAATGACCCAGGCCCATACCTACGAACCCATGACACAGCCGCATCAAATGATGTGTATTCAACCGAACATAATTCCGGCGCTATACCGTCATTGACCGAACAACTTTTCGGGTACGACAAATGCTGGATCAGGCGAAATTTATTCGGCTCCTTCTTAGGCACCACCCTCAAAGGAGAAATGATCACACCTTCAACCGGTAGACTATCAAAAGGCTCCGCCATACGACCCAACTCCACTTCCTTCGCCAACTTAACACCGACAACCTCTGGATGCAACAAAGCAGACCTCAAATTCTTAACAGAAAAAGGAACCGTATGGTCAGGAGGCGGGATCCTAAAACCTTCCAAAAAAACATCATTAATAATCCTGGCCTTCGATTGATCAGGATATCTACTTAGAAAGGGGGCCATCCCTAGCAGATTCACTGGAGTCACCCCCTTGACCGGTACCCACAGACATCCTTCCTTTTACTTTTTTGAAGCATTTTGCAGCCCCATGGGAGCTCCCGTTGCAATGGGAACAAACGTGCTTGAACTTACAGCCGTTCCCATATTTGCACTGGCCATCATTAAATTGCCAGCACGTTCCTGACTTCTCTTTTCCTCCCTGTGCTCCCTGACTACCTTCACCCGTTCCCGACGATTGACTCCCGCTTCCTCCGCTCCCTTGAAAGGACTGCCCGTATCTAGCAGGGGCCATCACTTTTAATCAAAGGCCAATATCTTTCTGATCCCACTTAATCGCAGGCCGCACTGCCTTCCTCTGCCTGAATTGCTCTTCGTACCTCAGCCATGTTTGTCCCCCGTAAGTACGATGCGCTTCCCCAATCGCGTCTAAGTAACAGAATAAACCCGAGCAATTTTCAGGAAACTTTTCCCCAATGACCCCGGCCAATATAGCAAATGTTTGAAGCCAATTTGCAAAAGTCTGAGGGATCAAGCGCCACCTGCGCTTTTCCTCCTCTTCCTTTTTGCTATCATCCTTCCTCCCCTTGTCTAAATTAAATTTCTCCAAGGGAAGGAGGGAGAAAATTTTGACGTATTCATCACGCCAAATTTTCTCTTTCACCTCTTTTTTTAAATGTGCCCCCAGTGGCCCCTCGAAGCACACATACACCTCACCCTTTGCCCTATCATCCAGCTTCACCGTATCGCCCTTGTCCTTTTCCGTTTGAACCGATACCGAAATGCCCATAGACGCTACCTCTGTGCCCGCCGCAGACCCTACCGTAACGCAACTGGGTTGCAGCAACACCTCCTGGCCTGGTAACCAGGCTCCTACGGGGGATGCCTTTGACCCACCCGCTTCCCCGCTCTCCATTCTAAGCAAAATCTGTGACATGCTATGCAAGATATCCCTAATCCCCGATACCTCTGCACCCCCGGGACCGCCTAAACTCCTCCCCTCTGGCCCTACATACTGACCACTACCTCCCCCTAGCAAAACAGCCCATGAGGGCGACAAACAAGACATAGAATCATACTCACACAGCTGCGCAGGTGCTGTGTCCCCGCCAGCCGGAATTCCTGAGTCCTGACGATCACCACTTCCGTCACGGTCACCGCTGGAATCGGGTCCTTCTGTGTCCGCTCGCTGCTCAAGGCCATGTCACCAGGGGGGACCTGAACGGTCACGGATGCTGCAGACTGTCTTCTCCTCGACGCTCGCCTCCCGCCAGACCGTCTTATACTCCTAGATGCAGCTCTGGGCCTCCTCCAGCTACTAGACCCAGACGCACGGGCCTGGTCCCTGCTGCCAGAACGGACGCTGCCAGGCAGCGCGGTGTCGCTGCCCGCTGCTCCTTCCCTTCCGCGTCGTCCATGTGAGCCAGGTAGCAGTGGTTCCCTGGACTGCTGCCTGCCCGCAGATGCTTGCTTCCCTTGTGTCATAGTGGTCCTCCCAGCAGGCACCCCGACAGGGGCATCACCAGTGGCGCCTGCCGTTTTCTGCGCTGCTCCCCCGATCATCCTGGGCCCTCTCCCCTCGTTATGGCCCCCATCGCTGGTGGCAGCTGGCCTGTGCGGCCCAGCTGCAGTGCGCGTGCGCAGCTCGGCCGGGGTCCGGAACTCCGGCTCCAGCGACGATGTTCCTGCAGGGCGCACATTCGGTGCGGATGTCACTTCCGGTGCGGACGTCACTTCCGGCGTGGCCCTGACTTCCGGTGCGGGCCGCGCTCCTCGCCGTGCAGCGCCAACAGGCCGGCTGGATTCCTGCCGGGGCGAGCGCGGCGGGCAGGGACCGCACCATCTCTCTATCCCCCCGCCGGGTCCTGCGCCTGTTGCGCGTGGATACCTCCGGTGACAGTCGCTCCGGGGGCCGGGTCCTCCTGCTCCTTCTCACAGCTCCGGACGGAGCCTCCATATTTTCGGCTGCTACCAGCAAGGCAGAAAGTTCTCCGTGACCTGGCGACGTCTCTGAGTTGGCCCACCAGGGATTCGACGGACGCCATCTCTGGTAATCACTCTGCTGCTATTCAGGGAATGGCGGTTTTCCCGCACTTTTCCCTATATATGCACCTCTCCCACTACCCGCCCCCAACTTCCCCTTATCCAATCCCCAAGACCGCTTTATTCAAAGGGGAAAGGGGTGAAACCTCCAGGCCAACCCCGTTCATGGGTGGCTTCCACCTAGCTGTGCTGTCTCCAGCCCCCTCCTGCAGAGGAGCCATGGAGGAAAATGTGCCTGTGTGCGTGTGCTGCCGAGAACACACAACTTCTGAAGCTTTGGGAAGCAAGTGCTGTCATTCAGAAGTGGGAGAAGGACCCCAACATGCAAAATTAAGTATTGTAATGGTGCACTGAAACCCCCTAATTTGCAAATGAATAAAAAATGATTGTCTCAGGTATTGTAACAGGTACAGTGTTAATATAATTTTTATAGGGGCTAATAAAAAATGCATTTGGGGATGGCAGACTGCATGTAAATACATGTTTGCCCAGATTCTAGTCTAAGGCTGCGTGCCCACTATGCGCTTCTCAAGCGTTTTTGCCGCAGAATTTCTGCAGCAAAAACACTTAAAAAACGCTTGGTAATACGTGCCCCATGGTCCCCAATGATAATCCGCATGTGCTGTGCATATGTTGCGGAAATTTTCGCTGCGGATTATCATTGCGGAAAAATACGCAGCATGTCCATTAATTTTGCGGACACGCAGCGTAATTGCCGCCATTGACTTGCATTGAAATGCTTGATATCTGCATCACTACAAGTGCACATGCGGATATGAAGTGATTCAATGTGCAGATGGTACCCAGGTCTGGAGAAAAGGAGACTCTCCTCCAGACCCGGGTACCATGGTACCTGTAAAAAAAAGAATTTAAAATAAAAAATAAAGATTATACTTACCTTCTGATGTCCTCCGGCCTCCTCAGCGATGCGTCCGGTCTCCTGTACAGCTCGCGGTGTTGTGAGGACCTGACATGACGTCATTTAGTCATGTGACAGGTCACGAGACCGCTGATGTCGGCGGTCGCGTAACCTGTTACATGACTCAATGACGTCATGGCTGGTCCTTTAGCACAACCGCGAGACACCGGGGAGACCGGACGCATCGGAGAAGGAGACCGCAGGCCATCAGAATGTAAGTATAATCTTTATTTTTTAGTTTTTACCATTCTTATTCTTTTTTTTTAACTACACTGTGTGCAGAATTATTAGGCAAGTTGTATTTTAGAGGATTATTTTTATTATTGATCAACAATTATGTTCTCAATCAACCGAAAAGACTCATAAATATCCAAGCTTAATATTTTTGGAAGTTGGAGTGTTTTTTTTTTTTAGATTTGGCTATCTTAGGAGGATATCTGTTTGTGCAGATAACTATTACTGTGGAGAATTATTAGGCAACTTAATAAAAATCAAATATAATCCCATCTCACTTATCTCACTTGTTTATTTTCACCAGGTAAACCAATATCAGTGCACACAATTTAGAAATAAACATTTCTGACATGCAAAAACAAAAACCAAAAAAATTAGTGATCAATATAACCACCTTTCTTTATGATGACACTCAACAGCCTTCCATCCATAGATTCTGTCAGTTGCTTGATCTGTTTTCGATCAACATTGCGTGCAGCAGTCACCACAGCCTCACAGACATTGTTCCGAGAGGTGTACTGTTTTCCCTCCCTGTAAAACTCACATTTTATGATGGACCACAGGTTCTCTATGGGGTTCAGATCAGGTGAACAAGGGGGCCATGTCATTATTTTTTCTTCTTTTAGACCCTTACTGGCCAGCCACGCTGTGAAGTAGTTGGATGCATGTGATGGAGCATTGTCCTGCATGAAAATCATGTTTTTCTTGAACGATACCAACTTCTTCCTTACCACTGCTTGAAGAAGTTGTCTTCCAGAAACTGGCAGTAGGTCTGGGAGTTGAGCTTCACTCCATCCTCAACCCGAAAAGGTCCCACAAGTTCATCTTTGATGATACCAGCCCATACCAGTACCCCACCTCCACCTTGCTGGCGTCTGAGTCGGAGTGGAGCTCTCTGCCCTTTAATGATCCAGCCTCTGGCCCATCCATCTGGCCCATCAAGAGTCACGCTCATTTCATCAGACCATAAAACCTTTGAAAAATCAGTCTTAAGATATTTCTTGACCCATTCTTGACGTTTTATCTTATGTTTCTTGTTCAAAGCTGGTCGTTTTTCAGCTTTGCTTACCTTGGCCATGTCCCTGAGTATCGCACACCTTGTGCTTTTTGACACTCCAGTAACGTTGCAGCTCTGAAATATGGCAAAACTGGTGGCAAATGGCATCTTGGCAGCTTCACGCTTGATTTTCCTCAATTCATGGACAGTTATTTTGCGCCTTTTTTGGCCAACACGCTTCTTGCGACCCTGTTGGCTATTTGCCATGAAACGCTTGATTGTTCGGTGATCACGCTTCAAAAGTTTGGAAATTTCAAGACTGCTGCATCCCTCTGCAAGACATCTCACAATTTTGGACTTTTCAGAGCCCGTCAAATCTCTCTTCTGACCCATTTTGCCAAAGGAAAGGAAGTTGCCTAATAATTAAGCACACCTTATATAGGGTGTTGATGTCATTAGTCAACACCCCTCCTCATTACAGAGATGCACATCACCAGATTTACTTAATTGGTAGTTGGCTCTCAAGCCTATGCAGCTTGGAGTAGGACAACATGTATAAAAAGTATCAAAGTGATCAAAATACGCATTTGCCTAATAATTCTGCACGCGGTGTATTACTTGGTCACACTATATAAATCCATGCCGGTTGCATGGATTTATATAGTGTGACCAAGTTGTCAAGCACTTTTCCAAGTGATGCTAAAATCGCTTGGAAAAGCGCTTGATAACCCGCATGCGGAAATGCATGCAAAAACGCTTGACAAACGCTTCTACCTGGCGGGAAAAACGCATGTAAAATTCGCATGTGTTTTTCCTGCCAGGGAGAAGTGGAAAAAATATTCAGCATTTCTGCATTGTGGGCATATAGCCTAAGGCTGCGTGGCCACTATTCGTTTTTCCGCAGCGAAAACGCTTAAAAAATGCTTGGTAATACGTGCCCCATGGTCCCCAATGATAATCCGCCTGTGCTGTGCACATGCTGCGGAAATTTCCGCTGCGGATCATCATTGCAGAAAAATATGCAGCATGTCCATTATTTCTGCGGATACGCGGCATAATTGCCGCCATTGACTTGCATTGAATCGTTTAATATCCGCATGATTACATGTACACATGCGGATATGAAGCGATTCACTGTGCGGATGGTACCCGGGTCTGGAGAAGAGGAGACTCTCCTCCAGACCCGGGTACCATAGTACCAGTAGTTAAAAAAGAATTTAAAATAAAAAATAGCATTATACTTACATCTACTTGACATCTCGGGCGCTGTGCTCACTCAGGGTAAGCCATGCAGTTTCCAATGCATTTTGTTCGGACGTCCATGCGCTGATAGGGACGCCAGCTCTAGATTTTGTATTTTTATTGCCATTATGGCTAATTAACTTTAAGGACACTGTTCATATACCACTTGGTTGTGTTAGGCTCTACAGCCTCTTATGAAGCCTGAGCCAGGTGTTCCCTCCAGTCCTTAAACTATGTGATTTGACACGGTACCCTGTGTGATTTACGCCCCAGCTGCTACCCTCTATATCCCTCCTACACATGTTTCTTTTATATTCATATGTATTTGATTAATTTGTATGTGCTAATAAAGTTATATTTATCTTTATACATAATCTAAAAAACTGTGTTTTTGCTCTGCTTATCCCATAAATCTATTCATGCGGATTTTATGCGGTTCAATTCAAGTCAAATTGGTTGTGCTGCGGATTTTTCCGCAAAGATAATCTGCAGCGGAAATTTCCGCAGCATGTGCAGAGCACATGCAAATTATCATTGGGAAACATGGCAGACATCTTAACAAGCGATTTCAATGCGTTTTCGCCGCGGAAATGCATTAAATCCGTATCGTGGGCTCACAAACTTAGAATGACTCAGTTCAAAATAGGAGCACACAAAAATTTCGTAGAGTTTGCACATTTTAGGTACAGAACATAAAAGTTGGTCAGCATTATTATAGTGCATTGTTCCACAGATGGCCCTATGTGGCTCTGTGGAGGAGTTATAGATGGCTGCATAGTAGAATTCTAATTAAAAGATGAGGTACACAACAAGTCTGTGCTGCAGAAAGGTAAAATCACTGTATGGCCTGGGCCTTTATCTTCCATTCTTACTCACTGCCTTCACTGCTCCAACCTCTGACTAGTGTTGAGCCACCCCCGTAGTGTTCGAGTTCGGTTCGGTTCGTCGAACACCCGTGTGTTCACCGAACTGTTCGTCGAACTGTTCGTCAAACACCTTCGAACACCGTTAAAACCAATGGCAGGCAAACAAAAACACATAGAAACACATAGAAAACACCTTCAAAGGTGTCCAAAAGCTGACAAACTGCTCTGAAGACACAACTAACACATGGAAAAGTGACAAGTACATATGTCACTCTCCCAATACTGGTGCCTGTCCGCTGGTGGGTCGAGCGAGCCCCCCTGTGGTGGAGGCAGCTCTAAGCTTTTTAATTTAAATTGTCTCTCTAATTTGAATGAATACACTTTAAATCCATTTACAAAGATCTATTGGAGGGCAAGTCTCATGCCAGCAGCCGCGTAATTCCAGCTCCAATAGCGTCCACTAAAGCTGCTGCAGTTAAAAAGCTTTTATAAGGATCGAGCTCGGCTGTCCACCGCAAGGCATCCTACTGCCAGTCCCAGCCCCTATGCCTTGGGGTGCCTCCTGATGCTCTTCACTGAGTATCCCGTGGTCCCGAAAAAATTAAGTGTCAAAACTACAGGTGGTGTAGCTTGCTTAACAGCTGGGATAATCCGCTGACTAGCAGACACTGCTACTAGGCACAAAGTATTTCCTGGGCTAGATGCAGTTAAAAATTTGTAATTAGATACTCTCGTTGGATGCTGAGAAAGCATTCCATAGAGTCTCCTGGCACGCCATATATGATTCTCTTAAAAAGCTTGGGGTAGGGGTCTAGGGGACCCTTTTATAGCCAAAATCACGGCCCTGTATCGCAATACGTCACCTAGGCTGAAGATAAATGGAACTGTATTACCCTGAGGGCTCGGTTGCTACAGAGGTATTGCACCTCACCCAGGGGTGTGATATCTCACTCTCAGGTAAGGATGGAGTGTGGATCAGGACCCGACACCTGCATGCATTACACCACATTGCCGTGGGGCAGGGAGACCAATATGCCCCTGAGATGGGCACGACAGTCCCTGTCCCTGGCTGGAGTGGGGGGAGGGAACACTGAGGAAGGGGAACCCTGTAGTGCAGGAGCAGGGAGGAAGCAGTTCCTGGGTGCATTGAGAAGGGAGTATAAAAGGTGGGCACCATCTTAGTTCAGTGCAGAGAAGTCTGAGCAGAAGTGGCAGGGAGCAGGGGCTCTGCATGAGCTCTGCTCCGGAGGCGGGCCTAGTAACAGAGGCCCAGGCCTGGAAGAGGGAGAAGGAAGGAAGAGGAGCGGAGAAGGCTCCAGGAACGAGGAATGAAGGGATCCCAGGGGTGCGGACGGGCGAGTCGCCACCGCACGCCCGAATCCACCTGCGTGGAGGGGTCAGGCCAAAGGGGGAGACCGGTCCCCGAAACTAGTGGAGGCAGGAAACGACCTTCAGCTAGAAACCGGAGGCTGTGACATTTTATGTGGCGCAGCCCCTCGCTACACCCGCTAGGAAGGCACCACATAGGGTCAGGGAAACTGGCGCCAAGTTTACCAAGAGGAGGCCCGAGGCAGCCGGACAGAAGGGTTGGTAAGAAAGGCCAGACAAAGGACACACAAAGGGGGTCCTGTGAAGCGCTCCAAAGTTATCTGGGAGTTGTCTGAGCCCCTCACCTGGTGAGCACAGTACGACGTGGGCAGCCATTACCTGCAGACGTGGTCTGGATAATAAGAACTGTGAGTAAAGGCCCTGGACTGCATCACTGACTCCGTGTCGTTACTGCTGCTGCCCTGCACCATCACCCCCATCCTCCGCATACACTGCCCTGAGGCTATACTCCTCCCGTGGGGAGTTATGCTACGCTCTGCTGCACCCACAACACCAGCCTCAGCGGTCTGCCCTGGAGCGGCGGTTCACTCTGACCGCAATCCACGGGTGGCGTAGTCGGACATTTAAACATCAAAACCACATAAATAGTTCCGCCACTGGTTTGACCGCCCTGAGCCACGGAACTGGGTCGCCGCCACGGAGACTACAACCACCAGCATCCACCAAAAAGGGTCCGGCTCCGGGTGTCCCAAGGCCCAGGGGGCGCGTCAGAACATTTTCATCACCTTTCACAATCACCAATGGGACAAGGCAGGGATGTTCTCTGTCCCCTCTCTTATACATCCTAGTGACGGAGCACCTGCTCTCATCAATTCGCCATAACCCCAATATTAGGTGGATTGAGGTGGGAGGCACCGAGTACAAGTGCTCTCTATTTGCTGATGATGTCCTAGTATATATCACTCAATCACATATATCCATCCATGCTGTTATGGCTGAAATAGATCACTTTGTTACATGGCCAAATTTTAAAATCAATGCAGCGAAGTCTGAGGCCCTCGATGTCTCCCTCCCCAAATCCATATAGGATTCCATCCAGTCCAACTTTCCCTTTGCCTGGCCCTCACAGGGTATCAAATACTTAGGAATTCCTATTCATAGAGACCTCTCCCATCTATGTTATCTTAATTTTGGGCCCTTTATTGAACAACTCCATACAGACCACGGTTGGCAAGTTAGAACTGTAAGATTCACTACGTGAACCACTGGTGTTTTGTGGAAAAGCACATGTACACTGTGTTCCAAATTATTATGCAAAAAGTGTTTAGGAGTGATAAGGGAAGAATTTTTTTGTCAGTTAAACTCATTGATGGTGATGTGTGTCAGGGCTCTTTATATCACTGTAAGCAATTGCAGACACCTGTGCTAATTAGTTTGGCAGGTGTGTCCAATGAAAGGCAAGACTACTTAAGAAGGCTGTCTCACATTATTAAGCAGCCTACATTTTCTGCCAAAATGGGAAAGAAAAAGGATGTGTCGGCTGCTGAGAAGCAACAAATTGTGGAGTGTTTAGGTCAAGGCATGACTACAATCAACATTGTGCGATGATCAGGATGAAGTGTCTTGGCAATCAAGAAGTATGTAGCTGATTCACAGTACACACGTGTGCGTGCTGATAAGGGCAAATTGAGGACTCTTTCCTACAAGCAATTACGTCAGGTTAAAAGAGCAGCGGCAAAAAAGCCTTGTCATAGCAGCAGACAAGTTTTTGAAGCTGCTGGTGCCTCCAACGTCCCCCGAACAACAAGATGCAGGGTCCTTCAGAGGTTTGCAGCTGTGCATACGCCATCCTGTCGACCTCCTCTATCCACTTCACACAAGCAGAAACGGCTCCAGTGGGCCAAACATTACATGAAGACTGATTTCAAAACTGTTTTGTTCACGGATGAGTGCCGTGCAGCGCTCGATGGTCCAGATGGATGGAGTGGAGGATGGCTGGTTGATGGACACCCCACGCAAACACGGCTACAGCGCCAACAAGGAGGAGGTGGAGTAATGTTTTGGGCTGGAATCATGGGGAGAGAGATTGTCAGCCCCTTTAGGATCCCTGAAGGCGCTAAAGATGAACTCCATAATGTATGTGGATTTTCTCAAACAGCACTTCCTGCCATGGTTCAAGAAGAAGAACCGTATATTTCACAGCAAGATCATTTTTTTTGCATGATAATGCACCATCTCATGCTGCACATAAAACATCTGCATCTCTGGCTGATATGGGCATAAAAGGGGACAAACTTATGGTGTGACCCCCATGCTCCCCTGACCTCTACCCCATTCAGAACCTCTGGAGCATCATCAAAAGGAGTGTCTATGATGGCGGGAGGCAGTTCACATCTAAGCAACAGCTCTGGGAGGGTATTCTGTCCTCATGCAAAACAATTGAAGCAGAAACCATCCAAAACCTGACAAATTCAATGGACGAGAGAGTTCAGAAGCTCCTTTCGAACAAGGGGTCCTATGTGAAAATGTAACATCACCTAGAATAAAGTTTTGAGTTGAAAACTGTTTGATTTCAGTTTCTAATAACCTGCTAATGCTTATAATTTCAAAAATGACCATTTTTTTTGTTCTTTATTAAAATGAAAAGGTTGATCGAAAAGTTTGGCGGATCTAAGAGTGTGGCAACCCAGTAGTCATGATTACTTCGAATTCTGACAATATGAGGGTCATGTTGCAGGTAGTGCAGCAAGAAGGCACTTATGTGTCTTGCGCATCTCGGAGCCCCAAAATTATTTTCCGGGCTAGATGCAGCTAAAAATTATTATTAATTTTAAATCTGGTGGAGCTTAGTATAGATGGCCTAATAGGATCAGTGCTGCACACTGCTACAAAGCCCAAATTATTTTCCAGCCAAGATACAGATAAACATGATTAGTAATTTTAAATCTGGTGGAGCTTATTATAGATGGCCTAATAGAATCAGTGCTGCACACTGCTACAAAGCCCAAATTATTTTCCAGCCAAGATACAGATAAACATGATTAGTAATTTGAAAGCTTAAAACGGTTGGTAGGGTGATTTTAACCAATCATCCATCTTTTACTCTCCCCAGGATGACACAGGGGTAGAAAAGTCGTTTCGGATCCATGATTTGTTCATCTTTATGAACGTGAGTCTGTCTACATTATCAGTGGAGAGCCGCGTGCGCTTATCTGTCAGCACACCACCAGCAGCGCTGAACACACGTTCAGACAGAACGCTGGCTGCGGGGCATGACAAGATCTCCAAGGCGTAAGTGGCTAGCTCCGGCCATTTATCCAGATTGGAAGCCCAAAAAGAGCAAGGGTCCAGTGACACAGTCATGGCTTCAATGTTTCCTTGGAGATACTCCTGTACCATCGTCTCTAGGCGTTGACTATGTGTCAGACTTCTTGTCTCCTGTGGCCTTGCAAAGGATGGGCTAAAAAAGTGGTGAAATGATTGCGCAAAATTGATGTTACCAGCAGATTCTGTGGTTCTGTTATGGTTTGAGTGCTGAACACTTGACGGTCCCACGGTTGGCAAGTTGGAACTGTGAGATTCACTACGTGCACCACTGGTGTTTTGTGGAAAAGCACATGTAAGATTCTGCAACAGTCTCTGCTGATACTCCTGCATGCGTGCATCCCTTTCTATGGCAGGAATAATTTCTGCAAATTTACTTTTGTACCGGGGATCTAACAGTGTGGCAACCCAGTAGTCAGGATTATTTCTAATTCTCCCAATTCGAGGGTCATGTTGCAGGTAGTGCAGCAAGAAGGCACTCATGTGTGTTGCGCATCCAGGAGCACCAAGTCCCTGTTGTGTTGGTGGCGAGGTAACAATCATGGTTCCTTCCTCTGTCCTCTCCCCCCAACCTCGCACAACAGAAATGTGATCAAGGTCTCCCTCATCTGATGAGTCTTCCATCAGTTCGTCCTCCACTTCTTCCTGGGCTCCTGCACCTTCCTCACTAGTTTGGCTGCTACCATGCGCCCTGGTAAAACCATCTCCCCCACCCTCACATGCCTGCCGCCTTGGTGCTGCCGACCGTCTGGACCTTGCAGATGTTAGCCCTTCCGCATACAACTCCTCCTCCTCTACTTCCTCCACCTCCTCTTGTGCCACCACCTGACTCCGAATTCTGTTTAACATGTGCTCCAGCATGTAAATCACCGGAATAGTCATGCTGATAATGGCATCGTCAGCACTAAACATCTTCGTCGCCATTTCAAAACTGTGCAGAAGGGTGCATAGGTCCCTGATCTGAGACCACTCCTCCAGCGTGATTTGCCCCACGTCTGGATCTCGTTGGCCCAGGCTATATGTCATAACGTATTGCACCAGGGATTGTCGGTGCTGCCACAGTCGCTGCACCATGTGCAGAGTTGAATTCCACCGGGTAGGCACATCGCATTTTAGCCGGTGAAGTGGCAGGCCCAACGACTTCTGTAGAGATGTAAGTCGCTGAGCTGCGGGATGCGAACGGCGGTAGTGAGCACACAGCGACCGTGCCCTCTGCAGAAGGCCATCTAGTCTGGGATAGTGGGCTAAAAATTGCTGGACAACCAGGTTCAACACGTGAGCCATACAAGGCACGTGTGTGACATTGCCCCGGCGAAGGGCCGCACCCAGGTTTGCAGCATTGTCGCACACGGCCTTCCCTGGTTTCAGGTCCAGTGGAGACAACCATTCATGAAATTGGTTCTCCAGAGCTGACCACAACTCCTCAGCTGTGTGACTCACATTTCCCAGACATTTCAAAGTAAAAACCGCCTGATGACGTTGAGCCCTACTGCCAGCATAGTAAGGAGGTGTGCAGGATCCCTTCTGCGCAGTTAGAAAGCTTGTGGCATGACCAGACAGGCTTTGGGTGCAGGTGGAAGACCGAGAGGAGGTTGAGGAGGCAGAAGCAGTGGAGGAACTTTGACATAAAGTGGATTGACGCACAACTCGTGGGGACGGCAAGACTTGGACAGCAGCCCCTTGTCCTGCTGTCACCATAAATACCCAGTGCCCAGTCAGCGACATGTAACGCCCCTGTCCATGCCTACTCGTCCAAGTGTCTGTGGTGAAATGCACCCTGTCACACACAGAGTTTCTCAAAGAAGCGGTGATGTTGTGTGCGACATGCTGGTGGAGCGCAGGCACACCTTTCTTTGAGAAGTAGTGCCGACTGGGCATCTGGTACTGGGGCACTGCGACGGACATAAGGTCTCGAAAATCCTCTGTGTCCACCAGGCGGAAAGGCAGCATTTCTGTAGCCAAGAGCTTGCAGATGGTGAAATTCAACCTCTTAGCTTTCTCATGGCTAGGAGGAAATGGTCTTTTACTTGTCCACATCTGAGGGACCGAGGGCTGGCTATTGTGCTTAGACGGGGTTGATAAGGGTGTCCCCGGCAAACTGCCGGTCTGTGAGGAAGATGCAGGCGGACATGTTAGGTTGCCTTGATCCAAAGGTGGTGCTATCGATGTCGGACAGCGCTCAACACCAGCTGGTGTTACCACCTCCAAAGAAAATGATGACTTGCCAATCACGCTGGCTGTTGCGGGTAAAGAGGTGGCAGATCTGCGCCCCAAAACAGGTGTGACTGCTGTCCCCCCAGTCACAAAGGATGAAGAGGCCGCGGATGCACAAGATATGGCAGACGGTGGTTGGCCCGGCCGGCTAGGCCGCATTGTAGCACACTGAGCTTCCCACTGCAACTTATGCTTCATGTCCATGTGCCGGTTCATGCATGAAGTACTCAAACTATGTATTTTTTGGCCTCTACTTAGCTTTTGCTGACAAATGTTACAGATAACACGAGTTGGGTCATCTTTATCGATCTGAAAAAATGCCCAGGCTATGCAAGGCTTAGCACCCATGCGACCTGAAGAGCCACCACGACTTGTGGTGAGAGGCAGAGTTGTGTTTGAGGATGCAGTTGTTGACGTGCTTCCAGTACTACGTCTCTGTCCAGGAAGGCGCAACCTGACCTCGTCGTCACTAGCATCTTCCTCCACCTCCTCTGCTGACCTCATCTCTTGGCTGACTGTGGGTTGACAGTAAGTGGTATCTCCAACCTCATCATCATCACCCTGTGCGTTATCACACCCGTCGTCCTCAGAGCCAACCTGTTCCTGCCCTGACAAAAAACTAAAGTTGTCGCTCCAATCAGGTATTTGAGTCTCATCATCGTCTTCCTCATTGTCTCCACCAACAGGAGTTACAGTTTGGGAATGAGGGTCTACATTATGGTCAGAACCTTCTGCGTCTGGTCCTGGATCTGACTCATAAAGATTCTGGGCATCAGTGCAGATCATTTCCTCGTCTGGATTCACAGAAGCGCTGGAGTCGACCTCTGATTCCCAGGCTATAGTATGAGTAAACAGCTCTGCAGACTCAACCATCTGTTCTACCTCATACTCAGACGGGCAGCTGGAGATTTGGGAGCTGTGAGGAAGCAAGTGCGATTTGGGTGACACCTTTGAGGACTGGAGTATTTGTGATGTTGAAGTTGATGTGGAGGAGAGCCCACTTAAAGGAGCACTTGATATCCGTTGAAGCACCTGCTGTTTTTGTGCCTCATCTGGAATTTGTAGCGATTGGCGTGGCCGTAAGAAAGGGATCTTATCACATTGTCCGCTAAAAGAAGTAGACATTTTAGTTTGGCTGGAAGATGGTCTTTCTTCTGCAGATGTTACTGTTGCTTTAACACCTACCCCACGGACACAACCTTTTTTCCCCTTCCCAACACGCCTATTCCCCTTTCCACCAGCAGCAGGCCTTTTTCCACTCATTTTGGTGGTTAACTAATTCACAACTCTGGAGTTGTTTGCACAAAAAAACAATGGATGGGAACCGAGCAGAGCTGAGTGGCCAAACTGTGGTATTAGGCCAAAACTATTGGCTGGGTTAGATGCAGAAAAAAATTATATTCAGTTTGCAACCTGATGGAGGTCTGTATAGATGGATTAATAGAACAAGTCCCACACACAGCTAGAAGCCCAATATTTTTTCAGAGGTAGATGCAGAAAAAAATATATTCAGTTTGCAACCTGATGGAGGTCAGTATAGATGTACTAATACAACAAGTCCCACACACAGCTAGAAGCCCAATATTTTTTCAGAGCTAGATGCAGAAAAAAATTATATTCAATTTGCAACCTGATGGAGGTCAGTATAGATGGAGTAATAGAACAAGTCCCACACACAACTAGAGGCCCAAATATTTTTTCAGAGGTAGATGCAGATAAAAATTATTTTTAATTTGCAACCTGATGGAGGTCAGTATAGATGGACTAATAGAGAAAGTCCCACACACTGCTAGAAGGCCAAATATTTTTTCAGAGCTAGATGCAGAAAAAAATTATATTCAGTTTGCAACCTGATGGAGGTCTGTATAGATGGATTAATAGAACAAGTCCCACACACAGCTAGAAGCCCAATATTTTTTCAGAGGTAGATGCAGAAAAAAATATGTTCAGTTTGCAACCTGATGGAGGTCAGTATAGATGGACTAATACAACAAGTCCCACACACAGCTAGAAGCCCAATATTTTTTCAGAGCTAGATGCAGAAAAAAATTATATTCAATTTGCAACCTGATGGAGGTCAGTATAGATGGAGTAATAGAACAAGTCCCACACACAGCTAGAAGCCCAAATATTTTTTCAGAGCTAGATGCAGATAAAAATTATTATTAATTTGCAACCTGATGGAGGTCAGTATAGATGGACTAATAGAGAAAGTCCCACACACTGCTAGAAGGCCAAATATTTTTTCAGAGATAGATGCAGAAAAAAATTATATTCAGTTTGCAACCTGATGGAGGTCAGTATAGATGGACTAATAGAGAAAGTCCCACACACTGCTAGAAGGCCAAATATTTTTTCAGAGCTAGATGCAGAAAAAAATTATATTCAGTTTGCAACCTGATGGAGGTCAGTATAGATGGACTAATAGAGAAAGTCCCACACACTGCTAGAAGGCCAAATATTTTTTCAGAGCTAGATGCAGAAAAAAATTATATTCAGTTTGCAACCTGATGGAGGTCTGTATAGATGGATTAATAGAACAAGTCCCACACACAGCTAGAAGCCCAATATTTTTTCAGAGGTAGATGCAGAAAAAAATATATTCAGTTTGCAACCTGATGGAGGTCAGTATAGATGGACTAATACAACAAGTCCCACACACAGCTACAAGCCCAATATTTTTTCAGAGGTAGATGCAGAAAAAAATATATTCAGTTTGCAACCTGATGGAGGTCAATATAGATGGACTAATAGAGAAAGTCCCACACACTGCTAGAAGGCCAAATATTTTTTCAGAGCTAGATGCAGAAAAAAATTATATTCAATTTGCAACCTGATGGAGGTCAGTATAGATGGACTAATAGAGTGATGCTATGCCCAAAAGATTTTACTTCACTAGGTGCAGTAAAAAAAATGGTATTCTATACACAGGTGGTATATCTTGCAACAC
This sequence comes from Phyllobates terribilis, assembly GCF_046119375.1. Taxonomy (NCBI): domain Eukaryota; kingdom Metazoa; phylum Chordata; class Amphibia; order Anura; family Dendrobatidae; genus Phyllobates; species Phyllobates terribilis. Next base: position 596,347,336 of record NW_027362765.1, on the reverse strand, counting down.
AGATAGGCTACTCCACTGACTAATACACTCTGCAATAGGCCAAAAAGGATTAGCTTTGCTTGATTCAGCCAAATGCTGTGAAAAAAACTTGCACAGCACTGGCACAGACCTGCCTGGCAAAAACTGATAGGAACTGATGTAACCTAGTCCTGAAAACGACTCCAATTACAATTAGTCTTTACTCCCACAATCTATCTATTTAAGAGCACAGACCTGCCTGATAAAAGTCGTAGGAAATGCTGTAACCTAGTCCTTAAAAGGACTGCAATCACAACTATTCCCTACTCCCAAGCTATCTGTAGATTTGTGCGAAAATTGGCTTGAAATTAACAAGGTATAGCGCACACAGCAACAGCGGTGCCGTCTAACACGCAGCTGCAGCAGTGAGAAAATGGTGGCGACGGGGAAAATGGCTTGGTCTTATAGTGCAAGGACATGTGACATACACTGCCAATGACACATGCCCTTGCTTGTGTGAAAAAAAGCACTTCGCTCCGTGTGTGCGCTGCTGATAGGCTGACAGATTGCACCTCCCCACTGTAAATGCGGGAAAGAGAAAAAAAAAATGGAGATCTTCATTGTTCCTGCAGAGATCCATCCCCTGCCCCTCCCCCCACCCCGCTGTACACTCAAACTGCGTATTAACATTAATTTTCATCATTACTGAGAAAAAATCCAGTTATGATTTTGGTGCACGAACAGTTATCGAACATAACCTCGAACAGCCGAATTTTTCTCAAATTGTTCGTGTTCGCCGAACGGCTCGAACACCGCCCAAAACAGCTCGAATTTGAGATTGGCGAACAGTTCGAGTAGAACAACGCTCATCTCTACCTCTGACTTACTGTCTCCTTTCCTATTACCCTGCAGATTGTAGACCAGGTGGGCAGAGTCCTCTACCCTCTGTACTAGTCTGTCAGTTTGCTTTATATATGCATATATGTGTTTTATATGTATGTAAACCCTTTTCACATGTACAGCACAAAGGAATAGATTCTGGATTAAAAATAAATAATAATAACTTGTTACATTTATGAACAGCATTTTGAGGTGTTTCCATAATTAATAAATTACAATGCATGGGCTTAAAATGTACAAATAAAAAACTTGAACAATCTCAGATTTGCTTCATCTGGGGTAAGGATTGACTTTTACATTGTTTATTACGTAGAATACAGTGCTCCAACCCAATTTCTCCTGTTTTCACATATTTTTCTTACACTCAAATGTTTTAGATCATCAAACTGGTTTTTATATTAAAGATAACCAAAGTAAAAACCAAATAAAGACAATTGACAAGCAGATTCAATTTCAGTAGCTGAATCGTGCTATGAATACTGCCAGACCTGTTGAATCTAGACATCGCTTAAAGAGGTTGTCCACTGCTATTATTAATTGGACATTCTATTTTTATGTTGAAAATAAGTATCTTTGTAAATACCTTGCTTTGCAGTTACTGCCTGTGAGCGGTGCTATCGCTGGCTGCTCACAAGCATGACGTGACCCCCGGCTGTAGCCGGCTCTGACATCCGCTGATGTCACGTCAAGTTCCGGCTGCAGCCGGGGGTCTCTCTCTTCTGCGTTCCACCGTGGATGCTGGGCTGTGTGCGGGGTTACCCCGCGCGTCACACGCAGCATCCACCGCGCGCTCTCCCTCTACTCATTCATTGGGAAAGCGTGCGGTGGTTGCTGGAGTGACGCACGGGGTAACCCCCCCCCCCACACACACACAACCCAGCATCCACAGTGGGGACCGCGTCACTGATGTCATACCTCACTTGACGTGACATCAGCGACGGGTCACGTGATGCCTGTGAGCGGCCAAGGATAGAGACCCTCACAGGCAGTAACTACAAAGCAAGGTATTTACAAAGATACTTATTTTCAATATAAAAATAGAATGGCCAAATATTAAAAGTAGTGGACAACCCATTTAAATAGAACCTGTTTGCCAATGTGATGAAGACTAGAAAACTCAAAGGGCTGCACACTATGTCACGTTCTATAGAGTTTCTTATAAAGATGCCAAACAAAGTGTGAAGACACGGGGTCTTTGGTGGGTGTAATACTACTCAAACAACACAGGGTGAGGGTAAAACAGCGTGGCAATAATTTTAACCACAAAACGGACAATAAACAGATAGAACAGTCCCAGCAAATACCCAAGATGGTACAACATTACACAGTTCTCACCCTTCCACTGGCCCACCTGGGATAGAACAGCTGTGGCTTTGGGACTTCCAGGGCAAACTACCTCAACCAGTGGCCCCCCAATTCTAGGGGGCCCCCACAGAGATAAGGTAGCGGTAAGCTTAGGAAGATAGCAGTCCATCGAGGTACAAGGCCAGGAGACCTAATGGTCTGATCCTGGCCTCCCTGAGAGTTTCCATGGGGCCAGATGACCGGTTGGTCCCAATCTGGCTTCTCCGAATGTCTCCATGGGTTCCAGGCGACTGGAGGGTCCCACCTGGCAACCCCAAACAACATATCCATGGGGCCAGGTGACTTCATCGTCCCAACCTGGTCTCCCCCAAATTATTCCATGGGCTCTCTGATGGTCAATGGAGCAGATCCGTATCTTTCCACTCAGGGCCATATACCCTTAGTCTGTAATCCTGTAGAATCCAAATCTGTGTCGCTTTGTGTAAAGCCATGCTACCAAGCTGATGTTGTGACGAGAGTCTGATCTTTATTTCTCCTTGTAAAGTCTCTTGCAATTCTCTGTTTCAAATCTGACTGCTACAGAAGCATATGTCCTTTTAAGTATGCATACATGGGTCAAAGGTTAGGGATGATATTACTCCACAGGACTCAGGTCTCATTGTTTGTGCATTTAATCATTTTACATAGTTGGTATAGCAGGGGGCTCTTGTAAATAAACTAGCTAGTTTAGTATAATATTCAATTGGCATATTAACAAACATCATTGTTCACAGACCCAAGAGAAGACAACAATCAGGGTTATACACAGTAATACACATACATTTACAAGTCAACACAAACACAATAGTGTTTTTCTCTTGGCTTAACAAATCTAATCGTCTGGCTGATTAAGATTATAAGCTGTTCCGGCACACAAAGTAATTAAAATCTATCAATCTAAAAGGATTATAAAGTCAATAAATATACCATGGGATTCCTGGAAATGACAACAAGAATCACTATCAACAAATAGACGTAACTTGGAACTATGATGAACCTTCCCTAGGAGTGGTTAGCCTACTAAAAATTTCACTAAGGGTGCATTGACAATTCACCCAGTAGGTTAGAAAAGAAACCAGGCAGACCTTTGTAGGCCTCAATTTAAAGTTAGTGTGAATGATTCCAAAATAAGAATGACATTGGGCAAAAAGGGAATCCATGGGAGAGTTGTAAATCACAAGCTATTGATTTGCACCTGTCTCATCTTCATGGTCAATCATTGCCCCCTTTCCCTATTTCTGCCTCCCACTATTGAGTCCCATGTCGAGTCTTATAAAGTGATTTGGCATTCCTCATTGACTTAATTTCTCAAAGCCTTTTAGGACCCACTTGGACACACCCCTTTGTCTGTGTATTGAAACTAATATGTTCATTTACCGTTTGTTTGGAGATTGCAATCATCCAGATCATTCTGTTGCTATCAACTCCTACTAGTTAATCCATGGTTTGTGGTAAGCATCACAAACTGTTTTTAGATACTATTCTGCTACAATCTGCTGTGGATTCAGCTATATACATCTACAGTGGCTTGCGAAAGTGTTCACCCCCTTGGCTTTTTACCTATTTTGTTACTTTACAACCTGTGTATTATAATTTTGTAATCTGATTTCTGTGTAATGCATCAGAACTAGTGATGAACGAACGTACTTGCCACTGCTCGGTACTCGCCCGAGCATCACGGTGCTTGACAAGCTCGGCACTCGTCGAGTATTTCCGGGTTGCTCTGGCGGGAATTTGGGTCCCGTCCCTGCATGTTTGGTGCTCTTTAGAGAGCCAATGAACATGCAGGGATTGCCTGCCATGCACTATAATGCCGTAGCCACAGGGTCATCAGGTCTATATAAGACCTGGCGCCGCTATGCTCGTCACAGTCTACCCCGGAATCAGGCAGAGTAGGGAGAGGTGCTGCTGCGTCAGGAAGAGATTTGCTTGTTTATAGTTAGTATAGGTATTCCTCAACATATATATATATATATATATATATATATATATATATATATATCCAACTGAACTAACAGTCCTTCTGAGGACTAATCCAGGTGCATATATACAGTGGTGATAGCAGGAGTAAGGCCGGCAGGGTATGTGGCAGACTGCAGTGCATATAATGCAAGAGGGTCCATTGAACGTCCTGTCAGTATAGGTATTCCACAACATACTGTATATATACACTGCTCAAAAAAATAAAGGGAACACTTAAGCAACAGAATATAACTCCAAGTAAATCAAACTTCTGTGAAATCAAACTGTCCACTTAGGAAGCAACACTGATTGACAATCAATTTCACATGCTGTTGTGCAAATGGAATAGACAATAGATGGAAATTATTGGCAATTATCAAGACACACTCAATAAAGGAGTGTTTCTGCAGGTGGGGACCACAGACCACATTTGAGTACCAATGCTTTCTGGCTGATGTTTTGGTCACTTTTGAATGTTGGTTGTGCTTTCACACTCGTGGTAGCATGAGACGGACTCTACAACCCACAGAAGTTGCTCAGGTAGTGCAGCTCATCCAGGATGGCACATCAATGCGAGCTGTGGCAAGGCTAGAGGCGCTACCAGGAGACAGGCCAGTACACCAGGAGACGTGGAAGGGGCCGTAGGAGGGCAACAACCCAGCAGCATGATCGCTACCTCCCCCTTTGTGCAAGGAGGAACAGGAGGAGCACTGCCAGAGGCCTGCAAAATGACCTCCAGCAGGCCACAAATGTGCATGTGTCTGCACAAACGGTTAGAAACAGACTCCATGAGGGTGGTATGAGGGCCTGACATCCACAGATGGGGGTTGTGCTCACAGCCCCACACCGTGCAGGATGCTTGGCATTTGCCACAGAACACCAGGATTGGCAAAGTCGCCACTGGCGCCCTGTGCTCTTTACAGATGAAAGCAGGTTCACACTGAGCACATGTGACAGACGTGACAGAGTCTGGAGACGCCGTGGAGAGCGATCTGCGGCCTGCAACATCCTTCAGCATGACCTGTTTGGCAGTGGGTCAGTAATGGTGTGAGGTGGCATTTCTTTAGAGGGCCGCACAGCCCTCCATGTGCTCGCCAGAGGTAGCCTGACTGCCATTAGGTACAGAGATGAGAACCTCAGACCCCTTGTGAGACCATATACTGGTGTGGTTGGCCCTGGGTTCCTCCTAATGCAGGACAATGCCAGACCTCATGTGGCTGGAGTGTGTCAGCAGTTCCTGCAAGATGAAGGCATTGAAGCTATGGACTGGCCCGCCCATTCCCCAGACCTGAATCCGATTGAGCACATCTGGGACATCATATCTCGCTCCATCCACCAACGTCACATTGCACCACCGACTGTCCAGGAGTTGGCGGATGCTTTAGTCCAGGTCTGGGAGGAGGTCCCACAGGAGACCATCCACAACCTCATCAGGAGCATGCCCAGGCGTTGTACGGAGGTCATATTGAGCCTCATTTTGACTTGTTTTAAGGACATTACATCAAAGTTGGATCAGACTGTAGTGTGCTTTTCCACTTTAATTTTGGGGGTGACTCCAAATCCAGGCCTCCATTGGTTAATAAATTTGATTTCCATTGATGATTTTTGTGTGATTTTGTTGTCAGCACATTCAAATTTGTACAGAACAAAATATTCAATGAGAATATTTCATTCATTCAGATCTAGGATGTGTTATTTGAGTGTTCCCTTTATTTTTTTGAGCAGTGTATTTATCCATCTGAACGAGGACAGCAGCACACAGGGGGAGGGAGGTGTAGCACCACAACAGGCAGGAAGAAGCAGTGTGGTGGCCGCAGACACAAGGCGGTAAAGCGTTCCTCGTAACGCCAACACGACGGAAGTTGCCAGTACAACTGTTAGGTCTTCCTGAGTCTGGTTATTTTTTAAAGACTCTGCAGATAACCCCAAAAAAGCAATTTGCACCACCTGCCAGGCCAGCAGGACTGGAGGACTCCACCAAGATGGTGAGTGGCGATGACGCCATAATTAGCATCACCATCCTGTTTCTCTGTCTTCTGAAACGCTCTCTACTCACAATTAAAGAGGATGCATTGCAGGCGGAGCACGATGAGATGGATCAAGAAATCATACAGGGTGATTACACACAGCCCAGCCTCATCTCATCCCAATGTGGATTGGGTGACAATGAGAAAGAAGAGAAGGAGGAGGAGGAACAGGAGCTAGTTTCCTGCGCTATAGATGGTACTATCTGCACAACTGTCATACCGTCTGTTCAACGTGGATGGCCTGAGGACAGAGAGGAGGAGGAGGATGAGGAGGAGAGCATGGTCAGTCGTCCGCTTGGTGAGGACACGGAAGGCTTGCCTGTTAGCAGTCTGGCACACATGGCTGAATTTATGTTACGCTGCTTTGTTCATGACCCTCGCATTGTCCAAATTTTGGGTGACATTCATTACTGGTTGGTGACACTTCTACAGCCACACTACAAGGAAAACTTTCTGTCTCTTATTCCCATGCAGGACAGGCCTAATAAAATGGTGCAGTATGAGAAGTTGGGAATTATTATTATTAAAAAAATTCCCATCTGAAAACGCTGGCGGCAGAGGTCACAGTTCGTTGGACAACCATGGAGTACAGGCGAGAGAGCCACAAATGCAATCGAGCAGAGGCAGGGGAACACTGTCAAAGTTCTGGGAGAATTTTCTCAGACCCTTCCATCGCACAGGCTCTGAGGCGCGGGGTACTCTCACAAGGAGGGAAAAGTTTTGGAGGATGGTGAGGGAGTACCTTGCCAACCGTACCAACATCCTCCGTGATTCCTCTGTGCCTTATAATTATTGGGTATCCACGCTGGACACGTGGCATGAACTGGCTTTCTACGCCTTGGAGGTCCTGGCCTGCCATGCCGCTAGCATTTTGTCAGAGCGGGTTTTTAGTGCCGCCAGTGAAATTATAACCAATATGTGCATCCGCCTGTCAACTGAAAATGCTGACAGGCTGGCTCTTATAAAAATGAATAAGGGCTGGATTAGGCCAGACTTCTCAACACCACCAAATGATAGCAGCGTAACATAAACTCAAATGCAATATTTTTTTTGGGAAGGTCTAACTCTATTCCCATGCACCTTTGTCTTCACATCCAGATATGGGAATATGCTTCCTCATTTTGTCTATTTGCTTTTGTCTTCCTCCTTCTCCTCATCCTCCACATCCTAATAATGGGAACATTGTTTTCAGGAGGCCCTCCAACCTCTACATCTCTTGCAAGGGGCATTGGAGTGCCTCCAAATTTTTGGCAGCCATTGCATTCACTGCATAGGCAAACAGTATGGGAGATCCACTTCCTAATTATGGGAAAATTGTTTTCAGGAGGCCCTCCAACCTCTACATCTCTTGAAGGGGCATTGGAGTGCCTCCAAATTTTTGGCAGCCATTGCATTCACTGCATAGGCAAACAGTATTGGGGACCCACTCCTTTTTAATGGGAACATGTCGTAGTCGTTACTGTAGCCCAGCTCTATGTGTCTTTAAATTGTTAATGGGGTTTTTCCTAAATTTTGGCAGCCGTTGGACTTGCTGCATACCCTATAACTTGATAGAAGACCCTCTCCTTTCTAATGGGAACATGTCGTACTCGTTACTGTGGCCCAGCTCTATGTGTCTTTAAATTGTTAGTGGGGTTTTTCCCAAATTTTGGCAGCCCTTGCAGTCAGAGCATGGGCATTACTACTATAGGACACCCACTCCTTTATAATGGGAACATTTTTTTTACTGAGACACTCCTCTATGTCTTTTCAAAAGGGTATTGGGGTGCGTCCAAATGTTTGGCAGTCCTTGCAATCACTGCATATGTAGCACCCTGAGGATTCGGCTGCTACAGGGGTATTGCACCTCAACCCAGAGGTGTGGTATTCCACTCCCGGGTAAGGATGGAGTGTGGAGCTGAGCTCAGAAGGCTGCATGCACTACACACATCCCATTTCCGGAGGACAGACCAATGGTACTCCCACTTAATAATGTGCAGGTACGACCGAGTCTGTCCTTGGCTGGAGTGGGAGGGGGGTGGTACATCCCAGTAGTGTAGGGGCAGATAGGGGGAGCAGCCTGGGTAAAGTTAGGAGCTCATTGGGTGCTGGTCACCTGAGCTCACACATAGAGGGAGTATTTAAGGTGGGAACCATCTAAGATCAGGGTCAGTCAGTCTGTCAGTCTTTTGTCAGAGCAGAGCAGAGGAAGAGAGCAGAGGAGAAGAGCAGCTCCAAGGCCCAGAGAGAGAGAGGAGAAAGAAAGACCCAGAGGGGGAGAAAGAAGGAACTCTGAGAACCCAAATACAATCACAGGGTGAAGAGTTGGCAACAGGGTACCGGATCCCAAACTGGTGGGGGCTACAGCATACCTCAGCCAGAGACCGGAGGCCGTGGGCAGCATCTGCCACGGCCACCCACCATATCCACCCGGAAGGCAGACCACGCATAGGGTCAGGGAACCCAGAGGCAAGGGTTCGCCAACAAGAGGCCCGAGGGAGCCGGACATAGGTGGATCCCTGGTGGGGAAGGCCAGAGACGAGGACAGGACAGAAAGGGAGCTCAGAACCACGCTCCAGAACTACTTGGGGGTTGGCCGAGTCCAGGACCTGGTGGACGCAGCACGGCTCGGGTGGTCACTCAAGGCCGGAGTGACCGGAACATCTGCAGTAAGTAAAGAACCCTGAACTGCACAACCCGACTCTGACTCTCATTACCATCATCCCTGCACTTCCACAACCACCATCCTCTGCACCTGACCCCCTGAGGCTATACCCCTCCCGTTGGGGGTTATACTACCTAAGCTGCACAAACACCATCAGCCTCAGCGGACCCTGCTGCAGCGGCGGCCGTATTGACCGCAATTCAACGGGTGGCGTAGTCGACATAAAGAACTTTAGTAACATCAGTAAGGACTGCCACACACTGAGCTTGACACCCTGGGCACGGACCGGGTCACAGCCACTCGGAGACTACAACCCCCATCTGATCCGGCTCCGGGTATTCCCCTAAAGAATATGGCCCAGGGGGCGCGTCAACTTTGGCGTAGTCGGCAGGATAACGTGCCCGCAACAACCGGGTACTGCGTGCCTGAAGAAAAGTACATCGATACCTTAAAAAGAAGTCTCCTGCCGGTTCCGGAGGGTCCCCGCCATCGGGCCCCATCACAGGTCGTTTCCCGCCGGTTGTCCGCCATTTGCAGCTTTTTCCCGCCATCCATGGAGTTTCCCGCCACTGGGAGACGATTCCCGCCATTTCCGAAGATTTCCCGCCTTGGAAGAGCGGACGCCATTATGGGCGTGCCAGAGGGTGGTAAGAGGCCACCTCCCATCGTGGGCCAGGTCGAAGAATGGCGCCAAAAGCGGAAACCGCGCCCACCAACAGAGACTGTGATGCTGGAAGTGTCCATCAGCGTAAGAGAACTGCCCCTGGAACTGACAATCACTAAGTTGCCCCGGGACCACCCTCGATGTGGGCGGAGACAGAAGAAGAGAACAAAGATGGGTGTCGCTTGGAGCAGTCTGGAGAGAGCGCACCCGGAGACAAGAAGCCTGGAGCAGAGTCCAGAAAGAGCCTACCCGGAGATGGAGGGAGAGCCAGGCAGCACCGACCCAGTGGTCAGGAGCCTGATGCGGGCCACCACTCCAGGCAGCACCGACCCAGTGGTCAGGAGCCTGTTGCCGGTCGCCACTCCAGAAGGCCTGCTGGAGACAACGAGAGGAGAGCAGAGCAGCACCGACCCGTTGGTCAGGAGCCTGCTAGAAGCAACGACCCCACTAGGCTTAGTGGAGGTCCTGGCACAGCTCCCCCGAGATCGGGAGTGTGCACAGACTGCGCTGGAGGGCCTCGCACGGAGGATGGCCCGGGTGCAGCGAGAGACGTTAGCGGAGTGGAGCCGAGAGATGGCCCAGCAGACAAGAACCCGTCAGCGGAGCACGCCACCCGAGACGAGGAGACAGACCGCCTCTGAGGATGGCGCAGGAGGACTGAAGGCCGGAGACGGCGCCGAGAAGGGAGCCGAATGAAAGGAGGCAGGTAAAGGGGACGTCTCTACCCCAAACCGGGAAACCGCGCACCTGCCCCAGCTCCCCGTCGCAGAGCCCGAAGTACCCCCTGCCGTGCCCGTAACCGCAACGTCACCGCCACAGACTAGGCCTCAACCGGAAGCCGCAGCCGCGACCCCTGTGACGTCACACGCCTCGACCCCGAGCGTGACCAAGCAGGAAGAACTACCAGCCTGGTCGCAGGGCCTAGTACCCCCGGGCGCCGCAATACCAACAGCGCCCCCTACCTGCGCGGAGCCCCCGGCCTGGTCGCAGGGCCAAGTAACACAGGGCGCCGCCGTTCTTACGGTGCCCTTTACTTTCAAGGTGCCCCAAGCCTGGTCGCAAGGCCTGGTTAGCCCGGGCGCCGCTACCACCACGGCGCCCATAACACCTAAAGTACCGCACCTGGGTGGGGACCTGTTCGCCCAGCATACGGACCCGGACGGGTCTGAAACTGAAACTGTCCACAAAGAAAGAGCAGGAGGACGCCGTCGTTGAGTACGGTAGTGAAGAGACTGTATAAAGTTACCCGTTAGGGTATATGCCATGCTGCTAAGTTAAATATGGTCCCCGTTGGGACAAGTGTGAACTGTTCCAGTGAGTCCCTATTCCCACTGACCGAGGACTGAGAGCGGTCATCCCTTTCCTAATACCTGGCCGAGGACTGAGAGCGGCCATATCCCTTTTGTATATAGTTGCGCTTCCTAAAGCACCCCCTACCGGTTTTATAGGAAACCGTGTTTCTTCAAGAGACAGTCGCACTTTACCCGGTCACAAGTTGCACCGTGACCGGAGGTACCAGAAGACAAGAATGTTTTTATGAAAAGTTTATATGAAAAGTTTATGCTGATATATATGATGTTTTATATGTTTTATATGTTTATGTTTATAAAAAAAAATTGTATGTTTTGGATGTTGTTTATATCTTACAGCCCGAGGACGTGCTGTGATTTACCAGGGGGGAATGTAGCACCCTGAGGATTCGGCTGCTACAGGGGTATTGCACCTCAACCCAGAGGTGTGGTATTCCACTCCCGGGTAAGGATGGAGTGTGGAGCTGAGCTCAGAAGGCTGCATGCACTACACACATCCCATTTCCGGAGGACAGACCAATGGTACTCCCACTTAATAATGTGCAGGTACGACCGAGTCTGTCCTTGGCTGGAGTGGGAGGGGGGTGGTACATCCCAGTAGTGTAGGGGCAGATAGGGGGAGCAGCCTGGGTAAAGTGAGGAGCTCATTGGGTGCTGGTCACCTGAGCTCACACATAGAGGGAGTATTTAAGGTGGGAACCATCTAAGATCAGGGTCAGTCAGTCTGTCAGTCTTTTGTCAGAGCAGAGCAGAGGAAGAGAGCAGAGGAGAAGAGCAGCTCCAAGGCCCAGAGAGAGAGAGGAGAAAGAAAGACCCAGAGGGGGAGAAAGAAGGAACTCTGATAACCCAAATACAATCACAGGGTGAAGAGTTGGCAACAGGGTACCGGATCCCAAACTGGTGGGGGCTACAGCATACCTCAGCCAGAGACCGGAGGCCGTGGGCAGCATCTGCCACGGCCACCCACCATATCCACCCGGAAGGCAGACCACGCATAGGGTCAGGGAACCCAGAGGCAAGGGTTCGCCAACAAGAGGCCCGAGGGAGCCGGACATAGGTGGATCCCTGGTGGGGAAGGCCAGAGACGAGGACAGGACAGAAAGGGAGCTCAGAACCACGCTCCAGAACTACTTGGGGGTTGGCCGAGTCCAGGACCTGGTGGACGCAGCACGGCTCGGGTGGTCACTCAAGGCCGGAGTGACCGGAACATCTGCAGTAAGTAAAGAACCCTGAACTGCACAACCCGACTCTGACTCTCATTACCATCATCCCTGCACTTCCACAACCACCATCCTCTGCACCTGACCCCCTGAGGCTATACCCCTCCCGTTGGGGGTTATACTACCTAAGCTGCACAAACACCATCAGCCTCAGCGGACCCTGCTGCAGCGGCGGCCGTATTGACCGCAATTCAACGGGTGGCGTAGTCGACATAAAGAACTTTAGTAACATCAGTAAGGACTGCCACACACTGAGCTTGACACCCTGGGCACGGACCGGGTCACAGCCACTCGGAGACTACAACCCCCATCTGATCCGGCTCCGGGTATTCCCCTAAAGAATATGGCCCAGGGGGCGCGTCACATACGCAATAACAGTATAGGAACCCACTCTTTAATAATGGGAACAACAAAGCATAGCCGACTGCTGGCCATTTATGAATAGTAAGGCTGTAAAAATAGTGTTTGTGACTTTTGCAATCCTACCTTCATAAATGAAGCAGGATGTGTCTGATGATGTTTCACACACCACATGGCCAGATAAGGTTGTAAAATGTTAAAATGACATTTCCCGGTGAATGCATTTGTCTTGGTTGAAAGCAATGCAAAAATGCAAAAACGCATCAAAAATGCTACGTGTGAACATAGCCAAGGTGTGGAGGAGCATTTTTGTTTTTGGTTATTTATTTTGCCTTATATACAAGTCATTACCCTGGAAAGGATGTTCCTTAACATATTTCCCAGGAAAATCCATTTTGGTTTAGTTTTTGTATGTTTTATTGTGAGTCCGCAAAACCTTGTTGACAGCAGTGACTTGGGAGTCAGAAATGCTTCCAGGGGTCTTCCCCATGCTGTTCCCATGTCATTTGAGTAGTGTTCCCATCGATTTGCGCAATTTTTAGGCCCTCTGCAGACCACAGGGGGGAGTCGCCAGAAAAATGCTCGAGTTTCCCATACACTTACATTGGGCTCGTTACTCGGACCGAGCACTCGAGCATTCCACTAACGGAGGACGTTGGTCAGCAAGGTACTCCCTCAGCATCTTCCCAAACTTTGCACTCCTTGTGAGAGTACCCCACGCCTCAGGGCCTGTGCGATGGGAGAATTTTCCTAGAACTTTGACAGTGTTCCCCTGCCTCTGCTGGATCGAAGTTGTGTCTCTGTCGCCTGTGCTCCTTGGTTGTCCAACGAACTGTGACCTCTGCCACCAGCGTTTTCAGATGGGAATTTTTTTTTAATAGTTTCGCAACAAGGGTCTTCTGGTACTGCTCCATTTTTGTAGACCTGTCTGGCTCGGGAATAAGAGATATAAAGTTCTCCTTGTAGCGTGGGTCTAGAAGTATCACCAACCAGTAATGACTGTCACCCAAAATTTTGAGAATGCAAGGGTCATGGGAAAGGCAGCGTAACATAAACTCAGCCATGCGTGCCAGACTGCTAACAGGCAAGACTTCCGTGTCCTCACCTAGAGGATGACTGACCATGCTCTCCTCCTCCTCCTCTCTGTCCTCTGGCCATCCACACTGAACAGACGGTATGACAGTAGTGCAGGTAGTACCATTTATAGCGCATGAAACAAGCTCCTGTTCTTCCTCCTCCTCCTCCTCTTCCTCATTGTCACCCAATCCACGTTGGGATAAGATGAGGTTGAGCTGTGTGTAATCACCCTGTATGGTTCCTTGCTCCATCTCATCGTGCTCCGCCTGCAATGCATCCTCTTTGATTGTGAGCAGAGACCATTTCAGAAGACAGAGAAGCGGGATGGTGACGCTAATTATGGCGTCATCGCTGCTCACCATCTTGATGGAGTCCTCAAAGTTTTGGAGGATGGTACATATGTCTGACATCCATATCCACTCCTAAGGTCTTATGTGTGGAGTCTGAACTGAATACCGACGGCTTTGTTGATGCTGGTACTCAACAACTGCCCTTTTCTGCTCACAAATCCTTCCCAACATCTGCAGTGTAGAGTTCCAACACGTGGGGACATCACACACCAGTCTGTGAGCCGAAAGCTGCAAACGCTGCTGAAACATGGCAAGGGTGACGGAAGCTGTAGGTGACTTTCTAAAATGGGCACACAGGCGGCGTACTTTAACAAGCAGATCCGGCAGCACCGGGTAGGATTTGAGAAACCGCTGGACCAGGAGGTTAAGCACATGGGCCAGGCATGGTACGTGTGTGAGCTCACCTTGCCTCAGAGCTGCCACCAGGTTCTGGCCATTGTCCCACACGACCATGCCTGGCTGTAGGTTCAGCGGTGTGAGCCACAGATCTGCCTGCTCTTTTCAGAGCTGTCCACAACTCTTCAGCATTGTGTGGTTTGTCACCTAAGCATATTAGCTTCAGCATAGCCTGTTGCCGCTTGGCCCGAGGCAGTGCTGCAGTGCTTCCAGCTTGTGACTTATGTGGTCATTTCGGAGATGGAGGCTGAAGAGGAGGGGGAGGCTGAGGAGGATGAGGTGCTGGAGCTGTAGACTGTGGGGGCAACCCTGATTGACCTAGGGCCCGCAATCCTTGCCGTCGGGAGGACGTGTTCCGTCCCAAGGTCCGACTGGGTCCCGGATTCTACTGTGGTTTCCCAGTGTTCCATCAGCGAGATGTACTGTCCCTGCCCACAAGCACTTGTCCACGTGTCCATGGTTAGGTGGACTTTCCCGGTAACTGCATTGTTGAGTTGCTAATGTTTTGGGACACGTGCTTGTGTAATGCGGGGACGGCACACTGGGAGAAATAGTGGCGGCTGGGGACCGAGAACCGAGGGACGGCCGCTGCCATCAGGTTGTGGAATGCTTCAGTCTCCACGAGCCTAAAATGCAACATTTCTAGTGCAAGCAGTCGTGAAATATGAGAATTTAGTAGTGTGGCCTGTGGGGCGTTGGCTGCGTATTTGCGCTTGCGTTCCAAGGACTGGGGTATGAACAACTGAATGCTGTGCTGAGAAAAGGACGTGGACGTGCTTCCTGATGCTGCTACTTGAGAGTGTGCAACGACAGGTGCAGGGCGGGAGGCATCTTCGCATGCACCATGGATAGTGTTATGTTCTGCTACCAGAGCTAAGGAAAGAGAGGAGATCTGTCCCTACGATAGAACTCAGCTGAATCCCTACGATGTAACAGGGGACCTGATCCTGCGATCAGACCTGCTAAAGTCCTAAGCTAGTCTGTACGGAGACCTATAGATGTGGGGAAGGAATCCCTACAAGTACTAAGGACTGGGAGGAAAATGGGACACCTCCTAACAGAAATAGTAGCAGACAGACGAACAAACAAAATATATAGAACACTGAGGTCCGTAGACCAAGCAAACTAACAGAGTTAGATACAGAGCACAGGCTAGCTAGAAAGTAGTTATACAATGAAGTCCAGCAAAGCCAGAAGGGCGGAGCAGGATTAAATAGGCCAACAAGGTCATGTGACCAGCAAAGGAAAAAACCTAAGAGCAAGGTTCTAACAGTACCCCCCCTTCTAAGAGGATCCTCCGGATCCCCTAGGACCAGGCTTATCAGGAAATCTCCTGTGAAACGCTCTGATAAGTCTGGACGCGGAAACATCATCTGACCTCACCCAAGAGTTATCCTCGGGTCCGAAACCTTTCCAGGCCACAAGATACTGCAAACTACCTCTATACCGTCTAGAGTTAAGGATGCGAGAAATTTCATATTCCCCGTCCTCCACCACCGGAGGAACAGAGGCAGAGGCGTCACCATCCGACACAACAGCTTTTTTTAACAGAGAGACATGAAATACCGGATTAATTCTCCAGTCACCCCCAGAGCTGCACTCACTATTCTGCTGTTACATCGTGTCTTATCCTCCAGTCGCCTCCAGAGCTGCAGTCACTATTCTGCTGTTACATCGTGTCTGTTATGTTCTGCTACCAGAGCTAAGGAAAGAGAGGAGATCTGTCCCTACGATAGAACTCAGCTGAATCCCTACGATGTAACAGGGGACCTGATCCTGCGATCAGACCTGCTAAAGTCCTAAGCTAGTCTGTACGGAGACCTATAGATGTGGGGAAGGAATCCCTACAAGTACTAAGGACTGGGAGGAAAATGGGACACCTCCTAACAGAAATAGTAGCAGACAGACGAACAAACAAAATATATAGAACACTGAGGTCCGTAGACCAAGCAAACTAACAGAGTTAGATACAGAGCACAGGCTAGCTAGAAAGTAGTTATACAATGAAGTCCAGCAAAGCCAGAAGGGCGGAGCAGGATTAAATAGGCCAACAAGGTCATGTGACCAGCAAAGGAAAAAACCTAAGAGCAAGGTTCTAACAGATAGGGGATTGGCTTCCATGCACAACAGCAGAAGAAGCAGCGGTGCCACCAGCAGACATTGTTCCTGGACCCTGGGGTTCAACCCACAAAGTCGGGTGCTTTGCTGCCATGTGCCTGATCATGCTGGTGGTGGTCAGGCTGCTAGTTTTGCCACCCCTGCTGATGCTGGCCTGGCAGGTTGTGCAAATGGCCTTTTTGGGTTTATCGGGAGAGTCTTTAAAAAACAACCAGACTCGGGAAGACCTAACAGTTGTGTCGGCAACTTCCTTTGTGTTGGTGTTAAGGGGGAATGGTTGCCTGCTTTCTGTCTGCCGCCACCACACTGCTTCTTCCTGCCTGTTGGGGTGCTCTGCCTCCCTCCCCCTGTGTGCTGCTGTCCTCGCTCTGCATGTCCTCCTGCCAAGTTGGGTAAGTTACTATATCATCCACCACCTTGTCTTCCACTTCCGCACCCTGGTCCTCCTCCTGACTTTCTGGCAATTGTGTCTCATCATCATCCACCTCTTGTGACACTTTCCCACTGTCAACTTCATGTGACCGTGGCTGCTCAAATATTTGGGCATCGCTACATGCGATCTCTTCTTGCCCCGCTTCAAGTGGACCAGGAGAGAGGCCCGAATCTATAAATGGAAAAGTGAACAGCTCTTCGGAGTGTCCAAGTGTGGGATCAGTTGTCTCCGGGCACTTGGCATGGTGGGAGGAAGGAAGATCAAGGTGAGGAATATGCAGTCCAGACTCACGGCTACTGAGACTTGACCGTGTGGTGGTGGTGGTGGCTAAGTGACTGGAAGCATTATCCGCTACCCAACCAACAACCTTTTGACACTGCTCTGGGTTCAATAGTGGTGTGCTGCGGTCCCCTAGGAATTGGGACAGGAAGGTCAGGCGAGAAGATGTGGGTGTTTGTTGTGGCACAATTTCAGCTTGCCCACGGCTTCGGCCTCAGCCTCTGCATGCACATTCACCATTACCATCACATCCAGTTCCCCGTCCCTTGCCACTCGTCTTGCCCATTTTAAATGGAAGACAATATCTTCCACGCTCACTACAAATGGCTGAATTTGGAGCGAAGTTATATGTGTTACGGAGAAACCACAGTTTTAAATACCTGGCCTGTAGGTAACTATTTTGAATAGCAAACCGGTGTCAAAAACTTTGCTGACACACTGAAAAAAAAATTTAATGGAGGCCAGAAATGGCAGTATTTTCTGAAAATGTATATGTGATCCGTGTGACGGAGAAAACACGGTTTTAAATACCTTGCCTGTAGGTAACTATTTTGAACAGCAAACTGGTGTCAATTGCTTCACTGACACACTGAAACAAATTTTTAATGGAGACCAGAAATGACAGTATTTTCTGAAAACGTATATGTGATCCGTGTGACGGAGAAAACACGGTTTTGAATACCTGGCCTGTAGGTAGCTATTTTGAACAGCAAACTGGTGTCAATTGCTTCACTGAAACACTGAAACAAATTTTTAATGGATGCCAGAAATGGCAGTATTTTCAGCGCAATTATATGTGATCCGTGTGACGGACAAACCACAGTTTTAAATGGCTGGATTTTTAGTGCTGTAATATGGAAAGAACCTGGCTGTATTCTGCAGTGCAAATGTCGCAGAACAACGGTGTTCTCTGGATTGCTTTTTAAGCAAATAATGAGGATTAAGATCCAAAAAAAAATATTCCTGGCCCCTGAGACCAGGGCCTATTTCTAGAAATATCTAGCAGCAGACAAAACTGGAATGGAGCTTCTTGTGCTATGTGCACTGCAGTCTGCTATATACCCTGCCTGCCTATATACACTGCCAGCCTGATATCTCTGCAGATGAATTAGTCCTCAGAAGGACTGTTTGTTGAGATGAATATGTGTCTCTAATATAATTTGGTACACCTACACTAACTAGAAGCAAGCAAATCTCCCCCTAGCTCAGCGGCACCTCTCCCTACACTGTCTGATTCCAGAGTGACTGTGACGAGCATGGAGGCGCCAGGTCTGATATAGACCTGATGACGCTGTGCAGCCAGCCAATCACTGTAATGCCACAACCAACATGGCTACGGCATTACAGTGAGTGGCAGGCAATCCCTGCATGTTCATTGGCTCTATAAAGAGCGCCAAACATGCAGGGAGGAGACCCAAGCTCCTGCTGAGCAACCCCGGAAATACTCTGCAAGCAGTGAGATGCTCGGGCGAGCACCGAGCAGTAGCGAGCATGCTCGCTCATCACTATTCCTCACAAATAGCCGCACAGGAACCTATCCCTGTATTTCCTTAGAGCTTGGCCCTAGATAGGGAAGGGGGGATGAGCACTAGTCGATCCCCACTGACAACAAAAAACAACAAGGGAAGACAGACATGGGGGAAGTAGCTTAGCTTGAGATGGCACATACATCTTCTTAGCACCAGAGAGGAAGTAAGAACTGCACTTGCTCCAAGCCTTCACAAGGGGTCATGTGAATATCACCGATACCTCCCTCTAGCAACAGCCAGTATTTAAACACCCAGTTTAGGTGTCAATTAGAAGGATGAAGGTAGCCCCTGAGTTCTAGAATGAGACAGCTAAGAATGTTTAATAATGAGAAATGACACAGGGAAGTATTGAACACATTTACTGAAATGTAATTCCTACTTCATACAAAAGCTTATGTTGGTGATGACAGCTTCAAGATGCCTTCTATATGGAGAAACTAGTCGCATGCATTGCTCAGGTGTGATTTTGGACCATTCTTTCACATAAACACTTCAAATTCTGAAGGTTCCATGCACTCTTTCTATGAACTCTGAGCTTTAGTTCCTTCTATAAATTTTCTACTAGATTCAGGTGAGGTGATTGGCTGAGTCATTCTAGCTGCTTTATTTTCTTTCTCTGAAACCAATTGAGAATTTCATTGAGTTTTTGGAATGACTGCTGAAATGTCCACCCTTGTTTCATCTTCATCATCCTGGTATATGGCAGCAGATTTTTTCAAGAGTGTCTTAATACATTTTTCCATTCATCTTTCCTTCAATTATATGAAGTCTGCCAGTGTCGTATACTCAAAAAGAGCCCCACACTATGACATTCCCACCTCCAAACTTCACTGTTGGTATGATCTTTAGGTGGTGATATGCAGTGCCTTTTGGTCTCCAAACATGGCGTGTATTATGGCATACAAAGAGTTAAATTTTGGACTCA
The DNA here is from genome assembly GCF_046119375.1 of Phyllobates terribilis. Lineage (NCBI taxonomy): Eukaryota > Metazoa > Chordata > Amphibia > Anura > Dendrobatidae > Phyllobates > Phyllobates terribilis. Next base: position 596,327,840 of record NW_027362765.1, on the reverse strand, counting down.
TCTGACCAGACTATATTCTCCCAATATTTCACAGGCTTCTCTAAATGTTGTTGAGCAAACTTTAAACACGCATGAACATGCTTTTTATTCAGCAATGGAGTCTTATATGGTGAGCATGCATACATACCATGGAGGTTGAGCGCATTACTTATTGCTTTCTATTAAAACAATTGTTCCTGCTGACTCTAGGTCTTTTTGTAGCTCTCCACAGGTAGCCCTTGGCTCTTGGAAAACTCTTCTGATAATTATTTTTACTCATCTATTTGAAACCCTTTGTGGAGCACCTGGTCGTGGCCGGTTTATGGTGAAATGATCTTCTTTCCACTTCTGGATTATGGCCCCAACAGTGCTCACTGAAACCTTCAGTAATTTAGAAATTCTTCTGTAACCAATGCCATCCATATGTTTTGCAACAATAAAATTGAGAAGGTTTTGAGATAGCTCATTGCTTTTACTCATCATAAGTTGTTTCTTCTGTGGTACCTTGGTAACGAGACACCTTTTTATAGGCCATCAGTTGAACCAGCTGATATTTTTTTCACTAAGTGAGAGGATTGCTTTCTCATGACTGATTTCAGCTGGTGTCATGACTAGAGATGAGTGAACTTTTTGATGTTTGAGTTCGTCGACTGAACTCTAACATCAAAAAATGGTTTGTGTTCGGGCACTCGAGCACGAACACAAACCCGAACGGGGCCCCAAACATCAGTGTTTTCCCATGCTGTAATCTGCGTGACAGCGCAGGAAACAGGGACTCTGATCGGTGGTAACTAGAGATGAGCGTTGTTCGACTCGAACTGTTCGCCAATCTCAAATTCGAGCAGTTTTGGGCAGTGTTCGAGCCGTTCGGCGAACACGAACGATTTGAAAAAAATTCGGCTGTTCGAGGTTATGTTCGATAACTGTTCGTGCACCAAAATCATAACTGGATTTTTTATCAATAATGCTGAAAATTAATGTTAATACGCAGTTTGAGTGTTCAGCGGGGCGGGGGGAGGGGCAGGGGATGGATCTCTGCAGGAATAATGAAGAGCTCCATTTTTTTTTCTCTTTCCCGCATTTACAGTGGGGAGGTGCAATCTGTCAGCCTATCAGCAGCGCACACACGAAGCGAACTGCTTTTTTTTCACACAAGCAAGGGCATGTGTCATTGGCAGTGTATGTCACATCTCCTTGCCCTATAAGACCCAACCATTTTCCCGGTCTCCACCATTTTCTCACTGCTGCAGCTGCGTGTTAGACGGCACCGCTGTTGCTGTGTGCGCTATACCTTGTTAATTTAAAGCCAATTTTCGCACAAATCTACAGATAGCTTGGGAGTAGAGAATAGTTGTGATTGCAGTCCTTTTAAGGACTAGGTTACAGCATTTCCTACGACTTTTATCAGGCAGGTCTGTGCTCTTCAATAGATAGGTTGGGAGTAAAGACTAATTGTAATTGCAGTCCTTTTCAGGACTAAGTTACATCAGTTCCTATCAGTTTTTGCCAGGCAGGTCTGTGCCAGTGCTGTGCAAGTTTTTTTCACAGCATTTGGCTAAATCTAGCAAAGCTAATCCTTTTTGGCCTATTGCAGAGTGTGTTAGTCAGTGGAGTAGCCTATCTGTGTTGCAAGCTATACCACCTGTGTATAGAATACCAATTTTTTTACTGCACCTAGTGAAGTAAAACCTTTTGGGCATAGCATCATTCTATTAGTCCATCTATATTGACCTCCATAAGGTTACAAATTGAATATAATTTTTTTCTGCATCTAGCTCTGAAAAAATATTTGGGCTTCTAGCAGTGTGTGGGACTTGTTCTTTTAGTCCATCTATACTGACCTCCATCAGGTTGCAAATTAAAAATAATTTTTATCTGCATCTAGCTCTGAAAAAATATTTGGGCTTCTAGCAGTGTGTGGGACTTGGTCTATTAGTCCATCTATACTGACCTCCATCAGGTTGCAAATTGAATATAATTTTTTTCTGTATCTAGCTCTGAAAAAATATTTGGGCTTCTAGCAGTGTGTGGGACTTGGTCTATTAGTCCATCTATACTGACCTCCATCAGGTTACAAATTGAATATAATTTTTTTCTGCATCTAGCTCTGAAAAAATATTTGGGCTTCTAGCAGTGTGTGGGACTTGGTCTATTAGTCCATCTATACTGACCTCCATCAGGTTGCAAATTGAATATAATTTTTTTCTGCATCTAGCTCTGAAAAAATATTTGGGCTTCTAGCAGTGTGTGGGACTTGTTCTATTAGTCCATCTATACTGACCTCCATCAGGTTGCAAATTAAAAATAATTTTTATCTGCATCTAGCTCTGAAAAAATATTTGGGCTTCTAGCAATGTGTGGGACTTGGTCTATTAGTCCATCTATACTGACCTCCATCAGGTTGCAAATTAAAAATAATTTTTTTCTGCATCTAGCTCTGAAAAAATATTTGGGCTTCTAGCAGTGTGTGGGACTTGTTCTATTAGTCCATCTATACTGACCTCCATCAGGTTGCAAATTGAATATAATTTTTTTCTGCATCTAGCTCTGAAAAAATATTTGGGCTTCTAGCAGTGTGTGGGACTTGTTCTATTAGTCCATCTATACTGACCTCCATCAGGTTGCAAATTAAAAATAATTTTTATCTGCATCTTGCTCTGAAAAAATATTTAGGCCTCTAGCAGTGTGTGGGACTTGTTCTATTAGTCCATCTATACTGACCTCCATCAGGTTGCAAATTGAATATAATTTTTTTCTGCATCTAGCTCTGAAAAAATATTTGGGCTTCTAGCAGTGTGTGGGACTTGGTCTATTAGTCCATCTATACTGACCTCCATCAGGTTGCAAATTGAATATCATTTTTTTCTGCATCTAGCTCTGAAAAAATATTTGGGCTTCTAGCAGTGTGTGGGACCTGGTCTATTAGTCCATCTATACTGACCTCCATCAGGTTGCAAATTGAATATAATTTTTTTCTGCATCTAGCTCTGAAAAAATATTTGGGCTTCTAGCAGTGTGTGTAACTTGGTCTATTAGTCCATCTATACTGACCTCCATCAGGTTGCAAATTGAATATAATTTTTTTCTGCATCTAGCTCTAAAAAAATATTTGGGCTTCTAGCAGTGTGTGGGACTTGGTCTATTAGTCCTTCTATACTGACCTCCATCAGGTTGCAAATTGAATATAATTTTTTTCTGCATCTAGCTCTGAAAAAATATTTGGGCTTCTAGCAGTGTGTGGGACTTGTTCTATTAGTCCATCTATACTGACCTCCATCAGGTTGCAAATTGAATATAATTTTTTTCTGCATCTAACCCAGACAATAGTTTTGGCCTAATACCACAGTTTGGCCACTCAGCTCTGCTCGGTTCCCATCCATTGTTTTTTTGTGCAAACAACTCCAGAGTTGTGAATTAATTAACCACCAAAATGAGTGGAAAAAGGCCTGCTGCTGGTGGAAAGGCGTGTTGGGAAGGGGAAAAAAGGTTGTGTCCGTGGGGTAGGTGTTAAAGCAACAGTAACATCTGCAGAAGAAAGACCATCTTCCAGCCAAACTAAAATGTCTACTTCTTTTTAGCGGACAACGTGATAAGATCCCTTTCTTACGGACACGCCAATCGCTACAAATTCCAGATGAGGCACAAAAACAGCAGGTGCTTCAACGGATATCAAGTGCTCCTTTAAGTGGGCTCTCCTTCAACATCACAAATACTCCAGTCCTCAGAGGTGTCACCCCAATCGCACTTGCTTCCTCACAGCTCCCAAATCTCCAGCTGCCCGTCTGAGTATGAGGTAGAACAGATGGTTGAGTCTGCAGAGCTGTTTACTCATACTATAGCCTGGGAATCAGAGGTCGGCTCCAGCGCTTCTGTGAATCCAGACGAGGAAATGATCTGCACTGATGCCCAGAATCTTTATGAGTCGGATCCAGGACCAGACGCAGAAGGTTCTGACCATAATGTAGACCCTCATTCCCAAACTGTAACTCCTGTTGGTGGAGACAATGAGGAAGACGATGATGAGACTCAAATACCTGATTGGAGCGACAACTTTAGTTTATTGTCAGGGCAGAAACAGGTTGGCTCTGAGGACGATGGGTGTAATAACACACAGGGTGATGATGATGAGGTTGGAGATCCCACTTACTGTCAACCCACAGTCAGCCAAGAGATGAGGTGTTATGTTCTGCTACCAGAGCTAAGGAAAGAGAGGAGATCTGTCCCTACGATAGAACTCAGCTGAATCCCTACGATGTAACAGGGAAACTGATCCTGCGATCAGACCTGCTAAAGTCCTAAGCTAGTCTGTACGGAGACCTATAGATGTGGGGAAGGAATCCCTACAAGTACTAAGGACTGGGAGGAAAATGGGACACCTCCTAACAGAAATAGTAGCAGACAGACGAACAAACAAAATATATAGAACATAGAGGGCCGTAGACCAAGCAAACTAACAGAGTTAGATACAGAGCACAGGCTAGCTAGAAAGTAGTTATACAATGAAGTCCAGCAAAGCCAGAAGGGCGGAGCAGGATTAAATAGGCCAACAAGGTCATGTGACCAGCAAAGGAAAAAACCTAAGAGCAAGGTTCTAACAGTACCCCCCCTTCTAAGAGGATCCTCCGGATCCCCTTGGACCAGGCTTATCAGGAAATCTCCTGTGAAACGCTCTGATAAGTCTGGACGCGGAAACATCATCTGACCTCACCCAAGAGTTATCCTCGGGTCCGAAACCTTTCCAGGCCACAAGATACTGCAAACTACCTCTATACCGTCTAGAGTTAAGGATGCGAGAAATTTCATATTCCCCGTCCTCCACCACCGGAGGAACAGAGGCAGAGGCGTCACCATCCGACACAAAAGCTTTTTTTAACAGAGAGACATGAAATACCGGATTAATTCTCCAGGAGGTAGGAACTAGTGTTGAGCCACCCCCGTAGTGTTCGAGTTCGGTTCGGTTCGTCGAACACCCGTGTGTTCGCCGAACTGTTCGTCGAACTGTTCGTCGAACATCTTCGAACACCGTTAAAACCAATGGCAGGCAAACAAAAACACATAGAAACACATAGAAAACACCTTCAAAGGTGTCCAAAAGCTGACAAACTGCTCAGAAGACACAACTAACACATGGAAAAGTGACAAGTACATATAGTCATGCGAAAAGAAAAGAGGTGGAGGAGTAAAAGGAGGGGGAGACACAGATATAGGCATGTCATGCCCTTCTAAAATCCAAAAAGTGAGAAGCCGAGACGGCCAGTCCGCTCCTGCCCGTGCCACCTCCGTGTCGCCGGGTTTGTGCCAGAGCCGCGGTGAACCCTGACGGCCAGCCCCCCTCTCCCAATACTGGTGCCTGTCCGCTGGTGGGTCGAGAGAGCCCCCCTGTGGTGGAGGCAGCTCTAAGCTTTTTAATTTAAATTGTCCCTCTAATTTGAATGAATACACTTTAAATCCATTTACAAGGATCTATTGGAGGGCAAGTCTCATGCCAGCAGCCGCGTAATTCCAGCTCCAGTAGCGTCCACTAAAGCTGCTGCAGTTAAAAAGCTTTTATAAGGATCGAGCTCGGCTGTCCACCGCAAGGCATCCTAGTGCCAGTCCCAGCCCCTATGCCTTGGGGTGCCTCCTGATGCTCTTCACTAAGTATCCCGTGGTCCCGAAGCATTTCCTTTGAAAAAATTAAGTGTCCAAACTACAGGTGGTGTAGCTTGCTTAACAGCCGGGATAATCCGCTGACTAGCAGACACTGCTACTAGGCACAAAGTATTTCCTGGGCTAGATGCAGTTAAAAATTTGTAAGTAGATACTCTCGTTGGATGCTGAGAAAGCATTCCATAGAGTCTCCTGGCACGCCATATATGATTCTCTTAAAAAGCTTGGGGTAGGGGTCTAGGGGACCCTTTTATAGCCCAAATCACGGCCCTGTATCACAATACGTCACCTAGGCTGAAGATAAATGGAACTGTAGCACCGAGGGCTCGGTTGCTACAGACGTATTGCACCTCACCCAGAGGTGTGATATCTCACTCTCAGATAAGGATGGAGTGTGGATCAGGACCCGACACCTGCATGCATTACACCACATTGCCGTGGGGCAGGGCGACCAATATGCCCCTGAGATGGGCACGACAGTCCCTGTCCCTGGCTGGAGTGGGGGGAGGGAACACTGAGGAAGGGGAACCCTGCAGTGCAGGAGCAGGGAGGAAGCAGTTCCTGGGTGCATTGAGAAGGGAGTATAAAAGGTGGGCACCATCTTAGTTCAGTGCAGAGAAGTCTGAGCAGAAGTGGCAGGGAGCAGGGGCTCTGCATGAGCTCTGCTCCGGAGGCGGGCCTAGTAACAGAGGCCCAGGCCTGCAAGAGGGAGAAGGAAGGAAGAGGAGCGGAGAAGGCTCCAGGAACGAGGAATGAAGGGATCCCAGGGGTGCGGACGGGCGAGTCGCCACCGCACGCCCGAATCCACCTGCGTGGAGGGGTCAGGCCAAAGGGGGAGACCGGTCCCCGAACTAGTGGAGGCAGGAAACGACCCTCAGCTAGAAACCGGAGGCTTTGACATTTTATGTGGCGCAGCCCCTTGCTCCACCCGCTAGGAAGGCACCACATAGGGTCAGGGAAACTGGCGCCAAGTTTACCAAGAGGAGGCCCGAGGCAGCCGGACAGAAGTGTTGGTAAGAAAGGCCAGACAAAGGACACACAAAGGGGGTCCTGTGAAGCGCTCCAAAGTTATCTGGGAGTTGTCTGAGCCCCTCACCTGGTGAGCACAGTACGACGTGGGCAGCCGTTACCTGCAGATGTGGTCTGGATAATAAGAACTGTGAGTAAAGGCCCTGAACTGCATCACTGACTCCGTGTCATTACTGCTGCTGCCCTGCACCATCACCCCCATCCTCCGCATACACTGCCCTGAGGCTATACTCCTCCCGTGGGGAGTTATGCTACGCTCTGCTGCACCCACAACACCAGCCTTAGCGGTCTGCCCTGTAGCGGCGGTTCACTCTGACCGCAATCCACGGGTGGCGTAGTCGGACATTTAAACATCAAAACCACATAAATAGTTCCGCCACTGGTTTGACCGCCCTGAGCCACGGAACCGGATCGCCGCCACGAAGACTACAACCACCAGCATCCACCAAAAAGGGTCCGGCTCCGGGTGTCCCAAGGCCCAGGGGGTGCGTCAGAACATTTTCATCACCTTTCACAATCACCAATGGGACAAGGCAGGGATGTCCTCTGTCCCCTCTCTTATACATCCTAGTGACGGAGCACCTGCTCTCATCAATTCGCCATAACCCCAATATTAGGTGGATTGAGGTGGGAGGCACCGAGTACAAGTGCTCTCTATTTGCTGATGATGTCCTAGTATATATCACTCAATCACATATATCCATCCCTGCTGTTATGGCTGAAATAGATCACTTTGTTACATGGTAAAATTTTAAAATCAATGCAGCGAAGTCTGAGGCCCTCGATGTCTCCCTCCCTAAATCCATATAGGATTCCATCCAGTCCAACTTTCCCTTTGCCTGGCCCTCACAGGGTATCAAATACTTAGGAATTCCTATTCATAGAGACCTCTCCCATCTATGTTATCTTAATTTTGGGCCCTTTATTGAACAATTCCATACAGACCACGGTTGGCAAGTTAGAACTGTAAGATTCACTACGTGAACCACTGGTGTTTTGTGGAAAAGCACATGTACACCGCGTTCCAAATTATTATGCAAAAAGTGTTTAGGAGTGATAAGGGAAGAATTTGTTTGTTTGTCAGTTAAACTCATTGATGGTGATGTGTGTCAGGGCTCTTTATATCACTGTAAGCAATTGCAGACACCTGTGCTAATTAGTTTGGCAGGTGTGTCCAATGAAAGGCAAGACTACTTAAGAAGGCTCTCTCACATTATTAAGCAGCCTACATTTTCTGCCAAAATGGGAAAGAAAAAGGATGTGTCGGCTGCTGAGAAGCAACAAATTGTGGAGTGTTTAGGTCAAGGCATGACTACAATCAACATTGTGCGATGATCAGGATGAAGTGTCTTGGCAATCAAGAAGTATGTAGCTGATTCACAGTACACACGTGTGCGTGCTGATAAGGGCAAATTGAGGACTCTTTCCTACAGGCAATTACGTCAGGTTGAAACAGCAGCGGCAAAAAAGCCTTGTCATAGCAGCAGACAAGTTTTTGAAGCTGCTTGTGCCTCCAACGTCCCCCGAACAACAAGATGCAGGGTCCTTCAGAGGTTTGCAGCTGTGCATATGCCATCCTGTCGACCTCCTCTATCCACTTCACACAAGCAGAAACGGCTCCAGTGGGCCAAACATTACATGAAGACTGATTTCAAAACTGTTTTGTTCACGGATGAGTGCCGTGCAGCGCTCGATGGTCCAGATGAATGGAGTGGAGGATGGCTGGTTGATGGACACCCCACGCAAACACGGCTACAGCGCCAACAAGGAGGAGGTGGAGTAATGTTTTGGGCTGGAATCATGGGGAGAGAGATTGTCGGCCCCTTTAGGATCCCTGAAGGCGCTAAAGATGAACTCCATAATGTATGTGGATTTTCTCAAACAGCACTTCCTGCCATGGTTCAAGAAGAAGAACCGTGTATTTCACAGCAAGATCATTTTTCTGCATGATAATGCACCATCTCATGCTGCACATAAAACATCTGCATCTCTGGCTGATATGGGCATAAAAGGGGACAAACTTATGGTGTGACCCCCATGCTCCCCTGACCTCTACCCCATTCAGAACCTTTGGAGCATCATTAAAAGGAGTGTCTATGATGGCGGGAGGCAGTTCACATCTAAGCAACAGCTCTGGGAGGGTATTCTGTCCTCATGCAAAACAATTGAAGCAGAAACCATCCAAAACCTGACAAATTCAATGGACGAGAGAGTTCAGAAGCTCCTTTCGAACAAGGGGTCCTATGTGAAAATGTAACATCACCTAGAATAAAGTTTTGAGTTGAAAACTGTTTGATTTCAGTTTCTAACAACCTGCTAATGCTTATAATTTCAAAAATGACCATTTTTTTGGTCTTTATTAAAATGAAAAGGTTGATCGAAAAGTTTGGGGGATCTAAGAGTGTGGCAACCCAGTAGTCATGATTACTTCGAATTCTGACAATATGAGGGTCATGCTGCAGGTAGTGCAGCAAGAAGGCACTTATGTGCCTTGCGCATCTCGGAGCCCGAAAATTATTTTCCGGGCTAGATGCAGCTAAAAATTATTTTTAATTTTAAATCTGGTGAAGCTTTAGTATAGATGGCCTAATAGGATCAGTGCTGCACACTGCTACAAAGCCCAAATTATTTTCCAGTCAAGATACAGATAAACATGATTAGTAATTTGAAAGCTTAAAACGGTTGGTAGGGTGATTTTAACCAATCATCAAGCTTTTACTCTCCCCAGGATGACACAGGGGTAGAAAAGTCGTTTCGGATCCATGATTTGTTCATCTTTATGAACGTGAGTCTGTCTACATTATCAGTGGAGAGCCGCGTGCGCTTATCTGTCAGCACACCACCAGCAGCGCTGAACACACGTTCAGACAGAACGCTGGCTGCGGGGCATGACAAGATCTCCAAGGCGTAAGTGGCTAGCTCCGGCCATTTATCCAGATTGGAAGCCCAAAAAGAGCAAGGGTCCAGTGACACAGTCGTGGCTTCAATGTTTACTTGGAGATACTCCTGTACCATCGTCTCTAGGCGTTGACTATGTGTCAGACTTCTTGTCTCCTGTGGCCTTGCAAAGGATGGGCTAAAAAAGTGGTGAAATGATTCCGCAAAATTGATGTTACCAGCAGATACTGTGGTTCTGTTACGGTTTGAGTGCTGAACACTTGACGGTCCCACGGTTGGCAAGTTGGAACTGTGAGATTCACTACGTGCACCACTGGTATTTTGTGGAAAAGCACATGTAAGATTCTGCAACAGTCTCTGCTGATACTCCTGCATGCGTGCATCCCTTTCTATGGCAGGAATAATTTCTGCAAATTTACTTTTGTACCGGGGATCTAACAGTGTGGCAACCCAGTAGTCAGGATTATTTCTAATTCTCACAATTCGAGGGTCATGTTGCAGGTAGTGCAGCAAGAAGGCACTCATGTGTGTTGCGCATCCAGGAGCACCAAGTCCCTGTTGTGTTGGTGGCGAGGTAACAATCATGCTTCCTTCCTCTGTCCTCTCCCCCCAACCTCGCACAACAGAAATGTGATCAAGGTCTCCCTCATCTGATGAGTCTTCCATCAGTTCGTCCTCCACTTCTTCCTGGGCTCCTGCACCTTCCTCACTAGTTTGGCTGCTACCATGCGCCCTGGTAAAACCATCTCCCCCACCCTCACATGCCTGCCGCCTTGGTGCTGCCGACCGTCTGGACCTTGCAGATGTTAGCCCTTCCGCATACAACTCCTCCTCCTCTACTTCCTCCACCTCCTCTTGTGCCACCACCTGACTCCGAATTCTGTTTAACATGTGCTCCAGCATGTAAATCACCGGAATAGTCATGCTGATAATGGCATCGTCAGCACTAAACATCTTCGTCGCCATTTCAAAACTGTGCAGAAGGGTGCATAGGTCCCTGATCTGAGACCACTCCTCCAGCGTGATTTGCCCCACCTCTGAATCTCGTTGGCCCAGGCTATACGTCAGAACGTATTGCACCAGGGCTTGTCGGTGTTGCCACAGTCGCTGCAACATGTGCAGAGTTGAATTCCACCGGGTAGGCACATCGCATTTTAGCCGGTGAAGTGGCAGGCCCAACGACTTCTGTAGAGATGTAAGTCGCTGAGCTGCGGGATGCGAACGGCGGAAGTGAGCACACAGCGACCGTGCCCTCTGCAGAAGGCCATCTAGTCTGGGATAGTGGGCTAAAAATTGCTGGACAACCAGGTTCAACACGTGAGCCATACAAGGCACGTGTGTGACATTGCCCCGGCGAAGGGCCGCACCCAGGTTTGCAGCATTGTCGCACACGGCCTTCCCTGGTTTCAGGTCCAGTGGAGACAACCATTCATGAAATTGGTTCTCCAGAGCTGACCACAACTCCTCAGCTGTGTGACTCACATTTCCCAGACATTTCAATGTAAAAACCGCCTGATGACGTTGAGCCCTACTGCCAGCATAGTAAGGAGGTGTGCAGGATCCCTTCTGCGCAGTTAGAAAGCTTGTGGCATGACCAGACAGGCTTTGGGTGCAGGTGGAAGACCGAGAGGAGGTTGAGGAGGCAGAAGCAGTGGAGGAACTTTGACATAAAGAGGATTGACGCACAACTCGTGGGGACGGCAAGACTTGGACAGCAGCCCCTTGTCCTGCTGTCACCATAGTTACCCAGTGCCCAGTCAGCGACATGTAACGCCCCTGTCCATGCCTACTCGTCCAAGTGTCTGTGGTGAAATGCACCCTGTCACACACAGAGTTTCTCAAAGAAGCGGTGATGTTGTGTGCGACATGCTGGTGGAGCGCAGGCACACCTTTCTTTGAGAAGTAGTGCCGACTGGGCATCTGGTACTGGGGCACTGCGACGGACATAAGGTCTCGAAAATCCTCTGTGTCCACCAGGCGGAAAGGCAGCATTTCTGTAGCCAAGAGCTTGCAGATGGTGAAATTCAACCTCTTAGCTTTCTCATGGCTAGGAGGAAATGGTCTTTTACTTGTCCACATCTGAGGGACCGAGGGCTGGCTATTGTGCTTAGACGGGGTTGATAAGGGTGTCCCCGGCAAACTGCCGGTCTGTGAGGAAGATGCAGGCGGACATGTTAGGTTGCCTTGATCCAAAGGTGGTGCTATCGATGTCGGACAGCGCTCAACACCAGCTGGTGTTACCACCTCCAAAGAAAATGATGACCTGCCAATCACGCTGGCTGTTGCGGGTAAAGAGGTGGCAGGTCTGCGCCCCAAAACAGGTGTGACTGCTGTCCCCCCAGTCACAGAGGATGAAGAGGCCGCGGATGCACAAGATATGGCAGACGGTGATTGGCCCGGCCGGCTAGGCCGCATTGTAGCACACTGAGCTTCCCACTGCAACTTATGCTTCATGTCCATGTGCCGGTTCATGCATGAAGTACTCAAACTATGTATTTTTTGGCTTCTACTTAGCTTTTGCTGACAAATGTTACAGATAACACGAGTTGGGTCATCTTTATCGATCTGAAAAAATGCCCAGGCTATGCAAGGCTTAGCACCCATGCGACCTGAAGAGCCACTACGACTTGTGGTGAGAGGCAGAGTTGTGTTTGAGGATGCAGTTGTTGACGTGCTTCCAGTACTACGTCTCTGTCCAGGAAGGCGCAACCTGACCTCGTCGTCACTAGCATCTTCCTCCACCTCCTCTGCTGACCTCATCTCTTGGCTGACTGTGGGTTGACAGTAAGTGGGATCTCCGACCTCATCATCATCACCCTGTGCGTTATCACACCCGTCGTCCTCAGAGCCAACCTGTTCCTGCCCTGACAAAAAACTAAAGTTGTCGCTCCAATCAGGTATTTGAGTCTTATCATCGTCTTCCTCATTGTCTCCACCAACAGGAGTTACAGTTTGGGAATGAGGGTCTACATTATGGTCAGAACCTTCTGCGTCTGGTCCTGGATCCGACTCATAAAGATTCTGGGCATCAGTGCAGATCATTTCCTCGTCTGGATTCACACAAGCGCTGGAGTCGACCTCTGATTCCCAGGCTATAGTATGAGTAAACAGCTCTGCAGACTCAACCATCTGTTCTACCTCATACTCAGACGGGCAGCTGGAGATTTGGGAGCTGTGAGGAAGCAAGTGCGATTTGGGTGACACCTTTGAGGGCTGGAGTATTTGTGATGTTGAAGTTGATGTGGAGGAGAGCCCACTTAAAGGAGCACTTGTTATCCGTTGAAGCACCTGCTGTTTTTGTGCCTCATCTGGAATTTGTAGCGATTGGCGTGGCCGTAAGAAAGGGATCTTATCACATTGTCCGCTAAAAGAAGTAGACATTTTAGTTTGGCTGGAAGATGGTCTTTCTTCTGCAGATGTTACTGTTGCTTTAACACCTACCCCACGGACACAACCTTTTTTCCCCTTCCCAACACGCCTATTCCCCTTTCCACCAGCAGCAGGCCTTTTTCCACTCATTTTGGTGGTTAACTAATTCACAACTCTGGAGTTGTTTGCACAAAAAAACAATGGATGGTAACCGAGCAGAGCTGAGTGGCCAAACTGTGGTATTAGGCCAAAACTATTGGCTGGGTTAGATGCAGAAAAAAATTATTTTGAATTTGCAACCTGATGGAGGTCAGTATAGATGGACTAATACAAATAGTCCCACACACTGCTAGAAGCCCAAATATTTTTTCAGAGGTACTGTAGATGCAGATAAAAATTATTTTTAATTTGCAACCTGATGGAGGTCAGTATAGATGGACTAATAGACCAAGTCCCACACACTGCTAGAAGCCCAAATATTTTTTCAGAGCTAGATGCAGAAAAAAATTATTTTTAATTTGCAACCTGATGGAGGTCAGTAGAGATGGACTAATAGACCAAGTCCCACACACCGCTAGAAGCCCAACTATTTTTTCAGAGCTAGATGCAGAAAAAAATTATATTCAATTTGCAACCTGATGGAGGTCAGTATAGATGGACTAATAGACCAAGTCCCACACACCGCTAGAAGCCCAACTATTTTTTCAGAGCTAGATGCAGAAAAAAATTATTTTTAATTTGCAACCTGATGGAGGTCAGTATAGATGGACTAATAGACCAAGTCCCACACACTGCTAGAAGCCCAAATATTTTTTCAGAGCTAGATGCAGAAAAAAATTATTTTTAATTTGCAACCTGATGGAGGTCAGTATAGATGGACTAATAGACCAAGTCCCACACACTGCTAGAAGCCCAAATATTTTTTCAGAGCTAGATGCAGAAAAAAATTATTTTTAATTTGCAACCTGATGGAGGTCAGTATAGATGGACTAATAGACCAAGTCCCACACACCGCTAGAAGCCCAACTATTTTTTCAGAGCTAGATGCAGAAAAAAATTATATTCAATTTGCAACCTGCTGGAGGTCAGTATAGAAGGACTAATAGAACAAGTCCCACACACTGCTAGAAGCCCAAATATTTTTTCAGAGCTAAATGAAGAAAAAAATTATTTTTAATTTGCAACCTGATGGAGGTCAGTATAGATGGACTAATAGACCAAGTCCCACACACTGCTAGAAGCCCAAATATTTTTTCAGAGCTAGATGCAGAAAAAAATTATTTTCAGTTTGCAACCTGATGGAGGTCAGTATAGATGGACTAATAGAATGATGCTATGCCCAAAAGATTTTACTTCACTAGGTGCAGTAAAAAAATTGGTATTCTATACACAGGTGTTATATCTTGCAACACAGATAGGCTACTCCACTGACTAACACACTCTGCAATAGGCCAAAAAGGATTAGCTTTGCTAGATTCAGCCAAATGCTGTGAAAAAAACTTGCACAGCACTGGCACAGACCTGCCTCGCAAAAACTGATAGGAACTCATGTAACCTAGTCCTGAAAAGGACTCCAATTACAATTAGTCTTTACTCCCACAACCTATCTATTTAAGAGCACAGACCTCCCTGATAAAAGTCGTAGGAAATGCTGTAACCTAGTCCTTAAAAGGACTGCAATCACAACTATTCCCTACTCCCAAGCTATCTGTATATTTGTGCGAAAATTGGCTTGAAATTAACAAGGTATAGCGCACACAGCAACAGCGGTGCCGTCTAACACGCAGCTGCAGCAGTGAGAAAATGGTGGCGATGGGCAAAATGGCTTGGTCTTATAGGGCAAGGACATGTGACATACACTGCCAATGACACATGCCCTTGCTTGTGTGAAAAAAAGCACTTCGCTCCGTGTGTGCGCTGCTGATAGGCTGACAGATTGCACCTCCCCACTGCAAATGCGGGAAAGAGAAAAAAAAATGGAGATTTTCATTGTTCCTGCAGAGATCCATCCCCTGCCCCTCCCCCCACCCCGCTGTACACTCAAACTGCGTATTAACATTAATTTTCATCATTACTGAGAAAAAATCCAGTTATGATTTTGGTGCACGAACAGTTATCGAACATAACCTCGAACAGCCGAATTTTTCTCAAATTGTTCGTGTTCGCCGTCCGGCTCGAACACCGCCCAAAACAGCTCGAATTTGAGATTGGCGAACAGTTCGAGTAGAACAACGCTCATCTCTAGTAGGAACCTCCAACCTAACAGCAGATTGGTTGACAACCTGAAGCACCTTAAAGGGCCCTACAAACTTGGGACCCAATTTCTTAGAAGGAATCCTCAATCGCAGATTCCTAGAGGACAACCAAATCATGTCACCAACAGCGAACAAAACCTCCTGTCGTTTCCTATCAAAGTAGTCTTTAGATTTTCTGTTGGCCTCCTGAAGATTACCACGCACATCCGTCCAAACTCTCTCCAAATCACCGGAAAAATTCTCCTCCTCAGGCACGGCAGATCCCAACTTGGAGAACGACCCAAACGACGGATGTCTCCCAGAACAACAAAAAAAAGGCGAACAACCAGCAGAAGAAGATGTATGATTGTTCAGAGCAAATTCAGCAAGTGGCAGAAACTCAGACCACCCCTCTTGATTGTCTGCCACAAAACAACGCAAGAACTGCTCAACATCCTGGTTTTTCCTTTCTGTCTGGCCATTAGATTCAGGATGATATCCGGACGAGAACGACAAATGAACTCCCAACCTGTCACAAAAGGCACGCCAAAAACGAGCCACGAACTGAGGACCCCTATCAGAAACAATGTCAGTAGGAACGCCATGAAGTCTGACAATTTCCTTGACAAAGGCCTTAGCGAGAGTTTTAGCGCAGGGCAGTTTGACGAAGGGAACCAAGTGACACATCTTCCTAAAACGGTCCACGACCACCCAGATGACAGTAAAACCCTCAGAGGGGGGAAGGTCAGTTATAAAGTCCATAGCCAAATGTGTCCAAGGAGCACTGGGAACCTCCAAAGGACAAAGCAACCCCGCAGCAGGAGTATGTGAGGACTTAGATCTAGCACATATAGTACATTGACGCACCCACTTAATGACCTCCTTCTGCCATCCAGGCCACCAAAAACTGCGACCCACCAGTCTTTTGGTCTCAGAGATTCCGGGATGACCTGCCAACCGAGACTCCTGACACTCAACAAACAAATCTCTCCTAAAGGTCCCAGGCACAAACAACCTCCCATGAGGAGTGTTAGATGGGGCATTCTCCTGTGCTTTAAGAATCTCATCTTCCAAAACGGAGTCCAAAGCAGCTATCACAACACCTTCTTGTAAAATGTTCTCCTCTTTCTCAGCACCGACTATGGGAGAAAAACTGCGAGACAAGGCATCCGCCTTAACATTCTTAGTACCAGGGATGTAAGTAACGGAGAAATTAAACCGCGAGAAAAACAGTGCCCACCTAGCCTGACGGGCATTCAGGCGCTTGGCAGCATCAAGATATATCAGATTTTTATGATCCGTAAGAACCTGAACGGGAAATTCCGCACCTTCCAAGAAGTGGCGCCAGTGTTCAAATGCGAGTTTAATAGCCAATAATTCCCGATTACCAATATCATAATTCAGTTCAGTCTCCGAAAAATTTTTTGAAAAAAAGGCACAGGGATGTAATCCATCCCCGTTATCCTGAGACAATACTGCGCCAACCCCCACAGAGGAAGCATCAACCTCAACCAAAAACGGCTTAGTCACATCAGGCTGCATAAGGATGGGAGCAGAGGTGAACCTCTCCTTGAGATACACAAAAGCTTCAATGGCCTCAGAAGACCACTGAACCGCATCAGCACCTTTCCTGGTGAGATCGGTCAGAGGTTTGACAATACTAGAAATTTTTTTTATGAATTTTCTGTAATAATTGGCGAAACCTAAAAACCTCTGTATCGATTTCAAACCAATAGGCCTAGGCCATTCCTGTACAGCTTGAACTTTAACCGGGTCCATCTCAAAACCTTCGCTGGAGATAATGTAACCCAAAAAACTAATTCTCTGTACAGCGAACTCACATTTCTCCAGCTTAGCAAAAAGCGAATTGTCCATTAATAACTGTAATACCTCACGTACGCTCCGCCAATGAGACTCCAGATCCGGCGAATAAATCAAAATGTCATCCAAATACACAACCACATTTTTGCCGATCAAAGGTCTAAGGATGTCATTAATAAGATTCTGAAAAAATGCAGGAGCATTAGTAAGACCAAAAGGCATAACCAGATTCTCAAAATGACCCACAGGAGTGTTAAAAGCAGTCTTCCATTCGTCACCCTCCTTCATGCGCAACAGATTGTATGCCCCCTTAAGGTCAATTTTAGAGAACCACTTGGCCCCCATTAACTGGTTAAACAGATCAGGAATCAATGGCAGTGGGTAAGGATTGCGTACAGTAATTTTGTTAATCTCACGAAACTCCAGACAAGGACGTAAACCGCCGTCCTTTTTTTTTACAAAAAAAAATCCAACCGCCACAGGAGACTTAGAGGGCCTAATGTGACCGGCGGCCAAACTTGTCTGTATGTATTCCTCCAAAGCCTTCCTCTCAGGAATAGTAAGGTTAAATAAACGACTTTTAGGAAGAGTCGCTCCAGGGACAAATTCAATAGAACAATCATAGTCTCTATGGGGAGGCAAAACCTGCGATTCCTTCTCAGAAAAAACTCTCCAAAAATCCTGAATAGGAACAGGTAATTCCCCCCTATCCACAGCTGCAATATGCCCGTTACAACACTTGTCATAACATTTATGGCTCCAGGATTTAATTTCACTGGTAGACCAATCCAGTACAGGATTGTGAAATTTTAACCAGGGCAATCCCAATATTACTGGAGAAGGCAAGTTATTCAAAACTACCAAATCCAATTTCTCATGGTGAACACCATTAATAGTGAGAGGAAATTCACAGACCTTGAGAGTAATATTCTTCAAAGGGGAACCATCCACAGAAACCACAGCAATGGGGGATGATAAAGGTTCGGGTTTTAAATTGAGTGTTTCCAAGAATCCCCCATCAATTACATTCAGAGTAGACCCACAATCAACAAACACCCGAAATTCCATTAATTTTTCCTGAGCAATCGTGGTAGCAGCTAAAAATACACCCTTGGAATTTAAACAGGCAATATGGGCATGACTGACCATTTTTTTTTCTTTCTTCATAAAAAGCTCACAGCCTTTAATCAAATGACCAGATTTTCCGCAATAGAAACACAAGCCTTCAGAAAATCTACGGTCTTTTTATTGAGAGCGAGGTGCCACCGATCCAATCTCCATCGGTTCACCACTGTTAGTACACACATTCTCATAACCAGAAACTGACATAGCAGAGGATTTGCTCTCATTAACCCTTGCACGCAGTCTCCTATCCACCCGTATAGCTAATTGCATAGCCTGTTGCAAATCTTCAGGTGTAGGATAAGCAATTAGCAGGTCTTTAGCCCTTTCATTGAGCCCAGCAAGAAATAGACTTTTCAGAGCAGAATCGTTCCACCCTGTTTGAGTAGACCAACGACGGAAATGAGTACAATATTTTTCCACATTACCTGATCCCTGTTTCAAACGTCTCAACTCAGTCTCAGCTGATGCGACACGGTCAGGATCATCATATAATAGTCCCAAAGCAGAAAAAAAACTATCCACTGATCTAAAGCATGTATCACTAGGTTGCAAAGAAAAGGCCCACTCCTGAGGCTCTTTGCACAAAAGTGACATTATGAACCCTATGCGCTGGGATTCATCCCCAGAGGACTTTGGTCTCAAACAAAAATACAATAAGCAAGCATTTTTAAATGAAAAAAATTCTCGGTGTTCACCAAAAAATAAATCCGGCAAACATACCGTAGGCTCCAAGAAATGTGCTGCAGGACAGTTACTCACGTGCTGACGGAGCTCGGCCACCTCCAGAGAGAGTCCCTGCAGGCGATGAGCCAAATCCTGAACCGACACCATGATGGAACAGAAAAATCTTTCCTTAGAGAATTTGCAGGCTGGACTTACTGTTATGTTCTGCTACCAGAGCTAAGGAAAGAGAGGAGATCTGTCCCTACGATAGAACTCAGCTGAATCCCTACGATGTAACAGGGAACCTGATCCTGCGATCAGACCTGCTAAAGTCCTAAGCTAGTCTGTACGGAGACCTATAGATGTGGGGAAGGAATCCCTACAAGTACTAAGGACTGGGAGGAAAATGGGACACCTCCTAACAGAAATAGTAGCAGACAGACGAACAAACAAAATATATAGAACATAGAGGTCCGTAGACCAAGCAAACTAACAGAGTTAGATACAGAGCACAGGCTAGCTAGAAAGTAGTTATACAATGAAGTCCAGCAAAGCCAGAAGGGCGGAGCAGGATTAAATAGGCCAACAAGGTCATGTGACCAGCAAAGGAAAAAACCTAAGAGCAAGGTTCTAACATGAGGTCAGCAGAGGAGGTGGAGGAGGATGCTAGTGACGACGAGGTCAGGTTGCGCCTTCCTGGACAGAGACGTAGTACTGGAAGCAGGTCAACAACTGCATCCTCAAACACAACTCTGCCTCTGACCACAAGTCGTGGTGGCTCTTCAGGTCGCATAGGTGATAAGCCTTGCATAGCCTGGGCATTTTTTCAGATCGATAAAGATGACCCAACTCGTGTTATCTGTAACATTTGTCAACAAAAGCTAAGTAGAGGCCAAAAAATACATAGTTTGAGTACTTCATGCATGAACCGGCACATGGACATGAAGCCTAAGTTGCAGTGGGAAGCTCACTGTGCTACAATGTGGCCTAGCCGGCCGGGCCAACCACCGTCTGCCCCATCTTGTGCATCTGCGGCCTCTTCATCCTCTGTGACTGGGGGGACAGCAGTCACACCTGTTTTGGGACGCAGACCTGCCACCTCTTTACCCGCAACAGCCAGCGTGATTGGCAGGTCATCATTTTCTTTGGAGGTGGTAACACCAGCTAGTGTTGAGCGCTGTCCGACATCGATAGCACCATCTTTGGATCAGGCAACCTAACATGTCCGCCTGCATCTTCCTCACAGACCGGCAGTTTGCCAGGGACACAATTATCAACCCCGTCTAAGCATAACAGCCAGCCCTCGGTCCCTCAGATGTGGACAAGTAAAAGACCATTTCCTCCTAGCCATGAGAAAGCTAAGAGGTTGAATTTCACCATCTGCAAGCTCTTGGCTACAGAAATGCTGCCTTTCCGCCTGGTGGACACAGAGGATTTTCGAGATCTTATGTCCGTCGCAGTGCCCCAGTACCAGATGCCCAGTCGGCACTACTTCTCAAAGAAAGGTGTGCCTGCGCTCCACCAGCATGTCGCACACAACATCACCGCTTCTTTGAGAAACTCTGTGTGTGACAGGGTGCATTTCACCACAGACACTTGGACGAGTAGGCATGGACAGGGGCGTTACATGTCACTGACTGGGTACTGGGTAACTATGGAGGCAGCAGGACAAGGGGCTGCTGTCCAAGTCTTGCCGTCCCCACGAGTTGTGCGTCAATCCTCTTTATGTCAAAGTTCCTCCACTGCTTCTGCCTCCTCAACCTCCTCTCGGTCCTCCACCTGCACCCAAAGCCTGTCTGGTCATGCCACAAGCTTTCTAACTGCACAGAAGGGATCCTGCACACCTCCTTACTATGCTGGCAGTAGGGCTCAACGTCATTAGGCGGTTTTTACTTTGAAATGTCGGGGAAATGTGAGTCACACAGCTGAGGAGTTGTGGTCAGCTCTGGAGAACCAATTTCATGAATGGTTGTCTCCACTGGACCTGAAACCAGGGAAGGCCGTGTGCGACAATGCTGCAAACCTGGGTGCGGCCCTTCGCCGGGGCAATGTTACACACGTGCCTTGTATGGCTCATGTGTTGAACCTGGTTGTCCAGCAATTTTTAGCCCACTATCCCGGACTAGATGGCCTTCTGCAGAGGGCACGGTCGCTGTGTGCTCACTTCCGCCGTTCACATCCCGCAGCTCAGCGACTTACATCTCTACAGAAGTCGTTGGCCCTGCCACTTCACCAGCTAAAATGCGATGTGCCTACCCAGTGGAATTCAACTCTGCACATGTTGCAGAGACTGTGGCAGCACCGACAAGCCCTGGTGCAATACGTTCTGACGTATAGCCTGGGCCAACGAGATCCAGAGGTGGGGCAAATCACGCTGGAGGAGTGGTCTTAGATCAGGGACCTATGCACCCTTCTGCACAGTTTTGAAATGGCGACGAAGATGTTTAGTGCTGACGATGTCATTTTCAGCATGACTATTCCGGTGATTTACATGCTGGAGCACATGTTAAACAGAATTCGGAGTCAGGTGGTGGCACAAGAGGAGGTGGAGGAAGTAGAGGAGGAGGAGTTGTATGCGGAAGGGCTAACATCTGCAAGGTCGGCAGCACCAAGGCGGCAGGCATGTGAGGGTGGGGGAGATGGTTTTACCAGGGCGCATGGTAGCAGCCAAACTAGTGAGGAAGGTGCAGGAGCCCAGGAAAAAGTGGAGGACGAACTGATGGAAGACTCATCAGATGAGGGAGACCTTGATCACATTTCTGTTGTGCGAGGTTGGGAGGAGAGGACAGCGGAAGGAAGCATGATTGTTACCTCGCCACCAACACAACTGGGACTTGGTGCTCCTGGATGTGCAAGACACATGAGTGCCTTCTTGCTGCACTACCTGCAACATGACCGTCGAATTGTGAGAATTAGAAATAATCCTGACTACTGCGTTGCCACACTGTTAGATCCCCGGTACAAAAGTAAATTTGCAGCAATTATTCCTGCCATAAAAAGGGATGCACGCATGCAGGAGTATCAGCAGAGACTGTTGCAGAATCTTACATGTGCTTTTCCACAAAACACCAGTGGTGCACGTAGTGAATCTCACAGTTCCAACTTGCCAACCGTGGGACCGTCGAGTGTTCAGCACTCAAACCGTAACAGAAACACAGTATCTGCTGGTAACATCAATTTTGCGGAATCATTTCACCACTTTTTTAACCCATCCTTTGCAAGGTCACAGGAGACAAGAAGTCTGACACATAGTCAACGCCTAGAGACGATGGTACAGGAGTATCTCCAAGTAAACATTGAAGTCATGACTGTGTCACTGGACCCTTGCTCTTTTTGGGCTTCCAATCTGGATAAATGGCCGTAGCTCGCCACTTACGCCTTGGAGATCTTGTCATGCCCCGCAGCCAGCGTTCTCTCTGAACGTGTGTTCAGCGCTGCTGGTGGTGTGCTGACAGATAAGCGCACGCGGCTCTCCACTGATAATGTAGACAGACTCACGTTCATAAAGATGAACAAATCATGGATCCGAAATGACTTTTCTACCCCTGTGTCATCCTGGGGAGAGTAAAAGCTTGATGATTGGTTAAAATCACCTCACCAACCGTTTTAAGCTTTCAATTTACTAATCATGTTTATCTGTATCTTGGCTGGAAAATAATTTGGGCTTTCTAGCAGTGTGCAGTACTGATTCTATTAGGCCATCTATGCTAAGCTCCACCAGATTTAAAATTACTAATCATGTTTATCTGTATCTTGGCTGGAAAATAATTTGGGCTTTGTAGCAGTGTGCAGTACTGATTCTATTAGGCCATCTATACTAAGCTCCACCAGATTTAAAATTAATAATAATTTTTAGCTGCATCTAGCCCAGAAAATAATTTTGGGACTCCGAGATGCGCAAGACACATAAGTGCCTTCTTGCTGCACTACCTGCAACATGACCCTCAGATTGTCAGAATTCGAAGTAATCCTGACTACTGGGTTGCCACACTCTTAGATCCCCCACACTCTTCGATCAACCTTTTCATTTTAATAAAGACCAAAAAAATGGTCATTTTTGAAATTATAAGCATTAGCAGGTTATTAGAAACTGAAATCAAACAGTTTTCAACTCAAAACTTTATTCTAGGTTATGTTACATTTGCACATAGGACCCCTTGTTCGAAAGGAGCTTCTGAACTCTCTCGTCCATTGAATTTGTCAGGTTTTGGATGGTTTCTGCTTCAATTGTTTTGCATGAGGACAGAATACCCTCCCAGAGCTGTTGCTTAGATGTGAACTGCCTCCCGCCATCATAGACACTCCTTTTGATGATACTCCAGAGGTTCTGAATGGGGTAGAGGTCAGGGGAGCATGGGGGTCACACCATAAGTTTGTCCCCTTTTATGCCCATATCAGCCAGAGATGCAGATGTGTTATGTGCAGCATGAGACGGTGCATTATCATGCATGAAAATGATCTTGCTGTGGAATACACGGTTCTTCTTCTTGAACCATGGCAGGAAGTGCTGTTTGAGAAACTCCACATACATTATGGAGTTCATCTTTACCCCTTCAGGGATCCTAAAGGGGCCGACAATCTCTCTCCCCATGATTCCAGCCCAAAACATTACTCCACCTCCTCCTTGTTGGCGCTGTAGCCGTGTTTGCGTGGGGTGTCCATCAACCAACCATCCTCCACTCCATCCATCTGGACCATCGAGCGTTGCACGACACTCATCCGTGAACAAAACAGTTTTGAAGTCAGTCTTCATGTATTGTTTGGCCCACTGGAGCCGTTTCTGCTTGTGTGTAGTGGATAGAGGAGGTCCACAGGATGGCGTACGCACAGCTGAAAACCTCTGAAGGACCCTGCATCTTGTTGTTCGGGGGACGTTGTAGGCACCAGCAGCTTCAAAAACTTGTCTGCTGCTATGACAAGGCTTTTTTGCCGCTGCTCTTTTAACCTGACGTAATTGCCTGTAGGAAAGAGTCCTCAATTTGCCCTTATCAGCACGCACACGTGTGTACTGTGAATCAGCTACATACTTCTTGATTGCCAAGACACTTCATCCTGATCATCGCACAACGTTGATTGTAGTCATGCCTTGAACTAAACACTCCACAATTTGTTGCTTCTCAGCAGCCGACACATCCTTTTTCTTTCCCATTTTGGCAGAAAATGTAGGCTGCTTAATAATGTAGGACAGCCTTCTTAAGTAGTCTTGCCTTTCATTGGACACACCTGCCAAACTAATTAGCACAGGTGTCTGCAATTGCTTACAGTGATATAAAGAGCCCTGACACACATCACCATCAATGAGTTTAACTGACAAACAAACAAATTCTTCCCTTATCACTCCTAAACACTTTTTGCTCAATAATTTGGAACACAGTGTACATGTGCTTTTCCACAAAACACCAGTGGTTCACGTAGTGAATCTTACAGTTCTAACTTGCCAACCGTGGTCTGTATGGAGTTGTTCAATAAAGGGCCCAAAATTAAGATAACATAGACGGGAGAGGTCTCTATGAATAGGAATTCCTAAGAATTTGATACCCTGTGAGGACCAGGCAAAGGGAAAGTTGGACTGGTTGGAATCCTGTATGGATTTGGGGAGGAAGACATCGAGGGCCTCAGACTTGGCTGCATTGATTTTAAAATTTGACCATGTAACAAAGTGATCTATTTCAGCCATAACAGCAGGGGTGGATATATGTGATTGAGTGATATATACTAGGACATCATCAGCAAATAGAGAGCACTTGTACTCGGTGCCTCCCACCTCAATCCACCTAATATTGGGGTTATGGCGAATTGATGAGAACAGGTGCTCCGTCACTAGGATGTATAAGAGAGGGGACAGAGGACATCCCTGCCTTGTCCCATTGGTGATTATGAAAGGTGATGAAAATGTTCTGACGCTCCCCCTGGGCCTTGGGACATCCGGAGCTTTTTGGTGGATGCTGGTGGTTGTAGTTTCCGTGGCGGCGACCCGGTTCCGTGGCTCAGGGCGGTCAAACCAGTGGCGGAACTATTTATGTGGTTGTGATGTTTAAATGTCCGACTATGCCACCCGTGGATTGCAGTCAGAGTGAACCGCCGCTGCAGGGCAGACCGCTGAGGCTGGTGTTGTGGTGCAGCAGAGCATAGCATAACTCCCCACGGGAGGAGTATAGCCTCAGGGCAGTGTATGCAGAGGATGGGGGTGATGGTGCAGGGCAGCAGCAGTAACGACACGGAGTCAGTGATGCAGTCCAGGGCCTTTACTCACAGTTCTTATTATCCAGACCACTTCTGCAGGTAATGGCTGCCCACGTCGTACTGTGCTCACCAGGTGAGGGGCTCAGACAACTCCCACATAACTTTGGAGCACTTCACAGGACCCCCTTTGTGTGTCCTTTGTCTGGCCTTTCTTACCAACCCTTCTGTCCGGCTGCCTCGGGCCTCCTCTTGGTAAACTTGGCGCCAGTTTCCCTGACCCTATCTGGTGCCTTCCTAGCGGGTGTAGCGAGGGGCTGCGCCACATAAAATGTCACAGCCTCCGGTTTCCAGCTGATGGTCGTTTCCCGCCTCCACTAGTTTCGGGGACCGGTCTCCCCCTTTGGCCTGACCCCTCCACGCAGGTGGATTCGGGCGTGCGGTGGCGACTCGCCCGTCCGCACCCCTGGGATCCCTTCGTTCCTCGTTCCTGGAGCCTTCTCCGCTCCTCTTCCTTCCTTCTCCCTCTTCCAGGCCTGGGTCTCTGTTACTAGGCCCGCCTCCGGAGCAGAGCTCAGGCAGAGCCCCTGCTCCCTGTCACTTCTGCTCAGACTTCTCTGCTCTGAACTAAGATGGTGCCCACCTTTTATACTCCCTTCTCAATGCACCCAGGAACTGCTTCCTCCCTGCTCCTGCACTACAGGGTTCCCCTTCCTCAGTGTCCCCTCCCCCCACTCCAGCCAGGGAAAAGAACTGTCGTGCCCATCTCAGGGGCATATTGGTCGCCCTGCCCCACGGCAATGTGGTGTAATTCATGCAGGTGTCGGGTCCTGATCCACACTCCATCCTTACCTGAGAGTGAGATATCACACCTCTGGGTGAGGTGCAATACCTCTGTAGCAACCGAGCCCTCAGGGTGCTACAGTTCCATTTATCTTCAGCCTAGGTGACATATTGCGATACAGGGCCGTGATTTTGGCTATAAAAGGGTCCCCTAGTTTGGACCCCTGTAGTTTGGACACTTAATTTTTTCAAACGAAATGCTTCGGGACCACGGGATACTCAGTGAAGAGCATCAGGAGGCACCCCAAGGCATAGGGGCTGGGACTGACGGTAGGACGCCTTGCGGTGGACAGCCAAGCTCGATCCTTATAAAAGCTTTTTAACTGCAGCAGCTTTAGTGGACGCTACTGGAGCTGGAATTACGCGGCTGATGGCATGAGACTTGCCCTCCAATAGATCCTTGTAAAAGGATTTAAATTGTATTCATTTAAATTAGAGAGACAATTTAAATTAAAAAGCTTAGAGCTGCCTCCACCACAGGGGGGCTCGCTCGACCCACCAGCGGACAGGCACCAGTATTGGGAGAGGGGGGCTGGCCGTCAGGGTCCACCGCGGCTCTGGCACAAACTCGGCGACACGAGGTGGCATGGGCAGGAACGGACTGGCCGTGTCGGCTTCTCACTTTTTGGATTTTAGAAGGGCATGACATGCCTATATCAGTGTCTCCCCCTCCTTTTACTCCTCCACCTCTTTTCTTTTCGCATGACTATATGTACTTGTCACTTTTCCATGTGTTAGTTATGTCTTCTGAGCAGTTTGTCAGCCTTTGGACACCTTTGAAGGTGTTTTCTATGTGTTTCTATGTGTTTTTGTTTGCCTGCCATTGGTTTTAACGGTGTTCGAAGGTGTTCGACGAACAGTTCGACGAACAGTTCGGCGAACACACGGGTGTTCGACGAACCGAACCGAACTCGAACACTACGGGGGTGGCTCAACACTAGTGGTAACATAGTCACTGCCGGTCACAGCGCTGCGGGATCACGCTGTCAGATGTCAGTGTGATCCTGTAGGTGTCACTGTGACCCGCGGTAAAAAGCTTAGGAGACTACTGCTCTCATCAGCCGGTGCCTAATGTCACAGTAAACAGTCAGAGAAAGCGCCTATGATGGGAGAAGTAATCTCATCAGCGGTGCTTGCGCAGTGAAAGTAAAAAAAAAAAATTTAAACTAATAAATAATTATTTAAATAAAAACAATAAACAAATTATACTCACCTTTACCTAATCGCCGATATTCTCGTCCTCTGTAAAAAAAAGAAAAAAACACCATATACTCACCTTAACGCCTAATCCCCGATGCCCATGTCACCTGCAATAAAGAAAAATAATAAACCACCATAATCCTCACCTATCCCCCGTAATCCAACTTATCCCGTGTGTCCCAATTAGTTTTACTTGACCTAACTCAGGAGTGTGCTATCAACTTGATTTTACATGGTTGGCTAATATGCAAAAAATGTGCAAGCAATATGATTTTATATGTTGCACAAAATATTATTAAAGTCTAAGGCCCCAAATCATCAAAGCAATTTTACCAGAATTCTGCCATAAATTGCTTTGAAAAGTGTCAAAAGTTTGGTGCAACTTGGAGTTGTTCAAAAATTTTACTACTTTTTCCCTTTTCAAGTCAGTTTCCCAAAATGGGCAGAGATGGGATGAGAATAAGGTAGGAGCGTGATTCCACATCTTGTCTAATTCATGACGAGCTGTGATGTTCCTTAGGAAAAAAATTAGTTAGGAATTAGATTAAGATTCCTGGCGTGGCGCATGGAGGTGCATGCCACTAGTCAGACCAGTGTTTCCCAAACTCCAGTCCTTACGGTCCTCAAGAGATCATGATTTCAGGATTTCCTAAGTATTGCACAGGTGATTGAATTATTATCAAGGTATCAGAAACTGAACAGGTTCTCTCACCTGTGTAATACTAAGGAAATCCTGAAAACATGTGTTGAGGGGCCATGAGAATGGGGTTTGGGAAACACTGAGTCAGATCCTCCTGGTTCGTGATTAGGCATGCACCTCTTCATAAATCAGTAGCGTCTGACTTGCCTGACTCCACCATGCCCCCTCATCAAGACCTGGGAGCATACGATATTAAGAGCACTTCTATTCATTAACACTGGACTACTTGAACTTTGTTTTTAATTTTAAAAGGTAGATATTAAGGCCCCGATTCATCAAGACAAACAATTGTCTCACTGGTCTTGATAATGCGGTGTGTAGGAATCAGATGTTCCTGATTTATTAATAAGTGCATGCCTCTCAATGAATCATGAGTGCATGACGAATGGTGTTATGTGCCTTTCCAGAAATCTTACTCCAGTCTCCGATTGGAGTGAGATTTCTGATGTAAAGAATGCAACAGCATGTCATGAATTAGAAGAGCTTTGGCATCATACCCCTGCAACTGGCTAGTAAACAACAAAAGCTGCAGAAGAATTGTGACACTTCAAAGCGATTTATGCCAGAATTGTTGCAAAATTGATTTGATGAATCGGGGTCTAAGGCTATACCAAATTTGTATATTTAACATACATGTAATTAAAAAGCTAAGTCTGGAAATATCACATATGGCTTTTAATGACTAATTTATTTCTGTAGGGGTTACCTGGGTCCTGGTGGAATTGGTGACTATGGTCTATACCCAAATTGCACAGGAGGAGCTGCAGGATACATCGACAAGTGGCTTTTTGGACCAAGCCATATCTACAATTATCCAACATGCAAGGTTATTTGAAATTGTTTTAAGTAGCTTTTAAAGTAGATGGTATGGTTGTTTGTACCAACAGATTTAGGCCGTCTATTGCTGGTGGTTCTCTCTTTTCCGTATCACAATTGTATCAAATAGTCACCAAGTCTAATGTGTTGAGTATTTTGGTTATCTGCTTATTATAATACATTGCAAACTATAGTTTCTATCCTGACAGTCGTGAGACAAGAAAATGAACAGCTGAGAACTGTCATTAACAGATTGTCTCTGCTTTCTTTGTGGGATCATAAATAACTTGCCAAATTAATTTGTATGACCTCATCCATGATTCTGCAATGTATTTTTCCTTCTGTTGACTCAATGACTAATGTACTGACCTGATTTGTGGCTTATCTGAGCAACATTTGTAATGGTGAATTTTATTGGTAGGGAATTCACGCAAACTCTATCACGGTGAAGAAATGTTTTAAAGATGTCTTTGCTGAAGAGATGTAATTAGGATTGATGCAATGCATGGTTTTTATTGACTAGATGAGATAATTTTATGCTTCTGATAGATGGTTTTCATCTCAACACGTATTTGCATAAACAGCCTATAAACTTTATAGAATCGTGGGTCGAGGTTAGCTATATTTCTTCTTATTTTTTTCTTTCTTTGGGAAATTTAATTTTGGGCCTCGTGACATTTATTCCTTTTGGAACAATTTTTTTTCCTTTTAGATTTTCATTTGTTTTTTTAACCCCTTTATCCCCCAAGGCTGTCAAATTTTACAATTCTGACCAGTGTCATTTTATGAGGTAATAACTCTGAAATGCATCAGTGGATCCCACTGATTCTGAGAATATTTTTTCGTCACATATTGTACTTCATGATTGTGTAAAAAAATTCTTCGATATGACTTGCTTGTATTTGTGAAAAAAATGGAAATTTGGTGAAAATGTTGAAAATGTAACAATTTTCAAACTTTGAATTCTTATGTAAGGGCATAATTCTTATGTATCAGAGAGATATGCCACACAAAATAGTTAATAAATAACATTTTCCACATGTCTACTTTACATCAGCTCAATTTTTTAAACAATTTTTTTTTTGTTAGGAAGTTATAAGGGTTAAAAGTTGACCAGTGATTTCTCCAACAAAATTGACAAAAAAATTTTTTTGGGGACCACATCACATTTGAAGTGACTTTGAAAGGCCTATGTGACAGAAAATACCCAAAAGTGACACTATTCTAAAAACTGCACCTCTCAAAGTGCTCAAAACCACATTCCAGAAATTTGTTAACCCTTCAGGTGCTTCACAAGAATTTTTGGAATGTGGAAAAAAAATGAACATTACATTTTTTTTCCACAACAATTTTACTTTAAACTTATATATTTTTTTATTTTCACAAGGGTAACAGGAAAATATAAACCATACAATTTGTTGTGCAATTTCTCCTGAGCATGCCGATACACCATATGTGAGGAAAAAACACTGTTTGGGTTTTTGAATGTAAAATTTGCTGGAATATTTAGCGAACACCATGTTGCATTTGGAAAGCCCCTGATGTGCCTAAACAGTGGAAACTGCCCAAAAATGACACCATTTTGTAAACTGGACCCCTCAAGGAACTTATCTAGATGTGTGATGAGCACCTTGAACCCCAGGTGCTTCACAGAAGTTTATAACAGTGAGAAGTTAAAATAAAAAAAAACATTTTTCTTACAAAAATGTTCTTTTAGCCCCAAACTTAGCATTTTCACAAGGGTAACAGGAAAAATTGCACCACATAATTTGTTGTGAAATTTCTCCTGAGTACGCAGATACCCCATATGTGGGGGAAAACTACTGTTTGGGTGCAAGGCAGGGCTCGGAAGTGAAAAAGCGCCATTTGACTTTTTGAATGCAAAATTTGATGGAACAATTAGCGGACATCATGTCGCATTTGGAGATCCCCTTATGTGCCTAAACAGTGGAAACCGCCCACAAGTGGCACCATTTTAGAAATTAGACCCCTCAGGGAACTTATCTAGATGTGTTGTGAGCATATTGAACCCCCAGGTGCTTCACAAAATTTTACTACTTTGATCTGTTAAAATGATAAAAATATATATTTTTCAAACAAAAATGTTGTTTTAGCTCCAAACTCATTTTCACAGTGATAGCAGGTTAAAATGTACCCCAAAATTTGTTGTGCAATTTCTCCTGGGTACACCGATACTAGAGATGAGTGAACCTTTTGATGTTCGGGTTCGTTGACTTTTGAAGAACAGCCAAAAAAGCTTGTGTTTGGGTAACCAAACCCAGACATCCGTGGTTTCCCATGCTGTCATCTACATGACAGTGCAGGAAACAGGGGCTCTGATCAGCAGTAACGATGTTACCGCCATTCAGAAATGTCAGCGTGATCCTGCAGCTATGACTGTGATCCACGGTAAAAAGCTTAGCACAGGTCACAGGGGTCGGCCGATAAGACTATGACTCCCATCAGCGGATGCCTGCTGTCACTGTAAATAGCAAGCCCCGGCGCCGCTGATGGGAGGAATAGTCTCTCATCACCCAGCGCCTGTTCTCCAAGTAAAAAAAAAATTAAAATTAATAAATATTCAAATATAAATAAAAAACACATTAAACTCACCTATACCTAATCCCTGATGCCCTTGTCCCCTGTAAAAAAATAAAAGAAAACCATAATACTCACCTATCCACTGTAATCCAGAGTGTCCCACGGTGATCTCACTTATAGAACAGTCACGTTGGGAGATGTGACTGCTCTATCCGGCAGCCAGAGATACAATGACAGGAGTGTGATTGCTCCCGCAGTGTATAGCGCTGAGCTGCCTTGAGTGAGGTCACATGAGTTCATCAGCTGATGAGCTCGGGTGATCTCACTTACTGCACCGACGCTGTGTGAGAAAATTCTAACGCAGCGGTGGTGTTGTAAGTGAGGTCCCGGGGCTCATCAGCTGATGTACTCCAGTGACCTCTCTCACGGCAGCTCAGCACTATGCATTGACACAGGAGCGATTACACGCCTGTGTCAGTGTGTAGCCAGCTGTCCTGTAGAGCAGTCACATCTGCTGATGTGACTATTCTAGAAGTGAGATCTGTGTGGGCCTGTTGGATTATTTGAACACGTTGGACAAGTGAAGGATATGGTTGTTTTTTATTTTTTATTTTTTACAGGAGACCAGGGCCCCCATTACTAATCCCATAGTAATATTTGCGAAGTAAAGACACACCCAGAAAAAAAATCCTTTATTTAAAATAAAAAAACACACTTTTACTTTTTTATTTAAAGATAACAAACACAGTTATACTCACCTAATGCCCATTCTATTGAAGCCATCGTCTCCTTTAAAAAACAGAAAATAATAAACAAGAAATATGCTCACCTAATGCCCATTCCAGTGAAGCACTGGTCTCCTGTAGAAAGTAAAAAATAAAAACAACCATGTCCCTCAAATGTCCGATGTTCAGTCCCTCACCATAATCCATGTCTGAGAGAAATAGTTTTCAACCTGGACGGTGCCAGGAGGGTGACCATCTAGGCTGAAAATCACAGTAAAATGAGCTGCTGCAAGCGCTGTATCAGTGACTAGCGGTGACCTGATCGAGGTTACCGCCGGTCAGTGAGACTGCGTTCCTAGTGGGGTTCATATCTAATTAACTCCTTTCACTGCAATTACGTCAGCACAAGCACAGTGAGAAAGTTCTCACCGCGCTCGCGCTGACGACATTGAGGTGAACGACGTACATTAGCTATGAACCCCGCTCACCTTTCTGACGGCACTGTGAGCGTGAGAACTTTCTCACCCTCGCGGTGATGTCAGTGAGGTGAACGGAGTTCATTAAATTTGACCCCTGCTCACTTAATCGCGTCACCGCAAGGCACTGAGATGTGCAAGCACATGCAACTCAGTGTCTCTGCATGATGACTGGCTGTATAGTCACACCATGCAACAATGCAGCTTGCCATCTAGATGTAGCAGAGCTAGACCCATATCAGGACAAATGGATTATTATACAGCCAATACAAAGCTGACATCAACCCCAACCCTATTACCCCACTTTCCACCAAATCAGGGCAAGTGGGAAAAGCCAAAGTAAAGTGCCAGAATTGGTGCATCTTATTGATGCACCATTTCTGGGGCTGATGAGGGCTGATATTATTATCCTCGGAGGGCGCCAGCATCCAAGGCCCCTTCCCTGGCTATTAATATCAGCCTGCAGCTGTCCGCCTAGCATTTGCTGGTTAGAATTTATAGTGGGACGTCAATATTTTTCTGGGGTCCCCCTGTAATATAGCCAGTAAAGGCTAATCAAACAACTGTGAGATGTTATTATTAGCCAGAGTACATCTTTGGCTAATGGCCCCTTTCCTTGGCTAGTGATATCAGCCCCCCAGTGATCGGCTTTCCCTCTGCTGGTTATGAATAATCGACAGGAGCACACAATGTTTTTTTATTTAATTATTTTACAGATAATGTACACTGCAGGTGATGAGGACAACTCCCATCATTGTCTCCTGCTCGCTCTGATCTCAGGGAGACCAGGCGCCAATGATGTGAGCTGCACTAAGTACCTGTTCGGCACTCAGCACTCTGGCATTCAACAGTCCAGCACTAGAGCTACCGTGAGACCCAGTGGTTTGAACTCAGGTAACCTTTTTACCAGAGTTTAGAGTCACCGGGTCTCCCAGCAGCTATAAGGCCCGGAAAACTCATGGGAAACTTTGTAAACTAAGGTTACCTTGGGTGTTTATTATACTGTACTTTTTAATAAATAAAAAAATAAATTAAAAAAACGGTGTGGGGTCCACTGTAATTTTCACAACCTTTACTGGCTAGATTACATTGGGACCCCAGAAAAAAATTGAAGTGGGGTCCCACTATAAATTCTAATCAGCAAAGGCTAGGCAGACAGCTGCAGACTGATATTAATAGCTGTGAAAAGGGCCATGGATCCTGGCCCCCTCTGAGGCTAATAACATCAGCTCTCAGCGGCCCCAGAAATGGCGCATCAACAAGAGGTGGAAAGTGGGGTAATAGAGTTGGGGTTCATGTAAGCCTTGTATTGGCAGCTGACATGAAGCCAAGGGGTTAGCAATGGAGAGATGTCTATCAGACGCCCCCAATACTAACCCCATAGTAAAATTTGTGAAATAAAGACACAGACAGAAAAAAATCCTTTATTTGAAATAAAAAAACACACCTTTACTTTTTGATTTAAAAATAACAAACACAGTTATACTTACCTAACGCCCATTCAATTGAAGCCATCATCTCCTGTAAAAAAAAAGAAAATTATAAACAACAAAAATACTCACCTAATACCCATTCCATATGAAGCTTTTGTCACCTGTAAAAAATAAAAAACTATCATATCCCTCACCTTTCTGACTTGATGAAATGGTCCATAATGATCCAAAATAAAAAATATAAAAAAATGATGATCCTATGGCGCTGTCACTACAATGAATTATTAAAAAGAACCTTTGTTTTTATGAAAACTGGCAGGCTGCCGGGTGGAACAGTCACATCTATTGATATGACTGTTCTACAAGTGAGATCGCCATGCGACTCTTGGAATTACGTGGATTATGGCAGATAGTTGAGGATTATGGTGGTTTATTATATTTTCTTTTTTACAGATGACATGGGCATCGGAGATTAGGCATTAAGATGAGTATTATGGTGTTTTATTTTTACAGGGGACAAGGGCATCGGGAATAGGTGTAGGTGAGTATAATTTTTTATTTTTATTTGAATATTTATTAATTTTAACTTTTTTTTTAATTTAAAGCACAGGTGCTGGCTGATGAGAGACTACTTCTCCCATTAGCGGCACCAGTGCTCGCTGTTTACAGTGACAGCAGATATCAGCAAAAGGGCGTAGTAGTCTCGTCAGCCAATGCCTGTGACCAGCGGTAGGCTTTTTACCGCGGGTCACAGTCACAGCTACGGGATCATGCTGACATCTGATAGCATGATCCCGCAGCGCTCTGACTGGCGGTAATGATGTTACTGCTGATCAGAGCCCCTGTATCCTGCACTGTCACGCATAAACCACTGATGTTCGGTTTGGGCTTGGCCAAATTTTGCCAATGTATAAGTAAAAATGCTTGGAGCTTCGATCACGAATACGAATGTGCAATGTTCGTGCTGAATTTGAGATTAACACATGTTTTCCAAACATGTTCACTCATCTCTAACTGATACCCCACGTGTGGTCGAAAACTACTTTTGAGGCACAGTGCAAAGCTCATAAGGGAAGAAGTGCTATATTGGAGTTCAGATTGCTGGAATAGTTTGAGGTGGTCATGTCATATTTGCAAAACCCCTGAGGTGCCAGTACAACAGAAACCCCCCATATGTGACCTCATCTTCCAAACTATACTCCCCAATGAATTCATCTAGGGGTGCAGTGATCATATTGACACCACATGTGCCTCACAGAATTTTATATCATTGGGTGGTGAAGAAAGAATAAATTACATTTTTACCACTAAAATGTTGATTTAGCCCCAAGTTTTTAATTTTTATAAGGGCTAATAGGAGCAATTTTTACAAAAAACTGAGGTCCATTTTATCCTGAGTGCGTCAATACCCTACATGCAATCAGGAAATACTTTTCTGGCACAGTGCAAAGCTCAGCAGGGAAGGAGTGCCATATTATTATTATTATTTTACTGTTATGGTTTGCGTTTGCCATGACCCACTGGGAGAGACACTGAAGTGCCAGAACAGCAGCTCCCCATAAGTGACCCAATTTTACAAACTACACCTTGCAACGAATTCATCTAGGGGTGCAGTGATATTGACACTACGGGTTTCATCACAAAAATTTTGTTTTAGCCCCAGATTTTACATTTTCACACGGGGAAGTGGGTAAAAATGGCACCAAAATTTGTACCACAATTTCTGCTGAACGTGGCAAT
The DNA here is from genome assembly GCF_046119375.1 of Phyllobates terribilis. Classification (NCBI taxonomy): domain Eukaryota; kingdom Metazoa; phylum Chordata; class Amphibia; order Anura; family Dendrobatidae; genus Phyllobates; species Phyllobates terribilis. Next base: position 596,292,419 of record NW_027362765.1, on the reverse strand, counting down.
ACCCCATATGTGGCTGTACAGTATTGCTTAGCCACATGGCAAGACTCGGGAGGGACGGAGCTCTATTTGCCTCCTGGAGCGCAAATTTTCCTAGAATAGTTTGTGGACTCCATATACAGAGCCACTAAGTGCTAGAAGAGCAGAATCCTCCCTCAAGTGGATATTATACCCCTTTGGGAATTTATCTACAGGTGTAGTGATGATTTTGACTCGATGTGTATTTTCCAGAAACAAGCAGCAGTGGATGTTGCTGAGTGAAAATTGCAAACTGCTGTTGTAGCGACCAGCAAGTTGTATTGACCAGTAAATGTTGTGACCAGTACGCTGTAGTGACCAGTATGCTGTAGTGACCAGTATGCTGTAATGCCCAGTATGCTGCAGTGCACAGCTCGTTCTTCTGGAGACACGCACCCGTAAATTAGGCGGGCGTTCATTACTATAGAAATGCCAAACATGTAGATGCTAACTAAGGTTTAGGCACACTGGTGCTCAGAAGGGAGGGGGAAATTTGGATTTGAGAGTGCAGAATTGATTGGATTTCTTTTGGGGGGGCGAGGAGACATAGCTCTTTTCCAGAGCCTTTGTACTTTTTTTTTGGATTGAGTTGAAGCTTTTGTTGGGAACATTTATATAACATTTGGGATCACATTTATACTGCGCTCTACGCCGAGCACTTAAATCTAAATCTCCGAATGACGTGATTGTGATGAAACCCCCAAGGGATCCATTCACTATAATGAGGCAGCAGAGTTACTCTGGACTCCGACTGGCCTCTGTTCAGCAGTGTTCTTCTTTTCAGAAGTGCACAAATCTGTGGCCGAAGTCACTTTTATGCACGCCTAAAAAAACATGCACCGTCGGATCATAGTTCAGACGGCATCTACAGTACATCCATCTGCCTCATTATAGGGAATTTTCTGTCTCGTGTTCCATCTGAATCACATATTTCAGAGATTTACATGGAAACCCCAGTGTAAACGCTTAGTGTAGAGCACAGGATAAATGTGCGCCGAGCCATACTGTGATCTTTGGTAGGCAGAATGAACAAATCAACAGTAGTTCAAGAATTGGTTTTATTTATTTTTACGCCATTCCTCGTGCAGTATAAGTGATTAGACGACTTTGTTTTTCGCGTTAGTATGATTACAGCGATACCACATTTATATAGTTTTTTTATGTTTTGTCACTTATACACAATGAAAACTATTTTATAGTAAAAATAATAATTTTTGCATTGCTGAATTCTGAAAGCTATAACTTTTTTTTTCCGCTAATGGAGCTGTATAGCAGCTGTTTTTTTGCAGGCAAGATGATGTTTTCAGTGATACCATTTTTATTTTTTATATTCGTCTTATTGATCACATTTTCTTCCACTTTTTGTTTGGCGGTATATGATAAAAAGCATATTTTTTTGCCCTGTTTTTTACAGTGTTCACTGAAGGGTTTAACTAGTGTGACAGTTTTATGGGGCAAGGCGATACCAAACGTGTATTTTTTTGGTATTTATTTTATTTTTTCATAAAATTAGAAATGTATCAGAACAATATACATATATATATATATATATATATATATATATATACAGTACAGACCAAAAGTTTGGAAACACCTTCTCATTTAAAGATTTTTCTGTATTTTCATGACTTTGAAAATTGTACATTCACACTGAAGGCATCAAAACTATGAATTAACCCATGTGGAATTATATACTTAACAAAAAAGTGTGAAACAACTGAAAATATGTCTTATATTCTAGGTTCTTCAAAGTAGCCACCTTTTTCTTTGATGACTGCTTTGCACACTCTTTGCATTCTCTTGATGAGCTTCAAGAGGTAGTCACCGGAAATGGTTTTCTCTTCACAGGTGTGCCCTGTCAGGTTTAATAAGTGGGATTTCTTGCCTTATAAATGGGGTTGGGACCATCAGTTGTGTTGTGCAGAAGTCTGGTGGATACACAGCTGACAGTCCTACTGAATAGACTGTTAGAATTTGTATTATGGCAAGAAAAAAGCAGCTAAGTAAAGAAAAACGAGTAGCCATCATTACTTTAAGAAATAAAGGTCAGTCAGTCTGAAAAATTGGGCAAACTTTGAAAGTGTCCCCAAGTGCAGTTGCAAAAACCATCAAGCACTACAAAGAAACTGGCTCACATGAGGACAGCCCCAGGAAAGGAAGACCAAGAGTCACCTCTGCTTCTGAGGATAAGTTTATCCATGTCACCAGCCTCAGAAATCGCATGTTAACAGCAGCTCAGATTAGAGACCAGGTCAATGCCACACAGAGTTCTAACAGCAGACACATCTCTTCAACAACTGTTAAGAGGAGACTTTGTGCAGCAGGCTTTCATGGTAAAATAGCAGCTAGGAAACCACTGCTAAGGACAGGCAACAAGCAGAAGAGACTTGTTTGGGCTAAAGAACACAAGGAATGGACATTAGACCAGTGGAAATCTGTGCTTTGGTCTGATGAGTCCAAATTTGAGATCTTTGGTTTCAACCACCATGTCTTTGTGCGACGCAGAAAAGGTGAACGGATGGACTCTAAATGCCTGGTTTCCACCGTGAAGCATGGAGGAGCAGGTGTGATGGTGTGGGGGTGCTTTGCTGGTGACACTGTTGGGGATTTATTCAAAATTGAAGGCATATTGAACCAGCATGGCTAGCACAGCATCTTGCAGCAGCATGCTATTCCATCCGGTTTGCATTTAGTTGGACCATCATTTATTTTTCAACAGGACAATGACCCCAAACACACCTCCAGGCTGTGTAAAGGCTATTTGACCAAGAAAGAGAGTGATGGGGTGCTACGCCAAATGACCTGGCCTCCACAGTCACCAGACCTGAACCCAATCGAGATGGTTTGGGGTGAGCTGGACCTCAGAGTGAAGGCAAAAGGGCTAACAAGTGCTAAGCATCTCTGGGAACTCCTTCAAGATTGTTGGAAGACCATTTCCGGTGACTACCTCTTGAAGCTCATCAAGAGAATGCCAAGAGTGTGCAAAGCAGTCATCAAAGCAAAAGGTGGCTACTTTGAAGAGCCTAGATTATAAGACATATTTAAAGTTGTTTCACATTTTTTTGTTAACTATATAATTCCACATGTGTTAATTCATAGTTTTGATGCCTTCAGTGTGAATGTACAATTTTCATAGTCATGAAAATACAGAAAAATCTTTAAATGAGAAGGTGTGTCCAAACTTTTGGTCTGTACTGTATATATATATTTTATTATTTTCTAATTTCTGTGCATCGATCCAGGAGCAGAGGGGGCTCCCTCACTCTGCCTGCCAGCTAAATGCTGCAATCGCTAGCAATCGCAGCATTTAGAGGGTTAAAGTGCTGTTACCGGTGTGGGCACCACTCCTGGCACTAAGTGCCGGGTGTCAGCTATCATAATCAGCTGAAAATCGGCTGCGATCACACACACACAGCCTGGGTGCGCGCAAATCACCTGGACGTTCTCAGTACATCTAAAGTCGGTAAATACAGGTGCATCTCACTAAATTAGAATATCATCAAAAAGTTAATTGATTTCAGTTCTTCAATACAAAAAGTGAAACTCATATATTATATAGAGTCATTACAAACAGAGTGATCTATTTCAAGTGTTTATTTCTGTTAGGCTATGTGCACACGATGCAGAAATGAAGCAGAAAATTGCTGCATCATTTCTGCATCTCCCTGGCAGAAAAAACGCATGCAGATTGTGCATGCGTTTTTCCTGCAGAATACATGCGGATCCACATGCAGATTCACATGCGTTTCCGCATGCAGATTGACAAGCGCTTTACCATGCGTTTTTCATGCGTTTCCGCGGCGTTTACGCAACTGCAAAAACGCCGCGGAAACGCATGAAATACGCATCGTGTGAACTCAGCCTTAATGTTGATGATTATTTCTTACAGCCAATGAAAACACAAAAGTCATTATTTCAGTAAATTAGAATAATTAACAAAAAACACCTGCAAAGGCTTCATAGGGATTTAAAAAGGTCCCTTAGTCTGTTTCAGTAGGCTCCACAATCATGGGGAAGACTGCTGACTTGACAGATGTCCAGAAGGCAATCATTGACACTAAATGCAAAGTAAATTTTGCATTTTATTTGGAAATCAAGGTCCCAGAGTCTGGAGGAAGAGTGGAGAGGCACACAATCCAAGCTGCTTGAGGTCTAGTGTGACGTTTCTACAATCAGTGATGGTTTGGGGAGCCATGTCATCAGCTGGTGTAGGTCTACTGTGTTATTTCAAGACCAAAGTCAGCGCAGCCGTCTACCAGGAAATTGTAGAGCACTTCATGCTTCCCTCTGCCGACAAGCTTTTTGGAGATGGAAATTTCACTCTCTAGCAGGACTTGGCACCTGTTCACACTGCCAAAAGTACAAAAAGTACTAATACCTGGTTTAAAAACAACAGTATCACTGTGCTTGATTGGCCAGCAAACTCGCCTGACTTTAACCCCTTAGAGAATCTATGGGTATTGTCAAGAGGAAGATGAGAGACACCAGACCCAACAATGCAAACGAGCTGAAGGCTGCTATCAAAGCAACCTGGGCTTCCATAACACCTCAGCAGTGCCACAGGCTGATCGCCTCCATGCCACGCTGCATTGATGCAGTAATTGATGCAAAAGGAGCCCGGATCAAGTATTGAGTGCATTTACTGAACATACATTTCAGTAGGACAACATTTTGAATTTTAGAAACATTTTTCAAGCTGTTGTTATAAAGTATTCTAATTTACTGAGATAATGACTTTTGTGTTTTCATTGGCTGCAATCCATAATCATCAACATTAACAGAAATAAACACTTGAAATAGATCACTCTGTTTGTAATGACTCTATATATGATTTTCACTTTTTGTATTGAAGAGCTGAAATAAATTAACTTTTTGATGAAATTTAGTGAGATGCACCTGTACCTGCCGATTGAGACTTACTAAGTACGTCTAAGGTCGGTAAGGGGTTAATTAAGAACCATAAACAATTAAACCATATGTTTTTTTATTTCCTGAAGAAGTGGGTTACATATTTAAACGTGTAGAAAAGTAAAAGAATACTTCTGGCGTCTGACGTTTCTTCACAAGCTGGTAGTGACTCAACCCCTGGGCCGTGGGGTACGCGGATCCGGGCGATAGGGGAACGATGGGGGTAGTAGTGGCGGCCCGGTCCCGCGGCTCAGAGTGGTCAGACCAATGGTAGTCTGCTACGTGCTTTAGATAATGTCCGACTACGCCACCCGTGGATTGCGGTTATTAGGAACCGCCGCTGCAAGGCAGTCCGCTGGGGCCGATGATGAATGCAGCTGGGATGGTGTGACTCCCCACGGGAAGAGTGCGGCCCCAGGGCAGTGTAGTGGATGGTGGGAGTGATGGTGGTGAGAGTCCCAGTACCGGTAGTGCTGGAGGCGCGAAGGAGCACACAGACAACAAGTCACAGTCCAGGGTCTTTACTCATAGTTCATTTGTTCCGGGTCACTTCTGTACAGGTAGTGACCGCCCGAGCCGTGCTGCGTCCACCAGGTGTGGGGCTCGGTCAACTCCCAAGCAGTCAAGAGCATGGCACAGGACCCCCTTTAATCCTTTCTCTGGCCTGCCTCACCAGTGACCCACTTTTGTCCAGCTGCCGCGGACTTGTGCGGTTAAACGTGGGCCCCGTCCTCCGCTGTCCTATATGGTGCCTTCCTAGCAGGTTTGATGAGGTGTCGCACCAATAGATGATCACGACGACCGGTCTTTGGCTAAGGGTTGTTTCTCCTCCACCAACTTGGGATCCGGTACCCTTAATCTGCCTGACCCTGCACCCTGGATTCTCGTGGGTTCTTAGGGTCCCTTCCACCTTCTTGTTCCTGAGCCCTTCTGTTTCTCTGTCTCTCCTTCTCTTTCTCTGTTCCTTTCTGTTCCTTTCTGTTCCGTTCTCTTGGAGCTGAGATGAGCCAAAATCCCAGCTCCCCTTCTCCTCCTCCTCGGCCTCTCACTAGGCCCGCTCCTGAGTGGAGCTCCTACAGAGCCTCTACTCCCTGTCTTCTCCTCTGGCTGAACTGACCCAGAACTAAGATGGTGCCCACCTTTTATACCTCCCTCTGACCATGAGCCCAGGTGACCAGCAACCAATGGGCTCCTACCTACGCTCAGGAACCAACCCCTATCTGCCCCTACAGCACTGGGTGTTCCACCCCCCTCCCCACTCCAGGCAGGGACATAGTCGGTCGTGCCTGCACTTCTGTCTAGTGGGAGCACCGTTGAGCTGTCCCTCGGAAATGGGGTGTGTGTGTGTGCTGTATGCAGCTAACTGAGCCCTGGTCCATACTCCATCCTTACCTGGGAGTGGAATATCACACCTCTGGTCTGAGGTGCAATACCCCTGTAGCGGCCGAACCCTCGGGGCGCTACAGTAGCGTGGATATGGACCACAAAATTTCCATGTTTTATTTGATTTAGTGGATTGTGAACATATTGATACATTATCCAATGTGTATAATTTGCATATAGAAGTAAAGTTTTGTGGATTCTAAATATGGAGAGACTAAACATCTTTACCATGTATGACAAATTCAGGCTAGGGACACACTGTATCTATGGCCACTGTTGACACATATGCTCTGGAGGTATACCCTGGGCACAGGCCAAAGTCAGAATGGATGCCAAGGTTAACATAGGGACCCATTGTAAAAAGAAAACAATAAAACAAAAGTATACCTTGTAGTAAATGGTTTATGTAGTGGCTCTGTTCATAAGAAAGGACAGCCTGCTTTGTTATAAAGGTAAGCAAACAGTATTCCAACTCATATTGGCCAGACTCAGCCCAAAATAACACACTTTTGGGAATGGGAATATTATATTTTACAATGGGAAAAGTTTCACATGTATATTTTAGGTTAAAAGCACAAGTGAAGTGCACGCTTAGCTTCACTTTGCAGTGGGTGGTCATGCAAGTGACTCGCCCCCATTGGCCGTGGGGCACTCGGAGCAGCGCAACAGGGCAATAACGGGGGTAGTAGTGGCAACCCGGTCCGTGGCTCAGGGTGGTCAGACCAAATGTTGTGGCAGTCTATTTGTAGGGTTTTAAATGTCCGACTACGCCACCCGTGGATTGCGGTCAGGGTTAACCGCCGCTGCAGTGCAGACCGCTGGGGCAGATGTAAATGTGCAGCACTGAATAGTAGAACTCCCCACGGGAGGAGTATGGCCCCAGGGCAGTATATAGATGGATGATGGAGGGGATGATTCCGACCGCAATAGCCAGGAAACGGAGGCCTCTTAAACAGTTCAGGGTCTTTATTAGAACAGGTGAGACGACCCAAAAACAGTCCCGGCTAGGAGGGGGCCTGGATGTCTGAGAACAAGTGGGAAGCTGGCCCTGGTCAGGGTGAGGGTGAAGGCCTACCGTACTCTCTGCGCTCTTTCTGGCTATTTCCCTCCTTGTGGTGTAACAGCCCACGTTCCTGAGCTCACCGTGTCTTCTCACCTGTATGGCTTGCAACTTGGGTCCCTTTCTACTCTTGGCTTGGTGCAGCTCTGCTGGTCCCTTCTGCTGTGGCAGAACCTCCGGGCTTCTTAGGCCAAGGAACATACAATCCCCTGCGGACTGGTTATTTGCTGCAGGACTTGGAATCCTAACAGCCTCGGACACCAAAGTCCGGTAGTTCAGTTTCTCTCTCAGCCAGGACAGGCTTCCTTTGCCTTCCGTCCCTGGCTTGTGGCTACTCTGCTGCCACTCGTCCTCCTCAGCCTCAGCTGAACTGGCTCTCCCTTCTCTGGGACACCTCTCACTCCAGAGACAGGTCGTCCAGAACTCCCTAACCCTGCCCCCAGTTCCAGCTTTTATAGGGGCAGCCTGCTCCCCCTACTGGCCTGGGACAGGAGGTGCTGCATGCTAATGGTCCCTGACGAGAGAACCTCCCCCTTGCTCTCAGACACAGCTTTATTATACACTTGTGGCATCCAGGCCAGGGTGACACATTCCCCCCTAGTAAAATTTAGTACTCCGGGACTAAACAAGAAACAAGAGTAATATGCATGACCATAAAAACATTATTAGGCTGGTAGAAACAAATGACGCACAGGTTGAGTTCTTAAGGTCACAGTGTGGTCTGTGACCGGGTGTCCATTTCACCAACAGCAACGGGGAGCTCTAACCAGATGGGGGTCTGCCGTAGCCCCGAGTCCTTGACAGTCCTTGTTCCTTCCGTTGGTAAAGCTCCAAACATATTTACAGGAAAAGTCCCGGTTACTCACAGTTCATAACCTGTTAGTCCATGTATTAACGGAAAGAAACTGAGAAAACGCGTAGTTACTGGTCATGCAATTACATTTTAAACAATTCAACATTTTGCAGGTTATTTACATTTGCTATCGCACCCTACACTCTCCAGCGAGCTGGTAGTTTCCCCTTAGTGCTCCGGGTTGACCTACGCAACCCACTGTCTGGTGGTGGTCTAACCTGGTTTTTCTCACTAGCGCTCGGGGTGCAATCACTGGCTAGACCTACAGGCAGGGCAGGCAGCTGTCTGCGGGTCCTCTGGCTTACCGCAGGCATGGCAGGCTCACTGTCAGCAGAGGGTTGATTCTCCTGGGCTGCTGGTACAGGCTCTTCTGCCTCTGGAACTGCTTGTTCTTCTTCACTTTCCTGCTCTGGTGTAGGTTGTTGCTGAATTGGTTGCAGGAAATGCAGGACGGGTACCACTATGGCATTGTTTATCCGAGTCCAGGTCCGAGGGAACTCTCCGAGAACGGTGCTGATCATTTCTTCCTTGCCCTCTGCGGGTTCAAGGTCACTTTGATCCTCTTCTGCATTCCGTAGTTGCTCGGGGCACCTTTTAAGGTGGTCTCTGGAGACGGTACTAGTGGTTTCTCCTCCATCCTTGGTGATAACGCACACCTTCGGGTTGTCGTGATCAGACTGCAGTACTGTGTAGGGTTCCCTTTCCCACTGGTCGTCCAGCTTGTGTAGCCTTCTCTTTCGCTTCAGGACCTGCTCACCAGGTTCTAGGGGACCAGCAGGGGCGTGTTGATTGAAGAGTCTCTCTTGCCTTTCTCTCACCTGGGCCAGGCTCTTCTCCACACTCTCCTGTACCTTCTTGTACTGCAGTCGCCTTTCCGTATCCCAGTCCGCATCTGGGGAGGTGTCCTCGGTTGTTAGGACTCCCATCTCCAGGTCTATGGGCAGCTTACCTGGTCTGGCTCGCATCAGGTAAGCCGGGGTGCAGTTTTTAGCATTCACCGGGATATGGTTGTATAAGTCTATCAGGTCCGGCAGTTTCTCTGGCCACAGGCTGCGTTCCTCCAGGGGCAACGTCTTCAGGAGATCAATGACTATATTGTTCATTTTCTCACACATCCCGTTGGTTTATGGGTGGTAAGGCGTTGTACGAATCTTCTTACAGCCATAGAGGTTGCAGAACTCTTGGAAGATTTCAGCCTCGAACGCTGGACCCTGGTCTGTCAGGACCTGTTCCGGATACCCGTGTGGGCGGCAGAAGTTTTGCTGGAAGGCTCTGGCCACCGTTTGAGCTGTCAAGTCTTTTACAGGGACCACCACTAGGAATCGGGAATAGTGGTCCACGATTGTCAGGGCATAAACGTATCCTGACCGGCTTGGAGCCAATTTGACGTGGTCCAGAGCTACCAGCTCAAGAGGCTGCTTGGTGACGATGGGCCTCAAGGGTTTCTTCTGGCTGGTGCGGTCCTTCCTCCTTAGATTACATGGGCCACAGTCTCTGCACCACTTCTCTACAGCCCCTCTCATGCCGATCCAGAAGAACCGTCCTCTTAGCAGGAACTCCAGTTTCTTCCAGCCGAAGTGCCCCGCTCTGTCATGGTAAGCCTCCAGGACCATAGCTGCATCTCGCCTTGGGACCACGACTTGCAAGGTCAGCTCGTGCGTCCGGTGGTTGACGAGTCTCCTGCACAGCTTACCTTCATAGAGGAACAGCCTGCTCTTCTCTTTCCATAGCTGCTTGGCTTCCTCTGGAGCATCCGGATCTAGACGGGCATCTTCCCGGGTCAGCAGGTCTTTCACCATGCGGATCGCAGGGTCACTATCTTGGGTCTCGGCCCAGCTGTGGTGAGGTAGGGGATTGATCATGATGGTTGTTAAGTCTTCCTCCTTCATGCGGTGGGAGTATTGAGTGGCTCCATACCGGTGAAACGCAGGGAGTTCTACCTCCTTCAGCTCTTCTGGGTCTTCGCCTCCATCAGGTAAGTGAGGCATTCTTGATAGGGCGTCAGCGTTGGCATTGGTTCTGCCTGCCCGGTACTTGATCGTGAAGTCATAATTCGAGAGTCGTGCCATCCACCGCTGCTCTAGGGCACCTAGTCTTGCATTGTCCAGGTGTGTCAACGGGTTGTTGTCCGTGTACACGGTGAACTTTGCGGAGGCCAGGTAATGCTTAAACCGTTCTGTGACGGCCCACACCACTGCCAAGAATTCTAGCTTGAAGGAGCTGTAATTCTCCGGGTTTCTTTCAGTGGGCCTCAGCTTCCGGCTGGCATATGCGATCACCCTTTCTCTGCCCTGTTGGTTTTGTAACAGTACGGCTCCCAGCCCTACATTACTGCCGTCTGTGTGGAGGATAAAAGGCTGGCCATAATCGGGGTAGGCCAGGATCTCATCCCCCGTGAGGGCCATCTTCAACTGGCGGAAGGATTCCTCTTCCGGCTTGTCCCACTTGAAGGGTGGCTTTTGACTTCTGGATTTGGATTGACCTATCAGGAGGTCCTGCATTCGAGCTGCCATCTTAGTGAACCCGGGGATGAACCTTCGGTAGTAGCCTACCAACCCGAGGAATTGCCTCACTTCTTTGATGTTTGAGGGGCTTGGCTAACTCTTGATTACTGTGACCTTGTCAGGGTCGGGGGCTACTCCTTCTGCACTCACCACGTGCCCTAGGTACTGGACCTTTGGTTTCAACAGGTGACACTTTGATGGTTTCACCTTCAGGCCATAGCCTGCCAGGGCTTCGAACACCTCTGCCAGGTGTTTTAGATGGTCCTCGTAGGTCTTCGAATAGACGATCACGTCGTCCAGGTAAAGTAGGACCGTCTCGAAGTGTCGGTGCCCTAGACAGCATTCCATCAGCCTCTGGAAGGTCCCTGGTGCGTTGCAGAGCCCGAAGGGCATACAGTTGAACTCGCTCAGTCCCATCGGGGTGGTGAAGGCGGTCTTCTCCTTGTCAACCTCTGCCACAGGAACCTGCCAGTACCCGCTAGTAAGGTCCAAAGTAGAGAAGAAGTTAGCTGATTTTAGGGCTGCTAAAGACTCCTCTATCCTAGGTAGCGGATACGCGTCTTTATGGGTGATACGGTTGATTGGTCTATAGTCCACGCACATTCTCATGGTACCGTCTTTCTTTTTTACCAGAACCAAGGGGGCTGCCCAGGGGCTACAGCTATCTCTAATGACCCCAGCTTCTTTCATTTCTCTTAGCATGCCCTTTGCATTCTGATAATGTGCAGGGGGTACAGGTCTGTGTCTCTCTTTTATTGGTGGGTGGCTCCCCGTGGGGATGTGGTGTTCGACTCCCTTTACTCGGCCGAAGTCTAGCGGGTGTTTACTAAAAATTCTCTCGTACTCCTGAACCACCCGGTAGACTCCTTGTTTTTGGTGCTGGGAGTGGAGTCAGCACCCATGTGGAGTTTCTGGCACCAGTCCTCCTTTTGTTTCTGGGAGCCATTACCCTCCGCCTGTGGAGATGGAGGCAAAGGTTAAACGGGCCTGATAGCTTTGTGTTCAACAGCAAACAGTTTGGCAAGTGTAGCGTACCTGGGTAAGTGTACCTCCCTCTCCCCAATGTTGAGAATGCGAACGGGCACCCTCCCATGACGGACATCAACCACCCACCGGGCTGTCAAAATGGTGGGCCTGCTGTCTGAGTACACGGGTTCTACCATGGCTTGGTAGTCTTTGCCTCTCAACCCGATTGCAGTCCGACACCAGATCATCATTTCACCTTTGGGAGGCATGGAAATGGGGAATGGGTCACTCATTCTTACGCTACCGATCTCACCACCAGACAGTTCTACCTGCTGCCGTCTCATCAGAGCCTTTATCTCTTTGTTGAGGACTCTCTGTTGGCTGGAACTAGCATTCATCGCCACCTGCTGCAAAATCATAATTACTTCTGAAAGACAGTTTTCAATCACGTTAGTACCCACAGTTATTTTAGGGTGACTCTCACGGCCATCAATGTCCACAATGATCACTCCCTGTGCCGGCAGTTCAACCTTACCAATCTTGATGGTCATCTCTCTGAACCCCCCTTGCGGCACAGGTTGGCCATTGCTGGCGATGATGCTTAAGTCATCGTCTGGATAACGGATTATATCCGCGTCATTCCAGCACCGCTTGAAAAGTACGTAGGGGATGGTAGTCACTTGAGACCCGGTGTCCAGCAGTGCACTCATGGGGATACCATCCAGCACTACGGGTAAGACCGGGCGTCCCCCCACGTACTTATCACGCCAATTAGACGGGCCTGGTGACCTTATGCCTGGGGGTTGGCCCTCTGCCCCAGGTCGGGCCCATTTAAAGAACAGTACCTTGCTAGGTGTCCTGGCTGACTGCAACGGCGGCAAATCGGCTGTCCATCCTCAGCATAGTGGTCTGCGGGCCTCCCTCTGAACGGCGGGATCCTCCTCTGTCGACGCCACGAGACATCCTCCGGACTGGAAGCCAGCTTGATGGGTCCTGACGGGTCCACCTGTAACGACTGTACGGTCCTGGTCAATGCGGCAACACTTCTGGTTAGTTCCTGGACCTGATGGTGCAGGTCTGCAGGCGGGGATGGGCTTGAGACCTGCGCATCAGCCCCCACAAGGTCTGCAGGGTAGGGCGCCGCCCCCTGGTGGTTAGTGATGGCAGGGCGCCGGGAAGTTACAGCGCCACTTGGTGGGGGTTCTCGGAGCACCCGGATGGCCCTATCCTTGAACTGCACAAAAGTCAAATCGGGGTTCTGTAGGGCCATGAGGCGCAGCTGGGTCCTGTGGGCGCTGGACCGCAGACCTTCTATGAACTGGTCAGTTAACAGCTTATCGGTGTCCTGCACGCTACCAGGGTCAGCTTGTTTGATAGCTCTCAGGGATCTTGCAGGTTCAAGGCATAGTCTCTGATACTATCCTGGGCTCACTGCTTAGAGCCATAGAACCGCATTTTAATCTCTGCTGAGGTACGGGTATCAAAGGTACTCCGCAGCCGGGTCAGAATATCCTTTACTGTCCTTTTCTCCTCATCTGACCAGGATTTCACCTCCCGCTGGGCTGCACCGGTTAGCTGCCCCGTCAGAATGCTCACTTTCTGTTCTTCTGTCAGGGGATAAACTTTAAATAAACTGTGCAGTCTTTCTTTAAAGTCAGTCAATGTATGGGATTCCCCTGAGTATTGGGGCAGCCAGGCTGCTCCGGGGATGTAGTGAACAAATAAAGTAGCACACTGTAACACTGAGTATATAGATATGAAATATGAATAGTATAACTGCTGTAGAAAATAGAAATAAATGAAAACATTTTTTGAAAATTTTTTTTAGTGCATGTAAATATGAAGTATGGAAAATGAATAGCATTACTGCTGTAAATAAATGAGAAATCTTAGCGCATAAATTGGCCAATTTATGTGTACCTGACAGCCGCGGTAGGGCGTTTCTCGATGTCAGGACCTACCAATGTGAATACCTCACTAAGAGACCTCGGTCTGCTTATGTGTGGGAAAGACAGATCCTGATGCATTTAAAACCACCTGCGGTATGGGGGTGGGGGTGGAGTGCTCAGTCAACGCTGAATCTAGTAACAAAGAAAATGACGGCACTTCCACTACAAAAACTAGGTGTGAACAGGTGCTGTTCACACCTAGTTTTTGTAGTGGAAGTGCCGTCATTTTCTTTGCTCCGGGGATGTAGGGCATAGAGAATGGCATCACCGCTGCTGCAGCCACACTGCTGGTCGAGGGTCCCTCCGCGTCCGTCATCTTCCTCCCCCCTAGTTAAGCGTGGCCTACCTTCCGACGATCCTCTTCTGTAGGCTGCGCTGGTGCTGCTCCGGACGAGGACCTTGCGTCGCGTCCTGGTGATGTCAGCGTCGCTCTCTCTCCCTTCCAGGACCTTGCGCAGCGTCGGTGCGTAGGGCGGAGCTTCAGGTCTCGCGCGGTTTGGTCGTTCACGCCCCTCTTCTTCCCGCGCGGCATCCTGCAGATGGCGTCCAATGGGGGGAAAACGGCTGAAGATGGCGGGAAACTGCTGAAGATGGCGGGAGACGGCTGAAAATGGCGGGAAACGGCTCCGGATGGTGGGAAACCTCTTTTTAAGGTACGTGTACAGTCTTTTTCAGGCACGCAATACCCGTTTGTGGCGGGTTGGTCACAATCCTGCCGACTACGCCAAAGCGGACTCGCCGCCCTGGGCCGTGGGGCACTCGGAACCGGGCAACAGGGCAATAACGGGGGTAGTAGTGGCAACCCAGTCCGTGGCTCAGGGTGGTCAGACCAAATGTTGTGGCAGTCTATTTGTAGGGTTTTAAATGTCCGACTACGCCACCCGTGGATTGCGGTCAGGGTTAACCGCCGCTGCAGTGCAGACCGCTGGGGCAGATGTTAATGTGCAGCACTGAATAGTACAACTCCCCACGGGAGGAGTATGGCCCCAGGGCAGTATATAGATGGATGATGGAGGGGATGATTCCGACCTCAATAGCCAGGAAACAGAGGCCTCTTAAACAGTTCAGGGTCTTTATTAGAACAGGTGAGACGACCCAAAAACAGTCCCGGCTAGGAGGGGGCCTGGATGTCTGAGAACAAGTGGGAAGCTGGCCCTGGTCAGGGTGAGGGTGAAGGCCTACCGTACTCTCTGCGCTCTCTCTGGCTATTTCCCTCCTTGTGGTGTAACAGCCCACGTTCCTGAGCTCACCGTGTCTTCTCACCTGTATGGCTTGCAACTTGGGTCCCTTTCTACTCTTGGCTTGGTGCAGCTCTGCTGGTCCCTTCTGCTGTGGCGGAACCTCCGGGCTTCTTAGGCCAAGGAACATACAATCCCCTGCGGACTGGTTATTTGCTGTAGGACTTGGAATCCTAACAGCCTCGGACACCAAAGTCTGGTAGTTCAGTTTCTCTCTCAGCCAGGACAGGCTTCCTTTGCCTTCCGTCCCTGGCTTGTGGCTACTCTGCTGCCACTCGTCCTCCTCAGCCTCAGCTGAACTTGCTCTCCCTTCTCTGGGACACCTCTCACTCCAGAGACAGGTCGTCCAGAACTCCCTAACCCTGCCCCCAGTTCCAGCTTTTATAGGGGCAGCCTGCTCCCCCTACTGGCCTGTGACAGGAGGTGCTGCATGCTAATGATCCATGACCAGAGAACCTCCCCCTTGCTCTCAGACACAGCTTTATTATACATTTGTGGCATCCAGTCCAGGGTGACGCACAAGTGAACCAAGGGGAGAGGTGGTGTTATAAAGTTAAAGGGGTTTTTAGTTAAATCTATGTCCCCCTGTCTGCAGTTTGTTTTAAAATAACAAAACTCTGCTTTATTCCCTCTCCCTGGGTCCAGGGCAGAGTCTATGCCACTGTTTCCAGTGCCTGTTATTGTCTGCAGTGCTGATGTCATGTTGACAGTGCTGAAGCCAATCAGTAAACTTAGTATCTCTGAGTGGCTCGTCCGTCAACTGTAGCCAAATGGCTGAGTTCAGTTATTGACTGCAATGCTCTTAACAAGACTCTGGGAGCAGTGATGGAGACTCAGTGGTGGTCCCGGTGAGAGTAAGTAAAGCGCAGATTTTTTTTTAACACCAAACTGCAGCTAGGGAACAATGGATTTCCAAAACGGTAAAACCCCTTTAAGGTATGTGTACATGGAGTCGTTTTCAGGCGGGCCCACTCAGAAACTCGCCTGAAAAAGTGCTTAAAAAATGTTAATAAGAATGATCATATGCATAACAATGTCAAAACTAGTGATCAGCGATCCCGTGGATGTTCGGGTTTTACGGCTTCAGCCGGATTTTTTAGAAAGTCCGTTTCGGGACCCGAACTTGATCCCGGACACCGAACCCATATAAGTCATTGGAGACCTGAACTTCAGTGCTGTAAAATAGCCAGAGTAAGGGCTGGGGGCAGCAAAATGGGCGTAAGAGAAGGACAATTGCCCTGCAAAAAAAATGTGGATAGGGAAATGACTTAAAGGGATTCTGTCACCATAGCAATCGTGGCAAAATAGGAAGTAAATGAATAACATAAAAATTTTAACAGTGCCCTCACAGAGACTGAGGCTTGTCTACCAGCAGTCCAGTTAAGGATGTCATCCACAGAGCATGGGGCAGAGTACTCCTACAGAAGCAGCTTACAAATTTCACCCACAGAGCATGGGACACAGTACCCCCACAGAAGCTGATTCAAATTTCACCCACAAAGCATGGGGCACAGCACTCCCACATAAGTGGATGATAAATTTCACCCACAGAGCATGGAGTACAGTACCCCCACAGAAACTGATAACAGATTTCGCCTACAGAGCATGGGCCACAGTATCCCACAGAAGCTGATAACAAATTTCACCAGCAGAGCATGGGGCACATTACCTCAACAGAAGCTGATAACAAATTTCACCTACAGAGCATAGGGCACAGTACCCCACAAAAGCGGATAACAAATTTCACCCACAGAACATTGGGCACAGTACCCCCACAGAAGCTGATTACAAATTTCACCCACAGAGCATGGGGCACAGTACCCCCACATAAGCTGATTACAAATTTCACCTACAGAGCATGTTTTTACATTTCTCTCACAGCTCCAAAATTTCAGCTCCAGTAGCGTACATTACAACTGCCACCAATGAAAAGCTGTTAGTTTGATCTTGGATCGAGTTGGTGATTCCCCGCGAGGCTTTCTCCTGCAAGTCCAGTTAAAAATTTTACCCACAGACCATGGGACACAGTACCCCCACAGAAGTTGATAACAAATTTCACCCACAGAGCATGGGGCACAGTACCCCCACAGAAGCAGGCAACAAATTTCACCCACAGAGCATGGGGCACAGTACCCCCACAGAAGCTGATAACAAGTTTCACCCACAGAGCATGGGGCAAAGTACCCCCACAGAAGCTGATAAAAAATGTCACCCGCAGAGCATTGGGACAGTACCCCAATAGAAGCTGATTACAAATTTCACCCACAAAGCATGTTTTACATTTCCCTCACAGCTCCAAAATTTCCGCTCCAGTAGCATATATTACAACTGCCACCGATGAAAAGCTGTTAGTTTGATCTCGGATCGAGCTGGTGATCTGCCGTGAGGATTTCACCTGGCAGTCCAGTTAAAAATTTTACCCACAGAGAATGGGGCACAGTACCCCCACAGAATCTTATTAAAAATGTCACCCACTGAGCCTATTTTCTGTCACGATTATTCCGCTCAGTGAGTGACTGTTTTGTTGCTCTATGGAATCTGAATCATGCTGAGTTGTCAGTGTTTTGATTGACAGCTCACTCGTCCATTCTTTAACTGGGAGGTGCGGGACTTTCTTCAGGTGTTCTCTGTTCTGGAGTTTGCCCAGCTACTTAACTGACCTTCTGTCTCTGATCCCTGCCAGATGTAGTTTATGCTTATTGGGGAGTATTTGCCTGTTTCTGCTGTGATGAGTTCTGATCTTCCGCTGCCTGACCCTTTGGACCGTGTTCTGACTATCCTTTTGTCTTGTCCTTTTACTTGATCCGCTATCTCCTGGTATTTTCACCTCATACCGTGACCTGACTTACGCCTTTGTCTTTCCCATTGGTATTCTATGTGCTCTCTTGGTACTGACCCCAAAACATCTGACTTCTCTGTTTAATGATCTGTTCGTGAGTAGCAACTAATGTCAAATTTTCACAGTTCCCCCACAGAGCCAAACTTTTGCCTTCACTAACATACAGTAGAGCAGCCACAGATAAAAAGCTTGCAACTTGATTCAGCATACACACAGGTAATGGAGAATCAGGGTTCTACTCCAGAGAGGCAGCCTGATAAATGGGTGCATCCAAGTAAGGCAGCAGTCAAGCAAATTAACCACTTCTAAATTGAGTCAGCAGTTGATGTAGAACGACAAAATAGCCATCCATGACAATTTAGAGGCTCTGAAATTGGAATGAGTAGTTAAATCCTTTGAAGATCATCTATTGGAGGGCAAATCTGATGCCAGAAGCCATGGTAATTACAGATCCAGTAGCGTACAATAAAGTCTCCCACCACTACCACGCACACACGTATGGTACAGTGAAACTTTGAATTGTCCTTAAATTAGTTAATTTTGCCTGCTTTCATGAATTTCTGACTACAGATTGTAATGCACACGCCCGGGCTGAGCGGCGTGTGCGTGTGATTCCACTGGACCGTGCCGGAGAGTGAATGCCTGGAGGGGCGTAACTAGGTATTCACCCGATCCAACCAGGGTCGCACGACGGCATACGACGCCAGTGCACCAAGGAGGAACCGAGCAGAGGGGCCAGGTGCTACTCCAGGACAGACCCCGGACACGGCTGTTGACCCACACAGGGGAATATAGGAACAGACAGGTTAGGCTGGCACACAGACTGGTGGGTATAGGCAGGCACGACTGGTATGCAGGCAGGCGGGTATGCAGGCAGGGGGGTACAGGCAAGCACGGCTAGAGTGCAGACAGGGAGGCACTAGCAGGTAGGAACACAGGCGGGATAGGACCCAGTACACACTGGGACTCAGGAACAGAGCCACAGATGTGGCGGACAAACAAAGCAGAGTAAGGCCACCCAGAGTGGTGAGCGAGAGCAGGGCAAGACGAGACCGCCTAGAGCGGTGAGTGAGAGTAGTGCAGGACGAGGCCGCCTGGAGCGGTGAGCAAGAGTAGAGCAGGACAAGGCCGCCTGGAGCGGTGAGCAAAGGGTCAGAGCTGAGCGAGACTGCCGGAGCAGTGAGCAAGGAGTCAGAGCAGAGCGGGACTGCCGGAGCAGTGAGCAAAGGAGTCAGAGCAGAGCGAGACTGCCGGAGCAGTGAGCAAAGGAGTCAGAGCAGAGCGAGACTGCCGGAGCAGTGAGCAAAGGGTCAGAGCAGAGCAAGACTGCTGGAGCAGTGAGCAAAGGGTCAGAGCAGAGCGAGACTGCCGGAGCAGTGAGCAAAGGGTCAGAGCAGAGCAAGACTGCCGGAGCAGTGAGCAAAGGGTCAGAGCAGAGCGAGACTGCTGGAGCAGTGAGCAAAGGGTCAGAGCAGAGCGAGACTGCCGGAGCAGTGAGCAAAGGGTCAGAGCGGAGCGAGACTGCCGGAGCAGTGAGCAAAGGGTCAGAGCAGAGCGAGACTGCCGGAGCAGTAAGCAAAGGAGTCAGAGCAGAGCGAGACTGCCGGAGCAGTGAGCAAAGGAGTCAGAGCAGAGCGAGACTGCCGGAGCAGTGAGCAAAGGGTCAGAGCAGAGCAAGACTGCCGGAGCAGTGAGCAAAGGGTCAGAGCAGAGCGAGACTGCAGGAGCAGTGAGCAAAGGGTCAGAGCAGAGCAAGACTGCCGGAACAGTGAGCAAAGGGTCAGAGCAGAGCGAGACTGCCGGAGCAGTGAGCAAAGGGTCAGAGCAGAGCGAGACTGCCGGAGCAGTGAGCAAAGGGTCAGAGCGGAGCGAGACTGCCGGAGCAGTGAGCAAAGGGTCAGAGCGGAGGGAGACTGTCGGAGCAGTGAGCAAAGGGTCAGAGCGGAGCAAGACTGCCAGAGCAGTGAGCAAAGGGTCAGAGCGGAGCAAGACTGCTGGAGCAGTGAGCAAAGGGTCAGAGCGGAGCAAGACTGCCGGAGCAGTGAGCAAAGGGTCAGAGCGGAGCAAGACTGCCGGAGCAGTGAGCAAAGGGTCAGAGCGGAGCAATACTGCCGGAGCAGTAAGCAAAGGGTCAGAGCGGAGCAAGACTGCTGGAGCAGTGAGCAAAGGGTCAGAGCGGAGCAAGACTGCCGGAGCAGTGAGCAAAGGGTCAGAGCAGGCCAGAACCGCTGGAGCGGTGAGCAAAGGCAGAGCAGGCTAGAACCACCAGAGCGGTGAGCAAGGCAGAGCATGCTAGAACCGCCGGAGCGGTGAGCAAGGCAGGACAGGCTAGAACCGCCGGAGCGGTGAGCAAGGCAGGACAGGCTAGAACCGCCGGAGCGGTGAGCAAGGCAGAGCAGGCTAGAACCGCCGGAGCGGTGAGCAAGGCAGAGCAGGCTAGAACCGCCAGAGCGGTGAGCAAGGCAGAGCAGGCTAGAACCGCCGGAGCGGTGAGCAAGGCAGAGCAGGGGGGACATGGCTCTGTACACACGGAACAGGCAGGAAGGGAAAGGCAGAACCAGATACCCACAGGGTACTTGCAGTGAAGTAGCGAGTGGACCACAAACTCACAAACGGAAGTACAGTGACAACGAGCAGGAGTTAGGTACGAGATCAGACTCTGCAGAAAAAGGAAAGGTACGGACATAGAGAAACACAGGAAACAGGCTAGAAGGGTATACAGACAAGAACAGACACAGTAGCAACATACAGGTGCGGGTCTAGGTATGCAGCCCCTAGAAGGCGGGAGGAACAGGCTAGGAGCGTGTTCAGACAGGACAGACAAGATACAGGAGCGGGTCTAGGTATGCAGCCCCTTGAAGGCGGAACGAACAGGCAAGGAGCGTGTTCAGACAGGCCTGGAAATACAGCCTCCGGGAAGGGCAGGCAAGCAAACACAGAAAGGGACCTGGCACATTCAGAGTGAAAGAGCACACTGAATGAAACACAATGCTCAGGCAGGGATTCATTGGAGCAGCTGTGTTAAATACCAAGTGACAGACAGCAATAGGCAAGGGGTGTGCCCGCAGCAGGTACAAGAAAAAAGAAGTGATCGGGCGCCACCCTTAAGCAGCAGACACAGAGGCAAGCAAACAGCACGGAGGGAAGCCAGGCTAGCAGACTAGACTGGAGATCAAGTGCGCGCTCTTGCACAGTGGGAGATGGACCACTATGCAAGGACGCCGCCAGGTATGTTACACAGATCATCGTAAAAAGCATGAATCTGTGAATGAATGTATGGAAAGATGGAATCAAGTTATGGACTGTAGAAGAGATGTATGTGACCAGAATGAACACTCATTTCCAGCAGATGATACCAATATGAAACAACAAGGAAGGCAACAAGATGGTAAAAATCCAGAACTTGATGTACACGTCCCTTATTTGATGCTATCCTCATTTTTTTAAGTGGTTTTTAGGCATAGTACTCACAAAAACACGGGTGCAGATTATAAAAATTTGTTTTATGCACAGTACCATTGGAGACATGGGTGCATAAGAGTAGAAAAATTGGTTTAAAAGCACTCCCACAGACACGGTTGCAGATTAGAAAAACTTTTGGGTACGCACAGTACTATCACAGACACGTAGAGAGTGGAGAGTACACGTAGAGAGTGTTTTTTGAAAACTGCGCACACACAAAAGCACACACAAAACCTAAGGCAATGGCCCCACAATCAGTATTTGGTCAGTATTCGGTCAGTATTTTTTCTCAGGGATGGGAGCCTAAACCCGGTGAGGAACAATCAGAGAAAAGATATAATAGAAACAAGTGCACCAATTCTACATTTATCACCCACTCCTTGTTTTGGCTCCCACTCCTGGCCACTAAACGTGAGTTTGTCGTCCACCAATACACCCAGGTCTTTTTCAGTTACAGTTTTGCCCAGTGTTTTACAATTAAGCATATAATTATACATTTTATTTCCTCTGCCCAAGTGCATTAGCTTACATTTATCCCCATTAAAGCTCATTTGCCATTTATCAGCCCAAGCTTCTAGTTTACATAGATCCTCCTGTAATATAAAATTGTCCTCCTCTGTATTGATTACCCTGCAGAGTTTAGTGTCATCTGCAAATATTGAAATATTACTCTGTATGCCCCCAACAAGGTCATTAATAAATATGTTAAAAAGAAGGGGGCCCAATACTGACCCCTGTGGTACCCCACTGTTAACTGAGACCCAGTCTGAGTGTTCTCCATTAATAACCACCCTTTGTTTCCTATCACTGAGCCAATTCTTAACCCACATACATATATTTTCCCCTATCCCCATTGTTCTCATTTTATGCATCAACCTTTTGTGTGGAACCGTATCAAAAGCTTTTGAAAAGTCCATATACACAACATCCACTGCATTTCCTTGGTCCAGTCCAGAACTTGCCTCCTCATAAAAACTGATCAGATTAGTTTGACAGGAGCGGTCCCTCGTAAACCCATGTTGATATTGGGTCATGAGGTTATTCTTCTTCAGATACTCTATCATAGCATCTCTTAGGAAACCCTCCAGGATTTTACCCACAGTAGATGTTAAGCTTACCGGTCTATAATTTCCAAGTTCAGTTTTTGTTCCCTTTTTGAATATTGGCACCACATTTGCTATACGCAAGTCCTGTGGTACAGACCCTGTTATTATGGAATCTTTAAAGATTAAAAATAATGGTCTATCTATGATGTTACTTAATTCCTGAAGTACTCGCGGGTGTATCCCATTCGGGCCCGGGGATTTGTCAACTTTAGTGATTTTTAGACGCCGCCGTACTTCCTGCTGGGTTAAGCAAGTGACATTTACTGGAGAATTTTTGTTATCACTAATCATGCTTTCTGTCATGCGATTTTCTTGTGTAAATACGGTTGAAAAAAAATCATTTAGCATATTGGCTTTTTCCTCATCCTCATCCACCATTTCACCCAGACTATTTTTAAGGGGGCCAACACTATCATTTTTTAGTTTTTTACTATTTATGTAGTTAAAGAATATTTTGGGGTTATTTTTACTTTCTCTGGCAATGATTCTCTCTGCCTCAATCTTTGCTGCCTTGATTTGGTTTTTACATAATTTATTTAATTTTCTATATTTATTTAATGCCTCATCACTACCTACTTGCTTTAGTTCTCTAAATGCTTTCTTTTTGTCACTTATTGCGCCCCTTACAGCTCTATTTAGCCATAGTGGTTTCCTCCTATTTGTAGCACAGGTCCTATTCAGGATGTTAATAAATGTCTCCCATTTGCTTTGTGCAGCTTTATGTCTCAGGATATCGTCCCAGTTTATTGCACTAAGATCATCTCTTAACCGTTGGAAATTTGCCTTCCTGAAGTTTAGTGTCCTTGTAACCCCTCTACTACACATCTTATTAAAGGTTACATGAAAACGTATTATTTTGTGATCACTATTACCCAAGTGACCCCCAACTCGTATATTTGATATGCGGTCTGGCCTATTGGTTAATATTAGGTCTAGCAGTGCCCCCCTTCTTGTTGGGTCCTGAACCAGTTGTGAAAGGTAATTGTCTCTCATAGTAGTCAAAAACCTATATCCTTTGCTTGAACTACATGTTTCTGTCCCCCAATGTATTTCAGGGTAGTTGAAGTCTCCCATAATAATGACTTCTCCTTGAGTCGCTGTGTAGCACCCTGAGGATTCGGCTGCTACAGGGGTATTGCACCTCAATCCAGAGGTGTGATATTCCACTCCCGGGAAAGGATGGAGTGTGGATCTGAGCTCGGTAGGCTGCATGCACTACACACATCCCATTTCCGAGGAGCAGGCCGACGGTACTCCCACTTAGAAATGTGCAGGTACGACCGAGTCTGTTCCTGGCTGGAGTGGGAGGGGGGTGGAACATCCCAAGTAGTGTAGGGGCAGATAGGGGGAGCAGTCTGGGTAAAGATAGGAGCTCATTGGGTGCTGGTCACCTGAGCTCACACATAGAGGGTGCATATAAGGTGGGCACCAACTAAGAACAGGGTCAGTTGCAGAGAGAAAGTCAGGAGCAGAGGAGAAGAGAGACCCAGAGTGAGAGAGGAGAGAGAGAGAGACTCAGAGGCACAGAAGAAAAGGACTCTAAGACCCCAAACTAAATCCCCGGGTGAAGAGTCGGCATCAGGGTACCGGAACCCAAGCTGGTGGGGGTAAAAACATTCCCCAGCCAGAGACCGGAGACCGTGGGCAGCGTTTGCCACGGTCACCCACCACATCCACCACGAAGGCATACCACGTGGAGGGTCAGGGAACCCAAGGCCAAGGGTCACCCAACAGAAGGCCCGAGGGAGCTGGACCTGGGTGGATCAATAGTGGGGACGGCCAGAGAAAGGACTGAAGGAGAGCTCAGGGTCACGCTCCGGACTTATTTGGGAGTTGGCTGGATCCAGAACCTGGTGGACGCAGCACGGCTCGGGAGGTCACTCGAAGCTGGAGTGACCAGAACATCAGCAGTGAGTAAAACATCCTAAACTGCATAACCCGACTCTGTCTCTGATTGCCGTCTACACTGCATCACCACAACTCCCATCCTCTGCACCTGATCCCCTGAGGCTATACCCCACCCGTTGGGGGTTATATCACCAAAGCTGCACCTACACCACCAGCCTCAGCGGACCCTGCTGCAGCGGCGGCCACAGTGACCGCAACACAACGGGTGGCGTAGTCGACAATAAAGAACTTATAACATCTGTAGGACTGCCACATACAACTCAGTTTGACACCCTGGGCACGGACCGGGTCACAGCCACTCGGAAGACTACAACTCCCATCTGATCCGGCTCCGGATATTCCCCTAAAGAATATGGCCCAGGGGGCGCGTCAACTTTGGCGTAGTCGGCAGGATTACGTGCCCGCAACACCCGGGTACTGCGTGCCTGAAGAAAAGTGCGTGTTTACCTCAAAAAGAAGTCTCCTGCCGGTTCCGGAGGGTCCCCGCCATCGGACCCCATCACCAGTCGATTCCCGCCGGTTGTCCGCCATTAACAGCTTTTTCCCGCCATCTGCAGAGTTTCCCGCCACTGGGAAGCGATTCCCGCCATTTCCAAAGGTTTCCCGCCTTGGAAGAGCGGACGCCATTATGGGCGTGCCAGAGGGTGGCGAGAGGCCACCTCCCATCGTGGGCCAGGACCGAAAATGGCGCCAAAAGTGGAAACCGCCCCCACCAACAGAGACTGTGATGCTAGAGGTGTCTGTCAGCGTGAAAGAACAGCCCCTGGAGCTGACAATCACAAAGTGGCCCCGGGACCGCCCTCGAAGGGGGGGGAGACGAAAGGAGAGAACAAAGATGGGTGCCGCCTGGAGCAGTCTAGAGCGAGCGCACCCGGAGGCAGGAAGCCTGGAGAGGAGTAGCAGAGAATCTCACCCGGAGATGGCGAGAGAGCAGAGCAGCACCGGCCCGCTGGCCAGGAGCCTGCTGGAAGAAGAGCAGAGCAGCACCGACCCGTTGGTCAGGAGCCTGCTGGAAACCGCGACCCCACTAGGCCTAGTGGAGGTCCTTGCACAGCTCCCCCGAGACCGGGAGTGTGCACAAACTGCCCTGGAGGGCCTCGCACGGAGGATGGCCCGGGTACAGCGAGAGACATTGGCGGAGTGGAGCCGAGAGATGGCCCAGCAAACCAAGACCCGGAGCACGCCAGCCAAGATGAGGAGACAGACCGCCTCTGAGGATGGCGCGGGAGGACCCAAGGCCGGAGACGGCGCCGAGAAGGGAGCCGAACGCATGGAGGCAGGTAAAGGGGACGTCTATACCCCAAGCCGGGACACCGCTTACCTGCCCCAGCTCCCCGTCGCAGAGCCCGAAAGTCCCCCTGCTGTGCCCGAAAACGCCATGTCACCGATGCAGACTAGGCCCCAACCGGAAGCCGCCGCCGCGACCCCTGTGACGTCACACGCCTCGACCCCGAGCGTGACCAAGCAGGAAGTACCACCAGCCTGGTCGCAAGGCCTAGTACCCCCGGGCGTCGCATCACCAACAGCGCCCCCTACCTCCGCGGAGCCTCCGGCCTGGCCGCAAGGCCAGGTAGCCCAGGGCGCCGCCGTCCTAACGGTGCCCTTCACCTTCCAGGTGCCCCAGGCCTGGCCGCAAGGCCTGGGCAACCCGGGCGCCACCACCACCGCGCCCGCACCCGTAAAATCAAGGGTGCCGCGTCTGGGAGAGGACTTGTTTGCCCAGCACACGTGGCCGGACGGGCAGCCTTTCATCTGGCCCCAGAAGTATTACGAACTGGAGCACCAGAGGAGGGTTGGGGCCATGTGTGCACCCCTGATTCCGGCTCCGAAGCCCGTAATAAGGATCTCGCCCCCGCTAGCGGAAGCGCAGTTTGAGTGGGACCCCACCGGAGAAGATCTAATGGGGTTCACTCAGGAAACCAGGGCAGCTGCAGCGGAGCGTGCTGAGTGCTGCCGCCAACAGCTCGAGGACTTCGCGAGGGAGCGGAGAGAGAGGCGGGTCCGGGAACAACAGGCCCAAATAAGGAGCGCTGAGCAGAAGAGCCGAACCAGGAGGGACCCCCGTGCAGCGCACAGTCCCCGCACCACCGGGACTGTAATTAAGTTCAATATGCAGCATGGGTGGGGCTTCATCAGAGACCACAACACCCCCGGCGACGTCTTTGTCACGCGCAGAGATGTGGAGTCCCATCTGCCGGAGGGGCACAGAGGTCGTGACCTTTATATCGGGGACGAGGTCACCTTTACCCGGCACAAGTGTGCCAAAGGACCCTACGCCCTCCATGTGCATCGCCTGACGGAGGAAGAGCTGCGATGTGAGGAGGAAGAGCAAGAGGACCCGGACGGGTCTGAAACTAGAGTCGAAGGTAACAATAAAGAAAGAGCAGGAGGACGACGTTGTTAAGTACAGCGAAGCAGGAGCTGTATATAGTTGCCCGTCGGGGCATCATAAACTGAAACTGAAACTGTTACTGCTGTTAATATAGTCCCCGTTGGGATCAGCAAATGTGAACTGTTTACCCGTTTACCCCTTAATCCCACAGGCTGAGGACTGTGAGCAGCCATTCCCTTTTCCCTCCTTACCTGGCCGAGGACTGAGAGCGGCCATACCCTTGTAAATAGTTGCGCGTCCTAAAGCGCCCCCTACCGGTTTTATAGGAAAACCAGTTTTCTAGAGAGACTGTCGCACTTTACCCGGTCACACGTTGCACAGTGACCGGAGGAGGAGCCTGAGACGACGAGAAAGTTTTATCTGCTAAGATATGTTATTTATATAATGTTTTATATGTTTTATATGTTTATAAAAAATTTGTATGTTTTGGTGTTTATGTCTTACAGCCCGAGGACGTGCTGTGGTTAACCAGGGGGGAATGTAGCACCCTGAGGATTCGGCTGCTACAGGGGTATTGCACCTCAATCCAGAGGTGTGATATTCCACTCCCGGGTAAGGATGGAGTGTGGATCTGAGCTCGGTAGGCTGCATGCACTACACACATCCCATTTCCGAGGAGCAGGCCGACGGTACTCCCACTTAGAAATGTGCAGGTACGACCGAGTCTGTTCCTGGCTGGAGTGGGAGGGGGGTGGAACATCCCAAGTAGTGTAGGGGCAGATAGGGGGAGCAGCCTGGCTAAAGATAGGAGCTCATTGGGTGCTGGTCACCTGAGCTCACACATAGAGGGTGTATATAAGGTGGGCACCAACTAAGAACAGGGTCAGTTGCAGAGAGAAAGTCAGGAGCAGAGGAGAAGAGAGACCCAGAGTGAGAGAGGAGAGAGAGAGAGACTCAGAGGCACAGAAGAAAAGGACTCTAAGACCCCAAACTAAATCCCCGGGTGAAGAGTCGGCATCAGGGTACCGGAACCCAAGCTGGTGGGGGTAAAAACATTCCCCAGCCAGAGACCGGAGACCGTGGGCAGCGTTTGCCACGGTCACCCACCACATCCACCACGAAGGCATACCACGTGGAGGGTCAGGGAACCCAAGGCCAAGGGTCACCCAACAGAAGGCCCGAGGGAGCTGGACCTGGGTGGATCAATAGTGGGGACGGCCAGAGAAAGGACTGAAGGAGAGCTCAGGGTCACGCTCCGGACTTATTTGGGAGTTGGCTGGATCCAGAACCTGGTGGACGCAGCACGGCTCGGGAGGTCACTCGAAGCTGGAGTGACCAGAACATCAGCAGTGAGTAAAACATCCTAAACTGCATAACCCGACTCTGTCTCTGATTGCCGTCTACACTGCATCACCACAACTCCCATCCTCTGCACCTGATCCCCTGAGGCTATACCCCACCCGTTGGGGGTTATATCACCAAAGCTGCACCTACACCACCAGCCTCAGCGGACCCTGCTGCAGCGGCGGCCACAGTGAACGCAACACAACGGGTGGCGTAGTCGACAATAAAGAACTTATAACATCTGTAGGACTGCCACATACAACTCAGTTTGACACCCTGGGCACGGACCGGGTCACAGCCACTCGGAAGACTACAACTCCCATCTGATCCGGCTCCGGATATTCCCCTAAAGAATATGGCCCAGGGGGCGCGTCAGCTGCTTCATCTATTTGCTTTACGAGGATATTCTCCGCTACTTCCATTATTTTTGGAGACTTATAACAAACCCCTATCAGTAATTTATTATTTTTTCCCCCTCCCCTTATCTCCACCCACAGGGACTCTACATTTTCATTAGATTCACATATATCCTCCCGCAAGACAGGTTTTAAGGATGATTTTACATATAAACACCCCCCCCCCCCTCTCTTGTTTGTACGGTCATTTCTGAACAGACTATAGCCCTCTTAAATTAACTGCCCAGTCATGGCTCTCGTCCAGCCATGTCTCAGATATCCCCACCATGTCATAAT
This sequence comes from Phyllobates terribilis, assembly GCF_046119375.1. NCBI lineage: Eukaryota > Metazoa > Chordata > Amphibia > Anura > Dendrobatidae > Phyllobates > Phyllobates terribilis. Next base: position 596,263,860 of record NW_027362765.1, on the reverse strand, counting down.
TATTTTCCAACAAAATTAATTCTAATTCCTCCATTTTGTTGGTGAGGCTTCTGGCATTAGTGTACATGCATTTTATGTATCTCTCTGTACCTCTATTCCTTCTTACTTTATTGACTGTTCTAACCCCACCCCCAATTTCTTTATTTGTGCCCAGGTCACTATCTGCACTATCTTCCCCACCTATAAAATGAATACCCTCCCCCCCAATCCCTAGTTTAAACACTCCTCCAACCTTCTAGCCATTTTCTCCCCCAGCACAGCTGCACCCTCCCCATTAAGGTGCAGCCGGTCCCTAGTGTAGAGTCTGTAGCCAACTGAAAAGTCGGCCCAGTTCTCCAGGAACCCAAATCCCTCCTTCCTACACCAGTTCTTGAGCCACTTATTTATCTCCCTAATCTCCCGTTGCCTCTCTGGCGTGGCACGTGGTACCGGTAGTATATGGGTGGAAGAGGCAAGTGAGGAGTAATCCAACACTGTTTTTTTTTTTTTTTTATGGAACTGACTTCAAAGAACATAGAATGAACCCAAAATAAACTAACAAGCTACAGCCAGAGGGCAGAGGTCCAACTGGTGGACGAGGTGGACGTAGTGGTGTAAGTGGAAGAGGCGGAGGAGGAAGTAGCAAACAAAGTTTTTTTGTTTTTTTATTTATGGAGGAGGCACCCAGAAGAAATGAATGGTAAATAGAGCTGAATACTGGCTGGGTGCAGCTGTTTTAGTTGTCTAGTCATACAAAAGTATGGACAAGTCCTGTGGGATCCACACCTGGTTCATTTTAAGGAATGTTAACTTCCCCACATTGGATGTGGACAGGCTGATGGGCCTGTCTGTGATGACACTCCCTGCCATGCTAAACACGAGTTCCGACTGTACACTTGCCAGAGGGCAAGCCAGCACATACAAGGCATAAAGGGCAAGCTCGGGCCATGTGTCCAATTTGGAAACCCAGAAGTTAAATGGGGCAGACCTTTCAGTTAGTATGTGGAGACATGTGGACATGTACTCTTCCATCATGTTGTAATGGTAGCTGCTGCTAATATGGACCCTATTACATAGTGGTGCTGGATGTTGTGGTGTGCTCATAAAGTTTTGCCACATTTTCACTATGCTAACCCTGCCTTCTGAGGTGCTGACGGTGCTCCAGCTGCGTTGGTGACTTCCTCCTCCGCCGCTGCCTTGTTGTTCCACTGAGCCCCCACTCTCAGGTGGGAAAGCCATTAGTTGTTTCTCTACCAGGGTGTGCTTCTATTCAAGCATTTTGCGATCCCTCTCCAGTGACGGAAGTAATGAAGGTACATTGTTTTTGCAGCTGTGATCCAGCAGGGTGGCCACCTAGTAATCTGTAGTGGTAACAATACAGGCCACTCAGTGGTCATTGCACAGGCACTGCAGAATGTATTTGCTCATGTGTGCCAGGCTGCCCAGAGGCAACGACAAGCTGTCCTCAGTGGGAGGTGTATTGTATGGGTACGCTGTATCTCCCCAGCCACGCTTCCATGATGCCCATGAGCTGAGTGAGTGCCACCCTGTGAACAAGGTTGTTCCTCCTCCTCCTACTCATCATCCTCCCAAACTGTCCCCTTGGCTGTACAGTTGGGTACCAGACCACTGTTGGGACAGTAACCAACTCTCCGAACCGTGTGTAGACGACAGGCCTGATAACAGTGTGAATTGGCCCTGCTCTTCTTCCTCCTGTGACACCACCTCATCCATCATGGCATGAATTGTTTTTTACAGCAGGCATATAAGTGGTATAATAACATTGATGATGGTGTCATCAGCGCTGGCCATATTGGTGGAATACTCAAAGCAGTGCAACACGGCACACACATCCCGCATGGAGGCCCACTCATTGGTGATGAAGTGGTGTTGTTTTGAGGAGCGACTCAGCTGTGCGTGCTGCAGCTGAAACTCCACTATTGCCTGCTGCTTACACAATTTCTCCACCATGTGCAAGGTGGAGTTCCACCTTGTTGGTACGTTGCATATCAGCTGGTGAGCTGGAAGGTAGAAATAACGCTGCAGCGCAGATAGGTGAGCAGCATGGTGTGAATGCCGAAAGTATGCACACACATCCCGCACTTCAGCAGCAGCTATGACATGTGTGGGTAGTTTTTGAGGAAGCTCTGCATCACCAATTTCAGCAGATGAACCAGGATGTGCGTCAAACCGGCTAGACCCATAGCTTCTACAAAATTTCGCCCATTATCGCACACTACCAGTTCGGACTTGTGGTTCACTGGCAACATTCACTCATCTGTCTGCTGTTTAATCCCAGTCCACAGCTCCTCGCGTTGTGGAATTTTTCCCCCAAACAGAGAAATTTAAAAACAGCCTGCTGTCATTTCCCCTGGCTGTGCTAAAGCTTGTGGTGCAAGTCTTCCTTTGACCAGGAGGAAGCAGAGTAGGAGGAGGAGGCAACCTGGACAGATAAACATCCAGCAATCCTAGGTGGTGGTAGGACATGAGCTAGAACTAGTGATGCTTAAGAAACGAGCATTCCTCACATGTATTAAAGCTCTCAAACAGTCACAAATCATGCACACGGAAGTGATTCAAACATATCACCGAGTACGCTGAAGATACTCGGTACTCGCCCGAGCATACTTGCCGAAAGGGTTAACTGAACATACTCACTCATCACTAGCTAGAACATCTTCAGCCTCTGCCCCAGCCACCACATTTACCAGTGGTCAGTTAGGGAGATGTAACATCCCTGGCCGTGCTTACTGGTCCACATATTGGTGGTTATGTGGACCTTGCCACTGATGGCGTTTCACAGTGCACACCTGATTTGGTCCGCAACATGTGTGTGCAGCACGGGGATGGCACGCCAGGAGAAGGAGTGGCAACTGGGAACAACGTGCTGTGGGTCAGCCACCACCATCAGTTTTTTTAAACTATCCATCTCCACCAGTCGCAATGGCAGCATTTCAAAGGCTAGCAATTTGGAAATGCTGTCATGACCATGGCTAGGGGGGTATCTCCTCTTTCTCTTGAGGGCTTGGGGGATGGAAACTTCCATGGGATGGTGTGGAGATGCTTGGTGACACTGGTGGTAGTCATGCTGTCACATCCTCTCTTTGCGGGAAGGCAGGTGGCCCTGCTGATCATGAGCAGGAGGAAGAGGCCGAGCCTCCTACTGCTCCCAACAGAAAAGGGAGCAGTAGGAGGCTCAGATCTGTCATGCTTTTTAAGGTATGTACTCCACTGCACCTCATGCTTGGAATTCAGATGCCTCCTCGTACAGGTTGTGCTCAGGTTCAGAACATTTGTGCCTCGCTTCAGGGTCTGTCGACGAACTGCACACATCACTAGGGTGGCCTCTGCTCCATGTAGGGTCTAGGACTTTATCATCCCCCGCATCATCTTCCACCGACTCCTCAACCCTGCCCTTTTTGCAGGTCTGCACACTGCAAAAAGATGCTCCAGTGAGCAACTGAGATTCGTCGTCACCTGACATTTCCTGCGGTGGTCTACTAATGTTGTGCACTAGCCCTCCTACGTACTCATTCTCCAACCTAACAAGTGGTTGGGTATCAGTGCACTCAGTCTCTTTAACTTCTGGGGCAGGGCCAGGTGGATGGGCCATGGAACCCCAACTAGCAGAGTTATCAAAAAGCAGGAGAGACTGCTGTATGACTTGGGGCTCAGACTTGGCTGATTTGCAAGGAGGTGAGGTTGAAGACCATGGTCCTCAGGTGTCACCTGTGCACTTTCTGCAGTGGATCGGGTGAAAGGTAATGCAAAGGAACTGGAGCCACTATCAGCCATCCAATCTAACACCTTTTGAACATATTGTGGCCTCACCATCCGTGCAGCTGTATTTGGGCCTACAAAAGGATGCATAATGTCCTGTCGCCTGCATGCAACAGAGGAAGGTGTTGTATTTGGGCATGTAGTAGGTACAGAAGAAACACATCCTCTCCCTGCAGCAGCTATACCACCAACACCATCAGTAGTTACACCAGCACCACCACGGCCACGTCCACATCCCCTATTTGATGCCCTCCTCATTTTTGAATGTGTTTTTTCTGCACACTACTTGCAAAGAGATGGCGGAAAAGTAGACTTAGTTATTTGCAACAGTACTAGAAAACACACAACGGTCCAGAAAAAATATTTTTTTGCCCTACAAATGGCAACGAGATGGCTGATGCCAATTATTTATTTGCAACAGTACTGGGAAACACACAGCGGTCCAGAAAACTGTTTCTTAGGCCTACAAATGGCAGCAAGATGGCTGATGCCAATTTTCTATTTCCCAGACTACGAGAAAACATACACTGGTCCAGAAAAAATATTTCTTTGGCCTACAAATGGCAACGAAATGGCTGATGCCATTTATTTATTTGCAACAATACTAGAAAAACGGGGGTGCAGAATACACACAGAGGCTTAAAGGCACAGTACAACCACAGGTGGGGATGCAGAATACACACAGCAGCTTAAAGGAACAGTACTCCCACAGGCGGGGGGTTCACAGTATACACAGCAGCTTAAAGGCACAGTACTTCCACAGATATGGGTTCAGAGTACACACAGTGGCTTTTGGCACAATACTCCCACAGATATGGCTTGCAGAGTACACACAGCGGCTTTTGGCACAGTACTCCAACAGATATGGCTTGCAGAGTACACACAGCGGCTTTTGGCACAGTACTCCCACAGATGTGGCTTGCAGAGTACATACAGCAGCTTTTCTAAAGAGTGCGCAGTCAGAATCTGTCCTTCACTCCAGCTGCATCCTATCTCTACAGTAATTAGAGCAGAATGGCGGTGGCACTCGTGATCTGGCCTTTTTACAGGCCGGGTCACGTGGTTCGCCGGCCTTTCACAGCCATAGCAATACTTGGCATGGCTGTGATGGCTTCGGAAGTGCCCACAGTCTAAATGCTTGTTGATTGGCTGTGCTGCAGCCTTTCAAGCAGCTTTATTAGTCTGGCAAACCGGAACAGGAAACCAGATGTACAGTAAAAAGTCTGGGTTCAGGTTAAGTTAGCTCATCCCTAGTCAAAATGATGTGCATATGTTCAGGGTTTTTTAGATTTTATTCCAATGCCATCTCTGGCTGAGATGTTGTTTTGCTCCATACACAAAATGGTAATGAGCTGCAATACTGGACATGACATAACATTATATTAGGGGATTGGTGATTATTTCATTACCTAATATACTAAAGAGATTTCACAGCAGAGATTTGCTTTAAATACAACTAACTTTAGGAAATGGTTTATTATTGTTAATTACTTTCTCTGTCTAAAACCTTTGCATTCACTGTTGAATAATTTATACATTAATATCTTTTATGACTTTGAAACCATTTTAATGACGTTCAGTAAATAAGAGCAAAAATTCCATTTTTTGGGTGTAAGGCAATGAGAGTTGTGTAAATCATGGCTTACTTTACTTACCTTTCCAAGTGAACCTCTTTCACACTTAAATCCTTGTGGCAGCTGAATTAATGGCTTTGAATCATCCGGTTTAGTACGTTCTGTTGTCCACTGTTGGTTGTCCAGCATTGTTATTTCCTCTCTAATAGACGAGATGTTGCTAATTGCTTGTCTTAATGATTGTACATAGACTATAAACAGAGGGAGAAAATCCTTGTTTACCTCTATAAATGATTAATAGGCTGCTTTGCATTAGCTGTATCACTTGCCAGGAAGATACTGTGAGATGTTTATTACCTCTGGATGAGATTTGGTATCATAGCTTCTATATGTAAATCCCATGCAATGACTTTTTTCTACAAGACTGTGATGTAAAACAATCTGATTTACTATTGTGACGTGTCATATTTTCTATGATTTAAGTATTTTTCATAAATGTTCAAAAACATACTAAATGTAAATCTTAATAAAGTAGTGAAACTTTTGCTGATTTTTGTTAAATTAGTTTTCTTCCTTTTATTGTTACCCATCAATCTACTATGTTAAAAAATTCCCCCAGGAAACTGGATTATGCTGCTTTCCTATAGAGATGTTGAATTCTGTACTAACTCAACATAGCTATAAAAATGTGTTTTTTTTTCTATTAATACATCTTGATTTGACCTTACGTATGTCAAAATCAGTAAAAACTGTATGAGAGATGCGGGTCACGTCAACTAGACAAATTATTTAATCTTGTGTGTAAGGGCAGCTAAAATGTGTTAGTTCAGTGCTGGTAAAACTAGTGATAAGGAAAATAGAGAAATCAATTAATAATTGTAATGATATTGCTTTGCTGAATTAAGTAATAGCTATTTTGCCTTTTGCTTATGATAATATAATGTATAATTGCTTGTACCTCTCTCTGTGCTACTGGAGGATATGACTGATAAGGGAGTTTCCAAGAAGGACGTCAGCTCCCATCTGACTGTCAAGGGATGGCTAGTCAAGGCCAATTCTGATGTTATCAACATGGGTAAAGATAAAGACTGTGATGGGATGTTTAGTCAGGACAGTCTTTTAGTTAATTAAAATGGAGAATTGCTTCCAGTAGTAACGAGGCTCATCTGCTGGCAAAGAGCCAGCATTGGGAATGCCATCTTCCAGTGCAGGTGGACTTCATGGCCATGTCTATATTTCTATCACTTTACCTTTTTTTAGGGTAACCTCACTTCTTAATAAACTTCCTAACTGCTTCACTGCATGACCCTGATGCTCTTTGGACTAATAATCTTATTTTGTGTTTTATCCAATACCCCCTTTGTTTGCACATATGCATCACAACTCATGTAAAATTACTTCTATTCTATGAGCAACATTTTGTAGGCATCTGCAATACCTTTTTGTGTCTTTGTTCATTCTAGGAGCTGTATAAAACCACTCAACCATTTGATCCAGAAGGTATACTTGGGACCATTAACTCTATAGTGATGGCATTTTCTGGACTGCAGGTAAATATCTACGTCCATTTCTAAAGTAAATATAAACTTATAGACAGTAATAAGTGGATCCAAACTCATACAGTGCTGCCCTGCCAAATGGCAGCATATTACAGGGACAGGTCCACCCCACTATTACCTCAAACGGCTCCAAACATTTTTGTCCATTTGGAAAATAAAATTTAACAAAGAATTGTGCAAAATTATACTTCTTTCTGTTTATGAAGTAACTGCACCCCTCTTTCCTCTCGCCCTTTTGGCTCTGCGTTTTGATGGGCTCTGGTTTATACATACAGATACTTAGCATCTGATCACACATGACAGAATAGGGCAGGGGAAACACACTCCTCATGAGCACAGTGGACTCTTAATTAGCAGCCTCTATTGTGTTTCATTAGGCTCACTTACTAACCAAACAGCACAATATTGTTGTGCCATTTGAGTAATAGTAGAATGAACATGTCCCCATCCTCTACTGCGCTTACATAGGACAGAATGGTGACAGATCCAGTTTATCGTAGCAATAGTAATTAATGAGTTAAGAAATATTCTTATCATGTATTTCTCTAGCCCCTTAATTCTATATGATATACAAGTGCTTCTCACTAAATTAGAATATCATCAAAAAGTTAATTTATTTCAGTTCTTCAATACAAAAAGTAAAACTCATATATTATAGAGTCATTACAAACAGAGCGATCTATTTCAAGTGTTTATTTCTGTTAATGTTGATGATTATGGCTTACAGCCAATGAAAACACAAGTCATTATCTCAGTAAATTAGAATACTTTATAATAACAGCTTGAAAAATGTTTTTAAAATTTGAAATGTTGGCCTACTGAAATGTATGTTCAGTAAATGCACTCAATACTTGGTCGGGGCTCCTTTTGCATCAATTACTGCATCAATGCAGCGTGGCATGGAGGTGACGCGCCCCCTGGGCCGTGGGGATACCCGGAGCCGGGCCCATAGATGCCGGGGGCTGTAGTCACCGTGGCGGTGACCCGGTCCGTGACCCAGGGCGGTCAAACCAGGGTAGTCTATGGGTGTCTGTTATATATAGTCCGACTACGCCACCTGTGGGATGCGGTTATTGGAAACCGCTGCTGCGGAGCAGTCCACTGAAGCTGATGGTAGCAAGGTGATGTAACTCCCCACAGGAAGAGTGGAGCTTCCGGGCAGCGTGTATGGATGATGGTGGTGATAGTGCCTGGATCAGTAATGATAACACGGAGTCTTTGCAGTGCAGTCCTAGGGTCTTTACTGGTGGCGATTATATAGGCCCCAACAGGAGTACTTGCTAGGGATGAGGGCCTGGTCAGCCTGGGAGCAATCCTAGAATTCCCCTGGCCAGGTGGAGGTGTAGGCCTGCCGTTCTGACTGAAGTCTTTGACTATCCCGCTTATAGTCGTGTTGTAGCCCACGTCCCTGAGTGTGACGTGCTGTGCTCACCCGTATGGCTGGCGACTCGGATCCCATGTATTCCTCGCTCCTCTGTGGCGGTACTGGTCCTTTCGTGTGGCTGAGCCTCCGGGCTTCTGTTGGGCCAGGAGACCTGCAATCCCCTGCCCTGCGGTTTCTGCTGCTGGGCCTGAAGGGTCCCACAGCTTCAGACTCCTGTGTCCGGTCCTCTGTGTACACTGGCCAGGACGAGCTATCTCCAGCTCCAGTCCCTGGCTCCTTGCTCCTTCATGTCCTATCTCACTCCTAACACTCACTCAGACTTAGACTGACTAACCCCGCCTCCAGATCGGGGTTAGTTGCATGTCGTGTGTTCCTGACCAGGAAACTCCTGTTTTGCTTCCAGACATGGTATTACTACCACTGTGGCAACCAGACCCTCTGGGGTGCCACATTGGCGATCAGCCTGTGGCACTGCTGAGGTGTTATGGAAGCCCAGGTTGCTTTGATAGCAGCCTTCAGCTCATCTGCATTGTTGGGTCTGCTGTCTCTCATCTTCCTCTTGACAATACCTCATAGATTCTCTATGGGGTTAAGGTCAGGTGAGTTTGCTGGACAATCAAGCACAGTGATACTGTTGTTTTTAAACCAGGTATTGGTACTTTTGGCAGTGTGGACAGGTGCCAAGTCCTGCTGGAGAATGAAATTTCCATCTCCAAAAAGCTTGTCGGCAGAGGGAAGCATGAAGTGCTCTAAAATTTCCTGGTAGACGGCTGCACTGACTTTGGTCTTGATAAAACACAGTGGACCTACACCAGCAGATGACATGGCTCCCCAAACCATCACTGATTGTGGAAACTTCACACTAGACCTCAAGCAGCTTGGATTGTGTGCCTCTACACTCTTCCTCCAGACTCTGGGACCTTGATTTCCAAATGAAATGCAAAATTTACTTTCATCTGAAAGCAACACCTTGGACCACTGAGCAACAGTCCAGGTCTTTTTCTCTTTGGCCCAGGTAAGACGCTTCTGACGTTGTCTATTGGACATGAGTGGCTTGACACAAGGAATGCAACACTTGTAGCCCTTGTCCTGGATACGTCTGTGTGTGGTGACTCTTGAAGCAATGACTCCAGCAGCAGTCCACTCCTTGTGAATCTCCCCCCCAAATTTTTGAATGGCCTTTTCTTAACAACCGGTTATCCCGGTTGCTTGTGCGCCTTTTTCTACCACATTTTTTCCTTCCACTCAACTTTCCATTAATATGCTTGGATACAGCACTCTGTGAACAGCCAGCTTCTTTAGCAATGTCCTTTTGTGGTTTACCCTCCGTGTGGAGTGTGTCAATGACTGCCTTCTGGACATCTGTCAAGTCAGCAGTCTTCCCCATGACTGTGGAGCCTACTGAAACAGACTAAGGGACCTTTGCAGGTGTTTTTTGTTATTTATTCTAATTTACTGAGATAATGACTTTTGTGTTTTCATTGGTTGTAAGCCATAATCATCAGCATTAACAGAAATAAACACTTGAAATAGTTCACTCTGTTTGTAATGACTCTATATTATATAGGAGTTTCACTTTTTGTATTGAAGAACTGAAATAAATTAACTTTTTGATGATATTCTAATTTAGTGAGAAGCACTTGTACATATTTGTCATGAGCACAGGTCACTTAGTAGCGATGCAAAAGCAAATGCTTATATTTCACACAGTTTATTTACACTAATGCATAGAAACAAACAAGAAACAGATGGAATATGCAGTGGCATGTAGAAGTTTGGGCACTTCTGGTCAAAATGACTGTTATTGTGAACAGTTAAGCAAGTTGAAGATGAAATGATCTCTATAACGGCCTAAAGTTAAAGATGACACATTTCCTTAGTATTTTAGGCAAAAAAAAAAAATTATTTCATTTTTTACATTTTAAAAATTACAAAAAGGAAACTGGGCTAATGCAAAAGTTTCCTTTTTGTAATTTTTTAAACGTAAAAGATGAATATACAGTGCAGACCAAAAGTTGGACACACCTTCTCATTTAAAGATTTTTCTGTATTTTCATGACTATGAAAATTGTACATTCACACTGAAGGCTTCAAAACTATGAATTAACACATGTGGAATTATATACTTAACAAAAAGGTGTGAAACAACTGAAAATATGTCTTATATTCTAGGTTCTTCAAAGTAGCCACCTTTTGCTTTGATGATTGCTTTGCACACTCTTGGCATTCTCTTGATGAGTTTCAAGAGGTAGTCACCGGAAATGGTTTTCACTTCACAGGTGTGCCCTGTCAGGTTTAATAAGTGGGATTTCTTGCCTTATAAATGGGGTTGGGACCATCAGTTGTGTTGTGCAGAAGTCTGGTGGATGCACAGCTGATAGTCCTACTGAATAGACTGTTAGAATTTGTATTATGGCAAGAAAAAAGCAGCTAAGTAAAGAAAAACGAGTGGCCATCATTACTTTAAGAAATGAAGGTCAGTCAGTCCGAAAAATTGGGAAAACTTTTGAAAGTGTCCCCAAGTGCAGTTGCAAAAACCATCAAGCGCTACAAAGAAACTGTCTCACATGAGGACCGCCCCTGGAAAGGAAGACCAAGAGTCACCTCTGCTTCTGAGGATAAGTTTATCCGAGTCACCAGCCTCAGAAATCACAGGTGAACAGCAGCTCAGATCAGAGACCAGGTCAATGCCACACAGAGTTCTAGCAGCAGACACATCTCTACAACAACTGTTAAGAGGAGACTTTGTGCAGTTGGCCTTCATGGTAAAATAGCTGCTAGGAAACCACTGCTAAGGACAGGCAACAAGCAGAAGAGACTTGTTTGGGCTAAAGAACACAAGGAATGAACATTAGACCAGTGGAAATCTGTGCTTTGGTCTGATGAGTCCAAATTTGAGATCTTTGGTGTCTTTGTGCGACGCAGAAAAGGTGAACGGATGGACTCTACATGCCTGGTTCCCACTGTGAAGCATGGAGGAGGAGGTGTGATGGTGTGGGGGTGCTTTGCTGGTGACACTGTTGGGGGTTTATTCAAAATTGAAGGCATACTGAACCAGCATGGCTACCACAGCATCTTGCAGCGGCATGCTATTCCATCCGGTTTGCGTTTAGTTGGACCATCATTTATTTTTCAACAGGACAATGAACTCCAGGCTGTGTAAGGGCTATTTGACCAAGAAGGAGAGTGATGGGGTGCTACGCCAGATGACCTGGCCTCCACAGTCACCAGACCTGAACCCAATCGAGATGGTTTGGGGTAAGCTGGACCACAGAGTGAAGGCAAAAGGGCCAATAAGTGCTAAGAAAGTTGCTAAGCAAGTTGTTTTACACTTTTTTGTTAAGTATATAATTCCACATGTAATAATTCATAGTTTTGATGCCTTCAGTGTGAATGTACAATTTTCATAGTCATGAAAATACAGAAAAATCTTTAAATGAGAAGGTGTGTCCAAACTTTTGGTCTGTACTGTTTATATAAATATTTTTTGCCTATAATACAAAGAAAATCTGTCATCTTTAGGCATTTTAGAGATCATTTCATCTTCAACTTGCTTAGCTGTTCACAATAACAGTCATTTTGACCTGAGGTGGCCAAACTTTAAATGCAACTGTATATGAGGTCCTAAATACTTTTATACAAAATGTCAAAAAAGATCAAGCAATTATTAATATGAGAAAACATGAGAATCCCCCCCCCCCCGCTTTTCATATCTCATCAGTACAATCTATTAAGGGGTTTTCATTTAATCCATATAATTGACCTTACTAATTATTCCAGTACTGATATGAATCCGATACATCTTGTAACACACCTTTTTCTTCATACAACTTATATCTTTAAATCATTTCTATATTTCAATATTGCTTCACTTTGCATTTGTTTACTGATCATATATTTTTTTTTTTTTTCACTGGCGCTTTGTATGTGCCCATGTACATTTTCTCAGTATTATATTTATTTGCATAAATAATGCACAGGCACTTCCTTCAAAGTATTTGTTTATTGTCTATTTTATCTCTTGGAAAATGTGCACAATCCCACCAATCACTTTATTCCTTATTGTAACTTTGTTTTTTCCTTTTTTCGCCTTACGGTTGATACCGTATATTGCATGATATCATATTTCTGATGCTTTATATCAATTGTTCTGTTTTTCTAAATCGAGCCTTTTACCTGTTTATCTTAAATGCGCATAGGGCAAGATGTGGTTGATATCCCCTTCGCAAATGTGTGACTATTCCATCATGACCACATGTGCATATGCGGATATTAAGCGATTCAATGTGCGGATGGTACCCGGGTCTGGAGAAGAAGAGACTCTCCTCCGGACCCGGGTACCATAGAACCTGTAAAAAAAAGAATTTAAAATAAAAAATAAAAATTATACTCACCTTCCGATGTCCCCCAGTCTCCTGTACGATGCGTCCTGGCTCCCCGGCGGCTCACGATGGTATAAAAGGACCTTCCATGATGTTATTTAGTCATGTGACAGGTCACGCGAGCGCTGACACATGACTAAATGACGTCATGGAAGGTCCTTTTACACCACTGCGAGCAGTACAAGAGACCAGACCCACCGGAGAGAAGACCGGGAGCCATCGGAAGGTGAGTATAATGTGTTTTTTTTATTTTTTACCATTCTTATTCTTTTTTTTTAACTATTAACTTGGTCACGCTATATAAATCCATGCTGGTTGCATGGATTTATATAGTGTGACCAAGTTGTCAATCACTTTTCTAAGTGATGCTAAAATCGCTTGGAAAAGCTCTTGATAACCCGCATGCAGAAATGCATGTGAAGAACGCTTGACAAACGCTTCTACCTGGCAGGAAAAACGCATGTAAAATCCGCATGCGTTTTTCCTGCCAGGGAGTTGCAGAAAAAATCTGCAGCATTTCTGCATCGTGGGCACTTAGCCTTATACAGATTCAAAAGATACCTTTAATGAAGAAATCTATGTTGTGGTTGTTGTTTAATGCTCATTTGAAGTTTAGGTGAAATACATTTTCAGTGCATAGTGGCGGGACTGTAGGTAGGGTTTTGGCTCCTGCCCGGCCCATCCACCTGCCTCTGGTGTCTATATTTTCCTCATGTTTTGAAGGTTGCGCCATCCTCCCCTCACAGATTTATCTCTCAGTGTCTTCGGGAAAATGGTGCCGGTTTTGTCTCATGCGCAGATTTAGATCTCGGCTCAATGACATATGTATGCTGTATATGGGGGTCTCATACTGTATAAAGGGTATATGTGGGGGCTAAAACTGTATATAGTGGGTTGTCAGCATACTTAATTCTGCTCAATGTTACGTGATGCAATAATATTAATATAAATTAATTATATTTAATATATTATAATTAATATGTTAATATTGAGTAGAATTAAGGTCAGCCTATTGGATTAGCCCTCCACAACAGTCACGGTGGTCTCTCATGTGGCTCCTTGGGTAAATGAAATTATCCTCAAATTGGTCACTAAAGCTGTAGAACAGGGGTGGGCAAACTATGCTTTTTACTTCATCTTCAAATGGTGGATCCAATTCCCAGAAAAATATGTAATATTTTATAATATATCATACAATATAAAAGTAAGGTTACAATTAGTGATGAGCGAGCACTAAAATGCTCGGATGCTCGAAGCTCGGGTCGAGCACATTGGAATACTCGGGTGCTCGACCCGAGCAACGAGCCCAATGTAAGTCTATGGGAAACTCGAGCATTTTTCTGGTGGTCCCCCCTGGCGGTCTGCAGAAGGTCAAAAATTGCCCAAATCTATGGGAACGGTGCTCAATTAAACGTCAGGCAGGCAGAATATATAGGCAGACAGGCAGGGTATATAGGAGGGTGCATGAAAAACATAGCAGGGCACTTGGAACACACTAGTGCCCTCCGATTTTCATGCACCCGTCTCTTTAGAAAAGTCGGCCGGCAATTCATCAACGACATACACCGGTACCCAACAATTATAGAACAGAAAGAATAGAGCATCACACATAGATTAGATAGATAGAAACATGTCAGTCACATATATAATAAGTATAGTGATAATGTTGATTACTGTACTTGTCATTTAGTGTTAAAATAAAGGATTTATTAAAAAAAAAATTCATGAAATAATTAAAAAAAAATTGATGTGGGGCTTCGCCCTATTTTTGTGTCCAGCCAGGTACAGCAGGCAGGAATAGGCTGCCCCCAACCACCAGCTGCCTATTTGTACCTGGCCGGACACAACAATATAGGGAAGCCCTTTTTTTATTATTATTTCATGAATTTCATGAAATAATTAAAAAAAAAAATATGTGGGGCTTCGCCCTATTTTTGTGTCCAGCCAGGTGCAACTAGGCAGCTGGGGGCTGGAATCCGCAGCGCATGGAGGCCCAAGCTTTCTGCCCCCCCCCCCGCGCTGCAAATTGCAGTCCGCAGCCACCCCAGAAAATGGTGCGTTCATAGAAGCGCCATCTTCTGGCGCTGTACCCAACTCATCCAGGGCCCTGGTGCGGTGGTGGCTCACTGGGTAATAAAGGGGTTAGGGCCAGCTTGGTATTATAAGCCCGAAATTCATGGGGTCACGCCAATATTAGACATGACCGCCATGAATTTCTCCTACGCTATCAGTGACGTGCATGAGGTGAGCTGAGTGCATTGGACATGAACTCGGCTCATCTGGATGCCGTCACAGTGAGACACTGAGGAGCGCAAGCATGCCTGCACTTCTCAGTGTCTGCAGCATGGTAAGCTGGATGGCAGCTTTCAGCTGTGATCCAGCCTGTCATGTGAATGTAGCAGAGCTGAAGCTGTCCTGGGAACCATGGAAAGGTAAGGATGATGTTGCTTTATTATTTTATTTTTATTGCAGAAGACATTGGCTTCAGCTGGAATGGGCGTGATGGTAAGTATGGTTTAATTTAGAACATTAAAGAATTGTGTGTTTATTTCAATTAAAGGACTTTATTCTGGGTGTTTGTGTTTTTTTTAAACTTTGACTATGGGGTTAGTAATGGGGGTGTCTTATAGACGCCTCTCCATTACTAACCTGGGCTTGATGTCAGCTGGCATTATAAGCTGACATCAACCCCAGCCCTATTACCCCACTGCCACCGCTACAGGGCAGTGGGAAGAGCGAGGCTAAGTGCCAGAATTGGCGCATCCTATGGATGCGCCATTTCTGGGGCGGCTGACGGCTGGTGTTTCTGGCCTGGGAGGGGGCCAATATTCATGGCACCCTTCCTGGGCTATTAATATCAGCTCACAGCTGTCTGCCTAGCCTTTGCTAGCTATTAAAAATGGGGGACCCCACATAATTTTTTTTTGGGTCCCCCATTTTAATAGCTAGTAAAGGCTAGGTACTCAGCTGGGGGCTGATATTAGTAGCCTGGGAAGCTCCGTGGGTATTGCCCCCTTCCCAGGCTTCAAACATCTGCCCCAGCCGTCTGCTTAACCTCCGCTAGAGCCTAAAATTATGGGGAACCACACGGCAATATTTTTTTTTAATAAATCCTTTAGTTTAACACTAAATGACAAGTACAGTAACCAACACTGTCACTGTACTTATTATATATGTAACTGACATGTTTCTATCTATCTAATCTATGTGTGATGCTCTATTCTTTCTGTTCTAAATTGTCGGGTACCGGTGTATGCCGCTGCTGAATTGCCGGCTTTTCATGTTTCACTGTGAGCACTGTTCCCATCGATTTGGGCAACCACTGTAATGCCACAACCACCATGGCTGCAGCATTACAGTGAGTGGCAGACCATCCCTGCATGATTGGTGCTCTAAAGAGCGCCAAACATGCTGGACGGGGACCCGAGCTTCCGCCCGAGCATCTCGAAAGTACTCGGCGAGCTCTGAGCATCTCGAGTACTGAGATGCTCCGGCGAGTACCGAGCAGTGGCAAGCATGCTCGCTCATCACTAGTTACAATGTAATAGATACATACGTGAAAGTAGATACAATCATTTGTTATGTGAGGTCTTTGAGGCAGGAAGATATTCTACAGTTCTTTAATGTACTCAAAAATCTAGAAAAAAATCTGCAATACAGTTGCAAACAAGGATAATAAACATTATGATGTCATAGGTCTGACACATCCAGTTTTATACACCTGATAATCACAATCTGACTATGCGCCCATGTCTGGGCTAGCCACAGGTCTCCTGACCTGAACTCAGCAGTCTCATAAGCATTCATGAGGCTGTTGAGTTCGGGTATGGAGGCCTACGGCTAGTCCGGACCCTATCATCCATATTCAAACCATCCATGAATTTCATGTGTGTGAAACCAGCCTAAGGAACACATTGATGTGACCTGCTGTATAAATGTTTTAGGAAATCTAGTATTACAATATGACTTGAATTCTTGCTGTTTTGATCATGTTGATGTAATGCACATTATAATAATTCATTTGGGCTGTTCAGATGACCATTTTTTTTACATGGATTGAATATCTACGTGATGAAACTCACAGCATACACTAGTCTCTTCCTACAGATAGGAAGGTCCCCAGTGACTTCTCCCCACCAGCTCCCCTGGAGTGACAGATTCCCCCTATACACACATGTAGAGACAGACCTGTCACTCAAGAGCAGTGGGTGGGGAGAAGGCACTGGAGACCTGTCTGTCTGACTAATCTTCAGCGTGGCTTGGTCACCCGGCGGCTATTAAAGTATGTTTCTCTCTAAAACACAGCGCCATTTCAGAGTTAAACATATATGACTAAAATCATACAGCCAGTGTCTGATACTTGCTTTCCGTGGATCGAACTGCATAAATCAGCTGTCAGGTTCCCTTTAAAGGCCTGGACTGCAACAACACACAGATCATGGGCTAGAATGGTGCTATGTGATTATGTTTTGTAATCCAATAACCACTTAACCCCTTAAGGACTATACAGTATGGTTCCTAACTATCAGGATACCAAGAGGAAGTGGGGAACAAACCTTCTTCTTGCGCACGCTGGAGGTCACTGGAGTGAAAGTCACAGTGATTCACCAATGTCTGCACAATAGACCACTGCAGGGTAAATGGAGCCAGAAGCAAAAAAAGCGCTCCTCACTATAGAGGCGCTTTGCACATGTACGGGATGTGAACAAGAAGAGTGTATGTCACTGGGCCCTGTGAAACGGCAGGGGAGGCGGAAATTTCTTGGCGTCCTAAGCAGATAGACGTCCCCAAGGCGCGAAGCATATGAAAAAGGATTTTATTAAAAGACATTTCTCTGCAATCAGACCACTAAGATGGGCCATACAGGTATGTGTAGATTTACATTGCTATAACCTGTATGCCCATATTAGAGGTCTAATTACTCCCAGGGGGTGACAGATTCCCTTTAAGCCAAAGAGTTATGTCACACAAAATACTTAATAGATGACATTTACCATATGTTTACTTTACATCTGGATCATTTTTGAAGCATTATTTTTTTTTGTTAGTAAGTTAAAAGGGTTAAAAGTTGATCAGCAATTTTTCATTTTTCCAACAAAATTTACAAAACCATTTTTTAGGGTGAAGTGACCTTGAAAGGCCTATGTGACAGAAAATACCCAAAAGTGATACCATTCAAAAAACTGCACCCCTCAAAGTGCTCAAAACCACATTCAAGAAGTTTATTATCCCTTTAGGCTCTTCATAGGAACTACGGGAATGTGAATGTAAAAAATGAACATTTTACTTTTTCCCACAAAAATGTTAGTTTAGCCCGAAATTTTGCATTTTCACAAGGGTAACAAGAGAAAATGTACCATACAATTTGTTTTGAAATTTCTCATGAATACACTAGTACCTCATAGGTAGTGGAAAACTACTGTTTGGGTGCATGGCAGGGGTCAGAAGGGAACGAGCACCATTTGACTTTTGCAACGCAAAATTGTCTGGAATTGGTAGCAGACACCATGTCACGTTTGGATGTGCCTAAACAGTAGAAACCCCCCACAAGTGACCCAATGTTTGAAACTAGACACCTCAAGGAATTTATCCTAGATATGTGGTGAGCACTTTGAACCTCCAGCTGCTTCACAGAAGTTTATGATGTTGAGCTGAGAAAATAAAAAAATCATATTTTTACCAAAAAAATTTTGCTTTAGGCCCATACTTTGCATTTTAGGAAGGGTGCAATTTCTCCTGAATACGCATATAGCCCATATGTGGTGATAAATTACTGTTTGGGTGCACGGCAGGGCTTGGAAAGGAAAGAGCACCATTCGACTTTTGGAATGCGAAATTGGCTGGAAACAGTAGCGGACACCATATCATGTTTGGAAAGCCCCTGATGTGCCTAAACAGTGGAAACCCCCTACAACTGACCCCATTTTGGAAACTACACCCTATTACATTTTATCCAGGGGTATAGTGAGGATTTTAAATCCACAGGTACTACACAATATAATAACATTAGGTCCTCATATAGAATTATTTACATTTTTTTCACGAAAATATTGTTTTAGCCACAATTTTTTCACTTTTGCTAGAGGTAACATGACAAAATGGACCACTCAGTTGGTTACCCACTTTTTTCTGAGCATGGTGATACTCCATATGTGGTCAAAAACACTGTTTGGACAAATGGTAGGGCTCAGAATTGAAAAAGCACTATTTGAATTTTGTAACACAAATTTGGCAGATATGGTTCTTGACATGCCTAAACAGCAGAAACTCCATAATTGACCCCATTTTCTAAATGCATCCCCTAATTTATGGGTGTAATGAGTCTTTTGAGCCCACATTTCATTAAAAGATTTAGTTCAAAATCAGTGTGAAAAAATAAAATTTCATTTTTTTACTCACAAAAATTTCATTTTTAGGACAAATCTTTAATACATAGTAGTGAGAGGTAAGGAAATAGACCCCAAAATTTATAGAGCTATTCCTCTTTTGCTCAAACATAACCACATTAATATAGTTTGACTGAATGACCCGGCCAAAAGAGATGGAGAACCCTGTGTCTTTTTAGGTCATAAATTCATATATACAGTCATATGAAAAAGTTTGGGCACCCCTATTAATCTTAAGCTTAATGTTTAATAAAAATTGGTGTTTTTGCAACAGCTATTTCAGTTTGATATATGTAATAACTGTTGGACACAGTAATGTTTCTGCCTTGAAATGAGGTTTATTGTACTAACAGAAAATGTGCAATCTGCATTCAAACAAAATTTGACAGGTGCATAAGTATGGGCACCCTTATCATTTTCTTGTTTTAAATACTCCTACCTACTTTTTACTGACTTACTAAAGCACTTTTTTTGGTTTTGTAACCTCATTGAGATTTGAACTTCATAGCCAGTTGTATGCAATCATGAGAAAAGCTACTTAAAGTGGCCACTTGCAAGTTGTTCTCATGTTTGAATCTCCTCTGAAGAGTGGCATCATGGGCTCCTCAAAACAACTGTCAAATGATCTTAAAACAAAGATTATTCAACATAGTTGTTCCGGGGAAGGATACAAAAAGCTGTCTCAGAGATTTAACCTGTCAGTTTCCACTGTGAGGAACATAGTAAGGAAATGGAAGAACACAGGGACAGTTCTTGTTAAGGCCAGAAGTGGCAGGCCAAGAAAAACATCATAAAGGCAGAGAAGAAGAATGGTGAGATCAGTCAAGGACAATCCTCAGACCACCTCCAGAGAGCTGCAGCATCAACTTGCTGCAGATGGTGCCACTGCGCATCGGTCAACTATACAACGCACTTTGCACAAGGAGAAGCTGTATGGGAGAGTGATGCGAAAGAAGCCGTTTCTGCAAGCACGCCACAAACAGAGTCGGCTGAGGTATGCAAAAGCACATTTGGAGAAGCCAATTTCTTTTTGGAAGAAGGTCCTGTGGACTGATGAAACCAAGATTGAGTTGTTTGGTCATACAAAAGGCGTTATGCATGGTGGCAAAAAAACACAGCATTCCAAGAAAAACACTTGCTACCCACAGTAAAATTTGGTGGAGGTTCCATCATGCTTTGGGGCTGTGTGGCCAATGCCGGAACTGGGAATCTTGTTAAAGTTGAGGGACGCAAGGATTCCACTCAGTATCAGCAGATTCTTGATAATAATGTTCAAGAATCAGTGATAAAGTTGAAGTTACGCAGGGGATGGATCTTTCAGCAAGACAATGATCCAAAACACCGCTCCAAATCTACTCAGGCATTCATGCAGAGGAACAATTACAATGTTCTGGAATGGCCATCCCAGTCCCCAGACCTGAATATCATTGAACATCTGTGGGATCATTTGAAGAGGGCTGTCCATGCTCGGCGACCATCAAACTTAACTGAACTGGAATTGTTTTGTAAAGAGGAATGGTCAAAAATACCTTCATCCAGGATCCAGGAACTCATTAAAAGCTACAAGAAGCGACTAGAGGCTGTTATTTTTGCAAAAGGAGGATCTACTAAATATTAATGTCACTTTTCTGGTGAGGTGCCCATACTTATGCACCTGTCAAATTTTGTTTGAATGCAGATTGCACATTTTCTGTTAGTACAATAAACCTCATTTCAAGGCAGAAACATTACTGTGTCCAACAGTTATTACATATATCAAACTGAAATAGCTGTTGCAAAAACACCAATTTTTATTAAACATTAAGCTTAAGATTAATAGGGGTGCCCAAACTTTTTCATATAACTGTATATGGGGTACCATGTCCCGAGCATCAAATTTGCCAGTAAACACGACTATACCATGCTGACAAAGCATACCACAGTTATTTCATTAGAGCTGAAAAAATTGCATGGAAGTGAAAGGAAACATGTTTCAAAATGGAGGAGTGTAACAATGTGGCAAAGCTGATCAAGTTCACAGGATAAAAGAACATCCAGGGCTACTGCCATTCTTTCTAAAAAGGGACTAGTTGCACAATGTTTCTAATGCACAATCAATGGCACACTATAGCAGGTCCCTGCCCGGCAAGGTAGGTACCGCCATGTGCGCAGAACAATCTATCCTTTTACAGCACATATAAAGAGGCAGTATGCCACAGTACATGTGGACAGTTTTAGCAGGTAAAATGGGTTTTATAATGCCTGAATAAAATAATAAGAAAGCCCATTCTTTATAGACCAGGAACAGCTCATGTACTAGGTATACTCCATTAAAAACCACCATTTCTGTATCACCAAATAGTAGAAAGATTCAGAATGACTGCTTTAGATGGCACAGCATAGGCAAACTGGAAAAAAAAATGTATGCTATTTCAGCAAATTCCCCTCCCAATATTCATCTAGTGGTATAGTATTTACCTTTTCATTTTGTTTTGTTTTTTTTTGTATTCCAATTTATATATGGGCCATGAAGAAATAAAAGGTGAATAGAAAGAAAATGGCAGAAGGTGGCAAGGGTAAAATCAAACAATTTATTCCAGTTATTCTTGGGATGTGTATGGTAGCAACGGAAACATTCCCTAATGCAGAGGCCAGACTTATCAGGACATGTGCCACACAGGTAACTGGTTTCCCTTCTAACTCCATCTTTGTAACATACCCTGCATCTCTTTTGGGGTCAACCTTTTTTGGTTGTAGGTGGCACTTGCGAGGGAAAATGCTAACCGGGGACAACTCTGCTGGCCTCACTAGATGATTCTCCCCCACCCTCCCTTGGTCTCCAAATATCAAATGTTTTATTACTTTTTGTTAGAGCTCAAGGTAAAATCCTTGGTTCCCAGTTTTTTGATACATTGCAAAATTAGTTTATAGGGCCACTACGATTAGGTGCACTGCCAGTTTTTTGTACCATACGCGAGACTTGCGAACAGCGCTGTAGGGCTGTAGCATCTGGTCCGCAAGGTTCACGCCACCCATAAACTCATTGTAGTCATGTACACAGACAGGATTTCAGACAGTAGAACTTGCATGGATTGATGTTAACATGCGGACATCTTTTTTGTCATGAAATTCAACAAGCAACATGTCCTCATTACATAGTGCCTTAATTTTGCATGTCTTTAATTTTTGGGTGACAAGAGTCTTGGGCAACGCTCTTTGATTCCAGTGTATGGTTCCACAGCCCCGTTTTTTTTGGTAGACAAACTTAACCTGAACAGGGGTACACTTGTATAATAATTATCTACGTACAAGTTGTTTCCCCTATCTAAAAGGGGATGCACCAGGTCCCAGACAATTTTCCTAGCTATGTTTAGGGAGGGGGAAATTTGGGAGGAGCAATCTGGGTGTCTTTCCCCTCATACATCTGGAATTTGTGTGTGTAGCCTGTGTCGATTTCACACAACTAATACATTTTGAGTACAAATCAGGACCTTTTATTGGGCAAATACTCCTTGAAATGTAGCCTGCCCTTGAAAAGGACCAAAGACTCGTCCACACAGATATTTTTTTCTGGGGTATTTGTCTGGGAAAATTTATTGTTATAAAAATTTATTAGGGGCAGGACCGGCTCCAGGTTTTTCTGGGCCCCGGGCGAAAGAGTCTCAGTGGGTCCCTTTAACACATACCACAATTCATGATGCACAGATACCGCAGAGAAATATATATATAGTACAATGCCGAAGATTTCACTTCTTACATTACATGAGTGATATCTATTGTAAATTCCACAATAGCTCAGAAACCGGCGGATCGCTCCATACAGAATACTGGCCCCCATATAAGGCTCCATACGGAATACTGGTCCCCATATAATGCTCCATACGGAATACTGGCCCCTATAAAATGCTCCATACGGAATACTGGCCCCCATATAACGCTCCATACGGAATACTGGCCCCCATATAACGCTCCATATGGAATACTGGCCCCCATATTTCGCTCCATACAGAATACTGGCCCCCATATTTCGCTCCATACAGAATACTGGCCCCCATATAACGCTCCATACAGGATACTGGCCTCCATATAATGCTCCATGCAGACTGTTCCCCCCACATAATGCACAATGCAGGCTGTTCCCCCCTTATAATGCCCCAAGCAGGCTGTTCCACCCTTATAATGCCCCATGCAGGATGTCACCCCCCATATAATGCCCCATGCAGGATGTCACCCCCCATATAATGCCCCATGTAGGATATCACTTCTCCCCCCCATATAATGCCCCATGCAGGATGGTCACCCCCCATATAATGCCCCATGCAGGATGTCACCTCCCATATAATGCCCCATGCAGGATGTCACTTTTCCCCCCCATATAATGCTCCATGCAGGATGTCACCCCCCATATAATGCCCCATGCAGGATATCACTTCTACCCCCCATATAATGCCCCATGCAGTATGGTCACCCCCCATATAATGCCCCATGCAGGATGTCACCTCCCATATAATGCCCCATGCAGGATGTCACTTCTCGCCCCTATATAATGCTCCATGCAGGATGTCACCCCCATATAATGCCCTATGCAGGATGTCACCCCCCATATAATGCCCCATGCAGGATGTCACTTCTCCCCCCCATATCATGCCCCACGCAGGATGTCCCTTTCTCCACCATATAATGCCCCATGCAGGATATCACCCCCCCATATATTGCCCCATGCCTCCATACATAAAAAAAAATCAAATACTCATTTCACTTCTCCTCACCTGCTGCCGCTGATCAGGTCTGGACTCCAGCGCCGCCGGCGTCTGCCCGCTCTGTGCTGCCTGTGATGGCTCAGGGGAGGGCGCGGTGGAAAGACGCACCCTCTGATCTGAGACGTCACAGGGAGTGCACAGCAGGAAGACAGCGGATCTGCGGAGGCACGGGGAGAGGTAAGCATCCGGCTGCCGGGGGCCCTGAGCAAGTGGGGAGAAGGGCAGGAGCTGGCACCGCTCTCCTCCGCCCATAGCCCAGCTGAGTGCCCGACCGCGAGTGGGCCCCTCGCCTGCTTAGGGCCTTGGCACTTGCCCGGCTGCGCCGGGTGCTGACGCCAGCCCTGATTAGGGACCTAACTTTGTAAAGTCGATCATAGCTGGGTTATTGGGAGGGGAGAAATTTGTGTTTTCTGCCAAATGTAGGAATCGCAGAATGATCTCAAATCATCACCGAACCATTACCTCTCTGTACATAGAGGTGTCGTACAGGACATCAGTTGACCAATATGATCTTCTGATATTGAGAAGAAGGCCGAAAAATTTTAAAATATCTGCAACATCAATAGGTCTCCAGTTACTACTTTTGGAGTAGTAGGATATGGTATGACCGGCAATGAATTGAGCAGCATAAGAATTGGTCTGTTCAACCATTAAATTTAATAATTCTTTAGAGAAGAAAATGTAAAAAAAAATTGACCTCCCTAAACCCTGTAGTGTCCACATGGACGCCCGTGGCAGAAATAAATTCTGGCAAGCAAGGAGTGTAGGATTCCGTGGACACCCAGTCTCTTACAGTGAAGATCATGGCATAAGCCTCATCTGCTGTATACATGCAGCCATTACAGTATATATATATATATATATATATATATATATACGTATATATATATATATATATATATATACGTATATATATATATATATATATATATATATATCTACAGTACAGACCAAAAGTTTGGACACACCTTCTCATTTAAAGATTTTTCTGTATTTTCATGACTATGAAAATTGTACATTCACACTGAAGGCATCAAAACTATGAATTAACACATGTGGAATTATATACTTAACAAAAAAGTTTGAAACAACTGAAAATATGTCTTATATTCTAGGTTCTTCAAAGCAGCCACCTTTTGCTTTGATGACTGCTTTGCACACTCTTGGCATTCTCTTGATGAGCTTCAAGAGGTAGTCACCGGAAATGGTCTTCCAACAATCTTGAAGGAGATCCCAGAGATGCTTAGCACTTGTTGGCCCTTTTGCCTTCACTCTGCGGTCCAGCTCACCCCAAACCATCTCGATTGGGTTCAGGTCTAGTGACTGTGGAGGCCAGGTCATCTGGCGTAGCACCCCATCACTCTCCTTCTTGGTCAAATAGTCCTTACACAGCCTGGAGGTGTGTTTGGGGTCATTGTCCTGTTGAAAAATAAATGATGGTCCAACTAAACGCAAACCGGATGGAATAGCATGCCGCTTCAAGATGCTGTGGTAGCCATGCTGGTTCAGTATGCCTTCAATTTTGAATAAATCCCCAACAGTGTCAACAGCAAAGCACCCCCACACCATCACACCTCCTCCTCCATGCTTCACGGTGGGAACCAGGCATGTAGAGTTCATCCGTTCACCTTTTCTGCGTCGCACAAAGACACGGTGGTTGAAACCAAAGATCTCAAATTTGGACTCATCAGACCAAAGCACAGATTTCCAGTGGTCTAATGTCCATTCCTTGTGTTTTTTAGCCCAAACAAGTCTCTTCTGCTTGTTGCCTGTCCTTAGCAGTGGTTTCCTAGCAGCTATTTTACCATGAAGGCCTGCTGCACAAAGTCTCCTCTTAACAGTTGCTGTAGAGATGTGTCTGCTGCTAGAACTCTGTGTGGCATTGACCTGGTCTCTAATCTGAGCTGCTGTTAACCCGTGATTTCTGAGGCTGGTGACTCGGATAAATTTATCCTCAGAAGCAGAGGTGACTCTTGGTCTTCCTTTCCTGGGGCGGTCCTCATGTGAGTCAGTTTCTTTGTAGCGCTTGATGGTTTTTGCAACTTCACTTGGGGAAAATTTCAAAGTTTTCCCAATTTTTCGCACTGACTGACCTTCATTTCTTAAAGTAATGATGGCCACTCATTTTTCTATACTTAGCTGCTTTTTTCTTGCCATAATACAAATTCTAACAGTCTATTCAGTAGGACTATCAGCTGTGTATCCACCAGACTTCTGCACAACACAACTGATGGTCCCAACCCCATTTATAAGGCAAGAAATTCCTCTTATTAAAGCTGACAGGGCACACCTGTGAAGTGAAAACCATTTCCGGTGACTACCTCTTGAAGCTCATCAAGTGAATGCCAAGAGTGTGCAAAGCAGTCATCAAAGCAAAAGGTGGCTACTTTGAAGAACCTAGAATATAAGACATATTTTCAGTTGTTTCACACTTTTTTGTTAAGTATATAATTCCACATGTGTTAATTCATAGTTTTGATGCCTTCAGTGTGAATGTACAATTTTCATAGTCATGAAAATACCGAAAAATCTTTAAATGAGAAGGTGTGTCCAAACTTTTGGTCTGTACTGTATATATATATATATACAGTACAGACCAAAAGTTTGGACACACCTTCTCATTTAAAGATTTTTCTGTACTGTATATATATATATACAGTACAGACCAAAAGTTTGGACACACCTTCTCATTTAAAGATTTTTCTGTATTTTCATGACTATGAAAATTGTACATTCACACTGAAGGCATCAAAACTATGAATTACCACATGTGGAATTATATACTTAACAAAAAAGTGTGAAACAACTGAAAATATGTCTAATATTCTAGGTTCTTCAAAGTAGCCTCCATTTGCTTTGATGACTGCTTTGCACACTCTTGGCATTCTCTTGATGAGCTTCAAGAGGTAGTCACTGGAAATGGTCTTCCAACAATCTTGAAGGAGTTCCCAGAGATGCTTAGCACTTGTTGGCCCTTTTGCCTTCTCTCTGTGGTCCAGCTCACCCCAAACCATCTCGATTGGGTTCAGGTCTGGTGACTGTGGAGGCCAGGTCATCTGGCGTAGCACCCCATCACTCTCCCTCTTGGTCAAATAGCCCTTACACAGCCTGGAGGTGTGTTTGGGGTCATTGTCCTGTTGAAAAATAAATGATGGTTCAACTAAACGCAAACCGGATGGAATAGCATGCCGCTGCAAGATGCTGTGGTAGCCATGCTGGTTCAGTATGCCTTCAATTTTGAATAAATTCCCAACAGTGTCGCCAGCAAAGCACCCCCACACCATCACACCTCCTCCTCCATGCTTCATGGTGGGAACCAGGCATGTAGAGTCCATCTGTTCACCTTTTCTGCGTCGCATAAAGACACGGTGGCTGGAACCAAAGATCTCAAATTTGGACTCATCAGACCAAAGCACAGATTTCCACTGGTCTAATGTCCATTCCTTGTGTTATTTAGCCCAAACAAGTCTCTTCTGCTTGTTGCTGGTCCTTAGCAGTGGTTTCCCAGCAGCTATTTTACCATGAAGGCCTGCTGCACAAAGTCTCCTCTTAACAGTTATTGAAGAGATGTGTCTGCTGCTAGAACTCTGGGTGGCATTGACCTGGTCTCTAATCTGAGCTGCTGTTAACCTGCGATTTCTGAGGCTGGTGACTCGGATAAACTTATCCTCAGAAGCAGAGGTGACTCTTGGTCTTCCTTTCCTGGGGCTGTCCTCATGTGAGCCAGATTCTTTGTAGCGCTTGATGGTTTTTACAACTGCACTTGTGGACACTTTAAAGGCTGCCCAAGTTTTCGGACTGACTGACCATAATTTCTTAGAGTAATGATGGTCACTCGTTTTTCTTTACTTAGCTGCTTTTTTCTTGCCATAATACAAACTCTAACAGTCTATTCAGTAGGACTATCAGATGTGTATCCATCTGACTTCTGCACAACACAACTGATGGTCCCAACCCCATTTATAAGGCAAGAAATCCCATTTATTAAACCTGACAGGGCACACCTGTGAAGTGAAAACCATTTCCGGTGACTACCTCTTGAAGCTTATCAAGAGAATGCCAAGAGTGTGCAAAGCAGTCATCAAAGCAAAAGGTGGCTACTTTGAAGATCCTAGAATATAAGACATATTTTCAGTTGTTTCACACTTTTTTGTTAAGTATATAATTCCACATGTGTTAACTCATAGTTTTGATGCCTTCAATGTGAATGTACAATTTTCAAAGTCATAAAAATACAGAAAAATCTTTAAATGAGAAGGTGTGTCCAAACTTTTGGTCTGTACTGTATATACAGTGAGTATGTAAAGTATTCAGACCCCTTTAAATTTTTCACTCTTTACTTCATTGCAGCCATTTGGTAAATTCATTAAAGAACACCCTGCACCCCATCTTGACTAAAAAAAACCCCCAGAAATGTAGAAATTTTTGCAAATTCATTGAAAAAAACCCCTGAAATATCACATGGTCATAAGTATTCAGACCCTTTGCTCAGACACTCATATTTAAGTCACATGCTGTCCATTTCCTTGTTATCCTCTTTGAGATGGTTCTACTCCTTCATTGAAGTTGAGCTTTGTTTAATTAAACTGATAGGACTTGATTTGGAAAGGCACACACCTGTCTATATAAGACCTCACAGCTCACAGTGCATGTCAGACCAAATGAGAATCATGAGCTCAAAGGAACTGCCCAAGGAGCTCAGAGACAGAATTGTGGCAAGGCACAGATCCGGCCAAGGTTATAAAAGAATTTCTGCAGTACTCAAGGTTCCTAAGAGCACAGTGGCCTCCATAATCCTTACATGTCAGAAGTTTGGGACCACCAGAAGTCTTCCTAGACCTGGCCATCCCGCCAAACTGAGCAATCGTTCGAGAAGAGCCTTGGTGAGAGAGGTAAAGAAGTACCCCAAGATCACTGTGGCTGAGCTCCAGAGATGCAGTAGGGAGATGGGAGTAAGTTCCACAAAGTCAACTATCACTTCAGCCCTCCACCAGTCGGGCCTTTATGGCAGAGTGACCCAACGGAAGCCTCTCCTCAGTGCAAGACATATGAAAGCCCGCATAGAGTTTGCTCAAAAACACATGAAGGACTCCCAGACTATGAGAAATAAGATTCTCTGGTCTGATGAGACGAAGATAGAACTTTTTGGTGATAATTCTACGCAGTATGTGTGGAGAAAACCAGGCATTGCTCATCACCTGCCCAATACAATCCCAACAGTGAAACATGGTTGTGGCAGCATCATGCTATGGGGGTGTTTTTCAGCTGCAGGGACAGGACGACTGGTTGCAATTGAAAGAAACATGAATGGGGCCAAGTACAGAGATATCATGGATGAAAACCTCTTCCAGAGTGCTCTGGACCTCAGACTTGGCCGAAGGTTCACCTTCCAACAAGACAATGTCCCTATGCACACAGCTAAAATAACAAAGGAGTGGCTTCAGAACAACTCTGTGACCATTCTTGACTGGCCCAGCCAGAGCCCTGACCTAAACCCAATTGAGCATCTCTGGAGAGACCTGAAAATGGCTGTCCACCAACGTTCACCATCCAACCTGACGGAACTGGAGAGGATCTGCAAGGAAGAATGGCAGAGAATCCCCAAATCCAGGTGTGAAAAATTTGTTGCATCATTCCCAAGAAGACTCATGGCTCTACTAGCTCAAAAGGGTACTTCTATTCAATACTGAGCAAAGGGTCTGAATACTTATGACCTTGTGATATTTCAATTTTTCTTTTTTAATAAATTTGCACAAATTTCTACATTTCTGTTTTTTTTTCAGTCAAGATGGGGTGCAGAGTGTACTTTAATGAGAAAAAAATGAACTTTTTAGAATTTACCAAATGGCTGCAATGAAACAAAGAGTGAAAAATTTAAAATGGTCTGAATACTTTCCGTACCCACTGTATATATGTATAGATATATAAAATAAATTTATTTTTATCTTTATTTTTTTGATTATTTTTTTACTTTTTTTAATACCTACACTACACAGATGGATGGACAGACGGACAAAAAAAATGTATATGGAAAAAAAAAATCTATATATAAATATATAAATTACAGACTAAAAGTTTGGACACACCTTCTCGTTTAAAGATTTTTCTGTATTTTTATGACTATGAAAATTGTACATTCACACTGAAGGCATCAAAACTATGAGTTAACACATGTGGAATTATATACTTAACAAAAAAGTGTGAAACAACTGAAAATATGTCTTATATTCTAGGTTCTTCAAAGTAGCCACCTTTTGCTTTGATGACTGCTTTGCACACTCTTGGCATTCTCTTGATGAGCATCAAGAGGTAGTCACCGGAAATGGTCTTCCAACAATCTTGAAGGAGTTCCCAGAGATGCTTAGCACTTGTTGGCCCTTTTGCCTTCACTCTGCGGTCCAGCTCACCCCAAACCATCTCAATTGAATTCAGGTCTGGTGACTGTGGAGGCCAGGTCATCTGGCGTAGCACCCCATCACTCTCCTTCTTGGTCAAAAAGGCCTTACACAGCCTGGAGGTGTGTTTGGGGTCATTGTCCTGTTGAAAAATAAATGATGGTCCAACTAAATGCAAACCGGATGGAATAGCATGCCGCTGCAAGATGCTGTGGTAGCCATGCTGGTTCAGTATGCCTTCAATTTTGAATAATCCCCAACAGTGTCACCAGCAAAGCACCCCCACACCATCACACCTCCTCCTCCATGCTTCACTGTGGGAACCAGGCACGTAGAGTGCATCCATTCACCTTTTCTGCGTCGCACAAAGACACCAGCGACCAATCAGCGATTTTTAACACAAATGTCCGGATCTTTGTAACACCATGCGGATACTGTGGGGACATCAGCGGCTAGGGTGTGAAGGGAGGACCGGGGAGCGGCGCTGCGGGTCGGGATACTTCTGCTTCGAGCGCCCGCTCGTGTCCCGGGTTCTCGGAGCGGAAGTATCCGCACAGGCAGCGGCGCTGACATCCAATTGGTCGCGGACGCTATTTAAAATTGCCGCACAAATGACTGATCTTGGCGCCAAAGTTAAACACTATTGTGCTGATTGGTGGCGGACGCTGACCGCGACCAATCATCGATTTGGGCGCCAAATTTAAATATCGGCCGCGACCAAACACCGATTTGGGCGCCAAATTTTAATATCGGCCGCGACCAATCACCGATCTTGGCTCCACATTTAAACACAGCTGTGGTGATTGGTCGCGGCCGATATTTAAATTTGGCGCCCAAATCGGTGATTGGTCGCGGGCAGCGTCGGCGACCAATCAGCACAGCGGTGTTTAAGTTTTGCGCTAAGATCAGTGATTAGTCGGGTCCGAAGACCGCGACCAATCATCGAATCGTCTTAGTGAGGACCGGGGAGCGGCACTGCCTGTGCGGTTACTTACGCTGCGAGAACCCGGGACATCGCGGGCGCTCGCAGCAGAAGTATCCCGACCCGCAGCGCCACTCCCCGATCCTCCCTTCCGCATGGAGGTCAGCGGCGCTGGCGGTCCTTCCGCTGATACCGGCTGGGAGATGAGCGCCTCGCGCCGCTCATCTCCAGGCTGCATCTCCATCCCGCAGATGGGTCCGGCGGTCGGGTTCCTTCTGCTGTTGCCGGCCGGGAGATGAGCGACACTAAGGAAATCCTGAAAACGTGACCTGTGGGGGCCATGAGGACTGGAGTTTGGGAAACACTGGTATAGACGAATATTTGGCCCAAGGACCCCAGTTCTACACTGCTCTCCTCCGTATTCTTATAATTATTGTAGGATGAGAGATGCAGGCAATTTACAGCTGGGTGCCAGTAATAATCTCAGGGCTCCTATATTATTTTAGGCTCTCAAGTGTAGCAAAAACTTTAAGGCTATGTTCAGGAACCAGCAGCGCTTTGGACGCAGCATATTTTCGCTGCATCCAAGCGCTGCATTCTAATCATGCAGGTAAATCCACATGTGTTCATTGAACAATGCGGATTTACAGCACCCTGTAAATTCCATTGTGAAAATTTCTGTTGCGGAGACTCGTGTCTCCGCAACAGAAATTGTCATGCTGTGGCTCGTAAAGCCGCGCCGCTTGTTAGTTTACATGCCATCAAATAAAAGCACAGTGGGCATCGGATTTCTATAAATCCCATCCACTGTGCTCCTACTGTACAACACAGCGTTGTGGAAGCAGCACAGGTGAGCTGTGTCCAAAACGCTGCAAATACTGATAGTGTGTATGTACCCTTACAGCAAAAATAAATGCTCTTTCCTTTATCACAGAATTCTCATGGAATCTTAACAGGTAGGGGGTCCGTTGTGACTTTACCATTTCACTGCATTACTCTTCTGCATTTTGCAATACTTATGTTTCCTTCTTACTTACAGATATCTCTTTTATGGTTGAAATTAGACTTTCCATTTATTCTAGTTGACAAAAAAACAACAAAGACATGATATAGCAGACATAGTTTACTGTAGTTTGTAGATAGGACCATTCATTTTTTAAGGAGAACTGTAGGAACTACAGTCATATAATATAATACAACTTGTCATGCAGTCATCGTCCGGTTTTCCTACTTTTTAGTAATGTGATGCTGAGAATATGGATTAAAGTCTTTATATATAAAGTGGTATAAAAAGACTACACACCTCTGTTAAAATGCCAGTTTTTCTCAAATAAAAAATCCTACCAAGAAGAATTTTCCACCTTTAATATCACCTATAATTTGTACAATTCAATTGAAAAACAAACTGAAATATTTTCTGGTGCAAAAATAAAAATAAAAAACTAAAATAATGTTGTTGCGTAAATATGCACACCACTAAACTAACACATCATTTGAGGAGAATTTATTGATAGCATTCAGTCTTTTTGGCTAGGAGTCTATCAGAACGGCACATCTACTACTGGCAATCTTTGCTTACTCTTCTTTGCAGTATCTCTTCCTTGCCCATCTCCTGTGCACAGTGCCCTCTTCAGGTCACCCACAGATTTTCAATTGGATTCATTTCTGGGCTCTGGTTGGGCCATTCCAAAACTTTCATCTTCTTCTGGCAAAACCATTCTTTTGTTGATTTGGAGGTATGCTTAGGGTCATTGTCAAGTTAAAAGGTTAAATTCCTCTTCATGATCAACTTTTTAGCAGAGGCCTAAATGGTTTGTTGTAAAATGTACTGATATTTGGAAATCTTTATAATTCCCTCCATCTTGACTAAAGCCTCAGTTCCAACTACGGAAAAACAGCCCAAAGCAAAATTCTGCCTTCAACATGCTTCACTGTGGGTATGGTGTTCTTTTGGTGATGCACAGTGTTAGCTTTGCACCGAACATACCTTTTGGAATTATGTGGCCAAAATGCTCAACTTTGACATAATTAAACTATAAGAAGTTTTCCTACATTCTTTTGGCAGACTTGATGTAAGTTTTGATAAAACATAGCCAGGTTTAGATCTTTTTCTTCGTAAGAAAAAGTTTACATCTTGCCACTCTACTCCACAGGCCAGACATATGAAGAATATGGGAGATTGTTGTAACATGCAGTACACAACCAGTACTTGTCAGCAATTTCCTGAAGCTACTTCAATGTTGCTTTAGGCCACTTGGCAGACTCCCAAACCAATCATATACTTGTCTTTTCATCACTTTTTGAGAGATGTTCAGTTCTAGGTAAAGGTACTGTTGTGCCAAATTAAAGCCACTTCTTGATCACCATCCTCAGTGTTCCATCATATATTTAATGCCTTGGAATTTTTTCGGATCCTTCTCCTGACTAATAACTTTCAACCATGAGATCCTTTGCTGTTTCGTAAGCTGTTTACGGCCCATAGCTTCTGCTGTAAATTGTAACTAAGAAAATGTCAGGAAAATCCTACTAAAAAAGCCAAACTTTGTATAGTATTAATCAGAATCACTGTAAGTAATGGTAGCTGTGTACTGACTACTACAGTAGTAGTTGTTGCAATATGTGCAATAATAAGCATTATTCCAACACCCCCACTCAACAACTACTTATCCTGTTAGTCCCATAGTGGTTGTGAATTCTTCAAATTTTGCCCTTGGAAGTGGCGTTGTCATAACATCAGCTATCATCTGGTCAGTCTCACAAAAACAAACTCAATTATGCCACGTTGTATCAAATTACGCTGGTGATGATGTTTAACGTAATTGTGCTTGGTTCTTGCATGATGGCTTACCAAAATCGCCTAATAATTGGTTTAACCAAATGGCCCCTTGACTAGTGATGAGTGAGCACTAAAATGCTCGGGTACTCGTTGTTCGGGTTGAGCAAATTGGAATGCTAGAGTGCTCGGTCCGAGTAATGAGCCTAATGTAAGTCTATGGGAAACTCAAGCATTTTTCCGGCGGCCTTCTCCCCCCGGCGGTCTGCAGAGGGCCTAAAAATTGCCCAAATCTATGGGAACAGTGCTCAAATGACATGGGAACAGCATGGGAAGACCCCTGGAAGTAACTCTGACTCCCAGGTCACTGCTGTTAACAATGTTGTCAGAGGTATTATGCCACTTTTACGGACTCACAATAAAACATACAAAAACAAAAACAAAATGGATTTTCCTGGGAAAAATGTTAAGGAACATCCTTTCCAGGGTAATGACTTTTATATAAGGCAAAATAAATATACAAAAACAAAAATGCTCCTTCACACCTTATGCTATGTTCACACGTAGCGTTTTTGATGCGTTTTTGCACTTTTGCATTGCTTTCAACGGTGAAAAATACATTCACCGATAAATGTAATTTTAACATTTTACTACCTTATCTTGCCATGTGGTGTGTGAGACATCATCAGACACATCCTGTTTTATTTATGAAGGAGGGACTCTGAAAGTCAGGCATCCCTCACTATTCTTAAAGGGCCCACAGTCGGCTATGCTTTGTTGTTCCCATTATTAAAGAGTGGGTCTCCTATTCTGCTATTGGGTATGCAGTGACTGCAAGGGCTGCCAAAAATTTGGACGCACCCCAATACCCCTTTGAAGAGACATAGAGGAGGGCCTCAGTAAAAAAAATGTTCCCATTATAAAGGAATGGGTCTCCTATAGTGGTAATCCCCATGCAGTGACTGCAAGGGCTGCCAAAATTTGGGAAAAACCCCAATAACAATTTAAAGACACATAGAGGTGGGCCTCAGTAACGACATGTTCCCATTAAAAAGGAGCGGGTCTGCTATACAGTTATAGGGTATGCAGTGAGTCCAACGGCTGCCAAAATTTAGGAAAAACCCCAATACCAATTTAAAGACACATAGAGCTGGGCCACAGTAACGACATGTTCCCATTAGAAAGGAGCGGGTCTGCTATACAGTGATAGGGTATGCAGTGACTGCAATGGCTGCCAAAAATTTGGAGGAGCTCCGATGCCCCTTGCAAGAGACGTAGAGGTCGGAGGGCCCCCTGAAAACAGTGTTCCCATTATTAGGAAGTGGGTCTCCCATGCTGTTTGCCTATGCAGTGAATGCAATGGCTGCCAAAAATTTGGAGGAACTTCAATGCCCCTTGCAAGAGACGTAGATATGTTGATATGGTACATATTGTAGTGATATTGTGGTGGAGGATGAGGATGAGGAGAAGGAGGAGGACAAGAGCAAATAGACAAAATCTGGAAGTGTATACCCATGTCTGGGTGTGAAGACATATGTGCATGGGAATAGAGTTAGACCTCCCAAAAAAAAGACACTGTATCTGAGTTTATGCTACGCTGATATCATTCAGTGCTGTTGAGAAGTCTGGCCCAATCCAGCCCTTGTTCATTTTTATAAGAGTCAGCTTGTCAGCAATTTCAGTTGAGAGTCGGATGTGCCTATCGGTTATAATTCCACCAGCAGCACTAAAAACTCGCTCTGACAAAACGCTAGCAGCAGGGCAGGCCAGGACCTCCAAGGCGTAGAGAGCCAATTCATATCATAGAATCATAGAATCATAGAATGGTAGAGTTGGAAGGGACCTCCTGGGTCATCTGGTCCAACCCCCTGCTCAAAGCAGGATTCACTAAATCATCTCAGACAGATGTCTGTCCAGCCTCTGTTTGAAGACGTACATTGAAGGGGAACTCACCACCTCTCGTGGCAGCCTGTTCCACTCATTAATCACCCTAACTGTCAAAAAGTTTTTTCTAATATCTAATCTGTGTCTCCTCCCATTTAGTTTCATCCCGTTGCTTCTAGTCTTTCCCTGTGCAAATGAGAATAAAGATGATCCTTCTACAATGTGACAGCCCTTGACATATTTGTAGACAGCTATTAAGTCTCCTCTCAGTCTTCTTTTTTGCAAGCTAAACATTCCCAAATCCTGCAACCGTTCCTCATAGGACATGGTTTGCAGACCAGTCACCATTCTGGTCGCTCTTCTCTGACCTTGTTCCAGTTTGTCTATTTTAAAATGTGGTGCCCAAAACTGTACACAGTATTCCAGATGAGGTCTGACCAAAGAGGAGTAAAGACCGATAATGACTTCACGTGATCTAGACTGTATGCTTCTGTTAATACATCCCAGAATTGTATTTGCCTTTTTTGCTGCTGCATCACACTGTTGACTCATGTTCAGTCTATGATCTATTAGTATACCTAAGTCTTTTTCACATGTACTGTTGCTTAGCTCTATTCCTCCCATTCTGTATATGCTTTTTTCATTTTTATTGCCCAGATGTAGTACTTTGCATTTTTCCCTGTTAAAAACCATTCTGTTGGTTGCTGCCCACTGCTCCAGTTTATTTAGGTCTTTTTGAATCCTCTCTCTCTCTTCTCTAGTATTAGCTATCCCTCCTAGCTTTGTGTCATCAGCAAATTTAGTCAGTTTACCCTCAATTCCTTCATCTAAATCATTGATGAAGATGTTGAACAATACAGGTCCCAGGACAGAGCCCTGTGGTATCCCACTTGAGACATTCATCCAGCTGGATGTGAAGCCATTTACAACCACCCTTTGAGTCCGATCACTAAGCCAGTTATGAATCCACCTAACAGTTGCCTGGTCCATTGCATACTTGGTCATTTTTTCAATAAGGATGGTGTGAGATACTTTGTCAAATGCTTTGCTGAAGTCAAGATATACTATATCTACAGCATTTCCCTGATCCACCCAGTCAGTGATTCTGTCATAGAAGGAAATTAAGTTAGTCTGACATGACTTGTTAGTTACAAACCCATGCTGACTCTGGTTAATCACTTCATTTGTATCCAGGTACTTACATACATGATGTTTAATAATTTGTTCAAAGATCTTTCCTGGTATAGAAGTCAGACTCACCGGCCTATAGTTCCCTGGGTCCACCTTCTTCCCCTTTTTGAAGATAGGAACAACATTTGCTCTTCTCCAGTCTTCTGGGACTTCTCCTGTTCTCCAAGAATTTTCAAAGATTATGGAGAGTGGTTCTAAAATTTCTTCTACGATCTCCTTCAGTACTCTGGGGTGTAATTCATCTGGACCTGGAGACTTGAACTCATTTATGTTAGCTAAATATTCCCTCACAATCTTTCTGTTTACAGATAACTTGGATTCTTCTATTCCTTTAAAAGGACAGTGAAAATCAGTTGATGTTACATTTTCTTTCTGAGAGAAAACAGATGCAAAATAGGAATTAAAAAGTTCGGCCTTCTCAACATCCTCCAGCTTGGATACCCAATAATTCTAAGGCACAGAGGAATCACGGAGGACGTTGGTACGGTCAGCAAGGTACTCCCTCAGCATCTTCTGAAACTTTTCCCTCCTTATGAGAGCACCCCGAGCCTCAGGGCCTGTGCGATGCGAGGGTCTGGGAAAACTGTCCCAGAACTTTGACAGTGTTCCCCTGCCTCTGCTGGATTGCATTTGTGTCTCTCTTGCCTGGACTCCTTGGTTGTCCAAAAAACTGTGACCTCTGCCGCCAGCGTTTTCAGATGGGAATTTTTTTTAATAATTCCGCAACAAGGGCATTCTGGTACTGCCCCATTTTATTAGGCCTGTCCGGCAAGGGAATAAGAGACAGAATGTTCTCCTTGTAGCGTGGGTCTAGAAGTGTCACCAACCAGTAATGACTGTCACCCAAAATTTGGACAACGCGAGGATCACGGGAAAGGCAGCGTAACATAAAATCAGCCATGTGTGCCAGACTGCTAACAGGCAAGACTTCCGTGTCCTCACCAAAAGGACGACTGACCATGCTCTCCTTTTCATCCTCCTCCTCTTCCTCCTCCTCCCTGTCCTCATGCCATCCACGCTAAACAGACGGTATGACAGTTGTGCAGGTAGTACCATTTATAGCGCAGGAAACTAGCTCCTATTCTTCCTCCTCCTCTTCTTCCTCATTGTCACCCAGTCCACGTTGGGATGAGATGAGGCTGGGCTGTGTGGAATCACCCTGTATGGTTCCTTGCTCCATCTCATCGTGCTCCGCTTGCAATGCATCCTCTTTAATTGTGAGCAGAGAGCGTTTCAGAAGACAGAGAAGGGGGATGGTGACACTATTTATGGCGTCATCACCGCTCACCATCTTGGTGGACTCCTCAAAGATTTGGTGTATGGTACAGATGTCTTATATTCATGTCAGCTCCTGAGGTCTTATGTGTGGAGTCTGACCTGAATACCGACGGCCGTGTTGATGCTAGTAGTCAACAACTGCCCTCTTCTACTCACAAATCATTCCCAACATCTGCAATGTAGAGTTCCAATGCATGGGGACATCGCCCACCAGTCGGTGAGCTGGAAGCTGCAAACGCTGCTGAAGCACAGCAAGGGCGGTGGACTTTCTAAAATGGGCACACACGCGGCGTACTTTGACAAGCAGATGCGACAGATCTGGGTAGGTTTTGAGAAACCGCTGAACCACGAGGTTAAGCACATGGGCCAGGCATGGTACGTGTGTGAGCTTGCCTCGCTTCAGAGCCGCCACCAGATTCTGGCCATTGTCACACACGACCATGCTTGGCTGTAGGTTCAGCGGTGTCAGCCACAGATCCGCCTGCTCTTTCAGAGCTGTCCACAACTCAGCGGTGTGCGGTTTGTCACCTAAGCATATTAGCTTCAGCACATCCTGTTACCGCTTAGCCGAGGCAGTGCTGCAGTGCTTACAGCTTGTGACTGATGTGGTCATTTCGGAGATGGAGGCTGAAGAGGAGGAGGAGGAGGTGCAGGAGCTGTAGAATGTGGGGGCAACCCTGATTGACAAAAGACCCGCAATCCTCAGCATCGGGAGGATGTGTTCTGTCCCAAGGTCCGACTGGGTACCGGCTTCCACTATATTAACCCAGTGTGACATCAGTGAGATGTACCATCCCTGCCCACAAGCACTTGTCCATGTGTCCGTGGTTAGGTGGACTTTCCCAGTAACTATGTTGTTGATTGCACGGCTAATATTGTGGGACACGTGCTCGCGTAATGCGGGGACGGGAGAAATAGTGGTGGCTGGGGACTGAGTACCGAGGGATGGCTACCGCCATCAGGTTACGGAAACCTTCCTTCTCCACGAGCCTAAAAGGCAACATTTTGAGCGGAAGCATCACGAATAGTGTGAATTTAGAAGTGTGGCTTGTGGGGCATTAGCTGCGTATTTGCACTTTCGTTCCAAGGACTGGGGTAGGGACAACTGAACGCTATGCTGGGACAAGGACGTGGACGTGCTTGCTAATGCTGCTAGT
The DNA here is from genome assembly GCF_046119375.1 of Phyllobates terribilis. Classification (NCBI taxonomy): domain Eukaryota; kingdom Metazoa; phylum Chordata; class Amphibia; order Anura; family Dendrobatidae; genus Phyllobates; species Phyllobates terribilis. The sequence continues at coordinate 596,224,477 of NW_027362765.1, read as the reverse complement.
TGAAAGTGTGCAATGACACGTGCAAGGCGGGAGGCATCTTGGCATTCACCATGGACAGGGGATTGGCATGCATGCATAACAACGGAAGAAGCAGTGGTGTCACTCGCAAACACTATTTCTGGACCCTGGGGTTCGGCCCACTTAGTAGGGTGCTTTGCTGCCATATGCCTGATCATGTTGGTGGTGGTCAGGCTGCTAGTTTTGCTTTCCTTGCTGTTGCTGACCTGGCAATTGGTGCATATGGCCTTCTTGGGGTTATCTGCAGAGTCTTTAAAAAACAACCAGACTTGGGAAGACCTAACAGTTGTACTGGCAACTTTCGTCGTGTTGGTGTTACGGGGAATGCTTTCCTGCCTTGTGTCTGCGGCCACCACACTGCTTCTTCCTGCCTGTTGTGGTACTATGCCTCTCTCCCCCTGTGTGCTGTTCTCCTTGCTCTGCATGTCCCCCTGCCAGATTGGGTCAGTTACTATGTCATCCACCATCTCGTCTTCCACTTCCGCACCCTGGTTCTCCATCTCCTGACTTTCTGGCAGTTGTGTCTCATCATCATCATCATCCACCTCTTGTGACAGTAATTGCACTTTTCCACCATTGCCTTTGTGTGACCGTGACTGCTTCAATATTTGGGCATCGCTACACGCATTCTCCTCTTGACTCGCTTGAAGCTGGCTGGGCTAGAGGCCCGAATCTACAAATGGAAAAGTGAACAGCTCTTCTGAGTGTCCAAGTGTGGGATCAGTTGTCTCTGGGAACTCGGGATGGTGGAAGGAAGGAGGATCAGGGTGAGTCCAGACTCACGGCTACTGAGATTTGACCATGTGGAAGACAGGGTGGTAGTGGTGGTGACAAAGTGACTGGAAGCATTATCTGCTATCCAACCAACAACCTTTTAACATTGCTCTGGGTTCAATAGTGGTGTGGTGCGGTCCCCTAGCAATTGGGACAGGAAGGTCGGGTGACAAGATGTGGGTGTTTGTTGTGGCACAATTTCAGCTTACGCGTGGCCTTGGCCTCTGCATGCACCATCACCATCACGTCCACTTCCCTGTCCCTTGCCATGCACCTTGCCCATTTTAAATGGAGGACAATATTTTCCACGTTCACTACAAATGTCTGATTTTGGAACACAGTTATATGTGATACGTCTGACAGAGAACCACTGTTTTAAATAGCAGGCCTGTAATTTAGTAATACTATTCTTCACAGAGACCTAGTGTGAATAGCTTGACTGACACAATGCAGCGAAATGGAAGGGAGAAATGGCTGATTTTGGAACACAGTTATATGTGAGATACGTCTGACACAGAACCACTGTTTTAAATAGCAGGCCTGTAATTTAGTAATACTATTCTTCACAGAGACCTAGTGTTAATAGCTTGACCGACACACTGCAATGAAATGGAAGGCAAAAATGGCTGATTTTGGAACGCTGTTATATGTGATACGTCTGACAGAGAATCACAGTTTTAAATAGCAGCCCTGTAATTTACTAATACTATTCTTCACAGAGACCTAGTGCGAATAGCTTGACTGACACAATGCAACGAAATGGAAAGCAGAAATGGCTGATTTTGGAACACAGTTATATATGTGATACGTCTGACAGATAACCATGGTTTTAAATATCAGGCTTGTAATTTAGTAATACTATTCTTCACAGAGACCTAGTGTGAATAGCTTGACCGACACACTGCAACGAAATGGAAGGTACAAATGGCTGATTTTGGAACTCAGTTATATATGAGATAAATCTGACAGAGAACCACGGTTTTAAATAGCAGGCCTGTAGTTTACTAATACTATTCTTCACAGTGACCTAGTGTGAATAACTTGACCGACACATTGCAACGAAACGGAAGGCAGAAATGGCTGATTTTGGAATGCTGTTATATGTGATACGCCTGACAGAGAACCTCGGTTTTAAATAGCAGGACTGTAATTTACTAATACTATTCTTCACAGAGACCTAGTGTGAATAGCTTGACCGACACACTGCAACGAAATGGAAGGTAGAAATGGCTGATTTTGGAATGCTGTTATATGTGAGATACGTCTGACAGAGAACCACGGTTTTAAATAGCAGGCCTGTAGTTTACTAATAATATTCTTCTCAGAGACTTAGTGTGAATAGCTTGACCGACACACTGCAACAAAATGAAAATGTAAGCCAATATTTTCCACGTTCAGTTCAAATTTCTGGATTTTTATTGCTGTAATATGGAAAAGATCTGGCTGTATTCTGCAGTGCGAACAAGCAAATGGAGCAGAAAAAATGTGTACTCTGGATTGCTTTTTAAGCAAATAATCAGGATTAAGATTGCCTAACTCCTGCTATCACCTTCACCACTGAAAATATGCACTTGGATTAGTCCTTAGAAGGACTGTTAGTTCAGATGGATATATATATGTTGTGGAATACCTATACTAACTCTAAACAAGCAAATCTCTCCCTGACTCAGCAGCAGCTCTCCCTACTCTGCCTGATTCCGGGGTAGACTGTGACAAGCTTGGCAGCGCCAGGTCTTTTTTCCGGTACTGGAGATATGCGGACGTGTAAAACCGGCCTTATACTCATCTACAAGCTTTCCTCTGACATATTCCAATGTAAACTCATAATCTGGGCACACATCTACTGCAGCTTCAAGTGTGTTATAACTTTGTGGTAGACGGCTAGAGTCTAGAATTTCTAGAGTATTCCTTATGTAATCCTGTATATCTTGGCCCTTATTTAGCTTGCACTGATACAGCTTTCTCATTATATAGAGTAATGCTGAGATTTATCCTTTCATGCACTTTCTGCAGCTGTTCCCACATTTTTGCAGTTTCCCATTTACATACATGCACAACCTGATCATTATCTGTACTGAGGGAGATAGTGCTTTGTGCTTTTTGATCCTTCTCTACCCAGTCTTCTGGTAGTGGGTCAGGTCTAGACTCACCTATATATTTCCACGTACCTTCTCTTATCAGCAGCATCTTTACCTTGAATTTCCAGGATTGGTAGTTCTAGTTAGTCAGATTTGGCACTGTCAACTTCACACAGAGTTGCTGCTGACGGCCATCTTTGCTTCTTCTTCTTCTTACTACACCATAACCTGTTAGTAGTGGATTAATCTCTTCATTGTCCACCTGATCAAAAATGAATATATTTTTATTCAGGAACAAAGGTAACACAGCTTACAACTGATATTTGTTATAGGTTAGGATCTTAGCATCTTGTCTGTCAGCTTGCAAAGTGAAAGTAAAATGTGCCCCAGCTACACATGCACAGGGAAGAGGCACTTACTGTTTTTTTGTTTTTATTTCTTAACAGTGCTTTCCTGGCAATATAACACTGTTGCTGGAGACAGAAACTAATGCACCATTAAACAGTAGTAAATAGTAGTTGTTGCAATATATACAATAATAAGCATTATTCCATCGCATCATCCAAGCTGTCAATCAACTTAAAGAGCTTGGTGCTGGGTGGTGAAACAAACTGTGGAGGCAGTGGTTACTTAAGTGCTCCATCACACCTAGAGCACTTAACTTAACATTTGCATTTCAATTAAAATGCTGATTCTCAGGAATGCTGCAAAAGATATAATATATAAAGGTTGTAAGTTCTAAGACCAGCAACCCCAGTAATGCAGTGGGTGAAGGGGGTGAATCTTGCTGACAGATTCCCTTTAAGCTAAGCGTTATGTTAGTTCATACTCTATGAACTATGCAGTACAATGTATCCTGCTTTTCTGGCTCCAGAACACGTAGAATTAAATGATTGATGAGACATTATTGAGCTTTTTCTGTATCATGAGATTTGTATTTACTTTTCAGACGTTAGAGGGTATATGTAACTCAGCACGTTTTCTTTCTAACACACCCTTGGCCTAATGTTATACTTTACTTCATTTTACTTTTAATCTATTTTTTTTTTTTATTATTATATTACCTAGTAAACCTAATAAAATTTCTCTACTTCCTCCAGCAGGTTAACATTTTATTAGTCTATAAATTGTCAGACATTATAGCTTTTAAACCGGAAAGTGTGTTTTGGGGTTTTTAAGGAAGAAATTAATAAAACCCAAATAATAAAGAAATCTATATTTATTCCCATAGGATGTCTGTAGGCTTAATCTTTTAAACAGATGATTCCTGTCAGGAACGTGCTTATCAGAAACACAAGTATTTTGCTGCATGAAAAATATAAAAAAAGCAATTTCTGTGTAGCTGGAACTGTTTTCTGTTGTAGTTTAGTATTATTTCCTTTTGTCAGTTAGCTGCGGAGTGTTTGTTATAATGTCATAGTTAGATGGCTTTGCTATTTGTAATATTACAGAAGTTTTATCATTATGCAGTAAACCATTAACTTTAATGGGCCAACAGTGCACTCTTTGGGGGGAAAAAACAGTGTAGGAACTGCATTCTAGAAATCGGTAGGGGTCACAAGAACTGAGTATTTATGGGATACCTTACTAATATGCCATCAATGTCTATAATGAGAAAACTCCTTCAATACAGACTTTAATATACAATTAAACGTATCGAGTGCAAATCTATTTCCTTGAAAACTTTACAATAGGTCTATCAGTCAACTTGCTGGTTTTACTAGATATATAGGTGAAGTCCTGTATCAGTGTCTATTGCTTTTAGAATCTGTAGGCACAAAACGGTAGGACATTTTCTGTCTCAAAGGCTTTATTATTGCTTCATTCAATGTTGTAAACATGAGAATAGCCTTTCACCTCAATGCAGCCAATTTTGGAGTTAAAGGGGTTGTCCGGCCTTAAGGAAATAATCTGCAGACACTGTATGTGACCTGCCTCTAACAATCGCGGGTGGCTTGAACCGCCACCCACAATTGTCAACCTATTAAATGCCGCTGTAAAACTCTGACGGACGTATTTACCATGCGCTGGCATGGGGGCGCATCATTCCATGACGTGATCACAGGTCGCCGATGGATTGCTATGACAGCAGGGGGTCTGTTGAAGACCTCCGTGCTTGTCATTATGGAGCTCCCTTGAAACCCATCCTGTGGCCAGGCTTCAAAGGAGACCGTGATTTTTACTAGATACAGCAATGCTGTGGCTTTGCTGTATGTAGCACAAGCGATCAGATGATCAATGCTTCAAGTTCCCTAAGGGTATTAACAAGAACAGTGAAAAAAATGTTTTAAAAAATAGGAAGAAAAGTAAAAAAAAATAAAAGTTCAAATCACCCCCCCCCCCATTAAAAATAAAGATAATACATTTGGTGGAAAATACACATATGTGATATCGTTGCATTCAGAAAAGTCCGATCTATAAAAATATAAAAATAATGAACCTGATCAGTAAACACCATAAGCGTAAAAAATTCAAGAACACCAAAATTGTTTTTTTGTTGTTGCTGCAATGCCGCAAAAAATGGATTAACAAGTGATCAAAATGTCACATCTATCCCAAAATGGTATTAATAAAAATGTCTTCTCATCCTGGAAAAAAATGAGCCATCACACAGCGTCCATTGACAAAAACAATTCCTATGGTTTTGAGCACCTTGAAGGGTGCAGATTTTAGAATGGTGTCACTTTTGGGTATTTTCTGTCACATGGGCACTTCAAAGTCACTTTAAATGTGATGTGGTCCTTAAAAAATGGATTTGTAAATTTTTTGTAAAAATGAGAAATCGCTAGTCAACTTTTAATACTTCTAACTTTCTAACTAAAAAATTATTTTTTAAAAATTGTGCTGATGTAAAGTAGACATGTGAGAAATGTTATTTTCAAAATTTTTGGAAAATTTCCGATTTTTTCAAAAATAAACACAATTTATATGGAAGAATGTTTACCACTATCATGAAGTACAATATGTCATGAAAAAACAATCTCAGAATCAGTGGGATCAATTGAAGCTTTGCAGAGTTATTACCTCATAAAGTGACACTGGTCAGAATTTGAAAGAAATTGGGCTGTTCAGGAAGATGGAAACAGGCTTTGGGGTTAATGTCCCCTCCCACGCTGCCCCTCTCAAAAATTTTCTGCACACACTGCACCTCTAAATAATGCCCCCCTCACTGCCCCTCTTCATAATGTCTCCCAACATAGCTTCTCTCCATAATATCTTCCCCCACATCTCCTCTCTATAATTTCCCCTCCATAATATTCACCATGACACAACCTGCCCCGCTCCATAATATTTTCCCCCAAACAACCTGTCTATCTCCATAATGTCCCCCTATGTTGCCCCATAAGGTTCCCTCATAGTAACACCAACCCCCATCCTCCCTCCTATAACAAGTTATTTAGGCTTCAGCTCCTCTTGGAGCACTTACTTTTTTCATCAGCATCCTCGGCTCCTCTGCGCCGTGTGATCCGGTGACAACGTGGCATGGTGACCTCATCACTCTGCTGCATGTCAGTACGGGGGCTGACAATTGGTCTTCTGCTCTGCCCCTGTCCCAGCACCGAAGTGTTTAACTGTAGCCAACCCATTTTCACACTCATTTCCCCATGGTGCTCTCTCTCTATACTGTCCCCTACATGCTGTCCAGTCTCTATACCATAAACCCTCACATAGCCCCCATACTGTCCCCACATAATATTTCCACCCCCAATAAACTCTACTGTATCTATAAAACTCCACTGTATCCATCGGAGGGCTTAACTTCTTGCTGTCGTTTACTCCTCTTTGGCGCAGCAGTGACATCATCAGGTGATCAGGTGAACTCATTGTCACGGGTGTGTCAGAAGTGACTGACCGTCGCCCTGCAGTTGGTTGCAGGAGATCTCTACTTTTGGCATTACAGACATCTTCTTAGAGGCTGTCTCTAGGACCCAGCGGCTACTTTCCTTTGTCTAATTAACACCCTGCCTGGGTGTATAAATACCTGCTGTGTTTCAGAGAGAGGTGCCTGGGATATTCATTACTACTCGGGAAGGCTTTAGCAAGAGAAGTACTTCATCCTCTCTGGAGCTTGAGGACATGTACGCAAGACAGGATGAGGCATGCGTGTGGCGATTGGTGAAGAGCCAATACAGGGACGTTAGGGGAGACAGGGTGACGCTAGATTAACCTAGGAGGTCTCCACTTCCCCACTTTACCTAGAGTCTGGGCTCCCTTTCCCTCTTCCCTTTGTGTTGCACTAAGTCTTTCCCACACCTTGCGTGACATTATCGCCGGCTGAGCACATTTTGAAAAGGGAAAGAAAAAAGACTGACACTTTGTTTTTTTTTTCTCCCCTCTGTGTGTTTTTGGGTGTGGACTTTTTTTTTTCCCTTTCTCCCTCGGTATGGGTACTGTTGCAGAGCTCGCAGAGCAGTTCTGCTGTCTGTCCCTGGAGGTGAATGACCTCTGCTGTGAGGTTCAGCAGCAACATCAGCGGCTACAGGTCGCTAATGTGGAGGTCTCTGCAGGTAGGCCTGCCCAGTCTGAACCCAAGGTTGCCCTTCCGGACAGGTTTTCAGGAGGTAGGGACAAGTTTTTTGTATTTAAGGAGGCCTGCAAACTGTATTTTAAACTTCGTCCTTACTCCTCCGGAAATGAGGAGCAACAGGTTAGTATTGTGATCTCTGCTGCAGAGAGATCCTCAGTCGTGGGCGTTTTTTTTACCGCAGGACTCGGTTTGTCTCCAGTCTGTGAAGGGGTTTTTCGGGGCTCTGGCCCTCATCTATGATGACCTTGATCGAGTCACCTTGGCTGAGTCTAGGCTATGTCACCTTCAGCAGGGGAATCGGTCAGTGGAGATGTACAGTTCGGAATTCCGTAGATGGGCAACGGATTCCAAATGGAACGACTCAGCCCTTAGAAGTCAATTTTGTGAGTGGCTTACAGAAAGGTTGAAAGATGCCTTGGCAGTATATGAAACCCCTCAGTCCTTGGAGGCTGCCATGTCATTGGCCATACGTCTTGATAGACGCCTTCGGGATAGACGGGTGAGACCACCTTCTCTGGGGCCTTCTTGTCGGGGTTGTGTATCTCTGCTGGGGGAGCGGTCTGGGGTTGAGCCAGTACTGGGGGAGGTGAAGGAACCCATGCAGTTAGGGGGTGTCTCTACATCATACATCTCCCCGGAGATTCGCAGGAAAAAAGGTGTATGTTTTTTTTTGTGGGAAAAAGGGACATTTTGTTGGGACCTGTCCTGCAATTCCTAAACAAAAGGAGTCTCAATTAACTCTTGATAGTCTTGAGTTGGATAAACAAGGGGTGCATTTGTTACCAACCTGCAGTTCCCACTTTGTCCTGTCAGCAGAGGTGGTGCTAGAGAGCAAAACTGTGTAAATTTCGGTGTTTGTTGACAGTGTAGCCAGAGTCAGCATTGTTGATGCTGAGTTTGTGAAAACTCATGGTCTTGATTGCTGTTCTTTAGCTGAACCTATGAACCTATTTCCATCTTTGCCATTGACTCGGTGCCACTTGCACAGAAAGCATTTACTCAGATTGTACATAATGTAAAACTGAGGGTGGGGTCAGTTCATTGTGAAATAATCCCTTGCTATGTCCTGGCCAATCTTCCCACACCGATTATTTTGGGTATTCCTTGGCTTGTTAAACATAATCTGTTGGTGGATTGGCAAGACGGGGAGATTACTGCCATGAGAATTGTTTAGATATTTCCCTTGCTACTGTCTCTACGGAAATATTACCTGCTTTTCTGTCTGGTTTTGAGGACGTTTTTTCTGAGAGGGGGTGTCAGGATTTGCCTCCTCATCGTGTTTATGACTGTCCTATTAACCTTACCCCCGGAGCTAAACTACCGAAATCCAGACTGTATAATGTTTCTGGCCATGAAGGATTTCATTGCGGAAAGTCTGGAGAAGGGACATATGAGACCCTCATCTTCGCCCGTGGCATCAGGGTTCTTCTTTGTGAAGAAAAAAGATGGCAGTCTACGTCCCTGTTTAGATTTCTGGGAATTAAATCAAATTACCATGTGTGATCCATACCCTCTTCCTCTGATTCCTGATTTGTTCAGCCAGGTTGTAGGAGCTAAGGTATTCTCCAAGTTGGATTTAAGGGGAGCCTATAACCTGGTTAGAATCAGAGAAAGGGACGAATGGAAAACAGCGTTCAATACCCCGGAAGGACATTTTGAGAGGTTGGTTTGCCTTTCGGTTTGACCAATGCACCTGTGGAATTCCAACATTTCATAAATGATATTTTCCATCATTTGATTGGGAGGTTTGTGGTGGTCTATCTGGACGATATTTTGGTTTACTCATCTGATTTTGAGACTCATCGGGGGCATGTTAAGCAGGTGCTCCAGATATTAAGGGATAACAAACTTTATGCCAAACTGGAAAAATGTGTTTTCGCTGTTCAGGAGGTGAAGTTTTTGGGGTACTTGTTGTCATCTTCGGGTTTTCGGATGGATCCGGAGAAGATCCGTGCAGTCCTTGACTGGGAATATCCCGAGAACCTGAAGGATCTACAACGTTTTCTGGGCTTTACTTATTTTTAGCGGAAATTCATCCAAAATTACTCTGTTATTGTGAAACCCCTTACTGACATAACTAAGGCATAACGAAATGGTCGGATCCTTCTCTCCAGGCTTTTTCTTCCTTAAAGAATCATATTGCCACTGCACGTATACTCAGTCAATCCGATGTTTCCCAACCCTTCATTGTGGAAGTTGATGCGTCGGATGTCGGGGTTGGGGCTGTGTTGTCTCAGGGTTCGTCCCCTGGTAAATGGCGTCCATGCGCCTTCTTTTCTAAAAAATTGTCTTCGGCTGAGAGAAATGATGACGTGGGTAATAGGGAACTTTTGGCGATCAAATTGGCGTTCGAGGAATGGCGCCATTGGTTGGAGGGGGCTGTCCATCCTATTAGTGTTATTACTGACTATAAGAACCTGTCATATGTCCAGTTAGCTAAACGTCTCAACCCTAGGCAAGCCAGGTGGTCCCTGTTTTCTACTAGGTTCAATTTTGTTGTCTTTTTTCATCCAGGGGTCAAAAATGTCAAGGCTGATGCTTTGTCCTGGAGCTTCCCTATTGGTGGTGACCATGAGAACCCTTCCCCGATATTACAGAAAAGGGTAGTCATTTCGGCACTGTATCCTGAACTGGAGGGTGAGGTGTTGGAGGCTCAGGGCAACGCACCTGCCTCCTGCCCTTCAGGAAGGTTATTTGTACCATCTAATCTGCCCCGCAGATTAATTAAGCAACATCATAACTCTGTTCTTGCTTGGCATCCAGGTGGTAAGGCAACCGCGGACTTCCTTTCTCGTCATTTTTGGTGGCCGGGGCTGCATTGGGATGTGATTATACACGTAGCTGCTTGTAGTATTTGCATGCATTCTAAAGTTTCACATACCCGTCTGTCTGGTACTCTTCTTCCGCTACCTATCCCTAGTAGGCCATGGACACACTTGCCCATGGATTTTATTACTGACCTACTGGTTTCTGCAGGCAAAACGGTGGTTTTGGTGGTAGTAGATAGGTTCAGTAAAATAGTTCACTTCGTCACATTGCATGCACTTCCAAATGCCAAGACACTTGCTCAGGTGTTCATAAATGAGATTGTGAAGCTTCACGGGGTTCTCTCTGATGTGATGTCAGATGAGGGGACCCAGTTTGTTTCCAAGTTCTTGAAGGCATTCTGCTCTCGACTGGGGGTGCAGCTGTCCTTTTCCTCTGCCTTCCACCCTCAGTTGAATGGTCAGACTGTGCGGGTCAATCAGAATTTGGAGACCTACCTCAGGTGTTTCGTCTCCGAAAGTCAGGAGGATTGGGCATCCTACTTACCGCTGGCAGAATTTGCCATTAATAATCATCATCAAGAATCCACTGGCAGGTCACCGTTCTTCGGTGCATACGGTTATCACCCACAGTTTGGTACCTTTAGTGGGGGAGGAGCTTCAGGAGTTCGTGAGGAGGAACGGTTTGCTTCGTTGCTATCCTCGGTATGGCAGGGTGTTCTGAGTAATTTAAAGATCATGGGAGACAGGTATAAATGCATAGCTGACAGAAAACACTTGCCAGGTCCAGACCTGGATGTGAATGACTTTGTGTAGTTGTCTACCATGAATATAAGATTGAAAGTTCCTTCTTGGAAGCTGGGACTTAGGTTTATTGGTCCCTATAAAATAACTGCCATCATTAACCCAGCAGCATTTCGTCTTGAACTTCCTGAGCCCCTTAAGGTCCACAACGTGTTCCACAGGTCCTTACTCAAAAAGTATGTGGAACCTCTTGAGCCCTCACCACTGCCACCGACCCCAGTAATGGTTGATGGTAATCTGGAGTTCCAAATTTCGAGGAGTGTAGATTCTCATCTCCAACGTCGTTCTCTACAATACTTGGTGCACTGGAAAGGCTATGGTCCAGAAGAGAGGATGTGGGTTTCAGCGGCAGAGGTGAAAGCTCCCAGGTTGGTTTGCTCATTCCACGCCTCTTATCCTGAGAAACCCGGTCCTGAGTGTCTAGAGGTCACTCGTAGGGGGGAGAGGGATACTATCACGGGTTTGTCAGAAGTAACAGACAGTCGCCCTGCAGTTGGTTTCAGGAGATCTCTACATTTGGTATTACTGACATCTTCTTAGAGGCTGTCTCTAGGACCCAGCGGCTACCTTCCTCTGTCTAATTAACACTCTGCCTGGGTGTATAAATACCTGCTGTGTTTCAGAGGGAGGTTCCGGTGATATTCATTACTACTTGAGAAGGCTTTCGCAAGAGAAGTACTTCGTCCTCTCTGGAGCTTGAGGATGTGTGCGCATTTGTCTGGAGTCGTCTAAAGCTAAGCAATTTCCCCCTGTTTGTGTACTCTTGTTGTCTATAGTGTTTAGTGGAGATTGACTAGTGCTCATCTCCTCCCTTCCCTAGCCTTAGCTATACGCCAGGGAAAGACAGGGCGAGGCACGCATGTGGCGATTGGTGAAGAGCCAATACAGGGACGGGGAGACAGGGTGATGCTAGATCAACCTAGGAAGTCTCAAAGTCTTTCTCACACCTTGCATGACACTCATGTCACTGATGTATGTTGTCTTGACCCTGGAAAGGCCAGCAATCAGTGCTTCAATTGAACTTGCATCTGAAGTACAATTGAATATAGGGAGCCGGCCTTTTACCAGTTCTCCAAGCTAGCTATTTAGTAACTGGTTTGAAGAACACCCAAATTTCCCTCTTGGGAGCACCATCCCCAGCTGGCTGCGCCCGGGGCATATGCCTTTCATCCCCCCACCCTTAGTTATTCCCCTGCATCTTGGTATTACTGTGAAGCTCAGCCTCAGACCTTGATTTACGCTGTACATTGCAATAATGTTTTTCAGTATATATCATAAATCAGTGATCGCCAACCTTTCTTACCTTGAGAGCCACATTCAGCTCTGTGAGCATTTCGTGAGCCACATCAAAAGTTTCCCCCCTCCCCTGGAATAGTGACATCCAGCTTCTGCATTCCCACCAGTAGTGACACCCAGACCCCCATTATCTGTATAATCACAGCCAAAGCTTCCCCACAGAAAGTATACCAAGACATAGGGGCGGTCATATCATTGTGCACAGGAGTCCTATAGGTAAAGGTGCCCATTTCGACCTCCAAAGCAGGTGCAATTGTTCATTATGATGGACTGCAAAGGGCCCATATGCTGTTCTTGCACAGGACCTCTCTTCTGTCTGTGTCCGCCAGTGCCAAAGCAGTATACTTGCATATAGGGGTTCCTACCTTACCCTCATTCAGTATCCTTGCATCTAGTACTCCCACCAGAATATCGCATCCAGCTTCAAGCATATCTTTTATCTGGGAGTATCATCCTATGTCCAGCTTAGTACTTATTCTATCTCTCCAACCCCAAGACCAGTATATGTGCATCCAGATCTGCTCTTCTATGTTGGGGCTACTCATAAAAGTAACCATCAGGAGTCCTGCTCCTCATAGTTGTTTGCTAGACCTGATGCTAATGCACCAAGCTTGCAGACAGCCGCGAGCCACACATCATGGTCCCGCAAGCCACATGTGGCTCCTGAGCCACAAGTTGGGGATCCCTGATATAAGTAATCACATGATTGCAGGTTAAAGTCTTCTACAGGGGATAAACAATCAAGTAAGAGAAAAAATATATACCGCATTTTTCGGACTATAAGACGCACCAGACCATAAGACCCACCTAGGTTTTAGAGGAGATAAATAGAAAAAACAAATGTAAGCAAAAAATGTGGTCATGATGTCCTGTTAATGGCGAGGGGTCTAATGTTGACACTGTTATACAGGTAATGTCCCCAATTATGTTAATATCTCCCATCCTGGTATATATGGCCCCCTCCTTCCTGTTATACGTGCCCTCATCCCCATCCTGATATGCATTGCACCCATCATCCTCATCCTTGTATGCATGGCCCCCCTCATCCCTCTTCCTGTTATGTATTGCACCCTTCATCCTGGTATGTATGGCCCCCCTCATCCCTCTTCCTGGTATGTATGGCCCCCTTCATCCCTCATCCTGCTATGTATGGCCCCCTTCATCCCTCATCCTGGTATGTATGTATGTATGGCCCCCATTCATCCCTCTTCCTGGTACGTAAGGCACCCCTCATCCCTCTTCCTGGTATGTATGGCACCCTTCATCCTGGTATGTATGGCCCCTCTCATCCCCATACTGGTAGGTATGGCACCCTTCATCCCTCATCCTGATATTTATGGCTCCCCTCATCCCTCTTCCTGGTAAGTATGGCACTAGTGATGAGCGAGCACTAAAATGCTAGGGTACTTGTTGTTTGAGTCGAGCAAATTGGAATGCTCGAGTGCTTGGTCCGAGTAACGAGCCCAATGTAAGTCTATGAGAAACTTGAGCATTTTTCCGGAGGCTCCCCCCGGCGGTCTGCAGAGAGCCTAAAAATTGCCCAAATCGATGGGAATAGTGCTCAAATGACATGGGAACAGCATGGGGAAGACCCCTGGAAGCATGTCTGTCTCCCAGGTCACTGCTGTCAACAATGTTGTCAGAGGTATTACGCCACTTTTACTGACTCACAATAAAACATACAGAAACGAAACCAAAATGGATTTTCCTGGGACATATGTTAAGGAACATCCTTTCCAGGGTAATGACTTGTATATAAGGCCAAATAATTATACAAAAACAAAAATGCTGCTCCACACCTTGGGCTATGTTCACATGTAGCGTTTTTGATGCGTTTTTTCACTTTTGCATTGCTTTTAACTAAGACAAATGCATCCACCGGGAAATGTCATTTTAACATTTTACAACCTTATCTGGCCATGTAGTGTGTGACACATCATCAGAAACATCCTGTTTCATTTATGATGGGACTCTGAAAGTCACAAAGCCTATTTTTATAGGGCCATCAGGGGCCCTTACTTTTCTTAAAGGGCCAGCAGTCTGCCCTCGCTATTGTTAGAGAGCCATAAGTTGGCTATGCTTTGATGTTCCCATTATTAACGAATGGGTCTCCTATACTGTTATTGCGTATGCAGTGACTGTAAGAGCTGCCAAAAATTTGGACGCAACCCAGTATTCCTTTCAAGAGATATAGAGGAGGGTCTCAGTAAAAACAATGTTCCCATTATGAAGGAGCGGGTCTCCTATACTGGTAATTGTCCATGCTGTGACTGCAAGGGCTGCCAAAATTTGGGAAGAACCCCACTAACAATTTAAAGACACATAGAGCTGGGCCACACTAAGGAGTATGACATGTTCCCATTAGAAAGGAGAGGGTCTGCTATTCAGTTATAGGGTATGCAGTGAGTCCAATGGCTGCCAAAATTTAGGAAAAACCCTACTAACAATTTTAAGACACATAGAGCTGGGCCACAGTAACGACGTGTTCCCATTAGAAAGGAGAGGGTCTGCTATGCAGTTATAGGGTATGCAGTGAGTCCAACGGCTGCCAAAATTTAGAAAAAACACCACTAACAATTTAAAGACACATAGAGGTGGGCCACAGTAACGACATGTTCCCATTAGAAAGGAGAGGGTCTGCTATGCAGTTATAGGGTATGCAGTGAGTCCAACGGCTTCCAAAATTGAGAAAAAACACCACTAACAATTTAAAGACACATAGAGGTGGGCCACAGTAATGACATGTTCCCATTAGGAAGGAGAAGGTCTCCCATACTGTTTGCCTATGCAGTGACTGCAATGACTGTCAAAAATTTGGAGGCACTCCAATGCCCCTTGCAAGAGATGTAGAGGTCAGAAGACCTCCAGAAAACAATGTTCACATTATTAGGGAGTGTGTCTCCCATACTGTTTGCCTATGCAGTGAAGCAACCGCTGCCAAAAATTTGGAGGAACTCCAGTGCCCCTTGCAAGAGACGTAGAGGTCGGAGGGCCTCCTGAAAACAATGTTCCCATTATTAGGAAGTGGGTCTCTCATATTGTTTACCTGTGCAGTGAAGAAACGGCTGCCAAAAATTTGGAGGAACTCCAATGTCCCTTGCAAGAGACGTAGATATGTTGATATGGTACATATGGTGGTGATATGGTGGTGGAAGATGAGGATGCGGAGAAGAAGGAGGACAAGAGCAAATAGACAAAATCAGGAAGCGTATACACATGTCTGGGTGTAAAGACAGAAATGCATGGGAATAGAGTTAGACCTCCCAAGAAAAAGACACTGTATTTGAGTTTATGTTACGCTGCTATCATTTGGTGGTGTTGAGAAGTTCGGCCCAATCCAGCACATGTTCACTTTTATAATAGTTAGCCTGTCAGCATTTTCAGTTGACAGGCGGATGCGCCTATCAGTTATAATTCCACCAGCGGCACTAAAAACCCGGTCTAACAAAATGTTAGCGGCAGGGCAGGCCAGAACCTCCAAGGTGTAGAGAGCCAGTTCATGCCTCGTGTCCACCTTGGATACCCAATAATTATAAGGCACAGAGGACGTTGGTACGGTCAGCAATGTACTCCCTCAGCATCTTCTGAAACTTGTCCCTCCTTGTGAGAGTACCACGCACATCAGGGCTTGTATGATGGGGAGGTCTGAGAAAACTGTCCCAGAACTTTGACAGTGTTCCCCTGCCTCTGCTGGATTGCATTTGTGTCTCTCTCACCTGTACTCCTTGGTTGTCCAACAAACTGTGACCTCTGCCGCCAGCGTTTTCATATGGGAATTTTTTTAATAATTCCCCAACAAAGGCATTCTGGTACGGCCCCATTTTATTAGGCCTGTCCAGCGTGGGAATAAGAGACAAAAAGTTTTCCTTGTAGCGTGGGTCTAGAAATGTCACCAATCAGTAATGACTGTCACACAAAATTTGGACAACGCGAGGGTCATGGGAAAGGCAGCGTAATATAAACTCAGCCATGTGTGCCAGACTGCAAAGAGGCAAGACTTCCGCGTCCTCACCCAGAGGACGACTGACCATGCTCTCCTCCTCATCCTCCTCCTCTTCCGCCTGCTCCCTGTCCTCAGGCCATCCACGCTGAACAGACGGTATGACAGTTGTGTAGGTAGTACCATCTGTAGCGCAGGAAACTAGCTCCTGTTCTTCCTCCTCCTCTTCCTCATTGTCACCCAATCCACGTTGGGATGAGATGAGGCTGGGCTGTGTGGAATCACCCTGTATCGTTCCTTGCTCTATCTAATCGTGCTCCGCCTGCAATGCATCCTCTTTAATTGTGAGCAGAGAGCATTTTAAAAGACAGAGAAACAGGATGGTGACGCTAATTATGGAGTCATCGCCACTCACCATCTTGGTGGAGTCCTCAAAGTTTTGGAGGATGTTACATACGTCTGACATCCATGTCCACTCCTGAGGTCTTATGTGTGGAGTCTGACCTGAACACCGACGGCCTTGTTGATGCTGGTAGCAAACAACTGCCCTCTTGTGCTCACAAATCCTTTCCAACGTCTGCAATATAGAGTTCCAACGCATGGGGACATCGCAGATCAGTCCATGAACTGAACGCTGTGCAGGGACAAGGACGTGGACATGCTTGCTGATGGTGCCAGTTGAGAGTGTGCAACGACAGGTGCAGGGTGGGAGGCATCTTTGCATGCGCCATGGACAGGTGATTGGCGTGCACGCACAATAGCGGAACAAGCAGTGGTGTCACCCGCAGACACTGTTGCTGGACCCTGGGGTTCAGCCCACTTAGTCGGGTGCTTTGCTGCCATGTGCCTGATCATGCTGGTGGTGGTCAGGCTGCTAGTTTTGCTACCCCTGCTGATGCTGGCCTGGCAGGTGGTGCAAATGGCCTTTTTGGGGTTATCTGCAGTGTCTTTAAAAAATAACCAGACTCGGGAAAACCTAACAAGTGTACTGGCAACTTCCATCATGTTGGCGTTACGGGTAACGCTTTCCCACCTTGTGTCTGTGGCCACCACACTGCTTCTTCCTGCCTGTTGTGGTGCTACGCCTCCCTCCCCCTGTGTGCAGCTGTCCTCACTCTGTATGTTCCCCTGCCAGGTTGGGTCAGTTACTACATCATCCACCACCTCGTCTTCCACTTCCACACCCTGGTCCTCCTCCTGACTTTCTGGCAATTGTGTCTCATCATCATCATCATCCACACTTTCCCACCGTCGCCTTTGTGTGACCGTGGCTGCTCTAATATTTGGGCATCGCTATACGCGTTCTCCTCTTGACTCGCTTGAACCTGGCCGGGCGAGAGGTCCGAATCTACAAATGGAAAAGTGAACAGCTCTTCTGAGTGTCTAAGTGTGGGATCAGTTGTCTCTGGGCACTCGGTATGGTGGGAGGAAGGAGGATCAGGGTGAGGAATATGCGGCCCAGACTCACAGCTACTGAGACTTGACCGTGTGGAAGACAGGGTGGTGGTGGTGGCAAAGTAACTGGAAGCATTATCTGCTATCCAACGAACAGCCTTTTGACACTGCTCTGGGTTCAATAGTTGTGGACTGTGGTCCTCTAATAATTGGGACAGGAAGGTCGAGCGACAAGATGTGGGTGTTTGTTGTGGCACAATTTCAGCTTGCCCACAGTCATGTCCTCGGCCTCTGCATGCACTATCACCAGCACGTCCACTTCCCCGTCCTTTGCCACGCACCTTGCCCATTTTTAATGGAGGACAATATTTTACACGTTCACGAGAAATGGCTCATTTTGGATCGCAGTTATATGTGATACGTCTGACAGAGAACCACGATTTTAAATAGCAGGCCTGTAATTTACTAATATTATTCTTCACAGACACCTAGTGTGAATAACTTGACCGACACACTGCAACAGAATGGAAATGGAAAATATGTCTGATTTTGGAACAGTCTTATAGGTGATATGTCTGACAGAGAACCACGGTTTTAAATAGCAGGCCTGTAATTTACTAATACTATTCTTCACAGACACCTAGTGTGAATAACTTGACCAACACACTGCAACAGAATGGAAAAGGAGGCCAATATTTTCCACGTTCAGTTCAAATTTCTGGATTTTTATCGCTGAAATATGGAACAGATCTGGCTTTATTCTGCAGTGAGAACAAGCAAATGGAACAGAAAAATTGTGTACTCTGGATTTCTAATTAAGCAAATAACCAGGATTAAGATAAAAAAAAATTGCCCTGGCCCCTGATATCTGGTGCTATGTCTACAAATATCTGTAATTATTACAGCAGCAGCAGACATGATGTTCAATGGACCCTCTTGTGCTGTATCATACACTGCAGTCTGCCACATACACTGCCTGCCTGCCTAGCACTGATTATATGCAGCTGGACTAGTCCTCAGAAGGACTGTTAGTTCAGATGGATATATATATATATATGTACAGTGGGTATGGAAAATATTCAGACCCCTTTAAATTTTTCACTCTTTGTTTCATTGCAGCCATTTGGTAAATTCTAAAAAGTTCATTTTTTCTCATTAAAGTACACTCTGCACCCCATCTTGACTGAAAAAAACAGAAATGTAGAAATTTTTGCAAATTTATTAAAAAAAGAAAAACTGAAATATCACATGGTCATAAGTATTCAGACCCTTTGCTCAGTATTGAGTAGAAGCACTCTTTTGAGCTAGTAGAGCCATGAGTCTTCTTGGGAATGATGCAACAAGTTTTTCACATCTGCCATTCTTCCTTGCAGATGCTCTCCAGTTCCGTCAGGTTGGATGGTGAAGGTTGGTGGGCAGCCATTTTCAGGTCTCTCCAGAGATGTTCAATTGGGTTTAGGTCAGGGCTCTGGCTGGGCCAGTCAAGAATGGTCACAAAGTTGTTCTGAAGCCACTCCTTTGTTATTTTAGCTGTGTGCTTAGGGTCATTGTCTTGTTGGAGCGTGAACCTTCGGCCAAGTCTGAGGTCCAGAGCACTCTGGGAGAGGTTTTCATCAAGGATATCTCTGTACTTGGCCGCATTCATGTTTCCTTCAATTGCAACCAGTCGTCCTGTCCCTGCAAGTGAAAAACTCCCCCATAGCATGATGCTGCCACCACCATGTTTCACTCTTGGATTTGTATTGGGCAGGTGATGAGCAGTGCCTGGTTTTCTCCACACATACCGCTTAGAATTATCACCCAAAAGTTCTATCTTCGTCTCATCAGACCACAGAATCTTATTTCTCATAGACTCGGAGTCCTTCATGTGTTTTTGAGCAAACTCTATGCAGGCTTTCATATGTCTTGCACTGAGGAGAGGCTTCCATCGGGTCACTTTGCCATAAAGGCCCAATTGGTGGAGGGCTGCAGTGATAGTTGACTTTGTGGAACTTTCTCCCATCTCACTACTGCATCTCTGGAGCTCAGCCACAGTGATCTTGGGTACTTCTTTACCTCTCTCACCAAGGCTCTTCTCCCACGATTGCTCAGTTTGGCTGAATGGCCAGGTCTAGGAAGACTTCTGGTGGTCCCAAACTTCTTTATTACTTCTTTATTACTTCAAGGATTATGGATACCACTGTGCTCTTACGAACCTTGAGTAATGCAGAAATTCTTTTGTAACCTTGGCCAGATCTGTGCCTTGCCACAATTCTGTCTCTGAGCTCCTTGGGCAGTTCCTTTGAGCTCATGATTCTCAATTAGTCTGACATGCACTGTGAGCTGTGAGGTCTTATATAGACAGGTAATTAAACACAGCTAGACTCCAATGAAGGAGTAGAACCATCTCAAGGAGGATCACAAGGAAATGGACAGCATGTGACTTAAATATTTGTGTCTGAGCAAAGGGTCTGACTACTTATGACCATGTGATATTTCAGTTTTTCTTTTTTAATAAATTTGCAAAAATTTCTACATTTCTGTTTTTTTCAGTCAAGATGGGGTGCAGAGTGTACATTAGTGAGAAAAAATTGAACTTTTTAGAATTTACCAAATGGCTGCAATGCAACAAAGAGTGAAACATTTAAAGGGGTCTTAATACTTTCCGTACCCACTGCATAGAGTGCTTTCCTTTTTTAAAATATTTTCTTACTTGTCGATGAACTGTGCCTGATATTGCATGTGAATGGGGATGAGAATACAATATCAGCCATAGCCCAAGGATAAAAGTGGCGCTGTTTCTTTATTTTCTGATCAGTTTTTTCTTTATCTTTTCTATATTTCAAACTGTTTATCGAAACATTATACAGTGAAAAGTGCAAAAGCAAATGAAATGAGGACATAAGACCTCGAGGCTTAGGCTATGTGCCCACAATGCAGATTTGAATCAGAAATTTCCTGAGCATTTCTGCATCTCCTTGGCAGAAAAAACGCATGCGGATTTCACATGCGTTTTTTCAGCGTTTTTACATGTGTTTTTTTCAAGCGTTTTTCCAAGCGATTTTGAGCATCACTTGGAAAAGGGCTTGACAAGTTGGTCACACAATATAAATCCATGCAACTGGAAATGCCACCACAGAAACGCATTAAATCCGCATCATGGGCACTCAGCCTTAATAAACAATAACAAATTTGATAGCGACAATGAGTGTGGACAAACAAAAGAAAATATATCAGAGCATCATAATCGTAATAGTGTGACAGCAAGAAGATAATAAATATAATACGAGTATATATTATATGACTTCCTCGAAATTAGTCAATTAAGATGTCCTCAATCTGGACATTTCCAGTCAAACGAACATTGGGTCTACTATTCTGGCAGGGATAACCAAAGATGAAACTGTGTCACTTTTATTCTCAACTGAAGATTGGCCGTCACTGTCCTGAAGTACAATGCAGTCAGTGGTAGAGTCATCTCGATATGACTACAAAGAGCACCATTCCATGTCACAGTTATACAAGTCTATTCATAACAGGCAGAGACCTAGGAGGACGATGAAGGAAATCAACAAGACGCCAAAATAAGACTTACTCATTATCATGGGAAATTTGCATGCCAAAGTAGGCCACGGCAAACATGGAACTGTTGTTGAAAACTTTGGACTTGGTGAATGAAACAATGCTGGAGGAAGATTCATTGAATTTTGTACAAAAGATCAACTGTCCACCGTGAACACCTTCTTCCAAAATCATAAACAGAGACATCACCAAACAGGAGGACATCACCAAATGGGGCCTATTAAAATGAGATTGACTACAAATGTGTTCACCAAAGATGGAGGTTGTCAATCATTACTGTGAAAACAAGGCCAGGAGCTGACTGTGTAACTGATTATGAACTTTTACAATCAAAGATTAGGCATTAACCATTAAGTGATAAGAATCAATTTCTGCATCCTTTTGGGTATCAGTGTAATAGTAAGGAAGGGTGTAAGGGTGTAGACTGTAAATACTGTATATACTTCTCTCCCCCAAGTAAAATCTCAGTTATGGTTAAGAACTTCGGATGGTTTGAAGAAAGTGAAGAATGTCACATACACAGCCACACATCAGAGGGAGGACACAAATTGTCTATAGGGTGTCAAAGCTACAACTCGCCCACTACTACCTCGCTGGGGCACCTTACATCAGTTTGCTAATTTTGTAATTTTGTAAATTAGTATGGAATGTATCATTATTCTGACAGTCTCTAAGAGAAGCTGTAGGGCACCAGACCCAAAGAAATCATCTGTGTCTGTTATCCCTTCCTTTGGACTATGTAGTCATTGGCAATCTGTGCTAGGTGGTGCTATAAACAGTTCAAAAAGTTTTGCAAATGCAAAGAGAAAAACAGAAAAAAGCACTCACCATCAGATGCGGGTATAAAGTCCTTTAATCCAGATTGGACATTCAAAAACAACGGTTGGCTAAGGTGTGTGGGGGTGAAGAGTGGACTGTATCATTGTTCTATTACAGGTGCATCTCACTAAATTAGAATATCATCAAAAAGTTAATTTATTTCAGTTCTTGAATACAAAAAGTGAAACTCATATATTATATAGAGTCATTATAAACAGAATGATCTATTCCAAGTGTTTATTTGTGTTAATGTTGTTTATTATGGCTTACAGCCAATGAAAACACAAAAGTCATTATCTTAGTAAAGTAGAATAATTAACAAAAAACACCTGCAAAGGCTTCCTAAGCATTTAAAAAGGTCCCTTAGGCTTCACAATCATGGGGAAGACTGCTGACTTGACAGATGTCCAGAAGGCAGTCATTGACACACTCCACAAGGTCCCAGAGTTTCAATTTTCATTTGGAAATCAAGGTCCCAGAGTCTGGAGGAAGAGTGAAGAGGCACACAATCCAAGCTGCTTGAGGTCTAGTGTGAAGTTTCTACAATCAGTGATGGTTTGGGGAGCCATGTCATCTGCTGGTGTAGGTCCACTGTGTTTTATCAAGACCAAAATCATCTACCAGGAAATTTTAGAGCACTTCATGCTTCCCTCTGCCAATAAGCTTTTTGGAGATGCAGTTGACGCGCCCCCTGGGACATATTCCTTTTTGAGGGGAATACCCGGCACCGGATCAGATGGGGGGTTGTAGTCTCCGAGCGGCTGTGACCCGGCCCCGTGCCCAGGGCGTCAAGCTCAGTGTTATGTGGCAGCTTTACAGATGTTACTAAAGTTCTTTTGTGTCGACTACGCCACCCGTTGTGATGCGGTCACTGTGGCCGCCGCTGCAGCAGGGTCCGCTGAGGCTGATGGTGGATGCGCAGCTTGGTGGGATAACCCCCAACGGGAGGGGTATAGCCTCAGAGGGGACAGGCGCAGAGGATGGGGGTTGTGGTGGTGCGGTGCAGCCGGCAATGAAGACAGACTCGGGTTGTGCAGTTAAGGGTGTTTACTTACTGCAGATGTTGTACTGGTCACTCCAGCTGCTAGTGACCACCCGAGCCGTGCTGCGTCCACCAGGTCCTGGATCCAGCCAACCCCCAAACAAGTCCGGAGCGTGGCCCTGAGCTCTCCCTCTGTCCTTTCTTCAGCCGTCCCCACCAGTGATTCACCTAGGTCCAGCTCCCTCGGGCCTTCTGTTGGGACACCCTTGGCCCTGGGTTCCCTGACCCTTCATGTGGTGTGCCTTCGGGGTGAATATGGTGGGTGACCGTGGCAGACGCTGCCCACGGTCTCCGGTCTCTGGCTGGGGAGTGTTTTTACCCCCACCAGCTTGGGTTCCGGTACCCTGATGCTGACTCCTCACCCGGTGCTCTGATTTGGGTTCTTGGGTCCCTTCAGTCTTCCCCCTCTGGGTCTTTCTCTGCTCCACTCTCTCTCTCTCCAGGGCTGCTGTTTCCTTCTCTCTCCTCTCCAACTCACTTTCTGCGTCTGAACTTGTCCTCTGCAGCTGACTGACCCTGATTCTAGTTGGTGCCCTCCTTATATATCCCTCTATGTGTGAGCTCAGGTGACCAGCACCCAATGAGCTCCTATCACTACCCAGACTGCTCCCCCTATCTGCCCCTACACTACATGGGATGTACCACCCCCCTCCCACTCCAGCCAGGAACAGGCTCGGTTGTACCTGCACATTTCTAAGTGGGAGTACCGTCGGCCTGCTCCTCTGAAATGGGATGTATGTAGTGCATGCAGTCTATCTGAGCTCAGTTCCACACTCCATCCTTACCCGGGAGTGGAATATCACACCTCTGGGTTGAGGTGCAATACCCCTGTAGCAGCCGAATCCTCAGGGTGCTACATTCCCCCCTGGTAAATCACAGCACGTCCTCGGGCTGTAAAGACATAAAACACCAAAACATACAATTTTTTTTTTCATATAAACATATAAAACATATAAAACATTATATATATAAAACTTTTTTTTATATAAACATTCTCGTAGACTTCTCTTGTCTCTGGTTCCTCCTCCGGACACTGTGCAACGTGTGTCCGGGAAAAGTGCGACAGTCTCTCTGGTTTTCTATAAAACCGGTAGGGGGCGCTTTAGGAAGCGCAACTATATACAGGGAGAAGTTGGAAGTTGGCCGCTCTCAGTCCTCGGCCAGGTAGAGGGAAGGGAATGGCTGCTCACTGTCCTCAGCCTGTAGGATAAAGGGGTTAACGGGTAAACAGTTCACTGGTCCCAACGGGGACTATTTTAGCTCTAACGGTTCACTGTGCCCCGACGGGCAACTATATACAGTCTCTACTCCCGTCCTCAACGACGGCTCCCTCCTGCTTTTTCTTGATATGGTGTTGCTTCAGACCCGTCCGGGTCCTCTGGCTCCTCCTCCCCGTACCGCAACTCCTCCTCCGTCAAGCGGTGTACGTGGAGGGCGTAAGGTCCTTTGGCACACTTGTGCCGGGTGAAAGTGACCTCATCTCCGACGTAGAGGTCACGGCCTTTGTGACCTTCCGGCAGGTGGGACTCGACGTCTCTGCGGGTCACAAAAACGTCACCGCGGTTGTTACGGTCCCGAATAAAGCCCCACCCATGCTGCGGGTTGAACTTTATCACCGTCCCGATGGTGCGGGGACAGTGCGCTGCACGGGGGTTCCTCCTAGTCCGGCTCTTCTGCTCCGCGCTCCGGATTTGGGCCTGTTGTTCTCTGACCCGCCTCTCCTCCCGTTCTCTCTTAAACTCTGCTAGCTGCTGACGACAACACTCAGTACGCTCAGCGGCGACTGCCCGAGTTTCTCCGGTGAACCCCATCAAATCTTCTCCCGTGGGGTCCCACACGAATTGGGCTTCTTCTAAAGGAGGCGAGACCCGAGTCACGGGCTTCGGAGCCGGGATCAGGGGCTCACACAAGGGCCCTAGTCTTTGTTGCCGCTCCAGCTCATGGTATCCTTCGGGCCAGATGAAGGGCCGCCCGTCCGGCCATGTGAGCTGGCTGAAGAGGTCCTCCCCCAGGTGTGGCACCCTTGGTATTGCGGGCGCGGGCGCGGTGGTGGTGGCGCCCGGGTTGCCCAGGCCTTGCGGCCAGGCCTGGGGCACCTGGAATGTGAAGGGCACCGTTAGGACGGCGGCGCCCTGGGCTACCTGGCCTTGCGGCCAGGCCGGAGGCTCCGCGGAGGTAGGGGGCGCTGTTGGTGGTGCGGCGCCCGGGGGTACTAGGCCTTGCGACCAGGCTGGTGGTAATTCCTGCTTTGTCACGCTCCGGGTCGAGGCGCGTGACGTCACAGGGGTCGCTGCGGCGGCTTCCGGTCGGGGCCTAGTCCATAGCGGTGACATGGCGGCTACGGGCACAGCAGGGGGACTTTCGGGCTCTGCGACGGGGAGCTGGGGCAGGTAAGCGGTGTCATGGCTTGGGGTATAGGCATCCCCTTTACCTGCCTCCATGCGTTCGGCTCCCTCCTCGGCGCCGTCTCCGGCCTTGGGTCCTCCCGCGCCATCCTCAGAGGCGGTCTGCTTCCTCTTCCAGGGTAGCGCGCTCCGTTGACTGGTCTCTGCTTGCTGGGCCATCTCCCGGCTCCACTCCGCCAGTATCTCACGCTGTACCCGGGCCATCCTCCTTGCGAGGCCCTCCAGGGCAGTTTGTGCACACTCCCGGTCTCGGGGGAGCTGCGCTAAGATCTCCGCTAGACCTAGCGGGGTTGTGGACTCTAGCAGGCTCCTGACCATCGGGTCGGTGCTGCTCTGCTCTGCTTCCGGCAGGCTCCTGGCCAGCGGGCCGGTGCTGCTCTGCCCTCCTTCCTCGGTCTCTAGCAGACTCCTGGCCAGCGGGCCGGTGCTGTTCTGCTTTTTCTCCATATCCGGGTAAGCTTCTCCGCTACTCCTCGTTAGACTTCTTGCCTCCGGGTGCGCTCGCTCCAGACTGCTCCAAGCGACACCCATCTTTGTTCTCTCCTTTCGTCTCCTCCCACTTCGAGGGCGGTCCCGGGGCAACTCGGTGACTGTCAGCTCCAGGGGTAGTTCTTTCACGCTGACAGACACCTCCAGCATCACAGTCTCTGTTGGTGGGGGCGGTTTCCACTTTTGGCGCCATTTTCTGTCCTGGCCCACGATGGGAGGTGGCCTCCTGCCCTCCTTTGGCACGCCCATAATGGCGTCCGCTGCTCTTCCAAGGCGGGAAATCTGCGGTTTTGGCGGGAATCGCTTCCCAGTGGCGGGAAACTCTGCAGATGGCGGGAACAAGTTGGAAATGGCGGACAATCGGCGGGAAACGACTGGTGATGGAGTCCGATGGCGTGGACCCTCCGGAACCGGCGGGAGACTTCTTTCTGAGGTAAACTTGCACTTTTCTTCAGGCACGCAGTACCCGGGTGTTGCGGGCACGTAATCCTGCCGACTACGCCAAAGTTGACGCGCCCCCTGGGACATATTCCTTTTTGAGGGGAATACCCGGCACCGGATCAGATGGGGGGTTGTAGTCTCCGAGCGGCTGTGACCCGGCCCCGTGCCCAGGGCGTCAAGCTCAGTGTTATGTGGCAGCTTTACAGATGTTACTAAAGTTCTTTTGTGTCGACTACGCCACCCGTTGTGATGCGGTCACTGTGGCCGCCGCTGCAGCAGGGTCCGCTGAGGCTGATGGTGGATGCGCAGCTTGGTGGGATAACCCCCAACGGGAGGGGTATAGCCTCAGAGGGGACAGGCGCAGAGGATGGGGGTTGTGGTGGTGCGGTGCAGCCGGCAATGAAGACAGACTCGGGTTGTGCAGTTAAGGGTGTTTACTTACTGCAGATGTTGTACTGGTCACTCCAGCTGCTAGTGACCACCCGAGCCGTGCTGCGTCCACCAGGTCCTGGATCCAGCCAACCCCCAAACAAGTCCGGAGCGTGGCCCTGAGCTCTCCCTCTGTCCTTTCTTCAGCCGTCCCCACCAGTGATTCACCTAGGTCCAGCTCCCTCGGGCCTTCTGTTGGGACACCCTTGGCCCTGGGTTCCCTGACCCTTCATGTGGTGTGCCTTCGGGGTGAATATGGTGGGTGACCGTGGCAGACGCTGCCCACGGTCTCCGGTCTCTGGCTGGGGAGTGTTTTTACCCCCACCAGCTTGGGTTCCGGTACCCTGATGCTGACTCCTCACCCGGTGCTCTGATTTGGGTTCTTGGGTCCCTTCAGTCTTCCCCCTCTGGGTCTTTCTCTGCTCCACTCTCTCTCTCTCCAGGGCTGCTGTTTCCTTCTCTCTCCTCTCCAACTCACTTTCTGCGTCTGAACTTGTCCTCTGCAGCTGACTGACCCTGATTCTAGTTGGTGCCCTCCTTATATATCCCTCTATGTGTGAGCTCAGGTGACCAGCACCCAATGAGCTCCTATCACTACCCAGACTGCTCCCCCTATCTGCCCCTACACTACATGGGATGTACCACCCCCCTCCCACTCCAGCCAGGAACAGGCTCGGTTGTACCTGCACATTTCTAAGTGGGAGTACCGTCGGCCTGCTCCTCTGAAATGGGATGTATGTAGTGCATGCAGTCTATCTGAGCTCAGTTCCACACTCCATCCTTACCCGGGAGTGGAATATCACACCTCTGGGTTGAGGTGCAATACCCCTGTAGCAGCCGAATCCTCAGGGTGCTACACAGTAATTGATGCAAAAGGAGCCCCGACAAAGCATTGAGTGCATTTACTGAACATACATTTCAGTAGGCCAACATTTTGGATTTTAACCCCTTTACAACTCAAGGTGGTTTGCACGTTAATGACCAGGCCAAGTTTTACAATTCTGACCACTGTCACTTTATGAGGTAATTACTCTGGAACGCTTCAACAGATCCCCCTGATTCTGAGAATGTTTTTTCGACACATATTCTACTTCATGTTTGTGGTAAAATTTCTTCGATATCACTTGCGTTTATTTGTGAAAAAAATGGAAATTTTGTGAAAATTTTGAAAATTTTGAAATTTTCAAAATTTGAATTTTTATGCCCTTAAATCAGAGAGATATGTCACACAAAAAAGTTAATAAATAACATTTCCCACATGTCTACTTTATATCAGCACAATTTTGGAACCAAAATTTTTTTTTGTTAGGGAGCTATAAGGGTTAAAAGTTGACCAGTGATGTCTCATTTTTCCAACAAAATTTACAAAACCATTTTTTTAGGGACCACATCACATTTGAAGTCACTTTTAGGCATCTTTATGACAGAAAATACCCAAAAGTGACACCATTCTAAAAACTGCACCCCTCAAGGTGCTCAAAACCACATTCAAGAATGTTATTAACCCTTCAGGTGCTTCACAGGAATTTTTGGAATGTGGAAGAAAAAAATGAACATTTAACTTTTTTCACAAAAATGATACTTTAGACCCAATTTTTTTTATTTTACAGGGGTAACAGGAAAAAATGGACCCCAAAATTTGTTGTGCAATTTCCTCTGAGCACGCAGATACCCCATATGTGGGGCAAAAACACTGTTTGGGAGCACGGCAGGGTTCGGAAGGGAAGGAGCGTCATTTGACTTTTTGAATGTAAAATTTGCTTGAATAATTAGCGGACGCCATGTTGCGTTTGGAGAGCCCCTGATGTGCCTAAACAGTGGAAACCCCCCACAAGTGACATCATCTTGGAAACTAGACCCCTCAGGGAACTTATCTAGATCTGTGGTAAACACCTTGAACCCCCAGATGCTTCACAGAAGTTTATAACATTGAGCCGTAAAAATAACATTTTCAAATTTTTCCCACAAAAATGTTTTTCAGCCCCCAATTTTGCATTTTCATGAGGGTAACAGGAGAAATTGCACCATGCAGTTTGTTGTGCAATTTCTTCTGAGTAAGCAGATACCCCATATGTGGGGGAAAACCACTGCTTGGGCACACGGCAGGGCTCAGAAGGGAAGGAGCACCATTTGACTTTTTGAATGTAAAATTTGCTTGAATAATTAGCGGATGTGCCCCTGATGTGCCTAAACAGTGGAAACCCCCCACAAGTGACACCATTTTGGAAACTAGACCCCTCAAGGAACTTATCTAGATGTGTGGTGAGCACCCTGAACCCCCAAGTGCTTTACAGAAGTTTATAACATGGAGCCGTGAAAATAAAAAAATCAAACTATTTCCACAAAAATTATGTTTTAGCCCCAATTTTTTTATTTTCATAAATAAAATGGGCCCCAAAAACTTTTGTGCAATTTCTCCTGAGTACGTCAATACCCCATATGTGGAGAAAATGCAGTGTTTGGGCGCACGGCAGAGTTCAGAAGAGAAGGAGAACTGCATAACTTTTTGAACGCAAAATTGGCTGGAATCGAGAGCGGACACCATGTCGCGTTTGAAGAGCCCCTGATGTGCCTAAATTGTGTAAACCCTAACCCTAGCCCAACCCTAACCCCAACCCTAACCCTAGCCCAACCCCAACCCTAACCCCAACCCCAACCCTAACCCGAGCCCAACCCTAACCCTAACCCTAGCCCAACCCCAACCCTAACCCTAGCCCAACCCCAACCCTAACCCCAACCCCAACCCTAACCCCAACCCTAACCCTAGCCCAACCCTAACCCTAACCCTAGCCCAACCCTAACCCCAACCCAAATCCTAGCACAACCCTAACCCGAGAGTTTATTTTTTATGCCGTTCCTCATGCAGTATAAGTGATTACATGACTTTATTCTTCGGGTTGGTGCGATTACAGCGATGCCAGAATCATATCGGGCTTTTATGATTGACAGCTGTCACACACTAAAAGACGAATTTTTTTGTAAAATCTAGTTTTTGCATCACCATATTTTGAGAGCTATAATTTTTCCATATTTTGGCCGACAGAGTCATGTGATGGCTTGTTTTTTGCAGGATGAGGTGACGTTTTTATTGGTGCCTTTTTCAGGCGCGTGACATTTTTTGATCGCTTTCTATTCCGATTTATGGGAGGCAGAATAAACAAAAAACAACAATTCAGGAATTGTTTTTTTTTTTTTAAAAAAAAAAAATTTATGCTGTTCCGCGTGTGGTAAAATTGATAAGGTAGCTTTATTCTTCGGGTCAGTACGTTTACAGCGGCACCACATTTATATCGTTTTTCTATGTTTTTGCACTTTTACACAATAAAAGCTATTTTATAGAAAAAAATTTCGCTTTATTCTGAGAGCTATAACTTTTTTATTTTTCGGCTGATGGAGCTGTATGGCGGTTTATTTTTGTGGGACAAGATGATGTTTTCAGCGGTACCATTTTTATTTATACTTGTCGTTTTGATCGCGTGTTATTCCATTTTTTGTTTGACAGTATGATGATAAAGCATTGTTTTTTGCTTCGTTTTTTATTCATTTTTTTTACCATGTTCACTAAATGGGTTAACTAGTGGGACAGTTTTATAGGTCAGGTCGTTCCAGACGCGGCGATACCAAATATGTGTACTTTTATTGTTTTGTTCTTTTTCATAATAATATTTATTGATAGGTACATTATATTTTTTTTTTTTGGGTGGATTATTTTTTTTATTTTTTTTTTATATTTTTAAAAAAAAAATTTTCACTTTCTGACACTTTTTTTACTTTTATTCTTTGTCCCACTATGGGACTTTCACTTTTTTTATTCTGATCGCCTGTATAGCACAGGAATGCTGCACCATCCCTGTGCTATACAGGCTGTCAGTGCTGCAGATGCAGAAGATATTTTGGTCATGCCCTGCGCATGACCAAAATATCTTCCTGTTGTCTGGTGACCTGGATGTTGTAATGACGACATCGTGTCGTCATGGCAACATCCGGGAAGCCGCGGCAGACAGCGCTGGAGGCCGGCAGGAGAGGTGAGTATCCCGATCACCTCCCCTTGCCACCGCAATGCTGCGATCAACTTCGATCGCAGAATTGCAGGGGTTAATGTGCCGGGAGCGGTGCGGGACTGCTCCCAGCACATAGCACCGGGTGTCAGCTGTGACAATCAGCTGACACCCGGCGGCGATCGCGCCCGCACAGCCTGAGTGCGGGCACAATCGCAAAGACGTATTAATACGCGTCAGGCTCTTAAAGCCCAGGGCGCAGATACGTATTAATACGTCTTGGACTTTAAAGGGGTTAAAAACATTTTTCAAGCTGTTGTTATAAAGTATTCTAATTTACTGAGATAATGAGTTTTGTGTTTTCATTGGCTGTAAGCCATAATCATCAACATTAACAGAAATAAACACTTGAAATAAATCACTCTGTTTGTAATGACTCTATATAATATACGAGTTTCACTTTTTGTATTCAAGAACTGAAATAAATTAACTTTTTGATAATATTCTAATTTAGTGAGATGCACCTGTACCCTTGTTCACATACTTTCTATATTGTTTGGTCTAGTATGTATTATCTGATCTCATGCTGTATCATGGGTTTTGACCATCATATATTATTTGGTCTGTGGTGCTGCTTTATCTGATCCATCATACATGGACTGGTTGCTCTTTTGGACAATAGAATATGGCTTTTTAGGGCAGTCTAGGGCAAGCCATCATTGGGTGGGTGCACTATAATTTTCAATGCCAACATCCGCAGCCAGGCAGTAACATTGTTTAGGGCACATTTATAGGGTAATATAGTGCCACTCTGGTGTCGTCTGGTATTGAAGTAGGGCTTGGTGTATTATTAGATGACCTCTTCTCTGCTCCCTTTGTTTGTCTTTGGAGTTTTTAAATCGTGTTATATTTGTCTTTTTGGCTTTCATTGGGAACTTATATTTATAGTGTATATGTAATACAAGTATATATTTTAAAGGTAATTCCTATGTAAGCTTATCCTATTACCCTTCAGCCATTGCCACTTTTTGTTAAACCATCAAAGATTATAGTCAAACTGCGCAAACAGACTAGACTACAGGCCGTTTCCAACTTTGATTTGATCACCATACCTAAAGTTTTTTGGAACAGTCTGCACAACCAATTTATATCACAGGACATGGATGAAAGAAAGCCTGAGGAATTATGGACACATATAAAGACTATTATTACTGAAGAAGCCAGTAAGACAATAAACAAGAAACAGAAAAGATGCCCGCATCCATGGTTAAAGAAGCACTCCCATCAAAATTTTATCCTCTTAATATATTGCAGTTATCATATTATATGGCAATGTGTACTTACAATTGCTCATTTTACCCTTCTACCCAGTTAATTCTTCTGTTTTCCATTAGATCTATGACATCACATGATTAAAAACAGACTAGCTGAATCCTTCTAACCTCTATGTAGAAACAGGAGGTCAATTCTGCTGGGTCAGGAGTTGGAAAGGGGAATGATAAAAACAGGAAAAGGAGACTTTTTGTTTCTACATAGAACAGAGAAAATAATTAGCTGGGTAGAAAGGCAAAATGACACAGGAAGAAACTGAGACTGGAATTTATACAGAGACGAACATCCTGAAAGACGAAGTCGTTCCTGTGACGCGCCCCCTGGGCCATATTCTTTAGGGGAATATCCGGAGCCGGATCAGATGGGAGTTGTAGTCTTCCGAGTGGCTGTGACCCGGTCCGTGCCCAGGGTGTCAAGCTCAGAGTATGTGGCAGTCCTACAGATGTTATAAAGTTCTTAATGTCGACTACGCCACCCGTTGTATTGCGGTCACTATGGCCGCCGCTGCAGCAGGGTCCGCTGAGGCTGATGGTGTTGGTGCAGCTTTTGGTAGTATAACCCCCAACGGGTGGGGTATAGCCTCAGGGGGTCAGGTGCAGAGGATGGGGGTTGTGGTGGTGCAGCATAGATGTTAAGTGAAGACAGAGTCGGGTTGTGCAGTTTAAGGTATTTACTCACTGCTGATGTTCCGGTCACTCCAGCTTCAAGTGACCACCCGAGCCGTGCTGCGTCCACCAGGTCCTGGATTCAGCAAACCCCCAAACAAGTCCAGAGCGTGACCCTGAGCTCTCCTTCTGTCCTTTCCTCTGGCCGTCCCCACTAGTGATCCACCTAGGTCCAGCTCCCTCGGGCCTTCTGTTGGGAGACCCTTGGCCTTGGGTTCCCTGACCCTCCACGTGGTTTGCCTTCGGGGTGGATGTGGTGGGTGGCCGTGGCAGATCCTGCCCACGGCCTCCGGTCTCTGGCTGAGGTGTGCTTTTGCCCCCACCAGTTTGGGATCCGGTACCCTATTGCCGACTCTTCACCCGGGGATTGAATTTGGGTTCTCAGAGTCCTTTCTTCTTCCCTCTCTGGGTCTTTCCTTCTCTGCTCCACTCTCTCTCTGCAGGCTCATCTGGACCTCTGCTTCTTGCTGACTCTGACAGACTGACCCTGATCTTTGATGGTGCCCACCTTATATACTCCCTCTATGTGTGAGCTCAGGTGACCAGCACCCAATGAGCTCCTATCTTTACCCAGGCTGCTCCCCCTATCTGCCCCTACACTACTTGGGATGTACCACCCCCCTCCCACTCCAGCCAGGAACAGACTCGGTCGTACCTGCACATTTCTAAGTGGGAGTACCGTCGGCCTGCTCCTCGGAAATGGGATGTGTGTAGTGCATGCAGCCTACCGAGCTCAGGTCCACACTCCATCCTTACCCGGGAGTGGAATATCACACCTCTGGGTTGAGGTGCAATACCCCTGTAGCAGCCGAATCCTCAGGGTGCTACATTCCCCCCTGGTAAATCACAGCACGTCCTCGGGCTGTAAGAACAAAACATCACAAAACATACAATTTTTTCATATAAACAACATAATAAAAACATATAAAACAACATATATTAGCAGCATCATAAAACTTTTCATATAAAACATTCTCGTCGCCTCTGGCTCCTCCTCCGGTCACTGTGCAACGCGTGACCGGGTAAAGTGCGACAGTCTTTACTTGAAAAATGGTTTTCCTATAAAACCGGTAGGGGGCGCTTTAGGAAGCGCAACTATTTACAAAAGGGAAGGTGGCCGCTCTCAGTCCTCGGCCAGGTAATGGGAATAGGGAGGAATGACCGCTCTCAGTCCTCGGTCAGTGGGATTTAAGGGTTAAACGGGTAAACAGTTCACACATGCTGGTCCCAACGGGGACTATATTAGCAACAGTTCACTGTGCCCCGACGGGCAACTATATACAGCTTGTACTCTGCTGTACTTAACGACGACGTCCTCCTGCTCTTTCTTTATGTTTACCTTTAGCTTCAGACCCGTTCGGGCACGTATGCTGGGCAAATAGATTTTCTCCCAGATGCGGCACTCTTGGTTTTATGGGCGCGGTGGTGGTGGCGCCCGGGTTGCCCAGGCCTTGCGGCCAGGCCTGGGGCACCTGGAAAGTGAAGGGCACCGTAAGAACGGCGGCGCCCTGGGCTACTTGGCCCTGCGACCAGGCCGGGGGCTCCGCGGAGGTAGGGGGCGCTGTTGGTATTGCGGCGCCCGGGGGTACTAGGCCTTGCGACCAGGCTGGTGGTACTTCCTGCTTGGTCACGCTCGGGGTCGAGGCGTGTGACGTCACAGGGGTCGCGGCTCCCGTTTGAGGCCTAGTCTGCGGCGGTGACGTTGCAGCGACGGGCACGGCAGGATAGACTTCGGGCTCTGCGATGGGGAGCTGGGGCAGGTACGCGGTTTCCCGGATTGGGGTATAGACGTCCCCTTTACCTGCCTCCACTCGTTCGGCTCCCTTCTCGGCGCCGTCTCCGGCCTTCAGTCCTCCCGCGCCATCCTCAGAGGCGGTCTGTCTCCTCGTCTCGGGTGGCGTGCTCCGCTGACAGGTCTCGGTCTGCTGGGCCATCTCACGGCTCCACTCCGCCAACGTCTCTCGCTGCACCCGGGCCATCCTCCTTGCGAGGCCCTCCAGAGCGGTCTGCGCACACTCCCGGTCTCGGGGGAGCTGTGCTAGGACCTCCACTAGGCCTAGTGGGGTCGTTGCTTCCAGCAGGCTCCTGACCAACGGGTCGGTGCTGCTCTGCTCTCCTTCTGTTGTCTCCAGCAGGCTCCTGGCCAGCGGGCCGGTGCTGCTCTGCTCTCCCTCCTCTGTTTCTAGCAGGCTCCTGGCCAACGTGCCGGTGCTGCTCTGCTTTCTCGCCATCTCCGGGTAAGCTCCTCCGATACTCTTCTCCAGGCTTCTTGCCTCCGGGTGCGCTCTCTCCAGACTGCTCCAAGCGACACCCATCTTTGTTCTCTCCTTCTCAGTCCTCCCACTTCGAGGGCGGTCCCGGGGCCACTTGGTGATTGTCAGCTCCAGGGGCAGTTCTTTCACGCTGACAGACACCTCTAGCATCACAGTCTCTGTTGGTGGGGGCGGTTTCCACTTTTGGCGCCATTTTCGGTCCTGGCCCACGATGGGAGGTGGCCTCTTGCCACCCTCTGGCACGCCCATAATGGCGTCCGCTCCCCCAAGGCGGGAAACCTTTGGAAATGGCGGGAATCGTCTCCCAGTGGCGGGAAACTCTGCAGATGGCGGGAAAAAGCTGTTAATGGCGGACAACCGGCGGGAATCGACCTGTGATGGAGTCCGATGGCGGGGACCCTCCGGAACCGGCAGGAGACTTCTTTTTGAGGTAAACTCGTTCTTTTCTTCAGGCACGCAGTACCCGGTTGTTGTGGGCACGTAATCCTGCCGACTACGCCAAAGTTGACGCGCCCCCTGGGCCATATTCTTTAGGGGAATATCCGGAGCCGGATCAGATGGGAGTTGTAGTCTTCCGAGTGGCTGTGACCCGGTCCGTGCCCAGGGTGTCAAGCTCAGAGTATGTGGCAGTCCTACAGATGTTATAAAGTTCTTAATGTCGACTACGCCACCCGTTGTATTGCGGTCACTATGGCCGCCGCTGCAGCAGGGTCCGCTGAGGCTGATGGTGTTGGTGCAGCTTTTGGTAGTATAACCCCCAACGGGTGGGGTATAGCCTCAGGGGGTCAGGTGCAGAGGATGGGGGTTGTGGTGGTGCAGCATAGATGTTAAGTGAAGACAGAGTCGGGTTGTGCAGTTTAAGGTATTTACTCACTGCTGATGTTCCGGTCACTCCAGCTTCAAGTGACCACCCGAGCCGTGCTGCGTCCACCAGGTCCTGGATTCAGCAAACCCCCAAACAAGTCCGGAGCGTGACCCTGAGCTCTCCTTCTGTCCTTTCCTCTGGCCGTCCCCACTAGTGATCCACCTAGGTCCAGCTCCCTCGGGCCTTCTGTTGGGAGACCCTTGGCCTTGGGTTCCCTGACCCTCCACGTGGTTTGCCTTCGGGGTGGATGTGGTGGGTGGCCGTGGCAGATCCTGCCCACGGCCTCCGGTCTCTGGCTGAGGTGTGCTTTTGCCCCCACCAGTTTGGGATCCGGTACCCTATTGCCGACTCTTCACCCGGGGATTGAATTTGGGTTCTCAGAGTCCTTTCTTCTTCCCTCTCTGGGTCTTTCCTTCTCTGCTCCACTCTCTCTCTGCAGGCTCATCTGGACCTCTGCTTCTTGCTGACTCTGACAGACTGACCCTGATCTTTGATGGTGCCCACCTTATATACTCCCTCTATGTGTGAGCTCAGGTGACCAGCACCCAATGAGCTCCTATCTTTACCCAGGCTGCTCCCCCTATCTGCCCCTACACTACTTGGGATGTACCACCCCCCTCCCACTCCAGCCAGGAACAGACTCGGTCGTACCTGCACATTTCTAAGTGGGAGTACCGTCGGCCTGCTCCTCGGAAATGGGATGTGTGTAGTGCATGCAGCCTACCGAGCTCAGGTCCACACTCCATCCTTACCCGGGAGTGGAATATCACACCTCTGGGTTGAGGTGCAATACCCCTGTAGCAGCCGAATCCTCAGGGTGCTACACCTGCAATAAACCTTCTGTCAAACAACAAAGCGCCTGGATGTGACAATATTCCAAAAGAGCTAATAAAATCTTCTGAAGCAGCAGTTGATGTCATCAAATGCCTGTGTCAACAGATATGGACTACTGGTAAATGGCCCAAGGACTGGACAAGATCATTGTTTATTCCTATTCTGAAGAAGGGACATGGTACCGATTGTGGAAACCGTACTATTGCGCTAATACCTCATGCCAGAAAAATACTACTGAAGATCCTACAAAGATTGTTACAGCCTTACTTTGACAAAAACTGCCTGAGGAACAAGCAGGATTCAAAAAAGACAGAGGAACAAGAGATGTGATTGCTAACATTAAATGGATAATTGAAAAGCCAAACACTACAACTTGGGAGATCTATTTTTGCTTTATTGACTACAGTAGAGTCTTCGACTGTGTTGACCACCAGAAACTTTGGAATACCATGAAGCATATGGGTGTGCTGAACCATCTGATCAGCCTCCTTAGGAACCCTTACATCGACCAAGAGGCAACAGTCCAAACAGAACTCGGCATGGTTCAAAGTAGAGCGAGGCATCAGTCAAGGCTGCATCCTGTCAGTTCTTTTCAATTTATATGCAGAGGCTATTTTCAGGAAGGCTGGACTTGCCAAAAAAGAAGGAATCAAACTTACCGGACACTTACCGGAAGAATCATCAGTCTTAAATACACAGACAATACAACATTAATAGCATAGATGGAATGAAGGACTTATTACAGAGTGTCAAGATGGAAAGCTTCAACATGAGACTGCTACTCAATACAAAAAAGACAAAGATATTGGCTGCTGACAGGTATGACCACATTTGAGAGCTATGACGACGAACTGGAAGTTGGAAAGGACTACTAATAATAAAGACAATACAAAGTAACACATAGTTCAACAGTTACAGTAGGAATGAGGGCCCTGCTCACAAGTTTCCAATCCTACCCAGCCAGGAAATTTGGTATGTAGCCAATGATTTTAGATCTTTGACCAATTTTCTAATGATAGGAAGATAATTGATTTTAGAAGCTGAATTCATAGAAGGGCAAACACAGACTCATGGAGGAAATGAAGATGCCCAGTTGAAGTTAAAATTAAGCTTAAAAGGAATCTGTCAAATGGTTTTTGCCACCTAATCTCAGACCAGAATAATGTACTATCAAACACTCTGATTACAGTCATGTGTAATTTACTGGGCTGCTTATTGAAGTTTTGATAAAATCACAGTTTTATCAGCAGATTATCACTAGAGGACTAGTAAACATGCTGCTATGTAGTCCTTCACATTAATGAGCTCTGTATAACTCCAACCCCACCACTGATTTGTACCTACACACAGTGTACACAGAAAGCTGTCAATCAGTTGTGTGGGCAGAGTTATACAGAGCTCAGCATTCAGAGAACTGGTAGATCTACAGCAGACAAAATGGTGATTTCATCAAACTATAGCAAGAAGCACAGTATTGATACATCCCTGGAGTCGTGGTGTTTGCCCCACTTCATGGTACTCTCAGATAAGGTTGCAAAAACATGGTGACAGATTCCCTTTAAGTACTATGACTGCTGAGATGGGAAAGTTCATGTTTAAGGTTTCTGGTTTAGTAATATTTACTTTAAGCCTTAAAAGTCAACCAAAAATATCAAGGATCCTGAAGATACTTGGGAAAGAGGTGAGGGGGGACTTAATAAAGAGTAAAACGTTGCCTTAAAACAATGCACATTTGTGTTCCTCTGCATCACTGACTGTATCTCCAATGTTGAGAACCTTAGGAATAAGATTAGCTAAGGAACAAAAAGCGTGGGCGATAGGGAACAGCCCTTCCTCGTACCCCAAAACACAAATCAGATTCAAATTCTTGAATGCAGACTCTAGGCAAGAGGTCAGCATACGGAGACTGAAGAATGTTGAGAAACAAGGGCTCAAAGCTCATGTGTGCTAAAACATACTGTAAGTACGACTATGAGTCACAGAGCTTTTCTATAGCCATACTTAATAGCATACCTTACCTAGCATGATCCTCATCCCATCCTGAGTTCAGAAGGGAGTTCACATTAAAAACTGAACAAATATTGTCGCAGCTTGTCTATGAGGTATAATTCCCATCTGATCTACAGTAGATGAATAGTTAGATATAAAGGAACTCAAGACAGTGGTCAATATTGTGGGTAAAATTTTAAGATCATTGTTAGTTTTTGAAATGGATCGATAATTATCCAGATCGGAGTGGTCTTTATCAGATTTGAGTATTACATTAATGTGGGCAAGAATTAGAGAAGGGCCCCAACCATCTATTGGAGTGCAAGTGATTGAAGAATAAAAATAGTTGGGCGGGCAAAAATAGGAGACTTTTTTTCTTTTAGTATTGACTAGGCCACCTATCTGGTTCTGGAGCCTTGGAAGATTTGCCCAATTTACTGGTCTGGAGAAACTCTTCAAATGAGATAGCCGCTTCCTTTAAGTCCTATTATCCTTTCTATAATGTTTAATTGCTTTTCTTACCTAAGAAGACAGCATTTTTGCTGAAACCAAAGAAATATCATATTTCCCTTTTTCAGGTTTCTGCTGCTGCTTTCTGGAACATTAATTGTATCCCTTTGTACTCTGTTCTATAGTCTTTCTAATGTGTCCTAGTTCATTATTCTAGACTGTTGACTCTGATTGCTCTTATAAAGTTCCATGTTAGTATTTAAAATGAATAGAACATGACACAATCATATTAAATGACAAGAGAGAATACATTTTGTTTTGCAGCATAGCTGGAATAGAGCTGTATAATCATTAACCCATTGACTGCTGCTGTCTGCAACCAGCTGCACAATACAATTTGCTGTGGTCTGGTGGAATCAGGCCAGGCATTGGCATTTCTGTTCAGCACTGCTCATTTATTCTGGAAAATACATTTTCATTATTACATTTTCATTTAATTTGGCTTTTATATCCTGATTCATTTACGTAAAAAATATTTTTGTTTGCAGGTAGTCCATTGGAAACCGGGGTTTGTTTTTAAATAATTTTAAACAGATGAAAAAGTTCATACCAAGTAATTTTCTAAAAAGTAAACACCATGCAAATTATCAAAATTCTAACCCACGACTTCACATTCATTCCTGTTTTAATACAATTTTGCATTTAAAATTATCCAAACCACTGATTAATGTGCCCAAGCCTCTTGAGTGACAGATCTCTCTCTACATGTACAGTATGTATGTGACATACAGAAGTAGAGCTTTTGCAGAGTGTGACATGCAGAAGTAGTGCTGGTGCTTTAAAAGCATCCAGCAACTAGAGGGGTTAACATAGTCACAGGAGAAGGGGAGTGTTTTAGCAGAGCCCCAGGGGGATTGTGGGGAATTTGTCTGGCTGGAGCCAAAGAGAAAGGTGGTGTGTGTGTTCTTTATCTCACAGAAGCGCCCCTGCAAGTGAAAAGAATTCAAGTCAGGAGTGAAGTTAAGCACAGGTCAGATAGAGTTCCTGAACTAGCAGTGCAGAGTATTGTCAGGCAGAATGATAAGGACAGGAATAAATGGTGTCACAGGGATCATCTCCCTCAGGAAACCCTCCCCCCCCCTCCATCTCACTGTGCTGTGAAGAATGCTGTGTTCATTAATGTGCCTTTGCATTAGAACTGTGCTGTCCTGTACTACTGGGAAGACTGTGAACTGCTGTGCTGCTAAGGAAACTGTACTGTTTGTCACTGGTGTTAGAACCTTGCTCTTAGGTTTTTTCTATTGCTGGTCACATGACCTTGTTGGCCTATTTAATCCTGCTCCGCCCTTCTGGCTTTGCTGGACTTCATTATATAACTACTTTCTAGCTAGCCTGTGCTCTGTATCTAACTCTGTTAGTTTGCTTGGTCTACGGACCTCTTTGTTCTATATATTTTGTTTGTTCGTCTGTCTGCTACTATTTCTGTTAGGAGGTGTCCCATTTTTCTCCCAGTCCTTAGTACTTGTAGGGATTCCTTCCCCATATCTATAGGTCTCCGTACAGACTAGCTTAGGACTTTAGCAGGTCTGATCGCAGGATCAGGTTCCCTGTTACATCGTAGGGATTAAGCTGAGTTCTATCATAGGGACAGATCTCCTCTCTTTCCTTAGCTCTGGTAGCAGAACATAACAGTAAGTCCAGCCTGCAAATTCTCTAAGGAAAGATTTTTCTGTTCCATCATGGTGTCGGTTCTGGATTTGGCTAAACGCCTGCAGGGACTCTCTCTGGAGGTGGCCGAGCTCCGTCAGCACGTGAGTAACTGTCCTGGAGCACATTTCTTGGAGCCTAAGGTATGTTTGCCGGATTTATTTTTTGGTGAACACCGAGAATTTTTTTCATTTAAAAATGCTTGCTTATTGTATTTTCGTTTGAGACCCAAGTCCTCTGGGGATGAATCCCAGCGCATAGGGTTCATAATGTCACTTTTGCGCAAAGAGCCTCAGGAGTGGGCCTTTTCTTTGCAACCTAGTGATACATGCTTCAGATCAGTGGATAGTTTTTTTTCTGCTTTGGGACTATTATATGATGATCCTGACCGTGTCTCATCAGCTGAGACTGAGTTGAGATGTTTGAAACAGGGATCAGGTAATGTGGAAAAATATTGTACTCATTTCCGTCGTTGGTCTACTCAAACAGGGTGGAACGATTCTGCTCTGAAAAGTCTATTTCTTGCTGGGCTCAATGAAAGGGTTAAAGACCTGCTAATTGCTTATCCTACACCTGAAGATTTGCAACAGGCTATGCAATTAGCTATACGGGTGGATAGGAGACTGCTTTCAAGGGTTAATGAGAGCAAATCCTCTGCTATGTCAGTTTCTGATTATGATAATGTGTGTACTAACAGTGGTGAACCGATGGAGATTGGATCGGTGGCACCTCGCTCTCAAGAAAAAGACCATAGATTTTCTGAAGGCTTGTGTTTCTATTGCGGAAAATCTGGTCATTTGATTAAAGGCTGTGAGCTTCGTATGAAGAGAGAAAAAAAAAAATGGTCAGTCATGCCCGTATTGCCTGTTTAAATTCCAAGGGTGTATTTTTAGCTGCTTCCACGATTGCTCAGGAAAAATTAATGGAATTTCGGGTGTTTGTTGATTGTGGGTCTACTCTGAATGTAATTGATGGGGGATTCTTGGAAAGACTCAATTTAAAACCCGAACCTTTATCATCCCCCATTGCTGTGGTTTCTCTGGATGGTTCCCCTTTGAAGAATATTACTCTCAAGGTCTGTGAATTTCCTCTCACTATTAATGGTGTTCACCATGAGAAATTGGATTTGGTAGTTTTGAATAACTTGCCTTCTCCAGTAATATTGGGATTGCCCTGGTTAAAATTTCACAATCCTGTACTGGATTGGTCTACCAGTGAAATTAAATCCTGGAGCCATAAATGTTATGACAAGTGTTGTAACGGGCGTATTGCAGCTTTGGATAGGGGAGAATTGCATGTTCCTATTCAGGATTTTTGGAGAGTTTTTTCTGAGAAGGAATCGCAGGTTTTGCTTCCCCATAGAGACTATGATTGTTCTATTGAATTTGTCCCTGGAGCGACTCTTCCTAAAAGTCGTTTATTTAACCTTACTATTCCTGAGAGAAAGGCTTTGGAGGAATACATACAGACAAGTTTGGCCGCCGGTCACATTAGGCCCTCTAAGTCTCCTGTGGCGGTTGGATTTTTTTTTTGTAAAAAAAAAGGACGGCGGTTTACGTCCTTGTCTGGATTTTCGTGAGATTAACAAAATTACTGTACGCAATCCTTACCCACTGCCATTGATTCCTGATTTATTTAACCAGTTAATGGGGGCCAAATGGTTCTCTAAAATTGACCTTAAGGGGCCATACAATCTGTTGCGCATGAAGGAGGGTGACGAATGGAAGACTGCTTTTAACACTCCTGTGGGTCATTTTGAAAATCTGGTTATGCCTTTTGGTCTTACTAATGCTCCTGCATTTTTTCAGAATCTTATTAATGACATCCTTAGACCTTTGTTCGGCAAAAATGTGGTTGTGTATTTGGATGACATTTTGATTTATTCGCCGGATCTGGAGTCTCATTGGCGGAGCGTACGTGAGGTATTACAGTTATTAATGGACAATTCGCTTTTTGCTAAGCTGGAGAAATGTGAGTTCGCTGTACAGAGAATTAGTTTTTTGGGTTACATTATCTCCAGCGAAGGTTTTGAGATGGACCCGGTTAAAGTTCAAGCTGTACAGGAATGGCCTAGGCCTATTGGTTTGAAATCGATACAGAGGTTTTTAGGTTTCGCCAATTATTACAGAAAATTCATAAAAATTTTTTCTAGTATTGTCAAACCTCTGACCGATCTCACCAGGAAAGGTGCTGATGCGGTTCAATGGTCTTCTGAGGCCATTGAAGCTTTTGTGTATCTCAAGGAGAGGTTCACCTCTGCTCCCATCCTTATGCAGCCTGATGTGACTAAGCCGTTTTTGGTTGAGGTTGATGCTTCCTCTGTGGGGGTTGGCGCAGTATTGTCTCAGGATAACGGGGATGGATTACATCCCTGTGCCTTTTTTTCAAAAAAATTTTCGGAGACTGAACTGAATTACGATATTGGTAATCGGGAATTATTGGCTATTAAACTCGCATTTGAACACTGGCGCCACTTCTTGGAAGGTGCGGAATTTCCCGTTCAGGTTCTTACGGATCATAAAAATCTGATATATCTTGATGCTGCCAAGCGCCTGAATGCCCGTCAGGCTAGGTGGGCACTGTTTTTCTCGCGGTTTAATTTCTCCGTTACTTACATCCCTGGTACTAAGAATGTTAAGGCGGATGCCTTGTCTCGCAGTTTTTCTCCCATAGTCGGTGCTGAGAAAGAGGAGAACATTTTACAAGAAGGTGTTGTGATAGCTGCTTTGGACTCCGTTTTGGAAGATGAGATTCTTAAAGCACAGGAGAATGCCCCATCTAACACTCCTCATGGGAGGTTGTTTGTGCCTGGGACCTTTAGGAGAGATTTGTTTGTTGAGTGTCACGAATCTCGGTTGGCAGGTCATCCCGGAATCTCTGAGACTAAGAGACTGGTGGGTCGCAGTTTTTGGTGGCCTGGTTGGCAGAAGGAAGTCATTAAGTGGGTGCGTCAATGTACTCTATGTGCTAGATCTAAGTCCTCACATACTCCTGCTGCGGGGTTGCTTTGTCCTTTGGAGGTTCCCAGTGCTCCTTGGACACATTTGGCTATGGACTTTATAACTGACCTTCCCCCCTCTGAGGGTTTTACTGTCATCTGGGTGGTCGTGGACCGTTTTAGCAAGATGTGTCACTTGGTTCCCTTCATCAAACTGCCCTGCGCTAAAACTCTCGCTAAGGCCTTTGTCAAGGAAATTGTCAGACTTCATGGCGTTCCTACTGACATTGTTTCTGATAGGGGTCCTCAGTTCGTGGCTCGTTTTTGGCGTGCCTTTTGTGACAGGTTGGGAGTTCATTTGTCGTTCTCGTCCGGATATCATCCTGAATCTAATGGCCAGACAGAAAGGAAAAACCAGGATGTTGAGCAGTTCTTGCGTTGTTTTGTGGCAGACAATCAAGAGGGGTGGTCTGAGTTTCTGCCACTTGCTGAATTTGCTCTGAACAATCATACATCTTCTTCTGCTGGTTGTTCGCCTTTTTTTTGTTGTTCTGGGAGACATCCGTCGTTTGGGTCGTTCTCCAAGTTGGGATCTGCCGTGCCTGAGGAGGAGAATTTTTCCGGTGATTTGGAGAGAGTTTGGACGGATGTGCGTGGTAATCTTCAGGAGGCCAACAGAAAATCTAAAGACTACTTTGATAGGAAACGACAGGAGGTTTTGTTCGCTGTTGGTGACATGGTTTGGTTGTCCTCTAGGAATCTGCGGTTGAGGATTCCTTCTAAGAAATTGGGTCCCAAGTTTGTAGGGCCCTTTAAGGTGCTTCAGGTTGTCAACCAATCTGCTGTTAGGTTGGAGGTTCCTACCTCCTGGAGAATTAATCCGGTATTTCATGTCTCTCTGTTGAAAAAAGCTGTTGTATCGGATTGTGACGCCTCTGCCTCTGTTCCTCCGGTGGTGGAGGACGGGGAATATGAAATTTCTCGCA
The DNA here is from genome assembly GCF_046119375.1 of Phyllobates terribilis. Classification (NCBI taxonomy): domain Eukaryota; kingdom Metazoa; phylum Chordata; class Amphibia; order Anura; family Dendrobatidae; genus Phyllobates; species Phyllobates terribilis. Next base: position 596,179,656 of record NW_027362765.1, on the reverse strand, counting down.
TCCTTAACTCTAGACGGTATAGAGGTAGTTTGCAGTATCTTGTGGCCTGGAAAGGTTTCGGACTCGAGGATAACTCATGGGTGAGGTCGGAGGATGTTTCCGCGTCCAGACTTATTAGAGCGTTTCACAGGAGATTTCCTGATAAGCCTGGTCCTAGGGGATCTGGAGGATCCTCTTAGAAGGGGGGGTACTGTTAGAACCTTGCTCTTAGGTTTTTTCTATTGCTGGTCACATGACCTTGTTGGCCTATTTAATCCTGCTCCGCCCTTCTGGCTTTGCTGGACTTCATTGTATAACTACTTTCTAGCTAGCCTGTGCTCTGTATCTAACTCTGTTAGTTTGCTTGGTCTACGGACCTCTTTGTTCTATATATTTTGTTTGTTCGTCTGTCTGCTACTATTTCTGTTAGGAGGTGTCCCATTTTCCTCCCAGTCCTTAGTACTTGTAGGGATTCCTTCCCCATATCTATAGGTCTCCGTACAGACTAGCTTAGGACTTTAGCAGGTCTGATCGCAGGATCAGGTTCCCTGTTACATCGTAGGGATTAAGCTGAGTTCTATCGTAGGGACAGATCTCCTCTCTTTCCTTAGCTCTGGTAGCAGAACATAACAACTGGAGTCTGTTGCTCATAAGACTTAACTTGAACTTGACTTAATTTACACTGGCTATGCGGCTTCTTATTAAATGCTACTGTTCTACCGTTTATGAGGACTCTTGTCAAGTGTGTCTGGTCAGCAAGTGAAACAACCTACATGTCTGTGCCTGAGGGTCAATTCTCCTGTGTGCCTGAGAGAAGCTGCAGCACATGGTCTATGGTCATCCTGAGTAAAGAATTCATGTAACCTGTCTCGTCCCTATCTGAACCTAGCAGTGTGCCTGTAACATGTACATACTGTTCCAAATTATTATTAAAATTGGATTTAAATGTCAGAAAGTTATAATTGTTTGTTTTTCAAATAAACTCATTGATGGTATTATGTCTCAGGGCTCTTTGGATGACTGAAATCAATCCCAAACACCTGTGATAATGAGTTTGCCAGGTTAGCCCAATTAAAGGAAAACTACTTAAAGGGGTTGTCCCATGAACAAAGTAAATTTAAATTAATAGATCTTGGAATAATAAATTTACACAATTGGATGTATGAAAAAATGTTCCTGTGCTGAAATAATTTTATAATTTTATAATAAATGGCAGCTACAAACTAGTCTTCATAGCAGTACCGTAATGGCAGGCATGGGGCATCTTCACCAGACCTTAAACTGCAACAGCAATCCATCAGCACCTAGTAATTGCGTTACAGGGGCCGATGGGCACTATGATAATCCCTCCTGATTGTCTGTGCTATGCCATGTGATGTCATAGCTGGAAGGCATTATGGGAGAGCCCACCTGATCATGCCTGAGGTCATGTAAGCCTACTATGGTTGATGCAATTTTCTGCAATGTGTAAAATGGTGGTGGACAGTTTGGCACATCAAACAAAACAAATATCAAATTGTTCTCATTTGTTCAATTTGCATTAAATCAATTACTGCATCTCTATTGAAAATCCAAAAAGAAAAAAAGATCTAGATATGTAGATCTTATACATGCTGCTTATGTTGATTTCTATATGTTACTCATATTTTCACAAGGTTGCCTGAGGGACTAAACATTTGGTTTTTAACTACAAAATTTAAAGGAAGAAAAAGAATGGATTAAGCATCTTGAAAAGTGATTGCCTGAAAGAAGATATCCAGAAGAATGGAAAAGTCTTACCCGGCTCTGCCCTGTAATTTTCTCAAAAACTTCACCAACCAAATGGTCACAATATAAGCAAGCCTGACCCTGATAAATGTAATTTTAAGAGGAAACTGTTATTAGGGATTACTCTATTTAGTTAATGACATTATTGTGTGTATTATCATCTTTTTAAATTAGTTGTTGTGAAAATTAACAGATTTACTGGAAACCATAGAAAATTTTTTTATCATCGCTATGCCACTTTGTCCAGTCATTTAGGCAAAGCTTCAGCACTGAGCAGTCAGGGCTCTTAGTGTGCTGGGTGTAATCTTGCCCACTTTTCTTAACTGAACTCCAGATTGGCAAGAAACCATAGGGCCTGAGAGGGTTCTGTGTGGGGAAGGTCATGACCTTCTATGTGACTGCGCAATACTCTCCCTGGCCTCGTGAAAGCCTTAGGCTATGTGCCCACGTAACAGATTTGATGCAGAGCGTTTTTGCCTCTCTCTGGCAGAAAAAAACGCATGCAGATTTACATTTTCAGCGTTTTTACATGCGTTTTTTCAAGCAGTTTTCCAAGCGATTTTGAGCATCACTTGGAAAAGTGCTTGACAAGTTGGTCACACAATATAAATCCATGCAACCGGCATGGATTTATAATGTGTGAACAACTGATGCTTTAAATGCAGCATCTATAGTAAAAAAAAGAGAATTAAAACGTTAAAAATAAAAAAAAACCTGTATACTCACCTCTCCGCTCTCCTCCAGTCTGCTCCCGGCCGCGTCCTCTCTCCTCGGCGTCCCGCAGTGTACTGTCAGGACCTGCAGTGGCGTCATTTAGTCAGCTGATGGTCACGCGACCATCACCTGACAGCCGACTTCAGCGGTCGCGTGACCATCAGGTGACTAAATGACGTCACCGCAGGTCCTGACAGTACACTGCGGGACGCCGATGAGAGAGGACGTGGCCGGGAGAACACCGGGGGCCGCCGGAGAGGTGAATATACAGGTTTTGTTTATTTTTAACTTTTTTATTTCTTTCTTTTCACCGCGTATTAGCCGGGATCAGAGGGATTTTAGTCTCCTCTTCATCCCGGGTACCACACGCACCGCGATTCCGCTGCAAATTTGCGGCCATTGAATTTAATTGAAACGCAGCAAATCCACATATACCTGCGGGTTTGCTGCATTTCAATGTTCCTCAATGGCCGCGAATTTGCAGTGTAATCGCGGTAGAAATGGTCATGCTGCGTTTTGCAACGCAATGCAAATTTGGCGCGCAAATTAGCGCATCATGTGCACAGCACATCCAAATTCACATTGCTTTGCATGGCAGACTGTTTTACAAGCATTTTCGCGGTGTTTTCGCAGTCGTAAAAACGCTGCAAAAACGCTACGTAGGCATTTAACCTTGAGTCCTAGCTAAGTGTGAGTCATCTGTGGATTCCAGCATGAGTTGTGAGGGGATCAGAAGATGTGACGAGCACCGGGCAGTGGCAGTGAGTAGCGGATGAGCTGGAGAGGTGAGCAATAAGGTGAGTATAAGGATTTTTTATATTTTTAAAATGTTGATGACACTTTATGGTACAGAAAATTGTCAGCCAGTGACCGCTTTTTGCTGAATTTGCATAGAAGCAAATTCCAAAAAAATACCATTTTAGCAAATAAGGAGTTATGTAAAATTCAAATAAAATTCAATTCCACTCAAATTTATTCACTCATCTTGTAAAAATCCTCTCTAGGTAAGAAAGCACATCGACTTGCCTATGCTGTTCCTAATGTGTTAAATAATATCAATTTGGAAACTGAAGTTAATTTCTGTTGCTCTATTTTCCTAGTGGTAATTTTTGTCTCCACTATCTTGAAGAGCCGAATGAACCTGTGATTTACAGTAATTAATGGCTCATATTTCCAGGAAGACGATGTAGAAGGAAGGGTTCACAGAGAGGAGTAGGTAACTACGCAAGTGAAGGCTGAGAGGTTCTTCCCATCTATGTCTTCATGCTGTTCCTGGGCAAACGTCCAACTTCACGTTAACCTGTGTGCTTTTGGCTCCCCTTCACCTCAATTTATGAGGCTGTGTAGCATGAGCGTCTTTAAATCCTCTGCTGGCAGACAAACCTGCAACATGTTGCGTTAAGAATATAAAGCTTTATGTTCAGTTCTTAACATGCTAAGATGCAGCCAACTGCAGCAAGTCATCCAGGAAAGACTGCAAACCTTCTCATAATTTATACAGCAGAGGGACGGCATATATCAAAGTGAAAAATGGAAAAGCTGCATGAGGGGTGACCACTGACCAGTCATGTAAACGTGCTTGTTTTTCAATTTAAAATGTAGCAGCATTGTCACACCCAGCAAGACAGTGATGTCAGTGGGGCTGGCCAACGAGCGGTGGACTGGAGAGGTTTCTGTCCATGAAGATGCTCCTTGGTGTTAGAATCTAATCATCACAAACCTCATGCATATGGGTATTATCTGATGGTCCCCTGATCTGATCCATGTATTTCCTGATATATGAAGTGTCACATCTGCCAGGTGGCTCTTTGCCTCTATTACCTATTGGAATAGTTTATTTGAGCTGGACAGAAATATTTATATACAGTATAACTGGGATTGTTCGCAAGGCAATCTCTGCATGTGTTACAGCTGTCTAACAGCCGTGACACTTGCAGGCGCGACGACAATGAATGAAACGCCGAGCACGCCAAAATACTCGGCGAACACCAGAGCGTGCCCGCTGAAAGGGTTAATGAGGCAATCTCACTCATCACTAATAAAGATGTGAAATCTGCAGTATTGGTCAATTTACGCTGTGGGCTTTCCCTACTGTGTATTAATGAGGTTTCATAAAATCTCATTTGCAATGTTGGTGCTGTAAAATAAAGCAGAGTTGCCATCCAGAAATTGTACATGGCAAATCCCTTGCAGATATGTCCTGTGCATACAATCCCATAGGCTGCTGCTCTGCTCTTAGTCAATGCAGTTTTCCAAGTGATGTCAGTCTGCAGCCTTTACAGGATGATGAATGTAGAGTACATTTCTATGGCTGCGTGCTTATATTTATTCTATCACACCAACATATGAAGACATGTGTTTCCAATGCACAGTACTCCGGAATGAATATAGGCGCTCAGCAGTTATTACCCTGCACTGTATTCATTCTCCTGATTGTGAAGGGTGGTCAGTGACATCACTTGGAGAACTGACTGAGACTGGAGCAGTAGTCTGTAAGGAGGAGGGTTTTTTTCTTTATAGTTTTTTGATGTTTCCTCTCTTGTCTTCCTCTCATTTCATTGTAATCCTGACTGGTGATGCTAATAAGTTGACTGCTAAGTGATTTCTAAATATCGGACGTTTGAGCCTAACATGTGGCTCTGAATAATTTCGTATTATAGCTAGAGACAAGGAAGAGTTTAATCTTTTTGAAAGTATATCAAATATTGATATGAAATAGGTCATTTCCTTCACAGTAAGGCCAGGTTCACAGTTTGTTTGGGTAACACATAAGTAGATCCTTTGGGGCTTCAGTCGGAATCCCTAGAAAATGAGATTTGGGTGGAAATCGTGATAAAGCCATTCACTTCAATGAGGCAAATGGAGTCACTTCATGCTCTGTCTGACCTCCATTTAGATAGTGTTGGCCTTTTTGAAGCAAGCCCAAAAGTCTGGTTGACTGCTCTCTACTGAAACGGTTTTCCTGTTTGCTGAACTCTTATGTCTTGGGTGTGCCATTTAACACCAGTCAACAGTAGAGCTGGACATCCTTAATTTCACTGTTTGGGGGTCCATGGAGTGTTGGTAATTCTTCTTTGCTGTGACACTTACCTGAACCCAACATACAACAGAGGGAGTTCCACTTAAGTTAGTGGGGTCCATCAGCATTCACTGGCATAGTTGCTATTGCTCAGGTATAAATGGGAGGCATGGCACTAGGGTGAACAGAGCCTGTCAATCCCAGTAAATACCTGATTGATTCTTCAATGATCTAGATTTATTTTGGCATAATGTTGGCATTAGCCATTTACTTTATATCAGGCTTACTTACACATTTTTATTTAATATGATGAACTTTCTTTTTTTGTGCGATGCTCAATATGATGCCAAAAATTGCAACATTTGCAACAGTTGCAACATGTTCAATATTTTTTACAGGATTTAAGATAATAATTTTTTAGTATTAAGGTAAATGAGTGAGAGCATAAAGGAATAAAGCACTGATAAATGATGTGGCATTCATATTACCGTATATTCCGGCGTATAAGACGACCTGGTGTATAAGACGACCCCCCTACTTTCCTGTTAAAATATAGAGTTTAGGATATATTCACCGTATAAGACTACCCCTTTTCCAACGCATACCAAACACCGGTAAAAATTAAAAAAAAACAGATTTGAATTTAACATGGTGCTTTTTTAATTTAAATTCTTATGACATGCAGGTATATAGCAGGAAAACTGTCACTCATAAACATATTAAAATAGGGGGGACCCCACGTCATTTTTTGGGGGGGTCCCCCATTCTAATAGCTAGTAAAGGCTAGGTATTCAGCTGGGGGCTGATATTAGTAGCCTGGGAAGCTCCGTGGGTATTACCCCGTTCCCAGACTTCAAACATCTGCCCCAGCCGTCTGCTTAACCTCCGCTAGAGACTATAATGATGGTGGATCCCACGCCAATTTTCTTTTTAAAAAATCCTTTATTTTAACACTAAATGACAATTGAGGGGTTAATAAAGATGCAGTCCCTAAATTATTATTAATTTTGTAATTAATTTTTCCCAAAAATGTTGACGTGGGCTTCGCCATATTTTTGTGTCCAGCCAGGTACAGCAGGCAGGAACGGGCTGCCCCCAACCACCAGCTGCCTATTTGTACCTGGCCGGACACAACAATATAGGGAAGCCCTTTTTTTTTAATTATTTCATGAAATAATTAAAAAAAAAAAGACGTGGGGCTTCGCCCTATTTTTGTGTCCAGCCAGGTACAACTAGGCAGCTGGGGGCTGGAATCTGCAGCGCAGGGAGGCCCAAGCTTTCTGCCCCCCCTCCCCCCCGCTGCAAATTGCAGTCCGCAGCCACCCCGGAAAATGGCGCGTTCATAGAAGCGCCATCTTCTGGCGCTGTACCCAACTCATCCAGGGCCCTGGTGCGGTGGCTCACTGGGTAATAAAGGGGTTAGGGCCAGCTTGGCATTATCAGCTGGCCCTAAGCCCGAAATTCATGGGGTCACGCCAATATTAGACATGACCACCATGAATTTCTAGTAAAGTAATTTAAAAAAACACAAACACCCAGAATAAAGTCCTTTAATTGAAATAAAGACACAATTTTTTAATGTTCTAAATTAAACCATACTTACCATCACGCCCATTCCAGCTGAAGCCAACGATCTCCTGCAATAAAAGTAAAATAATAAAGCAACCTCATCCTTACCTTTCCATGGTTCCCACGACAGCTTCAGCTCTGCTACATTCACATGACAGGCTGCACCGCAGCAGAACGCTGCCGTTCAGCTTGCCATGCGGCAGACACTGAGAAGCGCAGGCATGCTTGTGCTCCTCAGTGTCTGACTGTGACGGCATCCAGATGAGCCGAGATCATGTCCAATGAACTCGGCTCACCTCATGCACGTCACTGACAGCGTGGGAAAATTCTCCTGCTCCCCGCATGCGCAGTAGAAGTTTCCCACGCTGTCAGTGACGGACGTCCAGGAGGTGAGCTGAGTTTATTGTCGGCTCATCTGGATGCCATCACAGCGAGACACTGAGGAGCGCAAGCATGCCTGCGCTTCTCAGTGTCTGCGGGATGACAGGCTGGATGGCAGCTTTCTGCTGCGGTCCAGCCTGTCATCTCAATGTAGCAGAGCTGAAGCTGTCCTGGGAACCATGGAAAGGTAAGGATGAGGTTGCTTTATTATTTTACTTTTATTGCAGGAGATCGTTGGCTTCAGCTGGAATGGGCGTGATGGTAAGTATGGTTTAATTTAGAACAATAAAGAATTGTGTGTTTATTTCAATTAAAGGACTTTATTCTGGGTGTTTGTGTTTTTTTTAACTTTTACTATGGGGTTAGTAATGGGGGTGTCTTATAGACGCCTCTCCATTACTAACCTGGGCTTGATGTCAGCTGGCATTATAAGCTGACATCAACCCCAGCCCTATTACCCCCTGCCACCGCTACAGGGCAGTGGGAAGAGTGAGGCTAAGTGCCAGAATTGGCGCATCCTATGGATGCGCCATTTCTGGGGCGGCTGACGGCTGGTGTTTCTAGCCTGGGAGGGGGCCAATATTCATGGCACCCTTCCTGGGCTATTAATATCAGCCTCCAGCTGTCTGCCTAGCCTTTGCTAGCTATTAAAATAGGGGGGACCCCACGTCATTTTTTTGGGGGGGTCCCCCATTTTAATAGCTAGTAAAGGCTAGGTATTCAGCTGGGGGCTGATATTAGTAGTCTGGGAAGCTCTGTGGGTATTACCCCCTTCCCAGGCTTCAAACATCTGCCCCAGCCGTCTGCTTAACCTCCGCTAGAGACTAAAATTAAGGGGAACCCCACGCCATTTTTTTTTAAATAAATCCGTTATTTTAACACTAGATGACAAGTACAGTAACCAGCACTGTCACTGTACTTCATATATATGTGACTGACATGTTTCTATCTATCTAATCTATGTGTGATGCTCTATTCTGTCTGTTATAAATTGTCGGGTACAGATGCTGAAATGCCGGCCGGCTTTTTTAAAGAGACGGTGCATGAAAACACTAATATTTGTTTTAATAAATCCTTTACACTAAATGACAAGTACAGTAAGCAATACTGTCACTGTACTTCATATATATGTGACTGACATGTTTCTATCTATCTAATCTATGTGTGATGCTCTATTCTTTCTATTCTAAATTGTCGGGTGCCGGCTTATGCCGCTGCTGAATTGCCGGCTTTTCATATATTGTCACAGAAGCGATGCGAACTTCCCTGCTCCGGACACAGCGCAGCGCTTCTGTGACAAGTGAAAGCTGTCGGCACAGAAGCCCTGCGCTGTGTCCGGAGCTGGGAATACGCAGCGATGTGTCAGTTTCAGCACAGAAGCGCTGACTGTCTGGACCTACCGCCGCCGTATTTTAACTCCCTCCACCTTATATTAACTCCGACATGGCAGGGATACGGCCACGGCAGCTTATTAACACCCCCAGAGTATCCCCGCATGTCAATTTCTGAAAGTTCAAAAGCATTACCGGCGTATAAGACGACCCCAGACTAGACAGAAGATTTTTCAGTCTTCAAAAGTCGTCTTATACGCCGGAATATATGGTAAGTGCCAAGGAATCTGCTTGTATTAAAAATATAAAAAAAAGGGAAAAAATACTCAAATGATTGCAGTTTGTAAAACGTGGATGCTATACAGATCAGTGATGTGTGACAATACTTCTCACATAGTCAATAGATGAGATCATATTAAATTAACAATATATTTTAAATTGACCTAATAGTGGATTTCATTGTTGTAGCTAAATGCCAATGAAGAGGAATATGGATAAACACTTCTTTTGTGTGTAGTCAGAGCCCAGCAACATGAGGTAATAGAGATGTATCCTGTAATCACAGTAACTGGACGGCTCCTTAAGAATTCACTAGGGCAGCATTTTGCAGAGAAATTCCAGAATGATCATATATTAACAGGATTACATATTACCACATCCAAAGAAATGTCATTACAATATCTTAGACAAGTTTATATTGACATTCTTTTTTTAAATTGGAAGAAAATGTAAAACAGGCTTATATTTAGCTGCAGTTAATGTTTTTTTCTTTTTTTATACCTGTCCAGGCTCGTCCTGCTATTAGGGGCATTTTATAGAGTTATATATCACTGAACAGTTTTGTACACAGAAGGACTCAGTACATTACATCAATGGCCATTGTGGGGAAATGTGCAATGCTTCATTCCTCCTGTGGGGGTGCTGCAGGGAGACTGCACACTTAAAGGTGCTTCTACCAATAAGAGTTGATGGGGGTCAACACTAGGATACCCTGAAATCATGTCATTTCCTGGAATCCATCTAGCAAAAAGGGATTGTCCAAACCAGATAACACTTTTAAGGTAAATAAAATCATGTTCAACACCAAATAAAAGTAAATGTACTTCAGTGTTATAAAAACGTATCCCTTTTATATGCAGATAAAAGACAAACAAAATCAAAATACATTTACCCCAGGCAATGGGAAAGATTTCTTATATCCACCTTAAGCTTTAAAAATGTACCTATTCAAAACTGTATGCAGGACACCAATGCTTTAATAAAGCAACTCAATATTTTTATACAAAGTCTGATATTAAAAAGGGTAATTAAAAGCCACCAGAGACAATAAAGATACAAGGCAAAGTAGTGGATGGACAGAACTCAGTTCGTGTTCAATAAATACAAGTCAGCACTGAGTGTATACATGTAAGGCAAATGAAATCAGAGTAAGAAATAAGTCAATGGATATACAACAAGGGGTACACAGGAGGAATATATTTTTCTAGAAGACATAGCAATGGATAGAAAAAGTCTAAGATGGTCAGGGCATAATAGCAAAGTAAGGGTCACCCACCACAACAAAACACACCGGATGCACATTTCACCTCATGGGGCTGGACAAAGCAATTTGGCGAAATACAAACTGAATGTTTGATTTATTCTGACATCCACCCACAACTTGGTCTTGTGTCTATGTTGTCTCTGTTTGCTTTTAATTAGTCCTTTTAATGTCAAATGTGTATGATTAAAAGTATTGGATTAATTTAATACAGCACTAGAATCCTGCACACTGTTTTGTACACCCTTATTTGCTGAAGTCAACCCCACTACAAATCTAATGCAGAGTTTTCTATAACTGCACATAGGTCCCGATTTAAATTGTTTACGACAGTTTTTGGCATAAAACACTTTTAAAAGTAGCAACATTTTTGCACAACGCTCTAATGACACTTCTCCCGGCATCACAGCTTCCTGGGACTTTGGCCTGACTAGTCCCTGTGGCTCTCCATCCGTTCTCCCCTCTGGAGACGAAAGCAAGGTAGGCTCCTACATGCCTTGGTCCGGCTGTAGGCCACAGACGTTAAAGGATGTCCCACGGACTGTTATCGCTGCCATCCTCATACTGCTTTCAGTTATTGTTATTTTACTTATTATTTTTTGTTATTGTTACTTGTACTTGTAATAGTCATTATACCTTATAAAATATATACAAACGACAGAAGCATACCTATTCTATGAGGAAAGGACAAAGGGCATAAATTGCCCCAGACACACCCTTATGCAGCATCCAGTGGAGTTGCCAGGTATACACTATGCAGAGCTCCACACACACTTGCATCGTATAACTCCATATGATTTGGGTACGGAGGTTGTACTGGGTAGTTATAAGGTCATGCACATAAGCCTTTTAGTGTGTGTCTGTGTTCCATTCTGTGTACTGTTTATAATAGAATAAAGGCCACTATGGAAACATTTTCTTCCCTTCCAAAAACTGACACATAACAGAACCCAGACTGACCCAATAATAGGTAGTGGGGTACCTCCACTTCCATTTACATCTGTTATGAAACAGATCTGTTTTGGACATTAATTCTGTTTCTGGTTCTAAAATGAAACAGACAAATGGAATTTCCAAATAGAAATTTGACATAGCATTATTTACATATATAGCCAACCCGTTTACACTTTCTATCCTTTTTCAATTGAAGTATTTGGCAAAATAGTTCAGATTTTTTTTGCCATTACTTGACCTCATCCAAACCTTTCAAGATTTCCAGAACTGTATAGTGTTGCTAAAAAAATTGTGCAGATTTATATGTTGCATGTTGATGAACGAATGTTACAGTGTTTCTTTGAAGCTCTGTATAAAGCCACAATTCCTTTTGAATGGACTTGGCAGCCTTCTGAGAAGCTTCACCCATTGTTTGGTGATCAACAATGTCATCAATCTGTTCTTAGATTTTTACAGGCATTGTTTCTTTGCATGATTCATGGGTTTCTTTTTTTGCAAATGATTGAGCAAAACTTTTATGTGCTTTCTGAGACCCCGTACATTCCATATGCTTGGAAAACACTTTAGATTATTTGAGGATCATGAGTTCTCCTTAGATTTATGATGTCCGGGCAATGGGATAAAACACTATCGAAAAAAACATGTTCACACATTTCATATTGTGGTATTTTATATATGTCATATAATAGATAACAGAGCTAAATAAAAAATACACAAAGGCCGCATTCAGAAAGATGTTCTTATGTTTAACTTTCTGTTTTCTGGACTTAACAACCAGTTCCCTGCAGTTCAGTGGTAGTGCCGAAATGTTACACCAAGAATCATGGCATGACTAAAAAGCAGCCCTGGAACATAGAGCCACCAGCCCAAATACAATATTGCCTCCCCCAACCCACACAAAAATGGCAACATTTTCTTTTCTTGTCACACCGCTCACAACTCTTAAAGGGGTTGTCCAGTGCTGCTGACTTCTGCATCAGGAGCTGAGCGACACTGATAATGTCGAGTCCGCACATACCTGTGGGAACGTGGGCATATTCAACAGGTCCTCTTCATTAGCATAGGACACATACACTATACCTGCCTAACATGCACAAATCATTACATATATGTGCAGATGCTATGTCATCAGCACTGCTTCCACTGCAGAACTGAACAACGCTGGACAGCCCTGTTAATAATTATTAGTATTATATGACAGCTGGGCAGCACGGTGGCTCAGGAGTTAGCACTGCAGCACTGGGATCCTGGGTTCAAATCCCACCAAGGACAACATCTGCAAGGAGTTTGTATGTTCTCCCCGTGTTTGCGCGGGTTTCCTCCCACACTCCAAAGACATACTGATAGGCAATGTAGATTGTGAGCCCCAATGGGGACAGTGATGATATTGTCTGTACAGCGCTGTGGAAATGATGGCGCTATATAAGTGAGTAAAATAAATAAATAAACTAGGTGTTAACTTATTATTTTTGATTTCTTGAGGTCACCTTTCTTTTTCTGTCTTGAGGTATTCCCTGGCGCTTTTAGACCCAAATAATTTTTCTGAATTGTGCACACGATTCATAAATTTGATGCAAAATCAACATTTCTCTTTATTTTTGCTCTAGATAGTTTTTTGCAATGGAAAGCTGCAAATCTTTTAAAACCTAGTACATTGGTCTAAAAAATGCTCTAAATTGAAAACTCTACCTGAAACTATACTCTAGGCTGGGACTTCAGTGAGCTGCGCCAAAAATTGCGACATTTGGTAAAACTTGGGTGAATTTGTTTAAAACATCTGGATAAGCAAAAGTTGTCGAGGAAAAATAAAAAAAGATTTAGACGTTGATTCATCATCTGTGATTTATTGAAGTCACTTTTTGTCCACTGCCATTTTTTGCGCCAATTTCTTCAAGATCGAATATGTAATTCATGAACTTTACACAAAATGAAAAAAAATATTCTTTATTTTTGTCTTTAACTGTTTTTATGACTTTTTAGTGCAATAAGTTGCACATTCTTTAAAATCTTTAAAAATGTACCAAATTAAAAACTCAGCATGAAACCTTACTCCAGGCAGGGACTAGAGTGAGGTGCACCCAATAAATGTCTAAAAAGAACCTGTCTAAAACACCTGGATAAGTAAAGTTGGAGAAAAAAAAAAAAATTAAAAAGAAAGACAACTGAAAAGGTGGTGCAAATATATAAGAATGTGGACTCGCTCTCACTTGAGATTAAATCGAATGAATGCAATCAGATAAAAAATCGGATTGCATTCATTGCAATGTCCTATGAGTGTGTGCTCAAAAGCTTTTTTTTTTCAGAGCTACGATTGGATCGCGATCGGACTGAAAAAAAAAACACAGCATGCTACGATTGCATGCTGGATTCAGATCGCATGCACCCATATTAGTCTATGGGTGCTTGTGAAACATTGGACTACACTCGGATATCACCCGAGAGGAGTGTGATTCCCACCTATGCCAGCAACAGAGGAGATGGAGAAATTCATTTCTCCATCTCCTGCGCAACTGTGCTGCGATCCACTCATGCGAGAGGATCGGAGCACGGAGCACTGACACTCGGCTCCCGCTCCCAGCAGAGCTGGAGCCAAGTGTCATTAGCATATTACATCTCATGCTCTCACATCGGATGCCATACGCTAGTGGGACCCAAGCCTACAAGTGCATAAAGCTCAAATACTAAAGCCACTAAAAGAGCAAATAACTCCAAAAAATGAAGAAACAACAATGATGAATCAGGGCCTTTGTTCCCTCATAATGACAGAATCCATTCATTGCTGAGTCTGTTAACAAGTTGAATGGTTATTGCCAGTTGTCAATTAGGCCTTGGCTACAGGGGCTTTGGCTGGAGTCTCTCTGAGTGGTTTGTGCAGGGATACGACAATACACCAATACAATACTCCATTACAGCTAATAGTGAATCCTCCACTCTATACTCTAAACTCTATACATGATACACAATATCTACATTAAAAGCAAAAGAATACCCTGCTAAGAACAAGATATAATAGTAGATATAATAGTAGTATAATAGATATCATTCTCAACAGACAAATGCAATGATTGTGATCTAGATGTAATGCCTGTAATAGCTAACATTTAAAGGGAATCTGTCAGCAGGTTTTTGCTTTGCAATCTGAGGACAGCATGAGGTAGGGGTTAAAACACAGAATTAATTCATGTATCACATGTCAGGCTGAGTGCCGTTTACTTAGACTGAAGATTTTCTCACCTAGTGATTATCATTGCCCAGACTACAGCAGCACGTGAATGCTAGTCCGACTCCTCCCCTCCTGTGATAAGCAGCTCACTGTCTATAGACTATGTACAGTGCATTGTGAAAGTATTTGGCCCCCTTGAACTTTTCTACCTTTTGCCACGTTTCTGGCTTCAAACATAAAGATTAGTGTTGAGCGAACATGCTCGACACTGCTCGGTACTCGCCCGAGCATCACGCTACTCGGGATGTTCGGCGAGCACCGAGCATTTCCGGGTTACTCGGGCGGGAACTCGGGTCTCCGCCCTGCATGTTTGGCGCTCTTTACAGAGCCAATGAACTTGCAGGGATTGCCAGCCAGTCACTGTAATGCTGCAGCCATGTTGTTTGTGGGCATTACAGTGATTGGCTGGCCGCACAGCGTCACCTCGAGTATTTAAAACCGGGCGCCGCCATCTTGGACACAGTTGCTCCGGATCAGACAGTGTAGGGACAGCGCTGCTGATTTAGGGAGAGATATATCCTGCAAAATAGTTAGTGTAGGGTCTGTAAAGGCTGCCAGGTCAAACAAACAGTCCTTCTCAGGACTAATATCCATCCCAGGTATATCAGGCAGGCAGGCAGGCAGGCTGTATAGGAGACGCAGTGGTTATACCAGCAAACGCTGCATTACAGTCCTGTGTGCTGCTCCTGTTGCTGAAATTGCTGGACTTAGCTCCAGGTCCTGGGGGCCAGGAAAAATCCTTTTTTTTTATCTAAATCCTCTTTTATTTTTCCTCCTTCACAATGTACAAATACCCATCTTATTAACCTTTTGGTGCCCCCCCCCCCCAAAAAAAAAAAGTGTGCCTCTGATTTTTCAGACACAAATATATCTGTTGAAAATAGTCTGGTGTAGGCCAGAGAAATAGAAGTGTGGTTTTGCAGTTCTATGGGCCATTTGTATCTAAAAAAAACAGTTTGAGTGTGTCGCTCACTGTTCAGCCGCAAATATATATATATTTTAAAAAGCCTGGTATACACCAGTAAATTATTACTGTGGTTTTGATGTTCCACGGTAAAACATCTCTATTATCCTGTTTTTGGCATTTTTTGCTGTATAAAAATAATAATAGTGTCTCCCTGATTTTTCAGACACAAATATATCTGTTGAAAATAGTCTGGTGTAGGCCAGAGAGACAGAAGTGTGATTTTGCTGTTCCACGGTAAAAAATCTCTATTATCCTGCTTTTTGTATTTTTTGCTGTAAAAAAAAAAAAAAATAGTGTCTCCCTGATTTTTCAGACACAAATATATCTGTTGAAAATAGTCTGGTGTAGGCCCGAGAAATACAAGTGTGGTTTTGCAGTTCCACGGTACAAACCTCTGTATTATCCACTTTTGGGCCATTTGTATCTAAAAAAAACAGTTTGAGTGTGTCGCTCACTGTTCAGCCGCAAATATATATATATTTTAAAAAGCCTGGTATACACCAGTAAATTATAACTGTGGTTTTGCTGTTCCACGGTAAAAAAATCTCTATTAATCAGGTTTTGGTAGTTTTTTCCGTAAAGAAAAACAGTAGTGTCTCCTGACTGTTGTGACACAAAAATATATCTGTTGAAAATAGTCTTGTGTAGGCCCGACATCCCAGTGTGGATTCGCAGTTCCACGGGTCAAATCGCTGTACTATCCAGTTTTGGGCCTTTGGTATCTAAAAAAAAAGCAGTTTGAGTGTGTCGCTCACTGTTCAGCCGCAAATATCTCTATTTAAAAACGTGTGGTATACCCCAGTAAACAATAACTGTGGTTTTCCTCTTCCACGGTTCTAATATACTCTTTATTACCCCTTTTCCATTGATAGTGCAAGTGTAAGCTATTTTACTTCATTTACAATGGGCAAGGCGCGTGGCAAGGGACGTGGAAGTGGACGTTCTGGTGATGGTTCGTGCAGAGGACAGGGCCGTGGCCAAGGTGAAAATGTGCCACAACCAACAGCCACATCTTCTCGCTCCCACTTCTTGACCGAATTACTAGGGAAGCATAGAACAACACCAGTATTGAGAACTGATCAGTGTGAACAGGTTATTAATTGGATAGCAGACAATACTTCCAGTTACCTGGGCACCACCACCTCCGGTCTGTCTTCCACACGGTCAACTCTTAGTAGCCGTGAGTCTCGACCGCATACTCCTCCTCACCCTGATGCTCCTTCCTCTCACCATGCCGAGTGTCGTCAGACAGCAAGTGATCCCACACTTGGACACTCTGAAGAGCTGTTCACTGGTCCATTTCCATATTTTGGCCCCTCGCCTGATACGCTTGAAGTGGTGGAAGAGGAGATCCCATGTTGCGATGCCCAAATATTTGAACAGCCACGGCCACAGGAAGTCGACGTTGGCAATCTGTCACAAGAGGTGGACGATGACGAGACACAATTGCCAGGAAGGGAGGAGGAGGATTGTGGTGCGCAAGTGGAAGAGGAGGAGGTGGTGGATGATCTAGTAACTGACCCAACGTGGAAGGAGGACATGCAGAGTGAGGCCAGCAGCACACAGGGGGAGGGAGGCAGAGTACCCCAACAGGCAGGAAGAAGCAGTGTGGTGGCCGCAGACAGAAGGCAGGCAACCATTCCCCGTAACACCAACACGAGGGACATTGCCAGTACAAGCGGTAGGTCTTCCAGAGTCTGGATTTTTTTTAAAGACTCTGCTGATAACCCCAAAAAGGCCATATATTCCACCTGCCATGCCAGCATCAGCAGGGGTGACAAAACTACCAGCCTGACCACCACCAGCATGATCAGGCACATGGCAGCAAAGCACCCGACTTTGTGGGGCGAAACCCAGGGTCCACGACCAGTGTCAGCGGGTGTCACCACTGCTTCTTCCACTGTTGTGCGTGCAATAGAACCCCCTGTTGTGTGTGCAAGGCAATCCCCTGTCCATACTGCATGTAAAGATGCCCCCTCCTCTCAGTCTTCACTTGTTATGGCAGTTTCTCAAGAAACAGCATCAACGTTCACGACCCACCGCAGCGTTCAATTGTCCATATCCCAGACCTTTGAACGAAAGCGGAAATTCGCAGCTAACGCCCCACAGGCCACAGTCCTAAATTCGCACATTTCATGACTGCTTGCATTGGAAATGCTGCCTTTAAGGCTGGTGGAGATGGAATCCTTCCGCAATCTTATGGCGGTGGCCGTCCCTTGGTTCTCGGTCCCCAGCCGACACTATTTTGCCCGGTGTGCCATCCCCGCACTACACAAGCACGTGTCCCAAAGCATCTGCCGTGCCCTCAACAACGCAGTTACTGGGAGAGTCCACCTGACAACGGACACGTGGACAAGTGCTTGTGGCCAGGGACGGTACATCTCTCTGACGGCACACTGGGTAAACATAGTGGAAGCCGGGACCCAGTCGGACCTTGGGACGGAACACATCCTCCCCACACCGAGGATTGCGGGCCCTATGTCAGTCAGAGTTGCCCCCACAGTGTACAGCTCTTGCGCATCCTCCTCCTCCTCCTCATGTTCAGCCTCCATCTCAGATATCACCACATCAGTTACAAGCTGGAAGCATTGCAGTACTGCCTCCGCCAAGCGGAAACAGGCTGTGCTGAAACTCATAAGCTTAGGTGATAAGCCTCATACTGCTTGTGAGTTGTGGACAGCTGTGAAAGAGCAGGCAGATCTGTGGCTGAGACCACTGAACCTACATCCCCGCATGGTCGTGTGTGACAATGGCCGTAACCTGGTGGCGGCTCTGAAGCGAGGTGAGATCACATACGTACCATGCCTGGCTCATGTGCTTAACCTCGTGGTTCAGCGGTTTCTTAAATCGTACCCCGAGTTGCCAGATCTGCTCATGAAAGTACGCCGCCTGTCAGCTCATTTTCGCAAGTCGGCTACAGCTTCCGCCGCCCTTGCTGTGTTGCAGCAGCGTTTGCAGCTTCCAGCACACCGACTTGTGTGTGATGTCCCCACACGTTGGAACTCTACCCTCCACATGTTGCAAAGGATTTGTGAGCAGAAGAGAGCAGTTGTGGAGTACCAGCTGCAACAAGGCTGTCGATATTCAGGTCAGACTCCACACATAAGACCTCAGGAGTGGACCTGGATGTCTGACATATGTACCATCCTGACAAACTTTGAGGAGGCCACCAAGATGGTGAGTGGCGATGACGCCATCATTAGTGTCAGCATCCCACTTGTCTGTCTTTTGCAACGCTCTCTGCAGAGAATTAAAGAGGAGGCATTGCAGCCAGAGTATGATGAAATGGATCAAGAAGCCGTAGCGGGCGATTACACACAGCCCAGCCTCATCTCATCCCAACGTGCATTGGGGGACAATGAGGGAGAGGAGGAGGAGGAAGAAGAACAGGAGCTGCTATCATGCGTTGTAGACGGTAGTACCTGTACAAGTGTCATACCGTCGGTTCAGCGTGGGTGGCCTGAGGACAGGGGGGGAGGAGGAAAGGAGGAGGAGGAGGAGAGCATGGTCAGTCGTCATCTTGGTGAGGACACGGAAATCTTGCCCGTTACCAGTCTGGCACGCATGGCTGACTTTATGCTACGCTGCCTTAACCGTGACCCTCGTGTTGTCAAAATGTTGAGTGACAGTCATTACTGGTTGGTGACACTTGTAGACCCCCGCTACAAGGAGAACTTTCACTCTCTTATTCCTGAGGTGGAGAGGTCTACAAAAATGGGGCAATACCAGAAGGCCCTTGCTGCAGAACTCTTAAAAAAATTCCCATCTGAACACGCTAGCGGCAGAGGTCACAGTTCGTTGCTTAACCAAGGCGTACAGGCGAGAGAGATGCAACTCCAATCCAGCAGAGGCAGGGGAACACTCTCAACGTTCTGGGACAGTTTTCTGACACCCGCCCAGCTTACAGGCCCTGAGGCGCGGGGTACTCTCACAAGGAGTGGAAAGTTTCAAAAGATGGTGAGGGAGTACCTTGCCGATCGTACCAGCGTCCTCCGTGATTCTTCTGTGCCTTTTAATTATTGGGTATCCAAGCTGGACACTTGGAATGAATTCGCTCTGCACGCCTTGGAGGTCCTGGCCTGCCCTGCCGCTAGCGTGTTATCGGAGCGTGTTTTTAGTGCTGCTGGGGGAATTATAACTGATAAGCGCACTCGCCTGTCAACTGACAATGCTGACAAGCAGACCCTTATCAAAATGAACAAGGGCTGGATTGGGCCAGACTTCTCATCACCACCAAATGACAGCAGAGTAACATAAAGTCAAATCCACTGTGTTATTTCGGGAGGTGTATTCACATGCACCGCTTCACACCCACACATGGGTATATGCTTCCTCGTTTCGGCTGTTTAATCTTCTTCTCCTTATCCTCAGCCTCCACCACCACTATACCACCAGGGTGCCAGCATTGCAAGTTCCTCCGTCCTAATTTTTGGCAGCTTTTGCTGGGAAAGCATAAGCAAATACCATGGGACACCCACTCCCCAATAATGGGACTTATGTTTGTAATATGCTGTACTGCATGGCTCTTGTAAGGGGCATTGCAAGTTGCTCCGTTCTAATTTTTGGCAGCTTTTGCTGGGAAAGCATAAGCAAATACTATGGGAGACCCACTCCCCAATAATGGGACTTATGTTTGTAATATGCTGTACTGCATGTGACGCGCCCCCTGGGCCGTGTGTACACGTGTGTGGGATACCCGGTGCCGGGTCTCTGGGGTCTATAGTCTCCGTGGCGGTGACCCGGTCCCGTGGCTCAGGCTGGTCAAACCAGTGGCAATCTTTCTTAGGTTTTGAGGTTAATTGTCCGACTGCACCACCCGTGGATTGCGGTCAGGGAGTACCACCGCTGCGAGGCAGACCGCTGAGGCTGGTGTTGTGTGCGCAGCATAAAATGGGATAACTCCCCTCGGGAGGAGTACAGCCTCAGGGCAGTGAGTGAGGATGATGGGGGTGATGGTGCACGAGTGCAGCAGGAATGACTCAGAGTCTTTGCAGTGCAGTTCAGGGTCTTTACTGATGATTATAAGGTAGACCCTCCCGGGAGTACTGGCTAGCATAAGAGGCCTGGTCAGTCTGTGAGCAAGCAGGAGTTCCCCTGGCCAGGTGGAGTTGTAGGCCTCCCCTTCTGTCTGCACTCTTCCTGGCTACCTTGCTGTAAGCGGGTAGAAGTAGCCCACGTCCCTGAGTGTACCGTGTAGTGCTCACCCTTATGGCTGGTGACTTGGGGCCTTCTGTTAGCCTCCGCTCCACGACGGCGGTGCTGGTCCCTTGCTTGTGACTGAGCCTCCTGGCTTCTATGGCCAGAGGACCTGAAATCCCCTGCCGGCTGTTTTCTGCTGCTGGATATATAAGTCCTCACAGCTTCGGACTCCTGTGTCCGGTTCCTATTGTCTTCTGCCAGGGCGAGCTCTGCTCAGCTTCCAGCCCCTCGTCTTTAGCTCCTAGCTCCTACAGAGCTCCTTGCTGTTACTTTCCCTTGCTCTCACTCTGACTCTGACTGTTCTCTGTTCTCTGACTCACTCAACCCCACCCCAGATCCAGTTTATAAGGGCAGAATTCTCCCCTCCCAGGACTGGGGCAGGAGGATGTTGCATGTTTAAGGGATCCTAACCAGGAAACCTCCCACTTGCTCTCCGACGTAATCTCTATTACTGTGGTGACCAGACCCCTGGGGTGCCACACATGGCTCTTGTAAGGGGCATTGCAGTACCTCATAGTTTTTGGAAAGCATTCCATTCACTGCTTAGGCCAACAGTGCACAGGAGACCCAGTTGCTATAAATGGAAAAAAAGGTTTAGTTAACGCCCTCTGACCTCCATGTCATTTTCAAGGGGCATTGGAGTGCCTCGAAATTTTTAGTAGGCATTGCACTCACTGTATGCCCTATAACTGTGTAGCCGAACCGCTCCTTTTGTTACAGAAACATATCCTACAAGACATATCTGGTTGACTGGCCTGATATTGATGTGAATGGTCCCTGTTCCTCCTGCTCTTTCTCCTTTGCCACTACCTCATCCATCATTTATCACCTGAAGCTTTGTTTTAACGGGAGTCATAGAACTTGGATAGTAGCAGGAAAACATCCAGCAATCCTCGGAGGAGGTAGGATATGCGCCAAAACGCTGACCTCCTCAGGCCTAGCCGCTACTACATACATGCGCTTGCATTACAACAAAACAAAGCAGATGCTAACTTCTATCATCCTCATCATGCTCCTCACCTTGGCACTCTCAACTCCCCTGATGGAGAAGCCAGGGCCCACCGGAGGAGTCTGATAATCCGGTGGGCTCGGCCAATGCTGCCCTAAAGCAGGCCAGGCTAAGAAAAGTGTGGGAAAGGGTACCGGTACAAATAGGGGTGGCTGGGGACCGAGTATGGACACCCGGCCACCCCCTGGAGGCTGGGGAGCAAGCGAGGACACCCGGCCACCAGGCGGCTGGGGACTGAGTATGGATACCAGGCCGCCGACACAGCCATGGCGTGGTGGCCAGATTCCGCCTCCACATGCCTAAAAGGCCCAATTTAAAGTGCAATCAAGCAAGCAGTATGGTATTGCAGCCTGGGGGTGGGTGGGTGGGTGGCAGGCTGCATACTTGCGCTTGCATTGCAAGGAATGGGAGAGGTACAATTGAACACTGCCCTGGGACAAGGACTTGAATGGGGATAGTTGCAAGTCTGCAACGACAGGTGCAAGGTGGGAGGCATCTTCGCATGTACCATGAACAGGGGTTTGGCATGCACACACTACAGCGGAATAGGCTCTCCTTCCCACTAAATGCACTGGAGAGGGCACAGGTAATGTTTTGGTATACGCGCTTAATCTTATGTATAAGGCACACCAGGACAAATAGGGGCAGCTGGGGACTGAGTATGGATACCTCGCTGCCGAAGTAGCCATGAGGTAGTGGCCAGCTTCGGCCTCCTCTAAACTAAAAGGCCCCATTTCAAGTGCAAGCTAGCAGTATGAATTGCAGTCTGGGGGTGGGTGGGTGGCAGGCTGCACACTTACACTTGCATTAAAAGAAAACAGCAGATGCTAACTTCTGTCATCATCATCATGCTCCTCACCTTGGCACTCTCAACTCCACCGATGGAGAAGTCAGGGCCCACCGGAGGAGTCTGGTTCTCTGGTGGGCTCGTCCAATGCTGACTAAAGCAGGCCGGGCTAAGAAAAGTGTGTGGGGGGATGTTCCAAGGAGAAATGGGGGCGGCTTGGGACCGTTTATGGACACCCGACTGCCCCCAGGCGGCTGGGGACCGTGCGGACACTCAGCCGCGGGGCGGCTGGGGACTGAGTATGGACACCCGGCCGCCGGGCGGCTGGGGACTGAATATGGATTCCAGGCCGCCAACACAGCCATGACGTGGTGGCCAGATTCTGCCTCCACATGCCTAAAAGGCCCAATTTCAAGTTCAAGCAAGCAAGCAGTATGGTATTGCAGCCTGGGGGTGGGTGGGTGGCAGGCTGCATACTTGCGCTTGTATTGCAAGGAATGGGGGAGGTACAATTGAACACTGCCCTGGGACTAGAACTTGCATGGGGATAGTTGCAAGTCTGCATCTTCAGATGCGGCAAGGATCACTTATGATGGGCACACTTTTAGACAGTGACCTGGGAGTCAGAGATGCTTCCAGGGGTCTTCCCCATGCTGTTCCCATGTCTTTTCAGCACTTTATGCATGTGTCACACAGCACATGGCCAGATAAGGTTGTAAAATGTTAAAATGACATTTCCTGGTGAATGCATTTGTCATAGTTGAAAGCAATACAAAAGTGCAAAAACGCATAAAAAATGCTACTTGTGAACATAGCCGAAGGTGTGGAGGAGTATTTTTGTTTTTGGTCATTTATTTTAACTTATACACAAGTCTTTTCCCTGGAAAGGATGTTCCTTAACATATTTCACAGGAAAAAAGTTTCACTTTCGTTTTATTGTGAGCCTGTAAAAGTGGCTTAATACCTCTGACCACGTTGTTGACAGCAGTGACCTGGGGGTCAGAAATGCTTCCTGGGGCGATCCCCATGCTGTCCCCATGTCATTTGAGCACTGTCACTATCGTTTTGGGCACTTGTTAGGCTTTTAAAAGACTGCCGGGGGTGCCACCGCAAAAATGCTCGAGTCTCCCATAGACTAACATTGGGCTCGTTGCTCGGGTCGAGCACCCGAGTATCACGGCGAGCTCGGCCCGAGCTTCGAGCACCCGAGCATTTTAGTGCTCGCTCAACACTAATAAAGATATAAAATTCTAATTTTTTGGGGAAGAATCAACAACAAGTGGAACACAATCGTGAAGTGGAACGAAATTTATTGGATATTTTAAACTTTTTTAACAAATTAAAAACTGAAAAGTGGGGCGTTCAATATTATTCGGCCTCTTTACTTTCAGTGCAGCAAACTCACTCCAGAAGTTCAGTGAGGATCTCTGTATGATCCAATGTTCTCCTAAATGACTGGTAATGATATATAGAATCCACCTGTGTGTAATTAAGTCTCTGTATAAATGCACCTGCTCTGTGATAGTCTCAGGGTTCTGTTTCAAGTGCAGAGAGCATCATGAAGACCAAGGACATCACTACCAAACAGATTGAACTTGGATTCTTCCAACCACAGCACCTTAGATCAATAATATGTCTCTTTCCATTGGCTGTGTTCTTTGGCATACTTCCGGTTCTTTGCAGAGATGAAAGGTTTCCTGACTGGAACTCATGCATTCAACCCTAAAGTTCTTAGCCGTCGCACCACAGTTTGGTGACTCACTCTGACCCCATATTCTTCTTTCATTTCATGTGAAATCTGTACAGCACTTTTATGGACATCAGATACTGTTTTTTTCTTAATAATGTGATCAACTCTAGAGGAAGTTTTCCATGGTTGTCCACTTCTAGGTTTGTCAGTTGTTCCATAACCTTCTTTTTCTTTCTTTAATACACGTGACACTTGACTTTGAGATCAGTTGAATTCCATAGCTACCTCTTTTTGACTTTTGCGTGACTTCACTCTCAGAATAATAAGCTTCCTGACATCTGGTGATACATTTTTCTTTGTCTTTGCCATGTTTTAACCTAAAAACACTCACATAAAAAAAAAATTTGGCAAAATTCGACTACCCATAACAAAATATGCAAAACATTTGGCCCAACAAATGTTGAAAACTAACTCATAAAGGAATAAAACAATTTCAGGCACAAATTTCTTCCTTATAGCTGACAACCATTTGCTTCCGGTTTACTAAAAACTCCAAAATCAATAAGCGTGGACCTTATAGATGGATTCATCACTAAACCTTTAGATAGGAAATACCTCTGTGTATTATTAGCTTATTATTAAAATAACCATAAATAAATGTGGATGTAAAACTACTGAATAATGTGCTTGCCTTTATTAGGATATCATCACAAAGGGTTTGTTTTTTGTGTCTTGTAAAAAGCGTCTTGATTCTGTTAGTGTCTGCAAACAGATTTTAAAGTGATTATACAGGCATATGATATGTCATCAATATCCATATGTTTCTGATATACCCATTTATGTCTATGATTTCTTACTGAGGCAAAGTTTTTTATGTTAGTTTTTGTATGCATTTACAAAAATCATGGTAAGTCATGTTCTATTCGAATAGGTCTGAACACACAGAGTCTGGCCAAGTCTGTAAGTAAGGCTATGTTCACATGCGTGCTTTTTTTTAGGCAAATAAGATGCTGTTTTTTACAGTGCGAGCCAAAACAATTAATTTTCAGAACTCTCATGCATAAACTTGTTTTTTTTCCTGACTGAATTTGAAAACTGCAGCATGTCAATTTTTTCATCATTTTTGCAGCGATTTTTCACCCATAGAAAATGCAAAACACTGCAGGTGTTGCTGCATTTTAATTTTTTTTTTTTGCTGCTTTTTTGGTGAAGAAAACTAACTTTATCAAACATGTATTGTAGACAAATTACATATGTAATCTGCACAAAAAATGCTGCAAAACACCCCAAAACCCACCATATTAACGCAGAAAAACTCATGTCTTGAACACAATGGGCAGGTTTTTGCTGCCGTAAAAAAGCGCTGAGTGTGAACATAGACAAATACTTCATGTGCCATATGCACAAGTCTCTACAGAGATGAGTATAATTATAACTTACTTTAATATAATGCTAGGGACTTAATACAATGAACAACAGTTAGAAAGTTTCCCATTGAAAAATAATATATGGGTAATTTTAAAACATAAATGACTTCACTTTGCAGTGTTGAAATGGACAGGAGTGCCATGTGTTTCACCCTGTTCCCCTCACTTAACAATAGCCAGATGGGTCATTTGAAGTCACAAGTTGTTTTTGTAAAGTTCCTGACTGCTGCCCGTCTTCTGAGACTCAGGTTATAGGACTCTCTAGGACATTTCAGAAACAGCCATATGTCTTCCCTACAAGTTCTTTCTAGTTCTTGTGTGCTGAGAGATGGGTATCAGCCTGTGCTTAAAAAAAGAGAACTGCAGTAAAAAAGAGATATTTTGCTAACTAGTGCTCAATGAGCCAGAGGACACCTGGTGAGTGATGTCAGCAACTGGGATAGCAAAAAGAAATCTCAGTGACGCGTTTGTCATCACAGATACTGTAAACAAATGAGATGTTCCCCGGGAGAGCAAAACTAAAGAAACCCGAAAATCTCGAAACCTCTCAATTTCCTATATTCCGTCATTTATCTCTCGGCGCTTCCACAAGGTGTCTGTTACCAAACACCTGCAGTTTTATTGGGATATAAAATGAGATTATCCTCTTCAGGTCAGAAACAATTGCCTTGGGACTTCTTGCTCCTCTTTTAAAGGTACATGTATTGTAATCCATGTGAATGGTTCAATACCAAAGCTGTGACCTATGGAATTATGATGAAAATGTGAATAATTATTAAAAGGAAACATATCTTTTTTGAAAAATGCAACCCCAATTTCACTAAAGTTTGACTGCTGTGCTAAATGTAAAGAAAGTAAGAATGCAATGATTGGAAACCTATTGCAGCCATATTTTTTTTGCAACAGAACATAGGACACAGATCAGAAGTTGAAAGTTAGACATTTACCCATTTAATTTGAATAAATCAACTTGTTTCGACTTTGTCGGCACCAGCACACTTCAACAATGTTGGGGCAGGGTTAACAAAAAGCTGAAAAAGTGATGCTAATGAAAAACATGTGGTGGGTCAATTTTTTATTCAAGAGATTCAGAGATTCTGGAGACGTCCATGTGCACAAGGGACAAGGCCAATGGTCAATATTGGATGTTCGTGATCTATGGGCCCTCATGCGGCACTGCATTAATAACAGGCATGATTCAGTTGTGCAAATCAATGCATGGCCTCAGGAATACTTCCAGAAATCATTGTCTGTGTACACAGTTCACCGTGCAATCCACAAATGCTGAGTAGAGATGAGTGGATTGTTTGAATTTCAGATTTGCCGACATTGCCAAGTATTCCTCAACTTGATTTGCAGGCAAAAAATCCGCAAGCGTTTTTGACTGCCAAGAATATGCAGAAATGCTACAGAATTTTTCTGGTTCATTTCTGCATCGTGGGCACATACCCTAAGAGCCTACACTCTACAGGAGAGAGGACCCCACTGACCATAAGAGGTTACACTCTACAGGAGAGAGAAGATTCCATTGACCAGAAGAGCTTACACTCTACATGATAGAGAGAGAGAACCCTGCTGACCATAAGAGCTTACACTCCACAGGAAAGAGAGGACCCCACTGACCATAAGAGCTTACACTCTACAGGAGAGAGAGAGGACCCTGCTGGCCTTAAGAGCTTACACTCTACAGGAGAGAGAAAGGACCCTGCTGATCTTAAGAGTTTACACTCTACAGGAGAGAGAAAAGACTCTGCTGACCTTAACAGCTTACACTCCACAGCAGAGAGAAGCCGGGTAAGTGCTCTTTTGCGAGTGGAATCTCAAAATGTTTGAATTCGCGTAAAACCATGAATTTAAGGAAATTCAACTTGAACTCGATTCTCCGTGGATTGATCCGCTCATCATTAATGCTAAGGTTTTAGAACAACATATGCCCCTATCCTTTAATTACTATATTGTCATACATAATTACATAAACAATAAAAAAGTGAGAGATCTCATAAATAGCAAAAATTTAGTGACTTTTGGCGTTTCCACGCTAGTTTCTTTTAGTTCAGTAAAATGGGAGAAGCTGGAATAGGGGCTTGTCAGGAATTCCAACCCACACAGAGGGACGCCACTGGGGTGATCATGTAATATGTAGCATCGGCGTCTCTGCCCCCTGCCAGGCAGAGACACCGTCCCCCTTACCGCCGCGGTCCTGCTCCGGCGTCTTCCGGCTTCCCTGCTGCTGCTGGTGTGCGCAGCTTCCCCGGCACTATGCTTAGGGCGCTCGAGCTCCCCCCCTCCTAAAGGGGCCGCGCGCACCATCCTAAAAAGTCCGGAGGACTTTCTCTATAAAAGGCACCTCCTCCAATATGGAGGTGCCTGTGCAAGGTTGTTGCTCTGTGATACTTTCTTTGCTTCATCCCTCAGGTCCTCTGTAAGTCAGTCCTGTCCGCCAGTCTGATCTTCAGTCCAGTCCGCCAGTCTGACTTCTCTCCAGCCCGACAGTCTACCTACAGCCCTGTCCACCAGTCTGTCTATGGGCTCTGCCCGCCTGCTTACCTGGAAGCACCTGCCTGTTACCTGCCATGCCCGCCAGCCTGCTTACTTGGAAGCACCTGCCTGTTACCTGCCGTGCCTGCTTGCCTGCTTACCTGGAAGCACCTGCCTGTTACCTGTTGTGCCCGCCAGCTTGCCTACCCAGAGCACCCGTCAGGCTATCAGCCGAATCAGCCTGTCTGTCTACCCGGACCACCCGTCTGACTGCCTGCCGTGCTCTTCCGCTGTACCGGTCAGTACCTGCCTTCTGACCCGTGGGAGTCACCTGCTCTCATGCAAGGTCGGTTCCAGAGTGGCACCTGGTCCCTCTGCTCGGTTCCTCCCTGGTTCACTGAGTCGACTGAGCCGCCGTGCGACCCTGGTCAGGCCGAGTCGATAGTTAGTCACACCCCTCTGGTCCCTCCTTGCACCGCAGCACAGAGGTTCCACCACCCGGATCCGTAACAGTTTGCACGGGCCATGGAACCCAGTGCTTCCCAGGCTCCTTCGTTTTCTGACCTGTACCAGGAGGTTTCTCGTCAGAAATCCCAACAGGAAACTATCCTGACCTACCTGCGGTCTGTCAACTCCCGCCTGGACACGCAGTCCATCCCACCTGTGTCCGTCTCGAGCCGAGCGGCACCCGCTCCGGCGGCGCCTCAGCCTACTAGTGCCATGGCATCCCGCTCTGGACCCCGGCTCTCTGCACCTCCACGCTTTGGTGGTGATCCCGTCTTATGTCGGGGTTTTATAAACCAGTGCACACTGCACTTTGAACTCCTGGCACATCAGTTTCCCTCCGACCGGGCCAAGGTGGCGTTCATCATGTCTCACCTCACCGGGGAAGCATTGGCATGGCTAAACCCCCTATGAGAGAGGGGATCCCCTGGTGTCCGATCTTCCGGCTTTCCTCACTGCCTTCCGGAAGGTCTTCAATGAGCCTGGACGGAAGACTTCTACTGCCTCCTCACTGCTCCGTCTCCGCCAAGGGAGTCTCACTGTGGGCCAGTATGCCATACAGTTCTGTACCCTCGCATCTGAGCTTGCCTGGGACAACGAGGCCCTGGTGTCCACCTTCTGGGAGGGTCTTTCCGGACGAATCAAGGATGAGCTAGCTGGTCGTGACATCCCTTCCACTCTGGATGACCTGGTGCCACTAGCTACTTGGATTGACATCCGTTTCTTGGAACGAGTTAAGGAGACTACCCGGGAGAGAAGATTTATTCATCTTGCTCCGGTATTCCAGAAACCTGCCTCCCAACCAGCAATTCCCCGGGCACGCTCACCTGAACCTATGCAAATTGACCAAACCAAGATGGGTCAGGTCTCACCAGGAGACGCGCCGAGCCGAAGAGAGTTTCTTCTTCTGTGGCTGTAAGGAGCATCTGATCCATTCCTGCCCGGTGAAGCAGGGAAACTCCAGTGTCTAGGACTGCTCGGAGAGGTCGTCATAGGCAAGAGTAAATCCTCTCCATCCTTAACTCTATCTGTTTCTATTTCCAGTGGCGAGACCCACTTCTTTGAGACCGCCCACCTGGATTCCGGAGCCGCTGGGAATCTCATTTCTCAGGCCCTTGTGGAGCGGTATCAGATTCCTACCAAACGTCTGACCGTACCATTGGCAGTCGCTTCCGTGGATAGGAGACTCCGTCCGGTGACCATCCTGCTCGTCACAGAACCTGTAACCCTTCAGGTGGGAATGCTGCACTTGGAGAGGCTCTCCTTTCATGTGCTGTCCGGTCTCTCTCACTCCCTCTTGCTTGGTCTACCCTGGCTACAGAGACATGAACCCGTCCTGAATTGGCGATCTGGTGAGGTGCTCCATTGGGGGCAGGATTGCCATGAGACCTGCCTGGTTCCGGTTCGTCCAGCTCGACCTCCGTCTACTCTGGCTAATCTACCTGGTCTGCCGGCACCCTACTGATCCCATGCGGACGTCTTCGACAAGAAGGAAGCGGAGACACTACCACCTCATAGGCCGTATGATTGCCCTTTCTATCTGGTACCCGGTGCTTCTCCTCCTCATGAGCGTATCTATCCCTTGTCGCTGGCTGAGACCTGGGCCATGTCTGAGTACATCGAGGAGAATCTTGCTAGGGGATGCATTCAGACATCTACTTCTCCGGCTGGAGCAGGATTCTTCTTCGCTAAAAAGAAAGACGGCTTGCTACGGCCGTGTATCGACTACAGGGGTCTTCACCAGATTACCATCAAGAATAAGTACCCCCTGCCTCTCATCTCTGAGCTGTTCGACCACCTTAAAGGCGCGAGGGTCTTCACCAAGCTCGATCTTCGTGGGGCGTACAATTTGGTCCGGATCCGGAAGACGAGTGGAAGACGGCATTCAACACCCGGGACGGTCACTATGAATACCGAGTGATGCCCTTTGGTCTCTGTAACGCTCCAGCCGTCTTCCAGGAGCTGATTAACGACATCTTCTGTGATCTCTTGTATTCTTGCATAGTGGTGTACCTGGACGATATCTTGGTCTTCTCTCCGGATCTGCCCACACACTGGAGGAATGTTCGTCAGATTCTGCTAAGGCTCCGGCAGAATAATCTCTACGCCAAATTTGAGAAGTGTCTCTTCGAGCAGACTTCCCTTCCGTTCCTGGGATATATTATGTCCGTGACTGGTCTTCGGATGGACCCTGAAAAGGTTTCTGCCATCGTAAAGTGGCCCCGGCCGGAGGGGTTGAATGCGATTCAGCGATTCCTGGGATTCTCAAATTATTACCACCTCTTCATCCCTCATTTCTCCTCCCGGACCGCTCCCATCTCCGCACTCACCCGTAAGGGAGCAAATCCCAAGGAATGGACTTCCGAAGCGAAGGAGGCCTTGGTCTCCCTAAAACAAGCTTTCTCCTCCGCCCCTGTGCTACACCATCCGGATTGCAACAAGCAGTTCTTCCTGGAGGTAGATGCTCCCTCCTCCGGAGCCGGAGCGGTGCTCACCCAGAAATCCCCGTCCGGCAGAATGGTAATCTGCAGCTTCTTCTCCAAGCTCTTCTCCTCATCCGAGCGCAACTACTCCATAGGAGATCGTGAGCGGCTTGCCATCAAATTGGCGCTGGAGGAGTGGCGCTACCTGCTGGAAGGGGCTCTGCACCTGGCGATCATCTACACTGATCACAAAAACCTGGCCTATTTACAAAACGCCCAGAGACTCAATCCGCGTCAGGCCCGGTGGTCTCTGTTCTTTGCCCGATTCTGCTTTACTCTACATTACCGCCCTGCGGACAAGAATATTAAAGCCGACGCTCTATCCCGCTCATTCCTGTCCTCCGACCAAGAGGAGGAGCCTCTGCATATCATCGACCCCTCCAGTGTAATGACTGTAGCCCCGTTTGACGTGTCTCGTCTTCCATCCGGTAAACTTTTGTAGTTGTTCCGGATCATAAGAAGGTTCTTCTCTGGGGTCATTCGTCCAAACTAGCCGGCCATGCAGGCCAGAGAAAGACCTTCCTGCTCATCGTCCGGTATTACTGGTGGCCTTCTCTACGCAAGGACGTTGCGGATTTCGTCACGGCTTGTTCCTCCTGTGCCCATAACAAAGTTTCCAGGCATCTTCCCGCTGGCCGTCTCCTGCCTCTACCCGTACCTTCCGCTCCATGGCAACACATTGCTATGGACTTTATTACGGATCTCCCTGTGTCTGCCGGTTGTACTGTCATTTGGGTGGTCACTGACCACTTTTCTAAGATGGCCCACTTCATCTCACTGCCTGGTCTCCCATCCGCATCTGTGCAGGCTAAGGACTTCATCCATCACATCTTTCATCTCCACGGCCTTCCCCTCCACATCGTGTCTGATCGCGGGGTCCAGTTCACTTTGCGCTTCTGGAGAGCTAAGTGTAAACTGCTGGATGTCACCCTGGATTTCTCCTCTGCTTATCATCCTCAGTCCAATGGTCAAGTGGAACGTATCAACCAGGTCCTTACCAGCTTTCTCCGGGATTTCGTCAATGCTCACCATAACGATTGGGTTGAGCTCCTACCATGGGCCGAGTTCTCCTATAACAACCATGAGAGTGAGTCTTCTTTCAAATCCCTGTTCTTTGTGGTCTACGGTCAACACCCCCAGATTCCGTTTCCCGTCTCCACTTCCGTGGACAATTCTGCTGCGGAGTCTCTGGTCAGCGAATTTTCTACTATTTGGTAAGACACTAGATCCGCACTTCTTCAGTCCTCTGAGTAGATGAAGAGACATGCCGATAAGAGACGTCTGGATCCGCCTCAATTGCGTCCGGGAGACAGGGTCTGGCTCTCCTCCAAACATGTTCGGCTCAAAATACCATCATATAAGTTGGGTCCGCGGTTCATCGGCCCGTTTGAGGTTCTCAAGCAAATCAATCCCGTGGCTTACAAGCTAAAACTCCCGGCCACCTTATGGATTCCCAACTCCTTCCACGTATCTCTCTTCAAACCAGTTGTTCTTAATTCTTTTTCTGACGATCCAGGTACCACTCCAGCTCCAGTCTCCGCTGAGGACATCTATGAGGTAGAGAACATTTTGGCCACCAAAAGGGTAAGAGTAAAAACCTTCTTTCTGGTGGATTGGAAGAGGTTTGGCCCAGAGGAGAGGTCTTGGGAACCCAGGGAGAACATCCATGCCCTCCTTTTTCTTAAAGAATTTCTTGCTGGCCTAAAAAAGAGGGGGCATAAAGGGGGGGTACTGTAGCGTCGGCGTCCCTGCCCCCTGCCAGGCAGAGACGCCATCCCCCTTACTGCCACGGTCCTGCTCCGGCGTCTTCTGGCCTCCCTGCTGCTGCTGGTGCGTGCAGCTTCCCCGGCACTGTGCTTAGGGCGCGTGCGTGTGCACACCCTCCCTCTTAAAAGGGCCGCACGTGACATCCTAAAAAGTCCCCGGCCAATGGCCGGAGGACTTTCTCTATAAAAGGCACCTCCTCCAATATGGAGGTGCTCGTGCAAGGTTGTTGCTCTGTGATACTTACTTTGCTTCAGCCCTCAGGTCCTCTGCAAGTCAGTCCTATCCGCCAGTCTGATCTTCAGTCCAGTCCGCCAGTCTGACTTCTCTCCAGCCCGATAGTCTACCTACAGCCCTGTCCGCCAGACTGTCTATGGGCTCTGCCCACCTGCTTACCTGGAAGCACCTGCCTGTTACCTGCCGTGCCCACTTGCCTGCTTACCTGGAAGCACCTGCCTGTTACCTGTTGTGCCCACCAGCTTCCTACCCGGAGCAGCAGTCAGGCTATCAGCCGAATCAGCCTGTCTACCCGGACCACCCGTCAACCTGCCTGCCATGCTCTTCCACTGTACCGGTCATTACCTGCCTTCTGACCCGTGGGAGTCACCTGCTCTCATACAAGGTCGGTCCCAGAGTGGCACCTGGTCCCTCTGCTCGGTTCCTCCCTGGTTCACGGAGTCAACTGAGCCACCGTGCGACCCTGGTCAGGCCGAGTCGATACTTAGTCACGCCTCTCTGGTCCAGTACATAGGTTCCACCACCCAGATCCGTAACACAATATCTCATTCCTGGGCTGATTTGGTCACTAAACATATGAGTCCCCTTACTGTCGGACGTATGAAACTCACAATATTTCATATTTCATATCGGAGTCAGCCTGGCTATGGCTGGTGGCCGGAAATTGTTTGTGAGTGTCTTTGAACTTAACGAACCATTTCCTCTTTCCTCCAAACACTGGCCTGGGAGAAGGTGTCAATATATCTCAGGTCTGTGTTAAGAGGAAATACATTTACATTTTAGTTAGCTTGTACCAGTTCTTGGCTGGCATTGTTTGTGTAAGATATTTCTCAGGCGTGTGTTAATTGGGGCTTTTGTGCTGAGCAGAAGGGTAATAAGGGAAGGGGGGTGAACATCTATGTCAGGCAAATATGGACGAACATTTTCCTCACATTAATATTTTCCTGAAATCTCCCCCTCTTTGAGGTGGCGTAAGGAGTAGTGTTAAGCGAGCACTAAAATGCTCGGGTGCTCGAAGCTCAGGCCAAGCTAACCGTAATACTCGGGTGCTCGACCCGAGCAACGAGCCCAATGTTAGTCTATGGGAGACCCGAAGCATTTCTGACCCCCAGGTCACTGCTGTCAACAACGTGGTCAGAGGTATTAAGCCACTTTTACGGGCTCACAATAAAACGTTCAAAAACGAAACTGAAACTGTTTTCCTGTGAAATATGTTAAGGAACATCCTTTCCAGGGTAAAGACTGGTGTATAAGGTAAAATAAATAACCAAAAACAAAAATACTCCTCCACACCTTGGGCTATGTTCACAAGTAGCATTTTTTATGCGTTTTTGCACTTTTGTATTGATTTCAACCGTGACAAATGCATTCACCAGAAAATGTAATTTTAACATTTTACAACCTTATCTGGCCATGCGCTGTGTGACACATACATACAGTGCTGAAAAGACATGGGAACAGCATGGGGAAGACCCCTGGAAGCATCTGTGACACCCAGGTCACTGCCTAAAAGTGTGTCCATCAGAAGTGATCCTTGCCGCATCAGAAGATGCAGACTTGCAACTATCCTCGTGCAAGTCCTTGTCCCAGGGCAGTGTTCAATTCTACCTTCCCCATTCCTTGCAATGCAAGCACAAGTATGTAGCCTGCCACCCACCCACCCCCAGGCTGCAATACCATACTGATTGCTTGCTTGCACTTGAAATTGGGCCTTTTAGGCATGTGGAGGCAGAATCTGGCCACTACCTCATGGCTGCGTCGGCGGCCTGGTATCCATACTCAGTCCCCAGCCGCCCGGCGGCCAGGTGTCCACTCTCGGTTCCCAGCCGCCCCTATTTGTCCCGGTAACCTTCCCCACACTTTTCTTAGCCTGGCCAGCTTTAGGGCAGCATTGGCCGAGCCCACCAGACAACCAGACTCCTTCAGTGGGCCCCGGCTTCTCCATCAGGGGAGTAGAGAGTGCCAAGGTGAGGAGCATGATGATGATGATAGAAGTTAGCATCTGCTTTGTTTTCTTGGAATGCAAGCGTAAGTGTGCAGAGTGCAACTCACCCACCCCCAGGCTGCAATACCATACTGCTAGCTTGCTTGCACTTTAAATGAAGACTTTTAGGATTGTGGAGGATGACGCCGGCCACCATGTCATGGCTGCGTCGGCGGCCTGGTATCCATACTCAGTCCCCAGCCGCCCGGCGGCTGGGTGTCCACACTCGGCCCCCAGCCACCCGGCAGCCGGGTGTCCACACTCGGTCTTCAGCCACCAAGGGGCGGGCGGGTGTCCATACTCGATCCCCAGCCTCCCCTATTTGTCCCGATAACCTTCCCCACACTTTTCTTAGCCTGGCCTGCTTTAGGGCAGCATTGGCCGAGCCCACCAGACAACCAGACTCCTCCGGTGGGCCCTGGCTTCTCCATCAGGGGAGTTGAGAGTGCCAAGGTGAGGAGCATGATGATGATGATAGAAGTTAGCATCTGCTTTGTTTTCTTGGAATGCAAGCGTAAGTGTGCAGCCTGCCACCCACCCACCCCCAGGCTGCAATACCATACTGCTAGCTTGATTGCACTAGAAATGAGGCCTTTTAGGCTTCTGGAGGCAGACTCCGGCCACAATGTCATGGCTGCGTCGGAGGCCTGGTATCCATACTCAGTCCCCAGCCGCCTGGCGGACAGGTGTCCACACTCGGTCCCCAGCCGCCCCTATTTGTCCCGGGGCGCCTTATACACAAGCGCGCATACCAAAACATTACCTGTGCCCTCCCCAGTGCATTTAGTGGAAGGACAGCCAAACCACAAACACGTGGACAAGTGAATGTGGCCAGGGACGGTCCATCTCACTGACGCCTTCACACTGGGTTAATATTGTGGAAGCCAGGACACAGTTGGACACTGGGATGCAACACGTCCTCCAGACATAGAGGATTGTGGGTCCTTTGTCAATCATGCTTCAACACAAAGTTCAGAAGAAAGACAGCAGCAGTGGTTGGCCTCCTATACAATGATTAAATTATTCATGATCATGATGCCATCCATCTCCTTAGCTTTCTGTTCCTTGGAATGCAAGCGCTTGTATGTAGTAGCGGCTAGGCCTGAGGTGGTTAGCGTTTTGGCGCATATCCTACCTCCTCCAAGGATTGCTGGATGTTTTCCTGCTACTTTCCCAGTTCTATGACTCCCGTTAAAACAAAGCTTCAGGTTATGAATGATGGATGAGGTGATGGCAAAGGAGAAAAAGCAGGAGGAACAGGGACCATTCACATCAATATCAGACCAGTCAACCACACATGTCTTGTAGGATATGTTTCTGTAACAAAAGGAGCGGTTCGGCTACACAGTTATAGGGCATACAGTGAGTGCAATGCCTACCAAAAATTTCGAAGCACTCCAATGCCCCTTGGAAGTGACATGGAGGTCAGAGGGCCTTAAATAAACTTTTTTTTCCTTTTATAGCAACTGGATCTCCTGTACACTGTTGGCCTAAGCAGTGAATGGAAGGCTTTCCAAAAATTATGAGGAACTGCAATGCCCCTTGAAACAGACGTGGATTACAGTGTACTAAAAACCTTCTACCCATTATTGGGGAGTGGGACTCCCTTAGTGTTCGCCTATGCATTGAAAAGAAAAAGCTGACTAAAATTAGGAGGAAATGCAATGCCTGTTGGAAGAGTCGTGGAGGTTAGAGGTAATTAAAAACAACATTTCAATGCCACTTGGAAGAACTGTGGAGTTCAGAGTGGTTTAACAAGACGGTTTTAATGCCCCTTGGAAGAGACGTGGAGGTCACAGTAGTTTAACAAGACGGTTTTAATGCCCCTTGGAAGAGATGTGGAGTTCAGAGTGATTTAACAAGATGGTTTTAATGCCCCTTGGAAAAGACGTGGAAGTCCCAGTGGAATAAAAATATAATATCAATGCCCCTTGGAAGAGTGGTGGAGGTCTCAGTGGAATAAAAAGACAATTTCAATGCCCCTTGGAGGAGTGGTGGAGGTCACAGTGGAATAAAAAGACAATATTAATGCCTCTTGTAAGAATGGTGGAGGTCGCAGTGGAATAAAAAAAAATATCAATGCCCCATGGAAGAGAAGTGGAGATCACAGTACCTTAACAAGACGGTTTTAATGCCCCTTGGAGGAGACGTGGAGGTCACAGTAGCTTAACAAGACGGTTTTAATGCCCCTTGGAAGAGTGGTTGAGGTCGCAGTGGAATAAAAAGACAATATCAATGCCCCTTGGAAGAGACGTGGAGGTCACAGTAGCTTAACAAGATGGTTTTAATGCCCCTTGGAAGAGTGGTGGAGGTCTCAGTGGAATAAAAAGACAATATCAATGCCCCTTGGAAGAGACGTGGAGGTCACAGTAGCTTAACAAGATGGTTTTAATGCCCCTTGGAAGAGTGGTGGAGGTCGCAGTGGAATAAAAAGACAATATCAATGTCCCTTGGAAGAGATGTTGAGGTCGCAGTGGAGTAAAAAGACAATATCAATGCCCCTTGGAGGAGTGGTGGAGGTCGCAGTGGAATAAAAAGACAATATCAATGCCCCTTGGAAGAGTGGTGGAGGTCGCAGTGGAATAAAACAAATATATCAATGCCCGTGGAAGAGACGTGGAGGTCACAGTAGCTTAACAAGACGGTTTTAATGCCCCTTGGAAGAGTGGTGGAGGTCGCATTGGAATAAAAAGGCAATATCAATGCCCCTTGGAAGAGACGTGGAGGTCACAGTAGCTTAACAAGACGGTTTTAATGCCCCTTGGAAGAGTGGTGGAGGTCTCAGTGGAATAAAAAGACAATATCAATGCCCCTTGGAAGAGAGGTGAAGGTCGCAGTGGAATAAGAAGACAATATCAATGCCCCTTGGAAGAGTGGTGGAGGTCACAGTGGAATAAAAAGACAATATCAATGCCCCTTGGAATAGTGGTGGAGGTCGCAGTCGAATAAAAAGACAATATCAATGCCTCATGGAAGAGTCATGGAGGTCACAGTAGCTTAACTTGACGGTTTTAATGCTCCTTGGAAGAGACGTGGAGGTCACAGTAGCTTAACAAGACGGTTTTAATGCCCCTTGAAAGAGTGGTGGAGGTTGCAGTGGAATAAAAAAACAATATCAATGCCCCTTTGAAGAGACGTGGAGGTCACAGTGGCTTAACAAGACGGTTTTAATGCCCCTTGGAAGAGACGTAGAGGTCGCAGTAGCTTAACAAGACAGTTTTAATGCCCCTTGGAAGAGTGGTGGAGGTTGTAGTGGAATAAAAAAGACAATATCAATGCGCCGTGGAAGAGTGGTGGAGGTCGCAGTGTAATAAAAATACAATATCAATGCCCCGTGGAAGAGACGTGGAGGTCACAGTAGCTTAACAAGACGGTTTTAATGCCCCTTGGAAGAGACGTGGAGGTCACAGTAGCTTAAAAAGATGGTTTTAATGCCCCTTGGAAGAGTGGTGGAGGTCACAGTGGAATAAAAAGACAATATCAATGCCCCTTGGAAGGGACGTGGAGGTCATAGTAGCTTAACAAGACGGTTTTAATACCCATTGGAAGAGATGTGGAGGTCACAGTAGCTTAACAAGATGGTTTTAATTCCCCTTGGAAGAGACGTGGAGGTCACAGTAGCATAACAAGACGGTATTAATGCCGCTTAGAAGAGTGGTGGAGGTCACAGTGGAATAAAAAGACAATATCAATGCTCCTTGGAAGAGTGGTGGAGGTCGCAGTAGCTTAACAAGATGTGGAGGTCACAGTAGCTTAACAAGACGGTTTTAATGCCACTTGCAAGAGCCATGCAGTACAGCATTTTAAAAACATTATTTCCATTATTGGGGAGTGGGTCTCCCATAGCCTTTGCCTTTGCCTTCCAAGCAAAAGCTTCCAAAAATTAGGACGGAGGAACTTGCAATGCTGGCAACATGGACCACGGTCACCCTGGTGGTATAGTGGTGGTGGAGGCTGAGGATAAGGAGTAGTGCAAAAAACTGCTGAAATGAGGAAGCGTATACCCCTGTGTGGGTGTGAAGCGGTGCATGGGAATACACCTCCCGAAACAACACAAACTGAACAACACCCTTGTTCATTTTGATAAGGGTCAGCTTGTCAGCATTGTCAGTTGACAGGCGAGTGCGCTTATCAGTTATAATTCCCCCAGCGGCACTAAAAACACGCTCCGATAACACGCTAGCGGCAGGGCAGGCCAGGACCTCCAAGGCATACAGAGCGAGTTCATTCCAAGTGTCCAACTTGGAAACCCAATAATTAAAAGGCACAGAGGAATCACGGAGGATGCTGGTACGGTCGGTAAGGTACTCCCTCACCATCTTTTGAAACTTTCCACTCCTTGTGAGAGTACCCCGCGCTTCAGGGCCTGCAAGCTGGGTGGGTCTCAGAAAACTGTCCCAGAACGTTTACAGGGTTCCCCTGCCTCTGCTGGATTGGAGTTGCGTCTCTCTCGCCTGTATGCTTTGGTTGGTCAACGAACTGTGACCTCTGCCGCTAGCGGGTTCAGATGGGAATTTTTTTTGAACAGTTCTGTAGCAAGGGCCTTCTGGTACTGCCCTATTTTTGTAGACATCTCCACCTCAGGAATAAGAAAGTGAAAGTTCTCCTTGTAGTGGGGGTTTAAAAGTGTCACCAACCAGTAATGACTGTCACCCAACATTTTGACAACGCGAGTGTCACGGTTAAGGCAGCGTAACATAAAGTCAGCCATGCGTGCCAGACTGGTAACGGGCAAGACTTCCGTGTCCTCACCAAGATGACGACTGACCATGCTCTCCTCCTCCTCCTCCTCCCCCCTGTCCTCAGGCCACCCACGCTGAACCGACGGTATGACAGTTGTACAGGTACTACCGTCTACAGCGCATGGTACCAGCTCCTGTTCTTCCTCCTCCTCCTCCTCTCCCTCATTGTCCCCCAATGCATGCTGGGATGAGATGAGGCTGGGCTGTGTGCAATCGCCCGCTACGGCTTCTTGATCCATCTCATCATACTCTAGCTGCAATGCCTACTCTTTAATTCTCTGCAGAGAGCGTTGCAAAAGA
This sequence comes from Phyllobates terribilis, assembly GCF_046119375.1. Taxonomy (NCBI): domain Eukaryota; kingdom Metazoa; phylum Chordata; class Amphibia; order Anura; family Dendrobatidae; genus Phyllobates; species Phyllobates terribilis. The sequence continues at coordinate 596,139,608 of NW_027362765.1, read as the reverse complement.
CAGACAAGTGGGATGCTGACACTAATGACAGCATCATCGCCACTCACCATCTTGGTGGACTCCTCAAAGTTTGTCAGGATGGTACATATGTCAGACATCCAGGTCCACTCCTGAGGTCTTATGTGTGGAGTCTGACCTGAATATCGACGGCCTTGTTGCTGCTGGTACTCCACAACTGCTCTCTTCTGCTCACAAATCCTTTGCAACATGTGGAGGGTAGAGTTCCAACATGTGGGGACATCACACACCAGTCGGTGTGCCGGAAGCTGCAAACGCTGCTGCAACACAGCAAGGGCGGTGGAAGCTGTAGCCGACTACTGAAAATGAGCTGACAGGCGGCGTACTTTGATGAGCAGATCTGGCAACTCGGGGTACCATTTAAGAAACCGCTAAACCACGAGGTTAAGCACATAAGCCAGGCATGGTACGTGTGTGATCTCGCCTTGCCTCAGAGCCGCCACCAGGTTACGGACATTGTCACACATGACCATGCCTTGATGTAGGTTCAGCGGTCTTGGCCACAGATCTGCCTGCTCTTTCACAGCTGTCCACAACTCACAAGCAGTGTGAGGTTTATCACCTAAGCTTATGAGTTTCAGCACAGCCTGTTGCCGCTTGGCTGAGGCAGTACAGCAGTGCTTCCAGATTGTAACTGATGTGGTGGTATCTGAGATGGAGGCTGAACATGAGGAGGAGGAGGATGATGCACAGGAGCTGTACACTGTGGGGGCAACTCTGACTGACATAGGGCTCGCAATCCTCGGTGTGGGGAGGATGTGTTCCGTCCCAAGGTCTGACTGGGTACCGGTTTCCACTATGTTTACCCAGTGGACAGTCAGGGAGATGTACCGTCCCTGGCCACAAGCACTTGTCCACGTGTCCGTTGTCAGGTGGACTCTCCCAGTAACTGCGTTGTTGAGGGCACGGCAGATGTTTTGGGACACGTGCTTGTGTAGTGCGGGGATGGCACACCGGGCAAAATAGTGTCGGCTGGAGACCGAGTACCGAGGGACGGCCACCGCCATAAGGTTGCGGAAGGATTCCGTCTCCACCAGCCTAAAAGGCAGAATATCCAACGCAAGCAGTCGTGAAATGTGCGAATTTAGGACTGTGGCCTGTGGGGCGTTGGCTGCGAATTTGCGCTTTCGTTCAAAGGTCTGGGATATGGACAATTGAACACTGCGGTGGGACGTGGACGTGGACGTTGATGCTGTTTCTTGAGAAACTGCCATACAAGTGAAGACTGAGAGGAGGGGGCATCTTTGCATGCAGTATGGACAGGGGATTGCCTTGCACGCACAACAGGGGGTTCTCTTACACACACAACAGCGGAAGAAGCAGTGGTGACACCCGCTGACACTGGTCGTGGACCCTGGGGTTCGCCCCACAAAGTCGGGTGCTTTGCTGCCATGTGCCTGATCATGCTGGTGGTGGTCAGGCTGGTAGTTTTGTCACCCCTGCTTATGCTGGCATGGCAGGTGGTACAAATGGCCTTTTTGGGGTTATCAGCAGAGTCTTTAAAAAAATTCCAGACTCTGGAAGACCTACCGGTTGTACTGGCAATGTCCCTTGTGTTGGTGTTAAACGGGAACTGTTGCCCGCCTTCTGTCTGCGGCCACCACACTGATTCTTCCTGCCTGTTGGGGTACTTTGCCTCCTTCCCCCTGTGTGCTGCTGGCCTCGCTCTGCGTGTCCTCCTGCCACGTTGGGTCAGTTACTAGATCATCCACCACCTCCTCCTCTTCCACTTCCGCACCACGGTCCTCCTCCTCACTTCGTGGCAATTGTGTCTCGTCATCGTCCACCTCTTTTGACAAATTGCCAGCGTCGCCTTCCTGTGGCCGTGACTGTTCAAATATTTGGCCATCGCTACATGGGATCTCCTCTTCCACCACTTCAAGCGGAGCAGGCGAAGGGCACAAATATAGAAATGGACCAGTGAACAGCTCTTCAGAGTGTCCAACTGTGGGATCAGTTGCTGTTTGACGGCACTCGGCATGGTGGGAGTGACGCGCCCCCTGGGCCTGTGCTGCTGCTGCTGTGCAGGGGGAATACCCCGAGCCGGATCGCTGGGGGTTGTAGTTCTCCGTGGCGGTGACCCGGTCCGTGCCCAGGGTGGTCAAACCAGTGGCAGTCTATTTGTATGGTAATAAGTGTCCGACTACGCCACCCGTGGATTGCGGTCAGTGGGGACCGCCGCTGCGCTGCAGACCGCTGAGGCTGATGTTGTTTGCGCAGCTGAGTATGGGATGACTCCCCACGGGAGAAGTATTGCCTCAGGGCAGCTAATGTGGAAGATGATGGGAGTGATGGTGTGAGCGTCCCGGTACTAATGGTGCTGGTGCGGCAAGGAATCACAGAGACGTGTGGTGCAGTTCAGGGTCTTTACTGATGGTACAAGGCAGATCCTCCCGGGAGTACTGGCTAGTATAAGGGGCCTGGTCAGTCTGCGAGCAAGCAGGAGTTCCCCTGGCCAGGTGGAGTTGTAGGCCTCCCCGTTTATCTGCACTCTTCCTGGCTACCTTGCTGTCAGCGGTTACAAGTAGCCCACGTCCATGAGTATACCGTGTGGTGCTCACCCGTATGGCTGGTGACTTGGGGCCTTCTGTTAGCCTCCGCTCCTGGATGGCGGCGCTGGTCCCTTCTTTGTGACTGAGCCTCCGGGCTTCTATGGCCAGAGGACCTGGAATCCCCTGCCGGCTGGTTTCTGCTGCTGGGTGTAGATCAGTCCCCACAGCCTCGGACTCCTGTGTCCGGCTTTAGTATCTTCGTCCAGGGCGAACTCTGCTCAGCTCCAGCCCCTGGACTTCTGCTACTGCTCCTACAGAGCTCCTAGTTCTTCCTTTCCCTTTCCAGGCTCTGACTCTGTATGCAGCTTCACTCTGACTCCTCTAATCCCGCCCCAGACCCAGTTTATAAGGGCAGATTCCTCCCCTCCCAGGTCTGGGCAGACCGTGTTGCATGCTTAGGGATCCTGACCAGAGAAACCTCCCACTTGCTCTCAGACATAATATCTCTATTACTGCGGCAACCAGACCCCTGGGGTGTCACATTCCCCCCTAGTAAATTTTAGTACTCCGGGACTAAACACATTTTTGAAGAAACATAAATACAAGGTATAACAATAATACAATAACATATTCAGAAGAAACTTTAGTCTGTAGAGGTCACGGCGTTTCCGTGACCGGGTGTCCATATCACCCAAGGTGAAGTTTTTAAGGGAAGTAGGGGACCTGTCCAAAGCAAACCCCTTGCGTTGTCCTTGGGCGTGGCTGCAATGGTAGACTAACTACTTTGGGCCGCAAGGAGGCCACGCCAGACAGGTTTTCTCTTCCGCGGCCGTCTTCACAAGAGGCACCAAGGTGCAACTATCTACAAAACTGTTCCGGTTATCCAGTGTCCATAACCTGTTAGTCCAAATAAATCTGCAGGGTAACTGAGAAACATAATTAGTAACAGGCAACAAACATAAACCATAAACATTTTTCAATAAACAGTCAACTTTACAGTGCATTGGTTTAGATTCTCCAGCGAGCGGGCATCTGACCTCTAGTGACTCTAGTGGACCTACGGAGCTCACTAACTGGTCCTGCACTACAGGGTGTAGGAGGTGTTATGGGTAAGCTGGGCAGCTTTCTGCGCACTCTTTGGCTCACTAGGGGCACGGCAGGCTCACTAATAGCAGAGGGTTGATCCTCCTGTACTGCTGGTGTGGACTCTTCTGCCTCTTGGGCCGGCTGCTCTTCCAGCTCTACCAGTTCCTCTGTAGGCACTTGCGGGGTTGGCTGGAGAAAGGTGAGGACGGGTACCACGACAGCGCCTTTTACTTGTGTCCAAGACCGGGGGAAGTCTCCGAGTACGGTACTGATCATTTCTTCCCTTTCCTCTGCGGGTTGAGGGTTTTCTTGATCTTCTTCAGGGCTTTGCAGCTGCTCGGGACACTTCTTCAGGTGGTCTCTGGAGACAATGGCTGTGGTTTCTCCTCCATCCTTACTGATTACGCAGATTTTTGGGTTCTCATGGCTTGATGGCAGTACGGTGTACGGGTCCTTCTCCCACTGGTCGTCCAACTTGTGGAGCCGCCTCTTCCTCTTCAAGACCTGCTCTCCAGGTACCAGGGGAACAGCGGGAGCATACTGGTTATAAGCCTTCTCTTGCCTTTCTCTAGCTTGAGACAGACTTCGCTCGACGCTCTCCTGTACTTTCCGATACTGCTGCTGCCGTTCTGTATCCCAGTCTGCCTCTGGCGAGGTGTCCTCAGGCGTCAGGACTCTCATATCCAGGTCAATAGGCAGCTTACCAGGTCTTGCTCTCATTAGGTAAGCCGGGGTACAGTTGGTGGAACCTACAGGGATGTGGTTATACAGGTCCACCAGATCGGGCAGTTTCTCAGGCCACAGACTGCGTTCTTCCAGGGGCAATGTTTTTAGCAGATCTATCACCACCTGGTTCATCTTCTCGCAGAGTCCATTGGTTTGAGGGTGATAGGGCGTTGTTCTTATCTTCTTGCAGCCATACAGGTTGCAGAACTCCTGGAAGACCTCCGCTTCGAAGGCTGGTCCTTGGTCTGTCAGCACTTGGTCCGGGTACCCGTGTGGACAGCAGAAGTGCTGCTGGAAGGCTCTAGCTGCTGTTTGAGCCGTTAAGTCCTTGACCGGGACCACCACCAGGAACCGGGAGTAATGATCTACGATTGTGAGGGCGTAGACATACCCAGATCTGCTTGGAGCCAGTTTCACATGGTCCAGGGCTACCAGTTCCAGTGGCTGTCTGGTGATGATGGGCTGCAAGGGAGTCTTCTGGCTGGCACGGTCCTTTCTTCTCAGGTGGCACGGGCCACAGTCTCTGCACCACCTCTCGATGGCTCCTCTCATGCCTACCCAGTAGAACCGTTCACGCAACAAGAACTCCAGCTTCTTCCATCCGAAATGCCCTGCTCCGTTGTGGTATGCCTCCAGAACCATAGCCGCGTCTCGTCTTGGGACCACTACCTGCCAGGTCAACTCATGTGTTCGAGAGTTAACCATTCTCCGGCACAGCTTCTCCCTGTAGAGGAACAGCTTACTTTTCTCCTTCCACAGTTGCTTGGTCTCCTCCGGAGCATCTGGGTCAAGACGGGCATCGGCCTGGGTCAGCATTTCCTTCACCAAATGGACTGCGGGATCACTGTCTTGCGTCTCCGCCCAGTTGTAGTGGGGCAAGGGATTGAACGTCACGGAGCGCCTGTCCTTCACACGGTGGGAATACAGGGTAATCCCATGACGGTGGAACGCAGGGAGCTCAACTTCTTCCAGATCTTCTGGATCTTCCCCTACGTCCGGTAAGTTCGGCATTCTAGACAGGGCATCCGCGTTGGCATTTGATCGTCCTGCCCGGTATTTGATGGTGAATTCAAAGTTTGACAGGCGGGCCATCCATCTCTGTTCCAGGGCACCGAGCCTTGCAGTGTCCAGGTGTGTCAACGGGTTGTTATCCGTGTACACGGTGAATTCGGAGGAGGCAAGGTAATGCTTGAAACGTTCGGTCACTGCCCACACTACTGCCAGGAACTCCAGCTTGAATGAGCTATAATTCTCAGGGTTCCTCTCCGTGGGCCGTAGCTTTCGGCTGGCGTAAGCGATTACCCGTTCTTTCCCTTGCTGGATCTGGAACAGTACGGCTCCTAGCCCGATGTTGCTTGCGTCCGTGTGGAGGATAAAGGGCTGGCTGTAGTCTGGATATGCCAGGATTTCATCCCCCGTGAGGGCCATCTTCAGCTGGCAGAAGGACTCCTCTTCCAGCTTTTCCCACCTAAAGGGCAGCTTCTGGTTTTTGGCTTTCCGAGATTGACCTATCAGGAGGTCCTGCATAGGGGCTGCCATTTTGGTGAAACCGGGAATGAATCTTCGGTAGTAGCCTACCAACCCGAGGAACTGCCGCACTTCCTTTATGCTGGAGGGTCTTGGCCAGTCCTTAATTACGGTGATCTTATCAGGGTCGGGAGCCACTCCGTCAGCACTCACCACGTGTCCCAGGTACTGCACCTTTGGTTTCAGGAGGTGACACTTGGAGGGTTTCACCTTTAGGCCGTAATTCGCCAGAGCTTCGAACACTTCTGCCAGGTGTTTCAGGTGGTCCTCGTAGGTCTTGGAATAGACGATGGCATCGTCCAGGTATAACAGGACCGTCTCGAAGTTCCGGTGTCCCAGACAGCATTCCATCAACCGTTGGAAGGTTCCTGGTGCGTTGCAGAGCCCGAACGGCATACAGTTAAATTCGCTGAGACCCATCGGGGTGGTGAATGCGGTCTTCTCCCGGTCCGCCTCTGCTACAGGAACCTGCCAGTACCCGCTAGTGAGATCCAAAGTAGAGAAGAAGTTAGCAGATTTTAATGCAGCTAAGGACTCTTCTATCCTTGGTAACGGGTACGCATCTTTGTGTGTGATACGGTTGACCTTCCTGTAGTCTACACACATTCTCATGGTGTTGTCTTTCTTTTTCACTAAGACTAGTGGAGCTGCCCAGGGGCTACAGCTGTCCCTGATTACCCCAGCCTCCTTCATGTCTCTAAGCATCCCCTTGGCGTGTTGGTAGTGTGCCGGGCGTACAGGTCGGTATCTCTCCTTTATGGGAGGATGGTCTCCCGTGGGGATGTGGTGTTCTACCCCCTTTACTCGCCCGAAGTCTAGCGGGTGTTTGCTAAACACTCTCTCGTACTCTCGAACCACCCGATAGACTCCCTGTTTCTGGTGTGAGGGAGTGGAGTCAGTACCCAAATGCAGTTGCTGACACCAGTCCTCCATTGGTTTCTTAGAGCCGTTACCTTCCTCTGGTTGAGATGGAGGCAAGGGTTCCACGGCCTGTACAGAATTCTGGTTTATGGTGAACAATTTGGCTAGCGTGGCATACCGAGGCAGGTATACTTCTCTCTCCCCGATATTTATGATGCGAACGGGCACCCTCCCATGGTGTACATCGACCACCCCCCGTGCTGTCAAAATGGTGGGCCTACTGTCTGAGTAGACGGGTTCCACCATTGCTTGGTAGTCTCTACCTCTTAGACCAATAGCTGCCCGGCACCAAATCATCATCTCACTTTTTGGGGGCATGGCAATAGGGAACGGGTCACACATTCTCACGCTACCTATCTCACCACCAGATAGTTCCACCTGTTGCCGCTTCATCAGTGCCCGGATCTCTTTTTGGAGCACACGCTGCTGGTCGGAACTGGCGTTCTTGGCAACCTGCTGTAAAATGAGAATCACCTCTGCAAGACAATTTTCAATCACATTAGTTCCCAAGGTTATTCTAGGGTGACTCTCATGACGGTCTATGTCCACTATAATCAGTCCTTGTGTCGCCAGTTCGACTTTACCGATCTTAATGGTCACCTCTTTGAATCCCACCTGCGGCACGGGCTGACCATTGCTGGCGATGATACTCAGGTCGTCATCTGGGTAGCGGGTTATGTCCGAGTCATTCCAGTACTGTTTAAAGAGCATGTACGGGATGGTGGTCACCTGTGACCCAGTGTCTAGTAGGGCACTCATAGGAATGCCATCCAGTACCACAGGCAAGATTGGACGTCCCCCTACGTATTTATCAGGCCAGTTTGATGGGCCTGATGGTCTTATGCCTGGGGGTTGGCCCTCTACCCCAGGTTGTGCCCGTTTAAATGACAGTACCTTGCCACATGTCCGGGTTGATTGCAGCGGCGGCAGATGGGTCGTCCGTCCTCGTTGTATCTGTCGCTGGGTCTTATTCTGGCCGGTGGGGTCCTCCTCAGTGGGCGCCACGGGACGTCCTCCGGTCCGGATGCCAGCTGGATCTTTCCTGGAGAAGAGACCTGTAAAGACTGCACAGTTCTGGTTAGCGCGGCAACGCTCTTAGTCAGCTCTTGGACCTGATGGTGCAGGTCTGTAGCCGGGTCACTGTTTAAATCCTGCGCATCAGCTCCCACAGGCCCTGCAGACAAGGGCGCCGTCTCCTGGTGGTAAGTGATAGCAGGGCGCCTGTGGGTCACAGCGCCACCTCATGCCGGTTCTCGGAGCACCCGGATGGCTCTGTCCTTGAACTGTGCAAAGTCCAGGTCAGGGTCCTGTAAGGCCATTGCCCGCAACTGGGTTCGGTGGGCATTGCACAGTAGACCCTCAATAAATTGTTCAGTCAACAGCTTATCTTCATTTTCCACGCTGTCAGGGTCTGCCTGCTTAATGGCTCTCAGGGCCTCTTGTAGGTTTAGAGCATAGTCTCTTATACTCTCATGTGCCCGCTGTTTACACCCGTAAAATCTGAGCTTTATTTCGGCTGAGGTGCGGGTATCAAATGTGTCTTTCAGCCGGGCTAGTATTTCTCTGACAGTCCTCTTCCTCCCAGGTGGCCAGGACTTTACCTCCCTTTGGGCTGCCCCGATTAATTGGGCCACCAGGATGCTCACTTTTTGACCTTCTGTGAGGGGGTACACCTGGAAGAGGCTATCCAGTCTTTCTCTAAAGTCATTTAGAGTATGTGACTCCCCTGAGTACTGGGGTAGCCAGGTTGCCCCCGGGATATAGGGCATGGTGAATGGCATGACTGCTGCAGCGGTTGCGCTGGCGGTGGCTGTGGCAGTGGAGCTCCCCTCGGTATCCGGCATCCTCCTCCCCCCTAGTGGACCGTGGCCTACCTTGCGATGCTCTTCTTCCGTAGGCCGCGGCTCCGCAGTCGATCGTCGGGGTTAAGGACCTGGCGTCGCGCTCCGATGACGTCAGCGTCGCTCTTCCTCCCTTCCAGGACCTTGCGCAGCGTCAGAGCGTGGGGCGGAGCGTGGGGCGGAGCTTCGGATCTCGCGCGCTTTCGGCGTCCCCGCCCCTCTTCTTCCCGTGCGGCGTCCCGAAGATGGCGTCCGAAGGCGGGAAGCAGCTGCGGATGGCGGGAAGAAGGCAGAAGACGGCGGGAAACGGTCCAAGATGGCGTCTGATGGCGGGAATCGGCTCCGGACGGCGGGAAACTTCACCACAGGTAAGTTCAAAAGTCTTTTTCAGGCACGCAGTACCCGGTGGTTGCGGGTCACGAAATCCTGCCGACTACGCCAAAGTTGACGCGCCCCCTGGGCCTGTGCTGCTGCTGCTGTGCAGGGGGAATACCCGGAGCCGGATCGCTGGGGGTTGTAGTTCTCCGTGGCGGTGACCCGGTCCGTGCCCAGGGTGGTCAAACCAGTGGCAGTCTATTTGTATGGTAATAAGTGTCCGACTACGCCACCCGTGGATTGCGGTCAGTGGTGACCGCCGCTGCGCTGCAGACCGCTGAGGCTGATGTTGTTTGCGCAGCTGAGTATGGGATGACTCCCCACGGGAGAAGTATTGCCTCAGGGCAGCTAATGTGGAAGATGATGGGAGTGATGGTGTGAGCGTCCCGGTACTAATGGTGCTGGTGCGGCAAGGAATCACAGAGACGTGTGGTGCAGTTCAGGGTCTTTACTGATGGTACAAGGCAGATCCTCCCGGGAGTACTGGCTAGTATAAGGGGCCTGGTCAGTCTGCGAGCAAGCAGGAGTTCCCCTGGCCAGGTGGAGTTGTAGGCCTCCCCGTTTATCTGCACTCTTCCTGGCTACCTTGCTGTCAGCGATTACAAGTAGCCCACGTCCCTGAGTATACCGTGTGGTGCTCACCCGTATGGCTGGTGACTTGGGGCCTTCTGTTAGCCTCCTCTCCTGGATGGCGGCGCTGGTCCCTTCTTTGTGACTGAGCCTCCGGGCTTCTATGGCCAGAGGACCTGGAATCCCCTGCCGGCTGGTTTCTGCTGCTGGGTGTAGATCAGTCCCCACAGCCTCGGACTCCTGTGTCCGGCTTTAGTATCTTCGTCCAGGGCGAACTCTGCTCAGCTCCAGCCCCTGGACTTCTGCTACTGCTCCTACAGAGCTCCTAGTTCTTCCTTTCCCTCTCCAGGCTCTGACTCTGTCTGCAGCTTCACTCTGACTCCTCTAATCCCGCCCCAGACCCAGTTTATAAGGGCAGATTCCTCCCCTCCCAGGTCTGGGCGGACCGTGTTGCATGCTTAGGGATCCTGACCAGAGAAACCTCCCACTTGCTCTCAGACATAATATCTCTATTACTGCAGCAACCAGACCCCTGGGGTGTCGCAGGAGGAAGGAGCATCAGGGTGAGGAGGAGTATGCGGTCGAGACTCACGGCTAATAACACTTGACCGTGTGGAAGACAGATCGGAGGTGGTGGTGCCCAGGTGACTGGAAGTATTATCTGCTATCACACTGGTCAGTTCGCAATAGTGGTCTTGTTGTTGTGTGCTTCCCTAGTAATTCGGTCAAGAACTGGGAGCAATAAGATGTGGCTGTTGGTTGTGGCACATTTTCACCTTGGCCACGGCCCTGTCCTCTGCACGCACCATCACCAGAACATCCAGTTCCACGTCCCTTGCCACGCACCTTGCCCATTGTAAATGAAGTAAACTAGCTTACACTCGCACTATCAATGGCAAAAGGGTAATATAAAGGAGATTAGAACCGTGGAAGAGGAAAACCACAGTTCTGTTTCTCTGGCCTACACCAGACTCTTTTAAACAGATATATTGGTGTCTGAACAGTCAGCGAGAAACTGAAAATGTTTTTTTTTTATGGAAAAAAGACAAAAAAGTGGATAATACAGAGATTTGAACCGTGGAACTGCAAAACCACAGTTATAATTTCCTGGTGTATACCAGACTTGTTAAAATAGATATATTTGTGTCTGAACAGTCAGCGACACACTCAAACTGTTTTTTTTAATGGAAAAAAGGCAAGCAGGTTGATAACACCCAGATTTGAACCGTGGAAGAGGAAAAACACAGTTCTATTTCTCTGGTCTCTGGCCTACACCAGAATGTTTTAAACAGATATATTTGTGTCTGAACACTCACAGACACACTCAATTTTTTTTTTGGGGGGGGGGAATACCAAAAGGTTGATAAGACGGGTATTTGTACAGTCTGACTGAGGAAAAAACAAAACAAAACAGGATTTAGATGAAAAAAAAGGATTTTTCCTGGCCCCTGAGACCTGGGGATAAGTCTAGCAATTTGACCAGCAGGAGCAGCACACAGGACTGTAATACAGTGTTTGTTGGTATAACCACTGCGTCTCCTATGCAGCCTGTCTGCCTGATATCTGGGATGGATATTAGTCCTGAGAAGGACTGTTTGTTTGATTTGGCAGGCTTTAGAGACCCTACACTAACTATTTCGCAATATAAATCTCTCCCTAGCTCTGCAGCACTGACCCTACACTGTCTGATCCGGAGCGACAGTGTCCAAGATGGCGGCGCCCGGTTTTAAATACTCGAGGTGACGCTGTGCCAGCCAATCACTGTAATGCCCAAGAACAACATGGCTGCGGCATTACAGTGACTGGCTGGCAATCTCTGCATGTTCATTGGCTCTGTAAAGAGCGCCAAACATGCAAGGCGGAGACCCGAGCTCCCGTCCGAGTTATCCGGAAATGCTCGGTGCTCGCCGAACATCCCGAGTAGTGAGATGCTCGGGCGAGTACCGAGCAGTGTCGAGCATGCTCGCTCAACACTAGTAAAGAGTGATTTACAGATCGCCCCTTTAAGCCCACCTCCTGGCCCACCTTTCCTGCTGACCCGACAAGCCGCAGATCCACTTGCCCACCAACCTGAGGGTCCATCTTTCCGATCACCCTGACCGGTTTGGGATACTTTTTCCCCACACCTCTGACAGGCTATGGGTACCTTCCTCCTATACTCCTGACAGACAGGGGGACACACTTTCCTGTTACCTTGCCTGGTTGAGGTGGCCTACCTTTTTACCTGTCATCATTTTCACCTTTGGAGCTGTGCTCCCTAGGGGGGAGCTATGACCGGCCATGTCACAGTCCGTTGTGACACTGGTCGTCAGCACGGGACCACTTTCCCTATGATCCCCGTGTTTCTCCCCATCGTTCCACATCACCTCTGGAGCCGTGCTAGTCATGGGGCAGCTGCCATTGACCATGCCACTATCTGGCGTGACACTGGTCACCTGCATGGGATGACCTGCTTCCTGGTGTCCCTGCCTGCTCCCCTTGCCCCTAGCACTTATACTGGCTCGCTTTAGGGGATCCTCAGCAGCATCACCCCACGGGGTGAGGTGGCTGAGTTCCCCTTTACCACAGCACACACTTTTATTAGACATCATCTTTACATTTTTGACAGCGGCATTATATGACATATCAGATCTGGGAGGGTTGTAAGGGATGTATCGGGCAACCAACCATCCCAGATCAGTTCCCAATAGCACATTAGTGGGGAGATTCTCTGACACCCACACTTCCCTTAACCCCCTCCCTGCACCCCAGTCCAGAAAAACTCGGGCCATAGGTATGGGACTGCGAACACCCCTAAACCCGGTGACAGTCAGGGTCTTCCCAGGAATGAGTTCCTCTGGCAACATGAACTCAGGGTGGATGAGGGTGCATACTGCGCCAGTGTCCTTAACGCCAACAGTGGCAGTGTTGCCCACGGTAACGGGTTGTAAGTTCTCCCGGGACCGGCCAACCGCCCCACCCACAAAAAGAATGGTGGCAGTAGGCCCTGAGGCCTCAGGTATGGGGTTCATCTTCTGACTCTCCAGGCAGACAAAGGCTGACGTGACCCGTTTGGTCACAAGTATAGCACTTACGGGAGTCAAATGCAGTCCAGGTACTGGAAGATGGGGCAAAACCCGCTGAGGGCCGGCTGGCTGGGACACTGGGGGTGGTTGTAAGCTTACCCCCTTTCCAGCTGGCGGTGGCTGACTTCCGTACCTCTGGTGTGCGGTTGGCCTCATAGGTATCCGCGATCTGGGCTGCTTTGGCGGGTTCCTTCAGCTCCCAGTCAAGCACAAACTGTCTCACTTCCACTGGGCAAAGTTGAAGAAACTGGTCCTTCACAATCAGATCCTTCAGGTCCTCGAAGGTGGTGACTGACAGTCCTTGGATCCACTGCTCAAAGTTGGTTCTGAGCCCGTCTACCACGTCACTGTAGGTGTCATGTGGTCCACGTTGGAGGGCTCTGAACTTTTTCCGGTAAACCTCAGGAGTCAGCTGGTACTTTTTTTTATCAGGGCCTGCTTGATGGCCTCGTAGTCTCCATCTTGTTCCCGAGGGAGAGAAGCAAATACCTCCAGGTCTTTTCCTCTGAATCCAGGAGTTAAGTACCTTGCCCACTGGTCCGTGGGCAGCTGATACTGCCTACAGGCCTTTTCAAAGCCTCGCAGAAATGTGTCCAAGTCCCCATCCTTTTCCATCACAGGGAAATGCTCAGGACAGTGTTTAAAGCAGTTGGCACTGTTGGACTCACGGGTCTGCGTGGAGGATGACTCCTTATGAATCCGGGCTAGCTCCAGCTGGTGTTGTCGGTCAGCTGGTCGCTCCTCCCGGTCAGCTTGGGCCTGGTGCTCCTCTCGGTCAGCTTTGGCCTGTTGCTCTGTTCGCTCCTGTAACTTCAGTATCAGTTGCAGTCATCCGTCATGATCGTCTGCGGCGAGCTGCTTCAAGGCCATCTGCAGGTGGGGGTCCACACTACCCTGGCTGTGGATATGGCTTGCAATCACAGGTGGGACCCCTGCAGCAGCGCCATCCGGGCCTTGGCTGGCCACCCCATCATCAGGGCTCTGCTGTCGGATGGGCTCTGCAGCACCTTTCAACAGTTCAGCAATCATTTGGCCTTGGTTTTGCCCGTCGGGTCAATCTGTCACAGCTCACAGAAGGCAGTGATAGTGGTCTTCACCTGCTGGTGATACCAGTTCTCTCCACGTGTAGCCATTATTGCCAAATAAAAGATAGGATAGAAAAACAAGAGAAGGGAGGGAATGCAACTGCTACACGTATAGTAATGTCCCAGATAAAAAAAAAAATTAAAACACTGAGTCTGATTTCTTAAAACTCTGCACAGAATTCTCGCAAGAACCGTGCACTGATGTTCTGTAATATCCCACCGCTTGCCACCAATTTGTCAGGAATTCCAACCCACACAGAGGGATGACACCGGGAAGATCACGGAATATCTCACCGTGCCGTCACGCTGTCCGTATTTTGTCCGGAGTCGCGAGCACGCGATCCAGACTACTGACTACATGGATATCGGCAAGCAACCAGTGAGCGTATGGCGTCACACCTCGGGGATTCCAAAGCCTGGAATCCATGTTTAACACCCTCTGTATGGTCACTGTCTGCTTCACGATAGCCCAATTATTAATAATATTCTCTGACACCACTGGCCGAGTTTGAATTATAGTACAGGCCTGGCCGGACGCCTGTGTTTTGGTAGCATATATGGCTTCGGGGAAGGAAACGATTACAGAACAAAAGAAACAAGGCTATTACATTTTGTATTTAATCCAAAAGGGAGGCAGTGTTTAGGAAAAATATATACAAGGATGTTTCAAAGGAGACATTAAAATACATAGGCAGTTACATAAAATAAACACGATAAAAGAAGATAACTTACACTATACGATCACTGATATGATTCAATATAGGTGGAGGAAGGGCTCCCCAGTTGGATTATGCTGTTATTGAACAGGACTCATTGCTTATAATTCTTATTCCTCCCTAGCAATGAGTGCTTCTGTACTGTCCATGAGTTCTCTTATACCTAAGGGGAGATCTGGCCACATGCCCCTTGTGGTGACATCATGTGGGCCGGTCTCCAGCCTGTACATTTTTATTACAAACGCTAACTTCTGCAATAACTCATCGCTTGTTGGTCACAGAAGCTTGCAAACTATTTATACATTCCTGGGCTGATTTGGTCACTAAACATATGGGTCCCCTTACTGTCGGACGTATGGAACTCACAATATTTCATATTTAATATCGGAGGGGGTGAACATCTATGTCAGGCAAATATGGACGAACATTTTCCTGACATTAATATTTTCCTGATAGGGCTCCTCTCTTTTTTTGTTCTGTATGCCAGAGGAGTCATTTTTTTAACACAACTCTGGGCCACATGTTGGTCATGCTACTGTGAGTAGCCTGCGTGGCCTAAAGGTGCTACCATGGCCTGCAGTATCTATGGACTTGTCTCCCATCAAGCACAACTGGGACGTCATTGGTCGGCAATTATAAAAGGAGCTGCCAGTATTGGATCTTAATGATTTGTTGCCTGAATGCATTTAGTGTGGCAGAACATCCCTCAGACAACCATTAATTGCCTCATTGATAGCAGACAAAATGCGGGGATTTCTGCACACGGCGCTCATACTCCATAATGAATAAATTAAGATGTTTTGAAAAATTTGTTTCCATTTTTTCATCATTTGCATATTGTTAACTCTAATGATGAGGCGTATAAGTTACAGAAGATCCTTCATCTCACCTGTGTGTCAGTATAGCTTCAGGCTTCAGGAATTATGTCTCTCCTCATAATTAATGCTTCCTTGCCCACACTGACCCTGTGACACAAGACATTGCCATGATGTTACCACCCAAGTTAACTAAGCAGCACTGAATTGGGTGTAACCTCTAGCATGATGTTCATTTGAATAATTTCTGCATTTTTATGAATATAAAATATGATTTTTTGCAATAAGTAGTCCTAAAAATAATGATATCTTAGGAAAAATACATGTTTCTATTCACATGACTTGATTAGTTTACAGAATCCAAATTGCATTCTTATTCTGTCTGGCTACATGATATTGTCTGGCATTATATCTCAAGTCATTTGTCTCATTTAAAAATGTAGACTTTTCTAGGATCAAACTAATGGAATGAGCATTTAGTAGGAATATTATTCTTTCAATGTTGGGCTGTTTTATACCTTAAAATATACTGGTATCTTAAAAACAGATCTATAAAAGGTATGACTCTTGTCAAGATCAGTTAGAAAAATGGAAGCTTTTTCATGAGCCCCTGTAAGCAGAAGTTTTGCCGCCTCCACTAAAGTAAACACTTTTCATTGACTCATTAAATGGCTTTTTTTATGTAGAACAGTTGTTAATTAAAATTTGGTGATAACACTAAACTAACCCATAACTCTGTTTCACTGCTTGTGTTTTAGGCACAAAGCCACAAACCTAAGCAATAGCTAGAGATTGGTTTTGGTTTAGGAGAAAAGAACAAGAAGAGAAAAAAAATGGAAAAATATTTGTATCAGTAAATGTTATTTTTTCGGATTTTCAGTTTTCAATGTTCTGGGTTTAGCTTTGTTTTTAAAGAGTACAATACCCTTTTAATCCACTCACTTAGTCCCTGTTACTACTATACTTGAAAGAATTAGTGCATTGTGCTATGGTGATAGCATAGTGATTAAAGTAAGTATGGCCGCACTACTCAAATAGCTTAGAGTGCTGGTAAATGGGTACCAGCAAGTACTGTAGCACTTGGAATAACTGTATCATCCCAAGCACCAGCAGTTTTTAGCTGGCAGCTAAAGGGGCATTTATACTGCAAGATAATGGAGAACGATTATTGTTAAAAATCCTTGTTTCACAATTATCTTGCCATGTAAACAAGCTGCCAATCACTGTATTGCTTGATCTTTGGGTGAATGATGCAGCATAAAAGATCATTATTCTCAGCGGTGCATCATCTTGTGTAATCAGGACTCGCACTGCCAAGAACCATGGCAGTCAATGTGCACTGACCAATCTAGTATAGATTGCTCCATGCACTTTGCTTACTTTGGTCTGACTAGCATTCAAACCACCACTGATAAATAAAAGTTTACCGATTGTGCTGCTGGTTGGTCTGTGTAAATGGACCCCTAGGCTGAGTGTCCACGATGCGGATTTAATGCGTTTCCGTGGCGGCATTTCCACCGTGGAAACGCATTAAAATTGCTTGTTAAGAGGTCTGGGATGCATCCCAATGATAATCCGCATGTGCTGTGCACACGCTGCAGAAATTTCCGCTGCGGATCATCATTGCGGAAAAATCCACAGCACAACCAATGCGGATGTTATCCGATTCAATGCAAGTCAATGGGCGCGATTTCGCTGCGAAATCGCGCCCATTGACTTGCATTGAATCGGATAACATCCACATGTATACATGTGGATGTTATACGGTTCAATGCGCGGATGGTACCCGGGTCTGGAGAAGCGGAGACTCTCCTCCAACCCGGGTACCATGGTACCTGCAAGTAAAAAGTAAAAAAATTAAAAAAATTATTCATATTCACCTCTCCAGTGGCCCCTGGTCTCCTCCCGGCCGCGTCCTCTCTCCTCGGCATCCCGCGGTGTACTGGCAGGACCTGCGGTGACATAATTTAGTCAGCTGATGGTCACAGGACCGCTGACATCAGCAGTTAGGTGATGGTCGCGTGACCATCAGCTGACTAAATTACATCACCGCAGGTCCTGCCAATACACCGTGGGACGCCGAGGAGAGAGGACACAGCCGGGAGGAGACCGAGGGCCGCTGGAGAGGTGAATATAAGTTTTTTTATTTCTTTTTACTTTTTTATTTCTTTTTTTACTTTAGATGCAGCATTTGATAGTAGAAATTTCCTCTAAGTTGGTCACACAATATAAATCCATGCCAGTTGTATGGATTTATATTGTGTGACCAACTTGTCAAGCCCTTTTCCAAGTGATGCTCAAAATCGCTTGGAAAAGCGCTTAAAAAAAAAAGCATGCATAAACGCATGTAAAAACGCTGAAAAAATGCATGTAAAATCCACATGCGTTATTTCTGCCAAGAAGATGCCGAAATGCTCAGGAAATTTCTGCTTCAAATCTGCATCGTGGGCTCATACTGACTTAATGGGAAGAGCATGGGAAGAATTACAAAATGCTTTAATAAGCAGAAGCCAATTGGGTGTGAAAGAATTGGTGTGAATATTACATTGAACGGTATATTAGCCAGATTTCAGATGTCAGATTTTGGAAATAATACTAAATAAGTGGCGAAACTCACAAGAAATAGTTGAAAATAAAATAGACTACCACCAATGTATTAATGGCGCTAAATAATCTTCTAAAGATATACGTCATGTGTCCATGTCACACATATAATAATAAGCAATATATAGTGTACAGGATGAGTTAGATCAAACTATTCTGGTGTTTCAGATAAAATATACCTTAAACAGGGGCAAGGAACAAGGTGGCTGAGATGACTAGTCACTGAAGTCGATCCTCGCTGGCTTCTACTTGCCCGACTCCATAGGATTGACAAGCCTTTCCCTATACAGTCATGGAGAAACCTGTGTTCATGCAGATCCAGGCAGGAAGATCCGACAGGAGCCTGCCTAGATGACTAGTAATCTCAGTCACCTTGTTCCCCTGATGAAAGTGGTTTCCCTGCAATGGGAGAGTGAAACATAGATATTAGAAATAAGGGAGCCTGTCTCTAATGGATGCTGACCATGGTTACCTTTAAAGCGGATGGCTGTAACTGACACAGGGAAAGTTGGCATGGCATGGAAACAAAATACTAGAAGGGGTGCTGATTAGTGTTGAGCCACCCCCGTAGTATTCGAGTTCGGTTCGGTTCGTCGAACACCCGTGTGTTCGCCGAACTGTTCGTCGAACTGTTCGTCGAACACCTTCGAACACCGTTAAAACCAATGGCAGGCAAACAAAAACACATAGAAACACATAGAAAACACCTTCAAAGGTGTCCAAAAGCTGACAAACTGCTCAGAAGACATAACTAACACATGGAAAAGTGACAAGTACATATAGTCATGCGAAAATAAAAGAGGTGGAGGAGTAAAAGGAGGGGGAGACACAGATATAGGCATGTCATGCCCTTCTAAAATCCAAAAAGTGAGAAGCCGACACGGCCAGTCCGCTCCTGCCCGTGCCACCTCCGTGTCGCCGGGTTTGTGCCAGAGCCGCGGTGAACCCTGACGACCAGCCCCCCTCTCCCAATACTGGTGCCTGTCCGCTGGTGGGTCGAGCGAGCCCCCCTGTGGTGGAGGCAGCTCTAAGCTTTTTAATTTAAATTGTCTCTCTAATTTGAATGAATACACTTTAAATCCATTTACAAGGATCTATTGGAGGGCAAGTCTCATGCCAGCAGCCGCGTAATTCCAGCCCCAGCAGCGTCCACTAAAGCTGCTGCAGTTAAAAAGCTTTTATAAGGATCGAGCTCGGCTGTCCACCGCAAGGCATCCTACTGCCAGTCCCAGCCCCTATGCCTTGGGGTGCCTCCTGATGCTCTTCACTAAGTATCCCATGGTCCCGAATCATTTCCTTTGAAAAAATTAAGTGTCTAAACTACAGGTGGTGTAGCTTGCTTAACAGCCGGGATAATCCGCTGACTAGCAGACACTGCTACTAGGCACAAAGTATTTCCTGGGCTAGATGCAGTTAAAAATTTGTAATTAGATACTCTCGTTGGATGCTGAGAAAGCATTCCATAGAGTCTCCTGGCACGCCATATATGATTCTCTTTAAAAGCTTGGGGTAGGGGTCTAGGGGACCCTTTTATAGCCAAAATCACGGCCCTGTATCGCAATACGTCACCTAGGCTGAAGATAAATGGAACTGTAGCACCCTGAGGGCTCGGTTGCTACAGACGTATTGCACCTCACCCAGAGGTGTGATATCTCACTCTCAGGTAAGGATGGAGTGTGGATCAGGACCCGACACCTGCATGCATTACACCACATTGCCGTGGAGCAGGGCGACCAATATGCCCCTGAGATGGGCACGACAGTCCCTGTCCCTGGCTGGAGTGGGGGGAGGGAACACTGAGGAAGGGGAACCCTGTAGTGCAGGAGCAGGGAGGAAGCAGTTCCTGGGTGCATTGAGAAGGGAGTATAAAAGGTGGGCACCATCTTAGTTCAGTGCAGAGAAGTCTGAGCAGAAGTGGCAGGGAGCAGGGGCTCTGCATGAGCTCTGCTCCGGAGGCGGGCCTAGTAACAGAGGCCCAGGCCTGGAAGAGGGAGAAGGAAGGAAGAGGAGCGGAGAAGGCTCCAGGAACGAGGAATGAAGGGATCCCAGGGGTGCGGACGGGCGAGTCGCCACCGCACGCCCGAATCCACCTGCGTGGAGGGGTCAGGCCAAAGGGGGAGACCGGTCCCCGAACTAGTGGAGGCAGGAAACGACCCTCAGCTAGAAACCGGAGGCTCTGACATTTTATGTGGCGCAGCCCCTCGCTACACCCGCTAGGAAGGCACCACATAGGGTCAGGGAAACTGGCGCCAAGTTTACCAAGAGGAGGCCCGAGGCAGCCGGACAGAAGTGTTGGTAAGAAAGGCCAGACAAAGGACACACAAAGGGGGTCCTGTGAAGTGCTCCAAAGTTATCTGGGAGTTGTCTGAGCCCCTCACCTGGTGAGCACAGTACGACGTGGGCAGCCGTTACCTGCAGACGTGGTCTGGATAATAAGAACTGTGAGTAAAGGCCCTGGACTGCATCACTGACTCCGTGTCGTTACTGCTGCTGCCCTGCACCATCACCCCCATCCTCCGCATACACTGCCCTGAGGCTATACTCCTCCCGTGGGGAGTTATGCTACGCTCTGCTGCACCCACAACACCAGCCTCAGCGGTCTGCCCTGTAGGAGCGGTTCACTCTGACCGCAATCCACGGGTGGCGTAGTCGGACATTTAAACATCAAAACCACATAAATAGTTCCGCCACTGGTTTGACCGCCCTGAGCCACGGAACCGGGTCGCCGCCACGAAGACTACAACCACCAGCATCCACCAAAAAGGGTCCGGCTCCGGGTGTCCCAAGGCCCAGGGGGTGCGTCAGAACATTTTCATCACCTTTCACAATCACCAATGGGACAAGGCAGGGATGTCCTCTGTCCCCTCTCTTATACATCCTAGTGACGGAGCACCTGCTCTCATCAATTCGCCATAACCCCAATATTAGGTGGATTGAGGTGGGAGGCACCGAGTACAAGTGCTCTCTATTTGCTCATGATGTCCTAGTATATATCACTCAATCACATATATCCATCCCTGCTGTTATGGCTGAAATAGATCACTTTGTTACATGGTCAAATTTTAAAATCAATGCAGCGAAGTCTGAGGCCCTCGATGTCTCCCTCCCCAAATCCATATAGGATTCCATCCAGTCCAACTTTCCCTTTGCCTGTCCCTCACAGGGTATCAAATACTTATGAATTCCTATTCATAGAGACCTCTCCCATCTATGTTATCTTAATTTTGGGCCCTTTATTGAACAACTCCATACAGACCACGGTTGGCAAGTTAGAACTGTAAGATTCACTACGTGAACCGCTGGTGTTTTGTGGAAAAGCACATGTACACTGCGTTCCAAATTATTATGCAAAAAGTGTTTAAGAGTGATAAGGGAAGAATTTGTTTGTTTGTCAGTTAAACTCATTGATGGTGATGTGTGTCAGGGCTCTTTATATCACTGTAAGCAATTGCAGACACCTGTGCTAATTAGTTTGGCAGGTGTGTCCAATGAAAGGCAAGACTACTTAAGAAGGCTCTCTCACATTATTAAGCAGCCTACATTTTCTGCCAAAATGGGAAAGAAAAAGGATGTGTCGGCTGCTGAGAAGCAACAAATTGTGGAGTGTTTAGGTCAAGGCATGACTACAATCAACATTGTGCGATGATCAGGATGAAGTGTCTTGGCAATCAAGAAGTATGTAGCTGATTCACAGTACACACGTGTGCGTGCTGATAAGGGCAAATTGAGGACTCTTTCCTACAGGCAATTACGTCAGGTTGAAAGAGCAGCGGCAAAAAAGCCTTGTCATAGCAGCAGACAAGTTTTTGAAGCTGCTTGTGCCTCCAACGTCCCCCGAACAACAAGATGCAGGGTCCTTCAGAGGTTTGCAGCTGTGCATACGCCATCCTGTCGACCTCCTCTATCCACTTCACACAAGCAGAAACGGCTCCAGTGGGCCAAACATTACATGAAGACTGATTTCAAAACAGTTTTGTTCACGGATGAGTGCCGTGCAGCGCTCGATGGTCCAGATGGATGGAGTGGAGGATGGCTGGTTGATGGACACCCCACGCAAACACGGCTACAGCGCCAACAAGGAGGAGGTGGAGTAATGTTTTGGGCTGGAATCATGGGGAGAGAGATTGTCGGCCCCTTTAGGATCCCTGAAGGCGCTAAAGATGAACTCCATAATGTATGTGGATTTTCTCAAACAGCACTTCCTGCCATGGTTCAAGAAGAAGAACCGTGTATTTCACACCAAGATCATTTTTCTGCATGATAATGCACCATCTCATGCTGCACATAAAACATCTGCATATCTGGCTGATATGGGCATAAAAGGGGACAAACTTATGGTGTGACCCCCATGCTCCCCTGACCTCTACCCCATTCAGAACCTTTGGAGCATCATTAAAAGGAGTGTCTATGATGGCGGGAGGCAGTTCACATCTAAGCAACAGCTCTGGGAGGGTATTCTGTCCTCATGCAAAACAATTGAAGCAGAAACCATCCAAAACCTGACAAATTCAATGGACGAGAGAGTTCAGAAGCTCCTTTCGAACAAGGGGTCCTATGTGAAAATGTAACATCACCTAGAATAAAGTTTTGAGTTGAAAACTGTTTGATTTCAGTTTCTAACAACCTGCTAATGCTTATAATTTCAAAAATGACCATTTTTTTGGTCTTTATTAAAATGAAAAGGTTGATCGAAAAGTTTGGGGGATCTAAGAGTGTGGCAACCCAGTAGTCATGATTACTTCGAATTCTGACAATATGAGGGTCATGCTGCAGGTAGTGCAGCAAGAAGGCACTTATGTGTCTTGCGCATCTCGGAGCCCCAAAATTATTTTCCGGGCTAGATGCAGCTAAAAATTATTTTAAATTTTAAATCTGGTGGAGCTTTAGTATAGATGGCCTAATAGGATCAGTGCTGCACACTGCTACAAAGCCCAAATTATTTTCCAGTCAAGATACAGATAAACATGATTAGTAATTTGAAAGCTTTAAACGGTTGGTAGGGTGATTTTAACCAATCATCAAGCTTTTACTCTCCCCAGGATGACACAGGGGTAGAAAAGTCGTTTCGGATCCATGATTTGTTCATCTTTATGAACGTGAGTCTGTCTACATTATCAGTGGAGAGCCGCGTGCGCTTATCTGTCAGCACACCACCAGCAGCGCTGAACACACGTTCAGACAGAACGCTGGCTGCGGGGCATGACAAGATCTCCAAGGCGTAAGTGGCTAGCTCCGGCCATTTATCCAGATTGGAAGCCCAAAAAGAGCAAGGGTCCAGTGACACAGTCGTGGCTTCAATGTTTACTTGGAGATACTCCTGTACCATCGTCTCTAGGCGTTGACTATGTGTCAGACTTCTTGTCTCCTGTGGCCTTGCAAAGGATGGGCTAAAAAAGTGGTGAAATGATTCCGCAAAATTGATGTTACCATCAGATACTGTGGTTCTGTTACGGTTTGAGTGCTGAACACTTGACGGTCCCATAGTTGGCATGTTGGACCTGTGAGATTCACTACGTGCACCACTGGTATTTTGTGGAAAAGCACATGTAAGATTCTGCAACAGTCTCTGCTGATACTCCTGCATGCGTGCATCCCTTTCTATGGCAGGAATAATTTCTGCAAATTTACTTTTGTACCGGGGATCTAACAGTGTGGCAACCCAGTAGTCAGGATTATTTCTAATTCTCACAATTCGAGGGTCATGTTGCAGGTAGTGCAGCAAGAAGGCACTCATGTGTGTTGCGCATCCAGGAGCACCAAGTCCCTGTTGTGTTGGTGGCGAGGTAACAATCATGCTTCCTTCCTCTGTCCTCTCCCCCCAACCTCGCACAACAGAAATGTGATCAAGGTCTCCCTCATCTGATGAGTCTTCCATCAGTTCGTCCTCCACTTCTTCCTGGGCACCTGCACCTTCCTCACTAGTTTGGCTGCTACCATGCGCCCTGGTAAAACCATCTCCCCCACCCTCACATGCCTGCCGCCTTGGTGCTGCCGACCGTCTGGACCTTGCAGATGTTAGCCCTTCTGCATACAACTCCTCCTCCTCTACTTCCTCCACCTCCTCTTGTGCCACCACCTGACTCCGAATTCTGTTTAACATGTGCTCCAGCATGTAAATCACCGGAATAGTCATGCTGATAATGGCATCGTCAGCACTAAACATCTTCGTCGCCATTTCAAAACTGTGCAGAAGGGTGCATAGGTCCCTGATCTGAGACCACTCCTCCAGCGTGATTTGCC
This sequence comes from Phyllobates terribilis, assembly GCF_046119375.1. Classification (NCBI taxonomy): domain Eukaryota; kingdom Metazoa; phylum Chordata; class Amphibia; order Anura; family Dendrobatidae; genus Phyllobates; species Phyllobates terribilis. The sequence goes on along the minus strand of NW_027362765.1, from coordinate 596,115,527 downwards.
CCACCTCTGAATCTCGTTGGCCCAGGCTATACGTCAGAACGTATTGCACCAGGGCTTGTCGGTGCTGCCACAGTCGCTGCAACATGTGCAGAGTTGAATTCCACCGGGTAGGCACATCGCATTTTAGCCGGTGAAGTGGCAGGCCCAACGACTTCTGTAGAGATGTAAGTCGCTGAGCTGCGGGATGCGAACGGCGGAAGTGAGCACACAGCGACCGTGCCCTCTGCAGAAGGCCATCTAGTCTGGGATAGTGGGCTAAAAATTGCTGGACAACCAGGTTCAACACGTGAGCCATACAAGGCACGTGTGTGACATTGCCCTGGCGAAGGGCCGCACCCAGGTTTGCAGCATTGTCGCACACGGCCTTCCCTGGTTTCAGGTCCAGTGGAGACAACCATTCATGAAATTGGTTCTCCAGAGCTGACCACAACTCCTCAGCTGTGTGACTCACATTTCCCAGACATTTCAATGTAAAAACCGCCTGATGACGTTGAGCCCTACTGCCAGCATAGTAAGGAGGTGTGCAGGATCCCTTCTGCGCAGTTAGAAAGCTTGTGGCATGACCAGACAGGCTTTGGGTGCAGGTGGAAGACCGAGAGGAGGTTGAGGAGGCAGAAGCAGTGGAGGAACTTTGACATAAAGAGGATTGACGCACAACTCGTGGGGACGGCAAGACTTGGACAGCAGCCCCTTGTCCTTCTGTCACCATAGTTACCCAGTGCCCAGTCAGCGACATGTAACGCCCCTGTCCATGCCTACTCGTCCAAGTGTCTGTGGTGAAATGCACCCTGTCACACACAGAGTTTCTCAAAGAAGCGGTGATGTTGTGTGCGACATGCTGGTGGAGCGCAGGCACACCTTTCTTTGAGAAGTAGTGCCGACTGGGCATCTGGTACTGGGGCACTGCGACGAACATAAGGTCTCGAAAATCCTCTGTGTCCACCAGGCGGAAAGGCAGCATTTCTGTAGCCAAGAGCTTGCAGATGGTGAAATTCAACCTCTTAGCTTTCTCATGGCTAGGAGGAAATGGTCTTTTACTTGTCCACATCTGAGGGACCGAGGGCTGGCTATTGTGCTTAGACGGGGTTGATAAGGGTGTCCTCGGCAAACTGCCGGTCTGTGAGGAAGATGCAGGCGGACATGTTAGGTTGCCTTGATCCAAAGGTGGTGCTATCGATGTCGGACAGCGCTCAACACCAGCTGGTGTTCCCACCTCCAAAGAAAATGATGACCTGCCAATCACGCTGGCTGTTGCGGGTAAAGAGGTGGCAGGTCTGCGCCCCAAAACAGGTGTGACTGCTGTCCCCCCAGTCACAGAGGATGAAGAGGCCGCGGATGCACAAGATATGGCAGACGGTGGTTGGCCCGGCCGGCTAGGCCGCATTGTAGCACACTGAGCTTCCCACTGCAACTTATGCTTCATGTCCATGTGCCGGTTCATGCATGAAGTACTCAAACTATGTATTTTTTGGCCTCTACTTAGCTTTTGCTGACAAATGTTACAGATAACACGAGTTGGGTCATCTTTATCGATCTGAAAAAATGCCCAGGCTATGCAAGGCTTAGCACCCATGCGACCTGAAGAGCCACCACGACTTGTGGTGAGAGGCAGAGTTGTGTTTGAGGATGCAGTTGTTGACGTGCTTCCAGTACTACGTCTCTGTCCAGGAAGGCGCAACCTGACCTCGTCGTCACTAGCATCTTCCTCCACCTCCTCTGCTGACCTCATCTCTTGGCTGACTGTGGGTTGACAGTAAGTGGGATCTCCAACCTCATCATCATCACCCTGTGTGTTATCACACCCGTCGTCCTCAGAGCCAACCTGTTCCTGCCCTGACAAAAAACTAAAGTTGTCGCTCCAATCAGGTATTTGAGTCTTATCATCGTCTTCCTCATTGTCTCCACCAACAGGAGTTACAGTTTGGGAATGAGGGTCTACATTATGGTCAGAACCTTCTGCGTCTGGTCCTGGATCCGACTCATAAAGATTCTGGGCATCAGTGCAGATCATTTCCTCGTCTGGATTCACAGAAGCGCTGGAGTCGACCTCTGATTCCCAGGCTATAGTATGAGTAAACAGCTCTGCAGACTCAACCATCTGTTCTACCTCATACTCAGACGGGCAGCTGGAGATTTGGGAGCTGTGAGGAAGCAAGTGCGATTTGGGTGACACCTTTGAGGACTGGAGTATTTGTGATGTTGAAGTTGATGTGGAGGAGTGCCCACTTAAAGGAGCACTTGATATCCGTTGAAGCACCTGCTGTTTTTGTGCCTCATCTGGAATTTGTAGCGATTGGCGTGGCCGTAAGAAAGGGATCTTATCACATTGTCCGCTAAAAGAAGTAGACATTTTAGTTTGGCTGGAAGATGGTCTTTCTTCTGCAGATGTTACTGTTGCTTTAACACCTACCCCACGGACACAACCTTTTTTCCCCTTCCCAACACGCCTATTCCCCTTTCCACCAGCAGCAGGCCTTTTTCCACTCATTTTGGTGGTTAACTAATTCACAACTCTGGAGTTGTTTGCACAAAAAAACAATGGATGGTAACCGAGCAGAGCTGAGTGGCCAAACTGTGGTATTAGGCCAAAACTATTGGCTGGGTTAGATGCAGAAAAAAATTATATTCAGTTTGCAACCTGATGGAGGTCAGTATAGATGGACTAATACAACAAGTCCCACACACAGCTAGAAGCCCAATATTTTTTCAGAGGTAGATGCAGAAAAAAATATATTCAGTTTGCAACCTGATGGAGGTCTGTATAGATGGATTAATAGAACAAGACCCACACACAGCTAGAAGCCCAATATTTTTTCAGAGGTAGATGCAGAAAAAAATATATTCAGTTTGCAACCTGATGGAGGTCAGTATAGATGGACTAATACAACAAGTCCCACACACAGCTAGAAGCCCAATATTTTTTCAGAGGTAGAAGCAGAAAAAAATATATTCAGTTTGCAACCTGATGGAGGTCAGTATAGGTGGACTAATAGAACAAGTCCCACACACTGCTAGAAGGCCAAATATTTTTTCAGAGCTAGATGCAGAAAAAAATTATATTCAGTTTGCAACCTGATGGAGGTCAGTATAGATGGATTAATAGAACAAGACCCACACACAGCTAGAAGCCCAATATTTTTTCAGAGGTAGATGCAGAAAAAATTTATATTCAGTTTGCAACCTGATGGAGGTCAGTATAGATGGATTAATAGAACAAGACCCACACACAGCTAGAAGCCCAATATTTTTTCAGAGCTAGATGCAGAAAAAAATTATATTCAGTTTGCAACCTGATGGAGGTCAGTATAGATGGATTAATAGAACAAGACCCACACACAGCTAGAAGCCCAATATTTTTTCAGAGGTAGATGCAGAAAAAAATATATTCAGTTTGCAACCTGATGGAGGTCAGTATAGATGGACTAATACAACAAGTCCCACACACAGCTAGAAGCCCAATATTTTTTCAGAGGTAGATGCAGAAAAAAATATATTCAGTTTGCAACCTGATGGAGGTCAGTATAGATGGACTAATACAACAAGTTCCACACACAGCTAGAAGCCCAAATATTTTTTCAGAGGTACTGTAGATGCAGATAAAAATTATTTTTAATTTGCAACCTGATGGAGGTCAGTATAGATGGACTAATAGAGAAAGTCCGACACACTACTAGAAGGCCAAATATTTTTTCAGAGCTAGATGCAGAAAAAAATTATATTCAGTTTGCAAGCTGATGGAGGTCAGTATAGGTGGACTAATTGAACAAGTCCCACACACTGCTAGAAGGCCAAATATTTTTTCAGAGCTAGATGCAGAAAAAAATTATATTCAGTTTGCAACCTGATGGAGGTCAGTATAGATGGATTAATAGAACAAGACCCACACACAGCTAGAAGCCCAATATTTTTTCAGAGGTAGATGCAGAAAAAAATATATTCAGTTTGCAACCTGATGGAGGTCTGTATAGATGGACTAATAGAACAAGTCCCACACACAGCTAGAAGCCCAATATTTTTTCAGAGGTAGATGCAGAAAAAAATATATTCAGTTTGCAACCTGATGGAGGTCAGTATAGATGGACTAATACAACAAGTCCCACACACAGCTAGAAGCCCAAATATTTTTTCAGAGGTACTGTAGATGCAGATAAAAATTATTTTTAATTTGCAACCTGATGGAGGTCAGTATAGATGGACTAATAGAGAAAGTCCGACACACTACTAGAAGGCCAAATATTTTTTCAGAGCTAGATGCAGAAAAAAATTATATTCAGTTTGCAACCTGATGGAGGTCAGTATAGATGGATTAATAGAACAAGACCCACACACAGCTAGAAGCCCAATATTTTTTCAGAGGTAGATGTAGAAAAAAATATATTCAGTTTGCAACCTGATGGAGGTCAGTATAGATGGACTAATACAACAAGTCCCACACACAGCTAGAAGCCCAATATTTTTTCAGAGGTAGATGCAGAAAAAAATATATTCAGTTTGCAACCTGATGGAGGTCAGTATAGATGGATTAATAGAACAAGACCAACACACAGCTAGAAGCCCAATATTTTTTCAGAGCTAGATGCAGAAAAAAATTATATTCAGTTTGCAACCTGATGGAGGTCAGTATAGATGGATTAATAGAACAAGACCCACACACAGCTAGAAGCCCAATATTTTTTCAGAGCTAGATGCAGAAAAAAATTAGATTCAGTTTGCAACCTGATGGAGGTCAGTATAGATGGACTAATAGAATGATGCTATGCCCAAAAGATTTTACTTCACTAGGTGCAGTAAAAAAATTGGTATTCTATACACAGGTGGTATATCTTGCAACACAGATAGGCTACTCCACTGACTAACACACTCTGCAATAGGCCAAAAAGGATTAGCTTTGCTAGATTCAGCCAAATGCTGTGAAAAAACTTGCACAGCACTGGCACAGACCTGCCTGGCAAAAACTGATAGGAACTGATGTAACCTAGTCCTGAAAAGGATTCCAATTACAATTAGTCTTTACTCCCACAACCTATCTATTTAAGAGCACAGACCTGCCTGATAAAAGTCGTAGGAAATGCTGTAACCTAGTCCTTAAAAGGACTGCAATCACAACTATTCCCTACTCCCAAGCTATCTGTATATTTGTGCGAAAATTGGCTTGAAATTAACAAGGTATAGCGCACACAGCAACAGCGGTGCCGTCTAACACGCAGCTGCAGCAGTGAGAAAATGGTGGCGACGGGGAAAATGGCTTGGTCTTATAGGGCAAGGACATGTGACATACACTGCCAATGACACATGCCCTTGCTTGTGTGAAAAAAAGCACTTCGCTCCCTGTGTGCGCTGCTGATAGGCTGACAGATTGCACCTCCCCACTGTAAATGCGGGAAAGAGAAAAAAAAATGGAGATCTTCATTGTTCCTGCAGAGATCCATCCCCTGCCCCTCCCCCCACCCCGCTGTACACTCAAACTGCGTATTAACATTAATTTTCATCATTACTGAGAAAAAATCCAGTTATGATTTTGGTGCACGAACAGTTATCGAACATAACCTCGAACAGCCGAATTTTTCTCAAATTGTTCGTGTTCGCCGACCGGCTCGAACACCGCCCAAAACAGCTCGAATTTGAGATTGGCGAACAGTTCGAGTAGAACAACGCTCATCTCTAGTGCTGATAAGTAACATAGTAACATAGTAACATAATTTGTAAAGCCGAATAAAGACTTGCGTCCATCAAGTTCGACCTGTTAGTTCTGTAATTGCTAAAGTTGATCCAGAGGAGGGCAAAAACCCCAAATGATTTAGCCAATCTTCACCTGAGGAAAAATTCCCTCCCGACTCTGAAACCAGCAGTCAGAATAAATCCCTGTATCAACCTACTATTTTATTTTATTTTTAAGTATACGCTGAAATCTGCCTGGTATCTAGAAATGCATCCAGTCCCCACTTGAACTGGTGTAGTGAATCTGACATTACCGTCTCCTCACTCAGTGAATTCCATATTCTCACTGCTCTTACCGTAAAGAACCCCTTCCTATGCTGGTGCTGAAACCTTTTCTCTTCCAGTCTTAGTGAATGCCCTCTTGTTACCGTAATATCCCTCCTTTTGAACAAATCCCTGGCAAGATCTCTATACTGTCCCCTAACATATTTGTACACATTTATTATGTCCCCCCTCAACCTTCTTTTTTCCAGGCTGAATAGTCCTAGTTTTGCCAACCTCTCTGGGTATTGCAGTCCCCCCATTCCCTTTATTAATTTTGTTGCCCTTCTTTGTACCTTTTCAAGCTCATTTATATCCTTTCTATATATTGGGGCCCATAACTGAGCACAGTATTCCAAGTGTGGTCTGACCAGTGCTTTGTACAGTGGAAGAACAATGTTCTCATCCTTTGCAGCTATACCTCTTCTGATACATCCCATTACCCTGTTTGCCCTTACAGCAGCGGCCTGACTTTGGGCACTCCAATTTAGTTTGCTATCAATTAAGATGCCCAAGTCCTTCTCCATCTCTGAATTCCCCAATGATTTCCCATTCAGTGAGTACTGGTGACTTCCATTTTTCCTTCCCATATGTATGACCTTACATTTCTCCTCGTTAAACCTCATTTGCCATTTAATGCTCCACCTACCCAGCTTATCCAAGTCCCTCTGTAGGTCTGCACTATCCTCTTTTGTATTAATTGTTTTACATAACTTTGTGTCATCTGCAAATATTGATATTTTACTATTTATCCCGTTGACTATGTCGTTAATAAAGATATTAAACAACATTGGGCCTAGTACAGTCCCCTGTGGTGCCCCACTAGTGACGCTTACCCAATCTGAGTATATTCCATTTATAACCACCCTCTGCCTTCTATCCTTTAGCCAGTTAGCTACCCACTTGCAGACATTTTCCCCCAGCCCCATCATTCTCATTTTGTATACCAACCTATTATGTGGCACGCTATCGAACGCTTTTGAGAAGTCGAGATACACGACATCCACTGGTTCCCCCTGATCTACTCGAGAGCTAACCTCCTCGTAGAAGTCAATCAGGTTTGTTTGGCAGGAGCGATTCTTCATGAATCCATGTTGGTTCGGGATTAAAAGATTATTAGCATCAAGATGCTCCGTAATTGCCTCTTTAATGAAGCTTTCAAAAATTTTGCCCACAACGGACGTCAGACTCACCGGCCGATAGTTTCCGGCGTCACTTTTTGCTCCCTTTTTGAATATTGGCACTACATTCGCCTGTCGCCAATCAAGTGGCACAGACCCAGTCTCAACAGAGTCCTTAAATATAAGATATAATGGTCTGTCTATCACATTACTTAGTTCCCTTAGTACCCGTGGGTGTATGCCATCAGGTCCTGGTGATTTGTTTATTTTAATGTTACTGAGGCGTTTCTGTACCCCAGCTTGGGTTAGATTTGTCATACTTAGTGGAGGATTAAGTTTGTCACTTCTCATTTCTCCTGTTAGTTCTATTTCCTTTGTGAAAGTTGTCGAAAAAAAATTATTTAATAGATTAGCTTTATCCTCATCTTTCTCTATGATTTTGCCTTCATCACTTTTTATCGGTCCAATATTATCCGATTTAATCCTTTTACTATTTATATACGTAAAGAACAGTTTGGGATTTGATCTACTTTCCCTAGCAATACGTTTCTCTGTTTCCTCCTTCGCTATTTTTATTTGTTTTTTACAGGTTCTCGTTTTCTCCTTGTAACACATTAGTGCCTCCTTACTGTTTTCCTCTTTTAATCTCTTGAATGCCTTTTTTTTGCTATTTAACGCCCCTTTTACGTTCTTGTTCAACCATATTGGTTTCCTCTTGTTTCTGGCCCTTTTATTCCCATACGGTATATACCTCTCGCACTGAGTATTCAGAATTCTTTTGAAGGTTTCCCATTTACTATTCGTATTCCTTTGATTAAGAACTTTGTCCCAGTCTATAAGTTGAAGGTTTTCTTTCAGCTGATCAAACTTCGCCCTCCTAAAGTTTAATGTTTTTGTTGTTCCCTTATTGATAACCCTACTGAAGGGCATTTTGAAGTCGATAATATTATGATCGCTATTACCTAGGTGCCCCCCTATCTGTACCTCAGTTATTCTATCAGGCCTATTAGTAAATATTAAGTCCAACACGGCCTTCCCTCTCGTTGGTTCCTGCACTAGTTGGGAGAGATAATTATCCTTAATATTTGTCAAGAACCTTTTTCCTTTTTGAGATCTACAGGTTTCTGTTTCCCAGTCAATATCCGGGTAGTTGAAGTCCCCCATAACAATCACTTCATTATGTTTTGCTACTTTGTCTAATTGTCCTAATAGCAGATTCTCATTCTCCTCTGTTATATTGGGTGGCTTATAGCAGACCCCTAGTAATATTTTATTATTATTTTTTGCCCCCTCTATCTCTACCCACATGGACTCGACCCCCTCTTCTCCCTCTCCTATATCTTCCCTTAGTCTGGGCTTTAGACATGACTTTACATATAAGCAGACTCCTCCGCCTTTCCCCTGTTTCCGGTCCCTTCTAGTCAAGTCACCCCACCTTGACCAGGTATTTAGCTAAACAATTAAGGCAGAAAAATGAAGTTTTGGCTTGGGTAAACAAAATCTACAAAAATGCATTGTATATAAAAAAAACAGCATAAGAATGAACATAATCGTAATGCACCATGTTCTTCATTTAGAATATAACTGAACTCTGTAGACAAATCTCAGGGATTCACAACACTCTACCAACAGAGGATTAATGCTAGCATTCTGTTAGATGGAGAGGAGGAGGCACCTCCCTGTCGTGGACTGCTGTTCTCTGATTACATCTCCATCCTGATGCATTGTAACGTAGTTATACAGTAACACTCTGATCTTATCCTCTAGGGCTAATGGGTAACAGCTTTTAGTTGATTTTTCCTCTTCTTCTGTCTGAATGATGATACATTTAAACCATTGTACCCATGCTTTTTTGTTGAGCCATTAACCGCTCAATTAGACTATTAGCCTATTTTTAGTGTAGTGAAGGACCACCTCTTAATCAGATTGCTAGGAGCAGTAATTGTATTTAGCCCATCAGTGGGCTCCTGAGCTGCCAGGGGAATATTTTCACAAGTTGAGAGAATGTTGGCAAAGGAGGAGATTAACTATTTAATACTTTAATACTGTTGCTTCCTTATTCAATGAAGTAAAGAATAAATTACTGGAAAAGTAAATGATGTTGATACATTTCCTAAAATCTCAATGACGTAGGTCAGGCAGAGTACAGTCTTGCTGATGTGCTATGTAATAGATTTATATTCTCTTACTGTCATATGCAGTGGTGGACAGGCTCTTAGTTGAACCAAATCATTTTAACTTATAGTATCAGTTCTTTTTAAAGGGAACGTCTTACCAGGAAAAAAAAACACGCTATCAATCTGCAGATAACGGGTTAATCTGCAGGATAATAGCATTATTAACCTGTCCGGCGCCCACACTTAGCCGAACACTGCGGGGTGAAAATTATTTTATTGCCCCTGGCAGCATTCCGGGTTCAATGATGTGGGCAGCGCCAGCCCTGGTTCCGTCACCGCTCTGTGTATAGAGTGCCTCCAGCACTGACTGACAGCCGGTCCTAATGCTGATTCTGCCATCAGTCAGTGCCGGAGGCGCGATTACAGCTGTGCTCTGTATACTCAAAACGGCAACTGAACCCGCGCTGGGGCCACCCCATGACAGAAACCGGACTGCTTCCAGGAGGAATAAAGTTCATTTTCTCACCGCAGTGTTCGGCTAAGTGTGGGCGCCGCGCAGGATAATAATGCTATTTACCTGCAGATTAACACCATATCTGCAGTTAATAGTGTTTTTTTTTCTAGTGACAGGTACCCTTTAAATAATTTTTAAATGGTTTATTCATTAGCCCAGGAAAAAAAATCTAGTTGAGAATATCTCTGAAAATTCCTGACCAACCTTGCTAGATGCCAATCTGAAAGCCAAACGCCCAGCATCACTTACATGTAATGACTGAGAACAAACATTCCCTGCCATAGTGTATCTTCGTAATGTGATTAATGAGAGCAATAAAAATAAGTTTAGGAAGACTGAGGAGCTGAGTGTCCTAACATAGGGACTGGTGAAATAGTATATAGATGAGGCGCACACTAACATCTATAGAGAAGGGCAGTATGTTATGGGTAATTGCTACTTATGTAAAAGCTCTGTAAAGTTAATGGGAATAATGTATCCATGACTAGAAAGTAGAAGGATATTAGAAGTCTCTAAGGAGATTCCATGCCATATGGAAGCAAGTACAAGTGGGACTTGTACAGACACAGGAATGTATGAAGACGTCTGAAATAAATTCTCAGTGGGTAATTTACTCCTATTGTTACACTTGTTCCAATTTGAATAACACACAAACTAATAAAAGCTCACACTGAGCACACTAAGGTAGACTGAGTATATTTGAGCATATGTTTTTTGAACCGCATTACTGCTATATAGACTATACTTATGAAATTGAGGCATTTAGCGCACAATTTGATAAAATTGTATGGACCCATCTGTTGGAGACAAGGTGACCTCTCTACACTAGCAGACTTGTGTATCTATCCAGGGCCTACACCCAAAGGTAGGATCCTGCTCTAAATAAAAACAGCCTTGGACAGTTTTTTATGCAATAAATCTAATTTTAATTTTATCCATGTTGATGCTCATTTAGATACTGCTTTTTGAGGTTACAGTCCATTCCTGTTATTCCTTGAGAACTGATTACCTTCAGTTCTGTAGGTGGAGCAGCAAGCCATGTTTTTATCCAACGATAACAGCCTGGGTGGATCCCACCACTGTTACCACTTTGTCACAGATGACACCGGAGAGATGGCACAGATCCCACTGCTGCCACCAGTATGTCAAGGAAACGCAACTCCGTTGCCTCCAATCGTCAGGACAATTACACAATTGAGTGATGAGCGATGGATCAAGCCGCAGCTGCTGTTACACCCGTTACAGGTAACGTATGACTTCGGATGCGGTTTACAGAGTGACAGGAACAGAGCTATTACATTTTCTATAATTAATCCAGAAAGGTAGGCAGTATTTATAAAAAATATACCAAGATGATACAAAATAAGAACAAAACGATATATACAATTATATAGAATAAAAGGGAATAACAAAAGAAAATTACTAAACCTGATGTCACGGAAATGGCTCAGAGCTTAGCAGAGGGAAGTACTCCGATTAGGAAAATGAACCTCCTCACAGCAAACTATGACTTCCAGAATGAGCAATGACCCAAACACAAATACTGCTTTTTATTAGCTCCAGATTACACCCACATACCTCCCCTTGCTGACTTCATGCGGGGGCTGTTTATGGGATTTGCTCAGCCTTCAGAATTTTTCTGAGATCCCCAACTTACAGGATATTTTCGCCCCTGGATAAGTCATCATATTTCTTATTGTGATTTTACGTTTGCATAGAGATCAAACATGGCTTGGATAGCATCATCTATTGGAACTTTATTAAGTTGGAGGGGTTAGAATAGCCTTACAGTGATGTGAGTGAATGCATTTGTAGCACCCCGAGGGCTCGGCTGCTACAGGGGTATTGCACCTCGAACCAGAGGTGTGATATTCCACTCCCGGTTAAGGATGGAGTGTGGACCAGGACTCGGTAGGCTGCAAGCACCACACACACCCCATTTCCGAGGGACAGCTCAATGGTGCTCCCACTAGACAGAAGTGCAGGCACGACAGCATCTGTCCCTGGCTGGAGTGGGGAGGGGAAAGCACACCCAGTGGTGTAGGAGCAGATAGGGGTGGGTCTCTGGGCATAGATAGGAGCCCATTGGTTGCTAGTCACCTGGGCTCGGGTGTTAGAAGGAGGTATAAAAGGTGGGCACCATCTTAGGACAGGAGTCAGTTCAGAGAGGAGGAGAAGAAGAGAGGAGCTCAGCCAGAGAGGGCTGACAGGGAGCTGTGGCTCAGTCTGGGCCCAGCTCCAGAGGCAGGCCTGGAGTGGAGGCCAGAAACAGCAGAAAGAGAGAGGAGAAGGAACGGAAAGGAAAGTAAGAAAGGAACTGGAACAGAGGAGAAAGGAAGCAAGGAACACAGAGAAAGGCCCAGAGACACGAGGACAGAAGGAACCCCATATGCCCAGGAGATACCGGGTGAAGGGTTGGCAGAACAGGGTACCGGAACCCAAATTGGTGGAGGCAACAAATTCCTCAGCCAAATACCGGAGGTTGTTACCACATCTTGGTGCGACCCCTCACTACATCCACCAGGAAGGCATACCATATAAGGTCAGGGACGCAGAGATCAGCGTGCCCAGAGAAGGCCCGAGGGAGCTGGACAAAGGTGGGTCACTGGTGGGGACGGCCAGAGAAAGGAAAGGAAGGGAGCCCTGTGCCACGTTCTGGAATTGCCTGGGAGTTGGTCGAGTCCCTTGCCTGGTGAATGCAGCACGGCTCAGGCGGTCCCTCATGTGCACAAGTGACCAGAATAACAACCGTGAGTAAAGCTTGCAATTACAAGTCTCTGTGTTTCATCGCCGCACCAGCACCATTGCTACTGGGACGCTCACACCATCACTCCCATCATCCACATTAGCTGCCCTGAGGCAATACTTCTCCCGTGGGGAGTTATCCCATACTTGGCTTCGCATACAACATCAGCCTCAGCGGTCTGCAGTGCAGTGGCGGTCCCCACTGACCGCAATCCACGGGTGGCGTAGTCGGACATTGTTATTACCTAAGACTGCCACTGGTTTGACCACCCTGGGCACGGACCGGGTCACCGCCACGGAGGACTACAACCCCCAGCGATCCGGCTCCGGGTATCCCCCTGCACAGCACAGGCCCAGGGGGCGCGTCAACTTTTGGCGTAGTCGGCAGGATTCAAACCAACCCGCCACCAACGGGTATTGCGTGCCTGAAGAAGATTGTACATGTACCTTGAAAAGAAGTCCCCCGCCATTTCCAGAAGTTTCCCGCCGTCCGGAGTCGTTTCCCGCCATCCGGAGCCAATTCCCGCCATCAGACGCCATCTTGGATCGTTTCCCGCCATCCGCAGCCGCTTCCCGCCATTGGACGCCATCTTCGGGACGCCGCGCGGTAAGAAGAGGGGCGTGGATGCCGAAAGCGCGCGAGATCCGAAGCTCCGCCTCACGCACTGACGCTGCGTAAGGTCCTGGAAGGGAGAGGGAGCGACGCTGACGTCACAGGAGCGCAACACAAGGTCCTCAACCCCGATGATCGACTGCGGAGCCGCGGCCTACGGAGGAAGATCATCGCAAGGTAAGCCACGGTCCACCAGGAGGGAGGAGGACACCAGGAACGGAGAGCAAGATGGCGGACCGGCAGCAGACCAAGCTGCCCAGCATCGGCAGTGCCCCAGCCGTCGCGGGCCCCGACCAGCGCCAGGAGAAGACGCGTGATGCAGGAGTGGTCGCGGGAGCAGGTAAGAGGAGTCTCCCTGTCCCGGACGCTGCCAGCGTCAGTCTGCTCCTGGGCCCCCTGGTGGAGCCGCCGATCCCGGGCGCTGCAAACACTGACCTGCTCCAGACCCCGCAACAAGCCCTGCTGCCGAGCTCTCCAGCCCTGGTCGCTGCCACCACCAGCCCGCGCAAAGGCCCAAAGTCACACCCACTGATCCTTGGCGTCATCAACGGCGGCCCTCTCCAGGCCCGGTCGCAAGGCCTGAACTCCCCGGGCGCAAAAGGACTGTGTGATGAACCTGTAGCCGCCATCTTGGTAATGATAAATCATATCCAGGGATGGCCACACTTCAGCAGCCCCCACCCTTGGGACCTTCTGTTAAAACGTCAACTAGATAGTTTCCCCCCATCCAGGCTCCTGTAAGATAAGAAGCCTACTTAACACTTGAATGCTAGGAGCTTCAAAGACTTCGAGAGGAAACACAGCCAGCAGGGGGGGGTGCTTCGTCTATCTGTACCTGACCATTTGTCCCATAGGACTAGTTTCTTTGTCTGTCACAAGCATGGAGGCATAAGATATAGAAACATGAATAGTACACGCATGTTGCGTGGGATGGGCCAATAAAAAAATATCACGGCGTCCCGGAGCCATTGCGCACACAAGCCTCCGCGGTAGACGTTTGTACGTGCTCTGGAAGCCAAGATATAGCGCGGAGCCATTCCTGAGGACCGTATGGTATCATAATTGATATCAAAAGGTCGGTTACGGCGGCCCGAATCCATGGGAACCCCTGGGGGTATCATGAGACCATCCCAGAAGAAGTTATTGGGTTCCATAGAATTTGGGCTTCTGATCGAAGTTAGACCTGAGGGTGGAGACTGAGCCAGCTGACCTCACCAGCAGTGGGCGGGACGGGGCAGGTAAGATAGCAGGACAGACAAGAGACAAGTCAGTTTTTGACCCAAGAGTGGTGTGCTGAACATCTGAGCACCAGCTGAGGCCACCAAGGGGAGGAGCAGTTTGACCATGCGGTGGTAGGCCTCAGCCTGTAACAAAGAACCGTGCCTGCGACCGCAGAATCCTCTCCCTGCGTCACAAGAAAATCAAGAAACCGGTAACTGATATGCTGTGGTGATTCTGTGTGTTGTATTCCATTGTTGTATAGTTTAGCCTGACCTTATACCTGTGTATATTTAGTTGTATATCGTGTATCTAGTGTATTATTATAATCAATTACCTCAAGTAATTGTGGGCCTGCCTTTTATTCTGCATAACGAACGCACGTCCGTGTGAGCTCGGCTCAAGCCAAAAACGCTACCCAGGGTTGGTTCCTGACCCGATATAGGCCCATTCACGGACTGGGCGTATATCTAAAATAGGGACTGGTGGCAGCATACCAACTGGGGATTGGGGAAGGCTGGTAGTGACGGTCGGAGGTTCAGATATATATATTCCTGGCGCGGCCAAGGAAGATATATATACCGCCCTCACTACAGAGGGCCCCAATACCCAGTAGGTTACAGGACAGTCTCCCTGGCGACCGCTTATCCTAGGTGCAGTTCCTTGACTGACCTGAGGCTAAGAGGGCGCTAGCGAGTTGTGCTGTGTAGTGACGTTACGGTTTAGTGACGTTGAAGGGATAACACACTACCGTGTTCCCTGCGCTGGTTGCAGCTACCTGGCACTACTTTCTCTAGGTGCAGTACCTTGACTGACCTGAGAGGTAAGGGGGCGCCAGAGAGCTGCACCCACCGGCCGGCTTTCATCACATTGGTGGCAGAGCGGTGGGATTGCAGAATAATAGTGTTGTGGGACCCCTACTCCCAGGCACTAAAGACTGCCAGTGGTAACTTCCACTGCTGGAGTCTTAAGGTCAGCCCAACGTTAGACGGTCAGGCTAAAAGTATAACAAGGTGTGTGCAAACTCAGGGTTGCAGCGGTGTCGGTTACCAAGATGGCAGACGGCACCAGGAGCAAGACCCTGCAGGAGGCTAATGCTACGGTCCGTGTGGCAGGAGGGGAGGACATTGTTACTCATGGCGAGGAGGAGTCCAGCCCGGGCACCTCAGGGAGCCAGTCCCCAGTATACGGTCCCGCAGTGGGCTGCCCACCACCTACCCAGCCCAGCCTGTCCAGATCACAAGCCCTTTTACAAGCGGCTATGGCAAGTCTCCAGTCTCATGGCGATGCCGTCTACAAAACCCTCCTGGCAGCATCAGAGAAGGCAGCGGAGGAGGAGCGCGAAGCTGCAGAGCGCCGGGAGGCTGCGGAGCGTGAAGCTGCAGAGCGCCGGGAGGCTGCGGAGCGTGCAGAGCGAGCTGCGGAGCGCCAGCACCAACTGGACCTGGCCCAGCGGGGGCTTCCGCTAGAGCAACCAACCCATCAGGAGACCAAGTCGTCCAAAGTCCGAGCTGAGGACTTCCCTCTACTGGAGAAGGATGGGGACCTGGACTCCTTTCTGGTGGCATTTGAACGGACCTGTCTTCAGCACCATCTGGCCCGGGATCAGTGGGCCAGATACCTGACCCCCCGTTTGAGGGGTAAGTCCCTGGATGCCTTGGGGGACTTACCTGCCGGGGAGGTACAGAACTACGACTGCATCAAGCGGGCCCTGATCCGGCAGTACAACCTCACTCCCGAGTCGTACCGCCAGAAGTTCCGGAGCCTGCTGCGTGGCCCCAAGGACACCTGGACCGATCATATGCGGGCGCTGTTGAGAGCCGCAGAGCACTGGACCTCGGGTCTAGCGCTTACTACCCGCCAGGAGGTCCAGGAACTGTTCGTCACGGAGCAGTTCTTGTGGAACTGCCCAGAGGACCTCCGACAGTTCCTCCGTGACCGAAAACCAACAGGGGCTTCTGCTACAGCCGCCCTGGCAGACGAGTATGCCAATAACAGGGCGCCTGAGCTGAAGAAGTCTGCCAGCAGCACCTGGAGAGGGGGTAAGCCCAGTCATGCCCCTGTTTCCCCGGCCCCTAGAACACAAGGGGTGTATCCCCCTGTTGCCCTCTCCAGGCAAGGACCAGACGTAAGACGTTGTCATCTATGCAACAAACCAGGACACTTTAGGGCTGAGTGTCCCCAGCGCCAAAAGACCCCATCCCAGTCCCAGAGAGCGCCCAATGTTTTGTGTGTGGGAGGGGGTGGTGGTAGGTCCCTGGACAACATCCAACCCGTCACCATAGGCCGTTCTGCGGTCATGGGACTGCGGGACACGGGCGCTGAACGAACACTGGTACGGCCTGAGGTGGTGTCCCCCCAGGACTTGGTACCAGGAAAGACTCTTTCCGTCTCCGGGGTTGGAGGCGTGGAGCCGGCACTTCCCGTTGCCATGGTGTATTTGGACTGGGGTGCCGGAAGGGGGATGCGGGAGGTGGGAGTAACGCCAAATATTCCCGCAAATGTTTTATTAGGGACCGACTTGGGGCGTCTAGTATCGCAGTATGTACCCTCTGAACCCCCAAGTTCGGCCCCCCAAGAGTGTATTGATTTGTCTGCTGCTAATGCCAACCATGTTGTATGTAGTGTGTGTCCTGCTGAGGAGGAGGGAGTGAAACCTGAGGGTAACACCTGCACAGACACAACACAAACAGGGTTAGTGAAAGCAGGTGGGGAGTGTGGGGATGCCCGCAGAGGTGCTCAGCCGGCGTGCCGTGACCTCTTGTCCTCCGGTGAGGGAGGGGGCGGGCAGGATTCTGTAGAGGGAAGCTCAGGGATGGAGAGGGGGGCAGCTACCGGCAGTGTAGGGCTCCCAGGGGTATCCAGGCTGCTGAGTATAGGCCCACTGCAGGGGGAGGAACAGGCCATGGGAGGTGGGGGTGTCCCAAGAGAGGAGCCGCCAGGTAAGACCCCAGGGCAGGAGTTCCCCACATCCAAAGGCCTAGGAAGCCTGCCTGATCGGGCGGCTTGGTCAGAAACAGAGGGGAAGCAGGCACTACCCACGGTCACAGCGGTCATAGCCGCTGTCACCAGGAGTGGGAGCGCCGGAGCCCAAGGAGCCTTGCAGAGGTCCGACGGCTTCCCCACTTCTGACCAAGTGTCTGCCGGGTCAGACAGCGGCCAGGTGACATGCCCGGAGGGGCTGACAGAGGATGTGGCAGTTTCGTCGATTCTGGCCACATCAAGTCAGGAATTTCAGGCTGCGTTGGAAGCAGACGACAGCCTGAAAGCTCTCAAGGAACAGGCGGCACAGCCTCCCATGGAGTCAGACTGCGAGCGTGTGGTCTGGGACCAGGGACGGCTGTACCGGGTAACGGTCCAGCAGGGTTCACCGGAGGCGTGGCCCAGGGACCGACAGTTAGTGGTACCCTATCCGTTCAGGGCGGAATTGTTGCGGATCGCACACGAGATTCCGATGGCCGGACACCTAGGGATCGCTAAAACCAAGGCCAGGATAGCTCAGCATTTCTACTGGCCTGGGATGGGAGCCGCGGTGGGTGCCTACTGCCGTTCGTGTGACACCTGTCAGAGGGTGGGGAAGGCGGGGCCGCGCCCCAAAGCCCCACTGGTAACTCTGCCAATCATCGAAGAGCCTTTCTCGAGGGTTGCTGTGGATCTTATTGGACCTCTGTCCACTCCCAGCCACTCCGGGAAATGCTTCATACTCACGGTAGTGGACTATGCCACCCGGTACCCGGAAGCGGTAGCTTTGTCGTCCATTCGGGCCGACAAGGTGGCTACCGCCTTACTGGAGATCTTCTCCAGAGTGGGTTTCCCCCAAGAAATGCTCACCGACCGAGGGACCCAGTTCATGTCGCGGCTGATGGAGTCCCTCTGTAAGCAAATGCAGGTGCAACATCTGGTGGCCAGCCCGTATCACCCACAGACTAATGGCCTGTGTGAGCGGTTCAATGGCACCTTAAAGCAGATGCTTAAGATGTTGGTCGACTCCCACGGGAGAGACTGGGAGCGTTACCTCCCACACCTCCTATTTGCTTACCGGGAGGTTCTGCAGGCCTCAACGGGGTTCTCCCCCTTTGAGCTCCTGTACGGGCGACGGGTACGGGGCCCCCTGGCTCTGGTGAAGGAAGCATGGGAAGGGGATTTGGCCACCCCCGAGGTGTCGGTCATCGAGTATGTCGTGCGCCACCGGGACAGGATGATGGCCTTGGCAAAGCTGGTGCAGGACAATATGGCCCAGGCCCAGGCCGACCAGAAGCGGTGGTACGACCAGAATGCTTGTGAGAGGACCTACCAGGTGGGTCAAAAGGTGTGGGTACTGGTCCCCGTACCACAGAACAAGCTTCAGGCAGCCTGGGAAGGTCCCTACTTCGTGCACCAGAAACTCAATGCCGTCACCTATCTGGTCACCCTGGATCACGCCCGTGGAAGGAGGAAGGCCTTCCACGTGAACATGATGAAGGCTCATCATGAGCGGGAAGCGACTGCCCACCCAGTGTGCAACCTTCCCGAGGAAGGAGAGGTAGAAACCCTCCTGGATCTGCTCACCCAAGCCAAGGCGGGTGGGTCCATCGAGGATGTGGGGGTTGGCCACCAGCTCACGGAGGACCAACGGTCCCAGCTGGGGACCACCCTGCACCCCTTCCGGGGGCTGTTCAGCAGCCTGCCCGGAAGGACTGAGATGGCTGTCCACGACGTGGACACTGGCGATCACCCGCCGATCCGGCGTTCAGCATATCGGGTCTCTTTCGAGGTGCAGGGAAACATGCGCCAAGAGATAGACGAGATGCTGAAGCTGGGGGTGATCCAGGCATCCAGCAGCGCGTGGGCCTCGCCTGTAGTCCTCGTACCAAAGAAGGACCGAACTACACGGTTCTGCGTGGACTACCGGGGGCTCAACGCTGTAACGGCCACCGATGCGTTCCCCATACCACGCATCGATGACCTGCTCGATCGGATGGCCGGGGCTAAGTACCTGACCATCATGGATCTGAGCCGGGGGTACTGGCAGATTCCTCTGACCCCCGCGGCAAGGGAACGCTCTGCCTTTATCACCCCTTTTGGACTGTACGAGTCCACAGTGATGCCATTCGGCATGAAGAATGCCCCTGCCACTTTTCAGCGGATGGTCAATACGCTGCTTGAGGGACTTGAAGGGTACGCGGCTGCGTACTTGGACGATATTGCAGTCTTCAGTCCCACTTGGGAGGATCACCTAGAGCACCTGCGGCAGGTGCTCGGTCGGATCCACCGGGCAGGCTTGACCATCAAGCCGGAAAAGTGCCAGCTGGGCATGAGTGAGGTCCTCTACCTGGGTCACCGGGTAGGCGGGGGGGTTCTGAAGCCAGAACCTGGGAAAGTGGATGCCATCGCATCCTGGCCCACTCCTAGGACCAAAAAGCAGGTGATGTCCTTCTTGGGGACCGCCGGGTACTATAGGAGGTTCGTCCCACACTATAGCACCCTGGCCAAGCCCCTGACGGACCTCACCAAGAAGAAGCTGCCCGTCGCAGTCGACTGGACAGTCGCCTGCGAGACAGCTTTCGGGGCACTCAAGGCCGCCCTAAGTAGCTCCCCTGTACTGCAAGCTGCCGACTTCGACCGGCCGTTTGTGGTACAGACCGACGCCAGTGACTTTGGCCTCGGTGCTGTGCTAAGTCAGGTCAACACGACAGGCCAGGAACATCCTGTCTTGTACCTGAGCAGGAAGCTACTGCCCCGGGAGGTGGCTTACTCCACGGTGGAAAAAGAATGCCTGGCAATTGTATGGGCCCTGCAGCGTCTGCAGCCCTACTTGTACGGGAGCCATTTCACCGTGGAGACGGACCACAACCCCCTCAGCTGGTTACACACGGTCTCTGGGTCGAATGGCAGGTTGCTACGCTGGAGCCTCGCTCTCCAGCAGTACCACTTCTCCATTCGCCACAGAAGAGGCCGTGACCACGGTAACGCTGACGGGTTATCCCGGCAAGGGGAGGGTGCAGAAGGACGCACGGGGGAACACAGGAATGTGCTACCCCCTCGCGCCCTCGTATAGGGGGAGGTGTGATGAACCTGTAGCCGCCATCTTGGTAATGATAAATCATATCCAGGGATGGCCACACTTCAGCAGCCCCCACCCTTGGGACCTTCTGTTAAAACGTCAACTAGATAGTTTCCCCCCATCCAGGCTCCTGTAAGATAAGAAGCCTACTTAACACTTGAATGCTAGGAGCTTCAAAGACTTCGAGAGGAAACACAGCCAGCAGGGGGGGGTGCTTCGTCTATCTGTACCTGACCATTTGTCCCATAGGACTAGTTTCTTTGTCTGTCACAAGCATGGAGGCATAAGATATAGAAACATGAATAGTACACGCATGTTGCGTGGGATGGGCCAATAAAAAAATATCACGGCGTCCCGGAGCCATTGCGCACACAAGCCTCCGCGGTAGACGTTTGTACGTGCTCTGGAAGCCAAGATATAGCGCGGAGCCATTCCTGAGGACCGTATGGTATCATAATTGATATCAAAAGGTCGGTTACGGCGGCCCGAATCCATGGGAACCCCTGGGGGTATCATGAGACCATCCCAGAAGAAGTTATTGGGTTCCATAGAATTTGGGCTTCTGATCGAAGTTAGACCTGAGGGTGGAGACTGAGCCAGCTGACCTCACCAGCAGTGGGCGGGACGGGGCAGGTAAGATAGCAGGACAGACAAGAGACAAGTCAGTTTTTGACCCAAGAGTGGTGTGCTGAACATCTGAGCACCAGCTGAGGCCACCAAGGGGAGGAGCAGTTTGACCATGCGGTGGTAGGCCTCAGCCTGTAACAAAGAACCGTGCCTGCGACCGCAGAATCCTCTCCCTGCGTCACAAGAAAATCAAGAAACCGGTAACTGATATGCTGTGGTGATTCTGTGTGTTGTATTCCATTGTTGTATAGTTTAGCCTGACCTTATACCTGTGTATATTTAGTTGTATATCGTGTATCTAGTGTATTATTATAATCAATTACCTCAAGTAATTGTGGGCCTGCCTTTTATTCTGCATAACGAACGCACGTCCGTGTGAGCTCGGCTCAAGCCAAAAACGCTACCCAGGGTTGGTTCCTGACCCGATATAGGCCCATTCACGGACTGGGCGTATATCTAAAATAGGGACTGGTGGCAGCATACCAACTGGGGATTGGGGAAGGCTGGTAGTGACGGTCGGAGGTTCAGATATATATATTCCTGGCGCGGCCAAGGAAGATATATATACCGCCCTCACTACAGAGGGCCCCAATACCCAGTAGGTTACAGGACAGTCTCCCTGGCGACCGCTTATCCTAGGTGCAGTTCCTTGACTGACCTGAGGCTAAGAGGGCGCTAGCGAGTTGTGCTGTGTAGTGACGTTACGGTTTAGTGACGTTGAAGGGATAACACACTACCATGTTCCCTGCGCTGGTTGCAGCTACCTGGCACTACTTTCTCTAGGTGCAGTACCTTGACTGACCTGAGAGGTAAGGGGGCGCCAGAGAGCTGCACCCACCGGCCGGCTTTCATCACAGACTGTATGCCCTCCATGTCCACCGTCTAACAGAGGAGGAGCTGCAGTACCACCCAGACATGGACTACCCTGAGGGCCCGGACGGATCTGAAGGCTACGCGGAAGGAGCATCAGGAGGACACCGTTACTAAGGAACTGTAAATTGAACTGTACATAGTTACCCGTCAGGGTACAAGAACTGTTATGAGAACTGTTGCTGATTGAAGTGTGGTCCCCGTTGGGACAGGTGTGGAATAGTTAAAGGACTGTTACTTGTGTGCCCCTAATCCCTAACCAGGCTGAGGACTGTGAGCAGCCACTCCCTTATCCCCACTGGCCGAGGACTGAGAGCGGCCAATTCCTTGTAAATAGTTGCGCTTCTTAAAGCGCCCCCTACTGGTTTTATACAAAAAACTGCAACGTCTACCTCGGAATTAAATGGACTGTTGCACCTTTACCTGGTCACAAGTTGCACAGCGGCCAGAGCTCAAGAATGTTCTACTTGAAAAAGTTTTATATTGAAAAGTTTTATATGCTGCTAGAATAATAATGCAAATGTTTCATGTGATGTTTTATATGCTAAAAGAGTTCCGGTAGTTTTGACCATAGCTAGTGACAGAAGAATGTTAAAGAAAAGAAAAAGAGTACCAGTAACGTTAAAAAGTAAAGAGTACCTCCCATAAAGGACGTGCTGTGATTTACCAGGGGGGAATGTAGCACCCCGAGGGAAAGGAAAGTAAGAAAGGAACTGGAACAGAGGAGAAAGGAAGCAAGGAACACAGAGAAAGGCCCAGAGACACGAGGGCAGAAGGAACCCCATATGCCCAGGAGATACAGGGTGAAGGGTTGGCAGAACAGGGTACCGGAACCCAAATTGGTGGAGGCAACAAATTCCTCAGCCAAAGACCGGAGGTTGTTACCACATCTTGGTGCGACCCCTTTACTACATCCACCAGGAAGGCATACCATATAGGGTCAGGGACGCAGAGATCAGCGTGCCCAGAGAAGGCCCGAGGGAGCTGGACAAAGGTGGGTCACTGGTGGGGACGGCCAGAGAAAGGAAAGGAAGGGAGCCCTGTGCCACGTTCTGGAATTGCCTGAGAGTTGGTCGAGTCCCTTGCCTGGTGAACGCAGCACGGCAAGTACTCTGAAGTAATTGTATTCCATGTCTGCATGACATTGAAAAAGGAGGAAAGACACGTACAAATTATCGGTTGAACTTTATAAATTCAAATAATATAAATATTTATTGTGTAATAAACACAAAAACTTAGAAAAGACAAATAAAAACATTTAAAAATGTGCACATTGCACCAGAACCTGTTTCCTAGGCTAAAAACTAGCACTAGGATGCAACCCATATGACCATCATAATAACCAATAGAACCATATAAATATAATGGATATGTGAAATAGGTAAGAATAGACACTTCCCCTAAATGGATGTCAAATAGTATTTTATTAAAGAAGCATTTTGCAATGCACATGTACAGATAATAAATAGTGATGAGCGAACGTACTCGCCACTTCTCGGTACTCGCACGACCATCACTGTGCTCGACAAGCTCGGCGCTCGACGAGTATTTCCGGGTTGCTTGGGCGGGAACTCAGGTCCCCTCCCAGCATGTTTGCTGCTCTTCAGAGAGCCAATGAACATGCAGGAATTTCCTGCCATGCACTGTAATGCCGTAGCCATGTTGGTTGTGGGCATTACAGTGATTGGCTGGCCACACATCATCTTCAGTTGTATATAAGACCGGGCGCCGCCATTCTCATCACAGTCTACCCCGGAATCAGGCAGAGTAGGGAGAGCTGCTGCTGTGTCAGGGAGAGATTTGCTTGTTTATAGTTAGTATAGGTATTCCACAACATATACAGTATATACAGTGGTGGCCAAAAGTATTGGCACCCCTGCAATTCTGTCAGATAATACTCAGTTTCTTCCTGAAAATGACTGCAATCACAAATTCTTTGGTATTATTATCTTCATTTAATTTGTCTTCAATGAAAAAACACAAAAAGAATTGTCCTAAAGCCAAATTGGATATAATTCCACACTAAACCTTAAAAAGAGGGTGGACAAAAGTATTGGCACTGTTTGAAAAATCATGTGATGCTTCTCTAATTCGTGTAATTAACAGCACCTGTAACTTACCTGTGGCACCTAACAGGTGTTGGCAATAACTAAATCACACTTGCAGCCAGTTAACATGGATTAAAGTTGACTCAACCTCTGTCCTGTGTCCTTGTGTGTACCACATTGAGCATGGAGAAAAGAAAGAAGACCAAAGAACTGTCTGAGGACTTGAGAAACCAAATTGTGAGGAAGCATAAGCAATCTCAAGGCTACAAGTCCATCTCCAAAGACCTGAATGTTCCTGTGTCTTCCGTGCGCTGTGTCATCAAGAAGTTTAAAGCCCATGGCACTGTGGCTAACCTCCCTAGATGTGGACGGAAAAGAAAAATTGACGAGAGATTTCAACGCAAGATTGTGCAGATGGTGGATAAAGAACCTCGACTAACATCCAAACAAGTTCAAGCTGCCCTGCAGTCCGAGGGTACAACAGTGTCAACCCGTACTATCCGTCGGCGTCTGAATGAAAAGGGACTGTATGGTAGGATACCCAGGAAGACCCCACTTCTTACCCCGAGACATAAAAAAGCCAGGCTGGAGTTTGCCAAAACTTACCTCAGAAAGCCTAAAACGTTTTGGAAGAATGATCTCTGGTCAGATGAGACAAAAGTAGAGCTTTTTGGGAAAAAGCATCAACATAGAGTGTACAGGAAAAAAAAAGAGGCATTCAAAGAAAAGAACACGGTCCCTACAGTCAAACATGGCGGAGGTTCCCTGATGTCTTAGGGTTGCTTTGCTGCCTCTGGCACTGGACTGCTTGACCATGTGCATGGCATTATGAAGTCTGAAGACTACCAACAAATTTTGCAGCATAATGTAGGGCCCAGTGTGAGAAAGCTGGGTCTCCCTCAGAGGTCATGGGTCTTCCAGCAGGACAATGACCCAAAACACACTTCCAAAAGCACTATAAAATGGTTTGAGAGAAAGCACTGGAGACTTCTAAGGTGGTCAGCAATGAGTCCAAACCTGAATCCCATAGAACACCTGTGGAGAGATCTCAAAATGGCAGTTTGGAGAAGGCACCCTTCAAGTATCAGGGACCTGGAGCAGTTTGCCGAAGAAGAATGGTCTACAATTCCAGCAGAGCATTGTAAGAAACTCATTGATGGTTACCGGAAGCGGTTGTTCGCAGTTATTTTGGCTAAAGGTTGTGCAACCAAGTATTAGGCTGAGGGTGCCAATACTTTTGTCTGGCCCATTTTTGGAGTTTTGTGTGAAATGATCAATGATTTTATTTTTGCTTCATTCTCTCTTATGTTTTTTCCTTGCAAGCAAATTAAATGAAGATAATAATACCAAAGAATTTGTGATTGCAATCATTTTCAGGAAGAAACTGAGTATTATCTGACAGAATTGCAGGGGTGCCAATACTTTTGGCCACCACTGTATATATCCAACTGAACTAACAGTCCTTCTGAGGAATAATCCAGCTGCATATAATCAGTGCTAGGCAGGCAGGCAATGCATGTGGCCGACTGCAGTGTATGGTACAGCACAAGAGGGTCCATTGAACGTCCTGTCTGCTGCTGCTGTAATAATTACAGATATTTCTAGACATAGAAAGGCAATTTTTTTATAATCTCAATCGTGGTTATTTGCTTAAAAAGCAATCCAGATTACACCATTTTTCTGCTCCATTTACTTGTTCTCACTGCACAATAAAGCCAGATCTGTTCGATATTTCAGCAATAAAAATCCAGAAATTTGAACTGAACATGGAAAATATTGGCCTCCTTTTCCATTCTGTTGCAGTGTGTCGGTGAAGCTATTCACACTAGGTCTCTGTGTAGAATAATATTAGTAAATTACAGGCCTACTATTTAAAGCCGTGGTTCTCTGTCAGACATATAACCTATAAGACTGTTAAAAAATCATACATTTCTTCCATTTTCATTCCGTTGCAGTGTGTCGGTGCAACTATTCACACTAGGTCTCTGTGTAGAATAATATTAGTAAATTACAGGCCTACTATTTAAATCCTGATTCTCTGTCAGACATATCACCTATAAGAGTGTTCCAAAATCAGACATTTCTTCCATTTTCATTTCGTTGCAGTGTATCGGTCAAGTTATTCACGCTAGGTGTCTGTGAAGGATAGTATACGCAAATAACAGGCCTGCTATTTAAAACCGTGGTTCTCTGTCAGACATATCACCTATAAGACTGTTCCAAAATCAGACATTTCTTCCATTTTTATTCTGTTGAGGTGTCGGTCAAGCTATTCACACTAGGTGTCTGTGAAGGATAGTATTAGCAAATTACAGGCCTGCTATTTAAAATTGTGGTTCTCTGTGAGACATATCACATATAACTGCGTTCCAAAATCAGCCATTTCTCGTGAACGTGCAAAATATTGTCCTCCATTAAAAATGGGCAAAGTGCATGGCAAAGGACGGGGAAGTGGATGTGATGGTGATAGTGCATGCAGAGGCTGATGACGTGGCCGTGGACGAGCTGAAATTGTGCCACAACAAACACCCACATTTTGCCACTTGACCTTCTTGTCCCAATTACTAGGGGACCGCAGAACACCACTATTGAACACAGAGCAGTGTCAAAAGGTTATTGGTTGGATAGCAGATAATGCTTCCAGTCACTTAGCCACCACCACCACCCTGTCTTCCACATGGTCAAGTCTCAGTAGCAGTGAGTCTGGACCGCATATTCCTCACCCTGATCCTCCTTCCTCCCACCATGCCGAGTGCCCGGAGACAACCGATCCCACACTTGGACACTCAAAAGAGCTGTTCACTTTTCCATTTGTAGATTCGGGCCTCTCGCCTGGCCAGCTTCAAGCGAGTCAAGAGGAGAAAGCGTGTAGCGATGACTAAATATTTGAGCAGCCACGGTCACACGAAGGCGATGGTGGGAAAGTGCAATTACTGTCACAAGAGGTGGATAATGATGATGAGACATAATTGGCAGAAAGTCAGGAGGAGGACCAGGGTGCGGAAGTGAAAGACGAGGTGGTGGATGATATAGTAACTGACCCAACCTGGCAAGGGGAAATACAGAGTGAGGACAGCAGCACAGAAGGGGAGGGAGGCGTAGCACCACAACAGACAGGAAGAAGCAGCGTGCTGGCCGCAGACATAAGGCGGGAACCAAATTTTTGGCAGCCGATGCTTCACCGCATAGGCAAACAGTGTGGTAGACACACTTCCTAATAATGGGAGCATGTTTTTCAGGAGGCCCTCCGACCTCTTTGTCTCTTGCAAGAGGCATTGGAGTTCCTCCAAATTATTGGCAGCCATTGCTTCACTGCATAGGCAAACAGTATGGAAGGCACACTTTCTAATAATGGGAACATTGTTTTCAGGAGGCCCTCTGACCTCTACGTCTCTTGCAAGGGGCATTGGAGTTCCTCCAAATTTTTGGCAGCCATTTCAGTCACTGCATACGCAATAACAGTATAGGAGACCCACTCGTTAATAATGGGAACAACAAAGCATAGCCGGCTGATGGCTCTCTAACAATAGCGAGGGCCGACTGCTGGCCCTTTAAGAATAGTAAGGGCCACCTGATGGCCCTATAAAAATAGGCTTTGTGACTTTGAGTACCTACACCATAAATGAAACAGGATGTGTCTGAAGATGTGCTACACACCACATCGCCAGATAAGGTTGTAAAGTGACATTTCCTGGTGAATGCATTTGTCTTGGTTGAAAGCAATGCAAAAGTGCAAAAACGCATCAAAAAGGCTATGTGTGAACATAACCCAAGGTGTGGAGGAGCATTTTTGTTTTTGTATATTTATTTTGCCTTATATACAAGTCATTATCCTGGAAAGGATGTTCCTTAACATATTTCCCAGGAAAATCCATTTTGGTTTAGTTTTTGATTGTTTTATTGTGAGTCCGTAAAAGTGGCGTAATACCTCTGACAGCGTTGTTAACAGCAGTGATCTGGGAGTCAGAAATGCTTCGAGGGGTCTTCCCCATGCTGTCCCCATGTCATTTGAGCACAGTTCTCATCGATTTGGGCAATTTTTAGGCCCTCTGCTGACCGCCGGGGGGAACCACCGGGAAAATGCTCGAGTTTTCCATAGACTTACGTACATTAGGCTCGTTACTCGGACCGAGCACTCAAGCATTCCAATTTGCTTGACTCGAACAACGAGTACCTGAGCATTGTAGTGCTCGCTCATCACTAATAATAAATAATGCAGTATCGAAAGAAAATATAAAAAGATAAACAGTGCTATAAAGTGCTTTGTGCAGTCACCCAGGAAAATTATGTTATAGGAAAAGCGTCATATCGGAATGAGGACCCCACACTTATCGCCACATGACATGGCTTCTTCAGGGGTTACTAAGGATCCAAAGTCACTTATCTACTGTACTTGGAAATGCTTTTGTGCAATATCTGTATGATTACAGAATTTAGGTGGAATTCCACTATAAAAGCATTACTAACAATGCTTGAAATGGGTTGTATGGGTTGTGCCTCTTGGACTTGTATGATTGAGACAAGACAAGAATGGAAATGAATGACTCTGTCTGTAGAAGAAAAAAGCAATTGTTTCATACCCTATAAAGTTTTTAAGAAACAAAATGAATTCAGATTATGCTAATAATTTTACAATATTATTAACGTAAAAGAATATAAATAATTACAACTAAGAAGCCCTTTTATATATACATATATACATGTTTATATTTGAATGCCTGCCTTTACACTTCATTGTCCTCCAAGATCAGCAGAAATTATTTTTTATATTTTCCAGGCCTCCAGTAAGCAGAGTAATTTTAATCAAGCATACTGTAATAAATGAAGAAATTATATTTAAAGATTATGAGACTTCCAGGATTCAGAATTATTATTTCTTGTCTCATATGTGTAAGGCACTAACAGGAGGTCTGGACACTTTACCATTAATTGATATTGGCCCGGCGTATTTCTGCAGAGGTTTGTAACTGGAAACCTGATCAGAATGTTGCAAAGCAAATGTGTATGTAGACGAAAATAAATCCTGCTTAAGTAAGTCAATAACAAATATTAGTGTAAAAATAAATGTTTTTCAAGATGGAAACCTCTCCACAGCAATATATAGATGCTTTTCAAGTGGAAACCTCTCCACAGCAATATAAAAACAGATAGATATCAGAGACAGAGGCGTAAAGTAAAATTCTTGACTCCCAAACTGACAATCTGCCTTTTTAATAGGAGTCTTCCGGCTCGGGAGAAGAGACGGAGAACAGAACAGGTGGACCAAAAGAAAGGTGCAGGGCCATGGTGTGCTTAAAATTTTTAACAAGTTTCTGATTTGTGAGGAAAACTTCCCCTTCCCATAAAACACCCTTTTTGCAGACTACACCCAGTTTATGACCCTTTATCACTCAATAAAAGTAATGGTACCTAAATTTAAAGGTACATTTTCCTGCTGTCCTATGTAACACCAAAAATAAACACTATCACCTTTCTGAGTGCTAATAATGTAGTAGGTGAAATATAAATATTTCATGAGATTACAGAGGTAGGACTACCATCTTTCCGCTTCCCATCAAATACACATTTTTAATACTCCTATCATAAATATTGATGTAGTAATCCTTAACTTGACAGACTGCACACTACTTTAGTAACAAAGCTATGTGGCACATTGTTTGACAAGTTATGAATTGCTACATCTGTACACAATCAGAATTAATAGCAGTACAAGAATACAGAACCAATACCATCATCTGTGCATGAATACAGCACCAGAATTGTAATCAGTACATAAATACATTACCGGAAGCATCACCAATACATGAATACTGCACCAGAGTCATCATCAGTATAGGAATACAGTGCAGAGGCATCATCAGTACCTGAATACATCTCCAAAACTATCATCAGTACATGAATATATCACCAGAACCATAATCAGTACATGAATACAGCACTATAATCATCATCAGTACATAAATACAGCACTAGAACCATTGTTAGTTTTTTAATACAAAACAAGAACCGCCATGAGTACAGGAATCCAGCACCAAACATCACCATCAGTACATGCATAAAGCTCCAGAACCACCATCAGCAAAGGACTTCCATCTGTACATGAATACAGAACCAGAATCAACATTAGTATATAAATACATTTGGCAAAAAATTTGAAAATTTTGCATTTTTTAAACTTTTAATTTTCATGACCTTAAATCAGAGAGATATGTCATGCAAAATAGTTAATAAATAACAGGGAGTTATAAGGGTTAAAAGTTGACCAGTGATTTCTCATTTTTCCAACAAAATTTACAAAACCATTTTTTTAGGGACCCCATCACATTTGAAGTGACTTTGAGGGGTCTACATGACAGAAATTACCCCAAAGTGACACCATTATAGCCACATTGAAGAAGTTCATTAACCCTTCAGGTGCTTCACAGCAATTAATGGAATGTGAAAGGAAAAAATGAACATGTAACTTTTTTTCACAATAATTTTACTTTAGACCCAATTTTTATTTTTTTTGCAAGGGTAACAGGAAAAAAATGTACCCCAAAATGTGTTGTGCAATTTTTCCTAAGCACTCCGATGCCCCATATGTGGGGGAAAACCACTGTTTGGACACACGGCAGGGCTTGGAAGTGAAGGAGCGCCATTTGACTTTTTGAATGTAAAATTTGCTTGAATAATTAGCGAATGCCATGTCACGTTTGGAGAGCCCTGATGTGCCTAAACAGTGGAAATCCCCCACAAGTGACAACATTTTGGAAACTAGACCCCTCAAGAAACTTATTTATATGTATGATGAGCACCTTGAACCCCCAGGTGCTTCACAGAAGTTTATAACATTGAGCCATAAAAATACAATTTTCATATTTTTCCCATAAAAATGTTTTTCGGCCCCAAATTTTGCATTTTCATAAGGGTGACAGGAGGAATTGCACCAAAATTTGTTGCGTAATTTCTCCTGAGTAAACTGATACCCCATATGTGGGGGGAAAACCACTGTTTGGGCGCACGGCAGGGCTCGGAAGGGAAGGAGCGCCATCTGACTTTTTGAATGTAAAATTTGCTTGAATAATTTGGGGACGCCATGTTGCGTTTCGGGAGCGCCTCATGTGTCTAAACAGTGGAAACACACAACAAGTGACCCTATTTTGGAAACTAGACCCCATAAGGAAACTTATCTAGATGCATTTCGGGGGTTAATGTGCCAGGAGCAGTGTGGGACCGCTCCTGGCACCGAGTGCTGGGTGTGAGCTTTCAGAATCAGCTGACACCCGGCGGCGATCGCTGAGCGGTGTAATAATATGTACATGGTCATTAAGGCCCAGGGGACAGAGACATATTATTATGCCTCATGTCAGAAAGGGTTAGAGAAAAGTGCTGCTACTGGGAGAAAATGAACTTATTACCTCATGGGTGTCATCGTCTTTCAGTCGTAGGGGGTGCATGGAGCGACTACAGTCACCACTCACAGCATAGCTCACTATACTATGATGTGGTAGCTGTAAGCAGGCCTCGATATTTTGATTGGCAGCTTGTTCTGCAGCACATCGGTGCTGAGAGAGCTGTCAATAAAAGTACCAGGGTGTGATTACATTTGGCATTCACAGTGCTATGAGTGGTGACTAAAACAGCTCCATGTTCCCCCACATGACTGTGGGGGTGCTGGCAACTCCTGGAAGTGAGTTAATTTTCCCCTGATAGCCACACTATCTGTAAGGTGACCAGGCAGCATTCTAACGCTATTAACCTGCAGATTAACCTTATATCTGCAGGTAAATAATGTTTTTTGAGATGACAGTTTCTCCTTAAGGGAGTAGTGCAATATGGGGGCAAGGCAGCACTAAGGTATATGTGCTGGTGCGGTTTGTGTGCCAGGACTGTATTTTGGCCCTCATCTGTCCCTAGTCTGTTTCAATTAGTGCAGAACAGGACCAAAGATACTAGTCAAGCTGCCAAATTAGCCTAGCTACACCTCTAGGCCAGGAAAACCACCAGTGAAAAAAACATGAAATTTAAAGGTCTTTCAGTAGATTTTGACAGTTCTGTTGTCCATGTCTTAACCAAGTTCCTCTCAATATCTAATGTCAAGATTAATATTATCATCGCTTATATGAGTGCATTTTGTGGTAGTATATGACTTATCTAGGGTTGTCTAATATTTCATTAAGTATATTGAAATTATTTTCTATGGGGAACTCATGTATGGAGTGGTTACAGTCACAGTCATATACAGTGAGCGTGCTGTAATCACTCCCCAGCACTTTGATTGACAGCATGCGTTGTGTGTGCAGCGTGTGTGTGCAGAACAGGTTGTCAATCAATTTGTCGGGGAGTGATTACAGCGCACTTACTGTGTATTAATTGATGACTGTAACCGCTCCCTGCACCTCCCCAATAACTGGAAGTGAGCAGCTACAGGGTAGATATAAGCTTATTTTCTCCCTGTAGCTGCAGCTCCAAAAAAGCAGCACAGGATTTTAATGCTTTTTACCTAGAGTGAGACCCTATATCTGCAGATAAATAGTGTTTTGGGACATGACAGGTTCCGTTTAACATAAAACAGAAGTACCAGACAACCCCTTTGCAGATACAGACAATATATGTGATGTAGATTTTTCTTCCTCTCATTTTATTATATAGTTTCAGAATTAGAATTTTGCTATATAAATTTCAATGGCGTTGTTCTGAATGCTTTCATTTGTAGTGCTAGGGAACATAAGGCTCTGTTTACACTTATCCATTTGTGACATGCAGAAGTAGTGCTGTTGCAGAGTGTGACATGATGAAATAAAACAAGCACATTAGACAGGAATTATTGTGAAAGTTGTTTACAGTATGGCTGGAGCCGAAGAGAAAGGTGGTGTGTGTGTCCTGTATCTCACAGAAGCGCCCCTGCAAGTGAAAAGGATTCAAGTCAGGAGTGAAGCTAAGCACAGGTCAGGTAGAGTTCCTGAACTAGCAGTGCAGAGTATTGTCAGGCAGAAAGATATGGACTGGAAGAAATGATGTCTCAGGGATCATCTCCCTTAGCAAACCCTCCCCCTTCCTCAATCTCACTGTGCTGTAAAGAATGCTGTGTTCATTAATGTGCCTTTGCATTAGAACTGTGCTGTCCTGTGCTAGTGGGAAGACTGTGAACTGCTGTGCTGCTAAGGAAACTGTACTGTTTGTCACTGGAGCCTGTTGCTCTTAAGACTTAACTTGCACTGGCTGTGCGGCTTCTTATTAAATGCTACTGTTCTACCGTTTATGAGGACTCTTGTCAAGTGTGTCTGGTCAGCAAGTGAAACAACCTACGTGCCTGTGCCTGAGGGTCAATACCCCTGTATGCCTGAGAGAAGCTGCAGCACATGGTCTATGGTTGCCCTGAGTAACGGTTCCCCCAGGATTCCAAAGAACTCATGTAACCTGTCTCACACCTATTTCAAACTAGTGGCATGCGTGTAACACTTTCAAAGCATCCTGCAGCTGTTACAAATAACAAAAGCACAGGAGACAGGAAGTGTTGTGCTTTAGAAGCATCCAGCAGCTAGAGGGGTTAAAACAGTCACAGGAGACAGGAAGTGTTTTAGCAGAACCCGAAGGGGATTGTGGGGAACTTGTTATTGTAATCTGGCTGAAGCTGAAGAGAAAGGTGGTGTGTTATCTGGATCTGACAGAAGGCAACTGAACAGGATTCAGATCAGGAGAGAAACTAAACACAGGTCAGATAAACTCCCTGAACTTACAGTGCAAAGTATTATCAGGCAGGAAGATAAGGACCGGAAGGAATTATGTCACAGGGATCATCTCCCTCATCAAACCCTCCTCCCCTCCATCTCCATGCCGGATAAAGAATGCTGTGTACTATTGTGTCCTTGTGAAAGAAAAGCCTGTGGTTGTGTATGCATAAAAGTGTGCTGCTAAGAGAACTAATCTATGCTAAATTATGCTACTGAAGAGACTGTAATACTGTGTCTTGTGAAGAAACTAATGTATTGTTACTGCAGCCGGTTGCTCAAGAAACTCAGACTGTATTGTAATGAAGATTGTTGCTGTAATATCCCTGAATTGCATTGGCCATGGTTCAGATTAAATTCCACTGTTAAACTGTTGAAGAAGACTCTTGTCAGATGTATCTGGTCAGCAATTGGTCATCCTGAGTAACGGTTTCCCCAGGATTCCATAGAATTCATGAAACCCATCTCTCCCTATCTGAACCTAGCGGCGTGCGTGTAACATATTGCTTTAGGATACACACAGACATCCGTGTGACATGTCTTCATGCTGTCTGTTTTTTTCTCAAGCAGCACACTGTCTCATAGAGTTTCATTGAACCATACACATATTACTTTTAAAAACGAATCCGTGTCTCCAGTCCATAAGACTCAGGCACTAATCTCATCCTTTTTTTGCGGATCAGATTCAACCATTAAAGTGTATGGAGATCTTTGTATAATGGATTAACCAAGATAGTCATACTTTGCGCTTCACAGGTCCATCCACATTTTATCTCTTTTTTTTTGCCAGGCTCAGTCAGAGATTCATCCAAAAAACTCTGACAGTTTTCACTCATATTGTCATTCGTGTGCTATCCGTGTGTCCATTTTTTACATCTGTGTAACATTTCTGTGACATCCATATTTATAAATTAACATTTTAAAATGTATAAGATCAAATACAGTGTCCTATGTTAATATTGCCAATGCATACATAGTTTCGGATCTGATTTTTTTGTGCATTCATAGACTTGATTTGACAGTCTTATCTGATATAAAGAAGAAAATAGTGCATGCCACAAAATTTTTCAAATGGCCAATCAATCAGTGTGAAAAATTGTCATCTCACCAGACCTTTTTATTTATTTACTTTTTAATTTATATTGCTTGCTGTGTCCCCAAAAATGTCTTAAAAGTCCTCTGGGGCATTTTAACATATCAATACATTCTTTTTATTTCTGATTTCTCCTATAACTAAGACTGATATATTAGCCCCAGTTACAAGAGAAATTCAGCCTCCTGTCTTCATAGCAGAGCTGACTGGGTCTCCTAGGATGCAGCAGCTCCTGTTTCTTTCCTACACCCAGTGATCACATGATCCCTGGGTCTGGAGGAGGAAGCACTGTCAATGCTCACTGATTTGTATACACAAGTACTGTTTCACAACTGTATATATGGTAAACATTGTGGTAAACTATGTTTATCTTCTTTGTGGGGAGTCTGGATGTGTCAGACAGCCGATTGGCCACCCAAACAGCTGCACATTTTAGAACATCAGTGCAGGGTAAAGTATGACCCACCTGGATGTTTATAGTCTATGGATGGTCCAGAAGTACTTAAACTACAAAAATGTAGAGGGGAACTTTCATAAATATGCATTACATTCAGAAACTATTTGTTCAAGTCTTTAATTTACAACATATTCTCATAAACTACCGATCAAGTTGTAGAGTTATCCTGCCTTACATGGTACAAAATGAAATACTAAAGACAATATGAAATATTTTTATTCGCAAATGAATAACAATGCATAATTGAGTCCATTGGTAATAGCCATGAAATAGTTCAATTATATACAGAAATTGCATAAATCTTGTTTGGCTGAGGAACCTTGTTAATATTCAGTAGTAAATGTATTAAAGGGGTTGTCCTGTTTTTACTTGTATTACTACATAGGCTAGAAAGACAGATGAAATAACAAACTCAGCTTCTACTCACCCTCCTGGAGTCCAGTGCTGCCTCTTCATCACTGCTGCTGTCTTTTTTGATTGGATGCAGGAGGACCAGTGAAGAGGCAGTGTGGACCTGGGGAGAGTGACAAAAAGCTCAGATTGTTCATTTATCAGTCTCTGAGCCTATGGAGTAATAGAAATTAAAGCAGGGCATTGCCTTTAAGTACAGCTAGTTAGAATACTTTGTGATAACCATGACCAAAGCCTAATGGATTTGTATGAACCTTGCTATTTATGAACCTTATTATTTATTTTTCTCCTTGCATTCAATTTTGTAGGCTGGGAAGATAATTCTTATTTACCGTAAGTCCCCGAACAAAATATTATGCAGATTTCTGATCTGGAGCATCTTGATGGTAAGTCTCCACAACAAAATTAAGTTTAAATTCTATTTAAACATGCTAAAAAGCCTTAAATGAAATCAGTTTTATATACAATCTATATCTGAAGGTGTGTCCATACATGGGACAGTAACTGCTAATTATGACAAGAGAACTGTTATCATTATACCAGTTTTAAGCAATACAATTATATTCTAGATTTTTCTTTCAAAACGTCTCCTCACCACCAGACTACCTGATGAGGTTGCGGATGGTCTCCTGTGGGATCTCCTCCCAGACCTGGACTAAAGCATCTGCCAACTCCTGGACAGTCTGTGGTGCAACGTGACGTTGGTGGATGGAGCGAGACATGATGTCCCAGATGTGCTCAATCGGATTCAGGTCTGGGGAACGGGCGGGCCAGTCCATAGCTTCAATGCCTTCATCTTGCAGGAACTGCTGACACACTCCAGCCACAAGAGGTCTGGCATTGTCCTGCATTAGGAGGAACCCAGGGCCAACCACACCAGCATATGGTCTCAGGAGGGGTCTGAGGATCTCATCTCGGTACCTAATGGCAGTCAGGCTACCTCTGGCGAGCACATGGAGGGCTGTGCGGCCCTCCAAAGAAATGCCACCCCACACCATTACTAACCCACGGCCAAACCGATCATGCTGAAGGATGTTGCAAGCAGCAGATCACTCTCCACGGCGTCTCCAGACTCTGTCATGTCTGTCACATGCTCAGTGTGAACCGGATTTAATCTGTGAAGAGCACAGGGAGCCAGTGGCAACTTTGCCAATCCTTGTTTTTTGTGGCAAATGCCAAGCATCCTGCACGGTGTTGGGCTGTGAGCACAACGCCCATCTGTGGACGTCGGGCCCTCATACCACCCTCATGGAGTTGGTTTCTAACCGTTTGTGCAGACACATGCACATTTGTGGCCTGCTGGAGGTAATTTTGCAGGGCTCTGGCAGTACTCCTCCTGTTCCTCCTTGCACAAAGGCGGAGGTAGCACTCCTGCTGCTAGGTTGTTGCCTCCTACGGCCCCCTCCACGTCTCCTGGTGTACTGGCCTGTCTCCTGGTAACGCCTCCAGCCTCTGGACACTACGCTGACAAACACAGCAAACCTTCTTGCCACAGCTCGCATTGATGTGCCATTCTGGATGAGTTGCACTACCTGAGCAACTTCTGTGGGTTGTAGAATCCGTCTCATGCTACCACGAGTGTGAAAGCGCAACCAACATTCAAAAGTGACCAAAACATAAGCCAGAAAGCTTTGGTACTGAGATGTAGTCTGTGGTCCCCAACTGCAGAACCACTCCTTTATTGAAGGTGTCTTGATAATTGCTAATAATTTCCATCTATTGTCTATTCCATTTGCACAACAGCATGTGAAATTGATTGTCAGTCAGTGTTGCTTCCCAAGTGGACAGTTTGATTTCACAGAAGTTTGATTTACTTGGAGTTATATTCTGTTGTTTAAGTGTTCCCTTTATTTTTTGAGCAGTGTATATATATATATTTTTTTTTCCCTATTTAGTCTCATTATTAAGTAGAATGTGGAGAAGGTAACATGAGAAGGGTGCTATGTTGCATACATGGTTTAAGCTCTGCATTTGAGGCATGAATTACATTTATTGCGATACTTATAAGAAAACACAGGTGATGGAGAGTAACCATAGTAATATATGTATTTATCACACTTGTCCTTTCTTTTAAAACAAATGCCACGGGACTTCAACATTCAAAACTTTCAATTTCCTGTTTAAATACCTTTTCTGCACTACTCACTACATGATTTCAATTCTATAGTGTGTTTTCTTTTTAATTATTTCTTACTTAAGTAACCACCACACTGTACACCGTGGAGCACATTCTGAAATAATTGGGGTCATTGGAAGAGCATGTCTCTCCATATGTGTAACAGTCTGTAACTTTGTTACTTTGCTGAATTCATCATGATTTCACATTTCAATTTCAATAGAAAATACTCACGGCACCAGTTTTAGACTAAATAGGTCACTAATAAAATATTGGGAAATTACTAATTTTAGATTAAAGGTTTACTAGTTATGTAACACATTTCAAAATATTTATTCAGACCACATGATCTTCAAAGTGGATTAATTATTATTGTACAACAATGTGTAAGTTGTACCGTTAGTACACCCCAATGAAAATCATCTTAGTAGCAAAGCTAAAGTTAGCTTACAAAATTCTAATTGACAAGAATTCAACCACAGGTAAGTCTAATTACTTATTAATCAGGTGTCCAACAAACAGTTAACTATAAAAGGGCATTACTTAACAAAGAAAACCACTTCGAATTTCATGCTGTCAGCAATTGCCCCTTATGGAAGAGAAATGTCACAAGACCTGAAAAAGAAAATAATTTCTTTACACAAGAAAGATGAAAGCTATATGAAGATCTGCAAAGTTTTACTTATCAGTAGTGTTGAGCATTCCGATACTGTAATATCGGGTATCGGCGGTATAAAGCCGCCAGCTTTTAAACAATCACACAGCCCCATACTGCTTCCCCGCAGCCTCCCACCCCGATCCTCCGCTCCCCTCGCCACCTCCCATCCCGATCGTAAGTTAGGACCGGGCGGGGAGCGCAGCTCCAAGGAGCGGGGAGTGAAGGACCCGGGCGGGGAAGCCGGCAGTGAAAAGACTTCACCGCCGGCCTTCCCGTCTGTGCTGCGCTTTCCCGCCGGTTATTTCAAATGAACAGCTGAGGTATCAGGTGATGCCGATCAGCTGTTCATTTGAAGTCGCCGCGTTGCCCTCAGAGGGTTCATGTGAGTTCATGCTTGACTGCATGAACTCACATGAACTTTCACACGGCCGCACAGGTCAGCCTCACCTCCCAGACCCGTCATGATTAGTGTGTGTGCGGGGTGTGTGTGCGGGGTGTGTGCGCGATGTTTGTGCGGGTGTGCGCGGTGTCTGTGCGATGTGTGCGGGGTGTGTGTGCGGGGTGTGTGTGCGGGGTGTGTGTGCGGGGTGTGTGTGCGGGGTGTCTGTGCGATGTGTGCGGGGTGTGTGTGCGGGGTGTGTGTGCGGGGTGTGTGTGCGGGGTGTGTGCGCGATGTTTGTGCGGTGTCTGTGCGATGTGTGCGGGGTGTGTGTGCGGGGTGTCTGTGCGATGTGTGCGGGTGTGTGCGGTGTGTGTGCGTGCAGGCAGACATAGGCTGATGTGACACTACTACTCCCATCGGCCTATGTCTGTCCCCCGTCCACTCCTGCCAGCAGGATCAGCTCGATGGGAGCAGTAGTTCCCATCAGACTGATCCTGCTATTTAAATTGCCCTACTGTGTCCCCAATAAATGTTAAATACATGTCATTGGTGGCCAGTGGTTACCTAAAAGAAATTAGCTCATACATTACCTGTCCCTGCCGATCGCCACCTAAAATAAAGTAAAAAATAAAAAACTACACCTATACTCACCAAGACACCTAATTCCCCGAAGCCATCGATCTCCTGTAATAAAATATAAAATAATAAACCACAACCTTATCCTTACCCCTCCGTAGTAGTCCACGAGTGTCCCACGAAGATCTCCAGTTCAGAGCAGCCACATAGAATGTGACCGCTCTGAACCGCTGCCGCCGCTAGAATGACAGCATAAGCGGGTTCACCGGAGTTCAGGCAGCGCTGCTCCGGTTAGCTGCTTTACGGCCCTGCTGTATAGTGAGAAATTCCCACGGTACAGCAGTGCCGTAAAGGAGGTCTCCGGAGCTGCGCTGACTGAATGCACTCCGGTGACCTCAGTCAGTGGCTCCCGCTGCAGGGAGCGGACGTGTTCCCGGCAGCGTGAGCTTACAGCAGCCATGCACAGCTGTCACCATCTCCAGATGTGACAGCTGTGCATGGGAGATCAGCGCAGGAACGTGGACAGGTAACTATTATTTTTAGTAAACTAAGAATTAAATAAAATTGTGTGTTTTATTTCAAATAAATTATTTTTTTCTGGGTGTAGTGTGTGTTTTTTCTTTTTAACACTTTGTAGGTTAGTAATGGGGGTGTCTTATAGACGCCCATCATTACTAACCTGGGCTTCATGGCAGCTGGCGCTGACATGAACCCCACCACTATTACCCCCTGCCACCGCACCAGGGCAGCGTGGAAGAGCGAGGCTAAGTGCCAGAGTTGGCGCATCCTATGGATGCGCCATTTCTGGGGCGGCTGACGACTGGTGTTTCTACCCTGGGAGGGGGCCAATATTCATGGCACCCTTCCTGGGCTATTAATATCAGCCCCCAGCTGTCTGCCTAGCCTTTGCTAGCTATTAAAATAGGGGGGACCCCACGTCATTTTTTTTTGGGGGGTCCCCCATTTTAATAGCTAGTAAAGGCTAGGTATTCAGCTGGGGGCTGATATTAGTAGCCTGGGAAGCTCCGTGGGTTTTACCCCCTTCCCAGGCTTCAAACATCTGCCCCAGCCGTCTGCTTAACCTCCGCTAGAGACTAAAATTATGGGGGATCCCACGCCAATTTTTTTTTAAATAAATCCATTATTTTAACACTAAATGACATTTGAGGAGTTAATAAAGATGCAGTCCCTAAATTATTATTTATTTTTTAATTAATTTTTCCCAAAACTTTTGACGTGGGCTTCGCCATATTTTTGTATGCCAGCCAGGTACAGCATCCAGCTTCTATGAACGCGCCATTTTCCGGGGCGGCTGCGGACTGCAATTTTCAGCGGGGGGCAGAAAGCTTGGGCCTCCCTGCGCTGCAGATTCCATCCCCCAGCTGCCTAGTTGTACCTGGCTGGACACAAAAATAGGGAGAAGCTCCACGTTTTTTTTTTTTTAATTATTTCATGAAATTCATGGAATAATTAAGAAAAAAAGGGCTTCCCTATTTTGTTGTGTCCAACCAGGTACAAATAGGCAGCTGGTGGTTGGGGGCAGCCCGTTCCTGCCTGCTGTACCTGGCTGGACCCAAATATAGTGCAAAGCCCCACGTCAATTTTTTTTTAATTATTTCAGGAAATTCATGAAATAATTAAAAAAAAATTATGTGGGGCTTCGCCCTATATTTGTGTCCAGTCAGGTACAGCAGGCAGGAACGGGCTGCCCCCAACCACCAGCTGCCTATTTGTACCTAGCCGGACACAACAATATAGGGAAGCCCTTTTTTTCTTAATTATTCCATGAATTTCATGAAATAATTAAAAAAAAAAATACGTGGGGCTTCGCCCTATTTTTGTGTCCAGCCAGGTACAACAAGGCAGCTGGGGGCTGGAATCCGCAGCGCAGGGAGGCCCAAGCTTTCTGGGCCCCACCCGCTGCAAATTGCAGTCCGCAGCCGCCCCGGAAAATGGCGCGTTCATAGAAGCGCCATCTTCTGGCGCTGTACCCAACTCATCCAGGGCCCTGGTGCGGTGGCTCACTGGGTAATAAAGGGGTTAAGGCCAGCTTGGCATTATCAGCTGGCCCTAAGCCCGAAATTCATGGGGTCACGCCAATATTAGACATGACCACCATGAATTTCTAGTAAAGTGTTTAAAAAAAACACAAACACCCAGAAAAAAGTCCTTTAATTGAAATAAAGACACAATTCTTTATTGTTCTAAATTAAACCAGACTTACAGTCACGCCCATTCCAGCTGAAGCCAACGATCTCCTGCAATAAAAGTAAAATAATAAAGCAACCTCATCCTTACCTTTCCATGGTTCCCAGGACAGCTTCAGCTCTGCTACATCGAGATGACAGGCTGGACCGCAGCAGAACGCTGCCATCCAGCCTGTCATCCCGCAGACACTGAGAAGCGCAGGCATGCTTGCGCTCCTCAGTGTCTCGCTGTGACGGCATCCAGATGAGCGGAGGTCATGTCCAATGAACTCAGCTCACCTCATGCACGTCACTGACAGCGTGGGAAAATTCTCCTGCACTCAGCGCTTCAGCGTGAGAATTTTCCCACGCTGTCAGTGACGTGCATGAGGTGCGCCGAGTTCATTGGACATGACCTCACCTCATGCACGTCACTGACAGCGTGGGAAAATTCTCACGCTGAAGCGCTGAGTGCAGGAGAATTCTCCCACGCTGTCAGTGACGTACATGAGGTGAGTCGAGTTCATTGTCGGCTCATCTGGATGCCGTCACAGCCAGACACTGAGGAGTGGAAGTATGCCTGGGCTTCTCAGTGTCTGCGGGATGACAGGCTGGATGGCAGCGTTCTGCTGCGGTCCAGCCTGTCATCTCGATGTAGCAGAGCTGGAGCCGTCGTGGGAGCCATGGAAAGGTAAGGATGAGGTTGGTTTATTATATTTCTTTTATTGCAGGAGATCGTTGGCTTCAGCTGGAATGGGCGTGATGGTAAGTATGGTTTAATTTAGAACAATAAAGAATTGTGTGTTTATTTCAATTAAAGGACTTTTTTCTGGGTGTTTGTGTTTTTTTTAAATACTTTACTAGAAATTCATGGTGGTCATGTCTAATATTGGCGTGACCCCATGAATTTCGGGCTTAGGGCCAGCTGATAATGCCAAGCTGGCCTTAACCCCTTTATTACCCAGTGAGCCACCGCACCAGGGCCCTGGATGAGTTGGGTACAGCGCCAGAAGATGGCGCTTCTATGAACGCGCCATTTTCCGGGGCGGCTGCGGACTGCAATTTGCAGCGGGTGGGGCCCAGAAAGCTTGGGCCTCCCTGCGCTGCAGATTCCAGCCCCCAGCTGCCTAGTTGTACCTGGCTGGACACAAAAATAGGGCGAAGCTCCACGTTTTTTTTTTTAAATTCATGAAATTCATGGAATAATTAAGAGAAAAAGGGCTTCCCTATATTGTTGTGTCCGGCTAGGTACAAATAGGCAGCTGGTGGTTGGGGGCAGCCCGTTCCTGCCTGCTGTACCTGACTGGACACAAATATAGGGCGAAGCCCCACATCAATTTTTTTTAATTATTTCATGAATTTCCTGAAATGATTTTAAAAAAATTGACGTGGGGCTTCGCACTATATTTGTGTCCAGCCAGGTACAGCAGGCAGGAACGGGCTGCCCCCAACCACCAGCTGCCTATTTGTACCTGGTTGGACACAACAATATAGGGAAGCCCTTTTTTTCTTAATTATTTCATGAATTTCATGAAATAATTAAAAAAAAAAAATACTTGAAGCTTCTCCCTATTTTTGTGTCCAGCCAGGTACAACTAGGCAGCTGGGGGATGGAATCTGCAGCGCAGGGAGGCCCAAGCTTTCTGCCCCCCCCCCCCCCCGCTGAAAATTGCAGTCCGCAGCCACCCCGGAAAATGGCGCGTTCATAGAAGCTGGATGCTGTACCTGGCTGGCATACAAAAATATGGCGAAGCCCACGTCAAAAGTTTTGGGAAAAATTAATTAAAAAATAAATAATAATTTAGGGACTGCATCTTTATTAACTCCTCAAATGTCATTTAGTGTTAAAATAAAGGATTTATTTTAAAAAAAATTGACGTGGGGCTTCGCCCTATATTTGTGTCCAGCCAGGTACAGCAGGCAGGAACAGGCTGCCCCCAACCACCAGCTGCCTATTTGTACCTGGCCGGACACAACAATATAGGGAAGCCCTTTTTTAAAAAAATTATTTCATGAAATAATTAAAAAAAAATTGACGTGGGGCTTCGCACTACATTTGTGTCCAGCCAGGTACAGCAGGCAGGAATGGGCTGCCCCCAACCACCAGCTGCCTATTTGTACCTGGTTGGACACAACAATATAGGGAAGCCCTTTTTTTCTTAATTATTCCATGAATTTCATGAAATAATTTAAAAAAAAAATGCGTGGGGCTTCGCCCTATTTTTGTGCCCAGCCAGATACAACTAGGCAGCTGGGGGCTGGAATCCACAGCGCAGGGAGGCCCAAGCTTTCTGGGCCACCCCCGCTGCAAATTGCAGTCCGCAGCCGCCCCAGAAAATAGCGCGTTCATAGAAGCGCCATCTTCTGGCGCTGTACCCAACTCATCCAGGGCCCTGGTGCGGTGGCTCACTGGGTAATAAAGGGGTTAAGGCCAGCTTGGCATTATCAGCTGGCCCTAAGCCCGAAATTCATGGGGTCACGCCAATATTAGACATGACCACCATGAATTTCTAGTAAAGTATTTAAAAAAACACAACACCCAGAAAAAAGTCCTTTAATTGAAATAAACGCACAATTCTTTATTGTTCTAAATTAAACCATACTTACCATCACGCCCATTCCAGCTGAAGCCAACGATCTCCTGCAATAAAAGTAAAATAATAAAGCAACATCATCCTTACCTTTCCATGGCTCCCACGACAGCTTCAGCTCTGCTACATCGAGATGACAGGCTGGACCGCAGCAGAACGCTGCCATCCATCCTGTCATCCCGCAGACACTGAGAAGCGCAGGCATACTTCCACTCCTCAGTGTCTGGCTGTGACGGCATCCAGATGAGCCGAGGTCATGTCCAATGAACTCAGCTCACCTCATGTACGTCACTGACAGCGTGGGAAAATTCTCCTGCACTCAGCACTTCAGCGTGAGAATTTTCCCACGCTGTCAGTGACGTGCATGAGGTGAGCTGAGTTCATTGGACATGAACTCGGCTCATCTGGATGACGTCACAGAGAGACACTGAGGAGCGCAAGCATGCCTGCGCTTCTCAGTGTCTGCGG
This sequence comes from Phyllobates terribilis, assembly GCF_046119375.1. Lineage (NCBI taxonomy): Eukaryota > Metazoa > Chordata > Amphibia > Anura > Dendrobatidae > Phyllobates > Phyllobates terribilis. The sequence goes on along the minus strand of NW_027362765.1, from coordinate 596,070,981 downwards.
GATGACAGGCTGGATGGCAGCGTTCTGCTGCGGTCCAGCCTGTCCTCTCGATGTAGCAGAGCTGAAGCTGTCGTGGGAACCATGGAAAGGTAAGGATGAGGTTGCTTTATTATTTTACTTTTATTGCAGCAGATCGTTGGCTTCAGCTGGAATGGGCGTGATGGTAAGTATGGTTTAATTTAGAACAATAAAGGATTGTGTCTTTATTTCAATTAAAGGACTTTATTCTGGGTGTTTGTGTTTTTCTTTAACTTTGACTATGGGGTTAGTAATGGGGGTGTCTTATAGACGCCTCTCCATTACTAACCTGGGCTTGATGTCAGCTGGCATTATAAGCTGACATCAACCCCAACCCTATTACCCCCTGCCACCGCACCAGGGCAGCGTGGAAGAGCGAGGCTAAGTGCCAGAATTGGCGCATCCTATGGATGCGCCATTTCTGGGGCGGCTGACGGCTGGTGTTTCTAGCCTGGGAGGGGGCCAATATTCATGGCACCCTTCCTGGGCTATTAATATCAGCCCCCAGCTGTCTGCCTAGCCTGTGCTAGCTATTAAATTAGGGGGGACCCCACGTTATTTTTTTTGGGGGGTTCCCCCATTTTAATAGCTAGTAAAGGCTAGGTATTCAGCTGGGGGCTGATATTAGTAGCCTGGGAAGCTCCGTGGGTATTACCCCCTTCCCAGGCTTCAAACATTTGCCCCAGCTGTCTGCTTAACCTCCGCTAGAGCCTAAAATTAAGGGGAACCCCACGCCAATTTTTTTTTAAATAAATCCTTTATTTTAACACTAAATGACAAGTACAGTAATCAACACTATCACTGTACTTCATATATATGTGACTGACATGTTTCTATCTATCTAATCTATGTGTGATTCTCTATTCTTTCTATTCTAAATTATCGGGTACAGATGCTGAATTGCCGGCCGGCTTTCTTAAAGAGACGGTGCATGAAAACACTATTATTTTTTTAAATAAATCCTTTACACTAAATGACAAGTACAGTAAGCAACACTGTCACTGTACTTCTTATATATGTGGCTGACATGTTTCTATCTATCTAATCTATGTGTGAAGCTCTATTCTGTCTGTTATAAATTGTCGGGTACCGCTGCTGAATTGCCGGCCGGCTTTTTTAAAGAGACGGTGCACGAAAACACTAATATTTTTTTTAATAAATCCTTTACACTAAATGACAAGTACAGTAAGCAACACTGTCACTGTACTTCATATATATGTGACTGACATGTTTCTATCTATCTAATCTATGTGTGATGCTCTATTCTTTCTGTTGTAAATTGTCGGGTACCGGTGAATGCCGCTGCTGAATTGCCGGCTTTTCATGTCATTCTACATTATTCTTAGTTGTTTTACTTCATGTAGAATTAACCTACAAGGAAAGAAAGGGTTTATTTTCATTCCGATATTTGTGTCCTATTGACTTGCATTGGTTTCCGGTATCGGAATCGGCGATATCCGATACTTTTTGGGTATCGGCCCGATCCAATCCGATACGATATTTCCTGATATCGGAAGGTATCGCTCAACACTACTTATCAGTCAGACTACTGTAGCAAAAGTGATTCAAAAATTTACCAAGGTAGAACTGCAAACATCTCACAGAGACATCCAGGGCAACCACGGAAGTTAACTCCTAAACAGGAGCATCTTCTAATGAGAAGGTTGGAGAAAATTGACATGCAAATTCCCTGCAGTTAGTTTAAGAAGTAAAAAGCTAAGTTTTCCATGACACAAAACGGCATACACTGCAGAAGTATGGCATGAATAGGTGTGACCCATGAAGGAAGCCGCAAGCTACTCCTAAAGCCCTTGCACAAAAAAGCCCGCCTAGAATTTGCCAGGGCCCAGGCTGAAAAATATGAAGGCTACTGGGACTCTATGTACTATATATTCTGGAGTGATGAGACCAAGATAAATGTTTTAGAAGTGATGGTCTAAAAACTGTATGATATTGCTAAGGTAAGGAGTTCAAAGAAAAAGTTATGGTGCCTACAGTGAAACATGGTGGTGGCAGTGTCCTTAATTTGGGCTGCATGAATGTTGCTAGTGTTGAAGCTACATTTCATTGATGGTATCATGAATTCACAGATGTACTGCTCTATGTTGAAAGAGAAGTTGCAACCATTACTCTGTGCCCTTGGTAGGCATGCAATTCTTTACCATGACAATGATCCAAATCACACATGTAAGTCAACTATTACATTTCTGAAGAAGAACAGGGTGAAGTGATTCAGTAGCCAAATATGTCTCCTGATCTGCACCCAACCGAACATCTATGGGCAATTCTGAAAAGAAAATGTGAGCATTACTCTCCATCCAGCATCCAGGCTTTATATACAATTCTATATATTACACTGAAACAATATTATATATTACATTAATGCAATATATAGAATTGCATATTGTGCCAGATGCAGTATTGGAAATTTGCAGGTCCTAGCAAATTTGAATAAATTTACTCACTTCCAATTTACACATTGCAGAAGATTGCATCAGTCACAGAAGGTTGACATGACCTCACGGGCTTCTCTATAATTTCTTCAAGTTATCATATCACATAATATTGTGCAGACAATCATGAGGGACTACTATCACAGTCTGTATAAAATAAAGTTTACATCTGTACTTGCCACATCAATATAGAGCCTGGATGCAGGTGCTGACTTTTTGGACGTGTACCTAACTATATGCATTTTTGGGAAGGGAGTTGAATTTTGTTAAATAAATATAATAAAAAAAGAAAGTAGACTTCTAACTGCAAATTGCCAACCATACAAAAGTGCTGTGGTCTGCGGCCACATTTTGCTTTCTGTACATCTACGTACCTATCTAGAATTTCTTGCTTTGGTTTTTTTTTTTGGAAACAGTTAAATAAATGAGGTTGAAAACATTTTCAAAAGTTAATTATAGTGTTATACAAAATGTATGGTAAAAGAAAAAGGCAGCCTTTACAGAGCAATTTTCCTCCTATTGAAGCCCTAGATTCCCCTTTCATTGCTCCCAAAAAGTACGATGCCAACAAAAGTGCCACCCAAACGCAGCATGATGGACCCCAAACAAACCTCCACTTTGTTTAATTGCCTCCACTAGCCCTCCAAACAGTATAAAAATGTGGTTTGTCCTGAGAAAGAAGTTTGTTAACTTTGAAACGCTGACAACGTTGACAATAAACTGCATTCAAACCTTTCTGGTCTCCTGGTTCCATCCACCAACGATCCCTGGTTTTTATCCACTGGTGTCCTTGGGAGTGCAGAAAACCCTAATCCTCCTCCTTTTACTTCACCCAGTCTTCTGCAGAGAACAGTTTATCTGATCACAAATAGCTAAGAAGGGTAATTTTTAGACCGTTTTTTAATTAAAAAAAACATGAAAAGTCTATTAGTGCACTGTGTTATTAAATAGTCTGTTTGGTATTAACAGGTTACCATGTGTATATATGTTGAGGTCGCTTTGACTCTGTGTGTTGGCGTTAAAGAGCTTGAAAGGGGTTGGATACAGTCCTTGGACACCCCAGAGAATTACATACCGTCATATCACCTCCTGGACCTGCTGCTGTGATGTCTGCTTCTTTATCCAAGCGCCACAGTATTCATTCTGTGGGTGGTGCTAGTGCTAGAGGTGACGTTGAGACCAGAAACTCTGGGTTGAGCAGACTCTGTCCAGCCACTAAGATTAGGGTGGCTGGGACCAGTAGTACCATCCAGTCAGGTAGTATAGGTGTGTGTGCTGTCCAGTGGGAATAATCAGTTCCCTGGTTCAGAAAATAGGAAAGCACAACACCCTATTAGAGCTCCCAGATTGCTGCTGGAAACTACCAGATATAGCCGTGTTCTCCCTCTGGTTCAGTCCTGCGCTTTCAGCTCCTTTCTTGTCTATTGGTTTTCTATTCTGACTTCATACTGTTTACTGACTACTTTTGTGTCTTTCAATTTTGTACCTTTACTGCACTCCTGGTTCTGACCTGGCGCCACCTGACCTCCTGGCAGCCTGTACCAATTTCCAGTAGCCTACCCTTGCACTGGTACTGGGGTTAACGGGTTAATGGCAGGAGAGCCACTGGGATCTGGTAAACAGAGGTTATAGTGAGAAACCTATCCGTGTAGTGGCGGACATACCATTGAAGCAACCTGCACAGCAACACAGGGACCCAAGAAATATTTTCTAGAGCTGTCACATAGCTCCCTGTATACAGTATGAGCCCCTACATATCCTCCTATATACAGTATGAGCCCCCACATAACCCCCTATATATGTAAATATCCCATACACATATGAAATAAAGCACATACTCACCTTGCTCCCGTTCCCCCAGTGCTCTGCTCCAGTCTCCTGTGCACTGACTCTCCGTACTGCACATGCGATGAAGGGACATCATTGCGTCTACTGTCTCAGATAGACACGTTGGTTGGTGGAAGGAGAAGCCAACAGCTCCATCCTCCACCAATGTATTCACCTCTGTCAGAGGGCGGTGGTGGTCAATGTTTCAGCCCTTCGGCTGTCTCTGTCCACGGGCCGGACTGGAACAGCCAGAGGGCCGGACATGGCCCATGGGCCGCAGTTTGACCAGTTCTGCTACGGGATTCAAGCATGAAGGCTAGGACAACCTGTGGGATCTGGTAAATGGAGTGCCTAGTGTTAAGCCTGTTCATGGTAGTCATTTTTAGAGATGCCAGGCGACCACTGAACGACACTCTTTATATTACACATGTTTTTTAAGGGTAATTAAAAGCTTTATAGTATTGTAATTCACAGCTAATCACTTTGCTGTAAATTGAGAGTTTTAGAAAAAATTGTGGAACCTGGCCAATTTGAATTTCAAAAGATTCAATTATCTCTAGTACATATCAAGAATGGATGTGGCTATAGTTGATGCAAAGGAAGCAGTCACAGGTTTTTGTGTAATCATTATTTTGTGTTTTGTAGTATAAAATCTACTACACTACTACTATCTAAAATCTAGGGTTTGAAAAGTTCACTGTGTCATAGATTTGATAACCTCCGCAGAGTTGACCAATATGAATAGATATCCAGAAATGTACCACTAAACCTACTTCTAAACAGTAGGGATTATTGCTAAGTGGTTAAGACAACTTCTCTTGTTTTTTTTCTTAGTTTTTGGTATCCTGTTTCTGCAGCAAGCTTTGACTGGCTAGGAACAGAAAAGATATGTCCACGTAATAAGGGGTTAATACAGGGGAAGCATAAATAAAGCATTCAAACCCCATTTGCAAATACAGATGGATATCACTGATCTCCACTTACATGTCTTTCTGTAAATGCTTTTAAGTAAAGTGTCTTTTACTACATTTCACTCACTTTCTAATTGGCTAAGCGAACCAATATTTCTTGCATGTTTATTTGTATTCCTGTCATTTGAGTATGTTTGTTTGGCCTATGTGCTCTATTGTCAGATACCTACAGTAGTTAAAGGTGCAGGAGTCAGTAGTGGTCCATACTTCCTCTGGAGAGCCTCACAAATGAATGTCCATTTGTAAAGATGTCAATTTCTTGTATAAAGTATGTTCACTTCTGTACCAATATTCTTATTTATTTTAGTCAATTCCAATTTATTTAGAGTTACTGTCTTCAGGTGTGATTTCAATGAAAATTATTAAGACACAGTCTCTAGAGGGCAAGGTGGGGATAAATATGCTAAGCTGGAGAAAGGATAATGCCTCCAGTTAAATGGGTGTTAGAAGCTGGATGAAATAGTTGGTGAGTGGCTTGATGCGAGAATACCAATGGAGCAAATTGGGAACCCTTCACCCCCCAATCCTGTTTTCATTTTCCTTACTAGGCCAAATTTTACAATTCTGACCAGTGTCAATTTATGAGGTGATAACTCTGGAACGCTTCAACTGATCGCACTTATTATGAGAGTGTTTTTTCATAACATATTGTACTTCATGATACTGGTAAAATTGGTGTTTATTTGTGAAAAAAAAAAAAATTGGCAGAAATTTAAAAAATGTTGCAATTGTCAAACTGTTAATTTTTATGCCCTTAAATCAGGGAGTTATGTCACACAAAATAGTTAATAAATAAAGTTTCCCACATGTCTACTTTACATCAGCACAATTTTTGAAACATATATTATTATTTGTTAGGAAGTTATAAGGGTTAAAAGTTAACCGTCGATTTCTCATTTTTCCAACAAAATTTACAAAACAGTTTTTTAGGAACCACATCACTTTTGAAGTGTCTTTGGGGGCTTATATGATATAAAAAATACCCAAAATTGACACAATTCTTAAAACTGCACCCCTCAAGGTGCTCAAAACCAGTCAAGAAGTTTATTAACCCTTTAGGTGCTTCAGAGGAATTAAGGGAATGTGGAAGGAAAAAATAAACATTTAACTTTTTTTCACAAAAATATTCCTTTAAGCCCAATTTTTTACTTTCATGAGGGTAATAGGATAAAATTAACCCCAAAATCTGTTGTTCAATTTCTCCTGAGAACGCTGATACTCCATAGGTGGGGAAAACCACTGTTTGGGTGCATGGCTGGGCTTAGAAGTAACGGAGCGCCAGTTGACTTTTTGAATGTAAAATTTGCTTGAATAATTAGCGGATGCCATGTCGCATTTGAAGAGCCCCTGATGTGCCTAAACAGTAGTAACCTCCCCACAAGTGACACCATTTTGGAAACTAGATCCCTCAGGGAACTTATCTGGATGTGTGGTGAGCACCTTGAACCCCCAGGTACTTCACAGAAGTTTATAACATTAAGCCGTGAAAGTAAAAAAAAACACATTTTTCCCACAAAAATGTTGTTTAGCCCCAAATTTTGCATTTTCATAAGGGTAAAAGGAAAAAATTCACAGTACAATTTGTTGTGCATATGTGGGGGAAAACTACTATTTGGGAGCACAGCAGGGCTCAGGATGGAGTTTGTTTTGGAATGCAAACTTTGATGGAATGGTCTGTGGGTGTCATGTCGCATTTGGAGAGCCCCTGATGTGCCTAAACAGTGGTAATACCCACACAAGTGACCCCATTTTGGAAACTAGACCCCTCAAGGAATTTATCTAGACATATGGTGAGCACCTTGAACCCACAGGTACGTCACAGAATTTTACGTTGATTTGTGAAAATGAAAAAAATATTTTTTTCCCACAAAAATATTTTATCTCCAAATTTTTTTCATTTTCGAGGATAGCAGGAGAAAATGTACCCCAAAAATTTATTGTGCAATTACTTCTGAGTACGCTGATACCCCATATGTGGTCGAAAACTACTTTTGAGGCACAGTACAAAACTCAGAAGGGAAGAAGCGCCATATTGGAGTTCAGATTTTGCTGGACTGGTTTGAGGGTGGCATGTCACATTGGCAGAGCCCCTGAGTTGCCAGAACAGCAGAACCCCCCTAAGAGACCCATTTTACAAACAACATCTCGTAATGAATTCTAGGGGTGAAGTGATCATATTAACACCACAGGTGGGTAACAAAATTTTATACCATTGGGCAGTCAAGAAAAAATAATTACATTTTTACCACCAAAATTTTGTTTTAGCACCAGATTTTACATTTTTACACTGGGAAATGGGTACAAAATGCACAAAAATTTGTCCAACAATTTCTGCTGAATGTAGACATAGCCCATATGTGGCTGTACAGTACTACTTAGCCATACTGCGAGACTCTGGAGAGACTGAGTGCTTTTTGTCTGCTGGAGCACAGAGTAGTATGCGGACTCCATATACAGAGCCACTAATTGCTAGAAGAGCAGAATCCCCATCAAGTCACCCCATTTTGGAAATTATACCCCTTTGGGAATTTATCTACAGATGTAGTGATAATTTTGGCTCCATGGGTGTTTTCCAGAAATAAGCAGCAGCTGATGTTGATGAGTGAAAATTGCAAATTGCAATTGTAGTGACCAGTATGTTGTAGTGATCAGTACGTTGTGTTGCTCAGCATGTTGTGCCCAGCTCATGCTTCTGGTGACATGCATCTATAAATTAGGTGGGCTCTCATCACTACTGAAATGCCAAACATGTAGACGCTAAATTTGTTTTAGGCACACTGGGGCTCATAAATGTGGGAGGCATTTGCATTTGGGAGCACAGAATTCACTAGATTTCTTTTGGGGGACAAGGAGCAATTTCGCATTTCCAGAGCCTTTTTGCTACCAGTAGAGTGGAAGCCTCCTATCTTTCGGATAAGAGATGATAGACCCGATTGGGGGCCTTTTTTGTAGATTGAGTTGAAGCTTTTATTGGAAACATTTTACATAACATTTTTGGATCACATTTATCCTGGGCTCTACGCTGAGCACTTACATCGGGGTTTCCATGTAAATCTCCGAATTACATGAATCAGATAAAACCCATTCTCTATAATGAGGCAGCAGAGTTAGTCTGGACTACATTTGGCCTCTGTTCAGCGTTGTCCTTTTTTTTCAGAGGTGCACAAAACTGTTGCATACGGCGCTTCTATGTACGCCTAAAAAGATGGACACCGCTGGATCAAAGGCCAGACAGAGTCCACACTGCCTCCATCTGCCTCATTATATGGAATTCGCCGGGGGTTCTGTCTGAATCACATATTTCAGAGATTTACACGGAAACCACGGTGAAGCACTCAGTGCAGAGCGCAAGATAAATGTGGGTCGAGCCATACTGCGAACTTTGGGAGGCAGAATGAACAAATCAACAACAGGTGAAGAATTGGTTTCATTTATTTTTTACGCTGTTCCCCGTGCGGTATAAGTGATTAGACGACTTTATTCTTGGGGTCAGTGCGATTACAGGGATACCAGATTTATATTTGTTATTATATTATGTTTGGCAGCTGTCACACACTAAAAGATGATTTTTTTTTAAAAACATAGTTTTGTATTGCCATATTTAGAGAGCTATAATTTTACTATATTTTGTTTCGGTCGACAGAGTCATGTGAGGGATTGTTTTTTGCAGGAAGATTTGACGTTTTTATTAGTACCATTTTCGGGAGCATGACATTATTTGATTGCTTTCTACTCTAAGTTTTGGGAGGCAGAATGAACAAAAACCAACAATTCAGGAATTCTTGTTTTTTTTTTTTTATGTTTGTCCCGTGTGTGGTAAAATTGATGACACCTTTATTCTTCACGTCAGTATGATTTCAGCGATAACACATTTATATTTTTTTATGTTTTGACGCTTTTATAGAAAAAATAATTATTTTTGCATCACTTTATTCTGAGAGCTATAACTTTTTTACTTTTCCGCTGATGGAGCTGTATGGTGGCTTCTTTTTTTCATATGGATACGCCAAAGGTCAAGAAGGGGTTAAAGGAGCACTCCCATCAAAGTTTTCAACCTGTTAATTTATTGCAATCATTATATTATATAGCACTGTGTACTTACAATTGCTCCTTTTACTTTTCAGCCCAGTAAATGCTTCTCTTTTCTCTGCTCTAAGTAGAAATAGGAAGTCTCTTCTCCGTGCAAAAATCATTCCCCTCTTCAACTCCTGACCCAGCTTCTCCCTCCTCCCCCCTGCATGGTGACTTTTGCAGTGACTCATGTCTCATGCAGAGAAAGTTGACTTCCTGTTTCTACATAGAGCTTAGAAGGATTCATTTAGTCAATTTTTAATCACATGATGTCATAGACATAATGGAAGAAGAATTAACTGGGTAGAAGGCAAAATGAGAAATTGTAAAACGACAGTGCGCTGCACGATTTGTCCCTCTTTCGCTTCTGAAAAAGTTGGAAAGTATACTAAAGGGAATATGTCATGTTGAAAATGGTATGTGATCTACAGGCAGGACGATATAGAGCAAGAGGAGCTGATCAGATTGATATCTATTCTTGTGAGAAAAGTTCTAATAAAACACTATTTTGTCTGGCCATTTTTGGGGTTTTGTGTGAAATTACGTCTAATTTGCCTTTCTTTTGTCAGTTTTTTCATGTTGTTCCAATACACACAAAGGAAAGCAACTTGTGTATAAGAAAACGTGTAATTGCAATCATTTTCTGGGAGAAATACTTCATTTTCTAGAACAATTTTAAGGGTGCCAACACTTCCAGCCATGACTGTATATGCATACAAACACCAGGGATTTTAATTAATAAAATACAAGCAAGGCCAGGTTCACACAAGCATATAAAAAAATCATCCGAGTTTCATCCTGAAAACTTGGTTGATTGTTTTCTCACTTGTGCAATTAATTTCTTTGCAGCTGTAGCTATTAATAAATTACAAGACCATTTACAGTTTCATATGTTACAAAATTGCAATGTATCCATAAAAAACAATGCTATCTTGTGTCTCTGCATGGCATCCAATTTTTATTTTTTGCACACCCATAGACTTGAATAGGAAAGTCTCATCCGATTTACGGTGCATACCGCCTTTTTTTTTCACACGCAGATTTGGGGTGTGAAAAAAAATCGATCATCCACACTGCCTCATTGAATAACATTGGTCCAAGTGCTGTCCTAGTGCTACACTCAGATTGAAAATACAGTTACGTGAACTTGGTCTTATACTAAATCTTTGTGTCTGTTGTAGAGATTACATTAAGGTCACTGTTCTTCTTTCCTTACTTATGAAATTAAGTTTTTTCCCATTCCCCACAACAGCATCATGGAGAGAGGATCTACCCTCAAGGACAGGAAACCCTACAGCTTTAAAAGGCAGAGCCCTCTATCACGCTTCAGTGTTTTTCTGTCCTTGAGGAGACCCTACAGCTCTCCGGGTGCTGCCGGGGGAGTGAAGATCATACCTAATCCTGCAGCAATGACGGGTCCATGGTGGGGCCCCACCAAGAGCTAAGCAGCCGCAGTTCGGGGACCTCTCCAGGAGCTCGGGCTTTCCCTGCTGGATGCCAGCGGAAGAAGAAAAAACGTCAGTTCAGGAGGCACGGCCCAACATGGTGTGGTGCTTCCCCGGAACCCTGCTTGGCGTCTGACATCACATCCGATGGCACAGTGCATCGCTGGGTGCCAACGTAGTGATGCCTTCCGTTGGCACTGACTGAAAGGGTTAGTGTGTCCCCGGAATAGAGCAGGGGGCATTTTCGGGGGGCATGTCCTGAAGGGGAACTGTGCGGGCACGGACTGAAAGGGTTAGTGCATCCCCGGAATAGAGCAGGGGGCATTGTCTGGGGGCATGGCCTGAAGGGGAACTGTGCTTCCTCAATGACAGAGATGTGGGAGCCACTCCTTCTGGCTGGTGGGGGGGGGACCAGGAGGATAAAAACCTCCCCCCACCTCCATACCATGCTGCAAGGTGTTCCTGTAATGCAGGTGCCGGAATGCAACACACAGAGACACAAGGCGAGGACAGTCAGAGATAAATATAAACAGTTTATATTCAGTTATCACAGGTATTCTGAACAAGAGAATGGCAACAGGGGTAATGAACGGTAATTTGAAATATTAACAAAATATGAAGTCTCTCAAGGTAGTGTGGTGCACCCAATCATGGGAGTCACCACGTCAGTTTTTTAACTCTGTATATGGCCCTAGCGGGAGTCACCGGTTATTCCCGCTAGGCCGAAAGTCTTTTCCGGACAAAGTCAATTAAATCACATTTAGCTCCTTCCGCCTCAACCATTCCCCTCCCAACCTGAGTACCTAAACCTAACTGGCCCCGGTACCGTGAGTGAACAGTAGAAGTGACGGCCCTGTTCACATATGCAGCTCCTCTGCTTTCACTGGCGTGACTTTCCTGGTGCAACCGTCTCCCAACTCCTCTCTTCCTGGCCATTGGAAGCAGTCTCTCAAGCCGTGGATAGGGGGTCCTGACCTCGTCTGTTGGCGGGCGACGTCGGGTTCCGCCAACTCACTCAGCACCGCAAGCAGGTTTCGACTCTCCTCAGTAGGCACAGCACTCGGGGCACATCTGTGCGGGATCCGGAGCTCATCCACCGGTGTCCGGCTGTGGCACCTCGCAGGCCTCTGGCTTAGGCCTGCCACACGGGGCTTCTCAGCACGTAGGGAGCACGTCTGCTCCTCTCTGCTGCTTGGCACCAAGAACCCCTCAGGCTTGGCGCGCTGGCCTCTTGTACCCAGGAACTCCTTCCTGGAAGTCACCTGACTGGGTCCAGCGTCTAAATCTGCTCCCCCTTCAACTTCCCTTGTACATCTTGGTTCCGCTTGACTGTGCCTGACCAGCAGATGGCAATCTCTCTCCATGTTTGAAGCATCCTGTAAGAATTCTCTTAATGGCTCTCTTGCGTCCATTACATTCCTCCCTCCTTTTTGTTTGCCAGTCCTCTGGTGGGTGGATTTTTTGCAGGATTGATACCTCTTTCCAGGCAGTGCAAGTTCAGATAGGAGTTGGGCACACTCCAGTTTCTGTTGGATCTGAGGTCAGATAAGCTCTTCTTGAGCATACCGGTTTGGAGGAATTCCGGCATTAGCCCACTCAGTTCTGCGGGGCTCCTCCTGCGGAGGTGACTCCGGGATATCCGATGAATCAACCACTGGGTATTGCAAGTCACTTCTCGATTCATTCTGGGTCCCACTCGTTGTTGGCATCGACGGTTCTGATGGGCCCAACTTCATTGTGGCCCATCCTTCACCATCCCCCAAGGTTCCTGTATGTGGCACTTCAGCCAATTTGTTTGAAGGTCCAACTCCGTTACAGGCCTCTACTTCAGAGGAGCAAGGTCGCAGCATATTGCGGTGCAACACCCTGGGTGTTGTGGCGTCATCCCCTTCGGGCCTAACCTCGTAGACTGGGTTGTCTGGGTGAATCTTCTTCACCACCCGATATGGTATTGCCTTCCAACGATGGCCCAGTTTACTCCCAAATCGTTTGACCCTTACCAGCACACGGTCTCCTGGCTGGAGTGATCCACCCGAGGTCGGGGGCCGATCTGCATGCTCTACTTCCTGAAACTTTGCACAACCAATCTTCTCACTATATGAAGCCGGCGCTTGTGTTCTTGAATCCAGGTACTCGGGCTACTGCCCGGGCCGGAGTCTTCTGAGTATAGCTCTAGTTCAATAATTTCTCGCCCAATCCTTCCAAACACCAACATGTAAGGGGTATAGCCAGTAGTCGCATGAACTCGATTATTATACACCCACACCAGCTCGGACACGAATTCGGGCCACTTCATCTTTTTGTCTGCTTCTAGCGTTCGCAACATTTGCAACAGGGTTCGTTTGAAGCGCTCACATGCGCCGTTCCCTTGAGGGTGGTAGGGCGTTGTTCAGGATCGGTTGATCCCATAGATATGGTATAGTTCATCCATCACTAGTCCTTGGAAGCAGGCCCCCTGATCAGAATGTATTCGCTTCGGGCACCCATAAATCCGGATGAAATCCTGACAGATGGCCTTAGCTGCGGCTTCTGCTGTCTGGTCTCGAGTAGGCGTCACTACTGCGAACTTGGTGAAGTGATCAGTCATTACCAAACAGTGTCTGTAACCATTGTATGAAGTTCCGATCATCAGGTAGTCAATCATCAGGACTTCCAAGGGTGCAGAAGTTCGGATGGTCTGAATGGGAGCTCTTTGTTCTGGGGGCTTGTTCAACTCACACTGGCGACATGTTCGGCAGACCCCTTCGACTTCTTGCCGCAGTTGAAGCCAATACACCAACCGTTGTAACCACCGGAAGGTCTTCTCCACACCGAAGTGAGCACCTCTTCCATGAGCTTCCTGGGCTAGCTGCATTACCAGCGCTTCTGGAACTACTACTTGCCAGGTAACATCAAACTCTCAAGGTAGCTAGATTCTTCAGCATAGCAAGCCATTCTTCAGGAAAAGCCACTCCCACTGGCCTAGGATTTGTAGGGTAGTTGGAAGTGAAGGTCCCTGGCTTCCTGGTCGGGTCTTTGACCCAGGGCGACCCATTCTCTCAGCTTCGCCAGGTCTGGGTCGGACTGTTGCAGATGTATCCACTAGTCTCTTGAGCGGCCCAGAATTTGAGTGGGCCTTGGCTCCTCTCTGGTCTCCTGGGTGTCGACCACAGCAGCGGCCAACTTGCTGAAATCTGGAATCTCGTCACCTTCAAGCTCCTTATCTCTGTCCCTCTTCGGCCCCATCTGAGTGACCCGGGACAGGGCATCTGCATGAGTGTTCAGGGCCTTGGACCGATAGGTGATTTTATACTGGTATTTGGATATCCTTGCGAGCCACCGCTACTCTAACGCGCCCAACTTGGCGTTCTCCAAGTGGGTCAAAGGGTTGTTATCTGTCCGCACTTGCACTTCTGACCCCGACAAGTACTCAGCATTTTTCTCGGTCAAGGCCCACACCAGTGCCAGTAGCTCCAGCTTGAACGAACTGGAGTTGTCCGGATTCTTCTCTGTATCTCGGAACGACCTGCTGGCATACGCGATCACCCGCTCTTTTCCTCCTTGCACTTGAGCCAGCACTGCTCCCAGTCCATGCAAGCTTCCATCAGTGTACAACACGAAATGCTGCAAAAAGTCAGCGTAGGCCTGAATTGGGGCATCCGTTAGCGCCATTTTCAATGCTCGGAATGCCTCTTCTAGTCATGGGCCCCACTGAATGGGCTGGCGCTTGGCTCCCCCAGCCGTTCCTCTTAGTAATTCATTGAGCGGGATTGCAATCTTAGCGAAGTCTTTAATGAATCTGCGGTAGTTACCAGCGAGCTCCAGGAATGCCTTCAGTTCTCTTAGATTGGTGGGTGTGGGCCACTTCTGCACGGCAGCTACTTTCTCCGCAGTGGGGTGTATTCCCGCACTGGACACAGTGTGCCCCAGAGATTCAATTTCTCGCTTGAAGAGACGACACTTGTGAGGCTTAATTTTCAGGCCGTGCCTCTGAAGCCATTCTAACACTTGTTCAAGTCGGCAGAGATGATCTTCAAATGTAGCGGAATAGAAAATTATATCGTCCAGATATATTAAAGTGGCTTCAAAGTTGAGGTCCCCCAAGCATCTCTCCATCAGTCTTGGAAGGTTCCCGGTGCATTTGTTAGCCCGAACGGCATCAGATTGAACTCAAGCCCATAGGGAGGACAAAAGCTGTCTTCGGACGATCCTTCTCAGCTACTGGGACCTGCCAATAACCACTGGCCAGGTCGAGGGAAGAGAAGAACTTGGCGCTTCCTAGTGCAGATAGAGACTCTTCAATTCGGGGGAGTGGATAGGAGTCCTGCACTGTACATGCATTCAGCTTCTGATAGTCTACACAAAATCTCAGGGTACTATCCTTCTTCCGGACCAGCAAAATATGAGCCGCCCAAGGACTCTGACTTTCATTGGTCACACCGTTCTGCAACATGTGGGCCAACAGTTCTTTCACCTCCTGGTACATTTGAGGTGGGATCTGCCGATATCTCTCTCAAATGGGAGCAGTATTTCTGGTGGGTATTTCATGCTGACTATCCCGAGTGCACCCAAAATCAACTTCATGTTGTGCAAACACTCCCTGATACCACTGTAGAAGTTGTTCGATCTATCTGACTTGTCCAGCAGAAAGCTCAGTAAGATTAGACTCCATTTTCTTCAAGAGATGGCGCCCAGCCAACGGTTCTCTTCCATTCTCTTGACTGTTGAGGGAAACCTCCAGGGTCCATGGCTCTCCTTCCACAGGTGCCAGCCCTATAGCGTCAGCTCTGGTAAGGGCCTCTGGCATTATGCAAACTCTCGCCACCTCTTTTCGGGGCAGCAACTGTAAACTCGTGCCACTTAGATTGATTCAGCGCATGGGCACTCGACCCTGCCGCACGGTGGCCAGGGTCCGAGCAACCAGGAGTCCAGAGGGTGCTTCCTCTCCCTCCATTGGTTCAATCTGAATGTCCACACCCTCTAACGACACATGTGCCAATACCGGTAAAGTGAGTACAGTCTGTTCCACTGGCAGTGTCATTGTGGCTTCGGGCGGTATCGATACCATACCAAGGTACTGAGAGGTAGAGGGCAATTTTTGAATTTGACTGACTCGCACGAGATGCTAGAATACTCTCTTGTAAGCTGGGTCACGAGTGGCGCAGGTCCAGTAGTTTTTGTTAGAACCCTCAGCCAGGAACTGTCCGACCTCCTTCAGCACATTCATGCCCAGGGCTACAATGGGCCCATCGCCTCCGGGCCCTGTGGTCAGTACTATCCCTTTCCGACCGAGGTTCTTTGCGCATGCCCGGACAGACATCCATACTACTCCCGCTACTGGGATAGGTAGTTGATTAGCCGCCACTAGTTTGACAGTGGGTTCCCGCCAGGAACGAGCAACTTCAGGAAAGTGACTTTGGAAATACGCCTCACGCATAGTGGTCACCTGCGACCCAATGTCCATTTGACAGCGGATCCGCTGCCCATTAAATTCAGCCCAGATAATGGTCCTCTCGGAGACAATGTCATCAGAGCTCCCTCTTCCACTCTCTGAAGCTCGAGACCCCATGGTATGTTCCACAACCGTGGGGCATCTTAGTTTAACGGCTGCCCCCGCCTCCTCCTTTCTCGGTTTGGACAGTCTTTGGAGATATGCCTCCTACCGCCGCAGGTCCAACACTCTGGTCCTCGTTCTACTAATAGGTCGGGTACATGACGTCCTGGGGCCTGATAGGAACGTCTTTCTCGCTCTGGCCTCTGTCCACGTGGGGCAGTACGGTCCATCGGCAAGGAGGCAGCAGGGGTCTTTCTAATAGTGTTCAGCTCACCCCGAATATCTCGAATTTCCTGTCGTATCTCCCTTACCCAGTCAGGTTCTTTGTGGGTGAATCCAGGGGCAATTGCCTCATGACTTCTAACTGTGGCCTTGAGATAGGAACTTTTTTCTCCATGACTCTAGCTTCAGCCCCAACCTCCAGGAAGCCCAGATCAGGGCTCAGAAGCAGCCGCTCCTTCAAGATCTGCCTCAGGGGAGGGTTTTTGAAGCCAGCAATCAGTTGGTCACGCAACACTTCATCCAATGGTCCAAGTCCTCGGTTCCCATCTTGAGCCTTCTTAACGATATGGGCCATCACTTCCTGTAATGCATTAACATAGTGATTTATGGTTTCGTTTTCCCCTTGGATCCGCTGAAATAACCATAGGTGCAAATGTCCCAGATCCATGGTGTCACCGTGCATGTCATCTAGAATTTTTATTAATTTGTCCACGGTGTCACGGTCCCCAGGTGGGCGGTACATCACAATTTGCCGGGCCTCTCCATCAAGGGTTAGGAGGCCCAATTCTGCCTGGGCTAGGGGATCAAGGGGATACATACGTAGCATACTTCTCAGTCTCTCTACCCAGTCCCACAGTGACATGCCATTCCCTGTGAACTTGGGAAGATGGCTGAAGCATAGCCCCCAGGGGTATATAGCTCCGGCCGGATCCAGCCACAGACTGATCCGCCATCTCTGCGTCTGAATGTTGCATCCTGCCGACTACGCCAAATGTAATGCAGGTGCTGGAATGCAACACACAGAGACACAAGGCGAGGACAGTTAAAGATGAATATAAACAGTTTATATACAGATATCACAGGTATTCTGAACAAGGGAATGGCAACAGGGGTAATGAACTAAAATTTTAAATATTAACAAAATATGAAGTCTCTCAAGGTAGTGTGGTGCACCCAATCAAGGGAGTCACTACGTCAGTTTTTTAACTCTGTATATGGCCCTAGTGGGAGTCACCGGTTATTCCCGCTAGGCCGCAAGTCTTTTCCGGACAAAGTCAATTAAATCACGTTTAGCTTCTTCCGCCTCCCCCGTTCCCCTCCTAACCTGAGTACCTAAACCCAACTGGCTCCGGTACCGTGAGTGAACAGTGGAAGTGATGGCCCTGTTCACGTATGCAGCTCCTTTGCTTTCACTGGCATGACTTTCCTGGCGCAACGGTCTCCCAACTCCTCTCTCTTCCTGGCCGTTGGAAGCAGTCTCTCAAGCCGTGGATAGGGGAGTCCAGACCTCGTCTGTCGGCGGGCGACGTCGGGTTCCGCGAACTCACTCAGCACCGCAAGCAGGTTTCGACTCTCCTCAGTAGGCACCGCACTCGGGGCACATCTGTGCGGGATCCGGAGCTCATCCACCAGTGTTTGGCTGTGGCACCTCGCAGACCTCTGGCTTAGGCCTGCCACACGGGGCTTCTCAGCATGTAGGGAGCACGTCTGCTCCTCTCTGCTGCTTGGCGCCAAGAACCCCTCAGGCTTGGCGCGCTGGCCTCTTATACACAGGAACTCCTTCCTGGAAGTCACCTGACTGGGTCCAGCGTCTAAATCTGCCCCTCTTCAACTTCCCTTGTACATCTTGGTTCCGCTTGACTGTGCCTGACCAGCAGGTGGCAATCTCTCTCCATGTTTGAAGCATCCTGTAAGAATTCTCTTAAAGGCTCTCTTGCCTCCATTACATTCCAAATAGATGTAAACCAGCCAGGAGAGCCCACAGAGGTAGCCCCTCCGACCTCGGTAGTCCTGCGTCTGGTGGGGTAAGTCAGGGGGAGTCCCTGGATAAAAAACCTAAAAAACGCCCACATTTTCTTTTGTCTATATGTCTTATAGGACAGGCCTAGAAAGGCGCAATCCAAGTTTAAACATAAGGAATATGCACTGTGCAAAAATAGGTTAGTGACCGCCTACACTAAAAGGCTATGTAAAGACTGCATTGAAAAAACACTGTCAGAAGAGTCTCCCTTCCTCATGGATAGTATGAGGTCCATGATTAGAGTTAAGATTAAAAAATCCCTGAAAGGGATTAAAGTGGGCACCTCAACAAAAGAGGTCACTGTGAATTCCAGCTCAGAGGAAGAGATGGAGGAGGGACAGTTGGGAGGTTGTTATACAGACTCCACATCATCATCTTCCTCGACAGACAGCGATGGGGATCCATCTTGTTTTCCAACTGAGGACACAAGCAGGCTAGTGAAGGTGGTCAGGGCTACCATGAAGGTAGAGGAAGTAAAACACCCTTGATCCATGCAGGATCTAATGTTCAGGGGACTAGAAAAAGATGCTTCCCCGTTCATAAAAACATAGCCCAATTGATTAAAAAAAAATGGAAGAAGCCTGACAAAAAAGTCTTCATCCCAAAGCAAGTTAAGAGAAAATACCCCTTCAAGCCAGAGGACTCAGAAATTTGGGATAAAGTACCCAAGGTTAATGTGGTGG
This sequence comes from Phyllobates terribilis, assembly GCF_046119375.1. Lineage (NCBI taxonomy): Eukaryota > Metazoa > Chordata > Amphibia > Anura > Dendrobatidae > Phyllobates > Phyllobates terribilis. The sequence goes on along the minus strand of NW_027362765.1, from coordinate 596,051,957 downwards.
TGTTCCGCTATTTGGCACTTCCATTCGACAATGCAGGACTTCTTAAAGACCCACACGACATGAAAGCAAAGAGCTTTCTGAAAAAAGTCTGGGAGTCGGGGGCCACAAGCCAAATATAGCGCCCACATGTATGGCGCGATCCTTAAGTGTTTGGCTTAACCAGCTACAAGAGCAGATCAGGAATAAGTACCCAAAGCGATCAACTGCTTGCTAATTTACCAAACATAGCAAAATCGGCGGACTTACTTGCAGATGCTTCAGCGGACGCTGTCCGTCTGACAACACGGGCCTGTGCCTTTTCGAATTCTGCTAGAAGGGCGCTCTGGCTAAAAATTTGGGCCGGGGACTTTAATTCTAAATCCAGGCTTTGTAGAATCACTTTTGAAGAAGAGTATCTTTTTGGGTCATCACTTGATGAGATACTAGATAAGGCCGCAGATTGGAAGAAATGATTCCCCCAGGCTAGTGGCCCAAAATTTAAAAGACCCTTTCAGCCATTAGGGAAAGGGGCTGCAAGGCAAAAGGACTCAATATGGAAGGAACCCAGAAATAAAGGGAAGACCCCCACAGGGAGACAGTTTTTTGTCCGGGTGTCCAAAAAAACAGGGACACAATGACACCAGGCCCCAGGTACGTGGAAGGCTAAAACAGTTCTTTCCTGCCTGGGAAAAGATTTCCCTAAGCTCTTGGATAGTAAATACCATATGGGAAGGGTTAAAATTTGAATTCCTTACTTGCCCCCAGACACATACGTATGTAATTACAAGAGATCAGCATTCAGGCATAAGTAAAAACGCCCTGGAGGCTGAAATCCTGTCTCTTATAGAGAAAAAGACATTAACCCGCATTCCAAAAGGAGAAGAGAGGGAAGGGTTCCACAGCCACCTTTTTCTGAGAAAAAAAACAGACCCGTCATTCAGAACTATTATAAATTTAAAAGGTCTAAATCAATTTTTAGTGCCCAAACGCGTCAAAATGGAAACTATCGAGTCAATGATAAAGTTATTATTTCCAGGATGTTTCATGGCCACTATAGACCTCAAAGACGCCTATTTTTCAAAATCATAAAAAATACCTAAGGGTGGCAGTCAACATCCAGGGGTGCTTAATCCACTTGCAGTTTCAAGTCCTCCCCTTTGGTCTATCTATGGCCCCAAGAGCATTCACCAAAATAGTAGCAGAAATGTTGGCACATATAAGAGAAACAGACATCCTGTAATAATGTCCCACATACTGTAGTAATGTCTCCCATCTTGTAATAATGGGGAAAAAAGAGGAAGAAAAGCACGCTGTGTGAAGGACCAGATGGACAATTTGTGAGTTAAAGACAGCCAAGAGGCTACTCATCTGCTGGGGTTGTGCACCCTTGCACAACTCCGGTGACTGCCACAAGATGGGGAGAGGAGACAGGGTGAGCCTCACTGCGTGGTGCGGACCGGAAAGCTTGCCACGTGCTGTGTGCTGCGGACCGCTGGCTGTGCCCGCCGCTTCCAGGTTCCAGGTCGTGGACCACGTGACTGGCCGCAACCACGTGACTCAGGAACGGATGCGCGTCACCGCAGGTCCTATGAGTCTGGGAGGAGACGGCTCCATTATCGCAAGTCCTCAATTGATGAGTGAGAAAGGTTGCAGGGATGATTGGGACAATGATCCAAAAGCTGCTCCTGCCGCTGACCCCCAAGAGGGATTGAAAACTATGTGAGGAAAAAAGAATGAATGCGGTCTACGGTGCGCTGGAGTGATCACTGGAACAGGCAGATTTGGGGCTACAAACATTTAATAAGCCCTTTCCACAATGCGTTTCGATAGTAAACTATCTTCATCAGGTGGTACCTGATTGCTTGGAAATCTGTAAAAACATTTTTGCCATTTGGTTTCACTATGCCAGCCAGACTGGCAATGATAAGTTAGCAATCCTGTTGTAGAGCATGTGAAATAGCTATGTCATAATATACATGTATTGTAAAATTTCCTTTTTATTTATGTATTTGCTGACAGATCCTTTAAAAAAATTCTGTGAAGAAGGAACATTGGCAGACAAATTGTTCCCTGTATTTAATCTACTGTGAAGCAAGCAGCATTTTTGATATCACTGATGTTACAGCAATGTACAAATGTAGCCATTGTCAAGATTACATTATGATGCAGTGCACTATTAAGATATTGCACTTAAGATCCAGGACGACCCCCTGATTTCTTTCCTGGTATCCTGGATCTTTGAGAGAAAAACTTTGGGCATCTGTTTGATGCTGTGGTGAAGCTATGAGCAACACTTTGCCTGCCCTATCACTCTCTGTCTTCTATAAAAAAACAAAGAATGGGGTTTTCTGTCTGGCGCTTCTGTTCCAGACAGAATCTCCACAGTGAGTCAGAGGAATATCTTCATAATTAGTGATGGTAGATGTTAATTCTTTTTATTTTAATAAAAAAAAAATCTATTTTTTTTTATTATTTTAAAATCTTTTTCATAAAAATTGTATATATAATACAAAGTACAATATTACCCAACGTGTTTCGGCTTAGACAAAGCCTTCATCAAGTGTCTAGGGATGTATCTCCAACTGGAATTATATATCTTACCTTATTTCTATGGGTATGGTTCTCTATATGGGTGGGCCTAACAGCAAAGAGGACAACTCCCATATATGCGTATGACTGCTGATTCTCTGATTCGGAGTCACAATATAGTTCATCACAAGATTCAATCTCCTATCATTATTTTAGTATGATTTTAGTACATATGTATTTTCTGTATATTAAAAACAAAAACATATTAATAACTAAACGTTGTTGAAAAAAAAAAAGAGGAAGTCCTATAGTCCTTTTTATTATTCCCTATCTGTTTTTTGTATATATTTTATTTTCATTTATATTATTTTATTTATCTTCACTTTCTTTTCCCATTCTCTTATTTGATTCATATTTTTAACAAAAATTCCTATCAATTAAAATTTTTTATTAATTTCTATGAATGTTTATAAAATTTTCTCACTTATACAGGAGAATTTATGAATAACAATCGCCAATGCCTGGTTCACCAGGGGATTAATCGGGGGAAAATGGATGTTAAAAATCTTCCCTGTCATCTGTTGTAAAATTCAAACCCCTTTTAATGTATTAAGCAAAAAATGTTTTGCTTCAGAGCCCAAAATATTAAATCTAGTGATGAGCGAGCACTAAAATGCTCTGGTACTAGCTACTCGGGTCGAGTAAATCGTAATGGCAGGGTGCTAGACCTGAGTAACGAGTACAATGTAAGTCAATGGGAAACTCGAGCATTTTTCCGGCGGCTTCGCCCTGGGGTCTGGAGAGGGTCTAAAAATTAGTCAAGTCAATGGAAACAGTGCTGAAATGACATGGGAACAGCATTGTATGACCCCTGGAAGCATCTCTGAATCTCATGTCACTGCTGTGAACAATGTTGTCAGAGTATTGCGCCACTTTTACGGACTGACAATAAAACATACAAAAACGAAGCCAAAATTGATTTTCCTGGAAAAAATGTTTAGAAACATCCTTTCCAATGACTTGTATATAGGGCAAAATAAATAGCCAAAAACAAAAATGCTCCTCCACACCTTGGGCTATGTTTACCCGTAGTGTTTTTGATGCGTTTTTGCAATTTTGCATTGTTTTCAACTGTGAAAAATACATTCACCAGTAAATGTAATTTTAACATTTTACTACCTTATCTGGTGTGTGAGAACTGATCAGGCACATCCTGTTTTATTTAAGAAGGAGGCACTCTGAAAGTCACAAAGCCTATTTTTACAGGGACATCAGGCAGCCCTTACTATCGTTAAAGGGCCAGCAGTCGTCCCTCACTATTGTTAGAGGGCCATCATCCAGCTATGCTTTGCATAGCCGTATATTGCTACTGCAATATAACATATCCATATGAGTCAAATTTTCTTTTTCGTATATATTCTGTAAAGTTTGATGTCGAGCAGGCGGCGCTCACAATTTATAGAGTGCCAACAGGCGGCCTCCACTATTTTTAGAGGGCCAGTAGACATCTTGGGGACAGATGAGACAAAGATAGAGCTTTTTGGTAATGCCGACTGTTTACTGTAAATGGAATGAGGCCTACAAAAAAAAGAACACAGTACTTACAGTCAAATATGGTGGAGGTTCAAATATATTTAAGAGTGGCTTTGCTGCCTTTGGCATAGGGTGCCTTGACTGTGTGCAAGGCATCATGAAATGTGAAGATTCCCAAAGAATTTTGGGTCGCACTGTAGTGCCCCGTGTCATAAACCTGGGTTTGCATCCTAGGTCATGGGTCTTCCAGAAGGACAATGACCCCAAACATACTTCAAGAAGCACCCAGAAAAGGATGGAAGTGGTAATTTCAGCTCCAGTAGCGTTAAGTCTTCCACCACTACCTCTTACATTCAGAAGCTACAGAGAAACTGCGAATGGACACATTAAATCAGTATTTTTTTTTTAACTTTGATTAATTTCTGTCAAATTTGAAACATTTCTGCCAACTTCGATGAATTTCTGTCAACTATGATAAATTTCTGTCAACTTTGAATCATTTCTGAATACAGATCACCGTAAAAATTATGAATCGGTCAATGAGCGCATGAAAAGAATCAACCAAGTTATGCACTGTGGAACATATGTGTGTGACCAGAATGAGTACTAATTTCCAGCTGATGATACCTAGCACCTGTCCCTATTGTAAATGCAGCTAACAGCAGTATTAATAGGGAATAGAATAGATTTTTTTGCATGAGTATGGAGTATCAGGCAATAATCCCTGGCTGGATGCATGTAATTGTCACGCAAGATGTGGGAAAGACTAAGTGCAAGACAAAGGGATAAGGGGAAGAGAGCCCAGAAACTAGGGAAAGGGGGATTGAGAATATCCTAGGTTGATCTGATATCACCATGTCTCCCCTAACGTCTCTATATTGGTTCCTCACCAATCACCACACAGGAACCTACCCTATATTTCCCTAGTGCTTGGCCCTGGATAGGGAAGAGGGGGTGAGCACTAGTCAGACCCCACTAACAACTAAAGACACAATGGAGACAAACACGGGGGAAAGTAACTTAGCTTGAGCCGGCTTCATAGAGATTACACCACACATCCTCCTAGCACCAGAGAGGAAGTAAACAGACTGCAGTAGCTTCAAGCCTTTACAAGGGAACATGTGAATATCACCGGCACCTTTCTGTAGCAAGCAGAAAGTATTTAAACACCCAGACCTGGGTGTCAATTAGCAGGAGGGAGGTAGCCGCTGAGTCCTAGAGTGATACAGATCTAAGAAGGCGTCTGTAATGCCAAACAAAGAGATCTTCTGCAACCAACTTCAGGGAGAGTGTGTCACATCTGACACACCCGTGACATTAATACGCTATCCATAGTGCGATAGCTCACCCATACATGAATTTCAGATAAGAGAGGCAATATTGTACAAAATAAAATAGATTTTAACCAGCCCCAAATAGTTTTTTTGGACGTGGCAGCAACAAACTCCTTTGGCAGTTATAATACCCCCGGCGGCACTAAATACCCGCTCTGACAAAACAGTAGCGGCGGGGCAGACCAGGACCTCCAAAGCATAGAGAGACAGTTCATGACACATGTCCTGCTTGGATTCCCAATAGTTGTAAGTTGTAAAAGAATCATGGAGGACACTGCTACAGTCAGCAAGGTACTTCTTCAGCATCTTCCAAAACTTTTCCCTCCTTGTACCCCGTTCATCAGGGCCTGGGTGCTGGGAGGGTCTGAGAAAAATGTCCCACACCTTTGACATTGTTCCAGCTCCTCTGCTACATCTGGTTTGTGTCTCGCGCCTGTACTCCTTGGTTGTCCAAGGAACTGTAACCTCTCCCGCCAGCGTTTTCAGCTGTGAATTTTTTTTTTAATAATTCTTCAACAAGGGCCTTCTGCTATTGCAACATTTTATTAGACCTCTGCCACGGGAAGGAGAGATAGAAATTTCTCCTTGTAACATGGGTCAAGAAGTGTGACCAACCAGAAATTACTGTTGCCCAAAATGCGTACAATGCGAGGGTCACGGAAAAGGCAGCGGAACATATACTGAGCCATGTGTGCCAGACTACCAACAGCTAAGACTTCCCTATGCCCACCAAGAGGACAACTGTCCGTTTTCTCCTCCTTATCCTCTTTCTCCCCCTCTTCAGGCCATCCATGCTGAAGAGACGGTGTGAATGTCATGTGGGTAGTACCGTCTGTAGCGCAGGAAACCAGCTCCTGTTCCCCTTCCTCCTCCACCCATTCCGCGTTGAGATGAGATGAGGCTGTGCTGTGTAGCATCACCCTGTATAGTTCCTTGCTCCATCTCATTGTGCTCCACTTGCAATGCCTCTACTTTAATTGTGAGCAGGGACAGGGGTAGGGACAACGCTGGACGCAAGGACGTGGACGTGGTTGTGACAGTGGTGGTTGCAATTGTGCAATGACAGGTGCAGGGTGGGAGGCATCTTCACTAGAGATGAGCGTTGTTCTACTCGAACTGTTCGCCAATCTCAAATTCGAGCTGTTTTGGGCGGTGTTCGAGCCGGTCGGCGAACACGAACAATTTGAGAAAAATTCGGCTGTTCGAGGTTATGTTCGATAACTGTTCGTGCACCAAAATCATAACTGGATTTTTTCTCAGTAATGATGAAAATTAATGTTAATACGCAGTTTGAGTGTACAGCGGGGTGGGGGGAGGGGCAGGGGATGGATCTCTGCAGGAACAATGAAGATCTCCATTTTTTTTTCTCTTTCCCGCATTTGCAGTGGGGAGGTGCAATCTGTCAGCCTATCAGCAGCGCACACACAGTGCTTTTTTTCACACAAGCAAGGGCATGTGTGATTGGCAGTGTATGTCACATGTCCTTGCCCTATAAGACCAAGCCATTTTCCCCGTCGCCACCATTTTCTCACTGCTGCAGCTGCGTGTTAGACGGCACCGCTGTTGCTGTGTGCGCTATACCTTGTTAATTTCAAGCCAATTTTCGCACAAATATACAGATAGCTTGGGAGTAGGGAATAGTTGTGATTGCAGTCCTTTTAAGGACTAGGTTACAGCATTTCCTACGACTTTTATCAGGCAGGTCTGTGCTCTTAAATAGATAGATTGTGGGAGTAAAGACTAATTGTAATTGGAGTCCTTTTCAGGACTAGGTTACATCAGTTCCTATCAGTTTTTGCCAGGCAGGTCTGTGCCAGTGCTGTGCAAGTTTTTTTCACAGCATTTGGCTGAATCTAGCAAAGCTAATCCTTTTTGGCCTATTGCAGAGTGTGTTAGTCAGTGGAGTAGCCTATCTGTGTTGCAAGATATACCACCTGTGTATAGAATACCAATTTTTTTACTGCACCTAGTGAAGTAAAATCTTTTGGGCATAGCATCATTCTATTAGTCCATCTATACTGACCTCCATCAGGTTGCAAACTGAATATAATTTTTTTCTGCATCTAGTTCTGAAAAAATATTTGGGCTTCTAGCAGTGTGTGGGACTTGGTCTATTAGTCCATCTATACTGACCTCCATCAGGTTGCAAATTAAAAATAATTTTTTTCTTCATTTAGCTCTGAAAAAATATTTGGGCTTCTAGCAGTGTGTGGGACTTGGTCTATTAGTCCATCTATACTGACCTCCATCAGGTTGCAAATTATAAATAATTTTTTTCTGCATCTAGCTCTGAAAAAATATTTGGGCTTCTAGCAGTGTGTGGGACTTGGTCTATTAGTCCATCTATACTGACCTCCATCAGGTTGCAAACTGAATAAAAAAAATTTCTGCATCTAGCTCTGAAAAAATATTTGGGCTTCTAGCGGTGTGTGGGACTTGGTCTATTAGTCCATCTATACTGACCTCCATCAGGTTGCAAATTAAAAATAATTTTTTTCTGCATCTAACCCAGCCAATAGTTTTGGCCTAATACCACAGTTTGGCCACTCAGCTCTGCTCGGTTACCATCCATTGTTTTTTTGTGCAAACAACTCCAGAGTTGTGAATTAGTTAACCACCAAAATGAGTGGAAAAAGGCCTGCTGCTGGTGGAAAGGGGAATAGGCGTGTTGGGAAGGGGAAAAAAGGTTGTGTCCGTGGGGTAGGTGCAGAAGAAAGACCATCTTCCAGCCAAACTAAAATGTCTACTTCTTTTAGCGGACAATGTGATAAGATCCCTTTCTTACGGCCACGCCAATCGCTACAAATTCCAGATGAGGCACAAAAACAGCAGGTGCTTCAACGGATATCAAGTGCTCCTTTAAGTGGGCTCTCCTCCACATCAACTTCAACATCACAAATACTCCAGTCCTCAAAGGTGTCACCCAAATCGCACTTGCTTCCTCACAGCTCCCAAATCTCCAGCTGCCCGTCTGAGTATGAGGTAGAACAGATGGTTGAGTCTGCAGAGCTGTTTACTCATACTATAGCCTGGGAATCAGAGGTCGACTCCAGCGCTTCTGTGAATCCAGACGAGGAAATGATCTGCACTGATGCCCAGAATCTTTATGAGTCGGATCCAGGACCAGACGCAGAAGGTTCTGACCATAATGTAGACCCTCATTCCCAAACTGTAACTCCTGTTGGTGGAGACAATGAGGAAGACGATGATAAGACTCAAATACCTGATTGGAGCGACAACTTTAGTTTTTTGTCAGGGCAGGAACAGGTTGGCTCTGAGGACGACGGGTGTGATAACGCACAGGGTGATGATGATGAGGTCGGAGATCCCACTTACTGTCAACCCACAGTCAGCCAAGAGATGAGGTCAGCAGAGGAGGTGGAGGAAGATGCTAGTGACGACGAGGTCAGGTTGCGCCTTCCTGGACAGAGACGTAGTACTGGAAGCACGTCAACAACTGCATCCTCAAACACAACTCTGCCTCTCACCACAAGTCGTGGTGGCTCTTCAGGTCGCATGGGTGCTAAGCCTTGCATAGCCTGGGCATTTTTTCAGATCGATAAAGATGACCCAACTCGTGTTATCTGTAACATTTGTCAGCAAAAGCTAAGTAGAGGCCAAAAAATACATAGTTTGAGTACTTCATGCATGAACCGGCACATGGACATGAAGCATAAGTTGCAGTGGGAAGCTACAATGTGCTACAATGCGGTCTAGCCGGCCGGGCCAACCACCGTCTGCCATATCTTGTGCATCCGCGGCCTCTTCATCCTCTGTGACTGGGGGGACAGCAGTCACACCTGTTTTGGGGCGCAGACCTGCCACCTCTTTACCCGCAACAGCCAGCGTGATTGGCAGGTCATCATTTTCTTTGGAGGTGGTAACACCAGCTGGTCTTGAGCGCTGTCCGACATCGATAGCACCACCTTTGGATCAAGGCAACCTAACATGTCCGCCTGCATCTTCCTCACAGACCGGCAGTTTGCCGGGGACACCCTTATCAACCCCGTCTAAGCACAATAGCCAGCCCTCAAGAAACAGCATCAACGTCCATGTCCACGTCCCACCGCAGCGTTCAATTGTCCATATCCCAGACCTTTGAATGAAAGTGGAAATTCGCAGCCAATGCCCCACAGGCCACAGTCCTAAATTCGCACATTTCACGACTGCTTGCGTTGGAAATGCTGCCTTTTAGGCTGGTGGAGACGGAATCCTTCCGCAACCTTATGGCGGTGGCCGTCCCTCGGTATTCGGTCCCCAGCCGACACTATTTTGCCCGGTGTGCCATCCCCGCACTACACAAGCACGTGTCCCAAAACATCTGCCGTGCCCTCAACAACGCAGTTACTGGGAGAGTCCACCTGACAATGGACACGCGGACAAGTGCTTGTGGCCAGGGATGGTACATCTCCCTGACGGCACACTGGGTAAACATAGTGGAAGCCGGGACCCAGTCGGACCTTGGGACGGAACACATCCTCCCCACACCGAGGATTGCGGGCCCTATGTCAGTCAGAGTTGCCCCCACAGTGTACAGCTCCTGCGCATCATCCTCCTCCTCCTCATGTTCAGCCTCCATATCAGATATCACCACATCAGTTACAAGCTGGAAGCACTGCAGTACTGCCTCCGCCAAGCAGCAACAGGCTGTGCTGAAACTCATAAGCTTAGGTGAGAAACACTGCTTGTGAGTTGTGGACAGCTGTGAAAGAGCAGGCAGATCTGTGGCTGAGACCGATGAACCTACATCCAGGCATGGTCGTGTGTGACAATGGCCGTAACCTGGTGGCGGCTCTGAGGCGAGGCGAGATCACACACGTACCATGCCTGGCTCATGTGCTTAACCTCGTGGTTCAGCAGTTTCTTAAATCATACCCCGAGTTGCCAGATCTGCTCGTCAAAGTACGCCGCCTGTCAGCTCATTTTCGCAAGTCGGCTACAGCTTCCGCCGCCCTTGCTGTGTTGCAGCAGCGTTTGCAGCTTCCGTCACACTGACTGGTGTGTGATGTCCCCACACATTGGAACTCTACCCTCCACATGTTGCAAAGGATTTGTGAGCATAAGAGAGCAGTTGTGGAGTACCAGCTGCAACAAGGCCGTCGATATTCAGGTCAGACTCCACACATAAGACCTCAAAAGTGGAACTGGATGTCTGACATATGTACCATCCTGACAAACTTTGAGGAGTCCACCAAGATGGTGAGTGGCGATGACACCATCATTAGCGTCAGCATTCCACTTGTCTGTCTTTTGCAACGCTCTCTGCAGAGAATTAAAGAGGAGGCATTGCAGCCAGATTATGATGAGATGGATCAAGAAGCCGTAGCGGTCAATTACACACAGCCCAGCCTCATCTCATCCCACCGTTCATTGGGGGACAATGAGGGAGAGGAGGAGGAGGAGGAGGAAGAACAGGATCATGCGCTGTAGACGGTAGTACCTGTACAACTGTCATACCGTTGGTTCAGTGTGGGTGGCCTGAGGACAAGGGGGAAGAGGAGGAGGAAGAGGAGGAGAGCATGGTCAGTCATCATCTTGGTGAGGACACGGAAGTCTTGCCCATTACCAGTCTGGCACGCATGGCTGACTTTATGTTACGCTGCCTTAACCATGACCCTCGCGTTGTCAAAATCTTGGGTGACAGTCATTACTGGTTGGTGACACTTTTAGACCCCCGCTACAAGGAGAACTTTCACTCTCTTATTCCTGAGGTGAAGAGGTCTACAAAAATGGGGCAGTACCAGAAGTCCCTTGCTGCAGAACTGTTAAAAAAATTCCCATCTGAACACGCTAGCGGCAGAGGTCACAGTTCGTTGCCCAACCAAGGCGTACATGCAAGAGAGACACAGCTCCAATCCAGCAGAGGCAGGGGAACACTGTCAACGTTCTGGGACAGTTTTCTCAGACCCTCCCTTCGGACAGACCATGAGGCGCGGGGTACTCTCACAAGGAGTGGAAAGTTTCAAAAGATGGTGAGGGAGTACCTTGCCGACCGTACCAGCGTCCTCCGCGATTCCACGGTGCCTTTTAATTATTGGGTATCCAAGCTGGACACTTGGAATGAGCTCGCTCTGTACGCCTTGGAGGTCCTGGCCTGCCATGCCGCTAGCGTGCTATTGGAGCATGTTTTTAGTGCCGCTGGGGGAATTATAACTGATAAGCGCACTCGCCTGTCAACTGACAATGCTGACAAGCTGACCCTTATCAAAATGAACAAGGGCTGAATTGGGCCAGACTTCTCATCACCACCAAATGACAGCAGAGTAACATAAAGTCAAATCCAATGTGTTATTTCGGGAGGTGTATTCACATGCACCGCTTCACACCCACACATGGGTATACGCTTCCTCATTTCGGCTGTTTTATGTTCTTCTCCTTATCCTCAGCCTCCACCACCACTATACCACCAGGGTGACCGTGGTCCGTGTTGCCATTATTGATAGTTCCTCCGTCCTTATTTTTGTCAGCTTTTGCTTGGAAGGCATAAGCAAAGACTGGGAGACCCACTCCCCAATAATGGGAATAATATTTTTAAGATGCTGTACTGTATGGCTCTTGTAAGGGGCATTAAAACCGTCTTGTTAAGCTAGTGCGACCTCCACCACTTTTCCAAGGGGCATTAAAACCGTCTTGTTAAGCTACTACGACCTCCACGTCTCTTCCGAGGGGCATTAAAACCGTCTTGTTAAGCTACTGGGACCTCCACGTCTCTTCCGAGGGGCATTGAAATGTTGTTTTTAATTAACTCTAACCTCCACGACTCTTCGAAAGGGCATTGCATTTCCTCCTAATTTTTGTCAGCTTTTGCTTGGAAGGCATAAGCAAAGACTATGGGAGACCCAATCCCCAATAATGGGAATAATGATTGTAATATGCTGTACTGCATGGCTCTTGTAAGGGGCATTGCAAGTTCCTCCATCCTAATTTTTGGCAGCTTTTGCTTGGAAGGCATAAGCAAAGACTATGTGATACCCACTCCCCAATAATGGGAATAATGTTTGTAATATGCTGTACTGCATGGCTCTTGTAAGGGGCATTGCAAGTTCCTCCGTCCCAATTTTTGGCAGCTTTTGCTTGGAAGGCATAAGCAAAGACTATGGGAGACCCACTCCCAAATAATGGGAATAATGTTTGTAATATGCTGTACTGTATGGCTCTTGTAAGGCGCATTGCAAGTTCCTCCGTCCTAATTTTTGGCAGCTTTTGCTTGGAAGGCATAAGCAAAGACTATGTGATACCCACTCCCCAATAATGGGAATAATGTTTGTAATATGCTGTACTGCATGGCTCTTGTAAGGGGCATTGCAAGTTCCTCCGTCCTAATTTTTGGCAGCTTTTGCTTGGAAGGCATAAGCAAAGACTATGGGAGACCCACTCCCCAATAATGGGAATAATGTTTGTAATATGCTGTACTGCATGGCTCTTGTAAGGGGCATTGCAAGTTCCTCCGTCCTAATTTTTGGCAGCTTTTGCTTGGAAGGCATAAGCAAAGACTATGGGAGACCCACTCCCAAATAATGGGAATAATGTTTGTAATATGCTGTACTGTATGGCTCTTGTAAGGTGCATTGCAAGTTCCTCCGTCCTAATTTTTGGCAGCGTTTGCTTGGAAGGCATAAGCAAAGACTATGGGAGACCTACTCCCCAATAATGGGAATAATGTTTGTAATATGCTGTACTGCATGGCTCTTGTAAGGGGCATTGCAAGTTTCTCCGTCCTAATTTTTGGCAGCTTTTGCTTGGAAGGCATAAGCAAAGACTATGGGAGACCCACTCCCCAATAATGGGAATAATGTTTTTAACATGCTGTACTGTATGGCTCTTGTAAGGGGCATTAAAACCATCTTGTTAAGCTACTGTGACCTCCACCACTTTTCCAAGGGGCATTCAAACCGTCTTGTTAAGCTACTATGACCTCCACCACTTTTCCAAGGGGCATTAAGACCGTCTTGTTAAGCTACTGCGAGCTCCACGTCTCTTCCGAGGGGAATTAAAACCGTCTTGTTAAGCTACTGTGACCTCCACCACTTTTCCAAGGGGCATTCAAACCGTCTTGTTAAGCTACTGTGACCTCCACCACTTTTCCAAGGGGCATTAAAACCGTCTTGTTAAGCTACTGCGACCTCTACGACTCTTCCAATGGGCATTGCATTTCCTCCTAATTTTAGTCAGCTTTTGCTTTTCAATGCATACGTGAACACTAAGGGAGACCCACTCCCCAATAATGGATAGAAGGTTTTTAGTTCTCTGTAATCCACGTCTGTTTCAAGGGGCATTGCAGTTCCTCATAATTTTTGGAAAGCCATGTGTTGTTGACTGGCCTGATATTGATGTGAATGGTCCCGGTTCCTCCTGCTCTTTCTCCTTTGCCACCACCTTATCCATCATTTATCACCTGAAGCTTTGTTTTAACGGGAGTCATAGAACTGGGATAGTAGCAGGAAAACATCCAGCAATCCTCGGAGGAGGTAGGATATGTGCCAAAGCGCTGACCACCTCAGGCCTAGCCGCTACTACATACATGCGCTTGCATTCCAAGAAAACGAAGCAGATGCTAACTTCTATTATCATCATCATGCTCCTCACCTTGGCACTCTCAACTCCCCTGATGGAGAAGCCAGGGCCCACCGGAGGAGTCTGGTTCTCTGATGAGCTCGTCCAATGCTGCCCTAAAGCAGGCCAGGCTAAGAAAAGTGTGTGGGAAGGTGACAGGAGAAATAGGGGCGGCTGGGGACCTTTTAGGACACCCGGCCGCTGGGCGGCTGGGGCTGAGTATGGATACCAGGCCGCCGAAGCAGCCATGAGGTAGTGGCCAGCTTCGGCCTCCTCCAAACTAAAAGGCCCCATTTCAAGTGCAAGCTAGCAGTATGGCATTGCAGCCTGGGGGTGGGCGGGTGGCAGGCTACACACTTACGCTTGCATTAAATGAAAGCAAAGCAGATGCTAGCTACTATCATCATCATCATGCTCCTCACCTTGGCACTCTCAACTCCCCTGATGGAGAAGCCAGGGCCCACCGGAGGAGTCTGGTTCTCTGGTGGGCTCGTCCAATGCTGTCCTAAAGCAGGCCAGGCTAAGAAAAGTGTGTGGGAAGGTGACAGGAGAAATAGGGGCGACTGGGGACCATTTATGGACACCCGGCCGCCCCCAGGTGGCTGGGGACCAAGTATGGACACCCGGCCACCCCCTGGCGGCTCGGGACCGAGTGTGGACACCCGGCCGCCGGGTGGCTAGGGACTGAATATGGATACCAGGCCGCCGAAGAAGCCATGACGTAGTGGCCAGCTTCGGCCTACTCCAAACTAAAAGGCCCCATTTCAAGTGCAAGCTAGCAGTATGGCATTGCAGCCTGGGGGTGGGTGGGTGACAGGCTGCACACTTACGCTTGCATTAAAAGAAAACAAAGCAGATGCTAACTTCTGTCATCATCATCATGCTCCTCACCTTGGCACTCTCAACTCCCCTGATGGAGAAGCCAGGGCCCACCGGAGAAGTCTGGTTCTCTGGTAGGCTCGTCCAATGCTGCCCTAAAGTAGGCCAGGCTAAGAAAAGTGTGTGGGAAGGTGACAGGAGAAATAGGGGCGGCTGGGGACCGTTTATGGACACCCGGCCGCCCCCAGGCGGCTGGGGACCATGTGTGGACACCCGGCCACGGGGCGGCTATTACCGAGTATGGACACCTGGCCGCCCCCTGGCGGCTGGGGACTGAGCATGGACACCCCGCCGCCGGGCGGCTGGGGACTGAGTATGGATACCTCGCTGCCGAAGCAGCCATGAGGTAGTGGCCAGCTTCGGCCTCCTCCAAACTAAAGGCCCCATTTCAAGTGAAAGCTAGCAGTATGGTATTGCAGCCTGCGTGTGGGTGGGTGGTTGGCTGCATATTTGCGCTTGCATTGCAAGGAATGGGGGAGGTACAATTGAACACTGCACTGGGACAAGGACTTGCACGGGGATAGTTGCAAGTCTGCATCTTCTGATGCGGCAAGGATCACTTCTGATGGGCACACTTTTAGGCAGTGACCTGGGAGTCAGAGATGCTTCCAGGGGTCTTCCCCATGCTGTTCCCATGTCTTTTCAGCACTGTATGCATGTGTCACACAGCACATGGCCAGATAAGGTTGTAAAATGTTAAAATGACATTTCCCGGTGAATGCATTTGTCATAGTTGAAAGCAATACAAAAGTGCAAAAACGCATGAAAAATCCTACTTGTGAAAATAGCCCAAGGTGTGGAGGAGTATTTTTGTTTTTGGTTATTTATTTTACCTTATACACAAGTCTTTACCCTGGAAAGGAAATTCCTTAACATATTTCACAGGAAAACCGTTTCAGTTTCGTTTTTGAACGTTTTATTGTGAGCCCGTAAAAGTGGCTTAATACCTCTGACCAAGTTGTTGACAGCAGTGACCTGGGGGTCAGAAATGCTTCCAGGGGTGATCCCCATGCTGCCCCCATGTCTTTTGAGCACTGTGACTATCGTTTTGGGCACTTTTTAGGCTTTCTACAGACTGCCGGGGGTGCCGCCGCAAAAATGTTCGGGTCTCCCATAGACTAACATTGGGCTCGTTGCTCGGGTCGAGCACCCGAGTATCACGGTGAGCTCGGCCTGAGCTTCGAGCACCCGAGCATTTTAGTGCTCGCTCAACACTAATCACTATTTAAAATCCCAATGAGAGCAGACTATTAAAAGAACCCCTCTTGACCTCCGGTTGCGCCGTGGAAATACCTACGATTCCAATATCTCCTATTTTCCATATCCCAACACTGGAAAGGTTGGGATATGGAATTGATGTGGCAGGACTATGTGGAGAATAGATCTGATTTGTTTGTATCCAGACCAAACATATATATACAATGATAGTGGAAAATGACTCAAAATATAAAAAGAAAACGTTAAAAAAAAAAAAAAAATTATAAAAAAAAAATGTTTGAAAAAGAGATGATCTTATAGGTGTCCCTGTAAGTTTTTATGTTTCTGATTTTTGCTAATTGGATTATTAAAATTTGTTCCAGAATCTCATTGAGTCCCTCTTGATGTAAACTATGCAATCTACATATCCAATGCAAATCTTTTCTGTTTAAAGTTGATACCCTATTTCTAGTGTGAGTGGGTA
The DNA here is from genome assembly GCF_046119375.1 of Phyllobates terribilis. Taxonomy (NCBI): domain Eukaryota; kingdom Metazoa; phylum Chordata; class Amphibia; order Anura; family Dendrobatidae; genus Phyllobates; species Phyllobates terribilis. The sequence goes on along the minus strand of NW_027362765.1, from coordinate 596,035,469 downwards.
CTTATTCTAATGGCAATACTCATATAGAGTTGAAATCACTGTCATGTTTTAGAATTATGTGTTTTGAAAGACTTTGTTTTAAAAAAAACTTTTTTCACATTATGTTGATGTCCATTCATTCAGGCTCTTAATGTCTGTGTGGTGCAACCTACATACAATTGAAACCAGAAGTTTACATACAGTATATAAAAAGACACATATGCTTGTTTTTCTCAATATCTGACATGAAATCAGAATAAATCTTTCCCGTTTTAGGTCAATTAGGATTACCATAATTTTTAATATTTGCCAAATGCCAGAATAATGAGAGAGAGAAAGTTTTAAGGCATTTTTATTACTTACTGCAAAGTCAAAAGTTTACATACACTACGATTACTATGCCTTTAAACAATTCTGGTCTGCCCATATGATGATGTCATGTGTTTGGAAGCTTCTGATAGGTTTTTTGGCAACATCTAAGTTAATTAGAGACAAACATGTGGATGTATTTTAGGAACTAGATGGGTTCTGTGTCACAGAGATGACCATGCTTTGGTCCCACATGTGTATATCAACCCAAGGACAAAAGTAAGAGACCTTGTGAAGACGATGGCAAAAGCTGGTAAGATTGTGTCAATATCCACAGTGAAACAAGTACTGTATTAACATGGGCTGAAAGCCACTCTGCCAGGAAGAAGCCATTACTCCAAAAGAAACATAAAAAAGCCATATTAATGTTTGCAAATGCACACAGGAACAAAGACCTTCATTTTTGGAGACATGTCCTGTGATCTGATGAAACTAAAATTGAACTTTTGGGGCATAATGACCATCGTTCTGTTTGGAGAAAAAAGGGAGAAGCTTGGAAGCCTAAGAACACCATCCCAACTGTGAAACACGGGGGTGGCAGCATCATGTTGTGGGGTTGTTTTGCTGCAGGAGGGACTGGTGCATTTCACAAAATAGATGGCATCATGAGACAAGAAGATTATGTGGCAATACTGAAGCAACATCTCAAGACATTAGTCAGGAAGTTTAAAGCTTGGGCGAAAATGGGTCTTCCAAATGGACAATGCATACTGCCAAAATGGTAACAAAGTGGCTTAAGGATTACAAAGTCAATGTTTTGGAGTGGCCATCACAAAGCCCTGATCTCAATCCTGTTGAAAATTTATGGGCAAAGCGGAAAAGGCAGGTAGGAGCAAGGCGACCTAGAAACCTGGATCAGTTACACCAGTTTTGTCAGGAGGAATGGGCCCACATTCCGACCAACTATTGTGAGAAGCTTGTGGAAGGATATCCCAAACGTTTGACCCAAGTCATTTAGTTTAAGGGCAATGGTACCAAATACTAATGAAATGTACAGTAGGGAAAAAAAGTATTTAGTCAGCCACCAATTGTGCAAGTTCTCCCACTTAAAAAGATGAGAGAGGCCTGTAATTGACATCATAGGTAGACCTCAATTATGAGAGACAAAATGAGAAAACAAATCCTGAAAATCACATTGTTTGATTTGGAAAGAAATTTTTTTCAAATTTTGGTGGAAAATGAGTATTTGGTCAATTATAAACAAGCAAGATTTCTGGCTCTCACAGACCTGTAACTTCTTCTTTAAGAGGCTCCTCTGTCCTCCACTCATTACCTGTAGTACTGGCACCTGTTTGAATTTGTTTTCAGTATAGAAGACACCTGTCCGCAACCTCAAACAGTCACACTCCAAACTCCACTATGGTGAAGACCAAAGAGCTGTCAAAGGACACTAGAAACAAAATTGTAGCCCTGCACCAGGCTGGGAAGACTGAATCTGCATTAGGCAAGCAGCTTGGTGTGAAGAAATCAACTGTGGGAGCAATAAGTAGAAAATGGAAGACCTACAAGACCATTTATAATCTCCCTCGATCTGGGGCTCCACACAAGATCTCACCCCGTGGGGTCAAAATGATCTCAAGAATGGTAAGAAAAAATCCCAGAACCACATGGGGGGACCTAGTGAATGACCTGCAGAGAGCTGGGTCCAACGTTACATAGACTACCATCAGTAACACACTACGCCTTGGCAGAGTTGAAAGTCTGTGTTGCCCAGCGACAGCCCCAAAACATCACTGCTCTAGAGGAGATCTGCATGGAGGAATGGGCCAACATACCAGCAACAGTGTGTGACAACTAGTGTTGAGCCACCCCCGTAGTGTTCGAGTTCGGTTCGGTTCGTCGAACACCCGTGTGTTCGCCGAACTGTTCGTCGAACTGTTCGTCGAACACCTTCGAACACCGTTAAAACCAATGGCAGGCAAACAAAAACACATAGAAACACATAGGAAACACCTTCAAAGGTGTCCAAAAGCTGACAAACTGCTCAGAAGACATAACTAACACATGGAAAAGTGACAAGTACATATAGTCATGCGAAAATAAAAGAGGTGGAGGAGTAAAAGGAGGGGGAGACACAGATATAGGCATGTCATGCCCTTCTAAAATCCAAAAAGTGAGAAGCCGACACGGCCAGTCCGCTCCTGCCCGTGCCACCTCCGTGTCGCCGGGTTTGTGCCAGAGCCGCGGTGAACCCTGACGGCCAGCCCCCCTCTCCCAATACTGGTGCCTGTCCGCTGGTGGGTCGAGCGAGCCCCCCTGTGGTGGAGGCAGCTCTAAGCTTTTTAATTTAAATTGTCTCTCTAATTTGAATGAATACACTTTAAATCCATTTACAAGGATCTATTGGAGGGCAAGTCTCATGCCAGCAGCCGCGGTAATTCCAGCTCCAGTAGCGTCCACTAAAGCTGCTGCAGTTAAAAAGCTTTTATAAGGATCGAGCTCGGCTGTCCACCGCAAGGCTTCCTACTGCCAGTCCCAGCCCCTATGCCTTGGGGTGCCTCCTGATGCTCTTCACTAAGTATCCCATGGTCCCGAAGCATTTCCTTTGAAAAAATTAAGTGTCTAAACTACAGGTGGTGCAGCTTGCTTAACAGCCGGGATAATCCGCTTACTAGCAGACACTGCTACTAGGCACAAAGTATTTCCTGGGCTAGATGCAGTTAAAAATTTGTAATTAGATACTCTCGTTGGATGCTGAGAAAGCATTCCATAGAGTCTCCTGGCACGCCATATATGATTCTCTTAAAAAGCTTGGGGTAGGGGTCTAGGGGACCCTTTCATAGCCAAAATCACGGCCCTGTATCGCAATACGTCACCTAGGCTGAAGATAAATGGAACTGTAGCACCCTGAGGGCTCGGTTGCTAAAGACGTATTGCACCTCACCCAGAGGTGTAATATCTCACTCTCAGGTAAGGATGGAGTGTGGATCAGGACCCGACACCTGCATGCATTACACCACATTGCCGTGGGGCAGGGCGACCAATATGCCCCTGAGATGGGCACGACAGTCCCTGTCCCTGGCTGGAGTGGGGGAAGGGAACACTGAGGAAGGGGAACCCTGTAGTGCAGGAGCAGGGAGGAAGCAGTTCCTGGGTGCATTGAGAAGGGAGTATAAAAGGTGGGCACCATCTTAGTTCAGTGCAGAGAAGTCTGAGCAGAAGTGGCAGGGAGCAGGGGCTCTGCATGAGCTCTGCTCCGGAGGCGGGCCTAGTAACAGAGGCCCAGGCCTGGAAGAGGGAGAAGGAAGGAAGAGGAGCGGAGAAGGCTCCAGGAACGAGGAATGAAGGGATCCCAGGGGTGCGGACGGGCGAGTCGCCACCGCACGCCCGAATCCACCTGCGTGGAGGGGTCAGGCCAAAGGGGGAGACCGGTCCCCGAACTAGTGGAGGCAGGAAACGACCCTCAGCTAGAAACCGGGGGCTCTGACATTTTATGTGGCGCAGCCCCTCGCTACACCCGCTAGGAAGGCACCACATAGGGTCAGGGAAACTGGCGCCAAGTTTACCAAGAGGAGGCCCGAGGCAGCCGGACAGAAGTGTTGGTAAGAAAGGCCAGACAAAGGACACACAAAGGGGGTCCTGTGAAGTGCTCCAAAGTTATCTGGGAGTTGTCTGAGCCCCTCACCTGGTGAGCACAGTACGACGTGGGCAGCCGTTACCTGCAGACGTGGTCTGGATAATAAGAACTGTGAGTAAAGGCCCTGAACTGCATCACTGACTCCGTGTCGTTACTGCTGCTGCCCTGCACCATCACCCCCATCCTCCGCATACACTGCCCTGAGGCTATACTCCTCCCGTGGGGAGTTATGCTACGCTCTGCTGCACCCACAACACCAGCCTCAGTGGTCTGCCCTGTACCGGCGGTTCACTCTGACCGCAATCCACGGGTGGCGTAGTCGGACATTTAAACATGAAAACCACATAAATAGTTCCGCCACTGGTTTGACCGCCCTGAGCCACGGAACTGGGTCGCCGCCACGAAGACTACAACCACCAGCATCCACCAAAAAGGGTCCGGCTCCGGGTGTCCCAAGGCCCAGGGGGTGCGTCAGAACATTTTCATCACCTTTCACAATCACCAATGGGACAAGGCAGTGATGTCCTCTGTCCCCTCTCTTATACATCCTAGTGACGGAGCACCTGCTCTCATCAATTCGCCATAACCCCAATATTAGGTGGATTGAGGTGGGAGGCACCGAGTACAAGTGCTCTCTATTTGCTGATGATGTCCTAGTATATATCACTCAATCACATATATCCATCCATGCTGTTATGGCTGAAATAGATCACTTTGTTACATGGTAAAATTTTAAAATCAATGCAGCGAAGTCTGAGGCCCTCGATGTCTCCCTCCCCAAATCCATATAGGATTCCATCCAGTCCAATTTTCCCTTTGCCTGGCCCTCACAGGGTATCAAATACTTAGGAATTCCTATTCATAGAGACCTCTCCCATCTATGTTATCTTAATTTGGGGCCCTTTATTGAACAACTCCATACAGACCACGGTTGGCAAGTTAGAACTGTAAGATTCACTACGTGAACCACTGGTGTTTTGTGGAAAAGCACATGTACACTGCGTTCCAAATTATTATACAAAAAGTGTTTAGGAGTGAGAAGGGAAGAATTTGTTTGTTTGTCAGTTAAACTCATTGATGGTGATGTGTGTCAGGGCTCTTTATATCACTGTAAGCAATTGCAGACACCTGTGCTAATTAGTTTGGCAGGTGTGTCCAATGAAAGGCAAGACTACTTAAGAAGGCTCTCTCACATTATTAAGCAGCCTACATTTTCTGCCAAAATGGGAAAGAAAAAGGATGTGTCGGCTGCTGAGAAGCAACAAATTGTGGAGTGTTTAGGTCAAGGCATGACTACAATCAACATTGTGCGATGATCAGGATGAAGTGTCTTGGCAATCAAGAAGTATGTAGCTGATTCACAGTACACACGTGTGCGTGCTGATAAGGGCAAATTGAGGACTCTTTCCTACAGGCAATTACGTCAGGTTGAAAGAGCAGCGGCAAAAAAGCCTTGTCATAGCAGCAGACAAGTTTTTGAAGCTGCTTGTGCCTCCAACGTCCCCCGAACAACAAGATGCAGGGTCCTTCAGAGGTTTGCAGCTGTGCATGCGCCATCCTGTCGACCTCCTCTATCCACTTCACACAAGCAGAAACGGCTCCAGTGGGCCAAACATTACATGAAGACTGATTTCAAAACTGTTTTGTTCACGGATGAGTGCTGTGCAGCGCTCGATGGTCCAGATGGATGGAGTGGAGGATGGCTGGTTGATGGACACCCCACGCAAACACGACTACAGCGCCAACAAGGAGGAGGTGGAGTAATGTTTTGGGCTGGAATCATGGGGAGAGAGATTGTCGGCCCCTTTAGGATCCCTGAAGGCGCTAAAGATGAACTCCATAATGTATGTGGATTTTCTCAAACAGCACTTCCTGCCATGGTTCAAGAAGAAGAACCGTGTATTTCACAGCAAGATCATTTTTCTGCATGATAATGCACCATCTCATGCTGCACATAAAACATCTGCATCTCTGGCTGATATGGGCATAAAAGGGGACAAACTTATGGTGTGACCCCCATGCTCCCCTGACCTCTACCCCATTCAGAACCTTTGGAGCATCATTAAAAGGAGTGTCTATGATGGCGGGAGGCAGTTCACATCTAAGCAACAGCTCTGGGAGGGTATTCTGTCCTCATGCAAAACAATTGAAGCAGAAACCATCCAAAACCTGACAAATTCAATGGACGAGAGAGTTCAGAAGCTCCTTTCGAACAAGGGGTCCTATGTGAAAATGTAACATCACCTAGAATAAAGTTTTGAGTTGAAAACTGTTTGATTTCAGTTTTTAACAACCTGCTAATGCTTATAATTTCAAAAATGACCATTTTTTTGGTCTTTATTAAAATGAAAAGGTTGATCGAAAAGTTTGGGGGATCTAAGAGTGTGGCAACCCAGTAGTCATGATTACTTCGAATTCTGACAATATGAGGGTCATGCTGCAGGTAGTGCAGCAAGAAGGCACTTATGTGCCTTGCGCATCTCGGAGCCCCAAAATTATTTTCCGGGCTAGATGCAGCTAAAAATTATTTTTAATTTTAAATCTGGTGAAGCTTTAGTATAGATGGCCTAATAGGATCAGTGCTGCACACTGCTACAAAGCCCAAATTATTTTCCAGTCAAGATACAGATAAACATGATTAGTAATTTGAAAGCTTAAAACGGTTGGTAGGGTGATTTTAACCAATCATCAAGCTTTTACTCTCCCCAGGATGACACAGGGGTAGAAAAGTCGTTTCGGATCCATGATTTGTTCATCTTTATGAACGTGAGTCTGTCTACATTATCAGTGGAGAGCCGCGTGCGCTTATCTGTCAGCACACCACCAGCAGCGCTGAACACACGTTCAGACAGAACGCTGGCTGCGGGGCATGACAAGATCTCCAAGGCGTAAGTGGCTAGCTCCGGCCATTTATCCAGATTGGAAGCCCAAAAAGAGCAAGGGTCCAGTGACACAGTCGTGGCTTCAATGTTTACTTGGAGATACTCCTGTACCATCGTCTCTAGGCATTGACTATGTGTCAGACTTCTTGTCTCCTGTGGCCTTGCAAAGGATGGGCTAAAAAAGTGGTGAAATGATTCCGCAAAATTGATGTTACCAGCAGATACTGTGGTTCTGTCACGGTTTGAGTGCTGAACACTTGACGGTCCCACGGTTGGCAAGTTGGAACTGTGAGATTCACTACGTGCACCACTGGTATTTTGTGGAAAAGCACATGTAAGATTCTGCAACAGTCTCTGCTGATACTCCTGCATGCGTGCATCCCTTTCTATGGCAGGAATAATTTCTGCAAATTTACTTTTGTACCGGGGATCTAACAGTGTGGCAACCCAGTAGTCAGGATTATTTCTAATTCTCACAATTCGAGGGTCATGTTGCAGGTAGTGCAGCAAGAAGGCACTCATGTGTGTTGCGCATCCAGGAGCACCAAGTCCCTGTTGTGTTGGTGGCGAGGTAACAATCATGCTTCCTTCCTCTGTCCTCTCCCCCCAACCTCGCACAACAGAAATGTGATCAAGGTCTCCCTCATCTGATGAGTCTTCCATCAGTTCGTCCTCCACTTCTTCCTGGGCTCCTGCACCTTCCTCACTAGTTTGGCTGCTACCATGCGCCCTGGTAAAATCATCTCCCCCACCCTCACATGCCTGCCGCCCTGGTGCTGCCGACCGTCTGGACCTTGCAGATGTTAGCCCTTCCGCATACAACTCCTCCTCCTCTACTTCCTCCACCTCCTCTTGTGCCACCACCTGACTCCGAATTCTGTTTAACATGTGCTCCAGCATGTAAATCACCGGAATAGTCATGCTGATAATGGCATCGTCAGCACTAAACATCTTCGTCGCCATTTCAAAACTGTGCAGAAGGGTGCATAGGTCCCTGATCTGAGACCACTCCTCCAGCGTGATTTGCCCCACCTCTGAATCTCGTTGGCCCAGGCTATACGTCAGAACGTATTGCACCACGGCTTGTCGGTGCTGCCACAGTCGCTGCAACATGTGCAGAGTTGAATTCCACCGGGTAGGCACATCGCATTTTAGCCGGTGAAGTGGCAGGCCCAACGACTTCTGTAGAGATGTAAGTCGCTGAGCTGCGGGATGCGAACGGCGGAAGTGAGCACACAGCGACCGTGCCCTCTGCAGAAGGCCATCTAGTCTGGGATAGTGGGCTAAAAATTGCTGGACAACCAGGTTCAACACGTGAGCCATACAAGGCACGTGTGTGACATTGCCCCGGCGAAGGGCCGCACCCAGGTTTGCAGCATTGTCGCACACGGCCTTCCCTGGTTTCAGGTCCAGTGGAGACAACCATTCATGAAATTGGTTCTCCAGAGCTGACCACAACTCCTCAGCTGTGTGACTCACATTTCCCAGACATTTCAATGTAAAAACCGCCTGATGACGTTGAGCCCTACTGCCAGCATAGTAAGGAGGTGTGCAGGATCCCTTCTGCGCAGTTAGAAAGCTTGTGGCATGACCAGACAGGCTTTGGGTGCAGGTGGAAGACCGAGAGGAGGTTGAGGAGGCAGAAGCAGTGGAGGAAAAATGACATAAAGAGGATTGACGCACAACTCGTGGGGACGGCAAGACTTGGACAGCAGCCCCTTGTCCTGCTGTCACCATAGTTACCCAGTGCCCAGTCAGCGACATGTAACGCCCCTGTCCATGCCTACTCGTCCAAGTGTCTGTGGTGAAATGCACCCTGTCACACACAGAGTTTCTCAAAGAAGCGGTGATGTTGTGTGCGACATGCTGGTGGAGCGCAGGCACACCTTTCTTTGAGAAGTAGTGCCGACTGGGCATCTGGTACTGGGGCACTGCGACGGACATAAGGTCTCGAAAATCCTCTGTGTCCACCAGGCGGAAAGGCAGCATTTCTGTAGCCAAGAGCTTGCAGATGGTGAAATTCAACCTCTTAGCTTTCTCATGGCTAGGAGGAAATGGTCTTTTACTTGTCCACATCTGAGGGACCGAGGGCTGGCTATTGTGCTTAGACGGGGTTGATAAGGGTGTCCCCGGCAAACTGCCGGTCTGTGAGGAAGATGCAGGCGGACATGTTAGGTTGCCTTGATCCAAAGGTGGTGCTATCGATGTCGGACAGCGCTCAAGACCAGCTGGTGTTACCACCTCCAAAGAAAATGATGACCTGCCAATCACGCTGGCTGTTGCGGGTAAAGAGGTGGCAGGTCTGCGCCCCAAAACAGGTGTGACTGCTGTCCCCCCAGTCACAGAGGATGAAGAGGCCGCGGATGCACAAGATATGGCAGACGGTGGTTGGCCCGGCCGGCTAGACCGCATTGTAGCACACTGAGCTTCCCACTGCAACTTATGCTTCATGTCCATGTGCCGGTTCATGCATGAAGTACTCAAACTATGTATTTTTTGGCCTCTACTTAGCTTTTGCTGACAAATGTTACAGATAACACGAGTTGGGTCATCTTTATCGATCTGAAAAAATGCCCAGGCTATGCAAGGCTTAGCACCCATGCGACCTGAAGAGCCACCACGACTTGTGGTGAGAGGCAGAGTTGTGTTTGAGGATGCAGTTGTTGACGTGCTTCCAGTACTACGTCTCTGTCCAGGAAGGCGCAACCTGACCTCGTCGTCACTAGCATCTTCCTCCACCTCCTCTGCTGACCTCATCTCTTGGCTGACTGTGGGTTGACAGTAAGTGGGATCTCCGACCTCATCATCATCACCCTGTGCGTTATCACACCCGTCGTCCTCAGAGCCAACCTGTTCCTGCCCTGACAAAAAACTAAAGTTGTCGCTCCAATCAGGTATTTGAGTCTTATCATCGTCTTCCTCATTGTCTCCACCAACAGGAGTTACAGTTTGGGAATGAGGGTCTACATTATGGTCAGAACCTTCTGCGTCTGGTCCTGGATCCGACTCATAAAGATTCTGGGCATCAGTGCAGATCATTTCCTCGTCTGGATTCACAGAAGCGCTGGAGTCGACCTCTGATTCCCAGGCTATAGTATGAGTAAACAGCTCTGCAGACTCAACCATCTGTTCTACCTCATACTCAGACGGGCAGCTGGAGATTTGGGAGCTGTGAGGAAGCAAGTGCGATTTGGGTGACACCTTTGAGGACTGGAGTATTTGTGATGTTGAAGTTGATGTGGAGGAGAGCCCACTTAAAGGAGCACTTGATATCCGTTGAAGCACCTGCTGTTTTTGTGCCTCATCTGGAATTTGTAGCGATTGGCGTGGCCGTAAGAAAGGGATCTTATCACATTGTCCGCTAAAAGAAGTAGACATTTTAGTTTGGCTGGAAGATGGTCTTTCTTCTGCACCTACCCCACGGACACAACCTTTTTTCCCCTTCCCAACACGCCTATTCCCCTTTCCACCAGCAGCAGGCCTTTTTCCACTCATTTTGGTGGTTAACTAATTCACAACTCTGGAGTTGTTTGCACAAAAAAACAATGGATGGTAACCGAGCAGAGCTGAGTGGCCAAACTGTGGTATTAGGCCAAAACTATTGGCTGGGTTAGATGCAGAAAAAAAATATTTTTAATTTGCAACCTGATGGAGGTCAGTATAGATGGACTAATAGACCAAGTCCCACACACCGCTAGAAGCCCAAATATTTTTTCAGAGCTAGATGCAGAAATTTTTTTTATTCAATTTGCAACCTGATGGAGGTCAGTATAGATGGACTAATAGACCAAGTCCCACACACTGCTAGAAGCCCAAATATTTTTTCAGAGCTAGATGCAGAAAAAAATTATTTTTAATTTGCAACCTGATGGAGGTCAGTATAGATGGACTAATAGACCAAGTCCCACACACTGCTAGAAGCCCAAGTATTTTTTCAGAGCTAGATGCAGAAAAAAATTATTTTTAATTTGCAACCTGATGGAGGTCAGTATAGATGGACTAATAGAACAAGTCCCACACGCTGCTAGAAGCCCAAATATTTTTTCAGAGATAAATGAAGAAAAAAATTATTTTTAATTTGCAACCTGATGGAGGTCAGTATAGATGGACTAATAGACCAAGTCCCACACACTGCTAGAAGCCCAAATATTTTTTCAGAGCTAGATGCAGAAAAAAATTATTTTTAATTTGCAACCTGATGGAGGTCAGTATAGATGGACTAATAGACCAAGTCCCACACACCGCTAGAAGCCCAAATATTTTTTCAGAGCTAGATGCAGAAAAAAATTATATTCAATTTGCAACCTGCTGGAGGTCAGTATAGAAGGACTAATAGAACAAGTCCCACACACTGCTAGAAGCCCAAATATTTTTTCAGAGCTAAATGAAGAAAAAAATTATTTTTAATTTGCAACCTGATGGAGGTCAGTATAGATGGACTAATAGACCAAGTCCCACACACCGCTAGAAGCCCAAATATTTTTTCAGAGCTAGATGCAGAAAATTTTTTTATTCAATTTGCAACCTGATGGAGGTCAGTATAGATGGACTAATAGACCAAGTCCCACACACTGCTAGAAGCCCAAATATTTTTTCAGAGCTAGATGCAGAAAAAAATTATTTTTAATTTGCAACCTGATGGAGGTCAGTATAGATGGACTAATAGACCAAGTCCCACACACTGCTAGAAGCCCAAATATTTTTTCAGAGCTAGATGCAGAAAAAAATTATTTTTAATTTGCAACCTGATGGAGGTCAGTATAGATGGACTAATAGAACAAGTCCCACACGCTGCTAAAAGCCCAAATATTTTTTCAGAGATAAATGAAGAAAAAAATTATTTTTAATTTGCAACCTGATGGAGGTCAGTATAGATGGACTAATAGACCAATTCCCACACACTGCTAGAAGCCCAAATATTTTTTCAGAGCTAGATGCAGAAAAAAATTATTTTTAATTTGCAACCTGATGGAGGTCAGTATAGATGGACTAATAGACCAAGTCCCACACACCGCTAGAAGCCCAAATATTTTTTCAGAGCTAGATGCAGAAAAAAATTATATTCAATTTGCAACCTGCTGGAGGTCAGTATAGAAGGACTAATAGAACAAGTCCCACACACTGCTAGAAGCCCAAATATTTTTTCAGAGCTAAATGAAGAAAAAAATTATTTTTAATTTGCAACCTGATGGAGGTCAGTATAGATGGACTAATAGACCAAGTCCCACACACTGCTAGAAGCCCAAATATTTTTTCAGAGCTAGATGCAGAAAAAAATTATTTTTAATTTGCAACCTGATGGAGGTCAGTATAGATGGACTAATAGACCAAGTCCCACACACCGCTAGAAGCCCAAATATTTTTTCAGAGCTAGATGCAGAAAAAAATTATATTCAATTTGCAACCTGCTGGAGGTCAGTATAGAAGGACTAATAGAACAAGTCCCACACACTGCTAGAAGCCCAAATATTTTTTCAGAGCTAAATGAAGAAAAAAATTATTTTTAATTTGCAACCTGATGGAGGTCAGTATAGATGGACTAATAGACCAAGTCCCACACACTGCTAGAAGCCCAAATATTTTTTCAGAGCTAGATGCAGAAAAAAATTATATTCAGTTTGCAACCTGATGGAGGTCAGTATAGATGGACTAATAGAATGATGCTATGCCCAAAAGATTTTACTTCACTAGGTGCAGTAAAAAAATTGGTATTCTATACACAGGTGGTATATCTTGCAACACAGATAGGCTACTCCACTGACTAACACACTCTGCAATAGGCCAAAAAGGATTAGCTTTGCTAGATTCAGCCAAATGCTGTGAAAAAAACTTGCACAGCACTGGCACAGACCTGCCTGGCAAAAACTGATAGGAACTGATGTAACCTAGTCCTGAAAAGGACTCCAATTACAATTAGTCTTTACTCCCACAATCTATCTATTTAAGAGCACAGACCTGCCTGATAAAAGTCGTAGGAAATGCTGTAACCTAGTCCTTAAAAGGACTGCAATCACAACTATTCCCTACTCCCAAGCTATCTGTATATTTGTGCGAAAATTGGCTTGAAATTAACAAGGTATAGCGCACACAGCAACAGCGGTGCCGTCTAACACGCAGCTGCAGCAGTGAGAAAATGGTGGCGACGGGGAAAATGGCTTGGTCTTATAGGGCAAGGACATGTGACATACACTGCCAATCACACATGCCCTTGCTTGTGTGAAAAAAAGCACTTCGCTCCGTGTGTGCGCTGCTGATAAGCTGACAGATTGCACCTCCCCACTGCAAATGCGGGAAAGAGAAAAAAAAATGGAGATCTTCATTGTTCCTGCAGAGATCCATCCCCTGCCCCTCCCCCCGCCCCGCTGTACACTCAAACTGCGTATTAACATTAATTTTCATCATTACTGAGAAAAAATCCAGTTATGATTTTGGTGCACGAACAGTTATCGAACATAACCTCGAACAGCCGAATTTTTCTCAAATTGTTCGTGTTCGCCGACCGGCTCGAACACCGCCCAAAACAGCTCGAATTTGAGATTGGCGAACAGTTCGAGTAGAACAACGCTCATCTCTAGTGACAACCTTGTGAAAACTTACAGAAAATGTTTGACCTATGTCATTGCCAACAAAGGATATATAACAAAGTATTGAGATGAACTTTTGTTATTGACCAAATACCTATTTTCCACCAAAAAAATTTTAAAAAATTCTATCCAAATCAGACAATGTGATTTTCAGAATTTGTTTTCTCATTTTGTCTCTCATAGTTGAGGTCTACCTATGATGTCAATTACAGGCCTCTCTCATCTTTTTAAGTGGGAGAACTTACACAATTGGTGACTGACTAAATACTTTTTTCCCCACTATATGTAAACTTTTGACTTTGCAGTAAGTAATAAAAATGCCTTTTCTCATTCTCTCTCTCATTATTCTGGCATTTGGCAAATATTAAAAATTATGGTAATCCTAATTGGCCTAAAACGGGAAAGGTTTATTCTGATTTCATGTCAGATATTGAGAAAAACATGCATATGTGTCTTATACAGTGTATGTAAACGTCTGGTTTCAACTGTATACACATGTGATTGAGTTAATAACAAAATCTGAGTTACATGATAACTCTTGTTTGAGGTGATATTTGATGTTAGGATTTTTTGTTTGGATAGATTTTACTCCTTGATTTATCCATGATAATTTTGCAACATCGGCATTATTTCTTTCCACATTTAAATGCTCCATTTTCACTTTTTCCACTTTTTTCCACAATGGCTTTCCTTTTTCCACATCAATTCCAGGGGATTGATCCTGACCTCATTTACATTTTTATTTTTATCCCCTTCTTTTCTCAAAAAACTGGGTGCAACACAATTTTTCATACCTCTACGAAATGTTATAATAGGTCTATGTGGAATGATCTTCTTGAGTATGGGATCTTTTAATACACTTCTAATGAGTTTATTGCCTTTATTATTATTGTCTTCATTATAAGTGGTTATAAAGCTATATTTCCATAACGATATATCTCTATCCATTTTAGAATTTTTATTATGATTTTTTTTATTTTGATTTTTTTCAGAACCACTGAGGCATTCTTTCTGGGTTAAATTTAAATTGTTCAAATATGCTCTCTCAACTAATGCTTTGGAGTACCCTTTCTCTTTAAATCTAGTGGATAAGATGTGCGATTGTGAGACGTAATCAATGGTAGATGTGAAGTTACGTCTGATGCGTCTAAACTGACTTTTCGGAATGTTTTTTTTCCATTTTAAATAATGAGAACTAGAGCATTCAAGGTATCCACTGGCATCCACAGCTTTGAAGTGTATTTTACTTCTAATCGAATTACACCTACATTATGATATACCGTATATTCCGGCGTATAAGACGACCTGGTGTATAAGACGACCCCCCTACTTTCCTGTTAAAATATAGAGTTTAGGATATATTCACCGTATAAGACTACCCCTTTTCCAACGCATACCAAACACCGGTAAAAATTTAAAAAAAACAGATTTGAATTTAACATGGTCCTTTTTTAATTTAAATTCTTATGACATGCAGGTATATAGCAGGAAAACTGTCACTCATAAACATATTAAAATAGGGGGGACCCCACGTCATTTTTTGGGGGGGTCCCCCATTCTAATAGCTAGTAAAGGCTAGGTATTCAGCTGGGGGCTGATATTAGTAGCCTGGGAAGCTCCGTGGGTATTACCCCCTTCCCAGACTTCAAACATCTGCCCCAGCCGTCTGCTTAACCTCCGCTAGAGACTATAATGATGGTGGATCCCACGCCAATTTTCTTTTTAAAAAATCCTTTATTTTAACACTAAATGACAATTGAGGGGTTAATAAAGATGCAGTCCCTAAATTATTATTAATTTTGTAATTAATTTTTCCCAAAAATGTTGACGTGGGCTTCGCCATATTTTTGTGTCCAGCCAGGTACAGCAGGCAGGAACGGGCTGCCCCCAACCACCAGCTGCCTATTTGTACCTGGCCGGACACAACAATATAGGGAAGCCCTTTTTTTTTTAATTATTTCATGAAATAATTTTAAAAAAAAAGACGTGGGGCTTCGCCCTATTTTTGTGTCCAGCCAGGTACAACTAGGCAGCTGGGGGCTGGAATCTGCAGCGCAGGGAGGCCCAAGCTTTCTGGCCCCCCCCCGCTGCAAATTGCAGTCCGCAGCCACCCCGGAAAATGGCGCGTCCATAGAAGCGCCATCTTCTGGCGCTGTACCCAACTCATCCAGGGCCCTGGTGCGGTGGCTCACTGGGTAATAAAGGGGTTAGGGCCAGCTTGGCATTATCAGCTGGCCCTAAGCCCGAAATTCATGGGGTCACGCCAATATTAGACATGACCACCATGAATTTCTAGTAAAGTAATTAAAAAAAACACAAACACCCAGAATAAAGTCCTTTAATTGAAATAAAGACACAATTTTTTAATGTTCTAAATTAAACCATACTTACCATCACGCCCATTCCAGCTGAAGCCAACGATCTCCTGTAATAAAAGTAAAATAATAAAGCAACCTCATCCTTACCTCTCCATGGTTCCCAGGACCGGTCCAGCTCTGCTACATTCACATGACAGGCTGCACCGCAGCAGAACGCTGCCGTTCAGCTTGCCATGCGGCAGACACTGAGAAGCGCAGGCATGCTTGTGCTCCTCAGTGTCTGACTGTGACGGCATCCAGATGAGCCGAGATCATGTCCAATGAACTTGGCTCACCTCATGCACGTCACTGACAGCGTGGGAAAATTCTCCTGCTCCCCGCATGCGCAGTAGAAGTTTCCCACGCTGTCAGTGACGGACGTCCAGGAGGTGAGCTGAGTTCATTGTCGGCTCATCTGGATGCCGTCACAGCGAGACACTGAGGAGCGCAAGCATGCCTGCGCTTCTCAGTGTGTGCGGGATGACAGGCTGGATGGCGGCGTTCTGCTGCGGTCCAGCCTGTCATCTCGATGTAGCAGAGCTGAAGCTGTCCTGGGAACCATGGAAAGGTAAGGATGAGGTTGCTTTATTATTTTACTTTTATTGCAGGAGATCGTTGGCTTCAGCTGGAATGGGCGTGATGGTAAGTATGGTTTAATTTAGAACAATAAAGAATTGTGTGTTTATTTCAATTAAAGGACTTTATTCTGGGTGTTTATGTTTTTTTTAACTTTTACTATGGGGTTAGTAATGGGGGTGTCTTATAGACGCCTCTCCATTACTAACCTGGGCTTGATGTCAGCTGGCATTATAAGCTGACATCAACCCCAGCCCTATTACCCCCTGCCACCGCACCAGGGCAGCGTGGAAGAGCGAGGCTAAGTGCCAGAATTGGCGCATCCTATGGATGCGCCATTTCTGGGGCAGCTGACGGCTGGTGTTTCTAGCCTGGGAGGGGGCCAATATTCATGGCTCCCTTCCTGGGCTATTAATATCAGCCCCCAGCTGTCTGCCTAGCCTTTGCTAGCTATTAAATTAGGGGGGACCCCACGTCATTTTTTTTGGGGGGTCCCCCATTTTAATAGCTAGTAAAGGCTATGTATTCAGCTGGGGGCTGATATTAGTAGCCTGGGAAGCTCCGTGGGTATTACCCCCTTCCCAGGCTTCAAACATCTGCCCCAGCCGTCTGCTTAACCTCCGCTAGAGACTAAAATTAAGGGGAACCCCACGCCAATTTTTTTTTAAATAAATCCGTTATTTTAACACTAGATGACAAGTACAGTAACCAGCACTGTCACTGTACTTCATATATATGTGACTGACATGTTTCTATCTATCTAATCTATGTGTGATGCTCTATCTTTCTGTTATAAATTGTCGGGTACAGATGCTGAATTGCCGGCCGGCTTTTTTAAAGAGACGGTGCATGAAAACACTAATATTTGTTTTAATAAATCCTTTACACTAAATGACAAGTACAGTAAGCAACACTGTCACTGTACTTCATATATATGTGACTGACATGTTTCTATCTATCTAATCTATGTGTGATGCTCTATTCTTTCTATTCTAAATTGTCGGGTGCCGGCTTATGCCGCTGCTGAATTGCCGGCTTTTCATATATTGTCACAGAAGCGATGCGAACTTCCCAGCTCCGGACACAGCGCAGCGCTTCTGTGACAAGTGAAAGCTGTCAGCACAGAAGCCCTGCGCTGTGTCCGGAGCTGGGAATACGCAGCGATGTGTCCGTTTCAGCACAGAAGCGCTGACTGTCTGGACCTACCGCCGCCGTATTTTAACTCCCTCCACCTTATATTAACTCCGACATGGCAGGGATACGGCCACGGCAGCTTATTAACACCCCCAGAGTATCCCCGCATGTCAATTTCTGAAAGTTCAAAAGCATTACCGGCGTATAAGACGACCCCAGACTAGACAGAAGATTTTTCAGTCTTCAAAAGTCGTCTTATACGCCGGAATATACGGTAGTTCAAGGTCAAGGAACACAATTTTTCCTTGGAAATCTGTGCAGTAAATGTTAACCCACAAGAGTTCTTATTTAACTCATTTATGAAATGGAGGGCTTTCAGATCCGTGCCTTTCCAGAGTAATAAAAGGTTTTCAATGAAACAACTGTAATGGACTCTATTGGCACTGTATTTAGGTGACATGATAGGTGATAGGGACTCGAATCGACCAATACACAGATTAGTGAAACTTGGGGCGAATCGAGTCCCCATCGCAGTGCCGAACTGCTGAAAGTATAGTGTATCCTGAAACACAAAGAGATTGTGCTCCAGGATAAAATGGAGACCATCCAATAAGAACCTTTGTTGTTTTGTTCTAATTGTAGGGTCTCTAGATAAATAATGCTCTATAGCTGGCAATCGCAAGTGGTGTTTAATGATTGATTAGACAGCAAAAACATCCAGGGTAATAAAAATGAAGTTTTCTTCCCATTGTATATTTTCCATTTCAAGATCAGTTGTGTAGAGTTTTTCAGGTAAGAGAGTAGTTTGGTCACATACCCTGGTAGGAACAGGTCAATATAATGAGACAAAGAGCTTGTGAGCGGGATTTCTTTCCTGGTATCCGGGATCTTTGGAGAGAAAAACTTTGGGCATCAGTTTAATGCTGTGGTGAAGCAGTGAGCAACACGCTGCCTGTCCTATCACTCTCTGTCTTCTCTACAAGATGTTAGCATGCTGGTGTAGGGATGTGGACTGTCTTACCCTGCCCTGAAGACAACAGACGCAGTAGGTGAATACCGTTGTGCAGTATTATATGTGAAAGTAACGTGTGTCTAATGTAATGTAAAGTGATATAATGTATTATGGTGATGTACAGTTTATAAAGTGTTGGAGCATAATATGAATATAGCATAAGGATAAACTTAGGACAGCATAGGATATAGAACAGGTTAGCATGTAGATAGGAAATAGTTAAGGTTAGGATTAACCCAGTGGGAGGGCATTAGTGCTGATAAGAAGGGGTGCACTTCCTGGCTAGAAGGAGCCAGGGAAGTGTGGAGTGAGTTCAAGTTCAGGTGGGGTGCTGGGTTGCAATGGTTAGCATGGGCCAAATGTTCAGGGCAGTGGGCGGCCAATGGAGATCCCTGATGGACATTCCAAGAGAGTCTGGAGCCTAGGACTCGGGCCAGGTACAATGGAGTGGACCTGGCCTTCCGACATTACGAGGTCAATGGACATGGAGTTACATGAGGGACAGATGGCTGATTCAGGGTGCACTGCCGGAGTGGATAACAAATCCCTGGGGCTGATGGAATCAGTGGCCTTGGGGGTAGTTCAGAATGAACGTGTGACAGAACAGAAGAGGAGTTGTGCTAAGGAAAAAGGAACTGTGAATTGCTGTGCCCTATGCCACCTGTACCCACCTGATAAACTTGGACTGTTTAGTAAAAGTTTGACTGTTGCAAAGAACCTGGTGTCCCATGTATTGTGTATGACGGCTCCTGAGGATAGAGGCAGCGGAGACCTGCAGCCTACAAGTGAGTGTGATGCACCCCACACTCTACAGCACACTAGGACTGGGACATCCCTTGTCTATAAAGTACCAGAGAGCAACCGGATAGAAACTCAGTTGTGACTACCGCTCTGCAGCACTTTACATTGGCAAAGCTCACAATAACTTCACTGCATCAACTTACCTGCTCCAGTCTGCTCTTGAGTGCAGAGCCAAAGAGGCCTCAGCGTGGATCAGATCAGGTGAGTATAAACTTTATTTTTGTGTAAGGAGTGAGGCACATAGAGGACATTATTACTGAAGGGGGCACTCTGGGTGGCTGTTATTAGAGAAAGCAGATTATTACTGAAGGGTGCATTACTGCTGGGGGGCATTATTACTGAATGGTGCACTCTGGGAGGGAGGCATTACTACTGAAGAGGGACTATGGGTGGCTTAATACTGAAAGGGCCACTATTGAAGGGGGATCATTATTACTGAAAGTGGACAATATTACTGGAGCGAGCACTCTGGGAGAATTTTTCTTACTGAAAGGGCACTTTTGTGGGCATTTTTTAAGCATAGATTAAAAAAAATACATAAAAGGATATTCAATCATCCCATGACAGGAAGTGACACACACAGGGAAGTGTTGTCACAATCCCCTAAGCTAGTGTGAACCAAGACAATTCCATCCACGCCTCCACGGAGTGAATCCAATTGGTAATGTAGCACCCCGAGGGCTCGGTCGCTACAGAGGTATTGCACCTCTGCCAGAGGTGTGATATTCCACTTCCGGGTAAGGATGGAGTATGGGCCAGGGCTCAGGTAGCTGCATGCAGCACACACACCCCATTTCCGAGGGACAGCTCAACGGTGCTCCCATTAGACAGTAATGCAGGCACGACAGAATCTGTCCCTGGCTGGAGTGGGGAGTGGGGAGGAAAACCCGGTGATGTAGGAGCAGTAGGGGACGGTTCCTGAGCGTAGGTAGGAGCTCATTGGTTGCTGGTCACCTGGGCTCAAGTTCTAGAGGGAGGTATAAAAGGTGGGCACCATCTTAGATCAGGGTCAGTTCAGTCAGAAGAGAAGACAGGCAGCAGAGGCTCTGTAGGAGCTCTGCTCAGGAGTGGGCCTAGAGAAGAGGCCGAGAAAGGAAGAAGAGAAGGAACAGGAAAGAAGGTGAAGAGAGAGAGAGAAACAGAAGGGCTTAGGAACAAGAAGGTGGAAGGGACCCTAAGAACCCATGAGAATACCGGGTGAAGGGTCAGGCAGATTAAGGGTACCGGATCCCAAGTTGGTGGAGGAAAAACTACCCTCAGCCAAAGACCGGAGGTCGTGACCATTTATTGGTGCGACACCTCAACATACCTGCTAGGAAGGCACCATATAGGACAGAGGGAAACGGCGCCCACGTTTACCCGCGCAGATCCGCGGCAGCTGGACAAAAGTGGGTCACTGGTGAGGCAGGCCAGAGAAAGGATAGAAGGGAGTCCTGTGCTCTACTCCGGAATTGCCTGGGGGTTGACCGAGCCCCTCACCTGGTGGACGCAGCACGGCTTGGGCGGTCATTGCCTGTACAGAAGTGACCTGGAGCATATGAACTGTGAGTAAAAGGCATCGGACTGCAGTACGTTGTTTGTGTGTTCCTTGCTCCTCCAGCACTAACGGTACCGGGACTCTCCTCACCATCACCCTCACCATCTCCTGCACTGCCCTGGGGCTACACTCTTCCCGTGGGGAGTTATACAATCTCAGCTGCACACACCACCAGCCTCAGGGGATTACCTTGCAGCGGCGGTTCATAATCATCGCAATCCACGGGTGGCGTAGTCGGACATCACTTAAAACCTATAAAGGGACTTCCACTGGTCTGACCACCCTGAGCCACGGACCGGGTTGCCACTACTACCCCCATCGTCTCCCTATTGCCCGGCTCCGAGTGCCCCGCGGCCCAGGGGGCGAGTCAGTAATGTCTCAGTCCATCAATGTGGAAATGCTGCTGGTGCTGGCCCTGACCAACACCACACATCATGAGGTAGTTAGTTGAGTCATCGACTATATATCTCGCACCATCAATGATGATGCTGAGGAGGCCTTTTGCCTCAGTATGGCCCAGCATCTGCGCAAAGTTCTTGAGGACATCCGTATCCTCACAAAAGCTGCTCTGCTACTCCTCCTCAATGCTGTGATCCCGCCCATGACATCCAGGAAGTATTTGACCTTCTGGAAACAAGACAGCTGAGACATGGCCACAGGCAACAGCCACCCAGCTATATTTCCTCCCAGCCACCACCTCCATCATCAGCAGCAGCACTACCAGCAGCACCACCAGCCCAACCATCTTGCCTACTGCATAGCTACCATGCTGTCCACTCTAAGCAGCAATACTTCACTGGCCCAATAGAAGAATGGCATTATAGTCCACAGATCCATAACTACTATGTGGGTCACAGAAGGCAATGACATCCCAGGGAACACCACCTGGATCCAGAATTTGCACTTACTGGCCATGGCAGCTATGGGCCCCCACAAGCACACCCATACCACCCCCTCTTTCAACCCACGCCCATCCATGTTGTCATATGTTCTCTCCCTCATCGTTCTACCCAACCTAACCCTACTCCCAGTCCGCCCCCCCCCCTTCCACATCCCCTCCCTCATTTTATAGCTTATAATTTTGGGGGGATTTACCATTAGCTCTAAACAATACTTGTTTATAGTGTTTGTGGCTTGTCTAGCATTTTGCCTGAGTTAAGGATGTTTTTTAATTTGTAATTATGTAAATAAACATAGTTTCAGTTGTTATTGCAATTTGCAGTACTGTTTTTATTTTTTTATCTGGTAAAAGCAAAAACCAACACGTGTTTTGCTATTTTTGGTGTTAACCTACATAGAAAATATATAGTGGAAACATCACACCACATAATTATGTTGCCAGTGTGTTGACATTCAGGCATCAGAAAATAATCCAAGAGAAATTCTCTGGGGCCAGAAGGATCACAGAGTCTGGGCAAAACCTGTACTACTGTACCAGGAATGTTGCCCAATCATCCCTCAGCATCCACAGACACAGGCGTATCGTGGATACGGGTGAAAACGTGTAGTATTTAACAGGCCTTAATGACACCATTGAAATTTTGCTCCATTAATTGGAAGGCACTAAGCAATATTCTCCATTTACCGGACAAAATGCTAAAGATGCATTCAACCAGATGCCCTGCCCTAATAAGCATGTCATTGAAAATACGATGTCAGCAGTCAAGACCTCGGCGGGGATAAGGCCTCATCAAATGCCGGGTGAGCTGAAATGCCTCATCAGCAATGATGACGAACAGGACGGGTTCTCCAGTTGAGCCTTTAAGGTGGGGGGATACCCATTTCATTGTTCATAAGCCGCCGACCCAATAAAGAAGAATTTAAGATTCGCAAATCCCCTGTTCTTCCATAGACCCCAATATCTACAATGACAAACCTGCTGTCAACCAACGCCAACAGCACTACAGAAAAATATTCTTTGTAATTGGAGTATTGGGACCTTGAGTTCGGCTCCTTTTTGACACGGATGTGTTTGCCTTCCAAAGCACCAATCCAGTCTTCAGGGGTTGGCTCATGCATGACTTTGTCCTGAAGATGGCCCCATAATTGCAGGCGGGTATTTTTCACAATGTTAGAGATCATTGACTTCCCCAGAAGAAACTCCAAGTGGAGTGCAGCAAAGGAGAGTCCAGTGGCAAGAAATCTAAAGAGGAAATTGAATGAAAAAAAACATCATAAAGAGGATAAAACAAAGGAACATTTTACCTTACAGAGATGTGTAATTTGATTAAGTTACCATATTTTGCGAATAATAAGATGCACCGGACCATAAGACGCAGCCCAAATTTTGGGGAGGAAAATAGGAAAAAATGTTTTTAATAAAAAGGTGGTGTGTCTTATAGTCCGCTTTTATGGTAGCTTACTGGGAGGAGTGGCTGCGGTGGAGCAGGGTGCTACGTGGCAGGGTCGCTGCTGCAGGAAGCTGGAGACGCAGGAGTGGGGCGATGCTGCGGGCCCCAGTCTGGGAGGAGGGGGTGTTCTGCAGTGCAAGGCTGCGGCGGGGTCCGGGCTTTCAGAAAATGACGAGAGTTCTTGCACTTCCCATCCTTTTCACTGTGGTGGACTTCGAGAAAATGGCAGCTGGAGGCGGCACATGCACAGATTGAGATCCCTGGAGCCAAGCATGCGCCGCCTCTGGTGGCCATTTTCCTGAAGTCCACGGCAGTGAAAAGGATGGAAAGTGGGGGGACTCCCGACATTTTGTGAAAGCCCGGAGCCCGCCGCAGCCTCGCACTGCTGAACACCCTCTCCTACCAGCCCAGGGTCCGCAGCATCGCCCCACTCTTCTGCCGCCACCACCAGCTTCTTGCAGCAGCAACCTGGCCTCCTGGGACCCCGCTCCACTGCTGTCGCCATCCCCGGTAAGCTACATTATATATGACACTATAAGATGCACCCCCATTCCACCTTAAATTTGAGGGGGGGGGTGTCTTATAATCCTAAAAATACGGTAAGTTCTGTTTTTGTTGTTTGTTTTGGTAAGAAAGACAAAGAAAAAAAATAGCCTACCATACTGTAAAGACAGGTAGCCTGTAATGACTGAGGCTAAACAATCTGCTACATAGAGGCGATGAGCAGATCGCCTATATGTAGTAGAAATGCTTACTTGCTATAAGTGCCCACCACTGGGTGGCGCTCATAGCAATCAAGACATGACAACCACAGGGGTCTGCTACAGACCCCTGGTTGTCATGCCAACCCATCGGTGACCCGCGACCACGTGATGGGTCACCGATGGGCGGGGCTAATGCCGCACCTCTGGTGCGGCGATGTTAAATGCCGCTGTCATAGATTGACAGCGGCATTTAACCCACGGCTGTTGCGGGCACATGTCAGCTGTAAGAATCAGTTGACATGTGCCCGGTTCAGTGCGGGCTCAGCGCTGGAGCCCCCGCTGAACCGGCCTTTCCGACATGGTGTGTACTATTACTGACCACGTCGGAAGGGGGTTAAAAAACAAAACATTGGAATAATTTATGACAAATCCTTTAACAAAAACAATTAAAGAGGGATGTAATATTCTTGCTTTTAACAGTATTAGGAATTAATAATAAAGAAAGCATTGCTCTATTACCTCAGGGTAAGCAACAGTCATTCTTGTGCAGAAATACTTAGATGGAAACGGGTGTTTTGGTAAGTAATGCCTGGCCGAAGCCCCTCCAATAGACAGTTAAAGGTGTTGATGGTCCTTCTGCAGTAAGCAAAAAAAATTTGGAGTGCCTACGTAGCTGAAGGTACATACTGGAAAAATATTCTCCTGTTGCACGTTGGCAGAGGAGTGGATGTACCCAGTATCTGCGACACTTACTTGGAATGTTAACAGCCGAGTACCTTGTCCCAAATTCACAGGATAACACCCAGTTAAACAGGACCCATTCTGGAGTATTGAATGACAAGTTTCTACTGGCTATAGCTGCAGGTAAGATCTCCAGAAAAAGAAGGCCAAAAAAGATATCGGGATCACCTAAAAATATGGATGGACTCAGCATCTGACGTTTGCTAAGGGGTTTATATAGGGCTAGTAATATAAAATGTCCTACAATAATAGGCTATTTGTCAATTTGCAAAAAATGGTTGAAAAACACATTGCATGCGAATTGCATACTCATGTCATACGGATGCTATGCAATAAAAATATCTGAAGAACGCATTGCCCACGAATGACATATGGAATACCATATGGATTTCACTAACATCGGAGTGATTTTTTTATGCAGATGTGAGCAAGGCCTAAAAGTGATTCAATGGTCAAGTGTCTCCTGATCTGAACCCAATCGAACACCTATGGGGAGTTCTGGAGAGACAAGTTGTCATCACTCTCCATGAAAAAAGATAGATGTTGCAATATGTCATCAACTTGTGCATTCCATGCCTAGAAGACTTGGTCCTGTCCTTAAAAATCATGGAGGACATACAAAATACTACATGTAGTAGTTCTTTGATATGGGGTGTATTCATTATTACATCAACTAATTTGAATAAAATTGAAGATTTTGTAATGAAAGTTATGCTATTAACCTTTCTTTCAGGTTATGATTTAAATAAAAATGTTCTGTGAAACTCAGTTTTGTCAACATTATGGAAATTGTTCTTGCGTTTAGTGAGATATTGATTAGAATACCTCACAGATGGTGTACTCATTTATGCTGAGCACTGTATCTGAAGGTAAATAGTGTTTCTGGAAGTGACAGGTTCCCTTTAACTGAGAATTTTTGAAAAAGAAATTCTGTGTATATTCACAATTATTTGCTTTTTCATGTAGAGATTATGTCTATAATTTTCATTTCTTTATTTTCTTGTTTGTATCATGAATATAAACTATGCATATGTTGTTCTATTGTATGTCTGGGTTTTGATTCTCACCAGTAAGTGGACATGTAATTTCCTTGAATCATGGCTTCCTTTATAAGTTGTTTATATACTTCTTTGTATGATCGCCTGAGGAAGAAATCAGATCGATTTTGAAATGATTTGCTGTCCTTTAATAAATGTTTGTTGTTTTTCTCCACCTTGTCATCCTTGTCTTCATCGTGACAGCGCCCACCACAACGTTTTCCTTTTTTCTCATTTTTACCTCGCATTTGCTTTAAGTGGCACAGAAGGGAGTTGGGAAGAGATCCCTTGCGGGTTGGGCTCCTGATATTTTAAGATGATAACAACGCCCCTGACACTATTAATATAGCGCCCAGGTCTAATACACTTATTATTAGCATGTTAGTTGTGTACTGAGCTGTGGCGTGCTATGTAATAGTGTACAGTGTCATCTTTAATGTTAATTACTATATCTGTTACTGAAGGAAAACACTTGTGAAGTCACAGTTTCCTAACTCAAACGCACCTGTGACGTCACAGTAACTTTTTGACTGAAACCCACCTGTGATGTCACAGCAGCTCACCTGAGGGAGAACCACATGTGATCTCACAGCAGCTAACCTGAGGGAGAACCACCTGTGATGTCACAGCTGCTTACTTGAAGGAAAACCACCTGTGATGTCACAGCAGCTTACCTGAGGGAAAACCACCTGTGATGTCACAGCAGCTTACCTGAGGGAAAAACACCTGTGATGTCACAGCAGCTTACCTGATGGAAAACCATCTGTGATGTCACAGCAGCTTACCTGAGGGAAAAACACCTGTGATGTCACAGCAACTTATCTGACTGAAACTCACCTGTGATGTAACAGCAGCTTAGTACCCGAGCGAAAAACACCTGTGATGTCACAGCAGCTTAGTACCTGAGAAAAAAACGCCTGTGATGTCACAGCAGCTTACCTGAGGAAAAACCACCTGTGATGTCACAGCAGCTAACCTGAGGGAGAACCACCTGTGATGTCACAGCAGCTTACCTGAAGGAAAACTGTCTTTGATGTTACAGCAGCTTACCTGAGGGAAAACCACCTGTGATGTCACAGCAGCTTACCTGAGGGAGAACCACCTGTGATGTCACAGCAGCTTACCTGAGGGAGAAACACCTGTGATGTCACAGCAGCTTACCTGAGGGAGAACCACCTGTGATCTCACAGCAGCTAACCTGAGGGAGAACCACCTGTGATGTTACAGCAGCTTACCTGAAGGAAAACCGCCTGTGATGTCACAGCAGCTTACCTGAGGGAAAACCACCTGTGATGTCACAACAGATTACCTGAGGGAGAACCACCTGTGATGTCACAGCAACTTACCTGAGGGAAAAACACCTGTGATGTCACAGCAGCTTACCTGAGGGAAAAACACCTGTGATGTCACAGCAGCTTACCTGAGGAAAAACCACCTGTGATGTCACAGCAGCTTACCTGAGGGAAAAACACCTGTGATGTCACAGCAGGTTACCTGAGGGAAAAACACCTGTGATGTCACAGCAGCTTACCTGAGGGAAAAACACCTGTGATGTCACAGCAGGTTACCTGAGGGAAAAACACCTGTGATGTCACAGCAGCTTACCTGAGGGAAAAACACCTGTGATGTCACAGCAGGTTACCTGAGGGAAAAACACCTGTGATGTCACAGCAGCTTACCACAGGCAATCTCTGCATGTGTCACAGCCATGACACTTGCAGGCACACCAAAGTACTCAGCGAGCACCTGAGCGTGCTCGCCAAAAGAGTTAATGAAACACACTCGCTCATCAATAAAAACCACGTGCCTGGTTGACTGGAAGCTCCACTGTGAAGGGGAAAAGCCCTATGGACCTCAGTCCCTTCATTGTGTGGATTTCTAGAAATCCCAAAGATGGGCCCCCTGGCAATATTAATGTAATAGTGTATATGTGCAATATGCTATGACATTATAGGACAGGTTTTTAATACAACATTTAGGCAGTTGCTTAATTAGTAGATCAATGAGTATTTCAGAAAAGGGACTATTGGTTGTGCATTAAAACTGCTCCTGTGCTCCAATACCTGGTGTTTATAGGGTTAAGAATCTTCACAAAAAAGTCCTGACTCAGGAGGGTACCTGCTGGATCTAGTGGCATCTCTCTGTAAATTGCCAAGTGAATTTATGACGTTGCCAGACAACAAAAGCTATTGATCAGCAGACAGTGGACTCCATTTTTCTAAAGTTAATCAAATTCACTGTTTGATATTCAGCCTCCGAACTGTCAAGGAGAAATGAAAGCTAGAGGATCATAAATAGCCAAGTTGGCAGCTGAAGCAAGACTTTAAAACCCAATGTGATTTTCTATAGTATGTTGGCTTGTAGACTGTAGAGACCAGGGCTCACTCCCTGATTCCTGATTCCTGGCTCCAGGCAAACTGGTAAATGCATTGTCTGTATCTTTACATTGTTACAGATTCACTGCAAATAATGGGGTATTTCTTTTTGGGGAAGGTAGATGAACATCCATCACCTGGGACACAGAACCCATCTGTTTTTCTTAGGTACACCCCTTTATGTTTTCGTCTTGGCTTTGGTAGTACAACAATATACTGTATTTTCAAAGTAAAATGGGAGGGTATTTTTATTAAATGACAAGTTTAAGGAATTTTCAAATATTGGGATGCCAGATCAATTAAGTTTTACTGTACCTTAACCCCTTAATGACCGGCGATACTTATAAATAATGGCAGCTGCCTTATTCCCTCATCGCCGTTTGAAAATGGCAAAAAAAAAGTGTGTCCACTATAAAAATCATTTCTCTCCCTTCTGACATGATATAACATGTCAGAGGAGAGAGAAATTATGTCCCCAAGCCCCCCTCAGTACCTTCACCATCCCCCGGGCCCTCCTGCTCTGTCCCCCGGCCCTGCACCTCCGCTTCATGAAAATAAATGGCAGGCACATGCACAGTACACCTGCCAAGATCTGCCGGCCAGCACCCGGCAACAGTAGGGAATTTTCCTTTTAGTTCCTGACTTTTGATCACTATGATAGTCCCTATCACAGTCAGCAAAAGACCAACAATTAGTAAATCATCCCGGTGTCATCCTCTTACTCAGATTGCATTTTTTTATTTTATAATTTCCATTTATTTCATTATTTGCCATTAGGGTTAGGATTGGGTTTAGGGTTAGGGTTGGGCTTAGGGTTAGGGTTGGCTTTAAGCTTAGGGTTGGGCTTAGGCTTAGGGTTAGGCTTTAGGTTGGGTTTAGGGTAAGGGTTGGGCTTAGGATTAGAATTGGGCTTAGGCTTAGGTTTGGGTTTAGGGTTGGGGGCTAGGGTATTTCCAAAAGTTAAAAAAAAAATTATGACAATTTGACAACTACTCGAGTTTGCATCGGGTGCTCGGGGATGCGCCTAGTATTACAGGTGCTTGAGTAACATGCTCATGTTTTGCGGTTGTTAGATACCCAAAAAGCATGTGGGGATTGCCTGCCATTCATGGGCAATCCCTGCATGTTCTTTTGGGTGTCTAACAGCCGCTTAACATGCGGCCATGGGGGCACGAGCAAGTCACTCGAGCATCCACGATACTCGGTACATACCCGAATACCCAATGCAAACTCAAGTAGCGAGCACTCGCGCTCAACACCAATGACGACATATTCAATATGACCTAATGTTATCAAATTATGCGTAGTACCTTTTCTTTACATAGTTACATAGTTTATAAGGCCGAAAAAAGACAAGCGTCCATCCAGTTCAGCCTATTTCTTGTGCACTGCAGCTATTCCGCAGCGTTGATCCAGGGGAAGGCAAAAAAAAAACATGCGGTATAGGCCAATTTACATCATTGAGGAAAAATTCACTTCCCAACACCAATCTGGCAGTCAGATTAAATCCCTGGATTAATTAACTATCACTAAGCATAAGATGTAATTTTATTGTTCTCAAGAAAGGCGTCCAGGCCTCTCTTGAACTCATTAAGTGAGTTGGACATCACCACTTCCTCTCCCAGAGAGTTCCAGAGTCTCACGGCTCTGACCGTAAAGAATCCCCTTCTATGCTGGTGCAGGAACCTCCTTTCCTCCAGACGCATAGTGCGCCCCCTCGTCTTTGTCACCATCCTTAGTATAAACAGGTCATGGGAGAGATCTCTGTACTGCCCCCTGATGTATTTATACATGTTTATGAGGTCTCCCCTAAGCCTTCTCTTTTCCAACGTAAATAGGCCTAATTTTGACAACCTCTCTGGGTATTCTAGTCCCTCCATTCCCTTTATTACCTTAGTCGCCCTCCTTTGTACCCTCTCTAGCTCCAATATGTCTTTCCTGAGCACCGGAGCCCAGAACTGTGCACAATATTCTAAGTGCGGCCTTACCAGCGCTTTATACAGAGGAAGAACAATGTTCTCATCACATGCCCCTATTCCTCTTCTGATGCATGCCATGACTCTATTTGCCTTTGCAGCTGCTGCCTGACACTGGGCACTCCAATTTAATTTGCTATTAACCAAGACGCCCAGGTCCTTCTCCATGTCAGATTTCCCCAACGGTTTCCCATTTAATATGTATGGATGACTGCTGTTTTTCTTTCCCATGTGCATGACCTTACATTTATCGGCATTGAACCCCATTTGCCATTTTTTGGCCCAACTCCCCAATTTATCTAAATCCTCCTGTAGCTGTGCCCTATCCTCATCTGTATTAACTACTTTACAAAGTTTAGTATCATCTGCAAATATTGCTATTTTACTATGCAACCCTTCCACTAGATCATTAATAAATATATTAAATAATATAGGGCCCAAGACAGACCCTTGAGGCACCCCGCTAGTAACCCTGACACACCCTGAGCTTACTCCATTGATAACCACCCTCTTTCTATCACTCAGCCAGCTATTTACCCACTTGCACACATTATCCCCCAGACCAAGCATTCTCATTTTATATAGCAACCTTTTGTGTGGCACGGTATCAAACGCTTTGGAGAAGTCAAGGTATACAACATCCACTGACTCTCTCCGGTCCAGCTGTGAGCTCACCTCCTCGTAGAAGGCCATCAGGTTTGTTTGGCAGGAGCGATCCCTCATGAATCCATGTTGATATGGAGTTAGACAGTTATTATCATTAAGATATTCTACAATAGCATCTCTAAGAAATCCTTCAAACAATTTACCCACAACAGACGTTAAGCTTACTGGTCTATAGTTCCCAGGGTCACTTTTAGACCCCTTTTTGAATATTGGTACCACATTTGCTTGGCGCCAGTCTAGTGGGACAGTCCCTGTCCATAAAGAGTGCTTGAATATAAGATACAGCGGCCTGTCTATCACATTACTTAATTCTTTTAGTACCCGGGGGTGTATGCCATCTGGGCCTGGTGACTTGTCTATTTTGATATTATTTAGGCGTTTCTGAACTTCCTCCTGGGTTAGGTGGGTGATATTTAGCGGAGGGTTTACTTTATCACTCTGCATTTCCTCCGATAAATTGTTTTCTTTTGTGAAAACAGTGGAGAAGAAGCTATTGAGTAGGTTTGCTTTACCCTCATCGCCCTCTATGATTTTACCCAGGTTATTTTTCAATGGGCCAACTCCATCAGTTTTAATCCTTTTACTGTTTATATAGTTAAAGAACAGTTTGAGATTCGTTTTACTTTCCTTGGCAATTAGTCTCTCTGTCTTCTCTTTTGCTATTCTTATTTGTTTCTTACAGATTTTGTTTTTTTCCCTATAAGATATTAGCGCTTCCTCTCTGCCTTCTTGTTTAAGTAAGTTTACCGAAAGCCCTTTTTTTGTTTTTCATTGCCCTCTTGACTTTCTTATTTAGCCACATTGGCTTCCTCCTATTCCTAGCCCTTTTATTCTCATAAGGTATGTACCTTCTACAGTGACTATGTAGGACTGTTTTGAAAATTTCCCATTTTCTATCCGTGCTCCTATTACTAAAGATGCTATCCCAGTCTATAAGGTGAAGGGCATCTCTTAGCTGAAGTTCAGTGTTTTTGTGAGTCCCTTGCTGGGCACCCTACTGAAGCACATGTGGAATTGTATAATGTTGTGGTCACTATTTCCCAGGTGCCCCCCGACCTGCACCTCAGTTATTCTGTCTGGCCTGTTAGTTAATATTAAGTCTAAAAGGGCCGTCCCTCTAGTTGGTTCCTGCACAAGTTGTGACAAATAATTGTCTTTGATAATTGACAGAAACCTGTTTCCTTTCTGAGATCTACAGCTTTCGGTCTCCCAGTCTATATCGGGGTAGTTGAAGTCCCCCATAATAATCACCTCGTTATTTTTTGCTACTTCGTCTATTTGTCTCATTAATAGACTTTCCGTGGTTTCTGCTAAATTTGGTGGTTTATAACAGACTCCTATGATAATTTTATTATTGTTTTTTGCCCCATGTATCTCCACCCATAAGGACTCGACCTCCTCATTTCCCTCCCGTATTGTAGACTTTAGACACGTCTTTACATATAGACAGACTCCACCCCCTTTCCGACTTCTTCGATCCCTTCTAAACAGACTGTAACCCTGTAAGTTAACTACCCAGTCATAGCTTTCATCTAACCATGTCTCGGTTATTCCCACTATGTTATAGTTACCTTGTAGATATTTTTGCTTCCAGTTCATCCATCTTGTTTGTCAGGCTCCTGGCATTTCCTAGCACGCAGTTTACACAATTTTGTTTTGTTCCAACCTTCTCCCTGTGGATTGTATTAGACATTTTCTTACCTCCCTTCCAAGTATCTTGTCTTGGACCTTCTTTGTCGCACTTCATATCTTTCATTAGTATGTTCTCTGGTTGCATGTTCGTGTCCGGCGTTTTTCTTCCCATCCCCTCTTCTTCTAGTTTAACGCCCTCCTGATGAGTGTTGCGAGTCTCCTGGCGAATGTGTGTTTCCCGGGTTTGTTGAGGTGTAGTCCGTCTCTGGCAAGGAGTCCGTCATAGAGGTAATTCACACCGTGGTCCAGGAATCCAAATCCTTGTTGTCTGCACCATCGTCTCAGCCAGTTGTTCACATCAAGGATCCTGTTCCATCTCCTGACGCCATGCCCGTCTACTGTACCCCTGGATAAAATGCTTGAGGAGTGTAGTTTCCAAAGTGGGGTCACTTGTGGGGGAGTTTCTGCTGTTTGGGCGCCTTAGGGGCCCTGCAAATGTGACATGTTGCCAGCAATCTATTTCAGCCAATTTGTGTTCCAAAATTCAAATATTGCTCCTTTTGTGCCGAGCCTTGTCGTCGTTTGTCAAAACAGAACTTTTTGACTACATGTGGGATATCGCTGCGCTCAAAAGAAAGTGGGTAACAAGTGGCGGGGTCCACTTTTTGGTGTTACCTCTTGCAAAAGTGAAAAAAAAAAAAAATTGGGGCTCAAGCAAGATTTTAGAGGTAAAATGAATTTATTTTTTTATTCCACTTTGCATTAGTACCTGTGTAGCACGTGAAGGGTTAAAAAATTTACTGACAACAGTTTTGAAGTATTTGAGGGATGCGGTTTTTAAAATGGTATTACTTTTGGGGAGGTCCATTGAAATCTGAAAATGTCCCTAAAGAAATAGGTCTTGTAAATTTGTTGAAAAAATTATAATTGCTTCTAAACCTTTAACCCCTCTAACATCCTAAAAAATAAAATGACGTTTGAAAAATTATGCAGGTGTAAAGTAGACATATGGGAAATGTTATTTATTAATTATTTTATACAGCATGACTAACTGGTTTAACCCACCAATACAATTTTTCACGGCTGTTGTTAAGGGTATTTATTCCTCAGCGCCGCTGTTTCACGGCGCTGAGGAATAGCAGTGTAGTGCCCCCCAGCATCAGAGAATCCCCGGGATCTCACATCTACCGGGGGAAGCTGAGACCCTTTAGAACATGATCATGGATGTTTTGTATGGTCGCCTATCACATGATCTCCATTATTCAATGAATTACAGCGATCACAAAAAAGGTCCGATTTAAAATTAGTTTCTCTCACCTCTGATATGATCTAACATGTGCAGTGCGCCCGCCAAGATCTGCCTCCCTGCATCCGGCAACAGAAGGGATTTTGCTCATTGGCTGATGGCTTTTGACTACTGTGATACTCTATATCACAGGGATCAAAAGCCCCCACTAATAGTTTCAGTAATCTCCTAAACCTCATTGATCACCCCCCTTCTGTGTTATCCTCCTTGTCAAATTACATTTTTTTATATATTTTTTTTCATTCTTTGCAGTTAGGGTTACTAGGGTTAATGTTATTAGGGTTAGAGTTACTTAGGGTTAGGGTTACTAGGGTTAGGCTTAGTAGGATTAGTGTTACTAAGCTTAGGCTTTTTAGGGTTAATAAACTTCTTGAATGTGGTTTTGAGCATCTTGAGGGGTGCAGTTTTTAGAATGGTGTCACTTTTGGGTATTTTCTGTCATATAGACCCCCCAAAGTCACTTCAAATGTGATGTGGTCCCTAAACAAAATTGTTTTGTAAATTGTGTTGGAAAAATGAGAAATCGCTGGTCAATTTTTAACCCTTATAGCTCCCTAACGAAAAAAAAAAATAGTTTAAAAAATTGTGCTGATATAAAGTAGACATGTGGGAAATGTTATTTATTAACTATTTTGTGTGACATCTCTCTGATTTAAGGGCGTGAAAATTCAAAGTTTGAAAAATGCTAAATTTTTACCAAATTTCTGTTTTTTTCACAAATAAACGCAAGTGATATCGAAGAAATTTTACCACAATCATGAAGTACAATATGTCACGAAAAAACATTCTCAGAATCAGTGGGATCTGTGCAAGCGTTCCAGAGTAATTACCTCATAAAGTGACAGTGGTCAGAATGTTAAAATTTGGCCTGGTCATTAAGAAGATAATTGGCTTGGTCACCAAGGGGTTAAGGATATAAAGATTGAAAGTTTGAAAATTGTCATTTTTTTATAAAACTTTTGCCACAATTTCGGTATTTTCACAAATAAACACAATTTTCAAAATCAAACAAATTTTACCACTAAGTACAATATGTTGCAAAAAAACAGTCTCAGAATCAGCGGGATCCGTTGAAGCGTCCCAGAGTTATTACCTCATAAAGTAACACTGGTCAGATTTCAAAAACTTGGTCTGGTCATGAATGTCAGAATTAGCTTGGTCACTAAGGGGTTAAAGCAGAGGTGCATAACCCGCAGTCCATGGACTACACATGGCCCACACTGCTCCTAGTTGCAGCCCATGCAGTGTTGACCTGAAATAGCAGATTGTAAATGTGTGCAATCA
Source organism: Phyllobates terribilis (assembly GCF_046119375.1). Classification (NCBI taxonomy): domain Eukaryota; kingdom Metazoa; phylum Chordata; class Amphibia; order Anura; family Dendrobatidae; genus Phyllobates; species Phyllobates terribilis. The sequence goes on along the minus strand of NW_027362765.1, from coordinate 596,000,589 downwards.
CTTATGTCTGTGTTACGGCCTGAAGATCGCTGGGGGCCGGCCGCTGCTGTGCTGCTCAGTAACCAATCAGCACTTTTCTTCACTGCATCGGAGAGCACTCATTGGTTATTTCAGGCTCCTGCAGTGACACGAGTTTGCATTAACCAATGAGCGTTCTTTTTGGTAGTAACATAAAGTGGTGATTGGTTCCTGCACATCCCTGCACTGAGCTTCTGCAGTGAAACAACTTGCTCGGCAGCAGATCAACTGGTTATACAGAACAATGTGCTACTGAGATCAATGATTTTTAAGAAAGCTTAAAGCAGTTCTCTGACCTCAGAAGAAAAGCCTGAAGGCACTCTGTGTGACTGCAGACAGCCGAATTATAACAGTGTAAATGGTCACATGATGGCTTTAATGGGGTCTACATGATTCCGGTCGCATACAGACCAATCTCATCCAGGTTCTCTCTCTTCTCTTGAAAGAAGTAGTAACAGTCAAGTTGGCATGTTTCTGCAAGTTTACATAACTCACATATGCGGTATTGTGACCACCCACCATCATGGGGAATATAGAGAAATTGTGACAGCGTATGTATCCCACATTGTCAAGATTTTGCTGACTTTACTTTAAATTTTAATTGATTTTACCTGATGAACAAGCTTTGGTTAGCCTGATTAGATGGACCAATAGAAAGCAAAAGGTCCTAGGAACACTAATTCCTGATTACCGGCCAGTGTAGATGGGCCTTAAGTGATGTTTGTAATTTTATATGTGTATCATTTTCCAACATCTGATCAATGTACTGTTGATTAATATACATGACGTGTGTCCTGTATGTGAGCAGTGTGTTTTCTGCATATGTCTGATATGTGAGTGGTGAATGTGTGCTCTATGTGTCTGATATGTGAGTGGTGTGTGTGCTGTATGTGTGTGCTGTATGTGTCTAGTATGAGAGCAATGTATGTTTACTGTATGTGTCTGATATGTGAGTGGTGTATGTGTGTATATGTGTCTGATATGTGAGTGATGTATATGTGCTCTAAGTGGTGTGTGGTGCTGTGTGTGTCTGATATGTGAGCGGTGTGTACTGCATGTGTCTGATGTGTGAGCGGTGTGTGCTGCATGTTTCTGATGTGTGAGTGCTGTGTGTTTGTGCTGCATGTGTCTGATATGTGAGCGTTGTTTGCTGCATGTTTCTGATGTGTGATTGCTGTTTGTTTGTGCTGGATGCATGTGTCTGATATGTGAGCAGTGTGTGCGCTTTATGTATTTGATACATGAGTGGTGTGTGTGCTGCACATGTCTGACGTGTAAGTGGTGTGTGTACTGTATGTGTCTAATATGTAAGTGGTGCATGTCTCTAATATGATTACAGTGTGTGTATGTGTTGCATGTGTCTGATATGTGAGCAATGTGTGTTCTGCATTTGTATGATATGTGAGCAATGTGTGTGCTGCATGTGTCTGATACGTGAGCAGTGTGTACTGCATGTGTCTGATATGTGAGCAATGTGTGTTCTGCATTTGTCTGATATGTGAGCAATGTGTGTGCTGCATGTGTCTCATACGTGAGCAGTGTGTACTGCATGTGTTTAATACAAAAGCAGTGTGTGCTTCATGTGTCCGATATGTGAGTGGCGTGTGTGCTCAATATGTCTGATATGTGAGCGGCATGTGTGAACTGTATGTGTCTGGTATGTGAGCAATGTGTATGCTGTATCTGTATGTGTCTGAAATGTCAGTGGTGTGTCTGTGCTACATCCTCCATGTGTCTGATATGTGAGAAATATGCGTGCTGCATGTGTCTGATATGTGAGAAATGTGCGTGCTGCATGTGTCTGACATGTGAGCAATGTGTGTGCTGTATGTGTTTGATACATGAGCAGTGTGTGCTGCATGTGTCAGATACGTGAGCTTTGTGTGTGTGCTGCATGTGTCTGATATGTGAGCAATGTGTGTACTGTATGTGTCTGATATGTGAGCAGTGTGTGCTGCATGTGTCTGATATGTGAACAATGTGTATGCTGCATGTGTCTGATATGTGAGCAATGTGTGTGCTGCATGTGTCTGATATGTAAGTGATATATGTGTGCTGCATGTGTTACGGGTGTGTCAGAAGTGACAGACAGTCGCCCTGCAGTGGGTTGCATGAGATCTCTACATTTCTCATTGCAGACATCTTCTTAGAGGCTGTCTCTAGGACCCAGCGGCTACCTTCCTCTGGCTAATTAACACCCTGGCCTGGGTGTATAAATACCTGCTGTGTTCCAGAGGGAGGTGCCGGCGATATTCATTACTCCTTGTAGAGGCTTGAGCAAGAGCAGTACTTCTTCCTCTCTGGTGTTGAGGACATGTGCGCAGTTGTCTGGAGTCATCTAAAGCTAAGCAATTCCCCTTTGTTTGTCCCCCCTTATTGTCTTTAGTGTCAGTGGGGATCGACTAGTGCTCATCTCCTCCCTTCCCTGGCCTTAGCCAAACGCCAGGGAAAGACAGGGCGAGGAACGCATGCGGCGATTGATGAAGAGCCAATATAGGGATGTTAGGCACACAATGAGACAGGGTGATATTCTATCAGCCAGAAGGTCTCCACTCCTCCCTTTCCCTAGTGTCTGGGCTTCCTTTCCCTCTTCCCTTTGTGTTGCACTAAGTCTTTCCCACACCTTGCGTGACAGTATGTGTCTGATATGAGAGCTGTGTATGCTCCATGTGTCTCACAAGTGAGTGTTATGTGCTGCATGTGTCTGATATGTAAGTGGTGTGTGCTGCATGTGTCTCATATGTGAGTGGTGTGTGCTGGATGTGTCTGATATGTGATTGGTGTATGCAGCATGTCTCTGATATGGGAGTGGTGTGTGCTGGATGTGTCAGATATATGATTGGTGTGTGCTGGATGTGTCTGATATGTGATTGGTGTATGCTGCATGTCTCTGATATGGGAGTGGTGTGTGCTGGATGTGTCAGATATGTGATTGGTGTGTGCTGCATGTGTCTGATATGTAATTGGTGTGTGCTGGATGTGTTAGATACAGTACAGACCAAAAGTTTGGGCACACCTTCTCATTAAACATTTTTTTGTAATTTTCATGACTATGAAAATTGTACATTCACACTGAAGGCATCAAAACTATGAATTAACACATGTGGAATTATATACTTAACAAAAAAGTGTGAAACAACTGAAAATATGTCTAATATTCTAGGTTCTTCAAAGTAGCTACCTTTTGCTTTGATGACTGCTTTGCACACTCTTGGCATTCTCTTGATGAGCTTCAAGAGGAAGTCACCGGAAATGGTTTTCACTTCACAGGTGTGCCCTGTCAGGTTCAATAAGTGTGATTTCTTGCCTTATAAATGGGGTTGGGACCATCAGTTGTATTGTGCAGAAGTCTGGTGGATACACAGCTGATAATCCTACTGAATAGACTGTTAGAATTTGTATTATGGCAAGAAAAAAGCAGCTAAGTAAAGAAAAACGAGTGGCCATCATTACTTTAAGAAATAAATGTCAGTCAGTCCCAAAAATTGGGAAAACTTTGAAAGTGTCCCCTAGTGCAGTTGCAAAAACCATCAAGCGCTACAAAGAAACTGTCTCACATGAGGACCGCCCCAGGAAAGGAAGACCAAGAGTCACCTCTGCTTCTGAGGATAAGTTTATCCGAGTCACCAGCCTCAGAAATCGCAGGTTAACAGCAGCTCAGATTAGAGACCAGGTTAATGCCACACAGAGTTCTAGCAGCAGACACATCTCTTCAACAACTGTTAAGAGGAGACTTTGTGCAGCAGGCCTTCATGGTAAAATAGCTGCTAGGAAACCACTGCTAAGGACAGGCAACAAGCAGAAGAGACTTGTTTGGGCTAAAGAACACAAGGAATGGACATTAGACCAGTGGAAATCTGTGCTTTGGTCTGAAGAGTCCAAATTTGACATCTTTGGTTCCAACCACCGTGTCTTTGTGTGACGCAGAAAAGGTGAACGGATGGACTCTACATACCTGGTTCCCACCGTGAAGCCTGGAGGAGGAGGTGTGATGGTGTGGGGGTGCTTTGCTGGTGACACTGTTGGGGATTTATTCAAAATTGAAGGCATACTGAACCAGCATGGCTACCACAGCATCTTGCAGCGGCATGCTATTGCATCTTGTTTGCGTTTAGTTGGACCATCATTTATTTTTCAACAGGACAATGACCCCAAACACACCTCCAGGCTGTGTAAGGGCTATTTGACCAAGAAGGAGAGTGAAGGGGTGCTACGCCAGATGACCTGGCCTCCACAGTCACCAGACCTGAACCCAATTGAGACGGTTTGGGGTGAGCTGGACCGCAGAGTGAAGGCAAAAGGGCCAACAAGTGCTAAGCATCTCTGGGAACTCCTTCAAGATTGTTGGAAGACCATTTCCGGTGACTACCTCTTGAAGCTCATCAAGAGAATACCAAGAGTGTGCAAAGCAGTCATCAAAGCAAAAGGTGGCTACTTTGAAGAACCTAGAATATAAGACATATTTTCAGTTGTTTCACACTGTTTTGTTAAGTATATAATTCCACATGTGTTAATTCATCGTTTTGATGCCTTCAGTGTGAATGTAAAATTTTCATAGTCATGAAAATACAGAAAAATCTTTAAATCAGAAGGTGTGTCCAAACTTTTGGTCTGTACTGTATGTGATTGGTGTGTGTTGCATGTGTCAGATATGTGATTGGTGTATGCTGCATGTGTATGACATGTGATTGGTGTGTGCTGCATGTGTATGACATGTGATTGGTGTGTGCTGCATGTGTTTGATATGTGATTGGTGTGTGCTGCATGTGTATGACATGTGATTGGTGTGTGCTGCATGTGTCTGATATGGGAGTGGTGTTTGCTGCATGTGTCTGATATGGGAGTGGTGTATGCTGGATGTGCCAGATATGTGATTGGTGTATGCTGCATGTGTCTGGTATGTGATTGGTGTATGCTGCATGTGTCTGATATGGGAGTGGTGTATGCTGCATGTGTCTGATATGTGATTGGTGTGTGCTCCCTGTGTCTGATATGGGAGTGGTGTATGCTGCATGTGTCTGATATGTGATTGGTGTGTGCTGCCTGTGTCTGATATGGGAGTGGTGTATGCTGCATGTGTCTGATATGTGATTGGTGTATGCTGCATGTGTCTGATATGTGATTGGTGTGTGCTGCATGTGTCAGATATGTGATTGGTGTATGCTGCATGTGTATGACATGTGATTGGTGTGTGCTGCATGTGTCTGACATGTGATTGGTGTGTGCTGCATAAGTCTGATATGTGATTGGTGTGTGCTGCATGTGTATGACATGTGATTGGTGTGTGCTGCATGTGTCTGATATGTGATTGGTGTGTGCTGCATGTGTCTGATATGGGAGTGGTGTGTGCTGTATGTGTCTGATATGGGAGTGGTGTGTGCTGCATGTGTCTGATATGTGATTGGTGTATGCTGCATGTGTCTGGTATGTGATTGGTGTATGCTGCATGTGTCTGATATCGGAGTGGTGTGTGCTGCATGTGTCTGATATGTGATTGGTGTATGCTGCATGTGTCTGATATGGGAGTGGTGTGTGCTGCCTGTGTCTGATATGGGAGTGGTTTATGCTGCATGTGTCTGATATGTGATTGGTGTATGCTGCATGTGTCTGATATGTGATTGGTGTATGCTGCATGTGTATGACATGTGATTGGTGTGTGCTGCATGTGTATGACATGTGATTGGTGTGTGCTGCATGTGTCTGATATGTGATTGGTGTGTGTTGCATGTGTCAGATATGTGATTGGTGTATATGACATGTGATTGGTGTGTGCTGCATGTGTCTGACATGTGATTGGTGTGTGCTGCATGTGTCTGATATGTGATTGGTGTGTGCTGCATGTGTATGACATGTGATTGGTGTGTGCTGCATGTGTCTGATATGTGATTGGTGTGTGCTGCATGTGTCTGATATGGGAGTGGTGTGTGCTGTATGTGTCTGATATGGGAGTGGTGTGTGCTGCATGTGTCTGATATGTGATTGGTGTATGCTGCATGTGTCTGATATGGGAGTGGTGTATGCTGGATGTGTCAGATATGTGATTGGTGTGTGCTGCATGTGTCTGATATGTGATTGGTGTATGCTGCATGTGTCTGGTATGTGATTGGTGTATGCTGCATGTGTCTGATATTGGAGTGGTGTGTGCTGCATGTGTCAGATATGTGATTGGTGTATGCTGCATGTGTCTGATATGGGAGTGGTGTGTGCTGCCTGTGTCTGATATGGGAGTGGTGTATGCTGCATGTGTCTGATATGTGATTGGTGTATGCTGCATGTGTCTGATATGTGATTGGTGTGTGCTGCATGTGTCTGGTATGTGATTGGTGTGTGCTGCCTGTGTCTGATATGGGAGTGGTGTATGCTGCATGTGTCTGATATGTGATTGGTGTATGCTGCATGTGTATGACATGTGATTGGTGTGTGCTGCATGTGTATGACATGTGATTGGTGTGTGCTGCATGTGTCTGATATCTGAGTGGTGTGTGTTGCATGTGTCAGATATGTGATTGGTGTATGCTGCATGTGTATGACATGTGATTGGTGTGTGCTGCATGTGTATGACATGTGATTGGTGTGTGCTGCATGTGTCTGATATGTGATTGGTGTGTGCTGCATGTGTATGACATGTGATTGGTGTGTGCTGCATGTGTCTGATAGGTGATAGGTGTGTGCTGCATGTGCCTGATATGGGAGTGGTGTGTGCTGCATGTGTCTGATAGGTGATAGGTGTGTGCTGCATGTGTCTGATATGGGAGTGGTGTATGCTGCATGTGTCTGATATGTGTTTGTTGTATGCTGCATGTGTATGACATGTGATTGGTGTTTGCTTCATGTGTCTGATATGGGAGTGGTGTATGCTGCATGTGTCTGATATGTGATTGGTGTATGCTGCATGTGTCTGATATGTGATTGGTGTATGCTGCATGTGTCTGATATGTGATTGGTGTATGCTGCATGTGTCTGATATGTGATTGGTGTGTGCTGCATGTGTCTGATATGTGATTGGTGTATGCTGCATGTGTATGACATGTGATTGGTGTTTGCTGCATGTGTCTGATATGGGAGTGGTGTATGCTGCATGTTTCTGATATGTGATTGGTGTATGCTGCATGTGTCTGATATGTGATTGGTGTATGCTACATGTGTCTGATATGTGATTGGTGTATGCTGCATGTGTCTGATATGTGATTGGTGTATGCTGCATGTGTCTGATATGTGATTGGTGTGTGCTGCATGTGTCTGATATGTGATTGGTGTATGCTGCATGTGTATGACATGTGATTGGTGTTTGCTGCATGTGTCTGATATGGGAGTGGTGTATGCTGCATGTTTCTGATATGTGATTGGTGTGTGCTGCATGTGTCTGATATGGGAGTGGTGTATGCTGCATGTGTCTGATATGTGATTGGTGTATGCTGCATGTGTCTGATATGGGAGTGGTGTATGCTGCATGTGTCTGATATGTGATTGGTGTGTGCTGCATGTGTCTGATATGTGATTGGTGTATGCTGCATGTGTCTGATATGTGATTGGTGTGTGCTGCATGTGTCTGATATGTGATTGGTGTATGCTGCATGTGTCTGATATGTGATTGGTATATGCTGCATGTGTCTGATATGTGATTGGTGTATGCTGCATGTGTCTGATATGTGATTGGTGTGTGCTGCATGTGTCTGATATGTGATTGGTGTGTGCTGCATGTGTCTGATATGTGATTGGTGTGTGCTGCATGTGTCTGATATGTGATTGGTGTATGCTGCATGTGTCTGATATGTGATTGGTATATGCTGCATGTGTCTGATATGTGATTGGTGTATGCTGCATGTGTCTGATATGTGATTGGTATATGCTGCATGTGTCTGATATGGGAGTGGTGTGTGCTGCATGTGTATGACATGTGAGTGATGTTTGCAAGTAAATAGAATAGAACCTGAACAGCAGGGCAATAATGAGAAATTCTAAAAATAATTATATATGAAGATTTCATTATTTAGCCATCACTTGAGTACCAGTGCCATATTAGTTAGGCACAAAGCGGCTTAAGTTTTATTGCAGCTCTCAAAAAAGGTTGTGCACCCCTGCTTTAAAGCATAAATCCAAAGGAAAGCTCGTTCTTGCTAACATCATACTCACAACAAGTTAAAACTGCTTCTTGGTACACATAACAGTCCAATATGACCATGAAGTAGTCTGATTCTCATGCTCAGTAACTTCTGATTCACTCTCTTTGAGTGGGCAATTTCTTTTCATCAGCATTCTGACAGTACTATAGGCACTGGAACTTCCTTCCTACTACTTCACAGGATTAATTTCTCCTTCCATTGTATAATTACTAGCCTGCCCCAAGCCTAAACTCTCTGTTTGTTTTAAGCTGTATGCAGTATGACTGGAAAGCTGGAACAGTGACTAAAGAACCCCAATTTTTAATCCGTCTTGATGTTTCTGCTGCTAGCAGCAAATAACAATTGATATAAATTTTTCAGGGTTAAAACAACATGATTTAAAAAAAAATAAAAAAATTTGCGGCTTACCTCTTTAGTTCATTATCTTTCAAGTGTGATGAGGTTGTCTCCAAATACAGAAGCTATTTAAAGCTAGATCAAATGTGTATGAAATAGGATACATGTGAAACACTATTGTATGAAGGCTACCAGTAGAAGTATCCGTCCACAGTGCAGCATCCCTTGTTAGGCTTTGTGAGTCATTTTAATTAGCTTTTTGCATTTTGTTCAATACGTTATGTGTACTCTATTTCAGATGGAACAAGTCTACAGGCCATTCTAGTAGAATGGGAGATAGTGCTGTTGATGTGAATTTAATCTGAAGTCAATAGTAATGCCTACAGAGGAAACAATCTGTAATGTTTTGGAAGGTGCTGTACTAGCTAAGGGATACGAGGCTATACGGTGACTAGTACCAGTGGACTCCATATCACAATGTCGCTGGCCATAATGAATAATGAAAATATCATCATTTCTGAACAAAAACTTAATACAATAGTCAATGCAGTATCTATAGGTTATATCATGTGTTGTTTTGGAATGTAATGTAATGGAGCTAAATAGGCAACTACTGTCATATCCAGCAGCCAAGGGACATTACACCACACACTTCCATTCATCCCCCTCTTCAACTCTTGCACATCTGCCACTTGTTATTGCTTTAGGTGAAGTGACTTTAGTGCACATCGACTCGTTGTTCCGCTGACTCAGCTGGAATAATTTCAAATGGATTTCTCAAAATCTATTGCATGTCGCAACAATGGAAACATGGTTATCTACTTCTTAGGCTGTGTGCCCACTATGCGTTTTTTAAGCGTTTCCGCAGCAGCAATTCCGCTACAGAAAAGCTTAAAAAACGCTTGGTAGAAGGTCTGCAATGTTCCCCAATGATAATCCGCATGTGCTGTGCACATGCTGCGGAAATTTCCGCTGCGGATTATCATTGCGGAAAAATACGCAGCACTACCAATTATTTTGAGTAATCACAGAGTTTTCGCCGCCATTGACTTGCATTGAATCGCTTAATATCCGCAAGACTACATGTGCACATGCGGATATTAAGGGATTCAATGTGTGGATGGTACCCGGGTCTGGAGAAGAGGAGACTCTCCTCCAGACCCGGGTACCATAGTACCTGTTAAAAAAAAGAATTAAAATAAAAAAATACATTATACTCACCTTCTGATGGTCCCCGGTCTTTTCTCCACTGCGTCCAGTCTTTTGTACGGCTCTCGATGGTCTAAAAGGACCTGCCATGACGTCATTTAGTCATGTGAAGGGTCATGCGACCAGTGACGTCGGCGGTCGCGTGACCTGTCACATGACTAAATGACGTCATGGAAGGTCCTTTCTCACCACCACAAGCCGTACAAGAGACCGGACACGAGACCGGACGCAGCGGAGAAAAGACCGTGGTCCATCAGAAGGTAAGTATAATGTTTTTTTGTTTTTTTTTTAACATTTTTAATCTTTTTTTCAACTATTAACTTGGTCACACTTTATAAATCCATGTCAGTTGGATGTATTTATATAGTGTGACCAAGTTGTCAAGCACTTTCCAAGTGATGCTAAAATGGCTTGGAAAGCGCTTGTCAACCCGCTTCACATCCGCATGTCCCTGGCAGAAAAAACACATGTATAATCCGCATGTACAATCCGCATGTACAATCTGCATGTACAATCCGCATGTACAATCCGCATGTGTTTTTTCTGCCAGGGAGATGCAGAAACGCTCAGGAAAAATCCGGAGCATTTCCGCATCGTGGGCACATAGCCTTATCCTGTTTTATGCTGCTGTATGTTGCATTTTGCTGGCTTGGGAAGATTACCACTTAGCTCATTCTTTTCATGAAAGATGAGCTCTAATTGGTTGCTATATTCATAAAAGACAGTTTTACCCATGAAGCAGTTTTGATAAATAAGGCCTGATAAACATTATTCTGTAAAACCACAAAGGGGAAATTGGGTTCTATTTTTTGTGACCCAAACCGTACAAAGCATGCCCCCTAATGCTGGATGTACAATTCTTTCTGTAATCATAGAATGGTAGAGTTGGAAGGGACCTCCTGGGTCATCTGGTCCAACCCCCGGCTCAAAGCAGGATTCACTAAATCATCTCAGACAGATATCTGTCCAGCCTCTGTTTGAAGACGTCCATTGAAGGGGAACTCACCACCTCTCGTGGCAGCCTGTTCCACTCATTGATCACCCTAACTGTCAAAAAGTTTTTCTAATATCTAATCTGTGTCTCCTCCCATTCAGTTTCATCCCATTGCTTCTAGTCTTTCCTTGTGCAAATGAGAATAAAGATGATCCTTCTACAATGTGACAGCCCTTGAGATATTTGTAGACAGCTATTAAGTCTCCTCTCAGTCTTCTACTTTGCATTTTTCCCTGTTAAAAACCATTCTGTTGGTTACAGCCCACTGCTCCAGTTTATTTAGGTCTTTTTGAATCCTCTCTCTCTCTTCTCTAGTATTAGCTATCCCTCCTAGCTTTGTGTCATCAGCAAGCAAATTTAATCAGTTTACCCTCAATTCCTTCATCTAAATCATTGATAAAGATGTTGAACAATACAGGACCCAGGACAGAGCCCTGTGGTACCCCACTTGAGACATTCATCCAACTGGATGTGAAGACATTTACGACCACTCTTTGAGTCCGATCACTAAGCCAATTATGAATCCACCTAACAGTTGCCTTGTCCATTCCATACTTGGTCATTTTTTCAATGAGGATGGTGTGAGATACTTTGTCAAATGCTTTGCTGAAGTCAAGATATACTATATCTACATCATTTCCCTGATCCACCCAGTCAGTGATTCTGTCATAGAAGGAAATTAAGTTAGTCTGACATGACTTGTTAGTTACAAACCCATGCTGACTCTGGTTAATCACTTCATTCTTATGCCGGTACTTACATACATGTTGTTTAATAATTTGTTCAAAGATCTTTCCTGGTATAGAAGTCAGACTCACCGGCCTATAGTTCCCTGGGTCCACCTTCTTCCCTTTTTTGAAGATAGGAACAACATTTGCTCTTCTCCAGTCTTCTGAGACTTCTCCTGTTCTCCAAGAATTTTCAAAGATTATGAAGAGTGGTTGATAAACATTTCTTTCTTTCTTTGTAGCATGTGTTTAAGTTCTGTGTTCATCCATCCTGGTTTCCTTAAATGCTTCCCATTCTTCCTACTTTTTGGGATTGTTAACGATTGTGCTTTGAGAATCTCATTTTTAAAAATTTCCCATCCTTCCTGGACATTTTTGTCCTTAAGGACATCCAGCCATTGGATCCCTCCTATTCTCTTTCTGAGTCACTTAAAATCTGCCTTTCTGAAATCTAACCTTGAAGTTTGAGTCTTCACATGTCTTTCTCCTCTAGTTATCCAAAATTCTATAATAGCATGATCGCTGCCTCCTGGGGTTCCAGCCACTTTTACCTCCTCAACCATTTCCTCCTTGTTTATAAGGATTAGATCCAAAGTAGCAGATCCCCTTGTTTTCTCCCCTACCTTTTGGAAGATAAAGTTGTCAGCAAGAGAGGATAAGAATTTGCTTGACCTGTTAGTTTTACTTGAGAGAGATTCCCAACAAATGTCTGGATAGTTAAAATCTCCCATGACCACTCCGTCATATTTTTTGGAGAACTTGGTCATTTGATACATAAAGAGTTCATCCATATCTTCAGCTTGCCCAGGTGGCCTGTAGTAAATACCTACAATGGTGTCCTTTCCCTTGTTCTCTCCTTGTATTCTTACCCAAACAGTTTCCACAGAACTCCCAGTCTCTGAAGCTTCAATCTCTGTGCAGATATACGCTTTTCTAACATACAATGCGACACCTCCTCCTCGTTTATCAAGTCTGTTTCTTGCAAATAAGTTGTATCCTTTTAGCCTTTTATTCCAATCATGTGTATCGTCCCACCAAGCTTCAGTGATTTCAATGACATCATATTTCTTTTCCAGCATTAGTAGTTCCAATTCTCCTTGTTTGTTGCCCATGCTTTGTGCATTTGTATAAAAACATTTTAGTTTGTGATTGGTTTCTCTTCCTCCCATATTTTTTTTGTTTAGATTTTTTTGTCTTTGTTCTTCCTTTCCACTTCCAGTAGCAGAGATCTCAATAGTATTTGTCAGCTGTATAGCTTTTTCTGGCCTTTTGCTTCCCTTCCCACATTGTTCTAGTTTAAAGCTCTCCTGATGAGTGCAGCAAGGCGACTTCCAAATACATGTTTTCCAGTCTTTGTAAGGTGCACCCCATCTCTAGCAAGTAGTCCATCATATAGGTAATTCATTCCGTGATCCAGAAATCCAAATCCTCGTTGACGGCACCATCGACGTAGCCAGTTGTTCACCTGTAGAATCTTATTCCATTTCATTGTTCCATGGCCATCCACTGGGAGGATGGATGAGAAGACCACCTGAGCTCCCAATTCTTTCACTTTCTTGCCTAAGTTTTCAAAGTCACTGCAGATGGTTTCCAAGTCCTTTCTTGCGGTGTCATTTGTCCCCATATGTATTAGCAGGAATGGGTAGTTATCTGTAGGTCTGAAGAGTCTTGATATCCTGTCAGACACATCTTTAATTTTTTCACCTGGAAGACAGCACATTTCTCTTGAGGTTATGTCTGGTCTGCAGATAGCGGCCTCTGTTCCTCTCAACAGGGAATCCCCCATGACCACCACTCTCCGTTTTTTCTTCACAACATTTTTCTTTCTCCGTCTAGGAGGATTCTGAGGGCTTGCAAGGTTTTTCATTGTAATTCTTTCTGGCTTACAAGATCTCTGCTTGCTGCAGGGCTGGGACAAGATATTTTGGTGCCCTAGGCAAATGAAGCCAATGGTGCTCCCCCCACCTCCTCTTTATCCCCCCACAAGCCCCGATGAACTCTCATGCCCCAAGTAAAGGAATCAGTCAGAGACTAAGGTAAAAGGTTCCCTAACACACCTACTCTCCACCTCTCATGGGTCAGGTAATAAGCTCTGACGATCAATTCTACTACAATTGTTATCTTTTTCACCAAAGTAAAAAAAGTGATGTACTTTAGGCTGTGTGCCCACGATGCGTTTTTAATGCATTTCTGCAGCGTTTTTGCAGCTGCGGAAATGCAGCGGAAATGCATTAAAATCGCATGGTAGAAGGGCAGCAATGTTCCCCAATGATAATCCGCATGTGCTGTGCACATGCTGCGGAAGTTTCCGCTGTGGATTATCATTGCGGAAAAATCCACAGCACTACCAATTATTTTGCGGAAGTGCTGCGTCTTCACCGCCATTGACTTGCATTAGACCGCCTGGATTACGCATCACTGTATATGTAGATGCGCATTCCATGCGTTCTAATGTGCGGATGGTACCCCGGGTGTGGCGGAGAGGAGAGTCTCATCCACACCCAGGTACCATTAAAAAATCTGTAAAAAAAGAATGAAATAAAAAATAAATGTATATTTACCTTCTGGTGTCCCGCGCTGCGCTCCTACTTGATTCCCGGAACTTTGCAGTGGATTGAAGGACCTGCGCTGACGTCAGAGTCATGTGACGGGTCACGCGACGCTGACGTCGGCAGGTCTTTCAATCCACCGCTATCGGCAAGGGAGAACGGAGTGTAAAGCAGGACACCGGGGGCCATCGGAGGGTAAGTATACTTTTATTTTTTTATTTTTACCACTCTCTCGGGTAACACTATATAAATCCATGCTGTTTGCATGGATTTATATAGTGTGACCTAGTTGTCACAAGCACTTTCCAAGTGATCCTAATCGCTTGGAAAGCGCTTGTCAATCCGCATGCGGAAATGTCAGTGGGTAACCGCTCCATTTCCGCATGTCCCTGGCAGGAAAACGCATGTACAATCCGCATATGTTTTTTTTCTGCCAGGGCGATGCAGAAACGCTCAGGAAAAAATCCTGAGCATTTCTGCATCGTGGGCACATAGCCTAAGAGGTGAGGCTCAACAGGGAGTGTGTTTACAAAGTTAGATATAGAATCATTAGCTGTTTGCGGACCATTTACACAATGCTAGGGAAAAATAGTGATATTCATTCCTGACATCCTATATTTTATATGTCAGACACAAGGACATTTAAGAAAACTAATATAGTTTAACTATAATCAGGACCAGTTGGTTTCAATTAAGTTGTCCAGCATTTGGCTGATACCCTAATGGAAACTAAACAGAACCCATTATAGATAAAGGGATATGTAGGATTGTTTTTATGTCCATCATGCGACATATACAGTTTGCAACAAAACTGATGGTGGTTCTAGTGCCATATTCCTGTAATGACGGTAGTTCTGGTGACATATTCCTGTACTGATGGTGGTTCTGATGACATATCCCTATACTGATTGTGGTTCTGGTGATGTATTCAAACAGGTGATGGTTGTTTTGGTACAAAACTCATGTACTACTTACGGTTGTGATGTATTCATGTAGTGATGATGGTTCTGATGCTATGTTCATCATCAGAACCATCATTAATACATGTAAACAAAACCAAAATAATCATCAGTACATAAATAGAACACCAGAGCCATCAACAGTACATAAATACATCACCAGTACCGTAATCAGTAAATAAATAGGTCACTAGAACCACCATCAGCACATGAATACATCACCAGAACCAACATCAGTACATTAATGAGTCACCAAAACCTCAATCTGTACTTGAATACTTCACAAGCACCACTGTAAGTAAATAAATACACCAGTACCATCATCAGTTCATGTATACTTCACACAAATCCCCATCAGTGCATGACTACATCAACAAGATCAGTACAGCAATTAATTTTAATGTAAAGTCAGGCCCAAAAACATTTGGATATCATGAACCTACATCTCCCAGAATGCCCTTAACAATGGTAAGGAGATCCTGGGAGTTGTTATCAGTCTTTATCAGACTGCCACCCATACAAGAACCAAATTACTGATGAGACATAGGCAGCATCAACAAGTAAACATGTACATCCAGGTACCTTATAGGTTTATTCTTTTCGTCTCCATCTTGTCCAGACGTCATGATGACTTTTCACATCCACAGCTCTTCTATGCCGAACCCCTCTTTTCCACTTTTCTGCAGCATATCCTAATGGTTTTTGGCCTCCACACTGTCCGCCTTAATTATCTAGAATCACCTCACTGTCTGACATTACCAGCTATAGCCACCACACTATCAGCCCTTATGAACCATGGACTATACCATGGCTGTCCCCTCTCCACTGTTTTCTCCTACACTCTCTATATCTCCCTACAGCCAGACCCATATATGTCCCCACAGCAAGACCCATTTAGGACCCCACAGCCAGACCCACGTATGTCCCCACTGCAAGCCCCACATATTTCCCCACACCCAGTCCCACATAGATCCCCGCAGCCAGCCCCATGTAGGTCCCCAAAGTCAGCCCCACATAGGTCCACACAGCCAGTTCCACAGAGGTTCCCAAAGACAGGTCCACGGAGGTCCCCACAGCAAGCCCGACATAGGTCCCCACAGCTAGTCCCATGTAGGCCCCCACAGCCAGCCCCATATAAGTCTCCAATCCCAGTCCCATGTAGGTTCCCACAGCAAGCCCTACATATTTTCCCATAACAATCCCAATGTATTTCCCCACAGCTAGCACCATGTAGGTCACCACAGCTAGCCCAACGTAGATCCCCACAACTAGCCCCACGTAAGTCCCCACAGTCAGCCCCACAGCCAACCCTTCTTGCTATGTTACCCATTCATTAGCAAACTAATAAAACACTTTTAAAAAAAAGCTTATACTCACCTAGTCCAGGCTCCCATCCAGTGCAGCCTCCGTCTCCTCTTCTGTCTTGTGCAGCAGTGGAAGCTGAATGGCACGATTATGTCACTGCATTGCACCATTCAACAAATTGTGGTCACAGCAGATATTACCTGGTTTTCTGACTCCCCCAGACACCACCTATACTGTAAAACTACACATTTTACAGTGGCCTTTTATTGTGGCCACCCTAAGGCACACCTGTGCAATAATCATGCTGTCTAATCAGCATCTTGATATGCCACACCTGTGAGGTGGATGGATTATCTCGGCAAAGGAGAAGTGCTCACTAACACAGATTTTGACAAATTTGTGAACCATATTTGAGAGAAAAAGGCCTTTTGGGTACACATGTAAGGGTTAAAACAGTATACTGTATTGCTGGAGATTTGTGATGTAATATACGATCTGGCCAGTAGAGGGCAGCAGAGAGGCCGGAGTTGCAGTGCGAGGATTTGGCAGTTGGTGACTGTTGCTAGGGGAATTCAAGGAGAGAGTGAGGCTGTGCATTGTTGGAAAAAGGTCTGGTTAGAGAGGTGTGACTGATCTATTTTTGGTAACTCTGGGACGCGTTGTTCAGCTTGACATGAGCCGACTCAGTGAGGACAACCAAGGACACAGCATCTTGGGCTAGGCCATGTGAGACCTTATTTCTAAGGACTTAGAGAAACTCTGCGTTTGAGAGATCGGCATTCTCTAAGAGATTGAAGTTTCTGATTATTCGGTACTCAACCCAGCAAGGACACTTCAGTCTCAGGACGTACCGGTACCAATTACAACTGAATATATATGCGCATATATAAATAACTTTATGGAGGACTAGTTAGTTAGGAGAAAAGGCCTCTTCTTCTGTAAGAGACACTTAAAAAAACTTCTCCTAGTAGGCGGTTACTAAAGTACTGGCACAACACTGTCGTTTTATGGATTTATGCATAGAAAGGGTTAGTCGCATGTATTTTTGCTTGCATATACTGTAACTATTAATTCTGTTAACTGTACCTGGGTATACTCTTAGTTGGTATTATTTAGAGTAACTCCTGTCATCCTATTTGTTACTTATACATTGCTTACCTACCATCCTTTCCTTTGTTTTATAAACTGGTTAGTAAATATTTATATTACTAGATGGTGGCCCGATTCTAACGCATCGGGTATTCTAGAATATGTATGCGGCCAACCGGGCGCGACTAATCAGCGAAGCTGTGTTTAAATGGGTTGTGCACTACTTTAAATTAACCCCCAAATATATCCCCCCGGGGCCCCTAATGAATTTTGGAGGAGCGAGGCCGCCGGTCGGGGAACTTCTGCTGCGAGCAGCCGGGAGATGACCGGCTAGCACAGGGTGAGGGTGTGAGCGGGTGAGCGTGGGAGTGAGTGAGGGTGAGAGTGTGAGGGTGAGCGTGGGAGCGTGTGAGGGTGAGCGTGGGAGCGTGTGAGGGTGAGCATGGGAGCGTGAGAATGTGAGCGTGTGAGGGTGAGCGTGTGAGGGTGAGTGTCCGAGGTTGAGCGTCCGAGGGTGAGCGTCAAAGCGTGAGCGTCAGAGCGTGAGCGTCCGAGCGTGAGTGTCCGAGCGTGAGCGTCCGAGCGTGAGCGTCAGAGCCAGAGCCAGAGCGTCAGACCATGAGCATCAGAGCGTGAGCGTCAGAGCGTGAGCATCAGAGAGTGAGCGTGAGCGTCAGAGCCTGAGCGTCCGAGCGTGAGCGTCAGTGCGTGAGCGTCAGAGCCTGAGCGTCAGAGCGTGAGCATCAGAGCGTGAGCGTCTGAGCGTGAGCGTCCGAGCGTGAGCGTCAGAGCGTGAGCGTCCGAGCGTGACCGTCAGAGCGTGAGCGTCAGAGCGTGAGCATCTGAGCGTGAGCGTCAGAGCATGAGCGTGAGCGTCCGAGCGTGAGCGTCCGAGCGTGAGCGTCAGTGCGTGAGCGTCAGAGCCTGAGCGTCAGAGCGTGAGCATCAGAGCGTGAGCGTCTGAGCGTGAGCGTCCGAGCGTGAGCGTCAGAGCGTGAGCGTCCGAGCGTGACCGTCAGAGCGTGAGCGTCAGAGCGTGAGCATCTGAGCGTGAGCGTCAGAGCATGAGCGTGAGCGTCCGAGCGTGAGCGTCCGAGCGTGAGCATCAGAGCATGAGCGTCCGAGCGTCTGAGCGTGAGCATCCGAGCGTGAGCATCTGAGCGTGAGCGCCAGAGCGTGAGCATCCGAGCGTGAGTGTGAGCGTCTGAGCGTGAGCGTCAGAGCGTGAGCGTCTGAGTGTGAGCGTGAGCGTCCGAGCGTGAGCGTCCGAGCGTGAGCGTCAGAGCGTGAGTGTCAGAGCATGAGCGTCAGAGCGTGAGCGTCTGAGCGTCCGAGCGTGAGCGTGAGCGTCAGAGCGTGAGCATGAGCGTCAGAGCATGAGTGTCCGATCGTGAGCGTCCGATCGTGAGCGTCCGAGCGTGAGCGTCAGAGCCTGAGCGTCAGAGCGTGAGCGTCTGAGCGTGAGCGTCAGAGCGTGAGCGTGAGCGTCTGAGCGTCCGAGCGTGAGCGTGAGCGTCAGAGCGTGAGCATGAGCGTCAGAGCATGAGCGTCCGATCGTGAGCGTCCGAGCGTGAGCGTCAGAGCCTGAGCGTCAGAGCGTGAGCGTCTGAGCGTGAGCGTCTGAGCGTGAGCGTGAGCTTCCAAGCGTGAGCGTCAGAGCATGAGCGTGAGAATCAGAGCGTGAGCGTCAGAGCGTGAGCGTCAGAGCCTGAGCATAAGCATCAGAGCGTGAGCGTCGAGCGTGAGCGTCAGAGCGTAAGCGTCAGAGTGTGAGCGTCTGAGCGTGATCGTCTGAGCGTGAGCGTCTGAGCGTGAGCGTGAGCGTCTGAGCGTGCGCGTCTGAGCGTGAGTGTCCGAGTGTGAGCGTCAGAGCGTGAGCATCACAGCGTGAGCATCTGAGCGTGAGCGTCAGAGCATGAGCGTGAGCGTCCGAGCGTGAGCGTCCGAGCGTGAGCGTCAGAGCGTGAGCGTCCGAGCGTGACCATCCGAGCGTGACCGTCCGAGCGTGAGCGTCAGAGCGCGAGCGTCAGAGCCTGAGCATGAGCATCAGAGCATGAGCGTCAGCGTCAGAGCGTGAGCGTGAGAGCGTGAGCGTCTGAGCGTGAGCGTCAGAGCGTGAGCGTCAGAGCGTGAGGGTGAGCGTCTGAGGGTGTGAGAGTGAGCGTGTGAGGGTGAGCGTGTGAGGGTGAGCAGGTGAGAGTGAGCGTGTGCGGGTGAGCGTGTGAGGGTGAGCCACTAACGGCCGCCATATTTTTCTGAAATCCAGCGGCGCTGATTGGCCGCGGCCTGACCAATCAGCGACGTGGGATTTCTTGGACAGACAGATAGACAGACAGACAGACAGATAGACAGACAGACAGACGGGATAAGACAATTATATATATTAGATAGTATCTAATCTTTGTGCGTGTCTGCTGATTGCTGCTGTACCCCTCGTCCTGTGGCCGTTCCTCATCCATGTTTCACATAGGAAAAGTCTTAGATCTTTGAGTTCAGGTCATGAAAAACAGGAGCAAAAACAAAAGTGTTGCGTTAATATTTTTGTTCTGTTAATGTTTGTGCACTTGTGATGTGACTGTGTGGTTTAAGCTAGATTGTTATGTTTCTAGCAATTACTGGATGTGTCAGATAAGTATAGAAGGGCCATTATATTGATGACAAATTGCATAAAGTCCCTGAAGCAAATAGTTTCGATATAATGCTCTACATAATGCACAGGTATAAGCAGCAGAACCTAAGATTTTCAGTATTCCACACCCATTTTTTTTATTCTTTTTTTTTGTTGAAGAATAAGTAACATACAGAATATACAGAATATGAAAAAAACATATCCATTTTTTTGGGCTCTTTCTGGTTATAAGGAAAGTGCATCTATGCTGTAAGATACTTCGAGAAGAGCCTTAAGAACTTGATGTTCACATGACTGCTCTCACTGCTGTCCTCTGACATGTCTCTGCTGCTAGGCAAAGCCAAGAACTTTTCAAGCCATCGAGTCCCTCTTCCTCACAGCTACAGTCTGACATGTGTCAGCTAGCATAAGTCTTCGCTCCAAATTGCTCACCTCAAAGAGTGACATTGAAGCCAGGGGCCAAACACACTGTGTGACAGGAAATGGCTTGGAACATAAAGCTATATGGCTATTTTTCTTGTATTTTACTTTTTCTCCTGCTTGCCACAATTCTGAGTCAAACATAGAATTGTATGGTTTAGTTTATGTATATTATGATTGTATTTTGTAGAGATAAAGTTTTTACTCAAAATTTTTAGTAGTATAAGAGAGTGATTGAAACATCAATATCTGAATTTGCCCCTACTAACCCTGCATCTGTCGCTAGTTGGTGCTACATTTTGACTGTGGACGATGTCAGGCGACACAAGAGCAATAATTTCTGTGACTTGGATAAACATTGTTCATTAAATTTGACAATTGCTGTGAGCTTTGGGCAAGGCCACACTCCATTTAATCATACTGCAGCCTGCCAGTGTTGCCAGTCATAGGTTACACTTCCCTGGTTTATACTCCTGCTACCCTGCTCTGATTCAGCCTATTTCATTCCTGTTACTGATATCGGCATCCTCCTGACCAGCTGATTCTCCTTGGTACGACCCAGCATGATGACCCTTATCTCTTCCAGCTCACTCCACCGGCCAGCAGACACTCTGTGGGTGTAGCCTAGGCGGCCCTGAGTGAGGGTTTAAGGGGTGAAGGCCAGGATTCCCCTGGGACCTCCTAAGTGGAGTGACTTGTGAAAGCCTGTCCATTGAGGCCCTACTAAATTCTGCCTGCCACCCTTCCTGAGACAGTGCACTTTTACAGAGATGAAATACCAAACTTTCTCTTACGTATGTCTAAAGGTGGATGACCAGTATATTTGCTTAAAGTAGATTAAAATAGCTAATTTGAACCAAAAGAGGTATTCCATGTTTACATTTTTGTCTGTTATTTTATGGACTGGAAACTTTCTTTCTGTGAATGAATTTCCATGAATATTCATTCTAAGAACCTTCACACAAGGTTACCAGAAAGATTGTTCATAGTTTGCCTGGGATCATTGAATATGTGTGGCCAGTTTAAACACCCAATATGGAATAAAATATGTTCATCTGCATCTGAATAATTATTGTTCAATAGAAGATTCTCTGTTTAACAGTTTTCCAACTATCAATTTCTATCTTATGTGTAAGGCCACCTTATGTCTAAGATTGTTACTGACCCACTGGCTACTATTGGTTTCTCAGCTATAAAGAGACTGGAATCTAAAGGCATAACAGTCAAAATAAGTGTTAAGCTGCATCTCATCAGAAATATGCACAAAAATATGGATGTGTCACTGAAGATATGACATTGTGCCAGTCACTATCATGTTGACTCAAAGCAACTTTTACATCTCTTTGGAATTTTCCTGCTTAATATTTCACTCCTTCTCTCAAGAGCAGAACTTTTTATTTTTACATTGAGATAGCCCTATGACCAAGACAGCATGTTTTTTTTGTGGGAAGAGTTGTAGTTTTGAATTGGCGAAACAAAATATGTTTAATTTTTTAATCCTTTACATTTTTCTATTTATGTTTTAGGAAAAGGGTGTGATTAAAACTTTTATATATTTTTTCAGATATTTTTATAGCTGCAATACTGTAGTATTGCTTTCTAATACATAATTGCTGATCACATATGGCTGACAGAAGGGAAGCAACGTCCCAACTCCTCAACCCCTCCAACCCACAGTTCTAACCTTTAAAATGGCACTGCCACGATCGATTGTGGCATCTAAGAAGCTTAAAGAAGCATCAAAGTTTTTATCTTCCTAATATATTGCAATCATCATATTATAAAGCACTGTGTACTTACAATTGCTCATTTTGCTTTTCTACCCAGTTAATTCTTCTGTTTTCTCTGCTCTATGTAAAAACAGGAAGTCTCTTGTCCCTGCATTTATTATTCCCCGCTTCAACTCCTGACCCAGCTGCTCTCTACTGCACCCCCCCCCCAGGGATTTTTGCAGTGACTCATGACTCATGCAGGAAAATAGACTTCCTGATTTTACATAGAGCTTAGATTTCAGCTAGTCTTTTTGCAATGATGTGACCTAAATGAAAAGACCTAATGGAAAAAATAAGTATTAGCTAGGTAGAAGGGCAAAATGAGCAATTGTAAGTACACAGTGCTGTATAATATGATGACTGCAATATATTAAGATGTTAAAAATTATGATTCGAGTGCTTCTTTAACTTTTGTGATCAGAGCTAGCTTTAGGCCCAGCTCCTGAATCTTCTTGCTAAATGCACTGCACACTTCTGCCATATGATGGATGTTAACAAGGAGTTAATGGAAATATGTTACCTAGGACCTGCACAGGATGCAGCAGGCCCCCATGATAAAGGCACAGGTGAAAAATACTAATAAAACAACCACTTACTAACCCACCAAACATTCGTGGGGTGGCTGCCTAGTATTCAAAATGCACACAGGTTTGCATAGGGGACCATTCACATCATTATGTGAGATGCACCTCTGTCTGTATAACAGCGTATTACCAATGCCCCCTCTATTATATCAGACAACCTGCTGCACCCTCTTGTGCATTTGTGTCTGGACACGGTATTGCAAGTATGGCTGCTATTTTTCTTTTTCAATGATATCTGTTAATGGAAAGTCAGAAATTTGCTCATTCATCAAGTGATCGGCAGCCTGTTTACACTGCAAGATAATCGTGAAATGAGAGTTTTTAACAACGCTCATTCATGATTATTTTGCAGTTTTAGTGATTTTTTTTTAGAAAAAAAATCACTAAAAATTAAAACTTGAGTATAACACTTGGTCGTCCTGGAAGCCTATATGTTACTTTTTGTGGTATGATAGACCTAGGCAATTTCTGAGCTGCTGCCTTTGATACATTTTTTGCACCTATTATGAACACTTTCTTGACAAAATTCTTTAAGGATGGAATGATGTTATTCTCATTTTGTGAGATGATTTTTTATTCTTTTGCATGTTTATCGCACTTAAATGCTTCAGATCACAAAACTAATTTAAATATTAGACAAAGATAACACAAGTAAACACAAAATGCAGTTTTTAAATGAAGGTCTTTATTATAAAGGGAAAAACAAATCCAAACCTACAGGGCCCTGTGTCAAAAAGTGATTGCCCCCCACCTTAAGATATAAGTTAACTATATTTTATCACATCTTTGGGAAGCTGAGTTCAATTTCCCTAGCCACACACAGGCCTGATTACTGCCACGCCTCTTCTCAATCAAGAAATCACTTAAATTGGACCTGCCTGACTTAGTGAAGTAGACCAAAAGATCCTCAAAAGCTAGACATCATGCTGCCATCCAAAGAAATTCAAGAACAAATGAGAAACAAAGTAATTGAGATCTATCAGTCTGGAAAAGGTTATAAAGCCATTTCTAAAGCTTTGGGACTCCAGCACAGTGAGAGCCATTATCCACAAATGGCGAAAACATGTAACAGTGGTGAACCTTCCCAGGAGTGGCCGGCCGACCAAAATTACCCCAAGAGCGCAGTGCCGACTCATCTAAGAGGTGACAAAAGAACCCGCAACAACATCCAAAGAACTGCAAGCCTCACTTGCCTCATCTAAGGTCAGTGTTCATGACTCCACCATAAGAAGGAGACTGGGCAAAAATGGCATGCATGGCAGAGCTCCAAAATGAGAACCACTGCTGAGCAAAAAGAACATAACGGCTTGTCTCAGTTTTGCCAGAAAACACCTTGATGATCGCCAAGATTTTTGGGAGAATACTCTGTGGACTGACGAGACAAAAGTTTAACTTTTTGGAACGTGTATGTCCCCTTACATCTGGTGTAAAAGTAACACAACATTTCAGAAAAGGAACATCATACCAACAGTAAAATATGGGTGGTAGATTGATGGTCTGGGGCTGTTTTGCTGCTTCAAGACCTTGAAGACTTGCTGTGGTAACTGGAATTCTGCTGTCTACCCAAAAAGAATGTCTGGCCATCTGTTCGTGACCTCAAGCTATCTATCAGATATCTGTCTGAGATGATTTAGTGAATCCTGCTTTGAGCAGGGGGTTGGACCAGATGACCCAGGAGGTCACCTCCAACTCTACCATTCTATGATTCTATGACTCTATGATTCTATGAAAACTTTGGAGTGGCCTAGTCAAAGTCTTGACCTTAATCCAATTGAGATGCTGTGGCATGACCTTAAAAAGGTGGCTCATGCTTGGAAACCATCCAATGTTGCTGAATTACAACAATTTTGCAAAGATGAGTGGCCAAAATTCCTCCAGAGCATAGTAAAAGACTCATTGCCAGTTATCGCAAATGATTGATTGCAGTTGTTGCTGCTAATGGTGGCCTAACCAGTTATTAGATTTAGGGGGCATTCACTTTTTCACACAGGGCCCTGTAGGTTTGGATTTCTTTTCTCCTTAATAATAAAGACCTTCATTTAAAAACTGCTTTTTCTGTTTATTTGTGTTATCTTTCTCTAATATTTAAATTTGTTTTGTGATCAGAAACATTTAAGCGTGACAAACATGCAAAAGAATAAGAAAACAGGAAGGGGGCAAACACATTTTCACACCACTGTATATACAGTACAGAAGAAAAGTTTGGACACACCTTCTCATTTAAAGATTTTTCCGTATTTTCATGACTATAAAAATTGTACATTCACACTGAAGGCATCAAAACTATAAATTAACACATGTGGAATTATATACTTTACAAAAAAGTGTGAAACAACTGAAAATTAGTGTTGAGCCACCCCCGTAGTGTTTGAGTTCGGTTCGGTTCGTCGAACACCCGTGTGTTCGCCGAACTGTTCGTCGAACTGTTCGTCGAACACCTTCGAACACCGTTAAAACCAATGGCAGGCAAACAAAAACACATAGAAACACATAGAAAACACCTTCAAAGGTGTCCAAAAGCTGACAAACTGCTCAGAAGACACAACTAACACATGGAAAAGTGACAAGTACATAGTCATACGAAAAGAAAAGAGGTGGAGGAGTAAAAGAAGGGGGAGACACAGATATAGGCATGTCATGCCCTTCTAAAATCCAAAAAGTGAGAAGCCGACACGTTCAGTCCGCTCCTGACCGTGCCACCTCCGCGTCGCCGGGTTTGTGCCAGAGCCGCGGTGAACCCTGACGGCCAGCCCCCCTCTCCCAATACTGGTGCCTGTCCGCTGGTGGGTCGAGCGAGCCCCCCTGTGGTGGAGGCAGCTCTAAGCTTTTTAATTTAAATTGTCTCTCTAATTTGAATGAATACACTTTAAATCCATTTACAAGGATCTATTGGAGGGCAAGTCTCATGCCAGCAGCCGCGTAATTCCAGCTCCAGTAGCGTCCACTAAAGCTGCTGCAGTTAAAAAGCTTTTATAAGGATCGAGCTCGGCTGTCCACCGCAAGGCATCCTACTGCCAGTCCCAGCCCCTATGCCTTGGGGTGCCTCCTGATGCTCTTCACTGAGTATCCCGTGGTCCTGAAGCATTTCCTTTGAAAAAATTAAGTGTCCAAACTACAGGTGGTGTAGCTTGCTTAACAGCCGGGATAATCCGCTGACTAGCAGACACTGCTACTAGGCACAAAGTATTTCCTGGGCTAGATGCAGTTAAAAATTTGTAATTAGATACTCTCGTTGGATGCTGAGAAAGCATTCCATAGAGTCTCCTGGCACGCCATATATGATTCTCTTAAAAAGCTTGGGGTAGGGGTCTAGGGGACCCTTTTATAGCCAAAATCACGGCCCTGTATCTCAATACGTCACCTAGGCTGAAGATAAATGGAACTGTAGCACCCTGAGGGCTCGGTTGCTACAGAGGTATTGCACCTCACCCAGAGGTGTGATATCTCACTCTCAGGTAAGGATGGAGTGTGGATCAGGACCCGACACCTGCATGCATTACACCACATTGCCGTGGGGCAGGGCGACCAATATGCCCCTGAGATGGGCACGACAGTCCCTGTCCCTGGCTGGAGTGGGGGGAGGGAACACTGAGGAAGGGGAACTCTGTAGTGCAGAAGCAGGGAGGAAGCAGTTCCTGGGTGCATTGAGAAGGGAGTATAAAAGGTGGGCACCATCTTAGTTCAGTGCAGAGAAGTCTGAGCAGAAGTAGCAGGGAGCAGGGGCTCTGCATGAGCTCTGCTCCGGAGGCGGGCCTAGTAACAGAGGCCCAGGCCTGGAAGAGGGAGAAGGAAGGAAGAGGAGCGGAGAAGGCTCCAGGAATGAGGAACGAAGGAATCCCAGGGGTGCGGACGGGCGAGTCGCCACCGCACGCCCGAATCCACCTGCGTGGAGGGGTCAGGCCAAAGGGGGAGACCGGTCCCCGAAACTAGTGGAGGCAGGAAACGACCCTCAGCTAGAAACAGGAGGCTGTGACATTTTATGTGGCGCAGCCCCTCGCTACACCCGCTAGGAAGGCACCACATAGGGTCAGGGAAACTAGCACCAAGTTTACCAAGAGGAGGCCCGAGGCAGCCGGACAGAAGGGTTGGTAAGAAAGGCCAGACAAAGGAAACACAAAGGGGGTCCTGTGAAGCGCTCCAAAGTTATCTGGGAGTTGTCTGAGCCCCTCACCTGGTGAGCACAGTACGACGTGGGCAGCCGTTACCTGCAGATGTGGTCTGGATAAGAACTGTGAATAAAGGCCCTGGACTGCATCACTGACTCCGTGGCGTTACTGCTGCTGCCCTGCACCATCACCCCCATCCTCCGCATACACTGCCCTGAGGCTATACTCCTCCCGTGGGGAGTTATGCTACGCTCTGCTGCACCCACAACACCAGCCTCAGTGGTCTGCCCTGGAGCGGCGGTTCACTCTGACCGCAATCCACGGGTGGCGTAGTCGGACATTTAAACATCAAAACCACATAAATAGTTCCGCCACTGGTTTGACCGCCCTGAGCCACGGAACCGGGTCGCCGCCACGGAGACTACAACCACCAGCATCCACCAAAAAGGGTCCGGCTCCGCGTGTCCCAAGGCCCAGGGGGCGCGTCAGAACATTTTCATCATCTTTCACAATCACCAATGGGACAAGGCAGGGATGTTCTCTGTCCCCTCTCTTATACATCCTAGTGACGGAGCACCTGCTCTCATCAATTCGCCATAACCCCAATATTAGGTGGATTGAGGTGGGAGGCACCGAGTACAAGTGCTCTCTATTTGCTGATGATGTCCTAGTATATATCAATCAATCACATATATCCATCCATGCTGTTATGGCTGAAATAGATCACTTTGTTACATGGTCAAATTTTAAAATCAATGCAGCGAAATCTGAGGCCCTCGATGTCTCCCTCCCCAAATCCATATAGGATTCCATCCAGTCCAACTTTCCCTTTGCCTGGCCCTCACAGGGTATCAAATACTTAGGAATTCCTATTCATAGAGACCTCTCCCATCTATGTTATCTTAATTTTGGGCCCTTTATTGAACAACTCCATACAGACCACGGTTGGCAAGTTAGAACTGTAAGATTCACTACGTGAACCACTGGTGTTTTGTGGAAAAGCACATGTACACTGTGTTCCAAATTATTATGCAAAAAGTGTTTAGGAGTGATAAGGGAAGAATTTGTTTGTTTGTCAGTTAAATTCATTGATGGTGATGTGTGTCAGGGCACTTTATATCACTGTAAGCAATTGCAGACACCTGTGCTAATTAGTTTGGCAGGTGTGTCCAATGAAAGGCAAGACTACTTAAGAAGGCTGTCTCACATTATTAAGCAGCCTACATTTTCTGCCAAAATGGGAAAGAAAAAGGATGTGTCGGCTGCTGAGAAGCAACAAATTGTGGAGTGTTTAGGTCAAGGCATGACTACAATCAACATTGTGCGATGATCAGGATGAAGTGTCTTGGCAATCAAGAAGTATGTAGCTGATTCACAGTACACACGTGTGCGTGCTGATAAGGGCAAATTGAGGACTCTTTCCTACAGGCAATTACGTCAGGTTGAAAGAGCAGCGGCAAAAAAGCCTTGTCATAGCAGCAGACAAGTTTTTGAAGCTGCTGGTGCCTCCAACGTCCCCCGAACAACAAGATGCAGGGTCCTTCAGAGGTTTGCAGCTGTGCATACGCCATCCTGTCGACCTCCTCTATCCACTTCACACAAGCAGAAACGGCTCCAGTGGGCCAAACATTACATGAAGACTGATTTCAAAACTGTTTTGTTCACGGAGGAGTGCCGTGCAGCGCTCGATAGTCCAGATGGATGGAGTGGAGGATGGCTGGTTGATCGACACCCCACGCAAACACGGCTACAGCGCCAACAAGGAGGAGGTGGAGTAATGTTTTGGGCTGGAATCATGGGGAGAGAGATTGTCGGCCCCTTTAGGATCCCTGAAGGCGCTAAAGATGAACTCCATAATGTATGTGGATTTTCTCAAACAGCACTTCCTGCCATGGTTCAAGAAGAAGAACCGTGTATTTCACAGCAAGATCATTTTTTTGCATGATAATGCACCATCTCATGCTGCACATAAAACATCTGCATCTCTGGCTGATATGGGCATAAAAGGGGACAAACTTATGGTGTGACCCCCATGCTCCCCTGACCTCTACCCCATTCAGAACCTTTGGAGCATCATTAAAAGGAGTGTCTATGATGGCGGGAGGCAGTTCACATCTAAGCAACAGCTCTGGGAGGGTATTCTGTCCTCATGCAAAACAATTGAAGCAGAAACCATCCAAAACCTGACAAATTCAATGGACGAGAGAGTTCAGAAGCTCCTTTCGAACAAGGGGTCCTATGTAAAAATGTAACATCACCTAGAATAAAGTTTTGAGTTGAAAACTGTTTGATTTCAGTTTCTAACAACCTGCTAATGCTTATAATTTCAAAAATGACCATTTTTTTGGTCTTTATTAAAATGAAAAGGTTGATCGAAAAGTTTGGGGGATCTAAGAGTGTGGCAACCCAGTAGTCATGATTACTTCGAATTCTGACAATATGAGGGTCATGCTGCAGGTAGTGCAGCAAGAAGGCACTTATGTGTCTTGCGCATCTCGGAGCCCCAAAATTATTTTCCGGGCTAGATGCAGCTAAAAATTATTATTAATTTTAAATCTGGTGAAGCTTTAGTATAGATGGCCTAATAGGATCAGTGCTGCACACTGCTACAAAGCCCAAATTATTTTCCAGTCAAGATACAGATAAACATGATTAGTAATTTTAAATCTGGTGGAGCTTATTATAGATGGCCTAATAGAATCAGTGCTGCACACTGCTACAAAGCCCAAATTATTTTCCAGCCAAGATACAGATAAACATGATTAGTAATTTGAAAGCTTAAAACGGTTGGTAGGGTGATTTTAACCAATCATCCATCTTTTACTCTCCCCAGGATGACACAGGGGTAGAAAAGTCGTTTCGGATCCATGATTTGTTCATCTTTATGAACGTGAGTCTGACTACATTATCAGTGGAGAGCCGCGTGCGCTTATCTGTCAGCACACCACCAGCAGCGCTGAACACACGTTCAGACAGAACGCTGGCTGCGGGGCATGACAAGATCTCCAAGGCGTAAGTGGCTAGCTCCGGCCATTTATCCAGATTGGAAGCCCAAAAAGAGCAAGGGTCCAGTGACACAGTCATGGCTTCAATGTTTACTTGGAGATACTCCTGTACCATCGTCTCTAGGCGTTGACTATGTGTCAGACTTCTTGTCTCCTGTGGCCTTGCAAAGGATGGGCTAAAAAAGTGGTGAAATGATTCCGCAAAATTGATGTTACCAGCAGATACTGTGGTTCTGTTACGGTTTGAGTGCTGAACACTTGACGGTCCCACGGTTGGCAAGTTGGAACTGTGAGATTCACTACGTGCACCACTGGTATTTTGTGGAAAAGCACATGTAAGATTCTGCAACAGTCTCTGCTGATACTCCTGCATGCGTGCATCCCTTTCTATGGCAGGAATAATTTCTGCAAATTTACTTTTGTACCGGGGATCTAACAGTGTGGCAACCCAGTAGTCAGGATTATTTCTAATTCTCACAATTCGAGGGTCATGTTGCAGGTAGTGCAGCAAGAAGGCACTCATGTGTGTTGCGCATCCAGGAGCACCAAGTCCCTGTTGTGTTGGTGGCGAGGTAACAATCATGCTTCCTTCCTCTGTCCTCTCCCCCCAACCTCGCACAACAGAAATGTGATCAAGGTCTCCCTCATCTGATGAGTCTTCCATCAGTTCGTCCTCCACTTCTTCCTGGGCTCCTGCACCTTCCTCACTAGTTTGGCTGCTACCATGTGCCCTGGTAAAACCATCTCCCCCACCCTCACATGCCTGCCGCCTTGGTGCTGCCGACCGTCTGGACCTTGCAGATGTTAGCCCTTCCGCATACAACTCCTCCTCCTCTACTTCCTCCACCTCCTCTTGTGCCACCACCTGACTCCGAATTCTGTTTAACATGTGCTCCAGCATGTAAATTACCGTAATAGTCATGCTGATAATGGCATCGTCAGCACTAAACATCTTCGTCGCCATTTCAAAACTGTGCAGAAGGGTGCATAGGTCCCTGATCTGAGACCACTCCTCCAGCGTGATTTGCCCGACCTCTGGATCTCGTTGGCCCAGGCTATACGTCAGAACGTATTGCACCAGGGCTTGTCGGTGCTGCCACAGTCGCTGCAACATGTGCAGAGTTGAATTCCACCGGGTAGGCACATCGCATTTTAGCCGGTGAAGTGGCAGGCCCAACGACTTCTGTAGAGATGTAAGTCGCTGAGCTGCGGGATGCGAACGGCGGAAGTGAGCACACAGCGACCGTGCCCTCTGCAGAAGGCCATCTAGTCTGGGATAGTGGGCTAAAAATTGCTGGACAACCAGGTTCAACACGTGAGCCATACAAGGCACGTGTGTGACATTGCCCCGGCGAAGGGCCGCACCCAGGTTTGCAGCATTGTCGCACACGGCCTTCCCTGGTTTCAGGTCCAGTGGAGACAACCATTCATGAAATTGGTTCTCCAGAGCTGACCACAACTCCTCAGCTGTGTGACTCACATTTCCCAGACATTTCAATGTAAAAACCGCCTGATGACGTTGAGCCCTACTGCCAGCATAGTAAGGAGGTATGCAGGATCCCTTCTGCGCAGATAGAAAGCTTGTGGCATGACCAGACAGGCTTTGGGTGCAGGTGGAAGACCGAGAGGAGGTTGAGGAGGCAGAAGCAGTGGAGGAACTTTGACATAAAGAGGATTGACGCACAACTCGTGGGGACGGCAAGACTTGGACAGCAGCCCCTTGTCCTGCTGTCACCATAGTTACCCAGTGCCCAGTCAGCGACATGTAACGCCCCTGTCCATGCCTACTCGTCCAAGTGTCTGTGGTGAAATGCACCCTGTCACACACAGAGTTTCTCAAAGAAGCGGTGATGTTGTGTGCGACATGCTGGTGGAGCGCAGGCACACCTTTCTTTGAGAAGTAGTGCCGACTGGGCATCTGGTACTGGGGCACTGCGACGGACATAAGGTCTCGAAAATCCTCTGTGTCCACCAGGCGGAAAGGCAGCATTTCTGTAGCCAAGAGCTTGCAGATGGTGAAATTCAACCTCTTAGCTTTCTCATGGCTAGGAGGAAATGGTCTTTTACTTGTCCACATCTGAGGGACCGAGGGCTGGCTATTGTGCTTAGACGGGGTTGATAAGGGTGTCCCCGGCAAACTGCCGGTCTGTGAGGAAGATGCAGGCGGACATGTTAGGTTGCCTTGATCCAAAGGTGGTGCTATCGATGTCGGACAGCGCTCAACACCAGCTGGTGTTACCACCTCCAAAGAAAATGATGACCTGCCAATCACGCTGGCTGTTGCGTGTAAAGAGGTGGCAGGTCTGCGCCCCAAAACAGGTGTGACTGCTGTCCCCACAGTCACAGAGGATGAAGAGGCCGCGGATGCACAAGATATGGCAGACGGTGGTTGGCCCGGCCGGCTAGGCCGCATTGTAGCACACTGAGCTTCCCACTGCAACTTATGCTTCATGTCCATGTGCCGGTTCATGCATGAAGTACTCAAACTATGTATTTTTTGGCCTCTACTTAGCTTTTGCTGACAAATGTTACAGATAACACGAGTTGGGTCATCTTTATCGATCTGAAAAAATGCCCAGGCTATGCAAGGCTTAGCACCCATGCGACCTGAAGAGCCACCACGACTTGTGGTGAGAGGCAGAGTTGTGCTTGAGGATGCAGTTGTTGACGTGCTTCCAGTACTACGTCTCTGTCCAGGAAGGCGCAACCTGACCTCGTCGTCACTAGCATCTTCCTCCACCTCCTCTGCTGACCTCATCTCTTGGCTGACTGTGGGTTGACAGTAAGTGGGATCTCCAACCTCATCATCATCACCCTGTGCGTTATCACACCCGTCGTCCTCAGAGCCAACCTGTTCCTGCCCTGACAAAAAACTAAAGTTGTCGCTCCAATCAGGTATTTGAGTCTTATCATCGTCTTCCTCATTGTCTCCACCAACAGGAGTTACAGTTTGGGAATGAGGGTCTACATTATGGTCAGAACCTTCTGCGTCTGGTCCTGGATCCGACTCATAAAGATTCTGGGCATCAGTGCAGATCATTTCCTCGTCTGGATTCACAGAAGCGCTGGAGTCGACCTCTGATTCCCAGGCTATAGTATGAGTAAACAGCTCTGCAGACTCAACCATCTGTTCTACCTCATACTCAGACGGGCAGCTGGAGATTTGGGAGCTGTGAGGAAGCAAGTGCGATTGGGGTGACACCTTTGAGGACTGGAGTATTTGTGATGTTGAAGTTGATGTGGAGGAGAGCCCACTTAAAGGAGCACTTGATATCCGTTGAAGCACCTGCTGTTATTGTGCCTCATCTGGAATTTGTAGCGATTGGCGTGGCCGTAAGAAAGGGATCTTATCACATTGTCCGCTAAAAGAAGTAGACATTTTAGTTTGACTGGAAGATGGTCTTTCTTCTGCAGATGTTACTGTTGCTTTAACACCTACCCCACGAACACAACCTTTTTTCCCCTTCCCAACACGCCTATTCCCCTTTCCACCAGCAGCAGGCCTTTTTCCACTCATTTTGGTGGTTAACTAATTCACAACTAGAGATGAGCGTTGTTCTACTCGAACTGTTCGCCAATCTCAAATTCGAGCTGTTTTGGGCGGTGTTCGAGCCGGTCGGCGAACACGAACAATTTGAGAAAAATTCGGCTGTTCGAGGTTATGTTCGATAACTGTTCGTGCACCAAAATCATAACTGGATTTTTTCTCAGTAATGATGAAAATTAATGTTAATACGCAGTTTGAGTGTACAGCGGGGCGGGGGGAGGGGCAGGGGATGGATCTCTGCAGGAACAATGAAGATCTCCATTTTTTTTTCTCTTTCCCGCATTTGCAGTGGGGAGGTGCAATCTGTCAGCCTATCAGCAGCGCACACACGGAGCGAAGTGCTTTTTTTCACACAAGCAAGGGCATGTGTGATTGGCAGTGTATGTCACATGTCCTTGCCCTATAAGACCAAGCCATTTTCCCCGTCGCCACCATTTTCTCACTGCTGCAGCTGCGTGTTAGACGGCACTGCTGTTGCTGTGTGCGCTATACCTTGTTAATTTCAAGCCAATTTTCGCACAAATATACAGATAGCTTGGGAGTAGGGAATAGTTGTGATTGCAGTCCTTTTAAGGACTAGGTTACAGCATTTCCTACGACTTTTATCAGGCAGGTCTGTGCTCTTAAATAGATAGATTGTGGGAGTAAAGACTAATTGTAATTGGAGTCCTTTTCAGGACTAGGTTACATCAGTTCCTATCAGTTTTTGCCAGGCAGGTCTGTGCCAGTGCTGTGCAAGTTTTTTTCACAGCATTTGGCTGAATCTAGCAAAGCTAATCCTTTTTGGCCTTTTGCAGAGTGTGTTAGTCAGTGGAGTAGCCTATCTGTGTTGCAAGATATACCACCTGTGTATAGAATACCAATTTTTTTACTGCACCTAGTGAAGTAAAATCTTTTGGGCATAGCATCATTCTATTAGTCCATCTATACTGACCTCCATCAGGTTGCAAACTGAATATAATTTTTTTCTGCATCTAGCTCTGAAAAAATATTTGGGCTTCTAGCAGTGTGTGGGACTTGGTCTATTAGTCCATCTATACTGACCTCCATCAGGTTGCAAATTAAAAATAATTTTTTTCTTCATTTAGCTCTGAAACAATATTTGGGCTTCTAGCAGTGTGTGGGACTTGTTCTATTAGTCCTTCTATACTGACCTCCAGCAGGTTGCAAATTGAATATAATTTTTTTCTGCATCTAGCTCTGAAAAAATATTTGGGCTTCTAGCGGTGTGTGGGACTTGGTCTATTAGTCCATCTATACTGACCTCCATCAGGTTGCAAATTAAAAATAATTTTTTTCTGCATCTAGCTCTGAAAAAATATTTGGGCTTCTAGCAGTGTGTGGGACTTGGTCTATTAGTCCATCTATACTGACCTCCATCAGGTTGCAAATTAAAAATAATTTTTTTCTTCATTTAGCTCTGAAAAAATATTTGGGCTTCTAGCAGTGTGTGGGACTTGTTCTATTAGTCCTTCTATACTGACCTCCAGCAGGTTGCAAATTGAATATAATTTTTTTCTGCATCTAGCTCTGAAAAAATATTTGGGCTTCTAGCGGTGTGTGGGACTTGGTCTATTAGTCCATCTATACTGACCTCCATCAGGTTGCAAATTAAAAATAATTTTTTTCTGCATCTAGCTCTGAAAAAATATTTGGGCTTCTAGCAGTGTGTGGGACTTGGTCTATTAGTCCATCTATACTGACCTCCATCAGGTTGCAAATTAAAAATAATTTTTTTCTGCATCTAGCTCTGAAAAAATATTTGGGCTTCTAGCAGTGTGTGGGACTTGGTCTATTAGTCCATCTATACTGACCTCCATCAGGTTGCAAATTGAATAAAAAAAATTTCTGCATCTAGCTCTGAAAAAATATTTGGGCTTCTAGCGGTGTGTGGGACTTGGTCTATTAGTCCATCTATACTGACCTCCATCAGGTTGCAAATTAAAAATAATTTTTTTCTGCATCTAACCCAGCCAATAGTTTTGGCCTAATACCACAGTTTGGCCACTCAGCTCTGCTCGGTTACCATCCATTGTTTTTTTGTGCAAACAACTCCAGAGTTGTGAATTAGTTAACCACCAAAATGAGTGGAAAAAGGCCTGCTGCTGGTGGAAAGGGCAATAGGCGTGTTGGGAAGGGGAAAAAAGGTTGTGTCCGTGGGGTAGGTGCAGAAGAAAGACCATCTTCCAGCCAAACTAAAATGTCTACTTCTTTTAGCGGACAATGTGATAAGATCCCTTTCTTACGGCCACGCCAATCGCTACAAATTCCAGATGAGGCACAAAAACAGCAGGTGCTTCAACGGATATCAAGTGCTCCTTTAAGTGGGCTCTCCTCCACATCAACTTCAACATCACAAATACTCCAGTCCTCAAAGGTGTCACCCAAATCGCACTTGCTTCCTCACAGCTCCCAAATCTCCAGCTGCCCGTCTGAGTATGAGGTAGAACAGATGGTTGAGTCTGCAGAGCTGTTTACTCATACTATAGCCTGGGAATCAGAGGTCGACTCCAGCGCTTCTGTGAATCCAGACGAGGAAATGATCTGCACTGATGCCCAGAATCTTTATGAGTCGGATCCAGGACCAGACGCAGAAGGTTCTGACCAT
Source organism: Phyllobates terribilis (assembly GCF_046119375.1). Lineage (NCBI taxonomy): Eukaryota > Metazoa > Chordata > Amphibia > Anura > Dendrobatidae > Phyllobates > Phyllobates terribilis. Next base: position 595,964,608 of record NW_027362765.1, on the reverse strand, counting down.
AATGTAGACCCTCATTCCCAAACTGTAACTCCTGTTGGTGGAGACAATGAGGAAGACGATGATAAGACTCAAATACCTGATTGGAGCGACAACTTTAGTTTTTTGTCAGGGCAGGAACAGGTTGGCTCTGAGGACGACGGGTGTGATAACGCACAGGGTGATGATGATGAGGTCGGAGATCCCACTTACTGTCAACCCACAGTCAGCCAAGAGATGAGGTCAGCAGAGGAGGTGGAGGAAGATGCCAGTGACGACGAGGTCAGGTTGCGCCTTCCTGTACAGAGACGTAGTACTGGAAGCACGTCAACAACTGCATCCTCAAACACAACTCTGCCTCTCACCACAAGTCGTGGTGGCTCTTCAGGTCGCATGGGTGCTAAGCCTTGCATAGCCTGGGCATTTTTTCAGATCGATAAAGATGACCCAACTCGTGTTATCTGTAACATTTGTCAGCAAAAGCTAAGTAGAGGCCAAAAAATACATAGTTTGAGTACTTCATGCATGAACCGGCACATGGACATGAAGCATAAGTTGCAGTGGGAAGCTCAGTGTGCTACAATGCGGTCTAGCCGGCCGGGCCAACCACCGTCTGCCATATCTTGTGCATCCGCGGCCTCTTCATCCTCTGTGACTGGGGGGACAGCAGTCACACCTGTTTTGGGGCGCAGACCTGCCACCTCTTTACCCGCAACAGCCAGCGTGATTGGCAGGTCATCATTTTCTTTGGAGGTGGTAACACCAGCTGGTCTTGAGCGCTGTCCGACATCGATAGCACCACCTTTGGATCAAGGCAACCTAACATGTCCGCCTGCATCTTCCTCACAGACCGGCAGTTTGCCGGGGACACCCTTATCAACCCCGTCTAAGCACAATAGCCAGCCCTCAGTCCCTCAGATGTGGACAAGTAAAAGACCATTTCCTCCTAGCCATGAGAAAGCTAAGAGGTTGAATTTCACCATCTGCAAGCTCTTGGCTACAGAAATGCTGCCTTTCCGCCTGGTGGACACAGAGGATTTTCGAGACCTTATGTCCGTCGCAGTGCCCCAGTACCAGATGCCCAGTCGGCACTACTTCTCAAAGAAAGGTGTGCCTGCGCTCCACCAGCATGTCGCACACAACATCACCGCTTCTTTGAGAAACTCTGTGTGTGACAGGGTGCATTTCACCACAGACACTTGGACGAGTAGGCATGGACAGGGGCGTTACATGTCGCTGACTGGGCACTGGGTAACTATGGTGACAGCAGGACAAGGGGCTGCTGTCCAAGTCTTGCCGTCCCCACGAGTTGTGCGTCAATCCTCTTTATGTCATTTTTCCTCCACTGCTTCTGCCTCCTCAACCTCCTCTCGGTCTTCCACCTGCACCCAAAGCCTGTCTGGTCATGCCACAAGCTTTCTAACTGCGCAGAAGGGATCCTGCACACCTCCTTACTATGCTGGCAGTAGGGCTCAACGTCATCAGGCGGTTTTTACATTGAAATGTCTGGGAAATGTGAGTCACACAGCTGAGGAGTTGTGGTCAGCTCTGGAGAACCAATTTCATGAATGGTTGTCTCCACTGGACCTGAAACCAGGGAAGGCCGTGTGCGACAATGCTGCAAACCTGGGTGCGGCCCTTCGCCGGGGCAATGTCACACACGTGCCTTGTATGGCTCACGTGTTGAACCTGGTTGTCCAGCAATTTTTAGCCCACTATCCCAGACTAGATGGCCTTCTGCAGAGGGCACGGTCGCTGTGTGCTCACTTCCGCCGTTCGCATCCCGCAGCTCAGCGACTTACATCTCTACAGAAGTCGTTGGGTCTGCCACTTCACCGGCTAAAATGCGATGTGCCTACCTGGTGGAATTCAACTCTGCACATGTTGCAGCGACTGTGGCAGCACCGACAAGCCCTGGTGCAATACGTTCTGACGTATAGCCTGGGCCAACGAGATTCAGAGGTGGGGCAAATCACGCTGGAGGAGTGGTCTCAGATCAGGGACCTATGCACCCTTCTGCACAGTTTTGAAATGGCGACGAAGATGTTTAGTGCTGACGATGCCATTATCAGCATGACTATTCCGGTGATTTACATGCTGGAGCACATGTTAAACAGAATTCGGAGTCAGGTGGTGGCACAAGAGGAGGTGGAGGAAGTAGAGGAGGAGGAGTTGTATGCGGAAGGGCTAACATCTGCAAGGTCCAGACGGTCGGCAGCACCAAGGCGGCAGGCATGTGAGGGTGGGGGAGATGATTTTACCAGGGCGCATGGTAGCAGCCAAACTAGTGAGGAAGGTGCAGGAGCCCAGGAAGAAGTGGAGGACGAACTGATGGAAGACTCATCAGATGAGGGAGACCTTGATCACATTTCTGTTGTGCGAGGTTGGGGGGAGAGGACAGAGGAAGGAAGCATGATTGCTACCTCGCCACCAACACAACAGGGACTTGGTGCTCCTGGATGCGCAACACACATGAGTGCCTTCTTGCTGCACTACCTGCAACATGACCCTCGAATTGTGAGAATTAGAAATAATCCTGACTACTGGGTTGCCACACTGTTAGATCCCCGGTACAAAAGTAAATTTGCAGAAATTATTCCTGCCATAGAAAGGGATGCACGCATGCAGGAGTATCAGCAGAGACTGTTGCAGAATCTTACATGTGCTTTTCCACAAAATACCAGTGGTGCACGTAGTGAATCTCACAGTTCCAACTTGCCAACCGTGGGACCGTCAAGTGTTCAGCACTCAAACCGTAACAGAACCACAGTATCTGCTGGTAACATCAATTTTGCGGAATCATTTCACCACTTTTTTAGCCCATCCTTTGCAAGGCCACAGGAGACAAGAAGTCTGACACATAGTCAACGCCTAGAGACGATGGTACAGGAGTATCTCCAAGTAAACATTGAAGCCACGACTGTGTCACTGGACCCTTGCTCTTTTTGGGCTTCCAATCTGGATAAATGGCCGGAGCTAGCCACTTACGCCTTGGAGATCTTGTCATGCCCCGCAGCCAGCATTCTGTCTGAACGTGTGTTCAGCGCTGCTGGTGGTGTGCTGACAGATAAGCGCACGCGGCTCTCCACTGATAATGTAGACAGACTCACGTTCATAAAGATGAACAAATCATGGATCCGAAACGACTTTTCTACCCCTGTGTCATCCTGGGGAGAGTAAAAGCTTGATGATTGGTTAAAATCACCCTACCAACCGTTTTAAGCTTTCAAATTACTAATCATGTTTATCTGTATCTTGACTGGAAAATAATTTGGGCTTTGTAGCAGTGTGCAGCACTGATCCTATTAGGCCATCTATAATAAGCTTCACCAGATTTAAAATTAAAAATAATTTTTAGCTGCATCTAGCCCGGAAAATAATTTTGGGGCTCCGAGATGCGCAAGACACATAAGTGCCTTCTTGCTGCACTACCTGCAGCATGACCCTCATATTGTCAGAATTCGAAGTAATCATGACTACTGGGTTGCCACACTCTTAGATCCCCCAAACTTTTCGATCAACCTTTTCATTTTAATAAAGACCAAAAAAATGGTCATTTTTGAAATTATAAGCATTAGCAGGTTGTTAGAAACTGAAATCAAACAGTTTTCAACTCAAAACTTTATTCTAGGTGATGTTACATTTTCACATAGGACCCCTTGTTCGAAAGGAGCTTCTGAACTCTCTCGTCCATTGAATTTGTCAGGTTTTGGATGGTTTCTGCTTCAATTGTTTTGCATGAGGACAGAATACCCTCCCAGAGCTGTTGCTTAGATGTGAACTGCCTCCCGCCATCATAGACACTCCTTTTAATGATGCTCCAAAGGTTCTGAATGGGGTAGAGGTCAGGGGAGCATGGGGGTCACACCATAAGTTTGTCCCCTTTTATGCCCATATCAGCCAGAGATGCAGATGTTTTATGTGCAGCATGAGATGGTGCATTATCATGCAGAAAAATGATCTTGCTGTGAAATACACGGTTCTTCTTCTTGAACCATGGCAGGAAGTGCTGTTTGAGAAAATCCACATACATTATGGAGTTCATCTTTAGCGCCTTCAGGGATCCTAAAGGGGCCGACAATCTCTCTCCCCATGATTCCAGCCCAAAACATTACTCCACCTCCTCCTTGTTGGCGCTGTAGCCGTGTTTGCGTGGGGTGTCCATCAACCAGCCATCCTCCACTCCATTCATCTGGACCATCGAGCGCTGCACGGCACTCATCCGTGAACAAAACAGTTTTGAAATCAGTCTTCATGTAATATTTGGCCCACTGGAGCCGTTTCTGCTTGTGTGAAGTGGATAGAGGAGGTCGACAGGATGGCATATGCACAGCTGCAAACCTCTGAAGGACCCTGCATCTTGTTGTTCGGGGGACGTTGGAGGCACAAGCAGCTTCAAAAACTTGTCTGCTGCTATGACAAGGCTTTTTTGCCGCTGCTGTTTCAACCTGACGTAATTGCCTGTAGGAAAGAGTCCTCAATTTGCCCTTATCAGCACGCACACGTGTGTACTGTGAATCAGCTACATACTTCTTGATTGCCAAGACACTTCATCCTGATCATCGCACAATGTTGATTGTAGTCATGCCTTGACCTAAACACTCCACAATTTGTTGCTTCTCAGCAGCCGACACATCCTTTTTCTTTCCCATTTTGGCAGAAAATGTAGGCTGCTTAATAATGTGAGAGAGCCTTCTTAAGTAGTCTTGCCTTTCATTGGACACACCTGCCAAACTAATTAGCACAGGTGTCTGCAATTGCTTACAGTGATATAAAGAGCCCTGACACACATCACCATCAATGAGTTTAACTGACAAACAAACAAATTCTTCCCTTATCACTCCTAAACACTTTTTGCATAATAATTTGGAACGCGGTGTACATGTGCTTTTCCACAAAACACCAGTGGTTCACGTAGTGAATCTTACAGTTCTAACTTGCCAACCGTGGTCTGTATGGAATTGTTCAATAAAGGGCCCAAAATTAAGATAACATAGATGGGAGAGGTCTCTATGAATAGGAATTCCTAAGTATTTGATACCCTGTGAGGGCCAGGCAAAGGGAAAGTTGGACTGGATAGAATCCTATATGGATTTAGGGAGGGAGACATCGAGGGCCTCAGACTTCGCTGCATTGATTTTAAAATTTTACCATGTAACAAAGTGATCTATTTCAGCCATAACAGCAGGGATGGATATATGTGATTGAGTGATATATACTAGGACATCATCAGCAAATAGAGAGCACTTGTACTCGGTGCCTCCCACCTCAATCCACCTAATATTGGGGTTATGGCGAATTGATGAGAGCAGGTGCTCCGTCACTAGGATGTATAAGAGAGGGGACAGAGGACATCCCTGCCTTGTCCCATTGGTGATTGTGAAAGGTGATGAAAATGTTCTGACGCACCCCCTGGGCCTTGGGACACCCGGAGCCGGACCCTTTTTGGTGGATGCTGGTGGTTGTAGTCTTCGTGGCAGCGATCCGGTTCCGTGGCTCAGGGCGGTCAAACCAGTGGCGGAACTATTTATGTGGTTTTGATGTTTAAATGTCCGACTACGCCACCCGTGGATTGCGGTCAGAGTGAACCGCCGCTACAGGGCAGACCGCTAAGGCTGGTGTTGTGGGTGCAGCAGAGCGTAGCATAACTCCCCACGGGAGGAGTATAGCCTCAGGGCAGTGTATGCGGAGGATGGGGGTGATGGTGCAGGGCAGCAGCAGTAACGACACGGAGTCAGTGATGCAGTTCAGGGCCTTTACTCACAGTTCTTATTATCCAGACCACGTCTGCAGGTAACGGCTGCCCACGTCGTACTGTGCTCACCAGGTGAGGGGCTCAGACAACTCCCAGATAACTTTGGAGCGCTTCACAGGACCCCCTTTGTGTGTCCTTTGTCTGGCCTTTCTTACCAACACTTCTGTCCGGCTGCCTCGGGCCTCCTCTTGGTAAACTTGGCGCCAGTTTCCCTGACCCTATGTGGTGCCTTCCTAGCGGGTGGAGCAAGGGGCTGCGCCACATAAAATGTCAGAGCCTCCGGTTTCTAGCTGAGGGTCGTTTCCTGCCTCCACTAGTTCGGGGACCGGTCTCCCCCTTTGGCCTGACCCCTCCACGCAGGTGGATTCGGGCGTGCGGTGGCGACTCGCCCGTCCGCACCCCTGGGATCCCTTCATTCCTCGTTCCTGGAGCCTTCTCCGCTCCTCTTCCTTCCTTCTCCCTCTTGCAGGCCTGGGCCTCTGTTACTAGGCCCGCCTCCGGAGCAGAGCTCATGCAGAGCCCCTGCTCCCTGCCACTTCTGCTCAGACTTCTCTGCACTGAACTAAGATGGTGCCCACCTTTTATACTCCCTTCTCAATGCACCCAGGAACTGCTTCCTCCCTGCTCCTGCACTGCAGGGTTCCCCTTCCTCAGTGTTCCCTCCCCCCACTCCAGCCAGGGACAGGGACTGTCGTGCCCATCTCAGGGGCATATTGGTCGCCCTGCCCCACGGCAATGTGGTGTAATGCATGCAGGTGTCGGGTCCTGATCCACACTCCATCCTTATCTGAGAGTGAGATATCACACCTCTGGGTGAGGTGCAATACGTCTGTAGCAACCGAGCCCTCGGTGCTACAGTTCCATTTATCTTCAGCCTAGGTGACGTATTGTGATACAGGGCCGTGATTTTGGCTATAAAAGGGTCCCCTAGACCCCTACCCCAAGCTTTTTAAGAGAATCATATATGGCGTGCCAGGAGACTCTATGGAATGCTTTCTCAGCATCCAACGAGAGTATCTACTTACAAATTTTTAACTGCATCTAGCCCAGGAAATACTTTGTGCCTAGTAGCAGTGTCTGCTAGTCAGCGGATTATCCCGGCTGTTAAGCAAGCTACACCACCTGTAGTTTGGACACTTAATTTTTTCAAAGGAAATGCTTTGGGACCACGGGATACTTAGTGAAGAGCATCAGGAGGCACCCCAAGGCATAGGGGCTGGGACTGGCACTAGGATGCCTTGCGGTGGACAGCCGAGCTCGATCCTTATAAAAGCTTTTTAACTGCAGCAGCTTTAGTGGACGCTACTGGAGCTGGAATTACGCGGCTGCTGGCATGAGACTTGCCCTCCAATAGATCCTTGTAAATGGATTTAAAGTGTATTCATTCAAATTAGAGGGACAATTTAAATTAAAAAGCTTAGAGCTGCCTCCACCACAGGGGGGCTCTCTCGACCCACCAGCGGACAGGCACCAGTATTGGGAGAGGGGGGCTGGCCGTCAGGGTTCACCGCGGCTCTGGCACAAACCCGGCGACACGGAGGTGGCACGGGCAGGAGCGGACTGGCCGTCTCGGCTTCTCACTTTTTGGATTTTAGAAGGGCATGACATGCCTATATCTGTGTCTCCCCCTCCTTTTACTCCTCCACCTCTTTTCTTTTCGCATGACTATATGTACTTGTCACTTTTCCATGTGTTAGTTGTGTCTTCTGAGCAGTTTGTCAGCTTTTGGACACCTTTGAAGGTGTTTTCTATGTGTTTCTATGTGTTTTTGTTTGCCTGCCATTGGTTTTAACGGTGTTCCAAGGTGTTCGACGAACAGTTCGACGAACAGTTCGGCGAACACACGGGTGTTCGACGAACCGAACCGAACTCGAACACTACGGGGGTGGCTCAACACTATTCACAACTCTGGAGTTGTTTGCACAAAAAAACAATGGATGGGAACCGAGCAGAGCTGAGTGGCCAAACTGTGGTATTAGGCCAAAACTATTGGCTGGGTTAGATGCAGAAAAAAATTATATTCAATTTGCAACCTGATGGAGGTCAGTATAGATGGACTAATAGAACAAGTCCCACACACAGCTAGAAGCCCAAATATTTTTTCAGAGGTAGATGCAGAAAATTTTTTTATTCAATTTGCAACCTGATGGAGGTCAGTATAGATGGACTAATAGAACAAGTCCCACACACAGCTACAAGCCCAATATTTTTTCAGAGGTAGATGCAGAAAAAAAATATATTCAGTTTGCAACCTGATGGAGGTCAGTATAGATGGACTAATAGAGAAAGTCCCACACACTGCTAGAAGGCCAAATATTTTTTCAGAGCTAGATGCAGACAAAAAATTATTTTGAATTTGCAACCTGATGGAGGTCAGTATAGGTGGACTAATAGAACAAGTCCCACACACTGCTAGAAGGCCAAATATTTTTTCAGAGCTAGATGCAGAAAAAAATTATATTCAGTTTGCAACCTGATGGAGGTCAGTATAGATGGATTAATAGAACAAGTCCCACACACAGCTAGAAGCCCAAATATTTTTTTCAGAGGTAGATGCAGATAAAAATTATTTTTAATTTGCAACCTGATGGAGGTCAGTATAGATGGACTAATAGAGAAAGTCCCACACACTGCTAGAAGGCCAAATATTTTTTCAGAGCTAGATGCAGATAAAAATTATTTTAAATTTGCAACCTGATGGAGGTCAGTATAGATGGACTAATAGAACAAGTCCCACACACAGCTAGAAGCCCAAATATTTTTTCAGAGGTACTGTAGATGCAGATAAAAATTATTTTTAATTTGCAACCTGATGGAGGTCAGTATAGATGGACTAATAGAGAAAGTCCCACACACTGCTAGAAGGCCAAATATTTTTTCAGAGCTAGATGCAGATAAAAATTATATTCAATTTGCAACCTGATGGAGGTCAGTATAGATGGACTAATACAACAAGTCCCACACACAGCTAGAAGCCCAATATTTTTTCAGAGGTAGATGCAGAAAAAAATATATTCAGTTTGCAACCTGATGGAGGTCAGTATAGATGGAGTAATAGAACAAGTCCACACACAGCTAGAAGCCCAAATATTTTTTCAGAGGTAGATGCAGATAAAAATTATTTTTAATTTGCAACCTGATGGAGGTCAGTATAGATGGACTAATAGAGAAAGTCCCACACACTGCTAGAAGGCCACATATTTTTTCAGAGGTAGATGCAGAAAAAAATATATTCAGTTTGCAACCTGATGGAGGTCTGTATAGATGGATTAATAGAACAAGTCCCACACACAGCTAGAAGCCCAATATTTTTTCAGAGGTAGATGCAGAAAAAAATATATTCAGTTTGCAACCTGATGGAGGTCAGTATACATGGACTAATACAACAAGTCCCACACACAGCTAGAAGCCCAATATTTTTTCAGAGGTAGATGCAGAAAAAAATATATTCAGTTTGCAACCTGATGGAGGTCTGTATAGATGGATTAATAGAACAAGTCCCACACACTGCTAGAAGCCCAATATTTTTTCAGAGGTAGATGCAGAAAAAAATATATTCAGTTTGCAACCTGATGGAGGTCAGTATAGATGGACTAATACAACAAGTCCCACACACAGCTAGAAGCCCAATATTTTTTCAGAGCTAGATGCAGAAAAAAATTATATTCAATTTGCAACCTGATGGAGGTCAGTATAGATGGATTAATAGAATGATGCTATGCCCAAAAGATTTTACTTCACTCGGTGCAGTAAAAAAATTGGTATTCTATACACAGGTGGTATATCTTGCAACACAGATAGGCTACTCCACTGACTAACACACTCTGCAATAGGTCAAAAAGGATTAGCTTTGCTAGATTCAGCCAAATGCTGTGAAAAAAACTTGCACAGCACTGGCACAGACCTGCCTGGCAAAAACTGATAGGAACTGATGTAACCTAGTCCTGAAAAGGACTCCAATTACAATTAGTCTTTACTCCCACAATCTATCTATTTAAGAGCACAGACCTGCCTGATAAAAGTCGTAGGAAATGCTGTAACCTAGTCCTTAAAAGGACTGCAATCACAACTATTCCCTACTCCCAAGCTATCTGTAGATTTGTGCGAAAATTGGCTTGAAATTAACAAGGTATAGCGCACACAGCAACAGCGGTGCCGTCTAACACGCAGCTGCAGCAGTGAGAAAATGGTGGCGACGGGGAAAATGGCTTGGTCTTATAGGGCAAGGACATGTGACATACACTGCCAATGACACATGCCCTTGCTTGTGTGAAAAAAAGCACTTCGCTCCGTGTGTGCGCTGCTGATAGGCTGACAGATTGCACCTCCCCACTGTAAATGCGGGAAAGAGAAAAAAAAAATGGAGATCTTCATTGTTCCTGCAGAGATCCATCCCCTGCCCCTCCCCCCACCCCGCTGTACACTCAAACTGCGTATTAACATTAATTTTCATCATTACTGAGAAAAAATCCAGTTATGATTTTGGTGCACGAACAGTTATCGAACATAACCTCGAACAGCCGAATTTTTCTCAAATTGTTCGTGTTCGCCGAACGGCTCGAACACCGCCCAAAACAGCTCGAATTTGAGATTGGCGAACAGTTCGAGTAGAACAATGCTCATCTCTACTGAAAATATGTCTTATATTCTAGGTTCTTCAAAGTAGCCACCGTTTGCTTTGATGACTGCTTTGCACACTCTTGGCATTCTCTTGATGAGTTTCAAGAGGTAGTCAGGAAATGGTCTTCCAACAATCTTGAAGGAGTTCCCAGAGATGCTTAGCACGTGTTGGCCCTTTTGCCTTCACTCTGCGGTCCAGCTCACCCCAAACCATCTCGATTGGGTTCAGATCTGGTGACTGTGGAGGCCAGGTCATCTGGCGTAGCACTCCATCACTCTCCTTCTTGGTAAAATAGCCCTTACACAGCCTGGAGGTGTGTTTGGGGTCATTGTCCTGATGAAAAATAAATGATGGTCCAACTAAACGCAAACCGGATGGAATAGCATGCTGCTGCAAGATGCTGTGGTAGACATGCTGGTTCAGTATGCCTTCAATTTTGAATAAATCCCCAACAGTGTCACCAGCAAAGCACCCCCACACCATCACACCTCCTCCTCCATGCTTCACGGTGGGAACCAGGCATGTAGAGTCCATCCGTTCATCTTTTCTGCGTCGCACAAAGACACGGTGGTTGGAACCAAAGGTCTCAAATTTGGACTCATCAGACCAAAGCACAGATTTCCACTGGTCTAATGTCCATTCCTTGTGTTCTTTAGCCCAAACAAGTCTCTTCTGCTTGTTGCCTATCCTTAGCAGTGGTTTCCCAGCAGCTATTTTACCATGAAGACCTGCTGCACAAAGTCTCCTCTTAACAGTTGTTGTAGAGATGTGTCTGCTGCTAGAACTCTCTGTGGCATTGACCTGGTCTCTAATCTGAGATGCTGTTAACCTGCGATTTCTGAGGCTGTTGACTTGGATAAACTTATCCTCAGAAGCAGAGGTGACTCTTGGTCTTCCTTTCCTGGGGCGGTCCTCATGTGAGCCAGTTTCTTTGTAGCGCTTGATGGTTTTTGCAACTTCACTTGGGGACACTTTCAAAGTTTTCCCAATTTTTCTCACTGACTGACCTTCATTTCTTAAAGTAATGATGGCCACTCGTTTTTCTTTACTTAGCTGCTTTTTTCTTGCCATAATACAAATTCTAACAGTCTATTCAGTAGGACTATCAGCTGTGTATCCACCAGACTTCTGCACAACACAACTGATGGTCCCAAACCCATTTATAAGGCAAGAAATCCCACTTATTAAACCTGACAGGGCACATCTGTGAAGTGAAAACCATTTCCGGTGACTACCTCTTGAAGCTTATCAAGAGAATGCCAAGAGTGTGCAAAGCATTTGTAGCGCCCCGAGGGTTTGGTTGCTACAGGGGTATAGCACCTCAACCAGAGGTGTGATATTCCACTCCCAGGTAAGGATGGAGTATGGACCATTGCTCAGTAGCTGCATACGTACACATACAGACTTCCCATTTCCAGGGGACAGCTCGATGGTGCTCCCATATAATTGCAGGCACAACTAACCATGTCCCTGGCTGGAGTGGGGAGGGGGGAGAGAACCCAGTGATGTAGGAGCAGAAGGGGACGGTTTCTGGAGCATAGGAAGGAGCTCATTGGGTGCAGGTCACCTGAGCTCAGACACAGAGAAGTAGATAAAAAGTGGGGGCCATCTTTAGTCAGTGGTCAGTTCAGAGAGAGAAGTAGTTCAGCCAGAGAGGGCTGACAGGGAGCTGGGGCTCAGCCGGAGCTCAGCTCCACGAGGTAGGCCTAGGGTGAAGGCCGGAGCCAGAGAAGAGAAGAAGGAGAAGGAAGGAAAGAGGAGAGGCAGAGGAGTAGAAAGGCTCCAGAAGCAAGAAGGCAGAAGGGACCCTAAGAGAGAGCAGAACGGACAGCAACCGTTGCAAACCCGCGTGATATTGGGTGAAGGGTCAGGTCGTGAAAGGGTACCGGATTCCCAAGTTGGTGGAGGTAAATTATCCCTCAGCCAAAGACCTGAGGTCGTGATCATCTATTGGTGCGACCCCCCGCCAAACCTGCTAGGAAGGCACCATATAGGATAGCGGGAAACGGGGGCCAACGTTTGCCCGCAAAGATCCGAGGAAGCTGGACAGAAGTTTGGTCACTGGTGGGGCACGAGAGGCCAGAGAAAGAACAGAAGGGGGTCCTGTGCCATACTCCTGAATTGCCTGGGGGTTGACCGAGCCCCTCACCTGGTGGACGCAGCACAGCTTGGGCAGTCATTGCTGACAGAAGTGACATGGATAACAACTGTGAGTAAAAACCCTGGACTGCATCATTGGACTCTGTGTTATTTATGCTGCGCCTGCACCACGACCCCCAGCATCCGCTTACACTGCCCTGAGGCTATACTCTTCCCGTGGGGAGTTGTCCTATCCCTGTGCTGCACCCTAACAACAGCCTCAGTGGTCTGCTTTGCAGCGGCGGTCATTCCTGACCGCAATCCACGGGTGGCGTAGTCGGACATTCAAAACCCTACAAATAGACTGCCACAGCATTTAGTCTGACCACCCTGAGCCACGGGATCGGGTTGCCACTACTACCCCCATCATCGCACTGAAGCCCGGTTCCGGGTGCCCCACGGCCCAGGGGGCGAGTCACATTCATCAAAGCAAAAGGTGGCTACTTTGAAGAACCTAGAATATAAGACATATTTTCAGTTGTTTCACACTTTTTTGTTAAGTATATAATTCCACATGTGTTAATTCATAGTTTTGATGCCTTCAGTGTGAATGTACAATTTTCATAGTCATGAAAATACAGAAAAATCTTTAAATGAGAAGGTGTGTCCAAACTTTTGTTCTGTACTGTGTGTGTATATATATATATATATATATATATATATATATATATATACCTATATATATCTACAGTATATCAGTGCACTAAGAAAATAATGCTGGTTTTCTTTTCCATGTCTGTTTTCGTATAGCATCTACGCCATGATCCAAGACAGGCATATATGTTATATGGATAAAAGTATTGAGACACCTACACATTACACCTACAGGAGCTTTTATGATCTCCCATTCTAAATCCATAGGTTATTATTTGTTATTATTTATTGCTTATATAGTGCCATTAATTCCACAGCACTTTACATACATCATCACTGTCCCCATTGGGGCTCATAATCTACATTCCCTATCAGTCTTTAGAGTGTGGGAGGAAACTGAAGAACCCAGAGGAAACCCATGCAAACACAGGGAGAACATACAAACTCCTTACAGATATTGTGCTTGGTGAGATTTGAACCCTGGATCCCAGCGCTGCATGCAACACTGCTAACCACTGAGCCACCGTGCTGGAATTAATTCCTTAGCTTTCTTGTAATTTTAAATTTTTTTGTGCTTTTGTTCTTTTTGCAGTAAAAATGACCTGGCAACAAGTTTCTTCAGGTCAGTATGTCTACAATATTGCTACATATAGTAAAACTCATAAGATCACCAATATGGCAGTGATGGGGACCTTCAGTAGGACTCAGGCTGCTGTGGAAAGCCATTGACTCTTTGCAATCTTGTTGCAAGGGGAATCAATGTTCATCAGGACCATTGCATCACTCAATCAGCCCATATAAATGCTACCGGATTGACAGCAGCATTCAAATTATTAAACAACAGCAATCAGAGCTAGTTCACGTTGCTACTGTAAGTGGCATAGCTGGGTGTATAACACAGCCACTACCTGCCAAATATGGTGCAGGCTCACATCCATACATCAGCATACAACATAGGACGTACCAGTATGTCCACGGTATGGAAGAGGTTATTATTATAGGGTTGTTCCCACAAAGTTGAAAGCTGCAATTGTCCAAGTGCTGAAGCACTAAAATTTCTCTTCAGTGGAAATAAGTGGCCTATGCCAACCCCTGAAGAACAACTCCATAGAATTATGCCTCCTCCACCAAACTTTACAGTTGGCACAATGCAGTCAGGTGAATATCGTTCTCCTGGCATTCACCACAAATAGACTCATCCATCAGTCTGCCAGATAGAGAGCACGTGATTTGTAAAAAAAAACATGTTTTCACTGCCTTAGATTCTAATAGCGGCGTGCTTTACACCAAGCTATCCAACACATGAAATTGTGCTTGGTGATATAAAGCTTGCATGCAGCTGCTCGCCCATGGAAACCCATGCCATGAATTTTCTGGTGCACAATTGGCTGATGTTTAGGCCAGAAGAGGTTTGGATTCTGAAGTTACGAAGTCAACAGTGTATTATCGACTTTAATGCAGTATATCACTCTGTGACCCCGCTCTGTAACTTTACGTGGTCTGCCATTTTGTGGTTTAATTGCTGTTCTTGAATGCTTTGACTTTTCAATAATACATACATCAGTAAATTTTGCCCTGAGAGATTTGAACTTCTAAGATTGCTAAGAAAAAAATCCAGCAGTGCTTTAGAATATTGAAAGCATATTCACTTGAACGTTCTATAGAAGTGGGATAGACGGCAGGTGGATGAAATGATTTTTATTTGATGTGCTTCCGTGAAAGGATAGCCATTAACTTCCATTATTCATCCTTATCTCATTGTTTTACTGTTTATTTCAGCAAATCTAATTTGTACCAACCATTGACTTCTCTTCCTTACCACACAGAGGGCCTGGAGGGGCTTAAAGAGCTCTAATTTGATTTTGTGGATAATGCAACACTTTCTGTGGGTCTCAGAAACACCTACTCATTACAAAGGCTATTTTTACTTTACATACTGACCATTTTAATAGATTGAGATATGTTATTTTTATTCATATAAATATACCATACCTTAATAAAAATTAAATATTTTTCAGTAGAACTGCTATTGGTCCGCATGACATAAAATAGTTGCTAATTTTTGCAAAGTGGCTCAAACTGTGAAGAACGTTCAGAAACAATCCTTGCAAATTTGAGCCCTGGACCAAAAAATGTTAAAGTTTGTGTAAACCCGACCTCTGGAGGAACGACATAAATGCCCATATTTTACAAAGGGTAATGTTTGCAAGATAGTATTGGTCAAAAAAGGCCATGTTCATCAAGTATAAACAAAGATGGGACGAAGATGTGGTTTCCTTATGTTAAAAAATGCCCATGAGTCATATGTTACATGTTAATTTTGGGCAAGTTGAGACTATTCATGTCTGAGAAAAATGGTTGCAACATAAACGTTTTTCTCCACAGCTTTTCTAAAGGAGTTGTTCCCTACTTTAAATGTTAACATCAATTGGTCCAGGGTGAGTTAATAAAAAAAATGATATTCACCCCCAGAGCAGTGCTGGTCTTCCACACTTGGTACTGTGTCCCACACAGGTCTCTCGGCGTCAATATCTAGTGGGAACATCATATGACCACTGATACCTGCGCCAGGGAGAGATTTGCTTCTTCATAGTTAGTATAGGTATTCCAAAACATATATTTATATCCATCTCAACTAACAGTCCTTCTGAGGATTAATCCAGCTGCATATATTCAGTGGTGATAGCAGGAATTAGGCAGTGTATGTGGCAAACTGCAGTGCATACAGTGCAAGAGGGACCATTGAACGTTCCTGCTGCTGCTGTTCTTACAGATATTTGTAGACATAACCCCAGATACCAGGGGCCAGGGAAAAAATTTTTTTGATCTTAATCCTGGTTATTTTCTTAAAAAGTGTTACGGGTCCGGGGGGTGGAACCTCTGTGCTACGGTGCAAGGAGGGACCCAGAGGGGCGTAACTAAGTATCAACCCGGACTGACCATGGTCATACGGCGGCTAACGACTTCGTGACCAGGGAGGGACCGAGCCGAGGGACCAGGTGCTACTCTGGGGACGACCTTGTAAGGGAGCAGGTGACTCCCACTGTACAGATGGCGGGGACTGACTGGAATAGCAGGTAGGCACAGCAGGCAGGCTGGCGAGCAGAAGCCTCCAGGTAGGCTATTAGGTAGACACGGCAAGTGACGGCAGGAGTCTCTAGGTAGGCAGGCAGGTGGTCACGGCAAGTGACGGCAGGAGTCTCTAGGTAGGCTGGCAGGTGGTCACGGCAAGTGACGGTTGGAGCCTCCGGGTAGGCTCGGCAGGTGGTCACGGCAAGTGACGGTTGGAGCCTCCGGGTAGGCTCGGCAGGTGGTCATGGCAAGTGACGGCGGGTGCTTCCAGGTAAGCGGGCTGGCAGGCACGGCAGGTAACAGGCAGGTGCTTCCTGGTAAGCGGGCTGGCAGGCACGGCAGGTAACAGGCAGGACTAGTCAGGCTAGCAGTGGGAGGGCTGAAGCATAGATAAGTATACTGTGCGACAACTGTTGCTCGGGCACCTCCATTTTGGAGGAGGTGCCTTATATATGGGAGGTCCTCCGGCAATTGGCCGGGGACTCCTTAGGACGGCGCGCGGCCCCTTTAAGAGAGAGGGAGCGTGCGCGCGCCCTAAGCACAGTGCCCGGGAAGCTGTGCTCGCCACAGCAGCAGGAAGAGGAGCGCTGTAGGACACTGAGCGGGGAGCGCGGGGAGCGAGGAGGTGAGAGGGACGGCGTCTCTGCCTGGCAGGGGGCAGAGACGCCGATGCTACAAAAAGCAATCCAGAGTACACCATTTTTCTGCTCCATTTGCTTGTTGGCACTGCAGAATACAGCCAGATCCTTTCCATATTACAGTGATAAAAATCCAGAAATTTTTAGTGAACGTGGAAAATATTGGCCTCCATTTAAATTTTGTTGCAGTGTGTCAGTGAAGTTATTGACACGAGGTCGCTGTGAAAAATAGTAACCTACAGGCCAGCTATTTAAAACTGTGGTTTTCCGTCACACGTATCACATATAAGTGCGCTCCAAATTTAGCCATTTCTGGCCTCCATTTAAATTTTGTTGCAGTGCGTCAGTGAAATTATTGACACGAGGTCACTGTGAAAAATAGTACACCACTATTGAACCCACAGCAGTGTCAAAAGGTTGTTGGTTGGATAGTGGATAATACTTCCAGTCACTTTGCCACCACTACCACACGGTCAAGTCTCAGTAGCCGTCAGTCTGGACTGCATATTCCTCACCCTGATCCTCCTTCCTCACACCATGCCAAGTGCCTGGAGACAACTGATCCCACACTTGGACACTCTGAAGAGCAGTTCACTTTTCCATTTATAGATTCGGACCTCTCACCCAGTCCACTTGAAGCGGGGCAAGAGGAGATCGCATGTAGCGATGCCCAAATATTTGAGAAGTCACGGTCACATGAAGGCGACAGTGGGAAACTGTCACAGAAGGTGGATGATGATGAGACACAATTGCCAGAAAGTCAGGAGGAGGACCAGGGTGCGGAAGTGGAAGTGGTGAACGATGAAGTCACTGACCCAACCTGGCAAAGTGACAAGCAGAGCAAGAACAGCAGCACAGGGGAGGAAGACATAGCACCACAACAGGCAGGAACAAGCAGTGTGGTGGCCGCAGACAGAAGACGGGGAACCGTTCCCCATAACACCAACACGACGGAAGTTGCCAGTACAACTGTTAGGTCTTCCCGAGTCTGATTGTTTTTTAAAGACTCTGCCCATAACCCCAAAAATGCCATTTGCACCACCTGTAAGGCCATCATCAGCAGGGGTAGTAAAACTAGAAGCCTGACCACCACCAGCATGATCAGGCACATGGCAGCAAAGCACCCGACTAAGTGGGCCGAACCCCAGGGTCCAGGAACAGTGTCTGCAGGTGACACCACTGCTTCTTCCGCTGTTGTGTGTGCATGCCAATCCCCTGTCCATGGCACATGCGAAGATGCCTCCTGCCCTGCACCTGTCATTGCACACTCTGAACTAGCACCATCAGCAATCACGTCCACTTCCTTGTCCCAGCGCAGCGTTTAGTTGTCCCTACCCCAGTCCTTGGAACGCAAGCGCAGATACGCAGCTAACGCCCCTCAGGCCACACTACTAAATTCACACATTTCGCGAATGCTTGTACTCGAAATGTTGTCTTTTAGGCTTGTGGAGATGGAAGCTTTCCGTAACCTGATGGCGGCGGCCGTCCCTCGGTACTCAGTCCCCAGCAGCCATTATTTCTCCCGATGTGCCGTCCCCGAATTACACAAGCAAGTGTCCCATAACATTAGCCGTGCCCTCAACAATGCAGTTACTGGGAAAGTCCACCTAACCACTGACACGTGGACAAGTGCTTGTGGGCAGGGATGGTACATCTCGCTGACGGCACACTGGGTTAACATAGTGGAAGCCGAGACCCAGTCGGACCTTGGGACGGAACACGTCCTCCCAACGCCGAGGATTGCGGGCCCTAGGTCAATCACGGTTGCCCCCACATTCTACAGCTCCTGCACCTCATCCTCCTCCACTTCAGCCTGCAGCTCTGAAATGACCACATCAGTCACAAGCTAGAAGCACTGCAGCACTGCCTCAGCTAAGGGGCAACAGGCTGTGCTGAAGCTAATATGCTTAGGTGACAAACCGCACAATGCTGAAGAGTTGTGGACAGCTCTGAAAGAGCAGGCAAATCTGTGGCTGACACCGCTGAACCTACAGCCAGGCATGGTCGTGTGCTTAACCTCGTGGTTCAGCGGTTTCTCAAAACCTACCCGGATCTGCCAGATCTGCTTGTCAAAGTAGGCCACGTGAGTGCCCATTTTAGAAAGTCAGCTACAGCTTCCGCCTCCCTTGCCGTGCTTCAGCAGCGTTTGCAGCTTCTGGTTCACTGACTGGTGTGTGATGTCCCCACGCGTTGGAACTCTACATTGCAGAGGTTGGGAAGGATTTGTGAGCAGAAGATGGCAGTTGTTGACTACCAGCATCAACAAGGCCATCGGTATTCAGTTCAGACTCCACACATAAGTCCTCAGGCGTGGACTTGGATGTCAGACTTATGTACCATCCTCCAAAACTTTGAGGACTCCACCAAGATGGTGAGCGGTGATAACGCCATAATTAGCATCACCATCCCGCTTCTCTGTCTTCTGAGCGGTCTCTGTTCACAATTAAAGAGGATGCATTGCAGGCGGAGCATGATGAGATAGAGCAAGGAACCATACAGGGTGATTACACACAGCCCAGCCTCATCTCATCCCAATGTGGATTGGGTGACAATGAGGAAGAGGGGGAGGAAGAACAGGAGCTAGTTTCATGTGCTATAGACGGTACTACCTGCACAACTGTCATACCGTCTGTTCAGCGTGGATGGACTTAGGACAATGAAGAGAAGGATGAGGAGGAGGATGAAGAGGAAGATGAGGAGGAGAGCATGGTCAGTCGTCCTCTTGGTGAGGACACGGAAGTCTTGCCTGTTAGCAGTCTGGCACACAAGGCTGAGTTTATGTTACGCTGCCTTTCCCGTGACCCTCACGTTGTCCAAATTTTGGTTGACAGTCTTCATTGGTTGGTGACACTTCTAGACGCACGCTACAAGGAGAACTTTCTATCTCTTATTCCCGAGGCAGACAGGTCTATTAAATTGGGGCAGTACCAGAAGGCCCTTGTTGCGAAATTATTCAAAAAATTCCCATCTGAAAACGCTGGCGGCAGAGGTCACAGTTCGTTGGACAACCAAGAAGTACAGGCGAGAGAGACACAAATGCAATCCAGCAGAGGCAGGGGAACACTGTCAAAGGTCTGGGACAGTTTTCTCAGACCCTCCCATCACACAAGCCCTGAGACGCGGGGTATTCTCCCAAGGAAGGAAAGTTTCAGAAGATGGTGAGGGAGTACCTTGCCGACCGTACCAACGTCATCCGTGATTCCTCTGTGCCTTATAATTTTTGGGTATCCAAGCGGGACACGTGGCATGAACTGGCTCTCTATGCCTTGGAGGTCCTGGCCTGCCCTGCTGCTAGCATTTTATCAGAGCGGGTTTTTAGTGCCGCTGGTGGAATTATAACCGATAGGTGCATTCGCCTGTCAACTGAAAATGCTGACAGGCTGACTCTTATAAAAATGAACAAGGGCTGGATTGGGCCAGACTTCTCAACACCACCGAATGATAGCAGCGTAAAATAAACTCATGTACAGTGTCTTTTTTTTGGGAGGTCTAACTCTATTCCCATGCACCTCTGTCTTCACAGCCAGACATGGGTACACGCTTCCTGATTTTGTCTATCTGCTCTTGTCCTGCTCCTTCTCCTCATCCTCATCCTCCACCACCATAACACCACCATATGTACCATATCAATATATCTATGTCTCTTGCAAGGGCATTGGAGTTCCTCCAAATTTTTGGCAGCCGTTGCTTCACTGCATAGGCAAACACAATGGGAGACCGACTTCGTAATAATGGGAACATTGTTTTCAGGAGGTCCTCCAACCTTTACGTCTCTTGCAAGGGGCATTGGAGTTCCTCCAAATTTTTGGCAGCCGTTGCTTCACTGCATAAGCAAACAGTATGGGAGACCCACTTCCTAATAATGGGAACATTGTTTTCAGTAGGCCCTTCGACCTCTATGTCTCTTGCAAGGGGCTTGGAGTTCCTCCAAATTTTTTGGCAGCTGTTGCTTCACTGCATAGGCAAACAGTATGGGAGACACACTTCCTAATAAGGGGAACATTGTTTTCAGGAAGCCCTCTGACCTCTACGTCTCTTGCAAGGGGCATTGGAGTTCCTCTAAATTTTTGGCAGTCGTTGCAGTTACTGCATACGCAATAACAGTATAGGAGACCCACTCGTTAATAATGGGAACAACAAAGCATAGCCGGCTGATGGCTCTCTAACAATAGAGAGGGCCAACTGCTGGCCCTTTAAGAATAGTAAGGGCCGCCTGATGATGGCCCTATAAAAATAGTCTTTGTGACTTTCAGAGTCCCTCCATCATCAATGAAGCAGGATGTGTCTGATGATGTGTCACACACCATATGGAAAGATAAGGTAGTAAAATGTTAAAATGACATTTGTCTTGGTTGAAAGCAATGCAAAAGTGCAAAAACGCTTCAAAAACGCTACCTTTGAACATAGCCCAAGTTGTGGAGGAGCATTTTTGTTTTTGGTTATTTATTTTGCCTTATATATAAGTCATTACCCTGGAAAGGATGTTCCTTAACATATTGCCCAGGAAAATACATTTTGATTTTGTTTTTGTATGTTTTATTGTGAGTCTGTAAAAGTGGCGTAATACCTCTGACAACGTTGTTGACAGCAGTGACCTGGGAGTCAGAAATGCTTCCAGGGGTCTTCCCCATGCTGTTCCCATGTCATTTGAGCACTGTTCACATCGATTTGGGCAATTTTTAGGCCCTCTGCAGACCACCGGGGGGAGCCGCCTGAAAAATGCTCGAGTTTCCCATAGACTTACATTGGGCTCGTTACTTGGACCGAGCACTCGAGCATTCCAATTTGCTCGACTCGAACAACGAGTACCCGAGCAGTTTAGTGCTCGCTCTTCACTAGTTATTATCCTTCACATAATCCTGTATATAGCCCCTCAAATAGTTTCCCAAAATTGATTGTAAGCTGACAGGTATATATGGTCTTTTACCATATCTACATTAATAGATATATTACAGCACTGGCAATGTCTACAAAACTAACACTCTCGTTTTTGGCAACCATTAAATGGTTTGCCAGCCTTAGTCTACAAGTCTGCAGTCATTCTATGTAACTGCAGACTTGTGAATTCTCATATCACGCTCAAATCCGGCCACTTGCATTGAGTGAGGCTGCGCCCATCTAGTTGGCACATAACCGCATGTATGCCAATCACATACTTGCAGTCACGTGCTCATCGCTCCTGGAGCCAGCACCGGAAAATCTTCACAGCACACAGAACATGCAATGTGAGAAATCACAAGTCTGCAGTCACACACAGTGTACCCTTAAGCCGGACAACACCTTTAAGTTGCCAATATACTGCAATGCTACGTCACAAATTTAAGGCTGTTAGGGAAGCTAAAAATCTATTTAAAAAAAGTTAGAAAAATGTAAGAAAAAAGTATAAACATTTATAAAAAATGTAAAAGTTTAAATTACCCTCTTTTCCCATTCTGAAAACAAAAAAACAAGTATACTTGTTATCACTGTGTTTATAGCAGTCAGAAGTATCAAAATATTAAATTAATTAAAACCTAATAATACAGTTGTAAAAAAAAATCAAAGCGCCAAAATGGACGGTTTTTGATAAAAAAAAAAAAAAATTCTTAGAAAGAAATGTAGCAAAAAAACAAAAATTAAAAAATTCTATGCATCTGAAAAAGATACCAATAAAATGTACAGCCCACTCTTCAGAAAACAAGCCCTTGTGAGAGTGTGAACTGTGATAGCAGCTGGAGAGCATTAGGACCCTGTGAGTTTTGCCTGACTGAGCTCAGAGCAGGGGCAGATCGGGAGACCCTGTGTGTTCTGAGGGTGTCTGCTGTGTGAGATGCTGGAAGTAGGGTCTGAGGAGAACTGTGAGGACTGAACTTCAACAAGACGCTCTCTCTACAAGCTTTCCTGTGGGGGTTGTTATCCCCTGGCCCTGGTGAAGCTGTGTCCCTGCTTAAGAACGAGTGCTGAGCTGGGGAAAGCTGTGTGGCTCTTTGGAGTTTTGTGGAAGTCCATGCGGAGTGGACTAGAGACTTTGTGCTGAACGAACCAAGTGTCGAGTGAGAGGGAAAGAGACTGAGGATATCATCTCTGTGACGGAGCGTGTGGTCAGTGGTCTGGAAAACAGTGAGTGACTGCGAGAGGAGAGAAGGGGTCCGGTGCCATTCACATTGAGGGATACTGACAAGCCTGGTGAAGAGTTCTTCCCAGACCTTAACCTGAGGCTACAAGACTAAATTCCCCGGCGTGTGGGCTCGGCATCGGCCGACAAGACAAGGAACCTTTGCTGTTTTTGTAAACGTTGCTTTTTATTTGGCGCCAAAGTTTTCCGGGACTAGTTGCAGCCACCGCGATTCACAGGCCTGTGATAGACCACATTTGAGGTTAACGGTACCGTATCTTTAAGATACCCGGGTATCCCTATACTAGGGGTATAAGAGCAATTGGTATAGTTTCATGCATTGTTATTGTTAATAGTGGTAGGATTGTACTCAGTGTGCCATCTCAGGGGTCCCTATAGAACACCTCGACTAGATTGACACTGTGTTTAGGTAAAATTGTTCCAGATCTTTAGTATAATTCACATAAACTGGAAACCTTGAGATTGGCACATTGATTTCAGCTTTTGCTGATTGTGTGTAGTTAGTAGAGACAGTGTCCCAGGTAGGACCTGAGACTGATTCATGCAATACTGAATTTTAGTCTAATCCCTGTTTTAGTAAAGAAAGTGTTGTTAATTTCTGTCTCTGTCTCAGTTTGTGACTCACTGGATCTCTCTCGGTCCTCCGATCATTACACCCTCACGTAGCTCCATCAAAACCTTTTTTTTAAAGTTCAGAATTTTCTAAATTATTCTACTGACTTGCAAAATGAAGTTACCAGGTTATTTTTTACTGCACAACAAAGCTGTAAAAGTCAATAGTGTCATTCAAAATTACAACTTTGCCCACAAAAAGACAAGTCTTTATAGGGCAAATGGACAAAAAAAATAAAAAAAAAGTTATGGCTCTTGGGAGAAGGAAAGGATAAAATACAAGCACAAAAGCTGGTTCTGATAAGGAGGGGTTAAAAGGCTGTGTAGCAGTTTTATTCTTGTGCACTGCACCTCTGAATGTTGCTGCCAGATTCACCTATAGTCTCAGCCCTGCCGAACTCCCAATCTCATTTTGTTTTTTTACAGTTAAGGCAAGATTAAATTTTATGGTGTTCACGTAATGACAAGCAGTGGCATTTCCAGCCAGATCTGCATAGCTAGAAATTAGCAGATCCAACACAGAATCACTTCTAGTGGGTCCAACCAGCTACTGGAACATAAAAGTATCCTTAAACAAGATTAGAAGTTTTTCCCTCTTTGCAGATGGAGTAGACTCATAACTCCAATCAATATCTGGGTAGTTAAAATCTCCTATTTTTACCACTGTATGTGTTGGTGCCATCCACTCCATTTCTCCAACAACATTCTTGAACATATTATATTGTTGTCTTTAACAACATGTGATACATTATTTCATTTTTGGCATCATATAATGGGCTTTGGATAAGGTCAAAATTCTTAAATATTCTTCGGTGGAAAATGTAGGGTGGTGCCAATATTTTCTTAAAACACCACTCCAGAGTTTTTTTATTGCACCACTGGAGTGGTGCTTTATATGTAATTCCCCTGCCCCTTGTCTCATACTCACCGGCCACCACCTTCATCCTTTTCCATCGTCTTTCCCATCGGTCTCCGGTGAAAAGTAAACTGCCAGCACCTCCGGTGTTTAA
This sequence comes from Phyllobates terribilis, assembly GCF_046119375.1. Taxonomy (NCBI): domain Eukaryota; kingdom Metazoa; phylum Chordata; class Amphibia; order Anura; family Dendrobatidae; genus Phyllobates; species Phyllobates terribilis. The sequence goes on along the minus strand of NW_027362765.1, from coordinate 595,940,076 downwards.
TGGAGAGTGCTGGAGGTCACTTTTGAATACATCTCTATGAAGAGCTCATTCTGGACAGTCAGAAGTTTTTGGCACAAGATGGCGCAGAGTGACCAGAGCGACGTTGGTAAAAGGTGAAGCCACTGAAAGGTGAGTATAAGAACGGGGGCAGGGGGCTTACATTTAAAGTGCCACTCCAGCACTGAAATAAACAAAACTATGGAGTGGTCCTTTAACATCACTGCAGTTGATCAATGTTCCGACAACGTTACTTATTTCTGATGGTGGCCATATATATCAGACAGGAGTAGGTGGATGGTTGCACACTCAATAGCAAAGAATCTATGAATGTTCTTGGAACGTTTTTAAATGAAAAAATCTTTTATGGACTAGTGAGTGATGAAAAAAATATTTAATAGATGCCAGCTTCTTACTAGAAGATGACAGTCTTCCATTAGACTGCTAGAACCATTATTCAATGTTAAATTTTACCAAACAAAAAGTTGTTTTGGTTAAAATTGGTCATTTTAATCAAATTTATCAAATTTATACTAATGTAGTATATAGTGTATGACAACTTTTGGTGTAATATAGTTTGCAATCAAGGCATCTGTGATACAAGGCCCATTATATCATAGATCATAAATTAAGATTATTTACCCTGTCCTCCTGAAATTTTATAAAGTTTACAACTAGACAATAAGACAAGTTCCTAGAAGTCTAGGAAACTAAAGACCTAAAAGCCTATCCTACTTCCTACTCTGTTTCTCCAAGCTTGATGGCTTGTGGCTATACTGTCACAGCAGAGGGTTAGCGAGGTAGCCCCTATATTCCCTTAGACAAGGTTAAAGAGGTGTTGGGGATCAGAAAAGAAAGGTTATCTGTTTTACAATGAAGATTTGTACACTTTCCATTGTGTTTTCTGTATCATTTCGATTTAAGATCTCTGCTTGAAGTCCCTCAACAAAATCCTTCATTAGCTACAAATCTGTCCCAATCATGCATCTCATTATAAGACACAGCTCTCATAACGGTACTGCAAATACTAGAGATGAGCTGATCTTTTGAAATTTGTAAGTTTCACCAAATTTGAAAAAAAAATGATTGTGGTGAATAAATTCATGTGAATCACAATAATGGAAAGCTTATAATTTCTCAGAAAATACATGTAGAGGAGAGAAGAGAGAGCGAAAGAGGACTCCACTGACCATAAGAGCTTATACTCTACAGGATAGAGAGGAACCCACTGATCATAAGAGCTTACACTGTAAAGGCAAGAGAGAGAGAGGACCCCGCTGATTTACCCAGTGACTATGGACATGGAAAACGACTCTGCCATACAAACTGTGCTCTACTGGGAACCACTGATATGTGATGGCCCAGGTACTGACCACCGCTGTATGCACTATAAGGAAGCCGATGTGACAATGCAAAATAACATTACCCCGCTCACGGATGAGTCAGCAATGTGGGAAATAGTGCCAGGCAAGGGTTTTTGTTTTTTTGAGCGAATCAAATCCCAAAATGCTTGCATTTGCATGAAATTGCGAATTGCAGGAAATGTAATAATAATAATAACTCCCTGTGACGTGTGATTGTCACATGCCCAGAGCAGATTTGTACTCACCGGGCGTAAATCTTGAAGGCTGTTATCCAATGATTGCAAACAGAGAAAACTGTTAGCATTTGATACAGAGAAATTGGAATTTAGTTCAGAGCTAATTCCTTACAAAGTCTTTTCACATTATTGAATGCTAAGTGAGCCCGTCCGCAGATACCACATGGCCTTTTCTTTACTATCTTTGAACACCATATTGGAAGGGTGCTCTGTGCAACTTGCTGCTGGTAATAACATAGATCGTCTAATTGCCCTTCTGTGAGTCCATGATATATCACATCTAGGCATTACTATATTAGCCAAATCCCAGTCCCAATACTGTATGCTAATAATCAGAAACAAAGCTGCATATATTTAATTCTGTGAAATTGCCATTAATGTATCCTCCAGCATTATTGTACGGTGTTGTTTGTACACATTGTTCACTTGCCCTATCATGGTTTGTTATGACATAAGGAGAACAATTTGTAGATTAATATCAAGGTCATTAAAACAAGGTCAAATCCTGCATCTCATCTTACAGAGAAGGGAGAACTCACCGAGATCCCATCACTGTTCTATTATTTTCAGCTGTTACTGTCACCAGATCTGTGTTAAGTGGTCTCCCCCCATGCCTTGCTCCCCTTTGAGGATTTACAAGTCTTGTAAATGATTTTTGATTCTAATTGGTAAGTGAGAATTGCAAGACTGAAAATAATGGGAGATATAGGGCATTGTTTCCTAAGCAGGGCTAGCTTATGACATGTTTGTAATGGCTTAAAACAGAAGGAAACATTTGTAATCCTAAAGTTAATCAAGTTAATCAGACAGAAACTGCACCAATTTTCTCACAGTGGAGCAAGGAGAATGGTAAAGTCGGTGCATCTTGCTCACTTGTTAAACACTTTTCTGTACTGCACCTCTTGCTTTGCTTATTTTGCACCAATATTTTTGGTTGAAATAATAAAGCATGCCATTAATCAGTTGTCTTTTACAACTCCCCGGCCAAACCGATTTTGTAAACTTTAGTCTAGTAAGAATCTGTTCACACTTGTGTCTTGCAATTCAGTTTCTGCTTCATTCAAGAAACAAAGCAATGGAATTCCTTAGGAGGACAATTTGGTATACATGCAAACAGAAACAAAAAGAGCTGAATAACTAGACTTGGGGTTGTCTGGTTTCTATTATTATGTTTGTCTTTAAAAAAAATAGCTCAACTGGTCCATCTGACACATTAATTCTGTTTTTTGTTCCTAGAAAGGAATTGTCAAATGCAGGTGTGAATAGAGCCTGAGTCATAAAAATATCTAAAACACAAAACAAGTTTGGTCTGTGGCGGCGATGTCAAACTCAAATACACAGAGGGCAAAAATTAAAAACATGGACAAAGTCACAGGCCAACCTGGATATTTATAAAAAAATATCTACAATTGAGGACATTTCTCCTTATAATCAAATATAACGATGAACCTTTTCATATGGAAACAAACTTAGAGTGGTATTCCCATCTCCAAGATCCTATCCCAATATGTAGTAGGTATAATAATAACATTAGCAAATACTTCCAATTAGAAAGTAGTATAGTTCTTCTGATTTGCTATATCACTTAACCCACTTGCAGGGCATTGCAGTAGCTTAGGTATCCATGGTTATGACCATTAATATAGTAACAGTTAGTTGTTAGTGGTCGTAACCATGGATATCTAAGCTACTGCAATGCCCTGCACATGGGATAAGCGACATAGTGAATCAGAAGAAGTATACTACATTTCTAATTGGAGGTATTTGCTAATATTGGGACATGCAGAAGTAGTGCTATTGCTTCAAAAGCATCCAGCAACTATAAGAGTTAACACAATCACAGGAGACAGGAAGTGTTGTGCTTCAAAAGCATCCAGCAACTAGAGGGGTTAACACAGTCACAGGAGAGAGGGAGTGGTTAGCAGAGCCCCAGGGGGATTGTGGGGGAGTTGTTTACTGTTCTGGCTGGAGCCCTAGAAAAAGATGGTGTGTGATCTGTATCTCACAGAAAAAGTGAACAGAATTCAGGTCAGGAGGGAAGCTAAACACAGGTCACATAGACTCCCTGAGATAACAGTGTGGAGTATTATCGGGCAGAAAGATAAGGACTGGAAGGAATCGTGTCATAAGGATCATCTCCCTCATCAAACCCTCCCCCCCTCCATCTCCATGCAGGATAAAGAATGCTGTGTACTAGTGAGTCCAGAAAAACTTTGTTCATACTGGGAAGACAAGGTGTATGTGGTCGTAAGGAGGAAAGCCGATGACAGCCCAGTGTATAAAATCCGATTGGAAACGGGAGGCAAGAAAACCAGAATAGTCCACCGGAATTTACTACTACCCTGTGATTATCTACCACCACAACAAGACTTCTCAGAAGTAGACCGACATCGTCCGAGATCGACTAAGGGACCACCACAGACTGAAGCTCCGAAGGTGGATAGTGACCTTGAAAGTTCAAATGAAGAACACATTGTTGTTTTTCTCGGACCGGCAAGGAGAGGGATGTACGATCCTCAGGAGAGTGAACTAAGTCCCGAGGCTCCAGAGTTTGTACCAAGAAGTACAGATGATGTCCAGTTCAGATCTGATGATCGAACACCGGTCACTGAAGAGACCAATTGACACTTAGGAGTAGCAGAATTACCAGACCAGGTGGAAACGGATGATACAAGAGAAGTACAGGAACTTACATAGGCAGTTCCAAGATCATCTGAGGAAGTACGAGAAATGAGTGCGGCAGAAGAAACTCCTGCAACTGAGGAACCCGTGGTATCTGAGGAACAACCTACCAGGAGGATGTCGACTCGAGAAGTGAGGAGGCCTGTGATGCTGACATATGAGACAATTGGTGAACCGAGCCAAGTGCCAAGGTCTGTCGATTGGAAACAGGTATCTCTGCCTATGGACCAAGTAAGCTCATTTGAGTGGTATTCACCACTGAGAGACAGTATGGACAATGTTACCTGGTACAAAGACTTGTTTGGCCTAGTCAGAGAGAGAGCTGGTTGAAGGCGGACGAAAAGCTCCAGCAGAAGAGATGCTGATTGTTTTAATTTTGTATTTCTTACAGGAGTTCTACAAGCAAAAGGTCGTAAGAATAGGTTGCTATTGATGTTTGTAAATGTTATGCAAATTTGTACATAAAGTTATTCAACTTTTACCACTGTCTCAGAATTGGTCAGATTGACCAATTAAAACGAATGTTGAGGACGACATTCAAAAAGGAGGGAAGAGTGTGACATGCAGAAGTAGTGCTGTTGCTTCAAAAGCATCCATCCAAAGCAACAATAAGAGTTAACACAATCACAGGAGACAGGAAGTGTTGTGCTTCAGAAGCATCCAGCAACTAGATGGGTTAACATAGTCACAGGAGAGAGGGAGTGGTTAGCAAAGCCCCAGGGAGATTGTGGGGGAGTTGTTTACTGTTCTGGCTGGAGCCCTAGAGAAAGATGGTGTGTGATCTGTATCTCATAGAAGACAATTGAACAGAATTCAGGTCAGGAGGGAAGCTAAACACAGGTAAGATAGACTCCCTGAGCTAACAGTGTGGAGTATTATTGGGCAGAACAATAAGGACTGGAAGGAATCGTGTCATAGGGATCATCTCCCTCATCAGACCCTCCCCCCCTCCATCTCCATGCAGGATAAAGAATGCTGTGTACTTGTGAATCCTTGTGAAGGAAAAGCCTGCTGTTTATGCATAGAAGTATGCTACCAAAAGAACTAATCTGTGCTGAATTATGCTACTGAAGAGACTGACGTTACTGTGCCTGCTTTATGAGACTGTACTATAATGAAGATTGTTGCTGTACTATCCCTGAATTGCACTGGCTGTGCTTCATATTGAATTCCACTTTTCAACTGTTGAAAAAGACTCTTGTCAGATGTGTCTGGTCAGCAACTGAATCTATAGTGTGCCTGAGAGAAGCTGCAGCCTATGGTCGCCCTGAGTAACGGTTCTCCCAGGATTCCAACAAATTCATGAAACCCGTCTCGCCCTATCAGAACCTAGCGGCGTGTGTGTAACATTATTATTATTATTATTATTATTATTATTATTATTATTATTATTAAACCTCCATCTACGGATAATATCTTGCAGATGGGAATACCCCTTTAAAGTGTAACCTCGTTATATTTTTGATTTCATAAATCAATAATACACATGATAATTAGAAACTTTGCGATATATTGTATCTGCTTCTTTTTTCCGCCATGACTTATCAGTCATTTTCAAAATTCTCAATTCCTGGGTAAAATATATAATCATAGACTTTCCAATGGGGGGAGGCGCATAAAGCAGAGCTCCTTCCTCCTTGTCTAACTCCTATCTACAAGGAATCTTATCAGTAGCAGCTGTCATCTTCTATTTCAGTAATGTAATATTCTGTCTCCACTGAATACAGATTTTACAGATTCATACCGCGATCTCCGGCGCCTTACACTCCTCTTACCTGTAACGGCTGGATGCGTGATTCTGTCTGGAGCCAGACTGCGCATCGCGCATGCGCAGTCTATGGAAGCTTCAGACAGAGACACACATCCCAGTTTATATTATAGATATACACTGCTCAAAAAAATAAAGGGAACGCTTAAACAACTGTTAATACTTGGTCCAAGCAGAAATAAGCCATCTCTGTTGGTACAGTACTGGAAAGTAAGTGCTTCTATGTTTCTGCATAACAGGCGTGCTTACAGTAACTGAAATGTGTGGCATAATTGTCATGATTTAGTATGATTTATGACCACTTTATACTTTACAATTTGATTCCATGAACTACATTGCTTATTGATACACAAGAGCCAGTCTTAGGTGCTCAATTGACATTGTTGTATTCTTGTGTTACCAGAATTGTAACATTGGTTCTTAGAAGTATTTATTGTTTTTATGCTCTATCAGTGGATATACACCATTATTGTGCCTTTTTTAATCTCAGCTTTTTTTTTAACAACCTCAATATTTTGGAAAACGCTTTATGGCCTCAGTAAAAGATGGTGTCTCATATGTTGACATTGGATGCAGTATACAACAATATTTCATTTTTTAAAATGTGTCAACTTGCTGTAAATTTCAAGATGACATTTGATAATTATTCCTGCAGTTATGGGACTGTTGGCATCACAGCCAAAATCCTTGTTCTCAAAGATCACCATCTTTGAAAGGTCTACTAACTTTCAGCTTACAGTAACTGCTACACAGGTGTATATTTTTCAATGATACTTCAAACACTATAAACAGACCATTTTTTACATTGGTTAACTGCATCTAGAAATGCACAGTGAATTTTTTGCACCTTCATTGAAAACAGTCAATTGCACTTGCTAGGCTGAATCCAGAACTTCCACAGAAAGCAGTGGAGAGAGCTACTTAATCACTCTACAGTGACAGTGACTGCGAGTCAGTGTACAAATGACATCTGTTCTCAGGATATGTTTGAGTCCCAGGGGTGGGGCCCTCATTTATCAGACATTTATGCTTATTCTATGAGTATGCAATTGTCAGGGATTCACACGATCCCGATTAATCACATAGACCACCCTCTGTGATCTCTCTGCTGTTGCCCCCTATTGTCCGGACAATTAAACAATTGGCCGATGATTAACCAAGGGGACCGCAGGCTGTTTTCACTTATTAGTTATTGGAAAGCTAACAGTGAGCGTATGGCATACACACCTCCAAATTCCCACGCATAAAATATGTGTATATACCGCCATACAATCACTGCTAACTTCACGATAACCCAGGGAAGATTATTAGCTGCCACCACCAACCTGTTTCTTTTTAACTATTAAAATACAATACAGGTGGATTGGACACCTTCTTTCTGGTAGCGTGTGGCTTCGGGGAGGCACAATTACAGAGCAAAAGAAACAGAACTATTAAATTTTATATTTAATCCACAGGGAAGCAGTGTTTATGAAAAAAATACACAAAAGATTTTACAAAGGGGACAAAACAATATAGCATATACAGTTACAGAAAATAAAAGGGATTAACAGAAGAACCTACTATAGTGATCACAGAAACCATTCAGTTTAACTGAAGGAGAACACTCTGATTTGGCCGTTCCATGAACGTGGCCACTGCTTACATGAAAATATGTATCTCTCTGCATGAACACAGATCAATATTCGGCTTAATCTTTTAGGCCGAATTGGGCCCTGCCCACACACTTCCCTGTGATAACCTCACATGGACCGGGTTGCTGGTCTCCGCCCTTCATGGTTTTATTAAATCTCTAATTTATGCAATAGCTTTTATCTTTCCTTAGAGATCAAACCGGTTGCTGTCAGTTATCTTATTACTGTTGAGTTACAGCTCACCGGCAGGGCTCACAGATATGAAAAAAAAGCATACTGTTCCCCAATTAGCCCAGCCTCTAAAAATATGTCTCATCACAATCGGAATTATAGAAATTCCCCTATTCTATATTTTCTTTCTGTGTCTCAGCGTCCAGCAGATGTTGTGGGGATGAAAGGAATGTACAAATGTGAATGACCATGAGTGTGATGTATTCCATTTGATGCTTAACGAGATGTTTCCTAACTTTTTCAATCTGTGTCTGTCGCAATACACATTCTCATTCAGCCCCTGGCCCATATGTTAAGCTGTGTCTATGCATCAACATGTCTCTTTGTCTAGGCACAATAAACATCTTCCTAGTCTTTGTGCTACCAGGGGCTCTCTTTTGCATGGTAATTAACCTGGATAATTAAGATTGTCCCTTCTTTTGTACACTGCCTTTTTACATAGAAGCAGCTTTTTACATTGCTATTTCCCATCCTTACTGCAAATGGGATAGGGGAGGAGGGAAGAGGGGTTTGGTGAGTAACCCTACGGGCAAATACAAGTACTGCTTGCAGCAACATTTACATTTAGACAGTAGCTCTCATGAGAACTGTTTCTAATCAGCAATGATGCTTCTTGCCATTGTGCAATAACTTATAACTTCTCGCTGCAAGGATTGTCCTGATGGAAATGTTAATCAAATTTTTGAGATGGTATGGGAGATGGGTAACAAATGTTGTTTGTGGGCTAACCCTGCTAATTATTGAGCAGATTGTTTGTAAAGCAGTCTGTCTGATCATTGTGTTCCCTCTCCCTGTCTGTGGGCACTGACCTGTACCAGCACTGCAGGGCAGCAGGAAATGGTGAACATGATGTGCACATCACAGCTTTTCACCATGGAGGCAATGTGATGTGCACAATTTTAGTAGATGGTTGGGATAATTCTACTGTAGGTAATGCCAACTTTATATCTGACTTTCAAAAAGGTTATACTAACAAAAAATCAAGAATGTCTGCTGATGTAATACCCATAATCGGATATGCTAGACTTAAGATGTCTGATTGTCTCATCTCTAGATTATGTTGGGTTTGTTAAAGGAAGTAAATATAAATGGCTTTTTTTCACAGATCTTTTTTGGCTAAGAGCACTGCCAATGACAAACCAAGTTAACCCATTCTCCACCAATAATCTAATACAGTGGTTATGGTTCCAAAGGTAGAATTAATTTTCTGCTGTTTCTGCATGCATGGCAAGGAGATGGGCACTGAATCACAAAGTAACAAAATGTACAATGTACAACCTATAATTTATAGGGGTTGGCCACTACTTTAGGTGTCCCTCCTTTCACGTACCTCCCAACTTTTGAAGAAGAGAAAGAGGGACAAATCATGTGGCTCATGTAATTTTTGGCCATGCCCCTGGCCACACCCCAATCCACGTCCATTTACCATTTATTTCTCCCCTGGCGGGAGGATTTGTCAGAGGGGCACTGGTAATGAGGGGCATTCAGCAGATGGCCCTCATCCCCAATCCTGGTATTCATGGCCCCCTCACCCCCAGTCCTGGTATGCATGGCTACCTCAGACCCAATCCTGGTATGCATGGCCCCCTCAGACCCAATCCTGGTATACATGGCCCCCTCAGACCCAATCCTGGTATACATGGCCCCTCAGACCCAATCCTGGTATGCATGGCCCCCTCAGACCCAATCCTGGCATGCATGGCCCCCTCAGACCCAATCCTGGTATGCATGGCCCCCTCAGACCCAATCCTGGTATGCATGGCCCCCTCATCCTCAATCCTGGTATGCATGGCCCCCTCAGACCCAATCCCACTCCCATGGGCGTGGAGAAGAGTGAATATTTATTTTATTTAGCAGCGGGCACACATGCTAGCTGCATCTGCCAGGTACTGTCTGTGCACGCTGCTTCACTGACGCAACCCCCCACCACCCTCCACAACTGGGAGAACAGCTGAGCTGTGGTGGGATGCAGGACTGAGCCCTCAAAGAGGGACAATCCGGCCGAAAATGGGATGGTTGGGAGCTATGCTTTCATAAGAACTAACTGCTGTAAATAAGCACTTCACTAAATTATTTGCTATTGCAAATCCTGATTTAACCTGAGCTGCTCTTCTGGTCACATGATCTCTGGCTGAGAATCTCCTAGCTTCCTGTGATGTCACGTCACTTGTGTGCAGGTGGAGTGTAAGGGGTTAATATGGAGTTCAAGGGGGTGTGCTCACTTCTGGCTTGCAGCTCAGCACAATGAATGATTAGAAATGTAGTCAGAAGTGAGCATAGGAAAAGAGGAAATGATCGCTATAACACCAGAGCTGGTGCCAGGGCAAAGGAAGTGAAGCAGAAAGTCATAAAACAACATGAAAATTGGCAGAAAAGTTATATGGGGATATTTAGGGGCATTAACCTTCAGCATTTATGGCAAAAACAGTAACTAAATCAGGGTATAGGATAACCTGTTTAATTATATACTGAACCTTCATTTAGGTCAGCAAAGAGCATGGTGAAAAAAACATGGATAATTTGAGATTTTTTGCTTTGTCCCCAAAATTAAATAAAAGTTTAAAAATGTAAATTTAATATACTTATTTTAGTAATTTAATAAAAATGTTTGCATACACTATATAAAGTATTGTGCAAAAGTTTTAGCGAGGTGTGAAAAATATGCTGCAAATTAAGAATTCAAAAATAGAAGTTATTATAGTTTATTTTAAATAAACTATAGCTCAAAGGGAGATTGTACATTGACGATTACACCAATGGGATAGTTTTCAATTATCTCGGCTCAAGTAACATCCAAACTGGAGATAGCTGATGTAGGCAGAATTGCAAAAAGGTGCTTGGCTGAGTTAGAAAGCAGTTATAGAATAAAAGTAAGGTGCCATGAAATATGGGTAAATTTAAGACTTAATTCACTGTATGGATCAAATAGTCTTGTCATCTATGCTGGAGATGTCAAATTATTGAATACTTGATGCTCCACCAGTAACTCTCCACATACAATATATTTCAGAGGTAATTTAGGATTACAATAAAAGTCCTAGTGACAGATATATGACATCCATTATTTGATGTTTAGTGGTCATCAGAGGTGGTGGGGATCACTGGATGAAGGTTGGATTTTTCTAGGCATGACAATTTTGTGCCAGGAAAGGCCAAAGAGCACCGATAACCTGTAAGTAAAGCCAGCGCATGCTCAATACGGCACCTTGTTCTGCCCTCAACTGTTATGATCTGCAAAAAGTACTAAGGAAAGATAGGGGAAAGCTGTCCCTACAGTAAGACTAAGCTGAATCCCTACGATGTAGAGGGCTGACTGTTCCTAGTGAACAGACCCGCCTTAGTCCTCGGCTAGTCTGAACGAAGACCTATAGCATATGGGGAGGAGTCCCTAAAAGAACTAAGGACTGGGACAAAAATGGGACACCTCCTAAACAGAGAAGTTGTTGCAGAACACAAAAAGACAAACTAACAAAAAGGTACTAGAGGTCCCAGAAGGACCAAGCGAACTGACAGAGAAAGGCACCGAAGCACCTGGCTAGAGAAATAGTCAAACACTGAAGTCCAGCACCGCCAAAAGGGCGGAGCTGGAATATAATGGCAGATGGTGACGTGACCGCAAAACACAAGATGGAAAAAACAAACAGGAGGCTTCTAACAGTACCCCCTCTTTTATGAGGATCCTAGGGATCCTCCAGGCCCAGGCCTATCCAGAAACCTCTTGTGGAAAGCTTTAACAAGCCTAGGAGCAGAGACATCATCCGCCCTTACCCAGGAGTTGTCTTCAGGACCGAAACCCTTCCAGGAGACAAGATACTGTAATCTCCCTCTATGCCATCTAGAATTCAAGATACAAGAAATTTCATATTCGCCGTCTTCCACCACAGGACGAACTGTGACAGTGGCGTCCCTATCTGATACATCAGCCTTTTTCAACAAGGAAACATGAAACACAGGATTAATCTTCCAGGAAGTAGGGACATCCAACCTAACCGCAGATGGGTTAACAACCTGAAGCACTTTAAATGGACCCACAAACTTAGGACCAAGTTTTTTAGAGGGAATCCTCAACCGCAGGTTCTTTGAGGACAACCAAACCATGTCACCCACAGTAAACAAAACCTTCTTACGTTTCCTGTCAAAATACTTTTGGACTTCTTGTTAGCCTCTTGAAGGTTGCAATGTATATTAGTCCAAACTCTCTCCAAATCTCCGGAAAAATTCTCCTCCTCCGGCACCGCTGACCGCAATTTGGAGAACGAACCAAAAGACGGATGTCTCCCAGTACAACAAAAAAAAGGAGAACACCCAGCAGAGGAGGATGTATGATTGTTAAAAGCAAATTCTGCGAGAGGCAGAAACTCAGACCACACCTCTTGATTGTCCACCACAAAACAACGCAAAAACTGTTCAACATTCTGGTTCTTTCTTTCAGTCTGTCCATTAGACTCAGGATGATACCCAGACGAAAATTACAAATGGACTCCCAACCTGTCACAAAAAGCACGCCAAAAGCGAGCCACAAACTGAGGTCCTCTATCAGAAACAATATCCGTGGGAACACCATGGAGTGAGTGTCTTGGCACAGGGCAACTTAATGAATGGAACCAAATGACAAATCTTACTAAAACGGTCCACGACCACCCAGATGACAGTAAAACCCTCGGACACAGGAAGATCAATAATAAAATCCATTGTGAGATGCGTACATGGCGCACTAGGAACCTCCAGAGGGCAAAGCAACCCCGCAGCAGGAGTATGTGAAGCCTTTGACCTAGCACACACAGTACATTGACGCACCCACTTGATGACTTCCTTCTTCCATCCAGGCCACCAAAAACTGCGACTGATAAGTCTCTTAGTCTCCGAAATTCCTGGATTACCTGCCAACCGAGACTCATGACACTCCACAAACAAATCTCTCCTAAAGGCTCTAGGCACGAACAATCTCCCATGGGGAGTGTTAGATGGCGCATCATCTTGAGCTTTCAGAATCCCATTCTCCAAAACGGAGTCCAATGCCACCACCACAACTCCTTTCTGTAAAATTCTCTCCTCCTCCTCGGCACCAACTGTAGGAAAGGAGCTGCGAGATAAAACATCGGCTTTAACATTCTTAGTACCAGGGATATAGGTAACAGAAAAATGAAACCGAGAAAAAAAAAGTGCCCACCTAGCTTGACGGGCATTCAAGCGCTTGGCAGCATCCAGATAGATCAAATTCTTATGATCTGTGAAAACCTGAATGGGAAATCTAGCGCCTTCCAAAAAATGACGCCAATGTTCAAACGCGAGTTTAATAACCAGCAACTCCTGATTTCCAACATCATAATTCAATTCGGTTTCCGAAAATTTTTTCGAAAAGAAGGCACAAGGATGTACTCCATCCTTGTTCTCCTGAGAAAAAACTGCTCCGACCCCCACCGATGAAGCATCGACCTCGACCTTAAAAGGCTTGGTCTCATCAGGCTGCATAAGGATAGGGGTAGAACTGAAGCTCTCTTCGAGATACTCAAACGCTTCAATGGCCTCAGTAGTCCACTGCACCGTATTCGCACACTTCCTGGTGAGATCGGTCAGAGGTAGTGTTGACCGAGCACTAAAATGCTCGGGTGCTCGAAGCTCGGGCTGAGCTCACCGTGATACTCGGGTGCTCGACCCGAGCAACGAGCCCAATGTTAGTCTATGGAAGACCCGAGCATTTTTGCCGCGGCACCCCCGGCAGTTTGTAGAAAGCCTAAAAAGTGCCCAAAACGATAGTGACAGTGCTCAAATTACTTGGGGACAGCATGAGGATCGCCCCAGGAATCATTTCTGACCCCCAGGTCACTGCTGTCAACAACTTGGTCAGAGATATTAAGCCACTTTTATGGGCTCACAATAAAACGTTCAAAAACGAAACTGAAACTGCTTTCCTGTGAAATATGTTAAGGAACATCCTTTCCAGGGTAAAGACTTGTGTATAAGGTAAAATAAATAACCAAAAACAAAAATACTCCTCCACACCTTGGGCTATGTTCACAAGTAGCATTTTTGATGCGTTTTTGCACTTTTGTATTGCTTTCAACCGTGACAAATGCATTCACCGGGAAATGTCATTTTAACATTTTACAACCTTATCTGGCCATGTGCTGTGTGACACATGCATACAGTGCTGAAAAGACTTGGGAACAGCATGGAGAAGACCCCTGGAAGCATCTCTGACACCCAGGTCACTGCCTAAAAGTGTGCCCATCATTTTGCAGGCTTTAGAGACCCTACACTACCTATTTCGCAGTATAAATCTCTCCCTAGCTCAGCAGCTCTCTCCCTACACTGTCTGATCTGGAGCGACTGTGTCCAAGATGGCGGCACCCTGTTTTAAATACTCGAGGTGACGCTGTGCGGCCAGCCAATCACTGTAATGCCCACAACCAACATGACTGCGGCATTACAGTGACTGGCTGGCAATCCCTGCATGTTCATTGGCTCTGTAAAGAGCACCAAACATGCAGGGCAGAGACCTGAGCTCCCGCCCGAGTAACCCGAAAATGCTTGATGCTCGCCGAACATCCCGAGTAGTGAGATACTCGGGCGAGTACCGAGCAGTGTCGAGCATGCTCGCTCAACACTAGTCAGAGGCTTAACAATTATAGAAAAATTCTTAATGAATTTCCTGTAATAATTGGCAAAACCCAAAAATCTCTGTATAGATTTCAAACCAATAGGCCTAGGATATTCCTGCACAGCCTGAACCTTCACCGGGTCCATCTCAAAGCCCTCGCTGGAGACAATGTAGCCTAAAAAACTAATTTTCTGCACAGCAAACTCACATTTCTCCAGCTTAGCAAAGAATTATCACTCAATAACTGCAAAACTTCACGTACATTCTGCTAATGGGACTCTAAATATGGTGAGTAAATCAAAATGTCATCCAAATACACAACCACATTCTTACCAATCAAAGGTCTCAGGATGTCATTAATAAGGTTCTGAAAAAATGCAGGTGCATTGGTAATACCAAAAAGCATCACCAGATTCTCAAATTGACCTACCGGAGTGTTAAAAGCAGTTTTCCATTCATCATCCTCCTTCACTCGTAACAATTTGTATGCCCCCCGGAGATCAATTTTAGAGAACCACTTGGCCCCCATCAACTGGTTAAACAAGTCAGTAATTAACGGCAATGGGTAGGAATTGCGTACGGTAATCTTATTAATTTCACGAAAATCCAGACATGGACGTAAACCCACGGCCTTTTTTTAACAAAGAAAAATCCAACTGCCACAGGCGACTTAGCAGGTCTAATGTGACCAGCAGCCAGGCTAGTCTGTATGTACTCCTCCAAGGCCTTTCTTTCAGGAATAGTCAGATTAAACAAGCGACTCTTGGGAAGAGTAGCTCCAGGAGCAAACTCAATGGCGCAATCATAATCCCTATGAGGAGGTAAAACTTGCGACTCCTCCTCTGAAAAAACCCTCCAAAAATCTTGAATAGGTACAGGTAATTCCCCTTTTTCCACAGCCACAATGCGACCATTACAACATTTATCATAGCACTTTGGACTCCAAGACTTAATCACATTAGTAAACCAGTCCGGTAAAGGATTGTGCAGTTTTAACCAAAGCAAACCTAAAACAACTGGAGAGGGTAAATTATCTAATACAACCAAGTCCAAAATTTCTTGGTGAACTCGATTGATAGTGAGGGGAAATGCAGCAACCTTGTGAGTAATACATTTCAAGGGAGTGTTATCAATTGCAATCACAGAAATAGGTGATAAAGGTTTGGATTTCAATTTAAGATTTTCCAAAAACCCTTTATCAATCACATTAAGTGTTGAACCACAATTCATAAATACCTGAAATTCAATCAAATTTTCCTGCAAAGTAGTACTCCCAGAAAGAAATACTCCTGCAGGGCATAAACAAGCTATACGGGCATAACTGACTTTTTTTTTTCTTTACTTAAACGAAGGTCACAGTACTTAATCAAATGGTCAGCTTACCACAATAAAGACACAATCCCTTGGCGAACCTCCGGTCTCTTTCCTGAGAGCAGAGTGACATCGCCCCAACCTCCATCGGTTCTCCTCCGTCAGAGCAGATTTTCTGGGGACTAGGACCTGACATTACAGGAGTCTTTACCTCATTCACCCTGGACCTCAGTCTCCTGTCCACACGAATAGCTAATTGCATAGCATCCTGCAGAGTCTCAGGTGCGGGGAATGCAATAAACAGATCCTTAACCCTTTCACTCAGAACAGCAAGAAATAAATAGTGCTGAGCCACCCGCGTAGTGTTCGGGTTCGGTTCGGTTCCTCGAACATTGGTATGTTCGTCGAACGGTTCGTCGAACACCGTCGAACACCGTTAAAAGCAATGTCAGGGATTGTCTGCCACTCACTGTAATGCCACAGCCATGGTGGTTGTGGCATTACAGTGGTTGCCCAAATCGATGGGAACAGTGCTCACAGTGAAACATGAAAAGCCAGCAATTCAGCAGCGGCATACCACAGTACCCGACAATTTAGAACAGAAAGAATAGAGCATCACACATAGATTAGATAGATAGAAACATGTCAGTCACATATATAATAAGTATAGTGACAGTGTTGGTTACTGTACTTGTCATTTAGTGTTAAAGGATTTATTATAAAAAAAAATTGGCGTGGGGTTCCCCGTAATTGTAGTCTCTAGCGGAGGTTAAGCAGACGGCTTGGGCAGATGTTTGAAGCCTTGGAAGGGGGTAATACCCACGGAGCTTCCCAGGCTACTAATATCAGCCTCCAGCTGAATACCTAGCCTTTACTAGCTATTAAAATTGGGGACCCAAAAAAAAAAATGACATGGGGTCCCCCCTATTTTAATAGCTAGCAAAGGCTAGGCAGACAGCTGGGGGCTGATGTTAATAGCCCATGAAGGGTGCCATGAATATTGGCCCCCTCCCAGGCTAGAAACACCAGCTGTCAGCCGCCCCAGAAATGGCGCATCCAATTCTGGCACTTAGCCTCACTCTTCCCACTGCCCTGTAGCGGTGGCAGTGGGGTAATAGGGTTGGGAGCACTGTTCCCCTCGATTTGGGCAACCACTGTAATGCCACAACCACCATGGCTGTGGCATTACAGTGAGTGGCATACAATCCCTGCATGATTGAAATCCAGTTAAGCTTTTGGTGCACGAACTGTTATCGAACATAACCTTGAACAGCCGAATCTTTTGCAAATCGTTCGAGTTCGTCGAACGACTCGAACACTGCCCAAAACAGCTCGGATTTGAGATTGGCGAACAGTTTGAGTCGAACACCGCTCATCTCTAGAAATAAACATTTCAGCGCAGGATCATTCCATTTGACTTCTGAAGCCCATCTCCTGAAGTGTGTGCAATAATTTTCAACATCACCTGACCCCCTGATTCAAATGCCTGAGTTCTGCCTCAGCAGATGAGATTCTATCAGGATCATCATATAATAGCCCCATAGCAGAAAAAAAAATTTCTACAGACCTTAAACACGGATCATTAGGTTCGAGAGAAAAGGCCCACCCCTGTGGTTCATTGCGCAAAAGTGACATAATAAAACCAATGCGCTGTGATTCATTCCCAGAGGACCTTGGTCTCAAACGAAAATATAACACACAAGCATTTTTAAAGGAAAAAAATTTTTGCTGTTTACCATAAAAAAACATCAGGCAGTCCTACATTGGGTTCCACAAAATGCGCTCCAGAACAGCTACTCACGTGTTGCTGTAGCTCGGCCACCTCCAAAGACAATCCCTGCAAGCGTTGAGCCAAATCCTGGATGGAAACCATACTGATCCCCGAATTTCTTTCCTTTTAGTTTTTTGCGCTGGACTTACTGTTATGATCTGCAACAAGTACTAATGAAAGATAGGGGAAAGCTGTCCCTACAGTAAGACTAAGCTGAATCCCAACGATGTAGCGGGCTGACTGTTCCTAGCGAACAGACCCGCCTTAGTCATCGGCTAGTCTGAACAAAGACCTATAGCATAAGGGGAGGAGTTGCTAAAAGAACTAAAGACTGGGACAAAAATGAGACACCTCCTAAACAGAGAAGTTGTTGCAGAACACAAAAAAGACAAACTGACAAAAAGGTACTAGAGGTCCTAGAAGGACCAAGCGAACTGACAGAGAAAGGCGCGGAAGCACCTGGCTAGAGAAACAGTCAAACACTGAAGTCCAGCACAGCCAAAAGGGCGGAGCTGGAATATAAAGGCAGATGGTCACGTGACTGCAAAACACAATATGGAAAAAACAAACAGGAGGGTTCTAACATCAGCAGGGCAGAGAGAAGTGCGCTTGAGTAGAAGTGCGATGGAGGACACTGTGAGGATGATGTAGAATGCATCATTCATACAAAGCAGGGAAAGAGGACAGTGATTGAAGGAAGTGAGACGGCGCAAAATCAAGACCAGAGATGCCCATTGGACCTGATCGCGCCATCTGTGAATATAAGAGAAGGTCTTTTTTGTGCATTGCATAGGGAATTGGGGACATATATACAACATATTAGAATGCTGTAAAAGAGTGCTTACAGGTGCAGGGTGGGTGCTGAAGATGGGGCGAGGCCCCCGAGGACCGGCTGGCAGGGGCATTGGGTGTCGGCTTACCCCCTTTCCAGCTGAAGATGGCTGACTTCCGCACCACAGGTGTATGGTTGGCCTCATAAGTATCATAAGTATCACAGGTGTATGGTTGGCCTCATAAGTATCATCAATCTATGCTGCCTTAGCGGCCTCCTTTGTCTTCTGGTTGATCAAGAACTGTTGCACCTCCAAAAAGAAAAGAAGAAGAAATTGGTCCTTCACAATCAAGTTCTTCAACCACTTGAAAGTGGTAACCGATAGTCTCTGGATCAACTGCTAGAAGTTGGTTCTGAGCCTGTTCACCACATCACTGTAGCTGTCATGAGGTCGCATGACATTGTAGGGTCGGGAACTTTTTTCGGTACACCTCAGGAGTCAGCTGATATTTCATTATCAGAGCCTGTTTGATGACCTCATAGTCTCCATTATGTTCTTGGGGGAGAGCGGTGAACACCTCCAGAGCTTTGCCTCATAGCTCTGGGGTTAAACAATGTTACCACTCATCATCAGTCAACTGGTATTGTCTGCAGGCCTTTCTAAACCCCCTCAAAAATGTGTCCAGATCCTCGTCCTTGTCCATGACAGGAAAATGCTTGGCACTGGGTATAAAGGTGTTAACATTACTGGACTCACTGTTTAGTGGGGTAGATTGCTCCTTTTGGAGCCGGATTAGCTCCAGCTGGTGCTCTCGCTCAGCTCGTCGCTCCTCTTGCTCAGCTTCTCACTCTTGTGCTGCAGCCTCTTGCTCAGCCTTGGCCTACCAGTCTGCAAACTCACGCTCTGCTCTGTGTATTTGTAGCACAAGCTGCATCCGTATTTGAGGGTCACTTCCTCCCATTTGGCATGCAAAAGTCCATTCCACTTTGGGAGCTATGGTTGCTACTGGCCCCCTGTGAGTTGGACAGCTCTGGAACCAGATCCACAACTGGGCATCCTGGTGCGCTACTGGTCCTAGGCTCTGGTGCCACATTGTGTTGGTGCCTGACATCATCCTCTACCAAGGCACAGATCAACATCTCTTTGGTCTTGTCAGTCCCATCGAGACCTTGCTCCTCACACAAATGGATCAGCACAGCCGGGTGGGAGCTACACAATAAAATATATAAAAAACATACAAAGATGATACAAAATGTGAACAGAAACAATATGGTATAAAAAAATACATAGAATTAAAAGGAATAACGAAAAGAATTACTACACCTGATGTTGCAAGAATGGCTTTTACCTTTATTGCGCTGTCACGCAGATGTTATCTGCGTGACAGCGTGGCAAATCAGGGATGTTCATTGGCGGAGCCGATTTTTTTGGCGCGAACAAGCCGGAACCCCGAACACAAACCCGAATTTGAAATGCCGAACAAATTCGCTCAACACTCATGACCTAACAAATATGGTTTATGATGGATCGGTCCTGTCAAACTAACCTAATGAGCTTCTATGAGGAGGTAAGTTCCAGACTGGACCAGAGTATTACCATGGATTTTGTCTATATGGACTTTTGATACAGTGCCACATAAAACGTTCGTACATAAAATGATAGCAATGGGACAAGAGGGAAATATTTGGAACAGAGTTAACATCTGGCTCAATGGTAGGAAACAGATGATGGCTATTAATGGAACACACTCTGTATCACAATTAATAATGGGGTATCACAGGGGTCAGTATTGGGCCCTCCTCTTTTTGACATTTATTAATAATCTTGTAGTAGAATTTCAATATTTGCTGATTATACTAAACTCTGCAACATTATTAACACAGAGGTGGATCATTTAATATTACAGAGAGATTTAAGTAAGCAGGAACTTTGGGCTGAGAAATGGCAATAGAAGTTTAATGTACAACCCCTGGCAAAAATTATGGAATCACCGGGCTCGGAGGACGTTCATTCAGTTATTTAATGTTGTTGAAAAAAAGCAGATCACAGACATGGCAAAAAACTAAAGTAATTTCAAACGGCAACTTTAGGGCTTTAAGAAACACTAAAAGAAATCAAGATAAAAAATGTGGTACTCAGTAAGGGTAATTTTTTTTCAGACCATGCAGAGGAAAAAAATTATGGAATTACTCAATTCTGAGGAAAAATTATGGAATCACCCTGTAAATTTTCATTTCCAAAACTAACACCTGCATCAAATTATATCTGCTCGTTAGTCTGCATCTAAAAAGGAGTGATCACACCTCGGAGAGCTGTTGCACTAAGTGGACTGACATGAATCATGGCTCCAACATGAGAGATGTCAATTGAAACAAAGGAGAGGATTATCAAACTCTTAAAAGAAGGTAAATCATCACGCAATGTTGCAAAAGATGTTGGTTGTTCACAGTCAGCTGTGTCTAAAATTTGGACCAAATGAAAACAACATGGGAAGGTTGTTAAAGGCAAACATACTGGTAGACCAACGAAGACATCAAAGTGTCAAGACCGGAAACTTAAAGCAATATGTCTCCAAAACAGGAAATGCACAACAAAACAAATGAGGAACGAATGGGAGGAAACTGGAGTCAATGTCTGTGACCGAACTGTAAGAAACCGCCTAAAGGAAGTGAGATTTACATACAGAAAAGCTAAACATAAGCCATCATTAACACCTAAACAGAAAAAAACAAGGTTACAATGGGCTAAGGAAAAGCAATCGTGGACTGTGGATGACTGGCAGAAAGTCATATTCAGTGATGAATCGCGAATCAGCATTGGGCAAGGTGATGATGCTGGAACTTTTGTTTGGTGCCATTCCAATGATATTTATAAAGATGACTGCATGAAGAGACCATGCAAATTTCCACAGTCATTGATGATATGGGGCTGCATGTCAGGTAAAGGCACTGGGGAGATGGCTGTCATTACATCTTCAATAAATGCCCAAGTTTACATTGATATTTTGAACAGTTTTCTTATTCCATCAATCGAAAGGATGTTTGGGGATGATGACATCATTTTTCAAGATGATAATGCATCCTGCCATAGAGCAAAAACTGTAAAAACATTCCTTGAAAGAAGACACATAAGGTCAATGTCATGGCCTGCAAATAGTCCGGATCTCAATCCAATTGAAAATCTTTGGTGGAAGTTGAAGAAAATGGTCCATGACAAGGCTCCAACCTGCAAAGCTGATCTGGCAACAGCAATCAGAGAAAGTTGGAGTCAGATTGATGAAGAGTACTGTTTGTCACTCATTAAGTCCATGCCTCAGAGACTGCAAGCTGTTATTAAAGCCAGAGGTGGTGAAACAAAATACTAGTGATGTATTGGAGTGTTCTTTTGTGTGTTTGTTTTTCATGATTCCATAATTTTTTCCTCAGAATTGAGTGATTCCATAATTTTTTCCCTCTGCTTGGTCTGAAAAGAATTACCCTTACTGAGTACCACATTTTTTATCTTGATTTCTTTTATTGTTTCTTAAAGCCCTAAAGTTGCCATTTAAAATGACTTTAGTTTTGTGCCATGTCTGTGATCTGCTTTTTTTCAACAACATTAAACAACTGAATGAACATGCATAATTATATACTGAATAGTAAAACACTGGGTAAAACCGTCACTGAAAACAACATGGATGTAAAGGTGCACAACAAACTCAACTTTAGTGACCAGCACCATGCAGCTGCCGTAAAGGCAAATAAAATCATGGGACAAATTAAAATATTCATAGATGACAATTAGTAGGAACACTTGTACACTGGACCCTAAAATTCTTACACAGTATCCTAACAAGGACATAGCCAAGCTACAGCGGGTGCAGAGTACAGCAATTAAAGTTATTAAGGGAATGGGCAGAATTCAATAACAAGTTCTAGATGCCTTTTTTGAAAAACATAATATTACAGGCTCTAGATTCTGTGATGAGACATTGATCCAGGAAACAAGTCTGATTGCTGTATGTGTGTGATGTCGGGAAGGAAGTTTTCCCCTAATATGAGGCAATTAGCATCTGCCTTATGGGGTTTTTGCCTTACTTGGGATCAACATGTAAGGTTGAACTCATCAATGTACATATACTGTATCTATCTTCACCTTAAAAACTATGAATGTTCTGCCATGTTTAATGCACTTGAGTACATAACTCAAGATCTGTTTCAGCTCTCTATGAAATGGCCAACCAATGAAGGATCCAAATATTAGGCAATCTCCTTCAGATTGACTATATGACCCTGAGGTTGCTAAGCAATCAAGGGAGTTGGTCATGAATATGAACTACCCCTGTAGTAGAGTACTTTATCCTTGACATTTTTGGCAACTTAGCTTTATTTTACATCTGAGTATTGAATTTTTATTATACCTTTATACTGCTCTTTTAAATACTCAACCCATTACTGAAAATTCATGAACATATGTGAAATATTGTCGAAAACAACAAAGTACCGTAATTTTTAGCCACAGGAGTTGGTCTTATATGTCAGAGCAAACTTTTGTCTGCAATGATACATTGAACCCATAAAGTGAATTCACCTTTCCGAGATGGACACTGTGGAGATAGTTCACCTTTTATGATGTCTCAGTGCTAGTGATAATTGTCCTATTAACAACACAGTCTACACAACCCATCATAGTGACAGGAAAACAATACAATCACAGACACAGCAAAAGTCACATCTGCTCTATCTAAGATAAAATTAACTTTGATTTTATGTCATGAGGATGCTCATTAGTGACATGCTGGGGGCTTAGCATAGCATGGACCCTGCTCCATAACTCACCACCACATAAAAAGTAAATAGGACTTATCCTACCTGAAATGCCAGATCATGGTTAAAACTATTAAATGTTCATTACAAATAATTAAATTATCATTTGTTCTAATTATGTATGAGTGCTAATGAACAGCATTAGCTCAGAAGCCAGAGATATAATGTAATCATTTGGATTTATTACTCTATAATGGGGCCTTGGATCATTTTATCTCATGTTTAACAACTAAGTACAAGTTTTAATCTGAAAAGTGAAGTTAAGCAAAAGTTTGCCCACCTAAATGCAGACCTTTAACAAATAAGGTGAAAATATGTGAAAAGGTATGGATTTTATTTTTTAATTATTTTTTGCATATCTGGGCAGTTTTAGCAATAGTCAAACAACAGACCCTTAGAGACATCAACAAAATGGTATAGAAATATTAAACAACTTACAGAAATGCTGGATTAGATTATATACATCACTGTGAAAAAGTTTTAAGCAGGTGTGAAAAAAACGCTGCACTTCTTTTAAAAATAGAAGTATTCATAGCTTATTTGTATCAATTAACAAAATCCAAAGCGAGTGAACAAAAAGGCAAATCTAAATCAAATAAAAATTTGGTTTGACCGCCCTTTACCTTCAAAACAACATAAATTCTTACAGGTACACTTGCACACAGTTTTTGAAGGAACTTGGCAAAGAGATTGTTCCAAACATTTTGAAGAATTAACCACAGGTTACAGATATTAATTATTATTATTTATTATTATAGCGCCATTTATTCCATGGTGCTTTACATGTGAAAGGGGTATACATAGCAAAAACAATTACAATTACAGTAATCGTGAACAATACAAGTCAGTGACTGGTACAGGAGGAGAGAGGATCCTGTCTGCGAGGGTGCACAATCTACGAGGGATGGGTGAGGATACAGTAGGTGAGCATAGAGCTGGTCGTGCAGCGGCATGGTGGAGCGAGGGTTACTGCAGGTTGTACGCTTGTCTGAAGAGGTGGGTCTTCAGGTGCCTTCTGAAGGTTTCCACGGTAGGCGAGAGTCTGGTGTGTTGGGGTAGAGAATTCCAGAGTAGGGGGGGATGCACGGGAGAAATCTTGCATGCGATTGTGGGAAGAGGAGATAAGAGGGGAGTAGAGAAGGAGATCTTGTGAGGATCAGAGGTTGCGTGCAGGTAAGTACCGGGAGACTAGGTCACAGATGTATGGAGGAGACAAGTTGTGGATAGCTTTGTATGCCATGGTTACGGTTTTGAACTGGAGTCTCTGGGTAATGGGGAGCCAGTGAAGGGATTGACAGAGAGGAGAGGCCAGGGAATAGTGAGGGGACAGGTGGAGTCGGCCAGCAGAGTTTAGGATAGATTGGAGGGGTGCGAGAGTGTTAGAGTGGAGGCCACAGAGCAGGAGGTTGCAGTAGTCGAGGCGGGAGATGATGAGGGTGTGCACTAGTGTTTCTGCAGATTCGTGGTTGAGGAATGTGCAGATCTGGAAAGGGCTTGGATATGTGGTTTGAAGGAGGGATTAGAGTCCAGGGTTACCCCCAAGCAGCGAGCTTGCTGGACTGGGGAGAGTGGGCAGCCATTGACTACGGTGGATAGGTCAGATGGGGGGGTTAAGTGAGATGGTGGAAAGATGATGAATTCAGTTTTATCCATGTTAAGTTTTAGAAATATATCAGAGAAGAAGGATGAAATGGCGGACAGACATTGTGGGATTCTGGTTAGTAAGGAGGTGATATCAGGTCCAGAGAGGTAGACCATTATTTTTAATCTTTAAAGATTCCATAATAACAGGGTCTGTACCCCAGGACTGGCGTATAGCAAATGTGGTGCCAATATTCAAAAAGGGGACAAAAACCGAACTTGGAAATTATAGGCCAGTAAGCTTAACCTCTACTATGGGTAAAATCCTGGAGGGTTTCCTAAGAGATGCTATACTAGAGTATCTGAAGAAGAATAACCTCATGACCCAATTTCAACATGGGCTTACGAGGGACCATTCCTGTCAGACTAATCTGAACAGCTTTTATGAGGAGGTAAGTTCTGGACTGGACCAAGAAAAAGCAGTGGATGTTGTGTATATGGACTTTTCAAAAGCTGTTGATATGGTTCCACACAAAAGGTTGATACATAAAATGAGAACAATGGGGATAGGGGAAAATATATGTAAGTGGGTTAAGAACTGGCTCAGTGATAGGAAACAAAGGGTGGTTATTAATGGAACACACTCAGACTGGGTCTCAGTTAACAGTGGGGTACCACAGGGGTCAGTATTGGGCCCCCTTCTTTTTAACATATTTATTAATGACCTTGTAGGGGGCATACAGAGTAGTATTTCAATATTTGCAGATGACACTAAACTCTGCAGGGTAATCAATACAGAGGAGGACAATTTTATATTACAGGAGGATCTATGTAAACTAGAAGCTTGAGCTGATAAATGGCAAATGAGCTTTAATGGGGATAAATGTAAGGTAATGCACTTGGGCAGAGGAAATAAAATGTATAATTATATGCTTAACTGTAAATAACTGGGCAAAACTGTCACGGAAAAAGACCTGGGTGTATTAGTGGACGACAAGCTCATGTTTGGTGGCCAGTGTCAGGCAGCTGCTGCAAAGGCAAATAAAATAATGGGATGCATTAAAAGAGGCATAGATGCTCATGAGGAGAACATAATTTTACCTCTATGCAAGTCACTAGTGCGACCACACTTAGAATACTGTGTACAGTTCTGGTCTCCGGTGTATAAGAAAGACATAGCTGAACTAGAGCGGGTGCAGAGAAGAGCGGCCAAGTTTATTAGAGGACTGGGGGCTCTGCAATACCAAGACAGGTTATTACACTTGGGGTTATTTAGTTTGGAAAAACAAAGGCTTAGGGGTGATCTTTTTACTATGTACAAGTGTATGAGGGGACAGTACAATGACCTTTCTACTGATCTTTTTACTCTGAGGCCTGAGACGGGGACAAGGGGGCATCTTCTACATCTGGAGGAAAGAAAGTTTAATCATAATCACAGACGCGGATTCTTTACTGTAAGAGCAGTGAGACTATGGAAGTCTCTGCACATGATGTTGTAATGAGTGATTCACTACTAAAATTTAAGAAGGGAATGGATGCCTTTCTTGATAAGTAAAATATTACAGGTTATATATATTAGATTACTTGATAGGGCGTTGATCCAGGGAACTAGTCTGATTGTCGTATGGAGTCAGGAAGGAATTTTTTTCCCCAATG
Source organism: Phyllobates terribilis (assembly GCF_046119375.1). Taxonomy (NCBI): domain Eukaryota; kingdom Metazoa; phylum Chordata; class Amphibia; order Anura; family Dendrobatidae; genus Phyllobates; species Phyllobates terribilis. The sequence continues at coordinate 595,913,666 of NW_027362765.1, read as the reverse complement.
TGGAGCTTAGTGTTTGCCACATGGGCTTTTTTTGCCTTCCTCTGGATCAACATGCTAGGCTATGGGTTGAACTAGATGGACTTAGTCTTCCTTCAACCTTGAAAACTATGTTACTATGTTACTATGTATGTTAGATCTGTGTGTCATCAGCATAGAGGTGGTACTGAAAGCCATGGGACTCTATGAGCTGTCCCAGGCCGAAGGTGTAGATGGAGAACAGCAGGGGTCCTAGAACTGAACCTTGGGGGACACAGACAGATAGGGCGCGAGATGAGGAGGTAGTGTATGAGTGGGAGACACTGAATGTCCGGTCTGTTAGGTATGAGGAGATCCAAGATAGGGCCAAGTCTGTGATGCCAAGAGATGAGAAAGTTTGTAGTAAGAGTGAATGGTCCACTGTAATGAAGGCAGATGACAGGTCCAGGAGGAGGAGTACAGAGTAGTGTCGCTTGGATTTGGCAGTTAGTAGGTCATTGGTGACATTAGTCAGGGCAGTTTCAGTGGAGTGATGAAGTCAGAAGCCAGATTGTAAGCGGTCAAAGAGAGAACAGGAGGAGAGGTGGGAGGACAGTTCAAAATGGACATGTTGTTTCAGTAGTTTTGAGGCATAGGGGAGAAGTGATATGTGGCGATAGCTAGTCAGAGAGGATGGGTCAAGGGAGGGCTTTTTGAGGATGGGTGTGATCGAGGCATGTTTAAAACTTGAGGGGAAGACACCAGTTGTTAGTGACAGGTTGAAAAGGTGGGTTAGGGTTGGGATGAGGATTGTGGTAAGGTTAGGGATGAGGTGGAATGGGATTGGGTCAAGTTTGCAGATGGTGAGATGTGATTTGGAGAGTAAAGAGGAAACTAGATTGTTCATAATGGTGGAGAATCTGGTTTTGGAGGAGGGGGGTTGATTAGATATGAGGAGGGACTGTGGGGACTTTAGGCAAAAGCTTTGTCTGATGGTGTCAATCTTCTGCTTGAAGAATGAGGCAAAATGTTCGGCTGAGATGAAATGAGAGCGAGAAGGCGCTGGGGGACGGAGGAGAGAATTGAAAGTGTTCAATAGCTGTTTAATTTTGTGAGACAGGGAGGACATGAGAGATGAGAAGTAGGTTTGTTTTGCTGCAGTAAGTGTGGACTTGAAAGAAGTGAGGGACTGTTTGAATGAGATGAAATGCTCGTTGGAGTGGGACCTTTTCCATCTCCGCTCAGCAACCCTGGAGGCCCTTCGCAGTTCTTTAGTCAGGTTGGTGTGCCAGGGTTGCCTGTTGATTGTGCGAGCTGTGGTATGTGTGGGAGGGGCGACTAAATTGAGAGCTGCAGCTGTTGTGGTGTTATATAAAGCGGCAGCAGCATCTGCATCGTGTAATGAACTTATGCCTGTAAGAAGGAGAAGGGATTCAGAGAGTGACTGTAGGTCAAGGTGTCTGAGATTTCTGCGGGTGTGTGCAAGTTTGTGGAGTGGGGATTGTGCACCTGGAGAAGAGAGAGAAGAGAATGTAAGTAGGTTGTGGTCAGAGAGAGGGAGAGGAAAGTTAGAGAGGTTAGATAGGGAACAGGGGTGGGTGAAGATGAGGTCCAGTGTGTGGCTATGTTTGTGAGTGGCTGCAGAAAACTATTGAGCAAAGCTGAAGGAGGAAGTGAGGGATAGAAGCTTAGAGACAGATGAGTGGGAAGTGTCAATGTGAATGTTGAAGTCACCCATGATGATAGTGGGGATGTCAGCGGAAAGGAAGTGGGATTTGGGTGAATGAGCAGTTATCTGACAGGAGAAAACCTACTCCTCCACCATGCTTGCCGCTGTAGCGGTGGGGGGGGGGTGAGAAAGGTGGAATTCACTGTACAAAAGTGCAGCTGGAGAGGTCATGTCAGAGGGGGTGAGCCAGGTTTCAGTGATGCCGAGGAAGGAATGTTATGTAATCCTAAACAGTGGTGATGCTATTGTTATCAGAGCTCTCTGGTGGCTAAGTTATCAATTTTAGGACTCTTTATTCTGCTATATGCTGAATATAATTCTTAATGACATTGGTTATCTGTTTGAGGTCATAGTTTTGTTGCAGAATTAATTTAGAGCCAATTAAATGCCTCCCTGGTGGAACAACATGAAGGAAAAGTATCTGCCTGGATTTCTCAGCATTGAGGACACCATAAATAATGATAAAATCTTCAATACCATTTGTTGAAATGCAGCCCCAAATTTGAAATGAGCATCCACCATGCTTTACTGTTCCTGCAGACACTCATTATTGTACCGTTTACCAGTACCATGGCAAGCAAACTGCCTTCTGTAATGTTCAAATGCTTCAAATTTTGACTCATCAGTCCAGGGCACCTGCTCCTATTTTGCTACACCCTTATTTCTGTGCATAATTCAGTCACATGACCTTGTTTAGATTTTTTTTATATAGCTTTTTGACCACAATTATTCCACGAAGACCACTTATAGCCAGACTTCTCTGAACAGTAGATGTTTGCAACCGGATCCCACCGACTGCTGCTAGTTTTGAGCTAATGGCATTGCTAGACATCTTCCAATAATTGAAGAGAAGTATGATGCATCTTTCATCTGTTGCACTAAGTTTCCATCCTCGACCATTGTGTTTATGGTGCCAAAAATTGACTATTTTTTGGTACTTCTCGAAAAGCTTGAACATCAGATTTTGAAATCCCAGTCTGCTTTGAAATCCTTGCCTGTGAGAGATAGTGCTTTAACCCCTTAACAACATTTGATGTACTAATACGTGTCTGTGCCCTGGGACTTAAGAGCCAGACCCGTATTAGTACGTCATGGCGATCGCGCGCGCACACAGGCTGTGCGGGCGCGATCGCCGCCGGGTGTCAGCTGATTGTCACAGCTGACACCCGGTACTATGTGCAGGGAGCGGTCACGCACCGCTCCCAGCACATTAACCCCCGCGATGCTGCGATCGAAGTCGATCGCAGCATTGCGGAGGCAAGGGGAGGTGATCGCAGATACTCACCTCCTCTTCCGGCTTCCAGCGCTGTCTGCCGTGGCTTCCAGGATCTTGCCATGACGACCCGATGTCGTCATGACAACATCCGGGTCACCAGACAGCAGGAAGATTTTTTGGACATGCGCAGTGCATCTCCAAACAATCTTCTCCCTGTCCAGCGCTGACAGCCTGCATGGCACAGGGATGGTGCTGTATTCCTGTGCCATGCAGGCGATCAGAGAAAAAAAAGTGAAAGTCCCATAGTGGGACAAAGTAATAAAGTATAAAAACTATCAGAAAGTGAAAAAAAAAAAAAATTGTAAAAATATGAAAAAAAAAATAATAATAATCCACCAAAAATAAAAATATAATGTACCCATCAATAAATATTATTATAAAAAAAACAAAAAAAAAACAATAAAAGTACACATATTTGGTATCGCCGCGTCCGGAGCAACCTGACCTATAAAACTTTCCCACTAGTTAACCCCTTCAGTGAACACGGTAAAAAAATAAAATAAAAAACGAAGCAAAAAACAATGTTTTATCACCATACCGCCAAACAAAAAATGGAATAACACGCGATCAAAAAGACAAATATAAATAAAAATGGTACCGCTGAAAACATCATCTCGTCCCGCAAAAAACAAGCTGCCATACAGCTCCATCAGCCGAAAATTAAAAAAGTTATATCTCTCAGAATAAAGCTATGCTAAAAAATAATTTTTAAAATTGCTTTTATTATGTAAAAGTGCAAAGCATAGAAATACGATATAAACGTGGTACCGCTGTAAACGTACTGACCCAAAGAATAAAGCTGCCTTATCAATTTTACCACACGCGGAACAGAATAAAAAAAAAACAATTCCTGAATTGTTGGTTTTTGTTTATTCTGCCTCCCAAAAATCGGAATAGAAAGCGATCAAAAAATGTCACGTGCATGAAAATGGCACCAATAACAACGTCAACTCATAAGAAAAAGACAAGGGGGATTGGGACAAATCCAGGGCACCAAATACAAATAATAAATAAATATAAAGACACTAATGTACAAAAATATGCAAAATTTTATTAGTCTCAAAGCACACTACATAGGACATTATTAAAAAACATACACAGGACAAAGAAGGAAAAAATTCACCCAAACAAAAGAAAAATAATCAATAGATATGTCAAAGATGTATTACACAACTGTGCAAGATAAATGTACTTCAATAACAATGGTACATAATTCCAAATATCGCTAAAATATATATGGCATGTTATAGATAAATCAATTGGTAAGAGAGCATAGTAGAAAATATCTATGCTCCACTATCAAGTCCACAAATAAATTAAGTATAAAGCAATATAGGAATAAGGAGAGTACCAGAAAATAAAGATGCACAGAGAAAAGGAAAAAGTATAAATAACCTACGCGTTACACCAAATGCTTATGGCTTCATCAGGGGTGTGATCACCAATTGATTTATCTATAACATGCCATATATATTTTAGCGATATTTGGAATTATGTACCATTGTTATTGAAGTACATTTATCTTGCACAGTTGTGTAATACATCTTTGACATATCTATTGATTATTTTTCTTTTGTTTGGGTGAATTTTTTTCCTTCTTTGTCCTGTGTATGTTTTTTAATAATGTCCTATGTAGTGTGCTTTGAGACTAAGAAAATTTTGCATATTTTTGTACATTAGTGTCTTTATATCTATTTATTAATTGTATTTGGTGCCCTGGATTTGTCCCAATCCCCCTTGTCTTTTTCTTATGCTTGTTTGCATTCATGGGGACATTGGCACAAATACATAATTTATATTTAGTGTGGTGCTAGGTCTGCCCCTTACTTCTTACAAACGTCAACTCATCCCGCAAAAAAAAAGCCGTCAAATGACTGTCTGCCAAAATCTGGAAAAATTATAGCGCTCAAAATATGGCGATGCAAAAACTAGATATTACAAAAAATGCGTCTTTTAGTGTGTGACAGCTGTCAGTCATAAAAACCCCATATGATTCTGGTATCGCTGTAGTCTCACCGACCCGAAGAATAAGGTCGTCTAATCACTTATACCGCATGAGGAACGTCGTAAAAAATAAACTCTCAGGTTAGGGCTGTGCTAGGGTTAGGGTTGTGCTAGGGTTAGGGTTGTGCTACGGTTAGGGCTGGGGTTGGGGTTAGGGTTGGGGTTGGGGTTAGGGTTGGGGTTAGGGTTGTGATGGGGTTGGGATTTTTTTCAAAAGTAAGAAAAAAAGATGACGATATGGTGACTAGTGTTGAGCGCAAGTGCTCGCTACTTGAGTTTGCATCGGGTGTTCTGGTATGCATTGAGTATCGTGGGTATTTGAGTGACATGCTCGAGTCTCCGCCCCATATGCTTCACGGCCCAAAAAACTTTGCGGGGATTGCCTGCCATGCACGAGTGATCCCCGCATGTTTTTTTTTGGGTGTCTAATAACCGTGAAACATCCGGGCGGGGACTCGAGCATGTCACTCGAGCACACGCAGTACATGGTGCATACCTGAGTACCTGATGCAAACTCAAGTAGCAAGCACTTGCGCTCAAGACTAATGACAACTTATTCAATATGATGACCTAATGTTATCAAATTCTGTGTCGTACCTCTGGGTTCAAAATGTTCACTATACACCTTAATAAAATCCTTGAGGGGTATAGTTTCCAAAATGGGGTCACTTGTGGGGGAGCTCCACTGTTTAGGCACATCAGGGGCTCTGCAAACGCGACATGGTGTCCGCTAACAAATTGAATGGAAAATCGGCTCAAATTGTTAGCGGACGCCATGTTGCTTTTGGAGATCCCCATGCGTGCCTAAACTTTGGAGCTCCCCCACAAATGACCCCATTTTGGAAACTAGACCACCCAAGGCACCTATCTAGATGCATAGTGAGCACTTGGAACCCTTAGGTGCTTCACAAATTGATTCGTAAAAATGGAAAAGTATTTTTTTCCACTTTTTCATTTTTACGAATCAATTTGTGAAGCACCTGGGGGTTCCAAGTGCTCACTATGCATCTAGATAGGTGCCTTGGGGGGTCTAGTTTCCAAAATGGGGTCACTTGTGGGGGAGCTCCAATGTTTGGGCACACAGGGGCTCTCTATACGCAACATGGCGTCCACTAATTATTCAAGCAAATTTTACAATCAAAAAGTCAAATGGCGCTCCTTCCCTTCCGAGCCCTGCCGTGCGCCCAAACAGTGTTTTTTCCCCACATATTGGGTATCTGCGTGCCCAGGGGAAATTGCACAACAAATTTGGAGGTCCATTTTTTCTTGTTACCCCTGTGAAAATAAAAAAAATTGGGTCTAAAGTAACATTTTTGTGAAAAAGTTAAATGTTCATTTTTTTCTTCCACATTCCAAAAATTCCTGTGAAGCACCTGAAGGGTTAATAAACTTATTGAATGTGGTTTTGAGCACCTTGAGGGGTGCAGTTTTTAGAATGGTGTCACTTTTGGGTATTTTCTGTCATAAAGACCTTTCAAAGTGACTTCAAATGTGATGTGGTCCCTAAAAAAATGGTTTTGTAAATTTTGTTGGAAAAATGAGAAATCGCTGGTCAACTTTTAACCCTTATAGCTCCCTAACAAAAAAAAACGTTGGTTCTAAAATTGTGCTGATGTAAAGTAGACATGTGGGAAATGTTATTTATTAACTCTTTTGTATGATATATCTCTCTGATTTAAGGGCATAAAAATTCAAATTTTGAAAATTGCAAAATTTTAAAATTTTTTGCCAAATTTCCGTTTTTTTCACAAATAAACGCAAGTGATATCGAAGAAATTTTACCACAATCATGAAGTACAATATGTCACGAAAAAACATTCTCAGAATCAGGGGGATCCGTTGAAGCGTTCGAGAGTAATTACCTCATAAAGTGACAGTGGTCAGAATTGTAAAAATTGGCCTGGTCATTAACGTGCAAACCACCCTCGGGGGTTAAGGGGTTAACAGTATAACTACCTTGCGTCTTTTAGCTGTGCTCAGTCTTGCCATGGTGACATGAAACTGTTTTCTACAGCCTTACCTTTGTAGCAGAGCTTGGCTTGTCCTCATACAATTTTAAGCCTCCTAGGTGGCTGTTTCAGTTAATGACTGTGTTTCAATGCAGGGGCGGACACAGACTGTAGTGGGCCCCTGTGCAAGAAATTTTGGGGGGCCCCCCCTGCCCTTCATAAGGCAACAAAGTTATGTAAACATAACCCCCCATGTGCATCTCTCACCCCCCCATGTGCAGCTCTCATCCCACCCATGTGCAGCTCTCACCCCCCGTGCATCTCTCATCCCCCCCATGTGCATCTCTCATCCCCCCATGTGCATCTCTCATCCCCCCCATGTGCATCTCTCATTCCCCCATGTGCATCTCTCATCCCCCCCATGTGCATCTCTCACCCCCCCATGTGCATCTCTCACCCCCCCATGTGCATCTCTCACCCCCCATGTGCATCTCTCACCCCCCATGTGCATCTCTCACCCCCCCATGTGCATCTCTCACCCCCCCATGTGCATCTCTCACCCCCCCATGTGCATCTCTCATCCCCCTGTGCATCTCTGATTCCCCCCACTCCTAGTTAATTAATTGTATTTAAAAAAAATAAAACTTGTTATACTTACCCCCATGCAATCCCTGCAGAATCCTGGCGCTCGTCCACGTCGCTGCCACCAGGTTCTCCTGATGTTCTGCCATGTGACGGCGCCACATACATAGCCATCAGCTTTTGTTTTGGCCAAAAGATTTTTAAAGCCGCCACCACGATAAGGTAGACTCTTCTGGGCGGGCCCTACTCTAACCTATTAAAATTTTCTTAAAATATCCAATACTCTTTTTAGATATATTTTTATTTAGTTTTCTTTAAGGGAATGTGTCATATACATTTTTTTTTTAAATGACCAATAATACCACATACAGGGAATACCGCCACACCATGACCAGACCACATATTACCACAACATAGTGACCGAATAATACCACACAGAAGGGAGAAAAACTGCCACACCATGACCAGACCACATATTACCACTACATTACTAATATTACCACCACATTACTAATATTACCATAAGTGTCATTATACACGGGAGCTCTATACATGGTATGTATAACGTAAGTGTCCAGGTAATATAGTGATCACCAGTGACATTATACACAGGAGCTCTGTATATAGTGTCAGTGTACAGGTAATACAGTGATCATCAGTGACATTATACACAGGAGCTCTGTATATAGTGTCAGTGTACAGGTAATACAGGGATCACCAGTGACATTATACACAGGGGCTCTGTATATAGTGTCAGTGTACAGGTAATACAGTGATCACCAGTGAAATTATACACAGGAGCTCTGTATATAGTGTCAGTGTACAGGTAATACAGTGATCACCAGTGACATTATACACAGGAGCTCTGTATATAGTGTCAGTGTACAGGTAATACAGTGATCACCAGTGACATTATACACAGTGTACATGTAATAGACTGACTCACCGGTGACGTCTCTAGGTGAAGTCCTTCATCTTCGCTTTTCTCCTTCATCCAGCACAGACCGCCATCACGTCTTCCAGCCAGGACTCGTCTCTGCATAAAATAACACAGTTATCTAGAGCACATTCCCCAACTTCTACATTACGCAGCTGAATACAGACGTGCATCCACCATCAATATATGGTTAGTTATTATGCAACCTACCATTCCAAATATAAATTGTAATCCACCACTGTGCCCCCATTAACTGTAAATAGGCACTTAATATATAATTTAATTAGAACCTCTACTCTTTCCGCCAATTTGTTACCAGTCACACTCCTGCATCCGCAACGCCCCCTACTCTATACTTCCTGCTCCCCGCATTCAATATTTACATGCACCCCCTGCCCCAATTCATTATATCATGTCCGTGCTCTCCCCACCCCATCATCATTTATCATTTACTCTCCCCCACCCCACATTCGTTATGTGCAGCTCATTATCCCCCTACTCCCAATTCCCCCATGTGCAGCTCTCAAACCCCCCCATGTGCAGCTCTCATCCCCCCCCATGTGCACATCTCTCACCCCCTCCCCCACATGTGCCCCTCTCGTCCCCCTCCCCCACATGTGCCCCTCTCTCATCCCCCTCCCCCACATGTGCCCCTCTCTCATCCCCCTCCACCACATGTGCACCTCTCTCACCCCCCCCACATGTGCATCTCCCATCTCCCCCCCCACACATGTGCATCTCCCATCTCCCCCCCCACCACATGTGCATCTCCCATCTCCCCCCCCCCACACATGTGCATCTCCCATCTCCCCCCCCACACATGTGCATCTCCCATCTCCCCCCCCACACATGTGCATCTCCCATCTCCCCCCCCACCACATGTGCATCTCCCATCTCCCCCCCCACACGTGCATCTCCCATCTCCCCCCCCACCACATGTGCATCTCCCATCTCCCCCCCCCCACACATGTGCATCTCCCATCTCCCCCCCCACACATGTGCATCTCCCATCTCCCCCCACACACACATGTGCATCTCCCATCTCCCCCCCACACACATGTGCATCTCCCATCTCCCCCCCCATACACATGTGCATCTCCCATCCCCCCCCCACACACATGTGCATCTCCCATCTCCCCCCCCACACACATGTGCATCTCCCATCTCCCCCCCCCACACACACACATGTGCATCTCCCATCTCCCCCCCCACACACATGTGCATCTCCCATCTCCCCCCCCCCACACACACGTGCATCTCCCATCTCTCCACTCCTAGTTAATTGTATTTTAAAAAAATAAAACTTGTTATACTTACCCCCATGCGATCCCTGCAGAATCCTGGCGCTCGTCCAAATCGCTGACAGCAGGTTCTCCTGACTTCCGGCCATGTGACGGCACCGTCACATGACCGGAAGTCAGGGGAATCATGAAGGCGCTGCTGCAACAGCGCAGCTCAGCGCTGAAATGTCCCGGACCCGGCGCATAGCATGGGGCCGGGGGCCCCATGAGGAGAGAGACGCACAAGAGGGGGGCCCCCGAGGGGGCCCCTACCGGCCGGACCCCATACTGGAGTCAGGGCAGTCATGCCCTGATGGCGGCCCTGCTGGAGGCTGGAGGGGCCCCCTCTCCCTCGGGGCCCCCGTTCAATGAACCGGCTGCACGGGCGGTAGTTCCGCCCCTGTTTCAATGTACATATGAAAATCATGATCATTATAAACTGTTTGGTATAGTTTGTTATTCATACACCTGGCTATAATCCTAAAAAATTTCTGATTTTATGAGCGTGTACCTAGAAGAAATTATGCTCTTTTGAAAGCAAAGAGCGGTCACACCAAATATTGGATTTAGAGTTCTCTTTTGTTCATTCACTTTGCTTTTTGATAAAAATAAACACTTCTAGTTTAGAAAGTATTCTTACTCTGCAGTATTTTTTCAACACCTACCTAAAACTTTTGAACATTACTGTATGTCACCAATACTGCTATCTTCTATGAAGAGGATCATGTTATAACCATTACATTTTATATATGGTCCTGAATAGTCTGTAAAATAACAGATTTTTTACTGTTAATAAATGTTTTCCAGAGAGTGTATTATTACAGGTTTTGCAACAAAATAAATATATTAGGTTCTTGTTACTTGGAGCCCTTGCTAGTGTTGAGCGAAAATGCCAAAATTCAAATTTGGCATAGCATAAGAAAAATAAGGTGAAAGACACCACACTCAACTTATTATCCTATGGAGTCTCTTCAGAAGTTAGAGCGTAATAAATATGGGGTGCACCTCGTCATTAATCTGTCTCATTGCCTCAGATGTCATGATATGCCTCATAATGTCTGAAGCCAACTTGGCGCTGAGTGATGATCATGGAAGAAGAGGATGGAAGGGCAGGAGAGTACTGAGATGGGTATTTTTTTCACCACTTTGCTCTCTACAATTCAGAAAAATAGCTGCTGGCTGAACACTATTTTGGTGAATCCATGCAAAGTGAATAGCAAAAAAAAATTAGATTTAATTTTTTTTTATATTTTGTAAAATTAGAGAAAAATTCAGTTAGCCCTGAAACAAATTTGCCCATGTCTAGTCCATGTTCAGACAAGATGGCTGATTTAGACTGGACAGGTACAGGATCACAGGTACTGGTTCAAACAGGATGGGTTCAGGTTCAAGTGAATTCAGGTTTGGGCACAGACAGGACAGTTTCAGGTTCAGGTACAGACAGGATGGATGGATCCAGTAACAAGAACCTAATATATTTTATCAGAGAAATATGCTTTTTCCTCTCAAGAGCCATATTCTCTCAATCCTTCACCCCAAGAACTCTTCTTTCACTCTGAAAAACAGCTAAAATACATCATGGAAGAAACAAAAGGAACTTCTAGTTCACTGAGGTGTCAGATTGAAACTGCCTTCTAAATCTAAAGAGAAGGGAGAAAAGTGAGAAGCAATGTGAAGACAATGGCATAGACACACATAGAGATTGTGTTGCTGCCTTCTAGTATGTGTTTCCTCTCTTTCCAGAGCTGGATTCACAGCTACACTACTAAATGCTATTAATCATATACTGTATGTCCCAAAAGGAATTGCAATATTAACTGGACATTTGAACAAGAGATACGTCAACAAAAGTAGGTATGTTACTAGATAAAAGAGATTCCAGCAAAAAAGTAAAATAAAATATTTTTATTATATTAAAAATAACAAGAAGAAAACATTTAAAAAGACAGGACAATGGGCACCCAAAAACAAGAGCTCACAGGCCATATATGAGGAATGAAGGGATGAAAGAAGTATATATGTAAATAATCACAGACATAATGGATATAGTGCAAATGCAATAGTATATAGGAGCAAAAATAGATCCAATCTCATAAACTATTGCAATGAAAATAAATATCAATATAAGACAATCAAAAAAATCATAATCAATGTGTTAGTGCAATACAATAGTAGTATATAGGTTGCATTTCTGTCTTTTGGAAATCACAAGCTGGAACCCATGCTAATTAGTTAGCCCCAGGTAGCAAAATAAGTACAAGAATTAGTGAAAGGTATATTACCTATATCTGAATGCCACCAGAGGGGATAATGGATCCTGTGTCTCCCCATTCCCCACCCATTTGCACTTTTGCACTTTATCCATTATGTCTGTAATTTTTTACATAGATAGTTCTTTAATCCCTTGGATCCCCATATATGGCCTTCACCAAGCTTGAAGATGTGGCAATTTTTTACTGACAAAAGTGATATAAATTCAAAAACTGAGTGCCATTACCACGTGTGCCACTATGATAGATTTCACTCAGCATCTGACTGCCTCATATGTGTTCATGCCGTTCAAATGTTAGACGGGAACACTCAATCTGCCTCAATGTTTTTATGCTTGACACTTTGGGAAGCAGAAAGAAAATAGCTAATTTTTCTGGACTGTCAGTGAATTTACATGACAACACTGTCCATAACAATATAGAAATAATGAATAAAAATGCTCCATATAATGTAGGTATGATGCACAGAGTAATGTAACAAGAACAGGGATAACATACTCATAGAAGTTCGGCTGCATTCACACATCCATGAGAAATGTCCGAGTGCTGTCTAATGTTTTAACGGAGACCGATAAAATAGAGTGGATGAATTCACACATCCGTTAAAATCTTAGATCTGAGAGTGAGATCCTTGTGACTCAGAGCAGGTCCAATTTTGTGGATCAGAATCATCCACAGAAGTCTATCGAGGATCCATGAGAAAGACAAAGGTCCGATTTGCTTCCATCTTGCATCCGTCTCATGGATCTGTTGCTTAGTGATAAATTTGAATAAAACTTGTGACCTTCCAAGGGTCTTTCAATTGACTTGGAAGGAAGCACAACTCTTCAGTGAAAAAATATCAGAAGGAAAATGGAAGCAACTAGGATGACTACTGAGAAAAATATATAAAAATATATATATATTTGAGAAATAAAATTTCTTTAATGAAGCATCACTGCTCATGGCGTGCCGGAGATTTCTTACGACAATTTTGATGAAATTTTCTTTGGGCACCTACTCCGTTAGCAGAGAGCTAGCATATCTATTTACTTTAAAGGGGTTTTCCAGGAATAACATAATGATGTCCGATCTGTAGGATTGATAGGGGTCTGACACCTGGCACCTTCCACCAATTAGGTCCTGTGATAGTCAGATGTGAACAGTGAATGGAGCCCTACAACACGGCTTCACTCACGGTGCAATGGCTATTGCCCACTTCAATAAGTCAGTCCTCACATGGAATATTGTGCACCGGTATAATCCATCCATCTCGTAAGCAACTAAAATAAGAGGTGGAATGCTCCTGTCAGGAACAAAACACAAAAAAACTTGATTTTTTTTCATATTGCATAAAAAGTATTTCTACCACAATTCTCTCGTGAATGCTTATTTTTCAGTATTTCGGCTGATTAATCATTTCCTGCTGTGCATTGTTTAGTTACTATTGAAGACATAATCACATGGGTTCTTGATGTTACTCTGCCCCCTAACCCATTACCCATACAGCCAATGATTGCACTGCTAACACTGAAGAAAAGTAGCATTTCTCTAGTGCTGGTACACAGACAGGAGCAGACAGCAGATGACTGGCTGTCAATGAAGCCTGACAGGTGACTGTGGCGAGGAAGGCTCTGCTGAAGGCCCTTCATTCTTCTTCATTCTTCAAAAGAATTTCCGTTATTCATTATCTGTCTTCTGTAACCTCACGCCTTTGAGGTTTCCGGACATCCAGCGAGATGGTATTTTCCGAGGAGCATTAATGAAGTGCTCTGGAATGTGCTCTCACAGCTGCCCGCTTGTGTACCTTTCTCTTGAATTATGTTCAGCCACAATCTAATTGAATGTGCCAAAGCAACATTCACTGACTGCTATACATTTCTATTTTTAACAGTGTCCCTGCCATAGTTTCCATATGCACTAATGTTAATTTCATGCATATATACAGATCTATATACAAACATGTATACAGATCAGTCAGCCATATCATTTAGACTACCTGCCTATATGTGCAGGCTACACTTCTTTCTATTGATAAGTGATGAACAAGGACCTAGCCATACATATGATGTAAACAAAATTATTTGTGACGCCCTCCCTGAGCAAATGGGGGATACTCGGAGCCGGGCCTTGCGGATGTTGTGGGGATGCAGTCGTGGCCTAGGCCCGTTCCGTGCCCAGGGCTGTCACATGAAAAATGGGCTTCTGGATGAGTGGTTGTTCGACTACGCCACCTGTGGTTTTTGGTGAAGGCCACCAGCGCTGCGACAGTCCTCTGAGGCTCATGTTCTGGCAGCTCGGTTGGTACTACTCCCCACAGGCGGAGCAGGCCTCAGGGCAGTGATTGATGAACTGTGTGGAGGAATGGTGGGTGCAGTGCCACGCAGGAATAAACAAGCGGAGGCGGTGAATGAAGTCATCCGGGTCTTTACTCGCTTTAGATGAACTTTCAGCCGCAAAGCTTCTCTCTGCTACACACGGCGTACTGCGGCCACCAGGAAGGGGTTCAGCGCTCCCGAGGTAGATCAGGAGCACCTGTCAAGAACCCGTTAGTGTGTGCGTTCCTCTCCTTTGTAAATTCTCCCACTGAGTCTTCTCCTGACTGTATGTGGTATGAACGTGGTGTAAGGCCGGGTCCCACTGGATAAACGCAGGTTTGAGAGATACAGGTGGCGACTCCGCTCCGTCCGTATCCCCCTGGGATTGTTATGTTCTGCTACCAGAGCTAAGGAAAGAAAGGAGATCTGTCCCTACGATAGAACTCAGCTTAATCCCTACGATGTAACAGGGGACCTGATCCTGCGATCAGACCTGCTAAAGTCCTAAGCTAGTCTGTACGGAGACCTATAGATGTGGGGAAGGAATCCCTACAAGTACTAAGGACTGGGAGGAATATGGGACACCTCCTAACAGAAATAGTAGCAGACAGACGAACAAACAAAATATATAGAACATAGAGGTCAGTAGACCAAGCAAACTAACAGAGCAAGACACAGAGCACAGGCTAGCTAGAAAGTAGATATACAATGAAGTCCAGCAAAGCCAGAAGGGCGGAGCAGGCTTAAATAGGCCAACAAGGTCATGTGACCAGCAAAGGAAAAAAAACCTAAGAGCAAGGTTCTAACAGTACCCCCCCTTCTAAGAGGATCCTCTGGATCCCCTAGGACCAGGCTTATCAGGAAATCTCCTGTGAAACGCTCTGATAAGTCTGGACGCGGAAACATCATCCGACCTCACCCAAGAGTTATCCTCGGGTCCGAAACCTTTCCAGGCCACAAGATACTGCAAACTACCTCTATACAGTCTAGAGTTAAGGATGCGAGAAATTTCATATTCCCCGTCCTCCACCACCAGAGGAACAGAGGCAGAGGCGTCACAATCCAATACAACAGCTTTTTTCAACAGAGAGACATGAAATACCGGATTAATTCTCCAGGAGGAAGGAACCTCCAACCTAACAGCAGATTGGTTGACAACCTGAAGCACCTTAAAGGGCCCTACAAACTTGGGACCCAATTTTTTAGAAGGAATCCTCAACCGCAGATTCCTAGAGGACAACCAAACCATGTCACCAACAGCGAACAAAATCTCCTGTCGTTTCCTATCAAAGTAGTCCTTAGATTTTCTGTTGGCCTCCTGAAGATTACCACGCACATCCGTCCAAACTCTCTCCAAATCACCGGAAAAATTCTCCTCCTCAGGCACGGCAGATCCCAACTTGGAGAACGACCCAAACGACGGATGTCTCCCAGAACAACAAAAAAAAGGCGAACAACCAGCAGAAGAAGATGTATGATTGTTCAGAGCAAATTCAGCAAGTGGCAGAAACTCAGACCACCCCTCTTGATTGTCTGCCACAAAACAACGCAAGAACTGCTCAACATCCTGGTTTTTCCTTTCTGTCTGGCCATTAGATTCAGGATGATATCCGGACGAGAACGATAAATGAACTCCCAACCTGTCACAAAAGGCACGCCAAAAACGAGCCACGAACTGAGGACCCCTATCAGAAACAATGTCAGTAGGAACGCCATGAAGTCTGACAATTTCCTTGACAAAGGCCTTAGCGAGAGTTTTAGCGCAGGGCAGTTTGACAAAGGGAACCAAGTGACACATCTTGCTAAAACGGTCCACGACCACCCAGATGACAGTAAAACCCTCAGAGGGAGGAAGGTCAGTTATAAAGTCCATAGCCAAATGTGTCCAAGGAGCACTGGGAACCTCCAAAGGACAAAGCAACCCCGCAGCAGGAGTATGTGAGGACTTAGATCTAGCACATATAGTACATTGACGCACCCACTTAATGACTTCCTTCTGCCATCCAGGCCACCAAAAACTGCGACCCACCAGTCTCTTGGTCTCAGAGATTCCGGGATGACCTGCCAACTGAGATTCGTGACACTCAACAAACAAATCTCTCCTAAAGGTCCCAGGCACAAACAACCTCCCATGAGGAGTGTTAGAAGGGGCATTCTCCTGTGCTTTAAGAATCTCATTTTCCAAAACGGAGTCCAAAGCAGCTATCACAACACCTTCTTGTAAAATGTTCTCCTCTTTCTCAGCACCGACTATGGGAGAAAAACTGCGAGACAAGGCATCCGCCTTAACATTCTTAGTACCAGGGATGTAAGTAACGGAGAAATTAAACCGCGAGAAAAACAGTGCCCACCTAGCCTGACGGGCATTCAGGCGCTTGGCTGCATCAAGATATATCAGATTTTTATGATCCGTAAGAACCTGAACGGGAAATTCCGCACCTTCCAAGAAGTGGCGCCAGTGTTCAAATGCGAGTTTAATAGCCAATAATTCCCGATTACCAATATCGTAATTCAGTTCAGTCTCCGAAAATTTTTTTGAAAAAAAGGCACAGGGATGTAATCCATCCCCGTTATCCTGAGACAATACTGCGCCAACCCCCACAGAGGAAGCATCAACCTCAACCAAAAACGGCCTAGTAACATCAGGCTGCATAAGGATGGGAGCAGAGGTGAACCTCTCCTTGAGATACACAAAAGCTTCAATGGCCTCAGAAGACCACTGAACCGCATCAGCACCTTTCCTGGTGAGATCAGTCAGAGGTTTGACAATACTGAAAAAATTTTTTATGAATTTTCTGTAGTAATTGGCGAAACCCAAAAACCTCTGTATCGATTTCAAACCAATAGGCCTAGGCCATTCCTGCACAGCCTGAACCTTAACCGGATCCATCTCAAAACCTTTGCTGGAGATAATGTAGCCCAAAAAACTAATTCTCTGTACAGCGAACTCACATTTCTCCAGCTTAGCAAAAAGCGAATTGTCCATTAATAACTGTAATACCTCACGTACGCTCCGCCAATGAGACTCCAGATCCGGCGAATAAATCAAAATGTCATCCAAATACACAACCACATTTTTGCCGATCAAAGGTCTAAGGATGTCATTAATCAGATTCTGAAAAAATGCAGGAGCATTAGTAAGACCAAAAGGCATAACCAGATTCTCAAAATGACCCACAGGAGTGTTAAAAGCAGTCTTCCATTCGTCACCCTCCTTCATGCGCAACAGATTGTATGCCCCCTTAAGGTCAATTTTAGAGAACCACTTGGCCCCCATTAACTGGTTAAACAGATCAGGAATCAATGGCAGTGGGTAAGGATTGCGTACAGTAATTTTGTTAATCTCACGAAAATCCAGACAAGGACGTAAACCGCCGTCCTTTTTTTTTACAAAAAAAATCCAACCGCCACAGGAGACTTAGAGGGCCTAATGTGACCGGCGGCCAAACTTGTCTGTATGTATTCCTCCAAAGCCTTCCTCTCAGGAATAGTAAGGTTAAATAAACGACTTTTAGGAAGAGTCGCTCCAGGGACAAATTCAATAGAACAATCATAGTCTCTATGGGGAGGCAAAACCTGCGATTCCTTCTCAGAAAAAACTCTCCAAAAATCCTGAATAGGAACAGGCAATTCTCCCCTATCCAAAGCTGCAATACACCCGTTACAACACTTGTCATAACATTTATGGCTCCAGGATTTAATTTCACTGGTAGACCAATCCAGTACAGGATTGTGAAATTTTAACCAGGGCAATCCCAATATTACTGGAGAAGGCAAGTTATTCAACACTACCAAATCCAATTTCTCATGGTGAACACCATTAATAGTGAGAGGAAATTCACAGACCTTGAGAGTAATATTCTTCAAAGGGGAACCATCCACAGAAACCACAGCAATGGGGGATGATAAAGGTTCAGGTTTTAAATTGAGTCTTTCCACGAATCCCCCATCAATTACATTCAGAGTAGACCCGCAATCAACAAACACCCGAAATTCCATTAATTTTTTCTGAGCAATCGTGGAAGCAGCTAAAAATATACCCTTGGAATTTAAACAGGCAATACGGGCGTGACTGACCATTTTTTTTTCTTTCTTCATACGAAGCTCACAACCTTTAATCAAATGACCAGATTTTCCGCAATAGAAACACAAGCCTTCAGAAAATCGACGGTCTTTTTCTTGAGAGCGAGGTGCCACCGATCCAATCTCAATCGGTTCACCACTGTTAGTACACACATTCTCATAACCAGAAACTGACATAGCAGAGGATTTGCTCTCATTAACCCTTGCACGCAGTCTTCTATCCACCCGTATAGCTAATTGCATAGCCTGTTGCAAATCTTCAGGTGTAGGATAAGCAATTAGCAGGTCTTTAACCCTTTCACTGAGCCCAGCAAGAAATAGACTTTTCAGAGCAGAATCGTTCCACCCTGTTTGAGTAGACCAACGACGGAAATGAGTACAATATTTTTCCACATTACCTGATCCCTGTTTTAAACGTCTCAACTCAGTCTCAGCTGATGTGACACGGTCAGGATCATCATATAATAGTCCCAAAGCAGAAAAAAAACTATCCACTGATCTGAAGCATGTATCACTAGGTTGCAAAGAAAAGGCCCACTCCTGAGGCTCTTTGCGCAAAAGTGACATTATGAACCCTACGCGCTGGGATTCATCCCCAGAGGACTTAGGTCTCAAACGAAAATACAATAAGCAAGCATTTTTAAATGAAAAAAATTCTCGGTGTTCACCAAAAAATAAATCCGGCAAACATACCTTAGGCTCCAAGAAATGTGCTCCAGGACAGTTACTCACGTGCTGACGGGGCTCGGCCACCTCCAGAGAGAGTCCCTGCAGGCGATGAACCAAATCCTGAACCGACACCATGATGGAGCAGAAAAATCTTTCCTTAGAGAATTTGCTGGCTGGACTTACTGTTATGTTCTGCTACCAGAGCTAAGGAAAGAAAGGAGATCTGTCCCTACGATAGAACTCAGCTTAATCCCTACGATGTAACAGGGGACCTGATCCTGCGATCAGACCTGCTAAAGTCCTAAGCTAGTCTGTACGGAGACCTATAGATGTGGGGAAGGAATCCCTACAAGTACTAAAGACTGGGAGGAATATGGGACACCTCCTAACAGAAATAGTAGCAGACAGACGAACAAACAAAATATATAGAACATAGAGGTCAGTAGACCAAGCAAACTAACAGAGCAAGACACAGAGCACAGGCTAGCTAGAAAGTAGATATACAATGAAGTCCAGCAAAGCCAGAAGGGCGGAGCAGGCTTAAATAGGCCAACAAGGTCATGTGACCAGCAAAGGAAAAAAACCTAAGAGCAAGGTTCTAACAGTACCCCCCCTTCTAAGAGGATCCTCTGGATCCCCTAGGACCAGGCTTATCAGGAAATCTCCTGTGAAACGCTCTGATAAGTCTGGACGCGGAAACATCATCCGACCTCACCCAAGAGTTATCCTCGGGTCCGAAACCTTTCCAGGCCACAAGATACTGCAAACTACCTCTATACAGTCTAGAGTTAAGGATGCGAGAAATTTCATATTCCCCGTCCTCCACCACCAGAGGAACAGAGGCAGAGGCGTCACAATCCGATACAACAGCTTTTTTCAACAGAGAGACATGAAATACCGGATTAATTCTCCAGGAGGAAGGAACCTCCAACCTAACAGCAGATTGGTTGACAACCTGAAGCACCTTAAAGGGCCCTACAAACTTGGGACCCAATTTCTTAGAAGGAATCCTCAACCGCAGATTCCTAGAGGACAACCAAACCATGTCACCAACAGCGAACAAAATCTCCTGTCGTTTCCTATCAAAGTAGTCCTTAGATTTTCTGTTGGCCTCCTGAAGATTACCACGCACATCCGTCCAAACTCTCTCCAAATCACCGGAAAAATTCTCCTCCTCAGGCACGGCAGATCCCAACTTGGAGAACGACCCAAACGACGGATGTCTCCCAGAACAACAAAAAAAAGGCGAACAACCAGCAGAAGAAGATGTATGATTGTTCAGAGCAAATTCAGCAAGTGGCAGAAACTCAGACCACCCCTCTTGATTGTCTGCCACAAAACAACGCAAGAACTGCTCAACATCCTGGTTTTTCCTTTCTGTCTGGCCATTAGATTCAGGATGATATCCGGACGAGAACGATAAATGAACTCCCAACCTGTCACAAAAGGCACGCCAAAAACGAGCCACGAACTGAGGACCCCTATCAGAAACAATGTCAGTAGGAACGCCATGAAGTCTGACAATTTCCTTGACAAAGGCCTTAGCGAGAGTTTTAGCGCAGGGCAGTTTGACAAAGGGAACCAAGTGACACATCTTGCTAAAACGGTCCACGACCACCCAGATGACAGTAAAACCCTCTGACACTCGGATCAAAATCTGACATGTCACCGATTACTGAGTGGTCCAAGGAAAAAATGAGATATGTACATGACCCCATAGAATATAATGGGTACGAGTGCTATCCATGAAAACTAGAGATAGCACCTGTCCGATATAATTGGACGTATACATGAGCCCTGAGGGGTTATTTTTGCAAACAAGGGTATTACTCCCATCACTTCACTGCAAATTTAGCTGCATTTAAACACAAAGATAATTATTAGTGTTGAGCGAGTATGTTCTTTAACTTATTTACTTGCATATTGATTTTGTTGCTATTTTAGGTGTAGTCTGTTTAGTGGACAGTGTGAACATGCTCCTAAATTTTGCATGTATACCAACTTATACTCCGGTTCATTTTTTTCGGTGAAGTCTGTTTACACAGACAGACTGGAGTAGACGATGTGCACTGAGCGATCAGTAGTAGATTGTTCACTGCACGCAAGTCGTCAGGTTCTCAGCAGGGTCAGTCTTGTTTAGAGGATGATGCACCACAGAGAACAATGATCTTTTGTGCTGCACAGATCATTTTACCCAATGAACGAGCGTTTTGCTCATTCATTGGGTGATCAGCAGCTTGTTTACACTGAAAGAATATATTTAAAGAATGCTTGTTCAACGATAATTATTAGTGATGAGTAGTGTTGAGCCACCCCCGTAGTGTTCGGGTTCGGTTCGTCGAACACCGGGATGTTCGAGGAACTGTTCGTCGAACTGTTCGTCGAACACCTTAGAACACCGTCGAACACCGTTAAAACCAATGGCAGGCAAACAAAAACACATAGGAACACATAGAAAACACCTTCAAAGGTGTCCAAAAGCTGACAAACTGCTCAGAAGACGCTTTCTTTAAAAAAGCCAGCCGGCAATTCAGCAGCGGCATGCACCTGTACCCGACAATTTAGACATGAAGGAATAGAGCATCACACATAGATTAGATAGATAGAAACATGTCAGTCACATATATATGAAGTACAGTGACAGTGCTGCTTACTGTACTTGTCAAGCATGCCTGCGCTTCTCAGTGTCTGCGGGATGACAGGCTGGATGGCAGCGTTCTGCTGCGGTCCAGCCTGTCATCTCGATGTAGCAGAGCTGAAGCTGTCGTGGGAGCCATGGAAAGGTAAGGATGATGTTGCTTTATTATTTTACTTTTATTGCAGGAGATCATTGGCTTCAGCTGGAATGGGCGTGACTGTAAGTATGGTTTAATTTAGAACAATAAAGAATTGTGTGTTTATTTCAATTAAAGGACTTTTTTCTGGGTGTTTGTGTTTTTTTTAAATACTTTACTAGAAATTCATGGTGGTCATGTCTAATATTGGCGTGACCCCATGAATTTCGGGCTTAGGGCCAGCTGATAATGCCAAGCTGGCCTTAACCCCTTTATTACCCAGTGAGCCACCGCACCAGGGCCCTGGATGAGTTGGGTACAGCGCCAGAAGATGGCGCTTCTATGAACGCGCCATTTTCCGGGGCGGCTGCGGACTGCAATTTGCAGCGGGTGGGGCCCAGAAAGCTTGGGCCTCCCTGCGCTGCAGATTCCAGCCCCCAGCTGCCTAGTTGTACCTGGCTGGACACAAAAATAGGTCGAAGCTCCACGTATTTTTTTTTTAAATTCATGAAATTCATGGAATAATTAAGAAAAAAAGGGCTTCCCTATATTGTTGTGTCCGGCTAGGTACAAATAGGCAGCTGGTGGTTGGGAGCAGCCCGTTCCTGCCTGCTGTACCTGACTGGACACAAATATAGGGCGAAGCCCCACATCAATTTTTTTTTCATTATTTCATGAATTTCCTGAAATAATTTAAAAAAAATTGACGTGGGGCTTCGCCCCATATTTGTGTCCAGTCAGGTACAGCAGGCAGGAACGGGCTGCCCCCAACCACCAGCTGCCTATTTGTACCTGGCCAGACACAACAATATAGGGAAGCCCTTTTTTAAAAAAATTATTTCATGAAATAATTAAAAAAAAATTGACGTGGGGCTTCGCACTATATTTGTGTCCAGCCAGGTACAGCAGGCAGGGACGGGCTGCCCCCAACCACCAGCTGCCTATTTGTACCTGGTTGGACACAACAATATAGGGAAGCCCTTTTTTTCTTAATTATTCCATGAATTTCATGAAATAATTTTAAAAAAAAATGCGTGGGGCTTCGCCCTATTTTTGTGCCCAGCCAGGTACAACTAGGCAGCTGGGGGCTGGAATCTGCAGCGCAGGGAGGCCCAAGCTTTCTGGACCCCACCCGCTGCATATTGCAGTCCGCAGCCGCCCCGGAAAATGGCGCGTTCATAGAAGCGCCATCTTCTGGCGCTGTACCCAACTCATCCAGGGCCCTGGTGCGGTGGCTCACTGGGTAATAAAGGGGTTAAGGCCAGCTTGGCATTATCAGCTGGCCCTAAGCCCGAAATTCATGGGGTCACGCCAATATTAGACATGACCACCATGAATTTCTAGTAAAGTATTTAAAAAAACACAACACCCAGAATAAAGTCCTTTAATTGAAATAAACACACAATTCTTTATTGTTCTAAATTAAACCATACTTACCGTCACGCCCATTCCAGCTGAAGCCAATGTCTTCTGCAATAAAAGTAAAATAATAAAGCAACCTCATCCTTACCTTTCCATGGTTCCCACGACAGCTTCAGCTCTGCTACATCGAGATGACAGGCTGGACCGCAGCAGAACGCTGCCATCCAGCCTGTCATCCCGCGGACACTCAGAAGCGCAGGCATGCTTGCGCTCCTCAGTGTCTCGCTGTGACGGCATAAAGATGAGACAAGCTCATGTCCAATGAACTCGGCGCACCTCATGCACGTCACTGACAGCATGGGAGAATTCTCCTGCACTCAGCACTTCAGCGTGAAAATTCTCCCACGCTGTCAGTGACGTACATGAGGTCAGCTGAGTTCATTGGACATGAATGAGCTCACCTCATGCACGTCACTGACAGCGTGGGAAAATTCTCACGCTGAAGCGCTGAGTGCAGGAGAATTTTCCCACGCTGTCAGTGACGTGCATGAGGTGAGCTCATTCATGTCCAATGATCTCAGCTCACCTCATGCACGTCACTGACAGCGTGGGAAAATTCTCCTGCACTCAGCGCTACAGCGTGAGAATTCTCCCACGCTGTCAGTGACGTGCATGAGGTGAGCTCATTCATGTCCAATGAACTCAGCTGACCTCATGCACGTCACTGACAGCGTGGGAGAATTCTCACGCTGAAGTGCTGAGTGCAGGAGAATTCTCCCACGCTGTCAGTGACGTGCATGAGGTGCGCCGAGTTCATTGGACATGAACTCGTCTCATCTCTATGCCGTCACAGCCAGACACTGCAGAGCGCAAGCATGCCTGCGCTTCTCAGTGTCTGCGGGATGACAGGCTGGATGGCAACGTTCTGCTGCGGTCCAGCCTGTTATCTCGATGTAGCAGAGCTGAAGCTGTCGTGGGAACCATGGAAAGGTAAGGATGAGGTTGCTTTATTATTTTTCTTTTATTGCAGGAGATCGTTGGCTTCAGCTGGAATGGGCGTGACGGTAAGTATGGTTTAATTTAGAACAATAAAGGAATGTGTCTTTATTTCAATTAAAGGACTTTATTCTGGGTGTTTGTGTTTTCTTTTAACTTTGACTATGGGGTTAGTAATGGGGGTGTCTTATAGACGCCTCTCCATTACTAACCTGGGCTTGATGTCAGCTGGCATTATAAGCTGACATCAGCCCCAACCCTATTACCCCCTGCCACCGCACCAGGGCAGCGTGGAAGAGCGAGGCTAAGTGCCAGAATTGGCGCATCCTATGGATGCGCCATTTCTGGGGCGGCTGACGGCTGGTGTTTCTAGCCTGGGAGGGGGCCAATATTCATGGTTCCCTTCCTGGGCTATTAATATCAGCCCCCAGCTGTCTGCCTAGCCTTTGCTAGCTATTAAATTAGGGGGGACCCCACGTCATTTTTTTGGGGGGTCCCCCATTTTAATAGCTAGTAAAGGCTAGGTATTCAGCTGGGGGCTGATATTAGTAGTCTGGGAAGCTCCGTGGGTATTACCCCCTTCCCAGGCTTCAAACATCTGCCCCAGCTGTCTGCTTAACCTCCGCTAGAGACTAAAATTACGGGGAACCCCACGCCAATTTTTTTTAATAATAAATCCTTTATTTTAATACTAAATGACAAGTACAGTAACCAACACTGTCACTGTACTTATTATATATGTGACTGACATGTTTCTATCTATCTAATCTATGTGTGAAGCTCTATTCTGTCTGTTATAAATTGTCGGGTACAGATGCTGAATTGCCGGCCGGCTTTTTTAAAGAGACGGTGCATGAAAACACTATTATTTTTTTTAATAAATCCTTTGCAGTAAATGACAAGTACAGTAAGCAACACTGTCACAGTACTTCATATATATGTGACTGACATGTTTCTATCTATCTAATCTATGTGTGAAGCTCTATTCTGTCTGTTATAAATTGTCGGGTACCGCTGCTGAATTGCCGGCCGGCTTTTTTAAAGAGACGGTGCACGAAAACACTATTATATTTTTTAATAAATCCTTTACACTAAATGACAAGTACAGTAAGCAACACTGTCACTGTACTTCTTATATATGTGACTGACATGTTTCTATCTATCTAATCTATGTGTGATACTCTATTCTTTCTGTTCTAAATTGTCGGGTACCGGTGTATGCCGCTGCTGAATTGCCGGCTTTTCATGTTTCACTGTGAGCACTGTTCCCATCGATTTGGGCAATCACTGTAATGCCACAACCACCATGGCTGTGGCATTACAGTGAGTGGCAGACAATCCCTGCATGATTGGTGCTCTAAATAGCGCCAGACATGCAGGACACGCTTTTGGTGCACGAACAGTTATCGAACATAACCTCGAACAGCCGAATATTTTGCAAATCGTTCGGGTTCGTCGAACAACTCGAACACCGCCCAAAACAGCTCGAATTTGAGATTGGCGAACAGTTCTAGTCGAACACCGCTCATCTCTAGTGATGAGCGAGTATGTTCTGTTAACCCTTTCGCCGAGTATGCTCGGGCGAGCACCGAGTATTTACAGCTGCTCGGTGATATGTTTGAATCGCTCCCGTGTGCATGATTTGCAACTGTTTGACAGCTTTATTACATGTGAGGAATGCAAAAGAAACAATCATTCCTCACATGTAATAAAGCTGTCAAACAGTCGCAAATCATGCACACGGGAGTGATTCAAACATAACACCGAGCAGCTGTAACACAAGCCATTTTTTTAGTTTCTTCTCCATCTTGTCAAACCTTCTTGTCAACGTACTAAAGCCATAATGTGGTCACTGCAGAGTTTGCCACACTGATCACCGTGCCCCTAAAAATAAAATATATATTACATTTGTTTCTTGAAAAAAGAATCCCCCACCCTGCGTTACAACATACAGACATGCACCCACCATTAATGTATAATTAGCCATTGTGCAACCCATCATCCAAAATATAAATTCATAAACCTCAACTGTTCCTCCTCCCTCCCTCAATTCATTATAACACTCTGTGCTGTCTCTCCCACCCCAATCCCCAATTCATTATAATACTATGTGCTCTCTCTCCCACCCTCACTCTCAATTCATTATAATATTTTGTGCTCTCTCTCCCATCCTCTCACCCCCAATTCATTATAGCACTCTGTGCTCTCTCCCACCCCAGCCCCCAATTCATTATAATACTCTGTGCTCTCTCTCCCACCTACCCCCAATTCATTAACATATCCGTTGTACTCTACTACCTGTATTGTTCCTGAGTAGCTCCACCCTATGTTATACTTGATTGGCTTCATCCTGATTGAACACCCTACTTAAACCTGGCCAAGCTCCTCCCTCCTTGCGAGATTATTGAGCTCCCAGCCTCTAGTCAAGCTCTTCCTTCTCTTGCTAAATCCTACAAAGACAATACTGCTTTCCTGTGCACTGAATTCCTGGCTTCACTGACTATGCTACCTACTAAATCCTACAAAGACAATACTGCCTTCCTGTGTACTGAATTCCTGGCTTCCCTAACTATGCTACTGACCGGTACTGCCCCTAGTTGTTGCAATATCAGTACTCCAACCCTGGTCAGTTCCTAACATGCGCTCTCCCACCCGCCCCCAATTCATTAACACATACTTTGCGCTCTCCCACACACCCCCAATTCACTAACACATGCTTTGCGCTCTCCCACCCACCCCCAATTCACTAACACATGCTTTGCTCTCTCCCACCCACCCCCAATTCAATAACACATGCTTTGCTCTCTCCCACCCACCCCCAATTCATTATCACACTCTTTTCTTTGGCACTTCAATGTAAAAAAAAACAACTTACCCCACCTGGCAATTCCGTTACTCTGCATCCTTGCTCTTCTTGCCAGCGTGAGCATATATGCTGAACGACGCAGCCAGCGCGATGACATCATTGCGTCGACTGCTTCATAGAGAAGGCGACTTCCTGTATGCAGTTAATCCGCGTTTCTTTTGCTGGCAGTGGAGGCTAGAGGAACAGAAGAGCACTCTCTACAGGCGATAAGTGCTGTGGTGCCGAAGGTAGCGCCAAAAAATATTATGATGAGGCCAATCTGGGCATAGGCCCACCTGGAGGCATGGGTTCCCATGGAGCTTCAGGCCCCAGGCAGTAGCTCAGATTGCCCTCATTATAATCCACATTATAAAAAGTGTTGTCACTCTTTAAATTGTTCCAGAAAATTAAGTATTTCTCTCAGATAATTATTGCAATTACACACAGTATGCTTTTTATACACATGTTTATTTCCTTTGTATGTATTAGAACAAGACAAAAAAACTGAAAAAAGGCAAATTGGACATAATTTCACACAAAAAACAAAAAATGGGCTGGACAAAATTGTTGGCACCCTCAATTTAATATTTGGTTGCACACTCTTTGGAATAAATAACTGCAATCAATTGCTTCCTATAACTATGAACAAGTTTCTTAAACCTCTCAACTGGAATTGTGGACCACTCTTCTTTTGCAAACTGCTCCAGGGTCTCTCATATTTGAAGGGTGCCTTCTACCAACAGCAATTTTAAGAACTCAACATAGGTGTTCAATGGGATTTAGATTCAGACTCATTGCGGGCCACTTCTGAACTCTATAGCGCTTTGTTTCCATCCATTTCTGGGTGCTTCTTGAAGTATGTTTGAAAATTATGTTTGCAAAGTATGTTTTCTGGAAGACCCATGACCTAGGATGCAAACCCAACTTTCTGACACTGGTCAGTACATTGCGACCCAATATCCTTTTTAATTTTCAGATTTCATGATACTTTGCACCGAGTCAAGGCACCCAGTGCCAGAGGCACCCCCAAAATATCTTTGAATCTCCACCATATTTGACTGTAGGTACTGTGTTCTTCTCTTTGTAGGCATCATTACGTTTTCGGTAAACAGTAGAATCTTGTGCTTTACCAAAAAGCTCTATTTTGGTCTCATCGGTCCACAAGACACTTTACCGCAAGGATTTTGTCTTTCTCATGTACATTTTGGCAAACTGCAGTTTAGCTTTTCTATGTCTTTGTCTCAGCAGTGGGGTCCTCCTAGGTCTCCATCCATAGCGTTTCATTTCTTTCAAATGTCGACAGATAGTTCGTACTGACACTGATGCACCCTGAGCCTGTAGGACAACTTGAATTTCATTGGAAGAGCGTTGCAACCTGTCATAAATTTTCTCTGCCGTCCAGGGAGATTAGCTACAGTGCCATCGGTTGTAAACTTCTTAATTATGTTGCACTCCATGGACAAAGGAACATCAAAATCTCTGAAGATGGACCTTGAGATTATTGATATTGTTCAACAATTTTGTTCTTAAGTCCTCAGACAGTTCTCTTCTCCTCTTTCTGTTCTCCATGCTTAGTGTGGCACACACCGACACATAATGCAAAGATTGAGTCAAATTCTCCCCTTTGTATCTTGTTTCAGGTGTTATTTTCATATTATCCACACCTGTTACTTGCCACAGGTGAGTTTGAACGAGCACCACATGCTTGAAACAAAGTCGTTGACCCACAATTTTGGAAAGGTGAAAACTATTTTGGCCCATTTTTGGGGTTTTGTGTGACATTATCTCCAATTTGCCATTTTTTTTGTTTTATTGTGTTGTTCCAATGCACAAGAAGAAAATAAACATCTGTATAACAAAACATATGTAATTGCAATAATTTTTGGGGAGAAATACTTCATTTTCTGGAACACTTCCAAGGGTGCCAACACTTTCGGTCATGACTGTATGTGTCCATTGTTGGTATTTTTGTCAGTTAGCAGGTCAGCATGGTCACTCAGACTGGTCTGTGGCTATGCAGTCCCTTATGTAGCAAGCTGTGATATCATTACCTGCATTATCCATCAGTAATTTGTGCTACAGTGGCTTTTCTATGGGATCAGTCCAATAGTCTAGTTTTTGCTCCCCACACATAATAATTGGGAACTTGGCAGCCCATGACTGCTGCTGTCCATTAGTTGTCCTTCCTTTTGGCAGATACTAACCAATACATAACCAGAACACCCCACAAGGCCTCTAGCCATCACAACAAGGTCTTTATTGATGTTGCTCAGACACTTGTCTAAAACTTGTCCATTTTTCCTGCAACCCATCAATGGGAAAAACTGACTGTTCATTTGCTGCATAATATATCCCACCTGTGACAGGCGACATTGTATCCAGATAATCAATGTTATTCATTTCACCTGTCAGGGGCTTAATGTAGTGGCTGATTGATGTATAAATAGGATATCATTTCAAAGCTTCATAGTGAAATGCATTTGATGATGAAGCTTAAAAGCAGATTGTGATTTTTTTTTTAAATGTGCATTTTTATAAAACATTTCTTGCCTCAATGGAGGATATATAGTACAGCATGGCACAACTGGGAGTCTTGTCCTGTAGTTTCAAGTCTTGTTGCTTTCAAGACTTGTTATATTGTATTGCTGAATATGATGAAATGCTTCCAGCTTTTATAGGGAATGGTATATATCAAGCTGTATCCTTTTTTATTAGTAGCATAAAGTACTTAATTTTGTGATATATACAGTATGAGCAGCACGGTGGCTCAGTAGTTAACACTGTTGTCTTGCAATGCTGGAGTCATGTATCCAGGGGTTGATTAAAAGTAGCAAGGGCCCTGGGCAGTATAGAATGCGTGGGCCCCCCACACACACACACACCTGATGTATCATGTGACATGTCATATGATCCCCTGTGATAGATCATGTGATAGTTCACGTGAAATTAATTTTGCACAATATTAATATATTAATTATAATCATTTTTTTAATTGTATGACTTAATATTGAGCACAATTAAGTAAACTGACATCCCCTATATACAGTAATCCTCCTATACACAGCTGGAGGCCGCACGTAGCCATCTATACACAGCGGGAGGCCGCACGTAGCCATCTATACACAGCGGGGGGCCGCACGGCACCATCTATACACAGCGGGAGGCCGCACGTAGCCATCTATACACAGCGGGAGGCCGCACGTAGCCATCTATACACAGCGGGAGGCCGCACGTAGCCATCTATACACAGCTGGAGGCCGCATGTAGCCATTTATACAGAGCAGGAGGCCGCATGTTGCCATCTATACACAGCAGGGGGCCGCACGTAGCCATCTATACACAGCATGAGGCCGCACGTAGCCTATACACAGTGGGAGGCCAAACGTAGACTTCTATACACAGCAGGAAACCGAACAGCGCCATCTATACACAACAGGAGGAGGCCACACGGCACCTCCCAGATACAGCGGGAGGAGGCCGCACGGCGACCCCCAGATACAGTGGGAGTAGGCCGCACGGCGCCCCCCAGATACAGCGGCAGGAGGCCGCACGGCGCCCCCCGATACGGCGGGAGGAAGCCGCACGGCACCCCCCAGACACAGCGGGAGGAGGCTGCACGGCGCCCCCCAGATACAGCAGGAGGAGCCGCACGGCGCCCCCCAGATACAGCGGGAGGAGGCCATACGGTGCCCCCCAGATACAGCGGGAGGAGGCCACACGCAGTCACGCATGCATGCACACACAAACATATACAGACATATAAACACATGCATAAACACATTTGAAACACAAAAATACATATAAACAGACATCACACAATGATATCTGCCTGCACACATACACACACTGTGACACGCACGCATACACACACACACACACACACAAACATCACTCACCATTCCCCGGCTCGGCTCCAGACGTCGTCCAGCTCCTCTCCGGTGCAGCAGTGCAGGGCGCACACTGTGTGACATCACACTAGCAGACACGGCCACGCACAGGGCCATGTCTCCTAGCTGTGACGCAGCCGGGCCAGCACAAGCACAGAGGGAAGTTAACAGGCGCAGTGCTGGCCCGGCCGAAGAAGAAGCAGCGGCCCTGCGCCCCTGCTGGGGGAGCGGTCCGGGGGCCCCCACGCCTCTTCCTGCCGGTGTCTGCCGCATTGGCGCCGCTGCGTTGCACATATTATAATGAGGGCAATCTGGCCAAGGCCCCCCTGGAGCCCCGGGCGGTAGCCTAGATTGCCCTCATTATAATCCGCCTATGCATGTATCCATATCCCATCAAGGACAACATCTGCAAGGGATTTGTATGGGTTACTTATGGAGACGTTGCTTTTCTCCTACACTCCAAAAGACATACTGATGGGGAATTTAGATTGTGAAGCCCAATAGAGAGTGAGTGTTGACAATGTCTGTAAGACGCTATGAAATATGTTGGCACTATTTAAGCAGGCATAATAAATATTAAAATATACTGAGTTATTGTAAAAGGATAGTTACATGTAGCAACATTTGGGTTGTTTGTTTCCAATTGATTGTAACAATTATCATTTGCTGATCATTACTGGAAATTGATCACATAAATGCCCCACAAATGCTGCTTGAATGTAATAATGGCAGCATATATGCTACGTGGCACAGGGTGGTAGCCATGGGCGAGCTACTCGTCTTCCACACCCCAGCATGCTACATCAAAATGGGGGTCTTGGCTGTGTGTGTGATCTTGTTACACGGGCAATATGCCTCTGAGGACTGCATCGGGCCGCTATATCGGGCAGGCCACGACCAGATGTTAGAGAACAAATTGAGGGAGACCAAAGTCCAAAAATAAACACCTTTTTACCGAACATGAACTTGATAAGATCTATGTACATCAGATAATAGGCACATCTCTTCAAAAAGGTTTCTCTTGCATTAAGCAGTCATGGGCGCTTCTCAGTTACATTTAATGACAGTTCGTTTCTCTTGTACTTCACATTGTTGCATCTCATGACAATCCAGCAAATCATTATAGGAGACTTCATCTTTCCCTGTGAGAGCCGCACAGTTTGAGGTGTAATGCCGCTCACAGCTACTCTCAGTTCCCAACTGACTAATGATGACCCCACTGCTTTAGGGACAGCTGTACGACTATAATCTCTAAAGTCCACTGTTCTCTGTAGGAGAATTTAAGTCCCAGTATGGTGACCATTACTTCCCTTCAATATACACAATTGAGCTTCCTTTCACCATAGATAAGTGTTCACTAACGACCTTGTGATACAATTCCTTCTCTGCTATCAATCCCCTTTAAGTGGACCTGCTGCTTCCCCTTGAGTTAATTTCCATACCGTTCTGGGCTAGTCCCAACTATTAACTCAATCTATGCCCAAGTAAGTTATGCAAATTACTAAATAGACAAAATCATATTTAAAACAGTGCAATGCATTATATCACAACACATACCGTATCTTCACAGGGGTGTGGGTAGCACCTTCTCTTCCTTACATACGTATAGTGCAATAATTGTAATGATGTAGATATTTGACTATTCTGTTTAGAAAGCATTGATCGTGCAACTTTTCTTCTGTAAGTATTCCTTATGTTACGTTATAAGAAAGCATATAGCAGAATAATGACATAATATGTAAACCCTGTTTATTTTTCCCATATTGTTCATGAAATATACTGTGCTTTCCAAATTACCATTGCTATAATTTTAGTGACCCCTATTGTGTTTCATGAAACTTTAATAAAAGCACGAGGACGTTAAAAATGTCAGATTAGATTACAGCTCACATGTAGAAATTGTAAATCGCAGTAATCTGACCTCAATCAGTTTGCATGGCGGAATATAACATGAATAGCATTGACTCACATGTTATATCTAAATACATTGATATTAAAGATAATAATACTCATATTCGAAGGGCACGTCTATAATAAATCATCGTTTCCTCCACTATAACATTGTAATTATAAACACAATACAAACCCAGCTGCCTATAACATTTATCATTGGTCTTCAACTCAAGTGTGGCCAATGCCCGAGATTGTTCTGGGCAAGATGCCGTTATTATGAATTGACATGGGTATTATGCAGTTTTATGAAAATTAATCTTAAGAAGTAAAGATGATCAAATCGATCTGCTGCAAATCGTATCTGAATCAAATTTCCTTAAGTTCGCAGATCCTGACGAATTTCAACAATTTGCAATTCAAATTGTGCAGATCTGAAAAAAAAAATTCCTGACATTATTTAACACATTACTGAAGGCTTACATGATGTCAGGCACGGCTGTGCAAACATCCACAAATTGCCTTGAAGCCATTAAATCACATGCTCTAGCGCAGCCAATAAGGAGGCACTATCACAGGCATAATAAAAATGTTGGCAGGGAAAGCAGTAGGCATTTTATGGTTTTATAGCATAGGGATAGGCATTCAGGGTGCACAGCTCATCATTACGGATGGAGGTAGAAAGACCAAAATCAAAGTGTTTTGCACCACTGTAGTGCTGAAGTATGTAGAAAATGGGAGTGGTAGTCTCAGTCATGAATAATACACAGATTCAAGTAATAGAGAGGTGCAGGACCTACACAGTCTTTGTAAATGTAAATTGATTGATCTGTGCTATACTGCAGTACAGTAATTTAATAACACCATTTTTTTCAGATTTGCACTACAAAAAAATAAGGCAGTTTAAGTCCCAAAGTCCTAATTTTCATACTGAAAAGAAATACCCAAACCAAGGCTCACCTGTCAAGGGAAGGGTTTTTCCTCACTGGTGATACAGACAAGCTATGTCATTTTCTTTGCACACTTGTAATGTTTTGAGATCTAAAGAAACCTAGCTTTTCTTATCACGTCCTTTTAGGTAAGGCTCAGTGGGATTTTTTTTTTTAATTTTTAAAAAGAATACATTTTAATTTTTGCATAGTTGTTTTAATAGTCCAAATTAGCAGCTATACATACCACAACAATACTGCTGGCTTTTGCCGCGTCTTACTTTCCATGCATGTACCTAGCTTGCAATCATACTTTTAGTATTAAATATTTTTTGTTAAGGGGGACTGAGAAAATAAACCAAAAATATATTTAAAGAAAATAGGAAAAAGGTTAATATTTGAATAAATTTTTTTAGTAGTCAAAATTGGCAACCATTCACCCCACAACCATCCTGTGTGCTGTTTCAGCTTTTGGAAGCTTTCCACCTACCTCCTGGCATTTGTTGTTACAACGTCCTTTTTGGGAAGTGTGAATTAATCAGCTTAACCAAAAATCTAAAAAGAAATTATTACACTAAATTGAGACATTTAACTGTGCACATCTGTTTTGGCACATGTATTTAAGTTGACATGTACACACTACATTAAGATTATGGGTAGGCTGGTGTTGCATTAGCCTTTTTGGCCATCATGTGTTTGCTAACTAGCATTTCTGGTTGCATTTTTCCAGTGTTAGCTAAGTGTGGAAAAAAATAGTGAAACGTTATGCATATATCCAATATGTATGTTAAATGAAAAAGTGTCCTTAGCAATGGATGTAGTAGAGTGAGAAAAAAAATTAGCACGGTAAAAACATGTTTTAGGCGCTAGCAGCAGTACTCTTTAGGACTATTGGTACTAACCGTCTCAGCAATAGTATTACCAAACACAGGTAACACTTACCCTCCTTTGTCAAATGTATATAGTGGGGAGGACACAGTGGAAAATATGTTATCACTCTACACAACAGGATGATGTTACTTCTGAAAGTGACACCATCAGCTTGAGTCCGTGTTCTGTTCGTTCCATCAGTCCACCTCCTCTGCCGACATAACACTAATGTTGGCATTTTCCCTGAGGAAGCTGCTTGTTTGCAGCGACACACGTTTGGCTCGTTTTCTGTGACTGGCCTAATATATTTCTTCTGGTCTCTGAATCCCAAACTGCTAAACCCTTAGATGATTGGTATGATAAATTTGTCACGTATTTGCCAGATATTTAGGGATGATTCTCCCTCTAATAGGTTTAGGCATAATTACTAGGAATCACATAAGGTTACTGTGGCTATTTATTTATTATGTGCATAATGTATTATACTGTATATATGCTATACTTAGTGCACTTTATTGTTATTTAGTATTGTTACATTTGCTTTGGTCACTGTAATTTTAGTGATCACACATTTTGTGTACATTTTTTTAATCATTGGGTTCCATATTCCTACATACTATTTTTATTGTTTCCAGAGTCTTGATATAATGTTATTATAATGTCATGATAGTATTTACTTAATCATTTGGACATTCTTGTGGCAGTCGGTGTTATGAGTAATTTTGTGTTTTTTAATTTATTTTAATTATGCACAGATATCTCAATAAAAGATATTTGTTTTTGATCAATACGGATTGGTGTGCTTATCACTTTTGTAATTCTCTGTCTCCTTGTTTTTTGTACGATTATTGGCTTACAGGTATAGCACCCATATATATATATATATATCTTTTTTTCTGGCTGTGCATCCTTATACATATACTTGATAGCGCTAATGTTGTCCACAGTGGAGTTTAAATTCTAGAAATCACACCTGATAATAATCTGCCCCTTAGTTCTCTAATCCACAGCACCCTGGGAGCAAAGGAAAATACTTCACCGGATCAACTTCATCCAGTTGATGTATTGGAAGAGATGAGCAATCAGTACTCAGATGACATAGAGATGGCGGAAATTATTCTATTGCCTATCTTTCTTACTGTCTCTTTGAGCCGTGGTGGTAGGGGCACTGGTAGTGGAAGTAGCACTCTGAGCCAGAGTAAATTTCAAGGTAGGAGTCAGGCAGGGGCAAGGAGCTCAGGCCATTTTCCACACAGAGGCAACTGTCAGACAAATCAATGATGATGATGATTTTGTGGTTGACAACATATGAGAATCAGGTGATGAGGAGGTGATGTTATCAGAAGAGGAGTGTGTTGGCCTTGGTGATTCACAGTGGAGGCAGCATGCAACTAAAAGTACCTCCGCTATAAAACCTGCTTGTTCTGTGGTCAGTGTTGGAGCAGGTGGTGCTGCTGTTGGTGAATGATCTGATCATGGTGGTGGCAAGTCATACATGCAGGCATCTCATGTATGGGAGTTCTTTTGCACATTGTCTCCAGATGATTCTTTGGCAGACAGTAGGCTCTGCAAGAGAAAAATAAGCCGTGGACATCATGGCTTGCATAGACTAGGAACTACACCTCTTCATTAGCACATGAAGCAAGATAACCAACTCATTTGGGAAAAGCAAGACAGCCTGCGATAAGATCAAGCCTCAAGGTTCCCCCCACCCCATCACTCCTCATGCTCATCTTTCTGTTAGCAGAGCCATATACTTAAGGGGAACATGTCAGTAGGATCATCCCACCCAGGACTTCTACAAGGGCATGCAGGTCAGAGAAAGTTAAAAAAAAGATATGTTAGTATCTGAGATCCGATGTCTTATTCCAGAGAAATCCATGTTTTAATGAATATGTAAATGAGCTGTCAAGATTTCTGGGCTTGACACAGATCTCCCTGAGAGTCTACCGTCAAAGATTATTTTGAAACAAAGGAGGCATTACCAATGACTGACAGTCTGACCTTGTTATCCCAATGCAGAGCTGTGTGTGATTATAACTAACACCACATAGCAGCTTTCATACTGCTGTCATCTCTGCTGTAGAGCTATGCCTGATTATCACTAACACTTCTTCAGCTTCTATCTCTCAAGAAGCCCTTGTGTGGGTAGAGGCAGTATAAATGAGCACTATGTGAGAAGAGCTACAACTGCAGATGTTTTTTTAAATAATGTTCAGTGTTGCTGTATTATGTTAGTTGTAATCAGGCCCAGCTCTGCATTGAGATAAAGAGAACAGACTGTCAGTCTCACACTGGTAGTGCTTCCTTTCATTTAAAATAAGTTCTGGAGGCAGATTTTTGGAAGATCTACAGTATGTCCAGCCAATAGATCTTAACAGCTTATTTACATTAAAACGTGGATTTCTCTGGAGTAAGTTATCGGATCGCAGATATCAAAGTATACTTTTATTCAACGTTCTGTGACCTGCATGCCCTGATAGACCGCTTAAGAGGGTTGATCCTACTGACAAATTGCCTTTAAGTATTACCTGGTTAATGTCATCATCATCACCATCATTGTCATCCACTACTACTGCTTATTGTACTCCGAGTGCTCCTCCTCCACCTTCTTTGCTGCACTGCTAGATATCGATCCCTGATTTGGTGTGTATGCTCCCAGTCATCCACTTGTATTCCAACTAAACTCTCACCTTATGAAGTTACAAGTGATGTAGTAAGTGCAGAACCAACTTGTAGAGATAGCTGCCTTTTGACAAATTATTGTGTGCGCTGAACCTTGCTAAAAGATACCCAGCTGCCATTATTTCTTGCAGAAAAGGGTGCTTCCCGGCTGGGAGATACATCTATTTCAACCAAAATGCCTGATTTGCAATGTTGCTTATATGTCAGAGCATATACAGTGCCTACAAGTAGTATTCAACCCCCTGCAGATTTAGCTGGTTGACACATGCGGAATTAACTTGGCATTGTGACATTTTAAAACGTTAAAAGTTAATTCAGAGTGTCATTTATTATTCAACCCCTCAAACCACAAGAATTCTGTTTGGTCCCCCTAAAGTATTAAGAAGTAGTTCAGGCACCAAGAATAATGAGCTTCACATGTGTGGATTAAAGATCTCTTTTGCCAGCCTTTTCTGACTATTTAAGACCCTCCCCAAACTTGTGAACAGCACTCAGACATGGTCAACATGGGAAAGACAAAGGAGCATTCCAAGGCCATCAGAGACAAGATCGTGGAGGGTCACAAGGCTGGCAAGGGGTACAAAACCCTTTCCAAGGAGTTGGGCCTACCTGTCTCCACTGTTGGGAGCATCATCCGTAAGTGGAAGGCTTATGGAACTACTGTTAGCCTTCCACGGCCTGGACAGCCTTTGAAAGTGTCCTCCCGTGCCGAGGCCAGGCTTGTCCGAAGAGTCAAGGCTAACCCAAGGACAACAAGGAAGGAGCTCCGGGAAGATCTCATGGCAGTGGGGACATTGGTTTCAGTCAATACCATAAGTAACGTACTCCACCACAATGGTCTCCGTTCCAGACGAGCCCGTAAGGTACCTTTACTTTCAAAGCGTCATGTCAAGGCTCGTCTACAGTTTGCTCATGATCACTTGGAGGATTCTGAGACAGACTGGTTCAAGGTTCTATGGTCTGATGAGACCAAGATCGAGATCTTTGGTGCCAACCACACACGTGACGTTTGGAGACTGGATGGCACTGCATACGACCCCAAGAATACCATCCCTACAGTCAAGCATGGTGGTGGCAGCATAATGCTGTGGGGCTGTTTCTCAGCCAAGGGGCCTGGCCATCTGGTCCGCATCCATGGGAAGATGGATAGCACGGCCTACCTGGAGATTTTGGCCAAGAACCTCTGCTCCTCCATCAAGGATCTTAAGATGGGTCGTAATTTCATCTTCCAACAAGACAACGACCCAAAGCACACAGCCAAGAAAACCAAGGCCTGGTTCAAGAGGGAAAAAGTCAAGGTGTTGGAGTGGCCTAGTCAGTCTCCTGACCTTAACCCAATTGAAAACTTGTGGAAGGAGCTCAAGAATAAAGTCCACATGAGACACCCAAAGAACCTAGATAACTTGGAGAAGATCTGCATGGAGGAGTGGGCCAAGATAACTCCACAGACCTGTGCCGGCCTGATCAGGTCTTATAAAAGACGATTATTAGCTGTAATTGCAAACAAGGGTTATTCCACCAAATATTAAACATAGGGGTTGTATAATAATTGACCCACACTTTTATGTTTAAAATTTAATAAAATTCAACTGAGCAACATAACTTTTTGGTTTGTAAGATTTATGCTTCTGTTCATAAAACCTACTCTCGTTTGCAGTTTGAAGGCTCTAACTTATTTGCATCTTATCAAACCAGCTAAATCTGCAGGGGGTTGAATACTACTTGTAGGCACTGTATATGAGCAGCACAAAAGAGTGACAAACTATATTATGCAGCAGGCAAACTGGACCTTGTGTTACTTTGGAATCTGTTATTGGCAGCTGATGATGGACGTGTGTTGCTTATTGAAGTCTTTTAAAGAGGCTACAAAATTTATCAGCAGGGACTACTGTGGCCTTGACAATGTCCCCCCTCGGAGGAAGCTGATGCGAAACGCGCGTCAGGGGTGGTTCCTGGCTGCACTCCTATTCTGGTATGCCTCTCTGATGAGTTTCTGATACCCTTTTACTGCTTATTTCAAGTTCAAATACAGAATTGTATACCCCTCAATTATAATAACTTTCTTGCCATGCCTCCATTACACATCCAGCACAGTGCACAGTGCATTGTTTCATATAGATTTGTATTTGCACTGATTTGAGGGATTTCTTAATTTAATATCATTATGTTATGTGATCATGATTCCTGTGTTTAGACATTAGCTGGTATTGAATGAGGCAGCTATTTATCTATTATATACACCTTTGCGTTTACCAGTATGTGAGTGCTTCCTTACTGCTTGTACATCCATTTTTTATTTGCCTTTTATCTATTCTATATGTTATGTATGTGGTTCATTGAATAAAATGGTACTGTTTTATTACTTCTGGCAGTTTACTCCGTTTTTGTGTAGAATATATACCTGTCAGCTCCTGCCTGTGCCTACCTGTATTCGAGCCGTACCCGTCTGCACCTGCCTGTGCCCACTTGTATTCCAATCCTCAGATTGTGCCAGGGAAACCTCACCGTGGGCCAGTACGCTATCTGATTTTGTACTCTGCCCTCCGAGCTCACCTGGAACAACAAGGCATTAGTGGCAGCCTTATGGGAGGGCCTTTTCAAGAGATTTAAGTACGACCTGGCCGGTCGTGATATTCCCACCTTGCTGAACAACCTGGTGTCCCTAGCAACTCAGATCGACATCAGGTTTCAGGAGCATTCCAAGGAGGCATCCTATGAGAGAAGACCTGTGTGCGTGGCTCCTACCTTTCAAAGGCCGATCGTACGGCAGACCTTTGCTTCAGTATCCTCCTCTGAGTCCATTCAAATCGATCAGGTCAAGCTGCCCAAGCATCGTTAGGAGGTCTGTCGTGCCGAAGGATGGTGCTTCTATTTCGGCAGTCCCTAACATTTAATCTGCTCCTGCCCTGAAAAACTGGGAAACTCCAGAGTCTAGGGTCAGTTGGATATGTTACCCTGTGCAAGGACCACTCCTCTGCTTCGCTGACTCTGTCAGTATCCGTCACCTATGGTAACATCCGTTTTATCAAATCAGCCTATCTGGACTAGTGTTGAGCCACCCCCGTAGTGTTCGAGTTCGGTTCGGTTCGTCGAACACCCGTGTGTTCGCCAAACTGTTCGTCGAACACCTTCGAACACCGTTAAAACCAATGGCAGGCAAACAAAAACACATAGAAACACATAGAAAACACCTTTAAAGGTGTCCAAAAGCTGACAAACTGCTCAGAAGACACAACTAACACATGGAAAAGTGACAAGTACATATAGTCATAAGAAAAGAAAAGAGGTGGAGGAGTAAAAGGAGGGGGAGACACAGATATAGGCATGTCATGCCCTTCTAAAATCCAAAAAGTGAGAAGCCGACACGTTCAGTCCGCTCCTGCCCGTGCCACCTCCGTGTCGCCGGGTTTGTGCCAGAGCCGCGGTGAACCCTGACGGCCAGCCCCCCTCTCCCAATACTGGTGCCTGTCCGCTGGTGGGTCGAGCGAGCCCCCCTGTGGTGGAGGCAGCTCTAAGCTTTTTAATTTAAATTGTCTCTCTAATTTGAACGAATACACTTTAAATCCATTTACAAGGATCTATTGGAGGGCAAGTCTCATGCCAGCAGCCACGCAATTCCAGCTCCAGTAGCGTCCACTAAAGCTGCTGCAGTTAAAAAGCTTTTATAAGGATCGAGCTCGGCTGTCCACCGCAAGGCATCCTACTGCCAGTCCCAGCCCCTATGCCTTGGGGTGCCTCCTGATGCTCTTCACTGAGTATCCCGTGGTCCCGAAGCATTTCCTTTGAAAAAATTAAGTGTCCAAACTACAGGTGGTGTAGCTTGCTTAACAGCCGGGATAATCCGCTGACTAGCAGACACTGCTACTAGGCACAAAGTATTTCCTGGGCTAGATGCAGTTAAAAATTTGTAATTAGATGCTCTCGTTGGATGCTGAGAAAGCATTCCATAGAGTCTCCTGGCACGCCATATATGATTATCTTAAAAAGCTGGGGGTAGGGGTCTAGGGGACCCTTTTATAGCCAAAATCACGGCCCTGTATCACAATACGTCACCTAGGCTGAAGATAAATGGAACTGTAGCACCCTGAGGGATCGGTTGCTACAGAGGTATTGCACCTCACCCAGAGGTGTGATATCTCACTCTCAGGTAAGGATGGAGTGTGGATCAGGACCCGACACCTGCATGCATTACACCACATTGCCGTGGGGCAGGGCGACCAATATGCCCCTGAGTTGGGCACGACAGTCCCTGTCCCTGGCTGGAGTGGGGGGAGGGAACACTGAGGAAGGGGAACCCTGTAGTGCAGGAGCAGGGAGGAAGCAGTTCCTGGGTGCATTGAGAAGGGAGTATAAAAGGTGGGCACCATCTTAGTTCAGTGCAGAGAAGTCTGAGCAGAAGTGGCAGGGAGCAGGGGCTCTGCATGAGCTCTGCTCCGGAGGCGGGCCTAGTAACAGAGGCCCAGGCCTGGAAGAGGGAGAAGGAAGGAAGAGGAGCGGAGAAGGCTCCAGGAACGAGGAACGAAGGGATCCCAGGGGTGCGGACGGGCGAGTCGCCACCGCACGCCCGAATCCACCTGCGTGGAGGGGTCAGGCCAAAGGGGGAGACCGGTCCCCGAAACTAGTGGAGGCAGGAAATGACCCTCAGCTAGAAACCGGAGGCTGTGACATTTTATGTGGCGCAGCCCCTCGCTACACCCGCTAGGAGGGCAGCACATAGGGTCAGGGAACCTGGCGCCAAGTTTACCAAGAGGAGGCCCGAGGCAGCCGGACAGAAGGGTTGGTAAGAAAGACCAGACAAAGGACACACAAAGGGGGTCCTGTGAAGCGCTCCAAAGTTATCTGGGAGTTGTCTGAGCCCCTCACCTGGTGAGAACAGTACGACGTGGGCAGCCGTTACCTGCAGACGTCTGGATAATAAGAACTGTGAGTAAAGGCCCTGGACTGCATCACTGACTCCGTGTCGTTACTGCTGCTGCCCTGCACCATCACCCCCATCCTCCACATACACTGCCCTGAGGCTATACTCCTCCCGTGGGGAGTTATGCTACGCTCTGCTGCACCCACAACACCAGCCTCAGCGGTCTGCCCTGCAGCGGCGGTTCACTCTGACCGCAATCCACGGGTGGCGTAGTCGGACATTTAAACATCAAAACCACATAAATAGTTCCGCCACTGGTTTGACCACCCTGAGCCACGGAACCGGGTCGCCGCCACGGAGACTACAACCACCAACATCCACCAAAAAGGGTCCGGCTCCGGGTGTCCCAAGGCCCAGGGGGTGCATCAGAACATTTTCATCACCTTTCACAATCACCAATGGGACAAGGCAGGGATGTCCTCTGTCCCCTCTCTTATACATCCTAGTGACGGAGCACCTGCTCTCATCAATTCGCCATAACCCCAATATTAGGTGGATTGAGGTGGGAGGCACCGAGTACAAGTGCTCTCTATTTGCTGATGATGTCCTAGTATATATCACTCAATCACATATATCCATCCATGCTGTTATGGCTGAAATAGATCACTTTGTTACATGGTCAAATTTTAAAATCAATGCAGCGAAGTCTGAGGCCCTCGATGTCTCCCTCCCTAAATCCATATAGGATTCCATCCAGTCCAACTTTCCCTTTGCCTGGCCCTCACAGGGTATCAAATACTTAGGAATTCCTATTCATAGAGACCTCTCCCATCTATGTTATCTTAATTTTGGGCCCTTTATTGAACAACTCCATACAGACCACGGTTGGCAAGTTAGAACTGTAAGATTCACTACGTGAACCACTGGTGTTTTGTGGAAAAGTACATGTACACTGTGTTCCAAATTATTATGCAAAAAGTGTTTAGGAGTGATAAGGGAAGAATTTGTTTGTTTGTCAGTTAAACTCATTGATGGTGATGTGTGTCAGGGCTCTTTATATCACTGTAAGCAATTGCAGACACCTGTGCTAATTAGTTTGGCAGGTGTGTCCAATGAAAGGCAAGACTACTTAAGAAGGCTGTCTCACATTATTAAGCAGCCAACATTTTCTGCCAAAATGGGAAAGAAAAAGGATGTGTCGGCTGCTGAGAAGCAACAAATTGTGGAGTGTTTAGATCAAGGCATGACTACAATCAACATTGTGCGATGATCAGGATGAAGTGTCTTGGCAATCAAGAAGTATGTAGCTGATTCACAGTACACACGTGTGCGTGCTGATAAGGGCAAATTGAGGACTCTTTCCTACAGGCAATTACGTCAGGTTAAAAGAGCAGCGGCAAAAAAACCTTGTCATAGCAGTAGACAAGTTTTTGAAGCTGCTGGTGCCTCCAACGTCCCCCGAACAACAAGATGCAGGGTCCTTCAGAGGTTTGCAGCTGTGCATACGCCATCCTGTCGACCTCCTCTATCCACTTCACACAAGCAGAAACGGCTCCAGTGGGCCAAACATTACATGAAGACTGATTTCAAAACTGTTTTGTTCACGGATGAGTGCCGTGCAGCACTCGATGGTCCAGATGGATGGAGTGGAGGATGGCTGGTTGATGGACACCCCACGCAAACACGGCTACAGCGCCAACAAGGAGGAGGTGGAGTAATGTTTTGGGCTGGAATCATGGGGAGAGAGATTGTCGGCCCCTTTAGGATCCCTGAAGGCGCTAAAGATGAACTCCATAATGTATGTGGATTTTCTCAAACAGCACTTCCTGCCATGGTTCAAGAAGAAGAACCGTGTATTTCACAGCAAGATCATTTTTTTGCATGATAATGCACCATCTCATGCTGCACATAAAACATCTGCATCTCTGGCTGATATGGGCATAAAAGGGGACAAATTTATGGTGTGACCCCCATGCTCCCCTGACCTCTACCCCTTTCAGAACCTCTGGAGCATCATAAAAAGGAGTGTCTATGATGGCGGGAGGCAGTTCACATCTAAGCAACAGCTCTG
This sequence comes from Phyllobates terribilis, assembly GCF_046119375.1. NCBI lineage: Eukaryota > Metazoa > Chordata > Amphibia > Anura > Dendrobatidae > Phyllobates > Phyllobates terribilis. The sequence continues at coordinate 595,869,468 of NW_027362765.1, read as the reverse complement.
GGAGGGTATTCTGTCCTCATGCAAAACAATTGAAGCAGAAACCATCCTAAACCTGACAAATTCAATGGACGAGAGAGTTCAGAAGCTCCTTTCGAAAAAGGGGTCCTATGTGAAAATGTAACATCACCTAGAATAAAGTTTTGAGTTGAAAACTGTTTGATTTCAGTTTCTAATAACCTGCTAATGCTTATAATTTCAAAAATGACCATTTTTTTGGTCTTTATTAAAATGAAAAGGTTGATCGAAAAGTTTGGGGGATCTAAGAGTGTGGCAACTCAGTAGTCATGATTACTTCGAATTCTGACAATATGAGGGTCATGTTGCAGGTAGTGCAGCAAGAAGGCACTTATGTGTCTTGCGCATCTCGGAGCCCCAAAATTATTTCCCGGGCTAGATGCAGCTAAAAATTATTATTAATTTTAAATCTGGTGGAGCTTAATATAGATGGCCTAATAGGATCAGTGCTGCACACTGCTACAAAGCCCAAATTATTTTCCAGTCAAGATACAGATAAACATGATTAGTAATTTTAAATCTGGTGGAGCTTATTATAGATGGCCTAATAGAATCAGTGCTGCACACTGCTACAAAGCCCAAATTATTTTCCAGTCAAGATACAGATAAACATGATTAGTAATTTTAAATCTGGTGGAGCTTATTATAGATGGCCTAATAGAATCAGTGCTGCACACTGCTACAAAGCCCAAATTATTTTCCAGCCAAGATACAGATAAACATTAGTAATTTGAAAGCTTAAAACGGTTGGTAGGGTGATTTTAACCAATCATCAAGCTTTTACTCTCCCCAGGATGACACAGGGGTAGAAAAGTCGTTTCGGATCCATGATTTGTTCATCTTTATGAACGTGAGTCTGTCTACATTATCAGTGGAGAGCCACGTGCGCTTATCTGTCAGCACACCACCAGCAGCGCTGAACACACGTTCAGACAGAACGCTGGCTGCGGGGCATGACAAGATCTCCAAGGCGTAAGTGGCTAGCTCCGGCCATTTATCCAGATTGGAAGCCCAAAAAGAGCAAGGGTCCAGTGACACAGTCATGGCTTCAATGTTTACTTGGAGATACTCCTGTACCATCGTCTCTAGGTGTTGACTATGTGTCAGACTTCTTGTCTCCTGTGGCCTTGCAAAGGATGGGCTAAAAAAGTGGTGAAATGATTCCGCAAAATTGATGTTACCAGCAGATACTGTGGTTCTGTTACGGTTTGAGTGCTGAACACTTGACGGTCCCACGGTTGGCAAGTTGGAACTGTGAGATTCACTACGTGCACCACTGGTGTTTTGTGGAAAAGCACATGTAAGATTCTGCAACAGTCTATGCTGATACTCCTGCATGCGTGCATCCCTTTCTATGGCAGGAATAATTTCGGCAAACTTACTTTTGTACCGGGGATCTAACAGTGTGGCAACCCAGTAGTCAGGATTATTTCTAATTCTCACAATTCGAGGGTCATGTTGCAGGTAGTGCAGCAAGAAGGCACTCATGTGTGTTGCGCATCCAGGAGCACCAAGTCCCTGTTGTGTTGGTGGCGAGGTAACAATCATGCTTCCTTCCTCTGTCCTCTCCCCCCAACCTCGCACAACAGAAATGTGATCAAGGTCTCCCTCATCTGATGAGTCTTCCATCAGTTCGTCCTCCACTTCTTCCTGGGCTCCTGCACCTTCCTCACTAGTTTGGCTGCTACCATGTGCCCTGGTAAAACCATCTCCCCCACCCTCACATGCCTGCAGCCTTGGTGCTGCCGACCGTCTGGACCTTGCAGATGTTAGCCCTTCCGCATACAACTCCTCCTCCTCTACTTCCTCCACCTCCTCTTGTGTCACCACCTGACTCAGAATTCTGTTTAACATGTGCTCCAGCATGTAATTCACCGGAATAGTCATGCTGATAATGGCATCGTCAGCACTAAACATCTTCGTCGCCATTTCAAAACTGTGCAGAAGGGTGCATAGGTCCCTGATCTGAGACCACTCCTCCAGCGTGATTTGCCCCACCTCTGGATCTCGTTGGCCCAGGCTATACGTCAGAACGTATTGCACCAGGGCTTGTCGGTGCTGCCACAGTCGCTGCAACATGTGCAGAGTTGAATTCCACCGGGTAGGCACATCGCATTTTACCCGGTGAAGTGGCAGGCCCAACGACTTCTGTAGAGATGTAAGTCGCTGAGCTGCGGGATGCGAACGGCGGAAGTGAGCACACAGCGACCGTGCCCTCTGCAGAAAGCCATCTAGTCTGGGATAGTGGGCTAAAAATTGCTGGACAACCAGGTTCAACACGTGAGCCATACAAGGCACGTGTGTGACATTGCCCCGGCGAAGGGCCGCACCCAGGTTTGCAGCATTGTCGCACACGGCCTTCCCTGGTTTCAGGTCCAGTGGAGACAACCATTCATGAAATATCATGCACAAGATATGGCAGACGGTGGTTGGCCCGGCCGGCTAGGCCGCATTGTAGCACACTGAGCTTCCCACTGCAACTTATGCTTCATGTCCATGTGCCGGTTCATGCATGAAGTACTCAAACTATGTATTTTTTGGCCTCTACTTAGCTTTTGCTGACAAATGTTACAGATAACACGAGTTGGGTCATCTTTATCGATCTGAAAAAATGCCCAGGCTATGCAAGGCTTAGCACCCATGCGACCTGAAGAGCCACCACAGTGTGGTGAGAGGCAGAGTTGTGTTTGAGGATGCAGTTGTTGACGTGCTTCCAGTACTACGTCTCTGTCCAGGAAGGCGCAACCTGACCTCGTCGTCACTAGCATCTTCCTTCACCTCCTCTGCTGACCTCATCTCTTGGCTGACTGTGGGTTGACAGAAAGTGGGATCTCCAACCTCATCATCATCACCCTGTGCGTTATCACACCCGTCGTCCTCAGAGCCAACCTGTTCCTGCCCTGACAAAAAACTAAAGTTGTCGCTCCAATCAGGTATTTGAGTCTCATCATCATCTTCCTCATTGTCTCCACCAACAGGAGTTACAGTTTGGGAATGAGGGTCTACATTATGGTCAGAACCTTCTGCGTCTGGTCCTGGATCCGACTCATAAAGATTCTGGGCATCAGTGCAGATCATTTCCTCGTCTGGATTCACAGAAGCGCTGGAGTCGACCTCTGATTCCCAGGCTATAGTATGAGTAAACAGCTCTGCAGACTCAACCATCTGTTCTACCTCGTACTCAGACGGGCAGCTGGAGATTTGGGAGCTGTGAGGAAGCAAGTGCGATTGGGGTGACACCTTTGAGGACTGGAGTATTTGTGATGTTGAAGTTGATGTGGAGGAGAGCCCACTTAAAGGAGCACTTGATATCCGTTGAAGCACCTGCTGTTTTTGTGCCTCATCTGGAATTTGTAGCGATTGGCGTGGCCGTAAGAAAGGGATCTTATCACATTGTCCGCTAAAAGAAGTAGACATTTTAGTTTGGCTGGAAGATGGTCTTTCTTCTGCAGATGTTACTGTTGCTTTAACACCTACCCCACGGACACAACCTTTTTTCCCCTTCCCAACACGCCTATTCCCCTTTCCACCAGCAGCAGGCCTTTTTCCACTCATTTTGGTGGTTAACTAATTCACAACTCTGGAGTTGTTTGCACAAAAAAACAATGGATGGGAACCGAGCAGAGCTGAGTGGCCAAACTGTGGTATTAGGCCAAAACTATTGGCTGAGTTAGATGCAGAAAAAAATTATATTCAATTTGCAACCTGATGGAGGTCAGTATAGATGGACTAATAGAACAAGTCCCACACACAGCTAGAAGGCCAAATATTTTTTCAGAGCTAGATGCAGATAAAAATTATATTCAATTTGCAACCTGATGGAGGTCTGTATAGATGGATTAAAAGAACAAGTCCCACACACAGCTAGAAGCCCAATATTTTTTCATAGGTAGATGCAGATAAAAATTATTTTTAATTTGCAGCCTGATGGAGGTCAGTATAGATGGACTAATAGAGAAAGTCCCACACATTGCTAGAAGGCCAAATATTTTTTCAGAGCTAGATGCAGACAAAAAATTATTTTGAATTTGCAACCTGATGGAGGTCAGTATAGATGGACTAATAGAGAAAGTCCCACACACTGCTAGAAGGCCAAATATTTTTTCAGAGCTAGATGCAGAAAAAAATTATATTCAGTTTGCAACCTGATGGAGGTCAGTATAGATGGACTAATAGAACAAGTCCCACACACTGCTAGAAGGCCAAATATTTTTTCAGAGGTAGATGCAGAAAAAAATTATATTCAGTTTGCAACCTGATGGAGGTCAGTATAGATGGACTAATAGAACAAGTCCCACACACAGCTAGAAGCCCAAATATTTTTTCAGAGGTAGATGCAGAAAAAATTATATTCAGTTTGCAACCTGATGGAGGTCTGTATAGATGGATTAATAGAACAAGTCCCCCACACAGCTAGAAGCCCAATATTTTTTCAGAGGTAGATGCAGAAAAAAAATATATTCAGTTTGCAACCTGATGGAGGTCAGTATAGATGGACTAATAGAGAAAGTCCCACACACTTCTAGAAGGCCAAATATTTTTTCAGAGGTAGATGCAGATAAAAATTATTTTTAATTTGCAGCCTGATGGAGGTCAGTATAGATGGACTAATAGAGAAAGTCCCACACACTGCTAGAAGGCCAAATATTTTTTCAGAGCTAGATGCAGACAAAAAAATATTTTGAATTTGCAACCTGATGGAGGTCAGTATAGATGGACTAATAGAGAAAGTCCCACACACTGCTAGAAGGCCAAATATTTTTTCAGAGCTAGATGCAGACAAAAAATTATTTTGAATTTGCAACCTGATGGAGGTCAGTATAGATGGACTAATAGAGAAAGTCCCACACACTGCTAGAAGGCCAAATATTTTTTCAGAGCTAGATGCAGAAAAAAATTATATTCAGTTTGCAACCGGATGGAGGTCAGTATAGATGGACTAATAGAACAAGTCCCACACACTGCTAGAAGCCCAAATATTTTTTCAGAGCTAGATGCAGAAAAAAATTATATTCAATTTGCAACCTGATGGAGGTCAGTATAGATGGACTAATAGAATGATGCTATGCCCAAAAGATTTTACTTCACTAGGTGCAGTAAAAAAATTGGTATTCTATACACAGGTGGTATATCTTGCAACACAGATAGGCTACTCCACTGACTAACACACTCTGCAATAGGCCAAAAAGGATTAGCTTTGCTAGATTCAGCCAAATGCTGTGAAAAAACTTGCACAGCACTGGCACAGACCTGCCTGGCAAAAACTGATAGGAACTGATGTAACCTAGTCCTGAAAAGGACTGCAATTACAATTAGTCTTTACTCCCACAATCTATCTATTTAAGAGCACAGACCTGCCTGATAAAAGTCGTAGGAAATGCTGTAACCTCGTCCTTATAAGGACTGCAATCACAACTATTCCCTACTCCCAAGCTATCTGTAGATTTGTGCGAAAATTGGCTTGAAATTAACAAGGTATAGCGCACACAGTAACAGCGGTGCCGTCTAACACGCAGCTGCAGCAGTGAGAAAATTGTGGCGACGGGGAAAATGGCTTGGTCTTATAGGGCAAGGACATGTGACATACACTGCCAATCACACATGCCCTTGCTTGTGTGAAAAAAATCACTTCGCTCCGTGTGTGCGCTGCTGATAGGCTGACAGATTGCACCTCCCCACTGTAAATGCGGGAAAGAGAAAAAAAAATGGAGATCTTCATTATTCCTGCAGAGATCCATCCCCTGCCCCTCCTCCCACCCCGCTGTACACTCAAACTGCGTATTAACATTAATTTTCATCATTACTGAGAAAAAATCCAGTTATGATTTTGGTGCACGAACAGTTATCGAACATAACCTCGAACAGCCGAATTTTTCTTAAATCGTTCGTGTTCGCCGAACGGCTCGAACACCGCCCAAAACAGCTCGAATTTGAGATTGGCGAACAGTTCGAGTAGAACAACGCTCATCTCTAATCTGGACCCTGGTTCCGCAGGAAATTTAATTCAACAGGCTGTTGTGGAGCAGTATCAAATTCCAATCTGACATCTACAGAATCCGTTGGTGGTATCATCCATGAGTGGGAAACCTCTATCTGGCCCATTCTTTTTGTTTCTGAGCCCTTGGAACTTTGGGTTGGAATGCTCCTGGGACTACCATGGCTATGAAAACAAGAGCCTATATTATATTGGAGATCCGTAGAAGTACTCCGTTGGGGCCTGGCCTGTCACGAGAGGTGCCTTGTCCCCATTCGTCCCGTCAGACCTTCGGCCACTCCATCAAATTTACCTGGCCTGCCTCCTGCTTATGTCCCATCCCCTGCTCCTGGGACTACCATGGCTACGAAAACACGAGCCTATATTATATTGGAGATCCGGAGATGTACTCCATTGAGGCCAGGCCTGTCACGAGAGGTGCCTTGTCCCCATTCGTCCCGTCAGACCTTCGGCCACTCCATCAAATTTACCTGGACTGCCTCCTGATTATTGGACTTATGCGTATGTCTTAGATAAAAAGAAGTTGGAGACACTATCCCCACACAGGCTGTACGATTGCCCTATAGACCTCCTTCTTGGTTCTTCCCCTCCTCGAGGCCATATCTACCCTCAAGGGTGTATCCCATGACTAACCGGATCGCGGCGGTCATGCCCATCGTGAAAGAACATCTGTTAGATGCCCAGGCAGCACAGAGGCGCACATATAATAAAAGAACCACGGTAAGGTCTTTTAACAAGGGCGATCGGGTGTTAGTATTGGTACCCACAGCCGAAAGTAAGCTCATGGCTAAGTGGCAAAGGCCATATGAAGTTCGAGAAAAGGTGGGGGAGGTAAATTACCAGGTGTATCAGCCCGGAAGGAGGAAACCTGAGCAGCTTTATCATGTAAACCTGCTAAAACCTTGGAAAGATCGAGACTGTTTAGTTACAGACGTCACTCCGGGCATGTCGCCAGAGAGTTCTCTGCCTTCAGCCAGGGATGCGTCCGGGGGAGAGGTCAGGATAAGTGATGCTCTCACTAAACAGCAGCAACGGGAGGCCCGCTCGCTGGTGCAGCAGAATACTGACGTGTTCTCAGAGCTACCTGGTAGGACTACGGTTCTCCAACATGACATTGTCACCGAACCTGGGGTAAGGGTACAAATGAGACCGTACCGGGTACCCGAAGCCCGGAGGCAAGCCATCACGGCTGAGGTAAAACAAATGCTCCAGTTAGGCGTCATCGAGGAATCACGGAGTGAGTGGGCTAGCCCCATCGTACTGATCCCGAAACCAGACGGATCGTTACGCTGCTGTAATGATTTACGGAAATTTAATGAAGTGTCGAAGTTGGAGCTTTATCCAATGCCCAGGGTGGATGAGCTGATTGAGAGACTGGGGCAGGCCCAGTACTTTACCATGCTCAATCTCACCAAGGGTTACTGGCACGTACCTCTCACAAAATCGGCGAAGGAAAAGACCGCCTTCATAACTCTGGAGGATCTGGTTTCTGTCACTGCAAAATTTCAGTTTCTCTGAAGAAAATCGCGCTGGGAAGTCGCAGGCAAACGCGGATGCCCTGTCCCGGGGACCCTGTATGGTGACAAATGTTCAACCCCACAAGTGTAAATAGAGGGGGGGATATGTGAGGCAGTGACTGGGATCGTATACGAGGGACGTTATATATCCCCCAGAATGTGTACAGAGACCTATTAAATCCATTGGAGTGCATTGCAGTCACAGACTCAGCTGTGGCTGCAATGCAAGAATGAAGGTGAGCATTGATCTGGTCAGGCTATCTGGCTAAGGCAGATTAGTAAAACCCCGGCAGGGCCTTCATTTCTTGGAGTAGGCTACAGGAAGGCAGTGGGGCGGCCTCCTCCCTCCAACCCGGGTTTTCCAGTGGCTCTTGCCACAGGTCCTTTAAAAATCCTGCATTAAGGATTAGTGTTGTTCAGTGTTGGGACCTGCTAGGAGCATAGCAGGAAAGCTTGGCGGGCCTGTGAGTAGCTGAACCCACGCCTGGGAAGGCTCTGCACCCGTCAGGCTCTGAGCGGCCCAGCGCGGCCATTGCCCCTAGCAGCCGTTGTTCATGGACTTATGTTAACCCGGCTGCGAACCGGAGGACTTTCTGTTTACCTGTGGACTGGTCTACTAGCCATACGTTGCTCCATCAGCTGTCATTCTATATCTAACAAGGGACGACACTATGTAATAAAGAGAGAATGCTGTGAATAACAAGAATAATGAGAATTATTTTTTTAGGAACGGTGCTATATATCAAAAGAGATGCTGCTATGTAATAATGGGACAGCGCTGTACATAACAACAGAGGATGCTATACAATATGGGACTGCCCCATACATAACTAGAGAGGATGTTACGTATTAAGGGACAGTGTTTTACATAATAAAAGAGGAAACTATGTCATTACGGACAGCTCTATACATAATAAGAAAGTACATTATATACTAAGGGGCTGTGCTATACATAATAAGTCTACATTCCTGTATCCATGTGAAGTGTCAGTGTGCTGCCTAACTTTTTTTTCTCAGACAGCACACTGACCCATTGAATATATCCTGTTCTGATCCTCAAAATCAGATCATAAATGGACATTCTCTAACTCTCGCAGATCCTATTCTCGGATTCGTGATTTTCACGGATATGTGAATGGATTAATAAAACTCTGGAGTCCACGTGCCACCCTGGCAGTCCATGGACATATCACACAAATGAGTGAATATGTGAAGGTAGGTCCTTTTACAATAACATAATAACTAGTGATGAGCGAGCATGCTCGCTACTGCTCGGTACTCACCCGAGCATCTCACTACTCGAGATGCTTGGCGCTCGCCAAGAATTTCCGGGTTCCTCGGGCGGGAACTCGGGTCCTCTCCCTCCATGTTTGGTGCTCTTTGTAATGCACACGCCCGGACTGACTGGCGTGTGCGTGTTTATGTAGTGATTAGAGATGAGCGTTGTTCTACTCGAACTGTTCGCCAATCTCAAATTTGAGCTGTTTTGGGCGGTGTTCGAGCCGTTCGGCGAACACGAACAATTTGATAAAAATTCGGCTGTTCGAGGTTATGTTCGATAACTGTTCGTGCACCAAAATCATAACTGGATTTTTTCTCAGTAATGATGAAAATTAATGTTAATACGCAGTTTGAGTGTACAGCGGGGTGGGGGGAGGGGCAGGGGATGGATCTCTGCAGGAACAATGAAGATCTCCATTTTTTTTTCTCTTTCCCGCATTTGCAGTGGGGAGGTGCAATCTGTCAGCCTATCAGCAGCGCACACACGGAGCGAAGTGCTTTTTCTCACACAAGCAAGGGCATGTGTCATTGGCAGTGTATGTCACATGTCCTTGCCCTATAAGACCAAGCCATTTTCCCCGTCGCCACCATTTTCTCACTGCTGCAGCTGCGTGTTAGACGGCACCGCTGTTGCTGTGTGCGCTATACCTTGTTAATTTCAAGCCAATTTTCGCACAAATATACAGATAGCTTGGGAGTAGGGAATAGTTGTGATTGCAGTCCTTTTAAGGACTAGGTTACAGCATTTCCTACGACTTTTATCAGGGAGGTCTGTGCTCTTAAATAGATAGGTTGTGGGAGTAAAGACTAATTGTAATTGGAGTCCTTTTCAGGACTAGGTTACATCAGTTCCTATCAGTTTTTGCCAGGCAGGTCTGTGCCAGTGCTGTGCAAGTTTTTTTCACAGCATTTGGCTGAATCTAGCAAAGCTAATCCTTTTTGGCCTATTGCAGAGTGTGTTAGTCAGTGGAGTAGCCTATCTGTGCTGCAAGATATACCACCTGTGTATAGAATACCAATTTTTTTACTGCACCTAGTGAAGTAAAATCTTTTGGGCATAGCATCATTCTATTAGTCCATCTATACTGACCTCCATCAGGTTGCAAATTAAAACTAATTTTTATCTGCATCTACAGTACCTCTGAAAAAATATTTGGGCTTCTAGCTGTGTGTGGGACTTGTTGTATTAGTCCATCTATACTGACCTCCATCAGGTTGCAAACTGAATATATTTTTTTCTGCATCTACCTCTGAAAAAATATTTGGGCTTCTAGCTGTGTGTGGGTCTTGTTCTATTAATCCATCTATACTGACCTCCATCAGGTTGCAAACTGAATATAATTTTTTTCTGCATCTAGCTCTGAAAAAATATTTGGCCTTCTAGCAGTGTGTCGGACTTTCTCTATTAGTCCATCTATACTGACCTCCATCAGGTTGCAAATTAAAAATAATTTTTATCTGCATCTACAGTACCTCTGAAAAAATATTTGGGCTTCTAGCTGTGTGTGGGACTTGTTGTATTAGTCCATCTATACTGACCTCCATCAGGTTGCAAATTAAAAATAATTTGTATCTGCATCTACAGTACCTCTGAAAAAATATTTGGGCTTCTAGCTGTGTGTGGGACTTGTTGTATTAGTCCATCTATACTGACCTCCATCAGGTTGCAAACTGAATATATTTTTTTCTGCATCTACCTCTGAAAAAATATTTGCGCTTCTAGCTGTGTGTGGGACTTGTTGTATTAGTCCATCTATACTGACCTCCATCAGGTTGCAAATTAAAAATAATTTGTATCTGCATCTACAGTACCTCTGAAAAAATATTTGGGCTTCTAGCTGTGTGTGGGACTTGTTGTATTAGTCCATCTATACTGACCTCCATCAGGTTGCAAATTAAAAATAATTTGTATCTGCATCTACAGTACCTCTGAAAAAATATTTGGGCTTCTAGCTGTGTGTGGGACTTGTTGTATTAGTCCATCTATACTGACCTCCATCAGGTTGCAAACTGAATATATTTTTTTATGCATCTACCTCTGAAAAAATATTTGGGCTTCTAGCTGTGTGTGGGACTTGTTGTATTAGTCCATCTATACTGACCTCCATCAGGTTGCAAATTAAAAATAATTTGTATCTGCATCTACAGTACCTCTGAAAAAATATTTGGGCTTCTAGCTGTGTGTGGGACTTGTTGTATTAGTCCATCTATACTGACCTCCATCAGGTTGCAAATTAAAAATAATTTGTATCTGGACCTACAGTACCTCTGAAAAAATATTTGGGCTTCTAGCTGTGTGTGGGACTTGTTGTATTAGTCCATCTATACTGACCTCCATCAGGTTGCAAACTGAATATATTTTTTTCTGCATCTACCTCTGAAAAAATATTGGGCTTCTAGCTGTGTGTGGGTCTTGTTCTATTAATCCATCTATACTGACCTCCATCAGGTTGCAAACTGAATATAATTTTTTTCTGCATCTAGCTCTGAAAAAATATTTGGCCTTCTAGCAGTGTGTCGGACTTTCTCTATTAGTCCATCTATACTGACCTCCATCAGGTTGCAAATTAAAAATAATTTTTATCTGCATCTACAGTACCTCTGAAAAAATATTTGGGCTTCTAGCTGTGTGTGGGACTTGTTGTATTAGTCCATCTATACTGACCTCCATCAGGTTGCAAATTAAAAATAATTTGTATCTGCATCTACAGTACCTCTAAAAAAAATATTTGGGCTTCTAGCTGTGTGTGGGACTTGTTGTATTAGTCCATCTATACTGACCTCCATCAGGTTGCAAACTGAATATATTTTTTTCTGCATCTACCTCTGAAAAAATATTGGGCTTCTAGCTGTGTGTGGGACTTGTTGTATTAGTCCATCTATACTGACCTCCATCAGGTTGCAAACTGAATATATTTTTTTCTGCATCTACCTCTGAAAAAATATTGGGCTTCTAGCTGTGTGTGGGTCTTGTTCTATTAATCCATTTATACAGACCTCCATCAGGTTGCAAACTGAATATAATTTTTTTCTGCATCTACCTCTGAAAAAATATTTGGCCTTGTAGCAGTGTGTCGGACTTTCTCTATTAGTCCATCTATACTGACCTCCATCAGGTTGCAAACTGAATATATTTTTTTCTGCATCTAACCCAGCCAATAGTTTTGGCCTAATACCACAGTTTGGCCACTCAGCTCTGCTCGGTTACCATCCATTGTTTTTTTGTGCAAACAACTCCAGAGTTGTGAATTAGTTAACCACCAAAATGAGTGGAAAAAGGCCTGCTGCTGGTGGAAAGGGGAATAGGCATGTTGGGAAGGGGAAAAAAGGTTGTGTCCGTGGGGTAGGTGTTAAAGCAACAGTAACATCTGCAGAAGAAAGACCATCTTCCAGCCAAACTAAAATGTCTACTTCTTTTAGCGGACAATGTGATAAGATCCCTTTCTTACGGCCACGCCAATCGCTACAAATTCCAGATGAGGCACAAAAACAGCAGGTGCTTCAATGGATATCAAGTGCTCCTTTAAGTGGGCTCTCCTCCACATCAACGTCAACATCACAAATACTCCAGTCCTCAAAGGTGTCACCCAAATCGCACTTGCTTCCTCACAGCTCCCAAATCTCCAGCTGCCCGTCTGAGTATGAGGTAGAACAGATGGTTGAGTCTGCAGAGCTGTTTACTCATACTATAGCCTGGGAATCAGAGGTCGACTCCAGCGCTTCTGTGAATCCAGACGAGGAAATGATCTGCACTGATGCCCAGAATCTTTATGAGTCGGATCCAGGACCAGACGCAGAAGGTTCTGACCATAATGTAGACCCTCATTCCCAAACTGTAACTCCTGTTGGTGGAGACAATGAGGAAGACGATGATAAGACTCAAATACCTGATTGGAGCGACAACTTTAGTTTTTTGTCAGGGCAGGAACAGGTTGGCTCTGAGGACGACGGGTATGATAACACACAGGGTGATGATGATGAGGTTGGAGATCTCACTTACTGTCAACCCACAGTCAGCCAAGAGATGAGGTCAGCAGAGGAGGTGGAGGAAGATGCTAGTGACGACGAGGTCAGGTTGCGCCTTCCTGGACAGAGACGTAGTACTGGAAGCACGTCAACAACTGCATCCTCAAACACAACTCTGCCTCTCACCACAAGTCGTGGTGGCTCTTCAGGTCACATGGGTGCTAAGCCTTGCATAGCCTGGGCATTTTTTCAGATCGATAAAGATGACCCAACTCGTGTTATCTGTAACATTTGTCAGCAAAAGCTAAGTAGAGGCCAAAAAATACATAGTTTGAGTACTTCATGCATGAACCGGCACATGGACATGAAGCATAAGTTGCAGTGGGAAGCTCAGTGTGCTACAATGCGGCCTAGCCGGCCGGGCCAACCACCGTCTGCCATATCTTGTGCATCCGTGGCCTCTTCATCCTCTGTGACTGGGGGGACAGCAGTCACACCTGTTTTGGGGCGCAGACCTGCCACCTCTTTACCCGCAACAGCCAGCGTGATTGGCAGGTCATCATTTTCTTTGGAGGTGGTAACAGCAGCTGGTGTTGAGCGCTGTCCGACATCGATAGCACCACCTTTGGATCAAGGCAACCTAACATGTCCGCCTGCATCTTCCTCACAGACCGGCAGTTTGCCGGGGACACCCTTATCAACCCCGTCTAAGCACAATAGCCAGCCCTCGGTCCCTCAGATGTGGACAAGTAAAAGACCATTTCCTCCTAGCCATGAGAAAGCTAAGAGGTTGAATTTCACCATCTGCAAGCTCTTGGCTACAGAAATGCTGCCTTTCCGCCTGGTGGACACAGAGGATTTTCGAGACCTTATGTCCGTCGCAGTGCCCCAGTACCAGATGCCCAGTCGGCACTACTTCTCAAAGAAAGGTGTGCCTGCGCTCCACCAGCATGTCGCACACAACATCACCGCTTCTTTGAGAAACTCTGTGTGTGACAGGGTGCATTTCACCACAGACACTTGGACGAGTAGGCATGGACAGGGGCATTACATGTCGCTGACTGGGCACTGGGTAACTATGGTGACAGCAGGACAAGGGGCTGCTGTCCAAGTCTTGCCGTCCCCACGAGTTGTGCGTCAATCCTCTTTATGTCAAAGTTCCTCCACTGCTTCTGCCTCCTCAACCTCCTCTCGGTCTTCCACCTGCACCCAAAGCCTGTCTGGTCATGCCACAAGCTTTCTAACTGTGCAGAAGGGATCCTGCACACCTCCTTACTATGCTGGCAGTAGGGCTCAACGTCATCAGGCGGTTTTTACATTGAAATGTCTGGGAAATGTGAGTCACACAGCTGAGGAGTTGTGGTCAGCTCTGGAGAACCAATTTCATGAATGGTTGTCTCCACTGGACCTGAAAACAGGGAAGGCCGTGTGCGACAATGCTGCAAACCTGGGTGCGGCCCTTCGCCGGGGCAATGTCACACACGTGCCTTGTATGGCTCACGTGTTGAACCTGGTTGTCCAGCAATTTTTAGCCCACTATCCCAGACTAGATGGCCTTCTGCAGAGGGCACGGTCGCTGTGTGCTCACTTCCGCCGTTCGCATCCCGCAGCTCAGCGACTTACATCTCTACAGAAGTCGTTGGGCCTGCCACTTCACCGGCTAAAATGCGATGTGCCTACCCGGTGGAATTCAACTCTGCACATGTTGCAGCGACTGTGGCAGCACCGACAAGCCCTGGTGCAATACGTTCTGACGTATAGCCTGGGCCAACGAGATTCAGAGGTGGGGCAAATCACGCTGGAGGAGTGGTCTCAGATCAGGGACCTATGCACCCTTCTGCACAGTTTTGAAATGGCGACGAAGATGTTTAGTGCTGACGATGCCATTATCAGCATGACTATTCCGGTGATTTACATGCTGGAGCACATGTTAAACAGAATTCGGAGTCAGGTGGTGGCACAAAAGGAGGTGGAGGAAGTAGAGGAGGAGGAGTTGTATGCGGAAGGGCTAAGATCTGCAAGGTCCAGACGGTCGGCAGCACCAAGGCGGCAGGCATGTGAGGGTGGGGGAGATGGTTTTACCAGGGCGCATGGTAGCAGCCAAACTAGTGAGGAAGGTGCAGGAGCCCAGGAAGAAGTGGAGGACGAACTGATGGAAGACTCATCAGATGAGGGAGACCTTGATCACATTTCTGTTGTGCGAGGTTGGGGGGAGAGGACAGAGGAAGGAAGCATGATTGTTACCTCGCCACCAACACAACAGGGACTTGGTGCTCCTGGATGCGCAACACACATGAGTGCCTTCTTGCTGCACTACCTGCAACATGACCCTCGAATTGTGAGAATTAGAAATAATCCTGACTACTGGGTTGTCACACTGTTAGATCCCCGGTACAAAAGTAAATTTGCAGAAATTATTCCTGCCATAGAAAGGGATGCACGCATGCAGGAGTATCAGCAGAGACTGTTGCAGAATCTTACATGTGCTTTTCCACAAAATACCAATGGTGCACGTAGTGAATCTCACAGTTCCAACTTGCCAACCGTGGGACCGTCAAGTGTTCAGCACTCAAACTGTAACAGAACCACAGTATCTGGTGGTAACATCAATTTTGCGGAATCATTTCACCACTTTTTTAGCCCATCCTTTGCAAGGCCACAGGAGACAAGAAGTCTGACACATAGTCAACGCCTAGAGACGATGGTACAGGAGTATCTCCAAGTAAACATTGAAGCCACGACTGTGTCACTGGACCCTTGCTCTTTTTGGGCTTCCAATCTGGATAAATGGCCGGAGCTAGCCACTTACGCCTTGGAGATCTTGTCATGCCCCGCAGCCAGCGTTCTGTCTGAACGTGTGTTCAGCGCTGCTGGTGGTGTGCTGACAGATAAGCG
Organism: Phyllobates terribilis; assembly: GCF_046119375.1. Classification (NCBI taxonomy): domain Eukaryota; kingdom Metazoa; phylum Chordata; class Amphibia; order Anura; family Dendrobatidae; genus Phyllobates; species Phyllobates terribilis. Next base: position 595,853,799 of record NW_027362765.1, on the reverse strand, counting down.
CACGCGGCTCTCCACTGATAATGTAGACAGACTCACGTTCATAAAGATGAACAAATCATGGATCCGAAACGACTTTTCTACCCCTGTGTCATCCTGGGGAGAGTAAAAGCTTGATGATTGTTTAAAATCACCCTACCAACCGTTTTAAGCTTTCAAATTACTAATCATGTTTATCTGTATCTTGACTGGAAAATAATTTGGGCTTTGTAGCAGTGTGCAGCACTGATCCTATTAGGCCATCTATAATAAGCTCCACCAGATTTAAAATTAAAAATAATTTTTAGCTGCATCTAGCCCGGAAAATAATTTTGGGGCTCCGAGATGCGCAAGACACATAAGTGCCTTCTTGCTGCACTACCTGCAGCATGACCCTCATATTGTCAGAATTCGAAGTAATCATGACTACTGGGTTGCCACACTCTTAGATCCCCCAAACTTTTCGATCAACCTTTTCATTTTAATAAAGACCAAAAAAATGGTCATTTTTGAAATTATAAGCATTAGCAGGTTGTTAGAAACTGAAATCAAACAGTTTTCAACTCAAAACTTTATTCTAGGTGATGTTACATTTTCACATAGGACCCCTTGTTCGAAAGGAGCTTCTGAACTCTCTCGTCCATTGAATTTGTCAGGTTTTGGATGGTTTCTGCTTCAATTGTTTTGCATGAGGACAGAATACCCTCCCAGAGCTGTTGCTTAAATGTGAACTGCCTCCCGCCATCATAGACACTCCTTTTAATGATGCTCCAAAGGTTCTGAATGGGGTACAGGTCAGGGGAGCATGGGGGTCACACCATAAGTTTGTCCCCTTTTATGCCCATATCAGCCAGAGATGCAGATGTTTTATGTGCAGCATGAGATGGTGCATTTTCATGCAGAAAAATGATCTTGCTGTGAAATACACGGTTCTTCTTCTTGAACCATGGCAGGAAGTGCTGTTTGAGAAAATCCACATACATTATGGAGTTCATCTTTAGCGCCTTCAGGGATCCTAAAGGGGCCGACAATCTCTCTCCCCATGATTCCAGCCCAAAACATTACTCCACCTCCTCCTTGTTGGCGCTGTAGCCGTGTTTGCGTGGGGTGTCCATCAACCAGCCATCCTCCACTCCATCCATCTGGACCATCGAGCGCTGCACGGCACTCATCCGTGAACAAAACAGTTTTGAAATCAGTCTTCATGTAATGTTTGGCCCACTGGAGCCGTTTCTGCTTGTGTGAAGTGGATAGAGGAGGTCGACAGGATGGCGTATGCACAGCTGCAAACCTCTGAAGGACCCTGCATCTTGTTGTTCGGGGGACGTTGGAGGCACAAGCAGCTTCAAAAACTTGTCTGCTGCTATGACAAGGCTTTTTTGCCGCTGCTCTTTTAACCTGACGTAATTGCCTGTAGGAAAGAGTCCTCAATTTGCCCTTATCAGCACGCACACGTGTGTACTGTGAATCAGCTACATACTTCTTGATTGCCAAGACACTTCATCCTGATCATCGCACAATGTTGATTGTAGTCATGCCTTGACCTAAACACTCCACAATTTGTTGCTTCTCAGCAGCCGACACATCCTTTTTCTTTCCCATTTTGGCAGAAAATGTAGGCTGCTGAATAATGTGAGAGAGCCTTCTTAAGTAGTCTTGCCTTTCATTGGACACACCTGACAAACTAATTAGCACAGGTGTCTGCAATTGCTTACAGTGATATAAAGAGCCCTGACACACATCACCATCAATGAGTTTAACTGACAAACAAACAAATTCTTCCCTTATCACTCCTAAACACTTTTTGCATAATAATTTGGAACACAGTGTACATGTGCTTTTCCACAAAACACCAGTGGTTCACGTAGTGAATCTTACAGTTCTAACTTGCCAACCGTGGTCTGTATGGAGTTGTTCAATAACGGGCAAAAAATTAAGATAACATAGATGGGAGAGGTCTCTATGAATAGGAATTCCTAAGTATTTGATACCCTGACAGGGCCAGGCAAAGGGAAAGTTGGACTGGATGGAATCCTATATGGATTTGGGGAGGGAGACATCGAGGGCCTCAGACTTCGCTGCATTGATTTTAAAATTTGACCATGTAACAAAGTGATCTATTTCAGCCATAACAGCATGGATGGATATATGTGATTGAGTGATATATACTAGGACATCATCAGCAAATAGAGAGCACTTGTACTCGGTGCCTCCCACCTCAATCCACCTAATATTGGGGTTATGGCGAATTGATGAGAGCAGGTGCTCCGTCACTAGGATGTATAAGAGAGGGGACAGAGAACATCCCTGCCTTGTCCCATTGGTGATTGTGAAAGGTGATGAAAATGTTCTGACGCGCCCCCTGGGCCTTGGGACACCCGGAGCGGGACCCTTTTTGGTGGATGCTGGTGGTTGTAGTCTCCGTGGCGGCAACCCGGTTCCGTGGCTCAGGGCGGTCAAACCAGTGGCGGAACTATTTATGTGGTTTTGATGTTTAAATGTCCGACTACGCCACCCGTGGATTGCGGTCAGAATGAACCGCCGCTCCAGGGCAGACCGCTGAGGCTGGTGTTGTGGGTGCAGCAGAGCGTAGCATAACTCCCCACGGGAGGAGTATAGCCTCAGGGCAGTGTATGCGGAGGATGAGGGTGATGGTGCAGGGCAGCAGCAGTAATGACACGGAGTCAGTGATGCAGTCCAGGGCCTTTACTCACAGTTCTTATTATCCAGACCACGTCTGCAGGTAACGGCTGCCCACGTCGTACTGTGCTCACCAGGTGAGGGGCTCAGACAACTCCCAGATAACTTTGGAGTGCTTCACAGGACCCCCTTTGTGTGTCCTTTGTCTGGCCTTTCTTACCAACCCTTCTGTCCGGCTGCCGCGGGCCTCCTCTTGGTAAACTTGGCGCCAGTTTCCCTGATTCTATGTGGTGCCTTCCTAGCGGGTGTAGCGAGGGGCTGCGTCACATAAAATGTCACAGCCTCCTGTTTCTAGCTGAGGGTCGTTTCCTGCCTCCACTAGTTTCGGGGACCGGTCTCCCCCTTTGGCCTGACCCCTCCACGCAGGTGGATTCTGGCGTGCGGTGGCGACTCGCCCGTCCACACCCCTGAGATCCCTTCGTTCCTCGTTCCTGGAGCCTTCTCCGCTCCTCTTCCTTCCTTCTCCCTCTTCCAGGCCTGGGCCTCTGTTACTAGGCCCGCCTCCGGAGCAGAGCTCATGCAGAGCCCCTGCTCCCTGCCACTTCTGCTCAGACTTCTCTGCACTGAACTAAGATGGTGCCCACCTTTTATACTCCCTTCTCAATGCACCCAGGAACTGCTTCCTCCCTGCTCCTGCACTACAGGGTTCCCCTTCCTCAGTGTTCCCTCCCCCCACTCCAGCCAGGGACAGGGACTGTCGTGCCCATCTCAGGGGCATATTGGTCGCCCTGCCCCACGGCAATGTGGTGTAATGCATGCAGGTGTCGGGTCCTGATCCACACTACATCCTTACCTGAGAGTGAGATATCACACCTCTGGGTGAGGTGCAATACCTCTGTAGCAACCGAGCCCTCAGGGTGCTACAATTCCATTTATCTTCAGCCTAGGTGACGTATTGCGATACAGGGCCGTGATTTTGGCTATAAAATGGTCCCCTAGACCCCTACCCCAAGCTTTTTAAGAGAATCATATATGGCGTGCCAGGAGACTCTATGGAATGCTTTCTCAGCATCCAACGAGAGTATCTAATTACAAATTTTTAACTGCATCTAGCCCAGGAAATACTTTGTGCCTAGTAGCAGGGTCTGCTAGTCAGCGGATTATCCCGGCTGTTAAGCAAGCTACACCACCTGTAGTTTGGACACTTCATTTTTTCAAAGGAAATGCTTCGGGACCACGGGATACTCAGTGAAGAGCATCAGGAGGCACCCCAAGGCATAGGGGCTGGGACTGGCAGTAGGATGCCTTGCGGTGGACAGCCGAGCTCGATCCTTATAAAAGCTTTTTAACTGCAGCAGCTTTAGTGGACGCTACTGGAGCTGGAATTACGCGGCTGCTGGCATGAGACTTGCCCTCCAATAGATCCTTGTAAATGGATTTAAAGTGTATTCATTCAAATTAGAGAGACAATTTAAATTAAAAAGCTTAGAGCTGCCTCCACCACAGGGGGGCTCGCTCGACCCACCAGCGGACAGGCACCAGTATTGGGAGAGGGGGGCTGGCCATCAGGGTTCACCGCGGCTCTGGCACAAACCCGGCGACACGGAGGTGGCACGGGCAGGAGCGGACTGGCCGTGTCGGCTTCTCACTTTTTGGATTTTAGAAGGGCATGACATGCCTATATCTGTGTCTCCCCCTCCTTTTACTCCTCCACCTCTTTTATTTTCGCATGACTATATGTACTTGTCACTTTTCCATGTGTTAGTTATGTCTTCTGAGCAGTTTGTCAGCTTTTGGACACCTTTGAAGGTGTTTTCTATGTGTTTCTATGTGTTTTTGTTTGCCTGCCATTGGTTTTAACGGTGTTCGAAGGTGTTCGACGAACAGTTCGACGAACAGTTCGGCGAACACACGGGTGTTCGACGAACCGAACCGAACTCGAACACTACGGGGGTGGCTCAACACTAGTAGTGATTCCACTGTGCCATGAACCGGAGAGTGCCTGGAGGGCACGACGGCATACGACGCCAGTGTACCAGAGAGGAACCGAGCAGAGGAACCAGGGTCTACTCCAGGTCAGACTCCGGACACGGCTGTTGACCCACACCGAGGTATACAGGAACAGGCAGACTAGAGCGCAGGCTGGGTAGGGTCCAGTACAGACTGGTAGACAAATTTGAAAACCGCAGACGCGGTGGACAGAGCTGAGCAAAGCGAAAACCGCAGACGCGGTGGCCAGAGCTGAGCAAAGCGAGAACCGCAGACGCGGTGGACAGAGCTGAGCAAAGCGGAAACCGCAGACGCGGTGGACAGAGCTGAGCAAAGCGAAAACCGCAGACGTGGTGGACAGAGCTGAGCAAAGCGAAAACCGCAGACGCGGTGGACAGAGCTGAGCAAAGCGAAAACCGCAGACACAGTGGACAGAGCTGAGCAAAGCGAGAAACGCAGACGCGGTGGACATAGCTGAGCAAAGCGAAAACCGCAGACGCGGTGGACAGAGCTGAGCAAAGCGAAAACCGCAGACGAGGTGGACAGAGCTGAGCAAAGCGAAAACCGCAGACGAGGTGGACAGAGCTGAGCAAAGCGAAAACCGCAGACGCGGTGGACAGAGCTGAGCAAAGCGAAAACCGCAGACGCGGTGGACAGAGCTGAGCAAAGCGAAAACCACAGACGCGGTGGACAGAGCTGAGCAAAGCGAAAACCGCAGACGCGGTGGACAGAGCTGAGCAAAGCGAAAACCGCAGACGCGGTGGACAGAGCTGAGCAAAGCGAAAACCGCAGACGCGGTGGACAGAGCTGAGCAAAGCGAAAACCGCAGACGCGGTGGACAGAGCTGAGCAAAGCGAAAACCGCAGACGCGGTGGACAGAGCTGAGCAAAGCGAAAACCGCAGACGCGGTGGACAGAGCTGAGCAAAGCGAAAACCGCAGACGCGGTGGACAGAGCTGAGCAAAGTGAAAACCGCAAATGCGGTGGACAGAGCTGAGCAAAGCGAAAACCGCAGACGCGGTGGACAGAGCTGAGCAAAGCGAAAACCGCAGACGCGTTGGACAGAGCAGAGGAAAGCGAAAACCGCAGATGCGGTGGACAAGACTCTGTTCACACAGAACAGACTAGAAGGGAAAGGCAGAACCAGATACCCACAGGGTACTTGCAGAGAAGTAGCGAGTGGACCACAAACTCACAAACGGAAGTACAGTGACAACGAGCAGGAGTTAGGTACGAGTTCAGACTCTGCAGAAAAAGGGAAGGTACGGACATAGAGAAAAATAGGAAAGGGGCTAGGAGAGTATTCAGACAAGAACAGACACAGCAGCAAGATACAGGAGCGGGTCTAGGTATGAACGAACAGGCTAGGAGCGTGTTCACACAAGCCTGGAAATACAGCCTCCAGGATAGGCAGAAGACAACAGGCTAGAGAGCGTGTACTGACTGCAGATTAGAGTACACAGGTAGGACACAATACAGACACAGAAACAGATACTGCAAGACAGGTAACATACACAGGACCTGGCATGTCAGAGACAAAAAGCCATCTGACAGGGCAAGGTGCTCAGGCAAGGGTTAATTGGAGCAGCTGGTTTAAATACCAGGTGACAGACAGCAATAGGCTGAGGACGCACAAGGGGTGTGCCTGCAGCAGGTACAAAAAGCAGGAAGTGATCGGGCGCCGCCCTTAAGCAGCAGACACAGAGGCAAACAGACAGCATGGAGGGAAGCCAGAGAGACATTCTGGACTGGAGATCAAGTGCGCGCTCTTGCACAGTGGGAGATGGACCACTATGCAAGGACGCCGCCAGGTATGTTACACTCTTTAGAGAGCCAATGAACATGCAGGGATTGCCTGTCATGCACTGTAATGCAGTAGTCATGTTGGTTGTGGGCATTACAGTGATTGGCTGGCCGCACAGCGTCATCAGGTCTATATCAGACCTGGCGCCGCCTTGCTCGTTACAGTCACTCCGGATCAGACAGTGTAGGGAGAGGTGCTGCTGCGTCAGGGAGAGATTTGCTTGTGTATTAGGTAGTGTAGGGAGAAAAAACGTACATTACACATATCCATCTTAACAAACAATCATTCTGAGGACTAATCCATCTGCAGAGATATCAGGCAGGCAGGGTGTATAGGCAGGCAGTGTATGTAGCAGACTGCAGTGCATATAGCACAAGAGGCTCCATTCCAGTTCTGCCTTCTGCTGCTGTTAGATATTTCTATACAAAGTCCCAGGTCTCAGGGGCCAGGAATACTTTTCTTTGGATCTTAATCCTCATTTTTTGCTTAAAAGGCAATCCAGAGAACACAGTTTTTCTGCGCCATTTGCTTGTTGGCACTGCAGAATACAGCCAGGTCCTTTCCATATTACAGCGCTAGAAATCCAGCTATTTAAAACTGTGTTTTCTCCGTCAAACGGATCACATATACGTTGTCAGAAAATACTGCAATTTCTGACCTCCATTAAAAATTTCCTTTAGTGTGTCAGTGAAGAAATTCACAGCAGTTTGCTGTTCAAACTACTTACCTACAGGCCAGGTATTTAAAACTGTGTTTTCTCCGTCAAACGGATCACATATACGTTGTCAGAAAATACTGCCATTTCTGGCCTCCATTAAAAATTTCCTTTAGTGTGTCAGTGAAGTAATTCACCGCAGTTTGCTGTTCAAACTACTTACCTACAGGCCAGGTATTTAAAACTCTGTTTTCTCCGTCAAACGGATCACATATACGTTGTCAGAAAATACTGCCATTTTTGGCCTCCATTAAAAATTTCCTTTAGCGTGTCAGTGAAGCAATTCACAGCAGTTTGCTGTTCAAACTACTTACCTACAGGCCAGGTATTTAAAACTCTGCTTTCTCCATCACACGGATCACATATACGTTGTCAGAAAATACTGCCATTTCTGGCCTCCATTAAAAATTTCCTTTAGTGTGTCAGTGAAGCAATTCACAGCAGTTTGCTGTTCAAACTACTTACCTACAGGCCAGGTATTGAAAACTCTGTTTTCTCCGTCACACGGATCACATATACGTTGTCAGAAAATACTGCCATTTCTGGCCTCCATTAAAAATTTCCTTTAGTGTGTCAGTGAAGCAATTCACAGCAGTTTGCTGTTCAAACTACTTACCTACAGGCCAGGTATTGAAAACTCTGTTTTCTCCGTCACACGGATCACATATACGTTGTCAGAAAATACTGCCATTTCTAGCCTCCAATAAAAATTTCCTTTACTGTGTCAGTGAAGAAATTCACAGCAGTTTGCTGTTAAAACTACTTACCTACAGGCCAGGTATTTAAAACTGTGTTTTCTCCATCACACGAATCACATATACATTGTCAGAAAATACTGCCATTTCTGGCCTCCATTAAAAATTTCTTTCAGTGTGTCAGTGAAGCAATTCACAGCAGTTTGCTGTTCAAACTACTTACCTATGTAGCGTCGGCGTCCCTGCCTCCTGCTAGGCAGGGATGCTGTTCCCCTCACCTCTCCGCTCTGTGCCCGGCGTCTTCCTCCCGCTCTGCTGGCAGCACGCGCTGCTTCCCGGCCACGGTGCTTAGGCCGCGCGCGCTCCCCCTCTCTTAAAGGGGCCGCGCGCGCCGTCCTAAGGAGTCCCCGGCCAATGGCCGGAGGATTTCACCATATATAAGGCACCTCCTCCAAAATGGAGGTGCCCGAGCAATGTTGTTGCAAAGCCTTCACTCTGCTTCAGCCCTCAGGTCCCGTTTCCAGTTACCTGCCAGTCACCTGCCAGATTCCTGCCTGTTACCTGCCAGTCACCTGCCAGATTCCTGCTTGATACCTGCCAGATATCTGTTTACCTGCTTGCAAGCCTGCGGTCCGACGGTCTGCCTTCCGACACCTGCCAGTCTGTCTATGGACCAGCCTGCCCGCTCACCTGGGAGCGCTCGTCTGCTACCTGCCTGCTAGTCTACCTGGAGGCTCCGCCGTCACTTGCCGTGACCACCTGCCTGTCCAGAGACTCTTGTCTGCTCACCTGGGAGCGCTCATCTGCTACCTGTCTGCTAGCCTACCTGGAGGCTCCGCCGTCACTTGCCGTGACCACCTGCCTGTCCAGAGACTCTTGTCTGCTCACCTGGGAGCGCTCATCTGCTACCTGCCTGCTAGCCTACCTGGAGGCTCTGCCGTCACTTGCCGTGACCACCTGCCTGTCCAGAGACTCTCGCCTGCTCACCTAGGAGCGCTCACCTGCTACCTGCCTGCTAGCCTACCTGGAGGCTCTGCCGTCACTAGCCGTGACCACCTGCCTGTCCAGAGACTGTCCCTGTCACTTGCCGTGAGTACCCGTCCTTCTACCCAGAGACTGTCCCTGTCACTTGCCGTGACTACCTGCCCTTCTACCCAGAGACTGTCCCTGTCACTTGCCGTGACTACCTGCCCTTCTACCCAGAGACTGTCCCTGTCACTTGCCGTGATTACCTGCCCGTCTTCCCTGGGAGCCACCCGCTTTCTTACACAAGGACCGCCCCCTTGTACAGTTGCTCAGAGATTCCGCCTCCCAGACCCGTTACAGTTTGCTCGGGCCATGGAATCCGGTGGCACCCAAGCTCCCTCGCTCTCGGACCTATGTCATGAACTGTCCCGTCAGAGGTCCCAACAGGAGTCCATCCTGAGTCACCTGCGGAGTGTCAACTCTCGCCTGGACACTGTGTCTGCTCCACCTGCAACCACCGCTAGTGTCATGACTCGCAACCCAGCAGCGCCGCTGCCCACCAATACCATGGTATCCTGTCCCGGCCCCCGGTTTTCTGCACCTCCTCGTTTCGGAGGTGACTCCGCTCAAGCTCGGGGCTTCATAAACCAGTGCACCCTGCACTTTGAACTCTTGTCCCACCAGTTTATCTCCGACCGGTCCAAAGTAGCCTTTATCATGTCCCACCTCACAGGGGAGGCTCTGGCTTGGCTAAATCCTCTGTGGGAGAGAGGAGATCCCCTGGTGTCCGACCTGCCAGCCTTTCTCACGGCTTTCCGGAAAGTCTTCGACGAACCCGGACGGAAGACCTCATCCGCATCGTCTCTGCTACGCCTCCGTCAAGGAGATCTCACCGTGGGCCAATATGCCATACGGTTCCGTACCCTTGCTTCGTAGCTGGCCTGGGATAACGACGCTCTGGTGTCTGTCTTCTGGGAGGGTCTGTCCGGCCGTATTAAAGATTAACTCGCCGGTCGGGACATTCCTACCACTCTCGACGACTTAATAACACTTGCCACCTGGATTGACATCCGATTCCAGGAGCGCGCCAAAGAGGTCACCCGTGAGAGGAGGTTTCCACGTCTAGCCCCCACCTTCCAGAAACCCGTCACTCCCTCCGTTACTCCCCAGGCACACTCACCTGAGCCTATGCAGGTCGACCAGACCAAGATGGTCAAAACCCGTCAAGACTTACGCTGTGCCGAGGGGAGCTGCTTCTACTGTGGCAGTAAGGAGCACCGGATCCGTTCCTGCCCAGAGAGGTCGGGAAACGCCTGTGTCTAGGATCGCTCAGAGAGGTCGCCCTAGACAAAAGTAAACCCTCTCCATCTCTGATGCTGTCAGTCTCTATCACCTGCGGAGAGAACCGCTATTTCGAACTGGCTCAACTTGACTCAGGAGCTGCTGGAAATCTCATTTCTCAGTCTCTGGTAGAGAAATACCGCATTCCCACCAAACCTCTGGCCGTACCTTTATCTGTCGCCGCCGTGGATGGGGGCCTCTTATCACATCCCATCCAACTCATCACCGAATCCATAACTCTGCAGGTGGGAATACTGCATTCTGAGAGCATCTCCTTTCATGTTCTGTCTGGACTCTCTCACGCACTCTTGTTAGGCCTACCTTGGCTCCAGAAACATGCACCCGTGCTTGACTGGCAGACCGGAGAAGTCCTTCGCTGGGGACAGGACTGCCATAGGACTTGTCTAGTTCCCGTTCATCCTGCTCGTCCTTCTCCTACCCCAGTCAGTCTACCCGGTCTACCGGTTCCCTATTGGTCTTATGCGGATGTCTTCAATAAAAAAGAAGCAGAGACATTACCCCCTCATAGACCATACGATTGTCCAATCGACCTGATACCCAGCTCTACTCCTCCCCGTGGGCGTATCTACCCTTTGTCCGCAGCGGAGACCCGGTCCATGTCAGAATATATTGAGGAGAATCTGGCCCGGGGATTTATCCGGAAATCTACCTCCCCGGCGGGAGCAGGCTTCTTCTTTGTCAAAAAGAAGGACGGCTCACTCCGTCCATGTATAGATTATAGAGGCCTTAACCAGATTACAGTGAAGAATAAATACCCCCTCCCGCTCATTCCTGAATTATTTGACCACCTGAGGGGGGCTAGAATCTTCACCAAACTGGATCTCCGTGGGGCGTATAACCTGGTCCGTATCCGTCAGGGGGATGAGTGGAAGACGGCATTCAACACCCGGGACGGCCACTATGAGTACCTTGTAATGCCCTTCGGTCTCTGTAACGCTCCTGCCGTCTTTCAAGAGTTGGTCAATGACATCTTCCGTGACCTTCTCTACTCCTGCGTGGTGGTGTACCTGGACGACATCTTGGTCTTCTCTCCGGACCTTCCTACTCACCGGAGGGATGTTCGTCAGGTCCTGCTCAGGCTCAGGCAGAACCACCTCTACGCTAAATATGAGAAGTGCATCTTTGAGCAGACCTCTCTTCCATTTCTGGGCTACATAATCTCTCAGACTGGCCTACAAATGGATCCTGAGAAACTGTCTGCCATCCAGAAGTGGCCCCGACCAGATGGGTTGAAGGCTATTCAGCGGTTCCTGGGCTTCGCCAACTATTACCGCCTCTTCATACCGCACTTCTCTTCCCGGACTGCCCCTATCTCTGCGCTCACCCGTAAGGGTACTAATCCCAGAAGATGGCCGCCCGAAGCTGAGGAGGCCTTTCTTTCCTTAAAACAGGCCTTCTCCTCCGCCCCGGTGCTGCATCGTCCGGACGGCAACAAACAATTCTTCCTAGAAGTTGACGCTTCCTCCTCCGGAGCCGGGGCGGTACTTACCCAAAAGTCATCTTCCGAAAGAATGGTAACCTGCGGTTTTTTCTCCAAACTCTTCTCCTCTTCTGAGCGCAACTATTCTATTGGAGACCGTGAATTGTTAGCCATTAAGCTGGCACTGGAGGAGTGGCGTTACCTGCTCGAGGGGGCTCTTCACCCGGTAATAATTTACACGGACCACAAGAACTTGGCTTACCTTCAGAGCGCCCAGAGACTTAACTCGCGACAAGCCCGGTGGTCCTTGTTTTTTGCCCGCTTTGATTTTGTTCTTCATTTTCGCCCGGCAGACAAAAACATCAAAGCTGACGCCTTGTCCCGATCCTTCCTGGTGTCTGATCTAGAGGAGGAACCTAAGTACATCATTGATCCCGCCAGAGTAATGCAAGTGGCTCCCGTGAATCTAAATCGTCTCCCTCCCGGTAAGACGTTTGTAACTGTACCTGATCGGAAGAAGGTCCTACACTGGGGTCATTCGTCTAAGCTAGCTGGCCACGCCGGTCAGAAAAAGACCCTCCAGCTGTTTACCTGGCATTACTGGTGGCCTACCCTGCACAAGGATGTAATAGACTTTGTTTCTGCCTGTGTGTCCGGCGCCCGCAACAAAGTTCCGAGACACCTGCCAGCCGGTCGCCTTCTTCCTCTTCCAGTACCGGCTGCCCCGTGGCAGCATATTGCTATGGACTTTATAACGGATCTTCCTGTCTCTGCCGGTTGTACGGTCATTTGGGTGGTCGCTGATCGCTTCTCCAAGATGGCGCACTTCATTCCCCTGCCGGGTCTCCCGTCTGCACCCGAACTGGCTAAAGACTTTATCCGCCACATCTTCCGTCTCCATGGCCTGCCCCTCCACATCGTGTCAGATCGTGGGGTTCAGTTCACCTCACGCTTCTGGAGAGCCACATGTAAGTTGCTTGACGTCACTCTGGACTTCTCCTCCGCTTACCATCGACAGTCCAATGGTCAAGTGGAGCGGATCAATCAGAACCTGACAAGTTACCTCCTGCACTTCGTTAATGCCCACCATTCGGACTGGGTGGATCTCCTACCATGGGCCGAGTTCTCTTACAATAATCACGAGAGCGAATCTTCCTCCAAATCCCCGTTTTTTGTAGTCTTCGGTCAGCATCCTCGGATCCCATTTCCCGTCTCCACCTCGGTGGACAATCCGGCTGCGGAATCTCTCGTTCGCGAATTCTCCTCCATTTGGGAGAGTACCCGATCCGCACTCCTTCAGTCGTCCGAACGGATGAAAAAACACGCTGACAAGAAACGCCTGGATCCTCCACAATTCCGTCCTGGAGATAAAGTCTGGCTCTCGTCCAAATATGTCCGGCTCAAGATTCCCTCCTACAAGTTAGGGCCTCGGTTCATCGGCCCACTGGAAGTTATCAAACAGATCAACCCGGTGGCCTATAAATTAAAACTCCCGGCCAACTTACGGATCCCTAACTCCTTCCATGTATCTCTCCTCAAACCCGTGGTACTTAACTCTTTTTCCAAGTCTACAGGTACGCCACCTGCTCCGGTTTCCGCTGAGAACGAGTTTGAGGTAGAGAACATTCTGGCCACCAAAAGGGTAAGAGGAAAAACCTTTTTTCTGGTAGATTGGAAGGGGTTTGGTCCTGAGGAGAGAACGTGGGAGCCCCGGGAGAACATCCATGCCCCTCTCATCCTTGATAAATTTCTCTCTGGCCTAAAAAAGGGGGGGCCTAAAGGGGGGGGTACTGTAGCGTCGGCGTCCCTGCCTCCTGCTAGGCAGGGACGCTGTTCCTCTCACCTCTCCGCTCTGTGCCAGGCGTCTTCTTCCCGCTCTGCTGGCAGCGCGCGCTGCTTCCCGGCCACGGTGCTTAGGGCGCGCGAGCGCGCGCTCCCCCTCTCTTAAAGGGGCCGCGCGCGCCGTCCTAAGGAGTCCCCGGCCAATGGCCGGAGGACTTCACCATATATAAGGCACCTCCTCCAAAATGGAGGTGCCCGAGCAATGTTGTTGCAAAGCCTTCACTCTGCTTCAGCCCTCAGGTCCCGTTTCCAGTTACCTGCCAGTCACCTGCCAGATTCCTGCCTGTTACCTGCCAGTCACCTGCCAGATTCCTGCCTGTTACCTGCCAGTCACCTGCCAGATTCCTGCTTGATACCTGCCAGATATCCGTTTACCTGCTTGCAAGCCTGCGGTCCGACGGTCTGCCTTCCGACACCTGTCAGTCTGTCTATGGACCAGCCTGCCCGCTCACCTGGGAGCGCTCGTCTGCTACCTGCCTGCTAGTCTACCTAAAGGCTCCGCCGTCACTTGCCGTGACCACCTGCCTGTCCAGAGACTCTTGTCTGCTCACCTGGGAGCGCTCATCTGCTACCTGCCTGCTAGCCTAACTGGAGGCTCCGCTGTCACTTGCCGTGACCACCTGCCTGTCCAGAGACTTTCGCCTGCTCACCTAGGAGCGCTCACCTGCTACCTGCCTGCTAGCCTACCTGGAGGCTCTGCCGTCACTAGCCGTGACCACCTGCCTGTCCAGAGACTGTCCCTGTCACTTGCCGTGAGTACCCGTCCTTCTACCCAGAGACTGTCCCTGTCACTTGCCGTGACTACCTGCCCTTCTACCCAGAGACTGTCCCTGTCACTTGCCGTGACTTCCTGCCCTTCTACCCAGAGACTGTCCCTGTCACTTGCCGTGATTACCTGCCCGTCTTCCCTGGGAGCCACCCGCTTCCTTACAAGGACCGCCCTCTTGTATAGTTGCTCAGAGGTTCTGCCTCCCAGACCCGTTACAACCTACAGGCCAGGTATTGAAAACTCTGTTTTCTCCGTCACACGGATCACATATACGTTGTCAGAAAATACTGCCATTTCTGGCCTCCATTAAAAATTTCCTTTAGTGTGTCAGTGAAGCAATTCACAGCAGTTTGCTGTTCAAACTAGTTACCTACAGGTCAGGTATTGAAAACTCTGTTTTCTCCATCACACGGATCACATATACGTTGTCAGAAAATACTGCCATTTCTGGCCTCCATTAAAAATTTCCTTTAGTGTGTAAGTGAAGCAATTCACAGCAGTTTGCTGTTCAAACTACTTACCTACATGCCAGGTTTTTAAAACTCTGTTTTCTCCGTCACACAGATCACATATAAGTTCGCTCCAAACTCAGTCATTTGTAGTGAGCGTGGAAGATACTGTCCTGCATTTAAAATGGGCAAGGCACATGGCAAGGCACGGGGAACTGGACGTGATGGTAATGGTGCATGCAGAGGCCGAGGACAAGGCCGTGGGCAAGCCGAAACTGTGCCACAACAAACACCCCACATCTTGTCGCCTGACCTACCTGTCCCAATTTCTAGGGGACCGCAGTACACCACTATTGAACCCAGAGCAGTGTCAAAAGGTTGTTGGTTGGATAGCGGATAATGCTTTCAGTCACTTTGCCACCACCACCACCAACACCCTGTCTTCCACACGGTCAAGTCTCAGTAAACGTGAGTCTGGACCGCATATTCCTCACCTTGATCCTCCTTCCTCCAACCATGCCGAGTACCCAGAGACAACTGATCCCACACTTGGACACTCTGAAGAGCTGTTCACTTTTCCATTTATAGATTCGGGCCTCTCGCCCGGTCCACTTGAAGCGGGGCAAGAGGAGATCGCTTGTAGCGATGCCCAAATATTTGAGCAGCCACGGTCACACAAAGGCGACGGTGGGAAAGTGTCACAAGAGGTGGACGATGATGAGACACAATTGCCAGAAAGTCAGGAGGAGGACCAGGGTGCGGAAGTGGAAGACGGGGTGGTGGATGATATAGTAACTGACCCAACCTGGCAGGAGGACATGCAGAGCGAGGACAGCAGCACACAGGGGGAGGGAGGCAGAGCACCCCAACAGGCAGGAAGAAGCAGTGTGGTGGCCGCAGACAGAAGGCAGGCAACCGTTCCCAGTAACGCCAACACAAAGGAAGTTGCCAGTACAACTGTTAGGTCTTTCTGAGTCTGGTTGTTTTTTAAAGACTCTGCCGATAACCCCAAAAAGGTCATTTGCACCACCTGCCAGGCCAGCATCAGCAGGGGTGATAAAACGACCAGCCTAACCACCACCACCATGATCAGGCACATGGCAGCAAAGCACCTGACTTTGTGGGCCGAACCCCAGGGTCCAGGAACAGTGTCTGCAGGTGGCACCATTGCTTATTCCGCTGTTGTGCATGCAGCCAATCCCCTGTCCATGGTGCATGCGAAGATGCCTCCTGCCCTGCACCTGTCGTTGTACACTCTCAAGTAGCAGCATCAGGAAGCACGTCCATGTCCTTATTCCAGCGCAGCGTTCAGTTGTCCATACCCCAGTCCTTGGAACGCAAGCACAAATATGCAGCCAACACCCCTCAGGCTTCACTACTAAATTCTCACATTTCACGACTGCTTGCGCTCGAAATGTTGCCTTTTAGGCTCGTGGAGACAGAAGCATTCCGCAACCTGATGACGGCCGTCCCTCGGTACTTGATCCCCAGCCGCCATTATTTCTCCCGGTGTGCCGTCCCCGCATTACACAAGCACGTGTCCCAAAACATTAGCTGTGCCCTCAACAACGCACTTACCGGTAAAGTCCACCTAACCACGGACACGTGGACAAGTGCTTGTGGGCAGGGACGGTACATCTCGCTGACGGCACACTGGGTTAACATAGTGGAAGCCGGGACCCAGTCGGACCTTGGGACGGAACACGTCCTCCTGACGCCAAGGATTGTGGGCCCTAGGTCAGTCAGGGTTGCCCCCACGGTCTACAGCTCCTGCACCTCATCCTCCTCCTCCTCTTCAGCCTCCATCTTCGAAATGACCACATCAGTCACAAGCTGGAAGCACTGCAGCACTGCCTCGGCCAAGCGGCAACAGGCTGTGCTGAAGCTAATATGCTTAGGTGACAAACCACACAATGCTGAAGAGTTGTGGACAGCTCTGAAAGAGCAGGAAGATCTGTGGCTCACACTGCTGAACCTACAGCCAGGCATGGTCGTGTGTGACAATGGCTGGAACCTGGTGGCGGCTCTGAGGCGAGGCTAGCTCACACACGTACCATGCCTGGCCCATGTGCTTAACCTTGTGGTTCAGCGGTTTCTCAAATCCTACACAGAGCTGCAGGATCTGCTTGTTAACCCTAGAACGCATACCTGGGGCCTCGCAGGCCCGCCCTGTTAATTGTTTTCTATTTTCTGCAAGATTACTTTAGTTAGAATTTTGAAACTCTAGGTATTCCTCAGGTATATAGTTGTTTGTCATTTTTGTTTGAGTTATTCCATGTTATTTGCACACGGGCCTAAAAGGCCCCAGGTATGTGAAAATGTAGATTTTTATGGTCATGCGTTCTAGGGTTAAAGTACACCGCCTGTGTGCCCATTTTAGAAAGTCAGCAACAGCTTCCGCCTCCCTTGCAGTGTTTCAGCAGCGTTTGCAGCTTACGGCTCACAGACTGGTGTGTGATGTCCCCACGCGTTGGAACTCTACACTGCATATGTTGGGAAGGATTTGTGAGCAGAAGAGGGCAGTTGTTGAGTACCAGCATCAACAAGGCCGTCGGTATTCAGTTCAGACTCCACACATAAGACCTCAGGAGTGGACATGGATGTCAGACATACAGTATGTACCATCCTCCAAAACTTTGAGGGCTCCACCAAGATAGTGAGTGGCGATGACGCCATAATTAGCATCACCATCCCGCTTCTCTTTCTTCTGAAACGCTCTCTGCTCACAATCAAAGAGGATGAATTGCAGGTGGAGCACGATGGGATGGAGTAAGGAACCATACAGGGTGATTACACACAGCCAAGCCTCATCTCATCCCAATGTGGATTGGGTGACAATGAGGAAGAGGAGGAGGAGGAGGAAGGACAGGAGCTAGTTTCATGCACTATAGACGGTACTACCTGCACAGCTGTCATACCGTCTGTTCAGCGTGGATGGCCAGAGGACAGAGAGGAGGAGGAGGAGAGCATGGTCAGTCATCCTCTTGGTGAGGACACGGAAGTCTTGCCTGTTAGTAGTCTGGCATGCATGGCTGAGTTTGTTACGCTGCCTTTCCCATGACCCTCGCATTCTCAAAATTTTGGGTGACAGTCATTACTGGTTGGTGACACTTCTAGACCCACGCTACAAGGAGAACTTTATATCTCTTATTCCTGAGGCGGACAGGTCTACAAAAATGGGGCTGTACCAGAAGGCCCTTGTTGCGGAACTATTAAAAAAATTCTCATCTGAAAACGCTGGCGGCAGAGGGCACACTTTGTTGGACAACCAAGGAGTACAGGTGAGAGAGACACAACTTCAATCCAGCAGAGGCAGAGGAACACTGTCAAAGTTCTGGGAGAGTTTTCTCAGACCCTCCCATCGCACAGGCCCTGAGGCGCTGGGTACTCTCACAAGGAGTGAAAAGTTTGGGAAGATGCTGAGGGAGTTCCTTGCCGACTGTACCAACATCCTCCGTAATTCCGCTGTGCTTTATAATTATTGGATATCCAAGCTGGATACGTGGAATGAACTGGCTCTCTATGCCGTGGAGGTCCTGGCCTGCCCTGCCACCAGCGTTTTATCAGAGCGGGTTTTTAGTGCGGCTGGTGGAATTATAACTGATAAGCGCATCCGCTTGTCAACTGAAAATGCTGACAGGCTGACTCTTATAAAAATGAACAAGGGCTGGATTGGGCCAGACTTCTCAACACCACCGAATGATAGCAGCGTAACATAAACTCAAATCCAGTGTCTTTTCTTGGGAGGTGTATTCCCATGCACCTTTTCACACCCACACATGGGTATACGCTTCCTGATTTTGGCTATTTGCTCTTGTCCTCCTCCTTCTCCTCATCCCCCACCACCATATCACTAGGGTGACCCGTGGTCCATGATGCAACACCCACATAATTTTTTTAAAGGGTGTTTTGATGCCCGTAAAAAAAAATTTTTATACAGTATGTTCATGTATACCCCCCAGGGGTAAATGTTTGTCAGCCCATACACTTAGTGCATTACAAATATAGGAGGCCCGCTCCTTTCTAATGGGAAAAAAATTTTATGAGGCCTTTCCAAGGGGCATTGAAGTGCCTCCAAATTTTTGGCAGCCCTTGCATTCACTGCATAGGCCAACACTATGGGAGACTCTCTCCTTTTTAATGAGAATTTGTCATTACTGTGGCCCTGCTCTATGTGTCTTTAAATTCTTAGTGGGGTTTTTCCTAAAATTGGTCAGCCGTTGGACTCACTGCATACCCTATAACTGTATAGCAGACCCTCTCCTTTCTAATGGGAACATGTCATACTTGTTAGTGTGGCCCTGCTCTGTGTGTCTTTAAATTCTTAGTGGGGTTTTTTCTAAAATTGGTCAGCCGTTGGACTCACTGCATACCCTATAACTGTATAGCAGACTCTCTCCTTTCTAATGGGAACATGTCGTACTCGTTACTGTGGCCCTGCTCTGTGTGTCTTTAAATTCTTAGTGGGGTTTTTTCTAAAATTGGTCAGCCGTTGGACTCACTGCATACTCTATAACTGTATAGCAGAATCTCTTCTTTTTGTCGTTACTGTGGCCCTGCTCTATTTGTCTTTAAATTCTTAGCGGGGTTTTTCCCAAATTTTGGTAGCCTTTGCAGTCACAGCATGGGCATGAACACTATAGGAGACCCACTCCATTATAATGGGAACATTTTTTTTACTGAGACCCTCCTTTATGTGTCTTCAAAGGGGTATTGGGTTGCGTCCACATTTTTGGCAGTCCTTGCAGTCACTAGATACGCAATAACAGTATAGGAGACCCACTTGTTAATAATGGGAACAACAAAGCATAGCCGGCTGATGGCTCTCTAACAATAGCGAGGGCCGACTGCTGGCCTTTTAAGAATAGTAGGGGCCGTCTGATGTACCTATAAAAATAGGCTTTATGACTTTCAGAGTCCCTCCATCATAAATAAAACAGGATGTGTCTGATGATGTGTCACACACCACATTGCCAGATAAGGTTGTAAAATGTTAAAATGACATTTCCCGGTGAATGCATTTGTCTTAAAAAATAACGTAAAAAAAACAAAACAATAGGATCTTTCTTTAGTATAAAAAACAGCGTCACCAATTTAACCTCAATGTAATCACATTGTTCAGCTCATGCACCTCCTCCTCCATCTCCGAAATGACCACATCAGTCACAAGCTGACAGCACTGCAGCACTGCCTTGGCCAAGCGGCAACAGGCTGTGCTTAAGATAACTTGCTTAATGCTTAATTGACAAACCGCCCAGCGCTGCAGAGTTGTTGAAAGCTGTAACACAGCAGCCTGATCTGTGGCTCTCACCGCTGAACATACAGCCAGGCATTGTCGTGTGTGACAATGGGCGGAACCTGGTGACGGAGAAATGACAGCTGGAGTAGATACGGTTTCCCTCTATGCCAGTACTTTCACCGAGCTAAATACAACTCTCAGCAAAAACAGTTGTGGACTGGCTCCGTACCGTACATGGCCACATTCACCTGTCCACGTGTTTGTGGTTAGGCGGTCCTTCCCAGTAAGTGCACTGGGGAGGGCACGGGTAATGTTGTGGGACCCATGCTTGTGGAAGGCGGAGACGATACCAGGAGAAACAGTGGCGGCTGGGGACCGAGTATGGACACCCGGCAGCCGCCGGCAAGAGGTTGTGAAAAGCTTCCGCCTCCACGAGCTTAAAAGGCCATATTTCAAGTGCAAACAGCTGCCCAGAAATCTGGCAGTTTAGTGTTGCGGCCTGTGGGTGGGTGGCTGGCTGGCTGCATACTTGCACTTGCATTCCAAGTAACAGAAAACTAAGCATATAGCGGCCTCTATCATCATCATGGCCTCACCTCGGCACTATGAACTCTCCTGAAGGAGAAGCCAGGGCCCGCCGGAGGAATCTCCGGTTCTCTGGTGGGCCCGTCCAACCCTACCGAGAAGCAGCCCTGGCTAAGAAAAGTGTGGAGGAAGGTTCCCGGACACTCTGTGGCTGCTTTTTTAATGTGGATCGGCCATGCTTATGCATGTTATTTCTTAAACCGCATTACAGATCAGGCCATTGTCCAACTCTGTATTCAAGAAATTAAATGCGCAAAGAAAGATGTGTGTGTGTCAAAGCACCACCGACAAGTGCGAGTTGATGTTGGACGGGCTGCCATTGCTTCTGCAACAAGCTGCATTAGAGGACTTCCCGGGAGAAATGACACGCAGGGTAGATACGGTTTCCCTCTATGCCAGTCCTTTCACCGAGCTAAATACAACTCTCAGCAAAAAAAATTGTGGACTGACTCCGTACCGTCCCTGGCCACATTCACCTGTCCACGTGTTTGTGGTTAGGTGGTCCTTCCCAGTAAGTGCACTGAGGAGGGCACGGGTAATGTTGTGGGACCCGTGGTTGTGGAAGGCGGAGGCGACACCGGGAGAAACAGTGGCGGCTGGGGACCGAGTATGGACACCCGGCCGCCGCCGGCATGAGGTTATGAAAAGCTTCTGCCTCCACGAGCCTAAAAGGCCACATTTCAAGTGCAAGCAGCTGTCAAAAATTTGGCAGTATAGTATTCCAGCCTGTGGGTGGGTGGCTGGCTGGCTGCATACTTGCGCTTGCATTCCAAGGAATGGAGTAGGGACAACTGAACGCTGCACTGGGTCAAGGACATGGACGGTGATTGTTGCAAGTCTGCAACGACAGGTGCATGGCGGAGGCATCTTCGCATGCGCCAAGGATCACTTATGATGGACACACTTTTAGGCAGTGACCTGGGAGTCAGAAATGCTTTCAGAGGTCTTCCCCATGCTGTTCCCATGTCTTTTCAGCACTGTTTGCATGTGTCTGATGATGTGTCATACACCATATGGCCAGATAAGGTTGTAAAATGTTAAAATGACATTTCCCAGTGAATGCATTTGTCTTTGTTGAAAGCAATGCAAAAGCGCAAAAACGCATCAAAAACGCTACGTGTGAACATAGCCCAAGGTGTGGAGGAGTATTTTTGTTTTTGGTTATTTATTTTGCTTTATATACATTGTACATGTCATGGAAAGGATGTTCCTTAACATATTTCCCAGGAAAATCCATTTTGGTTTTGTTATGTTTTATTGTGAGTCCGTAAAAGTGGCGTAATATCTGTGACAACGTTGTTGACAGCAGTGACCTGGGAGTCAGAAATGCTTCCAGGGGTCTTCCCCATGCTGTTCCCATGTCATTTGAGCACTGTTCCCAACGATTTGGGCAATTTTTAGGCCCTCTGCAGACCGCCGGGGGGAGCCGCCTGAAAAATGCCCGAGTTTCCCATAGACTTACATTGGGCTCGTTGCTCGGGTCGAGCACCCAAGTATTCCAATTTGCTCGACCCGAGCAACGAGTACCCGAGCATTTTAGTGCTCGCTCATCACTAATAATAACTCCAAGTCATACAGTACAGATACAGAATAATATTTACATCCAGTGACTTACCCTGACATCTTGTCTGATTAGTTTTCAGTTGTTTCTTCTCCGCCTGGTCAGACCTTCATGTCAACATTTTTCTTGTCAACACATCAAACTTTGCAGCTTCAAATCCTGAATGTTTTTGTAACATCCCTGGCAGCGTGCTTGCATGGCTTACCATCTCCCACCATGCAAGACTGCAGTTTTACCTTTCAGGCCAGACTGCACATTTTGCTCCAGTACCTGCTGTTTGTATGTCTCTTGTCTGCTGGCTTAGGGCGTCAGCGCTGTTGCTTTCTGATTCTTAAAGCTACAGTGTGCGCAGTCCTAATGCATCCCCAGCCTATTGCTGTGAGTCACTGGATACTTAAACCCCCTCCACCCAGTAGGAGGTGCCTGAGCAACACTTTCCATCTGTGTGTTTATTGCAACTGAGTTGCCAGGTCCTGTCCTGACTCTAGTCAGTTTCTGCCACCCTGGGGGCTGAGTACCCAGGGCCGCTACCTGTACCTGTGACTTCTAGTCAGTTTCTGCCACCCTGGGGGCTGAGTTCCCAGGCTCGTTCCTGTATCTTGTTCCTGGTTCAGATCCTGTCTGAACAGTGTCCTAGTCCGTTACTTGTTTGTCTCTATGTCTGTATCTTCCCTTTTCCTGCAGTATCTGAACCTGCACCTAACTCCAACTCGTTGTCTCTGTACTACTGTTTGTGAGTTTTGTGCCCACTCGCTACTTCATTGCAAGTACCTTGTGTATATCTGGTTCTGCTCGTTCTCTTTCCCTGCCTCTGTATCTAGCTCCTGTGTTGCAGCTATCTTCTTGTGTTTTCCAGTCTGTTCCATGTGAACAGAGCCCTGTTCTGTCTAACGCATCTGCGGGTTTTGCTCTGCTTCGCTAGTTCACCGCATCTGCGGTTTTGCTCTGCTTTGCTTGTTCACCGCATCTGCGGGGTTTGCTCTGCTTTGCTTGTTCACTGCATCTGCGGTTTTGCTCTGCTTTGCTTGTTCCCCGCATCTTCGGGTTTTGCTCTGCTTTGCTTGTTCACCGCATCTGCGGTTTTGCTCTGCTTTGCTTGTTCACCGCATCTGCGGTTTTGCTCTGCTTTGCTTGTTCACCGCATCTGCGGTTTTGCTCTGCTTTGCTTGTTCGCCGCATCTGCGGGTTTTGCTCTGCTTTGCTTGTTCACCGCATCTGCGGTTTTGCTCTGCTTTGCTTGTTCACCGCATCTGCGGTTTTGCTCTGCTTTGCTTGTTCACAGCATCTGCGGTTTTGCTGTGCTTTGCTTGTTCACTGCATCTGCGGGTTTTGCTCTGCTTTGCTTGTTCACCGCATCTGCGGTTTTGCTCTGCTTTGCTTGTTTACCGCATCTGCGGTTTTGCTCTGCTTTGCTTGTTCACCGCATCTGCGGTTTTGCTATGCTTTGCTTGTTCACCGCATCTGCGGGTTTTGCTCTGCTTTGCTTGTTCACCGCATCTGCGTTTTTGCTCTGCTTTGCTTGTTCACCACATCTGCGGGTTTTGCTCTGCTTTGCTTGTTCACCGCATCTGCGGTTTTGCTCTACTTTGCTTGTTCTCCGCATCTGCGGGTTTTGCTCTGCTTTGCTTGTTCACCGCATCTGCGGGTTTTGCTCTGCTTTGCTTGTTCACCGCATCTGCGGTTTTGCTCTGCTTTGCTTGTTCACCGCATCTGCGGGTTTTGCTCTGCTTTGCTTGTTCACCGCATCTGTGGGTTTTGCTCTACTTTGCTTGTTCACCGCATCTGCGGTTTTGCTCTGCTTTGCTTGTTCACCGCATCTGCGGGTTTTGCTCTGCTTTGCTTGTTCACCTCATCTGCGGTTTTGCTCTGCTTTGCTTGTTCACCGCATCTGCGGGTTTTGCTCTGCTTTGCTTGTTCACCGCATCTGCGGTTTTTCTCTGCTTTGCTTGTTCACCGCATCTGCGGTTTTGCTCTGCTTTGCTTGTTCACCGCATCTGCGGTTTTGCTCTGCTTTGCTTGTTCACCGCATCTGCGGTTTTGCTCTGCTTTGCTTGTTCACTGCATCTGCGGGTTTTGCTCTGCTTTGCTTGTTCACCGCATCTGCGGGTTTTGCTCCGCTCTGCTTGTCTACCGCACCTACGGCTCTGTTCCTGTATCCCAGTCTGTACTGGTCCCTATCCTGCCTACATTCCTACTTGCCAGTACCCGCCTGTCTGCATGTCAGCCGTGCCTGCCTGTGCCCACCTGTCAGCATATCAGCCGTGCCTGTCAATATCCACCTGTCTGCATACCAGCCGTGCCTGCCAGTACCCACCAGTCAATATGCCAGTTTAACCTGCCTGTTCCTGCATTCCCCGGCGTGGGTCAACAGCTGTGACCGGGGTCTGACCTGGAGTAGCACCTGGTCCCTCTGCTCGGTTCCTCCCTGGTTCACGGAGTCGACTGAGCCGCCGTGCGACCTTGGTCGGATCGGGTTGATACTTAGTTACGCCCCTCCAAGCACTCCTCGGTTCATGGTACAGTGGGATCACTAATCACGCTCACGCTAGTCTGCCTGGGCGTGTGCATAACAGTGTACACATAGCCTTATTACCTGTCCTGTGTCCTCCCCCTCCCCCTATTAATCCCTGATAATCATAATGAATTAGGGGGTGGGAAAAGATGTTATCAGGGTCTTATAATGAAATGGGGGGTGGGAGAGCATGCTATCAGGTTCATTGCAAAATTTGGACATTCTAGATCCTATAAAGACATATGTTTTTGTACCTCCCCCATATAATTATCTCCCTCATTCTGGGCCTCATCCTAAAATAATGTGTCCCATCCTGGGCCACTTCCTGGTATTATGTTCCCCATCCTGAGCACCTCCCTGGTATAATATCCCCCATACTGGGCCTTTTTCTGTTATAATGTCCCCCATCTTGGGGGGCATCTTCATGGTATAATGTCCCCCATACTGGGCTCCTTTATGGTATAATGCCCACCATCCTGGGCTCCTTCATGGTATAATGTCCCCCATCCTGGACCCCTGCATGGACACCTTCCCTCATCCTGGGCTTATTCATGGTATAATGTTCCCCATCCTGGGCCTCTTCATGGTATAATATCCCTCATCCTAGGCCTCTTCATGGTATAATGTCCCCAATCCTGGACCCCTTCACTGTATAATGTCCCCTATCCTGGGCCCCTTGCAATAATAATGTTCACTGTTCTTTTGTTCTCTAACATGTTTGAAAAAAAAAATTCTGGCCTGCCATGGTGCCTGACATCACTGCCATTCATCGCTTTTTCGAAAATGTGAAAAGTACATGTAAAATTATAAGCATACATATTCCATATATACCAGGAAAATAAATTGACATATAAATGCTTTTGCTATATAAAGTAGACATGTAAGAACTGTTTTAATGGCATTTTTCAAATTTTCTAAATTATTATTTTTTTCTTAATTGAAAACATATCAACTTAATTTACTATTAATGCCTATTATAATGTGCCACAAAAAAGACAATTTCAAAATCACTTGGATAAAAAAGTCATCCCAAAGTTATTATTTCCTAAAGTGACACATGCTAAATTTGAAAAAAAGGGGCTATGTCTTAATGTCCTAAATAGGCCACATCATTAAGGGGTTAATCATGGTCCATATGTATAAACTTTTTTTTATTTTTTTCTTAATTTTAGATGCAATGAAATATAAAATTTGTAATTAACATCCAACATTGCTGGAAAATGTAGTGTATATTTTGATGAGGTTAATTCCTGTTTTTAAACTGATGTGCTTTTTTTTTTTAGATATTATTTATCTGCTGGAATAATTTGGCTTATATACCATAAACTCATAAATCTGTTGTTTCAAAATAGTATCTGGATGTTCTCTGAAACTTTCAGTTACATAAAGAAAAATGTTTAAAATAGAAAAATAATTTTAAGAAATTTCTAACTGAAATTGAATTGGAAACTGCCTCACCATTGCCCTACCTGAATGATTTATCTTAAAAGTTTTGTTTGGAAATTCATATGCAACAGATTTGCCGCAGTAATTTCTGTGACTGTTCCATATGGCTGGGACTAAACAGTGACATGTGACGCAACACTGAAATTGCAGTGACACATTGCAACAATGGATATAATGACTTCCTAGCCACTGCAACTTGTGAATACTGCGACACAGAGTCAGAAATGTTTTCAAATGCGGATTTTTCGTCGCTGGCCGCAAGTTTCATGTGACACACTTGTGATAGACTTCAATGCATGTTGTACGCAATATATGATTTGCATGCGACTTATCTGTTACGTAGGCTGTTTTATTAACAGCAAAATCACAGCTCTAAAATAGACGTATGACAGCAAGTCGCAGTCAAATTGCACAAATATTTTTGAACTATGACTTTTCAGAGAATTGCGGCCATGTAGCACATGCTGCAATATAGCCCCAACCTAACTCTGAATAGGATTTGTAGAAATAGACACACGTGCCGCAGAAACATTCCTATTCCAATTTTTAAGTCAAATTTTTTCAATATATATAACTTTTCATGAAAGTCGTAGAACTTTTGCAGTTTCTTTTTTTTAAGTAATTAAAATGATAAATGTTAACCTTCATTGTCAAAACAATGAATTCAATTACTCTAAATAAGAGCAAAGTGTAATCATTATCATATCTGGTGGCTTTAACATTGATCAGAATTTCTGAATCTCCCAGAATTATGTCTGTTCATGATCTGTGTCTAGCATTGGAATTCCCTGTTCACATAGGGGTTCTGCGTGTGGGAAAAAAGGCAAACACTTTTCAAATTCTGGACAATACCCTCTAAAACTGTAGTCTCACTCCATTAATTTATGCACCCTAGCTTTCTCATTAATTCAAGAACCAGGTCACTGCCAATCTGTATACACTAGCTTCAATGTTTCCACTTTATTTAAGACTATAGAGTCTCTCTATAATCTCCAATTATTTAAAGGGCCGAGAAATAAAGATCTTCTAGCTTTTCAAGCAATGTGCATAAAGAATACTATCCAGCAAGAAGTACTGTCCACTGGACTCAAAAGTCAAGTTAGCAAGGCTTTAAATTCATAAAGAATGTTATAAGGAGTCTTTTCGTACAAAACTATACATTGAGCTACTACTCTGCTCAGTTTCTCCTACTAAAGTCACGGCCCCACTATCGGTATTTGGTCAGTATTCGGTCAGTAATTTTTCTCAGGAGTGGGAGCCAAAACCAGGTGAGGAACAATCAGAGAAAAGGTATAATAGAAACAAGTCACCAATTCTGCATTCATCACCCACTCCTGGTTTTGGCTCCCACTCCTGAGGAAAAATACTGACTGAATACTGACCAAATACTGATAGTGGGGCCGTGGCCTAAGGAGATACAGTTGAAACCAGAAGTTTACATACACTATATGAAAAGACACATATGCATGTTTTTCTCAATATCTGACATGAAATCAGAATAAACCTTTCCCGTTTTAGGTCAATTAGGATTACCATAATTTTTAATATTTGCCAAATGCCAGAATAATGAGAGAGAGAGAGAATGTTTTAAGGCATTTTTATTACTTATTGCAAAGTCAAAAGTTTACATACACTAAGATTACTATGCCTTTAAACTGTTCTGGACTGCCCATATGATGATGTCATGTGTTTGAAAGCTTCTGATTTTTTTGGCAACATCTGAGTTAATTAGAGACACACCTGTGGATGTATTTTAATGGACACCTGAAACACACTGCTTCTTTGTGTAGCATCATGGGAAAGTCTGAAGAAATCAGCCAAGATATCAGGAAGAGAATTGTGGACTTGCACAAGTCTGGCTCATCCTTGGGTACAATTTCATGATACCTGAAGGTGCCTCATTCATCTGTATAAACAATTATACACAAGTACAATCTAGATGGGAATGTCCAGCCATCATACCGCTCAGGAAGGAGACTGGTTCTGTGTCCCAGAGATGAATGTGCTTTGGTCTGACATGTGCATATCAACCCAAGGAAAAACGCCAAAGACCTTGTGAAGATGATGGCGGAAGCTGGTAAGATTGTGTCAATAACCAAAGTGAAACGGGTACTGTATCAACATGGGCTGAAAGGCCACTCTGCCAGGAAGAAGCCATTACTCCAAAAGAAACATAAAAAAGCCAGATTAATGTTTGCAAATTCATACAGGAACAAAGACCTTAATTTTTGGAGACGTCCTGTGGTCTGATGAAAGTAAAATTGAAGTTTTTGGGCATAATGACCATCGTTATGTTTGGAGGAAAAAGGGAGAAGCTTGGAAGCCTAAGAACAACATCCCAACTGTGAAATAAGGGGGTGGCAGCATCATGTTGTGGGGTTGTTTTGCTGCAGGAGGGACTGGTGCACTTCACAAAATAGATGGCATCATGAGAAAAGAGGATTACATGGCAATACTGAAGCATCAGCATCAAGACATCAGCCAGGAGGTTAAAGCTTGAGCGGTAATGGGTCTTCCAAATGGACAATGACCCAAAGCATACTGCCAAAATGATAACAAAGTGGCTTAAGGATAGCAAAGTCAATGTTTTGGTGTGCCCAACACAAAGCCCTGATCTCAATCCTGTTGAAAATGGGCAAAGCTGAAAAGGCAGGTGCGAGCAAGGCGACCTACAGACCTGGATCAGCTACACCAGTTTTGTCAGGAGGAATTGGCCCAAATTTCGACCAACTATTGTGAGAAGCTTGTGGAAGGATATCCAAAACGTTTGACCCAAGTCATTCAGTTTAAGGGCAATGGCACCAAATATTAATGAAATGTATGTAAATTTCTGACTTTGCAGTAAGTCATAAAAATGCTTTAAAACATTCTCTATCTCTCATTATTCTGGCATTTGGCAAATATTAAAAAATATGGTAATCCTAAATTACCTAAAACGGGAAAGGTTTATTCTGATTTTATGTCAGATATTGAGAAAAACATGCATATGTGTCTTTTCATATAGTGTATGTAAACTTCTGGTTTCAACTGTAGATCAGACAGCATGAACAATGAGAGGTTCCCATTCATTTCTAGGTACTAATCAATTGGATATAGAGTTATGCAAGACATATATATCATTGTAGTTTATCAGAAGATCTAATATGTATGAATTGAATTCCTGGATATTAATTGCTCTACATGCTTACACTGGAATAATCTAACGGAGATTCTTAATTTTCAGGTCGACATTGGTGCTAGATTCCTCCCTTGTGTGTTTTATTGTCATGGAGGATAAGACTGGCCTGTCAAAAATGTGTGACCTATCTTGTTAAGATGGGCTACTACTATACTTCGCAGGCCATTTAAGTCGCTGTTCACAGCTCCCTTTAAACTTCACTAATGTGAGAGACAGACCTGGAGATCATAACTTTCATGGTGCTGTTTGCTGAGATGATTCATAGAATATTTGTGAGAGCTAGAATGTAGAGAATGGTTATTAAGATTAAAGAGGCCATAAAATGCAATACATCCACAGCTCTTTAATATTTAATGATATTATTCTGCCAGATCTGACAAAAACAAATATTTTCCACTGTTTTCCTCTGATAACATTATTAGTTTTTAAAGCTATTATTTTGATTTTCTGAAACAGAGTTGGCGATGGTCTCTGCAGCTTCTTTTCCAGACATCTTAAATTAGGAATAAATCTTGCCTGCTAATCTATGACCAGCATTACCTCCATCAATTCTTATTGACCTTGTCCCGATTTGTGGATTTGCATAACACAGAGAATGTATGCGTTTCCTTATTATTTGTTTGCATGTCTTACAACCATAGTCATTGATGAGGAGTTAGAGATCCTTATACAGACCGGCCATGCAAGGAGTTGGAGGTCAATTCTGTGTATGCCCTCCTAGTGACAAAGAGGTTAAACTATACATTCGTGCATGGTGTAATCAATAAAAACACTTAAGATCACAGAATGTCCATCTGTCCCCTCAGCTTCTGATGTTCACAGTTCAACCATCTATCCTTTCTTCTAAACTGGTGAGCTTATTTCTTTTTCCACAGGGGATTATCGCAGCCATCTTAACCAAGTGTACAAGGGATGAAGGATTTATTCCCATCAATAAAAACCTCTGGTAAGTGCTTCTTAGCCAAACTGTAACAAAGCCCGACCATTATTCAGACCAAACCTAAACATTAACAGGTTTTCATACTCAACCATTTCATGGTAAGAAACCTTTGTGGAGCCCCAGGGTTGCATTAATAAACTTGTTACGGCCATCACAAGTGGCCATATTAATTACTCGCTACAACTTCTCACTTTCTTTATTGAAAATCCAAAGACGCTACAGCGTACCTTTATTAGCAATCAGACGTGTGTATTTTTGCCTTTCAAATAATGAGAGTAACAATAATAAAATAGAAATGGAAAGGAGAAGTTCTGAATAATATGTAAAGTGTCAAAGCTTGAAAAAAATGAAGGTCAACAAAAAAAGGTATTTACCTGCATGCACAGTGTTAATCTACGAGTAAACAATGTTGGAAACGTTTTGGTAGTCTAAATGGAAGAGCATATCCAGGGAGAAAATTAAGCTCTACCCTCCCTGCAGCCACTTGCTTCCAGTCATCGGGGCGGTGCAGAGGGTCCTAACAGCACTGATCACTACAGTGAGCGCCAGGGCCAGACTGGGCCAAAAAAGCAGCCCTGCCACACAAACCCCACCAGCCCACATACTATAACACCCATCAGCCCCGATAAGTGAATTTTGCTTTTATGTTGTTGTGCCCCTCACCACTTTTTTAAAGCGAACCTGTCAGCAGGATTTAGCCCTAGAAATTAAAGGCATGGCTATAATGGCGCTGTGATCCTGATTAATCTGATACCTGATGTGAAGGGATCTGATCAGTGCTTGTTTAATACTCACCTTATGAAGTTTTCAGAAAATGACGTCTTGTGTGCTTCGAGGCGGGACATCAGTGCAGGGTCTAATCGGCGCCGGAGGGGGCGCATGCGCAGATCAAGATCTCAGCTCTGAACTAAACTGAGATCTCGATCTGCGCATGCGCTGCCTCCGACGCCATTTTACTGAAGTCCTGCGCTGAATTTTAAAAAGGAGGCAGGACACTGAATAATCAATGATCTACAAAAGTAACAGAGGAGGCTGGTGGAGGGGAGAACAAGAAGAGGACCCTGCCCCCACATCCCACCCCGAAGCATACTGAACTACACAAGACGTCATTTTCATCAGGTTCGCTTTAGAGGAGTTATTTAATGAGCCGCATGCGGTGAATATGATCAACCACAGCTGCATTTACATGGTGCTCTACAGAGCTACGTTTCTCAGGATCGTGAGGGTCCCAGCGGTCAGATCCACAGCAAACAGAAAGTCATCCCCTGTTCAGAAGAAACTTGGGATAACCAATTTAAACAGGCTTTTCAAGATTTATTTTTATTTGCCCATCGGAATGTAGAAAATAACAAACCAATAAAGACAATCCAGAAGTCCAATGTTGCCAAGGGCTCATGCAAACAAGCGTATAAATTAGGCGTGTGCTATCCGATGATTTATCAGATCGCACACGCAAGGACTGAAATGCCCCCCCCGCAAGTGGCAGTAAACAGCTTGACAGCACAAGGTGGAGCTCCATGTGTGGCTGTTAGAGACAGATGATGTCTGAATAGCACAGCCATCATCTGCTGGGAAAGAAGGGGGCTCCGTTCCTGAACCTGTCAGGGAGCTGACATATGATGTCACTATGCGTAATATGTCGGTAAGGAATTAAAAAGATGTTCCAATGAATAAAGTAGTTCAGTTCCTGTGCATAGATAATCTTCTAAATATGCCCTCCTGCTATTTACTGTGTAATGCCACCAGAAACTCAATTTTCAGACACTGTGTTTTTCAGGGTACTGCCCCTCGCCAGTTCTAACTAGAACTCACACTTTGCACTGACGAGGGGCAGTACCCCGAAACACAGTGTCTGCAAATTGAGTTTCTGGTTCTGGCTTATATCCTAAGTCATGTGATAAGGCTCATTAAAGGGTCACTATTGACTTTTAGGATTGCTACTTCCTGTAGGTGGCACTAAAGTTCTGGTCCTCTTCCTCTCTGAAGAGACAATTTGCATATTTCCCAGAGGAGCATTGCGGCTTTAAAAGTCTCATGTATTAACATGTCACTCTCCGCCATTAGAAATGTTAACCCTCAGATGCAGTTCTAGGTAACACAACAAATGACAGTAATAACTCTCATGAGCACAGATAATTTAGTAGATGTTAGTTGCAGTCCTATGTAACACCACAGATAACACAGTTACAGGTGCATCTCATTAAATTAGAATATCATCAAAAAGTAAATTTTTTTCGGTTCTTCAATACAAAAAGTGAAATTCATATATTATATAGAGTCATTACAAACAGAGTGATCTATTTCAAGTGTTTATTTCTGTTAATGTTGATGATTATGGCTTACAGCCACTGAAAACACAAAAGTCATTATCTCAGTACATTAAAATAACAAAAAACACCTGCAAAGGCTTCCTACACATTTAAAAAGGTCCCTTAGTCTGTTTCAGTAGGCTCCACAATCATGGGGAAGACTGCTGACTTGACAGATGTCCAGAAGGCAGTCATTGACACACTCCACAAGGTCCCAGAGTTCCAATTTTCATTTGGAAATCAAGGTCCCAGAGTCTGGAGGAAGAGTGGAGAGGCCACAATCCAAGCTGCTTGAGGTCTAGTTTGAAGTTTCCACAATCAGTGCTTCTTTCTGCCGAAAAGCTTTTTGGAGATGGAAATTTAATTCTCCAGCAGGACTTGGCACCTGCCCACACTGCCAAAAGTACCAATACCTGGTCTAAAAACAACAGTATCACTGTGCTTGATTGGCCAGCAAACTCACCTGATATTAACCCCATAGAGAATCTATGGTGTATTGTCAAGAGGAAGATGAGAGATACCAGACCCAACAATGCAGACGAGCTGAAGGCTGCTATCAAAGCAACCTGGAACCTCCATAACAGCTTAGCAGTGCCACAGGCTGATCACATTGATGCAGTAATTGATGCAAAAGGAGCCCCGACAAGTATTGAGTGCATTTACTGAACATACATTTCAGTAGGTCAACATTTTGGATTTTAAAAACATTTTTCAAGCTGTTATTATAAAGTATTCTAATTTACTGAGATAATGACGTTTATGTTTTCATTGGTTGTAACTTGTAAGCCATAATCAACAACATTAACATAAACACTTGAACTAGATCACTGTTTGTAATGACTCTATATAATATATGAGTTTCACTTTTTGTATTGAAGAACTGAAATAAATTAACTTTTTGATGATATCCTAATTTAGTGAGATGCACCTGTATATCTTTCTGTGTACACATAATGTACTACATGTTATCTACAGTTCTATGTAACTCTTATATAACTACCATACAGTGACCACATAGATAGTGGTACATAGTAGTTTTAGTAGTTTCACAGTCACACTGCCTATCATATGTGTATGATGTACAGATAAATCCAGTGACTCACCGGTGACATTCTTTGTCATCATAATTGTTCCCTTTACCTTTTATTGTCCCACGATCCCAGATTGTTACGACCATTTCTTCCATCTACAAGTCGTGTCTGCATATTGTAACACACAGATATCTTTAGCTCATCGCACCCGACCTCTACACACTCCACATAGTGCTCTACCTATCTAGAGTGCACCAGGCAGTAATAATGCCCCCCTCCCCGGGGAAGTGTACCCTTCAGTATTCATGCCGCTGTGACCCTGGGAAGGTGCTGAGTGGAGCTCCGCTGCACTTGGCAGCACTGGTAACATTTTTGTTTGTATTAGAATCTTAAAGAAGCGAATACCATTGAATCCAGCAAGGGGTCTGGATTGATGTCCTGCATTCTATCGGTTCACTAAAACCACCGATATTTTATCACCATTTTTGAGTGAACCAATAAGAACCTGCTTAATCCTATCCCTGACCCTCCAAGAGTAACCCCTAATGTCCACATACACACTGCCCCCCAGTTAATAATAAAATTAGAGTCAATCTTCTGCTCCAATGCAGAGCGCTCACCTCTCTGTTTTCGAGCTGCCTCTGTGCTCCTGTGACACAGCTTCAGCATCTTAAAGACACAAATACAATTGAATTCAGCAAGCAAAAATCCAGATCGGCATGGTACGTTCAACCAGTTCCATGATCTGTTATAATTAGAGATGAGCGTTGTTCTACTCGAACTGTTCGCCAATCTCAAATTCGAGCTGTTTTGGGCGGTGTTCGAGCCGTTCGGCGAACACGAACAATTTGAGAAAAATTCGGCTGTTCGAGGTTATGTTCGATAACTGTTCGTGCACCAAAATCATAACTGGATTTTTTCTCAGTAATGATGAAAATTAATGTTAATACGCAGTTTGAGTGTACAGCGGGGTGGGGGGAGGGGCAGGGGATGGATCTCTGCAGGAACAATGAAGATCTCCATTTTTTTTTCTCTTTCCCGCATTTGCAGTGGGGAGGTGCAATCTGTCAGCCTATCAGCAGCGCACACACGGAGCGAAGTGCTTTTTTTCACACAAGCAAGGGCATGTGTCATTGGCAGTGTATGTCACATGTCCTTGCCCTATAAGACCAAGCCATTTTCCCCGTCGCCACCATTTTCTCACTGCTGCAGCTGCGTGTTAGACGGCACCGCTGTTGCTGTGTGCGCTATACCTTGTTAATTTCAAGCCAATTTTCGCACAAATCTACAGATAGCTTGGGAGTAGGGAATAGTTGTGATTGCAGTCCTTTTAAGGACTAGGTTACAGCATTTCCTACGACTTTTATCAGGCAGGTCTGTGCTCTTAAATAGATAGATTGTGGGAGTAAAGACTAATTGTAATTGGAGTCCTTTTCAGGACTAGGTTACATCAGTTCCTATCAGTTTTTGCCAGGCAGGTCTGTGCCAGTGCTGTGCAAGTTTTTTTCACAGCATTTGGCTGAATCTAGCAAAGCTAATCCTTTTTGGCCTATTGCAGAGTGTGTTAGTCAGTGGAGTAGCCTATCTGTGTTGCAAGATATACCACCTGTGTATAGAATACCAATTTTTTTACTGCACCTAGTGAAGTAAAATTTTTTGCGCATAGCATCATTCTATTAGTCCATCTATACTGACCTCCATCAGGTTGCAAATTGAATATAATTTTTTTCTGCATCTAGCTCTGAAAAAATATTGGGCTTCTAGCTGTGTGTGGGACTTGTTCTATTAATCCATCTATACAGACCTCCATCAGGTTGCAAACTGAATATATTTTTTTCTGCATCTACCTCTGAAAAAATATTTGGCTTCTAGCTGTGTGTGGGACTTGTTCTATTAATCCATCTATACAGACCTCCATCAGGTTGCAAACTGAATATATTTTTTTCTGCATCTACCTCTGAAAAAATATTGGGCTTCTAGCTGTGTGTGGGACTTGTTCTATTAATCCATCTATACAGACCTCCATCAGGTTGCAAACTGAATATATTTTTTTCTGCATCTACCTCTGAAAAAATATTGGGCTTCTAGCTGTGTGTGGGAATTGTTCTATTAATCCATCTATACAGACCTCCATCAGGTTGCAAACTGAATATATTTTTTTCTGCATCTACCTCTGAAAAAATATTGGGCTTCTAGCTGTGTGTGGGACTTGTTGTATTAGTCCATCTATACTGACCTCCATCAGGTTGCAAACTGAATATATTTTTTTCTGCATCTACCTCTGAAAAAATATTGGGCTTCTAGCTGTGTGTGGGACTTGTTGTATTAGTCCATCTATACTGACCTCCATCAGGTTGCAAACTGAATATATTTTTTTCTGCATCTACCTCTGAAAAAATATTGGGCTTCTAGCTGTGTGTGGGACGTGTTCTATTAATCCATCTATACAGACCTCCATCAGGTTGCAAACTGAATATATTTTTTTCTGCATCTACCTCTGAAAAAATATTGGGCTTCTAGCTGTGTGTGGGACTTGTTGTATTAGTCCATCTATACTGACCTCCATCAGGTTGCAAACTGAATATATTTTTTTATGCATCTACCTCTGAAAAAATATTGGGCTTCTAGCTGTGTGTGGGACTTGTTGTATTAGTCCATCTATACTGACCTCCATCAGGTTGCAAACTGAATATATTTTTTTCTGCATCTACCTCTGAAAAAATATTGGGCTTCTAACTGTGTGTGGGACTTGTTGTATTAGTCCATCTATACTGACCTCCATCAGGTTGCAAACTGAATATATTTTTTTCTGCATCTACCTCTGAAAAAATATTGGGCTTCTAGCTGTGTGTGGGACTTGTTCTATTAATCCATCTATACAGACCTCCATCAGGTTGCAAACTGAATATATTTTTTTCTGCATCTAGCTCTGAAAAAATATTGGGCTTCTAGCTGTGTGTGGGACTTGTTCTATTAATCCATCTATACAGACCTCCATCAGGTTGCAAACTGAATATATTTTTTTCTGCATCTACCTCTGAAAAAATATTGGGCTTCTAGCTGTGTGTGGGACTTGTTCTATTAATCCATCTATACAGACCTCCATCAGGTTGCAAACTGAATATATTTTTTTCTGCATCTACCTCTGAAAAAATATTGGGCTTCTAGCTGTGTGTGGGACTTGTTGTATTAGTCCATCTATACTGACCTCCATCAGGTTGCAAACTGAATATATTTTTTTCTGCATCTACCTCTGAAAAAATATTGGGCTTCTAGCTGTGTGTGGGACTTGTTCTATTAATCCATCTATACAGACCTCCATCAGGTTGCAAATTGAATATAATTTTTTTCTGCATCTAACCCAGCCAATAGTTTTGGCCTAATACCACAGTTTGGCCACTCAGCTCTGCTCGGTTCCCATCCATTGTTTTTTTGTGCAAACAACTCCAGAGTTGTGAATTAGTTAACCACCAAAATGAGTGGAAAAAGGCCTGCTGCTGGTGGAAAGGGGAATAGGCGTGTTGGGAAGGGGAAAAAAGGTTGTGTCCGTGGGGTAGGTGTTAAAGCAACAGTAACATCTGCAGAAGAAAGACCATCTTCCAGCCAAACTAAAATGTCTACTTCTTTTAGCGGACAATGTGATAAGATCCCTTTCTTACGGCCACGCCAATCGCTACAAATTCCAGATGAGGCACAAAAACAGCAGGTGCTTCAACGGATATCAAGTGCTCCTTTAAGTGGGCTCTCCTCCACATCAACTTCAACATCACAAATACTCCAGTCCTCAAAGGTGTCACCCCAATCGCACTTGCTTCCTCACAGCTCCCAAATCTCCAGCTGCCCATCTGAGTATGAGGTAGAACAGATGGTTGAGTCTGCAGAGCTGTTTACTCATACTATAGCCTGGGAATCAGAGGTCGACTCCAGCGCTTCTGTGAATCCAGATGAGGAAATGATCTGCACTGATGCCCAGAATCTTTATGAGTCGGATCCAGGACCAGACGCAGAAGGTTCTGACCATAATGTAGACCCTCATTCCCAAACTGTAACTCCTGTTGGTGGAGACAATGAGGAAGACGATGATAAGACTCAAATACCTGATTGGAGCGACAACTTTAGTTTTTTGTCAGGGCAGGAACAGGTTGGCTCTGAGGACGACGGGTGTGATAACGCACAGGGTGATGATGATGAGGTTGGAGATCCCACTTACTGTCAACCCACAGTCAGCCAAGAGATGAGGTCAGCAGAGGAGGTGGAGGAAGATGCTAGTGACGACGAGGTCAGGTTGCGCCTTCCTGGACAGAGACGTAGTACTGGAAGCACGTCAACAACTGCATCCTCAAACACAACTCTGCCTCTCACCACAAGTCGTGGTGGCTCTTCAGGTCGCATGGGTGCTAAGCCTTGCATAGCCTGGGCATTTTTTCAGATCGATAAAGATGACCCAACTCGTGTTATCTGTAACATTTGTCAGCAAAAGCTAAGTAGAGGCCAAAAAATACATAGTTTGAGTACTTCATGCATGAACCGGCACATGGACATGAAGCATAAGTTGCAGTGGGAAGCTCAGTGTGCTACAATGCGGCCTAGCCGGCCGGGCCAACCACCGTCTGCCATATCTTGTGCATCCGCGGCCTCTTCATCCTCTGTGACTGGGGGGACAGCAGTCACACCTGTTTTGGGGCGCAGACCTGCCACCTCTTTACCCGCAACAGCCAGCGTGATTGGCAGGTCATCATTTTCTTTGGAGGTGGTAACAGCAGATGGTGTTGAGCGCTGTCCGACATCGATAGCACCACCTTTGGATCAAGGCAACCTAACATGTCCGCCTGCATCTTCCTCACAGACCGGCAGTTTGCCGGGGACACCCTTATCAACCCCGTCTAAGCACAATAGCCAGCCCTCGGTCCCTCAGATGTGGACAAGTAAAAGACCATTTCCTCCTAGCCATGAGAAAGCTAAGAGGTTGAATTTCACCATCTGCAAGCTCTTGGCTACAGAAATGCTGCCTTTCCGCCTGGTGGACACAGAAGATTTTCGAGACCTTATGTCCGTCGCAGTGCCCCAGTACCAGATGCCCAGTCGGCACTACTTCTCAAAGAAAGGTGTGCCTGCGCTCCACCAGCATGTTGCACACAACATCACCGCTTCTTTGAGAAACTCTGTGTGTGACAGGGTGCATTTCACCACAGACACTTGGACGAGTAGGCATGGACAGGGGCTTTACATGTCGCTGACTGGGCACTGGGTAACTATGGTGACAGCAGGACAAGGGGCTGCTGTCCAAGTCTTGCCGTCCCCACGAGTTGTACGTCAATCCTCTTTATGTCAAAGTTCCTCCACTGCTTCTGCCTCCTCAACCTCCTCTCGGTCTT
Source organism: Phyllobates terribilis (assembly GCF_046119375.1). Taxonomy (NCBI): domain Eukaryota; kingdom Metazoa; phylum Chordata; class Amphibia; order Anura; family Dendrobatidae; genus Phyllobates; species Phyllobates terribilis. The sequence goes on along the minus strand of NW_027362765.1, from coordinate 595,814,997 downwards.
CCACCTGCACCCAAAGCCTGTCTGGTCATGCCACAAGCTTTCTAACTGCGCAGAAGGGATCCTGCACACCTCCTTACTATGCTGGCAGTAGGGCTCAACGTCATCAGGCGGTTTTTACATTGAAATGTCTGGGAAATGTGAGTCACACAGCTGAGGAGTTGTGGTCAGCTCTGGAGAACCAATTTCATGAATGGTTGTCTCCACTGGACCTGAAACCAGGGAAGGCCGTGTGCGACAATGCTGCAAACCTGGGTGCGGCCCTTCGCCGGGGCAATGTCACACACGTGCCTTGTATGGCTCACGTGTTGAACCTGGTTGTCCAGCAATTTTTAGCCCACTATCCCAGACTAGATGGCCTTCTGCAGAGGGCACGGTCGCTGTGTGCTCACTTCCGCCATTCGCATCCCGCAGCTCAGCGACTTACATCTCTACAGAAGTCGTTGGGCCTGCCACTTCACCGGCTAAAATGCGATGTGCCTACCCAGTGGAATTCAACTCTGCACATGTTGCAGCGACTGTGGCAGCACCGACAAACCCTGGTGCAATACGTTCTGAAGTATAGCCTGGGCCAACGAGATTCAGAGGTGGGGCAAATCACGCTGGAGGAGTGGTCTCAGATCAGGGACCTATGCACCCTTCTGCACAGTTTTGAAATGGCGACGAAGATGTTTAGTGCTGACGATGCCATTATCAGCATGACTATTCCGGTGATTTACATGCTGGAGCACATGTTAAACAGAATTCGGAGTCAGGTGGTGGCACAAGAGGAGGTGGAGGAAGTAGAGGAGGAGGAGTTGTATGCGGAAGGGCTAACATCTGCAAGGTCCAGACGGTCGGCAGCACCAAGGCGGCAGGCATGTGAGGGTGGGGGAGATGGTTTTACCAGGGCGCATGGTAGCAGCCAAACTAGTGAGGAAGGTGCAGGAGCCCAGGAAGAAGTGGAGGACGAACTGATGGAAGACTCATCAGATGAGGGAGACCTTGATCACATTTCTGTTGTGCAAGGTTGGGGGGAGAGGACAGAGGAAGGAAGCATGATTGTTACCTCGCCACCAACACAACAGGGACTTGGTGCTCCTGGATGCGTAACACACATGAGTGCCTTCTTGCTGCACTACCTGCAACATGACCCTCGAATTGTGAGAATTAGAAATAATCCTGACTACTGGGTTGCCACACTGTTAGATCCCCGATACAAAAGTTAATTTGCAGAAATTATTCCTGCCATAGAAAGGGATGCACGCATGCAGGAGTATCAGCAGAGACTGTTGCAGAATCTTACATGTGCTTTTCCACAAAATACCAGTGGTGCACGTAGTGAATCTCACAGTTCCAACTTGCCAACCGTGGGACCGTCAAGTGTTCAGCACTCAAACCGTAACAGAACCACAGTATCTGCTGGTAACATCAATTTTGCGGAATCATTTCACCACTTTTTTAGCCCATCCTTTGCAAGGCCACAGGAGACAAGAAGTCTGACACATAGTCAACGCCTAGAGACGATGGTACAGGAGTATCTCCAAGTAAACATTGAAGCCACGACTGTGTCACTGGACCCTTGCTCTTTTTGGGCTTCCAATCTGGATAAATGGCCGGAGCTAGCCACTTACGCCTTGGAGATCTTGTCATGCCCCGCAGCCAGCGTTCTGTCTGAACGTGTGTTTAGCGCTGCTGGTGGTGTGCTGACAGATAAGCGCACGCGGCTCTCCACTGATAATGTAGACAGACTCACGTTCATAAAGATGAACAAATCATGGATCCGAAACGACTTTTCTACCCCTGTGTCATCCTGGGGAGAGTAAAAGCTTGATGATTGGTTAAAATCACCCTACCAACCGTTTTAAGCTTTCAAATTACTAATCATGTTTATCTGTATCTTGGCTGGAAAATAATTTGGGCTTTGTAGCAGTGTGCAGCACTGATCCTATTAGGCCATCTATACTAAAGCTTCACCAGATTTAAAATTAAAAATAATTTTTAGCTGCATCTAGCCCGGAAAATAATTTTGGGGCTCCGAGATGCGCAAGACACATAAGTGCCTTCTTGCTGCACTACCTGCAGCATGACCCTCATATTGTCAGAATTCGAAGTAATCATGACTACTGGGTTGCCACACTCTTAGATCCCCCAAACTTTTCGATCAACCTTTTCATTTTAATAAAGACCAAAAAAATGGTCATTTTTGAAATTATAAGCATTAGCAGGTTGTTAGAAACTGAAATCAAACAGTTTTCAACTCAAAACTTTATTCTAGGTGATGTTACATTTTCACATAGGACCCCTTGTTCGAAAGGAGCTTCTGAACTCTCTCGTCCATTGAATTTGTCAGGTTTTGGATGGTTTCTGCTTCAATTGTTTTGCATGAGGACAGAATACCCTCCCAGAGCTGTTGTTTAGATGTGAACTGCCTCCCGCCATCATAGACACTCCTTTTAATGATGCTCCAAAGGTTCTGAATGGGGTACAGGTCAGGGGAGCATGGGGGTCACACCATAAGTTTGTCCCCTTTTATGCCCATATCAGCCAGAGATGCAGATGTTTTATGTGCAGCATGAGATGGTGCATTATCATGCAGAAAAATGATCTTGCTGTGAAATACACGGTTCTTCTTCTTGAACCATGGCAGGAAGTGCTGTTTGAGAAAATCCACATACATTATGGAGTTCATCTTTAGCGCCTTCAGGGATCCTAAAGGGGCCGACAATCTCTCTCCCCATGATTCCAGCCCAAAACATTACTCCACCTCCTCCTTGTTGGCGCTGTAGCCGTGTTTGCGTGGGGTGTCCATCAACCAGCCATCCTCCACTCCATCCATCTGGACCATCGAGCGCTGCACGGCACTCATCCGTGAACAAAACAGTTTTGAAATCAGTCTTCATGTAATGTTTGGCCCATTGGAGCCGTTTCTGCTTGTGTGAAGTGGATAGAGGAGGTCGACAGGATGGCGTATGCACAGCTGCAAACCTCTGAAGGACCCTGCATCTTGTTGTTCGGGGGACGTTGGAGGCACAAGCAGCTTCAAAAACTTGTCTGCTGCTATGACAAGGCTTTTTTGCCGCTGCTCTTTCAACCTGACGTAATTGCCTGTAGGAAAGAGTCCTCAATTTGCCCTTATCAGCACGCACACGTGTGTACTGTGAATCAGCTACATACTTCTTGATTGCCAAGACACTTCATCCTGATCATCGCACAATGTTGATTGTAGTCATGCCTTGACCTAAACACTCCACAATTTGTTGCTTCTCAGCAGCCGACACATCCTTTTTCTTTCCCATTTTGGCAGAAAATGTAGGCTGCTTAATAATGTGAGACAGCCTTCTTAAGTAGTCTTGCCTTTCATTGGACACACCTGCCAAACTAATTAGCACAGGTGTCTGCAATTGCTTACAGTGATATAAAGAGCCCTGACACACATCACCATCAATGAGTTTAACTGACAAACAAACAAATTCTTCCCTTATCACTCCAAAACACTTTTTGCATAATAATTTGGAACGCAGTGTACATGTGCTTTTCCACAAAACACCAGTGGTTCACGTAGTGAATCTTACAGTTCTAACTTGCCAACAGTGGTCTGTATGGAGTTGTTCAATAAAGGGCCCAAAATTAAGATAACATAGATGGGAGAGGTCTCTATGAATAGGAATTCCTAAGTATTTGATACCCTGTGAGGGCCAGGCAAAGTGAAAGTTGGACTGGATGGAATCCTATATGGATTTGGGGAGGGAGACATCGAGGGCCTCAGACTTCGCTGCATTGATTTTAAAATTTGACCATGTAACAAAGTGATCTATTTCAGCCATAACAGCATGGATGGATATATGTGATTGAGTGATATATACTAGGACATCATCAGCAAATAGAGAGCACTTGTACTCGGTGCCTCCCACCTCAATCCACCTAATATTGGGGTTATGGCGAATTGATGAGAGCAGGTGCTCCGTCACTAGGATGTATAAGAGAGGGGACAGAGGACATCCCTGCCTTGTCCCATTGGTGATTGTGAAAGGTGATGAAAATGTTCTGATGCACCCCCTGGGCCTTGGGACACCCGGAGCCGGACCCTTTTTGGTGGATGCTGGTGGTTGTAGTCTTCGTGGCGGCGACCCGGTTCCGTGGCTCAGGGTAGTCAAACCAGTGGCGGAACTATTTATGTGGTTTTGATGTTTAAATGTCCGACTACGCCACCCGTGGATTATGGTCAGAGTGAACCGCCGCTGCAGGGCAGACCGCTGAGGCTGGTGTTGTGGGTGCAGCAGAGCGTAGCATAACTCCCCACGGGAGGAGTATAGCCTCAGGGCAGTGTATGCGGATGATGGGGTGATGGTGCAGGGCAGCAGCAGTAACGACACGGAGTCAGTGATGCAGTCCAGGGCCTTTACTCACAGTTCTTATTATCCAGACCACGTCTGCAGGTAACGGCTGCCCACGTCGTACTGTGCTCACCAAGTGAGGGGCTCAGACAACTCCCAGATAACTTTGGAGCGCTTCACAGGACCCCCTTTGTGTGTCCTTTGTCTGGCCTTTCTTACCAACCCTTCTGTCCGGCTGCCTCGGGCCTCCTCTTGGTAAACTTGGCGCCAGTTTCCCTGACCCTATGTGGTGCCTTCCTAGCGGGTGTAGCGAGGGGCTGCGCCACATAAAATGTCACAGCCTCCGGTTTCTAGCTGAGGGTCGTTTCCTGCCTCCACTAGTTTCGGGGACCGGTCTCCCCCTTTGGCCTGACCCCTCCACGCAGGTGGATTCCGGCGTGCGGTGGCGACTCGCCCGTCCGCACCCCTGGGATCCCTTCATTCCTCGTTCCTGGAGCCTTCTCCGCTCCTCTTCCTTCCTTCTCCCTCTTCCAGGCCTGGGCCTCTGTTACTAGGCCCGCCTCCGGAGCAGAGCTCATGCAGAGCCCCTGCTCCCTGCCACTTCTGCTCAGACTTCTCTGCACTGAACTAAGATGGTGCCCACCTTTTATACTCCCTTCTCAATGCACCCAGGAACTGCTTCCTCCCTGCTCCTGCACTACAGGGTTCCCCTTCCTCAGTGTTCCCTCCCCCCACTCCAGCCAGGGACAGGGACTGTCGTGCCCATCTCAGAGGCATATTGGTCGCCCTGCCCCACGGCAATGTGGTGTAATGCATGCAGGTGTCGGGTCCTGATCCACACTCCATCCTTACCTGAGAGTGAGATATCACACCTCTGGGTGAGGTGCAATACCTCTGTAGCAACCGAGCCCTCAGGGTGCTACAGTTCCATTTATCTTCAGCCTAGGTGACGTATTGTGATACAGGGCCGTGATTTGGGCTATAAAAGGGTCCCCTAGACCCCTACCCCAAGCTTTTTAAGAGAATCATATATGGCGTGCCAGGAGACTCTATGGAATGCTTTCTCAGCATCCAACGAGAGTATCTAATTACAAATTTTTAACTGCATCTAGCCCAGGAAATACTTTTTGCCTAGTAGCAGTGTCTGCTAGTCAGCGGATTATCCCGGCTGTTAAGCAAGCTACACCACCTGTAGTTTAGACACTTAATTTTTTCAAAGGAAATGCTTCGTGACCATGGGATACTCAGTGAAGAGCATCAGGAGGCACCCCAAGGCATAGGGGCTGGGACTGGCAGTAGGATGCCTTGCGGTGGACAGCCGAGCTCGATCCTTATAAAAGCTTTTTAACTGCAGCAGCTTTAGTGGACGCTACTGGAGCTGGAATTACGCGGCTGCTGGCATGAGACTTGCCCTCCAATAGATCGTTGTAAATGGATTTAAAGTGTATTCATTCAAATTAGAGAGACAATTTAAATTAAAAAGCTTAGAGCTGCCTCCACCACAGGGGGGCTCGCTCGACCCACCAGCGGACAGGCACCAGTATTGGGAGAGGGGGGCTGGCCATCAGGGTTCACCGCGGCTCTGGCACAAACCCGGCGACACGGAGGTGGCACGGGCAGGAGCGGACTGGCCGTGTCGGCTTCTCACTTTTTGGATTTTAGAAGGGCATGACATGCCTATATCTGTGTCTCCCCCTCCTTTTACTCCTCCACCTCTTTTATTTTCGCATGACTATATGTACTTGTCACTTTTCCATGTGTTAGTTATGTCTTCTGAGCAGTTTGTCAGCTTTTGGACACCTTTGAAGGTGTTTTCTATGTGTTTCTATGTGTTTTTGTTTGCCTGCCATTGGTTTTAACGGTGTTCGAAGGTGTTCGACGAACAGTTCGACGAACAGTTCGGCGAACACACGGGTGTTCGACGAACCGAACCGAACTCGAACACTACGGGGGTGGCTCAACACTAGTTATAATTTTAACAATGGGTTTGAGTGAACCGGTGAGAATAAGCGAATCACTCTACATTGCATAAGCAAGTATGCAAATATGCTCCTTCTAAAGGTTTGAGATCATTAGCATATTTCCAGTGCCAACAAAAAGCCAAGTAATTAGCTGCATCTTTGCCACCTGACAAAAAGGAAATAAAACTGAAGAAACTGCAGAGAATTTGGTATTCACAATAAGGGTGTAGTTATAGGGTTCCAGACATTGTAACCAGGCCCTGGTTGAAGTTACTCCTCTGCTTCACAGAATAAATGTCAAAGATTTCACCAGGGAAAAAATTATAGAGGAATGTACAGTCAATTTACTAATAATTTCTATAAACTAGCTTAAAAATGCAAATATAGTAACAACTTAGCTAAAGATAATTGCATCTTCAGCACCATGGTCTAATAAACTAATAAAAAGCAGACTGATTTATCGATCCCCCACTGATCCTCTCTTAGCCCAGGTCCACCACCAGTCTTTACAGTCCCTCTTCCAGCCAAAACAGGCATATGCCTGCTGCAGTCAATCACAGTCCACAGTGGTGACCAGTTCCTAACCCCTCCAGCTAGTGATCGACCACAGTAGTCACATATCCATATGACAGGAGCAGGACCTATATAATCAGTCTCTGTACATCCTGTACTGGTGGTTCAGGTATGTGACCGCTCGGCTGCAGCCAATCACTGACATGTCCAGCAATATGACTATTCAAAATACACTTTCATGAGATCTTGTGCACATCCACACTCCAAAATAATGTAAGTATTTCTCTTGAGAAATGTGATCTGAATGGAGTTATACAGGTTTATTAAGTCTCATATTTACATATTCAATGTCTAGAATACATAAGTGAAATGTAAAAACACGTGGTGGATTTCTCAACTTCCCCCTCAAGTCTTCATGCCATTCTTACACCCAAAAAGGCACTTGACAGCTTTACAGAAGAGCTGAAAATCAATAGCCAGTTACTTATACGCATTCAGTATGCAGATGGTGTAGGCAGCCCTTCAACGGACAGATAAATGGCTTTTAGGAAGTATTAAAATAAAGAAGCCCAGATGAGTACTATCAGGGAAGAAGTGTGTGCTGGAAAGGTTCCCTTATGTGATTTATTTAATTTCTATAATGTATTCACTACGTGCAGCAATGAGAGGAGATCAGGGGCATCACAGCTGTGAATGTTGTGACCCAGTGCTTGCAGATCTGTAGTGTGATACCCAGATATCTAGAATACATGACTTTAGGCATTGTGGCACTGGCTATAAGTATTGAACTATTGATACAATTCAGTCAAGTGTCTGTGGTTTAGGAATTCCTTGTGTTCACATTATGTAACTCTGTACGTTCTTGCTACATGATTTATACAATATTGGAAGGGTATAGCACATGTTGGCACAGCAGCAAGCATTTCTGCCCTGAAGACATCTCACAAATTGCATATACTGTAATTTGTACACTATTCCAGAGGCGGACACAGACAGAAGAGGGCCCATGTAGAAGAACAGTATATGAGCACTTTGCAGCTCAATGATGCACCCCTCTATGTATCTGTAATAAAATCTTGATTGAGATGAATGTGGGCCCCCATTTCTCATAAGCTCCAATGGTAAATTTACCTCTCAGCTCATCCCATATTAACATACTGGTGAATATTCTTCAATGTACCTTTTCCTTTCACTATCCAAATTTATTCTGGCAGATCAGCTGGTTTAAGAATTAGGGCCGTCATTGTCGGAGACAGCCATGGATGCATGGTCACTAGAGTTCAGGACACCCGTACCAATAGAGCTATGACATGCTTTGGGTATTCACAGTCAAGGAGCACTTATCTCTTGCATTTACTACATGCCCTGCACTAAGTTGCATGAGTGCTGTCGTTATGATGGTTTGTGGAGCTCTAGGTCTTACCTGTATAATCATTGCATCCCTTTGTTTTACAGCAGCACAGAACATCAGTTAACAGGTAACAGGTTAGGAGAGCAGGGTATCGTTTCTTCCATATTTACATTCGGAATTATTCATCTCTGGAGGTTCTTAAAATAAATATGATTTACAAGAGCAAGAAGAATTTCATATTCCCTGCAGTTTCCCAAATGTTTTGTCAGCAATCTATTGACTAAAGTATGAAACATAGACTATAGACAATCTTATCTATATATATTTGTGATCTACAGTTTGCTAATGGGCTGTATTCTTTTAATATTATGGCTCAGTTTCAGTCCTGATGAATCAGGGCCTATATGATTTATTTATCAACAGTTGTCTTTTATACTAAGTGAAATCCAACATGGGGCAATACTTTATGGGCAACAATTGAGCATTGCTGCACTTCTTCTACATCCAGTTTATATTAAAGGGAACCTGTCACTAGATTCATGCAGCCCAAACCATGAGCAGCATAAATAAAAAATCCTGTCTGCGTGATTGCCACAGTGTTTCAGAAAAAACTTCTTATGAACAGCCGGTCAGAGATTGCAGGTAGCGATAGGACTAGTCCAATGCTGCCCCCGGCCGGCTTCTCTCTTCTCTGCTTCAGGTGATTGACAGGTATCTCCCATGTTTGAACATAGAAAGAGCCCTGTCAATCACCTAGAGCAGAGCATGAGAAGCTAGTCGGGAATGTTGCCAGACTAATCACACTTCTCTCTATAGTCCCTGGTCTTTCCAGTATGAATCTAGTGATTGGTTCCCTTTAAACCAAATGTGATTATTATTATTATTGTTATTATTAGGACTGGTCATTCGCTCACGATACTTGATAAGATGTATTTAACTAGATTTTAACTTTCAGACAGAAACAGACTAACCCATCCAAGTATTAAAAAATATCCAAAAGAATAAGAACAGTCTTATTTGAAGCTTGGAGCCAATCACTTATGACTAGGGCCTATAACTTTTATGTAGATTTACAAATAACCTATTTTACCAAACCAGCGATATGTCCTGTTTGTGCAATAAGAGCCAAGATTACAATGCAATTGAAATGGGCATGTGTTGGTTCTACTTAGGTTGGAGAATCACTGCTGTAAGTGGGCTGTAGAATTAGAGAATAAGGGTAACACATGTAAAGATGTCAAATGACAACAAAGACTATCATGATATCTAGAACTGTTGTGTTGGGGTCAATGTTTCGTTCACAGAAACTCAACCTCCTGCCCTCTTGATAATTATTTGCCTTAGCACAGGGCTTACAGAAGCCAGAGAGATTAGTGGCTGTTTTCCAAGGATTGGACGATAAATGGTTTGATTTGACATTGTGAATAATAAGAAACAACTTCACAGAAGACAGAACATGTCATATACTGCCGCATTTCTTTAGTTACCTCATTACTGCATCATGTCATATGAGCATGGTTTCAATTTTGGTAACAATAAGAAGGTGCTTAGGACAAATTGATCTTTGGATATAAGACTTTATCTTTCTGCATATTTCCAGGTCTCTGTCCTTCATCACAACACTCAGCTGCTTCTCCTTCCTTCTACTGGGGCTGATGTTTTATGTGATTGATGTGCGACACTGGTGGGGAGGACAGCCATTCATCTATCCAGGTATAATATCTTCTCACGCACTTAGTGCTTGACCCACAGAACTCACATTCTAATTCAAAGTGTTTGCATTTCCTTCCCGGCCACATTAACCACATGTAGTCACTGCATAAACAGACAGGAAGACAGAAGAGGATTGTTGGCCTGGGAAGCTCGGTCTTTTCAGGGCACAGTGACACTGACACATTAACAAAAGAGACCTATGGTTTCTGGAGTCCATTCTTCCCACCACATGGTGCCATAGGGTGCTGACATCATGGCCTCAGATGAAGCTTCAAATGACAGGGTTGCATAATAAATAGAGGCAGTATCTACTAATTTTGAATTTTCTCTCAAAGAACAATATCAGGTCAGATTTAGCTCACACCCACACATGGCCTATCTATGTTTTCCTTTTCTCCCTCTCAAAGAAAATTCAAACTCATTGGCATACAGCAGAGGTTATAGCTTTATTTACACAGAGATTCTATTAATACCAGTCTGAAATTACTAGGACTGTAGGAAATACAAGCAAATCTGGTAGAAAACTCTATACTATAAATGCAAGTAACTCAGTGCAATCATCAGTCCAATAAAGGCCATCCTTGTAGAAATATTTAGGAAATAACATACGCTCCATCATTAGCTTCCTGTTCTCTATTTTACACAGTACGTACCTATCTCTTTCAGTTTAAAATTTCCAGAAGTTAGTCTTTGTAACATACAGCACCCATCACAATGCGTCACGCTACTCTATTGTACTGTCCAGCTTCTGCCAACCAAGAATTTCTTACTGTGGAAGACACATTTCTGATTTGGTAATTCCAAGTTCACTCATGTATTGATCAACTAGATGGAACTATTCTGTGTTACTCCAAACCTCTTTTTTTGGACTCAGTATCTTGTTAATATTGAAGAAGGTTCTCCATTTCACTGGTGGTCCTGAGGTGGTAGATGGGTCCATAATGATTTTGTGAGCGTATATTACATCCAAAGATTTACTAGAAATGTAGAAGATAACTAAATAAGACCGTAAACATTGGGAAAAAAAGTTGGCAGTAAGGGCAGATTTTTATCTTTTTGGCAAGCCATTATTTTACAATTAAGTGCAAGCTAAGAAACAGAAAGTGGAATGGTGGATTATTTAGTGGTTGTTGGCTTACCATCGATGTATACGGAATAAAGATTGCACATCACAATTTTTAGTATGTCCTTGATCTGACAGTTTGTTCTGGCATGTTCATGGTCAGATTGGTTAAATGACTGATATGACCGATCAGCCACATTATGGTGGGTCATCATCTTATGTATAGGCCATCATTAACTAAATGAAATGTGTGAAAGAAAAGGTAGGAATTTGGTGCTGTGTATTGGCTGCATGATAACCAGAATGTATTTTTTTTGTTCTTTTATACTCCATTCAGGAATGAATTCAATCTTTGTCTATGTCGGACACTCACTTCTGGGTTCATATTTTCCATTTAACTGGGAGGTGAAGAACTGGACATCTCATTATGAGTTTCTTGCTCAAGATCTTCTGGGTACCTCCATCTGGATCTTAGTGTCCTATATTCTATACAGGAAGAAATTCTTCTTAAAGATTTAAAGACTGGTGCCCAATTTGATACTGTAAAGTGTATATCCACTGAACCTTAATCAATATCAGATGTAAATTGTATGTAATTGTAAACAAGTGTAATATCTTAGTGATGATTATACACTTTCCTCACATTTGCACAGGTTGTGTGTGGTCTGTATAGACATCTGGCCAATACTTGTACATATTCTCTTCTCTCATATAATACAATAACAACTGATAATAATCTTATGACGTATGCCTTCTATTTCATGGGGTTTTATTTAATGCGCGTGTCAGCTCTATATGAGAGCTGACCACCTGTAGCAATGCCCACAATCGGTGCTGATGCCGATCGCAGGCGTTTAACCCCTCTGATGCCACTGTCAACAGTGACAGCGACATCGATGCGCATCGCAGAGGGAGGGAGCTCCCTCTCTGCTCCCATCAGAACAATGTGATTGCGATTGCATTGTGCCCATGGTCTCCATGGTGTCTCCGGGCCAAAAGATGGCTGCGGGGTCACCCAGAGACAATGGCCGGTAAGCTCCTGCTCAGAGCAGAAGCTGACATGCCTCCTTCCTGCCTGCGATGCACTGTTCTAATGCCCTGCAGCGCAAAAGCATTGAAGAGTATTAAATCAGCAATCAGGGCAGGGAAAGTTGATGTTCCATACTGGGAGAGCGTAAAAAGTAAAAAAAAAATAGTTATTAAAAATTGTAAAAATATTTTTAAAAAATCACAAAATAAAGATCCATAAAAAATGAAAAAATATTAATCCAGTAAATACATTTTACAAACGATCAAAAAATGTCATGTGCCCGAAAATGGTACCAAAAAAACGTTAACTCGTCCCGCAAAAAATAAGCCCAAACATGACTCTTTCAGCCAAAATCTGGAAAAACTATAGCCATCTAAATATGGGGATGCAAAAACTTGTTTTGCACTAAAATGCGTCTTCTAGTGTGTGACACCTGCCAAACATAAAAACCTGATATAAATCTGGTATCGCTGTAATCGCACCAACCCAAAAAATAAAGTCGCCTAATCAATTATATTGCATGAGGAACAGTGTAAAGAATAAATAAAACCAATTCTTCACCTGCTGTTGATTTGTTCATTCTGTCTCCCAAAGATTGTAGTAAGGCTCAGCTCACATTTATCCTGCGCTCTGCGCTGAGCGCTTACACCGGAGTTTCCGTGTAAATCTCTGAGATATGTGATGCAGATCGAACCCCAGAGGAAGATTCCCTATAATGAGCCAGATGGAGGTACTGTGGATGCCGCCTGACCTGTGATCCGGTGGTGTCCGTCTTTTTAGGCGTGCATAATAACGCAGTTGGCCACAGTTTTGTGCACTTCAGAAAAGAAGGACAACTCTGAACAGAGGGCACACGGAGTTCAGAGTAACTCTGCTGCCTCATTATAGTGAGTGGCTCCCTCGAGGGTTTCTTCTGAATCACATCACTCAGAGATTTAGATGGAAACCCAAATATCAGTGCTCAGTGTAGAGTGCCAGATAAATGTGATCCCAAATGTTAAGTAAAATGTTCCCAATAAAAGCTTCAACTCAGTTCACAAAAAAAGCACGTCCCCACTCATGTCCATCATCTGTTAACAGAAATATAGGGGCTTCCATGTTACTGGTAGAACAAAGTCTCTGGAAAAGCGCTGTGTCTCATTGTCCACCAAAATAAATTCAGCAAATTCGGTGCTCCCAAATCCAAATGCCCCCCTTTTTGAACCCCACAGTGTGCCTAAATCACATTTAGCGCCCAAATGTTTGGCATTTCTGTAGCGATGAGAGCTCGCTTAATTTACGGGTGCATTTCTCCAGAAGAATGAGCTTGGCATAACGTTCTGGTCGCTATAACGGCAGTTTGCAATTTTCACTCATCAACATCCACTGCTGCTTCTTTCTGGAAAACACCCATGTAGTTAAAATCCTCACCACACCTGTAGATAAATCCCCAAAGGGGTATAATTTCCAAAATGTGGTCACTTGAGGAGGGATTCTGCTCTTCTAGCACTTAGCGTCTCTGTATATGGAGCCTGCATACTATTCTAGGAAAATCTGCGGTACAGGAGGCAAATAACGCTCTGTCCCTCCCAAGTCTCACTGTGTGGCTAAGCAGTACTGTACAGCCACATATGGGGTATTTCTACAATCAGCAAAAATTGTGTAACAAATTTTGGTGCCATTTGCACCCATTTCCCAGTGTGAAAATGTAAAATCTGGGGCTAAAACAAAACTTTGGCGGTAAAAATGTAATTATTCTTTGTTCACCGCCCAATGGTGTAAAATTCTAAGGCACATGTGGTGTCTACATGCTCACTACACCCCTAGATGAATTCATTGAGAGCTGTAGTTTGTAAAATGGGGTCACTTATGGGGGGTTCTGCTGTTCTGGCGTCATAGGGGCTCTACCAATGTGACATGGCACCCTCAAACCAGTGTTATGATCTGCAAACAAAAACTAAGGAAAGAAGGAGAAAGCTTTCCCTACAGTAAGACTAAGCTGAATCCCTACGATGTAGCAGGCTGCCTGTTCCTAGCGAACAGACCCGCCTTAGTCCTAGGCTAGTCTGAACGAAGACCTATAGAATAAAGGGAAGGGGTCCCTAAAAGAACTAAGGACTGGAACAAAAATGGGACACCTCCTGAACAGTGAAAGTTGTTGCAGAAAACAAAAGAAAAACTGACAAAAGGTACTAGAGGTCCCAAAGGACCAAGCGAACTGAGAGATATGGGCACCGAAGCACCTGGCTAGCAAAACAGTCAAACAACACTGAAGTGCAGCACAGCCAAAAAGGCGGAGCTGGAATATAAAGGCAGATGGTCACGTGACCGCAAAGCACAAGATGGAAAAAACAAACAGGAGGGTTCTAACAGTACTCCCTCTTTTAAGAGGATCCTCCGGATCCTCCAGGCCCAGGCCTATCCGGAAACCTCTTGTGGAAAGCTCTAACAAGCCTAGGAGCAGAGACATCATCCGCCCTTACCCAGGAGTTATCTTTGGGACCGAAACCCTTCCAGGAGTAGAGATACTGTACTCTCCCTCTATACCATCTAGAATTCAAGATACGTGAAATTTCATATTCGCCGTCTTCCACCACAGGAGGAACTGAGACAGTGGCATCCCTATCAGATGCATCCGCCTTTTTCAACAAGGAAACACAGGATTAATCTTACAGGAAGTAGGAACATCCAACCTAACCGCAGACGGGTTAACAACCTGAAGCACTTTAAATGGACCCACAAACTTAGGACCCAGTTTTTTAGAGGGAATCCTCAACCGCAGATTCCTTGAGGACAATCAAACCATGTCACCCACAGTAAACAAAACCTCCTTTCGTTTCCTGTCAAAATACTTTTTGGACTTCTTGTTAGCCTCTTGAAAGTTGCAACGTACATTAGTCCAAACTCTCTCCAAATCACCGGAAAAATTTTCCTCCTGCGGCACCACCGACTCCAATTTGGAGAACGAACCAAAAGACGGATGTCTCCCAGTACAACAAAAAAAAGGAGAACACCCAGCTGAGGAGGATGTATGATTGTTAAGAGCAAATTCTGTGAGAGGCAGAAACTCAGACCACACCTCTTGATTGTCCGCCACAAAACATCGCAAAAACTGTTCTACATCCTGGTTCTTTCTTTCAGTCTGTCCATTAGACTCAGGATGATACCCAGACGAAAATGACAAATGGACTCCCAACCTGTCACAAAAAGCATGCCAAAAGCGAGCCACAAACTGAGGTCCTCTATCAGAAACAATATCCGTGGGAACGCCATGAAGTTTGTCAATCTCCTTAACAAACGCCTTAGCAAGTGTCTTCGCGCAGGGCAACTTAATGAATGGAACCAAATGACACATCTTACTAAATGACCACTCAGATGACAGTAAAACCCTCGGACACGGGCAGATCAGTAATAAAATCCATTGTGAGATGCGTCCAAGGAGCACTAGGAACCTCCAGAGGGCAAAGCAATCCTGCAGCAGGAGTATGTGAAGCCTTTGACCTAGCGCAAACACAGTACATTGGCACACCCACTTGATGACTTCTTTCTGCCATCCAGGCCACCAAAAACTGCGACTGATAAGTCTCTTAGTCTCAGAAATTCCTGGATGACCTGCCAACTGAGACTCATGACACTCCACAAGCAAGTCTCTCCTAAAGGTTGTAGGCACGAACAACCTCCCATGGGGAGTGTTAGATGGAGCATCATCTTGAGCTTTTAGAATCCCATTCTCCAAAACGGAGTCCAATGCCGTCACCACAACTCCTTTCTGTAAAATGTTCTCCTCCTCCTCGGCACCGACCGCAGGAGAGAAGCTGCGAGATAAAAGCATCGGCTTTAACATTCTTAGTGCCAGGTACATAGGTAACAGAAAAATGAAACCGAGAAAAAAAGGTACCCACCTAGCTTGACGGGCATTCAAGCGCTTGGCAGCATCCAGATAGATCAAATTCTTATGATCTGTGAAAACCTGAATAGGAAATCTAGTGCCTTCCAAAAAATGACGCCAATGTTCAAATGCGAGTTTAATAGCCAGCAACTCCCGATTTCCAACATCATAATTCAGTTTGGTTTCTGAAAATTTTTTCAAAAAGGCACAAGGATGTACTCCATCCCTGTTCTCCTTAGACAAAACTGCTCCGACCCCCACCAATGAAGCATCGACCTCGACCAAAAAAGGCTTGGTCTCATCAGGCTGTATAAGGATAGGGGCTGAACTGAACCTCTCTTTGAGATACTTAAATGCTTCAATGGCCTCAATAGTCCATTGGACCGTATTCGCACCTTTCCTGGTGAGATCGGTTAGAGGCTTAACAACTACAGAAAAATTCTTAATGAATTTCCTGTAATAATTGGCAAAACCCAAAAATCTCTGTATATATTTCAAACCAATAAGCCTAGGCCATTCCTGCACAGCCTGAACCTTCACAGGGTCCATCTCAAAGCCCTCGCTGGAGACAATGTAGCCCAAAAAACTAATTTTCTGCACAGCAAACTCACATTTCTCCAGCTTAGCAAAGAGTGAATTATCACTCAATAACTGCAAAACTTCATGTACACTCTGCCAATGGGACTCCAGATTTGGCGAATAAATCAAAATGTCATCCAAATACACAACCACATTCTTACCAATCAAAGGTCTCAGGATGTCATTAATAAGGTTCTGAAAAAATGCAGGTGAATTGGTAAGACCAAAAGGCATCACCAGATTCTCAAAATGACCTACCGGAGTGTTAAAAGCAGTTTTCCACTCATCACCCTCCTTCACTCGTAACAAATTGTATGCCCCCGGAGATCAATCTTAGAGAACCACTGGGCCCCCACTAACTGGTTAAAGAAGTCAGGAATTAACGGCAATGGGTAGGAATTGCGTACGGTAATCTTATTAATTTCACGAAAATCCAGACAAGGACGCAAATCCCCGTCCTTTTTTTTAACAAAGAAAAATCCAACTGCCACAGGCGACTTAGAAGGTCTGAGGTGACCAGCAGCCAGGCTAGTCCGTATGTACTCCTCCAAGTACTTTCTTTCAGGGATAGTTAGATTAAACAAGCGACTCTTGGGAAGAGTAGCTCCCGGAATAAACTCAATGGCACAATCATAATCCCTATGAGGATGTAAAACTTGTGACTCCTCCTCCGAAAAAACCCTCCAAAAATCTTGAATAGGTACAGATAATTCCCCTTTTCGCACAGCTGCAATGCGACCATTACAACATTTATCATAGCATTACAGACTCCAAGACTTTATCAAATTTTCTTGCAAAGTAGTACTCCCTGAAAGAAATACTCCTGCAGAGCATAAACAAGCTATACAGGTGTACCTGACCTTTTTTTTTGTTTACTTAAACAAAGCTCACAATACTTAATCAAATGGTCAGCTTTACCACAATAAAGACACAATCCCTCGGCGAACCTCCAGTTTCTTTCCTGAGAGCGGAGCGACATCGCCCCAACCTCCATCGGTTCACCGCTGTCTGAGCAGATTTTCTGGAGACTAGGACCTGGCATTACAGGAGTCTTTACCTCATTCTGCCTAGATCTCAGCCTCCTATCCACACAAACAGCTAATTGCATGGCATCCTGCAGAGTCTCAGGTGCCGGGAATGCAATTAGCAAATCCTTAACTGTTTCGCTCAGACCAGCAAGAAATAGACATTTCAGAGCAGGATCATTCCATCTAACTTCAGAAGCCCACCTTCTAAAGAGTGTGCAATAAATCTCAACTTCACCTGACGCCTGATTCAAACGCCTGAGTTGTGCCTCAGCAGATGAGATTCTATCAGGATCATCATATAATAGACCCATGGCAGAAAGAAACTCTTCTACCGACCTCAAACATGGATCATTAGGTTGAAGAGAAAAGGCCCACCCTTGAGGTTCATTGCGCAAAAGTGACATAATAAAACCAATGCGCTGTGATTCATTCCCAAAGGACCTTGGTCTCAAACGAAAATATAATAAACAAGCATTTTTATAGGAAAAAAAATCTTGCTGTTTACCATAAAAAACATCCGGAAGGCCTACCTTGGGTTCCACAAAATGCGCTCCGGAACAGCTACTCACGTGTTGCTGGAGCTTGGCCACCTCCAGAGTCAACCCCTGCAAGCGTTGAACCAAATCCTGGATGGAAACCATACTGATCCCCGTATTAAACTTTCCTTATTTTTTTGGGGCTGGACTTACTGTTATGATCTGCAAACAAGAACTAAGGAAAGAAGGGGAAAGCTTTCCCTACAGTAAGACTAAGCTGAATCCCTACGATGTAGTGGGCTGCCTGTTCCTAGCGCACAGACTCGCCTTAGTCCTAGGCTAGTCTGAACGAAGACCTATAGAATAAAGGGAAGGGGTCCCTAAAAGAACTAAGGACTGGAACAAAAATGGGACACCTCCTGAACAGAGAAAGTTGTTGCAGAAAACAAAAGAAAAACTGACAAAAGGTACTAGAGGTCCCAAAGGACCAAGCGAACTGAGAGATATGGGCACCGAAGCACCTGGCTAGCAAAACAGTCAAACAACCCTGAAGTCCAACACAGCCAAAAAGGCGGAGCTGGAATGTAAAGGCAGATGGTCACGTGACCGGAAAACACAAGATGGAAAAAACAAACAGGAGGGTTCTAACAACCAGTCCAGCAAAATCTGAACTCCAATATGGTGCTTCTTCCCTTCTGAGCTTTGCACTGTGCCTCAAAAGTAGTTTTCGACCACATATGGGGTATCAGCGTACACAGGAAAAATTGCACAACAAATTTTGGGGTCCTTTTTATCCTGCTATCCTTGTGAAAATGAGAAAAAAATGGAGCTAAAACAACATTTTTGTGGAAAAATATATTTCTTTTCATTTTCACAGATCAACGTTGCAAAATTCCGTGAAACACCTGTGGGTTCAAGGTGCTCACCATATGTCTAGATAAATTCTTTGAGGGGTTTGTTTTCAAAAATGGGGTCACTTGTGGGGGGGTTATCACTGTTTAGGCACATCGGGGGCTCTCCAAACGCGACAGGACACCTGCAGACCATTTCATCAATTTCTGCGTTCCAAAACGTCACTCCTTCATTTCTGAGCCATGCCGTGCCCCCAAACAGTAGTTTTACCCAACATATGGGGTATCTGCTGTGATGGATCAGCTCTGTGGTAGACACAGGTTCACACAGGGATGCAGTTCGCATGTTGAAACAAACTGATGATTTATTGAGTGTCCATAAACCAGTCAGGAAAAAAAATATAACAGATTCTTTCAGGCTCAAAAAGGTATAACAGAACAAAACTCAAAATAACAATTCCATACAGCACGGCCTCAGCCGTTTAAATGAAGTGCTTTTCCTTCCATTCAGCAGGGTCTGAGCAGCACATGCAAGGCCTGCTCACCTTGCAAAACACACAGACAGACTGAGACATACCCAGCTGTCTTAAATCAGGACATTTCAGGACCTGGACTGGAGGTAAGTGAGCTGCCGATCCCACCCAGCTCTTTCAGCTCCTCGTAAAACCCGGCCCCATAATCCAGGCCCATTAACCTCTCAGCACTATGTGTGCTGGAGCCTTCTCTCTGGGTCGTACATCACCGAGGCTTGGTACCTCGGGGACACATACCTTCCATCCATGACCTGTCCAGCTGCAACCTTACACTGCATACTCGGGAGAAATTGCACAACAAATTTTGGGGTCCATTTTCTCCTGTTACCCTTGTGAAAATAAAAAAATTGTGACTAAAAGAACATTTTTGTGGGAAAAGTTTGATTTTTTATTTTAACAGCTCCACATTATAAACTTCTGTGAAACACTTGTTGAGGGGTTTCCACTGTTTAGGAACATCAGAAGCTCTCCAAATGCAACATGGCGTCCGTTAGAGATTTCAGCAAAATTTGCATTCAAACTGTCAAATGGCGCTCCTTTCCTTCCGAGCGCTGCCATGCGCCCAAACAGCAGTTTTCTTGCACATATTGGGTATCAGCATACTCAGGAGAAATTGCACAACCAATTGCATGATGCATTTTCTCCTGTTACCCTTGTGAGAAAAATTAAGGCTAAAAAATATTTTTGTGGGAAAAATGTGATTTTTTTATTTTCACAGGTCAACGTTATAAACTTCTGTGAAGCACATGGGGGTTCAAGATGCTCACCACACATCTACATAAGTTCCTTGCAGGGTCTAGTTTCCTAAATGGGGTCATTTGGGGGGTGTTTCTACTGTTTAAGCACATCAGAGGCTCTCCAAATGCGATATGTTGTCCGCTAGTGATTCCAGCCAATTTTGCATTCAAAAAGTGAAATGGCGCTCCTTCCCTTCCAAGCCCTGCCGTGCGCATAATAGTAGTTTATCCCCACATATGGGGTGTCAGAGTACTCAGGAGAAATTGCCCAACAAATTGTATGGTGCATTTTCTAACTGTTACTCTTGTTAAAATAAAAAAAAATTGGGTCTAAAGTGAAATTTTAGTGAAAAAAAGTTAAATGTTAATTGTTTCCTTCCACATTGCTTCAGTTCCTGTGACGCACCTGAAGGGTTAATAAACTTCTTGAATGTGGTTTTGAGCACCTTGAGGGGTGCAGTTTTTAGAATGGTGTCACTTTTGGATATTTTCTGTCATATATATCCCTCAAAGTCACTTCAAATGTGATGTGGACCCTAAAAAAAATGGTTTTGAAAATTTTGTTGTAAAAATAAGAAATCGCTGGTTAACTTTTAACCCTTCTATCTTCCTAACATAAAAAAAAATATGTTTATTAACTATTTTGTGTGACATAACTCTCTGATTAAAGGGCATAAAAACTGAAAGTTTGAAAATTGCTAAATTTTCTAAATTTTTGCCAAATTTCCAATTTTTCACAAATAAATCGCAAGTCATATCGAATAAATTTTACCACTATCATGAAGTACAATATGTCATGAGAAAACAAACTCAGAATCGCAGGGATCTGTTGAAGCGTTCTATTATTACCTAATAAATTGACATTGGTCAGAATTGTAAAATTTTGCCTGGTCTTAAAGGTGAAATTAGGCTTGGGGGTGAAGGAGTTAAAGCCATGAGTGCCCAAAGATTCTTTATCCTATGAACTGCCATTAATGAGCCTGTACTATGCCTGGCATAGGGACTGTGAGTAACATACAGGCACCATGCTTAGCATTCATAGTGCTCTGCACTTTGAGCCACATCTGAATATAAATTGTGTCATAACAATTCACACATATATTTTAGTACAAGGCACATAACCTAAAATCAAGGGCTGAAGTAAAAGGATAAAAACATGCCCAGCAATAGACTGGATACATACCAGCCCTCCAGGGCATAATAATGAAAGGGGGAGTCTCTACTACTGACTGTGTCACAGTACATGCCAATTATTACACAAAATCAGTGTGTGATTTATGGGCGTTTAGTACGTGCCGATTCGGTGCACTTCCTTACCTCACGCCAGGTATAGGGTGGCATTAATTTCTTCCTACAAGGACAGTATGTCTTAATTAAGGATGGCTAATAAATCTTATTGGACGACTATATGAGCAGAAACAGAGTATTAAAAGAGCAGAGGTTTTTTATAACATACCTGTTTCACAAATACTCTGGAGCAATTAAGCCTCAATCTCATCTACAGCAATTTACGTAAAGAAAAAAAAACTTGTGTAAAATCAAAGGAGTTGGATAAGTGGCGTATGCTTGATTCCTGCCAATGTCAACCATACCTGCACAGGTACACACAAGAATGGAAAGCCTTCCAGGTACCAAGAAAAGCCCTCCTCTCTCCCACACACTATTTTCTGCTGGAAACGCAATGTTTTAACATCTGCTTTGATTAGGTACGTAGATCAATTGTTATTATTGCAGTGGTGGACAATTAACGTTCCCCAGGGGCCTCATGAGATACTTTGACTGTTTTGGAGGACTGAATCAATCATCTGAACTTAATTTGGCCCAATATTATTGCTATTAAATTATTATTATTCATTTACTGTATATTATTTTTATCACTTAAGGGGAACCTGACAGCTGATACATGCTGCTCGATTCAGGAGAAACATGTATCAGGTACAGTCATGTATTTCTGACTCCGAAACTCTGCAGCGATTCAGAGAGAAAAATACTTTAAAAGACACCAGGGATCGAGCAGTACAGGTGACTAGTCAGACAGGCGCATCCTCGACGATTTCTCCCCGCCCGGTGCCAGTGACTGACAGGTCTTCTCCTACACACACAGGGAGAGACCTGTCACTCAAGGGGAACAGGCTAGTAAATGCTGCTGCTCCCAATGTCTGGTATTGGCTGCAACGCTGACGTCATGTCAAAAGCATGGCAGCCAAGAGCTAAGCACCTCCTAGAAGGGTGTTTCACCTACACGGGCAAAGTCACTGAGCTCACTGATTGGTTGGCATGTTGTTGTGACATCAGCAGTGCAGCCAATATCAGAAACCGGGATCAGCAGCAGAGACTCAGAGCTGGACCCAGGGATGGCGAGTATTGTACGTGTTTTGTTTAAATAAACTGTGCATAGGGATTGGAATTTTCTGAAAAAGGACAACTCCTTAACATCAGCATAAAAACTGCATTGTGAGCTTCGTTATGTTTTTCAGTAGCTGAGAGGCTGAATGAAAGCCATCAGGGCTGCCACCAGAAATTTCAGGGCCCCATACAGGCAACATTTTTGGGCCCCCTTTAAAGTCCACCCAGGCTACACCCCAGCTCTACCTCCACCCCTCAAACCTTCCATAGTCCCACCGCCCACCCTTTGAAAAACACTTCTGCACCACACCCTCACCAATCACACATTAACAGTTCCCTTCGAACACCACTTACATAGCCACCAGCTTTGTTTTGGCCAAAAGAGATTTTAATCCGCCACCACAACAAGGTAGTTTCTTCTGACCGGTCCTTACTCTACTCTAACCTATTAAATATTTCTTATAATACCCAATCTTTTTAGATATATTTTTCTTTATGGGAATGTGTCACATACATTTTTTAAAAATGAACAAAAATATCACATACAAGGGACAAATAACATCACACCCTTGACCAGACCACATATTACCACCACTTAGTGATGGGGATAATACCACATACAAGGAACAAATACCCCCACACTATAACTAGACCACATATTACCACCACATAGTCATCGTATAATACCACATACAAGGGACAAATACTTTCACACCATGACCAGACCACATATTACCATTACATACTGACCAAATAATACCACATACAAGGAGCAAATACTTTACTATATTACCATGACATAGTGACTGAATACTATAATACTGATCATTAATAAAAAAAACACACTCATCTCCCATTCTGCCCACATATCATCTCCAATTCTGCTCCCATGTCATCTCCCATTCTGCCTCCATGTAATTTCCCATGCTGCTGTTATGTTCTGCTACCAGAGCTAAGGAAAGAGAGGAGATCTGTCCCTACGATAGAACTCAGCTGAATCCCTACGATGTAACAGGGAACCTGATCCTGCGATCAGACCTGCTAAAGTCCTAAGCTAGTCTGTACGGAGACCTATAGATGTGGGGAAGGAATCCCTACAAGTACTAAGGACTGGGAGGAAAATGGGACACCTCCTAACAGAAATAGTAGCAGACAGACGAACAAACAAAATATATAGAACATAGAGGTCCGTAGACCAAGCAAACTAACAGAGTTAGATACAGAGCACAGGCTAGCTAGAAAGTAGTTATACAATGAAGTCCAGCAAAGCCAGAAGGGCGGAGCAGGATTAAATAGGCCAACAAGGTCATGTGACCAGCAAAGGAAAAAACCTAAGAGCAAGGTTCTAACAGTACCCCCCCTTCTAAGAGGATCCTCCGGATCCCCTAGGACCAGGCTTATCAGGAAATCTCCTGTGAAACGCTCTGATAAGTCTGGACGCGGAAACATCATCTGACCTCACCCAAGAGTTATCCTCGGGTCCGAAACCTTTCCAGGCCACAAGATACTGCAAACTACCTCTATACCGTCTAGAGTTAAGGATGCGAGAAATTTCATATTCCCCGTCCTCCACCACCGGAGGAACAGAGGCAGAGGCGTCACCATCCGACACAACAGCTTTTTTTAACAGAGAGACATGAAATACCGGATTAATTCTCCAGGAGGTAGGAACCTCCAACCTAACAGCAGATTGGTTGACAACCTGAAGCACCTTAAAGGGCCCTACAAACTTGGGACCCAATTTCTTAGAAGGAATCCTCAACCGCAGATTCCTAGAGGACAACCAAACCATGTCACCAACAGCGAACAAAACCTCCTGTCGTTTCCTATCAAAGTAGTCTTTAGATTTTCTGTTGGCCTCCTGAAGATTACCACGCACATCCGTCCAAACTCTCTCCAAATCACCGGAAAAATTCTCCTCCTCAGGCACGGCAGATCCCAACTTGGAGAACGACCCAAACGACGGATGTCTCCCAGAACAACAAAAAAAAGGCGAACAACCAGCAGAAGAAGATGTATGATTGTTCAGAGCAAATTCAGCAAGTGGCAGAAACTCAGACCACCCCTCTTGATTGTCTGCCACAAAACAACGCAAGAACTGCTCAACATCCTGGTTTTTCCTTTCTGTCTGGCCATTAGATTCAGGATGATATCCGGACGAGAACGACAAATGAACTCCCAACCTGTCACAAAAGGCACGCCAAAAACGAGCCACGAACTGAGGACCCCTATCAGAAACAATGTCAGTAGGAACGCCATGAAGTCTGACAATTTCCTTGACAAAGGCCTTAGCGAGAGTTTTAGCGCAGGGCAGTTTGACGAAGGGAACCAAGTGACACATCTTGCTAAAACGGTCCACGACCACCCAGATGACAGTAAAACCCTCAGAGGGGGGAAGGTCAGTTATAAAGTCCAAAGCCAAATGTGTCCAAGGAGCACTGGGAACCTCCAAAGGACAAAGCAACCCCGCAGCAGGAGTATGTGAGGACTTAGATCTAGCACATATAGTACATTGACGCACCCACTTAATGACCTCCTTCTGCCATCCAGGCCACCAAAAACTGCGACCCACCAGTCTCTTGGTCTCAGAGATTCCGGGATGACCTGCCAACCGAGACTCGTGACACTCAACAAACAAATCTCTCCTAAAGGTCCCAGGCACAAACAATCTCCCATGAGGAGTGTTAGATGGGGCATTCTCCTGTGCTTTAAGAATCTCATCTTCCAAAACGGAGTCCAAAGCAGCTATCACAACACCTTCTTGTAAAATGTTCTCCTCTTTCTCAGCACCGACTATGGGAGAAAAACTGCGAGACAAGGCATCCGCCTTAACATTCTTAGTACCAGGGATGTAAGTAACGGAGAAATTAAACCGCGAGAAAAACAGTGCCCACCTAGCCTGACGGGCATTCAGGCGCTTGGCAGCATCAAGATATATCAGATTTTTATGATCCGTAAGAAACTGAACGGGAAATTCCGCACCTTCCAAGAAGTGGCGCCAGTGTTCAAATGCGAGTTTAATAGCCAATAATTCCCGATTACCAATATCGTAATTCAGTTCAGTCTCCGAAAATTTTTTTGAAAAAAAGGCACAGGGATGTAATCCATCCCCGTTATCCTGAGACAATACTGCGCCAACCCCCACAGAAGAAGCATCAACCTCAACCAAAAACGGCTTAGTCACATCAGGCTGCATAAGGATGGGAGCAGAGGTGAACCTCTCCTTGAGATACACAAAAGCTTCAATGGCCTCAGAAGACCACTGAACCGCATCAGCACCTTTCCTGGTGAGATCGGTCAGAGGTTTGACAATACTAGAAAATTTTTTTATGAATTTTCTGTAATAATTGGCGAAACCTAAAAACCTCTGTATCGATTTCAAACCAATAGGCCTAGGCCATTCCTGTACAGCTTGAACTTTCACCGGGTCCATCTCAAAACCATCGCTGGAGATAATGTAACCCAAAAAACTAATTCTCTGTACAGCGAACTCACATTTCTCCAGCTTAGCAAAAAGCGAATTGTCCATTAATAACTGTAATACCTCACGTACGCTCCGCCAATGAGACTCCAGATCCGGCGAATAAATCAAAATGTCATCCAAATACACAACCACATTTTTGCCGATCAAAGGTCTAAGGATGTCATTAATAAGATTCTGAAAAAATGCAGGAGCATTAGTAAGACCAAAAGGCATAACCAGATTCTCAAAATGACCCACAGGAGTGTTAAAAGCAGTCTTCCATTCGTCACCCTCCTTAATGCGCAACAGATTGTATGCCCCCTTAAGGTCAATTTTAGAGAACCACTTGGCCCCCATTAACTGGTTAAACAGATCAGGAATCAATGGCAGTGGGTAAGGATTGCGTATAGTAATTTTGTTAATCTCACGAAAATCCAGACAAGGACGTAAACCGCCGTCCTTTTTTTTTTACAAAAAAAAATCCAACTGCCACAGGAGACTTAGAAGGCCTAATGTGACCGGCGGCCAAACTTGTCTGTATGTATTCCTCCAAAGCCTTCCTCTCAGGAATAGTAAGGTTAAATAAACGACTTTTAGGAAGAGTCGCTCCAGGGACAAATTCAATAGAACAATCATAGTCTCTATGGGGAGGCAAAACCTGCGATTCCTTCTCAGAAAAAACTCTCCAAAAATCCTGAATAGGAACAGGCAATTCTCCCCTATCCAAAGCTGCAATACGCCCGTTACAACACTTGTCATAACATTTATGGCTCCAGGATTTAATTTCACTGGTAGACCAATCCAGTACAGGATTGTGAAATTTTAACCAGGGCAATCCCAATATTACTGGAGAAGGCAAGTTATTCAAAACTACCAAATCCAATTTCTCATGGTGAACACCATTAATAGTGAGAGGAAATTCACAGACCTTGAGAGTAATATTCTTCAAAGGGGAACCATCCACAGAAACCACAGCAATGGGGGATGATAAAGGTTCGGGTTTTAAATTGAGTCTTTCCAAGAATCCCCCATCAATTACATTCAGAGTAGACCCACAATCAACAAACACCCGAAATTCCATTAATTTTTCCTGAGCAATCGTGGAAGCAGCTAAAAATACACCCTTGGAATTTAAACAGGCAATACGGGCATGACTGACCATTTTTTTTTCTTTCTTCATACGAAGCTCACAGCCTTTAATCAAATGACCAGATTTTCTGCAATAGAAACACAAGCCTTCAAAAAATCTACGGTCTTTTTCTTGAGAGCGAGGTGCCACCGATCCAATCTCCATCGGTTCACCACTGTTAGTACACACATTCTCATAACCAGAAACTGACATAGCAGAGGATTTGCTCTCATTAACCCTTGCACGCAGTCTCCTATCCACCCGTATAGCTAATTGCATAGCCTGTTGCAAATCTTCAGGTGTAGGATAAGCAATTAGCAGGTCTTTAACCCTTTCATTGAGCCCAGCAAGAAATAGACTTTTCAGAGCAGAATCGTTCCACCCTGTTTGAGTAGACCAACGACGGAAATGAGTACAATATTTTTCCACATTACCTGATCCCTGTTTCAAACGTCTCAACTCAGTCTCAGCTGATGCGACACGGTCAGGATCATCATATAATAGTCCCAAAGCAGAAAAAAAACTATCCACTGATCTGAAGCATGTATCACTAGGTTGCAAAGAAAAGGCCCACTCCTGAGGCTCTTTGCGCAAAAGTGACATTATGAACCCTATGCGCTGGGATTCATCCCCAGAGGACTTGGGTCTCAAACGAAAATACAATAAGCAAGCATTTTTAAATGAAAAAAATTCTCGGTGTTCACCAAAAAATAAATCCGGCAAACATACCTTAGGCTCCAAGAAATGTGCTCCAGGACAGTTACTCACGTGCTGACGGAGCTCGGCCACCTCCAGAGAGAGTCCCTGCAGGCGATGAGCCAAATCCTGAACCGACACCATGATGGAACAGAAAAATCTTTCCTTAGAGAATTTGCAGGCTGGACTTACTGTTATGTTCTGCTACCAGAGCTAAGGAAAGAGAGGAGATCTGTCCCTACGATAGAACTCAGCTGAATCCCTACGATGTAACAGGGAACCTGATCCTGCGATCAGACCTGCTAAAGTCCTAAGCTAGTCTGTACGGAGACCTATAGATGTGGGGAAGGAATCCCTACAAGTACTAAGGACTGGGAGGAAAATGGGACACCTCCTAACAGAAATAGTAGCAGACAGACGAACAAACAAAATATATAGAACATAGAGGTCCGTAGACCAAGCAAACTAACAGAGTTAGATACAGAGCACAGGCTAGCTAGAAAGTAGTTATACAATGAAGTCCAGCAAAGCCAGAAGGGCGGAGCAGGATTAAATAGGCCAACAAGGTCATGTGACCAGCAAAGGAAAAAACCTAAGAGCAAGGTTCTAACAGCTGCCCCATGACATCTCCCATGCTTCCCCATGTCTCCATTGTGCCCCCATGGCGTGGCTTTATAAAAAAGTAGAAAAAAAGTTTCTCCTTACCTCGCTGCCGGTCTAGCAGTGACTCTCCTTCGTCGATCTGAAAGAGGACACCAACCAGTCACAGGCCGACAGTGATGTCATACGCCAGTGACATGCGCGCTGACGTCAGCTGGCGGCCTGTGATTGGCTGGCGGCTGTTAATTATTGCCGTGCGGGAAGACTCCCACATGGCAATAGATTTTAAGTTAACGTGCGTCCGAGGATGCAAGTTCAGTTTGCTGGGGCCTGGTGAGCAGAGGGGGGCCTCATCCGGGCCCCTTTGCTCATCGGGCCCTATATGTCAGTAAGGGCTGTAATGCCCTGAAAGCCATACATCACGATGCTAAGCATTGGATAGAGCTGTGTAAACTATGCCGTCACTGGAACTTGAGCAGTATAAATGTGCTCAAGGAACAACGAGTCATGCTTCTAAATGTGGTCATCTGATGGGCAAGTCTGAATTAGGGCCACTTAGTTAGGTTAGCTCCAGTTAAGGGAAATTGTATGCTTCCAAATTTATGGGAACAGTTTTGGGAAGATCCTTTTCTCTTACAGCATGACTGTGCCCAGTGCGCAAAACAAGGTAAATTAAGGCATGGTTTTGTGAAATTTGGTTATAAAACATGACTGCCCTACGTCCATGACCTTAACCCCATCAAACACCTTTAGGATCAACTAGAATGGAGATTGAGAGCAAGAATCTCTTAATCAACATCAGTGTCTCGTCTTACAAATGCTCTTCTGGATGATTAGCCAAAACTTCCCACAGACACACTCCAAAATCTTGTAGATATCTTTCCCAGAAGAGTGGAAACTGTTATACTGTAGCTGTAAAGGGGAGAAAGACTCCATATTAATGTCTAGGGTTGTACAATGGGATTTCAAAAGATCCTGTAGGTCTAATGTGTAGGTACTTTTATACATATAGGGCCCGATTAATCATTTACAGTGTTTTTTAAGTTACTCCTTTTTTTGTCCAGTAATATTAGTTATAATTTTTGGCACCAAAATCATAAAAATGGAGCATGCAATTCATGAATTTGGCACAAAGTCAAAAACGGGCATGTAACAAAATTTTCTCCAAAATACTGGCTTACTCAAAAATACACTAGAGAGGACTGCAGTGAAATTGCCCCAGAAAATATAAAATAGACTTTTTAAAAAAAGGTGCAAATAGAATAATGAATTGGGTGCAAACAAAAAAGGAGCATAACTTACAAAACTAGAGAAAAAGCATGTATAAAGCTAATAATGAATCGGCGCCAGGCCGGTGGTGTGAACTGTCCAGTCCTGAATCTCACTGATCAGTGCTGCTCTTCATGCGCTGGCCTTCCATCATACTAATGAGAAACGTCCTATACAGTTTCCCGAAGTCATAACAAAGTGACATCACAGCTTATATTAATAAAGATAGTTTATTTTGTGAAATAAAGGAAAGTACACCAAGTATATGTCAGCACAAGTGACAGTTGTCCAGCATTATCATATTCCACCATCTCTAGTATGTTTTACATTGTTCTATATTATATTAAATTTCATTTCTGATCTTATCTATATTTCAGATGTTCGCCTCCCTTTGATAAAAATATTTTAATATGTTAAGGAATTGATATTTTATATATCAACTTTTCTATAAGACAAGGCGAGAACTGTGGATCTTGAGACATCTCTAGAGTAATCACTGAATGAGTGTCCTGTAAAGTATCTCCCCATCCCCTCAAGAGCAAGAGAGTGCACTCTCTGTGAAATAAATGTGGGTCCTACTGTGCCGTAATCTCTATTGATTCTCAGGATGAGGTGGGAGGGAAAAAGAGTAAATCAGACTAAACACAGTGTTTAAAGATCAAGACAGGCAGAGAAGTAATAGGGTGCCGTTCTTTGTAATCCCTGATATTTCACATTAATACTGTTATCTTGAAAATTAATTTTTTATTCTTTGGAATGTTATCTTTTCTTTATTAACTTAAAACTGTCTTTATGCCTTTTATATCTTGGGGTGAATGATGATTCTGCTGCTAGATTCAATATATTTAAATACAAAAATTGTACCAGTAAAAAGACAAGTATTAGGCCACACACAGACATTCAGTAATAGTCAAAGGGTTGGCTTTAAAGGGGTTGTTCCATGAACAAAGTACATTTTAATCAATAGATTTTGGAATATCAGTAAGTTAGACAATTAGATGTGTTTAAAAAAATGTTCCTGTGCTGAGATAATCTCATAAATATTCACCTGCCATATGTTGTTTGCTGTATCCGACCATGTAGAGTTTCTGCAGCTCATGGTTGCACATAGCTCCTGGCCAGGGGAGGAAGCATAAGTGAATATACTGGTAACACAACAGGTACTCTCAGTTGCTTGTTTGTGTGACGGAACACATTTCCCTGCCTTTCTGTTTTATCACAGGAGCGAGTGTTTCTGCTGTGTCACCAGTTCTGATTGCACACCATAATCAAGCCAATGACATAATAGTGACGCAGGAGCTGAAGCAGGAGAATAAGAAAAGGAAATTCTTACTTATCTGTTAGAGCTAAGGACATTAGTGCTAAGTATATCTGTGCACCTAGCCTATAGTATACATCAGTAACTTTTCCTGACTGATATTGTAATGTTCCCATAGACTCCAATCACAAAGACAGGTCAAAAGTGTGTGTTTTCAACCTCCATGTGCCTGATTTTTTTTCAATGGGCATCTATGGTGGCAGGAAGCCTAGACATCCATCCTGACTATGGCCATTTTCGGGCACACACCTCGTGAGCATATGCACCCAACAATGCGCTTAAACACAGTGGGGCTGATTAATCAAGAATGGTATAGTGTAAGTGTGCACTATGCCAGTCTTGATGGAATAGAAGAGGTACCAAATCCATTAAAAGGTGTACGTCATTTAATGAATTCAATGATTCTTCTGAGTGGCATGGTCTCCGCGCGCTGCGCCAGAAATGCTACTTCAATCATGGACTGAAGTAGCATTTATGAAGTAAAAATACCAGCACTTTTCACAAATTGGGCAGTTGGACGTGCACTGTCCTATCCTACTTTGGCAGATCTGATCCAAAGTGGAGTGAAAATGGAAAAAGTTGCAAAATTTTTGCACAACTCTGTTGTGTAAAAATATTACAACTTTTCTAAGCATTTATACCACTTTTGTGGTGTAAAAACTTTGAGTAATCAGCCTCATTATGTATCTAGCCTGACATCTTTTTTTAGACCTTGATAACTAACAATTATTTTTAGATCTTTAACTGGACAAATTATAAAGAATTTTATTCACAATATATTTTTGTCAGATTTTTGTTAGTTGGTCATAACCAAAAATTTGTAGTATCTCTTGAAAATTCAGTCATAACTGAAAAAAAAATGTTCCTATGTGTCTTTTGCACAATACGATAATAATCACCTATTCAGCGCTCACTTTGCCCAATGTGACCATGCCCAGTGTTCAAACCATATCTCGCTCACTTGTCATTAATTGTGAGATTTCTGTCTGCATAAAAGAAGCGAGTTCTGTTCTCCTCAGCACACATATACAGGTGCTTCTCACAAAATTAGAATATCATCAAAAAGTTAATTTATTTCAGTTCTTCAATACAAAAAGTGAAACTCATATATAATATAGAGTCATTACAGACAGAGTGATCTATTTCAAGTGTTTATTTCTGTTAATGTTGATGATTATGTGATGGCCGAGTCAATCATCAGATTTCAACCCAATCAAGCAGAATTTCACATGCTTAAGACAAAAATTAAGGCAGATAAGACCAACAAACAAGCAACAACTGAAGTCAGCTGCAGTAAAGACCTGGCAAAGCATCACAAAGGAGGATTCTCTACAAAGTATTAAAAATGAACATTTTATATCTGGTAAAGTTAATTTGTCCAATTACTTTTGAGCCCCTGAAATGAGGAGACTTTGTAGAAAAAACAATACAATTCCAAAATGTTTCACAGGATATTTTTATTCAACCCCTTTAGTTAAACCTGAAAGTCTAAACTTCCTTTGCATCTCGGTCGTTTCATTTTAAATCCAAAATAGTGGTCAGCAGAGCTCAAATCATGAAGATTCGGTCACTGTCAAAATATTTCTGGGCCTAACTGTACATCACAGCAGGAGACGCTGGGGCATCACAGTAGATGCTGAGGCATATACATCAAAGCAGGGATAGCTGAGGCACATACATCACAGCAGGAGACGCTGGGGCATCACAGTAGATGCTGAGGCATATACATCAAAGCAGGGATAGCTGGGGCACATACATCACAGCAGGAGACGCTGGGGCATCACAGTAGATGCTGAGGCATATACATCAAAGCAGGGATAGCTGAGGCACATACATCACAGCAGGAGACGCTGGGGCATCACAGTAGATGCTGAGGCATATACATCAAAGCAGGGATAGCTGGGGCACATACATCACAGCAGGAGACGCTGGGGCATCACAGTAGATGCTGAGGCATATACATCACAGCAGGGATAGCTGGGGCACATACATCACAGCAGGAGACGCTTTGGCATCTCAGGAGATGGTTAGACATATACATCACAGGAAATGCTGGGGCAACACAGTAGATGCTGAGGAATATATATCACAGCAGGGAAGGCCGGGGCACATACATCACAGCAGGAGAAGCTGGGACTGCTGTCTTCATCGATGGGACTGGAGAGCGTGCTGGCTCCTCCCACAAAGTACGTCCTGATGCTGGCACTGGTCAGCATCTGGACATAATTCACCATTGTATGGGCTGCAGCATTCAGCAGTGAATGCTGCATGTGCGTGCTCGTCGCGTAAAGAGCAATTAAAGGGCCAGCAGCCAGGAAAACGTTTTGCCAGCTGCCAGCCCGAGTACTGCGATCCCTGGAAAACTGCCCAGGTGCTGGAGGAAATGACATCGGGGGCAGTAAACTACCTATGGGTCTGAGGTTCACCACCCCTGCTCTATAGATTACTTCCAGTTTTATTCCAGATTACCATGGTAAGTACAAGTGCTTCTCACAAAATTAGAATATCATCAAAAAGTTAATTGATTTCAGTTCTTCATTACAAAAAGTGAAACTCGTATATTATAGAGTAATTACAAACAGAGTGATCTATTTCAAGTGTTTATTTCTGTTAATGTTGATGATTATGGCTTACAGTCAATGAAAACACAAAAGTCATTATCCCAGCAAATTAGAATATTTAACAAAAAACACCTGTAAAGGCTTCTTAAGTATTTAAAAAGGTCCCTTATTGTTTCAATAGCCTCCACAATCATGGGGAAGGCTGCTGACTTAACAGATGTCCAGAAGGCAGTCATTGAAACACTCCACAAGGAGGGTAAGCCACAAGAGGTCATTGCTAAAGAAACTGGCTGTTCACAGAGTGCTGTATCCAAGCATATTAATGGAAAGTTGAGTGGAAGGAAGAAGTGTGGTAGAAAAAGGTGCACAAGCAGCCGGGTTAATGGCAGCCTTGAAAGGATTGTTAAGAAAAGGCCATTCAAAAATTTGGGGGAGATTCACAAGGAGTCGACACAGACCTATCCAGGACATGGGCTACAAGTCTTCAAGTGTCGCATTTCTTGTGTCAAGCCACTCATGACCAATAGACAATGCCAGAAGCGTCTTACCTGGGCCAGGGAGAAAAAGACCTGGACTGTTGCTCAGTGGTCCAAGATGTTGTTTTCATATGAAAGTAAATTTTGCATTTCATTTGGAAATCAAGGTCCCAAAGTCTGGAGGAAGAGTGGAGAGGCCACAATCCAAGCTGCTTGAGGTCTAGTGTGAAGTTTCCACAATCAGTGATGGTTTGGGGAGCTATGTCATCTGCTGGTGTAGGTCCACTGTGTTTTATCAAGACCAAAGTCAGCGCAGCCGTCTACCAGGAAATTTTAGAGCACTTCATGCTTCCCTCTGCCGACAAGCTTTTTGGAGATGGAAATGTCATTCTCCAGCAGGACTTGGCACCTGTCCACACTGCCAAAAGTACCAATACCTGGTTTAAAAACAACAGTATCACTGTGCTTGATTGGCCAGCAAACTCGCCTGACCTTAACTCCATAGAGAATCTATTGGGTATTGTCAAGAGGAAGATGAGCGACACCAGACCCAACAATGCAGACGAGCTGAAGGCTGCTATCAAAGCAACCTGGGCTTCCATAACACCTCAGCAGTGCCACAGGCTGATCGCCTCCATGCCACGCCGCATTGATGCAGTAATTGATGCAAAAGGTGCCCCGACCAAGTATTGAGTGCATTTACTGAACATACATTTCAGTAGGCCAACATTTCGGATTTTAAAAACATTTTTCAAGCAGTTGTTATAAAGTATTCTAATTTACTGAGATAATGACTTTTGTGTTTTCATTGGCTGTAAGGAATAATCATCAACATTAACAGAAATAAACACTTGAAATAGATCCCTCTGTGTGTAATGACTCTATATAATAAATTGGTTTCTCTTATTGTATTGAAGAACTGAAATAAATTAACTTTTTGATGATATTCTAATTTTGTGAGAAGCACCTGTATACTGTTGTGCATGGTGATCAAATGTGCAGCATTGTGACATCCCAAGCAATGGTATCCTATGGAATCGCATGGCATTGTACACATGGCATTGTAATCATAGAAATCCAATAGACAATTTGTTACAATGAATCTGTTACTGCATATTAGCACATTTAGCATATGGAATGTGTTTGTGGTGTCATCGCCCACCCCAGCCTTTCTATTCCTTTTGTAGAACAGTGGTTCTTCATGATCAGCATTTTTACCCTATTAGGCCTCATTTCCACGTCCGTATTTAAATACAAATGTGAAAAAATGGTAATGATGTCATCAGTGTTTTGGATCAGTGAGTCATCAGTGTATGGTCCGTGTGTCCGTTTTTACAGTCACTTGTCATCAGTGTTTTGGATCAGTGAGTCATCAGTGTATGGTCCGTGTGTCCGTTTTTACAGTCACTTGTCATCAGTGTTTTGGATCAGTGAGTCATCAGTGTATGGTCCGTGTGTCCGTTTTTACAGTCACTTGTCATCAGTGTTTTGGATCAGTGAGTCATCAGTGTATGGTCCGTGTGTCCGTTTTTACAGTCACTTGTCATCAGTGTTTTGGATCAGTGAGTCATCAGTGTATGGTCCGTGTGTCCGTTTTTACAGTCACTTGTCATCAGTGTTTTGGATCAGTGAGTCATCAGTGTATGGACCGTGTGTCCGTTTTTACAGTCACTTGTCATCAGTGTTATTCACAGATGGATAAAGAAATAAATTACAGATCTCCTATACTTTGCAGTGTTAAATATGGACGGCACATGGATGCCATCTGTATGCTGTACGTGTTTTTCACCAACCAATGGACTTGTATTGGCAGTTGATGCTGGAAAAAAACAGCACGTCTC
The DNA here is from genome assembly GCF_046119375.1 of Phyllobates terribilis. Classification (NCBI taxonomy): domain Eukaryota; kingdom Metazoa; phylum Chordata; class Amphibia; order Anura; family Dendrobatidae; genus Phyllobates; species Phyllobates terribilis. The sequence continues at coordinate 595,779,282 of NW_027362765.1, read as the reverse complement.
TGAGTTTTGCATGGACACGCGGTCCATGAAGAAACATGGACATGTGAATAGCAGCAATGATTATAATGGGTACATGTTGTATCCATGAATACGTATACGTAACATGGATGTGTGGATGACGCCTTAGGTAGATATTCTATTCTTTCTATATTCCATGGCCCTACAGGAGACCTAACCAATGTAAACATAGTAGATTTCTTCATCTTTGGTTAGAAGAAACAATAGAAGAGATTCTCTTTCCATTTGGGTGTCTCCTACCTGGGATTTGTTCATGACGATAACCACTGAAATGCATTAATCATAGCAGCAGTAATACAGTCCTGCAGTATTGAGCCGGGGTCTGTAGTGTGTGGGATATAGTGTTAGGAGAGTATCTCTTGTGGTTAGGAAGTAGGCTGTTAGCAAACTGTTGAAATGAGTTTATCAAGGTAAAAACAATTGTCCTGTGAACGATATGGATGTATATTCTTCCTTAACTAAATTATTCAGTAAATTGAATGGCAATGTTTAATCTCATTTATTAAATAAGGAACTGTCTGGCAGATCACCTTCTTTACATGGGGTTTCTCTGCTCCTAATGACTCACCATGATGTCACTGTTTTCTTACTCACTGACTCTGTAGCACCAACATTAACCTTTTTACATCTGATAGGCTCCTTACATTTCATCTATCACACAAGAAAAAAAAAAGATGAAATCTGCATTACTGGTTAATAGAGATAATACGTAAAGAATACTTCATACAATGAAAATCTAATAAAAATATTCTATGCAAAATTGTAAACTATGTTAGATCAATATTTTGCATGATTTTTTAGTTTATTTCTTTTAGGATGTACAGGCAACTGAGGAAAAAGAACAGCACAGTACTAACGCTGTTGCTTTGTTACTGGCATCCCGACTTCAAATCCAACCAAGAACAACATCTGCATAAATAATGTATGTTATTATTGTGTTTTGGGGTGCGGCAGAAAACTAACTGCCTTCCAGTAAGTGTGGGCCTGATATAGAAGCTATATCGAGAGCCCCAGGTGGAATAGAGACTGATGGAATCATTCATTATTTCATTTGCACTTTTTTTTTTTATTGTTGAGTGTCGTAGAGAAAAATTAAAATCCATAAAGTCATCTCCGGAGAGGGGGCATATCACCCTCACACTGAACATATGGGATTAATTATAACTGGGGAAGTGGGAAAGAGGTGACAATTCAACCTCCATCGAAGTAGGGACCTCATGCAGTGACCAAGTAATTACCACAGGAGATTAGCTCTGAGAGCCAGACACTAAGACTGGGATCCGTTTACGCAGATGCAGGGAAGTACACTTCCCGCTGATAAAACGTCTTCTGATCAAAACACTATTCTGAGATGTTTTGGAGCCAGTGGTCAGTGATGAATATTGGGGTTTGCATTGATTTAATATTTATGGGAGATATATTTTCAACATTGTAGCAAAGGGACAAACATAACGTATTCACTCACATCACCATAAGGCCATTCTAATCACTCAAACTTAAGAAAGGCCAAAGGATGGTGCTATCCATGCCATGTTTCATCTCTATATAAAGGTAAAATCGCAATAGGAAACATGACAACAGTATCTACCTTCTGGGACCTCCAGGAGTAAAGATATCCTGTAAGTTGGGGATCTCATAAAATTTTTAAAGACCAAGCACATCCCACAACCAGCCCCCACATGAGTTCACTAAGGGGAGGTATGAGAGTGTAACTTTGATCTAATTAAAAGCAGAATTTGGGTTTGTATATTTTGTCAGTACTGGAAGGTGCAGCTTGCTGTGATTCTGTCCATTTTCCTAAGTACCTCTCTCTGCTAAGTTCTGAACCATTTCCTTGACATAGGTTTAGTCATTTGCTTTTGTTATTCCTTTTTATTTTATATAATTGTATATATAGAATTGTTTGTTCCCAATTTGTATTATCTTGTATATTTTTATAAACACTGCCTACCTTTCTGGATTAAATATATAAAATTTTATAGCTCTGTTTCTCTTGCTTTGTAAATTGGACCCCTGAAGCTACCTGTAATGGATGTCCAATCGGTCTGTATAAACGATTGGTTGTGGCAGCTAGTAGTTCTTTTTGTTATAGTGGAGTTGGCAGTGACCGTACCGGGGTATATATATGTATTCCATGTATTGGAATTGGAGGTGTATATACCATACACTCACTGTGAGTTCTCCAATAAGTAGTGGAAGCAGCCACGGCCTCATCCATCACTCATCATCAGTCAATTGCGTAATTGTCCTGATGATTGGAGACAGAGGAGTTGTGTCCCCTGACAAACTTGTGAAAGTGGTGGGATCTGCGCAACCCTTTCCCCCAGCTTTCATCTTTGACATTACATTTTTAGTGTTTTGTGCCTTGTTTGTTTGCGCGATATTCATCTTTCTATTTGCCCCTTTTTTAATTTTACATGCGTACACTGCTGTATTTTATGCTCACCATTGTGGAAGGAGTTTAGGGATTCCAAATATTTTCCCCTAATTCATCATTTGTGATTTTTGAAAAAGTCTTAACGTTTGTCACAAATGTACTCCAGTCACACCCTAAGTAGATTTTTATGCACAACTGAAACTTTGGTTCAATTTTTGCGCCATTTTGAGAAATGTGGTATCCATCATACTGTGTGGAGGGCTGTGTTGGGTCCATTATACTGTTTGCAGGGCTGATGGGGGCCATTATACATTGTGGAGAGGTGTGGGGCTATTATACTGTATGTAGGGCCATTGTAGTGCATGGAGGACTGTGTCGGGGTCACAGCTGGGGGATCATATTGTGTTGGGGTCACCATACTTTGCCTTGGGAGTTGAGGAGGGGTACAGAAGGGTCATTATACTGCGCATGTGGAGGCTAAAGGGGAGGAATGCACCATGGGGGTATCATACTGTGTTTGGGGGCCACTTTTGTTGGCATCATACTTTATGGGTCAACGAAAGTGGCATCTAGGACTTCAGCAGGAGGAAAATTACTATGTAAAGGCTGCAAAGTTGGGAGTTATGCTCTTCTGTGACCCCATCATTTATTTATTTATTTTTTGGTGGGGCACAATTAGAACTGCTATAGGCCCCTATGATTTATATGTACACCCCTGGATACACAATATAAAAAGTACATAAAAATATGCCATTACAATCAACTGACTTTGGTAGTGAATAACACGGATTCCTTTGTAAAAATAAGGATTCAATAGATCATACAAAATTTCCAATACATATAATTAATTTACACTAAGTATAAAAAATCAAAACTTGGAGTGGGAAGGAACGCTCCTTTGTAGTTTTTGAAAGTCCATTAGTGTATTAAACAGGACTATTTCCTGTTAGAGGGATGTTAGTCAAGTAGTTGGTTAGTTCAAATACAAGTCAAAGTGCAGTGCTCAGTGGCGTACCGTCAATGGCGGCAGGCACGCGACTGCTATGGGGCCCGTGAGCGGCAGATGCTGATACAGTTGAAAGCAATGATGGAGGAGGGAGAGTCATGTGACACTCCCTCTCCCATCATTCCCACTCTGCATCTGACACAGAGGTGCAATGACGTTACTTGATCACACCATGCTGGGTCAGGCAGTGGAGCTGATGAGAGAGACGTGCTGCAGACATTGAAGCAGCGGGGGAATGAGGAGCGGTAAATCCGTATGTATTTATGTATTTAAATGTGGTGCCCATATTACTGGAGGACTGTGGCTGCACTATGCCCTATGGGGTCCGCACTATACCCTATGGGGGCCGCACTATACCATATGGGGGCCGCACTATGCCCTATGGGGGTTGTCCTATGGGGGTCGCCTTATGGGGGCCACACTAAGCCATATGGGGATGCATTAAGCCCTATGGAGACTCCACTATGCCCTATGGGGGCCACACTAAGCCATATGGGGCCGCACTATGCCCTATGGGGGCCACACTAAGCCATATGGGGTCGCACTTTGCCCTATGGGTGCCACACTATGCCCTATGGGGGCAACACTATGCCATATGGGGGCTGCACTATGCCCTATGGGGGCCACACTATACCCTATGGCGGACGTACTATGCCCTATGAGGGCCACACTATACCCTATGGGGGCCGCACTATGACCTATGGGGTCTGAACTAAGCCCTATGGGGGCCACACTAAGCCATATGGGTGCCACAGTAAGCCCTATGGGGGCCACATTATACTGTGTGGAGGACCAAGGGGGTGCATTATATTATGTGGAGGACCATGGGGGGTGCACAATATTGTGTGGAGGACCATGGGGGTGGATTTTATTGCACGGAGGACCATGGGGAGTGCATTTTATTGCATGGAGGCAGTGGCGTACCGCTAATGGCGGCAGACCACACAACTGCTATGGGGCCCGTGAGCCGGGGGGGCCCCATAGCAGTCCAGGGGTGGACATACTGCTGCCGGTGCTGCTGCGCCGGGTCCCCACCATGCAGCTGCACCAAGGAGCCCGCAAGGTGCAGCTGCTCCCTGCACGTGGCGGTCAGTGAGCGATCCATGGAGCCCTGCTGCTGTCAGGAGGAGAATAGCAGCGGAGCTGGAGGGTTCGTCCTCTGCTTCCTCCCTGATCCAGGTGCGCACAGCTTGATGACGTCATCATGCAGCGCGCGCCTGGGTCAGGAAGAAAGCTGCCGGCAACCAGGAGGATGCTGCAGGGAAGTGAGCTGAGGTAAGTTGTTGTTTTGTTTTTTTTTTACTGAAACGCTGGGGAGGGGAGGTGGGGGGAGAGCAATGGTGGGATGGTGGGGCTGGGGAGAGCAATAATGGGACTGATGGGGCTGGGGAGAGGAATGATAGGGCTGGGAAGAGCAATAATGGGGCTGATGGGGCTGGGGAGAGGAGTGATGGGGCTGGGGAGAGGAATAATGGGGATGATGGAGCTGGGGAGAGCAATATTGGAGCTGATGGGGCAGGGAGAGGAATGATGGGGCTGGGAAGAGCAATAATGGGGTTGATGGGGCTGGGGAGAGGAGTGATGGGGCTGGGAAGAGCAATAATGGGGCTGATGGGGCTGGGGAGAGCAATATTGGGGCTGATGGGGCTGGGGAGAGGAATGATGGGTCTGGGAAGAGCAATAATGGGGCTGGGAAGAGCAATAATGGGGCTGGGGAGAGGAATGATGGGGCTGGGAAGAGCAATAATGGGGCTGGGAAGAGCAATAATGGGGCTGGGAAGAGCAATAATGGGGCTGGGGAGAGGAATGATGGGGTTGATGGGGCTGGGGAGAGGAATAATGGGATGGTGGGACTGGGGAGAGCAATGATGGGGCTGGGGAGAGTAATGGCGAGGGCTGGGGAGAGCAATGATGGGGATGGTGGGGCTGGGGAGAGCAATGATGGGATGGTGGGCTGGGGTGAGCAATAATGGGGCTGGGGAGAGGAATAATGGAGTTGATGGGGCTGGGGAGAGGAATGATGGGGCTGAGGAGAGCAATAATGGGGCTGATGGGGCCAGGGAGAGGAATGATGGGGCTGATAGGGCTGGGAAGAGGAATGATGGGGCTGATGGGGCCAGAAGAGCAATAATGGGGCTGATGGGGCTGGAGAGAGGAATAATGGGATGGTGGGGCTGGGGAGAGCAATGATGGGGCTGGGGAGAGCAATAATTGGGCTGATGGAGCTGGGGAGAGGAATGATGGGGCTGGGGAGAGGAATGATGGGGCTGGGGAGAGCAATGATGGGGCTGATGGGGCCGGGGAGAGGAATGATGGGGCTGATAGGGCCGGGAAGAGGAATGATGGGGCGGATGGGGCCGGGGAGAGAAACAATGGGGCTGATGGGGCTGGGGAGAACAATAATGGGGCTGGGAAGAGCAATAATGGGGCTGATGGGGCTGGGAAGAGCAATAATGGGGCTGATGGGGCTGGGGAGAGAAATGATGGTGCTGGGGAGAGTAATGATGGGGCTTGGGAGAGCAATGATGGGGCTGGGGAGAGGAATGATGGGGTTGATGGGTCTTGGAAGAGCAATGGGGCTGGGGAGAGGAATGATTGGGCTGGGAAGAGCGATAATGGGGCTGGGGAGAGCAATGATGGGGGTGCTGGGAGAGAGCAATGATGGAGGTGCTGGGACCGAGCAATGATGCCGGCTGGGAGAGAGCAATGATGGCGGTGCTGGGACAGAGCAATGATGGGGTTGCAGGGACAGAGCAATGATGGGGGGCAGGGAGAGAGCAATGATGGAGGTGCTGGGACAGAGCAATGATGGGGTGCTGAGAGAGAGCAATGATGGGGGTGCTGGGAGAGAGCAATGATGGGGGTGCTGGGAGAGAGCAATGACGGGGGTGCTGGGAGAGAGCAATGACGGGGGTGCTGGGACAGAGCAATGATGGGGGTGCTGGGACAGAGCAATGATGGGGGGTGCAGGGAGAGAGCAATGATGGAGGTGGTGGGAGAGAGCAATGATGGGGGTGCTGGGAGAGAGCAATTATGGGGGTTTCACTTTGCTTGTACTGTGAAGCCTTGTATGTTTTCCGTGTGCACATAGCCTTACAGTTAATTGGGGAGAGTCACAGAGACTGAATAATTTATATTATTGGCCGGTGGAGATTATAGTTAATGGGGGGCACAGTGCTGCTTATCACTTTATATTTTGATTACTAAGTGACTAATAGTATATTAATGGGGGGTTAAATATCTGTATTCAGGGAAACAGAGCGGGGGAGACACATGTATGCATACAATATGTGACCTTATTATTTTCTAGGCTGGAGATCATCGTGACAAGACGAGTCGTGGCTGGGAGATGTCGACATGAAGGTCTGACCAGATGGAGAAGAAGCAGCAGAAACCGACTCTGATCAGACGAGACGTCAGCGGTAAGTGCCTGGATGTAAATATTATTCTGTATCTGCACTGTGTGACTTGGAGTGATAATGTTATCTGTAAAATCCCTTAGGCTGCATTCTCACATTTGTGTGAAATGTCCGTGTGCTGCCAGATTTTTTTATAGGATGGTCCACAGACTCGTACAGTTTTATAGATCCATTCACACATCCATGAAAATCACGGATCTGAGAATGAGATCTAAGAGGGTCAGAGAATGACCTGTTCTGATCCGATTTTGAGGATTAGAATAGGACATGCTCAATGCGTCGGTAAAACAGTGCAGCACACCGACACTGCACACAGATGCAGGAATGTAGCCGTATTATGTATAGCACAGTCCCTTAGTATATAGTGTACTTGACTCGCCCCCTGGGCCCAGCGTACATGTGTAGTGGGTTACCCGGAACCAGGTCTCTGGGGGGGGTTGTAGTCTCCGTGGTGGCGACCCGGTCCCGTGGCTCAGGGTGGTCAAACCAGTGGCAGTCTTTATAGGGTTTTAAGTTAATTGTCCGACTACGCCACCCGTGGACTGTGGTCAGCGCGGACCGCCGCTGCAAGGCAGACCGCTGGGGCCGATTGTTAGAACCTTGCTGTTAGGTTTTTTTTTCCTTTGCTGGTCACATGACCTTGTTGGCCTATTTAATCCTGCTCCGCCCTTCTGGCTTTGCTGGACTTCATTGTATATCTACTTTCTAGCTAGCCTGTGCTCTGTGTCTTGCTCTGTTAGTTTGCTTGGTTTACTGACCTCTATGTTCTATATATTTTGTTTGTTTGTTCGTCTGTCTGCTACTATTTCTGTTAGGAGGTGTCCCATATTCCTCCCAGTCCTTAGTACTTGTAGGGATTCCTCCCCCACATCTATAGGTCTTCGTACAGACTAGCTTAGGACTTTAGCAGGTCTGATCGCAGGATCAGGTTCCCTGTTACATCGTAGGGATTCAGCTGAGTTCTATCGTAGGGACAGATCTCCTCTCTTTCCTTAGCTCTGGTAGCAGAACATAACAGTAAGTCCAGCCAGCAAATTCTCTAAAATTGACCTTAAGGGGGCATACAATCTGTTGCGCATGAAGGAGGGTGATGAATGGAAGACTGCTTTTAACACTCCTGTGGGTCATTTTGAGAATCTGGTTATGCCTTTTGGTCTTACTAATGCTCCTGCATTTTTTCAGAATCTGATTAATGACATCCTTAGACCTTTGATCGGTAAAAATGTGGTTGTGTATTTGGATGACATTTTGATTTATTCGCCAGATCTGGAGTCTCATTGGCGGAGCGTGCGTGAGGTATTACAGTTATTAATGGACAATTCGCTTTTTGCTAAGCTGGAGAAATGTGAGTTCGCTGTACAGAGAATTAGTTTTTTGGGCTACATTATCTCCAGCAAAGGTTTTGAGATGGATCCGGTTAAGGTTCAGGCTGTGCAGGAATGGCCTAGGCCTATTGGTCTGAAATCGATACAGAGGTTTTTGGGTTTCGCCAATTACTATAGAAAATTCATAAAAAATTTTTCTAGTATTGTCAAACCTCTGACTGATCTCACCAGGAAAGGTGCTGATGCGGTTCAGTGGTCTTCTGAGGCCATTGAAGCTTTTGTGTATCTCAAGGAGAGGTTCACCTCTGCTCCCATCCTTATGCAGCCTGATGTTACTAGGCCGTTTTTGGTTGAGGTTGATGCTTCCTCTGTGGGGGTTGGCGCAGTATTGTCTCAGGATAACGGGGATGGATTACATCCCTGTGCCTTTTTTTCAAAAAATTTTTCGGAGACTGAATTGAATTACGATATTGGTAATCGGGAATTATTGGCTATTAAACTCGCATTTGAACACTGGCGCCACTTCTTGGAAGGTGCGGAATTTCCCGTTCAGGTTCTTACGGATCATAAAAATCTGATATATCTTGACGCTGCCAAGCGCCTGAATGCCCGTCAGGCTAGGTGGGCACTGTTTTTCTCGCGGTTTAATTTCTCCGTTACCTACATCCCTGGTACTAAGAATGTTAAGGCGGATGCCTTGTCTCGCAGTTTTTCTCCCATAGTCGGTGCTGAGAAAGAGGAAAACATTTTACAAGAAGGTGTTGTGATAGCTGCTTTAGACTCCGTTTTGGAAGATGAGATTCTTAAAGCTCAGGAGAATGCCCCATCTAACACTCCTCATGGGAGGTTGTATGTGCCTGGGACCTTTAGGAGAGATTTGTTTGTTGAGTGTCACGAATCTCGGTTGGCAGGTCATCCCGGAATCTCTGAGACCAAGAGACTGGTGGGTCGCAGTTTTTGGTGGCCTGGATGGCAGAAGGAAGTCATTAAGTGGGTACGCCAATGTACTGTATGTGCTAGATCTAAGTCCTCACATACTCCTGCTGCGGGGTTGCTTTGTCCTTTGGAGGTCCCCAGTGCTCCTTGGACACATTTGGCTATGGACTTTATAACTGACCTTCCCCCCTCTGAGGGTTTTACTGTCATCTGGGTGGTCGTGGACCGTTTTAGCAAGATGTGTCACTTGGTTCCCTTCATCAAACTGCCCTGCGCTAAAACTCTCGCTAAGGCCTTTGTCAAGGAAATTGTCAGACTTCATGGCGTTCCTACTGACATTGTTTCTGATAGGGGTCCTCAGTTCATGGCTCGTTTTTGGCGTGCCTTTTGTGACAGGTTGGGAATTCATTTGTCGTTTTCGTCCGGATATCATCCTGAATCTAATGGCCAGACAGAAAGGAAAAACCAGGATGTTGAGCAGTTCTTGCGTTGTTTTGTGGCAGACAATCAAGAGGGGTGGTCTGAGTTTCTGCCACTTGCCGAATTTGCTCTGAACAATCATACATCTTCTTCTGCTGGTTGTTCGCCTTTTTTTTGTTGTTCTGGGAGACATCCGTCGTTTGGGTCGTTCTCCAAGTTGGGATCTGCCGTGCCTGAGGAGGAGAATTTTTCCGGTGATTTGGAAAGAGTTTGGACGGATGTGCGTGGTAATCTTCAGGAGGCCAACAGAAAATCTAAAGACTACTTTGATAGGAAACGACAGGAGGTTTTGTTCGCTGTTGGTGACATGGTTTGGTTGTCCTCTAGGAATCTGCGGTTGAGGATTCCTTCTAAGAAATTGGGTCCCAAGTTTGTAGGGCCCTTTAAGGTGCTTCAGGTTGTCAACCAATCTGCTGTTAGGTTGGAGGTTCCTACCTCCTGGAGAATTAATCCGGTCTTTCATGTCTCTCTGTTAAAAAAAGCTGTTGTGTCGGATGGTGACGCCTCTGCCTCTGTTCCTCCGGTGGTGGAGGACGGGGAATATGAAATTTCTCGCATCCTTGACTCTAGACGGTATAGAGGTAGTTTGCAGTATCTTGTGGCCTGGAAAGGTTTCGGACCCGAGGATAACTCTTGGGTGAGGTCAGATGATGTTTCCGCGTCCAGACTTATCAGAGCGTTTCACAGGAGATTTCCTGATAAGCCTGGTCCTAGGGGATCCGGAGGATCCTCTTAGAAGGGGGGGTACTGTTAGAACCTTGCTGTTAGGTTTTTTTTCCTTTGCTGGTCACATGACCTTGTTGGCCTATTTAATCCTGCTCCGCCCTTCTGGCTTTGCTGGACTTCATTGTATATCTACTTTCTAGCTAGCCTGTGCTCTGTGTCTTGCTCTGTTAGTTTGCTTGGTTTACTGACCTCTATGTTCTATATATTTTGTTTGTTTGTTCGTCTGTCTGCTACTATTTCTGTTAGGAGGTGTCCCATATTCCTCCCAGTCCTTAGTACTTGTAGGGATTCCTCCCCCACATCTATAGGTCTTCGTACAGACTAGCTTAGGACTTTAGCAGGTCTGATCGCAGGATCAGGTTCCCTGTTACATCGTAGGGATTCAGCTGAGTTCTATCGTAGGGACAGATCTCCTCTCTTTCCTTAGCTCTGGTAGCAGAACATAACACCGATGGTGTGTGCAGCTGAGGTAGTGTGACTCCCCACGGGAAGAGTGGAACCCCCGGGCAGTGTAGTAGATGGTGGGAGTGATGGTGCGAGCGTCCCAGCACTAGTAGTGCTGGTGCGGAGATGAAGCACAGAGACGTGGGATTGCAGTTCAAAGGCTTTACTCACAGTTCTTTATATTCCAAATCACTTCGGTACCGGTAGTGACTGCCCGAGCCGTGCTGCGTCCACCAGGCAAGGGGCTCGGTCAACCCCCAGGCAATTCCAGAGTGTGGCACAGGACTCCCTTCCATTCCTTTCTCTGGCCGTGCCCCACCAGTGATACTACTTTTGTCCAGCTGCCTCGGGCCTTCTCTTGGGATGTTGGATGTCCACTTCCCTGACCCTATGTGGTGTGCCTTTCTAGTAGGTGTAGTGAGGGGTCGCACCAAGATGTGATCACGACCGCTGGTCCTTGGCTGAGGATTAGTCGCCTCCACCAACTTGGGATCCGGTACCCTGTTCTGCCAACCCGTCACCCGCAATCTCCTGGGTCCTTAGGGTTCCTTCTGCCTTCGTGTCTCTGGGCCTCTCTTGGTGTTCTGTTCCTTTCTTCCTTTCCTTTCTGTTCCTCTCTGTTTCTGTCCTCTCTGCCGGCTCTGGCCTTCACTCTAGGCCTCCTTGTGGAGCTGGGCCCAGACTGAGCCGCAGCTCCCTGTCAGCCCTCTCTGGCTGAACTCCTCTTCTCTTCCAGTGCTGGCTGGGCCTCACAGGCTAGGCCCGCCTCCGGAGCAGAGCTCCACAGAGGCCCTGCTCTGTCACTTCCTCTCTCAGACTGAACACTGTTCTAAGATGGTGCCCACCTTATATACCTCCCTCTCTGTGTATGAGCCCAGGTGACTTGCAACCAATGGGCTCCTGCCTGTGCCCAGAGACCGTCCCCTCCTGCTCCTACATCACTGAGTTTTCCTCCCCCCTCCCCACTCCAGCCAGGGACAGATGCTGTCGTGCCTGCACTTCTGTCTAGTGGGAGCACCGTTGAGCTGTCCCTCGGAAATGGGGTGTGTGTGATGCATGCAGCCTACCGAGCCCTGGTCCACACTCCATCCTTACCCGGGAGTGGAACATCACACCTCTGGTTGAGGTGCAATGCCTCTGTAGCGACCGAACCCTCGGGGCGCTACATTCCCCCCTGGTAAACCACAGCACGTCCTCGGGCTGGAAAAGAGCAAAGACAATTCAAAAACATGCAATACTTTTTCAAAACTTTTCACATTAGAAACCGGCCGGCATTATTCAACTTCCCTTTATGGGAAACACTTTCATAGTAACATAGTAACATAGTTTGTAAAGCCGAATAAAGACTTGCGTCCATCAAGTTCGACCTGTTAGTTCTGTAATTGCTAAAGTTGATCCAGAGGAGGGCAAAAACCCCAAATGATTTGGCCAATCTTCACCTGAGGAAAAATTCCCTCCCGACTCTGAAACCAGCAGTCAGAATAAATCCCTGTATCAACCTATTTTATTTTATTTTTAAGTATATGCTGAAATCTGCCTGGTATCTAGAAATGCATCCAGTCCCCGCTTGAACTGGTGTAGTGAATCCGACATTACCGTCTCCTCACTCAGTGAATTCCATATTCTCACTGCTCTTACCGTAAAGAACCCCTTCCTATGCTGGTGCTGAAACCTTTTCTCTTCCAGTTTTAGTGAGTGCCCTCTTGTTACCGTAATATCCCTCCTTTTGAACAAATCCCGGGCAAGATCTCTATACTGTCCCCTAACATATTTGTACACATTTATTATGTCCCCCATAACCTTCTCTTTTCCAGGCTGAATAGTCCTAGTTTTGCCAACCTCTCTGGGTATTGCAGTCCCTCCATTCCCTTTATTAATTTTGTTGCCCTCCTTTGTACCTTTTCAAGCTCATTTATATCCTTTCTATATATTGGGGCCCATAACTGAGCACAGTATTCCAAGTGTGGTCTGACCAGTGCTTTGTACAGTGGAAGAACAATGTTCTCATCCTTTGCAGCTATACCTCTTCTGATACATCCCATTACCCTGTTTGCCCTTACAGCAGCGGCCTGACTTTGGGCACTCCAATTTAGTTTGCTATCAATCAAGATGCCCAAGTCCTTCTCCATCTCTGAATTCCCCAATAATTTCCCATTCAGTGAGTACTGGTGACTTCCATTTTTCCTTCCCATATGTATGACCTTACATTTCTCCTCGTTAAACCTCATTTGCCATTTAATGCTCCACCTACCCAGCTTATCCAAATCCCTCTGTAGGTCTGCACTGTCCTCTTTTGTATTAATTGTTTTACATAACTTTGTGTCATCTGCAAATATTGATATTTTACTATTTATCCCGTTGACTATGTCGTTAATAAAGATATTAAATAACATTGGGCCTAGTACAGACCCCTGTGGTACCCCACTAGTGACGTTTACCCAATCTGAGTATATTCCATTTATAACCACCTTCTATCCTTTAGCCAGTTAGCTACCCACTTTCAGACATTTTCCCCCAGCCCCATCATTCTCATTTTGTATACCAACCTATTATGTGGCACGCTATCGAACGCTTTTGAGAAGTCGAGATACACGACATCCACTGGTTCCCCCTGATCTACTCGAGAGCTAACCTCCTCGTAGAAGTCAATCAGGTTTGTTTGGCAGGAGCGATTCCTCATGAATCCATGTTGGTTCGGGATTAAAAGATTATTAGCATTATTGGCGGGAGACGGCTGGCGGGAAACTTCCCTCAGGTAAGTGCAAAGTCTTTTTCAGGCACGCAATACCCGTTTGTGGCGGGTTGGTCACGATCCTGCCGACTACGCCAAAGTTGACTCGCCCCCTAGGCCCAGCGTACACGTGTAGTGGGTTACCCGGAACCAGGTCTCTGGGGGGGGGTTGTAGTCTCCGTGGCGGCGACCCGGTCCCGTGGCTCAGGGTGGTCAAACCAGTGGCAGTCTTTATAGGGTTTTAAGTTAATTGTCCGACTACGCCACCCGTGGACTGCGGTCAGCGCGGACCGCCGCTGCAAGGCAGACAGCTGGGGCCGATGGTGTGTGCAGCTGAGGTAGTGTGACTCCCCACGGGAAGAGTGGAACCCCAGGGCAGTGTAGTAGATGGTGGGAGTGATGGTGCGAGCGTCCCAGCACTAGTAGTGCTGGCGCGGCGATGAAGCACAGAGACAAGGGATTGCAGTTCAAAGGCTTTACTCGCAGTTCTTTATATTCCAAATCACTTCGGTACCGGTAGTGACTACCCAAGCCGTGCTGCGTCCACCAGGTAATGTATGTATGTATAGCGCCGTCCTTAGTTATATAGTTTCCTCTTTTATTATGTATAACACCCTCCCTTATTATGTACCATCCTCTCTAGCTCTAGGGGCTCACCGTTGGGGGATCATAATGTGTTGGGGTCAGCATACTTTGTCCTGGGAGTTGAGGTTGGGTATAGTAGGGTCATAGCACTGCGTATGTGGAGGAATTCACCATGGGGGTATCATACTGTGTTAGGGTGGCATCACACTTTATGGGGCAATGAAAGAGAGATCTAGGACTTCAGCAGGAGGAAAATTACTATGTAAAGGATGGAAAGTTGTGAGATCTGATCTTTGGTGACCCCGACTATTATTTACATTTTCTTTTGGGGGGGCCCAATTAGAGCTTCTGCTATGGGGCCCCATGATTCCTATGTACGCCCCTGCATGGAGGACCATGGGGGGTGCATTTTACTATATGGAAGGCTATGTGGGGCCATTATACTGTGTGCAAGCAATTATACAGTGTGAAGGTTTGTGTGGGGGCCATCTTACTGTTTGGAGGACTAGTCCGGGCGATTATACTGTATGTAGGCCCATTATACTGCATGGAGAGCTACTGAATAGGTGTCACAGGTGGGTAATTTATAGTCCGAAGCCCCGCCACCACAGAAAACAATCTTCAAGCTGAAGAAAGGCAGGATAGCAGGAAGACGTCACACATATTTAGTATTCATCACTGTATATTATGCTAGTTACATAGAATTTACATACCTAAAAGAGAATGTCAACCAGGGAAGGGGGTAAAAGAGGGGAAAAGGTATTAGACATTTTTTTTTTATTATAAGGTAAAAATATAAAAAATATATAAAAAAAATAAAATAAGGAAAAAAAGTGTTAAAAGCTTTTTGAATACATGGGACCCCAACAAACATTTGAAATCCGGCTTTCACATGTGGTATAATGAAAGAGTGTAGTGGAGGGACCAGTTCGCCCTATAGGGACTGTGATAAAGACTTCAAGGATCTTTCATATTTTATTGCATGGATCTGTAGGTACTTGACTACACTGATGCCTGTAATGATGAAGGTGAAATAAGGTTCATCACAGATGCCCCAAGGGGTCCTATAAGGAAATAAGGACCAAAAAATAACTTTTGTTATATGTCTGGCCTCAGACAATGAAGTGCTAATAAACATTAATGTAATAGAAAATACAGGATAGATCACATGGAATGATTCATAGGCAATTTTGTGCCACCAATAGTTGAATATTGAATGAACACTATTAATATTAAATATATGATATATAATATGCTATAAATTTACTTCCTGAGTAGGGTATGTACATATGGGTGCTGTAGATTAGAACAGTTTAGTAGATACGTCAGTAGGGTAGAGATCTAGGTACATTTCAATCTGCTCGTGACTCATTGTTCTGTAGGTCGTGTAAGGGTTTGGGGGGCTTCTGGAGGGTTTCTCTTCCGGACTAGTCTTATAAAGCATACAGTTCTATATCATAGTTTAGGCCCTTTGATTCCAAGCTATTTAGCAAAAAAATCTTTCTTAACTCTACTCTTGACATCTGGCTCATGTAGTCACCTCACCTTCAGTGTTTGGGGACAGTCTGGATACAATAAAATTTGAGTCCTTTATATCATGGGTTGTGGGTCTCCTTAAAGTGTCGTGAGAGCGGGTGTCCTTTGAATCCTTTCTTGATGTTGTTTAGATCTTCTTTCATCCGCTTGGACAGCATCCTTTTCTTTCGGCCTGTGTAGATTTTTCTATGATAAAGATAACCCCTGTCGTCGAACAGGTGATGTTGTCTTTGATTGTGTAGCTTTTTGTCCCCATTGAATTGCTAATTTTTTTTTTGAACCATCTGCAAAAACTTTTTTCATACAAATTTCAGATTTTTTTTCACCACTTAAATAAAAGAATAAACTATACAAGTTAGGTACCCGCGTACTCGTACTGACCTGGAGAATCATATTGCCAAGTCAGTTTTACCATATACTGAACATGGTAAACAAATAACCCAAAAACCAATTGTGAAATTGCACTTTTTTTTGCAATTTCACAGCACCTAGAATTTATAATCAATCAATGGTGCCACTCAAAAGTACAACTTGTCTTGCAAAAAAACAAGCCCTCATATGGCCATATTGATGGGAATATAAAAAAGTTATGGCTCTGGGAAGAAGGGGAGGAAAAAACTAAAACGAAAAAACAGAAAACGGCCATGGTGTGACGAGGTTAAGGAAAAACAGTGTAGAACAGTGGCTCTTGGCTGTTTCTGTGGCCCCCCTCCAGTGGTTGAACCCTAGAAAGAGTTATTCCTGTTTCTGTTATAAAAAGGCTGAGATGAGAATAATCCTTTAAACTTTTTTTTATTACAAATTAGAATGCTAAGTTTTGTCCCAGGTGAATATGAGCCCTGATTACACTGTGGTGTAACGTCAACTTCCGCTCCTACTGAAATAGTTATAAAACCCAAGTAGTTTACAATCAATGCAGATTTTTTTATTCCAGTTCACTGATGCATAAAATGTAGTTAGTCCAATGTAAGGGTCATTTTTCTCATTGATCTTTTATCTGGTTCCATGGGTGCGATCAGAAACCTGTTGTTATCTTTCGTCTATCAATGACCCCCTTTAGTCATTTGTTCTTTCATTCATCTTCACTGAAGCCAATTTCTTGCATCCTCTCTTATCACTGAGAGCTCATTTCCTCTTGTGGTTTACCACTTTCTTAATTTTCCTTCTCCTCTCATTAGCCATTTTTCTTCATATCTTACAAATGGAGGTTCAGAATGTAGGTTGAAAAGTAATGTACAGTAAAATTATACAGTCTTAACCCTTCGCAACCTTGGGATTTTCCGTTTTTGCATTTTTGCTCCCCTTGTTCCCAGAGCCATAGTGTTTTTATTTTTTGGTCAATATGGCCATGTGAGGGCTTATTTTTTGCGGGAAGAGTTGTACTTTTGAACGACATTACTGGTTTTACCATATCGTGTACGGGAAAACGGGAAAAAAATTCCAAGTGTGGTGAAATTGCAAAATAAGTGCAATTCCACAGATGTTTTTTCTTTTTTTACCACGTTCACTTAATGCTAAAACTGACCTGCCATTCTAATTCTCCAGGTCATTACGAGTTCATAGACACCAAACATGTACAGGTTCTTTTTTTATTTAAGTGGTGAAAAAAATTCCAAAGTTTGCTAAAAAAAAAAAAAAATGGCGCCATTTTTCAAGACCCGTAGCGTCTCCATTTTTCGGGATCTGAGGGCTTATTTTTTGCGTGCCGAGCTGAAGTTTTTATTGATACCATTTTGGGGTAGATCCGATTTTTTGATCGCCCGTTATTGCATTTTATTGCAAAGTTGCAGTGACCAAAAAAGGTAATTCTGGCGTTTAGAATTTTTTTCTCATTACGCCGTTTACCGATCGGATTAATTCTTTTTTTATATTGATAGATCGGGCAATTCTGAACGCGGAGATACCAAATATGTGTATGTGGGGTTTTTATTTTATTATTTTGAATGGGGCGAAAGCGGGGTGATTTAAACTTTTATATTTTTAAAAAAAATTTTATATTTTTAAAAACATTTTTATTTCACTTTTTGCATGCTTCTATAGTCTCCATAGGAGACTAGAAACAGCACTTGTCTGATCGCCTCTGCTACATAGAGGTGATGAGCAGATCACATCTATGTAGCAGAAATACTCCTGTGCTATGAGCGCCGACCTCTAGGTGGCGCTCATAGCGATCAGCACTTGACAACCACTGGGGTCTGCTGCAGACACAGGGTTGTCATGTCCACCCATCAGTGACCCGTGATCACGTGACGGGGTCACCGATGGGCGGGGTAAGTGACGCGCTTCCGGCGCGGTGATGTTAAATGCCGCTGTCAGAGATTGACAGCGGCATTTAACATGTTAACAGCCGCGGGTGGATCGCGATTCCACCCGCGGCTGTTGCGGGCACATGTCAGCTGTAAGAATCAGCTGACATGTGCCCGGTTCAGTGCGGGCTCACCGCCGGAGCCCGCGCTGAACAGGGGGTGACAGCCTGGTGCGTACTAATACGCCACAGGCTGTAAAGGGGTTAATCCAACATTTGCACACTAGGAATCTCAATAGCTTTCTTCATTATCTGCATTTATATCATGGGACCCCTTGGGCATAGGCTCTCCTTCATTCAGGGCAAAGGGCAAGGGGGTAACTATATTTTGTACAGAAGTTGCCGTTACACCTGTGCCTTGAAGTCTAGGGGGTGCATATAATTAAACTAATAGTATTAACGACCTTTGATACTTGGAGCCCTGTTGGAGGTTTTGCATTGGGGCCCACCAGCTTCAAGTTACATCACTGGCAAAGCGTTAACTCATTGCTCTAGTCCTGTATCTAAATCCTCTGGGCAAGTTTAAAGATCCATTTAAAGGGACTGATTTCGGCCTATTAACATGCACCTGTCACGGGTGTATCAGAGGTGACAGACAGTTGCCCTGTAGTTGGTTGCAGGAGATCTCTACGTTTGGCATTGCAGACATCTTCTTAGATGAGAGGCAGTCTCTAGGACCTAGCTACATCCCTTTGGTAATTAGCTCCCTGGCCTGGGTGTATATATATCTGGTGTGTCTGAGAGGGAGGTGCTGGCTATATTCATTACTACTTGTGAGGCTTTAGTAAGAACAGTACTTCATCCTCTCTGGAGCTTGAGGCTGAGTTTGCATTTGTCTGGAGTCATCTAAAGCTAAGCATTCTCCCCCTGTTTGTCTACACTTGTTGTCTATAGAGTTTTGTGGAGATCGACTAGTGCTCATCTCCTGCCATCCCTACGCCAGGGACAGACAGGGCGAGGCACGCGTGCAGTGATTGCCGAAGAGGCAATATAGGGACGGTAGTTGAGACAGGGTGACACTAGACCAGACTGGGAGATCTCCACTTCCCCCTTTCCCTAGTGTTTGGGCTCCCTTTCCCTTTTCCCTCTGTGTTGCACTAAGTCTTTCCCACATCTGGCGTGACAATTACTGTCACGGGTGTATCAGAGCTGACTGCCCAGCTAGGCGAGTCCTTGAGGGCCGGGAATACTCTTCACCCAGCTCCCATTAAATGGAAGGGGGACTTTTGGCAGAGGCCTTCCCAGGTCAACTGTTGCCGGACAGCTGGCATCTGGTGATGCGGCTGGTGCTCAGTCTAGGACCAGGTGACTACCTCTGCTGGAACCCCAGAAACAGTAACCAAAAGGAAAATGAGAAAACCCTGCTGTAATAGCAAAACCTAATGTTAACACCACAAACCACCAAGCACATGGAAACTGCAACAAACAGCAAAGGACTGAGCAGGGAGCAGAATTATATAGGCCGCCTAAAGATCAGGTATTGAATACTTCCTAATCATCCCCAGACAGCCACTCCCTGCTAGCTTCAACCACAGTCTGGGCAAAATCCCACCATTGCTCATTGGCAAACAAAGCAGCGTCCTGCGTTTCTTGGCAACCAGGGAACATAGTGTCCCATCTTCCCTGGGCAGTGAAATCAGTGAGGGACAAGGCATCCCGTGTCCTCACACATCCCACAACACCAGAACTAGACGCAGTGCCAGATTGGAACAGATTCCCTGCCCAATGGCTACGCTTGTGACCAGAGACGCGCAGTACTGGACCAGCTCCATTACAAGGTGGGAGTACGGAACCATGATTTGTAACAGCCTGAACCAATAATGTGCCTACTGACCAGATCCAACAGCCTCACACATATATGAGTCTGTTAGTTTGAATTAAGAGTCCCATGGTTGTTCCGGGCATTGCTGTTTGTATGCAGACAATGAAGCATGGGCATGAATGGGTATTTTCAAGAGGGACCCACCTATTTAGAACAATCCACATCAAGCAGCTCGGTGGTTAGCACTATTGCTTTGCTAGTGCTGGGGTCCTGGGTTCAAATTCCACCAAGCACAACATCTGCAAGGAGTTTGTATGTTCTCCCTGTGTTTGTGTGAGTTTCCTCCGGGTTCTCCAGTTTCCTCCCACACTCCAAAGACATACTGATAAAGAATTTAGATTGTGAGCCCCGATGGGGACAGTGATGATGATATCTGTAAAGGTGTGGAATATGGTGGTGCAATATAAGCAAAAGCAAATGATAATAAAAAAGTGGTGACCTGTGCTTTTTCAATACTTTCTCCCTCTTGTGCATTTTTCAATACTTTCTCCCTCTTGTGCATTTTTCAATACTTTCTCCCTTCTGTCGAATCTCTGTGAAGAGAATATGTTTCTTTTTCAGAGAAAAATTGAAATGAAACAAGAAAATACACAAATGTTTTACAAATTGTCAGCCTGGGCCACTATTTCTAAACAGGTGCTCCTAGCATGGGGGGTTAACACACAGCATTCAGCCAGCCTGCGGCTTTGGCAGTGCATTTTCTGGCTGATTGGTTTTGATGATAGCTTTGTCTGTTCCTTCCTTTTGCCCTTTTAACTTCATCCCAGTACATCTGAGTGTTTCCCCCACCGCCTGCCCCTCCTCTGCTGCTCCTGGCTGCAGTTTATTAATTAAGCTGGGTGTAGCTGAGTGCCCATTTGCTCCTGCCTTCATTAGTGCTGGCTTGTCTAGGAGAGCAGGATCCACCCAGAGGCATCACTTGTTAGAAGGGAGGCAGAATCCCTGGATGCAGGGTGCTCCTGAGCCTCCAGCATCCTCCTCAGTGTCCTCTGCACAGACACATTGTTACAGAGCTGGAACTCTGAGCAGGACCACTGAAGACCCCATAACCTGGTATCTCCTGGAGCAGGCACAGTGCCATAAGGAGTGCCAGAGCTAGGGAAGGGTTAAGGTGACATTGCCATCCTTAGGATGTGTTGGAGAATGTAACTGATCTGAGGAGTGAACCTTGTCTATCATCTTCATCAACTTTCCCATCTGTGGATTTCATTGTCTTGTGAGCAGTCTTGGACCTGAAGGAGGGGTGTTATCTCTTCCAGATCTGTTTCCCAAAAGCAGCCAGACAGGAGCATGCAGCATGATCAATGACAATGTACAGTGCAGATCCAGGCTGCATGCAGAGCACACTCCAGGCTGAGATGAACTAGCCACCACTCAGCAGCACCAGGACTGAGCTGGCACACCACCCTCTACCCACTGGAGAAGGAGCAGGACAGCAATGGGGCAGTCTGGCTGAGGAATTACAAGTCCCTAAAAACTAAATCCGATTTTTGCTGTAGTCTCCTGCCAGACAACGCCCTGGAGACACAAGAAGTGGATTATTGCAGAGGGTCAACTTTCTACCTCCAGCAGTGAAGCCATTGCCCACACAGCATGGCATCAGCCAGGTGGGCACTGTGCATCCTTTGCCTCTCTCAAGGTAAGTTGTGCTGCCTCCTATGAATTTATCATGCCCAGAATGAATAAACTATCATTTCCCTCTATCAGAAATATTACTTTTGATATTAAGAGTCCCTTTGCTGCAGTGGGCATAATAGGTTGTTTCCTCAATAAATCATATTCACTAATGGTGACTTAACTCCTTCATTGCCATCAAGTAACTTCTAGGGAATAGCGTTCACATTGTAGTTTGCAAAGTTTTCCTGTTGTAAACTGAGCCCTGCCTAAAAGTTTCTATGTGACCCACATGTGATCCCTACTACCAGCACCAATCAGAGATGACATATGTCACTGCTTGTAGGTCACCAACCCATTCTATACTAGTAACTGAAACATTTATTTGGATTTAATGATTGATCATCTCAAATTGTTTGCAGCTTGGCAGGTTGATACATGTACATTTACTAATCAAGCCTTCTGCATTGCACTAATGAGTCCATGAGCAGCTTCACAAGGGATTGGTCCCCTTCCAGAAATCCCAGTGCAGGTGAGCTGGTGGTTGGGAGGTGATAAAGATCCCAGCAGCTGCTGTTTTGTGCAATGTACACACAGTCCTGTCATATATTCTTATCACCATATGTCAGTGTTTGCTCATAAAGTCTAGGGCAGGGGATAAGGGGATGCAAATCAGAGCTGGGTAATGAAAAGTTCCAGGAACTGTAGCAGAGCAGGATTGGGCAATGTATGTGCTGCTGCTTGGTAATCCGACTAACTCTACAAGTGACTAAACAAGAAGGTTTTCTTCTAAAAGACCACGGACGACAGAGTATATAACTGGCTGTGACAGATGGCAAAGTCCACCCCGCTATATCTGGAATCAAAATTTGGCTTGACATACTCCAGTATGGTAGAATAGATCTTTTTTTGGTTTTATTAATATAACACCAACATATTCCACAGCGCTTTATTGGGGCTCACAATCTACATTTTTGGAGTGTGGGAGGAAATTGAAGACCCTGGAAGAACACCCCCCCCCCCCTGGAAACACAGGGAGAATATGCAAACTCCTTACAGATGTTGTGCTAACCACTGAGCCACCTTACTGCCCTAGATTGTTACCGTTGAATTTTATATGTATTTTTACAACATAAGTTATGAAATTGTTGCTTTGGGCTCCATTACATTCTCGCTTAAAGCAACATGACAGATTTATGAGCTGAGAGCAGTGAAAGATAATTCCAGGCTGTTATGGATGGGAAAACTGATTAAAAATCACAGCTATAAACGTTTCATCATTTATGACTATGAAAAACTATTTACTATTTTTTAAAGGTTGTATTTAAGGTTAAATATTTAGTTGTAATTACGTGGGGATCATAGAAACAGGTTATCTAACTTAAAAAAAAAATGTAAAAAATACGCAAGTGTGAAAACATGGCTGCCAGCTTTGCATAATGACCACATAATGCCTGACACTCCTTTTAATAATGTCAAAACAACGGAAACTCTTAAGCTGCCTATGGCGAGAGTTGTAGCTATAGGGGGTGCAGAGGTGGCTGTCACAGCGGGCCCTGCTGCATGAAGGGGCTCATTGCCACCCTGCCATGTTTCCCAGCACATCGGTTCACATAACCGCAATATTTAGTGGACATTGGAATGATTTCTACATGAGCCCATCTCAGTGTTTCTGTGATATGACTTTCATTTTACCCTGCATCACCAGGAGTAATTTTATGGTTTGAAATTAATTTTATGTTCCCTGGAAAGAGACTTGTGTCTTCTTCCTGCTGCAAATGTTCATTACACCAGTGATTTCATTAAAGAAGCTCTTTATCGTTCTGCTGCCAATTTAGTGACCCCCCTGCCATAGTGGCAGGACCAGAAAATGCGTAGCGGTCTGTAGGTCATAGAATAAAAAATGAAGAAAAATGATATACATTGTATTCTGCAGGTCAGTAACAAACTGCAACTTCTGCACATCATCATCAGTAATAAGTCAAAAAAATCACAATACTGTAAGAAAAAAATAAAAATAAAATGACCAGGAAGATATCAGAATATCAAATATTCCAGATAATCACACAAACAAAAGTTAGTTATTGGGGCAGAGAAGATCCCCCAAATGTCTGCCGCGAGATTAGATTCATCAAGATTATTTCCCGCATTGTGCAGATTATCAGAAAGAAAATCTTGAAATGGATATTTGCTGATATTTGGACATCCTGTTTTCCTTTTCTTGTATTGGCCACAAATATAGATATATAGATACATTTTACTATAAACATGTTGAGCTCATTATTCAGCCTGTTGCTTGGATCTCGTCATTTGTGCAGAGATATACGGCCATTATCCCCTTCTTCCTGTAGATGACACGCACAGGACTGCGCTGTATGAATCATTTACAGGCACAAGGAGAAAGTTATTGTTTGACAGTAAACGCCCGCACTCGGTGAATGATCAGCTGCTCTGAACACCCAGTAAAGGTGCAGCACATGGATCATCATCATCATGTCGGAAATCGAATTCATGATGGGGATAATTGGTAATGCAGCAAAATCCTGGGGTCTTCTTAGTTATATCCCGTGAAGAGTAAAAGAAGCTCCGCTATCTGGTGCAGGTCAACACAACCACACCCCTTACTATGTGGGATGGGAGTGGGATGACCTACTATTTGCTTGCCTCAATCTGTTTTTCCATTTTTGCTTTCATCATTTCCCAACAACCTTGTTTGTAGGACTTAAAAAGAAGGGATCTCTGCAGAAGGTCTTACCACCCATTGAATTAAGGGATGTACTTCCTATTCAAGACCCCTTTAGAAGGGTCCCACAGTAGTCACACAGACAGTGCCATCTACCTGTCTGTCTTTGTTATACCTGATATGAGGCTGTTAGATGACTATAGAACGTTGTTATAAATGGATAAGCAGCTTTAATGTTAGATCAAATGATTGGCAAATAGTGAGAGTGGCTCAGTGGATAAAATGTAATGGTGAAAAGAGATTTATAGGACACCCTTACTAATCTAAGTGACATGTGCTTTTGGTTTAGGTGCTCCACCGCTCATCAGCAACTAAGTTGTCGTATTGTACAGATGTGAGTCACGCCCATGGGGCCCCCACCATTTGGACAACTTTTTTTTTTTTTTTGCAATTTAAGGTAACCAGGAATAGATAGTTGATTTATAGACCGTAACCTCCATAGACCTCAATGGAGAAATTGGGGCTCACAATCTAAATTCCCTATCAGTATGTCTTTGGAGCAACCAACCGGAGAACTCAGAGGAAACTCATACAAACTCCATGCAGATGTTGTCCTTGGTGGGATATGACTCCAAGACCCCAGTGCTGCAAAGCTACAGTGCTAACCACTGAGCCTCCATGCTGCTCTGTATACAGTACAGTGCTAACCACTGAGCCACCGTGCTGCTCTGTATACAGTACAGTGCTAACTACTGAGCCACCGTGCTGCTCTGTATACAGTACAGTGCTAACCACTGAGCCTCCGTGCTGCTCTGTATACAGTACAGTGCTAACTACTGAGCCACCGTGCTGCTCTGTATACAGTACAGTGCTAACCACTGAGCCTCCGTGCTGCTCTGTATACAGTACAGTGCTAACCACTGAGCCTCCGTGCTGCTCTGTATACAGTACAGTGCTAACCACTGAGCCACCGTGCTGCTCTGGTACATGATGTCATTATGTATGTTCATATTTCCATTGTTGGGAGATTTGGTAAATGTCTACTCCATATTGTTAGTTGGCTGTTGTATTGCAGACTCTTCAGCTCTCTGCTATCAGTGTGTGTGGTTCTAGACTAATAATCCTCTAAACTTCAGGGAATCTGACTTCAAATGGGCAGAGAAATATCAACGAAGAAAATAAAAAATAATAAAAGCCCAATATGGGGGTATTTAGTCCCCTATTCAGTTCAGAGACTCCTAGCACTGAACGAATTACAGATTTCTTGCTGTTATAATCAAGTAGCGTGAGGAAATAGCATAAAATTATAAAAATAAAAAAGAAGTTAAATACAGAAAAAGACCACATATAAAACCATGTTTTCTCTTATTACCCTGGCACATTTCTGTAAAGTGGCACTTTTTCTATTGTCGTGTTAAATATTGTGATTAGCAGTAATTTAATAAGACTTTTTACTTTTCTTAATAAAGGAAATTTAGGAAGATTTTTACTCAAGTCCTTTTCCTTTGTAACTTCCAGAATCTGGAGGTGTCCAGATATGTCGCCTTCACAGACGGCATGGGGGCATGATGTGCCCTATAATCAGCTGCACATGGACGTTATCCCTCTACCTCTAGTATGGTGGTCTTTACATACATAGGTTTAGACCAGAACAATAGCTTTGAGGGTCCAGTAATTGGATCTGCCACATTAGAAAATATCTTCATTAAATCTGATAGTTGAGACGTCCTGCTATATATTTTGCACTGGGCCGACAGCTTTGTTTAACCTATGAGTGTCTGGAGAAAGCAGACGGAACATGCTCCCCCTTCTTCCCCAGGACTTGCAGCACCTGATATTACAGTACAGTGTGTAGTAAAGTTGCATTAAGATCCGGTGATCTCAGCCTGTTAATTACCACTGATCAGCTGTACACAAGGCAATCATCGCCTGTTTACTAGCCTCTTTAGGTGGCATTCATATGCAGGGGTCATGCTGCGGTTTAAAATGCGATTTAAAGTGACCGTAGCTATATACAGGGTTAGGAGAGCGGATTGGAGCAGCATTATCTTTATCTTTAACATGCTCATTCTGTCTCCATACAGCATCAAGTCCTCGGCAGCATATCTCCTATGTAATTGAGGTGACATGCTGTCCATTATTTTCATGCTACCATAAGCAATTTCAGTCAAAGGGTACTGACATGACCACCGGCATGTTTTCATCGGACAGTAATCAGCCCCTTTAAATGCACCTAAAAAGGGTTTGTTCCCTTTCAAATATAATTCGTCCCTCGCTGCATTTATTTATTTTTTTAAACTAAACCATGCTGTAATCACCTTCCCCAGGTCCACCGGTGCTGAGTCTGGCGGTATCTGGCATTGGCTGCCGAGATGTTAATGTGGTGTCACGACCACAGCCAATGTCACGTATCGGGAGCAGCGGAGACCAGCCAGTGGACCCAGGGAAGGCGAGTAAAGTGGAGTTTGTTTTTTTAAAAACAAAACAAAATTTAGCAAGGAAAGAAATGTCTTAAAGGTGTTGTTCATTTTCAAATACAACTACAAAATCCTGTAAGATTCTTGTATGGAACAGGTTAAATTTGATAGGAGTCAACAACAAGGCTATCGCTCATGAGATGCAGGACTTCTCATGATGGATAGACCTTCACTGTTTAAGTAAATTTCAGCTCCATAATAAACTTTATTCTCTAGATTGAAATAGAGAATAGTTTTTTGTTGTTTTTTTTCGGGGTAGGGGGGAGGTGTGCAATGTTTTTATGAAACAAGATGTTTTGTATATAAAGGGGAGGTAGGTAGGATAAGAAGTTGTTCGGTTACATCAATATCAGGTCAGTGATGGTCTGACATCGGCACCCCTCCCCATCCACTGTTACAAGCTCTGTCAGCCACCGGATGTGGACACTTTGAATGGAGAAAGGAACTGCACAGCTCCATTGAAGGAGTAACAGCAGCTGCCAGGTACTGCAGAATAACTCCTATACCAACTTCTTTCAAAGTATTTACATCTGGTAGCTGCTGATTGTGGGTGCTATATGCTGCCAGTTTGGGTTGACAGCCTCCCTTTAATGGGGCATATACAGTACATTAAAGAGATAATTCATTTAAAGTTAGTCTCAATATACTTGACAGTTGAAAACCACCTGTAATCGGCCATTTACAATTTGATCGGGGGGGCTGACTGAAGTGTCTTTAATGCCATTAACTTGTCTAATTCACTGGAGTATTTCTACCTTGGACATCTTCTGGATATGCCAAAAGTTCCTCATAGGCTATGGTCCTAGAGGTGGGACCTCATCTGTCACCACTGGAAATGGAATGGCAGCTATGCACAGACAAGATCTTGTTCTTGCAGATTGTTCCTACATGTGTGAAGTCCATTTATTAGAAATTTGCATAGGATATCCCATATATGTTTGTGATGGGATACATTTAGAAGCATAAATACAACCTTGTGTATCTAGAACTGTGTAGGCACCAAAACTACATGTCCAGGTGTACTGTACTTATCGAGCATTTTATCCTAGGTATAAGGACAAAATCATGGCATGTCTCCACATGGCAGTTTAAATCTGTACTATTATGAAACATTCAGCTGCAAGAGTATTTGTGAGGCCAGACATGGGGTTGGTTGATGGTGTCTGGTTTGCAATTGGTGTACCAATGAAATGCCTAACGGTGTTGAAGGCTGAGCCCTGTTGTCCTCTTCTTCCGCACAGAACTCTACAAAAGAGGCCCCATTGCAAGAATGAGCGCTCTGCAGTCCAGTGGGCGCTCTGCAGTCCAATAGCTCATCATACTGCACAATTCCACCTGCTGTGGCCCTCTAGGGCTGCTGTGCGGCTGCCCATGTCA
This sequence comes from Phyllobates terribilis, assembly GCF_046119375.1. Classification (NCBI taxonomy): domain Eukaryota; kingdom Metazoa; phylum Chordata; class Amphibia; order Anura; family Dendrobatidae; genus Phyllobates; species Phyllobates terribilis. Next base: position 595,751,421 of record NW_027362765.1, on the reverse strand, counting down.
CACTAATGGTATGTCCACCTCACAAGGAATGGCATCTAGATTTATAATATTGCGATGAATAATGTCATAGAGAAATGTTGATAGCAATGTTTCTTCCTGCAAGCTAATAAATGAATGATCTATAAGTTTTGTAATGCTAAAACCATACAGCATTGATAAATACAGACTGCAGTGTCACAGCATATGTGACATCAGTTAACAAGGGGCTCAATACCTGAATAGCCGCAAATAGAGGGTTTGAATAAAAGAAAATCACTTTTTGCATCAGAAACTTGAGTGCTGCCCCTTTTATTAGGTAAAGTATTAAACCATTCAGTGAAGCCCTTAATTCTTCTGTTGCCGTTACTTTCTTCAATGTGGCATGTGTAGATCAGGGATGCAGAAAATCTCTTTTTAATAGGCAAACTTCCAGGAAAAACAAGCCTTTCATTGTAGGGCACAAAGCGGGCAGGTGGGAGGCAGGTGCAGCTCGTCTTGAATAAACAGAGCTCTGTAAAGCGTGTGGAGCAGGTAATGGAGGGATATGGCCTTATGTTACATAGGGTATCCCTTAATCGGTCTGATATAGCCTCGTTACTATGTATTCACTGAAGACCTCTCATACTGTTAATGAAATGAACACAAATGGCAGCTGCTATGGCGTGTACGGTACCAGCGCTGCCCTGGTGTACACAGGATCTAATACGTACTCTGACCTTGGGTAAGAAAACTCCACCCTGGAAGCCTCTTTATCTATAAATGCTTATGAATATCGTATGTGCAGTTGCAGAGAGGACAATACTTAACTAATAAGTGACAACACGTGAGTAATTGATGACTTTCTATAGAAAAGCAGTGATTCACTGGCATTTCTTCAATTACCGGTAGTTACTTTCTCTTTTTGCTTATCCAAAATAGTGGACACCTCCCTACTTGTGAGTATCAGAAGGCAGGATCAATATTACAGGAGAGGGCCTAGGAATCCAAAACTTATTATAAATTCGAGTAGATGAGGACTTGGAGATTTGAGTACTACAGGAGTACACCTACTTAGTGATGATCGAGCACTAAAATGCTTGAGTTCTCAGTACTCGAATCGAGCAGGGTAGACGCTTCTCGAGTAAGGAGAATAATGGAAGTCAATGGGAAACTCAAGCATTTTTACAGAAGACCCTAATAGGATGGCTGGGGAGGCAGAAAAATCGCTGAAATGAATGGAAACAATGGAAAAGGAACAGCATGGGGAAGACGCCTGCATGCATCTGACTCCCAGGTCCCTGCTGGGAACAACGTGGTCAGAGTATTACGCCACTTTTACGGATTCACAATAAAACGTACAAAACTGAAGATAAAATAGTTTTTACCGGAAAAAATGTTGCAACATAAGACAAAATCAAAAAACATCCGCCTCCTTCACCCTTTAATAGCTGGGCCATCTCTTACCGTATTTCCCTGTCACCAATGAATAGAGTAGATGACATAGTAGAGGGGGAAATAAAACTACACACACCGATAGTCACCAGTGAATGTAATATTAACACTTTATTACCTTATCTGGACATGTGATGTATGTGTGACATAGTCAGACACATCCTGCTTAATTTATGAAAGAGGGACTTTGAAACTCGCAAAGCCTATGTGGACAATGTAAGAACTGCCAAAAATTAGAAGGAAGGGGGACTCTGATACACCCGGTATTAGACATAAACGAGGGTCTCCTACACGTTCTGTTTAGAATTGTTAGGTAGTGCGACTTCTAGACTCATAAAGTCTATGCATTAAGTGCAAGGGCTGCCAAAAATTCTATGCAATACACCCTGGAAGACAAATTTTGAACAGGACAGGAAGTGTTTATTTCAATAAAGGAGTCTGTGTCATTATTTCAAATAAAGGACTTTTATTCTGGGTGTTTTTTATTTACAATATGACTATAGGGTTAGTAATGAGAGTGTCTTATAGACGCCTGTCCATTAATAGCCCCTGGGCTTGATGTCAGCTACCAATACAAAGCTGACATCAGCCCCAACCGTATTACCTCGCTTGCAAATGCACCAGGGCATGTGGGGAGAGCGGAGGCTATGTGCCAGAATTGGTGCATCTTATGGATGCGCCATTTCTGGGGCAGCTGAGAGCTGTTGTTTTTAGTCTGAGAAGGGGCCAATATCCATGGCCCCTTCCTAACCTATTAATATTAGCCCGCAGCTGTCTGCCTAGCCTTTGCTAATCAATAATTCTAGTCCGAGCCGAGCTGAAAAAAAAAGATCGCAGATGAGCGATTCATCGGATTGCATTCATCTAATTTCATTACAAGTGGGAGCGAGCCCTAGATAGGGATTTACCATGACTAAAATCCTAGTATTTTGAAGTCCATATGAGTAAGCTTACTCCTGACCTCGTGGGTCTATGATGGTCTGTCAGTCTGAAGTCACAGTGGCTAGGGCTGTGGTATCATGGATCATTAGTAGTGTTGAGCGATACCTTCCGATATCAGGAAATATCGTATCGGATTGGATCGGGCCGATACCCAAAAAGTATCGGATATCGCCGATTCCGATACCGGAAACCAATGCAAGTCAATGGGACACAAATATCGGAATGAAAATAAACCCTTTCTTTCCTTGTAGGTTAATTCTACATGAAGTAAAACAACTAAGAATAATGTAGAATGACATGAAAAGCCGGCAATTCATCAGCGGCATTCACCGGTACCCGACAATTTACAACAGAAAGAATAGAGCTTCACACATAGATTAGATAGATAGAAACATGTCAGTCACATATATATGAAGTACAGTGACAGTGTTGCTTACTGTACTTGTCATTTAGTGTAAAGGATTTATTAAAAAAAATATTAGTGTTTTCGTGCACCGTCTCTTTAAAAAAGCCGGCCGGCAATTCAGCATCTGTACCCGACAATTTATAACAGACAGAATAGAGCTTCACACATAGATTAGATAGATAGAAACATGTCAGTCACATATATATGAAGTACAGTGACAGTGTTGATTACTGTACTTGTCATTTAGTGTTAAAATAAAGGATTTATTTAAAAAAAAATTGGCGTGGGGTTCCCCTTAATTTTAGGCTCTAGCGGAGGTTAAGCAGACAGCTGGGGCAAATGTTTGAAGCCTGGGAAGGGGGTAATACCCACGGAGCTTCCCAGGCTACTAATATCAGCCCCCAGCTGAATACCTAGCCTTTACTAGCTATTAAAATGGGGGACCCCCCCAAAAAAATGACGTGGGGTCCCCCCTAATTTAATAGCTAGCACAGGCTAGGCAGACAGCTGGGGGCTGATATTAATAGCCCAGGAAGGGTGCCATGAATATTGGCCCCCTCCCAGGCTAGAAACACCAGCCGTCAGCCGCCCCAGAAATGGCGCATCCATAGGATGCGCCAATTCTGGCACTTAGCCTCGCTCTTCCACGCTGCCCTGGTGCGGTGGCAGGGGGTAATAGGGTTGGGGTTGATGTCAGCTTATAATGCCAGCTGACATCAAGCCCAGGTTAGTAATGGAGAGGCGTCTATAAGACACCCCCATTACTAACCCCATAGTCAAAGTTAAAAGAAAACACAAACACCCAGAGTAAAGTCCTTTAATTGAAATAAAGACACAATTCTTTATTGTTCTAAATTAAACCATACTTACCATCACGCCCATTCCAGCTGAAGCCAACGATCTCCTGCAATAAAAGAAAAATAATAAAGCAACCTCATCCTTACCTTTCGATGGTTCCCAGGACAGCTCCAGCTCTGCTACATCGAGATGACAGGCTGGACCGCAGCAGAAAGCTGCCATCCAGCCTGTCATCCCGCAGACACTGAGAAGCGCAGGCATGCTTGCGCTCCTCAGTGTCTCTCTGTGACGTCATCCAGATGAGCCGAGTTCATGTCCAATGAACTCAGCTCACCTCTTGCACGTCACTGACAGCGTGGGAAAATTCTCCTGCACTCAGCGCTTCAGCGTGAGAATTCTCCCACGCTGTCAGTGACATACATGAGGTGAGGTCATGTCCAATGAACTCAGCTCACCTCATGCACGTCACTGACAGCGTGGGAAAATTCTCACGCTGAAGTGCTGAGTGCAGGAGAATTTTCCCACGCTGTCAGTGACGTACATGAAGTGAGCGGAGTTCATTGGACATGACCTCGGCTCATCTGGATGCCGTCACAGCCAGACACTGAGGAGTGGAAGTATGCCTGCGCTTCTCAGTGTCTGCGGGATGACAGGATGGATGGCAGCGTTCTGCTGCGGTCCAGCCTGTCATCTCGATGTAGCAGAGCTGAAGCTGTCATGGGAACCATGGAAAGGTAAGGATGAGGTTGCTTTATTATTTTACTTTTATTGCAGGAGATCGTTGGCTTCAGCTGGAATGGGCGTGGTGGTAAGTATGGTTTAATTTAGAACAATAAAGAATTGTGTCTTTATTTCAATTAAAGGACTTTTTTCTGGGTGTTGTGTTTTTTTAAATACTTTACTAGAAATTCATGGTGGTCATGTCTAATATTGGCGTGACCCCATGAATTTTGGGCTTAGGGCCAGCTGATAATGCCAAGCTGGCCTTAACCCCTTTATTACCCAGTGAGCCACCGCACCAGGGCCCTGGATGAGTTGGGTACAGCGCCAGAAGATGGCGCTTCTATGAACGCGCCATTTTCTGGGGCGGCTGCGGACTGCAATTTGCAGCGGGGGTGGCCCAGAAAGCTTGGGTCTCCCTGCGCTGCGGATTCCAGCCCCCAGCTGCCTAGTTGTATCTGGCTGGGCACAAAAATAGGGCGAAGCCCCACGCATTTTTTTTTAAAATTATTTCATGAAATTCATGGAATAATTAAGAAAAAAAGGGCTTCCCTATATTGTTGTGTCCAACCAGGTACAAATAGGCAGCTGGTGGTTGGGGGCAGCCCATTCCTGCCTGCTGTACCTGGCTGGACACAAATATAGTGCGAAGCCCCACGTCAATTTTTTTTTAATTATTTCATGAAATAATTTTTTTAAAAAAGGGCTTCCCTATATTGTTGTGTCCGGCCAGGTACAAATAGGCAGCTGGTGGTTGGGGGCAGCCTGTTCCTGCCTGCTGTACCTGGCTGGACACAAATATAGGGCGAAGCCCCACGTCAATTTTTTTTAAAATAAGTCCTTTATTTTAACACTAAATGACATTTGAGGAGTTAATAAAGATGCAGTCCCTAAATTATTATTTATTTTTTAATGAATTTTTCCCAAAACTTTTGACGTGGGCTTCGCCATATTTTTGTATGCCAGCCAGGTACAGCATCCAGCTTCTATGAACGCGCCATTTTCCGGGGTGGCTGCGCACTGCAATTTTCAGCGGGGGGAGGGGGGGGGCAGAAAGCTTGGGCCTCCCTGCGCTGCAGATTCCATCCCCCAGCTGCCTAGTTGTACCTGGCTGGACACAAAAATAGGGAGAAGCTTCACGTATTTTTTTTTTTTAATTATTTCATGAAATTCATGAAATAATTAAGAAAAAAAGGGCTTCCCTATATTGTTGTGTCCAACCAGGTACAAATAGGCAGCTGGTGGTTGGGGGCAGCCCGTTCCTGCCTGCTGTACCTGGCTGGACACAAATATAGTGCGAAGCCCCACGTCAATTTTTTTTAAATCATTTCAGGAAATTCATGAAATAATTTAAAAAAATTGATGTGGGGCTTCGCCCTATATTTGTGTCCAGTCAGGTACAGCAGGCAGGAACGGGCTGCCCCCAACCACCAGCAGCCTATTTGTACCTAGCCGGACACAACAATATAGGGAAGCCCTTTTTTTCTGAATTATTCCATGAATTTCATGAATTAAAAAAAAAAAAAACGTGGAGCTTCGCCCTATTTTTGTGTCCAGCCAGGTACAACTAGGCAGCTGGGGGCTGGAATCTGCAGCGCAGGGAGGCCCAAGCTTTCTGGGCCCCACCCGCTGCAAATTGCAGTCCGCAGCCGCCCCGGAAAATGGCGCGTTCATAGAAGCGCCATCTTCTGGCGCTGTACCCAACTCATCCAGGGCCCTGATGCGGTGGCTCACTGGGTAATAAAGGGGTTAAGGCCAGCTTGGCATTATCAGCTGGCCCTAAGCCCGAAATTCATGGGGTCACGCCAATATTAGACATGACCACCATGAATTTCTAGTAAAGTATTTAAAAAAAACACAAACACCCAGAAAAAAGTCCTTTAATTGAAATAAACACACAATTCTTTATTGTTCTAAATTAAACCATACTTACCATCACGCCCATTCCAGCTGAAGCCAACGATCTCCTGCAATAAAAGAAAAATAATAAAGCAACCTCATCCTTACCTTTCCATGGCTCCCACGACGGCTCCAGCTCTGCTACATCGAGATGACAGGCTGGACCGCAGCAGAACGCTGCCATCCAGCCTGTCATCCCGCAGACACTGAGAAGCGCAGGCATACTTCCACTCCTCAGTGTCTGGCTGTGACGGCATCCAGATGAGCCGACAATGAACTCGGCTCACCTCATGTACGTCACTGACAGCGTGGGAGAATTCTCCTGCACTCAGCGCTTCAGCGTGAGAATTTTCCCACGCTGTCAGTGACGTGCATGAGGTGAGGTCATGTCCCATGAACTCGGCGCACCTCATGCACGTCACTGACAGCGTGGGAGAATTCTCACGCTGAAGCGCTGAGTGCAGGAGAATTTTCCCACGCTGTCAGTGACGTGCATGAGGTGAGCTGAGTTCATTGGACATGACCTCGGCTCATCTGGATGACGTCACAGAAAGACACTGAGGAGCGCAAGCATGCCTGCGCTTCTCAGTGTCCGCGGGATGACAGGCTGGATGGCAGCGTTCTGCTGCGGTCCAGCCTGTCATCTCGATGTAGCAGAGCTGAAGCTGTCCTGGGAACCATGGAAAGGTAAGGATGAGGTTGCTTTATTATTTTACTTTTATTGCAGGAGATCGTTGGCTTCAGCTGGAATGGGTGTGGCGGTAAGTATGGTTTAATTTAGAACAATAAAGAATTGTGTCTTTATTTCAATTAAAGGACTTTTTTCTGGGTGTTTGTGTTTTTTTTAAATACTTTACTAGAAATTCATGGCGGTCATGTCTAATATTGGCGTGACCCCATGAATTTCGGGCTTAGGGCCAGCTGATAATGCCAAGCTGGCCTTAACCCCTTTATTACCCAGTGAGCCACCGCACCAGGGCCCTGGATGAGTTGGGTACAGCGCCAGAAGATGGCGCTTCTATGAACGCGCCATTTTCCGGGGCGGCTGCGGACTGCAATTTGCAGCGGGTGGGACCCAGAAAGCTTGGGTCTCCCTGCGCTGCAGATTCCAGCCCCCAGCTGCCTAGTTGTACCTGGCTGGACACAAAAATAGGGCGAAGCGCCACACATTTTTTTTTTTAATTATTTCATGAAATTCATGGAATAATTAAGAAAAAAAGGGCTTCCCTATATTGTTGTGTCCGGCTAGGTACAAATAGGCAGCTGGTGGTTGGGGGCAGCCCGTTCCTGCCTGCTGTACCTGGCTGGACACAATTATAGGGCGAAGCCCCACATAATTTTTTTTTAATTATTTCATGAATTTCCTGAAATAATTAAAAAAAAATTGACGTGGAGCTTCACACTATATTTGTGTCCAGCCAGGTACAGCAGGCAGGAACGGGCTGCCCCCAACCACCAGCTGCCTATTTGTACCTAGCCGGACACAACAATATAGGGAAGCCCTTTTTTTCTTAATTATTCCATGAATTTCATGAAATAATTAAAAAAAAAAAACGTGGAGCTTCTCCCTATTTTTGTGTCCAGCCAGGTACAACTAGGCAGCTGGGGGATGGAATCTGCAGCGCAGGGAGGCCCAAGCTTTTTGCCCTCCCCCCCCCCGCTGAAAATTGCAGTCCGCGGCCGCCCCGGAAAATGGCGCGTTCATAGAAGCTGGATGCTGTACCTGGCTGGCATACAAAAATATGGCGAAGCCCACGTCAAAAGTTTTGGGAAAAATTTATTAAAAAATAAATAATAATTTAGGGACTGCATCTTTATTAAGTCCTCACATGTCATTTAGTGTTAAAATAAAGGATTTATTTAAAAAAAAAATGGCGTGGGATCCCCCATAATTTTAGTCTCTAGCGGAGGTTAAGCAGACGGCTGGGGCAGATGTTTGAAGCCTGGGAAGGGGGTAAAACCCACGGAGCTTCCCAGGCTACTAATATCAGCCCCCAGCTGAATACCTAGCCTTTACTAGCTATTAAAATGGGGGACCCCCCAAAAAAAAATGACGTGGGGTCCCCTCTATTTTAATAGCTAGCAAAGGCTAGGCAGACAGCTGGGGGCTGATATTAATAGCTCAGGAAGGGTGCCATGAATATTGGCCCCCTCCCAGGCTAGAAACACCAGCCGTCAGCCGCCCCAGAAATGGCGCATCCATAGGATGCGCCAATTCTGGCACTTAGCCTCGCTCTTCCACGCTGCCCTGGTGCGGTGGCAGGGGGTAATAGTGGTGGGGTTCATGTCAGCGCCAGCTGCCATGAAGCCCAGGTTAGTAATGATGGCCGTCTATATGACACCCCCATTACTAACCTACAAAGTGTTAAAAAGAAAAAACACACTACACCCAGAAAAAAATAATTTATTTGAAATAAAACACCATTTTATTTAATTCTTAGTTTACTAAAAAAAAAATAGTTACCTGTCCACGTTCCTGCGCTGATCTCCCATGCACAGCTGTCACATCTGGAGATGGTGACAGCTGTGCAAGGCTGCTGTAAGCTCACGCTGCCGGGAACACGTCCGCTCCCGGCAGCGGGAGCCACTGACTGAGGTCACCGGAGTGCATTCAGGCAGCGCAGCTCCGGAGACCTCCTTTACGGCAGTGCTGTACCGTGGGAATTTCTCACGATACAGCAGTGCCGTAAAGGAGCTAACCGGAGCAGCGCTGCCTGAACTCCGGTGAACCCTTACGGCCCCGTCATTCTAGCGGCGGCAGCGGTTCAGAGCGGTCACATTCTATGTGGCTGCTCTGAACTGGAGATCTTCGTGGGACACTCGTGGACTACTACGGAGGGGTAAGGATAAGGTTGTGGTTTATTATTTTATATTTTATTACAGGAGATCGATGGCTTCGGGGAATTAGGTGTCTAGGTGAGTATAGGTGTAGTTTTTTATTTTTTACTTTATTTTAGGTGGCGATCGGCAGGGACAGGTAATGTATGAGCTAATTTCTTTTAGGTAACCACTGGCCACCAATGACATGTATTTAACATTTATTGGGGACACAGTAGGGCAATTTAAATAGCAGGATCAGGCTGATGGGAACTACTGCTCCCATCGAGCTGATCCTGCTGGCAGGAGTGGACGGGGGACAGACATAGGCCGATGGGAGTAGTAGTGTCACATCGGCCTATGTCTGCCCGCACACACACCCGCACACACACCCGCACACACACACCCCGCACACACACCCGCACACACACCCCGCACACACACACACCCCGCACACACTAATCATGACGGGTCCGGGAGGTGAGGCTGACCTGTGCGGCCGTGGGAAAGTTCATGTGAGTTCATGCAGTGAAGCATGAACTCACATGAACCCTCTAAGGGCACCGCGGCTACTTCAAATGAACAGCTGATCGGCATCACCTGATACCTCAGCTGTTCATTTGAAATAACCGGCGGGAAAGCGCAGCACAGAACGGGAAAGCCGGCGGTGAAGTCTTTTCACTGCCGGCTTCCCCGCCCGGGTCCTTCGCTCCTTGGTGCTGCGCTCCCCGCCCGGTCCTAATTTACGATCGGGATGGGAGGTGGCGAGGGGAGCGGAGGATCGGGGTGGGAGGCTGCGGGGAAGCAGTATGGGGCTGCGTGATTGTTTAAAAGCCGGCGGCTTTTTACCGCGCGCCGGCTTTTAAACAATCAGGAGAATTCTTCCACGCTGGGATGGCATTCTGATGACAAGCTGGATCGCAGCTGAGCTCTGCCATCCTGCTTGTCATCCTTCAGAGACACTGCAGAGCGCAGGCATTATGGGAACTTCCGATTCCGGTATTCGATATTATAAAAGTATCGGAATTAAGTATCGGAATTCCGATACAGTGAATATCGGCCGATACCCGATATTTCAGTATCGGAATGCTCAACACTAATCATTAGTTTTTTCTGCATTTTGTAGTTCGGTGTCGATGAGACAGATCATTTTTAGGTTTCTACCCCAGTTCTTGTAAATGGCACAGCCAGTTTCACTAATCCTGTTTGAGATTCTAAAAGACAGGATGAGCTGGTGACTGAGGGAATCCAGCTGGTGGGACTCCTGTTGTGCTCATTAGTGGAAGTGGGGGAGCCTTTGTTTTCTAGATGACCACTAGAAGGTAGGTCCACACATTGTGGTTGTGAATCCACACGTCTCTGTTAAACCAAATGTGAAATGCTGCAGTTGTTTGTTGTTTTTTTAAATGCAACAGCAATAGAAAAAACATGTGTATCAATACACCACTTAACTAATCAATTAAATTATATTTTCTTTTTTGCATTTTTCAAGGCCTAAAACCGCAAGTCAAAATTGTTTTAAAACTGTAATACGTGAAAGTGCAGGCGTTTATGCCATGGTTTTTTAGGGTCCGCTTGAAACTGTGGGTATTGGGAATTAATCGAACTGTCCTGGGTAGTGCGTTCCAAAGAATTGGCGCAGCACGTGAAAAATCTTGGAGACGGGAGTGGGAAGTTCGGATTATGGCGGATTTTAGTTTTAAGTCATTGGCAGAACGGAGGGCACGTGTAGGGTGGTAGACTGAGACAAGGGAGGAGATGTAGGGGGGTAGCGATAGGCATTCAGCTTCTTAATATTAGCACTTGCACTTTATTGCTTTGTACCCTAGCCTGCTTTGTTTTCACCCTCATAGTACATCTTAGGTTTCTCCAGGCTGATAGGTGTCCTTTTCATGAGGCATTCCCTGTAATTTTATGGTTTTTATGTATTTTGTTAATAAAATGATGATCACTTTTATTGCTGCGTGATCCTCTTCTTGTCCTGGGATTATACACCATGTTTCCCAGGTTGTCGGTGTTATGCATTGATTAAGGATTTTTGGACTGTTAGGCTGTGTGTCCACTATGCGTTTTTTAAGCGTTTCCGCAGCGGCAATTCCGCTGCAGAAAGGCTTAAAAAACCCTTGGTAGAAGGTCTGCAATGTTCCCCAATAATAATCCGCACGTGCTGTGCACATGCTGCGGAAATTTCCACTGTTGATTATCATTGCGGAAAAATCCGCAGCACTACCAATTATTTTGCGTAAGCGCTGCGTTTTCGCTGCCATTGACTTGCATTGAATCGCTTAATATCCGCATGACTACATGTGCACATGCGGATATTAAGCAATTCAATGTGCGGATGGTGCCCAGGTCTGGAGAAGAGAAGACTCTCCTCCAGACCTGGGTACTATAGTACCTGTGTAAAAAAAAAAAAAAAAAAAAAAAAAAAAAAAAAAGTTTTAAAATAAAAAAATGCATTATACTCACCTTCGGATGGCCCCCGGTCTCCATAGTGATGCGTCCTGGCTTCCCGGCGGCTCGCGATGGTCTAAAAGGACCTTCCATGACGTCATTTAGTCATGTGACAGGTCACTTGACCTCTGACGTTGGCGGTTGCATGACCTCTCACATGACTAAATGACGTCATGGAAGGTCCTTTTAGACCACCGCGAGCCGCCCAACACACCAGACGCACTGGACAAGTAGACCGGGGGCCATCGGAAGATGAGTATAATTTGTTTTTTATTTTTTACCATTCTTTCGGTCACCCTATATAAATCCATGCCGGTTGCAAGTGGTCAAGCACTTTCCAAGTGATGCTAAAATCGCTTGGAAAGCGCTTGACAACCCGCATGCGGAAATGTTAGTGAAGAACGCATCACATCCGCTTATCCCTGGCAGGAAAACGCATGTACAATCTGCATGTACAATCCGCATGCGTTTTTTCTGCCAGGGAAATGCAGAAACGCTCAGGAAAAATCCGGAGCATTTCTGCATGATGGGCACACAGCCTTATGATTAGTTTCAGATGTAGTTGTAACAACAGGTCAAAGCGATTATCACATCTCTTCCAGGACTTGCTCCTGCAATGTCTGCTTCTCTCCCCAGGTGACGCCATATTCATTCTGTGGGCGACACGATTCATGGAGGAGGTTTAGGTACCAAAAGCTCTGTTCAGCCTTTGAGACTAGGCTGGCTGGGACCAGTAGTGCTGTCCAGTCTGGCAGTATGGGTGTGTGTTTGCTGTTCTGCTGGAGTATTCAGCTCCCATCTTTGGCCAATACTAATACTCCCAGCTTACTGCTGGGAGCTGCCAGATATAGTTTAGCTGGCCCTGGTTCACATTGCTTGACCAGCCCAGATAGCATGTGTTATTCTTATTTTAATCTTGGTCCGTTTCCTGACTATTAAATCAAAGTGTAGGAAATTTTCATGAATTAGATGGGCAAGTTCAGTTAGGTCTCCATTCCACCTATGCTTTGCCCATTTAGGCAAAGCTGGCCGAGATAATCGTGAAAATGTGAAAAATAGCAACATTTTTGCACAACTTCTGAGTTGAGCTAAAATTTTGCAACTTTTTAAGGTGTTGTATGAATCTGTCATAAAAAGCTAAATGAATTTGTCCCATGGTGTACTAAATGAACAGGCAAAGAAAAAAAAAAACAATCCGCTTTGAGCAAATCCTTAATTGGTTTAGATAATGGGTATGAAAGTTATTGTCCATCAGCTATGGTGCAAGAAAGTAAGGAAGAGACCTAACTGATGTTACAAAGTGAGCTTTTAAGACTCTTTATTTTGTTTTTTTTATCCATTGAAATCTTTCATAACTACAAGATTATTTACTTTTGGGTACACACTTTCAGTATTTGCAGCACATTTTTCTTCAGCAAAAAACTGTGTTGGGAGGAAAAATGCTGTGTAAAATGTGTACGTGTTTGATGCGTTTTTTCTTCATTTTTTTGTTTTCATTCATCTGAATGGGTGAAAAACACTGAAAGGCTATGTTCACACGTTGTGCTTTTACAGCATTTTTTTTCCTGCAGCTAAAACCTTCATTCTTGGCAGTTAACATATTGCATACAGAACGCAGCTATTTGCTGCTTTTTTTTGGTGTTTTTTTTCCCCCTTGTGGAGTACATGTGTAATTTGTCTATAGCACAAGTTAGTTGTATTCACCAAAATGATGCAAAAATGTAGCACTTAACCAGCGTGCCCATAATGAGTTTTTGGTGAATTTTTTTACAGTGCCCATTTTTGCTGTGTCAAAAAAAATAGCATCTTACAATTCCAACAAAGTGTCCACTTTACTTTTTTCTTTACTCCACGTAAACTGACCTGCGGTTCGTGTTTCAAATCCACAACATATCAATTTCTCTTGCGGGTATGGGTGTTGTCATTTCGTTCAACATGGTCATTTTTGGTGTTTATTTCATTATAATTGCCAGACCTTTGTATGTGCATTGTTGCACTTGATATACACTATGGCTGTAATGTAATAAGCTTTATGATTGATATATCTTTGTAGGGGTTTCGAGTGTAGAGTCCCCCTCTGTTTATACATCTCCTTTTATTTGTTTTATATGCAATAAATATATTTCTATTTTATTAGGCTTGAATACTCTATTTTTTGGATGTAGGTTTCATATATGTTTTGAGAGAGCCCATTTATAGGTTTCTAAGAGACAAAAAATGCCGTGTCAAAAATGTGATTAAAAACGCATGAAAAGAAATCCACTCAAAAAAGCAATGAAAAAATGTAAGTAACGCAGTTTACTTAAGTGCAGAAAATCTGTAATATCAAAAACTCACCTAAAGCTCATCGTGGGAATGTAGCCTCAGGCTGTGCTGCTATACGTTTTTGCCACAAAAACTTTGAAAGAATTGATATGTTGCACCGCTGTGCTTAAATTCAGTCAGGAAAAAAAAAAAAAAAGCATTGTGCGAATGAAATGTCATAGCTTGTACTGTAAAACACAACTTCTTTTCTGCAAAAAAAAATAAAATATGTGAACATAGCCAAAGAATTGACAAGCTGTAGCAGCAAATGTATTGGGGGGGGGGGGGGGAACGGCAAAAATGCAGTGTTTGAACAAGCCCTTACAGAGAGCAATTATACTCCTTCCCCATATATATACTCTGAGAATGTTTTCTCTATAAAACAGATGAAAATAGCACATGCTGCGCTTCTGAAAAACGGATGTGAAAAAACATCAATGTGACTAGCTGGATGGCACCATGTTTCAATCCGCATAAAACTGATGAAATATATGGATGACAAATACACTTGTGTGAAAGAGGAGCAGTCATTAGTAGGACACGGTGGATGTGATCAATCCTATTTAGCAATGGCCAAATAGCAGAAAATTAGATAACTCAATTTGTTAACCTATGACCTCCTAAAATGTAACTGCTCTTGGAACAAAAAAGCCTTAATTGGTGTCAGTAACCAGTTGCTCACAGCTGGAGGAGGAGGATGATGATGATATGTGACTTTAGACTTTATATGTTGCCCGACCCCACAGTGTTCTGGTGATGCCAGTAGACTAGATTATTTTCACAAATGGCCTTGTAGATTTATTCTAATGTGTTTTCCTGATGAGGGACATAGACATGACATTACCCGGCATAACGTCATGGTGACTAGATGCACATCATTATTAGAGTATACCATGGAACAAGTTTTTATTCTATTATTTTTCGCATGGTTTCTACTTCATTTTCCTAAATAGTCCATGCAGATGAGTCAGTATAGTGTTCAAATCATCAACCATTAAAGTCGAAATCAAGTTTTATTGGACAAACCTCCCAACGTTAACAGTAATTTATTCAAAACAAAAAATCCTCAAAATGCGCTGATCCAAATTATGCACAACATAGTTTACAAACAGTTTATAGGTTGCAAAGAACTGAAAAGAGTGATTTGTTGAATTTACAGCATTAAGAGGTCACATTTACTGAAATCAAAAGCTTTTTCAATCAAAAACATCTTAACAGGCCAAGTTACTTGTAAACATAGGACCCCATCTTTGATATCACCTCCACAATTCTTGCATCCATTGAACTTGAGTTTTTGGATAGCTTCTACTTGATTTTTTTTTCAGGCTGTATAGCCTCCCAGAGATGCTGTTTTGATGTCAACTGTCTCCCACCCTCATAGATCTTTTCCTTGAGACTACTCAAAAAGTTCTCAATGGAGTTGAGGTCAGGGGAGGATGGTGGCCACACCACAAGTTTCTTTCCTTTAATGCCTATATCAGCCAATAACTCAGATGTATTCATTGCAGCATGAGATGGACCATTGTCATGCATGAAGATGATTTTTTTTTCCCTTCACGCATGACACCACACCTTAGAGAGGGATCTGCCCACCAAGGACAGGAAACCTTCTGAAATAAAAGGGTGGTACCTCTCCCCTGCTTCAGTTGGGTTACTGAGCATGAGAGGACCTCCGTAAAAAAAAATATACACATAACCAACACCACATCACACAAGTACCCAATCTATAGTGCACACATATATGGTGAGAAAGGGGAGGAATATACGGGTGCTGTCATGGGTTCTGGAAAAACCGGCTACCGGTAAGTAACCTTAGTGTTTTCCCTTCACCCATGACAGCACACCTGAGAGACTTCTGGAGAATTTTTAACACCTTAGGGAGGGACCACCGCTTGGAGCACCTTTCTACCAAAGGTTAAGTCAGTCAAGGAGGACAGATCCACCCGCGGCTGTTAACTAGTTAAATGCCGCTGTCAATCTCTGACAGCTGCATTTAACAGCGCTACGCCGGAAGCGCGTCACTTACCCCGCCCATCAGTGACACCGACACATGATTGCGGGTCACCGATGGGTTGACATGACAACCCAGAGTCTGCAGCAGACCCCTGTGGTTGTCGTGGCCAGCTATGAGCGCCGCTCAGTGGTTGGCGCTCATAGCAAGTGAGCAAATCTGCTACATACAAGCGATCTGCTCATTGCCTCTATGTAACAGAGGGGATCAGTTAATTGCAGCTTTTAGTCTCCTATGGAGACTATTGAAGCAAGCAGAAAGTGCAAAAAAAAAATTTTTTAAATATTAACAAAATAAAAAATACATAAAAGTTTAAATCACCCCCCTTTCGCCCCATTCAAAATAAAACAATAAAAAAAAAAAACCACATACACATATTTGGTATCGCCGTGTTCAGAATCGCCCGATCTATCAATATAAAAAATAATTAATCTGATCGGTAAACGGTAAATTCTAAACGCCAGAATTAAGTTTTTTTGGTAGTTGCAACATTACAATAAAATGCAATAACGGGCGATCAAAACATCGGATTTACCCAAAATGGTATTAATAAAAACTTCAGCTCGGCACGCAAAAAAATAAGCCCTCATCCGGCCCCAAATCCTGAAAAATGGAGACGCTACGGGTCTTGGAAAATAGCGCAATTTTTTTTTTGCTTTTTAGCAAAATTTAGGATTTTTTTTTTCACAACTTAAATATAAAAGAACCTATACATGTTTGGTGTCTACGAACTCGTAATGACCTGGAGACTAATAATGGCATGTCAGTACTATCATTCAGTGAACGTGGTTAAAAAAAAAAAAAGTGGAATTGCATTTTTTTTTTAAAATTTCACCGCACTTGGTTTTTTTTCCCAGTTTTCCAGCACACGATATGGTAAAACCAGGGATGTCGTTCAAAAGTACAACTCGTCCCGCAAAAAATAAGCCCTCACACTGCCATATTGACGAAAAATAAAAAAGTTATGGCTCTGGGAAGAAGGGGAGCAAAAAACGAAAATGCAAAAATGGAAAATGCTCCGGTCATTAAGGGGTTAAAGTAAGTAGATGGTGAAGGCCAAGTAGCAGCCATACAGATTTGTTCTACTGAAACCTCAGCCTTTTCTGCCCAGGAGGTAGCCACCGCTCTGGTGGAGTGCGCCTCGATGCCGTCAGGAATACATCTGAGTTATTGTCCAAAAAGTGAGTGAATCCGTACTGCAGTCTCTGACAATCCTGCTGTGTGTTGCTGGTATCGGAGGAAATTGTCCTGAATGGACAGGGCGACTGGAGGAGAGAACTTTCAGAGTAGCTCGGAAAGCTGGCTATCGTACGTGAAAAAATTAGTCCTATAGCTCTAAATATCTGAGTGGCGCTCCAGCCGGCAGCACCGTAACAAACTGTAAGTTGCTGAGCGAACTGCTCCGTGATTCGTAAGGTCACCAAACTACGGAAGATGTAAAGAACAAAAGGAAACCAGTGATCGTACACCTTTATGAAGGTATCATCGTTCTTCCTCAGGGATTAAGCTTCCTCCATGTCAGGTACGTATATGTAGATGGCAGTTCACTCAGACTAATTGTTAACACTTAATCGGCCATTTTTGATCTACTGCATAAAGGCAAACAATTCTATTTCACTATTAAATCCAGTGGGTTTCATACTATCAATCGGAATATCCAGCGGCTCTCAGCTCTAGACATTTCATGTACAGTCATGGCCAAAAGTTTTGAGAATGACACCAAAATTATATTTTCACATGATCTGCTGGCCTCTGGTTTTTATTAGTGTTTGTCTGATGTTTATATCACATACAGTAATATAATTGCAATCATATTATGAGTACCAATAGGTTATATTGACAGTTAGAATGAGTTAATGCAGCAAGTCAATATTTGCAGTGTTGCCCCTTCTTCTTCAAGACCTCTGTAATTCTCCCTGGCATGCTCTCAATCAACTTTTGGACCAAATCCTGACTGATAGCAGTCCATTCTTGCATAATCAATGCTTGTATTTTGCCAGAATTTGTTGGTTTTTGTTTGTCCACCCGTCTCTTGATGATTGACCACAAGTTCTCAATGGGATTAAGATCTGGGGAGTTTCCAGGCCATGGACCCAAAATCTCTATGTTTTGTTCCATGAGCCATTTAGTTATCACCTTTGCTTTATGGCAAGGTGCTCCATCATGCTGGAAAATGCATTGTTGGGCGCCAAACTGCTCTTGGACGGTTGGGAGAAGTTGCTCTTGGAGGACATTCTGGTACCATTCTTTATTCATGGCTGTGTTTTTAGGCAAGACTGTGAGTGAGCCGATTCCCTTGGCTGAGAAGCAACCCCACACATGAATGGTTTCAGGATGCTTTACAGTTGGCATGAGACAAGACTGGTGGTAGCGCTCACCTCTTCTTCTCCGAATAAGCTGTTTTCCAGATGTCCCAAACAATCGAAAAGGGGATTCATCAGAGAAAATGACTTTGCCCCGGTCCTCAGCAGTCCACTCCCTGTACCTTTTGCAGAATATCAGTCGGTCCCTGATGTTTTTTCTGGAGAGAAGTGGCTTCTTTGCTGCCCTCCTTGAAACCAGACCTTGCTCAAAGAGTCTCCGCCTCACAGTGCGTGCAGAAGCACTCACACCAGCCTGCTGCCATTCCTGAGCAAGCTCGGCACTGCTGGTAGTCCGATCCCGCAGCTGAAACAGTTTTAAGATACGGTCCTGGCGCTTGCTGGTCTTTCTTGGGCGCCCTGGAGCCTTTTTGACAACAATGGAAGCTCTCTCCTTGAAGTTCTTGATGATGTGATAGATTGTTGACTGAGGTGCAATCTTTGTAGCTGCGATACTCTTCCCTGTTAGGCCATTTTTGTGCAGTGCAATGATGGCTGCACGTGTTTCTTTAGAGATAACCATGGTTAACTGAAGAGAAACAATGATACCAAGAACCAGCCTCCTTTTAAAGTGTCCAGTGATGTCATTCTTACTTAATCATGACTGATTGATCGCCAGCCCTGTCCTCATCAACACCCACACCTGTGTTAATGGATCAATCACTAAAACGATGTTAGCTGCTCCTTTTAAGGCAGGACTGCAATGATGTTGAAATGTGTTTTGGGGGTTAAAGTTCATTTTCTGGGCAAATATTGACTTTGCAAGTACAGTAATTGCTGTTAAGCTGATCACTCATTGACATTCAGTATTATATGCAAATTGCCATTACAAAAAATGAAGCAGTAAACTTTGGAAAAATTACTATTTGTCTCATTCTCAATACTTTTGGCCATGACTGTAGATATTTCCCACCTCTCCTCCAGTGATGTTTTACTGCTTCAATTCTCCAAAATGATGTGCCCTTCATTTTACTATTATGGCCCTCCTTAAAATATTTGGATAAAACCTTTTTTGATATTATTAGCATGTTCTTTAAGTCTCACTCGCCGTTCTCTTTTCATCCGTCCCACATATAAGTTTGTACAAGGGCACTGGATGCAATATATAACTTCTTTATTATGACATGTGAAATCTTTGATTTTAAATACAGTATTTCTCCCATAGAAGTTAATGAGTGGTATCTGAATGGTATTTTGTAGAGGTACACATAGTTTCTACCCCTGTAAAAAGTGTGCTATGTTTAACATTCATATTAACTTCTTTAATGTTAGAATTTTTCACCAATGTGGGTGCAAATTTTTTTGCCTTTCTTCGCACAAAACTGGGATTTTTTTGGAACCAAATTACCCATAGTTTGTCCTCCCATAGAAGTGACCAATGTTTTTTTAAATATTTTTTTGAACAACTTGTGATCCTTTTGTGTATTGCTTAATGAATGGAAAATGAATTCCTGGGTTGAGAATATTGTCTTTCAATAACTCAAAATTTACAACAAAGCAAGGAAGCCAAACCTATGTATGCAAAGCATTGTGTTGATATGTTTTAAAGACAAACAATCTTTGATGGAACCACCAGCAGTCTGGAGGTGTCCTTTCGACTGTACATAAGTCAGTAGACTGTTTCCTCATTATTCTTCGTATTGTACATACTGGTCATTAAAGGGAACCTGTCAACTGATTCATGCTGCACAAACTGAGGGGAGCAGGAATCAGAGCCTGGAAGCATGATTGTAGCCAGTTATATTCTCCTCTGAAACCTCCCCGCACCGCTCTAGTTGAGCAGGTCTTTCCCATGTATGTACATTAGGTGAGACCTGTCAATCACCTGGAGTGGGTCTGGGAAAAACCTACTTGGCTGCAATTGTTCTTCCAGGCTCTGCTTCATGCCGCCTGCAGTTTGTGCATGAATCAGCTGGTGGGTTCCTTTTACGTTAATGAGACAAATGGTTATTGTGAAACCATTTTGCACCACTAGAACAGGCAATCAATAAAAAGTTTTTAAATTGTTGAACAAAAATTGTGCTTTTAGAGGATTTCAGTTGAGCGTAATTAAATCGTATTGCTCATTTAGTTCCCAACACATCATTATCGCTGTGTGGGATTCAAAATTCATTCCATCATAACCTAATGTAATGATTATGCCTAACTGGAGGCGCTATCTGGATCTATCAACTATGAGAAGCTTTCTTTACTGTGCTCACTTACAGAATGACATAAAAATTTAAGTTTGTAACTGCTGTTATCAACAATGATCTACTATAAGCTGTTGAGGAGACCAGCAACAAGTGTTCAATTCCCCTAAATGGAGTATCCGGCTCACCTGTCTAGCCGAATGCACAGGACCCAAATCCATCGAAGATAGAATTCCCAAAGATAGTTATATGGTTATCTGCCATACCGTACCTACTCGATTATTTCAATCATAATCCATACAATTTTGTTTTTTTACTTTTAGATGGAATGGATAACTTTCTTGGACTTTTTAAGATTACAGATTTAATTTTGCATTACTGATTTTCTAGATATTATGTATTTTTATATATATCATATATACTTATGTTTTAATTTGTTTCTTGGGATAAATTTGCCTTTTACTAACAGTTTTATTCACTGATCACGTGATGAGGGAGTTGAATCTTTTGGTGTGTTTTTTTTTTTTTATATCACTTAGTCACGATTTCCCTCAGGATATGAGTAAGAGACGTATTCCTCGAAACGTGTCAACTATAATGGGCTAGCATGCGCTTATGGGACTTTTCATTCACTCTGGACATATCCTTTTGGCTATGCTTTTAACTGCAATGAAATAAAGTCTATAATTTTTAGATGTGCCGGATCTCTCTCTTTTGGAACTCTTTATGTTCAATTCCCCCACAGCATTACTATGGAAATAAATGGATTGTCCAAGTAATAGATGGGAAAGCTAGGTCCTCCTTGACTGCTCACCACTCTGCTTTATTATTGGAGGTTTAAAGAGGTTGTATCATCTTCAATCTTCAGGAGAACCCCGCTTCTCAGCCTTCCAAGCTTGCTTGCTGGGGGGTGGTACATTCCTGATTGACAAATCAGCAGTATCGTTGCATCACAGGCCTGAGCTATGTACCCTCTCGTGCTGCGAGCAGAGGCAGCTTTGATTCTGCAGCTTCGGATTAGGCCACGGCCCCACTATCAGTATTCAGTCAGTATTTATTCTCGGGAGTGGGAGCCAAAACCAGGAGTGGGTGATACATGCAGAATTGGTGACTTGTTTCTATTATACCTTTTCTCTGATTGTTCCTCAGCTGGTTTTGGCTCCCACTCCTGAGAAAAAATACTGATCAAATACTGATAGTGGGTCCGTGGCCTTAGTGTATGGTACCGACGCCTGTCAAATCCAGCAATCCAGCCAGCTTCAGAGCAGCGCTTACAAGCTGTTAAAAAAAACTTGTAATCATTGCAAGTTATGCTATAAATAGTTAGGCAGTGAACAATAGAAGTAAAAATCCTCCCTCCGTTCCAAATGTTAAGGAATTTTAAATAAACAGCAACGTTGCTTCTTTTTACAAGCCCTTTGCAATTTTAACTATTTATGATTTTGAGAAAACCCCTTTAAATGAGGGTCTCCCTTCTAAGGCCAAGTTCCCCTGATGAATGGTTGATGAGTTTTTGATATTAGAGACTCTTCACAGCATTTCTGCACTTATTAGGTAAATTAGGTTACTTTTGTTTGTTTTTTCATTGCTTTTTTGAGTGCGTTTTTGCATGCCTTTTTAGGGTATGTGCCCACGATCAGGAAGAGCAACGTTTTGGACACAGCATATTTTCGCTGCGTTCTAATTACCGCACATGTGTTTTAGTTATATGCCGATACATTGCATGTAATAACATTCTATGGTTGAGAATACACAGCATAGATCAGCGTCTCCGCTACAGAAATTGACATGCTGCGGCTCGTAAACTCGCACCGCGGGTTTCTTTAAATCCCATCTACTGTGCTTGTTACGTAGAACGCAGCGTTTTGGACGCAGCGCAGGTGAGCAGCATCCAAAACGCTGCTATTACGGATTGTGGACACGCAGCCATTTTGCTGCAATTTGTCTCTTTCTAGTATGTCATGTATTAAATTAAGCTGCTTTGTTGTTAATTCTTGGTAATTGGCTTGATAAAACTTTATTGATAAAATCATGTGTGGATTAGATGCATTTTTAGTGTTTTTTTTTTTTTTTTTTTTTTTTTTTTACTCTGAATTTTCCACATCTAATGCAATTCTAGGGGAATATCCACTGATACAACTCGGCGTTCCCACAAGAGAAAGTGACATGTTGCGGACTTTAAACACGCACCTTAGGTCAGTTTACACTGCGTAAAAAACAGCACAATGGGCACGAGATCTCTATAAATCACATCCACTTTGCTGGAACTGTAAGATGCTGGTTTTTTTTTTAGGCTCCGCGAAAATAGTGTCAAACTCCTCAAAAGCTCATTGTGGGAACTGAACCTTAGAGCTCAGAATACCCACATAGGCTATTGGTGTATATATTTTTTCTAAAGCAATCTACTCTTTAAATCAAAAGGAGAGCCGATATTACCAGGAATAATAATACCAGGTATATTATCTGCCAAGATATATATTTATTATATATAGATATAATATCAGGAAGGATTCTATATTAACAACAGTTATCCCTTACATGAACCAAAATATTGGGGTATATATTTTGTGTATTGTGTAGCACCCACATTATTAGTTATGAAGGATCTGTCTTCTGCTGTGAAAAGGTTAATTTTCTTGCTATTAATATGCACATTTTGCCTTTATTATTTGGGGAAAAAAAAACACAATTGATTTACTGAAATATGAGGCTTGGTTGCAAATGGTGTAATAGTAATATCTTTCATTAATACTGCCTGCATGTCATTAGTTCCTTCTGCTAACGAATGCCCCTGGTCTCCAGAAGAAAGTGAGAGGTATATAATTACATTAATAACATGCAGGTCATATTTTTGTTTTTTCCTTCATTTCCGCCTTCTTCCAGTAATGCACACTGCTAATTATGTGCAATGGCTTTTATTCCACATCCCGGTAACATTATCCCTGGACTCTAATTGCTAGGATCTCAGAAGGACGTTTTTGTTTGGAAAACATCATAATCCCAGTTAAAGAAGGGTAACATGTAGAGTATCTCCCAAAACAATCCTTATGGCAGTACTTGGCTAAAGTACATCAAAACTTAGACATTGTACATGACTTTAACTCAGGAAAATCATTGGTACAGTCAGGGGGCAAAACTGAACGTTTTATATCCTAGTGCTCATGTACCGTAGAACCAACATATTCCACAGCACTGTACAGAGATTGTCATCAGTCCTTGCCCCCAACAGTTAGCACTGATGCAATGCTGAGGTCAACAATGGTGGTCTGCTTGTGAGGAGCATCTCTTCTGTCAATCATAGGCATTATATACACTGCTCAAAAAAATAAAGGGAACACTCAAATAACACATCCTAGATCTGAATGAATGAAATATTCTCATTGAATACTTTGTTCTGTACAAAGTTGAATGTGCTGACAACAAAATCACACAAAAATCATCAATGGAAATCAAATTTATTAACCAATGGAGGCCTGGATTTGGAGTCACCCCCAAAATTAAAGTGGAAAAACACACTACAGGCTGATCCAACTTTGATGTAATGTCCTTAAAACAAGTCAAAATGAGTCTCAGTATTGTGTGTGGCCTCCACGTGCCTGTATGACCTCCCTACAATGCCTGGGCATGCTCCTGATGAGGTTGCGGATGGTCTCCTGTGGGATCTCCTCCCAGACCTGGACTAAAGCATCCGCCAACTCCTGGACAGTCTGTGGTGCAACGTGACGTTGGTGGATGGAGCGAGACATGATGTCCCAGATGTGCTCAATTGGATTCAGGTCTGGAGAACAGGCGGGCCAGTCCATAGCTTCAATGCCTTCATCTTGCAGGAACTGCTGACACACTCCAGCCACATGAGGTCTGGCATTGTCCTGCATTAGGAGGAACCCAGGGCCAGCTGCACCAGCATATGGTCTCACAAGGGGTCTGAGGATCTCATCTCGCTACCTAATGGCAGTCAGGCTACCTCTGGCGAGCACATGGAGGGCTGTGCGGCCCTCCAAAGAAATGCCACCCCACACCATTACTGACCCACTGCCAAACCGATCTTGCTGAAGGACGTTGCAAGCAGCAGATCGCTCTCCACGGCGTCTCCAGACTCTGTCACGTCTGTCACATGTGCTCAGTGTGAACCTGCTTTCATCTGTGAAGAGCGCAGGGCGCCAGTGGCGACTTTGCCAATCTTGGTCTTCTGTGGCAAACGCCAAGCGTCCTGCACGGTGTTGGACTGTGAGCACGACCCCCGTTTGTAGACGTCGGGCCCTCATACCACCCTCATGGAGTCCGTTTCTAACCGTTTGTGCAGACACATGCACATTTGTGGCCTGCTGGAGGTCATTTTGCAGGGCTCTTGCAGTGCTCCTCCTGTTCCTCCTTGCTCCAAGGCGGAGGTATCGGTCCTGCTGCTCGGTTGTTGCCCTCCTACGGCCCCCTCCACGTCTCCTGGTGTACTGGCCTGTCTCCTAGTAGCGCCTCCAGCCTCTGGACACTACGCTGACAGACACCGCTATCCTTCTTGCCACAGCTCGCATTGATGTGCCATCCTGGATGAGCTGCAGTACCTGAGCAACTTCTGTGGGTTGTAGAGTCCGTCTCATGCTACCACGAGTGTGAAAGCACAACCAACATTCAAAAGTGACCAAAACATCAGCCAGAAAGCATTGGTACTGAGATGTGGTCTGTGGTCCCCACCTGCAGAACCACTCCTTAATGGAAATTATTGGCAATTATCAAGACACCCTCAATAGTCTATTCCATTTGCACAACAGCATGTGAAATTGATTGTCAATCAGTGTTGCTTCCTATGTGGACAGTTTGATTTCACAGAAGTTTGATTTACTTGGAGCTATATTCTGTTGTTTAAGTGTTCCCTTTATTTTTTTGAGCAGTGTATAAATGGCATTTTTTCATCCATCAAACATATTAAGAGGACAATCCAAGTATCTTTTGTGATTAAAGGGGTTATGCCATGTTTGTTCATCAGGAGCGCACCCTCCTCTGCCTCGCAGCTTCCTGATTCCCGGGTAGTGGTGTGTTCCTGATCATTGGCAAGCTGTATAACAAACGTGAGCTGCGTGCATATGATGCCAGCCACTGCATAGTGCCTGATATCCTAAGCAATGAGCTGCAAACCATAAAATGAGAGATTCCTCCATTATTGAAAACGGAGGGATTTTTAATCAGACGTAAATGACAAACCTGCTTGTTTTTACAACAGCTATGCAATTTTAACCATTTACGTACCTGAGACAACCACTTTAAAAAGGATAAAAGCAAGATTTTCATCTTCCCCTGATGCTCTGTGTTTTTACTATAGCTCAGACATTCTACTTAAAGGGCTTGCCCAGTCTTAAACTACTGGAGACTTGTGAATCCTGCCATCACACGCACTGCGCACTGTGAGGATTCTCCGGTGCCAGCACCGGGAGCGGGTTGTCATGTGACCGGAAGTTGACATACTAACGGCCACATTCCGACTAGAATGTTTTGGCCTCCCTCAATCCCTCAATACACTTGTATTGAGCAAAGCCGTGCCCGTCTAGTCAGAATGTATGATTCTGGAGTATGCATATAACATACTTGCGGTCACATGACCACCGTTCTTGCGCTGACACCGGAGAATCCTCACAGTGCTCAGTGAGTGTGACACATAGTGACTGCAGACTTGTAGTGTAACATCGGACAACCCTTTTAAAGCTTTATCAGCTTTATATTCCCTTGCTAACCAAGAGTACTCCTATATAGGTCATTGTACCACAATTCCTATGATACTCTTTTGGCCCATATCTGATGTGCCATTGTAGACAAAATCTTTGTTTTATGTTGATGCAAATATGACTGCAAGTGCATTGTTAGGAATAACCGTGTACTTGCAGCCTATGTCTCTTCTGCTGTCCTCACTGCCCGATGCTGTTTGATTGACATGAGAGAGGGGCTTGAATTTTCCACCAAAATGTGATATGTGTGGATTTCAATATTGAAAACTTGTAATTTCTTGTAAAATACACATGGGGGCGAGGAAAAAGAGAGAGCCTCACAGACCATAAGAGCTTACACTTTATAGGTGAGAGAGAGAACCTCGCAGACCATAAGAGCTTACACTTTTTATAGGTGAGAGAGAGAACCTCGCAGACCATAAGAGCTTACACTTTATAGGTGAGCGAGAGAACCTCGCAGACCATAAGAGCTTACACTTTATAGGTGAGAGAGAGAACCTCGCAGACCATAAGAGCTTACGCTTTATAGGTGAGAGAGAGAACCTCGCAGACCATAAGAGCTTACGCTTTATAGGTGAGAGAGAGAACCTCGCAGACCATAAGAGCTTACGCTTTATAGGTGAGAGAGAGAACCTCGCAGACCATAAGAGCTTACGCTTTATAGGTGAGAGAGAGAACCTCGCAGACCATAAGAGCTTACACTTTATAGGTGAGAGAGAGAACCTCGCAGACCATAAGAGCTTACACTTTATAGGTGAGAGAGAGGGAACCCTCCGCATGCCATAAGAGCCTACATTCTACATGAGAGACTTACCCAGTGACTCTGGAGCTGGAAAATGACTCTGCTGTACAAACGGTGCTCCACTAGGAACCGTTGATCTGTGATGACCCAGGTACTGACCACCACCGTACAAGGTGTGATAATCCACTAGATGTCATAACTGCAGGGCATTATGGGGAGGTGACACAAAATGATTTCAGCTGTGTGGGAAATAGTGCTGGGCAACTTTTCTTTTTGCAAACTATAACTGGAATCTGAAAATGTTTGCATTTGTGTGAAACTGCGAATTTCTGGAATTTCAACTCAAACTCAATCCTCTGCGAATTGATCCACTCATATGTCTATTATGGCAATTGTGGCAAGCTGTTTTATACAGCAGTACCTTCGGTTGACAATGGAAAATGTATCTGAGAGGTTCCTTTTAAGCACTATCACCAGAATTCAATCTAGTAAAAATATTCTTTATTGGTATATATAGCATGTTGCCTTGAGATTAGTTTATAGTAATTGCAATGAAATTTATTCCAAATCAGAATTTACATTTATTAACCCTGCACATGCTGTAATCCTCAGTTTGTTCACCACTAGTATTAGTCCATCAGTCTACTGGTGTGACGCTCATAAATATGTCTAAACCTGGGTAAGGATGGGTCATTTCCCCATTTCGCACTCCAGTTTTACAAACTGACATGAGGAGCAAATGTCTCTAAATTGTGGTGCAAATGTTCTCACAGCAGATTAGATATTATTTTGGAGCAAAATCAGCAATAAAAGGCTCAAACAAATTTAGAAATGTTTAGATGAACCACCATAAAGCCTTTTCTATAAGTCAAAAAAAATAGAAATCCTCTCACGGGATCATAAGCCGTTTTTGTTTCTGAACGATCATGTCACCAACAAGAAATGAAATCTAGCAAACAAGCAAAACAAATGCATAGTTACACTTTAGTGTCATAAATCTCCCACATCTGGCCTCCATTGGGAAATAACCTTGTATCACCCAGCTGTCAGGATGTGTAACAAAAGAAATCCTCTTTCTTGGTCAAGTACCATGTCACTTATGAGGATCTAGACCTAGTAAACTATCCATCTCATCATTTACCCAGCTTTTCTCCAGCCTGAGTAATCCTTTACACCAATAGGAATTTAATCGGAGGGCTACTGCAACACATCAGGAAAATAGAGCACGGTATGTGAGCGAGCCTGTCTGCTCTGCTTAAATCTCCGGTGTCATTTTTATTAGGACAGTTTCAAAGCTCAACACAATCGGCTACAATAGGTAAAATAGAGTGTTCATTGTATCCAAAATCGACCCTCTAAAGCAGTGGTCCCCAACCTTTTTTGCACCAGGGACCGGCTTGAAGCAAGATAATTTTTCCATGGCCCAGCAAGGAGGGGGTGGGGTGGGCGGGGCTTTGGTCATATGGGGGCGGGGTAATGGAGGGATTTGGAGTTTAGTGCATACTTATCATATAGTGTAGACCAGGTCCCCGCCAGGAGCTATGCCAGGAGCCCCACATAATGTGCTGTGCCAGGAGCCGCATCACTGAGGCCCCATCACGCCCTGCAGCAGGACAGGGCAGCTGTCCTGACAGCTGCTGTTCAGCTGCATTTACTTCATCCCAGGGGCGGACACAGACTGTAGTGGGCCCCTGTGCAAGAAATTTTTGGGGGCCCCCCCCGCCCTTCATAAGGCAACAAAGTTATGTAAACATAACCCCCCCCCATGTGCATCTCTCACCCCCCCATGTGCAGCTCACCCCCGTGCATCTCTCATCCCCCTCCGTGCATCTCTCATCCCCCTCCGTGCATCTCTCATCCCCCTCCGTGCATCTCTCATCCCCTCCGTGCATCTCTCATCCCCTCCGTGCATCTCTCATCCCCTCCGTGCATCTCTCATCCCCCCCGTGCATCTCTCATCCACCCCCCGTGCATCTCTCATCCACCCCCCGTGCATCTCTCATCCCCCCGTGCATCTCTCATCCCCCCGTGCATCTCTCACCCCCCCGTGCATCTCTCACCCCCCCGTGCATCTCTCACCCCCCCGTGCATCTCTCATCCACCCCCCGTGCATCTCTCATCCCCCCCGTGCATCTCTCACCCCCCCGTGCATCTCTCACCCCCCCATGCATCTCTCACCCCCCCGTGCATCTCTCACCCCCCCGTGCATCTCTCACCCCCCCGTGCATCTCTCACCCCCCCGTGCATCTCTCATCTCTCCCCTCCCATGTGCATCTCTCATCTCTCCCCTCCCTCCCATGTGCATCTCTCATCTCTCCCCTCCCCCCATGTGCATCTCTCATCTCTCCCCTCCCCCCATGTGCATCTCTCATCTCTCCCCTCCCCCCATGTGCATCTCTCATCTCTCCCCTCCCCCCATGTGCATCTCTCATCTCTCCCCTCCCCCCATGTGCATCTCTCATCTCTCCCCTCCCCCCATGTGGATCTCTCATCTCTCCCCTCCCCCATGTGCATCTCTCATCTCTCCCCTCCTCCCCCATGTGGATCTCTCATCTCTCCCCTCCCCCATGTGCATCTCTCATCTCTCCCCTCCCCCCCCATGTGGATCTCTCATCTCTCCCCTCCCCCATGTGCATCTCTCATCTCTCCCCTCCCCCCATGTGCATCTCCCATTCCCCCCACTCCTAGTTAATTGTATTTTAAAAAAAATAAAACTTGTTATACTTACCCCCATGCGATCCCTGCGGAATCCTGGCGCTCGTCCAAATCGCTGACACCAGGTTCTCCTGACTTCCGGCCATGTGACGGCGCCGTCACATGACCGGAAGTCAGGGGAATCATGAAGGTGCTGCCGCAGCAGCGCAGCGCTAAGATGTCCCGGACCCGGCGCTTAGCATGCGGCCGGGGGCCCCATGAGGAGAGAGACGCACAAGAGGGGGGCTCCGAGGGGGCTCCTACCGGCCGGGCCCCATACTGGAGTCAGGGCAGTCATGCCCTGATAGCGGCCCTGCTGGAGGCTGGAGGGGCCCCCTCTCCCCGCGGACCGGCTGAAAAACCCCAACGGCCCGGTCCTGGTCCGCGGACCGGCGGTTGGGGACCTCTGCTCTAAAGGGCTTGTCCAAATATAATAAGAATAATAGTAATTATTAATGTTAGCAGGTTGCAGACGCAGAAAATAACTAATAGACTAATAGTCTCCTTCATCCCTTCCTCCAGCGCTGCTTCCATGCTACTGCTACATGCAGTGTCAGACTGGGGTGCCAAGGGCCCACCAGTAGCCATCTCCAGGGCCCCACTTTTCAACTACATGCAAATGTAACATTTTCCTCAATCACAAATTTATATAACCATGAACTGGTCAGATTGGTAAATGAATAAGATGCTGCTTTTGTCAGTACATAGGGATCAGGGCCGGCCCACCGTGCTTTAGACTGTTTGCAGTACTTACTTCTCCCTCTTCCTCTGCAGCTCCAGTGTTTTCTGCATCTTCTCTCTGTGACCTCTCAAGGCAGAGGGCGCGATGACGTCACTACAGCGTGCCTTCTGCTCTGAGCAGTGCAGAGAGCCAGAAGACTCTGAGGAGTCCGGAGCAGTGACCAGCGAAGAACGAGGAGAGGTAAATATTTGATTATTTTTTTCTGTATGGAGCATTATATGGAGCCCATTCTCTATGGAGCATTATATGGGGCCCATTATTCTGTATGGAGCATTATGTGGAGCCCCTTCTGTATGGAGCATTATCTTGGGCCCATTATTTTTTATGGAGCATTATATGGGGCCCATTATTCTGTATGGAGCAATATATGGGGCCCATTATTCTGTATGGGGCCCATTATTCTGTATGGAGCGCTATATGAGGCCCATTATTCTATATGGAACATTGTATGGGGCCCATTATTCTGTATGGAGTGCTATATGGGGCCCATTATACTGTATGGAGCAATATATGGAGCTCATAATACTGTATGGAGGACCAAGTGGGGCCCATGATACTGTATGGAGCACTATGTGGTGCCCATAATACTGTATGGAGCACTATACTGTCCGGTCTAAAATTAAAACTTTTGAAACCCCCCAGGGCACGCACTGCATGTTGAGAGAATTCACCGATTTCTGAGCTATTGTAGAATTTACAATCGATATCCCTCATGTAATGTATTAAGTGAAATCTTTGGCATTGTACTGTATATATTTTTTTCGGCCATATCTGTGCATCATGAATCGTGGTATGTGTTAAAGGGGCCCACTGAGACTTTCGCTCAGGGCCCACGAAAACCTGGATTTGACCCTGATTGGGATTCAGGGTGGTGGCTCACTCTTGCACAGGGGCCCACCAGAGGATTCTCTTGATGTTCTTTGTGCAAGTCCAAGTCTGGCTGCAGCCAATCACTAGGCTTAGCAGCTCATGCTGCCTACATCAGAAGAGAGGTAGTTCTGGACCTGGAGAGGAGAGTATTGTTGTGGTTGCCATTTTCTATAATAAAAATTCCCAGACATCCCCTTTACCTTCACATTATGGAGCTGAAATCCTTAATTGATCAGCATCACCCTTTATTTGTGTTTAGTTTTATCTAAAGCAGGAAATCGTCTGTCTTAAAATAGCGCATAGATGTCATGAACATTTAAAATCCAGGACTGAAGCTACAGCATTCAGACAGTGCTCGCTCTGGGAAGCAAGCCGTGTCCATCAGAAGGGGAGACAGGGCCCTAATATGCAAGTGAGGATGTATAACGACTAGTGTTGAGCGAGTATGTTCTGTTAACCCTTTCGGCGAGTATACTCGGGCTGAGCTCCGAGTATTTATAGCTGCTCGGTGATATGGTTGAATCGCTCCCGTGTGCATGATTTGCAACTGTTTGACAGTTTTATTACATGTGAGGAATGTCTATTTCTTACACATTCCTCACATGTAATAAAGCTGTCAAACAGTTGCAAATCATGCACATGGGAGCGATTCAACCATATCACCGAGCAGCTATAAATACTCGGAGCTTGGCCCGAGCATACTCGGACAGAACATACTCGCTCAACACTAATAACGACGCACCAAACTCTTAGCCACGCCGACTCGCTGAGGGTGCACTGAAGGTTCCTCGTCTGCATATAAATTAAGTTATTTTCTCGGGCGCTGTACCAGTAACATGTACAGTGCTAGAATGGATGTAATGGGGCCAAGTCCCCCTACAACACTGTATAGCCATTTTAACACGCATTTTTGGGCAGACAGACTCCCTTTGACACCTCTAGCAGACCTAGTACATCCATTCATTACATGATCAGCCACTTGATTGGCCACCATGTGTTACCAATGTTCCCTTTCAGTCGTTAGCGCAGGTAAATGGCTGGCGGAAAACACCCTTACTGCTAGCTGGCTCGTGTTTACTAGCTGATCGCTGCCTTCATTCACTCACTGCTCACAAACTTTTTTACTTTTTTTTTTTTTTTATAAGCTCATCATTTTGATAAGGTCATCTAACCCAAATGTCTCATTGTGATGAATTTTACACTGTATGTATCATTCATCTCTACCAGTAAGGTAAGAAACTGACCACATAATTAGGTGTTGGTCTCCGATGTTTCTGCAGAAATGTTTTGGGGGTATTATTCATGCCTAATCTTTTCTCTATGGAGGTATTGCTGCCGTTAAACTACAATTCCAATGATTTTCAGTCAGATTCAGGCTTCTTAAAATTGTGGTTTCTCAACAGCTGCGTCATGCGAGGGAGTCCAAGGTCCTGCGCCTCTGCTTTGCTTAAGAACACCTGCACTGTGGATAGTGAGGCTTGGTGGGTTTCCAGTTAGGGGTACTTAAGGACTGAAGACTAAAATATTTGACCTAGGTCATGGGACATTTTTGAGGAAATATCTCATCGAGGATATCTACACATCTGTTGTCCTACACTGCAGCCTTCTGACTCTCAATCCTCTTGGGGACATGGTATTTGCTCATTTTTGGTTATGACATCACTTAGAAGATGCAAATTGATGGTTGTGTTTTTCTGTCAAAATAATATTTTAACTTTGCAATTCAATGAATTATAATGACTGCTACAGCCTTTCAGTGCACCGGGTCCTGAGGGTGTGCCAATACTCCATCCAAACATTATAATATATTACAATCCATTTCCATGTTTGAAGAAAATGTAGAAAGTGTTAAATGGAATCTGTCACCAGCTTTTTGCTACCCCATCTAAGCACATCATAATGTACCGTGGGGAAAATAAGTATTTGATACACTGCTGATTTTGCAAGTTTTCCCACCTACAAAGAATGGAGAGGTCTGTAATTTTTATTGTAGGTACACTTCAACTGTGAGAGACAGAGTCTAAAAGAAATCCAGAAAATCACATTGCATGATTCTTACATAATTAAATTGCATTTAATTGCATGAAATAAGTATTTGATCACTTACCAACCAGCAAGAATTCTGGCTCTCACTGACCTGTTAGTTTTTCTTTAAGAAGCCCTCCTACTCTGCACTCATTACCTGTATTAATTGCAGCTGTTTGAACTCGTTACCTGTATAAAAAACACCTGTCCGCACAAACAATTACACTCCAACCTCTCCACCATGGTCAAGACCAAAGAGCTGTCTAAAGACACAATAGATGGAATTGTAGACCTGCACAAGGCTGGAATGGGCTACAGGACAATAGGCAAACAGCTTGGTGAGAAGCCAACAACTGTTGGCACAATTATTAGATAATGGAAAAAACACAAGACGACTGTCAATCTTCCTCAGTCTGGGGCTCCATGCAAGGTCTCGCCTCATGGGGCAAGAATGATTCTGGGAAAGGTCAGGAATCGGCCAGAACTACACGGGAGGCCCTGGTCATTGACCTGAAGAAAGCTGGGACCACAGTCTCAAACATTACCGTTAATATCACACTACGCCGTCATAGATTAAAATTCTGCAGGGCACGCAAGGTCCCCCTGCTCACACCAGCACATGTCCAGGCCCCTTTGAAGTTTGCCAATGACCATCTGGATGATCCAGAGGAGGAATGAGAGAAGGTCATGTGGTCAGATAAGACCAAAATAGAACCTTTTGGTATCAACTAAAAACACACAGCCAGGGCAACTAAGGAGTGGCTCCGTAAGAAGCATTTCAAGATCCTGGAGTGGCCTAGCCAGTCTCCAGACCTGAACCCAATAGAAAATCTTTGGAAGGAGCTGAAACTTAATGTTTCCCAGTGACAGCCTCAAAACCTGAAGGATCTATAGAAGATCTGTATGAAGGAGTGGGCCAAAATCCCTGCTGCAGTGTGTGCAAACTTGGTCAAGAACTACAGGAAACGTCTGACCTCTGTAATTGCAAACAAAGGTTTCTGTACCAAATATTAAGTTCTGTTTTTCTATTGTATCAAATACTTATCTCATCTCATGCAATAAAATGCAAATTAATTATGTAAAAATCATACAATGTGATTTTCTGGATTTTATTTTTAGATTTTGTCTCTCAGTTGAAGTGTACCTACAATAAAAATTACAGACCTCTCCATTCTTTGCAGGTGGGAGAATATGCGAAATTGGCAGTGTATCAAATACTTATTTTCTCCAGTGTAGGTGGACAATCAATTGTGGGGGCAGGGTTATAGAGAGCTCATGATTATCAAAGCTACAGCATGCCGCCCAATAAGTGCACATCATTGGAATTGGGGTCTCTGCCCTCTTATGCAGCTCTCAGATTAGGTGACAAAAACCTGGTGATAGATTCCCTTTTTAGTTTGAAATGCTTTCAAAAGTTTAGGAGTTTGTGCAGCAGGTTAAATCTATGCATGCCATTTAAAAGGTTGGCTTAAATTATGTCAGCCAGATGATAAGCGTTTTGCAGTGGGTCCATCTTCTGAAACCCTGGCAATTTGCTTTTACTACCAGGGAAAGTTGCAGCCAGCCATGCATTCAATACTGGTCAAAGTAATACTTATTGGCTCCCCAAACCGAGGAACAACACTAATGAGGGTGCCTCATTAAGATTGGCTTAGCACAAGCCAGTCTTACTGAAGCGCTTGCTGGACTACAGATCTAACCCGACCATGTCCCACCCATGCTACGCCCAAATTGGCATAGCTTTCCAGCACTAGCGTGTAAGCGTCAAAAGCTGAGTTGTGCAAAATTGCAATTAATTAAGGTGTTTATGCCAGATTTCTGCAAAAGCACATCAATGACTTGGGCCCTTAGTCTACATAATCCAATAAGACATCTGGAAAGCCATTGTATCTTTTCACAGATAGAACACATTCCCTTGTTCAAAGAAAAAAAAGACGTGTCTGAATTAGATCTGAACTGCAAAGTAAACTTGCCTATTCAATTTAATTGTTGATCAAAAAAAGCGAGCACTCTATTGGCATATGTCTGTTTCCACTGACTGTATGCTGGAAGATGCTTGGGAAACTAGAGAAACTGAAGACCCACTGATGGTAAAACCTGACCCCTAGAAAATCTGATCCAGAACTGTTTTTCACATACACACACAAAAACATGCAAAACCGAGTATGCTCCTCTCTTGTCCCACTCAGAAGGGAAAATGGAGATTTCATAGTTGGCAGTAATCTGATTTGGTTTTTAGTTTTTGCATTCTAGTCTAGACTACAATAGACCATTTTGCACCTACGGCTGCCATTAGGCAGGACAGGATAGATTTCTTTTTGGAGGAAATGGCATATTGTTCAGTACAACTGATAACTAAATCAATGCACCTCTATGAACAAATCCAAAACTACACACCTCTAATTGACGTAGAATCAAGAGTTTATGCCTTCTTAGCAGTCTACCCGCAGCCCCGGAAGGAGAAATCTCTGAATATGTCTAAAGCCGGACCCTCTGTGATGAGTCAATGCCTTTTGAAGAAAGTATTGTGGTCTAGAAATATTTCCAAGGAAATTATCATTATTGTACATAAAGAATATTTTTATTTTCAATATTGTTATACAGAATGTAAATTTGACTGTTTCTGCTAATGAAGACAAGGGAGAGAACGTTATTGTTCTAAGCGTTTTATTGCTCCATTGCCAAAACTGCAAAGCTTGTCCTAAAGTGTGGAATCATTAATCCTATGTCCTCTCAAATGTCACAGTGTAAGTTTCCATCACTAGCCAGATAATTCTATTCTCAATCAATCTACTCCCACAGGGTATGTTGCTTATTGATATTATGCCAGATCTCATCCATATATGCTGACGAGATACAATTGCGGAAAAGTCCGAGTCGGCCATGACCCTGCAACGGTTTTCATCACTCCGTCTCTCTTCTCAAACTAATAGGAGGGGCTGTCATAAATACAAACCTAGCAGCTGACAATTAATAAGTGGAAGTGTATGTATTGATTGATACTTTATACAAGATGGACAGAGAGAGGTCTAGAGTTTCGTTGCGGTCTGAATTTTTTTTTTTCTGGGATGCAATATATATGCTTCATTTAAAGCCAACGTAAAAATATATTAATATGCACTCCAACATTGAAATTGCAACCTGAAGAAGGAAAAGTCATAGAATTATAAAAATTACAGGATTTAACGATGTGCAAATGATGTAAATATGGAAACCTTTTCAGAATATCTTGACTTATTCAGTGTCGAATATGAACGACATGCGCAGAAATCCCCTGCACTTACAGCAATGGTTGCTATCAATGAGTTATTAATGGATTAGAAATGTTCTGCCACGCTGAACACACTGGGGCAAATCGTCAAGATCCGTAGCTGGCAGCTCCTTTTGCAATTGCCGACCATTGACATTCCAGATGTGCTCGATGGGAGGTAAGTCTGGAAACCAGTGGTACAGTCATTTCTCCAAAATGCGCATACTGCTGTTAGCAGCCTAAACGTGCTACCATGGCCTGCAGCGTCTCCAGAGTTGTCTTTCATCAAGCACATCTATGATGTCATTGGTCAGCAATTACAAAGGGAACTGCCAGCAGCGGCGCTTGATAATTTGCTTACCTAACTGAATTCAGCATGGCAGAACATTCTTCAGACAACCATTTATAAACTCCTTGATTGCAGCCAAGATGTGTAAGTGCAGGGATTTCTGTGAGTTACGCTGATTCTGAATACTGAATAAATCAAAATCTTTTTAAAATTTTGTTTCCATTTTTCATCATTTGCTTGTCATTTAACATGTGTATCTGTCCTGTGATTTCCATAATTCCATGACTTTTCCTTTTTGGTCTTCCAATTTCCATGTTGAGTGTTTTATTGTCATGTAGATGATATGATTTTCAGATAGTTTAGATGTAGCTCAGTTTGCAATTTAACATAATTTAGAAAGTGAAAATTTCTCATTAGTTGATCATTTATTTATTTATTTTAAATATAGTTGTGATAAAGTTCAGCTGCACTTTATCAGCAGCAAATTTTCTTTGTTTGCTTTTGCTTCTCTGTTCTTCCAGGTTCTCCTCCTCCTCCTCTTTTTACATGCAGCAGGTGTAATTTAATCACTCACTGCAGATGGATTTGCAGACAAATTTGAGCAGTTTGAGTGAATGATCAGTGCATCAGGAAGAAAAAATTGAAGTGAGGAAGGATTTTTTTCTTTAAGATATATTATACAAATATACAAGCTTCCTACCTTGTACTGCTAATTTAAGAAAATAAGTGTAGTTACCATTTAAATTAAGTTCAGCCTGACAATTCCAGATACTGCAGTTGTCCTCTCTTAATATGCTGATCATTATTTTCTCTCAGCTAGGTTGTGTGGGATCCAGCAGAACTTCCAGCCGGGACCCCTTCTGTCATAAGCAGAGATGCATCAGGTGGCAGTCTGAACTGTGTTTCAGGGGTGGCAAAATGCTGCTTCTCCTATCACAGATTGAGATACTGTGCAATGGCTAGCAAGCAGTGGCCAGATGTAGGATCTAAAATAACTGTAATAATCATGGGCCGAGTGCGAGCCTGCCGGTGCCAGCACTATTTCAGCTGGATGTGTGTCCTTGAATGCACATGTTGTTTAAAAGTCTTGTGAAGCAGAGAGCCTCTAGCTCCCCGGCTTATCAGAGGCCAGCAGCAGCAGCCGGTGATGTCAGCGTATCTATACATGCAGTGCAGTGACCTCACTGCTTGGCACTGCATGCTCTGAAAGATGAAAGAGGAAAATGGAGCTTCTCGTCTTGGGAGCAGGGACAGGTGAGCTGAATGGTTATTTTAATTAGCTGAAAAGCGTGCCATGAAGGGGACATTAAACTGTACAATATGGGGGACATTTCTACTGGGAGGAGGTCACAAAAGAGGGCATCACTAGTGTAATATATTTTATTTTTTGAGATGCTGTTAATGTGGGATGAACAGAGACTATTCTGTGTGAGCAAGACTCCTCTGGGGGCTAGTTGCTACTAGAAGCCCCAGGATATTTGACATGACGTCCCAGAAGGGAGGGGGAGCAGTGAGGAACAGCTCCATTGTCACACTGACTGCAGGTACTATGAGGGTTACAAACAGCACTAATCATGTTAACTTTATTGTTTATGAAGGCATGGTCATTAGAATAATTTATCTCCCTGAATTCCCACTTAAATCAGGGTGTGTGGTATGGATGATTACTGTAGTAACTAAACAGATTATAGTGTACAGGAGAAGATGGTGCAGAATTACTGCAATGTTCATAGTGATTACAATTGTGAATTATTCACTGCTGCTGATATATAGTTATGTGCACAGATTATTCATTACTGGATGCACACACACAGTGGGGAAAATAAGTATTTGATACACTGCCGATTTTTTCGATTTTGCAAGTTTTCCCACCTACAAAGAATGGAGAGGTCTGTAATTTTTATCGTAGGTACACTTCAACTGTGAGAGACAATCTTAAAAAAAAAAAAAAAAAAAAAAAAAATCCAGAAAATCACATTGTATGATTTTTACATATTAATTTGCATTTTATTGCATGAAATAAGTATTTGATACAATAGAAAGACAGAATATTTGGTATTGAAACCTTTGTTTGCAATTACAGAGGTCAGATGTTTCCTGTAGTTCTTGACCAAGTTTGCACGCACTGCAGCAGGGATTTTGGCCCACTGCTCCATACAGATCTTCTCCAGATCTTTCCGTTTTTGGGGCTGTTGTGGGGCAACATTAAGTTTCAGCTCCCTACGAAGATGTTCTATTGGATTCAGGTCTGGAGACTGTCTAGGCCACTTCAGGACCTTGAAATGCTTCTTACGGAGCCACTCCTTAGTTGGCCTGACTGTGTGTTTCGGTCATTGTCATGCTGGAAGACCCAGCCACGACCCATCTTCAATGCTCTTACTGAGGGAAGGAGGTTGCTAGCAAAAATCTCGCAATGTTATCCCATCCATTTTCCCTTCAATATGCTGCAGTCGTCCTGTCCCCTTTGCAGAAAAGCACCCCCAAAGTATGTTTCC
The DNA here is from genome assembly GCF_046119375.1 of Phyllobates terribilis. Classification (NCBI taxonomy): domain Eukaryota; kingdom Metazoa; phylum Chordata; class Amphibia; order Anura; family Dendrobatidae; genus Phyllobates; species Phyllobates terribilis. The sequence goes on along the minus strand of NW_027362765.1, from coordinate 595,712,347 downwards.
CCTACCATGCTTCACGGTTGGGACGGTGTTCTTGGGGTTGTACTCATCCTACTTCTTCCAAATATGGCGAGTGGCGTTGATACCAAAAAGGATTTGTTTGGTCTCATCTGACCACATGACCTTTTCCCATGCCTCCTCTGGATCATTCAGATGGTCATTGGCAAACTTCAAACGGGCTCGGACATGTGCTAGCGTGAGCAAGGGAACCTTGCGTTCCCTGCAGGATTTGAATCCATGATTGCGTAGTGTGTTACCAACGGTAATGTTTGAGACTGTGGTCCCAGCTCTCTTCAGGTCATTGACCAGGCCCTCCCGTGTAGTTCTGGGCTGATTTCTGACCTTTCTCAGAATCATCCTTACCCCACCGGGCGAGATCTTGCATGGAGCCCCAGACCGAGGAAGATTGACTGTCCTCTTGTGTTTCTTCCATTTTCTAAGTATGCCAACAATTGTTGCCTTCTCACCAAGCTGCTTGCCTATTGTCCTGTAGCCCATTCCAGCCTTGTGCAGGTCTACAGTTTTGTCCCTGGTGTCCTTAGACAGTTCTTTGGTCTTGGCCATGGTGGAGAGGTTGGAGTGTGATTAATTGTGTGGACAAGTGTCTTTTGTACAGGTAATGAGTTCAAACAGGTGCAATTAATACAGGTAATGAGTGCAGAGTAGGGGGGGCTTCTTAAAGAAAAACTAACAGGTCTGTGAGAGACAGAATTCTTGCTGGTTGGTGTGTGATGTATTTAGTTTTTTCAGTGCTGTTATGGTATGTATATACTGTATGTATGAAGCTATGTATACATATGATTTCCTCATGTTGATACATGCTCTGTACTGATGTCAGTCAGGGTGTGATTTCAGGCGGCCCTCACTATGTACTGAACTGCACTGTAACTGAAGCCGCACTGGCCACACCTCTGCCCGGAGGAAGAAAGTTAATTTCCTCCTGGCAGCTGATCTATTAGTGTGGCAGCCGCATGGCTTTAGAACGCTATTAACCTGGATATTAACCCCATATCTGCAGTTTAATAGCAGGTTTTTTTTACCATGATAGGTAAATGGCCATTGCTACTCACTTCCCTTGCTAGCTATCTATGATGCAGGCAATTTTCACTGTTGCACATTTTCTCCTTTGCCTTTCTGTGCCACCTGCATCTATTTGACCTGGTGGAAAAAAAAACACTTCCTTATCTGCTCCCAGGAACACTATCAAGGTGTGATGAAGGTTATGGTTCTGACCCATTGCCTAACATTGTCACCAGCAACTGGATGCAAATTAACTATGCATTAATTATGCATCATAGCACTTGTACATGTCTTACCCAAGTTATTTTATTGCTATAATAATGGTATCTCAGTCCCCTACACAATCATTGGTGTTTATGTAATATCTTGGTCATTTTTTTTTTGGGGGGGGGGTGGAGGTTTGAAGGCTCCATATCAAGTCCTTTTGCAATCTTCAAATTGAAAATTGTGATGCCAAGAAGGAAAACTTGTAGAATTATGGAGATCACAAGATGGATGGGTATGATAATGATGTGTAAATGCTGAAAATATGGAAACAACATTTTCAAAACGATGCCAGTCGGCATGCTTGTGCTACTGCATGGTATAAACATGCTACCATGACTTGCAGCTACTCCAGACTTGCCTCCCATCGAATACATCTGGGACGTTACTGGTCGGCTGTTACAAAGGGAGCTTCCAGCAGCAGATCTTGATGATTTGGGGCAGTACGGTGTCTCAGTGGTTAGCACTGCATCCTTGCAGCACTGGGATCCTGGGTTCAATTCCCACCAAGGACAACATCTGCAAGGAGTTTGTATGTTCTCCCCATGTTTACGTGGGTGTCCTCTGGGTATTGGGTACAAAGACATACTGATAGGGAATTTAGATTGTGAGCCCCAATGGGGACAGTGCCAATAATGTCTGTATAGCACTGTGGAATTAATGGTACTACATAAGTGCATAAAACAAGTAAAAAAAAGAAAAAAAAATCCCAGGTGCATTCAGCACAGCAGAACATTCCTCAGACAACCATTAATAACCTCATTGATAGCACGCAAGACTGTAAGCACGAGGATTTCTTTGCACGACACTCATGCTAGATATTGAATAAGTCAAGATGTTTTGAAAACGTTGAATTGATGTTTTCATCATTTACATATTAGCAGTGGTGTAACAAATGAGGTCGCAGCGTTTTCCGCTACAACCGCGCCCGGCGAGTCGGGGTCCGCCAATGCCAGCAGAAACTTCAACTGTATGTGCATCCTCAGACTCACATCCAGCTGAAGTGTATTAGGTCTGTGCACGTAAATACACGCTGACAGCCAATCAGAGGCCAGCAGCAGATGTCGGGGGGCACATGACAATGCAGCTTTATTTTTTTTCTCTGAAACCAATTGAGTGTCTACTTGACTGTGTTCTGTGTTTGGGATCATTGTTTTGCTGAATTGTCCACCCTCGTTTCATCTTCATCATCCTGGTAGATGGCAGCATATTTTTATCAAGAATGTCTCAGTACATTTGTCCATTCATCCTTCCTTCACTATTTCATTCACTACTTCCTTCATTACTGTATATGAAGTTTGCCACGGCCGTATGTTGAAAAACCGCACCACACCATGATAAAAGTGTGATACTGGCAATCTTTAATGTGTCAAGACCATGAGCTTTGTCTTAATAGCTATGATGTATTTCTGACTAAATTTAGTTGCTTTAGCCACCATCTAACAATGTTACTCTCTGCCAATAGACAGAATTTCCATTCACTTCAATGAAAAAAAACAGAAAGCTTCAGAACTCAAGAGCACAAATGTATTAGGGAACAAGTAGCCCAAATCGTTAGTCTCTATAGCAAGTAACAAAGTTTGTGCACATTTTTGTATGGTACATACAGTATGGAAAATAAGTATTTGATACATTGACAATTTTGCAAGTTTTCCCACCAAAAGAACAAAGAATGGAGAGGTCTGTAATTTTTATCATAGGTACGCTTCAACTGTGAGAAAGAGAATCTTTAAAAAAAACCAAAAAAAAAAACCCAGAAAATCACATTGTATGATTTTTAAATAATTAGCATTTTATTGCATGAAATAAGTATTTGATCACCTACCAACCAGCAAGAAGTCTGGCTCTCACAGACCTGTTAGTTTTTGTTTTTTTTAAGAAACCCTCCTACTGTTATGATCTGCAACATAAACTAGGGAAAGAAGGGGAGAGGTGTCCCTACAGTAAGACTAAGCTGAGTCCCTACGTTGTAGCGGGCAACCTGTTCCTTGTGAACAGACCCGCCTTAGTCCTCTGCTAGTCTGAACAGAGACCTATAGAGAAAGGGAAGGGTCCCTAAAAGAACTAAGGACTGGGACAAAAATGGGACACCTCCTAACAGAAGTTGTTGCAGAGCAAAAGATAAACTGACAAAAATACTAGAGGTCCCAGAGGACCAAGCAAACTAGAGATAGATAGGCACAAAAGCACCTGGCTAGAGAGACAGTCAAAACAACACTGAAGTCCAGCAAAGCCAGAAGGGCGGAGCTGGAATATATAGGAAGATGGTTATGTGACCGCAAAACACAAGATAGAAACAAAAACAAACAGGAGGGTTCGAACACCTACTCTGCACTCATTACCTGTATTGCACCTGTTTGAACTCATTACCTGTATAAAAGACACCTGTCCACATACTCAATCACACTCCAACCTCTCCACCATGGCCAAGATTAAAGAGCTGTCTAAAGACACCAGAGACAAAATTGTAGACCTGCACAAGACTAGGATGAGCTACAATGACCATCTGGATGATCCAGAGAAGGCATGGGAGAAGGCCATGTGTGTATCAACTCCACTCGTCGTGTTTGGAGGAAGAAAAATGAGTACAACCCGAAGAACACCGTCCCAACCTTGAAGCATGGTGGAGGAAACATCATAGTTTGGGGGTGCTTTTCTGTAAAGGGGACAGGACGACTGCACCGTATTGAAGGGAGGACTGATGGGGTCAGGTATCGCAAGATTTTGGCCAACAACCTCCTCTCAGTAAGAGCATTAAAGATGGGTCGTGGCTGGGTCTTCCAGCATGACAATGTCCCGAAACACACAGCCAGGGCAACTAAGGAGTGGCTCTTTTAGAAGCATTTCAAGTTCCTGGAGTGGCCTAGTCAGTTTCCAGAACTGAACTCAATTGAAAATCTTTGGAGGGAGCTGAAACTCAATGTTGCTCAGCGACAGCCCCCAAACCTGAAAGATCTGGAGACGATCTGTATGGAGGAGTGGGCCAAAATCCCTGCTGCAGTGTGTGCAAACTTGGTCAAGAACTACAGGAAACATCTGACCTCTGTAACTGCAAACAAAGGTTTCTGTGCCAAATATTAAGTTCTGTTTTTCTATTGTATCAAATACTTATTTTCCCCACTGTATGTCCTTGGTTTCAAGGGCATTTGTACCATAAAGGAACATCATTTGTTTGCCATATAGCCCCTGCCGGAGGGTGGCCAGCCCATGTGCCTGCATCCCCTATTTAATGAGAAGTGAGAATGGGCATGGTTCTCCCCACCAAAAGCACTATGCTGTGCGGTATAGTCTGTTTCTTCATGTACACTACATTATTGGGAATTATTATTATTATGGTGCGTATAACACATCCTTGTATGTTAGACATGAATATGGACTTTTTGGCCACGGCCCCACTATCAGTATTTGGTCAGTATTATTTCTCAGGAGTGGGTGATAAATGCAGAATTGGTGACTTGTTTCTATTATACCTTTTCTCTGATTGTTCCTCACCTGGTTTTGCCTCCCACTCCTGAGAAAAAATACTGACCGAATACTGATAGTGGGGCCGTGGTCTTACTTGAATTATCCACTCTGAGTTTCGGGACACTTATTCACTGATTAATAGCTGCTGCTTTTTCTATTGCATTGAATTAATTTCTATGGGTGTAAGTGAAGGATCCGTGTGCAAATCCCAATCACAACCTTGGCGCACTGGTCACCACCTGCAATTAATAGTTATGCCAATTTATATTTAAATATATTTCGGACTGACATAAGTTTTTGTTTTTTTCCTAAATCACTCTTAGAGGTAGATAAACGCCATAATGTATGTATCTGTATATCTATAATATACTGTGTGCAGGGCCGGACTGGCAATTCTGGCAGTGGGCTGCTTTGGCCCCCAACTCTTTTAGCAGTATCTGTGTCCTTTGGGTCATCTGCTCCCCACTTACTCCGGTAGGCTGTAGACCTCTTCCATCTGCGGCCTTGAAGGAGGCCGGTGCAACACAAGAAACATCAGACAGCACAATTTTTAATTTTGTAAAAAACCTTCTTTTAGTCTTGTCAGTGGACAAATTGATGAGACCAACCCACAGGCCCTATTCAATCGATAAATTTAAGTGGGTGTTAATTTTTCCTATCTAGATGTCTAAATATCAGAAAGCATGATATATAATGATATATAACAGAAATGTGTCCAAGAACATAAACTTAGTGGCAGATCTCTGGCTTCTGGTAGCATAGAATTGGAATGTTCAGTGTGGTAAGTGCAATTTATATGTAAATGGTGACCTCTTGTGGTCAATTTTGCTAAGTGCATGTACTTGTATATAAAACCAAGTGCAAAGAATTATGAAAGGAGCAATCTCCTCTTGCTGTCTTTTTTTTATTTGATTTGTTTTCCCCTTTTTTATGCCTTACTGGTGCAGATTAGACACAGGACTTTTTTTTCTGCGTGATTTTAGTGCACAAATGCTACTATTCTGCACCTTAAAACACAGTTGTGTTTTTTTACATAAATTTTTTTTGTCAGGCTCCCAATAAAAGTCTAACAGGAGAAATCACACAAAAAAAATACACAGTTCAACAACGTTCGGCAGGAGTTTTCATTAAATCATATTACTTGTACTTTGAAACGCAGCTGAATTACTGCACAAAAATAACGCAGAAAAAAAATGTGGTTTTAATGCTACGTAGGAACACAGCCTTAAACAAACCAAAGAAAAGTTTGTATCTGAAAAAAGTGGTACCATAATTTCTCATTTAATAAAAAAAAAACACTAAAACTACAAAACTAAGAAAACTTTATTTATTAGTTTTTGTAAGATAAAAGTTTTGTTTATAAGACTATTTGTTTTTATTTTTGACACCGCTAAAATTTAGTACTAATATTACCAGCCCATAATATTTTAGCAGTAATGTTATTCTAGGAGTGGGGTGGTAGTAGGATGAACAGTAATATGCAGACTTTGTCTTGACAGCTACTTCAGGACTGTATTTTCCTAAAAAAGAATTCACTGAAAGTTTACACCTAGACCAGCCTGCTGGTTCAATGCTCCTACAAGTCCATGCACTCCGTGACCACCCGGGAGAGGTCCCACACTTCAGCCTGTGCAAGACCCTTCAAAATCCAAAGTACATTCACTTTTTCCACGTGGATGGGCGGACAGGAATCCTCTATCTCAATGAGACCTTAACCAGTGAAGTCTTCAGCGAACTAAGTAAGTGTAAATTGTAGCAAGTCTTGTCTGATTCTCCTTATCTTTAAAAGGTAATTCCCAACATAGTGAACTATGCAATGTGTTCGCCTTTCATTGCAGTCCCATAGACGGTGAATAGAGCTGATGTCCAGAATGGCACCTATGCCCCATTCATTTTGGAGCGCACATTTCCTGTGCTGCAAAGCCCCTTGATCTACAAACTATTTCCCAGTAGTCAGATTCCCCTGTGGATAGGGGATAACTTACTATTTTGGGAATAACCCTTTAATATAACTTATATATTAAAAGTATTACATAATATCTATGTTATTATGTGGATGTGTGCCACCATGCTGTTTGTTTTAGATGGTTTAAATTGCTATAAGATTACACCATTCCATTCATATAGCCATAGTTTTCATATAATGTTCAGTGGCCGTAAGGCTATGTGCCCACGATGCAGAAATGCTCCGGATTTTTCCTGAGCGTTTCTGCATCTCCCTGGCAGAAAAAACGCATGCGGATTGTACATGCGGATTGTACATGCGGATTGTACATGTGGATTATACATGCGGATTGTACATGCGGTTTTTTTTTTAGCCAGGGACAAGCGTTTATCACTCGTTTTGCACATGCGATTTCGCATGCGGGTTGTCGAGCGCTTTCCGAGCGATTTTAGCATCAGTTGGAATAGTGCTTGACAACTTGGTCACACTTGCAACCGGCATGGTTTTTATATAGTGTGACCAAGTTAGTTAAAAAAAAAGAATTAAAAAAGGTAAAAAAAAAAATTTAAAAAAATTATACTCCCCTTCCAATTGCCCCCGGTCTCCTTCTCTGGTCTTCCCGATGTCTCGTGGTGGTGTTAAAGGACCTTCCATGACGTCATTTAGTCATGTGATGGGTCACGCGACCGCCGACTTCAGCGGTCGCGTGACCTGTCACATGACTAAATGACATCATAGCAGGTCCTTTTACTCCATCGCGAGCCGCCGGGGAGCCAAGACGTACAGGATAGAAGACCGGGGGCCATCAGAAGGTGAGTAGAATGTGTTTTTGTTTTTTTTTTAATTTGTTTTTTTTTTTACAGGTACTATGGTACCCGGGTCTGGAGGACAGTCTCCTCTTCTACAGACCCGGGTACCATCCGCACATTGAATCACTTAATATCCGCATGTGCACATGTGGTCATGCGGATATTAAGCGATTCAATGCAAGTCACTGGCGGCAAACACGCCGCGATTCCGCAAAATAATTGGTAGTGCTGCGGATTTTTCCACAATGCTAATCCGCAGCGGAAATTTCCGCAGCATGTGCACAGCACATGCGGATTATCATTGGGGAACATTGCAGACCTACTAACAAGCGTTTTTTAAGCGTTTCTGCAGCAGAATTGCTTAAAAAACGCATAGTGGGCACACAGCCTAAAAGTTTGGCCACCCCTGGTCAAAATTCCTGTTATTGTGAACAGTTAAGCAAGTTGAAGATTAAGTGATCTCTTAAAGGCCTAAAGTTAAAGTTGACACATTTCCTTTGTATTTTAGGCCGAAAAAAAATTTACATTTTTTTTACATTTTAAAAATTACAAAAAAGAAAATGGGCCGATGCAAAGTTTGGGCACCTTTCATGGTTAGCACCTAGTAGCACCTTTTGCAAGTATCACAGCTTGTAAACTCTTTTTGTAGCCAGCCAATAGTCTTTCCATTCTTCCTTGGAAAATTCTTCCAGTTTTGTGAGATCGTCTTGCATGCACTGCTATTTTGAGGTCTAGCCACAGATTTTCAATGATGTTCAGATCAGGGGACTGTGAGGGCCATTGTAAAACCTTCAGCTAGTGCCTTTTGAGGTAATCTATTGTGGATTTTGATGTGTGTTTAGAATCATATTTATGCAGAAGTTTCTGAACAGTAGTGTAGCGCTGCTGCCGGCGCCCCTGCATGGTGTCCCCTTCTCCCTCCATGCTGGGACACTGGCTTACTCACCGCCCTGGCCTTTGGTGCGGTCCCCAGCGTGCTCATAATTCCTGTGTGCGCACCACAGTCCCAGCAGTGCTCCCCCATTCTTAAAGGAGCAGCGCACGCATTTTGCTAAATGCTCTCAGCTTGATGCTGAGAGGCTTTTAGCATAAGTAGTACACCTGCAAGATGGCTCCCAGCCAATAGCTGGGAGGAATCTTGTATAAAAGACTCCCTCACCCCTAGGGAGTTGCCAAGTAACGTGTAGAGTCATTAGTCAGTAAGGTGTACTACTAGTGCGTTCTGAGGTCCCCTGTCCTTGGTGTGGCCAATGTCCTGAATCTGTATCACTGGTCCTGGTGTGGCCAGTCCTGTGCCTGTAGTCCCCTGGTCCCAGTGTGGCCAGTGCCTGAACCCTCATCCGCTGGTCCCAGAGCGGCCAGTGTCCTGAACCTATATCCCTGGTCCCGGAGCGGCCAGTCCTGCTCCCGAAGTCCCCTAGTCCAGGGGAGGCCATTATCTGAACATTTTCCTATCTGAATCTGTGTCAGTGATCCTAAACTGTACCTACTAAATCTGAACGGAGTCCTAATCAATGTCAACTAACCTGACCCCTGGGGTCAGCTGCTACTGCCGGACACCACCATGGAGTGGTACCTGGCAGCTACCTGCTGCACAAGCCTGGACCTCACCCCTAGAGGCAACAGTGAACACCAAGGTAGCTGCTTAGTCACGCCCCTGCAGGGCAGGCCAGGTCCCTAGCACAGTGGATCCACAAATCCACTTGCGCTACCGTTGGTCGTATCAAATAGAACAATGTACCACAACTCCAGAGTCTGCAAAATCTTTCCGAAGTCTTTTGCAGTCAAGTGGGGGGTTCTGATTTGCCTCTCTAGCAATCCTATGAGCAGCTCTCACTGAAATTTGGCTTGGTCTTCCAGACCTTATCTTGACCTCTACTGCTCCTGTTAACTGACATTTCTTAATTACGTTTCAAACTGAGGAAAGGGCAACTTGAAAACGCTTTGCTATCTTCTTATAGCCTTCTCCTGCTTTGATGGTCCCCTACCATTTTCATTTTCAGAGTGCTAGTCAGCTGCTTAGAAGAACCCATGGCTGCTGTTTTTTGGCATAAGTTTAGAGGAGGCTGGGTTTTTATAAAGCTGGGAAATTTGTATCACTTGGTCTTTCCTAACGATGATAGTGAACAAGCCATAACCCTAACAGGCTAATTAAGGTCTGAAACCTTGGTCAAAGTTATCTGAGCACACAAATCTCCAAGGGTGTCCAAACTTTAACATCAACCCATTTTCCTTTCTGTATTTTATAAAATGTAAAAAATAAAAGCGTGTGTGTGAGATATAATATAATATAATACAATATTTATTTTTTTTGCCTAAAATACAAAGGAAATGTGTCATCTTTAACTATAGGCCTTTTAGAGATAATTTCATCTTCAACTTGCTTAACTGTTCACAATAACAGGAATTTTGAACAGGGGTGGCCAAACATTTACATGCCACAGTAGTCCTCACAACATAGTTTTTCAGCTATGTCCCTTAATAATAAAAATCAACATGTGCTTTTACAGGGGATTTCCAGAGAAAATCAAAAGACCCTTTTAAAGATCTTCATCTAGTGCCTCTCACTGCCACCTCAGGGGGTGAGAGACGCTCCTGATGAGATGCCCATCATGCCTGGCTGTCACCTATTGTCTGCATGTCCTATTAATTGGAATGTCTGCCAATATCTGGCAAGTAGCCGCTAGACATCATGTCGGTAGCCCGTCTCAGGTTAAAGGTGCTGGACAACCCCTTTAGCGTTACAAAGAGTTCATAAAATCAGCAAGACGGGTAATTTAATGGTAACCTTCAAAATATTTAAGCTTGTGCTTTGTTGGAACAGTTTGTGACAGATGGAAATATTTACTTTCATTGCTGTCCTCATATTTTTATTTTTTAAAGGAAACCTATCAATATACATACTACGATTCAAAGTAATGGTGTCTACTGCTGAAGATCAAGTCTGCAACAAGCCCCTGATATTTACTGACATTAGCCTGTCACTTAAAGACTACAGAATCCCCAACTGCTCCGCTCTCCAACCCAAGGACTTGTGCTTCGGGGAAAGTCAACTTTCTTTTCACATCAAAGAGAACCGACCACCGGGAAGATTCTTCCAGTTCTATCCACATGTCTACGCTCATCAGTGTCCAAATATCAGGGTCAGCTACACCTTAATGTTAGGTAATAACCATGCCTCCATTGATGACAAATGTGAAGTCTTGCACATTTATAGAAAGATATAATCCTGTTTTAGGACAGAGCCAATATACCATACTGTATTACTGATTGGTGCCCGGAGAGTAGATGGGTCAGTGTTCTCTTGTTAATCAGTTGCTGACATACAGTACAAAAAAGATATTAATACCTTTTGAGAGTTGATAACCCCCTTATTAGTTAATACAAATGAGACCTAATGTGAAAACTAAAATAACCCAAGAACCTCATTCACCTGAGAACCAGATCATTCACTGCAGATTTAAGTCAGGGATCAGGATTGAAGGATATTGACACCATATGAAAAAAAAAGTCTGCAATCTTCAAACCTTCATTCATTGTCAGGATCGGAAATGCAGTTTTCATCCTGCTCTTACAGTAGAATAAGACTTAACTAAAGCTTAACTGCTCTATTACTTTATTACATCAATCTGTATCTAAGCCCCCAAATTCCCCTGCATATGCCATAATACATTATATATTTCTGGCCTACGGTGCGGTCCAGTCCGATGGGCATCTTCTTTATCCTTTTCTCTGCGCTTCCTCAATCCTTTCAGGTGCCGTCCTCCGGGCACGATTGTAGCTGCGCAATTGAGGTGCCAGCCTGTGTAGACGCTCTATGCTATGCCTAGCTAAGGGCAGAGCAAAGTCCCATACTGTGCATGCGCCAGGACCGATTTCACTTCCAAGTTAAAAGGTGTCGGTGCCGGTTCATTATAGGACTTTGCTCTGCCCTTAGTAGAACATAGAGATCCTGCACTTTAACTGTGCAGGATCAAAGATTTGTGGTGATCTATGGATGACGTAGGATGTGTTATCTACACCAATTGTGCCAGGACAACAGTAGCTGCTCGGATTGAAGAGGTGGAGGGAAAAGAAAAAAACACGCCCATTGGACCTGACCGCGCCATATGCCAGAAGTATAAAAGGTATCTTTTGACATGCAGGGGAAGTTGGGGGCTTAGATACAGGTCAATGGACGGTGGTAATAGAACAGTAGTGGCTTTAGTTCATATTGGGGAAAATGTGACAGGTTCCCTTTAATCTTCTGTGCACAAGGCTCCTTTGCCACCCTGCTCCTATCTCTATCACTAAGAGGAGCTAGGTGGAGGCTAGAGAGAGCTGGCAGAGCTCTTACAGGTAGATCTTGCAGAACAATCAGCTAGATGAAGCAACAAAATACTGTCAAATTTGTAATGCAGACTAAGAAAGTTCCCTAATTTTGCTTTTAAGAAGAAACTGTATTATAAAAAAAAAATGTCAAAAGTTGTATATGGCCTTTAAAGTAATCTTGACTGGTTAGCCCCTAGAAGGACCACCAGTACATAAGAACGACTGGTGCGTGTCTCAGGGCTTCTGAGTAGACCACTGATGCCTTGCTTCATCCAACACAGCTCATAGTAGAGTGACGTGTCCTTGTTGGAGTCCAAACAGTTGTACTTGAACTGCCTTGTGATAATAAGGTATACTATTGTAGACTGCTTATTTGCTCTACAGTTATATGAAAAAGTTTGGGCACCCCTATTAATCTTAAGCTTAATGTTTTATAAAAATTGGTGTTTTTTCAACAGCTATTTCAGCTTGATATATGTAATAACTGTTGGACACAGTAATGTTCTGCCTTGAAATGAGGTTTACTGTACTAACAGAAAATGTGCAATCTGCATTCAAACAAAATTTGTCAGGTGCATAAGTATGGGCACCCTTATCATTTTCTTGTTTTAAATACTCCTACCTACTTTTTACTGACTTACTAAAGCACTTTTTTTGGTTTTGTAACTTCATTGAGCTTTGAACTTCATAGCCAGGTGTATGCAATCATGAGAAAAGCTACTTAAAGTGGCCACTTGCAAGTTGTTCTCCTGTTTGAATCTCCTCTGAAGAGTGGCATCATGGGCTCCTCAAAACAACTGTCAAATGATCTGAAAACAAAGATTCAAAGATTATTCAACATAGTTGTTCAGGGGAAGGATACAAAAAGCTGTCTCAGAGATTTAACCTGTCAGTTTCCACTGTGAGGAACATAGTAAGGAAATGGAAGAACACAGGGACAGTTCTAGTTAAGGCCAGAAATGGCAGGCCAAGAAAAACATCAGAAAGGCAGAGAAGAAGAATGGTGAGATCAGTCAAGGACAATCCTCAGACCACCTCCAGAGAGCTGCAGCATCAACTTGCTGCAGATGGTGTCACTGTGCATCGGTCAACTATACAACGCACTTTGCACAAGGAGAAGCTGTATGGGAGAGTGATGCGAAAGAAGCCGTTTCTGCAAGCACGCCACAAACAGAGTCGGCTGAGGTATGCAAAAGCACATTTGGAGAAGCCAATTTCTTTTTGGAAGAAGGTCCTGTGGACTGATGAAACCAAGATTGAGTTGTTTGGTCATACAAAAAGGCGTTATGCATGGCGGCAAAAAAACACAGCATTCCAAGAAAAACACTTGCTACCCACAGTAAAATTTGGTGGAGGTTCCATCATGCTTTGGGGCTGTGTGGCCAATGCCGGCACCGGGAACCTTGTTAAATTTGAGGGACGCATGGATTCCACTCAATATCAGCAGATTCTTGACAATAATGTTCAAGAATCAGTGACAAAGTTGAAGTTACACAGGGGATGGATCTTTTAGCAAGACAATGATCCAAAACACCGCTCCAAATCTACTCAGGCATTCATGCAGAGGAACAATTACAATGTTCTGGAATGGCCATCCCAGTCCCCAGACCTGAATATCATTGAACATCTGTGGGATCATTTGAAGAGGGCTGTCCATGCTCGGCGACCATCAAACTTAACTGAACTGGAATTGTTTTGTAAAGAGGAATGGTCAAAAATACCTTCATCCAGGATCCAGGAACTCATTAAAAGCTACAGGAAGCAACTAGAGGCTGTTATTTTTGCAAAAGGAGGATCTACTAAATATTAATGTCACTTTTCTGGTGAGGTGCCCATACTTATGCACCTGTCAAATTTTGTTTGAATGCAGATTGCACATTTTCTGTTAGTACAATAAACCTCATTTCAAGGCAGAAACATTACTGTGTCCAACAGTTATTACATATATCAAACTGAAATAGCTGTTGCAAAAACACCAATTTTTATAAAACATTAAGCTTAAGATTAATAGGGGTGCCCAAACTTTTTCATATAACTGTATCTCCTTCTTAAATACCCTAGCCCTCTGCATATTCTGGTGCCCAAGCAGATCAAGCATACTTAATGACTTAAATTATTAAATATAAATCTTTGATCCGGCCAGGTTTTGCCATTTTAGTTTTGTGTGAATATTAGCTGGGTGTCCTGTTCATACAAGGCCAGGAAGAGGGCATGGAAGTGTCTCTTCCTGATATACAGGGTTATTGTGGGGTTCGCATTTAGGAGCAGGTAACGTTTAAACTTGTTGATTGTTGGATTGTAGAAGGTACTTTTGCCAATCTTGTGCTCTCACAGCCTCTTACAAATTAACCTCTAAAGATTTGAATCCAGAAATTCAAAAAATCTATTTTCATGTAAAGTACCCAACGTATAACTATACTTTACCTTTCCTATACAGACAATCCTCTCCCTTTCCAGTACAAACCTGTTACATCTGAAGTTGTCCTGTTTCACCCCTTGGACAGAGAAGAGAGGGAGGATTATGATCTTGTAGCTGAATGCATAGTAAGAAACAGCACCACAGAGCTGAGGTTCAAGCAATCATTCAAGATCAAGGTAGATGATGAAGCGGACAGCCCTCCTTTCCTACCAGATGGAACTGATACTGCAAATGTTACAGTAGAATATGAAAGAAAGAAAGTAAGTGATTGTAAAAAGAGTCTTTAAAGAAAAACTACAAGTAACAATGATACACTGTGTGAGGTCTCGTTGTGTCACTGCATGATTCAGGGGCTCACAAGGGCCCCAAATAATACTGTTATGTCTAGTGTCAAGGCCAGGAGGGAAGGAGCATTACTTCTATAGTTCAACTAGATTGTTTTTGTTTTTGTCTTTTTTGCAATTTGTACAGTATGAGCCCCACATAGCCTCTATATACAATATGAGCTACATACATAGCCTTTTATATTCAGTATGAGCCCCCACATAGCCTCCTATATACAATGTGAGCCCCAACATAGACCCCTATATACATTATGAGCCCCCACATAGCCTCCCTATATACAGCGTGAGCCCCCACAGAGCCTCCCTATATACAGCGTGAGCCCCCACAGAGCCTCCCTATATACAGCGTGAGCCCCCACAGAGCTTCCCTATATACAGCGGGAGTCGCACATAGCCTCCATATATACAGCGTGAGCCCCACATAGCCTCTAATATACATACAAATATCCCATACACATGAAAAAAAAACACATACACACCTAGCTCCTGGTTCCCTGGCACTCTGCTCCTGTCTCATGTGCACTGAGTCTCAGTAGCAGTGCAATGAAATGACATCTTCGCATCTGCTGTCTCACACCCTGATTGGTGGAAGATGGAGCCGGCGGTCTTGTCCTCCACCAATGTATTCACCGCTGTTTGCATCCTGAGGATGCATATAGTGCGAACGGCGATGGAGGATGGACGGCGGGCGTGGAAAGGCGTGGTTTAGCCTGTGGGTCACTATTTCAGCCCTTTGGCTGTTTCGGTCCGCAGGCTGGACTGGAACAGCTAGAGGGCCAGATGTGGCCCGTGGGCCACAGTTTGCCCAGGTCCTCTCTAGACATAGAGGATTCCACCTTGTCATCATTGCAGGCCGAAGAGTAAAATGATCATCATAGATCTCTTTCCTGTCCTCTCATATCTGTACATTGTAATAAGATCGCCCTGAAGCCTTCATTTTTCCAAACTGTCCACCCATTCCCTTAATAACCTTGGTTGCTCTTCTCTGCTCTCGCTCTAACTCAGCTGTGACCTTCTTATACACCGGAGACCAAAATTGTACCCAGTATTCCAAGTGTGACTGCATTAGTAAGTTGCATAGAGGCAAAACTGTTGTCGTCATGAGCATTTATGCCTCTTTTAATGCATCCCATGATTTTATTTTCATTGACAGTATTTTTTTAACAGTGTTTTACAATTTAGTACATAATTATATATTTTATTTTCTCAGCCCAAGTGCATGATCTTAAATTTATCTACATTAAACTTCAATTGCCATTTTTCAGCCAAAGCCTCCAGCTTATTTAAATCCCTCTGTAATATTAAATTATCCTCCTCTGTATTGATTACCTTGCAAAGTTTATTATGATCTGAAAATATTGAAATTGTACTCTATGTCCTCTACAAGGTCTATAATAAATATATTCATGTAAGAAAGCCCAATACTGACCCCTGTGGTACCCCACTGTTATCTGTGACCCAATCCAAGTGTTTCATTGATTACCATCCTCAGTTTCCTATCACCTAGCCCGATTAGATTAGTTTGACCTGACCGATCTCTCATAAACCCATTATGATGTTGGATAAAGGGGTTATTCTTATTGAGATACTCTAGGATCGCATCTCATAGAAAACCCTCATAGATTTTAACCTCTACTGTGTGCACACTTACTGGACTATAATTTCCAGGATCAGTTTTTGACCCCTTTTTGAATATTGGCACCACATTTTTACGTGGCAGCCTTTGGTGCAGACTCTATAATTATGGAATATTGAAATATTCTAAATAATAGTCTGTCTATTATGGTACGTAATTCCTGCAGTACTTGGGGGTGATAGTTTTTCTATTTTAGTGTTTGAGGTGGCGCAATAGTGTTGGGTTAAACAAGTGATATATAATGGAGATTTCCCAGATCATGTCATTTATCCTTTTTTTTCATACAGATTGTGATATGGAAAAAAATTGCTTAATTTTAAAAAAATGAAGCATAAAAACCTGATTTAAACAACGGGTCATTTTCTCATGATAACTTCTCTTTTTAACATATTTAGCACTTGAATAAAACCTCCTTAGGCAGAAAATGGGAAAACCTGCAACCATGTTTTATACAGATTCTACCTTGCCATTCTGATTTGAAGGGCTTAAAAATATAATAATGTAATAGTGGGTGCAGCATTATGGGTGTTTCTATACAATGGGTGAAGACCTCTACTTTATTTGTGTCAGTGGACTTCTTGAAGATTATTGATGTCTAGGTAATGTTGAATTTTCTGATCTGGTAAATATGAAATGCAATGGCCTACATCAATGACTGTGAGATTAAGTCGTTTAATTTGCTGTTTACTTCTTGCACAGGGTACCGTTCTTGGGTCGCTGTTGGTCAATGATCTTGACACAACACCCGTCTATCCTATAGACAATAGTCACAACAGATACACAGAAACCATCATCAACAAGGAAACATTTGTACTAGAGAAATTCCAAATCAAGCACAGCCTCAAAGAGATTCAATTCAGGAGAAATGTCAGCACGATTCGAGGAACAGTCCATGAATTTAGTAAGAAAATAAATGTATACTATGTCAAACTGTTTGGTCCTCAAATGAAGATCTTAGGTGCTGGCTCTTTATAGGCGTTGTGTTGAGTCGTCCCCATGGCTGAGTCTATGGGTAAGCAGTGTACAGAGAGAGCAGTTATCTCCCATAGAAATGACTACAATGGTGAGCTTGTATAACTGAGTGCAAACAATATGGCCACTATTGTAGCTTCCTAATGACAGTCTGCGCAGTAACCATATTGCGGCATAACTGGGCAGGTTTGCCATTTGACACTCTGGTATGTAGAGAGCCAATCAGGTTTTATAATTTCTTAATATAATGAAAATAGTCATAGTCGCTATTTTTTATTACATCCTTGCAGTAGATATGAATCTAAGCGTGCGTACTGTCCATATAGTAGATAACTGTGGGTAAAAATGCTGCTCTGGTTGGTGCTACAGACTGGATTTTAGCGATTTTAGAACATTTGAAGCCATGTTATATATTTGCTAATAATTTGCTACTTTCGTCTTGACCCATTTTGTGCTCGCATCATAAAATTCCAGGTTTAGGCTTGTTGTACTTGAAGTTTTGCATAGTTAACGTATCCCAGTACATGGCATTGCTGGCACAATATAATGTCCTTGTTTCTTCTGTGGCAGAGCTGCTGCTGAATCAAAGTATTTCCATAAACAGAAATGCATCATATCAAGTGGTGGTTTTGGTGAAAGACGTTGAATATCCTCATCCTGGTGGAGAGCTTCGGCTGTACTTCAATGTCACAATCAAGCCCGTTACCATTCGATTCCCTAATATAACGTACCAGTTCACTGTCAACTATAATGCCAACCGCTATGCCCAGGTAATATTATTTCTCTACTTTTGATTGTTTATGAATAAATTACTGAGCAGTTTATATAATGTGACAAGCAAATTACCCCCTATAGACCGAACCATAGCTGGTTCTAACTAAATATCCTTTTAGATGGAGAACCACTTAAAGAGATTGTACACCTTTTGGGGAATTTTTTTTAACTTAAATGCATATAACTGGGGCTCAGAAATATTTTTTGCCATTGGATTTAATTACAAAATGTTGCAGCTCTTGCCTTCTATAGCTGGTGTGTTACTCTGTCTATTGGTGGATGCAGAATGAGTTAACCTAGAATCCATCAGTCATCCCGCTATGATTGACAGACAGACAGTTTCTAACTCCTTATCTGTGGGGTTTTTTAGCTCCTCATAGCTGATCTGTGACCACAGACAACATCAAAATTGAATGTGCAGAGAAACTAAGAAGCCGTGAAGGCCAAATGATGCAACATTTGTAATGAAACCCAATTGCAGAAATGATTTTTAGCCTCGTTTACATTCTGGTAAATGGAAACTGTCATTTGATTCTTGCGCCCATGTGTGTGTATCAGGAGAAACTCGTCAATCAAGTATAGAGGTGTGGAGAACAGCTGGCCGGGGGCAGCGCTGCTCTATTCCTGTCTATTCCTATAGTCTGCGGCTAGCTCCCCAAACAATGAAGTATTTCAGATAAAAACACACCTGCGTCCAATTGTACAGACAGGGTCTGATTCCTGCTGCTAGTGGTTTGGGCATCATGAATCAACTGAGAAGTTCCATCAAGTAAAATTTGTCCCTGAAGGTGGAAAATTCCTTTAAAACACATTCATCATATGTACAGTACACTGATCATTTCTTATGTCTGTGTCCTATTTGGGCATTTAAAGTGTAATAGATGTGCATGCAGAATTCCTGTATGTGACATGTTCTGAAGTTACTTAATCCTTATGTCTTTTTTTGTGATCCAGATAGGAAGAGTATGCATTGAAAATTGCTCACTGTTTAAAGGCGTCAACGTGATTTACACGCTACAGGCTGCAAATACCACTTATGCCATTG
The DNA here is from genome assembly GCF_046119375.1 of Phyllobates terribilis. Lineage (NCBI taxonomy): Eukaryota > Metazoa > Chordata > Amphibia > Anura > Dendrobatidae > Phyllobates > Phyllobates terribilis. Next base: position 595,693,346 of record NW_027362765.1, on the reverse strand, counting down.
ACATTCTAAAGGGATCCGGGGATATGTTTGCCACCCTTTTTGTTAATGATTCTGGTGCTTTGGCCAGCCATGATAGCAGGGTGATCCTTTATACCCTCTCAGCCTCCAATGCACCAGTCAAGGAGACCTCCAAGGCACAAGGCAATGAAACCTCCAAGACACAAGGCAATGAGACCTCCAAGATACAAGTAACTGTCATCATTGAAGGAACTTGTAAGTGCCGCTATTCATTAAATGCAATGTACTGAACAATAATGTACTCTAAAAGTAATAGTGCTCACCTTTGTGAATATGCACTGCCCAAAATAGTGTCGAGCGCCTGCATCAAGATAAGTGCGAAAGAGTTGTTAATAAGAATATTGCCTATTTATATGGGTGACAAAAATATATGAAGGACATTGCTCGTCGGAGTTGCCCTGTTCATAGAACTGCTTGACAGGCAAGCAGCCTTTAGTTTTACCCATTGCATATTGAAAATGTTAGCAATACGTGTGCTCTGTTATTCCATCCTTCTCTATAGATTCTATTAGTTACATAATAGTTATAGTGTAACAAATCCTGTGAATGCAAAAAAAAACAGGTTCAGCTCACCAATATGCTTAAACATCTGCTCTCAATAGACTTGACTTAAAAAATGGCATCACTTACACTTCTTGTAAGGCTGGTGGGTGTGGACCCCCTGCAGTACAGGCTGGGCTTACCCTGGAGGGACATAACTAGGTGTCTACCAGGTATTCATTAGAGTCTGTGATGGTAAGGATAGGCTGGGCCACCGGTAGACACTAGGAACCACTCCAGGGCAGACTCCGGGATTCCAGCAGCTGTCCGGAGGGTCAGAGACTGTGGTACGGGGTACAGGTGGACAAGACAAAAGCGTAGTCAGAAGGTCCAAGGTCGGGGCAGGAGGAACAGGATTAATATTTGTAGCAGAGGTCAGGAGCGGAGAGATCAGGATAAACGAGAAGGCAAGCCCGGTCGATAACAGGTGAGACAAAACAGGAATACCCCAATACAGGAAGGTAGAGAACGAGCTACTAGGTACCTACGTTCAGGCGAGGAATGTCGGGTGGAGTCACCTGATAAATCACATGCTGGCAGGTGATAGGTCGGGGAAGCAGATCTCTGCAGGACACAATGGATACAAATTCCTGCAGAGTTCGGTCGTGCCCCCCTATAACTCAGAAACATCAGGGCTGGAAGTGAAGCACAAGGCAGCTCAGAGCGATGGTCAGATACAGGGTGGAGCAGGGTGAAACGTGAGGCAGCATTTAGAAGTTGTCCGAGTGGCCGGTGTAACAGTTCTCCATACTAAGAATATTCTCTATTGAATAAGCCACATAAATCACAGCTAGTTTAAGCATTTCAGGTGGAAGCCAACGGTACATATTTTTTTATCAGTTTCCTCTATCCTTGTTTTCTTTCAGCTATAAAAGATGAAGAAAATTGTCCACTGTCATGTTCAGAAAACAAAAACAGACGAGATTGTGAAGAGTGCAGTGGATTTGGGTCCCTCACTGGAAGATGCCAATGGAGACAGGGATTTGGTGAAGGTAAGATGACAAATCTCATATAGTCTGCAGCATGGTGGCTCAGTGGTTAGCACTGGGATCCTGGGTTCAAATCCCACCAAGGACAACATCCTCAAGGATTTTATATGTTCTCTCAGTGTTTATATGTAAAATCATCCTTAAAACCCATCTTGAGGGAAGATATATGTGAACCTAATGAAAATGTAGAGTCCTAGTGGGTGGAGATAAGGGGAGGGGGAAAAAAATAAATTACTGAGAGGGGTTTGTTATAAGTCTCCAAAAATAATGGAAGCAGACGAGAATATCCTGGTAAAGCAAATAGATGAAGCAGCAACTCAATGAGAAGTCATTATTATGGGGGACTTCAACTACCCTGAAATACATTGGAGAACAGAAACCTGTAGTTCAAGCAAAGGTTATAGGTTTTTGACAACTATGAGAGACAATTACCTTTCACAACTGGTTCAGGACCCAATAAGAAGGGGGGCACTACTAAAGCTAATATTAACCAATAGGCCAGACCACATATCATATATACGAGTTGGGGGTCACTTGGGTAATAGTGATCACAAAATAATAAGTTTTCATGTAACTTTTAATAAGATGTGTAGTAGAGGGGTTACAAGGACACTAAACTTCAGGAAGGCAAATTTCCAACGGTTGAGAGATGATCTTAGTGCAATAAACTGGGACGATATCCTGAGACATAAAGCTACACAAAGCAAATGGGAGACCTTTATTAGCATCCTGAATAGGACCTGTGCACAATATATACCCTATGGAAATAAACATCCTGGAAATAGGAGGAAACCACTATGGCTAAATAGAGCTGTAAGGGGGGCAATAAGTGACAAAAAGAAAGCATTTAGAGAACTAAAGTAAGTAGGTAGTGATGAGGCATTAAATAAATATATAAAATTAAATAAATTCTGTAAAAACCAAATCAAGGCAAAGATTGAGACAGAGATACTCATTGCCAGAGAAAGTAAAAATAACCCCAAAATATTCTTTAACTACATAAATAGTAAAAAACTAAAAAATTATAGTGTTGGCCCCCTTAAAAATAGCCTGGGTGAAATGCTGGATGAGGAAAAAGCCAATATGCTAAATGATTTTTTTTCAACTGTATTTACACAAGAAAATCGCATGACAGAAAACATGATTAGCGATAACAAAAATTCTCCATTAAATGTCACTTGCTTAACCCAGCAGGAAGTACGATGGCGTCTAAAAATCACTAAAGTTGACAAATCCCCGGGCCGGGATGGGATACACCCGCGAGTACTGCAGGAATTAAATAACGTCATAGATAGACCATTATTTTAATCTTTAAAGATTCCATAATAACAGGGTCTGTACCACAGGACTGGCATATAGCAAAGGCGGTGCCAATATTCAAAAAGGGGACAAAAATTGAACTTGGAAATTATAGGCCAGTAAGCTTAACCTCTACTGTGAGTAAAATCCTGGAGTGTTTTCTAAGAGATGCTATACTAGAGTATCTGAAGAAGAATAACCTCATGACCCAATATCAACATGGGTTTACGAGGGACCGTTCCTGTCAAACTAATCTGATCAGTTTTTATGAGGAGGCAAGTTCCGGACTGGACCAAGGAAATACAGCGGATGTTGTGTATATGGACTTTTCAAAAGCTTTTGATACGGTTCCACACAAAAGGTTTATACATAAAATGAGAACAATGGGGATAGGGGAAAATATATATATGTGGGTTAAGAATTGGTTCAGTGATAGGAAACAAAGGGTGGTTATTAATGGAAAACACTCAGACTGGGTCTCAGTTAACAGTGGGGTACCACAGGGGTCAGTATTGGGCCCCCTTCTTTTTAACATATTTATTAATGACCTTGTAGGGGGCATACAGAGTAATATTTCAATATTTGCAGATGACACTAAACTCTGCAGGATAATCAATACAGAGGAGGACAATTTTATATTACAGGAGGATCTATATAAACTAGAAGCTTGGGCTGATAAATGGCAAATGAGCTTTAATGGGGATAAATGTAAGGTAATGCACTTGGGCAGAAGAAATAAAATGTATAATTATATGCTTAATTGTAAAACACTGGGCAAAACTGTAACTGAAAAAGACCTGGGTGTATTGGTGGACGACAAGATCACGTTTAGTGGTCAGTGTCAGGCAGCTGCTGCAAAGGCAAATAAAATAATGGGATGCATTAAAAGAGGCATAGATGCTCATGAGGAGAACATCATTTTACCTCTATACAAGTCATTAGTGCGACCGCACTTAGAATACTGTGTACAGTTCTGATCTCCGTTGTATAAAAAAGACATAGCTGAACTAGAGCGGGTGCAGAGAAGAGCAACCAAGGTTATTAGAGGACTGGGGGGTCTGCAATACCAAGACAGGTTATTACACTTGGGGTTATTTACTGTGGAAAAAAGAAGGCTTAGGGGTGATCTTATTACTATGTATAAGTATATGAGGGGACAGTACAAAGACCTGTCTACTGATCTTTTTACTCTGAGGCCAGAGACGGGGACAAGGGGGCATCTTCTACGTCTGGAGGAAAGAAGGTTTAATCATAATCACAGACGGGGATTCTTTACTGTAAGAGCAGTGAGACTATGGAACTCTCTGCCGCATGATGTTGTAATGAGTGATTCACTATTAAAATTTAAGAAGGGCATGGATGCCTTTCTTGAAAAGTATAATATTACAGGTTATATATACTAGATTCCTTGATAGGGCGTTGATCCAGGGAACTAGTCTGATTGTCGTATTGAGTCGGGAAGGAATTTTTTTCCCCAATGTGGAGCTTGTTTTTAAGGTTGAAGGAAGACTAAGTCCATCTTAGTCTTCCTTCAACCTTAAAAACTATGTTACTATGTTAGTGTTTGTGTGTATTTGCTTCGGCTTCCTCACACACTCCAAAGATATACTAATAGGGAGTTTAGATTGTGAGCCTAAGCGCTATATATACACTGCTCAAAAAGATAAAGGGAACACTTAAACAACAGAATATAACTCCAAGTACATCAAACTCCTGTGAAATCAAACTGTCCACTTAGGAAGCAACACTGATTGACAATCAATTTCACATGCTGTTGTGCAAATGGATTAGACAATAGATGGAAATTATTGGCAATTATCAAGACACCTTCAATAAAGGAGTGGTTCTGCAGGTGGGAACCACAGACCACATCTCAATACCAATGCTTTCTGGCTGATGTTTTGGTCACTTTTGAATGTTGGTTGTGCTTTCACACTCGTGGTAGCATGAGACAGACTCTATAACACACAGAAGTTGCTCAGGTAGTGCAGCTCATCCAGGATAGCACATCAGTGCGAGCTGTGGCAAGAAGGTTTGCTGTGTCTGTTAGCGTAGTGTCCAAAAGCTGGAGGCGCTACCAGGAGACAGGCCAGTATACCAGGAGACTTGGAGGGTGCCATAGGAGGGCAACAACCCAGCAGCAGGACCGCTACCTCCGCCTTTGTGCAGGGAGGAACAGGAGGAGCACTGCCAGAACCCTGGAAAATAACCTCCAGCAGGTCACAAATGTGCATGTGTCTGCACAAACGGCTAGAAACCGACTCCGTGAGGGTGGTATGAGGGCCCGACATCCACAGATGGGGGTTGTGCTCACAGCCCAACACCGTGCAGAACGCTTTGCATTTGCCACAGAAAGCCAGGATTGGCAAAGTCGCCACTGGCGCCCTGTGCTCTTCACAGGTGAAAGCAGGTTCACACTGAGCACATGTGACAGACGTGACAGAGTCTGGAGACGCCGTGGAGAGCGATCTGCTGCCTGCAACATCCTGCAGCATGACCGGTTTGGCAGTGGGTCAGTAATGGTGTGGGGTGGCATTTCTTTGGAGGGCCACACAGCCCTCCATATGCTTGCCAGAAGAAGCCTGACTGCCATTAGGTACCGAGATGAGATCCTCAGACCCCTTGTGAGACCATATGCCTGTGCGGTTGGCCCTGGGTTCCTCCTAATGCACATGCACATTTGTGACCTGCTGGAGGTCATTTTGCAGGGCTCTGGCAGTGCTCCTTCTGTTCCTCCTTGCACAAAGGAGGAGGGAGCGGTCCTGCTGCTGGGTTGTTGCCTTCCTATGGCCCTTTCCACGTCTTCTGGTGTACTGGCCTGTCTCCTAGTAGCGCCTCCAGCCTCTGGACACTATGCTGACAGACAGCGCAAACCTTCTTGCCACAGCTCGCATTGATGTGCCATCCTGGATGAGCTGCACTACCTGAGCAACTTCTGTGGGTTGTAGAGTCCGTCTCATGCTACCACGAGTGTGAAAGCACAACCAACATTCAAAAGTGACCAAAACATCAGCCAGAAAGCATTGGTACTGAGATGTGGGCTGTGGTCCCCACCTGCAGAATCACTCCTTTATTGAGAGTATCTTGATAATTGCCAATAATTTCCATCTATTGTCTATTCCATTTGCACAACAGCATGTGAAATTGATTGTCAATCAGTGTTGCTTCCTAAGTGGACAGTTTGATTTCATAGAAGTTTGATTCACTTGGAGTTATATTCTGTTGTTTAAGTGTACCCTTTATTTTTTTGAGCAGTATAATATATATATATATATATATACACACACGGTTATGAAGGGGGAGATTTATCAAACATGGTGTAAAGTGAAACTGGCTCAGTTGCCCTTAGCAACCAATCAGATTCCACTTTTCATTCCTCACAGACTCTTTGGAAGATGAAAGGTGGAATCTGATTGGTTGCTAAGGGCAACTGAGCCTGTTTCACAGATCTAGTTTTCACAGATAGATCTCCCCCAAATCTGTTTTCTTTTCAGATAAGTCAGATAACACATAATGGCAAATAATTAAAATACAGATCAAAGAAAATGGATTTTAACAGAGTATTGGAAATCTCAAAATGCTGAAACCGTTAGAGCAAATTGGGTTGAAGCATTTGGTACTCAAGCCCCAAAGAGACAAACCATTTACCGCATTCGTGACAAATTCAATGCCACTGGCTCAATCCTTAATGCTCCAAAAACTGGTCGACCCAAAACAGTCTGTACAGAAGATAATAAACAACTTGTTGCTGAAACATTTGTTCAGAGTCCAAAAAAGTCCACCAGAAGAGCCTCTTTGGAATTGGGAATTTCACGAGCTTCTATCATGCGAATCTTGAAATCTATTGGGTGGAAAGCTTATCGTCCACGTCTAATTCATGGTTTATTGGAGGATGATCCAGACAGGCGGCTGCAATTTAGTGAGATTATGCTTAACGAAATTGAAGAAAATCCAGTAATTTTAGATAATATTATGTGGAGTGATGAAGCTTCTTTCAAATTATCCGGCCATATTAACAGACATAATTGTATTTACTGGTATAATGAGAACATGCATTTAACATTAGAGCAACAACTAAATGAGCCTGGTGTCAATGTTTGGGGTGGTATTTCAAGTTTTGGTGTTTTAGGACCAATATTTTTTGATGGAACAGTCACAGGAGATAAGTATCTCGAAATTCTAATGAATCAAGTTGTTCCCCAGTTACAGCAACAGCCTAATTCAAATGACCTTTATTTCTAACAAGATGGGGCCCCTCCACATTATTCAAGAGTAGTCCCCGAGTATCATGATGAAACATTTCCTAATAAATGGATTGGCCGAAGAGGCCCTCTTGATTGGCCGGCACGTTTACCAGACTTGACCTCAATGGATTTTTTCTTTTGGGGAGTACTCAAGGACAGAGTTTGTAGTCAAAAACCAAAAAGTGTCAGTGATTTGAAAAATTACATAAAAGATGCATTTCAAGAAATTAATACCCAAAGAGACTTGTTCAAAAAAGTTTGTTGAAGCGTAAGAGGCAGACTTCAAAGCTGTGCAAATTGGAATGGAAAACAGTTTGAGCACCTGCGTTGATAAAATTTAAGGGCTTTTGTATTATTGTTCAGAATAAAATGTAATTGTCAATGTTATGTTTGTGTTAGTAAATATAATTGTATATATAAATCAAAATAAATGTTATTATTTTCTGGCCACCTACTTTTGGACCACCCTGTATATAATGTAATATTATGCGAGTAGAATCTGACAACTCATATAGTTAGATGTCGATGTTTATGTAAAAACTTTGACAGGCCATCTAAAAGAGAAAAGGTATTTGCCATAAAAGTGATAATTGTTGGAAACCTAAAATGGTTTCAAAGTATGTTCAGTATTTTTTTACTTTACTTTTCTTCTTTTTTTTTTTTTACTCCTGAAACTGAGCGAGCCCTAAGGATTACTCTCAGTATAGAACTACCTACCCAGTGTGTTTGTTGGGAAAGAATACAGTCTACTGCGTCCCCCCATTGCATTCCCACCTCATTTTCTCTGACCATTCTGTTATCAGTCATTATCAACACACACACCTTTTCAGATGATGCACAGCTGACAACATAAATGTGTTTCAATATTTATACAATGCAAAATATTATCACTTAATAATCACATACAATCCCCTTATTACAACCTACCCACCCCCTTGAGGAGTAAAAAAAAAAAAAAAAGAATATTCCCCTCCCCTAAAAAATAAACTTTTTTAGTTTAAAAAAAAAAAAAAAAAAAAGTCTATAATTTGTTCGTAGTATCTCATCTGCATTGGGCACAATATAGGATAATGAGAACATTAAAGGATGATTATCTGTTCTCCTCTAATATTGTCCTTTCTTTGTTTTAAAGGGATCACTAAAAACTATTCTACTTGTACACCAAGTATCCTTACGTGCCCCGATGGGACTTGTGATGCTGTGGAGAAAAAAGACTCTAAAATCTGTCCCCAGGATTGCACAAGTGCGTCTTTTATTATTTTACATACTTTACTTTTCTCTCAGTTTGACAGAATAATAAACTGCACCTTCAATAATTTGTTAAAGTGTCGGCTAAAAACCTCATTGTCCTCTCCTCTGTCATGGTGGCTCCTCTTCAGGATTTAAATGAAGCCGACAGAGATTCTGGTTAGTGTTGTCATAGATTGTGCCCAACTAACTGATTATAGACCCTATACTGACCTCCATTGCTGGCATCAGTAAAGTCTTAGACTGCTGCTTCTGCCCATCTCACTACAGGAAAGAAACAGTTATGTGAAAGTCACATTGATGCCTACCCGATCAGAAAGACAGAAGGATGTTTGGGTGAATACAACCATTCAGCCTAGTTATATCTGAAGTGAGCATCATATTGGACATATCTTTAAAAAGCATGTGGCATATGGCGTTATGATATGTTGCCATGAGCTGTAATATTCTTCATTAACATTGCATGGGCCTTCTCGGGGGAGCACAGACTTCCCTTCCAAAGCCAATTTCATGGGGCAGTAATACCCATACCTCTGATTTTTTTTTAATGAAATAAATAAATGGTGTTAAGCTTGGCCCAATAGAATCCCTGGAAATCAGGGTATTGCAGCCGTATTATGGATCAGAAGCATCTAGAACAGACCTTTTGTGGGATACTAAAGCTACAACTAAAGATGAACAGATTGCTTTGCGCAACCCCGGACCACAGTCCAGGTCCGCGTTCTCTGGCCATGGACAGGAGGTGCACAAATTTTCTTCTTCTCTGGGATCTCATACTTGGCTTATGACTAGCTGAGATGAGGAGGCCTGATTTGTGCGCCTTATAGATGATTGCACACCAGGTTGGTGAATCAAATGCTGCATCAGGGAACCTGGAAGCTCAGTAAATTCGCACAGTTCCTGTCAACAGCCAGAGAGCACTGACCTGGACCATGGGCTGGGGTTGCACGATGCCATCCATTCATCTTTAGTTCCAACTCTAGACATTACCATTTACAGTGTCTTTATTGTACTAGAATGTCCACTTATTGAGCATTTTATTCTTTGCCATAAATTAACTGATTAAGACTTTCGCCTTCATGGCGCAGTCTCGTCTCCCTCCATTATCAACCATATGCAGCAAGTCTAATGCAGCTGTCTAACAGGAGGCTTTTCTTTTCTTTTGGAATACAGAGTTAGCAATCATAGGCGGACATGACCCAGGAGTTCCTGGAATAAAAGCAGGTCATGGCACCTGTTACTGCATCCTCTCTGAAAAATGCTACTGTGAAAAGGATATTGAGGAGGGTAAGAAACTTGCTCTAAATGTACAGCCAATGTTACAATATGATCAAAGTTGTCGTATCGATCCTGAATAGCACATTGTGTTCTGGAACAGCATTCTTCTTGGCTCAATTTGCATGGATAGACTTATAAAGTTACAGATAAATAGTTTTATTACAATAAATATGTGATAAAAAAAGAAGCTTGGAAAATTATTTTACGAATATATCCGGTTTCTTTTACAGTTCAGTTGTGTGATGACGCCTGCAAGACTGTTATCGCTTGTGGAGTATTCCTGTCCTTTATCATCTCTGTGCTGTTGTCCTCATACTTTATTCACCGATACCACAAAAACTCACCAAAGCCCCCCATAGCTTCTGCTGAGATGACCTTCCGCCGACCTGCTCAGTCATACCCCATCAGCTACTCCTCAACAAATGCCCGGCGACCATCTCTAGATTCAATGGAGAATCAAGTCTCGGTGGATACATTTAAAATACCAGTAGGTTTCTTAGCCCAAAATTACATAGTCACCAGATTTTTAGATAACCATGAATAGCTTGTTTAAAGGGTTATTCTCAGAAACTAAAGGATAAGAGGTCGAGCATGCACCCCTCTGCATAAAGACTGGGAGTTCCTGGGATCTAGAGCTCAGTTCTCAAAATCGCTGGTCATCAGTCAGAGCCTCAGTGATCAGTAATTTATCTTCTATCTCATGACTTTTGATTCAGGGAATAACACAATTAATACCCTATTTTTTATTTTTTTTTATTTTCATGATTTCTCTGGGACTGTGAAGTGGTTATTTCCAGTGTAAAGTTTAAACCATTTAGTCTAAGTAGTAGAATGGGAGTCCTGGTGATCTGTGTAGTCTTCTGTATGTAAGGGGTTCTATAAGGACCAGGCTCCCAGACATTCTGAAATGTAGAGACAGGCATTTTCAACCAGTTTCTTTTCATGAACAATGGCCCATGTGTGCTAGTAAAAAAAAAATTGCACCAGTGGTATACTGCTAATAGCAGGCCACGCAGACGCTGTAAGGCCTGTGAGTTGCGAAAGCCTGGTGCTTAATAGCACCTCCTCCCACTCAGCTTCTCGATTGCATTATGAGAATGCAAATACCATTGAAGATATAGTGGAATACAGTGGTGAAACAGGACGTGTACTAGAGCTGCACGTTGCAGAAACAGGGCTAGGTGAGGTTTTTTAAATTGTCAGTCAGTACTTCTGTGGGGCATCATAATGTGTGGGGGGGAGTATTTGGGCATTATACTAATGTGGAGGGGTGTGCAACAATATATTGAGTGGGAGGTTGTGTAGACATATTCTGTGAATGGGCTGTGGGGGCATTATACAATGTGTGTGGGGGAACTGTGGGGGAATCAAACTGTGTGTGTTGAAGGGGAACTGTGGAGGCATTATACCGTGTATTAGTTGGAGGATTTTTAGGTCCTCATACTGTGTGTGAAAGGGGAGTGTGGGGACATCATACTGTGTATGTTGGGGAGGATATTATGGGAACACAATGTGTGTATGTGGGAGCCCACTGGGGGCATCATACTGTGTATGTTGGGGGAGGACTTTAAGGGCATCATACGGTGTGTGAGGGGGGACTTTGGGGACATCATACTATGTGTTAGTCGGGACTGCGGAGACATCATATTATGTATTTGGGGGCGTACTTTTCGAGCATCATACAGTATCTGTATGTGGGTTGTGGGCAGTGTGTATTATACTGTGTGAGAGGAGACCTCATACTGTGTGCAATTTTCAGGTTACCGGATGTGTCCCTACCAGTATCCTCTTCTCTTTTTGCTGACCTGGTCAGTGTCTGATCGCTACCGCAAAACAGTGGCCACAGTGATGAAGGAACCAACACATCACTGCTCTGATTACTGATTGACTGCAGCACTCAGAATCTGACAAGTATGGAAGAGCAGGAGAGGAGATTGGTGGTAAACCTGGCCAGCAGAATGAAGGACTGGGAGAAGATTCATGTATGAACACTGGGCTGTATGTTAATTAAAAGGAAGTGGAAGAAAACCTCTTTAATTTAAAGACCAAATGTAAATTTTTACTATAATATTTTGAATGGACCTTTGGAGGACTTCCAGAAAGATTGTGTGACTCTGAGTCACTTCACACGGACAAGCGATGAGTCAGGGTAGTCAAGGAGTCCGAGGTCAAGAGCCAGGAGGGCACGTCATAAACAGAGGGAAGAGACAAAGGTGTAGTCAGAGAACAGTCTGAGGTTAGAATACCAGGAGGATAATGGATCAAAGCAAAGGGGCTAGGCAAAACAGATGGTCATAATGAGGTCCAGAGTCAGGTAGCAAAAAGTTCCAAAAGCAAAGCATAAGGCACAGAGAAACACACCACACAGCTGAATCTACGTCTGGCAGAGATCTGGGACTGAAAGCCCAGCTAAGTAGCTGGTCAATCACCTGGGACAGGGAACACCTGAAGGCAGCCCAGCACCTCCCAGTCTCAGATTGGACAGCCATGCTGTCAATCAAAATACCAATCGCTCAGTACGCCCCTGCACCAGATTGGACAGCTGAACTGTCAGCAACTGCATCCCAGACACAATGAAAGGTGGAATTGTGACAGGTTGCAAATCTAGATGTCAGCGTTAATATATTTTTATTGGAAAATATAATGATATATTTATTTACATATACATTTTTTTTATTTACATGTCCACAAAGTTCAGTCAATGGATGAAAGAGGATAATGAAATCCCCCTCTTTTATTTTAACCCCTTCACGACCCATGACGTATAAGTATGTCATAGGTTGTGTCCCGGCATTTGATACGGGCTCCGGCGCTGAGCCCGCATCTTTTCAGGCACATGACAGCTGATTTGTTCTCCTGTCACGTGCCCCTAACAGCCATGGGTGGAATTGCGATCCACCTGCGGCTGTTAACGTGTTAAATGCCACTGTCAATCTCTGACAGCGGCATTTAACTTGCGCTTACCGGAAGCGTGTCCCAAACCCCGCCCATCGGCGCCCGTCACATGATCGAGGGGTGCTGATGGGTTAGCATGACAGCCGGGGGTCTGCAGAAGACCCCCGTTCTTGTCATTGCAGATCTCCTACAAATGCTGGCTCATAGCCGGCATTCATAGGAGATGATTATTTCTCCTACACATAGCAGGGCTGAAGCCCTGCAATGTGTAGGCCAAGCGATCAGATGATCGCAGCTTCAAGTCTTCTGAGGGGACTATTGAAGCAAGTAAAAAGTAGAAAAAATGTTTTAAAAAATGAGTTCAAATCACCCCCCTTTTTGCCCCATTCAAAATAAAACCATAAAAAAATACACGTTTGGCATCGCCGCGTTCAGAAACGCTCAATCGGTAAACAGTGTAATGATAAAAAAAAAATCAAAACGCCAGAATTAATTATTTTTTTGGTCGCTGCAACATTGCAATAAAATGCAATAACAGGCGGTCATAACATCGTATCTACCCCAAAATGACATCAATAAAAATGTCAGGTCGATGCGCAAAAAATAAGCCATCGGACAGCCCCATATCTCAAAAAAATGGAGACGCTAAGGGTCTTGGAAAATGGCGCCGTTTTTTTTTTTCTTCCAAACTTTGGATTTTTTTTCACCACTTAAATAAAAAAAGAACTTATAGATGTTTGCTATCTGAGAACTCGTAATGATGTGGAGAATTATAATGGCAGGTCAGTTTTAGCATTTAATGAACAATGTAAAAAAAATAAATAAATAAAAACAATTGTGAAATATCACTTTTTTTTGCAATTTTACCGCACTTGGATTTTTTGCTGTTTTCTAATACGCTATATGGTAAAATCAATGGTGTCGTTCAAATGTACAACTGATCCCGCAAACAACAAGCCCTCACATGGCCATATTGACGGAAAAATAAAAAAAGTTATGGATCTGGGAAGAAGGGGAGCAAAAAATGAAAACGCAAAAACAGAAAATCCAAAGGTCATGAAGGTGTTAATGTCCTTTTGCTGCTTTACAAATAAGTATCAATGCATTTAGTAAACCTAAAGAATTTCCAAATTGATTTACTTTCTCCTTTTCATCTAAAGGAGGATCCAAAGTGGGAATTTCCGAGGAAAAACTTGGTTCTGGGTAAAACTCTTGGTGAAGGAGAATTTGGTAAAGTGGTTAAGGCCACAGCATTTCGGTTGAAAGGGAAAGCCGGTTACACTACAGTTGCTGTCAAAATGTTAAAAGGTAAGAATAGAAAATTATCACATTTTTCCACATAAAGACACTGACACAATCAGTCCCCACAAACAATATTTTTTTCCTCTTGTACTATCAAATGCCAAGGATTGTGACATATTGTACAATATTGATATTGGCCAATGATACAAAGGTGGCCATGATGCCAAGTGACCTTGACAACCTGCTAAGCTTGAAGCCAAAGTTAGTGAGTTAAATCTACTGAGGCCATACGCTGCTTAAAAACTGTATTGATACTAAAACAGGAAAATAACATTGGAAAGTAACAATGATCCAATTACATTGTTCTTTGTTAAATGACTTTCCTTACATTCCCAATACTCACGGAGACCTGATTAGAAGAGTGTTCCAAAGTGTTTGGAGGTCCCATGATTCTCTCCTAATGTCAGATTTTAGGTGGAAAAAAAGATTGGGGATTTGGGATTTTAACATGCCCTGATCTAAGGAGAATCCATTATCCCATTATGGGAACCTTTTTGCATTATAGTACATGCACATTTTCCCTCTATGGCAGGGGCTTTGGCTACCGAAATTTAGAAAAGTCCAGGTGGGAAATTCTGGTCAAAAATTCCCATTGTACCATGTTTTCTTTTTAATTAAAGTTGGAGGGAATTAATCCTCATCCAGAAAAAAAAATGTAAAAAAAGAAGAATTAAAACTAAATTTCTGTCTTTCCACAGAAAGTGCCTCCCAAAGTGAATTACGGGATCTTCTTTCTGAATTTAACCTCTTAAAGCAGGTCAATCATCCACATGTCATCAAGTTGTATGGGGCTTGTACACAAGATGGTAAGTACATCCCATCATACATATATCCCAGGATATCAGTCTAATATGTGCCCTTCATATTGCAGAAGCTAACTATTACAATTCTGTACATTACGGATCCTCAGCAGGTTTAGTTACTCTATGTGCTACTTATAACAAAAAAATAGAAATGTTAAAAGTAACCTGCATTTTTATGGTAGAACAAAATGGGTAGTTGACACCTTGCCAAACTACCGTATAGGTATGTTTTAGCTTCTCTAATATTTTCTTCTTGTTTTTCTCTGTGTTTAATTCAGGCCCCCTGTATCTCATAGTAGAGTATGCGAAGTATGGTTCATTACGTAGTTTCCTAAGGGAAAGTCGCAAAGTAGGACCAAGTTCTGTAGGTGGTGACTCAAATCGTAACTCCAGCTATTTGGAAAATCCCGATGAAAGAGCCCTGACCATGGGAGACCTCATTTCCTTTGCATGGCAAATTTCCAGAGGAATGCAATATTTGGCAGAAATGAAGGTATGTAAAACTATTATACATTATGTATGTGTAACTATTATATATTATGTGAACTAGTTACTGTCTATAATATCAACATATTCTAGAGGTAAATGATTAAAAATATATACAGTGACCGATTCGTCAAACAATGCCAGTTTTCTGGTTTAAAACTCTTTTAAATGTCACAAACTTTATGTGCATTATTGTGACATTGTGTGTTTTTATGCGAGTCCTGGGTAGATTTTTATTTTTGAAAAGTGGGCTGAGGTCCACCCAGAGCAGAGTGGCTGAGCTCGCCCAACAAATTAATTTTAGTGAAGGCCACAAAAATTTTGCGTCATGGTGATCAACAGCTGAAAGATGAGCCAAATTCATTAAGACTGGTGTTCAGTCAGGCCACAATGTTTTCTTTTAAAGACACACTTTCATCCCTTCTGTTATTCTGTATCACACAACCTTATCCACTGTGAACCAAAGATCAAAAGTACCTTATGCTTCCTATAAGAATAGGTATTTGTAATCATAAATAATATTTTATTACTTTTCAATCTGATGGGTTTCCAACAATTGTTACATTTGGATTGTGTAGATTAAATAGATACATTCTGAATTGAAATGGCTTATCTGGTATTTCGCAAAATCTGCCAATGTATTGGAAAAAAATTGTTAAAAACAAAGAAATAGCAATCACTTTGCATTAAGTAACCCACTACTTCAGCACCACCACTCTGATAGTCCCAACTAGAGGCCAGTGATTGGCTGCAGTGCTCAGGTGACTGATGGACAGACCATGATGCATGCAGGACTGACAAGGGCCACAGGCGCTTTCCCAATGAATGGGGAGAGGCAGAGCGCGCGGTGGATGCCGGGTGTGGCGCGGGGGGTAACCCCACCCACAGCCTGGCATCCACCGTGGAACGCAGAAGTTAGAGAACCCCGGCTGCTGCCAGCATTTGTCGTGATGTCAGTGGATGTCAGAGCCGGCTGCAGCCGGGGGTCACGTGATGCCTATGAGCGGCCAGTGATGGCGCCGCTCACAGGCATTATCTGCAACGTAAGGTAATTACAAAAATCCTTAGGGGCCCCGGGGGGATACATTGGGGGGGGGGTAATATAAAGTAGTGTACACCCCCTTTAAGCAGTAATTTGACATGGCTGCAATCAGTCCATTCTGTGGAGACACAAGATCTAGGGAAACTCTTCCAAACCTCTCCAATTTTGGGGCACAACATTTTTGGCCCCTGGATGAGGTGGTGCACTAAAGATTGCATTTATATGACAAACCTGTACTTTGCATAAGGGGTTAAATGGCTTTAGGGATGTAAGAAATAGGTATGGTGGTAGAATACGGAAGGGAAAGCTTATGTATTTAACATTATTCCCACTCCACTCCACTTCTCCATCACGTGTATAAGTCCTGTAGGGTGCTAACAATGGACGCGCGGGTGCAATCCACACTGTGAATACTGGTATTAGAAAATGTCTCCTGTGCTCTTGTGGCATAACAGACTTGTGGAGAAAAGTAAAGCTTTTCGCTCATTTAGAAGTCCAACGTTTTGCACATTTTTTGTTCCTATCCGGCACAAAAGGAAGAAATTACAGGAGAAACAGTCTCCCGTTCCTGTACCTATCTACCGGGCCGGAGGGGAAAGCCAAGCATTTGATGCTGTGCCGAATGGTTATCTAAACAAATATATTGCTTTTATTACAGTGTTGTAATATATTTTATCTAGTAAATATGCTGTAGCAAAATACCTCTTATTTTACCAGCTTGTTCACCGAGATCTAGCCGCCCGAAATGTCCTTGTGGCAGAAGGTCGTAAAATGAAAATATCTGACTTTGGTCTCTCTCGTGATGTTTATGAAGAGGATTCATACGTAAAGAGAAGCAAGGTAATCCCATTACCACTCCTAGAATTCACTTTGCTGGGCTACAGATACAAGGCCTTTTCAGACAATAGCCCAGGACTATGCACAAAATGATTACAGACCTGATTTTTATACCTTAATGGCGCAAATACGGACTGGTCAACAGCTAAAGGCGTAAAAAGTGGAATGGTCGTGATTTTGAGGTTTTCCTCTGTATCACCTGGTATATGCTGGTTATCTTAATGTATGTAGAATAACTACATTGCCTCAGCCATAAGTGTGGATAGAGTTATTAGGTAGTGATTAACTTATGGTATTGACTTGCTCTTATTTGTCTGTTGTAATTCTTTACATATATCTATAATTCTAGAATTCATGTGTATTCGAAAGATTGGGTAACAAGTTATTCTTCAAAATATAGAATGCAGATGCTGTCTAGACTGCATAAAATGTTGTGAAATAAGTCCCGAATTGCAGTTTTCAGCTTCATAAATAATAAGTAAAATAATGTGACATAAAATAGAAATGACCTTACTGACATGTTGATTGTATGAATTTTTTTACATTATGGAAAGTAAGTAAAATATGTTTTCCTTACCCTAGTAAAATAATTGCCGGGCCTTACAAATATTGATAAATTCTGTTACTTTATTATTTACTAATTAAAAAATGGAAATGTTTAATAACGTCCCTCTAATTTTCAGGGAAGAATACCAGTGAAGTGGATGGCTATAGAATCCCTATTTGATCATATATACACTACACAGAGCGATGTGTAAGTCATTGATTTGGACCTTCAAGGAATTGATTTTTTTAATCTTTTATTTAGCCTGAATAATAAACCACGAGAGCCAATAATAGATTATAGTACAAATATGTCGGCTTTTTCACTCTACCCAGTAAGGCTTCATTCAGACTGCTCTGATGCCGCCGCATTTTAGCAAACTGTAATAGGTCTACAATTTCTAGCTTGACCTCAAATCTAATGACCCAATAAGCTAAATTAAATTAATTATCATACTTTTTTTAGTGCATTTTTTTACATGTATTTTTCACACTGCGGTTCCTGTCTCATTTTGGTATGTCATGTCCTAAATGCTTTGCTTTTTGATACTTGCTGATTTTTGGCTTTGATAAAACTTTATTGATAAAGTCATGTGTGGATCAAATGCACATTTACTGCAAGATAAATTGACATTTTACGGATTTCAAAAACTCACCGCAGGTCGGTTTATGCTGCATAAAAAAAATCCCATCCACTTTGAGGGAACTGGAAGACGCTCCTTTTTTTGTGTAGTGCAAATAGCCAGCATCAAAAACTCACCAAAAACTCATCGTGGGAACTTGTGTACACATGACGTCTTTTTTCAGGTGGATTGCGCTTCAGAAAACTCCTGAAAAAAACTATAAAAAAATGTCCAAAAGAATAAGCATTTCTATACATTTCTAACAAAACCCTTGAAACGTTGACTTGTTCAGTCAATAGTCTAATGTGTATGGGGTTGCCGACTGACTGATGGTTGGGAGAGATGTCAGTCACACGTCAGGTTTCGGACTGCTGATTGCATTGTTCTCCCAGAGATATGTCACTCAGTGGCTTTCCACAGAAAACACAGGAGCGCTCGGCTGAATGAGTACTCCGGTGTATGGGAGTGGTCGGCCGAAGCATTGTCCAGCCGTCAGTCATGTAATGAGTACAGGAGCCTAAGTGTGGCTTCATACTAGTTTTTGTAGGGTCAGTCTGCCATATGTGCCAGGAAAGCATATACCATACTAAACATGCTAAACCCTTTCATACCACAGAGACCGAAATAGTGCATTATCCTCCATCCAGATGTTGTATGTCAGTTTACCATTCTTCTGCAGTATGGAATGGGTCAAATTCATCCTTAAAAAATAAATATAGTACGATTTATTTATTTTTATTATAATGGTAGCCTATAGGCAACAAATCTGTGTCTAAACAGTGGCTTCCATAGGTGGTATACAATGTGAAATCATATTGACATATACCATGTCTACAAATTGAGATTCTGGTTTGGCTTTTATCCTAAGTCATAAGGCAAGGTTAATTAAAGGGTTGATATTGACTTTTAGGGTTGCTACATCCAATAGGTGGCGCTAGAGTTCAAGTTCTCTTCCTCCCTAAAGAGGTCATTTGCAGATATATACCATTGAAAGACACTGCAAAACACCGTGTTAAGGCAGGCTAACAAGGTTTACTCTTCTACAAGCATTTGAATAGCTCCATTCTAGTAAACCGTCTAATAAATGTCTAGTAAAAGTCTTAGAACCCAGATCCCCACCTCGAAATACTGACCACCTTCATTTATATTGTAGATGTTTTCCAGAAGTACTAATTACTGTGCAACATTTATATTTCTACTGTTTAATCATGATAGGTGGTCTTTTGGAGTTCTTCTGTGGGAAATTGTTACTCTTGGTGGAAATCCATACCCAGGTATTGCTCCAGAGCGCCTCTTTAACCTTCTTAAAACTGGCTACAGGATGGAAAAGCCAGAGAACTGCAGTGATGAAATGTAAGTCTGGTGTCTCCTAAATGTCATCCAGTAAAGTATGATCAATAAGATTTTATTGTACAGAATAACTGAAGCGAGTCTTGACGTCTGTGATATAAATGAGCTGACTGCCACACGTCTGAAACATCACAAACTGAAATATACCTTCATGTTATACAATTTTCAAAGATTTTTAATTTGTTGATGCGAGGGAAGTAAATGGCATTAATTGGACCTATGAATTTCTAGGTATAATCTGATGCTGAAATGCTGGAAGCAGGAGCCAGACAAAAGGCCAACGTTTGGTGAGATAAGTAAAGAACTGGAGAAAATGATGGTGAAAAGCAGGGTGAGTCCAAAAAAAGAGTCTGGGCCATACGATTTAGGCTGAAATATATATTTCTCTAATCTAGTACATACAAAAAAAAAACACAAAAAGCACTGCATACGGGGTACTATTTAAAATTCTTTTAAGGTATATACATTTTGTATGGATCTATAAAAACATGTATCTGAAAAATACAGGTATGATGTTGAAATGTATATATGTTGGGTTGCTCTCAGAACACCTGGGGCACCATAGGTTTTACTACCTGAATGGGGTGAAAGTAGAGGGCGTATAGGGTCAAGGCAGGGGCATAATTTGCAGATGTCATCAACTCTGACAGCAATTGTCCCTTCCACATCGTTTCATGATGGTTTGGATTAACATTAAAGGGGCTCTGCCAGCACAGAATGACTGTTGAAACCAAGTACAGGCGTTCGGTGCTTAATGGCTGGGTCCATCATTTATATACATCTTCCCACCTGCTTGGTTTCCCTCTATCTCCACCCATCTCTAGCTCGATAAAACCAGAGCTGTCACTCAATGGAAGAGGGGGTGGAGAAAGAGGGAAAACAAGCAGTTGGGAAGGTGTACGTAAATGATTGGCGCCACCATGAAGCACTGAGCAGCAGGACTTAGTTTGAACAGTCATCCTGTGCTGTCCCTTTAAGGCCTAACAATCTATCACATTGCTCCAGAAGTTTAAATCTTCGCTCTTACACCATATACTCCTTATGACACCTATACTCCCATTGATCACTATAATACATAGCATGGCAGTCACAAGGCCCCCATTAATGACCCTAGTTACTTGCCAGGTGAGCATCAATTAGAAAGCCTACACAATTAAATGGTCATGGCTGCTTCCCTAGAATTTTTCCACCATATGCTTATCCTAAAGCCTTATTCAGATGTCACTATATCATGGTCCAAGGGCAGCTGCAGTTCTCTTGATCCATGATCCAAACTTGACAGCATCATATATGTCTGTGAAGCTGTCAAGTTCCAGTTCGGAGTCCTACAGCCAGTCCGTGCATCATGGTCTGTTCTCGGACTCTGACACCCAGATGTCTGAGTTCAGACTAAGGACATTCAGGAACAGTTTGTAACGCCAATGGTCAATCTTGCTCTTGTCCTTTTTTATTTCACACTTTTACTTCTCTTCTTAAACATACTATATAATGCTTTGCTACTGTATGTGATTTCTTGGAAGCATTTGTAACCTGTATTTTCTACTCTACATTCTAGGATTATTTGGACCTTGCGGCCTCTACTCCTGCAGACTCCATGCTCTATGATGATGGCCTTTCTGAAGAGGAGACACCTTTGGTGGACTGTAATAATGCCCCAATCCCCAGAACTCTGCCCTCAACATGGATTGAAAACAAACTCTATGGTAGAATTTCCCATGCGTTTACTAGATTCTAGCTACGCTTTCCAGTAGGACAAATGCCATCTATCTGAACGTTTCTAGAAATCTGCTTCTCAACAACACCAGGGCTGTGTGTCTAAGAAATCAAACTCTGCTTTAAAACCTGTTGACTTTAAGTTTGAATCTTTAAAATAATATATATATATTTTTTGGTTTTTAGCAAGTAAAATTTAGATGCCAATGGTTAAATAATTCTGCAGTAATGTCCAAAAGAAGCATAAGAAAATATTGCAGACATTTTCCATAAAATACATTCTAAAGTATAGGCTGGGACCTTATGTACATAATTGAAGGCTGAAATCCTAACCCATATCTGACAATGAAGCGACAATACTTAATATATAAATTCCATAGAATGTGTCCATATCTTGCTATATAGGGACTTATCTTCACAACAGCTACCCCATAAGAGCATAATCTACTATTCAGCAATCATTCCATTTATGTGCCTTGGCCTTTAGAGCAGCCATAGTATAATCTGCTAGTGCATCCAGTGAGTAGTAAGGCCTAGGATTACAGAAATAAGAAATATTAATGTAGGAACTACAAAGAAATAGTTGACACTATGAGTTCATTTTATTTATATAGGCAACAAACTGCTTTCCCTGAGATTGAACGATGAGAAGACACATCAATCGTATGATTGTACAAAGCTGTCTAATGCTCTAGAAATACTGGGCAGATTTCTGAAAACTGTCTAAATAGAAAGATTGTTGTTGTTGGCCATAGCAACCAATCACAGAGCTGCTTTCATTTCTAAAACGTAGAATCTGAAATGAAAGCCATGCTGTGATTGGCGGCTATGAGCCACAAAGACAACTTTCATAAATCCATCCGATTGTTTCCACACAGTCACATAAAGTTTGACTCTAAGACCTAAGCAACTTGGAAGAAAAAAACTAGGGCATGATGCATTGAATGTCCCAGAAAAAAATTAAACTAAAATTTATAAAGGAGACCAAATATTGAATTTCTTCTGTAACTGTATGATATTACATAGCCACAGTAAGCCCATTCGGAATCCCCAAAATCAGGTTTTTACCAAAACCTTTCAGACTGTGAAAACGAATACCTGGTATCTACTTTAATAGTACCCAGGTGTATGCAAAATCTGTCCAAAAGTCTCCATGGCCTAGGTGTAACTGCTCCATCTGCACCCTACAACTACACCCTTGGTTCTTGACCTTGAATATCATGAAGACTTGCAAGACGTATTTCAATTTGCCCTTTGTTATTTCGAAGGGTAAAAGTAGTCCTAGTGGGGACTTCCAATTTTCAAGTACTGTGGAAAAGAACATTTTAATTCTATTAAAGTTGACTTATCCTACACTCTTGAAGTAGGAGACCTAGCCATTATCTACTTGATGATACCATATTATCGCACTAATAGTATCTTAATATAACTTAATGACCATAAATAAAATAATTTAGAATATACAGTACAGACCAAAAGTTTGGACACACCTTCTCATTTAAAGATTTTTCTGTATTTTCATGACTATGAAAATTGTACATTCACACTGAAGGCATCAAAACTATGAATTAACACATGTGGAATTATATACTTAACAAAAAAGTGTGAAACAACTGAAAATATGTCTTATATTCTAGGTTCTTCAAAGTAGTCACCTTTTGCTTTGAAGACTACTTTGCACACTCTTGGCATTCTCTTGATGAGCTTCAAGAGGTAGTCACCGGAAATGGTTTTCACTTCACAGGGTGCCCTGTCAGGTTTAGTAAGTGGGATTTCTTGCCTTATAAATGGGGTTGGGACCATCAGTTGTGTTGTGCAGAAGTCTGGTGGATACACAGCTGATAGTCCTACTGAATAGACTGTTAGAATTTGTATTATGGCAAGAAAAAAGCAGCTAAGTAAAGAAAAACGAGTGGCCATCATTACTTTAAGAAATGAAGGTCAGTCAGTGCGAAAAATTGGGCAAACTTTGAAAGTGTCCCCAAGTGCAGTTGCAAAAACCATCAAGCGCTACAAAGAAACTGGCTCACATGAGGACCGCCCCAGGAAAGGAAGACCAAGAGTCACCTCTGCTTCTGAGGATAAGTTTATCCGAGTCACAGACCTCAGAAATCGCAGGTTAACAGCAGCTCAGATTAGAGACCAGTTCAATGCCACACAGAGTTCTAGCAGCAGACACATCTCTTCAACAACTGTTAAGAGGAGACTTTGTGCAGCAGGCCTTCATGGTAAAATAGCTGCTAGGAAACCACTGCTAAGGACAGGCAACAAGCAGAAGAGACTTGTTTGGGCTAAGGAACACAAGGAATGGACATTAGACCAGTGGAAATCTGTGCTTTGGTCTGATGAGTCCAAATTTGAGATCTTTGGTTTCAACCACCGTGTCTTTGTGCGACGCAGAAAAAGTGAACGGATGGACTCTACATGCCTGGTTCCCACCGTGAAGCATGGAGGAGGAGGTGTGATGGTGTGGGGGTGCTTTGCTGGTGACACTGTTGGGGATTTATGCAAAATTGAAGGCATATTGAACCAGCATGGCTATCACAGCATCTTATAGCGGCATGTTATTCCATCCGGTTTGCGTTTAGTTGGACCATCATTTATCATTTTCAGCAGGACAATGACCCCAAACACACCTCCAGGCTGTGTAAGGGCTATTTGACCAAGAAAGAGAGTGATGGGGTGCTACGCCAGATGACCTGGCCTCCACAGTCACCAGACCTGAACCCAATCGAGATGGTTTGGGGTGAGCTGGACCGCAGAGTGAAGGCAAAAGGGCCAACAAGTGCTAAGCATCTCTGGGAACTCCTTCAAGATTGTTGGAAGACCATTTCCGGTGACTACCTCTTGAAGATCATCAAGAGAATGCCAAGAGTGTGTAAAGCAGTCATCAAAGCAAAAGGTGGCTACTTTGAAGAACCTAGAATATAAGACATATTTTCAGTTGTTTCACACTTTTTTGTTAAGTATATAATTCCACATGTGTTAATTCATAGTTTTGATGCCTTCAGTGTGAATGTACAATTTTCATAGTCATGAAAATACAGAAAAATCTTTAAATGAGAAGGTGTGTCCAAACTTTTGGTCTGTACTGTATGTCAAAAGTGAAGACTGTAGGTCCATTTCAGCATTTTTTTTAGTAAGGTTTTATTCTAAACTTGGATGTATTCATTCACTTATCAGATTTTATTCCAAGGTTTGAATGTATAATTTAGGAAGTCAGAGATTACATCACTGGTAGTTTTATTTTTGTAAGGTACCACTGCATTTTACGTTACATATCGATTTGATTATGACTAGAATATCTTGTAGTGGATAGTACTGAAGATCATAGCATAATCATGTATAGAAGAGAATACACAGACTACAGATAGGCCAGCCAGCTCCTAATTATAGCCAGAAGACCATATTGCAAAGAAATGACTACATATTAATCTTAGGAAGCAGGTATTGTCACACTGAATGTTACAGTTAGTATGGATAAAGGGAATCTGTCAGCAGGTTTTTGCTATGTAATCTGAGGACCGCATGAGGTAGGGGTTAAAACACTGAACTCAACGATGTGTCACATGTCTGGCTTTGTGCTGATGTTTACTTGAAGCTTTAAAGGGGTTTTCCCACAAACAAAAGTTCATTTTAAATCAATAGATCTTGGAATAATAATAATTTCCACAATTGAATGTATTTAAATAAAATGTTCCTCTGCTGAGATAATCTTATAAATGTGCCCCTGCTGTGTACTGTGTAATGGCTGTGTCTGATCGTGTACGGAACATGGTCTGATCATACCACATCTCCTGGGCTGGGGAGGAAGGAAAAGAGTATACAGACATTACAGCAGGGGATCACAGCTATTGATTAAAATCAACTTTTGCTCGTGGGAAAACCCCTTTAATCACCTGGTGATTAACATTGCTGGGACTAGCTGGCGCATGGGCAATCGTCCAACTCTGCCCCCTCCTTTGATAAGCACCTCACTGTCTATAGACTATGTACATGCAGAGCCTGGTGTGGGCGGGGTTAGCTTTCTTAGCTCTGCTGCATTGTTAAATCAAAAAGCTCTGATTGTGTCAGAATGGCTGCACCCAGTAATCTAAGTGATACATCGTTGCATTCTTTGCCTACATCATGCTGCTCTCAATTGAGGTAGCAAAAACCTGATGACAGATTCCCTTTAAACGGAAACTCACAGCAGGGGTTTAGACCCTAAACTAAAGCTTTCTATGTAAAGCATCTGAAATGTTAATGTCATTCATACCTTTGTATTACAGTTCCTAGGTTTTGTAAAATGTCATCAGTGAATGTGTATGTAAATGAGCTCACAATTGCAGGAGGCTTGGCCTGCACTTACACCTCTCTTCCTTTTTCTTCTCTCATCGCCAGCCTCCTGTCTATGACTGTCAGATCACTCTACTCTGTGACCTATCGATATGCACATGCACCGCCCCTGGGAATGATGGTGCCTGTGCGAAATTTCGAGCGGGTAAGCAGGTCACAGAGATGAGTGTCCTGTCAGTCACAGACTGAAGGCCAGTGGCGGGAAAAGAAAGGGTGGCGAGCTGAAAATGTAGGTCAAGCCAATGATATTTTAGCAAATGGAGGTAGGGACTTACAACACAAAGGTATGGATATCATCAAAATTTCCAATGTTTTACATACATGGCGTTAGTTTAGGATCTAAAACCCGTTGACAGGTTCCTTTTTAAATATCAACGGTTTAGTTATAGGGAATCTGTCACCAGGTTTTTGCAACCTAATCTGAAAGCCGCATAATACAGGGACAGAGACCCTGATTCCAGTGATGTGTCACTTACTGGGATGTTTGTTGTAGTTTTTATAAAATCACTGTATTATCAGAAGGAGATTATCCCTAGAGGACTAGAAAATCTGCTGCCAGGTAGTCCTCCATATACATGAGCTGTGTATAACCTTGCCCTCACGACTGATTGACAGATTTCTGTGTACACTGTGCATAGGCAGAAAGCTGCCAATCAGGGCATACAGAGCTCAACACTCAGAGGACTGCTAGATCTGCAGCAGATAAAACTGTGATTTTATCAAAATGACAGCAAGCAACTCAGTAAGTGATACATTGCTGGAATCAAGGTCTTTGCCTACATTATGCTGCTCTCAGATGTGGTAGAAAAAACTTGGTGACAGATTGCCTTTAAAGTGTGGAAAGAATCTGCATGGCACAACCTTACGCAGTAAAAATCTAAATGTAGCATATTTCTACCAAACTTTGGCCATATTTTCAACATTAGCCACCATACTTTGCACTAGTTTTAATGAAAAAAATCTATAAATCTATTCATTTTGGCCATTAATGTCTTCTGGTGGAGAGACGACAATACATATCATTAACAGGGTTGTATGATATTAGGAAAACATGACTGCTAATAACAGCATAACTCTTGTCAAAGGGTTATATTTGGTAATTGCAGTTCTTCACTTTTCAAGTACAGTATATAAGCCTAGGTGTAATACTACACACAACCACAGACATAAGTGATATTATTTCTTAAACTCGTACAACTCCTTTAACCTCCACAGCCTCGCAAAAGAAAAAAAAAACTTGTATTCTGATAATGCCGTGTACAAGTTATTTTGCATTATGTTTTGTGAAGAATTGTTTCTTTTATGTTGTCTCTTGAGATGTCTCTGGTATAAGTGTCTTGTTGTGTTGGTGACCTGAGACAGTAAGCATAGTTCTTGCCAAAACTCCTTAATTTTCTGCTTCTGATTTTCAGTAATGAAAGAATCCGACTTGGGATTTTCCATTATTCTGTGTTCGATACCCATACACAATAAGGGGAAGAGTCTTACCAATGCGTGTAAGAATATTAATATTGATTGACCCTGGATTATAAAATCACATACATTGGCCTCACGAAAACTCAGTCTTAATTTGCAACCTTACGTGGTGGACTTCCTCTTAGTATATTCTGGTTACCTTCGTGTTTCACAACTGCTTCATAGACATAAGCCATTGATGTTGCCTTGGAAATGCAAAAAAAAAGTTAATAATTTTTGTTTAAAACTGTAAAATCTAAACTGTCTACTTTACACTGGAATCCATTAGCTTGTAACATTACTAACATCAAAGCTCGTGAGCCAGAGTTCTTTAAGCTAGGACTAGACCTTGACTTTGTGACTGCACCCAGTTACATAGTCTGTTTGATTTCATGAGGGAGATGCATCAAATCTGGTGGGAAAGTGGAATAGTGGTCCATGGTATCTAATCAGATCTCCGCAAAATACAAAACTACTAGTAGAAAAGACATAGCACCCAATTCATTAAGATTGGCGTTTCGTACTCCAGTATTCATGATGAGAGTGCTGGAGTAAGATGCACCTAATTCACTAAAACACCAGGGGCATCTTACAACCAGTGCCCGCCTCCATCAGAAATGTTACACCAGAATTGTACTCCAATTCTAAAGTGGGGTAACTTTTGAAAAATTTTCCGGTTGGGCTACGACACTCCCAAACCTGCCCACACTTCGCCCATTTTGGCGGAACTGACTGGGACTGGCGTTAAAACCCCAAAAGTAGCAACATTTTTGCTCAACTTAAAGTCACAATATTTTTGGACAACTTTAAATCTTTTCCTCCAGATTTCTGGAGAAAACACTTTAAATGATTTGGGTCCATAATTTCCTAACTTTGCAGCTGCTGAACTACTAATTTACTAATATATGGCCAGTTTTACAAGGTGCAAGTGAGAGTCTACGTCATTTTCATTTACTGTTAATGGACTCAGCTTTGTTCTATTGGATTCTATTTTTACAGTTGTAAAGGGTCAATAAGGGAAAACACTTTATTGTTATAGCACCATGGTTATTTTTTACCTTAATTTTTAACAATTTTTTGTCAATTGTGTTGTGTGTCTTTGTAGCAAAATCAATGGCTTATGTTCTTTCTCATTAAAGGGAGTTTTGCCAAGGGCCTTACTGTCTGCACGTGAAGCTATTACTATATCTTTTTGGTTCTTCAGTGCAGAACAAATGATGTCTTTTCATTTTTAGGCATGTCTTATCCGAACTGGCCTGAAGAGAGCCCCGTTCCAATCCCGAGATTCGATGCCAATAAGTCTGTTTTTACAAGATATGCCAATGACTGTGTTTATTCTAATTGGATGATTCCACCCGCAACGGCAAAATTTATGGACAAGTTTGATAGCTAAATATCAATATTATTTTTCCCTAGAAGGTAACACAATTGTGAGAGGGAAAGAATGAAAAAAAAAAGTTAAAAACACACCACACAAAGAATAAATGGAAAGTCCATGGGCTGGTTCTTTGTGCCAGTGAAAAGTGGTCAAACCAACGTTGCTCTCGTGTGTCAGTTGCACCAAAATTTTAGCTTGACCTACCTCTAAGGCTGCTGGAGAGGGCTGCACAAGTCACTTCAATCTATTAATTACATGTGTGGCTATTTGTGTATGTCATATACATATATACACACACATACAAGAAACGTGTATATTATTGTATTACTCCCCAGCAGCAAGAGTGGGCACTGTTATTCTTTCCTACAACATATCAGACCTGTAAACCAAGCCCAGTAGAACCTTTTTGTATATGCTGCTGTTGCACAAATAGTCTGTATTCAGTACACTCATGTATGTGTTGCTGTGAACACAAAATATACTTATTTTTGATCATATGTTAATTTAAAAAAAAAATATTTTTAAAGTGTAAGTTAACAATTTTATTTAATGTGTGTGGACACCTTGGTACAAGAGAACTGTTTCAGTCTCATTTACTGGTGGTTACATATAGAGGCAAAAACCCTATGTATATGTGTACATATTGCATCTGCTGTATATGGAGGTACAAAATCTACATTCAGACATACAGTGTTATATGAAAACAGACTGGATTTATGATCACTTGTATCTACAATCAGAATAGTTTGGACCTCTCAATTAAAATGACATAAATTGCTTTGTACGGGGGGCTACTGGGACCTTAAGACTAACTTTTAAAAGGTCACCTATAAATGGATATATACTAACTTAGATTATATTTTGAATATTTCTCTGGAATACCCTTTTTATCATTTTTTTTTTCTGTATTTTGTCATTATACTATAGCACAGATTCACAAACACCAATCTTGGTCACTTATAGGTACAGTCATACTACTGAGGAAGTTGCTGACAAGTATGGCATCTTCAGAAATAAGTCTAAACAATCAAATAAAATAGACACAAAAGAATAATTTGCTAGGAGAAGCCAAATAGCAGTTTACTTCTCGGTTTCCAATTTTATATTCCTTTTATATGTATTTTTTTAAGTACAGAAAATGGTATATTTTAGATATAATTTCCGTTTATTACATGAAGTGTTTGGGGATTGACTGCCTAGAAGGATGGCTTCTGGAAGATGAAGCAAGACATCATTTTCTACCGATGAGTCTCATCACGCTGTACTGATTGTTTGATTAGCTTTGCTACAGTTGACATGTTCCGCCAAGCCTGAGCCTTCCATATACTTGGTTTTGTGTCTTATACTTGAGGGGCCTTTACAAATGGTTCAGGTCGTCTGTCTCAAAACTCAGCTGTTGTTGTCAGACTGTCATATTAAACTGTGATTTTAAATGCTGCACAGTATGGATATATTACTATGTATCTGCTCTACCATGAACCATGTCATTGATAAATTGTATTATAATGGAAATAAAATCATTCTGTCACTAGAGAAATGTACCAAAGAGAGATGTTAGGTTTGATTTTAACTATTAATATTTATTTTTTTTCTTCACTAAAACTTAAACTTACTGTCATCATTAAGTTGTGTTTTGTGTGATTCCAGGGAAAATCAACTATTTGTAATTTATGGAGTGCCATCTAAACCAATTCCCTATAAAATAAGCAGCCTTTGAAGACATTATATTAAACGTTTCATTCTAATGTGCACCTATTTTACACCACCATTAATTGTAGGATGCTGTACATGTGAAGAGGGTTTACATACATACTGTATAGTAGATATATAAAATACAAAAAAACAAACTAATACACGGGAGGTGAGGACTTCCAATCTGAATAGGCTTGCAATCTACAGGCGCATCTCATACAGAAAGCTGGGAAGTAAAGACTTGGCTCACGCAGGTGGTGGGCCTTTGGACGCCAGCACTGTTTTCGGACATACAGTCAGCTGAAATGTATTGTGGCGCAAGGATCCATACACTGCTGGTCAATCAGAGACTGGAAGCAAATGCCAGTGTGCCCAGCGTGGGCAGAGCATGACGTTACTGCCATGCCCTCCCCCCTGCGCTGGCTATGGATAATGAAGAGGATGCATCTCTCTGTGGGAGTGAGGATAGGTAAGAAGAATCATTTTAAGTTTTATTTTTTCTTCTAAAAGTGTTGGAGAAGAGAATGGGGAAAATTATTACAGGAGGAGAGACATTATTAACAAAAAGGGCCAGGAGAGGGGACATTATTACAGGATGGGTCCAGGACAGGGGACCTTATTACAGGATGGGTCCAGGACAGGGGACCTTATTACAGGATGGGTCCAGGACAGGGGACCTTATTACAGGATGGGTCCAGGGCAGGGGATCTTATTAAAGAAAAGGGCCAGAATGGGGTATATTATTAAAGGATGGGGCCAATGCAGGTGACATTATTACAGGATGGGGAACATTATCACACAATGGGGGGCCAGCATGGAGGGACATGATTACAAGATAAGAACCAGGACATTATTACAGGAGCTTGTACACCTGACCAACAAGCTGGTGGGGCCCATGTCAAAATTTTGCATTGGGGCCTATGGGATTCTAGTTATGCCACTGACAGAAAGCCATGCAGGACTCCTCTCTAGTCATATAGTTACCAAACACTGGAGACTAGAATGCCAAAGAGCTGCTTTCTGTCTAGTTTAGAAAGCAGAAAGGGAAGTGGGAACTATAATAGGGTTCATTTACATATTTATTGCAAAACTTTGCACATGGTTATGTATAATCAATTTACGGATCTGACTATTGATTACATGTAGACAAATGCAGATTTCATACAAATATGAAAACATTACAGTCTTTATTGAAAAGTTATGAAACGTGCTTTGCAGATTACTATAAGAAAGAATAAATTCACCAAAAGATTACATATTTTCACTGAGGAACACCATATACAAGAGCCAGAAGCTGTAATACACCCCCATCGTAGTGTTTAAATTGCAGCCACGAGACTCTGACTATACTACTGAATGAATCATCATGTCTCACATAATTTGAGGTGTCTGGGTGATCTATTTGATTGGATCTAAATTTTTCAATTTAGCTCAACCAGTAAAATATAAAGGGGTATTCTGCATTATTGTCACGTGACTGTAGTTTGATATCCTGTGGCTAGGGCTCATTGCCT
Source organism: Phyllobates terribilis (assembly GCF_046119375.1). Classification (NCBI taxonomy): domain Eukaryota; kingdom Metazoa; phylum Chordata; class Amphibia; order Anura; family Dendrobatidae; genus Phyllobates; species Phyllobates terribilis. The sequence continues at coordinate 595,661,759 of NW_027362765.1, read as the reverse complement.
ATACCTAAAGCTAGGGGCACACTAGCTATCCCTGCTCCCCTGATTACTTCTAATAGTGAAGAGGCCAGGGCCACATACTTTGCTGAGCTCCTGAATCAGCCCTTATCTGTCCCCACCCCCACCAAGGAAGTGACGAGTAGTTGTATATAAGAATACACAAATCAGACTAACAAGGGAAAAGGTACAGGGATAAATGAAAATAACAGTCATACAAATATGCACTCACAAACAACAGAGTGGAACACCGGGAAGTAACAACCAAATAGGAGAGGATGAGGATATGCACACAGACAAAGCGCCAAGCAACAGTCTTTAGATCAACACTCCAAACACCTCTTCAACAAACACCTCCAAGTCCACACCAGGCAGTACAAAACTAACACTGGCAATCCTGTTTTCCAGAGGTGAGTATAAATACTCAGAGGGGAGTGGCCAACACTGAACAGCTGAGATCATCAAAGCAGGAAAGCTTCAGAGACTCTCAACTGAACAGATTTAACCCATGCACTGCTTGCAGAAACCTGCACCGTTTAATAGAATGGTGAAGTGTTTCTAAGCAGTGCAGGAGTATGTAGAATCAGACACCATTGTCTTCTGGCCCCTCCTGTTGTGGTAAACCAATGACAATTATTCATTATACAATAAAGTGTTCTACAACTTTGTAAAATATATAGTATATAGTGTCTTCACTGTTTTCTCCTATTATACTCATTAAATGTGAATATTTATTGTTCTAGGGTATACAGTCTTTCCTGGTCATGCAATGATCAAGCAGGTTCTGCTTTCCAAAGTGGATGAGAGCTCTCTTGTAATGAGCCATGTAATCATCACCTGACCAGAAAAGATTTCATCCTGAAAATAGAACCTGAAGGTTTACACTCAATACTACTAGTAGAGATCTTAAACCAAAAATGAATTGTGATTTTTTTTTTTTTAAGTAAAACTGAATTCGTAACCAGTCACTGGGATGCATGAAAAAGACTGACTAACTTACCGGTAACGCGATTTTCCAGAGCTATGACAGCACCACCTTAGAAAGAGGATCCACCTATCAAGGACAAGAAACCTAGAGAATAAAACGGCGGTACCTCTCCTCCACATCAGTTGGGTTACAAAGCATTAAGAGGACTTCTCTTAACAGTTAGACAACAGCATAAATACCGCCACCAACATTTTTTTATTATATATCAACCGTGCACAACATTACCGTGATTTGGGGGGGGAGGGTGATACTAGGTTTCTGTCATGAGTTTGGAAAGTCCTGTTACCGGTAAGTAACTTAGTCTTTTCCTATCCCTATGACAACACCACATGACAGATTTACAGGGAATTAATCCACCTTAGGGAGAGACCACCACCTGCAGAACTTTTCTCCCAAAGTATAAATCAGTGGTAGAGGATAATTCAAGTATATAGTGCTTATAAAATGTAGAACGAAAGGACCATGTTGCCACCTTACATATCTGGGGAATAGGACACCCTTGCTCTCTTTGAAGTTTCCCTATCACTAAATAGGCTAAACTAATTGCCTCCTTGATCCATCTGCCATAGAACTTCTCGAGACTGACAAACCCTTCCTAGAACCCTGAAAGGAGACAAATAACGCCTGACTCTTCCGCCATGGTTCTGTGACTGCAATGTATTTTAACAGACATCTCCTAACGTCCAAGGTGTGGACTTTTTGCTCCCTAGAATCCTTGGTTTTAATGCATAAGGAAGGAAGAACTACCTCTTGACTTCTATGAAAGCAAGTAGCAACTTTGGCATGGTACGCTGGGTCTGGCCTTTGGCCAAGCCTATCATCCAATTCCTGTATAAAGGGAGCACTAATTGAGAAGGCCTGGATGTCACTTACTCTACTAGTGGATGTTAGTGCCACCAAAAGGACTGTTTTCAACGTGAGTTGTTTGATAGATGCAGAATCTATCGGCACAAAGGAAAGGTGGGTCAGCACCTCCAGCACTAGGTTTAAATCCGAAGGTGGAATTTTTGGGATAACCACTGGTTTTATTTTATCACATGCTTTTATGAATCTGATTATCCACTTATTACCTGCTAGGTCATAGTTATTAAGAGTCCCCGTGGCAAATATCTGCACTTTAAGGGTGCTAACCGATAACCCCTTATCTAGCCCCTTCCTGAGAAATTCAAAGATATCCCCAATAGGAATACCGTTCTGAAGTTTTACCCCTGAGCTGCTGAGGAACTTTTTCCATGTCCTACCATAGATTCTGGTTGTTACCGGTTGTCTACTTTTCAATAATATGGAAACTAGATCAGCTGAGGACCCCGTTGCTCTAATAGTGACCTCTCAAGTTCCATGCTGTAAAGTGAAGCCCAGTTGTCTGGGGATGACAAACTGGACCTTGGACGAGGTAATTTGGGATCTTCTGAACAACTCAAGGGTCGGTGACCGACCTTAATTTCATCCACATGAACCAGTCTTTTGGGCCAAAAAGGTGCTATCAAAGTTACCCTTGCTTAATCTTGTCTCATTTTCCTTAGCACTGCTGGAATTAGTGATTAGCTAGGGCAAAGTTCCATTTGACTCGAAAGGCGTCTTCCATATAGGGATGTTCTTTGGGATCTAGTGAGCAAAAGTTCTTTACTTTTCTGTTGCATTTGTTAGCATACAAGTCTATGTCTGGGAGACCCTATAACTGTACAATTTTTTGAAAAACGCTGGATTTAGACTCCACTCTCCCTGTTTTAACCGATTGCGACTCAGGAAGTCTATTTTGCTGTTCTGCTCTCCTCTTATGTGTAACGCTGTTATTAAAGAGAGGTGGTTCTCCGCTATCTGAAAGATCTGATTTGCCACTACCATCAGTGAATCTGATCGAGTTCCTCCTTGATGGTTGATGTATGCCACCGTTACTCTGTTGTCCGATAGAACCCAAACATGTATTCCCTCTATTGATGAAATTAGGCTTTCTATCGCATACTTTACTGGCCTTTTAGGATCATTCAGTCTGAAAGAACTACTTTTTCTTCTCTTGTTCATCCTCCTTGGATTACCCCATCCTCTGAATGAGCTTCCTAGCCTGTTAGACTCGCATCTGTGGTTATAATACTTTGTATTGGATTCTCCTAAGGAACTCCCCTTGACAAGTTTCCTGTACTTAACCACCAGTAAAGACTCTCTATTGTGACCCTTCCAGATGACCTCTTGGCGTCGTTTCATTTATTAAAATTTCTTGTTGAAGCTTTCTTACATATAACTGAACCTACAGAACTGCTGGAATACAAGAGGTCAAAGATTCCAGTAATGACACACCAGCTCAGTCGATCAAAATTCTCGACGACCGGGCAGGACCTGGGTAGGAGATTTTCTTTTTTTATTCCATCACTGGACACTCTGTGTGTAGGTACCCGTCAAGGATAGTAAACCAACTGATGCAGAGGAGAGGTTTCTTGTCCTTGATGGGCGGATCCCCTCTCTCAGGTGGTGCTGTCATGGGGATAGGAAAATAATGTTACATGTCAGGTAATTTATCTTTGCTGATAACATTGTAATTTGCAGACATTTTTATATTCATCTAAATAAATAAAGAAATTTTACAAACTGTTTTAGTAAAAACTCCCCTACTATTTATTGTATATAGTTTCTACATGGATCTACATATATCCATGGTTTTAGGCTACAAACAAGCCCTGTGTAATCCTGGACTTTGTAAATTTAGTATTTAATCAAGAAGAAGATAGATGAAAGGCAACATGACTTTCAGATGTTTGTATTCTATAACCATGGAAATGCAAAAGAGTTGTGACGTCAAGTAGGTGTCATTTTTTGCCAAGACCATATGCAGAGTTACAGTATTTGCAATAAAAAAGTTATATAAAGTTTACTTTATAACAAAAACCAAATGGTAATCAAAACAGTAAAATTCCCAGGATATAGTTCTTAAATGCTTAGAACACCACCAAGTTGTTAAAAATGAGCCACTGGATCTTTACAGGATCTGGATAGTTTTCATAATGGCTCCATAGCTGACAATGAAGCCCCCAGCCTTAACATGCCACTGTACATGTGAGTTCTTGGCACAAGGAATTCCAGACTTTCAAGTAAATTCCATGACCTTTTGGTTAGTTAGCTTCTCTGGGGAGAGTCCTGCATTGCTTCTCACTACCTAATAGTATAAATGATAGGCCCAACATCCCTGATAATGCTCAAAGCAATCTGTTACATCTGACACACCTGTGACAGTACCCCCCCCCCCCTTCTACGAGTGGCCTTCGGACACTCAGGACCAGGTTTCTCAGAATAAGAAGTGTGGAATCAACAAACCAGCCTGGGAGCATTCACCTCTGATGCTGAAACCCACATCCTCTCCTCAGGACCATAACCCTTCCACTGCTCCAAGTACTGTAGGGAACGATGTTGGAGACAAAAATATACAATCCTCGAAATCTGAAACTCCAGATTACCATAAACCATGATTGGGGGTGGCGGTAGAGGTGAGGACTAGTGTTGAGCCACCCCCGTAGTGTTCGGGTTCGGTTCGGTTCCTCGAGCACCGGGATGTTCGAGGAACTGTTCGTCGAACTGTTCGTCGAACACCTTAGAACACCGTCGAACACCGTTAAAACCAATGGCAGGCAAACAAAAACACACAGAAACACATAGAAAACACCTTCAAAGGTGTCCAAAAGCTGACAAACTGCTCAGACGACACTCTCTTTAAAAAAGCCGGCCGGCAAATTCAGCAGCAGCATACACCGGTACCCGACAATTTAGACAAGAAGGAATAGAGCATCACACATAGATTAGATAGATAGAAACATGTCAGTCACACATATAAGAAGCACAGTGACAGTGTTGGTTACTGTACTTGTCATTTAGTGTAAAGGATTTATTAAAAAAAATATTAGTGTTTTCATGCACCGTCTCTTTAAAAAAGCCGGCCGGCAATTCAGCAGCGGTACCCGACAATTTAGAACAGAAAGAATAGAGCTTCACACATAGATTAGATAGATAGAAACATGTCAGTCACATATATAATAAGTACAGTGACAGTGGTTACTGTACTTGTCATTTAGTGTAAAGGATTTATTTAAAGAAATAATAGTGTTTTCATGCACCGTCTCTTTAAAAAAGCCGGCCGGCAATTCAGCATCTGTACCCGACAATTTAGAACAGAAAGATAGAGCATCACACATAGATTAGATAGATAGAAACATGTCAGTCACATATATAAGAAGTACAGTGATAGTGTTGGTTACTGTACTTGTCATTTAGTGTTAAAATAAAGGATTTATTGAAAAAAAAATTGGCGTGGGGTTCCCCGTAATTTTAGTCTCTAGCGGAGGTTAAGCAGACGGCTGGGGCAGAAGTTTGAAGCCTGGGAAGGGGGTAATACCCATGGAGCTTCCCAGGCTACTAATATCAGGCCCCAGCTGAACACCTAGCCTTTACTAGCTATTAAAATGGGGGACCCCCTAAAAAAAAATGACGTGGGGTCCCCCCTATTTTAATAGCTAGCAAAGGCTAGGCAGACAGCTGGGGGCTGATATTAATAGCCCAGGAAGGGTGCCATGAATATTGGCCCCCTCCCAGGCTAGAAACACCAGCCGTCAGCTGCCCCAGAAATGGCGCATCCTATGATGCGCCAATTCTGGCACTTAGCCTCGCTCTTCCCACTGCCCTGTAGCGGTGGCAGTGGGGTAATAGGGCTGGGGTTAATGTCAGCTTATAATGCCAGCTGACATCAAGCCCAGGTTAGTAATGGAGAGGCGTCTATGAGACGCCCCCATTACTAACCCCATAGTGAAAGTTAAAAAAAAACACAAACACCCAGAATAAAGTCCTTTAATTGAAATAAAGACACAATTCTTTAATGTTCTAAATTAAACTCTACTTACCGTCACGCCCATTCCAGCTGAAGCCAACGATCTCCTGCAATAAAAGTAAAATAATAAAGCAACATAATCCTTACCTTTCCATGGTTCCCAGGACGGCTCCAGCTCTGCTACATCGAGATGACAGGCTGGACCGCAGCAGAATGCTGCCATCCAGCCTGTCATCCCGCAGACACTGAGAAGCGCAGGCTTGCTTGCGCTCCTCAGTGTCAGGCTGTGACGGCATCCAGATGAGCCGAGGTCATGTCCAATGAACTCGGCTCACCTCATGCACGTCACTGACAGCGTGGGAAAATTCTCCTGCACTCAGCGCTTCAGCGTGAGAATTCTCCCACGCTGTCAGTGACATGCATGAGGTGAGGTCATGTCCAATGATCTCAGCTCACCTCAAGTACGTCACTGACAGCGTGGGAGAATTCTCCTGCACTCAGCGCTTCAGCGTGAGAATTCTCCCACGCTGTCAGTGACGTGCATGAGGTGAGGTCATGTCCAATGATCTCAGCTCACCTCATGTACGTCACTGACAGCGTGGGAGAATTCTCACGCTGAAGCGCTGAGTGCAGGAGAATTTTCCTACGCTGTCAGTGACGTGCATGAGGTGAGCCGAGTTCATTGGACATGACCTCGGCTCATCTGGATGCCGTCACAGCGAGACACTGAGGAGCGCAAGCAAGCCTGCGCTTCTCAGTGTCTGCGGGATGACAGGCTGGATGACAGCGTTCTGCTGCGGTCCAGCCTGTCATCTCGATGTAGCAGAGCTGAAGCTGTCGTGGGAACCATGGAAAGGTAAGGATGATGTTGGTTTATTATTTTTCTTTTATTGCAGGAGATCGTTGGCTTCAGCTGGAATGGGCGTGATGGTGAGTATGGTTTAATTTAGAACAATAAAGAATTGTGTGTTTATTTCAATTAAAGGACTTTATTCTGGGAGTTGTGTTTTTTTTAAATACTTTACTAGAAATTCATGGCGGTCATGTCTAATATTGGCGTGACCCCATGAATTTCGGGCTTAGGGCCAGCTGATAATACCAAGCTGGCCCTAACCCCTTTATTACCCAGTGAGCCACCGCACCAGGGCCATGGATGAGTTGGGTACAGCGCCAGAAGATGGCGCTTCTATGAACGCGCCATTTTCCGGGGTGGCTGCGGACTGCAATTTGCAGCGGGGGGGGGTGGGCCCAGAAAGCTTGGGCCTCCCTGCGCTGCAGATTCCAGCCCCCAGCTGCCTAGTTGTACCTGGCTGGACACAAAAATAGGGCGAAGCCCCACGTATTTTTTTTTTAATTATTTCATGAAATTCATGAAATAATTAAGAAAAAAAGACCTTCCCTATATTGTTGTGTCCGGCCAGGTACAAATAGGCAGCTGGTGGTTGGGGGCAGCCCGTTCCTGCCTGCTGTACCTGGCTGGACACAAATATAGTGCGAAGCCCCACTTAAATTTTTTTAAATTATTTCAGGAATTTCATGAAATAATTTAAAGAAAATTGACGTGGGGCTTCGCCCTGTTTATGTGTCCAGCCAGGTACAACTAGGCAGCTGGGGGCTGGAATCCGCAGCGCAGGGAGGCCCAAGCTTTCTGGGCCACCCCCGCTGCAAATTGCAGTCCGCAGCCACCCCGGAAAATGGCGCGTTCATAGAAGCGCCATCTTCTGGCGCTGTACCCAACTCATCCAGGGCCCTGGTGCGGTGGCTCACTGGGTAATAAAGGGGTTAGGGCCAGCTTGGCATTATCAGCTGGCCCTAAGCCCGAAATTCATGGAGTCACGCCAATATTAGACATGACCACCATGAATTTCTAGTAAAGTATTTTAAAAAAACACAACACCCAGAAAAAAGTCCTTTAATTGAAATAAACACACAATTCTTTATTGTTCTAAATTAAACCATACTTACAATCACCCCCATTCCAGCTGAAGCCAACGATCTCCTGAAATAAAAGAAAAATAATAAAGCAACATCATCCTTACCTTTCCATGGTTCCCATGACAGCTTCAGCTCTGCTACATCGAGATGACAGGCTGGACCGCAGCAGAACGCTGCCATCCAGCCTGTCATCCCGCACACACTAAGAAGCGCAGGCTTGCTTGCGCTCCAAAGTGTCTCTCTGTGACGGCATCCAGATGAGCCGAGTTAATGTCCAATGAACTCGGCTCACCTCATGCACGTCACTGACAGCGTGGGAGAATTCTCCTGCACTCAGCGCTTCAGCGTGAGAATTCTCCCACGCTGCCAGTGACGTGCATGAGGTGAGCTCATGTCCAATGAACTCAGCTCACCTCATGCACGTCACTGACAGCGTGGGAGAATTCTCCTGCACTCAGCGCTTCAGCGTGAGAATTTTCCCACGCTGTCAGTGACGTGCATGAGGTGAGCCGAGTTCATTGGACATGACCTCGGCTCATCTGGATGCCGTCACAGAGAGACACTTTGGAGCGCAAGCAAGCCTGCGCTTCTCAGTGTCTGCGGGATGAAAGGCTGGATGGCAGCTTTCTGCTGCGGTCCAGCCTGTCATCTCGATGTAGCAGAGCTGAAGCTGTCGTGGGAACCATGGAAAGGTAAGGATGAGGTTGCTTTATTATTTTTCTTTTATTGCAGGGGATCGTTGGCTTCAGCTGGAATGGGCGTGATTGTAAGTATGGTTTAATTTAGAACAATAAAGAATTGTGTGTTTATTTCAATTAAAGGACTTTATTCTGGGTGTTTGTGTTTTTTTTAACTTTCACTATGGGGTTAGTAATGGGGGTGTCTTATAGACGCCTCTCCATTACTAACCTGGGCTTGATGTCAGCTGTCATTATAAGCTGACATCAACCCCAGCCCTATTACCCCACTGCCACCGCTACAGGGCAGTGGGAAGAGCGAGGCTAAGTGCCAGAATTGGCGCATCCTATGGATGCGCCATTTCTGGGGCGGCTGATGGCTGGTGTTTCTAGCCTGGGAGGGGGCCAATATTCATGGCACCCTTCCTGGGCTATTAATATCAGCCCCCAGCTGTCTGCCTAGCCTTTGCTAGCTATTAAAATAGGGGGGACCCCACGTCAATTTTTTGGATGGTCCCCCATTTTAATAGCTAGTAAAGGCTAGGCATTCAGCTGGGGGCTGATATTAGTAGCCTGGGAAGCTCCGTGGGTATTACCCCTTCCCAGGCTTCAAACATCTGCCCCAGCCGTCTGCTTAACCTCCGCTAGAGCCTAAAATTATGGGGAACCCCACGCCAATTTTTTTTTAAATAAATCCTTTATTTTAACACTAAATGACAAGTACAGTAATCAACACTGTCACTGTACTTCATATATATGTGACTGACATGTTTCTATCTATATAATCTATGTGTGATTCTCGTGATTCTCTATTCCTTCTATTCTAAATTGTCGGGTACCGCTGCTGAATTGCCGGCTGGCTTTTTTAAAGAGACGGTGCATGAAAACACTAATATTTTTTTTAATAAATCCTTTACACTAAATGACAAGTACAGTAATCAACACTGTCACTGTACTTCTTATATATGTGACTGACATGTTTCTATCTATCTAATCTATGTGTGAAGCTCTATTCTTTCGGTTCTAAATTGTCGGGTACCGATGTATGCCGCTGCTGAACTGCCGGCTTTTCATGTTTCACTGTGAGCACTGTTCCCATCGATTAGGGCAATCACTGTAATGCCACAACCACCATGGCTGTGGCATTACAGTGAGTGGCAGACAATCCCTGCATGATTGAAATCCAGTTACGCTTTTGGTGCACGAACAGTTATCGAACATAACCTCGAACAGCCGATTTTTTTGCTAATCGTTCGGGTTCGTCGAACAACTCGAACACCGCCCAAAACAGCTCGAATTTGAGATTGGCGAACAGTTCTAGTCGAACACCGCTCATCTCTAGTGAGGACTCAAGAGGTTCCACACATTTCTTGAGTAGAGACCTGTGAAAGACATTGTGGACCTTAAGGGCTTGAGGTAGCTTAAGACAAAACGCTGTTGGGTTAATGACAGCAATTATTTTATAGGGACCAATAAACCTAGGTCCCAGCTTCCAAGAAGGAACTTTCAACTTGATATTCCTGGTAGACAACCACACAAAGTCATTCATATTCAGGTCCGGACCTGGCAAGCATTTTCTGTCAGCCATACATTTGTACCTGTCTCCCATGCTCTTCAAATTACTCAGAACCCCCTGCCACACCAAGTAGAGCAATGAAGCAAAACGTTCCTCCTCAGGAACTCCCGAAGCTCTTCCCCCACTAAAAGTACCAAACTGTGGATGGTAACCATATGCACCAAAGAACGGTGACCTGCCAGTAGATTCTTGACGATGATTATTAATGGCAAATTCTGTCAGCGGTAAGTAGGATGCCCAATCCTTCTGATTTTCAGAGACAAAACACCTGAGGTAGGTCGCTAAATTATGATTGACGCGCTCGGTCTGTCCATTCGACTGAGGATGGAAGGCAGAGGAAAAGGACAGCTGCACCCCAAGTCGAGAACAGAATGCTTTCCAGAACTTGGAAACAAACTAGGTCCCCAATCTGACACCACATCGGAGGGAACCCTGTGAAGCTTCACAATCTCCTTTATAAATACCTGAGCAAGAGATGGTAATGCAACGAAGTGAACCATTTTATTGAACCAATCTACAGCCACCAAAACCATCTTTTTTGCCTGCAGAAACCAGTAGGTCAGTAATAAAATCTATGGACAAGTATGTCCATGGCCTGCTAGGGATAGGTAGTGGAAAAAGAGTGCCAGACGGACGTGTATGCAACACTTTAGAAGGCGCGCAAATACTACAAGCAGATAAGTGTGCAACCACATTCCGATGCAACCCCGGCCACAAAAAACGACGAGAGAGGAGGTCCGTGGTTGCCTTACCACCTGGATTACCAGCAAGCACAGAGTTGTGATGTTCCTTAATTACTTTGCAGCACACATTAGATGGTACAAATAACCTTCCTGAAGGGAAGGAGGCAGCGGCGTCCCCCTGGGCCTCCAACACCTCACTCTCCAGTTCAGGGTACAATGCCAAAATGACTTCCCCCTTCTGTAATAACGAGTCAGTGTTCTCATGGTCACCACCACCAGGGAAGCTCTGGGATAAAGCATCAGCCTTAACATTTTTGACCCCTGGACAAAAGTGACAACAAAATTGAACCTAGTAAAAAAACAGGGACCACCTGGCTTGCCTAGGGTTGAGACGTTTAGCTGATAGGAGGTATGACATAAGAATGCTCAGTAATAAAAGTAATAGGATGGACAGCCCCCTCCAACCAACGTCGCCATTTTTCGAATGCCAATTTGATCGCCAAAAGTTCCCCATTACCCATGTCATAATTTCTCTCAGCCGAAAACAATTTCTTAGAAAAGAAAGCGCATGGACGACATTTACCGTGGGACACATCAACTGCCACAATAAAGGGTTGGGAAACATAGAGTTGACTGAGTATAGGTGCTGTGGCAAAACAGTTCTTTAAGGAGGAAAAAGCCTGCAGGGAGTCATCCGACCATTTGGAAAAATCAGACCCCTTCCTAGTCATGTCAGTAAGGGGTTTCACAATTACTGAATAATATTGGATGAATTTCCGGTAAAAATTAGTAAAGCCCAGAAAATGTAGAACCTTCAGGTTCTGGGGATGGTCCCAATCAAGGACAGCACGGATCTTCTCCGGATCCATCTGAAAACCAGAAGATGACAACAGGTACCCCAAAAACTGCACCTCCTGGACAGTGAGAACACATTTTTCTAGTTTGGCATATAGTTTGTTATCCCTTAATATCTGGAACAGCTATTTAACATGCCCCCGATGTTTTCTCCACATCAGGTGAATAAACCAAAATATTGTCCAGATAGACCACCACAAACCTCCCCACCAAATGATGGAAAATATAATTTATGAAATGCTGGAACACCAAAAGGCATAACCAGACTCTCAAAATGCCCTCCAGGATTATTGAACGCTGTTTTCCATTCATCCCCTTCTCTGATTCTAATCAGATTGTAGGCTCCCCTTAGATCCAACTTGGAGAATACCTTAGCTCCCACAACCTCGCTGTAAAAATCTGGAATCAGAGGAAGAGGGTATGAATCTCAGATGTTAATTTGATTTAATTCCCGGATATCTAAACAGGGATGTAAGCCGCCATCTTTTTTTCCTTCACAAAGAAGAACCCTGCCGCCACGGGCGAAGATGAGGGTCTGATATGTCCCTTCCCCAGACTTTCTGCAATAAAATCCTTCATGGCTTGTCTCTCAGGGCCAGAAAGATTATACAGTCTGGACTTCTGTAGTTTAGCTCCGGGAGTCAGGTTAATAGGACAGTCATATGCATGATGAGGAGGCAAATCATGACACCCCCTCTCAAAATAAATGTCCTCAAAACCAGACAGAAAAGCAGGTAATATTTCTGTAGAGACTGTAGAAAGGGAAATATCCAAACAGTTCACATGGCAGAAATCTCCCCATTCAATGATCTCCCTGGCTTGCCAATCCACCAATGGATTATGTTTCACCAACCAGGGTAGACCCAAAACAATTGGGGTGGGAAGACTGTCCAGGACATAGCAAGGGATTATCTCAGAATGAACCGACCCCACCCTCAGTTTTACATAATGTACAATCTGAGTTAGAGCTTTCTGTGCAAGTGGCGCTGAGTCGATGACAAAGATGGGAATAAGCTTAGCTAAAGTACAGCAAGCAAGACCATGAGTTCTCACAAACTTAGTATCAACCAAACCATGCAGACTCCAGCTCCACTGTCAAACACAGACATTTTCCCAGTTTTGCTCTCTAGCACCACCTCTGCTGTCAGGACAAACTGGGAACTGCAGGTTGACGATAAATATACCCCTTGCTTATGCAACTCCAGACTACCAAGGGTTAATAGAGTCTCCTTTTGCTTAGGAATCGAAGGACAGGCCCCAATAAAATGTTCCTTTTTCCCACAAAAAACAAAACAAATCTACGATGCAGAGGTGCCCCCTAACTGCATGGGGTCCTCTCCCTCCCCCAATACTGGTCCACCGCCAGACCGCTCCCCTGGCGAGGGGCATAACCCCGACAAGAAGGCCCCGGTGAAGGTGGTCTCACCCACCTATCCCGAAGGTGTCTATCAACGCGTATAGCCAACGACATGGCAGCCTACAAGGACGCAGGGGTTTCATACACTGCCAAAGCATCTTTCAACCTTTCAGTAAGGCCCTGACAAAGTTGGCTTCTAAGAGCTGAGTCATTCCATTTTGTATCCGTTGCCCACCTACAGAATTCTTAGCTGTACGTCTCAACTGACCAATTCCCCTGCAGGATGCGATGCAGCCTAGACTCAGCCAAGGCGACTCAGTCAGGGTCATCATAGATGAGGGCCAGGGTCCCAAAAAAAACCTCCACAGACTGGAGACAAATCGAATCCTGTGGCAAAGAAAAAGCCCAGGATTGAGGAGCTCCCTGCAGCAGTGAGATCACAATTCCCACTTGTTGCTCCTCACTTCCAGAGGAGTAATGACGAAGTTTAAAGTACAGTTTGTAGGCCTCCATGAACACAAAAAAATTGTCCCTACCTCCTGAAAACTTGTCCTGGAGGGCAACCTTGGGTTCAAGCTGGACCGGCCTACCTGCAGAGACCCCCACATTAGCGACCTGTAGCCGCTGATGCTGTTGCTGGACCACACAGCGTAGGCCAGTCACCTCCAGACACAGACAGCGCAGCTGCTCTGCAAGCTATGCAACTGAAACCATATCAAGGGAGAAAGGAAAAAAAAAAAACACGCCCGAAAAAAAACCCACAATTAAACCCATGTGTCAGTCTTTTGTTGTTTTTTTCCTAAATGTGCACGGCCGGTGATAATGTCACGCACAGTGTAGGATAGACAAAATGCAAGAAGGGAGCCCAGACACTAGGGAAAGGGGCAGTGGAGACCTCCTAGGTTGATATAATATCACCTTGTCTCCCCTACCGTCCCTATATTGGTTCCTCAGCAATCGCTGAACAGGAAACCTAAGCCCTATAAATCCCTGGAGCTAGGCCCTGGATATGGAAGGGGGGAGGGTGGGGGAGCACTGGTCAGTCCCCACTATAAGCTAAAGACAACAAGGGGAAGAAACTTAGCTTGAGCCGACTTCAGAGAGATTACACCAAACGTCCTCCAAGCACCAAAGAGGACGTAAGCAGACTGCAAATGCACCGAGCCTTCACAAGGGAACATGTGAATATCACCGGCCCCTCCCTGCAGCAAACTGAAAGTATTTAAACACCCAGGCCAGGGTGTCAATCAGAACAGGAGGGAGGTAGCCACTGTGTCCTAAAGTAAGACAGATTTAAGAAGGCGTCTGTAATGCCAAACGACGTGACCTTCTGCAACCAGCTGCAGAACGACTGTCTACATCTGACACACCCGTGACAGTAACATGGCATGGGGTGGAAACCATGGGCAAGATACTTGTCTCTTGCACCCCAGCATGTTACATGAAGGTGGAGGTCCTGGCTGGGTGTGTGGACTTGTGCTGCAAGTGCACTACGCACGTGCAGGACGCATGTTAACAATCTTGAAAAGGTGCCAGGTCCACATTTCGTTATAATGTAATGTACCAATATATTAGCGACTGAACATAATATACAAAATAGGGAGCACTAGAGTCTATATTGCTAAAAAGTTTAGATTTTTATTAAGGTACAAAGTTAAAAAAACAAACAAAAGAAAGATACATATTATTACTGTATATTCACAAAAAGATATAATGGGTACATGTACAAATCAGTAGATCCCAAGGTATATACTGTAGGTTGATAGTTGGGTCAAGATACAATTAAGTTGATGATATCAAACAGACCTAGATTAATATTATAAATGCTCAGGCCACTTAAAAATGACGATAGATAATATTCATGATGAATAATTCATTATACCAGTGCTATATGTATATGTTGTTTAAATAGGTATTTTCTGTATGCTTTATGGCCATACCAGAGCATTTATAATATAAATCTAGGTCTGTTTGATATCATCAACTTAATTGTATCCTGACACAACCCTTGACCTATATATGTTGGGATCTACTCACTGATTTGTATATGTACCCATTATATGTTTTTATGAATATAATTTTATGTATCTTACTTTTGTTTGTTTTTTTAACTTTGTACCTTAATAAAATCTAAACTTTTTAGCAATATAGACTCTAGTACTCTCTATTTTGTATGTTACCAATCTTGCTGGTTTGCCAGGTCACATGTTTCACAGTTCACTTTTTACTGAATGGGTACTTGGTATGGAATATATACAAGAGATAGCGCGTACACAGTCTTATGATGTTTCCTTTACAACTCAAAGCATTTTCCACACAGTTTCCATCCTTCTTTTTTCTACTGTTCTTTGTCTTCACCTTTATTGTTTCTACTGGTCCTCTGTTTCCACTGTTCCTCACTACTTCACCACAACCCAGGCTGACACTTCAGTGCTGCTTAGGAAGAGTCATGTACTCGTCCCACGATTCTGTGTCTTCTTTTCTCTAAGGGTGCCAATATGGCAGGTACTTATCTTCTCTAGTGCTGTTGCTCTGGAACTCCCACCTGGGGCACTTTACTCATCTCATGTGCTCAGTCCTGTTTAGCAAAAAGAAAAAAGGCTGGCGTAGCAATAAACCACCAAATATTATAAAGCTCATTTTATTGAAACACATTAAAAACAATATATTAAAAGTGTCTGTGAGGTCAATGATAAGAGGAACCAAGAAAAATGAAGAACAGTCAGTGTACATTGTCACCAATGGGAAAGGCTAAAATTAATGGTCCATATATAACACTGAATATGGGGAATATTATATGTTCATAGTGTAATAGTAGAAAATTAAGATGATCCTCACCAACCCTATAGCTTGGTAAACCATGTACAGAGTACAAAAACAGAGATATTTACATAGATTAAGGTGTACATCCGATAACAACCCAAATCATGAATAAGTGTAAGGGTATAAATAGTCCCAAATAATCAAGCGGGAAGAATAGGAATGCACACAGAATCTGAAAAGGACCAACCCATTAATGTGACCTCAATAATTATTTATGGATAATGATCACATCAAGGTATTAGACTTACCCATAGTATATAAGGTAAACGCTGTCCACACTGCCCATGCGTTTCACCTTGTTGCTTCCTCAAGGGGATGTATAGTGCTGTTTAAACCTGTTACCTTCAAGAGTTATAAACTCTGGGACTTGTGGCAATGAGTCCTCTCCCAGGACCCGTCTCTGGAAGATCACTCTGTCTCAGTCCCTTCTTCTCTGGATCTCGCTATCCCTTTCCTTCCATCTCCTCTCATTTAGGAACACCCCAAAATGCGGCACTGCTCTCATTGGACCTTAGATCCTCTTGCTATGCACTCCAGGCCCTATCTGTCTCACCACCAGGAAGTCCTCTCTGATCTTGAAACATATCCCCTCCCTCTCTGGGCTAACTCTTAACTCTCACTGTCCCTCTCAGCTACCTGTTGCTGGGCATAATACAGCTTGATCACTAACAATGCAAATCATTACACATACAAACATCATTAACGCATAACATTATGCACGTTACACAGCACAACATGGCATTACATCACATAGCACTAAACTTGTCTCTTCAAGGGGGAATATAGGCAACATGCCCATCTCCTTACACACGCACTATAGTTATATTAGTCAAGGCAGATATGTTACCAATGTCTTAATGCCTTCCCCACACCCACTGTGTAATTGGTGCCTGTGCCCATCTTGCTCTCTTCCATCCATGTGCCCAAACACCCAAGTACTCTATATACTTCCTCATGTTTTTACAATAAATTAATATCTCACAATTGGCTTTTGGTACGCATGGTTTGCAATCTGCATGCCAGGCACATTGTACATTGTGGGCAGAAGGAGGAGCGATTAAAACTGCAGAAGGGGAAAGGCTGGGTAGCCATTTTACAGTCTGCTCTGCAGGTTTTACTAATGTCCAGACCTGTGACTGTCTGTCTCCTTTCTATTCAAAAGGGGAGTACATCTGGCTTTTTTAATTTACGTGCCTGGAAGTGTTTGGGGTCAACTCAGTTGAACTTGGAATGCCCCTTTAGCTTGTGTGCTTTGGATCACGATCTTGCATTTCTGCTGTTGTTGGGTGTTCTTTCCTCCAAACACCGTGTTGTGCATTTTGCTAAAAAGTTTACATTTTTCTTAGTCTGTCCATTGAACATGTTTACAGAAGTATTCACCTGGTCTCAGGCAAACATAAGAAAGGAAGTAGCAATTTTTAGAAAAGGATGCAGCGGCTCCCTTTGTTTTCCGCTCTTGAACACCTCTTGTTCAGTGTTTTACTAGTAATGGACATATGAACATAGGTTTTCGTAGTTTTGTAAAGTCCACAGTAGGCATTCTGCTGTCACCATTACATTCTTTTTCACTTTCACTGTTATACACTTGGAGTGATCTTACGAAGACTCTAGCAAGAGAAGCAGCAGCTCTAAATTTTCTCCATTTGTAGACAATTCATTTCCTCTGGGATTGACGTACATTCAGATCATTATTTAGTAGTGTTGAGCGAGCACTAAAATGCTCGGGTGCTCGAAGCTCGGGCCGAGCTCGCCGTGATACTCGGGTGCTTGACCCGAGCAACGAGCCCAATGTTAGTCTATGGGAGACTCGAGCATTTTTGCGGTGGCACCCCAGGCAGTCTTTTAAAAGCCTAAAAAGTGCCCAAAACGATAGTGACAGTGCTCAAATGACATGGGGACAGCATGGGGATCACCCCAGGAAGCATTTCTGACCCCCAGGTCACTGCTGTCAACAACGTGGTCAGAGGTATTAAGCCACTTTTACGGGCTCACAATAAAACATTCAAAAACAAAACTGAAACTTTTTTCCTGTGAAATATGTTAAGGAACATCCTTTCCAGGGTAAAGACTTGTGTATAAGTTAAAATAAATGACCAAAAACAAAAATACTCCTCCACACCTTTGGCTATGTTCACAAGTAGCATTTTTTTATGCGTTTTTGCACTGTTGTATTGCTTTCAACTATGACAAATGCATTCACCGTGAAATGTCATTTTAACATTTTACAACCTTATCTGGCCATGTGCTGTGTGACACATGCATAAAGTGCTGAAAAGACAAGGGAACAGCATGGGGAAGACCCCTGGAAGCATCTCTGACTCCCAGGTCACTGTCTAAAAGTGTGCCCATCATAAGTGATCCTTACCGCATCAGAAGATGCAGACTTGCAACTATCCCCATGCAAGTTCTAGTCCCAGGGCAGTGTTCAATTGTACCTCCCCCATTCCTTGCAATACAAGCTCAAGTATGCAGCCTGCCACCCACCCACCCCCAGGCTGCAATACCATACTGCTTGCTTCCTTGAACTTGAAATTGGGCCTTTTAGGCATGTGGAGGCGGAATCTGGCCACCACATCATGGCTGTGTTGGCGGCCTGGAATCCATACTCAGTCCCCAGCCGCCCGGCGGCCGGGTGTCCATACTCGGTCCCCAGCCGCCCCGCGGCCGGGTTTCCACACACGGTCCCCAGCCGCCTGGGGGCAGCCGGGTGTCCATAAACGGTCCCCAGCCACCCCTATTTCTCCTTGGAACATCCCCCCACACACTTTTCTTAGCCCGGCCTGCTTTAGGCAGCATTGGACGAGCCCACCAGAGAACCAGACTCCTCTGGTGGGCCCTGACTTCTCCATCGGTGGAGTTGAGAGTGCCAAGGTGAGGAGCATGATGATGATGACAGAAGTTAGCATCTGCTATGTTTTCTTTTAATGCAAGTGTAAGTGTGCAGCCTGCCATCCACCCACCCCCAGACTGCAATTCCATACTGCTAGCTTGCACTTGAAATGGGGCCTTTTAGTTTGGAGGAGGCCGAAGCTGGCCACTACCTCATGGCTGCTTCGGCAGCGAGGTATCCATACTCAGTCCCCAGCCGCCCATATTTGTCCTGGTGTGCCTTATACATAAGATTAAGCGCGTATACCAAAACATTACCTGTGCCCTCCCCAGTGCATTTAGTGGAAAGGAGAGCCTATTCCGCTGTAGTGTGTGCATGCCAAACCCCTGTTCATGGTACATGCAAAGATGCCTCCCACCTTGCACCTGTCGTTGCAGACTTGCAACTATACCCATTCAAGTCCTTGTCCCAGGACAGTGTTCAATTGTACCTTTCCCATTCCTTGCAATGCAAGCGCAAGTATGCAGCCTGCCACCCACCCACCCCCAGGCTGCAATACCATACTGCTTGCTTGCTTGCACTTTAAATTGGGCCTTTTAGGCATGTGGAGGCGGAATCTGGCCACCACGCCATGGCTGTGTCGGCGGCCTGGTATCCATACTCAGTCCCCAGCCGCCTGGTGGCCGGGTGTCCCCGCTTGCTCCACAGCCTCCAGGGGGTGGCCGGGTGTCCATACTCGGTCCCCAGCCACCCCTATTTGTCCCGGTAACCTTTCCCACACTTTTCTTAGCCTGGCCTGCTTTAGGGCAGCATTGGCCGAGCCCACCGGAATATCAGACTCCTCCGGTGGGCCCTAGCTTCTCCATCAGGGGAGTTGAGAGTGCCAAGGTGAGGAGCATGATGAGGATGATAGAAGTTAGCATCTGCTTTGTTTTGTTGTAATGTAAGCGCATGTATGTAGTAGCGGCTAGGCCTGAGGTGGTCAGCGTTTTGGCGCATATCCTACCTCCTCTGAGGATTGCTGGATGTTTTCCTGATACTATCCAAGTTCTATGACTCCCGTTAAAACAAAGCTTCAGGTGATAAACGATGGATAAGGTAGTGGCAAAGGAGAAAGAGCAGGAGGAACAGGGACCATTCACATCAATATCAGGCCAGTCAACCAGATATGTCTTGTAGGATATGTTTCTGTAACAAAAGGAGCGGTTCGGCTACACAGTTATAGGGCATACAGTGAGTGCAATGCCTACCAAAAATTTCGAGCCACTCCAATGCCCCTTGGAAATGACATGGTGGTCAGAGGGCGTTAACTAAACCTTTTTTTCCATTTATAGCAACTGGGTCTCCCGTGCACTGTTGGCCTAAGCAGTGAATGGAAGGCTTTCCAAAAATTATGAGGAACTGCAATGCCCCTTACAAGAGCCATGTGTGGCACCCCAGGGGTCTGGTCACCACAGTAATAGAGATATTACGTCGGAGAGCAAGTGGGAGGTTTCCTGGTCAGGATCCCTTAAACATGCAACATCCTCCTGCCCCAATCCTGGGAGGGGAGAATTCTGCCCTTATAAACTGGATCTGGGGCGGGGTTGAGTGAGTCAGAGAACAGTCAGAGTCAGAGTGAGAGCAAGGGAAAGTAACAGCAAGGAGCTCTGTAGGAGCTAGGAGCTAAAGACCAGGGGCTGTAAGCTGAGCAGAGCTCGCCCTGGCAGAAGACAATAGGAACCAGACACAGGAGTCCGAAGCTGTGAGGACTTATATATCCAGCAGCAGAAACCAGCCGGCAGGGGATTTCAGGTCCTCTGGCCATAGAAGCCCGGAGGCTCAGTCACAAGCAAGGGACCAGCACCGCCGTCGTGGAGCGGAGGCTAACAGAAGGTCCCAAGTCACTAGCCATACGGGTGAGCACTACACGGTACACTCAGGGACGTGGGCTACTTCTACCCGCTTACAGCAAGGTAGCCAGGAAGAGTGCAGACAGACGGGGAGGCCTACAACTCCACCTGGCCAGGGGAACTCCTGCTTGCTCACAGACTGACCAGGCCTCTTATGCTAGCCAGTACTCCCGGGAGGGTCTACCTTATAATCATCAGTAAAGACCCTGAACTGCACAGCAAAGACTCTGAGTCATTCCTGCTGTGCTCGTGCACCATCACCCCCATCATCCACACTCACTGCCCTGAGGCTATACTCCTCCCGAGGGGAGTTATCCCATTCTATGCTGCGCTCACAACACCAGCCTCAGCGGTCTGCCTCGCAGCGGTGGTACTCCCTGACCGCAATTCACGGGTGGCGCAGTTGGACAATTAACCTCAAAACCTAAGAAAGACTGTGTAATGCACACGCCCGGGCTGAGCGGCGTGTGCGTGCGATTCCACTTGACCGTGCCGGAGAGTGAATGCCTGGAGGGGCGAAACTAGGTATTCACCCGATCCGACCAGGGTCGCACGATGGCATACGACGCCAGTGCACCAAGGAGGAACCGAGCAGAGGGACCAGGTGCTACTCCCGGACAGACCCCGGACACGGCTGTTGACCCACACAGGGGAATACAGGAACAGACAGGTTAGGCTGGCACACAGACTGGTGGGTATAGGCAGGCACGACTGGTATGCAGGCAGGCGGGTATGCAGGCAGGGGGGTACAGGCAAGCACGGCTAGAGTGCAGACAGGGAGGCGCTAGCAGGTAGGAACACAGGCGGGATAGGACCCAGTACACACTGGGACTCAGGAACAGAACCACAGATGTGGCGGACAAACACAGCAGAGTGAGGCCGCCCAGAGAGGCGAGCGAGAGCAGGGCAGGATGAGACCGCCCAGAGAGGCGAGCGAGAGCAGGGCAGGAGGAGGCCGCCCGGAGCGGCGAGCAAGAGCAGAGCAGGACAAGGCCGCCCGGAGCGGTGAGCAAGAGCAGAGCAGGACGAGGCCGCCCGGAGCGTTGAGCAAGAGCAGAGCAGGACGAGGCCGCCCGGAGCGGCGAGCAAGAGCAGAGCAGGACAAGGCCGCCTGGAGCGGCGAGCAAAGACAGAGCAGCCTATAACCGCCGGAGCGGTGAGCAAAGGCAGAGCAGGCTAGAACCGCCGGAGCGGAGGGCAAAGGCAGAGCAGGCTAGAACCGCCGGAGCGGTGAGCAAAGGCAGAGCAGGCTAGAACCGCCGGAGCGGTGAGCAAAGGCAGAGCAGGCTAGAACCGCCGGAGCGGTGAGCAAAGGCAGAGCAGGCTAGAACCGCCGGAGCAGTGAGCAAAGGCAGAGCAGGCTAGAACAGCCGGAGCGGAGGGCAAAGGCAGAGCAGGCTAGAACCGCCGGAGCGGTGAGCAAAGGCAGAGCAGGCTAGAACCGCCGGAGCGGTGAGCAAAGGCAGAGCAGGCTAGAACCACCGAAGCGGTGAGCAAAGGCAGAGCAGGCTAGAACCGCCGGAGCGGTGAGCAAAGGCAGAGCAGGCTACAACCGCAGGAGCGGTGAGCAAAGGCAGAGCAGGCTAGAACCGCCGGAGCGGTGAGCAAAGGCAGAGCAGGCTAGAACCGCCGGAGTGGTGAGCAAAGGCAGAGCAGGCTAGAACCGCCGGAGCGGTGAGCAAAGGCAGAGCAGGCTAGAACCGCCGGAGCGGTGAGCAAAGGCAGAGCAGGCTAGAACAGGGCTCTGTTCACACGGAACAGACAGGAAGGGAAAGGCAGAACCAGATACCCACAGGGTACTTGCAGTGAAGTAGCGAGTGGACCACCAACTCACAAACGGGAGTACAGAGACAACGAGCAGGAGTTAGGTACGAGTTCAGACTCTGCAGAAAAAGGAAAGGTACGGACATAGAGAAACACGGGAAAACAGGCTAGAAGGGAATACAGACAAGAACAGACAAAGTAGAAAGATACAGGAGCGGGTCTAGGAATGCAGCCCCTAGAAGGCGGGAGGAACAGGCCAGGAGCGTGTTCAGACAGGACAGACTAGATACAGGAGCGGGTCTAGGAATGCAGCCCCTAGAAGGCGGGAGGAACAGGCTAGGAGCGTGTTCAGACAGGACAGACAAGATACAGGAGCGGGTCTAGGTATGCGGCCCCTAGAAGGCAAGACGAACAGGCAAGGAGCGTGTTCAGACAGGCCTGGAAATACAGCCTCCAGGATAGGCAGACAAGAGAACACAGAAGGGGACCTGGCACATTCAGAGTGAAAGACCACACTGAATGAAACACAATGTTAGAACCTTGCTCTTAGTTTTTTTCCTTTGCTGGTCACATGACCTTGTTGGCCTATTTAATCCTGCTCCGCCCTTCTGGCTTTGCTGGACTTCATTGTATAACTACTTTCTAGCTAGCCTGTGCTCTGTATCTAACTCTGTTAGTTTGCTTGGTCTACGGACCTCTATGTTCTATATATTTTGTTTGTTCGTCTGTCTGCTACTATTTCTGTTAGGAGGTGTCCCATTTTCCTCCCAGTCCTTAGTACTTGTAGGGATTCCTTCCCCACATCTATAGGTCTCCGTACAGACTAGCTTAGGACTTTAGCAGGTCTGATCGCAGGATCAGGTTCCCTGTTACATCGTAGGGATTCAGCTGAGTTCTATCGTAGGGACAGATCTCCTCTCTTTCCTTAGCTCTGGTAGCAGAACATAACAGTAAGTCCAGCCTGCAAATTCTCTAAGGAAAGATTTTTCTGTTCCATCATGGTGTCGGTTCAGGATTTGGCTAAACACCTGCAGGGACTCTCTCTGGAGGTGGCCGAGCTCCGTCAGCACGTGAGTAACTGTCCTGGAGCACATTTCTTGGAGCCTAAGGTATGTTTGCCGGATTTATTTTTTGGTGAACACCGAGAATTTTTTTCATTTAAAAATGCTTGCTTATTGTATTTTCGTTTGAGACCCAAGTCCTCTGGGGATGAATCCCAGCGCATAGGGTTCATAATGTCACTTTTGCGCAAAGAGCCTCAGGAGTGGGCCTTTTCTTTGCAACCTAGTGATACATGCTTCAGATCAGTGGATAGTTTTTTTTCTGCTTTGGGACTATTATATGATGATTCTGACCGTGTCGCATCAGCTGAGACTGAGTTGAGACGTTTGAAACAGGGATCAGGTAATGTGGAAAAATATTGTACTCATTTCCGTCGATGGTCTACTCAAACAGGGTGGAACGATTCTGCTCTGAAAAGTCTATTTCTTGCTGGGCTCAATGAAAGGGTTAAAGACCTGCTAATTGCTTATCCTACACCTGAAGATTTGCAACAGGCTATGCAATTAGCTATACGGGTGGATAGGAGACTGCGTGCAAGGGTTAATGAGAGCAAATCCTCTGCTATGTCAGTTTCTGGTTATGAGAATGTGTGTACTAACAGTGGTGAACCGATGGAGATTGGATCGGTGGCACCTCGCTCTCAAGAAAAAGACCGTCGATTTTCTGAAGGCTTGTGTTTCTATTGCGGAAAATCTGGTCATTTGATTAAAGGCTGTGAGCTTCGTATGAAGAAAGAAAAAAAAATGGTCAGTCATGCCCGTATTGCCTGTTTAAATTCCAAGGGTGTATTTTTAGCTGCTTCCACGATTGCTCAGGAAAAATTAATGGAATTTCGGGTGTTTGTTGATTGTGGGTCTACTCTGAATGTAATTGATGGGGGATTCTTGGAAAGACTCAATTTAAAACCCGAACCTTTATCATCCCCCATTGCTGTGGTTTCTGTGGATGGTTCCCCTTTGAAGAATATTACTCTCAAGGTCTGTGAATTTCCTCTCACTATTAATGGTGTTCACCATGAGAAATTGGATTTGGTAGTTTTGAATAACTTGCCTTCTCCAGTAATATTGGGATTGCCCTGGTTAAAATTTCACAATCCTGTACTGGATTGGTCTACCAGTGAAATTAAATCCTGGAGCCATAAATGTTATGACAAGTGTTGTAACGGGCGTATTGCAGCTTTGGATAGGGGAGAATTGCCTGTTCCTATTCAGGATTTTTGGAGAGTTTTTTCTGAGAAGGAATCGCAGGTTTTGCCTCCCCATAGAGACTATGATTGTTCTATTGAATTTGTCCCTGGAGCGACTCTTCCTAAAAGTCGTTTATTTAACCTTACTATTCCTGAGAGGAAGGCTTTGGAGGAATACATACAGACAAGTTTGGCCGCCGGTCACATTAGGCCCTCTAAGTCTCCTGTGGCGGTTGGATTTTTTTTTGTAAAAAAAAAGGACGGCGGTTTACGTCCTTGTCTGGATTTTCGTGAGATTAACAAAATTACTGTACGCAATCCTTACCCACTGCCATTGATTCCTGATCTGTTTAACCAGTTAATGGGGGCCAAGTGGTTCTCTAAAATTGACCTTAAGGGGGCATACAATCTGTTGCGCATGAAGGAGGGTGATGAATGGAAGACTGCTTTTAACACTCCTGTGGGTCATTTTGAGAACCTGGTTATGCCTTTTGGTCTTACTAATGCTCCTGCATTTTTTCAGAATCTTATGAATGACATCCTTAGACCTTTGATCGGCAAAAATGTGGTTGTGTATTTGGATGACATTTTGATTTATTCGCCGGATCTGGAGTCTCATTGGCGGAGCGTACGTGAGGTATTACAGTTATTAATGGACAATTCGCTTTTTGCTAAGCTGGAGAAATGTGAGTTCGCTGTACAGAGAATTAGTTTTTTGGGTTACATTATCTCCAGCGAAGGTTTTGAGATGGACCCGGTTAAAGTTCAAGCTGTACAGGAATGGCCTAGGCCTATTGGTTTGAAATCGATACAGAGGTTTTTGGGTTTCGCCAATTATTACAGAAAATTCATAAAAAAATTTTCTAGTATTGTCAAACCTCTGACCGATCTCACCAGGAAAGGTGCTGATGCGGTTCAGTGGTCTTCTGAGGCCATTGAAGCTTTTGTGTATCTCAAGGAGAGGTTCACCTCTGCTCCCATCCTTATGCAGCCTGATGTGACTAAGCCGTTTTTGGTTGAGGTTGATGCTTCCTCTGTGGGGGTTGGCGCAGTATTGTCTCAGGATAACGGGGATGGATTACATCCCTGTGCCTTTTTTTCAAAAAATTTTTTCGGAGACTGAACTGAATTATGATATTGGTAATCGGGAATTATTGGCTATTAAACTCGCATTTGAACACTGGCGCCACTTCTTGGAAGGTGTGGAATTTCCCGTTCAGGTTCTTACGGATCATAAAAATCTGATATATCTTGATGCTGCCAAGCGCCTGAATGCCCGTCAGGCTAGGTGGGCACTGTTTTTCTCGCGGTTTAATTTCTCCGTTACTTACATCCCTGGTACTAAGAATGTTAAGGCGGATGCCTTGTCTCGCAGTTTTTCTCCCATAGTCGGTGCTGAGAAAGAGGAGAACATTTTACAAGAAGGTGTTGTGATAGCTGCTTTGGACTCCGTTTTGGAAGATGAGATTCTTAAAGCACAGGAGAATGCCCCATCTAACACTCCTCATGGGAGGTTGTTTGTGCCTGGGACCTTTAGGAGAGATTTGTTTGTTGAGTGTCACGAATCTCGGTTGGCAGGTCATCCCGGAATCTCTGAGACCAAGAGACTGGTGGGTCGCAGTTTTTGGTGGCCTGGATGGCAGAAGGAAGTCATTAAGTGGGTGCGTCAATGTACTATTAGTGCTAGATCTAAGTCCTCACATACTCCTGCTGCGGGGTTGCTTTGTCCTTTGGAGGTTCCCAGTGCTCCTTGAACACATTTGGCTATGGACTTTATAACTGACCTTCCCCCCTCTGAGGGTTTTACTGTCATCTGGGTGGTCGTGGACCGTTTTAGCAAGATGTGTCACTTGGTTCCCTTCGTCAAACTGCCCTGCGCTAAAACTCTCGCTAAGGCCTTTGTCAAGGAAATTGTCAGACTTCATGGCGTTCCTACTGACATTGTTTCTGATAGGGGTCCTCAGTTCGTGGCTCGTTTTTGGCGTGCCTTTTGTGACAGGTTGGGAGTTCATTTGTCGTTCTCGTCCGGATATCATCCTGAATCTAATGGCCAGACAGAAAGGAAAAACCAGGATGTTGAGCAGTTCTTGCGTTGTTTTGTGGCAGACAATCAAGAGGGGTGGTCTGAGTTTCTGCCACTTGCTGAATTTGCTCTGAACAATCATACATCTTCTTCTGCTGGTTGTTCGCCTTTTTTTTGTTGTTCTGGGAGACATCCATCGTTTGGGTCGTTCTCCAAGTTGGGATCTGCCGTGCCTGAGGAGGAGAATTTTTCCAGTGATTTGGAGAGAGTTTGGACGGATGTGCGTGGTAATCTTCAGGAGGCCAACAGAAAATCTAAAGACTACTTTGATAAGAAACGACAGGAGGTTTTGTTCGCTGTTGGTGACATGGTTTGGTTGTCCTCTGGGAATCTGCGGTTGAGGATTCCTTCTAAGAAATTGGGTCCCAAGTTTGTAGGGCCCTTTAAGGTGCTTCAGGTTGTCAACCAATCTGCTGTTAGGTTGGAGGTTCCTACCTCCTGGAGAATTAATCCGGTATTTCATGTCTCTCTGTTAAAAAAAGCTGTTGTGTCGGATGGTGACGCCTCTGCCTCTGTTCCTCCGGTGGTGGAGGACGGGGAATATGAAATTTCTAGCATCCTTAACTCTAGACGGTATAGAGGTAGTTTGCAGTATCTTGTGGCCTGGAAAGGTTTCGGACCCGAGGATAACTCTTGGGTGAGGTCAGATGATGTTTCCGCGTCCAGACTTATCAGAGCGTTTCACAGGAGATTTCCTGATAAGCCTGGTCCTAGGGGATCCGGAGGATCCTCTTAGAAGGGGGGGTACTGTTAGAACCTTGCTCTTAGGTTTTTTCCTTTGCTGGTCACATGACCTTGTTGGCCTATTTAATCCTGCTCCGCCCTTCTGGCTTTGCTGGACTTCATTGTATAACTACTTTCTAGCTAGCCTGTGCTCTGTATCTAACTCTGTTAGTTTGCTTGGTGTACGGACCTCTATGTTCTATATATTTTGTTTGTTCGTCTGTCTGCTACTATTTCTGTTAGGAGGTGTCCCATTTTCCTCCCAGTCCTTAGTACTTGTAGGGATTCCTTCCCCACATCTATAGGTCTCCGTACAGACTAGCTTAGAACTTTAGCAGGTCTGATCGCAGGATCAGGTTCCCTGTTACATCGTAGGGATTCAGCTGAGTTCTATCATAGGGACAGATCTCCTCTCTTTCCTTAGCTCTGGTAGCAGAACATAACACACAATGCTCAGGCAGGGATTCATTGGAGCAGCTGGGTTAAATACCAGGTGATAGACAGCAATAGGCTGAGGACGCACAAGGGGTGTGCCTGCAGCAGGTACCAAAAGCAGGAAGTGATCGGGCGCCGCCCTTAAGCAGCAGACACAGAGGCAAGCAGACAGCATGGAGGGAAGCCAGGCTAGCAGACTGGACTGGAGACCAAGTGCGCGCTCTTGCACAGTGGGAGATGGACGCTGCCAGGTATGTTACAGACTGCCACTGGTTTGACCAGCCTGAGCCACGTGACCGGGTCACCGTCACGGAGACTACAGACCCTAGAGACTCGGCACCGGGTATCCCACACAC
Organism: Phyllobates terribilis; assembly: GCF_046119375.1. Classification (NCBI taxonomy): domain Eukaryota; kingdom Metazoa; phylum Chordata; class Amphibia; order Anura; family Dendrobatidae; genus Phyllobates; species Phyllobates terribilis. The sequence continues at coordinate 595,633,733 of NW_027362765.1, read as the reverse complement.
GTGTACACACGGCCCAGGGGGCGCGTCACATGCAGTACAGCATATTACAAACATAAGTCCCATTATTGGGGAGTGGGTGTCCCATGGTATTTGCTTATGCTTTCCAAGCAAAAGCTGCCAAAAATTAGGACGGAGCAACTTGCAATGCCCCTTACAAGAGCCATGCAGTACAGCATATTACAAACATAAGTCCCATTATTGGGGAGTGGGTCTCCCATAGTATTTGCTTATGCTTTGCAAGCAAAAGCTGCCAAAAATTAGGACGGAGCAACTTGCAATGCCCCTTACAAGAGCCATGCAGTACAGCATATTACAAACATAAGTCCCATTATTGGGGAGTGGGTGTCCCATGGTATTTGCTTATGCTTTCCCAGCAAAAGCTGCCAAAAATTAGGATGGAGCAACTTGCAATGCCCCTTACAAGAGCCATGCAGTACAGCATATTACAAACATAAGTCCCATTATTGGGGAGTGGGTGTCCCATAGTATTTGCTTATGCTTTCCCAGCAAAAGCTGCCAAAAATTAGGACGGAGCAACTTGCAATGCCCCTTACAAGCGCCATGCAGTACAGCATATTACAAACATAAGTCCCATTATTGGGGAGTGGGTGTCCCATAGTATTTGCTTATGCTTTCCCAGCAAAAGCTGCAAAAAATTAGGACGGAGCAACTTGCAATGCCCCTTACAAGAGCCATGCAGTACAGCATATTACAAACATAAGTCCCATTATTGGGGAGTGGGTGTCCCATAGTATTTGCTTATGCTTTCCCAGCAAAAGCTGCCAAAAATTAGGACGGAGCAACTTGCAAATTAGGACGGAGCAACTTGTAAATTAGGACGGAGCAACTTGCAATGCCCCTTACAAGAGCCATGCAGTACAGCATATTACAAACATAAGTCCCATTATTGGGGAGTGGGTGTCCCATAGTATTTGCTTATGCTTTCCCAGGAAAAGCTGCCAAAAATTAGGACGGAGCAACTTGCAATGCCCCTTACAAGAGCCATGCAGTACAGCATATTACAAACATAAGTCCCATTATTGGGGAGTGGGTGTCCCATAGTATTTGCTTATGCTTTCCCAGCAAAAGCTGCCAAAAGTTAGGACGGAGCAACTTGCAATGCCCCTTACAAGAGCCATGCAGTACAGCATATTACAAACATAAGTCCCATTATTGGGGAGTGGGTGTGCCATAGTATTTGCTTATGCTTTCCCAGCAAAAGCTGCCAAAAATTAGGACGGAGCAACTTGCAATGCCCCTTACAAGAGCCATGCAGTACAGCATATTACAAACATAAGTCCCATTATTGGGGAGTGGGTGTCCTATAGTATTTGCTTATGCTTTCCAAGCAAAAGCTGCCAAAAATTAGGATGGAGCAACTTGCAATGCCCCTTACAAGAGCCATGTAGTACAGCATATTACAAACATAAGTCCCATTATTGGGGAGTGGGTGTCCCATAGTATTTGCTTAGGCTTTCCCAGCAAAAGCTGCCAAAAATTAGGACGGAGCAACTTGCAATGCCCCTTACAAGAGCCATGCAGTACAGCATATTACAAACATAAGTCCCATTATTGGGGAGTGGGTGTCCCATAGTATTTGCTTATGCTTTCCCAGCAAAAGCTGCCAAAAATTAGGACGGAGCAACTTGCAATGCCCCTTACAAGAGCCATGCAGTACAGCATATTACAAACATAAGTCCCATTATTGGGGAGTGGGTGTCCCATAGTATTTGCTTATGCTTTCCCAGCAAAAGCTGCCAAAAATTAGGACGGAGCAACTTGCAATGCCCCTTACAAGAGCCATGCAGTACAGCATATTACAAACATAAGTCCCATTATTGGGGAGTGGGTGTCCCATAGTATTTGCTTATGCTTTCCAAGCAAAAGCTGCCAAAAATTAGGACGGAGCAACTTGCAATGCCCCTTACAAGAGCCATGCAGTACAGCATATTACAAACATAAGTCCCATTATTGGGGAGTGGGTGTCCCATAGTATTTGCTTATGCCTTGCAAGCAAAAGCTGCCAAAAATAAGGACGGAGGAACTTGCAATGCTGGCACCCTGGTGGTATAGTGGTGGTGGAGGCTGAGGATAAGGAGAAGAAGATTAAACAGCCGAAACGAGGAAGCGTATACCCATGTGTGGGTGTGAAGCGGTGCATGTGAATACACCTCCCGAAATAACACAGTGGATTTGACTTTATATTACTCTGCTGTCATTTGGTGGTGATGAGAAGTCTGGCCCAATCCAGCCCTTGTTCCTTTTGATAAGGGTCAGCTTGTCAGCATTGTCAGTTGACAGGCGAGTGCGCTTATCAGTTATAATTCCCCCAGCGGCACTAAAAACACGCTCCGATAACACGCTAGCGGCAGGGCAGGCCAGGACCTCCAAGGCGTACAGAGCAAGTTCATTCCAAGTGTCCAGCTTGGATACCCAATAATTAAAAGGCACAGAGGAATCACGGAGGACGCTGGTACGATCGGCAAGGTACTCCCTCACCATCTTTTGAAACTTTCCACTCCTTGTGAGAGTACCCCGCGCCTCAGGGCCTGTAAGCTGGGCGGGTGTCAGAAAACTGTCCCAGAACGTTGACAGTGTTCCCCTGCCTCTGCTGGATTGGAGTTGCATCTCTCTCGCCTGTACGCCTTTGTTGGGCAACGAACTGTGACCTCTGCCGCTAGCATGTTCAGATGGGAATTTTTTTAAGAGTTCTGCAGCAAGGGCCTTCTGGTATTGCCCCATTTTTGTAGACCTCTCCACCTCAGGAATAAGAGAGTGAAAGTTCTCCTTGTAGCGGGGGTCTACAAGTGTCACCAACCAGTAATAACTGTCACCCAACATTTTGACAACGCGTGGGTCACGGTTAAGGCAGCGTAACATAAAGTCAGCCATGCGTGCCAGACTGGTAACGGGCAAGATTTCCGTGTCCTCACCAAGATGACGACTGACCATGCTCTCCTCCTCCTCCTCCTCTTCCTCCTCCCCCCTGTCCTCAGGCCACCCACGCTGAACCGACGGTATGACACTTGTACAGGTACTACCGTCTACAACGCATGATAGCAGCTCCTGTTCTTCCTCCTCCTCCTCTCCCTCATTGTCCCCCAATGCACGTTGGGATGAGATGAGGCTGGGCTGTGTGTAATCGCCCGCTACGGCTTCTTGATCCATCTCATCATACTCTGGCTGCAATGCCTCCTCTTTAATTCTCTGCAGAGAGCGTTGCAAAAGACAGACAAGTGGGATGCTGACACTAATGATGGCGTCATCGCTACTCACCATCTTGTTGGCCTCCTCAAAGTTTGTCAGGATGGTACATATGTCAGACATCCAGGTCCACTCCTGAGGTCTTATGTGTGGAGTCTGACCTGAATATCGACGGCCTTGTTGCAGCTGGTACTCCACAACTGCTCTCTTCTGCTCACAAATCCTTTGCAACATGTGGAGGGTAGAGTTCCAACGTGTGGGGACATCACACACCAGTCGGTGTGCCGGAAGCTGCAAACGCTGCTGCAACACAGCAAGGGCGGCGGAAGCTGTAGCCGACTTGTGAAAATGAGCTGACAGGCGGCGTACTTTCACGAGCAGATCTGGCAACTCGGGGTACGATTTAAGAAACCGCTGAACCACGAGGTTAAGCACATGAGCCAGGCATGGTACGTGTGTGATCTCACCTCGCCTCAGAGCCGCCAGCAGGTTACGGCCATTGTCACACACGACCATGCCGGGATGTAGTTTCAGCGGTCTCAGCCACAGATCTGCCTGCTCTTTCACAGCTGTCCACAACTCACAAGCAGTGTGAGGTTTATCACCTAAGCTTATGAGTTTCGGCACAGCCTGTTGCCGCTTGGCGGAGGCAGTACTGCAATGCTTCCAGCTTGTAACTGATGTGGTGATATCTGAGATGGAGGCTGAACATGAGGAGGAGGAGGAGGAGGATGCGCAGGAGCTGTACACTGTGGGGGCAACTCTGACTGACATAGGGCCCGCATTCCTCGGTGTGGGGAGGATGTGTTCCGTCCCAAGGTCCGACTGGGTCCTGGCTTCCACTATGTTTACCCATTGTGCCGTCAGAGAGATGTACCGTCCCTGGCCACAAGCACTTGTCCACGTGTCTGTTGTCAGGTGGACTCTCCCAGTAACTGCGTTGTTGAGGGCACGGCAGATGCTTTGGGACACGTGCTTGTGTAGTGAAGGGATGGCACACCGGGCAAAATAGTGTCGGCTGGGGACCGAGTACCGAGGGACGGCCACCGCCATAAGATTGCGGAAGGATTCCGTCTCCACCAGCCTAAAAGGCAGCATTTCCATTGCAAGCAGTCGTGAAATGTGCGAATTTAGGACTGTGGCCTGTAGGGCGTTAGCTGCGAATTTCCGCTTTCGTTCAAAGGTCTGGGATATGGACAATTGAACGCTGCGGTGGGACGTGGACGTGGATGCTGTTTCTTGAGAAACAGCCATAACAAGTGAAGACTGAGAGGAGGGGGCATCTTTACATGCAGTATGGACAGGGGATTGCCTTGCACACACAACAGGGGGTCCTATTGCACGCACAACAGTGGAAGAAGCAGTGGTGACACCCGCTGACACTGGTCGTGGACCCTGGGTTTCGCCCCACAAAGTCGGGTGCTTTGCTGCCATGTGCCTGATCATGTTGGTGGTGGTCAGGCTGGTAGTTTTGTCACCCCTGCTGATGCTGGCATGGCAGGTGGAACATATGGCCTTTTCGGGGTTATCAGCAGAGTCTTTAAAAAAATTCCAGACTCTGGAAGACCTACCGCTTGTACTGGCAACGTCCCTCGTGTTGGTGTTACGGGGAACGGTTGCCTGCCTTCTGTCTGCGGCCACCACACTGCTTCTTCCTGCCTGTTGGGGTACTCTGCCTCCTTCCCCCTGTGTGCTGCTGGCCTCACTCTGCATGTCCTCCTTCCACGTTGGGTCAGTTACTAGATCATCCACCACCTCCTCTTCTACTTGCGCACCACGATCCTCCTCCTCACTTCCTGGCAATTGTGTCTCGTCATCGTCCACCTCTTGTGACAGATTGCCAACGTCGACTTCCTGTGGGCGTGGCTGTTCAAATATTTGGGCATCGCAACATGGGATCTCCTCTTCAACCACTTCAAGCGTATCAGGCGAGGAGCCCAAATATGGAAATGGACCAGTGAACAGCTCTTCAGAGTGTCCAAGTGTGGGATCACTTGCTGTCTGACGACACTCGGCATGGTGGGAGGAAGGAGCATCAGAGTGAGGAGGAGTATGCGGTCGAGACTCACGGCTACTAAGAGTTGACCGTGTGGAAGACAGACCGGAGGTGGTGGTGCCCAGGTAACTGGAAGTATTATCTGCTATCCAATTAATAACCTGTTCACACTGATCAGTTCTCAATACTGGTGTTGTTCTGTGCTTCCCTAGTAATTCAGTCAAGAAGTGGGAGCGAGAAGATGTGGCTGTTGGTTGTGGCACATTTTCACCTTGGCCACGGCCCCGTCCTCTGCACGAACCATCACCAGAACGTCCACTCCACGTCCCTTGCCACGCGCCTTGCCCATTGCAAATGAAGTAAAATAGCTTACACTTGCACTATCAATGGAAAAAGGGTAATAAAGAGTAGATTAGAACCGTGGAAGAGGAAAACCACAGCTATTGTTTACTGGGGTATACCACACTTTTTTAAATAGAGATATTTGCGGCTGAACAGTGAGCGACACACTCAAACTGCTTTTTTTTTTAGATACCAAAGGCCCAAAACTGGATAGTACAGCGATTTGACCCGTGGAACTGCGAAACCACACTGGGATGTCGGGCCTACACAAGACTATTTTCAACAGATATATTTTTGTGTCACAACAGTCAGGAGACACTACTGTTTTTCTGTACGGAAAAAACTACCAAAAACTGAATAATAGAGATTTTTTACCGTGGGATGACAAAACCACAGTTATTGTTTACTAGGGTATACCACACTTTTTTAAATAGAGATATTTGCGGCTGAACAGTGAGCGACACACTCAAACTGCTTTTTTTTTAGATACCAAAGGCCCAAAACTGGATAGTACAGCGATTTGACCCGTGGAACTGCGAAACCACACTGGGATGTCGGGCCTACACAAGACTATTTTCAACAGATATATTTTTGTGTCACAACAGTCAGGAGACACTACTGTTTTTCTTTACGGAAAAAACTACCAAAAGCTGAATAATAGAGATTTTTTACCATGGGATGGCAAAACCACAGTTATTGTTTACTGGGGTATACCACACTTTTTTAAATAGAGATATTTGCGGCTGAACAGTGAGTGACACACTCAAACTGTTTTTTTTTTAGATACAAATGGCCCAAAATGGATAATACAGAGGTTTGAACCGTGGAAGTGCAAAACAACACTTCTGTTTCTCTAGCCTACACCAGACTATTTTCACCAGTTATATTTGTGTCTGAAAAATCAGAGACATGCTTTTTTTGGGGGGGGGGGGGGGTACACACCAAAAGGTTAATAAGACGGGTATTTGTACAGTGTGAAGGAGGAAAAAAAAGGAGGATTTAGATGAAAAAAAAAGGATTTTTCCTGGCCCCCGACACCTGGTGCTAAGTCCAGCAATTTCAGCAACAGGATCACACAGAACTGTAATGCAGCGTTTGCTGGTATAACCACTGTGTCTCCTATACAGCCTGCCTGCCTGGTATCTGGGATGGATATTAGTCCTGAAAAGGACTGTTTGTTTGTTTGTTCTGGCAGCCTTTAGAGATCCTACACTAACTATTTCGCAGTTTATATCTCTCCCTAAATCAGCAGCACTGTCCCTACACTGTCTAATCCGGAGCGACTGTGTCCAAGATGGCGGCGCCCCGTTTTAAATACTCGAGGTGACGCTGTGCGGACAGCCAATCACTGTAATGCCCACAACCAACATGGCTGCAGCATTACAGTGACTGGATGGCAATCCCTGCATGTTCATTGGCTCTGTAAAGAGCGCCAAACATGCAGGGCGGAGACCCGAGCTCCCGCCCGAGTAACCCGGAAATACTCGGTGCTCGCCGAACATCCCGAGTAGCGTGATGCTCGGGCGAGTACCGAGCAGTGTCGAGCATGTTCGCTCAACACTATTATTTAGCAATGCTTGTTGTAGCTTTTTCCTGCTCTCTGTATTTTTAGGACACATCTGAAGTCTTCTCAAAGTTATATGCCTTGTAGCTTATTTCACACTATTCTTCCTCATAACCAGGTTTTGTCTGCCTTCACTTAATGAGCAAAAATCTGTGAAAAGCTCACACTTCTGATCATCTCTTTCAACTCACACCTTTTGCCAATTAGCTGTTCGTGCAGTTAACAGACGTTCACATATTTCTTCTCCCTGAAAGACATGAAATTGTACAATTGTTTGTGCCCTTATATTTCATTGCATTTGGCCATTATTGTACATACCATTATCAATAATCTAGAACTGCGGTAGGAAGGGGGGTTTGGGGTTCCTGGAGAACTGGGCTGACTTTTCCGTCAGTTACGGCTCTACACAAGGGATGGGCTGCACCTTAACGGGGAGTGTGTAAATATGCTGGGGGAAAGAATGGCTAAAAGGTTGGAAGAGTGTTGTAGAAAAGGTTGTCCTAGTAGTAGACAACCTATTTAAATACAATATCTCCCCCCCCTTCTAAAATTAAAAATATATTTGGTTTGGGGCGAGGCTTGAACTCAGTAAAGAAACTAGGGGTGTGGAAGAATGAATAATAAGGAAGTAAGGACTAATGATATGGAAACACACAGTCTAAATATACAAGTCAGAAGCCTCACTAACAAGATTGAAGAATTAAAATGTGATAATTCTCTCCTTATATTCCTCTCTAGTAAGGATAATGAAGATGTGGCGGTATGAAGCTATGACAGGTCTTATTTTGCTGGACCACAGCTTGTTTAGGAATGACCATAAACATAAGCAAGCGGGATTGGTTTCTTCATATGTGAAATCTTCCCAGATGCCTATGTAACGTGGTGTGGGGCGGTAGCCTTGGGTGAGGTACTCATATCTTACACCCTGGCACGTTACATGAAGATGAGGGTCCTGGCTGGGTGTGTGGACTTTGTCTATGGGGGCGCTATGCCCTTGCAGGCTGCATGTTACCGATGACTTTGATTGGCCAGGACCAGATGTTGAGCAGTTCAATGAGGGAGACCACCAGTCAAAAAAAACCTTTTTACTCAACATCATCAAGTTAGGGATTATATACGAGATAGCGGGCACACTGCTTGACGAACGTTTCCTTCACAATACGGAGCATTTTCACACATCGTCTCAGTTCCTTTCTCTCTACTCACTTGGTCTCTGTTTCCATTAGTTCACCTTCCTTCACTACAACCCTGCTTGGTACAACAGTCCAGTTAGTGAAAGTCCAATTCTGTACCTGCGGTTCTGCGTCCTCTTCCCTCTCAAAGGAACTAATTTGCCAATATGGCTGGTACATAGCTTCCCTGCTCCTGATGCATTGGAACTTCTGCTCCGGGGCACTCTCTTTGTCTTGCACACTCCTTTCCATCCTAGCCCATTACCTCTCTGAGTCATAAATCCGGGGTCGTACTGTTAGGCGCCCTGTCCCAAGACCAGGCTCCAGTACATCACTCTGTCCTTTCATCATGTCTCTCTCTTTCTCTGCTTCGGATCACGCCATCCACTGCCTCGGTCTCCACTCACATCAGGAACACCCACTTCATGTGACTCTGCTTAGTTCTCAGACCAAAGGTCTGTTCTAGCTGCAAGCTAGGCCCGAACTGACATGCTAACAGGCAGCTGTCACTTTAGCCCCTCCCACTCTTGGCTAGTCCCAACTATTAACACTGTCTCCCCTTGCTAACTACCTGTTTCACTAACAATGCATGTCACTAAACACCAACACCATAATGCATTTCACGGTTCACATTAAACATCAAAATACTTTTGCAACAATACACTTTCTTCAAGGGGAAAACGCAAGCAAATGTCCCATCTCCTTACACCTATGCATGATATTGGTGAGGAAAATGAAAATTTAGGGTCCCTACTCCCTATCAGTAGAAATAAGGATTCAGAGTAATAATAAGGTAAAAAGTAATCTATTAACCCCTTCATGTTTCATGACAGCCAGGAACTTTGGCACTGGCTCAGAAGAAGACCCCACTCCACAGAGGGCAGATGGCAGCTATATTACATAGCTGACATCTGCCTCTTACAGCAGCGATTGGCGTGTTCGCAATTTGCTGCTGTCATTTCTTAAATGCCTCTGTCAATCACTGAGGTGACGCCACAGGACCTCATCCTTTTTACTTGTCTCAGACAGCACCAATCACCACTTGCCACCTCTGATTTTTTTTTTTTTATGTCTTTTGCAACTTTATTGCTAAAATGCTGTGATTCAATGGTCAGAATTGACGGCCAATCACAGTGATCACTGGAGAGCAAAGCCAAACTGTTTATGCAAACACACTTCCCACTGTGCCATGTACAGCGCATGTCGTGAAGGGGTTAAATGCTTAAGAGCTTAGGAGTCAATGGGGGGACAAAAAAAATGCATATACAACACCTAGAAACGGGTCCAAAAGCTGCCAAAACACATCAAAAAGGTGTAACATAGTAACATAGTTTTTAAGGTTGAAGGAAGACTAAGTTAGAGGTAGGTGGAAGGTCCTTACATATGATTTCAGGGAATTAGGCTGCAAGCTTAAAGCAAGGACCTCCAAGGTGGTATTCTCTGAAATACTACCGGTACCACGTGCCACGCCAGAGAGGCAACAGGAGATTAGGGAGATAAATAAGTGGCTCAAGAACTGGTGTAGGAAGGAGGGATTTGGGTTCCTGGAGAACTGGGCCGACTTCTCAGTTGGCTACAGACTCTACGCTAGGGACCGGCTGTACCTTAATGGGGAGGGTGCAGCTGTGCTGGGGGAGAAAATGGCTAGAAGGTTGGAGGAGTGTTTAAATTAGGGATTGGGGGGGAGGGTATTCATTTTATAAGTGGGGAAGATAGTGCAGATAGTGACCTGGGCACAAATAAAGAAATTGGGGGTGGGGTTAGAACAGTCAATAAAGTAAGAAGGAATAGAGGTACAGAGAGATACATAAAATGCATGTACACTAATGCCAGAAGCCTCACCAACAAAATTATGGAATTAGAATTAATTTTGTTGGAAAATAATTATGACATGGTAGGGATATCTGAGACGTGACTGGGCGAGAGCCATGACTGGGCAGTTAATTTACAGGGCTATAGTCTGTTCAGAAATGAACGTACAAACAAGCGAGGGGGGGGTGTGTGTTTATATGTAAAATCATCCTTAAAACCCATCTTGTGGGAGAATATATGTGAATCTAATGAAAATGTAGAGTCCCTGTGGGTGGAGATAAGGGGAGGGGGAAAAAATAATAAATTACTGATAGGAGTTTGTTATAAGTCTCCAAAAATAATGGAAGTAGCGGAGAATATCCTCGTAAAGCAAATAGATGAAGCAGCGACTCAAGGAGAAGTCATTATTATGGGAGACTTCAACTACCCTGAAATACATTGGGGGACAGAAACATGTAGTTCAAGCAAGGGAAATAGGTTTTTGACTACTATGAGAGACAATTACCTTTCACAACTGGTTCAGGACCCAACAAGAAGGGGGGCACTGCTAGACCTAATATTAACCAATAGGCCAGACCGCATATCAAATATACGAGTTGGGGGTCACTTGGGTAATAGTGATCACAAAATAATACGTTTTCATGTAACCTTTAATAAGATGTGTAGTAGAGGGGTTACAAGGACACTAAACTTCAGGAAGGCAAATTTCCAACGGTTAAGAGATGATCTTAGTGCAATAAACTGGGACGATATCCTGAGACATAAAACTACACAAAGCAAATGGGAGACATTTATTAACATCCTGAATAGGACCTGTGTATAATATATACCCTATGGGAATAAACATGCTAAAAATAGGAGGAAACCACTATGGCTAAATAGAGCTGTAAGGGGTGCAATAAGTGACAAAAAGAAAGCATTTAGAGAACTAAAGCAAGTAGGTAGTGATGAGGCATTAAATAAATATAGAAAATTAAATAAATAATGTAAAAACCAAATCAAGGCAGCAAAGATTGAGGCAGAGAGAATCATTGCCAGAGAAAGTAAAAATAACCCCAAAATATTCTTTAACTACATAAATAGTAAAAAACTAAAAAATGATAGTGTTAGCCCCCTTAAAAATAGTCGGGGTGAAATGGTGGATGAGGATGAGGAAAAAGCCAATGTGCTAAATTATTTTTTTTCAACCGTATTTACACAAGAAAATCGCATGACAGAAAGCATGATTAGTGATGACAAAAATTCTCCAGTAAATGTCACTTGCTTAACCCAGCAGGAAGTACGGCGGCATCTAAAAATCACTAAAGTTGACAAATCCCCGGGCCCAGATGGGATACACACGCGAGTACTGCAGGAATTAAGTAACGTCATAGATAGACCATTATTTTTAATCTTTAAAGATTCCATAATAACAGAGTATGTACCACAGGACTGGCGTATAGCAAATGTGGTGCCAATATTCAAAAAGGGGACAAAAACTGAACTTGGAAATTATAGGCCGGTAAGCTTAACCTCTACTGTGGGTAAAATCCTGGAGGGTTTCCTAAGAGATGCTATACTAGAGTATCTGAAGAAGAATAACTTCATGACCCAATATCAACATGGGTTTACGAGGGACCGTTCCTGTCAAACTAATCTGATCAGTTTTTATGAGTAGGCAAGTTCTGGACTGGACCAAGGAAATGCAGTGGATGTTGTGTATATGGACTTTTCAAAAGCTTTTGATACGGTTCCACACAAAAGGTTGATACATAAAATGAGAACAATGGGGATAGGGGAAAATATATGTATGTGGGTTAAGAATTGGCTCAGTGATAGGAAACAAAGGGTGGTTATTAATGGAAAACACTCAGACTGGGTCTCAGTTAACAGTGGGGTACCACAGGGGTCAGTATTGGGCCCCCTTCTTTTTAACATATTTATTAATGACCTTGTAGGTGGCATACAGAGTAATATTTCAATATTTGCAGATGACACTAAACTCTGCCGGGTAATAAATACAGAGGAGGACAATTTTATATTACAGGAGGATCTATGTAAACTAGAAGCTTGGGCTGATAAATGGCAAATGAGCTTTAATGGGGATAAATGTAAGGTAATGCACTTGGGCAGAAGAAATAAAATGTATAATTATATGCTTAATTGTAAAACACTGGGCAAAACTGTAAGTGAAAAAGACCTGGGTGTATTGGTGGACGACAAGCTCACGTTTAGTAGCCAGTGTCAGGCAGCTGCTGCAAAGGCAAATAAAATAATGGGATGCATTAAAAGAGGCATAGATGCTCATGAGGAGAACATAATTTTACCTCTATACAAGTCATTAGTGCGACCACACTTAGAATACTGTGTACAGTTCTGGTCTCCGGTGTATAAGAAAGACATAGCTGAACTAGAGAGGGTGCAGAGAAGAGCGACCAAGGTTATTAGAGGACTGGGGGGTCTGCAATACCAAGACAGGTTATTACACTTGGGGCTATTTACTGTGGAAAAAAGAAGGCTTAGGGGTGATCTTATTACTATGTACAAATATATGAGGGGACAGTACAAAGACCTTTCTACTGATCTTTTTACTCTGAGGCCTGAGACGGGGACAAGGGGGCATCTTCTACGTCTGGAGGAAAGAAGGTTTAAACATAATCACAGACGGGGATTCTTTACTGTAAGAGCAGTGAGATTATGGAACTCTCTGCCGCATGATGTTGTAATGAGTGATTCACTGTTAAAATTTAAGAAGGGCATGGATGCCTTTCTTGAAAAGTATAATATTACAGGTTATAAATACTAGATTCCTTGATAGGGCGTTGATCCAGGGAACTAGTCTGATTGTCGTATGGAGTCGGGAAGGAATTTTTTTCCCCAATGTGGAGCTTAGTGTTTGCCACATGTTTTTTTTTTGCCTTCCTCTGGATCAACAAGTTAGGCTATGGGTTGAACTAGACGCAACTTGGCACGGTAACAGAGGAAGAGGAAGAAGCAGCAGAGGTGTTTGATGGGGCGGCTGTTTATTGAAAATCAATGTAGAGTTTATCATGTTTGTGTACCCATTTGTGAAGAATAATATCTGCACCAAATGCTCAATTTCATTACAGTATAACTATAGAAATGCATGGAGACCAAAACTTCTTCCACTACAGTCAACCCAATGGATGGAGACCCATTCAGGATTCCCCACATTTCCAAAAATTAGCGGCAGACGCCAGCAAAGTGTAATCAATTTCACTACAGTAGAAATAGTGTAAATGGGACCCACATCTCTTCCAATACAGACAACCCAAGAGATGGAGACTTAACCAGGAGTGTTCACATTGCCCTAAATGAGGGCCTAACAAACACCACCGAAGTGGCATCAATTTCACTAGAGTATAAGTATTGCAAAGGAGGCCAAAACCAGTTCCTCTACAGCCAACCCAATAGATGGAGACCCAATCATGATTCTCCACATTTCAAAAAATTAGTGGCACACACTAGCAATGTCCAATCAATTTCACTACAGTAGAAATAGTGTAAATAAGACCCACACCTGTTCCAGTACAGCCAACCCAGGAGATGGAGACCTAACCAGGAGTTTAAAGCAGACCCAAACCTGTCCCACTACAGCCAACCCAATGGATCGAGACACAACCAGAATTCTCCACATATCCCAAAATTAGGGCCTAAAACCGGCAGCAGCAGCAGCAAGAGCAGGCACAGAAGCCATATCACAGACTGCAATTTCAAGAGTTCAATGTAGCACACTCAAAACTACAACATCTCCTACTATGTACAGTCTGCAATTGGGGTGCAAAAGTTCTTGGAGATCCATGACTTGTTCATCTTGATGAAAGTTAGACGGTCTTCACTTTCGGGGGACAGCTAGGTGTGCTTATCGGTCAAGACACTACCAGCTGCGTTGAAGACACGTTCAGAGAGAACGCTGGCTGCCGGGCATGATAAAACCTCCAAGGCGTGAGAGGAGAGCTCAGGCCATTCATCCATTTTTGAAGACCAAAATGTAAAAGGGTCCAAACCCTCCATGATGGTATTGATACTGAACTCTAGGTACTCCTGCATCATCCTCTCCAGTCGTTTACCACGTGTCAGACTTGTACTCTGTTGTGCTGGTGCACGAGCTGGTGCAAAAGATGTGTGAAAGGACTCCCAGAAATTGCTTCTGCCACTTACTCTGCTGCTGCTGCTAATGTTTTGGCATTAATGAACTGACGTGCCGGAGGTTGAAAGAATATAGCTGCAACGCACACTGTGTGCCTCACTGTTTACTTGGGGAAAACTTCTATTAAGGTTGCTTAAAAGCTTGTTTAGATACTCAAACATAAGCGGGTCCCATTCCAGGGCAGGAAGCATCTAGCAAAATTGACTCTTATAACGTGGATCTAACAGAGTGGCAACCCAGTAGTCAGCATTATTTCGAATCCTAACTATACGGAGATCATGTTGCAGATAGTGCATCAAGAAGGCACCCATATGTCGGGCTCTTCCAGGAGGTCCAAAGCCAGGCTGTATTGTGGGCTGTGTAACATTGATGCTTGTTTCTGCCGTCCCCTCCTGACAACCACGTTCAAACGAGAGGGGATGATTATCCTCTTCATCCTCTGACAGCTGCTCGCCCATCACCTCTTCCTCATCCATTAGTTCCTCTGCTCTTGCACCTTCACTAACAGTTTGCCTGGTATCACCAAACCCCCTCGATCGCTGTAATCCCCCATCACTTGGCATCCGCCTGTGTGATGACAGTCTGGAAATTTGAGACATTAGTATCCCTTCCGCATCCTCCTCTTCTTCTGGGGCCACCACCTCCTGCCGCATGTTATTCAAAGTTTGCTACAGCATGTATATGAACGGAATAGTGATGCTGATGACGACATTGTTGGCGCTAACCAGTTTAGTAGCCATTTCAAAACCGTGCAGAAGGGTGAAGAGGTCCTTAATCTGTTCCCACTCATCAAACGTGATATGCCCCAAGTCCGTACTGCATTGCCCCAAGCTATACGTCATGACATACAGTACAGACCAAAAGTTTGGACACACCTTCTCATTTAAAGATTTTTCTGTATTTTTCATGACTTTGAAAATTGTACATTCACATTGAAGGCATCAAAACTATGAATTAACACATGTGGAATTATATACTTAACAAAAAAAGTGTGAAACAACTGAAAATATGTCTTATATTCTAGGTTCTTCAAAGTAGCCACCTTTTGCTTTGATGACTGCTTTGCACACTCTTGGCATTCTCTTGATGAGCTTCAAGAGGTAGTCACCGGAAATGGTTTTCACTTCACAGGTGTGCCCTGTCAGGTTTAATAAGTGGGATTTCTTGCCTTATAAATGGGGTTGGGACCATCAGTTGTGTTGTGCAGAAGTCTGGTGGATACACAGCTGATAGTCCTACTGAATAAACTGTTAGAATTTGTATTATGGCAAGAAAAAAGCAGCTACGTAAAGAAAAACGAGTGGCCATGATTACTTTAAGAAATTAAGGTCAGTCAGTCCGAAAAATTGGGCAAACTTTGAAAGTGTCCCCAAGTGCAGTTGCAAAAACCATCAAGCGCTACAAAGAAACTGGCTCACATGAGGACCGCCCCAGAAAAGGAAGACCAAGAGTCACCTCTGCTTCTGAGGATAAGTTTATCCAAGTCACCAGCCTCAGAAATCGCAGGTTAACAGCAGCTCAGATTAGAGACCAGGTCAATGCCACACAGAGTTCTAGCAGCAGACACATCTCTTCAACAACTGTTAAGAGGAGACTTTGTGCAGCAGGCCTTCATGGTAAAATAGCTGCTAGAAACCACTGCTAAGGACAGGCAACAAGCAGAAGAGACTTGTTTGGGCTAAAGAACACAAGGAATGGACATTAGACCAATGGAAATCTGTGCTTTGGTCTGATGAGTCCAAATTTGAGATCTTTGGTTACAACCACCGTGTCTTTGTGCGACGCGGAAAAGGTGAACGGATGGACTCTACATGCCTGGTTCCCACCGTGAAGCATGGAGGAGGAGGTGTGATGGTGTGGGGGTGCTTTGCTGGTGATACTGTTGGGGATTTATTCAAAATTGAAGGCATACTGAACCAGCATGGCTACCACAGCATCTTGCAGTGGCATGCTATTCCATCCGGTTTGCGTTTAGTTGGACCATCATTTATTTTTCAACAGGTCAGTGACCCCAAACACACCTCCAGGCTGTGTAAGGGCTATTTGACCAAGAAAAAGAGTGATGGGGTGCTACACCAGATGACCTGGCCTTCACAGTCACCAAACCTGAACCCAATCGAGATGGTTTGGGGTGAGCTGGACCGCAGAGTGAAGGCAAAAGGGCCAACAAGTGCTAAGCATCTCTGGGAACTCCTTCAAGATTGTTGGAAGACCATTTCTGGTGACTACCTCTTGAAGCTCATCAAGAGAATGCCAAGAGTGTGCAAAGCAGTCATCAAAGCAAAAGGTGGCTACTTTGAAGAACCTAGAATATAAGACATATATTCAGTTGTTTCACACTTTTTTGTTAAGTATATAATTCCACATGTGTTAATTCATAGTTTTGATGCCTTCAGTGTGAATGTACAATTTTCACAGTCATGAAAATACAGAAAAATCTTTAAATGAGAAGCTGTGTCCAAACTTTTGGTCTGTACTGTACTGCGTTAGAGCTCATTGCTGCTGGCACAGTCGCTGCAACATGTGCAGAGTGGAATTCCACTGCGTTGGCACATCTCAGATCAACCTGTTAACTGGCACGGACAAAGACCTCTGTATTGATGCAAGTCGATGACATGAGGGGTGCGAATGGAGAAGTGAGCACACAGCTTCCGTACTTTGTGAAGCAGCTCATCTAGGCCAGGATAGTGGCGGAGAAATCGCTGTACCACCAGGTTGAGGACGTGAGCCATGCAAGGAACGTGTGCGAGCTTGCCTCGGCCTAGGACAGCTAACAGGTTCGCACCATTATCGCACACAGCCTTCCCTGGCTCTAGGTTCTGCGGAGACAGCCATTGCTCAAACTGAGCCTGGAGAGCCGCCCACAACTCTTCACCTGTATGACTGATGTCCAAGGCATATTAATTTGGTGGCTGCCTGATTACGGTGAGCCCTGACTGCATATTACGGAGGTGGTGTGTATTCGCTCCGCACCCTTGGAACGCGTGTCTCATTAAGGCAGAGGTTGGGTGCACAGGTGGAGGCCCTAGAGGAGGTGGAGGACGCAGAAGCAGGGGAGGAAGTGGGAAATACTGAGGTTTCTTCCACAAATCTTGGAATCCCAAAGGCTTGCAGAGCAGCCCCTTCCCCGCCCGCCCCCACAGCCACCAGAGTCACCCAGTGCCCAGTCAGCAAGATGTAACGTCCTTGGCCATGCTTACTCGTCCAGGTGTCTGTGGTGAAATGCACCCTGGCACACATAGATTTAGACAAGGAACGGGTGATGTTGTCTGTGACATGCTAGTGTAGCGCAGGCACAGCTTTCTTAGAGAAGTAATGGCGACTGGGCAACAGGTATTGGGGGACTGCAGTGGACATCAGTTTTCGGAAACCATCTGTATCTACCAGGCGGAAAGGCACCATTTCCGTGGCCAACAGATTGGAGCTGGTGGAGTTCAACCTCTTAGCTTTGTCATGTGTAAGATGAAACAATCTTTTACGTGACCACAACTGCGGGACCAAGGGCTGGCTAAGGTGCTGAGAGAGGGCGGAGTATGGTGCACTGGAAAAACTGGTGGAGCATGAGTGAGGTGCAGATGTTACGGCGGATGGAGAAACATGCGGTGTGCTCAGTGAAACAAACACAGCAGGCGTGTCCGCTTCCGTTACAGCTGACGGGCTGTCACTCAGCCTGCCTGGAGCGGGTAAAGAACCGGAGTTTCTGCGATGGGAGACCTGCAAGACAATACTTGGCATGGTAACAGAGGAAGAGGAAGAAGCAGCAGATGCGTTTGATGGGGCAGCTGATGGTTGTTGAGGTCCGCTGGTCCGCATTTCAGCGCGGTAAGATTCCTAGCGTAAAGAATGTTGTTTGAACTTGTGAACGTTCATGCATGTAGTAGTCAAATTATTGCAGTTTTTCCCTCTACTGAGTTTTTTATCGCAAAGTTTGCAGATAACGTGAGTTGGCTCATCCTTTGCAGTGACAAAAAAGGCCCATGCTAGGCAACCCTTGCTGCCCCTGCGAGCTGCAGACCCGTGACCGCTGCTGGCCACAGCCCCAGTTGTGGCTAAGGATGCAGTGCTCCTCGTGCTTGCATCATTCCGTGTCTGCGCCGTAGAGCGAAATGTAACCTCCTCGTCTTTCTCCTTCACCTCCTCAGATGAGCTACTCGGCTGCGTGACTCTGGGTTCACACCAAGTAGGATATTCAACCTCGTCATCATCCAATGAGTTATCCCATTCCTCGCCCTCAGAGTGACTCCTCTCCTCTTGTTGCCCTGACAGCACAGTACAGTCTGCATGAGCCTCAGGTATCTGAGTCTCATCGGGATCACCACCCTCCCCTGCGATTAACGTCTGGTGAAGAGGGTGAGGAACCTGCTCAGACCCTACTTTGTCCTGCCTCGAATCCAAGCTAAAAAAATTTTGGGCATAGGTGCAGATGCTTTCCTCCCCTTGACTCTGTGACTGTTTGGAGTACACTTCTGATGCCCATGGTGTAGAATGGGTGAAGAGTTCTACAGGCTCACCCATCTGTGGTTTGCTACAGTCAGTTGGGCAGTTGGCCAGTTGTGACGCGGGGGTGGAAGCAGGGGCGGACACAGACTGTAGTGGGCCCCTGTGCAAGAAATTTTGGGGGGCCCCCCCTGCCCTTCATAAGGCAACAAAGTTATGTAAACATAACCCCCCATGTGCATCTCTCACCCCCCCATGTGCAGCTCTCATCCCACCCATGTGCAGCTCTCACCCCCCGTGCATCTCTCATCCCCCCCATGTGCATCTCTCATCCCCCCATGTGCATCTCTCATCCCCCCCATGTGCATCTCTCATCCCCCCATGTGCATCTCTCACCCCCCCATGTGCATCTCTCACCCCCCCATGTGCATCTCTCACCCCCCCATGTGCATCTCTCACCCACCCATGTGCATCTCTCATCCCCCCCGTGCATCTCTGATTCCCCCCACTCCTAGTTAATTAATTGTATTTAAAAAAAATAAAACTTGTTATACTTACCCCCATGCGATCCCTGCAGAATCCTGGCGCTCGTCCACGTCGCTGCCACCAGGTTCTCCTGACGTTCGGCCATGTGACGGCGCCACATACATAGCCATCAGCTTTTGTTTTGGCCAAAAGATTTTTAAAGCCGCCACCACGATAAGGTAGACTCTTCTGGGCGGGCCCTACTCTAACCTATTAAAATTTTCTTAAAATATCCAATACTCTTTTTAGATATATTTTTATTTAGTTTTCTTTAAGGGAATGTGTCATATACATTTTTTTTTTAAATGACCAATAATACCACATACAGGGAATACCGCCACACCATGACCAGACCACATATTACCACAACATAGTGACCGAATAATACCACACAGAAGGGAGAAAAACTGCCACACCATGACCAGACCACATATTACCACTACATTACTAATATTACCACCACATTACTAATATTACCATAAGTGTCATTATACATGGGAGCTCTATACATGGTATGTATAACGTAAGTGTCCAGGTAATCTAGTGATCACCAGTGAAATTATACACAGGAGCTCTGTATATAGTGTCAGTGTACAGGTAATACAGTGATCACCAGTGACATTATACACAGGAGCTCTGTATATAGTGTACAGGTAATACAGTGATCATCAGTGACATTATACACAGGAGCTCTGTATATAGTGTCAGTGTACAGGTAATACAGGGATCACCAGTGACATTATACACACGAGCTTTGTATATAGTGTCAGTGTACAGGTAATACAGTGATCACCAGTGAAATTATACACAGGAGCTCTGTATATAGTGTCAGTGTACAGGTAATACAGTGATCACCAGTGACATTATACACAGGAGCTCTGTATATAGTGTCAGTGTACAGGTAATACAGTGATCACCAGTGACATTATACACAGTGTACATGTAATAGACTGACTCACCGGTGACGTCTCTAGGTGAAGTCCTTCATCTTCGCTTTTCTCCTTCATCCAGCACAGACCGCCATCACGTCTTCCAGCCAGGACTCGTCTCTGCATAAAATAACACAGTTATCTAGAGCACATTCCCCAACTTCTACATTACGCAGCTGAATACAGACGTGCATCCACCATCAATATATGGTTAGTTATTATGCAACCTACCATTCCAAATATAAATTGTAATCCACCACTGTGCCCCCATTAACTGTAAATAGGCACTTAATATATAATTTAATTAGAACCTCTACTCTTTCCGCCAATTTGTTACCAATCACACTCCTGCATCCGCAACGCCCCCTACTCTATACTTCCTGCTCCCCGCATTCAATATTTACATGCACCCCCTGCCCCAATTCATTATATCATGTCCGTGCTCTCCCCACCCCATCATCATTTATCATTTACTCTCCCCCACCCCACATTCGTTATGTGCAGCTCATTATCCCCCTACTCCCAATTCCCCCATGTGCAGCTCTCAAACCCCCCCATGTGCAGCTCTCATCCCCCCCCATGTGCACATCTCTCACCCCCTCCCCCACATGTGCCCCTCTCTCATCCCCCTCCCCCACATGTGCCCCTCTCGTCCCCCTCCCCCACATGTGCCCCTCTCTCATCCCCCTCCACCACATGTGCACCTCTCTCATCCCCCCCACATGTGCATCTCCCATCTCCCCCCCCACACATGTGCATCTCCCATCTCCCCCCCACCACATGTGCATCTCCCATCTCCCCCCCACCACATGTGCATTTCCCATCCCCCCCCACACATGTGCATCTCCCATCTCCCCCCCACACATGTGCATCTCCCATCCCCCCCCCCACACATGTGCATCTCCCATCTCCCCCCCCCACACATGTGCATCTCCCATCTCCCCCCACACACACATGTGCATCTCCCCCCCCCACACATGTGCATCTCCCATCTCCCCCCCCACACACGTGCATCTCCCATCCCCCCCACACACACATGTGCATCTCCCATCCCCCCCCACACACACATGTGCATCTCCCATCTCCCCCCCCCACACACACACACATGTGCATCTCCCATCTCCCCCACACACACACACACACACATGTGCATCTCCCATCTCTCCACTCCTAGTTAATTGTATTTAAAAAAAAATAAAACTTGTTATACTTACCCCCATGCGATCCCTGCAGAATCCTGGCGCTCGTCCAAATCGCTGACAGCAGGTTCTCCTGACTTCCGGCCATGTGACGGCACCGTCACATGACCGGAAGTCAGGGGAATCATGAAGGCGCTGTTGCAGCGCTGCAACAGCGCAGCTCAGCGCTGAAATGTCCAGGACCCGGCGCATAGCATGGGGCCGGGGGCCCCATGAGGAGAGAGACGCACAAGAGGGGGGCCCCCGAGGGGGCCCCTACCGGCCGGGCCCCATACTGGAGTCAGGGCAGTCATGCCCTGATGGCGGCCCTGCTGGAGGCTGGAGGGACCCCCTCTCCCTCGGGGCCCCCGTTCAATGAACCGGCTGCACGGGCGGTAGTTCCGCCCCTGGGTGGAAGCATGGGTAATTGGGGTGCCACCTCTGTGTACTGTACTGCGCATGATGTTGAGGTGGAGGAAGAAGAGGAGAGGGCACTGGAAGCAGAGTTTGCCATCCATTGGAGCACCTGCTCTTTCTGGGCCTTATCAACAAGGCGTATCACTGTGCGGCTGCCAAAGGAAGTGAGTGCAGTAGGCCATCCACTAACATAAGTTGTCAGTTGTCTTTGGATAGGGCCTGTTTGTGTTGGTTCACTAGTGCTTTCACTAACATTACCACATACCTCACATACACCTTGAACACCAAGCCTATTCCCCCTTCCACCACGCCCTCTCTTTTTCCCACTCATGTTGGTCACATACAGTGGTAGGAGCACGTAATTAAATAAAGAAAAATTAAAGAAAAATGTTTTTTTTCTGTGCAATAGCTCAGCACACACCTGAATTTCAGCAACACTAAATGACAAGGTAAGATATGGCCTGCCGTATAACGTTACTAACAGACAAAATAAGTTTGTTAGTGTGCATGAGGCCGATAAAACCTACGAGATATTCTCCAAACAATTTCAAACTGAGCTGTCCCCTGCTGCATTACTTTAGGAACAGAAGAAATTTTTTTTTGAATGTGGATGAGGCCAGTATGACATAGAATATATTCTCCAAAATATTTCAAACTCAGATCTAGCCAGCTGTATCACTTTACTCAGAGCAAAAAATATTTTTGGGCTACTCTGCATAAGCTCTGCGTCCAGCTGACTTTGACCCCCAATGACGTAGTAGCTGGCTTATAGCACTGTATGACTTTTGGCACAGGAAAAAATATTTTTTGGACTGGGCCTAGTAAGAGAAGTGTTTTTTTTACTGTGAAACCAGGACAAGTTCAACACCACTAAAATAGGATCTGCCTTTTAGTAGACTGGATCAACTTTGCCACAGTAAAAACCTTTGGTGGACTCTGCCTGCCAACCAAAAATGTATAGAGATTTGACTGTGCATACAAGCTGACTTTGACCGCCACTGACGTAGTAGCTGGCTTATAGCACTGTATGACTTTTGGCACAGGAAAAAAATATTTTTTGCACTGGGCCTAGTAAGAGAAGCTTTGTTGTTTTTTTTTACTGTGAAACCATCTGAAGTTCAACTCCACTAAAATAGGACCTGGCGTAGCAAGAGAAAAAATGTAATTTTTTACTCTGAAACCACCTGAAGTTCAACTCCACTAAAATAGTATCTGACACTAAAAAAAAAAATTTAGTGCTCACAGCTTTCAATATCACAATAGCAACAGAAAAAAAACTGACTTTGTGCTCTGCAATAAGAAGCTCTGCAGACTGTGCAGAGCACAATTCCCACCCCACTAAATGAAAAGGTGCACTGCGCTTGCTTGATCACATTAGCAAGGGCAACAAAAAGATTCAAGGTATAGTGAGACATGGAGCTCTATACCAGCGGTGCACAGCACTATTGTATGGCATGGGCCCTCTGTTTCTGTCAGAATCTCAGTACTTGCACAAGAACACCAAAAATGTGCTGCACCAGCGGTTGCAGAGGTACACAGGCCAGGAATTATCTACACTATCTGACTACCAAGCCCATCTATCTAGCTAATATCTCTCATTACACAGGAGAACACTGAGCTGCGTCTGTCTCTAGCAGTGACACGGATATAATGGCGCTGAGGGAACATGCCCGCTTTTTATATTGAGAGGACATGTGATTTCTGCAGCCAATTGCAGAAGCCCTTATGTCTGGACAGTGCAGATGCTTCCTGCGCTATGATTGGCTGGCCGCACTTTCCTCAGTTAAAGTTACCGCCCACAGGAAAAGAAAAAAAACAGGTGCCGCTGATCTGACCTGTTCTAAGCTCTCCACAGCCCCCACACTCACCTGGCACATGTTACCATTCATCATACACTTGTACTATGCTAACAAAACTGTTCAAAACGCCGTGGTTTCCCTGTATTCGCAGACCAGCGCAAATTCGTCAAACTTTTCAGATTTTAAGAAAATTTGCTCGCCTTTGCAATCATGAATCCGAATATTCCATATTTGTGGCGAATTTTAAACTTTTGAACATTCACCGAACAAATTCGCTCAACACTAATCAGCACGCAATCATTTGGAGTACAGTTAACAGCAGCGAAAGGGTCAGCACCTGTCTCCTCACCTTTCTGAAAATCAGACCGCACATGGATGTCATCTGAGTGCAGCCTGATTTTTTTTTTTCCAATGGCCTATTTAGGTGAATGGCCGAGTGCCATCCAATTCTCAAAGACAAATCGTGCATGCTATAATTTTTTCCTCTGACAGACTTGGTCCGAAGAAAAAAATCGGAAATGTACACAGTCCCATAGAATAGCATGGGTACAAGTGCTATCTGTCAAAATTACGGATAGCACTTGTCCGATACATACGGTCGTGTACATGAGTTCTTAGTGAGATACAGGTGCTGAATAGTGATTATTATAGCACCATTTATTCCATGACGTTTTACATGTGAAAAGGGGTATACATAGCAAACAACAAGTACAATAATTTGAACACGAACGAGAAACCAATTGGTACAGGAGGAGAGAGGACCCTGCCGCGAGGGCTCACAATCTACAAGAGATGGGTGAGGATACAGTAGGTGAGGGTAGAGCTGGTCGTGCAGTGGTATGATGGTTACTGCAGATTATAGGCTTGTCGGAAGAGGTGGTTTTTCAGGTTTCTTTTGAAGGTTTCCATGGTAGGCGAGAGTCTGATATGTTGGGGTAGAGAGTTCCAGAGTAGGGGGGATGCACGGGAGTAATCTCGTATGCGATTGTGGAGGAGATAAGAGGGGAGTAGAGAAAGAGATCTTGTGAGGATCGGAGGTTGCGTGCAGGTAAGTACCGGGAGACTAGGTCACAGATGTATGGAGGAGACAGGTTGTAGATGGCTTTGTATGCCAAGGTTAGGGTTTCGAACTTAAGCCTCAGGGCAATGGGGAGCCAGTGCAGGGATTGACAGAGGGGAGAGGCCAGGGAAAAGCTGGGTGACAGGTGGATTAGTTGAGCAGCAGAGTTTAGGATAGATTGGAGGATTGTAAAAGTGCTAGAAGGGAGGCCACAGAGCAGGAGGTTGCATGCCCTAGTGTTTTTGCAGGTTGAGAAATGTGTGGATCTGGGAGATATTTTTGAATTGGAGTCAGCAGGAAGTGGAAAGGGGCTTGGATATGAGGTTTGAAGGAGAAATCAGAGTCAAGGGTTACCCCGAGGCAGCGAGCTTGCGGGACTGGGAAGAATGGGCAGTCATTGACTTTGATGGATAGGTCAATTTGGGGGGGTTGAATGAGATGGTGGATAGATGATGAATTCAGTTTTATTCATGTTAAGTTTTAGAAATCCAGCAGAGAAGAAAGATGAAATAGCAAACAGACATTGTGGGGTTCTGGTTAGTAAGGAGGTGATATTTGGTCCAGAGAGGTAGATCTGTGTGTCATCAGCATAGAGGTGATACTGAAAGCCGTGAGACTCTATGAGCTGTCCGAGGCCAAAGTTGTAGATGGAGAAGGGCAGGGGTTCTAGACCTGAGCCTTGAGGGACACCGACAGATAAGGTGCGAGATGAGTAGGTGGTATGTGAGTGGTAGACACTGAGTGTCCGGTCTATTATATATGAGATCCACGATAGGGCCAAGTCTGTGATGCCAAGAGATGAGAGAGTCTGTAGTAAGTGGGAATGGTCCACTGTGTCAAAGGCACATGACAGGTCCAGGAGGAGGAGGACAGAGTAGTGTTGCTTGGATTTGGCAGTTAGTACTTCATTGGTGACTTTAGTCAGGGCAGTTTCAGTGGAATGGAGCAGTCAGAAGTCAGATTATAAGCGGTCAAAGAGGGAGCAGGAGAAGAGGTGGGATAAGAGTTAAAAATGGACATGTTGTTCCAGTAGTTTTGAGGCATAGGGGAGAAGTGATATGGGGCGATAGCTAGACAGAGAGGATGGGTCAAGGGAGGGCTTTTTGAGGATGGATGTAATCGAGGCATGGTTGAAGCATCAGGAGAAGACGCCAGTTGTTAATGACAGGTTAAAGAGGTGGGTTAGGGTTGGGATGAAGACTGTGGTAAGGTTTGGAATGAGGTGGGACAGGATTGGGTCAAGTTCACAGGTGGTGAGATGTGATTTGGAGAGTAAAGAGGAAAGTTGATCTTCCGTGATGGCAGAGAAGCTGCTTTTGAAGGAGCAGAGTTCAGTAGTTATGAGAAGGGGCTGTGGGGACTTTAGCCAAAAGCTTTGCCTGTTGTTGTCAATCTTCTGCTTGAAGAATGAGGCAAATTCTTCAGCTGAGATGAGAGGGTGGGGGAGCTGGTGGATGGAGGAGAAAAATGAAAGTACTGAATAGCTGTTTAGGGATGTGAAATAGGGATGATATGAGAGATGAGAAGTAGGTTTGTTTTGCTTCAGTGAGTGTGGACTTGAAAGTAGTGAGGGACTGTTTGAATGCAATAAAGTGCTCGTTGGAGTGGGACTTATCCCATCTCCGCTCAGCAACCCTGGAAGCCCGTCTCAGTTTTTTATTCAGGCTGGTGTGCCAGGGTTGCCTATTTATTGTTCAAGCTTTGGTATGTGTGAGGGGGGCGACCGATTCAAGAGCTGCAGCTGTTGTGGTGTTATACAAAGCGGCAGCAGAATCTGCATCATGTAAGGAATTTATGTCTGTAAAAGGGAGAAGGGATTCAAAGAGTGAGTGTAGGTCGAGGTGTTTGAGATTTCTGCAAGGGTGTGTAAGTTTGTGGACTGGGGATTGTGGACCTGGAGAGGAGAGGGAAGAGAATGTAAGTTGTGGTCAGAAAGGGGGGGGGGGGCGAGTTAGAGACGTTAGATAGGGAACAGAGGCGGGTGAAGATGAGGTCCAGTGTGTGGCCATCTTTGTGAGTGGCTGCGGACGAACATTGAGCAAGGCTGAAGGAGGAAGTGAGGGATAGAAGCTTAGAGACAGCTGAGTAGGAAGTGTCAATAGGGCTGTTGAAGTCACTCCAGTAGTGTAGCTACCGGGGGGGTGGGGCAGAGCGGCGGTCGCCCCGGGCCCCGCGCTCTGAGGGGGCCCACCCAGAGCTACACTATTGTAACTATAGCGCCGTTACAGTTACACTCCGGGCAGAGCAGGGAGTCTCGATGTCCCTGCACTGCCTGGCGGCCGCTATGGAGCCCTTGAGCAGGAGGGGGGCCCTCGGTGCCAGCATCGGGCCCCCCCCACCATTCACCACAACCGCGAGCTCAGTGATGAGCATCAGTCCCCATAGCGTCCTCTGTGTCTGACGTCACTGACGTCATCACTTGGCGCCTGGTCCGCTGTGCTGAAGATGTGTGCAGGCTGGGCGCTCAGAGCAGCGGGGGAACCAGGAGGAGAGAGAGGTGAGTATTGTGCTTATTTATTTTTTTCTTATGGGGGGGATTATGCTACAGACTGCCTATGGGGGTGGGGGGATTATGCTACAGACTGCCTATGTGAGTGGGGGGATTATGCTACAGACTGCTTATGGGGGTGGGGGGATTATGCTACAGACTGCCTATGGGGGGTGGGGGGATTATTGTTACGAAACTGAAACTCCACACTAGGGCAGAAGAGGAAAAAGCTGTCCCTGCACTAGGTCTAGATTGAAGCCCTACGGTGGAGTGCGCAACCTATTCCTAGCGAATAGACCCATCGATGTTTCCTAGATAAAACTCAAAAGAAGACCTAAACGAAGAGGGGAAGAAGACCCTGAAAGAACTAAGGACTGGGAAAAAACAAACAGGTGACCTCCTAGCAGGAAACTAGAGGAAGCTGCAGAAACGAAAAAGGGAATAAAGGAATCTCAGCAGGCAGAACTAGAGGATCCAAGAACTGCACAAAACTAAACACAGAAAGTACTACTACCAAACCTCCTAGCCAGAACTCTAGCGGATTAACACTGTTGTCCGACAAGGACTAGGAGGCAGGTGCTGGGTAATAAAGGGTGATACAATCACCTGCCCTTAGTCAAAACCAACACCAGGGAAAAAAGACCAACAGCCAGAAAACCACAACAAAATGGCGGATGGTCCCAAAGAAACAGATTCTAACAATTATGCTACAGACTGCCTATGGGGGGTGGGGGGATTATGCTACAGACTGCGTATGGGGGGATTATGCTACAGACCGCCTATGGGGGGGATTATCCTACAGGCTCTGCCTATGGGGAGTGAATTATACTATATTGAGGACTATACTATATGGAGGTTATTTATACTGTGTGGGGATTTCAGTTAGGGTCATACAGTGTAGGAGATTATGTGGGGTCTTTGCACAGTGTAGGGGCCATCATACAGTGTGGGAGATAATGTGGGGTCTTTGTATATTGTGGAGGCCATCATACAGTGTGGGAGATAATGTGGGGTCTTTGTATAGTGTGGGGGGCCATCATACAATGTGGGAGATAATG
Source organism: Phyllobates terribilis (assembly GCF_046119375.1). Classification (NCBI taxonomy): domain Eukaryota; kingdom Metazoa; phylum Chordata; class Amphibia; order Anura; family Dendrobatidae; genus Phyllobates; species Phyllobates terribilis. Next base: position 595,605,602 of record NW_027362765.1, on the reverse strand, counting down.
TGTGGTCTTTGTGCAGTGTGGGGGCCATCATACAGTGTGGGAGATAATGTGGGGTCTTTGCACAGTGTGGGGTCCATCATACAGCGTTGGAGACATCAGGCTACTAAGGGGTCAGTATACTGTGTGTTGGGTACTATACAGTGAGGAGGCATTATACTGTGTATAGGAGAGCATCATACTGTGTATAGGGGAGCTGTACATGGGGGGAGACTCAGGACATTATTAAATGTTAAGTGGGCACTTATCGTTATGGGGGAACTCAGGTTATTGTGACTGTCAGAGGGGCACACAGAGGGCATTAATACTTTCTAGGGGGAAAAATGTGGTCACTGTTTTCTAGGGCACTTGCACACTGCATTACTATATTCTAGAGGGTTGTTCTACCATCTTGAGAGCACACAGAAGGTGCAGTAATATGGACACGTAAAGCAACAGAGGCTCAGTATTGGGGTATCAGCAGGAAGAGGTGTATGTGCAGGTTAGGAATAGATGGGGACGGGGCCTGAAATGTAAGTAGTCAAATATGTCTTTGTTGTGATCTCTGCAGACCAGACATCAGCTGAAAGTTACTATATATAACTGTGCTGTGATCTCTTATATGTTCTGCAGGACTGGTATCTAGCAATATGTCACCATATGGCGGTAATAGCAGGTCTTTGTATAGAGATTATTTTCAGTAACAGTGCTGTCATCTGCTGAGGTTCTCCTACATCCACTGTCTGGGTGCGCCACTATTTTTGTAATCAGGGTGACCCCCCAGAACCAAAACCCTAGCTACGCCTCCGAGTCACTCATTATGATAGTGTGGATGTCTGTTTACCATTGTTTGGTTGGGAAGAGGTGCATGTGAATACATCAGAAAAAAAAGGAACATTTTTTATGGCTTTGTGTTCCGCTGCTGTCATCTGGTAAAGTTGAGAAGTATGGGCCAATCCAGCCCTTGTTCATTTTGTTAAGAGTCAGCCTGTCAGCATGTTCAGTTGACAGGTGGATGCGCTTATCAGTTATAATGCCACCGGTGGCACTAAAAACTCACTCTGACAAAACGCTAGCGACAGGGCAGCTCCAGGGCGTAGAGTGACAGTTCATGTCATGTATCCAGCTTGGACACCCAATAGTTGTACGGCACAGAGGAATCACGGAGGATGCTGGTATGGTTGGCTAGGTACTCCTTCACCATCTTCATAAACTTTTCCCTACTTGTCAGAGTACCCTGCAAATCAGGGTCTGTGCACTGGGAAGGTCTAATGAAACTGCCCCAGACCTTTGATAGTTTTCTCCTGCCTCTGTTGGAGCTGGTGTGTCTCCCTCCTCGGTACTCCCTGGTTGTCCAAAGAACTCTGACCTTTACCACCAATGTTGTCATATGGGAATTTTTTGACCAATTTTTCAACTAAGGCCTTCTGGTATTGCACCATTTTTGTATCCCTCTCTGCAGCAGGAAGGAGAGATGTAAAGTTCTTCTTGTAGCGTAAGTCGAGAAGGGTGAACAACCAGTAATCGGTGGTGGCCAAAATGGTCATGTGAAAGGCAGCAGGACATAAAGTCAGCCATGTGTGCCAGACTCCCAACAGGCAAGACTTCCCTGTCTCCTCCAGGAGGACAACTTTCCATCTCTTCTTCCTTCCATCTCCTCCTCTTCAGGCCATCCACGCGGAACAGACAAGAAGCTAGTGTTGGTAGTATCCTCTGTAGAGCAGGTAACCATCTCATGTTCCTCCTCCTCTTCATTATCACCCAATTCGTGCTGAGAAGATAAGATGAGGCAGGGCTGGGTAGTCTCGCCCTGTCTACTTTCTTCTTCCATCGCCATGTGGTCCACATGCAAAACTTCCTCTTTAATTGTGAGAAGCGAGCATTTCAGTAGACACAGAAGCGTGATGGTTACGCTGATTATGGCATCATCGCCGCTCACCATATTGGCTAATTCCTCGAAGATTTGGAGAACTGCACAGATGTCAGACATCCATGGCCACTCATCAGTTGTTATGTGCAGAGGCTGAGCGGAATACCGACGGGCATGTTGTAGCTGGTATTCAACTACTGCCCTATGCTGCTCACAAAGCCTTACCAACATATGTAATGTTGAATTCCAGTTTATTAACCTTTTAGATGCTTCAAAGGAATTAAAGCAATGTGGAAGGAAAAAATTAAAAATGTTGTGCATTTTCACAAAAGTAACACGGCAGGGCTCAGAAGGGAAGGAGCACCATTTTGTGATTCTGAGTCACTACTCACAGGCAAACTGTGAGACAGAGTAGTCAGGAGGTCTGAGATCAGATACCAGGAAGGTTTGTAGTACAGAGGGGTTAGTCAAAGGCGTGGTCAGGAAACTGTCCGGGCTCAAATGCCAGAAGGGTACACCAAAACCAGGGAGTACAACAAATGGATAGTCAGAGGCCAAATCCGGGGTCAGATAACTGAAGTCAGAGAGCGTCCAAAGCAGAAGGGATAATCTCTGAGAATCGTCACAACACATCCAAAGTCATAAAAAAAGTTCATAAGTCAAACACATAGCAAGCACACACACCTAAAGCAAAGCTACGACTGACAATCAGCTGGTCATAGCAAGCTAGCTAAATACCTAGAAAATCATTTTAGGATTGAAAACACTGGGGAAATGCTCGCAGACTAGACCAGATTGTTCAGCAGGACTGTCAATCAGATTGCTGACAATCCAGCATGTCCGAGGATCAGATTGGATGACTGGACTGTCACTCACAAAACCTACAGTCCACACTTCAGATTCCATAGGGCGTCTAAGCTGTCATTCACAGCGTCCCTAGCCCACAGTCAGCTATGAAGCCTTGACACATTTCACTTTTGGAACACAAAATTGGCTGATATAAATAGCTGACGCCATGTCGAGTTTGTAGCACCCCTGATGTGCCTCAACCAATAAACCCGCCAACAAGTGACCCCATTTGGAAACTATAACCCTCAAGGAATTTATCTAAAGATGTGGTAAGCACCTTGATCTCACAAGTGCTTCACAGAATTTTATATTCATCTGAATTTCTCCTGAGTACACCGATACCACGTATGTGGTGGAAAACTACTGTTTGGGTGCATGGCAGGGCTTGGAAGGAACGCAATTTGGAGCACCATTTTGGCTGGAAAAGATTGCGGACGCCAAGTCACATTTGAAGAGCCCCTGACATGCCAAAACAGCTGAAACCCCTACAAGTGACCCCATTTTGGAAACTACACCTCTCAATGAATTCATCTAGGGATGTAGCGAGCATGTTTAGCCCTCAAGTGATTCACAGAATTGCATAATATTGGGCTGAGTAAATGGACAATTACCATTTTTCCACTAAAATGCTGCTTTGGCCCCAAGTTTTTAATTTTCAAAAGTGATAATAGGTGAAAATTTACAATTTGTTACGCAATTTCTCCTGAGAACGACAATCAGGGCTGCGGAGTTGGTAATGAGCATTAGGATAATTTTTCATTTCCCTGCAGTACTCCTTTACCTGTTACGACTCCTCAATTTCCCTGACTTCCGGACTCCAACTCCACAGCGCTGCCTCATGACTGAGCATGTACAAAAAGTACAGCACAGATTCATCTCAACTAAAAGCCAAGATCCTTCGATCAGAAACAGAGCAGACATTTATAGGACATTTCATAACTTTCCCAAATTCTTATGAAAACCTTTACAACATATCCTGCATTGTAATACTGTACCCAATTTATTTGATATTTTAGTAGTCGGAGTCGGTCCGTTTTATACCAACTCCAACTTTGACTCCACAGCCCTGACGCCAATACCCCATATGTGGTCGAAAACTACTTTTGAGGCACAGTGCACAGCTCAGAAGGGAAGAAGAGCCATATTGGAGTTCAGATTTAGCTGGAATGTTTTGAGGGTGCCAAGTCCCATTGGTAAAATCTCTGAGGTGCCAGAACAGCAGAACCTCTCCATAAGTGACCCCATTTTTACAAACTAAACAACTCGCAGTCATCATGTTGACATCACATGTGCGTGACAAAATTTTATACTACTGGGCGGTGAACAAAAAATAATTACATATTTACTAGTGATGAGCGAGTATGCTCGCCACTATTCGTTACTCGCCCGAGCATCATAGTGCTTGAGGTGCTCGGTGAGTAATTTTGAAATGCTCGTGCGGGAGCTCGAGTTAGGTGCATTTTAGGCAGCCAATTAACATGCAGGGATTGTCTGACAGTCACTGTAATGCCGTAACCCTGCTGGTTGTGGCATTACAGTGGTTGGCTGGCCGCATAGCGTCATCGTGTCTATATTAGACCGGGAACCCTATGCTCGTCACAGTATACCGGTGAAACAGGCAGTGTTTGGAGAGGTGCAGCTGAGCGAGGGAGAGAATTGACAGTTATTTTAAACAGAGATTCCACACCAATATTAGAAATCTACTCCAACAGTCCTTGTAAGGGCTCATTCTGATAAATATTAGTCCTGCTGATACCACTAGTTAGGCAAAGTTTGTAGAGAGCTAGCATAGTACAGAATAGGGTCCATTGCACTTTCTTTCAGCTGCTAGAACTCCTCAATCAATCAATAGCCCTATATATCAAGGCTGATAATATTCTTTTTGCTCTTAATCCTGCTGATTTTGGTGAAAAGCAATATAATACACAATTTTTAATGCTCCATTTGCTTGTTAGCGGCATACAGCCAGATTTGGTTGATTTAAATAGCATTGCTGTATTGTGGAAGCAGAGAAACTTATCCATCATCTCAGGTAGTCAAATATTACTGCAGTATTAATCCTGTTTTTTTTTGCAATCTGTAAAAGATTATACTCCATTTAAAGTCTGCTACTTGTGTGTCAAAAGTATATTCACACTTTGTTCGCTGACCAATAGCATCAGTATACCCTAATTGGGCAAAAGAATTGGTCATCAGACGTGATCAAATACTGTGGTATTAATCCAGAATTTTTTTGCAAGCTGGAAAAGATTATACTCCATTTAAAATGGGCAAGGAGTGTGGCAAGGGATGGGGAAGTGGACGTGATGCTGATGGCGCATACAGAGGCCAAGGCCATGGGCAAGACGAAACTGTGCCTGCTGAGGGAGCACAACAAACACCCACATCATGTCGACTTACCTTCCTGTCCCAATTTCTAGGGGGCCGAGGAACACCACTCTTGAAGCCAGAGCAGTGTGAACAGGTTGTTGGTTGGATAGCAGAAAATGCTTCCAATGACTTTGCCACCACCACCACCACCCTGTCATCTACACAGTCCAGTCTCAGTAGCCGTGAGTCTGGACCACATATTCCTCACCCTGATCCTCCTTCCTCCCACCATGCCGAGCTCCCGAAGACAAGTGATCCCATACTTGGACACTCTGAAGAGCTGTTCACTTTTCCATTTATAGATTTGGGGCTCTCGCCCGGCCAGCTTCAAGCCCAAATATTTGAGCAGCCATGGTCACACAAAGGCGACGGTGGGAAAGTGCACTTACTGTAAGAGGTGGATGATGATGATGAGACACAATTGCCAGTAGACGAGGAAGACGAGGTGTTGGACAATGAATTCACTGACCCAACCTGGCTAGGTGACATGCATAGCGAGGACAGCAGCGCAGAGGGGGGTGGAGGCGTAGCACCACAACAGGCAGGATGAAGTAGTGAGGTGGCCACAGACACAAGGCGGGCAACTGTTCCTCAAAACATCAATACGAGGGAAGTTGCCAGTCCAACTGCTAGGTCTTCCCGAGTCTGGCTCTTATTTAAAGACTGTCCAGTTAACCCCAAAAAGGCCATTTTCAACATCTGCCATGCCAGCATCAGCAGGGGCAGCAAAACTACCAGTCAGACCACCACCATCATGCTCAGGCACATGACAGCAAAGCACCCGACTAGTTGGGCCGAAAGCCAGGGTCCAGTAACAGTGTCTGCGGGTGACACCACTGCTTCTTCCCCTGTTGTATGTGCATGCCGATCCTCTGTCCATGATGTAGGCGAAGATGCCTCCCACCCTGAACCTGTTGTTGCACACTTGCAACCATCACCGTCAGCAACCACGTCCTTGTCCCAGCGCAGCGTTCAGTTGTCCCTACCTCAGTCCTTTGAACGCAAGCACAACCCACCCAAGTCCACAATACTAAACTGCCACATTGCTCAACTGCTTGCACTGGAAATGTTGCCTTTTAGGTTTGTGGAGACGGAAGCTTTCCGCAACCTCATGGCGGCGGCCGTCCCTCGGTACTCGGTCCCCAGTCGCCACTATTTCTCCCGGTGTACTGTCCCCGCCTTAGACAAGCACGTGTCCCAGAACATTACCCGTGCCCTCAACAACGCAGTTACTGGGAAGATCCACCTAACCACGAACACGTGGACAAGTGCTTGTGGCCAGGGATGGTACATCTCACTGATGGCACACTGGGTTAATATTGTGGAAGCCGGAACACAGTCGGACCCTGGGACGGAACACGTCCTCCAGACACCGAGGATTGCGGGCCCTGGGTCAATCAGGGTTGCCCCCACATTCTACAGCTCCTGAACCTCCTCCTCCTTTTCAGCCTCCATCTCCGAAATGACCACATCAGTCGGAAGCTGGAAGCACTGCCTCGGCCAAGCGGCAACAGGCTGGGCTGAAGCTAATATGCTTAGGTGACAAACCGCACACCGCTGCAGTTTTCGAAAGCTGTAACAGAGCAGGCAGATCTGTGGCTCCCACCGCTGAACCTATAGCCAGGCACTGTCGTGTGTGACAATGGCCGGAACCTGGTGGTGGCTCTGAAGCTTGGCAACATCGCACACGCACCATGCCTGGCCAATGTGGTCAAACTAGTGGTTCAGCGGTTTCTCAAAACCTACCTGGATCTGCCTGAGCTGCTTGTGAAAGTACGCCGCATGTGTGCCCATTTCAGAAAGTCAGCTACAGCTTCCGCCGCCCACCCCATGCTTCAGCTGCATTTGTAGCTTCCAGCTCACCGACTGATGTGCGATGTCATCACGCGTTGGAACTCAACGTTGCATATGTTGGGAAGGATTTATGAGCAGCAGAGGGCAGTTATGGAGTACCCGCTTCAACACGCCCGTCGGTATTCAGGTCAGCCTCCGTACATAAGGGCTGATGAGTGGGCATTAATGTCTGACATCTGTGCCATCCTTCAAAACTTTGAAGACTCCACCAAGATGGTGAGCGGCGATGACGCCATAGTTAGAGTCACCATCCTGCTTCTCTGTCTACTGAAACGCTTGCTGCTCACACTTAAAGAGGAGGCATTGCAGGCGGTGCATGATGGGATGGAGCAAGGAACTATACAGGGTGATGCTACACAGCCCAGCCTCATCTCATCTCATCTCAATGCGGATTGGGTGATAATGAGGAAGAGGAGGAAAAGGAGCTGGTTTCCTGCCCTACAGACGTTACTACCCACACAACATTCATACCATCTGTTCGTCGTGGATGGCCTGAGGAGAGGGAGAACGAGGAGGACCAGGAAGAGGAGAACCTGTACAGTTATCCTCTTGGTGGGGACAGGGAAGTCTTGGCTTTTGGCAGTCTGGCACACATGGCTGACTTTGTGTTCCACTGCCTATCCCGTAACCCTGGCGTTGTACGCATTTTGGGCGAAAGTAATTACTGGTTGGTCACACTTCTAGACCCACGCTACAAGGAGAACTTTCTATCTCTCCTTCCCGTGGTGGAGAGGTCTAATAAAATGTTGCAGTACCCGAAGGCCCTTGTTGAAGAATTATTAAAAAAAAATCACAGCTGACAACACTGGCGGCAGAGGTCAGAGTTCAAGTGAGGGAGACACAAACCAGATGCAGTAGAGACAGGGGAACACTGTCAAAGGTCTGGGACAGTTTTTTCAGCCCCTCCCATCGCCCAGGTCATGATGCGCAGGGTACTCTGACAAGGAGGGGAAAGTTTTGGAAGATGCTGAAGGAGTACCTTGCCGACCGTACCAGTGTCTTCCGTGATTCCTCTGTGCCTTAGAACTATTGGGTATCCAAGCTGAACACGTGGCATGAACTGTCTCTCTCTTGGAGGTCCCGGCCTGCCCTGCCGCTAGCGTTTTATCAGAAAGGGTTTTTAGTGCCGCCGGGGGTATTATAACTGATAGGCGCATCCGCCTGTAAACTAAAAATGCTGACAGGCTGACTCTTATCAAAATGAACAGGGGCTGGATTGGGCCAGACTTCTCGACACCACCGAATGATAGCAGCGGAACATAAAGTTAAATCCAGTGCTTATTTTTGGGGGGTCTATTCCTATGCACCTCTTCACACCCAGAAATGGGTATACGCTTCATGATTTTGTCTATTTTATGTCACCCTCCTCCTTCTCCTCCACCATCATATCAACAGAGTGACCATCATGCAACACCCACATAATTTTTTTTAAGGCTGTTTATGATGCCAGTAGGAGCTATTTTTCAAGGCTTACCTCTAACAGTCTGTATGTTATGCAGTATGTTCATGTATACAGTATGTTCATGTATACCCCCCATGGGTAAATGTTTTTAAGCCCATGCATTGGCATTACCAGTACAGGAGACCCACTCCTTTAAACTGGGAACATTTTTTTTAATGTGGCCCTGCTCTATGTCTCTTCAAAGGGGTATCGGAGTGCGTCCTAATTTTTGGCAGCCCTTGCAGTCACTGCATATGCAATAACAGTATAGGAGACCCACTCCTTAATAATGGGAAGGCCAAGTCAAATCGATTCTATATTCTACAATATTACCTCTCTTATCTGAAATTCGTTTACTGGTGAGCTATCGCAGTGTGGATAGCGTATTACACCAATCCAGACAGGTATTATTGCTTTATACTACATACTGCTGCAAAAAAAAAATTAAAAATCTATTCTATTCCCTATTGATACTGCTGTTACCTTGCACCTGTCCCTATTGTAAATGCAGCTATCATCAGCTGGAGATGAGTGTTGTTCATTGTTGTCGAATACATCTCTTCCACAGTGCATTACTTGATATTTTCCATGCACTCGTTGATTGATTCATAATTTTGAGCGGTGATCTGTAATTAGAAATTGATGAAAGCAGACAGGGTTGCTTGAGTTCCTTCACAGTTTGGTGGTGCAACGTACCAAAAAAACTATTTGGAGCCGGTTAAACTCTATTTTTTATTGTACTGTATTACCTCTCTTATCTGAGATTCATATACGGGTATATTGGGATAGCGTCTTACAGGCATCTATCAGGGATTATTGTATTATACTCCGTGCTGAAAAAAAATTCTATTCCCTATTAATAATTCTATTCCCTATTAGCAGCTTTTAAAATAGGAACAGGTGCTAGACGGTATTATCAGATAGAAATGAGTGTTCATTCTGGATGTGTCTGATCATGTCTCACACACCACATGGCCAGATGAGGTAGTAAAATGTTAAAATTACATTTACTGGTGAATGTATTTTTCACTGTTGAAAGCAATGCAAAAGTGCAATACCGCATCAAAAACGCTACATGTGAACATAACCCAAGGTGTGGAGGAGCATTTTTTGGTATTTAGGCTGTGTGCCCACGTAGCGTTTTTCAAGCGTTTATGCTGCGGAATTTCCGCAGCGGAAACGCTTGTGAAACGCTAGGTAATCCGCACCCCATGGTCCCCAAGGGGATTCCGCATGTTCTATGCACATGCTGCGGATTTTTCCGCAGCGTTTATGCTGCGTACAAAAATCCGCAGCATGTCATTTAATTTTGCGGAAGCGCAGCGGAACTCCCGCCATTGACTTGCATTGAGACGCACAGAAACCGCGACTGTACATTTTTACAAGCGGCTTCTATGCGTCTCTATGTGCGGATGGTACCCAGTTCTGGAGGAGAGGAGACTCTCATCCAGACCTGGGTACCATTGTACCTGTAAAAAAAGAATAAAATAACAAATAAAGTTTATACTCACCTGTCCGGCGTCTTCTCTCTGAATGCCAGCAGCGCTGAAGGACCTTCGGTGACGTCACAGTCATGTGACCGCAGGCCCTTCACCGCTCTGTCTCGCGATATGCCGGCAGCCGGGAACCAGACAGGAACGAGCGCTGCTGCACACACCGGGGCCTCGGGGGTGAGTATAGCTTTGTTTTAATTTTTACGGTTCACACTGTATAAATCCATGCTGTTTGCATGGATTTATATAGTGTGACCTAGTTGTCAAGCACTTTCCAAGTGATGCTATCGCATGGAAAGCGCTTGTCAATCTGCATGCGGAAACGCATGTGAACCCGCATGTGGATCCGCATGTATTCCGTAGGAAAACCGCATGCACAATCTGCATGCGTTTTTTTCTGCCAGGGAGATGCAGAAATGCTGCAGAAATTTTCTGCTTCATTTCTACATCGTGGGCACATAGCCTTATTTTGCCTTATACATAAGAAACTTTCTTTCCAGGGTAATGACTTAACATTTTTTTCCAGGAAAATCCATATTTGCTTCGTTTTTGTATGTTTTATTGTCCATCCGTAAAAGTGACGTAACACTCTGACTCCCAGGTCACTGCTGTGAACAATGTTGTCAGAGATGCTCCCATGGGTCTTCCCCATGCTGTTCCCATGTCATTTGAGCACTGTTTTCATTGATTTGGCCAATTTTCAGACCCCCTTCAGACCTCTTGTGGGGGTGGGGTGGCTGCCGGAAAAATGGTTGAGTTTCCCATTGACTTACAATGGGCTTGTTGCTCGGGTCGAGCACCCAAGCATTACGATTTGCTCGACCCGAGCAGCGAGCATTTTAGTGCTCGCTCATCACTAATTTTTACCACAAAAATTTTGTTTTAGCCCCAGATTTTACATTTTCAAATGGGGAAATATGTAATAATGGCACCAAAATTGTCCCACAATTTCTGCTGAACGTGGCAATACCCCATGTGGCTGTACAGTATTGCTTAGTCACACGGCGAGACTCGGAACGGAAGTAGTGCTATGTGACTCTCGGAGAACAAATTTTCAAAGAATAGTTTGCAGACTCCACTTACAGAGCCTCTAAGTGCTAGAAGTGCAGATATCCCCCTCAAATGACCCCATTTTGGAAATTACACCCCTCTGGGAATTTATCTACAGGTGTAGTGATGATTTGACTCAATGGGTGTTTTCCAGAAACAAGCAGCAGTGGATGTTGCTGAGAGAATATTGCAAATCTGCCATTGTAGTGCCCAGTACATTGTAGATATGTACCCGTAAATTAAGCGGGCACTCATTGCTACAGAAATGCAAAACATGTGGACGCTAAATGTGGTTTAGGCACACTGGGGTTCAGAAGGGAGGGGGGGATAAGGATGTCATGTCAACTACAAACTGAGCTTTACTCACCCTCACTGGGTCCAGCACTGTTCTCCACTGCTCCCGATGTCACATTGACAGAGCTGCAGCCAATAACTGATTAGCTGTCAATGTGACATCAGTGCCACAGACAATAACAGCAATGGGAACAGCAGTGGAGTCACAGCGCCGGACCCGGTGAGGGTGAATAAACCTTAGTTTGTATTTTTTTAATAACTGCGCCCTTGGAAAGAGATGTTACCTTTAATGCCCAGAACCCATTTGGGCCAGCCTGAAGTGACCTGAATTTGATGTGAGGCATCGTCATGTGAGTTCAGTGGCCCAGAGCAATTTAACCCCCTAAAACCAGCAGTTTCTTATTCAAAGCAGATTGTCTACCCAGATGCCAGAACCCAGGAGGCACCGCCTGCAGTGTCCGGAGCCTGATGTGGGGCATATGTAGTGGTGTCAGATCAGTGGCCCACAGGCATGTTAGCCTTAGGGTCACCCTTCAGTGCCCATTTCGATGCCACTCTGTAGCTGCTGTCACCAGTCCTCACCTCCTGGCTCCGCACTGCACTCTATTCTATTATTTGGATTAAATTTATAAAAAGAAAAGAAAAGGTTACTCCATTGGGTAATCGCGCTGTCTGCAGGTGTGTGCGGAGAATGCGCGGCGCACTGTGTGCACGGGCTCCTGCCGGGTGGTCGCGGCTCTGCCTGTGCACTGCGGCCGGGGATGGGCTGTCTCCTGCTCTCTCCTCCTCCTCAGTCTCATTTCCTCGGTCACAGGAAGTGTCGGCAGTGGAGAGGCTGTGCTGCTTTGTGTGCACGGTGTGTGGCTGCAGCATGTAGTCTCCGTGCGGACAGTGTGCAGCCGTTACCGGAGGAGGAAGCCGCTCAGGTGAGGCGCTGCCCATTCTATGCCAGGCTCATGTTCCAGGGTCCTCACTCTGGGGGCTACCTTCTAGGCTTGTGTGTGTCGGGGGCTCAGGTTTCTTACAGCAAAACGAATGGTTCTGATTGTTGTCTCCAATGTGAGTAGTTGTAGAACATGTCCCAGATGAGGAAGGATCAGGCTTGTGGGATGAGGTCACCTCCATCACCTGCCCTCACCTGTGGTGGTGACTGCGAGCTGCCACCATGTCTGCGGGTCTTGCTCAGACCCCTCATTGCCTGCTCTTAGTCTCTAGTATGTGTATAAAGTTATTGTACAAGCCGCCATGGACCTGTGTGTGCAGTACTAGAAGCTGATAGATTCCTGGACAATATTTATAAATAATAAGGGCGACCCTATAGGATCTTCTGTCATGTTTCATAAACTCACAAGCAGAGTGCGGCAAATTTGTTAAAAACATTTTTTGTGTGTAACTAGATGGACGAATGAGCTGTAAATGCCAGGGTTCCATTGTTTGGACCAGGTCTTGCTCTTTGCTCCTGCCGCTCTCCTGAGTGCTTTTTTGTGGTCTGAGATATGGGCCTTTTTAGTTAGTGCAAATCGTTATGGTCTATCTGAGGGGGCACTGCTGACAGGATTTTCTGGGGGTGGGGGTTGGGGGGATTCTTTAGGATGCTCTGCATTATTACCCTCTGACTTGGTGCTGGCCATAAAAATAACACTGTTAAAAAGTCCCATATCTCTTGATCTCTATGGTGGATAAATAAAAAATGGAAGAACTGAGCAAAAACTGACCCCATTAAACCTGAAACAGGTGGTCCTTTAATACTCGCTTGGAGCATTATTACTTTCTCACATTTTCTGACAACTGCAGTTGTCTTGTTCTGTTTTTTTCCTATGCACAATTGATCAACATGGTAAGCGGCCTATTGATGTGTCTGCTGCATGCTGTACTGGGGATTAGACTGGCGCACCCCTTGTACAATGTACTAATATTGATACCTTATTGATAAGATATTGAAGTTGTTCAGCGCTTGTTTACCGGCCTCTTTACACAGGTTGATGAAGAATGATGGGCACAGAACAATCAGTAGATCAATCTGTCTTCATACAGTATCATGTTATCAGCAGCACATCTTCAGTTTACACCAAGTAATGTGCTGCTGAGAACAATCATTTTTGTTCTGCCATAAACAATCCAATCACCCGATGCATGAGCAGCATTTTGCTCGTTTAGTATATAGTTTATATGTGCCCCACAGTCCTCCACATAGTATAATGCACTCCCCATAGTCCTCCACATAGTATAATGCACTCCCCATAGTCCTCCACATAGTATAATGCACTCCCCATAGTCCTCCACATAGTATAATGCACTCCCCATAGTCCTCCACATAGTATAATGCACTCCATAGTACTTGATAGAGTATAATGCAGACCCCATGTGGTATATAATGCAACCCCCATATAGTATATATGGTATAATGCACAGTCCTCCAGTATTATGGCCATCACTTACTCACTGATTTAAAAAAAAATACAATACTCACCTCTCCTCGTCCTCCAGTACCTGCAGCGCGTCTACTCATCAGCTCCACTGCCAAGCAGATCGTGGTGTGATGAAGTGACATCATCGTGCCCCCTGGCTGAGACGTCAGGCACAGAGGGTGAATAATGGGAAAGGGAGCGTCACCTGATGATGCTGATACAGTTGAATGTGTGAAGCCGTGAGTGGCCCAGAGCCAACGCTGGCAGCGGGCACCCCTGACACGCGGGCCACATGGCGGCCGTGTCATCTACCGGTATTAGCGGCACGCCACTGGCTGGGGGCCCCTGGAGGAGTGGGGGCTGTAGGCAAATGCCTAGTTTGCCCCGTCCTAACGTCAGCCCTGGCAAGGTGACATCCACAGATGTTTTATTTACACATAGGGCCTTCACATGCATCACTAATCGCCCTCAGGTACTAAAGGAGAAATGTGGGAAAGCTGCCTTACTCCAGATCTGAATCCGCAGCGCTGTCCACTTTATGCTTTATATTTGCAATATAAAGATGACGTTTGCGGCAATGAAATTCACTTTTTTTTTTCCTTTTGATTGATTTTGCTGCTCATGATATGGTCAGAACCTGCTCAGTGTATGTGTGTAGTGTATATGTGTGTACTTGCTTTTTACAGTCAGAATTTGTAATGTCATAAAAATTACCAGCACATATAAATTAATCTACAAAGACATATTTTAATATCACCAGATAAAAACTACCATGGGCACTTGTGGAAGATAAATAATGAATTGTTTAAGGGGGGATATCCAGGCCTTTTTTTTTACCTTATGGGGCTAAGCACTTAATGGCAGTTAGTAACTACCTTTCTGTTCTGCCCTGTGAACACCTCTCACGACTTGGCGCGATCACGGAGCCGCTCCTGCTGGCGATCCTCCTGTGACGTCTCATTGACTGAGCAACTTCTTCTCTTCCAGTCTGCTCTGTTTATGGGGTGCACAGCCGGCATAATGTTGGTTGACCGCCTTCTTCCCACAGTTAGGAGCCGACTATCACTCAGTATAATGTCGATGTGACCTCACAGGAAGCAGGAAAATCACTGACAGGAGCGGTCCGTGACAACTCTGAGCCAGGAGAGATCGCCACAGAACAGGCAGGCAGTTAGTAACTACTTGCCAGTAAGGGCTTAGCACATAGGGGAAAAATGTAAGTCCCGGAAAACCCCATTAAAGCAGAAAATGTTAAAAAACAAGAATAAAATACTGATGCCAGTAATTCAGAGATCCTCACATCAGAAAAATGTGTAGAACACCCTGACATATTCATAAGATATAGGGTACATGGCATTCAAAAATGAACGGTCACCTGCGCTTTGAGTTGTGATTTTTATGTGTTTTGTATTCACATATTGGCTCTATATAGACAGTTTGTCTCTATATTCACGAAACAAATGCAATGCTTCTTATAGACACGACCGCATGTCCTAGGACTGTGACCTCAATAACCAAGGCAATACAGTAGGGTGGGGTCTTCACCATGTAATGTCCGCATTCAGCGATGTATTAGCCAAATTGTCCTGCTGTCTCCCCAACAATAATATACTGGGGGCAGTGTCCAACCCCAGGAAAACAGGACACGTCTTCACCATTTGTATCCAGTTAGTGTGATAAAGATGCCGTACTGAATAATGTGTCCACTCCAAGATGGCAAAATACTTGGTAAAGATGTCTTTAGTGCAAATATGATAGATGGCATCGAGCCCCTTGCACCCCATCTGCCCTCCATGGAGTGGTTGCTTAGCATTAGTAATGCACTTGTAGTAAGCAGCCATCCCCCATAGGTGATAGAGGTGTGAGTGAGTGATCAGCACTCTGCCTTTATCACTGGGCCCGGCTGCACCCGGCAGTACATTGTGCTTTGTGACCTGGTATTGGCCATTACACTTTTTCTGTGGTGTGCCTTTTTGGATAACATGGCAAGTTGCATGTTCAATTGTTTCTGGGAGATGGGTGTATTGTTAGTATTGAGCAAAGGAATGACTGTTGGATAGCCATGATCTAGACTCTCACTATCTTTTCCAGCATCTAATGGATGTCCTAAAAGGTAATCAGCACAGAAAGTGGCTTTGGCATGCCCAAATGGACTAGATTGTCCACTGCAATAGAGGAAAACCTTACATTTCTTGGGCATGGATATTCACTTACAGCTCATGGCATTGATTAGATTGGCAGTAGCATCTGTGTGCTTGCCTGTCCATGGTGTTCTATATGTTCTGCTGCCAGCAGTAACAACGTCCCCCATAGCTGGGCATCACCTGCCAGTTCATCACGTGTTATCTGTATGGTGCGGCTGCCTAGCTTTACGCAGCCGACATCTCCTAGTTTGGCCCACCATATTCTATACTAACCAGTTGGTTACACTGCCAATAGACTGCTGCATATATCCTGCCTCTCCATTATGTTGTATAGCTAATCCTAACCTGTACAGGGTAAATAAACCTAAAATTGATCCCAAAAAAATTGATAATTTTTGCACCCAAAACCAATTGCTACTCCCAAAAAATGGGATTATTTTTGAGCAGGTTAATTAAAAAGCCACAACTACTATTTTTGAAAAACAAACCTATTGCTACATACGTTCTTCCATGTACAAGGCCTTTATATAAACATTGGTATGGCAGGCATCAGCCACCAAAAATATATATATTTCTGGCTAATTTTAAAAAGCATAAAAAGTTTATCATTGCAGTGTGTTAGTAAACAGGCTATTCCCACCAGTTATCATTATCTTACCCATGGCCATAATATATGTTAAGGTCCTATGACATTACCAAGGCAGTGTTTGCATTAAAGAACTTGAAAGGGGCTGACTACAGTCCTAGGTGACCACAGTGTTCTACACTTGTTTCAAGAGGAATTGGAGACATTGCTGTACTTTCGATTCACTGCAGAAAGAATAAAAAAAACTTAAAATTTGGCCCCTTTCACAGTTGTCGGAGTCTCCTTTACAAATGCCATCACATTTGACAGGAGATGTGTACACGATGGAGTGGCGAGAAGAAAGCAGATACCTATAAATGACCTTGCACTTCCAGCAGCACATGTATGACACTAGGTCCGAGGACAGTGATCCGTTACTCTGCTCTGTTTTGGACAAACCCTTTTAATTTTTCAACTAAAAGACAAACTCAACACAACAAAAATGATGCTATGGAAATTCAGAATTCCTCTCCACAGACGTTGCATCATAATTAATGATGCTACAATTCAGTTACTCCCTCTTTAATTTTATAGTTTTAGAAGTGTCAGTTTTGGCTCCCTGATCCCATACTATTTTATGAGTGTTGCCACTAAGCTGTAAAGTCGTGCACAGTATGCGTGCTATGGAAGTACAAGTAATAGATTTTTCTATTTTGAAGATATGCAAAATGTGACTGTGTAAATACATAGATCTTTGAGCTAATCTTCAATTTTGCTAAGACTCACAGGGGTTGGTCAGATAGAAAAAAAAAAAAAGCCTCTTTCCTTTACTTGCTTTCACCTTGTTCCTTTAAGAAGGGATGGCACTCTAAAAATGCATTTAAACAACTTGCATTGATCTATGAAGGACCTGTAAGATGCATGCAAATAAAAGTGCATAGAACTGCTATCAAATGGTTGTGGCAAGGTGCACCAAACGGCTTCATGGGCCATTGTCTGTGGGGCCATTGTCTGGAATACAATTTATACAAAACAGGGCGGCAGAGAGAAGATTCTGCAGTTTCAAAATGTAGCTGTTAAAGGCCATTTGTCATTTCTGGTTCAGAAGAAGTCAAATGTGTAAGGGTATATGCCCACGATGCAGAAATGAAGCAGAAAATTTCTGCAGCTTTTCTGCATGTTCTTGGCAGTCAAAAACACTTGCGGATTTTACAAGCGTTTTTGACGCTTTTTTGCAGCATTTTTACATGCAGATTTGACTTGCGTTTTTCAAATGCATTGGGACCTCAAATCCGCATGCAGAAACGCACAAATAATGGACATGCTGCGGATTTTTCCGCAAGGAAAATTCCGCAGCATGGGCACAGAACATGCAGATTTTCATTGGGGACCATGGGGGGCGGATTACCAAGCGTTTTGCAAGCGTTTACGCTGCAGAAATTCCGCCGCAAAAACACTTGAAAAACGCATAGTGGGCTCACAGCCTAATGCTTGTAGTCTGCATTTTTTTTGCCAGATTTCCCCGCTGCAGGCTGTACCTCTAATTTTCAGCTATGTTCGGGTGGAGACTAGCTGCTCTGATGTCTCCTGTACAGTGTCCATTTTAGGACATGATCAGATATCAAAATCAAACATCAGAATTATGTCAAGTTTGAGGCTAAATACCCTGAGAACTGACTCTGACGAGCGACTCTGACAACTGTAATAATAATAATTAAAAAAAGTAACTGTTTGCTGATGGGACTTGAACCCAAAATCCTGTGTCCCAAAGCCAGTGCACTAACCACTGAGCTATAAACTCAGTTGTAAAAACCTAGGAGTTCTATTTGGTTATATGATTTTCAGTGCAAACTTGTCTAAAACTCATTGGGACTTATGCACAGACTGCAAGCAAGCCAAATTCAAATGATGTTTGATTTTGATGTGTGAGTCTGATGTGTGACTTTCTTCAAACATCAGAATCACAATGACTTTTAGTCACCCTGAGCATTTTCATGGTTGAAGACAAGAAAAGCTATCAGTTAGTATCACTTTACTGGATAGCTTAATGGTAAGGCATCAGCCTCTGAAACTACAGTGTTAAGAGTTCAAATCCTGATAGGAATAAGATTTTTTTTTTTTTTTAATTATGACTATTTAGCACACAAACTACAGGGTTGTTTTACTTTTAATATCTGACACTCTGATTGTCATCCTGATGTGTTAAGAGTTTCAGACACGCTGTCTATTTGCGTGGTAAATTAAATAGCCAAAGTAAATTGGGAGGCAATAATTTACTACATATATATTTCCATGTGACTTTATATTTGCATAATTTCTTAAAGGGGTCTAATGATAAAATGTCTTTATTGTAAATTTTTATTTCCATCCACCCAAGTACTGGCAGCAAACTCCTAATTTACTTTGGCTATGTAATCTACCATGCAAATAGACAGCGTGTCTGAAACTATCAACACATCAGGATGACAATCAGAGAGTCAGATATTAAAAGTAAAACACCCCTGTAGTTTGTGTGCTTAATAGCCATAATAATAATAAAAAAAAAAAAATCTTATTCCTATCAGGATTTGAACTCTTAACACTGTAGTTTCAGAGACTGATGCCTTACCATTAAGCTATCCAGTAAAGTGATACTGATAGCTTTTCTTGTCTTATGAGATCAATCATGAAAATACTCGGGTGACTAAAAGTCATTGTGATTCTGATGTTTGAAGAAAGTCACACATCAGACTCACACATCAAAATTACACATCATTTGAATTTAGCTTGCTTGCAGTCTGTGCATAAGTCCCAATGAGTTTTAGACAAGTTTGCACTGAAAATCATATAACCAAATAGAACTCCTAAGTTTTTTACAACTGAGTTTATAGCTCAGTGGTTAGTGCACTGCCTTTAGGACACAGAATTTTGGGTTCAAGTCCCAACAGCGAACAGTTACTTTTTTTTTTTTTTTTTTTTATTGTTACAGTTGTCAGAATCCGTTCTCAGACAGGGTATTTAGCCTCAAACTGACATCATTCTGATGTTTGATTTTGATATCTGATCATGTCCTAAAATGAACACTGTACACCTGTACACAGTAGATACAGACATGAGGCATTCCTACTCCTCTCTATATGTAGCACATGTTTGGATACATGTGTACATAGATATTTCCCAATATAGATGCACGTCCAAAGTAACGTGGGCAAAAAAATCAAAAACACAGAACTATTAAAAACATGGGCATATGAAAAACCCAACAAAAGAGTTTATTAAAGTCCAAAATAATTTTTATTATTAAACAATCCATACAAGTATTTGGAAATAAGGTACATAAAACCACAGTTCTGTTATAAAATGTGGGGACTTACAGAGTGAAAAACCCAACTAGCTCAGTGCAGGCCGTGCCATTAGGGCATAGAGGACAGTGAATCCCGTATAACGTATGAGGATGAGTCCTTCCCTGTGGGTTACATAGGTTGTCCAACTAATACAAATAAAAAAACGGTATGGCACTTATGGTGGGGGGACGCCATACTTAACCAACATTTTACATATGTAAGTTCCATGCTGTTTTATTAGTATTAGCTGGACAACTTGTATAACCCGTAGGAAAGTACTCATCCCATACGTTATTCAGGATTCATTGTCCTATTGCCCTAGCAGTACGACCTGCACTGAGCTAGTTGGGTTTTTCACTATAAGTCCCTACATTTTATAGCAGCATTGTATTTCTATGTATCTTATTTCCATATACTTGTATGTATTGTTTAATAATAAAATTATGTTGGGCTTTAACATACTCCTTTTTTTTGGGGGGGGTAGTTCTTATGCCCATGTTTTTAATAGTTACATGTTCAGATGCAGCAGTGCTTAGCTACTTGGCAGTGTAGCTGTGAATCCTGCTTACGGAAGAAGACAAAACTATACAGACCTGTGCTTCTTCCTTTTAGTATCTCTTCCTCGTCGTCCCCCCCCCCCCCCCACTGCTCCTTTCTTCTCCGTCGGTGCACCCTTATGCTCCCTCAGTTACTCTACTCCGCCCCTCCCTTATCGTGATTGTAAGCACTAACTTTGGAGTGCTCTCTGATCCACATCACCAGCCATGTAGTTATTGACATTGGCACATCCGATCACCTGCATACAGTGTCATCCCCTTCCCCTGCATATAGCAGTCGCTCGCCACACACAGGATCACAATGCAGTGACATACATGAGTGAGATGAGCGCAGGCATACACTGACATGTGGGACTAGCTGTTCACAGGAGTGGGGTGAGAATTCGGTCCACACTTACCCTGTGTATTCAGGCACTTGGATACTCCAGTGCCTGTGCGTGGAGGGCTGGGGAGTCAGATCAGGTAGTGCTACAAAGCGAGCACTGCCAATCACTATGAGGGGGGACGGTGTATTGTAATTCAGGGGGCAGAAAGGTGTACCGAGCACTTGGCCACCCCAAGGGTACACTAATAAAACTGCTTTTCTCTTAATCATATTTACTAACATCTACAGTACATTTTTGATTTTCGTATGTGCTAAGTCCCATATATGAAGGTATAAATAGTTCAGTTTCAGTTTTTGGGTGACACACTCCCTTTAATGGGCAGATGTAATTTGACACCACATTAAGCTGGCCGTTCATCTTATTTTGGCCTAGATGGATATTTTAGCAGTTTCTCGTACTTAATGATGAGTTGATGAGGCAGGAGGAGGAGACGTGCCTCATTAGCAGACAGAGGCAGATTTCTCTGATAACATGTATTACAAAGTTTCTTATATTTGCTTGTTTTGTTGATTTATGCAAAGTTTGTTTAAATGATAATGTCCATTTAAAATGAATCCGTAATGCTACATATAATGTGAGTGTTCATTTACAAATACTGATCAGCAGCATAATACAACCGCCAATCAGTAAACTTTTACTGATCGGTGATCATCTGAATGCCCCTTAATAAAGGCAGGCCAAGTAAGCGATGCACACTGAGCCATTAGTAATATATTGCTCAGTGCACATAGACTGCCATGGTTCTCCGCAGTGAGTCCAGCTCACACAGGACGATGCACACTGAGCCATTAGTAATATGTTGCTTACGGCACATAGAACGCCATGGTTCTCCACAGTGTGAGTCCAGCTCACACAAGACGATGCACACTGAGCCATTAGTAATATATTGCTCAGTGCACATAGACTGCCATGGTTCTCCACAGTGTGAGTCCAGCTCACACAGGACGATGCACACTGAGCCATTAGTAATATAACACTTAGTGCACATAGACTGCCATGGTTCTCCACAGTGAATCCAGCTTACACAGGACGATGCACACTGAGTCATCAGTAATATATTTCTCAGTGCACATAGACTGCCATGGTTCTCCGCAGTGAGTCCAGCTCACACAGGACGATGCACACTGAGCCATTAGTAATATGTTGCTTACGGCACATAGAACGCCATGGTTCTCCACAGTGTGAGTCCAGCTCACACAAGACGATGCACACTGAGCCATTAGTAATATATTGCTCAGTGCACATAGACTGCCATGGTTCTCCACAGTGTGAGTCCAGCTCACACAGGACGATGCACACTGAGCCATTAGTAATATAACACTTAGTGCACATAGACTGCCATGGTTCTCCACAGTGAATCCAGCTCACACAAGACGATGCACCCTGAGCCATTAGTAATATATTGCTCAGTGCACATAGACTGCCATGGTTCTCCACAGTGAGTCCAGCTTACACAGGACGATGCACACTGAGCCATTAGTAATATATTGCTCAGTGCACATAGACTGCCATGGTTCTCCACAGTGAGTCCAGCTCACACAGGACGATGCACACTGAGCCATTAGTAATATATTGCTCAGTGCACATAGACTGCCATGGTTCTCCACAGTGAGTCCAGCTCACACAAGACGATGCACCCTGAGCCATTAGTAATATATTGCTCAGTGCACATAGACTGCCATGGTTCTCCACAGTGAATCCAGCTTACACAGGACGATGCACACTGAGCCATTAGTAATATGTTGCTCAGTGCACATAGACTGCCATGGTTCTCCACAGTGTGAGTCCAGCTCACACAGGACGATGCATACTGAGCCATTAGTAATATGTTGCTCAGGGCACATAGACTGCCATGGTTCTCCACAGTGAGTCCAGCTTACACAGGACGATGCCATTAGTAATATATTGCTCAGTGCACATAGATTGCCATGGTTTTTCGCAGTGAGTCCAGCTTACTCAGGACGATGCACACTGAGTCATCAGTAATATATTGCTCAGTGCACATAGATTGCCATGGTTTTCCACCATGAGTCCAGCTCACACAAGACGATGCACACTGAGCCATTAGTAATATATTGCTCAGTGCACATAGACTGCCATGGTTCTCCGCAGTGAGTACAGCTTACACAGGACGATGCACACTGAGCCATTAGTAATATATTGCTCAGTGCACATAGATTGCCATGGTTCTCCACAGTGAGTCCAGCTTACACAGGAAGATGCCATTAGTAATATATTGCTCAGGGCACATAGACTGCCATGGTTCTCTGCAGTGAATCCAGCTTACACAGGACGATACACACAGAGCCATTAGTAATATATTGCTCAGGGCACATAGACTGCCATGGTTCTCTGCAGTGAATCCAGCTTACACAGGACGATGCACACTGAGCCATTAGTATTATATTGCTCAGTGCACATAGATTGCCATGGTTCTCCACTGTGAGTCCAGCTTACACAGGACGATGCCATTAGTAATATATTGCTCAGTGCACATAGACTGCCATGGTTTTCCGCCATGAGTACAGCTCACACAAGGCGATGCACACTGAGCCATTAGTAATATGTTGCTTACGGCACATAGACTGCCATGGTTCTCCACAGTGTGAGTCCAGCTCACACAGGACGATGCACCCTGAGCCATTAGTAATATATTTCTCAGTGCACATAGACTGCCATGGTTCTCCACAGTGAATCCAGCTTACACAGGACGATGCACACTGAGCCATTAGTAATATAACACTTAGTGCACATAGACTGCCATGGTTCTCCACAGTGAATCCAGCTTACACAGGACGATGCACACTGAGCCATTAGTAATATATTGCTCAATGCTCATAGACTGCCATGGTTCTCCACAGTGAGTCCAGCTTACTCAGGACGATGCACACTGAGTCATCAGTAATATATTTCTCAGTGCACATAGACTGCCATGGTTCTCCACAGTGAGTACAGCTTACACAGGACGATGCACACTGAGCCATTAGTAATATATTGCTCAGGGCGCATAGACTGCCATGGTTTTCCGCCATGAGTCCAGCTCACACAAGACGATGCACACTGAGCCATTAGTAATATATTGCTCAGTGCACATAGACTGCCATGGTTCTCCACAGTGAGTCCAGCTTACACAGGAAGATGCCATTAGTAATATATTGCTCAGTACACATAGATTGCCATGGTTCTCCGCAGTGAGTCCAGCTTACACAGGAAGATGCCATTAGTAATATATTGCTCAGTCCACATAGACTGCCATGGTTCTCCGCCGTGAGTCCAGCTTACACAGGACGATGCACACTGAGCCATTAGTAATATATTGCTTAGGGCACATAGACTGCCATGGTTCTCTGCAGTGAATCCAGCTTACACAGGACGATGCACACTGAGCCATTAGTATTATATTGCTCAGTGCACATAGATTGCCATGGTTCTCCACTGTGAGTCCAGCTTACACAGGACGATGCCATTAGTAATATATTGCTCAGTGCACATAGACTGCCATGGTTCTCCGCAGTGAGTCCAGCTCACACAGGACGATGCACACTGAGCCATTAGTAATATAACACTTAGTGCACATAGACTGCCATGGTTCTCCACAGTGAATCCAGCTTACACAGGACGATGCACACTGAGCCATTAGTAATATAACACTTAGTGCACATAGATTTCCATATGTTCTCCGCAGTGAGTCCAGCTTACACAGGAAGATGCCATTAGTAATATATTGCTCAGTCCACATAGACTGCCATGGTTCTCCGCCGTGAGTCCAGCTTACACAGGACGATGCACACTGAGCCATTAGTAATATATTGCTCAGGGCACATAGACTGCCATGGTTCTCTGCAGTGAATCCCGCTTACACAGGACGATGCACACTGAGCCATTAGTATTATATTGCTCAGTGCACATAGATTGCCATGGTTCTCCGCAGTGAGTCCAGCTCACACAGGACGATGCACACTGAGCCATTAGTAATATGTTGCTTACGGCACATAGAACTCCATGGTTCTCCACAGTGTGAGTCCAGCTCACACGGGACGATGCACACTGAGCCATTAGTAATATAACACTTAGTGCACATAGACTGCCATGGTTCTCCACAGTGAGTCCAGCTCACACAAGACGATGCACCCTGAGCCATTAGTAATATATTTCTCAGTGCACATAGACTGCCATGGTTCTCCACAGTGAATCCAGCTTACACAGGACGATACACACTGATCCATTAGTAATATATTGATCAGTGCACATAGACTGCCATGGTTCTCCGCCGTGAGTCCAGCTTACACAGGATGATGCACACTGATCCATTAGTAATATATTGCTCAGGGCACATAGACTGCCATGGTTCTCTGCAGTGAGTCCAGCTTACACAGGACGATGCACCCTGATCCATTAGTAATATATTGCTCAGGGCACATAGACTGCCATGGTTCTCCGCCATGAGTCCAGCTTACACAGGACGATGCACACTGATCCATTAGTAATATATTGCTCAGGGCACATAGACTGCCATGGTTCTCCGCAGTGAGTTCAGCTTACACAGGACGATGCACCCTGAGCCATTAGTAATATATTGCTCAGTGCACATAGACTGCCATGGTTCTCCGCAGTGAGTCCAGCTTACACAGGACGATGCACACTGAGCCATTAGTAATATATTGCTCAGTGCACATAGACTGCCATGGTTCTCCGCAGTGAGTCCAGCTCACACAGGACGATGCGCACTGAGCCATTAGTAATATATTGCTCAGTGCACATAGACTGCCATGGTTCTCCACAGTGAGTCCAGCTTACACAGGACGATGCCATTAGTAATATATTGCTCAGTGCACATAGATTGCCATGGTTTTTCGCAGTGAGTCCAGCTTACTCAGGACGATGCACACTGAGTCATCAGTAATATATTGCTCAGTGCACATAGACTGCCATGGTTTTCCACCATGAGTCCAGCTCACACAAGACGATGCACACTGAGCCATTAGTAATATATTGCTCAGTGCACATAGACTGCCATGGTTCTCCGCAGTGAGTACAGCTTACACAGGACGATGCACACTGAGCCATTAGTAATATATTGCTCAGTGCACATAGATTGCCATGGTTCTCCACAGTGAGTCCAGCTTACACAGGAAGATGCCATTAGTAATATATTGCTCAGGGCACATAGACTGCCATGGTTCTCTGCAGTGAATCGGGCTTACACAGGACGATACACACAGAGCCATTAGTAATATATTGCTCAGGGCACATAGACTGCCATGGTTCTCTGCAGTGAATCCAGCTTACACAGGACGATGCACACTGAGCCATTAGTATTATATTGCTCAGTGCACATAGATTGCCATGGTTCTCCACTGTGAGTCCAGCTTACACAGGACGATGCCATTAGTAATATATTGCTCAGTGCACATAGACTGCCATGGTTTTCCGCCATGAGTACAGCTCACACAAGACGATGCACACTGAGCCATTAGTAATATGTTGCTTACGGCACATAGACTGCCATGGTTCTCCACAGTGTGAGTCCAGCTCACACAGGACGATGCACCCTGAGCCATTAGTAATATATTTCTCAGTGCACATAGACTGCCATGGTTCTCCACAGTGAATCCAGCTTACACAGGACGATGCACACTGAGCCATTAGTAATATAACACTTAGTGCACATAGATTGCCATGGTTCTCCACAGTGAGTCCAGCTCACACAAGACGATGCACCCTGAGCCATTAGTAATATATTGCTCAGTGCACATAGACTGCCATGGTTCTCCACAGTGAATCCAGCTTACTCAGGACGATGCACACTGAGTCATCAGTAATATATTTCTCAGTGCACATAGACTGCCATGGTTCTCCACAGTGTGAGTCCAGCTTACACAGGACGATGCACCCTGAGCCATTAGTAATATATTGCTCAGTGCACATAGACTGCCATGGTTCTCCGCAGTGAGTACAGCTTACACAGGAAGATGCCATTAGTAATATATTGCTCAGTACACATAGATTGCCATGGTTCTCCGCAGTGAGTCCAGCTTACACAGGAAGATTCCATTAGTAATATATTGCTCAGTCCACATAGACTGCCATGGTTCTCCGCCGTGAGTCCAGCTTACACAGGACGATGCACACTGAGCCATTAGTAATATATTGCTTAGGGCACATAGACTGCCATGGTTCTCTGCAGTGAATCCAGCTTACACAGGACGATGCACACTGAGCCATTAGTATTATATTGCTCAGTGCACATAGATTGCCATGGTTCTCCACTGTGAGTCCAGCTTACACAGGACGATGCCATTAGTAATATATTGCTCAGTGCACATAGACTGCCATGGTTCTCCGCAGTGAGTCCAGCTCACACAGGACGATGTACACTGAGCCATTAGTAATATAACACTTAGTGCACCTAGACTGCCATGGTTCTCCACAGTGAGTCCAGCTCACACAAGACGATGCACCCTGAGCCATTAGTAATATATTTCTCAGTGCACATAGACTGCCATGGTTCTCCACAGTGAATCCAGCTTACACAGGACGATGCACACTGAGCCATTAGTAATATAACACTTAGTGCACATAGATTGCCATTGGTTCTCCGCAGTGAGTCCAGCTTACACAGGAAGATGCCATTAGTAATATATTGCTCAGTCCACATAGACTGCCATGGTTCTCCGCCGTGAGTCCAGCTTACACAGGACGATGCACACTGAGCCATTAGTAATATATTGCTCAGGGCACATAGACTGCCATGGTTCTCCGCCATGAGTCCAGCTTACACAGGACGATGCACACTGATCCATTAGTAATATATTGCTCAGGGCACATAGACTGCCATTGTTCTCCGCAGTGAATCCCGCTTACACAGGACGATGCACACTGAGCCATTAGTATTATATTGCTCAGTGCACATAGATTGCCATGGTTCTCCACTGTGAGTCCAGCTTACACAGGACGATGCCATTAGTAATATATTGCTCAGTGCACATAGACTGCCATGGTTCTCCGCAGTGAGTCCAGCTCACACAGGACGATGCACACTGAGACATTAGTAATATGTTGCTTACGGCACATAGCACTCCATGGTTCTCCACAGTGTGAGTCCGGCTCACACGGGACGATGCACACTGAGCCATTAGTAATATAACACTTAGTGCACATAGACTGCCATGGTTCTCCACAGTGAGTCCAGCTCACACAAGACGATGCACCCTGAGCCATTAGTAATATATTTCTCAGTGCACATAGACTGCCATGGTTCTCCACAGTGAATCCAGCTTACACAGGACGATACACACTGATCCATTAGTAATATATTGATCAGTGCACATAGACTGCCATGGTTCTCCGCCGTGAGTCCAGCTTACACAGGACGATGCACACTGATCCATTAGTAATATATTGCTCAGGGCACATAGACTGCCATGGTTCTCTGCAGTGAGTCCAGCTTACACAGGACGATGCACCCTGATCCATTAGTAATATATTGCTCAGGGCACATAGACTGCCATGGTTCTCCGCCATGAGTCCAGCTTACACAGGACGATGCACACTGATCCATTAGTAATATATTGCTCAGGGCACATAGACTGCCATTGTTCTCCGCAGTGAGTCCAGCTTACACAGGACGATGCACCCTGAGCCATTAGTAATATATTGCTCAGTGCACATAGACTGCCATGGTTCTCCACAGTGAGTCCAGCTTACACAGGACGATGCCATTAGTAATATATTGCTCAGTGCACATAGACTGCCATGGTTCTCCACAGTGAGTCCAGCTTACACAGGACGATGCCATTAGTAATATATTGCTCAGTGCACATAGACTGCCATGGTTCTCCGCAGTGAGTCCAGCTCACACAGGACAATGCACACTGAGCCATTTGTAATATATTGCTCAGTGCACATAGACTGCCCTGGTTCTCCGCAGTGAGTCCAGCTCACACAGGACGATGCACACTGAGCTATTAGTAATATATTGCTCAGTGCACATAGACTGCCATGGTTCTCCGCAGTGAGTCCAGCTTACACAGGACGATGCACACTGAGCCATTAGTAATATATTGCTCAGTGCACATAGACTGCCATGGTTCTCCGCAGTGAGTCCAGCTTACACAGGACGATGCACACTGAGCCATTAGTAATATATTGCTCAGTGCACATAGACTGCCATGGTTCTCCGCAGTGAGTCCAGCTTACACAGGACGATGCACACTGAGCCATTAGTAATATATTGCTCAGTGCACATAGACTGCCATGGTTCTCCGCAGTGAGTCCAGCTTACACAGGACGATGCACACTGAGCCATTAGTAATATATTGCTCAGTGCACATAGACTGCCATGGTTCTCCGCAGTGAGTCCAGCTTACATAGGACGATGCACACTGAGCCATTAGTAATATATTGCTCAGTGCACATAGACTGCCATGGTTCTCCGCAGTGAGTCCAGCTTACACAGGACGATGCACCCTGAGCCATTAGTAATATATTGCTCAGTGCACATAGACTGCCATGGTTCTCCGCAGTGAGTCCAGCTTACACAGGATGATGCACACTGAGTCATTAGTAATATATTGCTCAGTGCACATAGACTGCCATGTTCTCCGCAGTGAGTCCAGCTTACACAGGACGATGCACCGCCCGAAACTATTACTTTTTTTAGCTGCATCACAGATCATTTCAGCGGATGACAGTGTTGTGCTCGTTCATCGGGTGATCGGCAGTCTGTTTACACAGCGGTATAATCCTGAGACAAGCATTTTTAACAACACTCGTTCACAATTATCTTGCATTGTTAGTGTAGTTCTAGTCCCGTGAGTAAGGGTCTGTTGTCTTTACAGAAAGATCTCCACATCTGTCCATGAATTCTTT
This sequence comes from Phyllobates terribilis, assembly GCF_046119375.1. Lineage (NCBI taxonomy): Eukaryota > Metazoa > Chordata > Amphibia > Anura > Dendrobatidae > Phyllobates > Phyllobates terribilis. The sequence continues at coordinate 595,576,151 of NW_027362765.1, read as the reverse complement.
GGTATTGCTGTTTATTCGTATTCAAGTGAATGTAGCTGAACCGTACCAGGCACAGTCTGAGAACAGACATATTTTGGTTTTTTTTCAACAAAAACGGCACATTTTCCTCCCCACCTCCGCTCCCCTTTTTGTAGGCTAGGAAGTCCACTCTAACGAGGATGGTAAGGGCTGCAACCGACCAGACTGCCCATCGGAGGAGCTGCGCTGGTGCTGGAGGTATGTATTTAATTTTTATTGTAGACTTCTGAATCAAGCTATCCATAAGGCACTATTCAGTAATGGACAACCCCTTTAATAAAAGAACTTGTTGTAACTTGGACACTGTATAGTGGCCCCTTTCTGGTATTCTTTGTAATGCAGTAATGTAAGGAGAAACTGCTCTGCATTACAGCGTGCCTTGGGTTAGGATCATTATTTTTTCCATTTGTTTCTTTAAATGTCTTTATTTGTTCATGTGCATGAAGTCTGATTGCTACAAAACCTACCAGACAGCACTTGTGAAGCTTGGAAGCTCTTAGAAACCCAGGTTAATTGTGCTTCGTGTTACTGAGCTTTGGTTTCTAATGTTTGTGTGTATGGAGCCTAAGAACTTCACAACTATTTGCGCTGGTGGTGCTTTCTTCAGGAGGCCAAGTTCACTGTGTAATTTTGAAATACAAGGATTTAGTACATTTTCTTGTATTATTTAGGTGCCATATTATTGTGGATGACAGCCGTCGGATTGTCTAGAAGTGAGGTGAGTCATAAGTGAGCTTGGGCGGCATGCACACATCACTGACATTTTCCTATGGAGAAATGAGTAATCTTTCTGCTCGGTTACATTTAGTACTGGGTGCACATCTGGTATGTTTAGTTAAACCTGTTTTAAACGTAAAGGCAGCCTTCCCCATCTACAGCTGAAGACATTGATGGACAGGTTTGTGGGGAAAGATTGTGTCATCAGAAGACGGCCTATTGTTTAGGATGAATTTATATTTCTGTGAAACACAACCATGATGTATGGACCGACCCAGGTCTCTGCCAATTCTCAGCACTGCCCCCCTGAATAACATTGTTCCGAGTGCTGTCCGATAAAACATCAGACTGCTTGTGTGAGCGAGCCCTAATGGCATATACGAGGCGGCAGAGACTCGTGGCCAGTACATCTTGTCCTGCTCACACAGTCTAAACTCTGCCTTTTTTAAATGTTGGCAATCTTTTTTTTCCACATCAAAATCTGCACTAAATATTATAAATCTTGCAATGTTTACACTGATCACTGGGGATTTTTTTAGACTTTAACTTCCTGTTGTTTCAAAAAGCCACACATGTAAAATAGCTACAATGGTCAGACCCCAAACCTGCCTTCTGTATGGAAGCGTCTAATGAGCGTGTGCAAAGGTCATTGAACAGGAGGGGGAGCAGGGTCAGGTGTGGCAGAATACCGGATCCACCAAATCACAATAGGTGATCAGCTGTGTATAGAGGTGTTACCCCTCATTGTTATGCTGCCTTTGATGATAAGGAGCCTTGCTGAAAACTCTTCTCCAAAGGACAGCAAAGTAAGAGTCTCGAAAAAACCCCAATGACCATGTGAAATATTTTTTCTTAAATTATGATATGAAATAAAATAAAAATTCTCAAGAAATGTTTGTTTTTTTTTTACAAACAAATGTAACACAATGTAAAAAGCAAATGTAACACAAAAACTTGATTCTGATTGCTCATTCCCTTTAGCTCTCTGCTCATCCTGGGCTTCTCAGACAGATCCCTCTCCTTGTGCAGTCTGTCTAGACCTCATTGTGGCGTGGACGTCTGTACATGGCGCACACAAATCTTTTAGGGTGTGAAAATGGACTTTTTGTTCTACCATAAAAGGCTTACAGTAATGGCTACATATGCATTAAATAGCTGTGTGTTGTGTTCATCCTGATGGTGTGGCCAATTACAGATATAGGCAGAGTCCGCATGTAGCAGTTATAGATTCTATATAGGATATTTGGAGACCACACAACATGCGACCTCCCTCCTAATCTTTTAATTGACCCCTGAACACATTGATCGTTTGGTTTCTGGCTTTCTTTTGCTGACCTTCTGTTTTTGGCTGTTTGCATTGTTGTCTGGAGTGGGAGGCCCCTCTCTAGTCTGTTATATCCATATAGGAAGGTTGTCCTGTAACATAAAGGTCATGGATGTCTGTAGACTGACCTGCAGAGGAGCAGGTGAATGCCCTGGCGCACTTGTGTCAGGAGCTGCCCCCTGCTCCAGCAGTGCTTGACATGTCACACTTTGTGTCTATTACTGGGTAGTTTAGTTATCAACATCTCCATTTTCTTAAGTGGTTCTTCTCAAACTGTCAGGCGGACCTGTGCCGCTAGTTGTTGGAGAGGCACATCTGAGGAGGCTTTCTTCATATATAGATGCAGGAACTTTTGGATTTGCTACGAGCTGACTCCTTTATCTGACATTATTTTCAGCCATATCCGCCTATTTGAGGTATGCACCAAAACGCACTACACCATGTCTTGCCGAAAACAATGTCCGACAGAACACACAGTGACTCCATCTCCATTATTACAGTCAAAGGACCTGTGAGTGGCCTATTTTCCAGGGCTTCAGAAGTAAGCCCCAACGGAGCCACTGACTATAGGCAAAACCGCTATGTGAACATGGCCTTAGATGGGAAGTCTGGTTTCCAGTAATGTATGGCTGTTATAATAAAGTACAGAGCATGGGGCACCAGATTCTCACTGTAATATAACCCTATAAAATGTTGTCCAGGCCGAGGCGTCTGTATAAACATCCTCAATCGTTATGAGACTCGCACTGATGGACCTGCTGATATACTGACATTTCTGTACAATCTCTGTATGACATTTCTCAAGTTATTGATCCCTTTCTTGTCTCCCAGTTATTTCTGTGGTAATTGTTCATCTCCAGTTGGCCAGGATTGCTCCTTTAAAGCCAGTTGGCATCTCGCTAGAATATGTCATAACTTCAGGATCCACAAGCGTGGTACATATGGAGTCCCTCCATGAATCCAGACAAAGGGCTGCCGTGCTAATTTAGTGCTGCGTCCTCTTCAAGGTTTCCCTGCACAGCGGTGCTCCTTGTTACACGGCAGTGCCAGGAACTGCAGCCGGTCCTACGTCTTTGAATGAGGCCCGCTGTACAGGGAAAACCATAAAGGGCCCAATTCATCATTTTTGCAGATTTATGAAGTCACTTTTATTTTTTGACTTCTGGTTTTCCTTGATGTTTTCTGCACCAAATTTATAAAAATGAATTTTCGTGCAAAGCCCAAGTTGTTTTTTTATGTCTTTAACTAGTTTTGTGACTCTCTAATGGGAAAACTTGCACAATTTGCAAAATGTCACAAATAAATTAACCTAAATAACTGGTGTACATAGAATTACTCTGGGGAAAAAGGGGGAAACTAGAGTAGAGTTGTGCCAAATTTAGCAAAACATTTTTTAAAAAGTTGCATTTCATGGATCTGTCAGCCATATTGACATAAAAATCCCCAAACTGACCACAAAATACAGCTCGAAAAAAGGCGTAAATTGTTTGACTTTGTCCCAAAATCTAAAGTCCCTAATTCAGAGGTATTCACTTTGTAAAACTGGCAGAAATGTAATGATGAATCGGGCTCAATAAAAAGCCTGTAGGTCCTTATATTGCAAAATCCCTTAGTTTGAGCAATCAGCGGGGGTTTCAGGACCTGACCCACCGTTCAACACTACCGCTCAGGAGCTATAATTTATCCAAAAATGTTTGTTACCCTTTAGATGCAGTACTGCTGACGAGTATGAGGTCCTCTCACTCACATCTCTCGGAGCTAAATCCATGTAGTAGGGCGTCAACATGCTTTTCAGTGGTGTGCGTCAAAGAATTGTATATTCTTTCTGTTTTTGAGGTTTTGTGAGGTGGCAAATGACAGTGAAATCTGCTGAGGAGCTATGCCCACATAACACCCATATGGTGTGTGTATTTCATACTGATATGCTAACACAGCATCTATCCAGTAGCTCTGTATATTATCATTCACATCTGTCTGCTGGTAGTACTCTTTACAGACTCTTCTAGCAGAAGTCAAGGCCAAGTGTTACATGTGTGGAGCAGCTGTCCAGAGCAGTGTTTGCAGAACAGTGGCGGTATTATTCATCATGCAGAAGGTCGGGTCATGCCACCGTCTACTCTTTACATTGATATCTCATTATAAACTTCTTCACAATACTTTCTTTTTAAACTTAGGTACGCAAAAGTTTGGGGATAAAACAATGGGGTACATTTAAAAAGATTAGAAAAACAAAACGAGATTGGTGCTCCATTGTGCAGAGATCTTAATCTTGTTTGGAGTAGGACTAGGCTTAGATAAGAGGTAATGTGCTCACCTTGTTAGGAATAGTAGTAGTATCATAAGGAACACTCCTTTTAGGCACTGATAGTCTGCTGATGCATTTTCCCTTTTTATGGATAGTCTCAGCTGGGCTGTGGAGTTGGAGTCTGAGTCGGTGTCAATTTTGGTGGAGTCGGTATAAAATGGACCTATTCCAAGTCCTAAAATATATAATAAATTGGGCACAGTAGTTCAATGCAGTTTGTGGGGAATATTTTTTCATAAGAATTTGGGAAAGTTATGAAATGTCCTATAAATGTCTGTCCTATTCCTGATTTAAGGGTCTAGACTTTTAGCGGAGATGAATCTGTGCTACAGTAAATTGAGGAGTCGGAGTTGGAGTCAGAGGTTTGGCTTACCAACTATCCTGAGTCTCAGAAACCACCTTAAGGCTGTGTGCCCACGATGCGTTTTTTAAGCGTTTCCACAGCGGCAAAAACGCTACAGAAACGCTTAAACTCATGGTAGAAGGTCTGCCATGTTCCCCAATGATAATCCGCTGTGCTGTGCACATGCTGCGGAAATTTCCGCTGCGGATTATCATTGCGGAAAAAAACGCAGCACTACCAGTTATTTTGCGGAAGTGCTGCGTTTTCGCCGCCATTGACTTACATTGGAACGCATGGATTATGCATCACTGTATATGCAGATGCGCATTCCATGCGTTCTAATGTGCGGATGGTACCCAGGTCTAGAGAAGAGGAGACTCTCCTCTGGACCTGGGTACCCAAAAAGAATAAAATAAAAAAAAAATATATATATATATACTTACCTTCTGGCGGCCCGCGCTGTGCTCCTCCTTGCTTGGCAGCAGTTCGCGATGTACTGAAGGACCTGCGCTGACGTCATAGTCATGTGACGGGTCACGCAACGCCGACGTCGGGAGGGCCTTCAGTGTACTGCTGCCGGCAGCCGGGACGGTGAAGCAAGACTCCGGGGGCCATCGGAGGGTAAGTATACATTTATTTTTTTATTTTTTACCATTCTTTTACGGTCACACTATATAAATCCATGCCGGTTGCATGGATTTATATAGTGTGACCAAGTTGTCAAGCACTTTCCACGTGATGCTAAAATCGCTTGGAAAGCGCTTGTCAACCCGCATGCAGAAATGCATGTGAAGAACGCTTCACTTCCGCATGTCCCTGGCAGGAAAAACGCATGTACAATCCGCATGTACAATCCGCATGCGTTTTTTCTGCCAGGGAGATGCAGAAACGCTCAGGAAAAAATCCTGAGCATTTCTGCATGATGGGCACTTAGCCTAATAAAGGTAAGCCGCAGAAAAATAATTCAAAATAGAAAAGATTTTAAAAGCGCACTGACATAAACAAAAAAAAAATTAAGATTGTAACCAAATGAAATGCATCCAAAGAACAAGGTTATTTATAAATGCACTAGCAGCCCGAGTTCCGATTCAAATACACGTTTCGGAAGCTAGAAAAGTGTGCTCTACATAATAAAAACTCTCTCAAATTACCCATGTCTATTCACTTTCAACCTTTTTTCATGATAAACAACAAAGTTGTCATAATTAATAAATTAGTAAATGGCATTACTTAAAACAAAGATAAAATTTAGAAGATTACAGAGACGTTCGCCAATTCAAAAAGTGACTTGCCCAGGGCAGATCATGTGGAAATCTCTCTGTATGCCTGATCACCCTCAGCTGATCCTGTTAAAACCTCTGCCTCAAGAACATCAAGACTCCACGACTCCGACTCCACGGTGAACTGCAGCCTATGTCTACATAAGGAATCTGCTCCTGAAGATTTCTAATGTATTTTCTTTTTGCTTCTGTAACCAATAATATAGAGTGCTGTTCACATTCCACATAGTTTTCAGCGCGCACCTTGCATTTTTCATACTTTCTTATCTAAGCTCCGATGTATTAACCACTTATTTCTGACATGATAAATACATGTCCGCAGCCACTAGATACTGACTTTGTATATATTCTGCTACACTATTGTAGCACCCTGAGGATTCGGCTGCTACAGGGGTATTGCACCTCAACCCAGAGGTGTGATATTCCACTCCCGGGTAAGGATGGAGTGTGGACCTGGGCTCGGTAGGCTGCATGCACTACACACATCCCATTTCCGAGGAGCAGGCCGACGGTACTCCCACTTAGAAATGTGCAGGTACGACCGAGTCTGTTCCTGGCTGGAGTGGGAGGGGGGTGGTACATCCCAGTAGTGTAGGGGCAGATAGGGGGAGCAGCCTGGGTAAAGATAGGAGCTCATTGGGTGCTGGTCACCTGAGCTCACACATAGAGGGAGTATATAAGGTGGGCACCATCAACGATCAGGGTCAGTCTTTGCAGAGGAGTCAGTCTGTCAGAGTAAGAAGCAGAGGTCCAGATGAGCCTGCAGAGAGAGAGAGGAGCAGAGAAGGAAAGACCCAGAGGGGACAAAGAGAGGACTCTGAGAACCCAAATTCAATCCCCGGGTGAAGAGTCGGCAATAGGGTACCGGATCCCAAACTGGTGGGGGCAAAAGCACACCCTAGCCAGAGACCGGAGGCCGTGGGCAGCGTCTGCCACGGCCACCCACCACATCCACCCCGAAGGCAAACCACGTGGAGGGTCAGGGAACCCAAGGCCAAGGGTCTCCCAACAGAAGGCCCGAGGGAGCTGGACCTAGGTGGATCACTAGTGGGGACGGCCAGAGGAAAGGACAGAAGGAGAGCTCAGGGTCACGCTCCGGACTTGTTTGGGGGTTTGCTGAATCCAGGACCTGGTGGACGCAGCACGGCTCGGGTGGTCACTTGAAGCTGGAGTGACCGGAACATCAGCAGTGAGTAAATACCTTAAACTGCACAACCCGACTCTGTCTTCACTTAACATCTATGCTGCACCACCACAACCCCCATCCTCTGCACCTGACCCCCTGAGGCTATACCCCACCCGTTGGGGGTTATACTACCAAAAGCTGCACCAACACCATCAGCCTCAGCGGACCCTGCTGCAGCGGCGGCCATAGTGACCGCAATACAACGGGTGGCGTAGTCGACATTAAGAACTTTATAACATCTGTAGGACTGCCACATACTCTGAGCTTGACACCCTGGGCACGGACCGGGTCACAGCCACTCGGAAGACTACAACTCCCATCTGATCCGGCTCCGGATATTCCCCTAAAGAATATGGCCCAGGGGGCGCGTCAACTTTGGCTTAGTCGGCAGGATTACGTGCCCGCAACACCCGGGTACTGCGTGCCTGAAGAAAAGAACGAGTTTACCTCAAAAAGAAGTCTCCTGCCGGTTCCGGAGGGTCCCCGCCATCGGACCCCATCACAGGTCGATTCCAGCCGGTTGTCCGCCATTAACAGCGTTTTCCCGCCATCTGCAGAGTTTCCCGCCACTGGGAGACGATTCCCGCCATTTCCAAAGGTTTCCCGCCTTGGAAGAGCGGACGCCATTATGGGCGTGCCAGAGGGTGGCAAGAGGCCACCTCCCATCGTGGGCCAGGACCGAAAATGGCGCCAAAAGTGGAAACCGCCCCCACCAACAGAGACTGTGATGCTAGAGGTGTCTGTCAGCGTGAAAGAACTGCCCCTGGAGCTGACAATCACCAAGTGGCCCCGGGACCGCCCTCGAAGTGGGAGGACTGAGAAGAAGAGAGCAAAGATGGGTGTCGCCTGGAGCAGTCTGGAGAGAGCGCACCCGGAGACAAGAAGCCTGGAGCAGAGTCCAGAAAGAGCCTACCCGGAGATGGAGGGAGAGCCAGGCAGCACCGACCCAGCGGTCAGGAGCCTGATGCGGGCCGCCACTCCAGGCAGCACCGACCCAGTGGTCAGGAGCCTGTTGCCGGTCGCCACTCCAGAAGGCCTGCTGGAGACAACGGGAAGAGAGCAGAGCAGCACCGACCCGTTGGTCAGGAGCCTGCTAGAAGCAACGACCCCACTAGGCCTAGTGGAGGTCCTAGCACAGCTCCCCCGAGATCGGGAGTGTGCACAGACTGCGCTGGAGGGCCTCGCACGGAGGATGGCCCGGGTGCAGCGGGAGACGTTGGCGGAGTGGAGCCGAGAGATGGCCCAGCGGACCGAGACTCGTCAGCGGAGCACGCCACCCGAGACGAGGAGACAGACCGCCTCTGAGGATGGCGCAGGAGGACTGAAGACCGGAGACGGCGCCGAGAAGGGAGCCGAACGAAAGGAGGCAGGTAAAGGGGACGTTTCTACCCCAAACCGGGAAACCGCGTACCTGCCCCAGCTCCCCGTCGCAGAGCCCGAAGTACCCCCTGCCGTGCCCGTAACCGCAACGTCACTGCCACAGACTAGGCCTCAACCGGAAGCCGCAGCCGCGACCCCTGTGACGTCACACGCCTCGACCCCGAGCGTGACCAAGCAGGAAGTACCACCAGCCTGGTCGCAAGGCCTAGTACCCCCGGGCGCCGCAATACCAACAGCGCCCCCTACCTCCGCGGAGCCACCGGCCTGGTCGCAGGGCCAAGTAGCCCAGGGCGCCGCCGTCCTTACGGTGCCCTTCACCTTCCAGATACCCCAGGCCTGGCCGCAAGGCCCGGGCAACCCGGGCGCTAACACCACTGCGCCCATAAGACCAAGGGTGCCGCATCTGGGAGAAGATCTGTTCGCCCAACATACGTGCCCGGATGGGCAGCCCTTTATATGGCCACCGGAGTTTCACCATCCCCGACTCCGGAAGGAGAGACCCCTAGATGAACCCCTGATCCCGGCTCCAAAGCCCGTTAAGAGGATCTCGCCCCCGCTAGCAGAAGCGCAGTTTGAGTGGGACCCCACCGGAGAAGATCTCATGGGGTTCACTCAAGAGACTCGGGCAGCCGCAGCGGAGCGTGCAGAGTGCTGCCGCCAGCAGCTCGAGGTCTTTGAGAGAGAGCGGAGAGAGAGGCGGGTCCGGGAACAACAAGCCCAGATAAGGAGCGCGGAGCAGAAGAGCCGGGCCAGGAGGAGTCCCCGTGCAGCGCATAGTCCCCGCACCACCGGGACTGTGATCAAGTTTAACATGCAGCATGGGTGGGGCTTCATCCGAGACCACCGCACCCCAGGCGACGTCTTTGTGACCAGGAGAGACGTTGAGTCCCACCTACCGGAGGGACACAGAGGTCGTGACCTTTACATCGGGGACGAGGTCACCTTCACCCGGCACAAGTGTGCCAAAGGACCCTACGCCCTCCATGTGCATCGCCTGACGGAGGAAGAGCTGCGGTGTGAGGAGGAAGAACAAGAGGACTCGGACGGGTCTGAAGCTAAAGGAAACCATAAAGAAAGAGCAGGAGGACGTCGTCGTTAAGTACAGCGAAGCAGAAGCTGTATATAGTTGCCCGTCGGGGCACAGTGAACTGTTACTGCTGCTATTATAGTCCCCGTTGGGACCAGCAAGTGTGAACTGTTTACCCGTTTAACCCTTAAATCCCACTGACCGAGGACTGAGAGCGGTCATTCCTCCCTAATATCTGGCCGAGGACTGAGAGCGGCCACCATCCCTTGTAAATAGTTGCGCGTCCTAAAGCGCCCCCTACCGGTTTTATAGGAAAACCATTTTTCAAGAAAAGACTGTCGCACTTTACCCGGTCACGCGTTGCACAGTGACCGGAGGGAGGAGCCAGAGGCGACGAGAATGTTATTTATACGAAAAGTTTATTTGATATATATATATATAATGTTTTATATGATGTTTTATATGTTTATGAAAAAAAAATGTATGTTTTGGTGTTTCATATCTTACAGCCCGAGGACGTGCTGTGATTTACCAGGGGGGAATGTAGCACCCTGAGGATTCGGCTGCTACAGGGGTATTGCACCTCAACCCAGAGGTGTGATATTCCACTCCCGGGTAAGGATGGAGTGTGGACCTGGGCTCGGTAGGCTGCATGCACTACACACATCCCATTTCCGAGGAGCAGGCCGACGGTACTCCCACTTAGAAATGTGCAGGTACGACCGAGTCTGTTCCTGGCTGGAGTGGGAGGGGGGTGGTACATCCCAGTAGTGTAGGGGCAGATAGGGGGAGCAGCCTGGGTAAAGATAGGAGCTCATTGGGTGCTGGTCACCTGAGCTCACACATAGAGGGAGTATATAAGGTGGGCACCATCAACGATCAGGGTCAGTCTTTGCAGAGGAGTCAGTCTGCCACAGTCGGTCAGTCTGTCAGAGTAAGAAGCAGAGGTCCAGATGAGCCTGCAGAGAGAGAGAGGAGCAGAGAAGGAAAGACCCAGAGGGGACAAAGAGAGGACTCTGAGAACCCAAATTCAATCCCCGGGTGAAGAGTCGGCAATAGGGTACCGGATCCCAAACTGGTGGGGGCAAAAGCACACCCTAGCCAGAGACCGGAGGCCGTGGGCAGCGTCTGCCACGGCCACCCACCACATCCACCCCGAAGGCAAACCACGTGGAGGGTCAGGGAACCCAAGGCCAAGGGTCTCCCAACAGAAGGCCCGAGGGAGCTGGACCTAGGTGGATCACTAGTGGGGACGGCCAGAGGAAAGGACAGAAGGAGAGCTCAGGGTCACGCTCCGGACTTGTTTGGGGGTTTGCTGAATCCAGGACCTGGTGGACGCAGCACGGCTCGGGTGGTCACTTGAAGCTGGAGTGACCGGAACATCAGCAGTGAGTAAATACCTTAAACTGCACAACCCGACTCTGTCTTCACTTAACATCTATGCTGCACCACCACAACCCCCATCCTCTGCACCTGACCCCCTGAGGCTATACCCCACCCGTTGGGGGTTATACTACCAAAAGCTGCACCAACACCATCAGCCTCAGCGGACCCTGCTGCAGCGGCGGCCATAGTGACCGCAATACAACGGGTGGCGTAGTCGACATTAAGAACTTTATAACATCTGTAGGACTGCCACATACTCTGAGCTTGACACCCTGGGCACGGACCGGGTCACAGCCACTCGGAAGACTACAACTCCCATCTGATCCGGCTCCGGATATTCCCCTAAAGAATATGGCCCAGGGGGCGCGTCACTATTAGTAGCTGGTCAGCTGCTGCAGAATTAGTAACTGGTAGGGCAGCATGCCCGGACCACCACAGCCTGCCAGCACATGGTGGGGGTCAGATTTACAGAGGCTAGAAAGATACTAATTGGACCTGCAGTTTTCTAATGGCAGTGTCCTTGTGTGTGCCCCACTGCTGCCGTGGCTGAAGCTGGAAATATTCCTGTTAGGATCGGTCATAGCCTTGTGCTCCAGCAGCAAGAGCACTGAATGAGACATCTGGTGCCCAGGAGTAGACTTGTTCATGGCTGTTGCAATACGTGAAAGCAAAGCTTCCTTAATGTTACACATATTACAGGTCACTAAATATTTTTAAGTGTTGTCTCACAAAGACGATGCATTTCCATATTCCCTTTTGGGGCACGTAGACAAGACCTCTCACTATGAGCCAGATCAGGGACTTGGTAACAAAAGTAGATCGAATTCTGTTCTTTTTTTCTATCAAATTATGCCACGTTCCAAATTATTATGCAAATTGTATTTAAGTGTCATTATAGATGTAATGTTTTGTTTTTCAAATATGGATGGCGTTGTCTCAGGGCTACTATTAAACCATATGGAGAGGAATGAGGAGTACTTTACACAGTAACGCCGCAGCTTCTAGCAATGTTTTATTTTATTTTTTTAATGGATTTGCAGTCACACAGTTTAGTGATATTGTATAATGTCCCCAAGGCTACTGCTACTAGCTTCATAGTTTTAGGGGCTCTGTATATGGAGTCTGCATACTGTTCTAGAAAAATCTGCACTCCAGGAGGCAAATAGCGCTCCGTCCCTCCTGAGTCTCACCGCGTGGCTAAGCAGTACTGCACAGCCACATATGGGGTATTTCTACATTCAGCAGAAAGTGTGGGACACATTTTGGTGGCATTTGTTTTGTACCCATTTCCCAGTTTGAAAATGTAAAATCTGGGGCAAAAATAAAATTTTGGTGGTAAAAAAGTAATTATTTTTTTCTTCACTGCCCAATGGTATAAAATTCTGTGAAACCACTGTGGTGTCAGTATGATCACTGATCTCCTAGATTAATTCATTGAGAAATGTAGATTGTAAAATGGGGTCTCTTATGGGGGTTCTGCTGTTCTGGCAGCTCAGGGGCTCTGTCAGTGTGTCATGGTACCCTCAAACCAGTCCAGCAAAATCTGAACTCCAATATTGCTCTTCTTCCCTTCTGAGCTTTGCACTGTGCCTCAAAAGTAATTTTCAACCACATATGGGGTAACTGTATACTCAGGAGAAATTGCACAGCAAATTTTGGGGTCCATTTTCTCCTGCTATCCTTGTGAAAATGAAAAAAAAATTGGGGCTAAAACAACATTTTTGTGGGAAAAATATATATTTTTTTAATTTTTACAGATCCACGTTGTTAAATTCTGCAAAGCATCTGTGTGTTGAAGTTCTCACCATACATCTAAATAAACTCCTTGAGGGGTATAGTTTCCAAAATGGGGTCACTTGTGGGGTTTTTCCACTGTTTAGGCACATCAGGGGCTCTCCAAACGCAACATTACAACCGCAGACCATTCCATCAAAGTCTGCGTTCCTTTCACTGCTTCCTTTCTGAACTCTGCCGTGCGCCCAAACAATAGTTTTCCCCCACATATGGGGTATCTGCATGCTCAGGAGAAATTGCACAACAAACTTTGGGGTCCATTTTTTCCTGTTACCCCTTTTGAAAATAAAAAAAATTTGGGGCTAAAATAATTTTTCTGTGGGAAAAATGTGTTGTTTTTTATTTTCACGGCTCTCTGTGAAGCACCTGGGGGTTCAAGGTGCTCACCACATATCTAGATAAGTTGCCTGAGGGATCTAGTTTCCAAAATGGGGTCTCTTGTGGAGGTTTCCACAGTTTAGGCACATCGGGGGCCTGCCGTGCAGCCAAACAGTGGTTTTCCCCAACATATGGCGTATCGGCGTGTTCAGGAGAAATTGCACAACAAATTTTGGGGTCCATTTTCTCCTTTTTACCTTTGTGAAAATTGAAAAGTTTGGGTCTAAAGTAACATTTTTGTGAAAAAAAGTCAAATGTTCATTTTTTTCCTTCCACATTCCATTAATTCCCGTGAAGCACCTGAAGGCTTAATAAACTTCTTGAATGTGGTTTTGAGGGGTGCAGTTTTTAGAATGGTGTCACTTTTGGTATTTTCTGTCATATAGACCCCGCAAGGTCACTTCAAATGTGATTTGATCCCTAAAAAAAAAAAAAAATTTGTTGGAAAAATGAGAAATCGCTGGTCAACTTTTAACCCTTAACTTCCTAACAAAAATTGTGCTGATGTAAAGTAGACATGTGGGAAATGTTATTTATTAACTATTTTATGTGACATATCTCTCTGATTTAATGGCATAAAAATTTCAAATTGCAACATTTTCCAAATTTTTGCCAAATTTCCGTTTTTTCACAAATAAACGCAAGTCATGTCGAAGAAATTTTACCACTATCATGAAGTACAATATGTCACGAAAACCAAATCTCAGAATCACTTGGATCCGATGAAGCCTTCCAGAGTTATTACCTCATAAAGACCATGACGATACATTCTGTTTAAGTCACTTCATATATAAAAAGTTATTTTTACTTTGCACTTATTTCATTTTTCAAACCTATGTGGAGTATATGTGACAGTGTATGTTTGCAATGAAAAAATAGCAGAGCTCCAAGAATCGTTGTGACACAGGTTTTTTTTTTATTGACCCTTATCAATAAAATATGACATTTTCGCTGATTAAATCATACGGAGCCTTTCTCAAGCAAGCACCATGTCATACATAATAGGATTATAAAGGTGAATATGATTAGTGTATTGGCTCAAAATCCAATGTTTATACACAGGAAATAGATGTCAGTGCAAACTCGTGTGGTGTAAACCTTGTGAAATTTCATATACATTTTCATTTAATGCTCATTAATAAAAGCACATCTGTGCACATAACCATTGCTATTTACAAAGTACAAGCTTACCAAGGGGTGGATAATTCTGAGACTGCAGCAGCCTGGAAAAGGCATGTTGTGTTGAATTAGGAGAAACCACTTGTGATATTAGTTGTGTTGAGTGATCTTGTTGTTTGGTTCTTTGTAATGAGCAAAAAGTTAAATTTTACTAAGAAACCAAAACTTGCAATGGGTGTTGAATAATTGTGTTTGCAACTGTAACCTGCACCACCCATAATCTGCCTTACTGTAAGGACTAAAGTTCCTCCATACACATTAGACTAACATCAGCCGATATTGATGCGTTGGGCTGACAATCTAATGTGTATGAGGGCCACGGATAGATGATGTCAAGGATCCACCATGTCAGAATTCGGACTGCCGACTCTATTGTTCTTCCTGAGATAATACGTCGCCAGTAATGTCTAGCAAATTGAGAGATTGTTTGGATGACCAATGTCTAAGGTGTATGGGGGCTTTACTTGGAGCCAAGTTCTGCAGCTCTATGTGAATGCTATATATTTAGCTGTAGAACAAGGTCTGATGCTGTAAAGGCCCCATCACACATAACGAGATCGCTAGCGAGATCGTTGATACGTCACGGTTTTTGTGACGCAATAGCGATCTCGTTATGTCTGACAGGTAGCAACGATCAGGCCCCTGCTGTGAGATCGCTGATCGTTACAAAGCTTCCTGGACCATTCCTGGGTCGTTGCGCTCCCGCTGGGCAGTGTGCATCGCTGTAT
Organism: Phyllobates terribilis; assembly: GCF_046119375.1. Taxonomy (NCBI): domain Eukaryota; kingdom Metazoa; phylum Chordata; class Amphibia; order Anura; family Dendrobatidae; genus Phyllobates; species Phyllobates terribilis. Next base: position 595,561,106 of record NW_027362765.1, on the reverse strand, counting down.
TTGACACCTTATCAACGACCTCGTCAGCGATTCAGAACTGAGACACGTAGGCGTGCATAAATTGGACTTTTCCGCGCCCCTCGTCCCCGATTGGTGGTCGCTACAGCGGTCTCAGTTCCCGTCGTGGAGAACGCTACTAGAATCCGAAAATCAGGACGCTGACAGGGCCTTAACAAAGCCGAGATGAACGAATACAGCCCGGTGAACGCTGCTACGATCTGAAACCAGAGTGCAGATAGGAACAAAGGGACGGAATTGCTACACCGTGGCTTTATTTTAAACCTGCCGCCCAATCATAATGTGGCACCCCAGGGGTCTGGTTTCCACAGTAATGTAATGTTATGTCTGAGAGCAGGTGGGAGGTCCTTTGGTCAGGGATCCTGTGCATGCCACACCTCCTGCCCAGTCTTGGGAGGGGAAGAACTTCCCCTATATAAACCTAGGGCTGAGGCAGGGTGAGTGAGTAGAGAAGAAGTAGAGACGAGAAACAGTCATAGGAAGAAACAGCAGAAGCTCAGTGGGAGCAATACTACTACGAGTCAGGGGCTGGCAGCTGCAGAGCTCGCCCTGACTGAGAAGCTTTCTTACCGGACCCGGCGTCCGAGGCTGTGGGGACTAACTCTTACCCAGCAGCAGAAGCCGACCGGCAGGGGATTTCAGGTCCTCAGGCCCAGAAACCCGAAGGCACGGTCACACGCGTGGGACCAGCACCGCCATCGTGGAGCGGAAGCCATTAGAAGGCCCCGAGTCACCGGCCATACGGGTGAGCACCACACGGTACACTGAGTATCATCGCCAGCAATGGCCAGCCCGTGCCACAGATCGGATTTAAAGAGGTGACCATCAAAATCGGTAGAGTCGAACTGGCAGCACAGGGACTGATCATTGTAGATATTGACAAACATGAGAGTCACCCAAAAATAACTCTAGGAACTAATGTAATTGAAAATTGTCTTGCAGAGGTGATTTTCCTTTTACAGCAGGTTGCCAAGAACGCCAGCTCCGGCGAGCAGCGGGTGCTCCAGAAAGAGATCCGGGCACTGATGCGATGGCAACAGGTGGAACTCTCCGGCGGTGAGATTGGTAGCGTAAGAATGTGTGACCCTTTTCCTATTGCCATGCCCCCAAAAAGTGAAATGATGATTTGGTGCCGGGCAGCTATTGGTCTGAGAGGTAGGGATTACCAGGCGATGGTAGAACCAGTTTACTCTGACAGTAGGCCCACCATTTTGACAGCACGGGGGGTGGTTGATGTACGCCATGGGAGGGTGCCCGTTCGCATAATAAATATCGGGGAGAGGGAAGTGTACCTGCCCCGGTATGCTACGCTAGCCAAATTATATACCATTAACCAAAATTCTATACAATCTGTGGAACCCTTGCCTCCATCTCACCCGGAGGAAGGTAACGGCTCTAAGAAAAACATGGAGGACTGGTGTCAGCAACTACATCTGGGTACTGACTCCACTCCCTCACACCAGAAACAAGGAGTCTATCGGGTGGTTCAGGAGTACGAGAGAGTGTTCAGTAAACACCCGTTAGACTTCGGGCGAGTCAAGGGGGTAGAACACCACATCCCCACGGGAGACCATCCTCCTATAAAAGAGAGGTATCGACCCGTACCCCCTGCCCACTACCAACACGCCAAGGGGATGCTTAGAGACATGAAGGAGGCTGGGGTGATCAGGGATAGCTGTAGCCCCTGGGCAGCTCCACTAGTCTTAGTCAGAAAAAAAAAACAACACCATGAGGATGTGTGTAGATTACCGGAAAATCAACCATATCACACACAAGGATGCGTACCCCTTACCAAGGATAGAGGAGTCATTGGCTGCTTTAAGATCTGCTAACTTCTTCTCTACCTTGGATCTCACTAGCGGGTACTGGCAGGTTCCTGTAGCAGAGGCGGACCGGGAGAAGACCGCATTCACCACCCCGATGGGACTTAGCGAGTTCACCTGCATGCCGTTCGGACTCTGCAACGCACCAGGAACCTTCCAACGACTAATGGAGTGTTGTCTGGGCCACAGAAACTTCGAGACGGTCCTGTTGTACCTGGACGATGTCATCGTATATTCCAAGACGTATGAGGACCACCTGAAACACCTGGCGGAAGTGTTCGAAGCTCTGGCGAGTTACGGCCTAAAGGTGAAACCCTCCAAGTGTCACCTCCTGAAACCAAAGGTGCAGTACCTGGGACACGTGGTGAGCGCTGACGGAGTGGCTCCCGACCCTGATAAGATCACCGCAATTAAGGAATGGCCAAGCCCCTCCAGCGTAAAAGAAGTGCGGCAGTTCCTCGGGTTGGTAGGCTACTACCGAAGGTTTATTCCCGGTTTCACCAAAAAGGCAGCACCTATGCAGGACCTCCTGATAGGCCAGTCCCGGAAGGCCAAGAACCAGAAGCCGCCCTTCAAATGGGAGGAGCTGGAAGAAGAGTCCTTCCGCCAGCTGAAGATGGCCCTCACGGGGGACGAAATCCTGGCGTACCCGGATTATAGCCAGCCCTTTATCCTCTACACCGACGCCAGTAACATCGGGCTAGGAGCCGTACTGTCCCAGATCCAGCAGGGGAAGGAACGAGTAATCGCCTACGCCAGCCGAAAACTGCGACCCACCGAAAGGAACCCCGAGAATTACAGCTCATTTAAGCTAGAGTTCCTGGCCGTAGTATGGGCAGTCACCGAGCGCTTTAAGCATTACCTCGCTGCTTCCCGGTTCACCGTGTACACGGATAACAACCCGTTGACACACCTGGACACGGCAAGACTCGGTGCCCTGGAGCAGAGGTGGATGGCCCGTCTGTCCAACTACGAGTTCACAATCAAATACCGGGCCGGACGCTCCAATACCAACGCGGACGCCCTGTCCAGGATGCCCAACCTGCCGGACGAAGGAGAAGATCCGGAGGGACTGGAAGAAGTTGAACTCCCTGCGTTCCACCGTCATGGGACTATCCAGTATTCCCACCGGGTAAGGAGTAAGCAGGCTGCTACGTTGAACCCCTTACCTCACTACAACTGGGCGGAAACGCAAGACAGCGACCCTGCCGTCCGACTGGTGAAGGAGATGCTGACTCGCCCGGAGGCTTGCCTTGAACCAGACGCTCCGGAGGAAGCCAAACAACTATGGGCAGAGAAGAGTCGACTGTTCCTTTACAAGGGGAAGTTGTGCCGCAGAATGGTTAACTCCTGGACGCATGAACTACTCTGGCAAGTAGTGGTGCCACGAAGAGACGCAGCCATGGTGATGGAGGCATACCACGACGGAGCTGGACACTTCGGGTGGAAGAAGCTGGAGTTCCTGCTGCGCGAGCGATTCCACTGGGTAGGCATGAGGGGAACCATTGAGAAGTGGTGCAGAGACTGTGGCCCGTGCAACCTGAGAAGGAAGGACCGTGCCAGCCAGAAGACTCCCCTGCAGTCCATCGTCACCCGGCAACCGTTGGAACTGGTAGCCTTGGATCATGTAAAACTGACCCCAAGCAGAAGTGGCTACGTCTACGCGTTAACCATCGTGGATCATTACTCCCGGTTCTTGGTTGTCGTCCCCATCAAGGACTTAACGGCTCAAACAGCAGCTAGAGCCTTCCAGCAGCACTTCTGCCGTCCACACGGGTACCCGGACCAAGTGCTGACGGACCAGGGACCTGCCTTTGAAGCGGAGGTCTTCCAGGAATTCTGCAATCTGTATGGCTGCCGGAAGATAAGGACGACACCCTACCATCCGCAAACTAATGGACTTTGTGAGAAAATGAACCAGGTGGTAATGGATCTTCTAAAAACGTTGCCCCTGGAAGAACGCAGTCTGTGGCCTGAGAAGTTGCCCGATCTGGTGGACCTATACAACCACATCCCGGTAGGTTCCACCAACTGTACCCCGGCTTACCTAATGAGGGCAAGACCTGGTAAGTTACCTGTTGACCTGGAAATGGGAGTCCTGACACCCGAGGACACTTCACCAGAAGCAGACTGGGACACAGAGAGGCAGCAGCAGTACCGGAGAGTACAGGAGAGCGTGGAGCGAAGTCTCTGTCAGGCTAGGGAAAGACCAGAGAAAACTTACAACCAGTATGCTCCCGCTGTTCCCCTGGTACCCGGAGAGCAGATCTTGAAGAGGAAGAGACGGCTCCACAAGTTGGACGACCAGTGGGAGAAGGACCCGTACACCGTACTGCCCTCAAGCCACGAGAACCCGAAGGTTTGTACCATCAGTAAAGACGGAGGGGAAACCACAGCCATTGTATCCCGGGACCACCTGAAGAAGTGTCCCGAACAACTGAGGAACCCTGAAGAGGAACAAGAAGACCATCGACCCGTAGAGGAAAGGGAAGATATGGTTAGTACTGTGCTCGGGGACTTCCCTCGGTCTTGGACTCAAGTCAATGGTGCAGTTGTGGTACCCGTACTCACCTTCCTCCAACCAGCATCCCAAGCACCTATGGAGCAACAGGTAGAGCTAGAAGAACAGCCGGTCCAGGAGGCAGAAGACCCCACACCCGCAGACCAGGAGGATCAACCCTCTGCTTGCAGTGAGCCTGCCATATCCCTAGTGAGCCAAAGAGCCGGTAGACAGCTGCCCAGTTTACCCTTGACAGCTCCTACACCCTGTAGTTCAGGGCTAGGCAGTCAGCTCCGTAGGTCCACTAGGGCCACTAGGGGCCAGTTACCCGCACGTTGGAGGATTTGAAGTGTATAAATTGTTTTATTTATGTTTACCTGTGTATTGTTGCTTGTGTATAATTTTGTGTTTCTAGTTATTTGTAGGAGTCCTTGGTGGATTTACCGGGAATCCTTGTACATAGTTGGAGCGTAACCCAGGACGGACTAAAGACTGTTAAGGACTCGGGGCAGGACAAACCCCTACTTGGTTACGTCTCCCTGTTTTGGTGAAATGGACACCTTGCTTTTCTTCAAAGACTGCACCCGGTTACGGACATGCCGTAACCATCTTTATATGTTTTTCTTATTGTATTATTATTGTTTTTACCTTGTTATGTTTTTCTAAAATATGTTTAGTCCCGGAGTACTAAATTTCACTAGGGGGGAATGTGGCACCCCAGGGGTCTGGTTTCCACAGTAATGTAATGTTATGTCTGAGAGCAGGTGGGAGGTCCTTTGGTCAGGGATCCTGTGCATGCCACACCTCCTGCCCAGTCTTGGGAGGGGAAGAACTTCCCCTATATAAACCTAGGGCTGAGGCAGGGTGAGTGAGTAGAGAAGAAGTAGAGACGAGAAACAGTCATAGGAAGAAACAGCAGAAGCTCAGTGGGAGCAATACTACTACGAGTCAGGGGCTGGCAGCTGCAGAGCTCGCCCTGACTGAGAAGCTTTCTTACCGGACCCGGCGTCCGAGGCTGTGGGGACTAACTCTTACCCAGCAGCAGAAGCCGACCGGCAGGGGATTTCAGGTCCTCAGGCCCAGAAACCCGAAGGCACGGTCACACGCGTGGGACCAGCACCGCCATCGTGGAGCGGAAGCCATTAGAAGGCCCCGAGTCACCGGCCATACGGGTGAGCACCACACGGTACACTCAGGGACGTGGGCTACTTATATCCGCTTCTAGCAAGGTAGCCAGAAGAGTACAGTCAGTTTGGGAGGCCTACAACTCCGCCTGGCCAGGGGAGATCCCATCTGCTCAAGGACTGACCAGGCCCCGTTCGCTAGCAAGTACTCCGGGAGGGTCTATCGTTGTTACCAGTAAAGACCCTGAATTACACCGCACCGTCTCTGAGTGGTTCCTGCTACCCCCATCTTCCACGTCGGCTGCCCTGAGGCCATACCCCTCCCGTTGGGGGTTATACTATCACGCTGCACAATTCTACACCGGCCTCAGCGGTCTACCCTGCAGCGGCAGCTCCATAGCTGCAAATCAACGGGTGGCGTAGTCGACACTCAAATAACATCTATCAAGACTGCCACACACTGAGTTTGACTCCCTGGGCACGGACCGGGTCCCCGCCACTCGGAGACTACAACCCTCATCTGATCCGGTTCCGGGTAAGCCCCCGTGCGCGAGACGCTGCGCGACACAGCAGGCCCAGGGGCGCGTCAATAACACATAATCATATCGCAGTAGCGTCCACCGATCGGAGATGAGGGGGCGCGGAAAAGTAATTTTATGCACGCCTTTGTGACACAGTACAGTCCCTATCAAGGTGTGGATCGTTGAAGTAGCTGCTGTGTGAAAGCGCCCCAACGACCGCCGAGATCATTAGTTAGATCGCTGGGGCAGCCGAAATCGTTGGGAAGTTCTGCATGTTTGACAGCTCCCCAACGATCACGATACTACTCTCCAGCGATCCCAAAACCGTGACGCACTAACGATCTCTCTAGCGATCTCGTTATGTGTGACAGGGCCTTAAGAGATGCAGGTCTAAGGTATCTGTATAATAGTGTTGTGTGTAGACCTTGCGTAGAGGCCTTTATGTTGGTATGCGTAGAAGTGATACAATTGTTTATGGTAACTTACATTACAAAGGCCCCTGATAGCAGAAGCATTGCAAATACAAGGGCTGATATGCGGCTCCGCTCAGGGGGATCTCCATGCAATGTGCAAATAAAGGAAAATCAGCAGGTTGTAGAAGGTGCTAACTACAGCATAAGACCTCATGATTCCTTGTGTGAATAATTAAGGGAAAAAACATAGGTTGATCTAAACAATTCTATTTCATAAGGTGAGACACAGTGTCTCTAGGATGGAGGGGGAGCGCACAGCTGGAGACCCAAGTGTATAAAAGACCCAAGCTTGGCTCACAAGGGAAGGTATTCCAAAGAGGATAGGATGCCATCCCTGGAGAAGGGTCTCTAGAGAAAATCCAGGAACTTGGATGAAGCCTGGTAACAAGATCGATGGTTCTTCATTATTGAATGTTGTCTCTTGGTTCCTAGGTGTGATGTTGCTTTGGGTTTGCTGTCTTTTCTGTTAGTATTTGTGTACCATCTTGTTTTGTATTTGGGGTGGCGGTTCTTCATAATTGATGTTCCCTGGTGTTTTTAGATCCCATGTACTCCATGTTGGTTTTTGGGGTAATCTTTCATGGGTTATTGTGGAATTTCTTACAACTAGTTATGGTTACGGTTGGTTTATTGCACATACTATATTATGTATTCATGTGTCCGCAAATTGTGGATGTGACTAGCTACATGTTCCCATCTGCCCTGTGGATGGATGGAGGAGCAGCCTTTACATTGCAGTATTCTGACCTGTAAATCGGACCACAATACTGCATGTCTCATTTCCATTTATATGTGGCATGGAATGAAGGAACCAAAGCGCATGAAATGGGTTAAATCCCTCCCCAGCTCTGGTCTTTGTGGTCATGGTCTGTGTGCTGGAAGAAATGCTTCACACAGCACTTTCCTTACTTTACTGTAGAGTTAAATTACAGAAACAGAAGCCAGGGCTGTGTGATCCAGGCCAGGGGTATCGTCGCTAGCTCCACAGGACAAATGATCGGCTCACTGTACAGCCAGGAATTCTAGCAAGCAAGGTAAATGTGATGGACTTTATTAAATGTGCCACCTGTGGCCGCGGCCACTCAGGAGTCCCATCATGTGAGATTTGGCTAGTGCATGTGATCTGTCTTGTTAATTGGGTTTAATGAGCAGCAGTGTTTCTTTGGAAATTCTGTGATCGCTCTTGTTGAGTCAGAGCTTCTCTTTTCGTGGGTTAGAGAAGTCTGATGTGCAATAGAGTGTTGTAATCCACTTGGTTATCACGGAGTTGGTCTCTATTGTGCTCTGGAAGCATTTCAGTAAATTTGCATGTTATTGGTGCAAAGTTTGTTTTAATCGGTATGCAATGTTCTTGTAGACAGAGGTTCCATTAACTAGCTTTAGGCCACGGCCGCACTATCAGTATTTGGTCAGTATTCGGTCAGTATTTTTTCTCAGGAGTGGGAGCCAAAACCAGGTGAGGAACAATCAGAGAAAAGGTGTAATAGAAACAAGTCACCAATTCTGCATTTATCACCCACTCCTGGTTTTGGCTCCCACTGCTGAGAAAAAATACTGACCAAATACTGATTGTGGGGCCGTGGCCTAAAGGCCCCGTCACACTAAGCGATGCAGCAGCGATCCCGACAACGATACGACCTGTCAGGGATCGTTGCTGCGTCGCTATGTGGTCGCTGGTGAGCTGTCAAACAGGCAGGCTCACCAGCGATCAGGGGAGCAGCGACATCGTGGAAAGAATCTTTCCACAATGTCCTGCTCCCGGTTACCAGCCTGCTGAAGCAGGAGCAGGCTGGTAACCATGATAAACATCGGGTTACTAGGGGCACGCGCGCACTTAGTAACCCGATGTTTATCATGGATACGACTCTGCTAAGGTGAACGGTAACCTCCCGCGCACCGTAGCAGAGTGGTATCCATGGTAAACAGCGGGTTACTAAGTGCGTGCGTGCCTCTAGTAACCCGATGTTTACCATAGATACCAGCCTGATCGTTGGTCCCGCTGGTCACACACAGCGATGTGTGCTGGCCAGCAGGAGGGCAACGGCCAAAAAATGGTCCAGGACATTCTGCAGCGATCAGCGACCTCACAGCAGGGGCCTGATCGCTGCAAAGTGTCATACATAGCGACATCGCTGGTGAGGTCGCTGTTGCGTCACCAAAAGCGTGACACAGCAGCGATCTCGCTAGCGATATCGCTATGTGAGACGGGGGCAGTAGTCTAATGACTGGTCCTCGCTTTCCCATAATGACACTTGGGTATCACACACCTCTCAGTATGACTATTCTGTGCAGCTCTGTTCCATTAGAGAATGAATCTATGGGAGAATAACTCCATTATGCAGATGTCACTGAACCCTGCTTTCATTTTCTTCAGCTTGTAAGAAATCTGTCAAAAAAACAATTAAATCTCCGTTTGAAACATACCAAGATACAGCAAGGAGCCATACACTCATGGACACCCTATTTTAGATCCACATAAAATGTTAAAGGGAATGTCACTATTTATTTATTTTTTTAATGTTTGTACTCCTGTTAAAACTTATTTTATAAATATATATATTTTAACAAATCCAATTCGGGACTGCCATTTTTCTTTGCTGGTGTATAAGGATAGGCTCACATGAAAGTATAAAAAATATATATATCAGCATTTCATCCATCCACTTGTTGTCCTTATACAATCTTTTTTTTTACAGCAGCAACTATTAATCATTTACAGGACCATTTACAGTTTCCTATGTTACAAAATTGCAATGCATCCGTAAAAATTGGATACTTTACTGTGGCTCCATATAGCATCCAATTTTTTAATGCTCACATAGGTTGAATGGTCGAGTCTCATCAGATTTACAGAAGAAACTAGTGCATGCTGCAATTTCATTCACACACAGATTCGGTCATTGAAAAAGATTGCTAATCTGCACTGCCCCATTGAATAACATATTAGCCCGAGATCTGTTTGTTTTTTCGGATAGCACTCGGACCAAAAATACAGTCGTGTGATTGAGCCCTTAGTGTTCGAGCATGACACTTTCTTACAGCAGACTGCGGTCGGTCTCCAACATTACCTCCTATGCTGTGGACTCATCAGCTGTGAACTGAGCATGCTCGCTGGATGACCTTAATTGTCCACCGAGCCATGGATCTAATGCAATCATGTGTGATACAGTTTGCTGAGTGGTGCATCCATTCCAGAAATGTGAGATACAATCTGCTGAGCCGTGTATCTAATCCTATCACGTATGACTGCTGAACTGTGTAATTACTGTGATCTGAGAGCTGCAGCCGCAATATGATATGACTGCTCCCCTCAGCTCTGTAAAGACCGATGTGCAGCCCAGAAGAAATGTATTAGATGGTCGGTATCCTGCTGCAGTCACCAACAAAATCTCTGCCCTGAGAGCCTAAACTGGATTCTCCCCTTTCTTTTGCAAATGCCCAGAAAGGAAGGAGGGAAGTGATATTAGACACCTGGAGCAGATCCTGCCCACATTTACTGCAATCGTAATCCGAGTTTGCCATACATTAGATTTTTGTGATGAATGTCAGCAGCTGCTCCCCCTAGTTTTCACATTTTATATCATTATACTAAGTCATTTGAGGAACGGTTAAAGGATCTGGAAATGTTTAGCTTGCAAAAGAAGGCTAAGAGGAGACTTAATAGCTGTCTACAAATATCTGAAGGGATGTCACAGTGTAGAGAGATCATCCTTAGGCTGTGTGACCACTATGCGTTTTTTAAGCGTTTCCGCAGCGGCAATTCCGCCGCAGAAACGCTTAAAAACCGCTTGGTAGAAGGTCTGCAATGTTCCCCAATGATAATCCGCATGTGCTGTGGAAATTTCTGCTGCGGATTATTGCGGAAAAATCCGCAGCACTACCAATTTTGCGTGAGCGCGGCGTTTTTGACGCCATTGACTTGCATTGAATTGCTTAATATCCGCAAGACTGCATGTGCACATGCTTATATTAAGCGATTCAATGTGCGGATGGTACCCGGGTTTGGAGAAGAGGAGACTCTCCTCCAGACCCGGGTACCATAGTACCTGTAAAAAAATAAAAAATAAACATTACTTACTGATGCCGGCGGTCGCGTGACCCGTCACATGACTAAATGACGTCATGGCAGGTCCTTTTACACAACCGCGAGACACCGGGGAGACCGGACGCATCGGATAAGGACACCGGGGTCCATCAGCAGGTAAGTATAATATTTATTTTTTACGATTCTTTTTCTGTCACACTATAAAAATCCATGCCGTTTGCATGGATTTATATAGTGTGACCAAGTTGACCAGCACTTTCCAAGTGATGCTAAAATCGCTTGGAAAAGCGCTTGACAACCCGCATGCGAAATCGCATGTGAAAAACGTGGGACATCCGCTAGTCCCTGGCAGGAAAACGCATGTACAATCCGCATGCGTTTTTTTTTGGCCAGGGAGATGCAGAAACGCTCAGGAAAAATCTGGAACATTTCTGCATCGTGGGCACATAGCCTTATTCTCATTTGTACATGGAAGCACAAGAAGCAATGGAATGAAACTGTTCACGCTCATTGACAATTATCTGCCTCCATGTGTATAGGGAGAGACCTGTCACTCAAAGGATGCAAGGCAGGGATAAGCCACAGGGGATAAGCCTCTTGGACTAGCCATCTGAGCCGCATGCCCGAATGTTTCATCTGCCACAAAATTTCAGAGTAAAACATACTTGGCAGAAAGCAAACATGTCGGCTCCTCTATACCCATTAAAAGGAGTCTATCAGTACAGAATGTCTGTTCATCCCAAATACTGGTACTCTGTGCATCATGGCAAGGCCAAACATTTAAGTGCTCTTTCCAACTTTCTTGTTTTCCTTGTATCCCCTCCTCTCCTCTTCTTTGGTCGAAAGCCAGAAAAAGGGCAGAGATGTATGGAAAACAAGTAGGTGGAAATGTGCACTGAACTCTTTGGCCACGCCAAGGGTGCACTGAGTGCCTGTACTTTAAAGGGACTCTGTCAGCACAGAATGACTGTTCAAACTAAGTCACGCCGCAAAGTACATCATGACTGGGCCAACCATTTATATACACCTTTCCACCTGCTTGTTTTCCCTCTACCCCGCCCCCTCCTTCTTTGATTGACAGCTCTGGCTTCATAGAGCTAGAGAAGGGTAGAGATGGATGGAAAACAAGCAGGTGGAAAGGTGTATATAAATGATTGGCCGCCATGATGATGCACAAAGCGTCTGTACTTGATTTGAACAGTCATTCTGTGATGACAGACTCCCTTTAAACTACCACCATGACTTTATATAAGCCTATGCCTGCATTAGAATAAACTCCTGCATGTGCCATATAATTCTGTGTGAACAATAGATTCATAAGCCTCACCTGCGCTATACAGGACATCACCATAGGATCCCTGCAAACTCTGTACAGTTGTGCAATGTCCTCCTTTCCTGGGCATTGCACAGTGTGCTGATGAAGCCGGAGAACATACACTGGGCTTCATTGCGCATAACCAGGAAGACAGAACATCACAAACCTGTGGGAGATCTGCAGAGATGTGATGTGCTGGATGTCAATCATGGCAGACTAGTCGTCTTCCCTCCAAACTAGTCGTAAACAATATGCATAGCACAGCCATGATTCATAACTTTATTTTTCCACACCCAGAAAAAGCTATCTAGCACATAATTTCTTGTGATTCAAGAATAGTCTTATACAAAGTGATGGTGGTGATATAATCGAGGTAAGGGAGCTGACCTCTATCATAGACCGAGTTAACGATACCACTGCTTCTACAGAATACTTGCCTCCTTTGTATGTCTCCATATAATTCCCTAGGTACCAGCAATGATTAAAAACAAAGCAACTTTATTTAAAACATGACTTGCCAAAAAAAAGACAAGGTGCAGGGTCAAAAATGTGATAAACGCGCATGTAAAAAACGCAATAAATAAACTGCAACGTAACGTTTACCTAATAGGTGCAGAAATGCTGCAACATTAAAAGCTCATTGTGGGAACATAGCCTTACAGATAGGGATGTAGCAGAGTTGCTGATTTACTCATCAGAATTGAATGGGTTATTGGATGCGTCTCCGGTGGCTGGATTTCCCGTGCCCATTCTATCCTGCAGCCTTCACTATGCCTCCCAGCATGTCTCCTGTAGTAATGGCCACTCCAGACCGGCCATGTCATCCTTTTCTTTTTTTTCCATAAGAAGAGGAATCCATCTCTTTCTTCCCTGTGCTCTGGGATTCTTCCCTCCGCCCCCCACCCCTTCCCCTGTGCTGGGAGGCCAGTAATTGAGAACAGATGGTCCTGCTCCTTGTAGACATCCCTGGCCACGTATATGTGCATCCTCTCACAATGGTTACGTGTGAGTGCTGAGTCACAAGTGCTTTTACTGGTGGGAATCTCCTACGAGCCCTTTAATGTTCTTGCTGCCTTGTGCTTGGAACATGTTATAGGCCTAAGGCATTCAGAGGCTCAAGTACAAAGGGTGTCGGATAGGATATGTCATAATTCAGGGGGTTTTATGGCATTGAAGTATAAATGCAGGTTACATTTTAGGCGACAGCTGATGGAATCATTTGATGTGGTTGTCAGTGTTACAAGTCGAGAGACTTCTTTTTTCAGCATTTTCAATAATAGGTCTTAGAAATGGCCATGACATACTGACCACACTTTTCTGGCGGCTACTGTACTTATAAAAGTACTAAAGTGTCCCAGAGACATGGGGAAAATTGCACAATTTGCACCCAATAACTGTTGTAGATGCATCACATTTATTACGTGTTTTAGACACCTATGGATTCATCAATATGGGGTGAGCCCTAATATGACATGCTGTGCGCCATTTTGGTGAAAATTATGGCATATGTATGGTGGAAGGAGACTAGACCGTCTAAGGACACCCCAATGTTATCAAACAGCCATGTTTCATGTCCAAGTCTTGGAATTTGACACATCTTCTCTGTGGCGTGCGCCTCCTTGTGCCTCACCACAAATGTAACACATCAGTTCAAAGGCTGGAGTAACATTTCTGGCGGAAGAAATGCCACCACTTTTGATGAATTTCACAGCCTGATGTAGCCCCGGCTCCTTTCTAGCTCTGCCCATTTTGGCAGAGATGCCCCAAACAGGTTTGAAAATGCCAAAAATTGCAACAGTTTTACTTAACTTTTTGTAGCACCAAAATTTTGGTAGTTTTGGCATAAATTTGGCACAATTTTTTGGCATAACCACTTTGATGAATTGAGTCCGTTTTTTTCATTTACTAAAATGTTATCTTTTTTCTTTTTTTATTAGACAATCTTCCTACATCTAGATATGATATTCTCCCTCCCCACATCTCATTCACAGGGCTAGATGGTGCAGGGGCATAACATGAAGCGCCTAGGCTCCAATTTAAAAGGTGTTTTCAGCACAGAATGACTGTTCAAACCAAGTACAGGCGTTTGGTGCTTCATGGCGCTGCCAATCATTTATATACACCTTCCTACCTGCTTGGTTTCCATCTATCTCCACCCCTCTCTAGCTGTGTGAAACCATACCGGTCAAGTAAAGAACATGGGAGGGTGGAGATAACAAGCTGGTGGGAAGGAGCACTTGAATAATTGGCCCCACCATGCCTGTACTTGGTTTGAACAGTCATTCTGTACTGACAGAACCCCTTTTAAAGTCTACAAATAGGACCCTCAACTATCACACGTCTTAATAGTATTGTTCTTGTCATATGGGCCAAAGTGACCTATGGCCCTTCTGGCTCTGGGTTATAGTTGTACATTTGCATCTTTTGCACACCCTGTTAGTTAAACCGATTATGGCAAGAAACCTTTAACTGGGATTAGATTACCTGTCAGTAGGTCAGGTCATCAATAGCAGATAAGTGGGGTCTATCACCAGGCGCCACCACCAATCAGCTGAAGATACTGTAGGTATACCGTATGCCCAGTCTAACAAGTAGTTGCTCTTGTGTTCGAAATCGGCATTATGTAGTGTCCTTCTGCAGAGAGGTCAGTAGTTTACTTCATGTGACAAATGGACTTCTGGCTTTGGTCTTCATAAATTGGGGAGATGTTCCTTTTTTGAGGTAAATTCCTGGATGGCAAGAATTCTTTAAAATCTACCCGTGGTATGAGGGGCATTGCCCAGGTGTGTGGCTGCAGCATTGCTTTATAGCAGGGGTCTCAAACTCAGCTAGGTATATGGACCGCACATAGAAAAAAAATGTAAGGGGCCGCATTCTTTGCAGGACGAGATGACACCTTTAGTGATGCCATATTATTTTTTCTATACACCTATTGATAATTTTTTTTAACACTTTTGGCTTGTTCTTTATTTTATTCTTTTAAATGGCATTCATCTTATGGGTAATGGAACAGTTTTATAGCTTGGGTCATTATGGGTGCGAAGATAACAAACATGCACTTTTTTTTTGTTTACTTTAGTTTATGCATAAAACAGCATTTTTAGTGTCGATTTGTTTCATACTTCTGATTTTTTTTTTTTTTTACATTTATACAATTTTTATTTCCTTTCTGTGCCCTCTAATTGGCCACAAACAGTAATTTTCTCTTAAAATTATCACCACATAATAATTCTGACCAACATCTTATAGTAATGTGCCCATCTTGTAGTAATCCTATCCTAGTCCCCTTCTTGTACTAATGTTCCAATTTTACAGTAATGTGCCCGTCCTGGTCAGCATATTGTCGTACTGTTCCCATCTTGTAGTAATGTCCCCATCCTGGTCCCCTTCTTGTTGTACTGTTCCCATCTTGTAGTAATGTCCCCATCCTGGTCCGCATTTTGTTGTACTGTCCCCATCCTGGTTCCCATCTTGTAGTAATGTCCCCATCCTGGTCCCCTTCTTGTTGTACTGTCCCCATCTTGTTGTACTAATGTCCCCATCCTCGTCCCCATCTTGTAGTAATGTCCCCATCCTGGTTCCCATATTGTAGTAATGTCCCCAATTCTGGCATGATTATCACGGGAGCTCCGATGCCTACGGACCGCATGAAGCAGCCTCAGGGGGCCCTTGGGCCACCTGTTTGAGACCCCTTCTTTAAAGTGATTTCACATGGCAAGCTTTATTACAATACCTATGTGATCAAAACGTGAAGAATTCCCCTAACACACAATTACTGTGAGAAATGGTGGTTCTTACTGAAGTTTCCATTCATGTGTTGTCATTTTGCAGTAAAGTGACTTTGTTGTCACTTCCTCTTCTCTGTCCCCTGACATGTGCATGATAACAAGAACTGTGAAATAACAGGTGCGTGTCGGCAGCAGTGTCTGGCAGAGCAGTGCAGAATTCGTTTTGGGGACCATGTACATGTGTGTGTTTGGGCCATAAAGACATAACAATTCTGGCATAGTACTGGATACTTGTACAATATATGACATAATGGGGGCATTAGCAATATTGTTGTCTGCAGCCATGTATATGTCCATCTGCCATATCGTGCACATGACACTATAGTACCATGGATGAGATCATATCAGGAAAGCCGTCCCCAGATCATGCACAATGCAATCCAGTTTGTGAATTTTGAACATGAGGATCCTGCAAGGATCAGTAATGCAGCATAGTGCATGGAGCCTCTGTACGATGTGGTTGGGCATAGAGTTGACAGTAACTGCATAGGAATATTTGTTTTCTCCAACGTTAAAACCTGAACATGGTTCCTGATCCAGTGACGGGAGAGCTTGCACTGCTCGTTCTTCTCCAGGCTGTGTCTTTGCAGTAAGCAGCTATCGTCTGACTAGGGAATGCAGCAGGTCATTGAGCTCTGTGAGGAGCCGAGGGCTTTTTCTATGAGAACACAGAGTTACTACGACTTAAAAGCACTGTGGATGCCCATCGCACTGGACTTAAAGGGGTTGTCCAATATTTGCAAAACTCCTTCTGAAATGAAGTGTTGGCCCATGTAAAATAAGAACCACATATACTCCCCTCCCAGCCCCATGTGGTGCAGGTACTTTGTCTGCAAGTGCTCAAGTCACATTATGTCACATGAGCGCTGCAGCCAGATCAGCGGCCGCTGAGGAACTGCAAAGTGCCCGAAACTGGCAATCTGTCAGTCTGACCTTACACCCCGGGTGAGTAGCGCTTGTAAGGGGGAAGACCGGGGTGTAAGTGCCTTCAGAGCAAGGGATCCGGAACTGCCGCGGCCGTACCTCCTGTTGCAGGGGGGAGACAGACTGCGAGCACAGGAGTCATGTGACTGGGAAGTTGGGTGTGTGTCCAGAGACAGAGCTGGGAAGTCAGGTGACCAAGGGACTCCTGGTGTGACTGGAGAGAGGAAGAGACGAGGACTTTTTGCGCGGGAAAGCGGAGCTGAGTCCTGCGCAGGAGTACAGTGTGAGAGGGTCCAGGCTCCTGCCTCGAGTACTGGGAGCAGGAGTCGGGTGCAGTGGACCGGAGGAGTCAAGCCCGACTATAGAGACAAGGGACGCAGGGTCCGTGGAGCCGAGGCACATGAGGTGCCGTGTTATGGACTAGGGGCTCAGCGGATAAAACCGGAGACCGCCGCTGCCGCCAGAAGACGGAGCATTGTTTGGGCGGGGATGCCTGAAAAATCAACACCGGCATCAGCTGGCAACTGCCTTGTGAGGAGCCAGAGTCAGCTAAGTGCACAAACTGACGTTTACAACCGGTTCGGCTCTGCTACATCTTCTCAGACTGTGAACTGTTAGTTAGAAACTTTCACCTTCTATTTCCCTTGTTTTCCCCCATGTTTTCCTTGTTGCTCCCTGCATGGAGATTGACCTTGTTCTTATAACCCCCCCCCCCCCCCGTTTATTAACTCCGTATTGGCTGCTCTGTGTTTCTGTGTCACTGCATCTAAAGTACCCGTGTTACACGCTCCCCAGTAGTTATTGCAGTGCCTTCTCTGGTTGTAAATATCGCACTTCACTTCTTTTCTGGGAGGCCCCAAAACCTCTCTTACTAAGGCCTTATTTAGATATCAGGGTTTTTTTTTTGACGTACTAGAAAAACAGTTCTAGTTTCATCAGTGATTTTTCATCCGTTTGGTCTGCATTTCATCAGCTCTTTTTCACTGATGAGGAAAAAAAAACATTTCTTCACCTTCTTCGATCAGTCAGTCATTAAAAAACGTGCAGCACATGGATGGCATCTGCGTGCTGTACGGTTTATTTTCCATAGACTTTCATTGCCATGTTTGATCCCACTTTGAGATCAATGTCGAACATGTCTCCGTGATTTTTTCAGGGGCCACTCTGTAAAAAATCACGTGCATAGACTATAATAGGTACGAATGCTGGCCATCAAAACAATAGATGGCACTCGTACAAGAAAAACTGAGCGTTTGGTGTTGCAGAATTTCTGCACCTATTATTTTAATTAGGTTACTTGCGGGGGTTTTTTATTGCGTTTTTGTGTGCAGTTTTTTTAACATGCATTTTTTGTCTCATGCTTTAAATAAAGCTGCTTTGTTTTTGACACTTCCTGGTATTTGGCTTTGACAAAACTTTATTGATTCTCTTAGGTGCGGATTACATGCATTTTTGATGTGTTTCTGCTGCGGAAACACACTAAAAACGCATGGACGTTTTTTAACTGCAGAATTTGTGCATCTAATACAAGTCTATGGGGGAAAATCCGCACAGAAAACTCAAGTGTACCCGCAAGAGAAATTGACATGTTGCGGATTTGAAACCTGCACCACAGGCCAGTTTACGCAGAGTAAAAGAGAAGCACAGAGGGCACGAGATCTCTATAAATCCCATCCACTTTGCTGGAACGATGCGATTATGATGCAGAAAAATTATGTAGCATCAAAAACGCACCAAAAGACGATTGTGGGAACGTAGCCTAAGTGGCAGTACGATCAGTAAACCTTGAATTGTAGCAACATTTACATAAGGCCTACATGCTTAACTAATTGTTTCTGGAACAATTTCTTTGACAACAATGAAGCTCCCACCCCGCACAGAGGCGCTTTCTCTATCAGCTGGCTGCCAGCATTGTTCTGGAGGAACCCTTGCCCAAGATGCACCCCAGCACATATTCAAGCATCTGAGTATCCCCAATACGCTAAGGGTGAGTGTCTAGGTGTTGATGACCTATTCCTAGCTCTTATTGAAGTGAATAGGAGCTGAGCTGCAGCTCCCAAACACAGCCACCGCACTGCTCCACCATGGAACCTACAAAAGGCTGATCCTACAGACACAGTCAGTTTCTTCTCCTGCACAATTCTTTTAATGCATACTATTTTTGAAGCATTTGTGGGGGGTGGACGGTATATTTTGTTAGGCTGTTGCAGCAGTTTTTAGGGCAGACTTTGATGCTTTTCTCTGAGCCAAAACCAGCAGTGGATTCAAAAGAAATTGGGAATGTAAAGTAAGAACTTTTACTTCTCATTGTTGCTGGTTCTACTTCTGACATTGGTTCCAAAAGTGAAATCTAAATCTGCTCATGTGTCTGCAGCCTGACTCTAATCCTGCTAGTAATTTGTGTTTTAATTTTTAGTGACAAAAAGATGGAAACCTAAAGAAAAGGTTTCTAAATAAACACAACTTTTTTTTTGTCCGGCTAAAACAAACTGATTTCAACTGGATCCGTTTTTTTAACATTGACATCTACGGTTCCATTAAATAGCCGTCAGTTCTCTTCCATTTGAAACTGATCAAATAGGAAAAAAAACCATCCTTTTCAAATGAAAGAAAAAAGGGGATGATTAATTAACGGTTTTCTATAGACTTCAATATTAAAAAATAAAAAATGGATCCAGTTGAAATCAGTTTATTTTAGCTGAATGAAAAAGTTTGTCTGCACAACTTTTTTTGTCAATGGATTGCTGCTGGATCTGTTCGAACAGTTGATCACGGGACATGTGAACGTAGCCTAAGATAATGGATTACTGCTGGATCCCCTCTAACGGATGATTACGGGACGTGAACATTTGCATGAATGCTACAACGTATGCAAAACGCTGTCATCCGTCACTCAGCAGCTATAATGGCATTTGTTTAATGGATGAAATGCTCATGAGGCATCTAATTTAATAGATACACTAGGAGTTTTGTTTTCCATGTTGAATCCATTAAATAGGTAAGTTTTATAGCCTATGGTAAGTATATACTACTGTTGGGCATCTGTTACCAGGGCTGTGGAGTCTGAGTCGGTGTCCATTTTGGTGGAGTTGGAATCTGTATAAAATGGACCGACTCCTAAAATTATATAATAAATTGGGCACAGTAGTTCAATGCAGTTTGTGGGGAATGTTTTTTTCATAAGAATTTGGGAAAGTTATGAAATGTCCTATAAATGTCTGTCCTATTCCTGATCTAAGAATCTCTGCTTTTAGTTGAGATGAATCTGTGCTGCACTTTATGTACACGCTCAGTAGTGACCAGGGCTGTGGAGTCTAGTAAATTGGGGAAATTGAGGAGTTGGAAGTTTGGCTTACCGACTCCACAGCCCTGCCTGTTACAGATACAGTTATATGAAAAAGTTTGGGCACCCCTATTAATCTTAAGCTTAATGTTTTATAAAAATTGGTGTTTTTGCAACAGCTATTTCAGTTTGATATATGTAATAACTGTTGGACACAGTAATGTTTCTGCCTTGAAATGAGGTTTATTGTACTAACAGAAAATGTGCAATCTGCATTCAAACAAAATTTGACAGGTGCATAAGTATGGGCACCTCACCAGAAAAGTGACATTAATATTTAGTAGATCCTCCTTTTGCAAAAATAACAGCCTCTAGTCGCTTCCTGTAGCTTTTAATGTGTTCCTGGACCCTGGATGAAGGTATTTTTGACCATTTCTCTTTACAAAACAATTCCAGTTCAGTTAAGTTTGATGGTCGCCAAGCATGGACAGCCCTCTTCAAATGATCCCACAGATGTTCAATGATATTCAGGTCTGGGGACTGGGATGGCCATTCCAGAACATTGTAATTGTTCCTCTGCATGAATACCTGAGTAGATTTGGAGCGGTGTTTTGGATCATTGTCTTGCTGAAAGATCCATCCCCTGCGTAACTTCAACTTTGTCACTGATTCTTGAACATTATTGTCAAGAATCTGCTGATATTGAGTGGAATCCATGCATCCCTCAACTTTAACAAGATTCCTGGTGCCAGCATTGGCCACACAGCCCCAAAGCATGATGGAACCTCCACCAAATTTTACTGTGGGTAGCAAGTGTTTTTCTTTGAATACTGTGTTTTTTTGCCGCCATGCATAACGCCTTTTTGTATGACCAAACAACTCAATCTTGGTTTCATCAGTCCACAGGACCTTCTTCCAAAAAGAAATTGGCTTCTCCAAATGTGCTTTTGCATACCTCAGCCGACTCTGTTTGTGGCGTGCTTGCAGAAACGACTTCTTTCGCATCACTCTCCCATACAGCTTCTCCTTGTGCAAAGTGCGTTGTATAGTTGACCGATGCACAGTGACACCATCGGCAGCAAGTTGATGCTGCAGCTCTCTGGAGGTGGTCTGAGGATTGTCCTTGACTGATCTCACCATTCTTCTTCTCTGCCTTTCTGATGTTTTTCTTGGCCTGCCACTTCTGGCCTTAACAAAAACTGTCCCTGTGTTCTTCCATTTCCTTACTATGTTCCTCACAGTGGAAACTGACAGGTTAAATCTCTGAGACAGCTTTTTGTATCCTTCCCCTGAACAACTATGTTGAATAATCTTTGTTTTCAGATCATTTGACAGTTGTTTTGAGGAGCCCATGATGTCACTCTTCAGAGGAGATTCAAACAGGAGAACAACTTGCAAGTGGCCACTTTAAGTAGCTTTTCTCATGATTGCATACACCTGGCTATGAAGTTCAAAGCTCAATGAGGTTACAAAACCAAAAAAAGTGCTTTAGTAAGTCAGTAAAAAGTAGGTAGGAGTATTTAATACAAGAAAATGATAAGGGTGCCCATATTTATGCACCTGTCAAATTTTGTTTGAATGCAGATTTCACATTTTCTGTTAGTACAATAAACCTCATTTCAAGGCAGAAACATTACTGTGTTCAACAGTTATTATATATATCAAACTGAAATAGCTGTTGCAAAAACACCAATTTTTATAAAACATTAAGCTTAAGATTAATAGGGGTGCCCAAACTTTTTCATATAACTGTATCTGTCAATTATAGGCTTTAATGGCATGATGTGGGTGACAGATGCTATACTGTGGCCTACTGCATGTCACCCATGGGCAGCGGCTTCCATGTTAAGATACATTTAAGTGCTATCTTCGGGATGGCATAGCATAGTCTTCTCCATTATTCCTTACGCTTTCTTGTGCTGAGCTGAAGTACAGTCTTTTGGCCTCTGACTACCGGAGCCAATAGACATGTTTAGTTTTTGCCTTGGGAAAGTTCTGGACATACATGCCAAAGGTAAGCTAAATATGTGATGTGAACAGGCTCTTAAACTGCTTCAGTTGAAGGTGTAGCGTTGTGTGCTGTGACCTCCATGTCTGAACAAGGCAGTAGAGCCTAATGATTTTCTCAGACGTTCGTTCAGGTTTGCACAGACTCCGGTGTGCAGACACGTAATGTGTTATGAATGTTGTTTTGTGCTTTTTCTTGACTTCTGGTAAAGTGATTTAATCTCCATGTGACTTTCTGGGTTTCCGTACATTTGAGTATTGCTTGTCTGCCCATGATTTTGGGCGTGTGCCATGTGCTTGCCTGCCCAGCCTTCTGTGGAGACCATGAATAAAACTGCATAAATGTGGCATTAGTCTCATTGTGTAACGCGATCATTGGTGCTTTGAAGTCTCTCTGGGAATTTTAAGGTTTTTCAGGAGCTTCACGATCTAGTGAGATGAATACCAAGGACATGATTATGTTAACTACCAGATCTTTTTTTGCCAAAAGCCTTTATATTCTGATCATTTACGGAAAATGTCATTTGGGAAGGAGACTAAGAAGCGTCAAAGAATATCAATTGTTACCGGGAAGATGAAATCTTGTATTTCTTGTATCTCTATGGTGCAAATTTGAAAGTATTATTAACCCTTTGAGAACTGGCCAGTTTCTATTGCTTGACCTTTTTAGCTTTTGCGTTGGGGGGAAAAAAAAAAGTCTTCTATTTCATGATGTTTGTATTGTATCTCATCAGCACGAGAGGTTTGGTGCGGTGTGGGGGAGTATAATGGGGAGGTGGATTTCAGGAGCTTTTGTGTTAAGTAGAGTGGTACTTATAAGCTAATATGCAAGATTAGAAAACTTTTTTTTTTATATATTTTTTCCTTTCTCAAAAACAATTTTACTGATGGGATGTTGGCATGTGTCTAGTATTGGAACTCGGCCCTATTCAAGTAAATGTGTGCGCTTTGTACTTTCAGTCCTAACACATGAACACACATGGCTCCTGTTTCTGAATATTAAAAGCAAATAAAACAACCAAAGGGAAAAAAAAATTTCCTTTCTAATCCTAAGGAACCACTTGATGGGGTTAACTGTTGTAAAAGGTGGCATACCTGTAGTGGGCGCACAGCAACGCTCACAGCTGAGGCTTTAGGCCACTCACACATCTGTCTGCTTTCTGTTTTTTAATCACACAGCACCCATAGAGTTTCATGATCCAAACACACACCCTTTTTAAAAATGGATCTGTACCTCCGGTCCGCGAGACCATGGGCACGTCCTATTCTCATCTGCTTTACAGGGAGGACTCTGCAATTAAACAATTCATTCACCCTTAAAACTAAAATTGAACCATTTAGATCTTCATATAGAGGACTTGGCTCCTCTAAAAATCATACTGGTTCTGTAGATTTAAGTAAATGTGTTTTTTTTATTACATATGAAAATGGGGTTGTTTCAGTGTACTCTTGGTGTGGCCAAGTATTGTGCACCTTTCCGCCCCCTGAATTACAATACAGTTACAAGGGGGTGGAACAGTGCACTGAAGCCCCCTCATTTACATATCTAATAAAACTGTTTTTTTTTCTACAAAAATGTACTAAAATTAATTACAGTATCAATATTAATTTAATAGTGGCTTTTTTTAGACCTTCAGAACTATATCATATGAAGGTCTAAATAGTTCAATTTCAGTTTTGGGGTGACCGACTAAGCAGAGATGAAATAAACAGAAGACACACCATTTACTTCAGTTTTACATCCATGTTTCCTCCATTTTATCCAATACATTAAAGGGAATCTGTCACCAAGTTTTTGCTATGTATCATAATCTGAGAGCACTTTGAAGTTGGAGCAAAGACCCTGATTCCAGAGATGACCCTTAGGTCACGTTCACACGTTCAGTATTTTACATCAGTAATTTGTAAGCCAAAACCCGAGGAAAAGTATAAGGGTATGTGCACACAATCCTTTCTAGCAGCGTTTTACGCAGGTGAATCCGCATGTGTTCATATGGGCATGTTATGTTCACACTTAGTACAGGTTTTGGCTGCAGAAAAAAATCTATTTGCAGTAAAAATGCTGCATTCAAAATGCCCGCTCTGCTGCATTTTTGCCTCTTTTTTGGGGGTGCTGATTACATGTGTGCACATGTTTAATAAAGTTTTATTCACCAAAAATGTTGCAGTGATTTTTCACATTCCTCATTGCTTTCTGTGGGTGAAACATTGCTGCAAAAATGTTGCAGATTTTAAAAACGCTGCAGTTCTCAAATTTAGACAGGAAAAAAGTGTGTGCATGAGATTTCTCAGAGCTTTTGTTGGTAATGTGAAAAGCAGCTTTTACTTTGCATTTAAAAAAAGCCGCAAAAATTCTGCATCTGAATATAGACTTATATACAGAATATAACACTACTGCAATCTACCCCCAACTTTGCTACCTTAAAGGGGTTGTACACTACTTTATATTACCCCCCCAATGTATCCCCCCGGAGCCCCTAAGACTTTTTGTAAATACTTCTGTTGCAGTTAATGCCTGTGAGCGGCGCTCTCACTGGCTGCTCACAGGCATCACGTGACCCCTGCTGCTGCCGGCTCTGACATCCGCTGACGTCACAACAAGTGCTGGCAGCTGCCGGGGGTCTCTGTCTTCCGCGTTACAGGTGGCTGCTGGGTTGTGGGCGGGGTTTCCCCCCCCCCGCGTTACACCCGGCATCCACCACGTGCTCTGCCTCTCCCCATTCATTGGGAAAGCGCGCTGTGGATGCTGGGTGTGACACAGGGGTAACCCCACCCACAACCCAGCAGCCACCGCGGGGACCCCAGCGCTGAGTCACGTCTCACTTGTCGTGACGTCAGCGTGGGGTCACGTGATGCCTGTGAGCGGCCACCGATAGCGCCGCTCACAGGCAGAAACAGCAACGTAAGGTATTACAAAAAGTCTTAGGGGCCCCGGGGGGAAACATTGGGGGGGTAATATAAAGTAGTGTACAACTTCTTTAATGTACCTCTCTCCCCTATCTGCCTTTTTGCCCTCCACTTTGGAAATCCCTTCACTGGCAGGCAATTACTCATTTCAAAATATTAACACTTATTTACCATGCTGTCCAAAACCTGTCCCCTCCATACATCTGAAACATCTCCATTATTTAAAAAAAAAGACTACTTTCTTTCCTTTCCTCTTCCTTGCTCCTCATATGGTAAATTGAATGTAATGGATCCATTGTTCTTTTCAGTGTTGCTATTTCATACAATAACATGAGATATAGTATTTTGTTTACTTTTTAATCTTCATTGCCATTCTATTTCAGGTTGACACAAATGTACCCTGGATCATCGCAGTGAGATGTACAGTCTAGGAGCTACTCTTCAGCAAGCAGAAGG
Source organism: Phyllobates terribilis (assembly GCF_046119375.1). NCBI lineage: Eukaryota > Metazoa > Chordata > Amphibia > Anura > Dendrobatidae > Phyllobates > Phyllobates terribilis. The sequence continues at coordinate 595,535,922 of NW_027362765.1, read as the reverse complement.
GTCTATCCAACAATGTTACAATAGCAAACTGCATGGACATGTGTGGTCCTGTCTTGATGGAAGCATACTGTTTTTTAACGGAAAGAACAAACTCTACCAAATGATTCTCTAATTTGTCTTCATGCACAAGAAAAATATTGACTTCCAAGAGAATGCCCAGGAGAGGGTTGTATCTCCAAGGCAAAACCCGATGGTTATTTGTAGGACTTGCCCTGGTTTTCAGCCTAATGCTTCTCACATATCTTTTAGAATGTGCCCCTATGCCTGAAGGAAATGGCTCTCTTCCTGGGATTGCAGGCGAAATGTACAGCAAGGAATACTACCAAGCTCTTCTTCAGGAGCAAGAGGAGCACTACAAAAGTCGAGCAACAAGCCTAAAAAGACAGATAGCCCAACTCAAGGAGGAACTTCAAGAAATGAGTGAGAAGCTGAGGTTGGCACATGAGAAGAAACAATCAGCCGGCAATGGTGCAGGGCACCAAGGTACCAAAGAGCAGCCCTCTAATGACCTACTTGAGTTTCTACATTCACAGATTGAGAAGGCGGAAGTTGTGGTGGGTGCTAAACTTCCCAGTGAATACGCAGTTGTGCCCTTTGAAAGTTTTAATTCCATGAAGGTTTATCAGCTAGAGATGGGGTTAACACGCCATCCAGAGGAAAAGCCAATTAGGAAGGACAGGAGAGATGAATTGGTTGAAGCTATAGAAGCTGGCCTGGAGGTCATAAATAATCCTGATGAAGATGATGAAGAACAAGAGAACAAAGGGTCGGAAAAACTGCTGTTCAGTGAATCAGACTTTGTGGAAGGTATGTTCCGTGTGATATCATCTTTCACGCATTGCTATATTTCTCAGTAGCTGTGAGAACAACTTCAAGAGCAAAATATTCACAAATGAGAAGAAAATGTGGAGGCTGGATTAGAGTGACTTTACCTGTTTAGCCTCCATTCTCCATGATCCCTCTTCCGAGTTCCACATCAGAATGGAGTGGGTGAGCAGGTGCTCAATAGTGAGGTCACCTACGTAGCTTTTCCACCTATTCATTTTACTTAGACTGTGCTGATGTCTATTGCAGGCCTCAGCACAGTCTCTGAAGATCATGGTTGCTGCCAGGATCACCACTGGGTTTACAGCAACCAGCGCATTCATAGTGGACCAAGGATGTCAGGTCTGAATATAGTTCTTCAGCTCTTGCATCATATCCAAAGTAACTCACACTAGACAGCTGGTTTAAAAAAATTCTCCTGCAGTTCTCTACAATGAGGCTGGGTCTATAGAGCAACTTTGGCCAAAACAGATGTTGCACAGCTGAAAATTGCACAATGGTGACGCTATGTCCAACCATAATGAAAAACTTTCTACAACCATGACATGTAAACTGCAAGAAATCCAAATATGATGAGCTTTCTTGTGTGTCACGGCCGTGGCAACTTGCTAGTAACAACGAAAACGCATTCACTTACATAACAGTGCAGTTCGTTCTAGTGTCACAACCAAAGTTGCTTTGTAGTCCCAGCCTTGAAGGGGTTATCTGGGACTTTTAGATCAATGGCCTCTATTTAGTGGACAGATGTGCTGAGTTGTGGAACTGCACTGCTCCATCATTGGCATAGTGGCCGTGGCCAGGTACTGCACATCTGCCCTTAGCTAAATCAATAGAGGCGATATGCAGTTCCTGGCTGCGGCCATTATGCAGTTGATGGAGCCGTGCTTTGTAGGACTCTCGGCACATCTGGCCGCCTCTGGGACCAGGAACAGCTGATGGATGGGGGTGCTGAGTGGCGCAACTCCACGAATCACAGATTGCTAATTTGTCCTAGGGGTAGGTCATCAGTTTAAAAGTCCCGGACAATCCCTTTAAATGTGAGGTCTATTTATTTTTCTATGACCCCTTGATAATCCAGATTTTTCCACTGTCCAGTATAAATCGGGCCCCTCTGATACTGTTTTAAAGAAATTTAAATAATTAAAGATTATTTTGTTTTACTATTTTTTTTTTGAAGTTTCATTTGAGAGCCATTGTATTTTTTTCTGCCTATATCAATATTAGGTTATTATCGAACTGAAAGGGATAAAGGATCCCATTATGAGATGTTCTACAAGAAAGCTGAATCTGGAAGTTATCACCATATCACTTTATTCAGACCCTTTGGCCCACTCATGAAAGTCAAAGTGGAAACACAGGACATCTCGAAAACCATCATCAACATCATCGTCCCATTGTCCGGCAGAACGGAAGCCTTTGCACAGTTCATTGAGAATTACAAGTAAGACCCTAAGGCACATTTAATGTTTTTGCTTCTTTAGTTTAGAATCCAAGACATTTTGTCAGTAATCCAGATACGCAAAACTGGAACGGTGCCAGCCTGGGAGGTGGGTATAGGATTTTTTTTACATGGGGCACTGTAGCCATTAACAGGGGTTGTCCTGCTGGTCCATTATGTACAGGTCTGTGAATACTGATGGGGATGCAGTGGGTTTCTCCACCAATCTTTGTACAATCACCAGGTTCTGATCACAGATGGTGCTGTTTATACATATCATTTCTAGACACTTCAGACCTTGCACTAGAAGATTTCCATACACTATGCAGCCAAACTTTTTTGTCAAGAGATAATTATTTAATGTTGTGGGGCTCATGCAGTCGAGCGTATAAATCTGACGTGTGCTATCTAATATTTGATCAGCTATGTGCACGGACTGCACAATGACCAGTGTCATTCAACAGTGCTGCTCAGATGAGCAATTTTTCCCTCGACCCTTATGTCTTTGAGGAGAAAAAAAATTGCGGCATGCACTATTCTCTCCCTGGTCTCGGATGAGACTCACCCATTCAAGTCTTATCAGCGCATAAAGAAAGAAAAAATATAATTCTATACAACATCCAAGTGTCATCCAATTTTTACAGATACATTTCTATTATAAACCTAGGAAACCGATTAGATCATCTACATTATTTATTGTACATGTGTTAAAATGGATCTCAAACCAATGTTACATGGATGGAAAAAAACTGGCACAGGGATGAAAATCGGATGGAAATTAGATAAAAATTATCTGGATTTTTGGGATGAAACTGACGATTCTTCATATGCTCGTCTGGCAAGATTTTGGGACTATAGCAGCTTTGGGTGTTGGTCTTCCACATTAAGGGTTGATCTAGTTCATGCAAGAAATGTAGCTGGTCTACCATATCTGTGTCACCATTAGATGACTAACGACTTAAAGGGTATGAACACCTTTGCGCTCATTTTTTTTTTAAGTGTTTGTTTTTTAACTTGGCATTATCCAAATGTCAAACGTTCTAAATAGTTTCCATTAAAGGACAGGCTGTATAATATAATACAAAATTGATAGCGCTACCCACCGCCTCCTAACGTAGACTATGTGCATATCAAACAAAACTGTGCACAAACTAAATATCCATGTTAGAGTAACACTGTAGGATTTCCAGGGAAATTTATTTGAGAGTGCCTTAGGTTCTTAATTCGAGAGTTAAATTAAAGGCGTATTTTTTACTATGATTTTCAAACTAGAAGCCTAAAAATAAGTCGCCAGCAATAGTTGCAGAAATTGCTGGTAAAAATCCACTAAACTAACAATAGGTAAGTGTGCTTATATGTGAGTGTTACATCTCCTGCCGTAGAGCGGATAGCCATAGGGGAGCACATAGAATGCTAATGTGGTAACTGAAGGCTGAACCATTGCGGTGTGTAATTTCCTTCATTGTGTTGTCACTCTTAATATCTGTGAAAACAGATGGTGCAGATTTCCTGACAATAGCATTTTTGAAACACTGACATCTTCTAATGGTGTTATTGCATAATAAAAGGGCATGCAGGAAAACATAGGATCAAAACGCTATACGTACCATAAAGTACTAAAACAATAGCTATATAAACAGAGAGACCATCATAGCGGTCAGAATATATTCATCAAAGTTAACAGATAAACTGCACTGCACAGTGACCCCATAAAAAAAAAATCCCCGTCTACTACCTTATAGGCTAGCACATGACAACTTCCACCTGCTTATGTACTGCATTTATCCCCACTGTTATGACCCCCCACCCCCCTCCTATAATCGCGGTTTCTTCTCACTGCGGTCCCGGTTGCAGCGGGATACTGTAAACCTTGCGGAGTCTGTGTGGTCTGCTCCACCTGCGGTTCTATGACTGAGGAGAGATGCAGCGCAGGTGGAGGACTTCACATTGCTCCTGGCACCGGATGTCTACACATGTGGCCCCCGGAGTCCGCAGGACTGCCATTCAGGCACATCTGCTGGTTGCAAGAGGAAAGGTTTCTTCATTTACACTTCAGGCTCTGCCTAGTGAGTGGACAGGGACTGAGACCCAGTGGAGTGAGCGTGGTAGCTGTCCACTTTAACCCTTCGACTTTAGGGGAACTCTGGTCTTCACTATAATCCGTGATGGCTTATAGCCAGTATCCCCAATCTTCATAAACATTGCTGATACTGACTACGTTTTTAAAGTGTAATATTTTGTCTTAAACATTCCCACAGCATCTCCATGTGCAACAAAAAAACCTTAATTTGATTTCTTGGGCTTATCTTTAGGAGGCATCACCCCACCCCCTCCACCTCATGAACAATTGTCCTGATGTAATATCTCTTAAATGTTGTGCCTTCTTCATTTATCTTATTAATTAATATGTAATCCTGCCTGACGAAGGAGCCTCTGTGCACTGAAAGCTTGCATATATACATTTTCTGGTTGGCCAATAAAGGTATCACTCCGAGAATACTCTTGTTATATTTGTCTATTAAACGCAAAAGTCCATTGCAGCCAGATATATTTTACTCTGAAATGCTGTGGTGTACCAGAGAAAACCGTGTTAAAGTCAGCCAGGGACTATAGGGAGAGACCTGACTAGTCCGGAGCTGCCCCCAGCCAGCTTCTGCCCACCCCACTCCATTGCATTACCTGGCCTCTCCCTTGTGTACATGGAGAGATCTGTTAATCAGCTGGAGTTACGTGGGGATGACTTGGCTGGGGACCACGCCGGACTAGTCGGATCAATCTTGGCTTTTCAAAATGTTTTCTCTGAAACAGAAGAACCTACATGGCTCCAATCACGCATCCAAGCTTTGATTCATGCTGCTTTTGGGTCAAGCAACATATATATGGTGACTGATTCCATTTAGGCTATGTGCACACGATGCAGAAATGAAGCAGAAAATTTCTGCATCATTTCTGCATCTCCCTGGCAGAAAAAACGCATGCAGATTGTGCATGCGGTTTTCCTACGGAATACATGCGGATTCACATGCTTTTCCACATGTGTTTCCGCATGTGGATTGACAAGCGCTTTCCAGGCGATTTTAGCATCACTTGGAAAGTGCTTGACAACTAGGTCACACTATATAAATCCATGCAAACAGCATGGATTTATATAGTGTGACCCGAGAGAGTGTATATACTTACCTCCGATGGCCCCCGGTGTCCGGCACACTCCTTTCTCCCTCGCCGGCAACTTTGAATTGAAAGACCTGCCGACGTCAGCGTCACGTGACCCGTCACATGACTCTAACGTCAGTGCAGGTCCTACAACTCACTGCAAGTGTCGGGAAGCAAGCAGGAGCGGTGCACGGGCCGACAGAAGGTAAGAATACATTTATTTTTTATTTTATTCACAGCTTTTTTAATGGTATCTGGGTGTGGATGAGACTCTCCTCTCCTCTACACCCGGGTACCATCCGCACATTAGAACACGCCAATAACGCAAGTACAGATGCAGTCTTGCGGAATTGGCGTGTTCTAATGCAAGTCAATGGCGGCGAAAACGCCGCGTTTCCGCAAAATTAATTGACATGCTGCGGATTTTTGAGCGCAGCGTTTACGCTGCGGAAAAATCCGCATCATGGGCACAGCACATGCGGATTTCAATTGGGGAACATTGCTGCCCTTCTACCATGCGTTTTTCATGCGTTTCCGCGGTGTTTACGCAACTGCAAAAACGCCGTGGAAACGCATTAAATACGCATCGTGTGAACTCAGCCTTTGTGCTGTGGAACCCCATGAACGGAGCTGTGCAGTCCTGGCTTGAATGGTTTGTGGGTGTGCATGCTTAACCTCTACTCCATTCATTGTGTGTGGGACTGACAGACCTAGCCAAGCATGTGCACCTCCACTCTATTCAGGACATGGCTGCGGAGACCCATTCTCAAGATTTCAGGACTCCCATCACTGGATTGCTGGGTATCCCAGCAGTTGGACCGGGAATGATAAGCAAGTTATCCCCTATTCTGTGGATAGTATCTGAAGATGTATATGACCTTCAGTCACAAGGTTATAACACTAGCTACACGTCAAGTATAACTTGGGAAATCCATACCAATCTGATGTGACTACTTGCTCCTGATGCAGTCACCAGAACTAGGGCATGGCTTATATGAAACTACTGTAAAAAAAACATTTTCTTATGCAAGCTGGAAAAAAAATGAATTTGGAAAAAATAAGATTTTTTTTTTTACGCGTTAAATGCTTAATAATTGTGATAAGATGTGTCCTCTTAGCCGGGCATGCAGAGTGACCGTCACGTAATCGCCATCTGACAGTGCTGCGGAGAGTCGGTGAGCTCCTCAGATTGTAAGGCCTCCTCACTAGTTTCAGACATATTTTCTTTTTTTTGAGCCTTGCAATCTTGTCACTGTGGCTTATGTGGATAGAAGGGTGATTCCCATCGTTATTTTGGCTATGCAGTGCATGTTTTGATGTATATCTAATATTCACATACTTGTTCTGTTTTAGAGATATATGCATTCAACAAGATAAAAGGACTTACCTGACTGTCGTCTACTTTGGTGAGAGAGGATTTTCAGAGGTGGAAGATATCCTTAAGAATGTAGAAATGTAAGTCCACCCTGCTAAAGTTGGTTGAAAGTTGTATGCTTAATCCACATTAACCTCTCAAATGTCATTCTAGCATCTGCCATCGCCTACTCACGTAGATACTGACTGACAGCCATACATACAGCAGCCTGGAGTTCTTGACATAGTCAAACTAAAGGGCAGCAGCACTGCCACGGTCTAGGTCAGATTACTTTATTTCCTAAGGAGTAACCGTTGTTTAATTTTTTTATTTTCATAAATCAATAAGTTTCTTATTTTATCAGAGAAATCTGCATCTTTCTCCTCCTGGACTGATCTTTCATTCTCACAATTCCAGATGCTCAGGTAAAATCTGTCTTCAGTGAACACAGACTTTCCCATTACTGAGATAAATGACAGTTGGTGCTCGTAAAGGTCTATGGAGAACTTTAACTGTTGCATCAGGACAACTTGCAGCAGGATGTCTGTATCTCCCCTCCTCTCCATAGAATTTTAGAAGCACCAACTGTTATCTCCTCTCATTGATGGGAAAGTTTATCTTCAATCTTTTTCAATTCACAGATCAAATCGGTGATCAGTCCAGCAGGCGAAAGAATAAAATTAGTCTGATAAGATATATTAAAAGGTTGCTTATCTTCATGTGTACTATTGATTTATTAAGGAAATTAAAACGAGGGTTACTCTTTAAAGGTATTGTACAGAATAAAAAAAAAAAGTCTCTGTTTTTTCTTAATGAGCGCTACCCCTATTCTTAGGCTATATCTACTCTTCCAGCTTAGCCCTTTTCTTGTGAATGGGGATGACCTGCAATATTAGACATTGCCCATGAACAAGAGTGGCGCTGTTTCACGTTTGGTTGAACAGAGCAGCAGTAAAACTTAATACACTTAAAGTTTTGATTTCAGTCGTGTTTATGTCCCAGTGATCGGTGGGTGTCCCAGTGTTGGGGACCCCCTGGGGTCAGACATAATCACCTATCCAATGATAAATGTTCATAGAGGGAACATGAGATGCTCTAACCTCTTTGGGTTTTATGATGTCATTTATAATGTTGTAGATGGGTAATAACACTAGGTTGTCTTCTGCCGCCACAGTGAAACAAACTTCCATAATTACACCTTAATCCCACTGAAGGAGGAGTTCAGCAGGGGACGAGGCTTAGAAGTAGGAGCTCAAGCCTGGGAGAAGGGGAATGTTCTGCTTTTCTTCTGTGATGTTGACATCTACTTCACACCTGGGTTTCTGGACACCTGTCGACTAAATGCGGAAGCTGGTGAGTGTGTACATTTTCTAAATAATTTGAAGGTGCTTTCCAGAATAAAAGGGAAAAAAAAAAGCCACAAGTACCCGGTAGTCTCTGCCTCTCCAGCACTTGCACTCTGCCTTTCCCCATAGAATTTGTTTGCCCACCTATTAATCTGCCCCACTACCTATTGTGGATCATCAGTATTTTTTTGCCTTCCAAGTAATTTTAAATGTTTCATAACTGTATCTACCACCAACCATAGTCCTCATTTCTTGACCACCCGGAGGACTGCCCTACACTAACTGATATGACCAGTTTTAGATATGAGCACATCGATGCACGGGACTCCGGTCCAGCGCCTAGGTCAGTGGTACCTGGCACGCAAATGGCAGGCCTGCAATTCTCTTACCTTCCAGCTACCCCGGCGTGGTTTCTGGCACGACGACATCTGAGCATCATGCCGCACAGTTGACATCACACCATCCCTGACCGGAGGTAAGAGATTCCCAGGCTTTTGTCTACCCACCAGATATCGCTGGATGCTGGACCGGAGCCCCGTGAATTGATATGATCATTTCTAATTGGTTGATATGATCCTATTGGCACGTATTAGTTAATTGTAACAGACAGAAGGTACAATACTGCCATCTGAAGAGGTGAATGAGCTTTTTTACTATAGAAGAGAACCAGGGATACTGAAATTATTATTCAATGTTAATCTAAATCTTGGGAAAAGTCCATAAACCTTCATATGTCTTTAAAAAAAAAAAAAATTAATCTGATGTGATGTTCAGTGAAACTCTGTCTCGTTATTGTAGGTAAGAAAGTGTTCTACCCAGTTGTGTTTAGCCTTTACAATCCTGCTATTGTGTATGCCAATCTTGAGGTGCCACCTCCTGTGGAGCAGCAGCTGGTAAGTACATGAGGCTACATAAGTATTGGGGACCAAACCCCTTTAAACCACCAATCCTTACAGAAGCATTACAAGTAAAATACTGAGTACCATAACGGAATATTAAGCAGTTTCTGTTACGCTGACTAGTCATGTAGGATAGATATTTTACCCTTTTTCAGTATGGCAATATTTGGGTCCTCTTACCTATTCCTGAATTGGCCAGTTGGACAGCGAGTAACCCCACCTAAAGCTCCGCAGCAGTGAAGTTTTACTTGTGTATGAGAACATATAAACCAGTGCTCTGATAAAATACTGCAAGTTATATGTTGATACATTAACCAAATAAAAGCTGAGAAATTGGTTCCAAAAGCAACCATGAGAAAAGCTCATCCAGACTGTTGCTCCATGTGCTGGATTCACTGCATGATCCTGAAACAAACAGGAGGTCCTGTCCTGCTAATGTTCTTAAATTTCAGCCAGTAAAAAGCAAATAAACGTGTTTAACCAATGGGACGTGATGTTACAATTATGTGTCCTATTGCAGACAGAGCAAAGGAGAGACTTGTGCTGCAGCTGGTTGTTTTACAGCCAGACACCAGATTGTGGAGAGGAGGGAAATGGCTGATGGCTGAGCTGCTAGGACACAGAAGATCTCTTTATATATTTGAGTTTGAGACAAAGAAAGGAAGAAATTAATGAGGAATTACTGATATTTATTTATTTTTTTTATATGTTCCTGATTTTTCTACTTTCAGTGTTTCTCGAGTAGCTGAATTTGGTAATGGGTAGTTGAACGCCATCAGGGAGGATATACAGACTGAAGGTGGTTTTCCTCACCTTGTATGCTTTATCTTCTCTAACATGAGAATTTTACAGGTTTCTAATTGATATATAGCAGGGCTCCCCACTTGTGACAGTATGTGGCATTAGGGCTGCAGAGCTGTCAGTGTTACTGGAACTTGGTGCTAGGGTCAGACTCCTTTCCCAATACAAGCTGCATATGTTAATAAAAATATTTGACCTAATAAAGCTGTGGACTAACTTTCAGAATCCATGTCATAACTACTGTATAATTGTGATATTAAAATGAGAATTTTACAGTCCAACTAGAGAGTGACATAGTGATCATACTGTGTCTTCGCCCACCTCGTCTGACTTATAGCTGCAGCTTGTAGCAGCAGCAGCAGGGAGGAGGACCACAGAGAAGCTGTCAATTGGGGTGGGTGTATATAGATAAGAGTTTACAATTAGTTATGCATTCTGAAATAGATGTACAAAGTAAGTACATCAGGTCTAACACCTTTATTTAATAATGTATGCAGTTTATATTGTGAAATCTGGTAGACAAAAAAAAAATAAAGTAAAAAATGTTTTAAGCATAGAAAAGTAAGATGTGTGTGTATATATAGATAGATAGATAGAAAAGTTTAAATGATTAATTTTCTCCATTCAAATGTAAAGAAATTTAAAATTAGTAAAACAAAACATTCGGCATAGTCTTAAAAACATCTTTTACTCCCCTTCAGTGCTGGTGTCATTCCAGTGATGTCATCAGTGGGTCTCCCAGGGCTCTTGTGACGTTATTGTGTCACGTGAGCCCTACAGCCAATCAGCTGCTGCTAATGTGTCAGTTCGCTCTCACTTTGTTCAAATGAAACTGACATCAGGAACAAGTGAGAACTGCTGCTGTTCTCTCACGTTCCCAAATGTCAGTGGGAGTGAAGCGACCCCTGATTGGCTGTAGGGCTCATCTGACATAACAATGTTGCGCGAGCCGCAGGAAAGCTGTCACTAGAACAGCACTGATACCGTAGTTGAGTATAAGGGGTTTTTATTCTACATAAGGGAATATTGTAATTGAGAAGGGGTTGTCCCGAGTAGTGGACAACCCTTTTAAGAAATGTTTCAACCGGAACTTCAATTTTGAAATTATAATCGGAGTACCTTAAGTGCTATATTCCTACCTTGGACAGAATAACAATTTAAGATTTCACAAACTCCTTATCATATGTTTTATTCTCTAAGGTTCATAAGAAAGACTCTGGATTCTGGAGAGATTTTGGGTTTGGAATGACTTGTCAGTACAAATCGGATTTCCAGACTATTGGTGAGTGGTAGAAGTGAAAGGCAGTAATTTGTTCTGCACATTGCATTGTTTTACTTTTCTTCTATTTTAATTACATGCAAAGTAGAATTGTTCATGTGATTCTAAATTGCAGTATAATGATCTAATAAAAAATAAATGTTTCTTCTGACTTTATGGTTTAAGTTATGGCTTGTATATGACTGGACACTTTGGGTAGAGTCCTTTCAGTTCATCTGACAGTGAGTGATCCACTCTCTTATCAAGTCCATTTATTAGGGGATTGTAAAACTTCCGTAAAGCTGTTTTGCCAACGAAACATTCACCCCAATAGGATTTGCTATAAATGATTGTTTGTGTCTGACAAGGAGGACCCCCCGGAGAGAGATATTTGGGGTTGTCTGGTAAATGTGGGATAAATCTATGTGGAGGCAAAACCTCTGATAATACAATATTTTAAAGTATACCTTTAAGCGGGAAAGGGGGAGTCTGCTAATAGGAAAGTCTGTCACCAGTGGACATTTCTCTAGCCACGTTTGTACATGTTAATTACTGCTAAAGCCCAACAGTACCTTTCCAGTGAGAAAATTTCATTTGGGGGATTATATGACACAACAAAATTATGATAGACAAGTGGACCAAACAAGAAGGTTAAAGACCACCCACATAAAGCAAAAAGAAATATAGCAAGCTCGATAAAATGTAAGTGCGCCATAAATGTAAATGTTTATCATCTGTAAATAGGAAGACCTGTGACTAAAGAACAAAAATCTCTGATTGTGGACATTTATATCAGTTAGTGCCGGCACTTGTCATCCACTAAGGATTTTCAATAATTCCTTGTCATGTGATTTTTTTTTTCTGCCATTTCCTATAGAATTGGAAATTCTAAAAGCAATTCTCCTTTGTCGGTATACACCATTGGTTTGACTTCTTCTGGAGCTGGTGGAGAACAATCGTACAATCTCACACTATTCTGATTGGTCGATATTGCTTGTCTTTTTGCAGGTGGATTTGATTTGGAGGTGAAAGGGTGGGGAGGAGAGGACGTTCACCTTTACAGAAAATATCTGCACGGGGAATTGATTGTCATCCGTACCCCAGTGCCGAGCCTGTTCCATTTGTGGCATGAGAAACATTGTGTGGATGAGCTGACCCCGGAGCAATACCGGATGTGCATACAGTCCAAGGCTATGAACGAGGCGTCCCACCCTCATCTCGGCATGCTGGTTTTCCGGGAGGAAATTGAGACTCATTTGCGCAAGCAAGCCTTCAGGACAAATAATGAGTCTGAGGCATGAGCCACTACATTTTACATGAAGATGAACATTGATCTTAGATTGTAGGCTGCTAATAAAGCGTAGACATTTGTTTCTGACTATGGGACCAGCCAGCGTTATCGGTCACATTCTGGCACTGCCCTCCAGTCTGATACTATCCATTACTTTGCTGATTAGGCAGTATTGGAAACCTTTCACAGCAGGGAGCTTGGAGCACAATACCTGCACATTAGGTCTTTTCTGCCTGCCCAGCACTAATATGGTTAATATTTAACAGTGTTGAACTAAAGTTAAAGACTTCTCATCTTTCCTTATTACCAGTGGACAGTAAGCATATCGTAAATCAGCGCATAAAAAGGGAACTAAATGGTACTTTGAGGCCTGGTAGCATAAAGCCTTAATACTTGAGAGAGCTCAGAAAATGTCAGTGTACTCCATGTAGTACAATGAAATGTTAGCAAGTACTGTATATATGTGTGCAGGTATGTAGCTGTGTGTATATATGCACACATCATATTACACATGCACCATTTTTTATATTTGCTTTATAATGCTGCACATACATTTGGTACAAGGTACCAAGGACACCAAATCACCCCCCAGCCATCCATACTTACTGTGTGTGGCAACTGCACCGACGTGAGCACAGTAATGAAGCCCTCAATGCCGTTACATTGCGTAGTACTTATCCCATAAGTACCATAATGGTCATTCAAACAAGTGCAGACGTCTGCCAGAAAGCAGTGCGAGTTCAACTTTCATTTATGTCATTGCCATCTCATGAATAAATGCAGTGCAAGGCGCGGATTATTAGCTTGTGCTATTTTACAGCATTTCACAATGTAAAGTAACACAAATTGTTCGGTACGTTTGTAAGTACGTCTCATTATTGATGTAGAATCTCCAAGTGTGCAAATCCAAGATTCTCATTGGTTACAATGGGAACAAAACAGTGAAGTATTTACAGAGTTGTGAAACGTTAATTTTTAATTATTTTTTCAGATTGAAGTATTGTAGGTAGAACCACATTTTTTTTAAACAAAATCCTTTTACTATAATTCACAATTAGGGAGGGTAAAAAAAAGACATCATAGGGTAATGATCCCTATTCTACTATATAGGAGTGAACGGATATGGGGCCGCTCACTGGATAGAAGGTCCCATCCAGAGGGATAAAATAATGTACAACTCCGGAGGATTGCCTGAAGCCTGTAATAACTAAATCTGACACCAGTCGGGACCTAAATAACAAAGTCGGCTCTGCCACACCTGTAGGTTCCTTCTAGTTTTGGTAGCAAAACGTCTGTTACACTGAATCCCCTGTTTTTCCAAACCTGACAGATTGGGGTGATCAGCTATCCAAATACAATACACTTTGCATTAGAAGAGCACTGTCTTCGCCTTGGGTTCCCGTAGATGGATGAGGTTACTTGTGGGCTGGCACAATTCTCCTATAAAGGATAATGTTCTAATTCTGCTCTCATGGCTCCAGTGTCTTACTCCCTGTCATATCCTGATTATTGAAACCAGTACGACGCTAAAGGTAACAAATGAAGACTGGAATCACGTGAAGTATTGTTTTATACATTGTTATTGTATTTTTAATTGACATTTTTTACTTGTCTTGGCCTAATTATTCTAAACACCATTTCTGCTATTCTAAAACCACAGGACAGATCAACATTTACCAAAGAGCTTCTGCTTTTTAGTAGATGACCAGAAGTAGAACCTGTGCAGACAAGACTAGACTTTTTTTGTGTCTCGCTACAAGCGCAATAAGAAATAAAATTATTTTTTTCTATGGACTGTGTGTCGTTGCTATGTTATTATTTGAGCCTGTGGCTATATCTGCTATCAGTCATAATGGACAGCTGGTAGAACAACATTCACACTCTTTTTTTCTTTTCTCTCACTCCTAGGCCTCTTTCACAAGTCCTGATATTTCCGGTACTGTAAAAACCAGTACCGGAGATATCCGTATCTGTGTCCGTGTGTTTTATACGTGTGGCAACCGCGTGCCACATCATCATCACACGTACCAGCACATGAGAAAAGCCAGCACAGTTTCCGTTGTTCTCAGGCGGCGAGTGCTGATTGCAGCTCACATCATTGTCGCCTGGTTTCCCTGAGATCAGCGCGACCAGGCAACAATGATGGGAGTCGTAGTCATCACCCGCAGTGTACATAGTGTGTAAAATAAAATAATTTTTTTTAAAAAAAAGTGTGGGCTCCCTCTGATTATTCATAACCAGCAAAGGGAAAGTTGCCCGCTAGAGACTAATATTACTAGCAAGGGAAAGGGGCCATTAGCCCAAAATGTTCCCTGCCTATTAATAACAGCTCACAGCTTTTTGATTAGCGTTTACTGGCTAGTTTACAGGGGGACCCCAGAAAAAAATTGACATGGGGTCCCCCAATTAATTCTAACCAGCAAAGGGTAAACCGACAGCTGTTTTAAATATATTAGCTGTACATTTTTCATTCACAAGGGATAACTGGTGAAAATGGACCCTGCATTTTTGTTACACATTTTCTCCTAAATAGCCCATATGTCATCGGAAACAGACTTTTACAGGAAAAAGCATGAAATAGATGTTGCAGAGTGAAAATTGCAGATATGTCTGCATGGTGCGTAATTGTGCTCAGCTTATGCTTCTGGAGACTCGTACCCTGTAAATTGTCAAGTGGCCTCTTCTGGGTATATTAAAGGGGTTTTTCCCACGAACAAAAGTTAATTTTAAAAATTGTTTTACCACAGCGAGGTAAAATATTGTTTAAACACAGGCAGTGAAACGTTTTACCTCACAAAATGAATCCTCTGCGATCCCCTGCTGTAATGTCTGTATACTCTTTTGCTTCCCCCCCTGCCCAGGAGCTGTGGCATGTTCTTTACACGGTCAGACACAGCCAATTATTAAAATTAACTTTTGTTCATGGGAAAACCCCTTTAATGCCGAACGTGGATGTGAAGGGAGGTGATTGTTTGGGCGCTCAGATGCCACTGGATTTTGTTTTGGGGGAGCCATGTTGCTTTTGCGGAGCCCTTGTAAAAAAGCGCCACTGCCGAATACGCGGCCAAAAGCCTAAATGTGTTTTATTTTTAATTAAAAAAAAATTTCTGTGTTTCTTTTTTCTGTTTACTAGAAATTCATGGTGGCTATGTCTAATTTGGCGTGATACCATGAATTTCGGGCTTAGTACCAGCAGATAATACAAAGCTGGCCTGGTACTAACCCTATTACTACCCAGGGTGCCACTCAGGAAGAGCCGGGTAAAGCGCCTGTAAATTTTCAGGGGTGGGCGCGGGCTGCGATTTTCAGCGTGGGGGGCCAAGAACGCTTGGGCCTTACCATGCTGAGAATCCCAGGCCACAGCTGCCTTGTTTTATCTGGCTGGCGATCAACATATGGTGGGAACCCACGCCTTTTTCTAAAAAGAAATATTTTACATAAGTTTAAAACAAATATTTGGCTTCTCTGTCTTTTGATCGCCAGCCAAGGTAAAGCCAGGCAGCTGGGGGGGTGGCAGGCCGTTGCTGTCCGCTTTATCTGCGGTGAGAATCAAAAATTCTGCAGAGCTCTACGTCATGTTTTTAAAAATTATTTCTTTTCACACTTCTATATGTCACAGACCCAACAGCCAATCACAGATGCTGGGCGGATGGATGAGGATGGGCGTCTGTGATTGGCTGTTCGAGTAATCTACAATCAGTCTATACATTCTAGTATGGTACTATGTATGGGCTGCTTTCAGGTTACTCAAGCAGCCAATCACAGATGCCCATTCTGTGTCAGCGTCTGTGATTAGCTGTTGGGACTGTCACACATATAGAAGTGTGAAAATAAATAAATAATAATAGAAAAAAATGACATAGCGCTCCGCAGAATTTTTGATTCTCAGCGCAGATAAAGCAGACAGCTACGGACTGCCACCTCCAGCTGCCTGGCTTTATCTTGGCTGGCGATCAAAAGTCAGGAAAGGCATGTTTTCTTTTTAATTATTTAAAATAATAAAAAAAATGTGTGGGCTCCCGCCATATTTTGATTGCCAGCCAGGTAAAACCAGGCAGCTGGGGGCTGGGATTCTCAGCATGGTAAGGCCCAAGCAGCGTGGGGGGCCCAGAATGAAAACGGCAGCCCGCAGCCACCCCTGGAATTGGCGCATTCATCATAGCACCATTTCTAGGCGCTTTATCCGGCTCTTCCAGCGGCCCTGGTGGAGATGGCACCCTGGGCAATAATAGGGTTAGTACCAGGCCAGCTTTGTATTATCAGCTGGTACTAAGCCTGAAATTCATGGCGTCACGCTAAACTAGACATGGCCACCATGAATTTCTAGTAAACAGAAAAAAAAAACACAACACAGAGAAAAAATGTTTTTTTTTAATAAAAATAAAACACAAAATACATTTAGGGACTCCATCTTTACTAAAAAAAAAACACAGGTAAACGTAAACCACAGGTCTTGTCTTCAGCTCTGCTACATCCTTGCCATCTGACAAATATGTCTGCCAGAAGTCTTCTAGTATTGCTTCATACTAAGGCCTGTGATGCCCTGTGGGTGCTCCTGAGGGCACCATACTGGGGAGGTGAGATCCTCACTTGGCAGTAGTAGAAGCAGCATCTCCATAGTGTGGCATTCACATCACACTACATGCTGCACTGTACAGGACTCCCAGCCAGCCGCAGGACAGATGAGTGGAGCACTGTCTGGGACCCTTGGCCCCAGGCTGGTGACTGAGGAGCCCATCGTTCTGATTCTCTTGGAGGAGAGAATATATGCTGGTGTAACCTCTGTCTAAATATCATCTGCTAAGTACATGTCTGAACACTCAGTTTGTCCAAATTATTAAGGATTTAGAATACAGGATTTATAGTGTTTTTTCCAGATGACCTTAAACTATGTAGTATATTGCCTTATACAGCACCATTAATTCCACAGCGCTTCACAGACATTATCGGCACTGTCCCCATTGGGCTCACAATCTACATTCACTATCAGTATGTCTTTGGAGTGTAGGGAGAACCCGGAGGAAACCCACACAAACACGGGGAGAACATACAAACTCCTTGCAGATGTTTTCTTAGGTTGGATTTAAACCCAGGACCCCAGCGCTGCAAGGCTACAGTGCTAACCACTAAGCCACCATGCTGCCCCTAGTTTATGAGGATGTTTATAAGTTACAGGCTGAATTGGACACACTGAACTTTTAGGTCTCCACTTGGCAGATGTGATTCAAAATAAAGAAATGTAAAGTTATGCGCCTGGGTACTAATAAGATGCGGGCTTCATATGTTCTAAGGAGAGTTAAACTAGAATAATCGCATGTAGAGAAGGATGTGTGTGTACTTGCAGATCTCAGGCTAAGGCCATGGCCCCACTATCCGTATTCGGTCAGGAGTGGGAGTCAAAACATGAAGTGGAACAATCAGAGGAAAGTTATAATAGAAACAAGTCACCAATTCTGCATTCATCACCCACTCCTGGTTTTGGCTCCCACTCCTGAGAAAAAATACTGAACAAATACTGATATTGGGGCCGTGGTGTAAATATCAGCATGCAATGTCAATCAGCATCTTGTAAGGCCAGCAGGACAGTGTCCTGTATCAACCCCTTCTCAACATATGACATACATTTATGTTGTGCACCACGGACAAAGGATCATCAAGATCTCTGGAGATGGACTTGTAATCTTGAGATTGTTGATATTTTTTCAACACTTTTGGTTCTCAAGTCCTCAGACAGTTCTCTTCTCTTTTTGTTTTCCATGCTTAGTGTGGCACACACAGACAAACAATGCAAAGATTCAGTCAACTTTTTATCTGGTTTCAGGTGTGATTTTCATATTGCCCACAAGCATCACTTGCTTGAAACAAAGTTGTTTAGTCACAATTTTGGAAAAGTGCCAACAATTTTGTCATGCCCATTTTTGGGGATTTTGTGTCCAATTTGCCTTTTTTTTGTCTTTTTTGTGTTGTTCCAATGCGCACAAATGAAATAAACATGTGTATAACAAAACATATGTAATTGCAATAATTCATTTTCTGGAACAATTTGTAGGGTGCCATCACTTTTGGCCATGACTACACATATTATCCAATCAATACATGCTTTTTAATTATGAGATTCAACGCAAATTTATTCAGTAATCTTTGGGAAAAATTTGGTAAAGCCAGCTAATTTGAATTTAACTCCTTTACGATGTGGTACGTAATAGTACAGACCGCGTTGTAACTCCCGGTTCAGCGCGGGCTCCCGCGCTGAGCCTGCACTAAAACGGGCACATGTCAGCTGATTTATACAGCTGACATGTGCCCGCAACAGCCGCGAGTGGAATTCGATCCACCCGCGGCTGTTAACTAGTTAAATGCCACTGTCAATTTCTGACAGTGGCATTTAAAAGCACTGGGCTTGAAGTGCGTCACCTCGTCCATCGGTGACCCCATCACATGATCGTGGGTCACTGATGGGTTGGCATGACAACCTGGGATCTGCAGGAGACTCCTGTGGTTTTCATGTCCAGATTGCTATGAGCGCCACCCAGTGGTTGGCGCTCATAGCAAGTGAGCAAATCTGCTACATACAGGCGATCTCAGCCCAACAACAATTACTGCTTATGTTTTAGTGACTTATTTTTTTTTTAGATAATCTCTGCAGTAATTTCAAAGATGAAAATCATTGTCAACCTATATAATAAAATAACAGCATGAACCATTTAATTTCAGTCTAAGTTTGTACTGTCTAAAAATTAGATATTATTGCCCCAGTTACTGTGCAATGGTGTTCTGAGGGCATAGCTTAAAGACATTGTGGGGGAAAATACATGGAAAAGAAATATGGATTAACCACGTTAGACATGTAGATAGTGTACTGTAACTTGAACAGCATGGTGCATACGGGGTTATTCACATGTTCAGTTTTTCTGGTCCGTGTGCTGTCAGTTTTAATAACTGGCCCATTACACAAGTAATTATTTTTTCACTGATCTGAGTACAACTTCCGCCCTGAGTCATCTTTCTTTTGTACTTTTCTTAGAGTAAGGCCACGTTCACACATTCAGTATTTGCTCAGTTTTTTACCTCCGTATTTGTAAGCTAAAACCAGGTGAGCACAATCAGAGGGAAAGTACACTGCTCAAAAACATAAAGGGAACACTCAAATAACACATCCTAGATCTGAATGAATGAAATATTCTCATTGAATACTTTGTTCTGTACAAAGTTGAATGTGCTGACAACAAAATCACACAAAAATCATCAATGGAAATCAAATTTATTAACCAATGGAGGCCTGGATTTGGAGTCACCCCCAAAATTAAAGTGGAAAAACGCACTACAGGCTGATCCAACTTTGATGTAATGTCCTTCAAACAAGTCAAAATGAGGCTCAGTATTGTGTGTGGCCTCCACGTGCCTGTATGACCTCCCTATAATGCCTGGGCATGCTCCCGATGAGGTTGCGGATGGTCTCCTGTAGGATCTCCTCCCAGACCTGGACTAAAGCATCCGCCAACTCCTGGATACTCTGTGGTGCAACGTGACGTTGGTGGATGCAGCAAGACATGATGTCCCAGATGTGCTCAATCGGATTCTGGTCTGGGGAACGAGCGGGCCAGTCCATAGCTTCAATGCCTTCATCTTCCAAGAACTGCTGACACACTCCAGCCACATGAGGTCTGGGATTGTCCTGCATTAGGAGGAACCCAGGGTCAACCGCACTAGCATATGGTCTCACAAGGGGTCTGAGGATCTCATCTCAGTACCTAATGGCAGTCAGGCTACTTCTGCCGAGCACATGGAGGGCTGTGCGGCCCTCCATAGAAATGCCACCCCACACCATTACTGACCCACTGCCAAACCGGTCATGCTGAAGGATGTTGCAGGCAGCAGATCGCTCTCCACGGCGTCTCCAGACTGTCACGTCTGTCACATGTGCTCAGTGTGAACCTGCTTTCATCTGTGAAGAGCACAGGGCTCCAGTGGCGACTTTGCCAATCCTGGTGTTCTGTGGCAAATGCCAAGCATCCTGCACGGTGTTGGGCTGTGAGCACAACCCCCATCTGTGGATGTCGGGCCCTCATACCACCCTCATGGAGTCGGTTTCTAACAGTTTGTGCAGACACATGCACATTTGTGGCCAGCTGGAGGTCATTTTGCAGGGCTCTGGCAGTGCTCCTCCTTGCACAAAGGCTGAGGTAGCAGTCCTGCTGCTGGGTTGTTGCCCTCCTACGGCCCCCTCCACGTCTCCTGGTGTACTTGCCTGTCTTCTGGTAGCGCCTCCGGCCTCTGGACACTACGCTGACAGACACAGCAAACCTTCTTGCCACAGCTCGCATTGATGTGCCATCCTGGATGAGCTGCACTACCTGAGCAATTTCTGTGGGTTGTAGAGTCCGTCTCATGCTACCACGAGTGTGAAAGCACAACCAACATTCAAAAGTGACCAAAACCTCAGCCAGAAAGCATTGGTACTGAGATGTGGTCTGAGGTCCCCACCTGTAGAACCACTCCTTTATTGAGTGTGTCTTGATAATTGCCAATAATTTCCATCTATTGTCTATTCCATTAGCACAACAGCATGTGAAATTGATTGTCAATCAGTGTTGCTTCCGAAATCCACAGCACGTAGGTTTCCTCCAGTTTAGTGTTACAGGGGTGAAATCCATGGTAGATCCAAGGCAAAATGATTTTCTTGCTGCAGATTTGCTGTGCAATATTTGGCTCTGAGCAACCATTCAGGGCCCCTTCACATGGCACCTTACCTTCACATGGCAGCTCACCTTCACATGGCAGCTCACCTTCACATGGCACCTCACCTTCACATGGCAGCTCACCTTCACATGGCAGTTCACCTTCACATGGCAGCTCACCTTCACATGGCACCTCACCTTCACATGGCACCTCACCTTCACATGGCACCTCACCTTCACATGGCACCTCACCTTCACATGGCACCTCACCTTCACATGGCAGCTCACCTTCACATGGCACCTTACCTTCACATGACAGCTCACCTTCACATGACACCTTACCTTCACATGAAGTTCACCTTCACATGGCAGCTCACCTTCACATGGCAGCTCACCTTCACATGGCACCTCACCTTCACATGGCACCTCACCTTCACATGGCAGCTCACCTTCACATGGCACCTTACCTTCACATGGCACCTTACCTTCACATGACAGCTCACCTTCACATGGCACCTTACCTTCACATGGCAGTTCACCTTCACAAGGCACCTTACCTTCACATGGCAGCTCACCTTCACATGGCAGCTCACCTTCACATGGCACCTTACCTTCACATGGCAGCTCACCTTCACATGGCAGCTCACCTTCACATGGCACCTTACCTTCACATGGCAGTTCACCTTCACATGGCACCTCACCTTCACATGGCACCTTACCTTCACATGGCAGCTCACCTTCACATGGCACCTTACCTTCACATGGCAGCTCACCTTCACATGGCACCTCACCTTCACATGGCAGCTCACCTTCACATGGCACCTTACCTTCACATGGCAGTTCACCTTCACATGGCACCTTACCTTCACATGGCAGCTCACCATCACATGGCACCTCACCTTCACATGGCAGCTCACCTTCACATGGCACCTTACCTTCACATGGCAGTTCACCTTCACATGGCACCTTACCTTCACATGACAGCTCACCTTCACATGGCACCTTACCTTCACATGGCAGTTCACCTTCACATGGCACCTTACCTTCACATGGCAGCTCACCTTCACATGGCAGCTCACCTTTACATGGCACCTTACCTTCACATGGCAGCTCACCTTCACATGGCAGCTCACCTTCACATGGCAGCTCACCTTCACATGGCACCTTACCTTACCACATGGCACCTCACCTTCACATGGCACCTTACCTTCACATGGCACCTTACCTTCACATGGCAGCTCACCTTCACATGGCACCTTACCTTCACATGGCACCTCACCTTCACATGGCACCTTACCTTCACATGGCACCTTACCTTCACATGGCACCTCACCTTCACATGGCACCTCACCTTCACATGGCACCTTACCTTCACATGGCACCTCACCTTCACATGGCACCTTACCTTCACATGGCACCTCACCTTCACATGGCACCTTACCTTACCTTCACATGGCACCTCACCTTCACATGGCACCTTACCTTCACATGGCACCTCACCTTCACATGGCACCTTACCTTACCACATGGCACCTCACCTTCACATGGCACCTCACCTTCACATGGCACCTTACCTTCACATGGCACCTTACCTTACCACATGGCACCTCACCTTCACATGGCACCTCACCTTCACATGGCAGCTCACCTTCACATGGCACCTTACCTTCACATGGCACCTTACCTTACCACATGGCACCTCACCTTCACATGGCAGCTCACCTTCACATGGCACCTTACCTTCACATGGCACCTTACCTTCACATGGCACCTCACCTTCACATGGCACCTTACCTTCACATGGCACCTCACCTTCACATGGCAGCTCACCTTCACATGGCACCTTACCTTCACATGGCACCTTACCTTACCACATGGCACCTCACCTTCACATGGCACCTCACCTTCACATGGCACCTCACCTTCACATGGCACCTTACCTTCACATGGCACCTCACCTTCACATGGCAGCTCACCTTCACATGGCACCTTACCTCACCTTCACATGGCACCTCACCTTCACATGGCACCTTACCTCACCTTCACATGGCACCTCACCTTCACATGGCACCTTACCTTCACATGGCACCTCACCTTCACATGGCAGCTCACCTTCACATGGCAGCTTATTGGTTCTTTGGAAGTGTCTGTGCCATCAGACACAACCGCTGTGTAACAGCTGATTTGGACATTTTGAGATATGGAAGCTTAGAAACAGTTTATACATAGTTTATTGACTGTATTAAGGAATGTCTATTGGTTAATCAGCAGAATTACTAGTGGAAGTGAGAAGAAATGAAAATCCAAGACTCCAGATTCACTTTGAAGCAATTCTGTATTTATTTATCTCTGCAAGCACATTAGGTCAAACACAGAATACCCCGCTTCACAGTACAGATTTGATTGAACAAGCTGGTGGGAATGGAAGAAAATAACCAAATAATACAGATATGGACTGAGAATAAAGGGTGTGTATGAGAAAAAGCGCCATTACTGAGAAAATGACCTAAAGAGAACTACAAGGCTGAATATCCCGCTATGACGAGACCCAGAGACCATCAATCCTGCATTAGAGAAGCCTCCTAGCGATGGACTCTATTTAACCAACCTTCGTCTTTGCATGAAATGGACTTCATGTGCAGCTTCAAAGCCTTTCCGTAGTCCGGTGAGTGACTGCATGCGGTCAGTGTGGTATGGATGACGTTGTATGGTCAGATATGGTACTTACTAGCTCTAGAAAAGCAGCTAAAGGCAGATACTAATACTTCAATCACAATGATGGCAAATGTGTCATGGACTAGAAGTCTCAGCCCTAACAGGGAGCACTGAAACTAAGTGGGTTTTGCCAGATTAGGTCCTAATGACTTGACTGGGGTATTGAAGGGACACTTAGAAAGTTAACTTAAGATAAAGTAAGATCGAAAAAACATTGATGTTTTCTTTGACTTGCAACCCAATGCAATGTTGGACAAGTTATTATCTATTCACAGGATAGCTGATAACTAGTGTTGAGCGAGTATGTTCTGTTCCGAGTATGCTCGGGCCGAGCTCCGAGTATTTACAGCTGCTCGGTGATATGGTTGAATCGCTCCCGTGTGCATGATTTGCAACTGTTTGACAGCTTTATTACATGTGAGGAATGTGTAAGAAATAGACATTCCTCACATGTAATAAAACTGTCAAACAGTTGCAAATCATGCACACGGGAGCGATTCAACCTTATCACCGAGCAGCTATAAATACTCGGAGCTCGGCCCGAGCATACTCGGCGAAAGGGTTATCAGAACATACTCGTTCAACACTACTGATAACTGATTGGTGGGATCAGCATGTCAGCAGTGCGCCTGCTCAACCGCTGCTCCATACAGTCTATGGGCTCCAGGAGAAGCCAAGTGCCGCTCTCAGCAGCTCCTCAAGGAATGGATGGAGCAATGGTTGGGTACGCGCACTGCTGATCCATTCTAATGGGGACAGAAATTCTGCCAACTGGGGGAAGGTCCCAGCACTTGGACCCCCACTAGTCAATGTTATCACCTATTCTGTGCATAGTTGATAACTTGTTTTCACAGGAGGACTCTTAATACAGCATTTTGATCACACAACTTGATATTACTTCAGTAGAGTTTAGGCAGTAGTGTGGAAGGATAAGGAGAATTACTGTGAATAGGAAAATTCTTCACCTGGAAATATAGCTGTGAATATAGTCAATACTAGACTCCACTATACTAACGTCACATTCTTTATACGTCCAGAATAATGAGCTACAGGGCTTTGTGGATGGGCATCATGTGATGGTCGCTGTTGAATTCCACAAATGGGGCAATATTGACTTGCTTTGGTCCTTCATCACCACTGTTTTGCTAGGCATAAGAGTCATGGTAGTCAGCAGCTCTTCATCGTGATAACAACCCATATCTCAGTTTTCTGGACTTATGAGTGTGACAATGAGGGATATGCTAACTATATATACACATTTATAAATGCATATATTAATTCTAGTTTTTCAAGGCAGAGAAAACATGTAGAAAATATTTTAGCAAGCAGCACTTCAAAGGCACCTTCATTGCTTCTAACGTTAGCTTAGTATATATGGGTTCTCAATGTGTCTGTATGTGGTTGCTGTTGTCTACCAATTGGCCTCCATGACTTCTACCATAACAATTTACTGGCTCTTAGACCAAAGAGTCAGACAACAGTCAACCTTTTAGAAAATCTGTAGCGCTAGAATGTGGCATGAGTCATCACCATCTCATTTTAGCGAGATGTAGTTGGTGGGGCGCTGACAGATGGAGTATATAATGGCACCCAGTGCCCATTAAAAACCCACAGATTTATAAACACCCATTAATTTGAGAAAACAGGGCCCTGCCCTTTTTTATATTAATAATAGTAGCATATAATGGGGTTAACCCTTGTGTCAAAAAGGCTTATATAGTGCATGTATAAATTCTGGGTTTTGGTGGCCATTCCAGCAGCATAGGGTTCTTTATTTTTTATAATAAACAATAAAAATAAGAAAACACGTATCCCTTTCTAATTTATATTTTTCATAAGTGCTTAAAGCATGAAATATATATATTTATATAATTATATTTATATACCAGTATTTTTTAGTCTTGTAAAAGATTATGTACAAAAAAATCAGCAGACCCCCAACCAGCGAGGACTGTCTTCCTGACCATAACATTCTGCACAATACAAGAAATAACAAACATAAAAAAGCAAAATTCCTGTGTGCTTCAGGCGATCGAAGAATCTCCTCTCAGGCTCTGTTCAGAAGCGTTGACCTGTTTGGAGACAAAAATAAATTATAGACTTAACTGACAAGTAACACCCAAGGGAGCTCACGGAGCAAGGAGGAGTAACACCCAAGGGAGCTCATGGAGCAAGGAGGAGTAACAACCAAGTGACCTCACAGAGCAAGGAGGAGTAACAACCAAGTGACCTCACGGAGCAAGGAGGAGTAACACCCAAGGGAGCTCACGGAGCAAGGAGGAGTAACGCCTAAGTGACCTCACGGAGCAAGGAGGAGTAACGCCCAAGTAACCTCACGGAGCAAGGAGGAGTAACGCCCAAGTGACCTCACGGAGCAAGGAGGAGTAACGCCCAAGTAACCTCACGGAGCAAGGAGGAGTAACGCCCAAGTGACCTCACGGAGCAAGGAGGAGTAACGCCCAAGTGACCTCACGGAGCAAGGAGGACTAACACCCAAGTGACCTCACGGAGCAAGTAACACCCAAGTGACCTCACGGAGCAAGGAGGAGTAACACCCAAGTGGCCTCATGGAGCAGGGAGGAGTAACAACCAAGGGAGCTCACGGAGCAGGGAGGAGTAACAACCAAGGGAGCTCACGGAGCAGGGAGGAGTAACAACCAAGTGACCTCACGGAGCAAGGAGGAGTAACAACCAAGTGACCTCACGGAGCAAGGAGGAGTAACGCCCAAGTGACCTCACGGAGCAAGGAGGAGTAACGCCCAAGTGACCTCACGGAGCAAGGAGGACTAACACCCAAGTGACCTCACGGAGCAAGTAACACCCAAGTGACCTCACGGAGCAAGGAGGAGTAACACCCAAGTGGCCTCACGGAGCAGGGAGGAGTAATACCCAAGTGACCTCACGGAGCAGGGAGGAGTAACACCCAAGTGACCTCAAGGAGCAGGGAGGAGTAATACCCAAGTGGCCTCACGGAGCAGGGAGGAGTAATACCCAAGTGACCTCACAGAGCAGGGAGGAGTAATACCCAAGTGACCTCACAGAGCAGGGAGGAGTAGCACCCAAGTGACCTCACGGAGCAGGGAGGAGTAACATCCAAGTGACCTCACGGAGCAGGGAGGAGTAACACCCAAGTGACCTCACGGAGCAGGGAGGAGTAACACCCAAGTGACCTCACGGAGCAGGGAGGAGTAGCACCCAAGTGACCTCACGGAGCAGGGAGGAGTAACACCCAAGTTACCTCACGGAGCAGGGAGGAGTAACACCCAAGTGACCTCATGGAGCAAGGAGGAGTAACACCCAAGTGACCTCACGGAGCAGGGAGGAGTAACACCCAAGTGACTTCACGGAGCAAGGAAGAATAACACCCAAGTGACCTCATGCACCAAGGAGGAGTAACACCCAAGTGACCTCACGGAGCAAGGATGAATAACACCCAAGTGACCTCAAGCACCAAGGAGGAGTAATACCCAAGTGACCTCACGGAGCAAGGAAGAATAACACCCAAGTGACCTCACGGAGCAAGGAGGAGTAACACCCAAGTGACCTCACGGAGCAAGGAGGAGTAACACCCAAGTGACCACACGGAGCAGGGAGGAGTAACACCCAAGTGACCACACGGAGCAGGGAGGAGTAACACCCAAGTGACCACACGGAGCAGGGAGGAGTAAGACCCAAGTGACCTCACGAACCAAGGAGGAGTAACACCCAAGTGACCTCACGCACCAAGGAGGAGTAACACCCAAGTGACCTCTCACATTGTAGGAATATTATTGTTGGTATCATTATTGTAGCCGTATTTCTAATATGCCACCATATCTGATAAAAGCAATGTAACAAGTAACTAAAGAGTACTGTGAAGCTGGTAACAGAAAATCATCAGCAGTAGACATGGCGGTATATTTTTTTTATAATGTACATTTGCTATACGGAGGAAAGGTGGATGCTCGTGGTTAAGTAGTGATGATAACTTATAAAAAGGTCCTAAATATATAGGAGCAAATAACCATAGAAAGCCAACAAATACACTCCCATTCATAAACAAATGATTTTTTATTGAAAAAACAAACAAACAAGTATATACAAAAAAAAATTTTTACACTAGAAATCAATTAAAAGGAGTTTGTACTGCAGTAGACACAGGCAAGTATGAAAATGTTCTGTCTGTCCAAAAATTCTTATAGACCTATCCATTCCTAGTTATAAACCCATGTGGAGAAAATGCATCACATCTAAATATTTCACAAAAAAACAGGCGTTATGTCTCCATCTAGTGGCCAAATATGTATATGTATCAAAATACAAAAGAGTTTTGACCTAAGCTTGATATAAATCATCGCAGTACTCACTATGTACTCAAAGGGGGACAAGTTATATGAAAACTATATTGTAAAGTGCAAGTGCTGATACATTAAACAACCTCATTCATGTGAGAGCCACCTAAGAAAATACAAGAATATCTACATACAGGAGATCTCACTGACCAAAGTGCCCCAGGGTTGAAAAAGCCTATAAAATACAAAGTATAAAATGCAAATGCATAGATAATCAGGCAATATAGGAGCTCTGGAGCATTAGATAGGAAGAAAGAAGTTATCCAAAGGAAACTTATTTCAAAGGACAAGAAGACATGTTCATATTTACTACCTGTGAACCCTTTAACGCATGTTTCGCGGAATCCTTCATCAGAAAGGGTGTCAGGGGTTTTGTATTTTGCTACATATTTGGCCGCTAGATGGAGACAGAACACCTGTTTTTTTGTGAAATCTTTAGATGCGACGCATATTTCCACATGGGTTTATAACAAGGAATGGATACGTCTAGGATAATTTTTGGACACACATATTTTCATACTTACCTGTGTCTACTCAAGTACAAACTCCTTTTAATTGATTTTAAGTGTAAAAAAAAGATTTTATCATAGACAGAAAATGATGACTGTACCTGAGAGTCTTCCAGCTGTCCTTTTCCATGTGATTATCTGGACCCTCATTTTCAAAGGAAGCCACAAACAGAGCTGCAATGATAGAACACTATACTGTAAATATAGAGTACTTTTTATGCACATAAAGACATAGCTAAAATTGGGCACTTAAGTCTAGAGACACAGACGGGACTGGCACAGCAACAAGATCAGTTTCTAAATATTCTCCTGTGTTGCATTTTTATATGTAGAAATGAATAAAAATGCAACAAAAATATCTAATATACTTGTATGCGTGCTTATGACCTGTGTGCATTGTTATACCTATTACGCCCTATATGCACGCTTTTACAGTTGTGCTCAAAAGTTTACATACCCCGGCAGAATTTTTCCTTTTTTGACCTTGTTTCAGAGAATATGAATGATAACAAAAAAAAAGTTTTCTCCCCCCATGGTTATTGGTTGGGTGAAACCATTTATTGTCAAACTACTGTGTTTTCTCTTTTTAAATCTTAATGACAACCAAAAACCATCTAAAGGACCCTGATCAAAAGTTCACATACCCCAGTTCTTAATACCGTGTATTGCCCCCTCTAACATCAATGACAGCTTGAAGTCTTTTGTGGTAGTTGTGAATGAGGTTCTTTATTTTCTCAGATGGTAAAGCTGCCCATTCTTCTTGGCAAAAAGCCTCCAGTTCCTGTAAATTCCTGGGCTGTCTAGCATGAACTGCGCGCTTGAGATCTCCCCAGAGTGGCTCAATGATATTGAGGTCAGGAGACTGAGATGGCCACTCCAGAACCTTCACTTTGTTCTGCTGTAGCCAATGACAGGTCAACTTGACCTTGTGTTTTGGATCGTTGTCATGTTGGAACGTCCAAGTATGTCCCATGCGCAGTTTCCAGGCTGATGAGTGCAAATTTGCCTCCAGTATTTGCTGATAACGTGCTGCATTCATCTTTCCTTCAACTTTTACTAAGTTTCCTGTGCCTTTGTAGCTCACACATCCCCAAAACATCAGCGATCCACCTCCATGCTTTACTGTAGTAATGGTGTTCCTTTCATCATAGACCTTGTTGACCTCTCTCCAAATGTAACATTTATGAATGTGGCCAAAAAGTTCAATTTTGGCCTCATCACTCCAAATGACTTTGTTCCAGAAGTTTTGAGGCTTGTCTCTGTGCTGTTTGGCGTATTGTAGGTGAGATACTTTGTAGCATTTGCGCAGTAATGGCTTTCTTCTGGCGACTCGATCATGCAGCCCATTTTTCTTCAAGAGCCCCCTTGTTGTGCATCTTGAAACAGCCACACTGCTAGTTTTCAGAGAGTCCTGAATTTCAGCTGATGTTATTTGTGGGTTTTTCTTTGTATCCTGAACAATTTTTCTGGCAGTTGTGGCCGAAATATTTGTTGGTCTACCTGACCGTGGTTTGACCTGATTTTCCATTTGTTAATCACAGTTTGAATGCTGCTGACTGGCATTATCAATTCTTTGGATATCTTTTTGTATCTCTTTCCTGTGTTATACAGTTCAACTACCTTTTCCCGTAGATCCGTTGAGTGGAACCATGAGTGGAGAAAAAGTTTTTTTGTTATCATTCATATTCTCTGAAACAAGGCCAAGAAAGGAAAAATTCTGCCGGGTATGTAAACTTTTGAGCACAACTGTACCTATTACGTCCTGTATGCACGCTTATACCTATTATGTCCTGTATGCACACTTATACCTATTACGTCCTGCATGCACGCTTATACCTATTACGTCCTGCATGTACGCTTATACCTATTATGTCCTGTATGCACACTTATACCTATTACGTCCTGCATGTACGCTTATAACTATTATGTCCTGTATGCACACTTATACCTATTACGTCCTGCATGCACGCTTATACCTATTACGTCCTGCATGCACGCTTATACCTATTATGTCCTGTATGCACACTTATACCTATTACGTCCTGCATGCACGCTTATACCTATTACGTCCTGCATGTACGCTTATACCTATTATGTCCTGTATGCACACTTATACCTATTACGTCCTGCATGTACGCTTACACCTATTATGCCCTGCATGTA
The DNA here is from genome assembly GCF_046119375.1 of Phyllobates terribilis. Classification (NCBI taxonomy): domain Eukaryota; kingdom Metazoa; phylum Chordata; class Amphibia; order Anura; family Dendrobatidae; genus Phyllobates; species Phyllobates terribilis. Next base: position 595,505,161 of record NW_027362765.1, on the reverse strand, counting down.
CGCTTATACCTATTATGTCCTGTATGCACACTTATACCTATTACGTCCTGCATGCACGCTTATACCTATTACGTCCTGCATGTACGCTTATACCTATTATGCCCTGCATGTACGCTTATACCTATTATGTCCTGTATGCACACTTATACCTATTACGTCCTGCATGCACGCTTATACCTATTACGTCCTGCATGTACGCTTATACCTATTATGCCCTGCATGTACGCTTATACCTATTATGTCCTGTATGCACACTTATACCTATTACGTCCTGCATGTACGCTTATACCTATTACGTCCTGCATGTACGCTTATACCTATTATGTCCTGTATGCATACTTATACCTATTACGTCCTGCATGCACGCTTATACCTATTACGTCCTGCATGTACGCTTATACCTATTACGTCCTGCATGCATGCTTATACCTATTACGCCCTGCATGAACGCTTATACCCATTACGACCTGTATGCATGCTTATAACTATTACGTCCTGTATTCACGCTTATCTAATATGTACTGTATGCACGCTTATACCTAATATGTCCTGTATGCACGCTTATACCTAAAATGTCCTGTATGCATGCTTATACCTAATATGTCCTGTATGCACGCTTATACCTAATATGTTCTGTATGCATGCTTATACCTAATATGTCCTGTATGCACGCTTATACCTAATATGTTCTGTATGCACGCTTATACCTAATATGTACTGTATGCACGCTTATACCTAATATGTCCTGTATGCACGCTTATACCTAATATGTTCTGTATGCATGCTTATACCTAATATGTCCTGTATGCACGCTTATACCTAATATGTCCTGTATGCACGCTTATACCTAATATGTTCTGTATGCATGCTTATACCTAATATGTCCTGTATGCACGCTTATACCTAATATGTTCTGTATGCACGCTTATACCTAATATGTTCTGTATGCACGCTTATACCTAATATGTACTGTATGCACGCTTATACCTAATATGTCCTGTATGCACGCTTATACCTAATATGTTCTGTATGCATGCTTATACCTAATATGTCCTGTATGCACGCTTATACCTAATATGTCCTGTATGCACGCTTATACCTAATATGTTCTGTATGCATGCTTATACCTAATATGTCCTGTATGCACGCTTATACCTAATATGTTCTGTATGCATGCTTATACCTAATATGTCCTGTATTCACGCTTATACCTAATATGTCCTTTATGCACGCTTATACCTAATATGTCCTGTATGCATGCTTATACCTAATATGTCCTGTATGCATGCTTATACCTAATATGTCCTGTATGCACGCTTATACCTAATATGTTCTGTATGCACGCTTATACCTAATATGTCCTGTATGCACGCTTATACCTAATATGTCCTGTATGCACGCTTATACCTAATATGTTCTGTATGCACGCTTATACCTAATATGTCCTGTATGCACGCTTATACCTAATATGTCCTGTATGCACGCTTATACCTAATATGTTCTGTATGCATGCTTATACCTAATATGTCCTGTATGCACGCTTATACCTAATATGTTCTGTATGCACGCTTATACCTAATATGTTCTGTATGCATGCTTATACCTAATATGTCCTGTATGCACGCTTATACCTAATATGTCCTGTATGCACGCTTATACCTAATATGTCCTGTATGCACGCTTATACCTAATATGTCCTGTATGCACGCTTATACCTAATATGTTCTGTATGCATGCTTATACCTAATATGTCCTGTATGCACGCTTATACCTAATATGTTCTGTATGCATGCTTATACCTAATATGTCCTGTATTCACGCTTATACCTAATATGTCCTTTATGCACGCTTATACCTAATATGTCCTGTATGCACGCTTATACCTAATATGTTCTGTATGCATGCTTATACCTAATATGTCCTGTATTCACGCTTATACCTAATATGTCCTTTATGCAGGCTTACCTTCTTCTGTGTAAATTGGAGATGTTAGAAGGTAGGCTTGAATCTTCTTATCCTTTTCAAATGGACATTCTACCTGTTTCCAGGTCAGGAAATCATGAATTTGTCTGGAAATTTCCGAAAACTTCTGTATAAACAAAAATACATAAAAACTGTAAGAATAACAGAAATATACAGCAGCACTCATCTAGTTAACAATTCCCAGAAAACAGACCTTGAGGTTATGTGCCAGAAGCACTGCTCTTTGAAAGTTCATTTTTTAATTAATTAAGAGCTGGAATAGTCTAGCTCCTTTATTTTTTTATTGAAAACCTAAATGTTTCCCCCAGAGCTCCTGTAGCTGTTCATACAAGGGGCTGCATTTTAGTAATCCACCTGCAGAGGGAGTAAGAGCCCTAGTAAGATCTCATAGCCTGTAATTGTCATTACTCAGAGGTGCGAATGATTCGTGTTTCACATAATATATTCTGCCTGGTATCAAATAGAAGTGTTTCTTTATAGTGTCTGATGCCTTGTAACAGTGTAAGAATTACGCTAGTGCAAAAAAATACAGAACTTAATAAATGTCCAATTCTGTAGTCCTATGGTCAAATAACCATGTTACATTTTTGAGATTCTTGCTATGTAAAATCTAGTAGCGTGAGCCCATGCCGATCATACTACGGCGGTGCTATTGCCAATTCCTCCCCATTCATTTGTTAGCTTCCGTCAGGCAGCAATGTGAGCATTATGGCCACTAGCCCCTGGGCTTACCTTAAAGTTAATGTGTCCATTTGGTAAACGGTTGGAGTGGATCTTGTGGAGGAAGAAGATGTCTTTGATAAACAGGTTGAACACTGGGATGACGATCTTCTCCCGGCTGCTGTTGGCGCTCTGGGACCTTTGTGTTGCCCCTTGAAGTGCGGTGCGGTAATTGCAGAAATTGCTGGATGGATCCATATGATGCTGCAAGCAACAAACAAAAACACTTCAGTAAAACTAAATGTTTAACAATGAATCTTATGGCTTGTTGCTGCATGTTGTCCGTGCATTTTTGCATGAAAAAAATGCAGCGCTTTACAGTAGCAGCAAAATAGACTGAATGACTGTAGAGGGCAGACAACAGACCTCAATGAAGAATAAGTGAAGGCTCATCACCATCTCTTAGGGCTGGTAATGAAGAACGGTCAGATTTTTACAGCTGCACATAGTGCAGGTGGATAGAAACTCTCACTTTTATATACTCTCTCATATTTCATTCGTCTTACTTTTATGCTAAAAGTATGTTCCTGGCTCAGAATTAAAAATGAATGGGAAAAAAAATGCACTTATGTCTCCAAAAGCCAGTTATACTATTTACTATTGAACCCTAATGGGACAAGCAGCTAGCTACTTCCTTCTGCCCTGGTGTCACCGTTCAACTACATTTCCCAGCATTCCCTATATTTTCACTTTTCTTTAATTACAGGGGTTATAAATCAGTCTTCAGGCCCCAGAATGTGCAACACATTGCTGTAAAATTCAGATTCAATCACAAAACCTCCAGACACCGAGAAGGATAAATAAAAAAGTTGGCTCAAAGAGAATCAACACCTTCAGAACATTTTTTCTTACTTACATGCATGTATTTGTGGCTAAAACTATTTTTGTGAAATTGATGAACCTCATATAGACTGTATGTTGCACTGGCATGGGCTACAGAATGAGTTAACTGAGAATCTGTCAGTGAGCTCATGAGTTTATATCTCTTATCTTTCTTCTTCTGAGCTCCTCTCAGCCTGATTTATGGCCACAAAGTTCAGTTCAACAATCATGTTGTCATCAATCAGCTGAGAGAAGCTTAGAAAAAGGAAGATAAGACTTATAAACTCCCCAGTCAAAAATAGTCTCACTGACAGATTCATAGATTTTTACTTAACTCATTCTGCAGCCAACAATAGACAATACACCACAGAACATTGTAAAATGTTTAATGAAACACAATTGAAAAACTTATTTTTTAGCCCAAAATTTTTGATGCATTAACGTAATAAAAAATATTCTCCAGCAGGACTCCATATTCTTTAAACTGATGATGGAACAGGTTTACTGGTGAAACAATATCGTTTTTGATTGGAGGTAAACTCTGAGGATACATTGTAAACTGGTCCCATTGCCAAGTAATCTACAGGATGAAGTCACAATACGCTTCCTGGATTAAGACTGTAATACAATACACTTATTAGAAAAGAATTCTTTACTAACCTCCAACACATCAAACTTAGCCGTTTTGACTTTTGACCATGTTTTCTTGAGCCTTGCCACAGGACTGAGGTTCATCCCAGCTGCAAAACATCACACAATTCATTTACATTATAACATCATGCAAGAAGAAATGCAATAACCTGTGAATGGAGAATTAAAGGGGTGGTCCGAAGTCAAACTCCATTTCATTCTAAATCCCGATCTATTTAGTGCCGTAATCTAAGCTATTTTCTAGTATACTCATATTAAAAATTCCCTATCCTTCCCTACCTACACTATCTAACGGCTATTCTATTTTTTCCTATTTCCTGTGTGGTGATGCTTTGTTTGAGTATCGATACTCAAAACGCGTCATCAGAACTGGGGGCGGATTCTGTGGTCACCGTGACAGCCCCTGCCCCCTCCCTGAAATGAAGCATCATCAGTGACGCTAATTTCAGGGGCTCGGCTAGTCCCTACTGTGTCCCTCCCTGCGAGCTGTGTACAGTGTGACCTGCACAGTGACAGTGCCCACTCTGATCAGTAATAATCAGCCGGCAATAGAGTGGTGTCAGAATATTCGGCATGCAGGACACCAGTGTTGTCACTAGCGAGATCGCGCTAGTCTCCTGCCTCCCGGGTATTCTGACACCGCTCCATTGCCATTACTGATCTGAGCCGATAACAGAGCGGACACTGTCACTGTGCAGATCGAGTAGTGCACAGCTCGCAGGTAGGGACACAGCAGGGACGAGCACAGCCCCTGAAATGAGCATCACTGATGATGCTTTGTTTCAGGGATGGGGCAGGGGCTGTGACAGTGATCAAAGCCTCTGCCCCCTGCTCTGATGACGCTTCATTTAAGTACCAGCATGCACTGGGATTCTCAAACGAATAGTCATCACACAGGAAAAAGGAAAAAAATAGAATAGCAGTTAGATAGTGTAGGTAGGGAAGTATAGGGAATTTTTAATACAAGTATATTAGAAAATAGCTTAAAATTACAGCACAAAATAAATTGGGATTTAGAATTAAATTTAATTTGACTTTGGACCACCCCTTTAAGGATAATAAAGTATCTAATGAACTAAATACGTAGGCCCCGATTCATCTAAGCTTTTAAGTCACAATTCTGGTGTAAAAAGCATTGAAACGTTGCAAAACTTTTGCACAACTTGGAGTTGCACAAACATTTTGGGACTTTGGGTATTTTCACGCAAGAGTTTTGGTGTAAAAGCTTTGATGAATGGGGGTACGTTTTGCCCAGCTCTGACAAAATTAAGGCAAAATCGGCGGACGGGAGCACGTGGTGGGTGTGATGCCACGGCTTGTCATAATTCATTCTTACGCCAGAAACCTTACTCCAGTCCTTGATGCCTCTTAATGAATCAGAAGTGTCTGACTCTAGCACGCCTTTTTCATCAAGACCAGCGTGAACATCGGTAGTCTTAATGAATCGAGGCCTTAGACTTCTAATCCAGTTATTATACATGGTATAGGAAGACCTGGCACCTTGTCCCATTTGTTCCACATGGTGTGATTCATGACTGGTCACTTGACACTGCATGGTAGCAGTGACGATTCAACATGAGAATTGGGCCTGTCTCTGGGTGAGCCCCTATAGTAACTATATGGCCATTGCCTATTTGAAAAACATCTTAATACAAACTTACAAATTATGGCCATCATAGAGTTGAAATTGCCGATATTGAAACACTCCCGGGCAACGTCTATGAAGAACTCCATCACTCTTGTTCTCTGCTTCTTTTTTACAACCTGTGAGAGATACAATATATCAACGATTTTCAGTGAAAATATGAATATACTAAATATATACTATATTTAAATAAACTTATATAATCTCTATCAGGTTATAAATGTATTAATAACCTAACTCTACCATGAAACCTTCTGTGCCTTCATATGCATGTAACAGAGTATGGAGTCAGGTTTGATGACTGAGGTGAGCGGAGTAACTTCACGTTATAGGGCCCCGATGCAAAATCTGATACTGGTGTCAGTGGCACCTTTGGACCAATCCAGACCCCATAGCTATACACCTGCCCATAGCAGGAAATGTGGCCTTCCACTTAACAGTAAAAATAGTCATCTCAAAATGTAGGAATTACAATCCTATTATTTTACAGCTTCAGTCATCAGTACTATAGAGAAAAGTAAGCCTGGGAGTTGGGTGGAGGTCAAGAAGAACGTGACGTCATTCCTGTCCAAATGACTTGTTAAAATGATTCTGGCGGTAACAAGTAGAAATAATATGGTCCTGATAAATGACTCATTGTGCAGTGGAGAGAGACGTCTGTCTATGAATCGCCTATGTGCTGGAGATGTAACTAAAGGCAAATACAGAACATCTAGGAGCAGATGATCATTTACAGGATCTGCTCCCAATGTGGCATTGTTACCCATGTTCTGTTACATCATTTAGATCCTTCTATTAATCCATATATGTGGTTTTTCAGACTGCATGCAGGATTCACTATAGGTTTGGTTGATGTGTATCGAGGATAAGCGACATACAGATGCACAAAACATTGGTTACGTTTTAATAAAAACTGTGCCTGGCTCCTAGGTTTTCTAAGAAAATAGCATGTATAATTGAAAAGGAAGTTAAAGTGCGCAGATCTTTGTCACACCACAAGACTCGAGGACCTGTAGTAATAGCATGAAACAGGAAACTTGTAACTAAAGCAAAAGGTCAAAACAGAAGAATCTTTTTTCATGCAGTAATATAAATGTAGAAGTGGTGAATTATTCCTTGATAGTTATGCCTCCAGTTATGTGAAAAATTATTGTCCTATGTAAAAGGCAGTCATCATATTATCCTCAAGATCCCACCACTTGGTCTTTCAGAACATGACTTCCTTGGTGGATTTAGTTATTGGACATTATCACATCATCCTGCTCAATAATCGCAATATCATGAGCTTGGTGCCATTTGTCCGTATGCTCTCAATGGGGAGAGGAGAGTAGGCTGTGACTGGACACCTCTGGCAATGGCCTATGCCCCTGAGAACAGAGTTTGGAGGACCACCTTTAGTAGGGTGCTAGGTGTAATCACAGCTAAAACTGGCAACTTGGGAGATCTTGTCCTGATCACTAAATGTGTATGTTTGCTTGTTAGTTCCATATATTCATTGTAGGAAACCTTTTCATTTGTGATTACATCTCCAGTTTACTCTTTCCATAGGCTAGCCCACTCCACCAGAAGGACCCTACAAAGTTCTGTGATTGTGTATTGATTATGTTACCAAAAAGAAGGCAGCAAAACTCACACAGAACAGAACTAAGTTGTATGGTACCATGTCAAACGGACATTCCTTACAGAACCCACCTTGCATATCTCTGTGGCCACCAGCATACTGAGGCAGTTGAACCAGTTGTCATAGGCCTCTAGGTTATAGGTCTTGGCGACATCACTTCGGCACTGAGGAAGAATAGAAAATACAGAATATTGTTAGGAGGAAGGATACATGGGGAATGTTTTATGGAATTTCTGATAATGCAGCTTCATATTTAGAATAAGTTAGAAGCCGGAGTCCACTGGATGCTGTCAGATATATCAGAAATACAGAGTACTGCGTGCAATGCTTGGTGTATGAGATTAGCACTAGTATAGGTAGTCTGGGATAACTATCAGTAACATACCTTATGGTTATCCAGAGAGTCCATGTGACTGATTATCTGCATTAGATCTTCAGGGTAAATGTTTCCTAGTCGTTCCTGTTACAGAACAAAAGCCATAAGTATCAAGATGTCAATCTTCATTTCTATTTTTATTCTTCTAAGGGTTTAGTTGCATAGCATAGCTATGGGCTGACCTATCCAGCAACGATACTCACTAGTTCGATTGTCGTCAGCTGTTGGGCCAAGACTAGTGGGTCTCCGCACACACTCAAAATATCTTTTTGTGCAGACTGGGGCTTGGCTTTGAGAATTGTCCCTTTGTCCATGACTGGCTGTCGGATCTTTTCGCGAATTTCCTGATACTGGCCCCGTGTGGAAAGAGCTAACAGCACATTCTGGGTCATCTGACTGATGCTCTTCTTGATTGTACCATTCTCCTACACAGGACATGAAGAACAATATGTCAAATCATTGAGTGATACAAACTATGGACTAAATGCTTATAAACATATACCGGAATACTGCGTCTCATAGATGTGGGCTAAAGTTTATCATCATAATGAGATGTTGTAACCAAAGAAGTAACACAGGCAGTGCAGAGGTAACAGTCAACTGAGGTGCCCCAGGGCTCTGGTGCCATACATAGAACACGGGCATTAGAAGTGTCAGATGGTAGCTGGGCGTTGTAACCACAAACTCCATTATGAGGTATATGTAGACAAACCGATTGTCCAGAAAGTAATCATGGGGTCGCTAGTGAGCATCTAGTTATTTCAGAATTTTATTCTCTTCTTTTGTCATCATTAAAGGCTCCCATGCAAATGAGATCAAAGTTGGAAAAACCCAAGACCATTTGACTATTTTAATGTGTAGGAAGTCTCATCTTTGACTTCAAGTAATCCCTAATCGATGATCTTAGGGGAGGAGGAATTAGGTGTCTACCAATGGTCTATTTCCCTCTCCCCATTTGATACACAGGCACACTTGATGCGAATATGTGTGGGGCATTGGATTAATAGCAGTCGGCTGAATAAGTGTTCAGACAACTTACTGCTCAAACACATCAGGAACCACAGGTTGTCTATATGTTTTATGAATACAGTTTTACATAGCAAGGTCATAGCTAACTGTAGAAATGCCCAGCAAGCATATTGTTTTGTGAATTGACAAAAATGAGTCTGTGAATACAAATGATTGCATTGTTGATGAGTAGCCGGGTGCATTATGCTTCGCGGCTGGAGCACTAGAAGGGGCAGATGGTACAATGATGATGTCCAGAGACAGCGCTCGGCCTGTACGAGCTCTAACACTGGGAACAAAAGCCGCTTTCTTGTTGCTTGGCTTACGCAGGCAGCAGGAAGAGTGGATGATAAATGAAATGGAGACTAATTGCGTGAAATTATCTGTCTTTCTTCATCTGAAGTGGTGCAGGGCTTCCAGTTCTCCCACTGATAGCACAGCTCTCCCGCCGATACCATCTTTTTGGTTTTAGATTATCACAGTTAAAAAACAATCAAGTGGATTAACCCTCTCAGTAATTGTTATAACAAACCATGTAATGAAATGAGAAAGTCACTGTTATTCAAGAGAGAGAGAACATCCAAAAATATCCCTCGTCTTATCACCTCATCACATTGTGTGATCCGTTGTGCAATCTCCTTTAGCTCCTTCCTGGCCCTTTCATCCTGGAAGTCGAAAGGAAATGTCTCAGTCCATTCCCTCAGCAACTGGATGATTTTAGCAGCAAAAGACTTCAGTTTTGCCTGTATTAAGATAAATCACATTTATTTATTTTACTTACATGTCGCCATCATATTCCGCAGCGCACTACAGACATCATCATCACTGTCCCCATCGGGGCTCACAATATAGATCCCCTATCAGTAGTCTATGTAGTGTAGGAGGAAACCCACGCAAACACGGGGAGAACATACAAACTCCTTGCAGATATTGTCCTTTGGTAGGACTTGAACCCAGGACCCCAGCGCTGAAAAGCCACGGTGCTGCCCATAGATAGAATATACAGTGTAGAGGACCACTGAAGATATGCATTGTTTACTGCCTGAACGTCAGATCAGTGTCTGTATGTGTGAAGTATAGGCAATATGGTGGTTTGGACTGACCCACAGGTGGAATGTCTGATGAGTCTGGGTCCTGACACAATAATAAGGTCCGGCCAGGTCCTTGAGTGGCATAAAACACCCTAAAAGTGAATCACTTGCATAGTTGTCGACAGTTTCAAATTTGTCAGAACTATTCTAAATTTTCAAAAAAAAATCCCTGCAAATTGGAGCATGTTCATGTCAGAAAAGATGCTGGGAGTCAGTAAATATTAACCTATAGATATCCATTTGACCCTTTTAATTGTGTGCATGGAAAAAAGGAGCCACCAACATCAAATCTGGCCAGATTCACATGTACGTGGACATTGTACGTATACTCACACTGGTTAAGGGCTCAATCGCAGATCAGTTTTTATCGTACGTGTTCTCCCATTTCATTTTGGCACATTCATTTGCATTAGTATTTTACTACACAGGGAGGCATCACATTGTATGTGGAGCACTGTGGGGGCATCATACGCTGGGTGGGGAAACCTACTATGGGGGCGTCATAGTGTATGTGGATCACTGTGGGGGCAACATACGCTGGGTGGGGAAACCTACTATGGGGGCGTCATAGTGTATGTGGATCACTGTGGGGGCAACATACGCTGGGTGGGGAAACCTACTATGGGGACGTCATAGTGTATGTGGATCACTGTGGGGGCAACATACGCTGGGTGGGGAAACCTACTATGGGGGCGTGATAGTATATGTGGAGCACTGTGGGGGCAACATACGCTGGGTGGGGAAACATACTATGGGGGCGTCATAGTGTATGTGGAGCACTGTGGGGGCATCATACGCTGGGTGGGGAAACTTACTATGGGGGAATCATAGTGTATGTGGATCACTGTGGGGGCATCATACGCTGGGTGGGGAAACCTACTATGGGGGCGTCATAGTGTATGTGGATCACTGTGGGAGCAACATACACTGGGTGGGGAAACCTACTATGGGGGCGTCATAGTATATGTGGAGCACTGTGGGAGCAACATACGCTGGGTGGGGAAACCTACTATGGGGGCGTCATAGTATATGTGGAGCACTGTGGGGGCAACATACGCTGGGTGGGGAAACCTACTATGGGGGCGTCATAGTGTATGTAGATCACTGTGGGAGCAACATACGCTGGGTGGGGAAACCTACTATGGGGGCGTCATAGTATATGTGGAGCACTGTGGGGGCAACATACGCTGGGTGGGGAAACCTACTATGGGGGCGTCATAGTGTATGTGGAGCACTGTGGGGGCATCATACGCTGGGTGGGGAAACCTACTATGGGGGCATCATACTAGTTGTTGTGGACACTGTAGGGGCCATGAATTGGATGCCATACGGTATATGAACAGTAGAAGAAATATTTCTCTGTGGGTATATATAAAGGGCTGGCTTAGCATAAAGTAACATAGTTTTTTTTAGTTTTTAAGGTTGAAGGAAGACTAAGTCCATCTAGTTCAACCCACAGCCTAACATGTTGATCCAGAGGAAGGCAAAAAAAAACCATGTGGCAAACACTAAGCTCCACATTGGGGAAATTGTCGTTGTATATTATGCACCCCATAATATGGGGTGCATAATATATTGTTATCTTTGAATGTTGGGATGTAAGGCATTGGAGGCAAGCTGTGCCAGCCATTAATGGTGATGCTCAGTCCCCGCTGACTGTAGAATGAATGAGATCATTGCTTTACACTGATGTGGATGAGCAGAGAACTCGTGTACAAGCCGTCAGTGTGCTCTATAGATAGTGACAGGGCAGAGTAGAGGAAGTGGTGTAGGCTGCCGCTGTACAAGTAGAATATTTGCGTTGCTTCCTGTGGAACAACACTTGTCACACTACGTAAGCATATAACTTCCCATTGGACTCCCCCTCAACCCTCCTACAATCTTTATGTCACACATAGCACAGCATCAAAATAATAACAGGGGCGTAAGGGAAATCCACAATAAACTTTCACTTCTGCAGGCTGGAAACCCCCGAGAAATGGCATTATACTGCTCCTTATGAGCGGCGTAGAACGGTGCCAAGAACGAGTGTGAGAACAGGAGTGGGCTGCTGCCGAGCAGTTGCTAAGAGAGTATGACGTGGCTGAGATGAACCCCGGGGGCACAGTGTCTGCTGCACAGCAGCTTCTCTGCATCCTAGTACAGGATTTGGCGATTACATTGTCTGCTTTGTAAAGGTAGCAGCAGGCGGTTTAGTTTCCACTGTCCATGGCTCTCCTGCACCCTCCGCAGCCTGGTTCCTTCATAAAGAGCCAGCATTACAGTGCAGACTGACCCTCAAGAGAGATCAGCCAGAGGACGTATCGCTGTAACAATGCAGATCTGTACTCCATTCAAGACAGGAGGGGACACAAGAACAATACATGGACCATTTACAGTCCAATAGCTCATCATAATGCACAATTCTACATGATTTGGGGGAGCTAGCGGCCCCCTCACCTCTTGGGCCCCTGTGTATCTGCACACCAATGGTATATCTGGCCCTGATTCAGGATCTATAGAAAGCTGGGTGAGAACTGGTATCAGCACTGTAGTGGTACATACAAGTGATGGTTACTCAATATATGTTATCCATGCAGGACACGAATATAATAGGATGATTCACACAAAGGTCAATCAGAAGCAGCCGGGAACCCGGCCGATCTAGGAGAGGAATGCTGAAGGGTAGTTATCAGAGCATACTTTTCTTTTTTTTTTTAAATCATGGTGGGCCATTGAAAAGACAAAATAAATGGTTGGACAGCGCCTCCAAAATACACGATTTCCACCAAAAATGCAGCAGACATTTATGTAGGCATTTTATTACCAAGATAAAAAAAGATCTGTCACAGGAAAATGTTCTACAACATGCTATATACGAAAACAAAAATCACGGGACCGGAGAGCCCAAAATAAATGAAGAAAAATGCCTGATGGAAAAACACATTGTTTTACAGCTACCAACTGCGTTTTGGAAATGCAGTAAAAATGGGAGGAAAAACACAACCAGGATTTGCTGATTTGTGAGTGAAGGCCCCGTACTGGCAGCATTGTCTGCCTGCACACAGCCACCATGCAGCCAGTATGTGACCTACACATCATGTATGGCCAGCTGCAGGTCTACACGTCTCTTCAAGTTAAGGAATAATGACCAGTGATATGTTCATTCTAGCACCTGATCATAAAATCTGATACAATCTCTGCTGTAGTTTTGTGTGACCCAGTGGCCATGAAGACGAGTGATCCCCTGGGATGGTGCCGACCTGCGCTGTGCCTCCTCCAGTGTCCTCACCTTGTCAGCTTCCACTCCAGCTTCCAGCTGTTGCTTCTGTTTGATGCAGATCTGTCCCACTTTTGCTAGAATCTCATGGGGGTGGATAAACACACGTGCACTCAGCAGGAAGGTGAAGATGTAGGTTCTCTGCGGGGAAGAAGTACAGGTTTCAATATAAAGATCATGTTCTGCTCATAGTCATTATCCTGATATAGGATATAATTACATGGATCTGTAGACTAGTTTGTGATTTGTGGCCCACAAGGCTCAGCACTACCTGTAATGATGGATAGGCCAATTTACTAGAAACAAAAGCGCTCAAACCTGGGAAAGCCATGTCTGCAGACGTGCTTTATATAGCAGACCATATACATTACAGGAAGCCTGTCACCCAAACCATGGGCAACAGAGCCTGGAAGCATGATGGCAGAATTGACCAGTGACTATTGGCAGAAACAGGACTAATCAGGCTACCCCAGAAACAGGACTAACCAGGCTACCCCAGAAACAGGACTAACCAGGCTACCCCAGAAACAGGACTAACCAGGCTACCCCAGAAACAGGACTAATCAGGCTACCCCAGAAACAGGACTAATCAGGCTACCCCAGAAACAGGACTAACCAGGCTACCCCAGAAACAGGACTAACCAGGCTACCCCAGAAACAGGACTAACCAGGCTACCCCAGAAACAGGACTAATCAGGCTACCCCAGAAACAGGACTAACCAGGCTACCCCAGAAACAGGACTAACCAGGCTACCCCAGAAACAGGACTAATCAGGCTACCCCAGAAACAGGACTAACCAGGCTACCCCAGAAACAGGACTAACCAGGCTACCCCAGAAACAGGACTAACCAGGCTACCCCAGAAACAGGACTAATCAGGCTACCCCAGAAACAGGACTAACCAGGCTACCCCAGAAACAGGACTAATCAGGCTACCCCAGAAACAGGACTAATCAGGCTACCCCAGAAACAGGACTAATCAGGCTACCCCAGAAACAAGACTAACCAGGCTACCCCAGAAACAGGACTAACCAGGCTACCCCAGAAACAGGACTAACCAGGCTACCCCAGAAACAGGACTAATCAGGCTACCCCAGAAACAGGACTAATCAGGCTACCCCAGAAACAGGACTAACCAGGCTACCCCAGAAACAGGACTAACCAGGCTACCCCAGAAACAGGACTAACCAGGCTACCCCAGAAACAGGACTAATCAGGCTACCCCAGAAACAGGACTAACCAGGCTACCCCAGAAACAGGACTAACCAGGCTACCCCAGAAACAGGACTAATCAGGCTACCCCAGAAACAGGACTAACCAGGCTACCCCAGAAACAGGACTAACCAGGCTACCCCAGAAACAGGACTAACCAGGCTACCCCAGAAACAGGACTAATCAGGCTACCCCAGAAACAGGACTAACCAGGCTACCCCAGAAACAGGACTAATCAGGCTACCCCAGAAACAGGACTAATCAGGCTACCCCAGAAACAGGACTAATCAGGCTACCCCAGAAACAAGACTAACCAGGCTACCCCAGAAACAGGACTAACCAGGCTACCCCAGAAACAGGACTAACCAGGCTACCCCAGAAACAGGACTAATCAGGCTACCCCAGAAACAGGACTAATCAGGCTACCCCAGAAACAGGACTAATCAGGCTACCCCAGAAACAGGACTAACCAGGCTACCCCAGAAACAGGACTAACCAGGCTACCCCAGAAACAGGACTAATCAGGCTACGCCAGAAACAGGACTAATCAGGCTACCCCAGAAACAGGACTAACCAGGCTACCCCAGAAACAGGACTAATCAGGCTACCCCAGAAACAGGACTAATCAGGCTACCCCAGAAACAGGACTAATCAGGCTACCCCAGAAACAGGACTAATCAGGCTACGCCAGAAACAGGACTAATCAGGCTACCCCAGAAACAGGACTAATCAGGCTACCCCCGTCTTCTCACTGCTCTGCTCCAAGTGATTGACAGGTCTCTCCCTATGTATACACATGGTGTAAATCAACTAGAGAGGTGGCGTAAGAAGCCGGACGGGGGCAGCACCAGATTAGCCATATCCCTGTGTATAGTCCTTCTGTAGGCTTTTGCATCTATGTTTAATAGAAAAACATATCTGGCTGCAATCATGCAACCTGGCTCTGATCCATACTGCCCGGGGTTAGTGACGCGTTCTGTTTGAGACAAAAAAAAGGCTGCGCGGCACTCCTGTAATTGTGGGTGCACAAATAGGATTCCACTCCACAAATAATGTAAAAAAAGATTTGGCAAAATTGATGCAAAGAACGTAATTTGTATTTTATTAATACAGGTTCATCCACTGTATATAAAACAATTTGATGTTCCAGCCAATCAAAACAGGGGAACCTTTAAAAATTCTTAAATCCTAGAACAGTGCTGGAGCTATGCACTGCTGTGCTGGAGCTATGCACTGCTGTGCTGGAGCTATGCACTGCTGTGCTGGAGCTATGCACTGCTGTCCGGGAGCTATGCACTGCTGTCCGGGAGATGTGCACTGCTGTGCTGGTGGAGATGTGCACTGCTGTGCTGGTGGAGATGTGCACTGCTGTGCTGGTGGAGATGTGCACTGCTGTGCTGGTGGAGACGTGCACTGCTGTGCTGGTGGAGACGTGCACTGCTGTGCTGGTGGAGACGTGCACTGCTGTGCTGGTGGAGACGTGCACTGCTGTGCTGGTGGAGACGTGAACTGCTGTGCTGGTGGAGACGTGCACTGCTGTGCTGGTGGAAACGTGCACTGCTGTGCTGGTGGAGACGTGCACTGCTGTGCTGGTGGAGACGTGCACTGCTGTGCTGGTGGAGATGTGCACTGCTGTGCTGGAGATGTGCACTGCTGTGCTGGAGATGTGCACTGCTGTGCTGGAGATGTGCACTGTTGTGCTGGAGCTATGCACTGCTGTGCTGGAGCTATGGCGTTCTCTTTAAGGCTCAATTAAGTTAAAATGCGACCTCAATAATTGGACCTTCTCTGACTCGATGGAGACGTGCACTGCTGAGCTGGAGACGTGCACTGCTGAGCTGGAGACGTGCACTGCTGAGCTGGAGACGTGCACTGCTGAGCTGGAGACGTGCACTGCTGTGCTGGAGCTATGCACTGCTGTGCTGGAGCTATGGTGTTCTCTTTAAGGCTCAATTAAGTTAAAATGCGACCTCAATACTTGGACCTTCTCTGACTCGATGGAGTCAGAACCTTGTTTTTCTGGCTTCACCACCCTGGAAATAATGGCACCATGCAGAATCCTAGAGAAATGGGATAACGGGCCAGGTAGAACCAGTGAGCCTATATGTTGTCTCCAGCTTTCTAAAATAAAACTGAGTTATATAAACTTCTGCGTTTTGCTGAACAGACTTTTCGGGAAAGTAATGGTCCTTTCGCTTGCGTCAGTAGCCTGGAGCGGTGTGGTGACTTGCCAATCATGCCATCCAGCTTCTGACTTTTGATAAAGGGTAGAGGGAAGGATTGTGGGAGAGAAAACTGCTAGTGTTTGCATTACACCTGTAACGTGCCCTCAGGGACCGGCTCCCATAAATGTGTGGGACAGCATGAAATCCCACTCCTGTGGGCCCCGCTTCTGTCTGAATTTGTCTTGGCTCCACACCGCACTGTGTGTTTGCTTCCAGTTTGTTTGCTTTAAAATGCTTTTTTCCCACAGTCAGCGCAGCAAACCCTGGCGGCGGTCTCTCCCCTGTGACTGGAGTGGGTTTTCTCACTGCTAAGGGCTGGTCTGCGCTTCAAGAAAGAGACAGCTTACAAACGCACAGTGCTTCCCAGAATTTAGCTGTGCTTGTACTGTACCGGGATGGATTCCTTCATTAGTATAATAGTAATAATAGACTTACTAATGCCGTCACATTCCCTATACAGGCAGTCACCAAGCTCCTTTACTCCTTCCTGACTGTGTGATCAGTCTTTACTGCAGTTATAGCATTCCTAGCAACGCAATCAATCATGCGATCTTAAGGGGAGACATTGGACAATTCGGTGCGGGGTTATTGCTGCATGTGGGCAGGAATTTGATTGTGTCCTAGAGAAAAGCTTCTCTGACCTTTCACATCCGCGGGATATTTGTAGCCGGGTTCAGAGGCCGCACATTCTGTTCTGACACCAGCAGAAAACAAGGGCTAAACAGGGGCCGGTAGACAATGAAGTCATTTAAAGGGTTACAAAAGCAAAGATGTCACACACTGAGGCGCTTCAGGCAACAGGAGGACGTTATCAAATATACTGCACATGTCCAGGACACTGCGGGGCACCAGGATGAGGTAGAAGTGCCAGGCAATGGCATGTCATAAATGGCCGCTGCCTAATGGCCTCTAACACACCGGACCCCCAGAGAAGGGCAGAACATAGAAACTGTAGCCACTATAAAGCAAGGAAGCAGTTTACTTACATCCGGATAGTAATCCACCGTGGGCACCAGCTTCTCAATCAAGGCTTCCAAGGAGCCAGACACCAAGCAGCCATCTTGATATACTGGATCTCCACATTGCTCTCCCATTTCCGGCTGCACCTGTCCACTACAGGCAGAACCAAGCATGCTGGGAAATATCGGTGTCTGTGGCATGCTTTCCTAGGGGACACAGAAAACAGAATCATGTTATATTGTAACCCAGGTCACACAGAGTCAACTTCTGTGACTACAGAGCCTATGGGGAGGGAAGCCTCAGCTGTCCCTCATGCTTCATGGACAGCTCCTCAAAGGTAATGCACCATATACCGGTAAGTAAACTGGCTCAACTCACTTCTACATGAGCAAAGAGGATTGAAGGCCATCCTGTGTAATCAGGCTGTGGTACAATACACCAGGAGGGGCATTTATTGTAATTTTTGCCACAAAGTCTTATTTAGCCGTCCATGAAACACAGTCCGAGTATTGACTGGATGTGAGTCTCCAAACCCGAACTCACGAGCCTCATCCACGCCTCTGAGGCTATCAAGCTGGGGTCAGGAGGCCCGCGACCAGTCTGGAAATCACGGTTTGTTCAAAGACAGTGTTTCACATAGGTCTGAATGAGGTCCAAGGCTTGATGCCTTCTGATCACGGATTGTATTAATATAGTACTAAAACATGCATCCTGTCAGACATTTGTAATACTAGGCATACTAGCAATAATAGTGCTACATATTCTATTGATAATAAACACAAAAAAGCCAAGTCTTCCAATATAAATGTGGAAATAAAGCAATATCAATCCACAGTTGGTAATTCTGTACAAGATTTCCATAAAGTGATGTAATAAAGAGTTATTGATTAAAATTAGCATTTCCAAGGGGCCAGTCTATCGGTGGCTCCCACTAACTCAGGGATGGCATAAGACTAATTTAATTAATTTGTTTCTTCATTTCATTAAAAACGACACTAGTAGAGATAAGCAAATAAAACTGCAGCACTTAAGTAGTCCGTGGCTGGGAGCCCTGCAGACTGTCTCCCACCGGCCGGAATCCCAGGTGCCTCTTCTGACTTGTAGGCCCGGTGGGATGTCGCACTGAGAATACTAACCAGCAGAGGCACTGGGGATTCCAGCAGGTAGGAGGCAGTCTGCAGGGTTCCCATCCGGTAGCCATGACTACTTACATGGCCACTGGGCTAGAGCCCCCTGCTCATATCTAGACACCAAACTAGACAATATTGTGAAACGCTTCTGATATGTTAGTACCCAATCCTGGGTTTAGCATGGACTTTTATACACATTTTCTCTCCATGTTTTTGTGGTGTCTCCTAGGACCTCCAGTTTACTTCCACAAGGCAAGGACTAAAATAGCTTAAGTGGCTTCCTAAAAAATTGTTCTTAGTAGGTGTGAGGGACAGAAATTTGATGAACATCCCCACTGGGAAGAATGCCTTGTGTTGATACTATATAAAAGTTAAGCAATAAATACATAAATATTATTCCATGTTGTAGACTTCTGAAATGTTCTAATGGCCACTTACATGTATCGTTATTTCCCTAGTAAGGAGCAAAACATAAAAGCATAAATCATTTCACATTGCTGCCTCTCAACTCAAGTAGAAAAAGAATATATGAAACTATGACATCTGCAAAGTTCAAGCTCTGAGAACAGAATGTGACAGAAAGAACATATTTGTCTCTGTCTCCCTATCACAAATTCCTTGACGGTCTCCTTGAATGGCTCCCGCTATAGAGAATACTATACTTATAATTCCTGAGAACATCTTGTCCCACCACATTCCACTTTATAAAGCACTACAATGAGATCTGAGATATCAGTGCATTTATTAGTATCTTGTTTGCTGGTGATGGCTAAAATTTGACACGGACTTCACACACATACTTGTCAATTCATTTGCTGAGAAATACCCAGAAGGAATTCAGTCTGTTTTCATTCAATGGATGTTTCAGCGCAAGGAATGTAGTCTGGTTGGAGCACATAAAGAGCCTTCAAAGTCCAAGGTCAGGACCGGAGTTGTGTTTATGGGCTCTATGGCACGTTGCTATTTACAACTGAAGAACACAACAGGTTACGTTATTCTAAAAAACCCATCTGTGGAATTTCACCTCCGCAATTCTCAAGGCTCTCAACTTTTGGAGGATTTCAAAATAAAGCCCACAAACATGCAAAGTTTCTATTGTAGGCAATACAATTCCTAAAATAGGAGAACATCTACAAAGTCCTGGACACCATTACCCAAACACTAACCAAAAAATGTAAGATATCTTCTAGTATGCTATGTAAATAGGTTATATAGAGGTATAAATTAACCAAATACTCTCCAAAGGCAATAACTTAGAGCTGAACCCCCATCCAAATGTTTTATGGACAGGAGACTTCATATTTAATACGATGGTGGCCGGCCTTACCTGATAATAACTGGATGGCTATGTATAATGGTGACTCAGTAATGTCTTCTATTCTCCTACTTGTCTGCCTACATTATGTCTCTAGACAATTGCATATTTATACCTCAGCTATATATAACTTCCTTCAGGATTGAACCTTGAAATAGCTCCAAGCGTCTCTAAAACAAAACAGTAACAGTTTGGAAAATGGAAATTTTACAATGTTTTGTTTCTTTGCATATTGGGGTTACTCTACCGGGGGCAAATCATACACTGTCATATTCATACATATATCGTAGTGGTAGTGAGGTGAACATGAATCATTTCCCAAACTCACTGAAGGTTATGTTCCTGGAAGGTCTAAGCGTTATTAGTATAGCATCCGAGCTCAGTATGCGTCCCAAGAGGCCGGTCTGAGAGCTTCTTAGCATCATACATGGATGGATGGATAGAATACTTTGCATGTAATATATTAATGGCATAGCACAGCATTGCTCTAATACAGACACATGTGAACGCTCAGACCTTCTCTAGTCCTGTGTTATCACCAACTTAGATCAGGTAGTGCTAAATTATAACATCATGAAAATGTAGCGGTTGTGCCCTGTATGGCCTAGAATAGTATGGTAAAAAACGTACAGGGTATAAATGGGAATTGTCATGGTGCAGTGACACAGTTTTAGGCTGCTGGTACACAGCGACTTTGGTCATGTGGCAAAAGATCACTGTATGGCGCTGCAACATCTCATCATAGTGCACGTGAATAAAGTCAGATTTTTATTTGCAAAGTTCCACGTACAAGTAGCAAAAAGTAAGAACCATTGGGGTTTTTTACAGCTTTCTTGTCACAGTCACGGCACTCTTCAGACTGCAATGCGACCCCATTCACTGGCACTGTGAGGTGTAGCTGTGGCACACAGTGATCTTTGGCTGCACAACCTGAGTAGTAGCCAAAGTCACAGTCTTAAAGCGCACCTGTCAGCAGGATTGTGCTCAGTAAACTACACACTGTCAGGTGGGCGACATTACACTGATTAATATGATACCTTGGTTGATGAAATTCGTCCTATAGTTCTTTTATAATCTTTACTTTCAGTTTGGAGATAATGATATGCTCCTGCTATGGGGCGGCCTGTGGGGGGGCGCTCTATATGGTGCTCTGCTTACATATTCATCTGTATGCTCTTATGACAGCTCACTGTGCCTTCACTGACCTGCCTCCTATTTTACCTAGCCCCGCACTACTAGATGCATTATGTAAAATAGGAGGCAGGTCAGTGAAGGCAAAGTATGCTGTCATAAGAGCATACAGATGAATATGTAAGCAGAGCACCAGATAGAGCGCCCCCCACAGGCTGGCAAGGAGCACGGGCATATCATTATCTCCAAACCGAAAGTAAAGATTACACAAGAACCACAGGACGTATTTCATCAACCAAGGTATCATATTAATCATATAGTGATATAATGTCACCCACCTGACAGTGTATGTAGTTTACTGAGCACAATCCTGCTGACAGGTGCGCTTTAAGCTGCATGGCTTGTAGTGCTTCACTCTGTAATCTTGCAGTGTCTGAATACAGACTTACATTTTATTAAGATAGAAAATCAGAGTTGAAAATCCACATAATTTTCTTAACATACAGGGTATTCTGGGGTTTAATAATCCCCAGCAAACCTAGAATCTTCTGGACATTTGTTATGCTGCAAGCCAATGAAGTTTGTATTTTACATTATTGTGGAATTCCTCAACTACTCCCCAATGTTTGAATACAGCCTAGAAGGAGAGTAACTCCATTGCGAATATGTATCATATTTAACACATCTCATTAGATAGAACAGGGAGCCCCTATAACAGATCAGACATCCATCCTTACTATTAATCACCCAGCACTGTTATACTTCTATAAAGATCATGGTTATATAATACGCATCCTCATTATTGCAAATCGGCAGACATATTAGGTGTGTCAAGATCCTGACTGCATAATTAGATATGTTCTTTAAGTCTGGGTCGCTGTATCTTCAAAATCTGAGGAACATCTTATGTCTCAAAGGAAAGGTTGAAGGTAAGGACTAATTTAGTAGGACAGCCCAGGTATGACAGAATGTTCTTCAATGACAGACTCTCCCAGAAGGGCTCAGCGCATTAGGAGGCACCATAAGAGCTAATTGGAGGCTTAGATTTGAGTGACACAGCTACAATGTGGCCAGGTAGAACAGCTTGTTTTCGGGCGTGTGCGACTATTAAGTCATTTTCGTAAAACTCATGAAGTGAGGTTATAAAGTGGAGTACTTTGTGTGCCTGCTCCCTACTTGGCGGTATTTATTGTTAGTCAGTACACTCCATTCACTTACTAATGTCCTTACAGATTGCCACATACAAAAGCTGCTTTATGTAGCGCTACTCAACAATACAGTCATACAATACAAAGTACAGGAAAATTATGTAGTGCTCGGGATGAATGTAAGAATGGTGCCAGATAAATAGGACAAATCTGATGACCGGCAAGTCCGAATGTAGCAATTTGTATCCAATCATATGTAGTTAGTGATGCCATGGTGTGTACTTGCTCTCCGTCACAGTACAGCCTACCAGCTGCAATATTAGGGAAGAAACATTCAATATGAAAAGCTTTCTTTTTATGCAGAAGCTGACACATGACAAGTTGCCGCCATGTAGTAACCACTATAACTGCATATAATGAATGCCAGATTTTACACTCACTGGTAACAGTAAGAAGAGTCTTTTTCCCAGATATTTCATTCTCTATCCTCAAAGGAGAAAACAACAGTATGCATGTGGTTTTGAACAGCTTCCAATGGCTTCAGAGCACATATGAGCCCTCCCGAATAACCACTAGAACATCTAACACTGGAGTTCCCACAGAAACGTCTCTTGCATGTTTAGAGAGTAACTACGATGGTAGGGTCAGATGGAAAGTAATTGGACTTGTTATGCAATGGACAGAAACAATTGAGCACTTGATTTGTGCTTGCTACACGTCAGTTATATGGATTTAGTCCTAGGGCTACACTGAGATTCTCTGTAGCACTATGGATTGATTTTAACTATTGAGCTACAGCTGCAGTCTGAGGCAAGTCATGGAGCTGCACGCAACTGTGTGGACCGCAGCGGTCAATCAATAGGTAGAATCAATCAGTAGCGCTAGAAAAGTCTCAGCGTGCGGAGCCCAGGCCTCAGGTTGGATTGTACGCTTTGGCCTGGAGTGGTCGGAGAGCCAAGCTGGCAAGATAGGCGAAGGACATAATGGTGGGCTTCACCTGTATCTGCTGCAGATTTGGGACACGAGGATGCTGACTGACTAACTCAATTGCCCAACAGTCCATCAGTTTTCATAACAAGAACGATCCAACAAAAAGAAAAATGAAGATAACACAAAGGAACTATTCTTTTATAATCCAGTATACAAAAAATATTAAAATGACAAATAGTGGTTCACCAGTATCAACACGGCGAGATCCCCAAAATTACAAAAAGTAACAACTTATATCCTATTAGGACATATGAGGAGGTGGGTGGAGAGGGGGTCTATACAAGAAACCCCTCTATGAGCCACAACAGAAACAATACCATATGAGTATCCACTCGCAGCTTCTCACAACCATAGCAGGTGATGGCAAGGACTTCAGCTGCTACACAGTCTACATCAGTAGAGGATAACCATGTGCTTGTTCACTCACCACTTCTAGCAGGGAAGGGTAGCACGCTCTTCCTGACATTCTCCCCATAGTTACTAATATTGCCAGTGGAGTGAATGTCTTCAATAGGATTCCACAACCAAAATAATAAAGCTCCATGTCTTTAAGAACCTCATAGCACTCATAAGAGTTGCATCTCTTGTAGCTTTACTCTTGTTACTGTCCACTTATTGTTCTCAGGGTTGAAGGGTTACACCAGCAATTAACGGGTTAATTAAAGGTTAGCCATAATAAAATCCAGAGCAAATCTCAGTTTTAACGTTTTGACCTGAATTTCAGAAGATTGGCGAATCTTGAAAGTGTGCTTTACATAACATTGAGGGAAGTCTATGAGAATCTAGTCCACAGCTGACCGACCGGGCAAATCACATACTGGAGGTGACAAGACCACCTTTTTGGTCTGGTAGTTGAGGAGAATCTTGACATTGTGCATAAGGATGCAGTCAGACGGACGTATAACACAAGGCACAGACTGGCCGGCGGCTCTCCGGACCTGAGCGTAACAGCTGCATAGAAATACATGACGCCATCACGCTCAGGTCAGGAGAGCCGCCGGCCAGTCTGTGCCTTGTGTTATACGTTCGTCTGACTGCGCCCTGGAGCAGACTGTCAGGATCACATAACTAACTGCAGAATTGTAGCCTAAGGCTGTGTGCCCACGATGCGTTTTTGGTGCGTATTTTGGTGCGTATTTCCAGTGTGTAAACGCTCCAGAAACGCATTGCATACCTTATCCCATGACTTCCTATGACATTCTGCAAGTTCTGGAAAACTGGAAAAATTCTTTAATCCTTTCTGTGTCGGTTTTTCTACAGGTTCACAATAACGTTAAATCCAAAGCACAATGATAAAATAAGGAAACACAAAGAAACAGTTGCAGCGTTTTTGATTTTCCATTATTGGAATGTGCTATTAGATTCAGGCGTTCCAGGCTATTTATACAAGAAAAGACTCCAAGACAAGAACTCAATGTAAAACATGCCTGGAATGATAACTGGGGATTCCTGATGATCGTCCGTGTTATGACAGAGGAGGATTACGTAAGACGCAGCTCAGGACAAGTATGCAGTACTTCTCGATTTCATTAATAATTCAGCATACAATGTTCATAGAGCAACTGTGCCCAAGTCTCCTTTGCTTACATTTGTCCAATAGAATAGTACTGTGGTATAGATTTATGTGCAAATATAAAATTAAGATTTTTTTCTTACATTTTCATATCTTAGACCTTCCAGCGGTACTAGGCTACAGTGTTTTATCATCAATGAATTGAGCTTTACAGCCGTGTATTAGGTATTTCAGAGTAATCCAGAGGGCTGTCCATGAAGCAAGGTGCCGTAACTAGTAACATTATAGAGAACGTCTAGGATGGGTTCACCACTTATGTATTCAGAAAAAAACTGCACTCAGTTCACCAGTTCACATGGAAAGAAAAAATTATGCCCTGTAGCGAAATGTCAGATTTCGCTCATTATACTGTACTGCACCACTATAACCACGCATCCTTATGCAAGTGGGTGTACATGCAATATTTGCGCTGTCATTGTATTCTGTCAGCATGTGAGCCCTGTGAGATACAAGTGATAGGGACTATCCATATTTGGGTACACCTTGACGTGGTTGGATGGCTTTTGCACTTTTTGATCAAAAAATGTTAACTAAGCACCTTGCGTTTTTTAACGTGTGTATACATTAATCACAGTGTACTCACGCATCGTGTGGGGATATGTATGTGAACCCCGTCAGTGGCTCCTGAGAATGTTACAGAAAGTGACAAAATATGAATTTTTAATAATACATACTAATTTGCCCTCACACTCAAATCTTTTCTAGTGTTTTCTGAGATCGGTCAGTGAGCCTGGCTATATCCAAGCTTCCCTACTGTTAAGTGACTAGGATTACCGAAGCCTGGTGTCATGGCCACACCTTTGTAGCCTTCACACTTAACAATAGACTTGTGTGAGTATTTATAGTATCAGCAGCAGACATCAGTGAAGGAATTCAGCTTTGCTGACATAAGACTTTGCAAAACAAGCAGAATATTCAAAGAGAAAAAGCCAGGGTGCTAAACAAGACCTGCCCAAAACGACCAAGGAAGAAAACGTTCTGAACCCCACAGAAAGCAGAAGTAACAGAACTACTGGGGTACTTCAGTCTTTACAACTCAGAACCAAGCTTACAGTGTGTATGTGTTCAAGTTCAAGCACAGCAGACTCCGCTGTGACCCCAGCGGCACACAGAGCCACGAGGAATATCATCCTGTAATGTCGGAATGTTAGGACCTTACATTTATAGATGTCACACTTACACATAAAGAAATGATACTATTTACATGAAGACCAGTCATGGGGCGGTACATACTAACCGGAGGACTCAGCAATTTTACAATCTGTCTATTCACACTGTAAAGAAAATTGTTAGTAATAAAACCCAAAAAATCTGTACAGCAATGAACGTTCATTGAGGACATCCCGAGGATCCCAGCATCTCCACATTCTTTGCTTTAATAATCAAATCATTCCTTCTCTTAAATCCACATCAAAGTTCTTGTTCCACCCGTCAGATGACAGCTCGCCGGCGCCAGGTGGATTACTGCAAATATGCTCCATCTCAGTAAGAGAATGTGTCGCCATGAGCATTGCCCCACGGCTACCAGCTCGAAAACACAACGCCAACACTAAGCTGGAAGTATCAGATCCATCGCTTGTGGGAGGATCTAGAACATGTCTAATGCATATTACTTTCTTTTATAAGTTATCCATATACAATACCAATAGTATTATTCTTTCTGAATAATTGTTACAAAATACATGAATTAAGAATTAACAATTTTTGTGTAATACTTAGGAGTTAGCTCATTCAGGTGATCCCAGCTCTAAGAGATTGAACGATATCTGCTGTTTCTTTGCATAATGTACAATATTTTCATGTGTTTTCTGGGAAAATTCTTCACAGTTTTCAAGATTTCTACTTGCAGTCAAACAATAAAAAACCTTTAGACGTTTTTTTCCTGGGAATTAAAAAAGTCTTTCCCGGCCAACTTGAGATCACATATGTTCTCGGGGCACTTGGACAGAAATTTCAGATGCAGCATAGACAAGCATATGCAAAATATAAAGCCTTTTCAGGAGCTGTAGGACCACTAGGTGGAGGGGGCTTCATTTATTCAGCTTTCCTTTTGGGTATGGGTACATATGCTTACATGACTGTCAGACTATGATGTAGCCAATCTCCCATACATGAGATGGTGGCAACGACAATTCCCAGGTTCTCGTATATCAGTATGGGTGTGACTTTTACGTTTTTTTTGAAGGCCCCCACTGTTTTGATTACATGGAAGGGGTAAAAAAAAAGTTTTCTTAAATACTCAAAATTTAAACCTCATGAATACAAAAAAAATCTGTAATAGGACTGAGAATGGGGGGAATGTTGTCATGCTGAATATCTTGGGTTTTAGCTTTTTATGGTGATAAATAACGCATAGATTTACCATCTTGCACGATGCAACAGTTCAATGAATTCACAAATCTGTAAATTATTTACATAGGGGAGTTCAGGCGGGATAAATAATGTATAATTCAAGAATGAGTTTGGTAAGTAGATGAGACAACTGAAGCTTTTAAAAAGCAAAAAAAAAAAACGCATCTACCATATGTAATAGAAATGACTTAGCAAATGAGATGTGATCAACAGATTTGGATCACGGTTCTGGCTAATATTCATATAGTACTGTGAAAGATGTCTTCCAGCACTGCGGCCAGATTCAAACTAATCTGGGCAACAGTCTCTTGAAGATGGCTTGCTTGCCACATTGATGTCTTGGAATACTCTGAGTTTGGACGAAAAGAAAGTTAAATGATCTTTTATAGAGACCCAAAATCGGACAACTGAATGCTTGAAAAAACACCTGGTCCATTTGAACATGGCAGAAATCAGCTGATGACTGAACAAAATGCTCCTTCTTTAGTTGGTTGCATCTTTTATGTGGCCTAAAAGATAATTGTTGACAGCAACACATCTCCCTTATGTAAGCAGAGGATGTGCTGTGGATAACCTGCAAACTGTATGGGGAACAAAGGATCACATTAACCATCAGTCCTCCCCCAACAGCCTGCACTGGCCCATGTAAAAGGCCCTGTAATGAGCACTGGTCATAATCAGCACTAGTTATGTCCAGAAAGCTGCCAGTCTAAACTTTCTGTGGAGTTGAGGTCCTGGGTTCAAATCCCACCAAGGAGCTTGTATGTTCTCCCCGTGTTTGCGTGGGTTTCCTCCGGGTTCTCCGGTTTCCTCCCACACTCCAAAGACATACTGATAGGGAATGTAGATTGTGAGCCCCAATGGGGACAGCGATGATAATGTCTGTAAAGTGCTGTGGCTATATAAGTGAGTAAAATAAATAAATGTTAGTACTGGAGCTGGTATAACTGATAATAAGCCCCAATTCCTGCCAAGGCATGTGTCATCATTATATACTGCACATAATGGTAAATTATAGATGTCCTACTCTAAAACTATTTTGTGTGTAACCCAATCACTTTCAATTATCATTCTTCCTTTTTGGTGAAACCTCTTTTCAAGACCCACATCAAAGCAACCTCTAAAGTAAGAAAAATTGAATGAGATCTGTCCTTCCTAAAGCAAAACAAGTGAAAGGAACAAAGGTCATCAGCACTTAAGCACTGCGTGAGAAAAAAACACCTTGAATGGCTTACAACCCCACAGAAAGGTTAGGACAATAATCCCACGCTTTCCATGGAGCTTCAGAGACCAAGCTAAGGAAGCTCAATATAACTCAGAGCCATAAAGGTCAACATGACCCTCACAAAATAAGATGTCTAACAAGGACTAATGATGGCTGTGCTGCACAAAGCCCTACCTCCATCTCTAATAGTGGCCCTAAACCCAATATTCCAGTCTACATAGATACAAAGAGAGAACCTCATGTTTTACAACATCTAGAGTAACTGTTGAGTTGACTTCTGTTTGTCCAGAAAAGCAGAAGATAATCTATAGATTTCTAAATGCCAATGACCTATTTATCATAGTCATCAAGATGTCTAGACCATACATGAAGCTATTAGGGAATAAAGGAGTAAAAATGGCGCTTGTAATCAAATATTGAAGATGTCCTCTATCTGATAAAGAACAGAGTACATGATGCGCCTCCAGAACAGACACTTAATGGCCTCAGACTTTACAACATCTCCGCCAGACTCAGGAAGTAAAGCATGGCAACATTAACCCTTTGCAAGGAAGGGCTCCATAATCAAACACTTCATTTTTGGTATTTTTTATAATATAGCTTGAAAGCCGCATACATTTATGACATGCTGACCAATATGTCAGCATCTATATTCATTATAAATACTCCATGATCTTCTGGAATGATTTATGTAACAACCAGGGAGACAATTAGGGTCATGTAGTGACCACACAGTTGTCAGCACTAATACTTTAAATTGCTACCGTGACTGACCTCGAGGTCTCCACTATACAACAGAGCGTCAAAATGTGATATACACCTGCAATAAGTCACATTACTGAGCCGCAGGACACGAAAAGCCTAGGACTGCCCTGAAGAAGACTGGACATAAGGATGCCATGCTGGAAGGGGAATCATAGCATGTAGGGGTTTGGTAAGGACATGCTGGGTGCGAACAGAAGCACCTGCAAAAATACAAAGAAATGATATAGACAAGGCTAAATCTGATAGTCACAGCCAGCTGCAGATAAGCACAGTACAGCTCCTGTGACAGACAGAGGATCTGGACAACTGGACAACTGTCCCAGGACCTGAGGTGAGAGGACAGATGATGACCAGTAAGGTTCTGTCACTGATTATCCAAGTTCTTGGCTCATTATTCACCTGGTCAGAGCAGACTTTTTAATACATTCCTTCATTGTTTTTAACACAATTTGTCCAAACCGGTTTGTCTGCATTTGTGTGGCTCATATTATGTCTTATTTGCCCCATTTAAGGAGCATTAGATTTAACAAACACTTCCTGCAATAAAGTGGACTTTTCTGGGGAAGTCCCCCAAAACAAGAAGTATACAAAACTGAAAAACTTCAGAACTGTCTGCAGGAGAAGCACTGTGGAAAAAACACACCGTCAGAGGAAGAAAGGGGAAATTCCTGCCTTGTTTGCCATCTGAAAAAAAACAAAGCAAAAGGCAGCACCTGCTCCTCCATGCATCATCAGCCGAGGAGTAACCACAAGCACAACAAACAAGCGCTTTCCATGGGGATCTGTGCATGGCCCGAACTGTGCGTCTACTGTGTACATACACGGCCCTACACGTACCCGCTTTATACATACACTGCCCTACACGTACCCGCTCTATACGTGCACGGCCCTACACGTACCCGCTCTATACCTGCACTGCCCTACACGTACCCGCTCTATACGTGCACTGCCCTACACGTACCCGCTCTATACATACACTGCCCTACTCGTACCCGCTCTATATGTGCACTGCCCTACACGTACCCGCTCTATACGTGCACTGCCCTACACGTACCCGCTCTATACGTGCACGGCCCTACATTTACCCACACTATACATAAACTGCCCTACACGTACCCGCTCTATACGTGCACTGCCCTACACGTACCCGCTCTATACGTGCACTGCCCTACACATACCCGCTCTATACGTACACTGCCCTACACGTACCCGCTCTATACGTACACCGCCCTACACGTACCCGCTCTATACGTGCACGCTCTATACGTACACTGCCCTACACGTACCCACTCTGTACGTGCACGGCCCTACATTTACCCACACTATACATAAACTGCCCTACACGTACCCGCTCTATACGTGCACGGCCCTACATTTACCCACACTATACACAAACTGCCCTACACGTACCCGCTCTATACGTGCACTGCCCTACACGTACCCGCTCTATACGTGCACTGCCCTACACGTACCCGCTCTATACGTGCACTGCCCTACACGTACCCGCTCTATACGTGCACTGCCCTACACGTACCCGCTCTATACGTGCACTGCCCTACACGTACCCGCTCTGTACGTACACTGCCCTACACGTACCCGCTCTATACGTACACTGCCCTACACGTACCCGCTCTATACGTGCACGGACCTACACGTACCCGCTCTATACGTACACGGACCTACACGTACACTGCCCTACACGTACACTGCCCTA
Organism: Phyllobates terribilis; assembly: GCF_046119375.1. Classification (NCBI taxonomy): domain Eukaryota; kingdom Metazoa; phylum Chordata; class Amphibia; order Anura; family Dendrobatidae; genus Phyllobates; species Phyllobates terribilis. Next base: position 595,474,245 of record NW_027362765.1, on the reverse strand, counting down.
CACGTACCCGCTCTATACGTACACTGCCCTACACGTACCCGCTCTATACGTACACTGCCCTACATGTACCCACTCTATAAGTACACTGCCCTACATGTACCCTCTGAGTATGTACACTGTCCTACATATATCTGTTCTACACGTTCAAAGTTATATACGTATCCTGCTCTACATCTAGACATATACTGCTCTATATGTATCTGCTGTACATTTACATATACTTTGCTCTATATATAAATGTACACTGCTCCATATGTACCTTGCTCTGTACCTACACTACTCTACAGGTAACACAGCATTTGGATCACAGCAGAGATCCCCCTGTCCAGACTCATACAAATAAAACAACAATGGTAGAGTTCTGTTCTACCGTATCACACGACACACTGAAGATCTGCAGAAGAGCTCAAGTGATCATTGTGCAGTTTGTGATCACACAATGGTTGGACCAGACTGCAGCCATACGTTATGCATTGGCCAATGTAATGTTGAGGCTCAGGTCCACCATCACTGAGTTCTGTCAATTGGCTTCTTCCACTTCTATAAACGTTCACGTTGCCATGTCATGTGGATGCCAGTCTACAGTCAGATGTGCCCACTGTCAGGGTTTTGGATGTGACGTGTTGATCCTCAGTGAAGGTGGGCTTCTGATATTTTATGAAAAATTCAGCTCTACTAAATAAGTACAAAACCAAACTATTGACTTACATGGCAACCACTGAGTGACCCAGCTGTGTCTACCAAAGAGATTACTGTGATGGATCTACTATACAAAGGCGCCTTCAATAATCACCTGTTACATAGGGCTGCCAAAGCCCTGCTGCCCACTCACATGGTAGAGGGAATTCCTGATGCCCCCTATAGACAGACAGACAGACATCAAACAATATGTACAGCCTAAGAAATGCAAGAGAGTATATAGAAATATGTGCTAAACAGATCTCCTATTACTAAGCCCCCACTGCCGGATCCTGGGAGATGAGACTGCTCAGGGACCCCTGCTCCCCCCAATCACTGCCTATCTGCTACATGAGGGACCCCCTGCTCCCCCCAATCACTGCCTGTCTGCTACATGAGGGACCCCCTGCTCCCCCCAATCACTGCCTGTCTGCTACATGAGGGACCCCCTGCTCCCCCCAATCACTGCCTGTCTGCTACATGAGGAACCCCCTGCTCCCCCCATACACGCCTGTCAGCTACATGAGGGACCCCCTGCTCCCCTCATACACCGCCTGTCAGCTACACGAGGGTCCCCCTGCTCCCCCCAATCTCTGGCTGTCAGCTACATGAGGGACCCTCTGCTCCCCCCAATCTCTGGCTGTCAGCTACATGAGGGACCCCCTGCTCCCCTCATACACCGCCTGTCAGCTACATGAGGGACCCCCGCTCCCCCCAATCTCTGGCTGTCAGCTACATCAGGGACCCCCTGCTCCCCCCAATCTCTGGCTGTCAGCTACATCAGGGACCCCCTGCTTCCCCCAATCTCTGCTTGTCAGCTACATGAGGGACCCTCTGGCCACTGGTTGAGTGTGCAGCCCCCTGACATCTCCTGCCCTCCAGAATCCATTCATTCTCCAATCAGCCCAATTCACTGCACATTCCTGAGCGCAGCGGATAGACACAGATGAGAAATCCCGAGCGATTCTCTCCCATTCATTCTCCGGGTGGGAATCACCAATATCTGAGCCCGAGAGCGGGCACAGAGTGGGCACTTACCCTCATGGCTGGCACCATACGCATAGGGGTGCTGGGGTCTTCAGCTCTGCACGGACGGAGAGAGGCTTCCTTGGCAGCGGAGCCGTCAGGCTGTCAGCATTATTCCGGGGCTGTCTGCCCTCCCGCCACTCTGTGTGTGAATAGCTCCCTAAAATCCAGCAGCAGCAGGGCTGCGAGTCTGTGCGCCTCTCCTGCCGGTGTGGGAGCCGTGTACAGTGTGGAGCCGTGTACAGTGTGGAGCCGTGTACAGTGTGGAGCCGTGTACAGTGTGGGCTCCTGCCGGTGCAGCTCATACACAGCTCGCAGTGTGGCTGCTTTCTTTTGTAGCCGTGCTGCTGTGTGATCCCCTCAGTCCCTCCTCCTGCCTTTTTAGGAAGCTCATGCGCCCATACAACAGGTTCCCCTGACTCTCCCCGCCCTCCTGCTGTGTGCTGGGGCACAGGATCACGGGTGACACATCCACTCAGGGCATCCTCCACCGCATGAGTGAGTGTGTGTGTGTGTCTGTGTGTGTGTTTGTTTGTGTGTGTGTGTGTATATACACTGCTCAAAAAAATAAAGGGAACACTCAAATAACACATCCTAGATCTGAATGAATGAAATATTCTCATTGAATACTTTGTTCTGTACAAAGTTGAATGTGCTGACAACAAAATCACACAAAAATCATCAATGGAAATCAAATTTATTAACCAATGGAGGCCTGGATTTGGAGTCACCCCCAAAATTAAAGTGGAAAAACACACTACAGGCTGATCCAACTTTGATGTAATGTCCTTAAAACAAGTAAAAATGAGGCTCAGTATTGTGTGTGGCCTCCACGTGCCTGTATGACCTCCCTACAACGCCTGGGCATACTCCTGATGAGGTTGTGGATGGTCTCCTGTGGGATTTCCTCCCAGACCTGGACTAAAGCATCCGCCAACTCCTGGACAGTCTGTGGTGCAACGTGACGTTGGTGGATGGAGCGAGACATGATGTCTCAGATGTGTTCAATCGGATTCAGGTCTGGGGAACGGGCGGGCCAGTCCATAGCTTCAATGCCTTCATCTTGCAGGAACTGCTGACACACTCCAGCCACATGAGGTCTGGCATTGTCCTGCACCCCCACACCATTACTGACACACTGCCAAACCGGTCATGCTGAAGGATGTTGCAGGCAGCAGATCGCTCTCCACGGCGTCTCCAGACTCTGTCACGTCTGTCACATGTGCTCAGTATGAACCTGCTTTCATCTGTGAAGAGCACAGGGCGCCAGTGGCGAGTTTGCCAATCCTGGTGTTCTGTGACAAATGCCAAGCGTCCTGCACGGTGTTGGGCTGTGAGCACAACCCCCATCTGTGGACGTCGGGCCCTCATACCACCCTCATGGAGTCGGTTTCTAACTGTTTGTGCCGACACATGCACAATTGTGGCCTGCTGGAGGTCATTTTGCAGGGCTCTGGCAGTGCTCCTCATGTTCCTCCTTGCACAAAGGTGGAGGTAGCGGTTCTGCTGCTGGGTTGTTGCCCTTCTACAGCCCCCTCCACGTCTCCTGGTGTACTGGCCTGTCTCCTGGTAGCACCTCCAGCCACTGGACACTACACTGACAGACACAGCAAACCTTCTTCCCACAGCTCGCATTGATGAGCTATCCTGGATGAGCTGCACTACCTGAGCAACTTCTGTGGGTTGTAGAGTCCGTCTCCTGCTACCACGAGTGTGAAAGCACAACCAACATTCAAAAGTGACCAAAACATCAGCCAGAAAGCATTGGTACTGAGATGTGGTCTGTGGTCCCCACCTGCAGAACCACTCCTTTATTGAGTGTGTCTTGATAATTGCCAATAATTTCTATCTATTGTCTATTCCATTTGCACAACGGCATGTGAAATTGATTGTCAATCAGTGTTGCTTCCTAAGTGGACAGTTTGATTTCACAGAAGTTTGATTTACTTGGAGTTATATTCCGTTGTTTAAGTGTTCCCTTTATTTTTTTGAGCAGTGTATATGTGGCGCCCCTGAGGGTTCGGTCGCCACAGAGGTGTTGAATCTCACCCAGAGGTGTGGTATCTCACTCTCAGGTAAGGAAGGAGTATGGCTCAGGACCCTAACACTACATTCACTACACCACATTTCCGGGGGACAGGGCGACAATGCTCCTGTGGGGAAGCACAACTGTCCCTGATCCCTGGCTGGAGTGGGGAGGAACCACCTAGAGAGGGGGAACTAGGTAGTGGATGGGTGGAGGACGTAGATCCTGGGAGCACTGTACAGCAGGCCGCCCACACCAGCCATCAGGAAGGTAGCCACATAGGGCCTGGGGGCGGAACACACGTCGCCCGCCAAGGCCCGAGGACACTGGACAGAGGTGCCGCTAGGTGTGGGATACAAGGAGAGAGGCCAGAGAAAGGTACACAGAATGGGGTCCTGAAAAGTGCTCTGGAGATACCTGAGGGTGGACTGAGCCCCTCGCTGAGTACGCACAGCACGACGTGGGAAGTTATGATCTGCAGTGTAACTTGGAAACTGATAACCGTGAGTAAAGACCTTGGGACTGCATCATCTTGTCTCCGTGTTTCTTACCGCGCCAGCACTCACTGCACTGGGACGCTCCGCACAACCACCATCATTCACCTGCGCTGCCCTGAAGCTACACTCTTCCTGTGGGGAGTTATACTACTCTTGCTGCACATACCACCAGCTTCAGTGGACCGCTCTGCAGTGGCAGTTCTTCATAACCTTAATCCACAGGTGGCATAGTCGGACTATATAACAGAGACCCATAGACTACCCTTGGTTTGACCGCCCTGGGTCACGGACCGGGTCACCGCCACGGTGACTACAACCCCAGCGTCTACAGGCCCGGCTCCGGGTACCCCACGGCCCAGGGGGCGCGTCAACTTTGGCTTAGTCTGCAGGATACGTAACCCACCCGCTACCATCGGGTATTGTGTGCCTAAGAGACTGTGTTTTCTACTGAATGTGGTGTCCACCCCTGAAGAACGGACGCCATTATGTGTCAGCCAAACAACAACCAAAGGTCGCCTCCCATCGTGGGCCAGGTCCCAGAATGGCGCCAAAAGCGGGGCCCGCCTCAACCAGCAGTGATCATGTATGTGGATGTGTCCATCGACGTGCGGGGGCTGCCCTTGGAGGTGACCGACAGCAGACTGCCCTGGGACCGCCCTCGAAAGGGGAGGGGAGGCAAGAAAACGGAGATACAGGGTGTGGTCTGGACCAGTCGAGGCAGGCCGCACCCGGGAAAGGAGATGGACCGTGGCAGCCCCGGAGACCCTGCCAGCGCCATGCTGCCGGCCGAAGCGCCTCATACCCTGGAGGAGCTGGTGGCCAAGCTTCCCCGGGAGAATACCAAGTTCCTCCACGCCGGCATGGATGATCTGGGCCGGAGGATGGCCAGGGCGCAGTGAGATGCCATCGCGGACTGGAAGAAGGAGATGGAGCAGAGGATGGCGGCCCGGCAGCCTGTGACGCTGCCCAGCACCAGCAGCGCCCCAGCCTCCGAGGACCGGGATCAGGATCAGGAGACCGCGTCTGACGCAGGAGCGGCCGCAGGAGCAGGTAGGAGAAGTTCTCCTGTGCCGGACGCTGTAAGCGTCGACCTGCCCCTGGGCCCCCTGGTGGAGTCGCAGATCCCGGGCGTCACCGAAGCAGCCCCACTCCCGACGCCAGAGCCAGGCCCTTTAAACCAGGGCGAGACCGCCATGTGCCCACCATGCGTGTACCAGGACGCGCAAGCTCCAAATGCCCTCCGGACCCCGGAACCAGCTCCAGCCACCAGCGACGCCGGCCCGCTCCTAGGTCCGTTGCAGGAGCCGCATCCTCCGACATCCGAACGGGTGTGCGGACGCTCCCCCTGGGACTGGTCCGCGGAGGTGGAGGACCAGCGGCCTTCACTCCTGTCCGCTCCACAGGCCGCCGCCGCCGCTTCCCAGGTACCGGAGGAGGAGGCCCAATTTGAGTGGAAGCACTCAGGGGAAGATCTAATGGGGTTCTCCCAGGAGACCAGGGCAGCTGCAGCACGCCGCAAGGAATTCTGCCACCAACAGCTGCTCAAGTTTGAGAAGGAGCGGAAACAACGGCGTGAGCGATGAGCGCGACTTGAGGCGAGCAATCTGGAAGAGAAGGCCCGGACCCGCCATGACAAGCGAGCGGCTCGTGGTCCCAGAATTACCGGGACCGTAGTGAAGTTCGACTTGGACCCGGGATGGGGGTTCATCTGGGACCAGCCGTCAGACATGGACCTCTTCGTAAACAGAAGGGACATGGAGTCCCGCCTGCCAGAGGGACACCCAGATCGAGACCTGTATCCCCGGAACACCATGTCCTACACCAGGCACCGAGGAGTCAGGGGCTGGTATGCCCTACATGTCCACCGGGTGGAGACAGAGTCCCACCATGCTGAAGACCCGGCTGGGTGAGCCCGTGATGAACCAGAGTCTTCCCACAGGGAGCACCATTACTGAATACAGTAGGTGGGGCAGAACTTTAAAAGATGTAAATGAGTTACCCGTGAGGGTATGCAGGGACATTACAAGTTAATGGTTTATCCAGTTGCCCGTAAGGGTGTAATCAAAAGTTGCAAGGTTTCATTTAAAGTTGCCCGGAAAGGGTCCAAAGACTAACCGGCTGAGGACTGGGAGCAGCCACTTCTTGTAGATAGTTGCGCCTCTTCAGGTGCCCCTTATTGGTTTTATAAGAACTACAATGAGTACCTCAGAACAAAAACCCGTTGGAGGTGGCCAAAGACGAGGTCCAGCATCTGGATCATCTAAGCTCTGCAGCCACCACAGGGCCTCCGTTGAGGGTTTGGGACGGGTCCCTCATGTTCCTGCTTGCAAGTTTGCACCTTATTGAAAAAAAAAATAAAAATGGACACCTGGTTGCAGACATTACTGTGACCGGCTGACCAAAAAAAAAAAAAAAAAAAAAAGTTTAGTTGAAAATGTGTTGATGTCAAGAATGTTTATGACGGAAGTGTTTTATACGCGAAAGGAATGTTTATAATGTCTTATATATGTGAAGAAATGTTTTATATGAAAAGTTTTATATGCAGAAAATGTTTTATAAGATATCAGAGAAAAAGAGTTCCAGAATGTCTTATGTGAGAAAGAAAAATGTTACTAAAAGTGCATTTATAATGTTTTGATAACTAGTAACGTTAAAAGAAGTATGCCTCCTATAAAGGGAAGATGTGTTGTTTACAATCTTATATGAGGATGCATCCAAAAAGTTTTGCATGTCCTTATTTACTCTGTCTTTTACTCTGTTCCAGCCCGCGGATGTGCTGTGTTTTACCAGGGGGGGGTGTTGCGCCCCTGAGGTTTCGGTCGCCACAGAGGTATTACATCTCACCCAGAGGTGGGTATCTCACTCTCAGGTAAGGAAGGAGTATGGCTCAGGACCCTAACACTGCATTCACTACACCACATTTCCGGGGGACAGGGCGACAATGCTCCTGTGGGGAAGCACAACTGTCCCTGATCCCTGGCTGGAGTGGGGAGGAACCACCTAGAGAGGGGGAACTAGGTAGTGGATGGGTGGAGGACGTAGATCCTGGGAGCACTGGAGTAGGAGGTATAAAAGTAAGGAACCATTTTGGTTCAAGGAGAGTTGGTTAGTGAGTAGAGGAGAAGTGACAAGGAGCAGAGGCTCTGTATGGGCTCTGCTCCACAGGCAGGCCTAGTCAAGAGGCCTGAGCCTGAAGGAGGAAGGAGAGGAAAGAGGGAGCAGGAAGGCTCCAGGAAAGGAACCAAAGGGACCCCAGGGCTACGGGCCGTGCAGCTGCCACCCGTACGCCCACCGCTGCCAGGAGGTAGAGGGGTCAGGCCAGAAGAAAGGGAACTGGATCCCTCAGCCAGCAGAGACTACAGGGCTCAACTGGGAACCGGAGGCTGCAGCACTTTAAGTACAGCAGGCTGCCCACACCAGCCATCAGGAAGGTAGCCACATAGGGCCAGGGGACGGAACACACGTCGCCTGCCAAGGCCCGAGGACACTGGACAGAGGTGCCGCTAGGTGTGGGATACAAGGAGAGAGGCCAGAGAAAGGTACACAGAACGGGGTCCTGAAAAGTGCTCTGGAGATACCTGAGGGTGGACTGAGCCCCTCGCTGAGTACGCACAGCACGACGTGGGAAGTTATGATCTGCAGTGTAACTTGGAAACTGATAACCGTGAGTAAAGACCTTGGGACTGCATCATCTTGTCTCCGTGTTTCTTACCGCACCAGCACTCACTGCACTGGGACGCTCCGCACAACCACCATCATTCACCTGCGCTGCCCAAAAGCTACACTCTTCCTGTGGGGAGTTATACTACACTTGCTGCACATACCACCAGCTTCAGTGGACCGCTCCGCAGCGGCGGTTCTTCATAACCGCAATCCACAGGTGGCGTAGTCGGACTATATAACAGAGACCCATAGACTACCCTTGGTTTGACCGCCCTGGGTCACGGACTGGGTCACCGCCACGGTGACTACAACCCCAGCGTCTACAGGCCCGGCTCCGGGTACCCCACGGCCCAGGGGTTGCGTCATATATATATATATATATACACATACACAGTACAGATACATACATACAGTGCCTACAAGTAGTATTCAATCCCCTGCAGATTTAGCTGGTTTGATAAGATGCAAATAAGTTAGAGCCTTCAAACTGCAAACGAGAGTAGGTTTTATGAACAGAAGCATAAATCTTACAAACCAAAAAGTTATGTTGCTCAGTTGAATTTTATTAAATTTTAAACATAAAAGTGTGGGTCAATTATTATACAACCCCTATGTTTAATATTTTGTGGAATAACCCTTGTTTGCAATTACAGCTAATAATCGTCTTTTATAAGACCTGATCAGGCCGGTACAGGTCTGTGGAGTTATCTTGGCCCACTCCTCCATGCAGATCTTCTCCAAGTTATCTAGGTTCTTTGGGTGTCTCATGTGGACTTTATTCTTGAGCTCCTTCCACAAGTTTTCAATTGGGTTAAGGTCAGGAGACTGACTAGGCCACTCCAACACCTTGCCTTTTTCCCTATTGAACCAGGCCTTGGTTTTCTTGGCTGTGTGCTTTGGGTCGTTGTCTTGTTGGAAGATGAAATTACGACCCATCTTAAGATCCTTGATGGAGGAGCAGAGGTTCTTGGCTAAAATCTCCAGGTAGGCCGTGCTATCCATCTTCCCATGGATGCGGACCAGATGGCCAGGCCCCTTGGCAGAGGAACAGCCCCACAGCATGATGCTGCCACCACCATGCTTGACTGTAGGGATGGTATTCTTGGGGTCGTATGCAGTGCCATCCAGTCTCCAAATGTCACGTGTGTGGTTGGCAGCAAAGATCTCGATCTTGGTCACATCAGACCATAGAACCTTGAACCAGTCTGTCTCAGATTCCTCCAAGTGATCATGAGCAGACTGTAGACGAGCCTTGACATGACGCTTTGAAAGTAAAGGTACCTTACGGGCTCGTCTGGAACGGAGACCATTGCGGTGGAGTACGTTACTTATGGTATTGACTGAAACCAATGTCCCCACTGCCATGAGATCTTCCCGGAGCTCCTTCCTTGTTGTCCTTGGGTTAACCTTGACTCTTCGGACAAGCCTGGCCTCGGCACGGGAGGACACTTTCAAAGGCTGTCCTGGCCGTGGAAGGCTAACAGTAGTTCCATAAGCCTTCCACTTACGGATGATGCTCCCAACAGTGGAGACAGGTAGGCCCAACTCCTTGGAAAGGGTTTTGTACCCCTTGCCAGCCTTGTGACCCTCCACGATCTTGTCTCTGATGGCCTTGGAATGCTCCTTTGTCTTTCCCATGTTGACCATGTCTGAGTGCTGTTCACAAGTTTGGGGAGGGTCTTAAATAGTCAGAAAAGGCTGGCAAAAGAGATCTTTAATCCACACATGTGAAGCTCATTATTCTTGGTGCCTGAACTACTTCTTAATACTTTAGGGGGACCAAACAGAATTCTTGTGGTTTGAGGGGTTGAATAATAAATGACACTCTGAATTAACTTTTTACGTTTTAAAAAAAAACAAAAAAACAAAAACAAAATTTGCTGCAGTGCATTTCCCACTTCCAGGCTGATCTACAGTACAAATGTCACAATGCCAAGTTAATTCTGCATGTGTCAACCAGCTAAATCTGCAGGGGGTTGAATACTACTTGTAGGCACTGTATACACACCAGGGAAGCCAACCATCCAGAAATTCCAGGACAATCCGTAAGAATGGGCACTTTTCATCCATGTTCATATAAAGATTTTAAGGCCTTGGTGAATTTTTTGAAGTGAAAGAAACTTATTCTGATTATTCTGACTGTAATCATCATTTTATAGCTTATAGAGAATGCAGCTGATGTCTCCACATGAAAATTATGGGCTGTAGACTTGGATCACTTACAATCATAATGATTTCTATTTTGTTTTACAATGTGTCCGTAAATAATATTGTCTGTCCATGATTTATTGATAAGCTGTCCAGAAAAAATAAAAAGTCACGTTGGCAACCGTGATACACACACAAGCACACACTCACTTATACAGTCATAATACATATACAGTTAAGTCCATATATATTTGGACAAAGACAACATTTTTCAAATTTTGGTTCTAGACATTACCACAATGAATTTTAAACAAAACAATTCAGATGCTGTTGAAGTTCAGATTTTTAGCTTTCATTTGAGGGTATCCACATTAAAATTGGATGAAGGGTTTAGGAGTTTCTGCTCCTTAACATGTGCCACCCTGTTTTTAAAGGGACCAAAAGTAATTGGACAGATTAAATAATTGTAAATAAAATGTTCATTTCTAGTACTTGGTTGAAAACCCTTTGTTGGCAATGACTGCCTGAAGTCTTGAACTCATGGACATCACCAGACGCTGTGTTTCCTCCTTTTTGATGCTCTGCCAGGCCTTCACTGTGGTGGTTTTCAGTTACTGTTTGTTTGTGGGCCTTTCTGTCTGAAGTTTAGTCTTTTACAAGTGAAATGCATGCTCAATTGGGTTGAGATCAGGTGACTGACTTGGCCATTCAAGAATATTCCACTTCTTTGCTTTAATAAACTCCTGGGTTGCTTTTGCTTTATGTTTTGGGTCATTGTCCATCTGTAGTATGAAACAACGACCAATCAGTTTGGCTGCATTTGGCTGGATCTGAGCACACAGTATGGCTCTGAATAAATCAGAATTCATTTGGCTGCTTCTGTCCTGTGTCACATCATCAATAAACACTAGTGACCCAGTGCCACTGGCAGCCATGCATGCCCAAGCCATCACACTGCCTCCGCCGTGTTTTACAGATGATGTGGTATGCTTTGGATCATGAGCTGTACCACGCCTTCGCCATACTTTTCTCTTTCCATCATTCTGGTAGAGGTTGATCTTGGTTTCATCTGTCCAAAGAATGTTCTTCCAGAACTGTGCTGGCTTTTTTAGATGTTTTTTTAGCAAAGTCCAGTCTAGCCTTTTTATTCTTGATGCTTATGAGTGGCTTGCACCGTGCAGTGAACCCTCTGTATTTACTTTCATGCAGTCTTCTCTTTATGGTAGATTTAGATATTTATTCGCCTACCTCCTGGAGAGTGTTGTTCACTTGGTTGGCTGTTGTGAAGGGGTTTCTCTTCACCATGGAGATTATTCTGCGATCATCCACCACTGTTGTCTTCCGTGGGCGCCCAGGTCTTTTTGCATTGATGAGTTCACCAGTGATTTCTTTCTTACTCAGGTTGTACCAAACGGTAGATTTTGCCACTCCTAATATTGTAGCAATTTCTCGGATGGGTTTTTTCTGTTTTTGCCGCTAAAGGATGGTTTGTTTCACCTGCATGGAGAGCTCCTTTGACCGCATGTTTACTTCACAACAAAACCTTCCAAATGCAAGCACCACACCTCAAATCAACTCCAGGCCTTTTATCTGCGTAATTGAGAATGACATAACGAAGGGATTGCCCACACCTGTCCATGAAATAGCCTTGGAGTCAATTGTCCAATTACTTTTGGTCCCTTTAAAAACAGGGTGGCACATGTTAAGGAGCTGAAACTCCTAAACCCTTCATCCAATTTTAATGTGGATACCCTCAAATGAAAGCTGAAAGTCTGAACTTCAACTGCATCTAAATTGTTTTGTTTAAAATTCATTGTGGTAATGTCTAGAATCAAAATTCGAAAAATGCTGTCTCTGTCCAAATATAGATGGACCTAACTGTATATAAATATATGTATTTATATATATATATATATACAGTATATATACAGTATATATATATATATATATATATATATATATAGGGGTGGGCATGGAATTTGTGCAACTTGTGCCACAGCACTGGAGCTGAAGAGGTACATATATACAAGTGCTTCTCGCTAAATTAGAATATCATGAAAAAGTTAATTTATTTCAGTTCTTCAATCTAAAAAGAGAAACCCATATATGATATAGAGTCATTACATACAGAGTGATCTATTTCAAGTGCTTATTTCTGTTAATGTTGATGATTATGGCTTACAGCCTATGAAAACACAAAATTAACATAAAACACCTGCAAAGGCTTCCAAAGCGTTTAAAAAGGTCCCTTAGTCTGTTTCAGTAGGTTCCACAATCATGGGGAAGACTGCTGACTAGACAGATGTCCAGAAGGCAGTCATTGACACTCTCCACAAGGAGGGTAAGCCACAAAAGGTCATTGCTAAAGAAACTGGCTGTTCACAGAGTGCTGTATCCAAGCATATTAATGGAAAGTTGAGTGGAAGGAAAAAGTGTGGTAGAAAAAGGTGCACAAGCAAACGGGATAACTGCAGCCTTGAAAGGATTGTTAAGAAAAGGCCATTCAAAAATTTGGGGAAGATTCACAAGTAGTGGACTGCTGCTGGAGTCATTGCTTCAAGAGCCATCACACACAGACGTATCCAGGACATGGACTACAAGTGTCACATTCCTAGTATCAAGCCACTCATGACCAATAGACAACGCCAGAAGCGTCTTACCTGGGCCAAGGAGAAAAAGACCTGGACTGTTGCTTAGTGGTCCAAGGTGTTGTTTTCAGATGAAAGTAAATTTTGCATTTCATTCGGAAATCAAGGTCCCAGAGTCTGTAGGAAGAGTGGAGAGGCACACAATCCAAGCTGCTTGAGGTCTAGTGTGAAGTTTCCACAATCAGTGATGGTTTGGGGAGACATGTCATCTGCCTGTGTAGGTCCACTGTGTTTTATCAAGACCAAAGTCAGCGCAGCCGTCTACCAGGACAATTTAGAGCACTTCATGCTTCTCTCTGCCGATAAGCTTTTTGGAGATGGAAATGTCATTCTCCAGCAGGACTTGGCACCTGTCCACACTGCCAAAAGTACCAATACCTGGTTTACACACAACAGTATCACTGTGCTTGATTGCCCAGAAAACTCGCCTGACCTTACCCCATGGAGAATCTATGAGCTATTGTCAAGAGGAAAATGAGAAACACCAGAGCCAGCAATGCAGACGAGCTGAAGGCTGCTATCAAAGCAACCTGGGCTTCCATAACACCTCAGCAGTGCCACAGGCTGATCGCCTCCATGCCACTCCACATTGATGCAGTAATTGATGCAAAAGGAGCCCCGACCAAGTATTGAGTGCATTTACTGAACATACATTTCAGTAGGCCTACATTTTGGATTTTAAAAACATTTTTCAAGCTGTTGTTATAAAGTATTCTAATTTACTGAGATAATGACTTTTGTATTTTCATAGGCTGTAAGCCATAATCATCAACATTAACAGAAATAAACACTTGAAATAGATCACTCTGTTTGTAATGGCTCTATACAATATAGGAGTTTCACTTTTTGTATTGAAGAACTGAAATAAATTAACTTTTTGATGATATTCTAATTTAGTGAGATGCACATGTATGTATGTATATATATATATATATATATATATATATACTGCTCAAACAATAAAGGAAACACTTAAAGAGGTTATCCACTACAGTACATAATGCCCCCATCTATTTAAACAGTGGAAAAAACATTTTTGTAATTACCTTGCGTTGTCTTTATTGGGTGGGGTTTCACCGCACGTCACAGCCCAGCATCCACCGCGCATTTCTCTCTCCTCTGCATTCGTTGGGAAAGTGCGCGGTGGATGCTGGGCTGTGACGTGCGGTGAAACCCCACCCACAGACCATCAATCAGGGGGGGAGCGCGTCACTTAGTCATGCCTGGCTGCTGTTGGGTCACCTGATGCCTGGTGAGAGGTCAGCGATAGCGCCCCTCACAGGCATTAAAGACAACGCAAGGTAATAACAAAAAATCTTTTTTCCACTGTTTAAATAGATGGGGGCATTATGTACTGTAGTGGATAACCTCTTTAAAAACAAAATGTAACTCCAAGTCTTCTGTGAAATCAACCTGTCCAGTTATGATGCAACACTGATTGTGAATCAATTTCTCCTGTGGTTCTGCAGGTGGTGACCACAGACCATTTATCTGTTCTCATCCTTTTTGGCTGTTTTGTTCACTTTTGCATTCTGTCATTGCTCTAAGCCCTAGAGGTACAGTAGCATGAGGCAGTGTCTACAGTACAACCCTCAGAAGTTGCTCAGGTAGTGCAGCTCATCCAGGATGGCACATCAATGTGAGCTGTGGCAAGAAGGGTCACTGTGTCTGTCAGCACAGTGTCCAGAGCATGGCGCAGATACTAGGAGACAGGCCAGTACACCAGTAGATGTGGAGGGGGCCGTAGGAAGAGAACAACCCAGCAGCAGGACCGCTACCTCCTCCCTTGTGCAAGGAGGAACAGGAGGAGCAGAGCCAGAGCCCTGCAAAATGACCTCCAGCAGGCCACTAACATCCATGTGTCTGCTCAAACTGTCAGACACAGACTCCATGAGGGTAGTATGAGGGCCCAGCGTCCACAAGTGGGTGTTGTGCTGAGAGCCCAACACCATGCAGGGCAATTGGAATTTGACAGAAAACAATATTGGCAGATTCGACATTGGCGCCCTGTGCTCTTCACAGATGAAAGCAGGTTCACACTGAGCAAATGTGACAGACATGACAGAGTCTGAAGATGCTTTGGAGAATGTTCTGCTGCCTGCGACATCCTTCAGCATGACCGGTTTGGCAGTGGGTCAGTAATGGTGTGGGGTGGCATTTCTATGCAGGGCCGCACAGCCCTCCATGTGCTTGCCAGAGGTAGCCTGACTGCCATTAAGTACCGGGATGATGTCCTCAGACCCGTTGTGAGACCATATGCTGGTGCAGTGGGCACTGGGTTCCTTCTGATGTATGAGAATGCCAGGCCTCATGTGGATGGAGTGTGTCAGCAGTTCCTGCATGATGAAGTCATTGAAGCTATGGACTGGCCCGCCCGTTCCCCAGACCTGAATCCAATCAAGCACATCTGGGACATCATGTCTCGCTCCATCCACCAACGTCACGTTGCACCACAGACTGTCCAGGAGTTGGAGGATGCTTTAGTCCAGGTCTGGGAGGAGATCCCACAGGAGACCATCCGCACCCTCATCAGGAGCATGCCCAGGCATTGTACTGAGGTCATACAGGCACGTGGAGGCCACACACAATACTGAGCCTCATTTCCTTGTCTTGAGGCATTTCCACTGAAGTTGGATCAGTCTGTAATTTGATTTCCCACTTTGATTTTGAGTATCGTTCCAAATCCAGACCTCCATGGGATATTAATTTTGATTTACATTGATCATTTTTATGTTTTATTGTTCTCAACGCATTCCACAATGTAATGAATAAAGATTTGTAACTGGAATATTTCATTCAGTGATATCTAGGATGTGGTATTTTAGTGATCCCTTTATTTTTTGGGCAGTGTATATGGGCAGACACAGACAGAAGAGGTACATATGTACATATAACAAAGCTGCAACAAAAATCCTACATAGTGGGTGCAAAGCTCTTTGGACACTATCCCATTAGGTCCAATATAATATATGAAGAAAAAGAAATATATATATATTTGTTTATTTTTCTTCATATATTATAGATATAGATATAGATAGTGTATGTGTGGTAATTAGTTAGTACTTTTGTCCTTTAAATTGTAAGGCCACGTTCACACATTCAGTATTTGGTCAGTATTTTACATCAGTATTTTTAAGCCAAAACCTGGAGTGGAACAATCAGAGGAGAAGTATAATAGAAACATCTCACCACTTCTGTATTTATCACCCGCTCCTGGTTTGGCTTACAAATACAGATGTAAAATACTGACCAAATACTGAACGTGTGAACGTGGCCTGAAGTGCTGCAGAATACATGGAAACAATATATAAAGTTTACGGTTATTATACTATCATTATTACGTATTCCAATCCTAAGTAATGCTGTTAATTATGGAGATGACCAATGGAGCCATCATAGTAGATCCTATCCATCTTTCCTAAAGCCCTGTGAAACCCTCCATTATGTGACGCTATGGGAGCAGGATAAATACTCTATAACCAGCAGATTTGCCCTAGGAAGTCTACATGCCCACCTCTGTAGGAGCTACATATAATGGAGGGGATATTAGTTGTCACTTCACCTTCCCAGAAACATATATGCCTAAATTCAGCTGAATGTACATTTTCTGTGTACTGAGCTTGGGAATTATAAGACTAATTACCCTTAAACTGGAAATGCCCATTGGGTGCAATTAGATAGGAGACATTGGTATCTGGCTGACACATAACACTTGTATAGCTGCTCGTGTGAACATCGCAGGTATGCAGGAGCCATGACATTGCAGAGGGGCCTGAATAACTGAGCGCACAGTATTAAGTGCTGGATACAAAGCTGTAGGAGGTGGAAGGATGCACTCAGCCTGGGGTTTATGGACATGTTTTTATTTATTTTGCCATTTAAAAATCTGTTCTCCAATTGAGAAAGAAAGGTGCCGGACTAACAAGTTCTGATTAATGAATAGAATGCTAGGACTGCAGTAAAGACTGACACTGCTGGATAACATCTTAAGCATATTCAGACATTACCAGGATATTGTTTTTAGTAGGTGAGATTATGCTATTTAATTCCATGATACATTTTTCCCAAGCAGGCACGGTATAAATGCTGGCCGAGGTTGATTTCGGTTGCGAGTCCGGAGCAGATAACACCATTAGGTATGCAGCATGTCTACTAGCACCCAGGAGAATCAGATGAGCAGATTGTTAAGCATCTGGAGCAGGTTGGCTTGAACATATAGATAGTTTTGTTTTCATAGGGAAATGTTACATGCCAGTACTTTACCAGCGCAGAGATCTGTGCTCTGGTGAGAACGTGACTCATATTGTTGGCAACAAGAATATGTTTCCCCCTGAAGCTGAGTCACTAAAGGTCCTCACTTTCCCAGCTCTGCTGTAAAATATAATTCATCTTACTTGTTGGTCAAACACAGCATATGTCGCGCCCCCAGGGCAATGGGGTACTCGGAGGGGGAAAGGGATATGTCACAGTGGCTGGCCCGGTCTGTGGCCCAGGGCGGTCAACTAAAAAGGGGGAAAAGTTTATAGGGGGTTTATAGTTTGATCGTGACGCCACCTGTGGTTTCTGGTAATTTGTACCAGCGCTGCTGCAGACCTCTGAGGCAGTTGATAAGGCAGCTGGGATGGAACGGCTCCCCACAGGTGGAGCGGGCCTCAGGGCAGGGTAGAGCTTGATGGTGGGTGGTGTTGGGACTTGTGGTGCAGAGGGAGAGATGGCGCAGCTGAAATAATTGACGGAGGCAGTGCAGTGCAGGCAACCGAGTTTTTACTCACAGTTCTTATGTAAGTTCCAGAGGTACACTGTAGGGGTGCCAGCCTCCCACGTCGCGCTGCGTTCACCAGACCGGGGGTTCAGCTCTTCCTCAGATGTGTCAGGAGTGCTTGACGGAACCCCACTTTCCTTATGTTCCTTGCTAGACCGACTTCTCACGCTGGGTCTTCTCCCTCCTGCCCTGCACTTCCCCACTCACAGTCCGGATCGGGTGCTCTGAAGTCCCTCTGGGCAACCTGGAGTTCCCGGACCTACTTGACCCTCACGGTGACTAAGATGAGGCTGTGGCAAATGCACCATAAAAGTCAGAAGCCTCCGGTTTTTCCAGCCGAGACTTGGAGTAACACGGCTGGTCCAGGGGCCGGTCCCCTTCTTGCGGCCTGATCCCTCTGACACCTGGCAGATTCAAGGTGTACGGGTGCCGTCCTGCACTCACCGTACCCCCTGGGATCCCTTCTGTAGAACCGAGCCTTTCTCCTCTGCTCCCCTCCTGGGCCTCTATCACTAGACCCCACTTGTGGAGCAGAGCTCCTGAAGGGACTCTGCTCCCCTCCTTATTTCTCACTCACTTCTCCACTGACTGACCATTCTGTTCTACCACCTTAAGATGGCTTCCCTTTATATACCTCCTACAATGGTGCTCCCCTACTCTACATCCTCCACCCACACCCACTACTGGTTCCCCCTACCTTTGGTTCCCCCCACTCCAGCCAGGGTCAGGGCTCAGCAGGAACACAGTGCATCTTGCCCTTCCAGCCGGCCTGGAGCAGTGTAGTGTTGAATGTGGGTGTTGGGGTTCCGGGCAGCACTCCCTCCTTACCTGAGAGAAGGAGACACCACACCTCTGGGTGAGGTGCAGTACCTCTGTGGCGACTGAACCCTCAGGGGCGCCACACATACATGACACGCACTGCCATGAGCACACAGTCACATACATCGTGATGGGCGCACTGATAGCACTCCGAGGCCAAAACTGTCACTAACTTAGATGCACAAGAGAACTAGCCCCTGCGGCTGGTATAGGAACACTGACCATGGGCCCATCCTCTCTTGCATGTGTGCAGGGGAAACCTCTACCAGGGTAGCCTGCTCCACAAAAACCATGACATTACATAGGCAGCCATCATCTGGGAAGGAACCACTCAATACAGATTGAATAATGTCAAAACTTCTCAGGGGAGAAGGAGGTGTTTCCAAACAGTAATGGCCTTAGGGTATGTTCACACAAAGTTTTTTGAGGATTTTAAGTGAGTCCTCTCCAAAATCCTCCTAAAAAACATCAAAAATACACTTTGAATACTTGTCCAATTCATTATAATAAAATATCCACTTTGCTGTTCATAATCCAAATTTTTCGAGTGTTTTTTTGTTTTCAGGCAAGATTTTAAAAACCTCAAACCTCACTATTGAAAAAAGATGTCACTTCTTTTGAGGCAGATTCCTCATGGAATGATGATTGACACTGGGAATGCAAAATAGGCTGCAAAACCCCATGTGGAAAAAAGAGGAATGATCCCAACCAGCTTCAAAAAACTCTTCAGATTAAGAAAAGCAGCATGCCCTGAAGTGGAATCCTCTAAAAAAACTTGTGGGCTTCTTCCGATGATGATGCCTTGTGTGGTGCCTTCTATTGGCACTGCTCCCTCTCATAGATGCCATACAATAAGTGCTGTCCAATATCTTACCAATAGCCATACAGTGGGAAAATGCCACTAGCACCGGTGATAAATAACAATCCTATAAAGTGCTTCTGCTCTGCCTAAATAGATAAAAATAACACCATACCGGGCTCAAATACTAATAACATACTATTTCTAAATAACATCCATGAATTATTCCACATATATAAGTCTAAGGGGTAACGTTTCTCCTTGTGGAGAGTGACATACCAGCTCTGGCATGCCAATGTGTGGCGCCCCTGAGGGTTCAGTCGCCACAGAGGTACTGCACCTCACCCAGAGGTGTGGTGTCTCCTTCTCTCAGGTTAGGAGGGAGTGCTGCCCAGAACCCCAACACCTGCATTCAACACTACACTGCTCCAGGCCGGCTGGAGGGGCAACATGCATGTGCGCAGCTGCTGAGCCCTGACCCTGGCTGGAGTGGGGGGAACCAAAGGTAGGGGGAACCAGTAGTGGGTGTGGGTGGAGGAAGCAGTTTAGTGGAGCACCATGGTAGGAGGTATAAAAGGAAAGCCATCTTAGGGTGGCAGGTGAGATCAGACAGTAGGACAGTCAGTGGAAGACAGTCTGGGAGCAGAGTCTCTTTAGGAGCTCTGCTCCACAAGCAGGGCCCAGTCCTAGAGGCCCCGGATGGGAGCAGTGGAGTAGGCTCCGATCTACAGAAGGGATCCTAGGGGGTACGGCGAGTGCAGGACGGCACCCGTACGCCCCGAATCTGTCAGAAGACAGAGGGATCGTTGGCCGCAAGAAGGGGACCGGCCCCTGGTCCAGTTGACGCGCTCCCTGGGCCGTGGGAGTACTCGGCAGCCGGGCCTCTGCGTATGCCGGTGGGGGATATCACGGTGGCTGGCCCGGTCCATGACCTAGGGCGGTCAGTAAAAAGGGGAATTTATAGGGGATTTGGAAAGTTCCTGACGCCACCTTTGGAATGCGGCAAAAGGGGTGCCGCCGCTGCGGAGCAGTCCTCTGGAGCGGGTGTTACGGCAGCAGGGATGGTGTGGCTCTCCACAGGTAGAGCTAGCTCCAGGGCAGCGTGAGGTGTAATGGAGGATGCTGGGCAGAGACGGCAGGACGGTCCCGGAGGAAAGACGGACACTCACACGGGGCTAAGCTTCAGTACCTTTACTGGTGATGGTGCTGGCACGGTCCAGGGTACTCCGGGTGAAGGGTGCACTTTTGGACTCTCCCCAGTGAGAGGGTATAGGGCCTCCTGATCCGTGGCTTTTCTCGCTAAGCTTCTGGCCTGCCTGGAGCTAGGCCTAGCTTGTTTACTGTCTCTCTCTCCCTTGCACCTGCTGACCTGGTGGTAGGGCCTTCCCTTTGGAGATCACTCTCCCTGGACGCTGGGGCCTCCGTGACTCCTAGCCCTGGTACTGTAGTCAGCGTTTGGCAAACCTGGGACCTGTAGTCCTCCAGGGGTTCCGGTATTCCCTACTGGGTGTAAAGAGTCCCTGTAGGCGCGGACCCGGTGTCCGGTATATATCTCGGGGTGAGCCTGGTATGCTCCTCTGCCCCCTTTGCTATTTCTTCCTTCTCCTCTCGCCTTCGGCCTACTCAAGGCCCTCACTAGGCTTTCACTTGTGCTGTAGGCCTTGGCTCGCCTAAGCACGGCAGCCAGCGTGCTGCCTCTTCGCTGCTCTCCGAGCGTCAGCACGCTCTCAGCTCACTCTGAGCTCTGTCCCTCTCTGTGTCTGAGCAGGCACTGAACACTAGCTGCCTAACTCCACCCTCCCTATATATATCCCTATCTAGGCTCCCTCTGCTGGTCTGAGGTGGTAGGGTGGAGGTGTGTGAATGTGTGAGGGCCTCTTGTGGAGAAGTCCATCCATGCACCCTTCTGGTTCTGTGGCACCAATGCGCAGCAGGGCGCCACACAGCCGTGTTACTTCAGGTCTAGGCTGGGAAAACCGGAGGCTTCTGGCTTATATAGTCAGTTGCCGAAGCCTCATTCTAATCTCCGTGAGGGTCAAGCAGGTCCGGGAACTCCGACGAGACAGGAGGGACTTCAGAGCATCCGAGCGGGATTTAGAGTGGGGAAGCGCAGGGCAGGAGGGAGAGAGACCCAGCGTGAAGACGGTCTAGCTAGGAACACAAGAAAGTGGGGTTCTGTCAAGTACTCCTAACCAGCCTGAGGAAGTGCTGAACCCCTGTCTGGTGAACGCAGCGCGACGTGGGAGGCTGACACCTGTACAGTGCACCAGTGGAACTGTCATAAGAACTGTAAGTAAAAACTTGGATGACTGCACTGCACTGCCTCCGTCCATTCTTTCATCTGCGCCATCTTTCCCTCCCTGCACTACAACGTCCAGCGCAACTCACACTACCCTACACTGCCCTGGAGCAAGCTCTACCTGTGGAGAGCCACACCATCCCTGCTGCCGTAACACCAGCTCCAGAGGACTACTCTTCAGCGGCGGCTCCCTTTAGCCGCAATCCACAGGTGTTACATAGATACATAGTTTATAAGGCTGAAAAAAGACAAGCGTCCATCCAGTTCAGCCTATTTCTTGTGCACTGCAGCTATTCTGCAGCGTTGATCCACGGGAAGGCAAAAAAAACTCATGCGGTATAGGCCAATTTACATCATTGAGGAAAAATTCACTTCCCGACACCAATCTGGCAGTCAGATTAAATCCCTGGATTAATTAACTAAGCATAAGATGTAATTTTATTGTTCTCAAGAAAGGCGTCCAGGCCTCTCTTGAACTCATTAAGTGAGTTGGACATCACCACTTCCTCTCCCAGAGAGTTCCAGAGTCTCACGGCTCTGACCGTAAAGAATCCCCTTCTATGCTGCTGCAGGAACCTCCTTTCCTCCAGACGCATAGTGTGCCCCCTCGTCTTTGTCACCATCCTTGGTATAAACAGGTCATGGGAGGTGGCGTCACAAACTTTCCAAATCCCCTATAAATATTCCCCTTTTTAGTGACCGCCCTGGGCCACGGACCGGGCCAGCCACCGTGATATCCCCCACCGGCATCCAGAGGCCCGGCTGCCGAGTACCCCACGGCCCAGGGGGCGCGTCAAATGTAAAAAGGCTTATTCGCCGTACAATGCTCCTTTGGGAAATATAATATGCAAATTGCCTCTTCAGAGATGAAGAGGACTTGAACTCTATAGCGCCACCTAAAGGAAGCAGCAATTCTACAAGTCACAATCGACCCTTTAACGAGTCTGGCAATATGACTTAGGATAATATCCAAATCAGAATCAAAACACAGTGACTGCAAATTGAGATTCTGATTTGGCTATTATCCTAAGTCATATTGCCAGACTCGTTAAAGGGTCGATTGTGACTTGTAGAATTGCTGCTTCCTTTAGGTGGCGCTATAGAGTTCAAGTCCTCTTCTTCTCTGTAGAGGCAATTTGCATATCCACATATATAGGGACTCAAAAAACTGCTCTATAGGTAAGAAAGATGGCAGGTAGCAGCGGTGTCTCCCTTAGGTGCGCGCTGCCGGTCACATACTCCTAAAGCCCTAAAACCCAGTTGTCTGCCATTATGGGCGTAAGGAAGATTGATATGGATCTCCTCTTTTCTTTAGACGCCTCGGTAATAGGATCATTTAATGTGGGTAGTAATGCAATGTAATAGACCAATGTACAGGCTGTACCGCCACATAACTTAATGGAAATGGCTACAAATGAAAATTACAGAGCTTTTACCCCAAACAAGAGAAGAAACGAGAGCGTGGAGTCGGAATCAATGCTCTCCCACCATACATTAGGGCTTCCCAGGCCATATAGGGGTTTACTGTATTACACTTATTACGATGCTACCAGGAAAGATTGATGTCACTGGTCACGAATTAGAATGATGACATCACTCCGGCAATGGCACTGACAGCCACACAAAAGCTCAGCATCAACAGCACATTTGTAAAAGTAATCATTTCATCGTGCTTTATTCCAATTTATTCAGATGAATACAGAGAGCTTGGGATTTCACAGGGGGAGATTCAGCCCACAGGTACATGTGGGAGGGCGCTGTGGGGGCGAGAATTAGAAAGCCTGCGACTAAGCTCTGTGCATGGCAGTGTATTAAGATACTGTAATGGAAAGAGGAACTGCAAATTAATTGCGATGAAATGGAAATCCTCACACAACGCTCAAAGGGGAATTCTCACATGTACTCGTCGCTTCATTTCTGGAATCACAAAAATTTTCCAAAAACTCCTGACATAAAAGAATAGCGAGAACAAATTTCTAACGAGTTATAGCATGTGACTTTGTAATGAATAAAAACAAATGTTTCTTGTAAGACTGCGGCTGCTGGCATTGCCTCAGTGAGAATCGCAGGTTCTTTCCATCCATAGAACTGATAATATACAGAAGTCACATGATTATGGATCATAAAGGACTGACAGATGTAATGGGAGACTTGTAGCCCGTGTAGAACAATAGTACACTTGTATGATCTCTGTAATATTCTTACATGTGAAGGGGTCTCAGCATATCGAGAGAAAACCCACCTTAATCTAGAGAATGATGTAAACAGCATGTCTCCTATAAAACTTGGCTTGTTGATGTTAATGGGAACAGTGGAACGCTTCGTCCTCCCGGTGATCCCTGGGTTCTGCAAACGTTAGGGCTGATTCAGATGTCCGTTTTCTTCACGTACGTTCTCTACCTTCTAGCTAACAGTCCGTGAAAAAGGGACAGCAGCCCAGATGGCATCTGAGCACTGTCTGGTTTTTTCACAAACCAATAATTGCATTGCATTGCCAATTTTGAGCCAACACTTGGATCAAAACTCGGACCCACTCTTGTGATCATTGGGGGTCCCATTCGTCAGATCATACAGTTATTAACACCTATTCTATGGATAGGTTATGCATTTTGTTTATAGGATTACCTCTGCAACACAGATCGCTGTGAGTTTCTACTAATCAGCTTTTAGGGGGAAGTTTCTAAAGGAAAGGCATTATCCAAGCTGACATCTTCTTTTATAGTGGCAACAGTGGAATACAGAGGGACCAATGATACTTAGGAATCATAACCTGAAAGTCTCAAAGGTCCTTTGTCACTTAAGAAGACACCACTATTATGACAGCTGATAATTATTGGCCCATTATATATAGTGATGCTTGAAAGTTTGTGAACCCTTCAAAATTTTCCATACATTTGCAAAGATTTGACCTAAAACTACACCAGATTTTCACACAAATCCTAAAAGTACATTAAGGACCAAGGTCAAAAAAATAAGAAAAAATATTAGACTTTGTCATTTTTGTAAAAGAGGGAAATGATCCAATATTACATGTATGTGAGTGGTAAAAGTATGTGAACCTTTCCTTTCAGTATCTAGTAGCAACTCCTGGTGCAGCAATAACTGCATCTAAATGTTTTTGAAAAATTGTTGATTAGTCCTGTATGTTGGCTTGGAGGAGATTTAGCCCAATACTCCCTACAAAACAGCTTCAACTCTGTTATGTTGGTGGGTTTTCTCCAATGAACTGCTCATTTCAGGTCGTTCCACAACATTTCTGTAGGATTAAGGTCAGGACTGTGACTTGACCATTCCAAAATTGTAACTGCATTCTTCTGTACCTCTTCATTTGTAGAACGACTTGTGTGCTTGCTGCATGACCGATGTCTTAATTAGATTCAGCTCACTGACAAATATCCTGACATTTTCCTTTAGAATTTGCTGATATAATTAAAAATTCATTGCTCCATCAATGAGGGCAAGCCGTCCTGGCCCAGATACAGCAAAACAGACTCAAATCGATAGAGAGACTTACCCAGTGACTCTAGAGATGGAAAACGACTCTGCCGTACAAACCATGCTCAACTAGGAACCGTTGATCTGTGACGGCCCAAGTACTGACCACCATTGTACAAGGTGTGATAATCTGCTAGATGACATAGCTACAGGGCATTATGGGGAAGCCCGTAAAGCAACATAAAAAGACACATTAGCCCACTCTCTGAAGCTTCAGCAGCGTGGGAAATAGTGCCGGGCAAGTTTTTTATTTTTGCAAACCACAAATCAAATCTCAAAGTGATTCAAATTTAAGTGGAATCGCAAATTTCAGAAAATTCCACTTGAACTTGATCCTCCACAGATCGATCTGCTCATCTCTAGTAATAACGTCCGCGAATTTCCTCCATTTGTACACATTCTGACTATGAATTGGTGGAGTCCAATCTCTTTAGAGATGTTTTTTTAACATTTTTCAGCATGATGAGCCTTAACTACTCTTCTTCTGAGGTCCTCAGAAATCTCATTTGTTCATGCCATGATACACTTCCACAAACATGTTATAAATGTGTAAAATTGCCAAGAGTGGTAGTCATGACCGAGCTGCTGTCCGGTTACGCTCTGGCACTTTACAGGAAAACAGTGTTCCAGTCCCAGTGTGCTCTTAGGTGTAGGGTGCATTACACTCACTTGTAGGCCGCAGGCCTCCACTGTCTCCAGACCTCCGTCCTCAGGAGCCGCTGCACACAATTCAGGGAACACCAAGTTCATTGTGACAAGCAAACGCTTACTGGTCAGTTCAAGATAATCAGGTTGTAACATGTGGGATAGAGCACAGCATTTTATGCTTCTTACTTCTTTAGTACAGCGCATTTTCAGCATTACCACTCATTTGTCCTGGACTATTCCTAAGCCCACTGACTCAGTCAGTCTCAGGAATTTCCTGTCCACTTCAGTAGTGCACTTGAGACCATCCACTTGCCCTTTACGCTGTTTTGCATCCACTGCCCTCTGTATGTCAGAAGACCAGGTACTCTCCCTAGTACCTGGACAGAGCCCTAGGCTCCATACATTGCAAGAATGTCCATAAGGGATATCAGTACGACTTCCCACTGCCCTGAACAATTGGTACATGCTGGCCCTAGTAGGGTACTGTACTTGAACTTGACCTTGTCATGGCACTTCCCCATTTCTGTCATACAAGAAAGTGCCCCCTTTTTACTAACACTAGTACCACCCACTGGCTAGTTCAATCCATTAACTATATCCTATCCTATAGACTAATCCTATTGTCCTTATACCATTTCTAATCCACTTAACTATATGAACAGCACTTACACTATACCAAGTCCAATTCTGTGCTTTTTCTGCACTGTGCACTACTTACATTATACATTAACACTTTACATTACTTACATGCTGTACATTACCATAACACATTATATAAGACACACATCACCATTCACATTACATGTAATACCGCATGACACTATACACATAGCGCGATTGTTATCTTCAGGGCAGGAAGGCAGCAGAGCAATCCACCACTCTTACAACCCCTGGCAAAAATTATGGAATCACCAGGCTCGGAGGATGTTCATTCAGTTGTTTAATGTTGTTGGTAAAAAGCAGATCACAGACATGGCACAAAACTAAAGTAATTTCAAATGGCAACTTTAGGGCTTTAAGAAACACTGAAAGAAATCAAGATTAAAAATGTGGTACTCAGTAAGGGTAATTTTTTTCAGACCAAGCAGAGGGAAAAAATTATGGAATCACTCAATTCTGAGGAAAAAATTATGGAATCATGAAAAACAAACACACAAAAGAACACTCCAATACATCACTAGTATTTTGTTGCACCACCTCTGGCTTTATTAACAGCTTGCAGTCTCTGAGGCATGGACTTAATGAGTGACAAACAGTACTCTTCATCAATCTGGCTCCAACTTTCTCTGATTGCTGTTGCCTGATCAGCTTTGCAGGTTGGAGCCTTGTCATGGACTATTTTCTTCAACTTCCACCAAAGATTTTCAATTGGATTGAGATCCGGACTATTTGCAGGCCATGACATTGACCTTATGTGTCTTCTTTCAAGGAATGTTTCCACAGTTTTTGCTCTATGGCATGATGCATTATCATCTTGAAAAATGATGTCATCATTCCCAAACATCCTTTCAATTGATGGAATAAGAAAACTGTCCAAAATATCAATGTAAACTTGGGCATTTATTGAAGATGTAATGACAGCCATCTCCCCAGTGCCTTTACCTGACATGCAGCACCATATCATCAATGACTGTGGAAATTTGCATGTTCTCTTCATGCAGTCATCTTTATAAATCTAATTGGAACGGCACCAAACAAAAGTTCCAGTCTTCCTTGGTCTACCAGTATGTTTGCCTTTAACAACCTTCCCATGTTGTTTGTATTTGGTCCAGATTTTAGACACAGCTGACTGTGAACAACCAACATCTTTTGCAACATTGCGTGATGATTTACCTTCTTTTAAGAGTTTGATAATCCTCTCCTTTGTTTCAATTGACATCTCTCGTGTTGGAGCCATGATTCATGTCAGTCCACTTGGTGCAACAGCTCTCCAAGGTGTGATCACTCCTTTTTAGATGCAGACTAACGAGCAGATCTAATTTGATGCAGGTGTTAGTTTTGGAAATGAAAATTTACAGGGTGATTTCATAATTTTTTCCTCAGAATTGAGTGATTCCATAATTTTTTCCCTCTGCTTGGTCTGAAAAAAATTACCCTTACTGAGTACCACATTTTAAATCTTGATTTCTTTCAGTGTTTCTTAAAGCCCTAAAGCTGCCATTTGAAATGACTTTAGTTTTGTGCCATGTCTGTGATCTGCTTTTTTTCAACAACATTAAACAACTGAATGAACATCCTCCGAGCCCAGTGATTCCATAATTTTTGCCAGGGATTGTATGCTATGTTCCCACATGTTGTGTTTTGCAGCGTATTTTGCTGCAGATTTTTATGCAAATTTTCAGCTGCGTTTTACAGTACCATCAAAGTCTATGAGAAACCAGAATTCTCTGTTCACACATCTTGTTTTTTTTTTGCTGCATATTTTGTGCCTTGGTTGGGTTTTTGAAAATAGAGCATGTCACTTCTTCAGCGTTTTTTCACCCATAGGAAGGAATGGGTGGTGAAGAAAATGCTGAAAAAACGCACCAAAAATTTTTCAGCGTTTTTGATAGCAAAATAGAATGCGGTTCTTTTTTTTCTCAGAACTTTATATACATGCATAAATAAAGACAAAAGGACAATGAAAAAAATGCATCAAAAACACAGCAAAAATGTAGCAAAATCTGCCGATTTGACGCAGCTGATTTCCTGTCAGATCAGTTTTGCTGCAGATTTCTGACTGAAAGAAAACACATGTGGGAACATAGCCTTAGGCTATGTGCCCACTATGCAGAAATGCTCTGGATTTTTTCCTGAGTGTTTCTGCATCTCTCTGGCAGAAAAAACGCATGCGGATTGTACATGCGGATTGTACATGCGGATTGTACATGCGGATTGTACATGCGGATTGTACATGCGTTTTCCTGCCAGGGACAAGCGGATGTGAAGCGTTCTTCACATGCATTTCCGCAAGCAGGTTGACAAGCGCTTTCCAGGCGATTTTTTAGCATCACTTAGAAAGTGCTTGACAACTTGGTCACACTATATAAATCCATGCAACCGGCATAGATTTATATAGTGTGACCGAAAGAATGGTAAAAAATAAAAAATAAATATATACTTACCTTCTGATGGCCCCCCGGTGTCTTTATTCGATGCGTCTCTGCTTGTCGGCAGCTCGCGGTACACTAAAAAGACCTGCCGATGTCAGCGGTCGCGTGACCTGTCACATGACTAAATGACATCATGGCAGGTCCTTGAGTCCACCGCGATCTGCCGGCAAGCCAGGACAAGGACACCGGGGGCCATCAGAAGGTAAGTATAATGTTTTTTTCACAGGTACTATGGTACCTGGGTCTGGAGGAGAGTCTCCTCTTCTCCAGACCCGGGTACCATCCGCACATTGAAACGCATGTAATCCGCATGTGCAGATGCAGTGATGCGTAATCCATGCGTTCCAATGCAAGTCAATGGCAGCGAAAACGCAGCGCTTACGCAAAATAATTGGTAGTGCTGCGTTTTTTCCGCAGCGGAAATTTCCGCAGCATGTGCAAAGCACATGCGGATTATCATTGGGGAACATGGCAGACCTTCTACCATGCGTTTAAGCGTTTCTGCAGTGGAATTGCCGCTGTAAAAAACGCTTAAAAAACGCATCGTGGGCACACAGCCTTACACATGGGCTGTAAAGATCACTGTTTGGTATATAACTGTTCTTTAGATACAACAGGTCGCCCACTCACATCTGATTGTTATTCCATTGATTGAAAACACCAGAATTTAATTTCACCTTCAAATTATCTGCTAATCTTAAAGGTTCACATACTTTTGCCACTCATAGACATGTGATATTGGATCATTATCTTCGTGTAAAATATGACAAAGTCTAATATTTTTGACTAATTTGTTTAATTTGGTTCTCTTTATCTAGTTTTAGGATTTGTGTGAAAATCGGATGTAGTTTTAGGTCAAATTTATGCAGAAATAAGGAAAATTCTGAAGGATTAACACGTTTTCCGGCACCACTGTATTTTGCATCATTGCCCAAAAACTTCAACACTTCTAAGTTACAGTACTTGCAGGGGTTTTTCTGTGCTGAGAAGAAAAGTTTAAAGTCACTCTTTGGGACTGCAAACTGATGAATTATGATAGTGTGCGCTCTTGCAAAAGGAACACACTCCGGAATGATGGAGAATCGCACGCTGTCACAATTCAGCTGTCTGTGGTCACATAGAGTGACTGCAAACTTCATTTCTCAGCCTGGAAAACGCTTTTAACCTAGTGCTTCTTGTGAAAGCTCCATACGCAGGATTGTGAAGATCTGATATGCAGATTTGTTAGCTGACATTGTTTTATGAAACAATGGAGTCTATACTTGAACTACAGTCCGTAATAAACAGCAGCCTCCAATCTACAGACATGTCTTGGGACAACCACTATGATATCTATGACAGCAGAAAGGAAAAGGCTCTTTATTGTCTAACACTCAATAAATAATTTTATTTTTAACTCCAGACACTATACAAGAGATTGGCTGAGATACAACACAACCTAGAAAAAAAACAATGAATAGATTCCCTGCAGTAAGTAATTAACTAGTAATAAAACATGTGAAGAGCCATCCTGGTGGGGTACACCTTGTCGTGGTGGGATGGCATTTATGCTTTTTTGATAAAAAAATGTCAACTAAGTACCTTATGTTATTTACATGTATTACTAACTATTTACTTGCTGTAAGGTCTCCATTGTCTTTTTTTCTAGCTTTTGCCTTTGCTGACCCCAGTGTGAATGTGCACCTATATACTACACTTATACCCATGTTTTCAATTTTGTTTTAAGATATAACAATGTGGGCGTATCTTTAAGATGACCCCCAATTTGTGTTTGGTTGTAATCTGTCCCCCAAATGAAAGCTGGAAGAAAGGGCTATGATGCTTGCGCCTGCCTCAAGGCATCTTTTTATTAATACAATTGGTTTGATAATGCGGTTGAAACCATTACTTGCCATTAATATGTCAGGTACTGCAGTAAAGTGGCTGATCTGTGAGGGTCCTGCAGTGTCAGAAGAGGACACATATGTACATACAGTGCAGACCAAAAGTTTGGACACACCTTCTCATTTAAAGATTTTTCCGTGCTTTCATGACTATGAAAATTGTACATTCACACTGAAGGCATCAAAACTATGAATTAACACATGTGGAATTATATACTTAACAAAAAAGTGTGAAACAACTGAAAATATGTCTTATATTCTAGGTTCTTCAAAGTAGCCACCTTATGCTTTGATGACTGCTTTACACACTCTTGGCATTCTCTTGATGACCCTGTGCGCAGTATGGGGGGACGGGGACCCTGTGCGCAATATGGGGGGACGGGACCCTGTGCGCAGTATGGGTGGACGGGACCCTGTGCACAGTATGGGGGGACGGGGACCCTGTGCGCAGTATGGGGGGACGGGACCCTGTGCGCAGTATGGGGGGACGGGGACCCTGTGCGCAGTATGGGGGACCATGTCTGCAATATGGGGGACCTGGATGGGAGACCATTTCTGCAATATGGGGGACCTGGATGGGAGACCATTTCTGCAATATGGGGGACCTGGATGGGAGACCATTTCTGCAATATGGGGGACCTGGATGGGAGACCATTTCTGCAATATGGGGGACCTGGATGGGAGACCATGTCTGCAAGATGAGGACCAGTTCAAAAGTTGTATAGAAAATAAAATGGTATCACTAAAAATGTCACTTTGTCATGCAAATAATGAGGCCCCCCAAATTAAATGTTTTTCCGTTTGCGCCCAAATACCCAGCTGAGTTTGAGAGCCCTGGTCTATAGAGTGCCTAACATGTAAAATGGTGATGGGACCAAACTTCACAATACAAACTACATAAATGATTACATGGTACAGATGAAAGAAAAAATTCACAGGATTATGGTCCAGTGGCCAGATCAGTAATCTGTGGCCCCTGGAAGGAAGCCCTGTAAATGCCTCCAACCTGCCAGGACCTCCTCTTCTGATTGACCCACCTAGTGCAATATAGTGTGTGTCACGCTGCGACGATGACATCTCACCAGATGAGCTGATGAAATGAGTAGCCTGGGATGCTGACAAGTTTAAGGAGATTCGCAAGACTCCTGTCTCACGTACACGAAATGCTGCTGAATGCTGGATCAGTGTCCTACGAATTGCTTATCTCATCTCTATTAAATAGATATTTTAGACCTGATGAGGCTGGTTTATTTGCTTTGAAATGCACTGACAAATGGCTGTATAATCCTTTTTGAAAAGTTCTCTGCCTTGCTCTATGAATGGAATATTCATTTTAATATGACTATTCATTTTAATATCAGCATTATACAATCATTCTGTTGTAGATTTTCAAAGTAAATACATCGGCCTCATCAGAGCTAGGAGATTTATTCAATAATGGATGCAGGTGATGTTATTTAATCTAGTGACAGATCCACATTTTGGTAATTTATAAAATACTGAATCTGTGCACATTTCTTAATTCAATATGTTTACAATCCTAACTATAATCTATATACATTTTCTAAATACTAAAGTTGTGCAAAAGGTCACACGGCGACCTGAAACATATGTAGCACCCTGAGGATTCGGCTGCTACAGGGGTATTGCACCTCAACCCAGAGGTGTGATATTCCACTCCCGGGTAAGGATGGAGTGTGGAGCTGAGCTCAGAAGGCTGCATGCACTACACACATCCCATTTCCGGAGGGCAGACCAACGGTACTCCCACTTAGAAATGTGCAGGTACGATCGAGTCTGTCCTTGGCTGGAGTGGGAAGGGGGTGGACCATCCCAGTAGTGTAGGGGCAGATAGGGGGAGCAGTCTGGGTAGTGCTAGGAGCTCATTGGGTGCTGGTCACCTGAGCTCACACATAGAGGGAGTATAAAAGGTGGGAACCATCTAAGATCAGGGTCAGTCTGTGAGAAGTCGGTCAGACAGGCAGACAGCAGCCAGTCAGCCTGTTGTAGTGAAGACTTTGCAGAGCAGTGGAAGAAAGCAGAGGAGCAGAGCAGCCCCAGGCCCAGAGTGAGAGAGGAGAGAACGAAAGACCCAGAGGGGGAGAAAGAAGGAACTCTGAGAGCCCAAATACAATCACAGGGTGAAGAGTTGGCAACAGGGTACCGGATCCCAAACTGGTGGGGGCTACAGCATACCTCAGCCAGAGACCGGAGGCCGTGGGCAGCATCTGCCACGGCCACCCACCAAATCCACCCAGAAGGCAGACCACGCATAGGGTCAGGGAACCCAGAGGCAAGGGTTCGCCCACAAGAGGCCCGAGGGAGCCGGACATAGGTTGATCCCTGGTGGGGAAGGCCAGAGACGAGGACAGGACAGAAAGGGAGCTCAGAACCACGCTCCAGAACTACTTGGGGGTTGGCCGAGTCCAGGACCTGGTGGACGCAGCACGGCTCGGGTGGTCACTCAAGGCCGGAGTGACCGGTACAAGAACAGCAGTAAGTAAAGAACCCTGAACTGCACAACCCGACTCTGACTCTCATTACCATCTTCCCTGCACTTCCACAACCACCATCCTCTGCACCTGACCCCCTGAGGCTATACCCTTCCCGTTGGGGGTTATACCACCTAAGCTGCACAAACACCATCAGCCTCAGCGGACCCTGCTGCAGCGGCGGCCGTAGTGACCGCAATTCAACGGGTGGCGTAGTCGACATAAAGAACTTTAGTAACATCAGTAAGGACTGCCACACACTGAGCTTGACACCCTGGGCACGGACCGGGTCACAGCCACTCGGAGACTACAACCCCCATCTGATCCGGCTCCGGGTATCCCTAACAACACTGGCCCAGGGGGCGCGTCACATACAGGCAGTGTATACAATAAAATATCCATGGACGTGCACAGATCTGCATAAGAGCTGTAGACACACAATGGTAGGACATTTTTAAAGCAGAGAATTTGCAAAATTGTCTAAAGAGAACTTGACAGTCGATTCATGGCACCAAACCATGGGTGGCAGGCATCAGACACTGGCGTCAGGCATCAGACACTGGCGGCAGGCATCAGACACCGGCTCACTTTTCATAACTTAATCTGAACTTGATTAATCTGCAGACCTGTTCACTTGTAAATTATGTAATTTATGCCCTTAAATAGCAGTACATTAGTAACATTTTCTCAATTCTCTTGTCTATTAGATTTTTTTACTAGTTTCAGTTTAATTTGTTTTTATTTTTAGTTTGGTATCCACAGGTGTCACGCAAGGTGTGGGAAAGACTTAGTGCAAAACAGAGGGAAGAGGGAAAGGGAGCCCAGACACTAAGAAAGGGGGGAGTGGAGACCTCCTAGTCTGGTCTAGTGTCACCCTGTCTCAACTACCGTCCCTATATTGGCTCTTCACCAATCGCCGCACGTGTGCCTCGCCCTGACTTTCCCTGGTGGAAGGTTAAGGCTAGGGAAGGGAGGAGATGAGCACTAGTCGACCTACACTAAACTGTATAGACAGCAAGGGTAGACAAACAGGGAGGGATTGCTTAGCTTTAGACGACTCCAGCCAAATGCGCATGTAAGGTGCCCCAGCGAGGTAGTCGTGAGCGAGCTGTAGCCCCCTCTTGCTCTGGCACCCTACAGACAATACGTGTCCTCCCTCTGAAGTATGGCTGTGTATGTGGTGCTCTTCACTTACTTCAAGCCATCCGATCGCGGCTGTCTCCAGGCATTTCTCTTCTGGGACCAGGGCAGCAATAAATTCAGAGAACACGAGGTTCTTAACCAGAACTTGAACTTTACTTGGGGAAGAGGAATATATACAATATTTACAGGCAGATATAATGGATAAGGCCCGACAGGTTATCATCTCTCTCACAGGCGCTGGCAACATCTTCAGCCCTGGTTCCCTCTTTGAGTGAAGCATCTCTGTGACTCTATCTCTAGCCCAAGAGACTCTTCTGTAATACTAACAGTGATCTGGATCCAATCTCTCCCCCACGTCTTAGCCTGGAGTCCTATTTATCTTCTTCTGCTTCCTGCAGACTAGAAGTGCCCGGGTCCTCAACACTTCCTTTGAGTTTCTCCAGCCGGCTAACAGGACTCTTGCTCTTGCGTAGGGAGACTTTTGCACTATTGATCCCACTGTCTGAGGGTATGGAGCTCCCGTCTACCCTAGCCGCCACATATATTCAGGCTGCCCGTAATGGTCACTGTCCTATCTCTAACTGAAGAATCCCTTCCTGATTCTGGAAACTAAACAGAGATTTTCCTAATGTGCCCACCCTCAGTGAGCTGTCATCACACAGCATTAACTCATCACTGTCTGTAACACTGCTAGCAGACTCAACCTGACATCTGCACCCAGGACAGTGGCATCTTGTGGCTGTTTACAGGTACTGCAGCCCACAAGGAATTATGCCAGGAACAAGCTCTATATCACTCAAGGCTTGATCAGGGCACTAAGTTCCCCCTCTACTCTACTGACTGGACCACTAAAGCTAACCCCTTAGCTTGGTCTACCAACAGTTCAGAGAGGTCTGACTTCAGGAACACTTCCTTTAACTATCTCAGTGCCAAGGGAAGGCTACGCCCTTCCCCACTATTACATTCCCCGACACTTTAATGTTGGTCATCCCCGACCACACTAAACAATCAACACAGATCAGCAGCTATGACATTATATCACATTACTAAATTTACTAAAACATTTTAGTATACGACTTGAATGGGAGACCGGCCCTTCTCGGTTAAGGGCCCCGGAACAGCAGCTCAGGACAGTCCATTATCAACTTTTCAAAACTTTCTCAGGAGTACCGGTCCTTCTTGGCAAGGACCCTGGAAACACAGTGTCTATGTCCATATTTTTAAGACAGGCCAACACCTCAATAGCCCCCAGTCTCCTTCAAGGGCTGCATTCTGAGGCACACAGTCACAGGTAACACCCCGTGAGTCTCTTTCTTCTTGGCCCTAGCGGGGGTCACCGGTTCTTCCCGCTAGGCTGCAAGTCTCTTAGATTTTGAGGATATCCATCCTCAAGGTGTGCCTCAGTGTTTTAAATTCCAGCAGAAAAAGGCGCAACAAAAATAAAAATAAAAAGTAAAAACAAAAAGGGCAGCTCTCCTGGGCACACAACTTTAGTGCTGCTTAAGGCCTTCCTGGCCTGGGAGGTAGGCGAACAGTCCTCCATTTTTCTCTCCAACTTAATTCAACATGGGGCACTCCGCCCCCATTGGGAAACAGTCCCAGAACCAGGACCACAGCTGGTGGGTCCTAGTAGAAGAAAAGGTGAAAGATCAACGGACCTTTTAGCCAGCTCTCTTCTTCCGGGCCTCCTTCCGTTCCTTCATGAAGGCGGCCCATGCTGCAGAGGAAGGTGGCTTCTTCCACCTCCAAGGCTGATTGGGGTACTTAGTAGGCCCAGGATTCTCGTCCGAGGATGTAGCACTGCCTCAGCCGACCTGGGTAGGGCCGTAGCTGGTCACTGTAAAGCTGTGGACGACATTACTGGTGCCAGCTTGAATTTCCTCGACAGCTCTCTCAGCCCCTCCTGGGTATTGTGGCACCGAGTCCTCCTCTGGCACCTCACTAGGGAAATCAGCTTCCTTGCCACTTGCGAGATCTTCCTCTTCCTCGCTCACAATCTTCCCCCACTGCCGCCTCTTAGGCTCCTCTGCTGGCGGAGCACTGGCCTTAGGTGGGGGCAGAAAGCCTTTAGGGGCTTCCTTAGCCCAGCGCTGCTTAGCCTCCCTCTTGGCCCTCCTTCTGAAGAACTCTTCGTCCTTTTCCAGGACATCTTTCCATTCATACGGTCGGGTGAGCGCAGCCGCGTACCACCCTCCGGAACACTCGCACTTAACAAAGTGCACTATGTCCCCCACACGCAGATTGTTAAGGCGATCAGGCAGATAATCTCGCTTAATTACCTCGCGAGTAACGAACACCTCGTGCCCGGTCCACTCTTCCTCCAGGAATCCATACCCCTCACGGATGTGGAACTCAAGGACTCGCCCCCGAGTCTGGGACGCCACCACCGACTCTCTCCGCGCCGCGTTGGACCCTTCCAACCAGCCTCTGAGGAAGGTGTCGGTCCATCGCTGCTGCTCTCGTGGCGTCATCGGGGGGTTGCGGGTAGTCCACTTCAGACTCCCGAGCTCGGCGTAACGCTTCGTCGAGGGGGTGTTGATGGCCTCCACACCACTCCTCTCAGGCCTAGGGGCCCCTGTCGCCATGGAAGCTGTCGCGGCAGGCGCCGCAGGCGTAACCGGCCGCTGGGGTATAGGCTGCTCACCTCCGTCAAGCCCCGCTGCAGCTGGTGCTCCGGCCCCACCGGAATGTTCTCAACCCTCGGCCGAGGGGGACGGGTCTTCCGGCATCCGGCTCCAGCACCACATACGGAACTCATGGACAAGCAGGCCCAGCTCCGGATCGGGCCTAGTGGACCACTGGACAGCCACTGGGGGCAAGGACTCACGGGCAGCATCCGCGGGTGAGCGACTCTCGATTGCGGCCCCTGGGGTACTCAGCTCCAAGATCTCCTCCTCGGCGTTCATTCCGGACAGGTCATCCGATCCTCCGATCGCCATTCTCTCAGAGCATCCACCGCCTCATCTCCTTCCTCTCGCGCGCTGGACAGAAAATGGCGCTGGTCGCTTACCAGTGACGCGCGTCCTGCACGTCCAATTCCTCTTCTTCCTGGGCCTGCTTTCTGACGCGACCGCCGCATCACTCGTCACTCTCGGCAGCTCCGCCTTCAGCCGCGCCCCTTCTCTGTGTGCGCTGATACTCACGGGGCCGGACTTCACTTTACGCCGCGCCCTCTTCCTCACTGAACTTCCCATCCTGGGAAGCATCTTCACTGCTGGGCCCATCCTTCTTTGGGCCAGAACTCGTAGGGGCTGGACATCTTTTCGCGCTCTCCGGCGCCGTCCACTCCCACGATAGGCGGTTCTTCTCCCAGACTTTACCGCCATTGTCACCATCTTGGAATCCATGCTTCGGGCCGCCATCTTGGGCCGCATGCCTTCCAACACTTTCTCCTCAGTGTTCTGCGTCGGCTCTTCCCCGCTTTCTTCACGCGAGGAGCTCGCATCCTGCCGACTACTCCAAATGTAAGGTGCCCCAGCGAGGTAGTCGTGGGCGAGCTTTAGCCCCCTCTCGCTCTGGCACCCTACAGCCAATACGTGTCCTCCCTCTGAAGTGTGGCTGTGTATGTGGTGCTCTTCACTTACTTCAAGCAATCGGATCGCGGCTGTCTCCAGGCATTTCTCTTCTGGGACCAGGGCAGCAATAAATTCAGAGGACACAAGGTTCTTAACCAGAACTTGAACTTTACTTGGGGAAGAGGAATATATACAATATTTACAGGCAGATATAATGGATAAGGTCAGACAGGTTATCATCTCTCTCACAGGCGCTGGCAACATCTTCAGCCCTGGTTCCCTCTTTGAGTGAAGCATGTCTGTGACTCTATCTCTAGCCCAAGAGACTCTTCTGTAATACTAACAGTGATCTGGATCCAATCTCTCCCCCACGTCTTAGCCTGGAGTCCTATTTATCTTCTTCTGCTTCCTGCATACTAGAAGTGCCCCGGGTCCTCAACACTTCCTTTGAGTTTCTCCAGCCGGCTAACTGGACTCTTGCTCTTGCGTAGGGAGACTTTTGCACTATTGATCCCACTGTCTGAGGGTATGGAGCTCCCGTCTACCCTTGCAGCCACATATATTGAGGCTGCCAGTAATGGTCACTGTCCTATCTCTAACTGAAGAATCCCTTCCTGATTCTGGAAACTAAACAAGATTTTCCTAATGTGCCCACCCTCAGTGAGCTATTATCACACTGCATTAACTCATCACTGTCTGTAACACTGCTAGCAGACTCAACCTGACATCTGCACCCAGGACAGTGGCATCTTGTGGCTGTTTACAGGTACTGCAGCTCACAAGAAATTATGCCAGGAACAAGCTCTATATCACTCAAGGCTTGATCAGGGCACTAAGTTCCCCCTCTACTCTACTGACTGGACCACTAAAGCTAACCCCTTAGCTTGGTCTACCAACAGTTCAGAGAGGTCTGACTTCAGGAACACTTCCTTTAACTATCTCAGTGCCAAGGGAAGGCTACGCCCTTCCCCACTATTACACGCACACGGCCTCAAGCTCCAGAGAGGACGAAGTACTGCTCTTGCTAAAGCATCACAAGTAGTAATGAATATCGCCGGCACCTCCCTCTCAGACACACCACATATTTATACACTCAGGCCAGGGAGCTAATTAGCCAGAGGGAGGTAGCCGCTGGGTCCTAGAGACAGCCAGCCTCTAAGAAGATGTCTGTTAAGCAAAACGTAGAGATCTCCACCAACCAACTGCAGGGCGACTGTCTGTCACCTCTGACACACCCCTGACAGTACCCCTCCCCCTCTCTCCGAGTGGCCTCCGGACACTCAGAACCGGGTTTCTCAAGAAAAGAGGTGTGAAATGAGAAAACCAATCTGGGAGTGTTCACCTCTGATGCTGAAACCCACATCCTCTCCTCTGGACCATAGCCTTTCCAGTGCACCAAGTATTGTAGAGAACGACGTTAGAGACGAGAATCTACAATTCTCAAAATCTGGAACTCCAGATTACCATCAACCATTACTGGGGGCGGTGGTAGAGGCGAGGGCTCAAGAGGTTCCACATATTTTTTAAGCAAGGACCTATGGAAGACGGTGTGGACTTTAAGGACCTGAGGAAATTCTAGACTAAATGCTGCTGGGTTAATGGCGGCGGTTATTTTATAGGGACCATTAAACCTAGGTCCCAGCTTCCAAGAAGGAACTTTCAATCTTATATTCATGGTAGACAACCACACAAAGTCATTCACATTCAGGTCCGGACCTGGCAAGCGTTTTCTGTCAGCTATCTGTTTATACCTGTCTCCCAGGAAAGGGACGAAGAAAACCGTTCCTCCTCAGAAACTCCTGAAGCTCCTCCCCCCACTAAAGGTACCAAATTGTGGGTGATAACTGTATGCACCGAAGAATGGTGACCTGACAGTGGATTCTTGACGATGATTATTAATGGCAAATTCTGACAGCGGTAGGTAGGATTCCCAATCCTCCTGATTTTCGGAAATGTAACACCTGAGGTAGGTCTCCAAATTCTGATTGACACGCTCGGTCTGTCCATTCAACTGAGGGTGGAAGGCAGAGGAAAAGGACAGCTGCACCCCCAGTTGAGAACAGAATACCTTCCAGAACTTGGAAACAAACTGGGTCCCCCGATCTGACACCACATCGGAGGGAATCCCGTGAAGCTTCACAATCTCATTTATGAACATCTGAGCAAGTGTCTTGGCATTTGGAAGTGCAAGTGTGGCACCCCAGGGGTCTGGTCTCCACAGTAATAGAGATATTATGTCTGAGAGCAGGTGGGAGGTCTCTTGGTCAGGAATCCTATGCATGCCACACCTCCTGCCCAGTCCTGGGAGGGGAAGAACTTCCGCTATATAAAGCTGGGGCTGAGGCAGGGTTAGTGAGAAGAGTAGAGTAGAGTTGAGAAGAAGAGAAGCAGCTTAGGAAAGAAAGATCAGGAGCTCAGTGGGAGCAGTGCTAAAAGGAATCAGGGGCTGGCAGCTGAAGAGCTCGCCCTGATTGAAGAGTTACCACCGGACCCGGAGTCCGAGGCTGTGGGGATTAACCCAGACCCAGCAGCAGAAACCGACCGGCAGGGGATTTCAGGTCCTCTGGCCAAGAAACCCGAAGGCACGGTCACACGCGTGGGACCAGCACCGCCGTCGTGGAGCGGAAGCCACTAGAAGGCCCCGAGTCACCGGCCATACGGGTGAGCACCACACGGTACACTCAGGGACGTGGGCTACCTTTACCCGCCTCTAGCAAGGGAGCCAGAAGAGTACAATTAGTTGGGGAGGCCTACAGCTCCGCCTGGCCAAGGGGGATCCCATCTGCTCAAGGACTGACCAGGCCCCGACCGCTAGCCAGTACTCCGGGAGGGTCTATCTTTGTCACCAGTAAAGACCCTGAACTACACCGCATCGTCTCTGAGTGGTTCCTACTACCCCCATCATCCACGTCGGCTGCCCTGAGGCCATACCCCTCCCGTTGGGGGTTATACCATCCACGCTGCACCATCCTTCCACCGGCCTCAGCGGTCTGCCCTGCAGCGGCAGCTCCATAGCTGCATTCAACGGGTGGCGTAGTCGTCCTACATCTACTGCTAATACTCAGCCACACAGTTTGACTCCCTGGGCACGGACCGGGTCACCGCCACGAAACTACTACCCCCAACAGGCCCGGCTCCGGGTAGTCCCCGCGTGCGCAACGCTACACTAAGTAGGCCCAGGGGCGCGTCAACTTTTGGCGTAGTCGGCAGGATTTCGTGCCCGCAACCACCGGGTACTGCGTGCCTGAAAAAGACTGTTCAAACTTACCAGTGGTGAAGATTCCCGCCATCCGTGGAGGTTTCCCGCCATCCGGCGCCATCTTCTACCTTCTTCCCGCCATCCGCAAAGTTTTCCCGCCATCCGGCGCCATCTTCTACCTTCTTCCCGCCATCCGCGAAGTTTTCCCGCCGTTGGACGCCATCTTGAAGACGCCGCGCAGGAAGAAGAGGGGCGTGGACTCCGAAAGCGCGCGAGAATTGAAGCCCCGCCTCACGTCCGGACGTTGCGTAAGGTCCTGGAAGGAGCCCAGCAGACGCCGACGTCACAGGAGCGCGACGGAAGGTCCTCAACCCTGACGATCCACTGCGGAGCCGCGGCCTACGGAAGAGGATCATCGCAAGGTAGGCCACGGTCCACTAGGGGGGAGAAAGATGTCGGATACGGAGGAGAGCTTCACTGCCTCAACCCCCGCCAGCGCCACCGCTGCTGCAGTCATGCCTTTCACCATGCCCTATATCCCGGGAGCAGCCTGGCTACCCCAGTACTCAGGGGAGTCACATACCCTGAATGACTTTAAAGAAAAGCTGGATAGCCTCTTCCAGATGTACCCCCTCACAGAGGAGCAAAAAGTGAGCATCCTGGTGGCCCAACTAACCGGGGCAGCCCAAAGGGAGGTAAAGTCCTGGCCACCTGGGAGGAGGACTGTCGCAGGGATACTAACCCGGCTGAGGGACACCTTTGATACCCGCACCTCAGCCGAGATTAAGCTTAGATTCTATGGGTGCAAGCAGCGAGCACATGAGAGTATAAGGGACTATGCACTAAACCTACAAGAGGCCCTGAGAGCCATTAAGCAGACCGACCCTGACGGCGTGGGAAACGAGGACAGGCTGTTGACCGAACAATTTATAGAGGGACTATATTGCAATGCCCACCGAACCCAGTTGCGGGCAATGGCCTTACAGGATCCTCATCTGGACTTTGCACAGTTCAAGGACAGAGCCATCCGGGTGCTCCGAGAACCGGCACTGGGTGGCGTTGTGACCCACAGGCGCCCTACTACCGCTTACCACCAGGAGGCGGCGCCCTTGTCGGCAGGGCCTGTGGGAGCTGACGCGCAGGCTTTGAACAATGACCCGGCTCCAGACCTGCACCATCAGGTCCAAGAGCTAGCTAAAAGCGTTGCTGCGCTAACCCGAACTGTGCAGTCTTTACAGGTTTCCACTCCAGGGAAGATCCAGCTGGCATC
Source organism: Phyllobates terribilis (assembly GCF_046119375.1). NCBI lineage: Eukaryota > Metazoa > Chordata > Amphibia > Anura > Dendrobatidae > Phyllobates > Phyllobates terribilis. The sequence goes on along the minus strand of NW_027362765.1, from coordinate 595,432,143 downwards.
CGGACCGGAGGACATCCCGTGGCGTCGACCAAGGAGGACCCCACCGGCCAGAGGAAGACCCAGCGACCGATACAACGAGGACGGACAACCCATCTGCCGCCGCTGCAATCAACCCGGACATATGGCAAGGTACTGTCCTTTAAACTGGCACAACCTGGGGTAGAGGGCCAACCCCCAGGAAAAAGATCACCAGGCCCATCGAACTGGCGCGACAAATATGTGGGAGGACGTCCAGTCTTGCCTGTCGTACTGGATGGCATTCCTATGAGTGCCCTACTGGACACCGGGTCACAGGTCACCACCATCCCGTACGTGCTCTTCAAGCAGTACTGGAATGACTCGGATATAACCCGCTACCCTGACGACGACTTGAGTATCATTGCCAGCAATGGTCAACCCGTGCCGCAGATCGGATTTAAAGAGATGACCATTAAAATCGGTAGAGTCGAACTGGCAGCACAGGGACTGATCATTGTGGACATTGACAAGCGCGAGAGTCACCCAAAGATAACTCTAGGAACTAATGTGATTGAAAATTGTCTTGCAGAGGTGATTTTCATTTTACAGCAGGTTGCCAAGAACGCCAGCTCCGGCCAGCAGCGAGTGCTCCAGAAAGAGATCCGGGCACTGATGCGACGGCAACAAGTGGAACTCTCCGGCGGTGAGATTGGTAGCGTAAGAATGTGTGACCCTTTCCCTATTGCCATACCCCCGAAAAGTGAAATGATGATTTGGTGCCGGGCAGCTATTGGTCTGAGAGGTAGAGATTACCAGGCCATGGTAGAGCCAGTCTACTCAGACAGTAGGCCCACCATTTTGACAGCCCGGGGGGTAGTTGACGTACGCCATGGGAGGGTACCCGTTCGCATAATAAATATTGGGAAAAAGGAAGTATACCTGCCCCGGTATGCTACGCTAGCCAAATTATATACTATCAACCAAAATTCTATACAGTCTGTGGAACCCTTGCCTCCATCTCATCCAGAGGAAGGTAACGGCTCTGAGAAAATAATGGAGGATTGGTGTCAGCAACTACATTTGGGTACTGACTCCACTCCCTCCCACCAGAAACAGGGAGTCTACCGGGTGGTTCAAGAGTACGAGAGAGTGTTTAGTAAACACCCGTTAGACTTCGGGCGAGTCAAGGGGGTAGAACACCACATCCCCACGGGAGACCATCCTCCCATAAAAGAGAGGTATCGGCCCGTACCCCCTGCACACTACCAACACGCCAAGGGGATGCTTAGAGACATGAAGGAGGCTGGGGTAATCAGGGATAGCTGTAGCCCCTGGGCAGCTCCACTAGTCTTGGTCAAAAAGAAGGACAACACCATGAGAATGTGTGTAGATTACCGGAAAATTAACCGTATCACACACAAAGATGCGTACCCCTTACCAAGAATAGAGGAGTCTTTGGCTGCTTTAAAATCTGCTAACTTCTTCTCCACCTTGGATCTCACTAGCGGGTACTGGCAGGTTCCTGTAGCAGAGGCGGATCGGGAGAAGACCGCATTCACCACCCCGATGGGACTTAGCGAGTTTACCTGCATGCCGTTCGGACTCTGCAACGCACCAGGAACCTTCCAACGGTTGATGGAATGCTGTCTGGGACACCGAAACTTCGAGACGGTCCTATTATACCTGGACGATGTCATCGTCTACTCCAAGACCTACGAGGACCACCTGAAACACCTGGCAGAAGTGTTCGAAGCCCTGGCAAACTACGGCCTAAAGGTGAAACCCTCCAAGTGTCACCTCCTGAAACCAAAGGTGCAGTACCTGGGACACGTGGTGAGTGCTGACGGAGTGGCTCCCGACCCTGATAAGATCACCGCAATTAAGGAATGGCCAAGCCCCTCCAGCGTAAAGGAAGTGAGGCAGTTCCTCGGGTTGGTAGGCTACTACCGAAGGTTCATTCCCGGTTTCACCAAAAAGGCAGCTCCTATGCAGGACCTCCTGATAGGCCAGTCCAGGAAGGCCAAGAACCAGAAGCCGCCCTTCAGATGGGAGAAGTTGGAAGAAGAGTCCTTCCGCCAGCTGAAGATGGCCCTCACGGGGGATGAAATCCTGGCGTACCCGGATTACAGCCAGCCCTTTATTCTCTACACCGACGCCAGTAACATCGGGCTAGGAGCTGTACTATCCCAGATCCAGCAGGGGAAAGAACGGGTAATTGCTTACGCCAGCCGAAAACTGCGACCCACCGAAAGAAACCCTGAGAATTACAGCTCATTTAAGCTAGAGTTCCTGGCAGTGGTGTGGGCAGTCACCGAACGCTTTAAGCACTACCTCGCTTCTTCCCGGTTCACCGTGTACACGGATAACAACCCGTTGACACACCTGGACACTGCAAGACTCGGTGCCCTAGAGCAGAGATGGATGGCCCGCTTGTCCAACTATGAGTTTACAATCAAATACCGGGCAGGACGCTCCAATACCAACGCAGACGCCCTGTCCAGGATGCCAAACCTACCGGACGTAGGGGAAGATTCAGAGGAACTGGAAGAAGTTGAGCTCCCCGCGTTCCACCGTCATGGGACTATCCAGTATTCCCACCGTGTAAGAAGTAAGCAAACCGCTACGTTCAACCCCTTACCTCATTACAACTGGGTGGAGACGCAAGACAGTGACCCTGCCGTCCGTCTGGTAAAGGAGATGCTGACTCGGCCAGATGCACGCCTTGACCCAGACGCTCCGGAGGAAGCCAAGCAACTGTGGGCTGAGAAGAGTCGACTGTTCCTTTATAAGGGAAAGTTGTGCCGCAGAATGGTTAACTCCCGGACGCATGAACTAATCTGGCAAGTAGTGGTGCCAAGAAGAGACGCAGCTATGGTGATGGAGGCATACCACGACGGAGCTGGGCATTTCGGATGGAAGAAGCTGGAGTTTCTGCTGCGCGGGCGGTTCCATTGGGTAGGCATGAGAGGAACCATCGAGAGGTGGTGCAGAGACTGTGGCCCATGCAACTTAAGAAGGAGGGACCGTGCCAGCCAGAAGACTCCCCTGCGGTCCATCATCACCAGACAGCCGTTGGAACTGGTAGCCTTGGATCATGTAAAGCTGACCCCAAGCAGAAGTGGCTACGTCTACGCGTTAACCATCGTGGATCACTACTCCCGGTTCTTGGTTGTCGTCCCCGTCAAGGACTTAACGGCTCACACAGCAGCTAGAGCCTTCCAGCAGCACTTCTGCCGTCCGCATGGATACCCGGAGCAGGTGCTGACGGACCAGGGGCCTGCCTTTGAAGCGGAGGTCTTCCAGGAGTTCTGCACCCTGTATGGATGCCGGAAGATAAGAACAACACCCTATCACCCGCAAACTAATGGACTTTGTGAGAAAATGAACCAGGTGGTGATAGATCTCCTGAAAACATTGCCCCTGGAGGAACGCAGTCTGTGGCCTGAGAAGCTGCCCGACCTGGTGGACCTATACAACCACATCCCTGTAGGTTCCACCAACTGTACCCCGGCTTACCTAATGAGGGCAAGACCTGGTAAGCTTCCTGTTGATCTGGAGATGGGAGTCCTGACACCCGAGGACACTTCACCAGAAGCCAACTGGGACACAGAGAGGCAGCAGCAATACCGAAAAGTACAGGAGAGCGTGGAGCGTAGTCTCTGTCAAGCTAGGGAAAGACAAGAGAAAACTTACAACCAGTATGCTCCCGCTGTTCCCCTGGTGCCCGGAGAGCAGGTCTTGAAGAGGAAAAGGCGGCTCCACAAGTTGGACGACCAATGGGAGAAGGACCCGTACACCGTACTGCCCTCAAGCCACGACAACCCGAAGATCTGTACAATCAGTAAAGACGGAGGGTAAACCACAGCCATTGTATCCCGGGATCACCTAAAGAAGTGTCCCGAACAGCTACGGAACCCTGAAGAGGAACAAGAGGACCCTCGACCCGTAGAGGAAAGGGAAGATATGGTTAGTACTGTGCTCGGAGACTTCCCTCGGTCTTGGACTCAAGTCAATGGTGCTGTTGTGGTACCCGTCCTCACATTCCTCCAACCAGCATCCCAAGTGCCTACGGAGACGCAGGTAGAACTGAAAGAACAGCCGGTCCAGGAGGCAGAAGACCCCACACAAGCAGACCAGGAGAATCAACCCTCTGCTTATAGTGAGCCTGCCATACCCCTAGTGAGCCAAAGAGTCCGTAGACGGCTGCCCAGTTTACCCTTGACAGCCCCTATACCCTGTAGCTCAGGACCAATCAACCAGCTCCGTAGGTCCACTAGGGTCACTAGAGGCCAGCTGCCCATACGGTGGAGGATCTAAAATGTTCAAGCTATTTTATTAATGTTTACCTGTTTATTGTTGCTTGTGTATAATTATGTGTTTCTAGTTATTTATAGGAGTCTTTGGTGGATTTACCGGGAATCCTTTGTGTATATAGTTGGAGCGTAACCCAGGACGGACTGAAAGACTGTTAAGGACTCGGGGCAGGACAGACCCCTACCTGGTTACGTCTCCCTGTGTTGGTGAAATGGACACCCTTGTTTTCCTCAAAAGTTACACCCGGTTGCGGACACGCCGTGACCACCTTATGTGTTGTCTCTATTAGAATGTTATTGTTTGCACCTTGTTATGTTTACAAAAGTATGTTTAGTCCCGGAGTACTAACTTTCACTAGGGGGGAATGTGGCACCCCAGGGGTCTGGTCTCCACAGTAATAGAGATATTATGTCTGAGAGCAGGTGGGAGGTCTCTTGGTCAGGAATCCTATGCATGCCACACCTCCTGCCCAGTCCTGGGAGGGGAAGAACTTCCCCTATATAAAGCTGGGGCTGAGGCAGGGTTAGTGAGAAGAGTAGAGTAGAGTTGAGAAGAAGAGAAGCAGCTTAGGAAAGAAAGATCAGGAGCTCAGTGGGAGCAGTGCTAAAAGGAATCAGGGGCTGGCAGCTGAAGAGCTCGCCCTGATTGAAGAGTTACCACCGGACCCGGAGTCCGAGGCTGTGGGGATTAACCCAGACCCAGCAGCAGAAACCGACCGGCAGGGGATTTCAGGTCCTCTGGCCAAGAAACCCGAAGGCACGGTCACACGCGTGGGACCAGCACCGCCGTCGTGGAGCGGAAGCCACTAGAAGGCCCCGAGTCACCGGCCATACGGGTGAGCACCACACGGTACACTCAGGGACGTGGGCTACCTTTACCCGCCTCTAGCAAGGGAGCCAGAAGAGTACAATTAGTTGGGGAGGCCTACAGCTCCGCCTGGCCAAGGGGGATCCCATCTGCTCAAGGACTGACCAGGCCCCGACCGCTAGCCAGTACTCCGGGAGGGTCTATCTTTGTCACCAGTAAAGACCCTGAACTACACCGCATCGTCTCTGAGTGGTTCCTACTACCCCCATCATCCACGTCGGCTGCCCTGAGGCCATACCCCTCCCGTTGGGGGTTATACCATCCACGCTGCACCATCCTTCCACCGGCCTCAGCGGTCTGCCCTGCAGCGGCAGCTCCATAGCTGCATTCAACGGGTGGCGTAGTCGTCCTACATCTACTGCTAATACTCAGCCACACAGTTTGACTCCCTGGGCACGGACCGGGTCACCGCCACGAAACTACTACCCCCAACAGGCCCGGCTCCGGGTAGTCCCCGCGTGCGCAACGCTACACTAAGTAGGCCCAGGGGCGCGTCACAAGCAATGCAACAAAATGAACCATTTTACAGAACCTATCTACTACCACCAAAACCACCGTTTTGCCTGCAGAAACTGGTAGGTCAGTAATAAAATTTATGGACAAGTGTGTCCATGGCCTACCAGGGATAGGTAGCGGAAGAAGAGTACCAGACGGACGTGTATTCAAAACCTTAGAACGCGCGCAAATACTACAAGCAGCTACGTGTTCAATTACATCCCAATGCAACCCCGGCCACCAAAAACGACGAGAGAGGAGGTCTGCAGTTGCCTTACCACCTGGATGCCCAGCAAGCACAGAGTTATGATGTTCCTTAATAACTTTGCGGCGCAAATTAGATGGTACAAATAACTTTCCTGAAGAGCAGGACGCAGTGGCATCCCCCTGTGCCTCAACACCTCACCCTCCAGGTCAGGATAAAGTGCCCAAGTGACTACCCCTTTCTGTAATATCGGGGCAGGGTTCTCATGGTCACCACCACCAGGGAAGCTCCGGGACAAAGCATCAGCCTTCACATTTTTGACCCCTGGACGAAAAGTGACAACAAAATTGAACCTAGTAAAAAACAGGGACCATCTGGCTTGTCTAGAGACGTGTAGCTGACTGGAGATATGACAGGTTCTTATGGTCAGTAATAACACTAATAGGATGGACAGCCCCCTCCAACCAATGTCGCCATTCCTCGAACGCTAATTTGATTGCCATAAGTACCCTATTACCCACGTCATAATTTCTCTCAGCCGAGGACAATTTTTTAGAAAAGAAGGCACATGGACGCCATTTACCAGGGGGCGAACCCTGAGACAACACAGCCCAATCCCCGACATCCGACACATCAACCTCCACAATAAAGGGTTATGAAACATCGGATTGACTGAGTATAGGTGCAGTGGCAAAAAGATTCTTTAAGAAAGAAAAAGCCTGGAGGGAAGCATCTGACCTTTTGGAAAAATCAGACCCCTTCTTAGTCATGTCAGTAAGGGGTTTCACTATAGCATAGTAATTTTGGATGAATTTCCGGTAAAAATAAGTAAAGCCCAGAAAACGTTGTAGAGCCTTCAGGTTCTCGGGACATTCCCAGTCAAGGACTGCACGGATCTTCTCCGGATCCATCCGAAAACCCAAAGATGACAACAAGTACCTCAAAAACTGCACCTCCTGAACAGTGAAAACACATTTTTCTAGTTTGGCATAAAGTTTGCTATCCCTTAATATCTGGAGCTCCTGCTTAACATGCCCTCGATAAGTCTCAAAATCAGGTGAGTAAACCAAAATATCGTCCAGATAGACCACCACAAACCTCCCCAACAAATGATGGAAAATATCATTTATGAAATGCTGGAATACCGCAGGTGCATTGGTCAAAGCAAAAGGCATAACCAGACTCTCGAAATGTCCTTCCGGGGTATTGAACGCTGTTTTCCATTCGTCCCCTTCTCTGATTCTAACTAGGTTGTAGGCTCCCCTTAAATCAAACTTGGAGAATACCTTAGCTCCCACAACCTGGCTGAACAAATCAGGAATCAGGAAGAGGGTATGGATCACGGATAGTAATTTGATTTAATTAGCCAGAAATCTAAACAGGGACGTAGATCGCCATCTTTTTTCTTCACAAAGAAGAACCCTGCCGCCACGGGCGAAGATGAGGGTCTGATATGTCCCTTCTCCAGACTTTCCGCAATGAAATCCTTCATGACTTGTCTCTCAGAGCCAGAAAGATTATACAGTCTGGACTGGTAGTTTAGCTCCAGGGGTCAGGTTAATAGGACAGTCATAAGGACGATGAGGAGGCAAATCCTGACACCCCCTCTCAGAAAAAATGTCCTCAAAACCAGACAGAAAAGCAGGTAATATTTCCGTAGAGACAGTAGCAAGAGAAATCTCTAAACAGTTCTCATGGCAGTAATCTCCCCGTTCAATAATCTCCCCGGTTTGCCAATCCAACGGATTATGTTTAATAAGCCAAAGGATACCCAAGACAATTGGTGTGGGAAGATTGTCCAGGACATAGCAAGGGATTATTTCACAATGAACTGACCCCACCCTCAGTTTTACATTATGTACTATCTGAGTAAATGCTTTCTGTGCAAGTGGTGCCGAGTCAATGGCAAAGATGGAAATAGGTTCAGCTTAAGCACAGCAAGCGAGATCATGAGTTTTCATAAACTCAGCATTAACCATGCTGACACCGGCTCCACTGTCATCAAACACAGAAATTTTCTCGGTTTTGCTCTCTAGCACCACCTCTGCTGTCAGGACAAAGTGGGAACTGCAGTTTGGCCACAAATGCACCCATTGTTTATCCAACTCCAGACTAACTAGAGTTAATCGAGTCTCCTTTTGTTTACGAATTGAAGGAAGGTTCCCAACAAAATGTCCCTTTTCCCCACAAAAAAAACATACGCCTTTTTTCTTGCGAATCTCTGGGGAGAGGTATGATGTAGAGACACCCCCTAACTGCATGGGTTCCTCCACCTCCCCCAGTACTGGCTCAAGCCCAGACCGCTCCTTCGGCAGAGATATACAACCCCAACAAGAAGACCCTGGAGAAGATGGTCTCATCTGTCTATCCTGAAGGTGTCTACAAAGACGTATGGCCAATGACATGGCAGCCTCCAAGGACTGAGTGGTTTCATATACTGCCAAGGCATCTTTCAACCTTTCAGTAAGCCCCTCTCAAAACTGACTTCTAAGTGCTGAGTCATTCCATTTGGAATCCGTTGCCATCTACGGAATTCTGAACTATACGTTTCCACTGACCGATTCCCCTGCTGAAGGTGACGTAGCCTAGACTCAGCCAAGGCAACTCAGTCAGGGTCATCATAGATGAGGGCCAGAGCCCAGAATAAACTCCTACATAGACGACTGGAGACCAACCGAGTCCTGTGGTAATGAAAACGCCCATGACTGAGGATCTCCCTGCAATAGAGAGATCACAATACCAACCCGTTGCTCCTCATTTCCTGGAGGAATAGGGACGAAGTTTAAAATACAGTTTGCAGGCCCCTTGAATACAAAAAAACTTGTCCCTACCTCCAGAAAACCTGTCCGCGAGGGCAACTATGGGTTCAGGCTGGACAGGCAGGCCTACCTGCAGAGACCCCCACATTGGCGACCTGTAGCCGCTGATGCTGCTCCTGTACCTCACTGCGTAGGTCATTCACCTCTAGAGACAGCCTGTGCAGCCGCTCTGCGAGCTCTGCAACTGGACCCATACCAAGGGAGAAAGGAAAAAAAAAGGTCCATGCCCAAAAACACACAGAGATAAAAACAAACAAAACTTCAGTTTTTTATTTTCTTTTTCCTTTTCAAAACGTGCTCATTCGGCGATAATGTCACGCAGGTGTGGGAAAGACTTAGTGCAGCACAGAGGGAAGAGGGAAAAGGAGCCCAGACACTAGGGAAAGGGGGGAGTGGAGACCTCCTAGTCTGGTCTAGTGTCACCCTGTCTCAACTACCGTCCCTATATTGGCTCTTCACCAATCGCCGCACGTGTGCCTCACCTTGAATTTCCCTGGCGGAAGTCTAGGTAAGGGAGGAGATGAGCACTAGTCGATCTCCACTAAACTCTATAGACAACAAGGGTAGACAAACAGGGAGGGATTGCTTAGCTTTAGATGACTCCAGCCAAATGCGCACACGGCCTCAAGCTCCAGAGAGGATGAAGTACTGCTCTTGCTAAATCCTCACAAGTAGTAATGAATATCGCCGGCATCTCCCTCTCAGACACACCAGGTATTTATACACTGAGGCCAGGGAGCTAATTAGCCAAAGGGAGGTAGCCACTGGGTCCCAGAGACAGCCAGCCTCTAAGAAGATGTCTGTAATGCCAAACGTAGAGATCTCCTGCAACCAACTGCAGGGCGACTGTCTGTCACCTCTGTCATGGGTGAGTCAACTGGTTTAATTTATTATTGAGCCTCCGCCACCTCGTTGTCTATTTTTTATTGATTACCCAAAAAATAGCCTAAACATTGTACAGAATAATGGGGCTGTCTATAAATTCCTGGGTAAAGTTTATTGGTCTTAAAGAAATAACCTATCTGTTAGTTTTAAAAACAAATCTAGCCATTCAATGTAATGCCTTCATTTCACACTATTCTTGTGACACATACACATCGTATCTGAAGCTGCTCTCTCCCGCACAGTCTTGGCAAATAAGGGGTGAAAGCACTATGCTAGGAGCACTTTAATATGCAGCAACTGGTGATGTCTTCATGTTCAGTTCCCATGGGAACTGCTTCTGGGAAGTGGAGTTTTGCCATATATGTCCCTCTCCATGGCCAGCGCTGGAGCTCCTCCACCATAGCAGCTTATTTCTTACCTCTCAGAGCTGGGCAGCTCTGCAATTACATCCTGAAATGACACGCTAGGAAGCTGCGCCTTTGTGTTTGCTCAGTGGAAACATGTTTGCTGCCGTTTAGGATGGGAAAGCACAGGTTTTCAGACCAAGTGTCCACTGCAGGAAGGGTGATTGGTGTCCGCGGGACGTTATCTTGCTTTAGCTCGTGCATTCTTCTCTGACTTGATCTTTTTCCTACAGATACCGTTTCATTAATAATCCAGTTTATCTGGGCATTGACTCTTAGCGGGATGTAGGGAGCCCCTGATTAGACAGATGATTCGCTCCCAGGAGCTGCTTCTTTCATCTGGCTGTTATGTCAGTGTATATTAGAGCATGGCCATAATAGCTGGACCTTCCTATAGAAGACTACTAACATAAGGAGCACGAATAGTCCGAAACAATGTCACTGGAGACAACACCCAAATTCTGAATACCACCAAGAAGGAACCAAGAGGAGCTTATTACCTCTAGAGTAAATCTTTATTAACTATCTCAAAAATTTACATTTTTGTGATAGTTAATAAAGATTTACTCTAGAGGCAATACGTACCTATGGTTTCTTCTTCCAAAAGAAGAGTATGGTGATATAAGGATGATCTAGTAGAGTTGTCGGTCTGGGAACTTGAGTTTTGGTAAAGAAAGGTTTAGTAACTAGTGGAACAGTGAGGGGCTTCAGCTATATAAGGGGCTGTAGAGGCCTAGTACACCAGAGTGCCTGTAATTACAGCATAGTGAACATCAGCCAGAAAGAAATCCAGAAAGCGTGGCAGAAGCATTATCCTGGGAAGTGAGTACAGGTTAGTGGGAAGCTGGGAGAGGCACAAATGGGGATGTAGTTACTGGTAGTCCTGAGACTGCTGTTGGCTGGACAAGGTCGCCTTGATCCAGTGGTGGTTTGCAAGTTTGCTAGCGTGGAAGTGACGCGCCCCCTGGGCCGTGGGGTACTCGGTGCCGGGCCGGTCGTTGCTAGGGGAGATGTCACAGTGGCGGTGACCCGGTCCGTGACCCAGGGCGGTCAATCAAAGGGGAATATTTACAGGGGATTTATAGTTCTTATATAATGTTCGTGACGCCACCTGTGGTATGCGGCTAAAGGGAGCCGCCACTGCGGGGCAGATCCTCTGGAGCTGGTGTGAATGCAGCAGAGTTGGTTCAGCTCTCCACAGGCAGAGCTTAGCTCCAGGGCAGTGTAGATGTTGCTGTTATGGAAGTAGCACTCGTGGTGCTGTGTAGTGCAGAGGGTGATGGCACAGCAGTAGTAATTGACAGAGACAGTGGGGTGCAGTCTTCCGGATTTACTCACAGTTCTTACTTTGCTCCTGGTTACAACTGCAGATCAAAACTTCCCACGTCGTGCTGCGCTCACCGGGCTGGGGCTCAGCCAACCCTCAGGTACCTCCGGAGTACATAACAGGACCCCCTTCTGTGTGTTCCTTCTGGCCATCTCCCTACACCTCACACCTAGTGTCCCAATCTAGTGACCGCGGACCTTGCCGGGCGACGTCTTCTCTGTCCCCTGGGTCCTCTATGGCCACCTTCTTGGTAAGACAGATGTAGCTTGTGGTAGCAGTACCTGAAATACTGCAGCCTCTGGTTTCCTAGTTGAGGCTTAAAGAACTAGCTAGTTTAGGGATCGGTCCCCTCTGTGCGACCTGACCCCTCCACCTCCTGGCAGATTCGGGCGTACGGGTGGCCTCCAGCACTACCCGTACCCCTGGGGTCCCTTCCACATTCCTGGAGCTTTTCTCCTGCTCCTCTCTCTCTTCAGTCTTGGGCCTCTCGGGCTAGGCCCTCCTCCTACAGAGCTCCTGCTCCTCTCACTTTCCTCCTCTGACTGAACTGACTCCAACTCCGAAGATGGCTTCGCTCTTTATACTATTCCCAACAAGTGCTCCCCTGATTTACTTCCTCCACCCACACCCACTACATGGTTCCCCCTCTCTTGGTTCCCCCCACTCCAGCCAGGGACAGGGCTCAGCAGGGAAGCGATGCATCTTGCCCCTCCTGCTGGTCTGGAGTAGTGTAGTGTTGGATGCAGGTGTTGGGGTCCCAGGCAGTACTCCTTCCTTACCTGAGAGTGAGATACCACACCTCTGGGTGAGATGCAGTACCTCTGTGGCGACTGAACCTGCAGGGGCGCCACAGAAGATTTATGCCACGGCCCCACTATCAGTATTCAGTCAGTATTTTTTCTCTGGAGTGGGAGCCAAAACCAGGTCACTGAAGCCAGGCTGATTGGGTGCAGGCCAGGCGCTCACATGACATAACCTCACGCGAGTGCTGACACCACTGGAATGGGAGGTGGGTATAATTTTTTTTATTTTAATGTGGCCAAACATGGGGAATGAGAAGGGGCTGTCCAAGTAGTGGACAACTCCTTTAAGGGAGTGTTCACAATGATTTTTTTTCTGAGTTTTTGAAGCACAAACTCCAGGTTTTTGAGGAGTTTTGATTTTTTTAGTAGGATTTTGAAGAGATTCTGCTCAGTTTTAGCTCCAAAAGCTCCTGAAAAAGACTCAATATGAACATACTCTAAAGGGTTTTTCCATTTTTATATAAATGAAGCTCACTAATTGTGTAATAACAAAAAAAAAATCCTGCAATACTTTGTGTTTCATTTCCTCACCACTTGTAAGATATCTGTTTGCTGCCAGTGAATGGAAACATTCTTGTTTATATCCAGAGATTGAAAAGCTATCCTGATTGTGTGAAACTGACATAAGCGTCTAATGAAGGGACTCATGTGCTCCGTACTGAGTCACACAGCAAGGCAAGTAAAGAAATACTTCAAGTGATTGGAAGAAAGAGAGCAAGGTGATATTATAATGGACAACACAGGAAAAAAGTGTTATTGCTTCACCATTTGTTAGCTCTTTATTTTAATTCAAGGACTGTATCCATGTACAGTATTAAGACCCGGGAGTGTCCTTTAAAAGGGAAAAATATGATCTTGCTGATGGACTATTACTGGTATGGGGCTGAGCTGTAATAACAGAGACAGCACATACACACAGAATTATACAATGTACGAGTTGGAATGGACCTTCTGGGTCATCGTGTCCAACCCCCTGCTCAATGCAGGCTTCACTAAACCATCTCAGACGTTTTTTCTATGTCTTTTTTTAAAATGTGGCGCCCAGAACTGGATACAGTATTTCAGATGGATCCTGACCAAGGAGGTTTAGAGGGGGATAATTACTTCACATGATCTAGACTCTATGCTTCTCTTAATACATCACAGAATTGTGTTTGCCTTTTTTGCCCCTACATCACATTGTTGACTCGTGTAGTCTCTGATCTATTAGTATGCCCAAGTCTTTTTCACACATGCTGTTGCTTAGTTCCATTCCTCCCATTCTGTAGATGTAATTTTTGTTTTTCTTGTCCAGATGTAGAATCTTGCATTTCTCCCTGTTAAATACCATTCTATTAGTCGCTGCCCATTATTCAAGCTTATCTAGAGCCTTTCTCTGTCTTCTCTAGTGTTAGCTATCCCTCCTAGCTTTGCATCATCTGCAAATTTGATTAGTTTACCTTCAGTTCCCTTATCTAGATCATTTATAAAAATGTTGAACAATACTTGGGCCAGGAAAAAGCCTTGTGGTAACCCACTTGAAACACTCTTCCAATTGGATGTCCAACCATTATCACTTTGTGTATGATCACGGAGCGAGTTATGAATCCACCTAACTGTAGATTCATAACTGGCTCAGTGATCATACTCAAAGAGTGGTAATAAATGGTTTCACATCCAATTGGAAGAGACTGTAATTGCACAGGAGGGGTGCAGTCCCTGGAAAATAATCTGACCCTTTTTTGTTATCTCAGATGACCCTTTTATGCTTGTGGCAGGTGCAAACTACTGAACACCCCACAAAACCCGTTTGGCAGATGCTCTGAACCAGTCATATTGCCATCACAATGTGGCACTTTGCCAAAGTTGCTCAGATCTTATGCTTGCCCACTTTCCTTTGCTTCCCCCTCAACAACTTCAAGTACTGACTGTTTCTATGCTGTCTAATATATTCCACCATTCAACTGATGCTATTGCAACGGGAATCTCAGTGTTATTCACTTTATCTTTCAATGATAATATTGGCTGATGTATTTTCCAAGTACTTTCTTCACAAATTTCTCTGGAAATTACTGAGTGTTAGTTTAGTAACATAAAAAGGATAAAACAAAAGTATTTTGTATAAAAATGACAAATCCTAAGGGAAGATATATCATTATTATCAGCTTTAGGATACATTCACATAGCACTTATTTCAGGCAGGTCTGGAAATGGTTCACTCCAAAATCCGACCATTTCAGGTTTCCAAAAACGCTGAGGGGTTAAAAAAAGTGACCTGACCATTCCTCTTGGAAGATACTCTATACTTTACAATGAAAGTCAATGAGAATGCAAAAAAAAAAATTACCGAAGATGCTTGGGCATCTTTTGAAATGTTTTGTGACTTTTTTCGCCTCAAATATGCCCTTGTTTTATTCATTGCTTAATACACAAAAAAATTGCCCCAAAAGATGTTTTAAACAAATGCCTACAAGACTCCGCAAAAAAAAAAGTTACAAAAATGACAACAAATCGTGAAAATGCCATGAAACAATGCAGGGAAAATGGTAAAAAAGTGCTGCAAACAGATTCCACTTGAAAACCTGGTCGATTTTGCCCACCTGGAAAAACGTTGTGCACACATTCCTTTATTCAACCTTTTGTGACAGAGTCACTGGTATGGTATATGAGGGAAGGTACACTACCGTTCAAAAGTTTGGGGTCACCCAGACAATTTTGTGTTTTCCATGAAAATTCATACTTTTATTTATCAACTGAGTTGTGAAATGATTAGAAAATATAGTCCAGACATTGACAAGGTTAGTAATAATGATTTTTATTAGAAAGAATAATTTTCTCCTTCAAACTTTGCTTTCGTCAAAAAATGCTCCCTTTGCAGCAATTACAGCATTGCTGACCTTTGGCATTCTAGCTGTTAATTTGCTGAGGTAATCTTGAGAAATTTCCCCCCATGCTTCCTGAAGCCCCTCCCACAAGTTGGATTGGCTTGGTGGGCACTTTTTGCGTACCATACGGTCCAGCTGCTCCCACAACAGCTCAATGGGGTTGAGATCTGGTGACTGCGCTGGCCACTCCATTACAGATAGAATACCAGCTGCCTGCTTCTTCCCTAAATAGTTCATGCATAATTTGGAGGTGTGCTTTGGGTCATTGTCCTATTGTAGGATGAAATTAGCTCCAATCAAGCGCTGTCCACAGGGTATGGCATGGCATTGCAAAATGGAGTGATAGCCTTCCTTATTCAAAATCCCATTTACCTTGTACAAATCTCCCACTTTACCAGCACCAAAGCAACCCCAGACCATCACATTACCTCCACAATGCTTGACAGACGGCGTCAGGCACTCTTCCAGCATCTTTTCAGTTGTTCTGCGTCTCACAAATGTTCTTCTGTGTGATCCAAACACCTCAAACTTTGATTCGTCTGTCCATAAAACTTTTTTCCAATCTTCCTCTGTCCAATGTCTGTGTTCTTTTGCCCATATTAATATTTTTCTTTTATTAGCCAGTCTCAGATATGGCTTTTTCTTTGCTACTTTGCACTGAAGGCCAGCATCCCGGAGTCGCCTCTTCACTGTAGACGTTGACACTGGCATTTTGTACTATTTAATGAAGCTGCCAGTTGAGGAGCTGTGAGGCATCGATTTCTCAAACTAGAGACTCTAATGTACTTGTCTTGTTGCTCAGTTGTGCAGCGGGGCTTCCCACTTCTCTTTCTACTCTGGTTAGAGCCTGTTTGTGCTCTCCTCTGAAGGGAGTAGTACACACCGTTGTAGGAAATCTTCAATTTCTTGGCAATTTCTAATGGAATAGCCTTCATTTCTAAGAACAAGTATAGACTGTCGAGTTTCACATGAAAGTTCTCTTTTTCTGGCCATTTTGAGAGTTTCATAGAACAAACAAATGTAATTCTCCAGATTCTCAACTAGCTCAAAGGAAGGTCAATTTTATAGCTTCTCAGATCAGCCAAACTCTTTTCAGCTGGGCTAACATACTTGTGCAAGGGTTTTCTAAAAATCCATTAGCCTTCTTACACAGTTAGCAAACACAATGTACCATTAAAACACTGGAGTGGTGGTTGTTGGAAATGGGCCTCTATACACCTATTTAGATATTGCAATAAAAACAAAACGTTTTCAGCTAGAATAGTCATTTACCACATTAACAATGTATAGAGTGTATTTCTGATTAATTTAATGTTAGCTTCATTGAAAAAATGTGCTTTTCTTTCAAAAATAATGAAATTTCTAAATGACCCCATACTTTTGAATGGTAGTGTATGTGTCGCATAGGTTGCTAGCCTGTGTGAACTGAAACCAGTGGACTTTCTGCCAGCATGTTATATGCTGGTGGGTTAACTCACTTAAAGGGTGTGGCTGAGCATCTAAATGTTCAGTCCTGGTTTTTTTTCTTTGAGTTGTGTTTGGAGAGGCAAGGTCTCCAGACTGGACAGCCATAGCTCAGGAGGGAGCTGTAGGCTAGACATAAATTGTGTGTGCGACCCGCACACACATATATGGACTGTGCTAAAGTTTATCTTTTGTTTTGTTGTTTAGCCAAGTAAGGCTGTATTTATTTTGCTGGAGTTCAGAGCTTTATGCTGTTAATAAAGCCTGCAAAGAAAACCCGGGTTCCTGAGTCTACTTCTGGAAGTGGCCGAGCGAGTCATCCTACAACACTTCATATACAGGTGCTTCTCGCAAAATTAGAATATCATCAAAAATTTAATTTATTTCAGTTCTTCAATACAAAAAGTGAAACTCATATATTATATAGAGTCATTACAAACAGAGTGATCTATTTCAAGTGTTTATTTCTGTTAATGTTGATGATTATGGCTTACAGCCAATGAAAACACAAAAGTCATTATCTCAGTAAATTAGAATACCTTATAACAGCTTGAAAAATGTTTTTAAAATCCGAAATGTTGGCCTACTGAAATGTATGTTCAGTAAATGCCCTCAATACTTGGTCGGGCTCCTTTTGCATCAATTACTGCATCAATGGGGCGTGGCATGGAGGCAATCAGCCTGTGGCACTGCTGAGGTATTATGGAAGCCCAGGTTGCTTTGATAGCAGCCTTCAGCTTGTCTGCATAGTTGGGTCTGGTGTCTCTCATCTTCCTCTTGACAATACCCCATAGATTCTCTATAGGGTTAAGGTCAGTCGAGTTTGCTGGCCAATCAAGCACAGTGATACTGTTGTTTTTAAACCCGGTATTGGTACTTTTGGCAGTGTGGACAGGTGGCAAGTCCTCCTGGAGAATGAAATTTCCATCTCAAAAAAGCTTGTCGGCAGAGGGAAGCATGAAGTGCTCTAAAATTTCCTAGTAGACGGCTGCACTGACTTTGGTCTTGATAAAACACAGTGGACCTACACCAGCATATGACATGGCTCCCCAAACCATCACTGATTGTGGAAACTTCACACTAGACCTCAAGCAGCTTGGATTGTGGCCTCTCCACTCTTCCTCCAGACTCTGGGACCTTGATTTCCAAATGAAATGCAAAATTTACTTTCATTTGAAAACAACACCTTGGACCACTGAGCAACAGTCCAGGTCTTTTTCTCCTTGGCCCAGGTAAGACATTTCTGGTGTTGTCTATTGGTCATGAGCAGCTTGACACTTGTAGCCCATGTCCTGGATACGTCTGTGTGTGGTGGCTCTCGAAGCAATGACTCCAGCAGCAGTCCACTACTTGTGAATCTCTCCCAAATTTTTGAATGGCCTTTTCTTAACAATCCTTTCAAGGCTGTGGTTATCCCGGTTGCTTGTGCACCTTTTTCTACCACACTTTTTCCTTCCACTAAACTATTCATTAATATGCTTGGATACAGCACTCTGAACAGCCAGCTTCTTTAGCAATGATCTTTTGTGGCTTACCTTCCTTGTGGAGTGTGTCAATGACTGCCTTCTGGACATCTGTCAAGTCAGCAGTCTTCCCCATGATTGTGGAGCCTACTGAAACAGACTAAGGGACCTATTTAAATGCTTAGGAAGCCTTTGCAGGCATTTTTTGTTACTTATTCTAATTTACTGAGCTAATCACTTTTGTGTTTTCATTGGCTGTAATCCATAATCATCAACATTAACAGAAATAAACACTTGAAGTAGATCACTCTGTTTGTAATGAGTCTACATAATATATGAGTTTCACTTTTTTTTATTGAAGAACTGAAATAAATTACATTTTTGATGATATTCTAATTTTGTGAGAAGCACCTGTAAATATACAAACCATGGACTAAGACAGATTCTAATAGCATAAGCATACCTATGGGTATGATAAAGTACCAGACACCACTCACAGGAAACCTTAAAAATAGAAGCCATTTACGGTTGGCTAAACCCTTTTGGCTGGTGCCTTTGTTTTATTATTTTACTATTACCACCATTATTTTGTTTATGCTGTTTTTTTTCTATCCATATAGTCCTATTGGCTTGACATTTGATTTCTAATTTTTTAGGTTTCACTGTGGGGGGTGTCTAGTGCTTTATCTAGGGCTGACAGCATTAGCCATGCTTACATTGCTGTATGCTTATTTAATTGTTTCTATCTACTGTCTGTCTTAGTACACCTCTGTATACTGTCATGATAACTACTATTAGTGTGTCTTGACACAGTGAGTGACAGTTCAGCTGCCCAATTAAGGCCGGGATTTCCTCCATGTGACTCCTGTTTGGAGTGATTACCTGGCCATTTAGTTGGCTCTCTGCCTCAAATCACTGCCAGTTGTAGCTTAGCTCAAATGATGTGTGTTTGCTCTGTGTCCTGAGTTCTTATATTCAGATTTTTTTTGTTGCCCAACCTTGGATTTGCCTTTTAACCATCCGTTTGCCTAGCACTTTTTGTCTTAATCCGCAACCTTCCTGGAATTTTGACCTTGGACTGTGACTTGACTACTCCTCTGTCTTTCCCCTTAGTTTACCTCAAACTCTCTTGGTATCTGTCCGTGGATGTCTTGACTACCCTGCCTCACGGCTTGTCCGTGAGTAGTGACTAGTGTCACATATACCTTTTTAGCTGTTAATTATTGGATATCTTACTTTATGATTTCTAAATTGATATGGAGGTTGAATACAGCTGATAATAATTTTACCTACTGTATATATCTAGTCTTTGGATGTGCCAATTGTCTCCAAAGTAGTTTTCTATAATTTTTTACGCATATTCCATGTTTTGTTATGTATTAAGCACCAACCCTATGAATCTGGTGGGCCTTTTACATTATTACTAGAGATGAACAAAGGGAAGGAGAAGCGAAGGGGAGAGAGATTTTCCAGCTCCAAAGTTTGGGTTCTCATTGTTTTCAATGGGATTCGAGTTCAGGTTCGGGTACAGTTCTGGTACCTGAACCGAACCCGAATATCCACGGGTCCGCTCATCCCTAATTATTACTATTTTGAGCCTGCACTCCTCCTTTCCAAGTGTCCCCATAACAGTGCAAGTCACATTGCCCTGGGGATCCTGAATACATTTAGTTGGCTGCCTCTTCTGCCTAATCCATATCACAACTGTGTATAACTATTTTTCTCAAAATTCAATAGTAATATCCTACAGTGTAAAAGCTCTGATTTCAAGTGAATAGTAGGTGGGAAAGATATAGGGCTTATAACAACATTTTGAAGCACATTACAGACCTCTAACTCATTCACATGTTGTTTCCTAAAACAAGTGCACATTTTCTAAGTCTACAGATTAGGCGGCTCCATTGTATTACTGGATGGTACAATTAGAAATTTCTTAATTTAATGCATGCAATTTTTTTCAAGCACAGCCATTAGGAAGCTGGCATCACTTATGCTAGCTGATATGACATGCACGATTAGCTCATTGACACTAATGACTGAGTGATGCTAATGTATCGTAGATGTCTACAGTTCTCGCCCACTGATGTCACTTTCCACAAATATACAGATATTACACAACATCTGGCAATGAGAAGAAAACAGAAACCTATTTAAGATCAGCCTCCAATGGCAAAAGCATGGCAAATGTTTTAAGGCACACACAATAATGTAACAATATATAACAATAAATTACAATAAAAAAAATAAATACATCCACTCTATTTTCCTTGAAATAATTACCACTGATATGCATTATAATAGTGGCTGCTTACATTCATTATATAATACTGATAACGAAAATAAAGAATAAACATATAAAGACATGAGCCTAGGAAGCTTAAAGGATATGAACACCTTAACGGGCTTTTTTTTCTTAAAATATTTTTTTGCAGCTGGGTATAATGAAACATTTTGCACTGTTTGCCTTTTATAGCCTCTATAGTGGACTGTCTATTGCTGTCTGCAGAAAGACTTTAAGGAGTTTTCCCACAACCGAATGTTAATTTTCATCAATAGATCTTGGAATAATAATAATTTCCACAATTGAATGTGTTTAAATAAACTGTCCCTGTGCTGAGATAATCTTATAAATGTGCCCCTGCTGTGTACTGTGTAATGGTTGTGTGTGACCGTGCAGGAACATGGTCTGATCATCAGATTATCTCGGCACAGGAACATTTTTTAATACAGCTGTAGAACTTATTATTCCTAGATCTATTGATTAAAGTGTGCTTTGTTCATTGGAAAACCCCATTAAGAGAGAACCTGTCATTGAGTCCCTTCTGATGGGAGAGTTTCTATCTTTTATCTATTCTCTTCTCAGCTAATTTATGACCACAACTTTCATTTGGATTTCAAATGCATTTTGAGGGTATATTTTACTTGAGGTTAGGAAATCTGTTCACACCAGTATTTGGTTTAGGGGTGCAAAAAAATGCGTAATATCCAAGTTAAACATTCACACCTGTGGTAAAAAATTTTTAATGCTTGTTGAATGCTAATTAGCTAGGACTAGTCCAGCAGGGCATCAATGAATGTAGAGCACATATTCTTCCAACACATGACACAATGATTAGCTTAATGTGTATCACTCTGCTATTGCATTGTACTGTACTGATTGTCCTTACAGAGTAAGAGCTAAATCATTTTTTTCAGTAGCCGGGGGCATAACTATAATGGGTGCAGGGGTTACAGGTGAACCCAGGTCCAATTTTTGAAGACCCTTTAGTTTAGTGGTCTCTTGGAGATTTTACACTTATGTCCAGCCCATGAGCTTCAAATTAGACCACAGTCAATAGTCAACACCTTGTACCAAGGTAGGGAATTAATTTAAGCACTGATTTAATTTCATTATGGTTTCATATCAAGATCTGTCAGTGACCATGATTGCAGTGTGTGGAGGGTGGGGATGTAGTAAAAGGGAGTTTGTCTCCCCCAAAACTGAAATTGGACCTTGGTGCATCTTTTCACCCCTGAATTACAATACTCTGACCCTCTTCATGATCATTGACAGCGCTATCTTTACAGTGATGAATGATCTAACTCCCCATCACTGCACACACTGACACTGGAGCGGCCGAGCGCCTGCATACACAGTGTCAGTGTGTGCAGGGATGTGTTTCCATCCCACTATCCTGTGTATAGCAGCCAGTCAATCATATGCAGCGGAGGATGCTGACAGCAGAGGTATGTGCACAATGTCAATCACATCTATCGGCTCCCCTGTCATATGATCGCGGGGTGCCGATGGCTTATCATGTCAGCCGGGCGTCTGCTGATGACCTCCGTGCTTGTCATTACGATACTCATGTGAACGCTGGCCAGCGTTCATGGAAGATCATGATTTCTGCTATACATAGCAGTTCTGAAGCCCTGCTATGTATAGCAAAAGCAATCGTATGATCACAGCTTCAAGTCCCCTAAGGGGACTAATAAACAAAGTAAAAAGTGAAATTTAAAAAAAAAAAAAAAATGAAAAAAAAGAAACAAAACACAAAAGTTCAAATCACACCCTTTTGATCCATTGAAAAACAATAAAAAATAAATAAAAAGTGCACATATATGGTATTGCTGTGCTCAGAAATGTCAGATCTATTAAAATATATTACCATAATCTGATTGGTAAACAGTGTAACGAGAAAAAAATCGATACGCCAGAATTATGTTTTTTTTAAAAAATGAAAATGTTACAGGTCTCTGAAAATGGTGACAAAAGATAAATGTTTTTTCATGCAAATTTCTGAATTTGTTTTCATCACTTAAATAAAAAGAACTACAAGTTTGATATGTGTGCACTCGTACTAACCTGGGGAATCATATTGCCAGGTCAGTTTTACCATATAGTGAACATGGTAAATAAAAAAAAACAAGAAACAATTGTGAAATTGCAATTTCTTTGCAATTTCACCGCACTTGGAATTTTGTTCCCGATTTCCAGGACACTATGTGGTAAAATCAAAGGTGTCATTGAAAAGTACAACTCGTCCCACAAAAAACAAGCCCTCACACGCCATATTGACAGAGATAAAAAAACGTTATGGCTCTTGGAAGGAGGGGAGGAAAAAATAGAAACGAAAAAATGGAAAATGGCCCAGGGGTAAAGGAGTTAAAAAGGCTAAGTCCCTATATATAAAGGTCTAAATAGTTCAGTTTTTGGGGTTATACACTCCCTTTAACCCCTTCATGACATATGACGTATCCACCCACGGCTGTTAAGCTTTTAAATGCCGCTGTCAATCTGACAGTGGTATTTAACATGCACGCGCCGGAAGCGCATCACTAACTCCACCCATCGGCGCCCATCCCATAATTGTGGGGTGCCGCTGGTTTGGCATGATAACCCAGGGTCTGCAGGAGACTCCTATGCTTGTCATTACTGATCCTGCTATGAGCGCCACCCCATAGACTTTGCTCAAAAGCAGATGAGCATTTTTGCTACACATAGCAGGGCTGAGGCCTTGCTATGTGTAGCACAAGCGATCAGATGATGTAAAAAGTAAATTTAAAAAAAAAATGTTTTTTAAAAAATGAATTAAAAGTTCAAATCACCCCCCTTTTGCCCCATTCAAAATAGAACCATTAAAAAAAAATCAAATACACACATATTTGATATCGCCGCAGTCAGAATCGCTCGATCTATCAATATAAAAAAAGAATTAATCTGATCGGTAAATGGCGTAACGAGAAAAAAATCATAACGCCAGAATGAAATTTTTTGGTCGTCGCAACATTACAATTAAATGCAATAACAGGCCCAAAATGTTTTTAATAAAATCTCAGCTTGGCACGCAAAAAATAAACCCTCACCCAGCCCCAGATCCCAAAAAATGGAGATGATACGGGTCTCGGAAAATGGCGTCATTTTTTTTTTGCAAACATTGGATTTTTTTTTCACCACTTAAATAAAAAATAACCTATACATGTTTAGTATCTACGAACTCGTAATGACCTGGAGAATCATAATGGCGGGTCAGTTTTAGCATTTAGTGAATATGGTAACTAAAAAACCCAAAAATCAATTGTGGAATTGCAATTTTTTTTTGTAATTTCACCACACTTGGAATTGTTTTCCCGTTTTCCAGTACACAATATGGTAAAATCAATGGTGTCGTTCAAAAGTACAACTCGTCCCGCAACAAACAAGCCCTCACACGGCCATATTGACAGAAAAATAAAAAAAATTATGGCTCTGGGAAGAAGGGGAGCAAAAAAACGAAAGGAAATGGAAAACGGCTCAGGGGTGAAGGGGTTAAACACTTCTTAGGGTATATTAACAGTCTGCACAGTCTTTTTTGGTTGAAATGTTTGATTAGAGATGCTATGAGCACATGATTTCTGCAGGCCCCAAACACAAACATTTCTGTAACCTGCTGAGTAATGTATATATATATAATATAGTAATTCAGTTTGTGTATATGCCATAAATGCTTCTCAGAAATGTCACAAATGAACAAATCCTCCTCTTGTTCTCGGTGACCGAGGCTGATGTGAGGGAGTGTGAACATTGGAAGCTGAGAAGTTTTGTTCTTCACACCACCAGCCCAGCAGCTTCACACTGGCTCAGGTGCTTCTGTGCTTACGTACTAGTCACTTATTCTGACAAGGTAACTAAATATACACCAAGTGCCTAAGGTGACCATTATCTAACAGAAATGTTGTGGATAAACAAGATAACAAATCCATTATATTTTCTTCATCTTAAAGGCGAAGAAAATTCCATTTCCATAAGCTTGGATCATTTTTCAGATGGGTTAAATCATATGTACCATAGAATTAGTTATAGGTAATAACAAATGATGAGAAGAGATATAGAGATGTGAAAAAAGCAAATAAGGAGGGATTTACAAAGGTGATCATCAAGAAATATGAGTGAAAGGTAAGAATGACGAGAATGTCTAAGAGACCATTCAGCGCTCTTTCAAGATCTAAAGGAACATTATGGGGTTGTCCCACCATTAAATATTCTAGCAGGTACACAGTAATTGGCTCCATGCCATGACCTGTGGAGCAGAACAGCACCCTACCTAATGTCACAACTGTCTGCCAGGAGTTGCTGGTTATGAATGAATTTCTCTTGTACCTGACCCTGCTTGCCTATTGCTGACCCTGGACTGACTTTACCTTCCGCATGCCTTATGACTCTGACTTTGACTCCATACTTTTTTTTTCTGATCTTGGCTTCTTCTTGACCTCGTCTATATCATCTGATTTTATCTAATTTTTGACCTTTCTGCTTTTGACCCGGTTAGTCGACTATCCTCTGCCAGCTCGCTCCACCACTCAACAGGAGCTCTGTTGTAAGTCCAGATCCTTGTAAAAGATTTAAAGGTGGAAGGCCAGAGAACCTCTGAAGTCTGCAAATGGAGTGACTTGTGCAAAATGTATCTGTAGAAGCGCCATTAAGATCTGCCAAGTTTCCACGTTCAGTCCACCCTTGCAGTATTATAGTAATTGTATTGATAACAGAAAATGATTACTATTATCATGCTGTTAGGAAAATGATGCAATAAAAGATATAACATGCCCCCATATTGTGGTGCCACCAGGTGTACAAAGTGTACAACCCCTGGCAAAAATTATGGAATCACCTGGCTTGGAGGATGTTCATTCAGTTGTTTAATGTTGTTGAAAAAAAGCAGATCACAGACATGGCACAAAACTAAAGTCATTTAAAATGGCAACTTTAGGGCTTTAAGAGACACTAAAATAAATCAAGATTAAAAATGTGGTACTCAGTAAGGGTAATTTTTTTCAGACCAAGCAGAGGGAAAAAATTATGGAATCACTCAATTCTGAGGAAAAAATTATGAAATCATGAAAAACAAACACACAAAAGAACACTCCAATCACTAGTATTTTGTTGCACCACCTCTGCGTTTCCGCTACGGAAATTCTGCAGCATAAACGCATGAAAAACGCATCGTGTGCACGCAGCCTTACTCCACTTTCTGCTTGATTGAGATTTGTGGCATCGTGAATTTGACGAGTGGCCTCCGTCCTGCTTAGTCTGAGCTGGGCAAAAATGGCATGAAAATTCCAAAAGTCGAAAAATGCTAACCAAATGAGTGCTATAATATTACGGCTCTGACATCAAATGTATCAACTGCAAAACAAAGAACATGTTACTGGAATATGGGGTTTTACAAAATGTCCTAGCTCCTACGCCATTGATTGTGACTGCTTGTGTAAGAAGCATTACTATGTTGTACATGCCTTCAAGGCTCCGCTGAACTTTGCCACGCTGGAGTAGAAAACACCTCAGTACAGACTCTTACGCATGTCATTCTATACATAGTACAGTTTGGCAGGCACCTATTTACAAAGCAGAATTTATCCATGATTAGCAAAGACATAGTCGACAAGCCTTTTGTATATAGCTAGTCTAGTTGTTTCCTAATGTTTAGAGCAGATATGGTCACCTCCTCACTGACCAGCACTGCACTGACATTAGAGGTGGTCTCTCGTCACTGCTCCAGTGATACTCTCTGACATTGGCATGGAATTCTTTTTTAGTCCTGATTGTGGCTCATTCTTTTAGTTATCGATTCAATCTCTTTTCCCATGCTTCTTGGCTAGCCTTAGCTATAACTCCGTTTTTTCCCTTGGTATTTCTATACATACCAACAGTTACAATCCTGGTAATGTTTAGTGACTGCAGCCGCAGAAAAGGTTATGAAGCCAGAGGTGGGCAGAGAAAGAAGAGGGCACCTATGCAGGAACAGCATTTGGGCTCTTCTTTGTGTCTGTGACAAAAGCTGCTTGGTGCTTTGGAGGTGGAAGTGGGCCACCTAACCTCTTAGGCCCAGGCACCCGTGTGGTTGCACCGATAGTGTGTCCATCCCAGTGTGAAAACGCTAACAATGAAGCCCCCTTTTTAAAAAAAAAAAAAAAAATGAAAAACCTTGTGTTGATCCACTGCTGCTCCTATACACTGCCTCCTGCATCCCCATGACCACTGCAGACAATCACCAGTCAAGAGGTTGGCAGCAGTACAGAGAAATGAGGTAGGTAAGCATACGGTTTTAATTTACAAAACCTTGAGGCAGTGTTTAAAATAAAAAGAGGGGTGAATCTAACTGCTGATACATGCTGCCCGATCTATGCGTGACTGTATTATCTCAGCCAAGTATGTTTGGTTCTGAAATAGTGCAGCATTTCGGAGGAAAACATTCTTTAAAAGCCACTAAGGACAGAGCCTTCCAAGAGACTAGTCTGGTGGGTTCCTAGCAGCTTCTCCCCGCCTTTTCTCCTGGAGTGACAAGTCTCTCACTTATGTTTTTCTCAGTGATTCAGTGTCAAATATACCTGGCTGAGATCATACAGTCAGTGCCTGATACATGCTGATGGCAGCATGTATCAGCTGTCAGATTCCTTTTAAAGGGGTTTTTTACTACTTGGACAACCCCTTCTCAATGACCATGTTACACCTTCATAAAATAATAACACCTATACTCACTTTCGATACTGACACTATTCCAACGTTGTCGGAACTTTCTCTCCCGAGGCTTGCGTGACATTATGTCACTCAATCCCTCCTTTGGATAAATCAGACATATGGAGGAAGAGAGAAGGCTGCTGCTGCTCTTAATTCCTCCGGATTTTAGTTATATTCCAAAGAGGGCAGAGTGACGTGATCACTGATTGGCTACAAGGATCGTGTGACATAATAATGTCATGCGAGCCCCCAGTAGAGTCAGTGCCGACATCAATGGGATGGTACCGGCACTGAAGGTGAGTATAGGTGTTATTATTTTACTTGGGGCAAACATGGTGAGTAAGAAGGGATTGTCCGAGTAGTGGACAACCCCTTTAAGGATTGACATGTAGGAGTGCAAGCTTTATCATCAGAACCTCTTAAAATTTCATCCCTCATATGTTGCAGTTTATGATTGCTACTTATTTAGAGGTCACTTACATAACTAAAACCTTGAACTGTAAAATAAAATAACTAAAAAATAAAATAGAGTAATAGTAAAACTCGCACTCAGTAGTATGTATGGAAATAGATGTGAAATTTATTTACAATTTAACCAATCCAGAAAAACAACTTATGAAGTTTCCCCATCGTGACATAACCACAATATTCCAGTGCTGGCTTCCTAGACTTCTCCTCTGACACAGTCCGCTGATCCTTATCCAGTGCCATAACACATGTTACTACGTCACTATAACAATTATCTGATGAGGGCCCATATTAGACCAGACCGAAATGTCATAAGTTGTTTTTCTGGACCGGTTAAATTGTAAATAAATTTATTATCTATTGCCGCACATCCAACTGAGTGCTGAGTTTAACTAATAGGCCACATTCACACATTGGAACCCTAGTCAGGCCCATCACCGCTCCTTACTTCAGTGCTACATATGATTTTCCATGTAATATAAAATCTATTACAAGAATAGTCTTCTTCACTGACACATCAAGTATTAACTATATTATACACGTCAATGGAGATTTTCCCTACTTGTCCATAAATGTTACTCATATAAACATCACATGCTGACGATTATAGTGAGACGAATTGCTCTACAAAGGTATCGCTCATCTATTTCTGAAGTTACTTCTGTGGGAAGGTCGTCCTCCGGTGTCCACCACTAGTTCACTTATTGCTGATTCTTTGAAGAGAGATTCACCAACAGCTGTATGTGACACCAACAGGGTCATTCTTCTTGCTGTATATTTGAGCTGCTGCAGAATACACTTTTTCTCAAAAGGAAGAGAGCATTTTGTGTTAATTGAATCAATGACAAGCTGGAAGGTCCTCTCACTTTTGAAAAAGAGGTTCTGCAGCAGCTAAGGCGAGTAATAGGAATAAAATACAACCTATTGCAGTAAAGCAGGTGCGATTACTTCACTCTCTCTTATGATTCCGTCCTAGACTGTCTTGGATTTATACTCTGATGCTTGGGTTTTACTTTGATTTTACGTGCGGTGTATAAAGAATATTGGAAGTCGCCTCCTAGTTCTGTGACCTTATCCTTTATGAGTAATAAGCCATCAAGGAAAAATGCAAAATGCAATGACAAATGTATTCTTTTCTGAAGAATTTCTATACTGAGAGAATAATGAAAATATTGAGCAATTGCTTTTATTTAAATAGGACCTGTCACCAGGACAAAAGTGGCCAATTTTTGCTCTTATTTTATTCTTGCTCCTATAAGTATGCAAGTTCCAGAGATATGGGACTTTTTATTTAGTGCTAATCTTTGCCAAGGGGGCTTGGCTCCCAGGATTCTTTCAGGACTTGTCTTTAGGCCTCTGCTTTATCACCCTGTTACTCTTGGCAAAGACTATTCCTCATTGTGGATGGAGTTTACAGGTTTTTTGCTTATTCATCAATTTGACTATTTAAAAAGTTTCTAAATTGTCGCGCAAATGTAGTCCAGTTTCCCACGGAATGATTTTACGTAAGTGAATTTTTTTTTGCACAATTTTTGTACCATTTTAGTGGAACATGTAATTGTTTTTTGCTCTATGAAGGCGCAAAATAAAATTAAAAACATAAAAATTAAGAGCATTTTTTATTTTGCTCAAACTTCATGAACTCCATGCTTCATTTTTAAAAATTTAGCACAAAATAAAGTCAATGACTGCCATAAGACAAGAAAAAAAGGAACTTAGAATAAAAAAAGCAAATAATGATTTTGGCCCTATGAATTTTGAAGCAATTTGAGTGGACTTGCTTTTTGATGAAATATATAACCTGTCACCATCTATAAGGCGATCTCTGTGATGTTATCTGTTTTAATCCGATTCTCTGACACTAATATCACAGGTTTTCTTTACTAATTACGGTATATAATCTTTTTGGTGTATTTTTTATGCAAACCTTTAAGTAAAAATCATATGATTACCACCATACCATTAGCTGTAGAACTGTCAAAAGGAAATATAAAAAGAAAAAAAATGTTCCATTAAACATATGTAAAATTACAAAGCGAGTGTTGATTAAGCAGCAGGGAAAGTGTTGATTAGGTGAACTGTTCCTCCTCCATTTATCTTCATGCACCTTGCTAAGAGCCTGTCTGGGAACCATCCAAATGGAGAACGTTGGATAATATTCAAGAAAAAAAAAACAATAAAAGAGAAATCTGTGAAGTAAGCATTCCACAGCGAGCAATGAGCGGCTTCTTAATTGCACTCTGAAGATTTGTTAAGCAGTTGCTGCAATCGCTTAAATGTAAGACCCCATTTGGCAGACGTCAGCTTGAACGCTTTAACCCATGCATTGCCTGGGGGTCTCAGACTGCTTTAACCGCTAAAAAGGAGATTTCGACTGGGCGGGTGTATAAATTGACCCCTTGTGAGTGCATTGATCTGTAAGAATGTTCTTTCTTAAATACCGGTCCTTGGTCATTTTCTTGGCTGACAGTATTCCAGCAATTGCAGGGCCCCTCCCAAGATAAGTGAAGTAATTCTACGACATGTCCAATTGTTGCATTCAATTATATAAAGGAAATGTAAATCGATAAGGGCTTTAATTCATAAACTAACGACTTGGCACACACAGGGCAGTTTCTTGGCAAAGGTATTATAAGGCTTCAGCATTACTCAAGGGAACAAAGAAATATTTTCAGCAATAGATCACACTATACAGAATGAGGAGATGTACAAAATAAGAGAAATTGATACGGACAAACTGCTCTTACATGCAAAATATTCTACCGAAGCAGAAATTTCCTATAGAGCATTAACATGATCAAAATAACTGTGGGTAACAAAGACCGGTTTTTAACTTGGACAGTTTTGATAAATGAGGTCCATTGTGTCAGCAATTCATGGCGGCCATTAAACGGGCCACCAGGGTAAGAGGCGCTCTTGGTTATCGGCTCTGGCTCATAAAGAGGATGCAGAGGGTAGATAGAAAGAAGTGGTGAGACAACACCTGCAATGCATGTCCAATGCCTGAGCATTACTTCAAGATGAGACCCCAACTTCTCGTATCATATTTACGTTTAGCAGACTTGCCATTAATTGGGGAGGTGAGCTGCACTTCCAGGAGTGTTTTAATATTCTCATAGCTTTTTGGTTTTTGTCGGCGGAGCGCTCCTGAAGATTGACGGTGGGACCAGCGGACAGTTAGGACAGTGGTCCGCCATGCTGATGGTCCGAACTGAGCGTTCTCCCCTGCTACTAGCAGAGGCAGCTTTGCTTCTGCAGCACAGGGTAAACGCAGGGGCGATCTGATCTAAGTTTAGTATCGCTATAATCCTATTGACCTGGAGAATCATGTTGCCCGGTCAATTTTACTGCACAATGAACAGAGTTAAACTAAACCCAAAGAACAATGGCAGAATTGTGTTTTTTTTCACCATTTTATAGCACTTTCATTTTTGGAAAATTTTTCTGTACATTGAATGGTAAAATTAATTGTGTTTAAAAACTACAGGTTGTCCACAAAATGCCAGCTCTCATATGGCTGTGTAAACAGATTTTTTTTTTTTTTTTGACTCTGGCGCTCTGGGCATAAGCTGGAGAAAAAACAAAAGTGTAAAAAAATGTTTGATACTTAAGAGAGGCAATCATCCTTAGTACAGGGTAACCAATATAACCTCATAGAAAAGTTTTAAATTGCATGTTGTTACTTACAATATTATTTTTGATTACTGAAGTATGGTTAAAGGGAATCTGTCACTAGTTTTTTTGCAGTCTTAAAGCAGCATTATGTAGGGGCACAGATCTTGATTCTAGTAATGTTACACTTTCTGGGCTTCTTGGTGTAGTTTTATAAAATTACTATTTTACCAGCATGAGATTATAAGTCGAGAACTAGTAAACCTGCTGCCATGTAGACCTCCATATTCATGAGCACTATATAACCCACTCACAGCACTGATTGGCAGATTCCTGCCTATGCACAGTGTATACAGAAATCTGCCAATTAGTGGTGTGGGCGAGTTATACAGAGCTCAGCATTCAGAGAACTGGTTGATCTACAGCAGATAAAACTGTGATTTTATCAAAACGGCAGCAAGCAGCTCAGTAAGTGGCACATCATTGAAATCAGGATCTCTGTCCCTACACTATGCTGCTCTCTATAGGAACCGGCTCGCAATTACTTTTTCCCCCTGGAAACCTATGAGATAAAGCATCCACCTTAATGTTCTTATCCCCCGGCCTATAAGTCACAAAAAAGTTGTATCTGGTAAAAAACAATGACCATCTTGCCTGTCTAGGTGTCAGACAGATCAAGGTGTGAGGCATATTCCAAATAGAAAAAAAGCAACAGATACACTGTGATATCAAAAAGAAGCCTCAAGGCTCAATAGACTGCTAGTCAAAATAGTAATGCAGCAAATATGGCAGACTTAAAATATAACTTTTAATATATCCTTTAAAAGAGAATGAAAATAAAAAAACACACACAAACACACGTATATTAGAATAGCCCTAACACGATAGGGTAAGATAATAACAATGGTTATACAATTCAAGGGCAATATCCATTTCTCAATTTACTTCACGTAGACCACAAAATACTCCTGTTCAGAGATAATATTGTGTGTTCATAAGAAAATGAAGAAAAGGAACAGTCTCACCAGTCCTACAGCATGGGTCTTCCCATCCAGAAACACCAGACTTGCCTGGATGGTCATCAATGACTGACCCTATCAAACCCTATTTCACAGGCTGACCCTAGGACCCCAAGACTCCCGCCCTCACAAGGGCAGTCCACAACTGACCCTCAATTACTAGTCAGCTCTAAAGTAACCCTAAAACATGCCTCCCGACGCGTTTCATCAACATCGGGTGATTCATCAGGGGAATGGCACATATAGTTTCAAAGATGTAGGGTATGATATCCCTCCATCAGGGTGTAAGAAAAGACAATGACATCAGACTCTAGGTCAATTACCTTATATATGTTCAAATGCAATCAATCCAGACGTCTGTCATGTGTGTGATTACAATTCCCTGTGGTCCCATTGGACAGTGCTACAGGTAGGAGTGAACGCCAGCCAATCACGGCATATATATAGATCCCTTATATTCCAACAAAGATGAAGTCACCCCATGAATACTGATCTTAATAAATGCAATGTGATTTACCCGTTCTTTAAATCACGTGTTCATTAAATGCCTGTCCACTCCGGTAGTTTCACTTCTCATAGAACGCCGTCCCCATGGTTACGGGGCGCGCGCCCCATAAGGCGTCACATCCTGTGTGTCCGCCCATATTCAGTCATGCTGCCGTGATTGTGGAACGCAAAACGCGTTCCACTGATGTCACTTCCGGTCACCTGATCTAAGACCGGAGAACGTAATTTCCGGTCCCGTGTAGTGCAAACGTGCGCTCCAGTCAATGCTAAATATTCAGGACCATTTTAACGATATATTTTCCAGATTTTGGCCCCGGATACAGCAGCATATATGACCCTCACCATTGTATATACGTTAGAGCCCCACCAAAAGCAACTGATCCAATGGGATCACAGTGCACATAGAAAAAAATTAATTAAAAAAGTACAGCAGTATTTATAGCCCTAGCTGTTATATATATAAATATATATATATATTGTTAAATCCCCAAAGGGGGCAACTTGTCCAGTAGGACCTTGTTGCTTTATTATCTCAAGGGGGTCATTAAAATTGGTGCTTAAAAACTCAGCACAATGCTACAGCTCACTACTAATAATTACTCCACTGATTCACACCCCACTTGGTTAAAGATAACGACAAATGTCTGCCTAGATATCAATTAAATGATACGCTGTACTTGCATATTAACTGAATGAACATGGGTTTAATAAGAAACCCTTGTATATGTTTATATATATGTATTCCCCCTCTAACAAAAACTCCCCCTCCCCCGTGTTTCCTCCCCTCTTCTCTCCCCTCTCCGCCAAAATAAAAATAATAAAAAATGTGTATACATACTGACATATCCAGATTAAGAAAGGGGATCAGAAAATTAATCCCCCTCTCTTTTCTGCTCTCTGGAATTTTTCCTCTCCCCCTTCTGTCGTTATCTTTAACCAAGTGGGGTGTAAATCAGTGGAGTAATTATTAGTAGTGAGCTGTAGCATTGTGCTGAGTTTTTAAGCACCAATTTTAATGACCCCCTTGAGATAATAAAGCAACAAGGTCCCACTGAACAAGTTGCCCCCTTTGGGGATTTAACAATATATATATATAACAGCTAGGGCTATAAATACTGCTGTACTTTTTTAATTAATTTTTTTCTATGTGCACTGTGATCCCATTGGATCAGTTGCTTTTGGTGGGGCTCTAACGTATATACAATGGTGAGGGTCATATATGCTGCTGTATCTGGCGCCAAAATCTGGAACATATAGGGTTAAAACGGTCCTGAATATTTAGCATTGACTGGAGCGCACGTTTGCGCTCCAAAGGGACCAGAAATTACGTTCTCCGGTCTTAGATCAGGTGACCGGAAGTGACATCAGTGGAACGCGTTTTGCGTTCCACAATCACGGGAGCATGACTGAATATGGGCGGACACACAGGATGTGACGCTTTATGGGGCGCGCGCCCCATAACCATGAGGACGGCGTTCTATGAGAAGTGAAACTACCGGAGTGGACAGGCATTTAATGAACACGTGATTTAAAGAATGGGTAAATCACATTGCATTTATTAAAATGGGGTAAAGGGATGTCTGATATGTGTTAGTATCAGTATTCATGGGGTGACTTCATCTTTGTTAGAATATAAGGGATCTATATATATGCTGTGATTGGCTGGCGTTCACTCCTACCTGTAGCACTGTCCAATGGGACCACAGGGAATTGTAATCACACACATGACAGACGTCTGGATTGATTGCATTTGAACATATATAAGGTAATTGACCTAGAGTCTGATGCCATTGTTTTTTTCTTACACCCTGATTGAGGGATACCATACCCTACATCTTTGAAACTATATGTGCCATTCCCCTGATGAATCACCCAATGTTGAGGAAGCGCGTCGGGAGGCATCTTTTAGGATTACTTTAGGGCTGACTAGTAATTGAGGGTCAGTTGTGGACACAGTAGAGGTCCAATTTAGCTGTTATAAAGTCACCCATGACATGTAAACAAAGAAACAGTAAAAAATGCATTCATGTATCAGTAGAAAATTGAGTTGATGTTGGCCTTGGTGTCATTGCCATATATTCATTTTTTTCAGGTCGGCTTGGGGTTCTCTTTAAGGCCGCTTTCATATATTTTGCATGGAAGAAACAGCTTGAACCCTGAGTCTCATGACCTGAGCTAACTACTCCATATATGCCAATGAAGCAGTGAGCTCAGGTGTGGAGAACAGGATTTTAGAATGATCCCTGAATCACTGAAGCAACCTTTAGTTTCTTGCTAAAGCCACAACTGATAAAAATTCACTAAACATAAATGAAATGAGTTCAGTACTATAATACACCGGTTTTAAGAGCAATATGTTCTCGTGAGCAGCACTCAGTAAACATGTGGTGCTCCTCAGCCATCATCTTGAATCAAGAGCTTTATTCCAACTCTGAACATGTTGAGTATGATTGTAGGTAGGAGGCTCCTATGAAGAACTGCACTGCATATGTGAAACGCCATATGCAAAGGATGAATCATTCTACCAGCGAAATTGAAATGGATTTCCAGGAAACATTAGAAATGTGTGTGCCACATTTACATTTTGAAAAAAAGTTAGAATGTTGTTAATTACGTATTTTAATGATTTATAGTATTTGTTCACTTTCTAAATCTTTGTGTTTTATTTCAAAAACTTCCCTCAAATGGGTCATTGGAGTCTTTCCCTTCATATCCTGTCTGTATGGACAAAGGAGCGGGAGGTGTGTGCTTTCTGCAATGACTGGATCTGATGTAGTACCGCCACCCTCACCCACAATACCAGGGATGACAGGAGAGGTGCATACAGAGCCTTAATTATCTGTAGAGTTGTAACACACAGAAGCTTCGGTAACACCCAAATCCGATTTACCACTGCATAGCACCGGACACCAGATCAATGGTCAGGACCGCCGGGGAAGGAAATACTTCCATTCTGAGCAGTATGTGTGCAGAGTAGGGATGAGCGTACCCATGGAAGTTCGGGCTCGACCAAACTTTAATCCAAAGTTCGGTTCAAGTAACAGAACTGTACCCGAACTTGAACCTGAATTTGAACCCCATAGAAATCTCTCTCCTCTCTCTCTCCCTTTTCCAGGAGACGTCCGTGTTTGCAGTTCAGCACTGGACACTAGGTGTGTGGTACGAACCCTAAACTTTACAGTTCGGGTTTGCTCATCTCTAGGGCAGAGTTGTTCCTGAAAGTGCATGTACAGTGCTGGCCAAAAGTATTGGCACCCCTGTAATTCTGTCAGATAATACTCAGTTTCTTCCTGAAAATGATTGCAATCACAAATTCTTTGGTCTTATTCTCTTCATTTAATTTGCTTGCAAGGAAAAAACACAAAAGAGAATGAAGCAAAAATCAAATCATTGATCATTTCACACAAAACTCCAAAAATGGGCCGGACAAAAGTATTGGCACCCTCAGCCTAATACTTGGTTGCACAACCTTTAGCCAAAATAACTGCGAACAACCGCTTCCGGTAACCATCAATGAGTTTCTTACAATGCTCTACTGGAATTGTAGACCATTCTTCTTTGGCAAACTGCTCCAGGTCCCTGATATTTGAAGGGTGCCTTCTCCAAACTGCCATTTTGAGATCTCTCCACAGGTGTTCTATGGGATTTAGGTCTGGACTCATTGCTGGCCACCTTAGAAGTCTCGAGTGCTTTCTCTAAAACCATTTTATAGTGCTTTTGGAAGTGTGTTTTGAGTCATTGTCCTGCTGGAAGACCCATGACCTCTGAGGGAGACCCAGCTTTCTCACACTGGGCCCTACATTATGCTGCAAAATTTGTTGGTAGTCTTCAGGCTTCATAATGCCATGCACACGGTCAAGCAGTCCAGTGCCAGAGGCAGCAAAGCAACCCCAAAACATCAGGGAACTTCCGCCATGTTTGACTGTAGGGACCGTGTTCTTTTCTTTGAATGCCTCTTTTTTTTTCCTGTACACTCTATGTTGATGCTTTTTCCCAAAAAGCTCTACTTTTGCCTCATCTGACCAGAGAACATTCTTCCAAAACATTTTAGGCTTTCTCAGGTAAGTTTTGGCAAACTCCAGCCTGGCTATTTTATGTCTCGGGGTAAGAAGTGGGGTCTTCCTGGGTATCCTGCCATACAGTACCTTTTCATTCAGACGCCGACGGATAGTACGGGTTGACACTGTTGTACCCTCGGACTGCAGGGCAGCTTGAACTTGTTTGGATGTTAGTCGAGGTTCTTTATCCACCATCCGCACAATCTTGCATTGAAATCTCTCGTCAATTTTTCTTTTCCGTCCACATCTAGGGAGGTTAGCCACAGTGCCATGGGCTTCTTGATGACACTGCGCACGGAAGACACAGGAACATTCAGGTCTTTGGAGATGGACTTGTAGCCTTGAGATTGTTCATGCTTCTTCACAATTTGGTTTCTCAAGTCCTCAGACAGTTCTTTGGTCTTCTTTCTTTTCTCCATGCTCAATGTGGTACACACAAGGACACAGGACAGAGGATGAGTCAACTTTAATCCATGTTAACTGGCTGCAAGTGTGATTTAGTTATTACCAACACCTGTTAGGTGCCACAGGTAAGTTACAGGTGCTGGTAATTACACGAATTAGAGAAGCATCACATGATTTTTCAAAGGGTGCCAATACTTTTATCCACCCCCTTTTTTAGGTTTGGTGTGGAATTATATCCAATTTGGCTTTAGGACAATTCTTTTTGTGTTGTTTTAATTGAAGACAAATTAAATGAAGAGAATAATACCAAAGAATTTGTGATTGCAATCATTTTCAGGAAGAAACTGAGTATTATCTGACAGAATTGCAGGGGTGCCAATACTTTTGGCCAGCACTGTATGTGTGCTGCTCCGTCAGAGCCAGTGTTCAGACACAACAGCAGCCAGAGTACAGAACCAAAGCCATGAGAGCAGAAGTTGCAGTGCATCATCAACAGCAAAGTATTGGGTTTCACCAGATTTTGGAACTACCTTTGGCATTAAGAGCTTAACCCCTTTATGACATGCGGTGTACATGCTCTGTGCAAGTCGGAAGTCGCATACCGGGCAGCTCATGGCTCTGTGTTAGTCAGGACCTACCTCTAACAGTATTTAACAGGTCCTTGCTAATAGAGTTCCCACCACCTTTGATTGTTAAATGCTGCTGTCAATATCTGACAGCGGTATTTAATATGCGCTGGCATGAACTGATCGCGGGTTGCTGATGGATTGCTATAACAGCCGGGGGCATAGCAATTTTATTACACAGCTCCTTTGAAACCCTGTCTATGGCCGAGCTTCAAAGGAGACCATGATTTCTGCCATAAACCACGATGTTGTGGCTTTGATGTATATAGCACAAGCAATCAGATGTTCACAGCTTCAAGTCCCCTATGGGGACCTTTAAGAACAGTGAAAAGTAAAAAAAAAAAAATGAAAAAAATATGAAAAAAATAAAAAACCTCTAAAAGTTCAAATCACACCCCTTTTTTCCCCATTAAAAATAACATTACTAATAAAATACACATGTGGTATTGCCGCACTCAGAAAAGCCTGATCTATCAAAATATAAAAATGATTAACCCGATCGATAGACGCCGTAAATGGAAAAATAATCAAGAATGTCAAAATGACATTCTTTTGGTCTCTGCAATACCACAAAAAATGCTGTGGCAAGCAATCAAAAAGTCAAATTTATCCCAGAGTGGTATCAATAAAACATTTTCTCGCCCTGGAAAAATAAACTGTCACATTATGAAAACGTTACGGGTCTCAGAAAATGGTGACACAAACCCCCAAATTTTTTTTAAAACTTCTGATTTTTTTTCCATCATTTAAATAATAAAAAACCAGACGTTTGGTATCACTGTATTCGTGCTCATGAGCAGAATCATATCGCCGGGTCATTTTTACTACAAAATGTACACCATAAAAACAATCCCCAAAACCAATGTCAGAATTGTGTTTTTTCACAATTTCTTCACACTTTAATTTTTTTTTCCGGTTTTCCAGTACACTATGTGGTAAAATAAATGGTGTCATTCAAAAGTACAACTTGTCCCACAAAAAACAAACCCTCATATGTCTCTGTGGACCGAAAAATGAAAGAGTTATGGCTCTGGAAAGAAGGGGAGGAAAAAAACGAAAACACGGAAATCGGCTCCATTGTGAAGAGGTTCAAGGTGCCGAGGATGAGACAAGTAGCAGTTAATCAACACCGGTCCCATCTCCAGAATCTAGACATCCTGAGAAAAGTGTGCCTGGTGATTATATTTATTTTACTGGCTTATACAGCACCATTATATTACGTAGCGCTTCACAGACATTATCATCGCTGTCCCCATTGGGGCTCACAATCTAAGTTCCCTATCAGTATGTCTTTGGAGTGCAGAAGAAAACCGGAGAACCCGGAGGAAACTCACACAAACATGGGGAGAACATACAAGCTCCTTGCAGATGTTGTCCTTGGTGGGATTTGAACCTAGAACCTGTAGTACAGTGCTAACTACTGACCCAATGTGCTGCACTATACATAGCACAGTGCTAACCACTGAGTCACCATGCTGTCCTATTTATAGTACAATGCTAACCACTGAGCCCCCTTGCTGCCATATATATAGTACAGTGCTAACCCCTGAGCCACTGTGCTGCCCTATATATAGTATAGTGCTAACCACTGAGCCACTGTGCTGTCCTATATATAGTACAGTGCTAACCACTGAGCCACCGTGCTGCACTATACATAGCACAGTGCTAACCACTGAGTCACCATGCTGTCCTATTTATAGTACAATGCTAACCACTGAGCCCCCTTTCTGCCATATATATAGTACAGTGCTAACCACTGAGCCCCCTTGCTGCCATATATATAGTACAGTGCTAACTACTGAGCCACTGTGTTGTCCTATATATAGTACAGTGCTAACCACTGAGCCACTGTGCTGCCCTATATATAGTACAATGCTAACCCCTGAGCCACTGTGCTGTCCTATATATAGAACAGTGCTAACCACTGACTTACCATATTGCCCTATATATAGTACAGTGCTAACCACTGACTTACCATGTTGCTCTATATATAGTACAGTGCTAACCCCTGAGCCACCGTGCTGCCCTATATATAGTACAGTGCTAACCACTGAGCCACTGTGCTGCCCTATATATTGTACAGTGCTAACCCCTGAGCCACCGTGCTGCCCTATATATAGTACAATGCTAACCCCTGAGCCACCGTGCTGCCCTATATATAGTACAGTGCTAACCACTGAGCCACTGTGCTGCCCTATATATTGTACAGTGCTAACCACTGAGCCACCGTGCTGCCCTATATATAGTACAGTGCTAACCACTGAGCCACCGTGCTGCCCTATATATAGTACAGTGCTAACCACTGAGCCACCGTGCTGCCCTATATATAGTACAATGCTAACCCCTGAGCCACCGTGCTGCCCTATATATAGTACAGTGCTAACCACTGAGCCACTGTGCTGCCCTATATAGTGTACAGTGCTAACCACTGAGCCACCGTGCTGCCCTATATATAGTACAGTGCTAACCACTGAGCCACTGTGCTGCCCTATATATAGTACAGTGCTAACCCCTGAGCCACCGTGCTGCCCTATATATAGTACAGTGCTAACCACTGAGCCACTGTGCTGCCCTATATATAGTACAGTGCTAACCCCTGAGCCACCGTGCTGCCCTATATATAGTACAGTGCAAACCACTGAGCCACTGTGCTGCCCTATATATTGTACAGTGCTAACCACTGAGCCACTGTGCTGCCCTATATATAGTACAGTGCTAACCACTGAGCCACTGTGCTGCCCTATATATTGTACAGTGCTAACCACTGAGCCACTGTGCTGCCCCAAATATATACACAGACACTAACAGAGGGGGAAGTAATAAATCAGTTGTAATTGTCAGAATCCGCAGTGTTACTGTTGCGCCCTAGCGGGGCATTGAAGATGACTCCTTCCCAGTAATACACAGACTGTGTAATATCTTCTAAGTTCTATTTAAGTTGTTGCAGTTTATTTCCTGCAATGTCTCCAGTAAATAAAGAAAGAATTGTTGCCCTTCCTCTTGCACATTACATAGTGTCATGTTTCTGCCATGTCTAGCTTGCCAATGGTACAATAGACTGGTCATTAAATTCTCACCATCTGCTGATTCTGTCCCAGTTCACACAGCAAAGCTGACACTTAAGCTACAGAAAAACAGTGAATGTCAGCTATAGTGTTTGCACTAATGTCCATTATGAAAAGTTATGGAGGATAATTTTAGGGAAATTAGATGGAGTTATGAACACTTTTATCAATAACTATTTATTTAGAATAATCACCATTCTGGGACGGCCCACGCTTTCATTAAATTAAAAGGGCAGCCTCAGACCGGTGCTAGGTAATCTAAACATTTCAAGACTTCTCTCAATGCATTTTCTATGCATGGTAGTATTGTCTACCTGCAGTGCAGTGCTTGTAGGGGTTCGCTGGGTGGTACACTGTGCTCCTCTAAAGTCTTGAGAAATTGCAGGACTGCCCTAACTGAGGACTCCCATCTCAGGATGACACAATAAAACAGTCTCAATACATTTTTTGAATTTTACTTTACTTTTGTCAAGGCATCAGCTTGCATATTACTTGAACTATATACAGAAACAGCAAAGTCTTAATCTAATATCCAGGTCCAGCCGGCTTCTCTTGCATCTCCTCTGTTCATTGATCCACCTTTTAGGGTATATTCCCATGCTCCATAATAGCAGTGGCTTGGATGCAGCTCATCTGCGCTGCGTCCAAAACGCTGCGTTGTACAGTAGTAGCACAGTGGATGGGATTTAAAGAAATCGCACGCCCACTGTTCTTCTATTTGACGCCACGTAAACTCACCGGCGGTGCGGCTTTACGAACCTGAGCATGACAATTTCTGTTGCAGAGACGCTATTCTCCGCAACAGAAATTTCCATAATAGAATGTATTGGATATGATAAATCCGCATGGTTCACTGAACACATGCGGATTTACCTGCGTGATCAGATACAGCGCTTTGGACGCAGCGAAAATATGCTGCGTCCAAAGTGCTGCTATAGCCTGATTGTGGGCACATAGCCTTACTATTCCATCAGTGTGGAAGTCCATACTGACGGTTGCAGCCTACCATCAGTCACTGACTGCAGCAGTCACATAACACAATATCATCTGACCGCCAGGATTTTATGATGTACAATTTAGCTGCTATGCAGCGGTTGACCCACAGTGGTCAAATCATTTAACCCTGCTGTACTGTTGGGGTCTATTTGACTCCCAAAAAAGTTTGTGAAGCTGCAGATTATTTATTATGAGGATCAGCAAATCGTGGTTCGGCAAGTATGTATATTGATAGGTGTTTTTATTATGAGTGTGTTTTTTATTTTAACTCTTTCTGTATGAAATAATTATTGTTACATATTTATGATAGTGTTTTATACCGATCTCCAGCCATATTTTCAGTCACAAAAGCGATTTATAATATCATTGTGGATTATTTATTGCATCTACTATTGTTTATTAATTTCTCCTGTTCCTGTCGGTCTGTGTGCTTGATACATTTGCAAGTTACTGCAGATGGTCTGTTTCGCTGTAGTATATAAGCTCTTATTGTTGCTACACTGGTTAGTGTTTGTTGCTGTTTTATTATTATTATTGCTGTTTATTCATATAGTGCTGTTTTATTCCACAACGCTGATTTAAGCCCGTGAAAGTCGTGAGCGCCATATTTTTATCCAACTTTCCAAATAATGGGCAAAGATGTCCATGGAGTGAAGCTGAATTGTAAAAGCTTGCCAATGTCTCAGATTCTGAAGAAGATATCCAACTGGAGAAAGTGCCTGAAGATGAGGACCATATAAGTGGCGGGAAAAGTGATTACGAGAATTCTGATTCTGAAGCTGAATCTGATGAGGCATGATACCCAGACAACTAGTGCGATGCAAGCAATTCAGTCTAAAAACAAAAATGTAATTTGGAACTTGCAGCCTTCTGCCCAGGCAGGAAAATTGTCCTGTGCTAACATCAGATAATTCTCTAATAATTAGCTGCTATTAGAGAAATTTGGGATAAATGGATAGAGATTCTTCCAAAATGATACAATACTGAAGAAAATATCACTGTGGATGAACAACTTGTGGCATTCCAAGGTTGGTACCCGTTCACACAATATATACCGAGTAAGCCAGCAAAGTACGGCATCAAGATATGGATACTTCTGACAGCAGCAGTTCATACACTCTACATCATACGTGTCAAACTCTGGCCCCTGGACCAAATCTAGCCCGCAGGGTAGTTTTATTTGTCCCGTGACACCAGACCCACCACCCCTATGTGGGGTCATTATTCTGTATGGAGGACTATGTGGGGCCATTATTCTGTATGGAGGACTATGTGGGGCCCATTATTATTATTATTATTAATTTATATAGCGCCATTGATTCCATGGCGCTGTACATAAGGGGGTTACATGCAAAATAAGAATATAACTACAGTAAACAAAGTAACAATGATAGACTGGTA
This sequence comes from Phyllobates terribilis, assembly GCF_046119375.1. Classification (NCBI taxonomy): domain Eukaryota; kingdom Metazoa; phylum Chordata; class Amphibia; order Anura; family Dendrobatidae; genus Phyllobates; species Phyllobates terribilis. The sequence continues at coordinate 595,389,144 of NW_027362765.1, read as the reverse complement.
CGGAGGGAAGAGGACCCTGCCCTTGCGGGCTTACATTCTACAGGAATAGGGAGGAGACAGTAGGTTGGGGGGTTGCAGTAGTAGTAGCTTCGGCGTTGTTGAGGAGGCAGCGGGGTCATTGCAGGCTGTAAGCTTTCTTGAAGAGATGGGTTTTCAGGTTCCGTCTGAAGGATCCGGATGTGGTGGATAATCGGACGTGTTGAGGCACAGAATTCCATAGGATGAGGGATATTCTGGAGAAATCTTGGAGGCGATTGCGTTAGGAACGGATAAGTTTGGAGGAGAGAAGGAGGTCGTGGGAGGACTGGAGGTTACGTGAGGGAATATATCGGGAGATTAGTTCAGAGATGTACGGAGGAGAGAGGTTATGGATGGCTTTGTAGGTCAGTGTTAGTAGTTTGAACTTGATGCGCTGGGCAATAGGGAGCCAGTGAAGCGATTTGCAAAGGGGCTTAGCAGAGGAGTAGCAAGGCGAGAGATGAACGAGTCATACAGCAGAGTTGAGGATGGACTGGAGGGGTGCGAGAGTGTTAGCAGGGAGGCCACAGAGGAGGATGTTGCAATAGTCGAGGCGGGAGATGATGAGGGCATGCACAAGCAGTTTAGTAGAGTTAGGGTTGAGGAAAGGACGGATTCTGGAAATGTTTTTGAGCTGGAGGCGACAGGAGGTGGCGAGAGCTTGGATGTGAGGTTTGAAGGACAGGGCAGAGTCAAGGGTTACTCCGAGGCAGCGGATTGTCGGTACAGCGGAAAGAGTGATGTCGTTTATTGTGATAGATAGATCAGGTGGGGAAGATATGCGAGATGGGGGAAAGATAATGAGTTCAGTTTTGTCCACATTGAGCTTGAGGTAGTGGGAGGAGAAGAAGGATGATATGGCTGCTAGACATGCTAGGATTCTGGACAGCAGAGAGGTGACGTCTGGGCCAGAGAGGTAGATCTGGGTGTCATCAGCGTACAGATGGTACTGGAAGCCATAGGATTTTATGAGCTGTCCCAGGCCAAGGGTATAGATTGAGAAGAGTAGGGGTCCTAGGACAGAGCGGTTAGAAAGGTATGAGGAGATCCAGGATAGGGCAAGGTCTTTGACGCCAAAGGAAGAGAGGATCTGCAGTAGGAGGCAGTGGTCAACTGTATCGAAAGCAGAAGACAGGTCAAGTAGAAGGAGTACAGAGAATTGTCTGTTAGCTTTGGCTGTAAGTAGGTCATTGGTGATTTTAGTAAGGGCAGTTTCAGTGGAATGGTGGGGGCGGAAGCCGGATTGTCGGTTGTCGAAGAGAGAGTTAGATGAAAAGTGGGAGGAAAGTTGAGCGTGAACGTGTTGCTCAAGGAGTTTGGAGGCAAATGGGAGCAGCGATATGGGGCGATAGCTGGACAGGGCGGTTGGGTCGAGGGATGGCTTTTTGAGGATGGGTGTGATTGTGGCATGTTTGAAGGCAGCAGGGGAAGTACCAGAGGATAGTGATAGGTTGAAGAGATGGGTTAGGGATGGGACGAGTGTGGGGGTGATGTTAGGGAGGAGGTGGGATGGGATGGGGTCGAGTGCACATGTGGTGAGGTGTGATTTGGAGAGGAGACGAGTAAGTTCTCTTTCCGTGATGTTGGGAAGGGAGGTTATAGGGGTGGGGAAGTGGTGTGGAAGACAGAGGGGTTGTGGTGGTTGGACAGTAAAGACTTGCCGTGTTTGGTCAATCTTGTTTTTGAAGTGTGTTGCAAACTCCTCAGCAGAGATGATGGAGGTTGGAGGGGGCAGTGGAGGGCGGAGGAGATAGTTGAAAGTGTTGAATAGTTGTTTGGGGTTGTAGGATAGGGAAGATATGAGGGTTGTGAAGTAGGCCTGTTTAGCAGAGGTGAGTGCTGATTTGAATGCGAGTGTTGCTTGTTTGAATGCAGTGAATTCATCTTGAGTATGTGTTTTCTTCCAACGCCGCTCCGCAACCCTGGACGCTTGTCGAAGCTGTTTAGTGAGGTCGTTGTGCCAGGGTTGCCTGTTGACTCGTCGCGCTCTGCCATGCATAAGAGGGGCGACCGAGTTCTGTATGGAGCACTATATGGGGCCATTATACTGTATGGAGGACTATGTGGGGCCATTATACTGTATGGAGGACTATGTGGTGCCCATAATATTGTATGGAAGACTATGTGGGCACATTATACTGTATGGAGGACTATGTGGTGCCCATTATTCTGTATGGAGCACTATGTTGGGGCCATTATTCTGTATGGAAGACTTTGTGGGGACCATTATTCTGTATGGAGGACTATGTGGGGCCCATTATTCTGTATGGAGGACTATGTGGGGCCCATTATTCTGTATGGAGGACTATGTGGGGCCCATTATTCTGTATGGAGGACTATGTGGGGCCCATTATACTGTATACTGGTTGGCCCACAACTTTGTCCAAGTTTTTCATTTTGGCCCTCTGTGTGTTTGAGTTTGACATCCCAGCTCTAAATTCTCAGGTACATACAGGAAAAAGCCTGGAGAAATGCCTGAAAATATTGAGGGTATGCGAGTCTTGTCAGATTTGACGTATGGACCAAGAGGACAAAATGTGACAACTTTTTTGCGTCGCACCAACTGGAGCAGCTGTTGCTAAAACGAAAACTTACAATGGTGGGCACAGTAAGAAAAAAGCTTGAACTGCCGCAATATATCCTTGTAAAAGAGATGTTCATAGTTCAATTTCTTACTTTCACAAAAAAACCAAACCGGTCATTCTGATGAGCACGATGCACCATGATAATGTGGTAAGTAGGCGAGATGACAAAAAGCCACAGATGATATTAGATTACAATTCCACCAAACGGGCAGTTGATACACGAGATCAACTAATTGCTGCGTACACAAGCAAACACAAAACCAATCGCTGGCCAATGGTTTTATTTTATAATATTGTTGATGTACCCGTCTACAATGCATTTGTTTTATGGCATGAAATAAACCCTGATCGGAACGCCAATAAACTGCATAAATGAAGACTCTTTCTGGAAGAATTAGGAAAGTCACTTGTTATGCCATCTATTTTAAGAAGAAAAGTAAAACCACGAAGTTAAGCAGCCATAGTAAACCGTATTGCAAACCCATAGACTCCACCAGCACTGGAAGAAGCCTAAAAAGGAAATGATGCAGCATTTGTCCATCTTCATGTGATAAAACAAATATTACATGTTCTAGTCATAGTAAATATTAGTAATACTATGTGAGTTATTTCTGTGCATTTCTGAACATAGCAATAAGTGAACCTGTACAACTCTTTGCTTTATTTTCTTTAAAAACTGAAGTTTTGATTTTTATTTTTCAATTGTTTTTGACCAACCATGTTCACACACAGTTAAATAATGCAATTGGTATTCAAATAATCCGCTTAGAGTAGCTAAATGTCAAAATTAACAGACTTTAATAGGTCACATTGACCCAAACAGTACAAGTGTATAGTCAATACAAACAGAACAGCAGGGTTAAAGGGCAACTTTTTCATGTAAGAATGTTAAGACCAGTCTGTTTTCAACTCTCTTACATTGCTATAGTATGTCCATGTACTACCTATACCACACTACTCTTTCTCCTTGTACATGTACTGTTCTGCTCCCTACCAGTGCTATATGTACTGTACTGCACTATATTTGTGTACAGTTCTGCCCTAACAGTGCTATATGTACTGTACTACATTTGTGTACAGTTCTGCCCTAACAGTGCTATATGTACTGTTACTACATTTGTGTACAGTTCTGCCCTAACAGTGCTATATGTACTGTACTGCACTATATTTGTGTACAGTTCTGTCCTACCAGTGCTAAATGTACTGTACTGCATTCTGTTTCTGTACAGTTCTGCCCTACCTGTGCTATATATACTGTACTGCACTATATTTGTGTACAGTTCTGTAGTACCTGGGTTACAGTGGTGTAAAAAAGTGTTTGCCCCTTTCCTAATTTCTTATTCTTTTGCATGTTTGTCACACTTAAATGTTTCAGATCACAAAACAAATTTAAATATTAGACATAGATAACACAAGTAAACACAAAATACAGTTTTCAAATGAAGGTCTTTATTAAGAGAAAAAGAAATCCAAACCTACAGGGCCCTGTGTGAAAAAGTGATTGCCACCTTTAGCAGCAACAACTTCAATCAAGCGTTTGAGATAACTGGCAATTAGTCTTTTACAACGCTCTGGAGGAATTTTTACCCACTCATCTTTGCAAAATTGTTGTAATTCAGTCACATTGGAGGGTTTCCGAGCATGAACCGCCTTTTTAAGGTCAAGCCACAGCATCTCAATCAGATTAAGGTCAGGGCTTTGACTAGGCCACTTCAAAGTCTTCATTTTGTTTTTCTTAAGCCATTCAGAGGTGGACTTGCTGTGTGTTTTGGTTCATTGTCCTGCTGCATAATCCAAGTGCGCTTCAGCTTGAGGTCACAACCAGATGACCGGACATTCTCCATCAGGATTTTTTGGTAGACAGCAGAATACATCATTCCATTTACCACAACAAGTCTTCCAGGTCCTGAAGCAGCAAAAAATCCCCAGACCATCACACTACCACCACCATATTTTACAGTTGGTATGATGTTCCTTTTCTGAAATGCTGTGTTACTTCTACGCCAGATGTAATGGGACATACACCTTCCAAAAGGCTGAACTTTTGTCTCATCAGTCCACAGAGTATTCTTCCAAAAGTCTTGGCAATCATCAAGATATTTTCTGGTAAAACTGAGACAAGCTTTTATGTTCTTTTTGCTCAGCAGTGATTTTCATCTTGGAACTCTACCATGCATGGTATTGCCTAGTCTCTTACTTATGGTGGAGTCATGAACACTAACCTTAACCTTAACACTAACCAAGTGAGACTTGCAGTTCTTTTTATGTTGTTATGGGGTCTTTTGTGACCTATTGGATGAGTCCTCGCTGAGGTCTTGGGGTAATTTTTGGTCGGCCGGCCACTCCTGGAGAGGTCGCCACTGTTCCATGTTTTCGCCATCTGTGGATAATGGCTCTCACTGTGGTTCGCTGGAGTCACAAAGCTTTAGGAATGGCTTTTTAACCTTTTCCAGACTTATAGATCTCAATTACTTTGATTCTCATTTGTTCCTGAATTTCTTTGGATGGCAGCATGAAGTCTAGCTTTTGAGGATGTTTTGGTCTACTTCACTTTGTCAGGCAGGTCCTATTTATGTAATTTCTTGATTGAGAACACGTGTGGCAGCTATCAGGCCTTTGTGTGGCTAGGGAAATTAAACTCAGCTTCCCAGAGATGTGATAAACCACAGTTAATTTATGTTTTAATGGAGGGGGGCAATCACTTTTTTACACAGGGCCCTGTAGGTTTGGATTTCTTTTTCTCTTAAAAACAAAGACCTTCATTTTAAAACTGCATTTTTTTGTTTACTTGTGTTATCTTTGTCTAATATTTAAATTTTTGTTTTGTGATCTGAAACATTTAAGTGTGACAAACATGCAAAAGAATAAAACATCAGCAAGGGGGCAAACTCTTTTTCACACCACTGTATATGTACTATACTGCACTATATTTGTGTACAGTTCTGCCCTACCTGTGCGACATACATCGTTCTGCCCTACCTGTGCTACATGCATCGTTCTGTCATTAACCTGTGCTACAAGCACTGTACTGCTCCATGCTACATGTACTGTACCGGTGTCTCCATGTGCCAACCATGCCATTAAATACATACTTAAATATGCTGTTACTGACAATGGTACAAGTAATTGTTTAAAGGGCTTTATTTTACATGGTACAGATGGATATGGTAGTCTATATACGCGGGTTTACAGACTAGGTCACATATGTACTGGTAACATCACCAATATCCAGAGATGGAACATAAATTACACCAGGTTTTAGTGCACATGATGAAAGACTAAAGCCCCCGTCTCAATGCGAGATCGCTGCTGTGTCACGGTTTTGGTGACGCAACAGCGACCTCACCAGCGATGTCGCTATGTGTGACACTTTGCAGCGATCAGGCCCCTGCTGTGAGGTCGCTGATCGCTGCAAAGTGTCCTGGACCATTTTTTGGTCGTTGCCCTCCCGCTGGTCAGCACACATCGCTGTGTGTGACCAGCGGGAGCAGCGATCAGGCTGGTAACCATGATAAACATCGGGTTACTAGGGGCACACGCGCACCTAGTAACCCGTTGTTTATCATGGTTACGAGCCTGCTAAAGTGAGCGGTAACCTCCCGCTCACTGTAGCAGAGTGGTAACCATGATAAACAACGGGTTACTAGGAGCGCGTGTGCCCCTAGTAACCCGATGTTTACCATAGTTACCAGCCTGCTCCTGCTTCAGCAGGCTGGTAACCAGGAGCAGGACATTGTGGAAAGATTCTTTCCACGATGTCGCTGCTCCCCTGATCGTTGGTGAGCCTGACTGTTTGACAGCTCACCAGTGATCACATAGCGACGCAGCAACGATCCCTGACAGGTCGTATCGTTGTCGGGATCGTTGCAGCGTCGCTAAGTGTGACGGGGCCTTAAGGGACCAATATAAATGATTTGTTCTAGAATGAAAAAGCAAATAAATATAATCAGGCAGATAAGGCTAATTTAATGGGATTCAGTATTAAAGTAGTCTAAGAAAAAGCATGTTCTTGTGTCTATAGCCACCAATCTAAAAAATATTATATAATAAATCAAGTCATTATGATATTTATAATGCATATATGGCATGTCCTTAGATTTCTTGCTCCCATACCTTATCAATAGTGGTGGGATATATCCATTGTGTCCAATTCAGGCAACGTTTTTTCATGATTTACCCATTTGCTCTTTTCAAATAAGAATTATGGGGTGTGTATCCCACCAAATTTTGTATTGCATATATAAGAACTCTGGATTCTGTGTCAATCAAAAGCCATATGATTGCTAATTTTAATGTAGGGGGATAAATTATTGAAGGAAAGTATTAAGAAAAATCCTAGCCTATCTAGTCCTCTTTAAGAAGACATGAACCTTGTGTGATTGTGTGATTACTTGCCAAAGTACTTCTTTTTGGAAGGAAATTGCAGCCCTCCAGATGCATCCTATTTCCACTTCAACAACTACACTCTTTTTCCTTTCCAGCACATCTCAGCCCCACAGTTTAGGAGCAACTGTTGGGAGACATGCCACTTATTAGCTTATGTCTAGCTCCACCCGGATCACAGAAATTTCCTTTAATTTTGATTAATTTATCCATTTTAAGCAGTAAAGCTTAAAATTTCAAAAATAGATTCTTAACATCCACATATATTCACATATTAGTGCACAACTAAATGATATCAATGTCATATTACTTTCAAGAGGTGTAAAGAGGTGCATGGGTGCAGCAAAAGGGTACTCTGTCTCTAAGAAGTATCTCATCTAAAAGAAATCTGTCATCAGTTTTTTTTCCACCTAATCTGAAAGCTGCATAATGTAGAGACAGAGACCCTGATTCCAGTGATGTGTCACTTACTTAGCTGCTTGCTGTAGTTTTGATATAAAATCATTGTTTTATCAGCAGGAGATTATCACTAGAGGACTAGAAAACCTGCTGTCACGTAGTCCTCCATAATAATGAGCTCTGTATAACCCCCTCCCCCATTACTGATTGGCAGTTCTCTGTACACTGTGCATAGGCAGAAAACTGCCAGAGAACTGTTAATCAGTGGTGTGGACAAAGTTATACAGAGATCAGCATTCAAGAACTGGTAGACATGAAGCAGATAAAACAGATTTTATCAAAACTACCTCAAGCAGCCCAGTAAATGACTCATCCCTGGAATCAGGGTCTCTTTCCCTACATTATGCTGCTCTCAGATGGTGTAGCCAAAACCTGGGACAGATTCCCTTGAAGGCCTAGACTAGTTGATGCAGTTAAACTGCTAGACTAAAGCAACCATACTGATTTTCCATTGCAAAAAGTTTCCATTTAAAAAAAAAAATCCGTTATCACTACAGTATTAATAATTTACCACTGAGCTGAAGCAAGAAAATGGGCAAGACACCAACACATCCCCTTTATTTGTCTGCAGTTTGGGCATATTACATCCCTCTCACTATATGCAATTATTGGAAATTAATAGCAGTTATCAGATTTCTCACATTTCCGAGAACTGAGCAGCACTGCATATTGGAGGCACATATGGGAGTTTTCTGTATTACATGCTAAGAGAGTATCCTGCAGATGTGATCTAATGTTATTTGGTAAGACCGGAAGAAAATATTATGTTCTCTATTGAACTTGTAAGGAATCGGATCAGACCGCTAACTATTCACTATTGTTTCCTATTTATTGTATAACACATTAAGAAAGAGTGTCCATCTTATTGCAACTGAGGTCCCAAAAATAATTGCATAGGGGCAATTATGGGGGTCAATTGTTCAGAAACAAATTACTTGAAGTAGGATGTGGCAACAATCCAGAGAGTCTTAAGTGGAAACTATCTGCAGAAAATGATCCGTTGCTTAAATCAGGTTATTGTGCTAAATATTTTTTTGCAATTTGCATTTTTTTTTCCATTTTAAAATCTATAATAAAAACTAAAAATCGAAGTCTTGCGATTTTCAAACTGGACATTAAGGCTTTTTAGACTCTAACTTCCTGTTGTTTCAGGAAACAAGACATGTACATAGTCACATTGGTCAGACCCTCATCCTATCTTCTGCACTGAAGCATCTAATGAGCATGTGCATAGATCATTGTGAAGGGTGTGGGAGCAGGGTCATCTGTGACATCGCCTATTGTGATTGGTGGATCTTGTGTTGGTGAAGAGAGGAGTTAAGTGTTATGGTAACGCTGCCTCTGATGATAAGGAGCCTGCTTAACCCTTTTATGACGTGTGCCGTAATAGTACAACACACGTCGGATCCCCCTGTTTGGTGCGGGCTCTGGTGCTGAGCCCGCACCTTTCCAGGGACATGACAGCTGATCTGTACAGCTGAAATGTGCCCCTAACTGCCGCGGGTGAAATCGCGATCCACCGGCGGCTGTTAACTAGTTAAATGCTGCTGTCAATCTCTGGCAGCAGCATTTAACTCGCGCTTCCTGGAAGCGCATCACTGGCTCCGTCCATCGGCAACCCCGTCACATGATTGTGAGTCACCCATGGGTTGGCATGATCTGATGATCGCCTGTATGTAGTACAGGCAATCAGATAATTGCAATAATTGCAGCTTCTAGTCTCCTATGGAAACTATTGAAGCATGCAAAAAGTTTTAAAAAAAAGTTTTTAAAAATGTAAAAAAAAACCAAAAAAAACCCGAAAGTTTAAATCACCCCCATTTCGCCCCCATTCAAAATAAAACAATAAAAAAAATCACATGTACACATATTTGGTATGGCTGCTTTGAGACTCGCCCGATCTATCAAAATATAAAAATAATTATTCCGATTGGTAAATGGCGTAACAATAAAAAAATTCAAAACGCCAAAATTAAGTTTTTTTGGTCGCCCCTACATTACAATAAAATGCTATAACTAGCGATCAAAACATCGGATCTACCCCAAAATGGTATCAATAAAAACATCAGCTCGGCGCGCAAAAAATAAGCCCTCACCTGGCCCCAGATACCAAAAAATGGAGACGCTACAGGTCTCGGAAAATGGCGCCAAAGTTTTTTTTTTTTTTTAACAAATTTTGGATTTTTTTTCACCACTTAAATAAAAAAGAACCTATACATGTTTGGCGTATACGAACTTATAATGATCTGGAGAATCATAATGGCAGGTCAAGTTTTAGCATTTAGTGAACGTGGTAAAAAAAAACTGTGGAACTGCACTTTTTTTGCAATTTCACCACACTTGGAATTTTTTTGCCGTTTTATAGTACAATATATGGTAAAACCAATTTTGTCATTCAAAAGTACAACTCGTCTCACAATAAACAAACCCTGAAACGGAAATATTGACAGAAAAATAAAAAAGTTATGGCTCTGGGAAGAAGGAGAGCAAAATACGAAAATGAAAAATGGCCCGGTCATTAAGGGGTTAAAACTGTTCTTAAAGGGAACCTGTCAGGTCCCCCATGCCCTCCAACCCAGCAGCATTCACTTTTGTATGAGTAAATTCCTCGCCTAACCTGCCCTGTATAATGCTATTCAGTGAAAACGATGTATAAAAAAGCATTCATAATGTCCCTGCTTCCTATGCTAATGAGGGCTTCGACTAGTCGATGGGGCATTAGTTACCTCAGACTAGTGAGCCCTCTTTGAATGTTATGACACCCCTGTGGGCTAACTAGTCTGGGGCAACTAACACCCCATCGACTAGTCAAAGCCCACGTTAGCATAGGGAAAATGGAGGTTATAAATGATTTTTTTATACCTTGTTTTCACTGAATCGCATTATACAGGGCAGGTTAGGCAGGGAATTTACTCATAGGTGAATGCTGCTGGGTTGGAGGGAATGGGGGACCTGACAGATTCAGGGAGTATCATTCTAAAAAAGTGCAAGTGGACAGTGTGAAAATTGCAAGATTATTTATTTATTTTTACTTAATAAAAATCATGATATGAAAATAAAATCATTGCCAACATTTTTTTGAAAAACACATGTAACACAAAAACCTGATTTAAACAATAGGTCATTTTCGGATGATACACTGCCTTTAAGAGTAACTGTATATATGGCGCCCCAGGGATGCTGCACCTCTTTAATGGGGTGTAGTGTTCCTCCTCTGAGGTAAGAACAGTGCGATGGTCAGGACCCTTCCTTCACATCCAACACCACACTTCTCCCACAAGAGTGGGCTAATAAGCACTAGGTGCTGCCCCTACTGGAAGTTGGGAGGCTGGGGAACCAAGAGATAGGGGAACCAACTAGTGGGTGGGGGTGGAAGACTCACATTTTAGTGACACTTTAAATTTCATATTTAATACACAGTCATTTTGGTTCTGGGTTCTTTGATTGTGATCTCCCTCCCTGAGAGTGGATCCTGTGTGGACCTGCAGAGGATGGAGACACGGCCCTCGTACCCTGGCCTTGGGACGAGGGGCAGGTTGTTGTTAACATATGTCTCAACCCGGTCAAGGACCATGACCAAGAAGGCCCGGAGCTTAGGAGTGTAGCTCCACCGCAAATGGATCCCAGGGAGGATGCAGACGGAGTGGCGTACGCCACCTGTCCTCTCTATTCTGATCAAGTCAGAGGGATTCCGGCTGCAAAAGGGGTACCGGCCCCCGACACCTGATCTTGCTACTCTACGTCCTGGTCAGGGAAGCCCGGCAGGCCCAGCGGATCCCACCGGGTAACGGAAGGAGCAGAGCTGCCACCCGTACCCTTATTCTGAGTGAAGTTCAGAGGGAGACCCGGCCTATCTACACACACACAGACAGGAAAGGACCCGGTCTGAAGTCTAGGAACACTCTGGTGCGGGGTCCTGATTAAACACTGGAATTACTCGGAGGTTGTCGGACCCCCGTCCCTGGTGACCGCAGAACTCCGCGAGGAGCAGGGAAAAGCCTTGCAGCTGTACTCTCCAACGTGAGTAAAAACCCTGGAAGTTAACCCCTATGGCCTCCGGACTCTTTATTTCTGCACTGCACCGCACCGCGCAGCACCAGACATCCTACACTACAACTCCCTCCATCCTAGTCTCTGCCCTGAGGCCCTGCTCCGCATGTGGGGAGTAGTACCATCTTCTGCTGCCACTACATCCCGCCTCAGAGGACTGAACGCAGCGCTGGTGGCCATCACCAGACACCACAGGTGGCGTAGTTGAGATACCACTCACCCTTTTGAATGTGACGGCCCTGGGCATGGAACGGGTCTAGGCCACGACTGCATTCCCTTAACACCAGCAAGAGGCCCAGCTCCGAGTAACCCCTTTTCCCAGGGTGAGGGCTGCGAGCGTCACATATATGTTCACACATTGCACTGAAAGCAAGCAATAATGGCCATATAATGTTTACACCATGGTGGCGTTCTCTCAGAATTGAACACTTGCTGAAGGGCTTCTATATCAATTAGAGCTGATCACTGGGAATCTCAGTAGTAGGAAAATTTTTTATCTGAATTTCAAAAGTCTTCTCCTTAAATTGCTATATAGATATTCCTGAATAAGAGTTACTGATCCAACACTTAAAGGGGATTAGTCAAATGGTTTTTGCTATGTAATCGAATAACAGCATCATATAAGGGTTAAAACACTGAATTCAGCGATGTGTCACTTATCAGGCTGTGCGCTGTTTACTTACAATGAAGGTTTTATCACTAGGACATTATCACTGCCAGGACTGGTGCTCGTATGCCTGCTAGACTGACCACACCCCCTTCCCATCTGATAAGTAGCTCACTGTTAATAGATAATGTACATATAAAGCTCTGGTGTGGGCTGGGTTATCTTTCTGAGCTCTGCTACATGTTACATCTAAAAACTCATTGTATCACAACTGCTGCACCCAGTAAACTAAATGGTATATTGTTGGAATTAGGGTCTCTTTTCCTATATTATGCTGCTCTCAGATGAGGTAGCAAAAACCTGGTGACAGATTCCATTTAAAACATGCAGCATCCTTTCATGTCTAGAATTCAAAGCCCTGTGTATGAAAAGGCAACGTGTTTGGAAGCAGGTTTTGTTCTTGAAATGACTATGTCGTGATACTGGGGAGATAATACACACTACAATGGAAGCATGGTTGTTGTTAGTACAGTGCATTGTGAAAGTATTTGGCCCCTTTGAACTTTTCTACCTTTTGCCACATTTCTGGCTTCAAACAAAGATATAAGATTCTAATGCTTTTGGGAAGAATCAACAACAAGTGGAACACAATCGTGAAGTGGAATGAAATTTATTGGATATTTTAAACTTTTTAAAAAAAATAAAAACTGAAAAGTGGGGCGTGCAATATTATTCGGCCCCCTTGAGTTAATACTTTGTAGCGCCACCTTTTGCTGCGATTACAGCTGCAAGTCGCTTGGGGTATGTCTCTATCAGTTTTGCACATTGAGAGGCTGAAATTCTTGCTCATTCTTCCTTGCAAAACAGCTCGAGCTCATTGAGGTTGGATGGAGGGCGTTTGTGAATAGCAGTTTTCAGCTCTATCCACAAATTCTCGATTGGATTCAGGTCTGGACTTTGACTTGGCCACTCTAACACCTGGATACGTTTATTTTTGAACCATTCCATTGTAGATTTTGCTTTATTTTTGGGATCATTGTCTTGTTGGAAGATAAATCTCCGTCCCAGTCTTAGGTCTTTTGCAGACTCCAACAGGTTTTCTTCCAGAATGGTCCTGTATTTGACTCCGTCCATCTTCCCATCAATTTTAGCCATCTTCCCTGTCCCTGCTGAAGAAAAGCAGGGCCAAACCATGATGCTGCCACCACCATGTTTGACAGTGGGGATGGTGTTTTGAGGGTGATGAGCTATGTTGCTTTTACCCCAAACATAACGTTTTGCATTGTGGCCAAAAAGTTCGATTTTGGTTTCATCTGACCAGAGCACCTTATTCAACACGTTTGGTGTGTCTCCCAGGTGGCTTGTGGCAAACTGCAAACGAGACTTTTTATGGATATCTTTGAGAAATGGCTTTCTTCTTGCCACTCTTCCATAAAGGCCAGATTTGTGCAGTGTACGACTGATTGCTGTCCTATGGACAGACTCTCCCACCTCAGCTGTAGATCTCTGCAGTTCATCCAGAGTGATCATGGGCCTTTTGGCTGCATCTCTGATCAGTCTTGTTGTTCGAAATCTTGGTATATTTGCAGTGGTCTGATACTCCTTCCATTTCAATATGATCGCTTGCACAGTGCTCCTTGAGATGTTTTGAGATGTTTAAAACTTGGGAAATCTTTTTGCATCCAAATCCGGCTTTAAACTTTGCCACAACAGTATCTCGGTCCTGCCTGGTGTGTTCCTTGGTCTTCATGATGCTCTCTGCACTTGAAACAGAACCCTGAGACTATCACAGAGCAGGGGCATTTATACGGAGACTTGATTACACAGAGGTGGATTCTATTTATCATTACCAGTCATTTAGGAGAACATTGGATCCTTCAGAGATCCTCACTGAACTTCTGGAGTGAGTTTGCTGCAGTAAAGGGGCCGAATAATATTGCACGCCCCACTTTTCATTTTTTTTAAAAGTTTGAAATATCCAATAAATTTCGTTCCACTTCACGATTGTGTCCCACTTGTTGTTGATTCTTCCCCCAAAAATTAGAATTTTATATCTTTATGTTTGAAGCCAGAAATGTGGCAAAAGGTAGAAAAGTTCAAGGGGGCCAAATACTTTCACAATGCACTGTATGTGTGTAAGAAGATGGAAGTTGTGCTCATTTTCCGCCTTGTTGATATGTGATGCATTATAATGTTTTACATTGTTATGTGATAGAGTTGTGTTCTGCCCAGCAACAGGTAGTATGTAGGTATGGATAGAGTTAAGAGTTGGGACTAGTCCAGAGATGGAGGGGCTATGTAGCAAGATCAGAGAGGACTTCCTGATAGTGAGTAAGACAGGGCCTAGCTTGCAGCTAGAGCAGATCTTTGGTCTGAGTACTCAGCGGAGTCATATGAGTTGGGCGTTGCATGAGTGAGTGGAGAACGAGGCAATGGATAGTGTGATTCTGAGCAGAGCAAGGAAAAGTGACAGAAGGAAAGAGTGATTTACTGGGACAGGACGCCTAGCAGTACGGGCCCGAGTTTACGGTCCAGTATGGAACAGGTAACGTAAGATGAAGAGTTTGCCCGGGCGGGAGTTCCAATGCGTCAGCAAGCAGAGAAGCTAAGTCCCTGCCACTGTGGCAAGCTAGTTTCCTTAAGGGAAAGGAGGACGCGGGTTGAAGTACAGGACTCTCACTTACTGGACTATAGTACTGTGCTGGGTTGTGGTGAAGACAGAGGAACTTGAGGTAGAAACAAATAACCTTGGAAGAAGTAGAGAAACTGTGCGTGAAGATGCCCTGTATTGTAAGGAAATGTTCATGAAGTTTTGCACCCAATACCTATTGTACATAGTTCCTACCAAATTAATGTTAAGTAAAAGACTTTATTTTTGAGTGGTGGTCTCCCTCACTGAACTGTTCAACATCTGGTCCTGGCCAGCCAAAGTCACCGGCATGAGGCAGGCTGTAAGGGCATAGTGCCCCCATAGACAAAGCCCACACACCCAGCCAGGACCCTCATCTTGAGGTAGCATGCCGGGGCATGGAAGACTAGTACCTCGCCCACGGCTACTGCCCTGGGCCACATTACACGTGGACTGAGGCTGTTAAACATAACATTTCCTAGAAAACCCTACCTAGCACCAAATAATAGCTTTGTATTGTAAATCCTTGTGATTTGTTATTGAAGCTATTATTATGCAGCCTCCAATCTATTGTAATACTAAACAAGTAATAGGTTTTCATTAGCTTTTACCTATGATCAAAGATAGCAGAAACACTCAAAGACAGATGATCAATGTGTTTGTACAATATTAGCTTGCTTCATGGGGTATAGAGAAGATTTTCCTCAACAAAATGAAGCATTTATATGCAAAGTGATTTGCTTGTTCCTTAAAAGCAAATTAGAGTTGCACTCCATTATTGACTAATCAGGTTGTAGGAAATGCAAATTGAACAGTCTTAATTAGAATCCTAGTTCCATGTACAATAACAACTGGAAAAGATATTTACAACTTGTAAAATAAATGTCTGATATATATTGTTAGAGGCTCACTTAAGAAGAGAATTCTCTAAGCCAGGGTGAATAACATGGACTAGAAGGCAATGATGCAAGATCAATGAAGACAAGTGTCACAGTGGTAACTTGCATGCCTCCTCAGCGCAGCCCTACTCACCATGGTCACCGCGCAGAATCTCCTTATGTCAGGCCATCTCGTTGAGTTGCCTTTTGCAGCACTCCTCTGCACTGCTGCATCAGCATGTAGCTTCCATTTGGCCTTAAGGTGGCGTGGCTGGTCTCTGCAGGAATTTAACCCTGCTGTGTACTGCGGAGATTAGATTTCCTGATCTATTCCGTACCAGCAGGATTTAAATTAGGCGGCTCCTCCCTCCACCACCCTTTGCCCAAATGTTGGTTCCCAGCCTGCTAGCACCAGTGTATGCCTTTCTCAGTATTCTGTCTCCCGTTATTGACCTGGCCTTTTTACTCGCTCAGTTTGACTTCTCCATCCCTGACTCTGGCTTTGTTTTGTAAACTCACGCTGCCTGCCAAGACTATGGACTGTCTGCCTAAGCTTTTGACTCGCCCTCCTGTCCTGTGCTCTAGTCAGCTGCTGCGGTCTCAGGAACTGTCCTGGAGTAGTACCTGTTGTCTACTGGAAGCCCAGCCTATCCTCACCAGAGGCCCTAGTGAAGACCCAGTAGACACTTAGTCATGCCACTCCAGGGTGAGCCTGGCCTGGGGCACAGTGGATCTACACCCACTAGTGTTACAACCAGAACAGCAGAGTGTGCAGGATGACAGGATAATTGAAGTTGGAAGCATTAGATGCAGCTGGAAGGCAGTTACATACAGCATAAAAGTATAAGCAATCAGGTATCTTGCAGCAAAGATATGGTTAACCACAGGCATAGCAGAGACATATATGCAATAAGGTATCTTGCAGCAGCGATAAAGGTAACTCCAGGAATGGCAAAGACATATATGCAATCAGGAACTTGCAGCAGGGATATGATGATGACAGGAATAGCAGAGAATTATATGTAATTGGGTACCTTGAAATCAGAAATGACTGTGTAACTTGTAGCTTCACTGAGCAGAGCTTATTAGTAAAGATGAGTTTTTAAGGGATAGCTTGAAAAAGCAGAGCAGAGAGAGAGCAACAGCAACAGAATTAACTGACTGACCCAAAAAGTGATATAGTAGTTAAATCCTAGAAAGCAGGCAGGAGTTGCAGGGCGGATACTTAGCCACCTGGCCAAAGCAGTGTCTACAGCAAGATGAGGCTGACTTCTGAAAAGCACATAGCAGTAAGGTGAAAGAGGATGCTTGGTATGAAATCTGAGTAAAATTGTAGCTTTAATGTCCTTTTTTTGGAACCCATCATCTATCTTTGGGAGTGTATCCTTTCCAGTCTATGGCTATGTGCCCACGATGCAGAAATGCTCCGGATTTTTTCTTGACCGTTTCTGCATCTCCCTGGCAGAAAAAACGCACGCGGATTGTACATGCGGATTGTACATGCGGATTGTACATGCGGATTGTACATGTGGATTATACATGCGTTTTTCCTGCCAGGGACAAGCGGAATTGAAGCGTTCTTCACATGCATTTCTGCATGCATATTTTGTATTTTTTACCATTCTTTCGGTCACACTGTATAAATCCATGCCGTTTGCATGGATTTATATAGTGTGACCAAGTTGTCAAGCACTTTCCAAGCAATTTTAGCATCACTTGGAAAGTGCTTGACAACTTGGTCACACTATATAAATCCATGCAAACGGCATGGATTTATACAGTGTGACCGAAAGAATGGTAAAAAATACAAAATAAATATATACTTACCTTCCGATGGCCCCCGGTGTCTTTATCCGATGCGTCTCGGCTTGCCGGCAGCTCGCGGTACACTAAAGGACCTGCCGACGTCAACGGTCGCGTGACCCGTCACATGACTAAATGACGTCACAGCCTTTTCAGACCATCGCGAGTTGCAGGCAAGCCAGGACGCATCGCTATGGAGACTGGGGGCCATCAGAAGGTAAGTATAATATTTATTTTTTATTTTATTCTTTTTTTTACAGGTTCTATGGTACCTGGGTCCAGAGGAGAGCATCTTCTGCAGATGCAGTGATGCGGAATCCATGTGCTCCAATGCAAGTCAATGGTGGCGAAAACGCCGCGTTTACGCAAAATAATTGGTAGTGCTGCGGATTTTTCTGCAATGATAATCCACAGCGGAAATTTCCGCAGTATGTGCATAGCACATGCGGATTATCATTGGGGAATGTGGCACCCCAGGGGTCCGGTTGCCACAGTGGCATTGCCTCCCTCAAAAGAGGTAATGCCATGCCTGAAAGCAAGCAGGGATCCCCTAGTCAGGGATACTAAACATGCAACACTTTCCTGGCTCCAGACCAGCAAGGGGAGCTCCTCCCCTTGGCAACTGGTATCTGGGGGCGGGGTTAGTTAGTCTTAGTGTGAGGAGTTGAAGCGAGGACGTCGAGGAGAGAGGAGCTGGGGACTGGAGCTGCGAGGCAGCTCACCCCAGAAGGAGCAAACACCGAAGAACCGGACACCGGAGTCCGAGGCTGTGGGGCACTGAAGGCCCAGCCGCAGAAACCGGAGGGCAGGAGACTGCAGGTCTCCTGGCCCCATCAGACGGCCGGAGGCTCAGCAGCACTGCAGGGTCCAGCACCGGCACGAGTGAGCGACGCACCAGCAAAGCCCGAGCTGCCTGACATACGGGTGAGCACAGAAACGCCGCACTCAGGGACGAGGGTCACCGCACCGCTACAAGCAGCAGGGCCAAAGAGTTTAGTGGAAAGGGAAGGCCTCCAACTTCATCTGGCAAGGAGGATTCTTTACTTGCTTCCAGGCTGGCTGGACTTCCACTTCTAGCCAGTACTCTAGTCCCGGCTTGTTTAATCAGCACCAGTAAAGACCCTGGGACTGCACTTCCTTGTCTCTGTGTTCCATGCTGCGCCATCAACCCCTGCACTACAACACCCAGCACAACCTGCAACATCATCTACACTGCCCTGGAGCTAGCTCTTCCTGTGGAGAGCCACACCATCCCTGCTGCAGTAACATCAGCTTCAGAGGACTGCTCCGCAGCGGCGGCTCCCTTTAGCCGAATTCCACAGGTGGCGTCACGAACTCTATAAAAACTCTATAAATCCCCTATATATAACCCCTTTTATTGACCGCCTTGGGTCACGGACCGGTTCACCGCCACTGTGACATTCCCCCTGCATCCACCGACCCGGCACCGGGTACCCCACGGCCCAGGGGGCACGTCAGGAACATGTCAGACCTTCTACCAAGCGTTTAAGTGTTTCTGCAGAAGGTCTGGTAGAAGGTCTGCTATGTTCCCCAATGATAATCCGCTTGTGCTGTGCACATGCTGCGGAAATTTCCGCTGCAGATTAGCATTGCGGAAAAATCCGCAGCACTACCAATTATTTTGCGTAAACGCGTAGTTTTCGCCTCCATTGACTTGCATTGGAACGTATGGACTACGCATCACTGCATCTGTACATGCGGATTACATGCATTTCAATGTGCGGATGGTACCCGGGTTTAGAGGACAGGAGACTCTCCTCTGGACCCGGGTACCATAGAACCTGTAAAAAAAAGAATAAAATAAAAAATAAATATTATACTTACCTTCTAATGGCCCCCGGTGTCTTTATCCGATGCGTCCTGGCTTGCTGGCAACTCGCGATGGTCTGAAAAGGATCTGCCGTGACGTCATTTAGTCATATGACGGGTCACGAGACCGCTGACGTCGGCAGGCCCTTGAGTGTACCGCGAGCTGCCGGCAAGCCGAGACGCATCGAGTAAAGACTCCGGGGGCCATCAGAAGGTAAGTATAGATTTATTTTTTACCATTCTTTTACGGTCACACTATATAAATCCATGCCGGTTGGATGTATTTATATAGTGTGACCAAGTTGTCAAGCACTTTCCAAGTGATGCTAAAATCGCTTGGAAAGCGCTTGACAACCTGCATGCGGAAATGCAAGTGAAGAACGCTTCACATCCGCATGTCCCTGGCAGGAAAACGCATGTACAATCCGCATGTACAATCCGCATGTACAATCTGCATGTACAATCTGCATGCGTTTTTTTCTGCCAGGGAGATGCAGAAACGCTCAGGAAAAATCCGGAGCATTTCTGCATCATGGGCACATAGCCTTAAAGTGGAATTGATTCACTCAATAATCTGGAATGAACTGATGAACTTAGATAGGTACTACCTTCTTGCAATGAGTTTTTAAATGGATGTCATTGGTGGAAAAACAAATCTTGTCACCAGGAGAGATGTTGGGAACAGGTTTACAGTGTTTATCAGCACTTTCTCTTTCATTGGCTGCAGCTGCTGACAAATTGAATTGTATCTCAGTCTAGAGGTTCTGCATGTCCTGAGAAATGGTGCTCACAGTAGGAAGTTGACTTTTTGATGCAATTGGCAGAGGAAGAGGAGGCTCTCGCCCATACATTGTGACAAAGGGAGATTTACCAAAAGATGATGGGAATTATAGAATATCATAGTTATTGCTCCATGGACTGATTGATTCTCTCTGCCTATTACTTCAGGGTGATAGACACAGGATAAGTCAAACAACCATTATTGCAGAACTCCCTCCAGAGCCTGGAAACAAGTTATACGCCACAGTCAGACACTATATGAGCTAAAAGACTGTAGCACTAAAAATTTTATTTGAAGAATACTTGGGCCAGCTGAGGAGTAGGTGTCAAGGCAATGGAACAAAACAAGACATTTTAGAGAGACAGTCCACCACAATCCAAATAGTAGTGAAGATCAGTATTTAGCCAATGCATTGATTGAAGATGCTCCCTATTTTTATAATCTTTATAGATGGTAACCAGGATCTTTGTGTCTTCAAATAGATACCTCCATTCCTCCAGAGCTAATTTTATGACTAACAGTTCTCAATCACCAACTGAGTGATTCTTTTCTGCCAGAGAGAGTTTCTTGGAGAAGAAACCGAGACCACTGAGAAAATTTCTAGATAAAGAAGAATTGTGTGATAGAACCGTTCTTACACCAATAGCAGAGGTTAAATGGCATGTCTACATTAGAGTAGTATAAGAGCAGAGCAGTAGAAAAACAAGATTTAATCTGTTTCAAGGCTTGAACTGAAGAATCCTGTCAGTTCTGAGAATTAGCCCCCTTCCAAGCAAAGGCCTTAAGAGGAACTACCATTTCAGAGGAATTTTTAATGAACTAGTAATAGTGTTGAGCGAGCACTAAAATGCTCGGGTGCTCGAAGCTTGGGCCGAGCTCACTGTGATACTCGGGTGCTCGACCCGAGCAACGAGCCCAATGTTAGTCTATGGGAGACCCGAACATTTTTGCGGCGGCTCCCCCGGCAGTCTGTAGAAAGCCTAAAAAGTGCCCAAAACGATAGTGACAGTGCTCAAATGACATGGGGACAGCATGGGGATCGCCCCTGGAAGCATTTCTGACCCCCAGGTCACTGCTGTCAACAACGTGGTCAGAGGTATTAAGCCACTTTTGCGGGCTCACAATAAAACGTTCAAAAACGAAACTGAAACGGTTTTCCTGTGAAATATGTTAAGGAATTTCCTTTCCAGGGTAAAAACTTGTGTATAAGGTAAAATAAATAACCAAAAACAAAAATACTCCTCCACACCTTGGGCTATGTTCACAAGTAGCATTTTTCATGCGTTTTTGCACTTTTGTATTGCTTTCAACCGTGACAAATACGTTCACCGGGAAATGTCATTTTAACATTTTACAACCTTATCTGGCCATGTGCTGTGTGACACATGCATACAGTGCTGAAAAGACAAGGGATCAGCATGGGGAAGACCCCTGGAAGCATCTCTGACCCCCAGGTCACTGTCTAAAAGTGTGCCCATCAGAAGTGATCCTTGCCGCATCAGAAGATGCAGACTTGCAACTATCCCCGTGCAAGTCCTTGTCCCAGGGCAGTGTTCAATTGTACCTCCCCCATTCCTTGCAATGCAAGCGAAAATATGCAGCCAACCACCCACCCACCCGCAGGCTGCAATACCATACTGCTAGCTTTCACTTGAAATGGGGCCTTTTAGTTTGGAGGAGGCCGAAGCTGGCCACTACCTCATGGCCGCTTCGGCAGCGAGGTATCCATACTCTGTCCCCAGCCGCCCGGCGGCCGGGTGTCCACGCTCGGTCCCCAGCCGCCAGGTGGCGGCCAGGTGTCCATACTCGGTCCCCAGCCGCCCTGATTTCTCCTGTCACCTTCCCCCACACTTTTCTTAGCCTGGCCTGCTTTAGGGCAGTATTGGACGAGCCCACCAGAGAACCAGACTCCTCCGGTGGGCCCTGGCTTCTCCATCAGGGGAGTTGAGAGTGCCTAGGTGAGGAGCATGATGATGATGATAGAAGTTAGCATCTGCTTTGTTTTCTTGGACTGCAAGCGCATGTATGTAGTAGCGGCTAGGCCTGAGGTGGTCCGCGTTTTGGCGCATATCCTACCTCCTCCGAGGATTGCTGGATGTTTTCCTGCTACTATCCCAGTTCTATGACTCCCGTTAAAACAAAGCTTCAGGTGATAAATGATGGATGAGGTGGTGGCAAAGGAGAAAGAGCAGGAGGAACAGGAACCATTCACATCAATATCAGGCCAGTCAACCAGATATGTCTTGTAGGATATGTTTCTGTAACAAAAGGAGCGGTTCGGCTACACAGTTATAGGGCATACAGTGAGTGCAATGCCTACCAAAAATTTCGAGCCACTCCAATGCCCCTTGGAAATGACATGGAGGTCAGAGGGCGTTAACTAAACCTTTTTTTTCGATTTATAGCAACTGGGTCTCCCGTGCACTGTTGGCCTAAGCAGTGAATGGAAGGCTTTCCAAAAATTATGAGGAACTGCAATGCCCCTTACAAGAGCCATGTGTGGCACCCCAGGGGTCTGGTCACCACAGTAATAGAGATATTACGTCGGAGAGCAAGTGGGAGGTTTCCTGGTCAGGATCCCTTAAACATGCAACATCCTCCTGCCCCAGTCCTGGGAGGGGAGAATTCTGCCCTTATAAACTGGATCTGGGGCGGGGTTGAGTGAGTCAGAGAACAGTCAGAGTCAGAGTGAGAGCAAGGGAAAGTAACAGCAAGGAGCTCTGTAGGAGCTAGGAGCTAAAGACCAGGGGCTGTAAGCTGAGCAGAGCTCGCCCTGGCAGAAGACAATAGGAACCGGACACAGGAGTCCGAAGCTTTGAGGACTTATATATCCAGCAGCAGAAACCAGCCGGCAGGGGATTTCAGGTCCTCTGGCCATAGAAGCCCGGAGGCTCAGTCACAAGCAAGGGACCAGCACCGCCGTCGTGGAGCGGAGGCTAACAGAAGGCCCCAAGTCACCAGCCATACGGGTGAGCACTACACGGTACACTCAGGGACGTGGGCTACTTCTACCCGCTTACAGCAAGGTAGCCAGGAAGAGTGCAGACAGACGGGAAGGCCTACAACTCCACCAGGCCAGGGGAACTCCTGCTTGCTCACAGACTGACCAGGCCTCTTATGCTAGCCAGTACTCCCGGGAGGGTCTACCTTATAATCATCAGTAAAGACCCTGAACTGCACTGCAAAGACTCCGAGTCGTTCCTGCTGCGCTCGTGCACCATCACCCCCATCATCCACACTCACTGCCCTGAGGCTATACTCCTCCCGAGGGGAGTTATCCCATTCTATGCTGCGCACACAACACCAGACTCAGCGGTCTGCCTCGCAGCGGTGGTACTCCCTGACCGCAATCCACGGGTGGCGCAGTCGGACAATTAACCTCAAAACCTAAGAAAGACTGCCACTGGTTTGACCAGCCTGAGCCACGGGACCAGGTCACCGCCACGGAGACTACAGACCCCAGAGACCCGGCACCGGGTATCCCACACACGTGTACACACGGCCCAGGGGGCGCGTCACATGCAGTACAGCATATTACAAACATAAGTCCCATTATTGGGGAGTGGGTGTCCCATAGTATTTGCTTCTGCCTTGCAAGCAAAAGCTGCCAAAAATTAGGACGGAGCAGCTTGCAATGCCCCTGACAAGAGCCATGCAGTACAGCATATTACAAACATACGTCCCATTATTGGGGAGTGGGTGTCCCATAGTATTTGCTTATGTCTTGCAAGCAAAAGCTGCCAAAAATTAGGACGGAGCAACTTAAAATGCCCCTGACAAGAGCCATGCAGTACAGCATATTACAAACATAAGTCCCATTATTGGGGAGTGGGTGTCCCATAGTATTTGCTTATGCCTTGCAAGCAAAAGCTGCCAAAAATTAGGACGGAGCAACTTGCAATGCCCCTGACAAGAGCCATGCAGTACAGCATATTACAAACATACGTCCCATTATTGGGGAGTGGGTGTCCCATAGTATTTGCTTATGTCTTACAAGCAAAAGCTGCCAAAAATTAGGACGGAGCAACTTGCAATGCCCCTGACAAGAGCCATGCAGTACAGCATATTACAAACATAAGTCCCATTATTGGGGAGTGGGTGTCCCATAGTATTTGCTTATGCCTTGCAAGCAAAAGCTGCCAAAAATTAGGACGGAGCAACTTGCAATGCCCCTTACAAGAGCCATGCAGTAAAGCATATTACAAACATAAGTCCCATTATTGGGGAGTGGGTCTCCCATAGTATTTGCTTATGCTTTCCCAGCAAAAGCTGCCAAAAATTAGGACGGAGCAACTTGCAATGCCCCTTACAAGAGCCATGCAGTACAGCATATTACAAACATAAGTCCCATTATTGGGAAGTGGGTGTACCATAGTATTTGCTTATGCCTTGCAAGCAAAAGCTGCCAAAAATTAGGACGGAGCAACTTGCAATGCCCCTTACAAGAGCCATGCAGTACAGCATATTACAAACATAAGTCCCATTATTGGGGAGTGGGTCTCCCATAGTATTTGCTTATGCCTTGCAAGCAAAAGCTGCCAAAAATTAGGACGGAGCAACTTGCAATGCCCCTTACAAGAGCCATGCAGTACAGCATATTACAAACATAAGTCCCATTATTGGGGAGTGGGTGTCCCATAGTATTTGCTTATGCCTTGCAAGCAAAAGCTGCCAAAAATTAGGACGGAGCAACTTGCAATGCCCCTTACAAGAGCCATGCAGTAAAGCATATTACAAACATAAGTCCCATTATTGGGGAGTGGGTGTCCCATGGTATTTGCTTATGCTTTCCCAGCAAAAGCTGCCAAAAATTAGGACGGAGGAACTTGCAATGCTGGCACCCTGGTGGTATAGTGGTGGTGAAGGCTGAGGATAAGGAGAAGAAGATTAAACAGCCGAAACGAGGAAGCGTATACCCATGTGTGGGTGCGAAGCGGTGCATGTGAATACACCTCCCGAAATAACACAGTGGATTTGACTTTATGTTACTCTGCTGTCATTTGGTGGTGATGAGAAGTCTGGCCCAATCCAGCCCTTGTTCATTTTGATAAGGGTCAGCTTGTCAGCATTGTCAGTTGACAGGCGAGTGCGCTTATCAGTTATAATTCCCCCAGCGGCACTAAAAACACGCTCCGATAACACGCTAGCGGCAGGGCAGGCCAGGACCTCCAAGGCATACAGAGCGAGTTCATTCCAAGTGTCCAGCTTGGATACCCAATAATTAAAAGGCACAGAGGAATCACGGAGGACGCTGGTACGATCGGCAAGGTACTCCCTCACCATCTTTTGAAACTTTCCACTCCTTGAGAGAGTACCCCGCGCCTCAGGGCCTGTAAGCTGGGCGGGTGTCAGAAAACTGTCCCAGAACGTTGACAGTGTTCCCCTGCCTCTGCTGGATTGGAGTTGCATCTCTCTCGCCTGTACGCCTTGGTTGGGCAACGAACTGTGACCTCTGCCGCTAGCGTGTTCAGATGGGAATTTTTTTAAGAGTTCTGCAGCAAGGGCCTTCTGGTATTGCCTCATTTTTGTAGACCTCTCCACCTCAGGAATAAGAGAGTGAAAGTTCTCCTTGTAGCGGGGTCTACAAGTGTCACCAACCAGTAATGACTGTCACCCAACATTTTGACAACGCGAGGGTCACGGTTAAGGCAGCGTAACATAAAGTCAGCCATGCGTGCCAGACTGGTAACGGGCAAGATTTCCGTGTCCTCACCAAGATGATGACTGACCATGCCCTCCTCCTCCTCTTCCTCCTCCCCCCTGTCCTCAGGCCACCCACGCTGAACCGACGGTATGACACTTGTACAGGTACTACCGTCCACAAACGCATGATAGCAGCTCCTGTTCTTCCTCCTCCTCCTCCTCCTCCTCCTCTCCCTCATTGTCCCCCAATGCACGTTGGGATGAGATGAGGCTGGGCTGTGTGTAATCGCCCGCTACGGCTTCTTGATCCATCTCATCATACTCTGGCTGCAATGCCTCCTCTTTAATTCTCTGCAGAGAGCGTTGCAAAAGACAGACAAGTGGGATGCTGACACTAATGATGGCGTCATCGCCACTCACCATCTTGGTGGCCTCCTCAAAGTTTGTCAGGATGGTACATATGTCAGACATCCAGTTCCACTCCTGAGGTCTTATGTGTGGAGTCTGACCTGAATATCGACGGCCTTGTTGCAGCTGGTACTCCACAACTGCTCTCTTCTGCTCACAAATCCTTTGCAACATGTGGAGGGTAGAGTTCCAACGTGTGGGGACATCACACACCAGTCGGTGTGCCAGAAGCTGCAAACGCTGCTGCAACACAGCAAGGGTGGCGGAAGCTGTAGCCGACTTGCGAAAATGAGCTGACAGGCGGCGTACTTTCACGAGCAGATCTGGCAACTCGGGGTACGATTTAAGAAACCGCTGAACCACGAGGTTAAGCACATGAGCCAGGCATGGTACGTGTGTGATCTCACCTCGCCTCAGAGCCGCCACCAGGTTACGGCCATTGTCACACACGACCATGCCGGGATGTAGGTTCAGCGGTCTCAGCCACAGATCTGCCTGCTCTTTCACAGCTGTCCACAACTCACAAGCAGTGTGAGGTTTATCACCTAAGCTTATGAGTTTCAGCACAGCCTGTTGCCGCTTGGCGGAGGCAGTACTGCAATGCTTCCAGCTTGTAACTGATGTGGTGATATCTGAGATGGAGGCTGAACATGAGGAGGAGGAGGAGGAGGAGGATGCGCAGGAGCTGTACACTGTGGGGGAAACTCTGACTGACATAGGGCCCGCAATCCTCGGTGTGGGGAGGATGTGTTCCGTCCCAAGGTCCGACTGGGTCCCGGCTTCCACTATGTTTACCCAGTGTGCCGTCAGAGAGATGTACCGTCCCTGGCCACAAGCACTTGTCCACGTGTCCGTTGTCAGGTGGACTCTCCCAGTAACTGCGTTGTTCAGGGCACGGCAGATGCTTTGGGACACGTGCTTGTGTAGTGCGGGGATGGCACACCGGGCAAAATAGTGTCGGCTGGGGACCGAGTACCGAGGGACGGCCACCGCCATAAGATTGCGGAAGGATTCCGTCTCCACCAGCCTAAAAGGCAGCATTTCCAATGCAAGCAGTCGTGACATGTGCGAATTTAGGACTGTGGCCTGTGGGGCGTTAGCTGCGAATTTCCGCTTTCGTTCAAAGGTCTGGGATATGGACAATTGAACGCTGCGGTGGGACGTGGCCTTTTTGGGGTTATCAGCAGAGTCTTTAAAAAAATTCCAGACTCTGGAAGACCTACCGCTTGTACTGGCAACGTCCCTCGTGTTGGTGTTACGGGGAACGGTTGCCTGCCTTCTGTCTGCGGCCACCACACTGCTTCTTCCTGCCTGTTGGGGTACTCTGCCTCCCTCCCCCTGTGTGCTGCTGGCCTCACTCTGCATGTCCTCCTTCCACATTGGGTCAGTTACTAGATCATCCACCACCTCCTCCTCTTCCACTTGCGCACCACGATGCTCCTCCTCACTTCCTGGCAATTGTGTCTCGTCATCGTCCACCTCTTGTGACAGATTGCCAACGTCGACTTCCTGTGGTCGTGGCTGTTCAAATATTTGGGCATCGCAACATGGGATCTCCTCTTCCACCACTTCAAGCGTATCAGGCGAGGGGCCCAAATATGGAAATGGACCAGTGAACAGCTCTTCAGAGTGTCCAAGTGTGGGATCACTTGCTGTCTGACGACACTCGGCATGGTGGGAGGAAGGAGCATCAGGGTGAGGAGGAGTATGCGGTCGAGACTCACGGCTACTAAGAGTTGACCGTGTGGAAGACAGACCGGAGGTGGTGGTGCCCAGGTAACTGGAAGTATTGTCTGCTATCCAATTAATAACCTGTTCACACTGATCAGTTCTCAATACTGGTGTTGTTCTGTGCTTCCCTAGTAATTCGGTCAAGAAGTGGGAGCGAGAAGATGTGGCTGTTGGTTGTGGCACATTTTCACCTTGGCCACGGCCCTGTCCTCTGCACGAACCATCACCAGAACGTCCACTTCCACGTCCCTTGCCACGCGCCTTGCCCATTGTAAATGAAGTAAAATAGCTTACACTTGCACTATCAATGGAAAAAGGGTAATAAAGAGTAGATTAGAACCGTGGAAGAGGAAAACCACAGTTATTGTTTACTGGGGTATACCACACTTTTTTATTAAGAGATATTTGCGGCTGAACAGTGAGCGACACACTCAAACTGCTTTTTTTTAGATACAAATGGCCCAAAACTGGATAGTACAGCGATTTGACCCGTGGAACTGCGAAACCACACTGGGATGTCGGGCCTACACAAGACTATTTTCAACAGATATATTTTTGTGTCACAACAGTCAGGAGACACTACTGTTTTTCTTTACGGAAAAAACTACCAAAACCTGAATAATAGAGATTTTTTACCGTGGGATGGCAAAACCACAGTTATTGTTTACTGGGGTATACCACACTTTTTTAAATAGAGATATTTGCGGCTGAACAGTGAGCGACACACTCAAACGGGCTGTGTGTAATCGCCCGCTACGGCTTCTTGATCCATCTCATCATACTCTGGCTGCAATGCCTCCTCTTTAATTCTCTGCAGAGAGCGTTGCAAAAGACAGACAAGTGGGATGCTGACACTAATGATGGCGTCATCGCCACTCACCATCTTGGTGGCCTCCTCAAAGTTTGTCAGGATGGTACATATGTCAGACATCCAGTTCCACTCCTGAGGTCTTATGTGTGGAGTCTGACCTGAATATCGACGGCCTTGTTGCAGCTGGTACTCCACAACTGCTCTCTTCTGCTCACAAATCCTTTGCAACATGTGGAGGGTAGAGTTCCAACATGTGGGGACATCACATACCAGTCGGTGTGCCAGAAGCTGCAAACGCTGCTGCAACACAGCAAGGGTGGCGGAAGCTGTAGCCGACTTGCGAAAATGAGCTGACAGGCGGCGTACTTTCACGAGCAGATCTGGCAACTCGGGGTACGATTTAAGAAACCGCTGAACCACGAGGTTAAGCACATGAGCCAGGCATGGTACGTGTGTGATCTCACCTCGCCTCAGAGCCGCCACCAGGTTACGGCCATTGTCACACACGACCATGCCGGGATGTAGGTTCAGCGGTCTCAGCCACAGATCTGCCTGCTCTTTCACAGCTGTCCACAACTCACAAGCAGTGTGAGGTTTATCACCTAAGCTTATGAGTTTCAGCACAGCCTGTTGCCGCTTGGCGGAGGCAGTACTGCAATGCTTCCAGCTTGTAACTGATGTGGTGATATCTGAGATGGAGGCTGAACATGAGGAGGAGGAGGAGGAGGAGGATGCGCAGGTGCTGTACACTGTGGGGGCAACTCTGACTGACATAGGGCCCGCAATCCTCGGTGTGGGGAGGATGTGTTCCGTCCCAAGGTCCGACTGGGTCCCGGCTTCCACTATGTTTACCCAGTGTGCCGTCAGAGAGATGTACCGTCCCTGGCCACAAGCACTTGTCCACGTGTCCGTTGTCAGGTGGACTCTCCCAGTAACTGCGTTGTTCAGGGCACGGCAGATGCTTTGGGACACGTGCTTGTGTAGTGCGGGGATGGCACACCGGGCAAAATAGTGTCGGCTGGGGACCGAGTACCGAGGGACGGCCACCGCCATAAGATTGCGGAAGGATTCCGTCTCCACCAGCCTAAAAGGCAGCATTTCCAATGCAAGCAGTCGTGACATGTGCGAATTTAGGACTGTGGCCTGTGGGGCGTTAGCTGCGAATTTCCGCTTTCGTTCAAAGGTCTGGGATATGGACAATTGAACGCTGCGGTGGGACGTGGCCTTTTTGGGGTTATCAGCAGAGTCTTTAAAAAAATTCCAGACTCTGGAAGACCTACCGCTTGTACTGGCAACGTCCCTCGTGTTGGTGTTACGGGGAACGGTTGCCTGCCTTCTGTCTGCGGCCACCACACTGCTTCTTCCTGCCTGTTGGGGTACTCTGCCTCCCTCCCCCTGTGTGCTGCTGGCCTCACTCTGCATGTCCTCCTTCCACATTGGGTCAGTTACTAGATCATCCACCACCTCCTCCTCTTCCACTTGCGCACCACGATGCTCCTCCTCACTTCCTGGCAATTGTGTCTCGTCATCGTCCACCTCTTGTGACAGATTGCCAACGTCGACTTCCTGTGGCCGTGGCTGTTCAAATATTTGGGCATCGCAACATGGGATCTCCTCTTCCACCACTTCAAGCGTATCAGGCGAGGGGCCCAAATATGGAAATGGACCAGTGAACAGCTCTTCAGAGTGTCCAAGTGTGGGATCACTTGCTGTCTGACGACACTCGGCATGGTGGGAGGAAGGAGCATCAGGGTGAGGAGGAGTATGCGGTCGAGACTCACGGCTACTAAGAGTTGACCATGTGGAAGACAGACCGGAGGTGGTGGTGCCCAGGTAACTGGAAGTATTGTCTGCTATCCAATTAATAACCTGTTCACACTGATCAGTTCTCAATACTGGTGTTGTTCTGTGCTTCCCTAGTAATTCGGTCAAGAAGTGGGAGCGAGAAGATGTGGCTGTTGGTTGTGGCACATTTTCACCTTGGCCACGGCCCTGTCCTCTGCACGAACCATCACCAGAACGTCCACTTCCACGTCCCTTGCCACGCGCCTTGCCCATTGTAAATGAAGTAAAATAGCTTACACTTGCACTATCAATGGAAAAAGGGTAATAAAGAGTAGATTAGAACCGTGGAAGAGGAAAACCACAGTTATTGTTTACTGGGGTATACCACACTTTTTTAAATAGAGATATTTGCGGCTGAACAGTGAGCGACACACTCAAACTGCTTTTTTTTAGATACAAATGGCCCAAAACTGGATAGTACAGCGATTTGACCCGTGGAACTGCGAAACCACACTGGGATGTCGGGCCTACACAAGACTATTTTCAACAGATATATTTTTGTGTCACAACAGTCAGGAGACACTACTGTTTTTCTTTACGGAAAAAACTACCAAAACCTGAATAATAGAGATTTTTTACCGTGGGATGGCAAAACCACAGTTATTGTTTACTGGGGTATACCACACTTTTTTAAATAGAGATATTTGCGGCTGAACAATGAGCGACACACTCAAACTGTTTTTTTTTAGATACAAATGGCCCAAAAGTGGATAATACAGAGGTTTTAACCGTGAAACTGCAAAGCCACACTTGTATTTCTCGGGCCTACACCAGACTATTTTCAACAGATATATTTGTGTCTGAACAATCAGGAGACACTATTTATTTTTTACGGCAAAAAATGCCAAAAGCAGGATAATAGAGATGTTTTACCGTGGAACAGCAAAACCACAGTTATAATTTACTGATGTATACCAGACTTTTTTGAATATATATATATTTGCGGCTGAACAGTGAGCGACACACTCAAACTGTTTTTTTTAGATACAAATGGCCCAAAAGTGGATAATACAGAGGTTTGAACCGTGGAACTGCAAAACCACACTTGTATTTCTCGGGCCTACACCAGACTATTTTCAACAGATATATTTGTGTCTGAACAATCAGGAGACACTATTTATTTTTTACGGCAAAAAATGCCAAAAGCAGGATAATAGAGATTTTTTACTGTGGAACAGCAAAACCACAGTTATAATTTACTGGTGTATACCAGGCTTTCTAAAATATATATATATTTGCGGCTGAACAGTGAGCGACACACTCAAACTGTTTTTTTAGATACAAATGGCCCAAAAGTGGATAATACAGAGGTTTGTACCGTGGAACTGCAAAACCACACTTGTATTTCTCGGGCCTACACCAGACTATTTTCAACAGATATATTTGTGTCTGAAAAATCAGGGAGACACTATTATTTTTTTTTTTACAGCAAAAAATGCAAAAAGCAGGATAATAGAGATTTTTTACCGTGGAACAGCAAAAGCACACTTCTGTCTCTCTGGCCTACACCAGACTATTTTCAACAGATATATTTGTGTCTGAAAAATCAAGGAGACACTATTATTATTTTTATACAGCAAAAAATGCCAAAAACAGGATAATAGATATGTTTTAACGTGGAACATCAAAACCACAGTAATAATTTACTGGTGTATACCAGACTTTTTTAAATATATATATTTGCGGCTGAACAGTGAGCGACACACTTAAACTGTTTTTTTTAGATACAAATGGCCCATAGAACTGCAAAACCACACTTCTATTTCTCAACAGATATATTTGTGTCTGAAAAATCAGAGGCACACTTTTTTTTTTTTGGGGGGGGACGGGACACCAAAAGGTTAATAAGATGGGTATTTGTACATTGTGAAGGAGGAAAAAAAAAAAGAGGATTTAGATAAAAAAAAAGGATTTTTCCTGGCCCCCGGGACCTGGAGCTAAGTCCAGCAATTTCAGCAACAGGAGCAACACACAGGACTGTAATGCAGCGTTTGCTGGTATAACCACTGCGTCTCCTATACAGCCTGCCAGCCTGCCTGATATACCTGGGATGGATATTAGTCCTGAGAAGGACTGTTTGTTTGATCTGGCAGCCTTTACACACCCTACACTAACTATTTTGCAGGATATATCTCTCCCTAAATCAGCAGCGCTGTCCCTACACTGTCTGATCCGGAGCGACTGTTTCCAAGATGGCGGCGCCCGGTTTTAAATACTCGAGGTGACGCTGTGCGGCCAGCCAATCACTGTAATGCCCACAAACAACATGGCTGCGGCATTACAGTGACTGGCTGGCAATCCCTGCATGTTCATTGGCTCTGTAAAGAGCGCCAAACATGCAGGGCGGAGACCCGAGCTCCCGCCCGAGTAACCCGGAAATGCTCGGTGCTCGCCGAACATCCCGAGTAGCGTGATGCTCGGGCGAGTACCGAGCAGTGTCGAGCATGTTCGCTCAACACTAACTAGTAATAATTTGCAAAGCTTCTGAACCTTTGGTATCTTTAACCCCTTTCCGACGTGGTCAGTAATAGTACGCACCACGTCAGAAAGGCTGGTTCAGCGAGGCACTGAACCGGGCACATGACAACTGATTATTACAGCTGACATGTGCCCTCAACAACTAGTTAACTAGTTAAATGCTGCTGTCAATCTCTGACAGCGGCATTTAACATTGCAGCCCCGGAAGCGCATCACTTACCCCGCCCATCGGTGACCCCGTCACGTAATCACGGGTCACTGATGGGTGGGCATGACAACCCTGGGTCTGCAGTAGACCCCAGTGGTTGTCATGTAAAGATTGCTATGAGCGCCACCTAGTGGTCGGCGCTCATAGCACAGGAGCATTTCTGCTACATAGAGGTGATCTGCTCATCACCTCTATGTAGCAGAGGCGATCAGACAAGTGCTGCTTCTAGGCTCCTGTGGAGACTACAGAAGCAAGCAAAAAGTGTAAAAAAATGTTTTAAAAAATCTAAAAAAAATTTAAAAAATATAAAAGTTTAAATCACCCCCCTTTTGCCCCATTCAAAATAAAACAATAAAAAATAAACCCCACATACACATCTTTGGTATCGCTAAGTTCAGAATCGCCCGATCTATCAATATAAAAAAAGAATTAACCAGAACGGTAAACAGCGTAACGAGAAAAAAATTCCAAATGCCAGAATTACGTTTTTTTGGTCGCTGCAACATTGCAATAAAATGCAATAACGGGCTATCAAAACATCAGATCTACCCCAAAATGGTATCAATAAAAACGTCAGCCCAGCGCACAAAAAATAAGCCATCACCCGGCTCCATATCCCAAAAAATGGAGACGCTACGGGTCTTGGAAAATGGCGCCATTATTTTTTTTAGCAAATTTTGGAATTTTTTTTCACCACTTAAATAAAAAAGAACCTATACATGTTTTGTGTCTACGAACTCGTAATGACCTGAAGAATAATAATGGCCTTTTAGTTTTAGCATTCAGTGAACGTGGAAAGAAAAAACTGTGGAATTGAATTTTTTTTTCAAATTTCACCGCACTTGGAATTTTTTTCCTGTTTTCCAGTACATGATATGGTAAAACTAGTAATGGCATTTAAAAGTACAACTCGTCCCGCAAAAAATAAGCCCTCACATGGCCATATTGACCAAAAAATATAAAGGAGAGCAAAAAACGAAAACTCAAAAACGGAAAATGCTCTGGTCATAAAGGGGTTAATATCAATGGTTTGTAGTCAGTCCAAAGTATCAGAAGCTTTTCTTGGTCCATAAATAGACCTTCAGAAGAAATAAAGTGTTCAAGAAATGGCAATTCATGACTCTCAAAAAGACATTTTTTCAGCTTTGCATATAGATGATTTTCATGCAGTCTCTTTAAAAAAAAAGAACAGACATGGAGACTAAGTGTGTCCAGGTCTCTGAAGAAGATTAGGATGTCATCAAGATAAACTAAGACATACTAGTACAGCACATCACAAAACATTTCATTAGCAAAATGCTGGACTACAGACAGAGTATTGCATAATCTGAAAGGCATGACTAGACGACATTCATAATGACCATTAAGGGTATTGAATGCGGTCTTTCATTTGTCTACCTCTTTAAAGCCGATCAGGTTATAAAGTCCACACAGGTCTAAATTGGTGAAGATGGAACCACTATTAATCCAAAATGGAGACAGAGTTTTGGCCTTCTGTTTGGAAAAGACATCTACAAAATCCTGATAAGGAGCAGGCAAGTTGCAGGAAATGGTAGAAGAGTTTCTGTGAAGGTGATTGAGGTAGAGCTTGGAGGCAATTTTGAAAACAAGATGATCCCCACTGAGTGATCTAGTCAATCAATAGCTGGAGCATGAAGCCTTAGCCATGAAATTCCCAAAAGAAATGTCTTCAACATATAGTGCTCCAACCTGACACGTCACCTTCTCAATCCACAACTGGATACAACCACAAGGAATTGCAGAACCATTTACAGAGATAAGTTTTAGAGGCATCCGCAGGAAAACCAAAAATAATTTTCGGTCTTCTGGCTAGTGAGAAGTCAATAAAACTTTCTGCTGCTCTGGAATCAAAGAAGACTTATCCAATTAACTCAGATGAATTAAAGTTAATAGATAAAGGTACACTGAGTTTGTCTTTAGTGGAGGATAGTGTTAACCCCAAGTTGATCCCTCCTCTTTCGCCTAAGACTTGAAGCCTACCTGTTTAATTCTCACAATATATCCTTCAGGTGATAGGATCTTACAGCCAACAATGATTTCTTCCAGCCTGTTGCATGGGTGCCTCTTGGGGGGAGGCACGGGGAGGTTTGAAGGTGCTGTACTGTGCAGGACCTGAGAATCTTAAGTTTCTCCCTTGACCGCTCTTTAAAATGTAAATCCATTCCAGTGTCAAGCAAAATAAGTTCATCAAGGGAAGATGCCAAATCTCTCCCGAAATTTTTTTTCTTGATCCGACTGAATAGACCAGAGTAGAAGTTAGCCAGGAGAGCATCACTATTCCAGGTTAATTTTGACAGCAAAGTTTATAACTGGATAATAAAATATCCCACAGAATTAGTCCCTTGTCTAAGCTAGATGATAGTCAATGGCTGAGTGGACTGGGTCATCAAACACTATGTGGAAGGCTGACAGGAAAGAAGTAGAGAATGCAACATGAATCTTCTCATTACCATAATGGTGCGGCACAAGTCAAGATATCTCCAGACAACAACAACAACAAAAAAATATATTCCACTTTTGACTATTCCTAAAAAAAATTGATGAGGACAAAGTTCAAATTGTACGATGCATTGGTCCACAGAGCTCTGGCATCCTTTAGGATCTCCATCTAATTGGGCAGGAGTCGGCAAATGTGTAGATGTTCCCCCCAAAAATGTCCTGGAAAATGTAGCAGATGTTGAGGAGCCAGCGATGTAACAGCAGGAGTTTGAGGGAAGTGCGCACATGCAAGCTGAAAAGTCATGCACAACCTAAAGGAATGAACTCCCACAGAAAGTTACATAACCAGTCCACATAAGTACTGTGTATCCAGTGGCATACGTATTGAAATTGCTGCACCTTTGGAATCCATGGCCTGAGTACTCTGTTTGGGGTTCATCTGGAGAGGTGTATTCTTTAA
This sequence comes from Phyllobates terribilis, assembly GCF_046119375.1. Taxonomy (NCBI): domain Eukaryota; kingdom Metazoa; phylum Chordata; class Amphibia; order Anura; family Dendrobatidae; genus Phyllobates; species Phyllobates terribilis. The sequence goes on along the minus strand of NW_027362765.1, from coordinate 595,353,077 downwards.
GCTGTAGATCAAGGAGCGCGCGCGCCCTAAGCACAGTGTGCGGGGATCATTGAGTTGTGCGCAGACCTCAGGCAGCAGCCGGAGGAGGTAGAAGAAGGAAGTGCGGGAGGGGGGCCGCAGCGGTGAGTAAGTCGGTGTCCCTGCTGAGGGAGAAGGGGAGTGGGCAGGGATGCTGGTGCTACAATTTATAAGCCATGCAATGCTCATCTATAAATGTAAACATGCAAATAGCCTCTTTAAATGAGAAAGAAGACAGGAGCTCCATTGCTACCTATTGGTTGCAGCAATCCTAAAAGCAAGTATCAACCCTTTTTAAGAGTCTTGCCACAAATATTAGGATAAGAAACCAACCCAAAAACTGCATTTGCAGAAACATGTTTAGGGTGCTTGCCCCTCCTCAGTGCAAAGCAGGAAAACTGATTTGGTTTGGTCTTCTTATGCCAACGTGACACTCTCTACAAGGAGATACTTTATTCCTTAGACTTCTTGAACTGGACTTGGATATTCTGACAGATGATATTGTTCTCAAAGTGTATATAAATACGTTATATTCTAACATACACCACCTACAAGGTTTACAAGCTGTTAATCATTTTCTGTTTCTTGAGGTCAAAATGCCCACTGCACAACATTATTTTTGTTTCAAAGCAATACATTCATCCTCAACAATAACAAATTTGAAATTAATTCACAACTTTTCATGCAAACCCGTGGCTGTGATGGACAGCCATTTTGCGCCATCATATGCATACCTTCACATGGGCTATTTTGAACAATACTTTAATTATTCCAATAACCCTTTAAGCAAAAACATCCTAGTCTTCCGTCATTACATTCATGACCTGTTTTTCTTATGAAAAAAAAATGATGAAAAAGAATTTAAAGATCCCTGTAATCAAAATACATTTGCCACTTCATTCATGCATCATTATCCACCTTCCACCACTAATGTTTTGGATCAGACAATCACCATCAAGGGTAATAAGAAGTTTGGAATGATTACTTCTTCAAGATTATATATACAGTGGGGAAAAAAATATTTAGTCAGCCACCAATTGTGCAAGTTCTCCCACTTAAAAAGATGAGAGAGGCCTGTAATTGACATCATAGGTAGACCTCAACTATGAGAGAAAAAATGAGAAAACAAATCCTGAAAATCACATTGTCTGATTTGGTAAGAAATTTGCTTTCAAATTTTGGTGGAAATTAAGTATTTGGTCAATTACAAACAAGCAAGATTTCTGGCTCTCACAGACCTGTAACTTCTTCTTTAAGAGGCTCTTCTGTCCTCTACTCATTACCTGTAGTACTGGCACCTGTTTGAACTTGTTATCAGTATAAAAGACACCTGTCCGCAACCTCAAACAGTCACACTCCAAACTCCATTATGGTGAAGACCAAAGAGCTGTCGAAGGCTGGTTTCTGACTAAATACTTTTTTTGCCCACTGTAGTAGCATGGTGGCTTAGTGGTTAGCACTGTAGCCTTGCAGCACTGAGGTCCTAGGTTCAAATCCCACCAAGGGCAAAATCTGCAAGAGTTTGTATGTTCTCCCTGTGCTTGAGAGGGTTTCCTCCCACACTCCAAAGATCATACTGATAAGGAATTTAGATTGTGAGGGCTGTGATGATGATGTTTGTAAAGTGCTGCTGAATATGATAGCACTATATAAGCAAGTATAATAAATACATGATACACTCTACAATAGAGTTGTTCCTGGTATCTGCACAACTAACCAGAATTAGTGTGCTATTTGTATTCCTCTTCATCCACTGTATTTTGTGCCGCTGGGTTTCTTTGCCTATGGGCAATACTAATTTCCTACACAGCTCAGTGATTTCATATATTCATATGGTACAAGTGGATTTTTTCTATTTTTTCATCCAAGAAAGAAATTCCACACATAATGTCACAGTTTATTGTCAAATATCCCGGGCTAGGGGCTCCTTCCCTATCACTAAAGCTAGGGGCTCCCTAGCTATCCCTGATCCCCAGATAACTTCTAATGGTGAAGACGCCGGGGCCACGAACCTTTCTGAGCTCGTAAGTCAGCCCTTATTTGTTCCCTCCCCCACCAAGGGAAGTGGGGAGTTGTAGTGTATAAGAATACACAAACCAGACAAAAAAGGGAAGACATACAGGGACAAATGAAAATTCCAATCATACAAATATGCACTGACAAACAGAGTGAAACAATGTGAAGAATAGTATAGAAAAACCAAATAAGACAGGACGAGGATATGCACACAGTCTAATCACCGAAACAGTTTTTAGACCAACACTCCAAATGCCTCTTCAAACAACCAACACCTCTGACTCCGGGACCAGGCAGCATAAAACTAACACTGGCAATCACTGATTGCCAAAGGCGAGTATATACAGTAGAGGAGAGTAGCCAACACTGAACAGCTGAGACCATCAACGCTGGAAAGCTCCAGGAGCTCTCAACTGAACAGATTAATCCTTGCAATGCTAGCAGAAACCTGCACCATTTTATATGATGGTGAAGTGCTTCTAATCAGTGCAGGACTACGTGAAATCAGACACTGCGGTCTTCTGACTCCTCTCTGTTATAGTAAACCTGTAAGCCTTACCCTATTCATAGCCTGACAAAGAGTACATTACCCAAAACGCTGCTATACTTCACTGTGCAGTGTAATAACTTTTTTTTGGATATTAGGGTAGAAAATGAAAAGCATTAAAAAAAACATTTCTTTTGTGCCTATTGTTGATGTGCTATTCCTTTATACAAAATTTACTCTCTTTATTGTCTGAACATTAGTGAGTAAGAGTCCTCTGCACTATTGAGCTCATTTTCTTTTTGTGTAGTTTAGTTTGTATATGCAATAAGGTAATAACTTGTAGCTTTACTCTGCAGAGCTTACTAGCAGAGATGGGTTTGTAACTTGTAATTGCTTGACACATCAGAGATGACTGAGCAATAGCAACAATATTCACTGGACTGAGCTAAGAAGTTGTTGTTGGATGCTAGAAAACAGGCAGGAGTTGGAAGAAGGACAATTAGCCACCTGACTGAAGCAGACTCTAGAAGAAGATGAGGCAAAAGCATGTGTTAGCAATTTGCTATAATTCATTGCAATTCAAGCAACTGATGGCTGCCTGAGCCGACATTAAGGATGCCCTAGTTGATGACTGCAGAGATGCTTACTAAGGATGAGCGGAGCCGTTGATGTTTGGGTCCGTTGGGTTCAGCCGAACTTTATAAAAAAAGTTTGGTCCGGGTACGAGAACGGTACCCGAGCCTGAACCCCATTCAAGTGAATGAGTGTCCCGAACATCCGGCAGTTCCCATGCTGTCATCTGTGTGACAGCATGGGAAACACCGGCTCTGACTGTCGGCAACCTTACTGAAGTCACCGCTGGTCACAGCTGCTGGGTATTGTGGACCACAGATGACAGCATGTGAGCCAGTGGCTGTGACCGGCGGTGAAAAGGTTACAGGTGTTGGCTGATGCATCATTGTATGCCTGGTCTCACTGATAGCAGCAAGAGCAGGCGATGCTGATGAGAGTATTCAACAGCCCGTGCCTGTACATAGTAAGAAATATGTCAGTGAGATATATAATTAGTGCAGTGCGTGTGTAGTCTACTGTAGATGTATTTAGCTAATAAATAAAGAAATAAAAGAAAAAAATTGCATGGTGTCCCTCTTATTTTTAATACCCAGCTAAGGGAAAGCAGACAGCTGGGGGCTGGTGTTATTATTCTGGGAAGGGGGAAATAAACATGGAGTTTCCTAGGCTATTAATATCAGGTCACAGCTGTCTGCATAACCTTTACTGATTATTAAAAAACGGGGACCACCCCAAAAAAATTGTGGGATCCCGGCTACTTATAATAACCAGCAAAGGCTAAGCAGCCAGCTGCGTGTTGATATTAATAGGTGTGGAAGGGGCCAAGAATATTGGCCCCCTCCCAGACTAATAGCACCAGCCCTCAGGTACTTCAGCAGAAATGGTGCATCCATTAGATTCTGGCGATTAACCTCGGCTCTTCCCCCTTGCCCTGGTGTGTTGGCAAGCGGATTAATGGTTTTGGTGTTGATGTCAGCTCTGTAATGTCCGCTGACATCAAGCCCAGGGGTTAGTAATGGAGAGGTGTCTAAAAGACACCCCCATTATTAACCCCATAGTCAAAAGTAATAAATACACACAGTCCTTAATTGCACAAAACTCTCCCCGACCTTCTTTTGCCTTTTTAATACCTTTAAAAAATAAAATAATCCAAAGGTGTCTGCCGTAAATCCATCCCACGTCCCACAATGATCCCTGACTCTGCTACATCCGGATGCAGTGCTGAGCAGTGACATCAGTAATGTGACCACTCAGCGCGGCAGCCGGGACACAATGACAGTAATATGTGAATCCGGCTGCTGCGACAAGCGCTGACCGCAGCTGTCTGTTTCACATGCGCTTATTATCAAAAATAGAGGGAGTCCAAGAGTCTTTCTTTTAATATTTATTTTTTTTGCTTATTGTGCCGGCCAGTCATAGCTATGTCAATACTAGGCATGGCTGTGATGGAGCCGGAAGTGCCCACACGGAAAAGCTTGTTGATTGGCTGCACTGCAGCCTTTCAACAAGCTTTGTTTGGGCTGCCGAACCCGAATAGTAATATGGACTTCTGTGAGAAGTCCTTGTTCGGGTTCCATGCACGGACACTAAGTGTCTGGTATGGACCTCGAACTTTAATGTTTGGGTTTGCTCATCACTAATGCTTACCATGTTATCAGAGTATAAAGGCACTTTCTATCCCAGAAGGAAGGAGCAAGGCCAGATGCTGGAGCTGGGACAGGTACCATATACCAAGAAAGCCAACCTATATACTAGGGATGCATTTAAACATGCTGATCACAGTCGTTATGCAACTGACATTTAGTTTCATGCACTTCTAGCTTCTCAGCCTTGCGTTGTATTTCTAACAGCATGCTCTACTGGCTGATTGACGGGTCAGTGGCTAGACCACAGGAAATGAACTTTCAAATAGCCAGCGGAGGCTGCTGCAAGGAAGGAAATACAACATGAGGCTGAGAAGCCAGAAGTGCATTATCAAGTTCCAATGTGCTTCTAGACAAAAATTAAAAAAGCGATTTCTCGCTGCTGGAGTTGTGCTTTGGGGTCATAAAGGGATTGACTGTCTTATCTTTTAGAGGGATACACAGTCAAACCAATGGTTTGTGGGGGTAAAAGTTTCTGACAGGTTCCCTTTAAAAATGATATCACTTGAAGAATGAGTATTTTGATTGTTCGTTTGTTGATTCATGGACTGTTTAGACTGCCTGATAATTGTGAAATTGCCTGTCCAAATATGCCTTAAAGGGAGTCTATCGGTAGGACTCACCATTAGTGAAGGTGGTATCCCAGCACGTTCGATTCCTAACCGAGTAAATTCTGCTTGCTCGCCAAATATGTTTGCATCGCCGCAGCTGCATGTCTCGTGGCTGTTAGGCAGCCGCACCACATTAAGGGATTGCCTGTTTGTTAGGCCTCAGCCCCACTATCAGTATTCGGTCAGTATTTTTTCTCAGGAGTGGGTGATAAATGCAGAATTGGTGACTTGTTTCTATTACACCTTTTCTCTGATTGTTCCTCACCTGGTTTTGGCTGCCACTCCTGAGAAAAAATACTGACCAAATACTGACCAAATACTGATAGTGCGGCCGTGGCCTAAGTCTGAAGTCTGGATCCACAGCTTGTCTACACTTTCAGGTCCCATTATTGACGCACCAATAACATGAACCTGGTATGCAACTTGCAGGGGATTGGTAAGATGAGTATCAATTTTAGTATTGTTTCTAATCAAAGAGCCCTTTTAGCACATTTACTCGTCTGGAAAACTGTTTGCACAGCTCATTGCACAAAGTTATATGCCGTTCCAAATAAGATTATTAAATCTATCATCAAATGTGATTTTCTCATTTTATCAAACATATGAACCAATTTAATTAGGACAGAAAAAAATAATGAAACGGACAAAACACTTGTGATACCACAGTAGTTTCTGAAGAAATTGACAGCAACAATGAATAGCACATGGCTGATAAGTGACATAATAAATCTGGGTGACTATATAAAACCTATTCCTGTCCAAGGTGCTAGTGTAAGAAATAATATCTACCAGCTTGTGCTATTATATTCACAGTAGCTATAAATCACATACTAAACTGAACAGCAGGATTCCTCACAGTGGCTCATTTTAAAGTGTGTTCAATATTGTTGTATCCATTTCAATCAATAAAAAGACACATGTTACATCCCCATGGGCCACAAATATGCTAAATCCAATCGTGAAGTCCAGAAGCTGCAACGCCACTTGTGCTGCTGTCAGCTGTCTGTCCCTTTAAATGCAGACTTCTTCGGGATCAGTGGAGCATTTCAGGCTTTCAAATGTGACTTAACAACAGGAAAATTCAAAGCTTATCTTTCTATGGTACCAAAGCCTCAAATATGGTGAGAGGAGGAAAACCAGTGGTATAGCTGGGAGGGGCACAGCTGCGTGGATTACAGACAAGGCAAAACACTGGTAATAAAATGACTTGGCATTTTGTACATAATCCTTTTATATGTGAATTGCAATGTCCAAGGTATAAGATTTCCTTTGCTACAATAAAACATTTGCCGTCCAACATATTTGTATGTTTTTGGCCTCTCCAGTATATTTGTGTTAACACATAGTGTTCAGTATCAGTGGAATTAGAGTGTAAGCTTGTTGTCATCTTTCTCTTCCTTGTCAATTTTTATTTGCTTTTCTTTTTTTTTCTGTATTCCCTGTATTGGAACTTGTATATACACTGGGGGAAATAATTATCTGATCCTTTGCTGTTTTTATAAGTTTGCCCACTGATAAAGACATGAATAGTCTATAATTTTAAGTGTAGATTAATTTTAAAATTGAGAGATAGAATATACCCAAAAAAATCAAGAAAATCACATTCTATAAATTAGATTTTTTTTTTTTTGCATTTTGCAGTGAGATATAAGTATTTGATCCCTCTGGCAAATAACACTTAATACTTGGTGGCAAAACCCTTTATGGCAAGCACAGAAGTCAGACGTTTTTTGTAGTTGATGATGAGGTTTGCGCACATGTCAGGAGGAGTTTTGGTCCACTCCTCTTTGCAGATCATCTCTAAATCATTCAGTTTCTGAGGCTGTCGCTTGGCAACTCGGAGCTTCAACTCAATCCATAAGTTTTCTATGAGAGTAAGGTCTGGAGACTGGCTAGGCCACTCCATGACCTTACTGTGCTTCTTTTTGAGCCACTCCTTTGTTGCCTTGGCTGTATGCTTTGGGTCATTGTCTTGCTGGAAGACCCAGCCACGACCCATCTTCAATGCTCTTACTGAGGGAAGGAGGTTGTTGACCAAAATCTCGCGATACATTGCCCCATCCACCTTCCCTTCAGTACGGTGCAGTCGTCTTGTCCCCTTTGCAGAAAAACACCCCCAAAGTATAATGTTTCCCCCACCATGCTTCATGGTTGGGACGATGTTCTTAGGGTTGTACTCATCCTTCTTCTTCCTCCAAACACGGCGAGTTGAGTGAATGCCAAAGAGCTAAATTTTTGTCTCATCTGACCACAGCACCTTTTCCCAATAACTCACAGAATCATCCAGGTGTTCATTGGCAAACTTCAGATGGGCCTGCACATGTGCCTTCTTGAGCAGGGGACCTTGCGGGCACTGAAGGATTTTAAACCTTTAAGATGTAATGTGTTTCCAATGGTTTTCTTGGTGACTGTGGTCCCAGCTGCCTTGAGATCATTAACAAGTTCCCCCCGTGTAGTTTTAGGCTGATCTCTCACCTTCCTCATGATCAAGGATACCCCACGAGGTGAGATTTTGCATGGTGCCCCAGATCAATGTCGATTAACAGTCATTTTGTATTTCTTCCATTTTCTTACTATTGCACCAACAGTTGTCTCGTTCTCACCCAGCGTCTTACTTATGGTTTTGTAGCCCATTCCATCTTTGTGCAGGTCTATGATCTTGTTCCTGACATCCTTAGAAAGCTCTTTGGTGTTGCCCATTTTGTAGAGGTTAGAGTCTGACTGATTAATTGAGTCTGTGGACAGGAGTCTTTTATACAGGTGACTATATAAGACAGCTGTCTTTAATGCAGGTAACAAGTTGATTAGGAGCGTCTAACTGGTCTGTAGGAGCCAGAACTCATAATGGTTTGTAGAGGATCAAATACTTATTTATCATTGCAAAATGCAAAAAATTTTTATCTAATTTATACAATGTGACATTTTTTGATTTTTTTTGGATATTCTATCTCCCAAGGTTAAAATTAACCTACCCTTAAAATTGTAGACTGCTCATGTCTTTGTCAGTGGGCAAACTTACAAAAGCAGCAAGGGATCAAATACTTATTTCCCCCACTGTGTGTATCTATACCTATATATAGATATACACTGCTCAAAAAAATAAAGGGAACACTCAAATAACACATCCTAGATCTGAATGAATGAAATATTCTCATTGAATACTTTGTTCTGTACAAAGTTGAATGTGCTGACAACAAAATCACACACATATCATCAATGGAAATCAAATTTATTAACCAATGGAGGCCTGGATTTGGAGTCACCACCAAAACTAAAGTGGAAAAACACACTACAGGCTGATCCAACTTTTGATGTAATGTCCTTAAAACAAGTCAAAATGAGTCTCAGTATTGTGTGTGGCCTCCACGTGCCTGTATGACCTCCCTACAACGCCTGGGCATGCTCCTGATGAGGTTGCGGATGGTCTCCTATGGGATCTCCTCCCAGACCTGGACTAAAGCATCCGCCAACTCCTTGACAGTCTGTGGTGCAAATGGTGGATGGAGCGAGACATGATGTCCCAGATGTGCTCATTCGGATTCTGGTCTGGGGAACGGGCGGGCCAGTCCATAGCTTCAATGCCCTCATGTTGCGGGAACTGCTGACACACTCCAGCCACATGAGGTCTGGCATTGTCCTGCATTAGGAGGAACCCAGGGCCAACCGCACCAGCATATGGTCTCACAAGGGGTCTGAGGATCTCATCTCGGTACCTAATGGCAGTCAGGCTACCTCTGGCGAGCACATGGAGGGCTGTGTGGCCCTCCAAAGAAATGCCACCCCACACCATTACTGACCCACCGCCAAACCGGTCATGCTGAAGGATGTTGCTGGCAGCAGAACGCTCTCCACGGTGTCTCCAGACTCTATCACGTCTTTCACATGTGCTCAGTGTGAACCTGCTTTCATTTGTGAAGAGCACAGGGCGCCACCCTGGTGCCATATGAGTGTTGTTAAAGTACGAGAGGAAACAAAATACATTGAGTGGCGGCTTACCAACATGGAGAGAAAATACAAACTCCATGCAGATGTTGACATATTATTAAGCACATATTATTTGAAAGTCATCATTAATATATAGGAAGTGATGGAATAGGACAGATAATCTTTCACATTGTACAATTGGAAGCTAGTGATAAAAAGCAGCCAGACTTCCTCTTACTTGATCTTATTGGTCCAGTTCTATATTCATCATCATATGACATTACACAAACATGTTACATTTCTGTTAAGATTGTCCAGAATTTGTCAGATTGCATCAGTCCTAGCAAGGCTTTTAGTAACCTGGGGCAAAGATCCAGTTCTCTTCTCTAGCCATGTATCTAAATACCCTGATCAGGGCAAAGTGGTTCCTTTGTGCTTCCTCTTGCACTTAGGGCCCATGTCTTTCCAGGACCCAGTTTTAAGCGACCCCTCTGAGTTGTGGAATGGTATCTCGCTGTGTATGGGCACAGTGCTGGCTACCATATATCCTACAGAGAGAAGTCAGGTAGGCGGGCTAGTAGTGTTCTGCTATGGCACACATAATTATCTTACAGTAGTGCCTGCTTGATTCCCACCACCTTCTTCATACGTAGGATATACAGGGAGCAGTCACAATTTCCATCAGAGGGAACGACGCTAGAACTTATCTGCATCAGATGTTTGAATGCACCATTTTATTACCTATTCTCTCTTCTCTCCATGGATTGCAGTCACCACACTACATTATTCCACATATATGTCCCATTTCTGTGCAGTATGGAAACTATCACATTGTCACAGACACAATGGACTGCATTCTCATCACTCACACCTAATGATTCTGTCCCTAGAGCGATTTCCTTCCCTTTCTATCTGCACATGCAACGTATGGTTTATACGTACGCTACAACCCAGGCATAAAAAGCAAAAAGCTGCAATCTAGCAGAATGCTCTACCTTCTACGGCAGGAAATCTTCATCCAGACATTGCCCTTTCTGTTCCGTATTCTCATCCGCTTAGGTCCTGCACTGCCATTGTTATCCACCTGCTGATAAACTTTAGGATTTTGAGTGATGAAAATGGCCTCAGGGATGCGATGATGAAGCAGCGGCTTCGGCGTGAGGCTCAGATAACCCAGCAATGGTTGTCGTGAGCTTCTGTTTCCAAAATTGACTTTGCTGGAGGAGAGAAGTCCTTTCTAAACCTTGCATTTGGGAGACTGGAATGTTTCTACCTTCTTCTCTCCAGACCTCCTCCTTCTTAATCCTTATTCACACCGCACAGCATTAACAAAAGCTCAAGTTTCCCTTGTGTGGCAGAGAGCAATTTATTTCTGTAAAATGAGAGCTGCTTATTCAGTGTTAAGGGGCAGAATGCAGCGTGCGGCCATCCCCAGCTCACGGCACAAAACTCTTACTATGGCAACATGAGAGGACACCTACTGCCCATCAGCTTGTTACACCGCGCACCGCAGATGCCTGTGTGTTACCGGCACGGCATACTCCAGAATATGTGAAAGCATATATCTAATTTAGGACACAAATGGGTATATAAAATGGTGCCTTTAATTCAGGCACCTTAATAATGGAAAATAATTATTTCTAGACTCTAAATTTGTGCAAATTATTTAATGTATTCAGTACATTGCATTTAGAACATTGGGATAGGTAATGCAGGCTTTTATGAGCAATGGCATGCTGTAATGTGAGTAATTGCCACGGTTTACTTAATTACTGCAGGAAGTAGTGGGAAAATGCATGCTTTTTTGCCACACAATTTTCGCCGACATGGCGAGGAATACAGCACAACATTGTCCAACCACTACGTGTGCATCAAATACTGGTAGCACAATGCAGTATATGCCAATGATCGGCTCAGTCATCTAGGCCAGTAGACGCTCATGTGAAACTACAAAGAATCCAGACATGACATTCATTGGCCTCTGTTAGCCGAATAGTACAATGGGGAAAATTTACCAATACTATCAAATAGTGCTTATAGAGAGCCTTAAAATAAGACCATTTTATCACCCTATCGTCATAATAACAGGGTCTGTACCACAGGACTGGCGTATAGCAAATGTGGTGCCAATATTCAAAAAGGGGACAAAAACTGAACTTGGAAATTATAGGCCGGTAAGCTTAACCTCTACTGTGGGCAAAATCCTGGAGGGTTTCCTAAGAGATGCTATAATAGAGTATCTGAAGAAGAATAACCTCATGACCCAATATCAACATGGGTTTACAAGGGACCGCTCCTGTCAGACTAATCTGATAAGCTTTTATGAAGAGGTAAGTTCTGGACTGGACTAAGGAAAAGCAGTGGATGTTGTGTATATGGACTTTTCAAAAGCTTTTGATACAGTTCCACACAAAAGGTTGATACATAAAATGAGAACAATGGGGATAGGGGAAAATATATGTAAGTGGGTTAAGAATTGGCTCAGTGATAGGAAACAAAGGGTGGTTATTAATGGAACACACTCAGACTGGGTCTCAGTTAACAGTGGGGTACCACAGGGGTCAGTATTGGGCCCCCTTCTTTTTAACATATTTATTAATGACCTTGTAGGGGGCATGCAGAGTAGTATTTCAATATTTGCAGATGACACTAAACTCTGCGGGGTAATCAATATAGAGGAGGACAATTTTATATTAGAGGAGGATCTATGTAAACTGGAAGCTTGGGCTGATAAATGGCAAATGAGCTTTAATGGGGATAAATGTAAGGTAATGCACTTGGGTAGAGGAAATAAAATGTATAATTATATGCTTAATTGTAAAACACTGGGCAAAACTGTAACTGAAAAAGACCTGGGTGTATTTGTGGAAGACAAGCTCACGTTTAGCGGCCAGTGTCAGGCAGCTGCTGCAAAGGCAAATAAAATAATGGGATGCATTAAAAGAGGCATAGATGCTCATGAGGAGAACATAATTTTACCTCTATACAAGTCATTAGTGCGATCACACTTAGAATACTGTGTACAGTTCTGGTCTCCGGTGTATAAGAAAGACATAGCTGAACTAGAGCGGGTGCAGAGAAGAGTGACCAAGGTTATTAGAGGACTGGGGGGTCTGCAATACCAAGACAGGTTATTACACTTGGGGTTATTTACTTTGGAAAAATGAAGGCTTAGGGGTGATCTTATTACTATGTACAAGTATATGAGGGGACAGTACAAAGACCTTTTTACTGATCTCTTTACTCTCAGGCCTGAGACGGGGACAAGGGGGCATCTTCTACGTCTGGAGGAAAGAAGGTTTAATCATAATCAGACGCAGATTCTTTACTGTAAGAGCAGTGAGACTATGGAACTCTCTGCCGCATGATGTTGTAATGAGTGATTCACTACTAAAATTTAAGAAGGGCATGGATGCTTTTCTTGAAAAGTATAATATTACAGGATATATATACTAGATTCCTTGATAGGGCGTTGATCCAGGGAACTAGTCTGATTGTCGTATGGAGTCAGGAAGGAATATTTTTCCCCAATGTGGAGCTTAGTGTTTGCCACATGGTTCTTTTTTGCCTTCCTCTGGATCAACATGTTAGGCTATGGGTTGTACTAGATGGACTTAGCCTTCCTTCAACCTTAAAAACTATGTTACTATGTTACCCTGGTTCATGCTGGATAATAACACTGACACATCCTCCTTAGCACTTTTCTCTGACTGTACAGCACCTATTGCATGGCTTACTTTCTTGAGTAAGTTGGAGCATGTTGTGATATTTAAGCCGAGCTCCTTTGTTAAGCCCTCTTATAACTAAGCTGTAAACATAGACACGTAATAAAAAGGTCTAAAACTACATGCTCCAATTTGTGCTAAAATGAACCAAAATATGGCACATTTTCATTTGGATTATTAGAGTAACCCTGTAATGTGCTATTAGGGCAGATACTCAGGTTATAAATCCCTAACAGTGATGCACCTGTGCTTTTTGTATATGGTCAGAGAGACCTGTGTCACCTTCATCTGTTCAGGGCTCAGGCACAACTGCACCCGCTGTCACTCATTCTGCATAGGAATTGTAAATAGGGTTGTCAAACTGTTTGTTTCTAGCAACTGGTCACCCACTTACTCAGGTCATTAGCTTAGTGCCCTTTTTAGTACTTGCATATATATTTGCACAAGGTCATAACTTTTGGGGTTCCAAATGTAGGCGTTACACCAAAATTAGATATAGATGTACTTATATCCAGAATGTAGTGAATATATATCATATTTTAGCAATATAGAAAGGATCTGGCACTCAATTAGATGAAAAGATAGTGATATTTATTCATGCCTTACAATCTAAAGTGTAAAACATGACGTTTTGGTCTATGACACTAGATCTTCATCAGACACCCTGATTGTATCCTGGAGAGGATAATGTAAGTATAAGAGACTAGCTATTGAACCCGTTCTACACCTGGGTGGCGATAATTTTTACTCGTATTTGGTCCCCTATCCTGCTATATGCTACCCCATCATGGTATATGCTCCCCAATCCTGGTCTCCTATCCTGGTATATGCTCCCCAATTCTGGTCCCCCATCCTGGTATATGCTCTCCAATCCTGGTCCCCTATCCTGGTGTATGCTCCCCCATCCTAGTCCCCTATCCTGGTATATGCTCCCCCATCCTGGTATTTGCGCCCCCATCCTGGTCACCCAATCCTGGTATACTCATCCCCCATCTTGGTATGTTTCCTCCATCTTGGTATATGCTTCCCCCCATTCTGTTATATGCTTCCCCCCCATTCAGTTATATGCTTTGCCCCATCCTGTTATATGCTTCCCCCATCCTAGTATACACTTCCTCCATCCTGGTATTTGTGCCCCCATCCTGGTATTTGTGCCCCCATCCTGGTATTTTTGCCCCCATCCTGAACCCAATCCTGGAAAATGCTCCCCCATCCTGGTATATGTGCCCCCATCCTGAACCCCATCCTGGAAAATTCTCCCCCATCCTGGTATTCCCTCCCCCATCCTGGTATACACTCCCCCATCCTGGTATTTGTGACCCCATCCTGAACCCCATCCTGGAATATGCTCCCCCATCCTGGTATATGCGCCTCCATCCTGGTATATACTATGCTCCCCCATCCTAGTCCCCAATCCTGGTATATGCTCCCCAATCCTGGTCCCCTATCCGGGGAAATGCTCCCCAACCCTGGTATATGCTCTCCCCATCCTGGTATATGCTCCCCCATCCTAGTATACGCTCCTCCATCCTGGTATATGCTCCCCCATCCTGGTATTTGTGCCCCTATACTGATCCCCATCCTGGAAAATGCTCTCCCATCCTGGTATACGCTCCTCCATCCTGGTACATGCTCCCCCTTGCTGATCCCCCATCCTTGTATATGCACACCAATCCTGGTCTCCTATCCTGATATACGCTCGCCCATCCTGGTATTTGTGCCCTTATCCTGCAAAAAATGCTGCCCCATCTTGGAAAATGTTCCCCCATCCTGGTATACGCTCCTCCATCCTGGTATACGCTCCTCCATCCTGGTTTTTGCACCCCCATCCTGGTATATGCTTCCCCCCCTCCTGGTATATGCTTCCCCCCATCATGATATATGCTCCCCCCCATCCTGGTCCATGCTCTCCCATCCTGGTCCCCCATCCTGGTATATGCTCCCCTCCATCCGGTTATATGCTCCCCCATGCTGGTCCCACATCCTGCTATATGCTCTCCCATCCATCAATAAAAAAAACAAAAACACTCCTACTTACCTTTCCACCACTCCCCTGCTGCTCTTCGCATGCGTTATTTTATTAAAATGGCGCCGGAATCAGCGCCTGCACATAGTAAGATATCTGGCGCCGTTTTATTGAAGATAAATATGCAGAGTGTATTCAACAAAATAGCACTGCAGTAAGTGCAAGCGGATACCGCGCTGTCTACGCCATTTTGTTGAAGACACCGTGCAAATTTGTCTTCACTAAAATGGTGCCGGATATCATGCTATGCACAGGCACTGATTCAGGCGCCACACTCATTCCCCAGCCTCTATAGAGATGACAGGCCCAAACAGGACAGTATGTGTTTATGGGCAGGACATTGCGGTAGGCGTTCAGTGCCTACGCATACTGCGATCTCCGGCGCCACACTCCTCATCTCTGTCTGGGATGTGGATGTGTCTTTCTGTCTGCGGCCAGACTGTGCAGACTCATTGCGCGTGCTCAGTCCATAGAGGCTTCGGACAGAAGGAGACATCCCTGATATATTATAGATATGAAGTGCGAGCACCGTCACTGCTGAGGGAGCACCTCTGGAACTATTACATGTAGCATTACATTTTACATTTGCCTAGTTTTCCACACTCATATCTATTAGTTGCAATTACACCACTTTCGTGGCTTTCCATTTTGTGGCGACTATATATTTATAGGTTACCATTTGTACAGTGATTATTCACACCTCACCTACTAGATCACGTCTGGCCTACGCCTACCTACTTTACACATTTAACCATTTGCATACATGTTTGTGTCACTTTCAGACCCGCCATCCACCATGATTCCTTATATATAGCGGTGGAAACGGGACTGAAACCCCATATTACACTTTAGATGTACGGCAGGAATGAATATCACTATCTTTGCATCAAATAAAGTGCCAGATCCTGTCTATATTGCTGTACCTACAGGGGGAACCCTATCGGAGTGCCTTTGCCCAATTCTACACTATGTAATATTGTATACACCTCATATATCAATGAAGATTATACCACTCACTAGAATGCCTAGTTAGAATACATACATCCAATGAAATATCTCCATGACTGACAATAGAAATGGAGACATATGTCCTTTGTCATTATTCTGTGTCACTGACAGGAAGAGGAAACTAAGTTACACCTCGCTTTATTACTTTTTTATGTATTCTTGGCAGCAACATTTGCTCATAGGTGGGGTCGCTGTACAAATGGACTCATTTCTGATTTCATGAAACTTGTGCTTTCCAGCCTTGTCCCACTGTCCCTGGCCAGACATAAAGGATATCCATTAAGGGTGTGAAGCACTACTACAGGAGCAGGCATTTTTGCCTCCTGTATAAAAAAGGAAATTGAGAATACAAATGGTATCAGAAGTCTGTGGCTACATTGCTCAGGTGAGATATAACATTAGAAAGTCACAGCGCAGTACAAAGATTGCAGAATTGCCCACACTACAGCTGCTCATCATTTAGATCATTTTCAATGTAGAGATCTAAAGGGCTGAGGAAGAGAGTAGAGTGAGCGTGCTGGATTATATAGGCAGCACTGTATACAATGCATATAATACTACTGTATATGACATAATTGCTACAAATAGAAAGGAGGGGGCTGGAGACAGCAGAGCTAGGGGGAAGCCACCCATGACCGGGGTTGGCCTGGAGGTTTCATTCCCCTCCCAGGTCTGGTAGTTTCAATGGAGCAAGTTGGGGATTGGGTAATGGGAAGCAGGGGGGCGGGTAGTGAAGAAGGGGGGTATTTATAAGAAAAAGTGCGGGAAAACCGCCATTCCCTTAGGAACAACGGAGAGAGTTACCTGCAATGGCGTCCATTCAATCCCTGGTGGGCCAGCTTCAAGTGGCAGCATGATCACGGAGAGAGGGATGGCTGGAGGCCCTTCTATCTGACTTGCTGGGAACAGGCGCGGACGCAGAATCGCAGCCTGTATCGGTGAGAAGGAGCAGGAGGAGGAGGCCATGGCCCCCGGAGAGACTGTCACCCGATGTACCCACGCGGAACAGGCGGGGACCCTACGGGGGGAGAGCAAGATAGGGTGGTTCCTGTCCGACGCTCTCGCCCCGGCAGGAATCCATCCAGCCGGTCTGTTGCCGCCGCTCAGCGCGGAGTGCGGCCTACACAAGAGGCGAAGGACGCACCAGATACACAGCCGACGGAAGAAGCATCACGAGACATGGGAGTTCAGGCCGTAGCTGGGGGGCGCGTGTGCGGCGCATCTGCAACGTGTGGCGCGGCTGCGGCGCGTGGCGCACCTGTGCCGCGCTGCGCACCTGCGGCGCGCTGCGCACCTGCGACGCGCATCGCGCCTGCCGGCAGCTTCAGAGCCCAGTAGGACTGGAGAAGAACCGGAACCATCGAGGGAACAGTGCGGAGGACGGCAGGCACCACTGGCGATGCTCCTGTCGGGGTGCCTGCTGGGACAAACACGAGGAAGACGGGGAGGCAAGCACACAC
This sequence comes from Phyllobates terribilis, assembly GCF_046119375.1. Taxonomy (NCBI): domain Eukaryota; kingdom Metazoa; phylum Chordata; class Amphibia; order Anura; family Dendrobatidae; genus Phyllobates; species Phyllobates terribilis. The sequence goes on along the minus strand of NW_027362765.1, from coordinate 595,335,586 downwards.
GGGCAGGCAGCAGTCAGGGGACCCACTGCCGCGTGGCTCAAGTGGACAACTTGGAAGGGAAGGAGCGGCGGGCAGCATCGAGCTGCCTGGCAGCGCCAGTTCGGGAAGCACGGACCAGGCCCATGGGTCTGGGTCCGGGAGTCGGAGGAGGATCGGAGCGACATCCAGGATTCCAAGGCGGTATGGTGGAATACGGTCGCCGAGACGACAACGGCCAGCTGTATCCGTTCAGGTCCCCCCTGGTGACGAGGAGGCCAGGGGCGCGGGCCTGGAGGAGCGAATGGACACCAATGGATCCGACTACAGTAGCGACCATGATGGAAGGAGCAAGCATCTGGATTCAGGATTTCCGGCTGGCGGGGACACAGCACCTGCGCAGCGGCGTGAGTATGATCGTACAGTGTGTTTGGGGCCCGCGGGGGCAGTTTTGCGTGATGAAGGTAGTGATCGGGAGGTATCATCGAGGGGGGGGGGGGTTTTAGCCGGTCCCGATGGGGCAGGGGTATCCGGAATTAGAGATATATTATATAGCATGTCACAGGTTTTGATGAGAATGGAGAGCACGGCAGCGGGTGGGTCAAGAGGATCCCCCGTGGATGCCTTGTTACCAGGGCAAGGTTTGTCGCCGCAACCTACTGGGGTAGAGGTAGGATCAGCCGCGGGCGCCGAGGGAGTAGCGACTGGGGTTTCAGTCTCGGTACAGACGGAGAAGGATAAGGGTGATACCGTGAAGCTTGATGACAGGGCAAGAGGGGAGGTGTACGTGTGCTTCGAGGGGCCGCTGGGGGCACACTTAAAGAAAGAAGTGAAGGAGAAAATTTGGCGTGATGAATACGTGGAAATTTTCTCCCTTCTTCCCCTGGAGAAGTTTAATTTAGACAAGGGGAAGAAGGATGATAGGAAGAAGGAGGAGGAGGAGGATTCCTCTGATTCCTCAGACTTTTGCGAATTGGCTTCAAGCTTTTGCTATATTGGCCGGGGTCATTGGGGAGAAGTTTCCTGAGAATTGCTCTGGTTTATTCTGATACTTAGATGCGATTGGGGAAGCGCATCGGACTTACGGGGGACAAACATGGCTTAGGTATGATGAGCAATTCAGACAGAGGAAGGCGGTACGGCCGGAAATCAGGTGGGACCAAAAAGACATTGGGCTTTGGTTAAAAGTAATGACTCCCGCTAGATACGGGGAGTCCTTTCACGGGAGCGGGGGGAGCGGGAGTTACTCATAAAGAACGGGCGGAGGCAGCCAGGGAGCACAGGGAGGAAAAGATAAGTCAGGAACGTGCTGGCAGTTTAATGACGGCCAGTGTAAATTTGGGAATGGCTGTAAGTTCAAGCACGTTTGCTCCCATTGTAACGGGAGCTCCCACGGGGCGGCAAAATGTTTCAAAAAAGGAAAGGGACGATCGTCGGTGGGTTCAGGTCAATGGGGCGACTCCGGTGAATCTTCCAAGGATGGCCCCCTTTCTAAATAGATACCCTGATCAAGCGAAGGCCGGAATTATTAGGGATGGGTTTTTAGAAGGTTTCAGGATCCCGCCTCCTGAGCATACAGTCCCCTTTTCGGTTAAGAATCTTAGGTCTGCTTTGTTGCATCCAGAGGTTGTTAGTGTTAAGTTGGCAAAAGAAGTTGAATTGGGTCGCATGGCGGGGCCTTTTGATAGTTTACCAGTGGAAGGCGTGATCATTTCTCCGTTGGGGGTTGTGCCTAAGAAGGAGCCGAACAAATTTCGTCTGATTCAGCACCTGTCGTACCCAAAAGGTTGTTCAGTCAACGATGGTATAGCCCCAGAATTATGTTCTGTGGAATATACTTAATTTGATGCGGCTGTGGCTTGGGTTCGCAGGTACGGGCATGGGTCACTGTTAGCAAAAACGGATGTTGAGTCAGCTTTTCGGCTCCTTCCGGTTCACCCGGACAGCATTTCAATGTTGGGTTGTTTTTGGAACAATGGTTACTACTTGGATAGGTGCTTGCCCATGGGCTGCTCTATTTCTTGTTCATTATTTGAAACGTTCAGTACTTTTCTCGAATGGGCTGTCAGGGATATTGCAGGTGTCCAGTCTGTTATCCACTACCTGGACGATTTTTTGTTCATAGGCCCACCTGATTCATTGGTTTGTAATAATTTGTTAGCAGCCATGGTGTGGGTTGCGGAACGTTTCGGGGTTCCTCTGGCAAAAGAAAAGACCGAAGGTCCTTGTACGGTATTGACTTTTTTAGGCATTTTGATTGATTCGGAACTTATGGAGTGTCGACTGCCCGAAGAAAAGTTGCTGTTACTTAGACAGGAGGTTGTGAGAATGGTAAAATTGCGTAAGACGACTTTGAAGGAGCTTCAATCACTGCTGGGGAGACGGAACTTTGCCTGTAGGATCATGCCTATGGGTAGAATATTTTGTTGTAGGTTGTCAAGGGCAACGGCGGGAGTGCCGGCATTGCATCACTTTATTCGTTTGAATAGAGAGCATAGAGAGGACTTGTTGGTGTGGAAGCAATTTTTGGACACGTACAATGGCAGGTCGCTGATTCAGCAGGATTTCCTGAACAGCTTTGATTGCGAGATTTATACCGACGCGGCTGGCGGAGCAGGATATGGAGTTTTCTGTAGGGGAAAGTGGAGCGTAGGCAAATGGCCCAATTCCTGGAAAGAGAGGGGTTTCACAAAAAATCTGGTTCTTTTGGAACTGTTCCCAATTGTAGTCACGGTCTGGATTTGGGGCGAGTCTTTTTCGAATCGGAGAGTCAGGTTCCATTGCGACAATATGGGCGTGGTGGAAGTGATTAATATCCTATCGGCCTCGTCTCCTCCAGTCATCAAGTTGGTCAGGGAATTGGTGCTCCGCTGCTTGGAGCTTAATGCATGGATTTCGGCTGTACATGTGCCAGGTGTCAAAAACTCTATAGCGGATGCTTTGTCTCGTTTCCAGTGGGAGCGTTTCCGTTCATTGGCACCAGAGGCAGAAGTCGCAGGAGTGGAATGCCCTTCGCAGTTGTGGCAGCTGGTTTTGGACGAGCCGGAAGATTGATCCAAGAGTCGGTGGCGAGTTCAACCTGGGCTGCTTATGAGGCATCGTGGAACATATGGCAAAGTTGGGTATCACAGTGGGGGGCACTAGAGAGTGACAGGGATAGGATGTTGGCGATATTGTTTTTTGTTGGTAAAGCAGCGGATTCAGGGTGGTCAGCATCCAGAGTGAGTAAATTTATAGCCGGGCTGGCTTTTGATTTCAAGTTACAGGGTTTGACTGACGTTACAAAATCCTTTTTGGTCAGGCAGGCTCTCTGGGGTTTTCAAAGAGGAAACAAGAGTTTGGATAAGCGTAGGCCAGTCACGTTTAGCATATTGGAAAGGTTGGGTCTGGTTTTGGAAACCATTTGTTGTTCTAATTTCGAGGCGGCATTGTTTAAGTTGACATTTGCTCTAGCCTTTTTTGGGGCTATGAGAGTGGGTGAGTTGGTAGCCCCTAGTAGGAATAGAGAGGGAGGTCTATTAGCCGAAGACGTGAGCTGCTGGGCCTGGGGGATCGATTTTTGGATCAGAGGGTCTAAAACGGATCAGTTTGGGAAAGGGAAGCGTGTCGTGTTAGGTAGAGTGGAAGGGGCTCTAATGTGCCCTAGAAGGTGCTTGGAGGCCTACTGGCAATTGTGGTCAAATAGATCGGGCCCACTATTACGGCATTGCGACGGGTCATTTCTTTCCCTTTTTCAGTTTACAGCGGTCTTAAAAAAGGGGGTGCAGGAGTTGGGTCTCAGTCCCGAGATTTAAGGTTCGCATTCCTTTAGGATCGGTGCAGCGTCGGAGGCTGATAGACGCGGTTTAGGGGGTGAGACGATAAAACGGATCGGAAGATGGTGTTCGGACCGTTATTTGTCATATGTTCGCAGTTAATCGCCGCAAAAACTTTGCTAGATGTGGAAGAGTTGCTAACCTGCTTGTTTATTATTCTTTTAGGTGATGTTCCCTCGTTAGTCTGGATCATTGGACACTCATATGTGCTTTGGGGGGCACTGCGCGCCGACGTAATGAGGGATGGTAGGCAATTAGGTTTTCCAAGGGCACAGGCGGTCATAAGGTGGCTCGGTTTTAGGGGCATTGTATGGGGGCGTTTTCTTTCGGAATCTCATAAAGCGGCAAGGTTAGATCGAACACCGGATATTTTAGTGGTGCATTTGGGAGGAAATGATTTTGGGGCACGTCCAGTGAGGGAGTTGATTAGGGATATTCGTTTTGATCTATTGAGATTGTGGACCTCGTTTCCGGGGATTTTGACTGTCTGGTCGGATATAGTGCCCAGGAAAAAATGGCGGGCGGTTCGATCGGAAAAAGGCATAAACAGGGCACGAATAAAATTGAATAGGGCAGTGTCTGGCTTCGTGGTAAGGAACGAGGGCATAAGTATTAGGCATTTGGAGTTGGAAGCAGGGGTTGGAAATTTGTGGAGGAAGGACGGGGTGCATCTCAATGATATAGGTATGGATATTTGGGCCCTTTCAATACAGGAAGGAATTGAAAGGGCGCTGGTGGCTTTGGGGCACTCACGAGCCTAAGGTTTCAGGGCTGTTCGTGGTGGCGGGGGGGGGGGTTCTTGGAGTTGGTTTAAATTGAGTGGGGGTGATCTGGCAGTCGGTTATGGGCTCTGGACAGGGTTTTACCTCGGGAGCAATTTGTTGGTTGGGCTTTCACGGAATGTGGAAGTTTTGGTGCCCTCGAGCTGGTGCTGAACGGCTGAGGGTAAAATGGCGGTTTTAATTTTGAGTTATTTAAAGCCAGATCTATTAGCTCCAAGAACTCTCCCTCCGTTTATTCATATATATATATATTTATGTTATTGTTATTTGTTGTTTGTTAATAAACGGCCGCTGTGGCCAAAATATTTCCAACAGATAACTTGTGGTGGAGTTTTATTTCAGGGAAGTGATCAGGGGGATCTCTGGTTACATTGGATTGAGAAAAAAGGTATCAGCTAAGAAACCGTATTGGCCTTAACAGGTCATGTAAAGGATGACACTTTGTGGTATTATTTGAGAGCTCAAACTATACCAGCTCCGCACTGTAGAAGAAGACAGGCGGTTACTGTACTCTCTACGGGGCGTGATACAGGAAGTAAGGACCATTTTATCACTAATTGTTCTGGTCCCGGTGGTGGAATGGAACCTCTGTGCTGCGGTGCAAGGAGGGGCCAGAGGGGCATGACTAAGTATCAACTCGGTCCTACCAAGGTTGCACGGCGGCTCAGTCGACTCCGTGAACCAGGGAGGAACCGAGCAGAGGGACCAGGTGCCACTCTGGGACCGACCTTGTATGAGAGCAGGTGACTCCCACGGGTCAGAAGGCAGGAACTGACTGGTACAGTGGATGAGCTTTGGCTGGCAGGCTGACGGGTGGTCCGGGTAGACAAGCAGGCTGATTAGGCAGATAGTCAGGCGAGTGTTCCGGGTAGGCAAGCTGGCGGCACAACAGATAGCTGGCTGGTGCTTCCAGGTAAGCGGGCTGGCAGGTAACAGGCAGGTGCTTCCAGGTAAGCAGGCGGGCAGAGCCCATAGACAGACTGGCAGACTGGACTGTAGACAGACTGTCGGGCTGAAGAGAAGACAGGCTAGCGGACCGAGCAGAAGATCAGACTGGCAAACAGGACTGACTCGCAGAGGACCTGGGGGCTGAAGCAAAGTAAGAATCACAAAGCAACAACCTTGCACGGGCACCTCCATATTGGAGGAGGTGCCTCTTATAGGGCAAGCCCTCCGGTGATTGGCCGGGGACTTTTTAGGACTGCGCACGCGGCCCCTTTAAGCGGGAGGGAGCGCGCGCGTGCGCCCTAAGCACAGAGCCGGGGAAGCTGCGTGCACCAGCAGCAGCTGCAGGGAGGCCGGAAGACGCTGGAGCAGGACCGCGGCGGTAAGGGGGACGGCGTCTCTGCCTGGCAGGGTGCAGAGATGCCGATGCTACACTAATCTGCCTTCAGTCAGAGGATGGTCTCTCTGATGGCCACAATTAGGGGAGTCGGTTCTTTAAGAAGTGAGATATTAGCAGTTGCATTAGTACTAATTTCATGGGTTAGATGATTACTAGTTGCTTACCCAATGACCCCATGCATTTGCTTATTCTTTTTATCTGACATTTGTGTCATCATGATTTTTATTCCATTTAGTTTTAATGATATTGTGAAGATATGTGGAATGTATGTACTTTGCACCACTTGGAATATTATTTTTAAGAGGTTTTGTGCATTTAAGGTTTTGCCTTGCTTAAAACCGGCTCTAACCAAAATAATAAATATTTAGAATTTTTTTTATGTAAAATTGCTTGAAGCTGGCCATAAGTGTAATCATAAATGAAAAATGATGTACCCAGACTGCAAATCATCAAACATCAAATAGACTAAAACCATATTCTCCAAATTTTTAGAATAGCAGTCCAGAAAGATTTTTTTTCCATGTACCCACCAAAATCCCTTATGATCAGGCCCATTCACACCCCTCTATGCTTGCTAAATGTGTATTTGCCCACTACTAGAAAGGAGGTTTTGAGAGGAATTGCCCTGGAGAAAAGTCAACACTTCTGGGAAGTCTCTTCTTTTATTCAGCCTTCTGGACATTATGGGAGGGTTCACAAGCATGGCTAAAACTAGAGAAAACAGAACAAAGGAAGGACTTGGGTATTCTGGTTACAAGTAAACTAAGCAGCCATATCCAATGTCAAGCAGCAGCTGCAAAAGCAAATATGATTTTAGGGTATATAAAAAGAGAGATTAAAAACTTATGAACCCAATGTAACACTACCCCTCGATAATTCCCTTGTAAGACCACATTTGAAATATAAGATATATATAATATATCCATTTTGGGCTCCAACAGGGCTAGAAACCTCAAGCTTGTTCAATTCAGGAAAAAAGATGCCTTATGGGTGATCTCATTTACATGTATATATATATATATATATATATATATGTATATATATATATATATATATATATATATATATATATATACAGTACAGACCAAAAGTTTGGACACACCTCATTTAAAGATTTTTCCGTATTTTCATGACTTTGAAAATTGTACATTCACACTGAAGGCATCAAAACTATGAATTAACACATGTGGAATTATATACTTAACAAAAAAGTGTGAAACAACTGAAAATATGTCTTATATTCTAGGTTCTTCAAAGTAGCCACCTTTTGCTTTGATGACTGCTTTGCACACTCTTGGCATTCTCTTGATGAGCTTCAAGAGGTAGTCACCGGAAATGGTTTTCACTTCACAGGTGTGCTCTGTCAAGTTTAATAAGTGGGATTTCTTGCCTTATAAATGGGGTTGGGACAATCAGTTGTGTTGTGCAGAAGGCAGGTGGATACACAGCTGATAGTCCTACTGAATAGACTGTTAGAATTTATATTATGGCAAGAAAAAAGCAGCTAAGTAAAGAAAAACGAGTGGCCATCATTACTTTAAGAAATGAAGGTCAGTCAGTCTGAAAAATTGGGCAAACTTTGAAAGTGTTCCCAAGTGCAGTTGCAAAAACCATCAAGCGCTACAAAGAAACTGGCTCACATGAGGACCGCCCCAGGAAAGGAAGACCAAGAGTCACCTCTGCTTCTGAGGATAAGTTTATCCAAGTCACCAGCCTCAGAAATCGCAGGTTAACAGCAGCTCAGATTAGAGACCAGGTCAATGCCACACAGAGTTCTAGCAGCAGACACATCTCTACAACAACTGTTAAGAGGAGATTTTGTGCAGCAGGCCTTCATGGTAAAATAGCTGCTAGGAAACCACTGCTAAGGACAGGCAACAAACAGAAGAGACTTGTTTGGGCTAAAGAACACAAGGAATGGACATTAGACCAGTGGAAATCTGTGCTTTGGTCTGATGAGTCCAAATTTGAGATCTTTGTTTCCAACCACCATGTCTTTGTGCGATGCAGAAAAGGTGAACGGATGGACTCTACATGCCTGGTTCCCACCGTGAAGCATGGAGGAGGAGGTGTGATGGTGTGGGGGTGCTTTGCTGGTGACACTGTTGGGGATTTATTCAAAATTGAAGGCATACTGAACCAGCATGGCTACCACAGCATCTTGCAGCGGCATGCTATTCCATCCGGTTTGCGTTTAGTTGGACCATCATTTATTTTTCAACAGAACAATGACCCCAAACACACCTCCAGGCTGTGTAAGGGCTATTTGACCAAGAAGGAGAGTGATGGGGTGCTACGCCAGATGACCTGGCCTCCACAGTCACCAGACCTGAACCCAATCGAGATGGTTTGGGGTGAGCTGGACCGCAGAGTGAAGGCAAAAGGGCCAACAAGTGCTAAGCATCTCTGGGAACTCCTTCAAGATTGTTGGAAGACCATTTCCGGTGACTACCTCTTGAAGCTCATCAAGAGAATGCCAAGAGTGTGCAAAGCAGTCATCAAAGCAAAAGGTGGCTACTTTGAAGAACCTAGAATATAAGACACATTTTTAGTTGTTTCACACTTTTTTTGTTAAGTATATAATTCCACATGTGTTAATTCATAGTTTTGATGGCTTCAGTGTGAATGTACAATTTTCATAGTCATGAAATACAGAAAAATCTTTAAATGAGAAGGTGTGTCCAAACTTTTGGTCTGTACTGTATATATACTGTATATGTGATCAATGCAAAAATGTTTAAACATAATTAATTCTTTCCAAGAAATAAATGGACTATAGCAGGGGAGGGACATTCATTATATTTAGAGGTAAGGTGATTTAGAAACAATATAGAAAAGGGTTCTTTAGAGTTTAAGTAGTCAGGTACTGAATGTTCTCCCCGGGGGTGATAATAGCAAACACTATACTAACATTTAAACAAGGAGTAGTTGTAGATGCTTATTTAATAATATCAGATCAGGTTTCCATGTTTGCACTATAAAGCTTTATTGGGATTTACAGCGATCATGAGGGGTTCAAAAAATTGTCATGCATTAAACCCTTCATGACCCCCGTGCCTGTTATCACAATCCTTCTGTGAAGCTGACTAGTGGCTGTTGTTCATAGGAGATCGTGATTTCTGCTATACATAGCAGCTCTGAAGCCCTGCTATGCATAGCACAGGTGTTCGGACGATTGCAGCTTCAAGTCCCCTAAAGGGACTATTAAGTACAGTAAAAAGTTAAGAAAAAAAGTTTTTAAAAATATGAAGAAAAAAAACAGCAAAAGATAAAATCACCCCCTTTTGCCCCAAATGAAAATAAAACAATTTTAAAAAAATACACATATTTGGTAGCTCTGCATTTATAAATGTCCAATCTATCAAAATATAAAATAAATTAATTCGATCCCCGGCGCACACACATGTATTCCCTCCGCACCCATTATTCACCGCTTCATGGCCGGGCGCATGCGCTAGCGTCGCACATTACCACGGCAACCTCCTGCATCACACGACATGACCTACATCACCTGACTGAACCTACTCCTTCCACCCAGTGACGCACGGTTTCCCTGCTGCACTCCCACAACCCCAGCGCCATAACACACGCAGTGCTCCTGTTTGGAAGTTGCTTTGCGCAATGTGCTCCCTGCCTCCGGACATTAATCCGGACACCCAGCCCTCCTCGACGCTCTGATACCTGTACTGGGTCTCCCCATATATCCTAACCGCTTCATTTATTTACTTTTATATTCATCCAGAACATACCATTCACTCTTGTGTTCCATTGCTCCTCGCTAAACTCCAAGAAGGGCACGCTCCACATAACCAGGTATTAACTATGAATTAACACTTGTGTCACCCCTTTCCCTACCTTAAGGGACAGCCTAAACTACCACCTGAGCCTGCTCACATTCACCTTAGTTGAGACACTGACCTGTTTACTCTAGGGCACTTTTCCACATTGCCCATATGCCCATATGCCTTTATGAACTGTAATGTTACCATCCCTCTGAGTCATTTGCCTTGCTTTGATCTTTCCTTCTCTTCTTGGGTCACTGGGAGAGGAACATTTTTGGCGACGAGGGAGCGCATGCCGCTGACCGTGTGCAGTGCTGGCTGAGGTACATTGATGATGTTTTATTTTTTTGGCGGGGCACGGCTGGGGAGCTCGATGTATTCATGGAGGAGTTGAATCGGAACACGTTGAATATTAAACTCACATATAAGTACCATTCACGTTATGTTGAGTTTTTGGACATCGGTCTGGAGGTTGACACTGATGCGTCCCTCCAGACCGATGTCTTTAGAAAATCGACTTCGGTCAACTCTCTCCTCCATGCATCCTCAGCCCACCATGCATCCACAATTAGGGCCGTCCCGATTGGTCAGTTCCTTTGGATGAAAAGGATCTGCTCTACGGAAGAAAGATTTCAGATGCAGGCAGATAATCTCAGAAGTCTCTTTCTTCAGAGGGGTTATAGTAGGAGAAGTATTAGAGCTGGATATAATAGGGCCAAACAAGTCCCTCGTGGCCAGCTGCTTCAGTCCAGAAACAAGAAGAGTAGGTCTGACCAAACAGTCAGATTTATCTCTACATATAATCATGAATGGGAAACCATGAGGTTGGCTATGTTGAAATACTGGCCAATCCTCAGGACTGAACCATGTTTTACAGAATGTCTAGGTGAGGGGCCATCAATGACCCCAAGACGCAGTAAAACTTTGAAGGATTTATTGACACGTAGTCATTATGCTCCCCCGGTTCCTGGATTATTTGGCTCCCGACGGCCCCTTTTGGGTTGTTTCCCCTGCGGCGGTGTGTCGCTTGTGCTAACATTATTCGTTCTACATCTTTTGCTTCCGTGGAATGGCACACGAACTTTCAATATTAAACAATATATAACGTGTAGTACGACACACGTTGTATATTATGCAACTTGCGATTGTCCAAAAGTATATGTAGGACTCACCTCAAGGGAACTACGAGTTAGGACCAGGGAACATGTTCGGGACATTGAGGCTACCGGAACAATATCTGATTTTTCTACCTTAAAAACATTGCCACGTCATTTTAGGCAATTCCACAACTGCAACGCAAAATCATTACGTATAAGGGGCACTGATATGGCCCATGCCGGCATTAGAGGTGGCAATTTAAAGAAAATGCTCGCACAAAAGGAAGCACGGTGGATTACCGTACTGGGATCCATCACTCTCTACGGCCTCAATGAGACCGTCAATTTTGCATCTTTTCTGTAGACCATACTTTAATTCTCAGCTCTTTTTACTTGTCCCTTCTTTTTTCCCGTGTTTAAATTTCATGTATGTTAATTTTGTAGTTCTAATTTTATTTTATTTTTTCATTTCTATATTAGTGACCTATTCTCATGGTCATTTGAATCGGATCAATACCTCACTCAATTTTTCCCGGGGCAATTGGACTCTGTCATTGGTGTTTTGAACATATGGATCACCCCTCTTCTCACGCAAAACATCTACTCCAGACAACATCGTATAATAATAATATTACTGTCGATCTGTTATTTGTTATTTGCCTTTGTGTAGGGGTCACCATATGTGGTCATCCATGTATATATTGAAAGGTTGCATTATATCAATTATGCTCTGGGATCCATGGTTATGCTGTTGTATTGTTCTGCGACGCAGTGCGCATGCGCGCGCCGGCTGCTGTATGTCCGGGATTCACAGGGCGTCTTGCGCTGTTGTGCGCGTGCGCGGGTGCCATGGTGACGTGTCCCGGCTCCTGCGCACGCGCGCTGATGGTGACACCTCTGATGGATCACCGGACTGCGTGTTCCCGGGCGCACTCGCCGACGAGCGTCATCAATATGGGAGTGGTGTGTTATTCCCATGTGACCTACACTTTAGGTCCTTGTTGGTCGTGACTGACAGTGCACATGCGCTGGGAAGGCTGTATCATTTTTCACATCATGTGACCTGTTACCATGAGAATTTAAGGTCCTGTTCTGGCTTAGTGCCATATCCCCCATGATGAAGCTGTAACACTGAAAAGCGAAACGTGCGTTGGGGTCCAAGGGGGTTCCTGTGTGCCAGCCTGCTGCACTGTTCTTTTTCTTCATCCTGCTCTTTGGTAAGCCATGGTCATTATATTGGATATATTGGATAGACACATTACCTAAGTACTCCTAACAGTTTTATAATGACCTGGTCATGCCTATCTTATTCATGCACTATGTGTGATGATAACCTGCTAAATTAAAGCCCATTTTTGGTATATACACACCTGTGTCGCTTAAAGGAAAATAATCTTTTAGTATAAGTTTATGCAGGATTGAAATATACACCAATAACTATATGCATTGCTGTGCACACATGTTGTACCAATTTTTTGTCTGTTCTGTCTGTATTTTATCTATTTATGTCTTTTAATATATACCCAATAAAAATTGTTTTTATTTGCATCCATAATACTCCGTATTCCTCCTGATTTGTTAAATGTCTTAACTTGGAGTTGGATGGGGTTGCAGGGCCGTGACTCCCCGGCTGTGTCCCCCGGTATTTATATGAATAATGCCTGATCTGGGACTTTTTGTGTTAGTTTGGTGTCATATACAGTATATCGCTGTTTAAAGGGAACCTGTCATGTCATATCTACTATATAAACTGCCCCCATTGCGTTGTTAGTGATGTATATAATAGGATGAGAGACCATGATGGGGGAGCATATATTAGGATGGGGGATCAGAATCGGGGAATATATAATAAAATGGGGGACCAGGATGAGGGACCAGAATGGGGGAGCATTTAATAGGATGAGAGACCAGGATGGGGGATCATATAATAGGATGAGGGAATAGAATGGGGGAGCACATAATTATAGTAGGATGGGGGACCAGAATGTGGGAGCATATAATAGGATGGAGGACCAGAAATGGGGAGCATATAATAGGATGGGGGACCAGGGTGGGGGCGCACATAAAAGGATGAAGGACCAGGCTGGGGGAGCATATGCCAGGCTGGGGGAACATATACAAGGATGGGAGAGCATATTCCAGTACTAGCTATTGAACCTGTACTATGCCCGGGTGGCGAGCATTTTTATTGGTACATTTTTGTGCTATGTTAAAGGGAACCTGTCACCAGAAATAACGCTATTAACCTGCAGATATGGGGTTAATATGCAGGTTTACAGCGTTTTTATGCTGCCTGGCGCCTGCACGCAGCTGAATGCAGCGGGGAGAAAATGAACTTTATTTTCTACGTCAGCTTTCGGTTTCAGTCATGGGGTCGTCGCAGGTTCAGTCATAGCTCTGAGTATACAGAGCAGTGGCTGTAACCGCGACCCTGGCCCTAACTGACAGCAGGCCTCAATGTAGAGCCAGTGTCAGTCAGTGCCAGGGGCACGGTTACAGCGGCCGCTCTGTATACTCAGAGCAATGACTGAACCCATGATTCCCCCATGACTGAAACTGAATACTGGCGAGAAGAATAAAGTTAATTTTCTCCCCTCTGCATTTGGCTGCGTGCAGCATAATAGCGCTGTTAATTTGCAGATTAACCCATATCTGCAGGTTAATAGCATTATTTCTGGTGACAAGGTCCCTTTAATTTTGTAGCACAATACTTCAATAAAATGGTGCCAGACTCAGTGCGTACATATACCGCACTATCTGGCGCCATTTTTTTTAAGACACTGTCTGAGAATTCGCATATACAGTGTCTTCAATAAAATGGCACCGGAGATCGCTGTAGCACACATGCACTTACTCCGGCGCCATTTTATTGAAGTAATGTACTACCCCATCAACATACCAATGCCCATCGCCTCTATTCCTATGGCCAGCGCGTGCGCACTGATATGTTGACGTTGTAGTACATTACTTCAATAAAATGGCGCCGGAGTAAGCACGTGCGCTTACTGAGATTTCCGGCACCATTTTAGTGAAGACCCTGTATATGCGAATTCGCAGACACAGTGTCTTAAAAAAAAAAATGGCGCTGGAAATATACCAATAAAAGTGCTGACCATCCGGGCGTAGAACGGGTTCAATAGCTAAAATTGATTATATTTGTGCTTGTATGCTGTCTCTGACGTTATGCTCATCTCCCCTCTCCAGAACGTCTGTGTGAATAAGACCAGGGACTGGGTTGAAATTTTATATTAATGTTGCTTCAAAATCCTGCACCCTAAGAATATCTGAACATATGTCTGTTTACCTACACGTGGAAATAAAGAATTAGCATTTTGAGAAATGTGTGAAATTCCTGATTGCAAGAAATGAGTATAATACAGAGATTTAATTCATAGAAATAAAGAGTTGCTGCTTGGCAGTTTCTGCTTGCTTGATCAGTGTGGTTATATTGCTGCTGCATTTCAATTACACTTTATCATCATTTTCCAACAGAGGCTGGACAGACATCTGTCTGAGATGATCTAGTGAATCCTGCTTTGAGCAGGAGGTCCCTTCCAACTCTACCATTCTATGATTCTATGATTCTATGATTCCATTTGTGCAGAAGCAAGCCACCAATACAGCTAAAAGATTGTTTTTTCACTCTGTGATTGCCTCACTGATTTTTTACATACTTATTTTAGTAAAATTTTAGGTACATACACACGAAACAAATACTGGAACCTGTTGCTATTATTTTTTTGCCATTTACCTAACATTTGGTTGATTTTTTTTATGAAGGGGGGGTGGGGGATTCTAAAGAAAAGTAAAAATATTACAGTACTTTAACTCTGTGACTGTTTGCCTCAGTGTGCGTATTGAGGTAAAGCGACTTGCTCGGCTTTGCAGAGGCAGACACAGGACACACGGTTTGGGTTAACTTCCTCATGGTTTATTCTGTGGCATAAACTCCAGCAGTGTCCCATAAAAATAAATAGACCCTCTCGGGGTTAACGGGAAAAACAAAAGATAAGGTATGACAGAGCCTAATAGGAAGCGAGGCTCTGCCAGCTGCAGGTAGCACAGTGTAGTCTTCAGCAACACCAGTCCTCCGATGTTGCTCTCTGGTTTCACTCAAACACAGCCTGGAGACTTCCCTCTCCAAACCACACACTCCAGAGAAACAAAGCTGTCTGAGCATTTAACCCTGCTCAGCCACACCCTGAGGGGAGGTAGGGGAATGGTCTCCCACCCTCTTTGCCATTCCCTATAAAACCACACCCTTTTAAGAGAGCTAACCCCCTCAGCATATAACATGCTGGCAGAAATTCAGTAGGTTTCAGTTCACACAAGAGAGCATCCTGAGTGACACATACCTCCCCTCGTATATCAGACCAGTGACTCTGTCACATATTTCCCCCCTCTGCCCAAAGCCAGGGGCTTGGGCACCTTCCGATACCAGACAGGGAATCCTAGAGAGGGTATCAGCGTTCCAGTGTAACTTCTCGGGCCTATGATCCACCTGGAAGTTAAAGTCCTGAAGACTTAGGAACCCATCTAGTTACCCTGGCATTTTTACCCCTATTTTCCCTCAACCATCTTAGCGAGGCATGGTCTGACACCAACTTAAACTTCCGGCCTAGTGGGTAATATCTAAGAGTATCTGCAGCCCACTTTATGGCCAGACACTCTTTCTCTACTATTGCGTAGTTCTCGCATGACAAAGTTTCCGGATCAGATAGAGAATGGGATGCTGTTCGTTCCCCATTTATCTCTTGAGAGAGTACGGCTCCTAGACTAACCTCTGAAGCATCTGTCTAGACCGCAAACTCTTTCTTGAAGTCTGGTGCGACCAGGACCGGCTGCTTGCACAGTGCTGTGCTAGCTTCATCTGTTGGAATGCGGTTTCTGTTTCCTTCGTCCACTTCACCATGGTTGATCTGGTGCCTTTTAGGAGATCCGTTAGCGGCGTGGCCATCATGGCAAAATTCGGGATAAACTGCCGGTAATATCCCACCATTCCCAGGAATACTCTTACTTGCTTCTTGGATAGCGGTTGCGGCCAGGTCTGGATTGCCTCCACTTTATTTACTTGGGCTTTATTTCGCCTCTTCCGATGACATAGCCCAAGTACTTGGCCTCCTATTTTCCGACGGCACATTTTCTCGGATTTATGGTAAATTCCGCCTTCCTTAGAGCATCCAGTACGGCCTGCAGTTTAGGTAGGTGACTAGCCCAGTCTGGGCTAAAGACTACGATGTCGTCAAGGTAGGCTGTGGCATACATCTTATGTGGAGCTAGGATCCGATCCATAGCCCTCTGGAAGGTGGCTGAGGCCCCCTGTAGTCCGAACGGCATCCGAGTGTACTGAAAGCACCCATCAGGTGTCAAGAAAGCTGTCTTCTCCTTGGCCGTCTGGGACATGGGGATCTGCCAGTAGCCCTTCGTCAGGTCCAGAGTGGTGATGTACCTCACTGGTCCAAGTATCTCAATGAGTTCGTCGACACGGGACATCAGTTACGCGTCACACTTGGACACCTCATTCAGCCGGCTGTACTCGTTACAAAACCTCCACTCTCCGTTGGGTTTTGGTACGAGGACAATTGGGCTGGACCACCCACTCTTTGACTCCTCTATCACCCCGATGTCTAACATCCTCTTCACCTCGGCCAAGATCACCTGCCGGCGAGCTTCCAGAATCCGGTACGGCTTCAGATTCACTCTTACATGTGGCTCTGTTAGCACGTCATGCTCTACCACCTGAGTATGCCCTGGCAACTCTGAGAACAGCTCCCGATTCTGCTGCAGCAGTTCTTGACACTGTTGCTTCTGGGCCGGTGATAGAGTTTCTGCTATAGTGACATCCTCCACATTGCCTTCGGGAGTGGCTCCCAGGCAAGGAGTTTCCACCGCTTCCCGGTCCCGCCACGGCTTGAGCAAATTCACATGGTATATTTGGTGTGCCTTTCTTCTGCCAGGCTTTATAATTAACCTCGCTGACTTTCTCCACCACCTCGTACGGACCTTACCATTTGGCCAGGAACTTGCTCTCGACTGTAGGGATTAGCACCAAAACACGGTCCCCGGGCTGGAACTGCCTCAGCCTCGCCGATTGGTTGTAGACCCTTGCCTGGGCTTCCTGCGCCTGGAGGAGATGCGCTTTCACGATCAGCATCGTTCTCACTATTCTTTCCTGCATCTGGGCAACATGTTTAATGATGCTGCAGTGTGGCGTAACCTCGGCTTCCCAAGTTTCCTTAGCGATGTCCAGGAACCCTCACGGATGTCGTCCATACAGAGGCTCAAACGGAGAAAAGCCGGTAGAGGCTTGCAGAATCTCCGTTACCGAGAAGAGCAGGAATGGCAGCAGTTAGTCCCAGTCACGTCCATCCTTCTCTACGACTTTCTTGTGCATCGCTTTCAGGGTCTTATTAAAGCGCTCTACTAAACCGTCTGTCTGGGGTTAGTAAACAGATGTTCGCAGTTCGGTAATCTGGAGGACCTTGCACAGCTCCTTCATTATCTTGCTCACGAACGGGGTCCCTTGATCCGTTAGGATTTCCTTCGGCAGCTCGGTCCAGGAAAATATATGAACCAGTTCTCTATGCATTTGCTCGAAGAGTTCCTTAGCGGTACCGCTTCTGGATACCGGGTCATATAGTCCATGATTACTAGAATGTATTGGTGGCCTCGGGCTGATTTGACTAAGGGTCCTACTAGGTCCATAGCAATCCTCGCAAAGGGGATCTCTATCACTGGTAGTGGAACTAGCGGACTACAGAAGTGGAAGGAGGGAGCGGTTATTTGGCAGGTGGGACAGGACCTACAATAGTTCAGAATTTCTCGGTAACATCTTGGCCAATAAAACCTTCTTAATATCCTCTCCTGAGTTTTCTCGACCCCTAAGTGTCTCCCCAGAACATGTGAATGGGCCATATCTAGCACCCTCCGTTTACATGGCCCCGGGACTAGCAGCTGTTCCACTATCTCTCCGACCCTTAGTTTGGCCACACGCTATAACAACTCCCCCTGAACTGCAAAGTGGGGGAACCTGGTGTCGGCCCCCGGCTCTTGGGCAACCCCATTACATACAGTAACCTGGTCAAACTCCCCCTTTAAGGTCAGGTCCCAAACTTGAGCAGTCCCAAAGTTCTCTCCAGACACATTTAACTCAGGGAGGTCGGCCTCTTCAGTCACCGTCTCGCAGTCATCGCCGGCAAGGACCCACAGTGGGAACTCATCCACTTGAGACTTTGTTGGAGGTTCTTCTCCAGGGACCTGGCTTTTTCTCATGCTACGTAGTCCAGTTCCCTTCCCCCACAAGTCCCAAAACAAAGAAAAATCATGGCCCAGTATGACGGGATGTATCAGGTCCTTAATCACACCGGCCTCTTGGGACTGGCCACTACAGTCTGTTCCCACTGTCACTGTGGCCAAGGGGTAGTCCCATGGATGCACCGAATGCCCACAGTTTTGGAATGACCAACTGGTGGGGAAGACTATCTCTGATTAAAGTCACCAGACTTCCAGAGTCTAACAGTCCAAGCACCTTTACTCCATTTATGTACACGGCACATGCCTGCGGCCCCTTGCCGTGTTGACAGTTCACACTGCAAGCTGGATACGCATAATAGGAACGTCGTCTGCCTAGGCTGCAGTCCATGGGTTCAGAGGACATATGACACAGGGCATCTACGTGTCCAGGGTTGTGACACCGCCAACGACTATATCCTTAACAGTCCTTGCGGCACCTTCAGTGGAAGTGGAACGCCCCCAGTTGTGGCTCTAAACCCCTTCTGTGTTGAACCCGCCCCCTTTTGGGTATCCCAGTATGGGGCAGTGATTATATCCGGTTTCCCAAGGGATTTTTTAACCACCTGGTATCTCTCTATCAGGTCAATGAAGTCATCTGTGTTCTGGGGATCGCCCTGAGCAACCCAAGTCTGTACTGATTTGGTAAGGGAGTGCTTGAATCTATTAATCACCACCTGCTCGACCATCTGGGCCGGAGTGGAGGCCTCTGGCTGAAAGCACTTCTGAACGAGATGCAGTAGGTCAAACATCTGCGAGCGAAGAGTTTTGTCTCTGGCATACGCCTAGTGGTGGACTCGTTGGGCTCTCACCGCCATATTCACTCCCAGTCGTGCTAAGATCTCTGTCTTTAGCTTGGCATATTCCTTGGCATCCTGCAGTGCCAAGTCGTAATGTGCCTTTTGGGGTTCACCCGACAAATATGGTACCAGAACCACTGCCCATTGTTCTGGTGGAAGTCTTTCACGATCAGCCACCCTCTCAAAGACTGTCAGAAAGGCTTCTACATCATCCACAGGGGTCATTTTCTGCATGGTCCGTCTTGCCGCCTTCCTGACGTGTGAGTCATCAGTCGGCCCTGGGGGTGGGGCGGTCGCTCTGCCCTGGATGGCGTCCGACAGAAGCTATATCTGATGTTGCTGCTGCTGCTGGTGCTGCTGCTGCAACTGGATCTGTTATATTAACAGTTTGGTCGTCTCCTGTTGAGCTTTTAGCAGCTGCAGGATCTGCTGCTGCTGTAGCTCCCGGTTTTGCTGTAATTATTGCAGGTGATGTTGCTGCTGCTGGCTCTGGATTAAATGCTTAATAAGCTCCTCCATGTTGCCGGACATCTCTGGCTGGCTGATGGTCTTCATTCAGGACATCTACCGTTCTCTGTGGCAGGTACACGTGTTCCTGGATCTTTGCCAGAGCTCTCACACCAACTGTGGTAAAGCGACTTGCTTGGCTCTCCAGAGGCAGACACAGGACACACGGTTTGGGTTAACTTCCTGCTGGTTTATTCTGTGGCATAAACTCCAGCAGTGTCTCATAAAACTAAACAGACCCTCTCAGGGTTAACGGGAAAAACAAAAGATAAGGTATTACAGAGTCCAATAGTAAGCGAGGCTCTGCCCACTGCAGGTAGCACAGTGAAGTCTTCAGCAGCACCAGTCCTCCGGTGTTGCTCTCTGGTTTCACCCAAACACATCCTGGAGACTTCCCTCTCCAGACAATACACTCCAGAGAAACAAAGCTCACTGAGCATTTAACCCTGCTCAGCCACACACTGATGGGAGGTAGGGGAATGGCCTCCCACCCTCTTTGCCATTCCCCATAAAACCACACCCTTTTACGAGAGTTAACCCCCCCAGCATATAACTTGCTGGCAGAAATTCAGTAGGTTTGAGTTCACACAGGAGAGTATCCTGAGTGAAACATACCTCCCCTCGTATATCAGTCCAGTGACTCTGTCACAGTATAAAAAAATACAGATTTTTCCACACTCACTTTATTAGTCAAATTTGACACACATGAATACCGCAACTTGTTGCAGCTATTGTTCTTTTGGCATGTATCTAAAATTTTTTGGTCCTTTCTGCAAAGGGGGAATTGTGTTAAAAGAATATAAAAGTGAATTAAAAAAATGCAGACCACAGTAAAAAAAAAAGGTTACTGGAACTACAGCGTATATTGTACTCTCTCCACTATTGAATGAATGGTTGCCACTCCACTGCTGGCTGGCAGTACACAGGAAGAATGAAGAAAAAGAGCTGCCACTTCCAAGAACATTAATAATTCAGTGTCCTTTATTCATGCATTCATTAAAAAGTTACATGCATGGTTCCTTATTGCACCTCTGAAGCGTTACAAGTGCCTTTCATTGTAGAGATATGATTAAAGGCATTGGCCACTACTTTTTATGATTGCCCCAATCGATGGACCCTGTGCCCCTAAGTGTTTTTGTAATTACCTCCTGCTGTCCTTCTTGCCTGTGAGCGGTGCTACCGCTGGCCACTCACAGGCATCACGTGACCCGCCGCTGATGTCACGTCAAGTGAGGCGTGACATCAGTGACGCGGTCCCCGCGGTGGCTGATGGGCTGTGGGCGGGATTACCCCACACGTCACACCCAGCATCCACCGCACGCTTTCCCAATAAATGGGGAAAGGGTGAGTGCGTAGTGAATGCTGTGTGTGAAGCGCAAGTTAACCCCGCCCACAGCCCATCACTCACTGTGGAACGCAGAAGTAAGTCACACCCGGCTGTAGCCGGAACTTGACGTGACATCAGCGGATGTCAAAGCCAGCTGCAGTCGGGGATCACTTGATGCCTGTGAGTGGCCAGCGATAGCACCGCTCACAGGCAAGAAGGATAGCAGGAGGTAATTACAAAAACACTTAGGGGCACAGGGTCCATCGATTGGGGCAATCATAAAAAGTAGTGGCCAACTTCTTTAAGTGCGTTTGTTACATTGGAAACGCATCAGAGGTGTAATATGGGCCATGCATGTACTTTTTTAACGAATGCACGAATAAAGGAAACTGAATTTTTAATCTTCTTGGCAGTGCCAGCTATTTTTCTTCGTTCTTTCCTAAAAAAAATTCAGACATTTAACTCTGCAATTTGCCTAACAAAATGTGCATGTCACAAACTACAGATTTTTTTGTACATCCTTTTAATTAGTGAATTTTGACTTGCATACAATGGCATGTAAAAGTTTAGGCATCCCTAGTCAAAATTACGGTTATTGTGAATAGTTAAGCAAGTTGAAGATGAAATGATCTTTAAAAGGGCTAAAGTTAAAGATGACACAATTCCTTTGTATTTTAGGCAAAAAATATATATTTTCATCTTTTACATTTTAAAAATTACAAAAAGGAAAATGGGCCAATGTAAAACTTCTAGTGCTGAATTTTAAGGTGAGGACACAGGAGAGGTTTTCTTTTGATGACTCTTCCATGAAGACCATATTTGTGCAGGTGTCTTGAAACAGTAGAACAATGTACCACTACTCCAGAGCTAGCTAAATTTTTCTGAAGGTCTTTTGCAGTCAAGTGGGGGTTCTGATTTGCTTCTCTAGCAATCCTACAAGCAGCTCTCACTGAAATTTTACTTGGTCTTCCAGACCTTATCTTGACCTCCTGTTAACTGCCATTTCTTAATTACATTTCGAACTGAAGAAAGGACAACTTGAAAACGCTTTGCTATCTTCTTATAGCCCCCTCCTGCTTTGTGGACCTCCAACATTTTCATTTTCAGAGTGCTAGTCAGCTGCTTAGAGAAACCGATGGCTGCTGTTTTTTGGCACAAGGTGAGAGGAAGCTGGGTTTTTATCAAGTTGGGAAATTTGCATCACCTGGCCTTTCCTAACAATGATACAATGATAATGAACAAGCCATAACCTTACCAGTCTTATTAAGGTCTGAAACCTTGGTCAAAGTTATCGGAGCACACAAATCTCCAAGGGTGCCCCAACTTTTGCATTGACCCTTTTTCCTTTTTGTAATTTTTAAAATGAAAAAAAAAAAAAATAATGTGCATATATATATATATATATATATATATATATACACATACAGACATACATTAAATATATATATATATATATATATATATATATATATATATATGTGTGTGTGTGTGTGTGTGTGTATATATATACATACACATGACATAGGTATAGTGTGATAATACGGCGATGAACTGTGCCACAATAGGGATAAAGAAATAATTGTTTATGCCATGCGTAACTGGGGATGACTGGGCCTAATCATTATCCAAAGTCCATGACAAATTATTTACAGAATAACTCAATTTGTCCTAAAATGTGTCACCTGAACCTTCTAGAAATATAAGCACAAAAGAAGTCAGTTATGTCCAAAGACCACAAGGTATCAAACACCCATTTATATTTTATTCACAGATGGACTAATCTAATTGAGGAAAATACAAGTTATTTGCCTAAATGGACCATATGGAAACTGAGTTAGTAATGTGCTTTACTCAACATAGAAAGTTCTGATTTGGTCATATTAATGCAGTCAAACCAGAAGATTCAGAACCTTATTGTCATCTCATGGAATATTGTGACATCTTTGTCATTCAAAAACAAGCTGACTCATTACGAGACTCTCTGTCTAGTTCAAGAATCACCATCCCTAGAAAGGAGAACCAACTTTAAATGTGCTCTTGTTTATTACAGAGCACAATATTGTTGTTCATTATAATCACGGAAGGTCATTTAAATGACATTTCTTAAGTATCTTTGCATATACTCAAAATTCCTTCATATATTGTGTAATCTTTCACTGTATGCATGTGACTTGATGTTGCAAAATGTAACAATAGTACAAAAAAATCACATGATAAACTAGAGTTGACCCATAACCCACATTCTACACATACGAAAAACTAGTGTGACACCCCAGGGGTCTGGTTGTCACAGTGATAGAGATATTACGTCTGAGAGCAGGTGGGAGGTCCTTTGGTCAGGGATCCTGTGCATGCCACACCTCCTGCCCAGCCTTGGGAGGGGAAGAACTTCCCCTGTATAAACCCGGGGCTGAGGCAGGGTAGGGAGTCCAGGAAGAGTAGAGACAAGAGCAGCATAGGAAGCAGCAGAGTCACAAGGAGTCAGGGGCTGGCAGCTAAAGAGCTCGCCCTGACTAAGAAGATTCTTTACCGGACCCGGAGTCCGAGGCTGTGGGGACTAACTTCTACCCAGCAGCAGAATCCGTCAGGCAGGGGATTTCAGGTCCCCTGGCCCAGAAGCCCGAAGGCCCGGTCACACGCGTGGGACCAGCACCGCCATCGTGGAGCGGAAGCCATTAGAAGGCCCCGAGTCACCGGCCATACGGGTGAGCACCACACGGTACACTCAGGGACGTGGGCTACTTACATCAGCTTCTAGCAAGGTAGCCAGAAGAGTACAGTCAGCTTGGGAGGCCTACAACTACGCCTGGCCAGGGGAGATCCCATCTGCTCAAGGACTGACCAGGCCCCGTTCGCTAGCAAGTACTCCGGGAGGGTCTATCGTTGTTACCAGTAAAGACCCTGAACGCTACCATACCGTCTCTGAGTGGTTCCTGCTACCCCCATCATCCACGTCGGCTGCCCTGAGGCCATACCCCTCCCGTTGGGGGTTATACTATCACGCTGCACCATCCTTCCACCGGCCTCAGCGGTCTGCCCTGCAGCAGCAGCCCCCTGGCTGCATTCAACGGGTGGCGTAGTCATCAACCATTTTCTACCGCTAACAGACTGCCGTCCAGTTTGACTCCCTGGGCACGGACCGGGTCACCGCCACGAGACTACAACCCTAAACAGATCCGGCTCCGGGTAAGCTCCCGCGTGCGCAACGCAGCGCGACACAGGCCCAGGGGCGCGTCAACTTTGGCGTAGTCGGCAGGATCACGTGCCCGCAACCACCGGGTACTGCGTGCCTGAAAAGCAAAGACTGTTCAAACTTACCAGTGGTGAAGATTCCCGCCATCGGTGAAGATTCCCGCCATCCGGCGCCATCTTCAGCCTTCTTCCCGCCATCGGTGAAGTTTCCCGCCATCCGGCGCCATCTTCAGCCTTCTTCCCGCCATCCGTGGAGTTTTCCCGCCATTGGACGCCATCTTGAGGACGCCGCGCGGGAAGAAGAGGGGCGTGGACTCCGAAAGCGCGCGAGAACTGAAGCCCCGCCTCACGTCCGGACGTTGCGTAAGGTCCTGGAAGGAGCCCAGCAGACGCCGACGTCACAGGAGCGCGACGGAAGGTCCTCAACCCTGACGATCCACTGCGGAGCCGCGGCCTACGGAACAGGATCATCGCAAGGTAGGCCACGGTCCACTAGGGGGGAGGAAGATGTCGGATACGGAGGAGAGCTCCACTGCCTCAACCCCCGCCAGCGCTACCGCTGTTGCAGTTATGCCCTTCACCATGCCCTATATCCCGGGAGCAGCTTGGCTACCCCAGTACTCAGGGGAGTCACATACCCTGCATGACTTTAGAGAAAAGCTGGATAGCCTCTTCCAGGTGTACCCCCTCACAGAAGAGCAAAAAGTGAGCATCCTGGTGGCCCAACTAACTGGGGCAGCCAAAAGGGAAGTAAAATCCTGGCCACCTGGGAGGAAGACTGTCGCAGGGATACTAACCCGGCTGAAGGACACCTTTGATACCCGCACCTCAGCCGAGATTAAACTTAGATTCTACGGGTGCAAGCAGCGAGCGCATGAGAGTATAAGGGACTATGCACTCAACCTACAAGAGGCCCTGAGGGCCATTAAGCAGACCGACCCTAATGGAGTGGGAAACGAGGACAGGCTGTTGACCGAACAATTTATAGAGGGTTTATATTGCAATGCCCACCGCACCCAGTTGCGGGCAATGGCCTTACAGGACCCTCATCTAGAATTTGCACAGTTCAAGGACAGAGCCATCCGGGTGCTCCGAGAACCGGCACCAGGTGGCGTTGTGACCCACAGACGCCCCACTACCACTTACTACCAGGAGGCGGCGCCCTTGTCAGCAGGGCCTGTGGGAGCTGATGCGCAGGCTTTGGACAATGACCCGGCTCCAGACCTACACCATCAGGTCCAAGAGCTAGCTAAAAGCGTTGCTGCGCTAACCCGAACTGTGCAGTCTTTACAGGTTTCCACTCCAGGGAAGATCCAGCTGGCATCCGGACCGGAGGACATCCCGTGGCGTCGACCAAGGAGGACCCCACCGGCCAGAGGAAGACCCAGTGACCGATACAGCGAGGACGGACGACCCATCTGCCGCCGCTGCAATCAACCCGGACATATGGAAAGGTACTGTTCTTTAAACGGGCACAACCTGGGGTAGAGGGCCAACCCCCAGGAAAAAGATCACCAGGCCCATCGAACTGGCGCGACAGATATGTGGGAGGACGTCCAGTCTTGCCTGTGGTACTGGATGGCATTCCCATGAGTGCCCTACTGGACACCGGGTCACAGGTCACCACCATCCCGTACGTGCTCTTCAAGCAGTACTGGAATGACTCGGATATTACCCGCTACCCTGACGACGACTTGAGTATCATCGCCAGCAATGGTCAGCCCGTGCCACAGATCGGATTTAAAGAGGTGACCATCAAAATTGGTAGAGTCGAACTGGCCGCACAGGGACTGATCATTGTAGATATTGACAAACATGAGAGTCACCCAAAAATAACTCTAGGAACTAATGTAATTGAAAATTGTCTTGCAGAGGTGATTTTCCTTTTACAGCAGGTTGCCAAGAATGCCAGCTCCGGCGAGCAGCGGGTGCTCCAGAAAGAGATCCGGGCACTGATGCAACGGCAACAAGTGGAACTCTCCGGCGGTGAGATTGGTAGCGTAAGAATGTGTGACCCTTTTCCTATTGCCATGCCCCCAAAAAGTGAAATGATGATTTGGTGCCGGGCAGCTATTGGTCTGAGAGGTAGAGATTACCAGGCAATGGTAGAACCAGTTTACTCAGACAGTAGGCCCACCATTTTGACAGCACGGGGGGTGGTCAATGTACGCCATGGGAGGGTGCCCGTTCGCATAATAAATATCGGGGAGAGGGAAGTGTACCTGCCCCGGTATGCCACGCTAGCCAAATTATATACCACTAATCAAAATTCTATACAATCTGTGGAACCCTTGCCTCCATCTCACCCGGAGGAAGGTAACGGCTCTAAGAAAGACATGGAGGACTGGTGTCAGCAACTACATCTGGGTACTGACTCCACTCCCTCACACCAGAAACAAGGAGTCTATCGGGTGGTTCAAGAGTATGAGAGAGTGTTTAGTAAACACCCGTTAGACTTCGGGCGAGTCAAGGGGGTAGAACACCGCATCCCCACGGGAGATCATCCTCCCATAAAAGAGAGGTATCGACCCGTACCCCCTGCACATTACCAACACGCCAAGGGGATGCTTAGAGACATGAAGGAGGCTGGGGTAATCCGGGATAGCTGTAGCCCCTGGGCAGCCCCACTAGTTTTAGTCAAAAAGAAAGACAACACCATGAGGATGTGTGTAGATTACCGGAAAATCAACCGTATCACACACAAGGATGCGTACCCCTTACCAAGGATAGAGGAGTCATTGGCTGCTTTAAGATCTGCTAACTTCTTCTCTACCTTGGATCTCACTAGCGGGTACTGGCAGGTTCCTGTAGCAGAGGCGGACCGGGAGAAGACCGCATTCACCACCCCGATGGGACTTAGCGAGTTCACCTGCATGCCGTTCGGACTCTGCAACGCCCCAGGAACCTTCCAACGATTAATGGAGTGCTGTCTGGGCCACAGAAACTTCGAGACGGTCCTGTTGTACCTGGACGATGTCATCGTATACTCCAAAACTTATGAGGACCACCTGAAACACCTGGCGGAGGTGTTCGAAGCTCTGGCGAGTTACGGCCTAAAGGTGAAACCCTCCAAGTGTCACCTCCTGAAACCAAAGGTGCAATACCTGGGACACGTGGTGAGCACTGACGGAGTGGCTCCTGACCCCGATAAGATCACCGCAATTAAGGGATGGCCAAGCCCCTCCAGCGTAAAAGAAGTGCGGCAGTTCCTAGGGTTGGTAGGCTACTACCGAAGGTTTATTCCCGGTTTCACCAAAAAGGCAGCACCTATGCAGGACCTCCTGATAGGCCAGTCCCGGAAGGCCAAGAACCAGAAGCCGCCCTTCAAATGGGAAAAGCTAGAAGAAGAGTCCTTCCGCCAGCTGAAGATGGCCCTCACGGGGGATGAAATCTTGGCGTACCCGGACTATAGCCAGCCCTTCATCCTCTACACCGACGCCAGTAACATCGGGCTAGGAGCCGTACTGTCCCAGATTCAGCAGGGGAGAGAACGAGTAATCTCCTATGCCAGCCGAAAACTGCGACCCACCGAAAGGAACCCCGAAAATTACAGCTCATTTAAGCTAGAGTTCCTGGCCGTGGTATGGGCAGTCACCGAGCGCTTTAGGCATTACCTCGCTTCTTCCCGGTTCACCGTATACACGGATAACAACCCGCTGACACACCTGGACACGGCAAGACTCGGTGCCCTGGAGCAGAGGTGGATGGCCCGTCTGTCCAACTACGAGTTCACAATTAAATACCGGGCAGGGCGCTCCAATACCAACGCGGACGCCCTGTCCAGGATGCCCAACCTGCCGGACGGAGGAGAAGATCCGGAGGGACTGGAAGAAGTTGAACTCCCTGCGTTCCACCGTCATGGGACTATCCAGTATTCCCACCGGGTAAGGAGTAAGCAGGCTGCTACGTTGAACCCCTTACCTCACTACAACTGGGCGGAAACGCAAGACAGCGACCCTGCCGTCCGACTGGTGAAGGAGATGCTGACTCGCCCGGAGGCTAGCCTGGAATCAGACGCTCCAGAGGAAGCCAAACAACTATGGGCAGAGAAGAGTCGACTGTTCCTTTACAAGGGGAAGTTGTGCCGCAGAATGGTTAACTCCAGGACGCATGAACTACTCTGGCAAGTAGTGGTGCCACGAAGAGACGCAGCCATGGTGATGGAGGCATACCACGACGGAGCTGGACACTTCGGGTGGAAAAAGCTGGAGTTCCTGCTGCGCGAGCGGTTCCACTGGGTAGGCATGAGGGGAACCATCGAGAAGTGGTGCAGAGACTGTGGCCCGTGCAATCTGAGAAGGAAGGACCGGGCCAGCCAGAAGACTCCCCTGCAGTCCATCGTCACCCGGCAACCGTTGGAACCGGTAGCCTTGGATCATGTAAAACTGACCCCCAGCAGAAGTGGCTACGTCTACGCGTTAACCATCGTGGATCATTACTCCCGGTTTCTGGTTGTCGTCCCCGTCAAGGACTTAACGGCTCGAACAGCAGCTAGAGCCTTCCAGCAGCACTTTTGCCGTCCACACGGGTACCCGGACCAAGTGCTGACGGACCAGGGACCTGCCTTTGAAGCGGAGGTCTTCCAGGAATTCTGCAATCTGTATGGCTGCCGGAAGATAAGGACGACACCCTACCATCCGCAAACTAATGGACTTTGTGAGAAAATGAACCAGGTGGTAATGGATCTTCTAAAAACGTTGCCCCTGGAAGAACGCAGTCTGTGGCCTGAGAAGTTGCCCGATCTGGTGGACCTATACAACCACATCCCGGTAGGTTCCACCAACTGTACCCCGGCTTACCTAATGAGGGCAAGACCTGGTAAGTTACCTGTTGACCTGGAAATGGGAGTCCTGACGCCCGAGGACACTTCACCAGAAACGGACTGGGACACAGAGAGGCAGCAGCAGTACCGGAAAGTACAGGAGAGCGTGGAGCGAAGTCTCTGTCAGGCTAGGGAAAGACAAGAGAAGACTTACAACCAGTATGCTCCCGCTGTTCCCCTGGTACCCGGAGAGCAGGTCTTGAAGAGGAAGAGACGGCTCCACAAGTTGGACGACCAGTGGGAGAAGGACCCGTACACCGTACTGCCCTCAAGCCACGAGAACCCGAAGGTCTGTACCATCAGTAAAGACGGAGGGGAAACCACAGCCATTGTATCCCGGGACCACCTGAAGAAGTGCCCCGAACAACTGAGGAACCCTGAGGAGGAACAGGAAGACCATCGACCCGTGGAAGAAAGGGAAGATATGGTTAGTACCGTGCTCGGGGACTTCCCTCGGTCTTGGACTCAAGTCAATGGTGCAGTTGTGGTACCCGTACTCACCTTCCTCCAACCATCATCCCAAGAACCTACGGAGCAACGGGTAGAGCTGGAAGAGCAGCCGGTCCAGGAGGCAGAAGACTCCACCCAAGCGGAACAGGAGAATCCACCCTCTGCTTATAGTGAGCCTGCCGTACCCCTAGTGAGACAAAGAGCCGGTAGACAGCTGCCCAGTTTACCCTTGACAGCTCCTACACCCTGTAGTTCAGGGCCAGACAGTCAGCTCCGTAGGTCCACTAGGGCCACTAGAGGCCAGTTACCCGCACGTTGGAGGATCTAAATGTTTAAGTTGTTTTACAATGTTTACCTGTTTATTGTTGCTTGTGTGTAATTTTGTGTTTCTAGTTGTTTTTAGGAGTCTTCGGTGGATTTACCGGGAATCCTTTGTATATAGTTGGAGCGTAACCCAGGATGGACTAGAGACTGTTAAGGACTCGGGGTAGGACAGACCCCTACCTGGTTACGTCTCCCTGTGTTGGTGAAATGGACACCTTTGCTTTTCTTCAAAGACTGCACCCGGTTGCGGACATCCGTGACCATCTTATTGTGTTTCCTTATTGTATTTTATTGTTCTTTGATATACCTTGTTATATTTTTCTAAAAAGTGTTTAGTCCCGGAGTACTAAATTTCACTAGGGGGGAGTGTGACACCCCAGGGGTCTGGTTGTCACAGTGATAGAGATATTACGTCTGAGAGCAGGTGGGAGGTCCTTTGGTCAGGGATCCTGTGCATGCCACACCTCCTGCCCAGCCTTGGGAGGGGAAGAACTTCCCCTGTATAAACCCGGGGCTGAGGCAGGGTAGGGAGTCCAGGAAGAGTAGAGACAAGAGCAGCATAGGAAGCAGCAGAGTCACAAGGAGTCAGGGGCTGGCAGCTAAAGAGCTCGCCCTGACTAAGAAGATTCTTTACCGGACCCGGAGTCCGAGGCTGTGGGGACTAACTTCTACCCAGCAGCAGAATCCGTCAGGCAGGGGATTTCAGGTCCCCTGGCCCAGAAGCCCGAAGGCCCGGTCACACGCGTGGGACCAGCACCGCCATCGTGGAGCGGAAGCCATTAGAAGGCCCCGAGTCACCGGCCATACGGGTGAGCACCACACGGTACACTCAGGGACGTGGGCTACTTACATCAGCTTCTAGCAAGGTAGCCAGAAGAGTACAGTCAGCTTGGGAGGCCTACAACTACGCCTGGCCAGGGGAGATCCCATCTGCTCAAGGACTGACCAGGCCCCGTTCGCTAGCAAGTACTCCGGGAGGGTCTATCGTTGTTACCAGTAAAGACCCTGAACGCTACCATACCGTCTCTGAGTGGTTCCTGCTACCCCCATCATCCACGTCGGCTGCCCTGAGGCCATACCCCTCCCGTTGGGGGTTATACTATCACGCTGCACCATCCTTCCACCGGCCTCAGCGGTCTGCCCTGCAGCAGCAGCCCCCTGGCTGCATTCAACGGGTGGCGTAGTCATCAACCATTTTCTACCGCTAACAGACTGCCGTCCAGTTTGACTCCCTGGGCACGGACCGGGTCACCGCCACGAGACTACAACCCTAAACAGATCCGGCTCCGGGTAAGCTCCCGCGTGCGCAACGCAGCGCGACACAGGCCCAGGGGCGCGTCACTAGTATAAAGTATTAAAGGGAATTAGAAAGAATATTCATGAAGTCTGTTCCACAAGCAGCGTGCATCGGACACTAGCTGTGTTATTGCATAGCACATGGCAAGCTTAATGAAGCGCTTGCTGGAGTACACCGACCCGATTCATTAAGTGGCGCATCTTGTATCTAGTACGCACTGTCGCCAGAAATGTTTGCCAGCCTGCGGCTGGTGTACATTTGATGAGTAAGTTACGCCACTAGAGTGGTGTAACATATGATGATTTTGATGGGCAGGCATGACTATGCCCCATCCCACACATGTCCCACCCACATCACGTTAATATTGGCATAACTGGCTGGAATTGACATTTAAACTCTATGTCAAATCAGTAACTCGCATGCGTTCCTGCTGCCATGCAATGCATGCGCTGAGTCTATGCAGCACTTCCAACTCTGCTGCATATCTCTGATGTATTCACATGGCTATGTCCTGAAGGGTTTGGATTCCCCAGCCAATCACCAACCAGCAGTTGATATAACAGGAAACTGTACCCTTCACTCTTTGCCTGAACGTAGATTCCTGGTTCCTGTCAGTCTCAGCAATTAGTCCTGTGTTATTTTGCCTCGTATTACCTGTTACTGGCCTGGCTCATTTACCCGTTCTGTCCGACCTCTCTGCTCCTGACCTTGGTTTTGTATTCTGAACCTGTGCTGCCTGCCCCGACCTCGGACCATCTACTACGCTTCTGTCTCGCCCTCCTGTGCCACGTACCTGTGCCTTTGACCTGCTGCAGACCCGGGGACTGCCCTGGAGTGGTACCTGGTGACTACTGGCAGCACGGCCTATCCTCACCATAAGAGGCTGTAGTGAATACCCGGGATTCACTTAGTTACGCCCCTCCAAGGTAAGCCCTGCCAGTGGCACAGTGGGTCCATACCCACCAGCCAAAAGTTGCACTATTTTTGCACAACTGCTGAGTTGCACGCAAAATGTTGCATCTTATTAAGATGTTTACGCCAGATTTCAGGCATAAGCACCTTAATGAATTGCCCTCTGTATCTAAGATGATCAGTTTGAGGCAGATCTTCAGCCTACTCCCTTAGACTGGCACATCTCTCCTTATACACTCCTGTTCATTGTTATTGGTGAAACAGTTTTTTTGTATAGAGCTCTCATGTTAAATACAAAAGTGCAAATGATAAACAATAATTTAAAACCAAAAACAATGGGAGGGAAAAATAAAAAAGCTAAAGCTTGCTGTGTCACTGGTATTGGCACCCTTTACATTAATTTAGTATGGAAACTCATTTTGACTTGCCTGTTGTAAATCACAAAAGAGATTCTCCTGTGATTAATTGTTGGTGCCCATGTGACATGAGGTAGTCAATGAATGATGACTTCAGTGTTTTAAAAAGCCACATAGTAGGCCCTGTTCCTTTGTCACAATGGTGAGGACAAAGGAGCTGTCTGGGGACATCAGAACTGCTATTAATAGCAAACACAAGACTTCCAAAGCTTATAAGGCCATCTACAAAGACCTTTATATCCCAGTTTCAACAGTGTGCAATGTTATTAAGACGTTTGCCAAGCATGGAACCGTCAAAAACCTCCCTGGATGTAGGGGAAAGAAGAAAATTGACTAGAGATGTCTTTGAAGGTTGGTGCGAATGGTGGAAAAAACACCACATCAAACATCTAAAGTCCTGAAGGCCAACCTGGAACAGTCTGGGGTCATGGTTTCAACAAGTACCATATGCCACACACTAAACCAAGCAAAACTTTATGGGCGAAGGCCAAAGAAGAAACCATTGCTGAAGAAAAGACAAAAAAAAGGAACGACTAATCTTTGCCAAAGAGTAAATTGACAAACCACAGTCCTTCTGGGAAAAATGCTCTGTGGACAGATGAAACAAAAATAGAGCTTTTTGGCAATACAAAGCAATAGTTTGTTTACAAACGGTGCAATGAAGCTTATAAGGAAAAGAACACTTTACCAATAGTTAAGCATGGTGGAGGATTCATAATGCTGTAGGGTTGCTTTGCTGCATCTGGTACTGGAGGCCTTGACCGTATCACAAGACTCATGAAATTAGAGATTTATCAAGAAATTTTAGAGCGAAATGTCCTACTCAGTGTAAGAAAACTTGGTTTGAGTTGAAGATCATGGGTTCATGTCAAGACAATGACACAACCAAAAGTACACAGGAATGGTTGAAAAAGAAAAATGGACTGTTTTAAAATAACCAGCAATATGTCCTGATCTCAATCCCATTGAAAATCTTTGGGGTGAGCTGAAATCTCCCATTGGGAAAAAAACCCTGCAAACTTTCAAGAACTTGAACAAACTGCAAAGGAAGAGTGGGAGAAAATTCCAGCTGAGAAGTGCAAGAAGCTTATAGATGGTTAAAAGAAACGTTTGGAGGCTGTCAGCAGTGCTAAAGGGTGTGTAATCAAATATTAATTAGGGGTGTTTTTATTGCTGCACATGCTGTTTATTCTGTTTCTTCTTTGAAATTGCAACATTGAAGTTGAAAAACAATGTTCTATTGTTGTATTGCTTTGGACCACTAATCCTGAGGCTATAACTTTGGTACATTTCCATTTATTTCTGAAGATATTGTTCAGTCTATGAAAAAAATGAAAGGGTACCAACAATGATGAGCAGTACTGTAAAGCAGCTAATTTCTAATTCATGCTGCCTGTGGTTTGGGCAGCATAAACATGTATCTACTGGCAAGTTCCCTTTAATTTTCTGGTACCACACCCCGGCAGTTTTGCACAAATTAGGTCCGAATATTCCAAATTGTTGCTGGAGTTGTAGAACATTTGGTGCGTCCCTAATGCACTTGTTTTAGTCATGTTCTCAGATTAGAATCTTTTGGAAAGAAGTTCAAACTCTTATCACACACAGAAATGCTGATCTTATTGTGTCCCAAATTCTATCTTGTAAATGTTCTCAAATTAGGTAAAAAAAACAACTGTGACGATACAGTTTATAATCTTAATCAGTCAGACGTCTAGATTTGTTAAGCCAAGAGAAATACCCTATTGTGTTTGTGTTGACATGTGAATGTATGCGTATTTCTGTGGCTGGTCAAGAAGGACATACCATTATGTGTGTAAAACTGAATGTTGACTACTCTTCGTTTGGAAATAATGATGTTTGTTAATATGCTAATGACATATTGTACTAAGCCAGCTAGATGTTGATTTAAATAGCAGGATGGATACAAACTATGCAATTTGATTAAATGCTCAAACAATGAGTCATGAGCCCCTTCATCCCTGACCCTTGACCTGTGAATGATGACCTTACACAGATGTAAATATAAACAGGGATGTCTGTAGTTCTGCAAGCAGCAGAATCAAGGAAAATCAGAGAGACTTTACAAGGAGAATGAGAGACATCCTTCAGGACAGTAGATGGATAGCATGTCGGCTCCATCCAAAGAGACACAGATTTGGATTCGACATGATTCCAGCCTAAGGGTATATGGCCCTGGCTGCAAAGATATGGATCTGCTCCATTGACCATCAGAGAGCCATTGGATACATTTGGGGAAACGAGGTTGGGATGATGAATTCACCTGGCTCCATGGATATGTTGCTTGGAGTTGCCAGGTGGGACCCTCCGGTCACCTGGAACCCATGGAGACATTCGGAGAAGCCAGATTGGGACCAGCCAGTCAACTGGCCCCATGAAAACTCTCGGCCATGCCAGGGTGGGACCCTCGGGTCCCCTGGCCTTGTACCTCTATGGACTGCTAGCTTCCTAAGCTTGCAGCTACCTTCTCTCTGTGGGGGCCTGCCAGAAGCAGGGGGGGCACTGGTTGAGGTAGTTGGCCCTGGAAGTTCCAAAGTTGCAGCTGTTCTATCCCAGGCGGGCGGAGTGGAAGAGTGAGACTGTGTAATGTTGAACCATCTTGGGTATTTGCTGGGACTGTTCTATGTGTTTATTGTCCGTTTGGTGGTTCAAAAAACTATTGCCACGCTGTTTTACCTGTGTTGTCTGAGTAACATTACACCCACAGAAGACCCCGGGTTTTCTCAACAACCCTCAACAATCTTTTGCATATTTTTTTATTGCCGGCAGATGTCTAATTACTATGAACTGGTAGCTACACCTCCTTCCATTCTGGAATTATATGCCCAAATCATGGATAATTGAAACATGAAACACCTAACAGCATTATCAAATAATTAGTTAGAGATGTTTATAATAATAATTAATAATAATTTTTATTTATATAGCGCCAACATATTCCGCAGCACTTTACAATTAAGCGGGGACATGTACAAACAATAAATTCAATACAAGGTGAGACAGTTTAACAGTAACATCAGGAGTGAGGTCCCTGCTCGCAAGCTTACAATCTACATGGAAATGGGGGGACACAATAGGTGGAAAGTGCTTGTTAT
Organism: Phyllobates terribilis; assembly: GCF_046119375.1. Taxonomy (NCBI): domain Eukaryota; kingdom Metazoa; phylum Chordata; class Amphibia; order Anura; family Dendrobatidae; genus Phyllobates; species Phyllobates terribilis. The sequence goes on along the minus strand of NW_027362765.1, from coordinate 595,300,339 downwards.
TTCAGGTCTGGCTATTATAATAAGTCGGGATTATCATATAAAGCTGTATGATCCGGTCATCAGCCTGTATGTTAAAGTGCAATACTCAATTACCGAGTGCAGTTATCGAGTGCATGGAGGGTGTAGAAACAGATGAACAGTAGGGTGCAGATTCTGAATAGTATTTAGGAGGGAACAGGGGAAAGTTAGTTTACTGAGTAGTTGAGGTGGTAGGCTTGTTTAAAGAGATGGGTTTTTAAAGCGCGCTTGAAGACATCGGGGCTAGGCATCAATCGGATCGTCTGGGGTAGAGCATTCCAGAGAACTGGTGCAGCACGAGAGAAGTCTTGGAGACGGAGGTGTGAGGTTCGGATTATGGGGGATGTTAGCCTTAGGTCATTTGTGGAACGGAGGGCACGTGTAGGACGATAGACTGAGATGAGAGAGGAGATATAAGGTGGTGCAAAACTGTAGAGAGCTTTGTGGGTGAGAGCAATGAGTTTATATTGGACCCTGTAGTGAATGGGTAACCAGTGTAATGACTGGCACAAGGTTTGATTGAGTTTTTATAAATTTGATCTTTGAATGACAGAATATAAGATACCCCTTTCCTTTTAGTCCTCCTGTCTTGTCCAAGTCCTTATCTGCTGTGTCTAAAAGTTTGAATAAAGCAGAACTGTATCTCATATGTAAAAAAAAAAAAAAAGTCATAAGCCACATTTCTACTATCACATTGTTTGTGCCATATTTGTTGGTTTTACAATAAAAATGTAAAAAAGATATGAACACAAATATATAAGGTATTTAAATGACTGTGTTTATTTCTGTGCTAATTGTTGCAAATACTTTTTATTGCACACTCTGTATGTAAATGTTTTTATATTGTTGGAAAATCCTTAATAAAAATACAGTTTAAAAAAACTGAATCTTCTAGTTCACTTATAGTTTCATTTCCATTCAAGAGAAACAGCATAATTACTATGCAGCTATTAGTGCACAGAACAGAAGTGTTCAGAAGAGCTAGTATATTTATATACCCAATATTACATCATCTTTGAGCAGGACACTGATGGAGCTCAACAAAATTGTGGGATAAATCATAAAGTGCAAACCATAGAAATCAGGAAACATGTAGAAAAATCCTATGGCACTCACCCAAGATACCAATTTTCTTTTATTAAGGCTCTGTTCCCTTTGATGTCATGACTTTTATTCATAATGAAGCTGTTTCAGCTATATTGGATCCATTACCAAACTGATGCTAGTAAATCTCATTGTACTTTAATTTATTTATATCTTATTTTGTCATCAAAAATGCTAGAGAGACAACTAAAATTCCTAAAACACATGCATGAACCAAGCCAAAATCATCTTTTTAATAAACAGATTTTTTCCTACATATTTCTTAACAGTAATAATAATTATATGTGATATTATATTGTATTTAACCAATTCATAATTCCTATGAGTTATATCATTAGTGGGATTTGGGATCTTAGACCAACAGTGATTTCCAGAATCAAACAGTTACATAAAAAGTACCCAGACTCTTTTGAACCTGTTTTGAAATTTCAGTTGCTGAAAATCGGACTCAATAATCGAAACAAAGCTTCATTGATTTCCATGATTATACATTTAGAATGTTTTCCCAGAGATTTTCACCTGAGACAATCTCTAAGCAGGGATAAATAGGATTAGCGCACTATAGAAATTGCTGGAGGGTCGAACTCACAAGTGCCAAGAGTATGATCATCTGACATATGTAGCACTCATAGTTGATTGTGATGTTTCAATGCAATTGTAAGCAATGTAACACTGCTGTGTATTGTGTTCTCTGTACTACATGGAAAACTTCATAAATTCTTTGGAATTCTAAAGAGCACCATTCATCAATAATACAAAAAGCATCAATCGAAAATCCTTAAAACTCCTTCAAAGCATCAGTGAGGTGGCATTTTTTACATCTATACAAACATCACCAAGTTTTATTCACTCTTTAAAATATACTTGCAAATTGAATCTGAGAAGTTATTTAGAATACACTGAAACACTAATGTACTGCAATGTATTATACAAGCAATCAAACAAAATACAAGCCCAAGATTCCTAGTGGCACAAAAAGCATATGTGAAAAATAGTAAAAAAATGTAAAAAATGAAGTGGAAAAAAAACCGGCATATGTGATATCGCCACATTTGTAAAAGTATGATCTTTCAAAATCCCAGTATACAGGAGAAACAAATGCCAGGACTGCCACCAGAAGCGTAGTACTCTGCTATCTGCAGCAGTCCCATAGAGAATAAATGGATCGATGGTGCATAAGTGCATCCCATAATCAGTACCAGTGGGAGTCCCAGCCATCACACCCCCACCAATCAGTCAGGTATCCTTTGGATGCGTGATAAATGTAAATGCTGTGAAACTCTTTAAACTGCTAAAAGGAGGACATATCTGCTTGTAAAGGTTTTCTACAAACTGTACAGAGCCATCAGCAGCCAAACCACACAGGTAGGAAGGATGTAGGATTTACTGCTGCTGCTTCAACCCTTCTTTTCCTTCTGCTCAATAATATACAAAATCCATCTTAAATTGCTTTTTATTCATCCAGCATATGTTTCTCTAGTGCACCTTTCCAGGTTTTCACCCTCCATCACACAGGAATTTCCCAGTTTAGAGGCAGGATGTCTCACACAGCTGTCAAAATAGTGCAACAGTGGAGAGCCAACTTGAGCTGACCTCAGTCTCCCCTTCTTTAGGGCTCTTATCACAGCTTTGAGAACTACATGAGAGATGATATTTTCACGTTTACCTAACTAAATATATTTGATAAAGAATTGTATTTGGTCTTATCTTTCTGCCTTGATTTGGGTTTAATGAAATAGGAAGTTGATAAACTATTAGTAACAACAGCGCTGAAAGGGTATATTCACACATGACAGATTTATAGTAAAAATGTATTTGAATTGTTTCACTCCTATTCATCTGAATGAGGTTGATCAGCAGCAAACAATTGGATTTCTGCAAGTCACAGACATTTCTTCAGCAAATATGCTACATAGGAATATAACTTTAATGGTTGTTATTAATGTAAAGAGGCTTGGCTTATATAAGACTTCTAAAAGAAACCCACAATGCCACTAAGTTTTGATTGCACAGACCAAGATAAACCCATGTACACTAAAAAGAATGAGAACTATTTCTCCTTTATTGAGGTACCTGCCAAAGCATGAAGAAGAGTGTTATGCTAAAACTACACAACCTGCCATTATCATGTGTGCACTCTTTGGCTGAAATAACACAAAGTTTGTGTCAGTTTCCTTTCGAACCAAACACAAGAGTGGATAGAAAAGATAAGAGAAATATTAGTCTTTGAAGCATCTACCAAAACAACAAGGACATGCCCGCTGCCTGTACAGTAGGCTGGCATGCAAAATATTGTTCTTTGACATTTTTTTGGTATTGCAATGAGGTGCAAGATTTTCTGGAATGTTGCTTTATTATACAAGAAACACAGGTGCTATATACTGATGAAACAACCACTCACAAACCTACCAATTCATGGAGGAGGCAGTCGCCTAGTATTAGAATTGCACACAGATAAGGCTTGTATAGGGCGCCAGTCACACACACATGTAGCACAGTGTCGGGCATACAATCTATTAGTGACGCTCATACTATTAGATCAGGCGGGCTATTCAGCACTATGTATGTGGACTGCACACAGGGATAGGCACCCTAATTTAAAAGGCCAATATTGATGGGCTTGGCTGCATCCTGCATAAAAATGGAAAATGTGCAGTAAAATATAAATAATAATAATATTTTTTTATTATAAAAGAAGAAATTGATCTGATGTTGACTTCTTTATGAATTTTAAGCAATATAATATGTGTTGTTGCATAGAGTAAGTCCAGTTAGTTTAATCAGTTGGAAGCCTGTGAATCTCAATGCAAACCTTGCATATAAGTGACCCTCTCCACATTTCTACCCCCACACTCTGTTGTATCATGTACAGTTCTGCTCAAAAGTTTACATACCCGGCAGAATTTTTGCTTTCTTGGCTTTGTTTCAGAGAATATGAATGATAACAAAAAAACCTTTTCTCCACCCATGGTTATTGGTTGGGTGAAGCCATTTATTGTCAAACTACTGTGTTTTCTGTTTTTAAATCTTAATGACAACCAAAATCATCCAAATGACCCTGATCAAAAGTTCACATACCCCAGTTCTTAATACCATATATTGCCCCCTCTAACATCAATGACAGCTTGAAGTCTTTTGTGGTGTTTGTTGATGAGGTTCTTTAATTTCTCAGATGGTAAAGCTGCCCATTCTTCTTGGCAAAAAGCCTCCAGTTCCTGTAAATTCCTGGGCTGTCTAGCATGAACTGCGCGCTTGAGATCTCCCCAGAGTGGCTAAATGATATTGAGGTCAGGAGACTGAGATGACCACTCCAGAACCATCCTGGATGGTCATTGTTATATTCTTTTTTACAGTGATTAACTGAACTCTCAGCAATTGGGGATAATTAGTGAGTGTGCACTATCCATGTGTGCTCTCTGGGAGAGTTTTATAATCATATGGGATGTTTTGGTTTAAAGAAGGACGGGGCATATTTGATTTTTTCATATCTGATCCCAGGGTCAGATCCAGGTTTTTCTGGGCCCCGGGCGAAAGAGTCTCTGTGGGCCCCTTTAACACATACACGATTCATGATGCACAGATACGGCGGAGAAATATATATATAGTACACAGGGCCCAGCCTGCCACCTCATCCTTCACATATGCAGACATGCGCACGCACACATGGTACGCAGACATGCACACACGGTACTCAGACATGCGCACGCACACACAGTACGCAGACATGCGCACGCACACACAGTACGCAGACATGCGCACGCACACACAGTACGCAGACACGCGCACGCACACACAGTACGCAGACACGCGCACGCACACACAGTATGCAGACACGCGCACGCACACACGGTACGCAGACACGCACACGCACACACGGTACGCAGACACGCGCACGCACACACGGTACGCAGACACATGCACGCACACACGGTACGCAGACACATGCACGCACACACGGTACGCAGACACATGCACGCACACACGGTACGCAGACACATGCACGCACACACGGTACGCAGACACGCGCACGCACACACGGTACGCATACACACGCATGCACACATGGTACACTGATATGTACACATACAGACATCCACACATTTTTACACAAATTCTTAAAAACATATATAAAACAGACAAATATATATGTGGCACCCCAGGGGTCTGGTTTCCACAGTAATGTAATGTTATGTCTGAGAGCAGGTGGGAGGTCCTTTGGTCAGGGATCCTGTGCATGCCACACCTCCTGCCCAGTCTTGGGAGGGGAAGAACTTCCCCTATATAAACCCGGGGCTGAGGCAGGGTTAGGAGTCAAGGAGAGTAGAGACGAGAAACAGTCATAGGAAGAAACAGCAGAAGCTCAGTGGGAGCAATACTACTACGAGTCAGGAGCTGGCAGCTGCAGAGCTCGCCCTGACTGAGAAGCTTTCTTACCGGACCCGGCGTCCGAGGCTGTGGGGACTAACTCTTACCCAGCAGCAGAAGCCGACCGGCAGGGGATTTCAGGTCCTCAGGCCCAGAAACCCGAAGGCAAGGTCACACGCGTGGGACCAGCACCGCCATCGTGGAGCGGAAGCCATTAGAAGGCCCCGAGTCACCGGCCATACGGGTGAGCACCACACGGCACACTCAGGGACGTGGGCTACTTATATCCGCTTCTAGCAAGGTAGCCAGAAGAGTACAGTCAGTTTGGGAGGCCTACACCTCCCCTTGGCCAGGGGAGATCCCATCTGCTCAAGGACTGACCAGGCCCCGTTCGCTAGCAAGTACTCCGGGAGGGTCTATCGTTGTTACCAGTAAAGACCCTGAATTACACCGCACCGTCCCTGAGTGGTTCCTGCTACCCCCATCTTCCACGTCGGCTGCCCTGAGGCCATACCCCTCCCGTTGGGGGTTATACTATCACGCTGCACAATTCTACACCGGCCTCAGCGGTCTGCCCTGCAGCGGCAGCTCCATAGCTGCAAATCAACGGGTGGCGTAGTCGACACTCAAATAACACCTATCAAGACTGCCACACACTGAGTTTGACTCCCTGGGCACGGACCGGGTCCCCGCCACTCGGAGACTACAACCCTCATCTGATCCGGCTCCGGGTAAGCCCCCGTGCGCGAGACGCTGCGCGACACAGCAGGCCCAGGGGCGCGTCAACTTTGGCGTAGTCGGCAGGATTTCGTGCCCGCAACCACCGGGTACTGCGTGCCTGAAAAGCAAAGACTGTTCAAACTTACCAGTGGTGAGGTTTCCCGCCATCCGGCGCCATCTTCTGCCTTCTTCCCGCCATCCGCGAAGTTTTCCCGCCATCCGGCGCCATCTTCGGCCTTCTTCCCGCCATCCGTGGAGTTTTCCCGCCATTGGACGCCATCTTGAGGACGCCGCGTGGGAAGAAGAGGGGCGTGGACTCCGAAAGTGCGCGAGAACTGAAGCCCCGCCTCACGTCCGGACGTTGCGTAAGGTCCTGGAAGGAGCCCAGCAGACGCCGACGTCACCGGAGCGCGACGGAAGGTCCTCAACCCTGACGATCTACTGCGGAGCCGCGGCCTACGGAACAGGATCATCGCAAGGTAGGCCACGGTCCACTAGGGGGGAGGAAGATGTCGGATGCGGAGGAGAGCTTCACTGCCTCAACCCCCGCCAGCGCCACCGCTGCTGCAGTTATGCCCTTCACCATGCCCTATATCCCGGGAGCAGCTTGGCTACCCCAGTGCTCAGGGGAGTCACATACCCTGCATGACTTTAGAGAAAAGCTGGATAGCCTCTTCCAGGTGTACCCCCTCACAGAAGAGCAAAAAGTGAGCATCCTGGTGGCCCAACTAACCGGGGCAGCCAAAAGGGAAGTAAAATCCTGGCCACCTGGGAGGAAGACTGTCGCAGGGATACTAACCCGGCTGAAGGATACCTTTGATACCCGCACCTCAGCCGAGATTAAGCTTAGATTCTACGGGTGCAAGCAGCGAGCGCATGAGAGTATAAGGGACTATGCACTAAACCTACAAGAGGCCCTGAGGGCCATTAAGCAGACCGACCCTGATGGAGTGGGAAACGAGGACAGGCTGTTGACCGAACAATTTATAGAGGGACTATATTGTAATGCCCACCGAACCCAGTTGCGGGCGATGGCCTTACAGGATCCCCATCTGGGCTTTGCACAGTTCAAGGACAGAGCCATCCGGGTGCTCCGAGAACCGGCACCGGGTGGCGTTGTGACCCACAGGCGCCCAGCTATCACTTACCACCAGGAGGCGGCGCCCTTGTCGGCAGGGCCTGTGGGAGCTGATGCGCAGGCTTTGGACAATGACCCGGCTCCAGACCTACACCATCAGGTCCAAGAGCTAGCTAAGAGCGTTGCTGCGCTAACCCGAACTGTGCAGTCTTTACAGGTTTCCACCCCAGGGAAGATCCAGCTGGCATCCGGACCGGAGGACATCCCGTGGCGTCGACCAAGGAGGACCCCACCGGCCAGAGGAAGACCCAGTGACCGATACAGCGAAGACGGATGACCCATCTGCCGCCGCTGCAATCAACCCGGACATATGGCAAGGTACTGTTCTTTAAACGGGCACAACCTGGGGTAGAGGGCCAACCCCCAGGAAAAAGATCACCAGGCCCATCGAACTGGCGCGACAGATATGTGGGAGGACGTCCAGTCTTGCCTGTGGTACTGGATGGCATTCTCATGAGTGCCCTACTGGACACCGGGTCACAGGTCACCACCATCCCGTACGTGCTCTTTAAGCAGTACTGGAATGACTCGGATATTACCCGCTACCCTGACGACGACTTGAGTATCATCGCCAGCAATGGCCAGCCCGTGCCACAGATCGGATTTAAAGAGGTGACCATCAAAATCGGTAGAGTCGAACTGGCAGCACAGGGACTGATCATTGTAGATATTGACAAACATGAGAGTCACCCAAAAATAACTCTAGGAACTAATGTAATTGAAAATTGTCTTGCAGAGGTGATTTTCCTTTTACAGCAGGTTGCCAAGAACGCCAGCTCCGGCGAGCAGCGGGTGCTCCAGAAAGAGATCCGGGCACTGATGCGACGGCAACAGGTGGAACTCTCCGGCGGTGAGATTGGTAGCGTAAGAATGTGTGACCCTTTTCCTATTGCCATGCCCCCAAAAAGTGAAATGATGATTTGGTGCCGGGCAGCTATTGGTCTGAGAGGTAGGGATTACCAGGCAATGGTAGAACCAGTTTACTCGGACAGTAGGCCCACCATTTTGACAGCACGGGGGGTGGTTGATGTACGCCATGGGAGGGTGCCCGTTCGCATAATAAATATCGGGGAGAGGGAAGTGTACCTGCCCCGGTATGCCACGCTAGCCAAATTATATACCATTAACCAAAATTCTATACAATCTGTGGAACCCTTGCCTCCATCTCACCCGGAGGAAGGTAACGGCTCTAAGAAAAACATGGAGGACTGGTGTCAGCAACTACATCTGGGTACTGACTCCACTCCCGCACACCAGAAGCAAGGAGTCTATCGGGTGGTTCAAGAGTACGAGAGAGTGTTCAGTAAACACCCGTTAGACTTCGGGCGAGTCAAGGGGGTAGAACACCACATCCCCACGGGAGACCATCCTCCTATAAAAGAGAGGTATCGACCCGTACCCCCTGCCCACTACCAGCACGCCAAGGGGATGCTTAGAGACATGAAGGAGGCTGGGGTGATCAAGGATAGCTGTAGCCCCTGGGCAGCTCCACTAGTCTTAGTCAGAAAAAAAGACAACACCATGAGGATGTGTGTAGATTACCGGAAAATCAACCGTATCACACACAAGGATGCGTACCCCTTACCAAGGATAGAGGAGTCATTGGCTGCTTTAAGATCTGCTAACTTCTTCTCTACCTTGGATCTCACTAGCGGGTACTGGCAGGTTCCTGTAGCAGAGGCGGACCGGGAGAAGACCGCATTCACCACCCCGATGGGACTTAGCGAGTTCACCTGCATGCCGTTCGGACTCTGCAACGCACCAGGAACCTTCCAACGACTAATGGAGTGTTGTCTGGGCCACAGAAACTTCGAGACGGTCCTGTTGTACCTGGACGATGTCATCGTATATTCCAAGACGTATGAGGACCACCTGAAACACCTGGCGGAAGTGTTCGAAGCTCTGGCGAGTTACGGCCTAAAGGTGAAACCCTCCAAGTGTCACCTCCTGAAACCAAAGGTGCAGTACCTGGGACACGTGGTGAGCGCTGACGGAGTGGCTCCCGACCCTGATAAGATCACCGCAATTAAGGAATGGCCAAGCCCCTCCAGCGTAAAAGAAGTGCGGCAGTTCCTCGGGTTGGTAGGCTACTACCGAAGGTTTATTCCCGGTTTCACCAAAAAGGCAGCACCTATGCAGGACCTCCTGATAGGCCAGTCCCGGAAGGCCAAGAACCAGAAGCCGCCCTTCAAATGGGAGGAGCTGGAAGAAGAGTCCTTCCGCCAGCTGAAGATGGCCCTCACGGGGGACGAAATCCTGGCGTACCCGGATTATAGCCAGCCCTTTATCCTCTACACCGACGCCAGTAACATCGGGCTAGGAGCCGTACTGTCCCAGATCCAGCAGGGGAAGGAACGAGTAATCGCCTACGCCAGCCGAAAGCTGCGACCCACCGAAAGGAACCCCGAGAATTACAGCTCATTTAAGCTAGAGTTCCTGGCCGTAGTATGGGCAGTCACAGAGCGCTTTAAGCATTACCTCGCTTCTTCCCGGTTCACCGTGTACACGGATAACAACCCGTTGACACACCTGGACACGGCAAGACTCGGTGCCCTGGAACAGAGGTGGATGGCCCGTCTGTCCAACTACGAGTTCACAATCAAATACCGGGCCGGACGCTCCAATACCAACGCGGACGCCCTGTCCAGGATGCCCAACCTGCCGGACGAAGGAGAAGATCCGGAGGGACTGGAAGAAGTTGAACTCCCTGCGTTCCACCGTCATGGGACTATCCAGTATTCCCACCGGGTAAGGAGTAAGCAGGCTGCTACGTTGAACCCCTTACCTCACTACAACTGGGCGGAAACGCAAGACAGCGACCCTGCCGTCCGACTGGTGAAGGAGATGCTGACTCGCCCGGAGGCTTGCCTTGAACCAGACGCTCCGGAGGAAGCCAAACAACTATGGGCAGAGAAGAGTCGACTGTTCCTTTACAAGGGGAAGTTGTGCCGCAGAATGGTTAACTCCCAGACGCATGAACTACTCTGGCAAGTAGTGGTGCCACGAAGAGACGCAGCCATGGTGATGGAGGCATACCACGACGGAGCTGGACACTTCGGGTGGAAGAAGCTGGAGTTCCTGCTGCGCGAGCGATTCCACTGGGTAGGCATGAGGGGAACCATTGAGAAGTGGTGCAGAGACTGTGGCCCGTGCAACCTGAGAAGGAAGGACCGTGCCAGCCAGAAGACTCCCCTGCAGTCCATCGTCACCCGGCAACCGTTGGAACTGGTAGCCTTGGATCATGTAAAACTGACCCCAAGCAGAAGTGGCTACGTCTACGCGTTAACCATCGTGGATCATTACTCCCGGTTCTTGGTTGTCGTCCCCGTCAAGGACTTAACGGCTCAAACAGCAGCTAGAGCCTTCCAGCAGCACTTCTGCCGTCCACACGGGTACCCGGACCAAGTGCTGACGGACCAGGGACCTGCCTTTGAAGCGGAGGTCTTCCAGGAATTCTGCAATCTGTATGGCTGCCGGAAGATAAGGACGACACCCTACCATCCGCAAACTAATGGACTTTGTGAGAAAATGAACCAGGTGGTAATGGATCTTCTAAAAACGTTGCCCCTGGAAGAACGCAGTCTGTGGCCTGAGAAGTTGCCCGATCTGGTGGACCTATACAACCACATCCCGGTAGGTTCCACCAACTGTACCCCGGCTTACCTAATGAGGGCAAGACCTGGTAAGTTACCTGTTGACCTGGAAATGGGAGTCCTGACACCCGAGGACACTTCACCAGAAGCAGACTGGGACACAGAGAGGCAGCAGCAGTACCGGAGAGTACAGGAGAGCGTGGAGCGAAGTCTCTGTCAGGCTAGGGAAAGACAAGAGAAAACTTACAACCAGTATGCTCCTGCTGTTCCCCTGGTACCCGGAGAGCAGGTCTTGAAGAGGAAGAGACGGCTCCACAAGTTGGACGACCAGTGGGAGAAGGACCCGTACACCGTACTGCCCTCAAGCCACGAGAACCCGAAGGTTTGTACCATCAGTAAAGACGGAGGGGAAACCACAGCCATTGTATCCCGGGACCACCTGAAGAAGTGTCCCGAACAACTGAGGAACCCTGAAGAGGAACAAGAAGACCATCGACCCGTAGAGGAAAGGGAAGATATGGTTAGTACTGTGCTCGGGGACTTCCCTCGGTCTTGGACTCAAGTCAATGGTGCAGTTGTGGTACCCGTACTCACCTTCCTCCAACCAGCATCCCAGGCACCTACGGAGCAACAGGTAGAGCTGGAAGAACAGCCGGTCCAGGAGGCAGAAGACCCCACACCCGCAGACCAGGAGGATCAACCCTCTGCTTGCAGTGAGCCTGCCATATCCCTAGTGAGCCAAAGAGCCGGTAGACAGCTGCCCAGTTTACCCTTGACAGCTCCTACACCCTGTAGTTCAGGGCTAGACAGTCAGCTCCGTAGGTCCACTAGGGCCACTAGAGGCCAGTTACCCGCACGTTGGAGGATTTGAAGTGTATAAATTGTTTTATTTATGTTTACCTGTGTATTGTTGCTTGTGTATAATTTTGTGTTTCTAGTTATTTGTAGGAGTCCTTGGTGGATTTACCGGGAATCCTTTGTACATAGTTGGAGCGTAACCCAGGACGGACTAAAGACTGTTAAGGACTCGGGGCAGGACAAACCCCTACCTGGTTACGTCTCCCTGTTTTGGTGAAATGGACACCTTGCTTTTCTTCAAAGACTACACCCGGTTACGGACATGCCGTGACCACCTTTATGTGTTTCTTCTTATTGTACTATTATTGTTATATCTTGTTATGTTTTTCTAAAATATGTTTAGTCCCGGAGTACTAAATTTCACTAGGGGGGAATGTGGCACCCCAGGGGTCTGGTTTCCACAGTAATGTAATGTTATGTCTGAGAGCAGGTGGGAGGTCCTTTGGTCAGGGATCCTGTGCATGCCACACCTCCTGCCCAGTCTTGGGAGGGGAAGAACTTCCCCTATATAAACCCGAGGCTGAGGCAGGGTTAGGAGTCAAGGAGAGTAGAGACGAGAAACAGTCATAGGAAGAAACAGCAGAAGCTCAGTGGGAGCAATACTACTACGAGTCAGGGGCTGGCAGCTGCAGAGCTTGCCCTGACTGAGAAGCTTTCTTACCGGACCCGGCGTCCGAGGCTGTGGGGACTAACTCTTACCCAGCAGCAGAAGCCGACCGGCAGGGGATTTCAGGTCCTCAGGCCCAGAAACCCGAAGGCAAGGTCACACGCGTGGGACCAGCACCGCCATCGTGGAGCGGAAGCCATTAGAAGGCCCCGAGTCACCGGCCATATGGGTGAGCACCACACGGCACACTCAGGGACGTGGGCTACTTATATCCGCTTCTAGCAAGGTAGCCAGAAGAGTACAGTCAGTTTGGGAGGCCTACAACTCCGCCTGGCCAGGGGAGATCCCATCTGCTCAAGGACTGACCAGGCCCCGTTCGCTAGCAAGTACTCCGGGAGGGTCTATCGTTGTTACCAGTAAAGACCCTGAATTACACCGCACCGTCTCTGAGTGGTTCCTGCTACCCCCATCTTCCACGTCGGCTGCCCTGAGGCCATACCCCTCCCGTTGGGGGTTATACTATCACGCTGCACAATTCTACACCGGCCTCAGCGGTCTGCCCTGCAGCGGCAGCTCCATAGCTGCAAATCAACGGGTGGCGTAGTCGACACTCAAATAACACCTATCAAGACTGCCACACACTGAGTTTGACTCCCTGGGCACGGACCGGGTCCCCGCCACTCGGAGACTACAACCCTCATCTGATCCGGTTCCGGGTAAGCCCCCGTGCGCGAGACGCTGCGCGACACAGCAGGCCCAGGGGCGCGTCATATATACACAGTCGTACACACTGACATTCACATACATGCACTCACACAGACCCATTACAAATATTTTTAATATGGGGATTGGGGAAGCCTCACTTACCTGTCCCCGGTCCAGTGTCCTGTCCAGCAGCACCTCAGGTATGGGGCAGTGCAGGGCCCCCGGCGTGTCACAGACTTCATGGCCCTGGAACATCAGAGAGGCCCACTTGCGGTAGGGTCCGGGCCGCTCCCCCCCATCTGTGCAGGACCTCCGACGGTGTTTGATTGCCGGCACTTCCCCAGACATGGCCGCGCGCTGTGCGGCTGTGTCTGCTAGTAATGACGCGGCGGGGGCGACACACAAGCACAATTAAAGGTGCAGTGCCATCGATCCTGCCGTGTCATTACCAGCAGACACAGCACACTATGCGCGGCCATGTCTGAAGTGCTGGCAATCAAGCAGCGCCTGCGTCACTGAACAGGTGCCGAAGAAGCGGCCAGGACCCCGACAGTGAGTGGGCGGGTGGGTGTGTGGGCCCGGCCCCGACAGTGAGTGGGCGGTGGGCCCCGACAGTGAGTGGGCGGTGAGCCCCTCTGATTTTGCAGGGCCCCGGCACTTGCCCGGGTACACCGGGTGCTGACGCCGGCCCTGTCTGATCCTTTATTCTCAACCTAGAGATTTTCCAGCACAAGCACACTCAGCATTTACTGTATTTTCATACGCCTCCTTCACACAAGCATATTTTTCCTTCAGATTTTCATGTGGCTCTGCCATGTGCATGGTGCCTTAAACTGGGGTTAGATTTAAGGATAATAATAATCATTTTATTTCTATAGTGCCAACATATTCTACAATACTTTACAATTAAGCGGGGACATGTACAGACAATAGCAGACATTACCAAGTAACACAATTCAATAGTTACAAGAGCAGTGATGGCCCTGCTCACAAGCTTACAATCTATAAGGAAATAGGGGGAAACAATAAGTAGAAAGTGCTTGTTATGTATGGTGCAGCCATCAACATAATAAATAGTTGTTTTCAAATAAAGCTGCATGAGCTGCTAATCAGCCAATATCCAAGTACAACTACCAAGTGCTAAAGGTTTCATGGAGGATGTGGAGATAGATGTATAGGAGGTACCAGATTCTGAATAACATTTAGAAAGGTGGAACAGGGAAGAGTTAGATTAATGAAGTGAGCTGAAAGGCGTGTCTAATGAGATATGTTTTTAGAGCACATTTAAAAAAAAAGGGGCTAGGTATTAATTGCTTTGTCTCGGGTAGTGCATTCCAGAAAACTGGTGTAGCATGAAAGAAGTCTTGGAGAGAATTCATAGGTTTGGATTATGGAGAATGTTAATCTTACATGAGTTGCAGAATGGAGAGTACGGATAGGGTGATAGACAGAGATGAGGGCGGATAAGTATGGTGATGCAGAACTGTAGAGTTGCAGTAGTCCAAACGAGAATGAATAGTAGTGACAGTAAAAGTTTTTGCAGTTTCAAAGATGAGAAAAGGTCAAAATAGGGAGATTTTTTTAAGGTGCAGGTGACATGAAGGAGTAATTGGATATAAGTAATAAAGGAAAGTTTTGTGTTGAACCACCCAAGGCAATTGCAATATCGAATATAGGTAGGTTAGTAAGGAGGAAACACAAGAAGTTTAGTTTTGGGGAGATTCTGTTTAAGTTAAAGGGAGGGCATGATGTTAGAGACAGCAGACAAACAATCTCTGGTATTTTATATTTATATGAGGGTGATGTCAAGAGAAGTAGTGTATAATTGGGTGTTAGTGACGCGCCCCCTGGGCCTGTGTTGTGAGGGGGATACCCGGAGCCGGATCGCTGGGGGTTGTAGTCTTCCGTGGCGGTGACCCGGTCCGTGCCCAGGGCGGTCAAACCAGTGGCAGTCTTAGTAACGTGACAAATGTCCGACTACGCCACCCGTGGATTGCGGTCAATGGGGACCGCTGCTGTAGGGCAGACCGCTGAGGCTGGCATTATGTGTGCAGCTTAGAATGGGATGACTCCCCACGGGAGGAGTATAGCCTCAGGGCAGCTAGTGTGGATGATGGAAGTGATGGTGTGAGCGTCCCAGTACTAATGGTGCTGGTGCGGCGATGAAACACAGAGACGTGTGGTTGCAGTTTCCAATGCTTTACTCACAGTTCTTTACTGGTCCTAGTCACCTCGGTACCAGCGGTGACTTCCCAAGCCGTGCTGCGTCCACCAGGCAAGGGGCTCGACCAACTCCCAGGCAATTCCAGAGTGTGGCACAGGGCTCCCTTCTCTTCCTTTCTCTGGTCGTGCTCCACCAGTGACTCTACGTTTGTCCCGCTGCCTCGGGCCTTCTCTGGGCACGCTGATCTCTGTGTCCCTGACCCTATATGGTGTGCCTTCCTGGTAGGTGTAGTGAGGGGTCGCACCGAGATATAGTCACGACCGCCGGTCTTTGGCTGAGGATTAGCCACCTCCACCAATTTGAGATCCGGTACCCTGTTCTGCCAACCCGTCACCCGCAATCTCTTGGGCCTATGGGGTTCCTTCTTCCTTCGTGTCTCTGGGCCTCTCTTAATATGCTGTTCCTTATCTCCTTTCTGTTCCAGTTCCAGTTCCTACTTCTCCTTCTCCTCTCAGGCTCCGGCCTCTTCTCTAGGCCTGCCTCTGGAGCAGCACCCAGCCTGGGCTGCTGCTCCCTGTCTGCTCTCCTCACAGACTGCACTGAACTGGACCAAGATCTAAGATGGTGCCCACCTTATATACCTCCCTTATGTGTGAGCCCAGGTGACTAGCAACCAATGGGCTCCTACCTATGCCCAGAGATCCACCCCTTTCTGCTCCTACACCACTGGGTGTACTTTCCCCTCCCCACTCCAGCCAGGGACAGATGCTGTCGTGCCTGCACTCCTGTCTCGTGGGAGCACCGTTGACCTGTCCCTTTGAAATGGGGTGTGTGTGCTATATGCAGCCTAACGAGTCCTGGTCCACACTCCATCCTTACCCGGGAGTGGAATATCACACCTCTGGTTCGAGGTGCAATACCCCTGTAGCAGCCGAGCCCTCGGGGTGCTACATTAGCATATACAGTGGGAAAAATAAGTATTTGATACACTGCCGATTTTGCAATTTTTCGCACCTGCAAAGAATGGAGAGGTCTGTAATTTTTATCGTAGGTACACTTCAACTGTGAGAGACAGAATCTAAAAACAAAAAAACAGAAAATCACATTGTATGATTTTTACATAATTAATTTGCATTTTATTGCATGAAATAAGTACTGTATTTGATCATCTACTAACCAGCAAGAATTCTGTCTCTCACTGACCTGTTAGTTTTTCTTTTAGCTGTCCTCCTACTCTGCACTCATTACCTGTATTAATTGCACCAGTTTGAACTAGTTACCTGTATAAAAGACAACTGTCCACACACTCAATCAATCACACTGCAAGTATCAAATACTTATTTTCCCCACTGTAGATGGTACTGGAAATCAAATCTGCTGGTAGTTTGTCCAATAGGGACAGTGTATAGAGAGAAGAGGAGGGGGCCAAGGACTAAGCCTTGAGGAACCCCAGCAATAAGGGGAAGAGGAGAGGAAGAAGAGCCGACAAATGATGTAGTGAAAGATCGGTCTGAGAGGTAGGAGGAGTACCAAAAGAGAGCAGTTTCTTTAAGGCCAAGAGCATGAAGCACAGTGAGAAAAATGTGGTGCTTGAGGAAAAGCAGCAGGGAGTAGTAAACAATACATTTAGCTGTTAGTAGGTCGTTGGAGACATTAGTAAGGTAAATTTATGTATAGGAGAATAAAGGAGAACGCTCACCACATTCGCTGGTATTGTAGCTGGGTTCAGGATAAATAACCGTGGGTGCCATGAATTCTGCTGGTTTAGCACAGCACATTCATAACAAAAGGTTCAAGAATTTGGCACATCCATCCTGAAGTATTAAAAAGAATTGGTCTTTATTTAAAATCCATTATATGGGTTATTTATCCTTAACCCAACTATAATACCAGTGAAGGTGAGCAGTCTCTCTTTTCTCCTATACATAAATTGTCTGTGTTGCATAGAGCCCCCCTTCACAACGAACATTGATGGTATAGTATTGCAACCACGATTTTGATTGATTTCTAAAATATGGATATGACTTTGACATTGGCTTCAACCCATGAAAACTTCTATATATGTTTATTGAATTTTGCACACAAATTTCTAACCGTGCCAATATACGCAGTGTTCACACTGCATTTTGTCTATCTCCATGGATCAACGTATGACCAGATTGGCTCAGGTGTTCAATGATTCCACAGGAACCACACCTGAGTTCTCAGATCTCAAAGGGTTTATATACCAATGTGAGAAACTATCCAGCCAAGAAATACGTACATGGTGGGATTGGAAATCATTAAGAAATTACATAAAAAGACAAATATGACGATGTGGTTTATGTTTAAAGAAAATACCCACATACATTTTTTCTGATGACTCTCTCACACTTTGGAATAATATCCTCACAAAATGTTCACTGCAACTAATGGAATTAATCATTAGCAATGGGGAACTTAAACTTTCTAAACTGAAACAAGTAATTGATGATATGCCTGTGACGTGCCCCCTGGGCCGCGTGAGGAACCCGGAACCGGGCCTTTTGTGGGATGCTGGGGGTTGTAGTCACCGTGGCGGCGACCCGGTCCCGTGGCTCAGGGTGGTCAAACCAGTGGCAGTCTTTATAGGGTTTTTTGTGGTTTAATGTCCGACTACGCCACCCGTGGATTGCGGTCAATAAGAACCGCCGCTGCCGAACCGACCTCTGAGGCTGGTGTTGTAAGGGCAGCAGAGTGTGGTATGACTCCCCACGGGAAGAGTTTAGCCTCAGGGCAATGTGGAGCGATGATGGTGGTTGTGATGCGGGGCGTCCCAGTACTAGTAGTGCTGACGCGATGAGAAAGCACAGAGACAAGGTGTTGCAGTTCAGGTTCTTTACTCACAGTTCTCATCCAGGTCACTTGTGCACAGATAGGACGGCCCGAGCCGTGCTGCGTCCACCAGGCAGGGGGCTCGATCAACCCCCAGGCAATTCCAGAGTGTGGCACAGGACTCCCTTCTATCCTTTCGTCAGCCGTGCCCCACCAGTGACACTACTTCTGTCCAGCTGCCTTGGGTCTTCTCCTGGGAGGACTGGGTGTCCACTTCCCTGACCCTATGTGGTGTGCCTTTCTAGTAGGTGTAGTGAGGGGTCGCACCAGTAAATGGTCACGACCACCGGTCCTTGGTTAAGGATTAGTCGCCTCCACCAACTTGGGATCCGGTACCCTGTTCTGCCAACCCGTCACCCGCAATCTCCTAGGTCCTTAGGGTTCCTTCTGCTTTCGTGTCTCTGGGCCCTTCTACACTTTGGGGACTTCTCTTTCTTTGCTGTTCCTTTCTGTTTCTGTTCCTTTCTTTTGGCTCCGGCCTTCACCCTAGGCCTGCCTCGTGGAGCTGGGCCCAGACTGAGCCGCAGCTCCCTGTCAGCCCTCTCTGGCTGAACTCCTCTTCTCTTCTCCTCCTGACTGAACTGACCTTCTTCTCCCTGAACCAAGATGATGCCCACCTTATATACCCTCCCCTAGTGTATGAGCCCAGGTGACTTGCAACCAATGAGCTCCTACCTATGCCCAGAAACCGTCCCCTCCTGCTCCTACATAACTGGGTTTTCCTCCCCCCTCCCCACTCCAGTCAGGGACATGTTCTGTCGTGCCTGCATTACAGTACTAATGGGAGCACCGTTGAGCTGTCCCCCGGAAATGGGGTGTGTGTGATGCATGCAGCTAACTGAGTCCCGGTCCACACACCATCCTTACCTGGGAGTGGGATATCACACCTCTGGTTGAGGTGCAATACCTCTGTAGCGACCGAACCCACGGGGCGCTACACATGTTTCTTTATCTCAATACATCAACACTCTGGATTATGACAATCTAAACAAGAAGATGCAGGACAATCTTAAAACATTAGAGGACTCAATTGTGATAATGAAAAAAACTAAATTTAATCGGGATGCTCTTGACTATAAAAACAACCAAGTCTATATGTGGAAAAATAATAAAAACAAAACTGGATCCATTCTAAAAGCTGGTTCCCCTCACAATGATAATTCATGAGGAATTGAAACTGCGCCTAAACATGTATCTTTCACTTCATCTGAATGGGACTCTACAGACTACAGTTCAGATGCTTCCACTCCAAGAAATAAAAGAAAATCTACCAATCTGTCAAAAAACTTAAAGGGAAGAGAAGAGGACGCAGGTGATCCCGGTCCTGCCATGTTCAGAAGGAATCCAACAAGGGAAATAAGGAAAAATCACCACGTTAAACATATGTTTGAATAATGTACTAATTTTTTCACCCACTATTCTTTCTACCACTCAGATCGAGGTTGTGGCTAAAGGACTCAATTTTGTCCAAAGCCAGAATTTCGATCCCTTTCAAACTTTTCAAGACGTTAACAGGTTTGCTTGTCTGCTTACAGGCAAGAGACATTTCATCAATGAATCTAACACACCAGAGAATTCCTCAGATGCATATAGTAACATTTGTAATAATGAATTTACAAATTTAAATTTCAAAGAACAACACACTTTGCTTATGTTATAAAATTTACAAAGTGAGAAAACAAAAGTGTTTGAATTAACAGATGATGATGTTTTGGTTAAATTAAAAATCCTAATTTTTACCCACTACAATCCAGAGTACCCTTGTTGGACCTTTTCCAAACCCTAGTTGAACGGGATTTGATACTCCTTGATGAAAATATTGTGGGATTAAAAGGTGAAAGAAATTTAAATAACCAACAATTTAAGGCCATTAAAGAATTCCAGGCCAATCAAAATTTAATTATATGATGGTCAGACAAGACTGGATGTGTTGTCATTGTGGATACAACCCTGTACAAAAAACAGTTCTTTTCTATCCTCAATAATGACAGCACATACAAGCATCTCAGAACAAATCTCATAATCATTTTAAAAAAAAATCTATCCAAATGTCACAACGATGGCATCTCACTAACTATTATTAAAAACAGCGAAAATAAATATTTTTTACCTGAATATCCTATCATTCCCATATTCCATGGTCTCCCCAAAGCTCATAAAAACATATTTCCTCCTCAATTATGCCCAATAATATCTGGCATAGGTTTCCTGAATGAAAAACTTAACAAATGGGTGGATGAACACTTTTAATCTTTAGTTAGTTGTATATCAGGGTACTAGTGTTGAGCGATACCTTCCGATATCGGGAAATATCGGATCGGATTGGATCGGACCGATACCGAAAAAGTATCGGATATCGCCGATTCCGATACCGGAAACCAATGCAAGTCAATGGGACATAAATATCGGAATTAAAATAAACCCTTTCTTTCCTTGTAGGTTATTTCTACATGAAGGAAAACAACTAAGAATAATGTAGAATGTATTGGGGGAGGTGGGGGAGACAATAAAGGCATAGAGGTTTAGCCCAGTCAAATGGAATAGCAGGAATTAATATTTTTTTATTATGTTCTGAGTTACGGAAATATTAACTATGTTAAGTATTTTTATATTTTGTCAGATATTTATGTTTCACTACTTCCATGCTCTTCACCTTCTTTTTTACTTCTCCCACACTTTCTCCTTCATCATCCTCAGCATCTTTTTCATCCACTTCTTCTTCACCTTCTTCTTCTTCACCTTCTTCGTATTATTCTTTTTTTTACATTCTTCATATTCTACTTCTTCATCTTCTTCATATTCTTCTTCTTCATCATATTCTTATTTGTGACAGGCATTCCTGTAGTTGTTATCTATAAAAGGTTGGACATTACACCTTTCGTTCTGCCCGTCACAAAAGATTTACAACAGGATTTGTCCGCGTTCAGTTTGGCCTGCAGCAGCAGGTCTTTTCCAGGGGCACCACGAGGAGGAACGGACTCACCCCCATACACTGCTTAGTCATCTTCTGCTTATAATTTAGATATTATCTTTTGCTCTGATTTTTAGTCTTATGCTTAATGTTCTTCCGCTTTTTGTTCTGCAGCTTCTTGTATTTCTGCTTCTTGGTTTTCTGTCTCTTGTTTTTCTGTATCTTGGTGCTTGTCTTCTCTTCTTTGTCTTCTTGGTCAACTTCTTCAGGGTCATCTTCTTGGTCTTCTTCGGGGTGGTCTTCAGGGTCGTCGTCTTCGGGGGTCCTCGTCTTCGGGGTCCTCGTCTTCTTCGGGTTGGTCTTCTGGGTCCTCGTCTTCGGGGTCCTCGTCTTCTTCGGGGTGGTCTTCAGGGTCCTCGTCTTCTTCGGGGTGGTCTTCAGGGTCCTCGTCTTCTTCGGGGTGGTCTTCAGGGTCCTCGTCTTCAGGGTCATTGTCTTCGGGGTCCTCGTCTTCTTAGGGTTGGTCTTCAGGGTCCTCGTCTTCAGGGTCCTCGTCAGGGAGATCCAGAGTGATTACCAAGAACCATTTCAAAAAGCTTGAACTTGGAAATGTAGCAGAAGGTACAAGAAAGCTGAGGAACTACCGAGGACCAGCTGACGGTACTGGAACCCGGATGGATAGCAGAAGGTACAAGAGCCAATGGAACTACCGAGGACCAGCTGATGTTACTGGAACTCGGTTACTAAGCAGGAGGTACCTGTGCCAGAAAGCACTACCAAGGACCAGCAGACGTTGGTGGAACTTGGATACCGAGAAGGAGGCACCTAATCCAAAGGCACTGCCGAGAACCAGCTGACGGTACTGGAACCCGGATGGGTAGCAGAAGGTACAAGAGCCAATGGAACTACCGAGGACCAGCTGATGTTACTGGAACCCGGATGGGTAGCAGAAGGTACAAGAGCCAATGGAACTACCGAGGACCAGCTGATGTTACTGGAACTCGGTTACTAAGCAGGAGGTACCTGTGCCAGAAAGCACTACCAAGGACCAGCAGACGTTGGTGGAACTTGGATACCGAGAAGGAGGCACCTAATCCAAAGGCACTGCCGAGAACCAGCTGACGGTACTGGAACCCGGATGGGTAGCAGAAGGTACCCATGTAAAAAAAAAGTTCAAGGCCGCGAGCCGGCCGCAGTTACCAAAACCCACAGTCCTACAGAGGGTGCTTGTCCTATTGGCACTATGGAACCAGCCTTCATTGCCAGATCCCGCAGCCCACATAGGAGTCACCTAAACTGCAGGCACCATAGAGTCGGCTAACCCGACCGCAACACGACAGGACAACGCATTGGAGGCAAAGTGACGTTGACACTACCCGGAAACAGCTGGCGTGCTGGAACCAGGCTGGGCAGGAGGGAGTACCCGTGCCAAAGACACTGCCGAGAACCAGCTGACGGTACTGGAACCCGGATGGGTAGCAGAAGATACAAGAGCAAATGGAACTACCGAGGACCAGCTGATGTTACTGGAACCCGGATGGGTAGCAGAAGGTACAAGAGCCAATGGAACTACCGAGGACCAGCTGATGTTACTGGAACTCGGTTACTAAGCAGGAGGTACCTGTGCCAGAAAGCACTACCAAGGACCAGCAGACGTTGGTGGAACTTGGATACCGAGAAGGAGGCACCTAATCCAAAGGCACTGCCGAGAACCAGCTGACGGTACTGGAACCCGGATGGGTAGCAGAAGGTACCCATGTAAAAAAAAAGTTCAAGGCCGCGAGCCGGCCGCAGTTACCAAAACCCACAGTCCTACAGAGGGTGCTTGTCCTATTGGCACTATGGAACCAGCCTTCATTGCCAGATCCCGCAGCCCACATAGGAGTCACCTAAACTGCAGGCACCATAGAGTCGGCTAACCCGACCGCAACACGACAGGACAACGCATTGGAGGCAAAGTGACGTTGACACTACCCGGAAACAGCTGGCGTGCTGGAACCAGGCTGGGCAGGAGGGAGTACCCGTGCCAAAGACACTGCCGAGAACCAGCTGACGGTACTGGAACCCGGATGGGTAGCAGAAGATACAAGAGCAAATGGAACTACCGAGGACCAGCTGACGGTACTGGAACCCGGATGGGTAGCAGAAGGTACAAGAGCCAATGGAACTACCGAGGACCAGCTGATGTTACTGGAACTCGGTTACTAAGCAGGAGGTACCTGTGCCAGAAAGCACTACCAAGGACCAGCAGACGTTGGTGGAACTTGGATACCGAGAAGGAGGCACCTAATCCAAAGGCACTGCCGAGAACCAGCTGACGGTACTGGAACCCGGATGGGTAGCAGAAGGTACCCATGTAAAAAAAAAGTTCAAGGCCGCGAGCCGGCCGCAGTTACCAAAACCCACAGTCCTACAGAGGGTGCTTGTCCTATTGGCACTATGGAACCAGCCTTCATTGCCAGATCCCGCAGCCCACATAGGAGTCACCTAAACTGCAGGCACCATAGAGTCGGCTAACCCGACCGCAACACGACAGGACAACGCATTGGAGGCAAAGTGACGTTGACACTACCCGGAAACAGCTGGCGTGCTGGAACCAGGCTGGGCAGGAGGGAGTACCCGTGCCAAAGACACTGCCGAGAACCAGCTGACGGTACTGGAAC
This sequence comes from Phyllobates terribilis, assembly GCF_046119375.1. Classification (NCBI taxonomy): domain Eukaryota; kingdom Metazoa; phylum Chordata; class Amphibia; order Anura; family Dendrobatidae; genus Phyllobates; species Phyllobates terribilis. The sequence goes on along the minus strand of NW_027362765.1, from coordinate 595,276,640 downwards.
CCGGATGGGTAGCAGAAGATACAAGAGCAAATGGAACTACCGAGGACCAGCTGACGGTACTGGAACCCGGATGGGTAGCAGAAGGTACAAGAGCCAATGGAACTACCGAGGACCAGCTGATGTTACTGGAACTCGGTTACTAAGCAGGAGGTACCTGTGCCAGAAAGCACTACCAAGGACCAGCAGACGTTGGTGGAACTTGGATACCGAGAAGGAGGCACCTAATCCAAAGGCACTGCCGAGAACCAGCTGACGGTACTGGAACCCGGATGGGTAGCAGAAGGTACCCATGTAAAAACAAAGTTCAAGGCCGCGAGCCGGCCGCAGTTACCAAAACCCACAGTCCTACAGAGGGTGCTTGTCCTATTGGCACTATGGAACCAGCCTTCATTGCCAGATCCCGCAGCCCACATAGGAGTCACCTAAACTGCAGGCACCATAGAGTCGGCTAACCCGACCGCAACACGACAGGACAACGCATTGGAGGCAAAGTGACGTTGACACTACCCGGAAACAGCTGGCGTGCTGGAACCAGGCTGGGCAGGAGGGAGTACCCGTGCCAAAGACACTGCCGAGAACCAGCTGACGGTACTGGAACCCGGATGGGTAGCAGAAGATACAAGAGCAAATGGAACTACCGAGGACCAGCTGACGGTACTGGAACCCGGATGGGTAGCAGAAGGTACAAGAGCCAATGGAACTACCGAGGACCAGCTGATGTTACTGGAACTCGGTTACTAAGCAGGAGGTACCTGTGCCAGAAAGCACTACCAAGGACCAGCAGACGTTGGTGGAACTTGGATACCGAGAAGGAGGCACCTAATCCAAAGGCACTGCCGAGAACCAGCTGACGGTACTGGAACCCGGATGGGTAGCAGAAGATACAAGAGCAAATGGAACTACCGAGGACCAGCTGACGGTACTGGAACCCGGATGGGTAGCAGAAGGTACAAGAGCCAATGGAACTACCGAGGACCAGCTGATGTTACTGGAACTCGGTTACTAAGCAGGAGGTACCTGTGCCAGAAAGCACTACCAAGGACCAGCAGACGTTGGTGGAACTTGGATACCGAGAAGGAGGCACCTAATCCAAAGGCACTGCCGAGAACCAGCTGACGGTACTGGAACCCGGATGGGTAGCAGAAGGTACCCATGTAAAAAAAAAGTTCAAGGCCGCGAGCCGGCCGCAGTTACCAAAACCCACAGTCCTACAGAGGGTGCTTGTCCTATTGGCACTATGGAACCAGCCTTCATTGCCAGATCCCGCAGCCCACATAGGAGTCACCTAAACTGCAGGCACCATAGAGTCGGCTAACCCGACCGCAACACGACAGGACAACGCATTGGAGGCAAAGTGACGTTGACACTACCCGGAAACAGCTGGCGTGCTGGAACCAGGCTGGGCAGGAGGGAGTACCCGTGCCAAAGACACTGCCGAGAACCAGCTGACGGTACTGGAACCCGGATGGGTAGCAGAAGGTACAAGAGCCAATGGAACTGCCGAGAACCAGCTGGCGGTGCTGGAGCCCAGGGTAAATACTAAAAACAGAAGAGCCAGAGGTGTATTTGGAGGAGGTTTTAAATCCGTACTACAGTGGATGTGGACAAAGCAGGAGAATTTGCCGGACACACAGCTGGGGATCAGCTGACGTTACTGAATCCCAATAACACTGGAGCAAGCGTTGACTGTGCAGACGGCACTTCTGAGCAGCAACTAGCGGTATTGGAGCCCAGGGTAAATACTAAAAACGGAGGAGCCAGAGGTGTAATTGGAGCAAGTTTTAAATAAGTAGCACAGTGAATATGGACAGAGCAGGAGAAATTGCCGTGAACACAGCAGGGGAACAGCTGACGTTACCGAACCCCAATAACACCGCAGCAAGTGTTGACTGTGCAGACGGCACTTCCGAGCGCCAACTGGCGGTGCTGGAGCCCAGGGATAAGAATGAAAACAGAGGAGCCAGAGGTGTAATTCGAGCAACTTTAAAATGTGTAGTACAGTGGATGTGGACAAAGCAGGAGAAATTGCCGTCCGCACAGCAGGAGAACAGCTGACGTTACTGAACCCCAATAACACGGCAGCAAGTGTTGACTGTGCAGACAGCACTTCCGAGCGCCAACTGGCGGTGTTGGAGCCCAGGGTAAATACTAAAAACGGAGGAGCCAGAGGTGTAATTGGAGCAAGTTTTAAATAAGTAGCACAGTGAATATGGACAGAGCAGGAGAAATTGCCGTGAACACAGCAGGGGAACAGCTGACGTTACCGAACCCCAATAACACCGCAGCAAGTGTTGACTGTGCAGACGGCACTTCCGAGCGCCAACTGGCGGTGCTGGAGCCCAGGGATAAGAATGAAAACAGAGGAGCCAGAGGTGTAATTGGAGCAACTTTAAAATCTGTAGTAGTGAGAATGTGGACAGAGCAGGAGAAATTGCCGTCCGCACAGCAGGAGAACAGCTGACGTTACTGAACCCCAATAACACGGCAGCAAGTGTTGACTGTGCAGACGGCACTTCCGAGCGCCAACTGGCGGTGCTGGAGCCCAGGGATAAGAATGAAAACAGAGGAGCCAGAGGTGTAATTGGAGCAACTTTAAAATCTGTAGTAGTGAGAATGTGGACAGAGCAGGAGAAATTGCCGTCCGCACAGCAGGAGAACAGCTGACGTTACTGAACCCCAATAACACGGCAGCAAGAGTTGACTGTGCAGACGGCACTTCCGAGCGCCAACTGGTGGTGCTGGAGCCCAGGGATAAGAATGAAAACAGAGGAGCCAGAGGTGTAATTGGAGCAACTTTAAAATCTGTAGTAGTGAGAATGTGGACAGAGCAGGAGAAATTGCCGTCCGCACAGCAGGAGAACAGCTGACGTTACTGAACCCCAATAACACGGCAGCAAGTGTTGACTGTGCAGACGGCACTTCCGAGCGCCAACTGGCGGTGCTGGAGCCCAGGGATAAGAATGAAAACAGAGGAGCCAGAGGTGTAATTGGAGCAACTTTAAAATCTGTAGTAGTGAGAATGTGGACAGAGCAGGAGAAATTGCCGTCCGCACAGCAGGGGAACAGCTGACGTTACTGAACCCCAATAACATGGTAGCAAGTGTTGACTGTGCAGACAGCACTTCCGAGCGCCAACTGGCGGTGCTGGAGCCCAGGGATAAGAATGAAAACAGAGGAGCCAGAGGTGTAATTGGAGCAACTTTAAAATCTGTAGTAGTGAGAATGTGGACAGAGCAGGAGAAATTGCCGTCCGCACAGCAGGGGAACAGCTGACGTTACTGAACCCCAATAACACGGCAGCAAGTGTTGACTGTGCAGACGGCACTTCCGAGCGCCAACTGGCGGTGCTGGAGCCCAGGGATAAGAATGAAAACAGAGGAGCCAGAGGTGTAATTGGAGCAACTTTAAAATCTGTAGTAGTGAGAATGTGGACAGAGCAGGAGAAATTGCCGTCCGCACAGCAGGGGAACAGCTGACGTTACTGAACCCCAATAACATGGTAGCAAGTGTTGACTGTGCAGACAGCACTTCCGAGCGCCAACTGGCGGTGCTGGAGCCCAGGGATAAGAATGAAAACAGAGGAGCCAGAGGTGTAATTGGAGCAACTTTAAAATCTGTAGTAGTGAGAATGTGGACAGAGCAGGAGAAATTGCCGTCCGCACAGCAGGGGAACAGCTGACGTTACTGAACCCCAATAACACGGCAGCAAGTGTTGACTGTGCAGACAGCACTTCTGAGCGCCAACTGGCGGTGTTGGAGCCCAGGGTAAATACTAAAAACGGAGGAGCCAGAGGTGTAATTGGAGCAAGTTTTAAATAAGTAGCACAGTGAATATGGACAGAGCAGGAGAAATTGCCGTGAACACAGCAGGGGAACAGCTGACGTTACTGAACCCCAATAACATGGTAGCAAGTGTTGACTGTGCAGACGGCACTTCCGAGCGCCAACTGGCGGTGCTGGAGCCCAGGGATAAGAATGAAAACAGAGGAGCCAGAGGTGTAATTCGAGCAACTTTAAAATGTGTAGTACAGTGGATGTGGACAAAGCAGGAGAAATTGCCGTCCGCACAGCAGGAGAACAGCTGACGTTACTGAACCCCAATAACACGGCAGCAAGTGTTGACTGTGCAGACGGCACTTCCGAGCGCCAACTGGCGGTGCTGGAGCCCAGGGATAAGAATGAAAACAGAGGAGCCAGAGGTGTAATTCGAGCAACTTTAAAATGTGTAGTACAGTGGATGTGGACAAAGCAGGAGAAATTGCCGTCCGCACAGCAGGAGAACAGCTGACGTTACTGAACCCCAATAACACGGCAGCAAGTGTTGACTGTGCAGACAGCACTTCCGAGCGCCAACTGGCGGTGTTGGAGCCCAGGGTAAATACTAAAAACGGAGGAGCCAGAGGTGTAATTGGAGCAAGTTTTAAATAAGTAGCACAGTGAATATGGACAGAGCAGGAGAAATTGCCGTGAACACAGCAGGGGAACAGCTGACGTTACCGAACCCCAATAACACCGCAGCAAGTGTTGACTGTGCAGACGGCACTTCCGAGCGCCAACTGGCGGTGCTGGAGCCCAGGGATAAGAATGAAAACAGAGGAGCCAGAGGTGTAATTGGAGCAACTTTAAAATCTGTAGTAGTGAGAATGTGGACAGAGCAGGAGAAATTGCCGTCCGCACAGCAGGGTAACAGCTGACGTTACTGAACCCCAATAACACGGCAGCAAGTGTTGACTGTGCAGACAGCACTTCCGAGCGCCAACTGGCGGTGTTGGAGCCCAGGGTAAATACTAAAAACGGAGGAGCCAGAGGTGTAATTGGAGCAAGTTTTAAATAAGTAGCACAGTGAATATGGACAGAGCAGGAGAAATTGCCGTGAACACAGCAGGGGAACAGCTGACGTTACTGAACCCCAATAACATGGTAGCAAGTGTTGACTGTGCAGACGGCACTTCCGAGCGCCAACTGGCGGTGCTGGAGCCCAGGGATAAGAATGAAAACAGAGGAGCCAGAGGTGTAATTCGAGCAACTTTAAAATGTGTAGTACAGTGGATGTGGACAAAGCAGGAGAAATTGCCGTCCGCACAGCAGGAGAACAGCTGACGTTACTGAACCCCAATAACACGGCAGCAAGTGTTGACTGTGCAGACGGCACTTCCGAGCGCCAACTGGCGGTGCTGGAGCCCAGGGATAAGAATGAAAACAGAGGAGCCAGAGGTGTAATTCGAGCAACTTTAAAATGTGTAGTACAGTGGATGTGGACAAAGCAGGAGAAATTGCCGTCCGCACAGCAGGAGAACAGCTGACGTTACTGAACCCCAATAACACGGCAGCAAGTGTTGACTGTGCAGACAGCACTTCCGAGCGCCAACTGGCGGTGTTGGAGCCCAGGGTAAATACTAAAAACGGAGGAGCCAGAGGTGTAATTGGAGCAAGTTTTAAATAAGTAGCACAGTGAATATGGACAGAGCAGGAGAAATTGCCGTGAACACAGCAGGGGAACAGCTGACGTTACCGAACCCCAATAACACCGCAGCAAGTGTTGACTGTGCAGACGGCACTTCCGAGCGCCAACTGGCGGTGCTGGAGCCCAGGGATAAGAATGAAAACAGAGGAGCCAGAGGTGTAATTGGAGCAACTTTAAAATCTGTAGTAGTGAGAATGTGGACAGAGCAGGAGAAATTGCCGTCCGCACAGCAGGGGAACAGCTGACGTTACTGAACCCCAATAACATGGTAGCAAGTGTTGACTGTGCAGACAGCACTTCCGAGCGCCAACTGGCGGTGCTGGAGCCCAGGGATAAGAATGAAAACAGAGGAGCCAGAGGAGTAATTGGAGCAACTTTAAAATGTGTAGTACAGTGGATGTGGACAAATCAGGAGAAATTGCCGTCCGCACAGCAGGAGAACAGCTGACGTTACTGAACCCCAATAACACGGCAGCAAGTGTTGACTGTGCAGACGGCACTTCCGAGCGCCAACTGGCGGTGTTGGAGCTCAGGGATTACAGTTCAGGTGGTAGAAACATGAACAGAACAGGAGACCTGGATACTGTTGCCAACCAATTATTTATTCTGGAAGAGGACTGGCAAATTCATGAGAGATCCAGGCCTTGTTCATTTTGAGAAAAGTAAGCCGGTCAACGTTATCGGAGGATAGTCGCATGCGACGGTCTGTTAGTACACCACCTGCGGCACTAAAGACGCGTTCCGATAATACACTAGCAGCAGGGCAAGCTAGCACCTCCAGTGCATACTGACTAAGCTCTGGCCATGTATCCAGCTTACAGACCCAAAACTTGAAGGGAGAAGAGCCGTCTGGGAGTACACTAAGAGGGCAAGACATGTAGTCTGTCACCATCTGACGGAAACGTTGCCTCCTGCTGACTGGAGCTGTCTGTGATGGTGTAGACATTTGTGGCGGCGGGGACACAAAACTTTGCCACATTTCGGCCATACTGGTCTTGCCTTGTGCTGAGGCGCTGCTTCTGCTCCCTCTTTGTGCAGAGCTTCCTCCACTGCCTCGACGCACTGAGCTGCTTTGTAAAGCACTAGCAGCACTGCTCTCGGTTGGAATGGAGAACATGATGGAATGCACCAGTGCGTCTTGGTACTCCCGCATTTTACGCTCCCGGTTCAATGGTGTTATGAGGCTTTGTAAGTTGTCCCGGTAGCGAGGATCTAGGAGGGTGGACACCCAATAATCAGCCGTGTTGAGAATGTGGGCGATGCGGCGGTCGTTTCTGAGGCACTGCAGCATGAAATCAACCATGTGCTGCAGACTGCCAACTGGCCAAGAAACGCTGTCCCCTGCTTGAGGCGTGATCTCTGCCTGCTCTGCATCACCCCACCCTCGCTCTAGATACTGACTACTAGAGCATTGTGTACCTCCCTCCTCTGGACAGATGTCTTCCTCATCCATTGACTCCTCCTCATCCTCCTCACAAAGTGTCCCCTGCCTAGGCCTTTGTGAGGAACCACGTTGCGCAGACTGTAGAGAAGCAGATGGCATTTGTGACTCCTCATCCTCCACCTCTTCCAAAACCTCGTCCCTTAGTGCTTGCAGTGTTTTTTCAAGCAGGCAGATAAGGGGGATAGTCATGCTGACTAGTGCATCATCTGCACTCGCCATCCGCGTGGAATAATCGAAGGCACGCAAAACGTGGCAAATGTCCTTCATAGAGGCCCACTCAGTGGTGGTGAAGTGTGAACGGCGCGCACTGCGACTTGTTTGCGCCTGCTGCAGCTGGTACTCCATTACTGCTGCCTGCTGCTCACACAACCTCTCCAACATATGTAACGTTGAATTCCACCTGGTGGGTAGGTCACATATGATGCGATGTTCCGGAAGACATAATCGGCGCTGCAGAGCTGCAATGCGTGATCTTGCATTGCTGGAACGCCGCAAGTGAGCGCACTCTATGCGGACCTTGTGAAGCAGTGCATCAAGATCCGGATAGTCCCTCAAAAAACTCTGCACGACCAAGTTGAGCACATGTGCCAGACATGGGATGTGAGTGAGGTTGCCTAGGCCCAGAGCTGCCACCAGATTTCGGCCATTGTCACACACTACCATGCCTGGCTGGAGATTCGCTGGCACAAACCACACGTCACTCTGCTGCTTGATGGCATTCCAGAGCTCCTGCGCTGTGTGGCTTCGATTCCCCAAAGAAATTAATTTTAATACGGCCTGTTGACGTTTGGCCACGGCTGTGCTCATATCGGTCATCATAACAGGTAACCGTTCACGGGTCGATGTGGAGGTAGACCGTGACGGCTCCTGCAGCGCTGATTCAGAGGAACTGGAGTATGAGGAGGAGTCAATGTGTACAGACTGGATTCCTGCAATCCTTGGAGTTGGCAGAACACGTACAGCGCCACTCTCAAGATCTGTACCCGGCTCCACAACATTTACCCAATGGGCAGTGAGGGAAAGGTATCGTCCCTGTCCATGCTTACTGGTCCACGCATCAGTGGTCAGGTGGACCTTGCTACTGACGGCGTTTTGTAGCGCATGTTTAATTTTTCCCTCCACATGATGTTGCAGGGCAGGGACGGCTTGCCTGCTGAAATAAAAGCGGCTGGGCACGTTGTATTGTGGGACTGCCAATGCCATAAAGTTACGGAATGTGTCAGTCTCCACCAGCCTGAATGATAGCATTTCAAGGGCCAGTAGTTTAGCAATGCCAGCATTCAGAGCCTGTGCTCGGGGGTGGTTTGCCGAGTATGGGCGCCTTTTCTCCCATGCCTGTGCTAACGATGGCTGTAGACTGGCCTGGGAGTGTGAGGATGACTGGGAAAGTGGTGCTGTGGGTGGAATTACACTGTGTCTCTGTACAACAGTGCCAGAGATTCTTCCATGGCGATCCTGTGAGGAAGCCGAACCAGCTGTGTGTGAGCTGGAGGAAGAGGCTACAACACGAGCTGAAGAGGTGGTAGGTGGCGCTGTAGGTTGGCCTAGGTCTTCAGTGTGTTTGTGTAACTCCACCACGTGCTTGGTCCGCACATGTTTCCACATATTTGTGGTATTGAGGTTGCTGACACTTTTCCCTCTTTTCACCTTCTGATTACACAGCTTGCATTTGACAAAGCAAATGTCATCTGCAACTGTGTCAAAAAAGGACCAGGCACTGCAAGTCTTGGGAGCGCCCGCTTTGGATTTTGGAAGAGCCATGCTCCTAATGGGTGCCGAAGTGGAGGCTACAGGCAACCAAGTCTGCCCCCTCCCTCTCCCTCCTTTTTGGGCCGTTCGGGGAATCTCTTCCTCAGAGCTGCTCCCACCACCTTCCTGTCCCTCACGCCATGATGGGTCAAGGACCTCATCATCTACACCACCCTCTTCAAACAACTGCTTCTCCTGGGTAGTCTCGACAGCACAGTACGCACCAGAAAGTGGCACCTGAGTCTCATCATCAGATGCGTACTGAGGTGTGCTGCTGACCATAGGCACTGGCCCACCCGCCTCTTCAGATTCAGAGAGACAAAACGGTTGCGCATCACTGCATACTACCTCTTCTTCAAATTCTCGAATTCTGCTTGGCTGGCCCCCTCTTTCCAAGCCAAGAGATTCAGAGAACAGAAGTAGAGATGGCTCCTGTCCAGGGCTCTCTGACTGCCTGGGCAATTTGGCAGGTGGTGAAGAGACAGATGGGTGCTCTTCAGTGCTCAGGACCTGAGAGGATCTGGAACTAATTGAAGTCGATGCGTTAGCTGCCATCCATCCGACAACGGCTTCAATTTGGTCCTCGCGCAGCAGTGGGGTACGGCTAGCTCCTACAAAGCTGCGCATAAAGGACTGTTCCCTGGTAAAACTGGGGGATGCTGAGTCACTGGTGCCCGCAGCAGGCACAGAATCCCCACGTCCTCTCCCTGCAGGCACAGAATCCTCACGTCCTCTCCCTGCAGAAACTCCACGCCCACGCCCACGACCACGACCACATGCCTTACTCCCTGCCTTCTTCATCTTGGTAGACTGATAAAGATAGGCAGAAAAGTACTAAGGGCTTAGTGTGCTTATTCCTGAACAGCTGCTAACAGGTATAAGAAACACTAATTTTATAAAGTGTGGACTAGACTTTAATATGAGCTAATGTGGCCTACACAACTGTAAAGTGGAGTGTTTGGTGAACTTTATTTAGGTTTTTTTTGTCACAAAAAGACACTGGATGTGCCTAAAGATGTAATAACGATAGTATCACAAACTTTTTGTAGCTATTACAATGTAGGAAGGTAACCTACAATGCAATAGATGAGGCTGCAAAAAATAGGCTAATACTAATCTGGCTGGGGCTGCAGGGCCCAATGCTGCAGAAAGGCTCCTCTATCTACTCCTATATAGTGTGTTTGGAATCAATTTAGCTGAATATGGATGGAACCACCACACTAATAGGAGATATCAGGAAAAATTATGAATTGGCAATAAAGGACAATGTATGAGGCAGTGACACACACTGAGTGCACTACAACCAGACGGGGTTGAAGCACACACTACAGGGTGAGCTGCACTCACACACCAGACCTTGCAGACAGCGGTGAACAGTACAGATGCAGAGCACTGTGCACTAGTGCTGCAAGACGGAAAAAAATTCTCTATCTACTCCTATATAGTGTGTTTGGAACCAATTTAGCTGAATACAGATGGAACCACCACACTAATAGGAGATATCAGGAAAAATTATGAATTGGCAATAAAGGACAATGTATGAGGCAGTGACACACACTGAGTGCACTACAACCAGACGGGGTTGAAGCACACACTACAGGGTGAGCTGCACTCACACACCAGACCTTGCAGACAGCGGTGAACAGTACAGATGCAGAGCACTGTGCACTAGTGCTGCAAGACGGAAAAAAATTTCTCTATCTACTCCTATATAGTGTGTTTGGAACCAATTTAGCTGAATACAGATGGAACCACCACACTAATAGGAGATATCAGGAAAAATTATGAATTGGCAAAAAAGGACAATGTATGAGGCAGTGACACACACTGAGTGCACTACAACCAGACTTGGCTGAAGCACACACTACAGGGTGAGCTGCACTCACACACACAGACCTTGCAGATAGCGGTGAACAGCACAGGGAACTGTGCACTAGCACTGCAAGGCACAGTGATTTAGAAAGTAGCTTGGGTAAAGCAGTATAGAGCAAATAGGTAGCTAAAACTGTCCCTCAGAACAACAGCGTCCTATCCCTAACTGAATTCACAGCAGAGTGAGCTCAAAATGGCGGCGGTGGCTTTTATAGTGCATCATGACATCATTTCAGCAGCCAATCACAGCCATGCCATTAGTTAAGATGCCTACATGCCTAACAGGATGTGCCCACACTTCTTAGGATCCTCATTGGCTGAATAAAATGAAAATGTCTCATTGCATTATGGGAACTTCCGATTCCGGTATACGATATTGCAATAGTATCGGAATTAAGTATCGGAATTCCGATACCGCGAATATCGGCCGATACCCGATATTTCAGTATCGGAATGCTCAACACTACAGGGTACCTTAAAGATACCTCAACTATCTTACAAATATTTGATGGTTTCAAGTGGGATCATGATTTTTCTTTTTTTACATGTCATGTTGTTAATTTATATTCTGTTATTCCTCATCATTTAGTTATTCATGCTATACAATACAGTTCTTACATAGTGGAATTGAAACAATTCATTGTTATAGCAATACAACATCTGTTAAGGCACAATTATCTTTATTTTGACAAAAATATCTCTTACAGGTAGAGGATGCCCCAATGGGCAGTCTCATAGTCTTTAGCTATCCTGTGTGTGGCATGATGGCAGGGGAAATTTATATTTCATTAAACTAATCCATTCTTTGAAAATTTGATATGACACGGCCGATATGTTGACGACCTACTAATTGTAAGATCAGGCGACATATTGTCTGTGCCCAAGTTTATTTCCTTTCTGAACCCTAATGAATACAATCTCTATTTTACATCCAGTATTCCCAGTATTTTTATTCCATTTGTGGATATTCTATTACAAGGTGAGTCAGATACAAGCCAGATATAAACTTCATTATATAGAAAAGAAATATCCAGTGATATCCAGTACTACTATTCTTTTAGCCCCCAGCTTCCACCCTCAACATATGGCCATATCTATCCCTTATTGTGAGCTTGTGCGAGCCAAACGCGCTTGCTCAGACAATAATATTTTCATTCAAGAAAAACAAGGAGTTTGTAAAAGGCTTAATTATAGAGGTTATAATACATCATTAATAAAATCGGCAGTTGAGAAAGTTAACATAAAATCTAGAAAGGATTACTTTTACAACACCAACAAAAACCCTATTATTTCTGACTCTTTCCCATTACCTTTTCAACAGCATATAGTCTCCAATTGAAAAAAAACATTCTAAATACTTACCTGTAATTAATCAGGATGACACATTCAGGAACATTTTGCAGGATGGTTGACGTTATGTCGCCAAATGTGGCAGATCCTTAGGCAACATGCGTTCTCCCGACATGTTTACAAATCAAAATAATAAAAACAATTGGCTTTCTCAGAAAGGATTTTATAAATGCGCTGGAAATCTATGTAATGTGTGTGTTTTTACACAAAATAAAAAAACATCTTTCAACCTTCACAGTAGAATAAGCCGCAACATTAAAGCTTTCATTAATTGCGACTCGCACCACGTAATATACTGCATTGAATGTACTTCCAGTCATTTATACTATGTGGGATGTACCATTAGAGAATTAAAAAAACATATAAACATTTATCCAATATAAAAAATATATTCAGTTCTTACTCTAGAGCTGCAAAGTATTTTGTCACAGTACACAACTGTGATATTTCCCGCAGTTTTTTCGGACTGGAATAGGTTAAATGTCCTGAAGAAGGAGGCAGCTGGCAAAAACAGGTCATCACACAGAAAGCCTTCTGGATCCTTAATACCAAATACCTGCAGGGTGGAAGAATCTTTTTTACATTTACTGATTTTTCATATATATATATATATATTTGTTGTTATATAGATCTTTTTTTGTTGCAGATTAATTATATCCAAATTTTGTATATTTTCACTTGTTTCCCATAGGTTGTTCTGTACTAAACAGCACGGTGACTCAGTGGTTAGCACTGCAGCCTTGCAACACTGGGGTCCTGGGTTCAAATCCCACCAAGGACAACATCTGCAAGGAGTTTGTATGTTCTCCCTGTGTTTGCGTGGGTTTCCTCCTGGTTCTCCAGTTTCTTCCCAGACTCCAAAGACATACTGATAGGGAATGTAGATTGTGAGCCCCAATGGGGACAGTGCCCATAATGTCTGAATTGTAAAGAGCTGAGGAATATGTTGGCGCTATATAAATAAAAATATTATTATTATTATTATTAAACAGTGATTGGTCCGTTTGTATTTAAATAAGATCATATGTAAATTGTACTCCATTCTATGATTAAGGACGGTTGCCAAAAACGTGTAGATTTTAATGTCCTAGCTGAACATGTTTGTTTCCTTTTAAATGGATTTCAAATAAAGACCAATACCTCTTAATACTTCTATATGGATGTGCCGAATTCTTGAACCTTTTGTTAGTAAAGGCAGTTTCTGTAGAGTGTAAAGAGCGGATACCAAATTGTAAGAGCGTTATCTGAGAGGTTAGATGAGAGTGGACCAAGCGTTCCAGGTTTTTATTGCTGAAGGGGAGATTAGAGACAGGTCTATTGTAAGCAGGGCAGTTCTGGTCAAGGGATGTTTTATTTTTAGTAAAGGGGTTATAATGGGATGTTTGAGTGGAGAAAGAAAGATTCAGGAAGAAAGAGAAAGGTTAAATATTTTAGTTAGGTAGGTAATGACAGCCCGGAAGAGGGACTATGAGGGAATCGGGTCATTGGTGTAGGCTGTAGGGCGAGAAGAAGCAAGAAGCCTGGTGACTTCTTCTGTCACAGGTTCAAAGGAGGAAAATTAACTAATTCCTAACGTTTAAATATACAGGCCAATATTATAATTTATACAAATAGTGAATTTCAGGCACCAGTGTTGCAAACTATAATGGCTGGCTAACACGGCTATTTCAGGAATCAGCGGTGGTGCAAGAGCCATCACACATTAATGCAGGTTATTTGAGAAAATAGAAAGGCAGCACTCACCGATCCTGTTGCAGTTAAAAGTCCTTTAATTCAACAGAAATGGACATCGATCGGGCGGTGTGTAGCAAGGCAGGAGAACAATGCGGGAGAGGGAAAGTGGTTGACGGCCGTTTCGCACCTTTGTGGTGCTTCTACGGGTCCATTCTGAAGTCAGTGTGTGAGCATTTCCTTTTTACAGGATATGAGACATGTACACAATTAAAACGAAATTTGCATAAAACTCAAACACTTTTCTCTAATGCAAAGAATCACAACAAGATATTAATTATTACAAAAAGACTGACATGTCCAATTTTTCATTAAGTCCTAGTGGACCTTGCGCATCAGCATTTAGGATCTATTTACCTTCTTTTACCAGAAGTACCCAATTACAATTACTTCCCTGAGCAAGATGTTTCACATGCTCCAAGCCTGCGAATCGTAAAGAATTAGGGTCTGCATTATAGGATTGTCTGACATGTCTGATTAATTTAGGTGACCACTTTCCCTGATGTTATGGAATTGAAATGTTCTCTAAATCTAATTAATAATGGGCGAATAGTTTCCCTATGTACATTTTTTTACAAGAATTAGGAGATATACTATCACCTAATAGATTTATATCAAATAAGAAAAACACATGGCTAGATGACCATAATCTCATTGGCAATTATAAATGTGGTAGTTGTTCTTACTGTAAATTGAATATTACAGGAAAATTTATACGAATAGAGGCTGTCTTTCATGATATCAAAGACTTTATCTCTTGTCGTACAAAATATGTGGTATATGTAATATTTTGTCCATGTCACTTTTTTACATAGGGAAACCTATGTGCCCATTATTTATTAGATTTAGAGAACATTTCTATTCCATAACATCAGGGAAAGGGTCACCTAAATTAATCAGACATGTCAGACAATGCCATAATGCAAACCCTAATTCTTTACGATTCGCAGGCTTGGAGCATGTGAAACATCTTGTTCAGGAAGGTAATTGTAATTGGGTTCTTCTATTAAAAGAAGGTAAATGGATCCTAAATGCTGATGCGCTAGGTCCACTAGGACTTAATGAAAAATTGGACATGTCAGTCTTTCTATTATAATTAATATCTTGTGATTCTTTGCATTAGAGAAAAGGGTTTGAGTTTTATGCAAATTTGGTTTTAATTGTGCACGTGTCTCATATCCTGTGAAAAGGAAATGCTCACACTCTGACCTCAGAATGGACCCGTAGAAGCACCACACAGGTGCGAAACGGCCGTCGTCCACTTTCCCCCTCCCCGCATTGTTCTCTTGCCTTGATACACACCGCCCGATGGATGTCCATTTCTGTTGAATTAAAGGACTTTTAACTGCAACAGGATTGGTGCTGCCTTTGTAGTTTCTCAAATAACTAATACTATAATTTATGTATTGCACAACAACATTAGGGCTGAGGTACACAACCAGAATACAGCTCTGAACAAGCAAGTTCTACTGAGCTGTAAGACGGTACAGAAGCCTGTAAACGATGCTTCACAATTATATTCTTCCAAACTCTAAAGGAAGCAGTTTTTTTCTGCTGGTTGCATCATATGCTGCAATATAACAAATATCTCTGCAGTTCTATGCCGTATGGAAGGACCATATGGTTCCACATGGAGGGCTTATGGCTCGGTACTACAAAGTTACAAAGACTTCATGTTCTTCATAGGCTCCAGGCTCATTGATCTGTCTTGTGAACAAGATATAAAGCAGCCGATTATTCAATCATTTATGTCAATGAACTCTTATTGTGTATATGTAGCATACAGTATATTCTTCAGATAGGTTACAAGCATCAGCGTTTTCTACAACTGTGTATTTTTTGTATGGAAATAAATAGTAATATAAGACTGTGACTAGAGGTGGGCAGATCGATTCACGGGACTCCAATCCATTATGGGTATTTGTTTATGGACTTTCGTTGTCCTCTGGACCCAGACATGTCATTGCTCTGTCCCAAATATTATTTTGTTGAAGAGAAGTGCTCCTGTCTTCTGAAAAATTGGATACTATAGTTCTCCTGGCAAAAGTAATCTAGGCCTGCTGTCACCCATAGATTAAATAATTCCATAAATTAATGGAACTGTTTAATGGTTGGTATTAAATCATGTGAAATATTGCAAGTTCAAGTAAATTTATAAAGACAGCTTGCCGTTATACAAGCATGTAATTGAATCAGTGGGAAATGCCACATCTTTATTGGTCTCAAAGCCTTTTAAAGCTGTTAACAATTTTGATCCAAGAATGAAGTTCATATTTTATTGGATACATAAGGAGTATTTCTCATAAAGTGTAAACCCCGAGGACAACCTGCTTACTGTATGTGTGAGCATTATCGCTAGTTCTTGTCATATGACAGAAATTTAAAACTGCATTTTCAGGTAACTTTTTAGAATAAGCTGTCATGTATGTGTACTTGAGGAGTAATACCATTTGTGGTCATTTTATGACTTGTATTCTATACTTTTAAGCAGTTTTTATTTTTTACACTAGAAGCCTCAGCAGTTTCTCATTAAATGTTTTCCTTTTTTCCCTCCAGTTTCTCCCACTTACTTCTCCATAGACTTACAGTACTGTGCAAAAGTTTTAAGCAGGTGTGGAAAAAATGCTGCAAAATAAGAAAACGTTCAAATCTAGAAGTGTTAATAGTTTATTCTTATTAGGTAGCAAAATTCAAAGTGAATAAGCAAGAGAGAAATCGAAATCAATATTTGCTGACCGTCCTTTGCCCATCAAAGCATCAATTCTTCTCGGTACACTTGTCACTTACATAGTTTCTGAAAGAACTCCAAACATGTTGGAGAACTAACCACAGATCTTCGGTGTATTAGACTTGTGCAAATCCCTCTGTCTCTTCATGTAATCCCAGGTAACCTGGATGATGTTGAGCTCACGGCTCTGTAGGACCCATTTCATCACTTCCAGGACTATATTTGGGGTCGTCGTCCTGCTGCAGAATAAATTTGGAGCCAATCAGATGCCCCCTTGATGGTGTTACATGATGGATAAATATCTGCCTGTGTTTCTAAGCATTGAGGACACCAAGTAATCGGCAACATTGAGGACCATAGATGCTTTGCCATCAAACGGTTATGGGTTATGTGGACGGAAAAATAAATAAATGATGGCTCTCAGAAGCAAGGGAAAAAAAGCGCAAAAAACAATATTGGCAGGGCAGGTGTTAAAAAGCACCAACACACAAAGAGCTTCACTCATCTTTACCTCAACTTCAGTGTTTTGGCAGCAGGTCACCATGTTTTGATGGCTTCGGGGTATTTTTTCTATAACTCTGCAATAGGTGTATTGAAAACACTAAATTTCTGCACTGAAAATAAATGACAGGGGAGCCTAGAGCAATATAAAAATCATTGACTCTTATTAACGCGACATGTTCATTTCATGCTCATTAACTTTTTAATGCTGTCCATGACTCAGGTTTTATTGCTGTCAAATTCATATGTGACCAGAATATACAGGGTACATAGCCATCTCCGATGTTCTGCAGTCACGCATTGTAAATCCTATTAATCAATGATATTTTCAGTCTACCTCGGGCTTTGGTATTGGTAGTGAATAAAAGTTGCCAAGGTAAAAAGAACATGTTTCTCTCTGCTGCTCACATGCAGAGGTTACAACGCTAGAGAAAATGAATTAGAAAATTATAAAGTTCCACTTGGATGTAAACCACTTCTTAGACTTGGCATGGAAAGATTGCTGATGTAACATACAGATGCTTTATAATTTTACTAAATATTATTATTATTTATTATTATAGCGCCATTTATTCCATGGCGCCTTACATGTGAGAAAGGGGTATGGATAGCGAAAACAATTACAATACTCTTGAACAAAACGTGATGGCGACTGGTACAGGAGGAGCGAGGACCCTGCCCGCGAGCGCTCACAATCTACAAGGGATGGGTGAGGATACAGTAGGTGAAGGTAGAGATGGTCATGCAGCAGTATGGTAGAGCGGTGGTTACTGCAAGTTGTAGGCTTGTCGGAAGAGGTGGGTCTTCAGGCTCCTTTTGAAGGTTTCCACGGTAGGAGAGAGTCTGATATGTTGGGGTAGAGTGTTCCAGAGTAGGGAGATGCATGGAAAAAATCTTGTATGTGATTGTAGGAAGAGGAGAGAAGACTGGAGTAGAGAAGGAGATCTTGTGAGGATCGGAGGTTGCGTGCAGGTAAGTACCGGGAGACTAGGTCAGAGATATAAGGAGGAGGTTGTGAATGGCTTTGTATGCCAGGGTTAAGGTTTTGAACTGGAATCTCTGGGCAATGGGGAGCCAGTGAAGAGATTGACAGAGAGGAGAGGCCGGGGAATAGCAGGGGGTCAGGTGGATTAGTCGGGCAGCGGAGTAAATAGGATCAAAATATAGTTTTACAGTACAATAATTCTTTTGTGATTATTCTCATCTTATCACACTATCACATAGATCATTATTGGCATACTGCTGCAGACGTCGGGAGTATATGTTCACTGGAAGAGTTTAAATGTATTTTTAGCAGTGAACCAGTTTTCTAGGGAAAAAAATTGTACATGTCCTATTTATGCCATAATTTGTGAGTTTTTTTGTTTTCTACCACTCTCATCAATTTTTGAAATGCACACATAGGAGCTTTACTATAATCTACAAAAGGAAATTGGCGTAAAGGATAGCTGCACATCTTATATATTAAGAAGTCCTTCCTTTTATTAAAATAAGCTTCAACTAACTTCATTGTAAAACCTGTGTATGAAAAATCATTAACAAATCACCCCCATAGTGCAGAAATATGTTCCTGCCGCCCATAATTCATGTTTCTAACCTCCATTGTAAGTATTGATGCTGAGTGCCCATCCCTCAATGATTACCAGAACTGTTCTTTGTAGTTTGGGGTGACATCTTTATTTTATAGATGTATTATATACTTGCCCTGATGTCTATGCTAGATCATCTTTTCTGCTATTACAATATCCACATAGAGTTATTTTTAAAGAATGCCAGGACTTCCACAAATTTAAGTTGGGGAGGAGGACAGTATTGAATTTTTCAAATCCGAGCCAAATGAATTGCATTGGATGCCTTTGTTAATCTTGAATGCCAGTCCCTTGTATTGTACACAATGCATCTCAATACAGTCTAAACCTCAGGACATTGTTCTACATATTGATGACTCACAGAATGCCTTTACACTGCGCCCACAAGGAAAGACATATAAAAACCAGCTCTATTCTCTATTTGTGACTTTTATAAAAACAACATGACAATAGAAAAAACATTCTGCAATGATCATAAGATAACACTGTCTATCAAACCAGAGAAGGACAAAGACGAGATAATTACTAAGAACAGCGCCGTGGTTTTAAGCCGGCATACCAAAATTCTATTTGGACTGGATTCTTTTGTATACCTCTCTGCACACAAAAATTTCATATCCATTGGTAAATGGAAGCACTTCTAAATGTTCGTGACCATGTACCTGTAAGACTTTGCACAAATGTATATTTTTAACATATTTGCCTAGTAAAGTCTACTCTTTACTCAAGTTAAAGGGATTTTCTAGGATTAGCACATTGATGACCATTCTGTAGGAGAAATCATCAAGAGATGAGATTGGTAGTGGTCAGATGTAAGCAATGCAGATAACTGCAGCTCTGTACATTGCTAAGTTGCGCCTGCTGTGTACTGCAGTTTAACTAACATTCAAATAAATGGCAGGAATCATCAGCGGCCAATTAACAATGTATCTGGCTATGGGCAGGGCCGTAACTATAGTGGTTGCAAGGGTTGCAGCCACACCCTTGAGGCCTAAGGAATCCAAAAACATCATTTTAACCCATATGAAAAGACTAATAATTTTAAAGACTCATAATTGTTTGGGGTACTTTTGGGAGATTTTGCATTGGGGACTAAAAGCTTAAAGTTAGTCCACTGACTGTGGGGTTCCACTCCGTACATTGCTTGCATCCCCACCGATCTCATGTTGATGAGGTATCCTTTGAATAGGCCATCGACATGTTAGTCATGGACATCTCCTTTAAAAGCGTCAGTGGCATCTGCCACTAAACCATGCACTGAGCTGCTGTGTTCCTCTCTGTACATTGCTTATATATGGCCGTCAGCGGAGCAGATATTAGATGATTGGTGGGAGTGCGGAGTATTATTCCCCCACATATCTGATACTGATCACTTATTTTTTAGATAACTATTAACTAATCATTATATTAGTCTCAGGGACAATCAAGTGAAAATTATCTGAAAACACTAATTACTATGGTACTGGCCAACTATCTAATGTGCATTGCAATGTCTCAACCTTCCTCTAACAGTAGATGTCAGGGTAAAGAAGAATCTGACGTTAAATTTCAATATGCCCGCTCCTTTTCCAGCAGGAGATAAAATAGGTCAGTGGCTTAAGCTGGCCATACACATTAGATGGCTGTCAGGTGAACCATGTTTCAGCCGATCGTTCAGCTCACAGCCATCTCAACCGTCTCAATACACAGGATTGCTCATTCGGCTGAGCATTCCTCTATTCTCTATAAGAAAGTCAACTGACATGTTGGCTGGTGTCCTATCTCCAGGAGAACAATGTAATCAGCAGTCCAAAATTGGACATGACTGATTGACATCTTCCCTGACGATCAGTCTACTGGCGCCACCATACATCTTAGACTGTTGGCAAAATCCGTTGATATCGGCAAGTTCACCCTACATTAATCCAATCTGTATGGGGGCCTTTATTAACATCTTCTCCTTATAAACATTTGCATGTGTGGCGCCTCTGCGGGTCCAGTTGCCACAGAGGTACTGCATCTCAGCCAGAGGTGTGGTACCCCACTCTCAGGTAAGGAGGGAGCACTACCCAGGACCCACACACCCACATCTAACACCACACCACTCCATTAGGGAAGGGAAAGATTGCTCCTGAGGGAGAGCACAGACTCGGTCCCTGTCTGGAGGGGGGAACTAAGTAGAGGAGGTGGGTGGAGGAAGTAGTTTAGGGGAGCACTGAAGGAAGGACTGAAGGTAGAGGGGACCACGTACAGTGACAGTTGGTGACGTGGGTCACATGACAGACAGTATAAAAGACAGGTAGAAACGTCTAGAAGAGGACAGTGCGTGAGGACCGTTGAGGAGTAGGGTCCAGACAGAGTGAGGGCCCATTCAGGGGGCCCAGTAGGGAGAGAACGAGAGGAGCGAGGGAGTCAGAGAAGGGCTCCAGAAACAGAGAAAGGATCTTAGGGGCACGGGAAGTGCGGAGTTCACGCTGACTGTGAAGGGATCAGGTCGCAGTAGGGGACCGGCCCCAGGCTAGTGGAGGACTGCAAGACTCAGCTAGCAAACCAGGTGGACAAAGAGGACGCCGCCCGACAAGGCCTGCGGCCACTAACTCGGGACACTGTGTGTGAGGCGCAGGGCAGGAGGGCGAGAACCAGCGCAGAGAGAGACGACCCGGGAAAGGTACACAAGAAGGGGGTCCCGATCAAGTGCACCCAAGTTATCAGTTGGCTGGATCACTTCCCCGGAGGACACAGGACTCGATGGGCTGTTATAACCTGGCTAGCCGTTGTAATCTGGAACACCGTAAAAACTGTGAGTAAACACACTAAAGACTGCACCCCGCTGTGTCCTTGACTTAATTGCTGCGTCACCTGCCTTGCACTACGACACTAACATCAAAGATCATCTCTTTAACTGCTCTGGGGCCTAGCTCTACCCGTGGAGAGCTGCACCATCTCTGCTGCGTCACCAACAGCCCCAGTGGATCTGAACAGCAGCGGCGGCCAACTATAGCCACATACCACGGGTGACGTCACAAAACTTTATCCCCAAAACTTTATTCCCCTCTTTTCTTTACTTACTTTTCTTTACTACCCCAATAGAACCGACTGGCCCAGCTACCGAGTACCCCACGGCCCCAGGGGGCGCGTCACATGTATAGCTCAGCATGTGTTTTGGGAGAGTTAGGAAGAAACTCTGCCGGTAGAGCAAGCTTTGACTGTAGAAAAGAACAAAGTAACTTTCTCATAGGTACGTCATCTGAAACCATATGATGCATGTATTCTTGTAGCAGAGACTTGTGATAGCGGACTATTATTAGAATGTATGAATGCAAAACTGATTAAGCATATAAAACATTTTAAGTGAGTTTTTTTTTTTGCTATGTGACTTTTTTTTAAACTTTTTTTGATCAGTGTATAGATCTACAGACATTAAATTTGTTGGGTTAAAGGGGTTGTCCGGTCAAAAGTGATAAGTCTGCAGTCACTCTGTGTGACTACTGACTTATGAATCCCCCCAGCGCAGGCACTGTGCACTGCAGGGATTCGCCGATTGCAGACCCGGGAAATAGAAGCTATGTATATGTTATACATACCCCCGGCAAGTCGGCGCCTTCTCGCTCCATACACTTGTATGGAGCGAGGCCATGCCCCATCTAGTGACGTGGACAGTCAGTGGGCACGTCCGACTAGAAGGCGCCGCCTCGCGCAATACAAGTGTATGGAGAGCAAGGCAGTGCCCACTGGTAGGTGGTATGTATAACACATGCATACCCTCTGTTACCGGGTCTCATACCGGCGAATCCCCACAGCGCACAGTGTCTGTGCTGGGGGGATTCATAAGTCTGCAGTCACACAGAGTGACTGCAGACTTATCACTTTTGACCAGATAACCCCTTTAAGTACCGGGTAACTTTGAAACTTGCCTTCCACAATTGAGGTGCAAAACCAGTATGGCCTGTTCTATAAACAATTAATATATGGCTGCAAAAAATACCCACTTTGTAGTATTTGCAGTCGTCACACATGTTGTAGGCCAGATTACAGCGAGAAATGTCAGACGTTTTATTGCATTGCTTTCTGCTAGTGACAGCTGCCATACCAGATTTCTGACGTATTTGTATTGTATAGACTTGGGTGGGGGTTTAGTAGCGTGTCACTTCGTGATGTCAACATGATCGTAGGTGTTAGACCTGAGGTGTTGCTATGTCATGTCTGTATTTTTTCTGTCACGCAGAATTAGTAGCTTTGTTTATCAGAGGCCTAAAATAGAGAACAGAGTGTTTTCCAGGGAAGGTATTCATAAAAACAAAAACACACCTGCAACAAACCTGCTCGCAAACCATGTTGTTGTTGGAGCAAGCGAGAGGTTATATCCTTCTGCCAATGTTGTGTAAGCCTCATTCTTTCAGACCTTCCCTCGCTGCATTCGACAGTCAGTAATAAAGCTATCATCGTTTCTACCAATGTTAACTTAGCAAGTATTGAAGCATTATGGAGCACATTTTATTTTACTTTTACTAAGGGAAATAATAAAATAATGCCTCCTTTAGTCAGACTTTTTTGGAGGGTTTATTTACTTGTAATTTTTCGCAATCTTTATTGAGGCTTTTTTTTATTATTCACATGCACTTGCAAGAAACCTAAGGGAAAAAGCTTAAAAAGTTGTCACATCTTGAGAATGCTGTATTTGGAGAAAAAGCCAGGGACAAAATAAAATCCACCAGATGAAAAAATAAGCACAAGAAAACTCCAATGGGAGAGATTTACTGTTATGATCTGCTACAGGGACTAAGGAAAGACAGGAGAACTGTCCCTACAATAGAACTAAACTAGATCCCTACGATGTAACGGGGAACCTGATCCTGCGATCAGACCCGCTAAAGTCCTCGGCCAGTCTGAACGAAGACCTATAGATGTGAGGGAGGGATCCCTACAAGAACTAGGGACTGGGATAAGTTGGACACCTCCTAGCAGAAATAGTAGCAGTCAAAGACAAGCACACAACAAAAAGCATAGAGGTCAGAAGACCTAGCAAAACTAACAGAGAACGGCAACAGAGCACCAAGCTAGCTCAAGAGTAGTAAATACAATGAAGTCCAAAAAGACCAGGAGGGCGGAGCCGGATTAAATAGGCAAAAATGGTCATGTGACCAGCAAACTAAAAAAAACCTAACAGGAGAGTTCTAACATTTACTATGCTGAATGCTGCAGAAAAATTGACTTAAGGCCCCGTCACACTTAGCGACGCTGCAATGATCCCGACAACGATACGACCTGTCAGGGATCGTTGCTGCGTCGCTATGTGATCACTGGTGAGCTGTCAAACAGGCAGGCTCACCAACGATCAGGGGAGCAGCGACATCGTGGAAAGAATCTTTCCACGATGTCCTGCTCCTGGTTACGAGCCTGCTGAAGCAGGAGCAGGCTGGTAACTATGGTAAACATCGGGTTACTAGGGGCACACGCGCACCTAGTAACCCATTGTTTATCATGGTTACCACTCTGCTACGGTGAGCGGGAGGTTACGCTCACTTTAGCAGGCTCGTAACCATGATAAACAGCGGGTTACTAAGTGCGCGTGTTCCCCTAGTAACCCGATGTTTACCATAGTTACCAGCCTGATCGCTGCTCCCGCTGGTCACACACAACGATGTGTGCTGACCAGTGGGAGGGAAACGACCAAAAAATGGTCCAGGACACTTTGCAGCGATCAGCGACCTCACAGCAGGGGCCTGATCGCTGCAAAGTGTCACACATAGTGACATCCCTGGTGAGGTTGCTGTTGCGTCACCAAAACCGTGACACAGCAGCGATCTCGCTAGCGATCTCGCTATGTGAGACGGGGGCTTTACATGCCTAGCACCACATTAATTACGTGTTTGAGACACTTTCTGTGATTCATCTGACAAGGACACATGGTTTCATAGCAGTAGCGTAGTTATCGGGGGAGGGGGCGGATCACTTGCTTGGGGGGCCCCACCTAGAGCTACCACTGCTCTTAGCTGTACCGACAAGCGCAGCACACCGATATACAGTAGTTAAGATCTGCGATAAAGCATGAAGACACAATCTCCCCACACTACCGCTCTTCGTTCCCTAGATTGCAGATCACTTTAAGCCTGTGATTTACAAACCTGCAGGATGATGCACTGGCCGAGTCACCTGTGCACAAACAGGACGTCAGAGTCCCATCATGGTGATATCATTGTGCTATCACAATATTCATGTTCAGTATATGTGCTGGCGCAATGACATCAGCGCGTTGGTCCACCTGCGCTTTGCTGGTGGACTCGTCAGGATATTGGATGTGTGAGTATATGAGTATATAAAACTTAATTAAAACAGTGGTGTAACTGTGGGGGCTAAATTGGGGGGATCTCATACAGTGTGGGGGGCTCTCATACATTGTACGGACTACTGTGGGGGGCCCTCAAAGTGTGGGAGCCATTATACAGCATGGGTGCTAATGTAAGCGCTACCATACAGTGTGGGAACTACTGTGCGGAGCATTATACAATGTAGGAGCTAATGTGGGGGCCATTATACAGTTCGGGAGCTAGTGTGGGGGGCTATCATACAGTGTTTGGGGCCCTCATACTGTGTAGAGCCCTCATAAAGTGTGAGGACCATTATACAGTGTGGGAGCTAATCTGGGGCAATCATACTGTGTGGGGACTACTGTGGGGGCCATTATACACTGTGTGCAGAATTATTATTCAAGTTGTATTTTAGAGGATTATTTTTATTATTGATCAACAACTATGTTCTCAATCAACCCAAAAGACTCATAAATATCCAAGTTTAATATTTTTGGAAGTTGGAGTGGTATTTTTTTAGATTTGGCTATCTTAGGAGGATATCTGTTTGTGCAGGTAACTATTACTGTGCAGAATTATTAGGTAACTTAATAAAAACCAAATATAATCCCATCTCACTTGTTTATTTTCACCAGGTAAACCAATATCAGTGCACAAAATTTAGAAATAAACATTTCTGACATGCAAAAACAAAAACAAAAAAAATTAGTGATCAATATAGCCACCTTTCTTTATGATGACACTCAACAGCCTTCCATCCATAGATTCTGTCAGTTGCTTGATCTGTTTTCGATCAACATTGCGTGCAGCAGCCACCACAGCCTCCCAGACACTGTTCCGAGAGGTGTACTGTTTTCCCTCCCTGTAGATCTCACATTTTATGATGGACCACAGGTTCTCTATGGGGTTCAGATCAGGTGAACAAGGGGGCCATGTCATTATTTTTTCTTCTTTTAGACCTTTACTGGCCAGCCACGCTGTGGAGTAGTTGGATGCATGTGATGAAGCATTGTCCTGCACGAAAATCATGTTTTTCTTGAACGATACCAACTTCTTCCTGTACCACTGCTTGAAGAAGTTGTCTTCCAGAAACTGGCAGTAGGTCTGGGAGTTGAGCTTCACTCCATCCTCAACCCTAAAAGGTCCCACAAGTTCATCTTTGATAATACCAGCTCATACCAGTACCCCACCTCCACCTTGCTGGCGTCTGAGTTGGAGTGGAGCTCTCTGCCCTTTACAGATCCAGCCTCTGGCCCATCCATCTGGCCCATCAAGAGTCACTCTCATTTCATCAGTCCATAAAACCTTTGAAAAATCAGTCTTAAGATATTTCTTGTCCCATTCTTGACATTTTATCTAATGTTTCTTGTTCAAAGGTGGTCGTTTTTCAGCCTTCCTTACCTTGGCCATGTCCCTGAGTATCGCACACCTTGTGCTTTTTGATACTCCAGTAACGCTGCAGCTCTGAAATATGGCAAAACTGGTGGCGAATGGCATCTTGGCTGCTTCACGCTTGATTTTCCTCAATTCATGGGCAGTTATTTTGTGCCTTTTTTGGCCAACACGCTTCTTGCGACCCTATTGGCTATTTGCCATGAAACGCTTGATTGTTTGGTGATCACGCTTCAAAAGTTTGGAAATTTCAAGACTGCTGCATCCCTCTGCAAGACATCTCACAATTTTGGTCTTTTCAGAGCCTGTCAAATCTCTCTTCTGTCCCATTTTGCCAAAGGAAAGGAAGTTGCCTAATAATTAAGCACACCTTATATAGGGTGTTGATGTCATTAGTCAACACCACTCCTCATTACAGAGATGCACATCACCAGATTTACTTAATTGGTAGTTGGCTCTCAAGCCTATGCAGCTTGGAGTAGGACAATATGTATAAAAAGTATCAAAGTGATCAAAATACGCATTTGCCTAATAATTCTGCACGCGGTGTACAGTGTGAGAGCAAATCTGGAGTCCATTATACAGTTTGGGGGCCATCATACATTGTGGGGTCCTCCATACAGTGTGGGAGCCCTAAGACAGTGTGAAGACTACTGTGAGGGCCATAATTCAGTTTGTGGGCCATTATACAGTTTGGGGGCTGCTGTGTGAGCCATTCTACAGTGTGGGGGCTACTGTGGGGCTCTCATACACTGTGTGAGCTATTATACACTGTTTGGGTCATCATACAGTGTGAGGACTACTGTGAAGGTCATTATACTGTGTTTTGGGGGAGCAATGGGGACATCATACTATGTATAGGGGAGCTGTGGGAGCATCATACTGTGCATTGGGGAGCTGTGGGGGCATTATACTGTGTATAGGGGAGCTGTGGATCCCTCACTCTTTATAGGGGAGCTGTACATGGGGAGATTCAGGGGACATTAAAAAATGTTGAGTGGGCACTAAAGAAGCATTATTGTTATAGGGGCACTCAGGCTATTATGTCAAAGGTGCACATGGGGCATTATTACTTTCTAGGGGCAAAATGTGGACACTGTTTTCCAAGGCACTTGCAAAGGGAATTAATATTTTCTAGGGGGCAATTTTACTATCTAGAAGACACAAATAAGGTGCACTACCTTATTTGCATTACTATGTGGGGCACTAAAAGGAGCACTGTTTTTGTGCCAAACAGCAAGTGCAGTAATAGGGACACACACATCAGCAGCGGCGGCTCAACATTGGGTTTAGTAGATTGTTAAGGTTGGGAATAGATGAGGACGTACTTGAAATGTGAGAAGCCAAATGTGTCTTTGTTGTAAACTCTGTAGGAGTCGTGGCTGAAAGAAGCTGTCATGTCGGTCTAGGCCAGATGGAAAAGACAGGAAAAGCGAATGACCCCATTACAAAGAACGTCAGCTGTATGTAACATAGTAACATAGTAAAATAGGTTGAATAAAGACCTAGGTCCATCCAGTTCAACCTTTCTCCCCCAATTGTACTCCCTGCACTAACATACTAACTTACTGGGACTATGCCTCACAAATGTAGTATTACCATTTTTATTATTGCTGCACTATTACAATTAAAAATGAACCCATTTATAATTTTTAAATTAGTTTTATATTTTGTATTACCCTTGTGATTTTAATAATGGTATTACTAAAATCCCTGTGCCTAAATCTGTAGATCCAGAAGAAGGCAAAAACCCCAGGACACCTTCAGCCAATTTGCATCACGGGGAAAAATTCCTTCTTGATCCCGAGAAAAGGCGATCAGTCCTAGAACCCTGGGTCAAACCTAATTATAATACTAGCTATGTAATTACTATTTTCGTATTAAATGTACTACTATAGGTGTAATATTTTGTCTAATGTAACTGTAACCCACAATGTTATGTATATCTAGGAAATCATCCATGTATTTTTTTTAAAGCTGTTATAGTGTCTGCCTTTACTACCTCTTGTGGTAGGGAATTCCACAGTCCAACTGCTCTTACTGTAAAGAACCCTTTCATGTTTAGGTGCCGGAATCGCCTTTCTTCCACCTGTAATGAGTGCCCCCTGGTTCTTAGTATGGTCTTTGGAAGGAATAACTCATGTGCTAATCCTTTGTACTTACCACACATATATTTATACATGTAAATGAGATCCCCTCCAAGGCGTCGTTTTTCTAAGCTAAACAAGCCCAACTTTCTCAAACTCTCATCATATGAGAGACCTTCCATCCCTTGTAATAATCTAGTTGCCTGCCTTTGAACTGACTCTAACTTCTGAATATCCTTTTTAAAATATGGAGCCCAAAACTGGATCCCATATTCTAGATGCGGCCTCACCAGTGATTTATAAAGGGGTAACAATACGTTGGGATGGTGGGATTTTATTTATCTTTTTATACATCCTAAAATCTTGTTTGCTTTTGCGGCTGCTGCTTGACATTGAGTACTGCTGCTCAGCTTACTTGTAACCAGAATACCCAAGTCCTTCTCCTTCTTTGTAGTCTCGAGTGTACTTTCATTTAATGTATATACAGCAATAGGATTACTCCGACCTAGGTGCATTACTCTACATTTATCTACATTAAACCTCATCTGCCAAGTATTTGCCCATTCAGTCATCTTATCCAGATCGTTCTGCAATATCGTAATGTCAAGATCAGATTTTAATATCCTACATAGTTTGGTGTCGTCAGCAAAAACTGACACTTTACTCTCAATCCCATCCCCAGGGTTATTAATAAAGAGGTTAAAAAGAATCGGTCCTAGCACTGATCCCTGCGGCACCCCACTGCTGACTATATCCCATTTAGACAACGTACCATTTATGATGACTCTATGTTATCTCTCATTTAGCCAATTCCTTACACATCTGCATATAGTTACCCCCAGTCCTTGCTTCTGTAGCTTCAGTATAAGGCTGCTATGTGGTACAGTATCAAATGCCTTTGCAAAGTCCAGATAAATCACATCCGCCGCATTACCAACATCCAGATTTGCACTTACCTCCTCATAGAACCCCAACATGTTGGTTAGACACAACCTATTTTTCATGAATCCGTGCTGGTTATCAATTATTATATTATTCTCTGTGATATAACTCTGCAGGTCTTCTCTTATG
Organism: Phyllobates terribilis; assembly: GCF_046119375.1. NCBI lineage: Eukaryota > Metazoa > Chordata > Amphibia > Anura > Dendrobatidae > Phyllobates > Phyllobates terribilis. The sequence continues at coordinate 595,247,375 of NW_027362765.1, read as the reverse complement.
ATGCCCTCAAAAACTTTGCACACTACTGATGTCAGACTTACTGGCATGTAGTTACCTGAATCCACCTTTCTACCTTTCTTAAATATCGGTACCACATCCAGTCCTGTGGCACTACCCTTGTTACCAGAGAGTCTAAGAATATGAGATACAGCGCTTTGTCAATTACTGAGCTCAATTCACTCAATATCAGTGGATGAATACCATTTGGTCCAGGGGATTTGTCAATGTTTAATTTGCTCAGATGCAGGCGTACTGCTTTTTGTGTTAAACTAGTTATATCAGGTGGTGAACTTTGATTTTTGCCTTGTTGAAAGATCCCTGGAACGGACGGTTTGTTGATGAACATGGATGAAAAGTGCCTGTTTAATATCTTAGCCTTTTCTTTGTCCTCTATAATTATCTTATTATTATCGTTTTTTAAGGGGCCGATACCATCTGATTTTTTCTTTTTGGCATTGCTGTATATATAGCATTTTTTGGGATTTATTTTAATGTCGCTGGCGATTTGTTTCTCTGTAGATAACTTTGCTAGCTTGATTTCTTTTTTACATTACTTATTTAGGTCTTTATACTCCTGAAATGCTATTTTTGTATTCTCGGCCTTCAAGATTTTCAATGCCCTTTGTTTTTGTCTTATTAACTAGAGATGAGCGTTGTTCTACTCGAACTGTTCGCCAATCTCAAATTCGAGCTGTTTTGGGCGGTGTTCGAGCCGTTCGGCGAACACGAACAATTTGAGAAAAATTCGGCTGTTCGAGGTTATGTTCGATAACTGTTCGTGCACCAAAATCATAACTGGATTTTTTCTCAGTAATGATGAAAATTAATGTTAATACGCAGTTTGAGTGTACAGCGGGGTGGGGGGAGGGGCAGGGGATGGATCTCTGCAGGAATAATGAAGATCTCCATTTTTTTTTCTCTTTCCCGCATTTACAGTGGGGAGGTGCAATCTGTCAGCCTATCAGCAGTGCACACACGGAGCGAAGTGCTTTTTTCACACAAGCAAGGGCATGTGTCATTGGCAGTGTATGTCACATGTCCTTGCCCTATAAGACCAAGCCATTTTCCCCGTCGCCACCATTTTCTCACTGCTGCAGCTGCGTGTTAGACGGCACCGCTGCTGCTGTGTGCGCTATACCTTGTTAATTTCAAGCCAATTTTCGCACAAATCTACAGATAGCTTGGGAGTAGGGAATAGTTGTGATTGCAGTCCTTTTAAGGACTAGGTTACAGCATTTCCTACGACTTTTATCAGGCAGGTCTGTGCTCTTAAATAGATAGATTGTGGGAGTAAAGACTAATTGTAATTGCAGTCCTTTTCAGGACTAGGTTACATCAGTTCCAATCAGTTTTTGCCAGGCAGGTCTGTGCCAGTGCTGTGCAAGTTTTTTTCACAGCATTTGGCTGAATCTAGCAAAGCTAATCCTTTTTGGCCTATTGCAGAGTGTGTTAGTCAGTGGAGTAGCCTATCTGTGTTGCAAGATATACCACCTGTGTATAGAATACCAATTTTTTTACTGCACCTAGTGAAGTAAAATCTTTTGGGCATAGCATCATTCTATTAGTCCATCTATACTGACCTCCATCAGGTTGCAAATTGAATATAATTTTTTTCTGCATCTAGCTCTGAAAAAATATTTGGACTTCTAGCAGTGTGTGGGACTTGTTCTATTAGTCCATCTATACTGACCTCCATCAGGTTGCAAACTGAATATAATTTTTTTCTGCATCTAGCTCTGAAAAAATATTTGGCCTTCTAGCAGTGTGTGGGACTTTCTCTATTAGTCCATCTATACTGACCTCCATCAGGTTGCAAACTGAATATATTTTTTTTCTGCATCTACCTCTGAAAAAATATTGGGCTTCTAGCTGTGTGTGGGACTTGTTCTATTAATCCATCTATACAGACCTCCATCAGGTTGCAAACTGAATATAATTTTTTTCTGCATCTACCTCTGAAAAAATATTTGGGCTTCTAGCTGTGTGTGGGACTTGTTCTATTAGTCCATCTATACTGACCTCCATCAGGTTGCAAATTAAAAATAATTTTTATCTGCATCTACCTCTGAAAAAATATTTTGGCTTCTAGCTGTGTGTGGGACTTGTTCTATTAGTCCATCTATACTGACCTCCATCAGGTTGCAAACTGAATATAATTTTTTTCTGCATCTAGCTCTGAAAAAATATTTGGCCTTCTAGCAGTGTGTGGGACTTTCTCTATTAGTCCATCTATACTGACCTCCATCAGGTTGCAAATTAAAAATAATTTCTTGTCTGCATCTAGCTCTGAAAAAATATTTGGCCTTCTAGCAGTGTGTGGGACTTTCTCTATTAGTCCATCTATACTGACCTCCATCAGGTTGCAAACTGAATATAATTTTTTTCTGCATCTAGCTCTGAAAAAATATTTGGCCTTCTAGCAGTGTGTGGGACTTTCTCTATTAGTCCATCTATACTGACCTCCATCAGGTTGCAAATTAAAAATAATTTTTATCTGCATCCAGCTCTGAAAAAATATTTGGCCTTCTAGCAGTGTGTGGGACTTTCTCTATTAGTCCATCTATACTGACCTCCATCAGGTTGCAAATTAAAAATAATTTCTTGTCTGCATCTAGCTCTGAAAAAATATTTGGCCTTCTAGCAGTGTGTGGGACTTTCTCTATTAGTCCATCTATGCTGACCTCCATCAGGTTGCAAACTGAATATATTTTTTTTCTGCATCTACCTCTGAAAAAATATTGGGCTTCTAGCTGTGTGTGGGACTTGTTCTATTAATCCATCTATACAGACCTCCATCAGGTTGCAAACTGAATATAATTTTTTTCTGCATCTACCTCTGAAAAAATATTTGGGCTTCTAGCTGTGTGTGGGACTTGTTCTATTAGTCCATCTATACTGACCTCCATCAGGTTGCAAACTGAAAATAATTTTTGTCTGCATCTAGCTCTGAAAAAATATTTGGCCTTCTAGCAGTGTGTGGGACTTTCTCTATTAGTCCATCTATACTGACCTCCATCAGGTTGCAAATTAAAAATAATTTTTATCTGCATCTACCTCTGATAAAATATTTGGGCTTCTAGCTGTGTGTGGGACTTGTTCTATTAGTCCATCTATACTGACCTCCATCAGGTTGCAAACTGAATATAATTTTTTTCTGCATCTAGCTCTGAAAAAATATTTGGCCTTCTAGCAGTGTGTGGGACTTTCTCTATTAGTCCATCTATACTGACCTCCATCAGGTTGCAAATTAAAAATAATTTCTTGTCTGCATCTAGCTCTGAAAAAATATTTGGCCTTCTAGCAGTGTGTGGGACTTTCTCTATTAGTCCATCTATACTGACCTCCATCAGGTTGCAAACTGAATATAATTTTTTTCTGCATCTAGCTCTGAAAAAATATTTGGCCTTCTAGCAGTGTGTGGGACTTTCTCTATTAGTCCATCTATACTGACCTCCATCAGGTTGCAAATTAAAAATAATTTTTATCTGCATCCAGCTCTGAAAAAATATTTGGCCTTCTAGCAGTGTGTGGGACTTTCTCTATTAGTCCATCTATACTGACCTCCATCAGGTTGCAAACTGAATATAATTTTTTTCTGCATCTAGCTCTGAAAAAATATTTGGCCTTCTAGCAGTGTGTGGGACTTTCTCTATTAGTCCATCTATACTGACCTCCATCAGGTTGCAAATTAAAAATAATTTTTATCTGCATCCAGCTCTGAAAAAATATTTGGCCTTCTAGCAGTGTGTGGGACTTTCTCTATTAGTCCATCTATACTGACCTCCATCAGGTTGCAAATTAAAAATAATTTCTTGTCTGCATCTAGCTCTGAAAAAATATTTGGCCTTCTAGCAGTGTGTGGGACTTTCTCTATTAGTCCATCTATGCTGACCTCCATCAGGTTGCAAACTGAATATATTTTTTTTCTGCATCTACCTCTGAAAAAATATTGGGCTTCTAGCTGTGTGTGGGACTTGTTCTATTAATCCATCTATACAGACCTCCATCAGGTTGCAAACTGAATATAATTTTTTTCTGCATCTACCTCTGAAAAAATATTTGGGCTTCTAGCTGTGTGTGGGACTTGTTCTATTAGTCCATCTATACTGACCTCCATCAGGTTGCAAACTGAAAATAATTTTTGTCTGCATCTAGCTCTGAAAAAATATTTGGCCTTCTAGCAGTGTGTGGGACTTTCTCTATTAGTCCATCTATACTGACCTCCATCAGGTTGCAAATTAAAAATAATTTTTATCTGCATCTACCTCTGATAAAATATTTGGGCTTCTAGCTGTGTGTGGGACTTGTTCTATTAGTCCATCTATACTGACCTCCATCAGGTTGCAAACTGAATATAATTTTTTTCTGCATCTAGCTCTGAAAAAATATTTGGCCTTCTAGCAGTGTGTGGGACTTTCTCTATTAGTCCATCTATACTGACCTCCATCAGGTTGCAAATTAAAAATAATTTCTTGTCTGCATCTAGCTCTGAAAAAATATTTGGCCTTCTAGCAGTGTGTGGGACTTTCTCTATTAGTCCATCTATACTGACCTCCATCAGGTTGCAAACTGAATATAATTTTTTTCTGCATCTAGCTCTGAAAAAATATTTGGCCTTCTAGCAGTGTGTGGGACTTTCTCTATTAGTCCATCTATACTGACCTCCATCAGGTTGCAAATTAAAAATAATTTTTATCTGCATCCAGCTCTGAAAAAATATTTGGCCTTCTAGCAGTGTGTGGGACTTTCTCTATTAGTCCATCTATACTGACCTCCATCAGGTTGCAAATTAAAAATAATTTCTTGTCTGCATCTAGCTCTGAAAAAATATTTGGCCTTCTAGCAGTGTGTGGGACTTTCTCTATTAGTCCATCTATACTGACCTCCATCAGGTTGCAAACTGAATATATTTTTTTTCTGCATCTACCTCTGAAAAAATATTGGGCTTCTAGCTGTGTGTGGGACTTGTTCTATTAATCCATCTATACAGACCTCCATCAGGTTGCAAACTGAATATAATTTTTTTCTGCATCTACCTCTGAAAAAATATTTGGGCTTCTAGCTGTGTGTGGGACTTGTTCTATTAGTCCATCTATACTGACCTCCATCAGGTTGCAAACTGAAAATAATTTTTGTCTGCATCTAGCTCTGAAAAAATATTTGGCCTTCTAGCAGTGTGTGGGACTTTCTCTATTAGTCCATCTATACTGACCTCCATCAGGTTGCAAATTAAAAATAATTTTTATCTGCATCTACCTCTGATAAAATATTTGGGCTTCTAGCTGTGTGTGGGACTTGTTCTATTAGTCCATCTATACTGACCTCCATCAGGTTGCAAACTGAATATAATTTTTTTCTGCATCTACCTCTGAAAAAATATTTGGCCTTCTAGCAGTGTGTGGGACTTTCTCTATTAGTCCATCTATACTGACCTCCATCAGGTTGCAAACTGAATATATATTTTTTCTGCATCTACCTCTGAAAAAATATTTGGGCTTCTAGCTGTGTGTGGGACTTTCTCTATTAGTCCATCTATACTGACCTCCATCAGGTTGCAAATTGAATATAATTTTTTTCTGCATCTAACCCAGCCAATAGTTTTGGCCTAATACCACAGTTTGGCCACTCAGCTCTGCTCGGTTCCCATCCATTGTTTTTTTGTGCAAACAACTCCAGAGTTGTGAATTAGTTAACCACCAAAATGAGTGGAAAAAGGCCTGCTGCTGGTGGAAAGGGGAATAGGCGTGTTGGGAAGGGGAAAAAAGGTTGTGTCCGTGGGGTAGGTGTTAAAGCAACAGTAACATCTGCAGAAGAAAGACCATCTTCCAGCCAAACTAAAATGTCTACTTCTTTTAGCGGACAATGTGATAAGATCCCTTTCTTACGGCCACGCCAATCGCTACAAATTCCAGATGAGGCACAAAAACAGCAGGTGCTTCAACGGATATCAAGTGCTCCTTACCGTCTGAGTATGAGGTAGAACAGATGGTTGAGTCTGCAGAGCTGTTTACTCATACTATAGCCTGGAATCAGAGGTCGACTCCAGCGCTTCTGTGAATCCAGACGAGGAAATGATCTGCACTGATGCCCAGAATCTTTATGAATCGGATCCAGGACCAGACGCAGAAGGTTCTGACCATAATGTAGACCCTCATTCCCAAACTGTAACTCCTGTTGGTGGAGACAATGAGGAAGACGATGATGAGACTCAAATACCTGATTGGAGCGACAACTTTAGTTTTTTGTCAGGGCAGGAACAGGTTGGCTCTGAGGACGACGGGTGTGATAACGCACAGGGTGATGATGATGAGGTTGGAGATCCCACTTACTGTCAACCCACAGTCAGCCAAGAGATGAGGTCAGCAGAGGAGGTGGAGGAAGATGCTAGTGACGACGAGGTCAGGTTGCGCCTTCCTGGACAGAGACGTAGTACTGGAAGCACGTTAACAACTGCATCCTCAAACACAACTCTGCCTCTCACCACAAGTCGTGGTGGCTCTTCAGGTCGCATGGGTGCTAAGCCTTGCATAGCCTGGGCATTTTTTCAGATCGATAAAGATGACCCAACTCGTGTTATCTGTAACATTTGTCAGCAAAAGCTAAGTAGAGGCCAAAAAATACATAGTTTGAGTACTTCATGCATGAACCGGCACATGGACATGAAGCATAAGTTGCAGTGGGAAGCTCAGTGTGCTACAATGCGGCCTAGCCGGCCGGGCCAACCACCGTCTGCCATATCTTGTGCATCCACGGCCTCTTCATCCTCTGTGACTGGGGGGACAGCAGTCACACCTGTTTTGGGGCGCAGACCTGCCACCTCTTTACCCGCAACAGCCAGATCATCATTTTCTTTGGAGGTGGTAACACCAGCTGGTGTTGAGCGCTGTCCGACATCGATAGCACCACCTTTGGATCAAGGCAACCTAACATGTCCGTCTGCATCTTCCTCACAGACCGGCAGTTTGCCGGGGACACCCTTATCAACCCCGTCTAAGCACAATAGCCAGCCCTCGGTCCCTCAGATGTGGACAAGTAAAAGACCATTTCCTCCTAGCCATGAGAAAGCTAAGAGGTTGAATTTCACCATCTGCAAGCTCTTGGCTACAGAAATGCTGCCTTTCCGCCTGGTGGACACAGAGGATTTTCGAGACCTTATGTCCGTCGCAGTGCCCCAGTACCAGATGCCCAGTCGGCACTACTTCTCAAAGAAAGGTGTGCCTGCTCTCCACCAGCATGTCGCACACAACATCACCGCTTCTTTGAGAAACTCTGTGTGTGACAGGGTGCATTTCACCACAGACACTTGGACGAGTAGGCATGGACAGGGGCGTTACATGTCGCTGACTGGGCACTGGGTAACTATGGTGACAGCAGGACAAGGGGCTGCTGTCCAAGTCTTGCCGTCCCCACGAGTTGTGCGTCAATCCTCTTTATGTCAAAGTTCCTCCACTGCTTCTGCCTCCTCAACCTCCTCTCGGTCTTCCACCTGCACCCAAAGCCTGTCTGGTCATGCCACAAGCTTTCTAACTGCGCAGAAGGGATCCTGCACACCTCCTTACTATGCTGGCAGTAGGGCTCAACGTCATCAGGCGGTTTTTACTTTGAAATGTCTGGGAAATGTGAGTCACACAGCTGAGGAGTTGTGGTCAGCTCTGGAGAACCAATTTCATGAATGGTTGTCTCCACTGGACCTGAAACCAGGGAAGGCCGTGTGCGACAATGCTGCAAACCTGGGTGCGGCCCCTCGCCGGGGCAATGTCACACACGTGCCTTGTATGGCTCACGTGTTGAACCTGGTTGTCCAGCAATTTTTAGCCCACTATCCCAGACTAGATGGCCTTCTGCAGAGGGCACGGTCGCTGTGTGCTCACTTCCGCCGTTCGCATCCCGCAGCTCAGTGACTTACATCTCTACAGAAGTCGTTGGGCCTGCCACTTCACCGGCTAAAATGCGATGTGCCTACCCGGTGGAATTCAACTCTGCACATGTTGCAGCGACTGTGGCAGCACCGACAAGCCCTGGTGCAATACGTTCTAACGTATAGCCTGGGCCAATGAGATCTGGAGGTGGGGCAAATCACGCTGGAGGAGTGGTCTCAGATCAGGGACCTATGCACCCTTCTGCACAGTTTTGAAATGGCGACGAAGATGTTTAGTGCTGACGATGCCATTATCAGCATGACTATTCTGGTGATTTACATGCTGGAGCACATGTTAAACAGAATTCGGAGTCAGGTGGTGGCACAAGAGGAGGTGGAGGAAGTAGAGGAGGAGGAGTTGTATGCGGAAGGGCTAACATCTGCAAGGTCCAGACGGTCGGCAGCACCAAGGCGGCAGGCATGTGAGGGTGGGGGAGATGGTTTTACCAGGGCGCATGGTAGCAGCCAAACTAGTGAGGAAGGTGCAGGAGCCCAGGAAGAAGTGGAGGACGAACTGATGGAAGACTCATCAGATGAGGGAGACCTTGATCACATTTCTGTTGTGCGAGGTTGGGGGGAGAGGACAGAGGAAGGAAGCATGATTGTTACCTCGCCACCAACACAACAGGGACTTGGTGCTCCTGGATGCGCAACACACATGAGTGCCTTCTTGCTGCACTACCTGCAACATGACCCTCGAATTGTGAGAATTAGAAATAATCCTGACTACTGGGTTGCCACACTGTTAGATCCCCGGTACAAAAGTAAATTTGCAGAAATTATTCCTGCCATAGAAAGGGATGCACGCATGCAGGAGTATCAGCAGAGACTGTTGCAGAATCTTACATGTGCTTTTCCACAAAACACCAGTGGTGCACGTAGTGAATCTCACAGTTCCAACTTGCCAACCGTGGGACCGTCAAGTGTTCAGCACTCAAACCGTAACAGAACCACAGTATCTGCTGGTAACATCAATTTTGCGGAATCATTTCACCACTTTTTTAGCCCATCCTTTGCAAGGCCACAGGAGACAAGAAGTCTGACACATAGTCAACGCCTAGAGACGATGGTACAGGAGTATCTCCAAGTAAACATTGAAGCCATGACTGTGTCACTGGACCCTTGCTCTTTTTGGGCTTCCAATCTGGATAAATGGCCGGAACTAGCCACTTACGCCTTGGAGATCTTGTCATGCCCCGCAGCCAGCGTTCTGTCTGAACGTGTGTTCAGCGCTGCTGGTGGTGTGCTGACAGATAAGCGCACGCGGCTCTCCACTGATAATGTAGACAGACTCACGTTCATAAAGATGAACAAATCATGGATCCGAAATGACTTTTCTACCCCTGTGTCATCCTGGGGAGAGTAAAAGCTTGATGATTGGTTAAAATCACCCAACCAACCGTTTTAAGCTTTCAAATTACTAATCATGTTTATCTGTATCTTGACTGGAAAATAATTTGGGCTTTGTAGCAGTGTGCAGCACTAATCCTATTAGCCCATCTATACTAAGCTCCACCAGATTTAAAATTAATAATAATTTGTAGCTGCATCTAGCCTGGAAAATAATTTTGGGGCTCCGAGATGCGCAAGACACATAAGTGCCTTCTTGCTGCACTACCTGCAACATGACTCTCATATTGTCAGAATTCAAAGTAATCATGACTACTGGGTTGCCACACTCTTAGATCCCCCAAACTTTTCGATCAACCTTTTCATTTTAATAAAGACCAAAAAAATGGTCATTTTTGAAATTATAAGCATTAGCAGGTTATTAGAAACTGAAATCAAACAGTTTTCAACTCAAAACTTTATTCTAGGTGATGTTACATTTTCACATAGGACCCCTTGTTCGAAAGGAGCTTCTGAACTCTCTCGTCCATTGAATTTGTCAGGTTTTGGATGGTTTCTGCTTCAATTGTTTTGCATGAGGACAGAATACCCTCCCAGAGCTGTTGCTTAGATGTGAACTGCCTCCCGCCATCATAGACACTCCTTTTGATGATGCTCCAGAGGTTCTGAATGGGGTAGAGGTCAGGGGAGCATGGGGGTCACACCATAAGTTTGTCCCCTTTTATGCCCATATCAGCCAGAGATGCAGATGTTTTATGTGCAGCATGAGATGGTGCATTATCATGCAAAAAAATGATCTTGCTGTGAAATACATGGTTCTTCTTCTTGAACCATGGCAGGAAGTGCTGTTTGAGAAAATCCACATACATTATGGAGTTCATCTTTAGCGCCTTCAGGGATCCTAAAGGGGCCGACAATCTCTCTCCCCATGATTCCAGCCCAAAACATTACTCCACCTCCTCCTTGTTGGCGCTGTAGCCGTGTTTGCGTGGGGTGTCCATCAACCAGCCATCCTCCACTCCATCCATCTGGACCATCGAGCGCTGCACAGCACTCATCCGTGAACAAAACAGTTTTGAAATCAGTCTTCATGTAATGTTTGGCCCACTGGAGCCGTTTCTGCTTGTGTGAAGTGGATAGAGGAGGTCGACAGGATGGCATATGCACAGCTGCAAACCTCTGAAGGACCCTGCATCTTGTTGTTCGGGGGACGTTGGAGGCACCAGCAGCTTCAAAAACTTGTCTGCTGCTATGACAAGGCTTTTTTGCCGCTGCTCTTTTAACCTGACGTAATTGCCTGTAGGAAAGAGTCCTCAATTTGCCCTTATCAGCACGCACACGTGTGTACTGTGAATCAGCTACATACTTCTTGATTGCCAAGACACTTCATCCTGATTATCGCACAATGTTGATTGTAGTCATGCCTTGACCTAAACACTCCACAATTTGTTGCTTCTCAGCAGCCGACACATCCTTTTTCTTTCCCATTTTGGCAGAAAATGTAGGCTGCTTAATAATGTGAGACAGCCTTCTTAAGTAGTCTTGCCTTTCATTGGACACACCTGCCAAACTAATTAGCACAGGTGTCTGCAATTGCTTACAGTGATATAAAGAGCCCTGACACACATCACCATCAATGAGTTTAACTGACAAACAAACAAATTCTTCCCTTATCACTCCTAAACACTTTTTGCATAATAATTTGGAACACAGTGTACATGTGCTTTTCCACAAAACACCAGTGGTTCACGTAGTGAATCTTACAGTTCTAACTTGCCAACCGTGGTCTGTATGGAGTTGTTCAATAAAGGGCCCAAAATTAAGATAACATAGATGGGAGAGGTCTCTATGAATAGGAATTCCTAAGTATTTGATACCCTGTGAGGGCCAGGCAAAGGGAAAGTTGGACTGGATGGAATCCTATATGGATTTGGGGAGGAAGACATCGAGGGCCTCAGACTTCGCTGCATTGATTTTAAAATTTGACCATGTAACAAAGTGATCTATTTCAGCCATAACAGCATGGATGGATATATGTGATTGAGTGATATATACTAGTACATCATCAGCAAATAGAGAGCACTTGTACTCGGTGCCTCCCACCTCAATCCACCTAATATTGGGGTTATGGCGAATTGATGAGAGCAGGTGCTCCGTCACTAGGATGTATAAGAGAGGGGACAGAGGACATCCCTGCCTTGTCCCATTGGTGATTGTGAAAGGTGATGAAAATGTTCTGATGCACCCCCTGGGCCTTGGGACACCCGGAGCCGGACCCTTTTTGGTGGATGCTGGTGGTTGTAGTCTTCGTGGCGGCGACCCGGTTCCGTGGCTCAGGGTGGTCAAACCAGTGGCGGAACTATTTATGTGGTTTTGATGTTTAAATGTCCGACTACGCCACCCGTGGATTGCGGTCAGAGTGAACCGCCGCTGCAGGGCAGACCGCTGAGGCTGGTGTTGTGGGTGCAGCAGAGCGTAGCATAACTCCCCACGGGAGGAGTATAGCCTCAGGGCAGTGTATGCGGAGGATGGGGGTGATGGTGCAGGGCAGCAGCAGTAACGACACGGAGTCAGTGATGCAGTCCAGGGCCTTTACTCACAGTTCTTATTATCCAGACCACGTCTGCAGGTAACGGCTACCCACGTCGTACTGTGCTCACCAGGTGAGGGGCTCAGACAACTCCCAGATAACTTTGGAGCGCTTCACAGGACCCCCTTTGTGTGTCCTTTGTCTGGCCTTTCTTACCAACCCTTCTGTCCGGCTGCCTCGGGCCTCCTCTTGGTAAACTTGGCGCCAGTTTCCCTGAACCTATGTGCTGCCCTCCTAGCGGGTGTAGCGAGGGGCTGCGCCACATAAAATGTCACAGCCTCCGGTTTCTAGCTGAGGGTCGTTTCCTGCCTCCACTAGTTTCGGGGACCGGTCTCCCCCTTTGGCCTGACCCCTCCATGCAGGTGGATTCGGGCGTGCGGTGGCGACTCGCCCGTCCGCACCCCTGGGATCACTTCGTTCCTCGTTCCTGGAGCCTTCTCCGCTCCTCTTCCTTCCTTCTCCCTCTTCCAGGCCTGGGCCTCTGTTACTAGGCCCGCCTTCGGAGCAGAGCTCATGCAGAGTCCCTGCTCCCTGCCACTTCTGCTCAGAATTCTCTGCACTGAACTAAGATGGTGCTCACCTTTTATACTCCCTTCTCAATGCACCCAGGAACTGCTTCCTCCCTGCTCCTGCACTACAGGGTTCCCCTTCCTCAGTGTTCCCTCCCCCCACTCCAGCCAGGGACAGGGACTGTCGTGCCCATCTCAGGGGCATATTGGTCGCCCTGCCCCACGGCAATGTGGTGCAATGCATGCAGGTGTCGGGTCCTGATCCACACTCCATCCTTACCTGAGAGTGAGATATCACACCTCTGGGTGAGGTGCAATACCTCTGTAGCAACCGAGCCCTCAGGGTGCTACAGTTCCATTTATCTTCAGCCTAGGTGACATATTGCGATACAGGGCCGTGATTTTGGCTATAAAAGGGTCCCCTAGACCTAGCTTTTTAAGAGAATCATATATGGCGTGCCAGGAGACTCTATGGAATGCTTTCTCAGCATCCAACGAGAGTATCTAATTACAAATTTTTAACTGCATCTAGCCCAGGAAATACTTTGTGCCTAGTAGCAGTGTCTGCTAGTCAGCGGATTATTCCGGCTGTTAAGCAAGCTACACCACCTGTAGTTTGGACACTTAATTTTTTCAAAGGAAATGCTTCGGGACCACGGGATACTCAGTGAAGAGCATCAGGAGGCACCCCAAGGCATAGGGGCTGGGACTGGCAGTAGGATGCCTTGCGGTGGACAGCCGAGCTCGATCCTTATAAAAGCTTTTTAACTGCAGCAGCTTTAGTGGACGCTACTGGAGCTGGAATTACGCGGCTGCTGGCATGAGACTTGCCCTCCAATAGATCCTTGTAAATGGATTTAAAGTGTATTCATTCAAATTAGAGAGACAATTTAAATTAAAAAGCTTAGAGCTGCCTCCACCACAGGGGGGCTCGCTCGACCCACCAGCGGACAGGCACCAGTATTGGGAGAGGGGGGCTGGCCGTCAGGGTTCACCGCGGCTCTGGCACAAACCCGGCGACACGGAGGTGGCACGGGCAGGAGCGGACTGAACGTGTCGGCTTCTCACTTTTTGGATTTTAGAAGGGCATGACATGCCTATATCTGTGTCTCCCCCTCCTTTTACTCCTCCACCTCTTTTCTTTTCTCATGACTATATGTACTTGTCACTTTTCCATGTGTTAGTTGTGTCTTCTGAGCAGTTTGTCAGCTTTTGGACACCTTTGAAGGTGTTTTCTATGTGTTTCTATGTGTTTTTGTTTGCCTGCCATTGGTTTTAACGGTGTTCGAAGGTGTTCGACGAACAGTTCGACGAACACACGGGTGTTTGACGAACCGAACCGAACTCGAACACTACGGGGGTGGCTCAACACTATTATTAACTTTTGTACTGTCTTATTTATCCATAATGGTTTCTTTTTATTCCTGGACATTTTATTACCAGAGGGTATCTATTTTCTACAGGATTCTAGTAATATTTCCTTGAACATGACCCATTTACGTTCGGTATCCCCAGTTACCATGACATGGCTCCAGTCTACAAGTTTAAGCTCTTCCCTTAATTTGTTGAAATCAGCTTTCCTAAAGTTCCAGGTTTTTGCATTTCTTTTTTGAAATGTTTTATTAAATATTACGTTGAAACTTACCATATTATGGTAAGAACCCATCTATAACTGTACTATAATCTCTAATATATTCTACCTCTAAATAGTTACCATATAGCGGTAATATCGGTGTTGGTCTATGTATTGTGATTTATTTTCAATAATGGCACAGTTATCTGCTGAAGTTCCCCAATACCCACAATTAGGCTGCAACTGTAGTTGTAATCAGGGTTACCTGGTTAGGGACCCACTTCGATGTTTCATCCCTCCTGAGCTGAGCCCTTTAGCTATGCCCCTGCTTCATAGGCATAAGCATGTGCCACTGTGGCAAAAATTGTGTAAAAAATTTGGTGCAAATTTCTGGCACAACGTAAGCTAACAAATAGGTAGTGTACACATAGGCCTCGGATGTCAGTGATTTTTCTCAAATGCAAAAATGGATCAATTTTCATTGGACTTTTGCATCTAACTTTTACTGATTTTTTGTTCCACTACTGTGTGGGGACTACTGTGGGGGCCATTATACAGTGTGAGAGCAAATGTGGAGTCCATTATACTGTTTGGGGGTCATCATACATTGTGGGGGGCCTCCATACAGTGTGGGGGCCCTAAGACAGTGTGAGGTCTACTGTGAGGGCCATAATACAGTGTGTGGGCCATTATACAGTTTGGGGCCTGCTGTGTGAGCCATTCTACAGTGTGGGGGCTACTGTGGGGCTATTATACAGTGTGTGAGCTATTATACAATGTGGGGGTCATCATACACATCTGAATGCAGTCCGATTTCTATGGGCTGACAGAATAGAGAAGATGGAGAAATTTTTACCTCCATCTTCTTCTCATCCAAGAGAATCAGATCACACCAAGCTCACACTCTGATCAAACTCTGATCAGAGTTTGATCATAGTGTGATTTGCATAATTGGACCGATTCTCAGGAGTGAATACATGCTCATCTGCACCTGCCCTTATGGTCAGTACTCCCTGCTGATTCCCCTTGGATCACTCTCTAGCATTTGACACTCCGGATCACCAGCTTCTCTTTACTATGCTCGGCTTTATTGGCCTTAAGGACACCGCTCCCTCTTCATTCTCCTCTTACCTCTCTGATAACACCTTCACGATATCATTTTCCCTCTCTTCTTCCCCTCCCCTTCCCCTTACTGTTGGGTTTCTCAGGGTTTAGTCCTAGGTCTCCTTCCTTATTTTCTTTACACAGCCTATTGGACAAACCATCAGCAGATTTGGCTTTGAACACCATCTCTATTAGTTCTGTACCACCCTATGTCTCCTTACATCTCCTCTCTCATCTCTAAATACCATCCTATCCGTACTTTCTGTTCTGCTAATGCTCTAGGACTAATATTCTCTATAAACCAAACCTCTCTCTACCGTCTCCAGGACTTCTCTTGTGCTATGCCAATTCTCTAGAATGCTCTACCCCAGACAATCAAGTTATTTCCCAGTATCCCCAGCTTTAAGTATGCCTTAAAATGTCAGTGTCCAGTGAACCAAGTGTTCCGGATTGTTTTACAGAAAAGCCCAAATAGGTAACGTGCTGAACGCAGCATCTACCGCTAGTTTCTGTGTACACCCTGGGTGCTTCACTGGACACGGTGTCCTCTCCTCTTTCCCTTCTCTACTTATGCATTCGGTACGCTGAGGAAAGTTGATTTGCGACCGAAACATCTCTTTTTGTACTTGTTATATGGACTGCAATTAAAATCAAGAAATACGTTCATTTTGAGTGCCAAGTTTTTTCATATCTTTTATAAGTTTCAGAGGAGCACATAAAATGTTATCCAACTGTGTCCAGGATTCTATTACATTTACATCAATGTAAAAACTACTCAAATTTTTCCAATTAACTTGTTCTTAATGTAAAATTTATGAAAAATTGATTCATTATCAGAATTTAATATATCTCACACAGGAACGGACATATCAGTGATGCAACCTGTGCAGCTGCACAAGAACCCAAGAGGTAAGGGAGCTACGATCACCATCAAAACCTCCAAAACCAGCTTCTGACATAGACAGAACTACATGGATCCTCTTATATTTGTGTTCACCACTAATTTTGCGTATAGCGTAAATGAAATAAATAAAGTGTAAAAAAAAAAAGGTGCAAAGCTGTCAAAGTGGAGATTGGAACTAAAAAAGTTAATGTGCCTGCCTGCATAATGAACCGGATGGTTAGCAGCTAGAGCAGCCCACCAGGTCCTAAAGAGTCAGTGATTACCGGGTATTATCTTTTAGGATTTAGTACTTTAGTTTTTTTCGGGCCGTGTAATGAAAAATGTAAGCAGGTGAATAACTTCTAATACATAAGACCAGATTCAAAGTGGTTAGCACTGTTACTTTCCAGTGCTGAGGTCCTAGGTTGAAATACAACCAAGCACATCTTCATGGAGATTGTATGTATAATCCTTGTCTGTTTTATATTTTCCTCCCAGATTTCAAAGACATGCTGATATGGAATTACAATGTGAGCCCCACTGGGGACAGTGACCAGGGTTCCCAAGTTGAGTTTTTATTTTTTGTGGACAACTTATCAAAAAATCACAGACAGAAAAGATTATTTATGGACACATTGTAAATCCATAATGTCATTATGATTATAAGTGATCCATGTTTACAGCCCATAATCCTGATATGGAGATATCAGCTGAATTCTCTATAAACTGTAAAATGATGATAATTAGAGTCAAGATAATCTGCATAATTTTCTTCTGTTTCAAAAAAATCATGGATGCCTTAAAAAAATTTTTACGGACTAGGCAAAAAAGTGCTCCATTCTTCCGGACTATCCTGGAATTTCTGGAGGTTGGCAACCCTGACAGTGGGTTAAGACAATGTCCTTGCTCTCATGACAAGTGGCTCGGCCTCCTTCCCCTGGTGCAGGTGCAGTAACATCATTGCACTGCCCATGATGGGTCGCTGGCATCTGTTACTGGTATAGTGGGCCTCTAATAGGCCTGCAACTTGTATAGCTAGCGCAGGGCAGGGAGCTAGTCTCTCTTACTGTGCAATAGTTTTCACGGGTATATGTGTCCAAGGATGCACATCCAGTGAAAAATAATGCGGGCCCACTGTGGGACTGGTCACTGTCTCAATCAATGAAAGTTAAATTTTTATGCCCCTGGCTCGGAAGATCCAACAAAATCCCCAAAAAACCTGAAAGTTTCAATTATTCACTGGTACGACTGAGTGATGCCAAAGACTGATAGACACACTGTAACAATATGTTGTTTAAAAGACGAACTTCAATGCCAAATTCTACGATATCACTTACACGTCATATCTATTTCACATATAACATTTTTGCGGTTTATTAGTAATTTCTAGTTTTACATTAACTTTATTTATAGAAAATCACAGAAACTCTTTTAGCAACTGAATACACCAAGTACAGCTATTATCCATTACTACATTAGTTTAACCACAAAATGACAACATCTGCAACATCTACAAGGCAAGTAAATAGCCTGAACGCAAGCCAACATCAGTGCAGTTCTAAAGCATTTTGTTAGACTTCTCAATGGTCTGAACAGGCCAATCTGGTAACATGAATTATTGGCAATTGCATAATCCTGGAGGGACCATAGTTCACAGAAAACATTCAAGCTACATGTGCGTGAATGATAGAGAGGGGCAGAAAGGTTACAAACAGCATGATATTTCTGGTGGAAGACGGGTGTTAATCTGCTTTGGGTTAGTGTTGTGTCGGAAACATGAATTCCCGCAAGTCAAAAGAACTGCTCGTCTAAAATTCAATTAAAGGTCTCCCACCAAAAGACAAATTGTTCGTCCAAGACTGGTCCCAGTTGAAACACTTTGTCAGGATTAGTTGTAGCTGGATTATTTTATATCTACAATTCCCTACTGAGAAGTGCTGATCAGAACAAGAATGATGGCATCTTCTGCAGACCTACTGCATGAAGGGACTATTTCACCTTTGGACCCCCGGCATCCTCTGACACATTTATTTCTATTATTTTGAGAGAGGTGTTTATTCAGAAATACCTGCGTTATAAAAATCACTATGGTGTACTGCTATTTCTGCAAAAATGTTATTGTGGTTACTGTCGTATTCCGTAAATCCCATATGGTTTACAGATAAAAAAAAATGTTTAAAGAAGTCTAAATAAGTAAATCCTAAATTATTTTTAGTTAGAGGTTATAGGTGTAACATTGTCTAGTAATAATAATAATCACAATTTATTTAGAAAAATAAAGAAAAGAAAAAAAAATAGTAAAAATTCACCCCTTGTGTCCTATCACAGTTCATTGCACTGGGGTACCTTCTTATCTTGGAGGTATTATAACATTGTAATACTGAGTTTTTTGGTTCAAGAACACTCATTGGTTCTTGCAGTAACTAAAATTAGAAGATTTATTTTTGGCCAGTGTCCATAATAAAAACTTTTCTTTTTAGCTGGATTAGCTTGCACACAATATTAAGATCCAGGTACAGTTTAAAGAAAATTCTTCTAATCTGCATACTTGCCTATTCTCACAAAATGACAAAGGAGGTCTCCCAATTTTCTGGGAGTTTTTCTACAAGCTATAAAGTCAATATCTTTATACCGAAAGAGAATAAGGGTCTGTGCACATGATCCTTTCTGGCAGCGCTTTGAACGCAGCATACTTTATGTTGCGTCCAAAGCGCTGCACGCAGGTGAATCCGCATGTGTTCATTGAACTCCCCTGATAGGTGGATTACTTGTAAGGGGGCTTGATTTGTCGTGGGAGTGGATGTTATCTAGAACATTGCACTATGCGCCCAGAGTGGCTTCAAATTTATAATTTTTAGACTGTCAAGTCTAAATTTACACTGTGTAAAAATAAGACAGGATTAGTAAATCTGCCCCAATATTCTGGGCCTGGCTCATAAAAGCTTTAATGCCAGTCTTCTGGTGCAAAAAGTTTTAAAAAGTCGCATCATTTTGGCATAACTGTCAGCTGCACAAAAATTATGCAACTTTTGGCATTCTCACATCATTTTTGCCCACCTTTGACAAATTGGCCAAAGCTAGGGCGGGGCGGGGGCGTAGAAATCACCACTTATCAAATTCATGACTAACGGTGGTGTTCTCTACACCACAAACCTTACTCCAGAGGGGACTGGCTCTAATTAGAAGTAACAAACCAGCAAGGGTGCGTGCACTCGGCCAGTAAAAGCTGCGGATTGGACGCAGCGCATTTGCGCTGCGTGCAATCCGCAGCGGACAGATGTTACACATCTACATGTTACACATCTAATGTTACACACATTAAGTAGTAAGCTCTTACTGAGCATACATTGGAATTGACAACTGGGGGTTCTCAAACGAAGCATCATCAAACTGGAAATAGGTAAAAGAAAAATAAAAAAAATAAAGCTGTTAGATTAGAGATGGAAAGGTAGGGACTTTTTAATTACTGTAACCATATTAGCAAAACTATTATATTAATTATTTACTATTTTAATTAAACCATACTAGAAAAACGAATATATTATTAAAATAAATAGAGACATTTAGGATGAAAATCAATATTGGTTTCGGACCACCTCCTTAATTGGTTGTTATAATATGACATATAATAAATATTGAGTTAGAAAGGAGACATTCATTTAGGGGAAACGTATCTCTCACGCTATTAGCTTAACCCTTAGTAGACCTTTGAAGTAATAGCACTGCACAAGCAAGAGTTCTCAGAAGATCTGTATAGTGCTTCTACAGCATTCTGATCGCGTGCCCTCTACTATTGTGCCAGTGCCACCAGGAACAGTACTGCCACTGAAATACAGTACATCTCTATCAGAGAGGTTAGAGAGCCCTCTGATTTCCATCATTTACCCCTTGTATGTGTGAGAGTGTGAAATGTGATAACAGCTGGAGAGCTCTAGGACCCTGTGACTTTTGCATGGCTGGGCTCAGAGGAGGGGCAGGGCTAGAAACTGTGTGTGTATTTTGAGAGGTCTGATGTGTGAGTCTAGACAGGAAGTCTGAGAGAAGGAGCTGCAAGAAGACGCTGTCTTTACTCTCTTCTGTGTGGAGTTTGTTGACCCCTATCCCTGTTTAAGGACAAGTGCTGAGCTGGGGAAGCTGTGTGGCTCTGTGGAGTTTTGTGAAAGTCCATGCTGAGTGGATTATAGACTTTGTGCTTGGGGAGTCACTGTCGGGTGATGAAGAGGCTGAGCAATCCATCTCTGTGACTGAACACGTGTATGGTGTACTGGATAACAGTGAGAGACTTCGGGAGGAAAGACGATTTCTGGTGCTATTTCCACTGAGAGGATATTGACAAGACTTTGTGAAGAGGTCTTCCCAGACCTTAATCTGAGGCTACAGGACTTAAGTCCCCGGCGTGTGGGCTCGGCATCGGCCGACAAGACAAGGAATTTTTGCTGTTTTGTGAACTTTGTTTTTGTTTTGGCGCCAAAGTTTTCCGGGACTAGCTGCAGCCACCGCGATTCACAGGCCTGTGATAGACTGCATCCGAGGTTAACGGTACCATAACTTTAAGATATCCGGATATCCTAATAATAAGAGCAATTGATATAGTTTCATGCATTATTATTGTTTATAATGGTAGGATTGTATGCAGTGTGCCATCTCACGGGGTCCCCATATACCGCCCTCACTAGTCTGACACTGTTTTTAGGTAAAATTGTTCCAGATCTTTAGAATAATTTACATGAGCTGGAAACCTTGAGATTGGCACATTGATTTCAGCTCTTGCTGATTGTGTGTATCTAGTAGAGGTAGTGTCTCAGGCAGAACCTAAGACTGATTCATCCAATACTGAATTTTAGTCTAATCTCTGTTTTAGTAAAGAAAGTGTTGTTTATTTCTGTCTCTGTCTCAGTTTGTGACTCACTGGATCTCTCTCGGACCACCGGTCATTACATATGTACAAGATGAAAGCAAACGGGGATCACCTTTGATTAAGTCATATGATGATATCTATACTCTACCATCTTTTTATGCATTACAGTCAAAATCTAAGTTAATATAGATGAATTATTTGCACTCAATTTATCCACACAAGCAGCTTCTATGACCAACACGTGTCTAATGAATAGGAACTAAGTCGTAATACCGGTAACAGCTCTCGTACAAGAGAGACAGTGTTTATTGGTGAGAACAGACCCTATTTTTTAATCTCATAAATCCCTTTAATACCACAGAAACATGTGAGTAAACTTGTTCTTGATATTTTTATTGTGAATCTATTTGTACTCACAGATGTCAATGGTGAGCGAGCACCAAAATGTGAGCTTTGGAGCATGTTCATGGATGCAGCTACTATGTTAGCGCTGGATTGTAATTACATATCATAACTTTTATTATACTGAACTACGTGGCTGTGTAGACGAGATAGGCAACGTTTGTCAAGGAGATTTGTAAAAGTGGTAAATGCAAGAGTTTCTGGCAATAGCTTGTAAAGTACACAGCACAGGCTTTTATCAGCTGGTACTGATGTTAGGATGATGATTCTGTAGTTAGTGGGTCAAATCCAGATGAACCCCCCTCCATGCGAGAAACGACTAGTCACACACTCCGTGCACAGAATACAATCCACCAACCAACATCACACCTGGAAGCGCACTCTGTCTCAGCCGCACCATGGACATACAGTACAGACCAAAAGCTGGAAGCTGCATGTTAAAATACACCATTGCAGTTACATGCATTTGGGTCCATTAGTTAGCAAGATGGACCACAATGTGTGAAGCCAATGACTCAAGTTTACATACCCTGGCAGAATTTTTTCTTTCTTGGCCTTGTTTCAGAGAATATGAATGATAACTAAAAAACTTTTTCTCCACTCATGGTTATTGGTTGGGTGAAGTCACTTAATGTCAAACTACTGTGCTTTCTCTTTTTAAATCTTAATGACAACCAAAAACATCCAAATGACCCTGATCAAAAGTTCACATACTCTGGTGATTTTGCCCTGATAACATGCACAGAATTTGACACAAATGGGTTTGAATGGCTAGTAAAGGTAACATCCTCACCTTTGACCTGTTTGCTTGTGTGTGTGCATAAAAGCTGAGTGAGTTTCTGGCATACAGACAGGCTCTTGCATCTTTCATCCAGCCACTGACGTTTCTGGATTGCGAGTCATGGGGAAAGCAAAAGAATTGTCAACGGATCTATGGGAACAGGTAGTTGAACTGTATAACACAGGAAAGGGATACAAAAAAATATCCAAGGAATTGATAATGCAAGTCAGTAGCGTTCAAACTGTGATTAACAAATGGAAAATCAGGGGCTCTGTAAAAAACAAACCACAGTCAGGTAGACCACCAAAAATTTCAGCCAACACTGCCAGGAAAATTGTTTGGGATGCAAAGAAAAACCTACAAATAACATCAGCAGAAATTCAGGAGTGGACTCTCTGAACACTAGCGGTGTGGCTGTTTCAAGATGCACAACAAGGAGGCACTTCTGGAACAAGGTAATTTGGAGTGATGAGACCAAAATTGAACTTTTTGGCCACAACCGTAATCGTTACATTTGGAGAGAGGTCAACAAGGCCTATGATGAAAGGAACATCATTCCTACAGTAAACCACGGAGGTGGATCGCTGATGTTTTGGGGATGTGTGAGCTACAAAGGCACAGGAAACTTGGTAAAAGTTCAAGGAAAGATAAATGCAGCAAATTTGCACTCTTCAGCCCAGAAGCTGCGCATGGGACGTACTTGGATGTTCCAACATGACAACGATCCAAAACACAAGGCCAAGTCGACCTGTCATTGGCTACGGCAGAACAAAGTGAAGGTTCTGGAGTGGCCATCTCAGTCTCCTGACCTCAATATCATTGAGCCACTCTTGGGAGGTCTCAAGTGCACAGTTCATGCTAGACAGCCCAGGAATTTACAAGAACGGGAGGCTTTTTGCCAAGAAGAATGGGCAGCTTTACCATCTGAGAAAATAAAGAACCTCATCCACAACTACCACAAAAGACTTCAAGCTGTCATTGATGTTATAGGGGGCAATACACGGTATTAAGAACTGGGGTATGTGAACTTTTGATCAGGGTTTCTTGGCTGATTTTGGTTGTCATTAAGATTTAAAAAGAGAAAACACAGTAGTCTGACAATAAATGGCTTCACCCAACCAATAACCATGAGTGGAGAAAAAGTTTTTTTGTTATCATTCACATTCTTTGAAACAAGGCCAAAAAGGAACAATTCTGCCGTGATATGTAAACTTTTGAGCACAACTGTATCTTACCAAATTCCTAATTTGCTGCATTTCTATACCTACAAATCTGTCTTTTGCTGACAGATGAGCTTTTATTGCTGGGACTCAAAGCAATCAACTATAAGATCTTTAAAAATTGAAATCAACTCTATCCTTTCCTAAAAGGGTTACCAGTGGGGAAATGGAGCATTGCACAATTTTCATTTAAAGTGACCCCACTGGTCACCACAAAAAAATCCTAATAAATACATAATGAATTGCAAAGATGCACAGTACAATTTTTTAAATGTTTCTCATCATTTCTGTAAATGGCTGCCATCTTCGCAGTCTACTATATGCACATCGTGCTTTGGAAGTCTGAGACACTAACCTCTGATCACGGCTACTCCATCCAGCAGTAGGGGGTAGAATCTTGCATTCCCAAAGCATAATTGTCATAGCAGCTCACAATGCCATTGTGTGTGTGTAGCACCCTGAGGATTCGGCTGCTACAGGAGTATTGCACCTCAAGCCAGAGGTGTGATATTCCACTCCCGGGCAGGGATGGAGTGTGGAACTGAGCTCAGATAGACTGCATGCACTACATACATCCCATTTCAGAGGAGCAGGCCGACGGTACTCCCACTTAGAAATGTGCAGGTACAACCGAGCCTGTTCCTGGCTGGAGTGGGAGGGGGGTGGTACATCCCATGTAGTGTAGGGGCAGATAGGGGGAGCAGTCTGGGTAGTGATAGGAGCTCATTGGGTGCTGGTCACCTGAGCTCACACATAGAGGGATATATAAGGAGGGCACCAACTTAGATCAGAGTCAGTCAGCTGCAGAGGACAAGTTCAGACGCAGAAAGTGAGTTGGAGAGGAGAGAGAAGGAAACAGCAGCCCTGGAGAGAGAGAGAGTGGAGCAGAGAAAGACCCAGAGGGGGAAGACTGAAGGGACCCAAGAACCCAAATTAGAACACTGGGTGAGGAGTCAGCATCAGGGTACCGGAACCCAAGCTGGTGGGGGCAAAAACAATCCCCAGCCAGAGACCGGAGATCGTGGGCAGCGTTTGCCACGGTCACCCACCACATTCACCCCGAAGGCAAACCACATGAAGGGTCAGGGAACCCAGGGCCAAGGGTGTCCCAAAAGAAGGCCCGAGGGAGCTGGACCTAGGTGAATCACTGGTGGGGACGGCTGAAGAAAGGACAGAGGGAGAGCTCAGGGCCACGCTCCGGACTTGTTTGGGGGTTGGCTGGATCCAGGACCTGGTGGACGCAGCACGGCTCGGGTGGTCACTAGCAGCTGGAGTGACCGGAACATCAGCAGTAAGTAAACACCCTTAACTGCACAACCCGACTCTGTCTTCATTGCCGGCTGCACCGCACCACCACAACCCCCATCCTCTGCGCCTGTCCCCTCTGAGGCTATACCCCTCCCGTTGGGGGTCATCCCACCAAGCTGCGCATCCACCATCAGCCTCAGCGGACCCTGCAGCAGCGGCGGCCACAGTGACCGCATCACAACGGGTGGCGTAGTCGACACAAAAGAACTTTAGTAACATCTGTAAAGCTGCCACCACACACTGAGTTTGACGCCCTGGGCACGGGACCGGGTCACAGCCGCTCGGAGACTACAACCCCCCCATCTGATCCGGTGCCGGGTATTCCCCTCAAAAAGGAATATGTCCCAGGGGGCGCGTCAACTTTGGCGTAGTCGGCAGGATTACGTGCCCGCAACACCCGGGTACTGCGTGCCTGAAGAAAAGTGCAAGTTTACCTCAGAAAGAAGTCTCCCGCCAGTTCCGGAGGGTCCACGCCATCGGACTCCATCACCAGTCGTTTCCCGCCGATTGTCCGCCATTTCCAACTTGTTCCCGCCATCTGCAGAGTTTCCCGCCACTGGGCGACGCTTCCCGCCAAAACCGCAGATTTCCCGCCTTGGAAGAGCAGCGGACGCCATTATGGGCGTGCCAAAGGAGGGCAAGAGGCCACCTCCCATCGTGGGCCAGGACAGAAAATGGCGCCAAAAGTGGAAACCGCCCCCACCAACAGAGACTGTGATGCTGGAGGTGTCTGTCAGCGTGAAAGAACTCCCCCTGGAGCTGACAGTCACCGAGTTGCCCCGGGACCGCCCTCGAAGTGGGAGGAGACGAAAGAGAAGAGAAAAGATGGGTGTCGCTTGGAGCAGTCTGGAGCGAGCGCACCCGGAGGCAAGAGGTCTAACGAGGAGTAGCGGAGGAGCTCACCCGGAGATGGAGAGAAAGCAGAACAGCACCGGCCCGCTGGCCAGGAGTCTGCTAGAGACCGAGGAAGGAGGGCAGAGCAGCACCGGCCCGCTGGCCAGGAGCCTGCCGGAAGCAGGGCAGAGCAGCACCGGCCCGCTGGCCAGGAGCCTGCCGGAAGCAGAGCAGAGCAGCACCGACCCGATGGTCAGGAGCCTGCTAGAGTCCACAACCCCGCTAGGTCTAGCGGAGATCCTAGCGCAGCTCCCCCGAGACCGGGAGTGTGCACAAACTGCCCTGGAGGGCCTCGCAAGGAGGATGGCCCGGGTACAGCGTGAGATACTGGCGGAGTGGAGCCGGGAGATGGCCCAGCAAGCAGAGACCAGTCAACGGAGCACGCTACCCTGGAAGAGGAAGCAGACCGCCTCTGAGGATGGCGCGGGAGGACCCAAGGCCGGAGACGGCGCCGAGGAGGGAGCCGAACGCATGGAGGCAGGTAAAGGGGACGCCTATACCCCAAGCCGTGACACCGCTTACCTGCCCCAGCTCCCCGTCGCAGAGCCCGAAAGTCCCCCTGCTGTGCCCGAAAACGCCATGTCACCGACGCAGACTAGGCCCCAACCGGAAGCCGCCGCAGCGACCCCTGTGACGTCACGCGCCTCGACCCGGAGCGTGACAAAGCAGGAATTACCACCAGCCTGGTCGCAGGGCCTAGAATTCCCGGGCGCCGCAATACCAACAGCGCCCCCTACCTCCGCGGAGCCCCCGGCCTGGTCGCAGGGCCAAGTAGCCCAGGGTGCCGCCGTCCTTACGGTGCCCTTCACCTTCCAGATACCCCAGGCCTGGCCGCAAGGCCCGGGCAACCCGGGCGCTAACACCACCGCGCCCATAACAAGAGGACCCGGACGGGTCTGAAGCAACACCATATCAAGAAAAAGCAGGAGGGAGCCGTCGTTGAGGACGGGAGTAGAGACTGTATATAGTTGCCCGTCGGAGCACAGTGAACCGTTGCTGCTAAAATAGTCCCCGTTGGGACCAGTGAACTGTTTACCCGTTAACCCCTTCATCCTACAGGCTGAGGACTGTGAGCAGCCATTCCCTTCCCTTTACCTGGCCGAGGACTGAGAGCGGCCAACTTTCCCTGTATATAGTTGCGCTTCCTAAAGCGCCCCCTACCGGTTTTATAGAAAACCAGTTTTTCTAAGAGACTGTCGCACTTTTCCCGGACATACGTTGCACAGTGTCCGGAGGAGGAACCAGAGACAAGAGAAGTCTACGAGAATGTTTATATAAAAAAGTTTTATATATATAATGTTTTATATGTTTTATATGTTGATATGAAAAAAAAAAAAAAAAAATTGTATGTTTTGGTGTTTTATGTCTTTACAGCCCGAGGACGTGCTGTGATTTACCAGGGGGGAATGTAGCACCCTGAGGATTCGGCTGCTACAGGAGTATTGCACCTCAAGCCAGAGGTGTGATATTCCACTCCCGGGCAGGGATGGAGTGTGGAACTGAGCTCAGATAGACTGCATGCACTACATACATCCCATTTCAGAGGAGCAGGCCGACGGTACTCCCACTTAGAAATGTGCAGGTACAACCGAGCCTGTTCCTGGCTGGAGTGGGAGGGGGGTGGTACATCCCATGTAGTGTAGGGGCAGATAGGGGGAGCAGTCTGGGTAGTGATAGGAGCTCATTGGGTGCTGGTCACCTGAGCTCACACATAGAGGGATATATAAGGAGGGCACCAACTTAGATCAGAGTCAGTCAGCTGCAGAGGACAAGTTCAGACGCAGAAAGTGAGTTGGAGAGGAGAGAGAAGGAAACAGCAGCCCTGGAGAGAGAGAGAGTGGAGCAGAGAAAGACCCAGAGGGGGAAGACTGAAGGGACCCAAGAACCCAAATTAGAACACTGGGTGAGGAGTCAGCATCAGGGTACCGGAACCCAAGCTGGTGGGGGCAAAAACAATCCCCAGCCAGAGACCGGAGATCGTGGGCAGCGTTTGCCACGGTCACCCACCACATTCACCCCGAAGGCAAACCACATGAAGGGTCAGGGAACCCAGGGCCAAGGGTGTCCCAAAAGAAGGCCCGAGGGAGCTGGACCTAGGTGAATCACTGGTGGGGACGGCTGAAGAAAGGACAGAGGGAGAGCTCAGGGCCACGCTCCGGACTTGTTTGGGGGTTGGCTGGATCCAGGACCTGGTGGACGCAGCACGGCTCGGGTGGTCACTAGCAGCTGGAGTGACCGGAACATCAGCAGTAAGTAAACACCCTTAACTGCACAACCCGACTCTGTCTTCATTGCCGGCTGCACCGCACCACCACAACCCCCATCCTCTGCGCCTGTCCCCTCTGAGGCTATACCCCTCCCGTTGGGGGTCATCCCACCAAGCTGCGCATCCACCATCAGCCTCAGCGGACCCTGCAGCAGCGGCGGCCACAGTGACCGCATCACAACGGGTGGCGTAGTCGACACAAAAGAACTTTAGTAACATCTGTAAAGCTGCCACCACACACTGAGTTTGACGCCCTGGGCACGGGACCGGGTCACAGCCGCTCGGAGACTACAACCCCCCCATCTGATCCGGTGCCGGGTATTCCCCTCAAAAAGGAATATGTCCCAGGGGGCGCGTCATGTGTCTCCCACACAGCTGGACACAGATATGAGGGCCTGTGCCTGGTGGGTGCTCATATGTATTTTGATCTATACAGGTACAGAGTATTTGCATCTGTCCAGGTATAGCCCCCTAGTCATTGGCAGATTGGGGCTCCTGATCCCATGATGGCACTTCGGAAACGTAGAGCTATGGTGTAATGGTGGCCATGCATGTTGGTGTAATGGTGGCCATGCATGTGTGCATCTATCGTCAATGTGGCATTTTAGAAGTAAAACACTCAGCTCTTTCAGCAATTCATAAACTACAATTGAGAGAGGGATGCAAGCATGGTCTCTTTTTCTGGATTGTGAACAGAGGAAAAGAGGACCTCTATTCCCAAAAAGGTGGAAGTCCTAGAAGTAGATTGAACGTAATCTGATAATGTAGCCCTCAAAAAAGAAAAGGTTGTGTCTATAGAGTAGTCTGAGAAGCTGGCAGCCATTATGCAGAAATAAAGCCAGAACTGGGAGCATTTGAAACCATGCCAGAAAAATTAGAAAGACAAGAAACTGTATATGTTAACTTTGCATTTATTTAGAATTTTTGCTATAATGAACCAGAGGATCACTTTGAATCAAAGGCATGTTTGTGTCATTCATGGACATACTGAGTTCTCCAC
Organism: Phyllobates terribilis; assembly: GCF_046119375.1. Lineage (NCBI taxonomy): Eukaryota > Metazoa > Chordata > Amphibia > Anura > Dendrobatidae > Phyllobates > Phyllobates terribilis. The sequence goes on along the minus strand of NW_027362765.1, from coordinate 595,218,719 downwards.
TAGAAATTCTCTGGCTATAACCCCTGACAAAAATGATGGAACCAGAACAACACCTAAAAGCTCTTCAACCAGCCTTTCTACTTCATAGCAAAGACACAAATCTCAGATAGGACAAAAGAAATGTTTGTTCGAAAGCTGAACATTCAGACTTTGTGAAACATACCTAAAACAAATGATTCTTTTTTATACAACCCCTGGCAAAAATTATGGAATCACCGGGCTCGGAGGATGTTCATTCAGTTGTTTAATGTTGTTGAAAAAAAGCAGATTACAGACTTGGCACAAAACTAAAGTCATTTCAAATGGCAACTTTAGGGCTTTAAGAAACACTAAAAGAAATCAAGAAAAAAATGTGGTACTCAGTAAGGGTAATTTTTTTCAGACCAAGCACAGGGAAAAAAATTATGGAATCACTCAATTTTGAGGAAAAAATTATGGAATCATGAAAAACAAACACACAAAAGAACACTCCAATACATCACTAGTATTTTGTTGCACCACCTCTGGCTTTAATAACAGCTTGCAGTCTCTGAGGCATGGACTTAATGAGTGACAAACAGTACTCTTCATCAATCTGGCTCCAACTTTCTCTGATTGCTGTTGCCAGATCAGCTTTGCAGGTTGGAGCCTTGTCATGGACTATTTTCTTCAACTTCCACCAAAGATTTTCAATTGGATTGAGATCCGGATTATTTGCAGGCCATGACATTGACCTTATGTGTCTTCTTTCAAGGAATGTTTTCACAGTTTTTGCTCTATGGCAGGATACATTATCATCTTGAAAAATGATGTCATCATCCCCAAACATCCTTTCAATTGATGGGATAAGAAAACTGTCCAAAATATCAATGTAAACTTGGGCATTTATTGAAGATGTAATGACAGCCATCTCCCAAGTGCCTTTACCTGACATGCAGCCCCATATCATCAATGACTGTGGAAATTTGCATGTTCTCTTCATGCAGTCATCTTTATAAATCTCATTGGAACGGCACCGAACAAAAGTTCCAGCATCATCACCTTGCCCAATGCAGATTCGCGATTCATCACTGAATATGACTTTCATCCAGTCACCCACAGTCCACAATTGCTTTTCCTTAGCCCATTGTAACCTTGTTTTTTTCTGTTTAGGTGTTAATGATGGCTTTTGTTTAGCTTTTCTGTATGTAAATCCCATTTCCTTTAGGCGGTTTCTTACAGTTCGGTCACAGACATTGACTCCAGTTTCCTCCCATTCGTTCCTCATTTGTTTTGTTGTGCATTTCCTGTTTTGGAGACATATTGCTTTAAATTTCCGGTCTTGACGCTTTGATGTCTTCCTTGGTCTACCAGTATGTTTGCCTTTAACAACCTTCCCATGTTGTTTGAATTTGATCCAGATTTTAGACACAGCTGATTGTGAACAACCAACATCTTTTGAAACATTGTGTGATGATTTACCTTCTTTTAAGAGTTTGATAATCCTCTACTTTGTTTCAATTGACATTTCTCGTGTTGGAACCATGATTCATGTCAGTCCACTTGGTGCAACTGCTCTCTACGGTGTGATCACTCCTTTTTAGATGCAGACTAACGAGCAGATCTAATTTGATGCAGGTGTTAGTTTTGGAAATGAAAATTTACAGGGTGAATCCATAATTTTTTCCTCAGAGTTAAGTGATTCCATATTTTTTCCCTCTGCTTGGTCTGAAAAAAATTACCCTTACTGAGTACCACATTTTTTATCTTGATTTCTTTTAGTGTTTCTTAAAGCCCTAAAGTTGCCATTTGAAATTACTTTAGTTTTGTGCCATGTCTGTGATCTGTTTTTTTTCAACAACATTAAACAACTGAATAAACATCCTCCGAGCCCAGTGATTCCATAATTTTTGCCAGGGGTTGTAATAACCCCTTCAAACCCCAAGCCTGTTTGCACTTGCATGACTAGGCTTAATTTTACAATTCTGACCATTATCATTTTATGAGGTAATAACTCTGGAATTCTTCAACGGATCCCACTGATTCTGAGAGTTTTTTCGTGACACATCGTGCTTCATGATAGTGGTAAAATTTCTTCGATATCACTTGCGTTTATTTGTGAAAAAAATGGAAATTTGATGAAAATGATGAAAATTTGCAATTTTCAAACTTTGAATTCTTATGCCCTTAAATCAGAGAGATATGTCACACAAAATAGTTAATAAATAACATTTCCCACATATAAAAAATATTGTAAAAAAAATAAATTTTGTTGTTAAGAGTTAAAAGTTGACCAGCGATTTCTCATTTTTCCAACAAAATTGACAAAACCATTTTTTAGGGACCACATAACATTTGAATTCACTTTTAGGGGTCTATATGACAGAAAATACCCAAAAGTGACACCATTCTAAAAACTGCACCCATCAAGGTGCTCAAAACCACATTCAAGAACTTTATTAACCCTTCAGATGCTTAACAGGAATTTTTGGAATGTGGAAAAAAAATGAACATTTAACTTTTTTTCACAAAAGTTTTACTTTAGACCCATTTTTTTTCTTATTTTCGCAAGGGTAGCAGGAAAAAATGGACCCTAAAATTTGTTGTGCAATTTTTCCTGAACATGCTGATACCCCATATGTGGGGCAAAACGACTGTTTGTGTGAACGGCAGAGCTCGGAAGGGAAGGAGCTCAATTTTTTAATGTAAAATTTGCTGGAATAATTAGCGGACGCCATGTCGCCTTTGGAAAGCCTCTGATGTGCCTAAACAGTGGAAACCCCCCACAAATGACACCATTTTGGAAACTAGGCCCCTCAGGGAACTTATCTAGCTGTGTAGTGAGCACCTTGAACCCCAAGTGCTTCACAGTTTTTAACGTTTAGCCTTGAAAATAAAAAAAATCACATAGAAACACTGCAATGCCCTGTATATGTATATGTTTTTTTTTTTGTATCCTGAAGAAGAAGTGGGTTACACTTTGAAACGTGTAGAAAAATAAAAGAAACCATTATTTTACAATACTTCTGGCATCTGACGTTTCTTCACAAGCTGGCAGCACAGATATGAACCACAAACTTTCCATGTTTTATTCACAGAAGTTTCTAACATTGAGCTATGAAAATAATAAAATCTAATTTTTCTCACAAAAATGTTTTTTAGCCCCAAATTTTGCATTTTAATAAGGGAGAAATTGCATCATACAATTTGTTGTGCAATTTCTCCTGAGTACTCGAATACCCAATATGTGGAGGAAAACTACTGGTCGGGCGCACGGCAGGGCTCAAAAGGGAAGGAGTGCCATTTGACTTTTTGAACACAAAATTTGCTGGAATCATTAGCAGATGCCATGTCCCATTTAGAGAACCCCGTATGTGCCTAAACAGTGGAAACTCCCCACAAGTGACCCAATTTTGGAAACTAGACCCATCAAGGAGTGGGTGGAGAGCACTTTGAACCCCCTGGTGCTTCATAGCATTTTATAACGTTGAGCTGTGAAAATAAAAAAATCTAATTTTTCCCACAAAAATGTTATTTTAGGCCCAATTGTTTTAATTTCATAAGGGTAACAGGAGAAATTGCACTGTACAATTTGTTGTGAAATTTCTTTTGAGTACGCCAATACCTCATATGTGGGGGGTGACTACAGTTTTGGCGCATGGTAGGGGTAACAATGGAAGAAGTGACTTTTTTTGGAAAACAGACTTTGCTGGAGTGGTCTGCGGGTGTCATGTCACGTTTGGAGGGCCCCTGATGTGCTTAAACAGTAGAAACCCCAACAAGTGACCCCACTTTGGAAACTAGACCCCTGAAGTAACTTATCTAGACATGTGGTGAGCACCTTGAACCCCCAGGGGCTTCACAGAATTTTACAACTTTGATCTGTGAAAATGAAAATATATATATTTTTCCCACAAAAATGTTGTTTTAGCCCCAAATTTTTTTAAATTTCATAAGGATAGCAGGAGAAAGTGGACCCCAAAATTTGTTGTGGAATTTCTCCTGAGTACACTAATCCCCATATCTGGTCGAAAACTAATTTTGAGGCACAGTGTAAAACTCCTTATTGGAGTTCAGATTTTGCTGGAATGGTTTGAGGGGGCAATGTCACATTGACAGCGCCCCTGGGGTGCCAGAACAACAGAAACCCAACATATATGACCTCATTTTACCAACTACACCCCCAATGAATTCATCTAGGAGTGCAGTGATCATATTGACACCACATGTACCTCAAAATTTCATACCATTGGGTGGTGAAGAAAGAAATTTTGTTTTAGCCTGAAGTTTTTAATTATTCTAAGGGCTAATAGGAGAATTTTTTACAACAAACTGAGGTTCAGTTTTTCCTGAGTGCGCCAATACCCTGCATGAAAATACTTTTCAGGCACAGTTGATATCTCAGAAGGGAAGGCGCTTCTTATAATAGTGCAGATTTTACTGTTATTGTGTGCGGGTGCCATGACCCACTGGGAGAGCCCTTGAGGTGCCAGAACAGCAGAACCACCCCATAAGTGACCCCATTTTATAAACTACACTTCTCATCTAATTCATCTAGGGGTGCAGTGATCATATTAACGCTATGGGTGTGTCACAGAATTTTATATCATTAGTAGTGTTGAGCCACCCCCGTAGTGTTCGAGTTCGGTTCGGTTCGTCGAACACCCGTGTGTTCGCCGAACTGTTCGTCGAACTGTTCGTCGAACACCTTCGAACACCGTTAAAACCAATGGCAGGCAAACAAAAACACATAGAAACACATAGAAAACACCTTCAAAGGTGTCCAAAAGCTGACAAACTGCTCAGAAGACACAACTAACACATGGAAAAGTGACAAGTACATATAGTCATGCGAAAAGAAAAGAGGTGGAGGAGTAAAAGGAGGGGGAGACACAGATATAGGCATGTCATGCCCTTCTAAAATCCAAAAAGTGAGAAGCCGAGACGGCCAGTCCGCTCCTGCCCGTGCCACCTCCGTGTCGCCGGGTTTGTGCCAGAGCCGCGGTGAACCCTGACGGCCAGCCCCCCTCTCCCAATACTGGTGCCTGTCCGCTGGTGGGTCGAGAGAGCCCCCCTGTGGTGGAGGCAGCTCTAAGCTTTTTAATTTAAATTGTCCCTCTAATTTGAATGAATACACTTTAAATCCATTTACAAGGATCTATTGGAGGGCAAGTCTCATGCCAGCAGCCGCGTAATTCCAGCTCCAGTAGCGTCCACTAAAGCTGCTGCAGTTAAAAAGCTTTTATAAGGATCGAGCTCGGCTGTCCACCGCAAGGCATCCTAGTGCCAGTCCCAGCCCCTATGCCTTGGGGTGCCTCCTGATGCTCTTCACTAAGTATCCCGTGGTCCCGAAGCATTTCCTTTGAAAAAATTAAGTGTCCAAACTACAGGTGGTGTAGCTTGCTTAACAGCCGGGATAATCCGCTGACTAGCAGACACTGCTACTAGGCACAAAGTATTTCCTGGGCTAGATGCAGTTAAAAATTTGTAAGTAGATACTCTCGTTGGATGCTGAGAAAGCATTCCATAGAGTCTCCTGGCACGCCATATATGATTCTCTTAAAAAGCTTGGGGTAGGGGTCTAGGGGACCCTTTTATAGCCAAAATCACGGCCCTGTATCACAATACGTCACCTAGGCTGAAGATAAATGGAACTGTAGCACCGAGGGCTCGGTTGCTACAGACGTATTGCACCTCACCCAGAGGTGTGATATCTCACTCTCAGATAAGGATGGAGTGTGGATCAGGACCCGACACCTGCATGCATTACACCACATTGCCGTGGGGCAGGGCGACCAATATGCCCCTGAGATGGGCACGACAGTCCCTGTCCCTGGCTGGAGTGGGGGGAGGGAACACTGAGGAAGGGGAACCCTGCAGTGCAGGAGCAGGGAGGAAGCAGTTCCTGGGTGCATTGAGAAGGGAGTATAAAAGGTGGGCACAATCTTAGTTCAGTGCAGAGAAGTCTGAGCAGAAGTGGCAGGGAGCAGGGGCTCTGCATGAGCTCTGCTCCGGAGGCGGGCCTAGTAACAGAGGCCCAGGCCTGCAAGAGGGAGAAGGAAGGAAGAGGAGCGGAGAAGGCTCCAGGAACGAGGAATGAAGGGATCCCAGGGGTGCGGACGGGCGAGTCGCCACCGCACGCCCGAATCCACCTGCGTGGAGGGGTCAGGCCAAAGGGGGAGACCGGTCCCTGAACTAGTGGAGGCAGGAAACGACCCTCAGCTAGAAACCGGAGGCTCTGACATTTTATGTGGCGCAGCCCCTTGCTCCACCCGCTAGGAAGGCACCACATAGGGTCAGGGAAACTGGCGCCAAGTTTACCAAGAGGAGGCCCGAGGCAGCCGGACAGAAGTGTTGGTAAGAAAGGCCAGACAAAGGACACACAAAGGGGGTCCTGTGAAGCGCTCCAAAGTTATCTGGGAGTTGTCTGAGCCCCTCACCTGGTGAGCACAGTACGACGTGGGCAGCCGTTACCTGCAGACGTGGTCTGGATAATAAGAACTGTGAGTAAAGGCCCTGAACTGCATCACTGACTCCGTGTCGTTACTGCTGCTGCCCTGCACCATCACCCCCATCCTCCGCATACACTGCCCTGAGGCTATACTCCTCCCGTGGGGAGTTATGCTACGCTCTGCTGCACCCACAACACCAGCCTTAGCGGTCTGCCCTGTAGCGGCGGTTCACTCTGACCGCAATCCACGGGTGGCGTAGTCGGACATTTAAACATCAAAACCACATAAATAGTTCCGCCACTGGTTTGACCGCCCTGAGCCACGGAACCGGATCGCCGCCACGAAGACTACAACCACCAGCATCCACCAAAAAGGGTCCGGCTCCGGGTGTCCCAAGGCCCAGGGGGTGCGTCAGAACATTTTCATCACCTTTCACAATCACCAATGGGACAAGGCAGGGATGTCCTCTGTCCCCTCTCTTATACATCCTAGTGACGGAGCACCTGCTCTCATCAATTCGCCATAACCCCAATATTAGGTGGATTGAGGTGGGAGGCACCGAGTACAAGTGCTCTCTATTTGCTGATGATGTCCTAGTATATATCACTCAATCACATATATCCATCCCTGCTGTTATGGCTGAAATAGATCACTTTGTTACATGATAAAATTTTAAAATCAATGCAGCGAAGTCTGAGGCCCTCGATGTCTCCCTCCCTAAATCCATATAGGATTCCATCCAGTCCAACTTTCCCTTTGCCTGGCCCTCACAGGGTATCAAATACTTAGGAATTCCTATTCATAGAGACCTCTCCCATCTATGTTATCTTAATTTTGGGCCCTTTATTGAACAATTCCATACAGACCACGGTTGGCAAGTTAGAACTGTAAGATTCACTACGTGAACCACTGGTGTTTTGTGGAAAAGCACATGTACACCGCGTTCCAAATTATTATGCAAAAAGTGTTTAGGAGTGATAAGGGAAGAATTTGTTTGTTTGTCAGTTAAACTCATTGATGTGTGTCAGGGCTCTTTATATCACTGTAAGCAATTGCAGACACCTGTGCTAATTAGTTTGGCAGGTGTGTCCAATGAAAGGCAAGACTACTTAAGAAGGCTCTCTCACATTATTAAGCAGCTTACATTTTCTGCCAAAATGGGAAAGAAAAAGGATGTGTCGGCTGCTGAGAAGCAACAAATTGTGGAGTGTTTAGGTCAAGGCATGACTACAATCAACATTGTGCGATGATCAGGATGAAGTGTCTTGGCAATCAAGAAGTATGTAGCTGATTCACAGTACACACGTGTGCGTGCTGATAAGGGCAAATTGAGGACTCTTTCCTACAGGCAATTACGTCACGTTGAAAGAGCAGCGGCAAAAAAGCCTTGTCATAGCAGCAGACAAGTTTTTGAAGCTGCTTGTGCCTCCAACGTCCCCCGAACAACAAGATGCAGGGTCCTTCAGAGGTTTGCAGCTGTGCATACGCCATCCTGTCGACCTCCTCTATCCACTTCACACAAGCAGAAACGGCTCCAGTGGGCCAAACATTACATGAAGACTGATTTCAAAACTGTTTTGTTCACGGATGAGGGCCGTGCAGCGCTCGATGGTCCAGATGGATGGAGTGGAGGATGGCTGGTTGATGGACACCCCACGCAAACACGGCTACAGCGCCAACAAGGAGGAGGTGGAGTAATGTTTTGGACTGGAATCATGGGGAGAGAGATTGTCGGCCCCTTTAGGATCCCTGAAGGCGCTAAAGATGAACTCCATAATGTATGTGGATTTTCTCAAACAGCACTTCCTGCCATGGTTCAAGAAGAAGAACCGTGTATTTCACAGCAAGATCATTTTTCTGCATGATAATGCACCATCTCATGCTGCACATAAAACATCTGCATCTCTGGCTGATATGGGCATAAAAGGGGACAAACTTATGGTGTGACCCCCATGCTCCCCTGACCTCTACCCCATTCAGAACCTTTGGAGCATCATTAAAAGGAGTGTCTATGATGGCGGGAGGCAGTTCACATCTAAGCAACAGCTCTGGGAGGGTATTCTGTCCTCATGCAAAACAATTGAAGCAGAAACCATCCAAAACCTGACAAATTCAATGGACGAGAGAGTTCAGAAGCTCCTTTCGAACAAGGGGTCCTATGTGAAAATGTAACATCACCTAGAATAAAGTTTTGAGTTGAAAACTGTTTGATTTCAGTTTCTAACAACCTGCTAATGCTTATAATTTCAAAAATGACCATTTTTTTGGTCTTTATTAAAATGAAAAGGTTGATCGAAAAGTTTGGGGGATCTAAGAGTGTGGCAACCCAGTAGTCATGATTACTTCGAATTCTGACAATATGAGGGTCATGCTGCAGGTAGTGCAGCAAGAAGGCACTTATGTGTCTTGCGCATCTCGGAGCCCCAAAATTATTTTCCGGGCTAGATGCAGCTAAAAATTATTTTTAATTTTAAATCTGGTGAAGCTTATTATAGATGGCCTAATAGGATCAGTGCTGCACACTGCTACAAAGCCCAAATTATTTTCCAGTCAAGATACAGATAAACATGATTAGTAATTTGAAAGCTTAAAACGGTTGGTAGGGTGATTTTAACCAATCATCAAGCTTTTACTCTCCCCAGGATGACACAGGGGTAGAAAAGTCGTTTCGGATCCATGATTTGTTCATCTTTATGAACGTGAGTCTGTCTACATTATCAGTGGAGAGCCGCGTGCGCTTATCTGTCAGCACACCACCGGCAGCGCTGAACACACGTTCAGACAGAACGCTGGCTGCGGGGCATGACAAGATCTCCAAGGCGTAAGTGGCTAGCTCCGGCCATTTATCCAGATTGGAAGCCCAAAAAGAGCAAGGGTCCAGTGACACAGTCGTGGCTTCAATGTTTACTTGGAGATACTCCTGTACCATCGTCTCTAGGCGTTGACTATGTGTCAGACTTCTTGTCTCCTGTGGCCTTGCAAAGGATGGGCTAAAAAAGTGGTGAAATGATTCCGCAAAATTGATGTTACCAGCAGATACTGTGGTTCTGTTACGGTTTGAGTGCTGAACACTTGACGGTCCCACGGTTGGCAAGTTGGAACTGTGAGATTCACTACGTGCACCACTGGTATTTTGTGGAAAAGCACATGTAAGATTCTGCAACAGTCTCTGCTGATACTCCTGCATGCGTGCATCCCTTTCTATGGCAGGAATAATTTCTGCAAATTTACTTTTGTACCGGGGATCTAACAGTGTGGCAACCCAGTAGTCAGGATTATTTCTAATTCTCACAATTCGAGGGTCATGTTGCAGGTAGTGCAGCAAGAAGGCACTCATGTGTGTTGCGCATCCAGGAGCACCAAGTCCCTGTTGTGTTGGTGGCGAGGTAACAATCATGCTTCCTTCCTCTGTCCTCTCCCCCCAACCTCGCACAACAGAAATGTGATCAAGGTCTCCCTCATCTGATGAGTCTTCCATCAGTTCGTCCTCCACTTCTTCCTGGGCTCCTGCACCTTCCTCACTAGTTTGGCTGCTACCATGCGCCCTGGTAAAATCATCTCCCCCACCCTCACATGCCTGCCGCCCTGGTGCTGCCGACCGTCTGGACCTTGCAGATGTTAGCCCTTCCGCATACAACTCCTCCTCCTCTACTTCCTCCACCTCCTCTTGTGCCACCACCTGACTCCGAATTCTGTTTAACATGTGCTCCAGCATGTAAATCACCGGAATAGTCATGCTGATAATGGCATCGTCAGCACTAAACATCTTCGTCGCCATTTCAAAACTGTGCAGAAGGGTGCATAGGTCCCTGATCTGAGACCACTCCTCCAGCGTGATTTGCCCCACCTCTGAATCTCGTTGGCCCAGGCTATACGTCAGAACGTATTGCACCAGGGCTTGTCGGTGCTGCCACAGTCGCTGCAACATGTGCAGAGTTGAATTCCACCGGGTAGGCACATCGCATTTTAGCCGGTGAAGTGGCAGGCCCAACGACTTCTGTAGAGATGTAAGTCGCTGAGCTGCGGGATGCGAACGGCGGAAGTGAGCACACAGCGACCGTGCCCTCTGCAGAAGGCCATCTAGTCTGGGATAGTGGGCTAAAAATTGCTGGACAACCAGGTTCAACACGTGAGCCATACAAGGCACGTGTGTGACATTGCTCCGGCGAAGGGCCGCACCCAGGTTTGCAGCATTGTCGCACACGGCCTTCCCTGGTTTCAGGTCCAGTGGAGACAACCATTCATGAAATTGGTTCTCCAGAGCTGACCACAACTCCTCAGCTGTGTGACTCACATTTCCCAGACATTTCAATGTAAAAACCGCCTGATGACGTTGAGCCCTACTGCCAGCATAGTAAGGAGGTGTGCAGGATCCCTTCTGCGCAGTTAGAAAGCTTGTGGCATGACCAGACAGGCTTTGGGTGCAGGTGGAAGACCGAGAGGAGGTTGAGGAGGCAGAAGCAGTGGAGGAAAAATGACATAAAGAGGATTGACGCACAACTCGTGGGGACGGCAAGACTTGGACAGCAGCCCCTTGTCCTGCTGTCACCATAGTTACCCAGTGCCCAGTCAGCGACATGTAACGCCCCTGTCCATGCCTACTCGTCCAAGTGTCTGTGGTGAAATGCACCCTGTCACACACAGAGTTTCTCAAAGAAGCGGTGATGTTGTGTGCGACATGCTGGTGGAGCGCAGGCACACCTTTCTTTGAGAAGTAGTGCCGACTGGGCATCTGGTACTGGGGCACTGCGACGGACATAAGGTCTCGAAAATCCTCTGTGTCCACCAGGCGGAAAGGCAGCATTTCTGTAGCCAAGAGCTTGCAGATGGTGAAATTCAACCTCTTAGCTTTCTCATGGCTAGGAGGAAATGGTCTTTTACTTGTCCACATCTGAGGGACCGAGGGCTGGCTATTGTGCTTAGACGGGGTTGATAAGGGTGTCCCCGGCAAACTGCCGGTCTGTGAGGAAGATGCAGGCGGACATGTTAGGTTGCCTTGATCCAAAGGTGGTGCTATCGATGTCGGACAGCGCTCAACACCAGCTGGTGTTACCACCTCCAAAGAAAATGATGACCTGCCAATCACGCTGGCTGTTGCGGGTAAAGAGGTGGCAGGTCTGCGCCCCAAAACAGGTGTGACTGCTGTCCCTCCAGTCACAGAGGATGAAGAGGCCGCGGATGCACAAGATATGGCAGACGGTGGTTGGCCCGGCCGGCTAGACCGCATTGTAGTACACTGAGCTTCCCACTGCAACTTATGCTTCATGTCCATGTGCCGGTTCATGCATGAAGTACTCAAACTATGTATTTTTTGGCCTCTACTTAGCTTTTGCTGACAAATGTTACAGATAACACGAGTTGGGTCATCTTTATCGATCTGAAAAAATGCCCAGGCTATGCAAGGCTTAGCACCCATGCGACCTGAAGAGCCACCACGACTTGTGGTGAGAGGCAGAGTTGTGTTTGAGGATGCAGTTGTTGACGTGCTTCCAGTACTACGTCTCTGTCCAGGAAGGCGCAACCTGACCTCGTCGTCACTAGCATCTTCCTCCACCTCCTCTGCTGACCTCATCTCTTGGCTGACTGTGGGTTGACAGTAAGTGGGATCTCCGACCTCATCATCATCACCCTGTGCGTTATCACACCCGTCGTCCTCAGAGCCAACCTGTTCCTGCCCTGACAAAAAACTAAAGTTGTCGCTCCAATCAGGTATTTGAGTCTTATCATCGTCTTCCTCATTGTCTCCACCAACAGGAGTTACAGTTTGGGAATGAGGGTCTACATTATGGTCAGAACCTTCTGCGTCTGGTCCTGGATCCGACTCATAAAGATTCTGGGCATCAGTGCAGATCATTTCCTCGTCTGGATTCACAGAAGCGCTGGAGTCGACCTCTGATTCCCAGGCTATAGTATGAGTAAACAGCTCTGCAGACTCAACCATCTGTTCTACCTCATACTCAGACGGGCAGCTGGAGATTTGGGAGCTGTGAGGAAGCAAGTGCGATTTGGGTGACACCTTTGAGGACTGGAGTATTTGTGATGTTGAAGTTGATGTGGAGGAGAGCCCACTTAAAGGAGCACTTGATATCCGTTGAAGCACCTGCTGTTTTTGTGCCTCATCTGGAATTTGTAGCGATTGGCGTGGCCGTAAGAAAGGGATCTTATCACATTGTCCGCTAAAAGAAGTAGACATTTTAGTTTGGCTGGAAGATGGTCTTTCTTCTGCACCTACCCCACGGACACAACCTTTTTTCCCCTTCCCAACACGCCTATTCCCCTTTCCACCAGCAGCAGGCCTTTTTCCACTCATTTTGGTGGTTAACTAATTCACAACTCTGGAGTTGTTTGCACAAAAAAACAATGGATGGTAACCGAGCAGAGCTGAGTGGCCAAACTGTGGTATTAGGCCAAAACTATTGGCTGGGTTAGATGCAGAAAAAAATTATTTTTAATTTGCAACCTGATGGAGGTCAGTATAGATGGACTAATAGACCAAGTCCCACACACCGCTAGAAGCCCAAATATTTTTTCAGAGCTAGATGCAGAAAATTTTTTTATTCAATTTGCAACCTGATGGAGGTCAGTATAGATGGACTAATAGACCAAGTCCCACACACTGCTAGAAGCCCAAATATTTTTTCAGAGCTAGATGCAGAAAAAAATTATTTTTAATTTGCAACCTGATGGAGGTCAGTATAGATGGACTAATAGACCAAGTCCCACACACCGCTAGAAGTCCAAATATTTTTTCAGAGCTAGATGCAGAAAAAAATTATTTTTAATTTGCAACCTGATGGAGGTCAGTATAGATGGACTAATAGACCAAGTCCCACACACCGCTAGAAGCCCAAATATTTTTTCAGAGCTAGATGCAGAAAAAAATTATATTCAATTTGCAACCTGCTGGAGGTCAGTATAGAAGGACTAATAGAACAAGTCCCACACACTGCTAGAAGCCCAAATATTTTTTCAGAGCTAAATGAAGAAAAAAAATATTTTTAATTTGCAACCTGATGGAGGTCAGTATAGATGGACTAATAGACCAAGTCCCACACACTGCTAGAAGCCCAAATATTTTTTCAGAGCTAGATGCAGAAAAAAATTATATTCAGTTTGCAACCTGATGGAGGTCAGTATAGATGGACTAATAGAATGATGCTATGCCCAAAAGATTTTACTTCACTAGGTGCAGTAAAAAAATTGGTATTCTATACACAGGTGGTATATCTTGCAACACAGATAGGCTACTCCACTGACTAACACACTCTGCAATAGGCCAAAAAGGATTAGCTTTGCTAGATTCAGCCAAATGCTGTGAAAAAAACTTGCACAGCACTGGCACAGACCTGCCTGGCAAAAACTGATAGGAACTGATGTAACCTAGTCCTGAAAAGGACTCCAATTACAATTAGTCTTTACTCCCACAACCTATCTATTTAAGAGCACAGACCTGCCTGATAAAAGTCGTAGGAAATGCTGTAACCTAGTCCTTAAAAGGACTGCAATCACAACTATTCCCTACTCCCAAGCTATCTGTATATTTGTGCGAAAATTGGCTTGAAATTAACAAGGTATAGCGCACACAGCAACAGCGGTGCCGTCTAACACGCAGCTGCAGCAGTGAGAAAATGGTGGCGACGGGGAAAATGGCTTGGTCTTATAGGGCAAGGACATGTGACATACACTGCCAATCACACATGCCCTTGCTTGTGTGAAAAAAAGCACTTCGCTCCGTGTGTGCGCTGCTGATAGGCTGACAGATTGCACCTCCCCACTGCAAATGCGGGAAAGAGAAAAAAAAATGGAGATCTTCATTGTTCCTGCAGAGATCCATCCCCTGCCCCTCCCCCCGCCCCGCTGTACACTCAAACTGCGTATTAACATTAATTTTCATCATTACTGAGAAAAAATCCAGTTATGATTTTGGTGCACGAACAGTTATCGAACATAACCTCGAACAGCCGAATTTTTCTCAAATTGTTCGTGTTCGCCGACCGGCTCGAACACCGCCCAAAACAGCTCGAATTTGAGATTGGCGAACAGTTCGAGTAGAACAACGCTCATCTCTAATCATTAGGCAGTGAAGAAAAAATAGTTACATTTTTACCACCAAAATTTTGTTTTACCCCTTATTTTACATTTTCACACTAGGAAATGGGTAAAAATGGCACCAAAATTTGTCCCACAATTTCTGCTGAATGTAGAAATACCCCATATGTGGCTGAACAGTACTTCTTAGCCACACGTCAAGACTCAAGAAGGACGGAGCGCTATTTGCCTCCTGGAGCGCAGATTTTTCTAGAATAGTTCGCAGACTCCATATACAGAGCCCCTAAGTGCTAGAAGAACAGAATCCCCCTCAAGGGGATGCCTAAATAATTTTGTAAATTATACCCCTTTTGGAATTTATCTATAGGTGTAGTGACGATTTTGACTCCATGGGTGTTTTCTAGAAACAAGCAGCATTGGATGTTGCTGAATGAAAATTGCAAACTTCCATTGTAGTGACCAATACATTGTAGTGACCAGTACGTTGTGTCCAGCTCATACTTCTGGAGACATGCACTGTAAATTAGGTGGGCTCTCATCGCTACAGAAATGCCAAAAGTGGATGCTAAATGTGGTTTAGACACACTGGAGCTCAAAATGGAGGGTGGCATTTGGATTTGGGATTGCAGAATTTGCTGAATTTCTTTTGGGGGACGAGGAGCCCTAGCGCTTTTCCAGAGCCTTTCCAGAGCCTTTCCAGTAACGTGGAATCCCCCTATATTTCTGAAAACAGATGACGGACCTGAGTGGGACTTTTTTTGTGGATTGATTTGAAGCTTCTGTTGGGAACATTTTATGTAACATTTTAGATCACATTTATCCTGTGCTCTACGCTGAGCACTTATATAGGGGTTTTCATCTAAATTTCCGAGTGATGTGGTTCAGATGAAACCCCGAAGGATCCATCCACTATAATGAAGCAGCAGTGTTACTTTGAACTCCGTCCGGCCTCTGCTCAGTGGTGTCCTTCTCAGAAGTGCACAAAACTGTGGCCGACAGCACTTTTACAAATGCCTAAGAAGATGGACACCGCTGGATCACATTCCAGACAGCATCTACGGTGCCTCCATCGACCTCATTATAGGAAATCCACTAGGGGTTCCCTCTGAATCACGTATTTCCTAGACTTAGACGGAAACCCCAGTGTGAGCGTACAGCGCAGGATAAATGTGCGCAAAGCCTTATTGTGATCTTTGGGAGGCAGAATAAACAAATCAGAGCAGGTGAAGAATTGGTTTTATTTATTTTTTATGCTGTTCCTCGTGTGGTATAAGTGATTAGATGACTTTATTTTTTGGGTCAGAGCCAGCGATACCAGATTTAGATGATATTTCATGTTTGGCAGCTGTCACACAATACAGCTTTTTTTGCTTAGTTTTTGCATCGCCATATTTTGAGTGATATCATTTTTCAATATTTCGGCTGACAGAGTAATGTGAGGGCTCGTTTTTTGCAGGACGCATTGATGTTTTTAGTGGTACCATTTTTGGGCACATGACATGCCTCTGTGAGCGCAAAATCGCCTGGACATATCCATACGTCCCAGGTCAGTTAGTACCTACCTGAAATATGGATACCTCTAAGGTCATGAAGGGGTTAGGGGCATATGCCTTTTAGATTATGAAATTGCTCTCTTTTGAGACTAAGACGTCGAAAATATGCTTATTAGTCTGCAGTTAAAAGGAAGTGCTTACTGGCTTTCATGAAATGTTGGTTTTCATGACTAGGCTAATTAAAGATTAACCCTTCACCATATTTAACATGGTAAATTGGCCACATCATGGCATAGTGGCGGCAGAGCTCAATAAAATGTAGTTTTTCATTTTTAATTTTTAATTTCTCCTCTCCGTTGCTTGTTTAGCTTGTAAAGTATATATGCTAATTTTCGTTAAGACCAAGGAGTCATTAGCAGAGATTTTTCTCTGGTGACGTCTACTCTTTCCCCTGCATGGTGCTGATCAATCATAAGCAGAAGGCATCATTCAGGGGGAAAAGTCAATGGCCCCAGAGAAGAATCTCTGCTAATGCCCCCTTGGTTTTAGTAAAAATTACAATCTAGACTTTACAAGCTAATATTTCTGATACATAGGAGAAATAAAATAAATACATTTTACTCAGCTCTTCAGCCACTTTTCTATGTTGTGGCCAGTTTAACAGGCTCAAACTGGTGAAAAGTCCTCCTTAAATTAAAACCTGGCAGTAACAAGTGTTGTCAATTGAAACCATGGATGCGATTATTACATTTCTTTAAGATGGAAATCCAACACAAAAGATATTGATGATTAGTGAAAAAGCTGAAAAACTTCATCTGAACTTGGTGAATTCCATACTTTTTATTAGGAGTTGTAATACCATACTCGGGGCCTACCACCATTTACTCAGAATGCCTAAAAACAGATATTTGGAAAATGGTAATTCTACATTTTATTGCTTTAAGGGACAAATGATAAGCATAGTCTTTTCATGATTTTTTTTTCTGAAAACATTCTCCTACTGCTACAATAGGATCTTTAAGTGCAAAGAGAAGTCAAGCTGTAAATTTCCTTCAATGTTTTATAACTTGCAGAAATCATATTTAGATTTTTGGATTGGACACCAGATATTTATCAGCTATTAGTCTAGCTTGAGTTTGAGTGCAAATTAATAATTCATTAACTCCTTCAATTTGTATTGTTAACATTTTAGAGGTTATTTTTGGACATAAATTTCTGGAAGTAACACCCATAGAAATGAGCAATGTAAGGAGTGTCTCCTGTTGTATGTCACCCGAATGCCAAAATAAGGTCAAAGGAACAAGTGACGCTAAGGACAAATATAAAATGAATCCAATCTTGTAAATATAAATGTTAACCTTGTCTAGTTTGTGAATTGTACAATTGTATCAATTGTTCTTCAGTGTTTCTTAGTGAACATTATTATTTCTTATTCTGGTAGAATGGAGAGGCGATGACTTCAACAGGGACCAGCTCAAGAGTGTATTGACCTTTACTGTCGGAATAATAATGTAGCAGAAGCTAATTATTAAAAATAAATAAATAAACAAACAATTGTGACATACATGCGAGTGAAGAGACGGCCCCAACTGGATAAAGGAGTATACCTTTGAGTGATGGCCAATACAATAGTTTTGAGACTTACTTTGACCCTCATATTAAATCCCTATAATAAATTATGTTTGTTTCTATTTAAATGTTATAGCTACTCTGCTGCTTTCCCACTCTTGTTTGTGCACCTAATCAGTCTTTATGCCACGCTTCTAGACCCTGCCAGTATCCTGACTGCCATCTTGCAGGAGAATGAGATGCTTAATATCATTGCAGATTGATGGAGAACCTATCTCTGACATGCTAGTATGAATAAGGCTGTGTGCACACGATGCGTTTTTTAAGCGTTTCCACAGCGGCAATTCCGCTGCAGAAACGCTTAAAAAATGCTTGGTAGAAAGTCTGCCATGTTCCCCAATGATAATCTGCATGTGCTGTGCACATGCTGCGGAAATTTCCGCTTCGGATTATCATTGCGGAAAATACGCAGCACTACCAATTATTTTGCGGAAGCGCTGCGTTTTCGCTGCCATTGACTTGCATTGGAACGCATGGATTCTGCATTACTGCATCTGTACATTCGGAATCCATGTGTTTCAATGTGCGGATGGTACCCGGGTTTGGAGAAGAGGAGACTCTCCTCCGGACCCAGGTACCATAGAACCTGTAAAAAAAAGAATAAAATAAAAAATAAACATTATACTTACCTTCTGATGGCCCCCCGGTGTGCTTGTCTTGGCTTGCCGGCAGATCGCGGTGGACTCAAGGACCTGCCATGACATCATTTAGTCATGTGACGGGTCACGCGACCGCTGACGTCAGCAGGTCCTTTAGTCCACCGCGAGCTGCCTGCAAGCCGAGACGCATCGGATAAAGACTCCGGGGGCCATCAGAAGGTAAGTATAATATTTATTTTTTACCATTCTTTCAGTCACACTATATAAATCCATGCCGGTTGCATGGATTTATATAGTGTGACCAAGTTGTCAAGCACTTTCCACGTGATGCTAAATCGCTTGGAAAGCGCTTGTCAACCCGCATGCAGAAATGCATGTGAAGAACGCTTCACATCCGCATGTCCCTGGCAGGAAAAACGCATTTACAATCCGCATGTACAATCTGCATGTACAATCTGCATGTACAATCCGCATGCGTTTTTTTTTGCCAGGGAGATGCAGAGACGCTAAGGAAAAAATCCGGAGCATTTCTGCATCGTGGGCACAAAGCCTAAAAGTCTTAACATTGCACAAGGATGCAGGATGGATGAGGCAGTAGAGGTGTGGAAGGAGAAAATTTAGCTTCACAAGAGGAAGCGCAAAGTATGCACATGTAGTGACAAGGGTCCCACAAGTATAGCCCCCCCCAAGAATAAATCTCTAGGTAGCTGGCAGAATCAATCAGTGGGGCTATTCAGTGTAATATGATCAAGACTGCAGAATCCTGGACATTCAAAGTGCTGGAGTGATGCTGCATAAATATAAGTTATTGGGAAAATTCTTGTGGATCAGTGTTATATGCCAGCTGACCAGCTGAGAATTGAAGTAACCAGCTAATAGTGCGAGAAAGGCTACCCTGAGGCCTGGCGAGACACCAGCTCATCCCAGTCCAACAGAACAGGTGGACTGGTGGAGTTGTTGGTACATGAAAGTCTGGCACATCTTGATATATAAAGTATATTGAAATTCCCTGTCGGCTATGTTCACACGCAGCATTTTTTTTGCAGCCAAAATCTGCTCTTCTGGCTGTAAAAACGTTGCTTTTAAATCGACCATTTTTCAGCATTTTTGCTGAGTTTTTTTGGTGCGGATTACATGTGTGTTTCTTCTGTGATACATGTTCAACAATTACTTTTATTCCCCAAAGACGGAGTGAAAACGCTTTGAAGAATATTGCATTTTTTCACTTTTTCACTGAAAGAATTGGCATGATGCAGATTTAGAAGTGCAGCAGTTTTCCAATTCAGTTAGGAAATAAAAAGCATGTGCATGAGATTTCTGAAATCTCATAGCTTTGGCTGGTACTAGAAAACGGAGTATTTAATTTGCATAAAAAAAGCTGCAAAAAAAACACATTAAAAATGAATGCAATGTATGAACACAGCCTTATGAAGCAAATCCAATTGATTAACTGAAATGTTCTGTGTCATTCAGAGGAAAGTTTATTTTACCACAATTCTTTATTCTAAGAAAACTCTTTTAGCAAATGGAAAACTTCCAAACATGCCATTCCCAAACAGAATAATTTCCCTTCAACCAGAACTTCTAACTATTCAGCATAGCCTGAACTGACAAATCAAGATTAAAATAAGTGTAGTATTGGACTATTTACCCATTAATATACTGCCCCACATCTTTAAGAGTTGGTGCCACATTATGGAAGGTGTTCACTGTCTACGGCTCTTGATCTTTCAGATAGCCAAAGCAAGATGCGTTACATGGACCATGTCTCTACAGTAGTGTTTATGGTCTATGGAGGTTCTGATTCATCCAGTTTTTAATGAATTTGTAATTAGGCCCTGGGCCAGAATTTTCTCTCTGCGCCATAAGCACAAGTATATAAAGTAAATAAAGGGTAATAGTTAAGGATAATAGATAAAGACTTACTGTAGTATAGAGGGCTCTTTAGGGTATGCAGTGGATAAAATGTGAAATGGGTCAAAATATTGTATGGCTGACTCTAGGAACCTCAAAATAGTGTGACCTTAGCTGTGTATATTCCAGTCGATTGGCCCAAATATTTTCAAACAATTCAATCTGCAAAAATAATTCATGCAAGCTCCTAGATTTGCATCATTGTGCGCTGTTTACACCACAGTATCAATGGCGGCATTGAAAGTCATCAGTCCAGTTCCCTAATGTATTTTTATCTAACTGCACGTCACCCAGCCAGGAAAGCAAAAAAGAGGAATTGTAAGTGGTTATTTATAGGCAATAAAAGTTCATCTGATATCACTTGGACTGCTCTGGATATGGGAAATAATGTAGTTTCATTACAATCATCATAATGTTCTCTGGGACAAAGAAAACTCCTACAGATCTAGCATGACCTATAGATGGAAGTGGAGCTCCAGCTTAGTATTGTTTTAGAAAATTGCAAACTTAATGACTCATAATTATGGCTGCATCCTAGTTATGTGTAAAGGCTTATTCACATAAGTTCAAGTCAGTTTTTCATCTACCTTTTCACTGATCTCATTGGCACATTCTATTCTATGGGGGTTGTTTTTTTTGCTTACAAGAAATTAGATGATAAAGATGGACAGTTGGACGAAAAATGAAAATCGAATGCAGTGCACTGATGAAAATCAATTACCGGTTATTATTTTTGCGCATAAGAAATAAATCTGACCTGGGAATTTGGCATTACAAAGAGCACTTTTTAGATTGGAAATTACAGTGCTCAGCAAAAATGAGTACACTCCATTTGAAAAGTAGGATTTTTTTCAAAATTTCACTGAACACAAGAACAATTTCCAAAATGTTGACCAAACTTAGCTTCATGAAATATTTTTTAAACCCATGATAAATTAGTTAAAGGGGTTATCAGGGACTTTTTTTTTCACATTTTTTAACTATGGACCTTAGAACTAACAGTCAGGTGGATAAGGGGATAGAGTAGACAGAGAGATGTGACAGTAGGGGTCAATGAGGATTTGGGAGGGCAGGGACATGCAAGTAAAGTATGGCTGTGAGTAGGAGTAATCATAGCTCCCAACCGCCCTGTTTTCGGCAGTACTGTCCCGCTTTGAGGGCTCAGTCCCTCGTCCCGTCACTGGCTGGTCGAAAGGCATGACTGGATGACAAAACTAGAGGGTTATACTACATTTAGAAAGGACAGGAAAAAAAAAAAGCTGGATGAGTGCGTATTTTCGTTAAATCCAACTTAAGACCTGTGCTCAATGACAACATTGGGGGGAGCCGCAACAATGCAATGTAGAGTCAGTATGAGTAAATCTACATGGATGTCAACAATGGAAAGCTGCTAATTGGAGTTTGCTATAAACCTCCTAACATAGCTGAACAGGTAGAGGATGAAATGCTGCAACAATTTAAAAAGTGCATCAGTGTCAGCGCGAAGTGTCCATCAACAGTTGAATGAAATGAAACACTATGGCAGGAGAACCAGGAGGACCCTACTGCTGACAGAGAGACATAAAAAAGCTAGAGTGCAGTGCAGAACCTGCCTGTTCTGTCCACCGCTGATCACTGACAGCTCAGAGTGGTTACAGACCTCTCCTGTCTGTGTTTCTGCTTCTGATATAACATCGACAGAGCATCTATGTCTCTTACGCTCTGTTCTGTTGACAGCATGTGACTGCCAGTGTCATGCTGATTGATCGCCAGCTTCCCGTTGTCTAAGATATGTGCAGCACTCATGCATCCCCACATGAGGATATTATCATCACCATGTTTCACTGTAGGTACTGTGTATTTAGAAAAATGAATTTAGAAAAATGCATAGTGCCTACAGTGAAACATGGTGGTGGCAGTGTCCTTATGTGGAGCCGCACGAGTGCTGTTGGTGTGGGGGAGATACATTTTATTGATGGTATCATGAATTCACAGATGAACTGCTCTGTGCCCTTAGTAGACATGATAATGATTGAAAAGACACATCTGTTGCATTTGTGAAGAAGAACAGGGTGAAAATGAATCAATGGTTAAGTTTCTCCTGATCTGAACCCAACCGAACACCTAAGGGGAATTCTGAAGAGACAAGTTGTCATCACTCTCCATCCAGCATTCGGGCTCCAAAAGAGCTTGTTCTTGAAGAATGGAAAGAGATACTGTAGATGTTGCAATAATAACTAATAACTTATTTGAGTAAGGTTATATTAGTAACCTTACTTTCATGTTATGAGTTAAAAAAAAAGTGTTCTATGAAGCTCAGTGTTGTGAAAATTTTAGAAATTGTTTTTGTGTTGCTTGATATATTGATTAAAATCTTACTTTTCAATGGGGGTGTCCTCATTTATGCCCAGCACTGTATAAATATAAAGAAAGTATACTCCTTTAGATTTCTTCAAAGAGAGAATGCGGTCCCATACAGTCTCACCATATTTCAACACACGGAATGCTTACAGCTTTATGATTTTAATCTGTAGGAATTTTGTCTGCTGAATGAGGCAAGAAGCTTTATCAGAAGAATAACTTTACTAGCGACTAGAGATGAACAGATCATGTAAAATTTGAATTCACCTATTTTGTGCTGATTTTCTTGGTAAAACTAATTTGAAGTTATTTTCTGCAAATTTAATATTCCTTGTGAAGCTCTGGGGTCTCTTCAGACCCCAGAGCATTATAAACATAATATGTAGAAAATGAATAAAAATCCCTATACTCTCCTCACCGTTCACCTCTTCGGTCCCTTCACTGCTCACCATCACCCATCTGGTCCTCGCATATTCTGATCCCTGCGGTTTGGGCTGAAATCTCCTGGACTCTCACACTGAGCCAGGACTTCCGGCTCTGCTGAGGCAGTGGAGAGTCCTGTGCAAGTTATTGTTCCTTTAATGTCTTGGAGTGTAAACATCTGCTTATCCTCCTTACCACCTGTTCATTCTTGCATCACTTATATTGCTGTGATTGATGGTTGTGCTCATTTTCATGCAGTAATGAATTAGAATAATTCTAATTATACCATAATAATATTAATTCATCATTAACTATTATAATTATTTTATAACACCCTTAAAGGATGTTGTACATATGAAAAGGTGCTGAGCGGGATTACAGTACATACTATATATATACATGCCATATGGTACCGTAGAAGAGAAGTACAAGAAAAATGACTAACGTATATGACTGATACAAAAGGAGAGCAGGAAATATAGAGAGTAAGGGGAAACGTCACCTTCTGTAACAGTCTGAGCATTAGCATAGCTACGGGGAGGGCACAGGGGCGACCACCATTCTTAACTGTATTGGTGTGCATTGCATGCAGATGCAGTTGAACTCTGTGATAGAGCAGGAAGCCATACTTAAATGTTTATATGGTATATATGATTTTTTACAATTTTTGGATTATTATTACTTTTTTTTGCGTGGGAACTAAGAGGGTATTATTACTGTATGTGGGTGTACTCAAGCACATTACTCTATGTGGGAGCACTTGAACATTACTGTATATAAGGTAACTCAGCGGGAATTATTACTGTATGTAGGCCAGACTCATGGGGTATTATTACTGTATGTGGGGGAATATAGGGGACATTTTAACTGTATGTGGGTGACGCGCCTCCTTGGGCCATGGGGTACTCGGTAGCCGGGCCGGTCCTTTTCGGGGTAGTCGCGGTGGCAGTGACCCGGTCCGGGGCCCCGGGCGGTCAAATAATTAAAGTAAAGGGGAATAAAGTTTTTGGGATAATGTTCGTGACGCCACTTGTGGTATGCGGCTATATGGGGCTGCCGCTGCGGTGAAGATCCACTGGGGCTGATGGTGACACAGTAGAGTTGGTTCAGCTCTCCACGGGCAGAGCTAAGCTCCAGGGCAGTATAGATGATTTTATGAGGTAGATGTTGTCGGTGCTGTGTAGTGCAGGGCAGGTAACACAGTAATTAGTCAAGGACACAGTGGGGTGCAGTCTTCAGGTTTTACTCACAGTTGTTAAGTTCTCCAAGTTACAATTGCCGGATTATTTATAACCACCCACGTCGTCCTGTGCCCTCCGGGGAAGTGATCCAGGCAACTCTCAGATATCTTGGAAGCATTTGAACCGGACCCCTTTCTGTGTACCTCTCCAGGTCGCCTCCCTGTGCTGACTCACACCCTCCTGCCCTGCCCCCCAGACCCAGTGTCCCAAGCCAGTGGCCGCGGGCCTTGTCGGGCGACGTCCGGTCTATCCCCTTGGTCCTATATGGCTGGCCACCTTTTCGGCGATTGTGTGTGAAATGTGGTTACAGCACATGAAATACTGCAACCTCCGGTTTGCTAGCTGAGCCTTAAAGTACTTCACTAGGCTGGGGCCGGTCCACTACCGCTGCCTGATCCCTCCACGTCAGCGTGAATTCGGGTGCACGGGTGGCATCCCGCACTCGCCGTGCCCCTGGGATCCCTTCTCTCTCTCTGGAGCCCTCCTTACTGCTCTAGTTTTCTCTCCTCACTTTCCTCCTGGGCTTCTCTGACTGGGCCCGACTCCTCCACGGTCCTCCCTTCATCTCTCACTCCTAGGACCAGACTCTCCTGAACTGTACTCCTGCTCCAAGCACTGGAACAGGAGACTGGCCTCAGCCAGAACTCTCCACTGAACTGCTTCTAGATCTTTCCACCCCTGCTTTTATACTCTTCTGTCTTTCCTCCCCTAAACTACTTCCTAACAGGGACAGGGACTGTGCTCTCCCTTAGGAGCAATCTCGCCCTTCCCTTATGAAGTGATGTAGTGTTGGATGTGAGTGTTTGGGTCCCGAGTAGTGCTCCCTCCTTACCTGAGAGTGGGGTACCACACCTTTGGGTGAGATGCAGTACCTCTGGACCCACAGGGGCGTCACATGGGGAACTCCAGAGGCAGGGTCGGACTGGGCTGGCGGGATACCTGGAATTTTCCTGGTGGGCCCCGCCCCCTGCTGCAGAGGAGAGGGGGAGAAGAGAGCAAAAAAAAAATCCTGCGGTTTTAAGGGGCACGGGCCCTTTAAAAGCGCAGGCACAGTGTATGCGGGGACGCGCGCACGCGGCGTTCATTACCTGAACCACCACGGCGCACGTCCCTGTGAAGCAGCTGAAGCTGCGCGTCTCCCTTCGCCGGCCGGCTTATGACGTCATCATCATGCGGCTGCTGTGAAGGAGGCGCGCAACTCAGGAGAAGGAGGACGCCGCACGGGATCGCAGGAAGGTAAGAGGTGTATGTGTGTGTGTGTGTGTGTATGTGTGTGTGTGTGTGTGTGTGTGTGTGTGTGTGTGTGTGTGTGTATGTAATGGTCTGGGCCCCTGGCTGGACACACAAGGGGGGAATCCCAGCTGGACAGTGGACAGACACACAAGGTGGGGAAGCCCAGCTGGACAGACACACAAGGGGGAAGCCCAGCTGGACAGACACACAAGGGGGGAAGCCCAGCTGGACAGACACACAAGGGGGGAAGCCCAGCTGGACAGACACACAAGGAGGGAAGCCCAGCTGGACAGACACACAAGGGGGGAAGCCCAGCTGGACAGACACACAAGGGGGGAAGCTCAGCTGGACAGACACACAAGGGGGGAAGCCCAGCTGGACAGACACACAAGGGGGGAAGCCCAGCTGGACAGACACACAAGGGGGGAAGCCCAGCTGGACAGACACACAAGGGGGAAGCCCAGTTGGACGGACACACAATGGGGGAAGCCCAGCTGGATGGACACACAAGGGGGGAAGCCCAGCTGGACGGACACACAAGGGGGAAGCCCAGCTGGACGGACACACAAAGGGGGAAGCCCAGCTGGACGGACACCCAAGGGGGGAAGCCCAGCTGGACGGACACACAAGGGGGGAAGCCCAGCTGGACGGACACACAAGGGGGGAAGCCCAGCTGGATGGACACACAAGGGGGGAAACCCAGCTGGACACACATGGGGGGAACCCCGGATGGACACACAAAGGGGAACCCCGTATGGACACACAAGGGGGGAACCCCGTCTGGACACACAAGGGGGAACCCTGCCTGGACACACAAGGGGGGAACCCTGGCTGGACACACAAGGGGGGAACCCTGGCTGGACACACAAGGGGGGAACCTTGGCTGGGCACACAAGGGGGGACCCTGGCTGGACACACAAGGAGGGACCCTGGTTGGACACACAAGGGGGGACCCTGGCTGGACCCAGGCAAAGGAGGGGTGGGCAGGATGGATATATGGGGGGCAGGCTGGACTCATGGAGGCCAGGATGATATATGGGGGGCAGGATGGACATATGGAGGTCAGGATGGATATATGGGGGGGCATGCTGGACACATGGGAGGCCAGGATGGATATATGGGGGGCAGGCTGGACACATGGGAGGCCAGGATGGATACATGGGGGGGCAGGCTGGACTCATGGAGGCCAGGATGGATATATGGGAGGGGGCAATCTGGACACATGGAGGCCAGGATGGATCTATGGGGGGGGCAGGCTGAACACATGGAGGCCAGGATGGATCTATGGGGGGGGCAGGCTGAACACATGGAGGCCAGGATGGATATATGGGGGGGTGACAGGCTGGACACATGGGGGGCTAGGATGGATATGTGGATGGGCAGGCTTGATACATGTGGGCTAACATAAATATATGGAGGGGCACGCTGGATATATGGGGGGTGTCAGGATGGATATATGAGGAGGCAGGCTGGACACATGGAGGCCAGGATGGATATGTAGGGGGAGCAGGCTGGACACATGGATATATGGGTGGGGCAGGCTGGACACATGGAGTCCAGGATGGATATATGGGGGGGCAGGATGGATATATGGGGAGGTGTCAGGATGGATATATGCAGGGGGGGCAGGATGGATATATAGAGGGTAGGCTGGACACATGGAGTCCAGGATGGATATATGGGGAGGCAGGCTGGAAACATGGAGGCAAGGATAGATATGTGGGGGGGCAGGCTGGCCACATGGGGGGCTAGGATGGGTATATGGGAGGGGGCAGGTTCGATACACGTGTGCTAGGATAAATATATGGAGGGGTCAAACTGGACAAATGGGGGCCAGAAGGGATATATGCAGGGGGGTGTCAGGATGGATACATGGAGTCCAGGATGGATATATGGAGGGGCAGGCTGGAAACATGGAGGCAAGGATGGATATGTGTGGGGGGGGCAGTCTGGCCACATGGGGACTAGGATGGATATATGGAGGGGGGAGGGCAGGCTCAATACATGTGGGCTAGGATAAATATATGGAGAGGCCACCCTGGACATATGGGGGCCAGAAGGGACATATGGGGGTGCCTGGCTGGACAAGGGACTTAATTACTGTTTGGGGGCCAGATTGAGGAACATACTTTATTAGTTTATGGTGGCCAGTGGGGAACATTATTACTTTAGATTCCAATTATTATTATTACATTATTACTTCAGTAATATAATTTACTTTTTAGGAAACTGTTTTCCATGGGATGGGACAAAAGAGGAGTCCTGTTACTGTGCTGGATGGCACTATGTTGCTTTTTTTCTTCAACTGGTGTAGTGTAGAAGTCGGGGAGGAGTGGGAATATTCTCTAGAAGAGATCAGTTATTGATAACTGTGTGTTATTTTCTGCATAGTCGATTCCTGGCTGGAAGAAGTGATGGCTGTCTGTGCCTGATGAAGAAGAAAAGCGAAGATGAAGGACTTCACCTAGAGACGTCACTGGTGAGTCAGTGTATTACATGTACACTTACACTACACACGTGGTCAAAATTGTTGGTACCCCTCGTTTCATGAAAGAAAAACCCACAATGGTCACAGAAATAACTTGAATCTGATAAATTACAAACTTTTGAAAATGAACAAATGAAAGTCAGACATTGCTTTTCTGCTTCCACAGAATTTAAAAAAAAATTAACCTCATGAAATAGGCCTGGACAGAAATGATGGTTCTTCTTAACTTATTATTTTGTTGAACAACTTTTTGAGGCAATCACTGCAATCAAAGGATTCCTGTAACTGTCAATGAGACTTCTGCACCTCTCGACAGGTATTTTGGCCCACTCCTCATGAGCAAACTGCTACAGTTGTCTCGTGTTTGAAGGTTGCCTTTTCCATGTTTCAGCTCTTTCCAAAGATGCTCAATAGGATTTAGGTCAGGGCTCAAAGAAGGCCACTTCAGAATACTCCAATGTTTTCCTCTTAGCCATTCTTGGGTCATTATCCTGTTGCAAGACCCATGACCTGTGACTGATACCAAGCTTTCTGACACTGGGCAGCACATTTCTCACTAGAATTCCTTGATAGTCTTGAGATTTCATTGTACCCTACAGAGATTCAAGACACCTTGTGCCAGATGCAGCAGAGCAGCCCCAGAACATAACAGCCTCCCCCATGTTTCACAGTAGGGACAGTTTTCTTTTCTTGATATGCTTCATTTTTCTGTCTGTGAACATAGAGCTGATGCGCCTTGCCAAAAACTTCCATTTTTGTATCATCTGTCCATAGTACATTCTCCCAGAAGCTTTGTGGCTTGTCAACATGTAGTTTGGCAAATTCCAGTCTGGCTTTTTTATTATTTTTTTTTTTCAACAATGGTGTTCTCCTTGGTCGTCTCCCATGAAGTCCACTTTGGATCAAACAATGACAGATGGTGCGATCTGACACTGATGTTCCTTGAGCTTGAAGTTCACCTTTAATCTCATTAGAAGTTATCCTGGGCTCTTTTGTTACCATTCATATTATCCGTCTCTTTGATTTGTCATCAATTTTCCTCCTGTGGCCACGTCCAGGGAGGTTGGCTACAGTCCCATAGATCTTAAATTTCTGAATAATATGTGACACTGTAGTCAAAGGAACATAAAGCTGCTTGGAGATGGTCTTATAACCTTTACCTTTAACATGCTTTTCTATAACTTTCTTTCTAATCTCCCGAGACAACTCTTTCCTTTGCTTCCTCTGGTGCATGTTGAGTGTGGTTCACACCATGTCACCAAACCTCACAGTGAGTATCTGTAGCCCTATATACAGGCCCACTGACTGATTACAAGATTGTAGACACCTGTGATGCTAATTAGTGGGCACAACTTGATTTAACATGTCTCTTTTGTCACATTATTTTCAGGGGTACAATAATTTCTTTCCAGGCCTATTTCATGAGTTTAATTTTTTTTTAAATTCTGTGGAAGCAGAAAAGCAATGTCTGACTTTCATTTCTTCATTTTCATAGATTTTTAAATGTATTATTACTTTTGTTAGATTCAAGTTATTTCTGTGACCATTGTGGTTTTTTCTTTCATTAAACGAGGGGTACCAACAATTCTTATCACGTGTGTGTATAGTATATACAGAGCTCCTGTGTATGTCACTGGTGATCACTGTATTACGTATACACTATATACAGAGCTTCTGTGTATAATGTCACTGGTGACCACTGTATTACCTGTACACTATATACAGAGCTGCTGTTTATAATGTCACTGGTGATCACTGTGTTACCTGTACACTGACACTATATACAGAGCTCCTGTGTATAATATCACTGGTGATCACTGTATTTATTACCTGTACACGAACACTATATACATAGCTCCTGTGTATAATATCACTGGTCATCAGTGTATTACCTGTACAATGACACTATATACAGAGCTCCTGTGTATAATGTCACTGGTGATCACTGTGTTACCTGTACACTAACACTATATACAGAGCTCCTGTGTATAATGTCGCTGGTGGCAATAACAGTGTTGTTAGTATTGTGGTTTGTATTCATGATCAGTATTGTAGTATTTGGTCACTTTGGGGTGGTAATATGTGGTCTGGTCATGGTGTGGCCGTATTTGTTCCTTGTATGTGGTATTATTCAGTCACTATGTGGTGGTAATATGTGATCTAGTCATGGTGTGGCGATATTTGTCCCTTTTGTATGTGGTATTATTGGTGTTGATATAGTGAACTGTCTTGTGTATGGCGGTCATTTTGTTCTTGCTGATATTAACTAGGAAAAGATTTTTTTCCATTAGGCCACAGCCCCACCATCAGTATTCGGTCAGTATTTTTTCTCAGGAGTCGCTGCCAAAACAAGTAGTGGGTGATAAATACAGAATTGGTGACTTGTTTCTATTATACCTTTTCTCTGATTGTTCCTCACCTGGTTTTGGCTCCCACTCCTGAAAAAAAATTACTGACCGGATACTGACCAAATACTGATAGTGGGGCCGTGGCCTTAGAGATTAAATACTTGGACCAGAGCGGCAGAGATGCACTTACAGGGGTTCTCCGGGGAAAACAAGTAATCACCTCTCCACAGGATCAGTGATAATATTGATTGGTGGGGGTCTGACTGCTGGGACACAATTGGCAGAATGTGGAGTTTTTCTCCCCATTAGACTGGAGCGGCATGTGAGATGCGACCACTGATCCATTCATTCCTAAAGTGGCTGTGAGCGCTGCTCTTTTTTGGAAGCCCCCAAGAGAATGAATGGAGCTGCGGTCAGACGTCCCACCTGCCGCTGCATTTTAAAATGGGGATAAAACTTCCCCATTATTCCGATAGGTGCGTTTTCCAATGTTCGGACCCAAACGATCAATAAGTTATCACCTATCCTGTGGATCCCATGGATCGGTGATAACTTGTTTTAACCAAAGAAGCCCTTTAATGCAAACTAACGTAATTGTACATCCCAGTTAGTGTCGCACAGTAGATGTGCTGGATCCGCCAGTCAATGCTCCACTATAAGAGGGATAGCGGACAACAGATATTTGCATATGGCTGTAGGTGGGCCCCTAGAGTCAATTCTCCCTGTGGGCCCCAGACACCCCAGTCCGACCCTGTCCAGAGGCATTATAACTTTATGTGGGGGAATACAGTGGACATTTTTTACTGTATGCAGGGAACTCCAGAGGCATTATAACTTTATGTGGGGGAATACAGTGGACATTTTTTACTGTATGCGGGGAACTCCAGGGGCATTATAACTGTATGTGTGGGAATACAGTGGACATTTTTTACTATATGTGGGGAACTCCAGGAGCATTATTCCTGTATGTTGGGGGCATTATCACTGTATGCGGTGAAACTTATGGCGCATTATTACTATATGTGGTGGGATTCATGTGGTATTTTTACTTTATCTGGGGCTGACACAGGGGACATTATTACTATGCATTAGGTACTCAGCATTATAAATAAATATGGGGGACTCAGAGGGCATTATTACCTTACTATACATAAATGACCCAGTGGCATTATTACTTCTACTGCAGCACTCCGGCATTAATAGTTGCTAATGGGACACTCTGGACGTTATTAAATTTTGAGGGCCTTCAGGAGACAATATTAAATGGTAAGTGTGTATGTAAAAGGCATTATTACATTGTAGGGGCACTCTGGGTATTATACATTTCAAAAGGGCACACGTAAAAAAGGGCATTTTTTACTTTTTTACGGGGTAAAATGTGGGCAATGAGAAAGACATGAAAATTGAATGAGCACATAAAAACATCATCAGTAGTGCCTATAAAACAGTATAACTGTACAGTAATATATTATATTTGCTACAGGGCTTATATACATTGTAATATCAGTATTAGTCTTTGTAGAGTGATTTTCTTTCAGTTACACCATGGTCATTGGCTGAGGTTCCCCTTTATCCCCTATGATTATGATGCACCACCATAGTTGTGAACGTAGTTACCTACTGTAGGTTATTCCCTGTGCTGAATCCCCAGCTACACCTCTGAATGTTAGACATGAAAAAAAAAGATAATGGAGCTTTCAATATTTTTTTCTAAATATGAGTAAAAAAATGTAAAAATCAACATATGCCGAGTCAAAACCTTGAAAGATATACAGCTCAGGACTCTTTGCTAAAGAGCATCTTGTGCTTTAGATGGCTAAACTGATCCCGATCATGTATTAGTATTTTTTTTGTTGTCTCAGTATGATGCTATAATGGATCAAACAAGATGACACTTTGTAAAGCATTGGAATCCACTACATCTTCTTGCCATATACACTGCTCAAAAAAATAAAGGGAACACTCAAATAACACATCCTAGATCTGAATGAATGAAATATTCTCATTGAATACTTTGTTCTGTACAAAGTTGAATGTGCTGACAACAAAATCACACAAAAATCATCAATGGAAATCAAATTTATTAACCAATGGAGGCCTGGATTTGGAGTCACGCCCAAAATTAAAGTGGAAAAACACACTACAGGCTGATCCAACTTTGATGTAATGTCCTTAAAACAAGTCAAAATGAGGCTCAGTATTGTGTGTGGCCTCCACGTGCCTGTATGACCTCCCTACAATGCCTGGGCATGCTCCTGATGAGGTGAGGATGGTCTCCAGTGGGATCTCCTCCCAGACCTGGACTAAAGCATCCGCCAACTCCTGGACAGTCTGTGGTGCAACGTGACGTTGGTGGATGGAGCGAGACATGATGTCCCAGATGTGCTCAATCAGATTCAGGTCTGGGGAACGGGCGGGCCAGTCCATAGCTTCAATGCCTTCATCTTGCAGGAACTGCTGACACACTCCAGCTACATGAGTTTTGGCATTGTCCTGCATTAGGAGGAAGACAGAGGCAACCGCACCAGCATATGGTCTCACAAGGGGTCTGAGGATCTCATCTAGGTATCTAATGGCAGTCAGGCTACCTCTGGCGAGCACATGGAGGGCTGTGCGGCCCTCCAAAGAAATGCCACACCACACCATTACTGACCCACTGCCAAATCGGTCATGCTGAAGGATGTTGCAGGCAGCAGAACGCTCTCCACGGCGTCTCTAGACTCTGTCACATCTGTCACATGTGCTCAGTGTGAACCTGCTTTCATCTGTGAAGAGCATAGGGCGCCCGTGGTGACTTTGCCAACCCTGGTGTTCTGTGGCAATTCCAAGCGTCTTGCACGGTGTTGGACTATGAGCACAACCCCCATCTGTGGACGTCGGGCCCTCATACCACCCTCATGGAGTCAGTTTCTAACCGTTTGTGCAGACACATGCACATTTGTGGCCG
This sequence comes from Phyllobates terribilis, assembly GCF_046119375.1. Lineage (NCBI taxonomy): Eukaryota > Metazoa > Chordata > Amphibia > Anura > Dendrobatidae > Phyllobates > Phyllobates terribilis. Next base: position 595,185,605 of record NW_027362765.1, on the reverse strand, counting down.
GCTGGAGGTCATTTTGCAGGGCTCTGCCAGTTTTCCTCCTGTTCCTCCTTGCACAAAGGCGGAGGTAGCGGTCCTGCTGCTGGGTTGTTGTCCTCCTATGGCCCCCTCCACGTCTCCTGGTGTACTGGCCTTTCTCCTGGTAGCGCCTCCAGCCTCTGGACACTACACTTTCACACACAGCAAACCTTCTTGCCACAGCTCGTATTGATGTGCCATCCTGGATGAGCTGCACTACCTGAACAACTTCTGTGGGTTGTAGAGTCCGTCTCATGCTACCACGAGTGTGAAAGCACAACCAACATTCAAAAGTGACCAAAACATCAGCCAGAAAGTATTGGTACGGAAATATGGTCTGTGGTCAAAACCGGCAGAACCACTCCTTTATTGAGGGTGTCTTGATAATTGCCAATAATTTCCATCTATGGTCTATTCCATTTGCACAACAGCATGTGAGATTGATTGTCAATCAGTGTTGCTTCCTAAGTGGACAGTTTGATTTCACAGAAGTTTAATTTACTTGGAGTTATATTCTGTTCTTTAAGTGTTCCCTTTATTTTTTTGAGCAGTGTATATTTGCAATATATATACAGCTCTGACATTCACAGATCCTGGTGAATTCAAGCAATTTGCAATTCAATTTGCATTATTTGCCAAAAAAATTCCTTCAGTCATTTTACACATTGTAGAAGACTGCATCAGCCAACGAAGATTCACATAACATTGTTTAGCATAGCCAATCAGGAGGGACTTTCAGAGCATTTATAAAAGCTATGGCAGGGAATGCAGCAGATGTTTTTTATCTTCAATAGGCATAGGGAGAGAAAACCCTAAAACTTTGGACAAATACTACAGACAGTAATGTGTTGTACAGCTGCAGCACAGGAGAAGAGTGTAGTAGTCTGCGAATAATACATAGATTCAAATGATAGAGGGAGAGAGATAGAATAGATGCCAGTAGCAGTACACGACTGCATATGATTGATCATTGAGACACAGCTGCCTACCTGGCATTTGTCCTGCTGCATTTGAATTACAAACACACTTTTTTCTTCATTTTTAATGCACTAGAAAGCAGCAGAAAACCAGCACAATATTTTTTTACAGAAATAAAAACTGAAAGTGTGCTTGCCATAAGCAACTGTAATGACTTTTTGAATTTCATGCAATGCTTTTTGTGAAGGCAGAATAATTGTTTTTTAAAGGCACAAAAGAAAATTCCCCAAAATCCAGACATTTACTGTGAGTTCACAAAGTATGCGTTTTACAAACTATTTTTTTTATGCACACCTTTTTTACTAGTCACATTTTACATCCACACACACCACATAAATACAGTGACCTGTTGTAGTTGTTGGCATTTTGGATGTGTTCCATCCTAACATTTCTTAATACATTATTTTTGGAAAGGAGGTTGAATTTTGTTAAAAAAAATGTAGTCACATATCAGACATATTCTTTGACCTTCAGCCACATTTTGCTTTCTGTACATGTATCTTTTCATTTCCAGTCAAACAAACATTGGCAATGACAACCCAAGACAAAACTATGTCGCTTTTGTTCTCAACCAATGATTGGCCAACACTTTCCTGAAGTACAGTGCAGACAGTGCTAAAGTCATCTCGATGCGACTACAAGGAGCGCCATCTATGTCACAGTCATTCAAGTCGTTGCTGCGATGAAGCTTCTGTCAAACAACAAAGCGCTTGGACAAGCGAATCATCAACAATTGTAAATACTCATCGAGACGTCAATCAGAGAATAGTTATGGACAAATCAACAATTAAGTCACTAGACCAAGTCTTCAAATAGAGGAACATTTCACTAGCTATGAAAACAAGGCTCATACATATTTTGGGCTTTTCGCTGGTAACATATGGATGCGAAGCTTGGACGTAAAAGAAACAAGACAGAAAAAGAATTGATACTTTTAAAATGTAGTGCTGGAGAAGGATGCTATCAATGCCATGGATGGCCAGAAGAACAAACAAATCAATTGCCAAACATGTCATTCGAAGCAAGGATTACCAAGCTACAATTTGCCTACTTTGGACACATTCACAGCAATCACTGGAGAAGGACATCATGGTTATAAGAATAGAAGAAAAATGGCAAAGAGGAGGAGCAGCAACTTGTTGGCTTGATACAATCAAAATAATGACTGAGAACCCTTCACCTGATTTTAATATGGATACCCTCAAATGAAAGCTGAAAGTCTGAACTTCAACTGCATCTGAATTGTTTTGTTTAAAATTCATTGTGGTAATGTCTAGAACCAAAATTAGAAAAATGTTGTCTCTGTCCAAATATATATGGACCTAACTGTATCTACCTAGCATGTCTTGCTATGACATTTTTAAAAGGGGGAGGTTTAGTTTTGTTAAAAAAAATTGTTAAAAAAATGTTGACATTTAACTGTGCATGTCACATTTTTCAATGGCAATGGACAGGGTAGAGCAAAAGGCAAAAACATATCACGGTTAAGAATGTTGCTAGTTGGAGAAGCAGCATCACCCCCACTGGCACCAGCTGTCCGCTCAGTAGTACTACCAAACGCAGTTCACAATTGATTTTCAGAGTAAATGCAGCTTAAGGGTGCAGTCTGCTGACAGTGCTTATGGGGGCATTGCTCTGCTGACAGTGCTTATGGGGGCATTGCTCTGCTGCTATGAGAGTGATTATACTACACTCATAACACAGTCATTATGGGGACTTAGACTGCTTGTGAGAGGGGTTTACATAAAGCAATCTAAAATATCCCTGAATATCATTCATACAAGTATGCTATGAATGTGTTTTTTTGTATGGGAGTCTTTGAAAATATTTTAAATATTTGTTTACATTCCATGATGCGACTGCGGTGGTGACATCCTGCAATTGTACAGCTCCATCCTAAACAATAAAGTACACATCTGAGGTTTATTCAAGGAACACTCAGTCCTGTCCTTTATGTATGTATAAGGTATTGTGGGGAAATCACTAATGACATTACACTCAACCCATTCCCCTGAAAAGAAAGGTAAAATTTGCCACCGTATGAGAAATATTTTCTTAGGGGACAGCATGCATAAGCAATACCATCACCAACAAAAATATATTATCAAAAAATGTTCATGACATATATGGAATGGCTTATAGGTGTTTTTTGCCAACTAATCTATGAGCAGTTTAATGTAGGAGCAGAGACCCTGATTCCAGTGATGTGTCACTTACTGGGCTGCTTGCTGTAGTTTTGATAAAATCATGGTTTTATCAGCAGGAGATTATCTCTAAAGGGCTAGCAAACCTATGCACAGTGTAAACAGAAAGCTGTCAATCAGTGTGGTGGGCGAGGTTATACAGAGCTGAGTATTCAGAGAACTTAAGATCTGCAAGGAATAGTACAGTTATTTTATTAAAACAGCAACAAGCAGCCCAGTAAGTGACACATTGCTGGAATCAGTGTTTTCTGCCCCTACATGCTGCTGCTATCAGATGAGTTATTACAAGGGATGCCAAGGCACAAACAACAAGTCTATGGCCCATTATATAGAAAGTAGAAAATATTTTATTTTATTAGACATTATTATTTATACAGTATCTGGAGTGACACAGATGCGCAACTAATACGTAAATCCCATTAAAACATACTTAAAATATATATATATATCACAGCAGATCACCACAGGTTGCAGGTGTATGTCTCACTGACATCCCCATGCGCGCTGCACTGCTACTTACCAACGAAAGGATACTCGTCCAAATATCGATATTATCATGTCAAATGACCATTTGTGTATACTGGTCTCCCTATCCTTCCTAGATGTACATATAAAGTGGAATATAATTACCTTTATAACGTGACACCAGCACGCTGTGTGATTCCCCTCTAGGAAGGATAGGGAGACCAGTATACACAAATGGTCATTTGACATGATAATATCGATATTTGGACCCTTCCTATTGACTTCTATTATAAAACCTGAAAACATGAAGCAGTTAAAATCCACCCAAAAGACTGAACTTATGAACTGCAAGTCATTTTTACATAGAAAATTCATACTGTATATTTATTTTTTTGAGCATTGCGCTTTTTCAGGCGTTTTTCGGAGTCTAAAAAAGATGTGTGCACATACCCTTAAACAACTGAGACATCCATAGCAATGTCTTTACTGAATTTGTTTCATTTGAATATACCCAAAGAATAAATTCTTATGTTTCAAAATTTGTTGCAGAAATTTCTTCGTCTGAAGATTGATTCTGAATTGGGTTGTTTGAGATGAATGGTACAGTTACAGAACTTTGCATAATAAAAACTGCAGCCAATACTCAATGCAACATGTGATCATTCTCTTAGGCTAAGTGCCCACGATGCAGAAATGCAGGAAAAGCGCATGCGGATTGTACATGCGGATTGTACATGCGGATTGTACATGCAGATTGTACATGCGTTTTCCTGCCAGGGACATGTGGATGTGAAGCGTTCTTCACATGCATTTCTGCATGCGGGTTATCAAGCGCTTTTCCAAGCCATTTTAGCATCACTTGGAAAGTGCTTGACAACTTGGTCACACTATATAAATCCATGCAATCGCTTCATATCCGCGTGTGCACATGTAGTGATGCGGATATCAAGCATTTCAATGCAAGTTAATTGCGGCAATTACGCTGTGTGTCCGCAAAATTAATGAACATGCTGCGGATTTTTCCGCAATGATAATCCGCAGCGGAAATTTCCGCAGCATGTGCACAGCACATGTGGATTATCATTAGGACCATGGGGCACGTATTACCAAGCGTTTTTAAGTGTTTTCGCTGCGGAAATTCGGCAGCAAAAACGCTTGAAAAACGCATAGTGGGCACTCAGCCTTAATCTAATGTCCTCATTATGATGTGTACGCTGCCGATGCGGCGCACATATCCCGGCAGGCAGGGGCGGGCTGCAGGGCAAGGGGTAGAGCCGGGCCACTCCCCCAGCAGCTGCGCAGGGCCCCTGCTTCTTCTTCAGCCGGGCCAGCACTGCCCCAATAAACTTGCTTGTGTGCTGGCCCGGCCACATCACAGCTAGGAGACACGGCACTGTGCGCGGCTGTGTCTGCTAACGTGACGTCATGCAGTGCGCGCTGCACTGCTACTTACCAACGGAGAGGAGCTGGACGACGGGAGCTGAGCAGAGGGATGGTGAGTTACATGTGTGTCACAGTGTGTCTGTGTGTGCAGATATCATTGTGTGATATGTCTGTTTATATGTATTTTTGTGTTTCAAATGCGTTTATGCGTGTATGTATATATCTGCATATGTCTGTATATGTGTGCGTGTGGCCTCCCGCTGCATCTGGGGGATGCTGTGCGGCCTCCCGCTGTGTATGGGGGGTGCTGTGCGGCCTCCTGCTGTACCTGGGGGGCGCCGTGCGGCCTGCCGCTGTGTATGGGGGTCGCCGTGTGGCCTCCCACTGTGTTTGGGGGGCGCCGTGCGGCCTCCCGCTGCATCTGAGGGGCGCCGTGCTGCCTCCTGTGTATAGATGGTGCCGTGCGGCCTCCAGGTATGTATAGATGGCTATGCGTGGCCTCCTGCTGCGTATAGATGGCTACGCGCGGCCTCCTGCTGCGTATAGATGGCTACGTGCGGCCTCCTGCTGCGTATAGATGGCTACGTGCGGCCTCCAGCTGCGTATAGATGGCACCGTGCGGCCTCCCGCTGTGTATAGATGGCTACGTGTGGCCTCCCACTGTGTATAGATGGTGTCGTGCGACCTCCCGCTTTGTATAGATGGCTACGCGTGGCCTCCCGCTGCACATACAGGGCTACGCGCAGCCTCCTGCTGCGTATACATGGCTACGCGCGGCCTCCTGCTGCGTATACATGGCTACACGCGGCCTCCTGCTGCGTATACATGGCTACGCGCGGCCTCCTGCTGTGTATACATGGCTACGCGCGGCCTCCTGCTGTATCTAGGAGGCTACGCGCGGCCTCTTACTGCGTATAGATGGCTACGCGCGGCCTTCTGCTGTCACTAACATGGACTTGGGGACAGTGTAAGTTATAAAAGTGACATGACAGGTTACCTTTAATTATGCTCAATATTAAGTCATACAATTAATGTAAGAAAATAATTATAATTAATATATTAATATTGAGCAGAATTAATTTCAGCCTATTGATTCGGCTACCACAACAGTCACGGTCTCTCATGTGGCCCCTTGGGAAAGTTAATCTCCCACACCTGCTCTATTTTGTATAGCGCGATGTTATGTATAGCGCTGTACACAAGGGAAAAATTTGCTTGGCTCACATAGTTTGCCGCAATCTCTTGTTCTGTCTACAGATCTGCACCAGAGCACCTGTACGTTGCTCACATGAACAATCACATTTTTTATCAAAGCGGGATCATGTGACATGTCACCGTGATACATCAGGTACCGTGGCGATGGGGGGCCCGTGCCTTCTAAACTGCCCGGGATCCTGGCTACTCTTAATCCACCCCTGCATGTAATCTCAGCCAAGTGCATGTGTTTTGCATGAGTAGAGTGGTGTAACACTAAGGCCCCGATTTATCATGTGCAGTTTTTTCTAAGTCACTTTGCTTTTTTGCCTTGTGGTATTAGTTTCCATTTTTGGCACCAAATTTTTAAAAATGGCGCATGCATTTTATGAATTTTTCGCAAAGAAAAAAACTGTCTTTTTTTTATATCTTAAAACCCCTTTACAGCCTGTGCCGTATTAGTACGCAACAGGCTGTAACCCCCTGTTTAGTGAGGGCTCTGGCGGTGAGCCCGCACTGAACCGGACACATGTCAGCTGATTCTTACAGCTGACATGTGCCCGCAACAGCCACGGGTGGAATCACGATCCATCCGTGGCTGTTAACATGTTAAATGCCGCTGTCAATCTCTGACAGCGGCATTTAACATCGCCGCGCCGGAAACGCGTCACTTACCCCGCCCATCGGTGACCCCGTCACGTGATCGCGGGTCACTGATGGGTGGGCATGACAACCCTGCAGCAGACTCCAGTGGTTGTCATGAGCTGATCGCTATGAGCGCCACCTAGTGGTCGGCGCTCATAGCACAGGACCATTTCTGCTATACAGAGGTGATCTGCTAATCACCTCTATGTAGCAGAGGCGTTCAGACAAGTGCTACTTCTAGTCTCCTATGGAGACTATAGAAGCAAGCAAAAAGTGTAAAAAAAAATGTTTTTAAAAATATTCAAAAAAATTAAAAAATATAAAAGTTTAAATCACCCCCCTTTTGCCCCATTCATAATAAAATAATAATAAAAAAAACCCACATACACATATTTGGTATCGCCACGTTCATAATCGCCCGATCTATCATTATAAAAAAAGAATTAATCCGATCGGTAAACGGCGTAACGAGAAAAAAATTCTAAACGCCAGAATTTTGTTTTTTGCTCGCCGCAACACTGCAATAAAATGCAATAATGGGCGATCAAAACATCACATCTACCCCAAAATGGTATCAATAAAAACTTCAGCTCGGTGCGCAAAAAATAAGCCCTCACCCAGCCCCAGATTCCAAAAAATGGAGACGCTACGGGTCTTGGAAAATTGTGCCATTTTTTTTTTTTTTTAGCAAACTTTGGAATTTTTTTTCACCACTTAAATAAAAAAGAACCTGTACATGTTTGGTGTCTACGAACTCATAATTATCTGGAGAATAATAATGGCAGGTCAGTTTTAGCATTCAGTGAACGTGGTAAAAAAAATATAAAAAAAACTTCTGTGGTATTGCACTTTTTTTGCAATTTCACTGCACTTGGAATTTTTTTCCCGTACACGATATGGTAAAACTAGTAATGGCGTTGAAAAGTACAACTCGTCCCGCAAAAAATAATCCTTCACACGGCCATATTGACTAAAAAATAAAAACGCTATGGCTCTGGGAACAAGGGGAGCAAAAAACGAAATGCAAAAACGGAAAATCCCAGGGTTGCAAAGGGGTTAAACTGTTTTTGCGACCTGTTTGTGTCAAAAGTTGCACTTTTTGCAAAATGGCACAAAGGTTGCACCAACATACTGCATACTCAAAAATACACCAAGGGAGGACTGGAGTAGAAATGTGCCAAACTTTTTAAAAAGTTTAAAAAGTCGCAATTGATGAATCGGGTGAAGACATCTGGAACTGACGTCTGCCCATAAGGCAAAAAACAAACAAACAAAAAAATAGGAGAGCATATATAAAATAGACTTCAAAAAATAAATAAACAATTGGCTGCAAAGAAAAGAAAAAGGTGCAAACACACAAACCTAGACGAAAACAGGTACAAAGGCAATGATAAATCAGGGCCTAAATGCTCAGCACATTTGTAAACGTAGCTGAAAGTATACTGTAATATTACTAAGGTCTTCCATTCCCCAGATGGATGGCCTCTGTGTGTCAGGCCATTCTCTACAGTGGCATGTAAAAGTTTGGGCACCCCCGGTCAAAATGACTGTTATTGTGAACAGTTAAGCAAGTTGAAGATGAAATGATCTCTAAAAGGCCTACAGTTAAAGATGACACATTTCCATTGTATTTCAGGCAAAAAATATGTATTTATATTGTAATTTTTTACATTTTAAAAATTATAAAAAGGAAAATGGGCCAATGCAAAAGCTTGGCACCCTGCATGGTTAGTACCTAGCAGCACCCCCTTTTGAAAGTATCACATCTTGTAAACGCTTTATTTAGCCAGCCTAGAGTCTTTCAATTCTTGTTTTAGGGATTTTCATCCATTCTTCCTTGTAAAATTCTTCCATTTCTGTGAGATTCCTGGGTTGTCTGTCATGCACTGCTATTTTGAGGTCTAGCCACAGATTTTTAATGATGATCAGATCAGGAGACTGTGAAGGCCATTGTAAAACCTTCAATTTGCACCTTTTGATGAAGTCTATTTTGCATTTTGACATGCGTTTAAGATCATTATCCATTCGTAGAAGCCACCCTCTTTTCAGCTTTATTACAGATGGTGTTATGTTTGCATCAAGAATATTTTGAAATTTCATTGAATCCATTCTTCTCTCTACCTGTGAAATGCTCCCCGTGCCATTGGCTGCAACACAACCCCAGAGCATGATTGATCCACCCCCATGCTTAATGGTTGGCGAGATGTTCTTTTCCTGAAATTCTGAGCCCTTTGATCATTGTGGCCAAAAAGTTCCAATTTTAACCTCATAACCTCATCGGTCCACAAAACCTGTTTCCAAAATGCATCAGGCTTGTTTAGAAGTTATTTTGCATACTTCTGATGCTGAATTGTATGTTGAGGACGCAGGAGAGGTTTTCTTCTGATCACTCTTCATGAAAGGCCATATTTGTGCAGGTGACTCTGAACAGTAGAACAATATACCACAACTCCAGAGTCTGCTAAATCTTTCTGAAGGTCTTTTGCAGTCAAGTGGGGGTTCTGATTTGCCTCTCTAGCAATGCTACAAGTAGCTCACACTGAAATTTTGCTTGGTCTTCCAGACCTTATCTTGTCCTCCACTGTTCATGTCAACTGCCATATCTTAATTTCATCTTGAACTGAGCAAAGACCAACTTGAAAACGCTTTTTATTTTCTTATAGCCTTCTTCTGATTTGTAGGCCTCCATCATTTTCATTTTCAGAGTGCTTTTGACCAGGGGTGCCCAAACTTTTACATGCCACTGTATATATTTAACTGAATAGTAAAGTGAAGCAGACTGAGCTTTCTTAGGGCTTGTGTACACGAGAATTTTTTTCGTATGAGTGCTATCTATGGTTTTCACAGATAGCTTGTACCCATGTTACTCTATGGGGCTGTGTGTGCAGATGTCCAACTTTTTCCTCAGACTGAATATTCTGGAGCATGCCAGAATTTGATCTGAGAAGTCAGATTAAAATTATGAATGCAAGCATATGGGTCTGTGAAAGGAATTGAACAGCACTCGGATGCCATCCGATTTTCATGGACTGACAGAAAGGAGAAGAGGGAAAAACGTTTGTTTTCTTCTCTTCATGAATGAGAAAAATCGAACACCACTCTGATCAAACTCTGATCAAAGTCTGATCAGAACAATAGGTCTGGTTTTCACGTATGTGGAGAAATCGGTTGTGTTAATCTTACCTACCCTAAGACAGTCACTGCTAAAAAGCATGGGTGTACATCCGGTAATGAGCCCAAACGCTGTATGCACTGCTGGACACCTGTAGAGGTGGCTTGTCACCTTGGAGAGCAGAACAGCACAGTACCTGTTCACAGGTGGTGTGTTGGATTACAATTTCAGATAAAACTCATATAAAAGTTTGATGCTATTTCTGTTAGAAAGTGGCCGTGTTTTCTAATCCTATTCAATCCCTTCGGCCATGTTCAAACATTCAGTATTTGAGTATTTTACATCAGTATTTGTAAGCCAAAACCAGCAGTGGGTGATAAATACAGAAGTGGTGACGTGTTAATATTATACTTTTCCTCTGATTGTTCCACTCCTGGTTTTGGCTTACAAATACGGATGCAAAATACTGACTAAATACAGAACGTGTGAACATGGCCATCGAGTGTGGTTTTCGAAAGCTGTAATTTATGTTGATGGGCCCCTTGGCTAAACCAGGTGCCAGTAGCATGCTGATGGACAGTCCTGTCAGTAGGTTGCCCTGTAAACTGTGCTTGCCTACTGCAGAAGACACCAAGTGCACCAGCTGTGGAATTTATTTGCTTTAACTCTATTGGTGTATTCACATACCTACAAAATAGCCAAAGACAGAGACATCAAGGATGAACTTACAGGTGATATTTTGATTGTAGGGAAATGCTCCTCAGGGAACCGCATCAGAAGATATTATCTTTGTCCAATTTTGAAGTATTATCCATTGTTATACACATTGTTGATGTTTCATACTATAGACAATGTAATCACGCAGATTCTTGACCCCCTACTGGGGTTGCGTATTCACCAAAAAAAGACAATTGTTGCAAAATATAACTTCCTCAAGAAATATTCCAAGAATGCATTTATGAAAATGCAGGATATTCATCAATGAGCAAGGATTTCCCATAGCAAAAGATAGCTGTGCATAACAGAATAATAGAAAAAAAGCCTCGCCGTCACGTCATCTTATATCATTAGCATATTTCTGGATGTTTGGCAGGAAATTTAGTAGGGCTCATTCAGACGACAGTTTTTCCTGTACGAGTACTGTCCATGTTTTGCACAGATAGACTGTACTAGGTACGAGTTCTATGGGGTAGTTCACATATCTGTGATTTTGTATGGACCACTCAGTCCGCAGAAAAAAAATCAGAGTATCAGATCAAAATAGTCATTGCAAGTCTATGGGTCAGTGAAAAAATCAGACAGAATTAGATGCCATCCGTGAGCGGTCCATGTTTCAATGGTTGAAAGGAGAAAGTAGAAATTTTTTTTTTCATCCAAGTAAAACTAGTGAAACTCGGACCAAACTCCAACAATGATGAAAATCTGATGGATCAACATCGATGAAGATGAAACTCACACATGAAAAAAAACGGATCTCTGAATGAGCCATAACTTTGTAAAACATTTACTACAAGACTGGCAAACAGTTGCACAAAATATAGCTCATAAGTACAAGCAAGATGAGGGCATCTGAGTATTGCACATTCACACCCATCCAAATGCCTACTCAACAATGCACCGCCTGGTAAGCATTGGCATTTATCAAATGGGTAATGGCTCTTTCAGTATTAATAGCCTTAGTTTTCAATAATGTTTTTTCTCGCACGAAACCTCATTTGTCTAGCGCTAATGTGACTATAGTCAAAGAGTAATTAACACCTTTGATCCCCATAATTAACACCACCAATACCCAACTCCTCTTTTTTCATGCATATTTGGGTTGGCAGAATATTCATGGCAATTCATATGTGACAAGAGGAAAAAGCACAAATAATAAATGTGGGTCTTCTTCATCTGTATATCTCATACAGAGCTAGTGGTTTCATCAATGGAAAGTCAACACTCTTATGCGAGAATAGGATAAGGACGGAGCAAAGTAACTAAAAGGGGTTTTCTCACAAAAGAAGTTTAACATTTTTATACAGAAGATGGCAGACTATTACATAGTTCCATAGGTTGAAATAAGACTCGGGTCCATCAAGTTCAACCTTCTTCCACCAGTTACATTTTTCTATCGCTAGATCGTTTATAACCCACAATGCCATTTGTTGTGAGAAAAGCATCTGGGCCTTTTATAAATGCAGTTATTGTATCTGCCATTACTACCCTTGTGGTGGGGCATTCCACAGTCTGACTGCTCTAAGGGTCCTTTCACACTGTGCTTTGTCACAGGTTCGTTGGTCCTGTCTGGTCTTTTGTTTGGACCCCCGCAAAACGGGATTCCGGTGTATGTGCCAACTTGGCCATAGACTAAATGGTGCCGACACAGTGAACGTGCGCTCTGTCGTACATCAGTTTCAGGTGTATACACCTACTGGAGGCAAACACTCAGACACAATCTACTACGCTGTGTAAAAGGAACCTAACTGTAAAGAATCTTTTCCTATATAGATGTCTAAATTGCCTTTCCTCCATGTGTAATAAGTGCCCCCCTGCCCTTTGTTAGGTCTTTGGAAAGAATAAGTCACGTGCCAGTCCTTTGTATTGACCACACATATATTTATACATGTAAATGAGATCTCCTCTGAGGCATCTTTTTTCTAAGCCAAATAAGCCTAACTTTTCCAACCTTTCATCATATGTAATCCCTTGTACTAGTTAAGCTGCACCTTTGGACTGAATCTATTTTCTGAATATCTTCTTTTAAAATGTGGAGCCCAAAGCTGTATCCCACATTCAAAATATGGCCTTACAAGTGATTTATAGAGGGATAATGATTCATTGGGGTCACAGGATTTTATCTCTCTTTTATACATCCTAAAATCTAGTTTGATTTTGCAGCTGCTGCTTGACATGGAGTACTGCTGCTCAACTTACTTGTGACCAGAATACCCAAGACACAGATAACACAGATCTTTGTGTTCCTCAATGATCCCAGTACAGATCTCTGTGGTCTCCACTATTCTCAGTACTAATCCTTGTGATCATCACTGTTCCTAGTACAGATCCTTGTGATTCCCACTGCTAACTATATCCCATTTACAGAATATACCATTAACAACAACTCTTCGTTTCCTGTCTCTTAACCTGTCCTTTACCCATGTGCATATAGTGCCTACTTAATCCCTATTTCTGGATCTTCAGTACAAGGCTGTTGAATGTTTCAGTATCAAATTCCTTTGAAAAGTCCAGATAGATCACATCAGCTGCATTACCAACATACAGATTCACACTTACCTCCTCATAGAAACCCAACATGTTAGTTAGACATGACTTATCTGTCAAGAATCCATGCTGCTTGTCAGTTATTATATTATTCTCTGCAATATATTTCTGCTGATCATCTCTTATCGTGCCGTCGAAAACTTTCCCCACCACTGATGTAGAACTTACTGGACAGTAGTTGCCTGGATACACCTTCTTACCTTTCTTAAATATTGGTATTACGTCAGCCATCCTCCAATCTTGTTGTGCTTACCCTGTTACAAGAGAGTCTAAGAACATCAGATATAGTGGTCTGTCAATTACTGACCTCAACTCCCTCAATATCGGTGGATGAATGCCTTCTGGCAGGGGTATTTGTCAATATTTAATTTGCTTAGATGCAGCTGTACTTATTCTTGTGTTAATTTAGTTATAGTGGGTGGAGAACTTTGATTTCTGCCTTACTGATTGATCCATAGCACAGGCATGGATCAATCGGTGGACATAGGTGAAAAGTGCATGTTTAATATCTCAGCCTTTTCTTTGTCCTCTGTCATTATCTTGCTGTGATTATCTTTCAAAGGGCCAATATCCTCAGATTAATTCTATTGACATTAATACATTTAAAATAAATACAAAAAAAATAATGTTGTTGGCGATATTATCAAAGTAGCAAAAAGCAACCAAGTAAGTGATACATCACTGAAATCAGGATATCCGTCCCTACATCATGCTGATCTTGGATGGATAGGAAAAACATGCTGACATATTCCCCTCATTACATTTTTTGTAGTTTTCAAACAGGTATTTGGTCTAAAATAGTATTTAATAGTTTATTAAGTGATATGAGTATAATAATCCAATAAATTCCTATGCCAGAGGCTCCAGCACAGTATCAGCACAGAAGAGACTAAACCTCCAGCGACCTAATGCATACTGCATACTGTATGCTAATTGCATTCAGTTCCCAATTACCACACATTTTATCTTATTTGAGGAAAGGCTGCTGGATAGTCATGCAGACTAAATTCCCCCAAGAACTTTCTTATCACAGTGAGCAAGATCAAAAGGGATTCTGTAATCAAAGCCAGAGTATCACACTGCAGCCAAATGGATGTCCCCTCTAAACAGGATTATCCCCATCATGATGATCCTAATGAACCTAATGAAGGACTGAATTTTATTGTTGTCTCTAATGCAAAATCTTTAACAGAAAGGCAATTCTATTGTTCTATTGAGTAATCTTATATATCTTCTATCTACTGACACATTCTCTTTAGGAGGCTAATTGTCGCTTGCATTCAGTAAGATTATTGCTCATATGGGTGCTTTCAGTGATGGTGATGGAGCTTCTAAGATTCTACTGCTGCTAGTGACTCCAAAATTACTTAGCTTTGGTGTGGGTTGTTTTCTTATACACTATTGCCACTTTTCCTTTTCCCAAACATTTTGTAGGACACTATAATTAACTTTTGACCATCTTTTCAACCCCAGTTATTTATCCCTTGCCAAAAAGATTGTAAAAAGAAATGCTAAAAGGGTGGGCACACATACAGAAAGCAACACGTAGCAGCAGACAGTAAAGATAAGGCATGTACTGTTGTCAAATTGGATTTTTTTCAATATTGAAATATTGCGGCGGACAATGCTGGAACTGCTGATGTTTCAGAGAGATGTCTTGGTATGCTTTTGCGTCCGGGGTAGAGGGTAAATAAAACTTACGTAGTTGCAGGAGGGAGTACGGAGTCCAGGTTGGTGAATCCGGTTATTCATTAAAAAATTGCTTTTAATGAATGATCAAATGATTAAAACACCGCACTGTATATATGGGACCCTATACCACTATAGGACCAACCCTGAGGAAGGAAACCATTGTTTCCGAAACGCGTTGGTTTTGGTCCTAATCAGCTGCCGTACCGGTATGGGTCACATGTATACCACGTGTTCCCACATCATGCAGGTCCTTTCTGGATCTTTGCCAGTGCACCATGTGCAGCAACAGGAAACCGCGATCAGTGGGAGTCACCGGCCGGGCAACTGCACTCCCTCTTGCAACTATGTAAGTTTCACTTACCCTCTAACCCTGGACGCAATGAGCATACCAAGACATCTCTCTCAAACATCAGCAGTTCCAGCACCGTCCACCACAGGGTAAGTGATCTACCTCCACCCTGGATGAAACAAACACATCAGAGACTACTTCTCCGTACATCAGCAGTTCCAGCACCATCCACCACAGGGTAAGTGATCTACCTCCACCCTGGATGAAACAAACACATCAGAGACTACCTCTCCGTACATCAGCGGTTCCAGCACCGTCCACCACAGGGTAAGTGATCTACCTCCACCCTGGATGAAACAAACACATCAGAGACTACCTCTCCGTACATCAGCGGTTCCAGTCTGTCCACCGCAGGGTAAGTGACCTTCACCCTGCGACATAAGAGGCTAAGCTGAAGGCGCTCTACTCTTCATATGCTGTACCACCACGGACGTTTGACTTGCTAATAGAGATGAGCATTGTTTGACTCGAACTATTCGCCAATCTCAAATTCAAGCTGTTTTGGGCGCTGTTCGAGCCGTTCGGCGAACACGAACGATTTGAGAAAAATTCGGCTGTTCGAGGTTATGTTCGATAACTGTTCGTGCACCAAAATCATAACTGGATTTTTTCTCAGTAATGATGAAAATTAATGTTAATACGCAGTTTGAGTGTACAGCGGGGTGGGGGGAGGGGCAGGGGATGGATCTCTGCAGGAATAATGAAGATCTCCATTTTTTTTTCTCTTTCCCGCATTTACAGTGGGGAGGTGCAATCTGTCAGCCTATCAGCAGCGCACACACGGAGCGAAGTGCTTTTTTTCACACAAGCAAGGGCATGTGTCATTGGCAGTGTATGTCACATGTCCTTGCCCTATAAGACCAAGCCATTTTCCCCGTCGCCACCATTTTCTCACTGCTGCAGCTGCGTGTTAGACAGCACCGCTGTTGCTGTGTGCGCTATACCTTGTTAATTTCAAGCCAATTTTCGCACAAATCTACAGATAGCTTGGGAGTAGGGAATAGTTGTGATTGCAGTCCTTTTAAGGACTAGGTTACAGCATTTCCTACGACTTTTATCAGGCAGGTCTGTGCTCTTAAATAGATAGATTGTGGGAGTAAAGACTAATTGTAATTGCAGTCCTTTTCAGGACTAGGTTACATCAGTTCCTATCAGTTTTTGCCAGGCAGGTCTGTGCCAGTGCTGTGCAAGTTTTTTTCACAGCATTTGGCTGAATCTAGCAAAGCTAATCCTTTTTGGCCTATTGCAGAGTGTGTTAGTCAGTGGCGTAGCCTATCTGTGTTGCAAGATATACCACCTGTGTATAGAATACCAATTTTTTTACTGCACCTAGTGAAGTAAAATCTTTTGGGCATAGCATCATTCTATTAGTCCATCTATACTGACCTCCATCAGGTTGCAAATTGAATATAATTTTTTTCTGCATCTAGCTCTGAAAAAATATTTGGCCTTCTAGCAGTGTGTGGGACTTTCTCTATTAGTACACCTATACTGACCTCCATCAGGTTGCAAATTAAAAATAATTTATATCTGCATCTAGCTCTGAAAAAATATTTGGCCTTCTAGCAGTGTGTGGGACTTTCTCTATTAGTCCATCTATACTGACCTCCATCAGGTTGCAAATTAAAAATAATTTATATCTGCATCTAGCTCTGAAAAAATATTTGGCCTTCTAGCAGTGTGTGGGACTTGTTCTATTAGTCCATCTATACTGACCTCCATCAGGCTGCAAATTAAAAATAATTTTTTGTCTGCATCTAGCTCTGAAAAAATATTTGGCCTTCTAGCAGTGTGTGGGACTTTCTCTATTAGTCCATCTATATTGACCTCCATCAGGTTGCAAACTGAATATATTTTTTTTCTGCATCTACCTCTGAAAAAATATTGGGCTTCTAGCTGTGTGTGGGACTTGTTCTATTAATCCATCTATACAGACCTCCATCAGGTTGCAAACTGAATATAATTTTTTTCTGCATCTACCTCTGAAAAAATATTTGGGCTTCTAGCTGTGTGTGGGACTTGTTCTATTAATCCATCTATACAGACCTCCATCAGGTTGCAAACTGAATATAATTTTTTTCTGCATCTACCTCTGAAAAAATATTTGGGCTTCTAGCTGTGTGTGGGACTTGTTCTATTAGTCCATCTATACTGACCTCCATCAGGTTGCAAACTGAATATAATTTTTTTCTGCATCTAGCTCTGAAAAAATATTTGGCCTTCTAGCAGTGTGTGGGACTTTCTCTATTAGTCCATCTATACTGACCTCCATCAGGTTGCAAATTAAAAATAATTTTTATCTGCATCTAGGTCTGAAAAAATATTTGGCCTTCTAGCAGTGTGTGGGACTTTCTCTATTAGTCCATCTATACTGACCTCCATCAGGATGCAAATTCAAAATAATTTTTTGTCTGCATCTAGCTCTGAAAAAATATTTGGCCTTCTAGCAGGATGTGGGACTTTCTCTATTAGTCCATCTATACTGACCTCCATCAGGCTGCAAATTAAAAATAATTTTTATCTGCATCTACCTCTGAAAAAATATTTGGCCTTCTAGCTGTGTGTGGGACTTGTTCTATTAGTCCATCTATATTGACCTCCATCAGGTTGCAAACTGAATATAATTTTTTTCTGCATCTAGCTCTGAAAAAATATTTGGCCTTCTAGCAGTGTGTGGGACTTTCTCTATTAGTCCATCTATACTGACCTCCATCAGGTTGCAAATTAAAAATAATTTATATCTGCATCTAGCTCTGAAAAAATATTTGGCCTTCTAGCAGTGTGTGGGACTTTCTCTATTAGTCCATCTATACTGACCTCCATCAGGTTGCAAACTGAATATATTTTTTTTCTGCATCTACCTCTGAAATAATATTTGGGCTTCTAGCTGTGTGTAGGACTTGTTCTATTAGTCCATCTATACTGACCTCCATCAGGTTGCAAACTGAATACAATTTTTTTCTGCATCTACCTCTGAAAAAATATTTGGGCTTCTAGCTGTGTGTGGGACTTGTTCTATTAGTCCATCTATACTGACCTCCATCAGGTTGCAAATTGAATATAATTTTTTTCTGCATCTAACCCAGCCAATAGTTTTGGCCTAATACCACAGTTTGGCCAATCAGCTCTGCTCGGTTCCCATCCATTGTTTTTTTGTGCAAACAACTCCAGAGTTGTGAATTAGTTAACCACCAAAATGAGTGGAAAAAGGCCTGCTGCTGGTGGAAAGGGGAATAGGCGTGTTGGGAAGGGGAAAAAAGGTTGTGTCCGTGGGGTAGGTGTTAAAGCAACAGTAACATCTGCAGAAGAAAGACCATCTTCCAGCCAAACTAAAATGTCTATTTCTTTTAGCGGACAATGTGATAAGATCCCTTTCTTACGGCCACGCCAATCGCTACAAATTCCAGATGAGGCACAAAAACAGCAGGTGCTTCAACGGATATCAAGTGCTCCTTTAAGTGGGCTCTCCTCCACATCAACTTCAACATCACAAATACTCCAGTCCTCAAAGGTGTCACCCCAATCGCACTTGCTTACTCACAGCTCCCAAATCTCCAGCTGCCCGTCTGAGTATGAGGTAGAACAGATGGTGGAGTCTGCAGAGCTGTTTACTCATACTATAGCCTGGGAATCAGAGGTCGACTCCAGCGCTTCTGTGAATCCAGACGAGGAAATGATCTGCACTGATGCCCAGAATCTTTATGAGTCGGATCCAGGACCAGACGCAGAAGGTTCTGACCATAATGTAGACCCTCATTCCCAAACTGTAACTCCTGTTGGTGGAGACAATGAGGAAGACGATGATGAGACACAAATACCTGATTGGAGCGACAACTTTAGTTTTTTGTCAGGGCAGGAACAGGTTGGTTCTGAGGACGACGGGTGTGATAACGCACAGGGTGATGATGATGAGGTTGGAGATCCCACTTACTGTCAACCCACAGTCAGCCAAGAGATGAGGTCAGCAGAGGAGGTGGAGGAAGATGCTAGTGACGACGAGGTCAGGTTGCGCCTTCCTGGACAGAGACTTAGTACTGGAAGCACGTCAACAACTGCATCCTCAAACACAACTCTGCCTCTCACCACAAGTCGTGGTGGCTCTTCAGGTCGCATGGGTGCTAAGCCTTGCATAGCCTGGGCATTTTTTCAGATCGATAAAGATGACCCAACTCGTGTTATCTGTAACATTTGTCAGCAAAAGCTAAGTAGAGGCCAAAAAATACATAGTTTGAGTACTTCATGCATGAACCGGCACATGGACATGAAGCATAAGTTGCAGTGGGAAGCTCAGTGTGCTACAATGCGGCCTAGCCGGCCGGGCCAACCACCGTCTGCCATATCTTGTGCATCCGCGGCCTCTTCATCCTCTGTGACTGGGGGGACAGCAGTCACACCTGTTTTGGGGCGCAGACCTGCCACCTCTTTACCCGCAACAGCCAGCGTGATTGGCAGGTCATCATTTTCTTTGGAGGTGGTAACACCAGCTGGTGTTGAGCGCTGTCCGACATCGATAGCACCACCTTTGGATCAAGGCAACCTAACATGTCCGCCTGCATCTTCCTCACAGACCGGCAGTTTGCCGGGGACACCCTTATCAACCCCGTCTAAGCACAATAGCCAGCCCTCGGTCCCTCAGATGTGGACAAGTAAAAGACCATTTCCTCCTAGCCATGAGAAAGCTAAGAGGTTGAATTTCACCATCTGCAAGCTCTTGGCTACAGAAATGCTGCCTTTCAGCCTGGTGGACACAGAGGATTTTCGAGACCTTATGTCCGTCGCAGTGCCCCAGTACCAGATGCCCAGTCGGCACTACTTCTCAAAGAAAGGTGTGCCTGCTCTCCACCAGCATGTCGCACACAACATCACCGCTTCTTTGAGAAACTCTGTGTGTGACAGGGTGCATTTCACCACAGACACTTGGACGAGTAGGCATGGACAGGGGCGTTACATGTCGCTGACTGGGCACTGGGTAACTATGGTGACAGCAGGACAAGGGGCTGCTGTCCAAGTCTTGCCGTCCCCACGAGTTGTGCGTCAATCCTCTTTATGTCAAAGTTCCTCCACTGCTTCTGCCTCCTCAACCTCCTCTCGGTCTTCCACCTGCACCCAAAGCCTGTCTGGTCATGCCACAAGCTTTCTAGCTGCGCAGAAGGGATCCTGCACACCTCCTTACTATGCTGGCAGTAGAGCTCAACGTCATCAGGCGGTTTTTACCTTGAAATGTCTGGGAAATGTGAGTCACACAGCTGAGGAGTTGTGGTCAGCTCTGGAGAACCAATTTCATGAATGGTTGTCTCCACTGGACCTGAAACCAGGGAAGGCCGTGTGCGACAATGCTGCAAACCTGGGTGCGGCCCTTCGCCGGGGCAATGTCACACACGTGCCTTGTATGGCTCACGTGTTGAACCTGGTTGTCCAGCAATTTTTAGCCCACTATCCCAGACTAGATGGCCTTCTGCAGAGGGCACGGTCGCTGTGTGCTCACTTCCGCCGTTCGCATCCCGCAGCTCAGCGACTTACATCTCTACAGAAGTCGTTGGGCCTGCCACTTCACCGGCTAAAATGCGATGTGCCTACCCGGTGGAATTCAACTCTGCACATGTTGCAGTGACTGTGGCAGCACCGACAAGCCCTGGTGCAATACGTTCTGACGTATAGCCTGGGCCAACGAGATCCAGAGGTGGGGCAAATCACGCTGGAGGAGTGGTCTCAGATCAGGGACCTATGCACCCTTCTGCACAGTTTTGAAATGGCGACGAAGATGTTTAGTGCTGACGATGCCATTATCAGCATGACTATTCCGGTGATTTACATGCTGGAGCACATGTTAAACAGAATTCGGAGTCAGGTGGTGGCACAAGAGGAGGTGGAGGAAGTAGAGGAGGAGGAGTTGTATGCGGAAGGGCTAACATCTGCAAGGTCCAGACGGTCGGCAGCACCAAGGGGGCAGGCATGTGAGGGTGGGGGAGATGGTTTTACCAGGGCAAATGGTAGCAGCCAAACTAGTGAGGAAGGTGCAGGAGCCCAGGAAGAAGTGGAGGACGAACTGATGGAAGACTCATCAGATGAGGGAGACCTTGATCACATTTCTGTTGTGCGAGGTTGGGGGGAGAGGGCAGAGGAAGGAAGCATGATTGTTACCTCGCCACCAACACAACAGGGACTTGGTGCTCCTGGATGCGCAACACACATAAGTGCCTTCTTGCTGCACTACCTGCAACATGACCCTCGAATTGTGAGAATTAGAAATAATCCTGACTACTGGGTTGCCACACTGTTAGATCCCCGGTACAAAAGTAAATTTGCAGAAATTATTCCTGCCATAGAAAGGGATGCACGCATGCAGGAGTATCAGCAGAGACTGTTGCAGAATCTTACATGTGCTTTTCCACAAAACACCAGTGGTGCACGTAGTGAATCTCACAGTTCCAACTTGCCAACCGTGGGACCGTCAAGTGTTCAGCACTCATACCGTAAGAGAACCACAGTATCTGCTGGTAACATCAATTTTGCGGAATCATTTCATCACTTTTTTAGCCCATCCTTTGCAAGGCCACAGGACACAAGAAGTCTGACACATAGTCAACGCCTAGAGACGATGGTACAGGAGTATCTCCAAGTAAACATTGAAGCCATGACTGTGTCACTGGACCCTTGCTCTTTTTGGGCTTCCAATCTGGATAAATGGCCGGAGCTAGCCACTTACGCCTTGGAGATCTTGTCATGCCCCGCAGCCAGCGTTCTGTCTGAACGTGTGTTCAGCGCTGCTGGTGGTGTGCTGACAGATAAGCGCACGCGGCTCTCCACTGATAATGTAGACAGACTCAAGTTCATAAAGATGAACAAATCATGGATCCGAAAGGACTTTTCTACCCCTGTATCATCCTGGGGAGAGTAAAAGCTTGATGATTGGTTAAAATCACCCTACCAACCGTTTTAAGCTTTCAAATTACTAATCATGTTTATCTGTATCTTGGCTGGAAAATAATTTGGGCTTTGTAGCAGTGTGCAGCACTGATTCTATTAGGCCATCTATAATAAGCTCCACCAGATTTAAAATTACTAATCATGTTTATCTGTATCTTGACTGGAAAATAATTTGGGCTTTGTAGCAGTGTGCAGCACTGATCCTATTATACCATCTATACTAAGCTCCACCAGATTTAAAATTAATAATAATTTTTAGCTGCATCTAGCCCCGAAAATAATTTTGGGGCTCCGAGATGCGCAAGACACATAAGTGCCTTCTTGCTGCACTACCTGCAACATGACCCTCATATTGTCAGAATTCGAAGTAATCATGACTACTGGGTTGCCACACTCTTAGATCCCCCAAACTTTTCGATCAACCTTTTCATTTTAATAAAGACCAAAAAAATGGTCATTTTTGAAATTATAAGCATTAGCAGGTTATTAGAAACTGAAATCAAACAGTTTTCAACTCAAAACTTTATTCTAGGTGATGTTACATTTTCACATAGGACCCCTTGTTCGAAAGGAGCTTCTGAACTCTCTCGTCCATTGAATTTGTCAGGTTTTGGATGGTTTCTGCTTCAATTGTTTTGCATGAGGACAGAATACCCTCCCAGAGCTGTTGCTTAGATGTGAACTGCCTCCCGCCATCATAGACACTCCTTTTGATGATGGTCCAGAGGTTCTGAATGGGGTAGAGGTCAGGGGAGCATGGGGGTCACACCATAAGTTTGTCCCCTTTTATGCCCATATCAGCCAGAGATGCAGATGTTTTATGTGCAGCATGAGATGGTGCATTATCATGCAAAAAAATGATCTTGCTGTGAAATACACGGTTCTTCTTCTTGAACCATGGCAGGAAGTGCTGTTTGAGAAAATCCACATACATTATGGAGTTCATCTTTAGCACCTTCAGGGATTCTAAAGGGGCCGACAATCTCTCTCCCCATGATTCCAGCCCAAAACATTACTCCACCTCCTCCTTGTTGGCGCTGTAGCCGTGTTTGCGTGGGGTGTCCATCAACCAGCCATCCTCCACTCCATCCATCTGGACCATCGAGCGCTGCACGGCACTCATCCGTGAACAAAACAGTTTTGAAATCAGTCTTCATGTAATGTTTGGCCCACTGGAGCCATTTCTGCTTGTGTGAAGTGGATAGAGGAGGTCGACAGGATGGCGTATGCACAGCTGCAAACCTCTGAAGGACCCTGCATCTTGTTGTTCGGGGGACGTTGGAGGCACCAGCAGCTTCAAAAACTTGTCTGCTGCTATGACAAGGCTTTTTTGCCGCTGCTCTTTTAACCTGACGTAATTGCCTGTAGGAAAGAGTCCTCAATTTGCCCTTATCAGCACGCACATGTGTGTACTGTGAATCAGCTACATACTTCTTGATTGCCAAGACACTTCATCCTGATCATCGCACAATGTTGATTGTAGTCATGCCTTGACCTAATCACTCCACAATTTGTTTCTTCTCAGCAGCCGACACATCCTTTTTCTTTCCCATTTTGGCAGAAAATGTAGGCTGCTTAATATTGTGAGACAGCCTTCTTAAGTAGTCTTGCCTTTCATTGGACACACCTGCCAAACTAATTAGCACAGGTGTCTGCAATTGCTTACAGTGATATAAAGAGCCCTGACACACATCACCATCAATGAGTTTAACTGACAAACAAACAAATTCTTCCCTTATCACTCCTAAACACTTTTTGCATAATAATTTGGAACACAGTGTACATGTGCTTTTCCACAAAACACCAGTGGTTCACGTAGTGAATCTTACAGTTCTAACTTGCCAACCGTGGTCTGTATGGAGTTGTTCAATAAAGGGCCCAAAATTAAGATAACATAGATGGGAGAGGTCTCTATGAATAGGAATTCCTAAGTATTTGATACCCTGTGAGGGCCAGGCAAAGGGAAAGTTGGACTGGATGGAATCCTATATGGATTTGGGGAGGGAGACATCGAGGGCCTCAGACTTCGCTGCATTGATTTTAAAATTTGACCATGTAACAAAGTGATCTATTTCAGCCATAACAGCATGGATGGATATATGTGATTGAGTGATATATACTAGGACATCATCAGCAAATAGAGAGCACTTGTACTCGGTGCCTCCCACCTCAATCCACCTAATATTGGGGTTATGGCGAATTGATGAGAGCAGGTGCTCCGTCACTAGGATGTATAAGAGAGGGGACAGAGGACATCCCTGCCTTGTCCCATTGGTGATTGTGAAAGGTGATGAAAATGTTCTGACACACCCCCTGGGCCTTGGGACACCCGGAGCCGGACCCTTTTTGGTGGATGCTGGTGGTTGTATTCTTCGTGGCGGCGACCCGGTTCCGTGGCTCAGGGTGGTCAAACCAGTGGCGGAACTATTTATGTGGTTTTGATGTTTAAATGTCCGACTACGCCACCCGTGGATTGCGGTCAGAGTGAACCGCCGCTGCAGGGCAGACCGCTGAGGCTGGTGTTGTGGGTGCAGCAGAGCGTAGCATAACTCCCCACGGGAGGAGTATAGCCTCAGGGCAGTGTATGCGGAGGATGGGGGTGATGGTGCAGGGCAGCAGCAGTAACGACACGGAGACAGTGATGCAGTCCAGGGCCTTTACTCACAGTTATTATTATCCAGACCATGTCTGCAGGTAACTGCTACCCACGTCGTACTGTGCTCACCAGGTGAGGGGCTCAGACAACTCCCAGATAACTTTGGAGCGCTTCACAGGACCCCCTTTGTGTGTCCTTTGTCTGGCCTTTCTTACCAACGCTTCTGTCCGGCTGCCTCGGGCCTCCTCTTGGTAAACTTGGCACCAGTTTCCCTGACCCTATGTGGTGCCTTCCTAGCGGGTGTAGCGAGGGGCTGCGCCACATAAAATGTCACAGCCTCCGGTTTCTAGCTGAGGGTCGTTTCCCGCCTCCACTAGTTTCAGGGACCGGTCTCCCCCTTTGGCCTGACCCCTCTACGCAGGTGGATTCGGGCGTGCGGTGGCGACTCACCCGTCCGCAACCCTGGGATCCCTTCGTTCCTCGTTTCTGGAGCCTTCTCCGCTCCTCTTCCTTCCTTCTCCCTCTTCCAGGCCTGGGCCTGTGTTACTAGGCCCGCCTCCGGAGCAGAGCTCATGCAGAGCCTCTGCTCCCTGTCACTTCTGCTCAGACTTCTCTGCACTGAACTAATATGGTGCCCACCTTTTATACTCCCTTATCAATGCACCCAGGAACTGCTTCCTCCCTGCTCCTGCACTACAGGGTTCCCCTTCCTCAGTGTTCCCTCCCCCCACTCCAGCCAGGGTCAGTGACTGTCGTGCCCATCTCAGGGGCATATTGGTCGCCCTGCCCCACGGCAATGTGGTGTAATGCATGCAGGTGTCGGGGTCCTGATCCACACTCCATCCTTACCTGAGAGTGAGATATCACACCTCTTGGTGAGGTGCAATACCTCTGTAGCAACCGAGCCCTCAGGGTGCTACAGTTCCATTTATCTTCAGCCTAGGTGACGTATTGTGATACAGGGCCATGATTTTGGCTATAAAAGGGTCCCCTAGACCCCTACCCCAAGCTTTTTAAGAGAATCATATATGGCGTGCCAGGAGACTCTATGGAATGCTTTCTCAGCATCCAACGAGAGTATCTAATTACAAATTTTTAACTGCATCTAGCCCAGGAAATACTTTGTGCCTAGTAGCAGTGTCTGCTAGTCAGCGGATTATCCCGGCTGTTAAGCAAGCTACACCACCTGTAGTTTGGACACTTAATTTTTTCAAAGGAAATGCTTCGGGACCACGGGATACTCAGTGAAGTGCATCAGGAGGCACCCCAAGGCATAGGGGCTGGGACTGGCAGTAGGATGCCTTGCGGTGGACAGCCGAGCTCGATCCTTATAAAAGCTTTTTAACTGCAGCAGCTTTAGTGGACGCTACTGGAGCTGGAATTACACGGCTGCTGGCATGAGACTTGCCCTCCAATAGATCCTTGTAAATGGATTTAAAGTGTATTCATTCAAATTAGAGAGACAATTTAAATTAAAAAGCTTAGAGCTGCCTTCACCACAGGGGGGCTCGCTCGACCCACCAGCGGACAGACACCAGTATTGGGAGAGGGGGGCTGGCCGTCAGGGTTCACCGCGGCTCTGGCACAAACCCGGCGACACGGAGGTGGCACGGGCAGGAGCGGACTGAACGTGTCGGCTTCTCACTTTTTGGATTTTAGAAGGGCATGACATGCCTATATCTGTGTCTCCCCCTCCTTTTACTCCTCCACCTCTTTTCTTTTCGCATGACTATATGTACTTGTCACTTTTCCATGTGTTAGTTGTGTCTTCTGAGCAGTTTGTCAGCTTTTGGACACCTTTGAAGGTGTTTTCTATGTGTTTCTATGTGTTTTTGTTTGCCTGCCATTGGTTTTAACGGTGTTCGAAGGTGTTCGACGAACACACGGGTGTTCGACGAACCGAACCGAACTCGAACACTACGGGGGTGGCTCAACACTACTTGCTAATAGCTGGAGGACTTGACGCCACAGTCGCCCCTCATCATCTACATAGGGGGACTGTCCCCAGCTATATAGAGGTCAGCACTTCCACTCAACGCCAGCATTTTCCACTACGCAACGAGCATGCCGGGTCCACTACTCGATGACCTTCAGGGCACAATCAGCTCCTCAACTATCCACAAATGGCATATTTTCATATAGCCCTATATACTGGAAACATACGACGTGGAAGTCTACACCAGGCGCCAGTTACATTTCCTGTGAGGTACGCTTCAACATATATCCACCATTAATACATGTTCATTAGCATCCTCATTTTGGTATTTTTCGCCCTCATTTAGACCAACACACTGTCTCACACGGAAACAAGTAAAAGAAACCGCCCAGCTGTCCTTATATTCACGCCTTGACTTACCTTCTCCTTTTAAAACATTACTATAGGTAATAATTTATTAATATCACACCTTACTGCTTTCATCGCTTTTAATTTCAGACCATCGTGGTCCATCTACCAAACCAGCCTTTAGCCCTGAACATCTATCTACCAGGCAACACCTACCATTCTACCTATATACCTACCATACCTATCTCCACAAATCAATAACTCTACCCCTCTCCTTCTCTCCACCAGGGAAGAATTTACCTTTGATTTGAAACAGGCACCGCCTGCAAGATTTACCAAACATTCATCTAAAGATACCTGTTTGGCACCTCGCATTTGGGGAGACCTCCTCCCATCTACCTATGTATCTGTAAACAGAGATGTATATCTGAAAAGCTCTAATATACTCTTTTATTCTTTTAACTGTTCAATAAATATTTGCTTTTATTTTACCCTATTTTACCTCTCTCATTTGGTCAATTAGATCAGCGCGAATAAACCCCCCCTTTCCTTTGGCTAACTCATTTCATACGGACAACTTTGCGGTGTTTATCGTATTCGCAGCAGGTCTGACCGACCAACCTACTAGCGCCACCATATATATATATATATTTGTTTTTTCAATATTGTTTTCTTAAAATTTAATCCCCTTGCCAAAAATGATAAAGTAAGAAATATTCGATAGGTATACAAATAAAAAGACAGCACCTGCAGCAAGGTGCGGTATTGGTGTGGCGTGTAACATTTGATTAATAAAACAGATCTGCAAAAAGAATTTTGTTTGTGACATTAACCCTTTATGAGTTGGTCAGTCGCAGTTATATGTTTAGATTTTAGGGAATTTTGTTTTGTATTTTTAAAAAGCTATTATCATCCTTTCACAAAAAACAGTTTAAAGCACCACTCCAGCGTTGTTGTTTTTTTCAGTGCTGGAGTGGTGCTTTAAATGTAAGCCCTCTGCACTCGGTCATATACTCACCCTCCGGCGTCTTCACTTTTTTGGCACCGCTTCGGTCCACCCATGCCATGTTGTGACAGTAGCATTCTCTCAATACTAGTCTATGAGAGCCAGAATAAGGTCAGAACAAGGCTCTCATAGACTAGTATTGAAAAGAGACCTCCGCGCAGCAACTCTATACTAATACTTTTCGCTGGAGACCCACGGGAGTGACGCTGCAAACGGATAAAAACGCCGTAAGGTGAGTATCAGAGAAGGGGCAGTGGACTTACATTTAATGCACCACTCCAGTGGTGCAATAAGAAAATGCTGGAGTGGTGCTTTAAGCATATTAAACTGGCTGTTTATTAAAAATGGGAAAAGGGCTAAAATATTAATCACACATTACTCATCTATTCAAGCCTACACTACTCCCTCAGTCCCTGAAAGTCCTTTAGCTATTTCATCACATGCAGCATTTTATTGACCACTGCAGCCAATCACTTGCCTCAGCAGTTATGCTGGCATGTACAGCCTTTCACCTTTGAGACTGGTAATTGTTTGCAATAGTCATATGAATGATGGATGTAGACCACCAGAGTAGTGGTATTTAAGTGCTGGGGGGTTGAATATGTAAGTAATATTTATTTAACCATTTTATACTATTTTGTGACCTGTGCCTATTTGTGAAAAACATCAGACAATCCCCTTTAACTTTCAGCTGTCCATTGTTTTTTCTTAGCTTTATGAGTTGGAACATTATTAAAAAGTTAATTAAATTCAAGTTGGTGAACAAAAAAATCAGATTTCTTTCTTGGAAATGGTTAATGCTATGTGTTTACACTTCTGCTTTTAACATTGGGGCGGAAGGGCATAATAAAGTGCCACTCTGGGTCCCGTTCAAACATGCAGACTAACAAGTATAGATGAAGTGGAGAGTGTTTAAAGAATGTTTCACAATATGCTTATCTCATCCAGTTAAAAAGCCATAATTTTATTAATATCTTAAAAAGAAAAGCAACCAAGTTTCTGGTCATAGACAATAATAATAACAACAACAGAGTGGTTACATCTACTCAAAGGATAAAGTATAAATGTAAATGTACAAGATGCCACACATATACCCATGTTTGTGCTAATGTCACTCAAAAGGGTTGAAATTATATAGATACAACAGGGCGGAGATTGTGGGATCAGAAAACATGATCTATTTGCTTTCCCTCCTTTTCTTCCCTCCTTGCTACGGAGGTTGGCACCCTAGATGCACACAAGTTTATGGCGCCACCGCTCACCGTCATCTTGCCCTAATTTGCCCTGAGTGACCCTAGTTAGTAGACACCCCTCATAAGAAATACTCTAGTGAGCAACAGACAGTAATCCCTATATAGGATAATAAAGTGGTAGTATCAGCTCAAAGGGTAATTGCACAATCAGAATGCCACATACTTGTATATGCTCAGGTATTACTCAATAGGGTTGAAATTATTTGGACATAGCAAAGCGGAAGAAAGTCAGGGACCATGATCTGTTTTATTTCCCTCGTTTGCTTCCCTAATTGGCAACACTGCCTTGCCGCAGAGGTTGGCACCCTAGATGCACGCAAGTTTATGGTCCCCCCGCTCACCGTCATTTTACCCTAGTTTGCCCTGAGTGACCCTAGATGCTAACTACCGCTCATAGGATGAAATACTCCAGCAAGCAACAGACAATAGTCCCTATTTGAGGATGCAAAAGACAAGTGACAAAGCAGTTGAAAAAAGTAATACATATAGACTGGCACAATGATTTGTATTGTCGCAAAATACAAAAGGGATCCCTGTTGTCAACATACCACATATGCAGATAGTTGGTATTCAAAATATAGAATGCAATAGAAATAGGAAAAGACCCATATACATCTATACACCTGCATATCCCAAAAATTAGAGATAGCGTATATATATGTCAACACAGTGATTTATGTCCCCACACATACTCATATATGGCAAGGATCCCAGTAGTAAAAATGTGTTTGTGCAAACTATCAACATCCATAACACAGGAGTTTATAGAGTATAACAGAACCATAATATGTATTGCACAATATATTCAGCAGAAGAGGGTCCCAATGGATCCTAGTCGCTATGAAGATAAGGCATACTAATACAAATTGCCTAAAGTGCTATCAGTGCTAAAGTGCTAGTATGATAAAGTGCTATTAGTGCTCAAATGTTGTAGATGTAATTTAATGAATTGAGCTATATACAACCACTGTTTGTTATCAGTACATAAGCAATATTATAAGTACATAAGCAATGTGTTATAAGCAGATAAGCAGCGTTATAATTCTCTGCTTTGTCACAAAGGGTAAAACCCCACATAGCTACCAGTTCATCACGACCTCAATGCGTTTCCTCATCCTTTTTTATGGTTCCTCAGGATGTTTTTGAAATAGTGGCTTTTTCAGACATTTGGTAGACTGCTGCAGATTCACATAGCCATGATGCTCACTCATCAGCATTCTTCTTATGAGGGGTATCTACTATCTAGAGTCACTCAGGGCAAATTAGGACAAGACGACGGTGAGCGGGGGAGCCATAAACTTGCGTGCATCTAGGGTGCCAACCTCCGCGGCAAGGGATGTCTGTTAGGGAAGAAAAGGATGGAAAGCAAATATATCATGGTCCCTGATTTCTCCACCCTGTTGTGTCTTGTCTATATAATTTCAACCCTTTTGAGTGACATTAGTATAACACTGGGTATATGTGTGGCCTCTTGAGTGTACATTTAAATTAACACTTTACCCTTTGAGTAGATACTGCAGCTCTATTATTATTATTGTCTATGACAAGAAACTTTGTTGTTTTTCTTTTTAAGATATTAATAAAATGATGACTTTTTACCTGGATGAGATAAGCCTATTGTGAGACAATTCAAACATTGCCTAGTTGTAAAGCCCTCCATACACATTGCATAGCATTTAGCCTAGAGCTATCTCTTCTGACTCTTGCATACATACACAGGAGTGCTCAGCTTGTCTAAGCGCTACTGTATTTTTTTTTTTAAACAACCATTCCTTCTTAACAAAAGGATTGCACAAGAAATGTAAAACCTCACTTCAGTTGCTCACTTGTGATAGCCACACTTTCTTTAAGTTCAGATTTTTTTTCTTTGAAAAATAATTGTGTTGGCTTTCTGCTTTCTAGTGCATGAAAAATTAAGATGTACAATGTAGCACAACAAGCTGTCAGCCCAACTGCACAATATCACCTCTCCATCACACTGGCACTGCTGCTGCCACCTTTCTCTCACCCTATCAATTGAATCTCTGTTATGTATTAGACTGCAAAAATTTTTTGTTCAGATGTGCTTCAGAAGACTGGAGAAGATGGAAGTTGGCAGAGATGAGCTGTGGATGTGAAAAGTCATCATGATGTGCAGACAAGATGGAGAAGAAAAGAAAGAGAACAAGTCAAATCAGATCAGAGAAGATGTCACGCATAAGGTACCTGGATGTAAATGTCTATTTGTGATACTCACTGCGTCTCATCAGTATTTTGGTTCCTGACTGGTCTGTAGTCTGATGATGGCTATGAAGAACCACTCCCAGTATCATATTTCCTTACCATTGTTAAAGACATACTGGTAATTGTAAGTTCATGTGATACATGGGGCTGCCCTGATATTACAATTGATTGCTGTAGTAAGCTTGGTAATGTATATAGGTATTAATGATGGTTCTGATGATGTATTCATGTACTAATGATGGTTCTGGTGATGTATTTATGTACTAATGATGGTACTGGTGATGCATTCATGTACTAATGATGGTTTTGATAATGTTTTTCTGTAATGTTAGTATTTCTTGTGAAGGGTTACTATGTCAGTTGTGGTAGATCGGTTCACTCAGCTATACATGGATGTAGACATGGGAACACTGTCTCTTTAAGTTCTTCCCAGGTTTATTATACAGGTGGCATAAACCGTGGTGAAGTAAAAATAAACACAGCCCTTTGGGCAAGAAACAGGAAAACAAACAAAACTCAGTGGTAATACCACGCACAGTCCTTGTGGTAGCGAGGATCCACCCTCTCCGGGTTTAGCAAACATACTGTTCACGTTTAGTTCAAACCAACTGTATCCTGTCTGGAGCTAGCCTATCCAGATACTGAACACCACATGACTCAACAGGCTGGCTATTTAGATAGCAATAGAGAACAAATGGAAGTCAGCTCACCCTACACGGATTTCAGCGTGTCGAAGCCAGGAACAATGTGTGGTCACACGTGGAATCAATGCAAAAAAGAAGTGAAAAATTATTTGACAAAGAACGCTGATTGACGTTGGAAACATGTTGCTATGTGAATTTCCATGTACCTTGTAACCTCATCAGATTTTAAAATGATGTCATAAAAACTTGGAATTTTTTAATATAACTTTTTGGAACTGGATTTTTTCACTTCTTTTTTGCATGGCTATTTATATCCTAGACCAAACTCCAGGGTAGAGATATGGTGAACAGCCTCCCAGCTGTTCTCTACAGCTCTTCACCTAAAACCTGGCCCATTAAAAATCGCTGATTTACCCTCTCGGCACATAACATGCTGGAGAAAACTTCCAGGTTTCACATCACTGAAGCCAACAACCTCAGTGAAACATGTCTCCCCTCCAGCACTCTGCCAGTGACTTTGTCACACAGTATTCATGTTAAGAGCACATAGCATGCCAAATCCTAACAGCATGAAATATACTCACTGTCAGGATTTGGTTTGGCTTGCTGATTCTAGCGGTCATTGCATGACCACTCATAAGTGATTATCATACTTAGGGTTACATATCAACTAGATTCTCTTTCTGATTCTCTCAATGCGTTTTTTTACTGAACATTGAGAGAATTAGAAAGAGCTGCTCGTTGGTGCTTGTAAGTATGCAAATCGCATATTAGTGGTCACATGATGACTACTCAAACCACCTAAGCTGTGTACAGGAGGGGGCGCCAAACTACATTTTTTGCCCCAGGTGCACAAAACCTAGATCTTATACAGGTTATGATAGTCCTTATTGTTGGCTGGGCTATACTATGTGATGTGATTGCTTCAAGGAATTATGATGAATTCCATGCAGCCGCGCCTGTGGTCATGTGAGGATACTGTGGCTGATACAATTTTTTGCAATGCCTAAATCTGCATTTGTTTTGGCGCTTTACATGAATCAAATTGCAATTTCTTTGAAGTCACCATGACCAGTAAATTTCCAAAAATACACTACAGTTTTGATTTGCTTTGTATCAATTTGCATTGAATTGAATCAATTAGATCATCTCTAGTGCACTGAGCATCTTAATTTACATATTACAATATAGATTTTTTGGGGGGCAATGTAGGAATGGATTTGAAAATTAATAGAACAATTTTTAATGTTGCTCTATCTCCTAAAAGCCTATGTGGTTCGTTTGAAGTGCAAACTTGGGTTTACACACTCTATTAGTCTCTGCTACTTCTGTTTTCATGTGAAGCTCCTGTGTGAGTTGACCAACCAATCACAGGCCACTTCAGTGACATGCAGTAAATAAATAAATAGCAATAGTGCATGAAAATAATATAGGGTACTTGGTTAACATATTTTTGATAAAAAAAAGTAAAATCCATTCCACCACGTCACGGTGACCCTATTCGGAACGGTCCTAGCTTCAAGTATTAAAACCTTACCATGTGTCTAATGATGTTTGTGTGAATAAGGGCTGAGAAGGACTGAAGCCCTGACTAATGGACACACAGCAGTGGGGAGCTTTTTAAATGTAATGTCCAGCTCAAAGAAAAAGGAAGCCACATCCCTATCTGTACAGGGTGCAGAGACTGATGCACAAAGCAAAAGCAATGACCTGGAATGTAAATTGGTGTGCATGCAGCACCCTATATTATTTTGATGCACTGTAGCTATTTATTTACTGCAAAGTATTTGCTCATTTTGTTTTTCTCTTGTGTTTTGTCTGTTTAGTGGCCAGTGTGAACATGCACTTACATGCTGCATGCACACTAACTTACATTCCAGTGCATTGCTTTTGTTTTCCCTTCTGTGACATGTCTAACTCAGAGATGTCAATAGGGTGGCATGACTGACTTTTCCCCTCACTCGTATATATCAGAGATAATTGCGATCAGGATTGGCACATTAGCAGCAGGAGAAAAGTGACAAATTTTAAAGGTAAATATGCTTAAAAAAATGTTTAGATAATTTTTGGGCATATTAATTTTTCTGGCTACTTTAGAGATGAATATTGGTTTGTTTTGGTCAACATTAAGCGGCGCTTGACAATTACTATAAAGCTCAGTTTACAGCACCATGGAAATAAAGAAACGTGTGCTAAAAATACTAGTTTTACCATCATAAATGCTGAGCGGTCTTGAAGTACTTCACTATTGCAGTTGCCATGGAGAAAGAGAAAAAAAGCGCGAGCAGTGGGGTTTTATAAAGCTCCAGAAGGTACCAGTTTATTTAACTGCTTCATTGCGACAGGAACCACCATGTAATGGTTATGTCTTGATTCTCTTATAATTAAATAATTAAATGGCATCCACTGTAAACACTTTCAACACAGGGTAATCCCTCACGATAAGTGCATAATAGGGAAAAAATAACACTTTGGCTTCCCTTTAGGACTTAAATACCTCTGTACTAAGACTATGAAAAGGGATTTTCCTGGAATAGGAAAAAAAATGTCATTATATTTAAATTCCTAAATACCTTTCATTAGCAGATCACAATTCTGAGGCTCAGATGCACAAAGCATCCAAAAAGTACATCTTAAAAAAAGAATTAAACACTTTTAAAAGTGAGTGCACACTATATTCTCAATTCACTATTGCATTTGCTCCTATTTTTGTGTTGTTTTTTCACCTGTTTTTCCTTTATGCCTTTTTCTTCTTCTATTAATTAGCTTCTTTCTTAGAGTCTATTTTCTACGGATTCACTTGTTTTTTTATGTTCATCATTGTGGGCAGGGTTTGGGGTTTCGAGATGTTTTTTGCTGATTAATCAATTCAGACTTTTTATAAAGTAGCATTTTTTTTCCACAAATGTAATCCTGGAGTGATTTTATGTACATCTGGAATTTCTACCCCCGTCTCCCCTGCAAATTTTGCAGCATTTCAGCAGAACATGCAATAAAAAATGTCCAAAAAAGGTTAAAGACAAAAATAAAGAGTATTTTTGATTTTGCACAAAATTCATGAACCGGAAGTAACATTTTGAAGATTTTGGCACAAAAAAACCATCAATGAATACCACAACACAAAAAAAGAGAAGTAACAACCCCCCCCTCCCACAAAGGATAAATTGGGCCCTAAATATTTAATACACACCCCATAGTCCCCCACATAGTATAATGTGCCACATCGTCCTCAATATAGTATAATACACTCCCATAGTCCTCCATATAGTATACTATACTCCCCATAGTCCTCCATCTACTATAATGCACACTCCATAATCCTCCATATAGTGAAATGCACACCCCATAGTCCTCCATATAGTATAATGTGCCCCATAGTCCTCCACATAGTATAATGCACACCCCATAGTCCTCCATATAGTATAATGCATCCCATAGTCCTCCATATAGTATAATGCATCCCATAATCCTCCATATTGTATAACGAACCCCTATAGTCCTATGTACTCCCCATAGTATAATTCACCCCATAGTTCTTCATATAGTATAATGCATTAACTATAGTCCTCTATACAATATAATGCATTCCCCATAGTCCTCCATACAGTATAATGCACCCCATAGTCCTCCATACAGTATAATGCAGCTCCCATATAGTACACATAGTATAATGCATCCCATAATCCTCCATATTGTATAACCCACCCCCATAGTCCTATGTACTCCCCATAGTATAATGCACCCCATAGTTCTTCACCTAGTATAATGCATTAACTATAGTCCTCCATACAATATAATGCATTCCCCATAGTCCTCCATACAGTATAATGCACCCCATAGTCCTCTATACAGTATAATGCAGCCCCCATATAGTACACATAGCATAATGCAGCCCATATTCCTTGATAGAGTATAATGCAGCCCCCATATAGCACTTACAATATAATACACAGCCTATAGTCCTTGATGGAGTATAATGCAGCCCCCATATAATACATATAGTATAATGTACTCCCCATAGTCCTCAATAGAGTATAATGCAGTCCCATAAAGTATAATGCAGCCCCATAGAGGATAATGCAACCCTATAGAGTATAATGCAGCCCCATAGAGTATAATGCAGCCATTATACAGTAAAAATAGTATAATGCAACCCCATAGTCCTTGATAAAGTATAATGCAGCCCCATAGAGTATAAGGCAGCCCCATAGAGTATAAGCCGCCCCATACAGTATAATGCAGCCCCCATATTGTACATATACTATACTGCACTCCCCATAGTTCTCAATAGAGTATAGTACTATAGTACAAATAGTATAATGCAACCCCATAGTTCTTGATAAAGTATAATGCAGCCCCATAGAGTATAATGCAGCCCCATAGAGTATAATGCTGCCCCACAGAGTCAAATGCAGCCACATAGAGTATAATGCACACCCCATAGTACTCCAATATTATGGCCACCATTTATTCACTGATTTAAAAATATATACTTGATATAATAGATATATACAATACTAACCTCTCCTCGTTCCCCTGCTGCTCCGATCTCTGCAGCACATATACTCAGCAGCTCCACTGGCGCACGATGAAATTATGTCATTGGGCCTGCTGCATCAGATGCAGAGAGGGAATGATGGGAGAGGGAGCGTCACCTGATGCTCTCTCCTTCATCATTTCTTTTGACTGTATCGGCATCTATGATGCTGATACACTTGAATGCGCAATACGGTGGGAGTAGAGTCAGTGCTGGTCCCCCTGACTCACAGGCCCCATAGCGGCAACGTGGTGGATGAGGGCCCCTGGGGGAGTGTGGGGCCCTATTTTGCCTGCCCCTAATGCCGGCCCTGGCCATATCCTATCTCAGTAATGTAGCAATCAGTCTTCACTGGATACACATTTTACCTGAGAGTTGAGAATTTTGAGAACAAATGATCAGCCGTGGTGGAGAAATCAGACCACTGCATAATTCCTGCCCAAGTGAATAGAAACTAATTGATTCAAATAGTGTGATTGTATGTCTCGACTGCTCCTGGAGGAGAAAGAAGCAGATCTCTGTGATCAGATTTATTACAAAGTTTCTTATTTTAATGCTATTGATTTATGTAATAAAAATTAAAACTACGGTTGACGTGGTGAGAGCTTCCATATGTTTTAGGCTGCATTCACATGTAGTGGTCATACCCGGCTAATAACTGCAGCAAGCTGCCTGCTTACCACTGTTTGCCTGCGCAATCACTAAATCTTGCAGCTGTTTCACCTGTAAGACCTTGTGGTTGAATGCAATGGCCCCGTGGTTTTGTAGTTGAATCAGCTGCAAAAGTGGAAAGACTGCAGTGGTACAGGGCTGCTGTGGATATTAGCCACATCGTGTATTCTGCATGCACAATGCTGTTTCTGACCATGCACCTTTATTGCTACTTGCTGTGTTTTACAATACAGTTATTGGTATAGTGTGGCAAATCATCTTGTGGCAAGACCACTGCATAATTCCTGTCCAAGTGAATAGAAACTAATTGATTCAAATAGTGTGTCTGCATATGTGGCGCTCCTGAGGGTTCAGTCGCCACAGGGGTACTGCACCTCAGAATTAGGTGTGGTATCTCCTCTCCAAAGTAAGGATGGAGCACCACACAGGACCCCAACCACACACTCAACACTACACCACTCCAGTTCTGAAGGGGGCCTAAAAAGCACCATAGTGCTGACCTGGGCCTGAATGGAGGAGTTGGGGGGAACAAAAGTTAGAGGGAACCATGTAGTGAGTGAGGGTGGAGGAAGCACTTTACTTTAGCACTTAATAGAATCATATATAACTGGAGGCCATTTTAACAACCGGGTCTTTAGTCGTGGGTCTTTGGGACGGCAAGTCAGTACAAAGCTGCTGCCGGCTGGAGGGTCCACGGTTCCCGGTCTCAGGCCTCGAGATGGGGGACTGGGGCAGAGTTAAAACCGGCTCTGTCCCCGGTCAGAGTCCAACCAAGAAGGCCCAGGAGGGGAGCAGAGGAGTTAGGCTCCACAGGCGAAAGGATCTCAGGGGGAGCAGACGGAGCGGAGTCGCCACCTGCATACCTTATTCTGGCCCTGCCAGAGAGACCCTGCCGCAAGAGGGCGTACCGGTCCCTGATTATCTGACTTTGCACTTCACGTCTCTGTCGGAAAAGTCCAGAGGCTTATGTGGATCCCAGGGGGATACGGACGGAGCGGATTCGCCACCTGTATTCCCTAATCTAAGTTTATCCAGAGGGACCCGGCCTTACGCCACGTTCTCACCACCAGTCACCAAGAAGGGCACCCAGTCGGTCCGGGAGCTACACGCTACCCATCAAGGACATCGCAGTACCCGTACGGGACACAGTGGGGGACACAAGGCGGGAGAAGTTCACCAGGAGAGGAACACTTTAGAACGGGGGTCCTGTCAAGCGTGCCTGAACTACCTGGAGTGTGCTGAACCCCACCCTGGCGGCCGCAGCTCACCGTGTGACAGCTGAGAGAAGCTCTGAGCTGAGAAAGCACTACCGTGAGTAAAGACTTGGATGACTTCAAATACTGCCTCTGTCTGTTCTTTCCTCCGCGGCTCTGCACCCGCCAATGCTCCATTCTGCATCCCTTCTCCTACGCTGCCCTAAGGCCCCGCTTCACCTGTGGGGAGCCGCTCCAACTAAGCTGCCTGAACACCGGCCTCAGAGGACTGTAGCAGCGCTGGTGATTCTCACCAGACACCACGGGTGGCGTCACGAACATTCCCCTATCCCATATAACTTTCCCCCTTCTTTTTTAAGAGTGACCCCAGGGTACGGGCCCAGGAGCCGGCCACCGCGACATCCCCCAAAACTAACAGCAAGGCCCGGGCGCCGAGTAGTCGTCCCCATCCCCTGGGCGCGTCACATACAGTTAGTAATGCGCGAGCATGCTCTTTACTCGATATTTACGAGCATGCTCGGGTGTTTTCCAAGTATCACTTGGTCACTCTGTGCGCATGATGAGTCACTCCGTGTGCATGATTTGCAACTGCTTGACAGCTTTAATACATGTGAGGAGTGCCTGTTTCTTAGGCATTCCTCACTTATATTAAAGCTGTCAAACAGTTGGAAATCATGCACGCAGATTGACTAAAACATAACACCCGAGCACGCTGAAGATACTCGGCGGGCACCCGAGCATGCTCGCCGAAAGGGTTAATCGAACATACTTGCTCATCACTACATATAGTACTCCTGCTCCTGTGATCTACACCCTGTAAAGGTTTGGCCACCTAGGACAACTCTAGTAGAGGTACGAGCAGAGAGACAAGCAGTGCTTCACAATTTCATATCTGTTAGTGGCACTAAAAACAAAAACGCTTACATTTGGGTCAACACTGTATGTCTGAAAGTATGTTGACACCTGACTGTAATATGTATATGAAAATATGGGATATCTCATTCCAAAACGTTGATCATTTATATGGCGTTGATTCCCCATTTAAAGCTAGACAGGTTCAATTGCCACAAGATATTGTAATGTGTATGTCATTGTCAGAAGTTTTGCCTTTTAAGCTAAGAGAGCAGATCTGGGAAGATCTGGTTCGCAGTTGGCATTCCATTCAAAGGTATTTGATGGAGCTAAAGTCAGGACTCTGTGCCAACCAGATGAATTCTTTTACCCTAAACAAATCAACCCATGTCTTTATGGGCCTTGATATGAGTACAAGTACACAATCATGAAGGAACAGGAAAGTGACTCCCCCAAATTGTTGCCACAAAGTTGGAAGCTTACAAATGACGAGATGATGTAACTTCTCCAGGTTGTTCAGAACTCTGGACTGAAAAATTCAACAGATACAACGTCCTCTTAATAATAATGGTACTTATATGGCTAATCATAAATTTCACAAAGCGACCTATAGTATATGTGGCTTCCTATGACAGTGCCATGTTTAATGTCACTGAGCTGTTCAGTATGATCCATACAACTTGCAATCTTTTCTATTGAGATTGTATACAGTTATATGAAAAAGTTTGGGCACCCCTATTAATCTTAAGCTTAATGTTTTATAAAAATTGGTGTTTTTGCAACAGCTATTTCAGTTTGATATATGTAATAACTGTTGGACATAGTAATGTTTCTGCCTTGAAATGAGGTTTATTGTACTAACAGAAAATGTGCAATCTGCATTCAAACAAAATTTGACAGGTGCATAAGTATGGGCACCTCACCAGAAAAGTGACATTAATATTTAGTAGATCCTCCTTTTGCAAAAATAACAGCCTCTAGTCGCTTCCTGTAGCTTTTAATGATTTCCTGGATCCTGGATGAAGGTATTTTTGACCATTCCTCTTTACAAAACAATTCCAGTTCAATTAAGTTTGACGGTCGCTGAGCATGGACAGCCCTCTTCAAATGATCCCACAGATGTTCAATGATATTCAGGTCTGGGGACTGGGATGGCCATTCCAGAACATTGTAATTGTTCCTCTGCATGAATGACTGAGTAGATTTGGAGCGGTGTTTTGGATCATTGTCTTGCTGAAAGATCCATCCCCTGCATAACTTCAACTTTGTCACTGATTCTTGAACATTATTGTCAAGAATCTGCTGATACTGAGTGGAATCCATGCGTCCCTCAACTTTAACAAGATTCCCGGTGCCGGCATTGGCCACACAGCCCCAAAGCATGATGGAACCTCCACCAAATTTTACTGTGGGTAGCAAGTGTTTTTCTTGGATTGCTGTGTTTTTTTGCCGCCATGCATAACGCCTTTTTGTATGACCAAACAACTCAATCTTGGTTTCATCAGTCCACAAGACCTTCTTGCAAAAAGAAATTGGCTTCTCCAAATGTGCTTTTGCATACCTCAGCCGACTCTGTTTGTGGCGTGCTTGCAGTAACGGCTTCTTTCGCATCACTCTCCCATACAGCTTCTCCTTGTGCAAAGTGCGTTGTATAGTTGACCGATGCACAGTGACACCATCTGCAGCAAGTTGATGCTGTAGCTCTCTGGAGGTTGTCTGAGGATTGTCCTTGACTGATCTCACCATTCTTCTTCTCTGCCTTTCTGATGTTTTTCTTGGCCTGCCACTTCTGGCCTTAACAAGAACTGTCCCTGTGTTCTTCCATTTCCTTACTATGTTCCTCACAGTGGAAACTGACAGGTTAAATCTCTGAGACAGCTTTTTGTATCCTTCCCTGAACAACTATGTTGAATAATCTTTGTTTTCAGATCATTTGACAGTTGTTTTGAGGAGCCCATGATGCCACTCTTCAGAGGAGATTCAAACAGAAGAACAACTTGCAAGTGGCCACTTTAAGTAGGGCTTTAGTAAGTCAGTAAAAAGTAAGTAGGAGTATTTAAAACAAGAAAATGATAATGGTGCCCATACTTATGCACCTGTCAAATTTTGTTTGAATGCAGATTGCACATTTTCTGTTAGTATAATAAACCTCATTTCAAGGCAGAAACATTACTGTGTCCAACAGTTATTACATATATCAAACTGAAATAGCTGTTGCAAAAACACCAATTTTTATAAAACATTAAGCTTAAGAATAATAGGGGTGCCCAAACTTTTTCATATAACTGTAGCATGCACCTGTTTACAAAGAATGTGGATGAAACACCTAAAGCCAATAACTAGGAGGGGTATTTACAAACCTTGGACTATATCATGTATAGCATAGTATTACTGAGCACAGATCCATAATATAAGTCAGTAGGCATCCTATGTGCCATTGTGACTTCTTTAGGTACAGCATACAACACTAGAAACAAAACTTTTAGTTGAGAATATCTTTATATTATGGTATGTATTTGGCCATGCCACAATTTTCTGTCTCAGAATTAAAAAAAAGGATGTACATCAGGGGTGGTCATATCAATGGTGAAGTGGTACTGCCATACAGGGGCCCAAGACATAAGGTGGCCACTACCATCTCCAAAGCAGATGGAATTGTGCATTTTGATGAGATAGTCGATTGCCAACGGCCCACATACTGTTCTTGTACAGGGTCCCTCTTCTATCTGTGTCCACCCCTGATGCAGTAGGTTTCATAGATGGTTGCATGATGGTTTCATAGATTTCTTTAATTATCATTGGGATTTATTTGCAATGGATCTTAACTACAGCAATTTGTACATCAGTCGCATCTCAACACACAATGATTTTTTGCTTTTGGCAGTTTTCTCATTCAATTTTTGCCTCATTGGCATTTTGGACAATGGTAATATTAGCCATTTTGCAAGACATTTTCCTCTTACAGATTTTAATTTTGCCAGAAGCTGACATTTTTTTGGTACAGGCATTTATAACTTTTTTTAGTTTAGAGAAATATGTAAAAACGTACCCATAGTTGCTTCCACGGACACTCACACACACCACCGGCTGGATTTTCTGAAGCCGTAGTAAACTGTAAGTGTAACCAAACTAGAGAATGTAACCTGAAAATGAAAAAGGAGAAAATCATTTCTAATTAATTGTAAATCACTAAAATAAGACAAAGTTACAACATAAATGTGCATCACAGTACTGGGTAGGATCTTGACATTTTATGGTATCTCATCCAGGGCTTCAGAACCTAACTGGACGCTCCAAAGCCCCAATGTAAATCTGTAAAAGGCCTCTTCTACTTTGTCTCATTGTAATATTGGCAATGTGGTAGAAGGGCCTGTGTGCTTACCAGGTCCAGCATGTAACTGCCACCTCTATACTCCCTAGGCTGAACTGAATTGTTACTTCTGCTGTAGAGATGAGGGGAGTGGTCATTACTTTATAAATCAATGATTACAATGTGAATGGAGCGATATGGTGGACATTATCACGCATTGTTCTCAAAGTGAATATAGAATGTAAGACCCCACTTAACGAGAGTCAATCACCCCCGAAATACCTTTTTAACTAACTATTCAGTGATATAGAGGACTTCACCCCTATGAAATTCATACTAGCACTGTACCTCTTGCTGGT
This sequence comes from Phyllobates terribilis, assembly GCF_046119375.1. NCBI lineage: Eukaryota > Metazoa > Chordata > Amphibia > Anura > Dendrobatidae > Phyllobates > Phyllobates terribilis. Next base: position 595,142,427 of record NW_027362765.1, on the reverse strand, counting down.
AATAATAATAATAATTTTTATTTTTAATAGCGCTGGTATTGTGCTTGTGAAAATATCTTTGAATTAATTTGCAAATAAGGGGGCTTCACTGATACACTGAAAGCAGCCTCGGGCTTTCAGTCATAGAGGTGCGGTTTCAGTCACTGCTCAGTACATAGTGAGCTATAACAACGCCACAGCACTGACGGACATCCGGCTCTGTACTGATGCATTGCTGAGCCGGCTGTCAGACAGTGCTGGGGCGTTGTTATAGCTCACTATTTACTAAGTGGTGACTGAAGCCGCACTGGCTGCCCCTTTATGACTGAAAGCTCAATGCTGCAGAGAGGAATAAAGTTAATTTCTTGCCAGCAGCTGGGCTTTCAATGCAGTGGTCGGCAGCTTTAGAATGCTATTAACCAGCAAATTGACCCCATATCTGCAAGTTAATAGCCTGTTTTCACATGACAGGTTCCCTTTAAACTGAGATTAACACAGCACAACTTAATCGCTCCTGCTTGCTGAAAGGACTTAATATTATGTGATTCTTCTTACCAGGATCACCACATTAGTGTAGAATGGTAGGTTCTTACACTATTCAAGCTGCTATAATCACCATAATTGTAAATGACAGCAATTTGTCAGAGTTATGGGTACTTTCTGAATCATTACAAGGGGAACAATGTCTTATTACTGCAGTGAAATGTATATCTTAAAATGACGAATAATGACATGCCAAAAACCAGTCCCGGTTTAGGTGAGTGGAAATCCCCCATTACTATTCTGAACTGACATGGTGTAGTCTATTTTAGAAATAGCCAAAATAAATTCATTGAGGAACCAGCAGGACTCTTCTGGATTTCTAGCACTGTCCTGGGAGGACTGCTGCATGGTCCGCTATGTTGCCTCTAATCCCTACCACTGTGCTGATGTACCAAGGCCTGAGTAGTAGAGGAACGTTTTGGAACTGCATGTAATTATCACATGTGGCTAATATGCTTTGTAGATCACACTGTTGCCAAATTTGACTTAGGGTTTCCGTGCAATAAGTAGAGCTGATTAAAAGCAATGTCCAGATGCCAGCCTGGCCATTTAGGAAAGGGGCCACTGATGTCAGCATGGCAGCTATTCAGTATAGAAAGTTGAAGCTATGCAGAGCTCTGGGGTTTAGACTGTAAGGGAATAGGGATGGCGCCCATGTGGCTGAGCAGCATGGGGCAAATAGTACCTTTGAACTTGGTCCACTTTTTGCCTTTCACTATTTTTTTCTAGTGCTCCATACAAACCATTTCCACTGTTAGCTCATTCTCTTCCCTTTGTTCCTCCCTTGACCTCTTCTAGATCCCTCATCCCTCCCTAAGTAACTTCCTCTAAAGTGCTAGGATACTGTGGAGAACTCCCCAGAAACTGATCAGACCAAAAGGAACGTATCCAATTTATACTGCTATTATCTGTGCCTAAAGAAAAGTAAAGAAAGTTGTCACCTGTTGAAGCTTGAATAGAAATAGCTCCTAGATATCTTAGATTTAGCTGGACAGCCCTGTTATAAGTATTGTCAAGGGAGATCTGATGCTTGTCCCTTTATGCCCCCTCTTACCCTTCATTATTGCACTCCCTCTCATTTATCCACAAACTGGATATATACAGCAGCAGTGTTCCCTCCACCTACCATTCCCACTTTCTCTAACTCTTAGCTGAGTTGGACTATTCCAGAAATATTAAAAACCTGTGCCTCTCAAGTGGGAGAAGATGTAGACTTTAACCTTGAAGACTGTATAGCTGAACATTACAGTATGATATGACCCCCTATGGAGGGATTTCAAAAGATCAAATGGATATTCCCGCCTAAATAGGTAATTATTCATTCCGCTAATGCAGCAGCACCTCCAGATGCTCCTGTTCTTTACACACATCCAATAGAATGGTGCAGACGCAATAACACGTGCATGTGCATTCTTAGCATTGCTTGCTTCCCGATCGTGCAGTATAAACAGCCTGCTGATCACCTGACAAAGGAACAAAATGCTTGTTCGTTGGGTGAAATTTTCTTTAATCTGGCTTGAAAATCATTACTCTCTGCAGCACATCGTCCTGTGTAAACGAGACGTGCTGCCGAGAAGAATGACAGTCTGTACACACTGATCTATTACTGATTGCTCTGTCAGCCCTGGATCTGCAGTCCGCCCTTGTAAACTGGCTATCAAACAACCACGGATCAGCAAGAAGTAGCTGATCACTGGTGGGTTGTGGCCACAGATTGTATATTGCAAACTTACACTTATTCTGCTATGGCTTTTATGCGATCTTCTAAGGAGGTTATATTCATCTGACAGATGAATATAACACTTTTCAAAATTGTAAAACACCCTGCAGACTATTTACACTTTAACAACATACAATACTTTAGAATATAATATGTATCCGAGAAACATAATATTTTTTTGAGTTTGTTTTATCTACTACAAGAACATGTACATTTTTGGGGCGATCAAAAGCCGAAGTCAGCTTCCCTTTAAACATTATACAAAATCTATAATTACTATATCTAGACCAGAAAAAATAATGGCCGACAAGCCTAAATGAGAAAAAATTGGCTTCTAAAATGTAAAATATAAATATAACTTAAACTCTTAACTGAAACCATTTCCCTCCCACAACATGAAGATGGAATCCATAAAAGTATTCACTAAAAGCCTGACAGAATAATCTGTTCTGTTCTACTGACATCTTGTTACATTTCTTTTCATTGTTAACCACTGTGACTTTCATGGCTGCTCGGGTTCTTAGTGCGTGTTGGCTCACACGAGAAGCCCCAAGTTACGTGCCTGGAAGATATGCTTTATTTAAGTCTGTGTTTATAAGTTATCCCGATGGTATTTGAGAAGCTGAAATACCAAGAATGTCTTTATGAATAGTGAACCTGCTTCTATCCATTATTCCCAAATGTATACAGAATATGGAGAGCAATAAAAGAATAATAGTATGCAGCTATGGTGGTTGTCCATGGCGAGCAGGGACATTGCTATTGGGTGTTTGTGGTGTTTGCTCCACAGGTGCTAGGTACTGGGGGGTTGACAATAAGCCAAGGATCTTTGCTAAAAGTACGGGGATACAAACAGCGAACTGTTTTGATTAAGGGGTTGTCCGGTACTTTTTTTTAAGTTGCCCAATGTATTCAGCATGTGGGCATAAGTATCTCTGTAAATACCTTATGTTGCTGATACTGTCTGTAAGTGGCGCTATCACTGGCCGCTCACAGGCATCACGTGACCCCCAGCTGCAGCTGGCGCTGACATCAGCTGACGTCACCACAAGTCCAAGCTGCAGCCGAGGGTCCCTCTTCCGCGTTCCACCGGTGGCTGCTGGGTTGTAGGCAGAGTTATTTCCCCGAGTCACACCCGGCATCCACCGCACGCTCTCCCTCTCCCCATTCATTGGGAAAGCGTGCGGTGGATGCAGGGTGTGACACGAGGAGTAACCCCGCCCACAACCCAGCAGCCACCGCGGGGCCCCCTGCGCTGAGTTACGCCTCACTTGTCATGACGTCAGCGCGGGGTCATGTGATGCCTGTGAGCTGCCAGTGATAGCGCTGCTCATAGGCATTATCAGCAACACAAGGTATTTGCAAATATATTTATGCCCACATGCTGAATACATTGGGCAGTTTAAAAAAAGAACCAGACAACTTCTTTAAGAAAACCTGGGGCTGATTTGTAATATCAGAATACTGTACTGTACTGTAATGTGCAAAAATTGCACTATTTGAAAAAAAAAATGTAATTATTAAAAATAATTGCCGCTGTGGAAACGCTTAAAAAAACACCTAGTGGGCACACAGCCTAACTAAAGACCATATACAGATATCATTGTACTGGAGGGGCATCTCCTATTGGGATTGGTGGATCCTGTGTTATTAGTTGTGTATAGATTCGTTACTAGTGTTGAGCCACCCCCGTAGTGTTCGAGTTCGGTTCGGTTCGTCGAACACCCGTGTGTTCGCCGAACTGTTCGTCGAACTGTTCGTCGAACACCTTCGAACACCGTTAAAACCAATGGCAGGCAAACAAAAACACATAGAAACACATAGAAAACACCTTCAAAGGTGTCCAAAAGCTGACAAACTGCTCAGAAGACACAACTAACACATGGAAAAGTGACAAGTACATATAGTCATGCGAAAAGAAAAGAGGTGGAGGAGTAAAAGGAGAGGGAGACACAAATATAGGCATGTCATGCCCTTCTAAAATCCAAAAAGTGAGAAGCCGACACGTTCAGTCCGCTCCTGCCCGTGCCACCTCCGTGTCGCCGGGTTTGTGCCAGAGCCGCGGTGAACCCTGACGGCCAGCCCCCCTCTCCCAATACTGGTGCCTGTCCGCTGGTGGGTCGAGCGAGCCCCCCTGTGGTGGAGGCAGCTCTAAGCTTTTTAATTTAAATTGTCTCTCTAATTTGAATGAATACACTTTAAATCCATTTACAAGGATCTATTGGAGGGCAAGTCTCATGCCAGCAGCCGCGGTAATTCCAGCTCCAGTAGCGTCCACTAAAGCTGCTGCAGTTAAAAAGCTTTTATAAGGATCGAGCTCGGCTGTCCACCGCAAGGCATCCTACTGCCAGTCCCAGCCCCTATGCCTTGGGGTGCCTCCTGATGCTCTTCACTAAGTATCCCATGGTCCTGAATCATTTCCTTTGAAAAAATTAAGTGTCTAAACTACAGGTGGTGTAGCTTGCTTAACAGCCGGGATAATCCGCTGACTAGCAGACACTGCTACTAGGCACAAAGTATTTCCTGGGCTAGATGCAGTTAAAAATTTGTAATTAGATACTCTCGTTGGATGCTGAGAAAGCATTCCATAGAGTCTCCTGGCACGCCATATATGATTCTCTTAAAAAGCTTGGGGTAGGGGTCTAGGGGACCCTTTTATAGCCAAAATCACGGCCCTGTATCGCAATACGTCACCTAGGCTGAAGATAAATGGAACTGTAGCACCCTGAGGGCTCGGTTGCTACAGACGTATTGCACCTCACCCAGAGGTGTGATATCTCACTCTCAGGTAAGGATGGAGTGTGGATCAGGACCCGACACCTGCATGCATTACACCACATTGCCGTGGGGCAGGGCGACCAATATGCCCCTGAGATGGGCACGACAGTCCCTGTCCCTGGCTGGAGTGGGAGGAGGGAACACTGAGGAAGGGGAACCCTGTAGTGCAGGAGCAGGGAGGAAGCAGTTCCTGGGTGCATTGAGAAGGGAGTATAAAAGGTGGGCACCATCTTAGTTCAGTGCAGAGAAGTCTGAGCAGAAGTGGAAGGGAGCAGGGGCTCTGCATGAGCTCTGCTCCGGAGGCTGGCCTAGTAACAGAGGCCCAGGCCTGGAAGAGGGAGAAGGAAGGAAGAGGAGCGGAGAAGGCTCCAGGAACGAGGAATGAAGGGATCCCAGGGGTGCGGACGGGCGAGTCGCCACCGCACGCCCGAATCCACCTGCGTGGAGGGGTCAGGCCAAAGGGGGAGACCGGTCCCCGAACTAGTGGAGGCAGGAAACGACCCTCAGCTAGAAACCAGAGGCTCTGACATTTTATGTGGCGCAGCCCCTCGCTACACCCGCTAGGAAGGCACCACATAGGGTCAGGGAAACTGGCGCCAAGTTTACCAAGAGGAGGCCCGAGGCAGCCGGACAGAAGTGTTGGTAAGAAAGGCCAGACAAAGGACACACAAAGGGGGTCCTGTGAAGTGCTCCAAAGTTATCTGGGAGTTGTCTGAGCCCCTCACCTGGTGAGCACAGTACGACGTGGGCAGCCGTTACCTGCAGACGTGGTCTGGATAATAAGAACTGTGAGTAAAGGCCCTGGACTGCATCACTGACTCCGTGTCGTTACTGCTGCTGCCCTGCACCATCACCCCCATCCTCCGCATACACTGCCCTGAGGCTATACTCCTCCCGTGGGGAGTTATGCTACGCTCTGCTGCACCCACAACACCAGCCTCAGCGGTCTGCCCTGTAGCGGCGGTTCACTCTGACCGCAATCCACGGGTGGCGTAGTCGGACATTTAAACATCAAAACCACATAAATAGTTCCGCCACTGGTTTGACCGCCTTGAGCCACGGAACCGGGTCGCCGCCACGAAGACTACAACCACCAGCATCCACCAAAAAGGGTCCGGCTCCGGGTGTCCCAAGGCCCAGGGGGTGCGTCAGAACATTTTCATCACCTTTCACAATCACCAATGGGACAAGGCAGGGATGTCCTCTGTCCCCTCTCTTATACATCCTAGTGACGGAGCACCTGCTCTCATCAATTCGCCATAACCCCAATATTAGGTGGATTGAGGTGGGAGGCACCGAGTACAAGTGCTCTCTATTTGCTGATGATGTCCTAGTATATATCACTCAATCACATATATCCATCCCTGCTGTTATGGCTGAAATAGATCACTTTGTTACATGGTAAAATTTTAAAATCAATGCAGCGAAGTCTGAGGCCCTCGATGTCTCCCTCCCCAAATCCATATAGGATTCCATCCAGTCCAACTTTCCCTTTGCCTGGCCCTCACAGGGTATCAAATACTTAGGAATTCCTATTCATAGAGACCTCTCCCATCTATGTTATCTTAATTTTGGGCCCTTTATTGAACAATTCCATACAGACCACGGTTGGCAAGTTAGAACTATAAGATTCACTACGTGAACCACTGGTGTTTTGTGGAAAAGCACATGTACACTGCGTTCCAAATTATTATGCAAAAAGTGTTTAGGAGTGATAAGGGAAGAATTTGTTTGTTTGTCAGTTAAACTCATTGATGGTGATGTGTGTCAGGGCTCTTTATATCACTGTAAGCAATTGCAGACACCTGTGCTAATTAGTTTGGCAGGTGTGTCCAATGAAAGGCAAGACTACTTAAGAAGGCTCTCTCACATTATTAAGCAGCCTACATTTTCTGCCAAAATGGGAAAGAAAAAGGATGTGTCGGCTGCTGAGAAGCAACAAATTGTGGAGTGTTTAGGTCAAGGCATGACTACAATCAACATTGTGCGATGATCAGGATGAAGTGTCTTGGCAATCAAGAAGTATGTAGCTGATTCACAGTACACACGTGTGCGTGCTGATAAGGGCAAATTGAGGACTCTTTCCTACAGGCAATTACGTCAGGTTGAAAGAGCAGCGGCAAAAAAGCCTTGTCATAGCAGCAGACAAGTTTTTGAAGCTGCTTGTGCCTCCAACGTCCCCCGAACAACAAGATGCAGGGTCCTTCAGAGGTTTGCAGCTGTGCATACGCCATCCTGTCGATCTCCTCTATCCACTTCACACAAGCAGAAACGGCTCCAGTGGGCCAAACATTACATGAAGACTGATTTCAAAACTGTTTTGTTCACGGATGAGTGCCGTGCAGCGCTCGATGGTCCAGATGGATGGAGTGGAGGATGGCTGGTTGATGGACACCCCACGCAAACACGGCTACAGCGCCAACAAGGAGGAGGTGGAGTAATGTTTTGGGCTGGAATCATGGGGAGAGAGATTGTCGGCCCCTTTAGGATCCCTGAAGGCGCTAAAGATGAACTCCATAATGTATGTGGATTTTCTCAAACAGCACTTCCTGCCATGGTTCAAGAAGAAGAACCGTGTATTTCACAGCAAGATCATTTTTCTGCATGATAATGCACCATCTCATGCTGCACATAAAACATCTGCATCTCTGGCTGATATGGGCATAAAAGGGGACAAACTTATGGTGTGACCCCCATGCTCCCCTGACCTCTACCCCATTCAGAACCTTTGGAGCATCATTAAAAGGAGTGTCTATGATGGCGGGAGGCAGTTCACATCTAAGCAACAGCTCTGGGAGGGTATTCTGTCCTCATGCAAAACAATTGAAGCAGAAACCATCCAAAACCTGACAAATTCAATGGACGAGAGAGTTCAGAAGCTCCTTTCGAACAAGGGGTCCTATGTGAAAATGTAACATCACCTAGAATAAAGTTTTGAGTTGAAAACTGTTTGATTTCAGTTTCTAACAACCTGCTAATGCTTATAATTTCAAAAATGACCATTTTTTTGGTCTTTATTAAAATGAAAAGGTTGATCGAAAAGTTTGGGGGATCTAAGAGTGTGGCAACCCAGTAGTCATGATTACTTCGAATTCTGACAATATGAGGGTCATGCTGCAGGTAGTGCAGCAAGAAGGCACTTATGTGTCTTGCGCATCTCGGAGCCCCAAAATTATTTTCCGGGCTAGATGCAGCTAAAAATTATTTTTAATTTTAAATCTGGTGGAGCTTTAGTATAGATGGCCTAATAGGATCAGTGCTGCACACTGCTACAAAGCCCAAATTATTTTCCAGTCAAGATACAGATAAACATGATTAGTAATTTGAAAGCTTAAAACGGTTTGTAGGGTGATTTTAACCAATCATCAAGCTTTTACTCTCCCCAGGATGACACAGGGGTAGAAAAGTCGTTTCGGATCCATGATTTGTTCATCTTTATGAACGTGAGTCTGTCTACATTATCAGTGGAGAGCCGCGTGCGCTTATCTGTCAGCACACCACCAGCAGCGCTGAACACACGTTCAGACAGAACGCTGGCTGCGGGGCATGACAAGATCTCCAAGGCGTAAGTGGCTAGCTCCGGCCATTTATCCAGATTGGAAGCCCAAAAAGAGCAAGGGTCCAGTGACACAGTCGTGGCTTCAATGTTTACTTGGAGATACTCCTGTACCATCGTCTCTAGGCGTTGACTATGTGTCAGACTTCTTGTCTCCTGTGGCCTTGCAAAGGATGGGCTAAAAAAGTGGTGAAATGATTCCGAAAAATTGATGTTACCAGCAGATACTGTGGTTCTGTTACGGTTTGAGTGCTGAACACTTGACGGTCCCACGGTTGGCAAGTTGGAACTGTGAGATTCACTACGTGCACCACTGGTGTTTTGTGGAAAAGCACATGTAAGATTCTGCAACAGTCTCTGCTGATACTCCTGCATGCGTGCATCCCTTTCTATGGCAGTAATAATTTCGGCAAATTTACTTTTGTACCGGGGATCTAACAGTGTGGCAACCCAGTAGTCAGGATTATTTCTAATTCTCACAATTCGAGGGTCATGTTGCAGGTAGTGCAGCAAGAAGGCACTCATGTGTGTTGCGCATCCATGAGCACCAAGTCCCTGTTGTGTTGGTGGCGAGGTAACAATCATGCTTCCTTCCTCTGTCCTCTCCCCCCAACCTCGCACAACAGAAATGTGATCAAGGTCTCCCTCATCTGATGAGTCTTCCATCAGTTCGTCCTCCACTTCTTCCTGGGCTCCTGCACCTTCCTCACTAGTTTGGCTGCTACCATGCGCCCTGGTAAAACCATCTCCCCCACCCTCACATGCCTGCCGCCTTGGTGCTGCCGACCGTCTGGACCTTGCAGATGTTAGCCCTTCCGCATACAACTCCTCCTCCTCTACTTCCTCCACCTCCTCTTGTGCCACCACCTGACTCCGAATTCTGTTTAACATGTGCTCCAGCATGTAAATCACCGGAATAGTCATGCTGATAATGGCATCATCAGCACTAAACATCTTCGTCGCCATTTCAAAACTGTGCAGAAGGGTGCATAGGTCCCTGATCTGAGACCACTCCTCCAGCGTGATTTGCCCCACCTCTGGATCTCGTTGGCCCAGGCTATACGTCAGAACGTATTGCACCAGGGCTTGTCGGTGCTGCCACAGTCGCTGCAACATGTGCAGAGTTGAATTCCACCGGGTAGGCACATCGCATTTTAGCCGGTGAAGTGGCAGGCCCAACGACTTCTGTAGAGATGTAAGTCGCTGAGCTGCGGGATGTGAACGGCGGAAGTGAGCACACAGCGACCGTGCCCTCTGCAGAAGGCCATCTAGTCTGGGATAGTGGGCTAAAAATTGCTGGACAACCAGGTTCAACACGTGAGCCATACAAGGCACGTGTGTGACATTGCCCCGGCGAAGGGCCGCACCCAGGTTTGCAGCATTGTCGCACACGGCCTTCCCTGGTTTCAGGTCCAGTGGAGACAGCCATTCATGAAATTGGTTCTCCAGAGCTGACCACAACTCCTCAGCTGTGTGACTCACATTTCCCAGACATTTCAAAGTAAAAACCGCCTGATGACGTTGAGCCCTACTGCCAGCATAGTAAGGAGGTGTGCAGGATCCCTTCTGCGCAGTTAGAGAGCTTGTGGCATGACCAGACAGGCTTTGGGTGCAGGTGGAAGACCGAGAGGAGGTTGAGGAGGCAGAAGCAGTGGAGGAACTTTGACATAAAGAGGATTGACGCACAACTCGTGGGGACGGCAAGACTTGGACAGCAGCCCCTTGTCCTGCTGTCACCATAGTTACCCAGTGCCCAGTCAGCGACATGTAACGCCCCTGTCCATGCCTACTCGTCCAAGTGTCTGCGGTGAAATGCACCCTGTCACACACAGAGTTTCTCAAAGAAGCGGTGATGTTGTGTGCGACATGCTGGTGGAGCGCAGGCACACCTTTCTTTGAGAAGTAGTGCCGACTGGGCATCTGGTACTGGGGCACTGCGACGGACATAAGGTCTCGAAAATCCTCTGTGTCCACCAGGCGGAAAGGCAGCATTTCTGTAGCCAAGAGCTTGCAGATGGTGAAATTCAACCTCTTAGCTTTCTCATGGCTAGGAGGAAATGGTCTTTTACTTGTCCACATCTGAGGGACCGAGGGCTGGCTATTGTGCTTAGACGGGGTTGATAAGGGTGTCCCCGGCAAACTGCCGGTCTGTGAGGAAGATGCAGGCGGACATGTTAGGTTGCCTTGATCCAAAGGTGGTGCTATCGATGTCGGACAGCGCTCAACACCAGCTGGTGTTCCCACCTCCAAAGAAAATGATGACCTGCCAATCACGCTGGCTGTTGCGGGTAAAGAGGTGGCAGGTCTGCGCCCCAAAACAGGTGTGACTGCTGTCCCCCCAGTCACAGAGGATGAAGAGGCCGCGGATGCACAAGATATGGCAGACGGTGGTTGGCCCGGCCGGCTAGGCCGCATTGTAGCACACTGAGCTTCCCACTGCAACTTATGCTTCATGTCCATGTGCCGGTTCATGCATGAAGTACTCAAACTATGTATTTTTTGGCCTCTACTTAGCTTTTGCTGACAAATGTTACAGATAACACGAGTTGGGTCATCTTTATCGATCTGAAAAAATGCCCAGGCTATGCAAGGCTTAGCACCCATGCGACCTGAAGAGCCACCACGACTTGTGGTGAGAGGCAGAGTTGTGTTTGAGGATGCAGTTGTTGACGTGCTTCCAGTACTACGTCTCTGTCCAGGAAGGCGCAACCTGACCTCGTCGTCACTAGCATCTTCCTCCACCTCCTCTGCTGACCTCATCTCTTGGCTGACTGTGGGTTGACAGTAAGTGGGATCTCCAACCTCATCATCATCACCCTGTGTGTTATCACACCCGTCGTCCTCAGAGCCAACCTGTTCCTGCCCTGACAAAAAACTAAAGTTGTCGCTCCAATCAGGTATTTGAGTCTTATCATCGTCTTCCTCATTGTCTCTACCAACAGGAGTTACAGTTTGGGAATGAGGGTCTACATTATGGTCAGAACCTTCTGCGTCTGGTCCTGGATCCGACTCATAAAGATTCTGGGCATCAGTGCAGATCATTTCCTCGTCTGGATTCACAGAAGCGCTGGAGTCGACCTCTGATTCCCAGGCTATAGTATGAGTAAACAGGTCTGCAGACTCAACCATCTGTTCTACCTCATACTCAGACGGGCAGCTGGAGATTTGGGAGCTGTGAGGAAGCAAGTGCGATTTGGGTGACACCTTTGAGGACTGGAGTATTTGTGATGTTGAAGTTGATGTGGAGGAGAGGCCACTTAAAGGAGCACTTGATATCCGTTGAAGCACCTGCTGTTTTTGTGCCTCATCTGGAATTTGTAGCGATTGGCGTGGCCGTAAGAAAGGGATCTTATCACATTGTCCGCTAAAAGAAGTAGACATTTTAGTTTGGCTGGAAGATGGTCTTTCTTCTGCAGATGTTACTGTTGCTTTAACAACTACCCCACGGACACAACCTTTTTTCCCCTTCCCAACACGCCTATTCCCCTTTCCACCAGCAGCAGGCCTTTTTCCACTCATTTTGGTGGTTAACTAATTCACAACTCTGGAGTTGTTTGCACAAAAAAACAATGGATGGTAACCGAGCAGAGCTGAGTGGCCAAACTGTGGTATTAGGCCAAAACTATTGGCTGGGTTAGATGCAGAAAAAAATTATATTCAATTTGCAACCTGATGGAGGTCAGTATAGATGGACTAATACAACAAGTCCCACACACAGCTAGAAGCCCAATATTTTTTTCAGAGGTAGATGCAGAAAAAAATATATTCAGTTTGCAACCTGATGGAGGTCAGTATAGATGGACTAATACAACAAGTCCCACACACAGCTAGAAGCCCAATATTTTTTCAGAGGTAGATGCAGAAAAAAATTATATTCAGTTTGCAACCTGATGGAGGTCTGTATAGATGGATTAATAGAACAAGACCCACACACAGCTAGAAGCCCAAATATTTTTTCAGAGGTACTGTAGATGCAGATAAAAATTATTTTTAATTTGCAACCTGATGGAGGTCAGTATAGATGGACTAATAGAGAAAGTCCGACACACTACTAGAAGGCCAAATATTTTTTCAGAGCTAGATGCAGAAAAAAATTATATTCAGTTTGCAACCTGATGGAGGTCAGTATAGATGGATTAATAGAACAAGACCCACACACAGCTAGAAGCCCAATATTTTTTCAGAGGTAGATGCAGAAAAAAATATATTCAGTTTGCAACCTGATGGAGGTCAGTATAGATGGACTAACAGAGAAAGTCCCACACACTACTAGAAGGCCAAATATTTTTTCAGAGCTAGATGCAGAAAAAAATTATATTCAGTTTGCAACCTGATGGAGGTCAGTATAGATGGACTAATACAACAAGTCCCACACACAGCTAGAAGCCCAAATATTTTTTCAAAGGTACTGTAGATGCAGATAAAAATTATTTTTAATTTGCAACCTGATGGAGGTCAGTATAGATGGATTAATAGAGAAAGTCCGACACACTACTAGAAGGCCAAATATTTTTTCAGAGCTAGATGCAGAAAAAAATTATATTCAGTTTGCAACCTGATGGAGGTCAGTATAGATGGATTAATAGAACAAGACCCACACACAGCTAGAAGCCCAATATTTTTTCAGAGGTAGATGCAGAAAAAAATATATTCAGTTTGCAACCTGATGGAGGTCAGTATAGATGGACTAATACAACAAGTCCCACACACAGCTAGAAGCCCAATATTTTTTCACAGGTAGATGCAGAAAAAAATATATTCAGTTTGCAACCTGATGGAGGTCAGTATAGGTGGACTAATAGAACAAGTCCCACACACTGCTAGAAGGCCAAATATTTTTTCAGAGCTAGATGCAGAAAAAAATTAGATTCAGTTTGCAACCTGATGGAGATCAGTATAGATGGACTAATAGAATGATGCTATGCCCAAAAGATTTTACTTCACTAGGTGCAGTAAAAAAATTGGTATTCTATACACAGGTGTTATATCTTGCAACACAGATAGGCTACTCCACTGACTAACACACTCTGCAATAGGCCAAAAAGGATTAGCTTTGCTAGATTCAGCCAAATGCTGTGAAAAAAACTTGCACAGCACTGGCACAGACCTGCCTGGCAAAAACTGATAGGAACTGATGTAACCTAGTCCTGAAAAGGACTCCAATTACAATTAGTCTTTACTCCCACAACCTATCTATTTAAGAGCACAGACCTGCCTGATAAAAGTCGTAGGAAATGCTGTAACCTAGTCCTTAAAAGGACTGCAATCACAACTATTCCCTACTCCCAAGCTATCTGTATATTTGTGCGAAAATTGGCTTGAAATTAACAAGGTATAGCGCACACAGCAACAGCGGTGCCGTCTAACACGCAGCTGCAGCAGTGAGAAAATGGTGGCGACGGGGAAAATGGCTTGGTCTTATAGGGCAAGGACATGTGACATACACTGCCAATGACACATGCCCTTGCTTGTGTGAAAAAAAGCACTTCGCTCCGTGTGTGCGCTGCTGATAGGCTGACAGATTGCACCTCCCCACTGCAAATGCGGGAAAGAGAAAAAAAAATGGAGATCTTCATTGTTCCTGCAGAGATCCATCCCCTGCCCCTCCCCCCACCCCGCTGTACACTCAAACTGCGTATTAACATTAATTTTCATCATTACTGAGAAAAAATCCAGTTATGATTTTGGTGCACGAACAGTTATCGAACATAACCTCGAACAGCCGAATTTTCTCAAATTGTTCGTGTTCGCTGAACGGCTCGAACACCGCCCAAAACAGCTCGAATTTGAGATTGGCGAACAGTTCGAGTAGAACAACGCTCATCTCTATTCGTTACCTGTCACTGTAATCTTGCTCTGCTTAAAATGCTGTAAAATCTTCCTGAAAGGACTGGATTTATGAGTCTAAAAAAGCCCCAGTAGTCAGTGTGAGAATGACAAGATTACTCATTTTGCTTTTCATTGTAATACGAAAAAAAAGAAAAAGGAAAAAAACATTGCCAACATTTTTTTTTAAATACATGTAACATAAAATCCAATTTTAAGCAATAGGTTATTTTCTGATGATACATTACTTTTAAGAACAAATGACAACATACACATTATTGACTAGTATATAAATGAGTTAAGAATTCCTTGAGGACAGCACTTGTTACACAATCACATATTTTTTTATCTATTTCTCTGTTATATAAACATTGTACTCAGCCACACTTAAGAATACTATCTTACAAATTGTTCCATATATTTTTGAGAATTTTAGCACAAATGAGGATTTACACATCCATCTATGTACGGATGGAGGATGTGCAGGAACTTTCCTGTTCCTGGTGTCCATGGATAAAAGCGATCTCCTCTTCCTTGGTCTTCTTCTAAAGAGTAGCCAAACTTATAAGTGTGTATATATATATATATATATATATATATATATATATATATATATACAGTCATGGCCAAAAGTTTTGAGAATGACACCAAAATTATATTTTCACATGATCTGCTGGCCTCTGGTTTTTATTAGTGTTTGTCTCATGTTTATATCACATACAGAAATATAATTGCAATCATATTATGAGTACCAATAGGTTATATTGACAGTTAGAATGAGTTAATGCAGCAAGTCAATATTTGCAGTGTTGCCCCTTCTTCTTCAAGACCTCTGTAATTCTCCCTGGCATGCTCTCAATCAACTTTTGGACCAAATCCTGACTGATAGCAGTTCATTCTTGCATAATCAATGCTTGCATTTTGCCAGAATTTGTTGGTTTTTGTTTGTCCACCCGTCTCTTGATGACTGACCACAAGTTCTCAATGGGATTAAGATCTGGGGAGTTTCCAGGCCATGGACCCAAAATCTCTATGTTTTGTTCCATGAGCCATTTAGTTATCACCTTTGCTTTATGGCAAGGTGCTCCATCATGCTGGAAAATGCATTGTTGGGCGCCAAACTGCTCTTGGACGGTTGGGAGAAGTTGCTCTTGGAGGACATTCTGGTACCATTCTTTATTCATGGCTGTGTTTTTAGGCAAGACTGTGAGTGAGCCGATTCCCTTGGCTGAGAAGCAACCCCACACATGAATGGTTTCAGGATGCTTTACAGTTGGCATGAGACAAGACTGGTGGTAGCGCTCACCTCTTCTTCTCCGAATAAGCTGTTTTCCAGATGTCCCAAACAATTGAAAAGGGGATTCATCAGAGAAAATGACTTTGCCCCAGTCCTCAGCAGTCCACTCCCTGTACCTTTTGCAAAATATCAGTCGGTCCCTGATGTTTTTTCTGGAGAGAAGTGGCTTCTTTGCTGCCCTCCTTGAAACCAGCCCTTGCTCAAAGAGTCTCCGCCTCACAGTGCGTGCAGAAGCACTCACACCAGCCTGCTGCCATTCCTGAGCAAGCTCGGCACTGCTGGTAGTCCGATCCCGCAGCTGAAACAGTTTTAAGATACGGTCCTGGCGCTTGCTGGTCTTTCTTGGGCGCCCTGGAGCCTTTTTGACAACAATGGAAGCTCTCTCCTTGAAGTTCTTGATGATGCGATAGATTGTTGACTGAGGTGCAATCTTTGTAGCAGCGATACTCTTCCCTGTTAGGCCATTTTTGTGCAGTGCAATGATGGCTGCACATGTTTCTTTAGAGATAACCATGGTTAACTGAAGAGAAACAATGATACCAAGAACCAGCCTCCTTTTAAAGTGTCCAGTGATGTCATTCTTACTTAATCATGACTGATTGATCGCCAGCCCTGTCCTCATCAACACCCACACCTGTGTTAATGGATCAATCACTAAAACGATGTTAGCTGCTCCTTTTAAGGCAGGACTGCAATGATGTTGAAATGTGTTTTGGGGGTTAAAGTTCATTTTCTGGGCAAATATTGACTTTGCAAGTACAGTAATTGCTGTTAAGCTGCTCACTCTTTGACATTCAGGAGTATATGCAAATTGCCATTACAAAAAATGAAGCAGTAAACTTTGGAAAAATTACTATTTGTCTCATTCTCAATACTTTTGGCCATGACTGTATATATATATATATATATATATATATATATATATATATATATATATATACACAGTACAGACCAAAAGTTTGGACACACCATCTCATTTAAAGATTTTTCTGTATTTTCATGACTTTGAAAATTGTACATTCACACTGAAGTCATCAAAACTATGAATTAACACATGTGGAATTATATACTTAACAAAAAAGTGTGAAACAACTGAAAATATGTCTTATATTCTAGGTTCTTCAAAGTAACCACCTTTTGCTTTGATGACTGCTTTGCGCACTCTTGGCATTCTCTTGCTGAGTTTCAAGAGGTAGTCACCGGAAATTGTTTTCACTTCACAGGTGTGCCCTGTCAGGTTTAATAAGTGGGATTTCTTGCCTTATAAATGAGGTTGGGACCATCAGTTGTGTTGTGCAGAAGTCTGGTGGATACACAACTGATAGTTCTACTGAAAAGACTGTTAGAATTTGTATTATGGCAAGAGAAAAGCAGCTAAGTAAAGAAAAACGAGTGGCCATCATTACTTTAAGAAATGAAGGTCAGTCAGTCCGAACAATTGGGCAAACTTTGAAAGTATCCCTAAGAGCAGTTGCAAAAACCATCAAGCGCTACAGAGAAACTGGCTCACATGAGGACCGCCCCAGGAAAGGAAGACCAAGAGTCACCTCTGCTTCTGAGGATAAGTTCTTGCAGCAGCATGCTATTCCATCCGGTTTGTTGTTTAGTTGGACCATCATTTATTTTTCAACAGGACAATGACCCCAAACACACCTCCAGGCTGTGTAAGGGCTATTTGATCAAGAGGGAGAGTGATGGGGTGCTACGCCAGATGACCTGGCCTCCACAGTCACCAGACCTGAACCCAATCGAGATGGTTTGGGGTGAGCTGGACCGCAGAGTGAAGGCAAAAGGGCCAACAAGTGCTAAGCATCTCTGGGAACTCCTTCAAGATTGTTGGAAGACCATTTCCGGTGACTACCTCTTGAAGCTCATCAAGAGAATGCCAAGAGTGTGCAAAGCAGTCATCAAAGCAAAAGGTGGCTACTTTGAAGAACCTAGAATATAAGACATACTTTCAGTTGTTTCACACTTTTTTGTTAAGTATATAATTCCACATGTGTTAATTCATAGTTTTGATGCCTTCAGTGTGAATGTACAATTTTCAAAGTCATGAAAATACAGAAAAATCTTTAAATGAGAAGGTGTGTCAAACTTTTGGTCTGTACTGTATATACAGTCATATGAAAAAGTTTGGGCACCCCTATTAATCTTAAGCTTAATGTTTTATAAAAATTGGTGTTTTTGCAACAGCTATTTCAGTTTGATATATGTAATAACTGTTGGATACAGTAATGTTTCTGCCTTGAAATGAGGTTTATTGTACTAACAGAAAATGTGCAATCTGCATTCAAACAAAATTTGACAGGTGCATAAGTATGGGCACCTCACCAGAAAAGTGACATTAATATTTAGTAGATCCTCTAGTCGCTTCCTGTAGCTTTTAATGAGTTCCTGGATCCTGGATGAAGGTATTTTTGACCATTCCTCTTTACAAAACAATTCCAGTTCAGTTAAGTTTGATGGTCGCCGAGCATGGACAGCCTCTTCAAATGATCCCACAGATGTTCAATGATATTCAGGTCTGGGGACTGGGATGGCCATTCCAGAACATTGTAATTGTTCCTCTGCATGAATGCCTGAGTAGATTTGGAGCGGTGTTTTGGATCATTGTCTTGCTGAAAGATCCATCCACTGCGTAACTTCAACTTTATCACTGATTCTTGAACACTATTGCCAAGAATCTGCTGATACTGAGTGGAATCCATGCGTCCCTCAACTTTAACAAGATTCCCAGTGCCGGCATTGACCACACAGCCCCAAAGCATGATGGAACCTCCACCAAATTTTACTGTGGGTAGCAAGTGTTTTTCTTGGAATGCTGTGTTTTTTGCCACCATGCATAACGCCTTTTTGTATGACCAAACAACTCAATCTTGGTTTCATCAGTCCACAGGACCTTCTTCCAAAAAGAAATAGGCTTCTTCAAATGTGCTTTTGCATACCTCAGCCGACTCTGTTTGTGCGTACTTGCAGAAACGGCTTCTTTCGCATCACTCTCCCATACAGCTTCTCCTTGTGCAAAGTGCGTTGTATAGTTGACCGATGCACAGTGACACCATCTGCAGCAAGTTGATGCTGCAGTTCTCTGGAGGTGGTCTGAGGATTGTCCTTGACTGATCTCACCATTCTTCTTCTCTGCCTTTCTGATGTTTTTCTTGTCCTGACACTTCTGGCCTTAACAAGAACTGTCCCTATGTTCTTCCATTTCCTTACTATGTTCCTCACAGTGGAAACTGACAGGTTAAATCTCTGAGACAGCTTTTTGTATCCTTCCCCTGAACAACTATGTTGAATAATCTTTGTTTTCAGATCATTTGACAGTTGTTTTGAGGAGCCCATGATGCCACTCTTCAGAGGAGATTCAAACAGGAGAACAACTTGCAAGTGGCCACTTTAAGTAGCTTTTCTCATGATTGCATACACCTGGCTATAAAGTTCAAAGCTCAATGAGGTTACAAAACCAAAAAAAGTGCTTTAGTAAGTCAGTAAAAAGTAGGCAGGAGTATTTAAAACAAGAAAATGATAAGGGTGCCCATACTTATGCACCGGTCAAATTTTGTTTGAATGCAGATTGCACATTTTCTGTTAGCACAATAAACCTCATTTCAAGGCAGAAACATTACTGTGTCCAACAGTTATTACATATATCAAACTGAAATAGCTGTTGCAAAAACACCAATTTTTATAAAACATTAAGCTTAAGATTAATAGGGGTGCCCAAACTTTTTCATATGACTGTATATATACTAGCAGCCCGAGTTCCGAAACAAATAAGTTTTGAAAGCTAGAAAAGTGTGCTCTACATAATAAAAACTAACTCAAATTACCCATGTCTATATACTTTTAGCCTTTTTACACAATAAACAACAAAGTTATCATAATTAATAAATTAGTAAATGTCATTACGAAAAACAAAAATAAAATTTAGAACATTACAGAGACGTTCACCAATTCAAAGAGTGAATTGCCCAGGGCAGATTTTCGATCAATCTTCCTTGTGTGGGGGTATCCAATACCTTCACCCTTACATCTGCTCTCCGATGAACTCTTGAAAACGCCACATATAATTGCCATGTCCAAAACTTGATATTTCTGGAACCACTTCCAATTTAAAAAAACAATAATTACATTTCTGGATTCCCCGCATTTAAATTTGTATTTCATAAGCAGGTTGATTCTGTGTTGTAGTATTAAGTTTTGAGTTAATCAGAAAAGAATAGATCAATGGAAGCTGTGTTGGTAATGGCAGAGCCAAAGTAAATCGTACCCACCTCAACATCTCAAACCTGAACGTAATACAAATTTCCCTTTGCTGAATGGAAAGCTATATTGTGAGTAGATGAAAAAAAAGCACTCTGTGGATACAAAATCATAACCTCCTATTTAAAAGACAGGCACATTAACCCAGTAAGCCACTGGAACATCACAAGTGAAAGCTGTTGTCACGAAGGGCAGTGAACATTGAATAACTGTTGGTAATGGCAGAGCCAGAGTAAATCGGACTCACCTCAACATGAAGCTCTTTATGTAGTAAGATATATTAAATATATAGTGGCTTCAATATCCCTGCTTTTCCCCAGTATATTTGCCTGCCTTTAACTGAATGTACTCATTTGGAGTACAGATAATGGTAATGAAAGGGTCAGCTTATCACTTATGTCTCACTATAACTCTGAAGATAAGCCGCTGCAAGAGATTGTTCTGATAAGCAGAACATTCAAAGGAGGTGACAGGTGCTGACCCATCACTGCCAACATCTGTACTCCAAATGAGTGCATTCTGATATAAATCCAACTAAACGTGGGCAAATTGACTGTAGAATAGTAGGAGGTGGGAAGCCATTTACTTTCATTTTTTACAGGAATGAAGACAAATCATATAATAAAATCATATGCAAAGTTTCAGAACTTTCTATGGAGGACAAAATTATATAAAAAAATAAAAGTTTAGTTACTCTCTAAAGGGAACCTGTCATATAAAAACACACCATTAACCGGCAGATAACCTGCTTTCTGAACCTGACCGCTGCTCGTTGTAAGAGCACTGCTGTGATAGGAAATGACCTGTATTCCTTACGGCAACCTCCGGCTTTCATTTATGGGGGGGGATATGTACACCAATGCGGGCCAAGTTAGGCTGTAACCACACCCTGACGCTGACAGACAGCTCACCAGTGCATCAGTGCTAAGCCAGCTGTCAGTCGGTGCAGGGTCGTGGTTTCAGCCACCGCTCACTGTGTACTGAGTGGTGACTGAAGCCATGCTGGCCCTATGACTGAAAGCTGGAGGCTGCCAGGAGGAATAAAGTTGATTTCCTCCCGTAGCTGGGCTTTCAGTGCCGTGGCTGCATGGCTTCAGAATGCTATTAACTTGTGAATTAACACCCGTATCTACAGGTTAATTTCATTTGTTCACAATCTTATGATTTAATGTGGAGGCATATTAGTGAGGAATTCATCCCTGTAAGTATTGATTCTCATGTAATACAGTAGATATATAAAAAGGGGGTTTGAGTATTAATATCTTAAAATGTCTCAACATTGTAATTTCAAGATTTATTAGGAAATTGGCAGTGTACATGGCAGAGATTCCTTATGAATAATTATGATTCTCTACAGTCCTAAGCGCTTTCTGTACTGCAAAGCTGATAGAGATCAAGCTTATTGAACTGAAAGCAAAGCCGTCTGATTACATTCAGTCTGACAACCCACCTGTCTAAATTGAAAGGTAATCCTATCATTAGATGCTTGCTTTAGGCCCATACACACAGCAGAGCTATGTGCACATTGCATGTAAGGCAGTATACACATGGTATACAGCTCACTATCTGGGCAGTGTATATTCGCCCCAAGAAGCAGAAAGAAGCACACTAAAATAGTGCACATTCATGGGTTAGATAAGCATATTAGATAAAGTCTTATTTTTATTATTTCAAGAATAAGGGAACAAGACAAACATTTAAAAGCATCTAAAGATGACATTTCACCAATTTGAGAAGTGATGGCAGGGCTAAATAATTTGTAGTTTTTATTTTTCAATTTCTCCTCTTCGCTGCAGAGAGATTAGCTTGTAAAGTTTAGGCTATCATTTATGATAAGGGGGCGTTACAATAGATTTGTCTTTGGGGGTGTGTACTTTTCCCCCTGCATGATGCTGACTATCATAAGCAGGAAGCATCTTTCAGGAGAAAAAAAGAAAACACCCCCAGAAGGTCAGATGAACATGCGTAATGTAATGACGGATAGCCTTGCTCTGTACAGTCACTGTGTAGAGTAGAGCTGAGTGTGATTAGAAATACTGCAGCTAACGCTATGTTCACATGTCCAGTAATGATCTGTTAGAGCGGATCCAGCAGCAATCCATTGGCAAAAAAAGTTGTGCAGACACAAATTTTTACTTTGTTTTTAAAAAACTGATCTCTGCTCAATCCATTTTTTTAACATTGAAGTCTATGGAAAATGGATCCATTAATTAGCCATCCGTTTTCTTCTATTTGTAAATGATCCATTGCTTACTGGATCCGTTACAAATGGAAGAAATTGGATAGCTAATTAATGGATCCATTTTCCATAGACTTCAATGTTAAAAGAACGCATCCAGCAGAGATCAGTTTTTAAAAGACAGACTAAAAAGTTGTGTCTGCACAACTTTTTTGACGACAGATTGCTGCTGGATCCATTCTAACGGATGATTACTGGACATGTGAACACAGCCTAAAAGAGTAATGCTTAAAGCTCGGCTCCACTATCAGTATTCGGTCAGTATTTTTTCTCAGGAGTGGGAGCCAAAACCAGGTGAGGAACAATCAGAGAAAAGGTATAATAGAAACAAGTCACCAATTCTGCATTTATCACCCACTCCTGGTTTTGGCTCCCACTCCTGAGAAAAAATACTGACCGAATTCTGATAGTGGGGCCGTGGCCTTATAGAGATATGCCCAGAATAGTGGGTAATTACAGACAGATAGAAGAATCTGTATAGATCATTATACATGCAAATAAGCTGTTTGTGCAAATAAATTAAGAGCAGGCTTAAAGGGAAGAGCCCATTGTTGTTACACTGCTTCAGCTCAAAGACTGTGTCTGCATTGTGCCTCTCTGAGAGTACCATAAAGCTATACGCCTTATTAAAGTTGTAACCTTCATGCTAGTGCCTCTTCGGGAAGACAGTAACATCTGCATGTTTTTTTTAATTGTCTACAACATTTTTTGTTAAAGAGTTGACCACATTATGGGTCCAATAATAAAGTATTCCAACTTACGCTTCTTATATGCAGCACGGTGGCTCAGTAGTTAGCATTGCAGCCTTGCAGCACTGGGGTCCTGGGTTCAAATCCCACCAAGGACAACATCTGCAAGGAGTTTGTATGTTCTCCCTGTGTTTGCGTGGGTTTCCTCCTACAGTCCAAAGACATACTGATAGGGAATGTAGATTGTGAGCCAATGGGGACAGTGATGACAATGTCTGTAAAGTGCTGTGGAATTAATGGCGCTATATAAGTGAGTAAAATAAATAAATACACTAGTTTCATTGGTCACTCATCCAATAGCCCATAGTAGAAAAGGCAGGATAGTTTTTAAGTCAGTTTAGAAATGTCCCCAAAGATCTTTTTACACCCTGAACTGCAATCATATAATCATATTTTTGGATCACTTTGTAAGTGTACAAGAATGAAGGCTTGAGGACCAACATAGTAGGAGATTCTTTAATGTTAGGTCAGTGAGACTACTGGAACACTTTAAGAGAGTTGGTAAATGTATTAAAAAAGTTTGGACCTTGATGTTTTTAATAAATGTAATAATATAAGATATGGTTACAAGATTTCAGGAAATGTTTTATTTTCCCTCAAAGATGAGAAAAAAAGTATTCCGTCTCATAAAGCAGTTGGCCTTCTTCTTGATCAAAATTACAGGAAATAGGATGAAATGCATAGACTTATCTATATTTTTCAGCCTTACAAACTATAGTGCCATGTAACAAGAAACCACATCAGTTGAATCAAAGAGAACCTGAGCTATGTACAGTATATGCACGCACAGCATTAAATACAATATATGTGGGATCTAAAACATGTTAAATACCCCGGGAATTCCTTAGCCAGTAACACATACGTAGATGTAAGCTTTACACTGGCTACTTTGTCTCAATCAATAATTAATTTACTGTTGTTGCTCCCAATTCCCTATCTTTGCCCTTTTCTGGATTTTGCTTACTAATCACTTGTATTTTAAGAATTCAAAGTTTTTGGCTCTCATTTTTTCCTTAAGTAACAAGGTACTAAAACAAATAATTGTCTTGGAATATGGTAATACAATGTAGTTCCAAGGGGGTGGGGGTAAGTGTATTGCTTGTGCTAGGAAGGTTAAAATACATTGGTATTGGTCTTCACTTGTTTTGTACACTATGACAGCTCACAAATTAGAAATAAAGTAGTCCATTTTTTTTTACAAGGAACAGCTTCATTTTCATCTATGGAATGTGGAAATTAAATGAGACTAAAATGCAATACCAGACACAGTCTATCGACAAGAGTGGCGCTGTTCCAGGGGTAGAAGCAGACTTCTATTCTTAAAGCATTTTCTGATGTTCTACTTAATTGAAAATCTCATCCCTGCTATCACTCATTCAGTACACAATTTCTAATGAATCACTAAATTGCAAATGCTAATTCTAAAACACTATTTCACAGTCACCTCATATAATCAAATATGCTTCAGTTCTGTATCTATGAAGATCCATTAGCGGCTCTACTAGTTTTGACAGATTGACTCCAGCGCTTTAAAAGCAAGCACTATCCGTTAGAACTTAGAAAAACAATTAACTGTCTTGCATAAATGTTTTTTGTATACATGATTATTAGTTTTATAAGGTAAAACTAATGTTATTTCTTTGTGGCATAAATGGCATTTGACCAAAATTACCAATATCCTCTCACCTCATCTTAAAGATATTCTTAATGGATACTACTTGGATCCACCTCAGCCCACTAAAAGAAAGCGACACAGGCCATGTCTGTGTAATACAGGACAGGACATCTGGAATGAGAATTTTTTTTTACAGTCCTTCTGGTAAAAAGAAGGGTGGTCTGAACAGGCAATCCCACCTATTCCTGTTGTGCAATGCAGTCACACCACTGGGGATCACGTGTGTAGTAAATCCAATGGCTACAGCTACGTCCGCTGATTCCTGGGGTTGTGAGCACCGGACTTACGGTCATACGATATGGAGCAAAAGTACTGGCTGGATGAGCGCTGCTAAGGAGATGAAGATCCAAGGAGGTAAATATAAAAAAAGTTTATATTGGAACTACGCGTTTCGGGGCCGATCAGAACAGGAAATTGCCTGTGATCTTTATACGGGTCACATAGTAACATGATAGATTCAAGGTACAAAACATAAAAAAATGAAATAAAAAATGTATAAAATACAATATTGCACAACCCCAGATAATCTGATTAGTCCCTATGATTCCAACAAGTGAAACTTGGAACATAATGGTAGTGTCCTTATTCTACCGCTATAATGTGAATCTATCTGCAGTATTAGTAAATACTACTGGTTATATGAATGTTAACCCTTCATTGTCTCTCATTAGTTGTTATTTTTGATACATTTATTTAGACCATATGGTGTTAAAGTTAATAATTTAAAGATCCAATAGGATTCCAGATTAATACGTTTTTGATAACAATTTGGAGTGCTGTATTTGTTCTGTTATTGTTAGTTTTAAATAACTGGGATCTTTTTAATGTTCTATCAGATAATGTTTGGATAAAGAATGATTTATTATTCCATTTCATATATTATGTCTATGTTTGTTCATCCTATTATGTACTTATTATTATGTAATTTTTAATTTATAAGATTATACACTGCTCAAAAAAATAAAGGGAACACTCAAATAACACATCCTAGATCTGAATGAATGAAATATTCCCATTGAATACTTTGTTCTGTAAAAAGTTGAATGAGCTGACAACAAAATCACACAAAAATCATCAATGGAAATCAAATTTATTAACCAATGGACGCCTGGATTTGGCATCACCCACAAAATTAAAGTGGAAAAACACACTACAGGCTGATCCAACTTTGATGTAATGTCCTTAAAACAAGTCAAAATGAGGCTCAGTATTGTGTGTGGCCTCCATGTGCCTGTATGACCTCCCTACAGCGCCTGGGCATGCTCCTGATGAGGTTGCGGATGGTCTCCTGTGGGATCTCCTCCCGGACCTGGGCTAAAGCATCCGCCAACTCCTGGACAGTCTGTGGTGCAACGTGACGTTGGTGGATGGAGCGAGACATGATGTCCCAGATGTGCTCAATCGGATTCAGGTCGGGGGAACGGGCGGGCCAGTCCATAGCTTCAATGCCTTCATCTTGCAGGAACTGCTGATACACTCCAGCTACATGAGGTCTGGCATTGTCCTGCATTAGGAGGATTCCAGGGCCAACCGCACCAGCATATGGTCTCACAAGGGGTCTGAGGATCTCATCTCGGTACCTAATGGTAGTCAGGCTAGCTCTGGTGAGCACATGGAAGGCTGTATGGCCCTCCAAAGAAATGCCACCCCACACCATTACTGACCCACTGCCAAACTGGTCATGCTGAAGGATGTTGCAGGCAGCAGATTGCTCTCCACGGCGTCTCCAGACTCTGTCACGTCTGTCACAAGTGCTCAGTGTGAACCTGCTTTCATCTGTGAAAAGCACAGGGCGCCAGTGGCAACTTTGTCAATCCTGGTGTTCTGTGGCAAATGCCAAGAGTCCTGCGTGGTGTTGGGCTGTGAGCACAACCCCCATCTGTGGATGTCGGGCCCTCATACCACCCTCATGGAGTCGGTTTCTAACCGTTCGTGCAGACACATGCACATTTGTAGCCTGCTGGAGGTCATTTTGCAGGGCTCTGGCAGTGCTCCTCCTGTTCCTCCTTGCACAAAGGCAGAGGTAGCGGTCCTGCTGCTGGGTTGTTGCCCTCCTATGGTCCCCTCCACGTCTCCTGGTGTACTGGCCTGTCTCCTGGTAGCGCCTCCAGCCTCTGGACACTACGCTGACAGACTCAGCAAACCTTCTTCCCACAGCTCGCATTGATGTGCCATCCTGGATGAGCTGCACTACCTGAGCAACTTCTGTGGGTTGTAGAGTCCGTCTCCTGCTACCACGAGTGTGAAAGCACAACCAACATTCAAAAGTGACCAAAACATCAGCCAGAAAGCATTGGTACTGAGATGTGGTCTGTGGTCCCCACCTGCAGAACCACTCCTTTATTGAGTGTGTCTTGATAATTGCCAATAATTTCCATCTATTGTGTTTTCCATTTGCACAACAGCATGTGAAATTGATTGTCAATCAGTGTTGCTTCCTAAGTGGACAGTTTGATTTCACAGAAGTTTGATTTACGTGGAGTTATATTCTGTTGTTTAAGTGTTCCCTTTATTTTTTTGAGCAGTGTGTATTAAACAAGACGAGATAAAATTACTGAATAAGTGAGTGTCTTTTTGCCTAACAGCAAAAGCTAATATATTTGAACTGTTTTGAGATCTGAATAATTTCAGCAGAAAATTATTTCTTCATAGACATATTCTGATTAAAGAAAAAAAGGAATATTTGCAAAATGATAAGTTGGAGATCACAACCACTTCAAATGATGAACATGCTCCCTCACATGTGAATGGGAAAAACCAAATGTAAATTCTATATTATTCATCACTGGGGGAGCCACTTAGAGACGTTTCATAATCTTATGCCAACTAAGAAGGTACCCCCATCAATATGGTTATGACAATCTTAGCTATGGGGAAAGTCTATCCCTTAAATCTCTTAAACACAATGAGTAAATTGTCATACGCTCAGCAGACAAGAGAGGGTGGGTGGTTATTGGTCTTAACGTCACTCCTCAGAAGAAGCTGAACTTGAAAATGCATGTCAGGAATGCTCTTCTCTGGTCTGGCTTTCATAAAGGGTTTGCTTTATTTTTGATTCTTTTACGCTTTACAGCTAGCAATATATATCATGATCGCTTAAATCCATGTCCCATGGGAGTGTCTTATAGACGACTCCCCATTACTAACCCCTGGGCTTGATGTGAGCTGATATTATAAAGCTGACATCAAGCCCAAAATTTTACTCCGCTTGCCAACACACCAGGGAAAGTGGGAAGAGCCAGGCAAAGAGGCAGAATTGGCGCTTCTTGTAGATGCGCCTTTTCTGGGGAGGCTGCAGATTGCTATTTTTGGCTGGGAAGGACCAAATAACCATGGGTCTTCCCAGCCTGAGAATACCAGCCCCAAGCTGCTTTACCTTGGCTAGTTATCAAAATTAAAGGGGATCCCACATCTTTTTTTTTATTATTATTATTTTTCTATTTTACATGGTTCGCTGGCCAATCACAGGGATGCCAATATTTTACATGGCAGTGATGGGGCCAGGAGTGCCCACACAAAAAAAGCTTATTGATTGGCTGCAGCCTTTCAAAAAGCTTTGTTCGGGCTGTCAAACCCGAACAGTAACATGAACTTCCGTGAGAAGTCTTGTTCGGGGTCCGGTAAGGACCCCTAACTTTACCGTTCGAGTTCCCATATCTCTAATAGGGACTAATTAGATTATATGAGGTTGTGCAATATTGTATTTAATACATTTTTTCTTTCCTTTTTTTTTTTATGTTCTGTACCTTGAACCTGTTACGTCCCTTTTTGATCACGGGCAATTTCCTGTTTTGTTATACCTGACGAAGGGGTCTGATCGGCCCCAAAATGCGTAGTTCCAATAAAAACTTTAAATATATTTACCTCCTTTTATCTTCATCTACTTGGCAGGGCTCATGCAGCCCGTACTTTTGCTCCATATTGTCTTATATAGTATAAAGAATGGTTTTCCTAAACCATACCATCCTGTAATGTATATCATTGAAATTTGCACAATTTCCTTCTGCCCCATAGCAGTATCTGTCCTTCTCTGGATCAACAGTGCAAAAGATGAGCTAAATCAGTTTGCAATCTATAACTTGCGATGTGGTGTGCTCTTCACATTAACTAGGACCCCCTGCAACCTTTTCCTTTTTTTCTACTGTGAGTGCCTAAAGGGTCTATGCCAAGTTCATAAATGGTTAAAATTGCAAAGTGCTTGTAAAAACAAGTCACTTTGCAATTTGCTTCTTTTTAAAACTCCTCTCCTTTCCCAGGAACGGAGACCACCCTGTAGTCTCAGAGTGGCCACTTACCTAGGTAAGAGGCGCATGCTGTTTGCAGGCTCTATGCTTTAGTGCTTGCCCATGCTACTCTGAAGTTGGCTGGATCGCTGGTTCTGCTACACTTCTCTCACGCTGCCTCTGCTAGGTGCATGGCGGAACTTGCAGTGTAAACTATTGGCGTGACAATGCCACTGACCCTGTCAGTTTTCAGAGATGCACCTCATCTTGCAAAGCAGGAAGCAATGGTCAGGGAGCATTGCACTCCTGACAAAAAAGATGATAACAATCCTTTAATTATCAAACTAATGCTCCTACATGAGGACTACTATTAGTCACAAGTCGCATTGATTTGAAAACCTTCATTTTGAAACTACACCTTCTGAGGTGTAACCTGAATCTCTATGGCTCCAGTGCAAAATCTGTAATAGGGTCCTTTACAGAATACAGTGCTGGCTAAAAGTATTGGCACCCCTGCAATTCTGTCAGATAATACTCAGTTTCTTCCTGAAAATGATTGCAATCACAAATTCTTTGGTATTATTCTCTTCATTTAATTTGTCTTCAATGAAAAAAACACAAAAAGAATTGTCCTAAAGCCAAATTGGATATAATTCCACACCAAACCTAGAAAAGTGGGTGGAAAAAAGTATTGGCACCCTTTGAAAAATCATGTGATGCTTCTCTAATTCATATAATTAACAGCACATGTAACTTACCTGTGGCACCTAACAGGTGTTGGCAATAACTAAATCACACTTGCAGCCAGTTAACATGGATTAAAGTTGACTCAACCTCTGTCCTGTGTCCTTGTGTGTACCACATTGAGCATGGAGAAAAGAAAGAAGACCAAAGAACTGTCTGAGGACTTGAGAAACCAAATTGTGAGGAAGCATGAGCAATCTCAAGGCTACAAGTCCATCTCCAAAGACCTGAATGTTCCTGTGTCTTTCGTGCGCAGTGTCATCAAGAAGTTTAAAGCCCATGGCACTGTGGCTAACCTCCCTAGATGGACGGAAAAGAAAAATTAACGAGAGATTTCAACGCAAGATTGTGCGGATGGTGGATAAAGAACCTCGACTAACATCCAAACAAGTTCAAGCTGCCCTGCAGTCCGAGGGTACAACAGTGTCAACCCGTACTATCCGTCGGCGTCTTAATGAAAAGGGACTGTATGGTAGGATACCCAGGAAGACCCCACTTCTTACCCCGAGACATAAAAAAGCCAGGCTGGAGTTTGCCAAAACTTACTTGAGAAAGCCTAAAACGTTTTGGAAGAATGTTCTCTGGTCAGATGAGACAAAAGTAGAGCTTTTTGGCAAAAAGCATCAACATAGAGTGTACAGGACAAAAAAGAGGCATTCAAAGAAAAGAACATGGTCCCTACAGTCAAACATGGCGGAGGTTCCCTGATGTTTTGGGGTTGCTTTGCTGCCTCTGGCACTGGACTGCTTGACCGTGTGCATGGCATTATGAAGTCTGAAGACTACCAACAAATTTTGCAGCATAATCTAGGGCCCAGTGTGAGAAAGCTGGGTCTCCCTCAGAGGTCATGGGTCTTCCAGCAGGACAATGACCCAAAACACACTTCCAAAAGCACTATAAAATGGTTTGAGAGTAAGCACTGGAGACTTCTAAGGTGGCCAGCAATGAGTCCAGACCTGAATCCCATAGAACTCCTGTGGAGAGATCTCAAAATGGCAGTTTGGAGAAGGCACCCTTCAAATATCAGGGACCTGGAGCAGTTTGCCAAAGAAGAATGGTCTACAATTCCAGCAGAGCATTGTAAGAAAGTCATTGATGGTTACCAGAAGCGGTTGTTCGCAGTTATTTTGGCTAAAGGTTGTGCAACCAAGTATTAGGCTGAGGGTGCCAATACTTTTGTCCAACCCTTTTTTGGAGTTTTGTGTGAAATAATCAATGATTTGATTTTTGCTTCATTCTCTTTTGTGTTTTTTCCTTGCAAGCAAATTAAATGAAGAGAATAATACCAAAGAATTTGTGATTGCAACCATTTTCAGGAAGAAACTGAGTATTATCTGACAGAATTGCAGGGGTGCCAATACTTTTGGCCAGCACTGTATGTACCATTTAAAATACTGGTGTCTTTTTATGTGGTTCAAGGGCCTTTGGGTCCTCTCGGTAACCTGGGCCAAGGAAAACTGCTGCTTCTGAAAACCTTGTAGCTGCATCTCTTTATACTTTTACGCCAAAGTATTGCTTGTATGGGAATACTGACTTCTTCTGGTCCTTAAATAGGTTCACTTTTTTCTTTTCTTACAGTTCTTAAAAGGGTTGTGTTATAAAGCCAATTTTCAAAACCAAAGGTTGCTACTTGTGAGCTAATTACAAATTCTGTCCACAAAAAAGAAATATACGGTACATTACACAAAATTTTAGCTTATTCAAAAATTCCATTGCCAAACTATAGAAACAATTGAGCATAGTTTAGAGAACCTCTACACTCTAAACCCATATCAAAAAGGAATTTAAAAGCACATAACTCGGAGTCACATTATCATTAGATGTGGTTTCTTCATGCTGTTTGTTTTCTTTTTAATGCAAGTAATTAACCAACTACAGGGGTCTGTTGCCTTTTCATGCCCGTCATGCAATGTTCATCAAACTGCTGTAAAGAATACAGCATTTTGATTGGCAGCAGTTAGTCCTATTAATTTTTCACTATAACAATTGGAAACATGTTGTCAGGCACCAGAAACCAGATAAGTGTAGCAATAAAAAAAAAAGATACCACAACAAGTTTGAATAGAGCACATAATCAAGTATTCCAGCACCGAGGTGCATGGAGCAGTAATAGAATTAATCTCTACTCTGCCTTCTTAAGAAAACATTAATGGAAATAGGATCCAACAATTGGTAAACATTCCTACATTGGAGTATGGCATTAGCAAATCTTGATGGGCTACCAAAAGTCTGTAGGAGTGAAGTCATTCACAACCTTCCATTTTATTATACTCAAATGATAGGAGGTGTCCAAGCACCGGAAGTACTCCAGCAACTAGGTGCTCTTCAACAAAAGAGCAATAGGGCTTTCATAGAAAGTTTGACAGCCGCAGAGGTGGTATGGGGGAGAAAATCTTATTGACCAACTTACTCAACGCATCATGAAAAAAAAATGCTCGTTCATTATGCTGGAAATATATTAACACTGTATATTTTCAACCCCTCATTATCAGTACTTTAGGATGTAAGAGTATACTGGTAATTAAGAAACCAATTTAATCTAAACCTGTATCATTATTAATGAAGCACATTCATGTTATACGATCTGCAAAAAGCAAATTAACTCCAGAGCCAAGTAATCTATCCTGAGAAGAAACTAATGACTAGACAGTTATGAATTAGTCATAAGAAAACTAAACATGGAAACTAAACACCCATATGTACACATATACATCTGAAAAAAATCTTATACTTCCAGTTGCCAATAATGACAATCCAGCCGAGATAGCACGCGCCGATCGAGAAGTTCAGCCAACAGTCTAATGTGTATGGGGGCCTCCCAGCTAACCCCCAAACAGATGATGTTAGGAGAGAGAATAATCTGGCTCATCCTATTTCAAACTGCCAATGATTTTGTTCTCTAAGAGATTAACCACCACTGAAAGAGTCTGACAGTGACTCTCATAGAGAGAGAACACATGAAGAATCAGCCACACTCATGTGTATAGAGTAGTCAGAAGAGATAGATGTTGGGTGAGCGATCAACTATCTACTGTGTGTGAGGGGCTTAAAACTATGTGCTTTTAGCAGAGGGACTGTATAGTGAAGCTGATTTTAGACAAAGAGTGGCCCTGGGCAAAAAAGAAAAGTTAGACCCCTAATACTAAGGAATTCCAGGATCACACAAAACATGTACGGTACATTTACATGAATTGATTACGAACCAATCAACTGTATTCAAGTAATTTGCCACTTGTTTACATGTCTCTTTACGTAAGATGACGAAGAATGATGGGCACAGACACACTAATATGAATATTCTGTCCCCATTCAGCATCATGTTATTGGAAGCACTTTTCCTGTTTACACCGCGCGATGGGCGGCTGAAAATGATGATATTGGTTCTGACATAAATGATCCAATCAAACAATGAATGTGAATTGAAAGATGCACAATGTAAACAAATGCTGGAGCACGCAAAAGCACAACTAAACTCTCTAAACTCAATACTCAAACTTAAAGAAAATCTGTCACCACAAAAATGCATTACAATATGCACGCATCATATAGAGCAGGAGGAGTGGAGTAGATTGATATATACAGTGGCTTGTGAAAGTATTCACCCCCTTGGCTTTTTACCTATTTTGTTAAATTACAAGCTGTGTTTAAATATTTGTGTAGTCCGATTTGTGTGTGATGCATCATCACTAAATAGTCTAAGTTGGTGAAGTGAGGTGAGAGAAATATAGGCATAAATTACATTTATGGGATAAAATAACTAAAAATTGGTGTGTGCATAAGTATTCACCCCTTTTGCAATGAAGCTCCTAAAAATTTCTGGTGCAAGCAATTAATAAGTCATAAGTCACATGCTAAGTGAAAGGAAGTCCACCTGTTTGCAATCTAAGTGTCACATGGTCTGTCATATACACACCTTTTCTGAGAGGCCACAGAGGCTGTAACTCCATTAAGCAAGAGGCACCACTAACCAAACAACACCATGAAGACCAAGGAGATCTCCAAACAAGTCAGGGTCAAAGTTGTTGAGAAGTACAAGTCAGGGTTGGGTTATAAAAAAATATCCCAATCTCTGATGATCCCCCGGAGCACCATCAAATCCATTATAATCATATGGAAAAACATGGTACCAAAACAAACCTGCCAAGACATTTGTAGTTTATGTGAGCATGCATGTCTCTCCCTTTTTAGGGCCTATTCCCACAGGTTTTTACAAGGAGAAGAGAATTTTGCTGTCAATCTACATAAAAATGTTCCGATTATTATTTCAATAAGCTTCCTATTAGTATTACTGCAAAATGTTCAAAATCACATGAAAAAAACAGCACTGTGTGCAGTAAAGGGGCTATCCGATTCAATTCACTCAGAAACTTATTCAAAGAGTGTTGGTGGGGACACACCTTAGAGTGCTGATTGGTGGCATTAAGAGTCTTGTAAGTAGAATTTGTACCTATCAGTCATCTATGGTATATACTTTCGATATGTCATAAATGTCACAGAAGGTATGACCAATTAAATTTTTTGTGCGGCTCCCAGTTTGGTTCAGTGTAACAATGTAGCCCTTGGACCAAAAGAGGTTGTGCACCCCTGATCTAGATAGAACTAGAACCCCCAATGAGGCAGGATCCAATCTTTTTAATCCTAAGGAATAAAATGTGTAAAGGACACTAGATTTCTAGATCAACAATGTATTTCCAGTAATCTTCTGTAATGAGGCTCTGTCAGTGGTCGCCTGGCAGCTCTAAAATGGCCACCACAAACAAGTTTGGCAAAAGCTACTCCATTTCGCACAGCCTTGGGATTGCTCTGGCCTTCACGCTTTAACCCCTATACAGAGGTCTGGACTTACACAGGGGTCCCTGGACAAGAGCCATAGAGTCGTTTGCTGTTCGGTGGTGCAAGAAGAATAGTAAGGTAGTCAAGTCAAAACCAAGAGGGCCTCAAAGGTACTAAATTGTCAAGCAGGAGAAACGTCAATAAACAAGCCAAGGAAACAGGAAACCACAAATACAAAACAGGAGCAGATAACAAAAACCTTAACCAGCGAAGCACAAAAGCTATATCTGGTAGCTTCCAGCAGTAAGCTGGAAACTTTAGCAGAGTGTGGTGATCTCCAATTGGCTGATAACATCAG
Source organism: Phyllobates terribilis (assembly GCF_046119375.1). Classification (NCBI taxonomy): domain Eukaryota; kingdom Metazoa; phylum Chordata; class Amphibia; order Anura; family Dendrobatidae; genus Phyllobates; species Phyllobates terribilis. The sequence goes on along the minus strand of NW_027362765.1, from coordinate 595,107,704 downwards.
CTGAACAGCACACACCCATACTGTCAGACTGGACAGCACACACCCATACTGTCAGACTGGACAGCACACACCCATACTGTCAGACTGGACAGCACACACCCATACTGTCAGACTGGACAGCACACACCCACACTGTCAGACTGGACAGCACACACCCATACTGTCAGACTGGACAGCACACACCCATACTGTCAGACTGGACAGCACACACCCATACTGTCAGACTGGACAGCACACACCAATACTGTCAGACTGGACAGCACACACCCATACTGTCAGACTGGACAGCACACACCCATACTGTCAGACTGGATAGCACACTCCCATACTGTCAGACTGGACAGCACACACCCATACTGTCAGACTGGATAGCATACTCCCATACTGTCAGACTGGACAGCACACACCCATACTGTCAGACTGGATAGCACACACCTATACTGTCAGACTGAACAGCACACACCCATACTGTCAGACTGGACAGCACACTCCCATACTGTCAGACTGGACAGCACACTCCCATACTGTCAGACTGGACAGCACACACCCATACTGTCAGACTGGACAGCACACACCCATACTGTCAGACTGGACAGCACACACCCATACTGTCAGACTGGACAGCACACTCCCATACTGTCAGACTGGACAGCACACACCCATACTGTCAGACTGGACAGCACACACCCATACTGTCAGACTGGACAGCACACTCCCATACTGTCAGACTGGACAGCACACTCCCATACTGTCAGACTGGACAGCACACTCCCATACTGTCAGACTGGACTGCACACACCCATACTGTCAGACTGGACAGCACACACCCATACTGTCAGACTGGATAGCACACACCCATACTGTCAGACTGGACAGCACACACCCAAACTGTCAGACTGGATAGCACACTCCCATACTGTCAGACTGGACAGCACACACCCATACTGTCAGACTGGATAGCACACTCCCATACTGTCATACTGGACAGCACACACCCATACTGTCAGACTGGACAGCACACACCCATACTGTCAGACTGGATAGCACACACCCATACTGTCAGACTGGACAGCACACACCCAAACTGTCAGACTGGATAGCACACTCCCATACTGTCAGACTGGACAGCACACACCCATACTGTCAGACTGGATAGCACACTCCCATACTGTCATACTGGACAGCACACACCCATACTGTCATAGTGGACAGCACACACCCATACTGTCAGACTGGACAGCACACACCCATACTGTCAGACTGGACAGCACACACCCATACTGTCATACTGGACAGCACACACCCATACTGTCATACTGGACAGCACACACCCATACTGTCAGACTGGACAGCACACACCCATACTGTCAGACTGGACAGCACACTCCCATACTGTCATACTGGACAGCACACACCCATACTGTCATAGTGGACAGCACACACCCATACTGTCAGACTGGACAGCACACACCCATACTGTCAGACTGGATAGTACTGCAGGTCCCAGTCTCCCTAACTTTAGTGGCTGGACAGAGTCTGCGGTGTCCAGAGCTTCAGAATCCGACATCTCTTCTATCGCCAGCGCCACCCGCAGAGTGAATACAGTAGCGCCTGGCAACAAAAGCAAATATCGCAGGAGCAGGTTCTGGTGGAGATGTGACATCTATTACAGGCACAACACGTAGCAGTCATTCACCTAAATTCATGGGGCTGAACATATTCTATGAGCTGCTATTAACAAATAATGGAAGCAGAGGTGACAGATTGCGTAATCATATCTTTATTAGAATAATGTCAAATGTGTTATTTGTGACTTGAACTGTTTTAATTCACCTGACATTGGGGTGAATTATTTTACCCCAAGTAATTGTGGTATATCACAGTGCTATAGTTTGTGATATCATAATGGCCATTGGCCTATGGTAGGCATATGAAATGTGGATCGTACATATTGTTCTATGTGACCACGATCTAGAAAACGCAAAAAATACAATTATAGTCAGCTGTTGTCCTAAGGTATAAAAGTAGCAAATAAATAATATGTTTCATTCTGAAAGAGATGTCCCCAGGTGAATCCTATTAAATAGTGAGATCTGAAAACTAATAATTGTAGCAGACAGGGTGTGACATGGCTGGAGTGCTCACTTCATTTTAACTCCAATATGTATTTACTTCTTGGGAGCATGGCTGACTAGGCGAGATTCCCATATGTGTCCTCACTCCAGGCACAGCTGCTTCGGGCTGTAATCACAAGAATAGGCTTATAAGCTACCATGTACCAAGTCAAATTTCACCGCAGTAAGAAATTTCCCCTGAGCTCTCGGCTTCATATCGCTCCCATTTGTTCTGTCAATTTAAGTTAAATGATCAGACAATGCTGTGCAATCATGTCTTTTGTCTAATGAAAGTGAGCTAGAATTCGGTCTTGTAAAAGTGTTATCCGGGAATGGAGTGGCGCCTAGTGGGGTTTGCCATTATATTAATAACCCAAATCATACAACTTAAGAGATCGGAAAAGCTGCAATATCATATATATATAATATATTGCATGCTTTGAAGACTTTTCAAGAAATACAGTGTATATATATATACATATATATACTGTATATATCGAAAATACTTCACAACATGAAAACATGAAAGTGACCCAAGGGTGTATTTGCATAAGATGACTATGTCACTGACTTTGTCTCATTTTTTGGGAGGCTGTAATATTTGTAATTGATTAATTGATCAATTTCTGCAAAAAAATCAGCCACTTATTCAGACTCTGGGTTGTGCTGTGTTGTGTATTTTTAGGCCACAGCCCCACTATCAGTATTCGGTCAGTATCTTTTCTCAGGAGTGGGAGCCAAAACCAGGTGAGGAACAATCAGAGAAAAGGTATAATAGAAACAAGTCACCAATTCTGCATTTATCACCCACTCCTGGTTTTGGCTCCCACTCCTGAGAAAAAATACTGACCAAGTACTGATAGTGGGGCCATGGTCTTAGACTCAAGATTCACAACAGGTCAAATTTGCAGAAACTGCGTAAGAAAATATTCATGTAAATTCACATCAAAATCCACATGCAAGACAAGCAGGTTTTGGAGGGGATTTGTTACGCTGTGTATGAATCTACTTGAAGACTAAGGCCACGGCCCCACTATCAGTATTTGGTCAGTATTTGGTCAGTATTTTTTCTCAGGAGTGGGTGATAAATGCAGAATTGGTGACTTGTTTCTATTATATCTTTTCTCTGATTGTTCCTCACCTGGTTTTGGTTTACAAATACTAAGGAAAAATACTGACCGAATACTAATAGTGGGGCCGTGGCCTAAGATTAAAAAAAGACAATTAGGTGACACCAATTTATAGCTCCTAATAAAAGGTCAAAAAGGAAATTCTACCAGACACTTTTTAAATTCATTGGGTTTATTAAAAGGTATGTATGTTTTTTTTCAAAAAGCACAATTGTCATCAACTATCCTCTACAATTTAGATGGTGCAAAATATACCATTTGTCATAAAAATTAGGCATGGGGTCAAAATTGTTCATATAAAGCCCAATGTAAAATAAAAAAAGCAAAACAATGTCGAGTCTCGAATTAGTTACGTTTGTATTTTTATGGGATAATTCAAAATTACCTAAACAATTATCTGACAGTAAAGACTTTAGAGCTTCTCATTCTATCCAGCGTCAAGTCCTATATATGAGATCTACTAACTTATAGTCCGTTTTATATGGAATTAAATAGTAGTTCACAAAGAGAAGTCTAGATCCTCTTCACCAATGGATTTGTAGCACCCTGAGGATTCGGCTGCTACAGGGGTATTGCACCTCAACCCAGAGGTGTGATATTCCACTCCCGGGTAGGGATGGAGTGTGGAACTGAGCTCGGTAGGCTGCATGCACTACATACATCCCATTTCCGAGGAACAGGCCGACGGTACTCCCACTTAGAAATGTGCAGGTACGACCGAGTCTGTTCCTGGCTGGAGTGGGAGGGGGGTGGTACATCCCAAGTAGTGTAGGGGCAGATAGGGGGAGCAGCCTGGGTAAAGATAGGAGCTCATTGGGTGCTGGTCACCTGAGCTCACACATAGAGGGATATATAAGGTGGGCACCAACTAAGAACAGGGTCAGTTGCAGAGAGAAAGTCAGCGAGCAGAGAAGAAGAGAGACCCAGAGTGAGAGAGGAGAAAGAGAGACCCAGAGGGGGAAACAGAAGAGAGGACTCTAAGAACCCAAATTAAATCCCCGGGTGAAGAGTCGGCATCAGGGTACCGGAACCCAAGCTGGTGGGGGCAAAAACACACCCCAGCCAGAGACCGGAGGCCGTGGGCAGCGTCTGCCACGGCCACCCACCACATCCACCACGAAGGCATACCACGTGGAGGGTCAGGGAACCCAAGGCCAAGGGTCTCCCAACAGAAGGCCCGAGGGAGCTGGACCTGGGTGGATCAATAGTGGGGACGGCCAGAGAAAGGACAGAAGGAGAGCTCAGGGTCACGCTCCGGACTTATTTGGGGGTTGGCTGGATCCAGAACCTGGTGGACGCAGCACGGCTCGGGAGGTCACTCGAAGCTGGAGTGACCGGAACATCAGCAGTGAGTAAACATCCTAAACTGCATAACCCGACTCTGTCTCTGATTGCCGTCTACACTGCATCACCACAACCCCCATCCTCTGCACCTGATCCCCCTGAGGCTATACCCCACCCGTTGGGGGTTATATCACCAAAGCTGCACCTACACCATCAGCCTCAGCGGACCCTGCTGCAGCGGCGGCCGTAGTGACCGCAATACAACGGGTGGCGTAGTCGACATTAAGAACTTATTAACATCTGTAGGACTGCCACATACAACTGAGTTTGACACCCTGGGCACGGACCGGGTCACAGCCACTCGGAAGACTACAACCCCCATCTGATCCGGCTCCGGATATTCCCCCTAAAGAATATGGCCCAGGGGGCGCGTCAACTTTGGCGTAGTCGGCGGGATACCGTGCCCGCAACACCCGGGTACTGCGTGCCTGAAGAAAAGAACAAGTTTACCTCAAAAAGAAGTCTCCCGCCGGTTCCGGAGGGTCCCCGCCATCGGACTCCATCACAGATCGATTCCAGCCGGTTGTCCGCCATTAACAGCGTTTTCCCGCCATTTCCAAAGGTTTCCCGCCTTGGAAGAGCGGACGCCATTATGGGCGTGCCAGAGGGTGGCGAGAGGCCACCTCCCATCGTGGGCCAGGACCGAAAATGGCGCCAAAAGTGGAAACCGCCCCCACCAATAGAGACTGTGATGCTAGAGGTGTCTGTCAGCGTGAAAGAACAGCCCCTGGAGCTGACAGTCACCAAGTGGCCCCGGGACCGCCCTCGAGGTGGGAGGAGACGAAAGGAGAGAGAAAAGATGGGTGCCGCCTGGAGCAGTCTAGAGCGAGCGCACCCGGAGGCAAGAAGCCTGGAGAAGAGTAGCGGAGGAGCTTACCCGGAGATGGCGAGAAAGCAGAGCAGCACCGGCCCGCTGGCCAGGAGCCTGCTAGAAACAGAAGAGGGAGAGCAGAGCAGCACCGGCCCGCTGGCCAGGAGCCTGCTGGAGACGACTGTAGGAGAGCAGAGCAGCACCGACCCGTTGGTCAGGAGCCTGCTGGAAACAACGACCCCACTAGGCCTAGTGGAGGTCCTAGCACAGCTCCCCCGAGACCGGGAGTGTGCGCAGCCCGCTCTGGAGGGCCTCGCAAGGAGGATGGCCCGGGTGCAGCGAGAGACGTTGGCGGAGTGGAGCCGTGAGATGGCCCAGCAGACCGAGACCTGTCAGCGGAGCACGCCACCCGAGACGAGGAAACAGACCGCCTCTGAGGATGGCGCGGGAGGATTGAAGGCCGGAGACGGCGCCGAGAAGGGAGCCGAACGAGTGGAGGCAGGTAAAGGGGACGTCTATACCCCAAACCGGGAAACCGCGTACCTGCCCCAGCTCCCCGTCGCAGAGCCCGAAGTCTATCCTGCCGTGCCCGTCGCTGCAACGTCACCACCGCAGAATAGGCCTCAAACGGGAGCCGCGACCCCTGTGACGTCACACGCCTCGACCCCGAGCGTGACCAAGCAGGAAGTACCACCAGCCTGGTCGCAAGGCCTAGTACCCCCGGGCGCCGCAATACCAACAGCGCCCCCTACCTCCGCGGAGCCCCCGGCCTGGTCGCAGGGCCAAGTAGCCCAGGGCGCCGCCGTCCTTACGGTGCCCTTTACCTTCCAGATACCCCAGGCCTGGCCGCAAGGCCCGGGCAACCCGGGCGCCACCACCACCGCGCCCATAAGACCAAGAGTGCCGCATCTGGGAAGAGCAAGAGGACCCGGACGGGTCTGAAGCCAAAGGTAACCATAAAGCAAGAGCAGGAGGACGCCGTCGCTAAGGACAGCGAAGCAGAAGCTGTATATAGTTGCCCGTCGGGGCACCGTGAACTGAAACCGTGAACTGGAACTGAAACTGAAACTGAAACTGAAACTGTTGCTGTTGCTAATATAGTCCCCGTTGGGACCAGCTGATGTGAACTGTTCACCCGTTTACCCTTAATCCCACTGACCGAGGACTGAGAGCGGTCATTCCTCCCCAATACCTGGCCGAGGACTGAGAGCGGCCACACTGTCCCTTGTACATAGTTGCGCTTCCTAAAGCGCCCCCTACTGGTTTTACTGTAAAACCACCTTAAGGAAAGGAACTGTCGCACTTTGCCCGGTCAACAGTTGCCCAGTGACCGGAGGAGGAGCAAGAGACGACGAGAATGTTTATTATAAAAAGTTTTATTGATGCTGCTAATTTATATGATGTTTTATATGTTTTATATGTTTATGGAAAAAAAAAAAAAAAAAAAATTTGTATGTTCGGATGTTTTTGTCTTACAGCCCGAGGACGTGCTGTGATTTACCAGGGGGGAATGTAGCACCCTGAGGATTCGGCTGCTACAGGGGTATTGCACCTCAACCCAGAGGTGTGATATTCCACTCCCGGGTAGGGATGGAGTGTGGAACTGAGCTCGGTAGGCTGCATGCACTACATACATCCCATTTCCGAGGAACAGGCCGACGGTACTCCCACTTAGAAATGTGCAGGTACGACCGAGTCTGTTCCTGGCTGGAGTGGGAGGGGGGTGGTACATCCCAAGTAGTGTAGGGGCAGATAGGGGGAGCAGCCTGGGTAAAGATAGGAGCTCATTGGGTGCTGGTCACCTGAGCTCACACATAGAGGGATATATAAGGTGGGCACCAACTAAGAACAGGGTCAGTTGCAGAGAGAAAGTCAGCGAGCAGAGAAGAAGAGAGACCCAGAGTGAGAGAGGAGAAAGAGAGACCCAGAGGGGGAAACAGAAGAGAGGACTCTAAGAACCCAAATTAAATCCCCGGGTGAAGAGTCGGCATCAGGGTACCGGAACCCAAGCTGGTGGGGGCAAAAACACACCCCAGCCAGAGACCGGAGGCCGTGGGCAGCGTCTGCCATGGCCACCCACCACATCCACCACGAAGGCATACCACGTGGAGGGTCAGGGAACCCAAGGCCAAGGGTCTCCCAACAGAAGGCCCGAGGGAGCTGGACCTGGGTGGATCAATAGTGGGGACGGCCAGAGAAAGGACAGAAGGAGAGCTCAGGGTCACGCTCCGGACTTATTTGGGGGTTGGCTGGATCCAGAACCTGGTGGACGCAGCACGGCTCGGGAGGTCACTCGAAGCTGGAGTGACCGGAACATCAGCAGTGAGTAAACATCCTAAACTGCATAACCCGACTCTGTCTCTGATTGCCGTCTACACTGCATCACCACAACCCCCATCCTCTGCACCTGATCCCCCTGAGGCTATACCCCACCCGTTGGGGGTTATATCACCAAAGCTGCACCTACACCATCAGCCTCAGCGGACCCTGCTGCAGCGGCGGCCGTAGTGACCGCAATACAACGGGTGGCGTAGTCGACATTCAGAACTTATTAACATCTGTAGGACTGCCACATACAACTGAGTTTGACACCCTGGGCACGGACCGGGTCACAGCCACTCGGAAGACTACAACCCCCATCTGATCCGGCTCCGGATATTCCCCCTAAAGAATATGGCCCAGGGGGCGCGTCAGATTAATATAAAGAATAGGCAACTATAAGGGACGTCAGGTGCCGTCAGTCACTTATATTACTGAGACATGTAGTGTAGGGCACCATGAAATGAAGTCATGCTGCTGAAGTCATCTCCCTAGGTGGTGGGGAATATTACACCTGCTCCCGTAACATGATATGACAATCAATAATGTTTTCCTGCAAGCATCCTTTGTCTCATTGATAAAAGAAACTCTTTATCTATTTTTCTATCTATCTATCTATCTATCTATCTATCTATCTATCTATCTATCTATCTATCTATCTATCAAAAATAAGGATTTCTTTCCTTTTATTTCTTGTGGTGTAGATTTATGGTGAGTAATATATGTTTTCTTTTTTTACAGAATATATTACTGATGACTCATCTCGCCTTGAGAGTTTTTACAGTTTGAAGATCCACTGACTTATATTATTAAGAATATTCCTTAATAAAATATAATATTTTTTCTTAATATTTTTGTCACTTTAGGTTTTAATTGGTCCCATAGGTTGGTCCCATGTAATAATGCAGTTCCTATAAGTCTTTTTGGAATATGATATCTAACAGTATCCTTTCACTTTTTCAGCCAAAACCTCATTTTGATCTGAAGTTGAGGTCTGTGTCCTTAAATGGATATAGACCTCCTTATGATCCTCTGGTATCTTTGATGAACCAGCCCCAGCACATGAGGGTGCTCACAGAACCATAGAGTTTGTGCCTTATATATAGTGGAGTATGGGTTTGTTAGCAATTGTCTTTATTGCCTATATTCCGTTGCTAACAAAATGGGCATCTTTCCCTTCTTTAATCTGGTGTTCTGAGCTTCTTACATGCTATTCTGGACCTTCTCTGATAGAACTCATTCAGGAGTGACCGCACACATGCACAATATGCTCTGTACCTTCAAAAAGATGGAGCTGGTTTAACCTTTTTATTACTGCGCATGTGTCGACATGCGCAGTACAGGCTATACCTCTTTTAATATGGCGCGAGCCATTATTACTTCTATTGCGGACCAGCAAAGGCGCATTATACACTTGGGACCTCTTCCCCCAGTGGGTTTAAACATATACAGTGGATCAAATAGGTCATTTAACAAGGCTCAGTGGTTAGCACTGCAGCCTTGCAGCACTGGGGTCCTGGGTTCAAATTCCACCAAGGACAACATCTGCAAGAAGTTTGTATGTTCTCCCCGTGTTTGTGTGGGTGTCCTCCAGGTTCTCCGGTTTCCCACACTCCAAAGACATACTGATAGGGAATGTAGAATATGAGCCCCAATGGAGACAGTGCCGATAATGTCTGTGAAGCGCTGTGGAATTAATGGCGCAATATAAGTGAAATAAATAAATATAGCGTTATTGATCAGTCTATCTCTCTCCTTTGATAGGGTGAGTCATCTATGGTTTTTATATGCTATCATTGCACACACACTTACTTTATAACATACACAATGATATTTGTTCAATAATAATTATAACCTTTATGAAATGTATGCACAAGAGTATATTATGGCATGTTTTGTATTATGATGTAATATGTTCTCTATACATATTTTACTAATGATGTATAATTTTGTAATCACATCCCCTTTAAAAACGGCTTTTACACTATGATGACTGGTTGAAGAAGGTTCACATCTTTGGAACCGAATCGTCGCCACTATGGGCTTAAAATTAAGTAGATATTTTTGTGCTCTATTTTGGTGTGCTGCCTCCAGTTTTTGTCGTTTATCTGGATGATTTGGTGTGTACCAGGGAGGCTTCGCACTCATTGTTTAAGATGATTCTCTTTTTTTTCCCCTATCTATCTAGCTATCTATCATACAATATATGTAATTATATACATAGTTCTATAATTATATTTATTCAGTGGCATTTCAGATCACACCAATATTTAAAAGGCCTCCTACATGGCTGACACCAGTTCAGAAACCATCATCACTCTGCATAATGTAATTGTGGGACGGCAATGGACGAAATAGCATCTGGGGGCCTTATGAAGGTCTCAGTGTCTGCCAGAGTATTATTATTATGAAGCCCTTCATAAGAGGCAAGTAATCTTACAGTACTCTACAATACTGAATAAATGAAGCCCCCTAAGTGTATAATAGACGACAATAGAATAAATGAAAAAGAAAATTATAAATGGAGTCTGTCACTATGGTTTCACCACCCAAACTAGTTATATGTGCATGTAGCTCTTTCTCAGACTAGTTCAGCAATACCGCTACATGGCAAGTCCGCTCCTTTGTTACTGGAAAATTGCAGTCTTAATTAATATGTAAATGAAACTGAAGAGCTATGGTAGATCTAAAGCCTCCATATCTCCAACTATATTCTCTCTATTCCCTGCCCAGTGCTGCTTCCTCCTGTTGACTGACATCATCTATGCTGTGTGACTTCAGGAAAAGGAGCCATCAGTCAAGCAGGAGAAGGCAGTGTTGGGCAGGGATAAGAGTTTGAGTGACAGAGGCTTCAGATCTACCATAGCTCTTCCACCTCATTTGCATAGCAATTCAAGTACCGATTTCTCAGTAATGAGGGAACAAACTGGTCATGTAAAACTATTACTAGACTTGTCTTTGAAAGAGATAAAAGCTCATATAAATAGTTTGAGATTTGAATCCTGCTGACAGATTGCTTTTAAATCACCCGCCTTTTTCCCAAACGTAGATAGCAAAATTTGAAAGATTGAAAAAATGAAAAATGTACATGTAATTGCCTAAACTAATAAAATGTAAAAATATTCATGCCATAAGGAGAACGTGGAAGATAATTGCCAGAATAGATGTTCTTGTCACCACTTTTTCCCCAGAAACTGCAGTAAAAAACCTATGAAAATGTTATGTGCACTGCAAAATTGTATCAATAAGATCATCAGCTAAGCCCACAAAAAGAAGCCCTTACATAGTTCCATCAATGAAAAAATAAAAAAAGTTATGGATCTCATAAAATGGCATCACAAACCAAATGTATTTTTTACAAAGTCCTGAATTATTTTTAACCAATAAAATATAAAGAAAACCTTATCAGTTTGCTATTGCTGTAATCATACTGACCTGGAAAATCATGTTGCCAGGTCATTTTTTACCGCACAGTGCCGAAAGCATAAAAAACAAAAATTTCCTGACCATTAAAGAGGACCTTTCACCACATTTTATGTCTTAAACTGGAGACACATCTTGAGGAAGTGACTAAATAAACATATTTTATTATTTCTCATCTCTATTACACAGATATTTTTATCTGCTAATTTTCCCTATAAACAAGGGGGCATGAGAAGAGATTCTTCTCTGGGGGCTTATGTTTTCCCCTGCATGACACATCCTGTTTTGGATTGTGCAACGTCATGTGGGGGGAGGGGGGTGGGGGATAGTGATGGGTAAAATGCGATTTTTTGGTGAGCCGGCTCTTTTGGCTCTGAAAATGGCTCTTCATTTCCTATTACCTTTGGCTTTAAATTTGAAGCCAAATTCTGGTATGTTTTAACCCATGATTGTATACCTTTTAGTAAAAATCTACACATGTGCCAATTTATGACATAAAACAGAATAGTTTCCAGAATAACCAGATTTTATATTATTTGCTGTAAAAACTTTAACAAACACAAAATGAACATGCAAAATACCAACAAGATACTAATTATCAGTGCCACATTTTAAAGCTACCTTCACACTTGGCGAGTTCGCTGTGGGCTGTCTGCTGCAAACAGTCTGCAGCAAAACTGCAGTGTCAAATGTCGCATCTGCATCCAGGCGGATTTAGATAAGGAATTTGCTGCGGAATTCACCATTGACTGCAATGAATTTCGCATATCGGATAGTCTGCACATACTGACATGCTGCTGAAGCCAATTTCACACCTCATGTCAGATTCTGAATTTTTCCACGAAGTGAGAATGTGTTTTGGATAAAAACCATTGCCACTGTTGGCTTCTGTAAATGCCATGGAATTTCCACGCTGATGATCTGCATGGAAACTCCGCTGCAAATCCACAAAGTGTGAAGGCAGCCTAAAATTGTCTTTAGGGCCCATTGGATAGATAAACTAAGTGCCATAGCTTGGATGGACTGATTCAGTTTATTTCTTCTGTTATTATCTGTTTTGGAAAAGACTGTTTTTTTGGTGTCCCATCAAGGACCAATGTCTTTTGCCATCACTAATATAATGTCATTGAAGGGGTTGGATCACATGGGCATTAGTGCCATTAATTGAAGAGAACTTTTTAAAATAGGTATATTCTCCATATACTTATTTTAAAAATTCTGCTTCAATCCTGCTGGTATTCCATAAAAATCTATGTAACTGTTTACATGGGTTTCCATGGAAGTTGTCCTGTGCCGGAGCCCTATTCAGCAAAAGATACACAGGATGCGACCATGTTGTCGGCCAGCGCTCGCTGACCGCATGGACCATGCAGCACCCGAGCCTGCGATCCAGTGATGCTCAATCCAGCGATGGTATGTTTGCAGAGGAGATCCTTATCTGCCCTGCCCATATGCATCGCTGGATCATTTGTTCTCTTCCATTCAAGTGAATGAGAGAGAACAAGGGACGCACATTTACATCCGCTGTTTCTCCCTCGCTCAGCGAGGGTTTACAAGCTGGCGGTAAATAACTATAATCAGGCTAAATCCAGATGTCAGTGTTCCTTTAATAAAGTGCCTGACTGCCTGACTGCTGCTTGCTTGTCACAGATTGGAGGGGGGCGGGGCTGTGAGTTAGTGCTATGTGCGGCAGCAGGAGGAGCATGCATTCTCAGTCTCCTGGATAAGATCAGAGCGACTACTGCCGGGAGGGAGGGGCCGGGAGGGGCGGGGCCAGAGGGGAGGGAGGGGCGGGGCCAGAGGGGACTGACTGTGGAACGTGAACTGGCAAAGAGCCGTTTAAATTTCAATTGGCTCCCTGCCAGGAGCCGACTCATATGATTCACTATAAAGAGCCGGCTCTTAGAGCCGGCTCGTTCAGGAGCTACCCATCACTAGTGGGGGAGAACATGATCCCAGAGAAGGTCAGAACTGGCTTAAGGCCCCGTCACACATAGCGATGCTACAACGATCCCGATAACGATACGACCTGTCAGGGATCGTTGCTGCGTCGCTATGTGGTCGCTGGTGAGCTGTCAAACAGGCAGGCTCACCAGCGATCAGGGGAGCAGTGACATCGTGGAAAGAATCTTTCCACGATGTCCTGCTCCTGGTTACCAGCCTGCTGAAGCAGGAGCAGGCTGGTAACCATGATAAACAGCGCGTTACTAGGGGCACACACGCACCTAGTAACCCGCTGTTTATCATGGCTACCACTCTGCTACGGTGAGCGGGAGGTTACCGCTCACCGTAGCAGAGTGGTAACCATGATAAACAGCGGGTTACTAGGGGCGTGTGTGCCCCTAGTAACGTGCTGTTTATCATGGTTACCAGCCTGATCGCTGGTCCCGCTGGTCACACACAGCGATGTGTGCTGACCAGCGGGAGGGCAAAGACCAAAAAATGGTCCAGAACATTTTGCAGAGATCAGCGACCTCACAGCAGGGGCCTGATCGCTGCAAAGTGTCACACATAGCGACATCGCTGGTGAGGTTGCTGTTGCGTTACCAAAACCGTGACCCAGCTTTACTCTGTGTGATATTGTAAGTTAGTAGTCATGGTGTGAGATGAGAGCTGTAGTGTGTGATCAGCACTTGTCACATACAGCGCCTAGCATCTATCCCAGGTACAGGGGCATTATGTTGAACCCTGGTATAGATGCAAAAGTGTTGTTTTTAATGACACACACTACTCCCTCTGCAAAGTAATTGCTGGCACTGAGATCTGTGTGACCCGGTTAGACATGAATATTACCATATCACACAGAGAAAGCTGGTTCTGACCTTCTCTGGGGGCATTTTTTTTAATCTGCATGATGCCTCCTCCTTATGATTGGGCAATGTCACACAAGGGAAAAAGTAAACGCCCCCAGTGAAGAATCTATGCTAATACCACCTTGGTTATAATGGATATTAGCATAAAAACTGTAATAGCTAATATCTCTGTAAAGGAGATGAGAAATTAAAGTGAACCTGTCAACAGAAAAAATGCTATTAACCTTTAGATATGGGGTCAATCTGCAGTTTAATAGCATTATTAACCTGCCCAGCGCCTGCACTTAGCTGATCACTGCAGGGAGAAAATCAACTTTATTCCCCCCAGCTGTGTTCAGGTTCCAGTCATGGGTGCAGCGCCCGCCGGTGCGGGTTCAGTAACCTCGCCCCCGACCTCGATTGACAGCTGAGCCTCAATGCAGAGCCAGAGTCAGTCAGGACCAGGGTGCGGTTACAGCCGCTGCTCTGTATACTCAGAGCGATGACTGAAGCCATGCCAGTGCCGCCCCTGTGACTGAAACCCGAATGCTGCCAGGGGGAATAAAGTTAATTTTCTCCCCGAAATGTTCAGCTAAGTGCGGGTGCCGGGCAGGTTAGTAACACTATTAACTTACAGATTAACTCCATATCTGCAGTTAATAGCATTTTTTATGCTGATAGTTTCCTTTCTAAAAAACAAAAAAACAAAACTGTTTTATTTAGATCTTCAGCCACATCATCCTGATTCAATTCAGGACATAAAATGTGATGAAAGCTTAAGGAGCTTTCTTAAATACATGCATTTTTGTCTAATAGGCATTTTTTTAGGAGATCCTCTTACAAAAATTATTTATGCAAAATGGAATCATTTTAATAATAATAATAATAATAATAATAATAATAATAATAAAAAAAACACCCCCCTCTCAAAAGTGTCACTATTCATGACCGATATTAATTTCAGGTTGTTTTAAAATAGATCATGGCTATTATCAATCAATATTAAAAGAAGACATTGGAATATTATATGCTGGATACAAGCTGCTGGGCTTGCTGAAATCCACAAAAGAAATGTCATTTTACATCCAGTATACAAGAAATCATTGTGGAAATATATATGGCAAATCCAATTTTAGTCACTAAGTAGGTTTTAAAAGCAAGGACAGATGATATGTAATCCTTCCAATGTCAGCAGCCATTTACACAATCAATACTAAAGTGAATAGTTCATCAGTGTGACAACCATTCACCATAACAGGAAGTGTGGACTTTGGGTTAGGAAAGCCTATTTGTGACAGTAACATGATCCACAATTACTGTTCAAACAGATGTCACCTACAGGAGGCCCAAATACATTGATGTTGTATGCTACTTGTGAGTAGCAAGAAAAATAAGAGGGTAAAGTGCATTTCGGGCAGTCATTTACATTCACCATAGTACAGAGGTCAATCATTGAAGAAACATGGACTTTACACTAACATCCCTAGATTAGCATAAGAAGCAAAGATGAAGGAGAACATGCCAGAAGCAATCAAATGTACAAGGCAAGACAAAGAACTCAAAGCCAGCAGAAGAGTTGTAAAAAAAGTTTTTTTCAATAAAAAAATAGTCACCTAACGAATTACGTACCGATGTCTAAAGACAGCTCTCATCATTCAATATTATCAGTTTTACCAGCTGCTTTCAAAACGTAATGTGTATGTGATGATTTTATTACATCGATCTTGTGGTTAAAAGAAAAGAGAGGCTGAAGCTTTAGCAATGGATTGCTGTAAATCAGTGAAACCTTAATCAAGTGGACCTTTCATTCTAGTCGTATACAACCTGGCATGTTTTGTAAAAACCAGGAGCAGATACACAGACAGAAGAGGCCTCTGTGCAGGAACATACATTACAAGCATAGCTCCGAACTGTCCTGGATTCAGTGGGACTGTCCCAATTTGATGGATCGGTCTCACTGTCCCGACACTTCAGGGCTATTTCTTGACTTTCACTAAGATGTCTTCATCGCTCAGTAGCTCCTCTTCGAGGGCAGGGTTGGCATCTCTGCACACAAATAAATTCGAAAAATAATTATCTTCTTTTCTTGAGACCAGGTCCCCCCGAGAACCAAACCAACAGCCTGTATCATTGCAGGCTGCAGCTAAATATATGAGCCACAACCATATGAGGATTTTATATACTTGACGCTGAATAGCAGGCTCTGACCCTACCACAGGCAAATAATACTGATACATAGAGAGACATTTGTACATAGCAGTGTGTTTCTATGTCACTGTATTCTAGAGGGGAAACAAAAGTAAACTATCTTTTTTCCCTTTAAGATTACTAAAAAAATAATGAAAAACAATTATAAAAACACAATTTTCTCTTATTAAGATCTTGTCTCCCAGAGAATTGCACCCTCGAACTGTATTATTGAAAGTAGCAGCTAAAGCTATGAGCCACAGCCTTCACTAATGAACAAGGGAAGATCTTCTATATTTGAATGTGCATTGCAGGCTGTAAACCCACTGGTAGATTATTCTGATACATTGAGATTAGTGATGAGCGAGCATGTTCTGTTAACCGTTTTGGTGAGCACGGTTCGGTGCTTGCCGAGTATTTGAGGCGTGCTAGTCATCTATGTTAGTGTCACCGCGGCTGCCTGTGGCACGGCTGTTAGACACCTGTGACACATGCAGGGATTGCCTCTTTGTTAACAGAACACGCTCGCTCATCACTAAGAGAGATACATCTGTACATAGCAGAGTATTTCTATGTCCCTGTATTCTAGAGGGAAAATAAAAGTCAGATTTTTTTCTTACTGCAAAATTAATAAAAAAATAATGAAAAACAATTACAATATGTTATCTTTAATGCACTTTTTAAAAAAACATACATATTTGATGTCTCTGCAATCATAACAAGCCGCCCAACACATCGATCAGATTATTTATGGTGACAAGTAAATGCCGTAAAAAATGGCGTGATTGTTTTTTTCTCCTTCAAACCTGTAAAAATGTAATAAAAGTGTAACACTGAGGCTGTGTTAACACGTAGCTTGAATGCTGCATTTTTTGCACTGCATTATTTCTGCAGGTGTTCGCACCACACGTGTTTCTTTTATGTGTTTTCCCCCTTATTTGATCGGATATTTAGGCTGTGTTCACATGTAGTATAAAAGCTACATTTTTCTACTGCCTTTTGTGCACAGAAATTCTGCTGTATTTATCTGTTCAAGCAAAGTGAACGTAACTTCATAAAAACTGCGCCCCTGTGCGTCTAAAGACACTGCTGAACTGTGCGATTTTTATGCAGTTTATTTTAAGAAAGAAATGGTAAATGGGTGCGACTTGGGTTGTGGCTAGGGGCATGGTCAAAATTGCTGCTATGCGTGCCACATGATTTGCCCCTCTTTCTCTTCTGTAAACCTTGGGAGGTCTGTTATAAGGGCTCTTTTAAGTCTCATCACAACGCAAAATTACACCTGCTTTGAAGGTGGTAGTGGCTCTTCAACCTCTTGAGCCCCTGGTAAAAACAGGAGTTTCCCATTGTGATAATTAAGGATTATCGATGATCTTTACTACATGCAATTTCTGAATATTTTTTTTTTTAGCTGAACATGTGAATAAAAAATAAAGGAAAGGCTTTTATATCCTTTTGTGCTCAGCTTAAAAAAATGCATCCAAACTGTCCACAAAACCTCACATTACTACCGCAGTTAAAAACTGTTATGGCTCATGTTACCGAGTCTTTCACCTGATTACCCTCATCTGCCTCTCACTCCCCCCCCAAAGAAAAATGATAATAGTAGTAATAATAATAAGACATTCTTCTGATCAGATCCTTTCACATTTTGCATATTGGTGTCATTGATGTCATTCTGACAATACGACATAGAATCTAGTGATGTCACAATGTCCGGTGTCACCGTATCTGTGTATTTCTATGGTATTTTTCAAACATAACTAAAGGCAAAGGTTGATTTTGATATTGTTATTCTGTATTTTTTTTACAAAGCAAGAAATGACACGAAGGAAATATATGATGGTCCTGTTGCTATGTGCTCTGGTTCTCAAGTTCTCTGTCCCTCCTGTTCATGAAGAGATATCGATTTTAGACTCTTCGATAGCGCATCTTTCTCCTGCAGAAGTGGAAGCATTTTTTGGCAAAACAGAAGTTAGAACCATAAGCTGCTCCGAGGACTGGACCAGCACACAGGAACTTTTAAGGCTTCTCTCCATTTTCTTCCATGGAGCCACTTCTCTGATGATACTAAGGTAAATATATATTCCTTATTGTCACTTAGTGACATGTTTTGGATGGTGATATCTTACTCCCTTCTGTACTGAAAGCTTGGGCAATCCAAAGGGCAGAGTGTATAAAAAGCTGAAGGAACCATGAGGGAAGTTCTGATTACATGAAGGCCCCTAACCTTGGCCACATTCATGCGATATCTGTCTGACAAACAATTCTTTAGACGACAGCTATTTCTTCCGACTCTCCCACACACACATGAATGGTTCAGCTCAGGCCAAGTGTTCATGTGTTTTTAAGGAGTAGATGGAAGAAAGCCGCTGCCAGACACCTCTCAAGACAGCTTACTATATCTCCTGGAAAGCAAATGGGGTCAGGCATTTAAATTCTGCCACAGGGGAACTGGGAGACCTCCAAAGTTGAAGTGAAAGCATTAGAAAAGTTTGTCAGTTCCGATCTATTTGCAGAGAATATTAACTTAACTAGCGCAGCCACTTAGAGAAATTAAATGTATGTTATTCTGTATATTTTGCAAACCTGGGAATCATTAAAACAAATGCAAAAGTAATTGATGTATAACATTATTAGCCAGGTAAATAAGTTTCCATTGGAGTCACTAAATGTTGTAAATGTATATTAATTCATAGTAATGCAAATTAGACTTCGTCATGTGACCATAGGGATATTTCAGGGGAGTTTATCAATACTGTCATATGAACTTACAAAATGGCCAAAATGGCACAAATGATGTGATAAATGTGGTGTAACTGTACAGACAATAAATAAGTGTCTTAATCAAATTACCATTACAAATCTACGCATTAACTTCCTGCACTACGGCAGCCCATACTGAATGATGAATTATGTACTCATAAGCTTGATTCATTAAATTGTTTAAGTCAAAAGCTCAAAAATGTTTGCAATTTTTGGTGTTTTAATGCCAGTTTTGGACATACCCAATAAAGCGCTGAGGAGGAGTCGGCGCAGGATGGAGTATGGCTACATCCGCCAATCAATTTCATCAATAGTCTCAGTATTTCTTACACCAAAAATCTTACTCCAGTCCCTGACTGCAGTGACATTTCTGGCAAGGTGGCTATTTGCTTGCAGAAATGATTGAGTAGTTGAATGCCAACTGCTTGATCCTTATCTCCCCTTAGAGTCTGGAGGCCCCCTTTCATATCGAATAAAATCTTTTATCTAATGTACATTTTTACGAGGGACCTTTTAAAGGTTTTATCCCCTTTCAGAAAATCTCAGTCCCCAGATGCAAATTGTTGTAAAAAATATACCACCCTTTACTCGCTGGCTCCAAGTCCAGCGCCGAGTCTCCACAGTTGCTCCTGTTTTCTGATATTGACTGGAATGCCACAACACATTGACAGAGCAGTAGCCAATTACTGAGCTCAATGGCTCTGACCGTGTAGATAGAACGCCTTGCTCAGAGCCGCTGAGTTCCCTCATCATGTCAGCGCTGCAGCCAATATCAGATACCAGAAGCAGGGGCAGAGACTCAAGGGTGGATCCTGTGATGGATGGAGATGGTAATGCAGTATACCCATACCTCATCTACAACTGCTCTTCAATGGAATAGGAGCCGAGCTGCAGTTTTCGACAACAACCTCTACCCAGTGCGTGTTCAGTAGGGGTGCCGGGTGTTGGACCCCCAATAATATTCGTATTGATGACCTATCAAAGGATAAGTCATAAATATCATAGTAGTGGAAAATCCCTTTAGGGTATGTGCACAGTGAGTTTTTTTTATGAGTTTTTGGAGCAAAAACTTAGTAGAAACCAAGTTTTTGAGGGGTTCAGTAAAAGGTAAATGTTATGTCTGTTAGAAGCCACAAGCTTCTAACGGCTACCTTGGACATACCTGGAGCAAGCCACTCCGTCTGGCAGAATCCAAGGGAACACTGGCCTTCACCCTTTAACCCCTGTACTGGAACCCAGACTTAAATCCGTGGATTGCTTCCACAGAGCGAATCCATAGAAGCCAATCTGAGGCAAGAGAATAATTGGGTCAGAATCAAGAGATTAATGTAGAGACAAAATCGTAAAAAGGGAGAATAGTCAAAAAGCAAGCTGAGTCAGGACTATCCAGTGGAAGAATAGCACGACAAGTTACACAGAAGCAGGCCAGAATATAACTGGCAGTGGACAGCAGGATTTCAGGATCTCAAATAGCTTGCAGCCCCATCCAAACCACACAGCAGTTAACTTTATGTCTCCCAGTATGGATGGGACAACAAGTACCTGAGGATACAAAACTAGAACTGTTGCCCCACATCACCTGCAGCAACAGCATGGCACCGCTTGTTGACAGAAGCAGAGGAAGAAAGGGCAGGCACTGATACTGATGTAACACTAAATTGCTGATACCAATGTAAAGCTGCTCAAAACAGGTTAAAAAAGAAATTCAGACAGACATTTAAAAAAAACCCTAAATTTATTAAGAGATATCTACTTTTTACTAAAAAGGCAAAACTGTGACCAAATATCCATTATAATTTAAGTGGTAAAAAATGCCCCATTATTAATAAATGTGTGCCACTGAATCTCATTTAGTCATATAATTCTTAGCCATAAAAAACTCCTAATGATAGGTCATCGATATCATAAGCCTGAACAACCCCTTTAAACGCTCAAAATGCTGTGACACTAATAGGTGGACACCCGTGCTTGGACAATTGTAAGGTTGGAGAGGGTGTAGGGTATAGGAAGTAGACCACAATGTTCACCTTGTAAAAGCAGACAAAATACACGTATATAAAATCTAAACATTGATGTGCAGAATCTGGAAGCATGTCTACATGGATTCATATTCAGATTTTACCCTTCTACATTGAAGGGGTCCAGATCTGCTACAGAAATTTTAAAATTTCTGCCCCACAGGTCAATTTCTGTATGGAAAAACTCTGTAGCACATGAATAAGATATTGAAAAATCTCATCTATATGGCTAGTGCTCATTCACATGGAAAATTGACCGCATTTTTATCATAACAATGTATTTTTGCAATTCACTAACCTATATGATGTAGAACGTGCAGTTAACAATGTTTTAGTGATACCTACCTAATATGTTCATTTATGTGTATCTCTATTTTTTTCCCAGAAACCCTATCTAATGATCCTGGCTCCATAGGAAAAGAAGAATGAGAACTCAGTTGATTTTTAACCTTTCCATGCAAAAAATAAAAAGTACCCAAAACAAATTGGTTATTTCTTCTCACTTTATAATATCTTATATGTAAGAAACACACACATAAGGACACAGCTACCAACATGTTTCACTGTAGGCACTATGCATATTTGGATATTCAATTCTTTAAGCACATGTTGCCTGCAGTGAAACATGGTGGTAGAAGTGTCCTAATGTCGAGCAGGTCTGCCTGAGTGCTCCTGATGTCGAGGAAGCAACATTTCATTGATGGTATATTGAATTCATAGATTTACTGCTCTATAGTGAAAAAGATGAGGCAATCATCACTCCGTGCCATTGGTATACGTTCACTTTTCCAGTATGACAATGATCCGAAACACACATCTGTTGCATTTCTGAAGAAGAACAAGATGAAAGTGATTCAGTGGTCAAGTGTCTCCTGATCTAAACCCAACCGGAACACTTATAGGGAATTTTCACAAGTTGAGTATCACTTTCCATCCAGCATACAGGCTCTAAAAGAGGTCGTTCTTGAAGAATGGAAAAAGACAGAAGTTGCAACTTGCAATATGCTGCCAACTTGTTCATTCTATGCTTAGAAGACTGGGTGCTGTTCTTAACCCCTTTAGCCCCGAGGGTGGTTTGCACTTTAATGACCAGGCCAATTTTTACAATTCTGACCACTGTCAGTTTATGAGGCAATAACTCTGGAATGCTTCAACGGATCCCACTGATTCTGAGATTGCTTTTTCGTGACATATTGTACTTCATGATAGTGGTAAAATTTCTTTAATATGACTTACATTTATTTGTGAACAAAAGGAAATTTGGCAAAGATTTGGAAAATTTTGCAATAAATAACATTTCCCACATGTCTACTTTACATCAGTACAATTTTGGAACCAACATTTTTTTTGTTAGGAAGTTATAAGGGTTAAAAGTTGACCAGCGATTTTTCATTTTTCTGACAAAATTTACAAAACTATTTTTTTAGGGACCACATCATATTTGAAGTCACTTTGAGGGGCCTTTATGACAGAAAATACCCAAAAGTGACATCATTCTTAAAACTGCACCCCTCAAGGTGCTCAAAACCACATTCAAGAAGTGTATTAAACCTTCAGGTGCTTCACAAGAATTTTTGTAATGTGGAAGAATAAAATGAACATTTAACTTTTTTTCACAAAAATGTTACTTTAGACCCCAATTTTTTTATTTTCACTAGGAAAAAGGGGACCCCAAAATTTGCTGTAAAATTTCTCCTGAGCATGCAGATACCCAATAAGTGGGGGAAAACCACTGTTTGGGAGCACGGCAGGGTTTGGAAGGGAAGGAGTGCCATTTGACTTTTTGAATGTAAAATTTGCTTGAATAATTAGCGGATGCCATGCTGTGTTTGGAGAGCCCCTGATGTACCTAAACAGTGGAAACCCCTAACAAGTGAAACCATTTTGGAAACTAGATCCTTCAGGGAACTTATCAAGATGTGTGGTGAGCACCTTGAACTCCCAGGTGCTTCACAGAAGTTTATAACATTGAGCTGTAAAAATAAAATTGTAAAATTTTTCTCACAAAAATATTTTTCAGCCCCAAATTTTGCATTTTCCTAAGGGTAACAGGAGAAATTGCACCACACCATTTGTTGTGCAATTTCTCCTGAGTAAGCTGATACCCCATATGTGGGATAAAACCACTGTTTGGGTGCACGGCAGAGTTTGGAAAGGAAGGAGCGCAATTTGACTTTTTGAATGTAAAATTTGCTTGAATAATTAGAGGATGCCATGTTGCGTTTGGAGAGCTCTTGATGTACCTAAACAGTGGAAATCCCCCATAAGTGATACCATTTTGGAAACTAGACCCCTCAGGGAACAAATATAGATGTGTTGTGAGCACCCTGAACCCCCAAGTGCTTCACAGAAGTTTATAACATGGAGCCGTGAAAATAAAAAAATATAACTTTTTCCACAAAAATGATATTTTAGCCCCAATTTTTTTATTTTCACAACGGTAAATGGACTCCAAAAACTTTTGTGCAATTTCTCCTGAGTACACTGATACCCCATATGTGGGGAAAATACACTGTTTGGGCGCACGGCAGGGTTCAGAAGGGAAGGAGCACTGTGTGACTTTTTGAACGCAAAATTGGTTGGAATTGAGAGCGGACACCATGTCGCGTTTGGAGAGCCCCTGATGCACCTAAATAGTGGAAACCACATTTTGGAAACTATACCCCTCAAGGATTTTATCAAGGGGTATAGTGAACATTTTGAACCCAGAGGTACAACCCAGAATTTGATAACATTAAGTCATCATATTGAATAAGTTGTCATTAGTCTTGAGCGCAAGTGCTCGCTACTTGAGTTTGTATAGGTTACTCGGGTATGCACCATGTATCGTGGGTGTTCGAGTGACATGCTCGAGTCCCCGCCCTGCATGTTTCATGGTTGTTAGACACCCAAAAAAACATGCAGGGATCGCTCGTGCATGGTAGGCAATCCATGCAACTTTTTTTGGCCACTAAGCATATGGGGCGAAGACTAGAGCATGTCACTCGAGCACTCACGATACTCGGTGCATACCCGAGCACCCGCTGCAAACTCAAGAAGCGAGCACATGTGCCCAACACTGGTCGCCATATTGTCATAAATTTTTTGTCTTTACTTTTGAAAAAATCCTAACTCTAGCACAACCCTAACCCTAGCACAACTCTAACCCTAGCACAACCCTAACCCTAACCCTAGCACAACCCTAACCCTAGCACAACCCTAACCCAAGTTATTGCATTGCCATATTTTAAGAGCTATCATTTTTCCATATTTCTGCCGCAGAGTCATGTAAGGGCTTGTTTTTTGCGGGACGAGTTGACGTTTTTATTGGTATCATTTTCGAGCACATGACATTTTTTGATCGCTTTCTATTCCGATTTTTGGGAGTCAGAATAAACAAAAACCAACAATTCAGGAATTGTTTTTTTGTTTTTTTTCTATGCCGTTCTGCGTGTGGTAAAATTGATAAAGCAGCTTTATTCTTCGGGTCAGTACATTTACATCGGTACCACATTTATATAGTTTTTTTGATGTTTTGGCGCTTTTACACAATAAAAACTTTTTTATAGAAAAAAGATTTTTTTTGTATCGCTTTATTCTGAGAGCTAAAACTTTTTTATTTTTTGGCTGATGGAGCTGTATGGCGGCTTGTTTTTTGCAGGACAAGATGACATTTTCAGGGGTACCATTTTTGTTTACATTCATCTTTTTGATCGCGTTTTATTCCATTTTTTGTTTGGCGGTATGATGATACAGCATCGTTTTTTGCTTTGTTTTTTTATTTATTTTTTTTACCTTATTCACTAAAGGGGTTAACTAGTGAGACAGTTTTATAGGTAAGGTCGTTCTGGACGTTGCAATACTAAATATGTGTACTTTTATTGTTTTTTTTTTTTTTCATAATAATATTTATTTATGGGTACAGTATATTTTTATCTTTTAAGAATTATTTTTTTCATTTTTTTTTTAATATTTTTACAATTTTTTTTTCACTTTCTGACACTTTTTTTTACTTGTTAACTATGTCCCACTATGGAACTTTCACTTTTTGAGCCTGATCGCTTATATAGCATAAAGATGCAGTAGCATCTCTATGCTATATACAGCCTGTCAGCGCTGCATGCAGAACTTCTAACCTCCTGGTGACTCGGATGTTGTCATGACGACATCGGGTCACCATGACAAAATCCGGGACCCGGCTCAGACAGCGCAGGACACCGGAGAGGAGGTAAGTAACTGTCCTTACCTCCCCTTCCTCCCAGAATGCTGCAATTGAATTTACCTCCCCTTCCTCCCAGAATGCTGCGATTGCATTTCGGAGGTTAATGTGCCAGCAGCGGTGCTTGACTGCTCCTGGCACATAGCACCAGGTTTCAGCTGTGACAATCAGTTGACACCCGGCTGCGATCGCCCCGCACCGCTTGTGTGCGGGTGCGATCGCATTATGCGTAATAGTACGTAGCTGGTCCATAAGGCCCAGGGCGCAACTACGTACTATTACTGACGTCATCAGAAAGGGGTTAAAAATCGTGGAGGTCATGCAAGATACTAGATATCTAAGTTTTTGATGTGGGGTGTATTCATTTTTGCATCAATTAATTTGAGTAAAACTGAAGATTTTGGAATAAAAGTTATATCATTAACATTACTTTCATGTTATGGGTTAAAACAAATGTTCTATGAAGCTCAGTCTTGTCAAAGTTTTGGAAATTATCCTAATATTCACTGAGATGTTCATTAAAATTTTACTTTTCAAATTATATTGGATACGTGTAAAATTTATTCCCCTCCTTTGAAATCACCTTGCGGAGGGCTTCAGGGATTCTATATTGCTTTTGTTCTCCTGCACATGTGATTCCGTCAGGATTCCATAATCACCAATCTGCATACATCTTGGGAACTCTGAAAACACCTCTCAGTTCCGCTGAAGCCATAGGCGGATTTTAATGAGGGCAATCTGGGCTACCGCCCGGGGCCCGGGACTCCAGGGGGCCCATGGCCAGATAGCCCTCATTATAATGTTTTGTGCAAAGACAGGGGCAGGTTTGGCAGGGGGACCGCACTGTACCTGACGCTGGCCGGGCGGCCACATCACAGGGAGGCAGACACGCCCCCTGCACGCTGTGTGCTGCGTCTCCAGGACTGACGTCACACAGCAGCGCCTGGAGCTGCATCATCCTGCTGGAGAGGAGCTGGTGCAGCAGACCTCAGTGGATGGCGGTAAAGAAGAGGTTTGGGGAGGATGTCTGGAGGGAGGAGGGGGCTGCAGGACGCTGCTCTCCTCCTGATGAGTTTGCATAAGATTCCATAGTGTCACTTCAGCGGCCGCTCTGATGGGGCTCTGTATAAGTTATTGCAGGACTTTGACCTTTGCTGCAGATCAGGTCACTCTGGGTTATCGGCTCCAGCATCACCAGATCTGTAGGAAAATTCAGAGTCCTACAATAAATCACACTGGCCCCTGCAGAGCGACCACAGACATCGCATACAGGATCCTACACTGACTGATCAAATCTGAACCTACAGGACATCACATACTACTCTGCTCCATATATGATATGTGAGGTCCTGTGTGTAGGTCCAGGTCTGATCAGTACAGTGTATATCCCTGTACAATATGTCACATCCAGTATACAGATTAGTGCATGGTATACTGTGGTACAGACATCAGATGGGATATAACAATGTGTATAGTATATAACATCTAATGTCTGTATCACAGTATATCATACTAGCTATTTAACTCGTTCTACACCTGGGTGACGAGCATTTTTAGTGGTACATTTCTTGGGCCATTTTTTTCTTTTAAGACACTGTGTCTGCGAATTCTCATATACAGTGTCTTCAATAAAATGGCGCCGGATAGCGTGGTATGCGCATGCACTGACTCCGACACCATTTCATTGAAGTATTGTGCTACAAAATTAAAGGGATCCTTTCATCAGAAATAACGCTATTAACCTGCAGGTTAAAAGCGTTATTATACTTCCCAGCAGCTGAGTGCAGTGAGAAGAAAATGAACTTTATTCTCCTCGCCAGCATTCGGTTTCAGTCATGGGGGCAGTGCCGGTTCGGTCACCGCTCTGAGTATACAGAGCGTCCACTGTAACCGAGCCCCTAGCACTGACTGACACTGGCTCTACATTGAGGCCGGCTGTCAGTCAGGGCCAGGATTACAGTGCTTGCTTTGTATACTCAAAGTAATAACTGAACCGGTGCCGGGCCAGACCCCATGACTAAAACCGAATGCTCCCCCATCCTGGTATATGCTCTCTCCCCATCCTGGTATATGCTCCACCATCCTAGTTCCCCATTCTGGTACATGTTCCCAGTCCCCCTCATCCTGGGATATGCTCCCCCATCCTGGTATATACTCTCCCATCCTGGTATACAGGGCTGTGGAGTCGGTAAGCCAAACCGCCGACTCCGACTCCTCAATTTCCAAGACTCCGACTCCACGACTCCGACACCCTCATACATGGCTCATGTTTAAGTGATAAATTTACTGTAGCACAGATTCATCTCAGCTAAAAGTCTAGACCCTTAGATCAGGAATAGGTCAGACATTTATAGCACATTTCATAACTTTCCCAAATTCTTATGAAAAAATATTCCCCACAAACTGCATTGAGCTACTGTACCCAATTTATTATATATTTTAGGAGTCGGTCCAATTTTTTACCGACTCCGACTCCACTAAAATGGGCTCCAGTCGCACGACTCCGACTCCACAGCCCTGCTAGTATATACTCCCCCATCCTGGTATATGCTTCCCCATCCTGCCTGCTCTGCTGTTCTTCCATCCATACAAAAAAACAAAAAACAAAAACAATCCTACTCGCCTTTTTCCCTCTCCCTTGCAGCGCGTCCTCGAGCTAGCTGGAGGAGTGTGGTGCCGGAGTTCGCACCTGTGCTTGCATGAACTACGACACCACACTTCTTCAACCTCACCAGAGATCAAGGTACAGTATGTGTCCTAATGGCACCGAAGATGGCAGTATGCGGTCAGCGCTTACGCACCCCGTGATCTCCGGCATCACAATCCTTTGTCCTCGTCCTTCTCTCTCTCACATGTAACGTCTGATGTGTTCTTCTCTCTCTGGCCAGACTGCGCAGGCGCATTGCATGCATAATCTAAAGAGGCTTCGAACAGGCGGACACATCTCCGATTATATTATAGATAGCAGTCATGTATTCTCATATAGACTGTACAGGGCCGTACCTAGGAGAAGAGGAGGGGAATGTGACCTGGGTACAGCCGTCAGGGGGTGCCTTCAGGCCACCTCAAGTGGTGGTCAGAGGTGTCTCACAGGCAGCTACATTTTGCCACCCCCAGAGTGGGATTCGACCGTTCTCTGAGCTGGCTGTGTAACTGACAGTCGATCAGAGAAGGGAGCTATGTGTGGGCTCATACTGTATATAGGGAGCTATGTGTGGGCTCATACTGTATATAGAGGGCTATGCGCGGGCTCATACTCTATATATGGAGCCATGTGCGGGCTCATACTGTATATAGGGAGCTATGTGCGGGCTCATACTGTATATTGGGAGCTATGTGTGGGCTCATACTGTATATAGGGGGCTATGCACGGGCTCGTACTCTATATAGGGAGCTATGTGAGGGCTCATACTGTATATAGTGAGGTATGTGCAGGTTCATATTGTATATAGGGAGCTATGTGCAGGCTCTTATTGTACATAGGCTATATGAGGGCTCAAACTGTATATAGAGAGCTATGTGCGGGCTCATACTGTATATAGGGAGCTATGTGTGGGCTCATACTGTATATAGGGGCAATGCGCAGGCTCATACTCTATATAGGGAGCTATGTGAGGGCTCATACTGTATATAGGGAGGTATGTGCAGGTTCATATTGTATATAGGGAGCTATGTGCAGGCTCTTATTGTACATATGCTATATGAGGGCTCAAACTGTATATAGAGAGGTATGTGCGGGCTCATACTGTATATAGGGAGCTATGTTTGGTCTCATACTGTATATAGGGGGCTTTGCGCGGGCTCATACTCTATATAGGGAGCTATGTGAGGGCTCATACTGTATATATGGAGGTATGTGCAGGTTCATATTGTATATAGGGAGCTATGTGCAGGCTCTTATTGTACATAGGCTATATGAGGGCTCAAACTGTATATAGGGAGGTATGTGCAGGTTCATACTGTATATAGGGAGCTATGTGCAGGCTCATACTGTATATAGAATCATAGAATCATAGAATGGTAGAGTTGGAAGGGACCTCCTGGGTCATCTGGTCCATCCCCCTGCTCAAAGCAAGATTCACTAAATCATCTCAGACAGATGTCTGTCCAGCCTCAGTTTGAAGACATCCATTGAAGGAGAACTCACCACCTCTCGTGGAAGCCTGTTCCACTCATTGATCACCCTAACTGTCAAAAAGTTTTTTCTAATATCTAATCTGTGTCTCCTCCCATTCAGTTTCATCCCATTGCTTCTAGTCTTTCCTTGTGCAAATGAGAATAAAGATGATCCTTCTACAATGTGACAGCCCTTGAGATATTTGTAGACAGCTATTAAGTCTCCTCTCAGTCTTCTTTTTTGCAAGCTAAACATTCCCAAATCCTGTAACCGTTCCTCATAGGACATGGTTTGCAGACCGGTCACCATTCTGGTCGCTCTTCTCTGAACTTGCTCCAGTTTGTCAATGTCTTCTTTAAAATGTGGTGCCCAAAATTGGACACAGTATTCCAGATGAGGTTTGACCAAAGAGGAGTAAAGTGCGATAATGACCACGTGATCTAGACTGTATGCTTCTGTTAATACATCCCAGAATTGTATTTGCCTTTTTTGCTGCTGCATCACACTGTTGACTCATGTTCAGTCTATGATCTATTAGTATACCTAAGTTTTTTTCACATGTACTGTTGCTTAGCTCTATTCCTCACATTCTGTATATGCTTTTTTCATTTTTATTGCCCAGATGTAGTACTTTGCATTTTTCTCTGTTAAAAATCATTCTGTTAGTTGCTGCCCATTGCTCCAGTTTATTTAGGTCTTTTTGAAGCCTCTCTCTCTTCTCTAGTGTTAGCTATCCCTCCTAGCTTTGTGTCATCAGCAAATTTAATCAGTTTACCCTCAATTCATTCATCTAAATCATTGATAAAGATGTTGAACAATACCGGTCCCAGGACAGAGCCCTGTTGTACCCCACTTGAGACATTCATCCAACTGGATGTGAAGCCATTTACGACCACTCTTTGACTCCGATCACTAATCCAGTTATGAATCCACCTAACAGTTGCCTTGTCCATTCCATACTTGGTCATTTTTTCAATAAGGATGGTGTGAGATACATTGTCAAATGCTTTGCTGAAGTCAAGATATACTATATCTACAGCATTTCCCTGACCCACCCAGTCAGTGATTCTGTCATAGAAGGAAATTAAGTTAGTTTGACATGACTTGTTAGTTACAAACCCATGCTGACTCTGGTTAATCACTTCATTATTATCCAGGTACATACATACATGTTGTTTAATAATTTGTTCAAAGATCTTTCCTGGTATAGAAGTCAGGCTCACCGGCCTATAGTTCCCTGGGTCCACCTTCTTCCCCATTTTGAAGATAGGAACAACATTTGCTCTTCTCCAGTCTTCTGGGACTTCTCCTGTGTAATGCACACGCCCGGGCTGAGCGGCGTGTGCGTGTGATTCCACTGGACCGTGCCGGAGAGTGAATGCCTGGAGGGGCGTAACTAGGTATTCACCCGATCCGACCAGGGTCGCACGACGGCATACGACGCCAGTGCACCAAGGAGGAACCGAGCAGAGGGACCAGGTGCTACTCCAGAACAGAACCCGGACACGGCTGTTGACCCACACAGGGGAATACAGGAACAGACTGGTTAGACTGGCACACAGACTGGTGGGCATAGGCAGGCACGACTGGTATGCAGGCAGGCGGGTATGCAGGCAGGGGGGTACAGGCAAGCACGGCTAGAGTGCAGACAGGGATGCACTAGCAGGTAGGAACACAGGCGGGATAGGACCCAGTACATACTGGGACTCAGGAACAGAACCACAGATGTGGCGGACAAACACAGCAGAGTGAGGCCCGCCCAGAGAGGTGAGCGAGAGCAGGGCAGGACGAGACCGCCTGGAGCGGTGAGCAAGAGTAGAGCAGGACGAGGCCGCCTGGAGCAGTGAGCAAGGAGTCAGAGCAGAGCGAGACTGCCGGGGCAGTGAGCAAAGGAGTCAGAGCAGAGCGAGACTGCCGGAGCAGTGAGCAAAGGCAGAGCAGGCTAGAACCGCCGGAGCGGTGAGCAAAGGCAGAGCAGGCTAGAACCGCCGGAGCGGTGAGCAAAGGCAGAGCAGGCTAGAACCGCCGGAGCGGTGAGCAAAGGCAGAGCAGGCTAGAACTGCTGGAGCGGTGAGCAAAGGCAGAGCAGGCTAGAACCGCCGGAGCGGTGAGCAAAGGCAGAGCAGGCTAGAACCGCCGGAGCAGTGAGCAAAGGCAGAGCAGGCTAGAACCGCCGGAGCGGTGAGCAAAGGCAGAGCAGGCTAGAACCGCCAGAGCGGTGAGCAAAGGCAGAGCAGGCTAGAACCGCCGGAGCAGTGAGCAAAGGCAGAGTAGGCTAGAACCGCCGGAGCGGTGAGCAATGGCAGAGCAGGCTAGAACCGCCAGAGCGGTGAGCAAAGGCAGAGCAGGCTAGAACCGCCGGAGCGGTGAGCAAAGGCAGAGCAGGCTAGAACCGCCAGAGCGGTGAGCAAAGGCAGAGCAGGCTAGAACCGCCGGAGCGGTGAGCAAAGGCAGAGCAGGCTAGAACCGCCAGAGCGGTGAGCAAGGCAGACCAGGCTAGAACCGCCGGAGCGGTGAGCAAAGGCAGAGCAGGCTAGAACCGCCGGAGCAGTGAGCAAAGGCAGAGCAGGCTAGAACCGCCGGAGCGGTGAGCAAAGGCAGAGCAGGCTAGAACCGCCGGAGCGGTGAGCAAAGGCAGAGCAGGCTAGAACCGCCGGAGCAGTGAGCAAAGGCAGAGTAGGCTAGAACCGCCGGAGCAGTGAGCAATGGCAGAGCAGGCTAGAACCGCCAGAGCGGTGAGCAAAGGCAGAGCAAGCTAGAACCGCCGGAGCGGTGAGCAAAGGCAGAGCAGGCTAGAACCGCCGGAGCGGTGAGCAAGGCAGACCAGGCTAGAACCGCCGGAGCGGTGAGCAAGGCAGAGCAGGGGGGACAGGGCTCTGTTCACACGGAACAGACAGGAAGGGAAAGGCAGAACCAGATACCCACAGGGTACTTGCAGTGAAGTAGCGAGTGGACCACAAACTCACAAACGGAAGTACAGTGACAACGAGCAGGAGTTAGGTACGAGTTCAGACTCTGCAGAAAAAGGAAAGGTACGGACATAGAGAAACACGGGAAAACAGGCTAGAAGAGTATACAGACAAGAACAGACACAGTAGCAAGATACAGGAGCGGGTCTAGGAATGCAGCCCCTAGAAGGCGGGTGGAACAGGCCAGGAGCGTGTTCAGACAGGGCTGACAAGATACAGGAGCGGGTCTAGGTATGCGGCCCCTAGAAGGCGAGACGAACAGGCAAGGAGCGTGTTCAGACAGGCCTGGAAATACAGCCTCCAGGATAGGCAGACAAGAGCACACAGAAGGGGACCTGGCACATTCAGAGTGAAAGACCACACTGAATGAAACACAATGCTCCGGCATGGGTTAATTGGAGCAGCTGGTTTAAATACCAGGTGACAGACAGCAATAGGCTGAGGACGCACAAGGGGTGTGCCTGCAGCAAGTACAAAAAGCAGGAAGTGATCGGGCGCCGCCCTTAAGCAGCAGAAACAGACACAAACAGACAGCATGGAGGGAAGCCAGAGAGACATTCTGGACTGGAGATCAAGTGCGCGCTCTTGCACAGTGGGAGATGGACCACTATACAAGGACGCCGCCAGGTATGTTACATCCTGTTCTCCAAGAATTTTCAAAGATTATGGAGAGTGGTTCTAAAATTTCTTCTACGATCTCCTTCAGTACTCTGGGGTGTAATTCATCTGGACCTGGAGACTTGAACCCATTTATGTTAGCTAAATATTCCCTCACAGTCTTTCTGCTTACAGATAACCTGGATTCTTCTATTCCTTTAATAGGACAGTGAAGATCAGTTGATGTTATATTTTCTTTCTGAGAGAAAACTGATGCAAAATAGGAATTAAAAAGTTCGGCCTTCTCAACATCCTTTCTTACCATTTCACCATTTTCATCCTGTAAAAATCCTATAGCATCTTTGACTTTTCTTTTACTTTTGACATACCCCCAAAATCCTTTTTTATTGCTTTTAACATCTCTTGCAAGCCTTAATTCATTGTCAGCTTTAGCTAACCTGATATATGCCCTACAGGTTCTGCAGACTGCATTATAATCTTCTTTAGATATGCCTCCCTCTTTCCATTTGATAAACATTTCTTTCTTTCTTTTTAGCATGTGTTTAAGTTCTGTGTTCTTCCATCCTGGTTTCCTTAAATGCTTCCCATTCTTCCTACTTTTCGGGATTGTTAACGATTGTGCTTTGAGAATCTAATTTTTAAAAATTTCCCATCCTTCCTGGACATTTTTGTCCTTAATGACATCCAGCTATTGTATACCTCCTATTCTCTTTCTGAATCGCTTAAAATCTGCCTTTCTGAAATATAACATTGAAGTTTGAGTCTTCACATGTCTTCCTCCTCTAGTTTTCCAAAATTCTATAATAGCTAGTGTTGATCGAGCACTAAAATGCTTGGGTGCTCGAAGCTCGGGCCGAGCTCGCCGTGATACTCGGGTGCTCGACCCGAGCAACGAGCCCAATGTTAGTCTATGGGAGACCCGAGCATTTTTGCGGTGGCACCCCCGGCAGTCTTTTAAAAGCCTAACAAGTGCCCAAAACGATAGTGACAGTGCTCAATGACATGGGGACAGCATGGGGATTGCCTGAGGAAGCATTTCTGACCCCCAGGTCACTGCTGTCAACAACGTGGTCAGAGGTATTAAGCCACTTTTACGGGCTCACAATAAAACGTTCAAAAACGAAACTGAACTTTTTTCCTGTGAAATATGTTAAGGAATTTCTTTTCCAGGGTAAAGACTTGTGTATAAGGTAAAATAAATAACCAAAAACAAAAATTCTCCTCCACACCTTGGGCTATGTTCACAAGTAGCATTTTTTATGCGTTTTTGCACTTTTGTATTGCTTTCAACTGTAACAAATGCATTCACCGGGAAATGTCATTTTAACATTTTACAACCTTATCTGGCCATGTGCTGTGTGACACATGCATAAAGTGCTGAAAAGACATGGGAACAGCATGGGGAAGACCCCTGGAAGCATCTCTGACACCCAGGTCACTGTCTAAAAGTGTGCCCATCATAAGTGATCCTTGCAGCATCAGAAGATTAATATCCCCGTGCAAGTTCTAGTCCCAGGGCAGTGTTCAATTGTACCTCCCCCATTCCTTGCAATACAAGCACAAGTATGCAGCCTAACACCCACCCACCCCCAGGCTGCAATACTATACTGCTTGCTTGCTTGCACTTGAAATTGGGCCTTTTAGGCATGTGGAGTAGGAATCTGGTCACCACGTCATGGCTGCGTTGGCGGCCTGGAATCCATACTCAGTCCCCAGCCGCCCGGCGGCCGGGTGTCCATGCTCGGTCCCCAGCCGCCCCTATTTCTCCTTGGAACATCCCCCCACACACTTTTCTTA
The DNA here is from genome assembly GCF_046119375.1 of Phyllobates terribilis. Classification (NCBI taxonomy): domain Eukaryota; kingdom Metazoa; phylum Chordata; class Amphibia; order Anura; family Dendrobatidae; genus Phyllobates; species Phyllobates terribilis. The sequence goes on along the minus strand of NW_027362765.1, from coordinate 595,073,101 downwards.
GCCCGGCCTGCTTTAGGGCAGCATTGGACGAGCCCACCAGTGAACCAGACTCCTCCGGTGGGCCCTGGCATCTCCATCAGGGGAGTTGAGAGTGCCAAGGTGAGGAGCATGATGATGATGACAGAAGTTAGCATCTGCTTTGTTTTCTTTTAATGCAAGTGTAAGTGTGCAGCCTGCCAGCCACCCACCCCCAGACTGCAATGCCATACTGCTAGCTTGCACTTGAAATGGGGCCTTTTAGTTTGGAGGAGGCCGAAGCTGGCCACTACCTCATGGCTGCTTCGGCAGCGAGGTATCCATTCTCAGTCCCCAGCCGCCCCATTTGTCCTGGTGTGCCTTATACATAAGATTAAGCGCGTATACCAAAACATTACTTGTGCCCTCCCCAGTGCATTTAGTGGGAAGGAGAGCCTATTCTGCTGTAGTGTGTGCATGCCAAACCCCTGTTCATGGTACATGCGAAGATGCCTCCCACCCTGCACCTGTCGTTGCAGACTTGCAACTATCCCGTTCAAGTCCTTGTCCCAGGGCAGTGTTCAATTGTATCTCTCCCATTCCTTGCAATGCAAGCGCAAGTATGCAGCCTGCCACCCACCCACCCCCAGGCTGCAATACCATACTGCTTGCTTGCACTTTAAATTGGGCCTTTTAGGCATGTGGAGGCAGAATCTGGCCACCACGCCATGGCTGCGTCGGCGGCCTGGTATCCATGCTCAGTCCCCAGCTGCCCGGTGGCCGGATGTCCCCGCTTGCTCTCCAGCCTCCAGGGGGTGGCCGGGTTTCCATACTCGGTCCCCAGCCACCCCTATTTGTCCCGGTAACCTTTCCCACACTTTTCTTAGCCTGGCCTGCTTTAGGGCAGCATTGGACGAGCCCACGAGACAACCAGACTCCTCCGGTGGGCCCTGGCTTCTCCATCAGGGGAGTGGAGAGTGCCAAGGTGAGGAGCATGATGAGGATGATAGAAGTTAGTATCTGCTTTGTTTTGTTGGAATGCAAGCGTATGTATGTAGTAGCGGCTAGGCCTGAGGTGGTCAGCGTTTTGGCGCATATCCTACCTCCTCCGAGGATTGCTGGATGTTTTCCTGCTACTATCCAAGTTCTATGACTCCCGTTAAAACAAAGCTTCAGGTGATAAATGATGGATGAGGTAGTGGCAAAGGAGAAAGAGCAGGAGGAACAGGGACCAGTCACATCAGTATCAGGCCAGTCAACCAGATATATCTTGTAGGATATGTTTCTGTAACAAAAGGAGCGGTTCGGCTACACAGTTATAGGGCATACAGTGAGTGCAATGCCTACCAAAAATTTCGAGGCACTCCAATGCCCCTTGGAAATGACATGGAGGTCAGAGGGCCTTAACTAAACCTTTTTTTCCATTTATAGCAACTGGGTCTCCTGTGCACTGTTGGCCTAAGTAGTGAATGGAAGGCTTTCCAAAAATTATGAGGAACTGCAATGCCCCTTACAAGAGCCATGCAGTACAGCATATTACAAACATAAGTCCCATTATTGAGGAGTGGGTCTCCCATAGGATTTGCTTATGCCTTCCAAGCAAAAGCTTCCAAAAATTAGGACGGAGCAACTTGCAATGCCCCTTACAAGAGTCATTCAGTACAGCATATTACAAACATAAGTCCCATTATTGGGGAGTGTGTCTCCCATAGGATTTGCTTATGCCTTCCAAGCAAAAGCTTCCAAAAATTAGGACGGAGCAACTTGCAATGCCCCTTACAAAAGCCATGCAGTACAGCATATTACAAACATAAGTCCCATTATTGGGGAGTGGGTCTCCCACAGTCTTTGCTTATGCCTTCCAAGCAAAAGCTGACAAAAATAAGGACGGAGGAACTTGCAATGCTGGCACCCTGGTGGTATAGTGGTGGTGGAGGCTGAGGATAAGGAGAAGAACATAAAACAGCCAAAATGAGGAAGCGTATACCCATGTGTGGGTGTGTATCGGTGCATGTGAATACACCTCCCGAAATAACACAGTGGATTTGACTTTATGTTACTCTGCTGTTATTTGGTGGTGATGAGAAGTCTGGCCCAATCCAGCCCTAGTTCATTTTGATAAGGGTCAGCTTGTCAGCATTGTCAGTTGACAGGCGAGTGCGCTTATCAGTTATAATTCCCCCAGCAGCACTAAAAACACGCTCCGATAACACGCTAGCGGCAGGGCAGGCCAGGACCTCCAAGGCGTACAGAGCGAGTTCATTCCAATTGTCCAGCTTGGATACCCAATAATTAAAAGGCACAGAGGAATCACGGAGGATGCTGGTACGGTCGGCAAGGTACTCCCTCACCATCTTTTGAAACTTTCCACTCCTTGTGAGAGTACCCCGCGCCTCAGGGCCTGTAAGCTGGGCGGGTGTCAGAAATCTGTCCCAGAACCTTGACAGTGTTCCCCTGCCTCTGCTGGATTGGAGTTGCATCTCTCTCGCCTGTACGCCTTGGTTGGGCAACAAACTGTGACCTCTGCTGCTAGCGTGTTCAGATGGGAATTTTTTTAAGAGTTCTGCAGCAAGGGCCTTCTGGTACTGCCCCATTTTTGTAGACCTCTCCACCTCAGGAATAAGAGAGTGAAAGTTCTCCTTGTAGCGGGGGTCTAAAAGTGTCACCAACCAGTAATGACTGTCACCCAACATTTTGACAACGCGAGGGTCACGGTTAAGGCAGTGTAACATAAAGTCAGCCATGAGTGCCAGACTGGTAACGGGCAAGATTTCTGTGTCCTCACCAAGATGACGACTGACCATGCTCTCCTCCTCCTCCTCCTCCTCCTCCCCCCTGTCCTCAGGCCACCCATGCTGAACCGACGGTATGACACTTGTACAGGTACCACCGTCTACAGCGCATAATAGCAGCTCCTGTTCTTCCTCCTCCTCCTCCTCCTCTCCCTCATTGTCCCCCAATGCACGTTGGGATGAGATGAGGCTGGGCTGTGTGTAATCGCCCACTACGGCTTCTTGATCCATCTCATCATACTCTGGCTGCAATGCCTCCTCTTTAATTCTCTGCAGAGAGCATTGCAAAAGACAGACAAGTGGGATGCTGACACTAATGATGACATCATCGCCACTCACCATCTTGGTGGCCTCCTCAAAGTTTGTCAGGATGGTACATATGTCAGACATCCAGGTCCACTCCTGAGGTCTTATGTGTGGAGTCTGACCTGAATATCGACGGCCTTGTTGTATCTGGTACTCCACAACTGCTCTCTTCTGCTCACAAATCCTTTGCAACATGTGGAGGGTAGAGTTCCAACGTGTGGGGACATCACACACCAGTCGGTGTGCCAGAGCTGCAAACGCTGCTGCAACACAGCAAGGGCGGCGGAAGCTGTAGCCGACTTGCGAAAATGAGCTGACAGGCGGCGTACTTTCACGAGCAGATCTGGCAACTCGGAGTACGATTTAAAAAACCGCTGAACCACGAGGTTAAGCACATAAGCCAGGCATGGTACGTGTGTGATCTCACCTCGCCTCAGAGCCGCCACCAGGTTACGGCCATTGTCACACAAGACCATGCCGGGATGTAGGTTAAGCAGTCTCAGCCACAGATCTGCCTGCTCTTTCACAGCTGTCCACAACTCACAAGCAGTGTGAGGTTTATCACCAAAGCTTATGAGTTTCAGCACAGCCTGTTGCCGCTTGGCGGAGGCAGTACTGCAGTGCTTCCAGCTTGTAACTGATGTGGTGATATCTGAGATGGAGGCTGAACATGAGGAGGAGGAGGAGGAGGAGGAAGATGATGCGCAGGAGCTATACACTGTGGGGGCAACTATGACTGACATAGGGCCCACAATCCTCGGTGTGGGGAGGACATGTTCCGTCCCAAGTTCCGACTGGGTCACGATTTCCACTATGTTTACCCAGTGTGCCGTCAGAGAGATGTACCTTCCCTGGCCACAAGCACTTGTCCACGTGTCCGTTGTCAGGTGGACTCTCCCAGTAACTGCGTTGTTGAGGGCACGGCAGATGCTTTGGGACACGTGCTTGTGTAGTGCGGGGATGGCACACCGGGCAAAATAGGACCGAGTACCGAGGGACGGCCACCGCCATAAGATTGCGGAAGGATTCCGTCTCCACCAGCCTTAAAGGCAGCATTTCCAATGCAAGCAGTCGTGAAATGTGCGAATTTAGGACTGTGGCCTGTGGGGCGTTAGCTGCGAATTTCCGTTTTCGTTCAAAGGTCTGGGATATGGACAATTGAACGCTGCGGTGGGACGTGAACATGGATGTTGATGCTGTTTCTTGAGAAACTGCCATAACAAGTGAAGACTGAGAGGAGGGGGCATCTTTACATGCAGTATGGACAGGGGATTGCCTTGCACGCACAACAGGGGGTTCTATTGCACGCACAACAGTGGAAGAAGCAGTGGTGACACCCGCTGACACTGGTCGTGGTCCCTGTGTTTCGCCCCACAAACTTGGGTGCTTTGCTGCCATGTGCCTGATCATGCTGGTGGTGGTCAGGCTGGTAGTTTTGTCACCCCTGCTGATGCTGGCATGGCAGGTGGAACATATGGCCTTTTTGGGGTTATCAGCAGAGTCTTTAAAAAAATTCCAGACTCTGGAAGACCTACCGCTTGCACTGGCAACGTCCCTCGTGTTGGTGTTACGGGGAACGGTTGCCCGCCTTCTGTCTGCGGCCACCACACTGCTTCTTCCCGCCTGTTGGGGTACTCTGCCTCCCTCCCCCTGTGTGCTGCTGGCCTCACTCTGCATGTCCTCCTGCCACATTGGGTCAGTTACTAGATCATCCACCACCTCCTCCTCTTCCACTTGCGCACCACGATGCTCCTCCTCACTTCCTGGCAATTGTGTCTCGTCATCGTCCACCTCTTGTGACAAATTGCCAGCGTCGACTTCCTGTGGCCGTGGCTGTTCAAATATTTGGCCATCGCTACATGGGATCTCCTCTTCCACCACTTCAAGCGTATCAGGCGAGGGGCACAAATATGGAAATGGACCAGTGAACAGCTCTTCAGAGTGTCCAACTGTGGGATCAATTGCTGTCTGACGACACTCGGCATGGTGGGAGGAAGGAGCATCAGGGTGAAGAGGAGTATGCGGTCGAGACTCACGGCTACTAAGAGTTGACCGTGTGGAAGACAGACCGGAGGTGGTGGTGCCCAGGTAACTGGAAGTATTATCTGCTATCCAATTAATAACCTGTTCACACTGATCAGTTCTCAATACTGGTGTTGTTCTGTGCTTCCCTAGTAATTCGGTCAAGAAGTGGGAGCGAGAAGATGTGGCTGTTGGTTGTGGCACATTTTCACCTTGGCCACGGCCCCGTCCTCTGCACGAACCATAACCAGAACGTCCAGTTCCACGTCCCTTGCCACGCGCCTTGACCATTGTAAAGGAAGTAAAATAGCTTACACTTGCACTATCAATGGAAAAAGGGTAATAAAAAGTAGATTAGAACCGTGGAAGAGGAAAACCACAGTTCTATTTCTCTGGCCTACACCCAAGTCTTATAAACAATTTGAACAATCAGGGAGAAGCTATTACTGTTTTTCTTTACGTAAAAAATACCAAAACCTGAATAATAGAGATTTTTTACCGTGGGATGGCAAAACCACAGTTATTGTTTACTGGGGTATACCAGACTTTTTTAAATATATAGATTTGCGGCTGAACAGTGAGCGACACACTCAAACTGTGTTTTTTTAGATACCAAAGGCCCAAAACTGGATAGTACAGAGATTTGACCCGTGGAACTGCAAAACCACACTGAGATTTGTCGGGCCTACACCAGACTATTTTCAACAGATATATTTTTGTGTCACAACAGTCAGGAGACATTACTGTTTTTCTTTACGGAAAATATACCAAAACCTGAATAATAGAGATTTTTTACCGTGGGATGGCAAAGCCACAGTTATTGTTTACTGGGGTATACCAGACTTTTTTAAATATATAGATTTGCGGCTGAACAGTAAGCGACACACTCAGACTGTTTGTTTTTTAGATACCAAAGGCCCAAAACTGGATAGTACAGAGATTTGACCCGTGGAACTGCAAAACCACACTGGGATTTGTCCAGCCTACACCAGACTATTTTCAACAGATATATTTTTGTGTCACAACAGTCAGGAGACACTACTGTTTTTCTTTACGGAAAATATACCAAAACTTGAATAATAGAGATTTTTACCATGGGATGGCAAAACCACAGTTATTGTTTACTGGGGTATACCAGACTTTTTTAAATATATAGATTTGCGGCTGAACAGTGAGCGACACACTCAAACTGTGTTTTTTTAGATACCAAAGGCCCAAAACTGGATAGTACAGAGATTTGACCCATGGAACTGCAAAACCAGACTGGGATTTGTCGGGCCTACACCAGACTATTTTCAACAGATATATTTTTGTGTTACAACAGTCAGGAGACACTACTATTTTTCTTTACGGAAAATAAACCAAAACCAGAATAATAGAGATTTTTTACCGTGGGATGGCAAAACCACAGTTATTGTTTACTGGGGTATACCAGACTTTTTTAAATATATAGATTTGCAGCTGAGCAGTGAGCAACACACTCAAACTGTGTTTTTTTAGATACCAAAGGCCCAAAACTGGATAGTACAGAGATTTGACCCATGGAACTGCAAAACCACACTGGGATTTGTTGGGCCTACACCAGACTATTTTCAACAGATATATTTTTGTGTCACAACAGTCATGAGACATTACTGTTTTTCTTTACGGAAAATATACCAAAACCTGAATAATAGAGATTTTTTATCGTGGGATGGCAAAACCACAGTTATTGTTTACTGGGGTATACCAGACTTTTTAAAATATATAGATTTGTGGCTGAACAGTGAGCGACACACTCAAACTGTGTTTTTTTAGATACCAAAGGCCCAAAACTGGATAGTACAGAGATTTGACCCATGGAACTGCAAAACCAGACTGGGATTTGTCGGGCCTACACCAGACTATTTTTAACAGATATATTTTTGTGTTACAACAGTCAGGAGACACTACTATTTTTCTTTACGGAAAATATACCAAAACCAGAATAATAGAGATTTTTTACCGTGGTATGGCAAAACCACAGTTATTGTTTACTGGGGTATACCAGACTTTTTTAAATATATAGATTTGCGGCTGAGCAGTGAGCGACACACTCAAACTGTGTTTTTTTAGATACCAAAGGCCCAAAACTGGATAGTACAGAGATTTGACCCATGGAACTGCAAAACCACACTGGGATTTGTTGGGCCTACACCAGACTATTTTCAACAGATATATTTTTGTGTCACAACAGTCATGAGACATTACTGTTTTTCTTTACGGAAAATATACCAAAACCTGAATAATAGAGATTTTTTATCGTGGGATGGCAAAACCACAGTTATTGTTTACTGGGGTATACCAGACTTTTTAAAATATATAGCTTTGTGGCTGAACAGTGAGCGACACACTCAAACTGTGTTTTTTTAGATATCAAAGGCCCAAAACTGGATAGTAGAGAGATTTGACCCGTGGAACTGCAAAACCACACTGGGATTTGTCGGGCCTACACCAGACTATTTTCAACAGATATATTTTTGTGTCACAACAGTCAGGAGACACTACTGTTTTTCTTTATGTAAAAAATACCAAAACCTGAATAATAGAGATTTTTTACCATGGGATGGCAAAACCACAGTTATTGTTTACTGGGGTATACTAGACTTTTTTAAATATATAGATTTGCGGCTGAACAGTGAGCGACACACTCAAACTGTTTTTTTTTTAGATACCAAAGGCCCAAAACTGGATAGTACAGAGATTTGACCCGTGGAACTGCAAAACCACACTGGGATTTGTCGAGCCTACACCAGACTATTTTCAACAGATATATTTTTGTGTCACAACAGTCAGGAGACACTACTGTTTTTCTTTACAGAAAATATACCAAAACCTGAATAATAGAGATTTTTTTACCGTGGGATGGCAAAACCACAGTTATTGTTTACTGGGGTATACCAGACTTTTTTAAATATATAGATTTGCGGCTGAACAGTGAGCGACACACTCAAACTGTGTTTTTTTAGATACCAAAGGCCCAAAACTGGATAGTACAGAGATTTGACCCGTGGAACTGCAAAACCACACTGGGATTTGTCGGGCCTACACCAGACTATTTTCAACAGATATATTTTTGTGTCACAACAGTCAGGAGACACTACTGTTTTTCTTTACGGAAAATATACCAAAACCTGAATAATAGAGATTTTTTACCGTGGCATGGCAAAACCACAGTTATTGTTTACTGGGGTATACCAGACTTTTTTAAATAGATATATTTGCGGCTGAACAGTGAGCGACACACTCAAACTGGTTTTTTTTTAGATACAAATGGCCCAAAAGTGTATAATACAGAGGTTTGAACCGTGGAAGTGCAAAACAACACTTCTGTTTCTCTAGCCTACACCTGACTATTTTCAAGAGATATATTTGTGTCTGAAAAATCAGAGACACGCTTTTTTTTTTTGGGTGGGGGACACCAAAAGGTTAATAAGACGGGTATTTGTACAGTGTGAAGGAGGAAAAAAAAGAGGATTTAGATGAAAAAAAAAAGGATTTTTCCTGTCCCCTGAGAATTGGAGCTAAGTCCAGCAATTTCAGCAACAGGAGCAGCACACAGGACTGTAATGCAGCGTTTGCTGGTATAACCACTGCGTCTCCTATACAGCCTGCCTGCCTGATATCTGGGATGGATATTAGTCCTGAGAAGGTCTGTTTGTTTGATCTGGCAGCCTTTACAGACCCTACACTAACTATTTCGCAGTTTATATCTCTCCCTAAATCAGCAGCGCTGTCCCTACACTGTCTGATCCGGAGCGACTGTGTCCAAGATGGCAGTGCCCGGTTTTAAATACTCGAGGTGACGCTGTGCGGCCAGCCAATCACTGTAATGCCCACAACCAACATGGCTGCGGCATTACAGTGACTGGCTGGCAATCCCTGCATGTTCATTGGCTCTGTAAAGAGCGCCAAACATGCAGGGCGGAGACCTGAGCTCCCGCCCGAGTAACCCGGAAATGCTCGGTGCTCGCCGAACATCCCGAGTAGTGTGATGCTCAGGCGAGTATCGAGCAGTGTCGAGCATGTTCGCTGAACACTAATAATAGCATGATCGCTGCCTCCTAGGGTCCCAGCCACTTTTACCTCCTCAAAAGTGTTGAGCGAGTATGTTCTGTTAACCCTTTCGCCGAGTACGCTCGGGCCGAGCATCGAGTATTTATAGCTGCTCGGTGATATGTTTGAATCACTCCCGTGTGCATGATTTGCAACTGTTTGACAGTTTTATTACATGGGAGGAATGTCTATTTCTTACACATTCCTCACAAGTAATAAAACTGTCAAACAGTTGCAAATCATGCACACGGGAGTGATTCAAGCATATCACCGAGCAGCTATAAATACTCGATGCTCGGCCCGAGCGTACTCGGCGAAAGGGTTAACAGAACATACTCGCTCAACACTACTCCTCAACCATTTCCTCCTTGTTTATAAGGATTAGATCCAAAGTAGCAGATCCCCTTGTTTTCTCCCCTACCTTTTGGAAGATAAAGTTGTCAGCAAGAGAGGATAAGAATTTGCTTGACCTGTTAGTTTTACTTGAGAGAGATTCCCAACAAATGTCTGGATAGTTGAAATCTCCCATGACCACTACGTCATATTTTTTGGAGAACTTGGTCATTTGATACATAAAGAGTTCATCCATATGTTCAGCTTGCCCAGGTGGCCTGTAGTAAATACCTACAATGGTGTCCTTTCCGTTGTTCTCTCCTTGTATTCTTACCCAAACAGTTTCCACAGAACTCCCAGTCTCTGAAGCTTCAATCTCTGTGCAGATATACGCTTTTCTAACATACAATGCGACACCTCCTCCTCGTTTATCAAGTCTGCTTCTTGCAAATAAGTTGTATCCTTTTAGCCTTGTATTCCAATCATGTGTATCGTCCCACCAAGCTTCAGTGATTTCAATGACATCATATTTCTTTTCCAGAATTAGTAGTTCCAATTCTCCTTGTTTGTTGCCCATGCTTTGTGCATTTGTATAAAAACATTTTAGTTTGTGATTGGTTTCTCTTCCTCCCATATTTTTTTTATTTAGATTTATTTGTCTTTGTTCTTCCTTTCCACTTCCAATAGCAGAGATCTCAATAGTATTTGTCAGCTGTATAGCTTTTTCTGGCCTTTTGCTTCCCTTCCCACATTGTTCTAGTTTAAAGCTCTCCTGATGAGTGTAGCAAGGCGACTTCCAAATACACATTTTCCAGTCTTCGTAAGGTGCACCCCATCTCTAGCAAGTAGTCCATCATATAGGTAATTCATTCCGTGATCCAGAAATCCAAATCCTTGTTGACGGCACCATCGACGTAGCCAGTTGTTCACCTGTAGAATCTTATTCCACTTCATTGTTCCATGGCCATCCACTGGGAGGATGGATGAGAAGACCGACCACCTGCGCTCCCAATTCTTTCACTTTCTTGCCTAAGTTTTCAAAGTCACTGCTGATGGTTTCCAGGTCCTTTCTTGCGGTGTCATTTGTCCCCACACGTATTAGCAGGAATGGGTAGTTATCTGTAGGTCTGAAGAGTCTTGTTATCCTGTCAGACACATCTTTAATTTTTGCACCTGGAAGACAGCACATTTCTCTTGAGGTTATGTCTGGTCTGCAGATAGCGGCCTCTGTTCCTCTCAACAGGGAATCCCCCATGACCACCACTCTCCTTTTTTACTTCACAACATTTTTCTTTCTCCATCCAGGAGGATTTTGAGGGCTTACAAGGTTATTCATTGTGGGCAAAGTCTTATCTTGCTGTATTTCTTCATGGTTCTCCTGCGTGAGAGCCTGGTACTGGTTCCTGAGCAGTATGGGTGCTGACTGCCTCTCGATCCTCCTGCTTCTGTGGGTCACATGCTTCCATTCCTCTGTTTCGTCAGGTGCAGTTCGAATTTCTTCTTTCTGCATCCTGAAGAGATAATTCTGCTCTGTCTAAGAACTCTTCACCTTCCTTAATGATTTTCAAGGTAATTAATCTCTCTTCTAGATTTCCCAACTTTTCCTCCAACAGGGACACAAGCTTGCATTTCTGGCATGGGAAGTTTGGCTTTTCCACTGGCAAGTCTGTGAACATGTAGCAGGATATGCAGCTCACCAAATGGCTCCTGGACTCTTCCATGTTCTTATTGTTAATGTGTTATGAAAACAGTGAAAAACGCTCCAAAATTCACGCACCTACCGTGCCTTCGTGCAGGCTCTTATTGTACATAGGCTATATGAGGGCTCAAACTGTATATAGGGAGCTATGTGTGGCTCATACTGTATATAGAGGGCTATGCGTAGGCTCATACTGTATATAGGGAGCTATGTGTGGGCTCAAACTGTATATAGGGGGCTATGCGTGGGCTCATACTCTATATAGGGAGCTATGTGGGGGCTCATACTGTATATAGAGAGCTATGTGCGGGCTCATACTGTATATAGGGAGCTATGTGTGGGCTCATACTGTATTTAGGGGGCTATGCGCGGGCTCATACTCTATATAGGGAGCTATGTGAGGGCTCATACTGTATATAGGGAGGTATGTGCAGGTTCATATTGTATATAAGGAGCTATGTGCAGGCTCTTATTGTACATAGGCTATATGAGGGCTCAAACTGTATATAGGGAGCTATGTGTGGCTCATACTGTATATAGAGGGCTATGCATAGGCTCATACTGTATATAGGGAGCTATGTGTGGGCTCATACTGTATATAGGGGGCTATGCGTGGGCTCATACTCTATATAGGGAGCTATGTGGGGGCTCATACTGTATATAGAGACCTATGTGCGGGCTCATACTGTATATAGGGAGTTATGTGTGGGCTCATACTGTATATAGGGGGCTATGCGCGGGCTCATACTCTATATAAGGAGCTATGTGAGGGCTCATACTGTATATAGGGAGGTATGTGCAGGTTCATATTGTATATAGGGAGCTATGTGCAGGCTCTTATTGTACATAGGCTATATGAGGGCTCAAACTGTATATAGGGAGCTATGTGCGGGCTCATACTGTATATAGGGAGCTATGTGTGGGCTCATACTGTATATAGGGGCTATGTGCGGGCTCATACTTTATATCGGGAGCTATGTGAGGGCTCATACTGTATATAGGAAGGTATGTGCAGGTTCATTTTGTATATAGGGAGCTATGTGCAGGCTCTTATTGTACATAAGTTATATGAGGGCTCAAGCTGTATATAGGGAGCTATGTGCGGGCTCATACTGTATATAGAAAGCTATGCTCAGGCTCATATTGTATCTAAGTAGCTATGTAGGGGCTCATACTGTATGTAGGTGGCAGTGTGTGGGCTCATACTGTATGTACAGGGCTATGCAGGGGCTCATACTGTATTTAGGGGGCTGTTTGTGGGCGCATACTATATGTACACTGCTACATTGGGGCTCATACTGTATCGAGGGAGCTATGCGGGGCTCATACTGTATATAGGAGGCTATGTGGGGGCTCATACTGTATATAGGAGGCTATGTGGGGGCTCATTCTGTATATAGGAGGCTATGTGGGAGCTTACTGTAAACTGTGCATAGGGAGTAATGTGGGAGCTCATACTGTATATATAGGGGCTATGTGGGGTCTCATACTGTATCTGGGAGGCTATGTAGGGGCTCATACTGTATCTGGGAGGCTATGTGTGGGTTCATACTGTATCTGGGAGGCTATGTGGGGGCTCATACTGTATATAGGGGGCTATGTGGGGGCTCATACTGTATCTGGGAGGCTATGTAGGAGCTCATACTGTATCTGGGAGGCTATGTGTGCGTTCATACTGTATCTGGGAGGCTATGTGGCTATGTAGGGGCTCATACTGTATATAGGGGCTATCTGGGGGCTCATACTGTATCTGGGAGGCTATGTAGGAGCTCATACTTTACATAGGAGGCTATGCGTGGGTTCATACTGTATCTGGGAGGCTGTGCAGGAGCTCATACTGTATGTATGTGGCTGTTTGTGGACTCATACTGTATGTAGAGGGTTTTGTGTGGGCTCATACTGTGTGAACAGTGCTATGCTGGGTCTCATACTGTATCTATGGAGCTATGCGGGGGCTCATACTGTATCTAGGGAGCTATGTGCAGGCTCATACTGTATATAGAGGGATGTCAGCATACTTAATTCTGATCAATATTAAGTCATACAATTAATATACCGTATTTTTCGGACCATAAGACGCACTTTTTTCCTCCAAAATTTTGGAGGAAACTGGGGGGTGCGTCTTATGGTCCGAATGTTGGGGGGGGGAGTGTATATTTATGTGTGGTGTGGGGGGAGCGGTATCGGTGGCGGAGCGGGGCACAGGAAGCAGCAGCCGCCCGCTGCAGCCTTCACTGTTCCCGCTGCTAAAGAAAATGAATATTCACTGCTCCAGTGTAGCCGCGCTGCGGCTGCTGCTGCTGCCGGCTATCTCCTGTGCCCGCTGTTAAAAGCATGAATATTCAACCTCTCTCCACGCCCATGGGCGTGGGGAGGGGCTGAATATTCATGTCCTTTAATAAACAGGCACAGGAGATAGCCGGCAGCAGCAGCAGCTGCAGCGCGGCTCCAATGTGTGCCGGCTATGAAGGAGAGTGAAGTCACTGCTCCCCGCGCACACAGTCCCGGCGTGGGGAGCAGTGACTTCCAGCAGCTGATCTCTCCATGTGAGCCGCGCATGGCAGTGACGTCATGCGCGGCTCACATGGAAAGATCAGTGTAGGCAGACCGGATGCAGCGCTGGAGGAGAGAGAAGAAAGGTGAGTATGAGTGTTTATTTTTTTTTAATGTGCAGCCTGATGGGGATTTGGGGTGCCATGCATGCCAGGACAGGGATTAGGGGTGCCATGCATACCAGGACAGGGATTAGGGGTGCCATGCATACCAGGACAGGGATTAGGGGTGCCAAGCATACTAGGACAGGGATGAGGGGTGTCATGCATACCAGGATAGGGATGATGGGTGCCATGCATACCAGGATAGGGATGATGGGTGCCTGCATACCAGGACAGGGATGAGGGGTGCCATGCATACCAGAATGGAGGGATGCCAGGCATACCAGGATGGGGATGGAGACCACATATAAAAGGAAGGGGGGTGGCATATATACCAGGATGGGGGATATTGTCAGAATTGGGGGACATTACCTTATACCAGTGTCAGCAGAAGACCCCCTCCCTCTTAAAAGTGCATCATGACCACATTTTTTGCTTAAATTTTTATTTTTTTATTTTCCTCCTCTAAAACCTAGGTGCTTCTTATGGTCCGGTGCCTCTTATAGTCCGAAAAATACAATAATTTTTTTAAATTATTTTGTTAATATTAAGCAGAATTAATTTCAGCCTATTGATTAGGCCTCTGCAACAGTCACGGTCTCTCATGTGGCTCCTCGGAAAAATTAATCTCCCACCCTGCTTTATTATATATATCACTATGTTATGTATAGTGCTGTACATAATGGAAATTTTTTTTCCTCATTCTTTGTCTATAGATGTGATCAAAACATCTGTGTGTTGCTCACATGACCTATCACATGATCTATCAAAGAGGATCATGTGACATGTCACGTGATACATTGGGTACCTGGGGGGGGGTCCACACCTTCTAAACTGCCCGGGGCCCTGGCTACTCTTAATCCAACCCTGGCTAAAGTAGTTCTTGGCACTGTTGTTTCTGGACTGGTGACAGAGTCTCTGCCATGGTAGCACTCTTAGTGTCACCTTTTGGTCTGTTCAGCCAACATGGAGTTTCAACGTGGTTTCTCTGTTGCCGCTGCCTTGATGGACAGCAGCATGAAAAGATTTTGAAAGGGAGAGGTGATCGTGTTTAACTGGCAGATGGGACAGGACTTGCAATATCTTAGGATTTCACGGTGACTTCCGGGGCAATAGAACCTCTGCATGACCCGTTCTTGAATTTTGTCCACCCCTAGATGGCCATCCAAGACATGTGAATGGGCCCTGTCCAACACCTTTTGTCTATAGGGTCCTGGTACCAACAATTGCTTCACTATCTCCTTCCTTACCATAGTAAACCGGTACATTAAGTCCCCACTCAACATGAAATAGGGCAATCTTGTGTCAGCCCCCGACTCCTGTGCTATGATGTTTATAACGGTTACCTTACTGAATGCTTCTTTTAGAGTTAGGTCCCTATGTTGGGTGGAGCCAAAATTTTCTCTGCTGCTTCTTTTTTTGCTGGTGCTGCTTCTGGCTTTCGACCAGGTGCTTGATCAGCTTCTCCATTTCGTCTGACCGTTGTTCCATCCTTACAGCTGCCTCCATCCAAGACATACAGTTTGTCAACAGCCATCACACTTGCTTCCTGGGGATTTTGCCGGCATTCTCTACCAAATGTGCTAGGTCAACTCACTTGCCTTCTCAAAGAGGTAGACACAGGAACTGTTTATATTTAAAGTCAGGCTGGTTTATTGCAATACTCATAAACCACATCACTAGAAAACTTAAATACAGCCTTTGTCCGGCACAAGGTAAAACATAAAGTAACAAATCCATACAATAGTGCTGGTTAGCCCACCTGACTTGGAGTCCAGTTCCATGTCCTTTAGCAAAGGCATTCACTCCAGGAGTCCTGCAACCTCTATTCAGCAAGTGTGAAACAAATGGCTCTCAATTTACCCAGTGAATCCCACCCACGGGTGGAGATATGGAGAGCAGCCGTTCAGCTGCTCCTAATCAACCTGTCATGATTAATCAACTCCTTTTAGTCCTATATGTGTGTCACCCTGGCCTGGATGCCACAAGTGTAATTAAAGCTGTGTCTGAGAGCAAGGTGGAGGTTCTCTGGTCAGGGGAACATTAGCATGCAATGCCTCCTGTCTCAGGCCAGTAGGGGGAGCAGGCTGCCCCTATAAAAGCTGGTGCTGGGGGCAGGGTTAGGGAGAACTTGATGGCCTGTCTCAGCACTGAGACTTGTCCCAGAGCAGAGCAGGGACAGACAGTCGTATTGCACCTAAGAGGGAGTGTGGCAGGAGGAGAGCCACAAGCCAGAGACAAGAGACGAAGAGAGCCTGTCTTGGCAGAAAGAGGACTTAATTTACCAGACTTTGGTGTCTGAGGCTGGGAGGATTCCACATCCCCCAGCAGATAACCAGTCCGCAAGGGACTGTATATTCCTTGGCCTAAGAAGCCTGGAGGCCCTGCCACAACCGAAGGGACCAGTAAAGCCGTACAAGGCTGGGAGCAGAAAGGAACCCACGTCGCAGGCCATACAGGCGAGAATACACGGAAAGCTTGGAAACGTGGGCTGTTACCCTATAACGAGGAGATAGCCAGAAGGAGTGCAGAAAGCACGGTAGGCCTACACCCTCACCCTGACCAGGGCCAATTTCCCCGTTGCTCTCAGACATCCAGGTCCCCTCCTAGCTGGGACTGTTTATGGGTCAGTTTACCTATTTCAGTAAAGACCCTGGACTGCAACTTGTTGTCTGTGTGCTCCTTGCTCCTCCAGCACTATCAGCACCGGGACTCTCACTAACATCACTCCCACCATCCACTACACTGCCCTGGGGCCGCACTCTTCCCGTGGGGAGTCACACTGACGCGCCCCTGGGCCTGTGTCGCGCAGCGTTGCGCACGCGGAAGCTTACCCGGAGCCGGATATTTTGAGGGTTGTAGTCTCGTGGCGGTGACCCGGTCCGTGCCCAGGGAGTCAAACTAAGTGGCGGTCTATTAGCAGTGGATGTTGGATGACTACGCCACCCGTTGAATGCAGCTTTGGAGCTGCCGCTGCAGGGCAGACCGCTGAGGCCGGTGGAAGGATGGTGCAGCGGGGATGGTATAACCCCCAACGGGAGGGGTATGGCCTCAGGGCAGCCGGCGTGGATGATGGGGGTAGCAGGAACCACTCAGAGACGATGCGGTGTAGTTCAGGGTCTTTACTGGTGACAAAGATAGACCCTCCCGGAGTACTGGCTAGCAGTTGGGGCCTGGTCAGTCCTTGAGCAGATGGGATCTCCCCTGGCCAGGCGGAGTTGTAGGCCTCCCAAACTAACGATACTCTTCTGGCTACCTTGCTAGAAGTGAGTATAAGTAGCCCACGTCCCTGAGTGTACCGTGTGGTGCTCACCCGTATGGCCGGTGACTCGGGGCCTTCTAGTAGCTTCCGCTCCACGACGGCGGTGCTGGTCCCATGCGTGTGACCGTGCCTTCAGGTTTCTTGGCCAGAGGACCTGAAATCCCCTGCCTGACGGATTCTGCTGCTGGGTAGGAGTTAGTCCCCACAGCCTCGGACTCCGGGTCCGGTAAGAAATCTTCTCAGTCAGGGCGAGCTCTGCAGCTGCCAGCCCCTGACTCTTTGTAACACTGCTCCCACAGAGCTCCTGTTGTTTCTTCCTATGCTGCTTCTCTTCTCTACTTCTGGCATGGCCCAGGAGCTGGGCCCAGCCGGAGCCACAGCTCCCTGTCAGCCCTCCTGGCTGCACTCTCCCTCTGAACTCTCTAACCCTGCCTCAGCCCCAGGTTTATACAGGGGAAGTTCTTCCCCTCCCAGGACTGGGCAGGAGGTGTGGCATGCATAGGATTCCTGACCAAGAGACCTCCCACCTGCTCTCAGACATAACATTGCATTACTGTGGAAACCAGACCCCTGGGGTGCCACATTCCCCCCTAGTGAAATTTAGTACTCCGGGACTAAACATATTTTTTTAGAAAGACATAACAGGGTATAACAATAATAATACAATAAGAAAAACACATAAAGGTGGTCACGGCATGTCCGCAACTGGGTGCAGTCTTTGAAGGAAACAAAGGTGTCCATTTCACCAAAACAGGGAGACGTAACCAGGTAGGGGTCTGTCCTGCCCCGAGTCCTTAACAGTCTTTTAGTCCATCCTGGGTTACGCTCCACTAACTGTACAAAGGATTCCCGGTAAATCCACCAAAGACTCCCATAAATTACTAGAAACACATAATTATTTACAGGATATGGCCGCTCTCAGTCCTCGGCCAGTGGGGATAAGGATTGGCTGCTCACAGTCCTCAGCCTGGTAAGGGATAGGGGATGGCTGCTCACAGTCCTCAGCCTGGTAAGGGATAGGGACACACGGGGAACAATTCACTAATCCCAACGGGGACCATATTTTAATTAGCAGCAGTCCTTGTACCCTAACGGGTAACTATGTACAGCTCTTTATTCACGCTACTTCCCTTCAGTAGCTATGTACTCTTTGTGCTCCCTCCTGAGGGTAGTCCTCAGACCCGTCCGGGTCCTCTTGGCTTTCCTCGTATTGGTAGTACTGCAGCTCCTCCTCGGTTAGCTGGGTTAGTATCTCTGCGACAGTCCTCCTCCCAGGTGGCCAGGACTTTACCTCCCTTTGGGCTGCCCCGGTTAATTGGGCCACCAGGATGCTCACTTTTTGCTCCTCTGTGAGGGGGTACACCTGGAAGAGGCTATCCAGCTTTTCTCTAAAGTCATGCAGGGTATGTGACTCCCCTGAGTACTGGGGTAGCCAGGCTGCCCCCGGGATATAGGGCATGGTGAAAGGCATGACCCCGCAACAGCGGTGGCGCTGGCGGGGGTTGAAGCGGTGAAGCTCTCCTCCGTATCCGGCATCCTTCTCCCCCCTAGTGGACCGTGGCCTACCTTGCGATGATCCTCTTCCGTAGGCCGCGGCTCCGCAGTGGATCGTCAGGGTTGAGGACCTTCCGTCGCGCTCCTGTGACGTCGGCGTCTGCTGGGCTCCTTCCAGGACCTTACGCAACGTCCGGACGTGAGGCGGGGCTTCAGTTCTCGCGTGCTTTCGGAGTCCACGCCCCTCTTCTTCCCACGCGGCGTCCTCAAGATGGCGTCCAATGGCAGGAAAACTCCACGTATGGCGGGAAGAAGGCTGAAAATGGCGCCGGATGGCGGGAATCTTCACCGATGGCGGGAAGAAGGCTGAAGATGGCGCCGGATGGCGGGAATCTTCACCACTGGTAAGTTTGAACAGTCTTTTTCAGGCACGCAGTACCCGGTGGTTGCGGGCACGAAATCCTGCCGACTACGCCAAAAGTTGACGCACCCCTGGGCCTGTGTCGCGCTGCGTTGCGCATGCGGGAGCTTACCCGGAGCCGGATCTCTTGAGGGTTGTAGTCTCGTGGCGGTGATCTGGTCCGTGCCCAGGGAGTCAAACTAAGTGGCGGTCTATTAGCAGTGGATGTTGGATGACTATGCCACCCGTTGAATGCAGCTTTGGAGCTGCCGCTGCAGGGCAGACCGCTGAGGCCGGTGGAAGGATGGTGCAGCGGGGATGGTATAACCCCCAACGGGAGGGGTATGGCCTCAGGGCAGCCGACGTGGATGATGGGGGTAGCAGGAACCACTCAGAGACGATGCGGTGTAGTTCAGGGTCTTTACTGGTGACAAAGATAGACCCTCCCGGAGTACTGGCTAGCGGTTGGGGCCTGGTCAGTCCTTGAGCAGATGGGATCTCCCCTGGCCAGGCGGAGTTGTAGGCCTCCCAAACTAACGATACTCTTCTGGCGACCTTGCTAGAAGCGAGTATAAGTAGCCCACGTCCCTGAGTGTACCGTGTGGTGCTCACCCGTATGGCCGGTGACTCGGGGCCTTCTAGTAGCTTCCGCTCCACGACGGCGGTGCTGGTCCCATGCGTGTGACCGTGCCTTCAGGTTTCTTGGCCAGAGGACCTGAAATCCCCTGCCTGACAGATTCTGCTGCTGGGTAGGAGTTAGTCCCCACAGCCTCGGACTCCGGGTCCGGTAAGAAATCTTCTCAGTCAGGGCGAGCTCTGCAGCTGCCAGCCCCTGACTCTTTGTAACACTGCTCCCACAGAGCTCCTGTTGTTTCTTCCTATGCTGCTTCTCTTCTCTACTTCTGGCATGGCCCAGGAGCTGGGCCCAGCCGGAGCCACAGCTCCCTGTCAGCCCTCCTGGCTGCACTCTCCCTCTGAACTCTCTAACCCTGCCTCAGCCCCAGGTTTATACAGGGGAAGTTCTTCCCCTCCCAGGACTGGGCAGGAGGTGTGGCATGCATAGGATTCCTGACCAAGAGACCTCCCACCTGCTCTCAGACATAACATTGCATTACTGTGGAAACCAGACCCCTGGGGTGCCACAACACCATCCCAGCTGCATATATCATCAGCCCCAGCGGTCTGCCCTGCAGCGGCGGTTCCTGATGACCGCAAATCCACGGGTGGCGTAGTCGTACAAAACCAACAGCACATAACAGACTACCACTGGCCTGACCACCCTGAGCCACGGAACCGGGTTGCCACTACTACTCCCATCGTTCCCCTATGGCCCGGATCCGAGTGCCCCACGGCCCAGGGGGCGAGTCATATGCACTAAAGCATTACTTCAAGTTTATCTCCCAACCACTAAGTGTCTGACAGCCACCTTACTATATATATATATATATATATATATATATATATAAATATATACATATATATATATATACATTAAATAAATATATATATATATATATATATATATATATATATATATACAGTATATACTGTATATATATATTCAAGATACAGTTATATAATCAATAATATGTAGTGTTGAGCGAGCACTAAATGCTCGGGTGCTCGAAGCTCGGGCTGAGCTCACCGTGATACTCGGGTGCTCGACCCGAGCAACGAGCCCAATGTTAGTCTATGGGAGACCCGAGCATTTTTGCGACGGCACCCCCGGCAGTCTTTTAAAAGCCTAACAAGTGCCCAAAACGATAGTGACAGTGCTCAAATGACATGGGGACAGCATGAGGATCGCACCAGGAAGCATTTCGGACCCCCAGGTCACTGCTGTCAACAACGTGATCAGAGGTATTAAGCCACTTTTACGGGCTCACAATAAAACTTTCAAAAACGAAACTGAAACTGTTTTCCTGTGAAATATGTTAAGGAACATCCTTTCCAGGGTAAAGGCTTGTGTATAAGGTAAAATAAATAACCAAAAACAAAAATACTCCTCAACACCTTGGGCTATGTACACAAGTAGCATTTTTTATGAGTTTTTGCACTTTGGTATTGCTTTCAACCGTGACAAATGCATTCACCGGGAAATGTCATTTTAACATTTTACAACCTTATCTGGCCATGTGCTGTGTGACACATGCATACAGTGCTGAAAAGACATGGGAACAGCATGGGGAAGACCCCTGGAAGCATCTCTGACACCCAGGTGATCCTTGTCGCATCAGAAGATGCAGACTTGCAACTATACCCGTGCAAGTCCTTCTCCCAGGGCAGTGTTCAATTGTACCTCCCCCATTCCTTGCAATGCAAGTGCAAATATGCAGCCAACCACCCACCCACCCGCAGGCTGCAATACTATACTGCTAGCTTACACTTGAAATGGGGCCTTTTCGTTTGGAGGAGGCCAAAGCTGGCCACTACCTCATGGCTGCGTCGGCGGTGAGGTCTCCATACTCAGTCCCCAGCCGCTACTATTTCATAGAATCATAGAATCATAGAATCATAGAATCATAGAATGGTAGAGTTGGAAGGGACCTCCTGGGTCATCTGGTCCAACCCCCTGCTCAAAGCAGGATTCACTAGATCATCTCAGACAGATGTCTGTCCAGCCTCTGTTTGAAGACGTCCATTGAAGGGGAACTCACCACCTCTCGTGGCAGCCTGTTCCACTCATTAATCACCCTAACTGTCAAAAAGTTTTTTCTAACATCTAATCTGTGTCTCCTCCCATTTAGTTTCATCCCATTGCTTCTAGTCTTTCCTTGTGCAAATGAGAATAAAGATGATCCTTCTACAATGTGACAGCCCTTGACATATTTGTAGACAGCTATTAAGTCTCCTCTCAGTCTTCTTTTTTGCAAGCTAAACATTCCCAAATCCTGCAACCGTTCCTCATAGGACATGGTTTGCAGACCAGTCACCATTCTGGTTGCTCTTCTCGCGGTAACCTTCCCCACACTTTTCTTAGCCTGGCCTGCTTTAGGGCAGCATTGGACGAGCCCACCAGACAACCAGAGACTCCTCCGGTGGGCCCTGGCTTCTCCATCAGGGGAGTTGAGAGTGCCAAGGTGAGGAGCATGATGATTATGATAGAAGTTAGCATCTGCTTTGTTTTCTTGGAATGCAAGTGTAAGTGTGCAGCCTGCCACCCACCCACCCCCAGGCTGCAATACCATACTACTAGCTTGCTTGCACTTGAAATGAGGCCTTTTAGGCTTGTGGAGGCAGATGCCGGCCACCATATCATGGCTGCGTCGGCGGCCTGGTATCCATACTCAGTCCCCAGCCGCCCGGAGGCCGTGTGTCCACACTCGGTCCCCAGCCGCCAGGGGGCGGACGGGTGTCCATACTCGGTCCCCAGCCGCCCCTATTTGTCCCGGTGCGCCTTATACACAAGCGCGCATACCAAAACATTACCTGTGCCCTCCCCAGTGCATTTAGTGAGGACAGCCTAACCACAAGCACATGGACAAGTGAATGTGGCCAGGGATGGTCCATCTCACTGACTCCTTCACACTGCGTTAATATTGTAGAAGCCGGGACACAGTTGGACACTGGGATGCAACACATCCTCCAGACATAGAGGATTGCGGGTCCTGGGTCAATCAGGCTTCAACACAAAGTTCAGACGGTAGACAGCAGCAGTGGTCGGCCTCTTACAAAACAAGTAAATTATTCATGATCATGAGGCCATCCATCTCCTTATCTTTCTGTTCCTTGGAATGCAAGTGCATGTATGTAGTAGCGGCTAGGTATGAGGTGGTCAGCGTTTTGGCGCATATCCTACCTCCTCAAAGGATTGCTGGATGTTTTCCTGCTACTATCCCAGTTCTATGACTCCTGTTAAAACAAAGCTTCAGGTGATGAATGATGGATGAGGTGGTGGCAAAGGAGAAAGAGCAGGAGTAACAGGGACCATTCACATCAATATCAGGCCAGTCAACCACACATGTCTTGTAGGATATGTTTCTGTACCAAAAGGAGCGGTTCGGCTACACAGTTATAGGGCATACTGTGAGTGCAATGCCTACCAAAAATTTCGAGGCACTCCAATGCCCCTTGGAAGTGACATGGAGGTCAGAGGGCCTTAACTAAACCGTTTTTTCCATTTATAGCAACTGGGTCTCCTGTACACTGTTGGCCTAAGCAGTGAAAGGAAGGCTTTCCAAAAATTATGAGGAACTGCAATGCCCCTTGAAACAGACGTGGATTACAGCATACTAAAAACCTGCTACCCATTATTGGGGAGTGGGTCTCCCTTAGTGTTCGCCTATGCATTGAAAAGCAAAAGCTGACTAAAATTAGGAGGAAATGCAATGCCCGTTGGAAGAGTCGTGGAGGTTAGAGGTAATTAAAAATAACATTTCAATGCCCCTTGGAAGAGCTGTGCAGTTCAGAGTGGTTTAACAAGACGGTTTTAATGCCCATTGTAAGAGACGTGGAGGTCACAGTAGCTTAACAAGACGGTTTTAATGCCCCTTGGAAGAGACATGGAGTACAGAGTGGTTTAACAAGACGGTACTAATGCCCCTTGGAAGAGACGTGGAGGTCCAAGTAGAATAAAAAGTCAATATCAATGCCCCTTGGAAGAGTGATGGAGGTTACAGTGGAATAAAAAGACAATATCAATGCCCCTTGGAAGAGTGGTGGAGGTCGCAGTGGAATAAAAATACAATATCAATGCCCCTTGGAAGAGTGGTGGAGGTTACAGTGGAATAAAAAGACAATATCAATGCCCCTTGGAAGAGTGGTGGAGGTCGCAGTGGAATAAAAAGACAATATCAATGCCCCTTGGAAGAATGGCATAAATGTCCATGGAGGAAAACAGTGGTCAACAAAACCCTTTCACAGCATCCACCCAAGTGAAGAACACTTTCTTCTTTGAAAAAGCGTGGTGAAACTGCGTCGTCGGGGTGGGAGCAGCTGGTGGTGCAGATCTCCTTTTCTCATAGCTGCAAGTAAGCATGTGGCTAAAATCATTAATTCTAAGCTATAATCATGTACATGGTGATCGCTAAGTACACTTAGCTTTAGGTGAGAAGAATCCTAGCACTAGCACTTTAACCTAATTTATCTTATTCATAGATTTACAGGATTATAATTAGTTTAACTGTGTTAATAGTTCTGGTTAATGTTGATACTTGCACTTTACTATCTATGTTTATTTTTATATTTGTACCCAACTATAAGTATAACCTTTACAATCTATTTATGCATTTTCTGCAGCATCCATTTTTTGCTCCATCTGGGTAATCCCTGTTTGTCAGGGAAATATTGAAAATCTTTCTTCTCTCCTGTCCTAGATATTATGAAAATATTAAGAAATATTAAGGATTTCTCTCTCCCCCTGAAACCTCTCTTCCCTCCTCCCTTATCAACTTTTTGTCAGAGAAGAAAGCTGACCATCTAGAGAACTGTCTGTATGCAAATTAGTACACACATGAGAAGTGGCTAAGAGGCAGATGCCAGTACCAAGAGAGGTGGAAAACCCAATTAACATGCGAGTGTGTTTTCCAGTGACACAGACCTGTGATAAATCTACATCTAGGTGAGAAGGTTGTATTCCCAGAACTTCAGAAGAATTCAACAGAAGTCTTTAGTCTGGCCGGCACAGGTGCAAAATATGGAATATCTGAAGTTCCATACGTCCAATAATAATGGGACCCATATTTTTAGTGGCATGGTCTGCCATGGAACAATATGGATAATTTCCATAGCTGTACGCCCCTCCGGTGAGTGGTAACGCAAAAGTACAGAATGACACAATGCAGCTGTATCATGTGTGGTCTCTGGAGAAAGGTAAATTCATAACAAAAAATATGGTATCACTTTCGGGCTTTTGCGATCAACCAGCAAGAAATTATTGCAGAAACCAGATATGCTAATAAAAATATAAAGGCTGGAGCCCAGCCAACGTGAGATCATCACAAGGGGTGGGCAGGTCTCTCCCTTCGGCATAAAAGACACAGCCAAAGAGGGGGTCAGGGCTCATTGCCGGGGGGTATAGATTCTATAAGCAAAGGATAACGTTCAAAAACGGTCAAATCAAGTGCAGCGCCCCCCCTCCAGCTATACTGAATCGTCTCTGTGATATGTCTAGTATGTAAGCCTTCTTTAAAACCTGCTTATTTTGAGTAACTGTATATTCTGTACTTTAAATGTCCATTGGTAAAATCTTTGTATATTTTTCAGAAACACTGCTTCCCTTTTGGATTAAATATAAAATTTTATAGTTCTGTTTCTTTTGCTCTGCAATCTTTCCCTCCCACGAAGCCATACGCTACCAGAATGCAGGCGTCCGACCCGGACTGTATTTTACTTCAAATTGGGTCGGTGGTGGCAGCGACTAATAATAATTGGGCTATCGTGAAGCTAGCTGTGTTTGTACAGGGTCATATAAACATATTCCATGCGTTGGAATCCGGAGGTGTGTATTCATACGCTTTCTGCTCACTTGCCAATAGCTACGTAGTGAGTAATCGGGATCGTGTGTTCGTGAATCCCTGCTCAATCCTGACAGAGTGATGGCAGTGGTGGGATATTGTGTGATCTCTCCCCGGTGTCGTCTCTGTCGTTCCCTGACAAATTGGTGACAGTGATGGGATATTGAGTGGTCTCCCTGGTGTCGTCCATGTGAATCCCTGACACTGTTGATTTTAATGAATTTTAAACCCCTTCCCAACATGCACTGTATATTTACTGCTCTGCAGGAGCTGCATTCCCACAAAGAGAAGTATTTATATAGTGTGGTGATCACGCGGGTGCGAGTGCGGGTGTCTGCTCTATGTGAGAGCTGAAACCCTGCAGCAATGCCCACAATCGATGCTAGCACCGATCCTGGGCGTTTAACCCTAGTGATGCCGCTGTTAATAGTGACAGCGACATCGCAAGCATTGCAGAGGAAGTGGGTTGTCTGTGCTCCCATCAGCACAACATGATGCAATCACGTTGTGCTGATGGTCTCCATGGTGACCTCGGTCCCAAGATGGCCTCGTTGTCCTTCAGAAAGGTCGCCTGTCAGTGCCTGCTCAAAAGCATTGCAGAGTATTTTTTTAAAAAAATCACAACATAAAGAACAAAGAAAAAGAAAAAATAATAATCCAATAAATACATTTTATCTGTGTAAAAAAAATTCATCAAAAAAGTACATGTTTGGTATCGCCGCATCCAGAACGATCCTACCTATAAAACTGTCCCACAAGTTAACCCGTTCAGTGAAAAAAATAAATGAAAAACAAGGCAAAAAACGACGCATTATCATCACACCGCCGAACAAAAAGTGGAATAAAACCTAATAAAAAAGATGAATGTAAATAAAAATGGTATTGCTGAAAACTTCAATTTGTTCCGCAAAAAACAAGCCACCATACAGCTCCGTCAGCATAAAAATAAAAATTATAGCACTTGGAATAAAGTGATGCAAAAATAATTATTTTTTCTATAAAATAGTTTTTATTGTATAAAAGTGACAAAACATAAAAAAAGATATAAATGTGATATCGCTGTAATCATACTGACCAAAAGAATAAAGCTGCCTTATCAATTTTACCACATGCGGAACGGCATAAAAAAAATCCCCAAAAAACAAATCCTGAATTGTTGGTTTTTGTTCATTCTGCCTCCCAAAAATCGATCAAAAAAGTCATGTGCTCAAAAATGGCACCAATTAAAACATCAACTTGTCCCGCAAAAAAAAAGCCCTCACATGACTCTGTTGGCCTAAATATGGAAAAATTAAAGCTATCAAAATATGGAGATGCAAACATTTTTATTTTGCAATAAAAAGCGTCTTTTAGTGTGTGACAGCCAAACATAAAAACCCAATATAAATCAGGCATAGCTGTAATCGCACCGACCTGAAGAATAAAGTCGTCTAATCACTTATACCGCATGAGGAATGGTGTAAAAAATAAATAAAACCAATTCTTCACCAGCTGTTGATTTGTTCATTCTGCCTCCCAAAGATAGCAGTAAGGGTGGGCTCACATGTATTCTGTGCTCTGCGCTGAGAGCTTACACTGGAGATTTTGGTGTAAATCTCTGAAATACGTGATTCACATGGAACCCTTGGCTGAAGATTCCCTATAATGAAGCAGATGGATGCACTGTGCATGCCGTCTGACCTGTGATCTGGCGGTGCCGTCTTTTTAGGTGTGCATAAAAGCGCCGTCGGCCACAGTTTTGTGCACTTCTGAAAAGAAGGACACTGCTGTACAGAGGCCAGACAGAGTCCAGAGTAACTCTGCTACCTCATTATAGTGAATGGATCCCTCGGGGGTTTCATCTGAATCACATCACTCAGAGATTTAGATGGAAATCATGATGTAAGTGCTCAGCGTACAAAACAGGATAAATGTGATCCAAAATGTTGTGTAAAATGTTCCCAATAAAAGCTTCAACTCCATTCACAAAAAAAGCAAGTTCTCACTCAGGTACGTCATCTGTTAACAGAAATCTAGAGGCTTACACGTTACTGGTAGCACAAAGGCTCTGGAAAAACTAAATGGCTCATCGCCCTCCAAAAGAAATCCAGCGAATTCTGAGCTCGCAAATCCAAATGCCCACCTCACTTCTGAGCCCCAGTGTGCCCAAACCACATTTAGCATCCACATGTTTGACATTTCTGTAGCAATGAGAGCCCACCTAATTTACAGGTGCGTGTCTTCAGAAGTATGAGCTGGGCACAACGTACTGGTCACTACAACGTACTGGTCACTACAATGGCAGTTTGCAATTTTCACTCAGCAACATCCACTGCTGCTTGTTTCTGGAAAACACCTGTGGAGTCAAAATCATCACTACATCAGTAGATAAATTCACAAAGGGGTATAATTTCCAAAATTAAGTCACTTGAGGGGAATTCTTCTCTTTTAGCACGAAGGGGCTTTGTATATAGAGTCTGCAAACTATTTTAGGAAAATCTGCGCTCCAGGAGGCAAAAAGCTCTTCGTCCTTCCTAAGTCTCGCCATGTGGCTAACCAGTACTGCACAGCCATATATGGGGTATTTCTACATTCAGCAGAAATTGTGGGAAACATTTTGGTGCCATTTTTACAGATGTTCCAGTGTGAAAATGTAAAATCTGAGGGTAAAACATTATTTTGATGGTAAACATGTAATTATTTTTTCTTCACTGCCCAATGGTAAAATGCTGTGACACACCTGTGGTGTCAATATGATCACTGCACCTGTAGATGAATTCATTGAGAGGTGTAGTTTGTAAAATCTGGTCACTTATGGGGGGTTCGGCTGATCTGGCACCTCAGAGGCTCTGCCAATATGACATGGTACCCTCAAATCAGTCCAGCAACATCTGAATTCCAATATGGCACTTCTTCCCTTCTGAGCTTTGCACTATGCCTCAAAAGTAGTTTTCGACCACATATGGGGTATCTGCATATTCAGGAGAAATTGCACAACAAATTTTGGGTCCATTTTCTCCTGTTACCCTTGTGAAAATGCAAAATTTGGGGCTAAAAAACATTTTTTGGGGAAAAATGTGATTTTTTTTTTTATTTTCATTGCTCAACCTTATAAACTTCTGCGAAGCACCTGTGGGTTCAAGCTGCTCACCACACATCTAGACAAGTTCCCTGAGGGGTCTAGTTTCCTAAATGGTGTCACTTGTGGGGGGTTTCCACAGTTTAGGCACATCAGTAGCTCTCCAAATGCGACACGGCGTCCGCTAATTATTCCTGCAAATTTTACATTCAAAAAGTGAAATGGCACTCATATTGGGTATCGGTGTGCTGAGGAGAAATTGCACAACAAATTTTGGGGTCCAGTTTCTCCTGATACCCTTGTAAAAGTAAAAAAATTGGGTCTAATGTAAAATTTTAGTGAAAAAAAGTTAAATGTTTTTTTCCTTCCACATTCCATGAATTTCTGTGAAGCACCTGAAGGGGTAACTTATTGAATGTGGTTTTGAGCACTTTGAGTGGTGCAGTTTTTAAAATAGTGTCACTTAAAAAAATGGTCCCTAAAAAAATGGTTTTGTAAATTTTGTTGGAAAAATGAGAAATCGCTGGTCAAATTTTAACCCTTATAACTTCCTAACAAAAATAAATTTTGTTTCCAAAATTGTACTGATGTGAAGTAGACATGTGGGAATTGTTATTTATTAACTATTTTGTGTGACATAACTCTTTGTTTCAAGGGCATAGAAATAACATTTTGAAAATTGCAAAATTTTCAAAATTTTCAAAATTTCCGTCTTTTTCACAAATAAACCTAAGTCATATCAAAGAAATTTTACCACTATCATGAAGTACAATATGTCACAAAAAAAATCTCAGAATTATTGGGATCCGTTGAAGCATTCCATAGTTATTATTTCATAAAGTGACACTTGTCAGAGTTAAAAAAAAATGGCCTGGTCAGAAAGGTTAAAACAGACTTCAGGGTGAAAGGGTTAATAATGTCCAAAAAAATTTACATTTTAGCTATAATCAAGGCATGTGTCTATTCTTAACCTGAGACTAAGAATCTCAGGCAGTGTGATATACTGTTGTGCACAGTATAATTTTTGATAGGTGTGTTTAATAAAGGACTGAGACTGCCTGATCTGTCTTTATGTTTTTTTTCAGAGCCAAGTAGGACAGGGTTAATTCCTAGCTCTGCAAGATTTGATTAGATGCACCTAGTTTTTTACTAGAACCAGAGTCTGTGGCTATGTCCTTATGATCCGGAGCTGGCTGCGGCCCCGAGCCTGCGGACGAGCCGCAATACAACTGCACTTGTTTGGACGAAACCATATTTCCTGTATGAATGCTACTTAATGCCTCCCTAAGAGAGTGACCCCCTACAATTGGTGGAGAATGCGGGCATGAAGTCCCAGAGAGCACAGTCAATTGTAGTGTAAAGATTGAAGGTCCTGGGTAAAGACAGCTACAGCATTGCAAATACAGTCTTAAAGCATGGACAAATTGTCCTGCTGGAAGGTGACATTGAGGCGGTGTCACGGTGTCGCTGGTGCAGCTTAAATGAGCACTGAGAGCTGGGATCTGTCTCTTTAAGTGGAGTTAAGCGGAGGAGAATGGTGTCCAAGTGACGGGACTTTGAAACTCGGGGGGGGGTTTGGTGACCCTGGTAAGGGCCACACTTCCGCATGTGCTAGTTACTGGGAAGGGGGTGAGGGCAATGTGTATCCATGGAGACACCAAGAACTATCCCATGGCCGAGGTCGACATACGCACAGACTTTGGTTCCATATCCCATGAAGTGAGAGTGGTCAAGGACTTGTTTCATGCTATTGCTATTGATTGAGATTTTCTGTTACTCTGGAACTTCTGGGTTAAAGCTGTAGCACCCAGTAGTCCGATTATGCTGCCAGAAGTTGGCTACGGTAACAAGGTCACATGATGTAAATAGTGAATATCCTCTCCCTGTACTGGCTAGAGGGGATTTTGTAGTGTACTGAGTCAGTGCATGTGTAGCAGAGCTGTGTGTCTGCAGAGCAGTATGGTGCTGATGCAAGTGTTGTATGCTTTCTTGTAGTAGTGACTTACTGCATGTTGCAGGCAGTGAGTGTCTTTGTAATATGCATGTGTACGTGATGTGCAGGCAGCAGAGCAGTGTGTGTAATCTGTAGGTAGCAGAGCCCTATAGGCTCTGTGTGTTGGCAGATGGTGTCCAGCCCCCAGGTTTGGTCAGAGCTGGGGGGTATATTGCAGAGGCAAGTAGGAAAAGGGTTATGTCCTAGCCCTGCCACGCTCTCCCGCCTTTAGGTTATGGTTTTCATCATGGCCGGTGGGGTTAGTCGTTCAGGTGATGGATAGACAAAGGTTGTTGGTAACTGGCTTGAGCATATTTTGCTAAGCTGCGTTTAGTGTATTTTATATTATTTGGTGTGTTTATATCTTAATATTTAATGAAGGCCGTGGCAAATATTTATTCACCAATTGACGTGTCGTAATTTTTTATTGTGTTATGTAATACCATATAAAAGGCACATGGAGGCTCTGTGACACATAGGTGCCTTTAGGTAAGCCTCTGCCCTGATGTGTGATGAATTCGTAAGAGAATTGATACTAAACAAGTTGGCTTTGATGATAACACTGCAGTTATATCTACAGTCCACAATGTCCTTCCCTGTAGGTCAATTACACTAATTAGAGCTACAATACAATTAGCTAGTTCACGTCTGTTGTGCGGTATTATTGTGCAGTAGGGGGCAGTATAGTGCTTGGCCCCTTCACGTCTTCACTGACAAGGTTCTTGTTAATGAGACCTTACTGTCATCTGTTATTGTAATGCAGAATACAAGAATACAACAGGTGACACCAGATATTACGGCACAAATTATGTCTCACATACTCCAAAGAAAATCCATATCCCTAATGTGCGTGGCAGTGGCAGGAGGGAGATGTGACATGTTGCTGATAATGTGTAGCGCTGGGTGATCAGAGACAATGATGCGATTTTCGCATATGTTGAGATTTCAGCAGACATGTCGGGTTTTCCAGCCGCTCATGTCATATCTGTAGCCAGTAACTGTAATGATTTCCACGTACGATATGTACAAGTGGTGGCAGAGCCGGCTGTGCAACCTGCTACATGTGTTTGACAAATCAGCTCTTGTTATTCATCAAGCTCGTTAACAAGCTGACTGCAAAGTCCTGATTAATTACCGAAGCCTCCGCTCTCCACCAAATGACACTCACTGTTAGCAATTGACAAAAAGATATGAAGACGAATAGTGCTCGTAATGAACTGCATGAATCAGTAGATTAACATCCGAATGGAAAGCATTACACTATCCGACTAGAAGAGATCTCACATGTCAGTGCCCGGATATAAAATCTGAAGCCTTTAGGATGAATTCAGAAGTCCATAAAGCTGAAGGACGGCCCATGTACGTTCCTTGAATTAAGGACTATCCACAGGTCTCCAGACCCGAATTTAACAGCCTGTTATATGCCTATGAGGCTGTCAAGTATAGGTTAGGAGACCTGAAGCCAGTCCGCTTGTCTAGGTCCGTACATCTTGGTCTGTACTCCGAATAGATGTGAATAGAGTCTAAATATGTTCATCTTTGAAATAAAACTACCAATCCATCCAGGGCTAGTTTTAAACAACGTGTGGCCCATGCGGAGATACTGTACCATAATAGAACAATACAGTCACATTTCAGATATGTTCACACATGGCATTTTTACAGCAAATTTTCTGCTCATTTTTTAGTGCAGCAATAGCGCAGCATTTTACAGTACGAGCAAAGTAAATTAGATTTAAAAAATCTCATTCACAAGCTGCATTTTTTCCAGATGAATTTTTTGAGTTGTTGGGTATTTTTAAAAGCTGGAGAATGTCACCCATTCAAGTGAATGGAAAAAGTGCATTTTTTACTCCGTATCATAAAAGTAATCCTGTCATCAGGTTTTTATATCTCAGCCTAATGCCGCATTACTTTTAAAAATCTGGGTTTACATTTGTGGACTTATTATGCTAATGAATCACAAGTGCAGTGGGCGGGCCCTGCACTTACAGCTCTCTGGCTTTTCTCTCTATTCCCCACCCGATGCCTGTCCCCTATGAGTGATTGACAGGTCATTCATTTTTCAGTGACATGCCTCTACTGCCCAAATCTAGTGCAAGTGCTATTATTACCCAGGGCGGTGCATGCACAGCAAGGTCCTCCTGATAAAGAAGGCTGTCAGTGTCTGCCAAGTTTACAGATTGCACCAGACACCGACTGACCTCTTCACTCCTGCTGATTGTTCTAGTGAAAAAGTAGATCAGTGTCTGATGCAATCTGCATAGTTTACAGATCGTGCCAGACAATGACCCTCTTCTTCATCAGGACTTTACTGTGCATGAACTGCCCCGAAGAATGACGGTGCTTGCAGTAGATCTCGAACAGGAGACCCAGGTCACTGAAAGAAGAATGACGGTGTTAGTTAGTGTCAGACTGAAGAACATTTGGCCCACCAGAGGATTTGATCCTGAGGGCCCACCTTTCTTCCCTACTCAAGAACCCCATAGCAGCTGCAAGGTTTGCACTATGAACTCTCCTGAAGGAGAAGCCAGGGCCCACCGACGGAGTCTCCGGTTCTCTGGTGGGCCAGTCCTACCCTGGTGTTAGTCACTGACAGGAGACAGACAGCAGGCTGGGAGGATAGGGAAGAGAGGCAACAGAGCTGTAGGTGCAATACCTCGCATTGTGCAAAAAAATTGCAACTTTTCAAGTTTTAATGAATCACCCCCCTAGTTTCTCTCCATTTAAAAATCAGGGATCCCCAAATGTATGCATTAAGGTAGAAATTACTTGATGGACATAATGATCACCATTTGCTCATGTAAGGACTAGGTAATTCTAATTATGGCCCTACTTGCTGGTGTTGATTGGTTATCATGACCATTAACACTCTTCAGCTCTTGTTAAAAAGAGGCTAAAGGTAGAAGCTCCAGAAAGACGCCATTAAAGTAAGTAATAATTAGTGAGCCCTAGAGCTTTAATTGCCCAACATCAAAATTTGATTTGTTTTGCCTGGTGGTTCACTTTAAATAAAGGTATATTATATTTCCACTTTACAAGATAACTTGATGGATATTTTAAGTCTTCAGTAAATCACTGACAAGTTACTTATTCTTACACAAATTAACGTACCTTGGATATGTCTCCTACAGAACTCACAATTGCAGTAGTAAACGCTTTTATAAACTGCCATTGGAGCAAATTATTTTCCACTCTGCTGACAGCTTTTGACATTCGGAAAGTTAAGAATCTCCCATTAAGTTTTTTCAAGAAGGACTCGGGGGCAATCTCATCCTGCTTGTTGTGATCTTCCATTACTGTAGACACCGTAATGTTCCCATTATGTCTGATATTTTCTGCCTGTCATAGAATCTAGTTAAAAAAATCTAAGCATTGACTTGAGGTGCATTTACACTGCATGATTATCAGAAATGAGCGTTCTTAGGAATGCCATTTTCCCAATAATCAGGAAGTGTAAGCTGTGGTGTTGTTATGCAGACGAAAGGAACTCCAGAAGGCCACACAGAGATGCTGGATGGTAGGTTTAAACAGCCATACTTTTATTCTCCTGCTTCCGTTCCCTTCTCTCTCCGCTACCCGCGCGCTACCCTCCTCCTGCCTTGTCCCCTCCTCCCCATTACATCATCGTTACTAGGCAGAAACTGAAACAAGGATAACAGCCAACCAATCACAGATGTAGTAACAACATCACATCTCTCCTCTTCTCACAAAACAAAACAACAATAGAACTGGATAACGGTTCAAAAATTCACATTAGTACAAAAGGGTCTTTTTTTTTTTTTTCTTTTTTTCTTTTTACTGCAGAACATAGTCCAAGAGGTGGGCTGGCGGTCTTCGATTTGCCCTCGCTGGATAGCGGTGAGACATCTCAGTCCCAGATGAACTTTCCGAGTCCTCTGAGGTATCCTCCCTTGGAACTGCTGAGCTCTGGGGACCCGGCAGGACGTCATCGCCATCTGCCTCGTCTGTTTCTGGGATATAGTCACAAAGTTTTTTAAAATGTGACACGTTCCTTGTGACCTGGCGACCGTGATCTTGAGCAGTGACCATGGTGCCTTTGACTTGTGTGACCTGAAAGGGTTCAGGATAGTATCGTGATGCAAACTTGTCACTAGGTCTTAGTCTTTTTACAAGGACCCAATCTCCCACCAAAACTTCCGGCGGCTTGCAACGATGACTGCTCTTATCTGCATACCTCTTCATCTTCTGTTTGGATATGGCATCCTTAGTAGCAATTGGTGTTTGAACAGGACTCAGCGGAACGCTCGGGAGTTTGACACGCATAGGCCTGTTGAACAGCGCAGTGGCGGGTGGTACCCCGGTAGTAGAATGGGGTGTAGCTCTGTACTGTCTAAGAAATCTGTGTAGCTCTTGCTGTAAATCCTTGTGCTCCATGGTAGCGATCCTCAAAGTTTTGTTGATTGATTGCATGAACCGTTCCACTTCACCATTGGCCTGAGGCCAGTAAGGAGTTATTTTCCTGTGAGTGAAACCCAGATAGGTTGCGAATGATCGAAAGTCTGTGCTATTAAAAGGTGGTCCATTGTCGGATTTCACTGTTTCCGGTATGCCATATGCCGAGAAGATCTTGTCTAATTTTGGTATAACAGCCCTGGCAGAGGTTGTCGAAACATGTTCAATGACTGGGAACCTCGAATAGTCATCCATGACAACCAGCAGATAGGAGTGATCCGGTAAAACACAGAAGTCAACACTAACAGCAGTCCACGGGCCCTCTGGCAGGGGTGTCATTTGTAAGGGTGCGCGTCTATGGTCAATTGTAGTTGCTTGGCAAGTTATGCAAGTTTCAATAAGTGCCTCTACTTTTTTGTCTAGTCCTGGAAACCAGACTTTCTCTCTCAGTAATTGCTTTGTTTTCACCACCCCTTGATGAGCCTGGTGGGCCAGATCCAGTACTCTGCTTTGAAGCTTCTGGGGTATCACCAGCCGATTGTTACGCAACAGTAGATTTGAATCAGACACGGAGAGAGCATGTCGTGCATTAAAGAAAGCTGTCAAGTGGGTTGTTTGATCTGGTGTTTGGAGGCGGGCTTCAGCAAGAAAATTGCTCCAATTTTTAGATCGAACAGTCTCTATAACTAACTGAAGTTGGTGATCGGAATCCACCGTTTGTTGTATTTCCTCCATAGTCATGGCTTTTGGCACAGAATGTGCAACAATAAAATTGATATGTTCCTCTGCAAGGATAGTTGCTGGGATGTCGTCCTTGGTAGTTTGTGGTGTTGGGTGTCTCGAGAAGTAGTCTGCCGGATTACCAGCTCCTGCCTCGTATCTCAACCGAAACTGGTAGTTCTGTAGGCGGAGCAACCAGCGTTCAAGTCGTGGGGGAGGCTTTGAAGAATGTTTGTTGAAAAGCGGAATGAGTGGTTTGTGGTCACTTATCACTGTGAATTTATGTCCCATAAGGTACAGATGAAAATGAAGGCATCCCCATACAACCGCAAGAGCTTCCCTTTCAGTTTGTGAATAGCGTTGTTCTGTCTCTGTTAAGGCTT
The DNA here is from genome assembly GCF_046119375.1 of Phyllobates terribilis. Classification (NCBI taxonomy): domain Eukaryota; kingdom Metazoa; phylum Chordata; class Amphibia; order Anura; family Dendrobatidae; genus Phyllobates; species Phyllobates terribilis. The sequence continues at coordinate 595,037,085 of NW_027362765.1, read as the reverse complement.
TGCTTGCATAGGAAATGGTAGAGACGTTGCCTGCTTTGGACACTTGTGTGAGAATTGCACCCAGGCCCACCGGACTTGCGTCCACGATAAGCTCGGTGGACTTTAGAGGGTCAAAATAGGCCATGACGGTGTCGCCAGTTAGACTGGACTTCATGGAGTCGAATGCTGCTTGGTGTTCAGTAGTCCATGTCCAAGGAGTGTCTTTTTTCGTGAGTAGTCGCAGGGGTTCGGAGACCGTGACCAGATCAGGTATAAAACGTCCACAGTACGTGACTAGTCCTAGAAAACTGTGAACCTCTGACACATTTTGAGGTTGGCTAGCTGACTTTATGGCAGAAATTTTCTGAGGATCTACTGAAACTCATTGCTCAGAAAAGATATATCCAAAGAAGCTTAATGACTTTTGGTTAAACTCACATTTTGACGGATTGACAGTTAGATTGCAGGCTTGCAGTCTCTGAAACACTTGCTCTAAGTGACTGTCATGCTCCTCTTGGGTTGTACCATATATAAGAATGTCATCACTGACGTTTAGGACTCCTGCTATTCCAGATAGAACCTGACTGATAACGTTCTGAAATATTTCTGCCGCAGATGAGATACCAAAGTTCAACCTCTTGAATCGTCGTAAACCCACGTGGGTACTAAAAGTTGTAATGTATCTGGAATCTGGATGCAACTCAAGTTGATGATAACCTGATTTTAAATCAATTTTAGAGAATACTTTTGCACCATTCAGGTCTGCGAGAATGTCATCAATAGTGGGCGTGATGTGCCTTTCTCTTTGAATAGCCAGATTGGCATGCCGCATATCCACACATAGCCGGATTTTACCAGGCTGCTTTGGTTTTGGTGCAACAACAATGGGAGATACCCAAGGGGTCGGGCCTTCAACTCGTTCAACAACATCAGACGCTTCCAGATCTTGCAGTTTTTGCTCCACAAGTTTGCGGACATGAAATGGGATGCGCCTGTGAGGTTGAACAGACGGCTGTATTGACTGGTCAATATGCAATTTTATCTGAACGTCTTTTAGCTTACCGAGACCTTTAAAGAGATTGGGGTACCTCTGCATGATGTGTTGGGCCGAAGGACCCGTGACGCTATTGACCAGATTGACCAGACCCAGAGATATAGCAGTACTGCAGCTGAGAAGCGTGTCTGCGGAGCACTGTACTACATATACAGTGTCGGTGATGGACTTCCCGTCAGCTGCAAGTTCTGACTGAAATTTGCAGCACAGGGGTAGTGCCGATGCTGAACCATAAGGAAAAATCTTTAGGCTAGTGCTTTGTAGAGCAGGTCTGTTCGGGAGTCGGCTATAGACTGCACGGCTGATGACGTTTACTGACGCCCCCGTGTCTACTAGTGCTTCCACCGGACTGCCATTTATCAGGATAAGTCGCCTTGGACTGGTAAGTGCGTGCAGTGTTTGAGATCCCTCTGCAGTTACTGAGAATAGCTAAGTACTGTGAGGCTCGTGAGTAAGCTGCAGCGTTTGGACTTTTTGTGACCTGGGTTGTACTGTGGGATGAGGGGATTGTGGTTTGGATCTACACACTTTTGCAAAATGGTTTTGTTTTCCACAATTATGGCAGGTCCCCCCTTTTGCTGGGCAGATATTCTGGTGAGGATACGACCCTCCGCAGTTGTAGCAAGTTGCCCCCTGCGTACGAGGCACAGGCGGTCTCTGTGTTAGCTTTGCTATACAAGATGGTGCTTCCGCCTCGCACTCAATGTTCTCTATGAGTTTAGCTTGTTTTTCGGCGGTATCATTTACACGTGCTGTTTCAAGCAATTTTGCTAAAGTCATGGTGGGATCTCTTAGTGCTTGTCTCCGTAATTTAGAGGAGATGCAGCCTTTTAAAATCTGCATTTGGATCTCTTTGTCGACATCTGAAAATTCACAGTAAGCTGCAAGGTGCCGTAGTCGGACATGATATTCATCAATATTTTCTGTTGCTGACTGCTTTAATTGTCTAAACTTGAAGATTTCAAATGCCGCATTTCTGTGTGGGGAGAAGTATTTGCTTAATGCGGCCTTGCTGAGCTCATAGTCTTTGTCTTCTCCAGTATTAGGCAGAGTAGTGAAGATATCATAGACTTGTTCCCCTGCATAATGTAATAGCATGGCTTTCTTCCTGGCATCATCTGATATGTTCATGGCTTGTAGGAATATATCAAAACGCTTCAGCCATTTCTCCCAACATGCTGCTAGGTTAGCTGGGGACTGATGTACATCAAAAGCAGGGAAGGCAGGTAAACAGGCCATTGTTGTAGAGCTGAAATACCTTTAGTTGATGATGAACGCTTCCTCGTCGCCAGTTGTGGTGTTGTTATGCAGACGAAAGGAACTCCAGAAGGCCACACAGAGATGCTGGATGGTAGGTTTAAACAGCCATACTTTTATTCTCCTCCTTCCGTTCCCTTCTCCTGCCTTGTCCCCTCCTCCCCATTACATCATCGTTACTAGGCAGAAACTGAAACAAGGATAACAGCCAACCAATCACAGATGTAGTAACAACATCACATAAGCCAGCTGTCAATCACCCTACTAATGAGCAAAACACTTAGGCCCGATTCATCATTGCCTTTGCCACTGTTTTGTGTCTTTTGCACCTTTATTTGTTTTAATCTAATGCATTAGTCTATTTGCACCTTTTTAAGTTTTTGTCATATGTGCTCACCTGTTTATTTTTTGTTTTCCAATATTTTTTATCTATTATTTATCTATTATCTATTATACTATTTGTTTATCCACTATTACATGATTCTAGTGCAAGGAAGTGGAGGTGCTGCCCACATCTCACCCCCTCTGAAGTTATGTTCTGTGATATAATGCATTGCATTGTTTAAATGTGATTTTTGCTGTTTGACAATTTGCAAGCACTTAGTTGTTGAACTGGCAGAGTTAATAGTTGGGACTAGCCCGGAATGGGAGGGGCTATGTGGGAAGACAGAAGATGACTTTCTGATAGTGACGTAGTTAGAGCCCGATGTTTAGTACATAAAGACCTAAGGTCTGACAGTTGGAGACTGACATGTTATAGTGTGTTGTGTGCAAAGAGGGAGGACATCATAAAATACCTCCTATGGACCAAGGAAATGTAACGAGACATTTGACGGATTGGAACCTAGGCCAGGGAGGCCACCTAAACAATATGGAACTTAACCCAGGGGAAGTAGAAGTTATACTTAAACCCCATTTAATCCTCCATTGAAAGCAGAGAAGGAATTGTATGAGAAGGATATTAGTGAAGAGTTATCTACAGAGAAAGGAAGCTCAATTATGTATACTGAAACAAAGCAATGGTCACCATATTTGGACTTGAAATGTCGTATGGAGAGCAATGAGTGAATATGAATAGCGGTACCAGAGCGCCAATAACAGGGCAAAAATATTAAAAGGACTGATTTATTAATACACACAACACGGTTCGGTGGACACAGCCACCTTCATCAGGTGTGACAAGCAGCAAACAATTGATCCTTATATACATTTGACTAGGTATACAATTACTTCAAAGGGGCGGGGCCAGATACAGAGTGATACCTCTATATTAACCCCTTGAGTTCATATATGCTCAATAGAGTAAAAAGGATTGTTATAAATTAATACCTAATGAAGCATATAGGGTTCTTATAAAAAGGATTCGCTGTATAAAAACTTGTGAATCCTATAATCATAATACTTAATAGGATATATTGTTATCTACCACCCTATATTTTATATTATAAAAAAAAATAATAATAATTTTTACATACAACATAAAACAATGTATAAATATAAAGTTATAAAATTACAATCAGTTTCTATCATTATAATTAGGGAAAAGTAGACGAAGAAAGGAAAGAGAGAAAAAAAAAAAAAATCCCCAAAAAAATTCCCCCAAAAAAAAAAATAAATTGCAAAAAAAAAATTTTTTTTCAATTTTTTTCTCTTTTCTCCCTCTCCTCCCTCCTCCCCGCCCTCTCTCTTTTCCCCTCTTCCCTCCTTCTCTCTTTCCTCCCCCCTCCTCCTCCATATAAAAGATATATATAATAAATTTGCTAAAACATAAAAACAATTATTTAAAAAGTTGTCTTCTCTATATTAAGGTTCAAACCTTCAGGAGACAAGGTTCCCATTTTGAAAATCCAATAATTTTCACGTGTAATGAGACGATTTAGTCTATCATGGTGTGTATCAACTATATGATCACGTGAAAAAGGAGGGAAGAGGGGAAAAGAGAGAGGGAGGGGAGGAGGGAAGAGAGGGAGAAAAGAGAAAAAATTTAAAAAAAAATATTTTTTTTTGGAATTTTTTTTTTTTTTAACTTTTTTGGGGAATTTTTTTTTGGGAATTTTTTTTTTTTCTCTTTCCTTTCTTCGTATACTTTTCCCTAATTATAATGATAGAAACTGATTGTAATTTTATAACTTTATATTTATATATTGTTTTATGTTGTATGTAAAAATTATTATTATTTTTTTTATAATATAAAATATAGGGTGGTAGATAACAATATATCCTATTAAGTATTATGATTATAGGATTCACAAGTTTTTATACAGCGAATCCTTTTTATAAGAACCTTATATGCTTCATTAGGTATTAATTTATAACAATCCTTTTTACTCTATTGAGCATATATGAACTCAAGGGGTTAATATAGAGGTATCACTCTGTATCTGGCCCCGCCCCTTTGAAGTAATTGTATACCTAGTCAAATGTATATAAGGATCAATTGTTTGCTGCTTGTCACACCTGATGAAGGTGGCTGTGTCCACCGAAACGTGTTGTGTGTATTAATAAATCAGTCCTTTTAATATTTTTGCCCTGTTATTGGCGCTCTGGTACCGCTATTCATATTCACTGATTGTCCCTTTCCCCCTGTTGGGGTGCGGTAGAGCTGCCTTTAATCTATTGTTCTTTCACCTGTGGGAGCAATTTAATTAGAATTACTACCCTGGTTTTCCAAGCTGCGCTGCCCTAACCCCTCCGGAACGCTGCCGGGGGTGTTGGTGAAGCTGGGCGTCCATCTCGGCGTTACATGCTACTAACCTGACCACGTGATCCACCACCGAGAGATCAGGATCTGTGAACGCCGCTGGAATTAGATGACAGCCACCAACAGAGCGGAGCTTGTGGAGCTTTACACTGGGGTTGTGCAGAGGTGCACAATTTCACAAGGTTAGTAGCTATCCCCACACCCCTCTAACAATTGCAATACTGAGTCACCCATTGCGCCTTGTTCTCTCCTCTCTTTACCTATGGAGAGCAATGGACTTTCAAGGTTCTAGTGAGGAGTTGTATCGACGTAACTCAAGAAGTAGGGTCCTCATTAGTCAGTTGGGAACTGACAGATTTTGTGTGCGGCTCTAGAATTCCCCATCACAGGGGAAGATGAAGTCTCCCATAATTGTGTGAAGTGCAAGAGAAATGAAGTGTTATTACATGTAACTGAGAAGCGCCCATGACTGCTTAATGCAAGAGAAACCTTTGTGAAGAGATGTGCCTATTATCTGATGTACATAGATCTTATCAAGTTCATGTTCAGTAAAAAAAAGTTTATTTTTTAACTTTGATCTCCCTCACTTGATTGTTTAACATCTGGTTCTGGCCTGCTCGGTACAGCGGCATCATGCAGTCGGCAGAGGCGTATCGCCCAGGAGGTAACAAGAGAGCACACACACAGGCAGGATTCCCATTTTCATTTAGTGTGCCGGGACGTGGAAGATGAGCACCATGCCCATGGCTGCTACCCTGCTCCACGTTACACTATTTTAACATGAAAAATTTGGTGAAAAGGCCTCTTAAAATGCAGTCTGCCAGTCTAAACAGGCTATTAAGCAACCACCAATCAGCAAATATGTACCGATCAGACATCATTTATCTTTCACTGTAAACCCAGCCTTAGTTTACCTCTGGCTACTTGTATGGTATTCTATGTTTAAGATCCTTTTTTTCACATATTTTACTCTTTAGGTGTTTAAAACATTATTGATGTTTATAGGGTCAACTAATGTGAAAATCTGAAGAATGCCCTCATCTAATGAAAAGGTCCAAAAGAACCAACAAACTGATTGGAAAGAAGGACCCTTCAACAGCGTATATAATACAAGTAGAATAACTTTATTAAACGACCGTTACGCAGAATAAAATTGGGAAATAGTCATGGTACAAGGACATACTGTAAGATAGTCTGACAAGCAATCTGAGAGACAAATCATTCATGGTAAACATTATGGTAACAACCCTACATCCACTTTAAGGTACATATAATCAAAACAGTTTAAGAAAAAATATGTTTTTTTTTATAAAAATATATATTTGAGAAAATGTGAAAAATCCTCCTCCGTGTGTCATGCAGCATTTGATAACAAGAAGGTCTATAAACAGTAAATAGTAGATTGAACAGATGAATGTTGACTCCAATTACAGCAATATGTTCAAAATCACATTACATAAATGTAATAAAAATGTACTATACATTAATTAACATCCTATATAGGCAAAAACACATCACGAATCCACTATATTAAATCTCCTTAGATGTATTCAGTAACCTAGGCTATGTGTCATTTGGGAGATTAACAAGCACCTATGTCACATTATATCTCCATGAAAAGCCATCACTCTTCATATGTTAATAAAGTGCCCAGTGCAACAAGAATTATTCACATGGATGAATAAAAAGTAGTGATTAGCGAACCCGTGGATGTTCGGATTCACTGGGTTCGGCTGGATTTTTTAAAAAGTCCTGTTCGGGACACGAACTTGACCCAAACTTTACCCCAGAAACCGGACCCCATATGAGTCAATGGGGACCCGAACTTCAATGCTGTAAAATGGCTATAAATTCTTTCGGAGTAAGAGCTAGGGAGCTGCAAAAGGAAGAAAAATTTGGGTAAGAACAGGACAATTGCTCTGCAAACAAATATGGATAGGGAAATGACCTAAAGGTGTTCTGTCACCATAGCAATTATGGAAAAATAGGAAGTAAATGAATAACATTGACATTTTAACAGTGCCCTCACAGAGACTGAGGCTTGTCAGTAGCTGCTACCGAGGAGCTGGGGAGAATGAGCAGCTCCGGAGCGGTGACCTGTCACTCACTGAGCGCAGCTCCGGATCGGCTCATTCTCCCCAGCTCCTCGGCAGCAGCGGTCGCATAGATTAGAGCGGGGGACACCTAGGAAAGGTGAGTATATGGATTTTATTATTTTATTCTTATTTCTACAGGTGGGGACACTGCGGGGGCAGAATACTACTACTCTCATCATTGTCCCTGCTGGTGCTGATCGCAGCGTCAGCACGGAACCATGATGAGGACAGTGCACAGCACCTCCCATTGACCTTTCTAGGAATTTACTTGAACAAATATCAGTAAAAACCTTGGAATCTTTGGATGCTGATTTTGCAACAGATATACCAAAAGACTCATTCACAACATTGTTTCCAAATCCACTATTCTATCCATTAGCCTCTAGAACACCTGGGATGGACAGTTTTCAAAATATAATTGAAAGAGAACTCATAAAAATACTAGCACTGAAATTGTTAAAAAACAATGACAATATTATCATTAGAGCGTCTGATAAAGGTGGCTCTCTTGTAATCCTTGATAAGGCATTATACATCAGAGAAATTAACTCCATGCTATCGGATGTAAAAACATATAGTAAACTAACAGAAGCTCCAACCAGTCACGTAAAAGGAAAATTGGATTTTATCCTAAGAGGAGGCTTGCAAAAGGGACTCATTAATCAAAAATTGTATGAATATCTATTAAATGAGTCACCAGTGTGCCCAATACTGCACGCCCTTCCTAAACTGCACAAAGAAACATTTCCACCCCCATTCCGCCCCATTGTGGCTGGAATTGGTTCACTTACTGAAAGAACTGCAGCATGGATTGATCAGCTACTACAGCCTATAGTTTTGGCCACTACAGGATATATCAGGGATAGCAAGCTTTTATTATCTGCTTTGAAATCTTTTGAGTGGGAATGTAATGATAGATGGGTTACCACAGATATTGTGTCATTATACACCAGCATCCCACACCATCTCTCATTACAATCCATCTCCTATCACCTTAACAACACCAATCTCTATACAAAAGAATTAAATGAGTTTATACTAAATTGGATACAATTCTTACTTGAAAATAATTTTTTCTACTTCAATGGAGAATTTTTTCTGCAAATCTGCGGTTGCCCCATGGGTGCGTCTTTTTCCCCATCATTAGCTAATTTATACGTAGCTTGGTGGGAAGTATTTCATATTCACACTCTCGACAATCCTTTTTTGCCTTACATCAGGTGGTACGCCAGATACATAGATGATGTCATCATGATCTGGCGTACCCCTGATGATGAGGCACTTTATATGCTATCCACGTTTCTACAGTTTTTAAATGACAATACATTTAATTTACAATTTACTATTAACATCTGTCAAAATGAGACCGCCTTTTTGGATGTATATTTAACTGGAGACAGCAGCAATAACTGCATCCACACATGTCTGTACAGAAAACCAACCAGTGGCAATGCGACGTTGATGGCAAACAGCTGTCATCCAGCACATACTATTAAAAACCTACCACTAGGTGAACACATTAGAGCCAGACGTCTATGCTCTACGGATGAGAGCTATATTCATGAATGTGACATACTGAAGCGCAGGTTTAAACATAGGGGTTATTCAAATACACATATTTGCAGAGCCCGTAATATAACCTTTCACAAAACACAAACATCTTTACTGGAGAATAACATGTAAGAGAAATAAACAACAAGTTACTTTCTCCACAGCTTATAGTACAGACTATCAGGCTATTACAGATTTAATTCGGAAATATGCTTGTATATTACATCAGGACAAAGCACTTCAGAGCATACTTAAGGAAGGAATTAATTTTGTTGCTAAAAAATCCCACAAAATAGGAAATTTCTTATCTCCAAGTTTTCTGTCCACCAAAAGCCCAAGGTCAGACACATGGCTTCATATTAATGGATCCTACAAATGTGGAGACACCAAGTGTAATATTTGCAAATTTATGTTTAAGACCCAGGCAAGGACCTCCAAGGTAGTTTTCTCAGAAATACTACCAATCCCGCGAGCCACACAGGAGCGCCAACGGGAAGTTAGGGAGGTGAATAAGTGGCTAAAGAGTTGGTGCAAGGCAGAAGGGTTTGGGTTCATGGAGAACTGGGCCGACTTCGCGGTCGGCTACAGGCTCTACCGTAGGGACGGGCTGCACCTCAATGGGGAGGGTGCAGCGGTGCTGGGGAAGATGATGGCTAATAGGTTAGAGGAGTTTTTAAACTAGAGACGGGGGGGGGGAACCAAGGAGATAGGTAGGATGTGAGGCAAGCAAGGGGGAAGGGGAGAAGTGAATATAATGAGGGTGGAGAGGGGGGTGGGGATAGTGCAGTTAGATCGTTAGAAAAGAATAGGATGCTAAATAACCCCAAAGTTTTATCTTGCATGCTGACCAACGCAAGAAGCCTGACCAATAAGGCGGATGAGCTGCGGGCGCTTATATCGGAGGAGAGGTATGACATCGTAGGTATAACAGAGACTTGGCTAGACGATAGCTACGACTGGGCGGTAAATTTATTAGATTATAGTTTATTTAGAAGGGACCGGAAACAGGGGAAAGGCGGAGGAGTCTGCTTATATGTAAAGTCATGTCTAAAGCCCAGACTAAGGGAAGATATAGGAGAGGGAGAAGAGGGGGTCGAGTCCATGTGGGTAGAGATAGAGGGGGCAAAGAATAATAATAAAATATTACTGGGGGTCTGCTATAAGCCACCAAATATAACACAGGAGAATGAGAATCTGCTATTAGGACAAATAGACAAAGTAGCAAAACATAATGAAGTGATTGTAATGGGGGATTTCAACTACCCGGATATTGACTGGGAAACAGAAACCTGTAGATCTCAGAAAGGAAAAAGGTTCTTGACAAATATTAAGGATAATTATCTCTCCCAACTAGTGCAGGAACCAACGAGAGGGAAGGCCGTGTTGGACTTAATATTGACTAATAGGCCTGATAGAATAACTGAGGTACAGATAGGGGGGCACCTAGGTAATAGCGATCATAATATTATCGACTTCAAAATGGCCTTCAGTAGGGTTATCAATAAGGGAACAACAAAAACATTAAACTTTAGGAGGACGAAGTTTGATCAGCTGATAGAAAACCTTCAACTTATTGACTGGGACAAAGTTCTTAATCAAAGGAATACGAATAGTAAATGGGAAACCTTCAAAAGAATTCTGAATACTCAGTGCGAGAGGTATATACCGTATGGGAATAAAAGGGCCAGAAATAAGAGGAAACCAATATGGTTGAACAAGAACGTAAAAGGGGCGTTAAATAGCAAAAAAGAGGCATTCAAGAGATTAACACAGGAAAACAGTAAGGAGGCACTAATGTGTTACAAGGAAAAAACGAGAACCTGCAAAAAACAAATAAAAATAGCGAAGGAGGAAACAGAGAAAAGTATTGCTAGGGAAAGTAGATCAAATCCCAAACTGTTCTTTACGTATATAAATAGTAAAAGGATTAAATCGGATAATATTGGACCGATAAAAAGTGAGGAAGGCAAAATCATAGAGAAATATGAGGATAAAGCTAATCTATTAAATAATTTTTTTTCGACAACTTTCACAAAGGAAATAGAACTAACAGGAGAAATGAGAAGTGACAAGCTTAATCCTCCACTAAGTATGACTAATCTAACCCAAGTTGAGGTACAGAAACGCCTCAGTAACATTAAAATAAACAAATCACCAGGACCTGATGGCATACACCCACGGGCACTAAGGGAACTAAGTAATGTGATAGACAGACCATTATATCTTATATTTAAGGACTCTGTTGAGACTGGGTCTGTACCACTTGATTGGCGACAGGCGAATGTAGTGCCAATATTCAAAAAGGGAGCAAAAAGTGACGCCGGAAACTATCGGCCGGTGAGTCTGACATCCGTTGTGGGCAAAATTTTTGAAAGCTTCATTAAAGAGGCAATTACGGAGCATCTTGATGCTAATAATCTTTTAATCCCGAACCAAGATGGATTCATGAGGAATCGCTCCTGCCAAACAAACCTGATTGACTTCTACGAGGAGGTTAGCTCTCGAGTAGATCAGGGGGAACCAGTGGATGTCGTGTATCTCGACTTCTCAAAAGCGTTCGATAGCGTGCCACATAATAGGTTGGTATACAAAATGAGAATGATGGGGCTGGGGGAAAATGTCTGCAAGTGGGTAGCTAACTGGCTAAAGGATAGAAGGCAGAGGGTGGTTATAAATGGAATATACTCAGATTGGGTAAGCGTCACTAGTGAGGTACCACAGGGGTCTGTACTAGGCCCAATGTTATTTAATATCTTTATTAACGACATAGTCAACGGGATAAATAGTAAAATATCAATATTTGCAGATGACACAAAGTTATGTAAAACAATTAATACAAAAGAGGACAGTGCAGACCTACAGAGGGATTTGGATAAGCTGGGTAGGTGGAGCATTAAATGGCAAATGAGGTTTAACGAGGAGAAATGTAAGGTCATACATATGGGAAGGAAAAATGGAAGTCACCAGTACTCACTGAATGGGAAATCATTGGGGAATTCAGAGATGGAGAAAGACTTGGGCATCTTGATTGATAGCAAACTAAATTGGAGTGCCCAAAGTCAGGCCGCTGCTGTAAGGGCAAACAGGGTAATGGGATGTATCAGAAGAGGTATAGCTGCAAAGGATGAGAACATTGTTCTTCCACTGTACAAAGCACTGGTCAGACAACACTTGGAATACTGTGCTCAGTTATGGGCCCCAATATATAGAAAGGATATAAATGAGCTTGAAAAGGTACAAAGGAGGGCAACAAAATTAATAAAGGGAATGGAGGGACTGCAATACCCAGAGAGGTTGGCAAAACTAGGACTATTCAGACTGGAAAAGAGAAGGTTGAGGGGGGACATAATAAATGTGTACAAATATGTTAGGGGACAGTTTAGAGATCTTGCCCGGGATTTGTTCAAAAGGAGGGATATTACGGTAACAAGAGGGCATTCACTAAGACTGGAAGAGAAAAGGTTTCAGCACCAGCATAGGAAGGGGTTCTTTACGGTAAGAGCAGTGAGAATATGGAATTCACTGAGTGAGGAGACGGTAATGTCGGATTCACTACACCAGTTCAAGCGGGGACTGGATGCATTTCTAGATACCAGGCAGATTTCAGCGTATACTTAAAAATAAAATAAAATAGTAGGTTGATACAGGGATTTATTCTGACTGCTGGTTTCAGAGTCGGGAGGGAATTTTTCCTCAGGTGAAGATTGGCTAAATCATTTGGGGTTTTTGCCCTCCTCTGGATCAACTTTAGCAATTACAGAACTAACAGGTCGAACTTGATGGACGCAAGTCTTTATTCGGCTTTACAAACTATGTATATTACTATCTTATTTACTGACAGTGCAGGCAAAATATATCATATTAAGCACTTTATTAATTGCTCTAGTACATATTGTAAGGCAGCACTAGTCATCATAATGGGGGATACTCGCTGCACCGGGTAAATTAAGCACACGTGCAATGTCCTTCCGGTATTTCTCAATTCAGCAGTTTATTATTGCACTTCATAAACCGCAGTTCACACATATAAAGTCCACGAGCCTTTCCAGTGGCAGCTATGCCCACTTGGCTCCAGGTAAACTATAACAATGTCCATATATCACAATGTCCATATAACGTACCGCTTTTACCTTTTGCAGGGTCTTAACGGTTCCAGGTTTAGTTTGCCACCACTTTCACTTTTAGGCTTCCCAGTCACATCCAGTCTGCGCCTTTCAGGACTCTTGTATGCCAAGCCGGCTCTCCCTCAAAGGTCACTGGCATCCACGCACAGGATCCAGGCTCGACCTTTCAGGCTGCCAGGCTTCACTCTCGGCCTCACTAGGCCTCACACGAACGGTGTCCCACACACATGGGGAACAGGCCTCATGCCTCTCACAGAACACACCTGTCTCCCATCAAGCAGGGTTTATATATGCATCCCGTGCACACACACACACATACTGACAGGACCTTGCTGATGTCACAGTCATGTGATCAGACAGACATTTTGTGCGTGCAGGACCTGTGCTATGTCACAGTCATGTGACCAGTCACCTGAGGGGGAAGGTACATGGTCAGGAAAAACACATCTTGGACCATTACCGTAATGCCAGCAAGTCGCTGCATTACATATCTCCCCCCTCTGTTCAAACTTGTGGGGTTGAACACATAATATACACAACCACTATAACCCCCAGCTCTGTTCAAACTTGTGGGGTTGAACACATAATATACACAATGACATTATAACCCCCAGTTCACATAGAGACCATGTACTTTACAATTGTGCTACTCAGCCCCTGGAACATTAGTCAACGACATTAGCCCATTCCTTAGGGACCTACCATTTGTCACTGTCACTGACTTCGTCAGGTCACCTTTCCGGGTCGTAACCTTGTCAGAGCTCCCCCGCTCCCAGCGGTCAGTTGTAACCTTGTCAGGTCTCCCCCGCTCCCAGCGGTCAGACGTAACCTTGTCAGGTCTCCCCCGCTCCCAGCGGTCAGTCATACAGCGGTGTGACTCACATGCCCTGGTATCTAAGGTCCGGTTTGACTCCGTACTGTCCCGTCCTCTATTGGGTCGTTTGTATGGGCTGCTCAAACCTGAGTTACTGGAGGTCTCACTACCTCTAAACCCACGCCCACTACTCTCAGGACATCTTGAAAGGTCCCTAACTCCAGCTATAGCTGTTCTGTTATTTAAGGGGCCCTTTCTCTGTCTGGTCTCATAATTTCTAGACGGCTGCCCTCTTCTGCTACTCAGATGATGCGGTCTATCCACTCGCAGTCTAGCGAGATTCAACTGTTCTACCTCTCGCAGGTAGGTCACTCGGTACTCCAACAGCATGCGCATATATCCCAGGCTTTCTTCTGTTCCTACAGCGGAGAATGATACCATGCCGTCTTCGTCGGGTATCCAGTCCTGACGATCATGTGGACTGCTTTCTTTCACCACCCGAGACTTCTTGACCATCATCTGCATGGCTCGACCATTTCTCCCAACGAGCTTCCTCACCAGAACATGAGGCACCCGGATGACCTCTTCACGCATACTGTGAGCTTTCCTCATCAACTCCAGTTGTCTAACGGCTTCTTCCGTCTTCAACCGGAGAAACCGCTTTGTGCGACTACATCGCCAGTGCATGTCACTTAGGATAGCCACCCTCTTCACTGTGACTTCGGTCGTGGACAGGACCACTAGCTGTTTAGCTTCTGAGGTCAAGTACACCTTTCAGGCTCCCACGGCCTTCTTAAACTCCTCATGCACGGACTCACTGGTGCATTCTTCCCTCAAATCCTCGGGCACATCTACGAGGCACTTGTACCAAGATGTTTCGGTCTCACCAGTGGTTTCCATACGATCAACCAGCTCAGGGTTCAGGGACAACTGACTTTCAGCTTCTTCCCCCTTTACGCTTCCCCTGAGCTGACTCACAGCTACAAATTCACCAATTTTCGTCTTGACCACTTCCATCTCATATTTATCTGTGGTTAACACTCTCTTAGCTCTCCTCAGGTCCACCTTCTCATGGTATAAGGGAGTGAGTGCAACGTGTTCGCCCTTTTCCTTCTCCAAGAAACCCTCGTTCACTGAGTGATACTTTGTCAGGTGACTCTTGAGCCCAGAAACTTCTTCCTCTAGCTCCGTCACTCGCCTCTCAGCGGCCCGTCTCTGAAGCTCTTCCTGCTTCAACTGCTCTTCCAGCAGCAGAGTTCTCTCAGACCTCTCCATCTCCAATGCGCCCACTCGGCTCTCAATAGCCAGTCTCTCACGCTTCTCTTGCGTCCACTGGGTTTGTAGCAACTCCTTGAGCTGCTTGATCTCGGCTCCGACATCCACCGAACCCTCCGAGCCCACATCACTCCAGGAGGTATCTGCTTCATACCTCCCATCACCAGCGGTCAACTCCTGGCCCTGGTCTGTGGCTTTTCCGATGGACTCCTCCATCCTCTCTCGCTCAGCTTCCATCTTGCTGACTGTTTCCTTAAGGTACGTCTCCGCCTTCTGGAGAGTATCACAGGACATCTGTAGCTCCTTCACCTGAGCTTCCAGATCTAGGGTCTTTCCCCGGAGATCATCATTCTCCTCACGGGTGTCTTGCAGAGTGGTCTCAACCACTTGGTGCCCTTGCTCTGCACCCACCTTATCCTCCTCTAGTTTTTCCTTCACCTTGAGGAGATCCTCATAATCTCTCTTACTCTATTGCAGTTCCCTACTGCGTTCACCACACTCCTTCTTGGAGTCACACAGCTCCTGGTTGAGCTGTTTGCGCAGTCGTTCTAAGATTTGTTCGCGTCCAGAAACACCATCCTGCCGCGCCTCCTTCTCAAGCTTCAACTGCAAAACCTCTTCCTTGATTTTGCGGAGGTCCTCCTTAATTGCGTAGAACATTTCCTTCCACTGGTTAATTTCCGCGTGGCTTTGCTCCACGTCTCGCTGCCAGTTCCTCATAAGCTGGTGTATTTTCTGCTGTTCAGACTCCAGGATCAACTGGTCTGAGGACACATTCCCCAGGTTTTCACATAATTGCTGCACGTCACTCTGACCCTGCTGGCCGATAGGCTCCAGCTCTTGGTCACGACTGGCCGCCTCCTCTTTCAGGGCTGTCAGATCCTTCTGACTCGGTACCGTACCGGAGGTTGCTACTGGCAACGTCACCTCCTCTTCTACCTCTAATGGAGGATCCACACTTAAAGCAAAGGCACACAGTACTACATTCTTTTCATTTTCATTTTCAGCCAAGTCTACAGGAGCAACCTTTTTGTGGCCCTTGCGCCGTCGACGACGAGAGGGGGACTCTCTCCCCTCGTCTAGCCCCTCCTGACTGACCTCTCCTTCTACTTTCGTAGTGTCACCGTCAGCTACGGGGTCTGTGTCACTCCCCATGGTGTTGTGGACTAACAGGTCACCTCCCACTTTGACGTCACCCCCTTCTACTGGAGCTACCCCGTTATCAACGGTCACATTGTCATTTTTAGGAGGTACCAACCCACCACCAGTAATTTTTTTTTATTTTCTATCCTCCACGCTGTTTTGAACAACCGCCCCTTTTTTAGACTCCGCCCCCTTTTTAACAACCACACTGGCAGGGAAATTTTTACAAGAAAAATCAATAATAGTCTTAGGACTCAGTTCACAACAGCTCTTACCACCTCCCCGGGTACTCTGGGACAACACTGGCGCCCCCGGAGAGTTCATAGAATGGTCCACTGCCGCCATTCTATATGGTGCACACAGCTCCTGTGGTTCCTGCACCATGTCCAGTTTCATGTCCAGTAGACGTTTCTCAAATACCTGCTCCGGTTTTAACAGGCACTTTAATCGCTGTAATCGCTCAATAGCTTCAGACTCAGTTGCTGCTCCTTTCACAGCCGTTTTTATCTGCTCCTGCATTTCCTCAGGACACTATTCACACACTGCTCTCCCCGGAAAAATCTTCATGGCCCCGCCGAGCCACAGCAAAACCGGATTTGAGTGCAACGACAACCTTCACAACCCCGCCGAGTTGCAGCCAGATGCTTTAAACTTCGTGAGCCCCGCCGAGCCACAGCAAACCAGGTTTGAGTGCGACGACAATCTTCGCAACCCCACCGAGTTGCAGCCAGATGCTTTAATCCACACTCGTCGTCCTGTGCCGTTGCCCTTAGCAACCGGGCTGCAGATGCCCCTAGCAACCGGGTTGTCGTTGCCGCTAGCAACCGGGCTGCAGTTGCCCGCATTCTCCACCATATGTAAGGCAGCACTAGTCATCATAATGGGGGATACTCGCTGCACCGGGTAAATTAAGCACACGTGCAATGTCCTTCCGGTATTTCTCAATTCAGCAGTTTATTATTGCACTTCATAAACCGCAGTTCACACATATAAAGTCCACAAGCCTTTCCAGTGGCAGCTATGCTATGCCCACTTGGCTCCAGGTAAACTATAACAATGTCCATATATCACAATGTCCATATAACGTACCGCTTTTACCTTTTGCAGGGTCTTAACAGTTCCAGGTTTAGTTTGCCACCACTTTAACTTTTAGGCTTCCCAGGTGGGGGTCTCCAGCCCTCGTACCTTCGAAGGCTACTGGTATGTTTTCACTCACATCCAGTCTGCGCCTTTCAGGACTCTTGTATGCCAAGCCGGCTCTCCCTCAAAGGTCACTGGCATCCACGCACAGGATCCAGGCTCGACCTTTCAGGCTGCCAGGCTTCACTCTCGGCCTCACTAGGCCTCACACGAACGGTGTCCCACACACATGGGGAACAGGCCTCATGCCTCTCACAGAACACACCTGTCTCCCATCAAGCAGGGTTTATATATGCATCCCGTGCACACACACACACACATACTGACAGGACCTTGCTGATGTCACCTGAGGGGGAAGGTACATGGTCAGGAAAAACACATCCTGGACCATTACCGTAAATCCAGCAAGTCGCTGCATTAAAATATGTAATTTATCAAGCACTGTGCACATCTTGCAAAATTTTTTATGTGGGTTGCACCAGCCACATGCTCAAAAGACGCATCGCAGAGCATGTTGCTGGACGACTCCGAGTCCTAATGCAGGGAGTCCTCCATGTCAGGGCTCAGCAAACATTTTGCAGATTTTCACTGTGGTGATCTTTCCACACTTAAGGTTATTGGAATAGACAAGGTGCAAAGACAAATACGTGGAGGAGATAGAGGCAAGCTTCTCCTAGCCAGAGAAGCCTCATGGATTCTTAAACTTAACTCGCATTCCCAATGGTCTCAATTTTCGCAATGATTTAATGTACATTTTTTGATACCTTTTTCTAATGATGTACTCAATTTGCCAGCATACCATGCACATAAGGCTAATTTATGTATATTACTGAGCAATTATCCTCAGGAGGATTTTCATTCACTAATGAACTTCCTGTTCTTTGTTGTCTCCACCCTATTTTCTCTTTTGTTTTCAGTCCATATGTATATATATGTCTTTTATCCATAGCTATGTTACCTATGATTAAGAACCCTTGTTTGGTTCGAAACGCGTAAGGTCTGCCTTACATATGGCGCTTTTTTAATGGAACCAATAAAATGGAAGTTTTAACTTTACATTTCTTGTGATGGATACGGAGAAGGTGCTGAAGTTTTTCTAAACTACTTCCTACTGCTTGGGAACAGCACTAACTGTAGTGCTGATTCCCAGGCGCCTTTCCGTGTGTCATCAGTGTGACACGGAAAGACGCCTGGGAATCAGCGCTACAGTTAGTGCTGATCCCAAGTGCCTTTCCGTGTCACACTGATGACACACGGATGTCATCTGTGTGTGTTCAGCGTGAGGCACTTTTGCGGACAGTGTATCCGCAAAAAAACGGACATGTCAGCGTGTGGAGCCAAAACCCACTGGCAGTGGAAAGACAAGTGGGCAGACCCATAGATTTTAATAGGTCTGCGTGTGTCAATGTCTCCAGTACATGTGGAAACTGTCACCACTCGTACCAGAGATATTGATGAGTAAATGAGCCCTAAAAACTTGTTGATTGGCGGCACTGCAGCCTTTCAACAAGCTTTATTGGACTGGCAAACTGAACAGGAAACAGGAGTGTACATTAAAAAGTCCTTGTTTGGGGTTCGGTACGGGACACCAGGTGTCCAGTACAGACCCCAAACATTACCATTCGGGTTCTCACATCTCTAATAAAAAGTAATAATCCCAGTGTGCCTGCATGTAATGCAATAGATAGTGACAAAGGTGTAGAGATATGATCAGAGAGACAGAGGGGTTAATACACAAAAATGTCCTGATGCTGCAGAGGTTAGTGCAGACAGGATTCAAATAATTATCAAATGGTAAGTGCTGTGAATCATGCCTAGTATACACTCACCCCAGTGCAACAGAATGTGTGAATATTGAGTGCAAATCCAAACGTGCACACACCACTTCTGATGAAGGCTTGACAAAAAGCGCGTCAAGGGGTCTTCTCACGCAGACTGAGCAATTGGTAAAACAATTTTTTTGTATTTGTATTTGCATTTAATATTCACATATTCTGCTGCACTGGGGTAAGTGTACACTAGACATGAGTCACTGCACTTACTAACCTCTGCACCAGCATAGAAGGGGATTCTTTACGGTCAGAGCCGTGAGACTCTGGAACTCTCTGGGAGAGGAAGTGGTGATGTCCAACTCACTTAAAGAGTTCAAGAGAGGCCTGGACGCCTTTCTTGAGAACAATAAAATTACATCTTATGCTTAGTTAATTAATCCAGGGATTTAATCTGACTGCCAGATTGGTGTCGGGAAGTGAATTTTTCCTCAATGATGTAAATTGGCCTATACCGCATGTTTTTTTGTTGCCTTCCCCTGGATCAACGCTGCGGAATAGCTGCAGTGCATAAGAAATAGGCTGAAATGGATGGACGCTTGTCTTTTTTCGGCCTTATAAACTATGTAACTGTAACATACCTGGCGGTGTCCTTGCATGGTGGTCCATCTCCCACTGTGCAAGAGTGCGCACTTGATCTACAGTCCAGATTGTCTCTCTGGCTTCCCTCCATGCTGTCTGTTTGTGTCTGTTTCTGCTGCTTAAGGGCGGCGCCCGATCACTTCCTGCTTTTTGTGCCTGCTGTGGGCACACCCCTTGTGTGTCCTCAGCCTATTGCTGTCTGTCACCTGGTATATAGCTCAGCTGCTCCAATCAATCCCTGCCTGAGCATAGTGTTTCATTCAGTGTGTGCTTGCACTCTGAAGGTGCCAGGTCCCGTTCTTTGTCTCCTGCTTTGCGGTATCAGTTCCCGTGTCTGAACTGAGTCCTGTCTATGTCTCCTGCCTTGCAGTATCAGTTCCCGTGTCTGAACTGAGTCCTGTCTATGTCTCCTGCCTTGCGGTATCAGTTCCCGTGTCTGAACTGAGTCCTGTCTATGTCTCCTGCCTTGCGGTATCAGTTCCCGTGTCTGAGCTGAGTCCTGTCTATGTCTCCTGCCTTGCGGTATCAGTTCCCATGTCTGAACTGAGTCCTGTCTGTGTTCTCTTGTCTGCCTATCCTGGAGGCTGTAATTCCAGGCCTGTCTGAACACGCTCCTAGCCTGTTCCTTCCGCCTTCTAGGGGCCGATTACCTAGATCCGTTCCTGTATCTTGTCTGTCCTGTCTGAACACGCTCCTTGCCTGTTCATCCTGCCTCTCTGGGGGCCGTATTCCCAGACCCGCTCCTGTATTCCGCTGCAGTGTCGGTCTCCTCCGTACACTCAGTTCCAGTCTGAACTCTCTCCTATCCTTTACCTGTTTTGCCTCTATGTCCGTTCCCTTCCTTTTTCTGCAGAGTCTGAACTCGTACCTAACTCCTGCTTGTTGTCTCTGTACTCCCGTTTGTGAGTTTGTGGTCCACTCGCTATGACTCACCCCCTGGGCCAGTGCTGTAGTGCGGCGCGCGTGCGCGCGGGGGATACCCGGAGCCGGATCCGATGGGGGTAGTAGTCTTCGTGTGGCGGTGACCCGGTCCGTGCCCAGGGTGTCAAACTATGTGGCGGAATTTAATAGATGTTATAGAGTTCGACTACGCCACCCGTTGATTGCGGCTATGAAGCCGCCGCTGCAGGGCAGACCGCTGAGGCCGGTGGTACGGTGGTGCAGCGTGGATGGTATAACCCCCAACGGGAGGGGTATAGCCTCAGGGCAGCTAGTGAAGCAGGGAGGAATGATGGTGGAAGTGGTGGTGTGACAAGGAATCACTGAGACGTGCGGTTGCAGTTTTCACAGCTTTACTCACAGTTCTTTATCAGGTCACTTGTGCGCAGTCAGGACCACCCGAGCCGTGCTGCGCCCACCAGGTGAGGGACTCGGCTAACTCCCAGGCAATTCCGGAGCGTGGTCCAGGGCTCCCCTCTCTTCCTTCCTACTGGCCGTCCCCACCAGGGACCCACCTTTGTCCGGCTCCCTCGGGCCTTCTGGTGGCGGAACCTTTCCCGGCTCCCCTGACCCTATACGTGGGATGCCTTCCTGGTAGATATGGTGAGGGGTCGCGCCAAGACTTGACCACGACCTCCGGTTCCTGGCTGAGGATAATTGGCCTCCCCCAGTTTGGGATCCGGTACCCTGTTCTGCCAACCCTTCACCCGTTAACTCATGGGATCTCAGGGTTCCCTCTCTTCTTGCGTCTCTGGGCCTTTCCTGGTGTTCCTGTTCCTCCTTCTTCTTCTTTCTCTCTCTCTGCCTCAGGCCTCCACTTCAGGCCTGGCTCTGGAGCTGGGCCCGGACTGAGCCACAGCTCCCTGTCAGCCCTCTCTGGCTGAGCTCCTCTCTGAACTGACCCGGACTCGACTGACTTAAGATGGTGCCCACCTTTTATACTCCCTTCTGACACCCGAGCCCAGGTGACTAGCACCCAATGGGCTCCTACCTATGCCCAGAGTCCCTCCCCTCTCTGCTCCTACACCACTGAGATATTCCTCCCCCCTCCCCACTCCAGCCAGGGACAGAAGCTGTCGTACCTGCACATCTATCTGGTGGGAGTACCGTTGGTCTGTCCCCCGGAAATGGGGTGAGTGTAGTGCATGCAGCTAACTGAGCTATGTTCCACGCTCCATCCTTACCCGGGAGTGGAATACCGCACCTCTGGTTCGAGGTGAAATACCCCTGTAGCAGCCGAGCCCTCGGGGTGCTACAGCTACTTCACTGCAAGTACCCTGTGGGTATCTGGCTCTGCCTTTCCCTTCCTGTCTGTTCCGTGTGAACAGAGCCCTGTCCCCCCTGCTCAGCCTTGCCTGCTCTGACTCCTTTGCTCACCGCTCCGGCGGTTCTAGCCTGCTCTGACTCCTTTGCTCACCGCTCCGGCGGTTCTAGCCTGCTCTGACTCCTTTGCTTACCGCTCCGGCGGTTCTAGCCTGCTCTGACTCCTTTGCTCGCTGCTCCGGCAGCCTTGCTCCGCTCTGACCCTTTTGCTCACTGCTCCGGCAGTCTCGCTCCGCTCTTATCCTTTTGCTCACTGCTCCGGCAGTCTTGCTCCACTCTTGCTCACCGCTCCAGGCGGTCTCGTCCTGCTTTACTCTTGCTCACTGCTCCGGCAGTCTCGCTCAGCTCTGACCCTTTGCTCACCGCTCCTGGCGGCCTTGTCCTGCTCTACTCTTGCTCACCGCTCCAGGCGGCCTTGTCCTGCCCTGTTCTCGCTCACCTCTCTGGGCGGCCTCACTCTGCTGTGTTTGTCCGCCACATCTGTGGTTCTGTTCCTGAGTCCCAGTGTGTACTGGGTCCTATCCCGCCTGTGTTCCTACCTGCTAGTGCCTCCCTGTCTGCACTCTAGCTGTGCTTGCCTGTACCCCCCTGCCTGCATACCCGCCTGCCTGCATACCAGTCGTGCCTGCCTATACCCACCAGTCTGTGTGCCAGCCTACCAGTCTGTTCCTGTATTCCCCTGTGTGGGTCAACAGCCGTGTCCGGGGTCTGTCCTGGAGTAGCACCTGGTCCCTCTGCTCGGTTCCTCCTTGGTGCACTGGCGTCGTATGCCGTCGTGCGACCCTGGTCGGATCGGGTGAATACCTAGTTACGCCCCTCCAGGCATTCACTCTCCGGCACGGTCCAGTGGAATCACTACAATCACACGCACACGCCGCTCAGCCCGGGCGTGTGCATTACAGCATGCTCAGGCCATGGTTCCCGTTGAGCCCCACGGCCTTCGCTCTCTGAGAAGTTTTCCAGCGAATACATGCATTAAAATAAATAAAAAAATTTTTCTCTAGCTGAGTTCCAGGCGAATTACGCACCCGTCCAGATGGATCTATCTGCTCTCGTTCCTGCGGATCCGCTACGTTACTATGGGGATCCAAGACAAAGTCATGCATTTGTGGAGCAATGCATGCTACACTTCAAGTTCTACCCTCTATGTTTTCCCACCGATCGGGTTAAGGTGGCATTCATTATGTCTTACCTAGCGGGTGATGCCTTGGAATGGATCAACCCCCTATTTGAAACACAGGATCCGATCCTCCTGGACCTAATGGCCTTCCTGGTGGCCTTTCTAATGGTCTTTGATGATCCTAACCCGGAGGCTCCTGCTGAAGCTTCACTTCCCAATATCCCGGAGCAGCCCCGATGGGTAATGTGTGTGGGTAGCGCAATAATCCTCCAGCCCAATGAGACTACTGCCCACCTAGAATCCTCACAGGGTGACTACGCTTTCCGGAATACTTCTCCCAATCTCAAGAGGCAGTCCAGACGTGCTAGACGTAGAGGCAAGCCGTCACGCCAGGGTCTGTCCTCCCTGAGACCTCCTGACCCCAACCTTGAAGTCCCTACTGAAGCTTCATCTCCCTGTATCCTGGAGAAGCCCCATCGGGTAATGTGCGTGGGTAGTGCACCAGTTCTCCTGCCCGCAGAGACTTCTGCCCATCCAGACTCCACACAGGAGAACTTCCTGCACCCGGCATCAGATGCTTTACCCACTTTAACCGGTGTGCATGTCCAAGGATGCTCCAAAGCTGTGGTTACCTCAGAGTCTGTGCACCTCTACTACCTGGCGGAGGACCCCCTGTTGCCTCCTGAATCCTCCGGGATACCACTCGCTGACAAATGGAGAGAGACTTCTCTACACCCGGTACTCGATACTTTGTCCGCTTCGTCCTGTGAGCCTGACAATGGGTACCCCAAAGTGGTAGTTACCACCGAGTCTCTACACCCCTCCAACCAGGCGGAGGACCTCCAGTTGTCTCCAGAACCCTTCGGGGTGCTGCCTGGTAGCGAAAGGACAGAGACTCTCCTATACTCTGTACCTGATACCTCGCTCGCTTCGTCCAGTGAGTCCAACCTAGTGTACTCCGAAGCAGAGGTTACTCCCGAGTCTCTACACCCCTCCGACCAGGCGGAGGACCTCCAGTTGTCTCCAGAACCCTTCGGGGTGCTACCTGGTAGCGAAAGGACAGAGACTCTCCTATACTCTGTACCTGATACCTCGCTCGCTTCGTCCACTGAGTCCAACCTAGTGTACTCTGAAGCAGAGGTTACTCCTGAGTCTCTACACCCCTCCGACCAGGCGGAGGACCTCCAGTTGTCTCCAGAACCCTTCGGGGTGCCACCTAGTGGTGAATGGACAGAGACTTTCCTATATCCTGGATCTGATACCTCGCTTGCTTCGTCCAGTGAGTCCGACCTAGTGTACTCTGAAGCAGAGGTTACCCATGAGTCTCTACACCCCTCTGACCAGGCGGAGGACCGCCAGTTGTCTCCAGAACCCTTCGGGGTGCCACCTGGTGGTGAATGGACAGAGACTTTCCTATACTCGGTACCCGATACCTCGCCTGCTTCGTCCAGTGAGTCCGACCTAGTGTACTCTGAAGCAGATGTTTTCTCTGAGCCTCTGCACTCTTCTGACCCGGCGGAGGACCTCCAGTTATTTCCTGAATCCTCCAGGGTACCACCAGATAACAAAGAGACAGTGACTTTTCCTCATTATGTACCTGATAACCCGTCTATTTCTTCCTGTGTGCTTGACAAGATGTACCTCGAAGCAGAGATTACCCCCAAGTCTCTGTCCCCCTCCAACCCGGTGAAGGACTTCCAGTTGTCTCCTGTACCCTCTGGGGTGCCACCTGAAAATATGTGGAGAGAGACTTCCCTGTGTGCTGTTCCTGGTACTCCACCCGTTTCGTCTGTTGCTGAGGATGGCTGGATAGGAGGTAGCATCCTAGCTAACCAGATGGGATCAGTTTTTCCTGTGGACAGTGGAGGTGATCTCCTTGAAGTGAACGACTGGTCCTCGAATTCCCTGCGGAAGATTCTGGCAGGCCTGAAGAAGAGGGGGCATAAGGGGGGGGGTACTGTAACATACCTGGCGGCGTCCTTGCATGGTGGTCCATCTCCCACTGTGCAAGAGCGCGCACTTGATCTCCAGTCCAGAATGTCTCTCTGGCTTCCCTCCATGCTGTCTGTTTGTGTCTGTTTCTGCTGCTTAAGGGCGGCGCCCGATCACTTCCTGCTTTTTGTACCTGCTGTGGGCACACCCCTTGTGCGTCCTCAGCCTATTGCTGTCTGTCACCTGGTATATAGCTCAGCTGCTCCAATCAATCCCTGCCTGAGCATAGTGTTTCATTCAGTGTGTGCTTGCACTCTGAAGGTGCCAGGTCCCGTTCTTTGTCTCCTGCTTTGCGGTATCAGTTCCCGTGTCTGAACTGAGTCCTGTCTATGTCTCCTGCCTTGCGGTATCAGTTCCCGTGTCTGAACTGAGTCCTGTCTATGTCTCCTGCCTTGTGGTATCAGTTCCCGTGTCTGAACTGAGTCCTGTCTATGTCTCCTGCCTTGCGGTATCAGTTCCCGTGTCTGAGCTGAGTCCTGTCTATGTCTCCTGCCTTGCGGTATCAGTTCCCATGTCTGAACTGAGTCCTGTCTGTGTTCTCTTGTCTGCCTATCCTGGAGGCTGTAATTCCAGGCCTGTCTGAACACGCTCCTAGCCTGTTCCTTCCGCCTTCTAGGGGCCGATTACCTAGATCCATTCCTGTATCTTGTCTGTCCTGTCTGAACACGCTCCTTGCCTGTTCATCCTGCCTCTCTGGGGGCCGTATTCCCAGACCCGCTCCTGTATTCCGCTGCAGTGTCGGTCTCCTCCGTACACTCAGTTCCAGTCTGAACTCTCTCCTATCCTTTACCTGTTTTGCCTCTATGTCCGTTCCCTTCCTTTTTCTGCAGAGTCTGAACTCGTACCTAACTCCTGCTTGTTGTCTCTGTACTCCCGTTTGTGAGTTTGTGGTCCACTCGCTACTTCACTGCAAGTACCCTGTGGGTATCTGGCTCTGCCTTTCCCTTCCTGTCTGTTCCGTGTGAACAGAGCCCTGTCCCCCCTGCTCAGCCTTGCCTGCTCTGACTCCTTTGCTCACCGCTCCGGCGGTTCTAGCCTGCTCTGACTCCTTTGCTCACCGCTCCGGCGGTTCTAGCCTGCTCTGACTCCTTTGCTTACCGCTCCGGCGGTTCTAGCCTGCTCTGACTCCTTTGCTCGCTGCTCCGGCAGCCTTGCTCCGCTCTGACCCTTTTGCTCACTGCTCCGGCAGTCTCGCTCCGCTCTTATCCTTTTGCTCACTGCTCCGGCAGTCTTGCTCCACTCTTGCTCACCGCTCCAGGCGGTCTCGTCCTGCTTTACTCTTGCTCACTGCTCCGGCAGTCTCGCTCAGCTCTGGCCCTTTGCTCACCGCTCCTGGCAGCCTTGTCCTGCTCTACTCTTGCTCACCGCTCCAGGCGGCCTTGTCCTGCCCTGTTCTCGCTCACCTCTCTGGGCGGCCTCACTCTGCTGTGTTTGTCAGCCACATCTGTGGTTCTGTTCCTGAGTCCCAGTGTGTACTGGGTCCTATCCCGCCTGTGTTCCTACCTGCTAGTGCCTCCCTGTCTGCACTCTAGCTGTGCTTGCCTGTACCCCCCTGCCTGCATACCCGCCTGCCTGCATACCAGTCGTGCCTGCCTATACCCACCAGTCTGTGTGCCAGCCTACCAGTCTGTTCCTGTATTCCCCTGTGTGGGTCAACAGCCGTGTCCGGGGCTGTCCTGGAGTAGCACCTGGTCCCTCTGCTCGGTTCCTCCTTGGTGCACTGGCGTCGTATGCCGTCATGCGACCCTGGTCGGATCGGGTGAATACCTAGTTACGCCCCTCCAGGCATTCACTCTCCGGCACGGTCCAGTGGAATCACTACAATCACAGGCACACGCCGCTCAGCCCGGGCGTGTGCATTACAGTAACTATGTAACTTAACATGTGATACTCAATTGATTCCTGTCTGCACTCTCTTTTTCAGCATCAGAACATTTTTGTGTTTTTGTAAGGAAGTGGACAAAAGAGAAGATGAATATAGTAGCTAAGTAACAGCAAGCAAACACTGCCATCTGCTGATAAAATGTGAAAATGAAAGTAAAGTAAAAATTACAGTAGTAGGAACCTAATAGTGGGAACGGATGTTCTCACCGAAACAGATTGAAAATGACACCAGGTCAGGTGTCACCTCTGTCGCAATTACTAATTATAAAAGGCCTGGCTGGACCAAGATGGGGCAATTGGCACCAGGACCTGTACCAGGACAGGTCATTTGGCTGCTATTTGGGCTTACATCTACCATCGCCACTTAAGGATCCAAGAACGATCAGATGCTAGAGAAGTCCTGAGCTGTGAGGAAGATTCCTAAGCAGCACCAATAGAAGATCTGTAAGCAGCGGCAGTAGAAGATTCGTACCCCGTGCCAGTAGAAAATCCATAAGTAGCGCCAGTAGAAGACCATGAACAGATCCAAATCAGGTTTGGGAGGCGATC
Organism: Phyllobates terribilis; assembly: GCF_046119375.1. NCBI lineage: Eukaryota > Metazoa > Chordata > Amphibia > Anura > Dendrobatidae > Phyllobates > Phyllobates terribilis. The sequence goes on along the minus strand of NW_027362765.1, from coordinate 595,009,733 downwards.
TGGCTGTAGCAGAGGACCATTCTTAGGGGCCATTACTTCCAGAGTAGACATACAGCACAGGGTGTGGGCTGGGGCTGTGCTTCAGGGAACAGAGATGGCCAGTGTGACGAGCACACTATATTCTCAGAGACTCACATAGCTAGGACTTGCGGCCTATCGGGAAATACTAAGCACCCCAGCAAGGGCCAGTGTAATGATTATAGGTGATTATAGAGACTACAACGGTGATGGGCCTAGTACTTACAGTGACGCCCGTGAAGTTGAGACATAAAGGCCTGTCGCTTAACTGTTAGATAATAAGAATGGTGTATGTAATAGAACATTGCATAGATATTGTATTTAGTCACATTGCTGTGTGATAATATACTGTATTAACCATGTTACTGTTACCGGCAATATAGTGCTTACTTGTATATATATATATATATATATATATATATATATACTTGCAGGCTAGTTAAAGTCTGAAACCTTGGTCAAAGTTATCTGAGCACACAAATCCCCAAGGGTGCCCAAACTTTTGCATTGGACCATTTTCCTTTTTGTAATTTTTAAAATGTAAAAATGACAATATATATATTTTTTTCCAAAAATACAAGAAAATGTCTCATCTTTAACTTTAGCCCTTTTAGAGATCAATTAATCTTCAACTTGCTTAACTGTTCACAATAACAGTAATTTTGACCAGGGGTGGCCAAACTTTTACATGCCACTGTATTTATTGTACAATCTTTTATTGATTACATTCATTGCAACCCTCTCAACTTGTGTCTCTCATATATCCATCAAAAACATACCAATGAATTTGGGGATTTGAAATTAACAGGTTAAAATAACACTTTTATACAGAAAAAGAACAGCGGGAAATATGATTCTAAATGCCACCATCCACCATCCAGGTGACACAATAAAAGCTATACCAGTGGGAGAATTAACTAGAGCTGAATGCAACTGTAGGAGAAACCAGGCATATCAAGAGGAAACCAAACAGATTCGAACAAGACTTGAAAAAAAGGGTATAAAAATTGGATGCTAGACAGAGCAGATAAAATTGTTCAGAACAAACCTAGATTCAAGCCTTCTAGCTCTAAAAAACAAAAAATATCTAAACCCTGCACCCACAATTCTAGTATTACAATACAACAACCAGAATTGATCCATTTTGAGAACAGATGAACGCACAGCCAATGTGGTTGACTAAAGTTGTCGAGTGTTTACCAGACGTGCACCCTTATTGGGCCAAATGTTATCACCTATGCCTATAAAGATTTCTAAAAATGATAAAAATAAGAATAAATAAATGGCTGTCACTTCAGGGTTTTTACCGATGTGGTGCACATGTAAAATCTGCCACTATACTAATAAATGCAAAACCTTTAGTGATTCATCTTATAGTGATCACTTTCAAATAAAATCTTTTATGAATAGCATTTCTAATTATGGAACTTTCATTATAGAATGCATTGCCTGCAAAGTTAAAATGTAGGCTGCACTATACGGCAATTAAGAACCCGCATAAGAGAACACATATATGACATTGAAAACAAAAGCAATAATAGAAGCATGTCACCAGCCTCTAAACATTTTATCATAAAGAAAATATTTCATCCTTAAAAGTATATACCATTGAACAAATAAAAAATGATATTTAACCACTTCGCGCCAGAACTTGTTTTTGCCTTCGTGACCAGGCCAATTTTTTCAATTCTGACCACTGTCACTTTATGAAGTAATTACTCTGGAACGCTTCAACGGATTCCCCTGATTCTGAGAAAGTTTTTTCGTGACATATTGTACTTCATGATAGTGGTAAAATTTCTTCGATATCACTTGCGTTTGTTTGTGAAAAAATTTGAAAATGTAGAAAATTTCGCAATTTTCAAACTTTGAATTTTCATGCCCTTAAATCAGAGATGTGTCACACAAAATAGTTAATAAATAACATTTCCCACATGTCTACTTTACATCAGCACAATTTTGGAACCCAAATTTTTTCTTGTTAGGAAGCTATAAGGGTTAAAAATTGACAAGCGATTTCTCATTTTTCCAACAAAATTTACAAAAACATTTTTTTAGGGACCACATCTTATTTGAAGTGACTTTGAGGGGCCTTTATGACAAATACCCAAAAGTGACACCATTCTAAAAACTGAACCTCTCAAGGTGCTCAAACCCACATTCAAGAAGTTTATTAACCCTTCAGGTGTTTCACGGGAATTTTTGGAATGTGGAAGAAAACAATGAACATTTAACTTTTTTTCACAAAAATGTTACTTTATACCCAATTTTTTTATTTTCACAAGGGTAACAGGAAAAAAGGAAATGCACAATTTGTAGAGCAATTTCTCATTAGCGCGCTGATACCCTACATGTGAGGGAAAACCACTGTTTGGGTGCAATGCAGGGTTCGGAAGGGAAGGAGCGCCATTAGACTTTTTGAATGTAAAATTTGTTTGAATAATTAGCAGACGCCATGTTGCGTTTGGAGAGCTCCTGATGTGCCTAAACAGAGGAAACCCCCCACAAGTGACACTATTTTGGAAACTAGACCCCTTAGGGAACTTATCTAGATATGTGATGAGCACCTTGAACCCCCAGGTGCTTCACAGAAGTTTATAATATTGAGCTGTAAAATAAAATTTTCACATTTTTCCCACAAAAACGTTTTTCATCCCTTAATTTTGCATTATCATAAGGGTAATAGGATAAATTGCACCATGAAATTTGTTGTGCAATTTCTCCTGAACACGCCGATACCCAATATGTGGAGGAAAACCACTGTTTGGGCGCACGGCAGGGTTTGGAAGGGAAGGAGCGCCATTTGACTTTTTGTATGTAAAATTTGTTTGAATAATTAGTGGACGTCATGTTGCATTTGGGGAGCCCCTAATGAGCCTAAACAGTGGAAACCACCCACAAGTGACACCATTTTGGAAACTAGACCCCTTAGGGAACTTATCTAGATGTGTGATGAGCACCTTGAACCCCCAGGTGCTTCACAGAAGTTATAATATTGAGCCGTAAAAATAAAATTTTCACATTTTTCCCACAAAAAATGTTTTTCATCCCCTAATTTTGGATTATCATAAGGATAACAGGAGAAATTGCACCATGAAATTTGTTGTGCAATTTCTCCTGAGTACGCCGATATCCCATATGTGGGGGAAAACCACTGCTTTGGTGTACGGCAGGGTTCGGAAGGGAAAGGAGCGCTATGTTGGCTGGGATAGGTTGCAGACACCATGTCACATTTGAAGAGTCGCTGACAAGCCGAAACAGCAGAAACCCCCACAAGTGACCCCATTTTGTAAACTACACCTCTCAAGGAATTCATCAAGGGAAATAGTATTTTTTAATTTTTAAATTTATACCATTGGGCAGAGAAGAAAACATAATTGTATTTTTACCACAAAAAAATGTTTTACCCTCAGATTTTACATTTTCACACAGGGCAATGGGTAAAAATGGTGCCGAAATGTGTCACACAATTTCTTCTTATAGCGGCAATACCCCATATGTGGCTGTATCGTACCGCTTAGCCATACAGCGAGATCTGGGAGGGACGGAGCGCTATTTGACAATTGGAGAACAAATTATTGTAGAATAGGCATTTGGATTTGGGAGCACAAAATTTTCGGAATTTCTTTTGGGGGTCAAGGGCCATTTCGCTTTTCCCGAGCCTTTCTGCTACCAGTAACTTGGAAGTCCCTTATATTTTTGACAGCTGACGGAGCTGAGTGGGGACTAGCTTTTTTTGAGGACTGAGTTGAAGCTTTTATTGGGAACATTTTACGTAGCATTTATCCGGCGATCTAGGCTGAGCACTTACATCGGGGTTTCCATCTAAATTTCCAAGTGATGTAATTCAGATGAAACCCCTGCGGGATCCATTCACTGTAATGAGGAAGCAGAGTTACTCTGGACTCCGTCTGGCCTCTGCTTAGCGGTGTCCTTTTTTTCAGAAGTGCACAAAACTGTGGCCAACCGCACTTTCATGCACGCCTAAAAAAACTGATGCCGTGGGATCACAGGCCAGATGGCATCCACAGTGGTCTATATCTGCCTCATTACAGGGAATATTCCGTCATGGGTTCCGTCTGAATCATGTATTTCAGAGATTTACACGGAAACTCTGGTGCAAGTGCTCAGCGCAGAGCGCAGGATAAATGTGAGCAGAGCCTTACTGCGATCTTTGGGAGACATAATAAACAAATCAGTAGCAGGTGAAAAATTGGTTTTATTTATTTTTTACGCCGTTCCTCGTGCGGTATAAGTGATGAGATTACTTTATTCTTCGGGTCGGTGCGATTACAGAGATACCAGATTTATATCGGGTTTTTATGACTGACAGCTGTCACACACTAAGAGACGCTTTTTTTTTGCAAAATCTAGTTTTTGCATCGCCATAATTTTTCCATATTTCGGCCGACAGAGTCATGTGATGGCTTGTTTTTTGCGGGACGAGTTGACTTTTTTATTGGTACCATTTTTGGGTACGTGACATTTTTTGATCATTTTCTATTCCATTTTTTGGGAGGTAAAATTAACAAAAGCCAACAATTCAGTAATTGTTTTTTGAGGGTTTTTTTTATGCCGTTCTGCATGTGGTAAAAGTGATAAGGCAGATTTATTCATTGGGTCAGTATGTTTACAGCGATACTAGACTTACTGTATATTTTTTTATGTTTTGGCACTTTTACACAATAAAACAATTTTATAGAAAAAATATTTTTTTTGCATCGCTTTATTCTGAGTGCTATAACTTTTTTATTTTTCAGCTGATGGAGCTGTATGGTGGCTTTTTTTTGTGGAACAAGATGACGTTTTCAGCGGTACCATTTTTATTTCCATTTTGCTTTTTGATCGCATTTTTTTCCACTTTTTGTTTGGCGATATGATGAAAAAGCATATTTTTTTGCTCCGTTTTTTATTTATTTTTATTACGGTGTTCACAGAAGGAGTTAATTAGTGTGACAGTTTTATAGATCGGGTTGTTTCGGATGCGGCGATACCAAATATGTGTACTTTTTTTGTTTTTGCATAAATATACGGATTTATTAGTTTATTATTTTATTTATTTATTTTTATTTATTTTGTGATTTTTTTAACAGTTTAATATTTTTTCTATAAAATTGTTTTATTGTGTAAAAGTGCCAAAACATAAAAAAAATATATAGTAAGTGTAGTATCGCTGTAAACGTACTGACCCGAAGAATAATGCTGCCTTATCACTTTTACCACACGCAGAATGGCATAAAAAAAAACCTCAGAAAACAATTCCTGAATTGTTGGCTTTTGTAAATTTTACCTCCCAAAAAATGGAATAGAAAGCGATCAAAAAATGTCACGTACCCAAAAATAGTACCAATAAAAATGTAAACTCGTCCCGCAAAAAACAAGCCATAACATGACTCTGTCGGCCGAAATATGGAAAAATTATAGCTCTCAAAATATGGCGATGCAAAAACTAGATTTTGCAAAAAAAAGCGTCTCTTAGTGTGTGACAGCTGTCAATCATAAAAACCCGATATAAATCTGGTATCTCTGTAATGGCACCAACCCGAAAAATAAAGTAATCTCATCACTTATACCGCATGAGGAACGGCGTAAAAAATAAATAAAACCAATTTTTCACCTGCTACTGATTTGTTTATTATGTCTCCCAAAGATCGCAGTAAGGCTCTGCTCACATTTATCCTGCGCTCTGCGCTGAGCACTTACACCAGAGTTTCCGTGTAAATCTCTGAAATACGTGATTCAGACGGAACCCATGACGGAAGATTCCCTGTAATGAGGCAGATATAGGCCACTGTGGATGCCATCTGGCCTGTGACCCCACAGTGTCAGTTTTCTTAGGCGTGCATAAAAGTGCGGTTGGCCACAGTTTTGTGCACTTCTGAAAAAAAGGACACCATTAAACAGAGGCCAGACGAAGTCCAGAGTAACTCTGCTGCCTCATTACAGTGAATGGATCCCGCAGGGGTTTCATCTGAATTACATTACTTGGAAATTTAGATGGAAGCCCCCGATGTAAGTGCTCAGCCTAGAGCGCCAGATAAATGTTACGTAAAATGTTCCCAATAAAAGCTTCAACTCAGTCCTCAAAAAAAGCTAGTCCCCATTCAGCTCCGTCATCTGTTAAAAATATTCCAAGTTACTGGTAGCAGAAAGGCTCTGGAAAAGCGAAATGGCCCTTGACCCCCAAAAGAAATTCAGAAAATGGTGTGCTCCCAAATCCAAATGCCTAATCTACAATAATTTGTTCTCCAATTGTCAAATAGCGCTCCGTCCCTCCCAGATCTCGCCGTATGGCTAAGCGGTACGATACAGCCACATATGGGGTATTGCCACTTTTAGAAGAAATTGTGTGACACATTTCGGCACCATTTTTACCCATTGCCCTGTGTGAAAATGTAAAATCTGAGGGTAAAACATTTTTTTATGGTAAAAATATAATTATGTCTTTTTCACTGCCCAATGGTATAAATTTAAAAATTAAAAAATACTCACTACCTCCCTAGATGAATTCCTTAAGAGGTGTAGTTTACAAAATGGGGTCACTTGTGGGGGTTTCTGCTGTTTCGGCATGTCAGCGACTCTTCAAATGTGACATGATGTCTGCAACCTATCCCAGCCAACATAGCGCTACTTTCTCTTCTGAACCCTGCCGTACACCAAAGCAGTGGTTTTCCCCCACATATGGGGTATCGGCGTACTCAGGAGAAATTGCACAACAAATTTCATGGTGCAATTTCTCCTGTTATCCTTATGATAATGCAAAATTAGGGAATGAAAAACATTTTTTGTGGGAAAAATGTGAAAATTATATTTTTATGGCTCAATATTATAAACTTCTGTGAAGCACCTGGGGGTGCAATGTGCTCACCACACATCTAGATAAGTTCCCTAAGGGGTCTAGTTTCCAAAATGGTGTCACTTGTGGGGGGTTTCCACTGTTTAGGCACATCAGGAGCTCTTCAAACGCAACATGACGTCCGCTAATTATTCAAACACGTTTTACATTCAAAAAGTCTAATAGCGCTCCTTCCCTTCCGAGCCCTGCAGTGCGCCCAAACAGTAGTTTTCCCTCACATATGGGGTATCAGCGCGCTCATGAGAAATTGCACTACAAATTGTGTATTCCATTTTTTCCTGTTACCCTTGTGAAAATAAAAAAATTGGGTATAAATTAACATTTCTGTGAAAAAAAGTTAAATGTTCATTGTTTTCTTCCACATTCCAAAAATTCCCGTGAAACACCTGAAGGGTTAATAAACTTCTTGAATGTGGTTTTGAGCACCTTGTGGGGTGAAGTTTTTAGAATGGCGTCACTTTTGGGTATTTTCTGTCATAAAGGCCCCTCAAAGTCTCTTCAAATAAGATGTGGTCCCTATAAAAATGTTTTTGTCAATTTTGTTGGAAAAATGAGAAATCACTGGTCAATTTTAACCCTTATAGCTCCCTAACAAAAAGAAATTTTGGTTCCAAAATTGTGCTGATGTAAAGTAGACATGTGGGAAATGTTATTTATTAACTATTTTGTGTGACATATCTCTCTGATTTAAGGGCATGAAAATTCAAAGTTTGAAAATTGCAAAATTTTCTAAATTTTCGCCAAATTTCTGATTTTTTTCACAAATAAACGCAAGTGATATCGAAGAAATTTTACCACTAACATTAAGTACAATATTTCACGAAAAAACTGTCTCAGAATCAGGGGAATCCGTTGAAGCGTTCCAGAGTAATTACTTCATAAAGTGACAGTGGTCAGAATTGAAAAAATTGGCCTGGTCACGAAGGCAAAAACAGGCTCTGGCGCGAAGTGGTTAATTCAGGTAAGCATGGTGGATATTTAATTTAAACACCAGGGTACCCGCAGGTCTTAATTTGTGAAAGGACATAATGTTATGCTATTAGCATATATATTCTTTTTACTCCCCTTAGTTTGCTTATAATATTGCATGCATTCCTTATAGGTTCTACATTGCACATTAATTATAATAGTATGCTGCTTCCTCTGGTATTATCATACTTTGCTTGTTGCCTCTTTGGCAAATTTTTCCTTTTTTTTGTAATATGTACAGGCATTTTATCGTTGATGCTGTTATTTTGTTATTTTGCCGTACCCTTATTTGCAAATTGTATTCTGGTTCACTATATCATTACAAAATAGTATTATAGCGTTCTCTCATAGTGGACAATGATTATGTGTGAACACGAACCTAGTGTATCCATGGCACACCCTTTTTCTCACCCCTCTCTGTTTTGTTTATACCTCATTGCATACATTTCTCATAGAAATGATATCATATACTCATCACACTGGTATGCTTTTTCTTCTGATATTATTATACAATGTTTTATGCTGTTATCTTTCCCCTGTCCTTATACTTTTATTGCTATAACATGAACAAGCCTTTTTATATCGTAACATTGCTGGTGTTATTATTCGACTATATTGCCATAGTCTCATTCTGCAATTTTTTGTGCTATCACATATTCCAGGCTTAGTTCAAAACTCATATTTGTTTTACATTTATTTAAACATATATTGTTATTTTGCCAACATATATTATTTTGTATTGTATATTATATTGCAAATTGTAGTATACGTCAAACACTCTTCCATGGAGGCCTGACAGGAAGTGGTGGAGGCGGAGCCTGCCGTGTGCTGCAAGAGTTGTGCTGTGTGTGGAGAGAGCTCCTGGGAAGGGAGGAGAGCCAGGCGGAGGTGACCGAGCGGACCGGGAGGACCAGTAGGAGGCGACCGGAGGGACGAGCGCAAGAGAGCGCTGTGGCAGCGTGCAGTGCCGGCCAGCGGAGGGTGCCAGGTGGTGGTGACCAGGAGGTGATCAGGAGGACCGGTAAGAGGCGACTGGAGGGACAAGCGCGCTGTGATAGCGTGCAGCGTCCCTAGAGGAGGTGAGTGAGGGGCAGGAGGCCGCGATAAGCAGCCCTACTGAACCCAAGTGTGTACTGTACTGTATTGTATTTGTATCTGTATTGTAATTGTATTGTATTCCCTAGTCCATATTTAATTGATTACCCCCCGTCCATATTTAATTGATCACCCCCGTCCATATTTAAATTGATTCCCCTGAACACCCCCGTCCATATTTAACTGATCCCTCTGACCACATTAAATTGACCCCCCGTCCTCATTTAATTGATCCCCGACCACCCCCCGTCCATATTAAAGTGATCCCCCTGACCACATTTAAATGATTGACCCCCCCAGCCCATAATTGAGTGGTCCCCCTTGTCCTATTTAATAGATTCCCCTTGTCCACTTTTACTCATCCCCAGTCCCTATCTATTTGCCTTATCCCCACCATATTTAATTAACCCCTGTCCATAATTAATTGATTGATTCCCCAGACCACAATTAATTATTTCCCCAGTCCATATTTATTGATATTATTGATACTTATTGATCCCCAGTCCTTAGTTAATTGACCCACCGTCCATACCTATTTATTTGCTTTACCCCCCATCCTATTTAATTAAACCCCCTGTCCATAATTAATTGATTGATTCCCTAGTCCACAATTAATTATTTCCCCAGTTCATACTTATTGATCCCAGACCATAGTTAATTGACACACCGTCCATACTTAATTAATCCACCTGACCCACTCAGCTGATCCCTCGTCCATACTTAATTGATACTTAATTGATCCCCCGTCCATACTTAACTGATCCTGCGCCGATATCTAATCGATACACTTGCACATCCCTAATTGATCCCCGTCCATACACCTATATATAAATAATTGTGTTTTGTACTTGTACATATATACTGACTGTATCCCCATATTTAGAATGACGTCCATGTTGGCCAGAGCCGTGCAGTGTACATCTTGCGCAATGTATGCATTCCCTGAGCTACCGCTCAGGGATCCATACTGCTGCGAGAGATGTGAGCATATCGTGCACTTGGAAGCCCAAATCCTGGATCTAAGTGCTCAGATAGCGGTACTGAAGAGCATTGACAACATGGAACGGAGTTTGCTGCTCACCGAGCAGACACTCAATGGGTCAACACTGAGGGTGGAGCTTAGTGGGGAAGCGCAGGCTGAACAGGCAGGGAGCTGGGTAACAGTTAGAAGGGATAGAGGGAAGAAGTATAGGAAGGCTGGTTCAGAACCGGCATTATTGGAGCACGACAGATCCTCTGACCGCCGGGGGAGTGTATGCTCCAGTAATGAGGGGGAGGGGGGAAGTGTAGGGCAGGCTAGACAGGTCCTGGTAGTGGGTGACTCTATTATTAGGGGGACAGACAGGGCAATCTGTCACAAAGACCGGGATCGCCGAACGGTGTGCTGCCTCCCTGGCGCTCGAGTCCGGCACATCGCGGATCGGGTTGACAGGTTACTGGGTGGGGCTGGCGAAGACCCAGCGGTCATGGTCCACATTGGCACCAATGACAAAGTGAGTGGTAGATGGAGGGTCCTTAAAAATGATTTCAGGGATCTAGGTAGGAAGCTTAGGGCAAGGACCTCCAAGGTAGTTTTCTCAGAAATACTACCAATCCCGCGAGCCACACAGGAGCGCCAACGGGAGGTTAGGGAGGTGAATAAGTGGCTAAAGAGTTGGTGCAGGCAGAAGGGTTTGGGTTCATGGAGAACTGGGCCGACTTTGCGGTCGGCTACAGGCTCTATCGTAGGGACGGGCTGCACCTCAATGGGGAGGGTGCAGCGGTGCTGGGGAAGAAGATGGCTAATAGGTTGGAGGAGTTTTTAAACTAGAGACGGGGGGGGGACCAAGGAAATAGGTGGGATGTGAGGCAAGCAAGGGGGAAGGGGAGAAGTGAATATAATGAGGGTGGAGAGGGGGGTGGGGATAGTACAGTTAGATCGTTAGAGAAGAATAGGATGCTAAATAACCCCAAAGTTTTATCTTGCATGCTGACCAACGCAAGAAGCCTGACCAATAAGGCGGATGAGCTGCAGGCGCTTATATCGGAGGAGAGGTATGACATCGTAGGTATAAAAGAGACTTGGCTAGACGATAGCTACGACTGGGCGGTAAATTTAACAGATTATAGTTTATTTAGAAGGGACCGGAAACAGGGGAAAGGCGGAGGAGTCTGCTTATATGTAAAGTCACGTCTAAAGCCCAGACTAAGGGAAGATATAGGAGAGGGAGAAGAGGGGGTCGAGTCCATGTGGGTAGAGATAGAGGGGGCAAAAAATAATAATAAAATATTACTGGGGGTCTGCTATAAGCCACCCAATATAACAGAGGAGAATGAGAAACTGCTATTAGGACAAATAGACAAAGTAGCAAAACATAATGAGGTGATTGTAATGGGGGACTTCAACTACCCGGATATTGACTGGGAAACAGAAACCTGTAGATCGCAGAAAGGAAAAAGGTTCTTGACAAATATCAAGGATAATTATCTCTCCCAACTAGTGCAGGAACCAACGAGAGGGAAGGCCGTGTTGGACTTAATATTGACTAATAGGCCTGATAGAATAACTGAGGTACAGATAGGGGGGCACCTAGGTAATAGTGATCATAATATTATCAATTTCAAAATGCCCTTCAGTAGGGTTATCAATAAGGGAACAACTAAAACATTAAACTTTAGGAGGGCGAAGTTTGATCAGCTGAAAGAAAACCTTCAACTTATAGACTGGGACAAAGTTCTTAATCAAAGGAATACGAATAGTAAATGGGAAACCTTCAAAAGAATTCTGAATACTCAGTGCGAGAGGTATATACCGTATGGGAATAAAAGGGCCAGAAATAAGAGGAAACCAATATGGTTGAACAAGAACGTAAAAGGGGCGTTAAATAGCAAAAAAGAGGCATTCAAGAGATTAAAACAGGAAAACAGCAAGGAGGCACTAATGTGTTACAAGGAAAAAACGAGAACCTGCAAAAAACAAATAAAAATAGCAAAGGAGGAAACAGAGAGACGTATTGCTAGGGAAAGTAGATCAAATCCCAAACTGTTCTTTACGTATATAAATAGTAAAAGGATTAAATCGAATAATATTGGACCGATAAAAAGTGATGAAGGCAAAATCATAGAGAAAGATGAGGATAAAGCTAATCTATTAAATAAATTTTTTTCGTCAACTTTCACAAAGGAAAAAGAACTAACAGGCGAAATGAGAAGTGACAAACTTAATCCTCCACTAAGTATGACAAATCTAACCCAAGCTGGGGTACAGAAACGCCTCAGTAACATTAAAATAAACAAATCACCATGACCTGATGGCATACACCCACGGGTACTAAGGGAACTAAGTAATGTGATAGACAGACCCTTATATCTTATATTTAAGGACTCTGTTGAGACTGGGTCTGTGCCACTTGATTGGCGACAGGCGAATGTAGTGCCAATATTCAAAAAGGGAGCGAAAAGTGACGCCGGAAACTATCGGCCGGTGAGTCTGACGTCCGTTGTGGGCAAAATTTTTGAAAGCTTCATTAAAGAGGCAATTATGGAGCATCTTGACGCTAATAATCTTTTAATCCCGAACCAACATGGATTCATGAGGAATCGCTCCTGCCAAACAAACCTGATTGACTTCTACGAGGAGGTTAGCTCTCGAGTAGATCAGGGGGAACCAGTGGATGTCGTGTATCTCGACTTCTCAAAAGCGTTCGATAGCGTGCCACATAATAGGTTGGTATACAAAATGAGAATGATGGGGCTGGGGGAAAATGTCTGCAAGTGGGTAGCTAACTGGCTAAAGGATAGAAGGCAGAGGGTGGTTATAAATGGAATATACTCAGATTGGGTAAGCGTCACTAGTGGGGTACCACAGGGGTCTGTACTAGGCCCAATGTTATTTAATATCTTTATTAACGACATAGTCAACGGGATAAATAGTAAAATATCAATATTTGCAGATGACACAAAGTTATGTAAAACAATTAATACAAAAGAGGACAGTGCAGACCTACAGAGGGATTTGGATAAGCTGGGTAGGTGGAGCATTAAATGGCAAATGAGGTTTAACGAGGAGAAATGTAAGGTCATACATATGGGAAGGAAAAATGGAAGTCACCAGTACTCACTGAATGGGAAATCATTGGGGAATTCAGAGATGGAGAAGGACTTGGGCATCTTGATTGATAGCAAACTAAATTGGAGTGCCCAAAGTCAGGCGGCTGCTGTAAGGGCAAACAGGGTAATGGGATGTATCAGAAGAGGTATAGCTGCAAAGGATGAGAACATTGTTCTTCCACTGTACAAAGCACTGGTCAGACCACACTTGGAATACTGTGCTCAGTTATGGGCCCCACTATATAGAAAGGATATAAATGAGCTTGAAAAGGTACAAAGGAGGGCAACAAAATTAATAAAGGGAATGGAGGGACTGCAATACCCAGAGAGGTTGGCAAAACTAGGACTATTCAGCCTGGAAAAGAGAAGGTTGAGGGGGGACATAATAAATGTGTACAAATATGTTAGGGGACAGTATAGAGACCTTGGCCGGGATTTGTTCAAAAGGAGGGATATTACGGTAACAAGAGGGCATTCACTAAGACTGGAAGAGAAAAGGTTTCAGCACCAGCATAGGAAGGGGTTCTTTACGGTAAGAGCAGTGAGAATATGGAATTCACTGAGTGAGGAGACGGTAATGTCAGGTTCACTACACCAGTTCAAGCGGGGACTGGATGCATTTCTAGATACCAGGCAGATTTCAGCGTTTACTTAAAAATAAAATAAAATAGTAGGTTGATACAGGGATTTATTCTGACTGCTGGTTTCAGAGTCGGGAGGGAATTTTTCCTCAGGTGAAGATTGGCTAAATCATTTGGGGTTTTTGCCCTCGTCTGGGTCAACTTTAGCAATTACAGAACTAACAGGTCGAACTTGATGGACGCAAGTCTTTATTCGGCTTTACTAACTATAGTCGTTAATAATTATGTGTGAACAAGAACCTAGTTTAACCATTGTACGCCCTCTATTTAATCAGATAGTCTTTACAGACCTCTGAATTTACTATGTCTCCTGAGCATATTAATTAACCTGCCACTGTGCAGACCGGATCAGACCACTATATAAATGCACCAGCATGGTCAGTTATTATCATGACTAAGGGTGTTATACACATGAAACACACAGCTCTATACTATGCCTTCTCCATGGATCCTGTAGCCATGCTATGAATTTGGAATTTTAACTTTTTTTTTCACTGGTTTACTATTGTCCACTAATACAGAAAATATATACAGTTGAAACCAGAAGTTTACATACACTATATAAAAAGACTCATAAGCATGTTTTTCTCAATATCTGACATGAAATCAGAATAAATCTTTCCCGTTTTAGGTCAATTAGGATTACCATAATTTTTAATACTTGCCAAATGCCAGAATAATGAGAGAGAGAATGAGAGAATGCATTTTTATTACTTACTGCAAAGTCAGAAGTTTACATAAATTTTATTAGCATTTGGTACCATTGCCCTTCAACTGAATGACTTGGATCAAAAGTTTGGGATATCTTTCCACAAGCTTCTCACAACAGTTGGTCAGAATTTGGGCCCATTCCTCCTGGCAAAACTGGTGTGACTGATCCAAGTTTGTAGGTCGCCTTGCTCGCACCTGCCTTTTCAGCTTTGCCCATAAATTTTCAATAGGATTGAGATCAGGGCTTTGTGATGGCCACTCCAAAACATTGACTTTGTTATTCTTAAGCCACTTTGTTACCATTTTGGCAGTATGCTTCGGGTCATTTCTCCATTTGGAAGACCCATTACCGCCCAAGCTTTAACTTCCTGGCTGATGTCTTGAGATGTTGCTTCAGTATTGCCACATAATCTTCTTTTCCCATGATGCCATCTATTTTGTGAAGTGCACCAGTCCCTCCTGCAGCAAAAAAATACAACAACATGATGCTGCCACCTCCGTGTTTCACAGTTGGGATGGTGTTCTTAGGCTTCCAAGCTAAGAAACAATGGATACTGGAAGCCTGTGCTAGCATTTCTTCTGCGGTGTTGCTATCAGTGTGTCAAGAGTGGGAGAAGAGGGTTGCATTGACAATCCAACACAATGGGCAGCACTTTGAACACATTTTATAAGGGTTCATAAACTTGTAAAAAACTCATGAAAGAATAAAGTTACGTTAAAACCAATCACACCATTGTTTTTCTTATGAAATTCTCAATAACTATGATGTGTCACATGACCCTCTTCCCATTGGAAAAAATAAAGTTGTATCCAAAATGGCCAACTTCAAAATGGCCACCATGGTCACCACCCATCTGGAAAAGTTTCCCCCCTCCCATATTCTAATGTGCCAAAAACAGGAAATTGATATCACCAACCATTCCCATTTAATTTAGGTGTATCCATATAACTGGCCCACCCTGTACATCCACAGGTGTATCTCTAAATTAACTCAGATGTTGCCAAAAAGCTATCAGAAGCTTCCAAACACATGACATCATCATATGGGCAGTCCAGAATTGTTTAAAGGCATAGTAATCTTAGTGTATGTAAACTTTTGACTTTGCAATAAGTAATAAAAATGCCTTCTCTCATTCTCTTCTCTCTCATTATTCTGGCATTTGGGAAATATTAAAAATTATGGTAATCCTAATTGTCCTAAAATGGGAAAGGTCTATTCTGATTTCATGTCAGATATTGAGAAAAACATGCATATGTGTCTTTTATATAGTGTATGTAAACTTCTGGTTGCAACTGTATTTAAAAAAAAAAGTGTGTGAAGCTGGATTTTCTACCTTTTCCTGCTACTGATTGCATCCTCTGTTCTCCAAACTACATGGAAATTCTATGCTGGATCTTTTTCTTATTGTAATAAATGATGGGCCATTTTTATTTCCCTGTATGAAAATGTAAAATCTGGGGCTAAAACAACATTTTAGTGATAAAAATGTAATTTTTTTCTTCTTCACTGCCCAATGATACAAAATTTTGTGAAACACATGTGCTGTTAATATGCACACTGCACTCTTAGATGATTTCATTAAGCCATTTTGTTTATACATTTGGGTTACTTATCGGGGATTTCTGCTATTCTGACACCTCAGAGGCTCTGCCAATGTGACATGGCACCCGCAAACTATTCCATAAAATTTGCTTTCCAATATGTGGCTTCTTCCCTTCTCAACTTTGCACTGTGCCTAAAAACTAGTTTCTGACCACATATGGGGTATCATTGTAATCAGAAGAAATCATGTGGTCCATTTTGTCCTATTAGCCCTTTTGAAAAATAAAAACTTGGGGCTAAAACAATATTTTAGTGTAAAAAAGTGTATTTTTTATTTTCACAGCCCAATGTTACACAATACTGTGAGGCGGCAGTGGGTTTGGAAAAGAGCTGGAGTGACAGAGGCTTCAGATCTACCATAGATTTTCAGCATCATTTACATATCAATTCAAATGCTGATTTCTCAGTAATGGAGGAAAGGACTGGCCTTGTAGTGGTATTGCTGGACTGTCTTTGAAAGAGCTACATGCAAATATAAATAGTTTGCGATAATAAATCCTGATGACAGATTCCCTTTAGCCAGGATAGGAAATGTGATTCGGTATAAAAGGATATTGACCCCTATAAAGATTCATGGTGGAGCTTAGCTGTTTTGCACAGTGGCCCAGATTGTCTTCCTCATGTTAGATGAATCATACACACGTGGTCAAAATTGTTGGTACCCCTCGTTTAATGAAAGAAAAACCCACAATGGTCACAGAAATAACATGAATCTGACAAAAGTAATAATAAATTAAAAATATATGAAAATGAACAAATGAAAGTCAGACATTGCTTTTCAACCCTGCTTCCACAGAATTTAAAAAAAATTAAACTCATGAAATAGGCCTGGAGAGAAATGATGGTACCCCTGAAAATAATGTGACAAAAGCATGTTAAAGGTAAAGGGTATAAGACCATCTCCAAGCAGCTTGATGTTCCTGTGACTACAGGTGCACATATTATTCAGAAATTTAAGATCCATGGGACTGTAGCCAACCTCCCTGGATGTGGCCGCAGGAGGAAAATTGATGACAAATCAAAGAGGTAGATAATACAAATGGTAACAAAAGAGCCCAGGATAACTTTTAAAG
Source organism: Phyllobates terribilis (assembly GCF_046119375.1). Classification (NCBI taxonomy): domain Eukaryota; kingdom Metazoa; phylum Chordata; class Amphibia; order Anura; family Dendrobatidae; genus Phyllobates; species Phyllobates terribilis. The sequence continues at coordinate 594,992,678 of NW_027362765.1, read as the reverse complement.
AGATTAAAGGTGAACTTCAAGCTCAAGGAACATCAGTGTCAGATTGCACCATCCGTCGTTGTTTGATCCAAAGTGGACTTCATGGGAGACAACCAAGGAGAACACCATTGTTGAAAATAATCATAAAAAAGCCAGACTGGAATTTTCCAAACTACATGTTGACAAGCCACAAAGCTTCTGGGAGAATGTTCTATGGACAGATGAGACAAAAATGGAAGTTTTTGGCAAGGCACATCAGCTCTATGTTTACAGATGGAAAAATGAAGCATATCAAGAAAAGAATACTGTCCCTACTGTGAAACATGGAGGAGGCTCTGTTATGTTCTGGGGCTGCCTTGCTGCATCTGGCACAGGGTGTCTTGAATCTGTGCAGTGTGCAATGAAATCTCAAGACTATCAAGGGATTCTAGAGAAAAATGTGCTGACCAGTGTCAGAAAGCTTGGTCTCAGTCGCAGGTCTTGCAACAGGATAATGACCCAAAACACACAGCTAAAAACACCCAAGAATGGCTAAGAGGAAAACATTGGACTATTCTGAAGTGGCCTTCTATGATCAATGATCTAAATCCTATTGAGCATCTTTGGAAAGAGCTGAAACATGACGTCTGGAAAAGGCAACCTTCACACACGAGACAACTGGAGCAGTTTGCTCATGAGGAGTGGGCCAAAATACATGTCGAGAGGTGCAGAAGTCTCATTGACAGTTACAGGAATCGTTTGATTGCAGTGATTGCCTCAAAAGGTTGTTCAACAAAATATTAAGTTAAGAGTACCATAATTTCTGTCCAGGCCTATTTCATGAGTTTAATTTTTAAAAAAATTCTGTGGAAGCAGGGTTGAAAAGCAATGTAAGACTTTCATTTGTTCATATTCATAGATTTTTAATTTATTATTACTTTAGTCAGATTCAAGTTATTTCTGTGACCATTGTGGGTTTTTCTTTCATTAAACGAGGGGTACCAACAGTTTTGACCATGTGCGTACATTATTTAGCTGACAAATATAAAGGAAATATTTCATATAATTTGAAATACAGCACAGAGCAAAAGCAGAATTCCATATAATTGGCCATATGACTAAAGAGAGAAATTTCAATCCTCCCTCTGTACAGACCATGATGTCACAGACCCTATTTTGTACATTTTATCCTAACTAAACCTGTAGCCAAGCAGCAGTATTATTAACAATGTGCACTGCAGATGTAAGAAACCTCCATCATTTTCCACATAGAGGGCTAATTGTTTACCGATGTACTAGAACAGTGATAGATTATTGTGGGAGTGGACGGATGCTGGACAAATGGAAGGTTTTACAATTTTTGGTTGCTAGGTGAGTCATATCTGCCAAGGTTTCTCTTCATAGACATTTCCCCTGAAATGTAATGGAGAGATACTTGTTTTTGTTACCATTACTGGAAGGACATACTTCACCATTAGCTCATCCGCGCTTTCTCCAACACATGGAAAACAATTTGTAAATGGAATGATAACACTCTGAGTTATGAGTCATGAGTAACAAGGAGACGTTTCCCATCACTTTCCACAACATCTCCACCCTCCTCATCAGCTGTCCACATATGCAGACTGTGTAAGGAATCAGCCAGGGAAAGCTAAATGTAACCCAAGACGAGTCACTGTAAGCAACTCAAAATGATTTCATGTCGCCTTTACCAGAATCTCAGTCATCTTACTGTGTATCAGAAACTCGTAGAAGAGTGACTGTTACTATCTGTGATGCACGGTGCTGTAAATACAGTAATGAAAATAATTACCTTTGAAAGTGTTAAATAGAAAACACAGAAAAAAGGAAAAGAAATCAGAGCTATATTTGCTTAAATATCATATTAAGCTTAAAAATAGCTCTACAACTGCTGGAGGTGAGAGAAAGGGGTTTCCATAACCAGAGCTTGAGACTACCAGTAAGCACTGGAGGTCCAGTTCCTAGGGCAGCATGTTGGCAGGGGCGGCACCAGAAACAAGAACATTATTTTTATTTTTTTTAGATCTTCCTTCCCATCTACCACTGGACCTCAGTGGGTTGGGGTGGTGGGTGGGCTTCAGAGTTTAGTCCACTCTGTGTGCATCATGCATGAATACCTGTGCTACTCTGATTGCTGGATCAGCAGAATGCACTTTTTAACATCAGAATTTCATCACTGATTTCCCCATATAAAAAAATGCAAAACTTCTCTTAAACTCTACAATATTAGAAGCGGACAGTACACAGAAAACAAATGAATGGCATCAGGGTGGTGTCCATGATTTTCACAGATTTGTATGGTTACTTTTGATCTGTGACTCACACCAGAAATGACAGCAAGAGAAAAGCATGCACTTAGGCATTACGTTATGCAGGGGAGAATGGCAATAGCCCTACAGTCAAGACTTCTGGAATCCAAGCAAAAGTGAAAATATAATATATTCTTAACACTGTGTTGTGTTTATTTGTTCCAGCTAAGAATGAACAGATCATAATCCAACATTTCAAACAAGCCAATTTTTGTCACAAATTTGTACTAAATACAAATACAACAGGGTCAGCAACTAATGGTAGATGGGTACGGAAACAGGAAAAGTGAAAAATAAAATTAGGGAAAAAGCACACACCAACAAAATATATATATCCATATTTTACATTAAATACAGACATGTTAGCAAAAACTAAATGGGGCTTTGATAAAGCCTTCTCAAGGCTGTCTTGAGCCAATGCTACAAAGGTAAATCTGTTAAACTTCATGGGGCTCAGAAGTGAATAAAGCAACATTATCTACAGGAAAAATATATAATAAGTGGAAATAAGGTTGATTGAGTAACAGAACTTAAAACAATAGTAGGCAGATAGATTAATATCCAAAAGATAAGAGTGTTGGCACAGACAGAAATGTACTGTACATACCTGTGTGGAATGCCGGCTAAAGCGTGCTGTACAACTGCAGATCTATGCCATTGCCTTAGTTATGTATATGGTAACACAGGTTTAAATAAGGGAGGTGCCAAAGTTGATAGGAGTGTGAACCCCGGCACATGTGCAATAGCCAAAGTAAGTATAGCATATGCCATTTTGAATATAGGAAAGTGGATAAAGCATGGGCCGGGCACTGGATTTGTGAAATAGTAGCAAGAACTCATGCATTCATAAAAGTTGGAGGAAGTTCCGCACACAAGATTAAATATAGGAAGATGAATAGAGCATGCATCATGTGCCAGATTTGTGACGCAAGATGGAGAGACCTCCAATGCGTTCCTGGTTGTGGAGCATGCATAAGAAAAAAGTAAATTATGTAAACCAGTGGTGCAACAAAGAGGAGGGGAGGGGGTAAAAGAACGTAGTGTAACATACCTGGCGGCGTCCTTGCATAGTGGTCCATCTCCCACTGTGCAAGAGCGCGCACTTGATTTCCAGTCCAAACTGCCACTCCGGCTTCTTTCCATATTGTCTGCTTTGCTCTGCTCTGGCTGCTTAGGGCAACGCCCGCCGGACTTCCTGTTTCTTGTAGCGGCTGCAGACACACCCCTAATGTGTCCTCAGCCTATTACTGTCTGTCACCTGGTATTTAAACCAACTCCTCCTTGGAATCCATGCCTGAGCATCTTGTTCTGTCAGTTGGCTTCTTGTCACTGATGTGCCAGGTCCTGTCTATGTTTCCTGCCTTGCGGTATCAGTTCCTGTGTCTGAACTGTGTCCTGTCTGTGTACTCTAGCCAGCTGTCTCTCTGCCTTTCCTGGAGGCTGTATTTCCAGGCCCGTGTGAACACGCTCTTAGCCTGTTCCTTCCGCCCTCTAGGGGCCGCATACCTAGATCTGTTGTCTGTGTCTTTTCCTAGTGTCTGTTCCTGCCTTGCTCGCTGCTTCGGCGGTTTCTGTCTGCTCTGCCTTGCTCACCGCTCCGGCGGTTCTCGCCTGCTCTGCCTTTCTCACCGCTCTGGCTGTTCTTGCCTGCTCTGCCTTGCTCACTGCTCCGGCAGCCTGGCTCTGCTCTGACCCTTTGCTCGCTGCTCCGGCAGTCTCGCTCTGCTCTGACCCTTTGCTCACTGCTCCGGCAGTCTCTCTCTGCTCTGACCCTTTGCTCACTGCTCCGGCAGTCTCGCTCTGATCTGACCCTTTGCTCACTGCTCCGGCAGTCTCGCTCGGCTCTGACCCTTTGCTCACTGCTCCGGCAGTCTCGCTCTGCTCTGACCCTTTGCTCACTGCTCCGGCAGCCTCGCTCTGCTCTGACCCTTTGCTCACTGCTCCGGCAGTCTCGTCCTGCTCCACTCTTGCTCACCGCTCCAGGCGGCCTCGTCCTGCTCTACTCTCGCTCACCGCTCCAGGCGGTCTCGTCTTGCTCTGCTCTTGCTCGCTGCTCCGGGCGGCCTCACTCTGCTGTGTTTGTCCACCGCATCTGCGGCTCTGTTCCTGAGTCCCAGTCTATACTGGGACCTATCCACTCTGTGCTCCAACCTGTCGTACCTGCCAGTACCTCCCTGCCTGCATACCAGTCGTGCTTACCAGCATCCACCTGCCTGCATACCGGCCGTACCTGTCAGTACCTCCCTGTTTGCATACCAGCCGTGTCTGCCTATACCCACCAGTCTGTGTGCCAGCCTAACCTGCCTGCTCCTGTATTCCCCGGTGTGGGTCAACAGCCGTGTCCGGGGTCTGACCTGGAGTAGCACCTGGTCCCTCTACTTGGTTCCTCCTTGGTGCACTGGGGTCGTATGCCGTCGTGCGACCTTGGTCGGATCGGGTGGATACTTAGTTACGCCCCTCCAGGCATTAATTCTCCGGTACGGTCCATTGGAATCACTACATACACATGCACACGCCAGTCAGTCCGGGCACGTGCATTACACGTAGCCAGTACAAATGGATATTACATAGGGGTAATATTAAAGGAGACACAAAAGGGAAACAAAAGAAAAAGGGAATGCAAAAAAAGGAAAAAGAGAAATCAGATGATGGAGGAGAGAAAAAGATGTATTATTTCATGTGTTGAGACATACCATATTTATTAATAAATAGGTATGACATTATGTATCAAACAATTATAGAGAATTATACTTACAGGGAAGAAAACAGACATATGTAAAAAAAAGTTATATGTATTTTTTTTAACAATAAAATACCTCATATTCTCTATTGAGTCCTTGTGGTTCCCTAGTTTGCAATATATGATGCTAAAAGGCTTTTCTTTCTCTAAAGGGAATCTGCCAGTAAGATCCACCCTCCTCAGCCGTCTATATGGGCATGTAGGCCATAGAAAGCTGAATAAAATGATACCTTGATATCTGCGATCCGCTGTTTTACTTCAGAGAAATCTACATATTTTTGAGAATATACAAATGAGACATTCAGAGTCACTGCAGACTTATGGATTTGAACCGGCTAACTCCTTTAATATCAATGCCCAAACTTCATTTGGCTTCCTTGAGTTGGTGGCCATCTTGCTTCAACAGGCAGCATACTGTCATTGCACAATTGAAAATATGCAGTTTTGTCATGATAAATAAATTGTGATGGCTGCTGACTGGCTCATACCTATTCATGCTTTCTCGTGCAGTGTTCAGTTTGTCACAACGAGCAATAATACAATTGAACAAAGCATAGCAGCTTTTCCATGTCTCCCAACAGAGTTGCATGGCACTTTCTTGCTTATTATAGACAGAGCTAATCCTGCAGTGTGAACCAGTTTTATTAGCTAATAATATAAATTGTCAAGGGGATTTTTAGGACCCCAGCTTCTGACTACTTAATTCTAGTTTGCAGTTTAGTTGCAGCAGCTTTGTGCAGCAATTCTGTGCTGTGCACTTAGGGGACATTTATTCTAAAATACACTTTCTAAACATGTTCAAATACATTTTAAGCGGTTTAATTTATGACCACAGTATGTCTGTCTCCTGTCAACATCCAATTGGAATTTTTGCATGTAATCCATCACATCTCACATAGCGAGGCATCTGTCAATCGCCTCTATCAGCGCTGGGAGAAGCGGGCCTCCAGCTACGGCCCCTGGCCAGATCTTTGAAGTACGTTTTCTCTGAAACGCGGGAACATGTCAGAGCAATATATACCTTGCTGCAGGTTCCCTTGAAAACTGCAGCAATTCAGGTGTAAAGTCCCATGCAGTTTTGCCACTTAGTAACTGGCAATGTGGTAAAAAGACAATGCCATTCAGCATGTCCCTGCGAAAACCTTATTTATACAATGTGTGACAGTATTATTTGGCCACCATATACAATATAAATTGTATGGGCAGGGAAAATAGAAAGTACTGTACAGAACATCTGTAGCACCCTGAGGATTCGGCTGCTACAGGGGTATTGCACCTCACCCAGAGGTGTGATATTCCACTCCCGGGTAAGGATGGAGTGTGGAACTGAGCTCAGTTAGCTGCATGCACTACACACATCCCATTTCCGAGGAACAGACCGATGGTACTCCCACTAGAGAAATGTGCAGGTACGACAGTGTCTGTTCCTGGCTGGAGTGGGAGGGGGGTGGAACATCCCAGTAGTGTAGGGGGCAGATAGGGGGAGCAGTCTGGGTAGTGCTAAGAGCTCATTGGGTGCTGGTCACCTGAGCTCACACATAGAGGGAGTATATAAGGTGGGCACCATCTTAGGACAGGGTCTTTTGCAGAGTGAGGTCAGTCTGTCAGAGTTGAGTCAGAGCAGAGGAGAAGAGCAGCTCCAAGGCCAAGAGAGAGAGAGAGGAGAAAGAGAGACCCAGAGGGGGAGAAAGAAGGAACTCCAAGAGCCCAAATTAGACCAGAGGGTGAAGAGTTGGCAACAGGGTACTGGATCCCAAGCTGGCAGAGGCTACAGCACACCTTAGCCAGGAACCGGAGGTCGTGGGCAGGACCGATCTGCCACGATCACCCACTAAATCCACCCGGAAGGCAGACCAGGAATAGGGTCAGGGAACCCAGAGACAAGGGTTTACCACCAAGAGGCCCGAGGGAGCCGGACATAGGTGGATCCCTGGTGGGGAAGGCCAGAGAAGAGGACAGGACAGAAAGGGAGCTCAGGACCACGCTCCAGAATCACCTGGGGGTTGGCTGAGTCCAGGACCTGGTGGACGCAGCACGGCTCGGGTAGTCACTTAAGGCCGGAGTGACCAGAACAACTGCAGTAAGTAAACAAACCCTGAACTGCACAGCCCGACTCTGAGTCTCATTTCAATCCTCGCTGCACCATCACAACCCCCATCCTCTGCAACTGACCCCCTGAGGCTATACCCCTCCCGTTGGGGGTTATACTACCCGAGCTGCACATACATCACCAGCCTCAGCGGACCCTGCTGCAGCGGCGGCCGTATTGACCGCAAATCAACGGGTGGCGTAGTCGACACAAAAGAACATCTAGTAACATCATAAGGACTGCCACACACTGAGCTTGACACCCTGGGCACGGACCGGGTCACAGCCACTCGGAGACTACAACCCCCATTTGATCCGGCTCCGGGTATCCCCAACAACACTGGCCCAGGGGGCGCGTCAACTTTGGCGTAGTCGGCAGGATCTCGTGCCCGCAACAACCGGGTACTGCGTGCCTGAAGAAAAGTTCACCGTTACCTCAAAAAGAAGTCTCCTGCCGGTTCCGGAGGGTCCCCGCCATCGGGCCCCATCACAGGTCGTTTCCCTCCGGTTGTCCGCCATTTGCAGCTTTTTCCCGCCATCCATGGAGTTTCCCGCCACTGGGAGACGATTCCCGCCATTTCCAAAGATTTCCCGCCTTGGAAGAGCGGACGCCATTATGGGCGTGCCAGAGGGTGGCAAGAGGCCACCTCCCATCGTGGGCCAGGTCGAAGAATGGCGCCAAAAGCGGAAACCGCGCCCACCAACAGAGACTGTGATGCTGGAAGTGTCCATCAGCGTAAGAGAACTGCCCCTGGAACTGACAATCACTAAGTTGCCCTGGGACCACCCTCGATGTGGGCGGAGACAGAAGAAGAGAACAAAGATGGGTGTCGCCTGGAGCAGTCTGGAGAGAGCGCACCCGGAGACAAGACGTCTGGAAGAGAGTCCAGAGAGAGCCTACCCGGAGATGGAGGGAGAGTCAGGCAGCACCGACCCAGTGGTCAGGAGCCTGTTGCAGGTCGCCACTCCAGAAGGCCTGCTGGAGATCCTAGCACAGCTCCCCCGAGACCGGGAGTGTGCACAGACCGCGCTGGAGGGCCTCGCACGGAGGATGGCCCGGGTGCAGCGGGAGACGTTGGCGGAGTGGAGCCGAGAGATGGCCCAGCAGACCGAAACCCGTCAGCGGAGCACGCCACCCGAGACGAGGAGACAGACCGCCTCTGAGGATGGCGCAGGAGGAATGAAGGCAGGAGACGGCGCCGAGAAGGGAGCTGAACGGACGGAGGCAGGTAAAGGGGACGTCTCTACCCCGAGCCGGGAAACCGCGTGCCTGCCCCAGCTCCCCGTCGCAGAGCCCGAAATTCCCCCTGCCGTGCCCGTCGCTGCATCGTCACCGCCGCCGACTAGGCCTCAACCGGAAACCGCGGCCGCGACCCCTGTGACGTCACACGCCTCGACCTCGAGCGTGGCCAAGCAGGAAATACCACCGGCCTGGTCGCAAGGCCTAGTACCTCCGGGCGCCGCAATACCAACAGCGCCCCCTACCTCCGCGGAGCCACCGGCCTGGCCGCAGGGCCGAGTAACCACGGGCGCCGCCGTTCTTACGGTGCCCTTTTCCTTTAAGGTGCCCCAAGCCTGGTCGCAAGGCCTGGTCGACCCGGGCGCAGCTACCATCAACGCGCCCTCAACCTCTAGAGTGCCGCACCGGGGTGAAAATCTATTCGCCCAGCATACGTGCCCGGATGGGCAGCCCTTCATATGGCCCCAGGAGTACATTCAGCTGGAACTCCAGAGAGCAAGGCCCATGTGCGAGCCCCTGATTCCGGCTCCGAAGCCCGTAAAGAGGACCTCGCCCCCGCTGGAGGAGGCACAGTTCGAGTGGGACCCCACCGGAGAAGACCTCATGGGGTTCACTCAGGAGACTCGGGCGGCCGCAGCAGAGCGTGCAGAGTGCTGCCGGCAGCAGCTCGAGGTCTTCGAGAGGGAGCGGAGAGAGAGGCGGGTCCGGGAACAACAAGCGCAGATAAGGAGCGCGGAGCAGAAGAGCCGGACCAGGAGGAATCCCCGTGCAGCTCATGGTCCCCCTTCCACCGGGACTGTGATAAAATTCAACATGCAGCACGGATGGGGCTTTATTAGAGACCATCAGACCCCCGGCGACGTCTTTGTAACCCGCAGAGACGTAGAAAGCCATCTGCCGGAGGGACACAGAGGTCGTGACCTGTATGTAGGGGACGAGGTCACCTTCACCCGGCACAAGTGTGCCAAAGGACCCTACGCCCTCCATGTGCATCGCCTGACGGAGGAGGAGCTGCGGTGTGAGGAGGAGCAAGAGGACCCGGACGGGTCTGAAGAATCTAAAGAAGGAGCAGGAGGACGCCGTCGTTGAAGTACGGTAGAGAGAGACTGTATAAAGTTGCCCGTCGGGGTACCAAGAACTGTTACTTATTTAAAATATAGTCCCCGTTGGGACCAGTCAAGAGTGAACTGTTAACCCCGTGTGTCCCTAGTTCCTAATACCTGGCCGAGGACTGAGAGCGGCCATATTCCCTTGTATATAGTTGCGCTTCCTAAAGCGCCCCCTACCGGTTTTATAGGAAACCGTGTTTCTTCAAGAGACTGTCGCACTTTACCCGGTCACAAGTTGCACCGTGGCCGGAGGAACAAGAGTGTTATTTATGATAAGTTTTATATGAAAAGTTTATGCTGATAATATATGATGTTTTATATGTTTATGTTTTATGAAAAAAAAAAAAAAAAAAATGTATGTTTGTGGATGTTTATATCTTACAGCCCGGGGACGTGCTGTGATTTACCAGGGGGGAATGTAGCACCCTGAGGATTCGGCTGCTACAGGGGTATTGCACCTCACCCAGAGGTGTGATATTCCACTCCCGGGTAAGAATGGAGTGTGGAACTGAGCTCAGTTAGCTGCATGCACTACACACATCCCATTTCCGAGGAACAGACCGATGGTACTCCCACTAGAGAAATGTGCAGGTACGACAGTGTCTGTTCCTGGCTGGAGTGGGAGGGGGGTGGAACATCCCAGTAGTGTAGGGGCAGATAGGGGGAGCAGTCTGGGTAGTGCTAAGAGCTCATTGGGTGCTGGTCACCTGAGCTCACACATAGAGGGAGTATATAAGGTGGGCACCATCTTAGGACAGGGTCTTTTGCAGAGTGAGGTCAGTCTGTCAGAGTTGAGTCAGAGCAGAGGAGAAGAGCAGCTCCAAGGCCAAGAGAGAGAGAGAGGAGAAAGAGAGACCCAGAGGGGGAGAAAGAAGGAACTCCAAGAGCCCAAATTAGACCAGAGGGTGAAGAGTTGGCAACAGGGTACCGGATCCCAAGCTGGCAGAGGCTACAGCACACCTTAGCCAGGAACCGGAGGTCGTGGGCAGGACCGATCTGCCACGTTCACCCACTAAATCCACCCGGAAGGCAGACCAGGAATAGGGTCAGGGAACCCAGAGACAAGGGTTTACCACCAAGAGGCCCGAGGGAGCCGGACATAGGTGGATCCCTGGTGGGGAAGGCCAGAGAAGAGGACAGGACAGAAAGGGAGCTCAGGACCACGCTCCAGAATCACCTGGGGGTTGGCTGAGTCCAGGACCTGGTGGACGCAGCACGGCTCGGGTGGTCACTTAAGGCCGGAGTGACCAGAACAACTGCAGTAAGTAAACAAACCCTGAACTGCACAGCCCGACTCTGAGTCTCATTTCAATCCTCGCTGCACCATCACAACCCCCATCCTCTGCAACTGACCCCCTGAGGCTATACCCCTCCCGTTGGGGGTTATACTACCCGAGCTGCACATACATCACCAGCCTCAGCGGACCCTGCTGCAGCGGCGGCCGTATTGACCGCAAATCAACGGGTGGCGTAGTCGACACAAAAGAACATCTAGTAACATCATAAGGACTGCCACACACTGAGCTTGACACCCTGGGCACGGACCGGGTCACAGCCACTCGGAGACTACAACCCCCATCTGATCCGGCTCCGGGTATCCCCAACAACACTGGCCCAGGGGGCGCGTCACATCCATCCTAAGAATGGCCCTGACTTACCCTATACCTTAAAGAGAACCTATCATCAGTATTTTATACCCCAAACTAATGGCATCTATTTAAAAGCGCTTTCATGCTGAGTAAATCCGTACCTTTGTTGTAAAAATCAGTTTGTTTTAGAGAAATCAATAGATGACATTGTATGCTAATGAGCCACAAGTGCAGTGGGCGGGCACTGCACTTACAGCTCCCCTGCCTCTATCTGTATTCCCCGCTCGCTGCCTACCTCCTGGCTCTAGGTCCTCACTCTTGTATCAGTGACCTGTCAGTCATAGACAGGAGGCAGCCAATGGGCCGGGAAAAGGCTGAAAGCGCTTTTACATACATGCCATTAGTTTGGGATATAAAATCTTGATGATAGCATCTCCTTGTGTGATCAATACTATGATAAATAGTCTTCAGCATATAACAAAAAAATGAAGTGTCATATAACTATGCAGCCTGATAGTCTCCACTGAAATCAGGTTCAAATCAGAGGAAGTGTACAATACATTCCATATTGACAGGTGAAAGGGTTTTAATCCAAACCTTCCCACATTTATTGGATAGTAATGTCATTATATTATGCGTAAAACAAACTTTGTTATAAACAAATAAGCCCTGGGAATATGCCGGAGGCACACACCTCTAATGAATCAGGGGCATCTTAAAAGTGACAGGTACTTGTATGCACCTTACTACAAATCTTACTTTAGCTAGACATTAGGACATGAGTTAGATGACATTAAGACTTCCATTTTGACGGAGTTGGCAGGCACGGATATGAAAACACCATAATGGCTGAACATTATGAACAACCTCACTGTGCACAAAAATTTTGCCACTTTTCAAAGTGTTTTACACCAGATATTTTACGAATAAGGGGCTTGACTCATGTATTGATGTGGAGCGTGATGTCAAAACTCTAGTTACACCACCAAGGCTGCATTAATATACGTGGTAACCAAAGATCTTCTGTACTGTACATGTAACAGACACACACAGTGTTCTGTACAACCCTACTACATGTAAAAGGGTGTGTGCCTCTTAAGGTTTATTTCAGTGTGGAGAGATGCCAGTGCCTAAGGCAATTGAGGCATTTGGCCCCCTGACCATTAATAATGTCCAATGAGTGCAATGAGTGACCCCTTAAAACAAATAATGCCCTCTGAGTTCTTTCTTTAGAAAATATCAGTGCACCTTAATGTCCCCTTAAAAAATAATGATACCCCCCTTAATGCCAAATTTAACAATGCCACCGCTTATACCAGACCCATAGACACAAATAAATAAGTTCTTCCCCCCTGTACTCAGAACGGTCTGGCAAAGGGTGTGCAATACACTGACATCATTGCTCCATCTGCCCCAGTAAATTGATGTCATATTGCAATTACACAATTGCAAAAAAAATGAGACAAAGAGGTAAATTGGACATAATTTCACACAAAACTCCCAAAAAAGGACAAAATTCTTGAGATCTTCAGCTTTGTTGGTACCTTTGAAATTGTTCCAGAAAATGAAGTATTTCTCCCAGAAAATTATTACACATGTTTTGTTATATACATGTATATTTCCTTTGTGCGTATTGAAACAACAGAAAAAAACAGAGAACAAAAGGCAAGTTGGTCCTAATTTCACACTAAACCCCAAAAATGAGCATGGCAAAATTGTAGGCACCATCAACTTAATATTTGGTTGCACACCCTTTGGAATAAATAACTGCAATCAATCGCTTCCTATAACCATCAACAAGCTTTTTACACATCTCAACTAGAATTGTGGACCACTCTTCTTTTGCAAACTGCTCCAGGTCTCGCATATTTGAAGGGTGTCTTCTCCCAACAGCAATTTTAAGATCTCTCCACAGATGTTCAATTGGATTTAGATCCGGACTCATTGCTGGCCACTTCAGAACTCTCCAGCGCTTTGTTTTCATCCATTTCTGGGTGCTCCTTGAAGTATGTTTGGGGTCATTTTTCTGCTGGAAGACCAATGACCTAGGACACAAACCCAGCTTTCTGACACTGGGCACTACATTGCGACCCAAAATCCATTGGTAATCTTCAGATTTCATGATGCCTTGCACACAGTCAAGGCATCCAGTGCCAGAGGCAGCAAAACAACCCCCAAAACATTTGTGAACCTACACCACTTTTAACTGTAGGTACTGTATTCTTTTCTTTGTAGACCTAATTCCATTATTGGTAAACAATAGAATGATATGCTTTACCAAAAGCTTTATCTTTGTCTCATCTGTCCACAAGATGCTTTCCCATAAGGATTTTGGCTTACATACATTTTGGCAAACTGCAGTTTAGCTTTTTAATGTCTCTGTGCCAGAAGTAGGGTCCTCTTTGGTCTCCTGCCATAGCGTTTCATTTCATTCAAATATTGATGGATAGTTTGTGCTAAGGCCACAGCCCCACTATCAGTATTTGGTCAGTATTCGGGCAGTATTTTTGCTCAGGAGTGGGAGCCAAAACCAAGAGTGGGTGATAAATGCAGAATTGGTGACTTGTTTCCATTATACCTTTTCTCTGATTGTTCCTCACCTGATTTTGGCTCCTATTCCTGAGAAAAAATACTGGTCCAGTACTGATAGTGGGGCTATGGCCTAACAATGATGCACACTGAGCCTGTAGGACAGGTTGAATTTCTTTGGAACTTGATTAGGGCTGCTTACCCACCATCCAGACTATCCTGTATTTCATAAATTTTTCTCTGCTGTCCACGTCTAGGGAGATTATGTGCACCATTGACAAAGGAACATCTAGATCTCTGGAAATAGACTTGTAACCCATAGATTGTTGATAGTGTTCAAAAATTTTGGTTCTCAAGTCCACAGACAGTTTTCTTCCCCTCTTTGACGCAATACAAAGATTGAGTCAACTTCTCCCCTTTTTATCTGGTTTCAGGTGTGATTTTCATGATGCCCACACCTGTTACTTGCCTCAGTTAAGTTTGAATCAGCATCACATGCTTAAAACAAAGTTGTTTACCCAGAATTTTGGAAAGGTGCCAACAATTTTGTCCTGCCCAATTTTTGGGGTGTTGTTTTTTTTTAGTTGTTCCAGTGCACACAGAAGAACAGTGTACTATGATTAAAAAAGTTGATTGGACCAGAGAAACATGGAATAAAACGTTAGACTACCATTCAAATGGATCGAAGAATAGCCAGAATAGCAAAGGCTTAGCCAATGATCAGCTCCAGGATGATCAAAGACAGTCTCAAGTTACCTGTGAGTACTGCGACAGTTAGAAGACGCTCGTATGAAGCTAATCTCTTAGCAAGAAGTCCCCGCAAAGTCCCACTGTTAAAAAAAAGACATGCACTGAAGCAGATACAATTTGGTTAGTAAAGAGGTGATATCAGGTCCAGAGAGGTAAATCTGTGTGTCATCAGCATTGAGGTGATACTGATGAGACTCAGATACCTGAGACGCACGCAGACTGTACTATGCTGTCAGGGCAGGAAGAGGAGGAGATTGACTCTCAGGGAGAGGAGTGGGAGAACAGACAGGATGACAATGAGGTTATTGATCCCACTTGGTGTTAACCCAGAAGCACGCAGCTGAGTAGCACAGCAGAGGAGGTGGAGGAGGAGGAAGACCAGGAGGTTATGTTGCAGCTTCCCGAACAGACACTGAGTGATGCAACCATGACAAGCACCACATCCACAACTCTGGCTGTGGCTAGCAGCGGTCGTGGGTCTGCAGTTCTCAGGGGCGGCAAGGTTTGCCTAGCCTGTGTCTTTTTGGAGTGCCGCAAGGGATGAGCCAACTCATGTTTTCTGCCAAAGTTGTTAAAAATGACAGAATAGAGGCAAAAATTGTAATAATTTGACTACTACATGCATGAACTGGTACATGCACAATCAACATTTGTTAGACTGTGAGTCTGACTGCGCTAAAATGCAGACTAGCGAGCCTCACCAACAACCGGCCGCCCCATCAACCGCAACTGCTGCGTCTTCCTCCTCCGTCAACATGGCAAGTGTTCTCACATAGGTCTCTGATGAGTGAGAGCCCATCAGCTGTTACAGAAGTGGACATGCCTGCTGTTTTTGACTGATCTCAGAAACCGAGCACACCACATCTTTCTCAATCCACCATAACATCTCCACCTGCACCTCTCTCACAGTCCAGCAGTTTGTCGTGTTCACCCTACTCCCTCCTCTCTCAGAACAGCAGCCAGCCCTCAGTTTCGCAGTTGTGGTCACGTAAAAGATAGTTTCCTCCTACATATGACAAAGCAAAGAGCTTGAACTTCACCATCTCCATTCTGTTGGCCACGGAAATGCTGCCTTTCTGCCTGGTGGATACCGACGTATTGCCATCACAGTCCCAGATTACCAGTTGCCCAGCTGCCATTACTTCTCTAAGAAAGATGTGTCTGTGCTAGTGCTACACCAGCATGTTTCAGACAACATCACCCCTTCCTTGAAAAAATCTTTGTCTGCCAGGGTGCATTTCACCACTGACAGCTGGGCAAGCCAGCATGACCAGGGTTGCTACATCTCGCTGACTGGCCGCCTGGTGACTCTGTTGGCTGTGGGGGCAGGCAGGGAATGGGCTGCTCCACAAGTCTTGAAATCCCCAAGGCTTGCAGCATGCTTGGGGATGTAGAACTAAACCACTACGCACCAGAAGATGGCGAACTAAACTACTACACAATAGGGGTTGGAGAACTAAATTACTAAACACCTAGGGTTGGAGAACAAAACAAATACCCACCAAAACATGAAGAATTAAACTAATAGACAATAGGGGTTAGAGAACTAAACTACTAAACAGCTAAGATTGGAGAACTAAACCACTACACACCAGCGGATGGATAACTAAACCACTAGACACCAAAGTGTCACTAGACACAAAGTTTTGGAATCCCCAAGGCTTGCGGGACAAAGCTCTGTATCTAACACTTCCTCCACTGCTTCTGTCTCCTCCACCTCCTCTAGGGCCTCCACCTGTGCCCTCAACCTCTTCCTTAATGAGACATGCATTCCAACAGTGCAGAGAGAATCCTGTCGCACCTCCATACTGCACAGTCAGGGCTCACTGCAATCAGGCAGTGTTTAAATTAATATGCCTTTGAGATCGCAGTCATACTGATCAAAAGTTGTGGACAACTATCCATGCCGAGTTTGAGCAATGGCTGTTTCCACTGAATCTGGAGCCAGGGAAGGCCATGTGTGATAATGATGCAAACCAGGTGGTGGCCCTACGCCGGGGGAACCTCACACACGTGCCTTGCATGGCTCACCCAACCTGGTGGTACAGCAATTTCTCTGCCACTATCTCAGCCTGGATGTGCTGCTGCAGAAACCACGGCCGCTGTATGCTCACTTCTGCCATTCGCATCCAACGGGTCATCAACTTGCATTGCTATAGAGATAGGTTAACCGGTTGATATGCTGCAGCAACAGTGGCAGCAGCAATGAGCCCTGACGTAGTATGTCATTTTGCAAAGCCTGGGCCAATACAGTACAGGTGTGGTGCAAATTACACTTGCGGAGTGGACACAGATGAAGGACCTCTGCACCCTTTTACACATTTTCAAAATGGTTACTAAGATGGTTAGTGCTGACGATGCTGTCATCGACATCACTATTCCTGTCATCTACATGCTGGAGCACACTTTGAATAGTCAATAGGTGGTGGTCCCAGGGGAATAAGAGGAAGAGGAGGAAGATGAGGAAGCAGAGGAGGTTGCAGAAGGTATAACAATATCTCTAAGTTCCAGACTGTCGTTGCACAGGCAGTTGCCATGGGAGGGAGGATTACAATGATCAAGGGGGGCTCATGGTACCAGACAAACTGTTGGTGAAGGTGCCGTAACCGAGAAACAAATGGAGGAGGTCGAGGAGGAAAAAGTGATGGACGCTCAACAGTTAGGAGATGAAGAGGATAATGATCCCCTCTCTGTTGTCCGTGGTTGGCAGGAGGGGATGGAGGAAACAAGCTTCAGTGTTATCCCACCAACAACACATTATGGACTTGGACCACATGAAAGAAACCAACCCATGAGTGCCTTCTTGCAGCACTATCTGCAACATGATTGTTGCCTGTATTGTTAGGATTAGAAATAGTGCTGACTACTGGATTGCCAGTCTGTTCAGTCCACGGTACAAAAGTAAATTTTGCAAGATGCTTTCTCCCCTGGAAAGGGACACACCCATGCTCGAGTATCAAAACATGCTTGAAGACAATCTTGAGAGTGGTTTTCCACAAGACAGCAGTGAGTCATAGACTTCCAATCCTGGGAACATTGAGTCGACAACGCAAAAACATTAGCAGCCCTGCAGCACTGTGGTCCTGGGTCTGGGTTCCAACCCCACCGAGGACAACATCTGCAAGGAGTTTGTATGTTCTCCCCGTATTTGCGAGGGTTTCCCCCAGGTACTCATTTTTCTTCCCACACTCCAAAGACATACTGATAGGAAATATAGATTATGAACCCCATTGGGGACAGTGCCACTAATGTCTGTAAACGTCTGTAAAGCGCTGTGGTATTAATAGCGCTATATGAGTAAAATAAATGTAAAAAAAAAAAAATTCTGGGAGTCGTTTAACTCTTTTTTTTAGACCAGACCGTGCACTAGCAGAATAGAGTACAACTCTGACACGTAGCGAAAGACTGAAGAAGATGGTGCGGGAGTATCTCGAGCTCAATATCAATGCCATCAGGGGGATTTGAACCATTTTAAATTTTGGCCTTGAAAAATTAAAGAGTGGCCTGAGCTGGCCTGTCACACCTTAGAAGTTTTGTCATGGGTGGCAATCAGCGTTCTCTCAGAACGTGTGTTCTACGCTGCTGGTATCTTCATGAATAAGCGTATCTGGCTGTCCACTGAAAGTGTAGACCACCTAACTTTCACCAAGATGAACAATTCATGGATAACCAATGACTTTTGCACCCTAGTCGCAGACTGGGAAGACTAGGTGATGGTGTATTTTTTAGTGTGCTGCATTGAGCTCGTGTTATTGCAGTCTGTGACACCTTTGTTGTGGCTTCTGTGCCGGCTGTTGCTACTGCTGCTGATGTTACTAACAATTTTTTGAAATGTGGAGACTCCAAGTTGGGTCCCCATCCGCTGGGTTGCCGGTAGTGGAAGGGGTGCCAGAGCCCCATTATACTATTTCTACTATCGGGAAATTAATAAGGTCTGTAAAGCGCTGTGGAATTATTGGCGCTATATAAGTGAGTAAAATTAATAAATAAATAGAAATTGATGCCCTATTTAGTGGTATCTGCCCATAATTATTGGAAAGGTGG
This sequence comes from Phyllobates terribilis, assembly GCF_046119375.1. Lineage (NCBI taxonomy): Eukaryota > Metazoa > Chordata > Amphibia > Anura > Dendrobatidae > Phyllobates > Phyllobates terribilis. Next base: position 594,974,301 of record NW_027362765.1, on the reverse strand, counting down.
AGACTCCAAGTTGGGTCTCCATCTGGTGGGTTGCCTGTAGTGGAAGAGGTGTCAGTCCCCATTATACTATTTCTACTCTGGTGAAATTGATGCCACTTTAGCGGTGTATGGCATTAAGTTTTTGAAATATGGAGCCTCCTGGTTGGATCTCCATCAGGTGTGTTTCCTGTAGTGGAAGGGGTGTTAGAGTCCCATTATACTATTTCTACTATGGGAAAATGATAATATCTGTAAAGCGCTGTGGAATTATTGGCGCTATATAAGTGAGTAAAATAAATAAATAAATAGAAATTTATGCCACTTTAGTGGTATCTGTCTTTAATTATTGGAAATGTTTGGTCTCCAAATTAGGTCTCCTTCATGTGTGTTGCCTGAATTTGGCAGATCTCTCAGAGCACCATTCCTACACCTGTCACTCATCCACCAGTTACTGATCAAAGTTTCAGCTAGAAATGCTGCTCCAAGACTTGTCTAATGCTGAAATGTGGCATGGTTTCAGGAGCACGCTATTAGCACAATGAATTTAGATTCTGAAATGTGGACTCCTGGCTGTAGCACAATACTAGCACAAAATAATATAAAAGCTGAAATGTGGCCTAGTTTCTGTAGCACGGTAGTAACAGAAAAAATTATATTTGTGTATGGTGGAGCCCTGGATGCAGCAGAATCTCAGCGCAAAACAATTACAAGTTCAGATGTGGCCTAGTTCCTGTAGCACGGTAGTAACAGCAAGCACTTTCTTTTTGACTTTTACCTTAAGTTAACCCAATTTCCATACTTACATTATTATTTGATAGTTATTTTAAGGTAATTAAGATACAGACTATATCAAATGATCATGTGGCAGAGAAATCCTTTGGATGTGGATATGTCATGGGGTTGATTTGTTTGCACAACACATTTTTACAATATTTGTAAAGAGTATGGGGATGGATTCTGTTTTCCTGCCTGTGAGTCACTATAATAATATAATCAGAGATTGTGAATGAAGGTTTCATTTAGTGAATAATGCTGTAAACATACTGACATTTCTAATATCCTACCCAGTCTCATTAATTGTAGTGTGAACTGCAGGCTGGATGTGCCTCTCCTAACACCTACACATTGGCAGGCCGATTACAAATAGAAGCCAAAAGGCAGCTTAGACATAGTTCCCATTAATACTTCCAAGATTAAAGCCTGTTGGTTCCAAAGCTTACTAAAAACAGCTATATCGAGTGTTATGTGCTATGTAAGGGTGTAAGAAATGATTATGGCTCTCAGTTAATTGTGAATACCCAACTGCTTGCTTAGATCAAGAAAGCAGTTGGTATTTTCACTCCATTATTTTGCTTTTTGGACAATGTTACACTTCAGCAGACAACAAAAAAAGAAGTGAAACAATTCAATTTCAATGTAGGGTGCGCTACAGCCATTTTGGCTGTATACCTTTAAAGGCTGATTTAAAGGGGTTTTCCCACTAACAAAAGTTCATTTTAATCTTTAGATCTTGGAATAATAATAACTTCCACAATTGAATGTTTTTAAAGAAACTGTCCCTGTGCTGAGATAATCTTATAAATGTGCCCCTGCTGTGTACTGTGTAATGGCTGTGTCTGACCATATAGGTACATGGTCTGATCATACCACATCTCCTGGGTGGGGAGGAGAAAAAAAATATACAGACATTACAGCAAGGGATCGCAAATAATTCTTTCTTTGAGGTAAATAATTGTTTAAAAACAGGCAGTGAAATGTTTTACCTCACAAAAAGAATCATCTGTGATCTCCTGCTGTAATGTCTGTATACTCTTTTGCTTCCTCCCCTGTCCAGGAGATGTGGTATGATCAGACCATGTTCCTGCACGGTCAGACACAGCCATTACACACTACACAGCAGGGGCACATTTATAAGATTATCTCAGCACAGGGACATTTTATTTAAACACATCCAATTGTGGAAGTTATTATTATTCCAAGATCTATTGATTAAAATCAACTTTTGTTCGTGGGAAAACACGTTTAATCTTCACAATTATCGTGATTAAGTGTTTTATGTGTGCTGATTTCCCGATAATCATGCAACCTAAACACGGTGGCAATCACCTACCTGACAAACAAGCAAAATATTTGTTTATTGGTTGAAATTATCTATTGGTTTGCCCCAAAGATTATCATTTTTGGCAGCTCATCGTCTTGTTTAAACAGGACCCCTGCTGCTGACAACAATGGCAGCCTTGTGTCCTGAAATATATATTATCGATCATTCAGTGTGCAGCTGAAGAATGGTGTGCCTGTGTAGACAGGCTTTTAACCCCTTTCCAGCCCAAGGCGTACTAACACGTATCTGTGCCCTGGGCCTTATGGGCCAAATACGTATTAGCACGCCTTGGCGATTTCGCCTGCACACAAGCGATGCGGGCGAAATCGCCGCCGACACCCGATGCTATGTGCAGGGAGTGCAGGGAGTGGTCCTGCGCATTCCGGTGGCAAGAGGAGGTAAGCGCGATACTTATCTGAGTCCGGTCCCGGATGTTGTCATGGTGACCCAATGTCATCATGACAACATCCAGGTCACCAGGAGGCAGGAAGTTACTTTGGTCACGCGCAGTACGCGACCAAAGTATCTTCTCCCTATGCAGCGCTGACAGGCTGCATAGCATAGGGAGCTGCTGCTCACTATGTTATACAGCCGATCAGGCTGCAAAAAGTGAAAGTCCCATAGTGGAACAATATGTAAAAATAACAAAATGTCAGAAAGTGAAAAAAAAAAAATAAATTGAAAAAATATAAAAAAAAAATGAAAAAAATAATAAAAAAAATAAAAATATATTGTACCCATAAATAAATAATCTTATGAAAAAAAAAATAAACTAATAAAAGTACACATATTTGGTATCGCCACGTTCGGAACGACCTGACCTATAAAACTGTCCCACGAGTTAACCCCTTTAGTGAACACGGTAAAAAAATATGGCGACTAATGTTGAGCGCAAGTACTCGCTACTTGAGTTTGCATTGGGTGCTCAGGTATGCACCGAGTATAGTGGGTGCTCAAATGACATGCTTGAGTCTCTGCTCCAAATGTTTTGCAGTTGTTATACAGCCAAAAAAAACCTTGCGGGGGTTCCCTGCCATGCACGAGCGATCCCTGCATGTTTTTTTTTGGGTGTCTAATAACTGTAAAACATGCAGGCGGGGACTCGAGCACCCGCGATACTTGGTGCATACCCGAGTACCTGATGCAAACTCAAGTAGAGAGCACTTGCACTCAAGACTAATGACAACTTATTCAATATAATGACCTAATGTTATCAAATTCTGTGTCATACCTCTGGGTTCAAAATGTTCACTATACCCCTTGATAAAATCCTTGAGGGGTGTAGTTTCCAAAATGCAGTCACTTGGGGGGGTTTCCACTCTTTAGGCACATCAGGGACTCCCCAAACGCAACATGGCGTCCTCTAATTATTCAAGCAAATTTTACATTCAAAAAGTCAAATAGTGCTCCTTCCCTTCCGAACCCAGCCGTGCACCCAAACAGTGGTTTTCCCCCACATATGGGATATCGGCTTACTCAGGAGAGATTGCACAACAAGTTGCATGGTGCAATTTCTCCTGTTACCCTTATGAAAATGCAAAATTGGAGGCTGAAATACATTTTTATTGGAAAAATGTGAAAATTTTATTTTTACGGCTCAATGTTATAAACTTCTGTGAATCATCTGGGGGTTCAGGGTGCTCATCACACATCTAGATAAGTTCCCTGGGGGGTCTAGTTTCCAAAATGGGGTCACTTGTGGGTGGTTTCCACTGTTTAGGCACATTAGGGGCTCCCCAAACGCAACATGGCGTCCTCTAATTATTCAAGCAAAATTTACATTCAAAAAGTCAAATGGTGCTCCTTCCCTTCTGAACCCAGCCATGCACCCAAACAGTGGTTTTCCCCACATATGGGGTATCGGCTTACTCAGGAGAGATTGCACAACAAGATGCATGGTGCAATTTCTCCTGTTACCCTTATGAAGATTCAAAATTGGGGGCTGAAAGACATTTTTGTTGGAAAAATGTGAAAATGTTATTTTTACGGCTCAATGTTATAAACTTCTGTGAAGCATCTGGTGGATCAAGATGCTCACCACACATCTAGATAAGTTCCCTGGGGGATCCAGTTTCCAAAATGGGGTCATTTGTGGGGGGTTTCCACTGTTTAGGCACATCAGGGGCTCTCCAAACACAACATGGCGTCTGCTAATTATTCAAGCAAATTTTACATTCAAAAAGTCAAATGGCGCTCCTTCCCTTCCGTACCCTGCCATTCGCCCAAACAGTAGTTTTCCCCCACATATGGGGTATCAGTGTGCTCAGGAGGAATTGCACAACAAATTTTGTGGTTCATTTTTTAATGATACGCTTGCGAAAATAAAAAAATTTGAATCTAAAGTAACATTTTTGTGAAAAAAAATAAAAGTTCATTTTTTTCTTCCACATTCCAAAAATTCCTGCGAAGCACCTGAAGGGTTAATACACTTCTTTAATGTTGTTTTGAGCACCTTGAGGGTGCAGTTTTTAGAATGGTGTCACTTTTGGGTATTTTCTGTCATAAAGGCCCCTCAAAGTCACTTCAAATGTGATGTGGTCCCTAAAAAAATGGTTTTGTAAATTTTGCTGTAAAAATGAGAAATTGCTGGTCAATTTTTAACCCTTATAGCTCCCTAAAAAAAAAAAATTTGGTTCCAAAATTATGCTGATGTAAAGTAGACATGTGGGAAATGTTATTTATTAACTATTTTGTGTGACATATCTCTCTGATTTAAGGGCATGAAAATTCAAAGTTTGAAAATTGCGAAATTTTCACCAAATTTCCATTTTTTTTCACAAATAAATGCAAGTGATGTTGAAGAAATTTTACCACTATCATGAAGTACAATATGTCACGAAAAAACATTCTCAGAATCAGTGGGATCCGTTGAAGTGTTCCAGAGTAATTACCTCATAAAGTGACAGTGGTCAGAATTGTAAAAATTTTGCCTGGTCATTAACGTGCAAACCATTTACAGACTGACGGTCGTTTAACAGAGTAAAATCGGCAAATGTAAGCGCACTTTTAGACTTGATGACTTTGCTACGTAATGTACAACATCTCAATTTCTGTGACTTAGGCTATGTGCCCACGTTGCATTTATGAAGCAGAAAATTTCTGCTGCATAAATGCAAGTCCTCTCCCGGAAAAACGCATGCGGAATTCCGCACGCGTTTATCGCGCTTTTTTCGCGCGTTTATCACGCGTTTTCCACATGCGGAATTGCCTTGCGTTTTTTATGCATTGAACAAAGGCAATTCTGCTTGCGGAAACGCAAAATTAAATGACATGCTGCGGATTTTTGAACGCAGCATAAACGCTGCGGAAAAATCCGCAGCATGTGCATAGAACTTGCGGAATCCCATTGGGGACCATGGGGTGCGTGTTACCAAGCGTTTTTCAAGCGTTTACGCTGCGGAAATTCCGCATCAAAAACGCTTGAAAAATGCTACGTGGGCACACAGCCTTAGGCGTCATTTAGATGTCATTTTTCCCACATGTGTCCTGTTAATGTTTTACACAGATGGAACAGATACCCAATAAAGTGTTTGTAACTGTTCACATGTCCGTGCTTTTTAAAAGACCAAGAAATACAAAAAAAATGTTAATAGATCTAAAGTACCCATACTCATGCTGTCACTGATGACACAATGATGGTGATAACTGACATACTGACCAAACATGGATGAGAATAAACACTGATGTCTGATTCAGGCCTTAGAGAGAAAATGTTGCTGTAATCTATACTAAAAGATCAAAATCTGGCTTCAGCTGATGCCATCAATCCCATTAAGAATTATGTGCAATAGATAGATAGATTGATAGATATGTAACACCTGCACATGGAACTGTCAGAGCAGCTACTGGTATACTGGGACTTACAGACACTAATCGTTTTTTCCCTGAGCTGCAGTGGACTACAATTCCCATGGACCCTTGTTTCAGTCAGATGACACAGCCTGGAAGGATAGGAGGGAGAAGGGACTTGGGGGAGGGAGCTGGAGAGAAAGTGAAAGTAAAACTTGAGAGGAAAAAGGAGTGTGGCAGCTGGTTGTTGTGAAAGACGGAGCGCAGTGGACTTGTATCCCGCTACGCTGCGTAGCGTTGCCGTCCCCTCTGATATACCCGCGCTGCTGGAGAGAGCGCGGCCCTGTCACCCGGTGAAGCAAGTGACATCAAGGACTCGGAGAGTTCTGCCGGCACTCCCACCGTAAAAAGGCCTGAATCCTGCCGCCCCCAGCTGGGGTCCAGGGAAACATACGACCGGTTGAGACACACCGTGAGTGCCCTTTTGAGACTTGTGGTTCTACCAGCACCAGTTACAGTGAGTACACTACGCCCCAGACTTTTTACGCTAATGTTCATCTAAGTGCACCAACGGTTATAAATTTGCGCGCCAACATCCGCGGCAACTGGGCCCCAACGTTTGGACTGAGTTAATACAAGAAAAGGGAAACCTGCTACGTTATATTTGCAGGGTCGGGGAAGAATTAGATTGTGATGTGCATATGATTTTTATAGAGCACCGTTACCTGTATTGTGTGTTATTTCTTTAAATCCACCTAATTTCTGCTGCATAGCAATAAACCTGTTAAACCGTTTTACTCCTGTCCCGGATGAGTGTGTACTGAGCTGTGGCAGGGGCTTCCCGAATCAGCCCCTGGCAGAAGATAACAGTCCTTCTGCAGTCCCAGTGAGAGCTCCAATCAAGATTCGGGTGGAGGCACTGCGCCCTAGAGAGGTGAGACACCCCATAACACCCAGCGTACCGTGGTAGCCCAAAAGGGGTGTTACAGATAGATAGATAGATAGATAGATAGATATGTCAAAAAAGATGAATGCAGCATTCCAAGGTCCAATATTCAGTGGTTTGTTGAAACATAGTGACCAGGTAATGTTTGTTCCAAGTGTGGAACTTTCTAAAACTTTCTCAAACCCGCTGATATTTCTTAGCTTCTGGTAGTGCTGCGCCTCTATTTTTGTATTTAGATAGGTAGAGAGATAGATAGATTTTCAGATATGAGATAGATGTGAAAAATATTATCTTAACTATACTACATAACAAAAACAGAAGCAGACTTAATCATTAAATGTCAAGATAAATGGCTTGTAACAAAGGGGAAGTAAATTCTGTACAGCTGTGATTGTATGACAGAAAAGTCCCTGGAGTCCCTGTCTTGGTACTTTTGAGCTGTTGCTGTTGTATGTGAAGATTAGTGGATTTTCTCTTCCTTCCCCATTGGTTGTCTAATATCCCTCTGCTAGGTGTGTGTCTGACACACTTAATTCCTGTAATTAAAACTGGGTGCCAGGTGCTGTAGCACCGTAATCCCTTCTCCTAAGAGTTAGCTGTCAGAATAAGGATTGAATCTTTTCAGTTACAGTTTAAAAATAATAAAATGTGAAAACTACAGTTTTATCAAGAGCCTACCGAAGTTCTTAGTGCTGTGTATACTTGCAGTGACAGAACAATCAATAAAAACTATTAATTGCCTAACAATAAAAATCACACATTTGGAGCATGTTTCCAAGCACCACATTGCATTGCATGATTTCAATTTGAAAACTAAATATTTTTTGACTGAAATGATAAATGAACCAGTTTTGTCTTAGTATAACATGAACAGCATTATTGGATGTATTATTCTTGATTGACTTGCAAACTGGGAATCTAGTGCAGTGTAAAATAAATATTCAATCTCTAAATATAATCTAATGATCTATAAACACTAAACCATTTCTAATGGACTGTATCCTGCAAATATAATATAAATATGTTTTTTTTTTGTGTAAAGCTAGAGCATTGTGCTGTGCGCTCTGACCACCTTCCCCTGCCCCCATTTACATCATGATATCCATTAATGCTGCCCTTTTTTTTATTTCTGGTGTCTTTTTATTCTTCTCTTCCAGCCAATAAGTTATCCTCAGTTCCATATATTCTCAGTTCTCTAGAACCTATCAGACTTCTCTTAAATTTGGTTTTATGGGGCTGTATCTGAAGCTGTAATGATGGTTTTAATGGCTATAAGACTATTATAAACACATAGGAGAAAAGTCTGCTGTTACATCACATAGGAGACACCAAGACTGCTGTATATACATAACATAGGAGACACTGAGATTAGTATATATACAGTACATCACATAGGAGACACTGGGACTAGTGCATAAACATCACATAGCAGATACTGAGACTGGAGCATATACATCACATTGGAGACACTGGGGCTGAAGCATATACTGTGGGGAAAATAAGTATTTGATACACTGCCGGTTTTGCAAGTTTTCCCACCAACAAAGAATGAAGAGGTCTGTAATTTTTATCGTATGTACACCTCAACTGTGAGACACAGAATCTTAAAAAATCCAGAAAATAATACTGTATGATTTTTTGTATAATTAAACTGCATTTTATTGCATGAAATAAGTATCTGATCACCTACCAACCAGCAAGAATTCTGGCTCTCACAGACCTGTTAGTTTTTCTTTAAGAAGCCCTCCTACTCTGCAGTCATTACCTGTGTTAATTACATCTTTTGAACTCGTTACCTGTATAAAAGACATCTGTCCACACACTCAATCAATTACGCTCCAACCTCTCCACCATGGCCAAGGCCAAAGAGCTGTCTAAGTACACAAGGGACAAAATTGTAGACTTACGCAAGGCTCGGATGAGTTACAGGACAAGAGGCAAGCAGCTTGGTGAGAAGACAACAACTGTTGGCACAATTATTAGAAAATGGAAGAAGCACAAGATGATTGTCAATCTTCCTCGGTCTGGGGCTGAAAGCAAGATCTCGCCTATTGGGGTAAGGATTATTCTGAGAAAGGTCAGGCATCAGCCCAAAACTACACAGGAGGACTTGGTCAATGACCACAGTCTCAAACATTTCCATTAGTAGCACACTAGGCCATCATGGATTCAAATCCTGCAAGGCATGCAAGATCCCCCTGCTCACACCAGCACATGTCCAGGCCCAAATAAAGTTCAGCAATGACTATCTGGATGATTCAGAGATGGCATGAGAGAAGGTCATGTGGTCAGATGAGACCAAAATAGAACTTTTTGGTATTAACTCTACTCCCTGTGTTTGAAAGAAGAAGGATGAGTACAATCCCAAGAACATTGTCCCCACTGTGAAGCATGGTGGGTGAAACATCATAGTTTGGGGGTGCTTTTCTGCTAAGGGGACACTACAACTGCACCATATTGAAGTGAGGATGGATGGGGTCATGTATCATGTGATTCTGGCCAACAATCTCCTTCCCTCAGTAAGCATGACAATGACATGAAACACACAGTGAGGACAACTTAGAAATGGCTCCGTAAGAAGCATTTCAAGGTCCTGGAGTGGCCTAGCCAATCTCCAGACCTGAACCCAATAGAAAATCTTTGGAGGGAGCTGAAACTCAATGTTGCCCATCGACAGCCCTGAAACCTGAAAGATCTGCTGCAATGTGTGCAAACTTGGTCAAGAACTACAGGAAATGTCTGACCTCTGTAATTGCAAACAAAGGTTTCTGTGCCAAATATTAAGTTCTGTTTTTTATTGTATCAAATACTTATTACATGCAATGAAATGCAAATTAATTATGTAAAAATCATGCAATATGATTTTCTGTATTTTTCTGTCTTTCGCAGTTGAAATATACCGATGGTAAAAATTACAGACCTGTAAATTCTTTGTTGGTGGGAAAACTTGCAAAATCAGCAGTGTATCAAATATTTATTTTCCCCACTGTACACTGTCCAAGCAAAAAAGTAACAAGGTTTTGAACTTTTGACTTTCAGGCTCCATATGTTACCATCCACAACTGCTTCGAATATCAGACTACCTTCATTTTTATAGACAATCATCTTGGCTATCTAATACATAAATTTTGAATATTTTACATATGATTAGTTATGCATGTCATGTTACTCATAGTTACTGTTTTGCTCCTGGTGGTTAAAAATCTTTTTCTTCCTGTACACTACAAATTACAACCTGTTCTCACATTCTCTAATAGCTCAGTGTGCTATTAGGTTGATTCCCAAGTGAAAGGTCACTGGTTCATATCATGGAGGAGACATGAAGAAGATTTCGCAAGAAAATGAGAAGCAGCATCATCCAGCTCATTGATAGCAGTCTCTTGGCCAAGAAAATTTCCAAACTGCATCATTTGAGTGCCATGACATTTGGAAGAATGCAAAATGAAGTCAGTCCATCCATTCAAAAGTGAAGAGATGGACGTCCAGGCAAAATATAGGAGTCAACAAGTCAGCTCATCACAAGGTCTATCAGTCCTGACGCGACAAACACTGCAGTGGAGGTGGCTCGTATGCTTCATAATAGTGAGATCACAGATGTCCATGCAAGCACCATGCGATGCACATTACACAAGTCTGGAATGTAAGTCCAAAAAAGGAGAAGAAGCCTCGACTTCAATATAAGAATAAGAAACGTTGGCTCGAGATTGCAAAAAAGTATGAAAAGTGGACAGTAGAAGGTTGGAAATGGGTGATTTGGTGCGATGAGGTGAAAGTAAATAGACTAGGCTCTGATGGATGCAAAGGGGTCTGGTTGAAACAAGGTAAAAAGGGCCAAATGGATTGAGAAATTGAAGAAACTGTCAAATTCAGTGGAAGAACCCTGTTCATATGGGGTTGTTTTACAGCCAAAAACATTGAATATTTGATCAAGATCAATGGTGGTCTCAGTGCCGGGCTATACTCCTACAAAAGGAGTTACTTCATACACTCGTGTACTATCGGTATGAAAAGGACTACATATTGTTCCAGCAGGACAGCATATGTGGAGATTGGCAAAGAAAAGGTTCAATGGCGATGAAGTAGAGGTGCTGGATTGGCCCCTACAGTCCCCAGACCTCAATCCAATTGAATATTTGTGGGTAGAGTTGAAGAAAACGCTGTATACATTCCCAAGTGAGTCGATCAGTATGCACCAACTTTGGGAATGTGAAGAAAAGATATGGGATCAGAATTTGGTCGAGACATGCTTGAATATGATTAAGAGCATGCCCAGAAGGTTTCAGGCAGTGCTGAAAGCCAAAGATGGATTTACTAAATACTAACAAAATAATAAAAATTAAAATTTAGATTTTTAGGAGCAAAACAGTAACAATGTAGTGACATGGCAAGATTCTGCATAACTAATCATATGAAGAATAGTTGCAAGGAAAATTTATGTATGAGATAGCCAAGCTGATTGTCTATAAAATGATGTTAGTCTCACTTTCAAAGCAGTAGTGGATGGTGAGATATGTGACTCACCCACTGGGCCTAGTGTGGACGTGTGTGGGTTACCCGGAGCTGGGTCTCTGGGGATTGTAGTCTCCGTGGCGGCGACCCGGTCCCGTGGCTCAGGGTGGTCAGGCCGATGGCTGTCTTTTAGGGGTTTTAAGTTAATTGTCCGACTACGCCACCCGTGGATTGCGGTCAGGGTGTACCGCCGCTGCGAGGCAGTCCGCTGAGGCTGGTGTGGTGTGCGCAGCAAAAGATGGGATAACTCCCCACGGGAGGAGTATGGCCTCAGGGCAGGGAATGTGGATGATGGGAGAGATGGTGAGCGGGCGTCCCAGCACTAGTAGTGCTGGTATGGCGATGAGCAGGAACGACTCAGAGTCTTTGCAGTGCAGTTCAGGGTCTTTACTGGTGGTATTAAAGCAGACCCTCCCGGGAGTACTGGCTAGCATAAGGGGCCTGGTCAGTCTGCGAGCAAACAGGAGTTCCCCTGGCCAGGTGGAGTTGTAGGCCTCCCCGTCTATCTGCATGCTTTCTGGCTACCTTGCTGTAAGCGGGTAGAAGTAGCCCATGTCCCTGAGTATACCGTGTGGTGCTCACCCGTATGGCTGGTGACTTGGGGCCTTCTGTTAGCCTCCGCTCCTGGATGGTGGTGCTGGTCCCTTCCTTGTGACTGAGCCTCCGGGCTTCTATGGCCAGAGGACCTGGAATCCTCTGCCGGCTGGTTTCTGCTGCTGGGTGGATATCAGTCCCCACAGCCTCGGACTCCGGTGTCCGGTTATCAGATTCTTCTGCCAGGGCGAGCTATATCTCTGCTTAGCTTCCAGCCCCTGGTCTTCTGCTCCTAGCTCCTACAGAGCTCCTGCTGTAACTTTCCCTCTCCAGGCTCTGACTCCACTAATCCCGCCCCAGACCCAGTTTATAAGGGCAGATTCCTCCCCTCCCAGGTCTGGGCGGGAGGTGTTGCATGCTTAGGGCTCCTGACCAGAGAAACCTCCCACTTTTTCTCAGACGTAATATTTCTATTACTGTGGCAACCAGACCCCTGGGGTGCCACATATGGAGCCTGAAAAGTTAAAAAAAGTGTTACTCTTTTGCTCATCAGTGTACATCACATAGGATACACTGAGGTAGTAGTTAATATATCACATAGGAGACACGGGGTCTGGAGCATATACATCACATAGGAGACACTGAGACTGGTATATGTAAATCACATAGTAAACACTTGGGCTGGTGCATAAACATCACATAAGAGACACAGGGGCTTGACATATACATTACATAGGAGACACAGAGGCTAGAGCGTATAAAACTGGAGACTGGGTCTGAAGCATATACATCACATAGGAGATACTGGTGCTGGTATATATACATCACATAGGAGACACTGGGGCTGGTGCATAAACATTACATAGAAGACACTGGAGCTGGAGAATATATATCACATACATCATTGGAGCTGAAGCATAAAAATCACAGCGTCCTGATGCTGGCACTGGTAAGATTTAATCCTTCATTGCATGTGCCACAGCATCCAATCATAAACCCTTTGTGCACATGCTCACAGTGGAAGGAGGAATTAAAAGGCTAGCAAAAAATAAAAAGGGGCTTCCGGCCCAATTCTGTCTCTTATCATTCTCTAAAAAAACAAATTCTTATGGTCAGCAAGCACTGTGAATGGGTGCTTAGCTCTCTCAAAGAGATGCTTCCACTCCTCCAGAGTTAAATTTATGGCAAGAAGTTCATGATTGCCGATGTCATAATTGAGCTCTGAAGGTGAGAATTTCTGAGAAAAACACACAAGACCTCAAATGAGTTAGAGTGGTGGATCCCTTGGAGAGCACAGCTCCCATCCCTACCTCAGAGGCATCCACTTCGACCACAAATGGCTTATTGACATCAGGCTGGACCAAAACTGGAGTGGAGGAAAAGGCCTTCTTAAGTGTACTAAAGGCCTTAAGGGCATCCTGTCCACAATTATACACATGTGCCCCCTTATGGGTAAGATCGCTGAGAGGTTTCACCACCTTGGAAAAACTCTTTATAAACCTCCAGTAATAATTGGCAAAACCCCAAAAACACTGCAATCCTTTGAGGTTAACTGGTTGTGCCCACTCCAACACCACCCTCACCTTCTCAGGGTCCATCGAAAACCCCGTGGGGGACAGAATGATTCCCAGGAACCCCAACTCATGCACTTCAAAAACACATTTTTCTTTTTTGACATAAAGATAATGATCCTCCAATCTTTTCAGGACAGTGCACATAGTCCCTATGTGCAGCCAGGTCCCTGGAGAAGATGAAGATATCATCGATGTAAGCACAATCACAAATACCCAAAAGGGGGGTATTGAATGCCGTTTTCTACTCATCCCCCTCCTTGATTCCAACAAGATTATAAGCCCATATCAGTTGGTTAAAGAGGTCAGGGATGAGTGGGAGAGGGTACTGATTACGTACAGTTATGTGATTGAGCTCACAATAGTCAATACACGGTCTGAAACCGCCATCCTTTTTAGGCACAAAAAAGAACCCTGCTCCAACCGGGGATTTAGAAGAGCAAATTTACCTATTTTTCAAACTTTCCTGAATATATTCGTCCATGGCTTGCCTCTTGGGTTCTGAGAGGTTAAAAATTCTGCCTTTAGGTAACTTTGCTCCCTCAATGAGTTGGATGGAACAGTCATAAGTTCTATGTAGAGTCAATTTCTGGGAGGCCTCTTTGGAGAAAACCTGTGGGAACTTTGCCACATACCACGGGACCTGGGAGGTGGAACCTACTACCTTAGGAGGCTTGATAATGCAAAGGGATTGGCACTTGGAAGATCACTTAACAATATCCCCCTTTGCCAGTCAATAATAGGGTTAAGAGTGCGAAGCTCAGGGAAGGCCTAACACCACAGCAGTAGGAAGATCCTGTAAAATAAAAAAGAATGCTGTATGAAATGTACCAAGCTCTACAATCCTAGTGCTAATGTAACAGTGGATGAGCAACAGTGACATTGCAAGTTCATTCAATATATGCCTAGTAAACCAGCCAAGTATGGAATAAAAATATTCTGGATGTGTGATTCTGCAAATTATTATGGGATGAATGGGCTCATCTACTGTGGCAAAGAAGTTGGTGCTCCAGTGCAGAAAGACCTAGGTTCTGACATTGTAAAAAAAAACTTGCTGTACCAATTTACAATTCTGGTAGAAACATTACAATGGACAATTATTTTACTAATGTTGAACTGGGCAGTTTTTTGCTTGAAAAAAATCTTATAATTGTTGGTACTATGAAGCCAAATCAATGAGATATTCCTCCAGTGATGAAGCACATTCCACAGCGAGCACTTTATGATAGTGTCTTTGGTTTCAGCAACAAAGCAACAATGGTGTCTTGCAGAGCGAAGAAGGAAAAATCCATTATATTACTCAGTACTATACGTCATGATTCCAGTATTGACAGCAGTGACAGGAAACAGAAACCAGAAATCATCCTGTACTATAATAAAACTAAAGGAGGTGTGGACAAGATGGATGAAATGGTTGGAGAATATTCATGCAAGAGGCAAAAAAAACGTTGGCCTGTAGTCATTTTTTCAAAATGCTTGATGTATCAGCCCTTAATTCCTACATTATTTATGCTGAAACTCATCCTGATTTAAATGTTAGGAGGAAGGACAGGAGACGCCTATTCTTGAAGGACCTTTGCTATGAACTTGTAATGCCTCACATGATGCAGCGAAGCAACATAAAATGCTTGCCAAAGCAAACTAGAGAAGCTATGAAATGGTGTGGCTTATTCCATTTTCAGGCAATTCAAAAGCCAGGAGAAAGAAAACGAAAGCGTTGTTTTATTTGTCCAACAAAGAAAGGAAAATTGAGCGCTACTGTACCATTTGTGGAGAAAATGTCTGTAAAGAACATTCTTCAGAAAAGAAAACGTGTAAAGATCAATAAAATTGAAAAGGAAATGTTGGAAAAGAAATGTAGCTGCAGCTAGTTTACTTCAACATTTATATACCCTTGTTTGTGTGTTTTTCATATCTTTGTTTGAATATTGAAAAAAAAAGTTGTTAAATGATAAAAAGGATTCATCACATAGAATGCATAATGCGGGCCTTTTAAGCCCATGTACTTACTTTATTGGTGTTTTCTGCAAGCAACTATAATTACAATGTTGTACATTTTTCATATCTTACTTTGCAATTTTGAAATAAACTTGTTATTTATTTGAGTTCCTCCATATGATTTGCACAAGGGCCTAAAAGGCCCAGGTTATGTGAAAGTATATATTTCAGACATCACACATTCTAGGGTTAATATGTTCATTAAGCCCAGACAGCAAAGTACTATGAAGAGCTGTATTGTTCCACACAGTCTCTATGGCCCACCTATGAAACTGGGAGCAGTAGTACTCTGCAGTGAGGTCCTGCTGACACAATGCCTTAAGATGGGATTCAGCTAAATCCACCTGGCACGGTTAATCATAAATCTGCCCCATAGCCTTAAAAAATTCATCCACTGATAAGAGTATAGGTGAACCTGAGGGTAATGAAAATGCCCAAGACTGGGGATCCCCTCTAAGAAAGGAAATAACAAGACCCACCCGAGTACCTTTGTTCCCAGAGAAAACAGGGCAAAGTTGAAAATATAATTTGCACCCCTCCTTAAAATTATTAAACTGTTTCCGATCTCTCAACAAAAAATTAGGAAGGGGCACCTTATGTACTATAGGAATGACCCCCGCTGCAGGACTGGGTTTAGAACTTGCCTGTGTCGGGAGGACTCCCTGAGCCAGGGTCTGGTTATGCTGGTTCACGGTGCCCACCAATTCCTGGAACATTCCCAAAAGACTCTGCATCTGGTCAGTAAACTGCTTGACTGGATCCATTTTTTTTAAATAAAAATATATACAGTATAAATATACCAGCCATGTGTCTGTCTGTCCGAAACGTCTATAAACTGCACAAGCGCGATGCGCCTGCACAGTCTGGCTCCAGACAGAAGAACACATCCAGCTGTTACAGATAACAGGTAAGAGGAGTATGGCGCCGGAGATCGCGGTATGCGTAGGCACTGAATGCATACCACGATCTCCAGTACCATAAGAACATACCTGACCCCGAGGAGTGTTGCTGCGGCACCTCTGTTCGGGCTTTAGTCTGGGGGAGGAGTGCGGCATCGGAATCGGCGCATGCACAATGTGTCTTCAACAACATGGCGCCGGACAGCGCGGGACATGCACGCGCGTACTCCGACGCCATTTTGTTGAATACACTCTGCAAATGTGTCTTCTCTAAAATGGTGCCGGATATCGCGCTATGCAGGCACTGATTCCGGCGCCATTTTAGTAAAATAACCCAGGCGACACACTGCAAGGGAGCGATGGAAAGGTGGGTAGGAGTGTTTTTTTTTATTTATTTGATGGGGGCAGCACATGCCAGGATGGGGGCAGCACATACCAGGATGGGAGCAGCACATGACAGGATGGGGGCGCAGGATGGAGGCAGCACATACCAAAATGGGGGAGCAGGATGGGGGCAGCATATGCCAAGATGGGGGTGCAGGATGGGGGCAGCACATGTTAGAATGGGCATGCAGGATGGAGGCGAAGGATGGGGGCAGCACATACCAGGATGGGGACAGCATTTGAGATGACGGAGGCGCAAAATGGGGGCGCAAGAAGGGGGAAGCACATGCCAGGATGGGTGCGCAGGATGGGGGAAGCACATACCAGGATAGGGGTAGCACATAATAGGATGGGGGCGCAGAATGGAGGGAGCACATAACAGGATGGGGTGGAGCACATACCAGGATACGGAGAGCACATACCAGGATGGGTGCGCAGGATGGGGGCAGCACATGCCAGAATGGGGGCGCAGGATGGGGGCATCACATGCCAGGATGGGGTCACAGGATGGAGGCAGCATATACCAGGATGGGAGCAGCACATGACAGGATGGGGGCACAGGATGAGGAACAGGATGGGGGAGCACATAACAGGATGGAGGAGCATATAACAGGATGGGGGAGCATATAACAGGATAGGGGCGCAGGAAGGGGGTGCACATAACAGGATGTAGGAGTATATAACAGGATAGGGGAGCATATAACAGGATGGGGGCGCAGGATGGGGGTGCACATAACAGGATGGGGGAGCACATCACAGGATGGGGGCGCAGGATGGGGGTGCACATAACAGGATGGGGCGCAGGATGGGGGTGCACATAACAGGATGGGGCGCAGGATGGGGGTGCACATAACAGGATGGAGGAGCAGGATGGGGGCACACATAACAGGATGGGGGTGCACATAACAGGATGGGGCACACATAACAGGACGGGGGAGCAGGATAGGGGTGCACATAACAGGATGGCGGCGCACATAACAGACTGGGGGCGCATATAACATGATGGGGGACCAGGATAGCGGAGCATGGACCAGGATGAAGACCATATACCAATAAAAATGCTCTCCACCCGGGAGTAGAATGGGTTCAATAGCTAGTATATATATATATATATATATATGGCTGTTTATTCTGCTAAGCGCTTCGCAGAGGGAACCATTAAGACTGACACCAAACCAGCAAAGGAGCAGACAAGCTGCACAGCTACTAGAGCCCTTGAGGGCCTGGAATACTCTTCCACCAGCTCCCAGTAAATGGAAGGGGGGCTTTGGCAGAGCTCTTCCCAGGCCCACTGTTATTGGACAGCTGGCCTGAAAACCCCTGAAAATATAGCAAATAGCAAACCTACTGCTTAGTTCCACTCATCATCACAGCACATAGGACCAATATGCAGCCCCAACACACAAGCCACAATACCAAACGGCCACATTTCCAGACTGTTTACTGTGGTAATGTTGCCTTTTAGGCTTGTGAAGATAGAAGCTTTCAACAACCTCATGGCGGCAGATATCCCTCAGTACTTGGTCCCGAGCCACCACTATTTCTCCTGGCGTGCCGTCCCTGCCTTACACAAGCACGTGTGACATAACATTACCCTGACCCTCGCCAATGCAGTTACTGGGAATGTCCACTTAACCACGGACATGTGGACAAGTGCTTGTCGTCAGGGATGCTACATTTCCCTGATGGCACAGTGGGTGAATATTGTAGAAGCTTGGACCCAGTCGGACCCAGGGACGGAACACGTGCTACCGACGATGAGGATTGCGGGCCCTGGTTTAATCTGGGTTGCCGCCACCTTTTACAGCAGTTCCTGCACCTCCTCCTCCTCTTCCTCAGCCTCCATCTCTGAAACGACAGCATCAGTCGCAAGCTGGAAGCACTGCAGCACTGTCTCAGCCAAGTGGCAACAGGCTGTGCTGAAGCTAATCTGCTTGGGTGACAAACCGCACACTGCCACAGAATTGTTGAAAGGTCTAACAGACCAGGTCGTGTGTGACAATGGCCGTATCCTGGTGGCGGCTCTGAAGCTTGGCAAACTTGCACACATACCATGCCTAGCCCATGTGCTCAACTTAGTGATTCAGTGGTTTCTCAAAACCTACCCTGATCTGCCTGAGCTGCTTGTGGAAGTATGCCGCATGTGTGCCCATTTCCGCAAGTCAACTACAGCCTTTGTTGCTGTGGCAGTGCTTCAGCTGTGTTTGCGACTTCCAGCTCACCGACTGGTGTGTGATGTCACCACGCATTGGAACTCAATGTTACATATGTTGGCAAGGCTTTGTGAGCAGCAGAGGGCAGTTGCTGAGTACTAGCTCTAACACGCTTGTCGGTATTCCAGTTAGCCTCCGCTGATAAGAGCTCATGAGTGGGCATGGATGACTGACATCTGTGCGGCTCTCCAAAACTTTGAAGACTCCACGAAGATGGTGAGCAGCGATGACGCTATAATCAGCATCACCATCTCACTTCTCTGTCTACTGAAACGCTCGCTGCTCACAATTAAAGAAGAGGCTTTGCAGGCGGAGCAAGTTTAGATGGAGCAAGAAACTATACAGGGTGAAGCTACACAGCCCAGCCTCATCTCATCTTCTTAAAGAGGATTGGATGATAATGAGGAGAAGGAACAGGAGCTGGTTTCCTGCGCTATAGATGCTACTACCCACACCACCTTCATCCAGTCTGTTCAATGTGGATAGACTGAAGAGGGGGAGGAGAGGGAGGATGAGGAGGAGAACCAGGAGGAGGAGGACCAGGAGGAGGACGAGGATGAGAACATGGATGTCGTCCTCTTGGTAGGGACAGGGAAGTCTTGGTTGTTGGCAGTCTGGCACACATGGCTGAGTTTGTGTTCCGCTGCCTTTCACGTGACCCTCGCGTTGTATGCATTTTGTCCAACACTAATTACTGGTTGGTCACGCTTCTAGACCCATGCTACATGGAGAACTTTCTATCTCCCCCCCATCTCCTAGTGGAGAGGTCTACAAAAATATTGCAGTACCAGAAGGCTCTAGTTGAAGAATTATTAACAAAATTCCCATCTGACAATGCTGGCGGCAGAGGTCGCTGTTCCTTGGACAACCAAGGAGCACAGGCGAGGGAGACACATACCAGATGCATCTGAGGAAGGGGAACACTATCGAAGGTCTGGAACAATTTTCTCAGACCCTCCCAGCTCCCAGGCCCTGATGCATGGGATACTCTGACAAGGAGGGAAAAGTTTTGGAAGATGCTGAAGAAATACCTTGGCAACCATACCAACGTTCTCCGTGATTCCTCTGTGCCTTACATCTATTGGGTATCCAAGCTGGACACGTGGCATGAACTGTTTCTCTATGCCTTGGAGGCCTGCCCTGCCGCTAGCGTTTTGTCAGAGCGGGTTTTTAGTGCCACCGGGGGTATTATAACTGATAGCTGCATCCGCCTGTCAACTGAAAATGCTGACAGGCTGACTCTTATCAAAATGAACAAGGGCTGGATTGGCCCAGACTTCTCAACACCACAAGATGACAGCAGCGGAACATAAACTTAAATCCACTTTTTTTCCTGGTTTATTCCCATGCACTTCTTCCCACTCAGACATGGGTATACGCTTCAGGATTTTGTCTTTTTTACGTCGTCCTGCTCCTTCTTTTTCTCATCATTCTGCACCACCATATCAACAGAGTGACCATGCAATACCTCCATTAATTTTTTTAAGAGTGTTTATGATGCCCGCCTGAACAATTTTTGGAGGCCCACTGCTAACATTCTTTAATATATATATGTATACCCCCTAGGGGTAAATGTTCTTTGGCCCATGCACTTAGTGCATGTGCATTACCAGTCTAGGATACCCACTCCTCAATAATGGGGGAAAAAAAATTCTGAGGCCCTCCACTGCGTCTCATCAAATGGGTATTGGAGTGCCTCTTTCTAATTTTTGACATCCCTTGCACTTAGTGCATATGCTTTACCAGTCTAGGAGACCCTCTGCTTGTTAATATGAAGAAAAGCTTTTCGGAGGCTCCACATTCTAGTTGAGGGAACATTTTTGGAAACATAAAGAGTCGGTGGGTTCTATTAGTCCAGTGCCTTGTTGTTGGCTGTCAGATGGTCGTCACATAGGCAGTTCTCACACTGCATAAAGGATTTCACAACCGGGACAGGAGACTTTGTACAGTAAGTACAGAAGATCCTGGTCTCCTTCATATCAGACTGAGTAGATGTGAAACACTCCACTTTATTCCCCAGCAAGGTTGATGAAATAACAGTCCTTAGTGCTGCTACATACAAAAAAAACTCTTTTCAGGGCAGATTCAAATCTTTTTTATATTCTATAATGTTATTATACTATCTCTTTTATATGCAATTCATGAACGGTGAGCTTTCCCACAACGGATAGCATATTGAAGGCATCTAGTCAGGGATTATTGCCTTATAGTCCATGCTCCTGCAACAGAAAAAATAAGGAAAAAAAAGTATTTTCTATTCCTTATTAATGCCACTGATAGCTGCATTTAGTATAGGGATAGGCACTAGGTATCTTCTGGAGGAAATGAGTGTTCATTGTGGTCCCATACATCTCTTCCACTGTCTATACCTTTTTTATTTCAAAACACTGATTGACAGATTCATAATTTTTACGGTGATCTATACTCAGAAATTCAAGAAAGCAGACAGGGTTGCTTGCGTTCCTCCACAGTTTGGTGCTACCATTATACCAAAAAAAGCTCTTTTCAGGGTCGATTAAAATATATTTTATCTTCTACAATATTACCTCTCTTATCCGCAATTCGTTAAAGGTGAGCTATCGCACAACAGATAGCATATTGCAGGCATCTACTCAGGAATTATTGCCTTATAGTCCTTGCTGTCACAACCAAAACAAAATATCTATTCTATTCCCTATTAATACCGCTGTTAGCTGCATTTAGTATAAGGATAGGTGCTAGGTATCATCTGGTGGAAATGAGTGTTCATTGTGGTCACATACATCTCTTCCACTGTCTATACCTTTTTTATTTCAAAACACTGATTGACAGATTCATAATTTTTACAGTGATCTATACTCAGAAATTCAAGAAAGCAATTAGGGATATTAGGGGGATATTAGGGATAGTATCTAATCGGAGATTATTGCCTTAAAATCTGTGCTGCTACATCTGGAAAAAAAAATAAAAAAAGTCTATTCTATTCCCTATTAATACTGCTGTTTGCTGCATTTAGTATAGGGATAGGTGCTAGGTGGTAGCATCTGCTGGAAAAGAGTGTTCATTCTGGTCACATACATCTATCCCACACTCCATAACTTGATTGATCTCTTCCATACACTCATTGACCGATTCATAATTTTTATGGGGATATGTACTCAGAAAATCATCTAAGTTGACAGAAATGTATCAAAGTTGACAGAAATTCATTGAAGATGATAGAAATTTTTCAAATTTGACAAAAAAAATCAAAGTTGACAAAAATTTTTCAAATTTGACAGAAAATTAATCAAGTTGACAGAAATTCATCAAAGTTTACAAAATTTACTGATTTAATGAGTCATTTTCAGTTTCTCTTCAGTATCTGTATGTAAGAGGTAGTGGTGGGAGACTTGACACTACTGGAGCTGGAATTACTACTTCAGAACTCTCCAGTGCTTTGTTTCCATCCATTTCTAGGTGCTTCTTGAAGTATGTTTAGGGTCATTGTCCTGCTGTAAGACCTATGACCTAGGATGCAAACCCAGCTTTCTAACAATGGGCACTACATTGCAACCCAAAATCCTTTGGGAAGCTTCACATTTCGTGATGCCTTGCACACAAGCAAGGCACCCAGTGCTAGAGGTAGCAAAACAACCCCTAAATATCTTTGAACCTCTACCATATTTGACTGTACTTACTGTGTTCTTTTCTTTGTAGGCTTAATTTCATTTACAGTAAACAGTTGAATGATGTGCTTTAACAAAAAGCTTTATCTTGGTCTCATCTGTCCACAAGACCCAGTGGAGGCCTCCTGGTGGCACTCTCCAAGTTTCAAACTGTGCATAATATATATACGAAAAAGAAAATTTGACCACCTCAGATGGATAAATTATATTGCAGTAGCAAAGCATAGCCGGCTGCTGTCCCTCTAAAAATGCTTAGTGAGTGCTGGCTGCTAGCCCTCTAAAACTGTTGAGTGAGGGCTGGCTGCTGCACCTGTAAAATTTGAGTGAGGGCCTTCGGATGGCCCTCTAACAATAGTAAAGGTCGCCTGATGGCCCTCTACAAATAGTGAGGGCCACTTGATGGCCCTGAAAAAAAAATAGGACTTTCAGAATAAATGAAAAAGGATGTGTCTGATCATGTCTCACACACCACATGGCCAGATAAGGTATTAAAATGTTAAAATTACATTTACTGGTGAATGTATTTTTCACCGTTGAAAGCAATGTGAATGTGCAAAAATGCTGCAAAAATACTATGTGTAAACATAGCCCAAGGTGTGGAGGAGCATTTTTTTTTCTCTTATTTATTTTGCCTTATATAAAAGTAATTAACATTTTTTTCCGGGAAAATCCAGTTTAGCTTTGTTTTTGTATGTTTTATTGTCAGTCTGTGGCATAATACTCTGACAACAATGTTCACAGCAGTGACCTGGGATTCAGAGATGCTTCCAGGGGTCTTTCCCATGCTGTTCCCATGCCATTTCAGCACTGTTGCCATTGATTTGACCAATTTGTAGACGCCCCTCCAGACCTCTGGGGGGGGCAACGGAAAAATGCTCGAGTCTCCCATTGACTTCCATCATACTCATTACTCGTTTCAATCACCATGATTTGCTCGACCTGAGTAACGAGTACCCGAGCAAAGAAATCAAACCATTGATGTCCATAAATTAAGTTATGTGTAATAATGGGAAATGACACAGGGAAGAAGCATTGAACACACTTAATACTTAGTACAAAAGCCTTTGTTGATGATGAAAGCTTCAAGACACCCTCTGTATGGAGAGACATTCATTGCTCAGGTGTAATTTTGACCAGGTGTAATTTTGACCCATTCTTCTAAACAAACACTCTTCAAATCCTGAAGGTTTCGTGGGCACCTTCTATGAACTCTGAGCTTTAGCTCTTTCCATAAACTTTGTATTGGATTCAGGTCAGGTGATTGGCTTTGCCATTCTAGCAGCTATATTTTCTTTCTCTGAAACCAATTGAGAGTTTCCTTGGCTATGTGTTTTGTAAATTGTCTTGCTGAAATGTCCACCCTCGTTTCATCTTCATCATCTTGTTAGATGGCAGCAGATTTTTATCAAGAATGTCTCCATACACTTGTCGATTCATCGTTCCTTCAATAATATGAAGTTTGTCAGTGCCATATGAGGAAAAACTCCACACTATGATGTTCCCACCTCCAGACATCAATGCTGGTATAGTGTTTTGGGGGTGATATGCAGTGTCTTTTGTCCTCCAAACGTGGTGTTTATTATGGTATCCAAAGAGTTAAATTTTGGTCTCATCTGACCAGATTATATTCTCCCGTACTTCACAGGCTTGTCTAAATGTTGTTGATCAAATTTTAAACGCACTTGAACATGCTTTTTGTTAAAAAATGGAGTCATTCGTGATGTGTGCGTACATGCTATGGAGGTTGACTGCATTAGCGAAATAACCAAAGAGAAAAAAAAGCAATAAAAATTAGCTTTTATTAATATCTCTTAAAAGCAAAATCCCTAAACTAAACAGAGGTATGGGAGTCCACTATATTATATAAATCATATGTCAGAGGGAACACTTCGTATTAAACAGCAAATACAGAAAAAATTCCAAGGGAGATAGAAATGTCTTGTCCTTCATTTCCCTTCTTACCAGTGGAGGTTGGCACCTTAGGGGACACGATTTTGGCGCTCCAGCTCCAGGTCGGCTGCCCCTAACTGACCCTAACTTGGAGCTCACTCACCAAAGCCAACACCGTCACCCACATAAAGTACTTAAGTGCTTTAAAAGATAGGCTGTATATGTTTTGGGCTAAATATGGCATGGGATTTTGGAAGTGAAATCTTATATTTATCAATCAGTATAGTGACTAATGTCATAAGATTGGGAAGAATTTCTCTCTGAATGTTTGTCTAACAGGAGAATTTCAGGTAGATTGAGAGTAAGATGCCTCACTCTCTATATGAATCTATGTAAGCAGACATATAAATATAATTCATGACAACCTGAAATGAACATGCACAGACTATTGCAGCAATTTTCAGTAGTATCAATAGTCGTGCAAAAATTATACTGTATAGTGTCTTAGCATAAATATGCCTAAGATTCTTGCAACAATATAGCGTACATAGCTCTGCATACAGTTCAAGAGGAGAGAAGGTTTCCAAAATATATGCCCATATACACACAAGAATAATATTGATGGAGAAACTTTCTAGTCGCCAATATTTAACAGATGATACACCCCAATACCATTCAGTACACAATCACTGACAAGTAAAAACTTCTTAGCTATAAATAAAATGTCAAATAGCTGTGCAGTTGCCCAGTAGTCAAACAATATTAATACAGAATAAGCTTGTCAAGGAAACAAATGATTAATAATCAAATAGCTCTTCAACTGTAGCCCATAAAGCCTGCCAGCCAAACCAAAACAATATATGTAGTAGACCACTCATCCACTTATCAATTTCATTGAGTACCCCATCCCGACGCGTTTCTCCTCTTGTAAGTCACACAAAAGGTTCATCAGGGGATCTATTTGGATTTAGAAAGCAGAGCTCCAGTCCAGCTCATATCACATACACTGCACACATCATAATGGATTGTGCTTGTGTGACCTAGGTTTTATCCCACTCTTTTAAACCTTTCCCGCCATCCAAATACCAAATACCGGAAGTACTCCAATTGTGGCATGCATTTGAGTAACATGATACATGCAGCGCCCCTTGCGCACCAAATGCACGCCACTGTGTCTGGAAATTTTTTCTGCGGTGGAAGGCAGGTGCGCCCCTCTGGTTAGCCACATCACCGGAAGTGATGTCTCGCTATGGTGGAACACAAATGCACTCCACCCGTTGCCCGCATTGCCGGAAGTAACATCCTACTATGGTGGAATGCAGATGCGCTCCAACCAATGCCCATGTCACCGGAAGTCACCTATACAGGTAATGGAACACAATATGCGCTCCACCAAAAAGCCCAGTGCCAGCATAAATGAAGATAATGTCAAATGGAACGCACAATGCGCTGCAACAAGCGCTCATAGGTGTAAGCACATTTCAGGGGCTCTTAGTTCCATGGCATACCTATATCCGAAAATGGTATTTCAGGGGAGGCAATGAATGAATAGTGGTTAACCATATAAAAGGGAAAGAAGGGAGGGTGAGGATTCAAGCCATAACAACACCTCCTAATAAAAATTGTAATGATGCAGTAACTAGAATGAATATGACTCTAACTATCAGGGGTCAGAAATAGCAATGTGGACTCTTAGAGACCAATATATTCAGGCATCATTTCCTATTCAGAGAGAATGGATTAACACTCTTAAATATAGCTAGTAAATAATTCTGCAAAAATCGATTTCAGTTTTGGTTTATCAGTTATAATATAATCAATATATATATATATATTTTTTAAAAAAAACTTCCTCAGCATCACTTAGCCACTTTGTAGTGTTAACTGGTCCTGTCAGGAAACTAGCCATTACCATTAGTACAAAAACCAAGTTAGATAGAGCGAAGGGTCCATAAAAGACATAACCAAAGAGAAAAATCCCCTATAAAAATTAGCTTTTATAAATATCTCTTAAAAGCAAAATCCATAAACAGGCCATGTGCATACAGGCCATGGAAGTTGATTGCATTACTTATAGTTTTCTTTGAAACCATTGTAATGTAACTGCTGATTACAGGTCTCTATGTAGCTCTCCATAGGTGGTCTTTGGCTCTTGGACAACTCTTCTGATAATTCTTTTCACTCCTCTGTCTGAAATCTTGCAGAGAGTACCTGGTCATGGCCGCTTTATGATGAGATCATATTCTTTCCACTTCCGGATTATAGCCCCAGTAGTGCTCACTGGAACTTTCATAAGTTTAAAAATTCTTCTGTAACCAATGCCATCAGTATGTTTTGCAACAATAAGGTTGCAAAGGTCTTGAGACTGCTCACTGGTTTTACCCATCATGAGATGTTTCTTGAGTGGTAACTTGTAAATAAGACACCTTTTTAAAGGCCATCAGTTGAACCAGATGATATTATGTTTCACTAGATGTCAGGATTGCTTTCTAGTTACCGATTTCAGCTGGTGTAATGACTTTCCATGGCTTTTTGCGCCTCTATTTCTTCATGTGTTTAATACTTTTTCCTTGTGTCATTTCTCATTATTGCACATAGCTTAAGTTATGGACATCTATGGTTTGATTTCTTTGTGTGTGTAGATTGGATGGGTTGTTACCAACATCTGGTAAGAATTTCAAGTCAATAGCACCTTTAGAAATACATTTACTAAGAAAATCGATGACATGTTCAATACTTATTTCATCCGCTGTATATATCTATATCTATATATAGATATATACAGTATATCCATCTGAGATGAAGGTCTCACAAACTTGAAGAGCACCTAACACCTCCCTGATCCCATGCATTTTATTTAAAAACTGTTAGCCCCCATTAATATAAGCAATATTGTAAATTTAGCATTATTAAAGAGGACCCTTTACCAAATTTTTCATGTTGAACTGAACACACAAAGTATTTGACATCTAATTAGTTAACTTTTTTAAGTCCAACTTGTTCTTTATGATGCTTACCAATCATAAGTAGTAAGCAACATTCAGAGGAAGGGAGAACACACCCCCACCATAGATTAGAGCAAGTTTCTCAGTGCGTGAGATGTAATGACAGCTCTGATTTCCTTGTCTAAGGATGTTTAGCTGTGTCACATTATGAATCCTTCTATCAGCTCTCCTCCTGTCCTAGCCCTGTCAGCTGACATAAAGGTGATACTGACTCACTCAGTTATATAGACGCCGGGTCTCCCATGGTTGGCATGTGGTGTGTTAAGCCACATGAGACCTGCAACCAATTAGTGACTGCCCTTGGACTGTTGTGCTCTCATGAGCTCCCACTTCCATCTGTCAAATGTCAGACAAGCCAAAAAAGTCAACAGCAGCTGCTGATAGGCTGCAGATCTCACATAGCATGACAAGGCCACACAAACCCCAGCCCCGACATCCACGGAATGACAATGATGCCGGTGTGGGAGGTGTGTATATGTTTTTTTGTTGTTGTAAAAGTGGGACTGCTTCATTTAAAGATAGTATGTCCAGGTAGTGGACAGCCCTTTTAAATAATCAGTGCCCGACAATAAATAAAAAAATATATATCCTCCTTCCGAATTGTTGCCATTCCGGGGATGTTGGTGCTGCTGATCCAAATGGGTTACAGGACAGTTTTTTGTCATGTTTCCACTGTGCCAATGAGATGTTGCTGATAAGCTTCAGTTCACCAATATTCTGTCAAAGCAGAAGTCCACTTTGACGAACCAATACAGAAATACAGTATCACAACCACCATCAGTACATGAACACAGCACTGTTACGGGGACGGTTGCCAACAACTTTGTTAATAATGGAAAGCAACCGAACCCGGGGTCCGCGATGCTGCCTGGAAGACTGCGGCCGAACACCTTCCGGGTAGAAGGAAAAACAACCAACTAATATATCAATCCCTTCCGTGTTACTGCACACCGGAACGGGAATAGGGATTGGCACGATCTCCGTTAACAGCACGAGAGATGTGCGACAGATAATGTAGCCGTAGCCCTGTTAACTGCACAGAGGCTACGCAGTAGACACTAGGACGTGTGTGTGATTCACGCAGGCGTAAACGTGCTCCCAGCCGGCGTGCTACCGGACTGCGGAGTATCTCTCCACGTGGTCAACAGGCGGTACCAGGAATAGGGAGTCCTCAGTCTGCTCGGGGTGTAAAGCAACCCCCTTGTCGGAGCCAGACTGTCAGACTAAGCTACCTGCCTCCCTCCATCTAAGGCTGCCTATCCCCCGCTAAACCTGCCTGTCCAAATGAACAAACGTCCACACAGTTACACAACCTCAGCTCACTGATCAGAGTGCGCCGCCATGTTTGTGGGCGGGCTATTTAAAGATTAAGCCCTGCGGCCAATCAGGCGGTGCCAGGTCACCGGATCAACTGACTCCCAAACCACCAATCACGGTCCGCCATGTCACGGGCATGCTCAGTGTAGTGCATCCAGGACTTAGGCTATAGTAGCCCTGTTTCCCTCCGCAATCTATGCTTCACATTGCTAGGAACAAAGACCTGAGAGACAACTTGTACATCTCGTGCACCAGATAGGCATTGGGACTGACAGTGATGCTGAGCAGCCTCTGCCCTGGCTGGATGGGAATGGGAGACCACAGAATCCACTGATGATTATGAACCCATTTCAGATCCAGCAAATGCCCGCCGCCTAACATTATCCCCCCTTCTAACATCCCCCTCCACTTGACGCTCCTATTCCTCAATGAGCAGGGGAGCATGAATGTGTTCCATCGGTTCCCAGGAACGATCCTCAGATCTATGGCCCCTCCAGTGTACTAGGTAATATTTTTTCCCACGAACCATCTTAGACCCCACGATCGCCTGTACCTCGAGATCATCACCCCTGGTGTCTGAAGCAGGTTGGGGTTCAGAGAATTTTGTCAGGTGAACCGGCTTAAGGAGCGACACATGAAAAGTGTCGTGAATCCTCATGTGTCGTGGTAACTGTAACCGGTACACTACGGGGTTTATTTGGGCCAAAATTTTGAAAGAAAGGATCAATAAAACGGGGGGCAAACTTATTAGGTTCCCCGCGTACTCTGATATTGTGAGCCGCGAGCCACACCCTGTCGCCCGGAGAGAATACGGGGTCTGGACGGCGATGAGTGTCAGCCGACTCATCCGATTCTTGGAGGCCAATATAGCATCCTGGGTATGGTCCCAAACCTCCCGCGCCTCCAGAGCCCAATCTCTGACCCCAGGTTCCACAAAGGAAACTGGCATAGGAACCGGGACATGCGGATGTTGGCCATTATTTAGAAGAAACGGAGTCTGACCTGTGGAATCCGCCACTGCGTTGTTTAGAGCAAACTCTGCCCAAGGAAGCAATATCGCCCAATCATTATGGTTGGCCGAAACGAAATGGCGCAAGTATGTCACAAGCGTCTGGTTAGTGCGTTCCACCAGACCATTAGTCTCCGGGTGATAGGCAGTAGAAAGATTCAGTTCAATGTTAAGTAAATTACACAATTCTTTCCAGAACCGGGAGGAAAACTGTGGACCCCGGTCACAGACAATCCTATCAGGCATTCCGTGGAGACGGAAAACGTGACGAATGAACAGTGATGCCAGAACCCGGGAAGAAGGAACCCTAGGCAGAGGTACCAGGTGAAACCACCCATATTGTCGTGTTTCCCCGGGACTTAGGTAACTCGACAATGAAATCCATCCCAACCAGCTCCCAAGGTCTATCCACCACGGGTAACGGATGAAGAAGACCAGCCGGTCTCTGACGGGACGATTTATTTCTCGCACAGGAGACACACGCTTGAACATATTCCTTAACGTCCTGGGGTAACCGAGGCCACCAATACGACCGTTGGAGAAACTCCGTGGTACGTTTGACCCCAAAATGACCTCCGATCCTAGAGGCATGTGCCCAGGAGAGCACCTCATTTTGTAAATTTGGAGGAACAAACGTCCTCCCGGGGGGAACCTGGTTTAGGGACACTGGAGCCACCGTCCGCATACACTCCAGAGGGACAATAAGCCTGGGCTTGTCATCGTCCTCAGCCGTATCCATGGACCGGGACAAAGCGTCCGCCCGAGGGTTCTTTTCCCCTTTTAAAAAGTGAATGGAAAAATTGAATCGGGAAAAGAAAAGACACCACCTGGCCTGCCTCGGGTTAAGACGCTGCGCCGTCTGTAGGTACGAAAGATTTTTATGATCGGAATATACCACGAAAGGATGTTTAGCTCCCTCCAAGAGGTGCCTCCACTCTGAAAAAGCCATCTTAATAGCAAGTAATTCTTGGTCCCCAATAGTATAATTCCTCTCTGCTGGAGAGAAGGTCTTGGAGAAGAAAAACATGGTCTTGTCTGACCCTGTTCATTCCTTTGAGAGAGAACTGCTCCTGCTCCAACAGAGGAAGCGTCGACCTCCAGGAAGAATGGCTTGTCCACATCCGGGCAACGGAGAATGGGAGCTCTAGAAAAATAGGATTTAATCTCACGGAACGCCTCGGATGTCTCCTTGGACCAATTCTTGGGATTGGCACCCTTCCTGGTTAAAGCGGCCAAAGGAGCCACAAGTGTGGAAAAATGGGGTATGAACTGCCGGTAGTAGTTGATAAAGCCCATGAAGCGTTGTACCGCTTTAAGGGAATGGGGCTCCTGCCAGTTCTGTACCACCACTAATTTTTGTGGGTCCTGGCCAATCCCTTACTGGATATGATGTAGCCCAGGAACGGTAGAGACTCTCTTTCGAACTGGCATTTCTCCAGCTTACAATACAGAGAATTTGCACGCAAGCGTTCAAAAACTCTGCGAACATCCTCTCTGTGTGTGGAGAGGTCCGGGGAAAAAATAAGGATATCATCAAGATAGACTACCACGGATGATAGCAGCAAATCCCGAAAGATATCATTGACAAAATAAAAACAGCAGGGGCATTGCATAACTCGAAAGGCATGACGAGATAGTCGTAATGACCATTACGAGTGTTAAAGGCTGTTTTCCACTCGTCACCTTCACGGATTCGCACAAGATTATATGCCCCTCGCAGGTCCAATTTAGTGAAGATGTTAGCCCCTCGCAACCTGTCAAATAGTTCAGAAATAAGGGGCAGAGGGTATTTTTTTTTGATGGTGATGGCATTTAATCCTCTGTAATCAATGCAGGGACGTAAATCACCCTCTTTCTTCTGGACGAAGAAAAACCCCACTCCAGCAGGAGAGACCGATTTTCTGATAAACCCCCGGGCCAGGTTCTCTTTGATATAATCTGACATGGCCTGGGTCTCGGGGACAGACAGGGGGTAAACCCTACCACGAGGAGGCTCCGTGCTGGGGACCAAATCAATTGGACAGTCATACGGTCGGTGGGGGGTAAAGTCTCTGCAGCCTTTTTGGAAAAGATGTCCGCAAAACACTGATATTGCACAGGCAAAGTGGACAAGTCGGTAGAAGGCTCTGAGACTACCCTCCGGGCGGCTGTAACCATACATTGAGAAACACAATTCTCACCCCAGGAAGAAATTTTCCCCGTATTCCAGCCAATGTGTGGAGTGTGACAACGTAGCCATGGAAGACCCAATAGCACCTCATCTAATCCACTGGGAATAATAAGGAAGGAGATAACCTCCCGGTGACCCTGAGGAAACGACATGGTGAGGGGGATCGACTGGTGAGTGATTTGCGTGTCCAGCAGTGAACCGTTGACCACCATAATGTTCAATGGTTTTGGCAGTAACTCCATAGGAATGGCATGCTTCTGGGCAAACGTTGATGACAAAAAATTGCCATCAGCGCCAGAATCCACCCACGCCCTGGCAGTAACCGTGGTTGTTCCAAAGAACAAGGTCACCTCATACAATAATTTGGAGGAAGAAGCCCCTGAATCTAACACACCTCCTCCAATGGTGGTTAGACACCTTC
The DNA here is from genome assembly GCF_046119375.1 of Phyllobates terribilis. NCBI lineage: Eukaryota > Metazoa > Chordata > Amphibia > Anura > Dendrobatidae > Phyllobates > Phyllobates terribilis. The sequence continues at coordinate 594,941,919 of NW_027362765.1, read as the reverse complement.
TTTTCCCGACCGCTTGGAACCCTTATTAATGGGGTACTCCAAGAGATGTGCAGGTCGGAAATGAGGGGACTTAGACTTAGTCCGGGATATATCCATAGCCTCAGACTCCGGGTCGGGAGCCGTGGGTTTGGAGATAGGTCTAGAGAATGAAGGTGCCAACCGAAACCGAGGTCTGGAGGCCTCCAGCTCTAACTTGTGTTCTGCATGACGCAAATCTATTCGGTTAGCGAGAGTAATTAACTCTTCCAGAGAGGTTGGGATCTCTCTGGTAGCTAGAGCATCTTTAATAGAGATGAGCGTTGTTCTACTCGAACTGTTCGCCAATCTCAAATTCGAACTGTTTTGGGCGGTGTTCGAGCCGGTCGGCGAACACGAACAATTTGAGAAAAATTCGGCTGTTCGAGGTTATGTTCGATAACTGTTCGTGCACCAAAATCATAACTGGATTTTTTCTCAGTAATGATGAAAATTAATGTTAATACGCAGTTTGAGTGTACAGCGGGGCGGGGGGAGGGGCAGGGGATGGATCTCTGCAGGAACAATGAAGATCTCCATTTTTTTTTCTCTTTCCCGCATTTGCAGTGGGGAGGTGCAATCTGTCAGCCTATCAGCAGCGCACACACGGAGCGAAGTGCTTTTTTTCACACAAGCAAGGGCATGTGTGATTGGCAGTGTATGTCACATGTCCTTGCCCTATAAGACCAAGCCATTTTCCCCGTCGCCACCATTTTCTCACTGCTGCAGCTGCGTGTTAGACGGCACCGCTGTTGCTGTGTGTGCTATACCTTGTTAATTTCAAGCCAATTTTCGCACAAATATACAGATAGCTTGGAAGTAGGGAATAGTTGTGATTGCAGTCCTTTTAAGGACTAGGTTACAGCATTTCCTACGACTTTTATCAGGGAGGTCTGTGCTCTTAAATAGATAGGTTGTGGGAGTAAAGACTAATTGTAATTGGAGTCCTTTTCAGGACTAGGTTACATGAGTTCCTATCAGTTTTTGCCAGGCAGGTCTGTGCCAGTGCTGTGCAAGTTTTTTTCACAGCATTTGGCTGAATCTAGCAAAGCTAATCCTTTTTGGCCTATTGCAGAGTGTGTTAGTCAGTGGAGTAGCCTATCTGTGTTGCAAGATATAACACCTGTGTATAGAATACCAATTTTTTTACTGCACCTAGTGAAGTAAAATCTTTTGGGCATAGCATCATTCTATTAGTCCATCTATACTGACCTCCATCAGGTTGCAAACTGAATATAATTATTTTCTGCATCTAGCTCTGAAAAAATATTTGGGCTTCTAGCGGTGTGTGGGATTTGGTCTATTAGTCCATCTATACTGACCTCCATCAGGTTGCAAATTAAAAATAATTTTTTTCTGCATCTAGCTCTGAAAAAATATTTGGGCTTCTAGCGGTGTGTGGGACTTGGTCTATTAGTCCATCTATACTGACCTCCATCAGGTTGCAAATTAAAAATAATTTTTTTCTGCATCTAGCTCTGAAAAAATATTTGGGCTTCTAGCAGTGTGTGGGACTTGGTCTATTAGTCCATCTATACTGACCTCCATCAGGTTGCAAATTAAAAATAATTTTTTTCTGCATCTAGCTCTGAAAAAATATTTGGGCTTCTAGCGGTGTGTGGGACTTGGTCTATTAGTCCATCTATACTGACCTCCATCAGGTTGCAAATTAAAAATAATTTTTTTCTGCATCTAGCTCTGAAAAAATATTTGGGCTTCTAGCGGTGTGTGGGACTTGGTCTATTAGTCCATCTATACTGACCTCCATCAGGTTGCAAATTAAAAATAATTTTTTTCTGCATCTAGCTCTGAAAAAATATTTGGGCTTCTAGCGGTGTGTGGGACTTGGTCTATTAGTCCATCTATACTGACCTCCATCAGGTTGCAAATTAAAAATAATTTTTTTCTGCATCTAGCTCTGAAAAAATATTTGGGCTTCTAGCAGTGTGTGGGACTTGGTCTATTAGTCCATCTATACTGACCTACATCAGGTTTCAAATTAAAAATAATTTTTTTCTGCATCTAGCTCTGAAAAAATATTTGGGCTTCTAGCGGTGTGTGGGACTTGGTCTATTAGTCCATCTATACTGACCTCCATCAGGTTGCAAATTAAAAATAATTTTTTTCTGCATCTAGCTCTGAAAAAATATTTGGGCTTCTAGCGGTGTGTGGGACTTGGTCTATTAGTCCATCTATACTGACCTCCATCAGGTTGCAAATTAAAAATAATTTTTTTCTGCATCTAGTTCTGAAAAAATATTTGGGCTTCTAGCAGTGTGTGGGACTTGGTCTATTAGTCCATCTATACTGACCTACATCAGGTTGCAAATTAAAAATAATTTTTTTCTGCATCTAGCTCTGAAAAAATATTTGGGCTTCTAGCGGTGTGTGGGACTTGGTCTATTAGTCCATCTATACTGACCTCCATCAGGTTGCAAATTAAAAATAATTTTTTTCTGCATCTAGCTCTGAAAAAATATTTGGGCTTCTAGCGGTGTGTGGGACTTGGTCTATTAGTCCATCTATACTGACCTACATCAGGTTGCAAATTAAAAATAATTTTTTTCTGCATCTAGCTCTGAAAAAATATTTGGGCTTCTAGTGGTGTGTGGGACTTGGTCTATTAGTCCATCTATACTGACCTCCATCAGGTTGCAAATTAAAAATATTTTTTTTCTGCATCTAGCTCTGAAAAAATATTTGGGCTTCTAGCAGTGTGTGGGACTTGGTCTATTAGTCCATCTATACTGACCTCCATCAGGTTGCAAATTAAAAATAATTTTTTCTGCATCTAGCTCTGAAAAAATATTTGGGCTTCTAGCAGTGTGTGGGACTTGGTCTATTAGTCCATCTATACTGACCTCCATCAGGTTGCAAATTAAAAATAATTTTTTTCTGCATCTAGCTCTGAAAAAATATTTGGGCTTCTAGCGGTGTGTGGGACTTGGTCTATTAGTCCATCTATACTGACCTCCATCAGGTTGCAAATTAAAAATAATTTTTTTCTGCATCTAGCTCTGAAAAAATATTTGGGCTTCTAGCAGTGTGTGGGACTTGGTCTATTAGTCCATCTATACTGACCTCCATCAGGTTGCAAATTAAAAATAATTTTTTTCTGCATCTAGCTCTGAAAAAATATTTGGGCTTCTAGCAGTGTGTGGGACTTGGTCTATTAGTCCATCTATACTGACCTCCATCAGGTTGCAAATTAAAAATAATTTTTTTCTGCATCTAGCTCTGAAAAAATATTTGGGCTTCTAGCGGTGTGTGGGACTTGGTCTATTAGTCCATCTATACTGACCTCCATCAGGTTGCAAATTAAAAATAATTTTTTTCTGCATCTAGCTCTGAAAAAATATTTGGGCTTCTAGCAGTGTGTGGGACTTGGTCTATTAGTCCATCTATACTGACCTCCATCAGGTTGCAAATTAAAAATAATTTTTTTCTGCATCTAGCTCTGAAAAAATATTTGGGCTTCTAGCAGTGTGTGGGACTTGGTCTATTAGTCCATCTATACTGACCTCCATCAGGTTGCAAATTGAATAAAAAAATTTTCTGCATCTAGCTCTGAAAAAATATTTGGGCTTCTAGCGGTGTGTGGGACTTGGTCTATTAGTCCATCTATACTGACCTCCATCAGGTTGCAAATTAAAAATAATTTTTTTCTTCATTTAGCTCTGAAAAAATATTTGGGCTTCTAGCAGTGTGTGGGACTTGTTCTATTAGTCCTTCTATACTGACCTCCAGCAGGTTGCAAATTGAATATAATTTTTTTCTGCATCTAGCTCTGAAAAAATATTTGGGCTTCTAGCGGTGTGTGGGACTTGGTCTATTAGTCCATCTATACTGACCTCCATCAGGTTGCAAATTAAAAATAATTTTTTTCTGCATCTAGCTCTGAAAAAATATTTGGGCTTCTAGCAGTGTGTGGGACTTGGTCTATTAGTCCATCTATACTGACCTCCATCAGGTTGCAAATTAAAAATAATTTTTTTCTGCATCTAGCTCTGAAAAAATATTTGGGCTTCTAGCAGTGTGTGGGACTTGGTCTATTAGTCCATCTATACTGACCTCCATCAGGTTGCAAATTAAAAATAATTTTTTTCTGCATCTAGCTCTGAAAAAATATTTGGGCTTCTAGCGGTGTGTGGGACTTGGTCTATTAGTCCATCTATACTGACCTCCATCAGGTTGCAAATTAAAAATATTTTTTTTCTGCATCTAGCTCTGAAAAAATATTTGGGCTTCTAGCAGTGTGTGGGACTTGGTCTATTAGTCCATCTATACTGACCTCCATCAGGTTGCAAATTAAAAATAATTTTTTTCTGCATCTAGCTCTGAAAAAATATTTGGGCTTCTAGCAGTGTGTGGGACTTGGTCTATTAGTCCATCTATACTGACCTCCATCAGGTTGCAAATTAAAAATAATTTTTTTCTGCATCTAGCTCTGAAAAAATATTTGGGCTTCTAGCAGTGTGTTGGACTTGGTCTATTAGGCCATCTATACTGACCTCCAGCAGGTTGCAAATTAAAAATAATTTTTTTCTGCATCTAGCTCTGAAAAAATATTTGGGCTTCTAGCAGTGTGTGGGACTTGGTCTATTAGTCCATCTATACTGACCTCCATCAGGTTGCAAATTGAATAAAAAAATTTTCTGCATCTAGCTCTGAAAAAATATTTGGGCTTCTAGCGGTGTGTGGGACTTGGTCTATTAGTCCATCTATACTGACCTCCATCAGGTTGCAAATTAAAAATAATTTTTTCCTTCATTTAGCTCTGAAAAAATATTTGGGCTTCTAGCAGTGTGTGGGACTTGGTCTATTAGTCCATCTATACTGACCTCCATCAGGTTGCAAATTAAAAATAATTTTTTTCTGCATCTAGCTCTGAAAAAATATTTGGGCTTCTAGCGGTGTGTGGGACTTGGTCTATTAGTCCATCTATACTGACCTCCATCAGGTTGCAAATTAAAAATAATTTTTTCCTTCATTTAGCTCTGAAAAAATATTTGGGCTTCTAGCAGTGTGTGGGACTTGGTCTATTAGTCCATCTATACTGACCTCCATCAGGTTGCAAATTAAAAATAATTTTTTTCTGCATCTAGCTCTGAAAAAATATTTGGGCTTCTAGCGGTGTGTGGGACTTGGTCTATTAGTCCATCTATACTGACCTCCATCAGGTTGCAAATTAAAAATAATTTTTTTCTGCATCTAACCCAGCCAATAGTTTTGGCCTAATACCACAGTTTGGCCACTCAGCTCTGCTCGGTTACCATCCATTGTTTTTTTGTGCAAACAACTCCAGAGTTGTGAATTAGTTAACCACCAAAATGAGTGGAAAAAGGCCTGCTGCTGGTGGAAAGGGGAATAGGCGTGTTGGGAAGGGGAAAAAAGGTTGTGTCTGTGGGGTAGGTGCAGAAGAAAGACCATCTTCCAGCCAAACTAAAATGTCTACTTCTTTTAGCGGACAATGTGATAAGATCCCTTTCTTACGGCCACGCCAATCGCTACAAATTCCAGATGAGGCACAAAAACAGCAGGTGCTTCAACGGATATCAAGTGCTCCTTTAAGTGGGCTCTCCTCCACATCAACTTCAACATCACAAATACTCCAGTCCTCAAAGGTGTCACCCAAATCGCACTTGCGTCCTCACAGCTCCCAAATCTCCAGCTGCCCGTCTGAGTGTGAGGTAGAACAGATGGTTGAGTCTGCAGAGCTGTTTACTCATACTATAGCCTGGGAATCAGAGGTCGACTCCAGCGCTTCTGTGAATCCAGACGAGGAAATGATCTGCACTGATGCCCAGAATCTTTATGAGTCGGATCCAGGACCAGACGCGGAAGGTTCTGACCATAATGTAGACCCTCATTCCCAAACTGTAACTCCTGTTGGTGGAGACAATGAGGAAGACGATGATAAGACTCAAATACCTGATTGGAGCGACAACTTTAGTTTTTTGTCAGGGCAGGAACAGGTTGGCTCTGAGGACGACGGGTGTGATAACGCACAGGGTGATGATGATGAGGTCGGAGATCCCACTTACTGTCAACCCACAGTCAGCCAAGAGATGAGGTCAGCAGAGGAGGTGGAGGAAGATGCTAGTGACGACGAGGTCAGGTTGCGCCTTCCTGGACAGAGACGTAGTACTGGAAGCACGTCAACAACTGCATCCTCAAACACAACTCTGCCTCTCACCACAAGTCGTGGTGGCTCTTCAGGTCGCATGGGTGCTAAGCCTTGCATAGCCTGGGCATTTTTTCAGATCGATAAAGATGACCCAACTCGTGTTATCTGTAACATTTGTCAGCAAAAGCTAAGTAGAGGCCAAAAAATACATAGTTTGAGTACTTCATGCATGAACCGGCACATGGACATGAAGCATAAGTTGCAGTGGGAAGCTCAGTGTGCTACAATGCGGCCTAGCCGGCCGGGCCAATCACCGTCTGCCATATCTTGTGCATCCGCGGCCTCTTCATCCTCTGTGACTGGGGGGACAGCAGTCACACCTGTTTTGGGGCGCAGACCTGCCACCTCTTTACCCGCAACAGCCAGCGTGATTGGCAGGTCATCATTTTCTTTGGAGGTGGTAACACCAGCTGGTGTTGAGCGCTGTCCGACATCGATAGCACCACCTTTGGATCAAGGCAACCTAACATGTCCGCCTGCATCTTCCTCACAGACCGGCAGTTTGCCGGGGACACCCTTATCAACCCCGTCTAAGCACAATAGCCAGCCCTCGGTCCCTCAGATGTGGACAAGTAAAAGACCATTTCCTCCTAGCCATGAGAAAGCTAAGAGGTTGAATTTCACCATCTGCAAGCTCTTGGCTACAGAAATGCTGCCTTTCCGCCTGGTGGACACAGAGGATTTTCGAGACCTTATGTCCGTCGCAGTGCCCCAGTACCAGATGCCCAGTCGGCACTACTTCTCAAAGAAAGGTGTGCCTGCGCTCCACCAGCATGTCGCACACAACATCACCGCTTCTTTGAGAAACTCTGTGTGTGACAGGGTGCATTTCACCACAGACACTTGGACGAGTAGGCATGGACAGGGGCGTTACATGTCGCTGACTGGACACTGGGTAACTATGGTGACAGCAGGACAAGGGGCTGCTGTCCAAGTCTTGCCGTCCCCACGAGTTGTGCGTCAATCCTCTTTATGTCAAAGTTCCTCCACTGCTTCTGCCTCCTCAACCTCCTCTCGGTCTTCCACCTGCACCCAAAGCCTGTCTGGTCATGCCACAAGCTTTCTAACTGCGCAGAAGGGATCCTGCACACCTCCTTACTATGCTGGCAGTAGGGCTCAACGTCATCAGGCGGTTTTTACATTGAAATGTCTGGGAAATGTGAGTCACACAGCTGAGGAGTTGTGGTCAGCTCTGGAGAACCAATTTCATGAATGGTTGTCTCCACTGGACCTGAAACCAGGGAAGGCCGTGTGCGACAATGCTGCAAACCTGGGTGCGGCCCTTCGCCGGGGCAATGTCACACACGTGCCTTGTATGGCTCACGTGTTGAACCTGGTTGTCCAGCAATTTTTAGCCCACTATCCCAGACTAGATGGCCTTCTGCAGAGGGCACGGTCGCTGTGTGCTCACTTCCGCCGTTCGCATCCCGCAGCTCAGCGACTTACATCTCTACAGAAGTCGTTGGGCCTGCCACTTCACCGGCTAAAATGCGATGTGCCTACCCGGTGGAATTCAACTCTGCACATGTTGCAGCGACTGTGGCAGCACCGACAAGCCCTGGTGCAATACGTTCTGACGTATAGCCTGGGCCAACGAGATTCAGAGGTGGGGCAAATCACGCTGGAGGAGTGGTCTCAGATCAGGGACCTATGCACCCTTCTGCACAGTTTTGAAATGGCGACGAAGATGTTTAGTGCTGACGATGCCATTATCAGCATGACTATTCCGGTGATTTACATGCTGGAGCACATGTTAAACAGAATTCGGAGTCAGGTGGTGGCACAAGAGGAGGTGGAGGAAGTAGAGGAGGAGGAGTTGTATGCGGAAGGGCTAACATCTGCAAGGTCCAGACGGTCGGCAGCACCAAGGCGGCAGGCATGTGAGGGTGGGGGAGATGGTTTTACCAGGGCGCATGGTAGCAGCCAAACTAGTGAGGAAGGTGCAGGAGCCCAGGAAGAAGCGGAGGACGAACTGATGGAAGACTCATCAGATGAGGGAGACCTTGATCACATTTCTGTTGTGCGAGGTTGGGGGGAGAGGACAGAGGAAGGAAGCATGATTGTTACCTCGCCACCAACACAACAGGGACTTGGTGCTCCTGGATGCGCAACACACATGAGTGCCTTCTTGCTGCACTACCTGCAACATGACCCTCGAATTGTGAGAATTAGAAATAATCCTGACTACTGGGTTGCCACACTGTTAGATCCCCGGTACAAAAGTAAATTTGCAGAAATTATTCCTGCCATAGAAAGGGATGCACGCATGCAGGAGTATCAGCAGAGACTGTTGCAGAATCTTACATGTGCTTTTCCACAAAATACCAGTGGTGCACGTAGTGAATCTCACAGTTCCAACTTGCCAACCGTGGTCTGTATGGAATTGTTCAATAAAGGACCCAAAATTAAGATAACATAGATGGGAGAGGTCTCTATGAATAGGAATTCCTAAGTATTTGATACCCTGTGAGGGCCAGGCAAAGGGAAAGTTGGACTGGATGGAATCCTATATGGATTTAGGGAGGGAGACATCGAGGGCCTCAGACTTCGCTGCATTGATTTTAAAATTTTACCATGTAACAAAGTGATCTATTTCAGCCATAACAGCAGGGATGGATATATGTGATTGAGTGATATATACTAGGACATCATCAGCAAATAGAGAGCACTTGTACTCGGTGCCTCCCACCTCAATCCACCTAATATTGGGGTTATGGCGAATTGATGAGAGCAGGTGCTCCGTCACTAGGATGTATAAGAGAGGGGACAGAGGACATCACTGCCTTGTCCCATTGGTGATTGTGAAAGGTGATGAAAATGTTCTGACGCACCCCCTGGGCCTTGGGACACCCGGAGCCGGACCCTTTTTGGTGGATGCTGGTGGTTGTAGTCTTCGTGGCGGCGATCCGGTTCCGTGGCTCAGGGCGGTCAAACCAGTGGCGGAACTATTTATGTGGTTTTGATGTTTAAATGTCCGACTACGCCACCCGTGGATTGCGGTCAGAGTGAACCGCCGCTACAGGGCAGACCGCTAAGGCTGGTGTTGTGGGTGCAGCAGAGCGTAGCATAACTCCCCACGGGAGGAGTATAGCCTCAGGGCAGTGTATGCGGAGGATGGGGGTGATGGTGCAGGGCAGCAGCAGTAACGACACGGAGTCAGTGATGCAGTTCAGGGCCTTTACTCACAGTTCTTATTATCCAGACCACGTCTGCAGGTAACGGCTGCCCACGTCGTACTGTGCTCACCAGGTGAGGGGCTCAGACAACTCCCAGATAACTTTGGAGCACTTCACAGGACCCCCTTTGTGTGTCCTTTGTCTGGCCTTTCTTACCAACACTTCTGTCCGGCTGCCTCGGGCCTCCTCTTGGTAAACTTGGCGCCAGTTTCCCTGACCCTATGTGGGGCCTTCCTAGCGGGTGTAGCGAGGGGCTGCGCCACATAAAATGTCAGAGCCTCCGGTTTCTAGCTGAGGGTCGTTTCCTGCCTCCACTAGTTCGGGGACCGGTCTCCCCCTTTGGCCTGACCCCTCCACGCAGGTGGATTCGGGCGTGCGGTGGCGACTCGCCCGTCCGCACCCCTGGGATCCCTTCATTCCTCGTTCCTGGAGCCTTCTCCGCTCCTCTTCCTTCCTTCTCCCTCTTCCAGGCCTGGGCCTCTGTTACTAGGCCCGCCTCCGGAGCAGAGCTCATGCAGAGCCCCTGCTCCCTGCCACTTCTGCTCAGACTTCTCTGCACTGAACTAAGATGGTGCCCACCTTTTATACTCCCTTCTCAATGCACCCAGGAACTGCTTCCTCCCTGCTCCTGCACTACAGGGTTCCCCTTCCTCAGTGTTCCCTCCCCCCACTCCAGCCAGGGACAGGGACTGTCGTGCCCATCTCAGGGGCATATTGGTCGCCCTGCCCCACGGCAATGTGGTGTAATGCATGCAGGTGTCGGGTCCTGATCCACACTCCATCCTTACCTGAGAGTGAGATATCACACCTCTGGGTGAGGTGCAATACGTCTTTAGCAACCGAGCCCTCAGGGTGCTACAGTTCCATTTATCTTCAGCCTAGGTGACGTATTGCGATACAGGGCCGTGATTTTGGCTATAAAAGGGTCCCCTAGACCCCTACCCCAAGCTTTTTAAGAGAATCATATATGGCGTGCCAGGAGACTCTATGGAATGCTTTCTCAGCATCCAACGAGAGTATCTAATTACAAATTTTTAACTGCATCTAGCCCAGGAAATACTTTGTGCCTAGTAGCAGTGTCTGCTAGTAAGCGGATTATCCCGGCTGTTAAGCAAGCTGCACCACCTGTAGTTTAGACACTTAATTTTTTCAAAGGAAATGCTTCGGGACCATGGGATACTTAGTGAAGAGCATCAGGAGGCACCCCAAGGCATAGGGGCTGGGACTGGCAGTAGGATGCCTTGCGGTGGACAGCCGAGCTCGATCCTTATAAAAGCTTTTTAACTGCAGCAGCTTTAGTGGACGCTACTGGAGCTGGAATTACCGCGGCTGCTGGCATGAGACTTGCCCTCCAATAGATCCTTGTAAATGGATTTAAAGTGTATTCATTCAAATTAGAGAGCCAATTTAAATTAAAAAGCTTAGAGCTGCCTCCACCACAGGGGGGCTCGCTCGACCCACCAGCGGACAGGCACCAGTATTGGGAGAGGGGGGCTGGCCGTCAGGGTTCACCGCGGCTCTGGCACAAACCCGGCGACACGGAGGTGGCACGGGCAGGAGCGGACTGGCCGTGTCGGCTTCTCACTTTTTGGATTTTAGAAGGGCATGACATGCCTATATCTGTGTCTCCCCCTCCTTTTACTCCTCCACCTCTTTTATTTTCGCATGAATATATGTACTTGTCACTTTTCCATGTGTTAGTTATGTCTTCTGAGCAGTTTGTCAGCTTTTGGACACCTTTGAAGGTGTTTTCTATGTGTTTCTATGTGTTTTTGTTTGCCTGCCATTGGTTTTAACGGTGTTCGAAGGTGTTCGACGAACAGTTCGACGAACAGTTCGGCGAACACACGGGTGTTCGACGAACCGAACCGAACTCGAACACTACGGGGGTGGCTCAACACTAATCTTTAATATGCCCAGCTAGACCATTCCAGAACACCGGGATTAGCGACTGCTCAGACCAATCCAGTTCAGCCGCTAAGGTTCTGAACTGGATTGCATAGTGGCTGGTGGTGACCGAACCCTGGACCAATGCAAGAAGCTTAAGAGCCATATCATGCGTGACCTGAGTACCTAGGAAAACACTCTTTAGGGCTCTAAGAAAGAGGCCCGCATTAGCCACTACCGGGTCATTCCGCTCCCACAGAGGGGTAGCCCACTCCAAAGCCCTGTGGGAGAGTAACGAGATGACAAAACCCACTTTGGCCCTTTCGGAGGGGAACCGTGCCTCCATCATCTCTAACTGAATGGAGCACAGATTAATAAAACTTCTGCAGGATCTGCTGTCGCCAGAAAATTTTTCCGGGAGAGCAAAACGGGGTAATGGAGCAATAGCAGCTGCCGCAGCATTCACCGCAGCCGTGTTAACTAGATTAGCCGCCTGTGAAGCAGCCTGGATAGCTACTGCAGTGATATCAGCGACCGGGGCAGTTTTTTCCAGAGTCCTATGTCTGGCCTCAAGTTGCTGTATATAGCGCTGCAGTTGCTGGTTGTCAGCCATGTTCGGCTAGACCCTGGCGCTCTGATACTGTTACGAGGACGGTTGCCAACAACTTTATTAATAATGGAAAGCAACCGAACCCGGGGTCCGCGATGCTGCCTGGAAGACTGCGGCCGAACACCTTCCGGGTAGAAGGAAAAACAACCAACTAATATATCAATCCCTCCCGTGTTACTGCACACCGGGACGGGAATAGGGATTTGCACTATCTCTGTTAACAGCACGAGAGATGTGCGACAGATAATGTAGCCGTAGCCCTGTTAACTGCACAGAGGCTACGCAGTAGACGCTAGGACGTGTGTGTGATTCACGCTGGCGTATACGTGTTCCCAGCCGGCGTGCTACTGGACTGCGGAGTATCTCTCCACATGGTCTACAGGCGGTACCAGGAATTGGGAGTCCGCAGTCTGCTCGGGGTGTATAGCGACCCCCTTGTCGGAGCCAGACTGTCAGACTAAGCTACCTGCCTCCCTCCATCTAAGGCTGCCTATCCCCCGCTAAACCTGCTTGTCCAAAGCGATAATGACAAGAGAGCACGTGGAGCCCAAACGAACAAGCGTCCACACAGTTACACAACCTCAGCTCAATGATCAGAGCATGCCGCCATGTTTGTGGGTGGGCTATTTAAAGATTAAGCCCTGCCCACAGTCGCATTATTGGTGACATCACCCGCGGCCAATCAGGCGGTGCCAGGTCACCGGATCAGCTGACTCCCAAACCACCAATCACGGTCCGCCATGTCATAGGCATGCTTAGTGTAGTGCATCCAGGACTTAGGCTGTAGTAGCCCTGTTTCCCTCCGCAACCTATGCTTCACGTTGCTAGGAACAAAGACCCGAGAGACAACTTGTACATCTCGTGCACCAGCTAGGCGTTGGGACTGATGGCGATGCTGAGCAGCCTCTGCCCTGGCTGGACTGAAATGGGAAACCACAGAATCCACTAATGATTCTGAACCCATTTCAGATCCAGCAAACGCCCGACGCCTAACACAGCACATTAGCTTCCAAAAGTACAGAAATACATAACCAGAAAATCTATCAGTACAGGGATACTGTCATTATTCCACCACTCACAGTGTTCTAAGGATGCTGTGAGTGACAGCTTAGCCACCCTATGGGATCAAGGGTGTGATGGGCTTTCAGTATTGTGAGTGACAGCCCAGTCATCCAATCTGAGACAGGGGCATACTGGGCTATCAGTATTGTCTACGACAGCCCAACTTTCCAATCTGGCTGAGACTGTGGGGTTTACTCCAGGTGGTCACCTACTCAGGGTGGTGATTTAGCTGGCTGGCAATGGTCAGACGATTGCCAATTGTAGCCTTGCTAAGTGGTGTGTTTGCTCTGTGTTCTGATTTTCTTATCTTTGTTGCTGGACTTTGGATATGCATTTTAACTACTCGTTTGTATTACTCCTTTTGCCTTTGACACACTTTGACCTTGGTTATCTGACGCTGGAATTTGCCCCTGACTATCCGTTTGTCTTATCCCTTTGTCCTTGACCTACCCTCCAGGCTTTTGACCTCAGACTCCATGACTTTCCTGCCTCACAGCTTGCCCATGAGTAGTGACTCAGCATCAAAGACATAGACATCACCAGAACCCTCATCTGTACAGAAATACATCACCAGTATGTCACACTGGATACGGTGATTGAGGGACGTGGCTACGATCAGGGACCCACACCTGACCCTGCAACTGGTGGGAACCCTGGCTTTCCCTTATCCCAAAGGTACAGCTAATGGTGCTGAGGTTCGAGCCTCCAGCGTATCCCTGACTCCTACCGATGCCCTGTTAGTGACCCCCTGTCCCCCAGGATAGAAGGGAACAGAACTGACAGAACAGGGGAACACAAACAGGGATAACAGAAAAGCAAGCTCCCCAAAAATACACATGCAGCCACAAAGGTAAACATCGGGAAAGAGAAGGTAGGTAAACTAAATGGGACAGAGGATAGGAAAACACTCAGCCAAACAGCAAGCAGTAATCACAAGGAAAATCTCCTACTCCTCACACTAGATTAGGCAGAATGAACTGAACACCAACATCAGCTGAAGGGGCATGAGACTATTTATAAGGTGGAGCAAGAGGCCACACCCACATCAGCTGAACAATCAACACATCAAGCTAGGCAAGGAAAAATGACATTAACCCCTGACAGCCCAAAAGGAAAAAACAGCATTAAAACAGCAAAGAAGATAGGGCCGCCACAAATCATTTAATACTTTGTGACACAGGATACCCAACATTGCAGAAAAACATTACCAGAACCATCATCAGTACATAATTATTAAGAATGAGCAGACCCCTGGAAGTTCGGATTCTGATACCCGACCCGAACTTTATTTCAAAGTTTGTTTCGGGTACCAGAACTGTACCCGAACTTGAACCAGAACCCGAACCCCATTGAAAACAAGGGGGACCCAGACTTTTGGGCTGAAAAATTCTTTCTCTCTCTGCAACGGACTTTTATCGGAAATCTGAACATTGCAATGGACTTCCAGGATAAGTCCGTGTTCAGCATTTAGCACACCAGACACTAACTGTCTGGTACGAACCCTGAACTTTTAAGTTCGGGTTCACTGATCTCTAATAATTACATTACCAGAAGCACCATAAGTTCATGAATATATCCCTGGAGCCACCATCAGTACACAAATGCATCACAAAAACCTCTATCAACAGAGGAATACATCACCATATCCACCAACAGTATAGAAATACATCAACCAGAATTATCATCAGTACATGAATAAATCACCATAAGCACTATGAGTACATGAATACAACAATACAACAACAGAAACACCATCAGTACATGAAAACATCACCAGAACCATCATCAGTACAGAAATATATCACCAGATCCACCAACAGTATAAAAGAAAAATAGCATCACAATCACTTTCAGTACATAAATACATCAACACAACCAACATTAATACATAAACATATCACTAATCCTTGTGCAGTAACCAATTGCAGCGACAGGTTGCATGAACCTACAACCTACACAGTATTGCATGAACCTACAACTCCATTATGTCCTTAACAATGGTAGGGAGATTTTAGAATTTGTTAACAGCCAGTGTCAGACTGCAGACCATAGAGGTACCACAGTACTGATAAGATGAAGTCAGTATCGCAAATAAACAATTATATCCAGGGACCTTACATCTTCTCTGATTGGATCCAGTTGGATGAAACCTGTTAGCTGAGTTGAACTGCTGCAATAAATCGACTCTTCAACAATAATAAGGTTTTTTTTTATTACCAATGCGTTTCAATGCCATTCTTATATTATCAAGTGAAAAAAACAAATGACAATGACATTTTTTCTTTTTCACTTGATAAAGATGCTGGTACAGAGTTAAAAAGCGTTGTGAATATAAAAAAAACATTATTATCATAATTGTTGAAGAATTTATTTATTCCAGTAGTGCAGCCCACTAGTGTTGAGCGAGCATGCTCGACACTGCTCGGTACTCGCCCAAGCATCTCACTACTCGGGATGTTTGGCGAGCACCGAGCATTTCCGGGTTACTCGGGCAGGAGCTTGGGTCTCCGCCCTGCATGTTTGGTGCTCTTTACAGAGCCAATGAACATGCAGGGATTGCCAGCCAGTCACTGTAATGCCGCAGCCATGTTGGTTGTGGGCATTACAGTGATTGGCTGGCTGCACAGTGTCACCTCGAGTATTTAAAACCAGGCGCCGCCATCTTGGACACAGTCGCTCCGGATCAGACAGTGTAGGGAGAGTGCTGCTGAGCTAGGGAGAGATTTATACTGCGAAATAGGTAGTGTAGGGTCTCTAAAGCCTTCAAAATCAAACAAACAGTCCTTCTCAGGACTAATATCCATCCCAGATATCAGGCAGGCAGGCAGGCAGGCTGTATAGGAGACACAGTGGTTATACCAACAAACACTGCATTACAGTCCTGTGTGCTGCTTTTCAAATTGCTAGACTTAGCCCCAGGTCTCAGGGGCCAGGAAAAATCCTTTTTTTTTCATCTAAATCCTCTTTTTTTCCCTCAGTCAGACTGTACAAATACCCGTCTTATTAACCTTTTGGTA
The DNA here is from genome assembly GCF_046119375.1 of Phyllobates terribilis. Lineage (NCBI taxonomy): Eukaryota > Metazoa > Chordata > Amphibia > Anura > Dendrobatidae > Phyllobates > Phyllobates terribilis. The sequence goes on along the minus strand of NW_027362765.1, from coordinate 594,925,965 downwards.
TTTCCCCCCCCAAAAAAAAAAAATTGAGTGTGTCTGAGTGTTCAGACACAAACATATCTATCTGTTTAAAAGAGTCTGGTGTAGGCCAGATAACTAGAACTGTGGTTTTGCAGTTCCATCGTTCAAATCTCTGTATTATCCACTTTTTTGCCTTTTTTCCATAAAAAAAAACAGTTTGAGTGTCTCGCTGACTGTTCAGACACAAATATATCTGTTTAAAAGATTCTGGTGTAGGCCAGAGAACTAGAACTGTGGTTTTCTTCTTCCACGGTTCAAATCTGGGTGTAATCCACCTTTTTGCATAAAAAAAACTGTTTCAGTGTCTCGCTGACTGTTCAGACACAAATATATCTGTTTAAAAGATTCTGGTGTAGGCCAGAGAACTAGAACAGTGGTTTTCCTCTTCCATGGTTCAAATCTGGGTGTAATCCAGCTTTTTGCATAAAAAAAACAGTTTCAGTGTCTCGCTGACTGTTCAGACACAAATATATCAGTTTAAAAGATTCTGGTGTAGTCCAGAGAACTAGAACTGTCTTTTTCCTCTTCCTTGGTTCAAATCTGGGTGTAATCCACCTTTTTGCATGAAAAAAAAAACTGTTTCAGTGTCTCGCTGACTGTTCAGACACAAATATTTCTGTTTAAAAGATTCTGGTGTAGGCCAGAGAACTAGAACTGTGGTTTTCCTCTTCCACGGTTCAAATCTCTTTTTTATTACCCTTTTGCCATTGATAGTGCGAGTGTAAGCTATTTTACTTCATTTACAATGGGCAAGGCGCGTGGCAAGGGACGTGGAACTGGACGTTCTGGTGATGGTGCGTGCAGAGGACGGGGCAGTGGCCAAGGTGAAAATGTGCCACAACCAACAGCCACATCTACTCGCTCCCAGTTCTTGACCGTATTAGTAGGGAAGCATACAACAGCACCACAGCACAGACGGTCAAGTGTTAGTAGCCGTGAGTCTCAACTGCATACTCCTCCTCACCCTGATGCTCCTTCCTCCCACCATGCCGAGTGTCGTCAGACAGCAACTGATCCCGGAGTTGGACACTCTGAAGAGCTGTTCACTGGTCCATTTCCATATTTGAGCTCCCGGCCTGCTCCGCTTGAAGTGGTGGAAGAGGAGATCCCATGTAGCAATGGCCAAATATTTGAACAGCCACGGCCACAGGAAGGCGACGCTGGCAATTTGTCACAAGAGGTGGACAATGATGAGACACAATTGCCACAAAGTGAGGAGGAGGACCGTGGTGCGGAAGTGGAAGAGGAGGAGGTGGTGGATGATCTAGTAACTGACCCAATGTGGCAGGAGGACACGCAGAGCGAGGCCAGCAGCACACAGGGGGAGGGAGGCAGAGTACTCCAACAGGCAGGAAGAAGCAGTGTGGTGGCCGCAGACAGACGGCGGGCAACTGTTCCCCATAACACCAACACGAGAGACGTTGCCAATACAACCGGTAGGTCTTCCAGAGTCTCGAATTTTTTTAAAAACTCTGCTGATAACCCCAAAAAGGCCATTTGTACCACCTGCCAGGCCAGCATCAGCAGGGGTGACAAAACTACCAGCCTGACCACCACCAGCATGATCAGGCACATCACAGCAAAGCACATGACTTTGTGTGGCGAACCCCAGGGTCCATGACCAGTGTCAGCGGGTGTCACCACTGCTTCTTCTGCTGTTGTGCGGGTAAGAGAACCTCCTGTTGTGCGTGCAAGTCAATCCCCTGTCCATACTACATGCAAAGATGCCCCTTCCTCTCAGTCTTCACTTGTTATGGCAGTTTCTCAAGAAACAGCATCAAAGTCCACGTCCACGTCCCACCGCAGCGTTCAATTGTCCATATCCCAGACCTTTGAACGAAAGTGCAAATTCGCAGCCAACGCCCCACAGGCCACAGTCCTAAATTTGCACATTTCACGACTGCTTGCGTTGGAAATGCTGCCTTTTAGGCTGGTGGAGACGGAATCCTTCTGCAACCTAATGGTGGTGGCCGTCCCTCGGTACTCGGTCCCCAGCTGACACTATTTTGCCCGGTGTGCCATCCCCGCACTAAACAAGCACGTGTCCCAAAACATCTGCTGTGCCCTCAACAACGCAGTTACTGGGAGAGTCCACCTGACAACGGACACGTGGACAAGTGCTTGTGGCCAGGGACGGTACATCTCCCTGAAGGCACACTGGGTAAACATAGTGGAAGCCGGGACCCAGTAGGACCTTGGGACGGAACACATCCTCCCCACACCGAGGATTGCGGGCCCTATGTCAATCAGAGTTGCCCCCACAGTGTACAGCTCCTGCGCATCATCCTCCTCCTCCTCCTCATGTTCAGCCTCCATCTCAGATATCACCACATCAGTTACAAGCTGGAAGCACTGCAGTACTGCCTCAGCCAAGCGGCAATAGGCTGTGCTGAAACTCATAAGCTTAGGTGATAAACCTCACACTGCTTGTGAGTTGTGGACAGCTGTGAAAGAGCAGGCAGATCTGTGGCTGAGACCGCTGAACCTACATCCAGGCATGGTCGTGTGTGACAATGGTTGTAACCTAGTGGCGGCTCTGAGGCGAGGCGAGATCACACACGTACCATGCCTGGCTCATGTGCTTAACCTCGTGGTTCAGCGGTTTCTTAAATCGTACCCCGAGTTGCCAGATCTGCTCGTCAAAGTACGCTGCTTGTCAGCTCATTTTCGGAAGTCGGCTACAGCTTCTGCTGCCCCTGCTGTGTTTCAGCAGCGTTTGCAGCTTCCGGCACACCGACTGGTATGTGATGACCCCACACGTTGGAACTCTACCCTCCACATGTTGCAAAGGATTTGTGAACAGAAGAGAGCAGTTGTGGAGTACTAGCTGCAACAAGGCAGTCGATATTCAGGTCAGACTCCACACATAAGACCTCAGGGGTGGACCTGGATGTCTGACATATGTACCATCCTGACAAACTTTGAGGAGTCCACCAAGATGGTGAGTGGCGATGATGCCATCATTAGCGTCAGCATTCCACTTGTCTGTCTCTTGCAACGCTCTCTGCAGAGAATTAAAGAGGAGGCATTGCAGCCAGAGTATGATGAGATGGATCAAGAAACCGTAGCAGGCAATTACACACAGCCAAGCCTCATCTCATCCCAACGTGCATTGGGGGACAATGAGGGAGAGGAGGAGGAGGAGGAAGAACAGGAGCTGGTATCATGCGCTGTAGACGGTAGTACCTGTACAGCTGTCATACTGTCGGTTCAGCGTGGGTGGCCTGAGGACAGGGGGGAGGAGGAGGAGGACGAGGAGGAGGAGAGCATGGTCAGTCGTCATCTTGGTGAGGACACGGAAGTCTTGCCCGTTACCAGTCTGGCACGCATGGCTGACTTTATGTTACGTTGCCTTAACCGTGACCCTCGCGTTGTCAAAATGTTGGGTTACAGCCATTACTGGTTGGTGACACTTTTAGACCCCCGCTACAAGGAGAACTTTCACTCTCTTATTCCTGAGGTGGAGAGGTCTACAAAAATGGGGCAGCACCAGAAGGCCCTTGCTGCAGAGCTGTTAAAAAAATTCCCATCTGAACACGCTAGCGGCAGAGGTCACAGTTCGTTGCCCAACCAAGGCGTACAGGAGAGAGAGACACAACTCCAATCCAGCAGAGGCAGGGGAGCACTGTCAACGTTCTGGGACAGTTTTCTGAGACCCGCCCAGCTTACAGGCCCTGAGGCGTGGGGTACTCTCACAAGGAGTGGAAAGTTTCAAAAGTTGGTGAGGGAGTACCTTGCCGACCGTACCAGCATCCTCCGTGATTCCTCTGTGCCTTTTAATTATTGGATATCCAAGCTGGACAATTGGAATGAACTCCCTCTGTACGCCTTGGAGGTCCTGGCCTGCCCTGCCGCTAGCGTGTTATCGGATCGTGTTTTTAGTGCCGCTGGAGAAATTATAACTGATAAGCGCACTCGCCTGTCAACTGACAATGCTGACAAGCTGACCCTTATCAATATGAACAAGGCTGGATTGGGCCAGACTTCTCATCACCACCAAATGACAGCAGAGTAACATAAAGTCAAATCCACTGTGTTATTTTGGGAGGTGTATTCCCATGCACCGCTTCACACCCACACATTGGTATACGCTTCCTCATTTCGGCTGTTTTTTTGCTCTTCTCCTTATCCTCAGCCTCCACCACCACTATACCACCAGGGTGACCGTGGTCCATGTTGCCAGCATTGTAAGTTCCTCCGTCCTAATTTTTGGCAGCTTTTGCTTGGAAGGCATAGGCAAAGACTATGGGAGACCTACTCCCCAATAATGGGAATAATGTTTTTAATATGCTATACTGCATGGCTCTTGAAAGGGGCATTGCAAGTTCCTCCGTCCTAATTTTTGGCAGCTTTTGCTTCGAAGGCTTAGGCAAAGACTATGGGAGACCCACTCCCCAATAATGGGAATAATGTTTTTAATATGCTGTACTGCATGGCTCTCGTAAGGGGCATTGAAAGTTCCTCCATCCTAATTTTTGGCAGCTTTTGCTTGGAAGGCATAGGCAAAGACTATGGGAGACCCACTCCCCAATAATGGGAATAATGTTTTTAATATGCTGTACTGCATGGCTCTTGTAAGGGGCATTGCAAGATCCTCCGTCCTAATTTTTGGCTGCTTTTGCTTGCAAGGCATAGGCAAAGACTATGGGAGACCCACTCCCCAATAATGGGAATAATGTTTTAAATATGCTATACTACATGGCTCTTGTAAGGGGCATTGCAAGTTCCTCCGTCCTATTTTTTGGCAGCTTTTGCTTGAAAGGCATAGGCAAAGACTATGGGAGACCCACTCCCCAATAATGGGAATAATGTTTTTAATATGCTGTACTGCATGGGTCTTGTAAGGGGCATTAAAACCATCTTGTTAAACTACTGTGACCTCCACGTCTCTTCCAAGGGGCATTAAAACCGTCTTGTTAAACCATTCTGAACTCCACGTCTCTTCCAAGGGGCATTAAAACCGTCTTTTTAAGCTACTGTGACCTCCACGTCTCTTCAAGGGGCATTGATATTGTCTTTTTATTCCACTGCGACTTCCACCACTTTTCCAAGTGGCATTGATATTGTCTTTTTATTCCACTGGGACCTCCACCACTCTTCCAAGGGGCATTGATATTGTCTTTTTATTCCACTGGGACCTCCAAGTCTCTTCCAAGGGGCATTAAAACCATCTTGTTAAACCAGTTTGAACTCCACGTCTCTTCCAAGGGGCATTAAAACCGTCTTGTTAAGCTACTGTGACCTCCACGTCTCTTCCAAGGGGCATTAAAACCGTCTTGTTAAACCACTCTGAACTCCACATCTCTTCCAAGGGGCATTAAAATCGTCTTGTTAAGCTACTGTGACCGCCACTTCTCTTCCAAGGGGCATTAAAACCGTCTCGTTAAACCACTCTGAACTCCACGTCTCTTCCAATGGGCATTGAAATCGTCTTGTTAAGCTACTGTGACCTCCACGTCTCTTCCAAGGGGCATTGATATTGTCTTTTTATTCCACTGCGACCTCCATCACTCTTCCAAGGGGCATTGATATTGTCTTTTTATTCCACTGCGACCTCCACCACTCTTCCAAGGGGCATTAATATTGTCTTTTTATTCCACTGCGACCTCCACCACTATTCCAAGGGGCATTGATATTGTCTTTTTATTCCACTGCGACCTCCACCACTCTTCCAAGGGGCATTGATATTGTCTTTTTATTCCACTGCGACCTCCACCATTCTTCCAATGGGCATTAATATTGTCTTTTTATGCCACTGCGACCTCCACCACTCTTCCAAGGGGCATTGATATTGTCTTTTTATTCCACTGGGACCTCCACCACTCTTCCAAGGGGCATTGATATTGTCTTTTTATTCCACTGGGACCTCCAAGTCTCTTCCAAGGGGCATTAAAACCATCTTGTTAAACCAGTCTGAACTCCACGTCTCTTCCAAGGGGCATTAAAACCGTCTTGTTAAGCTACTGTGACCTCCACGTCTCTTCCAAGGGGCATTAAAACCGTCTTGTTAAACCACTCTGAACTCCACATCTCTTCCAAGGGGCATTAAAATCGTCTTGTTAAGCTACTGTGACCGCCACTTCTCTTCCAAGGGGCATTAAAACCGTCTCGTTAAACCACTCTGAACTCCACGTCTCTTCCAATGGGCATTGAAATCGTCTTGTTAAGCTACTGTGACCTCCACGTCTCTTCCAAGGGGCATTGATATTGTCTTTTTATTCCACTGCGACCTCCATCACTCTTCCAAGGGGCATTAATATTGTCTTTTTATTCCACTGCGACCTCCACCACTCTTCCAAGGGGCATTAATATTGTCTTTTTATTCCACTGCGACCTCCACCACTATTCCAAGGGGCATTGATATTGTCTTTTTATTCCACTGCGACCTCCACCACTCTTCCAAGGGGCATTGATATTGTCTTTTTATTCCACTGCGACCTCCACCATTCTTCCAATGGGCATTAATATTGTCTTTTTATGCCACTGCGACCTCCACCACTCTTCCAAGGGGCATTGATATTGTCTTTTTATTCCACTGGAACCTCCACCACTCTTCCAAGGGGCATTAAAACCATCTTGTTAAACCACTCTGAACTCCACGTCTCTTCCAAGGGGCATTTAAACCGTATTGTTAAACCACTCTGAACTCCACGTCTCTTCCAAGGGGCATTAAAATCGTCTTGTTAAGCTACTGTGTCCTCCACGTCTCTTCCAAGGGGCATTAAAACCATCTTGTTAAACCACTCTGAACTCCACGTCTCTTGCAAGGGGCATTAAAACCATCTTGTTAAACCACTCTGAACTCCACGTCTCTTCCAAGGGGCATTAAAATCGTCTTGTTAAACCACTCTGATCTCCACGTCTCTTCCAAGGGGCATTAAAATCGTCTTGTTAATCCACTCTGAACTCCACATCTCTTCCAATGGGCATTAAAACCATCTTGTTAAACCACTCTGAACTCCACGTCTCTTCCAAGGGGCATTAAAATCATCTTGTTAAGCTACTGTAACCTCCACGTCTCTTCCAAGGGGCATTAAAACCGGCTTGTTAAACCACTCTGAACTCCTCGTCTCTTCCAATGGGCATTAAAATCATCTTGTTAAGCTACTGTGACCTCCACGTCTCTTCCAAGGGGCATTGATATTGTCTTTTTATTCCACTGCGACCTCCACCACTCTTCCAAGGGGCATTGATATTGTCTTTTTATTCCACTGGGACCTTTACTACTCTTCCAAGGGGCATTGATATTGTCTTTTTATTCCACTGGGACCTCCACGTCTCTTCCAAGGGGCATTAAAACCGTCTTGTTAAACCACTCTGAACTTCACTTCTCTTCCAAGGGGCATTAAAACCGTCTTGTTGAGCTACTGTGACCTCCACTTCTCTCCCAAGGGGCATTAAAACCGGCTTGTTAAACCACTCTGAACTCCATAGCTCTTCCAAGGGGCATTGAAATGTTGTTTTTAATTACCTCTAACCTCCACGACTCTTCCAACGGCATTGCATTTCCTCCTAATTTTAGTCAGCTTTTGCTTTTCAATGCATAGGCGAACACTAAGGGAGACCCACTCCCCAATAATGGGTAGAAGGTTTTTAGTACGCTGTATTCCACGTCTGTTTCAAGGGGCATTGCAGTTCCTCATAATTTTTGGAAAACCTTCCATTCACTGCTTGGGCCAACAGTGTACAGGAGACCCAGTTGCTATAAATGGAAAAAACGGTTTAGTTAAGGCCCTCTATGTCACTTCCAAGGGACATTGGAGTGCCTCGAAATTTTTGGTAGGCATTGCACTCACTGTATGCCCTATAACTGTGTAGCTGAACTGCTCCTTTTGGTACAGAAACATATCCTACAAGACATGTGTGGTTGACTGGACTAATATTGATGTGAATGGTCCCTGTTCCTCCTGCTCTTTCTCCTTTGCCACCACCTCATCCATTATTCATCACCTGAAGCTTTGTTTTAACGGGAGTCATAGAACTGGGATAGTAGCAGGAAAACATCCAGCAATCCTCGGAGGAGGTAGGATATGCGCCAAAATGGGGGAGGTACAATTGAACACTGCTCTGGGACAAGGACTTGCACGGGGAAGTCTGCATCTTCTCATGTGGCAAGGATCACTTCTGATGTGCACACTTTTAGGCAGTGATCTGGGTGTCAGAGATGCTTCCAGGGGTCTTCCCCATCCTGTTCCCATGTATTTTCAGCACTGTATGCATGTGTCACACAGCACATGGCCAGATAAGGTTGTAAAATGTTAAAATGACATTTCCCGGTGAATGCATTTGTCACGGTTGAAAGCAAGACAAAAGTGCAAAAACGCATAAAAAATGCTACTTGTGAACATAGCCCAAGGTGTGGAGGAGTATTTTTTTGGGGGTTATTTATTTTACCTTATACACAAGTCTTTACCCTGGAAAGGATGTTCCTTAACATATTTCACAGGAAAACAGTTTCAGTTTCATTTCTGTATGTTTTATTGTGAGCCCGTAAAAGTGGATTAATACCTCTGACCACGTTGTTGACAGCAGTGACTTGGGGGTCAGAAATGCTTCCTGGGGCGATCCCCATGCTGTTCCCATTTGATTTGAGCACTGTCACTATCGTTTTGGGCACTTTTTAGGCTTTCTACAGACTGCCAGGGGTGCAGCCGCAAAAATGCTCGGGTCTCCCATAGACTAACGTTGGGCTCGTTACTCGGGTCGAGCACCCGAGTATCACGGTGAGCTCGGCCCGAGCTTCGAGCACCAGAGCATTTTAGTGCTCGCTCAACACTACAGCCCACTTAACATGTTTCATCCAACTGGATCTAATATTTGTTGAAGGATTTATACCCAAGCCCACAGGGCAGCAGCAGCTGTTTTTCTTCATGCCTACATAGGAGTTGTGCCTTTTACAACTTCATCAACTGAGCATTAACCAAGTACTTACCCACTCTCCTGCAATAGGGTATCACTCTACTGTGTGCTCTGTTCTCCACATCTAGATTTATTTATATTCTCTGACTGGAGTCATTATTTTCTTTTTGTCTCTATCTGGTCTAGACTCCATGATGACTTTGGACCTACACAGCTTCTGTCTTCTCTGCTCTTCTGCAGAACATCCCACCATGGTGCCTTTAAAAATAAAAAAAAGTGATTATAATGCCCCTGAATAAAAATATATGAACTATTCTGTGCCCCTGAATAAATAATTGCTCATCACTATGTTACCTGCATAAAATATGCCCTTCACAATGTTTCTTTCATGGTCTATGTCATCCACACTGCACTCTATCTTAAGTGTCCCCCAACATGGAGCCCATTTCTATACTGTGCCCCCTATTCACATTGTCTCCTCACACTGCCTGTCTCTATACTGTGCCCCTTCTTAACACTTCTCACATTTTACATATTCCCTATTTCCTGTACCCTCACATGGTCCCCTCTCTATACTGCTCCCCCGAATTACCCAGTTTCTATACTGTGACACCTCACATTCCCCCCTCCCAATCTGTCTTCTCACACTTTTACCCCTATGCTGTACCTTCACACGTTTCCTCAATAATATCCACACATACTCCCCCCCAATACTCTCCCTCACACTTCCCCCTATTCTGCCCCCTCACACATTTTTTCCCCATCCTGTTCCCTCACACTTTTCTCTCCCCATATACTGTCCCTTCACACATTTCTCCTTCCCAAACTGTCCCTTCACACATTTCTCCCCCATATTGTGCCTTCAAACTATTCCCCCTATACTGTACTCTCCTACATTTCCTTCCCCCATACTGTCCTCTCGCACTATTCCCAAAATACTGACATCACACTTCCCCCATACTTGTCCCTCACAATTTTCTCCCCCATACTGTCCACCAAAACTCCCCCAAGACTTCTCTGTATCTTTGGCTCCATTGGCTATTGCCAATTGTCCTCGTACTCAGTAGTGATGTCAGCAGTGTGATCTGGTGATTGTGTCACCTGATCACGCAGCTGATGCTGTCCTGACTTGGAAATGCCGATGCCGATCAGACAGTCTAAAAACAATCCAAATTAATTACAGTGGCTTATGATGGATGGTAAATTTTGTGAATGTATAGCTTTAGATCTTTAGATATTTGGAGAATCTTTGTCTCTACAACATGATTGGCTTCGTTTTAGATGATGTTTCTCATGAATAGTTTAGTTTATGATTTTGCCTCTTAAGCCAGTCCCATTGCCAACTAAGTCATGCCACTTTTCCATAATGCCATGCTCTTTTATTAAGCGGCACTCAAAAAGTTACTAAATTATTTACTTAATCATGTACACCATATTTGTGGATTATAATTCAGACACATTTTGATAATTAAATGGAATCTGTCAGTAGGATCAACCCTCCTAAACTGTCTATATGGACATGCAGTTCAAAGAAAGTTGAAAAAAAATGATACCTTAATATCTGAAATCCGATGTCTTATTCCAGAGAAATCTACATTTTAATATATAAATGAGCAGTTAAGATCCATGGGCTGGACATAGATCTCCATGAGAATCTGCCTCCAGAGCTTATTTTAAATGAAAAGGGGCGTTACCAGTGTGAGACATGCAGATCTGGAGATCTGACTCTCAGTCATTTCATGTCTTAGGCCACGTTCACACGTTCAGTATTTGGTCAGTATTTTAAATCAGTATTTCTAAGCCAAAACCAGAAGTGGGCGATAAATGCAGAAGTGGTACATGTGTGTCTATTATACTTTTCCTCTGATTGTTCTGCTCCTGATTTTGGCTTACAAATACTGATGTAAAATACTGAACAAATACTGAAAATGTGAACATGGCCTTACACTGATTCTCAGGGAGACCTGTCTTCATCCCATAGGAATTAAAAACGAAATTTACATACTAAGAAAAATATGTATTTCTCTGAAATAAAACTTGATCCTACTGACAGATTCTCTTTAAACCTGCTCTACTGTATAAAGAAAGTTACTCAGAACTTTCTATAGAAATGAAGACAGCAAGAAGTTGGAAATAAAACTGAATTTAATGAGGTACATGAGTCTTTTTTACAGATTCTGTAATTAGTGGAATTATGTATGAGTCACATGCTTTCTGTATTTACATATAGAGCCCGGGAAAATCTGTTAATTTGCAGCCTTATCCTTCCTTTGCTGTGTTCTGATCATTGACAATTTCTTGGCACCACATTAAACTACGTTATGTGAGAAGATATTATTATTCTTCCAGTACCCTATCCACTACCCAGTAGTTCACCTGAAATTTCTTCCTTTTAAGAACTTGACCTTCACATACTTTTGACAGTTTACTACAGATCCATTCCTTAACTCCTTCACCCATGAGCCTGTCTTCACCTTCCTGACCAGGCCAAGTCTTACAATTCTGACCAGTGCCCATTTATGAGATAATAACTCTTGAACACTTCAAGGTATCCCAATGTTTCTAAGACTATTTTTTGTTACACATTGTACTTCATGTTAGTGGTAAATTTAAACCAATATTTTTTTGCGTTCATTTGTGACAATATCGACATTTTGGCGAAGATTTTAAAAATTTAGCAATTTTCAAACTTTTCATTAAAAAATATTTTTTTAGGGATCACATCACATTTGAAGTAACTTTGAGGGACCTATATGATAGAAAATACCCAAAAGTGAAATCATTTTAAAAACTGCACACCTCAAATTCCTCAAAGCCACATTCAAGAAGTTTATTAATCCTTTTGGTGCTTCACAGGAATTAAAGAAATGTGAAAGGAAAAAATAAAACATTTTAATTTTTCCCACAAAAATATTGATTTAGCCTCAAATTTTGCATTTTCACAACTGAAAAAGAAGAAAACAAACTGTATAATTTGTTGTGCAATTTCTCCTGAGTATGCCGATATCCCATATATGGTGGAAAACTTCTGTTTAGGGGCACGGCAGGACTTGGAAGGGAAGGTGCACCATTTGACTTTTGGAACGCAAAATTGGCTTCAATAGCAGACACCATGTCATGTTTACAGAGCTCCTGATGTGCCTAAACAGTGAAACCTCCCCACAAGTTACAATATAAAAATGATTGCTACGCCCCAATTTTTTCATTTTCACAAGGATAATGGGAAAAAATGGATAATACAATTTCTTGTGCAATTTTGCCTTACTACACTGATACCCATTACAGTCATGGAAGAAAGTATTAGCACCCATGAAATTGAAAATGAACTATTTATCCCAGAAAATTATTGCAATTACACATGTTTTGTTATACACATGTTTATTTCTTTTGTGTGTACTGGAGCAACTAAAAAGCTGAGAAAAAAAGGCAAATTTGGACATCATTTCACTGCTCTTTTTTCTTTTTCTACAGTTCTGGTATAAAATCATAGAATCATACAATGTTAGAGTTGGAAGGGACCTCCAGGGTCATCGTGTCCATCCCACTGCTCAATGCATGAATCACTAACCCATCTAAGACAGATGTCTGTCCAGCCTCTGTATGAAGATTTCCTTGAAGGACAACTCACGATCTCTCATGGCAGCCTGTTCCACGTATTGATGAGAATGAGGATGATCCCTTTATACTATAACATCCTTTCAGATATTTGTAGACAGCTATTAAGTCTCCTCTTAGTCTTCTTTTTTGCAAGCTAAACATTCCCAGATCCTTTAACCTAGGACATACTTTGCAGTTTGCTTACCATCCAGGTAGCTCCTCTGTGAGCTTGCTCCAGTTTTCGATGTATTTTTTAAAATGTGGTGCCCAGAACTAGACACAGTATTCCAGGTGAGGCCTGACCAAGTAGGAGTAGAGGGGAATAATTACTCTACGTGATCTAGACTCTATCCTTCTCTTAATACATCCCAGGACTGTATTTGCCTTCAATAAACAAGTGAATACTATCTCCATAGAGGGTGCTAAGGAAAGTCATCCACGTTGGATCTATTGTCAGGAGTAATTGAAATGAAGCTGCCAGCTAATCTTACACAACCTGGTCAATATCTAATTACTGTTCATTGTGTCCCTTTGCTCTTTGCCTGAACATAGAATTCCTCATTAGTAAATGTACTTAAGTGGATGAGCACTTAATAAAAGCAAGATGCCCTTAGTAAGCTGGACACCATCAGCGCTGATCTCAGTGCACAGAGTTTAATGAGACAGCCAAATCCTTATTTCACATATGTCCCAAAATGTATAAGTATGTATAACTACGTTCTATGTAACTATGAATACTTTGTTTAGCTATATCGAATTGATTTTTAACTTGAAATAACACTTATCAAGAGAATGAGTTTGTCAATGAACTGTTATTGTTCACCATGAGAACTGAATGATGACCTTCAAGACAATTTACCTGCAGTTCAATGAAATATCACAGATAGCGTCAGCACCAGATTTATATTTCAGAAGTTTGTCTCTTATGCCAATAAACAAATTTTAACATGAAATTAAATTACTGCTTGGCACCATGTGCAAAGTATGCCATTATTGGCAGCGTCTTAAAAGGGACTTCTCGCCAGGTCAAAAGTGGCCAGTTTTTGCACGCCTCTGATTCTGTTTTTCTTTTTTTTTCTTAAATCTGAAATATGATTCCAGAGATAGGGGCCTTTTTTATTTAGAGCTAATTTTTATGGTCTTTACCCAAAGGGTGGTGCTCACAGGATTCTCTTAGGCTGCTCTTCAAAGACCATAAAAATAAGCACAAAATAAAAAGCCTCATGTCTGTGAAACTGTATGGTGCATTTAAAAAGCAAACAAACATTGGTCATCATGACCACTCACATACTAGCAATACTAAATATTACTTTTTTATTATCAGTGCAATATCAAGACTTACTACAACATAGAACTTTATTATAAATATATTACATATATAGAAATAAATGACTGTGCCAACTCCCACTTCATGAGCACAATTCAGCAGTGACCTTAAATGTGCTTACTGGGAACTGTCATCTAATTGGTTAGATAGAATAATATATTTTTAAAACTAATTTTATTAATCAATAAACTAATGCTCGCATTAGCAAATCGGTAGTCATATTTTTTGATCATATGATAGCCTTTGCTCTGCCACACCAGTATTTACTTTATTTACAACAATTATTTTCATTAACCCAAACTAGATATAAAGCTTTGAATATGATATAAAAGCAATAATTAGATATAAAATTTATAGCAGCTATTTCAGGCAGTATGACTCCAATGACAAGTTCCCTTTAACACAAAGCTGTTTTGTGCTGCTATTTTTTTTTTGCGAAAATCATGGCAAACATCAAAAGTGAATACACTCTTTGAGACAAGTTTGGTTAAGGTTGGTGGAGGTCCTTTCCCCTTTAGCAGTGATATGAGACATGGAAAACTCACACTAGACATAAACTGCAGATATTAAGTTATAGTTCCTGCTGATGTCAATAGGATCTATTGTACAATCCAATGGGACAATCCAGATATCTGCTTTTCAATTAAATAAAGGTTCATCATGTTTAATTGTAACATGCCCAGTCCTTCCATGAATCAGGTGACAAGCATTGCCACTAGAGATGAGTGAAGCAGGTAAAATTCCAATTTGCTTGTTTGCGCTTGTTTTTCCTAGGAAATTCAATTTGTATAGGAATTAAATCCACGGATTTACTATCCCTTGTGATGCTGTAGGGTATCTCCAGATGTCAGAGTATACTAAATAATATGTAAAAAAAAATTTAAATCCTTTTTCGCACCTTACCACACAACTCTCTAACTACTCTGCTCTTCACCATCACATGTCCAATCCTTGTTGAATCTTCCGATCCTCGCTGGTCATGCTGAAATCCCTTCTGATGAGGCTGGGGAGCACGTGAAAAGTCCCAACGTTTGATGGCATGGCATGAACGTTTGACCTTATGTGTGCATGCACAGAACCATCCAAGGGCCCATCAGAACTGGAAGTTCCGGCTCAGTATGAGCAGCTTGGGGATTTCAGCATGCGGGAAAGGAATTAGAACATGCAATGAGAACCGGATAGGTGATGGTAAGGATAGAAGGGGTCAGAGAGGTGAGTGGGATTGTGAGTATAAGTATTTTTTTAACCTTCTTATGACTCTTTAAGAGTCACCAAATGGCGGTCAATGGGTGCCATCTTGCTGAATCTGCATGAAAGCAAATTGCAAAAAAATCCTCATTTGCCAAAGTATTATAAAATACAAGTAGAAATAAATTCCACACAAATTGAATTGCTCATCTGTAATGTAAGTTATATACTAGTTCTGTATCCCCTTGTAGTCCTGACAATAAAGATTTGTGCAGCTACAGGTGACCCCCAGTAATGAGTATTAGTAAAACCGGCCTTATTCCTGGTAATTATAATGGCTACTGTAAACAAGGACAAGTTACAATATAAATGATTACCCTTCACTTTCGGCAAAGGTTGCAGACTCTTATTGTAGTTTGGGAGATTTTTACAATTATTACATTTCAAAGTAGATGACTCCTTTCTGTACAGAACTAATGACGATGACATTTCAATATATTTTACTGACAGATCTCAGTCATTGACGCCATTAAGTGATATCAAGAATAATGCATCAAATGTTTCTAAAGGCAACAAAAGTTGTACACTTAAATAAATTTGTTGATCTTTTCTTTGCCCAGAGTTACCCACTAGGAGATTTTGATAAATGAGGCCGATTAGTATTCCAGTGCCACCATATCTGTTATCCCAGACCTCACAAAGCAATCTGCCCATTGTTCCTCCGGCTCTGAAATCATCTCAGCTGACATCAGATCAGTCTGCAGTGCTTTGCAGCCAGGCTTTTTCGTCACACATTTTTGCTTTCTAATTTATTCTTTGCTAGATTAATTAGCAAAGTCATCATATTGTGTGGAGTGTGACTGCCTTCCTTACCAGTGCATACTAATGTAAGAAAGGAGACGTGCCATCTTGCCACTTTTTTTGTAAGATAGGCTCTCATATTCTATAATACAATGCATCCAATAGTCCCATTGGATTTTATAACCTGCTTGAACTGACTAGATATAGATTGCTAGATAGAACAGATTGCAATTTGCGCTACATAAAAATTGTACATCTTCTTTGTCCTTTTAACTCAATGACTGAATTTTAATGTGTCGGGTTGCAAAAACACCAATCTGCTAATAGAGTCTCAAGAGAGAAAATATCAAAAAATAAAAATAACATAAGTTGCAGAAATCATCTCTAACCAATATGCCAACAAGGACTAGTCCCGTAAGTAGCTGTACTATTTATTGCTTTTTCTTACCATGTGTATATTATCAGAGATGAGAGCGGATCTTATGATATTCAAATTCACCAAATCTGACAGATTTTACAGGTAAATTCGTATTGCGCTGTATTCACCCTCCACAACATGAAATGTCCCTTAGTATTACGCTCTGAGAGACTTCATTGTTACGCCGGTAACTTGCATGCCTTCTCAGTGCCATCTTACTCACTGCAGTCACTCACTGCTCTGCTTCTCCTGGGCTGTCTCACTGAGTTGCCCCTTGCAGCACTCCTATCACTCCTACATCTTCCTGCTGTCTCCATTTGGCTATAGGGAGGCTCTGCCAGTCTCTGTAGGAATTTAACCTTGCTGTGTCCCTGGCCTTTCCCTCTCCATCAGGGGATATATTAGGCAGCTCCTCCCTCCACTCTTTGCCTGAACTTAGGTTCCTAGTGCAGTTTGTTTCCTAGTATCCTGTCTAAGCGCATGTTTGTATTGATTCTCCTGTTACTGACCTGGCCTGAATACCCTTTATCTCTGAACTTTCTGCTCCTGACCTTGGCTTTGTATTCTAAACCTGTGCTGTCTGCCTTGACCTTGGAATGTCTGACTACATCTCTGCCTGTGCCTCCTCTGCCACGCATCCCTGCCTTGACCCATTGATCAACTGCTGCAGGTCCAGGTACTGCACTGGAGCGGCACATGGTGGCTAACCTTTGGTCAAGCCTATGCTCACCATCAGTAGCTCTAGTGAAGATAAGGTAACCACTTAGTCACAGCCCTCTAGGGTAAGCCCGGCCAGTGGTGCAGTGGGTCCACACCCACCACCGTCACAAGCAGAGCGTAAGAAATGTTATAGTGTAGAAAAAAAACAACTTCCCGAAACTATTCGCTGACAGAAGTCCCGGCCAAGAGTGCACGTTGTAAGGTCGTGTTTTGACGTCACTGAGTCTGGAAACTCAGGCCCTGCATGAAGCGCACATTGCATTGTGGTGGTAATAAGAGGCAGCGAGGACTGTACAAGGGAGAGCGTTCAGCATAGGTGGCCGGGAGGTGACCGGTGAAGTGAGTATTAATTATTTTAATTGTTTTACCTTTTGACTGCTCTGTATAGTTCAGTCAAATGACAGCCAGCTGGCTATACCACAAGAAGAAAAATCAGCATTCTGGAGAATACGGATTTTTGTAAAATTCAAGTAAAATTAAATTCCACTGCAATAAATTTGCTCAAGTCTTGATATTATGTGGCATCTTATCAGCTTGACGCCGATATTGTCGATTCTCCGGTGGTTCGTAGAACCATTGTACCCCTTACGGAAGGAACACCCACCCCTTACCAACCCTATTCCTACCTATAAAAATGACAGACATTGTTGGATAATATTGGCCATAGCGGCCTTTTATTATAAACATTACAACATTTATAACCATTTTTAAACATGCTAAGGTCCTTGAAGCTACAAAAAGTCTGGTGACCCATAAATTGACCAACCATACTTACTCCCAGCCGCAACCCACATGCTCAGGAGCACCAAAACCACAAAGGGTTCATTAATGGATAACCACAAAACCGGGACTCGACATTCCTTTGCTGTAAGCCCCACCAATCACCAGACCCAAGAACTAACTTATCACAGAGGGATCCATGTTCTGATGAATCCCCCATATCAATTTAAAACCAACTTCATGGACCCTAATACACACCACCAGCCACTATGACCCAAGATTAAATAATTCCTTTAAGAATCCGATAACCACTTCCAGTAAATTATATGTGAATGAGATTCCTGAAGTCTCATGAACGTGGCTTATTTTTTCCTTGCTGATTTGCGGCAAATTTAAATATGCAGCATGCCAATTCGTTCATTGCTTTTGCTGCAGATTTCACCCATACTAATGAATGGGGAAAAAGGCAACAAAGACACCTGCATTTTATACTGCATTTTTTCATGCCAACACATCAGTATATGCAGCTGATTTGAACACATGCACATAGACTAGCTTGCATCTTACACTTCGACAATTCAGTGAAATTTCCAGCATGCTTTGCGTCACTCATACTCTGGACCATAATGGTTCTCTCTAGTTCTATATGTGAAGAGTATAAAACACACAGATTAGCTCTAGGGCTAGGTAACCAGTGTGCAGTCATTTTTAAAGCCTTGGCATTAGAGCAGAAGAAGAAAAACCTTGCCATTAAGGAAATCTAATGTGACTGAAGCTATATCATAAATATTTTATCTGGAATAAAATTCCAATTTTTTGCTGAGTTCTCTAAAAGTGATTCAAAATATTGCATTTTATGAGCAAATGAAAGCTTCATTAAAGTGATTGTCCGGTCTCAGAAGAAAAGTCTGTAGTTACTTTAAGCTACTTTATGTGCCTATTAGTGAAAGTGTGGAATACTCAAGAAAGCAGGTTACCTGGATGCAACCGTGCAGACAATGAAGAGACAGTGGTACTTAACCAACACTATTTAACTAACACAAAAAGGAAAATCTATTTGTAAGTATATATGTATACAAGTAAGCACTATATTGCTGGTAACAGTAACAGCGTTAATACAGTATATTATCACACAGCAATGTGACTAAATACAATATCTATCTAATGTATTACATACACCGATCTTGTTATCTAGCAGTTAAGCGACTGTTAATGCCTTTATGTCTTAACTTCATGGACATCACTCTCAGTTCTAGGCCCTTCCCTGTCGTAGTCTCTATAAACCCCTATGATGGCTACACTGGCCCTAGTGGGGGTCACTGGTATTTCCCGCTAGGCCGCAAGTCCTAGATATTCGAGTCACAGGGTATACATTGTGCTTGTTACACCATCCGCCTCCATTCCCTGAAGCACGGCCCCAGCCTACACCCTGTGCCGCACTTCTATGCTGGAAGTAATGGCCCACAGGAACAGTCTACTTCTACAGCCGGATCATCTCCTGAGCCTGGTTCAGATCTGGTCACGGTCTTCTACTGGCGCTGCTTGCGGATCTTCTACTGGCGCTGGTCACATATTTCTACTGAGGCAGGTCACAGACTTCTACTGGCATGAGGCACGTATCTTCCTCACAGATCAGGTCTTCTGACCGCTCTCGGACCCTTCAGTGGTGATGGTAGCTGTAAGCCAACCTAACAGCCACATGATCTGTCCTGGTACAGGTTTGGGTGTCAACAGCTTCTTCTCGGCACGGCCAGGCCTTTTATAATTAGTGACTGCAACACAGGTGTCACCTGACCTGGTTTCATCTTTAAACTCTTCCTCTGGGAAAATAGGTTCTCCCTATTAAACTCCTACTACTGTAATTCTTTCTTTGCTTTCACCTTCGCTTTTGACCAGCATATGGCGGTGTTCACTTACAATTACTCAGCTAGGCATCAACTTCAATTGTACTCTTCTCTCTTGTCCACTTCCTTACACTCACACAGTCACAGTTCACCTATATTCCCTGCGTGGGGGGGCAGCAATGTTACCGCAAGTATGCAATTTGCATATCTGTGGTCACGTGTCAACCAGTCTCATCCCTTTTCCCTCAATTCTCTTCTATTGAGAGAAGGCAGGTGAAAATAGTCAGCATTGACCGTAAGTACGTAAATCAAATGCATAAAGTCACATGATCACTCATCCACATACAGATGAATCTTGGCAGTGCGAGCATTGCACACTGTCACGATTCGACAATCTGCAGTCACACCATCCTACCATTAAATTAACACTAAACCATTTCTTTGTTCTAAAATACTAATCATATAACAAGTGGTGAACACATGACATATAAAGTAGCATGAAACATGTCATGAAATGTTAAACTAGAATATTATAGGCAATTTAGTTTTATGGCTAAGTAATAAAGGATAAAATCTATGTTATATGAGTAAAATTGTTAGAAATCTGAAACGTGGTTATTGCTACATACGTGGAAAAGGAATAAGCATTTCAACAAAATTATTAAAATGATTGCTGTGGAAAGGAGTAAGCAGAGTAGGTAGCATGGGCGACGGTGTCCCTGGGTGTGGGGAGAGGAAATTATGGAATTTTTTTTTACATGTGTGTTTAATAAGATTAAATTAATGAAGACATTTTCTTCCTTGTGAAATAACATGGTTCATTATAGTAGGTAGTAGGTAAGTGAGTAAGTAAGTCACTTCTAATTTACATGTATTGCTGGAGTTTGGGTCACTGTTTAGTCTAATTATTGAAACAGTATTACACCAGAGACATGAAGTTATCAGCAAACCCTCACAGGAGAGTTTATACAACATACTATTAGAAAACAGAGTGACAAGTTAATTAACCTTACTTATTGTGTTTCTTTGATAAGTACCATAGAATTGTCTGCCTGGTCAGTAAACTCTTTTTTAGCAAACACTGAACATATGTATACAATCATGACTGAAAGTGTTGGCTCCTTTGAAATAGTTTCAGAAAATAAAGTATTTCTAGCAGAAAATCATTGCAATTACACACAAAAAAAACAGAGAACAAAAGACAAATTGGACATAATTTCACGCAAAATCCCCAAAAAGAGCCTGATAAGATAGTTGGCACCCTCAACTTAATATTTGGTTGATTTCATGATGCCTTGCACACAGTCACAGTGCCAGAAGTAGAAGAAAAACTTCAAAACATCTTTGAACTTCCACTATATATGACTTTAGGTACTGTGTTGTTTTCTTTGTAAGCCTCATTCCGTTTTCGGTAAACAGTAGAATGATGAGCTTTGCTAAATGGCGTTATCTTGGTCTCATCTGTCCACAAGACACTTTCCCAGAAGGATTGTGGCTTACTCACGTACATTTTGGCATACTGCAGTCATGTTTTTTTATGTCTCTGTGTCAGCAGTGGGATGCTCCTGGGTCTCCTGCCATAACATTTCATTTAATTCAAATGTTGATGGATAGTTCGCTCTTGACACTGATGCACCCTGAGCCTACAGGACAGCTTGAATATCTTTGGAACTTGATTGGGGCTGCTTATCTACCATCTGGACTATAGTGCGTTGCAACTTTTCATCAATTTTTCTCTTCCTTCCACATGCAGGAAGTTTAGCTACAATGGCATGGGTAGTAAACTTCTTGATTATGTTGCATACTATGGACAAAGGAATATGAAGATCTCTGGAGATGGACTTGTAACCTTGAGATTTTTCAAGAAAATATCTAACCTAGAGGTAAACAGACCTTCGTGTAAACGTACAAAAACCTCTAAAACGTATTAATTGTATTTAAATCTCATTAAAAATACTCCAAACCCATGTGCTCAGAGAATAAACTAACGTCACTCAGGAGTAATCGTTGTATAGAACCAGTGTCCATATGGGACGTCATATAGTCAGAACAAATTATAATAAAGATACGGGTAACAGCATGTTATATGTTAGATGACTTAACTTACCCTGTCTGTATGAAATTAATTTTATTTACAGATACGCGGCACTGCGATTGGTGCGGCATGTGCGCCTTTGTACGCTAATCTCTTCCTTGGTTTTGGGAGAGGACGCTCTTTGGCGACGAGGGTGCACATGCCATGGAACCCATCCAGTTCTGGTACAGATACATTGATAATTTATTTTTTCTTTGGAAGGGCACAGTGGAGCAGCTCGACCAGTTCATGGGTCGTCTTAACGCTAATTCATTTAACATCAAATTAACATATAAGGTTGACAAGAGGAAATTGGACTTCCTGGATATAAAATTTGAGGTGGATGATGATGCATTCATGCAGACTGATGTATTCAGGAAGTCCACCTCTGTTAATGCACTTATACATGCATCATCTGCACATTGTGCGGCGACTATTCGAGCCGTTCAGTGGGCCAGTTCCCCAGGATGAGGCGGATCTGCTCGTCCAATGCGAAGTTTGAAGAACAGGCAAGGGACTTGAGATCTCGGTTTAAGATGCTACACCCAATTCGCTCCTCTATACATCAAAGAAACTACGTGGTTGCGATGGGAGGACCCACTTTATTTCGACGTATAATCACGAATGGCGTAATATGAGAACTATATTAGAAAAGTATTATCCCATTCTTAAGACAGAGCCCTCTATTCAGTCGAGTCTTCCCACCGCACTCTTGAAGACATCAAGACTTTGCAAAAATTTAAAAGATCTACTTGTCAAAAGCCACTATACACCTCCTATGGCAATTTTTTTGGGAGCAGAGGTCCCACTATGGGTTTTTTTCCATGGGATCGCTGCCTGGCCTGCAGCAATGTCATCCGTAGTTCCTCATTTTCTTCAGCGGATGGACTCCGCCATTTTGAAATTAAACATCACATTACATGCACTAGTACGAACGTAATCTATTACGCAACTTGTGGATGTTCCAAAATCTATATCGGACGCACGTCCCAGGAACTAAGAATATGTGTGAGGGAACACGTGAGGGACATTGCTGCTGCCAGGTCAGTGTCTGACATGTCAGAACTAAAAACGATTCCCTGACATTTCAAGATGCACCATGACTGTAGCCCCAAATCCTTTCGGGTGAGAGGAATTGATCTCATCCACACTGGTATACAGGGAGGAGATATAGGAAAACACCTGGCACAATGCGAGACCAGATGAATTGTCACTCTGGGGACGTTGGCACCATCTGTTCTCAATGAGTCACTTAGTTTTTCGTCCTTTTTATAAATTGACACACTTGCCACCACTACCATTTGGCTTCGTAGCTATGTTCCATTTATTTCTGTTTTGGTTTTTAACATTTATTTTAACATCCTATATGCTTTTTGTGATTTGCTTTTATTTATGATTTTTTCTGTTGATTTATCTGCAGTTCTCTCTTATTGCCCTATGTTACATTTTCTGACTGACTCTCATATGCTATTTTGGCTGCATGTTCTGGTGAATTATGCACTTATACAGTACAGACCAAAAGTTTGGATACACCTTCTCATTTAAAGATTTTTCTCTATTTTCATGACTTTGAACATTGTACATTCACACTGAATGCATCAAAACTATGAATTAACACATGTGGAATTATATACTTAACAAAAAAGTGTGAAACAACTGAAAATATGTCTTATATTCTAGGTTCTTCAAAGTAGCCACCTTTTACTTTGATGACTGCTTTGCACACTCTTGGCATTCTCTTGATGAGTTTCAAGAGGTAGTCACCGGAAATGGTTTTCACTTCACAGGTGTGTCCTGTCAGGTTTAATAAGTGGGATTTCTTGCCTTATAAATGGGGTTGGGACCACCAGTTGTGTTGTACAGAAGTCTGGTGGATACACAGCTGATAGTCCTACTGAATAGACTGTTAGAATTTGTATTATGGCAAGAAAAAAGCAGCTAAGTAAAGAAAAACGAGTGGCCATCATTACTTTAAGAAATGATGGCCAGTCAGTCCAAAAAATTGAGCAAACTTTGAAAGTGTCCCCAAGTGCAGTTGCAAAAACCATCAAGCACTACAAAGAAACTGGCTCACATGAGGACAGCCCCAGGAAAGGAAGACCAAGAGTCTCAGAAATCGCAGGTTAACAGCAGCTCAGATTAGAGACCAGGTCAGTGCCACACAGAGTTCTAGCAGCAGACACATCTCTACAACAACTGTTAAGAGGAGACTTTGTGCAGCAGGCCTTCATGGTAAAATAGCTGCTAGGAAACCACTGCTAAGGACAGGCAACAAGCAGAAGAGACTTGTTTGGGCTAAAGAACACAAGGAATGGACATTAGACCGGTTCAAATCTGTGCTTTGGTCGGATGCATCCAAATTTGAGATCTTTGGTTCCAACCACCGTGTCTTTGTGCGACGCAGAAAAGGTGAACGGATGGACTCTACATGCCTGGTTCTCACCGTGAAGCATGGAGGAGGAGGTGTGATGGTGTGGGGGTGCATTGCTGGTGACACTGTTGGGGATTTATTAAAAATTGAAGGCATACTGAACCAGCATGGCTACCACAGCATCTTGCAGCGGCATGCTATTCCATCCGGTTTGCGTTTAGTTGGACCATCATTTATTTTTCAACAGGACAATGACCCCAAACACACCTCCAGGCTGTGTAAGGGCTATTTGACCAAGGAGGAGAGTGATGGGGTGCTACGCCAGATGACCTGGCCTCCATAGTCACCAGACCTGAACCCATTCGAGATGGTTTGGGGTGAGCTTGACCGCAGAGTGAAGGCAAAAGGGCCAACAAGTGCTAAGCATCTCTGGGAACTCCTTCAAGATTGTTGGAAGACCATTTCCAGTGACTACCTCTTGAAGCTCATCAAGAGAATGCCAAGAGTGTGCAAAGCAGTCATCAAAGCAAAAGGTGGCTACTTTGAAGAACCTAGAATATAAGATATATTTTAAGTTGTTTCACACTTTTTTGTTAAGTATATAATTCCACATGTGTTAATTCATAGTTTTGACGCCTTCAGTGTGAATGTACAATTTTCAAAGTCATGAAAATAGAGAAAAATCTTTAAATGAGAAGGTGTGTCCAAACTTTTGGTCTGTACTGTACATGTATACATGATGATATCTACATGGAGGATATATGGACGACGAGTCGGGACGGACACCAGCGGCATTCTTATCAATTTATATACATTGCTATTATACAGTAGGCATGTTGAATTGGCAACCATATCCTTTGCTTAACATGATGTATTTATATTGTCAATATGTCTCTCCGCAGTTTTTTGAAGCTTTTTGTCCTTTTTTCTTTGTTCTTTCTCTTCCCTTCCCTTATTTTCATGACTGCTTATGATTTCATAGCCCAACAATATTCCAAATTTATTTTGTGAGTAATTCCTCTCTGAAGAAAATTCATACATTTGTTTCATATATACTCACCGTAGGAGCAGTGTGCGCATGCCCCTTTTCTCCTCCTCCATGGGCGCGCTGCTCCCCGGCGTCTCTATGTTGGTCCCGGCAGGTTCAGGCA
Organism: Phyllobates terribilis; assembly: GCF_046119375.1. Taxonomy (NCBI): domain Eukaryota; kingdom Metazoa; phylum Chordata; class Amphibia; order Anura; family Dendrobatidae; genus Phyllobates; species Phyllobates terribilis. The sequence goes on along the minus strand of NW_027362765.1, from coordinate 594,900,877 downwards.
TCCTCAGGACTCTGGGCCTGCCATGATTGGCTTGACGGCCGGGGGTGGGCGTGTCGCGGGTGCGGTTGTCGGCGCACGCGCCGTGCAGCTGCTCCTATTGGCGAGCTGGTGACCATGTGGTATGGTCACATGGCATTTAGGTCCTGCAGGTAATTCTTCCCCTCATTTCCCCTTGAGAAAGCGTGCGGTCGGTGCGCAAAACGTGTGTAGGGGCGCAACACTTCTAGCCTTTACACTCCGGGCCGGGCCAGACTTCCCCTGATACAATGGGTAAGGTCAATTACTTATGAGCATCTCAACAGTATGTAGGGGACAACTTTTATAACTAGATAAAAGATAAATTACCAATACCCATTATATAAATTCCTACTTGCATTATATTGCTCCCTATCACAGACTTGTTGATCATCTGATGACCAAACTTTTGGTCATTTAGGCCTGTACCCGGTACTTTTGTTGTATTGCTATTCTGTCCATCATATTTATTTCTGGTGTTTTTTAAATCAATTTTTTCAATAAAAACTTATATATTTTTTAAAGCTACTCCTTTGTTTCTCCTGTTTGATGTATAGTGGATAAAGCCTGACCTCCTGATGAACCGACAGGACTGGGTGTTTCCAAAAATATGATTTCTATAAAGTGATATTTCTACCTTACAAAAAGAAGGGTCTCCTGTTAGTAAAATGAAAAAAAAAGTACCTCTTTACCGAGGGCGCCTGGAGTAAATCGTAAATTATACTGGCTACTGTTCAAATAAGTAACGAAATCCGGGACAGTTGATATGTCATCAGACCACACAATGAGGAGGTCGTTCACATATCGACTGTACCATATCAAATTAGAAAAAAAGGGATTGTTAGTGTTGGAAATGAAAATCTCCTCCCACCATACCATGAAGAGGATCGCCAGAGAAGGGGAAAATTTCGAACACATCAGGGCACCTCATGTTTGTAAAAAAAAACTAGGAATTAAACATGAAAAAATTATGACCTAATGAATATTGTAACATGGAAAGAATGAATTGTTTAAGCTTGGGTGTATAGTTACTGTAATGATTTAAATGGTGCTGAATAGCTATCATAGCTATCATAGCTAATGTGTGAGGAATGGCAGAATAGAGATTAATGACATGGCAGGTAAAGAAAGAAAAATCCTGTTTTCAATTAAATGTGTCAAAGATTTGGGTAAATTGTCTCTTCAGAGAGGAAGAGGACTAGAACTTTAATGCCACCTACAGGAAGTAGCAGTCCTAAAAGTCAATAGTGACTCTTTAATGAGTCTTATCACATGATTTAGGATTAAAAGCCAAGACCAGAAACTCAATTTGCAGACACTGTGTTTCGGGGTACTGCCCCTCATCAGTGCAAAGTGTGAGTTTGGCTGGATGAGAGGCGTCAGACCGGTATCTAGTAATATTTCTCCTTGTGGAGAGTGACGACAATGGTGCTATCCTTGAGATACCCTGTTATTCTGGTAACTAAAGACTGTAGGTAGCTATCCAACCATTCATTAACACTCCCAGTGAGTGAACGAATCCTCAAAATAATAGGACGCTAGGGAGAAGGAAAAAAAATATTTTTATGGGTTTTAGGTAAATCATGGAAAATAGGAATGGTTGGATAATCAGGTAGCATACATTTTTTGGCCTTGTTGTTAAATAATCCTAGAACTATTCCTTTTTCAACAAGTCTGTAAAGTATACCTTTAAAAATTATCACAAGATCAGATGTTAAGTGTTTATAAGTGTTGTCATCTTATTAAATAGCCAGCACCTGTCTATGATATAAAGCTGAATCCATAACTACTAGTGATGAGCGAACGTACTCGCCACTGCTCGGTACTCACCCGAGCATCACTGTGCTTGACAAGCTCGGCGAGTATTTCTGGGTTGCCCGGGCGGGAATTCGGGTCCCCGCCCTGCATGTTTGGCACTTTTTAGAGAGCCAATTAACATGCAGGGATTGCTTGCCATGCACTGTAATGTTGTAGCCATGTTGGTTGTGGGCATTACAGTGATTGGCTGGCCAAACAGCGCCATCAGGTCTATAAAAGACCTGGCGCCGCTATGCTCGTAACAGTCTACCCCGGAATCAGGCAGAGTAGGGAGAGCTGCTGCTGAGTCAGGGAGAGATTTGCTTGTTTAGATTTAGTATAGGTATTCCACAGCATATATCTATATATCCATCTGAACTAACAGTCTTTCTGAGAACTAATCCAGGTGCATATTTTCAGTGGTGAAGGCCATGGCAGGCAGGCGGTGTATGTGGCAGACTGCAGTGCATATAGTGCAAGAGGGTGCATAGCATATTCCTACTGCTGCTGTACTTATAGATATTTGTAGACATAGCCCCATATATCAGGGGCCAGGGGATTTTTTTTTATCTTAATCATGGTTATTTGCTTAAAAAGCAATCCAGAGTACACCATTTTTCTGCTCCATTTGCTTGTTAGCACTGTAGAATACAGCCAGATCTGTTCCATATTTCAGTGATCAAAATCCAGAAGTTTGAACTGAACCTGGAAAATATTGGCCTCCTTTTCCATTCTGTTGTAGTATGTCGGTCAATCTATTCACACTAGGTCTCTGTGTAGAATAATATTAGTAAATTACAGGCCTGCTATTTAAAACAGTGGTTCTCTGTCAGATATATCACATATAACAGTGTTCCAAAATCAGCCATTTCTGCCTTCCATTTCGTTGCAGTGTGTCAGTCAAGCTATTCACACTAGGTCTCTGTGTAGAATAATATTAGTAAATTACAGGCCTACTGTTTAAAACCGTGGTTATCTGTCAGACATATCACATATAACAGTGTTCCAAAATCAGACGTTGCTGCCTTCCATTTCGTTGCAGTGTATCGGTCAAGATATTAACACTAGGTCTCTGTGAAGTATAGTATTAGTAAATTACAGGCCTGCTATTTAAAACCGTGGTTCTCTGTGAGACGTATCACATATAACTGCATTCCAAAATCAGCCATTTCTAGTGAATGTGGAAAATGTTGTCCTCCATTTAAAATGGGCAAGGAGCGTGGCAAGGGACGGGGAAGTGGACGTGATGGTGATGGTGCATGCAGAGGCCGAGGCCGTGGACAAGCTGAACTGTGGGTTCAAGGGGCTCATCACACATCTAAATAAATTCCTTGAGGGGTCTAGTTTCCAAAATGTAATAATCACTTATGAGGGTTTGCCACTGTTTAGGCACATCAGGGGCTATCCAAACGCAACATGACACCTTCAGACCATTCCATCAAAGTCTACATTCCAAAATGTCAATCCTTCCTTTCTAAGACCTGCCATGCACCCAAACAATAGTTTTTCCCCACATATGAGGTATCTGCTTCCTCAAGAGAAATTGCACAATAAATTTTGGGGTCCATTTTCTCCTGTTACCCTTGTGAAAATAAAAAAATTGGGGCTAAAAAACATTTTTATATGAAAAATGTTTTGTTTTTTTTATTTTCATGGCCCTACGCTATAAACTTCTGTGAAGCACTTGGGGGTTCAAGGTGCTCACAGCACATCTAGATAAGTTCCTTGAGGTGTCTAGTTTCCAAAATGATGTCACTTTTGGGAGTTTCCACTGTTTAGGCACAACAGGGACTCTCCAAATGCTAATTATTGCAGCAAATTTGCATTCAATAAGTCAAATGGCACTCCTTCCCTTCCAAGCCCTGCCGTGCGCCCAAACAGTGGTTTTACCCCACACATGGGGTATCGGCTTACTCAGGAGAAATTGCACAACAAATGGTATGGTGAAATTTCTACTGATACCCTTGTGAAAATGTAAAATTTGGGGCTAAAAAACATTTTTGTAGGAAAAATATGATTTTTTTATTTTCACATATTTTCAATATTATAAACTTCTGTGAAGCACCTGGGTGGTTCAAGGTGCTTTCCACACATCTAGATAAGTTCGTTTAGGGGTCTAGTTTCCAAAATGGTATCACTTGTGGGGAGTTTCCACTATTTAGGCACATCAGGGGCTTTCAAACGCGACATGGCGTCCACTAATTATTCCAGCAAATTTTGCATTCAAAAAGTCAAATGGCGCTCCTTTCCTTCAAAGCCCTGCTGTGTGCCCAAACAGTAGTTTTCTTTCATCTATTGTATACTGACGTACTCAGGAGAAATTGCACAAGAAATTTTATGGTGCAATTTCTCCTGTTACCTTTGTGAAAATGTTAAATTTGGGGCTAAAAAACATTTTTGTGGGAAAAATGTGATCTTTTTTATTTTCACGGCTCAACAAATGGCGCTCCTTCCCTTCCAGGCCCTGCCATGTGCCCAAACAGTGGTTTTGCCCCAAATATGGGGTATCTGCGTGCTCAGGAGAAATTGCACAACAAAATTTGTGGTGTATTTTCTCCTGTTACCCTTATAAAAATTGAAAAATTTGGGTCTAAAGTAAAATTTTTGTGAAAAAAAGTTAAATGTTATTTTTTTTCCTTTAACATTTCCTTAGTTCCTGTGAAGCACGTGAGGGGTTATTAAACATCTTGAATGTGGTTTTGAGCACCTTGACGGGAGCAGTTTTTAGAATGGTGTCACTTTTGGGCATTTCCTGTCATATAGACCCCTCAAATTTACTTGAAATGTGATGTGGTCCCTAAAAAAATGTTTTTGTAAATTTTGTTGGAAAAATAAGAAATCACTGGTCACCTTTAAACCCTCATAACTTACTAGCAAAAAAAAATGATGTTTCAAAAATTGTGCTAATGTTAAGTAAACATGTGGGAAATTTTATTTATTAACTATTTTGTGTGACATAACTCTTCGATTTAAGGGCATAAAAGTTAAAAGTTTGAAAATTGCAAAATTTTCAAAATTTTCGCCAAATTTCCATTTTTTTCACAAATAAACTCATCATATTAAAGAAATTTTACCACTATCATGAAGTGCAATATGCCACGAAAAAACATTCTCAGAATCAGTGGCATCCGTTGAAGCATTCCAGAATTATTACCTCATAAATTGACAGTGGTCAGAATTGTAAAATTTGGCCTGGTTATGAAGGTGAAAACAGGCTCGGGGGTGAAGGGGTTAATAGGATGGGAAGGGCAATGGATATTTTCCCCTCTCCAGCCTAATAAGACCAGCCCTCAGCCGCCCCAGAAATGGCGCCTCCATTTTGGTGTTTAGCTTCAGCGCTTCCCAATTTCCCTGGTACGGTTGCAATCAGGGTGATGGGATTGTGGGATTGATGTCAGCATTGTAATTTCTGCTGACATCAAGCCCATGGGTTAGTAGTGGAGAGATGTCTAACAGACACCTGGGGCTGATATTAATAAGCTGGATATTGGCCCCTTCTCAGCATAATAAGACCAGCTCAGAGCTGTCTGCTTTCCCTTAGCTGGTTATTAAAACTAGAGGGGTCCCCAAGTAATTTTTTCCATTTATTTATTTATTTATTTATTAGTATTTTTCATTTATTTATTTGTAGTAAAAAAATAAATAAATGGAAAAAATAGCGTTAGGTCTCCCCCATTTTTAATAACCAGCTAAGGGAAAGCAGACAGCTTTGTGCTGATACTAATAGGTTGGAAGTGCTCATAGTTATTGGGCCATTCCCAACCTACAAATATCAGCCTGCACCTGCCCCAGAAGTGGCCATTATATTTGATTTGCTAATTCTGGCGCTTAGCCTCGTCTCATCCCGATTGCCCTGGTATGGTGGCAATCGGGCTAAATTTTTAGAGGGTTGATGTCAGCAGCTGGCTGACACCAAACCCAAGAATTAGCAATGGAGAGGTGTCAGTCAGACACCACAATTACTAACTCAGTAATAAACTGAAACACTCCCCGACAATTAGCCTCTTTCACCAATTTATTAAAGATAAAACTACCACACCAGTCCGCCGTAGTCCAAGGGATCCGCTGTAGTCCACATCAAGGTCCCACGACAAGTCCCGTTCAAAATTCCAGTATTGGGAACTCCGTTCAGAGAACAGAGCTTCATAAGCACTAACTGACGGATTTCGCAGTGGTCCACGATGCCCGGCAGTGTCTGTGACCTGTGGTGATGTCAATAAGGTTACCAGTTACTGCTGGTCAGAGCCACTGTGTGACAGAGTGGGAAACATCGGCTCTGACCGACTGTAACCTTACTGACATCACTGCCCGTCACAGCCTCAAGTTCACACGCTGTCCTCTGTGTGACAGTGTGTGAACCTGCAGCAGTCCGCGATACTCAGTGGCTGTCACCGGTGGTGACTTCAGTAATTTTGCCACGTTTTCATACAGAGGACTGCATGGGAACTGCCAGTTGTTTGGGCCCCCCATTTACTTGAATAGGGTCCGGGATCAAGTTTGGGTACTGTTTTTTTTACCCAAACCAAACTTTTTTTTTAAAGTTTTGCCGAACCAGATGGACCTGAACATTCACAGGTCCACTCAACTTTAGCGGTTATAATGGCGTTGTTAATTCTTTATGGCCCTAAATTCTTCCTTACTTAAATTCCCATCAGTAAATTGAGTGTTGGTTTTATCATGGAGGTTTTTAAGGTCCCATTCTACTAGTGTCTGCATCTTTGCACCAGTGTCGAGATTTTGCCTGTGTTTTTTCAGTGCATTTTTGCCTGCGTTTTTCACCCACTGAATGCACTGAAAAAACACAGGCAAAATCGTGACAAAAAATGTGACAAAAATGCAGGCAAAAAACGCAGACATGGCCAGAATAGAGTCTTTTAAATAAAATTCCATGCGGTTTTAATAATTTATTTACAAATAAAAAATACCGTATACTTACCTAGCGCCTAATCCCCGAATCCCTTGTCTCCTGTAAGAAACAAAAAATAAAAGACAACAATATCCCTCACCTGTCCGCCATCATGACTTAATCCACAGTGTCCCTTGACGATCCGGGTCACTTCTACAGCAGCCACATCAGTAATCACTCCTGTCAGTGTATAGTGCTATGTTGCAGTAGTGAGGTCACTTGAGTTAAAACAGCTGAAGATCAGCTGAGAGCTCCGGTGACCTCACTTACTGCATCAGTGTTGCGTGGGAAAATTCTCAAGTAGCACCAGTTCCGTAGGTGAGGGCACCGGAGCTCTCAGCTGATCATCAGCTGTTTGAACTCCAATGACTTCAATGCCAGTAGCCCAACGCAATACACTGCCGGAGCGATCGCGCTCCTGTCAGTGTATTGTTGGCTGCCGGATAGCACGATCACATCTCCGGATGTGGCTGTGCTATCATTGAGATCGCCATGGCACACTCGCTATTACATGGACTACGGTGGACAGATGAGGATTATCATGGTTTATTATTTTTTCTTTATTTCAGGAGACATGGGCATCGGGGATTAGGTGTAAGGTGAGCATATGGTGTTTTTTATTTTTTACAGGGAATGAGAACATCGGCGATTAGGTGTAGGTGAGTATAATGTGTTTATTATTTTTATTTAAATATTTATTTATTTTAACTTTTTTTTACTTTCACTTTTACTGCGCAAGCACCGGATGATGAGAGATTACTCCTCCATCAGCGGCCCTTGCGCTGCATGTTTCCAGTGACAGACAGTGCCGGATGATGGGGGTAGCTGTCCCATCAGCCGGCGTCTATGACCTGCAGTAAGCTTTTTACCGCGGGTCACTGTCACAGCTGCGGGATCACACTGACACCTGATAGTGTGATCCCGCAGCGCTGTGACCGGCAGTAGCGATGTTGCCGCTGATCACAACATCTGTTTCCCGTGCTGTCACTCAGATGACGGCGTGGGAAACCAGGCATGTTTGGGGCCCCGTTTGGGTTCGGGATCAGGTGCCCGAACACAAACATTTTTTTGATGTTCGGGTTTAGCCGCCGAGCCCGAACATCAAAAGTTTCGCTCACCCCTATTCTTAAGTCTCGGACAAAGACAGCAGTCCACCCGAAAGGCTAGAAATAAGGCCACCTCCAGGGAGACCGGGGTCTCATGCAGGGCAAAGGCATCCTTTACCCTTACCGATAAACCTTGAATGAACTGGCTACGGAGTCCGGGGTCATTCCACTTAATATCGGTAGACCACCTCCGAAATTCAGAGCAATACTCCTCTGCCGGCCGGACTCCCTGCCGATGCTGATGTAGTGTGGACTTGGCCAAGGAGACGCGGTCGGATTCATCGTATATGTGACCTAGCACCTGAAAAAATTCCCCAACCATCCTTAGCAACTGAGAGTTGTTTGGAAGTGAAAATACCCAGGCTTGGGAGTCACCCTAGAGGAGAAAAATTACGATCCCCACCCGTTGCTTCTCAGTACCAGAGGAGTGAGGCTGCAACTTAAGGTATAGTTTACAGACTTCCTTGAAAACAACAAACTTATCACGCCCCCCAGAGAACCTGTCAGGCAAAGGCTGTATGGGTGTCACAATCCCCAAACCGGATGTGTTCGGTTGCTACAGAACAACAGAGCAAAGATCTGCCACCTCTAGACTGATCTGCTGCAGTTGCCCTGCCAGAGAAGTAATAGGATTCATGATGGATCAAAAGATAGTATGGGCCAGTGTTACTGTCACGATACTGTTGTTTGATTACCTGGGACCAGGGGCTATTACACTGTCTCTAATGCTACGGACACCATAGCTATCCCTTTTCCCCAGGTTATTGATGATGGTGAAGATGTTGGGGCTACGTACCTTGCTGTTCTCCTGAATCAGCCCTTATATGTCCCCTCCCCCACTCACCCAGGGAAATGGGGAGGAAAAGTGTATATAAATACACAAACCAGACAAACAAGGAAAGGACGTACAGGGATAAATAAAAATACCAATAATACAATATATGCTCTCACAGACAACAGAGGGAGAACACCGAAAGGATTAGAAAGATAAATAAAAATAGAAGAGGAAGGGACTATGCACACAGCCAACACTCCAAGTAGTAGTCACAGAACAACTCCCCTTAAATGCATCTACAGAACACTGAATCCTCCACTCCTCACCAGGCAGTACAAGATTTAACACTCACATCCCAGATTGCAAGAGCAGAGACTATATAAGAGAGGGGAGTGGCTGATACTGCACAACTGAGAACTTCCAAGAAGGAAGCTACAGAGACTCAAAGCTGAGCTGGTTAACTGTTGAAAGAAACCAGCTCCATTAAATGAAAGAGAGAAGTGCTTCTATTCAATGCAGGAATACGTGAACTCAGATGCTGCAGTCTACTGGCTCCTTTCTGTCGTGGTAAACCCGTGACAACCTCCATAAAATGTCACATGGAAATTTTTTGAAATATAAGTTCATCAAAGTAGATAAAGTTGTAGTGCTGAGTATCCACATGTGTAAATGAGTTTACTGGATATGAAAGGAGGAGTAAAATGAATTAAGCTGATGTGGAATGAAGAGTCAAGCACTCAGTATTTTTAAATATCCAGCATGTGTAAACCGGAAATGCTGCAATGCGTGCTGAAGGACGAAATGCCAATTAAAATGAAGCAGAGAACAACTGTGGAACTATGAAGGGTACAAGGATGATGGAGGGCAGGCAGTATGATGAAAAACTTATGTACAGTGGGAAAAATAAGTATTTGATACAGTGCCGATTTTGAAAGTTTTCCCACCTACAAAGATCGGATAGGTCTGTAATATTTATCATAGGTACACTTCAACTGTAAGAGACAGAATCTTAAAAAAATCTGAAAAATCCCATTGTATGATTCCTACTTAATTAATTTGCATTTTATTGCATGAAATAAGTATTTGATACAATAGAAAAACAGAACTTAATATTTGGTACAGACACCTTTGTTTGCCATTACAGAAATCAAATATTTCCTGTAACTCTTGACCAGGTTTATACACACTGCAGCAGGGATTTTGGCCCACTCTTCCATACAGATCTTCTCCAGATCTTTCAGGTTTCAGGCCTGTCACTGGACAACATTGAGTTTAAGCTCCCTCCAAAGATTTTCTCTTGGGTTCAGGTCTGGAGGCTGGCTAGACTACTCCAAGACCTTGAAATGGTTCTTACAGAGCCACTCCTTAGTTGTCCTGACTGTGTGATTTGGGTCATTGTCATGCTGGAAGATCCAGCCATGACCGATCTTCAATGCTCTTACTGAGGGATGGAGATTATTGGCCAAAATCTCACGAAACATGATCCCATCCATCCTCCCTTCATAACGGTTCAGTCACCCTGTCCCCTTTGCAGAAAAGCACACCCAAAGTATGATGCTTCCTCCATCATGCTTCATGGTTGGGACAATGTTCTTGGGGTTGTAATCATCCTTATTCTTCCTCCAAACACGGCGAGTGGACTTGATGCCAAAAAGTGTATTTTGGTCTTATCTGGCCACAGCACCTTCTCCCATGCCTCCTCTAGACCATCCAGATGGCCATTGGAGAACTTCAAATAGGCCTGGACATGTGCTGATGTGAGCTCGGGAACCTTGCGCGCCCTGCAGGATTTTAATCCTTGACGGCGTAATGTGTTACTAACAGTAATGTTTGAGACTGTGGTCCCAGCTCTCTTCAGGTCATTAGCCAGGTTCTCCCATGTAGTTCTGGTCTGATTCCTGACCTTTCTTAGAATCATCCTTATCCCACGCGACAAGAACTTGCATGGAGCCCCAGACCGAGGAAGATTGACAGTCATCTTGTGTTTCTTCCATTTTCTAATATTTGTGCCAACAGTTGTTGCCTTCTCACCAAGCTGCTTGCCTATTGTCATGTAGCCCGTCCCAGTCTTGTGCAGTTATACAATTTTGTCCCTGGTGTCCTTAGATTGCTCTTTGATCTTGGCCATGGTGGAGAGGTTGGAGTGTGAATGATTGAGTGTGTGGACAGGTGTCTATTATACTGGTAACGAGTTCAAATAGGTGCAATACACGTAATGAGTGCAGAGTAGGTGGGCTTTTTAAAGAAAAACTAACAGATCTGTGAGAGACAGATTTCTTGCTGGTTGGTACGTTATCAAATATTTAATTAAATTGTATTTTATTGCATGAAATTTTAAAAAGTCATACAATGTGATTTTTTGTTTTTTCATTTAAGATTCTGTCTCTCACAGTTGAAGTGTACCTACAATAAAAATTACAGATCTCTCCATTCTTTGTAGGTGGGAAAACTTGCAAAATCAGCTGTGTATCAAATACTTATTTTCCTTACTGTATAATGGGGCATGAATGATGTATAGATGGGAGTAGAAATATACATATTAAAAAAAGGTGAAAATCAATAATTTATAGCTAAAGTCATAAAAAGGAGTACAATTAATCAAGATAGAGTATCACTATTATATATTAAGATATTAAAATGCAATAATAATCACATTGATAAAGAGAACAGAAATTTAATTATATCTATAAAAGTAGTATACATATATACGTATACATATATATACATACTATATACAGTTAAGTCCATATATATTTGGACCCAGACAACATTTTTCTAATTTTGGTTCTAGACATTACCACAATGAATTTTAAACAAAACAATTCAGATGCAGTTGAAGTTCAGACTTTCAGCTTTCATTTGAGGGTATCCACATTAAAATTGGATGAAGGGTTTAGGAGTTTCAGCTTCTTAACATGTGCAACCCTGTTTTTAAAGGGCCCAAAAGTAATTGGACAGATTAAATAATTGTAAATAAAATGTTCATTTCTAGTACTTGGTTGAAAACCCTTTGTTGGCAATGACTGCCTGAAGTCCTGAACTCATGGACATCACCAGACGCTGGGTTTCCTCCTTTTTGATGCTCTGCCAGGCCTTCACTGCGGTGGTTTTCAGTTACTGTTTGTTTGTGGGCCTTTCTGTCTGAAGTTTAGTCTTTAACAAGTGAAATGCATGCTCAATTGGGTTGAGATCAGGTGACTGACTTGGCCATTCAAGAATATTCCACTTCTTTGCTTTAAAAAACTCCTGGGTTGCTTTGGCTTTATGTTATGGGTCATTGCCCATTTGTAGTATGAAACGACAACCAATAAGTTTGGCTGCATTTGGCTGGATCTGAGCACACAGTATGGCTCTGAATACATCAGAATTCATTTGGCTGCTTCTGTCCTGTGTCACATCATCAATAAACACTAGTGACCCAGTGCCACTGGCAGCCATGCATGCCCAAGCCATCACACTGCCTCCGCCGTGTTTTACAGATGATGTGGTATGCTTTGGATCATGAGCTGTACCACGCCTTCGCCATACTTTTCTCTTTCCATCATTCTGGTAGAGGTTGATCTTGGTTTCATCTGACCAGAGAATGTTCTTCCAGAACTGTGCTGGCTTTTTTAGATGTTTTTTTTGCAAAGTCCAGTCTAGCCTTTTTATTCTTGATGCTTATGAGGGGCTTGCACCGTGCAGTGAACCCTCTGTAGTTACTTTCATGCAGTCTTCTCTTTATGGTAGATTTGGATATTTATTCGCCTACCTCCTGGAGAGTGTTGTTCACTTGGTTGGCTTTTGTGAAGGGGTTTCTCTTCAACATGGAGATTATTCTGCGAACATCCACCACTGGTGTCTTCCGTGGGCACCCAGGTCTTTTTGCATTGATGAGTTCACCAGTGCTTTCTTTCTTTCTCAGGATGTACCAAACTGTAGATTTTGCCACTCCTAATATGGTAGCAATTTCTCGGATGGGTGTTTTCTGTTTTTGCAGCTTAAGGATGGCTTGTTTCACCTGCATGGAGAGCTCCTTTGACCGCATGTTTACTTCACAGCAAAACCTTCCAAATGCAAGCACCACACCTCAAATCAACTCCAGGCCTTTTATCTGCTTAACTGAGAATGACATAACGAAGGGATTGCCCACACCTGTCCATGAAATAGCCTTGGAGTCAATTGTCCAATTACTTTTGGTCCCTTTAAAAACAGGGTGGCACATGTTAAGGAGCTGAAACTCCTAAACCCTTCATCCAATTTTAATGTGGATACCCTCAAATGAAAGCTGAAAGTCTGAACTTCAACTGCATCTGAATTGTTCTGTTTAAAATTCATTGTGGTAATGTCTAGAACCAAAATTAGAAAAATGTTGTCTCTGTCCAAATATATATGGACCTAACTGTATGTATGTGTATAGTACATAACAATTACATCAAATGTATTAGAGGATCAAAGTAGCAAATTGAAATAATAGGCAAGTAGCATCCACATAAAATCATAATGACCAGTGACTTGTCATGGTTTAGTCACAGAAAGTGTAAAGTAAAATGAAATAAAAGGATTTGTTGACGTGTACAAAAACAGAGAGCTAGTCACTGGAAACGCAGATAAAATTACCATAGAAGGGTTCAACCTTTTCAAGGGGTCTGTTAAATAACACTAAAACATATGAGAGATAGAAACAAAATGAGCAAATACCCTGTATTAATTACATTAATAGTAGTCATGCATGTAAATAAAATGGTGTACTTAGTGGATACTATTTTGATCAAAAGAGCGTAAAAGCCATCCCACCACAACAAGGTGTACCCAATCAGGATGAACCCTAACTTTTGTAGTTCACCTCACTATTTGCCAGTAGGCCTCCAAATAGACGGGGACAGAGCAACACCAAGTCCAAACTGTTCAGACACCTGCACATAGAAATCTTTATAGACAAAATGCTCAACCCAAAAAGGGGGGAGCACACCCCTGTTTGTGCAAAGTACAAAAAAAATAAAGCAAAACCAAACAAATGAACTGGAACATTTCTGTGGTTTTGCTTTTGTGGTATATGAGAGAAAGAAATCAAACTGTCTGTTGAGACCTAATAGTGATAAGTAGTGATGAGCGAGCACTAAAATGCTCGGGTCCTCGTTGCTCGGGTCGAGCAAATTGGAATACTCGGGTGCTCGACCTGAGCAATGAGCCCAATGTAAGTCTATTGGAAACTCGAGCATTTTTCAGCCGGCTCCCCCCGGCGGTCTGCAGAGGGCCTAAAAATTGCCCAAATCGATGGGAACAGTCCTCAAATGCCATGGGAACAGCATGGGGAAGACCCATGGAAGCACTTCTGACTCCCAGGTCACTGCTGTCAACAACGTTGTCAGAGTATTACCCCACTTTTATGGACTCACAATAAAACATACAAAAACGAAACCAAAATGGATTTTCCTGGGAAATATATTAAGGAAAATCCTTTCCAGGGTAATGACTTGTATATAAGGCAAAATAAATAACCAAAAACAAAAATACTCCTCCACACCTTGGGCTATGTTCACACGTAGCGTTTTTTGATGCATTTTTTCACTTTTGCATTGCTTTCAACCGTGACAAATGCGTTTACTGGGAAATGTAATTTTAACATTTTACAACATTATCTGGCCATGTGGTTTGTGACACATCATCAGACACATGCATACAGTGCTGAAAAGACATGGGAACAGCATGGGGAAGACCTCTGGAAGCATTTCTGACTCCCAGATCACTGCCTAAAAGTGTGCCCATCATAAGTGATCCTTGGCGCATGCGAAGATGGCTCCCGCCATGCACCTGTCGTTGCAGACTTGCAACAATCACTGTCCACGTCCTTGTCCCACTGCAGCGTTCAGTTGTCCCTACCCCATTCCTTGGAATGCAAGCGCAAGTATGCAGACAGCCACCCACCCACCCACAGGCTGCAATACTATACTGCCAAATTTTTGACAGCTGCTTGCACTTAAAATGTGGCCTTTTAGGCTCATGGAGGCGGAAGCTTTTCATAACCTCATGTTTCTCCCGATGTCGTCTCCACCTTCCACAAGCACAGGTCCCACAACATTACCCGTGCCTTCCCCAGTGCACTTACTGGAAGGACGCCTAACCACAAACACGTGGACAGGTGAATGAGGCCAGGGACGGTACGGAGCCAGTACACAGCATTTTTTGCTGAGTTGTATTTCACCATATTCTTTAGCTTGGTGAAAAGACTTGGGAAACAATATCTACCCAGCTGTCATTTCTCCCAGGAAGTCCTCTAAAGCTGCTTTCACTTGAAATATGGCCTTTTAGGCTCGTGGAGGCGGAATATTTTCACAACCTCATGCCGGCGGCGGCCGGGTGTCCATACTCGGTCCCCAGCTGCCACTGTTTCTCCCGGTGTCGTCTCCGCCTTCCACAAGCATGGGTCCCACAACAGTACCCATGCCCTCCCCAGTGCACTTACTGGGAAGGACCGCCTAACCACAAACACGTGGACAGGTGAATGTGGCCAGGGATGGTACGGAGCCAGTCCACAGATTTTTTTGCTGAGTTGTATTTCACCACAGCCATATTCTTTAGCTTGGTGAAAGGACTTGGGAAACCATATCTACCCAGTTGTCATTTCTCCCAGGAAGTCCTCTAAAGCTGCTTTCACTTGTAATGAGGCCTTTTAGGCTCGTGGAGGCGGAAGCTTTTCACAACCTCATGACGGCGGCGGCCGAGTATCCATACTAGGTCCCCAGCCGCCATTATTTTTCCCGGTATCGTCTCCGCCTTCCACAAGCACGGGTCCCACAACATTGCCCCTGCCCTCCCCAGTGCACTTACTGGGAAGAACCGCCTACCCACAAACACGTGGACAGGTGAATGTGGCCAGGGACGGTACAGAGCCAGTCCACAGCTTTTTTTGATGAGACTTGTATTAAGCTCGGTGAAGGACTGGCATAGAGGGAAACCGTATCTACTCTGGGTGTCATTTCTCCGTCACCAGGTTCCGCCCATTGTCACACACGACCATGCCTGGCTGTATGTTCAGCGGTGAGTGCCACGGATCAGGCTGCTGTGTTACAGCTTTCAACAACTCTGCAGCGCTGGGCGGTTTGTCAATTAAGCATTAAGCATGTTATCTTCAGCATAGCCTGTTGCCGCTTGGCCAAGGCAGTGCTGCAGTGCTGTCAGCTTGTGACTGATGTGGTCATTTCAGAGATGGAGGAGGAGGTGCAGAAGATGAACAATGTGATTACATTGAGGTTAAATTTGTGATGCTTTTTTTTTTATACTAAAGAAAGATCCTATTGTTTTGTGTTTTTTACGTTATTTTTTAAGACAAATGCATTCACCCAGAAATGTAATTTTAACATTTTACAACCTTATCTGGCCATGTGGTGTCTGACACATCTTCAGACACATCCTGTTTTATTTATGATGGAGGGACTCTGAAAGTCATAAAGCCTATTTTTATAGGGCCATCAGACGGCCCTTACTATTCTTAAAAGGCCAGCAGTCGGCCCTCGCTATTGTTAGAGAGCCATCAGCCGGCTATGCTTTGTTGTTCCCATTATTAACAAGTGGGTCTCCTATACTGTTATTGCATATCCAGTGACTGCTAGGGCTGCCAAAAATTTGGATGCAACCCAATACCCCTTTGAAGAGACAAAGGAGGGTCTCGGTAAAAAAATGTTCCCATTATAAATGAGCGGGTCTCCTATAGTGATAATGCCCATGCTGTGACTGCAAGGGCTGCCAAAATTTGGGAAAAACCCCACTAAGAATTTAAAGACACATAGAGCAGGGCCACAGTAACGACAAATTCCCATTAGAAAGGAGAGAGTCTGCTATACAGTTATAGGGCATGCAGTGAGTCCAACGGCTGACCAATTTTAGTAAAACCCCACTAAGAATTTAAAGACACATAGAGCAGGGCCACAGTAACAAGTACGACATGTTCCCATTAGAAAGGAGAGGGTCTGCTATACCGTTATAGGGTACGCAGTGAGTCCAACGGCTGACCAATTTTAGGAAAAACCCCACTAAGAATTTAAAACCACATAGAGCAGGGCCAGAGTAACGACAAATTCCCATTAGAAAGATGAGAGTCTGCTATACAGTTATAGGGTATGCAGTGAGTCCAATGGCTGACCAATTTTAGGAAAAGCCCCACTAAGAATTTAAAGACACAGAGCAGGGCCACAGTAACGACAAATTCCCATAAGAAAGGAGAGAGTCTGCTATAGAGTTATAGGGTATGCAGTGAGTCCAAAGGCTGACCAATTTAAGGAAACACGCCACTAAGAATTTAAAGACACATAGAGCAGGGCCACAGTAACAACAAATTCCCATTAGAAAGGAGAGAGTCTGCTATACAGTTATAGGGTATGCTGTGAGTCCAACGGCTGACCAATTTTGGGATAAACCCCACTAAGAATTTAAAGACAGGAATTTAAAGACAGAGCAGGGCCACAGTAATGACAAATTCCCATTAGAAAGGAGAGAGTCTCCCATAGTGTTTGCCTATGCAGTGAATGCAAGGGCTGCCAAAAATTTGGAGGCACTTCAATGCCCCTTGGAAGAGACTTGGAGGAGGGTCTCATAAAAAAATGTTCCCATTAGAAAGGAGCGGGCCTCCTGTACTTGTAATGCCCATGCACTAAGTGTATGGGCTGACAAACATTTACCCCTGGGGGGTATACATTAACATACTGTATAAAAATTCTTTTTTACGGGCATCATAAACACCCTCTAAAAAAATTATGTGGGTGTTGCATCATGGACCACGATCACCCTGGTGATATGGTGGTGGAGGATGAGGAGATGGAGGAGGACAAGAGCAAATAGCCAAAATCAGTAAGCATATACCCATGTGTGGGTGTGAAAAGGTGCATGGGAATACACCTCCCAAGAAAAGACACTGGATTTGAGTTTGATTCGCTGCTATCATTGGGTGGTGTTGAGAAGTCTGGCCCAATCCAGCCCTTGTTCATTTTTATAAAATTTAACAAGGGCAGCATTTTCAGTTGACAGGCGGATGCACTTATCAGTTATAATTCCACCAGCGGCACTAAAAACCCGCTCTAATAAAACGCTGGCTGCAGGGCAGGCCAGGACCTCCAAGGCATAGAGAGCCAGTTCATTCCACGTATCCAGCTTGGATACCCAATAATTATAAGGCACAGAGGAATCACGGAGGACGTTGGTACGGTCGGCAAGGTACTCCCTCAGCATCTTCCAAAAATTTGCACTCCTTGTGAGAGTACCCCGCGCCTCAGGGCCTGTGCGATGGGAGGGTCTGAGAAAACTCTTCCAGAACTGTGACAGTGTTCCACTGCCTCTGCTGGATTGAAGTTGTGTTTCTCTCGCCTGTACTCCTTGGTTGTCCAACGAAGTGTGCCCTCTGCCGCCATCGTTTTCAGATGGGAATTTTTTTCATAGTTCCGCAACAAGGGCCTTCTGGTACAGCCCCATTTTTGTAGACCTGTCCGCCTCAGGAATAAGAGACATAAAGTTCTCCTTGTAGAGTGGGTCTAGAAGTGTCACCAACCAGTAATGACTGTCACCCAAAATTTTGAGAATACGAGGGTCATGGGAAAGGCAGCGTAGCACAAACTCAGCCATGCGTGCCAGACTACTAACAGGTAAGGCTTCCGTGTCCTCGCCAAGAGGATGACCGACCATGCTCTCCTCTTCCTCCTCCTCCTCCGGCCATCCATGCTGAACAGACGGTATGACAGCTGTGCAGGTAGTACTGTCTATAGTGCATGAAACTTACTCCTGTCCTTCCTCCTCCTCCTCCTCTTCCTCGTTGTCACCCAATCCACGTTGGGATGAGATGAAGCTTGGCTGTGTGTAATCACCCTGTATGGTTCCTTGCTCCATCTCATCATGCTCCACCTACAATGCATCCTCTTTGATTGTGAGCAGAGAGCGTTTCAGAAGACAGAGAAGCGGGATGGTGATGCTAATTATGGCATCATCGCCGCTCACCATCTTGGTGGAGTCCTCAAAGTTTTGGAGGATGGTACATATGTCTGACATCCATGTCCACTCCTGAGGTCTTATGTCTGGAGACTGAACTGAATACCGACGGCCTTGTTGATGCTGGTACTCAACAACTGCCCTCTTCTGCTCACAAATCCTTCCCAACATCTGCAGTGTAGAGTTCCAACGCGTGGGGACATCACACACCAGTCTGTGAGCCGGAAGCTGCAAACGCTGCTGAAACACGGCAAGGGTGGCGGAAGCTGTAGGTGACTTTCTAAAATGGGCACACAAGAGGCATACTTTAACAAGCAGATCCGGCAGCTCCGGGTAGGATTTGAGAAACCGCTGAACCACGAGGTTAAGCACATGGGCCAGGCATGGTACGTATGTGAGCTCGCCTCGCCTCAGAGCCGCCACCAGGTTCCGGCCATTGTCACACACGACCATGCCTGGCTGTAGGTTCAGCGGTGTGAGCCACAGATCTGCCTGCTCTTTCAGATCTGTCCACAACTCTTCAGCACTGTGTGGTTTGTCACCTAAGCATCTTAGCTTCAGCACAGCCTGTTGCCACTTGGCCGAGGCAGTGCTGCAGTGCTTCCAGCTTTTGACTGATGTGGTCATTTCGGAGATGGAGGCTGAAGAGAAGGAGGAGGCTGAGGAGGATAAGGTGCAGGAGCTGTAGACCTTGGGGCAAACCTGATTGACCTAGGGCCCGCAATCCTTGGCGTCGGGAGGACGTGTTCCCTCCCAAGGTCCAACTGGGTCCCGGCTTCCACTATATTAACCCAGTGTGCCGTCAGCGAGATGTACCGTCCCTGCCCACAAGCACTTGTCCACGTGTCCATGGTTTGGTGGACTTTCCCGGTAGCTGCGTTGTTGAGGGCACGGCTAATGTTTTGGGACACGTGCTTGTGTAATGCGGGGATGGCACACTGGGAGAAATAATGGCGGCTGGGGACAGAGTACCGAGGGACGGCCGCCGCCATCAGGTTGTGGAATGCTTTCGTCTCCACGAGCCTAAAAGGCAACATTTCGAGCGCAAGCAGTTGTAAAATGTGAGAATTTAGTAGTGTGGCCTGTCTGGCGTTGGCTGCATATTTGCGCTTGCGTTCCAAGGACTGGGGTATGGACAACTGAACGCTGTGCTGGGACAAGGATATGGACGTGCTTTCTGATGCTGCTACTTGAGAGTGCGCAACGACAGGTGCAGGGCAGGAGGCATCTTCGCATTCACCATGGACAGGGGATTGACTTGCATGCACAACAGCGGAAGAAGCAATGGTGCCACCTGCAGACACTGTTCCTGGACCCTGGGATTTGGCCTACAAAGTCGGGTGCTTTGCTGCCATGTGCCTGATCATGCTGGTGGTGGTCAGGTTGGTCGTTTTGCCACCCCTGCTGATGCTGGCCTGGCAGGTGGTGCAAATGGCCTTTTTGGGGTTATCGGCAGAGTCTTTAAAAAACAACCAGTCTAGGGAAGACCTAACAATTGTACTGGCACTACTATACTACTATATCATCCACCACCTCGTCTTCCACTTCCGCACCCTGGTCCTCCTTCTGACTTTCTGGCAATTGTGTCTCATCTTCGTCCACCTCTTGTGACACTTTCCCACCGTCGCCTTCGTGTGACCGTGGTTGCTCAAATATTTGGTCATTGCTACACGCGATCTCCTCTTGCCCCGCTTCAAGTGGACCGGGCGAGAGGCTCAAATCTATAAATGGAAAAGTGAATAGCTCTTCAGAGTGTCCAAGTGTGGGATCAGTTTTCTCTGGGCACTCGGCATGGTGGGAGGAAGGAGGATCAGGGTGAGGAATATGCGGTCTAGACTCACTGCTACTGAGACTTGACCATGTGGAAGACAGGGTGGTGGTGGTGGCTAAGTGACTGGAAGCATTATCCGCTATCCAACCAACAACCTTTTGACACTGCTCTGGGTTTAATAGTGTTGTTCTGTGGTTCCCTAGAAATTGGGACAGGAAGCTCAGTTGAGAAGATGTGGGTGTTTGTTGTGGCACAATTTCAGCTTTCCCACGGCCTTGTCCTCGGCCTCTGCATGTACCATTACCATCACGTCCAGTTCCCCGTCCCTTGCCACGTGCCTTGCCCATTTTAAATGGAGGACAGTATCTTCCACGCTCACTACAAATGACTGAGTTTGGAGCGAACTTATATGTGATCCATGCGACGGAGAAAACAGAGTTTTAAATACCTGGCCTGTATGTAAGTAGTTTGAACAGCAAACTGCTGTGAATTGCTTCACTGACACACTAAAGAAATTTTTAGTGGAGGCCTGAAATGGCAGTATTTTCTGACAATGTATATGTGATCCGTGTGACGGAGAAAACAGAGTTTTAAATACCTGGCCTGTAGGTAACTAGTTTGAACAGCAAACTGCTGTGAATTTCTTCACTGATATATTGAAAGAAATTTTTAATGGAGGCCAGAAATGGCAGTATTTTCTGACAATGTATATGTGATCTGTTTGACGGAGAAAACACAGTTTTAAATAGCTGGATTTCTAGCGCTGTAATATGGAAAGGACCTGGCTGTATTCTGCAGTGCCAACAAGCAAATGGCGCAGAAAAACGGTGTTCTCTGGACTGCTTTTTAAGCAAATAATGAGGATTAAGATCCAAAGAAAAGCATTCCTGGCCCCTGAGACCTGGGCCTTTGTCTAGAAATATCTAACAGTAGCAGAAGGCAGAACTGGAATGGAGCCTCTTGTCCTATGTGAGCTGCAGTCTGCTATATACCCTGCCTGCCTATACACCCTGCCTGCCTGATATCTCTGCAGATAGATTAGTTAGTCCTCAAAAAGACTGTTTGTTAAGATGGATATGTGTAATGTACGGTTTTTCTCCCTACACTACCTAATACACAAGCAAATCTCTCCCTGACGCAGCAGCACCTCTCCCTACACTGTCTAATTCTGGAGTGACTGTGACGAACATGGCGGCGCCAGGTCTGATATAGACCTGATGACGCTGTGCAGCCAGCCAATCACTGTAATGCCACAACCAAATGGCTACGGCATTACAGTGAGTGGCAGGCAATCCCTGCATGTTCATTGGCGCTCTAAATAGCGCCAAACATGCAGGGAGGGGACCCGAGCTCCTGCCGAGCAACCCCGGAAATACTTGGCGAGCGCCGAGCATCTCGAGTAGTGAGATGCTCGGGCGAGCACCGAGCAGTAGCGAGCAGGCTCGCTCATCACTAGTGATAAGGATTGTGGTTTATTGGAGCAAAGTGTGACTGCCGTTCTATCTCATCACAGCTGCTATAAATAGACTAAAAACTGCATTTTTCTGTTTTTTTATTCTTAAAAGTTGTGTTGTCAAATAAGTAATACTCTCATAGCAGCAGTAAAATGCTGCCTGGAACTGGATCTGTGTATATTCTAATACTTGTCAATATGATCTATTTAGGGAGTTGATGCTTTTCCAGGATTCAAAGGTAAATATAACTTGTATTATGCCAAATTTATAGCTTGTGGCTATTAAAGTTAGTGGTACAAGCTGCTTTATCAGACACAGTCGCCCATATTGTGCTGTGTAATCAATGAAGCTTACAAAGGGCTCTGTTGTGTTTGTTCTTGTCATCGGGGGTCTTGGAGGTTGGTCATGCCCATTTGTGCTCTATGCAACTTTTTGGGAGATATGGAAATAGCTGAGTTTGCGTGTGGACTGTTGATGAAGGTACATAGACAAAGATAACATTAAAGCTGCATTTAAACTGAAACAAGCATACCTAAAAATACTAGTTTCACGATTATCCTGCAGTGTAAATGGGCTGTCGATCACCCAATGAACAATCAAAATACTTGTTCATCGGGTGAAATGATCTTTTGAGCAGCACAAAACAAAAAAATCATCGATCTTGGTGGTGCATCATCTTGTGTAAACAGGTCCCACACTACAGAGAACAATAGCAGCCTCTGAGTACTGAGTGATCTAGTATAGATCGCTCCATGCAGTTTGTTTACTTCGTCTAAACAGGCTACTAAAAGTCCTCTGCGGCTGTGTCATGCCATCGGCGGTCAATGTATATGGACCCTTACTATCAAATGCCTATGGTATTAATGTGCCAAAACACTCATTACAAATTAGGTTTATTAGCAAAACTGATACACTTTCTGCTTTTTGTAATAAATCAGTCAAACAAAAACAAATGAGGTCCTGAGGCAGAATAAATTTGGAGCCAATCAAATGCCTCCCTGATGGTATTACATGATGGATAAATATCTGCCTGTATTTCTCAGCATTGTCAACACTATTAATCCTTACCAAATCACTAAGTACATAATCTGAAATGCAACCCCAACCTTGCATCCTATTTCCCATGTATTTGTGCATGATTGAGTTGCTTAGCCTTGTTTCTGACGCGCCCCCTGGGACATATTCCTTTTTGAGGGGAATACCCGGCGCCGGATCAGATGGGGGGTTGTAGTCTCCGAGCGGCTGTGACCCGGCCCCGTGCCCAGGGCGTCAAGCTCAGTGTGATGTGGCAGTTCTACAGATGTTACTAAAGTTCTTTTGTGTCGACTACGCCACCCGTTGTGATGCGGTCACTGTGGCCGCCGCTGCAGCAGGGTCCGCTGAGGCTGATGGTGGGTGCGCAGCTTGGTGAAATAACCCCCAACGGGAGGGGTATAGCCTCAGAGGGGACAGGCGCAGAGGATGGGGGTTGTGGTGGTGTAGTGCAGACGGCAGTGAAGACAGAGTCGGGTAGTGCAGTTAAGGGTGTTTACTTACTGCAGATGTTGTACTGGTCACTCCAGCTGCTAGTGACCACCCGAGCCATGCTGCGTCCACCAGGTCCTGGATCCAGCCAACCCCCAAACAAGTCCGGAGCGTGGCCCTGAGCTCTCCCTCTGTCCTTTCTTCAGCCGTCCCCACCAGTGATCCACCTAGGTCCAGCTCCCTCGGGCCTTCTGTTGGGACACCCTTGGCCCTGGGTTCCCTGACCCTTCATGTGGTGTGCCTTCGGGGTGAATGTGGTGGGTGACCGTGACAGACGCTGCCCACGGTCTCCGGTCTCTGGCTGGGGATTGTTTTTACCCCCACCAGTTTGGGTTCCGGTACCCTTTTGCTGACTCCTCACCCGGTGCTCTAATTTGGGTTCTTGGGTCCCTTCTCTTCTGTGCTCTGGGTCTTTCTCTTTTCTCCTCTCTCACTCTGGGTCTTGGTCTTTCTTCTCTCCTCTCCTAACTTGTTTTCTGCAGCTGATCCTCTCTGCATCTGACTCTCTGCGTCTGACCCTGATTCTAGTTGGTGCCCACCTTATATATCCCTCTATGTGTGAGCTCAGGTGACCAGCACCCAATGAGCTCCTAACTTTACCCAGGCTGCTCCCCCTATCTGCCCCTACACTACATGGGATGTTCCACCCCCCTCCCACTCCAGCCAGGAACAGACTCGGTCGTACCTGCACATTTCTAAGTGGGAGTACCGTCGGCCTGTTCCTCGGAAATGGGATGTATGTAGTGCATGCAGCCTACCGAGCTCAGTTCCACACTCCTTCCTTACCCGGGAGTGGAATATCACACCTCTGGGTTGAGGTGCAATACCCCTGTAGCAGCCGAATCCTCAGGGTGCTACATTCCCCCCTGGTAAATCACAGCACGCCCTCGGGCTGTAAGACATAAATAACACCAAAAACATACAAAATTTTTATATAAACATAATAAACATATAAAACACTATATAAATAACATATCTTAGCAGATAAAACTTTCTCGTCGTCTCTTGTTTCTGGTTCCTCCTCCGGACACTGTGCAACGTGTGTCCGGGAAAAGTGCGACAGTCTCTTAGAAAATCTGGTTTTCTATAAAACCGGTAGGGGGCGCTTTAGGAAGCGCAACTATATACAGGGGAAGTTGGCCGCTCTCAGTCCTCGGCCAGGTAGAGGGAAGGGAATGGCTGCTCACAGTCCTCAGCCTGTAGGATGAAGGGGTTAACGGGTAAACAGTTCACTGGTCCCAACGGGGACTATTTTAGCAGCAACGGTTCACTGTGCCCCGACAGGCAACTATATACAGTCTCTACTCCCGTCCTCAACGACGGCTCCCTCCTGCTTTTTCTTAGTGCCACGGTGTTGCTTCAGACCCGTCCGGGTCCTCTGGCTCCTCCTCCCCGTACCGCAACTCCTCCTCCGTCAAGCGGTGTACGTGGAGGGCGTAAGGTCCTTTGGCACACTTGTGCCGGGTGAAAGTGACTTCGTCTCCGACGTAGAGGTCACGGCCTTTGTGACCTTCCGGCAGGTGGGACTCGACGTCTCTGCGGGTCACAAAAACGTCACCGCGGTTGTTACGGTCCCGAATAAAGCCCCACCCATGCTGCGGGTTGAACTTTATCACCGTCCCGATGGTGCGGGGACAGTGCGCTGCACGGGGGTTCCTCCTAGTCCGGCTCTTCTGCTCCGCGCTCCGGATTTGGGCCTGTTGTTCTCTGACCCGCCTCTCCTCCCGTTCTCTCGCAAACTCTGCTAGCTGCTGACGACAACACTCAGTACGCTCAGCTGCGACTGCCCGAGTTTCTCCGGTGAACCCCATCAAATCTTCTCCCGTGGGGTCCCACACGAATTGGGCTTCTTCTAAAGGAGGCGAGACCCGAGTCACGGGCTTCGGAGCCGGGATCAGGGGCTCACACAAGGGCCCTAGTCTTTGTTGCCGCTCCAGCTCATGGTATCCTTCGGGCCAGATGAAGGGCCGCCCGTCCGGCCATGTGAGCTGGCTGAAGAGGTCCTCCCCCAGGTGTGGCACCCTTGGTATTACGGGCGCGGGCGCGGTGGTGGTGGCGCCCGAGTTGCCCAGGCCTTGCGGCCAGGCCTGGGGCACCTGGAAGGTGAAGGGCACCGTTAGGACGGCGGCGCCCTGGGCTACCTGGCCTTGCGGCCAGGCCGGAGGCTCCGCGGAGGTAGGGGGCGCTGTTGGTGGTGCGGCGCCCGGGGGTACTAGGCCTTGCGACCAGGCTGGTGGTGTTTCCTGCTTTGTCACGCTCCGGGTCGAGGCGCGTGACGTCACAGGGGTCGCGGCGGCGGCTTCCGGTCGGGGCCTAGTCCATAGCGGTGACATGGCGGCTACGGGCACAGCAGGGGGACTTTCGGGCTCTGCGACGGGGAGCTGGGGCAGGTAAGCGGTGTCACGGCTTGGGGTATAGGCGTCCCCTTTACCTGCCTCCATGCGTTCGGCTCCCTTCTCGGCGCCGTCTCCGGCCTTGGGTCCTCCCGCGCCATCCTCAGAGGCGGTCTGCTTCCTCTTCCAGGGTAGCGTGCTCCGTTGACTGGTCTCAGCTTGCTGGGTCATCTCCCGGCTCCACTCCGCCAGTATCTCGCGCTGTACCCGGGCCATCCTCCTTGCGAGGCCCTCCAGGGCAGTTTGTGCACACTACCGGTCTCGGGGGAGCTGCGCTAAGATCTCCGCTAGACCTAGCGGGGTTGTGGACTCTAGCAGGCTCCTGACCATCGGGTCGGTGCTGCTCTGCTCTGCTTCCGGCAGGCTCCTGGCCAGCGGGTCGGTGCTGCTCTGCCCTCCTTCCTCGGTCTCTAGCAGACTCCTGGCCAGCGGGCCGGTGCTGTTCTGCTTTCTCTCCATCTCCGGGTGAGCTCCTTCGCTACTCCTCTCCAGGCTTCTTGCCTCCGGGTGCGCTCGCTCTAGACTGCTCCAAGCGACACCCATCTTTTCTCTTCTCTTTCGTCTCCTCCCCCTTCGAGGGCGGTCCCGGGGCAACTCGGTGACTGTCAGCTCCAGGGGGAGTTCTTTCACGCTGACAGACACCTCCAGCATCACAGTCTCTGTTGGTGGGGGCGGTTTCCACTTTTGGCGCCATTTTCTGTCCTGGCCCACGATGGGAGGCGGCCTCCTGCCCTCCTTTGGCACGCCCATAATGGCGTCCGCTGCTCTTCCAAGGCGGGAAATCTGCGGTTTTGGCGGGAAGCGTCGCCCAGTGGCGGGAAACTCTGCAGATGGCGGGAACAAGTTGGAAATGGCGGACAATCGGCGGGAAACGACTGGTGATGGAGTCCGATGGCGTGGACCCTCCGGAACCGGCGGGAGACTTCTTTCTGAGGTAAACTTGCACTTTTCTTCAGGCACGCAGTACCCGGGTGTTGCGGGCACGTAATCCTGCCGACTACGCCAAAGTTGACGCGCCCCCTGGGACATATTCCTTTTTGAGGGGAATACCCGGCGCCGGATCAGATGGGGGGTTGTAGTCTCCGAGCGGCTGTGACCCGGCCCCGTGCCCAGGGCGTCAAGCTCAGTGTGATGTGGCAGTTCTACAGATGTTACTAAAGTTCTATCCTGCCGACTACGCCAAAGTTGACGCGCCCCCTGGGACATATTCCTTTTTGAGGGGAATACCCGGCGCCGGATCAGATGGGGGGTTGTAGTCTCCGAGCGGCTGTGACCCGGCCCCGTGCCCAGGGCGTCAAGCTCAGTGTGATGTGGCAGTTCTACAGATGTTACTAAAGTTCTTTTGTGTCGACTACGCCACCCGTTGTGATGCGGTCACTGTGGCCGCCGCTGCAGCAGGGTCCGCTGAGGCTGATGGTGGGTGCGCAGCTTGGTGAAATAACCCCCAACGGGAGGGGTATAGCCTCAGAGGGGACAGGCGCAGAGGATGGGGGTTGTGGTGGTGTAGTGCAGACGGCAGTGAAGACAGAGTCGGGTAGTGCAGTTAAGGGTGTTTACTTACTGCAGATGTTGTACTGGTCACTCCAGCTGCTAGTGACCACCCGAGCCGTGCTGCGTCCACCAGGTCCTGGATCCAGCCAACCCCCAAACAAGTCCGGAGCGTGGCCCTGAGCTCTCCCTCTGTCCTTTCTTCAGCCGTCCCCACCAGTGATCCACCTAGGTCCAGCTCCCTCGGGCCTTCTGTTGGGACACCCTTGGCCCTGGGTTCCCTGACCCTTCATGTGGTGTGCCTTCGGGGTGAATGTGGTGGGTGACCGTGACAGACGCTGCCCACGGTCTCCGGTCTCTGGCTGGGGATTGTTTTTACCCCCACCAGTTTGGGTTCCGGTACCCTTTTGCTGACTCCTCACCCGGTGCTCTAATTTGGGTTCTTGGGTCCCTTCTCTTCTGTGCTCTGGGTCTTTCTCTTTTCTCCTCTCTCACTCTGGGTCTTGGTCTTTCTTCTCTCCTCTCCTAACTTGTTTTCTGCAGCTGATCCTCTCTGCATCTGACTCTCTGCGTCTGACCCTGATTCTAGTTGGTGCCCACCTTATATATCCCTCTATGTGTGAGCTCAGGTGACCAGCACCCAATGAGCTCCTAACTTTACCCAGGCTGCTCCCCCTATCTGCCCCTACACTACATGGGATGTTCCACCCCCCTCCCACTCCAGCCAGGAACAGACTCGGTCGTACCTGCACATTTCTAAGTGGGAGTACCGTCGGCCTGTTCCTCGGAAATGGGATGTATGTAGTGCATGCAGCCTACCGAGCTCAGTTCCACACTCCTTCCTTACCCGGGAGTGGAATATCACACCTCTGGGTTGAGGTGCAATACCCCTGTAGCAGCCGAATCCTCAGGGTGCTACATTTCCATGTCAGAGGTATGTTTTTTGGGCACAATTTAACCATGTAAAGCACTTCTAGCCAGACTTCTCCAAACAAAAGATGTGTGTAGTTGCTGCCAATTCTGAAGTGACGGTACTGCTGGACATCTTTCGATTTGGAAAGGAAGTTTGCATGATGTGTCTTTCTTTTGCTGCACTACGTTTCCTTGGCTGTGACGCGCCCCCTGGGCCGTGGGGTACTCGGTAGCCGAGCCGGTCAATGCTGGGGGATGTCACAGTGGCACAGTGACCCAGGGCGGTCAATAAAAGGGGAAAAGTAAAAGGGAATGAAGTTTTTTATAGAGATAATGTTCAAGATGCCACCTGTGGTATGCGGCTATATAGGGCCGCCGCTGCGGTGCTGATCCTCTGGAGCTGATGGTAACGCAGCAGAGTTGGTTCAGCTGTCCACAGGCAGAGCTTAGCCCCAGGGCAGGATATAGTGCTACTATGAGGTAGATGTTGTTGGTGCGGTGTAGTGCAGGTGATGGTGCAGATAATGACCAGTCCACAGCTTAATGGCGGTTTCCTCTTATCTTCACTTGCGGTTGTTAAGCAGACCGGGGCACGGGTACTAGCTGGTAGTAGAGGTCCGGGCAGCCTGGAAGCAAGTTGGGGATCCACCTCGCCAGGTGAAGTTGTAGGCCTTCCCTCTGCGCTAATCTCTTTGGCCCGGCTGCTTGTAGCTATGTTGTGGCCCTCGTTCCTGAGTACAACGTCTTTGTTCTCACCTGTATGGCAGGCAGCTCGGGCCTTCCTGGAGTGTCGCTCCCACGTGGCGGTGCTGGGCTCTATGGTGCTGCCTTGTCGCCGGGCGTCTGATGGGGCCAGGAGACCTGCAGTCTCCTGCCCTCTGGTTTCCGCTGCTGGGCCTTCAGTGCCCCACAACCTCAGACTCAGCAGTCCGGTTCTTCTACGCTTCCCTCTCTGGGGTGAGCTAGCTTACAGCGCCACTCCAGGTCTTTCCTCGTTTCTGTCCTGTCTTCAACTCCTCTCAACTCTTACTAACCCTGCCTCCAGATTCCAGTTGCTAAGGGGAGGAGCTCCCCTTCCTGGTCTGGAGCCAGGAAAGTGTTGTATGCTTGCTTCCAGGCATGGCATCACCCCTTGTGAGGGAGGCAATGCCACTGGGGCAACCGGACCCCTGGGGTGCCACAGCTGCATCTACTGTCCTGAATGTTGCAGACTTCTTGGTGTTTCCAGAAAAGAGTGTGAACAGCACATCTTGAAACCCATCATATTTTCATAACTATTATTTGGTTACTCATACACCTGACTATAAATTTACAAAATGCCTGGCTTTCTGCAAGTGTACCTAGAAGGATTATTGCTATTTTGAAGTCAAGGTATGTTTACACAAAACATTGATTTGATTCAGATTTCTCTTTTGTTCATTTACTTTGCATTTTATGTGATAAAAATAAGACACTACTGCTATTTTTATTCTACATCATTTTTTCCACACCTGCATAAAACTTTTGCACAGTCCTATGTGTGTATATATATAAATATATAAATTAAAAAAAATAAAAAAATAAATAAATATATATATATATATATATACACACACAGTATATGTGTGTGTGTATATACATTATATAAATATATATATACAGTTGTGCTCAGAAGTTTACCTACCCCAGCAGAATTTTTCCTTTCTTGGCCTTGTTTCAGAGAATATGAATGATAACAAAAAAACTTTCTGAACTCATGGTTATTGGTTGGGAGAAGCCATTTATTGTCAAACTACTGTGTTTTCTTTTTTAAATCTTAATTAGAGATGAGCGTTGTTCGACTCGAACTGTTCGCCAATCTGAAATTCGAGCTGTTTTGGGCGGTGTTCGAGCCGTTCGGCGAACACGAACGATTTGAGAAAAATTCGGCTGTTCGAGGTTATGTTCGATAACTGTTCGTGCACCAAACTCATAACTGGATTTTTTCTCAGTAATGATGAAAATTAATGTTAATACGCAGTTTGAGTGTACAGCGGGGCGGGGGGAGGGGCAGGGGATGGATCTCTGCAGGAATAATGAAGATCTCCATTTTTTTTTCTCTTTCCCGCATTTACAGTGGGGAGGTGCAATCTGTCAGCCTATCAGCAGCGCACACACGGAGCAAAGTGCTTTTTTTCACACAAGCAAGGGCATGTGTCATTGGCAGTGTATGTCACATTTCCTTGCCCTATAAGACCAAGCCATTTTCCCCGTCGCCACCATTTTCTCACTGCTGCAGCTGCGTATTAGATGGCACCGCTGTTACTGTGTGCGCTATACCTTGTTAATTTCAAGCCAATTTTCACACAAATGTACAGATAGCTTGGGAGTAGGGAATAGTTGTGATTGCAGTCCTTTTAAGGACTAGGTTACAGCATTTCCTACGACTTTTATCAGGCAGGTCTGTGCTCTTAAATAGATAGATTGTGGGAGTAAAGACTAATTGTAATTGCAGTCCTTTTCAGGACTAGGTTACATCAGTTCCTATCAGTTTTTGCCAGGCAGGTCTGTGCCAGTGCTGTGCAAGTTTTTTTCACAGCATTTGGCTGAATCTAGCAAAGCTAATCCTTTTTGGCCTATTGCAGAGTGTGTTAGTCAGTGGAGTAGCCTATCTGTGTTGCAAGATATACCACCTGTGTATAGAATACCAATTTTTTTACTGCACCTAGTGAAGTAAAATCTTTTGGGCATAGCATCATTCTATTAGTCCATCTATACTGACCTCCATCAGGTTGCAAATTGAATATAATTTTTTTCTGCATCTAGCTCTGAAAAAATATTTGAGCTTCTAGCAGTGTGTGGGACTTGTTCTATTAGTCCATCTATACTGACCTCCATCAGGTTGCAAACTGAATATAATTTTTTTCTGCATCTAGCTCTGAAAAAATATTTGGCCTTCTAGCAGTGTGTGGGACTTGTTCTATTAGTCCATCTATACTGACCTCCATCACGTTGCAAATTCAAAATAATTTTTTGTCTGCATCTAGCTCTGAAAAAATATTTGGCCTTCTAGCAGTGTGTGGGACTTTCTCTATTAGTCCATCTATACTGACCTCCATCAGGTTGCAAATTAAAAATAATTTTTATCTGCATCTAGCTCTGAAAAAATATTTGGCCTTCTAGCAGTGTGTGGGACTTTCTCTATTAGTCCATCTATACTGACCTCCATCAGGTTGCAAATTAAAAATAATTTTTGTCTGCATCTAGCTCTGAAAAAATATTTGGCCTTCTAGCAGTGTGTGGGACTTGTTCTATTAGTCCATCTATACTGACCTCCATCAGGTTGCAAACTGAATATAATTTTTTTCTACATCTAGCTCTGAAAAAATATTTGGGCTTCTAGCTGTGTGTGGGACTTGTTCTATTAGTCCATCTATACTGACCTCCATCAGGTTGCAAACTGAATATAATTTTTTCTGCATCTAGCTCTGAAAAAATATTTGGCCTTCTAGCAGTGTGTGGGACTTGTTCTATTAGTCCATCTATACTGACCTCCATCAGGTTGCAAACTGAATATAATTTTTTTCTGCATCTACCTCTGAAAAAATATTTGGGCTTCTAGCTGTGTGTGGGACTTGTTCTATTAGTCCATCTATACTGACCTCCATCAGGTTGCAAATTGAATATAATTATTTTCTGCATCTAACCCAGCCAATAGTTTTGGCCTAATACCACAGTTTGGCCACTCAGCTCTGCTCGGTTCCCATCCATTGTTTTTTTGTGCAAACAACTCCAGAGTTGTGAATTAGTTAACCACCAAAATGAGTGGAAAAAGGCCTGCTGCTGGTGGAAAGGGGAATAGGCGTGTTGGGAAGGGGAAAAAAGGTTGTGTCCGTGGGGTAGGTGTTAAAGCAACAGTAACATCTGCAGAAGAAAGACCATCTTCCAGCCAAACTAAAATGTCTACTTCTTTTAGCGGACAATGTCATAAGATCCCTTTCTTACGGCCACGCCAATCGCTACAAATTCCAGATGAGGCACAAAAACAGCAGGTGCTTCAACGGATATCAAGTGTTCCTTTAAGTGGGCTCTCCTCCACATCAACTTCAACATCACAAATACTCCAGTCCTCAAAGGTGTCACCCCAATCGCACTTGCTTCCTCACAGCTCCCAAATCTCCAGCTGCCCGTCTGAGTATGAGGTAGAACAGATGGTTGAGTCTGCAGAGCTGTTTACTCATACTATAGCCTGGGAATCAGAGGTCGACTCCAGCGCTTTTGTGAATCCAGACGAGGAAATGATCTGCACTGATGCCCAAAATCTTTATGAGTCGGATCCAGGACCAGACGCAGAAGGTTCTGACCATAATGTAGACCCTCATTCCCAAACTGTAACTCCTGTTGGTGGAGACAATGAGGAAGATGATGATGAGACTCAAATATCTGATTGGAGCGACCACTATAGTTTTTTGTCAGGGCAGGAACAGGTTGGCTCTGAGGACGACGGGTGTGATAGCGCACAGGGTGATGATGAGGTTGGAGATCCCACTTACTGTCAACCCACAGTCAGCCAAGAGATGAGGTCAACAGAGGAGGTGGAGGAGGATGCTAGTGACGACGAGGTCAGGTTGCGCCTTCCTGTAGAGAGACGTAGTACTGGAAGCACGTCAACAACTGCATCCTCAAACACAACTCTGCCTCTCACCACAAGTCGTGGTGGCTCTTCAGGTCGCATGGGTGCTAAGCCTTGCATAGCCTGGGCATTTTTTCCGATCGATAAAGATGACCCAACTCGTGTTATCTGTAACATTTGTCAGAAAAAGCTAAGTAGAGGCCAAAAAATACATAGTTTGAGTACTTCATGCATGAACCGGCACATGGACATGAAGCATAAGTTGCAGTGGGAAGCTCACTGTGCTACAATGCGGCCTAGCCGCCGGGCCAACCACCGTCTGCCATATCTTGTGCATCCGCGGCCTCTTAATCCTCTGTGACTTGGGGGGACAGCAGTCACACCTGTTTTGGGGCGCAGACCTGCCACCTCTTTACCCGCAACAGCCAGCGTGATTGGCAGGTCATCATTTTCTTTGGAGGTGGTAACACCAGCTGGTGTTGAGTGCTGTCCGACATCGATAGCACCACCTTTGGATCAAGGCAACCTAACATGTCCGCCTGCATCTTCCTCACAGACCGGCAGTTTGCCGGGGACACCCTTATCAACCCCGTCTAAGCACAATAGCCAGCCCTCGGTCCCTCAGATGTGGACAAGTAAAAGACCATTTCCTCCTAGCCATGAGAAAGCTAAGAGGTTGAATTTCACCATCTGCAAGCTCTTGGCTACAGAAATGCTGCCTTTCCGCCTGGTGGACACAGAGGATTTCCGAGACCTTATGTCCGTAGCAGTGCCCCAGTACCAGATGCCCAGTCGGCACTACTTCTCAAAGAAAGGTGTGCCTGCGCTCCACCAGCATGTCGCACACAACATCACCGCTTCTTTGAGAAACTCTGTGTGACAGGGTGCATTTCACCACAGACACTTGGATGAGTAGGCATGGACAGGGGCGTTACATGTCGCTGACTGGGCACTGGGTAACTATGGTGACAGCAGGACAAGGGGCAGCTGTCCAAGTCTTGCCGTCCCCACGAGTTGTGCGTCAATCCTCTTTATCTCAAAGTTCCTCCACTGCTTCTGCCTCCTCAACCTTCTCTCGGTCCTCCACCTGCACCCAAAGCCTGTCTGGTCATGCCACAAGCTTTCTAACTGCGCAGAAGGGATCCTGCACACCTCCTTACTATGCTGGCAGTAGGGCTCAACGTCATCAGGCGCTTTTTACTTTGAAATGTCTGGGAAATGTGAGTCACACAGCTGAGGAGTTGTGGTCAGCTCTGGAGAACCAATTTCATGAATGGTTGTCTCCACTGGACCTGAAACCAGGGAAGGCCGTGTGCGACAATGCTGCAAACCTGGCTGCGGCCCTTTGCCGGGGCAATGTCACACACGTGCCTTGTATGGCTCACGTGTTGAACCTGGTTGTCCAGCAATTTTTAGCCCACTATCCCTGACTAGATGGCCTTCTGCAGAGGGCACGGTCGCTGTGTGCTCACTTCCGCCATTCGCATCCCGCAGCTCAGCGACTTACATCTCTACAGAAGTCGTTAGGCCTGCCACTTCACCGGCTAAAATGCGATGTGCCTACCCGGTGGAATTCAACTCTGCACATGTTGCAGGGACTGTGGCAGCACCGACAAGCCCTGGTGCAATACGTTCTGACGTATAGCCTGGGCCAACGAGATCCAGAGGTGGGGAAAATCACGCAGGAGGAGTGGTCTCAGATCAGGGACTTATGCACCCTTCTGCACAGTTTTGAAATGGCGACGAAGATGTTTAGTGCTGACGATGCCATTATCAGCATGACTATTCCGGTGATTTACATGCTGGAGCACATGTTAAACAGAATTCGGAGTCAGGTGGTGGCACAAGAGGAGGTGGAGGAAGTAGAGGAGGAGGAGTTGTATGCGGAAGGGCTAACATCTGCAAGGTCCAGACGGTCGGCAGCACCAAGGCGGCAGGCATGTGAGGGTGGGGGAGATGGTTTTACCAGGGCGCATGGTAGCAGCCAAACTAGTGAGGAAGGTGCAGGAGCCCAGGAAGAAGTGGAGGACGAACTGATGGAAGACTCATCAGATGAGGGAGACCTTGATCACATTTCTGTTGTGCGAGGTTGGGGGGAGAGGACAGAGGAAGGAAGCATGATTGTTACCTCGCCACCAACACAACAGGGACTTGGTGCTCCTGGATGCGCAACACACATGAGTGCCTTCCTGCTGCACTACCTGCAATATGACCCTCAAATTGTGAGAATTAGAAATAATCCTGACTACTGAGTTGCCACACTGTTAGATCCCCGGTACAAAAGTAAATTTGCAGAAATTATTCCTGCCATAGAAAGGGATGCACGCATGCAGGAGTATCAGCAGAGACTGTTGCAGAATCTTACATGTGCTTTTCCACAAAACACCAGTGGTGCACGTAGTGAATCTCTCAGTTCCAACTTGCCAACCGTGGGACCGTCGAGTGTTCAGCACTCAAACCATAACAGAACCACAGTATCTGCTGGTAACATCAATTTTGCGGAATCATTTCACCACTTTTTTAGCCCATCCTTTGCAAGGCCACAGGAGACAAGAAGTCTGACACATAGTCAACGCCTAGAGACGATGGTACAGGAGTATCTCCAAGTAAACATTGAAGCCATGACTGTGTCACTGGACCCTTGCTCTTTTTGGGCTTCCAATCTGGATAAATGGCCGGAGCTAGCCACTTATGCCTTGGAGATCTTGTCATGCCCCGCAGCCAGCGTTCTGTCTGAACGTGTGTTCAGCGCTGCTCGTGGTGTGCTGACAGATAAGCGCACGTGGCTCTCCACTGATAATGTAGACAGACTCACGTTCATAAAGATGAACAAATCATGGATCCGAAATGACTTTTCTACCCCTGTGTCATCCTGGGGAGAGTAAAAGCTTGATGATTGGTTAAAATCACCTCACCAACCGTTTTAAGCTTTCAAATTACTAATCATGTTTATCTGTATCTTGGCTGGAAAATAATTTGGGCTTTGTAGCTGTGTGCAGCACTGATTCTATTAGGCCATCTATAATAAGCTCCACCAGATTTAAAATTACTAATCATGTTTATCTGTATCTTGGATGGAAAATAATTTGGGCTTTGTAGCAGTGTGCAGTACTGATTCTATTAGGCCATCTATACTAAGCTCCACCAGATTTAAAATTACTAATCATGTTTATCTGTACCTTGGCTGGAAAATAATTTGGGCTTTGTAGCAGTGTGCAGCACTGATTTATTAGGCCATCTATACTAAGCTCCACCAGATTTAAAATTACTAATCATGCTTATCTGTACCTTGGCTGGAAAATAATTTAGGCTTTGTAGCAGTGTGTAGCACTGATTCTATTAGGCCATCTATACTAAGCTCCACCAGATTTAAAATTACTAGTCATGTTTATCTGTATCTTGGCTGGAAAATAATTTGGGCTTTGTAGCAGTGTGCAGCACTGATTCTATTAGGCCATCTATACTAAGCTCCACCAGATTTAAAATTAATAATAATTTTTAGTTGCATCAAGCCCGGAAAATAATTTTGGGGCTCCGAGATGCGCAAGACACATAAGTGCCTTCTTGCTGCACTACCTGCAACATGACCCTCATATTGTCAGAATTTGAAGTAATCCTGACTACTGGGTTGCCATACTCTTAGATCCCCCAAACTTTTCGATCAACCTTTTCATTTTAATAACGACCAAAAAAAGGGTAATTTTTGAAATTATAAGCATTAGCAGGTTATTAGAAACTGAAATCAAACAGTTTTCAACTCAAAACTTTATTCTAGGTGAT
The DNA here is from genome assembly GCF_046119375.1 of Phyllobates terribilis. Taxonomy (NCBI): domain Eukaryota; kingdom Metazoa; phylum Chordata; class Amphibia; order Anura; family Dendrobatidae; genus Phyllobates; species Phyllobates terribilis. Next base: position 594,864,411 of record NW_027362765.1, on the reverse strand, counting down.
GTTACATTTTCACATAGGACCCCTTGTTCGAAAGGAGCTTCTGAACTCTCTCGTCCATTGAATTTGTCAGGTTTTGAATGGTTTCTGCTTCAATTGTTTTGCATGAGGACAGAATACCCTCCCAGAGCTGTTGCTTAGATGTGAACTGCCTCCCGCCATCATAGACACTCCTTTTGATGATGCTCCAGAGGTTCTGAATGGGGTAGAGGTCAGGGGAGCATGGGGGTCACACCATAAGTTTGTCCCCTTTTATGCCCATATCAGCCAGAGATGCAGATGTTTTATGTGCAGCATGAGATGGTGCATTATCATGCATAAAAATGATCTTGCTGTGGAATACACGGTTCTTCTTCTTGAACCATGGCAGGAAGTGCTGTTTGAGAAACTCCACATACATTATGGAGTTCATCTTTACCCCTTCAGGGATCCTAAAGGGGCCGACAATCTCTCTCCCCATGATTCCAGCCCAAAACATTACTCCACCTCCTCCTTGTTGGCACTGTAGCCGTGTTTGCATGCGGTGTCCATCAATCAGCCATCTTCCACTCCATCCATCTGGACCATCGAGCGTTGCATGGCACTCATCCATGAACAAAACAGTTTTGAAATCAGTCTTCATGTAATGTTTGGCCCACTGGAGCCGTTTCTGCTTGCGTTAAGTCGATAGAGGAGGTCGACAGGATGGCGTATGCACAGCTGCAAACCTCTGAAGGACCCTGCATCTTGTTGTTCGGGGGACGTTGGAGGCACCAGCAGCTTCAAAAACTTGTCTGCTGCTATGACAAGGCTATTTTGCCGCTGCTCTTTTAACCTGACGTAATTGCCTGTAGGAAAGAGTCCTCAATTTGCCCTTATCAGCACGCACACGTGTGTACTGTGAATCAGCTACATACTTCTTGATTGCCAAGACACTTCATCCTGATCATCGCACAATGTTGATTGTAGTCATGCCTTGACCTAAACACTCCACAATTTGTTGCTTCTCAGCAGCCGACACATCCTTTTTTTTCCCATTTTGGCAGAAAATGTAGGCTGCTTAAAAATGTGGGACAGCCTTCTTAAGTAGTCTTGCCTTTCATTGGACACACCTGCCAAACTAATTAGCACAGGTGTCTGCAATTGCTTACAGTGATATAAAGAGCCCTGACACACATCACCATCAATGAGTTTAACTGACAAACAAACAAATTCTTCCCTTATCACTCCTAAACACTTTTTGCATAATAATTTGTAACACAGTGTACATGTGCTTTTCCACAAAACACCAGTGGTTCACGTAGTGAATCTTACAGTTCTAACTTGCCAACCGTGGTCTGTATGGAGTTGTTCAATAAAGGGCCCAAAATTAAGATAACATAGATGGGAGAGGTCTCTATGAATAGGAATTCCTAAGTATTTGATACCCTGTGAGGGCCAGGCAAAGGGAAAGTTGGACTGGATGGAATCCTATATGGATTTGGGGAGGGAGACATCGAGGGCCTCAGACTTCGCTGCATTGATTTTAAAATTTGACCATGTAACAAAGTGATCTATTTCAGCCATAACAGCATGGATGGATATATGTGATTCAGTGATATATACTAGGACATCATCAGCAAATAGAGAGCACTTGTACTCGGTGCCTCCCACCTCAATCCACCTAATATTGGGGTTATGGCGAATTGATGAGAGCAGGTGCTCCGTCACTAGGATGTATAAGAGAGGGGACAGAGGACATCCCTGCCTTGTCCCATTGGTGATTGTGAAAGGTGATGAAAATGTTCTGATGCAACCCCTAGGCCTTGGGACACCCGGAGCCGGACCCTTTTTGGTGGATGCTGGTGGTTGTAGTCTCCGTGGCGGCGACCCGATTCCGTGGCTCAGGGCGGTCAAACCAGTGGCGGAACTATTTATGTGGTTTTGATGTTTAAATGTCCGACTACGCCACCCGTGGATTGCGGTCAGAGTGAACCGCCGCTGCAGGGCAGACCGCTGAGGCTGGTGTTGTGGGTGCAGCAGAGCGTAGCATAACTCCCCACGGTAGGAGTATAGCTTCAGGGCAGTGTATGCGGAGGATGGGGGTGATGGTGCAGGGCAGCAGCAGTAACGACACGGAGTCAGTGATGCAGTCCAGGGCCTTTACTCACAGTTCTTATTATCCAGACCACGTCTGCAGGTAACGGCTGCCCACGTCGTACTGTGCTCACCAGGTGAGGGGCTCAGACAACTCCCAGATAACTTTGGAGCGCTTCACAGGACCCCCTTTGTGTGTCCTTTGTCTGGCCTTTCTTACCAACCCTTCTGTCCGGCTGCCTCGGGCCTCCTCTTGGTAAACTTGGCGCCAGTTTCCCTGACCCTATGTGGTGCCTTCCTAGCGGGTGTAGCGAGGGGCTGCTCCACATAAAATGTCACAGCCTCCGGTTTCTAGCTGAGGGTCGTTTCCTGCCTCCACTAGTTTCGGGGACCGGTCTCCCCCTTGGGCCTGACCCCTCCACGCAGGTGGATTCGGGCGTGCGGTGGAGACTCGCCCGTTCGCACCCCTGGGATCCCTTCGTTCCTCATTCCTGGAGCCTTCTCCGCTCCTCTTCCTTCCTTCTCCCTCTTCCAGGCCTGGGCCTCTGTTACTAGGCCCGCCTCCGGAGCAGAGCTCATGCAGAGCCCCTGCTCCCTGTTACTTCTGCTCAGACTTCTCTGCACTGAACTAAGATGGTGCCCACCTTTTATACTCCCTTCTCAATGCACCCAGGAACTGCTTCCTCCCTGCTCCTGCACTACAGGGTTCCCCTTCCTCAGTGTTCCCTCCCCCCACTCCAGCCAGGGACAGGGACTGTCGTGCCCATCTCAGGGGCATATAGGTCGCCCTGCCCCACGGCAATGTGGTGTAATGCATGCAGGTGTCGGGTCCTGATCCACACTCCATCCTTACCTGAGAGTGAGATATCACACCTCTGGGTGAGGTGCAATACCTCTGTAGCAACCGAGCCCTCAGGGTGCTACAGTTCCATTTATCTTCAGCCTAGGTGACGTATTGCGATACAGGGCCGTGATTTTGGCTATAAAAGGGTCCCCTAGACCCCTACCCCAAGCTTTTTAAGAGAATCATATATGGCGTGCCAGGAGACTCTATGGAATGCTTTCTCAGCATCCAACGAGAGTATCTAATTATAAATTTTTAACTGCATCTAGCCCAGGAAATACTTTGTGCCTAGTAGCAGTGTCTGCTAGTCAGTGGATTATCCCGGTTGTTAAGCAAGCTACACCACCTGTAGTTTGGACACTTAATTTTTTCAAAGGAAATGCTTCGGGACCACGGGATACTCAGTGAAGAGCATCAGGAGGCACTCCAAGGCATAGGGGCTGGGACTGGCAGTAGGATGCCTTGCGGTGGACAGCCGAGCTCGATCCTTATAAAAGCTTTTTAACTGCAGCAGCTTTAGTGGACACTACTGGAGCTGGAATTACGCGGCTGCTGGCATGAGACTTGCCCTCCAATAGATCCTTGTAAATGGATTTAAAGTGTATTCATTCAAATTAGAGAGACAATTTAAATTAAAAAGCTTAGAGCTGCCTCCACCACAGGGGGGCTCGCTCAACCCACCAGCGGACAGGCACCAGTATTGGGAGAGGGGGGCTGGCCGTCAGGGTTCACCGCGGCTCTGGCACAAACCCGGCGACCCAGAGGTGGCACGGGCAGGAGCGGACTGGCCGTGTCGGCTTCTCACTTTTTGGATTTTAGAAGGGCATGATATGCCTATATCTGTGTCTCCCCCTCCTTTTACTCCTCCACCTCTTTTCTTTTCGCATGACTATATGTACTTGCCACTTTTCCATGTGTTAGTTGTGTCTTCTGAGCAGTTTGTCAGCTTTTGGACACCTTTGAAGGTGTTTTCCATGTGTTTCTATGTGTTTTTGTTTGCCAGCCATTGGTTTTAACGGTGTTCGAAAGTGTTCGACAATCAGTTCGACGAACAGTTCGGCGAACACACGGGTGTTCGACGAACCGAACCGAGCTCGAACACTACGGGGGTGGCTCAACACTAATCTTAATGACAACCCAGAACATCCTAATGACCCTAAACAAAAGTTCACATACCCTGGTGATTTTGGCCTGATTATATGCACAGAATTTGACACAAATGGGTTTGAATGGCTGCTAAAGGTAACATCCTCACCTGTGACCTGTTTGCTAGTTATCAGTGTGTGTGCATAAAAGCTGAGTGAGTTTCTGGGATCCAGACAGACTCTTGCATCTTTCATTCAGCCATTGATGTTTCTGGATTGTGAGTTGTGGGGAAAGCAAAAGAATTGTCAACGGATCTACGGGAAAAGGTAGTTGAACTGTATAACACAGGAAAAGGATACAAAAAAATATCCAAGAAATTGATAATGCCAGTCAGTAGCGTTCAAACTGTGATTAACAAATGGAAAATCAAGGGCTCTCTAAAAACCAAACCACTTTCAGGTAGACCAACAAGAATTTCGGCCACAACTGCCAGGAAAATTGTTCAGGATGCAAAGAAAAACCCACAAATAACATCAGCGAAAATTCAGGACTCTCTGAAAACTAGCGGTGTGGCTGTTTCAAGATGCACAATAAGGAGGGACTTGAATAAAAATGGGCTGCATGGTCGAGTCACCAGAAGAAAGCCATTACTGCGCAAATACTACAAAGTATCTCGCCTATAATACGCCAAACAGCACAGAGACAAGCCTCAAAACTTCGGGAACAAGGTAATTTGGAGTGATGAGATCAAAATTTAACTTTTTGGCCACAATCATAAATGTTACATTTGGAGAGAGGTCAACAAGGCCTATAATGAAAGGAACACTATTCCTACAGTAAAGCACGGTGGTGGATCGCTGATGTTTTGGGGATGTGTGAGCTACAAAGGCACAGGTAAAAGTGGAAGGAAAAAGTGGAAGGAAAGATGAATGCAGCACGTTATCAGCAAATACGGGAGGCAAATTTGCACTCATCAGCCCGTAAGCTGCGCATAGGATGTACTTGGACGATACCACATGACACAGTAATAAGAAATGGGGTATGTGAACTTGTGATCAGGGTCATTTGGATGTTTTTGGTTGTCATTAAGATTTAAAAAGAGAAAACACAGTAGTTTGACAATAAATGGCTTCACCCAACCAATATCCATGAGTGGAGAAAAGGTTTTTTGTTATCATTCATATTCTCTGAAACAAAGCCAAGAAACGAAAAATAATTCTGCCGGGGTATCTAAACTTTTGAGCACAACTGTATATTATATATATATATATATATATATATATATATATATATATGTATATATATATATATATATATATATATATATATATACACACAGTATATACACTGCACACAAATATTTATATATATAAAAATACAGTATATATACTGTTTTTAGTGTCAGGTGAGATAGGTGACACATTTCAGTCCAGCAAATGAATATTATATTAAACAAAAACTCTGAGAAACAGATTTTCTCATTCTAGTCCCCCGCTGTCACATCAGCTGTGTCAAACCCACGCTTTCATTTGTTAAGGAGAATTACCATGGAAACTGAAGCCTTGGGAACTACATGTAGATTAGTCAGAAGTATGACTTGGGTAGAACGAGCCAGCCTGGCTCCCCCACACATAAGGGATGCTCCCTTGTAGGAAAGGTTTTCTGATTTTTGTTAGCTGGAAGGAGAGGCTGATAGCTGCCATGTTGCGTGGGAATTGACTAACACTTTAAAATCCTCAACTTCATTCCCCCTAATTCCACAGAGCTTTTCATTTTGCAACAACAACAAAATACCTGCAGTATATTTATGAAAAATGTTTTACTACGGTGATCAAACAAAAACATGTCCTCTGAAGAATTTGTAAAATTGTGTATTATTGTTAATTATCCCTTCTGTTTATTTGCAAATCCGCTAAAAGTATAAATCTGTAATTCCATCATCTCATTATTAACAGAGTTGCAAGAAATTAGGAGAAAAGTGTATTTTTTTTGAATTATTAGAAATAGCTTCAACAATTGTAGTTTCCAATCCAACCATTAATTTGATTAGAATGACAGACTCTTACAGGGCGTCAATCCCAGCTCGGACGCTTTGTGGGGCCTTGCACTAACTATTCATCTTGCCAACGCTCCAGAGATAGGCAGAGTTGATTTAAACTGCTGATTACTATGGAAGGCCCCTGACACACAAAGCAATTTTCTGCTGACAGCGGCACTCTGTCCGATGTTTGCCGCAGACATAGTGACTATTGGCCAGGCTAGCACTCCATTGCCATCTATCCCAATAGCACTAGAAGATATCCCACCTGCCCCCCACCTAGCTAATCTCCTAACTGGATTGGTGGGAAGGTAGTTGAAGGAGAATATGATAGGTATTGGCAATGCCAGAAAGGTATTGTTTTATTCATACCTATGATATGTCAACACCTATGTATTTCTTTGCCGGTTACAGTTAACTCGAGTTATTGTGTGTGAGCAACTAGGACCAGCAGAAGTAGCTAAATCTATGTCTTCCCCTCAGTGGGGTACATTATAATAGTCTATTTCTATCAGTGAACATCCCCTTGGCGGATCATTATTGGCACTGGACCAGTGTTGGCATTGTGAAACTATAAGAACAAATTATTTGAGGTGTTTGTTTACATTATAATATACAAGGGGCATATGGCGTTCTGATAATAATGATAACAGATTTCTAAACTATGCTATGTGCAAATGCTTTTCTCATGTAATTGCCATGCTGTTATTACCGTATGTTATTTTAAGCCTCCGTTTACATCTGTAATGGAGATTCTGTTCCAAAGTCCACCATTTCGAATGAAAATATAGCGCAGCTTGCTGACCAGTGAAATGAACGACACCAAGACGAATACTGTACAAACCATATTATAGTCAATTGGGTCATTTTTTGTTCTTTTATTGTTTTTTTATTCATTGTGAGATGGATTCATCCCCAGCATGAAGTCAGCTTTCAAGCAAAGAGATGTTAGAGCTCCAAGAACTTGTCAGAGAGCGTGTCGAATTAATGTACAGATAGTCAATGTCTAGCAAGAAGTCTTCAGACTAAGCTGTTTGAGTCAATATGATTGAGAGGATTCAGACTAATACAAGAGAAGCAGTAGATGGGAAGGGCTGAGCTGTAGACAGAGATCTGAGTAACGTCATAGAGAGATTCTGTACCATGCGACAAGTTACGACCATTCACAAGCTTAACTTGAAACGCAAGGCCATTGGAGATATTGTGTTAAATTTAGTGAAATGTTGTAAACTTGATGAACTCTGTTCGACCAGGGCCATATTAACCAATGACGGGGTTCCTAGACTTTCAGATATTTTGTGCTCCTTCTTACACTTCAATCTTTCACCTTAATACAGCTAACACCCTGAATCTGATAAAGTAGCTACTAAATCATATATGCTAGACGGTATATAGTATTTTATCCCATATAGCCCTATTAATAATACCTGTTTTGGTTGGTCCACTGGCTGTGGGAACATTAAAACACTCACTATTAAGGGCACAAGTAACAGCGACTCAAGCAAAAAAAAAAAAGATGGGTTTCTAGTCACTTCAGGGAAATTAAGATTCAACAGTCACCCTTATGAATGATACGTCCCTGGATCAACCTACAAGCCTGCCAAACAAACATTAATATATTAAAGAAGCACTCCTGTCAAACGTTTTATCCTCTTAATATATTGCAATCATCATATTATATAGCACTATATATTTACAATTGCTCATTTTGCTCTTCTACCCAGCTAATTCTTCTTTTTTTCCATTAGGTCTATGTCATCACATGATTAGAAACTGACTAGCTGAATCAATCTAAGTTCTATGAAGAAACAGGAAGTCAATTTTTCCTGCATGAGTCATGAGTCACTGCAAAAGTCCATTGCAGGGAGTAGGAGCAGAGAGCTGGGTCAGGAGTTGAAGAGGGGAATGATTTTTGCAGGTAAAATAGACTTCCTGTTTCTAAATAGAGCAGAGAAAACAGAAGAATCAACTTGCAATATCTTAAGAGGATAAAAACTTTGATGGTAGTGCTTCTTAAGCAAAAATATTGTTATTTTATTAGACAAGGATTATTATACCACCATGTCTACTGAGAGAGAGATATATTCTTCCACCCCACATACCTTATTCCATGATGAAAACCTCCATCTGCCTGTTTAAAGGGATTAATGTGCTATTAAAGGACAGATGAGAGAGGCTAAAAAGCTACCAGACCTTGCAATATTGTAGAACTTGCTCTTGGTAAAATGTAAGAAGAAACAAGGAGGCCAGAGCTGATGTTCATAGAAGAGGATGGATCAGCTTCAAGTAGTGATGAGCGAGCACTAAAATGCTCGGGTACTCGTTGCTCGGTTTGAGCAAATTGGAATACTCGGGTGCTCGACCCGAGCAACGAGCCCAATGTAAGTCTATGGGAAACTCAAGCATTTTTCAGGCGGCTCCCCCCGGCGGTCTGCAGAGGGCCTAAAAATTGCCCAAATCGATGGGAACAGTGCTCAAATGACATGGGGACAGCATGGGGAAGACCCCTGGAAGCATTTCTGACTCCCAGGTCACTTCTGTCAACAACGTTGTTAGAGGTATTACGCCACTTTTACGGACTCACAATAAAACATACCAAAACGAAACCAAAATGGATTTTCCTGGGAAATATGTTAAGGAACATCCTTTCCATGACATGTACAATGTATATAAAGCAAAATAAATAACCAATAACAAAAATACTCCTCCACACTAAACTTCAGGAAGGCAAATTTCCAGCGGTTAAGAGATGATCTTAGTGCAATAAACTGGGACGATATCCTGAGACATAAAACTACACAAACCAAATGGGAGACATTTATCAACATCCTGAATAGGACCTGTGTACAATATATACCCTATGGGAATAAACATGCTAGAAATAGGAGGAAACCACTATGGCTAAATAGAGCTGTAAGGGGCGCAATAAGTGACAAAAAGAAAGCATTTAGAGAACTAAAGCAAGTAGGTAGTGATGAGGCATTAAATAAATATAGAAAATTAAATAAATTATGTAAAAACCAAATCAAGGCAGCAAAGATTGAGGCAGAGAGAATCATTGCCAGAGAAAGTAAAAATAACCCCAAAATATTCTTTAACTACATAAATAGTAAAAAACTAAAAAATGATAGTGTTGGCCCCCTTAAAAATAGTCTGGGTGAAATGGTGGATGAGGATGAGGAAAAAGCCAATATGCTAAATGATTTTTTTTCAACCGTATTTACACAAGAAAATCACATGACAGAAAACATGATTAGTGATAACAAAAATTCTCCAGTAAATGTCACTTGCTTAACCCAGCAGGAAGTACGGCGGCGTCTAAAAATCACTAAAGTTGACAAATCCCCGGGCCCGGATGGGATACACCCGCGAGTACTGCAGGAATTAAGTAACGTCATAGATAGACCATTATTTTTAATCTTTAAAGATTCCATAATAACAGGGTCTGTACCACAGTACTGGCGTATAGCAAATGTGGTGCCAATATTCAAAAAGGGGACAAAAACTGAACTTGGAAATTATAGGCCGGTAAACTTAACCTCTACTGTGGGTAAAATCCTGGAGGGTTTCCTAAGAGATGCTATACTAGAGTATCTGAAGAAGAATAACCTCATGACCCAATATCAACATGGGTTTACAAGGGACCGTTCCTGTCAAACTAATCTGATCAGTTTTTATGAGGAGGCAAGTTCTGGACTGGACCAAGGAAATGCAGTGGATGTTGTGTATATGGACTTTTCAAAAGCTTTTGATACGGTTCCACACAAAAGGTTGATACATAAAATGAGAACAATGGGGATAGGGGAAAATATATGTATGTGGGTTAAGAATTGGCTCAGTGATAGGAAACAAAGGGTGGTTATTAATGGAAAACACTCAGACTGGGTCTCAGTTAACAGTGGGGTACCACAGGGGTCAGTATTGGGCCCCCATCTTTTTAACATATTTATTAATGACCTTGTAGGGGGCATACAGAGTAATATTTCAATATTTGCAGATGACACTAAACTCTGCAGGGTAATCAATACAGAGGAGGACAATTTTATATTACAGGAGGATCTATGTAATCTAGAAGCTTGGGCTGATAAATGGCAAATGAGCTTTAATGGGGATAAATGTAAGGTAATGCACTTGGGCAGAGGAAATAAAATGTATAATTATATGCTTACTTGTAAAACACTGGGCAAAACTGTAACTGAAAAAAACCTGGGTGTAGTGGTGGACGACAAGCTCACGTTTAGTGGCCAGTGTCAGGCTGCTGCTGCAAAGGCAAATAAAATAATGGGATGCATTAAAAGAGGCATAGATGCTCATGAGGAGAACATAATTTTACCTCTATACCAGTCATTAGTGCGACCACACTTAGAATACTGTGTACAGTTCTGGTCTCCGGTGTATAAGAAAGACATAGCTGAACTAGAGCGGGTGCAGAGAAGAGCGACCAAGGTTATTAGAGGACTGGGGGGTCTGCAATACCAAGACAGGTTATTACACTTGGGGTTATTTACTGTGGAAAAAAGAAGGCTTAGGGGTGATCTTATTACTATGTACAAGTATATGAGGGGACAGTACAAAGACCTTTCTACTGATCTTTTTACTCTGAGGCCTGAGACTGGGACAAGGGGGCATCTTCTACGTCTGGAGGAAAGAAGGTTTAAACATAATCACTGACGGGGATTCTTTACTGTAAGAGCAGTGAGACTATGGAACTCTCTGCCGCATGATGTTGTAATGAGTGATTCACTGTTAAAATTTAAGAAAAGTATAATATTACAGGTTATAAATACTAGATTCCTTGATAGGGCGTTGATTCAGGGAACTAGTCTGATTGTCGTATGGAGTCGGGAAGGAATTTTTTTGCCCAATGTGGAGCTTAGTGTTTGCCACATGTTTTTTTTTGCCTTCCTCTGGATCAACAAGTTAGGCTATGGGTTGGACTAGATGGACTTAGTCTTCATTCAACCTTAAAAAACTATGTTACACCTTGGGCTATGTTCACACGTAGCGTTTTTCATGCGTTTTTGCACTTTTGCATTGCTTTCAACCAAGATAAATGCATTCATCAGGAAATTTCATTTTAACATTTTACAACCTTATCTGGCCATGTGTTGTGTGACACATCATCAGACACATGCATACAGTGCTGAAAAGTCATGGGAAGAGCATGGGGAAGACCTCTGGAAGCATCTCTGACTCCCAAGTCACTGCCTAAAAGTGTGCCCATCATAAGTGATCCTTGGCGCATGCGAAGATGCCTCCCACCATGAACCTGTCATTGCAGACTTGCAACAATTACCGTCCACGTCCTTATCCCACTGCAGCGTTCAGTTGTCCCTACCCCATTCCTTAGATTACAAGTGCAAGTATGCAGGCAGCCAGCCACCCACCCACCCACAGGCTGCAATACTATACTGTCAAATTTTTGACAGCTGCTTGCACTTGAAATCTAGCCTTTTAGGCTTGTGGAGGTGGAAGCTTTTCATAACCTCATGCCGGCGGCAGCCGGGTGTCCATACTCGGTCCCCAGCTGCCACTATATTTCCCGGTATCGCTTCCGCCTTCCACAAGCACGGGTCCCACAACATTACCCGTGCCCTCCCCAGTGCACTTACTGGGAAGGACCGCCTAAGCACAAACACGTGGACAGGTGAATGTGGCCAGGGACGTTACGGAGCCAGTCCACAACTTTTTTTGCTGACAGTTGTATTTAGCTCGGTGAGAGGACTAGCATAAAGGGAATCCCTATCTACCCTGCATGTCATTTCTCACAGGAAGTCCTGTAATGCAGCTTGTTGCAGAAGCAATGGCAGCCCGTCCAACATCAACTCGCCCTTGTCGGTGGTGCTTTAACACACACACATCTTTCTTTGCGCATTTAATTTCTTGAATACAGAGTTGGACAATGGCCTGATCTGTAATGCGGTTTGAGAAATAACATGCATAAGCATGGCCGATCCACATTAAAAAATCAGCCATAGAGTGTCTGGGAACCTTCCCCCACACTTTTCTTAGCCAGGGCTGCTTTTCGGCAGGGTTGGATGGGCCCACCAGAGAACCGGAGACTCCTCCGGCGGGCCCTGGCTTCTCCTTCAGGAGAGTTCATAGTGCCAAGGTGAGGCCATGATGATGATAGAGGCCACCATCTGCTTAGTTTTCTGTTACGTGGAATGCAAGTTCAAGTATGCAGCCAGCCACCCACCCACCCACAGGCCACAACACTAAACTGCCAGATTTCTGGGCAGCTTTTTGCACTTGAAATATGGCCTTTTAGGCTCGTGGAGGCGGAAGCTTTTCACAACCACATGCCTGATGGCTCATGTCCATACTCGGTCCCCAGCCGTCACTATTTCTCCCGGTGTTGTCTCCATCTTCTACAAGCGCAGGTCCCTGAACATTACTGTTGGTACTTTTCTGTGGGAATTTGCTTGCCTCCTACCAGCCTGGAATATTTCCAGCAAACTAAGGTACAACGCCATGGTATTAGCACTGCCCCAGTACCAGTAGCGAAGCCATCCACAATTTCCTTCTCAGGAATATTATTTGGTAGGACTAAGTGGCTGCCCAAATACATTTTCTCACAAAGGAGCTGAAGATAAAGTGGCAGTAGATGCAAGTTTCTCCATCCTGTTAGATATTAGAGGGTGAACGGCAGCAAATTGGATCAGTGGTTAGCACTGAAAACTTGCAGCGCTGGGATCCTGGGTTCAAATCCCAGCAAGGACAACATCTGCATGGACTTTGTATGTTCTCCCCATGTTTGCATGTGTTTCCTCCTCAGTAAAAAAGCAGCCATAGAGTGTCCGGGATCCTTTCCACACGCTTTTCTTAGCCAGATCTGCTTCTTGGCAGGGTTGGACGGTCCCACCAGAAAATCCTCTGGTGTGCCTTGGCTTCTACCTCAGGAGAGTTCATGATAGCGCTAACTTTGCAGCTGCTATGGGGCTCTTGAGCAGTGGAGAAAGGTTAGCCCTCAGAATCAAATCCTCTGATGGGCACAATGTTTTTCAATCTGAAACAGCTTCTCAGTGGGAGTTGTATTTCACCACAGCCATATTCTTTAGCTCGGTGAAAGGACTGGCATATAGGGAAACCGTATCTACCCCAGCTGTCATTTCTCCATCACCAGGTTCCGCCCATTGTCACACACAACCATGCCTGGCTGTATGTTCAGCGGTGAGAGCCACAGACCAGGCTACTGTGTTACAGCTTTCAACAATTCTGCAGCGCTGGGCGGTTTGTCAATTAAGCATTAAGCATGTTATCTGCAGCACAGCCTGTTGCCGCTTGGCCAAGGCATTGCTGCAATGCTGTCAGCTTGTGACTGATGTGGTCATTTCGGAGATGGAGGAGGAGGTGCATGAGCTGACCAATGTGATTACATTGTTGTTAAATTGGTGATGCTGTTTTTTATACTAAAGAAAGATACTATTGTTTTGGGTTTTTTTACGTTTTTTTTTAAGACAAATGCATTCACCGGGGAATGTCAATTTAACATTTTACAACCTTATCTGGCAATGTGGTGTGTGACACATCATCAGACACATCCTGTTTTATTTATGATGGAGGGACTCTGAAAGTCATAAAGCCTATTTTTATAGGGACATCAGACGGCCCTTACTATTCTTAAAAGGCCAGCAGTCGACCCTAGCTATTGTTAGAGAGCCATCAGCCCGCTATGCTTTGTTGTTCCCATTATTAACAAGTGGGTCTCCTATACTGTTATTGCATATCCAGTGACTACAAGGGCTGCCAAAAATTTGGACGCAACCCAATACCCCTTTGAAGAGACATACAGGAGGGTCTCAGTAAAAAAATGTTCCCATTATAAAGGAGCGGGTCTCCTATAGTGATAATGCCCATGCTGTGACTGCAAGGGCTGCCAAAATTTGGGAAAAACCCCACTAAGAATTTAAAGACACATAGAGCAGGGCCACAGTAATGACACATTCCCATTAGAAAGGAGAGAGTCTGCTATACAGTTATAGGGTATGCAGTGAGTCCAACGGCTGACAATTTTAGTAAAAACACCACTAAGAATTTAAAGACACATGGAGCAGGGCCACAGTAACAAGGTATGTCATGTTCCCATTAGAAAGGAAAGGGTCTGCTATATAGTTATAGGGTATGCAGTGAGTCCAACGGCTGACAATTTTAGTAAAAACCCCACTAAGAATTTCAAGACACACGGAGCAGGGCCACAGTAACGAGGTACGACATGTTCCCATTAGAAAGGAGAGAGCCTGCTATACAGTTATAGGGTATGCAGTGAGTCCAACGGCTGACAATTTTAGGAAAAACCCCACTAAGAATTTAAAGACACACAGAGCAGGGCCACAGTAACAACAAATTCCCATTTGAAAGGAGAGAGTCTCCCATAGTGTTGGCCTATGCAGTGAATGCAAGGGCTGCTAAAAATTTGAAGGCACTTCAATGCTCCTTGGAAGAGACGTGGAAGAGGGCCTCATAAAACAAATGCTCCCATTAGAAAGGAGCGGGCCTCCTATACTTGTAATGCCCATGCACTAAGTGTATGGGCTGACAAACATTTACCCCCATGAACATACTGTATAAAACATTTTTTTTATGGGCATCATAAACACCCTTTAAAAAATTAGGTGGGTGCTGCATCACAGACCACGGTCACCCTGGTGATATGGTGGTGGAGGATGAGGAGATGGAGGAGGACAAGAGCAAATAGCCATAATCAGGAAGCGTATATCCATGTGTGAGTGTGAAAGGGTGCATGGGAATACACCTCCCAAGAAAAGAAACTGGATTGGAGTTCATGTTACGCTGCTATCATTCGGTGGATGTTGAGAAGTCTGGCCCAATCCAGCCCTTGTTCATTTTTATAAGAGTCAGCCTGTCAGCATTTTCAGTTGACAGGCAGATGTGCTTATCAGTTATAATTCCACCCGCGGCACTAAATACCCGCTCTGATAAAACGCTGGCGGCAGGGCAGGCCAGGACCTCCAAGGCATAGAGAGCCAGTTCATTCCACGTATCCAGCTTGGATACCCAATAATTAAAAGGCACAGCGGAATCACAGAGGACGTTGGTACGGTTGGCAAGGTACTCCCTCAGCATCTTTCCAAACTTTGCACTCCTTGTGAAAGTACCCTGCGCCTCAGAGCCTGTCCGATGGGAGGGTCTGAGAAAACTCTCCCAGAACTGTGACAGTGTTCCACTGCCTCTGCTGGATTGAAGTTGTGTCTCTCTCGCCTGTACTCCTTGGTTGTCCAACGAAGTGTGCCCTCTGCCGCCAGCGTTTTTAGATGGGAATTTTTTTAATAGTTCCACAACAAGGGCCTTCTGGTACAGCCCAATTTTTGTAGACCTGTCCGCCTTAGGAATTAGAGATATAAAGTTCTCCCTGTAGCGTGGGTATAGAAGTGTCACCAACCAGTAATGAGTGTCACCCAAAATTTTGAGAATGTGAAGGTCATGGGAAAGGCAGCGTAACATAAACTCGGCCATGTGTACCAGACTACTAACAGGCAAGACTTCCGTGTCCTCACTAAGAGGATGACTGACCATGCTCTCCTCCTCCTCTCTGTCCTCTGGCCATCCACGCTGAACAGATGGTATGACAGCTGTGCAGGTAGTACCATCTATAGTGCATAAAACTAGCTCCTGTCCTTCCTCCTCTTCCTCATTGTCACCCAATCCACGTTGGGATGAGATGAGGCTTGGCTGTGTGTAATCACCCTGCATGGTTCCTTGCTCCATCTCATCATGCTCCGCCTGCAATGCATCCTCTTTGATTGTGAGCAGAGAGCGTTTCAAAAGACAGAGAAGCGGGATGGCGTCATCGCCGCTCACCATCTTGGTGGAGTCCTCAAAGTTTTGGAGGATGGTACATATGTCTGACATCCATGTCCACTCCTGAGGTCTTATGTGTGGAGTCTGAACTGAATACTGACGGCCTTGTTGATGCTGGTACTCAACAACTGCCCTCTTCTGCTCACAAATCCTTCCCAACATCTGCAGGGTAGAGTTCCAACGCGAGGGAACATCACACACCAGTCTGTGAGCCGGAAGCTGCAAACGCTGCTGAAACACTGCAAGGGCGGTGGAAGCTGTAGCTGACTTTCTAAAATGGGCACACAGGCGGCATACTTTAACAAGCAGCTCCGGGTAGGATTTGAGAAACCGCTGAACCACGAGGTTAAGCACGTGGGCCAGGCATGGTACGTGTGAGCTCGCCTCGCCTCAGAACTGCCACCAGGTTCCGGCCATTGTCACACACGACCATGCCTGGCTGTAGGTTCAGCGGTGTGAGCCACAGATCTGCCTGCTCTTTCAGAGCTATCCACAACTCTTCAGCATTGTGTGGTTTTTCAGCTAAGCATATTAGCTTCAGCATAGCCTGTTGCCGCTTGGTCGAGGCAGTGCTGCAGTGCTTCCAGCTTGGGACTGATGTGGTCATTTCGGAGATGGAGGCTGAAGAGGAGGAGGAGGCTGAGTAGGATGGGGTGCAGGAGCTGTAGACTGTGGGGGCAACTCTGATTGACCTAGGGCCTGCTATCCTTGGCGTCGGGAGGACATGTTCTGTTCCAAGGTCCGACTGGGTCCTGGCTTCCACTATGTTAACCCAGTGTGCCATCAGTGAGATGTACTGTCCCTGCCCAGAAGCACTTGACCATGAGTCCGTGGTTACGTGGACTTTACCGGTAACTGCGCTGTGGAGAGCACGGCTAATGATGTGGGACACGTGCCTGTGTAATGCAGGGACGGCACACCGGGAGAAATAGTGGCTGCTGGGGACTGAGTACCGAGGGACAGACGCTGCCATCAGGTTGCGGAATGCTTCCGTCTCCACGAGCCTAAAAGGCAACATTTTGAGCGTAAGCAGTCGAGAAATGTGAGAATTTAGTAGTGTGGCCTGTTGGGCGTTGGCTGCATATTTGCGCTTGCGTTCCAAGGACCTGGGTATGAACAACTGAATGCTGCGCTGGGACAAGGACATGGACCTGCTTCCTGATGCTTCTACTTGAGAGTGTGCAACGACAGGTGCAGGGCAAGAGGCATCTTTGCATGCACCATGGTCAGGGGATTTGCTTGCATGCACAACAGCGGAAGAAGCAATGGTGCCACCCGCAGACACTGTTCCTGGACCCTGGGGTTTGGCCCACAAAGTCGGGTGCTTTGCTGCCATGTGCCTGATCATTCTGGTGGTGGTCAGGCTGGTCGTTTTGCCACCCCTGCTGATGCTAGCCTGGCAGGTGTTGCAAATGGCCTTTTTGGGGTTTTCGGCAGAGTCTTTAAAAAACAACCAGACTCGGGAAGACAGAACAGTTGTACTGGCAACTTCCTTCGTGTTGGTGTTATGGGGAACGGTTGCCTGCCTTCTGTCTGCGGCCACCACACTGCTTCTTCCTGCCTGTTGGGGTGCTCTGCCTCCCTCCCCCTGTGTGCTGCTGTCCTCGCTCTGCATGTCCTCCTGCCAGGTTGGGTCAGTTACTATATCATCCACCACCTCGTCTTCCTCTTCCGCACCCTGGTCCTTCTCCTGACTTTCTGGCAATTGTGTCTCATCATCGTCCACCTCTTGTGACACTTTCCCACCGTCGCCTTCGTGTGACCGTGGCTGCTCAAATATTTGGGCATCGCTACATGCGATCTCCTCTTGCCCCGCTACAAGTGGACCGGGCAAGAGGCCTGAATCTATAAATGGAAAAGTGAACAGCTCTTCAGAGTGTCCAAGTGTGGGATCAGTTGTCTCTGGGTACTCGGTATGGTGGGAGGAAGGAGGATCAGGGTGAGGAATATGCGTTCCACACTCACGGCTACTGAGACTTGACCGTGTGGAAGACAGGGTGGTGGTGGTGGTGGCTAAGTGACTGGAAGCATTATCCGCTATCCAACTAACAACCTTCTGACACTGCTCTGGGCTCAATAGTGGTGTGCTGCGGTCCCCTAGAAATTGGGACAGGAAGGTCAGGCGAGAAGATGTGGGTGTTTGTTGTGGCACAATTTCGGCTTGCCCACGGCCTTGTCCTCGGCCTCTGCATGTACCATTACCATCACGTCCAGTTCCCCGTCCCTTGCCACATGCCTTGCCCATTTTAAATGGAGGACAGTATCTTCCACGCTCACTACAAATGACTGAGTTTGGAGAGAATTTATATGTGATCTGTGTGACGGAGAAAACAGAGTTTTAAATACCTGTCCTGTAGGTATGTAGTTTGACCAGCAAACTGCTGTGAATTGGTTCCCTGACACACTGAAAGAAATTTTTAATGGAGGCCAGAAATGACAGTATTTTCTGACAACATATATGTGAGCCGTCTGACGGAGAAAACAGAGTTTTAAATACCTGGCCTGTAGGTAACTATTTTGAACAGCAATCTGGTGTCAATTGCTTCACTGACGCACTGAAATTTTTTTTTAATGGGGGCCAGAAATGGCAGTATTTTCTGAAAACATATATGTGATCCGTGTGACGGAGAAAACACAATTTTAAATACCTGGCCTGTATGTAACTGTTTTGTACGGCAAACCAGTGTCAAAAACTTTGCTGACACACTGAAAAAAAAATTTAATGGAGGCCAGAAATGGCAGTATTTTCTGACAATGTATATGTGAGCCGTGTGACGGAGAAAACACATTTTTAAATACCTGGCCTGTAGGTAACTATTTTGAACAGCAAACTGGTGTCAATTGCTTCACTGACACGCTGAAATTTTTTTTTAATGGAGACCAGAAATGGCAGTATTTTCTGAAAGCGTATATGTAATCTGTGTGACGGAGAAAACAGTTTTAAATAGATGGATTTTTAGCGCTGTAATATGGAAAGGACCTGGCTGTATTCCGCAGTGCCAACAAGCAAATGGCGCAGAAAAAACATGTTCTCTGGATTGATTTTTAAGCAAATAATGAGGATTAAGATGCAAAAAAAATATTCCTAGCCCCTGAGACCTGGGCCTATTTCCAGAAATATCTAACCGCAGCAGCCGACAGAACTGGAATGGAGCATCTTGTGCTATATGCACTGCAGTCTGCTATATACACTGCCTGCCTATACACCCTGCCTGCCTGATATCTCTGCAGATGGATTAGTCCTCAGAAGGACTGTTTGTTAAGATGGATATGTGTAATGTACGGTTTTTCTCCCTACACTACCTAATACACGATCAAATCTCTCCCTGACACAGCAGCAGCTCTCCCTACACTGTCTGATCTGGAGTGACTGTGACGAGCATGGCGGCACCAGGTCTGATATACACCTGATGACGCTGTGCGGCCAGCCAATCACTGTAATGCCCACAACCAACATGGCTACGACATAACAGTGCATGGCAGGCAATCCCTGCATGTTTTTTGGCTCTCTAAAGAGCGCCACAAATGCAGGGAGGGGACTCGAGTTCCCGCCCGAGCAACCCGGAAATACTCGCCGAGCGCCGAGCTTGTCGAGCACCATTATGCTCGGGCGAGTACCGAGTAATGGCGAGCACGTTCGCTCATCACTAGCTTGAAGTAGTGATGAGCAAGTATGTTTTGTTAACCCTTTTGCCGAGTAGTTACAGCTGCTCGGTGATATGTTTGAATCACTCCCGTGTGCATGATTTGACAGCTTTAATACATGTGAGGAATGTCTTTTTCTTACACATTCCTCACATGTATTAAAGCTGTCAAACAGTTGCAAATCATGCACACGGGAGTGATTCAAACATAACACTGAGTACGCTGTAAATACTCGGTGCTCGCCCGAGCATACTCGGCGAAAGGGTTAACAAAACATACTCGCTCATCACTAACAAGCATTCCTCATATGTATTAAATCTGTCAAACAGTCGCAAATCATGTTCACTGAGCGACGAAAACGTAAAGCCCGAGCACGCTATAAATATTCGGTGCTCGGCCGAGAATACTCGGCGAAGGGTCAACAAAACATACTCGCTCATCACTAGCTTCAAGTCATCAATGAAATGTACTGAAATATAGCATTCATGCTGCATCAATTATTATTTTCCCATAATCAAAGTGAGAATGAGAAGCTAAAAGAGCTTCTAATAGTCTAGAGGAGCTAAGGGTGATGCTGAAGCTTAATAAGGAGAAAGGACTTAAGTCGCTAAGTGACCCAGATGTTGTAGTTTGGGACCAGTATATCCTAGACCTGAAAAATAAACCACTGTGAAGAGCAATGCAAAAGAAAAAAAAAGAGGGAGCTTGAACTAGATCTGACAGAATAACGGGTTCTAAAAGAAACAGCAAGTAAAAACAAGAGCAATTCAGAACAGAAACTTAATAGGTGGATATAACGCATACTTGGTAGCTATCCTAGCATCTACGGGAAGGCTCCTGGAAAAACAAGAGTCATCCCAGGTTCTCAGAAGACTTGGTAATTCTCATATGCACTAAAAAGCCTCCCAAAAGGCAGTGTGTGAGAGGTATTTGGCTGAGGTGTGCTGCTTTACATGTACAGTATGGTGGCCTTTGCTACAAGAGTAATTCCCCATTTAGGGATGGTGAAAAAAATGAAGACGCACACAGAAGGCAGTTTAGGAAAACTTATCTCATTAGTATGAGCTTCATGCTACACAATCTTATAAAAAACAATGTAGTTTGGGATTACAAGCATTCTTACAAGAGGACATAAAACAAGTTGAGTTAGATGATTGACAAGTGCACGGTGAAAGCCTGTGCCTCACTTACAATTAAACAATGTACTACAACGTATCAGTCCCTCACCCTCAGGCACCATGCACTTCTCCATCTCTGTGGTGGCAAGCTTTGTCAGTCACATACATTATTATACACACTCCCTGTGTGTCTTCCAACTAGTGCACTTTGCTCTACTATCCTGCTCCAGCCTTTGTTATTTATCCAGCAATCACAGTGTATTCTATGTGATGTATACCACAGCCTCAGGGTCTACTATGCTATGTATATATACAAGTCTCAGTGTATCCTATGTGATGCATATTCAGCAACTGCAGTGTCTCCTATGTGATATACACAGTAGCCTTGCTATCTCTTATTTGATATATATACAGAAATCTCAGTATATCCTATTTGATGTATTCAATAGAGTATCACTGTATCTTATGTGATTTATACAGCACAGTCACAGTGTATCATATATGATTAGTGATGAGCGAGTATATTTGTTAACCGTTTCGCCGAGTATGCTCGGCCGAGCACCGAGTAGTTACAGCTGCTCGGTGATTTGTTTGAATCACTCCCGTGTGCATGATTTGCGACTGTTTGACAGCTTTAATACATGTGAGGAATGTCTATTTCTTGCTAGTGATGAGCGAGTATGTTTTGTTAACCCTTTCACCGAGTATGCTCGGGCGAGCACCGAGTATTTACAGGGTACTCGGTATTATGTTTGAATCACTCCCGTGTGCATGATTTGCAACTGTTTGACAGCTTTAATACATGTGAGGAATGTGTAAGAAATAGACATTCCTCACATGTATTAAAGCTGTCTAACAGTCGCAAATCATGCACATGGGACTGGTTCAAACATATCACCGAGCAGCTGTAACTACTCGTTGCTCGCCCGAGCATACTCGGCGAAAGGGTTAACAAAACATACTCGCTCATCACTATTTCTTACGCATTCCTCACATGTATTAAAGCTGTCAAACAGTTGCAAATCATGCATATGGGAATGATTCAAACATAACACCGAGTACGCTGTAAATACTCGGTGCTCGCCCGAGCATACTCGGCGAAAGGGTTAACAAAACATACTTGCTCATCGCTATATATGATGTATTCAACAGTCTCAGCATCTTCTATGTGATGTATACAACAGTTTCTCTGTATCCTATGTGATGTAAACAGCAGTCTCGGTGTTTCATATGTGCTGTATATACAGCAGTCTAAGTGTATCCCATATGATATGTACAGCAGTGTCTCAGTGTATCCTCTGTGATGTATATACAGTAGTCTCAGTGTCTACTGTGTGATGTACAACTAGGTCTAGAAATATTTGGATAGTGACACACATTTTGGCATTTTAGCTGTTGTTTACCAAAACATAATCAAGATACAGTTACATAATCAATATGGGCTTAATGTGCAGACTCTCAGCATTAACCCTCCGTCACATACAATATCGGTTCTAACGAGTTCACATACAATGTGACTGTCAGGCGCAGGCTAGAAAAATACCTATAATATCTAATGTTTGCAATTTCAGTGCTCTAAAAGTGATCAGTGACCTTCATAGGAATGTAATAAAAGAGACTACACATAATCAGGTGCAAAAAAAAACCATTTATTTAACATAAAACTAATAACTCTGAAATACAAACATTTCAAAACTCCCGCCAAATAGTCCCCAGTTCGACTCTGTCAAAAAACTCTTCAAAGAAAATTTATGGAAACAAACTTAATTTTAAGGTACCTTAAGTACTATTAAACACATATTCAATCAGAATTAGATCCTGAAGTTTCCCCAGAAAAATTACACTTGCAGAGCAAAGAGCAAGAATTACACATCATTTTTGCATGTGTCAGGCAGATTGCATTATGACATTTGTGACATTCATAATTAGAAAGCCTTCTGATTCCGCTTTCCGTGGTGCAGGTGGTGCATCTCCTTCTTTTGGGAGGTGGTGCAGGTGGTGAATTTTCACTATCATCTTCTGGGCGGAATCTTTTGAGCTGAACTTGAAGGCGAGAGGGGATACCGATTGTTTTCATACTTCTCCTGCGTAGCTCTCCAAGCACTAGTTCATGGGCCAATTTTTTCAGATAGAATCGTCTACGGAGTGGTTCAAGCTTGTTTTCAAGGTAAATGACTTGTGAATTTATACCACCCAAATTCAACATAGCAAAAAATATGACCATTGGCCAGCGTTTGGTGTTTCTGCAGACGTTGAAAGTTGAGCACATCTGATCAGCTGTATCAACACCCCCTTTGGTTGTATTATAAAATGTAATTATCTCTGGGTTTTTTTGTGCCTCAGTCCCAGGATCGATGGCATCATCATCATGAAGTGTTGATAGAAGAAGTACAATTTTTTTTGCTTCTGGTACATAGGAAACCAAAACCTTTCCGTTATGGAATGCAAACATACTGCTGTACTGTTGTCTCCCTTTCACACTTACAAACTGTGTAGGCAATTCTTTTTTATTTTTTCTTACAGTTCCGACATATGAAAGCTTCTGCATTTTCAGATAATCAATCAGATCACAATTTGAAAACCAATTGTCAGCTGTTATATTGCTACCCGATCCAAATAAGGGCTCAGCCAGTCTTTTTACAACATCACTGGGTTTGTTGCTGACACAGTAAGGACTAGAGATGAGAGTTGTTCGACTCGAACTGTTCGCCAATCTCAAATTCGAGCTGTTTTGGGCGGTGTTTGAGCCGTTCGGCGAACACGAACGATTTGAGAAAAATTTGGCTGTTCGAGGTTATGTTCGATAACTGTTCGTGCACCAAAATCATAACTGGATTTTTTCTCAGTAATGATGAAAATTAATGTTAATACGCAGATTGAGTGTACAGCGGGGCGGGGGGAGGGGCAGGGGATGGATCTCTGCAGGAATAATGAAGATCTCCATTTTTTTTTCTCTTTCCCGCATTTACAGTGGGGAGGTGCAATCTGTCAGCCTATCAGCAGCGCACACACGGAGCGAAGTGCTTTTTTTCACACAAGCAAGGGCACGTGTCATTGGCAGTGTATGTCACATGTCCTTGCCCTTGTCCGTCGCCACCATTTTCTCACTGCTGCAGCTGCGAGTTAGACGGCACCGATGTTGCTGTGTGCGCTATACCTTGTTAATTTCAAGCCAATTTTCGCACAAATCTACAGATAGCTTGGGAGTAGGGAATAGTTGTGATTGCAGTCCTTTTAAGGACTAGGTTACAGCATTTCCTACGACTTTTATCAGGCAGGTCTGTGCTCTTAAATAGATAGGTTGTGGGAGTAAAGACTAATTGTAATTGCAGTCCTTTTCAGGACTAGGTTACATCAGTTCCTATCAGTTTTTGCCAGGCAGGTCTGTGCCAGTGCTGTGCAAGTTTTTTTTCACAGCATTTAGCTGAATCTAGCAAAGCTAATCCTTTCTGGCCTATTACAGAGTGTGTTAGTCAGTGGA
Source organism: Phyllobates terribilis (assembly GCF_046119375.1). Taxonomy (NCBI): domain Eukaryota; kingdom Metazoa; phylum Chordata; class Amphibia; order Anura; family Dendrobatidae; genus Phyllobates; species Phyllobates terribilis. The sequence goes on along the minus strand of NW_027362765.1, from coordinate 594,840,325 downwards.
GTAGCCTATCTGTGTTGCAAGATATACCACCTGTGTATAGAATACCAATTTTTTTACTGCACCTAGTGAAGTAAAATCTTTTGGGCATAGCATCATTCTATTAGTCCATCTATACTGACCTCCATCAGGTTGCAAATTGAATATAATTTTTTTCTGCATCTAGCTCTGAAAAAATATTTGGGCTTCTAGCAGTGTGTGGGACTTGTTCTATTAGTCCATCTATACTGACCTCCATCAGGTTGCAAACTAAATATAATTTTTTTCTGCATCTAGCTCTGAAAAAATATTTGGCCTTCTAGCAGTGTGTGGGACTTGTTCTATTAGTCCATCTATACTGACCTCCATCACGCTGCAAATTCAAAATAATTTTTTGTCTGCATCTAGCTCTGAAAAAATATTTCGCCTTCTAGCAGTGTGTGGGACTTTCTCTATTAGTCCATCTATACTGACCTCCATCAGGTTGCAAATTAAAAATAATTTTTTGTCTGCATCTAGCTCTGAAAAAATATTTGGCCTTCTAGCACTGCGTGGGACTTGTTTTATTAGTCCATCTATACTGACCTCCATCAGGTTGCAAACTGAATATATTTTTTTTCTGCATCTACCTCTGAAAAAATATTTGGGCTTCTAGCTGTGTGTGGGACTTGTTCTATTAGTCCATCTATACTGACCTCCATCAGGTTGCAAACTGAATATATTTTTTTTCTGCATCTACCTCTGAAAAAATATTTGGGCTTCTAGCTGTGTGTGGGACTTGTTCTATTAGTCCATCTATACTGACCTCCATCAGGTTGCAAACTGAATATAATTTTTTTCTGCATCTACCTCTGAAAAAATATTTGGGCTTCTAGCTGTGTGTGGGACTTGTTCTATTAGTCCATCTATACTGACCTCCATCAGGTTGCAAACTGAATATAATTTTTTTCTGCATCTAGCTCTGAAAAAATATTTGGCCTTCTAGCAGTGTGTGGGACTTGTTCTATTAGTCCACCTATACTGACCTCCATCAGGTTGCAAATTCAAAATATTTTTTTGTTTGCATCTAGCTCTGAAAAAATATTTGGCCTTCTAGCAGTGTGTGGGACTGTCTCTATTAGTCCATCTATACTGACCCCCATCAGGTTGCAAACTGAATATAATTTTTTTCTGCATCTAGCTCTGAAAAAATATTTGGCCTTCTAGCAGTGTGTGGGACTTGTTCTATTAGTCCATCTATACTGACCTCCATCAGGTTGCAAATTAAAAATATTTTTTATCTGCATCTACCTCCGAAAAAATATTTGGGCTTCTAGCTGTGTGTGGGACTTGTTCTATTAGTCCATCTATACTGACCTCCATCAGGTTGCAAACTGAATATAATTTTTTCTGCATCTAGCTCTGAAAAAATATTTGGCCTTCTAGCAGTGTGTGGGACTTTCTCTATTAGTCCATCTATACTGACCTCCATCAGGTTGCAAATTAAAAATAATTTTTATCTGCATCTAGCTCTGAAAAAATATTTGTCCTTCTAGCAGTGTGTGGGACTTTCTCTATTAGTCCATCTATACTGACCTCCATCAGGTTGCAAACTGAATATAATTTTTTACTGCATCTAGCTCTGAAAAAATATTTGGCCTTCTAGCAGTGTGTGGGACTTTCTCTATTAGTCCATCTATACTGACCTCCATCAGGTTGCAAATTAAAAATAATTTTTATCAGCATCTAGCTCTGAAAAAATATTTGTCCTTATAGCAGTGTGTGGGACTTTCTCTATTAGTCCATCTATACTGACCTCCATCAGGTTGCAAATTAAAAATCATTTTTATCTGCATCTAGCTCTGAAAAAATATTTGGCCTTCTAGCAGTGTGTGGGACTTTCTCTATTAGTCCATCTATACTGACCTCCATCACGCTGCAAATTCAAAATAATTTTTTGTCTGCATCTAGCTCTGAAAAAATATTTCGCCTTCTAGCAGTGTGTGGGACTTTCTCTATTAGTCCATCTATACTGACCTCCATCAGGTTGCAAATTAAAAATAATTTTTTGTCTGCATCTAGCTCTGAAAAAATATTTGGCCTTCTAGCAGTGCGTGGGACTTGTTCTATTAGTCCATCTATACTGACCTCCATCAGGTTGCAAACTGAATATATTTTTTTTCTGCATCTACCTCTGACAAAAATATTTGGGCTTCTAGCTGTGTGTGGGACTTGTTCTATTAGTCCATCTATACTGACCTCCATCAGGTTGCAAACTGAATATAATTTTTTTCTGCATCTACCTCTGAAAAAATATTTGGGCTTCTAGCTGTGTGTGGGACTTGTTCTATTAGTCCATCTATACTGACCTCCATCAGGTTGCAAACTGAATATAAATTTTTTCTGCATCTAGCTCTGAAAAAATATTTGGCCTTCTAGCAGTGTGTGGGACTTGTTCTATTAGTCCACCTATACTGACCTCCATCAGGTTGCAAATTCAAAATATTTTTTTGTCTGCATCTAGCTCTGAAAAAATATTTGGCCTTCTAGCAGTGTGTGGGACTGTCTCTATTAGTCCATCTATACTGACCCCCATCAGGTTGCAAACTGAATATAATTTTTTTCTGCATCTAGCTCTGAAAAAATATTTGGCCTTCTAGCAGTGTGTGGGACTTGTTCTATTAGTCCATCTATACTGACCTCCATCAGGTTGCAAATTAAAAATAATTTTTTGACTGCATCTAGCTCTGAAAAAATATTTGGCCTTCTAGCAGTGTGTGGGACTTTCTCTATTAGTCCATCTATACTGACCTCCATCAGGTTGCAAATTAAAAATATTTTTTATCTGCATCTACCTCTGAAAAAATATTTGGGCTTCTAACTGTGTGTGGGACTTGTTCTATTAGTCCATCTATACTGACCTCCATCAGGTTGCAAATTGAATATAATTTTTTTCTGCATCTAGCTCTGAAAAAATATTTGGCCTTCTAGCAGTGTGTGGGACTTTCTCTATTAGTCCATCTATACTGACCTCCATCAGGTTGCAAATTAAAAATAATTTTTATCTGCATCTAGCTCTGAAAAAATATTTGTCCTTCTAGCAGTGTGTGGGACTTTCTCTATTAGTCCATCTATACTGACCTCCATCAGGTTGCAAACTGAATATAATTTTTTACTGCATCTAGCTCTGAAAAAATATTTGGCCTTCTAGCAGTGTGTGGGACTTTCTCTATTAGTCCATCTATACTGACCTCCATCAGGTTGCAAATTAAAAATAATTTTTATCAGCATCTAGCTCTGAAAAAATATTTGTCCTTATAGCAGTGTGTGGGACTTTCTCTATTAGTCCATCTATACTGACCTCCATCAGGTTGCAAATTAAAAATCATTTTTATCTGCATCTAGCTCTGAAAAAATATTTGGCCTTCTAGCAGTGTGTGGGACTTTCTCTATTAGTCCATCTATACTGACCTCCATCAGGTTGCAAATTAAAAATAATTTTTTGTCTGCATCTAGCTCTGAAAAAATATTTGGCCTTATAGCAGTGTGTGGGACTTGTTCTATTAGTCCATCTATACTGACCTCCATCAGGTTGCAAACTGAATATAATTGTTTTTTGCATCTACCTCTGAAAAAATATTTGGGCTTCTAGCAGTGTGTGGGACTTGTTCTATTAGTCCATCTATACTGACCTCCATCAGGTTGCAAACTGAATATCATTTTTTTCTGCATCTAGCTCTGAAAAAATATTTGGCCTTCTAGCAGTGTGTGGGACTTTCTCTATTAGTCCATCTATACTGACCTCCATCACGTTGCAAATTCAAAATAATTTTTTGTCTGCATCTAGCTCTCAAAAAATATTTGGCCTTCTAGCAGTGTGTGGGACTTTCTCTATTAGTCCATCTATACTGACCTCCATCAGGTTGAAAATTAAAAATAATTTTTATCTGCATCTACCTCTGAAAAAATATTTGGGCTTCTAGCTGTGTGTGGGACTTGTTCTATTAGTCCATCTATACTGACCTCCATCAGGTTGCAAACTGAATATAATTTTTTTCTGCATCTGGCTCTGAAAAAATATTTGGCCTTCTAGCAGTGTGTGGGACTTTCTCTATTAGTCCATCTATACTGACCTCCATCAGGTTACAAATTAAAAATAATTTTTATCTGCATCTAGCTCTGAAAAAATATTTGGCCTTCTAGCAGTGTGTGGGACTTGTTCTATTAGTCCATCTATACTGACCTCCATCACGTTGCAAATTCAAAATAATTTTTTGTCTGCATCTAGCTCTGAAAAAATATTTGGCCTTCTAGCAGTGTGTGGGACTTTCTCTATTAGTCCATCTATACTGACCTCCATCAGGTTGCAAATTAAAAATAATTTTTATCTGCATCTAGCTCTGAAAAAATATTTGGCCTTCTAGCAGTGTGTGGGACTTTCTCTATTAGTCCATCTATACTGACCTCCATCAGGTTGCAAATTAAAAATAATTTTTTGTCTGCATCTACCTCTGAAAAAATATTTGGGCTTCTAGCTGTGTGTGGGACTTGTTCTATTAGTCCATCTATACTGACCTCCATCAGGTTGCAAACTGAATATAATTTTTTTCTGCATCTACCTCTGAAAAAATATTTGGGCTTCTAGCTGTGTGTGGGACTTGTTCTATTAGTCCATCTATACTGACCTCCATCAGGTTGCAAACTGAATATAATTTTTTTCTGCATCTACCTCTGAAAAAATATTTGGGCTTCTAGCAGTGTGTGGGACTTGTTCTATTAGTCCATCTATACTGACCTCCATCAGGTTGCAAACTGAATATCATTTTTTTCTGCATCTAGCTCTGAAAAAATATTTGGCCTTCTAGCAGTGTGTGGGACTTTCTCTATTAGTCCATCTATACTGACCTCCATCAGGTTGCAAATTGAATATATTTTTTTTCTGCATCTAACCCAGCCAATAGTTTTGGCCTAATACCACAGTTTGGCCACTCAGCTCTGCTCGGTTCCCATCCATTGTTTATTTGTGCAAACAACTCCAGAGTTGTGAATTAGTTAACCACCAAAATGAGTGGAAAAAGGCCTGCTGCTGGTGGAAAGGGGAATAGGCGTGTTGGGAATGGGAAAAAAGGTTGTGTCCGTGGGGTAGGTGTTAAAGCAACAGTAACATCTGCAGAAGAAAGACCATCTTCCAGCCAAACTAAAATGTCTACTTCTTTTAGCGGACAATGTGATAAGATCCCTTTCTTACGGCCACGCCAATCGCTACAAATTCCAGATGAGGCACAAAAACAGCAGGTGCTTCAACGGATATCAAGTGTTACTTTAAGTGGGCTCTCCTCCACATCAACTTCAGCATCACAAATACTCCAGTCCTCAAAGGTGTCACCCCCATCGCACTTGCTTCCTCACAGCTCCCAAATCTCCAGCTGCCCGTCTGAGTATGAGGTAGAACAGATGGTTGAGTCTGTAGAGCTGTTTACTCATACTATAGCCTGGGAATCAGAGGTCGACTCCAGCGCTTCTGTGAATCCAGACGAGGAAATGATCTGCACTGATGCCCAGAATCTTTATGAGTCGGATCCAGGACCAGACGCAGAAGGTTCTGACCATAATGTAGACCCTCATTCCCAAACTGTAACTCCTGTTGGTGGAGACAATGAGGAAGACGATGATGAGACTCAAATACCTGATTGGAGCGACAACTTTAGTTTTTTGTCAGGGCAGGAACTGGTTGGCTCTGAGGACGACGGGTGTGATAACGCACAGGGTGATGATGATGAGGTTGGAGATCCCACTTACTGTCAACCCACAGTCAGCCAAGAGATGAGGTCAGCAGAGGAGGTGGAGGAGGATGCTAGTGACGACGAGGTCAGGTTACGCCTTCCTGGACAGAGACGTAGTACTGGAAGCACGTCAACAACTGCATCCTCAAACACAACTCTGCCTCTCACCACAAGTCGTGGTGGCTCTTCAGGTCGCATGGGTGCTAAGCCTTGCATAGCCTGGGCATTTTTTCAGATCGATAAAGATGACCCAACTCGTGTTATCTGTAACATTTGTCAGCAAAAGCTAAGTAGAGGCAAAAAAATACATAGTTTGAGTACTTCATGCATGAACCGGCACATGGACATGAAGCATAAGTTGCAGTGGGAAGCTCACTGTGCTACAATGCGGCCTAGCCGGCCGGGCCCACCGCTGTCTGCCATATCTTGTGCATCCGCGGCCTCTTCATCCTCTGTGACTGGGGGGACAGCAGTCACACCTGTTTTGGGGCGCAGACCTGCCACCTCTTTACCCGCAACAGCCAGCGTGATTGGCAGGTCATCATTTTCTTTGGAGGTGGTAACACCAGCTGGTGTTGAGCGCAGTCCGACATCGATAGCACCACCTTTGGATCAAGGCAACCTAACATGTCCGCCTGCATCTTCCTCACAGACCGGCAGTTTGCCGGGGACACTCTTATCAACCCCGTCTAAGCACAATAGCCAGCCCTCCGTCCCTCAGATGTGGACAAGTAAAAGACCATTTCCTCCTAGCCATGAGAAAGCTAAGAGGTTGAATTTCACCATCTGCAAGCTCTTGGCTACAGAAATGCTGCCTTTCCGCCTGGTGGACACAGAGGATTTTCGAGACCTTATGTCCGTCGCAGTGCCCCAGTACCAGATGCCCAGTCGGCACTACTTCTCAAAGAAAGGTGTGCCTGCGCTCCACCAGCATGTCGCATACAACATCACCGCTTCTTTGAGAAACTGTGTGTGTGACAGGGTGCATTTCACCACAGACACTTGGACGAGTAGGCATGGACAGGGGCGTTACATGTCGCTGACTGGGCACTGGGTAACTATGGTGACAGCAGGACAAGGGGCTGCTGTACAAGTCTTGCCGTCCCCACGAGTTGTGCGTCAATTCTCTTTATCTCAAAGTTCCTCCACTGCTTCTGCCTCCTCAACCTCCTCTCGGTCCTCCACCTGCACCCAAAGCCTGTCTGGTCATGCCACAAGCTTTCTAACTGCGCAGAAGGGATCCTGCACACCTCCTTACTATGCTGGCAGTAGGGCTCAACGTCATCAGGCGGTTTTTAATTTGAAATGTCTGGGAAATGTGAGTCACACAGCTGAGGAGTTGTGGTCAGCTCTGGAGAACCAATTTCATGAATGGTTGTCTCCACTGGACCTGAAACCAGGGAAGGCCGTGTGCGACAATGCTGCAAACCTGGGTGTGGCCCTTCGCCGGGGCAATGTCACACACGTGCATTGTATGGCTCACGTGTTGAACCTGGTTGTCCAGCAATTTTTAGCCCACTATCCCGGACTAGATGGTCTTCTGCAGAGGGCACGGTCGCTGTGTGCTCACTTCCGCCGTTCGCATCTCGCAGCTCAGCGACTTACATCTCTACAGAAGTCGTTGGGCCTGCCACTTCACCGGCTAAAATGCGATGTGCCTACCCGGTGGAATTCAACTCTGCACATGTTGCAGCGACTGTGGCAGCACCGACAAGCCCTGGTGCAATACGTTCTGACGTATAGCCTGGGCCAACAAGATCCAGAGGTGGTGCAAATCACGCTGGAGGAGTGGTCTCAGATCAGGGACCTATGCACCCTTCTGTACAGTTTTGAAATGGCGACGAAGATGTTTAGTGCTGACGATGCCATTATCAGCATGACTATTTCGGTGATTTACATGCTGGAGCACATGTTAAACAGAATTCGCAGTCAGGTGGTGGCACAAGAGGAGGTGGAGGAAGTAGAGGAGGAGGAGTTGTATGCGGAAGGGCTAACATCTGCAAGGTCCAGACGGTCGGCAGCACCAAGGCGGCAGGCATGTGAGGGTGGGGGAGATGGTTTTACCAGGGCGCATGGTAGCAGCCAAACTAGTGAGGAAGGTGCAGGAGCCCAGGAAGAAGTGGAGGACGAACTGATGGAAGACTCATCAGATGAGGGAGACCTTGATCACATTTCTGTTGTGCGAGGTTGGGGGGAGAGGACAGAGGAAGGAAGCATGATTGTTACCTCGCCACCAACACAACAGGGACTTGGTGCTCCTGGATGCGCAACACACATGAGTGCCTTCTTGCTCCACTACCTGCAACATGACCCTCGAATTGTGAGAATTAGAAATAATCCTGACTACTGGGTTGCCACACTGTTAGATCCCCGGTACAAAAGTAAATTTGCAGAAATTATTCCTGAAATAGAAAGGGATGCACGCATGCAGGAGTATCAGCAGAGACTGTTGCAGAATCTTACATGTGCTTTTCCACAAAACATTAGTGGTGCATGTAGTGAATCTCATAGTTCCAACTTGCCAACCGTGGGACCGTCGAGTGTTCAGCACTCAAACCGTAACAGAACCACAGTATCTGCTGGTAACATCAATTTCACCACTTTCTTAGCCCATCCTTTGCAAGGCCACAGGAGACAAGAAGTCTGACACATAGTCAACGCCTAGAGACGATGGTACAGGAGTATCTCCAAGTAAACATTGAAGCCATGACTGTGTCACTGGACCCTTGCTCTTTTTGGGCTTCCAATCTGGATAAATGGCCGGAGCTAGCCACTTACGCCTTGGAGATCTTGTCATGCCCCGCAGCCAGCGTTCTGTCTGAACGTGTGTTCAGCGCTGCTGGTGGTGTGCTGACAGATAAGCGCACGTGGCTCTCCACTGATAATGTAGACAGACTCACGTTCATAAAGATGAACAAATCATGGATCCGAAATGACTTTTCTACCCCTGTGTCATCCTGGGGAGAGCAAAAGCTTGATGATTGGTTAAAATCACCTCACCAACCGTTTTAAGCTTTCAAATTACTAATCATGTTTATCTGTATCTTGGCTGGAAAATAATTTGGGCTTTGTAGCAGTGTGCAGCACTGATTATATTAGGCCATCTATAATAAGCTCCACCAGATTTAAAATTACTAATCATGTTTATCTGTATCTTGGCTGGAAAATAATTTGGGCTTTGTAGCAGTGTGCAGTACTGATTCTATTAGGCCATCTATACTAAGCTCCACCAGATTTAAAATTACTAATCATGTTTATCTGTACCTTGGCTGGAAAATAATTTGGGCTTTGTAGCAGTGTGCAGCACTGATTCTATTAGGCCATCTATACTAAGCTCCACCAGATTTAAAATTAATAATAATTTTAAGCTGCATCTAGCCTGGAAAATAATTTTGGGGCTCTGAGATGCGCAAGACACATAAGTGCCTTCTTGCTGCACTACCTGCAACATGACCCTCATATTGTCAGAATTCGAAGTAATCCTGACTACTGGGTTGCCACACTCTTAGATCCGCCAAACTTTTCGATCAACCTTTTCATTTTAATAAAGACCAAGAAAATGGTCATTTTTGAAATTATAAGCATTAGTAGGTTATTAGAAACTGAAATCAAACAGTTTTCAACTCAAAACTTTATTCTAGGTGATGTTACATTTTCACATAGAACCCCTTGTTCGAAAGGAGCTTCTGAACTCTCTTGTCCATTGAATTTGTCAGGTTTTGGATGGTTTCTGCTTCAATTGTTTTGCATGAGGACAGAATACGCTCCCAGAGCTGTTGCTTAGATGTGAACTGCCTCCCGCCATCATAGACACTCCTTTTGATGATGCTCCAGAGGTTCTGAATGGGGTAGAGGTCAGGGGAGCATGGGGGTCACACCATAAGTTTGTCCCCTTTTATGCCCATATCAGCCAGAGATGCTGATGTTTTATGTGCAGCATGAGATGGTGCATTATCATGCATAAAAATGATCTTGCTGTGGAATACACGGTTCTTCTTCTTGAACCATGGCAGGAAGTGCTGTTTGAGAAACTCCACATACATTATGGAGTTCATCTTTACCCCTTCAGGGATCCTAAAGGGGCCGACAATCTCTCTCCCCATGATTCCAGCCCAAAACATTACTCCACCTCCTCCTTGTTGGCGCTGTAGCCGTGTTTGCGTGGGGTGTCCATCAACCAGCCATCCTCCACTCCATCCATCTGGACCATCGAGCGTTGCACAGCACTCATCCGTGAACAAAACAGTTTTGAAATCAGTCTTCATGTAATGTTTGGCCCACTGGAGCCGTTTCTGCTTGTGTGAAGTGGATAGAGGAGGTCGACAGGATGGCATATGCACAGCTGCAAACCTCTGAAGGACCCTGCATCTTGTTGTTCGGGGGACGTTGGAGGCACCAGCAGCTTCAAAAACTTGTCTGCTGCTATGACAAGGCTTTTTTGCCGCTGCTCTTTTAACCTGACGTAATTGCCTGTAGGAAAGAGTCCTCAATTTGCCCTTATCAGCACGCACACGTGTGTACTGTGAATCAGCTACATACTTCTTGATTGCCAAGACACTTCATCCTGATCATCGCACAATGTTGATTGCAGTCATGCCTTGACCTAAACACTCCACAATTTGTTGCTTCTCAGCAGCCGACACATCCTTTTTCTTTCCCATTTTGGCAGAAAATGTAGGCTGCTTAATAATGTGGGACAGCCTTCTTAAGTAGTCTTGCCTTTCATTGGACACACCTGCCAAACTAATTAGCACAGGTGTCTGCAATTGCTTACAGTGATATAAAGAGCCCTGACACACATCACCATCAATGAGTTTAACTGACAAACAAACAAATTCTTCCCTTATCACTCCTAAACACTTTTTGCATAATAATTTGGAACACAGTGTACATGTGCTTTTCCACAAAACACCCGTGGTTCACGTAGTGAATCTTACAGTTCTAACTTGCCAACCATGGTCTGTATGGAGTTGTTCAATAAAGGGCCCAAAATTAAGATAACATAGATGGGAGAGGTCTCTATGAATAGGAATTCCTAAGTATTTGATACCCTGTGAGGGCCAGGCAAAGGGAAAGTTGGACTGGATGGAATCTTATATGGATTTGGGGAGGGAGACATCGAGGGCCTCAGACTTCGCTGCATTGATTTTAAAATTTGACCATGTAACAAAGTGATCTATTTCAACCATAACAGCATGGATGGATATATGTGATTGAGTGATATATACTAGGACATCATCAGCAAATAGAGAGCACTTGTACTCGGTGCCTCCCACCTCAATCCACCTAATATTGGGGTTATGGCGAATTGATGAGAGCAGGTGCTCCGTCACTAGGATGTATAAGAGAGGGGACAGAGGACATCCCTGCCTTGTCCCATTGGTGATTGTGAAAGGTGATGAAAATGTTCTGATGCACCCCTTGGGCCTTGGGACACTCGGAGCCGGACCCTTTTTGGTGGATGCTGGTGGTTGTAGTCTCCGTGGCGGCGACCCGGTTCCGTGGCTCAGGGCGGTCAAACCAGTGGCGGAACTATTTATGTGGTTTTGATGTTTAAATGTCCGACTACGCCACCCGTGGATTGCGGTCAGAGTGAACCGCCGCTGCAGGGCAGACCGCTGAGGCTGGTGTTGTGGGTGCAGCAGAGCGTAGCATAACTCCCCACGGGAGGAGTATAGCCTCAGGGCAGTGTATGCGGAGGATGGGGGTGATGGTGCAGGGCAATAGCAGTAACGACACAGAGTCAGTGATGCAGTCCAGGGCCTTTACTCACAGTTCTTATTATCCAGACCACGTCTGCAGGTAACGGCTGCCCACGTCGTACTATGCTCACCAGGTGAGGGGCTCAGACAACTCCCAGATAACTTTGGAGCGCTTCACAGGACCCCCTTTGTGTGTCCTTTGTCTGGCCTTTCTTACCAACCCTTCTGTCCGGCTGCCTCGGGCCTCCTCTTGGTAAACTTGGCGCCAGTTTCCCTGACCCTATGTGGTGCCTTCCTAGCGGGTGTAGCGAGGGGCTGCGCCACATAAAATGTCACAGCCTCCGGTTTCTAGCTGAGGGTCGTTTCCTGCCTCCACTAGTTTCGGGGACCGGTCTCCCCCTTTGGCCTGACCCCTCCACACAGGTGGATTCGGGCGTGCGGTGGCGACTCGCCCGTCCGCACCCCTGGGATCCCTTCATTCCTCGTTCCTGGAGCCTTCTCCGCTCCTCTTCCTTCCTTCTCCCTCTTCCAGGCCTGGGCCTCTGTTACTAGGCCCGCCTCCGGAGCAGAGCTCATGCAGAGCCCCTGCTCCCTGCCACTTCTGCTCAGACTTCTCTGCACTGAACTAAGATGGTGCCCACCTTTTATACTCCCTTCTCAATGCACCCAGGAACTGCTTCCTCCCTGCTCCTGCACTACAGGGTTCCCCTTCCTCAGTGTTCCCTCCCCCCACTCCAGCCAGGGACAGGGACTGTCGTGCCCATCTCAGGGGCATATTGGTCGCCCTGCCCCACGGCAATGTGGTGTAATGCATGCAGGTGTCGGGTCCTGATCCACACTCCATCCTTACCTGAGAGTGAGATATCACACCTCTGGGTGAGGTGCAATACCTCTGTAGCAACCAAGCCCTCAGGGTGCTACAGTTCCATTTATCTTCAGCCTTGGTGACGTATTGCGATAAAGGGCCGTGATTTTGGCTATAGAAGGGTCCCCTAGACCCCTACCCCAAGCTTTTTAAGAGAATCATATATGGCGTGCCAGGAGACTCTATGGAATGCTTTCTCAGCATCCAACGAGAGTATCTAATTACACATTTTTAACTGCATCTAGCCCAGGAAATACTTTGTGCCTAGTAGCAGTGTCTGCTAGTCAGCGGATTATCCCGGCTGTTAAGCAAGCTACACCACCTGTAGTTTGGACACTTAAATTTTTCAAAGGAAATGCTTCGGGACCATGGGATACTCAGTGAAGAGCATCAGGAGGCACCCCAAGGTATAGGGGCTGGGACTGGCAGTAGGATGCCTTGCGCTGGACAGCCGAGCTCGATCCTTATAAAAGCTTTTTAACTGCAGCAGCTTTAGTGGACGCTACTGGAGCTGGAATTACGCGGCTGCTGGCATGAGACTTGCCCTCCAATAGATCCTTGTAAATGGATTTAAAGTGTATTCATTCAAATTAGAGAGACAATTTAAATTAAAAAGCTTAGAGCTGCCTCCACCACAGGGGGGCTCGCTCGACCCACCAGCGGACTGGCACCAGTATTGGGAGAGGGGGGCTGGCCGTCAGGGTTCACCGCGGCTCTGGCACAAACTCGGCGACACGGAGGTGGCACGGGCAGGAGCGGACTGGCCGTGTCGGCTTCTCACTTTTTGGATTTTAGAAGGGCATGACATGCCTATATCTGTGTCTCCCCCTCCTTTTACTCCTTCACCTCTTTTCTTTTCGCATGACTATATGTACTTGTCACTTTTCCATGTGCTAGTTGTGTCTTCTGAGCAGTTTGTCAGCTTTTGGACACCTTTGAAGGTGTTTTCTATGTGTTTCTATGTGTTTTTGTTTGCCTGCCATTGGTTTTAACGGTGTTCGAAGGTGTTCGACGAACAGTTCGATGAACAGTTCGGCGAACACACGGGTGTTCGACGAACCGAACCGAACTCGAACACTACGGGGGTGGCTCAACACTAGTAAGGACCTTCTGGTTGTTTTCCTGCATAAACTTCCAGGTTGTAAGTGTAGGTCTTACTGGCATCAACAAGGGCATACATTTTTATTCCATATTTGTTAGGCTTTGATGGAATATATTGACGAAAAGCACATTTACCACGAAAACCAGGGAGCATTTCGTCAATAGTGAGATTCTCTCCAGGGCAATAGCTTTTTTTACAGTTTTCAACAAATTTTTGGAATATATCACGAATTGGAGCAAGTCGGTCATGTGTTTTACGTTCGGTTCGGGTAGTTCTGTCGTCAAACCGAAGGCAACGAATTAGAAGCTTGAATCTGTTTATGGACATAACAAGGCCAAATTTTTCAACTCCATCCCCATCTTTACTCCAAAGTTCCTCCAAACTTTGTCTATTTGCCCTATAAGCTCCTGCAAGGTATAATAATCCAAAAAAGCACGCAGTTCTATTTCATCTGTGGCCTTGATGGTTCTGTTGCAGATGAACTTGTCCTATAACTGCAGGAAGGTGAGTAATAATGTTTTGAGGTTCCCAACATTTTTTCTGCAGTGCCTTCTTGTTCCATTGTTTTTTTTTATCTTTTCCCATATAATAAGATTCTACATCTTCATCCTCATCACTGTCACCATCTTGCTCTGTTTCAGAATCCACTTCACATACTTCCACCTCATCATGAGAATCAATCTCACTTTCCTCTCCTAAATCCTCATTCAGTGAGGGGTCTGCATCATCTAACAGCATGTTTGTTACTTCCTCAACGTCAAGGTTTTTTGATAAATTGTACATTTTCCTCTCCATTTCAGCAGATAATCTGAAGCAAGAGAAGGAATATGTGTTAGGGAACTACTGTATATGCCTGAGCAGCACACTTTCTTTTTTAATCTGCCTTATTTCTATGAAATATCCTCACACTTTGTGCTATACATTCATAAAACAAGCTAAATAAACAATTGTGATGAATAAAAACATAAAATACCAACCTTATTGAGTGTGACGTGTTCACATACAATGAGCCTGAGAGATTAGCGCAGTTATATCTGTCCTCCTGAAGCTCTGCAATCCAACTGTGGTATGAGGATTCACAGAGCTGCTAGAGACAGGAGACTACCTGGAGGGAGGGGATTTCTCACAATCTGGTGAGGAAGGAGAAATGAAAGTAAAAGAGATGTGCCTGTCAGGCCTATTGTATGTGACGGAGGGTTAATTTGAGAGTATTCACATTATAATTGGAGTTTAGGAATTACAGCTTTTTAACATGTAGCTGCTTATTTTACAAGAGTCCAAAGGTAATTGGACAATTATCTCAAATGCTCTTTAATGAGCTGCATGGGCTATTCCCTCATTAGCCCATTATCAAATAAGCAGGTAGAAGGTCTGGAGCTGATTGCATGTGTGGCATTTTCATTTGGAAGCTGTTGCTGGGAATCCACAACATGCGGTGAAAGGAGCTCTCAATGGAAGAGAAACAGACCATTATTAGGCTGAAAAGAAAGAAATCCATCAGAAAGATAGCAGAAATGTTAGGAGTGGCCAATCAATAGTTGGGTACATTATGCAAAACAAAAGACCGCACCGGTGAGCTTGGGAACTCAAAAAGGCCTAGACGTCCATGGAAGACAACAGAGGTGGATGATCACAGAATCCTTTCCATGGTGAAAAAAAAACGTGAAAAAAAAAGATATGGAGAAGGCTTGGAATGGCTCATGATCCAAAGTACACCACATCCTCTGTAAAACATGGTGAAAGCAGTGTGATGGCATATGCACTGGGTCACTACTGTTTATTGATGATGTGACTGAAGACAGAAGTAGCCGGATGGATTCTGAAATGCACAGGGCTATACTTTCTGCTCTGATTCAACCAAATGCAGCAAGGTTGATTTAATGTATTCACAGTACAGATGGACAATGACCCAGAGTGAATTTTCTGCAATCACCAAATCTCAACCATATTGAGTATGAATTTCACAAGTTAAAGACAAAACTTAAGGCAGAAAGACCCACAAACAAGCAACAACTGAAGTCAGCTGCAGTAAAGACCTGGCAAAGCATCACAAAGGAGGAAACTCAGCGTTTGGTCTTGTCCATGGCTTCCAGACTTCAGGCAGTCATTGCCTTCAAAGGATTCTCTACAAAGTATTAAAAATGAACATTTTATTTATGATAAAGTTAATTTTACCAATTACTTTTGAGCCCGTGAAATGATGAGGTTTTGTAGAAAAATGGTTGCAATTGCTAAATGTTTCACAGGATATTTTTGTTCAACCCCTTTACTTAAACCTGAAAGTCTACACTTCAATTTCATCTCAGTTGTATCATTTTAAAACCAAAATGGTGACATGCAGAGCCCAAATCACAAAGATTTGTTACTTGTCCAAATATTTCTGACAGTCTCTCTCTATCCTATGTAATGAACACAGCACAGTCAAAGTATATCCTATGTGATGTATATACAGCAGTCTCAGTGTCTCCTATCAGATGTGTACAGCAGAGTTTTAGTGTCTCCTATGTGATGTATAGTGTTGAGCCACCCCCGTAGTGTTCGAGTTCGGTTCGGTTCGTCGAACACCCATGTGTTCGCCGAACTGTTCATCGAACTGTTCGTCGAACACCTTCGAACACCGTTAAAACCAATGGCAGGCAAACAAAAACACATAGAAACACATAGAAAACACCTTCAAAGGTGTCCAAAAGCTGACAAACTGCTCTGAAGACACAACTAACACATGGAAAAATGACAAGTACATATAGACATGCGAAAAGAAAAGAGGTGGAGGAGTAAAAGGAGGGGGAGACACAGATAAAGGCATGTCATGCCCTTCTAAAATCCAAAAAGTGAGAAGCCGACACGTTCAGTCCGCTCCTGCCCGTGCCACCTCCGTGTCGCCGGGTTTGTGCCAGAGCCGCGGTGAACCCTGACGGCCAGCCCCCCTCTCCCAATACTGGTGCCTGTCCGCTGGTGGGTCGAGCGAGCCCCTCTGTGGTGGAGGCAGCTCTAAGCTTTTTAATTTAAATTGTCTCTCTAATTTGAATGAATACTCTTTAAATCCATTTACAAGGATTTATTGGAGGGCAAGTCTCATGCCAGCAGCCGCGTAATTCCAGCTCCAGTAGCGTCCACTAAAGCTGCTGCAGTTAAAAAGCTTTTATAAGGATCGAGCTCGGCTGTCCACTGCAAGGCATCCTACTGCCAGTCCCAGCCCCTATGCCTTGGGGTGCCTCCTGATGCTCTTCACTGAGTATCCCGTGGTCCCGAAGCATTTCCTTTGAAAAAATTAAGTGTCCAAACTACAGGTGGTGTAGCTTGCTTAACAGCCGGGATAATCCGCTGACTAGCAGACACTGCTACTAGGCACAAAGTATTTCCTGGGCTAGATGCAGTTAAAAATTTGTAATTAGATACTCTCGTTGGATGCTGAGAAAGCATTCCATAGAGTCTCCTGGCACGCCATATATGATTCTCTTAAAAAGCTTGGGGTAGGGGTCTAGGGGACCCTTTTATAGCCAAAATCACGGCCCTGTATCACAATACGTCACCTAGGCTGAAGATAAATGGGACTGTAGCACCCTGAGGGCTCGGTTGCTACAGAAGTATTGCACCTCACCCAGAGGTGTGATATCTCACTCTCAGGTAAGGATGGAGTGTGGATCAGGACCCGACACCTGCATGCATTACACCACATTGCCGTGGGGCAGGGCGACCAATATGCCTCTGAGATGGGCACGACAGTCCCTGTCCCTGGCTGGAGTGGGGGGAGGGAACACTGAGGAAGGGGAACCCTGTAGTGCAGGAGCAGGGAGGAAGCAGTTCCTGGGTGCATTGAGAAGGGAGTATAAAAGGTGGGCACCATCTTAGTTCAGTGCAGAGAAGTCTGAGCAGAAGTGGCAGGGAGCAGGGGCTCTGCATGAGCTCTGCTCCGGAGGCGGGCCTAGTAACAGAGGCCCAGGCCTGGAAGAGGGAGAAGGAAGGAAGAGGAGCGGAGAAGGCTCCAGGAACGAGGAATGAAGGGATCCCAGGGGTGCGGACGGGCGAGTCGCCACCGCACGCCCGAATCCACCTGCGTGGAGGGGTCAGGCCAAAGGGGGAGACCGGTCCCCGAAACTAGTGGAGGCAGGAAACGACCCTCAGCTAGAAACCGGAGGCTGTGACATTTTATGTGGCGCAGCCCCTCGCTACACCCGCTAGGAAGGCAACACATAGGGTCAGGGAAACTGGCGACAAGTTTACCAAGAGGAGGCCCGAGGCAGCCGGACAGAAGGGTTGGTAAGAAAGGCCAGACAAAGGACACACAAAGGGGGTCCTGTGAAGCGCTCCAAAGTTATCTGGGAGTTGTCTGAGCCCCTCACCTGGTGAGCACAGTACGACGTGGGCAGCCGTTACCTGCAGACGTGGTCTGGATAATAAGAACTGTGAGTAAAGGCCCTGGACTGCATCACTGACTCCGTGTCGTTACTGCTGCTGCCCTGCACCATCACCCCCATCCTCCGCATACACTGCCCTGAGGCTATACTCCTCCCGTGGGGAGTTATGCTACGCTCTGCTGCACCCACAACACCAGCCTCAGCGGTCTGCCCTGCAGCGGCGGTTCACTCTGACCGCAATCCACGGGTGGCGTAGTCGGACATTTAAACATCAAAACCACATAAATAGTTCCGCCACTGGTTTGACCACCCTGAGCCACGGAACCGGGTCGCCGCCACGAAGACTACAACCACCAGCATCCACCAAAAAGGGTCCGGCTCCGGGTGTCCCAAGGCCCAGGAGGTGCATCAGAACATTTTCATCACCTTTCACAATCACCAATGGGACAAGGCAGGGATGTCCTCTGTCCCCTCTCTTATACATCCTAGTGACGGAGCACCTGCTCTCATCAATTCGCCATAACCCCAATATTAGGTGGATTGAGGTGGGAGGCACCGAGTACAAGTGCTCTCTATTTGCTGATGATGTCCTAGTATATATCACTGAATCACATATATCCATCCATGCTGTTATGGCTGAAATAGATCACTTTGTTACATGGTCAAATTTTAAAATCAATGCAGCGAAGTCTGAGGCCCTCGATGTCTCCCTCCCCAAATCCATATAGGATTCCATCCAGTCCAACTTTCCCTTTGCCTGGCCCTCACAGGGTATCAAATACTTAGGAAATCCTATTCATAGAGACCTCTCCCATCTATGTTATCTTAATTTTGGGCCCTTTATTGAACAACTCCATACAGACCACGGTTGGCAAGTTAGAACTGTAAGATTCACTACGTGAACCACTGGTGTTTTGTGGAAAAGCACATGTACACTGTGTTCCAAATTATTATGCAAAAAGTGTTTAGGAGTGATAAGGGAAGAATTTGTTTGTTTGTCAGTTAAACTCATTGATGGTGATGTGTGTCAGGGCTCTTTATATCACTGTAAGCAATTGCAGACACCTGTGCTAATTAGTTTGGCAGGTGTGTCCAATGAAAGGCAAGACTACTTAAGAAGGCTGTCTCACATTATTAAGCAGCCTACATTTTCTGCCAAAATGGGAAAGAGAAAGGATGTGTCGGCTGCTGAGAAGCAACAAATTGTGGAGTGTTTAGGTCAAGGCATGACTACAATCAACATTGTGCGATGATCAGGATGAAGTGTCTTGGCAATCAAGAAGTATGTAGCTGATTCACAGTACACACGTGTGCGTGCTGATAAGGGCAAATTGAGGACTCTTTCCTACAGGCAATTACGTCAGGTTAAAAGAGCAGCGGCAAAAAAGCCTTGTCATAGCAGCAGACAAGTTTTTGAAGCTGCTGGTGCCTCCAACGTCCCCCGAACAACAAGATGCAGGGTCCTTCAGAGGTTTGCAGCTGTGCATACGCCATCCTGTCGACCTCCTCTATCCACTTCACACAAGCAGAAACGGCTCCAGTGGGCCAAACATTACATGAAGACTGATTTCAAAACTGTTTTGTTCACGGATGAGTGCCGTGCAGCGCTCTATGGTCCAGATGGATGGAGTGGAGGATGGCTGGTTGATGGACACCCCACGCAAACACGGCTACAGCGCCAACAAGGAGGAGGTGGAGTAATGTTTTGGGCTGGAATCATGGGGAGAGAGATTGTCGGCCCCTTTAGGATCCCTGAAGGCGCTAAAGATGAACTCCATAATGTATGTGGATTTTCTCAAACAGCACTTCCTGCCATGGTTCAAGAAGAAGAACCGTGTATTTCACAGCAAGATCATTTTTTTGCATGATAATGCACCATCTCATGCTGCACATAAAACATCTGCATCTCTGGCTGATATGGGCATAAAAGGGGACAAACTTATGGTGTGACCCCCATGCTCCCCTGACCTCTACCCCATTCAGAACCTCTGGAGCATCATCAAAAGGAGTGTCTATGATGGCGGGAGGCAGTTCACATCTAAGCAACAGCTCTGGGAGGGTATTCTGTCCTCATGCAAAACAATTGAAGCAGAAACCATCCAAAACCTGACAAATTCAATGGACGAGAGAGTTCAGAAGCTCCTTTCGAACAAGGGGTCCTATGTGAAAATGTAACATCACCTAGAATAAAGTTTTGAGTTGAAAACTGTTTGATTTCAGTTTCTAATAACCTGCTAATGCTTATAATTTCAAAAATGACCATTTTTTTGGTCTTTATTAAAATGAAAAGGTTGATCGAAAAGTTTGGGGGATCTAAGAGTGTGGCAACCCAGTAGTCATGATTACTTCAAATTCTGACAATATGAGGGTCATGTTGCAGGTAGTGCAGCAAGAAGGCACTTATGTGTCTTGCGCATCTCAGAGCCCCAAAATTATTTTCCGGGCTAGATGAAGCTAAAAATTATTATTAATTTTAAATCTGGTGGAGCTTAGTATAGATGGCCTAATAGGATCAGTGCTGCGTACTGCTACAAAGCCCAAATTATTTTCCAGTCAAGATACAGATAAACATGATTAGTAATTTTAAATCTGGTGGAGCTTATTATAGATGGCCTAATAGAATCAGTGCTGCACACTGCTACAAAGCCCAAATTATTTTCCAGCCAAGATACAGATGAACATGATTAGTAATTCGAAAGCTTAAAACGGTTGGTAGGGTGATTTTAACCAATCATCAAGCTTTTACTCTCCCCAGGATGACACAGGGGTAGAAAAGTCATTTCGGATCCATGATTTGTTCATCTTTATGAACGTGAGTCTGTCTACATTATTAGTGGAGAGCCGCGTGCGCTTATCTGTCAGCACACCACCAGCATCGCTGAACACACGTTCAGACAGAACGCTGGCTGCGGGGCATGACAAGATCTCCAAGGCGTAAGTGGCTAGCTCCGGCCATTTATCCAGATTGGAAGCCCAAAAAGAGCAAGGGTCCAGTGACACAGTCATGGCTTCAATGTTTACTTGGAGATACTCCTGTACCATCGTCTCTAGGCGTTGACTATGTGTCAGACTTCTTGTCTCCTGTGGCCTTGCAAAGGATGGGCTAAAAAAGTGGTGAAATGATTCCGCAAAATTGATGTTACCAGCAGATACTGTGGTTCTGTTACGGTTTGAGTGCTGAACACTTGACGGTCCCACGGTTGGCAAGTTGGAACTGTGAGATTCACTACGTGCACCACTGGTGTTTTGTGGAAAAGCACATGTAAGATTCTGCAACAGTCTCTGCTGATACTCCTGCATGCGTGCATCCCTTTCTATGGCAGGAATAATTTCTGCAAATTTACTTTTGTACCGGGGATCTAACAGTGTGGCAACCCAGTAGTCAGGATTATTTCTAATTCTCACAATTCGAGGGTCATGTTGCAGGTAGTGCAGCAAGAAGGCACTCATGTGTGTTGCGCATCCAGGAGCACCAAGTCCCTGTTGTGTTGGTGGCGAGGTAACAATCATGCTTCCTTCCTCTGTCCTCTCCCCCCAACCTCGCACAACAGAAATGTGATCAAGGTCTCCCTCATCTGATGAGTCTTCCATCAGTTCGTCCTCCACTTCTTCCTGGGCTCCTGCACCTTCCTCACTAGTTTGGCTGCTACCATGCGCCCTGGTAAAACCATCTCCCCCACCCTCACATGCCTGCCGCCTTGGTGCTGCCGACCGTCTGGACCTTGCAGATGTTAGCCCTTCCGCATACAACTCCTCCTCCTCTACTTCCTCCACCTCCTCTTGTGCCACCACCTGACTCCGAATTCTGTTTAACATGTGCTCCAGCATGTAAATCACCGGAATAGTCATGCTGATAATGGCATCGTCAGCACTAAACATCTTCGTCGCCATTTCAAAACTGTGCAGAAGGGTGCATAGGTCCCTGATCTGAGACCACTCCTCCAGCGTGATTTGCCCCACCTCTGGATCTCGTTGGCCCAGGCTATATGTCAGAACGTATTGCACCAGGGCTTGTCGGTGCTGCCACAGTCGCTGCAACATGTGCAGAGTTGAATTCCACCGGATAGGCACATCGCATTTTAGCCGGTGAAGTGGCAGGCCCAACGACTTCTGTAGACATGTAAGTCGCTGAGCTGCGGGATGCGAACGGCGGAAGTGAGCACACAGCGACCGTGCCCTCTGCAGAAGGCCATCTAGTCTGGGATAGTGGGCTAAAAATTGCTGGACAACCAGGTTCAACACGTGAGCCATACAAGGCACGTGTGTGACATTGCCCCGGCGAAGGGCCGCACCCAGGTTTGCAGCATTGTCGCACACGGCCTTCCCTGGTTTCAGGTCCAGTGGAGACAACCATTCATGAAATTGGTTCTCCAGAGCTGACCACAACTCCTCAGCTGTGTGACTCACATTTCCCAGACATTTCAAAGTAAAAACCGCCTGATGACGTTGAGCCCTACTGCCAGCATAGTAAGGAGGTGTGCAGGATCCCTTCTGCGCAGTTAGAAAGCTTGTGGCATGACCAGACAGGCTTTGGGTGCAGGTGGAAGACCGAGAGGAGGTTGAGGATGCAGAAGCAGTGGAGGAACTTTGACATAAAGAGGATTGACGCACAACTCGTGGGGACGGCAAGACTTGGACAGCAGCCCCTTGTCCTGCTGTCACCATAGTTACCCAGTGCCCAGTCAGCGACATGTAACGCCCCTGTCCATGCTTACTCGTCCAAGTGTCTGTGGCGAAATGCACCCTGTCACACACAGAGTTTCTCAAAGACTGCTGTCCCCCCAGTCACAGAGGATGAAGAGGCCGCGGATGCACAAGATATGGCAGACGGTGGTTGGCTTGGCCGGCTAGGCCGCATTGTAGCACACTGAGCTTCCCACTGCAACTTATGCTTCATGTCCATGTGCTGGTTCATGCATGAAGTACTCAAACTATGTATTTTTTGGCCTCTACTTAACTTTTGCTGACAAATGTTACAGATAACACGAGTTGGGTCATCTTTATCGATCTGAAAAAATGCCCAGGCTATGCAAGGCTTAGCACCCATGCGACCTGAAGAGCCACCACGACTTGTGGTGAGAGGCAGAGTTCTGTTTGAGGATGCAGTTGTTGACGTGCTTCCAGTACTATGTCTCTGTCCAGGAAGGCGCAACCTGACCTCGTCGTCACTAGCATCTTCCTCCACCTCCTCTGCTGACCTCATCTCTTGGCTGACTGTGGGTTGACAGTAAGTGGGATCTCCAACCTCATCATCATCACCCTGTGCGTTATCACACCCGTCGTCCTCAGAGCCAACCTGTTCCTGCCCTGACAAAAAACGAAAGTTGTCGCTCCAATCAGGTATTTGAGTCTCATCATCGTCTTCCTCATTGTCTCCACCAACAGGAGTTACAGTTTGGGAATGAGGGTCTACATTATGGTCAGAACCTTCTGCGTCTGGTCCTGGATCCGACTCATAAAGATTCTGGGCATCAGTGCAGATCATTTCCTCGTCTGGAAAGGGATCTTATCACATTGTCCGCTAAAAGAAGTAGACATTTTAGCTTGGCTGGAAGATGGTCTTTCTTCTGCAGATGTTACTGTTGCTTTAACACCTACCCCACGGACACAACCTTTTTTCCCCTTCCCAACACGCCTATTCCCCTTTCCACCAGCAGCAGGCCTTTTTCCACTCATTTTGGTGGTTAACTAATTCACAACTCTGGAGTTGTTTGCACAAAAAAACAATGGATGGGAACCGAGCAGAGCTGAGTGGCCAAACTGTGGTATTAGGCCAAAACTATTGGCTGGGTTAGATGCAGAAAAAAAATATATTCAATTTGCAACCTGATGGAGGTCAGTATAGATGGACTAATAGAGAAAGTCCCACACACTGCTAGAAGGCCAAATATTTTTTCAGAGCTAGATGCAGACAAAAAATTATTTTTAATTTGCAACCTGATGGAGGTCAGTATAGATGGACTAATAGAGAAAGTCCCACACACTGCTAGAAGGCCAAATATTTTTTCAGAGCTAGATGCAGATAAAAATTATTTTTAATTTGCAACCTGATGGAGGTCAGTATAGGTGGACTAATAGAGAAAGTCCCACACACTGCTAGAAGGCCAAATATTTTTTCAGAGCTAGATGCAGAAAAAAATTATATTCAGTTTGCAACCTGATGGAGGTCAGTATAGATGGACTAATAGAACAAGTCCCACACACAGCTAGAAGCCCAAATATTTTTTCAGAGGTAGATGCAGATAAAAATTATTTTTAATTTGCAACCTGATGGAGGTCAGTATAGATGGACTAATAGAGAAAGTCCCACACACTGCTAGAAGGCCAAATATTTTTTCAGAGCTAGATGCAGAAAAAAATTATATTCAGTTTGCAACCTGATGGAGGTCAGTATAGATGGACTAATAGAACAAGTCCTACACACTGCTAGAAGCCCAAATATTTTTTCAGAGCTAGATGCAGAAAAAAATTATATTCAATTTGCAACCTGATGGAGGTCAGTATAGATGGACCAATAGAATGATGCTATGCCCAAAAGATTTTACTTCACTAGGTGCAGTAAAAAAATTGGTATTCTATACACAGGTGGTATATCTTGCAACACAGATAGGCTACTCCACTGACTAACACACTCTGCAATAGGCCAAAAAGGATTAGCTTTGCTAGATTCAGCCAAATGCTGTGAAAAAAACTTGCACAGCACTGGCACAGACCTGCCTGGCAAAAACTGATAGGAACTGATGTAACCTAGTCCTGAAAAGGACTCCAATTACAATTAGTCTTTACTCCCACAATCTATCTATTTAAGAGCACAGACCTGCCTGATAAAAGTCGTAGGAAATGCTGTAACCTAGTCCTTAAAAGGACTGCAATCACAACTATTCCCTACTCCCAAGCTATCTGTAGATTTGTGCGAAAATTGGCTTGAAATTAACAAGGTATAGCGCACACAGCAACAGCGGTGCCGTCTAACACGCAGCTGCAGCAGTGAGAAAATGGTGGCGACGGGGAAAATGGCTTGGTCTTATAGGGCAAGGACATGTGACATACACTGCCAATGACACATGCCCTTGCTTGTGTGAAAAAAAGCACTTCGCTCCGTGTGTGCGCTGCTGATAGGCTGACAGATTGCACCTCCCCACTGTAAATGCGGGAAAGAGAAAAAAAAATGGAGATCTTCATTATTCCTGCAGAGATCCATCCCCTGCCCCTCCCCCCACCCCGCTGTACACTCAAACTGCGTATTAACATTAATTTTCATCATTACTGAGAAAAACTCCAGTTATGATTTTGGTGCACGAACAGTTATCGAACATAACCTCGAACAGCCGAATTTTTCTCAAATCGTTCGTGTTCGCCGAACTGCTCGAACACCGCCCAAAACAGCTCGAATTTGAGATTGGCGAACAGTTCGAGTCGAACAACGCTCATCTCTAGTGATGTATACAGCAGTTTCTGTGTCTCCTATTTGATGTATAAAGCAGACATCCCAGCAGTGTGGAATTTCTCTCTTTGATCAGTTCTTTTCAAAATTCACCATTGAAAAGAGTCAACTGTGCTCCTGACCGCGCACTGCTAACCTGGAAAAACAGTTGCGAGTAGAAACATCATCAATATCACCTAACATCACACGTTTTACCATCACATTAGGGGTGAGTTCATGAAATGTTTGACCAAATATCGCAGGATAATTTTAAGTTGGTATTTACGGCCTACGAATGAGGTTATAAATATTCAAATGGCTCTTGGCAGAAAAAAGATTTCCCACCTTTGCTTTAAGGCTTTTATTACTTGTGCTAGCACCCATTCAATAGCAAGTTCACAGTTTAGGATCTCATGTGCAACATTTTTCATTTACTTACAGGTAATAATCATTTTCAGGTTGTCAGTATACAATATACAGTGCTACAATTTTCTACTACCCACTGACTAATATATAGTCATGGTGACAGATTTTGACTTGAAACTGAAAACTAGAAATTTTAATGCAGCTACTGTAATATCCCATAGCCCAAAAATAAATCTTTCAAAAGATAGAAGGAAAGTGCATTTATTAGTATTACACTGAAAATTGCAATTGTAGTTAGCATAGGGAATTTCATAAAAATGCTGCATTAATCTTGCTGGAGACCAACTGGCTGACAAGAGTAGTGGTTAAGAGTAGATGCAAATATCCTGTGATGAAATGCTACTAAAGCAATCAAAAAATATGCTGCAGTGAATGAAATGCTTTATTCAGTAATAAACTGCTACTCGCCAGCCTTCAGCCGCTAGTGCCATGGTTACAACTATAACAGTTCCGCTTGATTAAATAAGGGATTGCAAAGCAAGAGTGAAATGCTTAAAAGATGAAAAGTAGTGATGCATGATTTATACTGTTAATAGGGCTTTTCGGGGCACTTTTTAACAGTGATTAGATTTCACCCATGGGCATCATACAGTGTAGAGCCGTTTATTATGCATAGTTGATTAAGCATTGCCTAGTGAGCACATCATCTGTATAATCTAAGAATATTAAAGGTGAGGATGTGCACATGACATACTGTAGGTTCAAATGTTGGTTTCACGCAGAATTTACCAATGCCTTCTTGAAGGAGAATGTGACTGGCCCCTGAGTGATGATTGTCAGGGAGGAGGCAACATACAGTATCACTTAGCCCAGGTACCATAAATATATGCCAAAAATGATTAATACATTTATATCAGTAGTTGGTGTAAACCGTGCCAAAAGTCATCACAAATTATCATGTGTACCTATCATTTTTATATGGATGTGATCCTGAGAAGCAGGCATGGCTTACATGTTTAAAGGGGATATCTTGGACTTTGCAAAAACAAACAACAAAAATACATGACAAAGCACTAACAGGCAGGTGTTTGCGACCTACCTATCCGCTGTGCCCGTTCTCCGCCGGCACAGAGTGGTCAATGATTATTTCTGTCGCCGATTCAGCGGCCTCCACTGATGTCACGTCGACAGAGGGTTGGTTTCTTTTCCGCTCTGCTGTGTTGACAGGGTGGGACTGCCAAATTCATGCTGATTAATAGGTGGCTTCCTGCTGCCTAACTGGGGGAGCAGGCTGTCAATCATCATGACACCAGCAGTCCCGCCCTGTCAGCATAGCAATTTAGAAGGGGAAGTGCTGCTCTGTTGACAGAAAGCAGCTGAGTCGCTGGCAGGAGTGGTCAGTGACTGCTCTGTGCCCGCACAGAATGGCACCGGCACAACAGGGAGGTTGGCATTGTTAAATTGAAACTGATTTTACACAGCTTCAGGCAGGACAACATAATGATTATTGTCTCTCAATATGGACACAAATTTAAATGTTACATAAATTGGCACAGATCTGTAAACCATAGGAAAATATAAGGCATAACATAGCTAAAAAAAATCCCCTTAATGTAGCCAGATATTCCACTGACCTTAAAGTGAAGCTGTCTTGCCTAGAAACGGTATTTACCTGCAGACACAAGTAATCTGCAGGTAAACAGTGTTAACCCCTTCATGACCGATAACATATTGATAAGTAATTGGTTGTGTCCCTGCATTAGATGCGGACTCTGGCGCTGAGCCCGCATATTTCCCTGCATATGACAACTGATTCAATCAGCTATCATATGCATCTAACAACTGTGGGTGGTAGATTCACGATCCACACGCGGCTGTTAACAAGTTAAATTTCACTTTCAATCTCTGATAGCGGCATTTAAAATGCACTAACAGGAAGCGCTTAACAAGACACGCCCGGCACGTGATCGCGGGGCGCCGATGGGTTGCCATGAGAGCTTGGGGTCTGCAGAAGATCCCCATGCCTGTCATTGTAAATCTCCTATGAACGCCGGCTAGAGCTGTCAAGGTTGGTAGAGCCACAGGTAAACAAAGTGGGTGCAGGGAATGAAGTGAAATTTAGGAGGAACGAAAGGCAGAGACAAAAAACAAATGTATACGGGTGTTGTGTATTACAATAAAGCACAGATTAGCCTAAAAACAAAAATTGGATTTTGTGGTCGGACAACTTCTTTAAAGTCTCTAACATGTTCCCATTAAAGTATATGGATGTAAGTGGTTGTATTCTTTGAGGGAAGGGACTTTGGTGGAGTTGCTCACATCTTGCTTTTATAATGAAAAATTATAGTCCAATAAAAATTCATAGCAAAACAGCTAGGTGTAAATTCATCCTAAACTACCATTTTATATCAAATTATACTACCCCCTGGAAGATGCACACATACATCTCTTCTATATTGTGTAATGTACTCTTTCTTTCCTGGAAATTTCATAAGATATGTTTGTTTTTTTATATTTGTCCTGCAATCAACAGTTGTTCAATATCAGCTCTTCAGTGTTCAGATTGTGCAGAACATACAAATCCATCCCAGTATTAACAATTGTTAGATCAGCAGCTGAGCAACGAGACTAGTAGCATAAATTACCTGTAATTATTAATGAATACATGGATAATATAAGAGAACAGTAGTAATGTATCTGCTTACCATACTTATTCTGCCATCTTTTGTACACCAGATGGAGATTCAAATGAACTTGCAGTCTGGTAACGGTGATCTTTGCTATGTAAACAGGACTTATAAGATGCTAAAACAACAGCAAATTTCCAATACATATGTGCAGTGATTTTGACTCGAGGTAGTAAGACAGGGTAAAGTTTTAGAAGACAGAGTTAAACTATTGCACTTTATATTTTTCATTCATGTCTTAATAAAATGATCTGGAAAGAGCTAGAAAATATGTCAGCTAATTCAGAGTTTCATTCTATATGGAGCTGTATTTTTAATGATATTCAACTCTTTCATATCTCAATGTTAATATAGTTAAAGAGGTTGTCCACTACATTTTTAAATAAAGTAGTCCTCTTTATAAAATAAAAACACCTTATACTCATCTCCCATACCGACACCATGCCAGCGATGTCGGCACTGGTTTCCTTGGTTCACATGACATTGTTATGACACGTAAGACCTGCTGCCAATAAGTTTCTGGTATTGGGCTGCTGTGTACTCACTTTCTTCATCCAAACCTCAGACAAATGGAAGTAGTGAAGGTGCAGCAGCCCTATAACAGCCAAAGAATTGGCTGCAGGACTCTCATGAGATAATCATTTCCCACAAGCCCTAGGGTACCTGGCGCCAACATTGCTAGGATGGCGTAGGTACAGGAGGTAGGTATATGGTGTTTTTCTTTTATAAGGTAGAGTACTTCATTTACTGCTTGTCCATGTAGTTGACAACCCCTGTAAGGCCTTATCCACATGAAAGCAGTTGTTGTCTTTGTACTGTCCATTTAAAAAATTAACGTTGCATGATCTCATGCAGTTCAGTATATCTTTTCACACATTTATTTTTTAGCGTATCTATATCCAGTCTGTAGCCATTTATTTGCCGTCTATTTTTGAATGAATCTATTTTTCAATGAAGCTAAATAGAACAAGGTTAAGTGAACGTAGCTTAAGTTACCTTGTAACATCTTAACAATAGTAATAATAATTGTATTTATATTGCACCAACATATTGAGGTCTAAGGGGTAAAGTTTCTTCTTGGGGAGAGTATCAAGTTGGTATGAGGAGACCTATAGGCCATGCAGTGCTCCTCTGGGAATTTAAATATGCAGCCTATTCAGAGAGGAGAGGACTGGACCATTAGTGCCACCTATTGGATGTAGCAATCCTAAAAGTCAATATTGATCCTTCAAAGGGCCTTGCATATTCTACAGCACTTAACAGTTAAAGGTACATGTACAATCAATATTAGACATTATGGTGTAAAACAGTGCCAATCTTGCCTTACACACAAAACTTTTCTATTTCTGATAAGAAGTTCCAGCATATATATTATGATGCAACAGCACATGAGCTATAGCGGCCAATAAATATGGTGCTCAGTTTAAAGAACAATCATATTCAAAGTATTCATATGTAGAAAGGACAGTATAGCATTCACCAATGGCGTTATTCTTTTTTAAACTTCAGTGTATTAAAATTCAGGTATTCAGGTATGATTACATGCAATGGGAGTTGCAGAAAACTTCAAAGACAGGTAACAGCAGTTACTTTTTCTGACCTCTAGAGACAGCATTAGTGTAAGGTGAAACAGCCATCGGGTATCTTCAGCACATTTTACAAGTCCCATTGCATGTAAAAATACCTGAATTTTATTGCAGTGGAGTTTAATAAGCCACAAGCGTCACTAGATAGACAGCGAGAGCTTAGGAAGATAAATAAGTGGCTCAGAAATTGGTGCAGGAAGGAAGGGTTTGGGATCATGGAGTACTGGACCGACTTCGCTGTCGGATACAGGCTCTACAGTAGAGACGGGCTTCATCTCAATGGGGAGGGTGCAGCTATGCTGGGGGAAAAAATGGTCAGATAGATGGAAGAGCTTTTAAATTAGGATCTGGGGGGAGAGAGGGTATTCGTGCTAATAAGGGGATAGATAGATTAGACAGAGAGAGTGGGACAGCAGGGGTTATAGAGGATCTAGGGATCTAGGGTGGGCTCGGATATGCAAGGAAAGTAGGGAGCTGAGTAGGAATAACAAATGTGCTAATAGTATTAAATGTTTGCTGGCAAATGCAAGAAGTCTCGCAAACAAAATAACTGAGCTGGATACGCTCATATCGGTCACAGAATATAATGTGATGGGTATTACGGAAACCTGGCTGGATGAAAGCCATGACTGGGTGAAAAACATGGAGGGATACACTACATTTAGAAAAGATAGGAATGACAAAAAAGGTGGAGGGGTGTGTACCTTCATAAGATCCAACTTAAAACCTGCGCTCAATGACAACATTGGGGGGAACTGCGACAATGTAGAGTCAGTCTGGGTTAATGTACATGGGGATGGCCATAATGGAAAGCTTTTAATTAGGGTTTGTTACAAGCCTCCTAATATAGCTGAACTGGTAGAGGATGAAATTCTGAAACAAATTAAAAATGCAGTAAACAATAATAGGGTCCTTATTATGGGGGATTTTAACTATCCAGATATTCAATGGGACATAAAATCTTCCAGTTGTGCTAAAAGCTACAAGTTCTTAACCACAATTCAGGACAATTACCTCTCTCAGCTGGTAGATAAACCAACCAGGGAGATAATCTGCTGGATCTGGTTCTGTCAAATAGACCAGATACTGTTTCAGATCTACAGGTCTGGGAGCATTTGGGAAACAGCGACCATAATATGGTAAGTTTTAATGTAATATTCAATAAAACATTTCAAAAAGGAAATGCAAAAACCTGGAACTTTAGGAAAGCTGATTTCAACAAATTAAGGGAAGAGCTTAATCGTGCAGACTGGGACCATATCATGATAACTGGGGATACCGAACATAAATGGGGCATGTTTAAGGAAATACTACTAGAATCCTGTAGAAAATGTATACTCTCTGGTAATAAAATATCCAGGAATAAAAAGAAACCATTATGGATAAATAAGACAGTACAAAGTTTAATAAGACAAAAACAAAGGAGATTCAAAATCTTTAAGGCCGAGAATATAGAAATAGCATTTCAGGAGTATAAATAAGAAATGTAAAAATGAAATCAAGCTAGCAAAATTATCTACAGAGCAACAAATCGCAGCGACATTAAAATAAATCCCAAAAAATGTTATACATACATCAATGCCAAAAAGAAAAAATCAGATGGTATCGGCCCCTTAAAAACAATAGCAAGATAATTATAGAGGACAAAGAAAAGGCTGCGATATTAAACAGGCACTTTTCACCCATGTACACCAACAAACCGTCCGTTCCAGGGATCTTTCAACAGGGCAAAAATCAAAGTTCACCACCTAATATAACTAGTTTAACATAAAAAGAAGTAATCTTGCATCTGAGCAAATTACACATTAACAAATCCCCCAGCCCATGGATGCTGAGGGAATTAAGCTCAGTAATTGACAAACCGCTGTATCTCATATTCTTAGACTCTCTGGCAAGACGGGTAGTACCACAGAATTGGAGTATAGCCGATGTGGTACCGATATTTAAGAAAGGTAAAAAGGTGGATCCAGGTAACTACGGTCCGGTAAGTCTGACATCAGCAGTGTGCAAAGTTTTTGAAGGCATCATAAGAGATACAATTGCAGCAACAGGGTAAATAAACCCAAAGTATCTCAAGACCCGTTATTTATGTGTAGGGCAGCAAGGGTAATTTAAAATATAACCTTTAATTAATTAGATTTAAGAATATACAACACTTAGTAAAACCAAAGTAGGACCTAATCAAGGTCAATATAGAAGTATAACAATGTCCAAGGGAAAAATTATATGATAATACTAAAAAATACAGTGACACTGTCGTACCAAAAAGGACTGAGATTGAGACTCCAAGGTGAAGAGCAAATTAGCCTATGGAGCTGACTCCTTGTCCCAATAATGAATACTCATATGAACCATTCTCAAACCATTAAACAATGGAAAAGATATCAATATGCATCTAACTTGTAACGGGTCTGGGAGGTGGAACCTCTGAGCAACTATACAAGGGGGCAGTCCTTGTAAGGAAGCGGGTGGCTCCCAGGGAAGACGGGCAGGTAGTCACGGCAAGTGACAGGGACAGTCTCTGGGTAGAAGGGCAGGTAGTCACGGCAAGTGACAGGGACAGTCTCTGGGTAGAAGGGCAGGTAGTCACGGCAAGTGACAGGGACAGTCTCTGGGTAGAAGGGCAGCGGGCTGGTGGCTGGTGAGCGCTCCCAGGTGAGCGGGCGAGAGTCTCTGGACAGGCAGGTGGTCACGGCAAGTGACGGCAGAACCTTCAGGTAGACTAGCAGACAGGTAGCGGGTGGACGCTCCCAGTTGAGCGGGCAAGAGTCTCTGGACAGGCAGGTGGTCACGGCAAGTGACGGCAGAGCCTCCAGGTAGGCTAGCAGGCAGGTAACAGGTGAGCGCTCCCAGGTGAGCGGGCAGGCTGGTCCATAGACAGACTGACAGGTGTCAGAGGGCAGACCGTCGGACCGCAGGCTTGCAAGCAGGTAAGCGGATATCAGGCAGGTATCAAGCAGGAATCTGGCAGGTGACTGGCAGGTAACAGGCAGGAATCAGGCAGGTGACTAGCAGGTAACAAGCAGGAATCTGGCAGGTGACTGGCAGGTAACTGGTAACGGGACCTGAGGGCTGAAGCAGAGTGAAGGCTTTGCAACAACATTGCTCGGGCACCTCCATTTTGGAGGAGGTGCCTTATATATGGGAGGTCCTCCGGCAATTGGCCGGGGACTGCTTAGGACGGCGCGCGCGGTCCCTTTAAGAGAGGGGGAGCGCGCGCGCGCCCTAAGCACACTGCCGGGGAAGGAGCGCGTGCCGGAAGCAGCGGGGAGAGAAGCGCTGGAGGACGCTGCGCCAGGAGCGGGGAGGTGAGAGGGACGGCGTCTCTGCCTAGTATGGGGCAGAGACGCCGATGCTACATAACTGTATATGGAAAAAACGATACAAGGAGTGTGTTTAATGACACCAATGTTCAGTGTATCTAACCATGTGCATATCACTCACTATACAGAGTAGGTATACAGTGTGCATCCCATTACTGTTAGGCAAGACAATACACTCCATATAAATCACCCCAATGGTGAATAAGACAAAGATTAAATATAAAATAGAACCTCCTCACCCATTGTAGTAATCTCCGTGGTAGTTAGTCCAGGGGCTGTCTCAGATGAGGGAGCCATCATCCATAAGAAAACGCAGCAGCATATCAGTGAAGGCGTATAGTTCTGCCCCTACGTATTGTTTTCCCTATGTATTCCAGGCCACATTCACAAGTGGCCTTATAGACCACCCCTTGTGAACGGCAGTTGATAAAGTGTCTGATTTAATAGGATTTGTTAGTAATTACTAAATCAGACACTTTATCAACTGCCATTCACAATGGGTGGTCTATAAGGCCACTTGTGAATGTGGACTGGAATACATAGGGAAAACAATACGTGAGTTTAGGCGCCGGATTGGTGAGTACTTGGGAGACATTGAGCACGCCCGTGATATGCCTCTCGCCCGACATGTTAACAACCACCATGAGGGCAATGTGAAAGCGATCAAATTCATGGGTATTAGCCGGATACCTAAACCTCAAAGGGAAGGAGATTGGGAAAGATTGATACTGCAGACTGAGGCCAAATGGATCTTTGCTAGCAGAGGATTAATCCGCGTGACATCCAGAGTTTAGAACACAGAATGTAGGTTTATTCATATCCAGCATAGGCACAGCATGGAGTCTGGTGTTACTGCAGCATGAGGAAATCAAATACATATATAACAACAACACAGGAAGAGAAGGAGGGGGCATCCTGTCTGTGGGAGTTTTTTTTATTTTTTTTAACTAAACTTTGTTAACAACCTCACAATATGCACAACATATGAAACAGCACAGTAGTTGTTGCAATACACATACAGATTAATATGTATTATTCCAACACCCCCACTCAACAACTACTTATCCTCTTAGTCCCATTGTGGTTCTCAATTCTTGGAACCTAGCTCATGGCAATGGCTTTGTCATAATGTCAGCTACCATCTTATCAGTTTCACAATAGACAAACTGAATTATCCCACGATCTATCAAATCACGTAGATGATGATGTCTGACGTCAATGTGCTTGGTTCTAGCAGTGATCTTTTCACTGCATGCAAGTTTAATGCATCCTTGGTTGTCCTCATAAATCACTGTCAGCTGAGTTGTCGGTTTACCAAGATCATCCATCAATTGTCTTAGCCAAACAACCTCCTGGCTTGCATAGGCTGCGGACACATACTCCGCTTCTATAGATGACAAGGCAACAGACATTTGTTTCCTACTAGACCAGGAGATTGAACTTTCTCCAACTTTAAACAAGTATTCACTTGTGGATTTACGATCACGCGAATCACCAGCCCAATCCGCATCTACATAGCCGATAAGTTCTAGCTCTCCTGCTGCAGATAGTTTTAAATTTACATCTTGCGTTTCTTTCAAATATCGGAGAAGTCTCTTAACAGCATTCCAGTCTCTTTGGCTCGGTTTTTCCACATATCTGCAAAGGATTCCAACTGTTGTGATATCCGGTCGAGTCATAGTTGATATGTATAGAAGTGCCCCCATTGCGTGACGATATTTCTCATTGTTAGGCAACAGGTCATCTTCTCCTTCCAGCTTCAGGTAGGATGGTTCCATTGGGGTTGATATACCTTTGGCCTCTGACATTTTAAACTGATTCAGAATCAAATTAATTTTTGCACTTTGGTTTAGAAGAAAACTTCCATCTTCCTCTCTCTGGATTTGGATTCCTAGATAATATGTCACACTTCCAAGGTCTTTTGTTTCAAAGTGCTGATTCAGAATTTCAGTCATTTTTCCAATTTCTGCGTCGTCTTGATGAACAACAATCATGTCGTCCACATATAAGAGAATATACATCCACTTTCCATCTGTATATTTTGTGTATAAGCACGGATCTGTTTGACCTCTTTTAAATCCTTCTTCCAACAAGACTATTCATCTTGGTGTTCCATGCTCTTGCTGATTGCTTAAGACCATAGAGAGATTTTTGTAGTTTGCAAACAAGATTCTCTTCACCTCTTTTTACATAACCTTCAGGTTGAGTCATGTATAAGTCCTCCTCAATGTCACCATTTAAAAAGGCAGTTTTTATATCCAAATGTCTGACATACATCTTTTGTACAGCAGCTACAGCTAACAAAGCTCTGAATGTGGTCTGTTTAGCGACTGGAGCAAATGTAGCATCGTAATCTTCGCCATACTTTTGAGAATATCCTTTTGCGACCAACCTTGCTTTGAATCTGTGGACTTTTCCTTTCAGAGTCATATTTGGTTTTGAAGACCCACTTGCACTTGATTGCCTTTTTGCCCTGTGGTAGCTTGGTGAGTTTCCAAGTTTGGAGTTGATGAAGCGATTTGAATTCCTCATTAGCGGCATCGATCCACTTTGTTCTTTCATGGACAGGTAGTGCTTGCATTTCATCCCATGACTGCGGCTCTGACTCAGGTAGTGTCTTGACAATGTAGGATAGACGTTTAGCTGGTAGACCTTTATTTGATCTTGACGATCTCCTGATTTCAGATTCACCTGATTTTTCTGTTGTTCCTTCATTAGTTGAAGAATCCAGCCAGACCTCTACATCCTCCTTGTTGCTGTCTTGTAATTGTGACTTCAGCTGGACTACTGGCGTGATGTCACAAAACTTGGGTGATACAAAGTTCTCATCAATCACTACATCTCTACTTATTGTGATCTTGTTTGTTTCTGGGTGTAGAATCCTATAACCTTTCTGGGTTTCGCTGTAGCCTACCAGGATACCTTCTTTAGCGTGAGATTCCCACTTAGTTCCCTTTTCTTTGGGAACATGTACAAATGCTTTACTTCCGAATATTCTTATGTGATGTAGTTTTGGCTTTCTGCTATTCCATTGCTCAAATGGAGTTTTCTCTGTAGCTTTACCTGGTAGTCTGTTCTGAAGATAGCAAGCTGTCATGATTGCTTCACCCCAATATGCTGTGGGCAGATTTGCATCAAATAACATGCTTCTTCCACTTTCACATAGTGTTCGGTTCCTTCTTTCCGCGACACCATTTTGCTCTGGGTTGTACGGTACAGTGGTCTGAAATAGGATTCCATTTTTCTTTAAAATGCTCTGTGCCTCATTACTTGTATATTCAGTCCCATTATCTGCACGTAGAATCTTTGGCATTCTTCCAAATTTATTATATACTTCAGCTAGGTATATTTCAAGTTTCTCTGGAACTTCCATCTTGCTGTGAAGCAGGTGGACAACTGTATATCTTGAATGATCATCAATAAATGTGAGAAAATATCTCTTCTTCCCTGGAGTCAGAGTGCTCATTGGACCACAGACATCTGTGTGTATTAAATCTAGTGACTGTGCTGTTGTTGTACTAATTCTCTTAGGAAAAGCTTTCCTAGACATTTTCCCTTTGATGCAGCTAGTACACTTCATTGTCTGGTTACATAGATCAATTGTAATATCCTCAGCTAGTTGCTTTTGGACTAACTTTCTTATTGCTTCTGGGTCTCTGTGTGCCAGACGCCTATGCCACACATGAATACAGTTTTTATGCTCTTCTTGTTGCGCTGTATACACACACTCTTTGCATTTCAGCTGATAAAGTTCATCTGTGATGTTTCCCTCGGCTAGTGTGTGACCTTCCTTTGAGATGATGCAGCTATCATGCTTAAATGTAACTTCATTTCCTTGTTTTGTGAGTTTCTTCACAGATAGTAGATTACTTTCAAGACTGGGCACATACAGCACATCCTTTACTGGGATCTTCCTGCTTTGTGTTGGTGAGATTTGACAATCAATATAACCATCTCCTATGCCTTCTGAAGTCATGAACTGACCATTAGCCATAATCACTTTCTCTGATTTACTTTGGTCAAGCTTAGAAAAGAAGTCTCTGTTATTAGTCATGTGACTAGTTGCTCCAGAGTCTATACACCATGCATGCTTTGATGTATTTGCACTGACAGTAAATGCAGTTTCAGCATTCACAGAATCATTTTTTCCAGATACAGCACTTTTAACCCTTTGATGACTGCTTTGCTTTTTCAGCTGATTCATTCTAGCTTTCCAGACTCTGCAGTCAGCTTTCAAATGTCCTGATTTCTTGCAAACAAAACATTCAAGTGTTTCTTTTATGTGCTTCCTGTTATCAGTTAGGTTTTGTGTCTGTAAAGCAGATTCTGTGTTGCATGTCCTACTGTTTACACCTTCTGCCTTTCGCTTATATTCATCTATGAGCTTCCCCCTGACATACTCCAGTGTAAGCTCATCATCTGGACGCGCACCTAGTGCAGTTACAAGCGTATCATAGCTCTCTGGAAGGCCACTAAGCAGTAATGCGGCCACATGAAAGTCCTTTAGATCATCCCCAATGCCTCTCAGGCGTTCTACAATTTCCAGAACACTTCTTATGTAATCCTGCATATCCTGGCCTTTCTGTAGCTTAGACTGGTACAGCTTTCTCATGAGATAGAGCTTATTGCTTAAATTTATCCTCTCATGTACCTTTTGCAACTGCTCCCACATTTCCTTTGCAGTATTACATTTACACACATGCACAATCTGGTCATCATGTATACTGAGTGATATGGTACTTTGTGCTTTCTGATCCATCTCTGTCCACTCCTGTGGCACTGGGTCAGGTTTAGGCTCCTGTGTGTATTTCCACGTACCTTCTCTTATCAGCAGCATTTTCTCTTTGAATTTCCAGGATTGATAATTCTGGTTAGTGAGACTTGGCACTGTAAATTTCATGGAGCTGCTGCTGGTGGCCATCTTTGCTTCTTCTCAGTTTGCTGTCTTTCTTTCTTTTCTTTCCTCTGTGATCTGGGGATCTGTGACTCCGGGACTCAGGTACATCTGGGCCCATAACCTGTTAGCAGAGGATTAATCCGCGTGACATCCAGAGTTTAGAACACAGAATGTAGGTTTATTCATATCCAGCATAGGCACAGCATGGAGTCTGGTGTTACTGCAGCATGAGGAAATCAAATACATATATAACAACAACACAGGAAGAGAAGGAGGGGGCATCCTGTCTGTGGGAGTTTTTTTTTTTTTTTTAACTAAACTTTGTTAACAACCTCACAATATGCACAACATATGAAAGAGCACAGTAGTTGTTGCAATACACATACAGATTAATATGTATTATTCCAACAATCTTCTATCTAGATACTGTCACATCCAGGGGTCTCAATGAACAGCTTACCTATAACTGTTTCATTTAGGAAATTGCTATATATTCCCCCCATGTCTCTACTCGTACTTGAGATATGAGACTAATAAATAATATCTCCACGATTAATTTTTAATATTCCATCCCACACTGCCAGTGGTAATCCTATTTCTCTAATTTCTTGGACACTTTGATTATTCCTAGGTATAGTAGAACGATATACGTTCCACATATGATCTTATCAAATATGTGATTGGTCGTTGATTTATGCTACCATTGTATATTTACATTATCCTACCCCATGATTGTTTGTTATGATCTTTGTCATAGGTCAAGTTATCTTTACAACCTTATGGACACATTGCCTGGTTGGCATTTATATATTGCAATGTATTATACTTGTTCATGAAGATTCTGGGGGGTTATTCTACATGATTTGTAGTAAATAACTAGCAGATAGCCATGGATTGATATGTGGATGACTCATTGAGGCACTTCCTGATTGACAGACTGACTTAATGGCCGAATTGTGTATGGTGTCATTTTTCGGACACTCCGGGATGTGGGGCCTGCCATCCGGCTGATGTCTTATATTCCTTTCTTGACTTGCAGCCAAAGGACCGGATGTGACCTGTGTGTCTAGGCATGCATTCCAACCCGGATCTATATGATGCTGAAAACCAGCGCTTAGATTAACTGCCCGGCTCACCAATAGTTCCGGATGTGACGTTATTATCGTTACGCCCAGACATGTGACGCATGCGTTCCACATTGGTATCCGGCCATGCTATGGAATCATGGGACCGGATATGACTTATACGTCTCAGATGAGCGCTCCAACTTAGGCGGGAATGACAGTGTCCTTGCCTACTTTGACCCCAACCTCTAGGGGTGACATGTGCGCCTTCATTATGGGCGTGCTGAACTGGACGTACACCCTTTGTCCACATGGCTATTTTCCCCAGTCATGAACCAAGATGGTGGTTTCTTAATCTATATTTACACCTGGGGCAATTTAGATTGGACCAAACACAACTTTGAGTCACCTGATTGTGATTTCCCTTGAATTACCCTGATATACAGTACAGACCAAAGTTTGGACACTCCTTCTCATTTAAAGATTTTTCTGTATTTTGAAAATTGTACATTCACACTGAAAGCATCAAAACTATGAATTAACACATGTGGAATTACATACTTAACAAAAAAGTGTGAAACAACTGAAAATATGGCTTATATTCTAGGTTCTTCGAAGTAGCCACCTTTTGCTTTGATGACTGCTTTGCACACTCTTGGCATTCTCTTGATGAGCTTTAAGAGGTAGTCACCGGAAATGGTTTTCACTTCACAGGTGTGCCCTGTCAGGTTTAATAAGTGGGATTTCTTGCCTTATAAATGGGGTTGGGACCATCAGTTGTGTTGTGCAGAAGTCAGGTGGATACACAGCTGATAGTCCTACTGAATAGACCATTAGAATTTGTATTATGGCAAGAAAAAAGCAGCTAAGTAAAGAAAAACGACTGGCCATCATTACTTTAAGAAATGAAGGCTAGTCAGTCCGAAAAATTGGGAAAACTTTGAAAGTGTCCCCAAGTGCAATTGCAAAAACCATCAAGCGCTACAAAGAAACTGGCTCACATGAAGACCGCCCCAGGAAAGGAAGACCAAGAGTCACCTCTGCTTCTGAGGACAAGTTTATCCGAGTCACCAGCCTCAGAAATCGCAGGTTAACAGCAGCTCAGATTAGAGACCAGGTCAATGCCACACAGAGTTCTAACAGCAGGCACATCTCTACAACAACTGTTAAGAGGAGACTTTGTGCAGCAGGCCTTCATGGTAAAATAGCTGATAGGAAACCACTTCTAAGGACAGACAACAAGCAGAAAAGACTTGTTTGGGCTAAAAAACACAAGCAATGGAAATCAGAACAGTGGAAATCTGTGCTTTGGTATGAAGAGTCCAAATTTGAGATCTTTGGTTCCAACCACCGTGTCTTTGTGTGACGCAGAAAAGG
The DNA here is from genome assembly GCF_046119375.1 of Phyllobates terribilis. Taxonomy (NCBI): domain Eukaryota; kingdom Metazoa; phylum Chordata; class Amphibia; order Anura; family Dendrobatidae; genus Phyllobates; species Phyllobates terribilis. The sequence goes on along the minus strand of NW_027362765.1, from coordinate 594,799,837 downwards.
TGAACGGATGGACTCTACATGCCTGGTTCCCACCGTGAAGCATGGAGGAGGAGGTGTGATGGTGTGGGAGTGCTTTGCTGGTGACACTGGGGGGGGATTTATTCAAAATTGAAGGCATACTGAACCAGCATGGCTACCACAGCATCTTGCAGCGGCATGCTATTCCATCCGGTTTGCGTTTACTTTGGATCATCATTTATTTTTCAACAGGACAATGACCCCAAACACACCTCCAGGCTGTGTAAGGGCTATTTGACCAAGAAGGAGAGTGATGGGGTGCTACGCTAGATGACCTGGCCTCCACAGTCACCAGACCTGAACCCAATTGAGATGGTGTGGGGTGAGCTGGACCGCAGAGTGAAGGCAGAAGGGCCAACAAGTGCTAAGCATCTCTGGGAACTCCTTCAAGATTGTTGGAAGACCATTTCTGGTGACTACCTCTTGAAGCTCATCAAGAGAATGCCAAGAGTGTGCAAAGCAGTCATCAAAGTGGCTACTTTGAAGAACCAAGAATATAAGACATATTTTCAGCTGTTTCAAACTTTTTTGCTAAGTATATAATTCCACATGTGTTAATTCATAGTTGGGCAGCAGACAACCTAGCGGGCACGACAGGTAACAGGCAGGTGCTCCAGTTAGGCAGGCAGGCGGGCACAACAGGTAACAGGCAGGTGCTTCCAGGTAAGCAGACTGGCGGGCACAAAAGGTAACAGTCAGGTGCTTCCAGGTAAGTAGGCTGGCGGGCACAACAACAGCAGAGCGGTGTTTAAATTTGGCGGCAACAATGTTGATTAGTCGCGGCAGGCGGTCGCGACCAATCAGCAGAGCGGAGTTTAAATTTGGCGCCAATAATGCTGATTGGTCGCAATCGCCGGCCGCGACCAATCAGCAGAGCGGTGTTTAAATTTGGCGTCAAAATCGCTGATTGGTCGCGGAAGGCAACTGTGACCAATCAGCCGAGCGGGGTTTAAATTTGGCGCCAATACTACTGATTGGTCGCGGACGGCGACCGCGATCAATCAGCAGAGCGGTGTTTAAATTTGGCGCCAATAATGCTGATTAGTCGCGGCCGGCATCCGCGACCAATTAGCAGAGCGGGGTTTAAATTTGGCGCCAATCTCGCTGATTGGTCGCGGCTGGAGTCCGCGACCAATCAGCAGAGCATTGTTTAAATTTGGCGCCAATCTCACTGATTGGACGTGTCTGGCGTCCGCGACCAATCAGCAGAGCATTGTTTAAATTTGGCGCCAAGCTCGCTGATTGGTCGCGGACGCTATTTAAATGTGGCGCCCAAATCGGTGATTGGTCGCGGGCAGCGTCCGCGACCAATCAGCAGAGCGGTGTTTAACTTTAGCGCCAAGATCACTGATTGGTCGCGTGCGGAGAGCGCGACCAATCAGCTAATCGTATTGGTGAGGACCGGGGAGCGCCGCTGCCTGGTCGGATACTTCCGTTGCGAGAAGCCGGGAGATGAGCGACTGCTCGCAGCAGAAGTATCCCGACCCGCAGCGCCGCTCCCCGGTCCTCCCTTCACACCCTAGCGCTGATGTCCCCACAGTATCCGCATGGTGTTACAAAGGTCTGGACATTTGTGTTAAAAATCGCTGATTGGTCGCTGGCGCTGCCCGCGACCAATCACCGATTTGGGCGCCAAATTTAATTATCAGCCGCAACCAATCACCAATCTTGGCTCCACATTTAAACACCGCTGTGCTGATTGGTCGCCGACGCTGGGCGCGACCAATCACCGATTTTGGCGCCACATTTAAATAGCGTCCGCGACCAATCAGTACAGTGGTGTTTAAATGTGGAGCCAAGATGGGTGATTGGTCGCGGAGGATATTTAAATTTGGCGCCCAAATCGGTGATTGGTCGCGGCTGATATTTAAATTTGGCGCCCAAATCGGTGATTGGTCGCGGGCAGCGCCAGCGACCAATCAGCGATTTTTAACACAAATGTCCGGACCTTTGTAACACCATGCGGATACTGTGGGGACATCAGCGGCTAGGGTGTGAAGGGAGGACCGGGGAGCGGCGCTGCGGGTCGGGATACTTCTGCTGCGAGCGCCCGCTCATGTCCCGGGTTCTCGCAGCGGAAGTATCCGCACAGGCAGCGCCGCTGACATCCATGCGGCTAGGGTGTGAAGGGAGGACCGGGGAGCGGCGCTGACATCCAATTGGTCGCGGCCGCTATTTAAATGTGCCGCACAAATCGGTGATTGGTCGCCGTCTTGACCGCGACCAATCACTGATCTTGCCGCCAAAGTTAAACACTACTGTGCTGATTGGTCGCGGACGCTGCCCGCGACCAATCACAGATTTGTGCGCCAAATTTAAATATCGGCCGCGACCAATCACCGATCTTGGATCCACATTTAAACAACGCTGTGCTGATTGGTCGCGGCCGATATTTAAATGTGGCGCCCAAATCGGTGATTGGTCGCGGTCTTGGCGTGCGACCAATCACTGATCTTGCCGCCAAAGTTAAACACTACCGTGCTGATTGGTCGCGGATGCTGCCCGCCACCAATCACCGATTTGTGCGCCAAATTTAAATATCAGCCTCATGCACGTCACTGACAGCGTGGGAAAATTCTCCTGCACTCAGCGCTTCAGCGTGAGAATTCTTCCACGCTGTCAGTGACGTACATGAGGTGAGCTGAGTTCATTGGACATGACCTCACCTCATGAACGTCACTGACAGCGTGGGAAAATTCTCACGCTGAAGCGCTGAGTGCAGGAGAATTCTCCCACGCTGTCAGTGACGTGCATGAGGTGAGCCGAGTTCATTGGACATGACCTCGGCTCATCTTTATGCCGTCACAGCGAGACACTGAAGAACGCAAGCATGCCTGCGCTTCTCAGTGTCTGCGGGATGACAGGCTGGATGGCAGCGTTCTGCTGCGGTCCAGCCTGTCATCTCGATGTAGCAGAGCTGAAGCTGTCGTGGGAACCATGGAAAGGTAAGGATGATGTTGGTTTATTATTTTTCTTTTATTGCAGGAGATCGTTGGCTTCAGCTGGAATGGGCGTGATGGTAAGTATGGTTTAATTTAGAACAATAAAGAATTGTGTGTTTATTTCAATTAAAGGACTTTATTCTGGGTGTTTGTGTTTTTTTTAGCTTTCACTATGGGGTTAGTAATGGGGGTGTGTTATAGACGCCTCTCCATTACTAACCTGGGCTTGATGTCAGCTGGCATTATAAGCTGACATCAACCCCAGCCCTATTACCCCACTGCCACCGCTACAGGGCAGTGGGAAGAGCGAGGCTAAGTGCCAGAATTGGCGCATCCTATGGATGCGCCATTTCTGGGGCGGCTGACGGCTGGTGTTTCTAGCCTGGGAGGGGGCCAATATTCATGGTACCCTTCCTGGGCTATTAATATCAGCCCCCAGCTGTCTGCCTAGCCTTTGCTAGCTATTAAAATAGGGGGGACCCCACGTCATTTTTTTGGGGGGGTCCCCCATTTTAATAGCTAGTAAAGGCTAGGTATTCAGCTGGGGGCTGATATTAGTAGCCTGGGGAGCTCCGTGGGTATTACCCCCTTCCCAGGCTTCAAACTTCTGCCCCAGCCGTCTGCTTAACCTCCGCTAGAGCCTAAAATTACGGGGACCCCCACGCCAATTTTTTTTTTAATAAATCCTTTATTTTAACACTAAATGACAAGTACAGTAATCAACACTGTCACTGTACTTCTTATATATGTGACTGACATGTTTCTATCTATCTAATCTATGTGTGATGCTCTATCTTTCTGTTCTAAATTGTCGGGTACCACTGCTGAATTGCCGGCCGGCTTTTTTAAAGAGACGGTGCATGAAAACACTATTATTTTTTTAAATAAATCTTTTACACTAAATGACAAGTACAGTAAGCAACACTGTTACTGTACTTCATATATATGTGACTGACATGTTTCTATCTATCTAATCTATGTGTGATTCTCTATTCCTTCTATTCTAAATTATCGGGTACAGATACTGAATTGCCGGCCGGCTTTTTTAAAGAGACAGTGCATGAAAACACTATTATTTTTTTTAATAAATCCTTTACACTAAATGACAAGTACAGTAAGCAACACTGTCACTGTACTTCATATATATGTGACTGACATGTTTCTATCTATCTAATCTATGTGTGATTCTTTATTCTTTCTATTCTAAATTGTCGGGTACTGAATTGCCGGCCGGCTTTTTTAAAGAGACGGTGCATGAAAACACTATTATTTTTTTAAATAAATCCTTTACACTAAATGACAAGTACAGTAACCAACACTATCACTGTACTTATTATATATATGATTGGCATGTTTATATCTATCTATGTGTGAAGCTCTATTCTTTCTGTTATAAATTGTCGGGTACCGCTGCTGAATTGCCGGCCGGCTTTTTTAAAGAGACGGTGCACGAAAACACTATTATTCTTTTAAATAAATCCTTTACACTAAATGACAAGTACAGTAAGCAACACTGTCACTGTGCTTCTTATATGTGTGACTGACATGTTTCTATCTATCTAATCTATGTGTGATGCTCTATTCCTTCTTGTCTAAATTGTCGGGTACCGGTGTATGCCGCTGCTGAATTGCCGGCCGGCTTTTTTAAAGAGAGCGTCTTCTGAGCAGTTTTTCAGCTTTTGGACACCTTTGAAGGTGTTTTCTATGTGCTTCTATGTGTTTTTGTTTGCCTGCCATTGGTTTTAACGGTGTTCGACGGTGTTCTAAGGTGTTCGGCGAACAGTTCAACGAACAGTTCCTCGAACATCCCGGTGTTCGACGAACCAAACCGAACCCGAACACTACGGGGGTGGCTCAACACTAATAGGCAGGTGCTTCCAGGTAAGCAGGCTGGTGGGCACAACAGGTAACAGGCAGGTGCTTCCAGGTAAGCAGGCTGGCGGGCACAACAGGTAACAGGTAGGTGCTTCCAGAGAAGCAGACTGGTGAGCACGGCAGGTAACTGGCAGGCAGACTGGCGAGCAGGACTGACAGGCAGACAGACGGGAATGACTGACAGGTAGCCTGGCGAGCAGGACTGACAGGCTGGCTGGTGGGCAGGACTGACAGACAGTGGGACCTGAGGGCTGAAGCAAGTGTTAGCACACGGAACAACAACCATTGCACAGGCACCTCCATATTGGAGGAGGTGCTTTAAATAGGGGAAGTCCTCCAGCCATTGTCGGGGGACATTTTAGGACGGCGCACGGCCCCTTTAAGAGGGAGGGAGCGCGCTTGCGCCCTAAACACAATGCCCGGGAAGCTGCGTGCAGTGCGAGCCACAGTAGCTGCAGGGCAGGAGCCGGAACACGCCGGACCAGGGCCGTGGCGGTGAGGGGAATGGCGTCTCTGCCCGGTAGGAGGCAAAGACGCCGATGCTACACTAAACAGGAAAGGTTTCTTTACAGTAAGAGCAGTTGGTCTGTGGAATTCCTTACCACAATAGGTAGTAATGGCCGGCACTATAACAGCTTTCAAAAAAGGGCTGGACGATTTCCCTGATAGACACATAACATTGTGAGCTACAGTTAAAGTAGACAAAATATTACACCTATAGTACAACCCCTGGCAAAAATTATGGAATCACCGTGCTCGGAGGATGTTGATTCAGGTATTTAATGTTGTTGAAAAAAAGCAGATCACAGACATGGCACAAAACTAAAGTCATTTCAAATGGCAACTTTATGGCTTTAAGAAACACTAAAAGAAATCACGATTAAAAATGTGGTACTCAGACCAAGCAGAGGGAAAAAATTATGGAATCACTCAATTCTGAGGAAAATTGAGAAGAAGTTATAGGTCTGTGAGAGCCAGAAATCTTGCTTGTTTGTAACTGACCAAATACTTATTTTTCACCAAAATAAGACCAAATCAGACAATGTGATTTTCAGGATTTGTTTTCTCATTTTGTCTCTCATAGTTGAGGTCTACCTATGATGTCAATTACAGGCCTCTCTCATCTTTTTAAGTGGGAGAACTTGCACAATTTGTGGCTGACTAAATACTTTTTTTCCCCACTGTAAATGGCCAAATACTGAGGAAAGTGCAGAAAGGAAGACCTGAAAACAATTAGATTACTGAGTTGATACTTTCATGATAGCCCTGACTAAAGAGATGTGTTTTTGGGCGTGCTTAAAACTATGGACACTGGGAATAAACCAGATTATCTGGGGTTGTGCATTCAAGAAAGCTATTGAAACATGAAAAATGTCTTGGACATGGGAGTGAGAGGCTCCAATTATGGAGTATGTTAGTCCGAGATCATTAGCAGAACAGAGAGCATGGGTAGTGTTGCAGACAGAGATGAGTGAGGACTAGTGATAAGCAAGCATGCTCGCTACTGCTCGGTGCTCGCCCGAGGGTTGCTCGGCGGGAGCGTGGGTCCCCTCCCTGCATGTTTGGTGCTCTTTAGAGTGCCAATGAACATGCAGGGATTATCTGCCACCGACTGTAATGCCGCAGCCATGTTGGTTGTGGCATTACAGTGATTGGCTGGACGCACAGCGTCATCAGATCTACATCTGACCTGGCACCGCCATGATCGTCACAGTATACTCTGGAATCAGGCAGTGTAGGGAGAGGTGCTGCTAAGCTAGGGAGAGATTTGCTTGTTTATTAGTTAGTGTAAGTATACCACGATATATTAATCACATATCCATCTCAATTAACAGTCCTTCTGAGGACTAATCCAGCTGCATAGATATCAGTGCTAGGCAGGCAGGCTAACTATCTATCTGCTGGTGCTTTTACAGATATTTCTAGAAATAGCCCCAGGTATCAGTGGCTATGAATAATTTTTTGGGGGATTTTAATCCTGATTATTTGCTTAAAAAGCAATCCAGAGAACACCATTTTTCTGCTTCATTTGCTTGTTGGCACTGCAGAATACAGCCAGGTTATTTCGATATTACAGCGCTAAAAATCCATCTATTTAAAACTGTGGTTTGTCCGTCACACGGATCACATATAAGTGTGCTGAAAATTCAGCCATTTCTGACCTCAGTTGAAATTTTGTTGCAGTGTGTCAGTGAAGTTATTGACATGAGGTCACTGTTAAAAATAGTTACCTACAGGCCAGCTATTTAAAACTGTGGCTTGTTCGTCACACGGATCACATATATGTGCACTGAAAATTCTGCCATTTCTGGCCTCCATTGAAATTTTGTTGCAGTGTGTCGGAGAGTTATTGACATGAGGTCGCTGTTCAAAATAGTTACCTACAGGCCAGCTACTTAAAACTGTGGTTTGTCCGTCACACGGATCACATATAAGTGTGCTGAAAATTCTGCCATTTCTGGCCTCCAATGAAATTTTGTTGCAGTGTGTCAGTGAAGTTATTGACATGAGGTCGCTGTAAAAAATAGTAACCTACAGGCCAGCAATTTAAAACTGTGGTTTTCCATCACACGTATCACACATAAGTGCGCTTCAAATTCAGTCATTTCTGGCCTCCATTTAAATTTTGTTGCAGTGTGTCAGTGAAGTTATTGACATGAGGTCGCTGTGAAAAATAGTAACCTGCAGGCCAGCTATTTAAAACTCTGGTCTCAGTAGCTGTGAGTCTGGACTGCATATTCCTCACCATGATCCTCCTTCCTCCCACCATGCCGAGTGCCCGGAGACAACTGATCCCACACTAGGACACTCCGAAGAGGTGTTCACTTTTCCATTTATAGATTCATGGCCTCTCGCCCAGTCCACTTGAAAATGGGCAAGAGTAGATCGCATGTAGCGATGCCCAAATATTTAAGCAGCCACGGTCACATGAAGGCAATGGTGGGAAACTGTTACAAGAGGTGGACGATGATGAGACAGAATTGCCAGAAATTCAGGAGGAGGACCAGAGTGCGGAAGTGGATGACGAAGTGGTGGATGATATAGTAATAGTAAAGTATGATAGGGAGAGGGAGACGTAGCACCACAACAGGCAGGAAGAAGCAGTGTGGTGGCCGCAGACAGAAGGCGGGCAACCGTTCCCCGTAACATCAACACGACGGAAGTTGCCAGTACAACTGTTAGGTCTTCCCAAGTCTGGTTGTTTTTTAAAGACTCTGCTGATATCCCCAAAAAGGCCATTTGCACCACCTGCCAGGCCAGCATCAGCAGGGGTAGCAAAACTACCAGCATGACCACCACCAGCATTATCAGGCACATGGCAGTAAAGCACCTGACTAAGTGGGCTGAACCCCAGGGTCCAGGAACAGTGTCTGCGGGTGGCACCATTGCTTCTTGAGCTGTTGTGTGTGCAAGCCAATCCTCTGTCCATGGTGAATGCGAAGATGCCTCCTCCCCTGCATCTGTTGTTGCACACTCTCAACTAGCACCACCAGCAAGCACGTCCACGTCTTTGTCCCAGCGAAGCGTTCAATTGTCCCTACCCCAGTCCTTGGAGCGCAAGCGCAAATACGCAGCCAACGCCCCACAGGCCACACTACTAAATTCACACATTATGCAACTGTTTGCGCTCATGGAGACAGGAGCTTTCCACAACCTGATGGCGGCGGCCGTCCCTCAGTACTCGGTCCCCAGCCGCCTCTATTTCTCCTGATGTGCCATCCCTGCATTACACGAGCACGTGTCCCACAACATTAGCCGTGCCCTCAACAACGCAGTTACTGGGAAAGTCCACCTAACCACGAACACGTGGACAAGTGCTTGTGGGCAGGGATGGTACATCTCGCTGATGGCACACTGGGTTAACATAGTGGAACCCGGGACCCAGTCAGACCTTGGGACGAAACACTTTCTCCCGACACCGAGGATTGCGGGCCCTGTGTCAATCATAGTTGCCCCCACATTCTACATCTCCTGCACTTCCTCCTCCTCCTATTCAACATCCATTTTTGAAATGACCACATCAGTTGCAAGCTGGAAGCACTGCAGCACTGCCTCACCTAAGCGGCAACAGGCTGTGCTGAATCAAATATGCTTAGGTGACAAACCAGACAACGCTGAAGAGTTGTGGACAGCTCTGAAATAGCAAGAAGATAAGTGGCAGACACTGCAGGAACTACAGCCAGGCATGGTCGTGTGTGATAATGGCCGGAACCTGGTGGCGGCTCTGAGGCGAGGTGAGTTCACACACATACCATGCCTGGCCCATGTGCTTTACCTCGTGGTTCAGCAGTTTCTCAAAACCGGAGCTGCCGGATATGCTTGTCAAAGTACGCCACCTGTGTGCCCATTTTAGGAAATCACCTACAGCTTCCGCCGCCCTTGCCGTGTATCAGCAGCATTTGCAGCTTCCGGCTCACTGACTGGTGTGTGATGTCCCCACGCGTTGGAACTCCACATTGCAGATGTTGGGAATGATTTGTGAGCAGAAGAGGGCAATTGTTCACTACCAGCATCAAAAAGGCTGTCAGTATTCAGTTCAGATTCCATAGATAAGACCACAGGAGTATACATGTTATGATCTGCAACATAAACTAGGAAAAGAAGGGGAGAGCTATCCCTACAGTAAGACTAAGCTGAGTCCCTACGTTGTAGTGGGCGACCTGTTCCTTGTGAACAGAGCCGCCTTCGTCCTCGGCTAGTCTGAACGGAGACCTATAGAGAAAGGGAGGGGTCACTAAAAGAACTAAGGACTGGGACAAAAATGGGACACCTCCTAACAGAAGTTGTTGCAGAGCAAAAGATAAACTGACAAAAGTACTAGAGGTCCAGAGGACCAAGCAAACTAGAGATAGATAGGCACAAAAGCACCTGGCTAGAAAGACAGTCAAAACAACACTGAAGTCCAGCAAGCCCAGAAGGGCGGAGCTGGAATATATAGGAAGATGGTCACGTGACCGCAAAACACAAGATAGAAACAAAAACAAACAGGAGGGTTCTAACAGTACCCCCTCTTTTATGAAGATCCTCCGGATCCTCCAGGCCTAGGCCTATCCGGAAATCTCCTGTGGAAAGCTCTGACAAGTCTAGGGGCAGAGACATCATCCGCCTTTACCCAGGAGTTATCCTCGGGACCGAAACCTTTCCAAGCGACGAGATACTGCAATCTCCCTCTATGCTCTCTGGAATTCAGGATACGAGAAATTTCATATTCGCCGTCTTCCACCACCGGAGGAACTGTGACAGTGGCCTCCCTATCTGATACAGCAGCCTTTTTTAACAAGGAAACATGAAACACAGGATTAATCTTCCAGGAGGAGGGAACCTCCAACCTAACAGCAGACGGGTTAACAACCTGAAGCACCTTAAATGGCCCCACAAACTTCGGCCCCAATTTTTTAGAGGGAATCCTCAACCGCAGATTCTTTGAGGACAACCAAACCATGTCACCCACAGTAAACAAAACCTCTTTACGTTTCCTGTTAAAATACTTCTTGGACTTTTTGTTAGCCTCTTGAAGGTTACAACGTACATTAGTCCAAACTCTCTCCAAATCACCGGAAAAATTCTCCTCCTCCGGCACCGCCGACCCCAATTTGGAGAACGAACCAAAAGACGGATGTCTCCCAGTACAACAAAAAAAAGGAGAACACCCAGCAGAGGAGGATGTATGGTTGTTAAGAGCAAATTCTGCGAGTGGCAGAAACACAGACCACCCCTCTTGATTGTCTGCCACAAAACAACGCAAAAACTGTTCTACATCCTGATTCTTTCTTTCAGTCTGTCCATTAGACTCAGGATGATAACCAGACGAAAATGACAAATGGACTCCCAACCTGTCACAAAAAGCACGCCAAAAGCGAGCCACAAACTGAGGTCCCCTATCAGAAACAATGTCGGTAGGAACACCATGGAGCCTGACAATTTCCTTAACAAACGCCTTAGCGAGTGTCTTAGCGCAGGGTAGCTTAATGAATGGAACCAAATGACACATCTTGCTAAAACGGTCCACGACCACCCAGATGACAGTGAAACCCTCGGACACAGGAAGGTCAGTAATAAAATCCATGGCCAGATGCGTCCAAGGCACACTAGGAACCTCCAGAGGGCAAAGCAACCCCGCAGCAGGGGTATGTGAAGCCTTTGACCTAGCACACACCGTACATTGACGCACCCACTTGATGACTTCCTTCTGCCACCCAGGCCACCAAAAACTGCGACTGATAAGTCTCTTAGTCTCAGAAATTCCTGGATGACCTGCCAACCGAGACTCATGATACTCCACAAACAAATCTCTCCTAGAGGTTCTAGGCACAAACAACCTCCCATGAGGAGTGTTAGATGGGGCATCCTCTTGGGCTTTCAGAATCCCATCTTCCAAAATGGAGTCCAATGCTGCTACCACAACTCCTTCCTGTGAAATGCTCTCCTCCTCCTCGGTACCAACCATGGGATAAAAGCTGCGAGATAAAGCATCGGCTTTAACATTCTTAGTACCAGGGATATAGGTAACAGAAAAATGAAACCGAGAAAAAAAAAGTGGCCACCTAGCTTGACGGGCATTCAAGCGTTTGGCAGCATCCAGATAGATCAAATTCTTATGATCTGTGAAAACCTGAATAGGAAATTTAGCACCTTCCAAGAAATTATGCCAATGTTCAAACGCAAGTTTAACAGCCAGCAATTCCCGATTACCAACATCATAATTAAGTTCGGTTTCTGAAAATTTTTTCGAAAAAAAAGCACAGGGATGTACTCCATCCTTGTTCTCCTGAGACAAAACTGCACCGACCCCCACCGAAGAAGCATCAACCTCGACCAAAAAAGGCTTGGTCTCATCAGGCTGCATAAGGATAGGGGCAGAACTGAACCTCTCCTTGAGATACACAAACGCTTCAATGGCCTCAGTAGTCCACTGGACCGTATTCGCACCTTTCCTGGTGAGATCGGTCAGCGGCTTAACAATTATAGAAAAATTCTTAATGAATTTCCTGTAATAATTGGCGAAACCCAAAAATCTCTGTATCGATTTAAAACCAATAGGCCTAGGCCATTCCTGCACAGCCTGAACCTTCACCGAATCCATCTCAAAGCCCTCGCTGGAGATAATGTAGCCCAAAAAACTAATTTTCTGTACAGCGAATTCACATTTCTCCAGCTTAGCAAAAAGTGAATTATCACTCAATAACTGCAACACCTCACGTACGCTCTGCCAATGGGACTCCAGATCTGGTGAATAAATCAGAATGTCATCCAAATACACAACCACATTCTTACCAATCAAATGTCTCAGGATGTCATTAATAAGGTTCTGAAAAAACGCGGGTGTATTGGTAAGACCAAAAGGCATCACCAGATTCTCAAAATGACCTACCGGAGTGTTAAAAGCAGTTTTCCATTCATCACCCTCCTTCATTCGTAACAAATTGTATGCCCCCGGAGATCAATTTTAGAGAACCACTTGGCTAAACAAGTCCGGAATTAACGGCAATGGGTAGGAATTGCGTACGGTAATCTTATTAATTTCATGAAAGTCCAGACATGGACGTAAACCACCGTCCTTTTTTTTAACAAAGAAAAATCCAACGGCCACAGGCGACTTAGAAGGTCTAATGTGACCAGCAGCCAAGCTCGTCTGTATGTATTCCTCCAAGGCCTTTCTTTCAGGGATAGTCAGATTAAATAAGCGACTCTTGGGAAGAGTAGCTCCAGGAACAAACTCAATGGTGCAATCATAGTCCCTATGAGGGGGTAAAACTTGCGACTCCTCCTCTGAAAAAAACTTCCAAAAATCCTGAATAGGTACAGGTAATTCCCCTTTTTCCACAGCCGCAATGCGACCATTACAACATTAATCATAGCACTTAGGACTCCAAGACTTAATCTCATTAGTAGACCAGTCCAGTAAAGGATTGTGCAGTTTTAACCAAGGCAAACCTAAAACGACTGGAGAGGGTAAATTATTTAATACCACCAAATCCAAATTTTCTTGGTGAATGCCATTGATAGTGAGGGGAAATGCAGCAACCTTGTGAGTAATACATTTCAAAGGAGTGTTATCAATTGCAATCATAGAAATAGGTGATGACAAAGGTTTGGATTCCAATTTAAGTTTTTCCAAAAAAACCTTATCAATCACATTAAGTGTTGAACCACAATCCACAAATACCTGAAATTCAATCAAATCTTCCTGCAATGAGGTACTCCCTGAAAGAAATACTCCCTAGGAGCTCAAACAAGCAATACGAGGACGACTGACCATGCTCTCCTCCTCCTCCCTGTCCTCAGGCTATCCACGCTGAACAGACGGTATGACAGTTGTGCTGGTAGTACAGTCTATAGCGCATGAAACTAGATCCTCCTCTTCCTCATTGTCACCCAATCCACGTTGGGATGAGTTGAGGCTGGGCTGTGTGTAATCACACTGTATGGTTCCTTGCTCCACCTCATTATGCTCCGTCTGCAATGCATCCTCTTTGATTGTGAGCAGAGAGTGTTTCAGAACACAGAGAAGCGGTATGGTGATGCTAATTATGGCGTCATCGCCGCTCACCATCTTGGTGGAGTCCTCAAAATTTTGGAGGATGGTACATATGTATGACATCCATGTCCACTCCTGAGGTCTTATGTGTGGAGTCTGAACTGAATACTAATGGCCGTGTTGATGCTGGTAGTCAACAACTGCCCTCTTCTGCTCATAAATCCTTCACAACATCTGCAATGTAGACTTCCAACATGTGGGTACATCACACACCAGTCGGTGAGCCGGAAGCTGCAAACGCTGCTGAAACACGGCAAATGGGGCGGAAGCTGTAGGTAACTTTCTAAGATGGGCACACAGGCGGCACATTTTGACAAGCAGATCCGGCAGCTCCGGGTAGGTTTTGAGAAACTGTTGAACCACGAGGTTAAGCACATGGGCCAGGCATGGTACGTGTATGAGCTCGCCTCGCCTCAGAGCCGCCTCCAGATTCCGGCCATTGTCACACATGACCATGCCTTGCTGTATGTTCAGCGGTGTGAGCCACATATTTCCCTGCTCTTTCAGAGCTGTCCACAACTCTTCAGCGTTGTGTGGTTTGTCACCTAAGCATATTTGCTTCAACACAGCCTGTTGCCGCTTGGCCGAGGCAGTGCAGCAGTGCTTCCAGCTTGCGACTTATGTGGTCATTTTGGAGATGGATGCTGAAGAGGAGGAGGAGGAGGTGCAGGAGCTGTACAATGTGGGGACAACCCTGATTGACCCGGGGCTCGCAATCCTCGGTGTCGGGAGAATGTGTTCTTTCCCAACTTCCAACTGTGACCCGGGTTCCACTATGTTAACCCAGTGTGCCGTCATTGAGATATACCGTCCCTGCCCACAAGCACTTCTTCACGTGTCCGTAGTTGGGTGGACTTTTCCAGTAACAGCATTGTTGAGGGCACGGCTAATGTTGTGGGACACGTGCTCATGTAATGCGGGGACGGCACACCGGGAGAAATAGTGGCGGCTGGGGACCGAGTACCAATGGACGGCCATCGCCATCAGGTTGCGGAAAGCTTCTGTCTCCACGAACTTAAAAGGCAATATTTCTAGCACAAGCAGTCGCGAAATGTGTGAGTCTAGTAGTGTGGCCTGTGGGGCGTTGGCTGCGTATTTGCGCTTGCGTTCCAAGGACTGGGGTAGGGACAACTGAATTCTGCGCTGGGACAAGGATGTGGACGTGCTTGCTGGTGGTGCTAGTTGAGAGTGTGCAATGACAGGTGCAGGGTAGGAGGCATCTTTGCATGTGCCATGGACTGAGGATTGGCTTGCATGCACAACAGCGGAAGAAGCAGTGGTGCCACCCGTAGACACAGTTCCTGACCTCTGGGGTTCGGCCCACTTAGTCGGTGCTTTTATGCCATGTGCCTGATCATGCTGATGGTGGTCAGGCTGGTAAATTTGCTACCCCTTCTGATGCTGGCCTGGCAGGTGGTGCAAATGGCCTTTTTGGGGTTATCGGCAGAGTCTTTAAAAAACAACCAGACTCGGGAAGACCTAACAGTTGTACTGGCAATTTCTGTCATGTTGATGTTATGGGGAATGGTTGCCCGCCTTCTGTCTGCGGCCACCACACTGCTTCTTCCTGCCTGTTCTGGTGCTAAATCTCCCTTCCCCTGTGTGCTGCTGTCCTCGCTCTGTATGTCCCCCTGCCAGGTTGGGTCAGTTACTATATCATCCACCACCTCGTCTTCCACTTCCGCACCCTGGTCGTCCTCCTGACTTTCTGGCAATTGTGTCTCATCATCGTCCACCTCTTGTGACACTTTCCCACTGATGCCTTTGTGTGACCATGGCTGCTCACATATTTGGGCATCGGTACATGCAATCTCCTCTTTCCCTGCTTCAAGTGGACGGGGTGAGAGGCCCGAATCTATAAATGGAAAAGTGAACAGCTCTTCGGAGTGTCCAAGTGTGGGATCAGTTGTCTCTGGGCACTCGGCATGGTGGGAGGAAGGAGGATCATGGTGAGGAATATGCAGTTCAGACTCACGGCTCCTGAGTCTTGACCATGTGGAAGACAAGGTGGTTTTGGTGGTGGCTAAGTGACTGGAAGCATTATCTGCTATCCAACCAATAACCTTTTCATCCTGCTCTGTGTTCAATAGTGGTATTCTGCGGTCCCCTATTAATTGGGACAGGAAGGTCGAGCAAGAAGATGTGGGTGTTTTTTGTGGCACAATTTCAGCTAGCCAACGGCCTCGGCCTCATCCTTTGCATGCACCATCACGTCCACTTCCCCGTCTCTTGCCACGCACCTTACCCATTTGAAATGGAGGACAATATTTTCCATGTTCAATACAAATGGCTGGATTTGAACCGCAGTGATATGTGATACTTGTGATGGAAAACCACAGTTTTAAATTGCTGGCCTGTAGGTAACTTATTTTAACAGTGACCTCGTGTCAATAACTTCGCTGACACCCTGCAACAAAATTTCAATGGAGGCCAGAAATAGCAGAATTTTCAGTTCACTTAAATGTGATCCGTGTGACAGACAAACCACAGTTTTAAATAGCTGGCCTGTAGGTAACTATTTTTAACAGCGAACTGGTGTCAATAACTTCGCTAACACACTGCAACAAAATTCAATGGAGGCCAGAAATGGCAGAATTTTCAGTGCACTTATATGTGATCCGTGTGACAGACAAACCACAGTTTTAAAAAGATGGATTTTTAGCGCTGTAATATGGAAAGGATCTGGCTGTATTCTGCAGTGCCAACAAGCAAATGGAGCAGAAAAAATGGTGTTCTCTGGATTGCTTTTTAAGCAAATAATTAGGATTAAGATCCAAAAAAAATTAATCCTAGCCCCTGATACCTGGGGCTATTTCTAGAAATATCTGTAAAAGCACCAGCAGCAGACAGAACTGGAATGGATCCTTTTGCTATATGCTCTTCAATCTTCCACATACACTGCCTGCCTGCCTAGCACTGATATCTTTGCAGCTGGATTAGTCCTCAGAAGGACTGTTAGTTGAGATGGATATGAGAATAATATATGGTGGTATACCTACACTAACTAACAAACAAGCAAATCTCTCCCTAGCTCAGCAGCACCTTTCCCTACACTGCCACATTCCGGAGTAGACTGTGACGAGCATGGCGGTGCCAGGTCTGATATAGACCTGATGATGCTGTGCAGCCAGCCAATCACAGTAATGCCACAACCAACATGGCTGCGGCATTACAGTGTGTGGCAGACAATCCCTGCATGTTCATTTGTGCTCTTAAGAGCACCAAACATGCAGGGAAGGGACCCGAGCTCCCATCAAGCAACCCCGGAAATACTCGGCGAGCGCCGAGCATCTCGAGCAGTGAGCACCAAGCAGTAGCGAGC
This sequence comes from Phyllobates terribilis, assembly GCF_046119375.1. Classification (NCBI taxonomy): domain Eukaryota; kingdom Metazoa; phylum Chordata; class Amphibia; order Anura; family Dendrobatidae; genus Phyllobates; species Phyllobates terribilis. The sequence continues at coordinate 594,783,141 of NW_027362765.1, read as the reverse complement.
ATGCTTGCTCATCACTAATAATGTTGACCTGGTGAACTCGCTTTTTAGGAGACATGAAGAGCACAGTTATATGTTTTAATTATAAATGTATATTTTTTCCCCAGGTTTGTTACCTCTTTGGCCAAAACAACTAGTTGCTACCATTTTGTCAAATATTCTGTAAAAACTCAAATAACAATCCACTATGGTGTGGAGTCAGAACTTCATATAGCAGCAATGTATGACATGTGTAAATTTTGCCAAAATCATAAAATGTAATAGCTACAATCATGAGTAATGGAAAACTGTAAATTGGCTGATGATTCATCGTATTTTTATTTCATCTATTGCAATGGTGGATCTACTGTATGTGGGCTAGTAGAATACATAACCAACCATCTTCCAGAAGATCTAAATATAGTATTATTACTTTAATTCTATATTTAAACAGGACATCTGTGATGGGTGTGCATGAGTGATGTAGTGTTTTTTTTATACATAGTTGATAGAATAAATGATGGCAAAATGAATACAGCCAGATAATAGCAACAGCGCAAAAAGATTTTACACATTGGGAAATATCAAGCTTGATTGCTAAGGGGTCTTTTTAAAAGGCAACAGCCTTTAATAGAGGTAGACAGTATGCCTGCATCAATAAGCTGACACATGACATTTTATTTTTACTTGCAAAAGTCTGCTGGAAATCACTTCTGCAGCACCCTTTTACTATGCTACGGTCTCTGTATCTTTTGTCTGTGATGTGGCAATACTCTTAACATTCAGTCAGATGCACTCAGACTCAATTTGTGTGACAGTCCACTCAGTCAGAAAAAATCCGACATGCTACCTTCTGCTATGGCAAATGATTGACTTTTGGCATTAATGGCAGTGCGCTCATGTGCATGGACTAGTCTTCTACACTATGACAAACTGCACCACCTGCAATTTAGGCTGAAGTTTTTTACATGCTCCACATTGATATTGAAGTGGTACAGAAGTTTGCAAGTGTTACTCACTCCTACCTGCTAGCTTTCTATAATGCAGATATATTTTGTTTAGTCTCTCTTGCCTTATTAATTTGATAGTCTACTTGTGTCTGCTCCCTACAGGAAGCAACACAGAAGCTTCTAAACTCTAAACTCTCTAGGAGTACATGAGCATGCATGCTAATACCAAACCCCATGACTCAGCAGTTCACAAAGCAAGTCCAGGACATGTGGTACTGTGCATATTTGTCGCAGCATACATATTAGCATAACACATCACATTTTCTGACACATAATAGCACATATAAGCATTAATATATCTTAATTAGGTTAGGTAACAAGTGGGTATTGTCACTGCAACAAGGTCAACAGCAACCTATAACAACCAGCAAAGGATATCAAAGTCCTGGCCAGTGCTGAACAGTTCTACATGTGACTGTAAGGAGGTTGACTGATGTGGCCACTTTCTTTTTCATGAGTACACCAATTGAATTAGTGTGATGTAAAGTATAATGTGTAATGTCATGTGTTATGCGTAATGGTATGTAATGTGAACTGTGTTGTGTATTGTGATATGGGTTAGCTATGTGTAGTTCGTCTGCAGGAACAGTCAGATTTAATAATTGGGACTAGCCCACAGTGGGAGTGGTTGGTGTAAGGGAATGTGACTGTTTCCTAATGGGAAGTTAGATAGGGCCTGGAGTGCATAGTGAGGGGACCACAAGGTCCAATGTGAATAGTGCCGCATTCAAGGGTGACCCTAGATGGGAGGAGATGAGAGAGAAGGGATAGCGAGATCCTGAGGACAAGAGACAGAGTGGCCTTCCTGAGAGAGGTCCTAGGAGAGGACGCCTAGCCACGAAACTCTGAGCTTACAACACTGGAAGGTAATCGGCCTAAACAGGACTGAGTATGTGTGAATAGTGAAGGGTACCGAGTGGATGTTTCAGGGCGCGCTAGTAGTGGAAAAAGGACACAGAACCACAAAACAAGCAAAGGATGCTTGTTGATCAGAACTGAGGTATTAAAGCTGGGTTGTGGTGAAGTAGGGAGAAAGAGCGGTCAGCGAAATACCTGGAGCATACTACTAAGGAAGGAGACTGTGTGAACCATACTTCCAGTTGCAAAGGAAACATGCATAAGATTTTGTACCCGCTATGCCTTGTATACAACCCCTACCAAGTTACCGTTCAGTAAAGAGTTTATTTGTGAATGGTGGTCTCCCTCATTGAAACATATGGTTCTGGCAAACCTGCAACAATGGTTACATGCGGCCTACACGGGTGTAATGTATCCACAGCGCAAGTCCATACACCCACTTTCATGTAACATACCGGAGTGCCACAGGCAGGTGCCTCGCCCCCTGACTTCCACTCTGCACCACGTTATATAGCAGCGTGCATTCAGATAGCAACTGTCAATAATATTTGCAATAGTGGTGAGGCCCTATTTTCAACCCTCTTAAACGTCACTTCTCACATGTCCCTTTTAGCAAATACTTTCGTTTTTCTTAAAGTAGCAAGGCATTTTCTCTGCATAGGCACTCCTATGTTTTTCATACTGGAGTTTTATGAAATGATAACTCATACTTACTATTCCCTTTATTTCAATAAGATGTGTCCCAACAAACTTGGACATTATCTAATCAATCCTGGGAGCTCCATTAACAAATGGAAAAATTGCTAATGCCCAATTGTTATTATTTTCATACATTTCCAGGAAGAACAACATACTTAAATCATCCAAAGTTTTAAGAAAAAGCTTTGTTATAACAGAAAATAATGCTACAATTATACATCCATTACAATTATAGCCATACAGCCATTTCAATTATATTGTTTCAGTCTCTCTGTAACTCATTGGAAAGAATTTTACATTATATTTATGCTTAAGGAATTTTATGGAGGAGACGCTCAGAATTCAGATTTGCAATAAATAGGTTCTAATGTTTCTCTCTACTCATAAGAGCAATATTTTATAACTGTGTTATTTTATGGTCCGTGTTTTGCACAGATGCTATTACCAATGGCTACAGCTCATTTGGAAGCTGTCATAGATAATCATGTATAAGTAAATGCTGCTTCTAAAGAGCAAGCTGTAAGCACACATTTTATATTTACAGCCTCTTGTGCCTTAATTGAGGTTGCTTCCTGAGTAAGATAATTATAACCACTCCACTGTACAAGTGCTCCGGGTTTGTTTCAAATGCTGTAGATAAACCTCTACCTCAGATATATGTAAAAAGATTTATGCTTATCAGTCTGTAGTAAAGTGTACAGTTCACACACACAGCCAGGACTGCGTCTTTCACATAGCGTGCCGGATGTCTGGAGTCAATCCCTCGCCCATGGCTACTGTTCCACACCGAGTTATATGCTGACCATGAACTGGAGCAGCTCTGCCTAGTCGAACACAGCAAATAATACATAGCAGAAGCACATGTATAAGATTATCTCAGCACAGGAACATTTTTTTAGCTATACAATTATGAAACTTAGTATTCCAATATCCATTAAAGGGAACCTGTCATGTAAAATAATACTATTAACCTGCAGATATGGGGTTAATCTGCGGGTTAATAGCTTTCTGACACCATGTGGCTGCTGCACTGAGAGCCCCGCTGCTGGGAGGAAATTAACTTTATTTCTCCCAGCAGCAGGAGGAAGTTCAGCAGAGCTTGGTGTTCAGTAAGAGGGGTGGCGCAGGCACGGTTTCAGTCACTACTCTGTAAATTGAGAGTGGTGGCAATAACTGCGCCCCCGGCACTGATGCTGTGCCTGAAGTGGTGAAGTGGTGACTAAAATCATGAGGCCGCCACCTCTATGATTGACTGGGGGATCCCCCATGAAGAAGCATACTATTTGAACACACAAAACGCGCATCGGGTCTTTCATTCTGTGCTGGCCTCTCATCTGACATCTCACTACTGGTATGTCATGCCTTGTCATCCAATTTTTTTGATACATACTTATCTGCAGTCACTGTCCATTTCCTTATTGAAGAATAATATGTCTGAACTTTTATTTATTCTGTTATGGACTATGACATAAGATTTGTGCATGAAATATAGCCCTGGATGCCTGGCCAGCAATGTACTGTTGTTGTTTTATCATTATTGTGTGTGTTTATTTGTAATTTTGTACGTCAATAAAATGTTTTGCAAAACTACATTTGCCCTTCTTATTTCTACTCAGCTTAAAGATTGTACACTATCTACTGTCCAACTGATGTAATGATAAATCCTTTGTGCTTTAAACCTATTAAAGACATAATTACCATACTTTTTTAGACTGATAGGGGAATGACAAAGCCGCTCCATAAAATATGTGCGGTGACAAAGTCATTGGCAAAGTACTGGGTGGGAGATATGTTTCACTGAGGCTATTTGTTATGTGCTGATGGGTTAATCGACCATTTTTAATGGGCTAGGTCTTTATGTAAACAGCTGTAGAGCGGGTGGGAGGCTGTTCACCATATCTCCACCCCAGGGTGTGGCTTGGGCTATAAATAGCAAGCCTTTTGAATCATTCAGTGTTCAGTAGGGCTGGAGAGAGGAACTCCAGTGTTTGTGTCCTGACAAGGAAAAGCTGAACCATTTGTTTGCTAAACTCTGAGCAGGCGTATCCCCACAAGGACTGTGCTTGGTGCTACCACATTGTTTTGTTTTCCCTGTTTTTGCCAAAAGGTCCGTGTTTATTTTTACTTCACCATGGTTTATGCTGCCTGTATAATAAACCTGGGAAGAATTTACAGAGACAGTGTTCCCGTGTCTACATCCGTGTGCTGTCAGGTGGGCCGATCTACCACAGTGCATACATATATATATAAGATGAAGATAAATTGATTTTACTAAACCATAAAACAAAGCCTAGAGAAGAGTAGAAGTTAAAGGCTATAATCATTTTTGACAAGGGAAATAAATGTTTTTATATATGCTAGTTATTGTTTATTAATAAGGTTACACTAAGTTTAAGTATGCAAACTTCATTCATTTATTTTCAGACTTTCTGGTATGTAGTTTGCATCTGATGAAAGTTTCGGACTTCTCTCCTTTACAATGTGCACTGACAGTGTGCGCTCTTGTTGTCTCGTCTCTTGTCATTACAGTAGGCGAGGAAGCGCACAATCACTGTGCATTAAAAAACAATATAGCTAAAATAGCTCATACTGAGCATACATCTGAATTGACAATCAACACATGCTCAGTAGTGCAGAGACTAGCTCAGCTCCTGAAACAGACATCACTGATAACGCTTTCTGATGACATCCATTTGAGTATTCCAGCATGCACTGGAGATTCTCAAACGAAATGTCAACAAACCAGAAGTAACAAAAAAAAAGCAGTTAGATAGATTAGGAAGGAGAGAGGAAATGATAATGAGTCATTAGATTATTACAATAAATTAGACCGACATTTAGGATTAAAATCAATGTTAATTTTGGACAAACCCTTTAAGCAAAGTTGTTTCATTTTAATTTTTAGTTGTTTGTATTGCTAAAAATTAGTTTTCCATGTATTCTGGAGTTGGTTAGTTTTTGTCAAATGTTCATTGTCAAGTAAAGTCTGTAAAAGTGATGAGTCACGTGGTGTGAATAGACATTGTTTATTCATTGATAATGTGTAGCTCTCTACACGCAATATGAAACATTACTGTGAAGTGGCTCAAGGTGGCAATGTTATTGACACCAGAGCCTGAATCTTCAGCACACTTGTCACTATGTCATATTAGCTATAATTGCACAAATGTTTTGTGTTCTGTTATCAAATAAAATCTATCATAACTATAACAAATACAAATATGTACATTTAAAATGTCTAAGGCATGCAAGGCCTTAGATGCCAGTTTTGCCAATTTGCAGATGCAATTTTTGGTGTAAAAAAAAAGAAACAAGAGTGAATACAAAATACAGGAATGGTTCATATTTTTCCTAAGGCCATGTGCACATTCGGTGAGTTTTTTACCTCAGTATTTGAAAGCCAAAACCAGGAGTGGAACAATCATAGGAAAAGTATAATAGAAACATGTTACCACTTCTTTATTTTTCACCCACTCCTGGTTTTAAAATTAAAAATGGCTCACAGAAAAAGACATGAATTCAAAAAACATCACAGAAAAGGACATGAATTCAAAAAACATCACAGAAAAGAAACCAGCCTTACCAACATCAGTGCTGCCCCGCCTTTATCATGGGGGTCTGCTGCATCCTGCTAGTGCATTGGTAATCTGAGTTGGAGTTGGTAAGGTTTGTTTCTTCTCTGTGAGGATTTTAGAATTCATGTCCTTTTCTGTGAGACATTTTTAATTTTAGATTAGGGACTCGCAAGTATGAGGACCCTTGACGCGGGTTGCGAGCTTGCATATTTTGGCCAATACCTCATGTAATATATTCATCTTTTACATTATTTTTCATCTTTTTATTGCACATTTTCCGCAAAATGCAGCCAGACCCTTTAGTATTGGTTGGGTGAATTGGGGCGTTTGTCTTGTGAGGAGCATGTTTATAGTGCTGGGCAGCCTGCTTGTTTTAAAATTATGGGCGTCATTAAAAGACTGTAAACCAGACACTGTTCATCACACATATCCGTGTGACTGGCACCATCTGTGTGCATTTGTAACATTAGGCCATGGCCCCACTATCAGTGGTCAATATTTGGTCAGTATTTTTTCTCAGGAGTTGGTGCCAAAACCAGGTGAGGAACAATCAGAGAAAAGGTATAATAGAAACAAATCACCAATTCTGCATTTATCATCCACTCCTGGTTTTGGCTCCCACTCCTGAGAAAAAATACTGACTGAATACTGACCAAATACTGATAGTGGCGCCGTGGCCTTACACAGCCACTCACATATCTGCCAATTCATGGAGGGGGTGGCTGTCGCATCATTATTTCGCACCTGCCTTTTTCATGGGGGTCTGCTTCATCCTGATAGTGCATTAGTAATCTGACCTGGTGTCGGTAAGGCTGGTTTCTTTTCAGTGACACTCCTGATTTAGGTTTACAAATACTGAGGTAAAAAACTCACCGAATACTCAACATGTGCACTTATATCCCTAATGATTGTATGTACATGAGTCCAGTGGGCGGTTCTACTCAGTGATTCACAGCTATCTGCTGCACAGTCATACAGGGAAGACTGACTGGGCTGACCAAGACTGCCCACTGGACGCTTATACATACAAACACCAGGGATTTCAATAAATATAATGTTTTACTTGGATTTTTTCCACATATGTGATGAGGTAGGTGTACCTGAAGGGATGCTTACCACAGCCTCAAAGGGTTCACTAGGTGTAAATAAACTAAATATAAATGAAAACGGATTGCCTCAGTCTCTAACAATATGAAGTGCAAACCCACAATGCCTAAATAAAAATCACCTATTTTCTTAAAGGGACCTATCAGCTGCACTAGCTCCCCAGTTTCATTGCACATCCACAGAAAGGCAAAATGCATACATGAAATTTACAATGGGTCGTGTCTCTATTGCAAATCATGTCAATGATATTCTGGGCGTGTGCTTACAAAATGGGAGGTAAGATTACTCATGGGGAATCCATTGACCACCGGACTTGTGCTAACAGATTTGCATAACACAATCGTGCATTAAAACTTGATTTTACAATTGTAGAGAAATCAGCAGTCGTTAAGTCACGAGAATGAGTTTGTTATTTTGTAGACATAATATGCAATAGAGTTATGGCGGCAATTTCAGGGGTTGGGGCAGCTGACGGGTTCCTTTTAAAACTATCAGATCAGTAAATCCACCCACCTATGTTATTTATTTTAATTAAAATTTGATATCAATAATTTGCTACAGGGGTCTGGAGCTGTAGTACTTAGGGAGTCTCATCTTTGATCTGTAAATAGGAGTGACTGTTCTGGTATCATAACATACAGTATTTGAAAGTATATATAAGGAGGTCTCTAAAGTATGTATACAGGGTGGGCAGGTTTAGGCTTTGTATATATTTGGATCTGGTATGGGGTCTTTTACAGGAGTGTCTGAGGCCTGTATTTGTGCCTGATTTAAAAGATTTTGATTAGTGGGATGTCCAATATAAGTAGGCAAGACATTTGGAAAAAGATTCTCACAACATGCTATGCTCACCATATCTTGCTGCCCACTTCTGAACACATAACCTTTAATAAATAAATAGGTAAAATTAGAGATACAAGAAGTCACTAGGACCTAAAAATCAGGTAAGCGCCTGCCAGTGGTGCTACATAACCACACTGATTAGAAACTCGTTATATACAGGATTTTAACGGTATATTACCCAGATATAACCCACCTGTGTCATAACCAAGACTAATGGCAGAGACTAATGGGGCTGTCAAGAGAATGTCCCAGCGCTGATGAACCTTAACAGATACTCTATAATTATAGTGGGTGTTCACACTTTAAACATACTTATGGAACAATCTCACCGTATACAGAGTCGGTTCTCGCCTTTTCCCTTAAGACAGCTTCCTGTAGTGGGGCATCAAAACCTCTTCAGCCTCCAACTACATGTGGAACACCACTCCCAACGCGTTTCATCACCTCAGTAACTCATCAGGGGAGAAAGGGGTGTCATCTCACTCGGTGTGATCCTGGTGTCCGTCGCCAAGCCTATCCCGGATGCGGCGCCATTTCCACATAGGCTTGTAATCATTTTTATATCTGCCGCGCTCCCTAATCGTGCAGACGTGTCACTTGCGGTTCCGGCAAAGTTACATCCGGTATGCGTAACGCAAGTGCCGGCCGTGACGCGCAAACGTCACATCCGATGCGCGCGTCATGAGACGCGCTCAGACGCAGACCAGGTGACGTAAATATGGGGAGTGAACACGACGTGTAGGAATAGCCACACGATGCTGTGGGTGGGACCTGCCAGCTGGTACCCAACTTCACTCCAGCCTGGAGGTGTGTCCATCCGAAGACAACACGGGACACATCTCCGGCTGCATACCAAATGCGGCGAAGTACATTTAAACAACGCTACAAAATACCCCAGTGGTTTATGGCCAAAAAGACTCCACAGGTCCAAAAAACGTCTGTGGCCCCTTGGCACAGTCTTAAAGAGCACACACACCGCCCAAAGAGAAGCACACCCACAGGGGATATCAGCGGCACGAATTAGCAAGGACCGCACCTATAGTAAGGGAGAAAAGGAGAAAATTAGATGAAAAAGCATGGGAAGTAAAGATAACTTATCTTAGTAGAGAGTTGAGGAGAAAAAAGTAGCAACCAAATAGGTAGATAGCAGGGTCTATCTGTCCCTAGTAATATACTAGCGAAAAAAGTCCCTACCTGTCAGTGGAGGTTGGCACCCTAGAACCTGCGAAATTGGCGCCCCCACTCCGTGACGGCTTTCCCTACTCTCCTCACCCTATAATTCCCTACGCTTATAAAAAAGATCTATAGGACAATTGTTCATTCAAGCCATACGGGGCCATTGTCTGTAGCCTAAAGATCCACTTTGTCTCCCTTTGAAGAATCAGCTTATCCCAGTCACCCCCCCTCGGTGGGGCGGTTACTTTGTCAATCCCCATGAATCGCACTACATCAACATAGTTCGGATGCACATTATTCACATGTCTCGCTAGGGGGTGTCCCTTTTAAGGGCAATATCTCGTTGATGTTCCCCCACCCTTCTCCTCAATTCTCTTTTTGTTTTACCCACGTATTTGATCCCACACACGTGGCCTTGTAAACTACCCCCTTGGACCTGCAATTGATAAAGTGTCTTATGGCGAAGGTCTCTCCGGTCACATTACTTTTAAAATCCTTGTTTTGTACCATTACTTTACATGATACACATCCGCTACATCTGAAGCTGCCTCTGATGGGACTTTTTATCCAGTTACCTCCCTGATGGCCCGTATAGTGGCTATGGACCAACCTGTCCCTCAGCGATCTGCCCCTTTTGTAGTTGATCAAGGGCCTTGAATTGACCAGACTACCATTGTTCTCATCCATCTGGAGTATCGGCCAATGCTTCTGCAGTATCTTACGGACCGTGTGTGCCTTATTAGAGAACGTAGTGATAAGCCTGCATGTAGTGCTATCCTCAGTTGGTTTAGGAGGTGTATGTAATAGAGAGGTGCGGTCTCTTGCCAATGTCTCGCCGTAGGTATCAGCCACTACTTTCCCTGGATATCCCCTCTCATGTTCCATAAGTATGTTTGAAGTGTGAACGCCCACTATAATTATAGAGTATCTGTTAAGGTTCATCAGCGCTGGGACATTCTCTTGACTGCCCCATTAGACTCTGCCATTAGTCTTGGTTATGACACAGGTGGGTTATATCTGGGTAATATACCGTTAAAATCCTGTATATAACGAGTTTCTAATCAGTGTGGTTATGTAGCACCACTGGCAGGCGCTTACCTGATTTTTAGGTCCTAGTGACTTTTTGTATCTCTAATTTTATCTATTTATTTATTAAAGGTTATGTTTTAACCTCTTGCACCACTTTATTTGCTCTAAATCTGTTCTGATTGTGTGGTTACCCTATTTAAACCCCATTGCTATATTTTGCCACTTCTGAACACAAACAATGATGCATTGCTGAACCTATCAAAAAATATACATCAACGGTGCCCATCAAACTTCATTAACCCCTGAAGGCTGTTTGCATGTTAATGACCAGACCAATTTTTACAATTCTGACCAGTGTCATTTTATGAGGTAATTACTCTGGAACGCTTCAACGGATCGCACTGATTCTGAGATAGTTTTTTTTCATGACATATTGTACTTCATGATAGTCGTAAAATTTATTTGATATGGCTGGTATTTATTTCTGAAAAAAATGGAAATTTGGTGAAAATTTTGAAATTTTGCAATTTTCAAACTTTGAATTTTCATGTCTTTAAATCAGAGATTTCACACAAAATAGTTAATAAATAACATTTCCCACAAGTCCACTTCACATAAGCACAATTTTGGAACCAAATTTTTTTTGTTAGGAAGTTATAAGGGTTAAAAGTTGACCATCGATTTCTCATTTTTCCAACAAAATTTACAAAACCATTTTTTTAGGGACTACATCACATTTGAAGTAACTTTGAGGGGTCTTTATGACAGAAAATACCCAAAAGTGACATCATTCTAAAAACTGCAACCTTCCATGTGCTCAAAACCACATTCAAGAAGTTTATTAACCCTTCAGGTGCTTCACAGGAATTTTTGGAATGTAGAAGAAAACAATGAACATGCTTAAATAATTAGAGGATGCCGTGTCGCATTTGGGGAGCCCCTGATGTGCCTAAGCAGTGGAAACCCCCACAAGTGACACCATTTTACAAACTAGGCCCCTAAGGGAACTTATCTAGATGTGTGGTGAGCACATGAAACCCCCAGGCGCTTTACAGAAGTTTATAAAATTGAGCCGTAAAAATAACATTTTCACATTTTTCACACAAAAATGTTTTTCAACCCCCAATCGTGCATTTTCATAAGGGTAACAGGAGAAATTGCACCATATCATTTGTTGTGAAATTTCTCCTGAGTAAGCCGATACCCCATATGTGGGGTAAAACCACTCTTTGGGTGCATGGCAGGGCTTGGAAGAGAAGGAGCGCCATTTGACTTTTTGAATGTAAAATTTGCTTGAATAATTAGCAGATGCCATGTCGCATTTGGGGAGCTCCTGATATGCCTAAAAAGTGGAAATCCCCCATAAGTGACCCCATTTTGGAAACTAGACCACTGATCTAGATGTGTGGTGAGCACTATGACCTCCCAAATGTTTCACAAAAAATTAATGTACAGCAATGAAAATAAAAAATCACTTTTTTTTTTCCACAAAAATTATTTTTAGCCCCAAATTTGTTATTTTCACAAGGGTAACAGGAGATATTGGACCCAAAAAGTTGTTGTGCAATTTCTCCTGAGTACGCTGATACCCCATATGTAGGAGAAAACCACTGTTTGGGCACATGTCAGGGCTCTGAAGGGAAGTGACGTTTTGGAATGCAGACTTTAATGGAATGGTCTGCGGGTGTCAAGTCGCGTTTGCAGAGCCCCTGATGTTCCTAAGCCGTGGAAATGCCCAACAAGTGCCCTCTATTTGGAAACTAGACCCCCAAATAAATTTTTCTAGATGTGTGGTGAGAACCTTGAACCCCCAGGTGCTTCACAGAAAATTATAATGTTGACTTGTGAAAATAAAAAAAAAAATTTCCACAAAAATGTTACTTTAGCCCCCAAAAAATTATTTTGACAAGGGCTAAATGGACCCCAAAGCTTGTTGTGCAATTTCTCTTGAGAACACAAATACCCCATATGTGGTAGAAGACTATTTTTGAGGGACAGTGCAAAGCTCAGAATGAAGAAGTGCCATATTGGAGTTCATATTTTGCTGGGCTGGTTTGACAGTGCCATGTCACATTGGCAGAGCCCCTAAGGTGGCAAAACAGCAGAACCCACCATAAGAGACCCCACTTTACAAACTACAGTACACCTCTCGATGAATTCATCTAGGGGTGCAGTGGGAATGTTGATACCACATGTGCCTCACAGAATTTTACACCATTGGGCTGTGAAGAAAAAATAATTACATTTTTATCACCAAAGTTTTGTTTTAGCCTCAGATTTTACATTTTCACGCTGGGAAATGGGTAAAAATGGCTCCAATATTTGTCACACACTCCTGGAGCGCAGATTTTCCTAGAATAGTATGCAGACTTCATATACACAGCTCTTAAGTGCTAGAAGAGCAGAATCCTCCCTCAAGTGACCCCATTTTGGAATTCATACCCCTTTGGGAATTTATCTATAGGTGTGGTGAGGATTTTAACTACTTGGGTGTTTTCCTGAAAAAAGCAGCAGTGGATGCTGCTGAGTGAAAATTGCAAACTGCCGTTGTGGAGACCAGTACGTTATGCCCAGCTCGTGTTTCTGGAGATATGCACCCATAAATTAGGCGGGCTCTCATCGCTCCAGAAATGTTAAACATGTGGACTCTAACTGTGGTTTAGGTACACTGTAGGGCTCAAATGGGAGGTGGGCATTTGTATTTGGGAGCACAGAATTTGTTGAATTTCTTTTTGGGGGGCAAGGGCTATTTCACTTTGTGCTACTAGTAACGTGGAAGCCCCCTATATTTCTGTTTACAGATGATGGACCTTAGTGGGGACTTGCTTTTTTTGTGGATTGAGTCGAAGCTTTTATTGTGATCTAAAATGTTATGTAAAATGTTCCTATTTATCCTATGCTCTACGCTGAGCACATTTTTATTTTATTCTTATTTTTACACCAGGACACAGCGGGAGCAGAATGCTACTCTCAACATTATCAGTTGCTCGTGATGATAGTAGTGCAAGCAGGGGACAATGATAAGGGCATTGTTCAGCACCTGGCGCTTGGGAACAGCGCTAACTGTACCACTGATTCCCAGGCGCCGGTACGTGTGCTCCTGATGCGGCACACGGGTGGCACACGGTTGGTTCCCATCTTTCCTGGATATGATGATATCCTGTCCATCAGTCACCTGACCACTGTAACCAATTGCTGGCCTCAAAGGTAACATTCAAGTATCTCACTTTGGTTGGTGGCAGCGGTTAGGTGACAACCATCATTACTTTTGGTAACTAGAAGAACCACACAAGTGCTGCAACTGTGGAAAATTCAAGGGGTAAGTTTATTTAAGATTCTCTACTATTGCCAGTTTTTAAAATTTTCTTAAAATTCCTTTTAATTACTGCGGTTATTTTCAGGGTCTCTTTGTAATGTCTGTCATTTTGATTGGAAGAATAGTGCTGCGTATTGTGTTACCCTTTTCTTTTGATCTGATGAAGTATAGCCTTATTTTATTAAATTTTTGCAACTGTTCGCTGTCTTTTCCGCATTTGGCTCAAATCTCTTGTCCCTGGGAGTACTTAAAAAAGAATGACAAACACTGATCTTTAGGATACTGTTAATGTTGATCCACTCTTATTGCAGTTTTGTACCAGGTTGCTGATGTAGATATCACCCTCTAAAAGGTAAGTTACCACAACGTTATGCCCTGCATTAGAAAAAAGTATTTAACCTTACACTTATCCAAAGGGCAGCTATGGTCTAGCTGTATGCCATAATGTGCCCATTTGTCATACATTTGACAGATTTAATGTCTTCATAACTTTAATATAAATTCTTTATAGCATTTTCTTTCTAGCACAAAGCATATATTTTTAGGGATATACAGTATTTTATTTATTTTTATAGTTGCAGATGTATGTGACTAGAAAGTTATACAATTGCCCTTGTCTAAATCCTTTATCACATTATTTCACATGCAAACTTAGCTTTCTGCCACAGGTAAAAAAAAACTGTTCTCAACTAATGCAGGTATTATAATATATCAGATAACCAAACAGATTACTACACCATCAAAAGCAGTAATATTAAAATATTTCAAAAAAGTGCATTCTTAGCACATGTGAAGTATGAATCTTAAGATCTCGTGTCTGATGCTCGCCCGATGTCTTGTTACTGAGGAGAACAATGGATCACATAGGTTAGATTTCAATCCATCCAATCCTTGTTCCCTTTGGAGACAAATGGAGTCATATTTGTCTGGTTGCACCTTGGAAATAAACATGCATGCTCTACCAATCCAAGCATGCATGCTTCTGGATTAGGAGGGTTAGCCTAAGTTCCCTGACGAATCTAACAGCAATGAAAACTATAGCATGAGATGGGTTTGAGCATTTCTGATCAAAAAAGCAAAATGTGCACACTATCACACTGCATTATTTTCATGGCAAAACATTTTCCCTACAATTTTGTGAAAATAAGGATCCTGAGTGCTTTTTGTGCTAGCTATGATAATATTTGCTGCCTGGCAACTACACTTGAATGACAGCTGCATATCCATCACTTACTACAATGTGAGAATTAGTAACATTCTGGTTGAAATTGCTTAGATAAGATTGTGTTCTGCAAAATGTATTGCAACTGAATGTGTGCTAAAAAATGGAGAATGTTGAAATGTAAAATGCATAAAAATATGTTAAGCTTGAAACACACATACTACAAGTAACCATAGTACCTACAGTAAGTACAGTACCTACAAGAGGTCTCCATAGGGTGTCCTGCAGGCGGTTAGACATGTAAAATTTGCATTTATTTTGACAATTGTTGTGGAATAATAGTCATTTACCAGCAACTGAAAGGACAAGAACTTAGCATGATATAAGGAATTGTTCGCAGTGTCCTACCTTGAGCAGGTTTTTGTTGTCAGATCTCAGTCCCGCACCACAAAGACAGATTCAGGGAATACAGACTTGTTCCAAGATGCTGATCCGTTATTTGCTAAACACTCGCTTTCTTTATTCTGCTCCAGAAGCTGGTGTTGAATTGAGAGTCTCATTCCTTATCTTACTGCAGGGGGAGCATGTGCATGTATGAGACAGATGTAGAGAGGGAGAGATGTAGTCAACTGGAGGACAGCTGTAAGAAATAAAGAATACACACCAATAGGAAGCAAAGCAATCATTTACAATGAGATGACTGTAAATACTGAAGAAGATAGTCAAAGAGGAACGCTAGGCTCTGTTCACACTTGTGTTTATAGAATTTATCATACTTATCGATAAAGGTGCCTGCAAGTGACGCGCCCCTGGGCCTGTGTCGCGCTGCGTTGCGCACGCGGGAGCTTACCCGGAGCCGGATCGCTTGAGGGTTGTAGTCTCGTGGCGGGGACCCGGTCCGTGCCCAGGGAGTCAAACTGAGCGGCGATGTATCAGCGGTAGATGTGTACGACTACGCCACCCGTTGAATGCAGCTATGGAGCTGCCGCTGCAGGACAGTCCGCTGAGGCCGGTGGATGGATGGTGCAGCGTAGATGGTATAACCCCCAACGGGAGGGGTATGGCCTCAGGGCAGCAGATGTGGATGATGGGGGTAGCAGGAACCACTCAGAGACGGTGCGGTGTAATTCAGGGTCTTTACTGGTAACAACGATAGACCCTCCCGGAGTACTTGCTAGCGAACGGGGCCTGGTCAGTCCTTGAGCAGATGGGATCTCCCCTGGCCAGGCGGAGTTGTAGGCCTCCCAAACTGACTGTACTCTTCTGGCTACCTTGCTAGAAGCGGATATAAGTAGCCCACGTCCCTGAGTGTACCGTGTGGTGCTCACCCGTATGGCCGGTGACTCGGGGCCTTCTAATGGCTTCCGCTCCACGATGGCGGTGCTGGTCCCACGCGTGTGACCGTGCCTTCGGGTTTCTGGGCCTGAGGACCTGAAATCCCCTGCCGGTCGGCTTCTGCTGCTGGGTCAGAGTTAGTCCCCACAGCCTCGGACGCCGGGTCCGGTAAGAAATCTTCTCAGTCAGGGCGAGCTCTGCAGCTGCCAGCCCCTGGCTTGTAGTAGTATTGCTCCCACTGAGCTTCTGCTGTTTCTTCCTATGCTGCTTCTCTTTCTCTACTCTCCTTGACTGACTAACCCTGCTTCAGCCCCGGGTTTACATAGGGGAAGTTCTTCCCCTCCCAAGACTGGGCAGGAGGTGTGGCATGCACAGGATCCCTGACCAAAGGACCTCCCACCTGCTCTCAGACATAACATTACATTACTGTGGAAACCAGACCCCTGGGGTGCCACATTCCCCCCTAGTAAAATTTAGTACTCCGGGACTAAACATATTTTAGAAAAACATAACAAGATATAAACAATAATAATACAATAAGAAAACACATAACGATGGTTACGGCGTGTCCGCAACCGGGTGCAGTTTTGAAGAAAAGCAAGGTGTCCATTTCACCAAAACAGGGAGACGTAACCAGGTAGGGGTCTGTCCTACCCCGAGTCCTTAACAGTCTCTAGTCCATCCTGGGTTACGTTCCAACTATGTACAAGGATTCCCGGTAATCCACCAAGGATTCCTAAAAGTAACTGGAAACACAAAATTATACACAAGCAACAATACACAGGTAAACATAAATAAAACAATTTATACACTTCAAATCCTCCAGCGTGCGGGTAACTGGCCTCTAGTGGCCCTAGTGGACCTACGGAGCTGACTGTCTGGCCCTGAACTACAGGGTGTAGGAGCTGTCAAGGGTAAACTGGGCAGCTGTCTACCGGCTCTTTGTCTCACTAGGGGTACGGCAGGCTCACTATAAGCAGAGGGTTGATCCTCCTGTTCTGCTTGTGTGGAGTCTTCTGCCTCCTGGACCGGCTGTTCTTCCAGCTCTACCTGTTGCTCCGTAGGTGCTTGGGATGCTGGTTGGAGGAAGGTGAGTACGGGTACCACAACTGCACCATTGACTTGAGTCCAAGACCGAGGGAAGTCCCCGAGCACAGTACTAACCATATCTTCCCTTTCCTCTACGGGTCGATGGTCTTCTTGTTCCTCTTCAGGGTTCCTCAGTTGTTCGGGACACTTCTTCAGGTGGTCCCGGGATACAATGGCTGTGGTTTCCCCTCCGTCTTTACTGATGGTACAAACCTTCGGGTTCTCGTGGCTTGAGGGCAGTACGGTGTACGGGTCCTTCTCCCACTGGTCGTCCAACTTGTGGAGCCGTCTCTTCCTCTTCAAGACCTGCTCTCCGGGTACCAGGGGAACAGCGGGAGCATACTGGTTGTAAGTTTTCTCTTGTCTTTCCCTAGCCTGACAGAGACTTCGCTCCACGCTCTCCTGTACTCTCCGGTACTGCTGCTGCCTCTCTGTGTCCCAGTCTGTTTCTGGTGAAGTGTCCTCGGGTGTCAGGACTCCCATTTCCAGGTCAACAGGTAACTTACCAGGTCTTGCCCTCATTAGGTAAGCCGGGGTACAGTTGGTGGAACCTACCGGGATGTGGTTGTATAGGTCCACCAGATCGGGCAACTTCTCAGGCCACAGACTGCGTTCTTCCAGGGGCAACGTTTTTAGAAGATCCATTACCACCTGGTTCATTTTCTCACAAAGTCCATTAGTTTGCGGATGGTAGGGTGTCGTCCTTATCTTCCGGCAGCCATACAGATTGCAGAATTCCTGGAAGACCTCCGCTTCAAAGGCAGGTCCCTGGTCCGTCAGCACTCGGTCCGGGTACCCGTGTGGACGGCAAAAGTGCTGCTGGAAGGCTCTAGCTGCTGTTTGAGCCGTTAAGTCCTTGACGGGGACGACAACCAGAAACCGGGAGTAATGATCCACGATGGTTAACGCGTAGACGTAGCCACTTCTGCTTGGGGTCAGTTTTACATGATCCAAGGCTACCAGTTCCAACGGTTGCCGGGTGACGATGGACTGCAGGGGAGTCTTCTGGCTGGCGCGGTCCTTCCTTCTCAGGTTGCACGGGCCACAGTCTCTGCACCACTTCTCAATGGTTCCCCTCATGCCTACCCAGTGGAATCGCTCGCGCAGCAGGAACTCCAGCTTCTTCCACCCGAAGTGTCCAGCTCCGTCGTGGTATGCCTCCATCACCATGGCTGCGTCTCTTTGTGGCACTACTACTTGCCAGAGTAGTTCATGCGTCCGGGAGTTAACCATTCTGCGGCACAACTTCCCCTTGTAAAGGAACAGTCGACTCTTCTCTGCCCATAGTTGTTTGGCTTCCTCCGGAGCGTCTGGTTCAAGGCAAGCCTCCGGGCGAGTCAGCATCTCCTTCACCAGTCGGACGGCAGGGTCGCTGTCTTGCGTTTCCGCCCAGTTGTAGTGAGGTAAGGGGTTCAACGTAACAGCCTGCTTACTCCTTACCCGGTGGGAATACTGGATAGTCCCATGACGGTGAAACGCAGGGAGTTCAACTTCTTCCAGTCCCTCCGGATCTTCTCCTTCGTCCGGCAGGTTGGGCATCCTGGACAGGGCATCCGCGTTGGTATTGGAGCGTCCGGCCCGGTATTTGATTGTGAACTCGTAGTTGGACAGACGGGCCATCCACCTCTGCTCCAGGGCACCGAGTCTTGCCGTGTCCAGGTGTGTCAACGGGTTGTTATCCGTGTACACGGTGAACCGGGAAGAAGCGAGGTAATGCTTAAAGCGCTCGGTGACTGCCCATACTACGGCCAGGAACTCTAGCTTAAATGAGCTGTAATTCTCTGGGTTCCTTTCGGTGGGTCTCAGTTTTCGGCTGGCGTAGGCGATTACTCGTTCCTTCCCCTGCTGGATCTGGGACAGTACGGCTCCTAGCCCGATGTTACTGGCGTCGGTGTAGAGGATAAAGGGCTGGCTATAATCCGGGTACGCCAGGATTTCGTCCCCCGTGAGGGCCATCTTCAGCTGGCGGAAGGACTCTTCTTCCAGCTCCTCCCATTTGAAGGGCGGCTTCTGGTTCTTGGCCTTCCGGGACTGGCCTATCAGGAGGTCCTGCATAGGTGCTGCCTTTTTGGTGAAACCGGGAATAAACCTTCGGTAGTAGCCTACCAACCCGAGGAACTGCCGCACTTCTTTTACGCTGGAGGGGCTTGGCCATTCCTTAATTGCGGTGATCTTATCAGGGTCGGGAGCCACTCCGTCAGCGCTCACCACGTGTCCCAGGTACTGCACCTTTGGTTTCAGGAGGTGACACTTGGAGGGTTTCACCTTTAGGCCGTAACTCGCCAGAGCCTCGAACACTTCCGCCAGGTGTTTCAGGTGGTCCTCATACGTCTTGGAATATACGATGACATCGTCCAGGTACAACAGGACCGTCTCGAAGTTTCTGTGTCCCAGACAACACTCCATTAGTCGTTGGAAGGTTCCTGGTGCGTTGCAGAGTCCGAACGGCATGCAGGTGAACTCGCTAAGTCCCATCGGGGTGGTGAATGCGGTCTTCTCCCGGTCCGCCTCTGCTACAGGAACCTGCCAGTACCCGCTAGTGAGATCCAAGGTAGAGAAGAAGTTAGCAGATCTTAAAGCAGCCAATGACTCCTCTATCCTTGGCAAGGGGTACGCATCCTTGTGTGTGATACGGTTGATTTTCCGGTAATCTACACACATCCTCATGGTGTTGTCTTTTTTTCTGACTAAGACTAGTGGAGCTGCCCAGGGGCTACAGCTATCCCTGATCACCCCAGCCTCCTTCATGTCTCTAAGCATCCCCTTGGCGTGTTGGTAGTGGGCAGGGGGTACGGGTCGATACCTCTCTTTTATAGGAGGATGGTCTCCCGTGGGGATGTGGTGTTCTACCCCCTTGACTCGCCCGAAGTCTAACGGGTGTTTACTGAACACTCTCTCGTACTCTTGAACCACCCGATAGACTCCTTGTTTCTGGTGTGCGGGAGTGGAGTCAGTACCCAGATGTAGTTGCTGACACCAGTCCTCCATGTTTTTCTTAGAGCCGTTACCTTCCTCCGGGTGAGATGGAGGCAAGGGTTCCACAGATTGTATAGAATTTTGGTTAATGGTATATAATTTGGCTAGCGTGGCATACCGGGGCAGGTACACTTCCCTCTCCCCGATATTTATTATGCGAACGGGCACCCTCCCATGGCGTACATCAACCACCCCCCGTGCTGTCAAAATGGTGGGCCTACTGTCCGAGTAAACTGGTTCTACCATTGCCTGGTAATCTCTACCTCTCAGACCAATAGCTGCCCGGCACCAAATCATCATTTCACTTTTTGGGGGCATGGCAATAGGAAAAGGGTCACACATTCTTACGCTACCAATCTCACCGCCGGAGAGTTCCACCTGTTGCCGTCGCATCAGTGCCCGGATCTCTTTCTGGAGCACCCGCTGCTCGCCGGAGCTGGCGTTCTTGGCAACCTGCTGTAAAAGGAAAATCACCTCTGCAAGACAATTTTCAATTACATTAGTTCCTACAGTTATTTTTGGGTGACTCTCATGTTTGTCAATATCTACAATGATCAGTCCCTGTGCTGCCAGTTCGACTCTACCGATTTTGATGGTCACCTCTTTAAATCCGATCTGTGGCACGGGCTGGCCATTGCTGGCGATGATACTCAAGTCGTCGTCAGGGTAGCGGGTAATATCCGAGTCATTCCAGTACTGCTTAAAGAGCACGTACGGGATGGTGGTGACCTGTGACCCGGTGTCCAGTAGGGCACTCATGGGAATGCCATCCAGTACCACAGGCAAGACTGGACGTCCTCCCACATATCTGTCGCGCCAGTTCGATGGGCCTGGTGATCTTTTTCCTGGGGGTTGGCCCTCTACCCCAGGTTGTGCCCGTTTAAAGAACAGTACCTTGCCATATGTCCGGGTTGATTGCAGCGGCGGCAGATGGGTCGTCCGTCCTCGCTGTATCGGTCACTGGGTCTTCCTCTGGCCGGTGGGGTCCTCCTTGGTCGACGCCACGGGATGTCCTCCGGTCCGGATGCCAGCTGGATCTTCCCTGGGGTGGAAGCCTGTAAAGACTGCACAGTTCGGGTTAGCGCAGCAACGCTCTTAGCTAGCTCTTGGACCTGATGGTGTAGGTCTGGAGCCGGGTCATTGTCCAAAGCCTGCGCATCAGCTCCCACAGGCCCTGCCGACAAGGGCGCCGCCTCCTGGTGGTAAGTGATAGCAGGGCGCTTGTGGGTCACAACGCCACCCGGTGCCGGTTCTCGGAGCACCCGGATGGCTCTGTCCTTGAACTGTGCAAAGCCCAGATGGGGATCCTGTAAGGCCATTGCCCGCAACTGGGTTCGGTGGGTATTACAATACAGTCCCTCTATAAACTGTTCGGTCAACAGCCTGTCCTCGTTTCCCACTCCATCAGGGTCGGTCTGCTTAATGGCCCTCAGGGCCTCTTGTAGGTTTAGTGCATAGTCCCTTATACTCTCATGCGCTCGCTGCTTGCACCCGTAGAATCTAAGCTTAATCTCGGCTGAGGTGCGGGTATCAAAGGTGTCCTTCAGCCGGGTTAGTATCCCTGCGACAGTCTTCCTCCCAGGTGGCCAGGATTTTACTTCCCTTTTGGCTGCCCCGGTTAGTTGGGCCACCAGGATGCTCACTTTTTGCTCTTCTGTGAGGGGGTACACCTGGAAGAGGCTATCCAGCTTTTCTCTAAAGTCATGCAGGGTATGTGACTCCCCTGAGTACTGGGGTAGCCAAGCTGCTCCCGGGATATAGGGCATGGTGAAGGGCATAACTGCAGCAGCGGTAGCGCTGGCGGGGGTTGAGGCAGTGAAGCTCTCCTCCGTATCCGACATCTTCCTCCCCCCTAGTGAACCGTGGCCTACCTTGTGATGATCCTCTTCCGTAGGCCGCGGCTCCGCAGTGGATCGTCAGGGTTGAGGACCTTCCGTCGCGCTCCTGTGACGTCGGCGTCTGCTGGGCTCCTTCCAGGACCTTACGCAACGTCCGGACGTGAGGCGGGGCTTCAGTTCTCGCGCGCTTTCGGAGTCCACGCCCCTCTTCTTCCCGCGCGGCGTCCTCAAGATGGCGTCCAATGGCGGGAAAACTCCACGGATGGCGGGAAGAAGGCAGAAGATGGCGCCGGATGGCGGGAATCTTCACTACAGGTAAGTTTGAAAAGTCTCTTTTTCAGGCACGCAGTACCCGGTGGTTGCGGGCACGAAATCCTGCCGACTACGCCAAAGTTGACGCGCCCCTGGGCCTGTGTCGCGCTGCGTTGCGCACGCGGGAGCTTACCCGGAGCCGGATCGCTTGAGGGTTGTAGTCTCGTGGCGGGGACCCGGTCCGTGCCCAGGGAGTCAAACTGAGCGGCGATGTATCAGCGGTAGATGTGTACGACTACGCCACCCGTTGAATGCAGCTATGGAGCTGCCGCTGCAGGACAGTCCGCTGAGGCCGGTGGATGGATGGTGCAGCGTAGATGGTATAACCCCCAACGGGAGGGGTATGGCCTCAGGGCAGCAGATGTGGATGATGGGGGTAGCAGGAACCACTCAGAGACGGTGCGGTGTAATTCAGGGTCTTTACTGGTAACAACGATAGACCCTCCCGGAGTACTTGCTAGCGAACGGGGCCTGGTCAGTCCTTGAGCAGATGGGATCTCCCCTGGCCAGGCGGAGTTGTAGGCCTCCCAAACTGACTGTACTCTTCTGGCTACCTTGCTAGAAGCGGATATAAGTAGCCCACGTCCCTGAGTGTACCGTGTGGTGCTCACCCGTATGGCCGGTGACTCGGGGCCTTCTAATGGCTTCCGCTCCACGATGGCGGTGCTGGTCCCACGCGTGTGACCGTGCCTTCGGGTTTCTGGGCCTGAGGACCTGAAATCCCCTGCCGGTCGGCTTCTGCTGCTGGGTCAGAGTTAGTCCCCACAGCCTCGGACGCCGGGTCCGGTAAGAAATCTTCTCAGTCAGGGCGAGCTCTGCAGCTGCCAGCCCCTGGCTTGTAGTAGTATTGCTCCCACTGAGCTTCTGCTGTTTCTTCCTATGCTGCTTCTCTTTCTCTACTCTCCTTGACTGACTAACCCTGCTTCAGCCCCGGGTTTACATAGGGGAAGTTCTTCCCCTCCCAAGACTGGGCAGGAGGTGTGGCATGCACAGGATCCCTGACCAAAGGACCTCCCACCTGCTCTCAGACATAACATTACATTACTGTGGAAACCAGACCCCTGGGGTGCCACACAAGCATTGCACACTATGTGGATATATTCTTACTGTTAAAAATACTGGAACTTGGAACTCCAACAAGCCCTTGACTCAAGCTCAAGCACCTCTACTTACGTCAGTAGGATTTATTAAGATGTCAACTATGAAAAGAGCTAAAGTACATTAAAATGTTGGATATGATAAAAATATTTCAAATTGAAGCACACCCTATAATAGACACATTTTGGGATGCTTGTTCTGAAACAGGTTTTACACATACTTACCCAACTTTTACTGATGGCAGCTTGGGAAACTATCTTGTATGTAGCATGTCTGACACACTAGCAAAGCTTTTTTTTTCCACAGACCATAACATCTTTTTACAAGGTACACTCCCTCCAATGTCCCTTATACATTAGTGTCTGTTAGTGTCCATTAGACACTGCGGCTCTAATGGTGGAGGATCAGGATGTCACGTACAAGAAACCTTCTGGAAGCTCTGGTTTCAGGGATGTTTCGGTGGGCTTTATCATGCAGATTTGCCAACTTTTCTGGGAGTCCGGGAGGTTCGTCTTTTTTTTCTGTGAATCTCCAAGAGGTTCTCAGAGAGTTGGCTAGTATGTTTCCATAGGAATAACAGTAAAGCATTCATATAGAGTTCAAGATCTTAATATGGAGACCTAAGGTGACATGTTAAACTCTTATTAGCTAAAACCATTAAGGAAGTGTTGTCACTACATGGATTATTTTAGATCTGAAGTTATCAAAGCTCTAAAGGTCCATTAGCTTGGAGGCTATACCAAGGCACATACAGCTCCATACTACAAATCTGCGGGAACACTGTAACTGAATAATGCTCAGTAAAAAGGGGTTCAATGACACCTATTTATGAAGCATTATACAGAGTCACTCGACGGGTGCACAATACCCAC
Organism: Phyllobates terribilis; assembly: GCF_046119375.1. Classification (NCBI taxonomy): domain Eukaryota; kingdom Metazoa; phylum Chordata; class Amphibia; order Anura; family Dendrobatidae; genus Phyllobates; species Phyllobates terribilis. Next base: position 594,758,870 of record NW_027362765.1, on the reverse strand, counting down.
CGATCACATACGTGTTGTGGCAGGTATAAGTAGATGTGACATCACCGGCACTGCTCACCTACTGCTAACCCGGGATAACCCTTTAAAGATGAGTAAAATATTTCTTTATTATTAAAGTTTAATTTTAGGAAAAAAAAATTCTAATAAACCATACAGAATATACAGAATACAGAATATAGGACAGGTATACAATACCTACCGATCGTGCAATTATCAAGCAGGCATCTGAAGACAAGACATCACCGGACCCACTTATCTCCAGATATGGAAGTGAGTGAAGCCAGAATAACCCTTTAGGTTTTACATTGAGTTTCTACATAGAGTTTCTATATTCGACAGATATATATGGACAAATATATGGACAAAGTTTCACAATATAAAGGAATCTATTATTCAAGGGCTTATATGTAGAGAGTACCTGCATAGTTTTGACACTTTTTTCTCTGTTAACCATTCTATGTCCAAAATTGTGTGAGGATCCCCTTTAATATGGGGGAGAGAGGGAGACGGTGCACCCAGGTTCCATCTATTTCTGCTGATGAATGAATAGCTTCCTCGTCTGTGATTAGTTGCTAGGTAACAGTGAATCGTGAGAACAGTAGGGCTGAAAAAACCTCCAGGATTATGAATTCATATGCTAAAATTTAGATTTTAACTCTAATGAACATTAAAAATGACTAATAATTTCTTATTAGATTTAGTTCTAAACATTTTAAAAGCTTTAAGGCTGATTTACCAATGTGTTATTGGCTAAAAGGCTCCAAAAATACAAACTGCAAATAAATTCTGAGACACATTAGGATCTTACAATTCTGTGGAATTAGTTCATAGCAAGAGGAGCCCAACAAATCCTAATAGATTTCGATAGCACATCATGGGCTCTAATGGTTTCCATCCAGTTTTGCAATGAACAGAGCATTATGAATCAGGATTTGGGTGTTCCAAAAAGACAGTATACAATATTTTAGATAAATTGCCTGTAATAGGCATACTGTATATAAAGGTTTTTTTTCTGAAATATTTCACCCATTCTTCCCCAACACCAGTTATGTATACTACAATATTTGTATAGCAATCAGGGTGTTAATGTGATAGTCCCTTTTATAAAGATATCTAATGTTTGTCTGAGCCTACAGTTACAGCAATTCACATTAGCTGTGATCCAGGTATCCTAATACTTACTTGTCAATTCTCCCGAAGGAGGCAACCTGGAAAAGAAAATAAAACACCTTCTGGACTCATTTGGGCTCTGCCAGAAATGCCCCAAAATCTCCTGAAATCCATTGATTTTGGAAGGTTTATTTGTGCCTTGACATCTAGGGGAAGACAAAAACTGAGACAAGAATATTGTCAAATTCTCACAGCAATTCATTTTTAAATAGTTTTTTTATGACTTCATTATGTACCATCACATTTCCAGACCTTTGTGTATTCCAGTGTTTGGAACAAATTGATCTGTGCCACAAGGGCTTACAAAAGAGACCAAAAATGCTAATCATGTATTAGAAATTAGAGATGAGCGTTGTTCTACTCGAACTGTTCGCCAATCTCAAATTCGAGCTGTTTTGGGCGGTGTTCGAGCCGGTCGGCGAACACGAACAATTTGAGAAAAATTCTGCTGTTCGAGGTTATGTTCGATAACTGTTCGTGCACCAAAATCATAACTGGATTTTTTCTCAGTAATGATGAAAATTAATGTTAATACGCAGTTTGAGTGTACAGCGGGGCGGGGGGAGGGGCAGGGGATGGATCTCTGCAGGAACAATGAAGATCTCCATTTTTTTTTCTCTTTCCCGCATTTGCAGTGGGGAGGTGCAATCTGTCAGCCTATCAGCAGCGCACACACGGAGCGAAGTGCTTTTTTTCACACAAGCAAGGGCATGTGTGATTGGCAGTGTATGTCACATGTCCTTGCCCTATAAGACCAAGCCATTTTCCCCGTCGCCACCATTTTCTCACTGCTGCAGCTGCGTGTTAGACGGCACCGCTGTTGCTGTGTGCGCTATACCTTGTTAATTTCAAGCCAATTTTCGCACAAATATACAGATAGCTTGGGAGTAGGGAATAGTTGTGATTGCAGTCCTTTTAAGGACTAGGTTACAGCATTTCCTACGACTTTTATCAAGCAGGTCTGTGCTCTTAAATAGATAGATTGTGGGAGTAAAGACTAATTGTAATTGGAGTCCTTTTCAGGACTAGGTTACATCAGTTCCTATCAGTTTTTGCCAGGCAGGTCTGTGCCAGTGCTGTGCAAGTTTTTTTCACAGCATTTGGCTGAATCTAGCAAAGCTAATCCTTTTTGGCCTATTGCAGAGTGTGTTAGTCAGTGGAGTAGCCTATCTGTGTTGCAAGATATACCACCTGTGTATAGAATACCAATTTTTTTACTGCACCTAGTGAAGTAAAATCTTTTGGGCATAGCATCATTCTATTAGTCCATCTATACTGACCTCCATCAGGTTGCAAACTGAATATAATTTTTTTCTGCATCTAGCTCTGAAAAAATATTTGGGCTTCTAGCGGTGTGTGGGACTTGGTCTATTAGTCCATCTATACTGACCTCCATCAGGTTGCAAATTAAAAATAATTTTTTTCTTCATTTAGCTCTGAAAAAATATTTGGGCTTCTAGCAGTGTGTGGGACTTGTTCTATTAGTCCTTCTATGCTGACCTCCAGCAGGTTGCAAATTGAATATAATTTTTTTCTGCATCTAGCTCTGAAAAAATATTTGGGCTTCTAGCGGTGTGTGGGACTTGGTCTATTAGTCCATCTATACTGACCTCCATCAGGTTGCAAATTAAAAATAATTTTTTTCTGCATCTAGCTCTGAAAAAATATTTGGGCTTCTAGCAGTGTGTGGGACTTGGTCTTTTAGTCCATCTATACTGACCTCCATCAGGTTGCAAATTAAAAATAATTTTTTTCTGCATCTAGCTCTGAAAAAATATTTGGGCTTCTAGCAGTGTGTGGGACTTGGTCTATTAGTCCATCTATACTGACCTCCATCAGGTTGCAAATTGAATAAAAAAATTTTCTGCATCTAGCTCTGAAAAAATATTTGGGCTTCTAGCGGTGTGTGGGACTTGGTCTATTAGTCCATCTATACTGACCTCCATCATGTTGCAAATTAAAAATAATTTTTTTCTGCATCTAGCTCTGAAAAAATATTTGGGCTTCTAGCAGTGTGTGGGACTTGGTCTATTAGTCCATCTATACTGACCTCCATCAGGTTGCAAATTGAATAAAAAAATTTTCTGCATCTAGCTCTGAAAAAATATTTGGGCTTCTAGCAGTGTGTGGGACTTGGTCTATTAGTCCATCTATACTGACCTCCATCAGGTTGCAAATTAAAAATAATTTTTTTCTGCATCTAACCCAGCCAATAGTTTTGGCCTAATACCACAGTTTGGCCACTCAGCTCTGCTCGGTTACCATCCATTGTTTTTTTGTGCAAACAACTCCAGAGTTGTGAATTAGTTAACCACCAAAATGAGTGGAAAAAGGCCTGCTGCTGGTGGAAAGGGGAATAGGCGTGTTGGGAAGGGGAAAAAAGGTTGTGTCCGTGGGGTAGGTGCAGAAGAAAGACCATCTTCCAGCCAAACTAAAATGTCTACTTCTTTTAGCGGACAATGTGATAAGATCCCTTTCTTACGGCCACGCCAATCGCTACAAATTCCAGATGAGGCACAAAAACAGCAGGTGCTTCAACGGATATCAAGTGCTCCTTTAAGTGGGCTCTCCTCCACATCAACTTCAACATCACAAATACTCCAGTCCTCAAAGGTGTCAACCAAATCGCACTTGCTTCCTCACAGCTCCTAAATCTCCAGCTGCCCGTCTGAGTATGAGGTAGAACAGATGGTTGAGTCTGCAGAGCTGTTTACTCATACTATAGCCTGGGAATCAGAGGTCGACTCCAGCGCTTCTGTGAATCCAGACGAGGAAATGATCTGCACTGATGCCCAGAATCTTTATGAGTCGGATCCAGGACCAGACGCAGAAGGTTCTGACCATAATGTAGACCCTAATTCCCAAACTGTAACTCCTGTTGGTGGAGACAATGAGGAAGACGATGATAAGACTCAAATACCTGATTGGAGCGACAACTTTAGTTTTTTGTCAGGGCAGGAACAGGTTGGCTCTGAGGACGACGGGTGTGATAACGCACAGGGTGATGATGATGAGGTCGGAGATCCCACTTACTGTCAACCCACAGTCAGCCAAGAGATGAGGTCAGCAGAGGAGGTGGAGGAAGATGCTAGTGACGACGAGGTCAGGTTGCGCCTTCCTGGACAGAGACGTAGTACTGGAAGCACGTCAACAACTGCATCCTCAAACACAACTCTGCCTCTCACCACAAGTCGTGGTGGCTCTTCAGGTCGCATGGGTGCTAAGCCTTGCATAGCCTGGGCATTTTTTCAGATCGATAAAGATGACCCAACTCGTGTTATCTGTAACATTTGTCAGCAAAAGCTAAGTAGAGGCCAAAAAATACATAGTTTGAGTACTTCATGCATGAACCGGCACATGGACATGAAGCATAAGTTGCAGTGGGAAGCTCAGTGTGCTACAATGCGGCCTAGCCGGCCGGGCCATCCACCGTCTGCCATATCTTGTGCATCCGCGGCCTCTTCATCCTCTGTGACTGGGGGGACAGCAGTCACACCTGTTTTGGGGCGCAGACCTGCCACCTCTTTACCCGCAACAGCCAGCGTGATTGGCAGGTCATCATTTTCTTTGGAGGTGGTAACACCAGCTGGTCTTGAGCGCTGTCCGACATCGATAGCACCACCTTTGGATCAAGGCAACCTAACATGTCCGCCTGCATCTTCCTCACAGACCGGCAGTTTGCCGGGGACACCCTTATCAACCCCGTCTAAGCACAATAGCCAGCCCTCGGTCCCTCAGATGTGGACAAGTAAAAGACCATTTCCTCCTAGCCATGAGAAAGCTAAGAGGTTGAATTTCACCATCTGCAAGCTCTTGGCTACAGAAATGCTGCCTTTCCGCCTGGTGGACACAGAGGATTTTCGAGACCTTATGTCCGTCGCAGTGCCCCAGTACCAGATGCTCAGTCGGCACTACTTCTCAAAGAAAGGTGTGCCTGCGCTCCACCAGCATGTCGCACACAACATCACCGCTTCTTTGAGAAACTCTGTGTGTGACAGGGTGCATTTCACCACAGACACTTGGACGAGTAGGCATGGACAGGGGCGTTACATGTCGCTGACTGGGCACTGGGTAACTATGGTGACAGCAGGACAAGGGGCTGCTGTCCAAGTCTTGCCGTCCCCACGAGTTGTGCGTCAATCCTCTTTATGTCAAAGTTCCTCCACTGCTTCTGCCTCCTCAACCTCCTCTCGGTCTTCCACCTGCACCCAAAGCCTGTCTGGTCATGCCACAAGCTTTCTAACTGCGCAGAAGGGATCCTGCACACCTCCTTACTATGCTGGCAGTAGGGCTCAACGTCATCAGGCGGTTTTTACATTGAAATGTCTGGGAAATGTGAGTCACACAGCTGAGGAGTTGTGGTCAGCTCTGGAGAACCAATTTCATGAATGGTTGTCTCCACTGGACCTGAAACCAGGGAAGGCCGTGTGCGACAATGCTGCAAACCTGGGTGCGGCCCTTCGCCGGGGCAATGTCACACACGTGCCTTGTATGGCTCACGTGTTGAACCTGGTTGTCCAGCAATTTTTAGCCCACTATCCCAGACTAGATGGCCTTCTGCAGAGGGCACGGTCGCTGTGTGCTCACTTCCGCCGTTCGCATCCCGCAGCTCAGCGACTTACATCTCTACAGAAGTTGTTGGGCCTGCCACTTCACCGGCTAAAATGCGATGTGCCTACCCGGTGGAATTCAACTCTGCACATGTTGCAGCGACTGTGGCAGCACCGACAAGCCCTGGTGCAATACGTTCTGACGTATAGCCTGGGCCAACGAGATTCAGAGGTGGGGCAAATCACGCTGGAGGAGTGGTCTCAGATCAGGGACCTATGCACCCTTCTGCACAGTTTTGAAATGGCGACGAAGATGTTTAGTGCTGACGATGCCATTATCAGCATGACTATTCCGGTGATTTACATGCTGGAGCACATGTTAAACAGAATTCGGAGTCAGGTGGTGGCACAAGAGGAGGTGGAGGAAGTAGAGGAGGAGGAGTTGTATGCGGAAGGGCTAACATCTGCAAGGTCCAGACGGTCGGCAGCACCAAGGCGGCAGGCATGTGAGGGTGGGGGAGATGATTTTACCAGGGCGCATGGTAGCAGCCAAACTAGTGAGGAAGGTGCAGGAGCCCAGGAAGAAGTGGAGGACGAACTGATGGAAGACTCATCAGATGAGGCAGACCTTGATCACATTTCTGTTGTGCGAGGTTGGGGGGAGAGGACAGAGGAAGGAAGCATGATTGTTACCTCGCCACCAACACAACAGGGACTTGGTGCTCCTGGATGCGCAACACACATGAGTGCCTTCTTGCTGCACTACCTGCAACATGACCCTCGAATTGTGAGAATTAGAAATAATCCTGACTACTGGGTTGCCACACTGTTAGATCCCCGGTACAAAAGTAAATTTGCAGAAATTATTCCTGCCATAGAAAGGGATGCACGCATGCAGGAGTATCAGCAGAGACTGTTGCAGAATCTTACATGTGCTTTTCCACAAAATACCAGTGGTGCACGTAGTGAATCTCACAGTTCCAACTTGCCAACCGTGGGACCGTCAAGTGTTCAGCACTCAAACCGTAACAGAACCACAGTATCTGCTGGTAACATCAATTTTGCGGAATCATTTCACCACTTTTTTAGCCCATCCTTTGCAAGGCCACAGGAGACAAGAAGTCTGACACATAGTCAACGCCTAGAGACGATGGTACAGGAGTATCTCCAAGTAAACATTGAAGCCACGACTGTGTCACTGGACCCTTGCTCTTTTTGGGCTTCCAATCTGGATAAATGGCCGGAGCTAGCCACTTACGCCTTGGAGATCTTGTCATGCCCCGCAGCCAGCGTTCTGTCTGAACGTGTGTTCAGCGCTGCTGGTGGTGTGCTGACAGATAAGCGCACGCGGCTCTCCACTGATAATGTAGACAGACTCACGTTCATAAAGATGAACAAATCATGGATCCGAAACGACTTTTCTACCCCTGTGTCATCCTGGGGCGAGTAAAAGCTTGATGATTGGTTAAAATCACCCTACCAACCGTTTTAAGCTTTCAAATTACTAATCATGTTTATCTGTATCTTGACTGGAAAATAATTTGGGCTTTGTAGCAGTGTGCAGCACTGATCCTATTAGGCCATCTATAATAAGCTTCACCAGATTTAAAATTAAAAATAATTTTTAGCTGCATCTAGCCCGGAAAATAATTTTGGGGCTCCGAGATGCGCAAGACACATAAGTGCCTTCTTGCTGCACTACCTGCAGCATGACCCTCATATTGTCAGAATTCGAAGTAATCATGACTACTGGGTTGCCACACTCTTAGATCCCCCAAACTTTTCGATCAACCTTTTCATTTTAATAAAGACCAAAAAAATGGTCATTTTTGAAATTATAAGCATTAGCAGGTTGTTAGAAACTGAAATCAAACAGTTTTCAACTCAAAACTTTATTCTAGGTGATGTTACATTTTCACATAGGACCCCTTGTTCGAAAGGAGCTTCTGAACTCTCTCGTCCATTGAATTTGTCAGGTTTTGGATGGTTTCTGCTTCAATTGTTTTGCATGAGGACAGAATACCCTCCCAGAGCTGTTGCTTAGATGTGAACTGCCTCCCGCCATCATAGACACTCCTTTTAATGATGCTCCAAAGGTTCTGAATGGAGTAGAGGTCAGGGGAGCATGGGGGTCACACCATAAGTTTGTCCCCTTTTATGCCCATATCAGCCAGAGATGCAGATGTTTTATGTGCAGCATGAGATGGTGCATTATCATGCAGAAAAATGATCTTGCTGTGAAATACACGGTTCTTCTTCTTGAACCATGGCAGGAAGTGCTGTTTGAGAAAATCCACATACATTATGGAGTTCATCTTTAGCGCCTTCAGGGATCCTAAAGGGGCCGACAATCTCTCTCCCCATGATTCCAGCCCAAAACATTACTCCACCTCCTCCTTGTTGGCGCTGTAGCCGTGTTTGCGTGGGGTGTCCATCAACCAGCCATCCTCCACTCCATTCATCTGGACCATCGAGCGCTGCACGGCACTCATCCGTGAACAAAACAGTTTTGAAATCAGTCTTCATGTAATGTTTGGCCCACTGGAGCCGTTTCTGCTTGTGTGAAGTGGATAGAGGAGGTCGACAGGATGGCATATGCACAGCTGCAAACCTCTGAAGGACCCTGCATCTTGTTGTTCGGGGGACGTTGGAGGCACAAGCAGCTTCAAAAACTTGTCTGCTGCTATGACAAGGCTTTTTTGCCGCTGCTGTTTCAACCTGACGTAATTGCCTGTAGGAAAGAGTCCTCAATTTGCCCTTATCAGCACGCACACGTGTGTACTGTGAATCAGCTACATACTTCTTGATTGCCAAGACACTTCATCCTGATCATCGCACAATGTTGATTGTAGTCATGCCTTGACCTAAACACTCCACAATTTGTTGCTTCTCAGCAGCCGACACATCCTTTTTCTTTCCCATTTTGGCAGAAAATGTAGGCTGCTTAATAATGTGAGAGAGCCTTCTTAAGTAGTCTTACCTTTCATTGGACACACCTGCCAAACTAATTAGCACAGGTGTCTGCAATTGCTTACAGTGATATAAAGAGCCCTGACACACATCACCATCAATGAGTTTAACTGATAAACAAACAAATTCTTCCCTTATCACTCCTAAACACTTTTTGCATAATAATTTGGAACGCGGTGTACATGTGCTTTTCCACAAAACACCAGTGGTTCACGTAGTGAATCTTACAGTTCTAACTTGCCAACCGTGGTCTGTATGGAATTGTTCAATAAAGGGCCCAAAATTAAGATAACATAGATGGGAGAGGTCTCTATGAATAGGAATTCCTAAGTATTTGATACCCTGTGAGGGCCAGGCAAAGGAAAAGTTGGACTGGATGGAATCCTATATGGATTTAGGGAGGGAGACATCGAGGGCCTCAGACTTCGCTGCATTGATTTTAAAATTTTACCATGTAACAAAGTGATCTATTTCAGCCATAACAGCAGGGATGGATATATGTGATTGAGTGATATATACTAGGACATCATCAGCAAATAGAGAGCACTTGTACTCGGTGCCTCCCACCTCAATCCACCTAATATTGGGGTTATGGCGAATTGATGAGAGCAGGTGCTCCGTCACTAGGATGTATAAGAGAGGGGACAGAGGACATCCCTGCCTTGTCCCATTGGTGATTGTGAAAGGTGATGAAAATGTTCTGACGCACCCCCTGGGCCTTGGGACACCCGGAGCCGGACCCTTTTTGGTGGATGCTGGTGGTTGTAGTCTTCGTGGCGGCGATCCGGTTCCGTGGCTCAGGGCGGTCAAACCAGTGGCGGAACTATTTATGTGGTTTTGATGTTTAAATGTCCGACTACGCCACCCGTGGATTGCGGTCAGAGTGAACCGCCGCTACAGGGCAGACCGCTAAGGCTGGTGTTGTGGGTGCAGCAGAGCGTAGCATAACTCCCCACGGGAGGAGTATAGCCTCAGGGCAGTGTATGCGGAGGATGGGGGTGATGGTGCAGGGCAGCAGCAGTAACGACACGGAGTCAGTGATGCAGTTCAGGGCCTTTACTCACAGTTCTTATTATCCAGACCACGTCTGCAGGTAACGGCTGCCCACGTCGTACTGTGCTCACCAGGTGAGGGGCTCAGACAACTCCCAGATAACTTTGGAGCGCTTCACAGGACCCCCTTTGTGTGTCCTTTGTCTGGCCTTTCTTACCAACACTTCTGTCCGGCTGCCTTGGGCCTCCTCTTGGTAAACTTGGCGCCAGTTTCCCTGACCCTATGTGGTGCCTTCCTAGCGGGTGGAGCAAGGGGCTGCGCCACATAAAATGTCAGAGCCTCCGGTTTCTAGCTGAGGGTCGTTTCCTGCCTCCACTAGTTCGGGGACCGGTCTCCCCCTTTGGCCTGACCCCTCCACGCAGGTGGATTCGGGCATGCGGTGGCGACTCGCCCGTCCGCACCCCTGGGATCCCTTCATTCCTCGTTCCTGGAGCCTTCTCCGCTCCTCTTCCTTCCTTCTCCCTCTTGCAGGCCTGGGCCTCTGTTACTAGGCCCGCCTCCGGAGCAGAGCTCATGCAGAGCCCCTGCTCCCTGCCACTTCTGCTCAGACTTCTCTGCACTGAACTAAGATGGTGCCCACCTTTTATACTCCCTTCTCAATGCACCCAGGAACTGCTTCCTCCCTGCTCCTGCACTACAGGGTTCCCCTTCCTCAGTGTTCCCTCCCCCCACTCCAGCCAGGGACAGGGACTGTCGTGCCCATCTCAGGGGCATATTGGTCGCCCTGCCCCACGGCAATGTGGTGTAATGCATGCAGGTGTCGGGTCCTGATCCACACTCCATCCTTACCTGAGAGTGAGATATCACACCTCTGGGTGAGGTGCAATACGTCTGTAGCAACGGAGCCCTCAGGGTGCTACAGTTCCATTTATCTTCAGCCTAGGTGACGTAATGCGATACAGGGCCGTGATTTTGGCTATAAAAGGGTCCCCTAGACCCCTACCCCAAGCTCTTTAAGAGAATCATATATGGCGTGCCAGGAGACTCTATGGAATACTTTCTCAGCATCCAACGAGAGTATCTAATTACAAATTTTTAACTGCATCTAGCCCAGGAAATACTTTGTGCCTAGTAGCAGTGTCTGCTAGTCAGCGGATTATCCCGGCTGTTAAGCAAGCTACACCACCTGTAGTTTAGACACTTAATTTTTTCAAAGGAAATGCTTCGGGACCATGGGATACTTAGTGAAGAGCATCAGGAGGCACCCCAAGGCATAGGGGCTGGGACTGGCAGTAGGATGCCTTGCGGTGGACAGCCGAGCTCGATCCTTATAAAAGCTTTTTAACTGCAGCAGCTTTAGTGGACGCTACTGGAGCTGGAATTACCGCGGCTGCTGGCATGAGACTTGCCCTCCAATAGATCCTTGTAAATGGATTTAAAGTGTATTCATTCAAATTAGAGAGACAATTTAAATTAAAAAGCTTAGAGCTGCCTCCACCACAGGGGGGCTCGCTCGACCCACCAGCGGACAGGCACCAGTATTGGGAGAGGGGGGCTGGCCGTCAGGGTTCACCGCGGCTCTGGCACAAACCCGGCGACACGGAGGTGGCACGGGCAGGAGCGGACTGGCCGTGTCGGCTTCTCACTTTTTGGATTTTAGAAGGGCATGACATGCCTATATCTGTGTCTCCCCCTCCTTTTACTCCTCCACCTCTTTTATTTTCGCATGACTATATGTACTTGTCACTTTTCCATGTGTTAGTTATGTCTTCTGAGCAGTTTGTCAGCTTTTGGACACCTTTGAAGGTGTTTTCTATGTGTTTTTGTTTGCCTGCCATTGGTTTTAACGGTGTTCGAAGGTGTTCGACGAACAGTTCGGCGAACACACGGGTGTTCGACGAACCGAACCGAACTCGAACACTACGGGGGTGGCTCAACACTATTAGAAATTGGAAGTCTACCATCTGATCATTGATAGAACATAGGAGACCAACCATCGCTACTGTTTAGCTAGTAAGCAAGGCACTGAAGATGGCCGGCATTAGAAGGTAACAGGTTCAAAACATTGCAAAAAGCTCTATAGAGAACTGCTTGTAAGCACTGTGCATGTGACGTGTGGCGCCCCTGCGGGTTCAGTCGCCACAGAGGTACTGCATCTCACCCAGAGGTGTGGTATCCCACTCTCAGGTAAGGAGAGAGCACTACTCGGGACACACCCACCTGCATCCAACACTACACCATTCCAGACCAGCAGGCAGTGGCAAGATGCATGTGCACAGTGCTGAGCCCTGTCCCTGGTTGGAAGTGGGGGGAACCGAGAGAGGGGGAACCATGTAGTGGGTGTGGGTGGAGGAAGTAGTTGAGGGGAGCACCGTCAGGAAGAGTATAAGAAGAGGGGGAACCATCTAGAAGGAGGCCAGTCTGAGAGGAGAGAGAGTTGGGAGCAGGAGCTCTGTAGGAGCTCTGCTCAGGAGGAGAGGAGAGAGGAGCGGGCCTAGACTGAGAGGCCCAGCAGGACAGACTGAGAAAGGACGGGAGCAGAGGGAAGGCTCCAGAGGAACAGAGGGGTTCCCAGGGGCACGGGAAGTGCAGGAAGCCACCCGTGCACCCGAATCTACACGGACGTGGAGGGATCAGGCCGCAAAGGGGACCGGCCCCTAACTAGTGGAGAACAACCAGGCTCAGCTAGAAACTGGAGGCTACTGTACTTTCAAGGTGCAGCTGCTCACTACCACATATATATCGCCGAAAAGGTGGCCACATAGGATTCAGGGGACTGCACGTTGCCCGACAAGATCCGAGGTCACTTTCTTGGGACAATGATTGTGAGGCGCAGGGCAGGAGGGTGAGAGCCAGCGCAGGAAGACGACCGAGGAAGGCACACAGAATGGTGTCTCATTAAGTACTCCTGAAATACCTGAGAGATTGCTGAACCCCTTCCTTGGTGAACGCAGGACAAGGTTACACTGGCGCTTGTAACCTGGAGTCAGAACAACTGTGAGTAAACTTTGAAGACTGAACCCCACTGTGTCCTAGAATTATTGCTGTGCCATCACCAGCCCTGCACTACTCAGCACCAGCAACATTTACCTCATAACATCACAATTCCGTGCCCTAGAGCTAAGCTCTGCCTGTGGAGAGCTGAACCAACTCTGCTGCGTCACCATCAGCTCCAGTGGACCTGCACCGCAGCGGCGGCCCCATATAGCTGCATACCACAGGTGGTGTGACAAACATTATCTATAAAAACTTTATTCCCCTTCTATCTTCCCCTTTTATTGACTGCCCTGGGTCACGGACTGCGTCACTGCCACTGTGACATCCCCCAGCATCGACCGGCCTGAATACCGAGTACCCCACGGCCCAGGGGGCGCTTTATGATGTGCCCCCTGGGGCCGTGGGGTACTCGGTAGCCGGGCCGGTCGGTGCTGGGGGATGTCACAGTGGCAGTGACCTGGTCCGTGACCCAGGACGGTCAATTAAAAGGAAAGTGAAAGGGGAATAAAGTTTTTAGAGATAATGTTTGTGACGCCACCTGTGGTATGAGGCTAAATGGAGCCGCCGCTGCGGTGCAGATCCACTGGAGCTGATGGTGACACAGCAGAGTTGGTTCAACTTTCCACAGGCAGAGCTAAGCTCCAGGGCAGGAAATTATATACTGCATGAGGTAAATGTTGCTGGTGCGGTGTAGTGTAGGGCTGGTGATGGCGCAGCAATTATTCAAGGACACAGTGGGGGGCAGTCTTCAGGTTTTACTCAAGGTTGTTCAATTCTCCAGGTTACAATGGCCAGTGTGTAACCTCCCACGTCGTCCTGAGTCCTCTGGGGTAGGGGTTCAGAAATCTCTGAAGTATCTCAGGAGTACTTAAACGGGACCCCGTTCTATGTACCTTTCCCGGTCGTCTCACTGCGCTGGCTCTCGCCCTCCTGCCCTGCGCCTCACAATCAGTGTCCCAAGCCAGCAGCCTCCGGTTGTCTAGCTGAGCCTGATTGTTCTCCACTAGTTAGGGGCCGGTCCCATTCTGTGGCCTGATCCCTCCACGTCAGCGTGAATTCGGGCAAACGGGTGGCCTCTGCACTCACCGTGCCCCTGGGACCCCCTCTGTTCCTCCTGGAGCCCTTCTCACTGCTCCTCTCTTCTTTCTTTCTTTCTCCTGGGCCTCTCTCACTGGGCCCTGATCCTTTCTCCACTCCTCCTGAGCAGAGCTCCTCCTGAGCTCCTGCTCCCAGCTCTCTCTCCTCTGTACTGTCTCCTCACAACTGACTCTCTCTAGAATCTTCCACACTCTCTTTTATACTACTACCCTCTGTGCTCCACTGAACTTCTTCCTCCACCCACCTCCTCTACCTAGTTAAACCCTCCAGCTAGGGACCAGGGACTGTGCTTTCCCTTAGGAGCAATCTCGCCCTTCCCTACTGAAGTGGAGTTTATTGGATGTGGGTGTGTGGGTCCCGGGTAGTACTCCCTCCCTACCTGAGAGTGGGGTACCACACCTCTGGGTGAGATGCAGTACCTCCGTGGCGACTGAACCCGCAGGGGCACCACATCCCCCCCTGTTAAACACAGCACGTCCGCGGGCTGGAACAAAATAAAAACACAGGTACTTTAGACATACAAAAATGTTTGGAATGCATTCACATAGAAGAACAATCATAACTTTTCTTCCCTTTATGGGAGGCACTTTCCTTGAACGTTACATGTTTCCATATAAAACTTTTTTTTAAAAATAACATTTTTCTTCACACATATAAAACATTTTTCAGCAGGCTACAGTGAGATCCTTAACCGGGTGTCCATCTCACTGATGAAGGTGCAAAGTGGGGGGACCCATCCACAACAAACCCCCAACGTAGGCCCTAGGCATGGCTGCAGGGCATAGCTGATCCACTCGTTGGACCACATCTTCGGCCACGCCAAACGGGTTTTTGTTCAGTGGCCTTTATAAAACCAACAAGAAGCACCTTAACAAGTGCTAACTTTGTACAAATAAAGTTTTTTTGGCTGCTCACCGTCCACTACCTATAAGTCCTTGTACCTTAACTGGGTACACTAAATAAACAATAACTGTTCAAACACATTAAATGATTATCAATACCCTTCCGGGTAACTATTCACAGTTTGTCAACTTTTAAGCAGCGCAGTTCAGTAGTGGTGCTCCCTCCGGGGGAACATTCGTCCACCACTAGATGGCCCAGCCGGGTCATCAGCTCTAGATGGCAGGGATACGTTCTCCTCCTCTCTACACACATGTAAGGCGTACCACCCACATTCTCCATGGTGACGGGTGTAGGTTACTCTGTCTCCAGGGTACTTAGCTGCAGCCGGAGCAGAAGCTGCTTGTGGACGGCCAGGATCAGCGACACCAGAAGTCAGGGGCATGTCCTCTGCGCTCGCCTTCCACACATCAAGCGCGTACCACCCCCTCTCTCCTGAGTATTGTGGTAACCAGGAAGCTCCTGGGATGTATGGCATAGACTGTGGAATTATTAGGGCTGCGGCAGCACCCGCTGTTGGAGCTTCTCCTAAGGTGGGCATCTTTCTTCCCCCCAGTTCACCCTTGCTGGTGTAGGACTCACCACTCCGGATGCTTATGTCATCGCTCCTTGCACAGCCGGTCACCGAGACTGCTCTGCTGGTCATTGTACAGCCGCACTCTTGCTGCACAGCTTCTCACACTTGTGTTGTATTCACAGAGCTGCAGCAGCTGGATGGATGGGATCACACAGCACAGAGCTGCAGCAACTGGGATGGATGGGATGGATGGGATCACACAGCACAGAGATGCAGCAGCTGGGTGGATGGGATCACACAGCACAGGGCTCCAGCAGCTGGATGGATGGGATCACACAGCCCTCTGCAGGGTGAGGCGACAATCTCCCCCCTCAGTGTGATGCAAAGGGGAAGGCTGGCACCTTTCAGCCTGAGTGACAGACAACTATGGTACAGTCTATGCAAGTGGCAGGAGCCTATTTTGGCACCTTTTCTGAGGCTCTGCCCACGATGTGACACCCCATATATCATTAACTCCGCATGTGCTACAGTAATGGCTGCAATTTATACAGTTATACACAGTCTTTGTGGCACACAGGACCCATTGCAACCGGTCAGTTCATCCTGTTCGTGACACCAAGTTGACGCGCCCCCTGGGGCCATGGGGTACTCGGTAGCCGGGCCGGTCAGTGCTGGGGAATGTCACGGTGGCAGTGACCCGGTCCGTGACCCAGGGCGGTCAATTAAAGGGAAAGTGAAAGGGGAATAAAGTTTTTAGAGATAATGTTCGTGACGCCACCTGTGGTATGCGGCTAAATGGAGCCGCCGCTGTGGTGCAGATCCACTGGAGCTGATGGTGACGCAGCAGAGTTGGTTCAGCTCTCCACAGGCAGAGCTAAGCTCCAGGGCAGGAAATTATATATTGTATGAGGTAGATGTTGCTGGTGTGGTGTAGTGCAGGGCTGGTGATGGCACAGCAATTATTCACGAACACGGTGGGGTGCAGTCTTCAGGTTTTACTCACGGTTGTTCAATTCTCCAGGTTACAATGGCCAGTGTGTAACCTCCCACGTCATCCTGTGTCCTCCGGGGTAGGGGTTTAGCAATCTCTCAAGTATATCAGGAGTACTTAAACGGGACCCCGTCCTATGTGCCTTTCCCGGTCGTCTCACTGCGCTGACTCTAGCCCTCCTGCCCTGTGCTTCACACTCAGTGTCCCAAGCCAATGGCCTCGGGCCTTGTCCGGCGATGTGCAGTCGCTTGGACCCTATGCGGCCACCTTTTTGGCGATGTAATTGTGGCTGTTGGCTGCAGCACCTTGAAAATGCAGCAGCCTCCGGTTGTCTAGCTGAGCCTGATTGTTCTCCACTAGTTAGGGGCCGGTCCCCTTCTGCGGACTGATCGCTCCACGTCAGCGTGAATTTGGGCAAACGGGTGGCCTCTGCACTCACCATGCCCCTGGGATCCCCTCTGTTCCTCCTGGAGCCCTTCTCACTGCTCCTCTCTTCTTTCTTTCTTTCTCCTGGGCCTCTCTCACTGGGCCCTGATCCTTTCTCCACTCCTCCTGAGCAGAGCTCCTCCTGAGCTCCTGCTCCCAGCTCTCTCTCCTCTGTACTGTCTCCTCACAACTGACTCTCTCTAGAACCTTCCACACTCTCTTTTATACTCCTACCCTCTGTGCTCCACTGAACTTCTTCCTCCACCCACCTCCTCTACCTAGTTCCACCCTCCAGCTAGGGACCAGAGACTGTGCTTTCCCTTAGGAGCAATCTCGCCCTTCCCTACTAAAGTGGAGTGTATTGGATGTGCGTGTGTGGGTCCCGGGTAGTACTCCCTCCTTACCTGAGAGTGGGGTACCACACCTCTGGGTGAGATGCAGTACCTCTGTGGCGACTGAACCCGCAGGGGCGCCACAAATGTTCTATTGTCTTTAAGCAGTGGTCGGTCTGCAAGACAATGAGCTGTAGACAAAAGAAAAATGTTAAAAGTGTCCTATGAACAAAATACATTTTAATCAAGGGAAGGAATTAAAAGAGTTTTCAGGCAGGACAGTATGATATCGAAGCTGATTCTTTCTGTGAGGTAAAGCTTTTGCTGCTTGTTTTTAAACATGTTTTACCTCACAGAAATAATCAGTTGTGGTCCCATACTGATGGGTCTTTATACTCTTTTTTATACTCTTTTTTGCCGCCTTCCCTGACAAGGAGCTTTGGTACATTCAGACCATGTTCCTACATAGTACGACACATGCAGTGGCATAATTACCGTGGTCGCAGCGGTCGCCACAGCGACCAGGCCCGACAGGTCAGGGGCCCACTGACGCCAATACACATATAGCTGAAGTGTATTTCACAGCACAGACCCATCGGGCCCGTGTGCGGCAAAAGATGCTGCCGGCAAATTAAAGGCTAGCAGCTGACGTCAGCGTGCACTTAACCGTGGGGTGCTTGGCAATGATGCAATGCACTCCTATTGAATGCTAAAGTCAGCTGTCAGCTTCAGAAGAGGATGGCGGGGGAGTGAAGGGAAGGTGAGGATTTGTTTACTTATTATGTAAATCAGTAGCTATAATGCTATGTGTGACTATGGGTTGTGCAGTAAACTTTGTGGGTGACTATGGGTTGTGCATTATACTTTAAGGGTGACTGTGGGATGTGCATTATACATTATGGAGGGTATGGGCTGTGCCTCTGTCTGAAGCCTTTATAGACAGAAGACCTCATGGAGCCGTTAAAGGTAAGAGGAGTGTATGGCACTGGAGATCGCGGTATGCGTCGACACTGAATGTATACCGCGATCCCCGGCGCCATACTTGCATACTTACCTGACCAGGAGGAGCATTGCCCCGGTGCTTCTGTTCGGTCCGGAGGCCGGGGGATGAGTGAGGCGTCGGATTTGGCGCATGCGCATAGAGCTATCCGGCGCCATTTTACTGAAGACACATTTGCAGTGTGTCTTCAGCAAAATGGTGCCGGACAGCGTGGTATGTTCACGCGTGTATTCCGGCGTTGCACTCCTCCCCCGGACTCCGGCAGAACAGGACACAGCAGCGCTGGAGCACAGGGTAGAAAGGTGAGTAGAAGTGTTTATTTTTTTGTATGTGTGTGCAGCATGAAAGGGATGAGGGGTGCCATACATAGCAGGATTGGGGGGTGAGGGGGCCACACATACCAGGATTGGGGGGTGAGGGGGCCACACATACCAGGATTGGGGGATGAGGGGGCCACACATACCAGGATTGGGGGATGAGGGGGCCACACATACCAGGATTGGGGGGATGAGGGGTACCATACATACCAGGTTTGGGGGGTGAGGGGACCGTGCATACCAGGATGAGGAGTACCACACATACCAGGATTGGGGGGTCAGGGGACCATGCATACCAGGATTGTGGGGTGAGGGGATCATGCATACCAGGATGAAGGGTACCACACATACCAGGATTGGGGGGTGAGGGGACCATGCATACCAGGATTGGGGGGTGAGGGGTACCACGAATTCCAGGATTGGGGGGTGAGGGAACCATGCATATCAGGATGAGGGGGACCATGCATACCAGAATTGGGGGGTGAGGGGACCATGCATACCAGGATTGTGGGGTGAGGGGACCATGCATACCAAGATTGGGGGGTGAGGGGTACCACACATACCAGGATTGGGGGGTAAGGGAGCCATGCATACTAGAATGAGGGGTTACCACACATACCAGGATTGGGGTGTGAGGGGTCCATGCATACCAGGATAGGGGGGAGAGGGGACCATGCTGTTATGATCTGCAACATGTACTAAGGAAAGATAGGGGAAGGCTGTCCCTACAGTAAGACTAAGCTGAATCCCTACGATGTAGCGGGCTGCCTGTTCCTAGTGAACAGACCCGCCTTAGTCCTCGGCTAGTCTGAACGAAGACCTATAGAATTAAAGGAGGAGTCCCTAAAAGGACTAAGGACTGGAACAAAAATGGGACACCTCCTAAACAGAAGTTGTTGGAGAACACAAAAGACAAACTGACAAAAAGTACTAGAGGTCCCAGAGGACCAAGCGAACTAGACAGAGAAAGGTACAGAAGCACCCAGCTAGAGAGACAGTCAAACACTGAAGTCCAGCACAGCCAGAAGGGCGGAGCTGGAATATAAAGGCAGATGGTCTTGTGACCGCAAAGCACAAGATAGAAAAAACTAACAGGAGGGTTCTAACACATGCATACCAGGATTGGGGGGTGAGGGGACCATGCATAACAGGATTGGGGGGTGAGGGGACCATGCATACTTGGATTGGGGGGTGAGGGGTGCCATGCATAGCAGAATAGGGGTGAGGGGTACCATACATACCAGGATAGGAATGCGGGGCACCATGCATACCAGGATGAGGGATGGGGTGCCATGCATACCAGGATGAGGGGTACCATGCATACCAGAATAGGGATGAGGGGTACCATGCATACCAGGATAATGGATGGGGTGCCATGCATACCAGGATAGGGATGAGGGGTGTCATGAATACTAGGATGAGGGATTGGGTGCCATGCATGCCAGGTTTCTGGGATGAGGAGGCCATACATACCAGAATTGGGATGAGGGGTAGCATGCATACCAGGAGAAGGGATGGGGTGCCTTGCATACCAGGATAGGGATGAGGGGTGTCATGCATACTAGGATGAGGGATTGGGTGCCATGCATACCAGGTTTCTGGGATGAGGAGGTCATACATACCAGAATTGGGATGAGTGGTGCCATGCATACCAGGATAGGAATGCGGGGAACCATGCATACCAGGAGGAGGGGTACCATGCATACCAGACTAGGGATGAGGGGTACCATGTAGAGATGAGTGAGCATACTCGCAAGCACTCGGTACTCGCCCGAGCATCTCAGTACTCGAGATGCTCGGAGCTCGCCGAGTACTTGCGAGATGCTCGGGCGGATGCTTGGGTCCCCTCCCTGCATGTTTGGCGCTCTTTAGAGCGCCAATCAACATGCAGGGATTGCCTGCCACTCATTGTAATGGAGCAGCCATGGTGGTTGTGGCCATAGGCGGATTATAATGAGGGCAATCTGGGCTATCGCCCGAGGCCCGAGACTCCGGGGTGCCCATGAATTGCCCCCATTATAATTTGCAATCCCATGTATTAAGTCACCGTTGCGGGCCTGCGGCCGCAGGCGGCTTGGAAGATGCTGAGCCCGCCTTGCCGCATGACGTCAGGCAGAGCGGACCCAGCATACACAGCGCGGGCGGCCGGGCGCGTTTATTTAACAGTTATGCCCACTCACGTCACGACGCAGCCTCTCCTAGTCGGCCGCCGCGGCCGGATGTTGTCTCCATCGCTTGCAGATGCTGGGCCCGCCCTGCCTCATGACGTACCATCTGGAGCACAGGGTCGGGGGTACGGGAGCGAGGTGAGTATGTGTTGTGTTTATTTTTTAAATTATATATATATACAGTACAGACCAAAAGTTTGGACACACCTTCTCATTTAAAGATTTTTCTGTATTTTCATGACTATGAAAATTGTACATTCACACTGAAGGCATCAAAACTGTGAATTAACACATGTGGAATTATATACTTAACAAAAAAGTGTGAAACAGCTGAAAATATGTCTTATATTCTAGGTTCTTCAAAGTAGCCAACTTTTGCTTTGATGACTGCTTTGCACACTCTTGGCATTCTCTTGATGAGCTTCAATAGGTAGTCACTGGAAATGGTCTTCCAACAATCTTGAAGGAGTTCCCAGAGATGCTTAGCACTTGTTGGCCCTTTTGCCTTCACTCTGTGGTCCAGCTCACCCCAAACCATCTCGATTGGGTTCAGGTCTGGTGACTGTGGAGGCCAGGTCATCTGGCGTAGCACCCCATCACTCTCCTTCTTGGTCAAATAGCCCTTACACAGCCTGGAGGTGTGTTTGGGGTCATTGTCCTGTTGAAAAATAAATGATGGTCCAACTAAACGCAAACCGGATGGAATAGCATTCCGCTGCAAGATGCTGTGGTAGCCATGCTGGTTCAGTATGCCTTCAATTTGGAATAAATCCCCAACAGTGTCACCAGCAAAGCACCCCCACACCATCACACCTCCTCCTCCATGCTTCACGGTGGGAACCAGGCATGTAGAGTCCATCCGTTCACCTTATCTGCGTCGCACAAAGACACGGTGGTTGGAACCAAAGATCTCAAATTTGGACTCATCAGACCAAAGCACAGATTTCCACTGGTGTAATGTCCATTCCTTGTGTTCTTTAGCCCAAATAAGTCTCTTCTGTTTGTTGCCTGTCCTTAGCAGTGGTTTCCTAGCAGCTATTTTACCATGAAGGCCTGCTGCACAAAGTCTCCTCTTCTTAACACTTGTTGAAGAGATGTGTCTGCTGCTAGAACTCTGTGTGGCATTGACCTGGTCTCTAATCTGAGCTGCTGTTAACCTGCGATTTCTGAGGCTGGTGACTCGGATAAACTTATCCTCAGAAGCAGAGGTGACTCTTGGTCTTCCTTTCCTGGGGCGGTCCTCATGTGAGCCAGTTTCTTTGTAGCGCTTGATGGTTTTTGCAACTGCACTTGGGGACACTTTCAAAGTTTGCCCAATTTTTCGGACTGACTGACCTTCATTTCTTAAAGTAATGAGGGCCACTCATTTTTCTTTACTTAGCGGCTTTTTTCTTGCCATAATACAAATTCTAACAGTCTATTCAGTAGGACTATCAGCTGTGTATCCACCAGACTTCTGCACAACACAACTGATGGTCCCAACCCCATTTATAAGGCAAGAAATCCCACTTATTAAACCTGACAGGGCACACCTGTGAAGTGAAAACCATTTCCGGTGACTACCTCTTGAAGCTCATCAAGAGATTGCCAAGTGTGTGCAAAGCAGTCATCAAAGCAAAAGGTGGCTACTTTGAAGAACCTAGAATATAAGACATATTTTCAGTTGTTTCACACTTTTTTTGTTAAGTATATAATTCCACATGTGTTAATTCATAGTTTTGATGCCTTCAGTGTGAATGTACAATTTTCATAGTCATGAAAATACAGAAAAATCTTTAAATGAGAAGGTGTGTCCAAACTTTTGGTCTGTACTGTATATATATATATATATATATATATATATTTATCCAGCTATGGGGCTCATACTGTATATAACAGCTATGGGGGCTAATACTGTATATAACCAGCTATGGCGGGCTCATACTGTATATAACCAGCTATGGGGGCTCATACTGTATATAACCAGCTATGGAGGCTCATACTGTATATAACCAGCTATGGGGGGCTCATACTGTACATAACCTGCTATGGAGGCTCATACTGTGCATAGCCAGCTATGGGGGCTCATACTGTATATAACCAGCTATGGGGGCTCATACTGTATATAACCAGCTATGTGGGCTCATACTGTATATAACCAGCTATGGGGGGCTCACACTGTATATAACCAGCTATGGGGGTTCACACTGTATATAACCAGCTATGGGGGCTCACACTGTATATAACCAGCTATGGCGGGCTCATAATGTATATAACCAGCTATGGGGGCTCATACTGTATATAACCAGCTATGGGGGCTCATATTGTATATCTGTATATAACCAGCTATGGGGGGCTCATTCTGTATATAACCAGCTATGGGGGCTCATACTGTATATAACCAGCTATGGGGGCCTCATACTGTATAACCAGCTATGGAGGCTCATACTGTGCATAGCCAGCTACGGGGGCTCATACTGTATATAACCAGCTATGGGGGCTCATACTGTATATAACCATCTATGGGGGCTCATACTGTATATATCCAGCTATGGGGGTTCACACTGTATATAACCAGCTATGGGGGCTCACACTGTACATAACCAGCTACAGTGGGCTCATAATGTATATAACCAGCTATGGGGGCTCATACTGTATATAACCAGCTATGGGGGCTCATATTGTATATCTGTATATAACCAGCTATGGGGGGCTCATACTGTATATAACCAGCTATGGGAGGCTCATACTGTATATAACCAGCTATGGGGGCTCATACTGTATATAACCAGCTATGGAGGCCTCATACTATATATAAACAGCTATGGGAGGCTCATACTGTATATAACCAGCTATGGGGGCTCATACTATATATAGCCAACTATGGGGGCTCATACTGTATATAATAAGCTTTGGAGGCTCATACTGTATATAACCAGCTATGGGGTCTCATACTGTATATAACCAGATATGGGGGCTCATACTGTATATAACTAGCTATGGGGGCTCATACTGTATATAACCAGCTATGGGGGGTTCATACTGTATATAGTGAGATGTCAGCATACTTAACTGCCCGGGGCCCTGGCTACTCTTAATCCACCCCTGGATGTGGCATTACAGTGATTGGCTGGCCACACAGTGTCATCAGGTTTATATCAGACCTGGCGCCGCTGTGCTCATCACAGTCACTCCGGAATCAGGCAGAGTAGGGAGAGCTGCTGCTGCGTCAGGGAGAGATTTGCTTGTGTATTAGGTAGTGTAGGGAGAAAAACCATACATTACACGTATCCATCTTAACAAACAGTCCTTCTGAGGACTAATCCATCTGCTGAGATATCAGGCAGGCAGGGTATATAGGCAGGCAATGTATATAGCAGACTGTAGTGCATATAGCACAAGACGCTCCATTCCAGTTCTGCCTTCTGCTGCTGTTAGATATTTCTAGACAAAGGCCCAGGTCTCAGGGGTCAGGAATACCTTTCTTTGGATCTTAATCCTCATTATTTGCTTAAAAAGCAATCCAGAGAACACTGTTTTTCTGCTCCATTTGCTTGTTGGCACTGCAGAATACAGCCAGATCCTTTCCATATTACAGCGCTAGAAATCCAGCTATTTAAAACTGTGTTTTCTCGGTCAAGGGATCACACATACGTTTTCAGAAAATACTGCCAGTTTTGGCCTCCATTTCAATTTTTTTTCACTGTGTCAAGGAAGTTTTTGACACCGGTTTGCTGTTCAAACTAATTACCTACAGGCCAGGTATTTAAAACTCTGTTTTCTCTGTCACACAGATCACATATACGTTTTCAGAAAATACTGCCATTTCTGGCCTCCATTAAAAATTTCTTTCAGTGTGTCAGTGAAGCAATTGACACCAGTTTGCTGTTCAAACTAGTTACCTACAGGCCGGGTATTTAAAACTCTGTTTTCTTTGTCACACGGATCACATATAAGTTTGCTCGTAGTGAGCATGGAAGATACTGTCCTCCATTTAAAATGGGCAAGGCACATGGCAAGGGACAGGGAACTGGACGTGATGGTTATGGTGCATGCAGAGGCCGAAGACAAGGCCGTGGGCAACCTGAAATTGTGCCACAACAAGCACCGACATCTTCTTGCCCGACTTTACTGTCCCAATTCCTAGAGGACCGCAGCACACCACTATTGAACCCAGAGGAGTGTCAAAAGGTTGTTGGTTGGATAGCGGATAATGCTTCCAGTCACTTTGCCACCACCACCACCAACCTGTCTTCCACACGGTCAAGTCTCAGTAGCCGAGAGTCTGGACCGCATATTCCTCACCCTGATCCTCCTTCTTCCCACCATGCCGAGTACCCAGAGACAACTGATCCCACACTTGGACACTCTGAAGAGCTGTTCACTTTTCCATTTATAGATTCGGGCCTCTCGCCCGGTCCACTTAAAGCGGGGCAAGAGGAGATCGCGTGCAGCGATGCCCAAATATTTGAGCAGCCACGGTCACACAAAGGCGATGGTGGGAAATTATCACAAGAGATGGACGATGATGAGACACAATTGCCAGAAAGTCAGGAGGAGGACCAGGGTGCGGAAGTGGAAGACTAGGTGGTGGATGATATAGTAACTGACCCAACCTGGAGGAGGACATGCAGAACGAGGACAGCAGCACACAGGGGGAGGGAGGCAGAGCACCCCAACAGGCAGGAAGAAGCAGTGTGGTGGCCGCAGACAGAAAGCAGGCAACCGTTCCTCGTAACACCAACATGAAGGAAGTTGCCAGTACAACTGATAGGTCTTCCCAAGTCTGGTTGTTTTTTAAAGACTCTGCCGATAATCCCAAAAAGGCCATTTGCACCACCTGCCAGGCCAGCATCAGCAGGGATGGCAAAGCGATTAGCCTGACCACCACCAGCATGATCAGGCACATGGCAGCAAAGCACCCGACTTTGTGGCCCGAACCCCAGGGTCCAGGAACTGTGTCTGAGGGTGGCACCATTGCTACTTCCGCTGTTGTGCATGCAAGCCAATCCTCTGTCCATGGTGCATGCGAAGATGCCTCTTGCCCTGCACCTGTCAGTGCACACTCTCAAGTAGCAGCATCAGGAAGCACGTTCACATCCTTGTCCCAGCGCAGCGTTGAGTTGTCCATACCCCAGTCCTTGGAACGCAAGCGCAAATACGCAGCCAATGCTCCACAGGCTACACTACGAAATTCCAACATTTTGCGACTGCTTGCGCTCGAAATGTTGCCTTCTAGGCTCATGGAGACGGAAGCATTCCGCAACCTCATGGCGGTGGCCATCCCTCGGTACTTGGTCTCAAGCCGCCACTATGTCTCCCGGTGTGCCGTCCACGCATTGCATAAGCACATGTCCCAAAACATTAGCCGTGTCCTCAACAACGTAGTTACCAGGAAAGTCCACATAACCACAGACACGTGGACAAGTGCTTGGGGGCAGGGACGGTAGATTTTGCTGACGGCACACTGGGTTAAAATAGTGGAAGCCGGGACCCAGTCAGACCTTGGGACAGAACACGTCCTCCCGACGCCAATGATTGCAGGCACTATGTCAATCAGGGTTGCCCCCACAGTCTACAGCTCCTGCACCTCATCCTCATCAGCCTCCTCCTCCTCTTCAGCCTCCATCTCTGAAATGACCACATCAGTCACAAACTGGAAGCACTGCAGCACAGCCTCGGCCAAGCGGCAACAGGCTGTGCTGAAGCTAATATGCTTAGGTGACAAACCGCACTATTCTGAAGAATTGATGACAGCTCTGAAAGAGCAGGCAGATCTATGGCTCACACCGCTGAACCTACAGCCTAGTGGCGGCTCTGAGGCGAGGCGAGCTCACACACATACCATGCCTGGCCAATGTGCTTAACCTCGTGGTTCAGCGGTTTCTCAAATCCTACCCGGAGCTGCCGGATCTGCTTGTTAAAGTATGCCACCTGTGTGCCCATTTTAGAAAGTCACCTACAGCTTCCGTCTCTCTTGCCGTGTTTCAGCAGCATTTGCAGTTTCCGGCTCACAGACTGGTGTGTGATGTCCCCACGTGTTGGAACTCTACACTGCAGATGTTGGGAAGGATTTGTAAGCAGAAGAGTACCAGAATCAAACACAGCCCAGCCTCATCTTGGATTGGGAGATAATGAGGAAGAGGAGGAGGAGGAGGAAGAACAGGAGCTAGTTTCATGCGCTATAGATTGTACTACCTGCACAGCTGTCATACCGTCTGTTCAGCGTGGATGGCAAGAGGACAGAGAGGAGGAGGAGGAGAGCATGGTCAGTCATCCTCTTGGTGAGGACATGGAAGTCTTGCCTGTTAGTAGTCTGGCACGCATGGCTGAGTTTATGTTACGCTGCCTTTTCCATGACCCTTGCGTTCTCAAAATTTTGGGTGACAGTCATTACTGGTTGGTGATACTTCTAGACCCACGCTGCAAGGAGAACTTTATGTATCTTATTACTGAGGCGGACAGGTCTACAAAAAGGGGGCTGTACCAGAAGGCCCTTGTTGCGGCACTATTAAAAAAATTCCCATCTGAAAACCCTATTGGTATCCAAGCTGTATACGTGGAATGAGCTGGCTCTCTATGCCTTGGAGGTCCTGGCCTGCCCTGCCGCCAGTGTTTTATCAGAGCGGGTTTTTAGTACCGCTGGTGGAATTATAACTGATAAGCGCATCCTCCTGTCAACGGAAAATTCTGACCGGCTGACTCTTATAAAAATGAACAAGGGCTGGATTGGGCCAGACTTCTCAACACCACCGAATGATAGCAGCGTAACATAAGCTCAAATCCAGGGTTTTTTCTTGGGAGGTGTATTCCCATGCACCTTTTCACACCCAGACATGGGTATACGCTTCCTGATTTTGGCTATTTGCTCTTGTCTTTGCCTCATCCTCCACCACCATATCACCAGGGTGACCGTGGTCCGTGATGCAACACCCATATAATTTTTTTAAAGGGTGTTTATGATGCCCATAAAAAATTTTTTTTATACAGTATGTTCATGTATACCCCCCAGGGGTAAATGTTTGTCAGCCCACACACTTAGTGCATGGGCATTACAAGTATAGGAGACCCACTCCTTTCTAATAGGAACATTTTTTTATGAGGCCCTCCTCCACGTCAAATTTTTGGCAACCCTTGCATTCACTGCATAGGCCAGCACCATGGGAGACCCACTTCCTAATAATGGGAACATTGTTTTTAGGAGGCCCTCTGACCTCTATGTCTCTTCCAAAGGGCATTGGAGTGCCTCCAAATTTTTGGCAACCCTTGCATTCACTGCATAGGCCAGCACTATGGGAGACCCACTTCCTAATAATGGGAACATTGTTTTCAGGAAGCCCTCTGACCTCCACGTCTCTTCCAAGAGGCATTGGAGTGCCTCCAAAGTTTAGGCCACCCTTGCATTCACTGCATAGGCCAGCACTATGGGAGACCCACTTCCTAATAATGGGAACATTGTTTTGAGTAGGCCCTCTGACCTCCATGTCTCTTCCAAGGGGCATTGGAGTGCCTCCAAATTTTTGGCAACCCTTGCATTCACTGCATAGGCAAACACAATGGGAGACCTACTTCCTAATAATGGGAACATTGTTTTCAGGAGGCGCTCCTCTAAGTCTCTTCAAAGGGGTATTGGGGTGCATCCAAATTTTCAAAGTGGTATTGGGGTGCGTCCAAATTTTGTGCAGCCCTGGCACTCACTGCATACGCAATAACAGTATAGGAGACCCACTCTTTAGTAATGGGAGCATTAAAACATAGCCGGCTGATGGCTCTCTAAGAATAGTGAGGGCCGACTGCTGGTCCTTTAAGAATAGTAAAGGCCGCCTGTTGGCCCTATAAAAATAGGCTTTGTGACTTTCAGAGTCCCTCCTTCATAAATGAAACATGATGTGTCTGATGATATCTCACACACCACATGGCCAGATAAGGTTGTAAAATGTTAAAATTACATTTCCTGGTGAATGCATTTGTCACGGTTGAAAGCAATGCAAAAGTGAAATAACGCATCAAAAACGCTACGTGTGAACATAGCCCAAGGTGTGGAGGAGCATTTTTGTTTTTGGTTATTTATTTTCTTTATATACAAGTCATTACCCTGGAAAGGATGTTCCTTAACATATTTCCCAGGAAAATCCATTTTGGTTTCGTTTAGGTATGTTTTATTGTTAGTCCATAAAAGTGGCGTAATACCTCTGACAACGTTGTTAACAGAATTGACCTGGGAGTCAGAAATGCTTCCAGGGGTCTTCCCCATGCTGTCCCCATGTCATTTGAGCACTGTTCCAATAGATTTGGGCAATTTTTAGGCCCTCTGCAGACTGCCGGGGGGAGCCGCCTGAAAAATGCTCGAGTTTCCCATAGACTTACATTGGGCTCGTTGCTCGGGTCGATCACCCGAGTATTCCAATGTGCTCGACCCGAGCATCGAGCACCGGAGCATTTTAGTGCTCGCTGATCACTAGTACCTTTTATACCAGGATAAGGGATGGGGTGCCATGCATACCAGGATAGGGATGAGGGGTACCATGCATACCAGGATGAGGGATGGGGTGCCTTGCATACCAGGATTGGGGGATGAGGAAGCCATACATACCAGAATTTGGGGATGAGGGGTGTCATACATACCAGAATAGGGATAAGGGGTACCTTGCATACCAGGATGAGGAATGGGGTGCCATGCCTGCCAGGATGAGGGGTACCATACATACCAGGATAGGGATGAGGGGTATCATACATACCAGGATGAGGGATGGGGTGCCATTCATACCAGGATTGGGGGATGAGTGGTGCCATGCATGCCAGGATGAGGGATTGGGTACCACACATACCAGGATTGGGGGATGAGGGGTGCCATGCATACCACGATTGGGGATGAGGGGTGCCATGCATACCAGGATAAGGGATGGGGTGCCATGCATACTAGGATGAGTAATTGGGTGCCATGCATACCAAGTTTCTGGGATGAGGAGGCCATACATACCAGAATTGGGATGAGGGGTGCCATGCATACCAGGATGAGGGGTGTCATGCATACCAGAATAGGGATGAGGGGTACCATGCATACCAGGATGAGGGATAGGGTGTCATGCATACCGGGATTGGGGGATGAGGAGGCCATACAAAGCAGAATTGGGAGATGAGGGGTACCATAAATACCAGAATAGGGATGAGGGGCGCCATGCATACCAGGATGAGGGGTACCATACATACCAGGATAGTGATGAGGGGTACCATTCGTACCAGGATGAGGGATGGGGTGCCATGCATACCAGAATTGGGGATGAGCAGTATCATGCATACCATAATTGGGGGTGAAGGGTGCCACGCATACCAGGATTGGAGATGAGGGGTGCCATCCATACCAGGATTAGGGGTGAGGGGTGCCATGTATTACAGAATAGGGATGAGGGGTGCCATGCATTCCAGTATAGGGATGAGGGGTGCCATGCATTCCAGTATAGGGATGAGGGGTGCCATGCATTACAGGATAGGGATGGGGGGTGCCATGCATTACAGGATAGGGATGAGGGGTGCCATGCATACCAAGATAGGATGGTGGAGACAGGATGGGGGCAGTACAAATACCAGGAGGGGGGCAGCACATACCAGTATGGGAGACCATATACCAATAAAAATGCTCGCCACTCGGGCGTAGAACCGGTTCAATAGCTAGTATATATATATATATATATATATATATATATATATATATATATATATATATATAT
This sequence comes from Phyllobates terribilis, assembly GCF_046119375.1. Lineage (NCBI taxonomy): Eukaryota > Metazoa > Chordata > Amphibia > Anura > Dendrobatidae > Phyllobates > Phyllobates terribilis. Next base: position 594,728,734 of record NW_027362765.1, on the reverse strand, counting down.
AATATATGTATATAAATATATATTTATAGGGAAAAAAAGTATTTAGTCAGTCACTAATTGTGCAAGTTCTGCCACTTAAAAAGATGAGAGAGGCCTGTAATTGACATCATAGGTAGACCTCAACTATGGGAGACAAAATGAGAAAACCGATCCTGAAAAGCACAATGTCTGATTAGGAAGGAATTTTTTTTTCAAATTTTGGTGGGAAATAAGTATCTGGTCAATTACAAACAAGCAAGATTTCTGGCTCTCACAGACCTGTAACTTATTCTTTAACAGGCTCCTCTGTCCTCCACTCATTACCTGTAGTACTGCCACCTGTTTGAGCTTGTTATCAGTATAAAAAACACCTGTCCGCAACCTCAAACAGTCACACTCCAAACTCCACTATGGTGAAGACCAAAAAGTAGTGATGAGCGAGCATGCTCGGTACTGCTCGGTGCTCGCCGAGTATTTCCGGGGTTGCTCGGTTTGAGCTCGGGTTCCCTCCCTGCATGTTTGCCGATCTTTACAGTGCCAATGAACATGCAGGGATTGTCTGCCACGCACTGTAATACCGCAGCCATGTTGATTGTGGCATTAAAGTGATTGGCTGACTGCACAGCGTCATCAGGTCTATATCAGACCTGGCGGCGCTGTGCTCGTCACAGTCATTCTGGAATCAGACAGTGTAGGGAGAGGTGCTGCTGAGCTAGGGAGAGATTTGCTTGTTTCTAGTTAGTGTAGGTATACCAAACTATATTAGAGACACATATCCATCTCAACAAAAAGTACTTCTGAGGACTAATCCATCTGCAGAGATGTCAGGCAGGCAGTGTATATAGCAGACTGCAGTGCACGTAGCACAAGAGGCTCCATTCCAGTTTTGTCTGCTGCTGCTGCTGTTAGATATTTCTAGAAACAGACCCAGGTCTCAGGGGCCAGGTATAATTTTTTTTGGGATCTTAATCCTCATTATTTGCTTAGAAAGCAATCCAGAGAACATATTACAGCGCTTAAAATCCAGCTATTTAAAACAGTTGTTTGTCCATCACACGGATGACATATAATTGGGCAGAAAATACTGCCATTTTTGGCCTCCATTAAAAAATTGTTTTACACTGTGTGCAGAATTATTAGGCAAGTTGTATTTTAGAGGATTATTATTATTATTGATCAACATCTATGTTCTCAATCAACCCAAAAGACTCATAAGTAGTGGAGTGTTTTTTTTTAGATTTGGCTATCTTAGGAGGATATCTGTTTGCGCAGGTAACTATTACTGTGCCGAATTATTAGGCAACTTAATAAAAACCAAATATAATTCCATCTCACATGTTTATTTTCACCAGGTAAACCAACATCAGTGCACAAACTTTAGAGATAAACATTTCTGACATGCAAAAACAAAAACCAAAAAAATTAGTGATCAATATAGCCACCTTTCTTTATGATAACACTCAACAGCCTTCCATCCATAGATTCTGTCAGTTGCTTGATCTGTTTTCGATCAACATTGCGTGTAGCAGCCATCACAGCATCCCAGACACTGTTCCGAGAGGTGTACTGTTTTCCCTCCCTGTAGATCTCACATTTTATGATGGACCACAGGTTCTCTATGAGGTTCAGATCAGGTGAACAAGGGGCCATGTCAATATTTTTTCTTCTTTTAGACCTTCACTGGCCAGCCACGCTATGGAGTAGTTGGATGCATGTGATGGAGCATTGTCCTGCATGAAAATCATGTTTTTCTTGAATGATACCGACTTCTTCCTGTACCACTGCTTGAAGAAGTTGTTTTCCAGAAACTGGCAGTAGGCCTGGGAGTTGAACTTCACTCCATCCTCAGCCCAAAAAGGTTCCACAAGTTCATCTTTGATGATACCAGCCCATACCAGTACCCCACCTCCACCTTGCTGGCGTCTGAGTCGGAGTGGAGCTCTCTGCCCTTTACTGATCCAGCCTCTGGCCCATTCATCTGGCCCATCAAGAGTCACTCTCATTTCATCAGTCCATATAACCTTTGAAAAATCAGTCTTAAGATATTTCCTGGCCCATTCTTGACGTTTTATCTTATGTTTCTTGTTCAAAGGTGGTCGTTTTTCAGCCTTCCTTACCTTGTCCATGTCCCTGAGTATCGCACACCTTGTGCTTTTTGATACTTCAGTAACGTTGCAGCTCTGAAATATGGCAAAACTGGTGGCGAATGGCATCTTTGCAGCTTCACGCTTGATTTTCCTCAATTCGTGGGCAGTTATTTTGCGCCTATTATTTCTCCAGTCCACTGCACTCGGATCTTGCTCACAGTACTGGAGCCAGGAGCCTGGACCCTCTCACATTGCTCTCCTGAGCAGAACTCTTTTGCCGCTTTCCCGCACAAAATTCTTTGTCTCTAGCTCTCTCTAGCCACGCCACCAGTTTCCCGGTCACCTGACCTCCCAGCTCTCTCTCTGGACACGCCCCCAGCTTCCCAGTCACCTGACTCCTGTGCTCGCAGTCTGTGTTTCCCCTGCAACCAGAGGTACGGCCCTGGCAGTTCCGGATCCCTTCTTCTGAAAGTACTTACACCCCATTCTTCCCCCTTACACCCCCGCTCTCCTTTAACTCACCATTCCACGGACGAGAGTTCCTTCACCAAACGTTCACATTCTTGGACTTCCTGGACGATACGGTGCCATATGAATTAATCTTGTTCGTAACGGTGAGGAGGCATTCCTGCTGTTTTCCGTTCAGACCGGCGTAACTCAGTTTGACCGATGGGGGGTGCAGGGTCACTCGGATTCCCAATCTCTGCCTGCCCGGTGGCTTCAACCGATACTTCAGGTAATCAAGTGCCTGGGCTCGGAGGTAGAATCAACAATTCTTCTTCGTCCACATCGTGGCTTGGGGCAACTGTGACAGGACCCTCTCTAGAAGCAGGTGATTCTTCTCCATCCTCGTCATCTTTAGACAGCATACTACGATGAACCACTCTGGTAGGGGCTTCTTCGGTCCCCTCGGGTTGAACTTCATACAAAGGTCCTTCAGCGCCAATCCTGCACTTCACTCGGTGCGGGGTCCGTTCCCACCGCCTACTCAATTTGCCCCGGGGCCACCTGTCCTGAACCAACACCAGCTCCCCGGGCCTCAGAGCTGTCCCTCGAAGAGGCAATGAAACTTTTGTTGTACCAACCGTCGGAGGGTCTGCAGTCGATGCCGATGTTCCCGGACCCAGGAAGACATCCCCGTCCGCGGGTCCTCCTCCTCGGGGTCAAGCTCTAACTCGGTAATCTCTCGCCTCTTTCGCCCGAACACAAGGTATAAGGAGTGAACCCCATCGTACTGTTCACTCGGTTGTTGTAGACCCACACCAGCTCGGCCACAAACTCAGGCCATCGTACCTTCCGATCTTCCTCCAACGTGCGGAGCATTTGGATCAGTGTCCGATTAAAGCGTTCACAGGCCCCATTTCCTTGAGGGTGGTAAGGTGTAGTCTGTGACTTCTCAATCTTGTACAACCGGTGCAGCTCTTCCATCACCCGGCCTTGGAAGCAGGCGCCTTGATCGGAATGGATCCTCTTTGGGCAGCCGTACACCTGAATGAAGTCTCGGCAGATGGCCTGCTCAGCTGACTCGGCGGTCTGGTCTCTGGTCGGGGACACTACCGCAAACTTTGTGAAGTGGTCTGTCATTACAAGGCAATGTTCATGCCCGAGATGCGCCGGTCAAACAGTCAAATAGTCGATCATCAGCACCTCCAAGGGGGCAGAAGTCACAATGGTTTGCATGGGGACCCGCTGTTCCGGGGGCTTAACCAGCTCACAGCTCCGACATCTTCTACAAGTGTCTTCTATTGTTGCTCACAGTCGGGGATGATACACCAGCCTCTGCAACACCTGAAACGTCTTCTCTAGTCCGAAGTGAGTCCCTCATTCATGAGCCTCTTTAGCCACTACTCCGACCAACTTCTCTGGGATCACCACTTGCCAGGTGGTCCCGAACTCTCGCAGCAGCTGCACCCGTCGGTACAGCAGCCCGTCTCGCAAACACAGTCTCTCCCATTGTCCCAGCATTTTCAGTGCTCCCGGGGACAGGGTACTCCTCTCTTCTCGACTGGGGACTTGCCTCAAAGCCACCCATTGACGTAATTGAGCAACTTCTCTGTCAGTCTATTGAAGACGGATCTAGTCATCTCTTGGCCGCCCTAGCACTTGTTCTTCCGACGTCTCTCCGATCTGTCCCTGTGCCGCAGCCAGCGGTCCTACGAAACTTTGGAAGCTAGGGGTCTCATCCGCCTCCAAATCTTCATCGCGGTCATGATCAGGCTGTTCATATGTCACTCTGGAGAGGGCGTCGGCGTGAGTATTCTCTGCCTTAGGCCTATAGGCGATCTTATACCGGTACCTGGCCATGCGGGCCACCAACGCTGCTCCAGAGCTCCCAATTTCGCATTCTCCAGGTGGGCCAGTGGGTTGTTATCTGTTCTCACCAGTACTTCGGACCCGGACAAATACTCTGCAAACTTCTCAGTCATTGCCCAAACCAGAGCCAGCAACTCTAATTTGAAAGAGCTATAATTATCTGGGTTCCTCTCGGAGTCGTGAAGGGAGCGGCTGGCATACGCAATCACGTGCTCTTTCCTCTCCTGTACTTGGGATAACACGGCTCCCAGACCATGTAGGCTCCCATCAGTGTGGAGTATGAATGGTTGGGAGAAATCCGCATAGGCAAGTATTGGGGCCTCGGTGAGGGCCATTTTTAGGGCACAGAAGGCCTCTTCCTGGCTGCTTCCCCACTTAATCGCCTGATTCTTGGAGCCCGCCGGCACTCCCTTAAGTAGCTCCAGCAATGGGTTGGCTATGCGGGTGAAGTTCTTCATGAATCTTCGGTAGCACCCGGCAAATCGCAGGAAGGCCCAAATGTCCTTCACTGTCTTCGGGGTAGGCCACTCCTGTACAGCGGCCACATTTTCCTGGGTGGGCCTGACTCCTTCGCCGGACACAGTATGACCGAGATATTCGATCTGTTTGCGGAACAGGTGGCACTTCTGGGGCTTCACCTTTAAGCCATGACTCTGTAGGTGACTCAGTACTTGTTCCAGTCGCTGTAGGTGCTCCTCGAAGGTGGCAGCATAGACAATTATGTCGTCAAGGTAAATCAGTGTCGCCTCGAAGTTCAAATCGCCCAGGCACCTCTCCATCAGACGCTGGAACGTCCCGGGGGCATTAGTCAGGCCAAAGGGCATCCGATTGAACTCGAACAGTCCCATGGGTAATATGAACGCAGTCTTCGCACGGCCACGGTCACCTGCCAGTACCCACTGGCCAGATCCTAGGAGGAGAAGTATCTTGCCTTCCCTAATGCCGACAGGGACTCTTCGATTCGGGGTAGTTGGTAAGAGTCCCGTACTGTACAGGCATTCAGTCGTCTATAGTCCACACAGAACCGCAGGGTCCCATCTTTCTTCCCGACCAGGACAATCGGGGCTGCCCACCTACTCTGACTCTCCCGTATCACACCATTCTGTAACATATGGGCTAGCATCTCCTTAACCTCTTTATACATCTGGGGAGGTATCTGCCGGTATCTCTCCCGCACTGGGGCAGCGCTCCCCGTGGGAATCTCGTGGGTAATGGCTTCGGTGCAACCAAAATCATCCTCATGGTGAGCAAAGACTTCCTGGTACCGCTCCAGTACCTCCTCAACCTATTGCACCTGTCGAGGTGTAAGTCCCGTCAATTCAGCCCGCATTCGGTCTAGGATTCTTCGTCCCCCCTTCGCACTAGCCTAGTGGGATTCCGGTGGCACGGTGACCGCCAGAGTCCAGGGGTCTCCTCGTACAGCGGACAGCTGTACCACATCAGGTCGCACCAACTTCTCTGACATTCCCAGAATCTGGGATATTTCCGCCCTGGGAGGGAGTGTGAGATCATCTTTGCCCAGATTAACACACCGCACTATAACATTGCCACCCTGGACGATGGCCAGTGTCCGAGCCACCAAGAGTCCGGTGGGTACTTTGTCCATCGATGTTGGTTCTATCTGAACTTCGACCCCCTCAAGAGGTGTGCAGGCCCGTGCGGATAACGTGAGTACAGTTTGTTCGGGCGGTAAGGTGAGCGCTGTAGCTGCTGGCACTATTATTTTCCCCAGGACTTTCCCTCCACTTGAGGTCTCCTGAGCTTGGGCAGCTCAGATTAGTTGTTAAAAGGCCCTCCTTTGGGGGGTTCGCAGGTCCCACTGGTCTAGAAGAATCTCCTTCGGCTCACTAATCAGGATTTGCCCGATCTCTTTCAGCACATTCATTCCGAGGGTCACAGGGGATCCACTTCCGGTTCCCCCAGCGACCAGGACGACTCCTTTTTTCCCCACATCTTTTCCACACACTCGGATCTTCATCCACACCACCCCTGCGACCGGGATGGGTAATTGATTAGCTGCCGTGAGTCTAATTACTGGTCCCCATTCAGGCCGCGCTATCTATGGAAATCGCTGTTGAAAGTAGGCTTCTGTCATCGTAGTCATCTGGGATCACGTGTCAATTAGGCAGTGAACAGCCCGACCGCTTATTTCGGCCCAGACAGTCGGGCTGGTGGAAATCAGGTCCTTGGGACTTTCTCTTTTTTTCCCCTTCCTCAGGCTTCGGGCTGTGTCCCCCAAACACGGAGCCCGCTAGTTTAACGGCTGCCGCGACAGGCGCCGCCCTCGGCTAGCACAGCCCGTGTCGTAATGTCCTGTGCCTCCACACTTCCAGCAGGTTGTGTTTCTGTCTGTGTAGGGCTGCCTCACTCCTCTCTCCTGTAGGGGGGGGGCTGAATTCACTTCTTTCCATAACTGGGGCAATCGATCTGGGTATCTCTGGTGTCGGGTCAGGGGTCTTCTTGAGACTGGACCATTCATCCTACATCTCCTGTATCTCCTTTCGCATCTCTCGAGCCCATTCTGGTTCAGCTGCAGGTGGGGTGGGTACCTCGTTACTCCGGACCATCCCTGCCAGGGCCATCACCCCCATCTCCTGCTCTCTCACACGTGACTCCGCCCCCACCTCTAGAAAAGTCATACGTGGGTTGGCGCGCAGGCGCTCCCGCAAGGCCTGCTTCAGCTGCACATCCCTGAGGCCTGCCACAAACTGGCCCCTTAAGATCACGTCAGGGGGGCCCATTCCCAAATTCCCCATGTCGTCTTTTCTAGTGATATAGGCATGCACCCTCTGTAAGGCATTAACATACTGTGTCACAGTCTCCCCCTCCTGCTGCACTTGGTGAAACAGCCATATCCTCAGCTCTCCTACATTGGTGGGATCCCCATGCATCTCCTCCAGTATCCGCACCACTTTTTCTACAGTATCCCGGTCATGGGGATGGCGGTACATCACAGATTGTCGGGCCTCACCGTCCAAGGCCAGTAAGGCTATTTCGGCTTGCATAGCTGAGGTCATCGGATGCATACGTAACATACTCCTAACTCTCTCAATCCAGTCCCACAGCATCATATTGTCCCCGGTCAACTTTGGGAGATTGCTGAGCATGACCCCCAGTGGCAAGCTAGATTTAGGGGCTCCCAGGATGGACTGCTCTGCAGTGTCTGTGTCTAACAACTGCATCCTGCCGACTATGCCAAATGTAACACGGGTACTTTAGCTGCAGTGACACAGAAACACAGAGCAGCCAATACAGGGTTAATAAACTGGGGAGGTTTATGATAACAGGGTAAATCTCCACGCAGGGAGTAACAGGGGAAAATATGGGGAAAAACAAGGGAAATAGCAGGTAGAAGTCTATAACTGTCAGTTCACAGTTTAACTAGATGTAGCAGAGTCAAACCGGTTGTAAACGACAGTTTTTACACTTAGCTGACTTTTATCCTCCACAAGGCAGTTGCCAGCTGATGCTGGTGACACTTTCTTCAGGCTTCCCCGCCCAAACAATGCTCCGTCTTCTGGCGGTAGCGGGTGGTCTCCGGTTTTACCCGCTGGGCCCCTAGTCCATAACAGTGCATCTCACGTGCTCGGCTCCATGGACCCTGCGTCTCTTCTTCCTCTAGTCAGCTTGACTCCTCCGGTCCACTGCACTCGGATCTTGCTCCCAGTACTGGAGCCAGGAGCCTGGACCCTCTCACACTGCTCTCCTGAGCAGAACTCTCTTGCCGCTTTCCCGCGCAAAAGTCCTGGTCTCTCCCTCTCTCTAGCCACGCCACCAGTTTCCCAGTCACCTGACCTCCCAGCTCTCACTCTGGACATGCCCCCAGCTTCCCAGTCACCTGACTCCTGTGCTTGCAGTCTGTCTTCCCCCTGCCACCAGAGGTACGGCCCCGGCAGTTCCGGATCCCTTCTTCTGAAAGTACTTACACCCTGGTCTTCCCCCTTATAGATGAAACGTGGCTGGGTCTTTCAGCATGACAATGATCCCAAGCACACCGCCAGGGCAACGAAGGAGTGGCTTCGTAAGAAGCATTTCAAGGTCCTGGAGTGGCCTAGCCAGTCTCTAGATCTAAACCCTATAGAAAACCTTTGGAGGGAGTTGAAAGTTCGTGTTACCCATTGACAGCCCCAAAACATCACTGCGCTTTAGAGGATATTAACATGGAGGAATGGGCCAACATACCAGCAACAGTATGTGCCAACCTTGTGAAGACTTACAGAAAACGTTTGACCTCTGTCATTGCCAACAAAGGATATATAACAAAGTATTGAGATGAACTTTTGTAATTGACCAAATACTTATTTTCCACCAGGCAATGTGATTTTCAGGAATTGTTTTCTCATTTTGTCTCTCATAGTTGAGGTCTACCTATGATGTCAATTACAGGCCTCTCTCATCTTTTTAAGTGGGAGAACTTGCACAATTGGTGGCTGACTAAATACTTTTTTTCCCCACTGTGTATGTATGTATGGAGCATTTGTTTCACTTCAGCCGCTATGTCTTGCCTCCGGGCTTCAGATACTGTACATGGTATGGTTTCATCCACACCTTCTCTCGAAGCTCGGTAACAATATCATGTTGGATGACAGAGGTGTGGCCAGGTAGTGCGGAGAATACATCCGTATTCTGCTGCACTAACCTCCGAGCCTCCCGCCGCTGCTATTTGGTGAGAGTGTCACTTATCTTTACCTCTCCTCCGGTCTCCTGCTGGGCCGGCGTTGGAGGGTCCACAGACGAAACGACATACATTCCCGGTCTTTCCAGGCTTTAAGCAGATTGACATGGTACAACTGTTCGGGTTTCCTCTTAACGAGTTGGTACACGCTGTAATTTACCTTCCCCACCTTTTCCCGGACTTCATATGGCCCTTGCCACTTGGCCAAGAGTTTACTCTCTGCAGTGGGCACTAACTCAAATACCCGATCCCCTTCTTTAAAGGATCTGACTGTGGCCTTTCTATTATATGCTCGGCTTGTGCTGCATGAACATCCAGGAGATGTTCCTTTACTATGGGCATGACCGCCGTGATCTGGTCCTGCATACTTGCCACATGTTCTATTACACTCCTATATGGGGTAGGCTCCTGTTCCCACATCTCTTTGGCTATGTTCAGCAGACCCCTAGGATACCTGCCATACAGTAACTCAAAGGGTGAGAACCCTGTGGAAGTCTGTGGTACCTCACGGACAGCGAAGATTAAATAGGGCAGTAACATGTCCCAATCCCTCCCATCCTTGGAAACTACCTTTTTTAAAATGGACTTGAGGGTTTTATTGAACCATTCTACTAACCCATCAGTCTGTGGGTGGTACACCGATGTGCGCAATTGATTTATTTTTAGCAGCTTGCACAGCTCTTTCGTCACCTTGGACATAAAAGGAGTCCCCTGATCCGTCAGGATCTCCTTAGGTAGCCCAAGGCGACCGAACACGGCAAACAGCTCTCGTGCACTAAGTTTAGCCGAGGTGTGGCGTAGCGGAATGGCCTCTGGGTAACAGGTGGCATAATCAACGACCACAAGTGTATGCTGGTGGCCACGAGAGGACTTTACAATGGGCCCCACCAAATCCATCGCAATCCGTTCAAAAGGTACCTCTATAACGGGCATAGGTACCAATGGGCTATGGAAGCTTGTGGTGGGTGTGGTCAGCTGACATTCTGGACAAGATTCGCAGTACCTCTGGACCTCAGCGTCAATCCCAGGCCAAAAGAATGGCTGAAAGATGCGTTCTTGTGTCTTTTTAACCCCTAAGTGTCCACCCAGCAGGTGTGTGTGGGCCATCTCTAGCACCGCCCGACGGTACGACTGAGGCACCACTAGTTGTTTCACGACTTCATCCCGGATTTTGTCAACCCAATAAAGTAACTCTTGGTTGACCGCCATGCGCGGAAAGATAAACTCTGCTCCCGGGTGCTGAGCCACCCCATTTACCTCTATTACTCTTTCCCGGGTTCAGGTCAGGGTAGGATCCTGTAGGTGAGCTGTCTCAAATGCTCCCTGGGACACTTCCAGCTCTGGAATTGATAGGGTCTCCTCGACCTCTCCTGCCAATACCTCTAAGAAAAATCTATTGGGTTCACACTCTATTCCTAGGTTGGTGACCCCTACGGCAGGTATCCCTGATGCAGGATCTTCTGGTTCTTCACTCGGACACATCTTTATTCTGGGCCAAAACAGTGGCAAATCTCTTCCCAGCACAGTCCCGTAAGGAAGAGTCTTTACCACTCCCACCACAAGTTTAACCACTCCACACGGAGTGGAAAAGGTAACCTCCACCGTCGGATACTCGCGGTGTTTGCATGTATGCATCCAACCCCGACTTTACCCCCAGTGGGTTCTAATTCCGAAATCAATGACCCATGCACGAGGGTCACTAGGCTCCCTGAGTCCAAGAGAGCCTCCGCTCGATGTCCATTAACACGCACTTGGCACAGAAGGGGTTTGCTTGTTGGACCTACAGGGTCTGCGGTGTAGATGGTCCGGGCATACATAGATGACCTGCGGTTGTACCCGCAGTCTATGGGTTCAACAGTCAGGGGCTCGGTGCTGACTGTCCACAGCAGAGGCACGTGGCCCTTTCCCAGACTTCCGGGCTTGCAGGGGCTGGCGTGCCATTCGCATTGGGGCAGAGTCCCATACATCCACCTAGCCCAGGTTACCTGGGTCCCCTTGCCCCACCCAGTGTTGTATAGTGGCTGGCTGAGTTCTCATAAGCCAGTTGACCACAACCCTCTCTACCATCTGGGATGGAGTCAAGGTCTCAGGCTGGAGCCACTTTTTAACCAGCTGCAGCAAGTCATTCGCCTGAGACCTGGCGGGTCGGGACTCTGCAAAGGACCACTGGTACACACGTTGGGCTCGCACATAGGTATTAACCCCCAGTCGGGCAAGGATCTCACCTTTCAGCTTCCTGGGCATCCTTCTGAATGAGGTCAAAGTAGGCCTTCTGCACATCGCCCATCAGGAACGGAGCCACCCCTTCAGCCCACTGGCCGGCTGGCAGGTTTTCCCACTCCGCTGTGCACTCATAAATGGTGAGGAAGGCTTCCACGTTGTCCTCCGGACTCAGCTTTCTCAATGCGGAATGAGCCTTGTCCCGGGCCTCACGATGTTCCGGAGTCGGTGAAGGTGGCGTCTCTCACAGAGCCGCCATCTGCTGCACAATCAGTTTATTAATGCGCTGCTGCTGGAACTGCTCTTGCTGCTTCTGCTGAGTGAGGAACAATTGCCTTTGCAATTCCTCCATTTTGTCTGTGGGCTTGGGCTGCAATGTGGTAGGCCTAATAACTGACATGAAGCTGCCGTTGGGGTATGCCTCAGTTCACACTGCCCGCATTCTACACCATACTGTAGTGCGGCAGTGTTCACACTGTGCAGTAATGAGGTAGTGACCCAAGGAAAGTCCAACTTAAACAGCTTTATTCAGCAAAACTCACAGTTCAAAGCAAAAGCAGTCCTCCGGATCGCAGCCGGGATATCCACACAGTTCGTATAACCCTGTTGCCATGGGAGACGGATGTGTCGTGTCCCTCAGGGGGCATCAGATCCGGTGCTTTCACAGGCCTGTGTTCAGCCTCACGCAAGCTTGCAGAGCTTTCCTGCTATGCTGCTAGCAATCCTAACACTGACACACCCAAACCTTCACTGCAAGTTTTTAAAGGGAATGTGTGACCATGAGCCACTTGAAAGACCTGAGCAGGAGGGAGTTGACCACCCCACTGCCTTCCTGTAGTCCACTCCAAGAATAAAAGCCCGTGCCGGGTTTTCTTAAATCCAATTTAGCCAAATAGCTTGACTAAGTTCAAACTTCACTTTTACTCTGCACTGCACTCACAGCTGTGTCTGTAATAGCAATGCACTCCTATGGGTTCAAAATTATTCTATGCGCATCCTGGGGGATGCATACTGTCCCTCGCATATGATCCCTATCACTGCCTCGCAATATATATCTATTGTAGTAGATCGGCTCACTCGGCTATGCACTGAGGTATAAACGGAACACTGTTGCCGTGACGTGATAGCTTTTACATTATTTTGATCAAAATTATGTTAACTAAATACCCTTTATTATTTATCATTATTTTTATGCACTGGCGATTTATCCATTTTCTTTCAGTTATTTGGGTATTTTGCTTGTCTTTTGTTTTTCTCTGTCTAGTGGCCTTGTGTGAACATGCATTTACATTTTGCATGCACATCAGTTTACGTTTCAGTTCAGACTCCCAGGTTTTTTCTTTGTAGTTCAGTGTGCTTCAGTGCATATAAGGGTGTGGCAGCCCTTTGTCTGAGCCAAAAGTTTTTTTCTGCCTCTCAGGTCCATGCCTCTACTAGGGGTTCAGTCTCTCTGCTCTTGTCCATATGTATGTCACTTGACAAATGGTAAGGTTTTAATATTAGAGTTAGGACTAGGGTTGCCGTGACAAGACGGGATAGCTTTTACATTATTTTGATCAAAATTATGTTAACTAAATACCCTTTATTATTTATCATTATTTTTATGCACTGGCGATTTATCCATTTACTTTCAGTTATTTGGGTATTTTGCTTGTCTTTTGTTATTCTACACCATACTGTAGTGTGGCAGTGTTCACACTGTGCAGCAAAACTCACACTTCAAAGCAAAAGCAGTCCTCCGGATCACAGCCGGGATATCCACAGAGTTCGTATAACCATGTTGCCATGGGAGATGGATGCACCGTGTCCCTCAGGGGGCATCAGATGCGGTGGCTTCACAGGCCTGTGTTCAGCCTCACACAAGCTTGCAGAGCTTTCCTGCTATGCTGCTAGCAATCCTAACACTGACTCACCCTTCACTGCAAGTTTTTAAAGGGAATCTGTGACCATGAGCCACTAGTAAGACCTGAGCAGGAGGGAGTAGACCACCCCACTGCCTTCCTGTAGTCCACTCCAAGAATAAAAGCCCGTGCCGGGTTTTCTTAAATTCAATTTAGCCAAATAACTTGACTAAGTTCAAACATTACTTTTACTCTGCACTGCACTCACAGCCGTGTCTGTAATAGCAATGAACTCCAGCGGGTTCAAAATTCTTCTATGCGCATCCTGGGGGATACATACCGTCCCTCGCATATGATCCCTCTCACTGCCTCGCAATATATATCTATTGTAGTAGATCGGCTCACTCGGCTATGCACTGAGGTATAAACGGAACACTGCCTCTTAAAATTTTCAGTTGGTTTATTGAGCAGCATAAACCAATGAAAAGTTCATGAAAAATAAACAAAATAAGAAAAGAGTCCAGCAAAGTCCTTGCACCAGCCGGTATCTGGTCACTCTGGGTTAGCAGAAAACCACACGGTTCATGGTTAGCAGGAACAAACACATGCTCCTCTCTCTGGAGCCTCCAGATACTGAACACCTCTTGGGTCAAAAGGCTGGCTTTTTTATAGCCCCTAAACCATGCCCTGGAGTGGAGATAGGGTGGATAGCTTCCCTCCCAGCACTTAGCTATCCACCTGTAAAGCATGCCCTTGTAATTCCAGCTATTAACTCTCTCTGCACCTAATGCGCAGGAGAAACCTCCATGTTTTACATCACTGAAGGAAAAAGTCTCAGAGACATGCATCTCCCCTCCAGTATTCTGCCAGCAACCTTGTCACATATTCCCCTCCTCTGCCCAAAGCCGGGGGTTTGGGCACCTTCAGACACCAAACAGGGAATTCTAGAGAGGGCATCAGCATTCCTGTGTAATTTCCCAGGCCTATGCTTAACGTGGAAATTAAAGTCCTTGAGACCTAAAAACCACCTAGTCACCCGGGCATTCTTATCCTTCTTTTCTCTCAACCACCTCAAAGGGGCATGGTCTGACATGAGCTTAAACTTCCGGCCTAATAGGAAATATCTCGGTGTGTCTACGGCCAATTTCATGGCTAAACACTTTTTTGCCATTATCACATAGGTCTTCTAGCAGGAAGAGAGCTTCCGGCTCAGATATAAGTGGGGAAGAACATCCCATTCTCTCTCTTGAGAGAGTACGGCTCCTAGGCCAACTTCTGAAGCATCTGTGTGGACCACGAACTCCTTCTCAAAGTCTGGTGCGACCAGGACCGGCTGCTTATACAGTGCTAGCTTCAACCGTTGGAACGCCGCCTCTGTTTCTTCCGTCCATTTCATCATTGTTGATCTGGTGCCTTTGAGGAGATCCTAAAGTGGAGCAGCCATCACGGCAAAATTTGGGATAAACTACCAGTAATATCCCACCATTCCCAGGAATGTTCTCACTTGCTTTTTGGAGAGCGGTTGCGGCCAGTTCTGGATTGCCTCCACTTTATTGACTTGTGGCTTTATTTCGCCTCTCCCGACGACGTAGCCCAAGTACTTAGCTTCTTCCTTTCCATTTCATTTTTTCGGATTTATTGTAAATCCAACCTTCCTTAGAGCATCCAAAATCACTTGTACCTTAGGTAGATAACTAGCTAAAGATCACAATGTCGTCAAGGTAGGCTGTGGCATTCTTATGTGGGGCTAGGTTCCGATCCATAGCCCTCTGGAAGGTGGCTGGGGCCCCCTGCAGCCCGACTGGCATCAGAGTGTATTGGAAACACCCATCAGGTGTCGAGAAAGCCGTCTTCTCCTTGGTCGTCTGAGAAATGGGGGTTCTGCCAGTAGCCCTTTGTCAGTTTGAGGGTGGTGATATACCTTGCCGGTCCAAGCCTCTCGAGGAGTTCGTCGATGCGGGGCATAAAGTATGCGTCACACTTGGACACCTCATTCAGCCGGCGGTAGTTATTACAAAACCTCCACTCCCCGTTGGGTTTTGGCATGAGGATGATGGGACTCGTCCATCCACTCTTCAACTCCTCTATCACCCCGAGGTCTAGCATCCTTTTCACCTCGGTTGAGATCACCTCTCTGCGTGCTTCAGGAATCCTGTAGGGATTCAGGTTCACTTGTATATGCGGCTCTGTTAGCACGTCATGCTCTACCACCTGAGTAAGCCCCGGCAACTCTAAGAACAGGTCACGATTCCGCTGTAGCAGTTCTCGACATTGTTACTTCTGGACCGGCGATAGAGTCTCTGCTATCGTGATCTCTTCCACCTTGCCATCGAGAGCGGCTCCCAGGCAACGAGCTTCCACAGGTTCCTGGTCTCGCCACGGCTTGAGCAGATTCACATGGTACACTTGATGCGGCTTTCTTTGGCCAGGTTGGTGGACTTTATAATTAACTTCACTGATTTTCTCCACCATCTCATACGAGTCTTGTCATTTGGCCAGGAACTTGCTCTCAACGGTAGGGATTAGGACCAAAACATGGTCCCCAGGCTGGAACTGCCTCGGCCTTGCCGATTAGTTATAGACCCTTGCCTGGGCCTCCTGCGCCTGGAGGAGATGCGCCATCATGATAGGCATCACTTTCACCATTCTTTCCTGCATCTGGGCAACATGTTCAATGATGCTCCGGTATGGCGTAACCTCAGCTTCACAGGTTTCCTTAGCGATATCTAGGAGCACTCGCAGATGTACATGAATTCAAACGGGGAAAACCCGGTGGAGGCTTGTGGAACATCCCTTATCGAGAAGAGCAGGAATGGCAGCAGGTAGTCCCAGTCACATCCATCCTTCTCTATGACCTTGTTGAGCATTGCTTTTAGGGTTTTATTAAAGCACTCTACTAGACCGACTGTCTGCAGATGGTAAATGAAGGTTCTCAGCTGGGTAATCTGTAGAACCCTACACAGCTCCTTCATTACCTTGCTCATGAACAGGGTCTCTTGATCAGTTACTATCTCCTTTGGCAGACCAGTCCTGGCAAATATATGGACAAGTTCCCTGGCTATGCACTTACTCGATGAGTTCCTTAGCGGTGCCGCCTCTGGATACCTGATGGCATAGTCCATGACCACCAGAATGTATTGGTGGCCCTGGGCTGATTTGACTAAGGGCCCCACTAGATCCAGGGCAATTCTCTCAAAGGGGACCTCTATCACCGGTAGTGGAACTAAGGGACTATGGAAATGAGAGGTGGGCGCGGTTATCTGGCAGGTGGAGCAGGACCTACAATAGTCTAAGATTTCCCAGTAACATCCTGGAAAATAGAACCTCCTCATTATTCTCTCCTGGGTTTTCTCAACTCCTAGATGACCCCCCAGAATATGTGAATGGGCCATATCTAATACACTCTGACGGTATGGCCCTGGAACCAACAGCTGTTCTACTACCTCTTCACCTTTCAGTTTAGTTACCTGGTATAATAGCTTCCCCTGAACTGCAAAGTGTGGATACCTGGTGTCCACCCCCGGCTCTTGAGCAACACCATTACAAACAGTAACATTGTTCCACGCCCCTTTCAAGGTCAAGTCCCAAACTTGAGCTGACCCAAAGTGCTCTCCGGGCACCTCTAATTCAGGGAGGTCGGCCACCTCGGTCACAGTGTCGTCCTCATCACTGGCAAGGACACATAGTGGGAACTCATCCACTTCCGATGCCGACTGGGGTATTTCTCTTGGGTCATGAGTTTTGTCCTCGTGACTCAGTCTGGATCCCTTCCCCCACAAGTCCAAGAACAAGGGAAAATCGCGCTCCAATATGACGGGATGTATCAGGACCTTGACCACCCCTCCCGATTGGGCGCCACAGTCTGTTCCAACTGTCACTCTGGCCACCGGGTAATTCTTGGCATCCCCATGTATGCAGCGGATGCCCACAGTTTTGGTAGGGATCAGCTAGTTGGGAAGGGTGGCACTGATTAGGGTCACCAGACTTCCAGAGTCCAATAATCCAAGCACTCTTACTCCATTAATGGACACGGCACATGCCTGAGGCCCCTCGCCGGGTTGACCGTCCACGCTGCAGGCTGGATAAGCATAATATGAACACCTTCTGCCTAGGCTGCAGTCCATTGGATCAGGGGACATATGACATCGGGTGGCCTAGTGTCTAGGGTTGTGACACCGCCAACAAACGACATCCCTCACAGAAGTCTTTGCAGCACCTTCAGAGGAAGTGGTACGCCCCCAGTTGTGGCTCTGAACCCCTTCCATGGTGAACCCGCCCCCTTTTGGGTATCCCAGTATGGGGAAGTGACTATACCCGGTTTTCCAAGGGATTTCTCAATGACCTGGTACCTCTCTACTAGGCCGACGAGGCTGTCTGTGTTTTGGGGATCGCCTTGCGCGACCCAAGTCTGTATCAACTTAAGAAGAGAGTGTATGAACCTATCAATCACCACCCACTCGACCATCTGGGCAGGAGTCAAAGACTCTGGCTGTAACCACTTCTGAACGAGATGCAGCAGGTCAAACATCTGCAGCCGAGGGGGTTTGTCGCCAGCATATGCCCAGTGGTGGACTCGTTGGGCTCTCATTGCCATATTCACATCAAGGCATGCCAAAATTTCTGTCTTTAGTTTGGCATATTCTTTGGCATTCTGTAGTGCTAAGTCATAATATGCCTTTTGGGGTTCACCTGACAAATATGGAGCCAGAACCTCTGCCCACTCTTCTGGTGGAAGTCTCTCCCAGTCTGCTACCCATTCAAAAACAGTCAGAAATGCCTCCACATCATCCCCTGGGGTCATCTTTTGCATGGCTCATCTTATCGTTTTCCGGACGTATGAACCATCACCTGGTGTTGGGGGAGGGGCTGCAGGCCTCCCACGGACTGCCTCTGCAAGTAGCTCAATCTGCTGCTGCTGCTGTCGATACTGGTCTTGTTGATGCTGCTGCTGTTGACGGAACTGGTCTTGTTGCTGCTGCTGTTTGTTGTTGGATCTGTTGCATCAGTAGTTTATTTGTCCCCTGCTGCTGCTCCTGTTGCTGCTGCTGTATGTTCTGCGGGCTCTTCATGTGCTGCTGCATGCTCTGCATGCTCTGCTGGTGCTGCGTTTGCTGCGCCTGCTGTGCCTGCAACAAATGCTTAAGCAGGTCCTCCATTTTGTTCGGCGTCACTTGCTAGCTTATGGCCGTCTTCACCCAGGACATGCAGCGCCTCTTCCAACAGTCACACGTGTTCGCTGGGAATGCAGCCCGCACTTTTAACATCAACTGTGGTAGATCGACTCACTCGGCTATGCAGTGAGATATAAACGGAACACTTACATTTTCAGTTGATTTATTAAGCAGCTTAAACCAATGTAAAATTCATGAAAACAAACACAGCCCATCCGGCCTAACGGCAAACAAAATAAGAAAAATAAGTCCGGTCACTCCGAGTTAGCAGAAAAACAACACGGTACAGGGTTAGCAGTAACAAACACACGCTCCTCTCTCTGGAGCTGGCCTCCAGATACTGAACACCTCTTGGGTTAAAAGGCTGGCTTTTTATAGCCCCTAAACCATGCCTGGAGTGGAGATAGGGTGGAGAGCTTCCCTCCCAGCACTTAGCTATCCACCTGTAAAGCATGCCCTTGTAACTCCAGCTATTAACCCTCTCTGCACCTAATGTGCAGGAGAAACCTCCATGTTTTACATCACTGAAGCAAAAAGTCTCAGAGACACGTATCTCTCTTCCAGTATTCTTCCAGTAACCTTGTCACAATATATACATATATATATATATATATATATATATATATATATATATATATATATATAATGTATTCAGGATGGGGATACTGTGTAATGGCTGTGTCCAGTGACGTTAATAGTGTCTGATGTGCTCCGGTACAAGATTTGCACGCCAATGGACACAGCCATACATAGCAGGGGCACATTTATAAGATTATCTTAGCACAAGAACATTTTTTAAATAAGTCCAGTTGTGAACTTATTATTATTACAAGACTTATTGATTAAAATGTACTTTGTTCAGGGGAAACCCCTTTAATATCTCAAGAATGCCTGAAAATTTTAAAATGCAGTAAATTGCCAAATTTCTTTACAAGCACTATCTAAAAAGAGCCACATCAGAAGATGAGACTAACCCTTTAACTGTTCTCTTCAGCATAGGTCTCATTCAAAATGGCTGAATATAACTTAGCTTTTAGATTTCTTATTCCTCTGAAGGCAAAGTCATTTGCGCATGTCTGTTCCTGAATTTTAATTTTATTTTTAGGCTTTTATGGAGTCACATGAGAGTGTCAATATATCAGGAATTTGTAAGGATTCGATCTGTTGCTATAGGCAGCAAGAATACCTTGAAAGATTTGTATTTTTTGTCCCTCTAACTAGGCTGTGACTTTATGATGAAGAATTGGTAAGTATCCAGACTATTGATGTGCATCCCTATTCACTAAAAATAGCACAAGTATCTGCAAAATTATTCATGTTTCTGGATTCTTTATTTAAGCACTTTAATTTCAATTTCCACCTTTGTGATGCTTCATGACATTAAAGTGTAATTGATAAACAAAATGGATAAATTAAGTTGTGTTACAGTGTATTCAGAAGTATTGATAACATTAAATTTATAGCACAGCATCAGTATGTCTTTATGAGGGATTGGGCTTATCAAATAACTTTGATCAGCATGTATGAGGTGCGAAGTTCTGGTTAGCACATGTGGTTAGCAGATGGTTAAAGGCCCCCATACACATTGGACAGTTCATCATTCAGCTGATAGTTCTCTTCCTATAAATCCTCAAAAATAGCATCACTATTAGAGATGAGCGGTGTTCGAATCGAACTGTTCGCCAATCTCAAATTCAAGCTGTTTTGGGCGGTGTTCGAGCCGTTCCACGAACTCGAACGATTTGAAAAAAATCCGTCTGTTCGAGGTTATGTTCGATAACTGTTCGTGCACCAAAATCGTAACTGGATTTTTTCACAGTAATGCTGATAATCAATGTTAATACAAAGTTTGAGTTGTACAGCGGGGCGGGGGGAGGGGCATGGGATGGATCTCTGCAGAAATAATGAAGATCTCCATTTTTTTTTCTCTTTCCCGCATTTACAGTGGGGAGGTGCAGTCTGTCAGCCTATCAGCAGCGCACACACGGAGCGAAGTGCTTTTTTTCACACAAGCAAGGGCATGTGTCATTGGCTGTGTATGTCACATGTCCTTGCCCAGCCATTTTCCCCGTTGCCACCATTTTCTCACTGCTGCAGCTGAGTGTTAGATGGCACCGCTGCTGCTGAGTGCGCGCTATACAGTATAACTGTGTGAATTGCATGCGAATTTTATCTGAAATAGACAGAAAGGTTTAGGGAGTAGGGACTAGTTCTAATTGCAGCCCTTTGAGGGCTAGGTTACAGCATTTCCTACGACTTTTAGCAGGCAGGTCTGTGCTCTTAAATAGACAGATAGGTTGGGAGTAGTGACTAGTTGTAATTGCAGCCCTTTTGAGGGCTAGGTTACATCAGTTCCTATCACTTTTTGCCAGGCAGGTCTGTTTCAGTGCTGTACAAGTGTTTTTCACAGCATTTGGCTAAATCTAGCTAAGCTAATCCTTTTGGGACTCTTGCAGTGTGTGTTAGTCACTGGAGTAGCCTATCTGTGTTGCAAGCTACACCACCTGTGTATGTAATACAAATTTTCTACTGCACCTAGCCAAGTAAAACCTTTTGGGCATATTAGCAGTGTGTGTTAGTCAGTGGAGTAGCCTATCTGTGTTGCAAGCTACACCACCTGTGTATGTAATACAAATTTTTTACTGCACCTAGCCAAGTAAAACCTTTTGGGCATATTAGCAGTGTGTGGCACTCATTCTATTAGGCCATCTACACTAAGCTCCACCAGCTTTCAAATTACTAATAATTTTTAGCTGCATCTTGCCTGTAAAATTATTTTGGGCATATTAGCAGTGTGTGGTACTCATTCTATTAGGCCATCTATACTAAGCTCCACCAGCTTTCAAATTACTAATAATTTTTAGCTGCATCTTGCCGGTAAAATAATTTTGGGCATAGTAGCAGTGTGTGGTACTCATTCTATTAGGCCATCTACACTAAGCTCCACCAGCTTTCAAATTACTAATAACTTTTAGCTGCATCTTGCCTGTAAAATAATTTTGGGCATATTAGCAGTGTGTGGTACTCAATATATTAGGCCATCTATACTAAGCTCCACCAGCTTGCAAATTACTAATAATTTTTAGCTGCATCTTGCCTGGAAAATAATTTTGGGCCTGTAGCACTGTGTTGTACTCATTCTATTAGGCCATCTATACTAAGCTCCACCAGCTTTCAAATTACTAATAATTTTTAGCTGCATCTTGCCTGGAAAATAAGTTTGGGCCTGTAGCAGTGTGTGGTACTCATTATATTAGGCCATCTATACTAAGCTCCACCAGCTTTCAAATTACTAATAATTTTTAGCTGCACATGTTAAACAGAATTCGGAGTCAGGTGGTGGGACAAGAGGAGGTGGAGGAAGTAGAGGAGGAGGAGTTGTATGCAGAAGGGCTAACATCTGCAAGGTCCAGACGGTCTGCAGCACCAAGGCGGCAGGCATGGGAGGGTGGGGGAGAGGGATTAACCAGGGCACATGGTAGCAGTCAAACTAGTGAGGAAGGTGCAGGAGCCCAGGAAGAAGTGGAGGATGAACTGGCGATGGGCATGGAAGACTCATCAGATGAGGGAGACCTTGATCACATTTCTGTTGTGCGAGGTTGGGGGGAGACGGCAGAGGAAGGAAGCATGATTCTTACCTCGCCACCAACACAACAGGGACTTGGTGCTCCTGGATGCGCAAGACACATGAGTGCCTTCTTGCTGCACTACCTGCAACATGACCCTCGAATTGTCAGAATTCGAAATAATTCTGACTACTGGGTTGCCACACTCTTAGATCCCCGGTACAAAAGTAAATTTGCCAAAATAATTCCTGCCATAGAAAGGGATTCACGCATGCAGGAGTATCAGCAGAGACTGTTGCAGAATCTTACATGTGATTTTCCACAAAACACCAGTGGTGCACGTAGTGAATCTCACAGTTCTAACTTGCCAACCGTGGGACTGTCGGGTCTTCAGCACTCAAACCGTAACAGAAACAGAGTATCTGCTGGTAACAGCAATTTTGCGGAATCCTTTCACCACTTTTTAAGCCCATCCTTTGCAAGGCCACAGGAGACAAGAAGTCTGACACATAGTCAACGCCTAGAGACGATGGTACAGGAGTATCTCCAAGTGAACATCGAAGCCATGACTGTGTCACTGGACCCTTGCTCTTTTTGGGCTTCCAATCTGGATAAATGGCCGGAGCTCGCCACTCACGCCTTGGAGATCTTGTCATGCCCCGCAGCCAGTGCTCTCTCTGAACGTGTGTTCAGCGCTGCTGGTGGTGTGCTGACAGATAAGCGCACGCGGCTGTCCACTGACAATGTAGACAGACTCACGTTCATAAAGATGAACAAATCATGGATCCACAAGGACTTTTCTACCTCTGTGTCATCCTGGGGAAAGTAAAAGCTTGAGGATTTGTTAAAACACCTCACCAACCATTTTAAGCTTTCAAATTAATAATAATTTTTAGCTGCATCTAGCCCAGAAAATAATTTTTGGCCTGTAGCAGTGTGTGGTACTCATTGTATAAGGCCATCTATACTAAGCTCCACCAGCTTTCAAATTACTAATAATTTTTAGCTGCATCTTGCCTGGAAAATAATTTTGGGCCTGTAGCAGTGTGTGGTACTCATTGTATAAGGCCATCTATACTAAGCTCCACCAGCTTTCAAATTACTAATAAGTTTTAGCTGAATCTTGCCTGGAAAATAATTTTGGGCCTGTTGCAGTGTGTGGTACTCATTCTATTAGGCCATCTATACTAAGCTCCACCAGCTTTCAAATTACTAATAATTTTTAGCTGCATCTTGCCTGGAAAATAATTTTGGGCATAGTAGCAGTGTGTGGTACTCATTCTATTAGGCCATCTATACTAAGCTCCACCAGCTTTCAAATTAATAATAACAACTTTTGTTCTCTCTGAACGTGTATTCAGCGCTGCTGGTGGTGTGCTGACAGATAAGCGCATGCGGCTGTCCACTGACAATGTAGACAGACTCACGTTCATAAAGATGAACAAATCATGGATCCGCAAAGACTTTTCTACCCCTGTGTCATCCTGGGGAGAGTAAAAGCTTGAGGATTTGTTAAAATCACCTCACCAACCGTTTTAAGCAACTCTGGGGCAATTGATGCCACTTAAGTGGTGTCTGTGCCCCAAATTTTTGGAAAAAATTGAGACTCTTTTTGGACTCCCCTTGCTGTGTTTTACGTGACGTTGGCATCGTCAATTACAGGTGGGTTGGGTCTTTCCCACCCCCCCCCTTTTAACTGTAAGAAACTACATACACTATGGCTTGGGGTAACACAGATGGTTGAATCTGAAGAGCTGTTTACTCAGAGGTCTGCTCCAAAGCTTCAGTGTCTGTTAGTCAGCGGAGTAACCCAGCTGCGAAGCAAGCTGCACCGCCTGTGTATCTAATAATGATTTTTAACTGCATCTAACCTAGGCAGACTGTGGTGACCCCCAACCAAACCCAGACACTCAGCCCCCTACTGCCCCCCTTTCATTGACAATACAATCATGTAACTCTTACAACTGGATGGGTGAGGATCGGTCACAGCTTTATTAACTGTTTATACTCATTACATTAGAAAGGCATTTTATTTCTAAAATAATTCAGCTTGTTGCAGCATGCCCTGTGTCTCCAGTCTCCACAACGGCAAGTTGGCCAACAAGTGTAACTCTCCAACATGTCCTTTCTATTTCCAGGCCACGGAGGATCCTGCGTACTCGTATGCAGGACTCTGACCCCCATTCATCACTCTTAACGCTTGTTCCACTCCCTCCTGGAGTCCTGACAGGAATATGTCCAGTCCAATATCCATTAAGTGAACACAGTCGGGCCGTATGAGGCCTGCTTTATCTCCTTCCAGTTGTCCGCCTCTGTCTCTTTTAAATTTTGGCATCCAAATATTTATTAGCCGCCTTGTCCGTTCGATGGCCGTGATGTCTCGGGCACCTTGCCATACCGCGCTCAGCACAATCTCTGACTATTTTTGTGAAAAATTCCCTGAAGCGCTCAGTGTCTAGTTTCATTATTGCCATTAGTTATGCTCTTGTGATAACCTAGGTCATTTCCCCCGGCCTGTATAACTAAGATGACTGGACCTCTTGCCTCTCTCCCTACCTTGATTACCTCCATTAGTACCTGTGGCCATTGCAGGCCTCTAATACCTCTCCAGTTCAAATATGTGTTATGAAACTCTAATTTCCTCCCGCCTGGGCGGACTTTCGGCCTTTTTTCTGCCCAATGTATATACGAGTGGCCTATCACCCACACTGTTGGCTTAGCGTCACCTGTAAAAGAAACAAACCACGTTAGGATAACAAGTCCGGTCTTATGTATCTCGCAAAACATGTGGATCGCCATCACCCTATCCTCTGAACTTCCGTTTGTGACAATCCTGCTCTTGCTGCTTCCGTGGCCGCGCCTATGCGGAATGAGTGTGTCCCATAATCTTTGGGGTGGTTCCCTGCCAATGTTATGCATTTATTAAATATAGCTTGGAACTGGTATCTTGATAATGGCGTTCCATCAATATGTGATAGGAAGAAATTACTTTGTGATCTGATGGTTATATATGTTTTTACTATTGTTAGCCAACTCAGCGTACCATTTGTGGGTTGTAGAAGTACCCAAGTGCCCCTGCCCGCTGGAACCGTTTTCGATTTGCGTATGCGTAGACGTATTGCATTATTGGCTATGACTACGTCCTGGTGTAATTGTGACACCCCAGGGGTCTGGTTGCCACAGTAACGTAATGTTATGTCTGAGAGCAGGTGGGAGGTCCTTTAGTCAGGGATCCTGTGCATGCCACACCTCCTGCCCAGTCTTGGGAGGGGAAGAACTTCCCCTATATAAACCTGGGGCTGAGGCAGGGTGAGTGAGTAGAAGAAGAGAAGAAGTAGAGACAGCATAGGAAGAAACAGCAGTTACAAGGAGTCAGGGGCTGGCAGCTGCAGAGTTCGCCCTGACTAAGAAGACTTTTTACCGGACCCGGAGTCCGAGGCTGTGGGGACTAATTCCTGCCCAGCAGCAGAATCCGTCAGGCAGGGGATTTCAGGTCCTCTGGCCCAGAAGCCCGAAGGCACGGTCACACGCGTGGGACCAGCACCGCCATCGTGGAGCGGAAGCCATTAGAAGGCCCCGAGTCACCGGCCATACGGGTGAGCACCACACGGTACACTCAGGGACGTGGGCTACTTACATCAGCTCCTAGCAAGGTAGCCAGAAGAGTACAGTCAGTTTGGGAGGCCTACAACTACGCCTGGCCAGGGGAGATCCCATCTGCTCAAGGACTGACCAGGCCCCATCCGCTAGCAAGTACTCCGGGAGGGTCTTTTGTTGTTACCAGTAAAGACCCTGAACTACACCGTACCGTCTGAGTGGTTCCTGCTACCCCATCATCCACGTCGGCTGCCCTGAGGCCATACCCCTCCCGTTGGGGGTTATACTATCACGCTGCACAATCCCACCATCGGCCTCAGCGGTCTGCCCTGCAGCAGCAGCCCCCTGGCTGCACTCAACGGGTGGCGTAGTCATCAACCATTTACTACTAATGGACTGCCGTCTAGTTTGACTCCCTGGGCACGGACCGGGTCACCGCCACGAGACTACAACCCTCCACAGATCCGGCTCCGGGTAAGCTCCCGCATGCGCAGCGCAGCGCGACACAGGCCCAGGGGCGCGTCAACTTTGGCGTAGTCGGCAGGATTTCGTGCCCGCAACCACCGGGTACTGCGTGCCTGAAAAGCAAAGACTGTTCAAACTTACCAGTGGTGAAGATTCCCACTATCCGTGGAGGTTTCCCGCCATCCGGCGCCATCTTCTACCTTCTTCCCGCCATCCGCGACGCAGTTCAAGGATAGAGCTATCCGGGTGCTCCGAGAACCAGCACCGGGTGGCGTTGTGACCCACAGGCGCCCAGCTATCACTTACCACCAGGGGGCGGCACCCTTGTCGACAGGGCCTGTGGGAGCTCATGCGCAGGCTTTGGACAATGACCCGGCTCCAGACCTACACCATCAGGTCCAAGAGCTAGTTAAGAGCGTTGCTGCGCTAACCCGAACTGTGCAGTCTTTACAGGTTTCCACCCCAGGGAAGATCCAGCTGGCATCCGGACCGGAGGACATCCCGTGGCGTCGACCAAGGAGGACCCCACCGGCCAGAGGAAGACCCAGTGACCGATACAGCGAGGACGGACGACCCATCTGCCGCCGCTGCAATCAACCCGGACATATGGAAAGGTACTGTTCTTTAAACGGGCACAACCTGGGGTAGAGGGCCAACCCCCAGGAAAAAGATCACCAGGCCCATCGAACTGGCGCGACAGATATGTGGGAGGACGTCCAGTCTTGCCTGTGGTACTGGATGGCATTCCCATGAGTGCCCTACTGGATACCGGGTCACAGGTCACCACCATCCCGTACGTGCTCTTCAAGCAGTACTGGAATGACTCGGATATTACCCGCTACCCTGACGACGACTTGAGTATCATCGCCAGCAATGGCCAGCCCGTGCCACAGATCGGATTTAAAGAGGTGACCCTCAAAATCGGTAGAGTCGAACTGGCCGCACAGGGACTGATCATTGTAGATATTGATAAACATGAGAGTCACCCAAAAATAACTCTAGGAACTAACGTAATTGAAAATTGTCTTGCAGAGGTGATTTTCCTTTTACAGCAGGTTGCCAAGAACGCCAGCTACGGCGAGCAGCGGGTGCTCCAGAAAGAGATCCGGGCACTGATGCAACGGCAACAAGTGGAACTCTCCGGCGGTGAGATTGGTAGCGTAAGAATGTGTGACCCTTTTCCTATTGCCATGCCCCCAAAGAGTGAAATGATGATTTGGTGCCGGGCAGCTATTGGTCTGAGAGGTAGAGATTACCAGGCAATGGTAGAACCAGTTTACTCAGACAGTAGGCCCACCATTTTGACAGCACGGGGGGTGGTCAATGTACGCCATGGGAGGGTGCCCGTTCGCATAATAAATATCGGGGAGAGGGAAGTGTACCTGCCCCGGTATGCCACGCTAGCCAAATTATATACCACTATTCAAAATTCTATACAATCTGTGGAACCCTTGCCTCCATCTCACCCGGAGGAAGGTAACGGCTCTAAGAAAGACATGGAGGACTGGTGTCAGCAACTACATCTGGGTACTGACTCCACTCCCTCACATCAGAAACAAGGAGTCTATCGGGTGGTTCAAGAGTATGAGAGAGTGTTTAGTAAACACCCGTTAGACTTCGGGCGAGTCAAGGGGGTAGAACACCGCATCCCCACGGGAGATCATCCTCCCATAAAAGAGAGGTATCGACCCGTACCCCCTGCACATTACCAACACGCCAAGGGGATGCTTAGAGACATGAAGGAGGCTGGGGTAATCCGGGATAGCTGTAGCCCCTGGGCAGCCCCACTAGTTTTAGTCAAAAAGAAAGACAACACCATGAGGATGTGTGTAGATTACCGGAAAATCAACCGTATCACACACAAGGATGCGTACCCCTTACCAAGGATAGAGGAGTCATTGGCTGCTTTAAGATCTGCTAACTTCTTCTCTACTTTGGATCTCACTAGCGGGTACTGGCAGGTTCCTGTAGCAGAGGCGGACCGGGAGAAGACCGCATTCACCACCCCGATGGGACTTAGCGAGTTCACCTGCATGCCGTTCGGACTCTGCAACGCCCCAGGAACCTTCCAACGATTAATGGAGTGCTGTCTGGGCCACAGGAACTTCGAGACGGTCCTGTTGTACCTGGACGATGTCATCGTATACTCCAAAACTTATGAGGACCACCTGAAACACCTGGCGGAGGTGTTCGAAGCTCTGGCGAGTTACGGCCTAAAGGTGAAACCCTCCAAGTGTCACCTCCTGAAACCAAAGGTGCAATACCTGGGACACGTGGTGAGCGCTGACGGAGTGGCTCCCGACCCCGATAAGATCACCGCAATTAAGGGATGGCCAAGCCCCTCCAACGTAAAAGAAGTGCGGCAGTTCCTAGGGTTGGTAGGCTACTACCGAAGGTTTATTCCCGGTTTCACCAAAAAGGCAGCACCTATGCAGGACCTCCTGATAGGCCAGTCCCGGAAGGCCAAGAACCAGAAGCCGCCCTTCAAATGGGAAAAGCTAGAAGAAGAGTCCTTCCGCCAGCTGAAGATGGCCCTCACGGGGGATGAAATCTTGGCGTACCCGGACTATAGCCAGCCCTTCATCCTCTACACCGACGCCAGTAACATCGGGCTAGGAGCCGTACTGTCCCAGATTCAGCAGGGGAGAGAACGAGTAATCTCCTATGCCAGCCGAAAACTGCGACCCACCGAAAGGAACCCCGAAAATTACAGCTCATTTAAGCTAGAGTTCCTGGCCGTGGTATGGGCAGTCACCGAGCGCTTTAGGCATTACCTCGCTTCTTCCCGGTTCACCGTATACACGGATAACAACCCGTTGACACACCTGGACACGGCAAGACTCGGTGCCCTGGAGCAGAGGTGGATGGCCCGTCTGTCCAACTACGAGTTCACAATCAAATACCGGGCAGGACGCTCCAATACTAACGCGGACGCCCTGTCCAGGATGCCCAACCTGCCGGACGAAGGAGAAGATCCGGAGGGACTGGAAGAAGTTGAACTCCCTGCGTTCCACCGTCATGGGACTATCCAGTATTCCCACCGGGTAAGGGGTAAGCAGGCTGCTACGTTGAACCCCTTACCCCACTACAACTGGGCGGAAACGCAAGACAGCGACCCTGCCGTCCGACTGGTGAAGGAGATGCTGACTCGGCCGGAGGCTCGCCTTGAACCAGACGCTCCGGAGGAAGCCAAACAACTATGGGCGGAGAAGAGTCGACTATTCCTTTACAAGGGGAAGTTGTGCCGCAGAATGGTCAACTCCCGGACGCATGAACTACTCTGGCAAGTAGTGGTGCCCCGAAGAGACGCAGCCATGGTGATGGAGGCATACCACGACGGAGCTGGACACTTCGGGTGGAAAAAGCTGGAGTTCCTGCTGCGCGAGCGGTTCCACTGGGTAGGCATGAGGGGAACCATCGAGAAGTGGTGCAGAGACTGTGGCCCGTGCAATCTGAGAAGGAAGGACCGGGCCAGCCAGAAGACTCCCCTGCAGTCCATCGTCACCCGGCAACCGTTGGAACTGGTAGCCTTGGATCATGTAAAACTGACCCCAAGCAGAAGTGGCTACGTCTACGCGTTAACCATCGTGGATCATTACTCCCGGTTCTTGGTTGTCGTCCCCGTCAAGGACTTAACGGCTCAAACAGCAGCTAGGGCCTTCCAGCAGCACTTCTGCCGTCCACACGGGTACCCGGACCAAGTGCTGACGGACCAGGGACCTGCCTTTGAAGCGGAGGTCTTCCAGGAATTCTGCAATCTGTATGGCTGCCGGAAGATAAGGACGACACCCTACCATCCGCAAACTAATGGACTTTGTGAAAAAATGAACCAGGTGGTAATGGATCTTCTAAAAACATTGCCCCTGGAAGAACGCAGTCTGTGGCCTGAGAAGTTGCCCGATCTGGTGGACCTATACAACCACATCCCGGTAGGTTCCACCAACTGTACCCCGGCTTACCTAATGAGGGCGAGACCTGGTAAGTTACCTGTTGACCTGGAAATGGGAGTCCTGACACCTGAGGACACTTCACCAGAAACAGACTGGGACACAGAGAGGCAGCAGCAGTACCGGAGAGTACAGGAGAGCGTGGAGCGAAGTCTCTGTCAGGCTAGGGAAAGACAAGAGAAGACTTACAACCAGTATGCTCCCGCTGTTCCCCTGGTACCCGGAGAGCAGGTCTTGAAGAGGAAAAGACGGCTCCACAAGTTGGATGACCAGTGGGAGAAGGACCCGTACACCGTACTGCCCTCAAGCCACGAGAACCCGAAGGTCTGTACCATCAGTAAAGACGGAGGGGAAACCACAGCCATTGTATCCCGGGACCACCTGAAGAAGTGTCCCGAACAACTGAGGAACCCTGAAGAGGAACAAGAAGACCATCGACCCGTGGGAGAAAGGGAAGATATGGTTAGTACCGTGCTCGGGGACTTCCCTCGGTCTTGGACTCAAGTCAATGGTGCAGTTGTGGTACCCGTACTCACCTTCCTCCAACCATCATCCCAAGATCCTACGGAGCAACGGGTAGAGCTGGAAGAACAGCCGGTCCAGGAGGCAGAAGACTCCACACAAGTAGAACAGGAGAATCAACCCTCTGCTTATAGTGAGCCTGCCGTACCCCTAGTGAGACAAAGAGCCGGTAGACAGCTGCCCAGTTTACCCTTGACAGCTCCTACACCCTGTAGTTCAGGGCCAGACAGTCAGCTCCGTAGGTCCACTAGGGCCACTAGAGGCCAGTTACCCGCACGTTGGAGGATCTAAATGTTTAAGCTATTTTATTATGTTTACCTGTCTATAGTTGCTTGTGTGTAATTTTGTATTTCTAGTTGTTTTTAGGAATCCTTGGTGGATTTACCGGGAATCCTTGTATATAGTTGGAGCGTAACCCAGGATGGACTAAAGACTGTCAAGGACTCGGGGTAGAACAGACCCCTACCTGGTTACGTCTCCCTGTGTTGGTGAAATGGACACCTTGCTTTCTTCAGAGACTGCACCCGGTTGCGGACACGCCGTAACCATCTTTATGTGTTTTCTTATTGTATTATTAATGTTTTGCCTTGTTATGTTTTCTAAATGTGTTTAGTCCCGGAGTACTAAATTTTACTAGGGGGGAATGTGACACCCCAGGGGTCTGGTTGCCACAGTAACGTAATGTTATGTCTGAGAGCAGGTGGGAGGTCCTTTAGTCAGGGATCCTGTGCATGCCACACCTCCTGCCCAGTCTTGGGAGGGGAAGAACTTCCCCTATATAAACCTGGGGCTGAGGCAGGGTGAGTGAGTAGAAGAAGAGAAGAAGTAGAGACAGCATAGGAAGAAACAGCAGTTACAAGGAGTCAGGGGCTGGCAGCTGCAGAGTTCGCCCTGACTAAGAAGACTTTTTACCGGACCCGGAGTCCGAGGCTGTGGGGACTAATTCCTGCCCAGCAGCAGAATCCGTCAGGCAGGGGATTTCAGGTCCTCTGGCCCAGAAGCCCGAAGGCACGGTCACACGCGTGGGACCAGCACCGCCATCGTGGAGCGGAAGCCATTAGAAGGCCCCGAGTCACCGGCCATACGGGTGAGCACCACACGGTACACTCAGGGACATGGGCTACTTACATCAGCTCCTAGCAAGGTAGCCAGAAGAGTACAGTCAGTTTGGGAGGCCTACAACTACGCCTGGCCAGGGGAGATCCCATCTGCTCAAGGACTGACCAGGCCCCATCCGCTAGCAAGTACTCCGGGAGGGTCTTTTGTTGTTACCAGTAAGGACCCTGAACTACACCGTACCGTCTCTGAGTGGTTCCTGCTACCCCCATCATCCACGTCGGCTGCCCTGAGGCCATACCCCTCCCGTTGGGGGTTATACTATCACGCTGCACAATCCCACCATCGGCCTCAGCGGTCTTCCCTGCAGCAGCAGCCCCCTGGCTGCACTCAACGGGTGGCGTAGTCATCAACCATTTACTACTAATGGACTGCCGTCTAGTTTGACTCCCTGGGCACGGACCGGGTCACCGCCACGAGACTACAACCCTCCACAGATCCGGCTCCGGGTAAGCTCCCGCATGCGCAGCGCAGCGCGACACAGGCCCAGGGGCGCGTCATAATAAGCCTCCACTGGTGGTAATTTTGGATTGAGGGACTAATTCGCTTATGCATAGCGCCCCGAAGAAGGCGATCGCAAATACAGTAGACAGTAATGTTGCTTCGAATTGTGAGTATCATGTTAATGGTGTTAGGGATATGATGTGAGAAATCAGATTTAGTGACACGGGATGGGACGTTTACACTCCTGACTTGGCAGACCCCTTTTCCACCCTTTTATGGATTGTCTGATGATGAATCTCTTTGTCACATGTCCCCAATTCAGTAGTTGGAAGTGAAATGCTACTCCGGTCAGCCACCGCTGCGCTGACGCCCCTGATATGCCCCTCATCATTAGCTGGTGGAAAAATTCTATGGTGACTTGTAATCTGGCTTGTTCACATTGGTCAACCCGTCTGCCTGCTACTAGTCGTGTCCACGGTTCCCATGCCTTACTGTATGCTTGCCACATCGACGGGGCAACTGACGCTCTGATTAATGGCATCAACTATTCTCCACTAGATCCCATAGGGAGGCTGGGCAACTGTTGCCCGATGGGTGGGCGTTGGGGAGAAGCTCTGTGAAAATCTGCTAATTGAATTGTGATAAAGCGTTAGCAGCAGCGTTAGACCCCTCAGCATCGTGGCTAGCGCGGACCCATACATTGTGTTTTAGACACAGGAATGCTAGTCGGCATAGTAGGCCTAGCACTGGGAGAGACGATGATGCCATATTATTAATGAAGTGCGCTAGGCTGGTGTTTTTTGTTATGAAGAGTATATTTTTGTTAGCCAGGCGCGTGCCCCATATTTCTATTGCTACCACTATTGTAAACAGTTCCAGGACTGTCTGTTTTATTGTCAGCACTTGTTCTGCCCAATACGGAGGCCATAAGCTTGTGCACCATTGGTTACTTAGCATCGCTGCATATCCGCCTGATTCTGCCGCCCCGGTGAATCTTAGTTGAATGTTGGACTGTTCTGCTGACATAAATAACGTGTGACCGTTGAATGATTATAAGAAGGTTTTCCACACCTCTAAGTCCGCCCATAGCTGCCTGCTGATTCTGATTGTATGACTCGGTTTAGATGCCCCTTTTGTTGCCGGCGATAAATGAAGAGAAAAAACCCTTCCGACTGGCATCACCCGGCTCGCAAACACGAGGAGACCTAGTACTTGCATCTGCTGTAGTGTTACTTTCCATACTGCGCCAAAAACCTAGATCAGGTGTAATGTTTTGGTATTTTTTCCCATGGGAGGCGGAACAACCTTGCTGTGGTGTCGATTTCGATGCCTAAGAACGATTTTTTTTAGTTGTGGGGCCTATGTTTTTGGTTGGGCATAATGGGACTCCAAACCGACGGGAGATGTTTGTGAATTCGTTGAGTAAGGGGCAGCGAAAGTGGATGACCAATCGCCACATGGCAGAATAAGAAAGGAAAAAATCAGCTCACCCACCTAGAAGATCAACAGCACGGAGATAGGAGTGCTACCAGACCAACATGAGGAACCAGGAAGATCCAGCTGAACAAATCTTCTAAAATCCACTTTTTATTGGGTCATACAAAAAATATTTTAAAAGTCCACCTTGGAGAAGAACAGCAAATGCGTTTCGAACTAAAGGTTCATTGCATAGCAAAAAAAACAGCAAGGACGTGGTATTTATATGTCATGTCCTGCTATGCACCTGTTCTAGGCTGAGTTAATCAGAAATTTAAACACACATACCATGTTAAAATCGTATAGAAACAATGCATATAAATGTAAATAATCCAAAAGAAAAAGAAAAGAAGAAAAAAGGAACATATATATGATAATAATCTATAAATGGTCATTCATATTGATACATCAAATCATGTCTGATGTTTAAACCCGCTGGTACACGTGTATTTAAAGTATAAATCCACCAACTTTCTCTATTAAGGAGCTTTCTCCTATAATCATCCACCAAATCTCCACCAATCGCCACGGCCCACGGAGGGGCCACCACAGTCAGTGAATCCTTCCTTATTTAGTATAGAGTCTACCAATACTTTGGGCGTATTAGCCCAGCTGTGAAGCAAGCTGCACCGCCTGTGTATCTAATAATAATTTTTAACTGCATCTAGCCTAGGCTGACTGTGGGGACCCCCAACCAAACCCAGACGCTCTGCATCTAACCCCACCAATCATTTGATAGTATTGCTAGTAGCAGAGTCGCATGGGCTCTAAACCTTGCATAGCCTGTGCATTTTTTCAGATCGCTAAGGATGACCCAACTCATGTTATCTGTAACATTTGTCACCAAAAGCTAAGTAGAGGCCAAAAAATCCATAGTTTGAGTACTTCATGCATGAACTGTCACATGGATATGAAGCATAAGTTGCAGTGCGAAGCTCACTGTGCTACAATGCGGCCTAGCAGGCCGGGACGACCACCATCTGCCCCACCTGTGTCATTCTGGGGAGACTAAAAGCTTGAGGATTTTGGAAAATCACCTCACCAACCATTTTAAGCAACTCTGGGACAATTGATGCCACTTAAGTGGTGTCTGTGCCACAATTTTGGGAAAAAATGGAGACTCTTTTTGGAGTCCCCTTGCTGTGTTTTACATGACGTTGTCATCGTCAATTCCTGGTGGGTCAGGTCTCTCCCCCCCCTTTTAACCGTAAGAAACTACATACACTATGGCTTGGGGTAACACAGATGGTTGAGTCTGAAGAGCTGTTTACTCATGCTATAGCCTGGGAATCAGAGGTCTGCTCCAAAGCTTCAGTGTCTGCTAGTCAGTGGAGTAGCCACCGCCTGTAGATCTAATTACAATTTTTTTTCTCAAATTCAAGTTTTTTTTTATTTTTGTGTTGAAAAAGTACAAGAAAATACAATATACATAGTAAAAGGGGTAGTATAACTATAAATCTATGCATAACGACAGTACATTGGGGGGTACAGGGAGGGTTTTCCATCAATATGCAGATCAAGCATGTATTTTTCCATATGAAAGATAGAGAGAGAGGGAGCGGACCACGGCAGACCACCAATCAATAGAGTGCGATTATGATCATTGTTGTGCCGACATCATGGATAACTTTAGTTGGGGGCTAGATGGTAGGCGTCAGAGTTTTGCAAATCAATCCAATCCCTCCAAATCACACAGTATCTATCAACATCAGCCGGTGAGATGGCAATCAGATGCTCCATCCTATTAAGGAGGGAGATCTCCGCAAACCATTCCTCCACAGTGGGTGGGTCTCTGCTTTTCCACTGTCGTGGAATGACATTCTTAGCCGCCTGTATTAGGTAGCCTATTGATGACCTTTTATAACTACGCTTACTTATTGGTAACATTGATAAAAGGAGGGCTTCTGGCGTATTAGGGATAGTCAAACCAGTTATTTTCTCAATCATGGGAACCACCTTTGCCCAAAATGCATTTATTATAGGTCATGCCCACCATATGTGTGACATTGTCCCTTCCCCCTCCCCACATCTCCAACATCTATCTGAGACCACTGGATACCATCTATGAAGGACTGCTGGTACCTGGTACCATCTAGAGATAATTTTGAAGGAGGTTTCCTGAGCTTTGGACCCTATTGAGGTTTTATGTGTTAGGAAGAAACATTTATCCCATTGTGAGTCAGAGAAGGACTTCCCCAGCTCTCTTTCCCATGCACCGCAGAATCCTGGCCTATTGTCAGTTACCTGGGCAATGAGGAGATTATACAGTAGGGAGATGGAGTGTGTAGGGGGTGACAATGATAGGCTCAATTTTTCAAAGTTTGTGAGATCTCTATGAAGATGTGTGCGCTTCTTCACAGCTGAATAGAAGTGTTGTAACTGGCTATATTCAAAATTAGCCTTCGGGGAAGTGGCTCTTCCCTGTAACAAGTCATTGAGGGGGAGCAGCGAAGTATTGGAGATGACATGAGAAAATAATATTGGATGGGATTTATTTGAACCGAGAAATCTATTTGCAGATAGTCCTGGTGGGAAATCTGGATTATCTGAAATCGGGAGCAAGGGGCCCTGGGGGTCGATTGAGGATAAGCTTTCTTTTGGGGATCTCAATTGACCCCAAATTTCCCCTCTGAATGATGGAAGAAGTCCAGGATTCTAGCGTGTACTGCTGCCATGTAATACCTTCTACAATCCGGAAGGCTAAGGCCCCCCTTTTGTTTGTGTCAGATCAGAACGTCCCCCCGAATGCGTGGACGCCCATTTGCCCAGATAAGTCTGCAAAAGCTACTGCGTAGTCTTTTCCAAAAATTTGAGGGAATTACCACGGGAATGGTTTGGAAGAGGTATAAGAGTTTAGGTAGGACGTTCATTTTTAGTATATTTATTCGGCCGAACCAGGAAAAATCCTTCAACGGCCAAGAAGTAAGATCTCTATGGAGTTGTTCAATAAAGGGTCCAAAATTAAGATAAAATAGATGGGAGAGGTCTCTATGAATACAAATTCCTAAGTATTTGATACCCTGTGAGGGCCAGGGAAAGTTGAACTGGATGGAATCCTGTATGGATTTGGGGAGGGAGACATCGAGGGCCTCAGACTTCGCTGCATTGATTTTAAAATTTGACCATGTAACAAAGTGATCTATTTCAGCTATAACAGCAGTGATAGATATATGTGGTTGAGTTATATATACCAGGACATCATCAGCAAATGCAGAGCACTTGTACTCGGTGCCTCCCACCTCAATCCCCCTAATATTGGGGTTATCGTGAATTGATGAGAGCAGGTGCTCCATCACTAGGATGTATAAGAGAGGGGACAGAGGACATCCCTGCCTTGTCCCACTGGTGATTATGAAAGGTGATGATAATGTTCCATTTATCCTCAGCTTAGCTGACGGATTGCGATACAAGGCCATGATTTTGGCAATAAAAGGGTCCCCTACCCCAAGCTTTTTAAGAGAATAATATATGGCGTGCCAGGAGACTCTATGGAATGCTTTCTCAGCATCCAACGAGAGTATTTAACTGCATCTAGCCCAAGCAATACTTTAGGCCTAGTAGCAGTGTCTGCTAGTCAGCGGATTAACCCAGCTGTTAAGCAAGCTACACCACCTGTAGTTTGGACACTTAATTTTTTCAAAGGAAATGGTTCGGGCCCCCGGGACACTCAGTGAAGAGCATCGGGGAGGCACCCCAAGGCACAGGGCCTGGTACTGGCGGTAGGTCGCCTTGCAGTTGACCGCCAAGCTCGATCCTTATAAAAGCTTTTTAACTGCAGCAGCTTTAGTGGAAGCTACTGGAGCTGGAATTACCGCGGCTGCTGGCATGAGACTTGCCCTCAAATAGATCCTTGTAAAAGGATTTAAAGTGTACTCATTCAAATTAGAGAGACAATTTAAATTAAAAAGATTAGACCTGCCTTCACCGCAGGGGGGCTCGCTCGACCCACCAGCGGACAGGCACCAGTATTGGGAGAGGGGGGCTGGCTGTCAGGGTCCACCGCGGCTCTGGCACAAACCCGGCGACACGGAGGTTGCACGGGCAGGAACGGACTGGCCGTGTCGGCTTCACACTTTTTTGGTTTTGGAAGGGCATGACTTGCCTATATCTGTGTCTCCCCCTCCTTTTACTCCTCCACCTCTTTTCTTTTCGCATGACTATATGTACTTGTCACTTTTCCATGTGTTAGTTGTGTCTTCTGAGCAGTTTGTCAGCTTTTGGACACCTTTGAAGTGTTTTCCATGTGTTTTCTATGTGTTTCTATGTGTTTTTGTTTGCCTGCCATTGGTTTTAACGGTGTTCAAAGGTGTTCGATGAACAGTTCGACGAACAGTTCGGCGAACATACGGGTGTTCGACGAACCGAACCGAACTCGAACACTACAGGGGTGGTTCAACACTAATCACTATACAAAACTGATGTGGTATATGGGTGCCCGTGTAAAAGGCCCCGACAACTAACGGCGGGGGTAAGATTCAGTTTTGATACTGTGATGCCACTGACAGGACAGATGAGCTTCAAAAGAAAAACGATGGTAAAACAATAACAAGATTTATTGTAACAAAACTCACCCCTGTTTGTATGGGGAAGAAAAGTGAATAAAATAAACAGTAAAATTTTTAATCCAACAATTCGCACAAAAGAATTGTGTTTTATTTTTCTTACCAGGAGAACAGCCACATATCCCTGGTCCCAGTAAGGGGATGTCTTCCCTTGGGCCAATAATGCCACCCGTCTCCCCTAAACGTGTCTGGACTTAAACAGGGTTAGTTCCTAAGGGGAAGCTGTAATATGTGTCTTTTCTCCTGGTTCACAATCTTAATACTATTCCCAATCAATAAACTTTCTGGAATCCCAATATGACCAAACTCAGTGCCTCACTGACATCGTCCTATAGAGACTAGTCATTTAGATTGGTCTCAACACCTAGCTGACTCAAACTAACTCGTTGGACCGGTCAGGGAGAATTTAAAATAAGAAGAAGAACATGAGGTACCTCATCGCTGTTTAAAACATAGGGTGCTTTACCCTACGTGGGCGCCGTGTCACACTTCACAAGATGGCCGGCTCTTTTCAATGTTATCCCACTGTTGCAATTCCCCACGCTCTTCACCGGACAGAAATAGAGGATTATTGTCCCAGACGTCACAGGAGCACGAAACCGTTGCACCCCAACGGGGAACCAGGTTCGCCTACTTCGGACCTTCCTTCTTTTCTCATCCACCAGGAGCTCCCAGATCACACGTGTCACTGTTAGAACCCTCCTGTTTGTTTTTTTCCATCTTGTGTTTTGCGGTCACGTGACCATCTGCCTTTATATTCCAGCTCCGCCCTTTTGGCTGTGCTGGACTTCAGTGTTTGACTGTTTCTCTAGCCATGTGCTTCGGTGCCTTTCTCTGTCAGTTCGCTTGGTCCTTCTGGGACCTCTAGTACCTTTTTGTCAGTTTGTCTTTTTGTGTTCTGCAACAACTTCTCTGTTTAGGAGGTGTCCCATTTTTGTCCCAGTCCTTAGTTCTTTTAGGGACCCCGCCCCTTATGCTATAGGTCTTCGTTCAGACTAGCCGAGGGCAAAGGCGGGTCTGTTCGCTAGGAACAGGCAGCCCGCTACATCGTAGGGATTCAGCTTAGTCTTACTGTAGGGACAGCTTTCCCCTATCTTTCCTCAGTAATTGTTGCAGATCATAACAGTCACGTCTCAGCTCCGTCTCCCCGACAACCCAAACCCTCTCCACCAAACAAACTTTATCCATCCTCAGCTTGAGTGGCAGAGCAATGATGCAATGAAAGTATTTTATAACACTAGCAGCAAAATTGCATTTTCACTGCACAGTTCGTCTATTATTTGCATCGCAGCATTCATAAAATTATTCAAGTATTGTTTTGTTAACACTTAATAAAATTTAGATCAACAGTGAGTGTCACTGACATCTAGTGGTCAGATGTCATCGTTACAGGTGTGGCCTCCACTCACAGTCATCACCAACACACATATCTCTATACACCCTCTTACACTCGCCTCAGGATACTGACCCAGAATCCTATATATACATACAGCAAAAGGACACTATGTCGGTACCCTGAGGCTTGCTATATCAGTTTTATATAGTGCTACTTTTTGGGATGGTATTTAAGAACTTATAAGATTTACCCATACCTTTCTACCTTATGGAGAATACACATGATATGTCATCCCATGTTTTTTCTTTTACCAGTTAGGGCGTGACTAACACTTAAAAAGGAGGCTTTTTTGTAAAGACTAAAAACTTCTTTATTATAACACATTGAAAGGTAAAATACAAATTCACGTGTATATATGTGTATATATACACTACAGACCAAAATTTTGGACACACCTTCTCATTTATAGATTTTCTGTATTTTCATCACTATGAAAATTGTACATTCACACTCAAGGCATCAAAACTATGAATTAACACATGTGGAATTATATACTTAACAAAAAAGTGTGAAACAACTGAAAATGTCTTATATTCTAGGTTCTTCAAAGTAGCCACCTTTTGCTTTGATGACTGCTTTGCACACTCTTGACATTCTCTTGATGAGCTTCAAGAGGTAGTCACCAGAAATGGTCTTCCAATAATCTTGAAGGAGTTCCCACTCAGAGATGCTTAGCACTTGTTGGCCCTTTTGCCTTCACTCTGCGGTCCAGCTCACCCCAAACCATCTCGATTGGGTTCAGGTCTGGTGACTGTGGAGGCCAGGTCATCTGGCGTAGCACCCCATCACTCTCCTTCTTGGTCAAATAGCCCTTTCTCAGCCTGGAGGTGTGTTTGGGGTCATTGTCCTGTTGAAAAATAAATGATGGTCCAACTAAACGCAAACCGGATGGAATAGCATGCCGCTGCAAGATGCTGTGGTAGCCATGCTGGTTCAGTATGCCTTCAATTTTGAATAAATCCCCAACAGTGTCACCAGCAAAGCACCCGCACACCATCACACCTCCTCCTCCATGCTTCACAGTGGGAACCAGGCATGTAGAGTCCATCCGTTCACCTTTTCTGCATTGCACAAAGACACGGTGGTTGGAACCAAAGATCTTAAATTTGGACTCATCAGACCAACGCACAGAATTCCACTGGTCTAATGTCCATTCCTTGTGTTCTTTAGCCCAAAAAAGTCTCTTTTGCTTGTTGCCTGTCCTTAGCAGTGGTTTCCTAGTAGCTATTTTACCATGAAGGCCTGCTGCACAAAGTCTCCTCTTAACAGTTGTTGTAGAGATGTGTCTGCTGCTAGAACTCTGTGTGGCATTGACCTGGTCTCTAATCTGAGCTGCTGTTAACCTGCGATTTCTGAGGTTGGTGACTCGGATAAACGTATCCTCAGAAGCAGAGGTGACTCTTGGTCTTCCTTTCCTGGGGCGGTCCTCATGTGAGCCAGTTTCTTTGTAGCGCTTGATGGTTTTTGCAACTGCAGTTGGGGATACTTTCAAAGTTTGCCCAATTTTTCGGACTGACTGACCTTCATTTCTTAAAATGATGGCCACTCGTTCTTCTTTACTTAGCTGCTTTTTTCTTGCCATAATACAAATTCTAACAGTCTATTCAGTAGGACTATCAGCTGTGTATCCACCCGACTTCTGCACAACACAACTGATGGTTCCAATCCCATTTATAAGGCAAGAAATCCCACTTATTAAACCTGACAGGGCACACCTGTGAAGTGAAAACCATTTCCGGTGACTACCTCTTGAAGCTCATCAAGAGAATGCCAAGAGTGTGCAAGCAGTCATCAAAGCAAAAGGTGGCTACTTTTAAGAACCTAGAGTATAAGACATATATTCAGTTGTTTCACACTTTTTTGTTAAGTATATAATTCCACTTGTGTTAATTCATAGTCTTGATGCCTTCAGTGTGAATGTACAATTTTCATAGTCATGAAAATACAGAAAAATCTTTAAATGAGAAGGTGTGTCCAAATATTTTAGTCTGTACTATATATATATATATATATATATATATATATATATATATATATACACATGTATATATATTTATATATATATATGTATATATATATATATATATATATATATATATATATATATATATATATATATATATATATATATATATATATACAATGCTCAAAAAAATAATGGGAACACTCAAATAACATCCTAGGTCTGAATGAATGAAATATTCTCATTGAATACTTTGTTCTGTACAAAGTTAAATGTGCTGACTACAAAATTACACAAAAATCATCAATGAAAATCAAATTTATTAATCAATGGAGGCCTGGATTTGGAGTCACCCCCAAAATGAAAGTGGAAAATACATTACAGGCTGATCCAACTTTGATGTAATGTCCTTAAAACAAGTCAAAATGAGGTTCAGTATTGTGTGTGGCCTCCACGTGCCTGTATGCCGTCCCTACAATGCCTGATGAGGTTGCGGATGGTCTCCTGTGGGATCTCCTCCCAGACCTGGACTAAAGCATCCCCAAACTCCTGGACAGTCTGTGGTGCAATGTGACGTTGGTGGATGGAGCGAGACATGATGTCCCAGATGTGCTCAATCGGATTCTGGTCTGGGGAACGGGCGGGCCAGTCCATAACTTCAATGCCTTCATCTTGCAGGAACTGCTGACACACTCCAGCCACATGAGGTCTGGCATTGTCCTGAATTAGGAAGAACCCAGGGCCAACCGCACCAGCATATGGTCTCACAAGGCGTCTGAGGATCTCATCTCGGTACCTAATGGCAGTCAGGCTACCTCTGGCGAGCACAAGGAGGGCTGTGCGGCCCTCCAAAGAAATGCCACCCCAAACCATTACTGACCCACTACCAAACCGGTCATGCTGAAGGATGTTACAGGCAGCAGATCACTCTCCATGGCGTCTCCAGACTCTGCCACATGTGCTCAGTATGAACCTGCTTTCATCTGTGAAGAGCACAGGGCGCCAGTGGCGACTTTGCCAATCCTGGTGTTCTGTGGCAAATGCCAAGCGTCCTGCATGGTGTTGGGCTTTGAGCACAACCCCCATCTGTGGACGTCGGGCTCTCATACCACTCTCATGGAGTCGATTTCTAACCGTTTGTGCAGACACATGCACATTTGTGGCCTGCTGGAGGTCATTTTGCAGGGCTCTGGCAGTGCTCCTCCTGTTCTTCCTTGCACAAAGGCGGAGGTAGTGGTCTTGTTGCTGGGTTGTTGTCCTTCTACGGCCCCCTCCACGTCTCCTGGTGTACTGGCCTGTCTCCTGGTAGCGCCTCCAGCCTCTGGACACTACGCTGACAGACACAGCAAACCTTCTTGACACATCTCGCATTGATGTGCCATCCTGGATGAGCTGTGCTACCTGAGCAACTTCTGTGGGTTGTAGAGTCTGTCTCATGCTACCACGAGTGTGAAAGCACAACTAACATTAAAAAGTGACCAAAACATCAGCCAGAAAGCATTGGTACTGAGATGTGGTCTGTGGTCCCCACCTGCACAACCACTCCTTTATTGAGGGTGTCTTGATAATTGCCAATAATTTCCATCTATTGTCTATTCCTTTTGCACAACAGCATGTGAAATTGACTGTCAATCAGTGTTGCTACCTAAGTGGACAGCTTAATGTCACAGAAGTTTGATTCACTTGGAGTTATATTCTGTTGTATAAGTGTTTCCTTTATTTTTTTGAGCAGTGTGTATATATATATATATATATATATATATAATTGTGACAAAGTCACTGGCAGAATACTGGAGGGGAGATATGTTTCACTGAGGCTGTTCGCTTCAGTGATATGAAACATGGAAGTCTTCTCCTGCATGGTAGGTGCAGAGAGGGTTAATTAGACAGATTTAAAAGGGCATGTTTGATAGGTGAATGACCAGAGTGCGGACGGGAGGTCATTCACCATATCTCCACCCCAGGGTGTGGTCTGGGGGCTTTAAATAGCCAGCCTTTTGACTCAGGTGGGGATCAGTATTTGGAGGCCAACTCCAGAGAGAGGAACCTGTGTGTGTTTTGTGCTAAACTGAATCGTGTGATTGTTGCTAATCCTGAGTGGCCGGACCCGGGCCAGTGCAAGGACTTTGCTGGCCATTTTCTTATTTTGTTTTGCCATTATGCCTGATGGGCTGTATTTATTTTCATGAACTCTACACTGGTTTATACCATGTAATAAACCAACCGAAAATTTAAAGAGACAGTGTTCTGTGTCTACCTCCATGTGCAGCCTAGTGAGCAGATCAGCCACAATATACAGGTGCTTCTCACAAAATTAGAATAACATCAAAAAGTTAATTTATTTCAGTTCTTCAATCCAAAAAGTGAAACTCGTATATTACAGTATATAGAGTTATAACAAACAGAGTGATCTCTTTCAAGTGTTTATTTCTGTTAATGTTGATGATTATGGCTTACAGCCAAAGAAAACACAAAAGTCATTATCTCAGTAAATTAGAATAATTAACAAAAATCACCTGCAAAGGCTTCCTAAGCATTTAAAAAGGTCCCTTAGTCTGTTTCAGTATGTTCCACAATCATGGGGAAGACTACTGACTTGACAGATGTCCAGAAGGCAGTCATTGACACAC
Organism: Phyllobates terribilis; assembly: GCF_046119375.1. Classification (NCBI taxonomy): domain Eukaryota; kingdom Metazoa; phylum Chordata; class Amphibia; order Anura; family Dendrobatidae; genus Phyllobates; species Phyllobates terribilis. The sequence continues at coordinate 594,684,764 of NW_027362765.1, read as the reverse complement.
TCCACAAGGAGGGTAAGCCACACAAGGTCATTGCTAAAGAAGCTGGATGTTCACAGAGTGCTGTATCCGAGCATATAAATGGAAAGTTGAGTGGAAGGAAAAAGTGTGGTAGAAAAAGGTGCACAAGCAACAGTGATAACCGCAGCCTTGAAAGGATTGTTAAGAAAAGGCCATTCAAAAATTTTGGGGGAGATTCACAAGGATTCGACTGCTGCTGGAGTCATTGTTTCAAGATCCACCACACGTATAGAGGACATGGGCTACAAATGTCGCATTCTTAGTGTCAAGCCACTCATGACCAATAAACAACGCCAGAAGCATCTTGCCTTAGTCAAGGAGAAAACGACACGGACTGATGCTGTTGTCCAATGTGTTCTTTTCAGATGAAAGTAAATTTTGCAATTCATTTGGAAATCAAGGTCCCAGAGGAAGAGTGGAGAGGCACACAATCCATGCTGCTTGAGGTCTTGTGTGAAGTTTCCACAATCAGTAATGGTTTGGGGAGCCATGCCATCTGCTGGTGTAGGTCCACTGTGTTTTATCAAGACCAAAGTCAGCGCAGCTGTCTGCCAGGAAATTTTAGAGCATTTCATGCTTCCCTCTGCCGACAAGCTTTTTGGAGATGGAAATTTAATTCTCCAGCAGGACTTGGCACCTGTCCACACTGGCAAAAATACAAATACCTGGTTTAAAAACAACAGTATCACTGTGCTTGATTGGCCAGCAAACTCGCATGACCTTAACCCCATAGAGAATCTATGGGGTATTGTCAAGAAGAAGATGAGAGACACCAGACCCAACAATGCAGACGAGCTGAAGGCTGCTATCAAAGCAACCTGGGCTTCCATAACACCTCAGCAGTGCCGCAGGTTGGTCGCCTCCATGCCACGCATTGGTGCAGTAATTGATGCAAAAGGAGCCCTGACAAAGTATTGAGTGCATTTACTGAACATACATTTCAGTAGGCCAACATTTCAGATTTTAAAAACATTTTTCAAGCTGTTATAATACATTCGAATTTACTGAGATAATGACTTTTGTGTTTTCATTGGCTGTAAGTCATAATCATCAACATTAACAGAAATAAACACTTGAACTAGATCACTGTTTGTAATGACTCTATATAATATATGAGTTTCACTTTTTGTATTGAGAACTGAAATAAATGAACTTTTTGATGATATTCTAATTTAGTGAGATGCACCTGTATAAAGTTAAAAAGTCCGGCAAATGCTCCCATCGCACAGGCCCTGATGCACGGGGTACTCTCTCAAGGAGGGATAATTTTAAGATGCTGAAGGAGTACCTTGCCGACCGTACCAACGTTCTCTGTGATTCCTCTGTGCCTTATAATTATTGGGTATCCGAGTTGGACACGTGGTGTGAACTGGCTCTCTATGCCGCTAGTGTTTTGTCAAAGCAGGATTTTAGTGCCGCTGGGGAAATTATAACTGATAGGCGCATCCGCCTGTCAACTGAAAATGCTGACAAGCTGACTTTTATAAAAATTAACAAGTGCTGGATTGGGCCAGACTTCTCAATGCCACCGAATGATAGCAGTGTAACATAAACTCAAATACATTGTCTTTTTTTGGGAGGTCTATTCCCATGCACCTTTTCCATAGGTATACGCTTCCTGATTTTGTCTATTTTCTGTTGTCCTCTTCCTTCTCCTCATCCTCATCCTCCACCACCATATCACCAGGGTGACCGTGATGCAACACCCACATAATTTTTTTTAAAGGGTATCCGTAGGAAATGTTTGTTATTCAGTAAGCTCATGGATATCCCCCAGGGGTAAATGTTTTTCAGCCCATGCACTTAGTGCATGGGCATTACAAGTATAGGAGACCTGCTTCTTTATAATGGGAACATTTTTTAATGAGGCCCTCCTCGATGTCTTTTCCAAGGGGCATTGGAGTGTGTCCAAATTTTTGCCAGCCCTTGTAGTCACTGCATATGCAAGAACAGTATATGAGACCTTTATAATGGGAACATTTTTTTAATGAGGCACTCCTCTACGTCTCTTCAAAGGGGTATTAGGATGCGTCGAAAATTTAGGCAGTGGTTGCAGTCACTGCATACACAATAAGTTTATAGCAGAACCGCTCCTTTCTTACGGGAACATTTTGTTACTGAGACCCTCCTCTATGTGTCTTTAAATTGGTATTGGGGTTTTTCCTAAATTTAGGCAGCCGTTGAAGTCACTGCATACGCAATAACTGTATAACAGAACCAATCCTTTATAATGAGAACATTTTATTACTGAGGCCCTTCTCTATGTCTCTTCAAATTGGCATTGGGGTTTTTTCAAAATTTGGGCAGCCCCTGCAGGCACTCCATACGCTATAACACTATAGGAGACCCGCTCCTTAATAATGGGAACAACAAAGCATAGCCAGCTGATGGCCCTCTAACAATAGTGAGGAATGACTGCTGGCCGCCTGATAGCCCTATAAAAATAGGATTTGTGACTTTCATTGTCCGTCCTTCATAAATGAAAGAGAATGTGTCTGATCATGTCTCACACACAACATGTCCAGATAAGGTAGTAAAATGTTAAAATGACATTTACTGTTAAATGTATTTTTCACAGTTTAAAGCAATGCAAAATTGCAAAAATGCATCAAAAATGTTACGTGTGAACATAGGCCAAGGTGTGGAGAATCATTTTTGTTTATGGTTATTTATTTTGCCTTATATACAAGTCATTACCCTGGAAAGCATGTTCCTTAACATTTTTTCCAGGAAAATCCATTTTGGTTTCCTTTTTGTATGTTTTATTGAGAGCCCGTTAAAGTGGCATAATACTCAGACAACATTGTTCACAGCAGTGACCTGGGAGTCAGAGATGCTTCCAGGGGTCTTCCCCATGCTGTTCCCATGTCATTTGAGCACTGTTCCCATTGATTTGGGCAATTTTTAGGCCCCCTGCAGACCTCCGAGGGGAGCCGTCGGAAAAATGTTCGCATTTCCCATAGACTTACATTGGGCTCGTTGCTCAGGTCGAGCACCCGAATATTCCAATGTGCTGGACCCAAGCATCGAGCACCCGAGCATTTTAGTGCTCACCCATCACTAGTCACCATAAGTTTATATTCCGAGACTCTTCTTTCTCTCTGAGATTTGAAGTTACTTTTTAATACCAGTAATTTCATGTCTTTGATGCTGTGATAAAGGGAACAAAAATGCTTGGCTACAGGTAGATCTATTTTTTTTTCTTTTATTGTGTGGCAATGATGATTCATCCTTGTCCTATGTTTTTGCCCTGGGGCTGTCAGAAAAATGCTTTAGTTTCCCATAGACTTACATTGGGCTCATTGCTTGGGTCGAGTACCCAAGCATTCCAATTTGCTTGACCTGAGCAACAAGCACCCAAGCATTTTAGTGCTCGCTCATCACTAGTAAAACATATATTTTTTTCTGTGACAAATGTGATACAGTACACCATATGTCACCTTTTCATTTTATGGTGGTGAAATTCCGCTGTATGCAGAGCTCATACACAGTAAAAAAATCTATTTTTTTCTGTGAGTAACATGATACAGCAGGCTTGATCTGAGTTTGAAATTTTTTGGAGCATACAGTACAGACCAAAAGTTTGGACACACCTTCTCATTTAAAGATTTTTCTGTATTTTCTTGACTATGAAAATTGTACATTCACACTGAAGGCATCAAAACTATGAATTAACACACGTGGAATTATATACTTAACAAAAAAGTGTGAAACAACTGAAAATATGTCTTATATTCTAGGTTCTTCAAAGTAGCCACCTTTTGCTTTGATGACTACTTTGCACACTCTTGCCATTCTCTTGATGAGCTTCAAGCGGTAGTCACCGGAAATGGTCTTCCAACAATCTTGAAGGAGTTCCCAAAGATGCTTAGCACTTGTTGGCCCTTTTGCCTTCACTCTGCGGTCCAGCTCACCCCAAACCATCTCGATTGGGTTCAGGTCTGGTGACTGTGGAGGCCAGGTCATCTGGCATAGCACCCCATCACTCTCCCTCTTGGTCAAATAGCCCTTACACAGCCTGGAGGTGTGTTTGGGGTCATTATCCTGTTAAAAAATAAATGATGGTCCAACTTAACGCAAACCGGATGGAATAGCATGCCGCTGCAAGATGCTGTGGTAGCCATGCTGGTTCAGTATGCCTTCAATTTTGAATAAATCCCCAACAGTGTCACCAGAAAAGCACCCCCACACCATCACACCTCCTCCTCCATGATTCACAGTGGGAACCAGGCATGTAGAGTCCATCCGTTCACCTTTTCTGCGTCGCACAAAGACACGGTGGTTGGAACCAAAGATCTCAAATTTGGACTCATCAGACCAAAGCACATATTTCCACTGGTCTAATGTCCATTTCTTGTGTTCTTTAGCCCAAGCAAGTCTCTTCTGCTTATTGCCTGTCGTTAGCAGTGGTTTCCTAGCAGCTATTTTACCATGAAGGCCTGCTGCACAAAGTCTCCTCTTAACAGTTGTTGAAGAGATGTGTCTGCTGCTAGAACTCTGTGTGGCATTGACCTGGTCTCTAATCAGAGCTGCTGTTAACCTGCGATTTCTGAGGCTGGTGACTCGGATAAACTTATCCTCAGAAGCAGAGGTGACTCTTGGTCTTCCTTCCCTGGGGTGGTCCTCATGTGAGCCAGTTTCTTTGTAGCGCTTGATGGTTTTTGCAACTGCACTTGGGGACACTTTCAAAGTTTTCCCGATTTTTCGGACTGACTGACCTTCATTTCTTAAAGTAATGATGGCCACTCGTTTTTCTTTACTTAGCTGCTTTTTTCTTGTCATAACACAAATTCTCACAGTCTATTCAGTAGGAATATCCACCTGACTTCTGCACAACACAACCAATGGTCCCAACCCCATTTATAAGGCAAGAAATCCCACTTATTAAACCTGACAGGGCACACCTGTGAAGTGAAAACCATTTCTGGTTACTGCAGAAATTTCTTTAAATGAGAAGGTGTGTCCAAACTTTTGGTCTGTACTGTATATTCTATTGTATCCAGGCCTCATCCACAGTAAAAAAAAATACTTTCTTCTGTTACTAATGTGATACAGTAGGGGAGATCACAGATCGAAATTGTTTGTAGCATATATTCTACGTTATACAGGCCTCATCCACAGTAAATAAAATACTTTCTTCTATTACTAACGTGAAACAGTAGAGGAGATCTCAGTTTGAAAGTGTTTGGAGCATATATTCTACGCTATACAGTCCTCATCCACACTAAAAAAATACTTTCCTCTGTTACTAACGTGATACAGCAAGCCATATTTCACTTGGACATTTAGTGCCATTGAAATTCAGGTGTGTGCAGAGCTTGTGCAAAGTAAAAACTCAAATTTTTTGTTGCTAATAGCATGGTCCTACCACACTATCTGAGCAACATGAGTGGGAAAAAGAGTGGTCATGGTGGAAGGGGGAATGTTCAATGTATACGTAGGGTAGGTGGTAATGTTAGTGAAATCACAAGTAGTGAACCAACACTATCAAGTCCTATCCAAAGACAGCTGACAACTTCTGTTACTGGACGGGCTACGCCAATCAATTCCTTTGGCAGCCGCACAGCGATACACCTTGTTGAGTAGGAGCAGAAAAAGCAGGTACTCCAGTGGATGGCAAGCACTGCTTCAGGTGGCCTATCCTCCTCTTCCTCCTCCTCAACATCACACACAGTAAAGTCCACAGAGGTGGCAACCTAATAACCCTTGCTTCCCCCCGCGTCACAACTGTCCAACAGCCCAACTGATTGTAGGGAACCACAGATGGATGAGTCTGCAGAACTGTTCGCACATTCTATGCCATGGGCATCAGAAGTGTACTCCAAAGATTCAGAGTCAAGAGGAGGAAAGCATCTGCACCGATGCCCAATTTTTTTTAGGTTGGATTCAGGGCAGGACGAAGTAGGGTCTGAGCAGCTGCCTGACCCTCATCACTGGACGTTAGCACCCGGAGGGAGGTGATCCTGATGGGACTCAGATACCTGAGGCTCACTCAGACTGTATTGTGCTGTCAGGACAAGAAGAGGAGGAGGGTGACTGTCAGGGCGAGGAATGGGATAACACATTGGATGATGATGAGGTTGTAGATCCCACTTGGTGTGAACCCAGAGGCACGCAGCTGAGTAGCTCATCTGCGGAGGTGGAGGAGGAGGAAGACGAGGAGAGGAGGTTACATTGCGTCCTATGGCACAGATATGGAGTGATGCAGCCGCGACGAGCACTGCATCCTTAGCCACAACTGTGGAAGTTACCAGTACCGGTCACGGGTCTGCAGCTTGCAGGGGCGGCAAAGGTTGCCTAGCCTGAGCCTTTTTTGACACCACAAAGGATGAGCCAACAAGTTATCTTGCAACTTTGCAAGAAATAACTCAGTAGAGGGAAAAAGTGCAATAATTTGACTACTGCATACATGAACTTTCACATGCACAATCAACATGCATTACTCTGGCAATCTCACTGTGATAAAATGCGGACCAGTGGACCTCAACAACCATCAGTCCTCCATCAACCGCATATGCTGCTTCTTCCTTTTCCTCTGTTACCATGAAAAGTATTGTCAGGCTATGTGCCCACGATGCAGAAATGCTCCGGATTTTTCCTGAGCGTTTCTGCATCTACCTGGCAGAAAAAACACATGCGGATTGTACATGCTTTTTTCCTGCCAGGGACATACGGATGTGAAGTGTTCTTCACATGCATTTCCACATGCGGGATGTCAAGCGCTTTCCAAGCGATTTTAGCATCACTTGGAAAGTGCTTGTCAACTTGGTCACACTATATAAATCCATGCAACCAGCATGGATTTATATAGTGTGACCCCAAAGAATTGTTAAAAATAAAAAAATAAATCAATACTTACTTTCCGATGGCCCCCGCAGTCTTGCTTCGTTCCGTCCTGGCTGCCGGCAGATCGCGGTACACTGAAGGACCTGCCATCACATGACTATGACGTCAGCGCAGGTCCTTCAGTCCATCGCGAGCTGCCGGCATGGGAGGAAGAGCGCAGAGGGGGACATCAGAAGGTAAGTATAATATTTATTTTTTATTTTATTCTTTTTTTCACAGGTTCTATGGTACCCGAGTCTGGAGGAGAGTCTCCTGTTCTCCACACCCGGGTACCATCCGCACATTGGAACGTATGGAATGCGCATCTACATATGCAGTGATGTGGAATACATGCGTTCCCATGCAAGTCAATGGTGGCGAAAACGCAGCGCTTCCGCAAAATTAATGGACATGCTGCGTTTTTTTCCGCAATGATAATCCGCAGCGGAAATTTCAGCAGCATGTGCACAGCACATGCGCATTATCATTGGGGAACATGGCAGACCTTCTACCATGCGTTTTTTAAGCATTTCTGCAGCGTCTTTGCCACTGTGGAGACTCTTAAAAAACGCATCGTGGGCACACATCCTCACACGAACTCCAACCGCAGAACCTCGTGTTCTTTACCTGCTCCAGTCAGGCTGAGTGAGAGGCAGTCAGCTGTAACGAAAGTGGACATGCCAGCTGTTTTTAACCAATCTCAGAGAAGGAGCACTCCACAAATTTATCAATCCATCGCAACATCTCCGCCTGCACCTCACTCACGGTCCAGCTGTTTGTCCGGTTCATCGTACTCTGCCCTCTTTCAGCACTGCAGCCAGCCCTCGGTCCCGCAGTTGTGATCACGTAAAAGATTGCTTCCTCCTACATATGACAAAGCTAAGAGGTTGAACTCCACCATCTCCAATCTGTTGTCCACAGAAATGGGTGTGTCAGGCCCTAAGTTTTTTAAATTTGAAGACTCCTGATTGGGTCTCCATCTTCTGGGTTGGCTATAGTGTAAAAGTTGTCGGTCCCCATTATATAAGCTCAACTCTAGTGAAATTGATGCCACTTCGGTGGTGTCTGGCCCTAATTTTTTTAAATGTGAACACTCTTGATTGAGTCTCCATCTGCTGAGTTGGCTGTAGTGGAAGAGGTGTCAGTCCCCATTATACTAGTTCTACTCTATTGAAATTGATGGCACTTTGGTGGTGTCAGGCACTAATTTAGGGAAATGTGAACATTTCTGGTTGGGTCTCCATCTGCTGGGTTGGCTATAGTGGAAGAGGTGTCAGTCCCCATTATAATAGTTATACTGTGAAATTAATTCTTTGGTGCAGATATTGTTGTCACAGGGGTACACATAATAAAATCAAAATTGGTTTAATTATTACCGTGGTATATAAAGCCGGCTACATCTCAGCTTTAAATTCTTTGGTGCAGATACTGTTCTCCACACAGGGGTACACATGATAAAAACAAAATTGGTTTTCTTACTACTGTGGTATATCAAGCAGGCTACATTTCATCTTTTAATCCTTTGGTGCTGATTTTGTTCTCCATACAGGGTATACATTAGTGATGAGCGAGCACTAAATGTGCTCAAGTTAATGGTTCAACGGTTTCTCAAAACCTACCCACATCTGCCAGAGCTGCTTGTGAAAGTATGCTATGTGTGTGCCCTCTTCACAAAGTCAGCTATAGCTTCCACAACCCTGGCAGTGCTTCAGAAGCATTTGTAGCTTCCAGCTCACCGACTGGTGTGCAATTTCACCACTCGTTAGAAATCAACGTTACAGTTGTTTGGAAGGATTTGTGAGCAGCAGAGGGCAGTTGTTGAGTACCAGCTTCCACATGCCCTTTCGAATTCAGGTCAGCCTAAGCACATAAGAGCTGACGAGTGGCCATGGATGTCCGACGTCTGTGCCATCCTCCAAAACTTTGAGGACTCCACCAAGACGGTGAGCAATGATGACGCCATAATTAGCGTCGCCATCCCATTTTTCTGTCTACAGTAACGCTCGCTGCTCACAATTAAAGTGGAGGCATTGCAGGTGGAGCAAAAAACTAAACAGGGTGATTCTACACAGCCCAGTGTCATCTCATCTCAATGCGGATTGGGTGATAATGAGTAGGATGAGAACATGCACAGTAATCCTCTTGGTGAATACAGAGAAGTCTTGGCTGTCTTGGAAGTCTTGATACCCCTCTTCAGTCTGTGGGAAAGCTGCATGAGTTTAGCCTAATGATGTCCTTCAGTGGCCTAAACCATGGCTTTGCTTATGCACGTTATTTCTCAAAATGCATTGCAGATCAGGCCATTGCCCAACTCTGTAGTCATGAAATTCAAGGTGTAAAGATCTTTGTGTGTCGAAGCACCACCAAGAAGTGTGAGCTGATGTTGGACGGGCTGCCATTGATTATGGAACAAGCTGCATTGGAGGAATTTCTGGGAGAAATGAAAGCTGGAGTAGATACGGTTTTCCTCTATGCCAGTCCTTTCATCGAGCTAAAGAATATGGCTGTGGTGAAATACAACTCTCACTGAGAAGCAGTGTCAGACTGAAGAACATTGGGCCCACCAGAGGATTTGATTCTGAGGGCCCACCTTTTCCCCCACTCAAGAGACCCAAAACAGCTGCAAGGTTTGCACTATGAACTCTCCTGAAGGAAAAGCCAGGGCCCATCCGAGGATTCTCCGGTTCTCTGGTGGGCTCTTCCAACCCTGCCGAGAAGCAGCCCTGACTAAGAAAAGTCTGTGTGAAGGTTCCTGGACACTTTATGGCTGCTTTTTTTTTTACTGTGGACTGGCCCCAGCAATTTGGCACCTTGGCAAAGCCCAATTCTGTACTCCCTCTGATATCTAATAAACAGGCAATTCTGGAGAAACTTGCACCTACTACCACTTAGTGTCTTCAGCTCCTTTGTGAGAAACTAATGCTTGGACAGTCAGTCTACCAAATTAAATTCCTGAGATGCAAATTGTGGATGGTTTCGCTTCTCTTCTGGTACTGGGTGCTAATACCAAACCAAGGCGTGTCATAATTCACTGTAAATATTCCTGGCTGGTTTGAGACAAACTCATTCCCACAGAAAAGTATCAATGTCACGGAAGAAGGGGATGTCCGGCGGACAGCACAACACATGGATGAAATTAGAGATAAAGGGGGAAGGAGGGCCCTAGCAGTAGGGAACAAGGGAAGGGACACCTCCTGACACCAATCTGTGTCTGTCCCTAAGCTCCCCCATTGTCCCTATACGGATCCTTTCCCCCGTGCGCAATCAATTGCCTAAGCCCTCGCTGGCCCTGGACTTAACCTGGCTAGTGCACAGGTCAGCGAGACACTAGTCTCACCACTACAATAGGGCAACACAAGGAAGGGAAGACAAATAATGGGAAGATAACACCAAAAAATACACTTATCTCTCCAACAGAAATCTTCTCTGCTGTAATAGCAGCGAAAACCATAGCTTCTCCAGAGACTGGCTCCTTCAAAGAGGTCAGTATAGAATGAACTATAACCGATGGTCAGCTGATGGATCATGTGGCTATTTAAAGTGAGGTGGGCATGGCACCAACCAACATCAGCTGACCATTAACAAAAGGCTGCCAGCAAGAGACATTAACCCTTGCTGGACTAAAATGAAAAAAATACATTTAAACTATACCATAATCAGAGCTGCCATGAATCTCTAAATTATTTGTGATAACCAGCAAGCTAAGGAGATGGTGGCCTCTATCATCATGAAGGAGCTTGCTCATTGTCTGGGAGACTGACCACAGCTACTGTCTACCTTGTGAACATTGTTTTGAAGCTTGGATGACCCAGGGCCGCAGTCCTCTGCATCGGGAGGACGTGTTCCGTCCCAGGGTCCAACTGGTTCCCGGCTTCCACAATATTAACCCAGTGGAATATTAACCCAAACCTGGCCACAAGCACTTGCCCACGTGTCTGTAGTTAGGTGGTCCTTCCCAGTAACTGCATTGGTGAGGGTACGGGTAATGTTCTGGGACCAGTGCTTGTATGAGGCGGGGACAGCACACCGGGAAAATAGGGGCGGCTGGGGACCGAGTACCAAAGGAAGGTGGAAAGGTGGAAAGCTTCCGCCTACATGAGCCTGCAAGGCAAAATTTCTAGTGCAAGCAGTCATGAAATGTGGCAGTTTATATTGTGACCTGTGGGTGGCTGCATATTTTTGCTTGCTTTCCAAGGACTGGGGTAAGGACCACTGAATACTGAGGGACAACTGAGAAATATGCTGACTCCAAGAAAAAAAATCTCCCGGATCTGCACATTCCTCAAACAAGAATCTGCAAAAACAATTATGCATGCTCTCATCTCTCTTGCCTTGACTACTACTCTTGCACCCCTCCAATCTATCCTAAACTGTGCTGGTCGACTAATCCACCTGTCCCCCCGCTGTTCCCCGGCTTCTCCCCTCTGACAATCCCTGCGCTGGTTCCCCGTTGTCCAGAGATTCCAGTTGAAAAGCCTAACTTTGGCATACCAAGCCATCAAAAACCTATCTCCTCCATACATCTGTGACTTAGTCTCCCTGTACTTACCTGCACGCAACATTCCATCCTTACAAGATCTCCTTCTCTACTTCCCTCTTATCTCTCCTTGCTACAATCACATATAAGATTTGTCCCGTGCATCCCCCCTACTGTGGAACTCTGTACCTCTCTGACAAGTGTACAGTAGTACAGTGCAGTAATCCTCGCTCCACCATACTGCTGCATGACCAGCTGTACCCTGACCTACTGTATCCTCACCCATCCCTTGTAGATTGTTTGTGCCCTCATGAGCAGGGTACTCTCTCCTCTTGTACCAATAGGTGACCCCTTTGCACATATAAAGCACCATGGAATAAATGGTGCTATAATAATAAATAATAATTATACTACTTGTACTCTGGGTCAATTGATGGCACTTTCCTGGTATCTGCCCCTAATTTGATGTGTTTTTGGCAGCTTTTGGGCCCATTTGAAGGTGTTGGGTATACATTTGGTTTTGCCTCCCATTGAATCCAATGGGGTTCGGCAATGTTTGGAGAATGTACGATGAATAAATCGGCAAAAATTCAAAATCAGCGATTGTAATTTGAGCCGAATATTGACATATTTGCTCATCTCTAGTCATGCCAGGTGTCACAGATGTATTTTTTGTGGTTAGTAACCAGCATAAGAGTCTCATGGTAGGACTTCTAGATCTACAGGTGCTTCTCACTAAATTATAATATCATCAAAAAGTTAATTTATTTCAGTTCTTCAATACAAAAAGTGAAACTCATATATTATAGAGTCATTACAAACAGAGTGATCTATTTCAAGTGTTTATTTCTGTTAATGTTGATGATTATGGCTTACAGCCAATGAAAACACAAAAGTCATTATCTCAGTAAATTAGAATACTTTATAACACCAGCTTGAAAAATGTTTTTAAAATCCGAAATGTTGGCCTACTGAAGTCTATGTTCAGTAAATGCACTCAATACTTGGTAGGGGCTCCTTTTGCACCAATTACTGCATCAATGTGGCGTGGCATGGAGGTGATCAGCCTGTGGCACTGTTGAGGTGTTATGGAAGTCCAGGATGCTGTGATGGCAGCCTTCAGCTCGTCTGCATTGTTGGGTCTGGTGTCTCTTATCTTCCTCTTGACAATACCTTATAGATTCTCTATGGGGTTAAGGTCATGCAAGTTTGCTGGCCAATTAAGCACAGATATATATGTTGTTATTTAAACCAGGTATTGGTACTTTTGGCAGTGTGGACAGGTGCCAAGTCCTGCTGGAGAATGAAATTTCCATCTCCAAAAAGCTTGTCGGCAGAAGGAAGCATGAAGTGCTCTAAAATTTCCTGGTAGACGGCTACACTGACCTTGGTCTTGATAAAACACAGTGAACCTACACCAGCAGATGACATGGCTCCCCAAGCCATCACTGATTGTGGAAACTTTTCACTATACCTCAAGCAGCTTGGATTGTGTGCCTCTCCACTCTTCCTCCAGACTCTGGGACCTTGATTTTCAAATGAAAATTGGAACTCTGGGACCTTGTGGTGTGTGTCAATGACTGCCTTCTGGACATCTGTCAAGTCAGCAGTCTTCGCCATGATTGTAGAACCTACTGAAACAGACTAAGGGACCTTTGTAAACGCTTAGGAAGCATTTGCAGGGGTTTTTTGCTAATTATTTTAATTTACTGAGATAATGACTTTTGTGTTTTCATTGGCTGTAAGCCATAATCATCAACATTAACAGAAATAAACACTTGAAATAGATCACTGTGTAATATATGAGTTTCACTTTTTGTATTGAAGAACTGAAATAAATGAACTTTCTGATGATATTCTAATTTAGTGAGATGCACCTGTATGTATTTCATCTAACACAAGTAGATTTTCAGTATCACTACCACCAATGCCTGACAGTAGAGAAGCACTACATGATTCTACATGTCTGAATGTGATGTTGTTACAGTCTTCTATTCTTTAGGCATGTAGTATAGCAATCTGTCACTGCTTACATGAGTGACTTCTCAGAATATTCTAGTTGGATATGAGCTGATTCATGCAGATGCTCCATGTAAGCCTGCCTGATCCACTATCAGTGTTATCACCTGCTAATCCTGATGTCAGTCACAGAATATAAGTGTCATAAACAATCGATCAGAAATGACATTTTGGAGCTAAAAACTACCTCTATTTCTTCATCTCCCTGCCTTTTCTTTGGCGTTACATCTTGGTGCCAATGACTGACTGATAGTAACCATAGCAATATCTACAAAGAGAATAGGTCCGCTTGACCATGAGCAGAGGCAATCTTCAGAGCCTTGTCAATTATTTTCATTTTCAATGCCAAAAGCTGATCTTTTAGCCCTTTTTATTCATAATTGTTACTTTGTATTGTAGCCAGTAACTTTAAATAATCATTCAGTGATATAAGCCAGCATCAGGTGCTGTATAATGCATAACCGATGTGATCCAAGGAAGGCGTATACGTAAATGTTCTCTCAAGCTCTGTTTCCAAAAATATGATTACTTCTTTTTTATAAACAACAGTAAATTGTTTATGACAAAATTAGACATTGGTGCTTCAGAGTACGGTGTGATAACGCTAATCTAAATTGGTTGGCATTGAATCGCACACAATCTGTTCTCTGCTGAAAATGATTTCTTCTTAGTGATATGCAATAGTTTAGTATAATAGATATACTTTATACCAGATACATTTTAAATAATTATGTCATTGGATTGAAAATGGTTACAAAAAAACTAAATTTATTATGAAACTACATTGGGATCCATTGAATTAAAGGAGTTGTCTACTACTTATACAATTTATAAATGAAGTAGTCCATCTTGTAAAATCAAAATAAGAGAGTTACACACCTCCCGTACCGGCCCTTTACATGCAATGTTGACATCAATTTTCCCAGGGCTCGCAACTATATTGTTATACCACGCAAGCCCTGCAGTCAATAATTTCTTCCTCTTGTCCGAGTTTCGTCCAAGGTAACAAATAGCTCATCAGCCCAAAAGCAACTACTGATTGGCTGCAGGGCTCACAAGGCATATCAATGTCCCTGGAGACCCAGTGCCGAAATTGGTGGAATGGTGCCCGTATGGGAGCTGAGCATCTGTTCTTTTTATTACAGAAGAGGGACAACTTAATTTACAAATGGGTTGTCCAGGTAGTTGGCAATCCCTTTAAGTGAACGCTCAAAACATAATGTATAATATCACTCATTGTTTACATTTATTCTGATGACCATCAAAAAAGTGGGAAGGGCAACCTCTTTAAGCTGACATCATGGCTGACACTTCGGTAACAGTTTCAAGAAACCATTTATCATTATTATACATGTTCACACTGTTATGTGGGCACTATATGATACTGTTATGCTTTCACTCCAAGGTACCAATCTGTAGGCATTATGTGGCAGCATTATGTGAACACGGAACTGTATAGTACCATTATCTAGACACCTTATTGAATTGTTATTGTTATTGAACGTGGTAAAATTATTGTTTTAATTCCATCGAAAAATAGCACTGGACCCCACCCAAGCGCTTCAAGAGCTTGTTTTGGCCTGACTGTAATTCCTGACATCTGTAAATTGTTTGTTCTTTCACATGATAAGCAGTACTTTGGAGAAATGTATGTCAGAGCACTCCATAAGAATTCACCTTCAATTCCACTGGCTGCAACATATTCAGGGAGCGAAGTCTGCCTTATTACAGTACAGATGGAAACACAGATAGAAGTGCAAGACCCCCATTAGTCTTGTTCCCATGCTGCGGCAAGATATTTCATTGTAAAGTACACATTGCAAAAAGGAATCAGACTATCATTCTTATCAACTTTGCGTTTTACAGTTTACTTTATCTACTAACACTGAAGTCAATGAAAATCCTTTAAAGGCATTCTAGAAATAAAACTGTGGAAAATACGGAAAAGATAAGGCAGTTGTCTATGCATTCATATTTTTTTCAAACCATTTCATTTTGCCCCGGTGACTGAACATTTTCCTTACTTTCTTGCTAATTAACTCTGATTATAAAATACTAATTGTCCATTTATTGCTGACTATTTTAGCATTTGTCACTGTCAGCCACGATGGGGAGGATGCGCTGTGTATCAGCTTGTATTTTGTATTGCAGAAAGGATGTCTAGACATGGAATTAGTTTAAATGCAAATCATTAATATATGATGTTCATGCCACTCTACTCTGAAACCAGCAGGTTTAACATCTTTTAATTATGTCATATCCAAAGGAAATATGTGCGAATAACTTTCTGCTATTATCTCTGGGCCTTGCCCCACCACAGTAACAGGCATCACAGAGCAGTAATTCGGTGGTCTTGTGTAATTCTGGCAATTGTGGTACTATGAAGGCCGCGATCTTAAGGGTTAACTTTTGTCTTGGATTCTTGCTATTAATCCTGGGCAGGGATGCTCTTTATTTCATGATCCTGAATGCCAGTTCCCTGATGTCAGTTGAGCTTGTCTAGTCCACTTACCTGCAATATGCTCCTGTGGTGCTGTTTTGATTATTCTGTTTTCTGACCTTGGCCTATATTTTGACCACCGGGTTGCAATTCACTCAGTGACTTTGATCTTTTGGTAATGACCTCGCTGGACAACCCTTCTTGCCACCGGATTGCTCCACTGACCAGCAGTCTTCTCCCAGGTATCACTGTGTAAGATTACATCCCAGTACAAGCGTTAAAGGGTGAGGTACAGGGCAATCCATAGAATCTGGTGGTCAAAGTGACTAGCGCTAAGCCTGTTGATCACAAAGATTCTGGAAAGGATGAAATGCTGGGGAAAAAAATATAGAAAACACTGTGAGTGTGTACAGGTTTTAAAAAAGATGAATGCTTATTTATCACACTCACCTTTCTGGGTTGTGCATTTAGGCACAACTCTAAACATCGTTTAAATACCACAGGCATTCCTTCACTAGTAGCTGCCGTTCCAGTAGACCGTGTAGGTAATTATTCCTTTCCAAATAATTCCTTGCCACTTGGGTATATAATGATAATTGCAGAGAATAGGAGTTCTGGCATGCGCCTCCGTTTCAGAGGGAGTCCCCAAAATGAGTCTTAATACATCAATGAGGTGTCTTTGGTCTATGTAATCCCACTTGTTTGAGAAATGATCCCCTGCACTGGTCCAGTTGCTGCAGGGGGTGTCTGCTCTGACCTTATAAGCCTTATAAGGCTTATAGAAGCGAGCACTAAAATGCTCGGATACTCGTTGCTCGGGTCAAGCAAATTGGAATAGTCGAGTGCTTGACCTGAGCAACGAGCCCAATGTAATTCTATGGGAAACTCGAGCATTTTTCAGGCGACTCCCCCCGGTGGCCTACAGAGGGCCTAAAAATTGCCAAATCGATGGAAACAGTGCTCAAATGACATGGGAACAGCATTGGGAAGACCCCTGGAAGTATTTCTGACTCCCAGGTCACTGCTGTCAACAACGTTGTCAGAAGTATTACGCCACTTTTATGGACTCACAATAAAACATACAAAAACAAATCCAAAATGGATTTTCCTGGGAAATATGTTAAGGAACATCCTTTCCAGGGTAATGATATGTATATAAGGCAAAATAAATAACCAAAGCCAAAAATACTCCTCCACACCTTTGGCTATGTTCACACGTAGCGTTTTTTTGATGTGTTTTTGCACTTTTGCATTTCTTTCAACCAAGACAAATGCATTCACTGGGAAATGTAATTTTAACATTTTACAACCTTATCTGGCCGGTGTGTGACGCATCATCAGACACATGCATACAGTGCTGAAAAGACATGGGAACAGCTTGGGGAAGACCTCTGGAAGCATCTCTGACTCCCAGGTCACTGCCTAAAAGTGTGCCCATAAGTGATCCTTGGCACATGCAAAGATGCCTCCCGCCATGCACCTGTCATTGCAGACTTGCAACAATTAACTTCCACGTCCTCATCCCAGTGCAGCGTTCAGTTGTCCCTACCCCATTCCTTGAAATGCAAGCGCAAGTATGCAGCCACCCACCCACAGGCTGCAATACTATGCTGCCAAATTTTTGACAGCTGCTTTCACTTGAAATGTGGCCTTTTCGGCCTGTGGAGGCGGAAGCTGTCCACAATCTTATTGTGGTGGTGACCGGGTATCCATACTCGGTCCCCAGCCGTCACTATTTGTCCCTGTGTCGTCTCCGCCTTCCACAAGCATGGGTCCCACAACATTACCCGTGCCCTCCCCAGTGAACTAACTGGGAAGGACCGCCTACCCACAAACACGTGGTCAAGTGAATGTGGCCAGGGACGGTCCACAGCTTTTTTTGCTGAGTTGTATTTCACCACAGCCATAATCTTTAGCTTGGTGAAAGGACTTGGGAAACCATATCTACTCCAGCGGTCATTTCTCCCAGGAAGTCCTCTAAAGCTGCTAACACTTGAAATGTGGCCTTTTAGGCTCATGGAGGTGGAAGCTTTTCATAACCTCATGCCGGCGGCGGCCAGGTGCCCATACTCGGTCCCCTGCCGCCACTATTTCTCCCGGTGTCATCTCCGCCTTCCACAAGCATTGGTCCCACAACATTACCCGTGCCTTCCCCAGTGCACTTACTGGAAAGGATTGCCTTATCAAAAACACGTGGTCAAGTGAATGTGGCCAGGGATGGTATGGAGCCAGGCAACAGCTTTTTTCGCTGAGTTGTATTTCACCACAGCCATATTCTTTAGCTTGGTGAAAGGACTTGGGAAACCATATCTACTCCAGCTGTCATTTTTCCCAGGAAGTCCTCTTAGGCTGCGTGCCCACTATGCGTTTTTCAAGCATTTTTGCCGTGGAATTTCTGCAGCGAAAATGCTTAAAAAACTCTTGGTAATACGTGCCCCATGGTCTCCAATGATAATCCGAATGTACTGTGCACATGCTGCGGAAATTTCCGCTGTGGATCATCATTGCGGAAAAATACGCAGCATGTACATTAATTTTGCTGACACGCAGCGTAATTGCTGTCATTGACTTGCATTGAAACGCATATTATCCATCTGAGAGCACATTTGCACACACGGATAATATGCATTTCTATGTGCGGATGGTACCTGGGTTTGGAGAAGAGGAGACTCTCCTCCAGACCCAGGTACCATAGAACCTGTTAAAAAAAGAATTTTAAATAATAAATAAAGATTATACTTACCTTCTAATGGGCCCCGGCCTCCTCAGTGATGCGTCCGGTCTCTTGTATGGGTCGCAGTGGTGTGAGGACCTGCCATGACGTCATTTAGTCATGTGACAGGTCACGCGACAGCTGACATCGGAAGTCGCGTGACCTGTCACATGACTCAATGACGTCATCGGAGGTGCTTTTACACCACCGCGACCCATACAACAGACCAGATGGAGTGGAGAAAATACCGGGGGCCATCGGAAGGTAAGTATAATCTTTTTTTTTTATTTTTTACCATTTTATTCTTTTTTTTTAACTATTACTTGGTCACACTATATAAATCCATGCCGGTTGCATGGATTTATCTAGTGTGACCAAGTTGTCAAGCACTTTTCCAAGTGATGCTAAAATCGCTTGGAAAAGCGCTTGATAACCCACATGCAGAAATGCATGCGAAAACGCTTGACAAACGCTTCTACCTGGCAGGAAAAACGCATGTAAAATCCGCATGCGTTTTTCCTGCCAGGGAGAAGCGGAAAAGATATGCAGCATTTCTGCATCGTGGGCACATAGCCTAAAGCTTCTTTCACTTGAAATGCGGCCTTTTAGGCTCATGGAGGCGGAAGCTTTTCATAACCTCATGCAGGCGACGGCCGGGTATCCATACTTGGTCCCCAGCCGCCACTATTTCTCCTGGTATCGTCTCCGCCTTCCACAAGCACGGGTCCCACAACATTACCCATGCTCTCCCCAGTGCACTTACTGGGAAGGACCACCTAACCACAAACACGTAGTCAAGTGAATGTGGCCAGGGACGGTACGGAGCCAGTCCACAGCTTTTTTTGCTAAGTTGTATTTCACCACAGTCATATTCTTTAGCTTGGTGAAAGGACTTGGGAAACCATATCTACTGCTGCTGTCATTTCTCCCAGGAAGTCCTCTAAAGCTGCTTTCACTTGAAATGTGGCCTTTTAGGCTCATGGAGGCGAAAGCTTTTCACAACCTCATGCCTTCGGCGGACGGGTGTCAATACTTGGTCCCCAGCCGCTACTATTTCTCCTGGTATCGTCTCCACCTTCCACAAGCATGGGTCCTACAACAATACCCGTGCAATCTCCAGTGCACTTAATGGGAAGGACCGCCTAACCACAGACATATGGACAGGTAAATGTGGTCAGGGACGGTACGGAGCCAGTCCACAGCTTTTTTTGCTGAGAGTTGTATTTCACCACAGCCATATTCTTTAGCTCGGTGAAAGGACTGGCATAGAGGGAAACCATATCTACTCTGGGTGTCATTTCTCCCAGGAATTCCTCTAATGCAGCTTGTTGCAGAAGCAATGGCATCCCATCCAACATCAGCTCGCACTTGTCGATGGTGCTTTGACACACAAACATCTTTCTTTGCGCATTTAATTTCATGACTACAGAGTTGGGCAATGGCCTGATCTGCAATGCGGTTTGAGAAATAACATGCATAAGCACGTCCGATCAACATTAAAAAAGCAGCCATAGAGTGTCCCAGAACCTTCCCCCACACTTTACTTAGCCAGGGCTGCTTCTCAGCAGGGTTGGACGGGCCCACCAGAGAACCAGAGACTCCTCCGGTGGGCCCTGGCTTCTCCTTCAGGAGAGTTCATAGTGCCGACGTGAGGCCATGATGATGATAGAGGCCACCATCTGCTTAGTTTTCTGTTACTTGGAATGCAAGTGCAAGTATGCAGCCAGCCACTCACTCACCCACCCACAGGGCGCAATACTAAACTACCAGATTTCTGAGCAGCTGCTTGCACTTGAAATGTGGCCTTTTATGCTGGTGAAGGCAGAAGCTTTTCACAAAATCATGCCAGCGGCGGCCAGGTGTCCATACTCGGTCCCCAGCTGCCACTATTTCTCCCGGTGTTGTCTCCACTTTCCACAAGCACGAGTCCCACAACATTACCCGTGCCCCCTCCAGTGAACTTACTGGGAAGGACCGCCTACCCACAAACACGTGGTCAAGTGAATGTGGCCAGGGACGGTATGGAGCCAGTCCACAGCTTTTTTTGCTGAGTTGTATTTCACCACAGCCATATTCTTCAGCTTGGTGAAAGGACTTGGGAAACCATATCTACTCCAGCGGTCATTTCTCCCAGTCCACTAAAGCTGCTTTCACTTGAAATGTGGCCTTTGAGGCTCGTGGAGGCGGAAGCTTTTCACAACCTCATGCCTCATGTCCTTACTTGGTTTCCAGCCGCCACTTTTTCTCCCGGTGTTGTCTCCGCCTTCTACAAGCGCGGGTCCCTGAACATTACTGTTGGTACTTTTCTGTGGGAATCTGCTTGCCTCCTACTAGCCTGGAATATTTCCAGTAAACTATGGTACTAGCACTGCCCCCAGTACCAGTAGCGAAGCCATCCCCAATTTCCTTCTCAGGAATTTTATTTGGCAGACTGAGTGGCTGCCCAAATACATTAGTTTCTCACAAAGGAGCTGAAGATAGAGTGGCAGTAGGTGCAAGTTTCTCCAGCCTGTTAGATATCAGAGCGTGAACGGCAGCACATTGGATCAGTGGTTAGCACTGAAGCCTTGCAGCACTTGGATCCTGGGTTCAAATCCCAGCAAGGACAACATCTGCAAGGATTTTGTATGTTCTCCACGTGTTTGCGTGGGTTTCCATCTCAGTAAAAAAGAAGCCATACTGTGTACGGGAACCTTCCCACACACTTTACTTAGCCAGGACTGCTTCTCGGCAGGGTTGAACGGTCCCACTAGTGTGCCCTGGCTTCTACATCAGGAGAGTTCATGATAGCGCTAACTTTGCAGCTGCTATATGGCTCTTGAGCGGGTGAGAAGGTTAGCCCTCAGAATCAAATCCTCTGGTGGGCCCAATGTTTTTCAATCTGAAACAGCTTCTCAGTGGGAATTGTATTTCGCCACAGCCATATTCTTTAGCTCGGTGAAAGGACTGGCATAGAGGGAAATGGTATCTACCCTGGCTGTCATTTCTCCGTCACCAGGTTCCGCCCATTGTCACACACGACCATGCCTGGTTGTATGTTCAGCAGTGAGAGCCACAGATCAGGCTGCTGTGTTACTGCTTTCCAAAACTCTGCAGCGCTGGTGGTTTGTCACCTAAGCATTAAGTATGGTATCTTCAGCACAGCCTGTTGCCGCTTGGCCAAGGCAGTGCTGCAGTGCTTTCAGCTTGTGACTGATGTGGTCATTTCGGAGATGGAGGAGGAGGCACAGGAGCTGAACAATATGATTACATTGAGGTTACATTGGCGGCTCTGTTTTTTATACTAAAGAAAGATCCTACTGTTTGTTTGTTTTTTACGTTATTTTTTAAGACAAATGCATTCACAGGGAAATGTCATTTTAACATTTTACAACCTTATCTGGTAATGTGTTGTGTGACACATCATCAGACACATCCTGTTTCATTTATGATGGAGGGACTCTGAAAGTCACAAAGCATATTTTTATAGGGCCATCAGGCAGCCCTTACTATTCTAAAAAAGCCAGCAGTCGACCCTCGCTATTGTTAGAGAGCCATCAGCCGGCTATGCTTTGTTGTTCCCATTATGAACAAGTAGGTCTCCTATACTGTTATTGCATATGCAGTGACTGCAAGGGCTGCCAAAAATTTGGGCGCGACCCAATACCCCTTTGAAGAGACATACAGGAGGGTCTCAGTAAAAAAATGTTCTCATTATAAAGGAGCGGGTCTCCTATAGTGGTAATGCCCATGCTGTGACTGTAAGGGCTGCCAAAATTTGGGAAAAACTCCACTAAGAATTTAAAGACACATAGAGCAGGGCCACAGTAATGAGTACGACATGTTCCTATTAGAAAGGAGAGAGTCTGTTACACAGTTATAGGGTATGCAGTGAGTCCAACGGCTGTCCAAATTTAGGAAAAACCCCACTAAGAATTTAAAGACACATAGAGTAGGGCCACAGTAACGAGTACGACATGTTCCTATTAGAAAGGAGAGAGTCTGTTACACAGTTATAGGGTATGCAGTGAGTCCAACGGCTGTCCAAATTTAGGAAAAACCCCACTAAGAATTTAAATACACATAGAGCAGGGCCACAGTAACGAGTATGACATGTTCCCATTAGAAAGGAGAGAGTCTGCTATGCATTTGTAGGGTATGCAGTGAGTCCAACGGCTGACCAAATTTAGGAAAAATCCCACTAAAAATTTAAAGACACATAGAGCAGGGCCACAGTAACAACAAATTCCCATTAGAAAGGGGAGGGTCTCCCATAGTGTTGGCCTATGCAGTAAATGCAAGGGCTGTCAAAAATTGGGAGGCACTCCAATGCCCCATGGAAGAGACGTACAGGGCCTCATGAAAAAATGTTCCTATTATTAGGAAGTAAGTCTCCCATAGTGTTGGCCTATGCAGTGAATGCAAGGGCTGCCAAAAATTGTGAGGCACTCCAATGCCCCTTGGAAGAGATTTAGAGGGCCTCATAAAAAAAATGTTCCCATTAGAAAGGAGCAGGTCTCCTATACTTGTAATGCCCATGCGCGAAGTGTATGGGTTGACAAACATTTACCCCTGGGGGGTATACATGAACATACTGTATAAACTATTTTTTTTACTGGCATCATAAACCCCCTTTAAAAAAATTATGTGGGTGTTGCATCACGGACCACGGTCACCCTGGTGATATGGTGGTGGAGGATGAGGATGAGGAGAAGGATGAGGACAAGAGCAAATAGCCAAAATCAGGAAGCATATACCCATGTGTGGGTGTGAAAAGGTGCATGGGAATACAACACCCAAAAAAAGACACTGGATTTGAGTTTATGTTATGCTGCTATCATTCGGTGGTGTTGAGAAGTCTGGCCCAATCAAGCCCTTGTTAATTTTTATAAGAGTCAGTCTGTCAGCATTTTCAGTTGACAGGCGGATGTGCTTATCAGTTATAATTCCACCAGTGGCACTAAAAACCCACTCTGATAAAAAGCTGGCGGCAGGGTAGGCCAGGACCTCCAAGGCGTAGAGAGCCAGTTCATTCCACGTATCCACCTTGGATACCCAATAATTATAAGGCACAGAAGAATCACGGAGGATGTTGGTACGATCGGCAAGGTACTCCCTCAGCATCTTCCCAAACTTTGCACTCCTTGTGAGAGTACCCCGCGCTTGTGCGATGGGAGGGGCTGATAAAATACTCCCCGAACTTTGACAGTGTTCCCCTGCCTCTGCTGGATTGGATTTGTGTATCTCTCATCCGTAGTCCTTGGTTGTCCAACCAACTATGACCTCTGCCGCCAGCGTTCTGAGATGGAAATTTTTTTAATAGTTATGCAACAAGGGCCTTCTGGTACTGCCCCTTTTTTGTAGACCTGTCTGCCTCAGGAATAAGAGATATAAAGTTCTCCTTGCAGTGTGGGTCTAGAAGTGTCACCAACCAGTAATGACTGTCACTCAAAATTTTGAGAACGCGAGGATCATGGGAAAGGCAGCGTAACATAAACTCAGCCATGCGTGCCAGACTGCTAACAGGCAAGACTACCGTGTCCTCACCAAGAGGACGAGTGACCATGCTCTCCTCCTCCTCCTCTCTGTCCTCAGGCCATCCACGCTGAACAGACAGTATGACAGTTGTGCAGGTAGTATCGTCTACAGCGCAGGAAACTAGGTCCTGTTTTTCCTCCTCCTCCTCCTCTTCCTCATTGTCACCCAATCCATGTTGGGATGAGATGAGGCTGGTCTGTGTGCAATCACACTGTATGGTTCCTTGCTCCATCTCATCGTGCTCCTCCTGCAATGCATCCTCTTTGATCATGAGCAGAGAGCGTTTCAGAAGACATAGAAGCGGGATGGTGATGCTATTTATGGCATCATCGCCGCTCACCACCTTGGTGGAGTCCTCAAAGTTTTGGAGGATGGTACATATGTCTGACATCCATATCCACTCCTGAGGTCTTATGTGTGGAGTCTGAACTGAATACCGACGGCCTTGTTGATGCTGGTACTCAACAACTGCCCTCTTCTGCTCACATATCCTTCCTAACATCTGCAGTGTAGAATTCCAATGCGTGGTGACATCACACACCAGTCGGTGAGCCGGAAGCTGCAAACGCTGCTGAAGCACGGCAAGGGCGGCAGAAGCTGTAGCTGACTTTCTAAAATGGGCACACAGGTGGCATACTTTGACAAGCAGATCTGGCAGCTCTGGGTAGGATTTGAGAAATTGCTGAACCACGAGGTTAAGCACATGGGCCAGGCATTGTACGTGTGTGAGCTCGCCTCGCCTCAGAGCTGCCACCAGGTTCTGGCCATTCTCATACATGACCATGCCTGGCTGTAGGTTCAGCGGTGTGAGCCACAGATCTGTCTGCTCTTTCAGAGCTGTCCACAACTTTTCACCATTGTGCGGTTTGTCACCTAAGTTTATTATCTTCAACACAGCCTGTTGCCGCTTGGCCAAGGCAGTGCTGCAGTGCATCCAGCTTGTGACTGATGTTGTCATTTTGGAGATGGAGGCTGAAGAGGAGGAGGAGGCTAAGGAGGATGAGGTGCAGGAGCTGTAGACTGTGGGGGCAACTCTGATTGACCTAGGGCCTGCGATCCTTGGCGTCGGGAGGACGTGTTCCGTCCCAAGGTCCGACTGGGTCCCGGCTTCCACTATGTTAACCCAGTGTGCCGTCAGCGAGATTTACCATCCTTGCCCACAAGCACTTGTCCACGTGTCCGTGGTTAGGTGGACTTTCCAGGTAACTGTGTTGTTGACGGCACGGCTAATGTTTTGGGACACGTGCTTGTGTAATTCGGGGATGGCACACTGGGAGAAATAATGGCGGCTGGGGACTGAGTACCAAGAAACGGCCGCCGCCATCAGCTTGCTGAATGCTTCCATCTCCATGAACCTAAAAGGTAACATTTCTACCACAAGCAGTCTCGAAATGTGGGAATTTAGTAGTGTGGCCGGTGGGGCTTTGGCTGCGTATTTGCGCTTGCGTTCCAAGGACAGGGGTATGGACAACTGAACGCAGCGCTGGGACAAGGACGTGGACATGCTTCCTGATGCTGCTACTTGAGAGTGTGCAATGACATGTGCAGGGCAGGAGGCATCTTCGCATGCACCATGGACAGGGGATTGGATTGCATGCACAACAGCGGAAAAAACAGTGATGCCTCCCGCAGACACAGTTCCTGGACCCCGGGGTTCGGCCCACAAAGTCGGGTGCTTTGCTGCCATGTGCCTGATCATGCTGGTGGTGGTCAGGCTGGTTGTTTTGCCACCACTGCTGATGCTAGCCTGGCAGGTGCTACAAATGGCCTTCTTGGAGTTATCGACAGAGTCTTTAAAAAACAACCAGACTCGCGAAGACCTAAGAGTTGTACTGGCAACTTCCTTCGTGTTGGTGTTACGGGGAACGGTTGCCTGCCTTCTTTCTGCTGCCACCACGCTGCTTCTTCCTGCCTGTTGGGGTGCTCTGCCTCCCTCTCACTGTGTGCTGCTGTCCTCGCTTTGCATGTCCTCCTGCCAGGTTGGGTCAGTTACTATATCATCCACCACCTCATCTTCAACTTCCGCACTCTGGTCCTCCTCCTGACTTTCTGGCAATTGTGTCTCATCATCGTCCACCTCTTGTGACACTTTCCAACCGTCGCCTTTGTGTGACCGTGGCTGCTCAAATATTTGTGCATCGATACATGCGATCTCCTCTTGCCCCGCTTCAAGTGGACTGGGCTAGAGACCCGAATCTATAAATGGAAAAGTGAACAGCTCTTTGGAGTGTCCAAGTGTGGGATCAGTTGTCTCCAGGCACTCGGCATGGTGGGAGGAAGGAAGTTCAGGGTGAGGAATATGCGGTCCAGACTCACAGATACTGAGACTTGACCGTGTGGAAGAGAAGGTGCAGGTGGTGGTGGATAAGTGACTGGAAGCATTATCTGCTATCCAACCAATAACCTTTTCACACTGCTCTGTGTTCAATAGTAGTGTTCTGCGGTCCCCTATTAATTGGGACAGGAAGGTCGAGCGAGAAGATGTGGGTGTTTATGGTGGCACAATTTCAGCTTGCCCACGGCCTCGGCCTCTGCATGCACCATCATGATCACGACCAGTTCCCCATGCCTTGCCCATTTTAGATGGAGGGCAATATCTTCCACGCTCACTAAAAATGACTGAATTTGGAGCGAGCTTATATGTGATCCTTGTGACGGACAAACCACAGTTTTAAATACCTGGCCTGTAGGTAACTGTTTTGAACAGCAAACTAGTGTCAATTGCTTCACTGACACACTGAAACAAATTTTTAATGAGGTCAGAAATGGCAGTATTTTCTGAAAACGTATATATGATTCGTGTGACGGACAAACCACAGTTTTAAATACCTGGCCTGTAGGTAACTATTTTGAGCAGCAATCTGGTGTCAATTGCTTCACTGACACACTGAAATACGTTTTTAATGGAGGCCAGAAATGGCAGTATTTTCTGAAAACGTATATGTGATCCGTGTGACGGACAAACTACAGTTTTAAATAGCTGGATTTTTAGAGCAGTAAAATGGAAAGCACCAGGCTGTATTCTGCAGTGCCAACAAGCAAATGGCGCAGAACAACGGTGTTCTCTGGATTGCTTTTTAAGCAAATAATGAGGATTAAGATCGAAAAATAAATTATTCCTGGCCCCTGAGACCTGGGCCTATTTCTAGAAATATCTAACAGCAGCAGCAGACAAACCTGGAATGGAGCCTCTTGTGCTTTGTTCACTGCAGTCTGCTATATACCTTGCTTGCCTGCTTATATACACTACCTGCCTGATATCTCTGCAGATGGATTAGTCCTCAGAGGGACTGTTTGTTGAGATGGATATGTGTCTCTATTATACTTTGGTACACCTACACTAACTAGAAACAAGCAAATCTCTCCCTAGCTCAGCAGCACCTCTCCCTACACTGTCTGATTCCGGAGTGACTGTGACGAGCATGGCGGCGCCAGGTCTGATATAGACCTGATGACGCTGTGCGGCCAGACAATCACTGTAATGCCAAAACCAGCATGGCTACGGCATTACAGTGAGTGGCAGGCAATCCCTGCATGTTCATTGGCTCTGTAATGAGCGCTAAACATGTAGGGAGTAGTGATGAGCGAGCACTAAAATGCTCGGGTACTCGTTGCTCTGGTCGAGCAAATTGGAATACTCGGGTGATCGACCCGAGCAATGAGCCCAATGTAAATCTATGGGATACTCGAGCATTTTTTAGGTGGCTCCCCCCGGCGGTCTGCAGAGGGCCTAAAAATTGCCCAAATCAATGGGAACAGTGCTCAAATGACATGGGAACAGCATGGGGGAGACGCCTGGAAGCATCTCTGACTTCCAGGTCATCTTCTAAAAGTGTGCCCATCATAAGTGATCTTTGGCGCATGCGAAGATGCCTCCCGCCATGCACCTGTCGTTGCAGACTTGCAACAATCACCGTCCACGTCCTTGTCCCAATGCAGCGTTCTGTTGTCCCTACCCCATTCCTTGGAATGCAAGCGCAAGTATGCAGGCAGTCAGCCACCCACCCACCCACAGGCTGCAATACTATACTGCCAAATTATTGACAGCTGCTTGCACTTGAAATGTGGCCTATTAAGCTCGTGGAGGCGGAAGCTTTTCACAACCTCATGTCGGCGGCGGCCGGGTGTCCATACTCGGTCCCCAGCCGCCACTATATTTCCCGGAATCGCCTCCGCCTTCCCCAAGCACGGGTCCCACAACATTACCCGTGCCCTCCCCAGTGCACTTACTGGGAAGAACAGCCTAACCACAAACACATGGACAGGTGAATGTGGCCAGGGACGGTACGAAGCCAGTACACAACTTTTTTTTGCTGAGAGTTGTATTTAGCTTGGTGAAAGGACTGGCATAGAGGGAAACCCTATCTACCCTGCATGTTATTTCTCACAGGAAGTCCTGTAATGCAGCTTGTTGCAGAAGCAATGGCAGCCCGTCCAACATCAAGTCGTCCTTGTCGGTGGTCCTTTAACACACACACATTTTTCTTTGCGCATTTAATTTTTTGAATACAGAGTTGGACAATGGCCTGATCTGTAATGCGGTTTGAGAAATAACATGCATAAGCATGGCCGATCCACAATAAAAAAGCAGCCATAGAGTGTCCGGGAACCTTTCCACACACTTTTCTTAGCCAGGACTGCTTTTCGGCAGGGTTGGACGAAGAATCCTCTGGTGTGCCTAGGCTTCTACCTCAGGAAAGTTCATGATAGCGCTAACTTTGCAGCTGCTATGGGGCTCTTGAGTGAGGGAGAAAGGTTAGCCATCAGAATCAAATCCTCTGGTGGGCACAATGTTTTTCAATCTGAATCAGCTTCTCAGTGGGAGTTGTATTTCAACTTGTGGTAGAGGTCACAGTTCCTTGGACAACCAAGGAGTACAGGTGATGGACACACAAATACAATGCAGCAGAGTCAGGGAACACTGTCAAAGGTGTGGGACAGTTTTCTCAGAGCCTCCCAGTGCCCTGGCCCTGATGCGCGGGGTACTCTGACAAGGAGGGAAAAGTTTTGGAAGATGCTGAGGGAGTACCTTGGTGACCGTACCAACATCCTCCGTGATTCCTCTGTGCTTTATAAATATTGGGTATCCAAGCTGGACACGTGGAGTGAACTGGCTCTCTACGCCTTGGAGGTCCTGGCCTGCCCTGTCATTAGCGTTTTGTCAGAGTGGGTTTTTAGTTCTGCCGGGGTCATTATAACTGAAAATGCTGAAAAGCTGACTCATCAAAATGAACAAGGGCTGAATTTGCCCAGACTTCTCAATACCACCGGATGATAACAGGGGAACATAAAGTCAAATCCAGTGACTTTTTTTGGGGGGGGTCTATACCCATGCACCTCTTCACACCCAGACATGGGTATACGCTTCCTAATTTTGTCTATTTTCTGTTGTGATATGGTGCTGGAGGATGAGGAGAATGAGACGGAGGAAAACAAGGGTGACAGCAGGGTCGGTCGGGCCTGGCGGGAAATCGTGAAATTTCCCGGTGGGCCCCGATATGAGAGTGAGAAAATTGGTGGTGGGGGCCTTTTAAAAGTACAGCTGAAGCAAATGTAGCGCGCACGCACGGCACATTTATTGGTGACAGCTGGTCTGCAGTGACGTGCATGCTGCATACAGTACTTACCACGTGAGCCCCTGACACTAAGAGGATGGATTCTTTCTAGGCGGTGACACGCACTGCGCTCTGCTTTCCCGCTGGCTGACAGACTGTGGTGTGGTGTCAGGTGACACTGACGTGGACGCCGCTCTCTTCTGGCCTCTGATACGCCGCTGCCGTGCTCTGCAGTGCTTTCTCTCTGCTCCGGGGCCGTCCTATGATACGCCGGCGCCACCGAACCCGACGTCTCGCTCTGCTCTCCCTGCGCCCGGACTTCTGATACTGTCCCATCCGGGTTCCGTATCTGCCCTGGCCTGCTCCCCTGTAGTAATACCGGCTCCCGAACAGGTGGTGGCACCTGAGCACCGCCCCCTTCTCTCCTGCTCTGACTCTGGGCTTTTTTATACCGGCACTGGGGCTGGATATGTGAACGGTGACCGTCCTCTACAGTTCAACTCTGGAACCTGGCCTGGAATTGGAAACAAGGCTGCAGGCATACAGCTCTCACTGCTTCAATTTCAAGTCAAGAGCACCGGGCCAAATATTCAATAACGTTTTTATGGGTGAGTCATATGCCTGTGTGTGTGTTTATATGCCTGTGTGTGTATATGCCTGTGTGTATACAGTGTGTGTGTATATGCATGTGTGTGTATATGCCTGTGTGTGTACAGTGTGTGTGTATATGCCTGCGTGTGTGTATATGCCTGTGTGTGTGTATATGCCTGTGTGTGTGTATATGCCTGCGTGTGTGTGTATATGCCTGCGTGTATATGCCTGTGTGTGCATATGCCTGCGTGTGTGTGTATATGCCTGCGTGTATATGCCTGTGTGTGTATATGCCTGCGTGTGTGTGTATGCCTGCGTGTATATGCCTGTGTGTGTGTATATGCCTGCGTGTATATGCCTGCGTGTGTGTATATGCCTGCATGTGTGTGTGTATATGCCTGCGTGTGTGTGTGTATATGCCTGTGTGTGTACAGTGTGTGTGTATATGCCTGCGTGTGTGTGTGTATATGCCTGTGTGTGTACAGTGTGTGTGTATATGCCTGCATGCGTGTGTGTGTGTATATGCCTGCATGTATTTGTGTGTATGTATTTGAGTGCCTGCATGTCTATGTGTGTATATGTGTCTTCACACGTGTGTGCGTGCTTCCCTGCATGTCTGCATTTTTGTGTGTGATTGTCTGAGTGTGTCTGAGCATGACTGCGTGTGCATTTCTGTGTGTGCTTGCCTGTGTGTGTACGTGTCCCCATTTCTGTGAGTATGTGTATCTGCGTGTGTATATTAGGGCTCTTTCACATGTCCTGATATTTATGGGACTGGAGATATCCGTGTCCATCTGTGTGTCATCCATGTGACACATACCGGTGCTTGGGAATCAGTGTACAGTTAGCGCTGTTCCCAAGAGCCGTGTGCTGAGCGCTGCCCTCATCATAGATCCCTGCCGGTGCTGCGATCAGCAGCAGCAGGGTCAATGATGAGAGTAGTAGTCTACTCCCGCCATGTCCAACTGTAAAAATAGGAATAAAATAAAAAAATCCTTATACTCACCTCTCCTAAGTGTCACCCGCTGTAATCCGTGCGAGCGCTCACGTCAATGAGAATGACTCCTGCAGCGAGCGGGCCCGGGAGCTGCGCTCAGTGATTGACAGGGCACCCCTTGTTGAGCGCAGCTCCGGGGCCCACTCGCTGCAGGAGTCGTTATCCTCGGCGTGAGCGCTCGCACGGATTACAGCGGGTGACACTTAGAGAGGTGAGTATAAGGATTTTTTTTATTTTATTCCTATTTTTACAGTTGGACATGGCGGGAGTAGACTACTACTCTCATCATTGACCCTGCTGCTGCTGATCGCAGCGCCGGCAGGGATCTATGATGAGAGCAGCGTTCAGCACCCGGTGCTTGGGAAGAGCGCTCTCATCAGTGTGCGGAACGTTTTGCGGGAGGTGCAGCAGGTAAAAACATTCATTTGAATGTGTCTACGTGTGTAAGGTGCCCCAGTGAGGTAGTCGTGGGCGAGCTGTAGCCCCCTCTCGCTATGGCACCCTACAAACAATACGTGTCCTCCCTCTGAAGTGTGGCTGTGTATGTGGTGCTCTTCACTTTCTTCAAGCCATCCAATCGCGGCTGTCTCCAGGCATTTCTCTTCTGGGACCAGGGCAGCAATAAATTCAGAGGACACGAGGTTCTTAACCAGAACTTGAACTTTACTTGGGGAACAGGAATATATACAATATTTACAGGCAGATATAATGGATAAGGCCCGACAGGCTATCATCTGTCTCACAGGCGCTGGCAACATCTTCAGCCCTGGTTCCCTCTTTAAGTGAAGCATCTCTGTGACTCTATCTCTAGCCCAAGAGACTCTTCTGTAATGCTGACAGTGACCTGGATCCGATCTCTCCCCCACATCTTAGCCTGGAGTCCTATTTGTCTTCCTCTGCTTCCTGAAGACTAGAAGTGCCCCGGGTCCTCACTACCTTTGATGAGTTTCTCCGGCCGGCTAACAGGACTCGTGCTCTTGTGTAGGGAGACTCGCACACTGGGGATCCCACTGTCTGAGGGTATGGAGCTCCCGTCTACCCTAGCAGCCACTATAGTCAGGCTGCCCGAACGATTCACTGTACTATCTCTTACTGAGTGACTCCTCCTGCTTTCTGGAAACTTAAGCAGGAATTTTCCCAAAGTGCCCACCCTCGGTGAGCTGTCATCACACAGCATTAACTCATCACTGCCTGTAACCCTGCTAGCAGACTCAACCTGACATCTGCACCCAGGACAGTGGCATCTTGTGGCTGTTTACAGGTACTGCAGCCCACAATGAATTATGCCAGGAACAAGCTCTATATCACTCAAGGCTTGATCCGGGCACTAAGTTCCCCCTTTACTCTACTGACTGGACCACTAAAGCTAACCCCTTAGCTTGGTCTACCAACAGTTCAGAGAGGTCTGACTTCAGGAACACTTCCTTTAACTATCTCAGTACCAAGGGAAGGCTACGCCCTTCCCCACTATTACATTCCCCGACACTTTAATGTTAGTCGTCCCCGACCACACTAAACAATAAACACAAATCAGCAGCCATGACATTATATCACATTACTAAATTTTACTAAAGCATTTTAGCAAACGACTGGTCCTGAGGTCATCTTCTTGGATGGAAGACCGGCCCTTCTCGGTTAAGGGCCCCGGAATAGCAATTCAGGACAGTCCATTATCAACTTTTCAGAGGTACCGGTCCTTCTTGGTAAGTACCCTGGAAACGCAGTGTCCATGTCCATATTTTTAAGGCAGGCCAACACCTCAATAGCCCCCAACCTCCTTCGAGGGCTGCATTCCGAGGCACACAGTCACAGGTAACACCCTGTGAGTCTCTTTCTTCTTGGCCCTAGTGGGGGGTCACCGGTTCTTCCCGCTAGGCCGCAAGTCTCTTAGATTTGGAGGATATCCATCCTCAAGGTGTGCCTCAGCATTGTAAATTCCAGCAGAAAAAGGCGCAACAAGCGCAACAAAAAATAAAAATAAAAGTAAAAACAAAAAGAGCAGCTCTCTTAGGTACACAACTTTTGGTGCTGCTTAAGGCCTTCCTGGCCTGGGAGGTAAGGGAACAGTCCTCCATTTTCTTTTTTATTTTTTTTTAATTCAACTCCTTATGGGGCATTCCGCCCCCATTGGGTAACAGTCCCAAAAGGAAAACAGGACCACCGCTGATGGGTCTTAAAAAGGAAAGTAGAAGGTCAACGGACCTTTCAGCTCACCACCTCATTTCTTCTGGGCCTCCTTCCTTTCTTTCATTAAGGCGGTCCATGCTTCAGAAGAAGGTGGCTTCCTCCACCTCCAGGGCTGGTCAGGATATCGGCTACGCCCGGGGTCCTCGTCCGAGGATGTAGCGCTGCCACAGCCGACCTGTGTAGGGCCGTAGCTAGTCACTGTGAAGCTGTGGACTTCTTGACTGACAGCAGCCTGAGCCCTTTCGACGGCTCCTCGCTTAACCACCTCAGCCCCTTCTGGGTGTTTGGTTGTTGAACCTACATCAGGCGCCTCACTGGGAGAGTCGGCTCTGCTGCAACTCGAGAAATCCTCCTCCTCCCTACCGTCGACATCTCCCCGCTGCTGGTTTCTAGATTCCTCCTCCTGCGGGACGCCGGCCTTGGGAGGGGGCAAGAATCCTCCAGGGGCTTCCCTAGCCCGACGCTGCCGAGCCTCCCTCTCAGCTCTTCGCCGGAAGACCTGCCTGTCCTTCTCCAGGACGTCCTCCCACTTATATGGACGGGTGACCGCAGCCGCGTACCACCCCCTTGCACATTCGCATTTCACAAAATAGACAATTTCCCCCTCATGCAGGTTGTGGAGGCGGTCGGGCAGGTACTCACGCTTGACGGCTTCTCGGCTGACAAACACCTCATGCCCGGTCCATTCTTCCTCTAGGAACCCGTACCCCTCGCGGATACGGAACTCCATGACCCGCCCCCGGGTCTGGGAGTCCTCCACTGACTCCCTCCGCGCCGCGTTGGACCCCTCCAGCCAGCCTCTCAGGAAGGTGTTGGTCCACCGCCCCTGCTCTCGCAAGGTCATCGGAGGGTCGCGGGTAGCCCATTTCGGACTTCCGGGCTTGGTGTACCGCTCTGCCAAGGGGGAATGTAGGGCCTCCAAGGCCAACGACCAAAAATTCTCCCGCGGGGCCTTTCTTTTAGGGGGCTTCTCTTCCGCTCCGCCCCCTGAGGGCCTGGGGGCCTCTGTTGCCGCCAAAGCTGCTGGGGCAGATCCTGCAGGGGTGACCGGCCGCTGGGGCATGGACCGCTCACCTTCTCTAAGCTCCGCTGCAACTATTGCTCCGGCCCAACCGGGATGTTCTCCTCCCTCAGCCGAGGGGGACGACTTCTCCGGCATCCGGCTCCAGCACCACACGCGAAGCTCGTGAACTAGCAGGCCCAGCTCCGGATCAGGCCTAGTGGCCCACTGGACAGCCACTGGGGGTAATGGCAACGGTTCGCGGGCAGCGCCAGCCGGCGAACGGCTTCCAGCCGCGGCCCCTGGGGTGGTAATCTGCAGGGGTTCCTCTTCTCCACCTGTCTCACGCACGTTGTTAGGTTCTGGGGCTGCCATCCTCTCAGGACGTCCGCTGCCGTACCTCCTTCTCCTTGCATGTTGGGCAGAAAATGGCGCCGGTCGCTTACTGGTGACGCGCGTCCTGCGCGTCCAGCTCCGTCTCTTCCTAGGCCGGCCTTCTGACGCGACCGCCGCGTCACTTGTCACTCTCGGCCGATCCACCTTCGGCCACGCCCCTTTTCTGTGCGCGCTGATACTCACGGGGCCAGACTTCACTTTACGCCGCGCCCTCTTCCTCACTGGACGTCCCATCCTGGGACGCATCTCCACTGCTGGGCCCATCCTTCTTCGGGCCGGAAATCGTAGGGGCCGGACATCTTTTCGCGCTCTCCGGCGCCGTCCACTCCCACGATAGGCGGTTCTTCTCCCAGACCTTACCGCCATTGTCACCATCTTGGAATCCATGCTTCGGGCCGCCATCTTGGGCCGCATGCCTTCCAACACTTTCTCCTCAGTGTTCTGCGTCGGCTCTTCCCCGCTTTCTTCATGCGAGGAGCTCGCATCCTGCCGACTACGCCAAATGTAAGGTGGCCCAGCGAGGTAGTCGTGGGCGAGCTGTAGACCTCTCTCGCTATGGCACCCTACAGACAATACGTGTCCTCCCTCTGAAGTGTGGCTGTGTATGTGGTGCTCTTCACTTACTTCAAGCCATCCGATCGCGGCTGTCTCCAGGCATTTCTCTTCTGGGACCAGGGCAGCAATAAATTCAGAGGACACGAGGTTCTTAACCAGAACTTGAACTTTACTTGGGGAAGAGGAATATATACAATATTTACAGCCAGATATAAAGGATAAGGCCCGACAGGCTATCATCTCTCTCACAGGCGCTGGCAACATCTTCAGCCCTGGTTCCCTCTTTAAGTGAAGCATCTCTGTGACTCTATCTCTAGCCCAAGAGACTCTTCTGTAATGCTGACAGTGACCTGGATCCGATCTCTCCCCCACATCTTAGCCTGGAGTCCTATTTGTCTTCCTTTGCTTCCTGCAGACTAGAAGTGCCCCGGGTCCTCACTACCTTTGATGAGTTTCTCCGGCCGGCTATCAGGACTCGTGCTCTTGTGTAGGGAGACTTGCACACTGGGGATCCCACTGTCTGAGGGTATGGAGCTCCCATCTACCCTAGCAGCCACTATAGTCAGGCTGCCCGAACGATTCACTGTACTATCTCTTACTGAGTGACTCCTCCTGCTTTCTGGAAACTCAAGCAGGAATTTTCCCAAAGTGCCCACCCTCGGTGAGCTGTCATCACACAGCATTAACTCATCACTGCCTGTAACCCTGCTAGCAGACTCAACCTGACATCTGCACCCAGGACAGTGGCATCTTGTGGCTGTTTACAGGTACTGCAGCCCACAATGAATTATGCCAGGAACAAGCTCTATATCACTCAAGGCTTGATCCGGGCACTAAGTTCCCCCTTTACTCTACTGACTGGACGACTAAAGCTAACCCCTTAGCTTGGTCTACCAACAGTTCAGAGAGGCCTGACTTCAGGAACACTTCCTTTAACTATCTCAGTACCAAGGGAAGGCTACGCCCTTCCCCACTATTACACGTGTACCAATGTCTCTGGTACATGTGGAAACTGTCACCGCACGTACTGACGTGTGAAAGAGCCCTTAGTATGTGTCTGTGTGCGCTTGTTTTCGTGTGTGTAAGTGCGCTTCTGCATGTCTGTGTGCTCTTCCGAAGATTTATTGTATTTGGAGAGAGATGGGAGAGAAATTTTAGGAGACAGAATGGGGAGATGTGTGAAGAAACTGTATGGTGAACCAGAGGAGGGGTGGGAATGAGTGCAGGAACAGAATGGGGAAGGGGGATGTGTGAGGAAACAGTATGGAGAGTGGGGGAATAGTGTGAGGAGACAGTATGGAGGGAGAAAAGTGTGAGGTGACACAGCACCGAGACTAGGTAGTGTGGGGGAAGGTATGGAGATGCGGCAGTATGGGGGAAACAGTGTGAGGGCACAGAAAGGGGGGGACAGTATGCTGAGGAGGGGGAGTGTGATGAAGGGGCACAGTATAGAGACTGGGCAGTATAGGGGGGACACAGTGTGAGAGGACAATGTGAACAGGGGGCCTAGTATGGTAAGGAGAGGACAGTGTGGAGAGCAGGTACCATAAGAGAGGTAGAGTGTATGTCATGTTTTGTGCAGGGAGCATTGTAAGAGTTAGGTTTATTCAGGGGCTCAGTGTAGATATTTTTATTCAGGAGCATTATAATGACACTGCTATCTTTCAGGGCATCGTGTGGGGATGTGCTGCAGAAGACCGGAGAAGATGGAAGACTGCAGAGACGAGCTGTGGATGAGAAAAGTCATCATGGAGTCTGGACAAGAGGAAGAAAAGAAAGAGAACAACTCTAATCAGAGAAGTCGTCTCAGGTAAGATACCTGGATGTAAATGTTCATTTGTGATCCTGCCTATGTCTCATCAGTACTGTGGTTCCTGTATGGTCCGCAGTCTGATGATGACTGATAACAACTCCCAGTATCTCTATTGTTAATTACATACTGGGAGTTGTAGGTTTATGCAATACAAAGACATATGGGGCTGACCTGACATTATAATTGATGGTGGTTCAGATGATGTATTCATGTACTGATGCGTTTGTGCGCGTCTGCGTATCTGGAATAATATGTATTTTTGTAAGATGCGTGTATGTAACAGTGCATTGTGGTGTGTAATAGCATTCATATGCTTGAGGCACCTTTACTAAATCTTTTAGGTGTCTTTCACATGTGTTAGGGAATTCCATTTGTCTTTCCACATTTAGGAACAGACAAGTGAAATTTGCTAACCTTATCATAACTGTCACCATTGGGATGTGCTTGTATGGAGCGGGTTCAGCTGAGCCTGCTCCATACCGGGCAGATGTCGGCTGTGTTACATAGTCGGTGTCTGCCTGTAACAGCAGTGATCAGAGCTCGCCTTGATTGCTGCTGTTTTGAGTATTTAAGTGCCCTTGTCAATCACTGACAGCGGCATTTAGATAGCACAATGGCCGGTGCATGCAGTCACCTGTTCCGTTCAGCCCCCTGTGACGCAGTTGCAGGTTGCTGATGGGTTGCCAGTAGTGCTGAGTGAGCGTGGTCGGATAAGAGACATTACAGTTACCGTGAACTACAAAGTAGGCGTGCTGCAATAACGTCCGGCACCTTGATTGTGACACTTCCATGGAGCCCAACCTCAGGCTGAGCTTCATTGAATGACTAACATGGCAGCAGCACCTGGCAACTAGTGCTGAGCGAGCATGGTCGGATAAGGTGTGATCCCAGCATGCTAGGGTGTTATCCGAGTGTCTTGTAGTGCTCTGCTACTATGCTGGGATCACACCTTATCCGACCATACTCGCTCAGCACTAGTTGCCAGGTGCTGCTGCCATGTTAGTCACTTTGTAGTTCGCGGTGACTGTAATGTCTCCCTCCTTGCACCGACCCTATGACAGGAAGCGAGTGGCAGCAGGGAGAATAAAATGTAATTTTCTCCGTGTAGCCAATGCTTTTCCAATAAGCCATCTAACCAGGCTTTAAACCCTATTTACCTGCAGATTACCCCTATATCTGCAGATAAATAGCGTTTTTCAAGGTGACAAGTTACCATTAAAGGGACGGAATGACTGTTCGAACAAAGTCCTGCCGCTTGGTGCTCCACAGCGAGGCCAATCATGTAATTATAGTACATTATAGAAAAGCATAACAAGTAATAAAACCATTTATGGTGGGCTGTAGTGTGGGCCCCTAGAGTCAGTTCACCTGGTGGGCCCTAGGCACCCCAGTCCGACCCTGGGTGACAGTGATGCAGCACCCACATAATTTTTTAAGGGTGTTTAGGATGCCCGTAGGAATTTTTTTTTAGAGGCCTGTATGTTATACAGTATGTTCATGTGCACCCCCCAGGGGTAAATGTTTTTCAGCCCATGCAATTAGTGCATGGGCATTACCAGTATAGGAGACCTACTCCTTAACAATGGTAACAATTTTTTTTAATGAGGACGCTCTCTACGTCTCTTCAAAGGGGTATTGGAGTGCGTCCAATTTTTTGGCAGCCCTTTCAGTCACATTACCACTATAGGAGACCCAAACCCTAATTATGGGAACAATTTTCTTAATGAGGACCTCCTCGACGTCTCTTCAAAGGAGTATTGGAGTGCGCACTAATTTTTGGCAGCCCTTACTGTCACTGTATGGGCATTACCACTATAGAAGACCCACTTCTTAATAATGGGAATAATTTTTTTAATGAGGACCTCCTCTAAATCTCCACAAATGGGTATTGGAGTGCATCCAAATTTTTGGAAGCTTTTCAACTTGCTGCATACGTAATAAAAGTATAGGAGACCCACTCCTTAATAATGGAAACAAAAAAGCAAAGCTGGCTGATGGACCTTTAACAATATTCAGGGACGACTGCTGGCCCTCTAACAATAGGAAGGGCCACCTGGTGGCTTTGTAAAAATAGGCTTTGTGACTTTCACAGTCCCTCCTTCATAAGTGAAACAGGATGTGTCTGATTACGTCTCACACACCACATGGCCAGATAAGGTAGTAAAATTACATTTACCGATGAATGTATTTTTCACCGTTGAAAGCAATGCAAAAGTGCAAAAACGCTACGTGTGAACATGGCCCAAGATGTAGAGGAGCATTATTGTTTTGGGTTATTTATTTTGTGTTTTATACAAGTCATTACCCTGGCAAGAATGTTCCTTAACATTTTTTCCAGGATAATCCATTTTGGTTTCGTTTTTATATGTTTATTGTGAGTCAGTAAAAGTGGCATAATACTCTGACAACATTATTTACAGTAATGACCTGGCAGTCAGAGATGCTTCCAGGGGTTTCCACATTCTTTTCCCATATAATTTTAGCATTGTACCCATCGATATGGCCAATTTTTAGGCCCCCTCCAGAACTCCGGCGGGGGGGTTATCATGCTTGTGTTTTCCATTGATTTACATTGGGCTCGCTGCTCGGGTTCGAGCACCCGAGCATTATGATTTGCTCGACCTGAGCAATGAGTGCCTGAGCATTTTAGTGCTCGCTCATCACTAGTGTGCATATAGCATTAAAGTTAATTGGTAAATTTCACAGAAACTGGATAATTTGTTTATTGGGCGGCAGAGATTATAGTTAATGGGGGTCCAGTGCTGTT
Source organism: Phyllobates terribilis (assembly GCF_046119375.1). Lineage (NCBI taxonomy): Eukaryota > Metazoa > Chordata > Amphibia > Anura > Dendrobatidae > Phyllobates > Phyllobates terribilis. The sequence continues at coordinate 594,644,894 of NW_027362765.1, read as the reverse complement.
TATCACTTCATATTTTGATTATTGCATGGCTAATAGCATGTTAATGGTGGGGCACATACAGGTGCATCTCACAAAATTAGAATATCATCAAAATGTTAATTTATTTCAGTTCTTCAATACAAAAAGTGAAACTCATATATTATATAGAGTCATTACAAACAGAGTGATCTATTTCAAGTGTTTATTTCTGTTAATGTTGATGATTATGGCTTACAGCTAATGAAAACACAAAAGTCATTATCTTAGAAGATTAAAATAATTAACAAAAACCACCTGCAAAGGCTTCCTAAGCATTTAAAAAGGTCCATTAGTCTGTTTCAGTAGGCTCTACAATCATGGGGAAGACTGCTGATTTAACAGATGTCCACAAGGAAGTCATTGACACACTCCACAAGGTCCCAGAGTTCCAATTTTCATTTGGAAATCAAAGTTCCAGAATTTGGAGGAAGAGTGGAGAGGCACACAATCCAAGCTGCTTGAGGTCTAGTGTGAAGTTTCCACAATCAGTGATGGTTTGGGGAGCCATGTCATCTGCTGGTGTAGGTCCACTGTGTTTTATCAAGACCAAAGTCAGCGCAGCTGTCTACCAGGAAATTTTAGAGCACATCATGCTTCCCTCTGCCGACAAGCTTTTTGGCGATGGAAATTTCATTCTACAGCAGGACTTGGCACCTGTCCACACTGCCAAAAGTACCAATACCTGGTTTAAAAACAACAGTATCACTGTGCATGATTGGCCAGAAAACTCACCTGACCTTAACCCCATAGAGAATCTATCGGGTATTGTCAAGAGGAAGATGAGAGATACCAGACCCAACAATGCAGACGAGCTGAAGGCTGCTATTAAAGCAACCTGGGCTTTCATAACACCTTAGCAGTGCCACAGGCTGATCTCCTCCATGCCACGCCACATTGATGCAGTAATTGATGCAAAAGGAGTATCGATCAAGTATTGAGTGTATTTACTGAACATACATTTCAGTAGGCCAACATTTCGGATTTTAAAAACATTTTTCAAGCTGTTATAAATTATTCTAATCTACTGAGATAATGACTTTTGTGTTTTCATTGGCTGTAAGCCATAATCATCAACATTAACAGATATAAACACTTGAAATTGATCAATCTGTTTGTAATGACTCTATATAATATACAGTGGGGGAAATAAGTATTTGATCCCTAGCTGCTTTTGTAAGTTTGCCCACTGAGAAAGACATGAACAGTCTATAATTTTAAGGGTAGGCTAATTTTATCATTGAGAGATAGAATATCCAATAAAAAATCAAGAACATCACATTGTATAAATTATATATTTTTTTTTGCATTTTGTAGTGAGAAATAAGTATTTGATTCCTCTGGCAAACAACACTTAATACCTGGTCCACTCCTCTTTGCAGATCTTCTCTAAATCATTAAGATTTTGAGGCTGTTGCTTGGCAACTCGGAGCTTCAACTCCCTCTATAAGTTTGCTATTGGATTAAGGTCTGGAGACTGGCTAGGACACTCCATGACCTTACTGTGCTTCTATTTGAGCCACTCCTATGTTGCCTTGGCTGTATGTTTTGGGTCATTGTCTTGCTGGAAGACCCAGCCGCGATCCATCTTCATTGCTCTTACTGAGGGAAGGAGTTGTTGGCCAAAATCTCGTGATAAAATACCCCATCCATCTTCCCTTCAGTACAGTGCAGTCGTCTTGTCCCCTTTGCAGATAACCACCCCCAAAGTATAATGTTTCCCCCACCATGCTTCACGGTTGGGACGATGTTTTTAGGGTTGTACTCATCCTTCTTCTTCCCCCAAACATGGTGAGTTGAGTTAATGCCAAAGAGCTAAATTTTTGTCTCATCTGACCACAGCATCTTCTCCCAATAACTCACAGAATCATCCAGGTGTTCATTGGCAAACTTCAGATGGGCCTGCACATGTGCCTTCTTGAGCAGGGGGACCTTGCGGGCACTGCAGGATTTTAAACCTGTAAGGAGTAATGTGTTACCAGTGGTTTTCTTGGTGACTGTGGTCCCAGCAGCCTTGAGATAATTAACAAGTTCCCCCCATGTAGTTTTAGGCTGATCTCTCACCTTCTTCATGATCGAGGATACCCCACGAGGTGAGATTTTGCATGGGGTCCCAGATCGATGTCAATTAACAGTCGTTTTGTATTTCTTACATTTTCTTACTATTGCGCCAACAGTTGTCTCCTTCTCACCCAGCGTCTTACTTATGTTTTACTTATGTTTTTTAGCCCATTCCAGCTTTGTGCAGGTCTATGATCTTGTCCCTGACATCCTTAGACAGCTCTTTGGTCTTGCCCATGTTGTAGAGGTTAGAGTCTGACTGATTAATTGAGTCTGTGGACAGGAGTCTTTTATACAGGTGACTATGCAAGACAGCTGTCTTTAATGCAGGTAACGAGTTGATTAGGAGCGTCTAACTTGGCTGTAGGAGCCAGAACTCATAATGGTTTGTAGGGGATCAAATACTTATTTCTCATTGCAAAATGCAAATAAATGTGTCTAATTTATACAATGTGATTTTCTTGATTTTTTTTTGGGATATTCTATCTCTCAATGTTAACATTAACCTACCCTTAAAATGATAGACTTTTCATGTCTTTTTCAGTGGGCAAACTTACAAAAATATCAAGGGATCAAATACTTATTTCGCCCACTGTACAAGTTTCACTTTTTGCATTGAAGAACTGAAATAAATCAACTTTTTGATGATATTCTAATTTTGTGAGATGCACCTGTATCTGTATTCAGGGGCGCAGTGCGAGGGAGACACATGTATCTATACAATATATGTGACCCTGTTATTTTTAGGGCTGCAATGATCATTGTGACAAGATGAGTCGTGGCTGGGAGATGTCGACATGAAGGTCTGTCCAGATGGAGAGGGAACAACAAAAAATTACTCAGATGAGACGTCAGCGGTAAGTACCTGGATGTAATTATTATTCTGTATCTGTATTGTATAAGTTGGAGTGATAATGTTATTTGTAAAATCCCTTAGGCTGCATTCTCACATTCATGTTATATGTCCGTGTGCTGCCAGATTTTTTTTTTTATCGGACAGCACACGGACTCATAAAGTTTTATAGATCCATTCACAGATCAGTGAAAATCACGGATTTCAGAATGAGATCAGTGAGGGTCAGAGAATGTTCTGTATTGATCCGATTTTGAGGATCAGAATAGGACATGCTCAATGCGTCTGTAAAAGTGAGCAGCACACTGACACTGCACATGGATATAGGAATATAGTCTTATTATGAATAGCACAGTTCCTAAGTATATAGTGTACTCACTTATTTTGTATAGCGCTGTACTTAGTTACATAGATAGCTACATATTTTCCTCTTTTAATATGTATAAGTATAACATTGTCCCTTATGTACCATCCTCTCTAGTTTTGTATGGGGCAGTCCCTTATTAAATAGCTTCTTCTGCTGTTATGTACAGTGCTGTCCCTTACATAGTATAGCATGTATCAGCCGTTGACCCGATGACCTACTGTATCTATCAGAAAAGAAGCTTTTCCATGCTCCATCAGCAGTCATTGCATTATATATCTAACATGAGAGGATATGTAATAAAAATACAGGGCTCTATTTAACCCAATATGCAAGAGATAGACCTGTACGTAACAAGAGAGGGCACTGTGTAATAAGGGATGGTACTATACATATTAAAGGAGACTAAGCAAGATTTAATATTTTGTTGAACAACCTTTTGAGGCAATCACTGCAATCAAACGATTTCTGTAACTGTCAATGAGACTTCTGCACCTCTCGACAGGTATTTTGGCCCACTCCTCATGAGCAAACTGCTCCAGTTGTCTCATGTTTGAAGGTTGCCTTTTCCAGATGGCATGTTTCAGCTCTTTCCAAAGGTGCTCAATAGGATTTAGGTCAGGGCTCATAGAAGGCCACTTCAGAATAGTCCAATGTTTTCCTCTTAGCCATTCTTGGGTGTTTTTTGCTGTGTGTTTTGGGTCAATATCCTGTTGCAAGACCCATGACCTGCGACTGAGACCAAGTTTTCTGACACTGGGCAGCACATTTCTCTCTAGAATTCCTTGATAGTCTTGAGATTTCATTACACCCTGCACAGATTCAAGACACCCTGTGCCAGATGCAGCAAAGCAGCCCCAGAACATAACAGAGCCTCTTCCATGTTTCACAGTAGGGACAGTATTCTTTTCTTGATATGCTTTATTTTTCCATCTGTGAACATAGAGCTGATGTGCCTTGCCAAAAACTTCCATTTTTGTCTCATCTGTCCATAGAACATTCTCCCAGAAGCTTTGTGGCTTGTCAACATGTAGTTTGGCAAATTCCAGTCTGGCTTTTTTATGATTCTTTTTTCAACAATGGTGTTCTCCTTGGTCGTCTCCCATGAAGTCCACTTTGGATCAAACAACGACGGATGGTGCGATCTGACACTGATGTTCCTTGATCTTGAAGTTCACCTTTAATCTCTTTAAAAGTTATCCTGGGCTCTTTTGTTACCATTCATATTATCCATCTCTTTGATTTGTCATCAATTTTCCTCTTGCGGCCATGTCCAGGGAGGTTGGCTACAGTCTCATGGATCTTAAATTTCTGTATAATATGTGCAACTGTAGTCACAGGAACATAGAGCTGCTTGGAGATGGTCTTATAACCTTTACCTTTAACATGCTTGTGTATAATTTTCTTTCTAATCTCCTGAGACAACTCTTTCCTTTGCTTCCTCTGGTCCATGTTGAGTGTGGTACACACCATGTCACGAAACAGCACAGTGAGTATCTGTAGCCCTATTTATAGGCCCACTGACTGATTACCAGATTGTAGACACATGTGATGCTAATTAGTGGGCACAACTTGATTTAACATGTCCCTTTTATCACATTATTTTCAGAGGTTGCATCATTTCTGTCCAGGCCTATTTCATGAGTTACATTTTTTTAAAAATTCTGTGGAAGCAGGGTTGAAAAGCAATGTCTGACTTTCATTTGTTCATTTCCATAGATTTTTAATTTATTATTACTTTTGTCAGATTCAAGTTATTTCTGTGACCATTGTGGGTTTTACTTTCATTAAACGAGGGGTACCAACAATTTTGACCACGTGTGTATATGTACCAAATGTCCAGCTGGGAGTTTTTATGTAGGGGAGACAGGGCAAAAACTTACGACAAGGATGAATCATCATCGCCACACAATAAAAGAAAAAAGAATAGATCTACCTGTAGCCAAGCATTTTTGTTCCCCTGATCACAGCATCAAAGACTTGAAATTACTGGTATTAAAAGGTAACTTCAAATCTCAGAGAGAGAGAAGAGTCTCGGAATAAAAACTCATGGTGACCTTTGACACCTTCAGAGCAGGAATGAACGTGTCGCATGGATTTATATCCTTCTACATCAACTAAGGAATGTGCTCATCAGACCTGTGGGGTTATTACAACACTGGACCAAATCACAGGACAATAAAACTTTCCCACTCCTTATCTATTAACTGCTAAAATATTTATAGCCAGAACTGTTTATTTCTCCCATAGTAATAGCTCTGCTTTCCATCACCTGTCTCATCTATTGCATTATTTCTGTGTCCTATTGTGTATAAATATGCGACTCTTCAGATTTTGCGTTATGCTAGCCTTATGAAGAGACCTGAGTAGTCTCGAAAGCTTGCAATTTGTTACCATCTTTTCAGTTAGCCATTAAAAGGTATCAACCACTGAGGACTTTCAAATCTTAATATTTTTTTGACCCTGTCTACATGTTTTCAGGTCATAAAGTACTTTAACACTTGCCAAATGACACTGTCTTTGACAGTATTTGTCTCCCTTGTAGAAATCGAGCAGTAAAGAAACAAATCACAAAATTAGTGCAATTTGTGGTAAAATGCACAAGGCACAAAAACATTTAGGAAGTCTGAAAGAGCCCTAAAGCGTTATATACAAATTGTACAATTGCTCAAAAATTTGCATCAGAATTATGAAATCAAACCTGGCCTCAAGTCTAAACAAAGGAGAAATATAATACAAAGATTTCTCTCTCTTCTTTTCTTTAGTGTGGACTTCAAAGTACTGTTACAAAATACTGACCAAGTCTGGAACATGTGAAAAGGGCCTTAAACTAAACCTGTCACCTCCACAAATGCTATTTTCCTGCAGACATAGTAGTAATCTGCAGGCACATAGCATTTAAATCATGCCTGGCTGACTTACCGGAGCAGCGGCTACAGGGAAAAAATGAACTTATATTCTCCTTTAAACCGCTTGTGGTGAATGAAGCTATTATAATCACCACTCACAATTCAATCTGCTCTGCAGTGTGCGTGTGCAGCGTGTATGTGTAGAGCAGGTTATCAATCAATGTGCTGGGGAGTGATTACACAATACTTACTGTACAGTCCCCTGCACTGCCCAATGACTAGAAGCAAGCATGGTGAATATAATTTCATTTTCTCTTAAGTGCTGTTCCAGTAAGCCTACCAGACCTGATTTAAACATGATTTACCTTCAACTTACCACTATATCTGCAGGGAAATATCATTTTTAGAGGTGACAGTTCCTTTTAAGTTGCTGCCCTATGATTGACTGATATTTGTATTATCAAGAAATTACACAGGTGTCGTTTAGAAACTGTACCTACATTACCTATATACAATTAGATAACATGATATTTAGCAAAGAGCTTTAATAAATTGCATTTAATTGGTCCAGGAAACAACTAGAATCCATGTTCGTAAAATGTCCCTGGCTGAGATCTTCATATGCAGAATTTTAAAAAGCAAAATAAATATTGCAAGTAAAATAATAAATAATACCGAGCCATGGTCTCTAGTGCAGTGTTTGTAGTACAATAATGAGATATTGAATTGCCATCAACAGTTACTTTTTACTGGGCATATATGAACCCTTTGGCAACTGCTCAATTTATAATGTGTTTGAAGAAGGCATATTAAGGCAATTATAAGGGAGACACTGTTTCTTTTCAGAGCTCAAAGTGAAAAGCATACACAGACTCCTATTATGTACACATTATAGAGTCCCTCTGTCAGGGACCTAGCTGATAATTCACGAAAGATAGATTAGGGCCACTTCAGAGGTCTTTGAATTGAGTTTAGGAAGGTATACAGTAGTTTGCTTAAACGGACTTTTCATTTCTGTTAGAAAAGATTAATTACTACACATAAACCACCACCTGGTGGAAGATTCATTAACAGCCCGAAAGATTTCAAACATTAAGACAAGAAAATGGAACACTGGTCAAGATTAATAGTTGTGTCTGCAGTATCACCAGGCTTCCTGGACAACTTTGCAATTCTATTGAACCCATGCACTGAATGCATAATGGATTTCTCTGTTATGCATTTTATATACCTACTGTATGTCTTCAAGGTCTGATGAATAATGGCCATTTGAGATGTACAGATAGGGAACAATGCATGGATGCTGTATTACTGACATATTATAAATTAAAGTGGTGTGCTTATAATTAACATCATCATAAATATTATGCTATTTTATTTTTAGCCAGCTATTAAAAACCTTTTCATATCAATGAAATGTACATTAGAAAATGAGAGCACTGAACATGTACAGTGCTAATCACATGTGGTGTAGGAATAATAGCCCTTAAACATTAAAAACTTAACACATTAAAAAAGTGGCTAATGTTAAATTTTAAAAACAGGTCCAGCCTGGTCTAAAAATCAAACAAACATACATATACTCCCTACCCTCCTCTGTACTGCTGCCTAGGTACCCAGCCGGTCTCATTTGCTTCTTAAGCGATGGCACATGGCCACTGCAGCCATTCAATGTCTACAACAGTGACCTTCTCCTTGTCATTATGTGTCAAGAATGGCATATAAGCATTAAAGGAGTTTGAATGAAGCAAAGGTTGTTCCTGTTTAGTGTTGAGCCACCCCCGTAGTGTTCGAGTTCGGTTCGGTTCGTCGAACACCCGTGTGTTCGCCGAACTGTTCGTCGAACACCTTCGAACACCGTTAAAACCAATGGCAGGCAAACAAAAACACATAGAAACACATAGAAAACACCTTCAAAGGTGTCCAAAAGCTGACAAACTGCTCAGAAGACACAACTAACACATGGAAAAGTGACAAGTACATATAGTCATGCGAAAAGAAAAGAGGTGGAGGAGTAAAAGGAGGGGGAGACACAGATATAGGCATGTCATGCCCTTCTAAAATCCAAAAAGTGAGAAGCCGACACGGCCAGTCCGTTCCTGCCTGTGCCACCTCTGTGTCGCCGGGTTTGTGCCAGAGCCGCGGTGGACCCTGACGGCCAGCCCCCCTATCCCAATACTTGTGCCTGTCCGCCGGTGGGTCGAGGCCCCCCACGGTGGGGGGGGAGTAACATCTGCAGAAGAAAGACCATCTTCCAGCCAAACTAAGATGTCGACTTCTTTTCGTGGACAATGTGATACGATCCCATTCTTACGGACACGCCCATCGCTACAAATTCTAGATGAGGCACAAAAACAGCAGGTGCTTCAACGGATATCAAGTGCTCCTTCAAGTGGGCTCTCCATCACCTCAATTTCAACATCACAAATACTCCAGTCCTCAGAGGTGTCACCCCAATCACACTTGCTTCCTCACAGCTCCCAAGTCTCCAGCTGCCCGTCTGAGTATGGGGTAACACAGATGGCTGAGTCTGCCCAGCTGTTTACTCATACTATAGCCTGGGAAACGGAGGTCTGCTCCAGAGCTTCTGTTAATCCAGATGAGGAAATGATCTGATCCGATGCCCAGAATCTTTATAAGTTGGATCCAGGACCAGATGAAGAAGGTTCTGAGCATAATGTAGACCCTTGTTCCCAAACTGTAACTCCTGTTGGTGGAGACAATGATGAAGACGATGATGAGACTCAAATACCTGATTGGAGCGACAACTTGACTTTTCGGTCAGGGCAGGAAGAGGTTGGCTCTGAGGGCGACGGGTGTGATAACACACAGGGTGATGATGACGAGGTTGGAGATCCCACTTACTGTCAACCCACAGTCAGACAGTCGATGAGGTCAGCAGAGGAGGTGGAGGAGGATGTGACTAGCCCTGGGGATGGGGATGACTCGGTACCCGGGCATTTGCCTGGCCTTGGGGATGTCGCGGTGGTCGGCTCCCTGGCCCGTACCCTGGGGTCTCTCTTTAAAAGGGTGGATAATTGTTAATTTTATAAGAGTTCATGACGCCACCTGTGGTATCTGGTGACAAGCACCAGCGCTGCAACAGTCCACTGAGGCCGGTGATAAGGCAGCTCGATGGTATAGCTCCCCACAGGTGGAGCTAGGTCTCAGGGCAGCGTATGCAGGGGGAATGCAGGACAGGCGAGACCCAGCTGGGTCAGAGCAAGAACGGGAACGGACACGGTAGTCACTTCAGTACCTTTTACTGGTGGAAATTCAGGCACATCCCGGAGCACTGTAGGGTGAAGGGTGCATATCAGGATCCTCCCCAATGAGCGGGTGTAGGGCCTCCTGTTTCTTGCCTCTGCGTAGTAAGTTTCTGACCTGCCTGGAGCTAGGCCTAACTTTGTCTCTGTCCTGCGCTGGCTGACCTTGTGGTAGGGCCTTCTCTTGGAGTTCACGCTCCCAGTATGCGGGGCCTAAGCGTCTCCTGGCTCTGTTACATATCAGCACCTTAGCGATCCTGGGACTTGTAGTTCTCCAGGGATTCCGGTTATGCCTTACTGGGTCATAGAGATACCGGTAAGCTTGGATCCTGTGTCCGGTAAATGCTTCGGGGTGAGCTGGTTAAGCTCCTCTGCCCCTTATGTACTAACTCGCCACTCGCCTTCGGCCTACTCGGGCCCTCACTAGGCTATACACACTAACGGCAGCTTGCGCGCTTCACTGATCTTACGGCACCGGCACACCTTAAGCTCTATCTGGGCTCCCTGAATCTAGCAAGCAGGAGCCTCGTGCTCCACTGCTGAACTATTAACTGCGTTCTCTAGACTAGACTGAGCTCCACTGCAGACTGACCTCTCTTAGGCTTCTCTACTGCAGGAACTCTTCAGAGGAACTGAACTGCCTAGCTCCACCTTCCCTATTTATATCCCTAACGGGCTCCCTCTGCTGGTCTGAGGTGGAAGGTGGAGATGTGTGAATGTTTATGGGGGCCTCTTGTGGAGGATTCCATCAATGCACTCTTGTAGGATCTGTGATACCAAGCGCAGCGGGGCATCACAGATGCTATTGACGACGAGGTTAGGTTGCGCCTTCCTGAACAGAGACGGAGTACTGGAAGCACGTCAACAACTGCATCCTCAACCACAACTCTGCCTCTGACCACAAGTCGTAGTGGCTCTTCAGGTCACATGGGCTCTAAGCCTTGCATAGCCTGGGCATTTATTCAGATCGATAAGGATGACCCAACTCGTGTTATCTGTAATATTTGTCAGCAAAAGCTAAGTAGAGGCCAAAAAATACATAGTTTGAGTACTTCATGCATGTACCGTCACATGGATATGAAGCATAAGTTGCAGTGGGAAGCTCACTGTGCTACAATGCGGCCTAGCCGGCTGGGCCAACCACCGTCTGCCCCATCTTGTGCATCCGCAGCCTCTTCATCCTCTGTGACTGGGGGGACAGCAGTCACACATGTTTTTGGACGCAGACCTGCCACCTCTTTACCCGCAACAGCCAGTGTGATTGGCAGGTCGTCAGTTCATTGGGAAGTGGAAACACCTGCTAGTGTTGAGCGCTCTCCGACATCGAGAGCACCACCTTTGGATCAAGGCAACCTAACATGTCCGCCTGCATCTTCCTCACAGACCGGCAGTTGCCGCGGACACCCTACTCAACACCGTCTAAGCACAACAGCCAGCCCTCGGTCCCTCAGATGTGGAAAAGTAAATGACCATTTCCTCCTAGCCATGAGAAAGCTAAGAGGTTGAATTTCACCATCTGCAAGCTGTTGGCTACAGAAATGCTGCCTTTCCACCTGGAGGACACAGAGGATTTTCAAGACCTTATGTCCGTCACAGTGCCCCAGTACCAGATGCCCAGTCGGCACTACTTCTCAAAGAAAGGTGTGCCTGCGCTCCACTAGCATGTCGAACACAACATCACCGCTTCTTTGAGAAACTCTGTGTGTGACAGGGTGCACTTCACCACAGACACTTGGACGAGAAGGCATGGACAGGGGCGTTACATGTCGCTGACTGGGCACTGGGTAACTATGGTGACAGCAGGACAAGGGGCTGCTGTCCAAGTCTTACCGTCCCCACGAGTTGTGTGTTAATCCTCTTTATCTCGAACTTCCTCCACTGCTTCTGCCTCCTCAACCTCCTCTCGGTCCTCCACCTGCACCCAAAGCCTGTCTGGTAATGCCACCTGCTTTCTAACTGCGCAGAAGGAATCCTGCACACCTCCTTACTATGCTGGCAGCAGGGCTCAACGCATCAGTGTTTACTTTGAAATGTCTGGGAAATGTGAGTCACACAGCTGAGGAGTTTTGGTCAGCTCTGGAGACCCAGTTTCATGAAAGGTTGTCTCCACTGGACCTGCAACCAGGGAAGGCCATGTGCGACAATGCTGCAAACCTGGGTGCGGCACTTCGCCGGGGCAATGTCACACACGTGCCTTGTATGGCTCACGTGTTGAACCTGGTTGTCCAGCAATTTTTAGCCCACTATCCCGGACTAGATGGCCTTCTGCAGAGTGCATGGTGGCTGTGTGCTCACTTCTGCCGTTCGCATCCCGCAGTTCAACGACTTACATCTCTACAGAAGTCGTTGGGCCTGCCAGTTCACCGGCTGAAATGCGATGTGCCGACACGGTGGAATTCAACTCTGCACATGTTGCAGCGACTGTGGCAGCACCGACAAGCCCTGGTGCAATACGTTCTAACGTATAGCCTGGGCCAACGAGATCCAGAGGTGGGGCAAATCACGCTGGAGGAGTGGTCTCAGATCAGGGACCTATGCACCCTTCTGCACAGTCTTGAAATGGCGACGAAGATGTTTAGTGCTGACGATGCCATTATCAGCATGACTATTACGGTGATTTACATGCTGGAGCACATGTTAAACAGAATTCGGAGTCAGGTGGTGGGACAAGAGGAGGTGGAGGAAGTAGAGGAGGAGTCGTATGCGGAAGGGATAACATCTCCAAGGTCCAGACGGTTGGCAGCACCAAGGCGGCAGGCATGGGAGGGTGGGGGAGAGGGATTAACCAGGGCGCATGGTAGCAGCCAAACTGTTGAGGAAGGTGCAGGAGCCGAGGAAGAAGTGGAGGACGAACTGGCAATGGGCATGGAAGACTCATCAGATGAGGGAGACCTTGATCACATTTCTGTTGTGCGAGGTTGGAGGGAGAGGGCAGAGGAAGGAAGCATGATTCTTACCTCGCTACCAACACAACAAGGACTTGGTCCTTCTGGATGCGCAAGACACATGAGTGCCTTCTTGCTGCACTACCTGCAACATGACCCCCGGATTGTCAGAATTCGAAGTAATCCCGACTACTGGGTTGCCACACTCTTAGATCCCCGGTACAAAAGTATATTTGCCGAAATAATTCCTGCCATAAAAAGGTATTGACGAATGCAGGAGTATCTGTTGCAGAATCTTACATGTGCTTTTCCACAAAACACCAGTGGTGCACTTAGTGAATCTCACAGTTCTAACTTGCCAACGGTGGGACTGTCGAGTCTTCATCACTCAAACAGTAACAGTAACACAGTATCTGCTGGTAACAGCAATTTTGTGGAATCGTTTCACCACTTTTTTAGACCATCCTTTGCAAGGCCACAGAAGACAAGAAGTCTGACACATAGTCAATGCCTAGAGAGGATGGTACAGGAGAATCTCCAAGTGAACATCGAAGCCATGACTGTGTCACTGGACCCTTGCTCATTTTGGTATTCCAATCTTGAAAAATCGCCAGAGCTCGCCACTCACGCCTTGGAGATCTTGTCATGCCATGCAGCCAGCGTTCTCTCTGAACGTGTGTTCAGCGCTGCTGGTGGTGTGCTGACAGATAAGCGCACGCGGCTGTCCACTGAGAATGCAGACAGACTCACGTTCATAAAGATGATCAAATCATGGATTCGCAAGGACATTTCTACCCCTGTGTCATCCTTGGGAGACTAAAAGCTTGGGGATTTGGTAAAATCACCTCACCAACCGTTTTAAGCAACAGTGGGGCAATTGATGCCACTTAACCCTAGAACGCATGACCATAAAAATCTACACTTTCACATACCTGGGCCCCTTTAGGCCCGTGTGCAAATAACATGGAATAACTCAAACTCAAATGACAAACAACTATATACATGAAGAATACCTAGAGTTTCAAAATTCTAACTAAAGCAATCTTGCAGAAAATAGAAAACAATTAACTGGGCGGGCCTGCAAGGCCACAGGTATGCGTTCTAGGGTTAAGTGGTGTCTGTGCCACAATTTTGGGAGTCCCCTTGCTGTGTCTTACGTGACGTTGGCATCGTCAATTCCAGGTGGGTTGGGTCGCACCCCCCCCCTTTTAACTGTAAGAAACTACATACACTATGGCTTGGGGTAACACAGATGGTTGAGTCTGAAGAGCTGTTTACTCAGAGGTCTGCTCCAAATCTTCAGTGTCTGCTAGTCAGCGTAGAATTTTTAACTGCATCTAGCCTAGGCAATACTTTGGGCGTAGTAGCCCAGCTGCGAAGCAAGCTGCACCGCCTGTGTATCTAATAAGAATTTTTAAATTAATCTAGCCTAGGCAGACTGTGGGGACCCCCAACCAAACCCAGATGCTCAGCCCCCCTACCGCCCCCCTTTCATGGACAACCCAATAATGTAACTCTTACAACTGAATGGGTGAGGATCGGTCACAGCTTTATTAACTCTTTATACTCATTCCATTAGAAAGGCATTTTATTTCTAAAATAATTCAGCTTGTTGCAGCATGCCCTGGGTCCCCACTCCGGCAAGTTGGCCAACAAGTGTAACTCTCCAACATGTCCTTTCTATTTCCAGGCCACGGAGGATCCAGCGTACTCGTATGCAGGACTCTGACCCCCACCCATCACTCTTAACGCTTGTTCCACTCCGTCCTGGAGTCCTGACAGGAATATGTCCAGTCCAATATCTATTAAGTGAACACCGTCGGGCCGTATGAGGCCTGCTTTATCTCCTTCCAGTTGTCGGTGTCATATCACTACACCGCCTCTGTCTCTTCTAAATTTTGCCATTCGAATATTTATTACCCGCCTTGTCCATTCGATGGCCGTGATGTCTCGCGCACCTTGCCATACCGCTATCGGCACAATCTCTGACCATACTATAGCTAATTTTGTGAAAAATTCTCTGAAGCGCTCAGTGTCTAGTTTCATTATTGCCATTAGTTATGCGCTCTTGTGATGACCTAGGTTGTTTCCCCCGGCCTGTATAACTAAGATGACCGGACCTCTTGCCTCTCTCCCTACCTTGATTACCTCCATTAGTACCTGTGGCCATAGCAGGCCTCTAATACCTCTCCAGTTGAAATATGTGTTATGAAACTCTAATTTCCTCCCGCCTGGGCGGACTTTCGCCCTTTTTTGTGCCCAATATATATACGAGTGGCCTATCACTCACACTGTTGGCTTAGCGTCACCTGTAAAAGAAACAAACCACGTTAGGATAACAAGTCCGGTCTTATGTATCTCGCCAAACACGTGGATCGCCATCTCCCTATCCTCTGAACTTCCGTTTCTGACAGTCCTGCTCTTGCTGCTTCCGTGGCCGCACCTATGCGGAATGAGTGTGTCCCGTAATCTTTGGGGTGGTTCCCTGCCGATGTTATGCATTTATTAAATATAGCTTGGACAGGTATCTTGATAATGGCGTTCCATCAATGTGTGATACGAAGAAATTACTTTGTGATCTGATGGTTAGATATGTTTTTACTATTGTTACCCGACTCAGTGTACCGTTTGTGGGTTGTAGAAGTACCCAAGTACCCCTGCCCGCTGGAACCGTTTTCGATTGGTGTATGCGTACACGTATTGCATTATTGGCTATGACTACTTCCTGGTGTAATAAGCGTCCACTGGTGGTAATTTTGAATTGAGGGACTAATTCACTTATACATAGCGCCCCGAAGAAGGCGATCACAAATGCAGTAGACATTAGTGTTGCTTCAAATTGTGAGTGTCATGTTAATGGTGTTAGGGATAAGATGTGAGAAATCAGTTTTAGTGACACGGGACGGGACGTCTACATTCCTGACTTGGCTGACCCCTTTTCCACCCTTTTATGGATTGTCTGATGATGAATCTTTGTCACATCTCCCCAATTCAGTAGTTGGAAGTGAAATGCTACTCCGGTCAGACACCGCTGCGCTGACGCCCCTGATATGCCCCTCATCATTAGCTGGTGGAGAAATTCTATGGTGACTTGTGATCTGGCTTGTTCACATTGGTCAACCCGTCTGCCTGCTACTAGTCGTGTCCACTCTTCCCATGCCTTACCGTATGCTTGCCACGTTGACGGGGCAACTGACGCTCTGATTAATGGCATCAACTATTCGCCACTAGATCCCATAGGGAGGGTGGGCAACTGTTGCCCGATGGGTGGGCGTTGTGGAAGAGCTCTGTGAAAATCTGCCAATTGAATTGTTATAAAGCGTTAGCAGCAGCTTTATACCCCTCAGCATAGTGGCTAGCGCGGACCCATACATTGTGTTTTAGGCACAGGAATACTAGCCTGCGTAGTAGGCCTAGCACTGGGAGAGACGATGATGCCATCTTATTAATGCAGTGCGCTAGGCTGGTGTTTTGTGTTATGAAGCGTATATTTTTGTTAGCCAGGCGCGCGCCCCATATTTCTAATGCTACCACTATTGGGAAAAATTATTTTCAGGGCTAGATGCAGCTAAAAATTATTATTAATTTCAAAGCTGGTGGAGCTTGGTATAGATGGCCTAATACAATGAGTCCCACACACTGCTAGAAGCCCAAATATTTTTTCAGAGGTAGATGCAGATAAAAATTATTTTTAATTTGCAACCTGATGGAGGTCAGTATAGATGGACTAATAGAGAAAGTCCCACACACTGCTAGAAGGCCAAATATTTTTTCAGAGCTAGATGCAGATAAAAATTATATTCAATTTGCAATCTGATGGAGGTCAGTATAGATGGACTAATAGAACAAGTCCCACACACAGCTTGAAGCCCAAATATTTTTTCAGAGGTAATGTAGATGCAGATAAAAATTATTTTTAATTTGCAACCTGATGGAGGTCAGCATAGATGGACTAATACAACAAGTCCCACACACAGCTAGAAGCCCAATATTTTTTCAGAGCTAGATGCAGACAAAAAATTATTTTGAATTTGCAACCTGATGGAGGTCAGTATAGATGGACTAATAGAGAAAGTCCCACACACTGCTAGAAGGCCCAATATTTTTTCAGAGGTAGATGCAGAAAAAAATATATTCAGTTTGCAACCTGATGGAGGTCAGTATAGATGGACTAATACAACAAGTCCCACACACAGCTAGAAGCCCAATATTTTTTCAGAGGTAGATGCAGAAAAAAATATATTCAGTTTGCAACCTGATGGAGGTCTGTATAGATGGATTAATAGAACAAGTCCCACACACAGCTAGAAGCCCAATATTTTTTCAGAGGTAGATGCAGAAAAAAATATATTCAGTTTGCAACCTGATGGAGGTCTGTATAGATGGATTAATAGAACAAGTCCCACACACAGCTAGAAGCCCAATATTTTTTCAGAGGTAGATGCAGAAAAAAATATATTCAGTTTGCAACCTGATGGAGGTCTGTATAGATGGATTAATAGAACAAGTCCCACACACAGCTAGAAGCCCAATATTTTTTCAGAGGTAGATGCAGAAAAAAATATATTCAGTTTGCAACCTGATGGAGGTCTGTATAGATGGATTAATAGAACAAGTCCCACACACAGCTAGAAGCCCAATATTTTTTCAGAGGTAGATGCATAAAAAAATATATTCAGTTTGCAACCTGATGGAGGTCAGTATAGATGGACTAATACAACAAGTCCCACACACAGCTAGAAGCCCAATATTTTTTCAGAGCTAGATGCAGACAAAAAATTATTTTGAATTTGCAACCTGATGGAGGTCAGTATAGATGGACTAATAGAGAAAGTCCCACACACTGCTAGAAGGCCAAATATTTTTTCAGAGCTAGATGCAGAAAAAAATTATATTCAGTTTGCAACCTGATGGAGGTCAGTATAGATGGACTAATAGAGAAAGTCCCACACACTGCTAGAAGGCCACATATTTTTTCAGAGGTAGATGCAGAAAAAAATATATTCAGTTTGCAACCTGATGGAGGTCTGTATAGATGGATTAATAGAACAAGTCCCACACACAGCTAGTAGCCCAATATTTTTTCAGAGGTAGATGCAGAAAAAAATATATTCAGTTTGCAACCTGATGGAGGTCTGTATAGATGGATTAATAGAACAAGTCCCACACACAGCTAGAAGCCCAAATATTTTTTCAGAGCTAGATGCAGATAAAAATTATATTCAATTTGCAACCTGATGGAGGTCAGTATAGATGTACTAATAGAACAAGTCCCACACACAGCTAGAAGCCCAAATATTTTTTCAGAGGTACTGTAGATGCAGATAAAAATTATTTTTAATTTGCAACCTGATGGAGGTCAGTATAGATGGACTAATAGAGAAAGTCCCACACACTGCTAGAAGGCCAAATATTTTTTCAGAGCTAGATGCAGATAAAAATTATATTCAATTTGCAACCTGATGGAGGTCAGTATAGATGTACTAATAGAACAAGTCCCACACACAGCTAGAAGCCCAAATATTTTTTCAGAGGTACTGTAGATGCAGATAAAAATTATTTTTAATTTGCAACCTGATGGAGGTCAGTATAGATGGTCTAATACAACAAGTCCCACACACAGCTAGAAGCCCAATATTTTTTCAGAGGTAGATGCAGAAAAAAATATATTCAGTTTGCAACCTGATGGAGGTCTGTATAGATGGATTAATAGAACAAGTCCCACACACAGCTAGAAGCCCAATATTTTTTCAGAGGTAGATGCAGAAAAAAATATATTCAGTTTGCAACCTGATGGAGGTCAGTATAGATGGACTAATACAACAAGTCCCACACACAGCTAGAGCCCAATATTTTTTCAGAGCTAGATGCAGAAAAAATTATATTCAATTTGCAACCTGATGGAGGTCAGTATAGATGGACTAATAGAATGATGCTATGCCCAAAAGATTTTACTTCACTAGGTGCAGTAAAAAAATTGGTATTCTATACACAGGTGGTATATCTTGCAACACAGATAGGCTACTCCACTGACTAACACACTCTGCAATAGGCCAAAAAGGATTAGCTTTGCTAGATTCAGCCAAATGCTGTGAAAAAAACTTGCACAGCACTGGCACAGACCTGCCTGGCAAAAACTGATAGGAACTGATGTAACCTAGTCCTGAAAAGGACTCCAATTACAATTAGTCTTTACTCCCACAACCTATCTATTTAAGAGCACAGACCTGCCTGATAAAAGTCATAGGAAATGCTGTAACCTAGTCCTTAAAAGGACTGCAATCACAACCATTCCCTACTCCCAAGCTATCTGTAGATTTGTGCGAAAATTGGCTTGAAATTAACAAGGTATAGCGCACACAGCAACAGCGGTGCCGTCTAACACGCAGCTGCAGCAGTGAGAAATGGTGGCGACGGGGAAAATGGCTTGGTCTTATAGGGCAAGGACATGTGACATACACTGCCAATGACACATGCCCTTGCTTGTGTGAAAAAAAGCACTTCGCTCCGTGTGTGCGCTGCTGATAGGCTGACAGATTGCACCTCCCCACTGTAAATGCGGGAAAGAGAAAAAAAAAATGGAGATCTTCATTGTTCCTGCAGAGATCCATCCCCTGCCCCTCCCCCCACCCCGCTGTACACTCAAACTGCGTATTAACATTAATTTTCATCATTACTGAGAAAAAATCCAGTTATGATTTTGGTGCACGAACAGTTATCGAACATATCCTCGAACAGCCGAATTTTTCTCAAATTGTTCGTGTTCGCCGAACGGCTCGAACACCGCCCAAAACAGCTCGAATTTGAGATTGGCGAACAGTTCGAGTAGAACAACGCTCATCTCTATTCCTGTTGCATATAAGCTTAATCACTTGCTTGCTGTCAGTAAAGACTTGGTACTGCTTTGTATTGACTGAAATGCTGTTATTCCGCAACAAGAGGCAGCTGTTTCCTAAGTACAACTGAAAGGTTAAGTATGCCCAGCAACAGACTGCAAGGTCAGAGAAAGTTGACAGTTGGATGTGACGCGCCCCCTGGGCCGTGGGGTACCCGGTGCCGAGCCGGTAGATACTGGGGGATGTCACAGTGGCGGTGACCCGGTCCGTGACCCAGGGCGGTCAATAACAGGGGTTTATTTATAAGAGATTTATAGTGTTTGTATACAGTTCGTGACGCCACCTGTGGTATGCAGCTAGGGGAGCCGCCCCTCCGGTGCAGAACCTCTGGAGCTGATGTTGCTGCAGCAGGGATGGTGTGGCTCTCCACAGGTAGAGCTTAGCTACAGGGCAGTGTAGATGGGATAGGTTGTGCTGGGCGTTGTAGTGTAGGGATTGATGGTGCAGCAATAATCAGTCCACAACTTAATGGCGTGTTCCTCTTAGCTTTACTGGTGGTGATTAGACAAGTCGGGACTAGGGTACTGGCTAGAAGTGGATGTCCGGGCAGCCTGGAAGCAAGTAAAGAATCCTCCTTGCCAGGTG
Organism: Phyllobates terribilis; assembly: GCF_046119375.1. NCBI lineage: Eukaryota > Metazoa > Chordata > Amphibia > Anura > Dendrobatidae > Phyllobates > Phyllobates terribilis. The sequence continues at coordinate 594,625,120 of NW_027362765.1, read as the reverse complement.
AAGTTGGAGGCCTTCCCTTTCCACTAAACTCTTTGGCCCTGCTGCTTGTAGCTGTGCGGTGGCCCTCGTCCCTGAGTGCAACGTTTCTGTGCTGATCTGTATGGCAGGCAACTCGGGCCCTGCTGGTGTGTCGCTCCCACGTGGCGGTGCTGGGCCCTCTGTGCTGCTGAGCCTCCGGGCATCTGTTGGGGCCAGGAGACCTGCAGTCTCCTGCCCTCCAGTTTCTGCTGCTGGGCCTTCAGTGCCCCCACATCCTCGGACTCCGGTGTCTGGTTCTTCTGTGCTGGTCCTTCTGGGGTGAGCTGCCGCGCAGCTCCAGTCCCCAGCTCCTCTCTCCTCGACGTCCTGACTTCAACTCCTCACACTAAGTCTCACTAACCCTGTCCCCAGATCCCAGTTGCTAAGGGGAGGAGCTCCCCTTGCTGGTCTGGAGCCAGGAAGTGTTGCATGCTTAGCAAAACCTGATTAGGGGACCCTTGCTTGCTTCCAGGCATGGCATCACCTCTTGTGAGGAAGGCAATGCCACTGTAGCAACCGGACCCCTGGGGTGCCACAGATGTGCGTTACAGGAAGGATAGGAGTGGCCATCTTGGGGACAGTTTGGAGTTACTGAGGCAGAGAGAGGACGTGCTGGAGAGAGATCCAGTGACATCCGCACGTAGAAACATCCCACCAGGACCAGAGTCATGGCGGTGTGGAGTTAATCGTGCCCGTGAACAGATTCTTACCAGATAGGACAAGATTATTGCCAGAAATGCCGCTGAAAGATGGGAAAAAGGCCAAGACTAGGGAAAGCAGTGCTGATTATCGCTAAGGGGTCAAATCAAAGTCATCAGCGGTACCACTCGCCTGTCAGAGGGGGCCATCATCTGTCCACACACATCGGTTGTTTTTCAGAGCAGACCCTGGTTGGTAAGATAATTAATGCCCACTGTGCCACTACAGTGGGTAACCATGCACGCATATCACAACATTTTGGCACCAAAATACCCAAGACTGAGAAAGGACCTATAGCTAGTTATATGGGCAAATTGACCACAATTACTGCCAAGATCAATACCTGGGACCTTCAGCTTTGCTGTTACGTCACCTACTTCTTTGTCATTAAGGATTCCGCGTTTGCCATAAAGGTACAATTCACATCTAGGTGCTGTCAAGGCACACAACAGACTTCAGGCCATACTTGAGCTTGACAAGGAGGGAGCTTCTGAGGAACATTAAAGTTGTGTAATATTTGCTAGAGCTCCTTATCCCTTCTACCCATGAAGGTGGTTTGCACATTAATGACCATGCCAATTTTTACAATTCTGACCAGTGTCACTTTATGAGGTAATAACTCTGGAACGCTTCAACTGATTGTTCTTCATGATAGTGGTAAAATTTATCTGATATCACTTGCGTTTATTTGTGAAAAAAATCGGAAATTTGCTGAAAAGTTTGAAAATTTTGCAATTTTCAAACTTTGAATTTTCATGCCTTTAATGTCACAAAATAGTTAATAAATAACATTTTCCATATGTCTACTTTACATCATCACAATTTTGGAACCACATTTTTTTTTTCATTAGGAAGTTGTAAGGGTTAAAAGTTGATCAGCATTTTTCCAACAAAATTTACAAAACCATTTTTTAAGGACCACATCACATTTGAAGTGACTTTGAGGGGCATTTATGATAGAAAATACCCAAAAGTGACACCATCCTAAAAACTGCACCCCTCAAGGTGCTCAAAACCACATTCAAAAAGTTTATTAACCCTTCAGGTGCATCAGAAGAATTTTTGGAATGTGAAAGAAAACAATGAACATTTAACTTATTTTCATAAAAAATTTATTTTAGACCCAAATTTATTTTTGTAAGGGTAACAGGAAAAAATGAACCACAAAATTTCTCCTGAGCATGCCCCATATGTGGGGGAAAACCACTGTTTGGGCGCACGGCAAGGCTCAGAAGGGAAGGAGCGCTGTGAGGAGCTGCCCACTTACTAAAGACTGTGATACTTTCCCAGCAACGGACCACCATTTTTGTCAATATTATTGTTGTGTTTTATTAGTAATTTACTTGTTATGTTTTATATAGTTCTGCTTACTTGTCAGTATGTAAGATCCACTTGTAAAATGTCCAGCATTCCACTAATCTCATCTTTATCTCAGGAGCCCATTGTTTCAACAGCCAATGGTCTCATTAGGTGAGTGTGGATTGAGACACAGTGGAGCCGTCACCACAGGGGGTCTTACATGCAGTCTCAGATGAAGGCTTCTAGAATATTCTTCATTGTTTTAGCAAACAGTGAATGTTTAAGGGGGAGGCTGTGATCACTTCTGACCTGGGAGGGGACTGATCCCTGTGGAAGAAAGTGGAGACATGTTTTAGAGAGTTGTGTGTAAGGATTGAAGGAAGAGGATGGAGACCGTGGACTTGGAAGGATGAATGGATAAACATGTTACCATTATGGATTATGTCGTTTGGATTTACACTTTCATAAAAGGACTGCTGTTACTGGATACCTGGGCTTTCATCGTTTTATCTGTCGTCTAGAGGATCATGGACTGTGGCTACAGACTATACTGGATGGAGATATGAAATCTGTGGGCCAACCAAAAGTTGGGAGACAGTGAGTATGGCCTTATACAAAGCCAGTAGAACTACTGAACCCAGATTGGGAACTTGAGGAAGACTGTATTTTGGCCATTTACCTGGAATTGCTTTATTACCATGGCTGTGATCAATAAAATATTGTTGCATCGTTAACCTGCCTAGGTGATTACTTACAACCCACAACCTCAGATCTTTACAAGCGCCATTTGACTTTTGGAATGTAAAATTTGCTGGAATAATTAGCGGACGCCCTGTCGCGTTTGGGGAGCCCCTGATGTGCCTAAACAGTGGAAACCCCCCAGAAGTGACACCATTTTGGAAACTAGACCCCTCAGGGAACTTGTCTAGATGTGTGGTGAGCACCTTGAACCCCTAGGTGCTTCACAGAAGTTTATAACATTGAGCTGTAAAAATAAAATGTTCCCATTTTTTCCACAAAAATGTTTCTACTTAATAAGCTTGCATTGATCGAGGCTGTGCCCATCTAGTCACAACGTGGCTGGGAGTATATCGGCATATTTGCGGATACGCGCCCTTTACTCCCAGTGACACCACCGGAGAATCCTCACAGCCCACAGTGCGTGCGATGTGAGGGTTCACAAACCTGCTGTCACATAGAGTGACGGTAGATATGTAGCTTAAGGCCAGACAATGCATAATGTATATCTATTAATATTGAGTATTTAAAAATGCTACACTTTTGTTAGGTTGATACATTTTCAAGCTACCTCTTTATGATAAATGCTTTTGGAAAAGCTGTTGGACAACCATGATGGCAGAATTAGTCACTAGAGATGGGTAATCATCATCTAGATTTTGTACAGCCCTTGGTGTTTCTTTAAAGGGCAGCAATGTGGCTCAGTGGTTAGCATTGGTAACCCTTGGTGGGGTTTTGGGTTCAAATCCCACCAAGGACAACAAGGAGGTTGTATGTTCTCCCTGTGTTTGTGTGAGCTTCCTGTTAGGGAATTTAGGCTGGGAGCCCCATGTGGACAGTGAGGTTTTATTTGCTTACAATGATTGTTTTAGCACCTATATCTTATCATTGCTGTGACAAGCTGGTTGCTTGAGCTTTGGTCTGACATGCCCCATCCTGTGATAGTCAGCTCACTATGGACATTGTATAGATAGAGCCTGGTGTGGTCGTGGTTAGCTTTTCAACTCTGCTTCACTGCTAAATCTAAAAACTGCTTGTGTGAGAATAGCTGCACCCAGTCATCTAAGTGATACATTGTTGGATTCAGCTTTTCTTTGCCTACATCAGGCTGTTCTCAGATAAGGTAGAAAAAACCTGATGACAGATTCCTTTCAATAGGTTTGGGATGACAACTCTGGGGTCGAGAATCAATAGCCACATGGCCTAGGGAAGAAGAGTTCATAGAATCACAGAATGTTAGAGTTGTAAGGAACCTCCAGGATCATCATGTCTAACCCCCTGCTCATTGGAGGCTTCATTAAACCATCTCAGACAGATGTCTGTCCAGCCTGTGTTTGAAGACTTCCATTGCAGGAGGACTCACCACCTCTCTTGGCAGCCTGTTCCACTCATTAATCACCCTAACTTAATATAGGATAGGGCAGAAAAAGTGTTAATGTTGTGACGCGCCCCTGGGCCTGTGTCGCGCTGCGTTGCGCATGCGGGAGCTTACCCGGAGCCGGATCTCTTGAGGGTTGTAGTCTCGTGGCGGTGATCCGGTCCGTGCCCAGGGAGTCAGACTAAGTGGCGCTGTATTAGCGGTAGATGTTGGACGACTACGCCACCCGTTGAGTACAGCTAAGGAGCTGCTGCTGCAGGGCAGACCGCTGAGGCCGGTGGTAGGATTGTGCAGCTTGATAGTATAACCCCCAACGGGAGGGGTATGGCCTCAGGGCAGCCGACGTGGATGATGGGGGTAGCAGGAACCACTCGGAGACGGTACGGTGTAGTTCAGGGTCTTTACTGGTGACAAAGATAGACCCTCCTGGAGTACTGGCTAGCGATTGGGGCCTGGTCAGTCCTTGAGCAGATGGGATCTCCCCTGGCCAGGCGGAGTTGTAGGCCTCCCAAACTAACGATACTCTTCCGGCTACCTTGCTAGAGGCGGGTATAAGTAGCCCACATCCCTGAGTGTACCGTGTGGTGCTCACCCGTATGGCCGGTGACTCGGGGCCTTCTAGTAGCTTCCGCTCCACGACGGCGGTGCTGGTCCCACGCGTGTGACCGTGCCTTCGGGTTTCTGGGCCAGAGGACCTGCAATCCCCTGCCGGTCGGTTTCTGCTGCTGGATAGGAGTTAGTCCCCACAGCCTCGGACTCCGGGTCCGGTGATAACTTCTCAGTCAGGGCGAGCTCTGCAGCTGCCAGCCCCTGACTCCTTGTAGCACTGCTCCCACAGAGCTCCTGATGTTCTTTTCCTATATCTGCTTCTCTTCTCTGTCTCTACTTCTTCTCTACTCACTAACCCTGCCTCAGCCCTAGGTTTATATAGGGGAAGTTCTTCCCCTCCCAGGACTGGGCAGGAGGTGTGGCATGCACAGGATCCCTGACCAAGAGACCTCCCACCTGCTCTCAGACATAACATTGCCGTTACTGTGGAAACCAGACCCCTGGGGTGCCACATTCCCCCCTAGTGAAATTTAGTACTCCGGGACTAAACATATTTTTAGAAAAACATAACAAGGTATAAACAATAATAATACAATAAGAAAAACACATAAAGATGGTTACGGCGTGTCCGCAACCGGGTGCAGTCTTTGAAGAAAAGCAAGGTGTCCATTTCACCAAAACAGGGAGACGTAACCAGGTAGGGGTCTGTCCTGCCCCGAGTCCTTAGCAGTCTTTAGTCCATTCCTAGGTTACGCTCCAACCATGTACAAGGATTCCCGGTAAATCCACCAAGGACTCCTATAAATAACTAGAAACACATAATTATACACAAGCAACAAGAAAAACAGGTAACCACAAATAAGACAATTTATACACTTCAAATCCTCCAACGTGCGGGTAACTGGCCTCTAGTGGCCCTAGTGGACCTACGGAGCTGACTGTCTAGCCCTGAACTACAGGGTGTAGGAGCTGTCAAGGGTAAACTGGGCAGCTGTCTACCGGCTCTTTGGCTCACTAGGGGTACGGCAGGCTCACTATAAGCAGAGGGTTAATCCTCCTGTTCTGCTTGTGTGGAGTCTTCTGCCTCCTGGACCGGCTGCTCTTCCAGCTCTACCTGTTGCTCCGTAGGCACTTGGGATGCTGGTTGGAGGAACGTGAGGACGGGTACCACAACTGCACCATTGACTTGAGTCCAGGACCAAGGGAAGTCTCCGAGCACAGTACTAACCATATCTTCCCTTTCCTCTACGGGTTGATGGTCGTCTTGTTCCTCTTCAGGGTTCCGTAGCTGTTCAGGACACTTCTTCAGGTGATCCCGGGATACAATGGCTATGGTCTCCCCTCCGTCTTTACTGATGGTACAGACTTTCGGGTTCTCGTGGCTTGAGGGCAGTACGGTGTACGGGTCCTTCTCCCATTGGTCGTCCAACTTGTGGAGCCGTCTTTTCCTCTTCAAGACCTGCTCTCCGGGTACCAGGGGAACAGCGGGAGCATACTGGTTGTAAGTTTTCTCTTGTCTTTCCCTAGCCTGACAGAGACTTCGCTCCACGCTCTCCTGTACTTTCCGGTACTGCTGCTGCCTCTCTGTGTCCCAGTCTGCTTCTGGTGAAGTGTCCTCGGGTGTCAGGACTCCCATTTCCAGGTCAACAGGTAACTTACCAGGTCTCGCCTTCATTAGGTAAGCCGGGGTACAGTTGGTGGAACCTACCGGGATGTGGTTGTATAGGTCCACCAGATCGGGCAGCTTCTCAGGCCACAGACTGCGTTCTTCCAGGGGCAACGTTTTCAGGAGATCCATTACCACCTGGTTCATTTTCTCACAAAGTCCATTAGTTTGCGGATGATAGGGTGTCGTCCTTATCTTCCGGCTGTTATGTTCTGCTACCAAAGCTAAGGAAAGAGAGGAGATCTGTCCCTACTATGAGACTCAGCTGAATCCCTACGATGTAACAGGGAACCTGATCCTGCGATCAGACCTGCTAAAGTCCTGATCTAGTCTGTACGAAGACCTATAGATGTGGGGAGGGAATCCCTACAAGTACTAAGGACTGGGAGGAATATGGGACACCTCCTAACAGAAATAGTAGCAGACAGACGAACAAACAAAATAGATAGAACATAGAGGTCCGTAGACCAAGCAAACTAACAGAGTTAGATACAGAGCACAGGCTAGCTAGAAAGTAGATATACAATGAAGTCCAGCAAAGCCAGAAGGGCGGAGCAGGATTAAATAGGCCAACAAGGTCATGTGACCAGCAAAGGAAAAAAAACCTAACAGCAAGGTTCTAACAGTACCCCCCCTTCTAAGAGGATCCTCCGGATCCCCTAGGACCAGGCTTATCAGGAAATCTCCTGTGAAACGCTCTGATAAGTCTGGACGCGGAAACATCATCTGACCTCACCCAAGAGTTATCCTCGGGTCCGAAACCTTTCCAGGCCACAAGATACTGCAAACTACCTCTATACCGTCTAGAGTCAAGGATGCGAGAAATTTCATATTCCCCGTCCTCCACCACCGGAGGAACAGAGGCAGAGGCGTCACCATCCGACACAACAGCTTTTTTTAACAGAGAGACATGAAAGACCGGATTAATTCTCCAGGAGGTAGGAACCTCCAACCTAACAGCAGATTGGTTGACAACCTGAAGCACCTTAAAGGGCCCTACAAACTTGGGACCCAATTTCTTAGAAGGAATCCTCAACCGCAGATTCCTAGAGGACAACCAAACCATGTCACCAACAGCGAACAAAACCTCCTGTCGTTTCCTATCAAAGTAGTCTTTAGATTTTCTGTTGGCCTCCTGAAGATTACCACGCACATCCGTCCAAACTCTTTCCAAATCACCGGAAAAATTCTCCTCCTCAGGCACGGCAGATCCCAACTTGGAGAACGACCCAAACGACGGATGTCTCCCAGAACAACAAAAAAAAGGCGAACAACCAGCAGAAGAAGATGTATGATTGTTCAGAGCAAATTCGGCAAGTGGCAGAAACTCAGACCACCCCTCTTGATTGTCTGCCACAAAACAACGCAAGAACTGCTCAACATCCTGGTTTTTCCTTTCTGTCTGGCCATTAGATTCAGGATGATATCCGGACGAAAACGACAAATGAATTCCCAACCTGTCACAAAAGGCACGCCAAAAACGAGCCACGAACTGAGGACCCCTATCAGAAACAATGTCAGTAGGAACACCATGAAGTCTGACAATTTCCTTGACAAAGGCCTTAGCGAGAGTTTTAGCGCAGGGCAGTTTGATGAAGGGAACCAAGTGACACATCTTGCTAAAACGGTCCACGACCACCCAGATGACAGTAAAACCCTCAGAGGGGGGAAGGTCAGTTATAAAGTCCATAGCCAAATGTGTCCAAGGAGCACTGGGGACCTCCAAAGGACAAAGCAACCCCGCAGCAGGAGTATGTGAGGACTTAGATCTAGCACATACAGTACATTGGCGTACCCACTTAATGACTTCCTTCTGCCATCCAGGCCACCAAAAACTGCGACCCACCAGTCTCTTGGTCTCAGAGATTCCGGGATGACCTGCCAACCGAGATTCGTGACACTCAACAAACAAATCTCTCCTAAAGGTCCCAGGCACAAACAACCTCCCATGAGGAGTGTTAGATGGGGCATTCTCCTGAGCTTTAAGAATCTCATCTTCCAAAACGGAGTCTAAAGCAGCTATCACAACACCTTCTTGTAAAATGTTTTCCTCTTTCTCAGCACCGACTATGGGAGAAAAACTGCGAGACAAGGCATCCGCCTTAACATTCTTAGTACCAGGGATGTAAGTAACGGAGAAATTAAACCGCGAGAAAAACAGTGCCCACCTAGCCTGACGGGCATTCAGGCGCTTGGCAGCGTCAAGATATATCAGATTTTTATGATCCGTAAGAACCTGAACGGGAAATTCCGCACCTTCCAAGAAGTGGCGCCAGTGTTCAAATGCGAGTTTAATAGCCAATAATTCCCGATTACCAATATCGTAATTCAATTCAGTCTCCGAAAATTTTTTTGAAAAAAAGGCACAGGGATGTAATCCATCCCCGTTATCCTGAGACAATACTGCGCCAACCCCCACAGAGGAAGCATCAACCTCAACCAAAAACGGCCTAGTAACATCAGGCTGCATAAGGATGGGAGCAGAGGTGAACCTCTCTTTGAGATACACAAAAGCTTCAATGGCCTCAGAAGACCACTGAACCGCATCAGCACCTTTCCTGGTGAGATCAGTCAGAGGTTTGACAATACTAGAAAAATTTTTTATGAATTTTCTATAGTAATTGGCGAAACCCAAAAACCTCTGTATCGATTTCAAACCAATAGGCCTAGGCCATTCCTGCACAGCCTGAACCTTAACCGGATCCATCTCAAAACCTTTGCTGGAGATAATGTAGCCCAAAAAACTAATTCTCTGTACAGCGAACTCACATTTCTCCAGCTTAGCAAAAAGCGAATTGTCCATTAATAACTGTAATACCTCACGCACGCTCCGCCAATGAGACTCCAGATCTGGCGAATAAATCAAAATGTCATCCAAATACACAACCACATTTTTACCGATCAAAGGTCTAAGGATGTCATTAATCAGATTCTGAAAAAATGCAGGAGCATTAGTAAGACCAAAAGGCATAACCAGATTCTCAAAATGACCCACAGGAGTGTTAAAAGCAGTCTTCCATTCATCACCCTCCTTCATGCGCAACAGATTGTATGCCCCCTTAAGGTCAATTTTAGAGAACCACTTGGCCCCCAATAACTGGTTAAACAGATCAGGAATCAATGGCAGTGGGTAAGGATTGCGTACCGTAATTTTGTTAATCTCACGAAAATCCAGACAAGGACGTAAACCGCCGTCCTTTTTTTTTCAAAAAAAAATCCAACCGCCACAGGAGACTTAGAGGGCCTAATGTGACCGGCGGCCAAACTTGTCTGTATGTATTCCTCCAAAGCCTTCCTCTCAGGAATAGTAAGGTTAAATAAACGACTTTTAGGAAGAGTCGCTCCAGGGACAAATTCAATAGAACAATCATAGTCTCTATGGGGAGGCAAAACCTGCGAATCTTTCTCAGAAAAAACTCTCCAAAAATCCTGAATAGGAACAGGTAATTCTCCCCTATCCAAAGCTGCAATACGCCCGTTACAACACTTGTCATAACATTTATGGCTCCAGGATTTAATTTCACTGGTAGACCAATCCAGTACAGGATTGTGAAATTTTAACCAGGGCAAACCCAATATTACTGGAGAAGGCAAGTTATTCAACACTACCAAATCCAATTTCTCATGGTGAACACCATTAATAGTGAGAGGAAATTCACAGACCTTGAGAGTAATATTCTTCAAAGGGGAACCATCCACAGAAACCACAGCAATGGGGGATGATAAAGGTTCAGGTTTTAAATTGAGTTTTTCCACGAATCCCCCATCAATTACATTCAGTGTAGACCCGCAATCAACAAACACCCGAAATTCCATTAATTTTTCCTGAGCAATCGTGGAAGCAGCTAAAAATATACCCTTGGAATTTAAACAGGCAATACGGGCGTGACTGACCATTTTTTTTTCTTTCTTCATACGAAGCTCACAGCCTTTAATCAAATGACCAGATTTTCCGCAATAGAAACACAAGCCTTTCGAAAAACGACGGTCTTTTTCTTGAGAGCGAGGTGCCACCGATCCAATCTCCATCGGTTCACCACTGTTAGTACACACATTATCATAACCAGAAACTGACATAGCAGAGGATTTGCTCTCATTAACCCTAGCACGCAGTCTTCTATCCACCCGTATAGCTAATTGCATAGCCTGTTGCAAATCCTCAGGTGTAGGATAAGCAATTAGCAGGTCTTTAACCCTTTCACTGAGCCCAGCGAGAAATAGACTTTTCAGAGCAGAATCGTTCCACCCTGTTTGAGTGGACCAACGACGAAAATGTGTACAATATTTTTCCACATTACCCGATCCTTGTTTTAGACGTCTCAACTCAGTCTCAGCTGATGCGACACGGTCAGGATCATCATATAATAGTCCCAAAGCAGAAAAAAAACTATCCACTGATCTGAAGCATGAATCACTAGGTTGCAAAGAAAAGGCCCACTCCTGAGGCTCTTTGCGCAAAAGTGACATTATGAACCCTACGCGCTGGGATTCATCCCCAGAGGACTTAGGTCTCAAACGAAAATACAATAAGCAAGCATTTTTAAATGAAAAAAATTCTCGGTGTTCACCAAAAAACAAATCCGGCAAACATACCTTAGGCTCCAAGAAATGTGCTCCAGGACAGTTACTCACGTGCTGACGGAGCTCGGCCACCTCCAGAGAGAGTCCCTGCAGGCGATGAGCCAAATCCTGAACCGACACCATGATGGAACAGAAAAATCTTTCCTTAGAGAATTTGCGGGCTGGACTTACTGATATGTTCTGCTACCAAAGCTAAGGAAAGAGAGGAGATCTGTCCCTACTATGAGACTCAGCTGAATCCCTACGATGTAACAGGGAACCTGATCCTGCGATCAGACCTGCTAAAGTCCTGATCTAGTCTGTACGAAGACCTATAGATGTGGGGAGGGAATCCCTACAAGTACTAAGGACTGGGAGGAATATGGGACACCTCCTAACAGAAATAGTAGCAGACAGACGAACAAACAAAATAGATAGAACATAGAGGTCCGTAGACCAAGCAAACTAACAGAGTTAGATACAGAGCACAGGCTAGCTAGAAAGTAGATATACAATGAAGTCCAGCAAAGCCAGAAGGGCGGAGCAGGATTAAATAGGCCAACAAGGTCATGTGACCAGCAAAGGAAAAAAAACCTAACAGCAAGGTTCTAACACCGGCAGCCATACAGAGTGCAGAATTCTTGGAAGACCTCCGCTTCAAAGGCAGGTCCCTGGTCTGTCAACACTTGGTCCGGGTACCCGTGTGGACGGCAGAAATGCTGCTGGAAGGCTCTAGCTGCTGTTCGAGCTGTTAAGTCCTTGACGGGGATGACAACCAAGAACCGGGAGTAGTGATCCACGATGGTTAGTGCGTAGACGTAGCCACTTCTGCTTGGGGTCAGTTTTACATGATCCAAGGCTACCAGTTCCAACGGCTGCCGGGTGACGATGGACTGCAGGGGAGTCTTCTGGCTGGCACGGTCCTTCCTTCTTAGGTTGCACGGGCCACAGTCTCTGCACCACCTCTCGATGGTTCCCCTCATGCCTACCCAGTGGAACCGCCCGCGCAGCAGGAACTCCAGCTTCTTCCATCCGAAGTGTCCAGCCCTGTCGTGGTATGCCTCCATCACCACGGCTGCGTCTCTTCGTGGCACCACTACTTGCCAGATTAGTTCATGCGTCCGGGAGTTAACCATTCGGCGGCACAACTTCCCCTTATAAAGGAACAGTCGACTTTTCTCAGCCCACAGTTGCTTGGCTTCCTCCGGAGCGTCTGGGTCAAGGCGAGCCTCTGGCCGAGTCAGCATCTCCTTCACCAGTCGGACGGCAGGGTCACTGTCTTGCGTTTCCGCCCAGTTGTAGTGAGGCAAGGGATTAAACGTAGCAGCTTGCTTACTCCTTACCCGGTGGGAATACCGGATAGTCCCATGACGGTGGAACGCGGGGAGTTCGACTTCTTCCAGTCCCTCTGGATCTTCTCCTACGTCCGGTAGGTTTGGCATCCTGGACAGGGCGTCCGCATTGGTATTGGAGCGTCCTGCCCGGTATTTGATTGTGAACTCGTAGTTGGACAGACGGGCCATCCATCTCTGCTCTAGGGCACCGAGTCTTGCTGTGTCCAGGTGTGTCAACGGGTTGTTATCCGTGTACACGGTGAACCGGGAGGAAGCGAGGTAGTGCTTAAAGCGTTCGGTGACTGCCCACACCACTGCCAGGAACTCTAGCTTAAATGAGCTGTAATTCTCAGGGTTTCTCTCGGTGGGTCGCAGTTTTCGGCTGGCGTAAGCGATTACTCGTTCTTTCCCCTGCTGGATCTGGGACAGTACGGCTCCTAGCCCGATGTTACTGGCGTCGGTGTAGAGGATAAAGGGCTGGCTGTAATCCGGGTACGCCAGGATTTCATCCCCCGTGAGGGCCATCTTCAGCTGGCGGAAGGACTCTTCTTCCGGCTTCTCCCATCTGAAGGGTGGCTTCTGGTTCTTGGCCTTCCTGGACTGGCCTATCAGGAGGTCCTGCATAGGAGCTGCCTTCTTGGTGGAACCGGGTATGAACCTTCGGTAGTAGCCTACCAACCCGAGGAACTGCCGCACTTCCTTTACACTGGAGGGACTTGGCCATTCCTTAATTGCGGTGATCTTATCAGGGTCGGGAGCCACTCCATCAGCGCTCACCACGTGTCCCAGGTACTGCACCTTTGGTTTCAGGAGGTGACACTTGGAGGGTTTCACCTTTAGGCCGTAGCTTGCCAGAGCTTCGAACACTTCCGCCAGGTGTTTCAGGTGGTCCTCATACGTCTTGGAATATACGATGACATCGTCCAGGTACAGCAGGACCGTCTCGAAGTTTCTGTGGCCCAGACAGCACTCCATTAATCGTTGGAAGGTTCCTGGTGCGTTGCAGAGTCCGAACGGCATGCAGGTAAACTCGCTAAGTCCCATCGGGGTGGTGAATGCGGTCTTCTCCCGGTCCGCCTCTGCTACAGGAACCTGCCAGTACCCACTAGTGAGATCCAAGGTAGAGAAGAAGTTAGCAGATCTTAAAGCAGCCAAAGACTCCTCTATCCTTGGTAAGGGGTACGCATCCTTGTGTGTGATACGGTTGATTTTCTGGTAATCTACACACATCCTCATGGTGTTGTCTTTCTTTTTGACTAAGACTAGTGGAGCTGCCCAGGGTCTACAGCTATCCCTGATCACCCCAGCCTCCTTCATGTCTCTAAGCATCCCCTTGGCGTGTTGGTAGTGTGCAGGGGGTACGGGTCGATACCTCTCTTTTATGGGAGGATGGTCTCCCGTGGGGATGTGGTGTTCTACCCCCTTGACTCGCCCGAAGTCTAACGGGTGTTTACTAAACACTCTCTCGTACTCTTGAACCACCCGATAGACTCCCTGTTTCTGGTGTGAGGGAGTGGAGTCAGTACCCAAATGTAGTTGCTGACACCAGTCCTCCATTGTTTTCTGAGAGCCGTTACCTTCCTCCGGGGAAGATGGAGGCAAGGGTTCTACGGACTGTATGGAATCTTGATTGATGGTATACAATTTGGCTAGCGTGGCATACCGGGGCAGGTACACTTCCCTCTTCCCGATATTTATTATGCGAACGGGCACCCTCCCATGGCGTACATTGACCACCCCCCGTGCTGTCAAAATGGTGGGCCTACTGTCTGAGTAAACTGGTTCTACCATTGCCTGGTAATCTCTACCTCTCAGACTAATAGCTGCCCGGCACCAAATCATCATTTCACTTTTCGGGGGCATGGCAATAGGGAAAGGGTCACACATTCGCACGCTACCAATCTCACCACCGGAGAGTTCTAGCTGTTGCCGTCGCATCAGTGCCCGGATCTCTTTCTGGAGCACTCGCTGCTGGCCGGAGCTGGCGTTCTTGGCAACCTGCTGTAAAAGGAAAATCACCTCTGCAAGACAATTTTCAATTACATTAGTTCCTAGAGTTATCTTTGGGTGATTCTCGTGTTTGTCAATGTCTACAATGATCAGTCCCTGTGCTGCCAGTTCGACTCTACCGATTTTAATGGTCACCTCTTTAAATCCAATCTGTGGCACGGGCTGACCATTGCTGGCGATGATACTCAAGTCGTCGTCAGGGTAGCGGGTGATATCCGAGTCATTCCAGTACTGCTTGAAGAGCACGCACGGGATGGTGGTGACCTGTGACCCGGTGTCCAGTAGGGCACTCATAGGAATGCCATCCAGTACCACGGGTAAGACTGGACGTCCTCCCACATATTTGTCGCGCCAGTTCGATGGGCCTGGTGATCTTTTTCCTGGGGGTTGGCCCTCTACCCCAGGTTGTGCCAGTTTAAAGGACAGTACCTTGCCATATGTCCGGGTTGATTGCAGCGGCGGCAGATGGGTCGTCCGTCCTCGTTGTATCGGTCGCTGGGTCTTCCTCTGGCTGGTGGGGTCCTCCTTGGTCGACGCCACGGGATGTCCTTCGGTCCGGATGCCAGCTGGATCTTCCCTGGAGTGGAAACCTGTAAAGACTGCACAGTTCGGGTTAGCGCAGCAACGCTTTTAGCTAACTCTTGGACCTGATGGTGCAGGTCTGGAGCCGGGTCATTGTTCAAAGCCTGCGCACCAGCTCCCACAGGCCCTGCCGACAAGGGCGCCGCCTCCTGGTGGTAAGTGGTAGTGGGGCGTCTGGGGGTCACAACGCCACCTGGTGCCGGTTCTCGAAGCACCCGGATGGCTCTGTCCTTGAACTGTGCAAATCCCAGATGAGGGTCCTGTAAGGCCATTGCCCGCAACTGGGTTCGGTGGGCATTGCAATATAAACCCTCTATAAATTGTTCAGTCAACAGCCTGTCCTCGTCTCCCACGCCGTCAGGGTCGGTCTGCTTAATGGCTCTCAGGGCCTCTTGTAGGTTCAGGGCATAGTCCCTTATACTCTCATGTGCCCGCTGTTTGCACCCGTAGAATCTAAGCTTGATCTCGGCTGAGGTGCGGGTATCAAAGGTGTCCCTCAGCCGGGTTAGTATCCCTGCGACAGTCCTCCCCCCAGGTGGCCAGGACTTTACCTCCCTTTGGGCTGCCCCGGTTAATTGGGCCACCAGGATGCTCACTTTTTGCTCCTCTGTGAGGGGGTACACCTGGAAGAGGCTATCCAGCTTTTCTCTAAAGTCATGCAGGGTATGTGACTCCCCTGAGTACTGGGGTAGCCAGGCTGCCCCCGGGATATAGGGCATGGTGAAAGGCATGACCGCAACAGCGGTGGCGCTGGCGGGGGTTGAAGCGGTGAAGCTCTCCTCCGTATCCGACATCCTTCTCCCCCCTAGTGGACCGTGGCCTACCTTGCGGTGATCCTCTTCCATAGGCCGCGGCTCCGCAGTGGATCGTCAGGGTTGAGGACCTTCCGTCGCGCTCCTGTGACGTCGGCGTCTGCTGGGCTCCTTCCAGGACCTTACGCAACGTCCAGACGTGAGGCGGGGCTTCAGTTCTCGCGCGCTTTCGGAGTCCACGCCCCTCTTCTTCCCGCGCGGCGTCCTCAAGATGGCGTCCAACGGCGGGAATCTTCACCGATGGCGGGAAGAAGGCTGAAGATGGCGCCGGATGGCGGGAATCTTCACCACTGGTAAGTTTGAACAGTCTTTTTCAGGCACGCAGTACCCGGTGGTTGCGGGCACGAGATCCTGCCGACTACGCCAAAAGTTGACGCGCCCCTGGGCCTGTGTCGCGCTGCGTTGCGCACGCGGGAGCTTACCCGGAGCCGGATCTCTTGAGGGTTGTAGTCTCGTGGCGGTGATCCGGTCCGTGCCCAGGGAGTCAGACTAAGTGGCGCTGTATTAGCGGTAGATGTTGGACGACTACGCCACCCGTTGAGTACAGCTAAGGAGCTGCTGCTGCAGGGCAGACCGCTGAGGCCGGTGGTAGGATTGTGCAGCGTGATAGTATAACCCCCAACGGGAGGGGTATGGCCTCAGGGCAGCCGACGTGGATGATGGGGGTAGCAGGAACCACTCGGAGACGGTATGGTGTAGTTCAGGGTCTTTACTGGTGACAAAGATAGACCCTCCCGGAGTACTGGCTAGCGATTGGGGCCTGGTCAGTCCTTGAGCAGATGGGATCTCCCCTGGCCAGGCGGAGTTGTAGGCCTCCCAAACTAACGATACTCTTCCGGCTACCTTGCTAGAGGCGGGTATAAGTAGCCCACGTCCCTGAGTGTACCGTGTGGTGCTCACCCGTATGGCCGGTGACTCGGGGCCTTCTAGTAGCTTCCGCTCCACGACGGCGGTGCTGGTCCCACGCGTGTGACCGTGCCTTCGGGTTTCTGGGCCAGAGGACCTGCAATCCCCTGCCGGTCGGTTTCTGCTGCTGGATAGGAGTTAGTCCCCACAGCCTCGGACTCCGGGTCCGGTGATAACTTCTCAGTCAGGGCGAGCTCTGCAGCTGCCAGCCCCTGACTCCTTGTAGCACTGCTCCCACAGAGCTCCTGATGTTCTTTTCCTATATCTGCTTCTCTTCTCTGTCTCTACTTCTTCTCTACTCACTAACCCTGCCTCAGCCCTAGGTTTATATAGGGGAAGTTCTTCCCCTCCCAGGACTGGGCAGGAGGTGTGGCATGCACAGGATCCCTGACCAAGAGACCTCCCACCTGCTCTCAGACATAACATTGCCGTTACTGTGGAAACCAGACCCCTGGGGTGCCACAGTTGCATATTTAGATGATGGGAGCGGAAGTTATTCTGTGCTCTCCGGAGTCACGACAAACCCAGTAGTGGAATAAAAATGTAGGTTTATTGTCTACGCATTTCAGAGTCCACCGACACTGTGTGTTACTCATCACTCCTGCTCCAAAGTTGCTTGTGTATCAAGGATGAGACTAGAATAGACAGGTATCCCCCCTTTCAAAGACATCTCTCCATGATCCCTGTATCTCACATTCTACCGCTCTCAGACAAACTGTTTCTCCCCTTCACTCAGATTGCTCTTCACGCCCCCTTCAGTAACACAAAATGCACCCATGTGCCCCCCTCTTATGAAGACTGTCACCAATACCATTCTTTCTAAAAGACGGCTCAATGTGTCTTCCCAACCAATCCAGTCTCTCAACCTGCTCCCTGTGTTTCCCTCACTACACATAGTGCTCCCCATGGCCTCCCTCTCTAGATTATTCTCATACCCTCCTAGGCTGACTGCTCTCCATGTCACACTATGTTATGCAGACTTTCTAAGTCCTTTAGTGTTGAATGAGCATGCTCGACACTGCTCGGTGCTCGCCCGAGCATCACGCTACTCGGGATGTTCGTCGAGCACCGAGCATTTCCGGGTTACTCGGGCGGGAGCTCGGGTCTCCGCCCTGCATGTTTGGCGTTCTTTACAGAGCCAATGAATATGCAGGGATTGCCAGCCAGTCACTGTAAAGCCGCAGCCATGTTGTTTGTGGGCATTACAGTGATTGGCTGGCCGCACAGCGTCACCTCGACTATTTAAAACCGGGCGCCGCCATCTTGGACACAGTCGCTCTGGATCAGACAGTGTAGGGACAGTGCTGCTGATTTAGGGAGAGATATATCCTGCAAAATAGTTAGTTAGTGTAGGGTCTGTAAAGGCTGCCAGATCAAACAAACAGTCCTTCTCAGGACTAATATCCATCCCAGATATCCGGCAGGCAGGCTGTATAGGAGACGCAGTTGTTATACCAGCAAATGCTGCATTACAGTCCGGTGTGCTCCTGTTGCTGAAATTGCTGGACTTAGCTCCAGGTCTCGGGGGCCAGGAAAAATCTTTTTTTTTCATCTAAATCCTCTTTTTCTTTCCTCTTTCACACTGTACAAATACACTTCCTATTAACCTTTTGGTGTCCCCCCCCCCCAAAAAAAAAAAGTGTGTCTCTGATTTTTCAGACGCAAATATATCTGTTGAAAATAGTCTGGTATACACCAGTAAATTATAACTGTGGTTTTGTTGTTCCACTGTAAAAAATCTCTATTATCCTGGTTTTGGCATATTTTGCTGTAAAAAAAAATAATAGTGTCTCCTGATTGTTCAGACACAAATATATCTGTTGAAAATAGTCTGGTATACACCAGTAAATTATAACTGTGGTTTTGCTGTTTCACAGTAAAAAATCTCTATTATCCTGCTTTTGGCATTTTTTGCCGTAAAAAAAATAATAATAGCGTCTCCTGATTGTTCAGACACAAATATATCTGTTGAAAATAGTCTGGTATACAACAGTAAATTATAACTGTGGTTTTGCTGTTCCACGATAAAAAATCTCTATCATCCTGCTTTTGGCATTTTTTGCCGTAAAAAAAAACTAATAGTGTCTCCCTGATTTTTCAGACACAAATATATCTGTTGAAAATAGTTTTGTGTAGACCCGAGAAATACAAGTGTGGTTTTGCAGTTCCACGTGTCAAATCTTTGTATTATGCTGCTTTTTTGCATTTTGTGCTGTAAAGAAAAATAGTAGTGTCTCCTGATTGTTCAGATACAAATATATCTGTTGAAAATAATCTGGTATACACCAGTAAATTATAACTGTGGTTTTGTTGTTCCACGGTAAAAAATCTCTATTATCCTGCTTTTGGCATTTTTTGCCGTAAAAAAAAAGCTAATAGTGTCTCCCTGATTTTTCAGACACAAATATAATGTATCTGTTGAAAATAGTCTGTTGTAGGACCGAGAAATACAAGTGTGGTTTTGCAGTTCCAAGGGTCAAATCTCTGTATTATCCTGCTTTTTTGCATTTTTTGCCGTAAAGAAAAACAGTAGTGTCTCCTGATTGTTCAGACTAATATATCTGTTGAAAATAATCTGGTATACACCAGTAAATTATAACTGTGGTTTTGCCGTTCCATGGTAAAAAATCTCTGTTATCCTGCTTTTGGCAGTTTTTGCCGTAAAAAAAAATAATAGTGTCTCCTGATTGTTCAGACACAAATATATCTGTTGAAAATAGTCTGGTATACACCAGTAAATTATAACTGTGGTTTTGCTGTTCCACAGTAAAAAATTTCTATTATCCTGCTTTTGGCATTTTTTGCCGTAAAAAAAAAAATAATAGTGTCTCCTGATTGTTCAGACACAAATATATCTGTTGAAAATAGTCTGGTATACACCAGTAAATTATAACTGTGGTTTTGCTGTTCCACGGTAAAAAATCTCTATCATCCTGCTTTTGGCATTTTTTGCCGTAAAAAAAAACTAATAGTGTCTCCCTGATTTTTCAGACACAAATATATCTGTTGAAAATAGTCTTGTGTAGGACCGAGAAATACAAGTGTGGTTTTGCAGTTCCACGGGTCAAATCTTTGTATTATGCTGCTTTTTTGCATTTTGTGCTGTAAAGAAAAACAGTAGTGTCTCCTGATTGTTCAGACACAAATATATCTGTTGAAAATAGTCTGGTGCAGGCCCGAGAAATACAAGTGTGGTTTTGCAGTTCCACGGGTCAAATCTCTGTATTATCCTGCTTTTTTGCATTTTTTGCTGTAAAGAAAAACAGTAGTGTCTCCTGATTGCTCAGACACAAATATATCTGTTGAAAATAGTCTGGTGTAGGCCCGAGAAATACAAGTGTGGTTTTGCAGTTCCATGGGTCAAATCTCTGTATTATCCTGCTTTTTTGCATTTTTTGCTGTAAAGAAAAACAGTAGTGTCTCCTGATTGTTCAGACACAAATATATCTGTTGAAAATAGTCTGGTGTAGGCCCGAGAAATACAAGTGTGGTTTTGCAGTTCCACGCGTCAAATCTCTGTATTATCCTGCTTTTTTGCATTTTTTGCTGTAAAGAAAAACAGTAGTGTCTCCTGATTGTTCAGACACAAATATATCTGTTGAAAATGGTATGGTGTAGGCCCGAGAAATACAAGTGTGGTTTTGCAGTTCCACGGGTGAAATCTCTGTATTATCCTGCTTTTTTGCATTTTTTGCTGTAAAGAAAAACAGTAGTGTCTCCTGATTGTTCAGACACAAATATATATGTTGAAAATAGTCTGGTGTAGGCCCGTGAAATACAAGTGTGGTTTTGCAGTTCCACGGGTCAAATCTCTGTATTATCCTGCTTTTTTGCATTTTTTGCTGTAAAGAAAAACAGTAGTGTCTCCTGACTGTTAAGACACAAATATAAATGTTGAAAATGGTCTGGTGTAGGCCCGAGAAATACAAGTGTGGTTTTGCAGTTCCACGGGTCAAATCTCTGTATTATCCTGCTTTTTTGCATTTTTTGCTGTAAAGAAAAACAGTAGTGTCTCCTGATTGTTAAGACACAAATATAAATGTTGAAAATAGTCTGGTGTAGGCCCGAGAAAAACAAGTGTGGTTTTGCAGTTCCACAGGTCAAATCTCTGTATTATCCACTTTTGGGCCATTTTTACCTAAAAAAAATCAGTTTGAGTGTATCGCTCACTGTTCAGCCGCAAATATATCTATTTAAAATTTTCTGGTATACCCCAGTAAACAATAACTGTGGTTTTGCCATTCCACGGTAAAAAATCTCTATTATTCAGCTTTTGGTATTTCTTCCGTAAAGAAAAACAGTAATAGTTTCTCCCTGATTGTTCAGATTGTTTAAAAGAGTCGGGTGTAGGCCAGAGAAATAGAACTGTGGTTTTCCTCTTCCACGGTTCTAATCTACTTTATATTACCCTTTTTCCATTGATAGTGCAAGTGTAAGCTATTTTACTTCCTTTACAATGGGCAAGGCGCGTGGCAAGGGACGTGGAACTGGACGTTCTGGCAATGGTGCGTGCAGAGGACGGGGCCGTGGCCAAGGTGAAAATGTGCCACAACCAATAGCCACATCTTCTCGCTCCCACTTCTTGACCAAATTACTAGGGAAGCACAGAACAACACCAGTATTGCGAACTGATCAGTGTGAACAGGTTATTAATTGGATAGTAGATAATACTTCCAGTTACCTGGGCACCACCACCTCCGGTCTGTCTTCCACACGGTCAACTCTTAGTAGCCGTGAGTCTCGACCGCAAGCTCCTCCTCACCCTGATGCTCCTTCCTCCCACACTGCCGAGTGTCGTCAGACAGCAACTGATCCCACACTTGGACACTCTGAAGAGCTATTCACTTGTCCATTTCAAGATTTGTGCCCCTCGCCTGCTCCGCTTGAAGTGGTGGAAGAGGAGATCACATGTAGCGATGCCCAAATATTTGAACAGCCACGGCCACAGGAAGTCGACGCTGGCAATTTGTCACAAGAGGTGGACGATGACGAGACACATTTGCCTGGAAGTGAAGAGGAGGATCGTGGTGCGCAAGTGGAAGAGGAGGAGGTGGTGGGTGATCTAGTAACTGACCCAACGTGGCAGGAGGACATGCAGAGCGAGGACAGCAGCACACAGGGTGAGGGAGGCAGAGTACCCCAACAGGCAGGAAGGAGCAGTGTGGTGGCCACGCACACAGAAGGTGGGCAACAGTTTCCCGTAACACCAACACGAGGGACGTTGCCAGTACAACCTGTAGGTCTTCCAGAGTCTGGAATTTTTTTAAAGACTCTGCTGATAACCCCAAAAGGCCATTTGTACCACCTGCCATGCCAGCATCAGCAGGGGTGACAAAACTACCAGCCTGACCACCACCAGCATGATCAGGCACATGGCAGCTAAGCACCCGACTTTGTGGGGCGAACCCCAGGGTCCACGACCAGTGACAGCGGGTGTCACCACTGCTTCTTCCGCTGTTGTGCGTGCAGTAGAACCCCCTGTTGTGTGTGCAAGGCAATCCCCTGTCCATACTGCATGCAAAGATGCCCCCTCCTCTCAGTCTTCCCTTGTTATGGCAGTTTCTCAAGAAACAGCATCAACGTCCACATCCACGTCCCACCGCAGCTTTCAATTGTCCATATCCCAGACCTTGGAACGAAAGCGGAAATTCGCAGCTAACGCCCCACAGGCCACAGTCCTATGTTCGCACATTTCACGACTGCTTGCTTTGGAAATGCTGCCTTTTAGGCTGGTGGAGACGGAATCCTTCCCCAACCTCATGGCGGTGGCCGTCCCTCGGTACTCGGTCCCCAGCCGACACTATTTTGCCCGGTGTGCCATCCCGCAATACACAAGCACGTGTCCCAAAACATCTGCCGTGCCCTCAACAACGCAGTTACTGGGAGAGTCCACCTGACAACGGACACATGGACAAGTGCTTGTGGCCAGGGACGGTACATCTCCCTGACGGCACACTGGGTAAACATAGTGGAAGCCGGGACCCAGTCGGACCTTGGGACAGAACACATCCTCCCCACACCGAGGATTGCGGGCCCTATGTCAGTCAGAGTTGCCCCCACAGTGTACAGCTCCTGCGCATCATCCTCCTCCTCCTCCTCATGTTCAGCCTCCATCTCAGATATCACCACATCAGTTACAAGCTGGAAGCACTGCAGTACTGCCTCCGCCAAGCGACAACAGGCTGTGCTGAAACTCATAAGCTTAGGTGAGAAACCTCACACTGCTTGTGAGTTGTGGACAGCTATGAAAGAGCAGGCAGATCTGTGGCTGAGACCGCTGAACCTACATCCAGGCATGGTCATGTGAGACAATGGCCGTAAGCTGGTGGCGGCTCTGAGGCGAGGCGAGATCACACACGTACCATGCCTGGCTCATGTGCTTAACCTCGTGGTTCAGCGGTTTCTTAAATCGTACCCCGAGTTGACATATCTACTCGTCAAAGTACGCCGCCTATAAGCTCATTTTCGCAAGTCGGCTACAGCTTCCGCCGCCCTTGCTGTGTTGCAGCAGCGTTTGCAGCTTCCGTCACACCGACTGGTGTGTGATGTCCCCATACTTTGGAACTCTACCCTCCACATGTTGCAAAGGATTTGTGAGCAGAAGAGAGCAGTTGTAGAGTACAAGCTGCAACAAGGCCGTCGATATTCAGGTCAGACTCCACAGATAAGATCTCAGGAGTGGGCCTGGATGTCTGACATATGTACCAACTTGACAAACTTTGAGGAGTCCACCAAGATGGTGAGTGGCGATGACGCCATCATTAGCGTCAGAGTTCAGCTTGTCTGTCTTTTGCAACGCTCTCTGCAGAGAATTAAAGAGGAGGCATTGCAGCCAGAGTATGATGAGATGGATGAAGAAGCCGTAGCGTTCGATTACACACAGCCCAGCCTCATCTCATTCCAACGTGCATTGGGGGACAATGAGGGAGAGGAGGAGGAGGAGGAGGAAGAACAGGAGCTTGTATCATGCGCTGTAGACGGTAGTGCCTGTACAACTGTCATACCTTTGGTTAAGCGTGGGTGGCCTGAGGGCAGGGGGGAGGAGGAGGAGGAGGAGGAGAGCATGGTCAGTCGTCATCTTGGTGAGGACACGGAAGTCTTGCCCGTTACCAGTCTGGCACGCATGGCTGACTTTATGTTACGCTGCCTTAACCGTGACCCTCGCGTTGTCAAAATGTTGGGTGACAGTCATTACTGGTTGGTGACACTTTTAGACCCCCGCTACAAGGAGAACTTTCACTCTCTTATTCCTGAGGTGGAGAGGTCTACAAAAATGGGGCAGTATCAGAAGGCCCTTGCTGCAGAACTGTTAAAAAAAATCCCATCTGAACACGCTAGCAGCAGAGGTCACAGTTCGTTGACCAACCAAGGCGTACAAGCGAGAGAGAGGCAACTCCAATCCAGCAGAGGCAGGGGAACACTGTAAATGTTCTGGGACAGTTTTCTGAGACCCGCCCAGCTTACAGGCCTTGAGGCGCGGGGTGCTCTCACAAGGAGTGTAAAGTTTCAAAAGATGGTGAGGGAGTACCTTGCCGACCGTACCAGCATCCTCTGTGATTCTTCTGTGCCTTTTAATTAATGGGTATCCAAGCTGGACACTTGGAATGAACTCGCTTTGTACGCCTTGGAGGTCCTGGCCTGCCCTGCTGCTAGAGTGCTATCGGAGCGTGTTTTTAGTGCCGCTGGGGGAATTATAACTGATAAGCGCACTCGCCTGTCAACTGACAATGCTGACAAGCTGACCCTTATCAAAATGAACAAGGGCTGGATTGGGCCAGACTTCTCATCACCACCAAATAACAGCAGAGTAACATAAAGTCAAATCCACTGTGTTATTTCGGGAAATGTTTTCACATGCACCGCTTCACACCCACACATGAGTATACGCTTCCTCATTTCGGCTGTTTTATGTTCTTCTCCTTATCCTCAGCCTCCACCACCACTGTACCACCAGGGTGACCGCGGTCCGTGTTGCCATTATTGAAAGTTCCTCCGTCCTTATTTTTGTCAGCTTTTGCTTGGAAGGCATAATCAAAGACTGTGGGAGACCCACTCCCCAATAATGGGAATAATATTTTTAAGATGCTGTACTGTATGGCTCTTGCAAGGGGCATTAAAAGCATCTTGTTAAGCTACTGCGACCTCCACCACTTTTCCAAGGGGCATTCAAACCGTCTTGTTAAGCTACTGCGACCTCCACCACTTTTCCAAGGGGCATTAAAAGCGTCTTGTTAAACCACTCTGAACTCCACAGCTCTTCCAAGTGGCATTGAAATGTTGATTTTAATTAACTCTAACCTACATAACTCTTCGAACGGGCATTGCATTTCCTCCTAATTTTTGGCAGCTTTTGCTTGGAAGGCATAAGCAAATACTATGGGAGACCCACTCCCCAATAATGGGAATAATGTTTGTAATATGCTGTACTGCATGGCTCTTGTAAGGGGCATTGCAAGTTCCTCCATCCTAATTTTTGGCAGCTTTTGCTTGGAAGGCATAAGCAAATACTATGAAAGACCCACTCCCCAATAATGGGAATAATGTTTGTAATATGCTGTACTGCATGGTTCTTGTTAGGGGCATTGCATGTTCCTCCGTCCTAATTTTTGGCAGCTTTTGCTTGGAAGGCATAAGCAAATACTATGGGAGACCCACTCCCCAATAATGGGAATAATGTTTGTAATATGCTGTACTGCATGGCTCTTGTAAAGGGCATTGCAAGTTCCTCCGTCCTAATTTTTGGCAGCTTTTGCTTGGAAGGCATAAGCAAAGACTATGAGAGACACACTCCCCAATAATGGGAATAATGTTTGTAATATGCTGTACTGCATGGCTCTTGTAAGGGGCATTGCAAGTTCCTCCGTCCTAATTTTTGGCAGCTTTTGCTTGGAAGGCATAAGCAAAGACTATGGGAGACACACTCCCCAATAATGGGAATAATGTTTGTAATATGCTGTACTGCATGGCTCTTGTAAGGGTCATTGCAAGTTCCTCCGTCCTAATTTTTGGCAGCTTTTGCTTGGAAGGCATAAGCAAAGACTATGGGAGACACACTCCCCAATAATGGGAATAATGTTTGTAATATGCTGTACTGCATGGCTCTTGTAAGGGGCATTGCAGCAAGTACCTCCGTCCTAATTTTTGGCAGCTTTTGCTTGGAAGGCATAAGCAAATACTATGGGAGACCCACTCCCCAATATTGGGAATAATGTTTGTAACATGCTGTACTGTATGGCTCTTGGAAGGGGCATTAAAAGCGTCTTGTTAAGCTACTACGACCTCCACCACTTTTCAGAGGGGCATTAAAATCGTCTTGTTAAGCTACTGTGACCTCCATGTCTCTTCCAAGGGGCATTCAAACCGTCTTGTTAAGCTACTGGGATTTCCACGTCTTTTCCGAGGGGCATTAAAACCGTCTTGTTAAGCTACTGTGACCTCCACGTCGCTTCAAAGGGGCATTAAAAGTATCTTCTTAAGCCACTCTGAACTCCACAGCTCTTCCAAGGGGCATTGAAATGTTGTTTTTAATTACCTCTAACCTCCACGACTCTTCCAACGGGCAATGCATTTCCTCCTAATTTTAGTCAGCTTTTGCTTTTCAATGCTAAGGCGAAAACTAAGGGAGACCCACTCCCCAATAATGGGTAGAAGTTTTTTAGTATGCGGTAATCCACGTCTGTTTCAAGGGGCATTGCAGTTCCTCATAATTTTTGGAAAGCCTTCCATTCACTTCTTAGGCCAACAGTGTACAGGAGACCCAGTTGCTATAAATGGAAAAAAAGGTTTAGTTAAGGCCCTCTGACCTCCATGTCATTTCCAAGGGGCATTGGAGTGCCTCAAAATTTTTGGTAGGCATTGCACTCACTGTATGCCCTATAACTGTGTAGCCGAACCGCTCCTTTTGTTACAGAAACATATCCTACAAGACATATGTGGTTGACTGGCCTGATATTGATGTGAATGGTTCCTGTTCCTCCTGCTCTTTCTCCTTTGCCACCACCTCATCCATCATTCATCACCTGAAGCTTTGTTTTAACGGGAGTCATAGAACTGGGATAGTAGCAGGAAAACATCCAGCAATCCTCGGAGGAGGTAGGATATGCGCCAAAACGCTGACCACCTCAGGCCTAGCCGCTACTACATACATGCGCTTGCATTCCAAGAAAACAAAGCAGATGCTAACTTGTATCATCATCATCATGGTCCTCACCTTGGCACTCTCAACTCCCCTGATGGAGAAGCCAGGGCCCACCGGAGGAGTCTGGTTCTCTGGTGGGCTCGTCCAATGCTGCCCTAAAGCTGGCCGTGCTAAGAAAAGTGTGTGGGAGGATGTTCCAAGGAGAAATAGGGGTGGCT
The DNA here is from genome assembly GCF_046119375.1 of Phyllobates terribilis. Taxonomy (NCBI): domain Eukaryota; kingdom Metazoa; phylum Chordata; class Amphibia; order Anura; family Dendrobatidae; genus Phyllobates; species Phyllobates terribilis. The sequence goes on along the minus strand of NW_027362765.1, from coordinate 594,598,213 downwards.
GGGGACCGTTTATGGACACCTGGCTGCCCCCCAGGCGGTAGGGGACCGTGTGTGGACACCTGGCCACGGGGCGGCTGGGGACCGAGTGTGGACACCCGGCCGCCCCCTGGCGGCTGGGGACAGAGTGTGGACACCCGGCCGCCGGGCGGCTGGGGACTGAGTATGGATTCCAGGCCGCCCAGACAGCCATGACGTGGTGGCCAGATTCTGTCTCCACATGCCTAAAAGGCCCAATTTGAAGTGCAAGCTAGCAAGCAGTATGGTATTACAGCCTGGGGGTGGGTGGGTGGCAGGCTGCACACTTACGGTTGCGTTCCAAGAAAACAAAGCAGATGCTAACTTCTATCATCATCATCATGCTCCTCACATTGGCATTCTCAACTCCCCTGATGGAGAAGCCAGGGCCCACCAGAGAAGTCTGGTTCTCTTGTGGGCTCGTCCAATGCTGCCCTAAAGCAGGCCGGGCTAAGAAAAGTGTGTGGGGGGAAGTTGACATAAGAAATAGGGGCGGCTGGGGACCGTTTATGGACACCCGGCTGCCCCCAGGCGGCTGGGGACCGTGTGTGGACACCCGGCCGCGGGGCACCTGGGGACCGAGTATGGACACCCCGCCGCCCTTTGGCGGCTGGGGACTGGGTGTGGACATCTGGCCGCCTGGCGGCTGGGGACTGAGTATGGATACCAGGCCGCCAACGCAGCCATGACGTGGTGGCCAGATTCCACCTCCACATGCCTAAAAGGCCCAATTTCAAGTGCATGCAAGCAGTATGGTATTGCAGCCTGGGGGTGAGTGGGTGGTTGGCTGCATATTTGCGCTTTCATTGCAAGGAATGGGGAAGGTACAATTGAACACTGCCCTGGGACAAGAACTTGCACGGGGATAGTTGCAAGTCTGCATCTTCTGATGCGGCAAGGATGACTTCTGATGGGCATACTTTTAGGCAGTGACCTGGGTGTCAGAGATGCTTCCAGGGGTCTTCCCCATGCTGTTCTCATGTCTTTTCAGCACTGTATGCATGTGTCACACAGCACATGGCCAGATAAGGTTGTAAAATGTTAAAATGACATTTCCCGGTGAATGCATTTGTCACGGTTGAAAGCAATACAAAAGTGCAAAAACGGCTAAAAAATGCTACTTGTGAACATAGCCCAAGGTGTGGAGGAGTATTTTTTTTGGGGGTTATTTATTTTACCTTATACACAAGCCTTTACCCTGGAAAGGATGTTCCTTAACATATTTCACAGGAAAACAGTTTCAGTTTCGTTTTTGAACGTTTTATTGTGAGCCCGTAAAAGTGGCTTAATACCTCTGACCACGTTGTTGACAGCAGTGACCTGGGGGTCAGATATGCTTCCTGGGGCGATCCCCATGCTGTCCCCATGTCATTTGAGCTCTTTTACTATCGTTTTGGGCACTTGTTAGGCTTTTAAAAGACTGCCGGGGGTGCTGCCGCAAAAATGCTCTGGTCTCCCAGAGACTAACATTGGGTTTGTTGCTCGGGTCGAGCACCCGAGTATCACGGCGAGCTCGGCCCGAGCTTCGAGCACCCGAGCATTTTAGTGCTCGCTCAACACTAATGTCCTTCTTTGTTCCTATGGTTCCCCATCTCTAGCACAGAGTTTGTCTCATGCCCCCTCTTTACACAAAATGCTCCCCATGGCCTCTTTTCACACAGTTTATCCAACTTTCCCAAACACTGCTCCTCAAAACAGTTTTAAAAGAACAGTAGTCCTTAGTGACTAATCTCTCTTTTTATACAAAAATATGGAGAACGAATTACATCTAACACTGTCAACTTAATATTTATTCTGGGAAAATTAATAAACGTTATCTGCTACTGAAAAAAATTGGATGACAACCTATGAATTGTGACAATTTTTTCATCTGACTCCTTGAATTTTCCCTTTTTCCTTTTCATCCTCTATTTTGGGTATAGATAGTGCACAGTGATATCAGAATAACTTGAACAAGATGACAAATTCAGTTTTAAAATCTGTTCTCTTCTATTTGAACTTTTAAAAGAAAATGTATTGAATAAATTATTTACCTTAAAATGCATTACTGGTCCCCCTGTGATTTAGTATGTCAACACGAAAGTCATTCCTGATGCATTGGTCACACTGTTTAAAGAGCTTATCATGCGGATTTGTGTTTTCCAATTAATCTGCTTCTTAGCAGTAATCAAACCCTAGCTTTACTGCTCCTCCAGGCTTGAAATATAATCACAGAGTGCCAGAGTTTGTTAATCTCAAGTTTTCTTCATTTAAAATTATCAACTACCTTACCATCCAATCCTTTACCAAAACAGATAATTTATTCTGCAACTTAGATTTGTGTACTGGCACTCTACCTTTATAGGTAAAAATAGTGGTTTCTATGGGGTAGTACTTTTATGGCAAATAGTATGAATTGTTTCTGATCTATAGCATAAACAGTCATGGCCGAAAGTGTTAGCACCCTTGAAATTGTTACAGAAAATTAAGTATTTTTCCCAGAAAATTATTGCTATTACAATTTTTTTGTTATACACATGTTTATTTCCTTTGTCTGTATTGGAACAGCACAAAAAATAGAGAAAATTGGACATAATTTCACCCAAAATCCCCAAATGGGCCGGACAAAATTGTTGTCACCCTCAGCTTAATATTTGATTGCACACCCTTTGGAATAAATAACTGCAATCAATCGCTTCCTATAACCATCAACAAGCTTCTTACACCTCTAAGCTGGAATTTTGGACCACACTTCTTTTGCAAACTGTTCCAGGTCTCTCATATTTGAAGCAATTTTAAGATCTCTCCACGGGTGTTCAATGGGATTTAGATCCGGACTCATTGCTGGCCACTTCAAAACTCTCCAGCACTTTGTCTCCATCCGTTTCTGTGGGCTTCTTCAATAGTGATGAGCGAATATGTTCGAAATACGATCTCCAAACTTAAATTCGACATGAATATGGCACATTCGGACTCGTGATCGGAAAGGCGAGCATTTTTACTTAAATTTGGAAAAATCGGTAACGTTCAGCGAATAAGTGTGGGAAAATGATTGCGGGGCAGCTATAGTGTTTTTAACAGTCTGGATAGCATAGTGCTTGTGTGTGATGAGTGGAGGGGGTGGTGAGAGCTCAGAAGAGGTCAGGGGTCTTTTTTTTTCTTTCTGTAACTTTAAGTGAGCAAAGAGCGGCTAGCCAATTAGAGCGCAGGAAACATTCATACTGTCCAGACACAAGGGCTTCTGCAATTGGCTGCTGAAATCACATGTCTTGTCTATATAAAGAGCGGCCATGTTTCCTCAGCGCCATTTTATGCATGTCACTGGTGATAGATGCTGCTGCTGAGTGTGCTCCTGTTTAATGAGAGATATTAGCTAGATAGATAGGCGATTGTTTTGAAGTCAGATAGTTTAGATAAGTACTCTGCTGTGGACCTGTCGTAAACGTGATACACTGTGCTAAAAGCCACCTACTTCTTTAGTGGCGTTGAACTTCAGCTGTTTTCAGAGTAAAAAAATACATTTTTTCTGTTGCTAGCCAGACAACAAAAAATATTTTTTTCTGCGACAAACGTGATAGAGTCTGCCATAAGCCACCTACTACTTTACTTTACTTTACTTTAGTGGCGTTGAACTTCAGCTATTCTCAGAGTAAAAAAATATATTTTTTCTGTTGCTAGCCAGACTGCAAAAAATATTTCTTTGTCGCAAACGTGTTACACTTTGCTTTAAGCCGCCTACTCTTTTACTGGTGGTGAAATTCAGCTGTATGCAGAGCTTATGCAGAGTAAAAAAATATTTTTTTTGCTGTGACTAACGTGATACAGCAGGCTAGATCTGAGCTTGAAATATCTTGGAGCATATTTTCTATGTTATACAGGCCTCATCCACAGTTAAAAAAATACTTTCTTCTATTCCTAAAGTTATACAGCAGGGGATATCTCAGTTTGAAATAGTCTGGAAAATATCTTGTATGTTATACAGGCCTCATCCACAATAAAAAAATACTTTCTTCTATTACTAATGTGATACAGTAGGGGACATCTCAGTTTGAAATTATTCATAGGATATCTCCTATGTTATACAGGCCTCATCCATACTAAAAAAATACTTCTTCTGTTACTAACGCCATACACTAGGGGACATCTTAGGGTGCAAGGGAGGGTGGTTGACTGTGATCGAGGGGGTTGGTGATACCAGAAAAACTGTAAAATGATCCCCGTATAGTTATGATTCGAAATAGTGCTGACTACTGGGTTGCCACTCTGTTACATCCACGTTATAAGAGTAAATTTTGCCAGATGCTTCCGTCCCTGGAAAGGGACCCGCGAATGCTGGAGTATCGAAATGTGCCTTAACGCAACCTTAAGATAGGTTTTTCCCAAGACAGTAGTGAGGCACACAGAGTGCATCGCAGCTCTACACTTTCAACCTCCGGCACGTCAATTCGTGAACGCCAAAATATTAGCAGAAGCAGTAGTGTAAGTGGCAGAAGCAATTTCTGTGAGTCCTTTCACGCATATTTTAGACCAGCTTGTGCACCAGCACAACAGAGTACAAGTTTGATACGTGGTTGATGAGGTTGGTTTATTATTTTATTTTTATTACAGGAGATCGTTGGCTTCAGCTTGAATGGGCGTGACGTTATGGTTTAAGTATGGTTTAATTTAGAACAATAAAGGGTGTCTGTTTTATTTCAAATAAAATATTTTATTCTGGGTGTGGGTGTTTTTATTTTACATTTTGCCTTACACTATGGGGTTAGTAGTAACTTGAAAGTCTTATAGACGCCTCTCCATTATTAACCTAGGCTTGATGTCAGCTGGCATTATAAGCTGACATCAACCCCAACCCTATAACCCCACTGCCACCGCTACAGAGCAGTGGGGAGAGAGAGGCTAAGTGCCAGAATTGGAGCATCCTAAGGATGCGCCATTTATGGGGTGTGTGAGGGCTCCTGTTTCTAGCCTCGGATGGGGCCAATATTCATATGGCAGTGCAGTCACCCACGGCAACAAGTTTTTGGTGACGGAGACGCCCCGGCTGCGATCCGGAGGATTCCGTTTGTCTTTTCTTTGTGAATTTTTGGAAAATAAAGACATTTGAGTTGAAATTTACAGGGTCACTGCCTCATTATAGCACAGTGTGAACACTGCCGCACTACAATATATATATATGTATATATATATATATATATATATGTATATATATACATATATCTATTATCTATCCATATATCTATTAATCTATCTATCTATCCATATATCTATTACTCTATGTATCTGCCTATCCATATATCTATTATCTATATACAGTGCCTACAAGTAGTATTCAACCCCCTGCAGATTTAGCTGGTTGACACATGCGGAATTAACTTGGCATTGTGACATTTGTACTGTAGATCAGCCTGGAAGTGGGAAATGCACTGCAGCAAATTTTTTTTGTTTTGTTTGTTTGTTTTTTTTTTTTTAAAACGTTAAAAGTTAATTCAGAGTGTCATTTATTATTTAACCCCTCAAACCACAAGAATTCTGTTTGGTCCCCCTAAAGTATTAAGAAGTAGTTCAGGCACCAAGAATAATGAGCTTCACATGTGTGGATTAAAGATCTCTTTTGCCAGCCTTTTCTGACTATTTAAGACCCTCCCCAAACTTGTGAACAGCACTCAGAAATGGTCAACATGGGAAAGACAAAGGAGCATTCCAAGGCCATCAGAGACAAGATCGTGGAGGGTCACAAGGCTGGAAAGGGGTACAAAACCCTTTCCAAGGAGTTGGGCCTACTTGTCTCCACTGTTGGGAGCATCATCCGTAAGTGGAAGGCTTATGGAACTACTGTTAGCCTTCCACGGCCTGGACAGCCTTTGAAAGTGTCCTCCCGTGCCGAGGCCAGGCTTGTCCGAAGAGTCAAGGCTAACCCAAGGACAACAAGGAAGGAGCTCCGGGAAGATCTCATGGCAGTGGGGACATTGGTTTCAGACAATACCATAAGTAACGTACTCCACCGCAATGGTCTCCGTTCCAGACGAGCCCGTAAGGTACCTTTACTTTCAAAGCGTCATGTCAAGGCTCGTCTACAGTTTGTTCATGATCACTTGGAGGACTCTGAGACAGACTGGTTCAAGGTTCTATGGTCTGATGAGACCAAGATCGAGATCTTTGGTGCCAACCACACACGTGACGTTTGGAGACTGGATGGCACTGCATACGACCACAAGAATACCATCCCTACAGTCAAGCATGGTGGTGGCAGCATCATGCTGTGGGGCTGTTTCTCAGCCAAGGGGCCTGGCCATCTGGTCCGCATCCATGGGAAGATGGATAGCACGGCCTACCTGGAGATTTTGGCCAAGAACCTCCGCTCCTCCATTAAGGATCTTAAGATGGGTCGTAATTTCATCTTCCAACAAGACAACGACCCAAAGCACACAGCCAAGAAAACCAAGGCCTGGTTCAAGAGGGAAAAAGTCAAGGTGTTGGAGTGGCCTAGTCAGTCTCCTGACCTTAACCCAATTGAAAACTTGTGGAAGGAGCTCAAGAATAAAGTCCACATGAGACACCCAAAGAACCTAGATAACTTGGAGAAGATCTGCATGGAGGAGTGGGCCAAGATAACTCCACAGACCTGTGCCGGCCTGATCAGGTCTTATAAAAGACGATTATTAGCTGTAATTGCAAACAAGGGTTATTCCACAAAATATTAAACATAGGGGTTGTATAATAATTGACCCACACTTTTATGTTTAAAATTTAATAAAATTCAACTGAGCAACATAACTTTTTGGTTTGTAAGATTTATGCTTCTGTTCATAAAACCTACTCTTGTTTGCAGTTTGAAGGCTCTAACTTATTTGCATCTTATCAAACCAGCTAAATCTGCAGGGGGTTGAATACTACTTGTAGGCACTGTATCTATCTATATATCTATTAATCTATATATCAATCTATTCATATATCTATTATCTATCAATATATCTATATATCCATATATCTATTATCTATCTATAAATCTATTTATCTATCCATATATTTATCTATCCATCCATATATCTAATATATATATATATATATATATATATATATATATATATATATATCTCCATATATCTATTATCTATCTATCCATATATCTATTAATCTATTTATCTATCTATTGTAAGATGGCCGCTGGACATGTCCTTGAGGGGAGATGTGTATCGCTGAGGTTGGCAGCTTCAGTGATGTAAAACCGGGAAAGCATGCTCCAGCACACACTGCTGAGAGGGTTAATAGGGTGTACCAGGACCGTTTTTTTCGAGCAGTCATAAGAGACTGGTGGGATTGGCTTCTCACATATCCCCACCTCAGGGTGTGTGTATAAAATGGAGACCGAGTGTGTCATTCAGTGCCTGTGGCTGGAGGTGTGTAGACCTCCAAGTGTGTCTGTGCTAATTGACACTGACTGTGAGTGGGCGAACCCGCAGAACTATATGAACTGTTTATTTTCCTGTTTCGTTACTTTGTGCCGGACAAGGCTGTGTTGTATTTACTTTGAAAGTGCGGTTTATGAAGCCTGAATAAACCTGCCTCGGACATTTTAAAGAGACAGTATCCTGTGTCTACCTCTAACGCGGCTGAGTGAGTACAAAACCCTACACTATCCATATATCTATTATCTATCTATATATCCATATATCTATTATCCATTTATCTATCCATATATCTATTAATCTATTTATGTTTTATCCATATATCTATTATCTATCAATATATCCATATATCTATCTATTATCTATCAGTATATCTATCTATCCATCTATCTATCCATATATCTTTCAATATATTATCTATCTATCAATATATCTACAGTATATGTCCATATAACTATCTATTATCTATCTTAGATAGATAATTAGATAGGTCAACAGATAATAAATAGATATATTGATAAATAGATAAATAGATAATAGATCGATAGATAATAGATAGATAATACATAGATAATAGATAGATATACAAATTAATATAAAAATATGATGTATATAATCCTTACTTTGCGTGTGTTCCTTACTGTTAATGTAATTTATTAATAAATGAGTACATTTCTGGAAAAAAAATGGCGTGGGGTGCCCCGTAATTTTATTAACCAGCAGAGGGAAAGCGGACAGCTGGGACGGATGTTTTTAGCCTGGGAAGAGGGCAATACCCATGGAGCTTCCCAGGCTACTACAGTAATATCAACCCCCAGCTGTATACATAGCCTTTACTGGCTATTAAAATGGGGGACACCAAAAAAAAAAGATGTGGGGTCCCCCTATTTTAACAGCTAGCAAAGGCTATGCAGACAGCTGGGGGCTGATATTAATAGCCTAGAAAGGGGCCATGAATATTTGCCCCCTCCGAGGCTAGAAACATGAGCCCTCAGCCGCCTCAGAAATGGCTCTAGAGAAAAGTGCTCTACCCACTGCACTGTAGCTGTGGCAGTGGGGTTATAGGGTTAGGGTTGATGTCAGCTTATAATGCCAGCTGAAATCAAGCCTAGGTTAGTAATGGATAGCCGCCTATAAGACGCCCCCATTACTAACCCCATAGTGATGGTGAAATGTAAAATAAAAACACCCACACCCAGTATAAAATATTTTATTTGAAATAAAACAGACACCCTTTATTGTTCTAAATTAAACCATACTTACCGTCACGCCCATTCCAGCTGAAGCCAACGATTTCCTGTAATAAAAATAAAATAAAAATAAAACCTCCAAATAACAAGAGTCCCACGAAGATCTCATGAACAGAACAGCCACATTGTATGTGACTGCTCTGGTCATTTTCCGGCAATACACTGAGTCAGTGTATTGCTGGCAAAGGAGGTCAGCACATGCACAGTGAGTATTTTCCCACGCATGCAATGAGTTGAACTGAGTTCAACTTATTGGCAAGCGTGGGAAAATACTCAATACGCATGCGCAGACCTCCTTTGCCGGCAATACAGTGAGTCAGTGTATTGCTGGTTACTTAACAGAGCGGTCACATTTTACAATGTGGCTGCTCTGTTAAGGGGATCTTCGTGGACCCTCATTATTTGGACTGCGTCGGAAAGGTAAGGATGAGGTTGGTTTATTATTTTACTTTTATTACAGGTGATCATGAGCTTCAGGGATTAGGTGAAAGGTGAGTATATTGTATACTGTATAAATATATATATTTTTTTTGAAGGGGCGGCGAACAACAAGGACAGGGTGTAGGGGAGTATAATGTGTTTTATTTTTATTTTAATATTTTTTTATTAATTTTAACATTTTTTTTTTTACTTTCAGCACAGCACAGGCGCCGGCGGGTGGGAGACTACTGTTCCCATCCTGCAGCTCCTGTGCCCACTGTTTCCTATGGCAGGAGGCGCCGGCTGATGATGGTGGTAATAGTACCATCAGCCGGCGTCTATGACCCGCGGTAAGTTTTTTACTGTCACTGTCACAGCTGTGGCATCATGCTGACCTGTCAGCATGATGTCACAGCTCTCTGACCTCGGTAATGCAATTACCGCCTATCAGAGCCTGTGTTTCTTGCACGGTCACGCAAGTGACAGTGTGGGAAACCAGGTCACTGTCACAGCTGTGGCAACATGCTAACACTGCTAATAACATGGCATCATGCCATAATTCACTGGAAATATTCCTGTCTGGTGGGAGGCAAGCTCATTCCCACAGAAAAGTACCAGAAAGCTAAAGAGATGGTGGCCTCTACCATCATGAATAATTTGCTCCGTGACTAGGAGACTGAATACTGCTGCTGCCTACCTTGTGAACATTGTGTTGAAGCATGATTGACCCCCAAATCCGCACATTCCTCAACCATGAATCTGCAAAAACACTAGTGCATGCTCTCATCATTTCCCACCTCAACTACTGCAACCTCCTGCTCTGTGGCCTCCCTTCTAACACTCTCGCACCCCTCCAATGTATTCTAAACTCTGCTGCCCTACTAATCCACGTGTCCCCCCGCTATTCCCTGGCCTCTCCTCTCTGTCAATCCCTTCACTGGTTCAGAACCCTAACCATGGCATACAAAGTCATCCACAACCGGTCTCCTCTATACATCTGTGAACGAGTCTCCCGGTACATACCTTCATGCAACCTCCGATCCTCATAAGATCTCCTTCTCTACTACCCTCTTATCTCCTCTTCCCACAATCGCTGAAACCTTCAAAAGGAACCTGAAGACCCACCTCTTCCGACAAGTGCACAACCTGCAGTAACCCTCGCTCAACCATACCGCTGCACGACCAGCTCTACCCTCACCTACTGTATCCTCACCCATCCCTTGTAGACTGTGAGCTCTCACGGGCAGGGTCCTTTCCTCTCCTGTACCAGTCACTTTCACATTTTTGTTAAAGAATATTGTATTTATTTTTGCGATGTATACCCTTTTTTCACATGTAAAGCTCCATGGAATAAATGGCGCTAAAGTAATAATAATAATGTGGTCCAGACTCATGACTACTGAGACTGGACCATGTGGAAGACAGGGCAGTGGTGGTGGCAAACTGACTGGAAGCATTATCTGCTATCCAACCAAAAACTTTTTCACACTGCTCTGGCTTCAATAGTGGTGTTCCAAGGCCCCCTAAAAATTGGGACAAGAAGGTAGTTCGACATGATATGGGTGTTTTGTTATGCTCCCTCAGCAGGCACAGTTTCATCTTGCCCACAGCCTCAGCCTCTGCATGCACTATCACTATCACCAAAATGTCCACTTCCCCATCCCTTACCACACACCTTGCCCATTTTAAATGGAGTTTAATATTTGTCACATTGCCAAAAATGTCTGTATTATTACTGCAGTAATAAAGGATCACGTCAAATGATCACAGCAACCTGGGAGTCAGAGATGCTTCCAGGGGTCTTCCCCATGCTGTTCCCATGTCTTTTCAGCACTGTATGGATGTTTCTGATCATGTCTCACACATCACATGGCCAGATAAGGTAGTAAAATGTTAAATTGAAATTTACCGGTTAATGCAAACTCAAATACGCAGCCAACGCCCCACAGGCCACACTACTAAATTCCCACATTTCGCGACTGCTTGCGCTCGAAATTTTGCCTTTTAGGCTCATGGAGATGGAAGCTTTCTGGAACCTGATGGCGACGGCCGTAACGCGGTACTCGGTCCCCAGCCGCCACTATTTCTCCCGGTGTGCCGTCCCCGCATTGCACAAGCACGAGTCCCACAACATTAGCCGTGCCCTCAACAATGCAGTTACGGACACGTGGACAAGTGCTTGTGGGCAGGGACGGTACATCTCGCTGACGGCACACTGGGTTAACATAGTGGAAGCCAGGACCCAGTCGGACCTTGGGACGGAACACATCCTCACGTCGCCGAGGATTGCAGGCCCTAGGTCAATCAGGGTTGCCCCCACAGTCTACAGCTCTTGCACCCCATCCTCCTCAGCCTCCTCCTCCTCTTCAGCCTCCATCTCCGAAATGACCACATCAGTCACAAGCTGGAAGCACTGCAGCACTGCCTCGGCCAAGAGGCAACAGGCTGTGCTGAAGCTAATATGCTTAGATGACAAACCGCACAATGCTGAACAGTTGTGGACAGCCCTGAAAGAGCAGGCAGAGCTGACGCCGCTGAACCTACAGCCAGGCATGGTCGTGTGTGACAATGGTCGAACCTGGTGGCGGCTCTGAGGTGAGGCGAGCTCACACATGTACCATGCCTGGCCCATGTGCTTAACCTCATGGTTCAGCGGTTTCTCAAAACCTACCCAGAGCTGCTTGTCAAAGCATACCCCCTGTGTGCCCATTTTAGAAAGTCAGCTACAGCTTCCGCCGCCCTTGTCGTGCTTCAGCAGCGTTTGCAGCTTCCTGCTCACCGACTGTTGTGTGATGTCCCCACGTATTGGAACTCTACACTGCAGATGTTGGGAAGGATTTTTGAGCAGAAGAGGGCAGTTGTTGACTACCACCATCAACAAGGCCATCGGTATTCAGTTCAGACTCCATACATAAGACCTCAGGAGTGGACATGGATGTCAGACATCTGTACCATCTGCCAAAACTTTGAGGACTCCACCAATATGCTGAGTGGCGATGATGCCATAATTAACATCACCATCCTGCTTTTCTGTCTTCTGAAATGCTCTCTGCTCACAATCAAAGATGATGCATTGCAGGCGGAGCACGATGAGATATAGCAAGGAACCACACAGGGTGATTACACACAGACCAGCCTGATCTCATCCCTATGTGCATTGGGTGACAATGAGGAAGAGGAGGAGGAGGAGGAGGAAGAACAGGAGCTTGTTTCATGCGCTATAGACGGTACTACCTGCACAACTGTCATACCGTCTGTTCAGCGTGGATGGCCTGAAGACAGGGAGGAGGAGGAAAGCATAGTCAGTCGTCCTGTTGGTGAGGACACGGAAGTCTTGCCTGTTAGCAGTCTGGCACACATGGCTGAGTTTATGTTACATTGCCTTTCCCATGACCCTCGCGTTCTCAAAATTTTGGGTGACAGTCATTACTGGTTGGTGACTCTTCTAGACCTACACTACAAGGATAATTTTATATCTCTTATTCCTGAATTGGACAGGTCTACAAAAATGGGGCCGAACTAGAAAGCCCTTGTTGCGGAACTATTAAAAAAATTCCCATCTGAAAACTTTGGCGGCAGAGGTCACAGTCCATTGGACAACCAAGGAGTACAGCCGAGAGAGACACGACTCCAATGCAGCAGAGGCAGGGGAACATTGTCAAAGTTCTGGTATAGTTTTCTCAGCCCCTCCCATCGCACAGGCCCTGAGGCGCGGGGTACTCTCACAAAAAGTGCAAAGTTTGGGAAAATGCTGAGGGAGTACCTTGCCAACTGTACCAACGTCCTCCGTGATTCCTCTGTGCCTTATAATTATTGGGTATCCAAGTTGGACATGTGGAATGAACTGGCTCTCTACACCTTGGAGGGCCTGGCCTGCCCTGCCGCTAGCGTTTTATCAGAGCGGGTTTTTAGTGCCGCTGGTGGAATTATAACTGATAAGCGCATCCGCCTGTCAACTGAAAATGCTGACAGGCTCACTCTTATAAAAATGAACAAGGGCCAGACTTCTCAACACCACCGAATGATAGCAGCGTAACATTAACTCAAATCCAGTGTCTCTTTTTGGGAGGTGTATTCCCATGCACCTTTTCACACCCACACATGGGTATACGCTTCCTGATTTTGGCTATTTGCTCTTGTCCTCCTCCTTTTCCTCATCCTCATCCTCCACCACCATATCACCAGGGTGACCGTGGTCTGTGGTGCAACAGCCAACATAATTTTTTTAAAGGGTGTTTATGATGCCCGTAAAAAATTTTTTTATACAGTATGTTCATGTATACCCCCCAGGGGTAAATGTTTGTCAGCCCATACACTTAGTGCATGGGCATTACAAGTATAGGAGATCCGCTCCTTTCTAATGGGAACATTTTTTTATGAGGCCCTCCTCCACATCTTTTCCAAGGTGCAAAGGAGTGCCTCCCAATTTTTGGCAGCCCTTTCATTCACTGCATAGGCCAACACTATGGGAGAACCACTTCCTAGTAATGGGAACATTATTTTCAGGAGGCCCTCCTCTATGTCTCTTCCAAGGGGCATTGGAGTAGGTCCAAATTTTTGGCAGCCCTTGCATTCACTGCATAGGCAAACAGTATGGGAGACTCACTACCTAATAATGGGAACAATATTTTCAGGAGGCCCTCCTCTAAGTATCTTCAAAGGGGTATTGGGGTGAGTCCAAATTTTCAAAGGGGTATTGGGGTGCGTCCAAATTTTGGCAGACCTGCCACTCACTGCATACGCAATAACAGTATAGGAGACCCAATCTTTAGTAATGGGAACAACAAAGCATAGCCGAATGATGGCTCTCTAAGAATAGCGAGGGCCGACTGCTGGCCCTTTAAGAATAGTAAAGGCCGCCTTATGGCCCTATAAAAATAGGCTGTGACTTTCAGAGTCCCTCCTTCATAAATGAAACAGGATGTGTCTGGTCATGTCTCACACACCACATGTCCAGATAAGGTTGTAAAATGTTAAAATGACATTTCCTGATGAACGCATTTGTTACGGTTGAAAGCAATGCAAAAGTGCAAAAAAGCATCAAAAACACTACGTGTGAACATAGCCCAAGGTGTGGAGGAGCATTTTTGTTTTTGGTTATTTATTTTGCCTTATATACAAGTCATTACACTGGAAAGGATGTTCCTTAACATATTTCCCAGGAAAATCCATTTTGGTTTTGTTTTGTATGTTTTATTGTGAGTCGGTAAAAGTGGCGTAATACCTCTGACAACGTTGTTGACAGCAGTGACCTGGGAGTCAGAAATGCTTCCAGAGGTCTTCCTCGTGCTGTTCCCATGTCATTTGAACACTGTTCCCATCAATTTGGGCAATTTTTAGGCCTCTGCAGACCGCCGGGTGGAGCCCCCTGAAAAATGCTCGAGTTTCCCATAGACTTACATTCGACTCGTTGTTCGGGTCGAGCACCCGAGCATCGAGCACCCGAGCATTTTAGTGCTCGCCCATCTTATATAGACCTGATGACTCTATGCAGCCAGCCAATCACTGTAAATGCCACAACCAACATGGCTACAGCATTACAGTGAGAGGCAGACAATCGTTGAATGTGAATGTGCTCTCTAAAGAGTGCCAAACATGCGGGGAGGGGACCCGAGCTCCCGCCCGAGCATCCTGGAAATACTTGAGGAGTGCCTAGAATCTCGAGCAGGGAGATGCTCAGGCGAGTACCGAGCAGTGGCAAGCACGCTTGCTCATAACTAGTAGTATGTTAATATACCCCTTCATAACACAGATGTGGAATAAGTTAGTGGAAGCCACAGACTACCTGGATGATCAATTTTTCCACGTCATTGAGATTCTCAATGAGTCTAAAGGCCCCGTCACACTTAGCGACGCTGCAGCGATCCCGACAACGATACGACCTGTCAGGGATCGTTGCTGCGTCGCTATGTGGTCGCTGGTGAGATGTCAACAGGCAGGCTCACCAACGATCAGGGGAGCAACGACATCGTGGAAAGAATCTTTCCACGATGTCCTGCTCCTGGTTACGAGCCTGCTGAAGGAGGAGCAGGCTGGTAACTATGGTAAACATTGGGTTACTAGGGGCACACGCGCTCCTAGAAACCCGTTGTTTATCATGGTTACCACTCTGCTACAGTGAGCGGGAGGTTACCGCTCACTTTAGCAGACTCATAACAATGATAAACAACGGGTTACTAGGTGCGCGTGTGCCCCTAGTAACCCAATGTTTACCATAGTTACAAGCCTGATCGCTGCTCCCGCTGGTCACACACAGTGATGTGTGCTGACCAGCGGGAGAGCAACGACCAAAAAATGGTCCAGGACACTTTGCAGCGATAAGCGACCTCACAGCAGGGGCTTGATCGTTGCAAAGTGTCACACATAGCGACATCGCTGGTGAGGTCGCTGTTGCGTCACCAAAACCGTGACACAGCAGTGATCTCGCTAGTGATCTCGCTATGTGAGATGGGGGGCTTAATACAATACAGAGACAATTAATCATAGTTACTAATCAGCATACAATAGTACTAGATTACCTGACAGCAAAAGAAGCGAGAATGTGTCAAATAATTGACCCCACCTGTTGTAATTATATTGACCCTTCTGGCAATCTTCAGATCAGAGTCAATATAAATAAAATAAGTGAACTTAGAGACAATTGAGTAGAGTGAATACATTCTCCTTTTTAAAACCAGCCAACTTGTTTAATGGCCTAGCGGGTTGGATTTCTGGCATTGTACAGATTTGCATGCAGATTTTATTGCTTTGCTCATTGCTCTATTTAACTGTAAAAGTGCTGATATATAAACAGTATATATATATTTCCTAAGCTATTGAATAGTGTTTGTGTTAATAAATATAATGCTGAACCCTCCATAGTGTATCATAAACCACAGATAATCACTACTGAGGGAGGTAGTGGGGGTCCACAATGAGGGTGGATGAGCGAAGCAGGTAGGAAGCCCCCTATGGGTATTAGACCCATGAGACAGTAGCTCCTTTATGGACACCAGCTAATCCTGTGGCAGTGGTTATATATATATATATATATATATATATATATATATATATATATATATATATACCATTTACAAAAGGGGGGGGTTGATATAGAAGGGATAATGTTTTCCTCTCTGCTCTATATTTCTCTACATTTCTGTCTGTTCTCTGTTTTTATACTTTGTTTAGAATTATCCAGCCTCATAGTCTCGCAGTCAAGGATTTTATGCTTCTTATCTCATATGCAATATCCAGCTGATTTCTACAAAAAACATGTTATGGGGACAGGGGGAATAAAGTCATCATGACCTGGACAACGGGGTGGCTACACGGGCTACATTAAGTTGCATCGCTTGTAAATGGTATAAGACATCGTATTCTTTATGTGAATAAACAGAAATTGATTTGCTCACTACCTGTGTGCAATCCTTTCTCCGAGCGCTCATGATATTGGAACGCCTAATCTTTTAATTCGGCCTCACTGGTGATCCGGCATATCTGACTTTGAGTCAGAATGAAATCAGCTACAACAGGCACAAGAAGGGCCATGACCACGGTAACACTATTATCCCGATGAGTGGAGGTTGAGGACGGGCGCGTGGGGAAACACCGGAAAGTGCCGCTTCCTAGTGCCCTCTAAAAAAAATGGGAGGATTTATTGGCAGTTTACAATCCTCGTTCAACATGTGTAGCTGTAACAGAACACCTGGCTCAGCAGATGGTCCAGCCACATCAGCTAGTATCAAGCTCATACAGCATGACCTCATGTGGAGCCCACGCTGTGTAACTGCTTTGTACAGTTAGATAGGATTTCATAAGGAGATTTAAGGAGAATATGGAGTTATCGTATTTCCTAGCCACACACTGGCTACATTTTCAAGACCTCTGGAATGGGCCAAATGCCTTCCAGTGTCTTGATCCACTCTAGTACCCCAGGGTGATGAGATACACAGAACAGCCATTGGAAGATAGGTAGCAATGCCGTGTCTGGTCTCCAGGCGTAACATGGGCCCGGCCGGATCCAATGGCACCGGAACCGCTGCCCTATGACTTTCTGTTGGAAAGTTATGATCCTTCATAGGTTTTGCGAGTTTTAGCTACAAATTCCCAGGGGAGGGACGTAAGGACCATTCTGTGGGCTGAAAAGGGTGCAACCGAGCAAGGAGTTAAAAAGCTTGTGTAAAGCCATGTGCTTTCTATCTTTGTCATGCATGCTGTTCATTTCTAAAGTGGGCTCACATCGAGTAACATGCTGAGAATGAACTGGAGCCAGCTGTCAGCCCCATGCCCCCATGCGTCCCAGCACACATGGTCGAATATCAAACCGATAATTGACATGATTCATCTGCTTATATCTTTTGTAGTTCACCTGTATTTGCATATCTGACCATTGTATATGTATAACCATTGTGTATATATAGTGCTTTGTCTAGTGTGCCCTTAAGGCAATTAAATATGTAATTTAACCTTGGCTTGCTATTGTATCTCGGTCCACGAATCTACTTGTCCGTTTTTTTGGTTTTAACTTCCATGCTACCGGGGATGATTTCTTGCCCGATATAAGCCTGTTCCATTAACAGGATTATATATAACGAGGAACTGATGGCAGTCCTACCGTGCTGGCAGTGCTTTGTTTCAATGGTGCTAGTGAAAAGGGCCTCTCAGCCTGTCAGAATTGTCAGCAAGTGTGGTACTACATCAGCAATTACGTGGACCACATCCTCTCACTCCCCGTGCCTCCCTGGGCCCATGTGGACAGGGGGTGTCTGTGTAAAACTCTGCCAAGCTGACCTTATGTGTCCCCAGGGGGTGCAGAACGTCACATTGGTTCAAGTGAGGAGACTGTACCCCATGATCTCCCCAACGTAATAATGACGTAAGGCAGGGTGGCGAGATGCGAGTTCATCACAAGTACTATACAGTATAGTGGCTCTGAGTGTCATATGTTGGTCAAAGGGCTCTTCTAGAATACAGCTACCTAAATAACCATGCTGCCACAAATATTTGTTGTATTGCACCTAAGTAGCAGTCCTATGTGATGCACAAGTAAATATTACTCTGCTCAATTAATATCAAGATACAGTTACCAGTCACAGTTCATGCTTAACACTAGAATGTGTAACACCCTTATTTTTTTGCTATTTTCTGCAAAATTACTTTAGTTAGAATTTTGAAAATATAGGTATTCCTCAAGTATGTCGTTGTTGGTGATATCCAGTTGTTCATATCATTTTATGTGATAGGCATTTTGGTATAGCAATGATTTTTGGGGGGAACCTATATTTACAGAACCCGGGCCTTTTAGGCCCGTACTATGTTTATCTTGTACTCATCAGTGTTTGTGTCTCAAGTTATTCTGTTATTGTAGTCAGGGTTGTTGAGGAGGGGGATGGATCATGCCTGTGTATTGAAAGACCTGTGATGATGTAATGGCCATGTAATCTTGGGAGGGAAACTGACTCCTCCTTCCCAACGTCATAAGGCCATGACATTCTGGCCTTCTGGAAAAAAGACATGGCAAAAAATCTCAAAAGAGGAATTGTTTGCTTATATTGGACTAACACTTCTGGCAGGGTGTAAAAAATCTTATGATCTTTCTATTAGAGAATTATTTCTGGAACCACTTTCTGATTAACACTACAAAGCAACAATGTCAGTGGATACATATGAGGAAATTCGGAGAAGCCTTCGATTTGATAAGCGAAATCGTCCTGCGAGGTTGGAATCAGATCAATTAGCACCTATCAGTTACATCTGGAATATTTTTGTCAAGAATTGTATCAAGCTCTACAATCCTAGTGCTAATGTAACAGTGTATGAGCAACTTGTAGCCTACAGAGGACGTTGCAAGTTCATTCAATATATGCCTAGTAAACCAGCCAAGTATGGAATAAAAATATTCTGGATGTGTGATTCTGCAAATTTTTATGGGATGAATGGGCTCATCTACTGTGGCAAAGAAGTTGGCGCTCCAGTGCAGAAAGACCTAGTTTCTGACATTGTAAAAAAAATTGTGTACCAATTTACAATTCTGGCAGAAACATTACAATGGACAATAACTTTACTAATGTTGAACTGGGCAATTTTTGCTTGAAAAAGATCTTACAGTTGTTTGTACTATGAAGCCAAATTGACAAGATATTAGCACATTCCACAGCGATCACTTTATAATAGTGTATTTGGTTTCAGCACAAAGCAACAATGGTGTCTTACAAAGCGAAGAAGGAAAAATCCATTATATTACTCAGTACCATGCATCATGATTCCAGTATTCACAGGAAACAGAAACCAGAAATCATCCTGCACTATAATAAAACTAAAGGAGGTGTGGACAAGATGGATGAAATGGTTGGAGAATATTCATGCAAGAGGCAAACAAAACATTGGCCTGTAGTAATTTTTTCAAATATGCTTGATGTATCAACCCTTAATTCCCACATTATTTATACTGAAGCTCATCCTGATTTACATGCTAGGAGGAAGGACAGGAGTCGCCTATTCTTGAAGGACCTTTACAATGAACTTGTAATGCCTCACATGATACAGTGAAGTAACATAAAATGCTTGCCAAAGCAAACTAGAGAAGCTATGAAACGGTGTGGCGTATTCCATTTTCAGGCAATTCCAGAGCCAGGAGAAAGAAAATGAAAGCGGTGTTTTATTTGTCCAACAAACAAAGACAGGATAACTGAGTGTTTCATTTGTGAAGAAAATGTCTGTAAAGAACATTCTTCAGAAAAGATAACGTGTAAATTGTGCAGAAGATCAATAAAATTGAAAACGAAAAGTTGGAAAAGAAATGTAACTGCAGCTAGTTTACTTTAACATTTATATACCCTTGTTTGTGTGTTTTTCATATCTTTGTTTGAAATTTGAAAAAAAAAATTGTTAAATGATAAAAAGAATTAATCACATTTTAGGCCCATGTACTTACTTGTTTGGTGTTTTCTGCAAACAATTATAATTACAATGTTGTGCATTTTTCATATCTTACCTTGCAATTTTGTAATAAACTTGTAAAAGTTATTTATTTGAGTTCCTCCATATGATTTGCACAAGGGCCTAAAAGGATCTGGTTACGTGAAAGTGTATATTTCAGATGTCACGCATTCTAGGGTTAAAGTAATCTAATAACATTTGAATACAATGGCTAATTAAGGCCGCATACAATTAATATTAAGAATTATGGGTGCGAGCATCAGTTGTAATGCCATCACAGGTGATATGGCTAATTCAAACAGCAAAACCACGTGTCACTTGCCCCTAAGACTGACTCTTTCCATGTTGATTACTACTAGAGAAATAAAAGTCTATTTAATTTAAATTCCAGTGGATTACAGCATCAATTACGTATTAATCATTGCCATAGTCATAATTCACAGACTTTCATGGAAATCACACTGCAAGGTGATAAGTACAATTCTATTCAGGGAGGAAAAACTCTATTTCACAATCTTAGCACCTGCTCTAAAATTAGAGCTGTGAAGAAAATGTATTTCATATCTTGGAATTTTATTCCTTGATAAACACAGTGAATCTTTTATTCCTTGCTCGTTGTATGATTGTATTTTGCAGAGTCTGAAAATGTTATCCTGCGTTACTTGATATAATGGCATTTATGCTTTCTTTCTTTGTGATGACAATACACGCAAATTGAAATTCCGTTTTATCTGATCCAACTGCCAGAAAACATTACAATAACACAATCACTGTCAAATCATCAGTGCAGTGACTCCAAGCTTCTGGTAATTGAGCAATAATATCCCCCGGCTGCAAATTTACAAGGTGAAATAAATAGTTTACTGCAAAACAAAAAATTAAATAAAAATGTCTTAGTTTGTTGGATAGAACATTTTTCATATATTGCTAATATTGCTGTGTAAATGGAATATTCAAGGACAGCAGAAGTTGCTTATCAGCCATCAAATGCTGCAATATACTAAACACACCAATTTTTTCTTGTCTTTCTTCATGGTTACCAACACTGACACTGTGCACTATAATCTAAAATGATTTTTATCGTTGTTCCATCCTTCATTCTTAATAATAACTTATATTCAGTTGTTCTAGCTGAGATGTAATCTGCAGAATATTTAGAAATCAAATCTGCTTTTAAATCTTTATTTTAAAGAGAATCAATCATTGGCATCGTTTGGGCTAGGTTCTAAGGTCTCATGCATCAATTGCTACTTTTACACAAATACAATTTAATACTTGCGAATAAGATGCAGCTCTAACCATTCAGTTGTCTCTTTGAAAGTAACTGCACAGACCTTGCATTTTGTGACTACCATTATGTCTGACTTATTGGCGTACAGCTGGTAAATCTGATTGTCAAGGAGGCAACTAGGATAGGACTGTAATGCAAGCAGAAGCATAATGGATCTTTAGATTTAATCCCTTAACGACTTTGGACATGCAGGTAGGCGACCTTGGACATAACTATATTTGATGGGGGCTCTTGCGCTAAACCCACATCTTTCCCTGGACATGAAAGCTGATCTGATCAGCTGTCATATGCATCTAACAGCTGTTGGTGGATTTGTGATCCACCTGCAGCTGTTAACAAGTTAAATGTAGCTGTCAATCTATGACAACGGCATTTAACACGTGCCGGCTGTAAGTCCACCACAAGACAAGCACATCGGTGCCCCTGTCATGTGATCACGGGTGCCGATGTGTTGTTATGACAGCCGGCGTTCATAGAAGATCCTGATGTAGCACAGGCGATTGGAACATCGCAGCTTCAATTCTCCTAAGAGGACTATTGAAGCAAGTAAAAAAGAAAGTTTTAAAAAATATTTAAAAAATTAAAAGAGACAAAAGTTTAACCCCTTCACCCTGAAGCCTGTTTTCACCTTCCTGACCAGGCCAATTTTTTGAATTCTGTCCATTGTCACTATATGAGGTAATTACTCTGGAAAGGTTCAACGGATCCCGGTGATTCTGAGATTGTGTTTTCATGACATATTGTACTTCATGATAGTGGTAAAATTTATTTGATATGGCTTACGTTTATTTGTGAAAAATTTGGAAATTTGGTGAAAATTTAGAAAATTTTGCTAACTTCAAAATTTTAATCTTTATGCCCTTAAATCAGAGAGATATGTCACACAAAATAGTTTAATAAAAAACATTTTCCACATGTCTACTTTACATCAGCACAATTTTGGAACCAACATTTTTTTTTGTTAGGAATATACAGTACAGACCAAAAGTTTGGACACACCTTCTCATGACTATGAAAATTGTACATTCACACTGAAGGCATCAAAACTATGAATTAACACAAGTGGAATTATATACTTAACAAAAAAGTGTTAAACAACTGAAAATATGTCTTATATTCTAGATTCTTCAAAGTAGCCACCTTTTGCTTTGATGACTGCTTTGCACACTCTTGCCATTCTCTTGATGAGCTTCAAGAGGTAGTCACCGGAAATGGTCTTCCAACAATCTTGAAGGAGTTCCCAGAGATGCTTAGCACTTGTTGGCCCTTTTGCCTTCACTCTGCGGTCCAGCTCACCCCAAACCATCTCGATTGGGTTCAGGTCTGGTGACTGTGGAGGCCAGGACATCTGGCGTAGCACCCCATCACTCTCCCTCTTGGTCAAATAGCCCTTACACAGCCTGGAGGTGTGTTTGGGGTCATTGTCCTGTTGAAAAATAAATGATGGTCCAACTAAACGCAAATTGGATGGAATAGCATGCCGCTGCAAGATGCTGTGGTAGCCATTCTGGTTCAGTATGCCTTCAATTTTGAATAAATCCCCAACAGTGTCACCAACAAAGCACCCCACACCATCACACCTTCTCCTCCATGCTTCACGGTGGGAACCAGGCATGTAGAGTCCATCCGTTCACCTTTTCTGCGTCGCACAAAGACACGGTGGTTGGAACCAAAGATCTCAAATTTGGACTCATCAGACCAAAGCACAGATTTCCATTGGTCTAATGTCCATTCCTTGTGTTCTTTAGCCCAAACAAGTCTCTTCTGCTTGTTGCCTGTCCTTAGCAGTGGTTTCCTAGCAGCTATTTTACCTTGAAGGCCAGCTGCACAAAGTCTCCTCTTAACAGTTGTTGTAGAGATGTGTCTGCTGCAAGAACTCTGTGTCATTGACCTGGTCTCTAATCTGAGCTGCTGTTAACCTGCGATTTCTGAGGCTAGTGACTCGGATAAACTTATCCTCAGAAGCAGAGGTGACTCTTGGTCTTCCTTTCCTGGGGCTGTCCTCATGTGAGCCAATTTCTTTATAGCGCTTGATGGTTTTTACAACTGCACTTAGGGACACTTTCAAAGTTTGCTGAATTTTTCAGACTGACTGACCTTCATTTCTTAAAGTAATGATGGCCACTCATTTTTATTTACTTAGCTGCTTTTTTCTTGCCATAATACAAATTTTAGCAGTCTATTCAGTAGGACTATCAGCTGTGTATCCACCTGACATCTGCACAACACAATGCCAAGAGTGTGCAAAGCAGTCATCAAAGCTAAAGGTGGGTACTTTGAAGAGCCTAGAATATAAGACATATTTTCAGTTGTTTCACACTTTTTTGTTAAGTATATAATTCCACATGTGTTAATTCATAGTTTTGATGCCTTCAGTGTGAATGTACAATTTTCATAGTCATGAAAATACAGAAAAATCTTTAAATGAGAAGGTGTGTCCAAACTTTTGGTCTGTACTGTATAAGCGTTAAAAGTTTACCAGCAATTTCTCATTTTTCCAACAAAATTTACAAAATCATTTTTTTTAGGGACCACATCACATTTGAAGTGACTTTGAGGGCTCTATATGACAGAAAATACCCAAAAGTGACAACAGTATAAAATCTGCACCCCTCATGGTGCTCAAAACCACATTCAGGAAGTTTATTAACCCTTCAGGTGCTTCACTGGAATTTTTGGAATGTTGAAGGAAAAAATAAAAATGTAACTTTTTTTTACAAAAATTTTGCTTTAGACCCATTTTTTCTACTTTCACAAGAGTAACAGGAGAAAATGGACCCCAAAATATGTTGTGCAGTTACTCCTGAGCATACCAATACCCAATATGTGGGCGAAAACCGCTGTTTGGGCGTATGGCAGGGTTCAGAAGGGAATGAGCACCATTTAGCTTTTTAAATGTAAAATTTGCTGCTATTATTAACGGAAGCCATGTCGTGTTTGGGGGGCCGCTGATGTGCCTAAACAGTAGAAACCCCCCACAAGTGACACCACTTTGTAAACTAGACCCCTCAGGGGACTTATCTAAATGAGTGGTGAGCACTTTGAACCCCAAGGTGCTTCACAGAAGTTTATAACATTGAGTCGTAAAAATAAAATTTTCACATTTTTCCCATAAAAATGTTTTTCAGCCCCCAATTTTGCATTTTAATAAGAGTAACAGTAGAAATTGCTCCATAAAATTTGTTGTGCAATTTCTCCTGAGTACGCTGATACCCCATACGTGGGAAAAAAACACTGTTTGGGCACATGGCAGGGCTCAGAAGGGAAGAAGTGCCATTTGACTTTTTGATTGTAAAATTTGCTGGAATAATTAGTGGAAGCTATGTTGCGTTTGGAGAGCCTCTGATGTGCCTAAACAGTGGAAACCCCCAACAAATTACACCATTTTGGAAGCTAGACACCTCAGTAACTTATCTAGATGTGTGGTGAGCACTTTGAACCCCCAAGTGCTTCACAAAAGTTTACAACATTGAGCCATGAAAATAAAAAAAAAACACATTTTTTTCCCGCAAGAATGTTTTTTAGCACAAATTTTGCATTTTCACAAGGGTAACAGGAGAAAATGGACCCCATTTTCTCTTGAGTATGCAGATGCCCCGTATGAGGTCAAAAACTACTTTTGAGGCATAGTGCAAAGCTCAGAAGGGAAGAAGCACCATATTGGAGTTCAGATTTTGTTGGACTGGTTTGAGTGTGCCATGTCATATTGCTAGAGCCCCTGAGGTGCCAGATCAGCTGAACCCCCCCCGTAAGTGACCTCATTTTACAAACTACACCTCTCAATGAATTCAGAGCAGTACATGTACGCTGCATGTCGGGATGGGATTAAATCATCCCCCTTTTTCCCCATTCAAAATAAAACAATAAAAAAAGAAATATACATTTGGTATCGCTGCATTCAGAAATATCAGATGTATCAAAAAATAAAGTAAATTAATCTGATTGGTAAACGGCGTAACGAGAGAAAAGCATCGAAAAGCCAGAATTTAATTTTTTGTGTTGTAGCAACATTGCATTTAAATGCAGTAACATGTGATTAAAACATTATATCTACCATTAAATGGTATTAATAAAAACATCTGCTCAGCACGCAAAAAATAAGCCCTCATTCAGCTCCAGATCCCAAAAAATGGAGACACTACAGCTCTTGGAAAATGGCAACATTTTTTTTTTTTTTACAAATTGTGGAATTTTTTTTTCACCACTTAAATAAAAAAGAACCTATACATGTTTTGCATCTGCGTAGTCGTACTGACCTGGAGAATCATATTGCCAGGTCAAAATTAGCATTTAGTGAACGTGGTGAAAAAAAAATTCCAAAAAACAAATGTGGAATTGCACTTTTTTTGTAATTTCACCACACTTGGAATTTTTGTCCCGTTTCAAAAGTACTACTCATCCCATAAAAAACAAGCTGTCATATGGCTATATTGACAGAAAAACAAAAAGGTTTGGACTCTGGGAAGAAGGGGAGCAAAAAGCTGGAGAGCAAAAAAAGAAAATCGCAAGGTGGTGAATGGGTTAAGCTGGTCTTCCACCTTCCTCAGATACATATACTACATTTATGGTTGCCCTGTTGTGTATTAAAGGAGTTTTCCAACTAAAACAAAATGGAGTTTAAAGGGAATCTGACACTACCTAGTGTCACCTTTTTCCACCTAGTCTAAGAACAGCATGATGTAGAGACAGAGATCCTGATTCCTGCAGTGTGTCACTTACTAAGCTGCTTGCAGTAGTTTTAATAAAATCATTGTTTTATCAGCTGGAAATTACCACAGGTAAACTAGAAACCTGCTGCCATGTAGTGCTTAATATCAATGACATCTGTATAATTTGCCCTCACCACTGATTGGCAGGTTTCTGCCTATGCACAGTGTACACCGAAAGCTGACAATCAGTAGTGTGGGTGGGGTTTTACAAAGCTCATCATTCAGAGAACTGGTAGATTTTCAGTAAGTAAAATAGTGATTTTATATAAATTACAGCAAGCAGTCTTAGTGACACATGTTGCTCACAAATGAAGTAGCAAAAATATGGTGACAAATACCATTTAATGCTGAGGGGAATTAAATTTTTGTTAATTTTTTACTTCAGTTTCGCAAGTGACTAAGTTGCCTTTACTTGAGCCAAATGTATCAAAGAGTTCCACAGTGCTTGATACGTTTGGTGCATCTGGGCAGTCCGGTGGCTCAGTGGTTAGCACTGCAGCCTTGCAACGGTGGGTTCCTGGGTTCAAATCCCACCAAGGACAACATCTGCAAGTAGTTTGTATGTTCTTCCTGTGTTTGCGTGAGTTTTCTCCAGTTTCCTCCCACACTCCAAAGACATACTGATAGGGAACCTAGATTGTGAGCCCCTATGGGAACAGTGATGATAATGTATGTAAAGCACTGTGGAATATGTTGGCGCTATATAAAAATAAAGATTATTATTATCTGTAGATATAACTGTCTACAGCTGTTTTTCCACTTTTCATGATGGCCGAATACTGGAAAACTTTTTTTTAAAAAGTTGCATTTCATGAATCTTGCTTAGACCTATTTGGATAACTAAACAAATCCACTATCCAATCCACATTTAAAAAGTAGTAAGTAGTGACATAAAATCACAAATGTTTGTGGAAAAAAGACCTGATAATATTTGCGACTTTCTGCCTCCAGAAATCTAATGCAAGAGCCTTGATAAATTCCCTCAGTGGGTTTTGAATTAGTAAGTTATGATTACAGATGAGCGAATGTTTTAATATTCGGTTCGGATTACGATCGTCGAATCTGCATATTCGTTGAATATTCGTCGAACATTACCAAACGCCATAGGATTCAATAAGGTGCAAAAACAAAAGCATATACAACATCTTCAAATGGGCCCAAACGCTGCCAAAACACATCAAATTAGGGGTAGACACCAGGAAAGTGCCATCAATTGACACAGAGTACAAGAACTATAATTATTATTATTATAGCGACATTTATTTTGTGGCGCTTTACATGTGAAAAGGTGTCACCAACTGGTACAAGAGGAGAGAGGACCCTGCCTGCGAGGGCGCACAAACAATCTACAAGGGATGGGTGAGGATACAGTAGGTCAGGTTACAGCTGGTCATGCAGCGGTATGGTGGAGCGAGGGTTACCACAGATTGTACGCTTGTCAGAAGAAGTGAGTCTTCAGCTTCCTTTTCAAGGTTTCCACGGTAGACGACAGTCAGATGTGTTGGGGTACAGAGTTACACAGTAGGGGAGATGCACGGGACAAATCTTCTGAGAGCCTAAATGAAAGGAAGCTTCCAGGCGCTCACAACTGAACAGATTAATCCCTGCACCAATTAATATGAAGGCAAAAGGCTTCTAATGAGTGCTGGAGTGGGAGGAATCAGACACTGCGTCTTCTAGCTCCTCAGTAAACCCATGACACCTTGCAAGCTTCAACACAATGTTCACAAGGTAGACAGCAGCGGTGGTCGGTCTCCTAGACAATGAGCTAACTCCTTTCTGATGATAGATGCCACCATCTTCTTAGCTTGCTGCTGGCACTTTTCTGTGGAAATGAGCTTGTCTCCAACCAGCCTGGAATATGAATTATGGCACGCCATGGTATTAGCAGTGCACCCAGTACCAGAAGCAAAGCCATCCACAATTTCCTTCTCAGGAATTTTATTTGGTAGACTGAGTGGCTGCCCAAACATTAGTTTCTCACAAAGGAGCTGAAGACACTAAGTAGCAGTAGGTACAAGTTTCTCCAGCATGTTCAATATTAGAGCCGGGAAAATAGAGAGGACAACATGGTAGCTTAGTGGTTAGCACTGCAGCCTTGCAGAGCTGGGGTTCTGGATTAAAATCCCACCAAGGACAACATCTGCAAGTAGTTTGTATGTTCTCCCCATGTTTGTGGGGGTTTCCCTCAGGTTCTCCGGTTTCCTTTTCAGTATACAGTGTCTAGGATCCTTCGCACAGACTTTTCTTAGCCAGGGCTACTTCTCGGCAGGGTTGGACGGGCCCACCAGAGAACCGGAGAATCCTCCGGCGGGCCCTGGCTTCTCCTTCATGAGAGTTCATAGCACAAACCTTGCAGCTGCTATGGGGCTCTTGAACGGGGGGAGAAAGGTGGGCCCTCAGAATCAAATCCTCTGGTGGGCCCTATGTTCTTCAGTCTGACATTGCTTCTCAGTGAGAGTTGTATTTCACCTCAGCCATATTCTTTAGGTCTATGGAAGGACTGACATAGAGGGAAACCATATATCTACTCCGCTGTCATTTTACCCAGGAAGTCCTCAAATGAAGCTTGTCTGGCAGGGCAGCAAAGGCAGCCCATCCAACATCATCTCACACTTCTTGGTGGTGCTTAGTCACACACAAAGATCTTTCTTTATGTCTAGAATTTCATGACTACAGAGTTGGGAAATGACTTAATCTGCAATGCTCTTTGAGAAATAACGTGCATAAGCAAAACCATGGTTTAGGCTACTGAAGGTCATCATTAAGCAAAACTCATACAGCTTTCCAGCAGACTAAAAGAGGGGTATCAAGACTTCCAAGACAGACAAGACTTCCCTGTCCTCACCAAGAGGACGACTGTCCATAATCTCCTCCTCCTCATTATTAACCAATCCACATTGTGATGAGATGAAGCTGGGCTGTGTAACATCACCCTGTAAAGTCCCTTGCTCTGCCTGCAATGCCTCTTCTTTAACTGTGAGCAGCGAGCATTTCAGTAGACTGAGAAAAGGGATGGTGATGCTTATTATGGCGTCATCTCCGCCCACCATCTTGGTGGAGTCCTCAAAGTTTTGGAGGATGGCAGAGAAGTCAGACATCCATGCCCACTCATCAGCTCTTATATGCCGGGGCTGAACTGAATTCCAACGGGCGTGTTGAAGCTGGTACTCAATAACTGCCCTCTGCTGCTCACAAATCCTTCCCAACATCTGCAACGTTGATTTATAACGTGTGGTCACATCACACACCAGTCAGTGAGATGGAAGCTGCAAACACTGCTGAAGCACTGCCAGGGTAGCAGAAGCTGTAGCTGACTTTTGTAGCGCCGGCGTCCCTGCCCTCTGCTAGGCAGGGACGCTGTTCCCCTCACCTCTCTGCTCCGTGCCCGGCGTCCTCCTCCCGCTCTGCTGGCAGCGCGCGCTCCTTCCCGGCCACTGTGCTTAGGGCGCGCGCGCTCTCCCTCCCTCTTAAAGGGGCCGCGCGTGCCGTCCTAAGGAGTCCCCAGCCAATGGCCGGAGGACTTCACCATATATAAAGGCACCTCCTCCAAAATGGAGGTGCCCGAGCAATGTTGTTGCACTGTTCACTACTCTGCTTCAGCCCTCAGGTCCCGTTGCCAGTTACCTGCCAGATACCTGCCAGATTCCTGCCAGCTTGCTGTCTTATTCCTGCCTGATATTCTGCTACCTGCCTGCTAGCCTGAGGTCCGACGGTCTACCTTACTACTCCTGTCAGTCTGTCTAAGGACCAGCTTGCCCGCTCACCTGGGAGCGCACATCAACTACCTGCCTGCTTGCCTGAGGTCCGACGGTCTGCCTTCCAACTCTTGTCAGTCTGTCTATGGACCAGCTTGCCCGCTCACCTGGGAGCGCACATCTGCTACCTGCCTGCTAGCCTACCTGGAGGCTCTGCCGTCACGTGCTGTGACCACCTGCCTGTCCAGTGACTCCTGCCCGCTCACCTGGGAGCGCTCATCTGCTGCCTGTCTGCTAGCCTACCTGGAGGCTCTGCCGTCACGTGCTGTGACCACCCGCCTGTCCAGAGACTTCTGCCCGCTCACCTGGGAGCGCTCATCTGCCGCCTGTCTGTTGGTCTTCCTGGAGGCTCCGCCGTCACATGCTGTGACCACCCGTTTATCCAGAGACTCTCGCCTGCTCACCTGGGAGCTCACGTCTACCATCAGCCGCCACAGGTCGTACCAACCCTTTACCCAGAGACTGCCCCGGTCACTTGCCGTGACCATCTGCCCGTTCACCCAGAGACTGCCCCGGTCACTTGCCGTGACCATCTGCCCGTTCACCCAGAGACTGCCCCGGTCACTTGCCGTGACCATCTGCCCGTTCATCCAGAGACTGCCCCGGTCACTTGCCGTGACCTCCTGCCCGTTCTTCTAGAGACTGTCCCGGTCACCTGCTGTGACTGCCTGCCTGGTCGCCACCCGCTCCCTTACAAGGACCGCCCCCTTGTATAGTAGCTCAGAGGTTCCGCCTCCCAGACCCGTTACAGTTTGCTCGGGCCATGGAACCCGGTGGCACCCAAGCTCCCTCGCTCTCGGACCTGTGTCATGAACTGTCCCGTCAGAGGTCCCAACAGGAGTCCATCCTGGGTCACCTGCGGAATGTCAATTCTCGCCTGGACACTCTGACTGCTCCGCCAGCAACCTCCGCCAGTGCCATGACTCGCAATCCGGCAGCTCCGCTGTCCACTAATACCATGGTATCCTACCCCGGACCCCGGCTTTCTGCACCTCCTCGCTTCGGAGGAGACTCCGCCCAGGCTCGGGGCTTCATAAATCAGTGCACCCTGCACTTTGAACTCCTGTCCCACCAGTTTAACTCCGACCGGGCCAAAATTGCCTTCATCATGTCCCATCTCACCGGGGAGGCCCTGGCCTGGCTAAATCCTCTATGGGAGAGAGGAGACCCCCTGGTGTCCGACTTGCCTGCCTTTCTCATGGCTTTCCGGAAAGTCTTTGACGAACCCGGATGGAAGACCTCATCCGCATCATCACTGCTACGCCTCCGTCAGGGAAGTCTCACCGTGGGCCAATATGCCATACGGTTCCGAACTCTTGCCTCGGAGCTGGCCTGGGATAACGACGCTCTGGTATCCGTCTTCTGGGAGGGTCTGTCCGGCCGTATTAAAGATGAACTTGCCGGTCGGGACATTCCTACCACTCTCGATGACCTAATAACTCTTGCCACCCGGATTGACCTACGGTTCCAGGAGCGTGCCAAAGAGGTCACCCGTGAGAGGAGGTTTCCACGTCTAGCTCCTACTTTTCAGAAATCCGTCTCTCCCCAGGTACACTCTCCTGATCCTATGCAGGTCGACCAGACCAAGATGGTCAAAACCCGTCAGGACTTACGCCGTGCCGAGGGGAGCTGCTTCTACTGTGGCAGTAAGGAGCAC
The DNA here is from genome assembly GCF_046119375.1 of Phyllobates terribilis. Classification (NCBI taxonomy): domain Eukaryota; kingdom Metazoa; phylum Chordata; class Amphibia; order Anura; family Dendrobatidae; genus Phyllobates; species Phyllobates terribilis. The sequence continues at coordinate 594,566,808 of NW_027362765.1, read as the reverse complement.
CAGATCCATGCCTGCCCGGAGAGGTCGGGAAACGCCTGTGTCTAGGTTCGCTCAGAGAGGTCGACCTAGACAAGAATAAATCCTCTCCATCTCTGCTGCTGTCAGTCTCAATCGTCTGCGGGGAGAACCGTTATTTCGAACTAGCCCAACTTGACTCTGGAGCAGCCGGGAATCTTATTTCACAGTCCCTGGTAGAGAAATACCGCATCCCCACCAAACCTCTGGCTGTACCCTTGTCTGTTGCTGCCGTGGATGGGGGTCTCTTACCACGCCCCATCCAACTCATCACCGAATCCATTACTCTGCAGGTGGGAATGCTGCATTCTGAGAGTATCTCCTTTCATGTTCTGCCTGGACTCTCTCACGCCCTCTTGCTAGGTCTACCTTGGCTCCAGAGACATGCACCCGTGCTTGACTGGCAGACCGGAGAAGTCCTTCGCTGGGGACAGGACTGCCATAAGACCTGTCTGGTTCCCGTCCATCCCGTCCGTCCTTCTCCTACCCTAGCTAATCTACCTGGACTTCCGATTCCTTATTGGTCTTATGCTGATGTCTTTAATAAAAAGGAGGCAGAGACACTACCCCCTCATAGACCATACGACTGCCCTATCGACCTGTTACCTGGTACTACTCCTCCCCGTGGGGTATTTATCCATTATCCGCTGCTGAGACCCGGTCGATGTCCGAATATATTGAGGAGAATCTGGCCAGGGGATTCATCCGGAAATCTACCTCCCCGGCGGGAGCAGGCTTCTTTTTCGTCAAAAAGAAGGACGGCTCTCTCTGTCCCTGTATAGACTATAGAGGCCTTAACCAGATCACGGTGAAGAATAACTACCCCCTTCCGCTCATTCCGGAGTTATTTGATCGTCTGAGGGGGGCTAGAATCTTCACCAAACTGGACCTCCGTGGGGCGTACAACCTGGTTCGTATCCGTCAGGGGGATGAATGGAAGATGGTATTCAACACCCGGGACGGCCACTATGAATATCTGGTAATGCCCTTTGGTCTCTGTAACGCTCCTGCTGTCTTTCAAGAGTTGGTCAATGACATCTTCCGGGACCTTCTCTACTCCTGCGTAGTGGTGTACCTGGACGACATCTTGGTCTTCTCTCCGGATCTCCAGACTCACCGGAGGGACGTTCGTCAGGTCCTGCTCAGGCTCAGGCAGAATCACCTCTTCGCTAAATACGAGAAGTGCCTCTTTGAGCAGACCTCGCTTCCGTTTTTGGGCTACATTATTTCTCAGACCGGCCTACGAATGGATCCAGAGAAACTGTCTGCCATCGAGAAATGGCCTCGACCGGAGGGGTTGAAGGCCATTCAGCGGTTCCTGGGCTTCGCCAACTACTACCGCCTCTTCATACCGCACTTCTCTTCCCGGACTGCCCCAATTTCCGCGCTCACCCGTAAGGGTACTAATCCCAAAGAGTGGCCGCCCGAAGCAGAGGAGGCCTTTCTTTCCTTAAAACAGGCCTTCTCTTCCGCCCCGGTGCTGCATCGCCCGGACGGCAACAAGCAGTTCTTCCTGGAAGTTGACGCCTCCTGCTCTGGAGCCGGAGCGGTACTTACTCAAAAATCATCTTCCGGGAGGATGGTAACTTGCGGCTTCTTCTCTAAACTCTTCTCCTCCTCAGAGCGCAATTATTCCATAGGAGACCGAGAGTTATTGGCCATCAAACTGGCATTGGAGGAGTGGCGTTACCTGCTCGAGGGGGCTCTTCACCCGGTAATAATTTACACTGACCACAAGAACTTGGCTTACCTCCAGCATGCCCAGAGACTTAACCTGCGCCAAGCCCGGTGGTCCTTGTTTTTTGCTCGCTTTGATTTTGTTCTTCATTTTCGCCCGGCTGACAAAAACGTCAAGGCGGACGCCTTGTCTCGATCCTTTCTGGTGTCTGATCTCGAGGAAGATCCGAAACACATCATCGATCCCGCCAGAGTAATGCAGGTGGCTCCCGTGAGTCTAAATCGTCTCCCTCCCGGAAAGACGTTCGTATCAGTACCTGATCGGGAGAAGATCCTTCACTGGGGTCACTCGTCTAAACTGGCTGGCCACGCCGGTCAGAAAAAGACCCTCCAGCTTATTACCCGGCACTACTGGTGGCCTACCCTGCACAAGGACGTAATAGACTTTGTTTCTGCCTGTGTGTCCTGCGCCCGCAACAAGGTTCCGAGACATCTGACAGCCGGTCGCCTCCTTCCGCTTTCTGTACCTGCTGCCCCCTGGCAGCATATAGCAATGGACTTTATAACTGACCTCCCAGTCTCTGCCGGTTGTACGGTCATTTGGGTGGTCGCTGACCGCTTCTCCAAGATGGCTCATTTCGTTCCCCTGCCAGGCCTCCCGTCTGCACCCGAGCTAGCTAAAGACTTTATTCGTCACATCTTTCGTCTTCATGGCCTGCACCTCCACATCGTGTCGGATCGTGGGGTACAGTTCACCTCACGCTTCTGGAGAGCCACTTGTAAACTGCTAGACGTCACCCTGGACTTCTCTTCCGCTTACCACCCACAGTCCAATGGTCAAGTGGAGCGGATCAATCAGAACCTGACCAGTTACCTCCGGCACTTCGTTAATGCCCATCATTCAGACTGGGTGGATCTCCTACCATGGGCCGAGTTCTCTTATAACAATCACGAGAGCGAATCCTCCTCCAAATCCCCGTTTTTTGTAGTCTTCGGTCAGCATCCTCGGATTCCTTTTCCTGTCTCCACCTCTGTGGACAACCCGGCTGCGGAATCTCTCGTTAGCAAATTTTCCTCCATTTGGGAGAGTACCCGATCCGCACTCCTTCAGTCGTCCGAACGGATGAAAAGACACGCTGACAAAAAACGCCTGGATCCTCCACAATTTCGTCCTGGAGATAAAGTCTGGCTCTCATCTAAATATGTCCGACTCAAGATACCTTCTTACAAGTTAGGGCCTCGGTTCATCGGTCCTCTGGAGGTCATCAGTCAGATCAACCCGGTGGCCTATAAATTGAAACTCCCGGCCAACTTACGGATCCCTAACTCCTTCCATGTATCTCTCCTCAAACCTGTGGTACTTAACTCTTTTTCCAAGTCTACAGGTACGCCTCCTGTTCCAGTTTCTGCTGAGGACGAGTTTGAGGTAGAGAACATTCTTGCCACCAAAAGGGTAAGAGGAAAGACCTTTTTTCTAGTAGATTGGAAGGGGTTTGGTCCTGAGGAGAGAACGTGGGAGCCCCGGGAGAACATCCATGCCCCGCTCATCCTTGCTAAATTTCTGTCTGGCCTAAAAAAGGGGGGGCCTAAAGGGGGGGTACTGTAGCGCCGGCGTCCCTGCCCTCTGCTAGGCAGGGACGCTGTTCCCCTCACCTCTCTGCTCCGTGCCCGGCGTCCTCCTCCCGCTCTGCTGGCAGCGCGCGCTCCTTCCCGGCCACTGTGCTTAGGGCGCGCGCGCGCTCTCCCTCCCTCTTGGAGGGGCCGCGCACGCTGTCCTAAGGAGTCCCAGGCCAATGGCCGGAGGACTTCACCATATATAAGGCACCTCCTCCAAAATGGAGGTGCCCGAGCAATGTTGTTGCACTGTTCACTACTCTGCTTCAGCCCTCAGGTCCCGTTGCCAGTTACCTGCCAGATACCTGCCAGATTCCTGCCAGCTTGCTGTCTTATTCCTGCCTGATATTCTGCTACCTGCCTGCTAGCCTGAGGTCCGACGGTCTGCCTTACTACTCCTGTCAGTCTGTCTAAGGACCAGCTTGCCCGCTCACCTGGGAGCGCACATCAACTACCTGCCTGCTTGCCTGAGGTCCGACGGTCTGCCTTCCAACTCTTGTCAGTCTGTCTATGGACCAGCTTGCCCGCTCACCTGGGAGCGCACATCTGCTACCTGCCTGCTAGCCTACCTGGAGGCTCTGCCGTCACGTGCTGTGACCACCTGCCTGTCCAGTGACTCCTGCCCGCTCACCTGGGAGCGCTCATCTGCTGCCTGTCTGCTAGCCTACCTGGAGGCTCTGCCGTCACGTGCTGTGACCACCCGCCTGTCCAGAGACTTCTGCCCGCTCACCTGGGAGCGCTCATCTGCCGCCTGTCTGTTGGTCTTCCTGGAGGCTCCGCCGTCACATGCTGTGACCACCCGTTTATCCAGAGACTCTCCCCTGCTCACCTGGGAGCTCACGTTTACCATCAGCCGCCACAGGTCGTACCAACCCTTTACCCAGAGACTGCCCCGGTCACTTGCCGTGACCATCTGCCCGATCACCCAGAGACTGCCCCGGTCACTTGCCGTGACCATCTGCCCGTTCACCCAGAGACTGCCCCGGTCACTTGCCGTGACCATCTGCCCGTTCATCCAGAGACTGCCCCGGTCACTTGCCGTGACCTCCTGCCCGTTCTTCTAGAGACTGTCCCGGTCACCTGCTGTGACTGCCTGCCTGGTCGCCACCCGCTCCCTTACAAGGACCGCCCCCTTGTATAGTAGCTCAGAGGTTCCGCCTCCCAGACCCAACTTTATGAAATGGGCACACACGTGGCATACTTTCACTAGCAGCTCTGGCAGATCTGGGTAGATTTTGAGAAACCACTGAACCACTAAGTTGAGCACATTTACTGCTCGCTCATCACTAATGTGTACCCCTGTATGGAGAACAATATCAGCCCCAAAGAATTAAAAGATAAAATGTAGCATGCTTTATGTACCACGGTAGTAAGAAAAACTATTTTGATTATATCATGTGTAGACCTGTGACAACAATATCTTCAACAAATAATTAATTTTACTAGAGTAGAACTAGTATAATGGGGATTGACAACTCTTCCACTACAGCCAACCAAGCAGATGGAGACCCAACCAGGAGTGTTCACATTTTAAAAAATTAGGGCCTGACACCACCATTTCCGTGGCCAACAGTTTGGAGATGGTGGAGTTCAATCTCTTAGCTTTGTCATGTGTAGGAGGAAACAATCTTTTACGTGACCACAACTATGGGACCGAGGGCTGGCTGCTGTGCTGAGAGGAAGGAGTGCGGTAAAACTGACAAACTGCTGGACCATGAGTGAGAGGCAGGCGGAGATGTTACAATGGATTGAGGTTGTTTTCTGAGATTGGTCAAAAACAGCAGACATGTCCGCTTCCGCTACAGCTGATAGGCTCTCACTCAGCCTGACTAGAGTGGGTAAAGAACAGGAGGTTCTGCGATGGGAGACCTGCGTGACAATAGAACAACATCTGCCCCAAATAATTTTAAGCTGAGATGTAGTCTGCTTTATATACCAATTTTGAGTATATCATGTCTGAGAACCCCTGTATGAAGAATAATATCTGCCCAAAATAATATTAAGCTGATATGTAGCCTGCTTTATATACCACAGTAGTAAGAAAACAAATTTTGAGTGTCTGTGTACCCCTGTGTGGAGAACAATATCTGCCCCAAAGAATTTTAGGCTGAGATGTAGTCTGCTTTATATACCAAGGTAGAAAGAAAACCAATTTCTATTTTATCATGTGTTCCCCTGTGAGAACAATATCTGTACCAAACAATTAATTTCAATAGTGTATAAGTATTATAATGGGGATGAACACCTCTTCCACTAAAGCCAACCCAGCAGATGGAGACACAATCAGGAGTGCTCACATTTCAAAAAATTAGGGAATAACACCACCATTTACGTGGCCAATAAATTAGAGATGATGGAGTTCAACCTCTTAGCTTTGTCATGTGTAGAGGAAACAATCTTTTACATGACCACAACTGCGGGACTGAGGGCTGGCTGCAGTGCTGAGAGAGGGTAGAGTACGATGAATCCGTCAAACTGCTGGACCGTGAGTGAGGTGCAGGCGGAGATGTTATGGTGGATTGAGAAAGATGTAATGTGCTGGGTGGAACAAACACAGCAGGCATGTCTGCTTCCGTCACAGCTGACGGGCTCTCACTCAGCCTGACTGGAGTGGGTATTAGTGATGGGCGAGCACTAAAATGCTAGGGTGTTCGATGCTCGGGTCGAGCAAATTGTAATAGTCGGGTGCTCGACCCGAGCAACGAGCCCAATGTAAGTCTATGGGAAACTCGAGCATTTTTCAGGCGGCTCCACCCGGCGGTCTGCAGAGGGCCTAAAAATTGCCCAAAATCGATTGGAATAGTGCTCAAATGACATGGGAACAGCGTGGGGAAGACCCCTGGAAGCATTTCTGACTCCCAGGTCACTGCTGTCAACAACGTTGTCAGAGGTATTATGCCATTTTTACTGACTCACAATAAAACATACAAAAACAAATCCAAAATGGATTTTCCTGGGAAATATGTTAAGGAACATCCATTCCTGGGTAATGACTTGTATATAAGGCAAAATAAATAACCAAAAACAAAAATACTCCTCCACACCTTGGGCTATGTTAACACGTAGCGTTTTTGATGAGTTTTTGCACTTTTGCATTGCTTTCAACCAAGACAAATGCATTCACTGGGAAATGTTATTTTAACATTTTACAACATTATCTGGCCATGTGGTGTGTGACACATGATCAGACACATGCATACAGTGCTGAAAAGACATGGGAACAGCATGGGGTAGACCTCTGGAAGCATCTCTGACTCCCAGGTCACTGCCTAAAAGTGTGCCCATCATAAGTGATCCGTGGAGCATGTGAAGATGCCTCCTGCCATGCACCTGTCATTGTAGAGTTGCAACAATCACCGTCCACGTCCTTGTCCCAGTGTAGCATTCAGTTGTCCCTACCCCATTCCCTGGAATGCAAGCGCAAGTATGCAGCCAGCCACCCACGCACCCACAGGCTGCAATACTATACTGCCAAATTTTTGACAGCTGCTTGCACTTGAAATATGGCCTTATAGGCTCGTGGAGGCAGAAGCTGTCCACAATATTATGGTGGCGGCGACCAGGTATCCATTCTCGGTCCACAGTCGCCGCTATTTGTCCCGGGTGTCGCCTCCATCTTCCACAAGCTTGGGTCCTATAACATTACCCGTGCCCTTCCCAGTGCACTTACTGGGAAGGACCGCCTACCCACAAACACGTGGTCAAGTGAATGTGGCCAGGGACAGTACGGAGCAAGTCCACAGCTTTTTTTGTTGAGAGTTGTATTTCACCACAGCTATATTGTTTAGCTTGGTGAAAGGACTTGGGAAACTATATCTACTCTAGCTGTCATTTCTCCAAGGAAGTCCTCTAAAGCTGCTTGCACTTGAAATGTGGCCTTTTAGGCTCGTGGAGGCGGAAGCTTTTCACAGCCTCATGCCGGCGGCGGCCAGGTATCCATACTTGGTCCCCAGCCGCCACGATTTCTTCCAGTATCGTGTCCGCCTTCTACAAGCACGGCTCCCTGAACATTACTTCTGGTACTTTTCTGTGGGAATCTGCTTGCCTCCTACCAGCCTGGAATATTTCCAGTAAACTATGGTACGACGCCGTGGTATTAGCACTGCCCCCAGTACCAGTAGTAAAGCCATCCCCAATTTCCTTCTCAGGAATTTTATTTGATAGACTGAGTGACTGCCCAAATACATTACTTTCTCACAAAGGAGCTGAAGATAGAGTGGCAGTAGGTGCAAGTTTCTCCAGCCTGTTAGATATCAGAGGGTGAACGGCAGCACATTGGATCAGTGGTTAGCACTAAAGCCTTGCAGGGCTGGGATCCTGAGTTCAAATCCCAGCAAGGACAACATCTGCAAGGATTTTGTATGTCCTCCCCATGTTTGTGTGGGTTTCCATCTCAGTACAAAAGAAGCCATAGAGTGTCCGGGAACCTTCCCACACACTTTTCTTAGCCAGGACTGCTTCTCGGCAGGGTTGGACCGTCCCACCAGAGAATCCTCTAGTATGCTCTGGCTTCTTCATCAGGAGAGTTCATGATAGCGCTAACTTTGCAGCTGCTCTGGGGCTCTTGAGCAAGGAAGAAAGGTGAGCCCTCAGAATCAAATCCCCTGGTGGGCACAATGTTTTTCAATCTGAAACAGCTTCTCAGTGGGAGTTGTATTTCACCACAGCCATATTCTTTAGCTCGGTGAAAGGACTGGCATAGAGGGAAACCGTATCTACACCGGCTGTCATTTCTCTGTCACAAGGTTCCGCCCATTGTCACACACGACCATGCCTGGCTGTATGTTCAGCGGTGAGAGCCACAGATCAGGCTTCTGTATTACAGCTTTCAACAACTCTGCAGCGCTGGGCTGTTTGGCACCTAAGCATTAAGCATGTTATCTTCAGCACAGCCTGTTACCGCTTGGCCAGGGCAGTGCTGCAGTGCTTTCAGCTTGTAACTGACTGACTTTTAAGACAAATGCATTCACCGGGAAATGTCATTTTAACATTTTACAACCTTATCTGGCAATGTGGCGTGTGACACATCATCAGACACATCCTGTTTCATTTATGATGGAGGAATTCTGAAAGTCACAAAGCCTATTTTTATAGGGCCATCAGGTGGCTCTTACTATTCTTAAAAGGCCAGCATTCGGCCCTCGCTATTGTTAGAGAGCCATCAGCCAGCTATGCTATGTTGTTTCCATTATTAACGAGTGGGTCTCCTATACTGTTATTGCGCATACAGTGACTGCAAGGGCTGCCAAAATTCGGGCGCAACCCAATACCCCTTTGAAGAGACATACAGGAGGGTCTCCGTAAAAAAAATGTTCCCATTATAAAGGAGCGGGTCTCCTATAGTTGTAATGCCGATGCTGTGACTGAAAGGGCTGCCAAAATTTGGGAAAAACCCCACTAACAATTTAAAGACACATAGAGCAGGGCCACAGTAACAAGTACGACATGTTCCCATTAGAAAGGAGAGGGTCTACTATACAGTTTTAGGGTATGCAGTGAGTCCAAAGGCTGACCAAATTTAGGAAAAACCCCACTAAGAATTTAAAGACACATAGAGCAGGGCCACAGCCCTGTCAGCATTTTATGTTGCGCTTATCAGTTATAATTCCACCAGCAGCACTAAAAACCCGCTCTGATAAAACGCTGGTGGCAGAGCAGGCCAGGATCTCCAAGGCGTAGAGAGCCAGTTCATTCCACGTCTCCAGCTTGGATACCCAATAATTTTAAGGCACAGAGGAATCATGGAGGACGTTGGTACGGTCGGCAAGGTACTCCCCACACTTTGTACTCCTTGTGAGAGTACCCGGCGCCTCATGACTTGTGCCATGGGAGGGGCTGAGAAAATTCTCCCAGAACTTTGACATTGTTCCCCTGCCTCTGCTGGATTGGAGTTGTGTCTCTCACACCTGCAGTCCTTGGTTGTCCAACAAACTATAACCTCTGCCGCCAGTGTTTTCAGATGGGAATTTTTTTAATAGTTCCTTCTGGTACTGCCCCATTTTTGTAGACCTGTCCGCCTCAGGAATAAGAGATAGAAAGTTCAGAGAAAACGGGATGTTGATGCTAATTATGACATCATCGCCGCTCAAGATGGAGTCCTCAAAGTTTTGGAGGATGGTACATATGTCTGACTTCCATATTCACTTCTGAGGTCTTAAGTGTGGAGTCTGAACTGAATACCGATGGCCTTGTTGATGCTGGTGCTCAACAACTGCCCTCTACTGCTCACAAATCCTTCCCAACATCTGCAGTGTAGAGTTCCAGCGCATGGGGACATCACACACCAGTCTGTGAGCAGGAAGCTGCAAATGCTGCTGAAACATGGCACGGCTAAAATGGGCACACAGGCGACGTACTTTAACAAGCAGATCCGGCAGCTCCGGGTAAGTTTTTAGAAATTGCTGAACCACGAGGTTAAGCACATGGGCCAGGCATGGTACGTGTGTGAGCTCGCCTCGCCTCAGAGCCCATCAGGTTCCAGCCATTGTCACACAGGTCCAAGCCTGGCTGTAGGTTCAGCGATGTGAGCCACAGATCTGCCTGCTCTTTCAGAGCTGTCCACAACTCTTCAGCATTGTGCAGTTTGTCACCTAAGCATATTAGCTTCAACACAGCCTGTTGCCGATTGGCCGAGGCAGTGCTGCAGTGCTTCCAGCTTGTGACTGATGTGGTAGTGGCGCCCCTGAGGGTTCAGTCGCCACAGAGATACTGCACCTCACCCAGAGGAGTGGTGTCTCCCTTCTCTCAGGTAAGATGGGAGTGCTGTACGGAACCCCAAACACCTACATCCAACACCACACTGCTCCAGGCCAGCAGAAGGGGCAAGACGCAATGTAGTTTTCTGCTGATCCCTGACCCTGGCTAGAGTAGGGGGGAACCCAAAGGTAGGGGGAACCAATAGTGGGTGTGGGTGGAGGAAGCAGATACAGGAAGCACTTATACAGTAGATATAAAATAGAGAATCCATCTTAGCGTGGTGGTCTAGTAGTTGAGGAACAGTCCGGGAGCAGAGGCTCAGTCAGAGCTCTGCTCCACAAGTTAGGGCCTAGGATAGAGGCCCCGGAGGGGAGCAGGGAGTAGACTCCGTTCTAAGGAAAGGATCCCAGGGGGTATGTCGCGTGCAGGACGGCACCCGTACGCCCCGCTCCTGCCAGGTGTCAGGAGGGATCGGTTGCTTCATTCTAATCTCCAGGGGGTCAGGTTGGTCCCGGATCCGACGTACAGGAAGGACTTCAGCATACCCGAGCGGGATTGAGAGTGGGCAGCATAGGGCAGCGGTGAGAAGGACCAAGTGTGAAGATGGTCAAAGTAGGAATACGAGAAAGTGGGGTTCCGCCAGGCATTCCTCAGCTGCTTGAAGAATGACTGAACCCCTGCCCGGTGAACGCAGCGCGACGAGGGAGGCCTTCACCTGTAAAGTGCACTTGTGAATTGCCTAAGAGCTGTAAGTAAAACCTTGGACGACTGCATTAAACAGCCTCTGTCTGTTTCTTCACCGGCGCCATTAATCCTCACTGCACTACAACGCCCAGCGCACCATCCATCTATCTTTACACTGCCCTGAGGCCTGCTCTGCCGGTGGGGTGCCGTACCATCTTTAGCTGCCCTGACATCTGCCTCAGAGGACTGTTGCAGTACTGGTGATCCTCACCAGACACCACAGTTAGCGTCACAAACTCTTTGAACATTAGCTAATAATCGGTATCCCCTTTTGTGCACTGACCGCCCTGGGCCAGCCACCGTGATAACCCCAGTGATCTGCCACCGGCCCCTGGGGGCGAGTCATGGTCATTTCGGAAATGGAGGCTGAAGAGTAGGAGGAGACAGAGGAGGATGGGGTGCAGGAACTGTAGACTGTGGGGGCAACCCTGATTGACCTAGGGCCTGCGATCCTTGGTGTCGGGAGGATGTGTTCCGTCCAAAGGTCCGACTGGGTCCCGGTTTCCACTATGTTAACCCAGTGTGCCATCAGCGATATGTACCATCCCTGCCCACAAGCACTTGTTCACGTTTCTGTGGTTAGGTGGACTTTCCCAGTAACTGCATTGTTGAGGGCACAGCTAATGTTTTGGGACACATGCTTGTGTAATGCGGGGACGGCACACTGGGAGAAATAGTGGCGGCTGGGGACCGAGTACTGAGGAACGGCCGCCACCATCAGGTTGCAAAATGCTTCCATCTACTCGAGCCTAAAAGGCAACATTTCTACCACAAGCAGTCATGAAATGTGGGAATTTAGTAGTGTGGCCGGTGGGGCGTTGGCTGCGTATTTGCGCTTGTGTTCCAAGGACTGGGGTATGGACAACTGAATGCTGCACTGGGAAAATGACGTTTACGTGCTTCCTGATGATGCTACTTGAGAGTGTGCAATGACAGGTGCAGGGCAGAAGGCATCTTCGCATGCACCATGGACAGTGGATTGGCTTGCATGCACAACAACAGAAGAAGCAGTGGTGCCACCCGCAGACACTGTTCCTGGACCCTGGGGTTCGGCCCACAAAGTCGGGTGCTTTGCTGTCATGTGCCTGATCATGCTGGTGGTGGTCAATCTGGTCGTTTTGCCACCCCTTCTGATGCTGGCCTTGCAGGTGGTGCAAATGGCCTTTTTGGGGTTATCGGCAGAGTCTTTAAAAAACAACCAGACTCGGGAAGACCTAACAGTTGTACTGGCAACTTCCTTCTTGTTGGTGTTATGGGAATGGTTACCTGTCTTCTTTCTGTGGCCACCACACTGCTTCTTCCTTCCTGTTGGGGTGCTCTGCCTCCCTTCCCCTGTGTGCTGCTGTCCTCGCTCTGTATGACCTCCTGCCAGGTTGGGTCAGGTACTATATCATCCACCACCTCGTATTCCACTTCCGTACTCTGGTTCTCCTACTGACTCTCTAGAAATTGTGTCTCATCATCGTCCACCTCTTGTGACACTTTCCCACTGTCGCCTTCGTGTGACTGTGGCTGCTCAAATATTTGAGCATCGCTATATGCAATCTCTTCTTGCCCCGCTTCAAGTGGACCGGTTGAGAAGACCGAATCTATAAATGGAAAAGTGAACAGCTCTTCGGAGTGTCCAAGTGTGGGATCAGTTGTCCCTGGGCACTCAGCATGGTGGGAGGAAGGAGGTTCAGGGTGAGAAATATGCGGTCCAGACTCACAGCTACTGAGACTTGACCGTGTGGAAAACAGGGTGGTGGTGGTGGCTAAGTGACAGGAAGCATTATCTGCTATCCAACCAATAACCTTTTCACACTGCTCTGGGTTCAATAGTGGTGTTCTGTGGTCCCCTATTATTTGTGACAGGAAGGTCGAGCGAGAAGATGTGGGTGTTTGTTGTGGCACAATTTCAGCTTGCCCACCGCCTCGGTCTCTGCATGCACCATCACCATCACGTCCAGTTCCCCATCCCTTTCCACGTGCCTTGCCCATTTTAAATGGAGGACAATATCTTCCACGCTCACTACAAATGACTGAATTTGGAGCGAACTTATATGTGATCCGTGTGACGGACAAACCACAGTTTTAAATACCTGGCATGTAGGTAACTATTTTGAACAGTAAACTGGTGTCAATTGCTTCACTGACACACTGAAACAAATTTTTAATCGAGGCCAGAAATGGTAGTATTTTCAGCGCAATTATATGTGATCCGTGTGACGGACAAACCACAGTTTTAAATAGCTGGATTTTTAGTGCTGTAATATGGAAAGGACCAGGCTGTATTCTGCAGTGCCAACAAGCAAATGGCGCAGAAAAACTGTGTTCTCTGGATTGCTTTTTAAGCAAATAATGAGGATTAAGATCCCCAAAAAATTAGTCCTGGCCCCTGAGACCTATGCCTATTTCTAGAAATATCTGACAGCAGCAGCAGACAAAACTGGAATGGAGCCTCTTGTGCTATGTGCCCTGCAGTCTGCTGTATACCCTGCCTGTCTATTTACACTGTCTGCCTGATATCTCTGCAGATGGATTAGTCCTCAGAAGGACTGTTTGTTGAGATGGATATGTGTCTCTAATATAGTTTGGTACACCTACACTAACTAGAAACAAGCAAATCTCTCCCTAGCTCAGAAGCACCTCTCCCTACACTATCTGATTCAGGAGTGACTGTGACGAGCATGGCGGCGCCTGGTCTGATATAGACCTGATGACACTGTGCGGCCAGCCAATCACTGTAATGCCACAACCAGCATGGCTGCGGCATTACAGTAAGTGGCAGGAAATCCCTGCATGTTCATTGGCTCTGTAAAGAGCGCCAAACATGCAGGGAGGGGACCCGAGCTCTCACCGAGCAACTCCGGAAATACTCAGCGAGCGCCGAGCATCTCGAGCAATGAGATGCTTGGGTGAGCACCGAGCAGTAGCGAGCATGCTTGCTCATCACTAGTGGGTATGCAACCATTGGTTTTACAGTCAGAGACCTGTGTAGCAATACTTGGCACAGCAACAGAGGAGGAGGAAGAAGCAGTAGGTGCAGTTGATGGGGCAGCTGATGGTTGTTGAGGTCTGCATTTTATCGCAGTGAGATTGTCAGAGAAACGCATGTTGATTTCGCATGTGAAGGTTCATGCATGTAATAGTCAAATTATTGCACTTTTTCCCTCTACTGATTTTTTTTATCGCAAATTTTGCAGATAACGTGAGCTGGCTCATCCTTTCCATCAAAAAAGGCCCAGGTTAGACAAACCTTGCCGCCAATGCGAGCTGCAGACTGCTGTTCACTGCCATGGTTGTGGCTAAGGATGTAGTGCTCATCGCGGTTGCATCACCTCCTTGTCTTCCTGCTCCTCCACCTCCTTAGATGAGCTACCCTGCCTCAGGGTTCACACCAAGTGGGTTCTACAACCTCATCACCATCCAATGTGTTATCCCATTCCTCGCTTTTAGAGTCTCCCGCCTCCTCTTCTTGTCCTGACAGCACAGCACAGTCTGCATGAGCCCCAGGTATCTGAGTCTCATCAGGATAACCTACCGGATCAGGAAGTTGCGCGGACCCTACTTTTTTTTTCCACTGTATGGAGAACAACATTTGCACCAAATAATTTTAAGCTGAGATGTAGCTTGCTTAATATACCACAGTAGTAAAAGAAATAAATTTTAAGTTTATCATGTCTGTGCACCCCTGTGTGGAGAACAATATCTGCTCCAAAAAAATAATTTCACTAAAGTATAACTATTGCAAAGAGACCAAAACCTCTTCCACTACAGCCAACGCAGCAAATGGAGACCCTTCAGGATTCTCCACATTTCCAAAAATTTGTGGTAGACACCTGCGAAGTGGCATCAATTTCATTAGAATAGAAATAGTATAATTAGGACCGACACCTCTTCAACTACAGCCAACGCAGGAGATGGAGACCTAACAAGGAGTGTTCACATTTCCCTAAATTAGGGCCTAACACCACCGAAGTGGAATCAATTTCACTACAGTAGAAATAGTATAATTAGAGCCAACATATCTTCCACTGCAGCAAGCCCAGCAGATGGAGACCCAATCAGGAGTGTTCACATTTCCAAAAATTTGTGTTAACACCCAAAGCAGCAGCAGCAGCAAGACCAGAAGCCATATCACAGACTGCAATTACGTGAGATTAATGCAGCACACTAAAAACTACACCATTGCCTACTCTGTACAGTCTGCTATTGGGGTGCAAAAGTCCTTTGAGATCCATGACTTGTTCATCTTGATGAACGTTAGGCGGTCTACACTTTCATGGGACAGCTGGCTGCACTTATCCATCAGGATACCACCAGCAGCGCTGCAGACACGTTCTGAGAGAACACTGGCTGCCGGGCATGATAAAACCTCCAAGGCATGACAGTTAGTCCTCCACTATAATCTGCTGTTGTAAATAATGTGTGAAAAGACTCAAAGAAAGTGCTTCTGCCACTTAATCTGCTGATAATGTTTTGGCGTTGATGAATTGGCGTGCCGGAGGTTGAAAGTCTACAGCTGCGATGCACACGGTGTGCCTCACTGCTATCTTGGGGAAAACCTCTCTTGGTGGCTTAAAAGCTTGTTTCGATACTCCAGCATTACCGGGTCCCTTTCAAGGGCAGGAAGCATTTGGCAAAATTTACTCTTATAATGTGGATCTAACAGAGAGGCAACCCAATAGTCATCATTATTTCGAATCATAACTATACATGCATCATGTTACAGATAGTGCATCAAGAAGGCACTCTTATGTCGGGCTCTTCCAGGAGGTCCAAATTCAGGCTGCATTGATAGCTGGGTAACACTGATGCTTGTTTCCTCTGTCCCCTTCCTCCAACCACGATCAACAGAGAGGGGATGATTATCATTATATATATATATATATATATATATATATATATATATATATATATATATATTATTCATCTTCTGACTTTTGTTTGCCCATCACCTCTTCCTCCTCCATTTGTTCCTTGGCTCCTGCACGTTCACTAACAGTTTGTCTGGTATCATCAACCCTCACTTGGTATCTGCCTGTGTGACGACAGTTTGGAACTTTGAGACATTCTTATCTCTTCCGCATCTTCCTCTTCTTCTGGGACCACCACCTCCTGACTCAGGCTATTCAAAGTCTGCTCCAGCATGTAGATGACCGGTATAGTGATACTGATGACGGCATCGTCAGCGCTTATTTTTTTAGTTGCCATTTCAAAAATGTGCAGAAGTGTGCAGCGGTCCTTACTCTGTGCCCACTTCGTAAACGTGATATGCCCCACATCCGTACTGAGTTGGCCCAGGCTATAAGACATGACATACTGCGTCAGGGCTCGTTGATGCTGCCACAGTCACTGCAACATGTGCAAAGTGGAATTTCACCATGTTAGCACATCGCACATCAACCTGCTAAAACACTCCCCTTCTCCTGCTATTGTGTTAACCCCTCTAGTTACTGGATGCTTCTGGAGCATAACACTTCCTGTCTCATGTGCTTTTGTTACTTCTAATAGTTGCTGAATGCTTTTAAAGCAACAGCACTACTTCTGCATGTCACACTCTGAAACAGCAATACTTCTGCATGTCACAATCTTCCCTCCTCTTTGAATGTCGTCATTGACATTCGTCTTAATTGGTCAAGCTGACCAATTCTGAGACAGTGGTGAAAGTTGGATAACTTTATATTCAAATTGGCATTGTCAAATTGGTATGACGTTCATAAACATTGATAACAACCTAATCTTATGACCTTTTTCTTGTAGGATGCCTGTAAGAAATAAACAACACAATTAAAACAATCAGCATCTCTTCAGCTGGAGCGTTTCTTACGTCTTCAACCAGCTCTCTCTCTATGCTTTAACAGTTCTTTGTTTCTACAAAGTCTTTTAAGGAAAATCAAAGCATGAAAACAAGTCTTTCCACCTGGCAACATCTTCCATACTGCCTCTTGATGGTGAATACCACTCAAGTGGGCTTACCTGGTCTGCAGGCAGAGATACCTGTTTCCAGTCGACAGTCCTTGGCACTTGACTCGGTTCACCAAGTGTCTCATACGTCAGCATCATGGGCCTCCTCACTTCTCGAGTCGACATCCTACTGGTGGGTTGTTTCTCAGAGACCACAGCTTCTTCGGTCACACGTCACAGAACTTTCTTCCACCACACTCATTTCCCGTGCTTCCTCAGATGCTCTTGGAGCTGCCTCTGTAAGTTCCTGTACTTCTCCTGAGTTGCTTGTTTCCACACGGTCTGGTAATTCTGCTCCTCCGGAGTGTCGATCGGTCTCTTCAGGGGCCGGTGTTCGATCATCAGATCTGAATTGGACTTCATCTGTACTCCTTGGAACTCTGAAGCCTCAGGACTTAGTTCACTCTCCTGAGGATGGTACATCCCTCTCCTTGCCGGTCTGAGAAATACAACGGTGTGTTCTTCTCCATCGGATCTTTCAAGGTCACTATCCACCTCCAGAGCTTCAGTCTGTGGTGGCCCCTTGGTCGATCTCGGACGATGTTGGTCTACTTCTGGGAAGTCTTGTTGTGGTGGGAGATAATCATAGGGTAGTAGTAAATTCGGATGGACTGTTCTGGTTTTCTTGTCTCCCATTTCCAATCGGATTTCATACACTGGGCTGTCATCAGCTTTCCTAATTACGACCACATACACCTTGTCTTCCCCGTACAAATGAAGTTTTCCTGGACCGCCTTTCTCACATACGTTCTTGACTAGCACCCGGCTTCCCTGTGCCAATTCTGCTCCATAACATTTTCGATCATAGTATTCCTTACTCTGTCCTTGCATAACCACTTTGAATGCTATGTTGTATACCTCTGCCATCCGTTCCTTCCATTTCCGAATGTACACCGGATACATTCTGTAAGTCTCTGATACCGGAGTATCGAACATGATGTCGATTGGCAGTCTTGGCGACCGTCCATACAATAGGAAAAAGGGTGAGTAACCTGTTGCATCGCTCTTTGTACAGTTATAGTCATGTACAACTTTTGACAGAGAACTCTTCTAGTCTTTCTTCTCATCAGCTGTTAAAGTGCGCAACATCGACAATAATTTCCTGTTAAAACGTTCCACTTGTCCATTACCCTCTGTGTGATAAAGTGTTGTGTCGAATCTCTGTATTCTACAGTACTTTCCTAGCTTGGCAAAGAGCTGGCCTCAAATTCTCTTCCTTGGTCGTAGTGTAACCTCTTAGGGAACCCAAACCTCAAAGCAAAATCATTGAAGATCTTCGCTGCTGCTGTTCGACCCGATTTATTGGTGATGGCATATGCTTGAGCAAATCGAGTGAAATGGTCCATCACTATACCCGTTAGGAAGGCACCATATAGGGCCCAGGGAAACAGAACATACGTTTGCCCGCCAAGGCCCGAGGCAGCTGGACAGAAACGTGGTCAATTGTGGGGTACGACAGGCCAGAGAAAGGACACACGAAGGGGGTCCTGAAAAGCATTTCAAAGGTACCTGGGAGTTGGCCGAGCCCCTCACATGGTGAGCACAGTACGATGTGGGCAGCCATTACCTGCAGAAGTGGCTTGGAGTGTAAAACTGTGAGTAAAGACCCTGGGCTGCATCACTGGACTCTGAGTCATTACTGTTGCTCCCGCGCACCATTACCCCCACCATCTGCACTCACTGCCCTGAGGCTATACTCCTCTCATGGTGAGTTATACTACCCTCTGCTGCGCACACAACATCAGCCTCAGCGGTCTGCCCCGCAGCGGCGGTTCTCAGTGACCGCAATCCACGGGTGGCGTAGTCAGACATTTAAACATTAAAAACCAAATAAACAGATCCGCCACTGGTTTGACCACCTTTAGCCATGGGACTGGGTCGCCGCCATGGAGACTACAAACCCCCAGCATTACACAGAGACCCGGCTCCGGGTATTCCCCCACACACGGCCCAGGGGGCGCGTCAACTTTGGCGTAGTCGGCAGGATTCGAAACCAACCCGTTATCATCGGGTATTGTGTGCCTAGAGACTGTTTCACTGTATTGAATGTGGCGCCCGCCCCAGCAGAACGGACGCCATTATGTGCGCGCCAAAAGACAACAAGAAGCCACCTCCCATCGTGGGCCAGGTTCCAGAATGGCGCCAAAGATGGAGCCCACCCCCAACGGTCATGAGTGCGGCTGTAGAGATGTCCATCAACGTGGGGGGGCTGCCCCTGAGAGTGATTGTCAGCAGATTGCCCCGAGACCACCCCCAACAGGGGCGGAAGGGAAAGAAAACCGAAGGGCAGGGTATGGTTTGGATTAGTCTTGGCAGACCACGCCCAGAGATGGCGAGGAGCGCCAGCCCCGGTACCCTTACCAGTGGCCTGCTGCAGGCCGAAGCGGCTCCATACAGCCTCGCAGAGCTGATGGCCCAGCTCCCCGGAGAGGACCCTGAATTCCTCTGGGCTGGGCTGGAGGATTTGGACAGGAGAATGGTCCAGGCGCAGCGGGAGGCCATCGCGGGGTGGAAAGAGGAGATGGACCGGCGGGTCGCGACCCGGCAGCTAGTGGCGCTGCAAGCACCCAACAGCATGCCTGTCCCTGAGGACAGAGGAAGACCACTGGAGGCTGAGAGCAGCGCTACAATGGGAGCAGGTAAGGGGGACGCCCCTGCTACAAGCCCTGATGCCACTAGCCTGCCCCTGGACCCCGTCGCGGAGCCGATCGCCCCGGAAGTCGCTGCACCTCCTCCGCTCCCGCCGCCTACACCTAGGCCCCAAGCCCCGAGCGCAGCCACCGGACCACCCCCTACGCCGTGCCCCTTGATCCCGGGTGCGGCCGAAAGCGGCCCACTCCAAGCCTGGTCGCAAGGTCAGATGCCCCCGGGCGCCTTCCACCAACTAGCGCCCCCGGTCCCAACGTTACCACCCCTGGGCACGGACTTGTACAGTCAGATTACCGGTCCTGATGGAGAGCCGGTCCCCCTACTACGTAGATGGGTTTGCCCTTGCCACTTGAGAGACCTGTCCACGGACGCAAAAGCCTCGCTTCCTCCGCTCCTACCCACTCCGCAGCCAATCACCATTCCCCAGCTCCCGGATGAAGAGGTCCAAATGGAGTGGGATTAGACCAGGGAGGACCTGATGGGGTTCTCGCAAGAGACGCGGGCGGACGCAGCCCGCAGGCGAGAATTCTGTCGCCATGAGATAGCGCACCTGGAAAGGGAGAAGCAGGTGCGGCGCCAAAAACAGGAGCAGCTACAGGCCCGGAGTGCGGAGGAAAAGAACCGGACCCGCCGAGACCCCCAGGCTGCACGCAGTCCCAAAGTCACCAGGATTGTGGTCAGGTTCCACCAGGAGAGGTGGTGGGGGTTCATTCGGGACCCGACGACAAACACAGACCTCTTTGTCAACCGGAGGAATGTGGAGAGTCGCCTGCCCGCGGGACACCCGAAACGGGATCTGTTTCCGGGGGATCAGGTGTCATACACCCGACACCGAGGTCTGCGGGGGTGGTACGCCCTCAACGTTCAGCGGGTAGAAGAACAGGGCTACCCTGAGCTCTGCTACACGGAGGACCCGGACGGGTCTGAAGAATTGGATGAGCAGGAACGTCCACAAGGGGGACACCGCTACGAGAGAGCAGCAGCAGAAACTGTAAATAAGTTACCCGTATGGGTGCAGGAAACTTTGCAAGTTTGACTGGTTTTGTGTCTGTGTAATTAGTTACCCGTGAGGGTATAAAGACAATAGGGAAGAGGACGGTGATCTCCTGAAAAACTTTCCTTGTAAATAATTGCACTTATTAAAGTGCACCCCATTGGTTTTATATTAATACAACCTATGACCTCAGAACAAAAACCCGTTGGAGGTGGCCGAAGACGTGGACCAACACCTGGATCATCTATGCCCTGCAGCCACCCCAGGGCCTACGTTGAGGGTTTGGGACGGGTCCCTCATGTTCGCAAATTTGCACTTTATGGAAAGATGGACACCTGGTTGTAAAGTACACTGTGACCAGTTGATAAAAGTGTTACATTAAGAATGATTATGAAGAAAAATGTTTTATATGTGACAAATGTGTTTATGCAAGTGAAAACAGTTTTATAATGTCTTATAATATTTTTGAAAAGAGAAAAGTTTTATGACAAGTAACGTTAAAAAAAAACAAACAAAAAAACAACAACTTTATTTCTGCATGTCTTGAAATCAATTGTCTTTTGCTCTGTTCCAGCCCGCGGACGTGCTGTGATTTACCAGGGGGGAATGTATTGCCCCGAGGGTTTGGTCGCTACTAGAGATGAGCGTTGTTCTACTCGAACTGTTCGCCAATCTCAAATTCGAGCTGTTTTGGGCGGTGTTCGAGCCGTTCAGCGAACACGAACAATTTGAGAAAAATTCGGCTGTTCGAGGTTATGTTCGATAACTGTTCGTGCACCAAAATCATAACTGGATTTTTTCTCAGTAATGATGAAAATTAATGTTAATACGCAGTTTGAGTGTACAGCGGGGTGGGGGGAGGGGCAGGGGATGGATCTCTGCAGGAACAATGAAGATCTCCATTTTTTTTTCTCTTTCCTGCATTTACAGTGGGGAGGTGCAATCTGTCAGCCTATCAGCAGCGCACACACGGAGCGAAGTGCTTTTTTTCACACAAGCAAGGGCATGTGTCATTGGCAGTGTATGTCACATGTCCTTGCCCTATAAGACCAAGCCATTTTCCCCGTCGCCACCATTTTCTCACTGCTGCAGCTGCGTGTTAGACGGCACCGCTGTTGCTGTGTGCGCTATACCTTGTTAATTTCAAGCCAATTTTCGCACAAATATACAGATAGCTTGGGAGTAGGGAATAGTTGTGATTGCAGTCCTTTTAAGGACTAAGTTACAGCATTTCCTACGACTTTTATCAGGCAGGTCTGTGCTCTTAAATAGATAGGTTGTGGGAGTAAAGACTAATTGTAATTGGAGTCCTTTTCAGGACTAGGTTACATCAGTTCCTATCAGTTTTTGCCAGGCAGGTCTGTGCCAGTGCAGTGCAAGTTTTTTTCACAGCATTTGGCTGAATCTAGCAAAGCTAATCCTTTTTGGCCTATTGCAGAGTGTGTTAGTCAGTGGAGTAGCCTATCTGTGTTGCAAGATATACCACCTGTGTATAGAATACCAATTTTTTTACTGCACCTAGTGAAGTAAAATCTTTTGGGCATAGCATCATTCTATTAGTCCATCTATACTGACCTCCATCAGGTTGCAAACTGAATATATTTTTTTCTGCATCTACCTCTGAAAAAATATTGGGCTTCTAGCTGTGTGTGGGTCTTGTTCTATTAATCCATCTATACAGACCTCCATCAGGTTGCAAACTGAATATAATTTTTTTCTGCATCTAGCTCTGAAAAAATATTTGGCCTTCTAGTAGTGTGTGGGACTTTCTCTGTTAGTCCATCTATACTGACCTCCATCAGGTTGCAAACTGAATATATTTTTTTCTGCATCTACCTCTGAAAAAATATTGGGCTTCTAGCTGTGTGTGGGTCTTGTTCTATTAATCCATCTATACTGACCTCCATCAGGTTGCAAACTGAATATAATTTTTTTCTGCATCTAGCTCTGAAAAAATATTTGGCCTTCTAGTAGTGTGTCGGACTTTCTCTATTAGTCCATCTATACTGACCTCCATCAGGTTTCAAATTAAAAATAATTTTTATCTGCATCTACAGTACCTCTGAAAAAATATTTGGGCTTCTAGCTGTGTGTGGGACTTGTTGTATTAGTCCATCTATACTGACCTCCATCAGGTTGCAAACTGAATATATTTTTTTCTGCATCTACCTCTGAAAAAATATTGGGCTTCTAGCTGTGTGTGGGACTTGTTGTATTAGTCCATCTATACTGACCTCCATCAGGTTGCAAATTGAATATAATTTTTTTCTGCATCTAACCCAGCCAATAGTTTTGGCCTAATACCACAGTTTGGCCACTCAGCTCTGCTCGGTTACCATCCATTGTTTTTTTGTGCAAACAACTCCAGAGTTGTGAATTAGTTAACCACCAAAATGAGTGGAAAAAGGCCTGCTGCTGGTGGAAAGGGGAATAGGCGTGTTGGGAAGGGGAAAAAAGGTTGTGTCCGTGGGGTAGGTGTTAAAGCAACAGTAACATCTGCAGAAGAAAGACCATCTTCCAGCCAAACTAAAATGTCTACTTCTTTTAGCGGACAATGTGATAAGATCCCTTTCTTACGGCCACGCCAATCGCTACAAATTCCAGATGAGGCACAAAAACAGCAGGTGCTTCAACGGATATCAAGTGCTCCTTTAAGTGGGCTCTCCTCCACATCAACTTCAACATCACAAATACTCCAGTCCTCAAAGGTGTCACCCAAATCGCACTTGCTTCCTCACAGCTCCCAAATCTCCAGCTGCCCGTCTGAGTAGGAGGTAGAACAGATGGTTGAGTCTGCAGAGCTGTTTACTCATACTATAGCCTGGGAATCAGAGGTCGACTCCAACGCTTCTGTGAATCCAGACGAGGAAATGATCTGCACTGATGCCCAGAATCTTTATGAGTCGGATCCAGGACCAGACGCAGAAGGTTCTGACCATAATGTAGACCCTCATTCCCAAACTGTAACTCCTGTTGGTGGAGACAATGAGGAAGACGATGATAAGACTCAAATACCTGATTGGAGCGACAACTTTAGTTTTTTGTCAGGGCAGGAACAGGTTGGCTCTGAGGACGACGGGTGTGATAACACACAGGGTGATGATGAGGAGGTTGGAGATCCCACTTACTGTCAACCCACAGTCAGCCAAGAGATGAGGTCAGCAGAGGAGGTGGAGGAAGATGCTAGTGACGACGAGGTCAGGTTGCGCCTTCCTGGACAGAGACGTAGTACTGGAAGCACGTCAACAACTGCATCCTCAAACACAACTCTGCCTCTCACCACAAGTCGTGGTGGCTCTTCAGGTCGCATGGGTGCTAAGCCTTGCATAGCCTGGGCATTTTTTCAGATCGATAAAGATGACCCAACTCGTGTTATCTGTAACATTTGTCAGCAAAAGCTAAGTAGAGGCCAAAAAATACATAGTTTGAGTACTTCATGCATGAACCGGCACATGGACATGAAGCATAAGTTGCAGTGGGAAGCTCAGTGTGCTACAATGCGGCCTAGCCGGCCGGGCCAACCACCGTCTGCCATATCTTGTGCATCTGCGGCCTCTTCATCCTCTGTGACTGGGGGGACAGCAGTCACACCTGTTTTGGGGCGCAGACCTGACACCTCTTTACCCGCAACAGCCAGCGTGATTGGCAGGTCATCATTTTCTTTGGAGGTGGTAACACCAGCTGGTGTTGAGCGCTGTCCGACATCGATAGCACCACATTTGGATCAAGGCAACCTAACATGTCCGCCTGCATCTTCCTCACAGACCGGCAGTTTGCCGGGGACACCCTTATCAACCCCGTCTAAGCACAATAGCCAGCCCTCGGTCCCTCAGATGTGGACAAGTAAAAGACCATTTCCTCCTAGCCATGAGAAAGCTAAGAGGTTGAATTTCACCATCTGCAAGCTCTTGGCTACAGAAATGCTGCCTTTCCGCCTGGTGGACACAGAGGATTTTCGAGACCTTATGTCCGTCGCAGTGCCCCAGTACCAGATGCCCAGTCGGCACTACTTCTCAAAGAAAGGTGTGCCTGCGCTCCACCAGCATGTCGCACACAACATCACCGCTTCTTTGAGAAACTCTGTGTGTGACAGGGTGCATTTCACCACAGACACTTGGACGAGTAGGCATGGACAGGGGCGTTACATGTCGCTGACTGGGCACTGGGTAACTATGGTGACAGCAGGACAAGGGGCTGCTGTCCAAGTCTTGCCGTCCCCACGAGTTGTGCGTCAATCCTCTTTATGTCAAAGTTCCTCCACTGCTTCTGCCTCCTCAACCTCCTCTCGGTCTTCCACCTGCACCCAAAGCCTGTCTGGTCATGCCACAAGCTTTCTAACTGTGCAGAAGGGATCCTGCACACCTCCTTACTATGCTGGCAGTAGGGCTCAACGTCATCAGGCGGTTTTTACATTGAAATGTCTGGGAAATGTGAGTCACACAGCTGAGGAGTTGTGGTCAGCTCTGGAGAACCAATTTCATGAATGGTTGTCTCCACTGGACCTGAAACCAGGGAAGGCCGTGTGCGACAATGCTGCAAATCTGGGTGCGGCCCTTCGCCGGGGCAATGTCACACACGTGCCTTGTATGGCTCACGTGTTGAACCTGGTTGTCCAGCAATTTTTAGCCCACTATCCCAGACTAGATGGTCTTCTGCAGAGGGCACGGTCGCTGTGTGCTCACTTCCGCCGTTCGCATCCCGCAGCTCAGCGACTTACATCTCTACAGAAGTCGTTGGGCCTGCCACTTCACCGGCTAAAATGCGATGTGCCTACCCGGTGGAATTCAACTCTGCACATGTTGCAGCGACTGTGGCAGCACCGACAAGCCCTGGAGCAATACGTTCTAACGTATAGCCTGGGCCAACGAGATTCAGAGGTGGGGCAAATCACGCTGGAGGAGTGGTCTCAGATCAGGGACCTATGCACCCTTCTGCACAGTTTTGAAATGGCGACGAAGATGTTTAGTGCTGACGATGCCATTATCAGCATGACTATTCCGGTGATTTACATGCTGGAGCACATGTTAAACAGAATTCGGAGTCAGGTGGTGGCACAAGAGGAAGTGGAGGAAGTAGAGGAGGAGGAGTTGTATGCGGAAGGGCTAACATCTGCAAGGTCCAGACGGTCGGCAGCACCAAGGCGGCAGGCATGTGAGGGTGGGGGAGATGGTTTTACCAGGGCGCATGGTAGCAGCCAAACTAGTGAGGAAGGTGCAGGAGCCCAGGAAGAAGTGGAGGACGAACTGATGGAAGACTCATCAGATGAGGGAGACCTTGATCACATTTCTGTTGTGCGAGGTTGGGGGTAGAGGACAGAGGAAGGAAGCATGATTGTTACCTCGCCACCAACACAACAGGGACTTGGTGCTCCTGGATGCACAACACACATGAGTGCCTTCTTGCTGCACTACCTGCAACATGACCCTCGAATTGTGAGAATTAGAAATAATCCTGACTACTGGGTTGCCACACTGTTAGATCCCCGGTACAAAAGTAAATTTGCAGAAATTATTCCTGCCATAGAAAGGGATGCACGCATGCAGGAGTATCAGCAGAGACTGTTGCAGAATCTTACATGTGCTTTTCCACAAAATACCAGTGGTGCACATGGTGAATCTCACAGTTCCAACTTGCCAACCGTGGGACCGTCAAGTGTTCAGCACTCAAACCGTAACAGAACCACAGTATCTGCTGGTAACATCAATTTTGCGGAATCATTTCACCACTTTTTTAGCCCATCCTTTGCAAGGCCACAGGAGACAAGAAGTCTGACACATAGTCAACGCCTAGAGACGATGGTACAGGAGTATCTCCAAGTAAACATTGAAGCCACGACTGTGTCACTGGACCCTTGCTCTTTTTGGGCTTCCAATCTGGATAAATGGCCGGAGCTAGCCACTTACGCCTTGGAGATCTTGTCATGCCCCGCAGCCAGCGTTCTGTCTGAACGTGTGTTCAGCGCTGCTGGTGGTGTGCTGACAGATAAGCGCACGCGGCTCTCCACTGATAATGTAGACAGACTCACGTTCATAAAGATGAACAAATCATGGATCCGAAATGACTTTTCTACCCCTGTGTCATCCTGGGGAGAGTAAAAGCTTGATGATTGGTTAAAATCACCCTACCAACCGTTTTAAGCTTTCAAATTACTAATCATGTTTATCTGTATCTTGGCTGGAAAATAATTTGGGCTTTGTAGCAGTGTGCAGCACTGATCCTATTAGGCCATCTATACTAAAGCTTCACCAGATTTAAAATTAATAATAATTTTTAGCTGCATCTAGCCCGGAAAATAATTTTGGGGCTCCGAGATGCCCAAGACACATAAGTGCCTTCTTGCTGCACTACCTGCAGCATGACCCTCATATTGTCAGAATTCGAAGTAATCATGACTACTGGGTTGCCACACTCTTAGATCCCCCAAACTTTTCGATCAACCTTTTCATTTTAATAAAGACCAAAAACATGGTCATTTTTGAAATTATAAGCATTAGCAGGTTGTTAGAAACTGAAATCAAACAGTTTTCAACTCAAAACTTTATTCTAGGTGATGTTACATTTTCACATAGGACCCCTTGTTCGAAAGGAGCTTCTGAACTCTCTCGTCCATTGAATTTGTCAGGTTTTGGATGGTTTCTGCTTCAATTGTTTTGCATGAGGACAGAATACCCTCCCAGAGCTGTTGCTTAGATGTGAACTGCCTCCCGCCATCATAGACACTCCTTTTAATGATGCTCCAAAGGTTCTGAATGGGGTAGAGGTCAGGGGAGCATGGGGGTCACACCATAAGTTTGTCCCCTTTTATGCCCATATCAGCCAGAGATGCAGATGTTTTATGTGCAGCATGAGATGGTGCGTTATCATGCAGAAAAATGATCTTGCTGTGAAATACACGGTTCTTCTTCTTGAACCATGGCAGGAAGTGCTGTTTGAGAAAATCCACATACATTATGGAGTTCATCTTTAGCGCCTTCAGGGATCCTAAAGGGGCCGACAATCTCTCTCCCCATGATTCCAGTCCAAAACATTACTCCACCTCCTCCTTGTTGGCGCTGTAGCCGTGTTTGCGTGGGGTGTCCATCAACCAGCCATCCTCCACTCCATCCATCTGGACCATCGAGCGCTGCACGGCCCTCATCCGTGAACAAAACAGTTTTGAAATCAGTCTTCATGTAATGTTTGGCCCACTGGAGCCGTTTCTGCTTGTGTGAAGTGGATAGAGGAGGTCGACAGGATGGCGTATGCACAGCTGCAAACCTCTGAAGGACCCTGCATCTTGTTGTTCGGGGGACGTTGGAGGCACAAGCAGCTTCAAAAACTTGTCTGCTGCTATGACAAGGCTTTTTTGCCGCTGCTCTTTCAACGTGACGTAATTGCCTGTAGGAAAGAGTCCTCAATTTGCCCTTATCAGCACGCACACGTGTGTACTGTGAATCAGCTACATACTTCTTGATTGCCAAGACACTTCATCCTGATCATCGCACAATGTTGATTGTAGTCATGCCTTGACCTAAACACTCCACAATTTGTTGCTTCTCACCAGCCGACACATCCTTTTTCTTTCCCATTTTGGCAGAAAATGTAGGCTGCTTAATAATGTGAGACAGCCTTCTTAAGTAGTCTTGCCTTTCATTGGACACACCTGCCAAACTAATTAGCACAGGTGTCTGCAATTGCTTACAGTGATATAAAGAGCCCTGACACACATCACCATCAATGAGTTTAACTGACAAACAAACAAATTCTTCCCTTATCACTCCTAAACACTTTTTGCATAATAATTTGGAACGCAGTGTACATGTGCTTTTCCACAAAACACCAGTGATTCACGTAGTGAATCTTACAGTTCTAACTTGCCAACCGTGGTCTGTATGGAGTTGTTCAATAAAGGGCCCAAAATTAAGATAACATAGATGGGAGAGGTCTCTATGAATAGGAATTCCTAAGTATTTGATACCCTGTGAGGGCCAGGCAAAGGGAAAGTTGGACTGGATGGAATCCTATATGGATTTGGGGAGGGAGACATCGAGGGCCTCAGACTTTGCTGCATTGATTTTAAAATTTGACCATGTAACAAAGTGATCTATTTCAGCCATAACAGCATGGATGGATATATGTGATTGAGTGATATATACTAGGACATCATCAGCAAATAGAGAGCACTTGTACTCGGTGCCTCCCACCTCAATTCACCTAATATTGGGGTTATGGCGAATTGATGAGAGCAGGTGCTCCGTCGCTAGGATGTATAAGAGAGGGGACAGAGGACATCCCTGCCTTGTCCCATTGGTGATTGTGAAAGGTGATGAAAATGTTCTGATGCACCCCCTGGGCCTTGGTACACCCGGAGCCGGACCCTTTTTGGTGGATGCTGGTGGTTGTAGTCTTCGTGTCGGCGACCCGGTTCCGTGGCTCAGGGTGGTCAAACCAGTGGCGGAACTATTTATGTGATTTAAATGTCCGACTACGCCACCCGTGGATTGCGGTCAGAGTGAACCGCCGCTGCAGGGCAGACCGCTGAGGCTGGTGTTGTGGGTGCAGCAGAGCGTAGCATAACTCCCCACGGGAGGAGTATAGCCTCAGAGCAGTGTATGCGGAGGATGGGGGTGATGGTGCAGGGCAGCAGCAGTAACGACACGGAGTCAGTGATGCAGTCCAGGGCCTTTACTCACAGTTCTTATTATCCAGACCACGTCTGCAGGTAACGGCTGCCCACGTCGTACTGTGCTCACCAGGTGAGGGGCTCAGACAACTCCCAGATAACTTTGGAGCACTTCACAGGACCCCCTTTGCTTGTCCTTTGTCTGGCCTTTCTTACCAACCCTTCTGTCCGGCTGCCTCGGGCCTCCTCTTGGTAAACTTGGCGCCAGTTTCCCTGACCCTATGTGGTGCCTTCCTAGCGGGTGTAGCGAGGGGCTGCGCCACATAAAATGTCACAGCCTCCGGTTTCTAGCCTGGGCCTCTGTTACTAGGCCCGCCTCCGGAGCAGAGCTCATGCAGAGCCCCTGCTCCCTGCCACTTCTGCTCAGAATTCTCTGCACTGAACTAAGATGGTGCCCACCTTTTATACTCCCTTCTCAATGCACCCAGGAACTGCTTCCTCCCTGCTCCTGCACTACAGGGTTCCCCTTCCTCAGTGTTCCCTCCCCCCACTCCAGCCAGGGACAGGGACTGTCGTGCCCTTCTCAGAGGCATATTGGTCGCCCTGCCCCACGGCAATGTGGTGTAATGCATGCAGGTGTCGGGTCCTGATCCACACTCCATCCTTACCTGAGAGTGAGATATCACACCTCTGGGTGAGGTGCAATACCTCTGTAGCAACCGAGCCCTCAGGGTGCTACAGTTCCATTTATCTTCAGCCTAGGTGACGTATTGTGACACAGGGCCGTGATTTTGGCTATAAAAGGGTCCCCTAGAACCCTACCCCAAGCTTTTTAAGAGAATCATATATGGCGTGCCAGGAGACTCTATGGAATGCTTTCTCAGCATCCAACGAGAGTATCTAATTACAAATTTTTAACTGCATCTAGCCCAGGAAAAACTTTGTGCCTAGTAGCAGTGTCTGCTAGTCAGCGGATTATCCCGGCTGTTAAGCAAGCTACACCACCTGTAGTTTAGACACTTAATATTTTCAAAGGAAATGCTTCGGGACCATGGGATACTCAGTGAAGAGCATCAGGAGGCACCCCAAGGCATAGGGGCTGGGACTGGCAGTAGGATGCCTTGCGGTGGACAGCCGAGCTCGATCCTTATAAAAGCTTTTTAACTGCAGCAGCTTTAGTGGACGCTACTGGAGCTGGAATTACGCGGCTGCTGGCATGAAACTTGCCCTCCAATAGATCCTTGTAAATGGATTTAAAGTGTATTCATTCAAATTAGAGAGACAATTTAAATTAAAAAGCTTAGAGCTGCCTCCACCACAGGGGGGCTCGCTCGACCCACCAGCGGACAGGCACCAGTATTGGGAGAGGGGGGCTGGCCATCAGGGTTCACCGCGGCTCTGGCACAAACCCGGCGACACGGAGGTGGCACGGGCAGGAGCGGACTGGCCGTGTCGGCTTCTCACTTTTTGGATTTTAGAAGGGCATGACATGCCTATATCTGTGTCTCCCCCTCCTTTAACTCCTCCACCTCTTTTATTTTCGCATGACTATATGTACTTGTCACTTTTCCATGTGTTAGTTATGTCTTCTGAGCAGTTTGTCAGCTTTTGTACACCTTTGAAGGTGTTTTCTATGTGTTTCTATGTGTTTTGTTTGCCTGCCATTGGTTTTAACGGTGTTCGAAGGTGTTCGACGAACAGTTCGACGAACAGTTCGGCGAACACACGGGTGTTCGACGAACCAAACCGAACTCGAACACTACGGGGGTGGCTCAACACTAGTCGCTACAGAGGTATTGCATCTAACCCAGAGGAGTGGTATCTCACTTCCAGGTAAGGATGGAGTGTGGCTCAGGACCCTAACACCCACATGCACTACACCACATTTCCGGGGGGCAGGGCGACAATGCTCCCAAGAGTGAGAACAACTTCCCCTCTCCCTGGCTGGAGTGGGGGGAGGGAACACCTAGAAAGGGGGAACCCAGTAGTGTGTGGGTGGGGAGAGTAGATTCTGGGTGCACTGAAAAGTAGGAGTATATAAGGTGGGCACCATCTTGGAGTCAAGAGAGAGTAGAGAAAGAGAGCAGAGAGAGAAGGAGACTGGGAGCAGGGGCTCTGTACGAGCTCTGCTCCGCGGGCAGGCCAAGTCACAGGGCCTGGGCCTGGAGGAGAGGAAAAGGCGAGGAGAGGAACGGAGGGGGCTCCAGGAGTGGAGTGAAAGGACCCCAGGGGTGCGGACCGGCAAGTCGCCACCGTACGCCCGCCGCTACCAGAGTAGGGGGGTCAGGCCAAGAAAGGGAACCGGATCCCTCATCTAGTGGAGGAGAACAACTACCCTCAGCTAGTAACCGGAGGCCGTGGTGTTGCACGTGTTACGGCCCCTCACTACACCCATTAGGAAGGCACCATATAGGGCCCAGGGAAACGGAACATACGTTTGCCCGCCAAGGCCCGAGGCAGCTGGACAGAAACGTGGTCAATTGTGGGGTACGACAGGCCAGAGAAAGAACACACGAAGGGGGTCCTGAAAAGCATTCCAAAAGGTACCTGGGAGTTGGCCAAGCCCCTCACATGGTGAGCACAGTACGATGTGGGCAGCCATTACCTGCAGAAGTGGCTTGAAGTGTAAAACTGTGAGTAAAGACCCTGGACTGCATCACTGGACTCTGAGTCATTACTGTTGCTCCCGCGCACCATCACCCCCACCATCTGCACTCACTGCCCTGAGGCTATACTCCTCTCATGGTGAGTTATACTACCCTCTGCTGCGCACACAACATCAGCCTCAGCGGTCTGCCCCGCAGCGGCGGTTCTCAGTGACCGCAATCCACGGGTGGCATAGTCGGACATTTAAACATTAAAAAACAAATAAACAGATCAGCCACTGGTTTGACCACCCTGAGCCACGGGATCGGGTCGCCGCCACGGAGACTACAAACCCCCAGCATTACACAGAGACCTGGCTCCGGGTATTCCCCCACACACGGCCCAGGGGGAGCGTCACAAGGTCAATTGACTTTTCATTTCTAGCATACTATGGAGGTTCAGTCCTGGGCTGATTGCTTTCACAACCCCCTCAATGATCTCATCTGGCTGGTAGCCTTTCTGTAAGCCTGCATCGATCTGTTGCAACAAGTTCATATAAGACAGTTTCTCTTTCTGTTCACACTCTCCAATCTGTCCCAGGATCGTGAATTCTTTCCTTATGGTGATTTGTGGTGTTAGAGAGTAGTGTTGAGCCACCCCCGTAGTGTTCGAGTTCGGTTCGGTTCGTCGAACACCGTTAAAACCAATGGCAGGCAAACAAAAACACATAGAAACACATAGAAAACACCTTCAAAGGTGTCCAAAAGCTGACAAACTGCTCAGAAGACACAACTAACACATGGAAAAGTGACAAGTACATATAGTCATGAGAAAAGAAAAGAGGTGGAGGAGTAAAAGGAGGGGGAGACACAGATATAGGGATGTCATGCCCTTCTAAAATCCAAAAAGTGAGAAGCCGACATGGCCAGTCCGCTCCTGCCCGTGCCACCTCCATGTCGCCGGGTTTGTGCTAGAGCCACGGTGAACCCTGACGGCCAGCCCCCCTCTCCCAATACTGGTGCCTGTCCGCTGGTGGGTCGAGCGAGCCCCCCTGTGGTGGAGGCTTTTTAATTTAAATTGTCTCTCTAATTTGAATGAATACACTTTAAATCCATTTACAAGGATCTATTGGAGGGCAAGTCTCATGCCAGCAGCCGCGTAATTCCAGCTCCAGTAGCGTCCACTAAAGCTGCTGCAGTTAAAAAGCTTTTATAAGGATCAAGCTTGGCTGTCCACCGCAAGGCATCCTACTGCCAGTCCCAGCTCCTATGCCTTGAGGTGCCTCCTGATGCTCTTCACTGAGTATCCCGTGGTCCCGAAGAATTTCCTTTGAAAAAATTAAGTGTCCAAACTACAGGTGGTGTAGCTTGCTTAACAGCCGGGATAATCCGCTGACTAGCAGACACTGCTACTAGGCACAAAGTATTTCCTGGGCTAGATGCAGTTAAAAATTTGTAATTAGATACTCTCGTTGGATGCTGAGAAAGCATTCCATAGAGTCTCCTGGCACGCCATATATGATTCTCTTAAAAAGCTTGGGGTAGGGGTCTAGGGGACCCTTTTATAGCCAAAATCACGGCCCTGTATCGCAATACGTCACCTAGGCTGAAGATAAATGGAACTGTAGCACCCTGAGGGCTCGGTTGCTACAAAGGTATTGCACCTCACCCAGAGGTGTGATATCTCACTTTCAGGTAAGGATGGAGTGTGGATCAGGACCCGACACCTGCATGCATTAAACCACATTGCCGTGGGGCAGGGCGACCAATCTGCCCCTGAGATGGGCACGACAGTCCCTGTCCCTGGCTGGAGTGGGGGGAGGGAACACTGAGGAAGGGGAACCCTGTAGTGCAGGAGCAGGGAGGAAGCAGTTCCTGGGTGCATTGAGAAGGGAGTATAAAAGGTGGGCACCATCTTAGTTCAGTGCAGAGAAGTCTGAGCAGAAGTGACTGGGAGCAGGGGCTCTGCATGAGCTCTGCTCCGGAGGCGGGCCTAGTAACAGAGGCCCAGGCCTGGAAGAGGGAGAAGGAAGGAAGAGGAGCGGAGAAGGCTCCAGGAACGAGGAACGAAGGGATCCTAGGGGTGCGGACGGGCGAGTCGCCACCGCACGCCCGAATCCACCTGCGTGGAGGGGTCAGGCCAAAAGGGGGAGACCGGTCCCCGAAACTAGTGGAGGCAGGAAACGACCCTCAGCTAGAAACCGGAGGCTGTGACATTTTATGTGGCGCAGCCCCTCGCTGCACCCGCTAGGAAGGCACCACATAGGGTCAGGGAAACTGGCACCAAGTTTACCAAGAGGAGGCCCGAGGCAGCCGGACAGAAGGGTTGGTAAGAAAGGCCAGACGAAGGACACACAAAGGGGGTCCTGTGAAGCGCTCCAAAGTTATCTGGGAGTTGTCTGTGCCCCTCACCTGGTGAGCACAGTACGACGTGGGCAGCCGTTACCTGCAGACGTGGTCTGGATAATAAGAACTGTGAGTAAAGGCCCTGGACTGCATCACTGACTCCGTGTCATTACTGCTGCTGCCCTGCACCATCACCCGCATCCTCCGCATACACTGCCCTGAGGCTATACTCCTCCCGTGGGGAGTTATGCTACGCTCTGCTGCACCCACAACACCAGCCTCAGCGGTCTGCCCTGCAGCGGCGGTTCACTCTGACCGCAATCCACGGGTGTCGTAGTCGGACATTTAAACATCAAAACCACATAAATAGTTCCACCACTGGTTTGACCGCCCTGAGCCACGGAACCGGGTCGCCGCCACGGAGACTACAACCACCAGCATCCACCAAAAAGGGTCCGGCTCTGGGTGTCCCAAGGCCCAGGGGGTGCATCAGAACATTTTCATCACCTTTCACAATCACCAATGGGACAAGGCAGGGATGTCCTCTGTCCCCTCTCTTATACATCCTAGTGACGGAGCACCTGCTCTCATCAATTCGCCATAACCCCAATATTAGGTGAATTGAGGTGGGAGGCACCGAGTACAAGTGCTCTCTATTTGCTGATGATGTCCTAGTATATATCACTCAATCACATATATCCATCCATGCTGTTATGGCTGAAATAGATCACTTTGTTACATGGTCAAATTTTAAAATCAATGCAGCGAAGTCTGAGGCCCTCGATGTCTCCCTCCCCAAATCCATATAGGATTCCATCCAGTCCAACTTTCCCTTTGCCTGGCCCTCACAGGGTATCAAATACTTAGGAATTCCTATTCATAGAGACCTCTCCCATCTATGTTATCTTAATTTTGGGCCCTTTATTGAACAACTCCATACAGACCACGGTTGGCAAGTTAGAACTGTAAGATTCACTACGTGAACCACTGGTGTTTTGTGGAAAAGCACATGTACACTGTGTTCCAAATTATTATGCAAAAAGTTTTTAGGAGTGATAAGGGAAGAATTTGTTTGTTTGTCAGTTAAACTCATTGATGGTGATGTGTGTCAGGGCTCTTTATATCACTGTAAGCAATTGCAGACACCTGTGCTAATTAGTTTGGCAGGTGTGTCCAATGAAAGGCAAGACTACTTAAGAAGGCTGTCCCACATTATTAAGCAGCCTACATTTTCTGCCAAAATGGGAAAGAAAAAGGATGTGTCGGCTGCTGAGAAGCAACAAATTGTGGAGTGTTTAGGTCAAGGCATGACTACAATCAACATTGTGCGATGATCAGGATGAAGTGTCTTGGCAATCAAGAAGTATGTAGCTGATTCACAGTACACACGTGTGCATGCTGATAAGGGCAAATTGAGGACTCTTTCCTACAGGCAATTACGTCAGGTTAAAAGAGCAGCGGCAAAAAAGCCTTGTCATAGCAGCAGACAAGTTTTTGAAGCTGCTGGTGCCTCCAATGTCCCCTGAACAACAAGATGCAGGGTCCTTCAGAGGTTTGCAGCTGTGCATACGCCATACTGTCGACCTCCTCTATCCACTTCACACAAGCAGAAACGGCTCCAGTGGGCCAAACATTACATGAAGACTGATTTCAAAACTGTTTTGTTCATGGATGAGTGCCGTGCAACGCTCGATGGTCCAGATGGATGGAGTGGAGGATGGCTGGTTGATGGACACCCCACGCAAACACGGCTACAGCGCCAACAAGGAGGAGGTGGAGTAATGTTTTGGGCTGGAATCATGGGGAGAGAGATTGTCGGCCCCTTTAGGATCCCTGAAGGGGTAAAGATGAACTCCATAATGTATGTGGAGTTTCTCAAACAGCACTTCCTGCCATGGTTCAAGAAGAAGAACCGTGTATTCCACAGCAAGATCATTTTTATGCATGATAATGCACCATCTCATGCTGCACATAAAACATCTGCATCTCTGGCTGATATGGGCATAAAAGGGGACAAACTTATGGTGTGACCCCCATGCTCCCCTGACCTCTACCCCATTCAGAACCTCTGGATCATCATGAAAAGGAGTGTCTGATGGCGGGAGGCAGTTCACATCTAAGCAACAGCTCTGGGAGGGTATTCTGTCCTCATGCAAAACCATTGAAGCGGAAACCATCCAAAACCTGACAAATTCAATGGACGAGAGAGTTCAGAAGCTCCTTTCGAACAAGGGGTCCTATGTGAAAATGTAACATCACCTAGAATAAAGTTTTGAGTTGAAAACTGTTTGATTTCAGTTTCTAATAACCTGCTAATGCTTATAATTTCAAAAATGACCATTTTTTTGGTCTTTATTAAAATGAAAAGGTTGATCGAAAAGTTTGGGGGATCTAAGAGTGTGGCAACCCAGTAGTCAGGATTACTTTGAATTCTGACAATATGAGGGTCATGTTGCAGGTAGTGCAGCAAGAAGGCACTTATGTGTCTTGCGCATCTCGGAGCCCCAAAATTATTTTCCGGGCTAGATGCAGCTAAAAATTATTATGAATTTTAAATCTGGTGGAGCTTATTATAGATGGCCTAATAGAATCAGTGCTGCACACTGCTACAAAGCCCAAATTATTTTCCAGCCAAGATACAGATAAACATGATTAGTAATTTGAAAGCTTAAAACGGTTGGTGAGGTGATTTTAACCAATCATCAAGCTTTTACTCTCCCTAGGATGACACAGGGGTAGAAAAGTAATTTAGGATCCATGATTTGTTCATCTTTATGAACGTGAGTCTGTCTACATTATCAGTGGAGAGCCGCGTGCGCTTATCTGTCAGCACACCACCAGCAGCGCTGAACACACGTTCAGACAGAAGGCTGGCTGCGGGGCATGACAAGATCTCCAAGGCGTAAGTGGCTAGCTCCGGCCATTTATCCAGATTGGAAGCCCAAAAAGAGCAAGGGTCCAGTGACACAGTCATGGCTTCAATGTTTACTTGGAGATACACCTGTACCATCGTCTCTAGGCGTTGACTATGTGTCCAACTTCTTGTCTCCTGTGGCCTTGCAAAGGATGGGCTAAAAAAGTGGTGAAATGATTCCGCAAAATTGATGTTACCAGCAGATACTGTGGTTCTGTTACGGTTTGAGTGCTGAACACTCGACGGTCCCACGGTTGGCATGTTGGAACTGTGGGATTCACTACGTGCACCACTGGTGTTTTGTGGAAAAGCACGTGTAAGATTCTGCAACAGTCTCTGCTGATACTCCTGCATGCGTGCATCCCTTTCTATGGCAGGAATAATTTCTGCAAATTTACTTATGTACCGGGGATCTAACAGTGTGGCAACCCAGTAGTCAGGATTATTTCTAATTCTCACAATTCGAGGGTCATGTTGCAGGTAGTGCAGCAAGAAGGCACTCATGTGTGTTGCGCATCCAGGAGCACCAAGTCCCTGTTGTGTTGGTGGCGAGGTAACAATCATGCTTCCTTCCTCTGTCCTCTCCCCCCAACCTCACACAACAGAAATGTGATCAAGGTCTCCCTCATCTGCTGAGACTTCCATCAGTTCGTCCTCCACTTCTTCCTGGGCTCCTGCACCTTCCTCACTAGTTTGGCTGCTACCATGGGCCCTGGTAAAAACATCTCCCCCACCCTCACATGCCTACCGCCTTGGTGCTTCCGACCGTCTGGACCTTGCAGATGTTAGCCCTTCCGCATACAACTCCTCCTCCTCTACTTCCTCCACCTCTTCTTGTGCCACCACCTGACTCCGAATTCTGTTTAACATGTGCTCCAGCATGTAAATCACCGGAATAATCATGCTGATAATGGCATCGTCAGCACTAAACATCTTCGTCGCCATTTCAAAACTGTGCAGAAGGGTGCATAGGTCCCTGATCTGAGACCACTCCTCCAGCGTGATTTGCCCCACCTCTGGATCTCGTTGGCCCAGGCTATACGTCAGAACGTATTGCACCAGGGCTTGTCGGTGCTGCCACAGTCACTGCAACATGTGCAGAGTTGAATTCCACCGGGTAGGCACATCGCATTTTAGCCGGTGAAGTGGCAGGCCCAACGACTTCTGTAGAGATGTAAGTCGCTGAGCTGCAGGATGTGAACGACGGAAGTGAGCACACAGCGACTGTGCCCTCTGCAGAAGGCCATCTAGTCCGGGATAGTGGGCTGAAAATTGCTGGACAACCAGGTTCAACACGTGAGCCATACAAGGCACGTGTGACATTGCCCCAGCGAAGGGCCGCACCCAGGTTTGCAGCATTGTCGCACACGGCCTTCCCTGGTTTCAGGTCCAGTGGAGACAACCATTTATGAAGTTGGTTCTCCAGAGCTGACCACAACTCCTCAGCTGTGTGACTCACATTTCCCAGACATTTCAAAGTAAAAACCGCCTGATGACGTTGAGCCCTACTGCCAGCATAGTAAGGAGGTGTGCAGGATCCCTTCTGCGCAGTTAGAAAGCTTGTGGCATGACCAGACAGGCTTTGGGTGCAGGTGGAGGACCGAGAGGAGGTTGAGGAGGCAGAAGCAGTGGAGGAACTTTGAGATAAAGAGGATTGATGCACAACTCGTGGGGACGGCAAGACTTGGACAGCAGCCCCTTGTCCTGCTGTCACCATAGTTACCCAGTGCCCAGTCAGCGACATGTAACGCCCCTGTCCATGCCTACTCGTCCAAGTGTCTGTGGTGAAATGCACCCTGTCACACACAGAGTTTCTCAAAGAAGCGGTGATGTTGTGTGCGACATGCTGGTGGAGCGCAGGCACACCTTTCTTTGAGAAGTAGTGCCGACTGGGCATCTGGTACTGGGGCACTGCGACGGACATAAGGTCTCGAAAATCCTCTGTGTCCACAGGCGGAAAGGCAGCATTTCTGTAGCCAAGAGCTTGCAGATGGTGAAATTCAACCTCTTAGCTTTCTCATGGCTAGGAGGAAATGGTCTTTTACTTGTCCACATCTGAGGGACCGAGGGCTGGCTATTGTGCTTAGACGGAGTTGATAAGGGTGTCCCCGGCAAACTGCCGGTCTGTGAGAAAGATGCAGGCGGACATGTTAGGTTGCCTTGATCCAAAGGTGGTGCTATCGATGTCGGACAGCGCTCAACACCAGCTGGTGTTACCACCTCCAAAGAAAATGATGACCTGCCAATCACGCTGGCTGTTGCGGGTAAAGAGGTGGCAGGTCTGCACCCCAAAACAGGTGTGACTGCTGTCCCCCAGTCACAGAGGAGGAAGAGGCCGCGGATGCACAAGATATGGCAGACGGTGGTTAGCCCGGCCGGCTAGGCCGCATTGTAGCACAGTGAGCTTCCCACTGCAACTTATGCTTCATGTCCATGTGCCGGTTCATGCATGAAGTACTCAAACTATGTATTTTTTGGCCTCTACTTAGCTTTTGCTGACAAATGTTACAGATAACACGAGTTGGGTCATCTTTATCGATCTGAAAAAATGCCCAGGCTATGCAAGGCTTAGCACCCATGCGACCTGAAGAGCCACCACGACTTGTGGTGAGAGGCAGAGTTGTGTTTGAGGATGCAGTTGTTGACGTGCTTCCAGTACTACGTCTCTGTCCAGGAAGGCGCAACCTGACCTCGTCGTCACTAGCATCTTCCTCCACCTCCTCTGCTGACCTCATCTCTTGGCTGACTGTGGGTTGACAGTAAGTGGGATCTCCAACCTCATCATCATCACCCTGTGCATTATCACACCCATCGTCCTCAGAGCCAACCTGTTCCTGCCCTGGCAAAAAACTAAAGTTGTCGCTCCAATCAGGAATTTGAGTCTCATCATCGTCATCCTCATTGTCTCCACCAACAGGAGTTACAGTTTGGGAATGAGGGTCTACATTATGGTCAGAACCTTCTGCGTCTGGTCCTGGATCCGACTCATAAAGATTCTGGGCATCAGTGCAGATCATTTCCTTGTCTGGATTCACAGAAGCACTGGAGTCGACCTCTGATTCCCAGGCTATAGTATGAGTAAACAGCTCTGCAGACTCAACCATCTGTTCTACCTCATACTCAGACGGGCAGCTGGAGATTTGGGAGCTGTGAGGAAGCAAGTGCGATTGGGGTGACACCTTTGAGGACTGGAGTATTTGTGATGTTGAAGTTGATGTGGAGGAGAGCCCACTTAAAGGAACACTTGATATCCGTTGAAGCACCTGACTACAGAGTTGTCAATTAGTTAACCACCAAAATGAGTGGCAAAAGGCCCGCTGCTGGTGGAAAGGGGAATAGGCGTGTTGGAAAGGGAAAAAATAGGTTGTGTCCGTGGGGTAGGTGTTAAAGCAACAGTAACATCTGCAAAAGAAAGACCATCTTCCAGCCAAACTAAGATGTCTACTTATTTTCGTGGACAATGTGATACGATCCCTTTCTTATGAACACGCCCATCGCTACAAATTCCAGATGAGGCACAAAAACAGCAGGTGCTTCAACAGATATCAAGTGCTCCTTCAAGTGGGCTCTCCTCCACCTCAACTTCAACATCACAAATACTCCAGTCCTCAGAGGTGTCACACCAATCGCACTTGCTTCCTCACAGCTCCCAAGTCTCCAGTTGCCCGTCTGAGTATGAGGTAACACAGATGGTTGAGTCTGCAGAGCTGTTTACTCATACTATAGCCTGGGAATCAGAGGTCGACTCCAGTGCTTCTGTGAATCCAGACAAGGAAATGATCTGCACTGATGCCCAGAATCTTTATGAGTCGGATCCAGGACCAGATGATGAAGGTTCTGAGCATAATGTAGACTCTCGTTCCCAAACTGTAACTCCTGTTGGTGGAGACAATGATGAAGACGATGATGAGACTCAAATACCTGATTGGAGCGACGACTTGACTTTTCGGTCAGGGCAGGAAGAGGTTGGCTCTGAGGATGACGGGTGTGAGAACACACAGGGTGATGATGACGAGGTTGGAGATCCCACTTATTGTCAACCCACAGTCAGCCAGTCGATGAGGTCAGCAGAGGAGGTGGAGGAGGATACTATTGACGACGAGGTTAGGTTGCGCCTTCCTGGACAGAGACGGAGTACTGGAAGCACGTCAACAACCGCATCCTCAACCACAACTCTGCCTCTGACCACAAGTCGTGGTGGCTCTTCAGGTCACATGGGCTCAAAGCCTTGCACAGCCTGGGCATTTTTTCAGATCGATATGGATGACCCAACTCGTGTTATCTGTAATATTTGTCACCAAAGACTAAGTAGAGGCCAAAAAATTGATAGTTTGAGTACTTCATGCATGAACCGTCACATGGATATGAAGCATAAGTTGCAGTGGGAAGCTCACTGTGCTAGAATGCGGCCTAGCGGGCCGGGCCAACCACCGTCTGCCCCATCTTATGCATCCGCGGCCTCTTCATGCTTTGTGACTGGGGGAACATGATTTTGGATGCAGACCTGCCACCTCTTTACCCGCAACACCCAGTGTGATTGGCAGGTCATCATTTCATTTGGAAGTGGAAACACCAGCTGGTGTTGAGCGCTCTCCGACATCGAGAGCACCACCTTTGAATCAAGGCAACCTAACATGTCCGCCTGCATCTTCCTCACAGAATGGCAATTTGCCGGGGACACCCTACTCAACCCCGTCTAAGCACAACAGCCAGCCCTCGGTCCCTCAGATGTGGAAAAGTAAAAGACCATTTCCTCCTAGCCATGACAAAGCTAAGAGTTTGAATTTCACCATCTGCAAGCTGTTGGCTACAGAAATGCTGCCTTTCCACTTGGTGTAGGCATGGACAGGGGCGTTACAGGTTGCTGACTGGGCACTGGGTAACTATGGTGACAGCAGGACAAGGGGCTGCTGTCCAAGTCTTTCCGTCCCCACGAGTTGTGCGTCAATCCTCTTTATCTAGAAATTCCTCCACTGCTTCTGCCTCCTCATCCTCCTCTCGGTCCTCCACCTGCACCCAAAGCCTGTCTGGTAATGCCTCCCGCTTTCTAACTGCGCAGAAGGAATCCTGCACACCTCCTTACTATGCAGGCAGCAGGGCTCAACGGCATCAGGCGGTTTTTACTTTGAAATGTCTGGGAAATGTGAGTCACACAGCTGAGGAGTTGTGGTCAGCTCTGGAGACCCAGTTTCATGAATGGTTGTCTCCACTGGACCTGCAACCAGGGAAGGCCGTGTGCGACAATGCTGCAAACCTGGGTGCGGCCCTTCGCCGGGGCAATGTCACACACGTGCCTTGTATGGCTCACGTGTTGAACCTGGTTGTCCAGCAATTTTTAGCCCACTATCTCGGACTAGATGGCCTTCTGCAGAGGACAAGGTCGCTGAGTGCTCACTTCCGCCGTTCGCATCCAGCAGCTCAACGACTTACATCTCTACAGAAGTCGTTGGGCCTGCCAGTTCACCGGCTGAAATGCGATGTGCCGACACGGTGGAATTCAACTCTGCACATGTTGGAGCAACTGTGGCAGCACCGACAAGCCCTGGTGCAATACGTTCTGACGTATAGCCTGGGCCAACGAGATCCAGAGGTGGGGCAAATCACGCTGCAGGAGTGGTCTCAGATCAGGGACCTATGCACCCTTCTGCACAGTTTTGAAATGGCGACAAAGATGTTTAGTGCTGACGATGCCATTATCAGCATGACTATTCCGGTGATTTACATGCTGGAGCACATGTTAAACAGAATTCGGAGTCAGGTGGTGGGATAAGAGGAGGTGGAGGAAGTAGAGGAGGAGTCGTATGAAGGGATAACATCTCCAAGGTCCAGACGGTCGGCAGCACCAAGGTGGCAGGCATGGGAGGGTGGGGGAGAGGGATTAACCAGGGCGCATGGTAGCAGCCAAACTGTTGAGGAAGGTGCAGGAGCCCAGGAAGAACTGGAGGACGAACTGGCAATGGGCATGGAAGACTCATCAGATGAGGGAGACCTTGTTCACATTTCTGTTGTGCGAGGTTGGGGGGAGAGGGCAGAGGAAGGAAGCATGATTCTTACCTCGACACCAAAACAACAAGGACTTGGTGCTCCTGGATGCGCAAGACACATGAGTGCCTTCTT
Source organism: Phyllobates terribilis (assembly GCF_046119375.1). Taxonomy (NCBI): domain Eukaryota; kingdom Metazoa; phylum Chordata; class Amphibia; order Anura; family Dendrobatidae; genus Phyllobates; species Phyllobates terribilis. The sequence continues at coordinate 594,523,906 of NW_027362765.1, read as the reverse complement.
GCTGCACTACCTGCAACATGACCCTCGGATTGTCAGAATTCGAAGTAATCCCGACTACTGGGTTGCCACACTGTTAGATCCCCGGTACAAAAGTAAATTTGCCAAAATAATTCCTGCCATAGAAAGGGATTCACGCATGCAGGAGTAGCGGCAGAGGCTGTTGCAGAAACTTACATGTGCTTTTCCATATAACACCAGTGGTGCACGTAGTGAATCTCACAGTTCTAACTTGCCAACCGTGGGAATGTCGAGTCTTCACTCAAACCATAACAGTAACACAGGATCTGCTGGTAACAGCAATTTTTTGGAATCATTTCACCACTTTTTTAGACCATCCTTTGCAAGGCCACAGGAGACAAGAAGTCTGACACATAGTCAACGCCTAGAGACGATAGTACAGGAGTATCTCCAAGTGAACATTGTAACCATGACTGTGTCACTGGACCCTTGCTCATTTTGGGCTTCCAATCTGGAAAAATGGCCTGAGCTTGCCACTCACGCCTTGGAGATCTTGTCATGCCCCGCAGCCAGCGTTCTCTCTGAACGTGCGTTCAGCGCTGCTGGTGGTGAGCTGACAGATAAGTGCACACGGCTGTCCACTGAGAATTTAGACAGACTCACGTTCATAATGATAAACAAATCATGGATCCGCAATGACTTTTCGACCCCGGTGTCATCCTGGGGAGTCTAAAAGCTTGAGGATTTGGTAAAATCACCTCACCAACCGTTTTAAGCAACTCTGGGGCAATTGATGCCACTTAAATGTTGTCTGTGCCACAATTTTTGGAAAAAATGGAGACTCTTTTTGGAGTCCCCTTGCTGTGTTTTACGTGACGTTGGCATCGTCAATTCCTGGTGGGTTGGGTCGCTCCCCCCCCCTTTTAACCGTAAGAAAATACATACACTATGGCTTGGGGTAACACAGATGGTTGAGTCTGAAGAGCTGCTTACTCATACTATAGCCTGGGAATCAGAGGTCTGCTGCAAAGCTTCAGTGTCTGCTAGTCAGCGGAGTAGCCATCGCCTGTAGATCTAATAATTACAAATTTTTAACTGCATCTAGCCCAGGCAATACTTTGGGCCTAGTAGCAGTGTCTGCTAGTCAGCGGTCACTCAGTGAAGAGCATCGGGGAGGCGCCCCAAGGCAAAGGGGCTGGGACTGGCGGCAGCACGCCTTGCGGTGGTCCGCCAAGCTCGATCCTTATAAAAGCTTTTTAACTGCAGCAGCCTTAGTGGACGCTACTGGAGCTGGAATTACCGCGGCTGCTGGCATCAGACTTGCCCTCCAATAGATCCTTGTAAAAGGATTTAAAGTGTACTCATTCAAATTACAGAGTCAATTTAAATTACAGAGATTAGACCTGCCTCCACCGTGGGGGGTCTCGACCTACCAGCGGACAGGCACCAGTTTTGGGAGAGGGGGGCTGGCCGTCAGGGTCCACCTCGGCTCTGGCACAAACCCGGCGACACGGAGGTCGCACGGGCAGGAACGGACTGGCCGTGTCGGGTTCGCACTCCAGCGTAGTCCCTCTGCCCGCTCGCGCCCGTTACCTCAAAGGGATGCGCAAGCAGCTTTTCTTCCAAGGGCTGTTCCCCGTCCAGCAGGAATGTGGGGGAGCTCAGGTCGGCCTTCCACCGTTCTCACTTACCTCAATCGCCCTCTTTCCTTCTTCCATTCTCCATCTAACCCCTTTGCTCTGTGGTGTCCGCTCTCCCTCCTGCTCTCTCCTTCTCACAGGTGGACTACCGCGTGTATTCACACTGTGGCGAATCTTTTGGGCCCAGGCATAAGTTGTTGAGGTAATGGATAATCTGTGGCCCCTTAGAAACGTCCATGACAACCCATTCGAGGAAGCAACTAAACGCCTCAAATAGTGAGCAGGATCAGGAGCACCTCATGGGCAAACAGCGATCTATATAGTATGCTCCTTCCCAGAAGCAGCTCAATAGGCGCCCCCTCAATGTCTGTTTTGGCCATTAGGGTGCCCCTTCCCAACTTCTTGACCCGCTTGATTGCCTTGTCAAAGGATGTACAGTATATATTACTGTACTTGGTTCCGCGTCGATGTTGTCATTTACTGACCTGTCCCTTGGATATGACAAATGGTTGATTAGTCCGAATGTATTGGGTTCCGTTTTTGGTTCGACTCCCAATGGGGATACCTCTACGTCTTGTAAGGAAAGTGTTCTGAATGGAACCGCCATTCTACCTAAAGATATTTATTTTTTTAATTTTCTTGTCACGACATCTGGGTGTTGGTAGGCTGATTTTAGATTTTTACTCCAGCCTTTCTTGGTTTTAGAAGGGCATGACATGCCTATATCTGTGTCTCCCCCTCCTTTTACTCCTCCACCTCTTTTCTTTTCGCATGACTTTATGTACTTGTCACTTTTCCATGTGTTAGTTGTGTCTTCTGAGCAGTTTTTCAGCTTTTGGACACCTTTGAAGGTGTTTTCTATGTGTTTCTATGTGTTTTTGTTTGCCTGCCATTGGTTTTAACGGTGTTCGACAGTGTTCGAGGAGCAGTTCGGCGAACATACCGGTGTTCGACGAAACGAACCGAACCCGAACACTACGGGGGTGGCTCAACTCCACTCAGGACTCCCCGTATGGTCCACCAATGTTAGACGCATGCCGCTAGGTTCAGATAGGAGCGAGACAGGTTACATGAATTCTTTGGAATCCTGGGGGAACCGTTACTCAGGGCAACCATAGACCATGTGCTGCAACTTCTCTCAGGCACATATGGGTATTGATCCTCAGGCACAGACACGTAGGTTGTTTCACTTGCTGACCAGACACACTTGACAAGAGTTCTCATAAATGTTAGAACAGTAGCATTTAATAGGAACCCGCACAGCCAGTGAAAGTTAAGTCTAATGAGCAACAGGCTCCAGTGACAAACAGTACACTTTCCTTAGCAGCACAGCAATTGACAGTGTTCCCAGTAGTACAGTACAGCACAGCACAGTTCTAATGCAAAGGCACATTAATGAACACAGCATTCTTTACATCACAGTGAGATGGAGTGGGGGGGAGGGTTTGCTGAGGGAGATGATCCCTGTGACACCATTTCGTCCAGTACTTATCTTTCTGCCTGACAATACTCTGCACTGTTAGTTCAGGAACTCTACCTGACCTATGCTTAGCTTCATTCCTGAATTGAATCATTTTCACTTGCAGGGGCACTTCTGTGAGATACAGAACACACACACACACACACCACCTTTCTCTTCGGCTCCAGCCAGACAGTAAACAACTTCCCCATATTCCCCCTGTGGCTCTGCTAAAACACTCCCCTTGTCCTGTGACTGTGTAAACCCCTCTAGTTGCAGGATGCTTCTGGAGCACAACACTTCCTGTCTCATGTGCTTGTGTTACTTCTAAGGCTAAGTGCCCACGATGCAGAAATGCTCCGGATTTTTCCTGAGCGTTTCTGCATCTCCCTGGCAGAAAAAACGCATGCGGATATTATATGCATTTTTCCTGCCAGGGACAAGTGTAAGTGAAACGTTTTGATCATGTGATTTTGCATGCTTTTGTCAAGCGCTTTCCAAGCGATTTTAGCATCACTTGGAAAGTGCTTGACAACTTGGTCACATTATATAAATCCATGCAACCGGCATGGATTTTATATAGTGTGACCAAGTTAGTTAAAAAAAAGAACAAAAATGGTAAAAAAAAACAACAAAACATTATACTCACCTTTCGATGGCCCTGGGTCTCCTTATCCGATGCTTCCGGTCTTCCCGGTGTCTCGCGGTTGTGTAAAAGGACTTTCCATGATGTCATTTAGTCATGTGACAGGTTACGCGACCGCCGATGTCAACGGTCTCGTGACCCGTCACATAACTAAATGACATCATGGCAGGTCCATTTAGACCATCGCGAGCTGCCGGGGAGCCTGGACCCATCGCTATTTAGACCAGGGGCCATCAGAAGGTGAGTATAATGTATATCTTTTATTTTAATTCTTTTTTTATAGGTACTATGGTACTCGGGTCTGGAGGAGAGTCTCCTCTTCTCCAGACCTGGGTACCATCCGCACATTGAATCGCTTAATATTTGCATGTGCACATGTAGTCATATTATGAGATTCAATGCAAGTCAATGGCGGCGAAAACGCTGCGATTAGGCAAAATAATTGGTAGTGCTGCGGATTTTTCCGCAATGATAATCTGCAGGGGAATTTTCCGCAGCATGTGCACAGCACATGCGGATTATCATTGGGGAACATTGCAGACCTTCTACCAAGTGTTTTTTGTTTGCTTAAAAAACACATAGTGGGCACACAGCCTTATAGTTGCTGAATGCTTTTAAAGCAACAGCACTACTTCTGCATGTCACACTCTGCAAAAGGACTACTTCTGCATGTCACAGTACTAACACAAAAGAGGAACTTATCAGCCCCACCCACCGCAAAAGACCATTCTGAAATGAGAAAACAGGCCTCTTCATCCACACCTGTTGAACAAAGGGTTAATTCAGTAAATAATATCACACAGAACACCATTACAAATTGAAAAAAAAAAAAAGAGGCTAGAGACATCCCATAACTTCTCAAGACAGATTTTATTATTAGACTGTGGGTGACATCCAGTGGAAATTCCAAGAATTACACTCTAAGTTCTGTACAGAAACGTAATATAAACCACAAGATGGGAAGTGGGGTGGGCGGATAACTACCTGCCCCTACAACTATCGACAAAAGAGGTAATTGTGATGGAAGGCCCATCATATATTTTAAAATTATACCCGTAAGTCTCCCTTCACTACTAGACCTCTGCAAGAAAAAATAAGAGGAAACATATTACAATCCAACACTTCTGAAAATATAATAAAACCCCTCCCCCTCTAACTGTATGCATTGGGAATGTAACTGGTGCCATTTCAATCTACTCCAAGGTCAATCTGAATACTCCACAATGGTCAAAATCGGTAATAAAGAAGCAGGGGCAACCTCTAGGTCATCCACATCTCTCACTCAAATAGATATGGACAAATTTCTCAGCAAGCAACAGCCTAAATCATCACTGTCTAAGCCCACATCACCCCCGCCCTTTGATCTGCCCTCAATACGAGACTCGGACTCAGAAGCGGAAAGTGATATAGAAGACAGTAGATCTATAAGTGAACATCCTGTATCCAGGTCTTTTAAAACAAGGATCGTAGCCAAATCACAGGAACCTGATGTAAAAGATCTATCGGACATTAAGAAAAAATTGCACAAATAGGCCAAAGAGTAGACGCACTAGAATCTACACACTCCTCTATAATTCAACAAACCAGTGCCACCATAACCTGTGTTCAATCTCAAGAAGGCCAAATCAAATATATTCTGTTTTAGAAGACCATGAAAATAGAGAAAGACTAAATAATTTACGCATAAAAGGCTTACCTGAATCTGTAGCATCTGAAGTAATCATGCTAACACTACTAGAGATTTTCTCCAAAATTTTGAACCCAGAGGATTCCCCCCACATTGATATAGTGAGAAGTCACAGATAGTGATGGGCGAGAACTAAAATGCTCGGTTGCTCGTGTTGAGCAAATTGGAATACTCGGGTGCTCGACCCGAGCAACGAGCCCAATGTAAGTCTACGGGAAACTCGAGTATTTTTCAGGTGGCTCCCTCCGGCGGTCTGCAGAGGGCCTAAAAATTACCCAAATCAATGGGAACAGTGCTCAAATGACATGGGAACAGCATGGGGAAGACCCCTGGAAGCATTTCTGACTCCCAGGTCACTGCTGTCAACAACGTTGTCAGAGGTATTATGCCACTGTTACACTCGCGGCCAGACTGACTCTCGCGAGCGTGATTAGTGATCCCACTGTACCATGAACCGAGGAGTGCCTGGAGGGGCGTAAATAAATATCAACCCGGTCCGACCAAGGTCACACGGCGGCTCAGTCAACTCCGTGAACCAGGGAGGAACCGAGCAGAGGGACCAGGTGCTACTCCAGGTCAGACCCCAGTCACAGCTGTTGACCCACACTGGGGAATGCAGGAACAGGCAGGTTAGCTGGTATGCAGACAGGTGGGTATTGGCAGACGCGGCTGGTATGCAGACAGGCGGGTGCTGACAGGCACGGCTGGAATGCAGACCGGCAGATACTAGCAGGTAAGAACGCAAGCTGGATAGGGACCAGTACAGACTGGGATACAGGAACAGAGCCGCAGGTGCGGTGGACTAGCAGAGCAAAACCGGTGAACAAGCAGAGCGGAGCAAAACCGCAGGTGCGGTGAACAAGTAGAGCGGAGCAAAACCGCAGGAGCGGTGAACAAGCAGAGTGGTGCAAAACCGCAGGTGCGGTGAACAAGCAGAGTGGAGCAAAACCGCAGGTGTGGTGAGCAAGCAGAGCGGAGCAAAACTGCAGGTGCGGTGAGCAAGCAGAGCGGAGCAAAACCACAGGTGCGGTGAGCAAGCAGAGCGGAGCAAAACTGCAGGTGCGATGAGGAAGCAGAGCGGAGCAAAACCGCAGGTGCGGTGAGCAAGCAGAGCGGAGCAAAACTGCAGGTGCGATGAACAAGCAGAGTGGAGCAAAACCGCAGGTGCGGTGAGGAAGCAGAGCAGAGCAAAACCGCAGGTGCAGAGAACAAGCAGAGCGGAGCAAAACCGCAGGTGTGGTAAACAAGCAAAGCAGAGCGGAACCACCGAAGCGTTGAACAAACAGAGCAGAACAGAACCGCAGGTGCAGTAAACAAGCGTAACAGAGCAGAACCACCAGAGCGGTGAACAAGCAGAGCAGAACAGAACTGCAGGTGCGGTAAACAAGCGGAGCAGAGCGGAGCCGCCGGAGTGTTGAGCAAGCAGAGCAGAACAGAGCAGAAGGTGAAGGCAGACAGGACAGGGCTCTGTTCACATGGAACAGACTGAAAAATACAGGAAGATGGTTAGAACACAGGAGGTAGATATGGAGGCAGGGAAAGGGGACAAGCAGAACCAGATACACACAAGGTACTTACAATGAAGTAGCGAGTGGACACAAAACTCACAAACAGAAGTACAGAGACATCGAGTTGGAGTTAGGTGCAGGTTCAGACACTGCAGGCAAAGGGAAGGTACGGACATAGAGAGAAACAAGTAACAGGCTAGGACACTGTTCAGACAGGAACTGAACGGGGAACAAGATACAGGAACGAGCCTGGGAACTCAGCCCCCAGGGTGGTGGAAACAGACTAGTAGTCAGAGATACAGGTAGCAGCCCTGGGTACTCGGCCCCCAGGGCGGTGGAAACAGACTAGAAGTCACAAGTACAGGAAAAGGCCCTGGGTACTCAGCCCCCAGGGTGGCGGACAGACTAGAGTCCGGACAGGATCTGGCACCTCAGTTGCAAAAGACAAACTGAGTGAAAGAGTTGCTCAGGCACCTCCTACTGGATGGAGGGGGTTTAAGTATCCAGTGACTCACAGCAATAGGCTGGGGATGCATTAGGACTGTGCACACAGTAGCTATAAGAAACAGGCAGAAAGCCGCACCGACGCCCTAAGCAATCAGACAAGAGACATGGACACAGCAGGTAATGGAGCAAAGAGTGCAGCATGGACTGACAGGTAGCATTGCGGTCTTGCATGGTGGGAGGTGGTGCACCATGCAAGCACGCTGCCAGGGATGTTACAGTACCCCCCCCCCTTTACGCCCCCTCTTCCTCCAGCCAGCAAGGATTTTCTGCAGAGAATTTGGAGACCGATCCTTCTCCTCAAGAAGATTTCCTCTTCTGTCCACTAGAGGGAACAAAGCTGGTCTCATCATCTTGGTAACTAGGATGCTTCCTTCCATCGGGCCATCCTCAGCAACAGATGAAGTGGGCGAGGTACCAGGAACAGAACACAGGAAAGTCTCTCTCCACTTATTAATATCGGGTAGCACCCCAAAGGATTCACAGGACAACTGGAGGTCCTCCACCAGGTTGGAGGGGTGCAGAGACTCGGGGTTAACCACCGCTTTGACGTACACTTTGCCAAGCTTACTGGATGAAGTGGGCGAAGTACCAGGTACAGGGTGCAGAAAATTCTCTCTCCATTTGTTATCAGATAGCACCCCGGAGGATTCAGGAGGCAACTGGAGGTCCTCCACCTGGTTGGAGTGGTGCAGAGACTTTGAGGTAGCCACCGCCTTGATGGACTTATTGCCAGATTTGTTAAAGATAGAGGATCCTTGCTTAGGGACCAACTTCAGTCTGGTTTCTGAAATGACACGTCTGCGAGGCGGGGCGGTGCCTAAAGCCAGATCATTGGTACAATCATCGAGACTGTGTGGGGACAATGCCTCCGCTTCCCTTCCTTCGGAGACTTCAGCGCACAGCGAGTCAGCGACTAGCAGATCTGGTGAAGAAGAAGAAGAAACTGCCGACTGTCCTGAAGATATGGGGACTGGACACCCCTTGCACCTCAGCAGTCCCCCAGGAAACACCATGCAGGATGTCCAGACCTGAGCGGGCACTAGATCTCTCGGCTCTGGACGACCTGTGGGTAAACCAGACAGCACCTGAAATGTGAACTTCATGTGTAATGATCCAATCTGGAGCTTAATTTGTACAGACATATTTTGACTGCTTCTGAGTAGGGCTCATCCTTCCGCTGACAATGCCCAAACCGGCTTCTGGAGTTGTCGGACGGGAATCAGACACTGACTCTTCAAGGCTTTAAGCCCGAAACTTCCGGTTAATCCGAGGCCTTCACTTGCCATGGAGACAGTCATGGTCATCTGTGGAGAGGAAACACTAATGCCAAGGGCAACTTCTCCCACAGGCCTAATGTCTTGGGATTCTCCAACCTTTGCTGGACAAAGACCGTCCGGGGGTCCCAAACAACCGCAGCGGGACCGCAATCTGACTTTGTGACTGAGTTTTGGCCTCTGCTTTGCCTGACGAACATAGTCATCCTTCATGGACTCTGTGTGGATAGCTGCCTCCACAGGCTGGGGAACAGGAGGTCTTTGGGAGGACAGAACACATTCTCCCTCCCCAATGTTCCACATGCCTCAAGACTGGCGGAGGTGGGGTAGAGAGGAGAGCTAATTAATGAACAAGCGAGCAGCTGTCCCTCCTGCTTCCCAGTCTGTAGGCTCCCTACAGACCGAAGCTGGTAGCTGCAGCACTGCAGATAAGAGCCAGTAGCCCATTATGACACGTGCAATGTCTATTCCATTCTTTCATTGTTCCATTGGCCCATTGTTCCATTGCCCCCTGACAATGGGACAATGGAATAATGCAAGAAAGGAACAGACATTGCACATGTCATAATGGACTCCTAGCTTTTATCTAGCTGTACTGCAGCAGCCAGCTTCAGTCTGTAGGGAGCCTACAGACTGGGAAGCAGGGAGGACCACCGCTTGTTTGCTCAATAATTAGTTATCCTCTCTACCTCCCACTCTTCCTGGTCTTGAGGCGCGTGGGACAGTAGGGGGGAGAGGAGAATGTGTGAAAATAGGTAGACGTATACGGGACGTATCAGATATTAAACTGATAAGAAAAGAAACTACACTTGATCTTAGCCAAAAGGCCGAGAAGCGATTACCTGAATTGATTTTGGCCTAAGGCTGCACCCTGGCCCCAAGAAGGCACCCATTGTAGGGATAAGGACAAAGACTCCCTTTTAGGCAGACATGTTGTTCATCAATAGTCACCTTAAAACCCACAACTATGCTGCTTGTTGCAGATGCACCCCACACGTTTTTAATCTGCTTATGTCCACCTATTTTCACACATTCTCCCTCCCAAATGTTCCACGCGCCTCAAGACTGGAGGAGGTGGGGTAGAGAGGAGAGCTAATTAATGAACAAACGAGCAGCTGTCCCTCCTGCTTCCCAGTCTGTAGGCTCCCTACAGACCGAAGCTGGCTGCTGCAGCACTGCAGATAAACGCCAGTAGCCCATTATGACACGTGCAATGTCTGTTCCAATCTTGCATTCTTTCATTATTCCATTGTCCCATTGCCCCCTAACAATGGGACAATGGAATAATGCAGGAATGGAAGAATAGAACAGACATTGCAGATGTCATAATGGGCTCCTGGCTTTTATCTAGCTGTGCTGCAGCAGCCAGCTTCAGTCTGCAGGGAGCCTACAGACTGGGAAGCAGGGGGGACAGCTGCTCATTTTTTCAATAATTAGTTACCCTCTCTACCCCCCACCCTTCCCGGTTTTGAGGCGCATGGGACATTTGGTGCAAGAGGAGGGGAGAATATGTGAAAATAGGTGGACTTATAGGGGACCCTTAGATATTAAACTGATAAGTAAAGATGAGGTTTCATCAGAATATCAAGCACTCAATAACTTAAAAAGTATTGTTAAGGCTGATAATCATCATTTCAAAACCAAAAAACGTAAAAAAAAAACAAATACAACATTATTTCACATTACAGTAATCCTAAAAATACATAATACACATAAAAAAATTAAACAGAATCACCTAAGCAAAACCTATGAACTTGACATCCCTCCTCTCCACCCATAATAGCACAAGCGCGCCAATATCTGCTGATTCAAAGTACCACTCACTAGGTCAAAATTTTCCTACACATACGTAATATCCTTTTTGTACACTTTATAGGTAGAAAAAAAGTCTACCCTTATCTGCTTTCAAATTCACTATCACTTTATCCGCATATACTGAAAATCCACACGTTCCTTCTTCAAACGAATAATCTCCATCGCCACTGTCTTCTGACCGACCACTGAAAAAGCCCCCTTCTCCGGAGGAACATCTCCACTACTTGCTTCAACAATCCCCTGAGAATTACTTCCATACTTACTTCTTCACTTTACTCTTGAATAGTTACTTTTTTAACCTCCACTTTCCTCTGATTTTTATTCTCTTCCACCTTTCTACCCCCTCCATCCTTTCCCTTCCTCTTAGGACAATTCTTAAAATGGTGTGATACCTCTTTACATAAATCGCATCTCATTCTTAAAGGGCGAATGACCAGTCTTGTAGCACAAGCCACACCCCTCATTGGTACAATTCTCTTCTATATGGCCATACAGGTTACATGGTCTGCAAAAATCTCTCATTCCATCATAATATAATTCTCCATTTACACTACCCAGATGAAATTTTGCTCGAGGAAGCAAATAAAAACCCGCTTCATTCATTTTCATGTTAAATATGAATCTCCACTTAGAAGTCCAGAACCCAACTTGGTTCAAAATTTTGCCTTTAGGCACAACAGAACTACAGTAATACTTCAAAAGTGTAATTAGATCTTCCTCCGCCACAAATGGGGAGAACATTTTAACCATTATCTTCTCTGAAAACAGAAAATGAGGCATTATTTTAACATCATCCAATCTAGAGTCCTTAGAAGCTAATAGGTTCCTCACCACCTGAAATGATTTTGATAAAAAAAAAAAATAATGTCATAATAACCTTTCTTCAGATAGTCCAAAATTGCAAGAACCTCCTCAGGTTTCAACTCAGCCAATCACAGCACGATCTCTTTCAATCACAAACTGGTAGTCGATGGCATCCCGGAAATCTTCCAAAACGTACAAACGTAGTCCATGTTTGACTCTAGCAAATTCAGGGACCGAAAAGCTCCCTCCATCCGGTCCAGCCATCTTCATCGAAAATAAACCTCCACACTACAGGACTGCAGAGTAAGGTGATCACTCCTCGTTGTCTGGGGACTAATCCGACTTGCCAAAAGCAGCATGGGGGTGAAGCCCTCACAATTAAGCAAGGGCAATTCTCCGAAGCCAATGAGCCGGGTACTCCAGACAGCTCCGGCCAAGACCAAGTGCAAAACCGTCAAATCCCACACCTGATCTTAGCCAAAAGGCCGAGAAGCGATTAACTGAATTGGTTTTGCCCTATGGCTGCACCCTGGCCCCAAGAAGGCACTCATTGTAGGGATAAGGACAAAGACTCCCTTTAGGAAGACATGTTGTTCATCAATAGACACCTTAAAACCCACAACTATACTGCTTGTTGCAGATGCACCCCACACGTTTTTAATCTGCATAAGTCCACCTATCTTCACACATTCTACCCCCCCAATGTCTCACCTGCCTCAAGACCATGGGGGGGGGGGAGAGAAGATAACTAATTACAAGACCGGGGAAGGGGGTAGAGAGGAAAACTAATTAATGAACAAACGAGCCGCGGTCCCCCCTGCTTCCCAGTCTGTAGGCTCCCTACAGACTGAAGCTGGCTGCTTCAGCACTGCCAGAAAAAAAGCCAGGAGCCCATTATGACACGTGCAATGTCTGTTCCATTCTTCCATTGTCCCCTAACAATGGGACAATGGAATAATGCAAGAATGGAAGAATGGAACAGACATTGCATGTGTCATAATGGGCTCCTGGCTTTTATCTAGCTGTGCTGCAGCAGCCAGCTTCAGTCTGTAGGGGGCCTACAGACTGGGAAGCAGGGGGGACTGCTGCTCGTTTGTTCAATAATTAGTTACCCTCTCTACCCCCCACCCTTCCTGTTCTTGAGGTGCGGGGGACATTAGGGGGGAGAGGAGAGGAGAATGTGTGAAAATAGGTGGACATATATGGGACGTATCAGATATAAAACTGATAAGAAAAGATACTACACTTGATCTTAGCCAAAAGGCCGAGAAGCGATTACCTGAATTGGTTTTGGCCTAAGTTTGCACCCTGGCCCCAAGAAGGCACCCATTGTAGGGATAAGGACAAAGACTCCCTTTAGGCAGACATGTTGTTCATCAATAGACACCTTAAAACCCACAACTATACTGCTTGTTGCAGATGCACCCCACACGTTTTTAATCTGAATAAGTTCACCTATTTTCACACATGCCGCCCCCCCCCCCCCCTCAATGTCCCACGCACCTCAAGACCAAGGTAGGGGGGTAGAGAGGATAACTAATTAATGAACAAACAAGCAGCATTCTCCCCTTCTTCCTACTCTGTATGCACCCTATAGACTGAAGCTGGCTGCTGCAGCATTGCCAGATAAAAGCCGGGAGCCCATTATGACACATGCAATGTCTGTTCCATTCTTGCATTATTCCATTGTCCCATTGTTCCAATGCCCCCTAATAATGGGACAATGGAATAATGCAAGAATGGAAAAAAGGAACAGAAATTGCACATGTCATAATGGGCTCCTGGCTATTATCAAGCTGTGCTGTAGCAGCCAGCTTCAGTCTGTAGGGAGCCTACAGACTGGGAAGCAGGGGGGACCGGTACTCGTTTGTTCAATAATTAGTTACCCTCTCTACCCCCCACCCTTCCCGTTCTTGAGGCGTGTGGGACATTAGGGGCGAGAGGAGAGGAGAATGTGTGAAAATATGTGGACGTATAGGGGACATATCAGATAAACTGATAAAGAAAAGATTTTTTTAAAACCAGTTTAGTTTTTTAACAAACAGTATGAATTTCTCCAAAATTTGCTGCTTAAAACTTCTCATCATCATTGTTCTATTTATTTAGAAGTAGTATAAGAAAAAAAAATATAATCACAAGGGGACATCTTATACATAACACAAATGCAGAAACCTCATGGGAACCACAAAGAAAAATAAATCACTGGTATTTGATAAGGTGATGCCACTTTTTAAATTTCCAAATTCCTTCGGCATCTGTACCACCACCGCCTCTGCTGTCCAACTTATATATCAGGTATAGTCTTGAAAGAATAAGTCTAACACATTAATTCACTGATAAAGATTTCCTCTTGAAAAGTCCAAGGTTCTTTGCATCCCACAAACTCTCCATCACACAAGCCATTATCAACCATAAAATTCTGTCTTTAGAGCGACTACATGCACCAATTCCAAACATCGCCACACGCCAATCCACAAAATTCACACCTGCTAAACCTATACACAATCCATCTACACACTTCCACATACTGTACGCATACTCACAATCCCACATAACATGCCTCACAGTCTCACAACCACCACATCCCATTCTCGGACACACATCTGTTCTTATCAACTCTCTTTTCCTCACTTCTCTCACAGGTAAAATATTATGTGAAGTCATCCACACCACATCCTTCTGTTTGTTTGACATCCCATACGTATCTAACTTCTTCCATGCATCTGAAACCTCATTCCCTCTCAGTCCAACAATATTACACTCTACCTCATTCGCACTCATTCTAAAATCATTTATTCCCACACTCAACAAATCATGCTCTCTCAATCACCTCATACCAAACAGGATACTTAAAGACCATAGGCACACTCGCATCTCTTTTCCTCCAGCATAAGCCATACAACATCAATCCAGCAGAATAATTAGCCATAAAAGCACCTTTACCCAGCAAAATAACCGCAGTCTTAATATAATTAAGACCTAAAAAGACTTCAATATTGGGAAAGGCCAGCCCTCCATGCTGACAAGCCTTAAAAAGGCTCTCCCGCTTCAACTTCTCCATCTTACTACACCACAGGAATGTGAATACCAACTTCTCTATTCTCTTAATTTTCCTGTAAGGAGAAGGAAAAACAGTCACCACATAAAGCAGGATAAGGAGAATCACTGCTCTGATAATTAAAACCTTACCACGCAGAGTCAGTTCTCTCATTCGCCAAAAATTCAATTTACGTTCAACCCGCATACCACACTCTTCCCAACTTTCATTCCCTTTTAAGTCTTCATTAAATAATACGCCCAAAATCTTGATTACACCCTCTTCACATGTTATATGATCCATACGAATACTACTATCTCCAAAACATTTAAAACTACATTTATTCCAATTTACCCTATAACCAGACGCACCAACAAAAAAATCCAAAAGCAACTTAATTCTACTCAAAGAAGCCATACTTTCACTCACAGCCACAACATCATCCATAACCTAACACTTTCACATGCTTACCACCACTACCAGGCACCAACAAACCTCTCATCATTTTATCCCGTCTAATCAGACATAACAATGGTTCTAGTACACATGCAAGCAAGACAGGGGACATAGGATACCCCTGCCTTACTCCTGACCTAATCTTCACTTTGTCACACAGCCAACCATTAACCAAGAACTCACTTGACACACAATCATACAATGATTTTACACAATTCACAAATTCTCTAGGAAAGCCCATTCTTTCCAGTACTTTAAACAAAAACACATGCGAAACCCTGTCAAACGCCTTCTCAAAATCAATAGCTAAAACCATACATTTCTCCTTTCTATCCTTGCAATCCCCAATCATATCTCTCAACAATAACAAATTATCACTCATACTTCTTCCAGGCACAGCACATACTTGGTCCTCATCAACAACACTTCCAATCACTTCACGCATACGATTTGCCAGTAACTTACTGTAGACCTTATAATCAGAATTCAGCAGTGCCATTGGTCTCCAGTTTTCCAAACGTTTCCTCTCACCCTTTTTATACACAAGCACAACCACTCCTTCTTTCATTGATTCACACAACCTACCATTCACCCACATATACTTACATACCTCAGTCAAATCTGTTCCCAAAACCTCCCATGCTTTCACATACAACTCTATAGGTATACCATCTTTCTCAGGAGTCTCTTCTTAGCACTCCACACCATATTCTTCACTTCATCCAAAACTACATCCTCACACAACATGTCACGCTCCTCAGAATTAAGTTTTTTCTCCACACTATTCAGAACATATGACAAGCCCAGGGTCAATCCATTTCTCATCATACAACTTGCTATAAAACCTATTCACTTCTTTCAGCACATCCTCACCCATACAGTTGGTTCCACTTTCATTCACAACGTCATTCATATCAATCTTCCTACCATTCATTTTTTTAAAAAAGAACCTCGTACACTTCTCATTTTTGTCCAGGTGTTCAATTTTAGTACGATATATAATTTCTTTTCCTTTCTCATCCAGCACATGTGTGACGCTTGGAAGCCCTACCCTGGGAGATGGGGGACTCGGAGCCGGGTCCTAATGTTGTAGATGGGGTTCAGCCGTGGCCCGGACCCGCTCCTTGCCGAGGGCCGTCGCACTAAAAAGGATGGTATGGGCTTATCCAGGTTGAGTGGCTGATCTTGACTACGCCACCTGTGGCACCTGGTGAAGGCCACCAGCGCTGCTGCAGTCCGCTGAGGCAGGGTGTTATTGCAGCCATCGTTGTTACTACTCGGCGGAGCAGGGCCTCAGGGAAGAGAGATAGGATGGAGGGGGTTGTAGTCTAGAAGGTCTGGTGCTGCGTAGTGCGGTGTAATGCAGAATAAAAAGTCCGGAGGCCATAGGGGTTAACTTCCAGGGTTTTTTACTCACGGTGGAGATGGCAGTTGGAAGGCTTCTCCCTGCTCCTCACGGAGTTCTGCGGTCACCTGAGACAGGGGGGGGCCCGCCGACAACCTCTGAGCAAGTCCAGTGTTCAATCAGGACCCCGCACCAGAGTGTTCCTAGACTTCAGACCGGGTCTTTTCCTGTCTGTGTGTGTGTAGATAGGCCGGGTCTCCCTCTGAACTTCACTCAGAAAAAGGGTACGGGTGGCAGCTCTGCTCCTTCCGATACCCAGTGGGATCCTCGGGGCCTACCGGACTTCCCTGACCAGGACGTAGAGTAGCAAGGTCAGGAGTCGGGGGCCGGTACCCCTCTTGCAGCCGGAATCCCTCTGAATAGATCAGATAGGCAAGGACAGGTGGCATATACCGCTCCGTCTGCATCCTCCCCGGGACCCATTTGCGGAGGAGCTACACTCCTGAGCTCCAGGCCTTCTTGGTCATGGTCCTTGACCGGGCTGAGACATACATTATCTGAAACCTGCCCCTCGACCCAAGGCCAGGGTATGAGGGCCGTGCCTCCATCCTCTGCAGGTCCACACAGGATCCACACTCAGGGAGGAAGGTCACGAACGAAGAACGATCAAAAGAGAACCAAGATGGCTGAGTATTAAATATGAAATTTAAAGTGTCACTAAAATGTGAATCTTCCACCCTCACCCACTAATTGGTTCCCCTATCTCTTGGTTCCCCAGTCTCCCGATTCCAGTAGGGGCAGCACCTAGTGCCTACTAGCCCCCTCTGGTGGGAGAAGTGTGGTGTTGGATGTGGAGGAAGGGTCCTGACCATCGCACTGTTCTTACCTCAAAGGAGGAACACTACACCCCATTGAAGAGGTGCAGCATCCCTGTGGCGGTCGAACCCTCAAGGGTGCCACACACACGCTTCAACTCATTCTTAGCCTCAGTAAGTTGATCAGACATCTCCAAACCACTTGCAACACGCTTACTCAACCAGTCAATCCGTCTATTAAGGTCATTAAATCTATTCCTATATCTGCAGCTTTTCTATAGCCCCATGTTTTGAAGAAAGTTTTAAATTGCACCTTCACCCAGTCCCACCAGTCAAGCACACACACAAAATCCTTCTTACGTATTCTCCATCTTTCATACTTTACATTAAACTCATTCATCACCTCTTCATCCTCTAACAGCCTTGTATTCAATTTCCATACCCGACCTCCATACACTTGGTCACCATTTGCACTAAACACGCCTCTCAAACATTCATGGTCCGAAAAAGGTACCTTGTGTTGACAAAAATCCAAACATAGCATATTTTTAGAAAATAACATTACATCAATTTTAGAATGAATCTCACCACGGTCAGCATGGTATGTTGTGCTGCATCTAGAAAGGAAAAAAAAAAAAAAAAAATCACAATTAAATCGGACAATTTATTTCCTGTTATGTCACACTTTCCTTCTGTGACACAATTGACTTCCCCAACAAAAATAGTGGGAGATTTCCCTGGAAGAAAAAAACTTAACTTTTCAAGAAGAGCAAGCCGCTCTTCCTTCCCTGTAGGGCAATATAATTTAATAATTCTGACCCGCCACCATCTATAACTCAAAAATGCAATTAGACATCGGCCCACCTCCACCACAATATAACCATCAATAGAGATTTCTTTTATTCCCAACCCATCATTTTTATTATGATTAGACCCAGACCAGACATGCTGACCATAAGGCCAGTCTTTGTCACTAGAAGGAAGCTGAATCCCACACTCCTGAAGGCAAAAAACCATCAGCACCTAAATGTTTCAGATAGTCCAGGACAGTTATTCTTCTGATTTTAGATCTGATCTGCCTTACTACACTACATCCCAACTAGATTGGCAAGACATTAATTAATGAAATTAAATACATGACTCAATGTTGATCACTCCATGCTCATCCATTATCATCAGACTGGGAGAGCACCCCAAAGGTGTTGATGTTCTCAGGGATGCCAAGGTAAGGAGCATCAGGGGAGAAGACATCATGCGGGTAAATGCCGTCACTTGCAGGACTGTCACACGCTTCGCTGGCAGGTGAATACTCTCGTCTGGGTTTTTTATTGGCCAGCTCTGGAGTATCATCATCATGAAAAGACCTCCCAGAAGTAAAGTCTCCTTTGCCACCCTCTCTGGCTGTATCACCCCAGGACAATGCAGGAGCTCGAGCTAGAGACATATCCATGTCCCCATCACCACATATTTCAGACTGATGAGGGAGGTCCACATCCAACTCAGAGAACTCCATACTTGGCCCAGCAGGGGCTGGAGGGTCCAACAGAGTCTGGGCCTCACCCAGTAGATATTCAACCTCAGGGGGCTCAGTCTCCTCATGGATCTCTGCAGTAGTCACCTGTGGAGTAACAGCAGGGACAGTAGGCCTACCTTTGGTCATTTCGGAAAAGGCCCTAGGCTTGACTTTAGCCTTACAATCCCGAAGCACATGTCCTTCCTCCCCACAAGCATCACATACCACCGAGTTGGAACAATCCTTAGCCAGATGACCGGACATGTTGCACTTTCTGCAGGTTGGCAATTCCTTGCAGAAATCCTGGACATGGCCGAACATGTTGCATCTCCTGCAGAACAATGGCGCCTCGGGAAAAAACTGAAATCCAGAGTCTCTTCCTTTGTAAAGTTCAGGGGAGGATAGTGAATACCTCCAGGACCATGATAGTCTATCCCAAACCTCACAAAGTTTTTATACTTCCCAGTCCACAGCCCTTCCCCATTTAAGATTTTATGGGAGAATTGCACAAAAATGCAGTGTCTTCTCAGGAATGCAGTGATATCCCGGGAGATAAAGGGGTTGTGCATGAACACTACCACCAGGATATCCCCCTTAGAGTAGAGAACAGTGAAAATAAGTGCTCTGAAAGAACTTTAAGAGTTTTGAAGAGGTTTTGGCAAGCTGCCATAGAGGAAAGCACCAAGACGTACCTATGCTCCCTTCTGAACTCCTGCAAACAGATGATCTCCGACTTCTGGATCTTCAGTATTTCATAGAAAATGGCATTGACCAAATATAACAACAAGAAATGGTCCTTCTTCTCCTCCGAGACATTGACACGGAAAGCATTCTTGACCCGGGCATCCCCGGTCCCAGCAAAGCAAAGCTTGACACCCATGGTAGCTTCAGGAATCGCCTTCTCGTTTCCTCCTCACTCTCCCCCTATAGCATCATCCAGCTTAAATATATATTAGATACCCTCGGCACAAAAAGAGATTACTAGTATAATGTCAAAAAAGAAAATTTATTCAGAGCGACCCCAAAAAAATGGAAAACAGTGCAATTCATCCAACGTTTCAGCTATTTGCCTTTATCAAGGTTATCTAAAGAAACATCCAAATATAAGGTCATAAATATATAATCATACAAAAAGATATATTTATATAACATATACTCATTAGCAAATTAATAAGTGATATATTAAATCAATAAGAAGCAGATAGGATGACCTTGCAGAAACTGAAAAACAAAAAAAATTCTATCAGAGATCACATAAGTCAGGAAAATGAGGGCAAAAGCGTCTATCGACTTAAAGTCCCAGTCCCACAAGGATACCATAATCAATAATAAGAATCAAACACATGTAAGGCTATGTGCCCACGATGCAGAAATGAAGCAGAAAATTTCTGCAGCATTTCTGCATCTCCCTGGCAGAAAAAACGCATGCAGATTGTGCATGCGTTTTTCCTGCAGAATACATGCGGATCCACATGCGTTTCTGCATGCAGATTGACAAGCGCTTTCCAGGCGATAGCATCACTTGGAAAGTGCTTGACAACTAGGTCACACTATATAAATCCATGCAAACAGCATGGATTTATACAGTGTGAACCGTAAAAATTAAAACAAATAAAGCTATACTCACCCCCGAGGCCCCGGCGTGGCTGCAGCGCTGCTTCCTGTCTGGTTCCTGGATGCCGGCATCTCGCGAGACAGAGCGGTGAAGGGCCTGCGGTCACATGACCATGACGTCACCGCAGGTCCTCAAACGATGCCGGCATTCAGAGAGAAGCCGCCGGACAGGTGAATATAAACTTTATTTGTTATTTTATTCTTTTTTTACAGGTACAATGGTACCCAGGTCTGGATGAGAGTCTCCTCTCCTCCAGAATTGGGTACCATCCGCACATAGAGACGCATAGAAGCCGCTAGTAAAAATGTACAGTCGCGGTTTCTATGCGTCTCAATGCAAGTCAATGGCGGGAGTTCCGCTGCGCTTCCGCAAAATTAAATGACATGCTGCGGATTTTTGTACGCAGCATAAACGCTGCGGAAAAATCCGCAGCATGTGCATAGAACATGCGGAATCCCCTTGGGGACCATGGGGTGCGGATTACCTAGCGTTTCACAAGCGTTTCCGCTGCGGAAATTCCGCAGCATAAACACTTGAAAAACGCTACGTGGGCACCCAGCCTAAAAGAAAAAAAAGCAAAGGCAAACAAAGATCATAAATTACCTGGGTTGAGGCTCGGGGCTCAAAAATGTGGTATTGTCACTGCATGTAGAGCATGTCTGTGTGTGAAAAGTAAGCTAATGGCTGTTTAAATATAGGCAGGAGTGAGCAGAGAGGAAGAAACAGCTGACAGTGTTAATGCTATTTAATGCTTGTTAAAGGCTATTTGCCTTTATCAAGGTTATCTAAAGAAACATCCAAGTATAAGGTCATAAATATATAATCATACAAAAAGATATATTTATATAACATATACTCATTAGCAAATTAATAAGTGATATATTAAATCAATTAGAAGCAGATAGGATGACCTTGCAGAAACTGAAAAACAAAAATAGACAAAAAAATTCTATCAGAGATCACATAAGTCACGAAAATGAGGGCAGGAAAATCTTATTATTGATTATGGTATCCTTGTGGGACTTTAAGTGGATAGACGCTTTTGCCCTCATTTTCCTGACTTATGTGATCTCTGATAGAATTTTTTTGTCTATTTTTGTTTTTCAGTTTCTGCAAGGTCATCCTATCTGCTTGAGAAGGGAGTATAAAAGGTGGGCACCATCTTAGTTCAGTGCAGAGAAGTCTGAGCAGAAGTGGCAGGGAGCAGGGGCTCTGCATGAGCTCTGCTCCGGAGGCGGGCCTAGTAACAGAGGCCCAGGCCTGGAAGAGGGAGAAGGAAGGAAGAGGAGCGGAGAAGGCTCCAGGAACGAGGAACGAAGG
The DNA here is from genome assembly GCF_046119375.1 of Phyllobates terribilis. NCBI lineage: Eukaryota > Metazoa > Chordata > Amphibia > Anura > Dendrobatidae > Phyllobates > Phyllobates terribilis. Next base: position 594,502,507 of record NW_027362765.1, on the reverse strand, counting down.
GATCCCAGGGGTGCGGACGGGCGAGTCGCCACCGCACGCCCGAATCCACCTGCATGGAGGGGTCAGGCCAAAGGGGGAGACCGGTCCCCGAAACTAGTGGAGGCAGGAAACGACCCTCAGCTAGAAACCGGAGGCTGTGACATTTTATGTGGCGCAGCCCCTCGCTACACCCGCTAGGAGGGCAGCACATAGGGTCAGGGAAACTGGCGCCAAGTTTACCAAGAGGAGGCCCGAGGCAGCCGGACAGAAGGGTTGGTAAGAAAGGCCAGACAAAGGACACACAAAGGGGGTCCTGTGAAGCGCTCCAAAGTTATCTGGGAGTTGTCTGAGCCCCTCACCTGGTGAGCACAGTACGACGTGGGCAGCCGTTACCTGCAGACGTGGTCTGGATAATAAGAACTGTGAGTAAAGGCCCTGGACTGCATCACTGACTCCGTGTCGTTACTGCTGCTGCCCTGCACCATCATCCCCATCCTCCGCATACACTGCCCTGAGGCTATACTCCTCCCGTGGGGAGTTATGCTACGCTCTGCTGCACCCACAACACCAGCCTCAGTGGTCTGCCCTGCAGCGGCGGTTCACTCTGACCGCAATCCACGGGTGGCGTAGTCGGACATTTAAACATCAAAACCACATAAATAGTTCCACCACTGGTTTGACCACCCTGAGCCACGGAACCGGGTCGCCGCCACGAAGACTACAACCACCAGCATCCACCAAAAAGGGTCCGGCTCCGGGTGTCTCAAGGCCCAGGGGGTGCATCAGAACATTTTCATCACCTTTCACAATCACCAATGGGACAAGGCAGGGATGTCCTCTGTCCCCTCTCTTATACATCCTAGTGACGGAGCACCTGCTCTCATCAATTCGCCATAACCCCAATATTAGGTGGATTGAGGTGGGAGGCACCGAGTACAAGTGCTCTCTATTTGCTGATGATGTACTAGTATATATCACTCAATCACATATATCCATCCATGCTGTTATGGCTGAAATAGATCACTTTGTTACAGGGTCAAATTTTAAAATCAATGCAGCGAAGTCTGAGGCCCTCGATGTCTCCCTCCCCAAATCCATATAGGATTCCATCCAGTCCAACTTTCCCTTTGCCTGGCCCTCACAGGGTATCAAATACTTAGGAATTCCTATTCATAGAGACCTCTCCCATCTATGTTATCTTAATTTTGGGCCCTTTATTGAACAACTCCATACAGACCACGGTTGGCAAGTTAGAACTGTAAGATTCACTACGTGAACCACTGGTGTTCTGTGGAAAAGCACATGTACACTGTGTTCCAAATTATTATGCAAAAAGTGTTTAGGAGTGATAAGGGAAGAATTTGTTTGTTTGTCAGTTAAACTCATTGATGGTGATGTGTGTCAGGGCTCTTTATATCACTGTAAGCAATTGCAGACACCTGTGCTAATTAGTTTGGCAGGTGTGTCCAATGAAAGGCAAGACTACTTAAGAAGGCTGTCTCACATTATTAAGCAGCCTACATTTTCTGCCAAAATGGGAAAGAAAAAGGATGTGTCGGCTGCTGAGAAGCAACAAATTGTGGAGTGTTTAGGTCAAGGCATGACTACAATCAACATTGTGCGATGATCAGGATGAAGTGTCTTGGCAATCAAGAAGTATGTAGCTGATTCACAGTACACACGTGTGCGTGCTGATAAGGGCAAATTGAGGACTCTTTCCTACAGGCAATTACGTCAGGTTGAAAGAGCAGCGGCAAAAAAGCCTTGTCATAGCAGCAGACAAGTTTTTGAATCTGCTGGTGCCTCCAACGTCCCCCGAACAACAAGATGCAGGGTCCTTCAGAGGTTTGCAGCTGTGCATATGCCATCCTGTCGACCTCCTCTATCCATTTCACACAAGCAGAAATGGCTCCAGAGGGCCAAACATTACATGAAGACTGATTTCAAAACTGTTTTGTTCACGGATGAGTGCCGTGCAGCGCTCGATGGTCCAGATGGATGGAGTGGAGGATGGCTGGTTGATGGACACCCCACGCAAACACGGCTACAGCGCCAACAAGGAGGAGGTGGAGTAATGTTTTGGGCTGGAATCATGGGGAGAGAGATTGTCGGCCCCTTTAGGATCCCTGAAGGCGCTAAAGATGAACTCCATAATGTATGTGGATTTTCTCAAACAGCACTTCCTGCCATGGTTCAAGAACAAGAATCATGTATTTCACAGCAATATCATTTTTTTGCATGATAATGCACCATTTCATGCTGCACATAAAACATCTGCATCTCTGGCTGATATGGGCATAAAAGGGGACAAACTTATGGTGTGACCCCCATGCTCCCCTGACCTCTACCCCATTCAGAACCTCTGGAGCATCATCAAAAGGAGTGTCTATGATGGCGGGAGGCAGTTCACATCTAAGCAACAGCTCTGGGAGGGTATTCTGTCCTCATGCAAAACAATTGAAGCAGAAACCATCCAAAACCTGACAAATTCAATGGACGAGAGAGTTCAGAAGCTCCTTTCGAACAAGGGGTCCTATGTGAAAATGTAACATCACCTAGAATAAAGTTTTGAGTTGAAAACTGTTTGATTTCAGTTTCTAATAACCTGCTAATGCTTATAATTTCAAAAATGACCATTTTTTTGGTCTTTATTAAAATGAAAAGGTTGATCGAAAAGTTTGGGGGATCTAAGAGTGTGGCAACCCAGTAGTCATGATTACTTCGAATTCTGACAATATGAGGGTCATGTTGCAGGTAGTGCAGCAAGAAGGCACTTATGTGTCTTGCGCATCTCGGAGCCCCAAAATTATTTTCCGGGCTAGATGCAGCTAAAAATTATTATTAATTTTAAATCTGGTGGAGCTTAGTATAGATGGGCTAATAGGATCAGTGCTGCACACTGCTACAAAGCCCAAATTATTTTCCAGTCAAGATACAGATAAACATGATTAGTAATTTGAAAGCTTAAAACGGTTGGTAGGGTGATTTTAACCAATCATCAAGCTTTTACTCTCCCCAGGATGACACAGGGGTAGAAAAGTCATTTCGGATCCATGATTTGTTCATCTTTATGAACGTGAGTCTGTCTACATTATCAGTGGAGAGCCGCGTGCGCTTATCTGTCAGCACACCACCAGCAGCGCTGAACACACGTTCAGACAGAACGCTGGCTGCGGGGCATGACAAGATCTCCAAGGCGCAAGTGGCTAGCTCTGGCCATTTATCCAGATTGGAAGCCAAGAAAAGAGCAAGAGTCCAGTGACACAGTCATGGCTTCAATGTTTACTTGGAGATACTCCTGTACCATCGTCTCTAGGCGTTGACTATGTGTCAGACTTCTTGTCTCCTGTGGCCTTGCAAAGGATGGGCTAAAAAAGTGGTGAAATGATTCCGCAAAATTGATGTTACCAGCAGATACTGTGGTTCTGTTACGGTTTGAGTGCTGAACACTTGACGGTCCCACGGTTGGCAAGTTGGAACTGTGAGATTCACTACGTGCACCACTGGTGTTTTGTGGAAAAGCACATGTAAGATTCTGCAACAGTCTCTGCTGATACTCCTGCATGCGTGCATCTCTTTCTATGGCAGGAATAATTTATGCAAATTTACTTTTGTACCGGGGATCTAACAGTGTGGCAACCCAGTAGTCAGGATTATTTCTAATTCTCACAATTCGAGGGTCATGTTGCAGGTAGTGCAGCAAGAAGGCACTCATGTGTGTTGCGCATCCAGGAGCACCAAGTCCCTGGTGTGTTGGTGGCGAGGTAACAATCATGCTTCCTTCCTCTGTCCTCTCCCCCCAACCTCGCACAACAGAAATGTGATCAAGGTCTCCCTCATCTGATGAGTCTTCCATCAGTTCGTCCTCCACTTCTTCCTGGGCTCCTGCACCTTTCTCACTAGTTTGGCTGCTACCATGCACCCTGGTAAAACCATCTCCCCCACCCTCACATGCCTGCCGCCTTGGTGCTGCCGACCGTCTGGACCTTGCAGATGTTAGCCATTCCGCATACAACTCCTCCTCCTCTACTTCCTCCACCTCCTCTTGTGCCACCACCTGACTCCGAATTCTGTTTAACATGTGCTCCAGCATGTAAATCACCGGAATAGTCATGCTGATAATGGCATCGTCAGCACTAAACATCTTCGTCGCCATTTCAAAACTGTGCAGAAGGGTGCATAGGTCCCTGATCTGAGACCACTCCTCCAGCGTGATTTGCCCCACCTCCGGATCTCGTTGGCCCAGGCTATACGTCAGAACGTATTGCACCAGGGCTTGTCGGTGCTGCCACAGTCGCTGCAACATGTGCAGAGTTGAATTCCACCGGGTAGGCACATCGCATTTTAGCCGGTGAAGTGGCAGGCCCAACGACTTCTGTAGAGATGTAAGTCGCTGAGCTGCGGGATGCGAACAGCGGAAGTGAGCACACAGCGACCGTGCCCTCTGCAGAAGGCCATCTAGTCTGGGATAGTGGGCTAAAAATTGCTGGACAACCAGGTTCAACACGTGAGCCATACAAGGCACGTGTGTGACATTGCCCCGGCGAAGGGCCGCACCCAGGTTTGCAGCATTGTCGCACACGGCCTTCCCTGGTTTCAGGTCCAGTGGAGACAACCATTCATGAAATTGGTTCTCCAGAGCTGACCACAACTCCTCAGCTGTGTGACTCACATTTCCCAGACATTTCAAAGTAAAAACCGCCTGATGACGTTGAGCCCTACTGCCAGCATAGTAAGGAGGTGTGCAGGATCCCTTCTGCGCAGTTAGAAAGCTTGTGGCATGACCAGACAGGCTTTGGGTGCAGGTGGAAGACCGAGAGGAGGTTGAGGAGGCAGAAGCAGTGGAGGAACTTTGACATAAAGAGGATTGACGCACAACTCGTGGGGATGGCAAGACTTGGACAGCAGCCCCTTGTCCTGCTGTCACCATAGTTACCCAGTGCCCAGTCAGCGACATGTAACGCCCCTGTCCATGCCTACTCGTCCAAGTGTCTGTGGTGAAATGCACCCTGTCACACACAGAGTTTCTCAAAGAAGCGGTGATGTTGTGTGCGACATGCTGGTGGAGCGCAGGCACACCTTTCTTTGAGAAGTAGTGCCGACTGGGCATCTGGTACTGGGGCACTGCGACGGACATAAGGTCTCGAAAATCCTCTGTGTCCACCAGGTGGAAAGGCAGCATTTCTGTAGCCAAGAGCTTGCAGATGGTGAAATTCAACCTCTTAGCTTTCTCATGGCTAGGAGGAAATGGTCATTTACTTGTCCACCCTTAGACGGGGTTGATAAGGGTGTCCCCGGCAAACTGCCGGTCTGTGAGGAAGATGCAGGCGGACATGTTAGGTTGCCTTGATCCAAAGGTGGTGCTATCGATGTCGGACAGCGCTCAACACCAGCTGGTGTTACCACCTCCAAAGAAAATGATGACCTGCCAATCACGCTGGCTGTTGCAGGTAAAGAGGTGGCAGGTCTGCGCCCCAAAACAGATGTGACTGCTGTCCTCCCAGTCACAGAGGATGAAGAGTCCATGGATGCACAAGATATGGCAGACGGTGGTTGGCCCGGCCGGCTAGGCCGCATTGTAGCACACTGAGCTTCCCACTGCAACTTATGCTTCATGTCCATGTGCCGGTTCATGCATGAAGTACTCAAACTATGTATTTTTTGGCCTCTACTTAGCTTTTGCTGACAAATGTTACAGATAACACGAGTTGGGTCATCTTTATCGATCTGAAAAAATGCCCAGGCTATGCAAGGCTTAGCACCCATGCGACCTGAAGAGCCACCACGACTTGTGGTGAGAGGCAGAGTTGTGTTTGAGGATGCAGTTGTTGACGTGCTTCCAGTACTACGTCTCTGTCCAGGAGGGCGCAACCTGACCTCGTCGTCACTAGCATCTTCCTCCACCTCCTCTGCTGACCTCATCTCTTGGCTGACTGTGGGTTGACAGTAAGTGGGATCTCCAACCTCATCATCATCACCCTGTGCGTTATCACACCCGTCGTCCTCAGAGCCAACCTGTTCCTGCCCTGACAAAAAACTAAAGTTGTCGCTCCAATCAGGTATTTGAGTCTCATCATCGTCTTCCTCATTGTCTTCACCAACAGGAGTTACAGTTTGGGAATGAGGGTCTACATTATGGTCAGAACCTTCTGCGTCTGGTCCTGGATCCGATTCATAAAGATTCTGGGCATCAGTGCAGATCATTTCCTCGTCTGGATTCACAGAAGCGCTGGAGTCGACCTCTGATTCCCAGGCTATAGTATGAGTAAACAGCTCTGCAGACTCAACCATCTGTTCTACCTCATACTCAGACGGGCAGCTGGAGATTTGGGAGCTGTGAGGAAGCAAGTGCGATTGGGGTGACACCTTTGAGGACTGGAGTATTTGTGATGTTGAAGTTGATGTGGAGGAGAGCCCACTTAAAGGAGCACTTGATATCCGTTGAAGCACCTGCTGTTTTTGTGCCTCATCTGGAATTTGTAGCGATTGGCGTGGCCGTAAGAAAGGGATCTTATCACATTGTCCGCTAAAAGAAGTAGACATTTTAGTTTGGCTGGAAGATGGTCTTTCTTCTGCAGATGTTACTGTTGCTTTAACACCTACCCCACGGACACAACCTTTTTTCCCCTTCCCAACACGCCTATTCCCCTTTCCACCAGCAGCAGGCCTTTTTCCACTCATTTTGGTGGTTAACTAATTCACAACTCTGGAGTTGTTTGCACAAAAAAACAATGGATGGGAAGCGAGCACAGCTGAGTGGCCAAACTGTGGTATTAGGCCAAAACTATTGGCTGGGTTAGATGCAGAAAAAAATTATATTCAATTTGCAACCTGATGGCGGTCAGTATAGATGGACTAATAGAGAAAGTCCCACACACAGCTAGAAGCCCAAATATTTTTTCAGAGGTAGATGCAGAAAAAAAATATATTCAGTTTGCAACCTGATGGAGGTCAGTATAGATGGACTAATAGAGAAAGTCCCACACACTGCTAGAAGGCCAAATATTTTTTCAGAGCTGGATGCAGATAAAAATTATTTTTAATTTGCAACCTGATGGAGGTCAGTATAGATGGACTAATAGAGAAAGTCCCACACACTGCTAGAAGGCCAAATATTTTTTCAGAGCTAGATGCAGACAAAAAATTATTTTCAGTTTGCAACCTCATGGAGGTCAGTATAGATGGACTAATAGAACAAGTCCCACACACAGCTAGAAGCCCAAATATTTTTTCAGAGGTAGATGCAGAAAAAAATTATATTCAGTTTGCAACCTGATGGAGGTCTGTACATATGGATTAATAGAACAAGTCCCACACACAGCTAGAAGCCCAATATTTTTTCAGAGGTAGATGCAGAAAAAAATATATTCAGTTTGCAACCTGATGGAGGTCAGTATAGATGGACTAGTAGAGAAAGTCCCACACACTGCTAGAAGGCCAAATATTTTTTCAGAGCTAGATGCAGACAAACAATTATTTTTAACTTGCAACCTGATGGAGGTCAGTATAGATGGACTAATAGAGAAAGTCCCACACACTGCTAGAAGGCCAAATATTTTTTCAGAGCTGGATGCAGATAAAAATTATTTTTAATTTGCAACCTGATGGAGGTCAGTATAGATGGACTAATAGAGAAAGTCCCACACACTGCTAGAAGGCCAAATATTTTTTCAGAGCTAGATGTAGACAAAAAATTATATTCAGTTTGCAACCTGATGGAGGTCAGTATAGATGGACTAATAGAACAAGTCCCACACACAGCTAGAAGCCCAAATATTATTTCAGAGGTAGATGCAGATAAAAATTATTTTTAATTTGCAACCTGATGGAGGTCAGTATAGATGGACTAATAGAGAAAGTCCCACACACTGCTAGAAGGCCAAATATTTTTTCAGAGCTAGATGCAGACAAAAAATTATATTCAGTTTGCAACCTGATGGAGGTCAGTATAGATGGACTAATAGAACAAGTCCCACACACAGCTAGAAGCCCAAATATTTTTTCAGAGGTAGATGCAGATAAAAATTATTTTTAATTTGCAACCTGATGGAGGTCAGTATAGATGGACTAATAGAGAAAGTCCCACACACTGCTAGAAGGCCAAATATTTTTTCAGAGCTAGATGCAGACAAAAAATTATTTTCAGTTTGCAACCTGATGGAGGTCAGTATAGATGGACTAATAGAACAAGTCCCACACACAGCTAGAAGCCCAAATATTTTTTCAGAGGTAGATGCAGAAAAAAATTATATTCAGTTTGCAACCTGATGGAGGTCTGTATAGATGGATTAATAGAACAAGTCCCACACACAGCTAGAAGCCCAATATTTTTTCAGAGGTAGATGCAGAAAAAAAATATATTCAGTTTGCAACCTGATGGAGTTCAGTATAGATGGACTAATAGAACAAGTCCCACACACTGCTAGAAGCCCAAATATTTTTTTAGAGGTAGATGCAGAAAAAAATTATATTCAGTTTGCAACCTGATGGAGGTCTGTATAGATGGATTAATAGAACAAGTCCCACACACAGCTAGAAGCCCAATATTTTTTCAGAGGTAGATGCAGAAAAAAAATATATTCAGTTTGCAACCTGATGGAGGTCAGTATAGATGGACTAATAGAGAAAGTCCCACACACTGCTAGAAGGCCAAATATTTTTTCAGAGCTAGATGCAGAAAAAAATTATATTCAATTTGCAACCTGATGGAGGTCTGTATAGATGGATTAATAGAACAAGTCCCACACACAGCTAGAAGCCCAATATTTTTTCAGAGGTAGATGCAGAAAAAAATTATATTCAGTTTGCAACCTGATGGAGGTCAGTATAGATGGACTAATAGAACAAGTCCCACACACTGCTAGAAGCCCAAATATTTTTTCAGAGCTAGATGCAGAAAAAAATTATATTCAATTTGCAACCTGATGGAGGTCAGTATAGATGGACTAATAGAATGATGCTATGCCCAAAAGATTTTCCTTCACTAGGTGCAGTAAAAAAATTGGTATTCTATACACAGGTGGTATATCTTGCAACACAGATAGGCTACTCCACTGACTAACACACTCTGCAATAGGCCAAAAAGGATTAGCTTTGCTAGATTCAGCCAAATGCTGTGAAAAAAACTTGCACAGCACTGGCACAGACCTGCCTGGCTAAAACTGATAGGAACTGATGTAACCTAGTCCTGAAAAGGACTGCAATTACAATTAGTCTTTACTCCCACAATCTATCTATTTAAGAGCACAGACCTGCCTGATAAAAGTCGTAGGAAATGCTGTAACCTAGTCCTTAAAAGGACTGCAATCACAACTATTCCCTACTCCCAAGCTATCTGTAGATTTGTGCGAAAATTGGCTTGAAATTAACAAGGTATAGCGCACACAGCAACAGCGGTGCCGTCTAACACGCAGCTGCAGCAGTGAGAAAATGGTGGCGACGGGGAAAATGGCTTGGTCTTATAGGGCAAGGACTTGTGACATACACTGCCAATGACACATGCCCTTGCTTGTGTGAAAAAAGCACTTCGCTCCGTGTGTGCGCTGCTGATAGGCTGACAGATTGCACCTCCCCACTGTAAATGCGGGAAAGAGAAAAAAAAATGGAGATCTTCATTATTCCTGCAGAGATCCATCCCCTGCCCCTCCCCCCACCCCGCTGTACACTCAAACTGCGTATTAACATTAATTTTCATCATTACTGAGAAAAAATACAGTTATGATTTTGGTGCACGAACAGTTATCGAACATAACCTCGAACAGCCGAATTTTTCTCAAATCGTTCGTGTTCGCCGAACGGCTCGAACACGGCCCAAAACAGCTCGAATTTGAGATTGTCGAACAGTTCGAGTAGAACAACGCTCATCTCTAATGAAGATCTCCATTTTTTTTTCGCTTTCCCGCATTTACAGTGGGGAGGTGCAGTCTGTCAGCCTATCAGCAGCGCACACACGGAGCGAACTGCTTTTTTTCACACAAGCAAGGGCATGTGTCATTGGCAGTGTATGTCACATGTCCTTGCCCTATAAGACCCAGCCACTTTCCCCGTCGACACAATTTTTTCACTGCTGCAGCTGCGTGTTAGATGGCACCGCTGTTGCTGTGTGCGCTATACTTTGTTAATTTCAAGCCAATATTCGCACAAATCTACAGATAGCTTGGGAGTAGGGAAGAGATGTGATTGCAGTCCTTTTAAGGACTAGGTTACATAATTTACTATGACATTTATCAGGCAGGTCTGTGCTCTTAAATAGATAGGTTGTGGGAGTAAAGACTAATTGTAATTGCAGTCCTTTTCAGGGCTAGGTTACATCAGTTCCTATCACTTTTATCAGGCAGGTCTGTGCTCGTAAATAGATAGGTTGGGAGTAAAGACTAATTGTAATTGCAGTCCTTTTCAGGGCTAAGTTACATCAGCTCCTATCACGTTTTGCCAGGCAGGTCTGTGCCAGTGCTGTGCAAGATTTTTTCACAGCATTTGGCTAAATCTAGCAAAGCAAATCCTTTTTGGCCTATTGCAGAGTGTGTTAGTCAGTGGAGTACCCTATCTGTGTTGCAAGCTACACCACCTATGTATAGAATACAATTTTTTTTACTGCACCTAGTGAAGTAAAACCTTTTGGGCATAGCATCATTCTATTAGTCCATCTATACTAACCTCCACCAGGTTGCAAATTCAATATAATATTTTTCTGCATCGAGCTCTAAAAAAATATTTAGACTTCTAGCAGTGTGTGGGACTTGTTCTATTAGTCCATCTATACTAGCCTTCACCAGGTTGCAAATTCAATATAATATTTTTCTGCATCTAGCTCTGAAAAAATATTTCAGCTCGTAGCAGTGTGTGGGACTTGTTCTATTAGTCCATCTATACTGACCTCCATCAAGTTGCAAATTCAATATAATATTTTTCTGCATCTAGCTCTGAAAAAATATTTCAGCTTGTAGCAGTGTGTGGGACTTGTTCTATTAGTCCATCTATACTGACCTCCATCAGGTTGAAAATTCAATATAATTTTTGAGTACTTCATGCATTAACCGGCACATGGACATGAAGCATAAGTTGCAGTGGGAAGCTCACTGTGCTACAATGCGGCCTAGCCGGCCGTGCCAACCACCGTCTGCCACATCTTGTGCATCCGCGGCCTCTTCATCCTCTGTGACTGGGGGACAGCAGTCACACCTGTTTTGGGATGCAGACCTGCCACCTCTTTACCCGCAACAGCCAGCGTGATTGGCAGGTCATCATTTTCTTTGGAGGTGGTAACACCAGCTGGTGTTGAGCGCTGTCCAACATCGATAGCACCACCTTTGGATCAAGCAACCTAACATGTCCGCCTGCATCTTCCTCACAGACCGGCAGTTTGCCGGGGACACCCTTCTCAACCCCGTCTAAGCACAACAGCCAGCCCTCGGTCCCTCAGATGTGGACAAGTAAAAGACCATTTCCTCCTAGCCATGAGAAAGCTAAGAGGTTGAATTTCACCATCTGCAAGCTCTTGGCTACAGAAATGCTTCCTTTCCGCTTGGTGGACACAGAGGATTTTCGAGACCTTATGTCCATCGCAGTGCCCCAGTACCAGATGCCCAGTCGGCACTACTTCTCAAAGAAAGGTGTGCCTGCACTCCACCAGCATGTCGCACACAACATCACCGCTTCTTTGAGAAACTCAGTGTGTGACAGGGTGCATTTCACCACAGACACTTGGACGAGTAGGCATGGACAGAGGCGTTACATGCCGCTGACTGGGCACTGGGTAACTATGGTGACAGCAGGACAAGGGGCTGCTGTCCAAGTCTTGCCGTCCCCACGAGTTGAGCGTCAATCCTCTTTATCTCAAAATTCCTCCACTGCTTCTGCCTCCTCAAGCTCCTCGGTCCTCCACCTGCACCCAAAGCCTGTCTGGTCATGCCACAAGCTTTCTAACTGCGCAGAAGGGATCCTGCACACCTCCTTACTATGCTGGCAGCAGGGCTCAACGTCATCAGGCAGTTTTTACTTTGAAATGTCTGGGAAATGTGAGTCACACAACTGAGGAGTTGTGGTCAGCTCTGGAGAACCAGTTTCATGAATGGTTGTCTCCACTGGACCTGAAACCAGGGAAGGCTGTGTGCGACAATGCTGCAAACCTGGGTGCTGCCCTTCGCCGGGGCAATGTCACACACGTGCCTTGTATGGCTCACGTGTTTAACCTGGTTGTCCAGCAAATTTTAGCCCACTATCCCGGACTAGATGGCCTTCTGCAGAGGCCACGGTCGCTGTGTGCTCACTTCCGCCATTCGCATCCCGCAGCTCAGCGACTTACATCTCTACAGAAGTCGTTGGGCCTGCCACTTCACCAGCTAAAATGCGATGTGCCTACCCGGTGGAATTCAACTCTGCACATGTGGCAGCACCGACAAGCCCTGGTGCGATACGTTCTGACGTATAGCCTGGGCCAACGAGATCCAGAGGATGGGCAAATCACGCTGGAGGAGTGGTCTCAGATCAGGGACCTATGCACCCTTCTGCACAGTTTTGAAATGGTGACGAAGATGTTTAGTGCTGCCGATGCCATTATCAGCATGACTATTCCGGTGATTTACATGCTGGAGCACATGTTAAACAGAATTCGGAGTCAGGTGGTGGCACAAGAGGAGGTGGAGGAAGTAGAGGAGGAGGAGTTGTATGCAGAAGGGCTAACATCTGCAAGGTCCAGACGGTCGGCAGCACCAAGGCAGCAAGCATGTGAGGGTGGGGGAGATGGTTTTACCAGGGCGCATGGTAGCAGCCAAACTGTTGAGGAAGGTGCAGGAACCCAGGAAGAAGTGGAGGACGAACTGATGGAAGACTCATCAAATGAGGGAGACCTTGATCACATTTCTGTTGTGCGAGGTTGGGGGGAGAGGACAGAGGAAGGAAGCATGATTGTTACCTCGCCACCAACACAACAGGGACTTGGTGCTCCTGGATGCGCAAGACACATGAGAGCCTTCTTGCTGCACTTCCTGCAACATGACCCTCGAATTGTGAGAATTAGAAATAATCCTGACTACTGGGTTGCCACACTGTTAGATCCCCGGTACAAAAGTAAATTTGCATAAATTATTCCTGCCATAGAAAGGGATGCACGCATGCAGGAGTTTCAGCAGAGACTGTTGCAGAGCCTTACATGTGCTTTTCCACAAATCACCAGTGGTGCACGTAGTGAATCTAACAGTTCCAACTTGCCAACCGTGGGACCGTCGAGTGTTCAGCACTCAAACCGTAACAGAAACACAGTATCTGCTGGTAACATCAATTTTACGGAATAATTTCACCACTTTTTTAGCCCATCCTTTGCAAGGCCACAGGAGACAAGAAGTCTGACACATAGTCAATGCCTAGAGACGATGGTACAGGAGTATCTCCAAGTAAACATTGAAGCCATGACTGTGTCACTGGACCCTTGCTCTTTTTGGGCTTCCAATCTGGATAAATGGCCGGCGCTCGCCACTTACGCCTTGGAGATCTTGTCATGCCCTGTAGCCAGCGTTCTGTCTGAACGTGTGTTCAGCGCTGCTGGTGGTGTGCTGACAGAAAAGCGCACGCGGCTCTCCACTGATAATGTAGGCAGACTCACGTTCATAAAGATGAACAAATCATGGATCCGAAATGACTTTTCTACCCCTGTGTCATCCTGGGGAGAGTAAAAGCTTGATGATTTGTTAAAATCACCTCACCAACCGTTTTATGCATTAAAATTACTAATCATGTTTATCTGTATCTTGGCTGGAAAATAATTTGTGCTTTGTAGCAGTGTGCAGCACTGATTCTATTAGGCCATCTATACTAAGCTCCACCAGATTTAAAATTACTAATCATGTTTATCTGTATCTTGGCTGGAAAATAATTTGGGCTTTGTAGCAGTGTGCAGTACTGATTCTATTAGGCCATCTATACTAAGCTCCACCAGCTTTCAAATCAATAATAATTTTCAGCTGCATCTAGCCCGGAAAATAATTTTGGGTCTCCTAGATGCGCAAGACACATGAGTGCCTTCTTGCTGCACTACCTGCATCATGACCCTCAGATTGTCAGAATTCGAAGTAATCCTGATTATTGGGTTGCCACACTCTTAGATCCCCCACACTCTTCGATCAACCTTTTCATTTTAATAAAGAACAAAAAAATGGTCATTTTTGAAATTATAAGCATTAGCAGGTTATTAGAAACTGGAATCAAACAGTTTTCAACTCAAAACTTTATTCTAGGTGATGTTACATAGACACTCCTTTTGATGATGCTCCAGAGGTTCTGAATGGGGTTGAGGTCAGGGGAGCATGGGGGTCACACCATAAGTTTGTCCCCTTTTATGCCCATATCAGCCAGAGATGCAGATGTGTTATGTGCAGCATGAGACGGTGCATTATCATGCATGAAAATGATCTTGCTGTGGAATACACGGTTCTTCTTCTTGAACCATGGCAGGAAGTGCTGTTTGAGAAACTCCACATACATTATGGAGTTCATCTTTACCCCTTCAGGGATCCTAAAGGGGCCGACAATCTCTCTCCCCATGATTCCAGCCCAAAACATTACTCCACCTCCTCCTTGTTGGCGCTGTAGCCGTGTTTGTGTGGGGTGTCCATCAACCAGCCATCCTCCACTCCATCCATCTGGACCAACGAGCGTTGAACGGCACTCTTCGGTGAATAAAACAGTTTTGAAGTCAGTCTTCATGTATTGTTTGGCCCACTGGAGCCGTTTCTGCTTGTGTGCAATGGATAGAGGAGGTCAACAGGATGGCTTACGCACAGCTGCAAACCTCTGAAGGACTCTGCATCTTGTTGTTCGGGGGACGTTGGAGGCACCAGCAGCTTCAAAAACTTGTCTGCTGCTATGACAAGGCTTTTTTGCCGCTGCTCTTTTAACCTGACGTAATTGCCTGTAGGAAAGAGTCCTCAATTTTCCCTTATCAGCACGCACACATGTGTACTGTGAATCAGCTACATGCTTCTTGATTGTGCGATGATCAGGATGAAGTGTCTTGGCAATGTTGATTGTAGTCATGCCTTGACCTAAACACTCCACAATTTGTTGCTTCTCAGCAGCTGACACATCCTTTTTCTTTCCCATTTTGGCAGAAAATGTAGGCTGCTTAATAACGTGGGACAGCCTTCTTAAGTAGTCTTGCCTTTCATTGGACACACCTGCCAAACTAATTAGCACAGGTGTCTGCAATTGCTTACAGTAATATAAAGGGCCCTGACACACATCACCATCAATGAGTTTAACTGACAAACAAACAAATTCTTCCCTTATCACTCCTAAAAACTTTTTGCATAATAATTTGGAACACAGTGTACATGTGCTTTTCCACAAAACACCAGTGGTTCACGTAGTGAATCTTACAGTTCTAACTTGCCAACCGTGGTCTGTATGGAGTTGTTCAATAAAGGGCCCAAAATTAAGATAACATAGACGGAAGAGGTCTCTATGAATAGGAATTCCTAAGTATTTGATACCCTGTGAGGGCCAGGCAAAGGTAAAGTTGGACTGGATGGAATCCTGTATGGATTTGGGGAGTGAGACATCGAGGGCCTCAGACATCGCTGCATTGATTTTAAAATTTGACCATGTAACAAAGTGATCTATTTCAGCCATAACAGCAGGGATGGATATATGTGATTGAGTGATATATACTAGGACATCATCAGCAAATGCAGAGCACTTGTACTCGGTGCCTCCCACCTCAATCCACCTAATATTGGGGTTATGGCGAATTGTTGAGAGCAGGTGCTCCGTCACTAGGATGTATAAGAGAGGGGACAGAGGACATCCATGCCTTGTCCCATTGGTGATTATGAAAGGTGATGAAAGTGTTCTGACGCGCCCCCTGGGCCTTGGGACACCCGGAGCCGGACCCTTTTTTGTGGATGCTGGTGGTTGTAGTCTCCGTGGCGGCGACCCGGTTCCGTGGCTCAGGGCGGTCAAACCAGTGGCGGAACTATTTATGTGGTTTTGATGTTTAAATGTCCAACTACGCCACCCGTGGATTGCGGTCAGAGTGAACCGCCGCTGCAGGGCAGACCACTGAGGCTGGTGTTGTGGGTGCAGCAGAGCGTAGTATAACTCCCCACAGGAGGAGTATAGCCTCAGGGCAGTGTATGCGGAGGATGGGGGTGATGGTGCAGGGCAGCAGCAGTAACGACACGGAGTCAGTGATGCAGTCCAGGGCCTTTACTCACAGTTCTTATTATCCAGACCACTTCTGCAGGTAACGGCTGCCCACGTCGTACTGTGCTCACCAGGTGAGGGGCTCAGACAACTCCCAGATAACTTTGGAGCGCTTCACAGGACCCCCTTTGTGTGTCCTTTGTCTGGCCTTTCTTACCAACGCTTCTGTCCGGCTGCCTCGGGCCTCCTCTTGGTAAACTTGGCGCCAGTTTCCCTGACCCTATGTGGTGCCTTCCTTGCGAGTGTAGCGAGGGGCTGCGTCACATAAAATGTCACAGCCTCCGGTTTGTAGCTGAGGGTCGTTTCCCGCCTCCACTAGTTTCGGGGACTGGTCTCCCCCTTTGGCCTGACCCCTCCACGCAGGTGGATTCGGGCATGCGGTGGCGACTCGCCCGTCCGCACCCCTGGGATCGCTTCGTTCCTCGTTCCTGGAGCCTTCTCCGCTCCTCTTCCTTCCTTCTCCCTCTTCCAGGCCTGGGCCTCTGTTACTAGGCCCGCCTCCGGAGCAGAGCTCATGTAGAGCCCCTGCTCCCTGTCACTTCTGCTCAGACTTCTCTGCACTGAACTAAGATGGTGCCCACCTTTTATACTCCCTTCTCAATGCACCCAGGAACTGCTTCCTCCCTGCTCTTGCACTACAGGGTTCCCCTTCCTCGGTGTTCCCTCTCCCCACTCCAGCCAGGGACAGGGACTGTCGTGCCCATCTCAGGGGCATATTGGTCGCCCTGCCCCACGGCAATGTGGTGTAATGCATGCAGGTGTCGGGGTCCTGATCCACACTCCATCCTTACCTGAGAGTGAGATATCACACCTCTGGGTGAGGTGCAATACCTCTGTAGCAACCAAGCCCTCGGGGTGCTACAGTTCCATTAATCTTCAGCCTAGGTGATGTATTGCGATACAGGGCTGTGATTTTGGCTATAAAAGGGTCCCCTAGACCCCTACCCCAAGCTTTTTAAGAGAATAATATATGGCGTGCCAGGAGACTCTATGGAATGCTTTCTCAGCATCCAATGAGAGTATCTAATTACAAATTTTTAACTGCATCTAGCCCAGGAAATACTTTGTACCTAGTAGCAGTGTCTGCTAGTCAGCGGATTATTCCAGCTGTTAAGCAAGCTACACCACCTGTAGTTTGAGCACTTCATTTTTTCAAAGGAAATGCTTCGGGACCCCGGGATACTCAGTGAAGAGCATCAGGAGGCACCCCAAGGCATAGGGGCTGGGACTGGCAGTAGGACTCCTAGTGGTGGACCGCCGAGCTCGATCCTTATAAAAGCTTTTCGACGAACAGTTCGGCGAACAAACGGGTGTTCGACGAGCCGAACCGAACTCGAACACTATGGGGGTGGCTCAACACTACTGTGGAGTAGTTGGATGCATGTGATGGAGCATTGTCCTGCATGAAAATCATGTTTTTCTTGAACGATACCGACTTCTTCCTGTACCACTGCTTGAAGAAGTTGTCTTCCAGAAACTGGCAGTAGGTCTGGGAGTTGAGCTTCACTCCATTCTCAACCCGAAAAGGTCCCACAAGTTCATCTTTGATGATACCAGCCCATACCAGTACTCCACCTCCACCTTGCTGGCGTCTGAGTCGGAGTGGAGCTCTCTGCCCTTTACTGATCCAGCTTCTGGCCCATCCATCTGGCCCATCAAGAGTCACTCTCATTTCATCAGTCCATAAAACCTTTGAAAAATCAGTCTTAAGATATTTCTTGGCCCATTCTTGACGTTTTATCTTATGTTTCTTGTTCAAAAGTGGTCGTTTTTCAGCCTTCCTTACCTTGGCCATGTCCCTGAGTATCGCACACCTTGTGCTTTTTGATAATCCAGTAATGTTGCTGCTCTGAAATATGGTAAAACTTGTGGCGAATGGCATCTTGGCAGCTTCACGCTTGATTTTCCTTAATTCATGGGTAGCTATTTTACGCCTTTTTTGGCCAACACGCTTCTTGCGACCCTGTTGGCTATTTGCCATGAAATGCTTGATTGTTTGGTGATCACGCTTCAAAAGTTTGGAAATTTCAAGACTGCTGCATCCCTCTGCAAGACATCTCACAATTTTGGACTTTTCAGAGCCCGTCAAATCTCTCTTCTGACCCATTTTGCCAAAGGAAAGGAAGTTGCCTAATAATTAAGCACACCTTATATAGGGTGTTGATGTCATTAGTCAACACCCCTTCTCATTACAGAGATGCACATCACCAGATTTACTTAATTGGTAGTTGGCTGTCAAGCCAATGCAGCTGGGAGTAGGACAACATGTATAAAAAGTATCAAAGTGATCAAAATACGCATTTGCCTAATAATTCTGCACGCGGTGTATATGGCTTGCCTGTCTATGATGCACAATCCTAACTTTCAGGCTTCTTAATTACTAGAAAAATTAGGACACAGGGAATTGAAATGTCGATATGATTTGCAATTACAGTGTGTGAGGATTAAAATAATAATGCTGACTATGGTGACTGTGACTATGTTGCACTGTCAGTGTGACCATGAATTGATTGATTTTCAGCGTAGCACAGATTAATCAATTCACAGTCACATTGACTACCACACTTGAACCTTTGGATTATTGTTGATAGACTGACTATCACTCCTATCTTCAATATGCTTCACTAGTACAGTGGTACAACCAAATCCAGTTTTGGCCTTTTACTATTTTCTAAGTATAATGAGTAGTGTTGAGCGAACATGCTCGACACTGCTCGGTACTCGCCGGACATCACGCTACTCGGTATGTTCGGCGAGCACCGAGCATTTCCGGGTTACTCGGGCGGGAGCTCGGGTCTCTGCCCTGCATGTTTGGCACTCTTTACAGAGCCAATGAACATACAGGGATTGCCAGCCAGTCACTGTAATGCTGCAGCCATGTTGGTTGTGGGCATTACAGTGATTGGCTGGCCGCACAGCGTCACCTCGAGTATTTAAAACCGGGCGCCGCCATCTTGGACACAGTCGCTCTGGATTAGACAGTGTAGGGACAGCGCTGCTGATTTAGGGAGAGATATAAACTGCGAAATAGTTAGTGTAGGGTCTGTAAAGGCTGCCAGAACAAACAAACAGTCCTTTTCAGGACTAATATCCATCCCAGATACAAGGCAGGCTGTATAGGAGACACAGTGGTTATACCAGCAAACGCTGCATTACAGTCCTGTGTGCTCCTGTTGCTGAAATTGCTGGACTTAGCACCAAGTGTCGGGGGCCAGGAAAAATCCTTTTTTTTCATCTAAATCCTCCTTTTTTTTTCCTCCTTCACACTGTACAAATACCCTTCTTATTAACCTTTTGGTGTGTCCCCCCCCCCAAAAAAAAAAGCGTGTCTCTGATTTTTCAGACACAAATATAGCTGTTGAAAATAGTCTGGTGTAGGCTAGAGAAACAGAAGTGTTGTTTTGCACTTCCACGGTTCAAACCTCTGTATTATCCATTTTGGGCCATTTGTATCTAAAAAAAAAACAGTTTGAGTGTGTCACTCACTGTTCAGCCGCAAATCTATATGTTTAAAAAAGTCTGGTATACCCCAGTAAACAATAACTGTGGTTTTGCCATCCCACGGTAAAAAATCTCTATTATTCAGGTTTTGGTATATTTTCCGTAAAGAAAAATAGTAGTGTCTCCTGACTGTTGTGACACAAAAATAAATCTGTTGAAAATAGTCTTGTGTAGGCCCGACATCCCAGTGTGGTTTCGCAGTTCCACGTGTCAAATCGCTGTACTATCCAGTTTTAGGCCTTTGGTATCTAAAAAAAAAGCAGTTTGAGTGTGTTGCTCACTGTTCAGTCGCAAATATCTCTATTTAAAAAAGTGTGGTATACCCCAGTAAACAATAACTGTGGTTTTGCCATCCCACGGTAAAAAATCTCTATTATTCAGCTTTTGGTAGTTTTTTCCGTAAAGAAAAACAGTAGTGTCTCCTGACTGTTGTGACACAAAAATATATCTGTTGAAAATAGTCTTGTGTAGGCCCGACATCCCAGTGTGGTTTCGCAGTTCCACGGGTCAAATCGCTGTTCTATCCAGTTTTGGGCCTTTGGTATCTAAAAAAAAGCAGTTTGAGTGTGTCGCTCACTGTTCAGCCGCAAATATCTCTATTTAAAAAAGTGTGGTATACCCCAGTAAACAATAACTGTGGTTTTACCATCCCACAGTAAAAAATCTCTATTATTCAGCTTTTGGTAGTTTTTTCCATAAAGAAAAACAGTAGTGTCTCCTGACTGTTGTGACACAAAAATATATCTGTTGAAAATAATCTTGTGTAGGCCCGACATCCCAGTGTGGTTTCGCAGTTCCACGGGTCAAATCGCTGTTCTATCCAGTTTTGGGCCTTTGGTATCTAAAAAAAAGCAGTTTGAGTGTGTCGCTCACTGTTCAGCCGCAAATATCTCTATTTAAAAAAGTGTGGTATACCCCAGTAAACAATAACTGTGGTTTTACCATCCCACAGTAAAAAATCTCTATTATTCAGCTTTTGGTAGTTTTTTCCATAAAGAAAAACAGTAGTGTCTCCTGACTGTTGTGACACAAAAATATATCTGTTGAAAATAGTCTTGTGTAGGCCCGACATCCCAGTGTGGTTTCGCAGTTCCACCGGTCAAATCGCTGTACTATAGAGTTTTGGGCCTTTGGTATCTAAAAAAAAAGCGGTTTGAGTGTGTCGCTCACTGTTCAGCTGCAAATATCTCTATTTAAAAAAGTGTGGTATACCCCAGTAAACAATAACTGTGGTTTTCCTCTTCCACGGTTCTAATCTACTCTTTATTACGCTTTTTACATTGATAGTGCAAGTGTAAGCTATTTTACTTCATTTACAATGGGCAAGGCGCGTGGCAAGGGACGTGGAAGTGGACGTTCTGGTGATGGTTCATGCAGAGGACGGGGCCGTGGCCAAGGTGAAAATGTGCCACAACCAACAGCCACATATTCTCGCTCCTACTTCTTGACCGAATTACTAGGGAAGCACAGAACAACACCAGTATTGAGAACTGATCAGTGTGAACAGGTTATTAAATGGATAGCAGATAATACTTCCAGTTACCTGGGCACCACCACCTCCGGTCTGTCTTCCACAGGGTCAACTCTTAGTAGCCGTGAGTCTCAACCGCATACTCCTCCTCACCCTGATGCTCCTTCCTCCCACCATGCCGAGTGTCGTCAGACAGCTAGTGATCCCACACTTGGACACTCTGAAGAGCTGTTCACTGGTCCATTTCCATATTTGGGCCCCTCGCCTGATATGCTTGAAGTGGTGGAAGAGGAGATCCCATGTTGCGATGCCTAAATATTTGAACAGCCACGGCCACAGGAAGTCGACGTTGGCAATCTGTCACAAGAGGTGGACGATGATGAGACACAATTGCCAGGAAGTGAGGAGGAGGATCATGGTGCGCAAGTGGAAGAGGAGGAGGTGGTGGATGATCTAGTAACTGACCCAACGTGGAAGGAGGACATGCAGAGTGAGGCCAGCAGCACACAGGGGGAGGGCGGCAGAGTACCCCAACAGGCAGGAAGAAGCAGTGTGGTGGCCGCAGACAGAAGGCAGGCAACCGTTCCCCGTAACACCAACACGAGGGACGTTGCCAGTACAAGCGGTAGGTCTTCCAGAGTCTGGAATTTTGTTAAAGACTCTGCTGATAACCCCAAAAAGGCCATATGTTCCACCTGCCATGCCAGCATCAGCAGGGGTGACAAAACTACCAGCCTGACCACCACCAGCATGATCAGGCACATGGCAGCAAAGCACCCGACTTGGTGGGGCGAAACCCAGGGTCCACGACCAGTGTCAGCGGGTGTCACCACTGCTTCTTCCACTGTTGTGCGTGCAATAGAACCCCCTGTTGTGTGTGCAAGGCAATCCCCTGTCCATACTGCATGTAAAGATGCCCCCTCCTCTCAGTCTTCACTTGTTATGGCAGTTTCTCAAGAAACAGCATCAACGTCCACGTCCACGTCCCACCGCAGCGTTCAACTGTCCATATCCCAGACCTTTGAACGAAAGCGGAAATTCGCAGCTAACGCCCCACAGGCCACAGTCCTAAATTCGCACATTTCACGACTGCTTGCGTTGGAAATGCTGCCTTTTAGGCTGGTGGAGACGGAATCCTTCCGCAATCTTATGGCGGTGGCCGTCCCTCGGTAGGTAGCCGACACTATTTTGCCCGGTGTGCCATCCCCGCACTACACAAGCACGTGTCCCAAAGCATCTGCCGTGCCCTCAACAACGCAGTTACTGGGAGAGTCCACCTGACAACGGACACGTGGACAAGTGCTTGTGGCCATGGACGGTACATCTCTCTGACGGCACACTGGGTAAACATAGTGGAAGCCGGGACCCAGTCGGACCTTGGGACGGAACACATCCTCCCCACACCGAGGATTGCGGGTCAGTCAGAGTTGCCCCCACAGTGTACAGCTCCTGCGCATCCTCCTCCTCCTCCTCCTCCTCATGTTCAGCCTCCATCTCAGATATCACCACATCAGTTACAAGCTGGAAGCATTGCAGTACTGCCTCCGCCAAGCGACAACACGCTGTGCTGAAACTCATAAGCTTAGGTGATAAACCTCACACTGCTTGTGAATTGTGGACAGCTGTGAAAGAGCAGGCAGATCTGTGGCTGAGACCGCTGAACCTACATCCCGGCATGGTCGTGTGTGACAATGGCCGTAACCTGGTGGCGGCTCTGAGGCGAGGTGAGATCACACACGTACCATGCCTGGCTCATTTGCTTAACCTCGTGGTTCAGCGGTTTCTTAAATCGTACCCCAAGTTGCCAGATCTGCTCGTGAAAGTACGCCGCCTGTCAGCTCATTTTCGCAAGTCGGCTACAGCTTCCGCCGCCCTTGCTGTGTTGCAGCAGCGTTTGCAGCTTCCGGCACACCGACTGGTGTGTGATGTCCCCACACGTTGGAACTCTACCCTCCACATGTTGCAAAGGATTTGTGAGCAGAAGAGAGCAGTTGTGGAGTACCAGCTGCAACAAGGCCGTCGATATTCAGGTCAGACTCCACACATAAGACCTCAGGAGTGGACCTGGATGTCTGACATATGTACCATCCTGACAAACTTTGAGGAGGCCACCAAGATGGTGAGTGGCGATGACGCCATCATTAGTGTCAGCATCCCACTTGTCTGTCTTTTGCAACGCTCTCTGCAGAGAATTAAAGAGGAGGCATTGCAGCCAGAGTATGATGAGATGGATCAAGAAGCCGTAGCGGGCGATTACACACAGCCCAGCCTCATCTCATCCCAACGTGCATTGGGGGACAATGAGGGAGAGGAGGAGGAGGAGGAGGAAGAACAGGAGCTGCTATCATGCGTTGTAGACGGTAGTACCTGTACAAGTGTCATACCGTCGGTTAAGCGTGGGTGGCCTGAGGACAGGGGGGAGGAGGAAGAGGAGGAGGAGGAGAGCATGGTCAGTCGTCATCTTGGTGAGGACACGGAAATCTTGCCCGTTACCAGTCTGGCACGCATGGCTGACTTTAAGTTACGCTGCCTTAACCGTGACCCTCGCGTTGTCAAATTGTTGGGTGACAGTCATTACTGGTTGGTGAAACTTGTAGACCCCCGCTACAAGGAGAACTTTCACTCTCTTATTCCTGAGGTGGAGAGGTCTACAAAAATGGGGCAGTACCAGAAGGCCATTGCTGCAGAACTCTTAAAAAAATTCCCATCTGAACACGCCAGCAGCAGAGGTCACAGTTCGTTGCCCAACCAAGGCGTACAGGCGAGAGAGATACAACTGCAATCCAGCAGAGGCAGGGGAACACTGTCAACGTTCTGGGACAGTTTTCTGACACCCGCCCAGCTTACAGGCCTTGAGGCGCAGGGTACTCTCACAAGGAGTGGAAAGTTTCAAAAGATGGTGAGGGAGTACCTTGTCGACCGTACCAGCATCCTCCGTGATTCCTCTGTGCCTTTTAATTATTGGGTATCCAAGCTGGACACTTGGAATGAACGCGCTCTGTACGCCTTGGAGGTCCTGGCCTGCCCTGCCGCTAGCGTGTTATCGGAGCGTGTTTTTAGTGCCGCTGGGGGAATTATAACTGATAAGCGCACTCGCCTGTCAACTGACAATGCTGACAAGCTGACCCTTATCAAAATGAACAAGGGCTGGATTGGGCCAGACTTCTCATCACCACCAAATGACAGCAGAGTAACATAAAGTCAAATCCACTGTGTTATTTCGACAGGTGTATTCACATGCACCCCTTCACACCCACACATGGGTATACGCTTCCTCGTTTCGGCTGTTTTATCTTCTTCTCCTTATCCTCAGCCTCCACCACCACTATACCACCAGGGTGCCCGCATTGCAAGTTCCTCCGTCCTTATTTTTGGCAGCTTTTGCTTGCAAGGCATAAGCAAATACTATGGGACACCCACTCCCCAATAATGGGACTTATGTTTGTAATATGCTGTACTGCATGGCTCTTGTAAGGGGCATTGCAAGTTGCTCCGTCCTAATTTTTGGCAGCTTTTGCTTGGAAAGAATAAGCAAATACTATGGTAGACACACTCCCCAATAATGGGACTTATGTTTGTAATATGCTGTACTGCATGGCTCTTGTAAGGGGCATTGCAAGTTGCTCCATCCTAATTTTTGGCAGCTTTTGCTTGCAAGGCATAAGCAAATACTATGGGAGACCCACTCCCCTATAATGGGACTTATGTTTGTAATATGCTGTACTGCATGTGACGCACCCCCGGGGCCGTGTGTACACGTGTGTGGGATACCCGGTGCCGGGTCTCTGGGGTCTGTAGTCTCCGTGGTGGTGACCCGGTCCCGTGGCTCAGGCTGGTCAAACAAGTGGCAGTCTTTCTTAGGTTTTGAGGTTAATTGTCCGACTGCGCCACCCGTGGATTGCGGTCAGGGAGTACCACCGCTGTGAGGCAGACCGCTGAGGCTGGTGTTGTGTGCGCAGCATAGAATGGGATAACTCCCCATGGGAGGAGTATAGCCTCAGGGCAGTGAGTGTGGATGATGGGGGTGATGGTGCACGAGCGCAGCAGGAACGACTCAGTCTTTCCAGTGCAGTTCAGGGTCTTTACTGATGATTATAAGGTAGACCCTCCCGGGAATACTGGCTAGCATAAGAGGCCTGGTCAGTCTGTGAGAAAGCAGGAGTTCCCCTGGCCAGGTGGAGTTGTAGGCCTCCCCGTCTGTCTGCACTCTTCCTGGCTACCTTGCTGTAAGCGGGTAGAAGTAGCCCACGTCCCTGAGTGTACCGTGTAGTGCTCACCCGTATGGATGGTGACTTGGGGCCTTCTGTTAGCCTCCGCTCCACGACGGCGGTGCTGGTCCCTTGCTTGTGACTGAGTCTCCGGGCTTCTATGGCCAGAGGACCTGAAATCCCCTGCCGGCTGGTTTCTGCTGCTGGATATATAAGTCCTCACAGCCTCAGACTCCTGTGTCCGGTTCCTATTGTCTTCTGCCAGGGCGAGCTCTGCTCAGCTTCAAGCCCCTGGTCTTTAGCTCCTAGCTCCTACAGAGCTCCTTGCTGTTACTTTCCCTTGCTCTCTCTCTGACTCTGACTGTTCTCTGTCCTCTGACTCACTCAACCCCGCCCCAGATACAGTTTATAAGGGCAGAATTCTCCCCTCCCAGGACTGGGGCAGGAGGATGTTGCATGTTTAAGGGATCCTGACCAGGAAACCTCCCACTTGCTCTCCGACGTAATATCTCTATTACTGTGGTGACCAGACTCCTGGGGTGCCACACATGGCTCTTGTAAGGGGCATTGCAGTTCCTCATAATTTTTGGAAAGCCTTCCATTCACTGCTTAGGCCAACAGTGCACAGGAGACCCAGTTGCTATAAATGGAAAAAAAGGTTTAGTTAATGCCCTCTGACCTCCATGTCATTTCCAAGGGGCATTGGAGTGCCTCGAAATTTTTGGTAGGCATTGCACTCACTGTATGCCCTATAACTGTGTAGCCGAACCGCTCCTTTTGTTACAGAAACATATCCTACAAGACATATCTGGTTGACTGGCCTGATATTAATGTGAATGGTTCCTGTTCCTCCTGCTCTTTCTCCTTTGCCACTACCTCATCCATCATTTATCACCTGAAGCTTTGTTTTAGCGGGAGTCATAGAACTTGGATAGTAGCAGGAAAACATCCAGCAATGCTAGGAGGAGGTAGGATATGCGCCAAAATGCTGACCACCTCAGGCCTAGCCGCTACTACATACATGCGCTTGCATTACAACAAAACAAAGCAGATGCTAACTTCTATCATCCTCATCATGCTCCTCACCTTGGCACTCTCAACTCCCCTGATGGAAAAGCCAGGGCCCACCGGAGGAGTCTGATAGTCCGGTGGGCTCCGCCAATGCTGCCCTAAAGCAGGCCAGGCTAAGAAAAGTGTGGGAAAAATTACTGGGACAAATAGGGGTGGCTTGGGACCGAGTATGGACACCCGGCCACCCCCTGGAGGCTGGGGAGCAAGCGGGGACACCCGGCCACCAGGCGGCTGGGGACTGAGTATAGATACCAGGCTGCCGACACAGCCATGGCGTGGTGGCCAGATTCTGCATCCACAGGGGCCCAATTTAAAGTGCAAGCAAGCAAGCAGTATGGTATTGCAGCCTGGGGGTGGGTGGGTGGCAGGCTGCATACTTGCGCTTGCATTGCAAGGAATGGGAGAGGTACAATTGAACACTGCCCTGGGACAAGGACTTGAATGGGGATAGTTGCAAGTCTGCAACGACAGGTGCAAGGTGGGAGGCATCTTCGCATGTACCATGAACAGGGGTTTGGCATGCACACACTACAGCGGAATAGGCTCTCCTTCCCACTAAATGCACTGGGGAGGGCACAGGTAATGTTTTGGTATACGCACTTAATCTTATGTATAAGGCACACCAGGACAAATAGGGGCGGCTGGGGACTGAGTATGGATACCTCGCTGCCGAAGCAGCCATGAGGTAGTGGCCAGCTTCGGCCTCCTCCAAACTAAAAGGCCCCATTTCAAGTGCAAGCTAGCAGTATGGAATTGCAGTCTGGGGGTGGGTGGGTGGCAGGCTGCACACTTACATTTGCATTAAAAGAAAACATAGCATATGCTAACTTCTGTCATCATCATCATGCTCCTCACCTTGGCACTCTCAACTCCACCGATGGAGAAGTCAAGGCCCACCGGAGGAGTCTGGTTTTCTGGTGGGCTCGTCCAATGCTGCCTAAAGCAGGCCGGGCTAAGAAAAGTGTGTGGGGGGATGTTCCAAGGAGAAATAGGGGCGGCTGGGGACCGTTTATGGACACCTGGCTGCCCCCAGGCGGCTGGGGATCGTGTGTGGACACCCGGCCACGGGGCGGCTGGCGACCGAGTATGGACACCCGGCCGCCGGGCGGCTGGGGACTGAGTATGGATTCCAGGCCGCCAACACAGCCATGACGTGGTGACCAGATTCCGCCTCCACATGCCTAAAAGACCCAATTTCAAGTTCAAACAAGCAGTATGGTATTGCAGCCTGGGGGTGGGTGGGTGGCAGGCTGCATACTTGCGCTTGTATTGCAAGGAATGGGGGAGGTACAATTGAACACTGCTCTGGGACTAGAACTTGCATGGGGATAGTTGCAAGTCTACGTCTTCTTATGCGGCAAGGATCACTTATGATGGGCACACTTTTAGACAGTGACCTGGGAGTCAGAGATGCTTCCAGGGGTCTTCCTCATGCTGTTCCCATGTCTTTTCAGCACTTTATGCATGTGTCACACAGCACATGGCCAGATAAGTTTGTAAAATGTTAAAATGACATTTCCCGGTGAATGCATTTGTCATAGTTGAAAGCAATACAAAAGTGCAAAAACGCATAAAAAATGCTACTTGTGAACATAGCCGAATGTGTGGAGGAGTATTTTTGTTTTTGGTCATTTATTTTAACTTATACACAAGTCTTTTCCCTGGAAAGGATGTTCCTTAACATATTTCACAGGAAAAAAGTTTCACTTTCGTTTTTGAACGTTTTATTGTGAGCCCGTAAAAGTGGCTTAATACCTCTGACCACGTTGTTGACAGCAGTGACCTGGGGGTCAGAAATGCTTCCTGGGGCGATCCCCATGCCGTCCCCATGTCATTTGAGCACTGTCACTATCGTTTTGGGCACTTGTTAGGCTTTTAAAGACTGCCGGGGGTGCCACCGCAAAAATGCTCGAGTTTCCCATAGACTAACATTGGGCTCGTTGCTCGGGTCGAGCACCCGAGTATCACGGCGAGCTCGGCCCGAGCTTCGAGCACCCAAGCATTTTAGTGCTCGCTCAACACTAATAATGAGCTGTGCATCCGGACCTCCTATGCCTTCACTGCAAAAGCATGATATGGTGCTGCTTTGCTGGCCCTCATCTTTTATACTGTCTGTGATAGCCCCCCTTCATTGGCTGTGCTAAACCATGTGATGTGACAGCTGCAGGATGTTATAAGGAAGTCCTCCAGGCTGCTCCTGACATCATTAGTCTTGTCTGTGTCTTTTCAGCAATGCGTGAAATGGTACCAGGCATTTTCAGGGGGACAACCAGTAGGAATCAAATAGCAAAACTCTTCGTATTTGTGAGGACCTGCGAATTATTCTTTGTAGATCGAGCTAATCATATCATCTCAAATTGATGGTTTCAAAAAGATTTGGAGCTTGTTTTAGTAAAAAATAATAAATACTTGTGTAAATTGTCTGAATATTTGATCCAGTGCATCAACAATTGAAATCTGGTGGGAAAGATGATCTCTTTTGGGTGGACTAGATCAGTGGTGGTGAACCTATGGCACACGTGCCATAGGGTTCATGCAGAACCCTCCTGGTGGGCACCCGTGCTATTTCCTCAGCACTGCCACCGCCACCACTCTACTCAGCCCGCGCACCATCCCCCTATCACTAGAGCCGCGGCCTGATGGGTGCCGGGCGTGCGGCCTCATGGGAGCCGGTCACGTGGCCTGAAGAGAGTGGCTGTGATACTAGTGAAGCACTGAAGAGGGTAAGGAGATGATGAAAGTGCTGACAGATAGGACTGTAATATGTTAAATCCAGATCAGCGTTGGAACGGGCAGAGGTGAGTAGTTATTATTATAATTTAAATCTGGGGCCATTATACGGCGTGGAGCACCATGTGGGGCCCATTACATGGTGTGGAGCACCATGTGGGGCCCATTACACGGAGTGGAGCACCATGTGGGGCCCGTTGCACTGCCTGAAGCACCATGTGGGGCCCGTTGCGCTGCATGTAGCTCTATTCTATGTGGGGCCCATTGCTCTGCAAGTAGGACTATGTGGGGCCCGTTGCTCTGTGTGGAGGGCTATGTGGGGCCCAATGCACTATGTGGAGTGCAATGTGGGGCCCATTGCGCTATGTGGGGCCCATTGCGCTGTGTGGAGCTCTATATGAGGCCCATTGCTCTGCGTGGAGCACTATGTGGGGCCCGTTGCTCTGCATGGAGCGCTATGTGGGGCCTGTTGCTCTGCATAGAGAGCTATGTGGGGCCCGTTGCTCTGTGTGGAGCTCTATGTGGGGCCCGTTGCTCTGTGTGGAGCTCTATGTTGGGCCCGTTGCTCTGTGTGGAGGCCTATGTGGGCCCATTGCTCTGCGTGGAGCACTATGTGGGGCCCGTTTCTCTGCATGGAGTACTATGTGGGACCTGTTGCTCTGTGTGGAGCGCTATGTGGGGCCTGTTGCTCTGTGTGGAGCACTATGTGAGGCCCGTTGCTCTGTGTGGAGCTGTATGTGGGGCCTTTGCTCTGTATGGAGGGCTATGTGGGGCCAGTTGCTGTGTGTGGAGGGCTATGTTGGGCCCGTTGCGCTGTGTGGAATGCTATGTGAGGCCCGTTGTGCTGTGTGGAGTGCTTTGTGGGGCCTGTTGCACTGTGTGGAGCACTATGTGGGACCCTTTGTGCTGTATGGAGGGCTGTGGGGGGGATTACAGTTGGAGAATCATACTGTGATGGGGGTCACCATTGTTTTTTGGGGGGATTGAGAGAGAGGGGTACAGTAGGGTCATCATACTGTGCGTGATGAGGAATTCATTGTGGGGTGTCATACTGTGTTTGGGGACAGTTTTGCTTGCATCATACTTTATTATCTGTATTATTCAAGGTTTTTTATCCTTTGTTATTACATATTTAAATTGGGCCATATGCTTTTTACTGCTTTTACACAACATATTATATTATTAAACTATAATTCCAAAAGTTAATTGTTTTATTTGATAAGAAAAACTTCCTCAATTGTATACTTTTTTTTCACAAATATCACGGTTGACTTTGTCCAAGCTTTTAACTTTAGCCCTCGTGTATTTGAGTTTGATATCCCTATCTTAAAGGGTTATTCTCATCAAGATTAAAGGTTACAATTGAAAGAGATTGTGAAAACAAACAACTTTGCAATTTTACTTTTGATTAAAAATCCTCTGCAATCGGTGGCTAGTATCTTAGGCTTGGAGTGCAGTGCTTACAAGCTCTCTGCTATAGACTTTATAGCGCGCTAATGTATGAGTTGTTTTTCTAAACTAAAACCTCAGTATTCAGGTTAAATTGCCATGTTAGCATAAATAAATGGGTTTTGGATTGCAGTTTGGGCACTCGGTCTCCAAAAGGTTCGCCGTCACTGGACTATATCATACATTGTGGTTCTGAACGTGTCCCTTCCATTTGTTCTTTCCCATCTCTGATTTTTTATACAAGTATAAGTAAAATAAAAAAATAAAATAAATGGACATCAGTTCTGTATGGAAGTGTGGTTAATGGGCTACAATAGTGTACTAAAAATTACCTACATGTATAGAATTTCTATGCAAAAAAAAAAATTACCTACCTGCATACAAATGTGTGCTAGAAATTATCTATTGGCAATCATGCAAATTTGGTCTGAAAGTTTTCCTACTGGCCTACAATTTCTGTAATAAAATTGTTTTAGTAGTGTAAAAATGTATACTAAAAGAATTCCCTACAGACATAGAAATGTGTACTAAAACTGATCTAATATTGTGCAAATTAATGCTACTGGTTTGATGCTACAAAATGTGTAGTACACAAGGTGATTATAAGAGAGGATAGGGAGTGATGATCTAAGATAAATTATGACAGTGTTAATCACTAGCTGAAAATGGATTTTACCAGGGGGAAGGGTGTGTGATTCAAAGGCTGATGGTGGTAATGAAGTGAGGTGAGAATGGTAGGGACTGGGAGGTGATTAAAGGTAGATGATTCACCTGACAATGTGAAGAGATCACTGGGGTCATGATCTCAGGCAGATGATAGGAATGATGATGTTAAATGATCATTGGGGGTGTGAAGTTGTTAATCACATTGAGGGGTTTTCACAGATGTTGGGGTATCACAGAAAATGACAGTTGTAATTTGTGTTGTTTTTTTTTCTTTCACACAAATTACTGTTAGTATCACTGATCAGCATAAAAGCATCTACTCTAACTATTTCATTGAGCCAAATGCAGAACCTCAGGCTTGTAAATTTATCCTTCATCATTTAACCTATAACATTGCATTTGCCAGAACAGACTGACCAGTCACAAGAGTTGCCAGATTGGGACCATTCTGTTTGTTCCCTGGGCATGTAAAGGTATGTAATGTGTATTGCATTGAGCATAGGGACAGTATGAGGATAGGAAATTAGGACATAGGTATAGGATTAGGATAAAGTGTTATATATATATAGGAATGGGAAGTGCAGTAGAGGGCACACTAGGATCAGGAAATAGATAAGTTAGCATAGGAACAGTTAATGTACTCAGGAACAGACCCAGTATGGAAGGGACAGAGGTAGTTAAAAGAGTGAGGACTTCTTGATTGTAGTTAGCTAGAGATGAGAGATTAGATGAAGAAGTGATTAGGCCAGTGGGCTGAGAAGAACAGAAAAAGTACAATCTTTTGGGAGCATCACGTGGACGGTCGCCATTAACTTCAGCGGTCCTTCTCGGGGTTTCAGGGGCCTACGGCCCGAATTAGGAACAGAAGTGAGTGCCTTATTCACTTTCCAGAAGGGCTAGCCTTAGGGGAAACCTTGTCAGAAAAGCGGGTCAGAACTGATGAGAGCTGCAGAGCTAGACAGAGTATTGCAGAGGCCAGGGTTGCTGGATTAGAAAGGGATAACTCAGAAACGACTGTAACATCATACTGTACTATGAATAAGATGGAGTTTGGACTGTTCAGTAAAGTTCATTTGTTGGAAAAGAAATCAGTGTCTCCTGTGCAATGTGTGGCTAATCCTGGAACCGGAATGGAGGAGTTAGTGAAAGCTACCAGCCAAACAGTGAGTGTTATCATGTACACACACACTTCCAGTGAGATGGGATATTGCCTAGTTGTAGGGTGCCAGGGTGTGGGAGAACAGCAGCCCCTCGCCTACAACTACCGCCCTCTGCACCTTCCAGGCACTTAGTAGTTATTGGCTGCTTTTGGTAATAGCAGCCATTACCATAATATCATTATGTCACTTGCAAGGTGATATGTTAGAGTAGCCCAATACATTTTCGTAGCTTTTACAGTATGTAAACAAATACACCATACAACTTCCAGACTACCAGACATCATTTATAGTACTGGTCTCCTTTTTTGGGGCGGCATAGTAAACATTTAGGCACCCTCTGATATGCATCTTTGTAAAACACAGGCAAGGGAGCATATTAAAAATAAAAAAGATAAACAAATGAAACAAAACCTATTCTGCATATATTACAGTATTTACTGCAAAGAAAACATGTCTGCAACATTATATTTGTGATAAATGTACAGATATTCATGATGCATTGAATGAATAAAATTCACAGATGATGAGACGTTGTTCCTCACAATTCCTATCATTCCATTTTCCTGAGTCCTGCATTTCCACACAATCCTCTTCTCCTGCTTGATTTGGTTCACCCTTGTTCCAATTTGTGTAAACCAGTGAATCACCATTTGCATATTTAAATGTGCCTTCAGTCAGCATGTCAGTTATTCCTAGATATGCGGAAACTCCATACTTGGCACGAAGAGAAAGCATAGATTGGTTCTCATCATCACTTTGCGGTGAAGCCAGTTGACCTCCTGCACTGGTACAAATTGTTTTGGCAACATCATAAGTGGCTTTGGTGCCATCTGAAACATAGATCTTGTCACCAGATTGTTTTAAACCTATAAAAAATGCAAAAGCTGAAATAGAGAAAAAAAAGCATATTCAATAAAAACTGTCAATCAACAAACACCAAAAGGAAAACATACCAGCTCTTTAGCATAGGTATCTAGACAAATTTCTGCAGTATTGGGACAGTGGGAACATTGAAAATCTCAGCTGATACGTCCTAGCAGTGCATCAGGTAGCTAAATGTACTGCTCTATTTCATAGATCTCTCATATCTCTCTATCTTAAATGCCCTGTATAAGACGCTGAGGATAGTTTTACAAATGTCAAAGTGAGTGTCCTCAACATGCAGTATATGGCTATGGGTAACCAGACTGCTGGTGTGACAAACAGCCTGTTTAATCAGATATTATAGAGAAATACCTTTTATGTTTTCTAAAATAAAAGAGGTTCCAAATTTTACACTTCTTTATGATTAGGAATAGCGTTGCCCTGTCTATGTCTGATTGGATCAAGAAACTAAGAAAGCAAAAGACATAATGACGATCAACTCGTCTGTCACTATCTGCCCTATCAACTTTGCATGTTGCTTTCTTTGGCTAATAAGTTGAGCAGATACATAGTAACATAGTAATATACTGTAGGTTGAATAAAGATTTAGATCCACCAAGTTCAACCTTCCTCCCCCAATTGTACTCCCTACTCTAACATTACACTAACTTGCTATCTAACTGGGACTAGGCCTCATAATGTATTATTATTACCATTTTATTATTGCTGCTCTTTTACATTTAAAAATGAACCCTTTTATAATTTTTAAATTAGTTTTATATTAGGTATTACTATTGTGATTCTATTGAGAGTGTTACTAAAATCCCTATGCCTAAATATATTGATCCAGAAGAAGGCAAAAACCCCAGGACACCTTCAGCCAATTTCCGTCACTGGGAAAAATTCCTTCTTGACCCTTAGAAAGGCGATCAGTAATAAAACCCTGGATCAAAGCTAATTACAGCTCATGTAAAATCAGGGTTCAGGGTCTTTATTGA
The DNA here is from genome assembly GCF_046119375.1 of Phyllobates terribilis. Lineage (NCBI taxonomy): Eukaryota > Metazoa > Chordata > Amphibia > Anura > Dendrobatidae > Phyllobates > Phyllobates terribilis. Next base: position 594,468,213 of record NW_027362765.1, on the reverse strand, counting down.
TTAACCTCTCTAACCTCGAGAGGTGGTGACTAGAGGTGATCGAGCCCTTTGAAATTTAAGTATGCTGGGTTTGAATATTTTGTATAAGCTAATTGATTTGATGCAAATCTCATTAATCCAAGGTCTCTAATTACCTGGAAAAGAAGTGTAACACTCTGAGGTCTCCTAGGACTGTATTAAATGTCTTTTGAGTCGTTTATAGCAAACATGACCTTATAGTCCATGACCTTGGACCCACTGAAGCATCGGAAGGCAGCAAAACGGCCGTTGTCATTTGCACCTGTCTCCCCCGCACACCCTTTGGGGCTCCTGCCACACGTTGATATTTGACATGTCCCGTATGTAACAATGAAGGACATATTTTAAGAAGATCAGAGGAGTGCCACCTTTATTCTTTCTTTTCTGGACATTGCACATTTACTCGGCTGCTGCACCGCCGGGATAAGCTTCGAGTATTCTGTCTGAGACCAGCCAAAGTGAATAAATCATTACATACGGCATGGTGCCGACATGCTTCTCTTATTTTGTATAGTAAACATAATATTGGTAATGTCCAAGTGACCTCAATATACAGGGGCTAAAAATTAGAGTATCATCAAAATGTTAATTCATTTCAGTTCTTCAATACAAAAAGTGAAACTCATATAATAATATTCTTATTTATATAGCACCAACACACACATACAGACATTATTGGCACTGTCCCCATTGGGACTCACAATCTACATTCCCTATCAATATGTCTTAGGAGTGTGGAGGAAACCAGAGAACCCAGAGAAAACCCATGCAAACATGGGGAGAACATACAAACTCCTTACAGATGTTGTCCTTGGTGGGATTTGAACCCAGGACCCCAGTGCTGCATGGCTGCAATGCTGACCACTGAGCCACTGTGCTCCTTATACATTATATAGAGTCATTACAAACAGAGTGATCTATTTCAAATGTTTATTTCCATTAATGTTGATGATTATGGCTTACAGCCAATGAAAACAGGTCATTATCTCGGTAAGTTAGAATAATTAACAAAAAACACCAGCAAAGGCTTCCTATGCATTTAACAAGGTCCTTTAGTCTGTTTCAGTAGGCTCCACAATCATGGGGAAGACTGTTGACTTGACAGATGTCCAGAAGGCAGTCTTTGACACATTAAGTAAATGCAAAGTAAATTTTGCATTTCATTTGGAAATCAAGGTCCCAGAGTCTAGAGGAAGAGTGGAGAGGCACACAATCCAAGCTGCTTGAGGTCTAGTGTGAAGTTTCCACAATCAGTGAAGGTTTGGGGAGCCATGTCATCTGCTGGTGTAGGTCCACTGTGTTTTATCAAAACCAAAGTCAGCGCAGCCGCTTACCAGGAAATTTTAGAGCACTTCATGCTTCCTTCTGCCGACAAGCTTTTTCGAGATGGAAATTTCATTTTCCAGCAGGACTTGACACCTGTCCACACTGCCAAAAGTACCACTATCTGGTTTAAAAACAACAGTATCGCTGTGCTTGATTGGCCAGCAAACTCACTTGACCTTAATCCCATAGAGAATCTATGGGGTATTGTCAAGAGGAAAATGAGAGACACCAGACCCAACAATGCAGACGAGCTGAAGGCTGCTATCAATGTAACCTGGGCTTCCATAGCACCTCAGCGGTGCCACAGGCTGATTGCCTCCATGCCACACCGCATTGATGCAGTAATTGATGCAAAAGGAGCCCCGACCAAGTGTTGAGTGCATTTAATGAACATACATTTAAGTAGGCCAACATTTTGGATTTTAAAATAATTTTTCAAGCTGGTGTTATAAATAGTGATGGGTGAGCAATAAAATGCTCGGGTGCTCATTGCTTGGGTCGAGCACATTTGAATACTCGGGTGCTCGACCCGAGCAACGAGCCCAATGTAAGTCTATGGGAAACTCGAGCATTTTTCAGGCGGCTCCCACTGGCGGTCTGCAGATGGCCTAAAAATTGTCCAAATCGATGGGAACAGTGCTGAAATGGCATGGGAACAGCATGGGGAAGACCACTGGAGGCATTTCTGACTTCCAGATCACTACTGTCAACAACGTTGTCAGAGGTATTACGCCACTTTTACGGACTCACAATAAAAGATACTAAAACGAAACCAAAATGGAGTTTCCTGGGAAATATGTTAAGCAACATCCTTTCCAGGGTAATGACTTGTATAGAAGGCAAAATAAATAATCAAAAACAGAAATATTCCCCCACACCTTGGGCTATGTTCACACGTAACATTTTTGATGAGTTTTCATTCACCGGTAAATGTTATTTTAATATTTTACAACCTTATTTGGCCATGTAGTGTGCAAAACATGATCAGACTAGTGATGAGCGAGCATGCTCGCTACTGCTCGGTGCTTGCATGAGCATCTCACTGCTCGAGATGCTCGGCGCTCGCCGAGTATTTCCGGGGTTGCTCGGTGGGAGCTCGGGTCCACTCCCTGCATGTTTGGCGCTCTTTAGAGCGCCAATCAACATGCAGGAATTGCCTGCCACTCATTGTAATGCCGCAGCCATGGTGGTTGTGGCATTACAGTGATTGGATGGCCGCACAGCGTCATCAGCTCTATATCAGACCTGGCACCGCTGGGCTCGTCATAGTCACTCTGGAATCAGGCAGAGTAGGGTGAGGTGCTGCTTAGTGATGAGCAAGCATGCTCGCTACTGCTCGGTGCTCGCCCAAGCATCTCACTGCTTGAGATGCTTGGCGCTCGCCGAGTATTTCCGGGTTGCTGGGACGGGAACTCGGGTCCCCTTCCTGAATGTTTGGCGCTCTTTAGAGAGCCAATGAACATGCAGGGATTGCCTGCCATGCACTGTAATGCCGTAGCCATGTTGGTTGTGGTCATTACTGTGATTGGCTGGCCGCACAGCGTCATCAGGTCTATATCAGACCTGGCGCCGCCATGCTCGTCACAGTCACTCTGGATCAGACAGTGTAGGGAGAACTGATGCTGCGTCAGGGACAGATTTGATTGTATATTAGGTAGTGTAGGGAGAAAAACCGTACATTACACATATCCATCTTAACAAACAGTCCTTCTGAGGACTAATCCATCTGCAGAGATATCAGGCAGGCAGGGTGTATAGGCAGGCAGTGTATATAGCAGACTGCAGTGCATATAGCACAAGAGGCTCCATTCCAATTCTGCCTTCTGCTGCTGTTAGATATTTCTATACAAAGGCCCAGGTCTCAGGGGCCAGGAATACTTTTCTTTGGATCTTAATCCTCATTATTTGCTTAAAAAGCAATACAGAGAACACCTTTTTTTCTGTGCCATTTGCTTGTTGGCACTGCAGAATATTGCCAGGTCCTTTCCATATTAGAGCGCTAGAAATCCAGATATTTAAAACTGTGTTTTCCCCGTCACACGGATCACATATACGTTGTCAGAAAATACTGCCATTTCTGGCCTCCATTAAAAATTTCTTGCAGTGTGTCAGTGAAGCAATTCACACCAGTTTGCTGTTCAAACTAGTTACCTACAGGCCAGGTATTTAAAACTCTGTTTTCTCTGTCACACGGATCACATATACGTTCGCTCCAAGCTCAATCATTTGTAGTGAGCGTGGAAGATACTGTCCTCCATTTAAAATGGGCAAGGCACGTGGCAAGGGACGATGAACTGGACGTGATGGTGATGGTGCATGCAGAAGCCGAGGACAAGGCCGTGGGCAAGCTCAAATTATGCCACAACAAACACCCACATCTTCTTGCCCGATCTTCCTGTCCCAATTCTTAGGGGACCGCAGCACACCACTATTGAACCCAGAGCAGTGTCAAAAGGTTGTTGGTTGGATAGCGGATAATGATTCCAGTCACTTAGCCACCACCCTGTTACATAGTTACATAGTTACATAGTTTATAAGGCTGAAAAAAGACAAGCGTCCATCCAGTTCAGCCTATTTCTTGTGCACTGCAGCTATTCCGCAGCGTTGATCCAGGGGAAGGCAACAAAAAACCATGCGGTATAGGCCAATTTACATCATTGAGGAAAAATTCACTTCCCGACACCAATCTGGCAGTCAAATTAAATCCCTGGATTAATTAACTATCCCTAAGCATAAGATGTAATTTTATTGTTCTCAAGAAAGGCGTCCAGGCCTCTCTTGAACTCATTAAGTGAGTTGGACATCACCACTTCCTCTCCCAGAGAGTTCCAGAGTCTCACGGCTCTGACCGTAAAGAATCCCCTTCTATGCTGGTGCAGGAACCTCCTTTCCTCCAGACGCATAGTGTGCCCCCTCGTGTTTGTCACCATCCTTGGTATAAACAGGTCATGGGAGAGATCTCTGTACTGCCCGCTGATGTATTTATACATGTTTATGAGGTCTCCCCTAAGCCTTCTCTTTTCCAACGTAAATAGGCCTAATTTTGACAACCTCTCTGGGTATTCTAGTCCCTCCATTCCCTTTATTACCTTAGTCGCCCTCCTTTGTACCCTCTCTAGCTCCAATATGTCTTTCCTGAGCACCGGAGCCCAGAACTGTGCACAATATTCTAAGTGCGGCCTTACCTGCGCTTTATACAGAGGAAGAACAAGGTTCTCATCATATGCCCCTATTCCTCTTCTGATGCATGCCATGACTCTATTTGCCTTCGCAGCTGCTGCCTGACACTGCGCACTCCAATTTAATTTGCTATTAACCAAGACGCCCAGGTCCTTCTCCATGTCAGATTTCCCCAAAGGTTTCCCATTTAATACAGTTATATGAAAAAAGTTTGGGCACCCCTATTACTCTTAAGCTTATTGTATTTTAAAAATTGGTGTTTTTGCAACAGCTATTTCAGTTTGATATCTGTAATAACTGTTGGACACAGTAATGTTTCTACCTTGAAATGAGGTTTATTGTACTAACAGAAAATGTGCAATCTGCATTCAAACAAAATTTGACAGGTGCATAAGTATGGGCACCTCACCAGAAAAGTAACATTAATATTTAGTAGATCCTCCTTTTGCAAAAATAACAGCCTCTAGTCGCTTCCTGTAGCTTTTAATGAGTTCCTGGATCCTGGATGAAGGTATTTTTGACCATTCCTCTTTACAAAGCAATTCCAGTTCAGTTAAGTTTGATGGTCGCCGAGCATGGACTGCCCTCTTCAAATGATCCCACAGATGTTCAATGATATTCAGGTCTGGGGACTGGGATGGCCATTCCAGAACATTGTAATTGTTCCTCTGTATGAATGCCTGAGTAGATTTGGAGCGGTGTTTTGGATCATTGTCTTGCTGAAAGATTCATCCCCTGCCGTAACTTCAACTTTATCACTGATTCTTGAACATTATTGTCAAGAATCTGCTGATACTGAGTGGAATCCATGCGTCCCTCAACTTTAACAAGATTCCCGGTGCCGGCATTGGCCACACAGCCCCAAAGCATGATGGCACCTCCACCAAATTCTACTGTGGGTAGCAAGTGTTTTTCTTGGAATGCTGTGTTTTTTTGCCGCCATGCATAACGCCTTTTTGTATGACCAAACAACTCAATCTTGGTTTCATCAGTCCACAGGACCTTCTTCCAAAAAGAAATTGGCTTCTCCAAATGTGCTTTTGCTTACCTCAGCTGACTCTGTTTGTGGCGTGCTTGCAGAAACGGCTTCTTTCGCATCACTCTCCCATACAGCTTCTCCTTGTGCAAAGTGCGTTGTATAGTTGACCGATGCACAGTGACACCATCTGCAGCAAGTTGATGCTGCAGCTCTCTGGAGGTGGTCTGAGTATTGTCCTTGACTGATCTCACCATTCTTCTTCTCTGCCTTTCTGATGATTTTCTTGGCCTGCCACTTCTAGCCTTAACAAGAACTGTCCCTGTGTTCTTCCATTTCCTTACTATGTTCCTCACAGTGGAAACTGACAGGTTAAATCTCTGAGACAGCTTTTTGTATCCTTCCCCTGAACAACTATGTTGAATAATCTTTGTTTTCAGATCATTTGACAGTTGTTTTGAGGAGCCCATGATGCCACTCTTCAGAGGAGATTCAAACAGGAGAACAACTTGCAAGTGGCCACTTTAAGTAGCTTTTCTCATGATTGCATACACCTGGCTATGAAGTTCAAAGCTCAATGAGGTTACAAAACCCAAAAAAGTGCCTTAGTAAGTCAGTAAAAAGTAGGTAGGAGTATTTAAAACAAGAAAATGATAAGGGTGCCCATACTTATGCACCTGTCAAATTTTGTTTGAATGCAGATTGCACATTTTCTGTTAGTACAATAAACCTAATTTCAAGGCAGAAACATTACTGTGTCAAACAGTTATTATATATATCAAACTGAAATAGCTGTTGCAAAAACACCAATTTTTATAAAACATTAAGCTTAAGATTAATAGGGGTGCCCAAACTTTTTCATATAACTGTATGTATGGGTGACTGCTGTTTTTCTTTCCCATGTGCATGTCTTCTACATGGTCAAGTCTCAGTATCCGTGAGTCTGGGACGCATATTCCTCACCCTGATCCTCCTTCCTCCCACCATGCTGAGTGCATGGAGACAACTGATCCCACACTTGGACACTCTGAAGAGCGGTTCACTTTTCCATTTATAGATTCGCCCGGTCCACTTGAAGCGGGGCAAGAGGAGATCGCGTGTAGCGATGCCCAAATATTTGAGCAGCCACGGTCACACGAAGGCGACAGTGGGAAAGTGTCACAAGAGGTGGACGATGATGAGACACAATTGCCAGAAAGTCAGGAGGAGGACCAGGGTGCGGAAGTGGAAGACGAGGTGGTGGATGATATAGTAACTGACCCAACCTGGCAGGAGGACATGCAGAACGAGGACAGCAGCACTCAGGGGGAGGGAGGCAGAGCACCCCAACAGGCAGGAAGAAGCAGTGTGGTGGCCACAGACAGAAGGCAGGCAACCGTTCCCCGTAACACCAACACGAAGGAAGTTGCCTGTACAAGTGTTAGGTCTTCCCGAGTCTGAATGTTTTTTAAAGACTCTGCCAATAACCCCAAAAAAGCCATTTGCACCACCTGCCAGGTCAGCATCAGCAGGGGTGGAAAAACGACCAGCCTGACCACCACCAGCATGATCAGGCACATGGCCGCAAAGCACCCGACTTTGTGGGCTGAACCCCAGGGTCCAGGAACAATGTCCGCAGGTGGCGCTATTGCTTCTTCCGCTGTTGTGCATGCAAGCCAATCCCCTGTCCATGGTGTATGCGAACATGCCTCCTGCCCTGCACCTGTCATTGCACACACTCAAGTAGCAGCATCAGGAAGCACATCCATGCCCTTGTACCAGCGCAGCGTTCAGTTGTCCATACTCCACTCCTTGAAACAGAAGCTCAAATATGCAGCCAACGCCCCACAGGCCACACTAATAAATTCTCACATTTCACGACTGCTTGCGCTCGAAATGTTGCCTTTTAGGCTTGTGGAGATGGAAGCATTCCGCAACCTGATGGCGGCGGCCGTCCCTCGGTACTCGGTCCCCAGTAGCCACTATTTCTCCCAGTGTGCCGTCCCCACATTACACAAGCACGTGTCCCAAAACATTAGCCGTTCCCTCAACAATGCAGTTAGCGGGAAAGTCCACCTAACCACGGACACGTGGACAAGTGCTTGTGGATAGAATCATAGAATGGTAGAGTTGGAGGGGACCTCCTGGGTCATCTGGTCCAACCCCCTGCTCAAAGCAGGATTCACTAAATCATCTCAGACAGATGTCTGTCCAGCCTCTGTTTGAAGACGTCCTTTGAAGGGGAACTCACCACCTCTCGTGGCAGCCTGTTCCATTCATTGATCACCCTAACTGTCAAAAAGTTTTTTCTAATATCTAATCTGTGTCTCTTCCCATTCAGTTTCATCCCATTGCTTCTAGTCTTTCCTTGTGCAAATGAGAATAAAGATGATCCTTCTTCAATGTGACAGCCTGTTAGGAGGGCGGTTGCAGACAACTTTAATATAATGGAACGCAACCGACCCCGGGGTCCGCGATGCAGCCTGTTGGACTGCTGCCGAACACTTTCCGGGTGGAAAGGAAAGCAACCAACTTAAATGTAAAACCCTTCCGTGTTTCTGCACACTGGAACGGGTATAGCAAATCGCACTATCTCCGTTAGCAGCACGAGAGATAGGCGGAGAAAAACTATCTGTAGTCCTGTTACAGCACAGGGACTACAGTGGCGGCGCTAGGATGCGTGTGTGACTACGACGACGGGTACATGTGCCTCCAGCTGGCGAGCTACCGGACTGAAGGGTACTACTCCACGTGGCTGACAGGCGATAGCCGTGGATAGGACGTCAGGGTGTTAGGCGACCCATTTGGCAGAGCCAGACTGCTAAACGAAACTACCTGCCTCTATGGAACTAGCCTGCCTGACAGAAACTACTCGTGGAGCACAGTCATCCACACAATTGCATCACTGCTCAATGATCAGAGCGCGCAGCCATGTTTGTGGGCAGGCCTTTTAAAGACTAAGCCCTGCTCACCGACACGCCATTGGTGACGCCACCCGTGGACCAATCAGGGGGTGCCAGGTCATCGAGTCAGGTGGGTGCCAAACCACCAATCACGATCCGCCAGGTCACGGGCATGCTCAGTGCGGCGAATCCTGGACTTAGACTCCAAATGCCCTGTCTCCCTCTGCAACCCATGCTTAACATTGCCAGGTACCAATACACAGGAGACAATCTGTACGTCTCATGGACCAGCTAGGCGTTGGGGCTGATGACGATGCTGAGCAGCATCATCCCTGGCTGGACTGAAATGGGAGACCACATAAGGTCGTGGACCCATTTCGAATCCAGCCACAGACCGGCGCGTAACACAGCCCTTTGACATATTTGTAGACAACTATTAAGTCTCCTCTCAGTCTTCTTTTTGCAAGCTAAATATTCCCAAATCCTGTAACCGTTCCTCATAGGACATGGTTTGCCGACCGGTCACCATTCTGGACGCTCTTCTCTGAACTTGCTCCAATTTGTCGATGTCTTTTTTAAAATGTGGTGCCCAAAACTGGATGCAGTATTCCAGATGAGGTCTGACCAAAGAGGAGTAAAGTCCGATAATGACTTCACGTGATCTAGACTGTATGCTTCTGTTTATACATCCCAGAATTGTATTTGCCTTTTTTGCTGCTGCATCACACTGTTGACTCATATTCAGTCTATGATCTATTAGTATACCTAAGTCTTTTTCACATGTACTGTTGCTTAGCTCTATTCCTCCCATTTTGTATATGCTTTTTTCATTTTTATTGCCCAGATGTAGTACTTTGCATTTTTCCCTGTTAAAAACCATTCTGTTAGTTACTGCCCACTGCTCAAGTTTATGTAGGTCTTTTTGAATCCTCTCTCTCTCTTCTCTAGTGTTACGTATCCCTCCTAGCTTTGTGTCATCAGCAAATTTAATCAGTTTACCCTCAATTCCTTCATCTAAATCATTGATAAAGATGTTGAACAATACAGGTCCCAGGACAGAGCCCTGTGGTACCCCACTTGACACATTCATCCAACTGGATGTGAAACCATTTACGACCACTCTTTGAGTCCGATCACTAAGCCAGTTATGAATCCACCTAACAGTTGCCTTGTCCATTCCATGCTTGGTCATTTTTTCAATAAGGATGGTGTGAGATACTATGTCAAATGCTTTGCTAAAGTCAAGATATACTATATCTACAGCATTTCTCTGATCCACCCAGTCAGTGATTCTGTCATAGAAGGAAATTAAGTTAGTCTGACATGACTTGTTAGTTACAAACCCATGCTGACTCTGGTTAGTCACTTCATTCTTATCCAGGTACTTATGACGCACCCCCTGGGCCAGTGCTGTAGTGCGGCGCGCGTGCGCGCGGGGAATACCCGGAGCCGGATCCGATGGGGATAGTAGTCTTCGTGTGGCGGTGACCCGGTCCGTGCCCAGGGTGGTCAAACTAAGTGGCAGTTATTGGTATGATGGTATTAGTGTCCGACTACGCCACCCGTTGAATGCGGCTATGAAGCCGCCGCTGCAGGGCAGTCCGCTGAGGCCGGTGGTACGGATGTGCAGCGTGGATGGTATAACCCCCAACGGGAGGGGTATAGCCTCAGGGCAGAGGATGAGCTTGATGTTGGGAGTGATGGTGTGGATGTCCCAGCACTAATGGTGCGACAAGGAAGCACGGAGACGCGAGGGTACAGTTCAGGGTCTTTACTGATGGTACAAGGCAAATTCCCCCGGGAGTACTGGCTAGTAGTTGGGGCCTGGTTAGTCTGCGAGTAAGCCGGAGTTCCCCTGGCCAGGTGGAGTTGTAGGCCTTCCCGTTAGTCTGTACCCTTCCTGGCTACCCTGCTTTCGGCGGTTACAAGTAGCCCACGTCCCTGGGTATACCGTGTGGTGCTCACCCGTATGGATGGTGACCTGGGGCCTCCTGTTAGCCTCCGCTCCGGGATGGCGGTGCTGGTCCCTTCGTTGTGACTGAGCCTCCAGGCTTTTATGGCCAGAGGACCTGGAATCCCCTGCCGGATGGATTCTGCTGCTGGGTATATCTTAGTCCCCACAGCCTCGGACTCCTGTGTCCGGTTTTTGTACCTTCTCCCAGGGCGAGCTCTGCACAGCTCCAGCCCCTGGCGCTTCTCCTTGGCTCCTACAGAGCTCCTGATGTCTATCTGTCCCTGTTTCTGCGTGTCCAGACCAGACTCCGTCTCTGTCTGGAACTCCTCTCCCTAACCCTGCCTCAGCCCCAGTTTCTATAGGGGAAGTTCTTCCCCTCCCAGGACTGGGCAGGAGGTGTGGCATGCTTAGGATTCCTGCCCAGGAGACCTCCCACCTGCTCACAGACGTAATATTGCTATTACTGTGGAAACCAGACCCCTGGGGTGCCACATTCCCCCCTAGTGAAATTTAGTACTCCCGGACTAAACATAACAGGGTATTAACAATAACAATTAAATACATGAGATGGTCACGGCGTGTCCGTAACCGGGAAGCAATAAGGGTGTCCATTTCACCAAAGAACAGGGAGCCGTAACCAGGTAGGGGTCTGTCCTGCCCCGAGTCTTTAACAGTCTTTAGTCCATTCCTGGGTTACGCTCCAAACATATGTACAACAGAGTTCCGGTTGCTCATTGTCCATAACCTGTCAGTCCACGTAAAGAAATCTGCAACTGAAAAACATAATTAGCAACGGCTCCAACAAAACAGGTAACCATAAAATAGTTAAAGCAACTAGCCAACTTAGATTCTCCAACGTACGGGCATCTGGCCTCTGGTAACCCTAGTGGACCTACGGAGCTCACTCACTGGTCCTGCACTACAGGGTGTAGGAGGTGTTATGGGCAAGCTGGGCAGCTTTCTGCGCACTCTTTGGCTCACTAGGGGCACGGCAGGCTCACTACTAGCAGAGGGTTGATCCTCCTGTACTGCTGGTGTGGACTCTTCTGCCTCTTGGGCCGGCTGCTCTTCCAGCTCTTCCGGTTCCTCTGTAGGCACTTGCGGGGCTGGTTGGAGAAAGGTGAGGACGGGTACCATGACAGCACCGTTTACTTGTGTCCAAGACCGGGGGAAGTCTCCGAGTACAGTCCTGATCATTTCTTCCCTTTCCTCTGCGGGTAGAGGGTTTTCTTGATCTTCTTCTTCAGGGTTTTGCAGCTGCTCGGGACACTTCTTCAGGTGGTCTCTGGAGACAACGGCTGTGGTTTCTCCTCCATCCTTACTGATCACGCAAATCTTTGGGTTCTCATGGCTTGATGGCAATACGGTGTACGGGTCCTTCTCCCACTGGTCGTCCAACTTTTGAAGCCGTCTTTTCCTCTTCAAGACCTGCTCTCCAGGTACCAGGGGAACAGCGGGAGCATACTGATTATAAGCCCTCTCTTGCCTTTCTCTAGCTTGAGACAGACTTCGCTCGACGCTCTCCTGTACTTTCCGATACTGCTGCTGCCGTTCTGTATCCCAGTCTGCCTCTGGCGAGGTGTCCTCGGGCGTCAGGACTCCCATATCCAGGTCGATAGGCAGCTTACCAGGTCTCGCTCTCATTAGGTAAGCCGGGGTACAGTTGGTAGAACCTACAGGGATGTGGTTGTATAGGTCCACCAGATCAGGCAGCTTCTCAGGCCACATATTGCGTTCTTCCAGGGGCAATGTTTTCAAGAGGTCTATCACCACCTGGTTCATCTTCTCGCAGAGTCCATTGGTTTGAGGGTGATAGGGCGTTGTTCTTATCTTCGTGCAGCCATACAGGTTGCAGAACTCCTGGAAGACTTCCGCTTCGAAGGCTGGCCCTTGGTCTGTCAGCACTTGGTCCGGGTACCCGTGTGGACGGCAGAAGTGCTGCTGGAAGGCTCTAGCTGCTGTTTGAGCCGTTAAGTCCTTGACCGGGACCACCACCAGGAACCGGGAGTAATGATCTACGATTGTGAGGGCGTAGACATACCCAGATCTGCTTGGAGCCAGTTTCACATGGTCCAGGGCTACCAGTTCCAGTGGCTGTCGGGTGATGATGGGCTGCAAGGGAGTCTTCTGGCTGGCATGGTCCTTCCTTCTTAGGTGGCACGGTCCACAGTCTCTGCACCACCTCTCGATGGCTCCTCTCATGCCTACCCAGTAGAACCATTCACGCAACAAGAACTCCAGCTTCTTCCATCCGAAATGCCCCGCTCCGTTGTGGTATGCCTCCAGAATCATAGCCGTGTCTCGTCTTGGGACCACTACCTGCCAGGTTAACTCATGTGTTCGAGAGTTAACCATTCTCCGGCACAGCTTCTCCCTGTAGAGGAACAGCTTACTTTTCTCCTTCCACAGTTGCTTGGTCTCCTCTGGAGCGTCTGGGTCAAGACTGGCATCGGCCTGGGTCAGCATTTCCTTCACCAAACGGACTGCGGGATCACTGTCTTGCGTCTCCGCCCAGTTGTAGTGGGGCAAGGGATTGAACGTCACGGAGCGCCTGTCCTTCACACGGTGGGAATACAGGGTAATCCCATGACGGTGGAACGCAGGGAGCTCAACTTCTTCCAGATCTTCTGGATCTTCCCCTACATCCGGTAAGTTCGGCATTCTAGACAGGGCATCCGCGTTGGCATTTGGTCGTCCTGCCCGGTATTTGATGGTGAATTCAAAGTTGGACAGGCGGGCCATCCATCTCTGTTCCAGGGCACCGAGCCTTGCAGTGTCCAGGTGTGTCAACGGGTTGTTATCCGTGTACACAGTGAATTTGGAGGAGGCAAGGTAATGCTTGAAACGTTCGGTCACTGCCCACACTACTGCCAGGAACTCCAGCTTAAATGAACTATAATTCTCAGGGTTCCTCTCCGTGGGCCGTAGCTTTCGGCTGGCGTAAGCGATTACCCGTTCTTTCCCCTGCTGGATCTGGGACAGTACGGCTCCTAGCCCGATGTTGCTTGCGTCCGTGTGGAGGATAAAGGGCTGGCTGTAGTCTGGATATGCCAGGATTTCATCCCCCGTGAGGGCCATCTTCAGCTGGCAGAAGGACTCCTCTTCCAGCTTTTCCCACCTGAAGGGCGGCTTCTGGTTTTTGGCTTTCCGAGATTGACCTATCAGGAGGTCCTGCATAGGGGCTGCCATTTTGGTGAAACCGGGAATGAATCTTCGGTAGCAGCCTACCAACCCGAGGAACTGCCGCACTTCCTTTATGCTGGAGGGTCTTGGCCAGTCCTTAATTACGGTGATCTTATCAGGGTCGGGAGCCACTCCGTCAGCACTCACCACGTGTCCCAGGTATTGCACCTTTGGTTTCAGGAGGTGACACTTGGAGGGTTTCACCTTTAGGCCGTAGTTTGCCAGAGCTTCAAACACTTCCGCCAGGTGTTTCAGGTGATCCTCGTAGGTCTTGGAATAGACGATGACATCGTCCAGGTATAACAGGACCGTCTCGAAGTTCCGGTGTCCCAGACAGCATTCCATCAACCGTTGGAAGGTTCCTGGTGCGTTGCAGAGCCCGAACGGCATACAGTTAAATTCGCTGAGACCCATCGGGGTGGTGAATGCGGTCTTCTCCCGGTCCGCCTCTGCTACAGGAACCTGCCAGTACCCGCTAGTGAGATCCAAAGTAGAGAAGAAGTTAGCAGATTTTAACGCAGCTAAGGACTCTTCTATCCTTGGTAACGGGTACGCATCTTTGTGTGTGATACGGTTGACCTTCCTGTAGTCTACACACATTCTCATAGTGTTGTCTTTCTTTTTCACTAAGACTAGTGGAGCTGCCCAGGGGCTACAGCTGTCCCTGATTACCCCGGCCTCCTTCATGTCTCTAAGCATCCCCTTGGCGTGTTGGTAGTGTACAGGGGGTACGGGTTGGTATCTCTCCTTTATGGGAGGATGGTCTCCCGTGGGGATGTGGTGTTCTACCCCCTTTACTCGCCCGAAGTCTAACGGGTGTTTACTAAACACTCTCTCATACTCTTGAACCACCCGATAGACTCCCTGTTTCTGGTGTGAGGGAGTGGAGTCAGTACCCAAATGTAGTTGCTGACACCAGTCCTCCATTGGTTTCTTAGAGCCGTTACCTTTCTCTGGTTGAGATGGAGGCAAGGGTTCCACGGCCTGTACAGAATTCTGGTTTATGGTGAACAATTTGGCTAGCGTGGCATACCGGGGCAGGTGGACTTCTCTCTCCCCGATATTTATGATGCGAACGGGCACCCTCCCATGGCGTACATCGACCACCCCCCGTGCTGTCAAAATGGTGGGCCTACTGTCTGAGTAGACGGGTTCTACCATTGCTTGGTAGTCTCTACCTCTTAGACCAATAGCCGCCCGGCACCAAATCATCATCTCACTTTTTGGGGGCATGGCAATAGGGAACGGGTCACACATTCTCACGCTACCTATCTCACCACCAGATAGTTCCACCTGTTGCCGCTTCATCAGTGCCCGGATCTCTTTTTGGAGCACACGCTGCTGGCCGGAACTGGCGTTCTTGGCAACCTGCTGTAAAATGAGAATCACCTCTGCAAGACAATTTTCAATTACATTGGTTCCCAGGGTGATTCTAGGGTGACTCTCATGACGGTCGATGTCCACTATAATCAGTCCTTGTGCCGCTAGTTCGACTTTATCGATTTTAATGGTCACCTCCTTGAATCCCACCTGCGGCACGGGCTGACCACTGCTGGCGATGATACTCAGGTCGTCGTCTGGGTAGCGGGTTATGTCCGAATCATTCCAGTACTGCTTGAAGAGCACGTACGGGATGGTGGTGACCTGTGACCCAGTGTCTAGTAGGGCACTCATAGGAATGCCATCCAGTACCACAGACAAGATTGGACGTCCCCCTACGTATTTATCACGCCAGTTTGATGGGCCTGATGGTCTTATGCCTGGGGGTTGGTCCTCTACCCCAGGTTGTGCCCGTTTAAATGACAGTACCTTGCCACATGTCCGGGTTGATTGCAGCGGCGGCATATAGGTCGTCCGTCCTCGTTGTATCGATCGCTGGGTCTTCCTCTGGCCGGTGGGGTCCTCCTTGGTCGGCGCCACGGGATGTCCTCCGGTCCGGATGCCAGCTCGATCTTCCCTGCAGTAGAAACCTGTAAAGACTGCACAGTTCGGGTTAGCGCGGCAACGCTTTTAGTTAGCTCTTGGACCTGATGGTGCAGGTCTGTAGCCGGGTCACTGTTTAAAGCCTGCGCATCAGCACCCACAGGCCCTGCAGACAAGGGCGCCGTCTCCTGGTGATAAGTGATAGCAGGGCGCCTGTGGGTCACAGCGCCACCTGGTGCCGGTTCTCGGAGCACCCGGATGGCTCTGTCCTTGAACTGTGCAAAGTCCAGGTCAGGGTCCTGTAAGGCCATTGCCCGCAACTGGGTTCGGTGGGCATTGCACAGTAGACCCTCAATGAATTGTTCAGTCAACAGCTTATCTTCATTTCCCACGCTGTCAGGGTCTGCCTGCTTAATGGCTCTCAGGGCCTCTTGTAGGTTTAGAGCATAGTCTCTTATACTCTCATGTGCCCGTTGTTTGCACCCATAAAATCTTAGTTTTATTTCGGCTGAGGTGCGGGTGTCAAATGTGTCTTTCAGCCGGGTTAGTATGTCTCTGACAGTCCTCTTCCTCCCAGGTGGCCAGGACTTTACCTCCCTTTGGGCTGCCCCGATTAATTGGGCCACCAGGATGCTCACTTTTTGCGCCTCCGTGAGGGGATACACCTGGAAGAGGCTATCCAGCCTTTCTCTGAAGTCATTTAGGGTATGTGACTCCCCTGAGTACTGGGGTAGCCAGGCTGCCCCCGGGATATAGGGCATGGTGAAAGGCATGACCGCAGCAGCGGTGGCGCTGGCGGCGGCTGTGGCGGTGAAGCTCTCCTCCGTATCCGACATCCTCCTCCCCCCTAGTGGACCGTGGCCTACCTTGCGATGATTCTCTTCCGTAGGCCGCGGCTCCGCAGTGGATCGTCAGGGTTGAGGACCTTCCGTCGCGCTCCTGTGACGTCGGCGTCTGCTGGGCTCCTTCCAGGACCTTACGCAACGTCCGGACGTGAGGCGGGGCTTCAGTTCTCGCGGGCTTTCGGAGTCCACGCCCCTCTTCTTCCCGTGCGGCATCCCGAAGATGGCGTCCGAAGGCGGGAAGCAGCTGCGGATGGCGGGAAGAAGGCAGAAGACAGCGGGAAACGGTCCAAGATGACGTCTGATGGCGGGAAACGGCTCCGGATGGCGGGAAACGACTCCGGACGGCGGGAAATTTCACCACAGGTAAGTATAAAAGTCTCTTTTTCAGGCACGCAGTACCCGGTGGTTACGGGCACGCAATCCTGCCGACTACGCCAAAGTTGACGCACCCCCTGGGCCAGTGCTGTAGTGCGGCGCGCGTGCGCGCGGGGAATACCCGGAGCCGGATCCGATGGGGGTAGTAGTCTTCGTGTGGCGGTGACCCGGTCCGTGCCCAGGGTGGTCAAACTAAGTGGCAGTTATTGGTATGATGGTATTAGTGTCCGACTACGCCACCCGTTGAATGCGGCTATGAAGCCGCCGCTGCAGGGCAGTCCGCTGAGGCCGGTGGTACGGATGTGCAGCGTGGATGGTATAACCCCCAACGGGAGGGGTATGGCCTCAGGGCAGAGGATGAGGTTGATGTTGGGAGTGATGGTGTGGATGTCCCAGCACTAATGGTGCGACAAGGAAGCACGGAGACGCGAGGGTACAGTTCAGGGTCTTTACTGATGGTACAAGGCAAATTCCCCCGGGAGTACTGGCTAGTAGTTGGGGCCTGGTTAGTCTGCGAGTAAGCCGGAGTTCCCCTGGCCAGGTGGAGTTGTAGGCCTTCCCGTTAGTCTGTACCCTTCCTGGCTACCCTGCTTTCGGCGGTTACAAGTAGCCCACGTCCCTGGGTATACCGTGTGGTGCTCACCCGTATGGCTGGTGACCTGGGGCCTCCTGTTAGCCTCCGCTCCGGGATGGCGGTGCTGGTCCCTTTGTTGTGACTGAGCCTCCGGGCTTTTATGGCCAGAGGACCTGGAATCCCCTGCCGGATGGATTCTGCTGCTGGGTATATCTTAGTCCCCACAGCCTCGGACTCCTGTGTCCGGTTTTTGTACCTTCTCCCAGGGCGAGCTCTGCACAGCTCCAGCCCCTGGCGCTTCTCCTTGGCTCATACAGAGCTCCTGATGTCTATCTGTCCCTGTTTCTGCGTGTCCAGACCAGACTCCGTCTCTGTCTGGAACTCCTCTCCCTAACCCTGCCTCAGCCCCAGTTTATATAGGGGAAGTTCTTCCCCTCCCAGGACTGGGCAGGAGGTGTGGCATGCTTAGGATTCCTGCCCAGGAGACCTCCCACCTGCTCACAGACGTAATATTGCTATTACTGTGGAAACCAGACCCCTGGGGTGCCACACTTACATACATGTTGTTTAATAATTTGTTCAAAGATCTTTACTGGTATAGAAGTCAGACTCACCGGCCTATAGTTCCCTGGGTCCACCTTCTTCCCCTTTTTTGAAGATAGGTACAACATTTGCTCTTCTCCAGTCTTCTGGGACTTCTCCTGTTCTCCAAGAATTTTCAAAGATTATGGAGAGTGGTTCTAAAATTTCTTCTACGATCTCCTTCAGTACTCTGGGGTGTAATTCATCTGGACCTGGAGACTATAACTCATTTATGATAGCTAAATATTCCCTCACAATCTCTCTGTTTACAGATAACTTGGATTCTTCTATTCCTTTAATAGGACAGTGAAGATCAGATGATGTTACATTTTCTTTCTGAGAGAAAACAGATGCAAAATAGGAATTAAAAAGTTCGGCCTTCTCAACATCCTTTCTTACCATTTCACCATTTTCATCCTGTAAAAATCCTGTAGCATCTTTGACTTTTCTTTTACTTTTGACATACCCCCAAAATCCTTTTTTATTGCTTTTGACATCTCTTGCAAGCCTTAATTCATTGTCAGCTTTAGCTAACCTGATACGTGCCCTACAGGATCTTCAGACTGCATTATAATCTTCTTTAGATATGCCTCACTCTTTCCATTTGATAAATATTTCTTTCTTTCTTTTTAGCATGTGTTTAAGTTCTGTGTTCATCCATCCTGGTTTCCATAAATGCTTCCCATTCTTCCTACTTTTCGGGATTGTTAACAATTGCGCTTTGAGAATCTCATTTTTAAAAATTTCCCATCCTTCCTGGACATTTTTGTCCTTAAGTACATCCAGCCATTGGATCCCTCCTATTCTCTTACTGAGTCGCTTAAAATCTGCCTTTCTGAAATCTAACCTTGAAGTTTGAGTCTTCACATGTCTTCCTCCTCTAGTTATCCAAAATTCTATAATAGCATGATCGCTATTAGGGTAGGGACGGTACATCTCGCTGACGGCACACTAGGTTAACATAGTGGTAGCCGGGACCCAGTTGGACCTTGGGACGGAACACGTTCTCCCGACGCCAAGGATTGCGGGCCCTAGGTCAATCAGGGTTGCCCCCATGGTCTACAGCTCCTGCACCTCATCCTCCTCAGCCTCCATCTCCGAAATGACCATATCAGTCACAAGCTGGAAGCACTGCAGCACTGCCTCGGCCAAGTGGCGAAAGGCTCTGCTGAAGCTAATATGCTTAGGTGACAAACCGCACAATGCTGAAGAGGTGTAGACAGCTCTGAAAGAGCAGGCAGATCTGTTGCTCACACAGCTAAACCTACAACCAGGCATGGTCGTGTGTAACAATGGCCGGAACCTGGTGGCGGCTCTGAGGCGAGGCAAGCTCACACACGTACCATGCCTGGCCCATGTGCTTAACCTCGTGGTTCAGCGGTTTCTCAAATCCTACCTTTAGCTGCCGAATCTGCTTGTTAAAGTACGCCACCTGTGTGCCCATTTTAGAAAGTCAGCTACCGCTACCGCCGCCCTTGACGTGTTTCAGCAGCGTTTGCAGCTTCCGGCTCACAAACTAGTGTGTGATGTTCCCACGTGTTGGAACTCTACACTGCAGATGTTGGGAAGGATTTGTGAGCTGAAGAGGGCAGTTGTTGAGTACCATCATCAACAAGGCCATCGGTATTCAGTTCAGACTCCACACATAAGACCTCAGGAGTGGACATGGAAGACAGACATATGTACCATTCTCCAAAACTTTGAGGACTCCACCAAGATGGTGAGCGGCGATGAGGCCATAATTAGCGTCACTATCCCGCTTCTCTGTCTTCTGAAACGCTCTCTGCTCACAATCAATATCTCTTATTCCTGAGGCGGACAGGTCTACAAAAATGGGGCTGTTCCTGAAGGCCCTAGTTGCAGAACTATTAAAAAAATTCCCATCTGAAAACGCTGGCGACAGAGGGCACACTTCGTTGGACAACCAAGGATAACAGGCGAGAGAGACACAACTTCAATCCAGTAGAGGCAGGGGAACACTGTCAAAATTCTGGGAGAGTTTTCTCTGCCCCTCCCATCGCACAGGCCTTGAGGCGCGGGGTACTCTCACAAGGAGTGCAAAGTTTGGGAAGATGCTGAGGTAGTACTTTGCCGACCGTACCAAGGTCCACCGTGATTCCTCTGTGCCTTATAATTATTGGGTATCCAAACTGGATACGTGGAATGAACTGGCTCCCTATGCCTTGGAGGTCCTGGCCTGCCCTGCCACCAGGATCTTATCAGAGCGGGTTTTTAGTGTCGCTTTTGGAATTATAACTGATAAGCGCATCTGCCTGTCAACTGAAAATGCTGACAGGCTGACTCTTATAAAAATGAACAAGGGCTGGATTGGGCCAGATTTCTCAACACCACCGAATGATAGCAGCGTAACAAAAACTCAAATCCAGTGTATTTTCTTGGGAGGTGTATTCCCATGCACCTTTTCACACCCACACATGTGTATTAGAAATGAGCGTTGTTCTACTCGAACTGTTCGCCAATCTCAAATTCAAGCTGTTTTGGGCGGTGTTCGAGCCGTTCGGCGAACACGAACGATTTGAGAAAAATTCGTCTGTTCGAGGTTATGTTCGATAACTGTCCGTGCACCAAAATCATAACTGGATTTTTTCTCAGTAATGTTGAAAATTAATGTTAATACGCAGTTTGAGTGTACAGCGGGGTGGGGGGAGGGGCAGGGGATGGATCTCTGCTGGAATAATGAAGATCTCCATTTTTTTTTCTCTTTCCCGCATTTACAGTGGGGAGGTGCAATCTGTCAGCCTATCAGCAGCGCACACACGGAGCGAAGTGCTTTTTTCACACAAGCAAGGGCATGTGTCATTGGCAGTTTATGTCACATGTCCTTGCCCTATAAGACCAAGCCATTTTCCCCGTCTCCACCATTTTCTCACTGCTGCAGCTGCGTGTTAGACGGCACCGCTGTTGCTGTGTGCGCTATACCTTGTTAATTTCAAGCCAATTTTCGCACAAATCTACAGATAGCTTGGGAGTAGGGAATAGTTGTGATTGCAGTCCTTTTAAGGACTAGGTTACAGCATTTCCTACGACTTTTATCAGGCAGGTCTGTGCTCTTAAATAGATAGATTGTGGGAGTAAAGACTAATTGTAATTGCAGTCCTTTTCAGGACTAGGTTACATCAGTTCCTATCAGTTTTTGCCAGGCAGGTCTGTGCCAGTGCTGTGCAAGTTTTTTTCACAGCATTTGGCTGAATCTAGCATAGCTAATCCTTTTTGGCCTATTGCAGAGTGTGTTAGTCAGTGGAGTAGCCTATCTGTGTTGCAAGATATACCACCTGTGTATAGAATACCAATTTTTTTACTGCACCTAGTGAAGTAAAATCTTTTGGGCATAGCATCATTCTATTAGTCCATCTATACTGACCTCCATCAGGTTGCAAATTGAATATAATTTTTTTTTGCATCTAGCTCTGAAAAAATATTTGGGCTTCTAGCAGTGTGTGGGACTTGTTCTATTAGTCCATCTATGCTGACCTCCATCAGGTTGCAAACTGAATATAATTTTTTTCTGCATCTAGCTCTGAAAAAATATTTGGCCTTCTAGCAGTGTGTGGGACTTTCTCTATTAGTCCATCTATTCTGACCTCCATCAGGTTGCAAACTGAATATATTTTTTTTCTGCATCTACCTCTGAAAAAATATTGGGCTTCTAGCTGTGTGTGGGACTTGTTCTATTAATCCATCTATACAGACCTCCATCAGGTTGCAAACTGAATATAATTTTTTTCTGCATCTACCTCTGAAAAAATATTTGGGCTTCTAGCTGTGTGTGGGACTTGTTCTATTAGTCCATCTATACTGACCTCCATCAGGTTGCAAATTAAAAATAATTTTTATCTGCATCTACCTCTGAAAAAATATTTGGGCTTCTAGCTGTGTGTGGGACTTGTTCTATTAGTCCATCTATACTGACCTCCATCAGGTTGCAAACTGAATATAATTTTTTTCTGCATCTAGCTCTGAAAAAATATTTGGCCTTCTAGCAGTGTGTGGGACTTTCTCTATTAGTCCATCTATACTGACCTCCATCAGGTTGCAAATTAAAAATAATTTTTATCTGCATCCAGCTCTGAAAAAATATTTGTCCTTCTCGCAGTGTGTGGGACTTTCTCTATTAGTCCATCTATACTGACCTCCATCAGGTTGCAAATTAAAAATAATTTTTTGTCTGCATCTAGGTCTGAAAAAATATTTGGCCTTCTAGCAGTGTGTGGGACTTTCTCTATTAGTCCATCTATACTGACCTCCATCAGGTTGCAAACTGAATATATTTTTTTCTGCATCTACCTCTGAAAAAATATTGGGCTTCTAGCTGTGTGTGGGACTTGTTCTATTAATCCATCTATACAGACCTCCATCAGGTTGCAAACTGAATATAATTTTTTTCTGCATCTACCTCTGAAAAAATATTTGGGCTTCTAGCTGTGTGTGGGACTTGTTCTATTAGTCCATCTATACTGACCTCCATCAGGTTGCAAACTGAATATAATTTTTTTCTGCATCTAGCTCTGAAAAAATATTTGGGCTTCTAGCTATGTGTGGGACTTTCTCTATTAGTCCATCTATACTGACCTCCATCAGGTTGCAAATTAAAAATAATTTTTTGTCTGCATCTAGCTCTGAAAATATATTTGGCCTTCTAGCAGTGTGTGGGACTTTCTCTATTAGTCCATCTATACTGACCTCCATCAGGTTGCAAACTGAATATATTTTTTTTCTGCATCTGCCTCTGTAAAAATATTGGGCTTCTAGCTGTGTGTGGGACTTGTTCTATTAATCCATCTATACAGACCTCCATCAGGTTGCAAACTGAATATAATTTTTTTCTGCATCTACCTCTGAAAAAATATTTGGACTTCTAGCTGTGTGTGGGACTTGTTCTATCAGTCCATCTATACTGACCTCCATCAGGTTGCAAACTGAAAATAATTTTTTGTCTGCATCTAGCTCTGAAAAAATATTTGGCCTTCTAGCAGTGTGTGGGACTTTCTCTATTAGTCCATCTATACTGACCTCCATCAGGTTGCAAATTAAAAATAATTTTTATCTGCATCTACCTCTGAAAAAATATTTGGGCTTCTAGCTGTGTGTGGGACTTGTTCTATTAGTCCATCTATACTGACCTCCATCAGGTTGCAAACTGAATATAATTTTTTTCTGCATCTAGCTCTGAAAAAATATTTGGCCTTCTAGCAGTGTGTGGGACTTTCTCTATTAGTCCATCTATACTGACCTCCATCAGGTTGCAAATTAAAAATAATTTTTTGTCTGCATCTAGCTCTGAAAAAATATTTGGCCTTCTAGCAGTGTGTGGGACTTTCTCTATTAGTCCATCTATACTGACCTCCATCAGGTTGCAAACTAAATATATTTTTTTTCTGCATCTACCTCTGAAAAAATATTGGGCTTCTAGCTGTGTGTGGGACTTGTTCTATTATTCCATCTATACAGACCTCCATCAGGTTGCAAACTGAAAATAATTTTTTGTCTGCATCTAGCTCTGAAAAAATATTTAGCCTTCTAGCAGTGTGTGGGACTTTCTCTATTAGTCCATCTATACTGACCTCCATCAGGTTGCAAATTGAATATAATTTTTTTCTGCATCTAACCCAGCCAATAGTTTTGGCCTAATACCACAGTTTGGCCACTCATCTCTGCTCGGTTCCCATCCATTGTTTTTTTGTGCAAACAACTCCAGAGTTGTGAATTATTTAACCACCAAAATGAGTGGAAAAAGGCCTGCTGCTGGTGGAAAGGGGAATAGGCGTGTTGGGAAGGGGAAAAAAGGTTGTGTCCGTGGGGTAGGTGTTAAAGCAACAGTAACATCTGCAGAAGAAAGACCATCTTCCAGCCAAACTAAAATGTCTACTTCTTTTAGTGGACAATGTGATAAGATCCCTTTCTTACGGTCACGCCAATCGCTACAAATTCCAGCTGAGGCACAAAAACAGCAGGTGCTTCAACGGATATCAAGTGCTCCTTTAAGTGGGCTCTCCTCCACATCAACTTCAACATCACAAATACTCCAGTCCTCAAAGGTGTCACCCCAATCGCACTTGCTTTCTCACAGCTCCCAAATCTCCAGCTGCCCGTCTGAGTATGAGGTAGAACAGATGGTTGAGTCTGCAGAGCTGTTTACTCATACTATAGCCTGGGAATCAGAGGTCGACTCCAGCGCTTCTGTAAATCCAGACGAGGAAATGATCTGCACTGATGCCCAGAATCTTTATGAATCGGATCCAGGACCAGACGCAGAAGGTTCTGACCATAATGTAGACCCTCATTCCCAAACTGTAACTCCTGTTGGTGGAGACAATGAGGAAGACGATGATGAGACTCAAATACCTGATTGGAGCGACAACTTTAGTTTTTTGTCAGGGCAGGAACAGGTTGGCTCTGAGGACGACGGGTGTGATAACGCACAGGGTGATGATGATGAGGTTGGAGATCCCACTTACTGTCAACCCACAGTCAGCCAAGAGATGAGGTCAGCAGAGGAGGTGGAGGATGATGCTAGTGACGACGAGGTCAGGTTGCGCTTTCCTGGACAGAGACGTAGTACTGGAAGCACGTCAACAACTGCATCCTCAAACACAACTCTGCCTCTCACCACAAGTCGTGGTGGCTCTTCAGGTCGCATGGGTGCTAAGCCTTGCATAGCCTGGGCATTTTTTCAGATCGATAAAGATGACCCAACTCGTGTTATCTGTAACATTTGTCAGCAAAAGCTAAGTAGAGGCCAAAAAATACATAGTTTGAGTACTTCATGCATGAACCGGCACATGGACATGAAGCATACGTTGCAGTGGGAAGCTCAGTGTGCTACAATGCGGCCTAGCCGGCCGGGCCAACCACCGTCTGCCATATCTTGTGCATCCGCAGCCTCTTCATCCTCTGTGACTGGGGGGACAGCAGTCACACCTGTTTTGGGGCGCAGACCTGCCACCTCTTTACCCGCAACAGCCAGCGTGATTGGCAGGTCATCATTTTCTTTGGAGGTGGTAACACCAGCTGGTGTTGAGCGCTGTCCGACATCGATAGCACCACCTTTGGATCAAGGCAACCTAACATGTCCACCTGCATCTTCCTCACAGACCGGCAGTTTGCCGGGGACACCCTTATCAACCCCGTCTAAGCACAATAGCCAGCCCTCGGTCCCTCAGATGTGGACAAGTAAAAGACTATTTCCTCCTAGCCATGAGAAAGCTAAGAGGTTGAATTTCACCATCTGCAAGCTCTTGGCTACAGAAATGCTGCCTTTCTGCCTGGTGGACACAGAGGATTTTCGAGACCTTATGTCCGTCGCAGTGCCCCAGCACCAGATGCCCAGTCGGCAATACTTCTCAAAGAAAGGTGTGCCTGCGCTCCACCAGCATGTCGCACACAACATCACCGCTTCTTTGAGAAACTCTGTGTGTGACAGGGTGCATTTCACCACAGACACTTGGATGAGTAGGCATGGACAGGGGCGTTACATGTCGCTGACTGGGCACTGGGTAACTATGGTGACAGCAGGACAAGGGGCTGCTGTCCAAGTCTTGCCGTCCCCACGAGTTGTGCGTCAATCCTCTTTATGTCAAAGTTCCTCCACTGCTTCTGCCTCCTCAACCTCCTCTCGGTCTTCCACCTGCACCCAAAGCCTGTCTGGTCATGCCACAAGCTTTCTAACTGCGCAGAAGGGATCCTGCACACCTCCTTACTATGCTGGCAGTAGGGCTCAACGTCATCAGGCGGTTTTTACTTTGAAATGTCTGGGAAATGTGAGTCACACAGCTGAGGAGTTGTGGTCAGCTCTGGAGAACCAATTTCATGAATGGTTGTCTCCACTGGACCTGAAACCAGGGAAGGCCGTGTGCGACAATGCTGCAAACCTGGGTGCGGCCCTTCGCCGGGGCAATGTCACACACGTGCCTTGTATGGCTCACGTGTTGAACCTGGTTGTCCAGCAATTTTTAGCCCACTATCCCAGACTAGATGGCCTTCTGCAGAGGGCACGGTCGCTGTGTGCTCACTTCCGCCGTTCGCATCCCGCAGCTCAGCGACTTACATCTCTACAGAAGTCGTTGGGCCTGCCACTTCACCGGCTAAAATGCGATGTGCCTACCCGGTAGAATTCAACTCTGCACATGTTGCAGCGACTGTGGCAGCACCGACAAGCCCTGGTGCAATACGTTCTGACGTATAGCCTGGGCCAGCGAGATCCGGAGGTGGGGCAAATCACGCTGGAGGAGTGGTCTCAGATCAGGGACCTATGCACCCTTCTGCACAGTTTTGAAATGGCGACGAAGATGTTTAGTGCTGACGATGCCATTATCAGCATGACTATTCCGGTGATTTACATGCTGGAGCACATGTTAAACAGAATTCGGAGTCAGGTGGTGGGAAGAGAGGAGGTGGAGGAAGTAGAGGAGGAGGAGTTGTATGCGGAAGGGCTAACATCTGCAAGGTCCAGACGGTCGGCAGCACCAAGGTGGCAGGCATGGGAGGGTGGGGGAGAGGGATTAACCAGGGTGCATGGTAGCAGCCAAACTGTTGAGGAAGGTGCAGGAGCCGAGGAAGAAGTGGAGGACGAACTGGCGATGGGCATGGAAGACTCATCAGATGAGGGAGACCTTGATCACATTTCTGTTGTGCGAGGTTGGGGGAGAGGGCAGAGGAAGGAAGCATGATTGTTACCTCGCCACCAACACAACAGGGACTTGGTGCTCCTGGATGCGCAAGACACATGAGTGCCTTCTTGCTGCACTACCTGCAACTTGACCCTCGGATTGTCAGAATTTGAAATAATCCTGACTACTGGGTTGCCGCACTCTTAGATCCCCGGTACAAAAGTAAATTTGCAGAAATAATTCCTGCCATAGAAAGGGATTCACGCATGCAGGAGTATCAGCAGAGACTGTTGCAGAATCTTACATGTGCTTTTCCACAAAACACCAGTGGTGCACGTAGTGAATCTCACAGTTCTAACTTGCCAACCGTGGGACTGTCGAGTCTTCAGCACTCAAACCGTAACAGAAACACAGTATCTGCTGGTAACAGCAATTTTGTGCAATCATTTCACCACTTTTTTAGCCCATCCTTTGCAAGGCCACAGGAGACAAGAAGTCTGACACATAGTCAACGCCTAGAGACTATGGTACAGGAGTATCTCCAAGTGAACATTGAAGCCATGACTGTGTCACTGGACCCTTGCTCATTTTGGGCTTCCAATCTGGAAAAATGGCCTGAGCTCGCCACTCACGCCTTGGAGATCTTGTCGTGCCCCGCAGCCAGCATTCTCTCTGAACGTGTGTTCAGTGCTGCTGGTGGTGTGCTGATAGATAAGCGCACGCGGCTGTCCACTGAGAATATAGACAGAGTCACGTTCATAAAGATGAACAAATCATGGATCCGCAAGGACTTTTCTACCCCTGTGTCATCCTGGGGAGAGTAAAAGCTTGAGGATTTGGTAAAATCACCTCACGAACCATTTTAAGCAACTCTGGGGCAATTGATGCCACTTAAGTGGTGTCTGTGCCACAAATTTTTGGAAAAAATAGAGACTCTTTTTGGAGTCCCCTTGCTGTGTTTTACGTGACGTTGGCATCGACAATTCCCGTGGGTTGGGTCTCCCCCCCCCTTTAACCGTAAGAAACTATATACACTATAGCTTGGGGCAACACAGATGGTTGAGTCTGAAGAGCTGTTTACTCAGAGGTCTGCTCCAAAGCTTCAGTGTCTGCTAGTCAGCGTAGTAACCCAGCTGTGAAGCAAGCTGCACCGCCTGTGCATCTAATAATAATTTTTAACTGCATCTATCCTAGGCAGACTGTGGAGACCCGCAACCAAACCCAGACGCTCAGCCCCCCTTCCGCCCCCCTTTCATTGACAATACAATCATGTAACTATTACAACTGGATGGGTGAGGATCGGTCACAGCTTTATTAACTGTTTATACTGATGACATTAGAAAGGCATTTTATTTCTAAAATAATTCAGCTTGTTGCAGCATGCCTTGTGTCTCCACACAGGCAAGTTGGCCAACAAGTGTAACTCTCCAACATGTCCTTTCTATTTCCAGGCCACGGAGGATCCTGCGTACTCGTATGCAGGACTCTGACCCCCATCCATCGCTCTTAACGCTTGTTCCACTCCGTCCTGGAGTCCTGACAGGAATATGTCCAGTCCAATATCCATTAAGTGAACACCGTTGGGCCGTATGAGGCCTGCTTTATCTCCTTCCAGTTGTCGGTGTCGTATCACTACACCGCCTCTGTCTCTTATAAATTTTGCCATCCAAATATTTATTAGCCGCCTTGTCCGTTCAATGGCCGTGATGTCTCGCACACCTTGCCATACCGCTCTCAGCACAATCTCGGACCATAATATATTTATTTTTGTGAAAAATTCTCTGAAGCGCTCAGTGTCTAGTTTCATTATTGCCATTAGTTATGCGCTCTTGTGATAACCTATGTCGTTTCCCCCGGCCTGTATAACTAAGATGACCGGACCTCTTGCCTCTCTCCCTACCTTGATTACCTCCATTAGTACCTGTGGCCATTGCAGGCCTCTAATACCTCTCCAGTTGAAATATGTGTTACGAAACTCAAATTTCCTCCCGCCTAGGTGGCTTTCGCCCTTTTTTCTGCACAATATATATACGAGTGGCCTATCACCCACACTGTTGGCTTAGCGTCACCTGTAAAAGAAACAAACCATGTTAGGATATCAAGTACGGTTTTATGTATCTCGCCAAACACATGGATCGCCATCTCCCTATCCTCTGAACTTCAGTTTCTGACAGTCCTGCTCTTGCTGCTTCCGTGGCCGCGCCTATGCGGAATGAGTGTGTCCCATAATCTTTGGGGTGGTTCCCTGCCGATGTTAGGCATTTATTAAATATAGCTTGGAACTGGTATCTTGATAATGGTGTTCCATCAATGTCTTATAGGAAGAAATTACTTTGTGATCTGATGGTTATATATGTTTTTAATATTGTTACCCGACTCAGCGTACCGTTTGTGGGTTGTAGAAGTACCCAAGTGCCCCTGCCCGCTGGAACCGTTTTCGATTTGCGTATGCGTAGATGTATTGCATTATTGGCTATGACTACGTCCTGGTGTAATAAGCCTCCACTGGAGGTAATTTTGGATTGAGGGACTAATTCGCTTATGCATAGTGCCCTGAAGAAGGCGATCGCAAATGCAGTAGACAGTAGTGTTGCTTGTAATTGTGAGTGTCATGTTAATGGTGTTAGGGATATGATGTGAGAAATCAGTTTTAGTGACACGGAATGGAATGTCTACACTCCTGACTTGGCCGACCCCTTTTCCACCCTTTTATGGATTGTCTGATGATGAATCTCTTTGTCACATCTCCCCAATTCAGTAGTTGGATGTGAAATGCTACTCCGGTCAGACACCGCTGTGCTGACACCCTGATATGCCCCTCATCATTAGCTGGTGGAGAAATTCTATGGTGACTTGTAATCTGGCTTGTTCACATTGGTCAACCCGTCTGCCTTCTACTAGTCGTGTCCACTCTTCCCATGCCTTACCGTATGCTTGCCACATTGACGGGGCAACTGACGCTCTGATTAATGGCATCAACTATTCGCCACTAGATCCCATAGGGAGGCTGGGCAACTGTTGCCCGATGGGTGGGCGTTGGGGAGGAGCTCTGTGAAAATCTGCCAATTGAATTGTGATAAAGCGTTAGCTGCAGCGCTAGACCCCTCAGCATCGTGGCTAGCGTGGACCCATACATTGTGTTTTAGGCACAGGAATGCTAGGCGGCGTAGTAGGCCTAGCACTGGGAGAGACGATGATGCCATATTATTAATGAAGTGCGCTAGGCTGGTGTTTTTTGTTATGAAGCGTATATTTTTGTTATCCAGGCGCGCGCCCCATATTTCTATTGCTACCACTATTGGAAACAGTTCCAGGACTGTCTGTTTTTTTGTCAGCACTTGTTCTGCCTAATACGGAGGCCGTAAGCTTGTGCACCATTGGTTATTTAGTATCGCTGCATATCCGCCTGATTCTGCCGCCCCGGTGAATAATCTTAGTTCAGTGTTGGACTGTTCTGCTGACGTAAATAACGTGTGACCATTAAATGATTATAAGAAAGTTTTCCACACCTCTAAGTCCGCCCGTAGCTGCCTGCTGATTCTGATTGTATGACTCGGTTTAGATGCCCCTTTTGTTGCGGGCGATAAATGAAGAGAAAAAACCCTTCCGACTAGCATCACCCGGCTCGCAAACACGAGGAGACCTAGTAATACTTGCATCTGCTGTAGTGTTACTTTCCATACTGCGCAAAAAACCTAGATCAGGTGTAATGTTTTGGTATTTTTTCCCATGGGAGGTGGAACAACCTTGCTGTGGTGTCGATTTTGATGCCTAAGAATGATATCTTTGTTGTGGGGCCTATGTTTTTGGTTGGGCATAATGGGACTCCAAACCGACGGGAGATGTTTGTGAATTCGTTGAGAAAGGGGCAGCGAAAGTGGATGACCAATCGCCACGGCCCACGGAGGGGCCACCACAGTCAGTGAATCCTTCCTTATTTAGTATAGAGTCTACCAATACTTTTGGCGTAGTAGCCCAGCTGCGAAGCAAGCTGCACCGCCTGTGTATCTAATAAGAATTTTTTACTGCATCTAACCCAGCCAATCATTTGATAGTATTGCAAGCAGCAGAGTCGCATGGGCTTTAAACCATGCATAGCCTGGGCATTTTTTGAGATGTCTAAGGATGACCCAACTCATGTTATCTGTAACATTTGGCACCAAAAGCTAAGTAAAGGCCAAAAAAACAAAAGTTTGAGTACTTCATGCTTGAACCGTCACATGGATATGAAGCATAAGTTGCAGTGCGAAGCTCACCGTGCTACAATGCGGCCTAGCGGGCCGGTCCAACCACCATCTGCCCCACCTGTGTCATCCTGGGGAGACTAAAAGCTTTAGGATTTTGAAAAATCACCTCACCAACCATTTTAAGCAACTCTGGGACAATTGATGCCACTTAAGTGGTGTCTGTGCCACAATTTTTGGAAAAAGTGGAGACTCTTTTTGGAGTCCCCTTGCTGTGTTTTACATGATGTTGCCATCGTCAATTCCAGGTGGGTCGGGTCTATACCCCCCCCCTTTTAACCGTAAGAAAGTACATACACTATGGCTTGGGGTAACACAGATGGTTGAGTCTGAAGAGCTGTTTACCCATAATATAGCCTGGGAATCAGAGATCTGCTGCAAAGCTTCAGTGTCTGCTAGTCAGCGGAGTAGCCACCACCTGTAGATCTAATTACAAATTTTTAACTGCATCTAGCCCTGGCAATACATTGGTCCTAGTAGCAGTGTCTGCTAGTCAGCCGATTATCCCAGCTGTTAAGCAAGCTACACCACCTGTAGTTTGGACACTTCATTTTTTCAAAGGAAATGCTTTGGGCCCCCGGGTCACTCAGTGAAGAGTATCAGGGGAGGCACCCCAAGGCACAGGGGCTGGGACTGGCGGTAGGACGCCTTGCGGTGGACCGCCAAGCTCGATCCTTATAAAAGCTTTTTAACTGCAGCAGCTTTAGTGGACGCTACTGGAGCTGGAATTACCACTGCCGCTGGCATCAGACTTGCCCTCCAATAGATCCTTGTAAAAGGATTTAAAGATTACTCATTCAAATTAGAGAGACAATTTAAATTACAGAGCTTAGACCTGCTTCCACCGCGGGGGGGCTCGACCCACCAGCGGACAGTATGGGGAGAGGGGGGCTGGCCGTCAGGGTCCACCGCAGCTCTGGCACAAACCCGGCGACACGGAGGTCGCACGGGCAGGAACGGACTGGCCGTGTTGGCTTCTCACTTTTTTGGTTTTAGAAGGGCATGACATGCCTATATCTCTGTCTCCCCCTCCTTTTACTCCTCCACCTCTTTCTTTTCGCATGACTATATTTACTTGTCACTTTTCCATGTGTTAGTTGTGTCTTCTGAGCAGTTTGTCAGGTTTTGGACACCTTTGAAGGTGTTTTCTATGTGTTTCTATGTGTTTTTGTTTGCCTGCCATTGGTTTAAACGGTGTTCGACGAACAGTTCGACGAATAGTTCGGCGAACATACCGGTGTTCGACGAACCGAACCGAACTCGAACACTACGGGGGTAGCTCAACACTAGTCTTTAATTTCTTAGTGGGGTTTTTACTAAATTTGGTCAACTGTTGGACTCACTGCATACCCTATAACTGTATAGCAGACCCTGTCCTTTCTAATGGGAACATATCGTACTTGTTACTGTTGCCCTGCTCTATGTATCTTTAAATTATTAGTGGGTTTTTTCCTAAATTTGGTCAGCCGTTGGACTCACTGCATACCTTATAACTGTATAGCAGACTCTCTCCTTTCTAATGGGAATTTGTCATTACTGTGGCCCTGCTCTGTGTGTCTTTAATTTCTTAGCGGGGTTTTTCCTAAATTTGGTCAGCCGTTGGACTCACTGCATACCCTATAACTGTATAGCAGACCCTTTCCTTTCTAATGGGAACATGTCATACTTGTCACTGTGGCCCTGCTCTATGTGTTTTTAAATTCTTAGTGGGGTTTTTCCTAAATTTGGTCAGCTGTTGGACTCACTGCATACCCTATAACTGTATAGCAGACTCTCTCCTTTCTAAAGGGAAC
Organism: Phyllobates terribilis; assembly: GCF_046119375.1. NCBI lineage: Eukaryota > Metazoa > Chordata > Amphibia > Anura > Dendrobatidae > Phyllobates > Phyllobates terribilis. Next base: position 594,435,731 of record NW_027362765.1, on the reverse strand, counting down.
ATGTCGTACTCGTTACTGTGGCCTGGCTCTATGTGTCTTTCAGAGTCCCTCCATCATCAATGAAACAGGATGTGTCTGATGATGTGTCACACACCACATTGCCAGATAAGGTTTTAAAATGTTAAAATGACATTTTCCGGTGAATGCATTTGCCTTAAAAAATAACGTAAAAAAAAAACAGTAGGATCTTTCTTTAGTATAAAAACAGAGTCGCCAATGTAACCTCGATGTAATCACATTGTTCAGCTCCAGCACCTCCTCCTCCATCTCCGAAATGACCACATCAGTTACAAGCTGAAAGCAGTGCAGCACTGCCTTGGCAAAGCGGCAACAGGCTGTGTTGCCAATAGCATGCTTAAAGCTTGGGTGACAAACAGCCCAGAGCTGCAGAGTTGTTGAAATCTGTAGCACAGCAGCTTGATCTGTGGCTCTCACCGCTAAACATACAGCTAGGCATGGTCGTGTGTGACAATGGGGGAACCTGGTGACAGAGAAATGACAGCCGGAGTAGATATGGTTTCCTTCTATGCCAGTCCTTTCACCGAGCTAAAGAATATGGCTGTGGTGGAATACAACTTCCACTGAGAAGCTGTTTCAGATTGAAAAACATTGGGCCCACTAGAGGATTTGATTCTGAGGGATCACCTTTCTCCCCCACTCAAGAGCCCCAGAGCAGCTGCAAAGTTAGGGCTATCATGAACACTCCTGATGTAGAATCCAGGGCACAAAAGAGGATTCTCTGGAGGAACCATCCAACCCTGCCGAGAAGCAGTCCTGGCTAAGAAAAGTGTGTGGGAAGGTTCCCGGACACTCTATGGCTGCTTTTTTAAGAGGTAGAAACCCACGCAAACATTGGGTGAACATACAAAGTGCTTGCAGATTTTGTCCTTGCTGGAATTTGAACCCAGGATCCCAGCCCTGGAAGGCTACAGTGCTAACCACTGATCCAATATGCTACCTTTCACCTTCTAATATCTAACAGGCTGGAGAAACTTGCACCTACTGCCACTCTATCTTCAGCTCCTTTGTGAGAAAACTAATGTATTTGGGTAGCCACTCAGTCTACCAAATAAAATTCCTGTGAAGGAAATTGGGGATGGCTTCGCTACTGTTACTGGGGGCAGTGCTACTACCATGGCATCATAACATAGTTTACTGGAAATATTCCAGGCTGGTAGGAGGCAAGCAAATTCCCACAGAAAAGTACCAGCAGTAATGTTCAGGGACCCGCGTTTGTGGAAGGCGGAGACAACACCGGGAGAAATAGTGACGGCTGGGGACCGAGTATGGACACGTGACATGAGGCATGAGGTTGTGAAAAGTTTCCACCTCTACGAGCCTAAAAGGCCACATTTCAAGTGCAAGCAGCTGCCCAGAAATCTGGCAGTTTAGTATTGCAGCCTGTGGGTGGGTGGCTGGCTACATACTTGTGCTTGAATTCCAAGGAATGAGGTATGGACTACTGAACGCTGCACTGGGACAAGGACGTGGACGGTGATTGTTGCAAGTCTGCAATGACATGCATGCCGGGAGGCATCTTCGTATGCGCCAAGGATCACTTATGATGGGCACATTTTTAGGCAGTGACCTGGGAGTCAGAGATGCTTCCAGAGGTCTTCCCCATGCTGTTCCCATGTCTTTTCAGCACTGTATGCATGTGTCTGATGATGTGTCACACACCACATGGCCAGATAAGGTTGTAAAATGTTAAAATGACATTTCCTGGTGAATGCATTTGTATTGGTTGAAAGCAATGCAAAAGTGCAAAAACGCATCAAAAACGCTACGTGTGAGCGTAGCCCAAGGTGTGGAGGAGTATTTCTGTTTTTGGTTATTTATTTTGCCTTATATACAAGTCATTACCCTGGAAAGGATGTTCCTTAACATATTTCCCTGGAAAATCCATTTTGGTTTCGTTTTTGTATGTTTTATTGTGAGTCCGAAAAAGTGGCATAATAGTCTGACAACGTTGTTAACAGCAGTGATCTGGGAGTCAGAGATGCTTCCAGGGGTCTTCCCCATGCTGTTCCCATGTCATTTGAGCACTGTTCCCATCGATTTGGGCAATTTTTAGGCCCTCTGCAGACTGCCGGGGGGAGCAGCCTGAAAAATGCTTGAGCTTCCCATAGACTTACATCGGGCTCGTTGCTCGGGTTGAGCACCAGAGTATTCCAATGTGCTTGACCCGAGCAACGAGTACCCAAGCATTTTAGTGCTCGCTCATCACTAGATCAGACACATCCTGTTTCATTTATGAAGGAGGGACTCTAAAAATCAAAAAGCCTATTTTTATAGGGCCATCTGGTGGCCTTTACTATTCTTAAAGGGCCAGCAGTCGGGCCTCACTATTCTTAGAGAGCCATCAGCCGGCTATGCTTTGTTGTTCCCATTACAAAAGAGTGGGTCTCCTATACTGTTATTGTGTATGCAGTGAGTGGCAGGGCTGCCCAAAATTTGGACGCAACCCAATACCCATTTGAAAATTTGGACGCACCCCAGTACCCCTTTGAAAAGACTTAGAGGAGGGCCTCCTGAAAACAATGTTCCCATTATTAGGAAGTGGGTCTCCCATACTGTTTGCCTATGTAGTGAATGTAAGGGCTGCCAAAAATTTGGACCTACTCCAATGCCCCTTGGTAGAGACGTAAAGGAGGGCGTCCTGAAAAAAAATGTTCCCATTATTAGGAAGTGGGTCTCCCATTGTGTTAGCCTATGCAGTGAATGCAAGGGTTGCCAAAAATTTGGAGGCACTCCAATGCCCCTTGAAAGAGTCGTGGAGGTCAGAGGGCCTTTTGAAAACAATGTTCCCATTATTAGGAAATGGGTCTCCCATTGTGTTTGCCTATGCAGTGAATGCAAGGGTTGCCAAAAATTTGGAGGCACTCCAATGCCCCTTGGAAGAGACGTGGAGGAGGGCCTCATAAAATAATGTTCCCATTAGAAAGGAGCGAGTCTCCTATACTTGTAATGTCCATGCACTGCATGGGCTAACAAACATTTGCCCCTGGGGGGGTATACAAGAACATACTGTATAATTATTTTTTTTTACGGCCATCATAAACACCCTTTAGAAAAATTATATGGTGGTGGAGGATGAGGTTGAGGAGAAGGAGGAGGACAAGAGCAAATAGCCAAAATCAGGAAGCGTATACCTATGTGTGGGTGTGAAAAGGTGCAGGGGAATACACCTCCCAAAAAAAGACACTGGATTTGAGTTTATATTACGCTGCTATCATTCGGTGGTGTTGAGAAATCTGGCCCAATCCAGCCCTATTTCATTGTTATAATAGTCAGGCTGTCAGCATTTTCAGTTGACAGGCGGATGCGCCTATCGGTTATAATTCCACCAGCGGCACTAAAAACCCGCTCTAATAAAATGCTAGAGGCAGGGCAGGCCAGGACCTCCAAGGCGTAGAGAGCCAGTTCATTCCACGTATCCAGCTTGGATACTAGATAATTATAAGACACAGAGGAATCACGGAGGACGTTGGTACGGTCGGGAAGGTACTCCCTCAGCATCTTCTCAAAACTTTGCACTCCTTCTGAGAGTACCCCGCGCCTCAGGGCCTGTGCGATGGGAGGGGCAGGGAAAATTCTCCCAGAATTTTGACAGTGTTCCCCTGCCTCTGCTGGATTGGAGTTGTGTCTCTCTCGCCTGTAGTCCTTGGTTGTCCAACGAAATGTGACCTCTTCTGCCAGCGTTTTCAGATAGGAATTTTTTTAATAGTTCCGCAACAAGGGCCTTCTGGTACTACCTCATTTTTGTAGACCTGTCCGGCTCAGTAATAAGAGATTTAAAGTTATCCTTGTAGCGTGGGTTTAGAAGTGTCACCAACCAGTAATGACTGTCACCCAAAATTTTGAGAATGAGAGGGTCATGGGAAAGGCAGCGTAACATAAACTCAGCCACTCGTGCCAGACTGCTAACAGGCAAGACTTCCGTGTCCTCACCAAGAGGATGACTGACCATGCTCTCCTCTTCCTCCTCCTCTTCCTCCACTCTGTCCTCAGACCATCCACGCTGAACAGAAGGTATGACAGTTGTGCAGGTAGTACCGTTTACAGCGCATGAAACTAGCTCCTGTTCTTCCTCCTCCTCCTCTTTCTCATTGTCACCCAATCCATATTGGGATGAGATGAGGCTGGGCTGTGTGTAATCACCCTGTATGGTTCCTTGCTCCATCTCATTGTGCACCGCCTGCAATGCATCCTCTTTGATTGTGAGCAGAGAGCGTTTCAGAAGACAGAGAAGTGGGATGGTGATGCTAATTATGGCGTCATCGCCGCTCACCATCTTGGTGGAGTCCTCAAAGTTTTGGAGGATGGTACATATGTCTGACATCTATGTCTACTCCTGAGGTCTTATGTGTGGAGTCTGAACTGAATACCGACGGCCTTCTTGATGCTGGTACTCAACAACTGCCAACTTTTACTCACAAATCCTTCCCAACATCTGCAGTGTAGAGTTCCAACACGTGGGTGCATCACACACCAGTCTGTGAGCCGGAAGCTGCAAACGCTTCTGAAATACGGCAAGGGGGGCGGAAGCTGTAGTTGACTTTCTAAAATGGGCACACAGGTGGCGTACTTTAACAAGCAGATCCGGCAGCTCCAGGTAGGATTTGAGAAACCGCTGAACCCCAAGGTTAAGCACATTGGCAAGGCATGGTACGTGTGTGAGCTCGCCTCGCCTTAGAGCCGCCACCAGGTTCCGGCCTTTGTCACACATGACCATGCCTTGCTGTAGGTTCAGCAGCGTGAGCCACAGATCTGCCTGCTCTTTCAGAGCTGTCCACATCTCTTCAGCATTGTGCGGTTTGTCATCTAAGCATATTAGCTTCAGCACAGCCTATTGCTGATTGGCCGAGGCAGTGCTGCAGTGCTTTCAACTTGTGACTGATGTGGTTATTTTGGAGATAGAGGCTGAAGAGGAGGAGGAGGATGAGGTGTAGGAGCTGTACACTGTTTGGGCAACCCTGATTGACCTAGGGCGCGCAATCCTTGGCATTGAGAGGACGTGTTCCGTCTAAAGGTCTGACTGCGTCCCGGCTTCCACTATGTTAACCCAGTGTGCCGTCAGCAAGATGTACCGTCCCTGCCCACAAGCTCTTGTCCACTTGTCCGTGGTTAGGTGGACTTTCCCAGTAACTGCATTGTTGAGGGCATGGCTAATCATTTAGGAAACATGCTTGTGTAATGTGGGGATGGCACACCGGGAGAAATAGTGGCTGTTTGGGGACCGAGTACCTAGGGATGGTCGCCGCCATCATTTTGCAAAATGCTTCCGTCTCCATGAGCCTAAGAGGCAACATTTCGAGAATAAGCAGTCGCGAAATGTGGCAATTTAGTAGTGTGGCCTGTGGGGCATTGGCTGCGTATTTGCGCTTGCATTCCAAGGAGTGGGGTATGGACAACTGAACCCTGCGCTTGGACAAGGACGTGGACATGCTTTCTGATGCTGCTACTTGAGAGTGTGCAACAACAGGTGCAGGGCAGGAGGCATCTTCGCATGTACCATGGACAGGGGATTGGCTAGCATGCACAACAGCGGAAGAAGCAGTGATGCCACCCACAGACATTGTTCCTGGACCCTGGGGTTCGGCCCACAAAGTCGGGTGCTTTTTCTGTCATGTGCCTGATCATGTTGGTGGTGGTCAGGCTGGTCGTTTTGTCATGCCTGCTGATGCTGGCCTGGCAGGTGGTGCAAATGGCCTTTTTGGGGTTATTGGAAGAGTCTTTAAAAAACAACCAGACTCGGGAAGACCTAACAGTTGTACTGGCAACTTCCTTCGTGTTGGTGTTACGGGGAACTGTTGCCTGCCTTCTGTCTGTGGTCACCACACTGCTTCTTCCTGCCTGTTGGGGTGCTCTGCCTCCCTCCCCCTGTGTGCTGCTGTCCTCGCTCTGCATATCCTCCTGCCAGGTTGGGTCAGTTACTATATCATCCACCACCTCATCTTCCACTTCCGCACCCTGGTCCTCCTCCTGACTTTCTGGCAATTGTGTCTCATCATCGTCCACCTCTTGTGACACTTTCCCACCGTCGCGTTTGTGTGACCGTGGCTGCTCAAATATTTGGGCATCGCTACATGCGATCTACTCTTGCCCCGATTCAAGTGGACAGTGCGAGAGGCCCGAATCTATAAATGGAAAAGTGAACAGCTCTTCGGAGTATCCAAGTGTGGGATCAGCTGTCTCTGGACACTCGGCATGGTGGAAGGAAGGAGGTTCAGGGTGAGGAATATGCGGTCCAGACTCACGTCTACTGAGACTTGACCGTGTGGAAGACAGGGTGGTGGTGGCTAAGTGACTGGAAGCAGTATCTGCTATCCAAGCAATAACCTATTCACACTGCTCTCTGTTCAATAGTGGTGTGCTGCAGTCCCCTAGGAATTGGGACAGGAAGGTCGGGCTAGAAGATGTGGGTGTTTGTTGTGGCACAATTTCAGCTTGCCCATGGCCTCGGCCTCTGCCTCTGCATGCACTATCACAATCACGTCCAGTTCCCCGTCCCTTGCCACGTGCCTTGCCCATTTTAAATGGAGGACAATATCTTCCACGCTCACTACAAATCGCTGAATTTGGAGTGAACTTATATGTGATCTGTGTGACAGACAAACCACAGTTTTAAATAGCAGGTGTGTAGGTAACTATTTTGAACAGCAAATTGATGTCAATAGCTTCACTGACACACTGAAACAAATTTTTAATGGAGGCCAGAAATGGCAGTATTTTATGAAAACGTATAACTGATCCGTGTGACCGAGAAAACACAGTTTTAAATAGCTGGCCTGTAGGTAACTATTTTGAACAGCAAACTGGTGTCAATAGCTTCACTGACACACTGAAACAAATCCCTGCATGTTCATTGGCTCTGTAAAGAGCGCAAAACATGCAGAGAGGGGACCTGAGCTCCCGCTGAGCAACCCCGGAAACGCTCGACGAGCGCCGAGCTTGTCGAGCACAGTGATGCTCGGGTGAGTACCGAGCAGTGGCGAGCATGTTCGCTCATCACTAAACATGATACCACAAGAGTGAGTAGGATGCTCGGGCGAGCACCGAGCAGTAGCGAGCATGCTCGCTCATTACTAGTTATAAAGAGTTCTAATTTACTGAGATAATGACTTTTGTGTTTCCCATTGGCTGTAAGCCATAATCATCAACATTAACAGAAATAAACACTTGAAATAGATCATTCTGTTTGTAATGACTCTATATAATTTGAATTTCACTTTTTGCATTGAAGAACTGAAATAAATTAACTTTTTGATGATATTCTAATTTTGTGAGAAGCACCTGTATCTTGTCACAGATTGACGGTTAGTAACTGGCAGTAACCAACAGCCTGTATAATAACACAAAGCATAAACAAACTTTTCATGCTTCTGGAAATAAAAAAAGCTGTCCAAAAATTATACGTCTTACTTTTAGCCTGTGGTCTGTGCCAAACCTATTTGACCATGTATTTTATAAACCATGCACGCAGGGTTCTAGACTTGATGATGACCATCCTTTCTTGTTGCAACGCCACTGTATCAGTGTGTTCGTTCAAGCTTCAATGGTACTTTCTGCGGGTGTCCAGACAGAGAATCAGTGTTCTAGTCCTCGAGCCATCACCCCCTTCATCCATGTGATTTAGTGCCAACAAACAATACTGTTGAATGCTGAAGCTTTCTCGGAAAATTGTGATGTTCTAGCAAAAGAACTGCAGTATGTACTGCAGCATCAGAACAATTAGCCACTACTAAAGTAAATTAAATTCTGTTAAATCTGAAACCCTTGGAGAAGTGATGCCTTCTAAAGATAACTGTTTAATATTGCTATTTCTGGTAGATGTATCTGACAGCACTGAGCAGGGTCCATCTGTCTCCAATGCTACCTGACATTTGTTTCCTAGTGAATACTGGGAATATAATTAAAAATAAAATACCAGAGACAGTTCACAGTCCTTGACAAGGACCCAATCCTACGCTGGTTTCTATTGAGTAACTTCACTCGCCCCAATCAAATCATTATTTAAACAAAACTTGAGAATTTTGTTAAAGTGAATTACATTAATGGTATACCAAGAATTTTCTTTTGCTTAGTTACAACAATTTTTTCTTTTATGCTAATTCCTGCAAAGGGGCCCAATCCTGCGCAGAGTTCTACTTAGGAAATTCCACCCTAGATGCTATCCAGAAAAAAATGAAAGTAATTGACCATGAGGAAGACGCGTCACAAACAACAAAGGATTCTGATTTTAAAAAATGTTGCGCCCATTCTGTGTCCAGACCTGGCAGGGGCTTAATTCTGCACAGTATCATAACTAATAGGGTATTCTCCCCAGATGTTTCATCTCAAAAATTAATTTCAGTAAAAATGAGGAGTATGCTGAAATATTCCAAAAAATTATGTAAGACAAACAAATGTGTACCCTTTGTCAAATGCCTCAGTAAGTGACACGAGGTCCTCCTCACCTATCAATGATGGTTTTAAAAGTAATACAAGGTACAGTTTCTCTTCTGCATAATATTATCTTTCACTTCATTGCCTAATGTTGCTTGTACAGGTGCTATAACATGTGCAGTGGAAAAATTCCATCACTTTGAAAATCTGCCGGTGGTTAAGTAAAAACCGCTTTGATGCTGCAAATCCTAGAAAAGTTGAAGTGCCCACACATTCTTCTAACAATGAGCACAACCTTGTTTTTTAAAGTCAGCCAGCTGTGTTTTGTTGAACCTATTCACACTTTGTCGCTGACCAATACCACATCTATAACGGCACTTACTAAAACCGTGGTCATCACACGAGATCCCATATTACTGCGGTAATAGTTGTGACATTTTTTGGAAAGTGCCATATATTACCCTCCATTAAAAGTCAGCCCGCTGTGTTTTGTTGAACCTATTCACACTTGGTCACTGACCAATACCACATCTATTAGGCCTCTTCTTAAAACCGTGGTCATCACACGTGATCCCATATTACTGCAGTAATAATTGTGACATTTTTTGGAGCGTGCCAAATATTATCCTCCATTTAAAGTCAGCCAGCTGTGTTTTGTTAAAACTATTCACACTTCGACGCTGATCAATACCACATCTATAAGGCTAGTTTCTAAAACTGTGGTCATCACACGTGCTCCCATATAACTTTGGAAATAATTGTGACATTTTTTGCAGCGTGCCAAATGTTACCCTCCTTTTAAAGTTAGCCAGCTGTGTATTGTTGCGTCTATTCACACTTGGTTGCTGACCAATACCACATCTATAAGGCCACTTCCTAAAACTGTGGTTATCACATGTGATTCTATACTACTTTGGTAATAATAAAGACATTTTGTGGAGCGGGCCAAATATTACGCTCCATTTAAAATGGCAAAGATGTGTGGCAAGGGACGGGGAAGTGGACGTGATATTGATGGTGCATACAGAGACTGAGGCCGTGGGCAAGATGAAACTGTGCCTGCACAACAAACACTCACATCATGTCAAACTACCTTCCTGTCCCAATTAATAGGGGGTCGAGGAACACCACTATTGAAACCAGAGCAATGTAAAAAGGTTGTTGGTTGGATAGCAGATAATGCTTCCAGTCAGTTTGCCACCACCACCACCCTGTCGTCCACACGGTCAAGTCTCAGTAGCCATGAGTCTGGATCACATATTCCTCACCCTGATCCTCCTTTCTCCCACCATGCCGAGTGCCTGGAGTCAAGTGATCCCACACTTTGACACTCAGAAGAGCTGTTTATTTTTCCATTTATAGATTCAGGCCTCTCGCCTGGCCCACTTCAAATGGAGAAGGAGGAGATCTCATGTAGCAATGCCCAAATATTTCAGCAGCCATGGTCACGCGAAGGTGACAGTGGGAAACTGTTGCAAGAGGTGGATGATGATGAGACACAATTGCCACCAAGTCAGGAGGAAGCCTAGCGTGCACACATGGAAGGCGAGGTGGTGGACGATGAAGTTGCTGACCCAACCTGGCAAGGTGACATGCATAGCAAGGACAGCAGCACACGGGGGGGGGCTTAGGAACAAGCGGTGTGGTGGCCACTGACACAAGGCGGGAAACAGCTCCTCGGAACATCAGCACGAGGGAAGTTTCCACTCCAACTGTTAGGTCTTCCAGAGTCTGGCTTTTTTTGAAACACTGTCCAGATAACCCCAAAAAGGCCATTTGCACCCTCTGCCAGGCCAGAATCAGAAGGGGCAGCAAAACTACCAGTCTGACCAACATGCTCAGGCACATGACAGCAAAGCACCCGACTAGGTGGGCCGAATTCCAGGGTCCAGAAACAGTGTCTGCGGGTGACATCACTGCCTGTTCCGCTGTTTTGTGTACACGCCATTCCCCTGTCAATGGTGCAGGCGAAGATGCCTCCCACCCGGTACCTGTCATTGCACACTTGCAACCATCACAGTCTGTGTCCATGTCCTTGTCCTTGTCCCAGCAAAGCATTCAGTTGTCCCTACCCCAGTCCTTTGAATGCAAGCGTAAATACAAAGCCAATGTCCCAAAAGCAACACTACTAAACTCACACATTTCTTGAATGCTTGCACTAGAAATGTTTGCTTTTAGGCTCGTGGAGACAGAATCTTTCTGAAACCTGATGGCAGCGGCCGTCTTTCGGTACTCGGTCCCCAGCTGCCACTATTTCTCCCAGTGTACCGTCACCACATTACACAATCACTTGTCCCAGAAGATTAGCCGTGCCCTCAACAAAGCTAGGACAACAGTTACTAGGAAGGTCCACCCAACAACAGACACGTGGACAAGTGCTTGTGGCCAGGAATGGTACATCTTGCTGACGGCACACTGGGTTAATATAGTGGAAGCCGGGACCCAGTCTCCCGACGGCAATCAGGGGCCCTGGGTTAATCAGGGTTGCCCCCACATTCTACAGCTCCTGCGCCTCCTCCTCCTCTTCGGCCTCTATATTCGAAATTACCACATCAGTCGCAAGCTGGAAGCACTGCAGCACTGCCTTGGCCAAGCAGCAACAGGCTGTTCTGAAGCTAATATGCTTAGGGGACAAACCACACACCTCTGAAGAGTTGTTGATGGCTGTAACCGAGCAGGCATGTCTGTGGCTGTCATCCCTGAACCTACAGCCAGGCATGGTCATGTGTGACAATGGCTGGAACCTGGTGGCAGTTCTGAAGCTAGGCAACCTCACAAGTACCATGCCTGGCCCATGTGCTCAACCTAGTGGTTCAGCAGTTTCTCAAAACCTACCCAGATCTACGAGAGCTGCTTGTCAAAGTACGCCGTGTGTGTGCCCATTTTCGAAAGTCACCTACAACTTCCGCCACCCTTGCTGTGCTTCAGCAGCGTTTGCAGCTTCCAGCTCACTGACTGGTGTGCGATGTCACCACGTGTTGGAACTCAACAGTTGTTAAGTACCAGCTTCAACATGCCCGTCATTATTCAGGTCAGCCTACGCACATAAGAGCTGATGAGTGGGCATGGATGTCAGACATCTGTGCCATTCTCCAAAACTTTGAGGACTCCACCAAGATGGTGAGCAGAGATGAAGCTATAATTAGCGTCACCATCCCACTTCTCAGTCTTCTGAAACGCTCACTGCTCACAATTAAAGGCATTGCAGGTGGAGCACGATGAGATGGGGCAAGGAACCATACAGCGTGATGCCACACAGCCCAGCCTCATCTCATCCTAATGCAGATTGGGTGATAATGAGGAGGAGGAAGAGGAGGAGAAACAAGAGCTGTTTTCCTGCTCTACAGATAGCACTACCCACACAACTGTCATACCGTCTGTTCAGCATGGATGTCTTGAGGAAAGGGAGAAGGAGAAGGAGGGGGATGAGGAGGAGATTATGGACAGTCGTTATCTTGGTCAGGACAGAGAAGACTTGGCTATTACCAGTCTGGCACACATTGCTGACTTTATGTTCCTCTGTCTTTCCCGTGACCCTCTTGTTGTACGCATTTTGGCTGACAGTAATTACTGGTTGGTCTCACATCTATATCCACGCTACAATTAGAAATTTCTTTCTCTCCTTTGCATGGCAGAGAGGCCTAGTAAAATGTTGCAGTACCAGAAGGCCCTTGTTGCCAAATTATTAAAAAAATTCCCATGTGAAAATGCTGGCGGCAGAGGTCACAGTTCCTTGGACAACCAAGGAGTACAGGCGAGGGAGACACAAATACGATGCAGCAGAGGCAGGGAAACACTGTCAATGGTGTGAGACAGTTTTCTCAGACCCTCTCAGGGCCCAGGCCCTGAGGTGTGGGGTACTCTGACAGGAAGGGAAATATTTTGGAAGATGCTGAAAAAGTACCTTACTGACCTCCGTGATTCCTGTGTGCCTTATAATTATTGGGTATCCAAGCTGGAAAAGTGGCAAGAACTGGCTCTCTACGCCTTGGTGGTCCTGGCTTGCCCTGCCGCTAGCGTTTTGTCAGAGCGGATTTTTAGTGCCGCTAGGGGCATTATAACTGGGCATCTGCTCGTCAACTGAAAATTCTGAATAGACTGAGTCTTATAAAAATTAACAAGGGCTGGATTGGGCCAGACTTCTCAACACCACCGGATGATAGCAGCAGAACATAAATTCAAATTCAATTTAATTTGGGGGGGTAGTCTATTCCCATGCACCTCTTCACATCCACACATGGGTATACGCTTCCTGATTTTGTCAAGTCTCTGTTGTCCTCCTCCTTCTCCTTCTCCTCATCCTCTGCAACCATATCATGAGGGTGACCGTGATGCAACACCCACATAATTTTTTTTAAGGGTGTTTATGATGCCCATAGGAAATGTTTTTAGAGTCCTACCTCTAATATTCTGCATATAATACAGTATGTTCATGTATACCCCCCACTGATAAATGTTTTTCAACCCACTCCTGAACAATGGTAACAATTTTTTAATGAGGACCTCCTCTGCGTCTCTTCATAGGAGTATTGGAGTGTGTCCAATTTTTTGGCAGCCCATGCAGTCACTACATGGGCATTACCACTATATGAGACCCACTCCTTTATAATGGGAACATTTTTTTTACTGTGGCCCTCCTCAATGTCTCTTCAAAGGTGTATTGTTTTTTTTCAAAATTTTGTGCAGGCCTTGCAGCCACTGCATACTCAATAACAGTATAGGAGACCAGCTCTTTAACCCCTTTACCCTCGAGGGTGTTTTGCACATTAATAACCGGGCCAATTTTTACAAATCTGACCACTGTCACCTTATGAGGTAATACCTCTGGAACGCTTCAATGGATCCTGCTGATTCTTAGACTGTTTTTTCATGACACATTGTACTTCATGATAGTGGTAAAATTTCTTCGATATCACTTGCGTTTATTTGTGAAAAAATCAGAAATTTGGTGAAAGTTTTAAAAAATTTGCAATTTTCAAAATTGTAATTTTTATTTTCCCTAAATCAGAGAGATATGTCACTCAAAATAGTTAACAAATAATATTTACCATATGTCTACTTTACATCAGCACAATTTTGGAATCAAATTTTTTTTTATTAGAGAGCTATAAGGGTTAAAAGTTGACCAGCGATTTCTCATTTTTATAGCAGAATTTACAAAACCATTTTTGGTTGACTTTGAGGGGCCTTTATGACAGAAAATACACAAAAATGTTACTTTAGACCCATATTTTTTAATTTTGCAGGGGTAACAGGAAAAAATGGACCCCAAAATTTGTTGTGCAATTTCCCCTGAGCATGCAGATACCCCTTATGTTGGGAAAAACCACTGTTTGGGCGCACGGCAGGGTTCGGAAGGGAAGGAGCGCCATTTGACTTTTTGAATGTAAAATTTGCTTGAATAATTAGCAGACGCCATGTTGTGTTTGGAGAGCCCCTGATGTGCCTATACAGTGGAAACCCCCCACAGGTGACACCATTTTGGAAACTAGACCCCTCAGGGAACTTACCTAGATGTGTGGTGAGCACCTTGAACTGCCAGGTGCTTCACAGAAGTTTATAACATTGAGCCGTGAAAATAAAATTTTCAAATTTTTCCCACAAAAATGTTTTTCAGCCCCCAATTTTGCATTTTCATGAGGGTAGCAGGAGAAATTGCACCATGCAGTTTGTTGTGCAATTTCTCCTGAGTAAGCAGATACTCCATATGTGGGGGAAAACCACTCTTTGGGTGCAGGGCAGGGTTACGGAAGGGAAGGAGCGCCATTTGACTTTTTGAATGTAAAATTTTCTTGAATAATTAGCGGATGCCATGTTGCTTTTGGGGAGCCCCTGATGTGCCTAAACAGCGGAAACCCCCCACAAGTGACCCCATTTTGGAAACTACACCCCTCAAGGATTTTATCAAGGGGTATAGTGAACATTTAGAAAACAGAGGTACGACACAGAATTTGATAACATTAGGTCATCATATCGAATATGTTTTCATTAGTCTTGAGCGCAAGTGCTCGCTACTTGAGTTTGCATCGGGTACTCAGGTATGCAACATGTATCGTGCATGCCCGAGTGACATGCTCGAGTCCCCGCCCGCATGTTTCACGGTTATTAGACACCCAAAAAAAAACAAGTGGGCAATTCCTGAGAGTTTTTTTTGGCCGTGATGCCAACCCCAAACCTAGCCCAACCCTAACCCCAACCCGAACTCTAACCCTAGCCCAACCCTAACCCTAGCCCAACCCTAATACAACCCCAACCCTAACCCTAGCCCAACCCTAACCCTAGCACAACCCTAGCCCTAATGCCAACCCTAACCCTAGCACAACCCTAACCCTAACCCTAGAGTTTATTTTTTACGCCGTTCCTCGTGCGGTATGAGTGATTAGATGACTTTATTCTTCGGGTCGGTGCGATTACAGTGATACCAGAATCATATCGGGTTTTTATGATTGACAGCTGTCACACACTAAAAGATGCATTTTTTTGCAAAATCTAGTTTTTGCATCGCCATATTTTGAGAGCTATAATTTTTCCATATTTTGGCCAACAGTGTCATGTGATGGCTTGTTTTTTGCGAGATGAGCTGATGTTTTTATTGGTACCATTTTCAGGCACGTGAAATTTTTTGATCGCTTTCTATTCCGATTTTTGGGAGACAGAATAAACAAAAACCAAGAATTCAGGATTTTTTTTTTATGCTGTTCCACGTGTGGTAAAATTGATAAGGTAGCTTTATTCTTCGGGTCAGTACGTTTACAGCGGTACCACATTTATATCGTTTTTCTATGTTTTGGCGCTTTTACACAATATAAGCTATTTTATAGAAAAAAATATTTTTTTGCATCTCTTTATTCTTAGAGCTATAACTTTTTTATTTTTCAGCTGATGGAGCTGTATGGCAGCTTGTTTTTTGCGGGACAAGTTGACATTTTCAGCGGTATCATTTTTATTTATATTCATCTTTTTAATCGCGTTTTATTCCATTTTTTGTTTGACGGTATGATGAAAAAGCATTGTTTATTGCTTCGTTTTTTATTTTTATTTTTTACCGTGTTCACTAAAGGGGTTAACTAGCAGGACAGTTTTATAGGTCAGGTCGTTCCGGACGCGGCGATACCAAATATGTGTACTTTTATTGTTTGTTTTTTTCATAACAATATTTATTGATGGGTACATTATATTTATATTTTTGGTGGATTATTATTATTTTTTTTTATATATATATATATATATTTACAATTTTTTTTTTATTTTTGTTTTAATTTTTTAACACTTTTTTTACTTTTATACTTTGTCCCACTATGGGACTTTCACTTTTTTTTACTCTGATCGCCTGTATAGCATAGGAATGGAGCACCATCCCTGTGCTATACAGGCTGTCAGCGCTGCAGATGCAGAAGATACTTTAGTCATGCACTGCGAATGATCAAAGTATCTTCCTGTTGTCTGGTGACCGGGATGTTGTCATGACGACATCTGGGTCACCATGACAACCACAGAACCTGGCCTCAGACAGCGCGGGATGGTGGGGAAGAGGTGAGTATTGGCGCTTACCTCTGCAATGCTGCGATTGACTTTGAACGCAGCATTGCTGGACCGCTCCCTGCACATAGCACTGGGTGTCAGCTGTGACAATCAGCTGACATCCGGCGGCAATCGCACCCGCAAAGCCTGTGTGCGGGCAAAATCAACACGGCATACAAATACATATCAGGCTCTTAAGTCCCAGGGCGCAGATACGTATTAGTATGCCCTGGGCTTTAAAGGGGTTAAATATTTTCTACAGTATAACTATCTGTACTGAGGGCATACAAATTCAAAATGAAAAAATTGAGAACTTTTCTAAATTTTCATAAAATTTCTGATATTTTCATAAATAAATGAAAATTATATCGACCTTAATTTACCACTAACATAAAGTGCAATGTGTTAACTGTTAACTGAGTTTTTCACCTCAGTATTTGTAAGCTAAAGCTAGGAGTGGAGTAATCAGAGTAAAAGTGTAATTGCTCATACCAATATCCAAGAAAAACGGACGAGTGCAATCCAATAAAAAAAATCCAAATCCCACCAAATTGATCATGACAACCCAGGAAGCACATTAATTCACACAAGTGATGTCATAAATAGGAAGTAGCCCCACATCATGAATGTGAAAAGCCTGATTTCGTTGGTGCAGCAACAGCCCAAGTTATGGGACAGTAGACATGTGGGATATCAGGATCTCACCAAGCGGAATGCATCATGGTGCGAGATCTGTAGTATCCTTTACCCCAACTTCAAACAGATGTCCAAAAAAGATCAGGAAGCCATAAGTAAGTGTGCCTCATTTTTTATCTTTCTAAAGTACTTGCCATAATCATCAATGTCCTTAATATGTTATGTTTTTTTCAGTGCTTACAGTGCAGAAACGCTGGTAATGCTGCTAGAATCAGTTACAGCGGGAGAGGCAGATGTGATCCCAGAGTGGTGTTGCTGGTTTGAAAAAGCGTGAATATCTTTATTTTGACCTGCTTAAATTTTTGGCACCAGTAATTGATCAGCAACTATAAGTTTTAAAAATTCAGCTTTTTTTAGTTGTAAATACTCATGTTGCGTACCCTCAATGTTTTTTTTTTCATTAAATGCAGATCAAAAAAGTGAACTTCATCGGTGTCTGAGGTTTGGGTCGCAGGTGGTCCTTCCCACCAGATTGCAGAAACTCGTCCGGCAGCTGAGGACTAGAGATGAGCGTTGTTCTACTCGAACTGTTCGCCAATCTCAAATTCGAGCTGTTTTGGGCGGTGTTCGAGCCGGTCGGCGAACACGAACAATTTGAGAAAAATTCGGCTGTTCGAGGTTATGTTCGATAACTGTTCGTGCACCAAAATCATAACTGGATTTTTTCTCAGTAATGATGAAAATTAATGTTAATACGCAGTTTGAGTGTACAGCGGGGCGGGGGGAGGGGCAGGGGATGGATCTCTGCAGGAACAATGAAGATCTCCATTTTTTTTTCTCTTTCCCGCATTTGCAGTGGGGAGGTGCAATCTGTCAGCCTATCAGCAGCGCACACACGGAGCGAAGTGCTTTTTTTCACACAAGCAAGGGCATGTGTGATTGGCCGTGTATGTCACATGTCCTTGCCCTATAAGACCAAGCCATTTTCCCCGTCGCCACCATTTTCTCACTGCTGCAGCTGCGTGTTAGACGGCACCGCTGTTGCTGTGTGCGCTATACCTTGTTAATTTCAAGCCAATTTTCGCACAAATATACAGATAGCTTGGGAGTAGGGAATAGTTGTGATTGCAGTCCTTTTAAGGACTAGGTTACAGCATTTCCTACGACTTTTATCAGGCAGGTCTGTGCTCTTAAATAGATAGATTGTGGGAGTAAAGACTAATTGTAATTGGAGTCCTTTTCAGGACTAGGTTACATCAGTTCCTATCAGTTTTTGCCAGGCAGGTCTGTGCCAGTGCTGTGCAAGTTTTTTTCACAGCATTTGGCTGAATCTAGCAAAGCTAATCCTTTTTGGCCTATTGCAGAGTGTGTTAGTCAGTGGAGTAGCCTATCTGTGTTGCAAGATATACCACCTGTGTATAGAATACCAATTTTTTACTGCACCTAGTGAAGTAAAATCTTTTGGGCATAGCATCATTCTATTAGTCCATCTATACTGACCTCCATCAGGTTGCAAACTGAATATAATTTTTTTCTGCATCTAGCTCTGAAAAAATATTTGGGCTTCTAGCGGTGTGTGGGACTTGGTCTATTAGTCCATCTATACTGACCTCCATCAGGTTGCAAATTAAAAATAATTTTTTTCTGCATCTAGCTCTGAAAAAATATTTGGGCTTCTAGCAGTGTGTGGGACTTGGTCTATTAGTCCATCTATACTGACCTCCATCAGGTTGCAAATTAAAAATATTTTTTTTCTGCATCTAGCTCTGAAAAAATATTTGGCCTTCTAGCAGTGTGTGGGACTTGGTCTATTAGTCCATCTATACTGACCTCCATCAGGTTGCAAATTAAAAATAATTTTTTTCTTCATTTATCTCTGAAAAAATATTTGGGCTTCTAGCAGCGTGTGGGACTTGTTCTATTAGTCCATCTATACTGACCTCCATCAGGTTGCAAATTAAAAATAATTTTTTTCTGCATCTAGCTCTGAAAAAATATTTGGGCTTCTAGCAGTGTGTGGGACTTGGTCTATTAGTCCATCTATACTGACCTCCATCAGGTTGCAAATTAAAAATATTTTTTTTCTGCATCTAGCTCTGAAAAAATATTTGGGCTTCTAGCAGTGTGTGGGACTTGGTCTATTAGTCCATCTATACTGACCTCCATCAGGTTGCAAATTGAATAAAAAAATTTTCTGCATCTAGCTCTGAAAAAATATTTGGGCTTCTAGCGGTGTGTGGGACTTGGTCTATTAGTCCATCTATACTGACCTCCATCAGGTTGCAAATTAAAAATAATTTTTTTCTGCATCTAGCTCTGAAAAAATATTTGGGCTTCTAGCAGTGTGTGGGACTTGGTCTATTAGTCCATCTATACTGACCTCCATCAGGTTGCAAATTAAAAATAATTTTTTTCTGCATCTAGCTCTGAAAAAATATTTGGGCTTCTAGCAGTGTGTGGGACTTGGTCTATTAGTCCATCTATACTGACCTCCATCAGGTTGCAAATTAAAAATAATTTTTTTCTTCATTTATCTCTGAAAAAATATTTGGGCTTCTAGCAGCGTGTGGGACTTGTTCTATTAGTCCATCTATACTGACCTCCATCAGGTTGCAAATTAAAAATAATTTTTTTCTGCATCTAGCTCTGAAAAAATATTTGGGCTTCTAGCAGTGTGTGGGACTTGGTCTATTAGTCCATCTATACTGACCTCCATCAGGTTGCAAATTAAAAATAATTTTTTTCTGCATCTAGCTCTGAAAAAATATTTGGGCTTCTAGCAGTGTGTGGGACTTGGTCTATTAGTCCATCTATACTGACCTCCATCAGGTTGCAAATTAAAAATAATTTTTTTCTGCATCTAGCTCTGAAAAAATATTTGGGCTTCTAGCAGTGTGTGGGACTTGGTCTATTAGTCCATCTATACTGACCTCCATCAGGTTGCAAATTAAAAATAATTTTTTTCTTCATTTATCTCTGAAAAAATATTTGGGCTTCTAGCAGCGTGTGGGACTTGTTCTATTAGTCCATCTATACTGACCTCCATCAGGTTGCAAATTAAAAATAATTTTTTTCTGCATCTAGCTCTGAAAAAATATTTGGGCTTCTAGCAGTGTGTGTGACTTGGTCTATTAGTCCATCTATACTGACCTCCATCAGGTTGCAAATTAAAAATAATTTTTTTCTGCATCTAGCTCTGAAAAAATATTTGGGCTTCTAGCAGTGTGTGGGACTTGGTCTATTAGTCCATCTATACTGACCTCCATCAGGTTGCAAATTAAAAATAATTTTTTTCTGCATCTAGCCCAGCCAATAGTTTTGGCCTAATACCACAGTTTGGCCACTCAGCTCTGCTCGGTTACCATCCATTGTTTTTTTGTGCAAACAACTCCAGAGTTGTGAATTAGTTAACCACCAAAATGAGTGGAAAAAGGCCTGCTGCTGGTGGAAAGGGGAATAGGCGTGTTGGGAAGGGGAAAAAAGGTTGTGTCCGTGGGGTAGGTGCAGAAGAAAGACCATCTTCCAGCCAAACTAAAATGTCTACTTCTTTTAGCGGACAATGTGATAAGATCCCTTTCTTACGGCCACGCCAATCGCTACAAATTCCAGATGAGGCACAAAAACAGCAGGTGCTTCAATGGATATCAAGTGCTCCTTTAAGTGGGCTCTCCTCCACATCAACTTCAACATCACAAATACTCCAGTCCTCAAAGGTGTCACCCAAATCGCACTTGCTTCCTCACAGCTCCCAAATCTCCAGCTGCCCGTCTGAGTATGAGGTAGAACAGATGGTTGAGTCTGCAGAGCTGTTTACTCATACTATAGCCTGGGAATCAGAGGTCGACTCCAGCGCTTCTGTGAATCCAGACGAGGAAATGATCTGCACTGATGCCCAGAATCTTTATGAGTCGGATCCAGGACCAGACGCAGAAGGTTCTGACCATAATGTAGACCCTCATTCCCAAACTGTAACTCCTGTTGGTGGAGACAATGAGGAAGACGATGATAAGACTCAAATACCTGATTGGAGCGACAACTTTAGTTTTTTGTCAGGGCAGGAACAGGTTGGCTCTGAGGACGACGGGTGTGATAACGCACAGGGTGATGATGATGAGGTCGGAGATCCCACTTACTGTCAACCCACAGTCAGCCAAGAGATGAGGTCAGCAGAGGAGGTGGAGGAAGATGCTAGTGACGACGAGGTCAGGTTGCGCCTTCCTGGACAGAGACGTAGTACTGGAAGCACGTCAACAACTGCATCCTCAAACACAACTCTGCCTCTCACCACAAGTCGTGGTGGCTCTTCAGGTCGCATGAGTGCTAAGCCTTGCATAGCCTGGGCATTTTTTCAGATCGATAAAGATGACCCAACTCGTGTTATCTGTAACATTTGTCAGCAAAAGCTAAGTAGAGGCCAAAAAATACATAGTTTGAGTACTTCATGCATGAACCGGCACATGGACATGAAGCATAAGTTGCAGTGGGAAGCTCAGTGTGCTACAATGCGGCCTAGCCGGCCGGGCCAATCACCGTCTGCCATATCTTGTGCATCCGCGGCCTCTTCATCCTCTGTGACTGGGGGGACAGCAGTCACACCTGTTTTGGGGCGCAGACCTGCCACCTCTTTACCCGCAACAGCCAGCGTGATTGGCAGGTCATCATTTTCTTTGGAGGTGGTAACACCAGCTGGTGTTGAGCGCTGTCCGACATCGATAGCACCACCTTTGGATCAAGGCAACCTAACATGTCCGCCTGCATCTTCCTCACAGACCGGCAGTTTGCCGGGGACACCCTTATCAACCCCGTCTAAGCACAATAGCCAGCCCTCGGTCCCTCAGATGTGGACAAGTAAAAGACCATTTCCTCCTAGCCATGAGAAAGCTAAGAGGTTGAATTTCACCATCTGCAAGCTCTTGGCTACAGAAATGCTGCCTTTCCGCCTGGTGGACACAGAGGATTTTCGAGACCTTATGTCCGTCGCAGTGCCCCAGTACCAGATGCCCAGTCGGCACTACTTCTCAAAGAAAGGTGTGCCTGCGCTCCACCAGCATGTCGCACACAACATCACCGCTTCTTTGAGAAACTCTGTGTGTGACAGGGTGCATTTCACCACAGACACTTGGACGAGTAGGCATGGACAGGGGCGTTACATGTCGCTGACTGGGCACTGGGTAACTATGGTGACAGCAGGACAAGGGGCTGCTGTCCAAGTCTTGCCGTCCCCACGAGTTGTGCGTCAATCCTCTTTATGTCAAAGTTCCTCCACTGCTTCTGCCTCCTCAACCTCCTCTCGGTCTTCCACCTGCACCCAAAGCCTGTCTGGTCATGCCACAAGCTTTCTAACTGCGCAGAAGGGATCCTGCACACCTCCTTACTATGCTGGCAGTAGGGCTCAACGTCATCAGGCGGTTTTTACATTGAAATGTCTGGGAAATGTGAGTCACACAGCTGAGGAGTTGTGGTCAGCTCTGGAGAACCAATTTCATGAATGGTTGTCTCCACTGGACCTGAAACCAGGGAAGGCCGTGTGCGACAATGCTGCAAACCTGGGTGCGGCCCTTCGCCGCGGCAATGTCACACACGTGCCTTGTATGGCTCACGTGTTGAACCTGGTTGTCCAGCAATTTTTAGCCCACTATCCCAGACTAGATGGCCTTCTGCAGAGGGCACGGTCGCTGTGTGCTCACTTCCGCCGTTCGCATCCCGCAGCTCAGCGACTTACATCTCTACAGAAGTCGTTGGGCCTGCCACTTCACCGGCTAAAATGCGATGTGCCTACCCGGTGGAATTCAACTCTGCACATGTTGCAGCGACTGTGGCAGCACCGACAAGCCCTGGTGCAATACGTTCTGACGTATAGCCTGGGCCAACGAGATTCAGAGGTGGGGCAAATCACGCTGGAGGAGTGGTCTCAGATCAGGAACCTATGCACCCTTCTGCACAGTTTTGAAATGGCGACGAAGATGTTTAGTGCTGACGATGCCATTATCAGCATGACTATTCCGGTGATTTACATGCTGGAGCACATGTTAAACAGAATTCGGAGTCAGGTGGTGGCACAAGAGGAGGTGGAGGAAGTAGAGGAGGAGGAGTTGTATGCGGAAGGGCTAACATCTGCAAGGTCCAGACGGTCGGCAGCACCAAGGCGGCAGGCATGTGAGGGTGGGGGAGATGATTTTACCAGGGCGCATGGTAGCAGCCAAACTAGTGAGGAAGGTGCAGGAGCCCAGGAAGAAGTGGAGGACGAACTGATGGAAGACTCATCAGATGAGGGAGACCTTGATCACATTTCTGTTGTGCGAGGTTGGGGGGAGAGGACAGAGGAAGGAAGCATGATTGCTACCTCGCCACCAACACAACAGGGACTTGGTGCTCCTGGATGCGCAACACACATGAGTGCCTTCTTGCTGCACTACCTGCAACATGACCCTCGAATTGTGAGAATTAGAAATAATCCTGACTACTGGGTTGCCACACTGTTAGATCCCCGGTACAAAAGTAAATTTGCAGAAATTATTCCTGCCATAGAAAGGGATGCACGCATGCAGGAGTATCAGCAGAGACTGTTGCAGAATCTTACATGTGCTTTTCCACAAAATACCAGTGGTGCACGTAGTGAATCTCACAGTTCCAACTTGCCAACCGTGGGACCGTCAAGTGTTCAGCACTCAAACCGTAACAGAACCACAGTATCTGCTGGTAACATCAATTTTGCGGAATCATTTCACCACTTTTTTAGCCCATCCTTTGCAAGGCCACAGGAGACAAGAAGTCTGACACATAGTCAACGCCTAGAGACGATGGTACAGGAGTATCTCCAAGTAAACATTGAAGCCACGACTGTGTCACTGGACCCTTGCTCTTTTTGGGCTTCCAATCTGGATAAATGGCCGGAGCTAGCCACTTACGCCTTGGAGATCTTGTCATGCCCCGCAGCCAGCGTTCTGTCTGAACGTGTGTTCAGCGCTGCTGGTGGTGTGCTGACAGATAAGCGCACGCGGCTCTCCACTGATAATGTAGACAGACTCACGTTCATAAAGATGAACAAATCATGGATCCGAAACGACTTTTCTACCCCTGTGTCATCCTGGGGAGAGTAAAAGCTTGATGATTGGTTAAAATCACCCTACCAACCGTTTTAAGCTTTCAAATTACTAATCATGTTTATCTGTATCTTGACTGGAAAATAATTTGGGCTTTGTAGCAGTGTGCAGCACTGATCCTATTAGGCCATCTATAATAAGCTTCACCAGATTTAAAATTAAAAATAATTTTTAGCTGCATCTAGCCCGGAAAATAATTTTGGGGCTCCGAGATGCGCAAGACACATAAGTGCCTTCTTGCTGCACTACCTGCAGCATGACCCTCATATTGTCAGAATTCGAAGTAATCATGACTACTGGGTTGCCACACTCTTAGATCCCCCAAACTTTTCGATCAACCTTTTCATTTTAATAAAGACCAAAAAAATGGTCATTTTTGAAATTATAAGCATTAGCAGGTTGTTAGAAACTGAAATCAAACAGTTTTCAACTCAAAACTTTATTCTAGGTGATGTTACATTTTCACATAGGACCCCTTGTTCGAAAGGAGCTTCTGAACTCTCTCGTCCATTGAATTTGTCAGGTTTTGGATGGTTTCTGCTTCAATTGTTTTGCATGAGGACAGAATACCCTCCCAGAGCTGTTGCTTAGATGTGAACTGCCTCCCGCCATCATAGACACTCCTTTTAATGATGCTCCAAAGGTTCTGAATGGGGTAGAGGTCAGGGGAGCATGGGGGTCACACCATAAGTTTGTCCCCTTTTATGCCCATATCAGCCAGAGATGCAGATGTTTTATGTGCAGCATGAGATGGTGCATTATCATGCAGAAAAATGATCTTGCTGTGAAATACACGGTTCTTCTTCTTGAACCATGGCAGGAAGTGCTGTTTGAGAAAATCCACATACATTATGGAGTTCATCTTTAGCGCCTTCAGGGATCCTAAAGGGGCCGACAATCTCTCTCCCCATGATTCCAGCCCAAAACATTACTCCACCTCCTCCTTGTTGGCGCTGTAGCCGTGTTTGCGTGGGGTGTCCATCAACCAGCCATCCTCCACTCCATTCATCTGGACCATCGAGCGCTGCACGGCACTCATCCGTGAACAAAACAGTTTTGAAATCAGTCTTCATGTAATGTTTGGCCCACTGGAGCCGTTTCTGCTTGTGTGAAGTGGATAGAGGAGGTCGACAGGATGGCATATGCACAGCTGCAAACCTCTGAAGGACCCTGCATCTTGTTGTTCGGGGGACGTTGGAGGCACAAGCAGCTTCAAAAACTTGTCTGCTGCTATGACAAGGCTTTTTTGCCGCTGCTGTTTCAACCTGACGTAATTGCCTGTAGGAAAGAGTCCTCAATTTGCCCTTATCAGCACGCACACGTGTGTACTGTGAATCAGCTACATACTTCTTGATTGCCAAGACACTTCATCCTGATCATCGCACAATGTTGATTGTAGTCATGCCTTGACCTAAACACTCCACAATTTGTTGCTTCTCAGCAGCCGACACATCCTTTTTCTTTCCCATTTTGGCAGAAAATGTAGGCTGCTTAATAATGTGAGAGAGCCTTCTTAAGTAGTCTTGCCTTTCATTGGACACACCTGCCAAACTAATTAGCACAGGTGTCTGCAATTGCTTACAGTGATATAAAGAGCCCTGACACACATCACCATCAATGAGTTTAACTGACAAACAAACAAATTCTTCCCTTATCACTCCTAAACACTTTTTGCATAATAATTTGGAACGCGGTGTACATGTGCTTTTCCACAAAACACCAGTGGTTCACGTAGTGAATCTTACAGTTCTAACTTGCCAACCGTGGTCTGTATGGAATTGTTCAATAAAGGGCCCAAAATTAAGATAACATAGATGGGAGAGGTCTCTATGAATAGGAATTCCTAAGTATTTGATACCCTGTGAGGGCCAGGCAAAGGGAAAGTTGGACTGGATGGAATCCTATATGGATTTAGGGAGGGAGACATCGAGGGCCTCAGACTTCGCTGCATTGATTTTAAAATTTTACCATGTAACAAAGTGATCTATTTCAGCCATAACAGCAGGGATGGATATATGTGATTGAGTGATATATACTAGGACATCATCAGCAAATAGAGAGCACTTGTACTCGGTGCCTCCCACCTCAATCCACCTAATATTGGGGTTATGGCGAATTGATGAGAGCAGGTGCTCCGTCACTAGGATGTATAAGAGAGGGGACAGAGGACATCCCTGCCTTGTCCCATTGGTGATTGTGAAAGGTGATGAAAATGTTCTGACGCACCCCCTGGGCCTTGGGACACCCGGAGCCGGACACTTTTTGGTGGATGCTGGTGGTTGTAGTCTTCGTGGCGGCGATCCGGTTCCGTGGCTCAGGGCGGTCAAACCAGTGGCGGAACTATTTATGTGGTTTTGATGTTTAAATGTCCGACTACGCCACCCGTGGATTGCGGTCAGAGTGAACCGCCGCTACAGGGCAGACCGCTAAGGCTGGTGTTGTGGGTGCAGCAGAGCGTAGCATAACTCCCCACGGGAGGAGTATAGCCTCAGGGCAGTGTATGCGGAGGATGGGGGTGATGGTGCAGGGCAGCAGCAGTAACGACACGGAGTCAGTGATGCAGTTCAGGGCCTTTACTCACAGTTCTTATTATCCAGACCACGTCTGCAGGTAACGGCTGCCCACGTCGTACTGTGCTCACCAGGTGAGGGGCTCAGACAACTCCCAGATAACTTTGGAGCGCTTCACAGGACCCCCTTTGTGTGTCCTTTGTCTGGCCTTTCTTACCAACACTTCTGTCCGGCTGCCTCGGGCCTCCTCTTGGTAAACTTGGCGCCAGTTTCCCTGACCCTATGTGGTGCCTTCCTAGCGGGTGGAGCAAGGGGCTGCGCCACATAAAATGTCAGAGCCTCCGGTTTCTAGCTGAGGGTCGTTTCCTGCCTCCACTAGTTCGGGGACCGGTCTCCCCCTTTGGCCTGACCCCTCCACGCAGGTGGATTCGGGCGTGCGGTGGCGACTCGCCCGTCCGCACCCCTGGGATCCCTTCATTCCTCGTTCCTGGAGCCTTCTCCGCTCCTCTTCCTTCCTTCTCCCTCTTGCAGGCCTGGGCCTCTGTTACTAGGCCCGCCTCCGGAGCAGAGCTCATGCAGAGCCCCTGCTCCCTGCCACTTCTGCTCAGACTTCTCTGCACTGAACTAAGATGGTGCCCACCTTTTATACTCCCTTCTCAATGCACCCAGGAACTGCTTCCAACCTGCTCCTGCACTGCAGGGTTCCCCTTCCTCAGTGTTCCCTCCCCCCACTCCAGCCAGGGACAGGGACTGTCGTGCCCATCTCAGGGGCATATTGGTCGCCCTGCCCCACGGCAATGTGGTGTAATGCATGCAGGTGTCGGGTCCTGATCCACACTCCATCCTTATCTGAGAGTGAGATATCACACCTCTGGGTGAGGTGCAATACGTCTGTAGCAACCGAGCCCTCGGTGCTACAGTTCCATTTATCTTCAGCCTAGGTGACGTATTGTGATACAGGGCCGTGATTTTGGCTATAAAAGGGTCCCCTAGACCCCTACCCCAAGCTTTTTAAGAGAATCATATATGGCGTGCCAGGAGACTCTATGGAATGCTTTCTCAGCATCCAACGAGAGTATCTACTTACAAATTTTTAACTGCATCTAGCCCAGGAAATACTTTGTGCCTAGTAGCAGTGTCTGCTAGTCAGCGGATTATCCCGGCTGTTAAGCAAGCTGCACCACCTGTAGTTTGGACACTTCATTTTTTCAAAGGAAATGCTTCGGGACCACGGGATACTTAGTGAAGAGCATCAGGAGGCACCCCAAGGCATAGGGGCTGGGACTGGCACTAGGATGCCTTGCGGTGGACAGCCGAGCTCGATCCTTATAAAAGCTTTTTAACTGCAGCAGCTTTAGTGGACGCTACTGGAGCTGGAATTACGCGGCTGCTGGCATGAGACTTGCCCTCCAATAGATCCTTGTAAATGGATTTAAAGTGTATTCATTCAAATTAGAGGGACAATTTAAATTAAAAAGCTTAGAGCTGCCTCCACCACAGGGGGGCTCTCTCGACCCACCAGCGGACAGGCACCAGTATTGGGAGAGGGGGGCTGGCCGTCAGGGTTCACCGCGGCTCTGGCACAAACCCGGCGACACGGAGGTGGCACGGGCAGGAGCGGACTGGCCGTCTCGGCTTCTCACTTTTTGGATTTTAGAAGGGCATGACATGCCTATATCTGTGTCTCCCCCTCCTTTTACTCCTCCACCTCTTTTCTTTTCGCATGACTATATGTACTTGTCACTTTTCCATGTGTTAGTTGTGTCTTCTGAGCAGTTTGTCAGCTTTTGGACACCTTTGAAGGTGTTTTCTATGTGTTTCTATGTGTTTTTGTTTGCCTGCCATTGGTTTTAACGGTGTTCGAAGGTGTTCGACGAACAGTTCGACGAACAGTTCGGCGAACACACGGGTGTTCGACGAACCGAACCGAACTCGAACACTACGGGGGTGGCTCAACACTACTGAGGACCAGTCACTTGGAAACAGCAGTCCAAGTGTTTCTCAGGACAGTTCCCCATAGCCACCCATGAGCCTTTGTGATTTAAGCCGGCGAAGAAGGGTCCACAAGAACCCCAAAACAAACAACCACGAGGATGTTGTGGCTGAGGAAGGTGAGGAGGGGTTTTGTAGAAGTCTGGCCCAATATATGGAGAAGGTTCCTTTCACGTGAGGCTGAGGACCAGGGCAGCTATCCAAATTGTCATTAGTGCTGCCAACCCTCCAAACACGCCAATGATTGTATTTGATTTTCTGGAAATGTGGCAACTTTCTATTGGAAATCAGATACAACCATTGGCCACAACACAAGGGCAGGCAGCCTTGCAAACTGCCCTACCTCAGCCTCTTGCTCCTGGGTGCCAGACTCTACAGGCCCAGCCTCGTCACATGCACCTTCTTCATTCTGCTCCGCCGCAACCTCTTCCAAGGCCGACCACATTTTTTGTTCCCCTATAGCCTCTTCCAAGGCCATCCCCTTTTTGTGCTCCCCTACAGCTTCCTCCAAGTGCTGGACTATGTTCTTCTCTGCCACATCCTCCTCCAAATGCTGGACCATATTCTTCCCCACCACATCCTCCTCCAAGTCCTGGTCCATTTTTCCCCACCACATCCTCCTCAAAGTCCTGGTCCATTTTTTTTTGCCATACCACGAATCCGAGGCCAATACAAAATCAAATATCAAAAATGTGCCATCATTTGAATCACCTGGGACAAATGTAATTCAGCAATGTTGGGATACTAACAGAACACCTCACCCTGCCACTCCGGACCCAGCGTTGTTACCACCCTTTACTCCCCCGCCGTCTGGAACCCCCCATGTCTCAATTCCCATATGTGCTCCCTCACCTTTCCCAACCCCCAGCTCAGGTACGCATATTATGTCGCCCCCCAAATATCATAATTTATAATGTTTTATTATTAGATTTATGTTAGGTTCTATTTTTGTTGTCCTCCTTTGCAACATGCAAATATATATATTTTTTTGAAACAATGACATGTTCTCTTGTATTCAGTAAATGCTTTTGTTTCTCAAAATGTTTCTCTGTTTTTTGTTTAATAAAACCAAACATTACAATTTTTTTTGTTTAAGAAACTTAATTAAAGCTTTTTTTTTGTACAAAATGGGCGTGGGGTCCCCTATAATTTTATTCTCTAGCAGAGGTTAATTTGGCAGCTTGGCCAGATATTTGCAGCCTGGGAAGGGGGTAATACCCATGGAGCTTCCTAGATTACTAATATCAGTCCCAAGCTGTATACTTAGCCTTTACTGGCTATGAAAATAAGGAACCCTAAAAAAAAAAATTGATGTGGGGTCCCCCTATTTTAGCAGCAAGCAAAGGCTAGGCAGACAGCTGGGGGCTAATATTAATAGCCTAGGAAGGGGCCATGAATATTGGCCCCCTCCCAGACTACAAACACCAGCCCCCAGCCACCCCAGAAATGGCCCATCCATAAGATGCGCCAAATCTGGCACTTAGCCTCCGCTCTTCTCATTGCCCTATGGTGGTAGCAAGTGGGGTTATGGGTGCTGGGGTTGATATTAGCTTAGAATGCCAGCTGACGTCAAGCCCAGGTTAGTAATGGAGAGGCGTGTATAAGACGCCCTCATTAGTAATCCCATAGTGAAAGTGAAATGTTACATAAAAACACCGACACCAAGAATGAAATATTTTATTTGAAATAAATACACAAACTCCTTAATAGTTCTTAATTAAACCCTACTTACCATTACACCCATTCCCCTGAATCCCATGTCACCTGTAATAAAAATAAAATAATAAACCAACCTCATCCTCCACTTTCCGATGTGAAGAATATAATCCATGTGCCAGCAATGGGTCCAGCTCTGCTACATCTGAATGGCAGGCTGTATAGTAGCTGGATGCGACCATCCATCCTGCCATCCTGCAGATACACTGAGGAGCACATACTCACAACCACAGAAAAAAAACAGTGACTCAGCATTTAACCTTGCTCAGCCACAACCGGAGGTGGAGGTATGGTGAATGACTTTCCTCCCATCTCTATGTCATTCGCACAAAACCACTCCCTTTACTATGGTGAATTAACCCCCCACCATATAACATGCTGGAGAATAGTTGTAGGTTCAGTTCACTAAGGCAAGCAGCCGTAGCAAAACATATCCCCCCTCTCATATAACACTATTGCATACGGATGTCATACGGATGTTTTACGGATGCTAAATGAGAAAATTGCATAGCACTCACATGAAAATCGCATGACACTTGTCCATATCGGAGTTGTTTTTTTTTCACATATGGGTATGAGCCCGAATAGAAACACGTGCACCAATCCTGCATTTTTTACCCACTCTTGGCTTACAAATACTGAGGTAAAAAAATGTACCAAATACTCAACGTGTGCACTTAGCCATAGAGGGTTATAGAGTGATACATGCCAGAATTAAAGAATTGTACCTGGTCAGGAACGTGAAAACAGGTTTTGGCGGGAAGGGATTAAAATGAAATTGGTCTATAGTTTTAATTAACAATGGATCTAGTATAATTATAATAATGACATTAAAATATAATCACTGGACTCAGCAGTTTCATGCCATATATATTGGCATCTCTACTGAGACAAGTGATTGTTTGCAGTGTTCGTGTGCTTTATTCATAACAAATTCTGCAGCTTATTCAAAAAAGAGCTAAGGCAGCAGTAAAGAAACAGCACTGTAGTGACATGGTGTTAAGACTCATTTTGTTAATTTGATATAGAGGATATCTACTGAAAAAAAACATTTTAAACCTAAATTAGTCCTTTAAGGTGGGATATAGTTTCTGCACGTAGTTCATAATACAACTTTCAAAAATATCCCAAAAATAAAAATGTGTAAAACATCAGCAGAAAAAAAAGTCCCAAAGACAAGAATATATATTTTTAATATAAAATACATTGTGTTACATGTATGAAATGTGGACAGTAAAAGATATAACAAAAAAAAACTGAACCAAAATTTGTTTTTTTCTATATTTGTATTGCAAAGAAAAATTATTTAAATTACTCTTTAATGTACATGTACCATAGAACAGCAATATTTTTTTAAAAAAAAATTGTCCCACATAATACAAAGCCTCATACAAGTAGTAAAGAAAATGGGGCTAAAATGAGGAGAGTCAAAAACTAAAAAAAGTAAAATCATTAAACATTAAAGATCTAATTTTATCTCTTCTGGGTATTAATTCTACATATGTTGTCCACATTCTTAAAAATCTCTACATAGAACAATTTACAATAAAGAAACTTGAAAATGAAAATTTTCTTTACTAACCTTTCCTAAGTGTTGCAAGGTTTAACTGTAGTTTCATTATTCTTTCATCCATTAGACTTATTTCATGTGCTGATATAAAAGAAATTCCATAATAACGGTTAATCGTACTTCTAAAGTTATTGCAGTAAATGTTTACCAAAAGTTTACATGAAACAACTTTTAAATATATATTCTATGACTTATGGGTATGGAGAAAAGATTTAAAAATATAATAAATTGACACATATCAGGAGTCAAATTAGTTACACGTTTGAGAAGTCATATCTGGGGGAAACGTCTTTTCTAGTTGATACTTCTCCTTTACAATTAAAAGAAATACAATGCTATATGCAGCAGTATTTGTTTCAATTACTATTAATTAATATAATTAATTCTAAACAATAATGTTAAAATAATTATATACATGAATAAACTATATAGCATGATAGTTAGAATTTTTGGGTTACCTAAAATGAATGAAGTCTAATATGTATCTCTTTTGGAATGCAATGCTGTTGTTTATAGACAGAAGGTGCAAACAGAAGAATCCGTGGCCTATTTATACAGTCGAGTGCAACAATTTCCTGTTTTGGGAAAATAAAGAGCTGTGCAATTTGCTAAATGAAGAAGCGATAGCAGGTGAGCTACTACTAATCATCTTATTCCATCACATCGGAAACAACCCAATCCTCCAACTCTTTCTGAATTGATTTCTAAAGCCCATTTATTTTTTCATTTGAAAGAAGTTTCCATTTGGAAAATGTATACACATGTATACACATTCCTAGTTTGTTAATACTTGGCTTCCACGAAGAAATAAACTTCCATCCCTGGCTGGTAAAAATACTCATCCGCCTCATTAGTAATGTTTATATTCTCCATCTATTCATAACCTATCATTTGTCATCACTAGGAATGAGCAAACCTGAACTGTAAAGTTCGGGGGTTTGTACCGGAATCTAATGTCCGGTTTACTGTCCAGGTTCGGATGCCGAATAAAGTTTGTTGAAAGGCTGTAGTGAAGCCAATCAACAAGCGTTTAAGCTGTGGGCACTTCTGGAGCCATCACAGCCATGCCAAGTATTGACGTGGCTGTGATGTGCCGGTGCACCACATGACATGGCTTGTGTAAATGTTGGATCATGGGTGCAGCCTCTGATTAGTGTAGAGAAAGGATACAGCTGGAATGAGGGGCAGTATTATACTTTGTGTGTGCGCACTGCTTGCTTCTCAGTGGGAGTACTGTGTGAAAAAGCCGCTGTGTGTACTCTGCACCCATATCTGTGGGAGTACTCTGCCTTTAAGTCACTGTGTGTACTCTGCACGAGCCTCAGTGGGAGTACTGTGTGAAAAAGTCGCTGTGTGTACTCTTTACTTATATCTGTGGGAGTTCTGAGCTTTTAAGCCTCTGTATGTACTCTGCACCCGTGTCTGTGGGGGTACTATGTCAAAAATCCTCTGTGTACTCTGCAACCATGTCTGCATGAGTAGTGGGCCTAAACAATAATTATACTCTGCAACCATTTCTGTAGGAGCAGTGTGCCTAAAAAATAGCAACCGTCTGTACAAGTAGGGTGCCTAAAAAATAATTATACTCTGCCGCTGTGTCTGTATCAGTTGTGGGCCTAAAAAATAATTATACTCGGCAGCCGTGTCTGTACAAATAGTGTGCCCAAAAAATAACTATACTCTGCAACCGTTTCTGTAGGAGTAGTGTGCCTAAATAATAGCTATACTCTGCAGCAGTGCCTGTGCCAGTTGTGGGCCTAAAAAATAATTTTACTCTGCAGACTTGTCTGTGTGAGTAGTGGGCCTAAAAAAAATTATACTCTGCCTACTGTGCGAATAGTGTGCAGAAAATCTACTTCCAAAAATGAGGAAAGCAAGAAATATAGGACATGGATGTGGCCACGGTGGTGCTGGTGTAGCTGCTGCTGGTGATGTAGCTGCTGCAGAGAGAGGACATGGTTGTTCTGTGCATGTTACGTGCCCAAATTAAACCCTTTCCTCTGGTGCATGCAGGTAAGAGGACGTTCTGCGTCATTTCACGGGACTGAGTACTATTACACGAATGGTAAGGCCACAAGATGTCGAGGCAGTGTTAGATTGGATGGCTGAGAGTACTTCCAGTTCCTTCGCATTATCTTCCACCTGATACCCTGCAGAAAGTGCAGAGCTGGCACATGATGGCCATGGTCACTCAGCTTCCACCTCACCCCCCTGCAAATCACCCAAGCAGTCTGAGCCCCAAATCATACAGCAATCTCTTCTGCTTTTTGATGAGTCCGCTGGCTGGGGTTCTGTGGCCCATCCACCTGGCTCTGGCACAGAAGTGGAAGAGACTGAGTGCACTGATGCACAACCATTTGTTAGGTTGGAAGATGAGTATGTGGGAGGGCTAGTGAGGTCCTAGACCCCATATGGAGTGGAGGTCATCCTAGTGATGTGCGCAGTTCTGAGGAAGAGAAGGTGGTCATGCTGCCCAAGCAGCACAGCAAAAGAGGGAGCAGGGTGCAAAAGCTCAATGGGCGGCCCCTAGCGCGTACGTCAGCTGCTACTCTCCACCACGCAGAAAAAATGAAAACACCAAAGCCAGCTCAAAGGAGCTCGTTGGTGTGACATTTCTTCAGGCAATATGCAGATGACAAGGCAAGGGTGGTTTGCACACTGTGCCATCAGAGCCTGAAGCGAGGCATAAATGTTCTGAACCTGAGCACCACCTTCATGACAAGACATCTGAATTCCAATCATGAGCCGCAGTGGAGTACACACCTTAAAATGCATGACAGATATGAGCCTCCTTCTGCTCTCTCTTCTGATGCGGACTTGGCCTCTACCTCCCGCTCACAATTAGCAGGGCCACCTGTCTCCCCGCAAAGAGAGAATGTGACAGCACCACCACCATCATCACCACTAGTGCCACTGAGCATCTCCATACCATCCCATGGGAGTGTTCAGCTCTCCATCCTCCAAACCCTCGAGAGAAATAGAAAATACCCACCTATCCACCCACTAGTCATGGTCCTGAATAACAGCATTTCAAAATTACTGACCTTTGAAATGCTGTCATTCCGGCTGATGAATATGGACAGTTTTAAAAAAACTGATGGCGGTGGATGTCCCACAGTACATTGTTCCCAAATACCACTACTTTTCCAAGCATGCCATCTCTGCCCTGCGCACACATATTGCTTACCAAAGCAAATGTGCATCTCCATAACTGCCCAATGGGTAAATATGGTAGGGGCTGAGACAGAGGTGGAAGGCGTTCTAGCCCATGTCCCATAGCCCAATATGTGGACGTGGATAAACAGGAGTCGTTGGAGCCGAAGAACCTCAAGCCCGACCTGGTGGTGTATGATCACTTGCAAAATCTCGTAGCAGCTCTGGGACTAGCCAGTTTGACGCACATCTCTTGCTTGGTCCATTGCTGAAGTGTGAGAAATATGATTTAATCCTGAATAATATGATGCATGCAGACTGTACCTTACCTGCCACCACCGCAGTCTAATCAGCATCTCTGTTTATCCATTCCTCTTACAGGTACGTGACTCAGCTTTCCCATCCTGACTTCCATGCAGACTTCTCTATACCTCTCTGCTCCTATTTACTAATGGTACGTGACTCAGCTTTCCCATCCTGACTTCCATGCAGACTTCTCTATACCTCTCTGCTCCTATTTACTAATGGTATGTTCTCCAAGTTACATCAGCTACCCCCCACTTTCATTTATGACCTTATTTACTTAGCCTTTGACTGATGAGCACAGACCACTCCACTCTGGTTCACAGCTGAATGCATTCTGTAGCCCAAATTTTGTGAACTAGGAGTCTGTTAGACTTTAATCTGTGTCCATCACCTTAAGTGTGGCCATTGCTGAAATGTGAGAAATATGAATTAATCCTGAATTGAACCTGAAGGGAACTGAAGGTAACTGGATACTAAGTCACGGTAAACAACGTTTGTCTTTGTTTTCACTCTCATCCCCTTAATCCTTCACATTTTCCAACCACCCCTAATCCCTACACCTAGTAAGGAACTCTTCATCTCTCCCTCCATTCTCCCCACCCATCTCACCTCCTCCTCAGAGCTATTCCTCAACATACAAACCTTTGTCTTCAAACACAGACAGCCACCTCATGCCCTCTCCTGCTCTCACCTACTAACGCTTTCTCTGCTTCTCCTCACTGCCGGCGACATCTCTCCACATCCCGGCCCTTCTCACCACATCCCTACAATTACTTCCACCTCCTACCTTCGATCTATCCCAAACTCTCGTAACCCTTCTAACCTTATACCCATTCGCCCAGCCTCTGCTTCCCCAGTCCCTCTAACAGGAGCTCTATGGAACGCTCGCTCCGTCTGCAACAAACTTTCCTACATTCATGACCTCTTCATCACTAACAAGCTTTCCTTCCTCTGCATCACTGAAACCTGGCTCACCCCCTCTGACACGGCCTCTCCTGCTGCACTTTTGTACGGCGGATTCCACCTCTCCCATACCCCCCGCCCCACCGGCAAGCATGGTGGAGGAATAGGTTTCCTCCTCTCAGATAGCTGCTCTTTCACCCATATCCCTCTGCCGCCCTTCATTACTCTCTCCTCATTTGAAGTGCACTGCGTGCGCATCTACTCCCCCTCCAACCTCCAACTGGCTGTCATTTACTGCCCCCCAGGATCAACCACCACTTTCTTTGACCACTTCACCACTTGGCTACTTCATTTCCTCTCCGTTGACATCCCCAATATCCTCATGGGCGACTTTAACATCCCCATTGACACTTCCCTCTCAGCTGCCTCTAAGCTTCTATCCCTCACTTCCTCCTTCAGTCTTACTCAGTGGTCTTCCACACCCACCCACAAAGAGGGCCACACACTTGACCTCATCTTCACCCACCTCTGTTCCCTATCTAACCTCTCTAACTCACCTCTCCCTCTCTCTGACCACATTCTACTTACATTCTCTACCCTCTCCTCTCCAGGGCAACAATCTCCACTCCACAAACTTGCATACCCTCACAGAAATCTCAAACACCTTGACTTACACTCACTCTCTGAATCCCTTCTCCCTCTTACAGACATTAGCTCCTTACATGATGCAGATGTTGCTGCCACTTTATACAACACCACAACAGCTGCTGCTCTCGATTCGGTCGCCCACTTACACATACCAAAACTCGCACAATCAGACAACCCTGGCACACCAGCCTAACTAAAGAACTGCGACGGACCTCCAGGGTTGCTGAGCGTAGATGGAAAAGGTCCCACTCCAATGAGCACTTCATCGCATTAAAACAGTCCCTCACTACCATCAAATCCACACTCACTGCAGCAAAACAAACATACTTTGCATCTCTCATATCCTCCCTGTCTCACAATCCCAAACAACTATTCAACACCTTTAATTCTCTCTTTCATCCCCCAGTGCCTCCTCCCTCTCCTCTTATTTCAGCTGAAGACTTTGCCTCATACTTCAAGCAGAAGATTGACACCATCAGACAAAGCTTTTGCATAAAGCCACCACAGCCCCTCCCCACACCTACTCAACCCTCCTCCTCCAAAACCACCTTCTCCACCATTACGGAAGATCAACTTTCCTCTTTACTCTCCAAATCACACCTCACTACCTGTAAGCTTGACCAAATCCCGTCCCACCTCATCCCAAACCTTACCACTATCTTCATCCCACCCCTAGCCCAC
Organism: Phyllobates terribilis; assembly: GCF_046119375.1. Classification (NCBI taxonomy): domain Eukaryota; kingdom Metazoa; phylum Chordata; class Amphibia; order Anura; family Dendrobatidae; genus Phyllobates; species Phyllobates terribilis. The sequence goes on along the minus strand of NW_027362765.1, from coordinate 594,398,604 downwards.
CTCTTCAACCTGTCACTAACAACTAGTATCTTCCCCTCATGCTTCAAACATGCCTCAATCACACCCATCCTCAAAAAGCCCTCCCTTGACTCATCCTCTCTGACTAGCTATCGCCCCATATCACTTCTCCCCTATGCCTCAAAACTACTGGAACAACACGTCCATTCTGAGTTGTCCTCCCACCTCTCCTCCTGCTCCCTCTTCGACCGCCTACAATCTGGTTTCTGACAGCACCATTCTACTGAAACTGCACTGACTAAAGTCACCAATGACCTACTAACCGCCAAATCCAAGCGACACTACTCTGTCCTCCTCCTCCTAGACCGGTCATCTGCCTTTGACACAGTGGACCATTCCCTCTTACTACAAACTCTCTCATCTCTCGGCATCACAGACTTGGCCATATCTTGGATCTCCTCATACCTAACAGACCAGACATTCAGTCTCCCACTCACACACCACCTCCTCATCTCGCCCCCTATCTGTCGGTGTCCCCCAAGGTTCAGTTCTAGGACCCCTACTCTTCTCCATCTACACCTTAGGCCTGGGACAGCTCATAGAGTCTCATGGCTTTCATTATCACCTCTATGCTGATGACACACAGATCTACCTATCTGGACCCAATATCACCTCCTTACTAACCAAAATCCCACAATGTCTGTCTGCTATTTCATCCTTCATCTCTGCTAGATTTTTAAAACTTAACATGGACAAAACAGAATTCATCATCTTTCCGCCATCTCATTCAACCCCCCCAACTGACCTATCTATCAACGTCAATGGCTGCCAACTCTCCCCAGTCACTCAAGCTCGCTGCCTTGGGGTAACCCTGCACTCTGATCTCTCCTTCAAACCACATATCCAAGCCCTTTCCACTTCCTGCCAACTCCAACTCAAAAATATCTCCCGGATTCCTCAAGCATGAATCTGCAAAAACACTAGTGCACGCCCTCATCATCTCCCGCCTTGACTATTGCAACCTCCTGCTCTGTGGCCTCCCTTCCAACACTCTCGCACCCCTCCAATCCATCCTAAACTCTGCTGCCCGACTAATCCACCTGTCTCCCCACTATTCCCCGGCCTGTCCTCTCTGTCAATCTCTTCACTGGCTCACCATTGCTCAGAGACTCCAGTTCAAAACCCTAACCATGGCATAAAAAGCCATTCACAACCTGTCTCCTCCATATATCTCTGACCTAGTCTCCCGTTACATACCCGCACGCAACCTCCGATCCTGACAAGATCTCCTTCTCTACTCCCCTCTTATCTCCTCCTCCCACAATCGCATACAAGATTTCTCCCATGCATCCCCCCTACTCTGGAACTTTCTACCCCAACACATCAGACTCTCGTCGACCGTGGAAACCTTCAAAAGGAGCCTGAAGACCCACCTCTTCCGACAAGCCTACAACCTGCTGTAACCACCGCTCCACGATACCGCTGCAAGACCAACTCTACCCTCACCTACTGTATCCTCACCCATCCCTTGTAGATTGTGAGCCCTCGCGGGCAGGGTCCTCGTGCCCCCTGTACCAGTCGCTGTCACATTGTGTTCAAGATTATTGTAATTGTTTTTGCTATGTATACCCCTTTTTCACATGTAAAGCGCCATGGAATAAATGGTGCTATAATAATAAATAATAATAATATGCGACAAACCAAAAAGATGGAATTTCACCTTGCATATGCTGGAGAGACTGCGACTGTGAGAAAAGGTTGCTGGTTAGATAGCAGATAATGCTTCCAGTCAGTTTGCCACTGCCACCACCCTGTCTTTCCTACGGTCCAGTCTCAGTAGCCGTGAGTCTGAACCACATATTCCTCACCCTGATCCTCCTTCTACCCACCATGCCGAGTGCCCGGAGACAAGTGATCCCACACTTGGATACTCCGAAGAGCTTTTCACTTTTCCATTTATAGATTCAGGTCTCTGCCCCGCCAGCTTGAAGCGGAGCATGAGAAGATCGCATGTAGCGATGCAAAAATATTTGAGCAGCCACAGTTACATGAAGGTGACGGTGGGAAAATGTATTTACTGTCAAAAGAGGTGGATGATGATGAGACACAATTGCCATCAAGTCAGGAGGAGGCCCAGGGTGAGTACATGGAAGACGAGGTGGTGGACGATGAACTCACTGACCCAACCCGACAAGGTGACATGCATAGTGAGGACAGCAGCACAAAGGAGAGGGAGCTGTTGCACCACAGCAGGCAGGAAGAAGCAGTGGGATGGCCACAGATACAAGGTGGCAACTGTTCCCTAGAATACCAACACGAGGGAAGTTGCCAGTCCAACTGTTAGGTCTTCCCGAGTATGGCTCTTTTTTAAAGACTGTCTAGTTAACACCAAAAAGGCCATTTGCAACATCTGCCATGCCAGCATCAGCAGGGGCAGCAAAACTACCAGCCTGACTACCACCAGCATGCTCAGGCACATGATAGCAAAGCATCGAACTAGTTGAGCCGAACGCCAGGATGACACCACTGCCTGTTCCGCTGTTGTGTGTGCACGCCATAACCCCCGCCTATGGCGCAGGCGAAGATGTCTCCCACCCTGCACCTGTCGTTGTACACTTGCAACCATCACCACCAGTGTCCACGTCCTTGTCCCATAGCAGCGTTCAGTTGTTCTTACCCCAGTCCTTTAAACGCAAGCGCAAATACGCAGCCAGCCACCCACAGGCCACAATACTAAACTGCCACATTTCTCGACTGCTTGCACTGGAAATGTTGCCTTTTAGGCCCTGGGTCAATCAGAGTTGCCCTCACATTCTACAGCTCCTGCGCCTCCTCCTCCTCTTCAGTGTCCATCTCCGAAATGACCACATCAGTAGGAAGCTGGAAGCACTGCAGCACTGCCTCGACCAAGCGGAAACAGGCTGTGCTGAAGCTAATATACTTAGGTGACAAACTGCACACCACTGCCGAGTTGTTGAAAGCTGTAACAGAGCAGGCACATCTGTGGCTCTCACCACTGAGCCTACTGCCAGGCATGGTCATGTGTGACAATGGCCGGAACCTGGTGGGGATTTTGAGGCTTGGTAACCTCACACAAGTACCATGCCTGGCCCATGTGCTCAACCTAGTGGTTCAGTGGTTTCTTAAAACCTAACCAGATCTGCCTGAGCTGCTTGTGAAAGTATGCGACGTGTGTGCCCATTTCAGAAAGTCAGCTACAACTTCCGCCGCCCTCACTGTGCTTCAGCAGCATTGGCAACTTCCAGCTCACTGACTGGTGTGCGATGTTACGATACGTTGAAACTCAACATTGTACATGTTGGGAAGGATTTGCGAGCAGAAGAGGGCAGTTTTTGAGTACCAGCTTCAACACACTCGTTGGTCAGCCTCCTCACATAAGAGCTGATGAGTGGGCATGGATGTCAAACATCTGTGTCATCCTTCAAAACTTTGAGGTCTCTATTAAGATGGTGAGCAGTGATGATGCCATAATTAGTGTCACCATCCTGCTTCTCTTTCTACTGAAACGATCACTGCTCACCATTAAAGGGGAGGCATTGCAGGCGGAGCACGATGAGATTGGGCAAGGAACTATACAGGATGATGCTACACAGCCCACTCTCATCTCATCTCAACGTGGATTGGATGATATTGAGAAGGAAGAGGAGGAACAGGAGCTGGTTACCTGCGCTACAGACGGTACTACCCACACAACATTCATACCGGCTGTTCAGCGTGGATGGCCTGAGGGAAGGGAGAACAAGGAGGAGGACCAGGAGGAGGATGAAGAGAAGAAAAGCATGGACAGTCGTCCTCTTGGTCAGGAAAGGGAAGTCTTGACTGTTGGCAGTCTGGCACACAAGGCTGACTTTATGTTCCGCTGCCTGTCCCGTGACCCTCGCATTTTTGGCCAACACTAATTACTGGTTGGTCACACTTCTAGACCCACGCTACAAGGAGAACATTTTTTTAATACATCTAATTATGGAACTTATTATTATTCCAAGATCTGTTGATTAAAATGTACTTTGCACTTGGGTCAAACATTTCAATGAACGAGCTCACTGGGGCACAATGCACATAATTCATTAAAAGGCACATGCTACCTAAAGAATTAGGCAGGCACAAGTGTTAACTGGCATGTCCTGCCACCAGAAATATACTCTAATATCAAAGGAGTTCCAGTTAATCATCTTAACTTGTATATATACAACTTGTATACTTGTATAGCTCAATTATACCCACAAAATTGCAGTGACTCAATGCAGCAATTAGAATCCTGACAGGAAAATTTATGCTCATGTGCACAGCACTTCAGGATTGCCATTGCACTAGCTGGCACATGGATTACCTAGCGTTTTTGGGCCATTTCCGCGAGTAAAAAAGCAGCGAAAACGCACCAAAAATGCACCGTGTGCACATAGCCATACCCTCTGACCACGTTCCCCCTATTAAGCAATGGGAGCCCTTTACAAGTTTTTGCTTGACTCATTATCATAAACATTCTGTGATTGGTGGAATTCCTGTCACGGGCGTGTCAGAAGTGACAGACAGTCGCCCTGCAGTGTGCTCCAGGAGATCTCTACGTTTGGCATTACAGACATCTTCTTAGAGCCTGTCTCTAGGACCCAGAGGCTACCTTCCTCTGGCTAATTAACACCCTGGTCTGGCTGTATAAATATCTGCTGTGTTGCAGACGGAGGTGCCGGCGATATTCATTACTCCTTGTGAAGACTTTAGCAAGAGCAGTACTTCTTCCTCTCTGGAGCTTGAGGATGTGTGTGCATTTGTCTGGAGTCATGTAAAGCTAAGAAATTTCCCCCTGTTTGTCCTCCCTTGTTGTCTTTAGTGTTCAGTGGGGATCAACTAGTGCTCATCTCCTCCTTTCCCTAGCCTTAGTCATACGCCGGATAAAGACAGGGCAAGGCACGTATACGGCGATTGGTGAAAAGCCAATATAGGGTCGTTAGGGGAGACAGGGTGACACTAGACCAGCCTAGGAGGTCTCCACTCCCCCCTTTCCCTAGAGTCTGGGCTCCCTTTCCCTCTTCCCTTTGTGTTGCACTAAGACTTTCCCACACCTTACGTGACAATTCCTGGCCATGATACTGGGTTTATTCTTCACTGTTACCCACACTATGTGTGATAATTTTATCTATTTGTTTAAATAAACAATTTTTATATATTGAGTAGCATGGACTAGTGTTGAGCGATACCTTCCGATATCAGGAAATATCGTATCGGATTGGATCGGGCCGATACCCAAAAAGTATCGGATATCGCCGATTCCGATACCGGAAACCAATGCAAGTCAATGGGACACAAATATCGGAATGAAAATAAACCCTTTCTTTCCTTGTAGGTTAATTCTACATGAAGTAAAACAACTAAGAATAATGTAGAATGACATGAAAAGCCGGCAATTCATCAGCGGCATTCACCGGTACCCGACAATTTACAACAGAAAGAATAGAGCTTCACACATAGATTAGATAGATAGAAACATGTCAGTCACATATATATGAAGTACAGTGACAGTGTTGCTTACTGTACTTGTCATTTAGTGTAAAGGATTTATTAAAAAAAATATTAGTGTTTTCGTGCACCGTCTCTTTAAAAAAGCCGGCCGGCAATTCAGCATCTGTACCCGACAATTTATAACAGACAGAATAGAGCTTCACACATAGATTAGATAGATAGAAACATGTCAGTCACATATATAAGAAGTACAGTGACAGTGTTGCTTACAGAACTTGTCATTTAGTGTAAAGGATTTATTTAAAAAAATAATAGTGTTTTCATGCACCGTCTCTTTAAGAAAGCCGGCCGGCAATTCAGCATCTGTACCCGACAATTTAGAATAGAAGGAATAGAGAATCACACATAGATTAGATAGATAGAAACATGTCAGTCACATATATATGAAGTACAGTGACAGTGTTGATTACTGTACTTGTCATTTAGTGTTAAAATAAAGGATTTATTTAAAAAAAAATTGGCGTGGGGTTCCCCTTAATTTTAGGCTCTAGCGGAGGTTAAGCAGACAGCTGGGGCAAATGTTTGAAGCCTGGGAAGGGGGTAATACCCACGGAGCTTCCCAGGCTACTAATATCAGCCCCCAGCTGAATACCTAGCCTTTACTAGCTATTAAAATGGGGGACCCCCCAAAAAAAATGACGTGGGGTCCCCCCTAATTTAATAGCTAGCACAGGCTAGGCAGACAGCTGGGGGCTGATATTAATAGCCCAGGAAGGGTGCCATGAATATTGGCCCCCTCCCAGGCTAGAAACACCAGCCGTCAGCCGCCCCAGATATGGCGCATCCATAGGATGCGCCAATTCTGGCACTTAGCCTCGCTCTTCCACGCTGCCCTGGTGCGGTGGCAGGGGGTAATAGGGTTGGGGTTGATGTCAGCTTATAATGCCAGCTGACATCAAGCCCAGGTTAGTAATGGAGAGGCGTCTATAAGACACCCCCATTACTAACCCCATAGTCAAAGTTAAAAGAAAACACAAACACCCAGAGTAAAGTCCTTTAATTGAAATAAAGACACAATTCTTTATTGTTCTAAATTAAACCATACTTACCATCACGCCCATTCCAGCTGAAGCCAACGATCTCCTGCAATAAAAGAAAAATAATAAAGCAACCTCATCCTTACCTTTCGATGGTTCCCAGGACAGCTCCAGCTCTGCTACATCGAGATGACAGGCTGGACCGCAGCAGAAAGCTGCCATCCAGCCTGTCATCCCGCAGACACTGAGAAGCGCAGGCATGCTTGCGCTCCTCAGTGTCTCTCTGTGACGTCATCCAGATGAGCCGAGTTCATGTCCAATGAACTCAGCTCACCTCATGCACGTCACTGACAGCGTGGGAAAATTCTCCTGCACTCAGCGCTTCAGCGTGAGAATTCTCCCACGCTGTCAGTGACATACATGAGGTGAGGTCATGTCCAATGAACTCAGCTCACCTCATGCACGTCACTGACAGCGTGGGAAAATTCTCACGCTGAAGTGCTGAGTGCAGGAGAATTTTCCCACGCTGTCAGTGACGTACATGAAGTGAGCGGAGTTCATTGGACATGACCTCGGCTCATCTGGATGCCGTCACAGCCAGACACTGAGGAGTGGAAGTATGCCTGCGCTTCTCAGTGTCTGCGGGATGACAGGATGGATGGCAGCGTTCTGCTGCGGTCCAGCCTGTCATCTCGATGTAGCAGAGCTGAAGCTGTCGTGGGAGCCATGGAAAGGTAAGGATGAGGTTGCTTTATTATTTTACTTTTATTGCAGGAGATCGTTGGCTTCAGCTGGAATGGGCGTGATGGTAAGTATGGTTTAATTTAGAACAATAAAGAATTGTGTGTTTATTTCAATTAAAGGACTTTTTTCTTGGTGTTTGTGTTTTTTTAAATACTTTACTAGAAATTCATGGTGGTCATGTCTAATATTGGCGTGACCCCATGAATTTTGGGCTTAGGGCCAGCTGATAATGCCAAGCTGGCCTTAACCCCTTTATTACCCAGTGAGCCACCGCACCAGGGCCCTGGATGAGTTGGGTACAGCGCCAGAAGATGGCGCTTCTATGAACGCGCCATTTTCTGGGGCGGCTGCGGACTGCAATTTGCAGCGGGGGTGGCCCAGAAAGCTTGGGTCTCCCTGCGCTGCGGATTCCAGCCCCCAGCTGCCTAGTTGTATCTGGCTGGGCACAAAAATAGGGCGAAGCCCCACGCATTTTTTTTTTAAATTATTTCATGAAATTCATGGAATAATTAAGAAAAAAAGGGCTTCCCTATATTGTTGTGTCCAACCAGGTACAAATAGGCAGCTGGTGGTTGGGGGCAGCCCATTCCTGCCTGCTGTACCTGGCTGGACACAAATATAGTGCGAAGCCCCACGTCAATTTTTTTTTAATTATTTCATGAAATAATTTTTTTAAAAAAGGGCTTCCCTATATTGTTGTGTCCGGCCAGGTACGAATAGGCAGCTGGTGGTTGGGGGCAGCCTGTTCCTGCCTGCTGTACCTGGCTGGACACAAATATAGGGCGAAGCCCAACGTCAATTTTTTTTAAAATAAGTCCTTTATTTTAACACTAAATGACATTTGAGGAGTTAATAAAGATGCAGTCCCTAAATTATTATTTATTTTTTAATTAATTTTTCCCAAAACTTTTGACGTGGGCTTCGCCATATTTTTGTATGCCAGCCAGGTACAGCATCCAGCTTCTATGAACGCGCCATTTTCCGGGGTGGCTGCGGACTGCAATTTTCAGCGGGGGGAGAGAGGGGGGCAGAAAGCTTGGGCCTCCCTGCGCTGCAGATTCCAGCCCCCAGCTGCCTAGTTGTACCTGGCTGGACACAAAAATAGGGAGAAGCTTCACGTATTTTTTTTTTTTAATTATTTCATCAAATTCATGAAATAATTAAGAAAAAAAGGGCTTCCCTATATTGTTGTGTCCAACCAGGTACAAATAGGCAGCTGGTGGTTGGGGGCAGCCCGTTCCTGCCTGCTGTACCTGGCTGGACACAAATATAGTGCGAAGCCCAACGTCAATTTTTTTTAAATCATTTCAGGAAATTCATGAAATAATTTAAAAAAATTGATGTGGGGCTTCGCCCTATATTTGTGTCCAGTCAGGTACAGCAGGCAGGAACGGGCTGCCCCCAACCACCAGCTGCCTATTTGTACCTAGCCGGACACAACAATATAGGGAAGCCCTTTTTTTCTTAATTATTCCATGAATTTCATGAATTTAAAAAAAAAAAACGTGGAGCTTCGCCCTATTTTTGTGTCCAGCCAGGTACAACTAGGCAGCTGGGGGCTGGAATCTGCAGCGCAGGGAGGCCCAAGCTTTCTGGGCCCCACCCGCTGCAAATTGCAGTCCGCAGCCGCCCCGGAAAATGGCGCGTTCATAGAAGCGCCATCTTCTGGCGCTGTACCCAACTCATCCAGGGCCCTGATGCGGTGGCTCACTGGGTAATAAAGGGGTTAAGGCCAGCTTGGCATTATCAGCTGGCCCTAAGCCCGAAATTCATGGGGTCACGCCAATATTAGACATGACCACCATGAATTTCTAGTAAAGTATTTAAAAAAAACACAAACACCCTGAAAAAAGTCCTTTAATTGAAATAAACACACAATTCTTTATTGTTCTAAATTAAACCATACTTACCATCACGCCCATTCCAGCTGAAGCCAACGATCTCCTGCAATAAAAGAAAAATAATAAAGCAACCTCATCCTTACCTTTCCATGGCTCCCACGACGGCTCCAGCTCTGCTACATCGAGATGACAGGCTGGACCGCAGCAGAACGCTGCCATCCAGCCTGTCATCCCGCAGAGACTGAGAAGCGCAGGCATACTTCCACTCCTCAGTGTCTGGCTGTGACGGCATCCAGATGAGCCGACAATGAACTCGGCTCACCTCATGTACGTCACTGACAGCGTGGGAGAATTCTCCTGCACTCAGCGCTTCAGCGTGAGAATTTTCCCACGCTGTCAGTGACGTGCATGAGGTGAGGTCATGTAAAATGAACTCGGCGCACCTCATGCACGTCACTGACAGCGTGGGAGAATTCTCACGCTGAAGCGCTGAGTGCAGGAGAATTTTCCCACGCTGTCAGTGACGTGCATGAGGTGAGCTGAGTTCATTGGACATGACCTCGGCTCATCTGGATGACGTCACAGAGAGACACTGAGGAGCGCAAGCATGCCTGCGCTTCTCAGTGTCCGCGGGATGACAGGCTGGATGGCAGCGTTCTGCTGCGGTCCAGCCTGTCATCTCGATGTAGCAGAGCTGAAGCTGTCCTGGGAACCATGGAAAGGTAAGGATGAGGTTGCTTTATTATTTTTCTTTTATTGCAGGAGATCGTTGGCTTCAGCTGGAATGGGCGTGGCGGTAAGTATGGTTTAATTTAGAACAATAAAGAATTGTGTCTTTATTTCAATTAAAGGACTTTTTTCTGGGTGTTTGTGTTTTTTTTAAATACTTTACTAGAAATTCATGGCGGTCATGTCTAATATTGGCGTGATCCCATGAATTTCGGGCTTAGGGCCAGCTGATAATGCCAAGCTGGCCTTAACCCCTTTATTACCCAGTGAGCCACCGCACCAGGGCCCTGGATGAGTTGGGTACAGCGCCAGAAGATGGCGCTTCTATGAACGCGCCATTTTCCGGGGCGGCTGCGGACTGCAATTTGCAGCGGGTGGGGCCCAGAAAGCTTGGGTCTCCCTGCGCTGCAGATTCCAGCCCCCAGCTGCCTAGTTGTACCTGGCTGGACACAAAAATAGGGCGAAGCGCCACACATTTTTTTTTTTAATTATTTCATGAAATTCATGGAATAATTAAGAAAAAAAGGGCTTCCCTATATTGTTGTGTCCGGCTAGGTACAAATAGGCAGCTGGTGGTTGGGGGCAGCCCGTTCCTGCCTGCTGTACCTGGCTGGACACAATTATAGGGCGAAGCCCCACATAATTTTTTTTTAATTATTTCATGAATTTCCTGAAATAATTAAAAAAAAATTGACGTGGGGCTTCACACTATATTTGTGTCCAGTCAGGTACAGCAGGCAGGAACGGGCTGCCCCCAACCACCAGCTGCCTATTTGTACCTAGCCGAACACAACAATATAGGGAAGCCCTTTTTTTCTTAATTATTCCATGAATTTCATGAAATAATTAAAAAAAAAAAACGTGGAGCTTCTCCCTATTTTTGTGTCCAGCCAGGTACAACTAGGCAGCTGGGGGATGGAATCTGCAGCGCAGGGAGGCCCAAGCTTTCTGCCCTCCCCCCCCCGCTGAAAATTGCAGTCCGCGGCCGCCCCGGAAAATGGCGCGTTCATAGAAGCTGGATGCTGTACCTGGCTGGCATACAAAAATATGGCGAAGCCCACGTCAAAAGTTTTGGGAAAAATTTATTAAAAAATAAATAACAATTTAGGGACTGCATCTTTATTAAGTCCTCAAATGTCATTTAGTGTTAAAATAAAGGATTTATTTAAAAAAAAAATGGCGTGGGATCCCCCATAATTTTAATCTCTAGCGGAGGTTAAGCAGACGGCTGGGGCAGATGTTTGAAGCCTGGGAAGTGGGTAAAACCCACGGAGCTTCCCAGGCTACTAATATCAGCCCCCAGCTGAATACCTAGCCTTTACTAGCTATTAAAATGGGGGACCCCCCCCAAAAAAATGACGTGGGGTCCCCTCTATTTTAATAGCTAGCAAAGGCTAGGCAGACAGCTGGGGGCTGATATTAATAGCTCAGGAAGGGTGCCATGAATATTGGCCCCCTCCCAGGCTAGAAACACCAGCCGTCAGCCGCCCCAGAAATGGCGCATCCATAGGATGCGCCAATTCTGGCACTTAGCCTCGCTCTTCCACGCTGCCCTGGTGCGGTGGCAGGGGGTAATAGTGGTGGGGTTCATGTCAGCGCCAGCTGCCATGAAGCCCAGGTTAGTAATGATGGCCGTCTATATGACACCCCCATTACTAACCTACAAAGTGTTAAAAAGAAAAAACACACTACACCCAGAAAAAAATAATTTATTTGAAATAAAACACCATTTTATTTAATTCTTAGTTTACTAAAAAAAAAATAGTTACCTGTCCACGTTCCTGCGCTGATCTCCCATGCACAGCTGTCACATCTGGAGATGGTGACAGCTGTGCATGGCTGCTGTAAGCTCACGCTGCCGGGAACACGTCCACTCCCGGCAGCGGGAGCCACTGACTGAGGTCACCGGAGTGCATTCAGGCAGCGCAGCTCCGGAGACCTCCTTTACGGCAGTGCTGTACCGTGGGAATTTCTCACGATACAGCAGTGCCGTAAAGGAGCTAACTGGAGCAGCGCTGCCTGAACTCCGGTGAACCCTTACGGCCCCGTCATTCTAGCGGCGGCAGCGGTTCAGAGCGGTCACATTCTATGTGGCTGCTCTGAACTGGAGATCTTCGTGGGACACTCGTGGACTACTACAGAGGGGTAAGGATAAGGTTGTGGTTTATTATTTTATATTTTATTACAGGAGATCGATGGCTTCGGGGAATTAGGTGTCTTGGTGAGTATAGGTGTAGTTTTTTATTTTTTACTTTATTTTAGGTGGCGATCGGCGGGGACAGGTAATGTATGAACTAATTTCTTTTAGGTAACCACTGGCCACCAATGACATGTATTTAACATTTATTGGGGACACAGTAGGGCAATTTAAATAGCAGGATCAGGCTGATGGGAACTACTGCTCCCATCGAGCTGATCCTGCTGGCAGGAGTGGACGGGGGACAGACATAGGCCGATGGGAGTAGTAGTGTCACATCGGCCTATGTCTGCCCGCACACACACCCGCACACACACCCGCACACACACACCCCGCACACACACCCGCACACACACCCCGCACACACTAATCATGACGGGTCCGGGAGGTGAGGCTGACCTGTGCGGCCGTGGGAAAGTTGATGTGAGTTCATGCAGTCAAGCATGAACTCACATGAACCCTCTGAGGGCACCGCGGCTACTTCAAATGAACAGCTGATCGGCATCACCTGATACCTCAGCTGTTCATTTGAAATAACCGGCGGGAAAGCGCAGCACAGAACGGGAAAGCCGGCGGTGAAGTCTTTTCACTGCCGGCTTCCCCGCCCGGGTCCTTCGCTCCTTGGTGCTGCGCTCCCCGCCCGGTCCTAATTTACGATCGGGATGGGAGGTGGCGAGGGGAGCGGAGGATCGGGGTGGGAGGCTGCGGGGAAGCAGTATGGGGCTGCGTGATTGTTTAAAAGCCGGCGGCTTTTTACCGCGCCGGCTTTTAAACAATCAGGAGAATTCTCCCACGCTGGGATGGCATTCTGATGACAAGCTGGATCGCAGCTGAGCGCTGCCATCCAGCTTGTCATCCTTCAGAGACACTGCAGAGCGCAGGCATTATGGGAACTTCCGATTCCGGTATTCGATATTATAAAAGTATCGGAATTAAGTATCGGAATTCCGATACAGTGAATATCGGCCGATACCCGATATTTCAGTATCGGAATGCTCAACACTAGCATGGACTCCTTGTTTTCTTTTTCTGCAGAAATATACTCTAGTCAACTGGAGTACACTTCTGGAGTAGATTATGCAACAAAACTTCTCAGGAATTTGTTATGCTGGCATAGTCATGCCACATATTGCCCATGTGTGTAAATACCATATGTCACAATATTTTTACACAAAAAAATTGTGACCTATTAAGGTGTTTTACTCTAACAAAAAATTCTGGCAAAACACCTTAATGTATTAAGCTCTATATGTTTCATGAATAAGCACCTTCATTACTATTTTTACTGATTCTTCAGCCTTTGATTAATCTTCTTTACTTTGATAATGTACCATTGGAGCTGTTTAGAAGTTATAGAACCTGGTGCCAAATAGAGATGAACAAATAAATTGGAGTGGAATTGAATTCTAATTGAATTTTACAAAAATCCAAATTTGCCAGAATCAATATTTTTTTGTAATAACATGTGGATTCAGCAAAATGGCGGAGAGTGGCCATCAAAATGTTTAAAATTAAAATAAAAAATCCTTATACTCTTCTTACTGCTCACTTATCTGGCCCATCTGATCCTCGGATCACCCGTTGGTTCTCGCTGCATCTTCAGATCTCCTTTATTTGTGCTGAAATCTACACCAGCATACAAAAGGTCACAGTATCATGATGTCATAGCATGTGTCATGACTTTGCATGCGCAAGAGCAGAATCCTCTCAGGCCCCATCAAAGCCGGACTTCCCAGTCCACTATAAAAGGCCTGGGGATTTCAGCATGAGAGTCTGCAATTTCAAGAGTCATTGAGGACCAGAAAGGTGACGTTGAGGAGAAGAGGGTTTGGAGAGGTGAGTATTAAGGTGAGTATAAAGATTTTTGTTACTTTTTACATATTACATTTATAATGCACTTCAGTCTGGAGAAACCCCACAGCATTTTAAGGGACATTAAATTCATGGAGAATAACTTATCTGCAAATTAAATTTCTGTGGAAAATATGCGCAAACAGGTGACTTCAAATTTTGCCTGATCTACTCATCTCTATTGCCAATATCTGGACATAACTATAGACTTATCTTGATTGAATTGCACCAGTTTTTGTAGTGTGAACTCATGTAGAAGTAGAAGATCCAGCGATGTAGGCTGTGAGTTTTGTTATAATAAAATATAACTTTTATTGAGCCATTTAAGATGAAAATCCAATCCACTTATTGGCACATATTAGCATAGATATACATTTGGAACTAGTGATAGGACCTACGCATTTTGACTTGCTTCTTACTCATGATCTTACACTTGCATCTTACTCACAGCCTACTTCGTTGGATCTTCTATCTCTTCATGTGTTCTCATTAAGGCTGCTCCGCCCTGGTCCGTGTGAGGTTCTGGTCTACACTGAGAACTACATGACCATATAGATGAGTTGACAAATATTTTTTTCTTATTGTAGTTTTTATAGTGAGGTTTATTATTCTTTAGCTATGAGGCTATAATCGTGGTATTTATATTAAAGAAGACCACCCATGAATTATTTTTTCTCCTTAAACCTGTGTCTATGTATATGTAGTGTAGTATGTTTATTAATATACTCAGCTTTTGCCATCTTCTCCAGGATCCAGCACAGGTCTGTTCATCTTCTTAGTGATGTCACCGCTCTTCAAACTATCTGGCTCACTCAATGATCTATGTGTAAGCCAAAATTCTCTTTTATGCACAATGTAAGTCTATGGTGCCTCAGTATTAACACACTTACACTACAGTATATACACATATGCACAGATTTAAGAAAAAAATAGTTAATGGGAGGGATTTTTTACCTCTTTGTTGGGGATTCAGATCAATACAGCTGAGCTCTGCTGTATAATGTCCTCCCTGTTTGCGCAACCTGTCTCTGTGTGCTAAAAAGTGAATGAAGAACAGGCATTCTCCTTTCTATGCTGTGCTATTTATGGGATAAATCACAGCAGCTCATCTCCTCCCAGCAAACAGTGTATTGCAAGTTACGGACAGACCATGCAGAGGGGGAAACTGGTGAGAATGAAGAATATAAGTCATATAATGACCAGAAATGGTGTTATTCCTCATGGACACACACAGAACACCTTATTCTGACTAGTTACTTGAAAGCACGGTTACCCTTTACCTTGATAAAGACTTGCATTTTTCATGGAATTTGTATGCTTTGCTTTTCAATTATTCCGTTGTTTTCATAGATGGTAGTGTTTAATGTTCTATACATACACATCATTGTTTTTTTGTTTGATTTCTTTTTTTGTTAGTTACCTGATTGTCCACAGTTATCACCTTTTTCTCCCTTTGAACCTTGCAATCCTAGGTTTAAGAGTAAAAGATGAGTAAGATTCATTTATTTTTCTTATCTTTTTATTGCTACAATATAAATTAAAATTAATGATGCAATACAAAGTTCCATTGTATTATAGAAACAAATATATTATTTTGTGGGCTTCTGTTATAAGATTCATTTAAAATTACATAGATGGCAGAAAATAGAAAATATAAGTTCCAAATATCTATTATATTAAACATTGTAATAATGTGTGTTACAATGTTTATGTTATTTCTGTTTGTTATAGATGCTGTAAAGGAAAGATCCAATTATGGGACAATTTGTAATGATTATTATAAAAAAATGGCTTGTTTTTATATCTGTGACCAGTTTTATTTGAAACAAGAATATTTTGACATTTTGCTCAGAATAAATCTTTTAGGTCAAAAACATTACAGGATAGACAGTCCAAGGAAGCCAATCTTTTAGAAAATGGAGTGACTTGTGAAGCCAGGATGAAAACATGAGATAGAGTGTGGAAGTTTGGAAAGGTCCAATTACCTATCATAGCAGCTAAAATGATTTGACTAATGATAATTCTGTAACAATAATAATTATAATAATAATTTTTATTTATATAGCGCCAACATATTCTGCACTAATGTTTAGAGCTTGACTAAATATTGAGAAAACAGAGAAGCAAAGCAGAATCTATAATATAACCGGGGATACGTGTCTCTGTCTTAAGCCTCGATAGACTGCGCATGCGCGACGCGTAGTCTGGCTCCAGACAGAATCACGCATCCATTGGGGGGTTAGGGGACCATGCATACCAGGATTGGGGGGTGAGGGGCCATGCATACCAGGATTGGGGGGTGAGGGGTGCCATGCATACCAGAATAGGGATGAGGGGTGCCATACATACCAGGATAGGAATGTGGGGTACCATGCATACCAGGATGAGGGATGGGGTGCCATGCATATCAGGATGAGGGGCATCATGCATACCAGAATAGGGATGAGGGGAACCATGCATACCAGGATAAGGATGAGGGGTGCCATGCATACTAGGATGAGGGATTGGGTGCCATGCATACTAGGATGAGGGATTGGGTGACATGCATACCAGGTTTCTGGGATGAGGAGGCCATACATACCAGGATTGGGGATGAGGGGTGCCATGCATACCAGGATTGGGGATGAGGGAGCCATGCATACCAGGATTGGGGATGAGGGAGCCATGCATACCAGGATTAGGGATGAGGGGTGCCATGCATACTGGGATTGGGGTTGAGGGGTGCCATGCATACCAGGATTGGGGATGAGAGGTGCCATGCATACCAGTATGTGGGTGAGGGGCCCATGCATACCAGGATGAGGGATACCATACATACCAGGATAGGGATGAGGGATGGGGTGCCATGCATACCAGGATAGGGATGAGGAGTACCACACATACCAGGATTGGGGATGAGGGGTGCCACGCATACCAGGATTGGGGGTGAGGGGTGCCACGCATACCAGGATTGGGGATGAGGAGTACCACACATACCAGGATTGGGGATGAGGGGTGCCACTCATACCAGGATGAGGGATGGGGTGCCATGCATACTGGGATTGGGGTTGAGGGGTGCCATGCATACCGGGATTGGGGATGAGGGGTGCCATGCATACCAGCATAGGGATGAGGGGTGCCATGCATACCAGGATGGGGATGATGGGTGCCATGCATACCAGAATAGGATGGTGGGGACAAGATGGGGGCAGCACAAATACCAGGAGGGGGGCAGCACATACCAGCATAGGAGACCATATACCAATAAAAATGCTCGCCACTCGGGCGTAGAACAGGTTCAATAGCTAGTCAAGTTTTATTGATATGTGTCAGATTAAGTTTATGAGTAGTGATGAGTGAGTGTGCTCGCTACTGCTCAGTACTCCCCCGAGCATCTAACTGTTCGAGATGCTCGGTGAGAACTTCCGGGATGCTCGGGCTGGTGCTCGAGTCCCCACTCGCATGTTTGGCCATGGTCTATATCAGACAACAGCAGAGACACAGGCGGAGCAACAGTATATTTCTTTTATTAACAATAGTGTTGAGCCACCCCCGTAGTGTTCGAGTTCGGTTCGGTTCGTCGAACACCCGTGTGTTCGCCGAACTGTTCGTCGAACTGTTCGTCGAACACCTTCGAACACCGTTAAAACCAATGGCAGGCAAACAAAAACACATAGAAACACATAGAAAACACCTTCAAAGGTGTCCAAAAGCTGACAAACTGCTCAGAAGACATAACTAACACATGGAAAAGTGAGAAGTACATATAGTCATGCGAAAATAAAAGAGGTGGAGGAGTAAAAGGAGGGGGAGACACAGATATAGGCATGTCATGCCCTTCTAAAATCCAAAAAGTGAGAAGCCGACACGGCCAGTCCGCTCCTGCCCGTGCCACCTCCGTGTCGCCGGGTTTGTGCCAGAGCCGCGGTGAACCCTGACGGCCAGCCCCCCTCTCCCAATACTGGTGCCTGTCCGCTGGTGGGTCGAGCGAGCCCCCCTGTGGTGGAGGCAGCTCTAAGCTTTTTAATTTAAATTGTCTCTCTAATTTGAATGAATACACTTTAAATCCATTTACAAGGATCTATTGGAGGGCAAGTCTCATGCCAGCAGCCACGGTAATTCCAGCTCCAGTAGCGTCCACTAAAGCTGCTGCAGTTAAAAAGCTTTTATAAGGATCGAGCTCGGCTGTCCACCGCAAGGCATCCTACTGCCAGTCCCAGCCCCTATGCCTTGGGGTGCCTCCTGATGCTCTTCACTAAATATCCCATGGTCCCGAAGCATTTCCTTTGAAAAAATTAAGTGTCTAAACTACAGGTGGTGCAGCTTGCTTAACAGCCAGGATAATCCGCTCACTAGCAGACACTGCTACTAGGCACAAAGTATTTCCTGGGCTAGATGCAGTTAAAAATTTGTAATTAGATACTCTCGTTGGATGCTGAGAAAGCATTCCATAGAGTCTCCTGGCACGCCATATATGATTCTCTTAAAAAGCTTGGGGTAGGGGTCTAGGGGACCCTTTTATGGCCAAAATCACGGCCCTGTATCGCAATACGTCACCTAGGCTGAAGATAAATGGAACTGTAGCACCCTGAGGGCTCGGTTGCTACAGACGTATTGCACCTCACCCAGAGGTGTGATATCTCACTCTCAGGTAAGGATGGAGTGTGGATCAGGACCCGACACCTGCATGCATTACACCACATTGCCGTGGGGCAGGGCGACCAATATGCCCCTGAGATGGGCACGACAGTCCCTGTCCCTGGCTGGAGTGGGGGGAGGGAACACTGAGGAAGGGGAACCCTGTAGTGCAGGAGCAGGGAGGAAGCAGTTCCTGGGTGCATTGAGAAGGGAGTATAAAAGGTGGGCACCATCTTAGTTCAGTGCAGAGAAGTCTGAGCAGAAGTGGCAGGGAGCAGGGGCTCTGCATGAGCTCTGCTCCGGAGGCGGGCCTAGTAACAGAGGCCCAGGCCTGGAAGAGGGAGAAGGAAGGAAGAGGAGTGGAGAAGGCTCCAGGAACGAGGAATGAAGGGATCCCAGGGGTGCGGACGGGCGAGTCGCCACCGCACGCCCGAATCCACCTGCGTGGAGGGGTCAGGCCAAAGGGGGAGACCGGTCCCCGAACTAGTGGAGGCAGGAAACGAACCTCAGCTAGAAACCGGAGGCTCTGACATTTTATGTGGCGCAGCCCCTCGCTACACCCGCTAGGAAGGCACCACATAGGGTCAGGGAAACTGGCGCCAAGTTTACCAAGAGGAGGCCCGAGGCAGCCGGACAGAAGTGTTGGTAAGAAAGGCCAGACAAAGGACACACAAAGGGGGTCCTGTGAAGTGCTCCAAAGTTATCTGGGAGTTGTCTGAGTCCCTCACCTGGTGAGCACAGTACGACGTGGGCAGCCGTTACCTGCAGACGTGGTCTGGATAATAAGAACTGTGAGTAAAGGCCCTGAACTGCATCACTGACTCCGTGTCGTTACTGCTGCTGCCCTGCACCATCACCCCCATCCTCCGCATACACTGCCCTGAGGCTATACTCCTCCCGTGGGGAGTTATGCTACGCTCTGCTGCACCCACAACACCAGCCTCAGTGGTCTGCCCTGTAGCGGCGGTTCACTCTGACCGCAATCCACGGGTGGCGTAGTCGGACATTTAAACATGAAAACCACATAAATAGTTCCGCCACTGGTTTGACCGCCCTGAGCCACGGAACTGGGTCGCCGCCACGAAGACTACAACCACCAGCATCCACCAAAAAGGGTCCGGCTCCGGGTGTCCCAAGGCCCAGGGGGTGCGTCAGAACATTTTCATCACCTTTCACAATCACCAATGGGACAAGGCAGTGATGTCCTCTGTCCCCTCTCTTATACATCCTAGTGACGGAGCACCTGCTCTCATCAATTCGCCATAACCCCAATATTAGGTGGATTGAGGTGGGAGGCACCGAGTACAAGTGCTCTCTATTTGCTGATGATGTCCTAGTATATATCACTCAATCACATATATCCATCCATGCTGTTATGGCTGAAATAGATCACTTTGTTACATGGTAAAATTTTAAAATCAATGCAGCGAAGTCTGAGGCCCTCGATGTCTCCCTCCCCAAATCCATATAGGATTCCATCCAGTCCAACTTTCCCTTTGCCTGGCCCTCACAGGGTATCAAATACTTAGGAATTCCTATTCATAGAGACCTCTCCCATCTATGTTATCTTAATTTTGGGCCCTTTATTGAACAACTTCATACAGACCACGGTTGGCAAGTTAGAACTGTAAGATTAACTACGTGAACCACTGGTGTTTTGTGGAAAAGCACATGTACACTGCGTTCCAAATTATTATACAAAAAGTGTTTAGGAGTGATAAGGGAAGAATTTGTTTGTTTGTCAGTTAAACTCATTGATGGTGATGTGTGTCAGGGCTCTTTATATCACTGTAAGCAATTGCAGACACCTGTGCTAATTAGTTTGGCAGGTGTGTCCAATGAAAGGCAAGACTACTTAAGAAGGCTCTCTCACATTATTAAGCAGCCTACATTTTCTGCCAAAATGGGAAAGAAAAAGGATGTGTCGGCTGCTGAGAAGCAACAAATTGTGGAGTGTTTAGGTCAAGGCATGACTACAATCAACATTGTGCGATGATCAGGATGAAGTGTCTTGGCAATCAAGAAGTATGTAGCTGATTCACAGTACACACGTGTGCGTGCTGATAAGGGCAAATTGAGGACTCTTTCCTACAGGCAATTACGTCAGGTTGAAAGAGCAGCGGCAAAAAAGCCTTGTCATAGCAGCAGACAAGTTTTTGAAGCTGCTTGTGCCTCCAACGTCCCCCGAACAACAAGATGCAGGGTCCTTCAGAGGTTTGCAGCTGTGCATGCGCCATCCTGTCGACCTCCTCTATCCACTTCACACAAGCAGAAACGGCTCCAGTGGGCCAAACATTACATGAAGACTGATTTCAAAACTGTTTTGTTCACGGATGAGTGCCGTGCAGCGCTCGATGGTCCAGATGGATGGAGTGGAGGATGGCTGGTTGATGGAAACCCCACACAAACACGGCTACAGCGCCAACAAGGAGGAGGTGGAGTAATGTTTTGGGCTGGAATCATGGGGAGAGAGATTGTCGGCCCCTTTAGGATCCCTGAAGGCGCTAAAGATGAACTCCATAATGTATGTGGATTTTCTCAAACAGCACTTCCTGCCATGGTTCAAGAAGAAGAACCGTGTATTTCACAGCAAGATCATTTTTCTGCATGATAATGCACCATCTCATGCTGCACATAAAACATCTGCATCTCTGGCTGATATGGGCATAAAAGGGGACAAACTTATGGTGTGACCCCCATGCTCCCCTGACCTCTACCCCATTCAGAACCTTTGGAGCATCATTAAAAGGAGTGTCTATGATGGCGGGAGGCAGTTCACATCTAAGCAACAGCTCTGGGAGGGTATTCTGTCCTCATGCAAAACAATTGAAGCAGAAACCATCCAAAACCTGACAAATTCAATGGACAAGAGAGTTCAGAAGCTCCTTTCGAACAAGGGGTCCTATGTGAAAATGTAACATCACCTAGAATAAAGTTTTGAGTTGAAAACTGTTTGATTTCAGTTTCTAACAACCTGCTAATGCTTATAATTTCAAAAATGACCATTTTTTTGGTCTTTATTAAAATGAAAAGGTTGATCGAAAAGTTTGGGGGATCTAAGAGTGTGGCAACCCAGTAGTCATGATTACTTCGAATTCTGACAATATGAGGGTCATGCTGCAGGTAGTGCAGCAAGAAGGCACTTATGTGCCTTGCGCATCTCGGAGCCCCAAAATTATTTTCCGGGCTAGATGCAGCTAAAAATTATTTTTAATTTTAAAACTGGTGAAGCTTTAGTATAGATGGCCTAATAGGATCAGTGCTGCACACTGCTACAAAGCCCAAATTATTTTCCAGTCAAGATACAGATAAACATGATTAGTAATTTGAAAGCTTAAAACGGTTGGTAGGGTGATTTTAACCAATCATCAAGCTTTTACTCTCCCCAGGATGACACAGGGGTAGAAAAGTCGTTTCGGATCCATGATTTGTTCATCTTTATGAACGTGAGTCTGTCTACATTATCAGTGGAGAGCCGCGTGCGCTTATCTGTCAGCACACCACCAGCAGCGCTGAACACACGTTCAGACAGAACGCTGGCTGCGGGGCATGACAAGATCTCCAAGGCGTAAGTGGCTAGCTCCGGCCATTTATCCAGATTGGAAGCCCAAAAAGAGCAAGGGTCCAGTGACACAGTCGTGGCTTCAATGTTTACTTGGAGATACTCCTGTACCATCGTCTCTAGGCGTTGACTATGTGTCAGACTTCTTGTCTCCTGTGGCCTTGCAAAGGATGGGCTAAAAAAGTGGTGAAATGATTCCGCAAAATTGATGTTACCAGCAGATACTGTGGTTCTGTTACGGTTTGAGTGCTGAACACTTGACGGTCCCACGGTTGGCAAGTTGGAACTGTGAGATTCACTACGTGCACCACTGGTATTTTGTGGAAAAGCACATGTAAGATTCTGCAACAGTCTCTGCTGATACTCCTGCATGCGTGCATCCCTTTCTATGGCAGGAAGAATTTCTGCAAATTTACTTTTGTACCGGGGATCTAACAGTGTGGCAACCCAGTAGTCAGGATTATTTCTAATTCTCACAATTCGAGGGTCATGTTGCAGGTAGTGCAGCAAGAAGGCACTCATGTGTGTTGCGCATCCAGGAGCACCAAGTCCCTGTTGTGTTGGTGGCGAGGTAACAATCATGCTTCCTTCCTCTGTCCTCTCCCCCCAACCTCGCACAACAGAAATGTGTTCAAGGTCTCCCTCATCTGATGAGTCTTCCATCAGTTTGTCCTCCACTTCTTCCTGGGCTCCTGCACCTTCCTCACTAGTTTGGCTGCTACCATGCGCCCTGGTAAAACCATCTCCCCCACCCTCACATGCCTGCCGCCTTGGTGCTGCCGACCGTCTGGACCTTGCAGATGTTAGCCCTTCCGCATACAACTCCTCCTCCTCTACTTCCTCCACCTCCTCTTGTGCCACCACTTGACTCCGAATTCTGTTTAACATGTGCTCCAGCATGTAAATCACCGGAATAGTCATGCTGATAATGGCATCGTCAGCACTAAACATCTTCGTCGCCATTTCAAAACTGTGCAGAAGGGTGCATAGGTCCCTGATCTGAGACCACTCCTCCAGCGTGATTTGCCCCACCTCTGAATCTCGTTGGCCCAGGCTATACGTGAGAACGTATTGCACCAGGGCTTGTCGGTGCTGCCACAGTCGCTGCAACATGTGCAGAGTTGAATTCCAACGGGTAGGCACATCGCATTTTAGCCGGTGAAGTGGCAGGCCCAACGACTTCTGTAGAGATGTAAGTCGCTGAGCTGCGGGATGCGAATGGCGGAAGTGAGCACACAGCGACCGTGCCCTCTGCAGAAGGCCATCTAGTCTGGGATAGTGGGCTAAAAATTGCTGGACAACCAGGTTCAACACGTGAGCCATACAAGGCACGTGTGTGACATTGCCCCGGCGAAGGGCCGCACCCAGGTTTGCAGCATTGTCGCACACGGCCTTCCCTGGTTTCAGGTCCAGTGGAGACAACCATTCATGAAATTTGTTCTCCAGAGCTGACCACAATTCCTCAGCTGTGTGACTCACATTTCCCAGACATTTCAATGTAAAAACCGCCTGATGACGTTGAGCCCTACTGCCAGCATAGTAAGGAGGTGTGCAGGATCCCTTCTGCGCAGTTATAAAGCTTGTGGCATGACCAGACAGGCTTTGGGTGCAGGTGGAAGACCGAGAGGAGGTTGAGGAGGCAGAAGCAGTGGAGGAACTTTGACATAAAGAGGATTGACGCACAACTCGTGGGGACGGCAAGACTTGGACAGCAGCCCCTTGTCCTGCTGTCACCATAGTTACCCAGTGCCCAGTCAGCGACATGTAACGCCCCTGTCCATGCCTACTCGTCCAAGTGTCTGTGGTGAAATGCACCCTGTCACACACAGAGTTTCTCAAAGAAGCGGTGATGTTGTGTGCGACATGCTGGTGGAGCGCAGGCACACCTTTCTTTGAGAAGTAGTGCCGACTGGGCATCTGGTACTGGGGCACTGCGACGGACATAAGGTCTCGAAAATCCTCTGTGTCCACCAGGCGGAAAGGCAGCACTTCTGTAGCCAAGAGCTTGCAGATGGTGAAATTCAACCTCTTAGCTTTCTCATGGCTAGGAGGAAATGGTCTTTTACTTGTCCACATCTGAGGGACCGAGGGCTGGCTATTGTGCTTAGACGGGGTTGATAAGGGTGTCCCCGGCAAACTGCCGGTCTGTGAGGAAGATGCAGGCGGACATGTTAGGTTGCCTTGATCCAAAGGTGGTGCTATCGATGTCGGACAGCGCTCAACACCAGCTGGTGTTACCACCTCCAAAGAAAATGATGACCTGCCAATCACGCTGGCTGTTGCGGGTAAAGAGGTGGCAGGTCTGCGCCCCAAAACAGGTGTGACTGCTGTCCCCCCAGTCACAGAGGATGAAGAGTGTTATGCACACGCCCGGGCTGAGCGGCGTGTGCGTGTGATTGTAGTGATTCCACTGGACCATGGACCGGAGAGTGCCTGGAGGGGCGTGACTAAGTATCTGGCCGATCCAACCAAGATGGCACGACGGCATACGACGCCAGTGCACCAGGGAGAAACCGGGCAGAGGGACCAGGTGCTACTCCAGGTCAAACTCCGGACACGGGGGTTGACCCACACAGGGATTACTGGATCAGGCTGGTTAGGCTGGCGCACAGACTGGAGGGTATAGGCAGGCACGACTGGTATGCAGGCAGGCGGGTAAAGGCAAGCGCAGCTAGAGTGCAGACAGGGAGGCACTAGCAGGTAGGAACACAGGCGGGATAGGACCCAGTACACACTGGGACTCAGGAACAATACAGGTAGAGGGGTACAGGCAAGCACAGCTAGAGTGCAGACAGGGAGGCACTAGCAGGTAGGAACACAGGCGGGATAGGACCCAGTACACACTGGGACTCAGGAACAGGCAGGTTAGGCTGGCACAGACTGGTGGATATAAGCAAACACGGCAGGTATGCAGATGGGTGGATACAGGCGAGTATGCAGGCAGGGAGGTACTGGCCGAAAGGACGGGCTGGAGCACAGAAAGGTTAAGACCCAGTACAGACTGGGTCACAGAACCGCTGATGCGGTAGACAACCACAGCAGAGAGGGAACGCCCGAAGCGGTGGGCAAGAACAGAGCAGGACGGGGCTGCAGGAGCAGCGAGCACAAGCAGGGCAGGACAGGACTGCCGGAGCAGCGGGCAGAAGCAGGGCAGGACAGGACTGCCGGAGCAGCGGGCAGAAGCAGGGCAGGACAGGACTGCCGGAGCAGCGGGCAGAAGCAGGGAAGGACAGGACTGCCGGAGCAGCGGGCAGAAGCAGGGCAGGACAGGACTGCCGGAGCAGCGGGCAGAAGCAGGGCAGGACAGGACTGCCGGAGCAGCGGGCAGAAGCAGGGCAGGACAGGACTGCCGGAGCAGCGGGCAGAAGCAGGGCAGGACAGGACTGCCGGAGCAGCGGGCAGAAGCAGGGCAGGACAGGACTGCCGGAGCAGCGGGCAGAAGCAGGGCAGGACAGGACTGCCGGAGCAGTGGGCAGAAGCAGGGCAGTACAGGACTGCCGGAGAAGTGGGCAGAAGCAGGGCAGGCTAGAACCGCCGGAGCGGTAAGCAAAGGAGTCAGAGCAGACTAGAACCGCCGGAGCGGTGAGCAAAGGAGTCAGAGCAGGCTAGAACCACCGGAGCGGTGAGCAAAGGAGTCAGAGCAGGCTAGGCTGAGTAGGGGGGACAGGGCTCTGTTCACACGGAACAGACAGGAAGGGAAAGGCAGAGCCAGACACCCACAGGGTACTAGCAGAGAAGTAGCGAGTGGACCACAAACTCACAAACGGGAGTACAGAGACAACAAGCAGGAGTTAGGTACGAGTTCAGACTCTGCAGAAAAAGGAAGGGAACGGACATAGAGGCAAAACAGGTAAAGGATAGGAGAGAGTTCAGACTGGAACTGAGTGTACGGAGGAGACTGACACTGCAGCGGAATACAGGAGCGGGTCTGGGAATACGGCCCCCAGAGAGGCAGGACGAACAGGCAAGGTGCGTGTTCAGACAGGACAGACAAGATACAGGAGCAGGTCTAGGTAATCGGCCCCTAGAAGGCAGGAGGAACAGGCTAGGAGCGTGTTCAGACTGGTCAGACAAGATACAGGAACGGGCCTAGGTAATCGGCCCCTAGAAGGCAGGAGGAACAGGCTAGGAGCGTGTTCAGACAGGCCTGGAAATACAGCCTCCAGGATAGGCAGACAAGAGAACACAGAACGGGACCTGGCACCTTCAGAGTGCAAGCACACACTGAATGAAACACTATGCTCAGGCAGGGATAGATGGGAGCAGCTGAGCTATATACCAGGTGACAGACAGCAATAGGCTGAGGACGCACAAGGGGTGTGACCCACAGCAGGTACAAAAAGCAGGAAGTGATCGGGCGCCGCCCTTAAGCAGCAGAAACAGACACAAACAGACAGCATGGAGGGAAGCCAGAGAGACATTCTGGACAGGAGATCAAGTGCGCGCTCTTGCACAGTGGGAGATGGACCACTATGCAAGGACGCCGCCAGGTATGTTACAGTACCCCCCCCCCCCTTACGCCCCCTCTTCTTCAGGTCTGCCAGAATCTTCCGCAGGGAATTCGAGGGCCAATTCTTCACTTCGAAGAGATCACTTCCCCTGTCCACCGGAAAAACTGGTCTCCTCTGGGAAGATAGGATGCTACCTCCCATCCAGCCACCCTTAGCAACAGACGAAACGGGTGGAGTACCAGGAACAGCACACAAGGAAGTCTCTCTCCACATATTTTCAGGTGGCACCCCAGAGGGTACAGGAGACAACTGGAAGTCCTCCACCGGGTTGGAGGGGGACAGAGACTTGGGGGTAATCTCTGCTTCGAGGTACATCTTGTCAAGCTCACAGGAAGAAATAGACGGGTTATCAGGTACATAATGAGGAAAAGTCACTGTCTCTTTGTTTTCTGGTGGTACCCCGGAGGATTCCGGAAACAACTGGAGGTCCTCCGCCGGGTCAGAAGAGTGCAGAGGCTCAGAGAAAACATCTGCTTCAGAGTACACTAGGTCGGACTCACTGGACGAAGCAGGCGAGGTATCGGGTACCGAGTATAGGAAAGTCTCTGTCCATTCTCCACCAGGTGGCACCCCGAAGGGTTCTGGAGACAACTGGCGGTCCTCCGCCTGGTCAGAGGGGTGTAGAGACTCACGGGTAACCTCTGCTTCAGAGTACACTAGGTCGGACTCACTGGACGAAGCAAGCGAGGTATCAGATCCAGGATACAGGAAAGTCTCTGTCCATTTACCACCAGGTGGCACCCCGAAGGGTTCTGGAGACAACTGGAGGTCCTCCGCCTGGTCAGAGGAGTGTAGAGACTCGGGAGTAACCACTGCTTCAGAGTACACTAGGTTGGACTCACTGGACGAAGCGAGCGAGGTATCAGGTACAGAGTATAGGAGAGTCTCTGTCCTTTCGCTACCAGGTAGCACCCCGAAGGGTTCAGGAGACAACTGGAGGTCCTCCGCCTGGTCGGAGGGGTGTAGAGACTCGGGAGTAACCTCTGCTTCGGAGTACACTAGGTTGGACTCACTGGACGAAGCGAGCGAGGTATCAGGTACAGAGTATAGGAGAGTCTCTGTCCTTTCGCTACCAGGTAGCACCCCGAAGGGTTCAGGAGACAACTGGAGGTCCTCCGCCTGGTCGGAGGGGTGTAGAGACTCGGGGGTAACTACCACTTTGGGGTACCCATTGTCAGGCTCACAGGACGAAGCGGACAAAGTATCGAGTACCGGGTGTAGAGAATTCTCTCTCCATTTGTCATCGAGTGGTATCCCGGAGGATTCAGGAAGCAACAGGGGGTCCTCCGCCAGGTAGTAGAGGTGCACAGACTCTGAGGTAACCACAGCTTTGGAGCATCCTTGGACATGCACACCGGTTAAAGTGGGTGAAGCATCTGATGCCGGGTGCAGGAAGTTCTCCTGTGTGGAGTCTGGATGGGCAGAAGTCTCTTCGGGCAGGAGAACTGGTGCACTACCCACGCACATTACCCGTTGGGGCTTCTCCGGGATACAGGGAGATGAAGCTTCAGTAGGGACTTCAAGGTTGGGGTCAGGAGGTCTCAGGGAGGACAGACCCTGGCGTGACGGCTTGCCTCTACGTCTAGCACGTCTGGACTGCCTCTTGAGGTTGGGAGAAGTATTCCGGAAAGCGTAGTCACCCTGTGAGGATTCTGGGTGGGCAGTAGTCTCATTGGGCTGGAGGACTATTGCGCTACCCACACACATTACCCATTGGGGCTGCTCCGGGATATTGGGAAGTGAAGCTTCAGCAGGAGCCTCCGGGTTAGGATCATCGAAGACCATTAGAAAGGCCACCAGGAAGGCCATTAGGTCCAGGAGGATCGGATCCTGTGTTTCATATAGGGGGTTGATCCATTCCAAGGCATCACCCGCCAGGTAAGACATAATGAATGCCACCTTAACCCGATCGGTGGGAAAACATAGAGGGTAGAACTTGAAGTGTAGCATGCATTGCTCCACAAATGCACGACTTTGTCTAGGATCCCCATAATAACGTAGCGGATCCGCGGGAACGAGAGCAGATAGATCCATCTGGACGGGTGCGTAATTCGCCTGGAACTCAGCTAAAGGAAAAAAAAAAAAAATATTTATTTATTTATTTTAATGCATGTATTCGCTGGAAAACTTCTCAGAGAGCGAAGGCCGTGGGGCTCAACGGGAACCAGGGCCTGAGCATGCTGTTATGCACACGCCCGGGCTGAGCGGCGTGTGCGTGTGATTGTAGTGATTCCACTGGACCATGAACCGGAGAGTGCCTGGAGGGGCGTGACTAAGTATCTGGCCGATCCGACCAAGATGGCATGACGGCATACGACGCCAGTGCACCAGGGAGAAACCGGGCAGAGGGACCAGGTGCTACTCCAGGTCAAACTCCGGACACGGGGGTTGACCCACACAGGGATTACTGGATCAGGCTGGTTAGGCTGGCGCACAGACTGGAGGGTATAGGCAGGCACGACTGGTATGCAGGCAGGCGGGTAAAGGCAAGCGCAGCTAGAGTGCAGACAGGGAGGCACTAGCAGGTAGGAACACAGGCGGGATAGGACCCAGTACACACTGGGACTCAGGAACAATACAGGTAGAGGGGTACAGGCAAGCACAGCTAGAGTGCAGACAGGGAGGCACTAGCAGGTAGGAACACAGGCGGGATAGGACCCAGTACACACTGGGACTCAGGAACAGGCAGGTTAGGCTGGCACAGACTGGTGGATATAAGCAAACACGGCAGGTATGCAGATGGGTGGATACAGGCGAGTATGCAGGCAGGGAGGTACTGGCCGAAAGGACGGGCTGGAGCACAGAAAGGTTAAGACCCAGTACAGACTGGGTCACAGAACCGCTGATGCGGTAGACAACCACAGCAGAGAGGGAACGCCCGAAGCGGTGGGCAAGAACAGAGCAGGACGGGGCTGCAGGAGCAGCGAGCACAAGCAGGGCAGGACAGGACTGCCGGAGCAGCGGGCAGAAGCAGGGCAGGACAGGACTGCCGGAGCAGCGGGCAGAAGCAGGGCAGGACAGGACTGCCGGAGCAGCGGGCAGAAGCAGGGCAGGACAGGACTGCCGGAGCAGCGGGCAGAAGCAGGGCAGGACAGGACTGCCGGAGCAGCGGGCAGAAGCAGGGCAGGACAGGACTGCCGGAGCAGCGGGCAGAAGCAGGGCAGGACAGGACTGCCGGAGCAGCGGGCAGAAGCAGGGCAGGACAGGACTGCCGGAGCAGCGGGCAGAAGCAGGGCAGGACAGGACTGCCGGAGCAGCGGGCAGAAGCAGGGCAGGACAGGACTGCCGGAGCAGTGGGCAGAAGCAGGGCAGGACAGGACTGCCGGAGAAGTGGGCAGAAGCAGGGCAGGCTAGAACCGCCGGAGCGGTAAGCAAAGGAGTCAGAGCAGACTAGAACCGCCGGAGCGGTGAGCAAAGGAGTCAGAGCAGGCTAGAACCACCGGAGCGGTGAGCAAAGGAGTCAGAGCAGGCTAGGCTGAGTAGGGGGGACAGGGCTCTGTTCACACGGAACAGACAGGAAGGGAAAGGCAGAGCCAGACACCCACAGGGTACTAGCAGAGAAGTAGCGAGTGGACCACAAACTCACAAACGGGAGTACAGAGACAACAAGCAGGAGTTAGGTATGAGTTCAGACTCTGCAGAAAAAGGAAGGGAACGGACATAGAGGCAAAACAGATAAAGGATAGGAGAGAGTTCAGACTGGAACTGAGTGTACGGAGGAGACCGACACTGCAGCGGAATACAGGAGCGGGTCTGGGAATACGGCCCCCAGAGAGGCAGGACGAACAGGCAAGGTGCGTGTTCAGACAGGACAGACAAGATACAGGAGCAGGTCTAGGTAATCGGCCCCTAGAAGGCAGGAGGAACAGGCTAGGAGCGTGTTCAGACAGGTCAGACAAGATACAGGAACGGGCCTAGGTAATCGGCCCCTAGAAGGCAGGAGGAACAGGCTAGGAGCGTGTTCAGACAGGCCTGGAAATACAGCCTCCAGGATAGGCAGACAAGAGAACACAGAACGGGACCTGGCACCTTCAGAGTGCAAGCACACACTGAATGAAACACTATGCTCAGGCAGGGATAGATGGGAGCAGCTGAGCTATATACCAGGTGACAGACAGCAATAGGCTGAGGACGCACAAGGGGTGTGACCCACAGCAGGTACAAAAAGCAGGAAGTGATCGGGTGCCGCCCTTAAGCAGCAGAAACAGACACAAACAGACAGCATGGAGGGAAGCCAGAGAGACATTCTGGACAGGAGATCAAGTGCG
This sequence comes from Phyllobates terribilis, assembly GCF_046119375.1. Classification (NCBI taxonomy): domain Eukaryota; kingdom Metazoa; phylum Chordata; class Amphibia; order Anura; family Dendrobatidae; genus Phyllobates; species Phyllobates terribilis. The sequence continues at coordinate 594,367,811 of NW_027362765.1, read as the reverse complement.
CGCTCTTGCACAGTGGGAGATGGACCACTATGCAAGGACGCCGCCAGGTATGTTACAAAGAGGCCGCGGATGCACAAGATATGGCAGACGGTGATTGGCCCGGCCGGCTAGGCCGCATTGTAGCACACTGAGCTTCCCACTGCAACTTATGCTTCATGTCCATGTGCCGGTTCATGCATGAAGTACTCAAACTATGTATTTTTTGGCCTCTACTTAGCTTTTGCTGACAAATGTTACAGATAACACGAGTTGGGTCATCTTTATCGATCTGAAAAAATGCCCAGGCTATGCAAGGCTTAGCACCCATGCGACCTGAAGAGCCACCACGACTTGTGGTGAGAGGCAGAGTTGTGTTTGAGGATGCAGTTGTTGACGTGCTTCCAGTACTACGTCTCTGTCCAGGAAGGCGCAACCTGACCTCGTCGTCACTAGCATCTTCCTCCACCTCCTCTGCTGACCTCATCTCTTGGCTGACTGTGGGTTGACAGTAAGTGGGATCTCCGACCTCATCATCATCACCCTGTGCGTTATCACACCCGTCGTCCTCAGAGCCAACCTGTTCCTGCCCTGACAAAAAACTAAAGTTGTCGCTCCAATCAGGTATTTGAGTCTTATCATCGTCTTCCTCATTGTCTCCACCAACAGGAGTTACAGTTTGGGAATGAGGGTCTACATTATGGTCAGAACCTTCTGCGTCTGGTCCTGGATCCGACTCATAAAGATTCTGGGCATCAGTGCAGATCATTTCCTCGTCTGGATTCACAGAAGCGCTGGAGTCGACCTCTGATTCCCAGGCTATAGTATGAGTAAACAGCTCTGCAGACTCAACCATCTGTTCTACCTCATACTCAGACGGGCAGCTGGAGATTTGGGAGCTGTGAGGAAGCAAGTGCGATTTGGGTGACACCTTTGAGGACTGGAGTATTTGTGATGTTGAAGTTGATGTGGAGGAGAGCCCACTTAAAGGAGCACTTGATATCCGTTGAAGCACCTGCTGTTTTTGTGCCTCATCTGGAATTTGTAGCGATTGGCGTGGCCGTAAGAAAGGGATCTTATCACATTGTCCGCTAAAAGAAGTAGACATTTTAGTTTGGCTGGAAGATGGTCTTTCTTCTGCAGATGTTACTGTTGCTTTAACACCTACCCCACGGACACAACCTTTTTTCCCCTTCCCAACACGCCTATTCCCCTTTCCACCAGCAGCAGGCCTTTTTCCACTCATTTTGGTGGTTAACTAATTCACAACTCTGGAGTTGTTTGCACAAAAAAACAATGGATGGTAACCGAGCAGAGCTGAGTGGCCAAACTGTGGTATTAGGCCAAAACTATTGGCTGGGTTAGATGCAGAAAAAAATTATTTTGAATTTGCAACCTGATGGAGGTCAGTATAGATGGACTAATACAAATAGTCCCACACACTGCTAGAAGCCCAAATATTTTTTCAGAGGTACTGTAGATGCAGATAAAAATTATTTTTAATTTGCAACCTGATGGAGGTCAGTATAGATGGACTAATAGACCAAGTCCCACACACTGCTAGAAGCCCAAATATTTTTTCAGAGCTAGATGCAGAAAAAAATTATTTTTAATTTGCAACCTGATGGAGGTCAGTATAGATGGACTAATAGACCAAGTCCCACACACCGCTAGAAGCCCAAATATTTTTTCAGAGCTAGATGCAGAAAAAAATTATATTCAATTTGCAACCTGCTGGAGGTCAGTATAGAAGGACTAATAGAACAAGTCCCACACACTGCTAGAAGCCCAAATATTTTTTCAGAGCTAGATGCAGAAAAAAATTATTTTTAATTTGCAACCTGATGGAGGTCAGTATAGATGGACTAATAGACCAAGTCCCACACACAGCTAGAAGCCCAACTATTTTTTCAGAGCTAGATGCAGAAAAAAATTATATTCAATTTGCAACCTGCTGGAGGTCAGTATAGAAGGACTAATAGAACAAGTCCCACACACTGCTTGAAGCCCAAATATTTTTTCAGAGCTAAATGAAGAAAAAAATTATTTTTAATTTGCAACCTGATGGAGGTCAGTATAGATGGACTAATAGACCAAGTCCCACACACCGCTAGAAGCCCAAATATTTTTTCAGAGCTAGATGCAGAAAAAAATTATTTTTAATTTGCAACCTGATGGAGGTCAGTATAGATGGACTAATAGACCAAGTCCCACACACTGCTAGAAGCCCAAATATTTTTTCAGAGCTAGATGCAGAAAAAAATTATTTTTAATTTGCAACCTGATGGAGGTCAGTATAGATGGACTAATAGACCAAGTCCCACACACTGCTAGAAGCCCAAATATTTTTTCAGAGCTAGATGCAGAAAAAAATTATTTTTAATTTGCAACCTGATGGAGGTCAGTATAGATGGACTAATAGACCAAGTCCCACACACCGCTAGAAGCCCAACTATTTTTTCAGAGCTAGATGCAGAAAAAAATTATATTCAATTTGCAACCTGCTGGAGGTCAGTATAGAAGGACTAATAGAACAAGTCCCACACACTGCTAGAAGCCCAAATATTTTTTCAGAGCTAAATGAAGAAAAAAATTATTTTTAATTTGCAACCTGATGGAGGTCAGTATAGATGGACTAATAGACCAAGTCCCACACACTGCTAGAAGCCCAAATATTTTTTCAGAGCTAGATGCAGAAAAAAATTATATTCAGTTTGCAACCTGATGGAGGTCAGTATAGATGGACTAATAGAATGATGCTATGCCCAAAAGATTTTACTTCACTAGGTGCAGTAAAAAAATTGGTATTCTATACACAGGTGTTATATCTTGCAACACAGATAGGCTACTCCACTGACTAACACACTCTGCAATAGGCCAAAAAGGATTAGCTTTGCTAGATTCAGCCAAATGCTGTGAAAAAAACTTGCACAGCACTGGCACAGACCTGCCTGGCAAAAACTGATAGGAACTCATGTAACCTAGTCCTGAAAAGGACTCCAATTACAATTAGTCTTTACTCCCACAACCTATCTATTTAAGAGCACAGACCTCCCTGATAAAAGTCGTAGGAAATGCTGTAACCTAGTCCTTAAAAGGACTGCAATCACAACTATTCCCTACTCCCAAGCTATCTGTATATTTGTGCGAAAATTGGCTTGAAATTAACAAGGTATAGCGCACACAGCAACAGCGGTGCCGTCTAACACGCAGCTGCAGCAGTGAGAAAATGGTGGCGACGGGGAAAATGGCTTGGTCTTATAGGGCAAGGACATGTGACATACACTGCCAATGACACATGCCCTTGCTTGTGTGAAAAAAAGCACTTCGCTCCGTGTGTGCGCTGCTGATAGGCTGACAGATTGCACCTCCCCACTGCAAATGCGGGAAAGAGAAAAAAAAATGGAGATCTTCATTGTTCCTGCAGAGATCCATCCCCTGCCCCTCCCCCCACCCCGCTGTACACTCAAACTGCGTATTAACATTAATTTTCATCATTACTGAGAAAAAATCCAGTTATGATTTTGGTGCACGAACAGTTATCGAACATAACCTCGAACAGCCGAATTTTTCTCAAATTGTTCGTGTTCGCCGAACGGCTCGAACACCGCCCAAAACAGCTCGAATTTGAGATTGGCGAACAGTTCGAGTAGAACAACGCTCATCTCTAATTAACAACTAATGTTATTTATAAAACACATATTATATGGTAATTTCTTTACAATGTTTGACAGTAAAATAAGCAGGAAATCACATAACAGAATATATTATCAGAATATACTAGAGTTCAGGAGCTGGTATTTTAAAATAATACTCTGTTGCTATCACAGCTCGCTGTCCATTTTCCCTGTCTCTCTCTATATGCTTGCGAGATGCCGTCTGGCATCTGCTGGTCCCTTTCTGACTATTGCCTTTCCCTCTATCCATGCCCGGTACCATATGTCCCTGTCAGAGGTAACGGCCCGTCTCGCACGTCCTTCCTGGTCACCAACCCGACCATGAATCTCTGATCTGAAACATGTGGGGCTTCTGCGACGTCCTGTCGCTGGCGCACATGTCTGAGAACCGTGCCGCCCCAACCTGCTCCCGTCCTGTCAACCGGTGCCACCTAGGTGAGGAACCTTGACTGGCGTCACTCAGTCAGTGCTGCAGCCCCTGCCCCCTCCTGGAAACGAAGAGCCATTAGTGACTCTCATTTCAGAGGCTGGGTTAGTCCCTTAACTGGGATTCTCAAATGAAGCATCATCAAAAAGTAAGTGGAAAAAAAAGCAAAGCAGTTAGATCGTGTAGATAGGGAAGGATAGGGAATTTTTGAATTCAAATATTTTAGAAAATAGTTTAGACTATGGCATTAAATAAACATGGATTTAGGATGAAAATGAATTTGGACTTCAGACCACCCCTTTTAACAAAAGCTATTTTGCAAACAACTGCACAAAAAAGCCTGAAAAAGCTTTTTTGTGAATAAGTCTGTAATGTAGAGAAATATCTTCAGATATACAAACTTGCATACCTGTATTTACAAGTCTATGTGCTGTAAACACAGCAAACAGACACAAACACATGCAGACATGCATAAATACAGTACTCTAGAGCAGTGGTCGGCAAACTTTTTTGCACCAGGGACCGGCTTTAAGCAAGACCAGTTTTCAATGGCCCGGTGGGGGTGGGGGCGGGGCTTTGGTCATATGTGGGTGGGGTTATGGAGGGGTGGAGCTTAGTGCATACTTATCATATAATTATGACATTTATAATGAGAATGTGATTCAACTTACGATAGGTTCAGAATGAGTGGGAGCACCAGGCTTGTTTCCCTGGATCAGTGGGAGCACTGGGCTTGTTTTCCTGCAACAAGACGGTCACATCTAGGTCCCATCTGATGATGATGACCACTACTGATGCTACTGGACACAGCCACTGCTGCTATGAATTTTCACTGTTATTTGCTTTTTTCACTTTAACCAGAAAATCTGCTGCTGGGCCGCACGACACCAGAACACAGCTACAGGAGTCATAAGGGTGGGACACCTGACGTCATATCTAGCTGCCCATTAGCATCCAGAGCCCCTCCCACTCCAACTCGCAGCTAGCAGGAGGGGAAGGAGCGCTGGACACACATGACCTGCTTGTCCCTGCTCCTGCCTGAGCACATTCTGTGAGTAGGGCCGCATGGCTAATTATCTATTCACTGCCAGTCCCTCCTCCTCTTTTCTTATAGGCTACTGATCACATGCTGGCTTTCTCCTTGCTGATCCTCTACAACTGTCAGCGGCGCTGTGGACCGGCTGAAAAACCCCAACGGCCCGGTCCTGGTCTGCGGACCGGCGGTTGGGGACCTCTGCTCTAGAGTAGCTCTTTTTCTGCTAGTCAAGATTTGATGAAGCTATTATAAATATTCAGGATGGAATGCTGCAATAAAGTCATGATGTGACGTTTCTCCTTGTGGAGAGTGACAAGCAAGGCCTGGTATGTCAGAATGAGGAGACTTATACTCCATGCATGCGCCTCTGGGAAATTAAAGTCGATATTGTTAGAACCTTGTTCTTAGTTTTTTTTCCTTTGCTGGTCACATGACCTTGTTGGCCTATTTAATCCTGCTCCGCCCTTCTGGCTTTGCTGGACTTCATTGTTTAACTACTTTCTAGCTAGCCTGTGCTCTGTATCTAACTCTGTTAGTTTGCTTGGTCTACGGACCTCTATGTTCTATATATTTTGTTTGTTCGTCTGTCTGCTACTATTTCTGTTAGGAGGTGTCCCATTTTCCTCCCAGTCCTTAGTACTTGTAGGGATTCCTTCCCCACATCTATAGGTCTCCGTACAGACTAGCTTAGGACTTTAGCAGGTCTGATCGCAGGATCAGGTCCCCTGTTACATCGTAGGGATTAAGCTGAGTTCTATCGTAGGGACAGATCTCCTCTCTTTCCTTAGCTCTGGTAGCAGAACATAACAGTAAGTCCAGCCCAGCAAATGCTCTAAGGAAAGATTTTTTTTTCTGTTCCATCATGGTGTCGGTTCAGGATTTGGCTAAACACCTGCAGGGACTCTCTTTGGAGGTGACTGAGCTCCGTCAGCACGTGAGTAACTGTCCTGGAGCACATTTCTTGGAGCCTAAGGTACGTTTGCCGGATTTATTTTTTGGTGAACACCGAGAATTTTTTTCATTTAAAAATGCTTGCTTATTGTATTTTCGTTTGAGACCCAAGTCCTCTGGGGATGATTCCCAGCGCATAGGGTTTATAATGTCACTTTTGCGCAAGGAGCCTCAGGAGTGGGCCTTTTCTTTGCAACCTAGTGATACATGCTTCAGATCAGTGGATAGTTTTTTTTCTGCTTTGGGGCTATTATATGATGATCCTGACCGTGTCGCATCAGCTGAGACTGAGTTAAGACGTTTGAGACAGGGATCAGGTAATGTGGAAAAATATTGTACTCATTTCCGTCGATGGTCTACTCAAACAGGGTGGAACGATTCTGCTCTGAAAAGTCTATTTCTTGCTGGGCTCAGTGAAAGGGTTAAAGACCTGCTAATTGCTTATCCTACACCTGAAGATTTGCAACAGGCTATGCAATTAGCTATACGGGTGGATAGGAGACTGCGTGCAAGGGTTAATGAGAGCAAATCCTCTGCTATGTCAGTTTCTGGTTATGAGAATGTGTGTACTAACAGTGGTGAATCGATGGAGATTGGAGCGATGGCACCTCGCTCTCAAGAAAAAGATCGCAGATTTTCTGAAGTCTTGTGTTTCTATTGCGGAAAATCTGGTCATTTGATTAAAGACTGTGAGCTTCGTATCAAGAAAGAAAAAAAAATGGTCAGTCATGCCCGTATTGCCTGTTTAAATTCCAAGGGTGTATTTTTAGCTGCTTCCACGATTGCTCAGGAAAAATTAATGGAATTTCGGGTGTTTGTTGATTGTGGGTCTACTCTGAATGTAATTGATGGGGGATTCTTGGAAAGACTCAATTTAAAACCCGAACCTTTATCATCCCCCATTGCTGTGGTCTCTGTGGATGGTTCCCCTTTGAAGAATATTACTCTCAAGGTCTGTGAATTTCCTCTCACTATTAATGGTGTTCACCATGAGAAATTGGATTTGGTAGTGTTGAATAACTTGCCTTCTCCAGTAATATTGGGATTGCCCTGGTTAAAATTTCACAATCCTGTACTGGATTGGTCTACCAGTGAAATTAAATCCTGGAGCCATAAATGTTATGACAAGTGTTGTAACGGGCGTATTGCAGCTTTGGATAGGGGAGAATTGCCTGTTCCTATTCAGGATTTTTGGAGAGTTTTTTCTGAGAAGGAATCGCAGGTTTTGCCTCCCCATAGATTGTTCTATTGAATTTGTCCCTGGAGCGACTCTTCCTAAAAGTCGTTTATTTAACCTTACTATTCCTGAGAGAAAGGCTTTGGAGGAATACATACAGACAAGTTTGGCCGTCGGTCACATTAGGCCCTCTAAGTCTCCTGTGGCGGTTGGATTTTTTTTTGTAAAAAAAAAGGACGGCGGTTTACGTCCTTGTCTGGATTTTCGTGAGATTAACAAAATTACTGTACGCAATCCTTACCCACTGCCATTGATTCCTGATCTGTTTAACCAGTTAATGGGGGCCAAGTGGTTCTCTAAAATTGACCTTAAAGGGGCATACAATCTGTTGCGCATGAAGGAGGGTGACGAATGGAAGACTGCTTTTAACACTCCTGTGGGTCATTTTGAGAATCTGGTTATGCCTTTTGGTCTTACTAATGCTTCTGCATTTTTTCAGAATCTTATTAATGACATCCTTAGACCTTTGATCGGCAAAAATGTGGTTGTGTATTTGGATGACATTTTGATTTATTCGCCGGATCTGGAGTCTCATTGGCGGAGCGTACGTGAGGTATTACAGTTGTTAATGGACAATTCGCTTTTTGCTAAGCTGGAGAAATGTGAGTTCGCTGTACAGAGAATTAGTGTTTTGGGCTACATTATCTCCAGTGAAGGTTTTGAGATGGACCCGGTTAAAGTTCAAGCTGTACAGGAATGGCCTAGGCCTATTGGTTTGAAATCGATACAGAGGTTTTTGGGTTTCGCCAATTATTACAGAAAATTCATAAAAATTTTTTCTATTATTGTCAAACCTCTGATCGATCTCACCAGGAAAGGTGCTGATGTGGTTCAGTGGTCTTCTGAGGCCATTGAAGCTTTTGTGTATCTCAAGGAGAGGTTCACCTCTGCTCCCATCCTTATGCAGCCTGATGTGACTAAGCCGTTTTTGGTTGAGGTTGATGCTTCCTCTGTGGGGGTTGGCGCAGTATTGTCTCAGGATAACGGGGATGGATTACATCCCTGTGCCTTTTTTTCAAAAAAATTTTCGGAGACTGAACTGAATTACGATATTGGTTATCGGGAATTATTGGCTATTAAACTCGCATTTGAACACTGGCGCCACTTCTTGGAAGGTGCGGAATTTCCCGTTCAGGTTCTTACGGATCATAAAAATCTGATATATCTTGATGCTGCCAAGCGCCTGAATGCCCGTCAGGCTAAGTGGGCACTGTTTTTCTCGCGGTTTAATTTCTCCGTTACTTACATCCCTGGTACTAAGAATGTTAAGGCGGATGCCTTGTCTCGCAGTTTTTCTCCCATAGTCGGTGCTGAGAAAGAGGAGAACATTTTACAAGAAGGTGTTGTGATAGCTGCTTTGGACTCCGTTTTGGAAGATGAGATTCTTAAAGCACAGGAGAATGCCCCATCTAACACTCCTCATGGGAGGTTGTTTGTGCCTGGGACCTTTAGGAGAGATTTGTTTGTTGAGTGTCACGAATCTCGGTTGGCAGGTCATCCCGGAATCTCTGAGACCAAGAGACTGGTGGGTCGCAGTTTTTGGTGGCCTGGATGGCAGAAGGAAGTCATTAAGTGGGTGCGCCAATGTACTATTTGTGCTAGATCTAAGTCCTCACATACTCCTGCTGCGGGGTTGCTTTGTCCTTTGGAGGTTCCCAGTGCTCCTTGGACACATTTGGCTATGGACTTTATAACTGACCTTCCCCCCTCTGAGGGTTTTACTGTCATCTGGGTGGTCGTGGACCGTTTTAGCAAGATGTGTCACTTGGTTCCCTTCGTCAAACTGCCCTGCGCTAAAACTCTCGCTAAGGCCTTTGTCAAGGAAATTGTCAGACTTCATGGCGTTCCTACTGACATTGTTTCTGATAGAGGTCCTCAGTTCGTGGCTCGTTTTTGGCGTGCCTTTTGTGACAGGTTGGGAGTTCATTTGTCGTTCTCGTCCGGATATCATCCTGAATCTAATGGCCAGACAGAAAGGAAAAACCAGGATGTTGAGCAGTTCTTGCGTTGTTTTGTGGCAGACAATCAAGAGGGGTGGTCTGAGTTTCTGCCACTTGCTGAATTTGCTCTGAACAATCATACATCTTCTTCTGCTGGTTGTTCGCCTTTTTTTTGTTGTTCTGGGAGACATCCGTCGTTTGGGTCGTTCTCCAAGTTGGGATCTGCCGTGCCTGAGGAGGAGAATTTTTCCGGTGATTTGGAGAGAGTTTGGACGGATGTGCGTGGTAATCTTCAGGAGGCCAACAGAAAATCTAAAGACTACTTTGATAGGAAACGACAGGAGGTTTTGTTCGCTGTTGGTGACATGGTTTGGTTGTCCTCTAGGAATCTGCGGTTGAGGATTCCTTCTAAGAAATTGGGTCCCAAGTTTGTAGGGCCCTTTAAGGTGCTTCAGGTTGTCAACCAATCTGCTGTTAGGTTGGCGGTTCCTACCTCCTGGAGAATTAATCCGGTATTTCATGTCTCTCTGTTGAAAAAAGCTGTTGTATCGGATTGTGACGCCTCTGCCTCTGTTCCTCCGGTGGTGGAGGACGGGGAATATGAAATTTCTCGCATCCTTAACTCTAGACAGTATAGAGGTAGTTTGCAGTATCTTGTGGCCTGGAAAGGTTTCGGACCCGAGGATAACTCTTGGGTGAGGTCGGATGATGTTTCCGCGTCCAGACTTATCAGGGCATTTCACAGGAGATTTCCTGATAAGCCTGGTCCTAGGGGATCCGGAGGATCCTCTTAGAAGGGGGGGTACTGTTAGAACCTTGTTCTTAGTTTTTTTTCCTTTGCTGGTCACATGACCTTGTTGGCCTATTTAATCCTGCTCCGCCCTTCTGGCTTTGCTGGACTTCATTGTTTAACTACTTTCTAGCTAGCCTGTGCTCTGTATCTAACTCTGTTAGTTTGCTTGGTCTACGGACCTCTATGTTCTATATATTTTGTTTGTTCGTCTGTCTGCTACTATTTCTGTTAGGAGGTGTCCCATTTTCCTCCCAGTCCTTAGTACTTGTAGGGATTCCTTCCCCACATCTATAGGTCTCCGTACAGACTAGCTTAGGACTTTAGCAGGTCTGATCGCAGGATCAGGTCCCCTGTTACATCGTAGGGATTAAGCTGAGTTCTATCGTAGGGACAGATCTCCTCTCTTTCCTTAGCTCTGGTAGCAGAACATAACAGATATTGATTTTTAGGATTGCTACTTCTAAAAGATGGCACTAGAGTTCTAGCCCTCTTCCTCTGTGAAGATGCAATTTGAATATTCAGTTTCCCAGAGGAGCATGCATGGCGTATAAGTCTCCTCACTCTGACATGGCAGGCCTGGCTTGTCACTCTCCACAAGGAGAAATGGTTACCCCGTAGATCCCAATGTTTCTTTTGCACAGCCTAGAAGGTTTGCCTACCGCAGGTTAAAAACTTTATTTTTTAGACCGCGATAAGAACTGCATTATTTTTATATTGTGCTGTTTTGTCCCCTGCTAGAGATGCTCAAATTTGCAAAGATTCAAATTTGCCAAATTGCTTGGATTTTTCAGCAAAATTATACTCTGTAGATTGAATGTCCCTTTTTATGCACTGGGGTCTCTCCAGAAATCAGATCATAATAAACATAAGATGTAGAAAAAAACAACCAATACCTCATCGCTCATCTCTCCGGCCATCCCTATTGCTCCATGTTCCCCATCCGATCCTTGGTTTCTCTTCTTGCTGCTGAAACCCCAGGACTTTTTATCCTAAGCTTGGATTTCCGAGTGAATGGGATGTCTCTGCATATGTGTGTGGTAAGTTTGTAAAATCATGATGTTTTATTGTGTGCTGTGACCTCTATCATTTAGTAAAATGGCAGCCAACTGGCCTTCCGAATTCTCACCAAGCTATTTACAAAAAAAATGCGCAATCTGGAGAATACAGATTTTGTAATATTCAAGTAGAATTAAATTCAACTTGAATACACTTGTCCATTTCTAACTCTTGACCCTTGATCTATGGGCACATAGTCAGCTGCAGACTTCAGTTATGGCATGCATGATACTACCGTGAAGTAGGAAATGTGCGGCTCCTAAAAGACAGTATCTTATGGACAAATAATAAATGTTTTTGGTTGGAAAAAGTCACTAAAGTTTCTAATTATATGTTTACCTCTCTACACTGTGTCATTATGCTGACTGAATTATAATTATCGTATTTTTTCGCATTATAAGACGCACTTATTTTCACCTCAAAGTGAGAAGAAAAACTCAGTGCATCTTATAAAGAGAACACACACATTTACAGAAAAGAGGAAACTGCATTATCACTCACCGCGGCCCAGGGGAAGCTGGCGGCGGACAGGCTGTACGACAGGCAGTCATGTGAAGCGACGGGAGGTGAATCATGGTGGATGGAGTGGTGTGAGGTTAAACATGGCAGCAGGAGTGGACGGCTGCGAATCGTGGCTGTGTGAGCGGAGGGCTTTGGATCGTGGCAGTGAGTTGTGGATCGTGGCGGCAGGAATGGCGGGCAGTCACAGAGCCACTTTTAATCCTCCATTTAGTGCAGCCGGGGATCTCCTTTAAGGCAGAGGAGAGCGATTCTCCTCCCCCTCAGCATGTCTGGATACTGATTGGTGGAGGGAACTGCTGCTGAGCTGCCTCCACCAATCGGTGATCTATCCCTGACAAAATTGTGTCCCTTGTATAAAGGATCCTGTCGGCCTTAATAATCTATGACTTTATAAACAAGGTGAGCAGAGATACTGAAGGGGAGGTGCAATATAACTACAACGCCCATCATCCTTCAGAAAATACAGTACCAATGGGTGTATTCTGAAGTATGATGGTGATTGTAGTCATATTTAGTATAGACACTCCAGGGAGGGACTGTAATATTTATTGTAAATGTGACTACCACCTCCGTCATCCTTAAGAATACACTCATGTATACAGTACATTGTTAAAATAATATTTTGTTATTTTCTTAAATGTTTTAGCACAGTATTTGTTGAAAATGCTTTTTTTTTCTTTTCTTCCCTATAACCTAGGTGCGTCTTATAATCAGGTGCATCTTATAAATCGAAAAATACGATAAATTACTAAAACAGCTATACATACCTTGTGCTCCAATAGCTCCCTTTTCACCTTTATGCCCAGGTAATCCTAGTCAGAATCATAGAGTCAAGTTATTTTTAATATAAAATATAATAGTAATTAGAGCATTTTTATATCAGTGTAAATATGGGAAATGATTTGAGAGATTAAGATACCTACCGATCAATCCAGTATTTCCTCTAGGTCCTTCTTTTCCTGGTGGTCCGAAGCTACCTCTTATTCCTGGAGTCCCTGGCTCTCCAGGAGGTCCTAAGAAAAATCAAGGTGTGACATGTATGTCTGCTTTGTTAAGACCTTTTCATTACTATTATACAATAGGAATAATCATTTAAAGGGAATCTCTCACCAGGTTTTTGCTAGGTAATATGAGAGCACCATGATGTTGAGGCTGAGAACCTGATTCCAGAGATGTATCACTTACTGCACTGGTTGATGTAGCTTTGATTGAATTCCTGTTTTTTCTGTTGTAGATATAGCAGGGAGGAGAATGTTGAGTCCTGTGTAACCACACGAACACCACAGAATGGCAACTTCCTGTGTATACCGTGAATTGTCAGCAAACTACCAATCTGTTGTGGGGGGTGAGGTTACACGGATTAGCTGGACCGGCCTGCACATATGACCTAGTCATCTAGTGATAATCAGCTGCAGTCTAGATAAAACGCTGATTATATTGAAACTACAAAACTACAGCACACAGCCTAATAAGTGACACATCCCTGGAATCTGGCTCTCTTACCCTATATTATGTTTCTCTCAGTAGAAATAGAAAAAACCTACTTTAAACCTAGGTCAAGATAGATTGTTACCAGCCATACCAAGGTTTAGCAAGTTTAAAGTGATACACAATGGTTTCTATGACTTAAAGGGTCCGTCCAGGAATTGATGATCTATCATGTAACCTATCACCTATCAACAATTGATGACTTATCACGTGAATAAGATATGAGGTGCGGTAGATGACAGCAGACAATAAACAATGCAGGGTGCTGCTGTTTGCTCCATACATTGCTGATATATTTTAAACGCTGGGCCAGAGTTCAGCTGATTGGTGGGGGTGCAAGATGTGGTCCTACAGATAGATAATCAATTGTTTATTGTTGGAAAGCCCCTTTAGAAATCCCTTCCTCTGGACAATATCAATGTATCTAATTAGTCACTTGACAATAAGCAAAATTCAAGAATATGAATAATTCAATTGTTTAGACCATAATTATGTTATCGGTATGGAAATCTGGCAATGAATGTTTGAGCTGTCTACAGCACCACTAAATTTAAGAATTGCACAGTGCCCATTCTAATTAACAGGTTTACTATGAAATGCAGGACTGGACTCTTTCTTTATTTATTGTGATTAGTACCCATTATTATGACTGGTTACTCTGGTCAAAATATAAGAATACTGAATAGGGATCCTCCCTCTCTTACTTCTACAGTATAATAGCATGTGCACACACAGGCCTCGATTCATCAAAGTGTTTATTCCCCAAAAGTGTCTTTAAAGCCTTAAACAGTCGCAAAATTTTATTGCAGTTTTAGCTAAATTTGTGTGACTTTTGTCGTTTTCACACTAGTTTCTCATAACTCTACCAAAATAGGCAAAGCTGGTTGGATGGGGGCACATTGGGGTCGTGGCATCACAGCTTGTATAATTCATGATGGGCTTTGGCGTTCCCTATGCCAGAATCTCCTTCCACTCCCTGACTGGAGTGAGATTTATGGCTTGGCGCTCCTAGGTCTACTTGTCAGATGCTCCAAATTCCTGAGGAGGCGTGCACCTCTTCATGAATCAGGACCATCTGACTCCCCCACACCCTCTCATCAACACTTGATGAATTGGGTCCTATTTATTTAATTTATTTATTTTACTCACTTATATAGCGCCATTAATTCCACAGCGCTTTACAGACATTATGGGCACTGTCCCCATTGGGGCTCACAATCTAAGTTCGCTATTAGTATGTCTTTGGAATGGGGGAGGAAACCGGAGTACCCGGAGGAAACCCACGCAAGCAAGGGGAGGACACTCCAAGTTTATGAAGAGTTTATAGTTTTTAAGAAGGATTTGGAGAGTTTCTGCTCAGTAATAACACTAAGTGTGCACATGCTCAAAGTGGGAAAATGGAGATTGAAAATGGAAAACTGCACCAGCGCTTTGATGGCCATGTTTCGGAAAATATTTTCACATGGTCGGCTAGTTGACTATTTAACCTCTTAGCGATGGAAACAATTTTGACCTTACAAAGACTCATTTTTAAAATCTGACCTGTGTCACTTTATGTGATAAAAAATCTGGAATGCCTCAACATATCCCAGTGATTTGGAGACTGTTTTTTGCGATGTATTATACTTCATAATGCTAATATGTTTAGGGTGATAAATTTTGCATTATTATTAAATATCTGAAATTTGACAAAAATGTAAAAAGAAAAGCACAATTTTCAAACTTTGTAAACTTAAACCGGACAGTCATACTACACAAACTAGTTAATAAGCAACACTTCACATATGACTATTTTACATTTGCATAATTTTTCAAACTTCCTTTTATTTTGTTACTGTGTTGGAGGGGTTACAATTTATCAGCAATTATTAATTTGTTTTCAAATCCTACTTTTATGGACCTGTTCAGTTTTGAAGTGATATTGAAATGAAAGTACTTAAAAAACCCTCAAATTATTTAATTTTCAGATGTATATTTTTAAACTATTTAGAAAATAATGTATCATTTACTTTTCACTTAACAAATACTTGCTACTTTGTGTTTGTATGTCACATAAAATCCCAATAAAATAAATGTAGGTGTGGGGGTGTAGCGTGGAAAAGTTCACAGGCTATGAATGTTTTTTCAAGGCACTGTATATGGTGAAGAACGTCTCTTTGGTCACAAGGCAAAACTAAGTGAAAGCCGAAAGCGCTATTTGATTTTCAAAGCACAAGTTTTGGTTGGAAGTATGATATGTACACCATGTAGAATTTGCAGTGCCCCAGAAGTGCCAAAACAGGAGACTCCACACAAAAGTGACAGCATTTTGAAAACTAGACCCCTCAAGAAATTTATCAAGGGGTGTGGTGAGCATAGAAAATGAAAAAAGTACAAATTTATGTATTTTCCAGCTGCTTTTGCCCTAAATTTGTCATTTTCAGAAGGAGAAAATTTACTTCATTTGTTACACATCTTCTGTCAACATTCCAACCATCAAAAACTAATGTTTAGGCTCTCAGCAAGGGTCAGAAGACAGGAATGTTACTTAAATTTTGTAATGCAGAATTTGCTGGAATTGTTTGTGGAAGTCATTTGTAGATCTCTCTTTGTGCCACAACAGCAGAAATGCCCCCAAAATGACCCCATTTTGGAAATTAGAACTCAATAAATTCATCTATGGTTACAGTAAATTATTTTGGCCACACAAATATTTTTTAAAAAAAGTATGCAGTGGATATTGCAAAGTGATAATTATAATAAAAGCAAGCTTACCGTCTATTACATTCTGCCAAGCTTTTTCTTCTGAGAAAATGTACCCCATGAATTAAGTGAGCTTTTCCCACTGCATTAATGCCAATCATGTAGATCCTAACTGCGGTTTTGGCACACTGTGGGACTCAGCAGTGATGGGGCATTTGGATTTGGGAGCACAGATTTCACTCTACTTTTTTGGGAGGAGCTATGTTGCTTTTTCAGAACCTTTGTGCCACCGGAAAAGTGGTAGCACAATGGCTCTGGAATTTTTCCATTGACAGACAATGGAACCGAATGGGGGATTACTTTTTACATATGAATTGTTATTAGCAGCATTTTGGGGTACTGAACATTTTTTGATCGCTTTTATGTCTAATTTCACATTTATCCTCAGAGCACTTACACTACTGCGGGATTCCTCCTAAATCTCCAAAAATGATATTCCGTGGCAGATCTATTCACTATAATGAGGCAGATGGAGTCACTTTGGATTCCATGTGGCATCTGTTTGGGTAGTGACCCTTAGTTAAATATCGATTAAGTCAAATCAAATTATTAATTTCCAAAAAGAGTACATTGCTTTAACTTTGTACTGGGTACATACAGTGGTTTGCGAAAGTATTCACCCCCTTGGCATTGTTCATGATTTGCTACCTCACAACTTCGAATTTCACTGTTTATTTTTTAAGGGTCTGCATCAGATCATGTAAAGAACATACAGGATCTACAACTGTGAACATTTGGTTATCTTATCATTGTGAAGCAAACAACAAATAGGACAAAATAACTGAAAACTTCAGTGTGCATAACTATTCACCCTTCTAAAGTCAGTACTTTGTAGAGCCTCCTTTTGAGGCAATTACAGCTGCAAGTAGCTCAATGAGCTTTCCACATCTTGCCACTGGGTGTCACGGGTGTGTCATAGGTGACGGACAGTCGCCTTGCAGGAGATCTCTAAGTTTGGCATTGCACACAGCTTCTTAGACAAGAGGCTGTCTTTAGGACCGAGCGGCTACCTTTCTCTTGATAATTAGCTCTCTGGCCTGGGTGTATATATACCTATTGTGTCTGAGAGGGAGTCGTCAGTTATACTCATTTCTACTTGTGAAGCTTAGCAGGAGCAGTACTTTGTCCTTATTTGGAGTTCATCTAAAGCTAAGCCATTTCCCCTGTTTTGTCCACCCTTGTTGTCTATAGAGTTTAGCGGAATTTGACTAGTGCTCATCTCCTTCCATCCCCAGCTGTAGCCATACGCCAGGGAGAGTAGGGCAAGATACGCGTCAGGCGATTGCTAAAGAGGCAATATTGGGACGGTAGTTGAAACAGGTTGACACCAGATCAGACTAGGAGGTCTCCACTTCCCCATTTTCCTAGTGCCTGGGCTCCCTTTCCCTTTTCCCTCTGTGTTGCACTAGTCTTTCCCACACCTGGAGTGACATTATAACCGGCCAAGCACGTTTTGAAAAGGAAAAAATAAAAGTGAACTGACATTTTGTTTTTTGCTTTTTCTTTGTGTGTTTTTAGGTGTGCACCTTTTTTTTTCCTTTCTCCTTTGGTATGGGTTCAGTTGCAGAGCTCACAGAGCAGTTCCGCCGTCTGTCTCTGGAGGTGAATGACCTCCGCAGTGAGGTACAGCAGCAGCATCAGTGGCTACAGATTGCCAATATGGGGGTCTCTGCTGGTAGGCCTGTCCAGCCTGAACCCAAGGTTGCCCTCCTGGACAGATTTTCAGGAGGTAGGGACAAGTTTTTTATATTTAAGGAGGCATGCAAATTGTATTTTAAACTTCGTCCCTACTTCTCCAGTAATGAGGAGCAACGGGTTGGTATTGTGATCTCTCTATTGCAGGGCGATCCTCAGTCATGGGCGTTTTCGTTACCGAAGGACGCTGTTTGTCTCCAATCCGTGTAGGGGTTTTTCGGAGCTCTGGCCCTCATCGAGTCGCCTTGGCTGAGTCTAGGCTGCGTCACCTTCAGCAGAGGGTTCGGTCAGTGGAAACATACAATTCAGAATTCCGCAGAGGGGCACCGGATTCCAAATGGAAGGACTTAGCCCTTAGAAGTCAATTTTGTGAGTGGCTTACTGAAAGGTTGAAAGATGCTTTGGCTGTATATGAAACCCATTCAGTCCTTGGAGGCTGCCATGTCTTTGGCCATACGTCTTGATAGACGCCTTTGGGATAGACGGGTGCGACCACCTTCTCCGGGGCCTTCTTGTCGGGGTTGTGTACCTCTGCCACGGGAGTGGTCTGGGGGTGAACCAGTACTGGGGGAGGTGGAGGAACCCATGCAGTTAGGGGGGTGTCTCTACAACATACATCTCCCCGGAGATTCATAAGAAAAAAGGTGTATGTTTTTTTTTGTGGGAAAAAGGGACACTGTGTTGGGACCTTTCCTTCAATTTCTAAACAAAAGGAGGCTCGATTAACTCTCGGTAGTCTGGAGTTGGATAAACAAGGGGTGCATTTGTGGCCAAACTGCAGTTCCCTCTTTGTCCTGACAGCAGAGGTGGTACTAGAGAGGTCAAAACGGAAAAAAAAATTGTGTTTGTTGATAGTGGAGCCGGAGTCAGCATGGTTGATGCTGAGTTTGTGAAAACTCATGGTCTTGCTTGCTGTGCTTTAGCTGAACCTATTCCCATCTTTGCCATCGACTCAGCGCAACTGGCACAGAAAGCATTTACTCAGACTGTACATAATATAAAACTGAGGGTGGGGTCAGTTCATTGTGAAATCATCCCTTGCTATGTTCTGGAGAATCTTGTTCAGCCAGGTGGTGGGAGCTAAGGTATTCTCCAAGGTGGATTTAAGGGGAGCCTACAATCTGGTTAGAATCAGAGAAGGGGACGAATGGAAGATAGCGTTCAATACCCCGGAAGGACATTTCAAGAGTTTGGTTATGCCTTTTGGTTTGACCAATGCACCTGCAGTATTCCAGCATTTCATAAATTATATTTTCCATCCTTTGTAGGGGAGGTTTGTGGTGGTCTATCTGGACGATATTTTGGTTTATTCACCTGATTTTGAGACTTATCGGGGGCATGTTAAGCAAGTGCTCCAGATATTAAGGGATAACAAACTTTATGCCAAACTAGAAAAATGTGTTTTTGCTGTTCAGGAGGAGCAGTTTTTGGGGTACTTGTTGTCATCTTCAGGTTTTCGGATGTATCCAGAGAAGATCTGTGCAGTTCTTGACTGGCAACGTCCCAAGAACCTGAAGGCTCTACAACGATTTCTGGGCTTTACTAATGTTTACAGGAAATTCATCTAAAATTACTCTGATATAGTGAAACCCCTTACTGACAAGACTAAGAAGTAGTGTTGAGCCACCCCCGTAGTGTTCGAGTTCGGTTCGGTTCGTCCGAAAGCTGACAAACTGCTCAGAAGACACAACTAACACATGGAAAAGTGACAAGTACATATAGTCTTGCGAAAAGAAAAGAGGTGGAGGAGTAAAAGGAGGGGGAGACACAGATATAGGCATGTCATGCCCTTCTAAAACCAAAAAAGTGCGAAGCCGACAAGGCCAGTCCGTTTCTGCCCGTGCGACCTCCGTGTCGCCGGGTTTGTGCCAGAGCTGCGGTGGACCCTGACAGCCAGCCCCCCTCTCTCAATACTGGTGCCTGTCCCCTGGTGGGTCGAGCCCCCCCAGCGGTGGGGGGGAGTAACATCTGCAGAAGAAAGACCATCTTCCAGCCAAACTAAGATGTCTACTTCTTTTCGTGGACAATGTGACGCGATCCCTTTCTTACGGACACGCCCATCACTACAAATTCCAGATGAGGCACAAAAACAGCAGGTGCTTCAACGTATATCAAGTGCTCCTTCAAGTGGGCTCTCCTCCACCTCAACTTCAACATCACAAATACTCCAGTCCTCAGAGGTGTCACCCCAATCGAACTTGCTTCCTCACAGCTCCCAAGTCTCCAGCTGCCCGTCTGAGTATGGGGTAACAAAGATGGTTGAGTCTGCACAGCTGTTTACTCATACTATAGCCTGGGAAACAGAGGTCTGCTCCAGAGCTTCTGTTAATCCAGACGAGGAAATGATCTGCACTGATGCCCAGAATCTTTATGAGTCGGATCCAGGACCAGATGAAGAAGGTTCTGAGCATAATGTAGACCCTCGTTTCCAAACTGTAACTCCTGTTGGTGGAGACAATGATGAAGACGATGATGAGACTGAAATACCTGATTGGAGCGACAACTTGACTTTTCGGTCAGGGCAGGAAGAGGTTGGCTCTGAGGACGACGGGTGTGAGAACACACAGGGTGATGATGACGAGGTTGGAGATCCCACTTACTGTCAACCCACAGTCAGCCAGTCGATGAGGTCAGCAGAGGAGGTGGAGGAGGATGTAACTAGCCCAGGGGATGGGGATGACTCGGTACCCGGGCCTTTGCCTGTCCTTTGGGATGTTGCGGTGGTCGGCTCTCGGGCCCGTACCCTGGGGTCAGTCTTTAAAAGGGTGGATAATTGTTAATTTTATAAGAGTTCGTGACGCCACCTGTGGTATCTGGTGAGAAGCACCAGCGCTGCAGTAGTCCACTGAGGCAGGTGATAAGGCAGCTCGATGGGATAGCTCCCCACAGGTGGAGCTAGGCCTCGGAAAAGCGTATGCAGGGGGAATGCAGGACAGGCGAGACCCAGCTGGGTCAGAGCAAGAACGGGAATGGACACGGTAGTCACTTCAGTACCTTTTACTGGTGGAAATTCAGGCACATCCTGGAGCACTGTAGGGTGAAGGGTGCATATCAGGATCCTCCCCAATGAGTGGGTGTAGGGCCTCCTGTTTCTTGCCTCTGCGTAGTAAGTTTCTGACTTGCCTGGAGCTAGGCCTAATTTTGTCCTGCGCTGGCTGACCTTGTGGTAGGGCCTTGTCTTGGAGTTCACGTTCCCAGTATGGGGGGCCTAAGCGTCTCCTGGCTCTGTTACGTATCAGCACCTTAGCGATCCAGGGACTTGTAGTTTTCCAGGGATTCCGGTTATGCCTTACTGGGTCATAGAAATCCCGGTAAGCTCGGATCCGGTGTCCGGTTAATGCTTCGGGGTGAGCTGGTTAAGCTCCTCTGCCCCCTATGTACTAACTCTCCACTCGCCTTTGGCCTACTCGGGCCTACACTAGGCTATACACACTAACAGCAACTTGCCGCGCTTCACCGATCTTATGGCGCCGGCACACCTTAAGCTCTAACTGGGCTCCCTGAATCTAGCTATCAGGAGCCTCGTGCTCCACTGCTGAACTATTAACTGAGTTCTCTAGACTAGACTGAGCTCCACTGCAGACTGACCTCTCTTAGGCTTCTCTACTGCAGGAACTCTTCAGAGCAACTGAACTGCCTAGCTCCACCTTCCCTATTTATATCCCTAACGGGCTCCCTCTGCTGGTCTGAGTTGGAAGGTGGAGATGTGTGAAAGTTCATGGGGGCCTCTTGTGGAGGATTCCATCAATGTACTTTTCTAGGATCTGTGATACCAAGCGTAACTGGGCATCACAGATGCTATTGACGACGAGGTTAGGTTGCACCTTCCTGGACAGAGACGGAGTACTGGAAGCACGTCAACAACTGCATCCTCAACCACAACTCTGCCTCTGACCACAAGTCGTAGTGGCTCTTCAGGTCGCATGGGCTCTAAGCCTTGCATAGCCTGGGTATTTTTTCAGATCGATAAGGATGACCCAGCTCGTGTTATCTGTAATATTTGTCACCAAAAGCTAAGTAGAGGCCAAAAAATCCATTGTTTGAGTACTTCATGCATGAACCGTCACATGGATATGAAGCATAAGTTGCAGTGGGAAGATCACTGTGCTACAAATGCGGCCTAGCGGGCCGTGCCAACCACCGTCTGCCCCATCTTGTGCATCCGTGGCCTCTTCATCCTCTGTGACTGGGGGGACAGCAGTCACACATGTTTTTGGACGCAGACCTGCCACCTCTTTACCCACAACAGCCAGTGTGATTGGCAGGTCATCATTTCATTTGGAAGTGGAAACACAAGCTGGTGTTGAGCGCTCTCCGACATCGAGAGCACCACCTTTGGATCAAGGCAACCTAACTTTTCCACCTGCATCTTCCTCACAGACCGGCAAGTTTGCCGGGGACACCCTGCTCAACCCCGTCTAAGCACAACAGCCAGCCTTCGGTCCTTCAGATGTGGACAAGTAAAAGACCATTTCCTCCTAGCAATGACAAAGCTAAGAGGTTGAATTTCACCATCTGCAAGCTGTTGGCTACAGAAATGCTGCCTTTCCGCCTGGTGGACACAGAGGATTTTTGAGCCCTTATGTCCGTCGGAGTGCCCCAGTACCAGATGCCCAGTCGGCACTACTTCTCAAAGAAAGGTGTGCCTGCGCTCCACCAGCATGTCGCACACAACATCACCGCTTCTTTGAGAAACTCTGTGTGTGACATGATGCATTTCACCACAGACACTTGGGCGAGTAGGCATGGACAGGGGCGTTACATGTCGCTGACTGGGCACTGGTAACTATGGTGACAGCAGGACAAGGGGCTGCTGTCCAAGTCTTGCCGTCCCCACGAGTTGTACGTCAATCCTCTTTATCTAGAATTTCCTCCACTGCTTCTTCCTCCTCAACCTCCTCTCAGTCCTCCACCTGCACCCAAAGCCTGTCTGGTAATGCCACCCGCTTTCTAACTGCGTAGAAGGAATCCTGCACACCTCCTTACTATGCTGGCAGCAGGGCTCAACGGCATCAGGCGATGTTTACTTTGAAATGTCTGGGAAATGTGAGTCACACAGCTGAGAAATTGTGGTCAGCTCTGGAGACCCAGTTTCATGAATGGTTGTCTCCACTGGACCTGCAACCAGGGAAGGCCGTGTGCGACAATGCTGCAAACCTGGGTGCGGCCCTTCGCCGGGGCAATGTCACACACGTGCCTTATATGGCTCACGTGTTGAACCTGGTTGTCCAGCAATTTTTAGCCCACTATCCCGGACTAGATGGCCTTCTGCAGAGGGCACGGTCGCTGTGTGCTCACTTCCGCCATTCGCATCCCGCAGCTCAACGACTTACATCTCTACAGAAGTCGTTGGGCCTGCCAGTTCACCGGCTGAAATGCGATGTGCCGACATGGTGGTATTTAACTCTGCACATGTTGCAGCGACTGTGGCAGCACCAACAAGCCCTGGTGCAATACGTTCTGACGTATAGCCTGGGCCAACGAGATCAAGAGGTGGGGCAAATCACGCTGCAGGAGTGGTCTCAGATCAGGGACCTATGAAGTTGACGCGCCCCCTGGGCCGTGGGGTACCCAGAGCCGGGCCGGTAGATGCTGGGGGTTGTAGTCACTGTGGCGGCGACCTGGTCCGTGACCCAGGGCGGTCAATCCAAGGGTAATTTGTATATATGGGTTTTATAATGTCCGACTACGCCACCTGTGGAGTGCGGCCCAAGGGGCCGCCGCTGCGGAACAGCCCTCTGAAGCTGGTGGTTTTGCAGCAATGGTATTATTACTCCCCACAGGAAGAGTGTAGCTTCAGGGCAGTGTGGGTGGATGATCGTGGTTATAGTGCAGGGAGTCAGTAATGAACACAGAGTCCGTGTGATGCAGTCCCAAGATCTTTACTCACAGTTGTTGCAGTCCAGTTTACAGGTACCAGAGCAATCTCCCCCGTTGTGCTGTGCGTACTCAGTGAGGAGCTCAGTCCACCCCCAGATAGCTCCGGAGTACTTAGCAGGACCTCCTTCTGCGTGTCCTTTCTCTGGCCTTCTCCCTGCACCTCACACCCAGTGACACTTCTATCCGGTATCCTCGGGCCTTGGCGGGCGACGTGTGTTCCATCCCCTGGGATCTATGTGGCTACCTTCTTAGTGAGACTGGTGTTGACTTTGGCCTGCAGTACATGAAATGCTGCAGCCTCCGGTTTCTAGTTGAGCCTTGCTGTTTCTCCGCTAGTTGAGGGACCGGTTCCCCTTATCTGGCCTGACCCCTCTACCTCCTGGTAGCAGCGGGGGTACGGGTGGCCTTCTGCACGGCCCGTATCCCTAGGGTCCCTTCGGTTCCTGGAGCCTTCCTGCTCCCACTCCTCTCTTCTCTCCTTCAGTCCTGAGCCTCCCAGGCTAGGCCCGCCTCCGGAGCAGAGCTCATGCAGAGCCTCTGCTCCTGTCACTTCTCCTCCTCTGACTTGGCTTGCTCTTTCTTAGATGGCTTCCTATTTATACTCTCCCTGTCATGTGCTCCCCTAAGCTGCTTTCTCCACCCACACCCACTACATAGGACTCTCCCACCAGCTAGGGACCTGGGACTGTGCTCTCCCTTAGGAGCAATCTCGCTCTACCCCCACTGCGGGTATGTGTTGGATGCAGGTGTTAAGGTCCCGATCAATAATCCTTCCTTACCTGAGGGTGAGATACCACACCTCTGGGTGAGATGCAGTACCTCTGTGGCGACTGAACCCTCAGGGGCGCCACACACCCTTCTGCACAGTTTTGAAATGGCGACGAAGATGTTTAGTGCTGACGACGATGCCATTATCAGCATGACTATTCTTGTGATTTACATGCTGGAGCACACGTTAAACAGAATTCAGAGTCTGGTGGTGGGACAAGAGGAGGTGGAGGAAGTAGAGGAGGAGTCGTATGTGGAAGGGATAACATTTCCAAGGTCCAGACGGTCGGCAGCACCAAGGTGGCAGGCATGGGAGGGTGGGGGAGAGGGATTAACCAGGGCGCATGGTAGCAGCCAAACTGTTGAGGAAGGTGCAGGAGCCAAGGAAGAAGTGGAGGACGAACTAGCGATGGGCATGTAAGACTCATCAGATGAGGGAGACCTTGATCACATTTCTGTTGTGCAAGGTTGGGGGGAGAGGGCAGAGGAAGGAAGCATGATTCTTACCTCGCTACCAACACAACAAGGACTTGGTCCTCCTGGATGCGCAAGACACATGAGTGCCTTCTTGCTGCACTACCTGCAACATGACCCTCGGATTGTCAGAATTCGAAGTAATCCCGACTACTGGGTTGCCACACTCTTAGATCCCCGGTACAAAAGTAAATTTGCCGAAATAATTCCTGCCATAGAAAGGGATTCATGCGTGCAGGAGTATCAGCAGAGGCTGTTGCAGAATCTTACATGTGCTTTTCCACAAAACACCAGTGGTGCAAGTAGTGAATCTCACAGTTCTAACTTGCAAACCGTGGAACTGTCGAGTCTTCATCACTCAAACCATAACAGTAATACAGTATCTGCTGGTAACAGCAATTTTGTGGAATATTTCACCACTTTTTTAGACCATCCTTTGCAAGACCACAGGAGACAAGAAGTCTGACACATAGTCAACGCCTAGAGAGGATGGTACAGGAGTATCTCCAAGTGAACATCGAAGCTATGACTGTGTCACTGGACCCTTGCTCATTTTGGGCTTCCAATCTGGAAAAATGGCCAGAGCTCGCCACTCACGCCTTGGAGATCTTGTCATGCCCTGCAGCCAGCGTTCTCTCTGAACGTGTGTTCAGCGCTGCTGGTGGTGTGCTGACAGATAAGCGCACGCGGCTGTCCACTGACAATGTAGACAGACCCACGTTCATAAAGATTAACAAATCATGGATCCGCAAGGACTTTTTTACCCCTGTGTCATCCTGGGGAGACTAAAAGCTTGAGGATTTGGTAAAATCACCTCACCAACCGTTTTAAGCAACTCTGGGGCAATTGATGCAACTTAAGTGGTGTCTGTGCCACAATTTTTGAAAAAAATGGAGACTCTTTTTGCAGTCCCCTTGCTGTGTTTTACGTGTCGTTGGCATCGTCAATTCCAGGTGGGTTGGGTCACTCCCCCTCCTTTTAACTGTAAGAAACTACATACATTATGGCTTGGGGTAACACAGATGGTTGAGTCTGAAGAGCTGTTTACTCAGAGGTCTGCTCCAAAGCTTCAGTGTCTGCTAGTCAGCGTAGAATTTTTAACTGCATCTAGCCTAGGCAATACTTTGGGCGTAGTAGCCCAACTGCGAAGCAAGCTGCACCGCCTGTGTATCTAATAAGAATTAGGCAGACTGTGGGGACCCCCAACCAAACCCAGACGCTCAGCCGCCCTACCGCCCCCCTTTCCTTGACAATACAATAATATAACTCTTACAACTGGACGGGTGAGGATCGGTCACAGCTTTATTAACTCTTTATACTCATTCCATTAGAAAGGCATTTTATTTCTAAAATAATTCAGCTTGTTGCAGCATGCCCTGGGTCTCCACACCGGCAAGTTGGCCAACAAGTGTAACTCTTCAACATGTCCTTTCTATTTCCAGGCCATGGAGGATCCTGCGTACTCATATGCAGGACTCTGACCCCCATCCATCACTCTTAACGCTTGTTCCACTCAGTCCTGGAGTCCTGACAGGAAAATGTCCAGACCAATATCCATTAAGTGAACACCGTCGGGCCGTATGAGGCCTGCTTTATCTCCTTCCAGTTGTCGGTGTTGTATCACTACACTGCCTCTGTCCCTTCTAAATTTTGCTATCCGAATATTTATTACCCACCTTGTCCGTTCGATGGCCGTGATGTCTCGCGCACCTTGCCATACCGCTATCGGCACAATCTCTAACCATACTATAGTTAGTTTTGTGAAAAATTCTCTGAAGCGCTCAGTGTCTTGTTTCATTATTGCCATTAGTTATGCGCTCTTGTGATGACCGTTTCCCCGGGCTTGTATAACTAAGATGACCGGACCTCTTGCCTCTCTCCCTACCTTGATTACCTCCATTAGTACCTGTTGCCATAGCAGGCCTCTAATACCTCTCCAGTTGAAATATGTGTTATGAAACTCTAATTTCCTTCCACCTGGGCGGACTTTCGCCCTTTTTTCTGCCCAATATATATACGAGTGGCCTATCACCCACACTGTTGGCTTAGCGTCACCTGTATAAGAAAGAAACCACGTTAGGATAACAAGTCCGGTCTTATGTATCTTGCCAAACACGTGGATCGCCATCTCCCTATCCTCTGAACTTCCGTTTCTGACAGTCCTGCTCTTGCTGCTTCCGTGGCCGCGCCTATGCGGAATGAGTGTGTCCCTTAATCTTTGGGGTGGTTCCTTGCCGATGTTATGCATTTATTAAATATAGCTTGGAACTGGTATCTTGATAATGGCGTTCCATCAATGTGTGATAGGAAGAAATTACTTTGTGATCTGATGGTTATATATGTTTTTACTATTGTTACCCGACTCAGTGTACCGTTTGTGGGTTGTAGAAGTACCCAAGTGCCCCTGCCCGCTGGAACCGTTTTCGATTGGCGTATGTGTAGACGTATTGCATTATTGGCTATGACTACGTCCTGGTGTAATAAGCCTCCACTGGTGGTAATTTTGGATTGAGGGACTAATTCGCTTATGCATAGCGCCCCGAAGAAGACGATCGCAAATGCAGTAGACAGTAGTGTTGCTTCAAATTGTGAGTGTCATGTTAATGGTGTTAGGGATATGATGTGATAAATCAGTTTTAGTGACACGGGACGGGACGTCTACACTCCTGATTAGGCTGACCCCTTTTCCACCCTTTTATGGATTGTCTGATGATGAATCTTTGTCACATCTCCCCAATTCAGTAGTTGGAAGTGAAATGCTACTTCGGTCAGACACCGCTGTGCTGGCGCCCCTGATATGCCCCTCATCATTAGCTGGTGGAGAAAATCTATGGTGACTTGTGATCTGGCTTGTTCACATTGGTCAACCCGTCTGCCTGCTACTAGTCGAGTCCACTCTTCCCATGCCTTACCGTATGCTTGCCACGTCGACGGGGAAACTGACGCTCTGATTATTGGCATCAACTATTTGCCACTAGATCCCATAGGGAGGGTGGGCAACTGTTGCCCGATGGGTGGGCGTTGGGGAAGAGCTCTGTGAAAATCTGTCAATTGAATTGTGATAAAGCGTTAGCAGCAGCTTTAGACCCCTCAGCATCGGGGCTATCGCAGACCCATACATTGTGTTTTAGGCACAGGAATGCTAGCCAGCGTAGTAGGCCTAGCACTGGGAGAGATGATGATGCCATCTTATTAATGCAGTGCGCTAGGCTGGTGTTTTTTGTTATGAAGCGTATATTTTTGTTAGCCAGGAGCGTGCCCCATATTTCTATTGCTACCACTATTGGGAAGAAAAATTTTTTACAGGCAAGATGCAGCTAAAAATTATTATTAATTTCAACGCTGGTGGAGCTTGGTATCGATGGCCTAATACAATGAGTACCACACACTGCTACTATGCCCAAAATTATTTTCCAGGCAAGATGCAGCTAAAAATTATTTTGAATTTGCAACCTGGTGGAGGTTAGTATAGATGGACTAATAGAACAAGTCCCACTCACTGCTACAAGCCGAAGCCCAAATATTTTTTCAGAGCTAGATGCAGATAAAAATTATATTGAATTTGCAACCTGGTGGAGGTTAGTATAGATGGACAAATAGAACAAGTCCCACACACTGCTACAAGCCGAAGCCCAACTATTTTTTCAGAGCTAGATGCAGATAAAAATTATATTGAATTTGAAACCAGGTGGAGGTTAGTATAGATGGACAAATAGAACAAGTCCCACACACTGCTACAAGCCGAAGCCCAACTATTTTTTCAGAGCTAGATGCAGATAAAAATTATATTGAATTTGAAACCAGGTGGAGGTTAG
Source organism: Phyllobates terribilis (assembly GCF_046119375.1). Taxonomy (NCBI): domain Eukaryota; kingdom Metazoa; phylum Chordata; class Amphibia; order Anura; family Dendrobatidae; genus Phyllobates; species Phyllobates terribilis. The sequence goes on along the minus strand of NW_027362765.1, from coordinate 594,339,334 downwards.
TATAGATGGACTAATAGAATAAGTCCCACACACTGCTACAAGCCGAAGCCCAACTATTTTTTCAGAGCTAGATGCAGATAAAAATTATATTGAATTTGAAACCAGGTGGAGGTTAGTATAGTTGGACTAATAGACCAAGTCTCACACACTGCTAGAAGGCCAAATATTTTTTCAGAGCTAGATGCAGAAAAATGTTATATTCAATTTGCAACCTGATGGAGTTCAGTATAGATGGACTAGTAGAACAAGTTTCACACACTGCTAGCAGGCCAAATATTTTTTCAGAGCTAGATGCAGAAAAATGTTATATTCAATTTGCAACCTGATGGAGGTCAGTATAGATGGACTAATAGAACAAGTCCCACACACTGCTAGAAGCCCAAATATTTTTTCAGAGCTAGATGCAGATAAAAATTATTTTGAATTTGCAACCTGGTGGAGGTTAGTATAGATGGACTAATAGAACAAGTCCCACACACTGCTACAAGCCCAAGCCGAAATATTTTTTCAGAGCTAGATGTAGATAAAAATTATTTTGAATTTGCAACCTGGTGGAGGTTAGTATAGATGGACAAATAGAACAAGTCTCACACACTGCTATAAGCCGAAGCCCAACAATTTTTTCAGAGCTAGATGCAGATAAAAATTATATTGAATTTGAAACCAGGTGGAGGTTAGTATAGATGGACAAATAGAACAAGTCCCACACACTGCTACAAGCCGAAGCCCAACGTTTTTTCAGAGCTAGATGCAGATAAAAATTATATTGAATTTGAAACCAGGTGGAGGTTAGTATAGATGGACTAACAGTATAAGTCCCACACACTGCTACAAGCCGAAGCCCAACTATTTTTTCAGAGCTAGATGCAGATAAAAATTATATTGAATTTGAAACCAGGTGGAGGTCAGTATAGATGGACTAATAGACGAAGTCTCACACACTGCTAGAAGGCCAAATATTTTTTCAGAGCTAGATGCAGAAAAATGTTATATTCAATTTGCAACCTGATGGAGGTCAGTATAGATGGACTAATAGAACAAGTCCCACACACTGCTAGAAGCCCAAATATTTTTTCAGAGGTAGATGCAGAAAAAAATTATATTCAGTTTGCAACCTGATGGAGGTCAGTATAGATGGACTAATAGAACAAGTCTCACACACTGCTAGAAGGCCAAATATTTTTTCAGAGCTAGATGCAGATAAAAATTATATTGAATTTGCAACCTGGTGGAGGTTAGTATAGATGGACTAATAGAACAAGTCCCACACACTGCTACAAGCCGAAATATTTTTTCAGAGCTAGATGCAGATAAAAATGATATTGAATTTGCAACTTGGTGGAGGTTAGTATAGATGGACTAATAGAACAAGTCCCACACACTGCTACAAGCTGAAATATTTTTTCAGAGCTAGATGCAGATAAAAATTATATTTAATTTGCAACCTGGTGGAGGTTAGTATAGATGGACTAATAGAAAAAGTCCCTCACACTGCTACAAGCCGAAATATTTTTTTCAGAGCTAGATGCAGATGAAAATTATTTTGAATTTGCAACCTGGTGGAGTTTAGTATAGATGGACTAATAGAATGATGCTATGCCCAAAAGGTTTTACTTCACTAGGTGCAGTCAAAACAATTGTATTCTATACACAGGTGGTGTAGCTTGCAACACAGATATGCTACTCCACTGACTAACACACACTGCAAGAGGCCAAAAAGGATTTGCTTTGCTAGATTTAGCCAAATGCTATGAAAAAAACTTGCACAGCACTGGCACAGACCTGCCTGGCAAAAAGTGATAGGAACTGATTTAACCTAGCCCTCAAAAGGACTGCAATTACAATTAGTCTTTACTTCCAACCTATCTATTTAAGACCACAGACCTGCCTGATAAAAGTCGTAGGAAATAATATAACCTAGTCCTCAAAAGGACTGCAATCACAACTATTCCCTACTCCCAAGCTATCTGTAGATTTGTGCGAAAATTGGCTTGAAATTAACACTGAAAGTATAGCGCACAGCAACAGCGGTGCCGTCTAACATGCAGCTGCAGCAGTGAGAAAATGGTGGCGATGGTGAAAATGGCTGGGTCTTATAGGGCAAGGACATGTGACATACACTGCCAATGACACATGCCCTTGCTTGTGTGAAAAAAAGCAGTTCGCTCCGTGTGTGCGCTGTTGATAGGCTGACAGATTGCACCTCCCCACTGTAAATGTGGGAAAGAGAAAAAAAAATGGAGATCTTCATTATTTCTGCAGAGATCCATCCCCTGCCCCTCCCCCCGCCCCGCTGTACACTCAAACTGCGTATTAACATTAATTTTCAGCATTACTGAGAAAAAATCCAGTTATGATTTTGGTGCACGAACAGTTATCGAACATAACCTCGAACAGCCAAATTTTTTTCAAATTGTTCGTGTTCGCTGAACGGCTCGAACACTGCCCAAAACAGCTCGAATTTGAGATTGGCGAACAGTTCGAGTCGAACACCGCTCATCTCTACTAAGAAGGGGTCTGATTTTTCCAAATGGTCGGATGCTTCCCTCTAGGCTTTTTCTTCCTTAAAGACTAATTTTGCCACTGCACCTATACTCTCTCAACCCTTTATTGTGGAGGTCGACGATTCAGACGTCGGAGTTGGGGCTGTGTTGTCTCAGGGTTCGTCCCCTGGTAAATGGTGTCCATGTGCCTTCTTTTCTAAAAAATTGTCATCAGCAGAGAGAAATTATGACGTGGGTAATAGGGAACTTTTGGCGATCAAATTGGCGTTTGAGGAATGGCGACATTGTTTGGAGAGGGCTGTACATCCTATTACTGTTATTACTGACCATAAGAACCTGTCATATCTCCAGTCAGCTAAACGTCTCAACCCTAGGCAAGCCAGATGGTCCCTGTTCTTTACTAGGTACAACTTTGTCACTTTCCGTCCAGTGGTCAAAAATGTCAAGACTGATGCTTTGTACCGGAGCTTCCCTGATGGTGGTGACCATGAGAATCCTGCCCTGATATTACGAAAGGGGTAGTCATTTTGGCTCTTTATCCTGAACTTGAGGGTGATGTGTTGGAGGCTCAGGGGGACGCCGCTGTCTCCTGCCCTTCAGGAAAGTTATATGTACCATCTGATCTGCACCGCAAAGTAATCAAGGAACATCATAACTCTGTGCTTGCTGGGCATACAGGGGGTAAGGCAACCGCGGACCTCCTCTATCGTCGTTTTGGGTGGCTGGGGTTGCATCGGGATGTAATTGAACACATAGCTGCTTGTAGTATTTGCTTGTGTTCTAAGGTTTCGCATACAAATCTGTCTGGTACTCTTCTTCCGCTACCTATCCCTAGTAGGCCATGGACACACTTGTCCATGGATTTTATTACTGACCTACCGGTTTCTGCAGGCAAAATGGTGGTTTTGGTCATGGTAGAGAGGTTAAGTATGGCTCACTTCATCGCATTACCTGCACTTCCCAATGCCAAGACACTTGCTCAGGTGTTCATAAATGTGATTGTGAAGCTTCATGGGGGTTCCCTCCTATATGGTGTCCGAACGTGGGTACCCAGTTTGTTTCCAAGTTCTGGAAGGCATTTTGTTCTCGACTGAGGGTGCAGCTGTCCTTTTCCTCTGCCTTCCACCCTCAGTCGAATGGTCAGACCGAGCGTGTCAATCAGAACTTGAAGACAAACCTCAGGTGTTTCGTCTCCGAAAATCAGGAGGATTGATGAATTTGCCATCAATAATCATCGTCAAGAATCCACTGGCAGGTCACCGTTCTTCGGTGCATACGGTTATCATCCACAGTTGGTACCTTCAGTGGGGGGTAGAAGCTTCAGGAGTTCCTGAGGAGGAACGGTTTGCTTCGTCACTCTCCTCGGTATGGCAGGGTGTTCTGTGTAAGTTAAAGACTATGGGAGATAGGTATAAACGTATGGCTGACAGAAAACGCTTGCCAGGTCCGGACCTGAATGTGAATGACTTTGTGTGGTTGTCTACCAGGAATATAAGATTGAAAGTTCCTTCTTGGAAGCTGGGACCTAGGTTTATTGGTCTCTATAAAATAACTGCCATCATTAACCCAGCAGCGTTTCGTCTTCAACTTCCTGACTCCCTTAAGGTCCACAATGTGTTCCACAGGTCCTTACTCAAAAGGTATGTGGAACCTCTTGAGCTCTCACCTCTACCACCGGCCCCAGTAATGGTTGATGGTAATCTGGAGTTCCAGATTTAGAGGATAGTATATTGTCGTCTCCAACGTCGTTCTCTACAATACTTGGTGCACTGGAAAGGCTATGGTCCAGAGGAGAGGATGTGGGTTTCAGCATCAGAGGTGAATGCTCCCAGATTGATTCGCTCATTCCACCTCTCTTTTCCTTAGAAACCCAGTTCATAGTGTCCGGAGGTCACTCGTAGAGGGGGGGTACTGTCACGGGTGTGTCAGAGGTGACGGACAGTCGCCCTGCAGTGGGTTGCAGGAGATCTCTACGTTTGGCATTGCAGACAGCTTATTAGATAAGAGGCTGTCTTTAGGACTGAGTTGCTACCTCTCTCTTGCTAATTAGCTCTCTGGCGTGGGTGTATGTATACCTGGTGTGTCTGAGAGGGAGTCGCCAGTTATACTCATTTCTACTTGTGAAGCTTAGCAGGAGCAGTACTTTGTCCTCTCTGGAGCTTGAGGCCTTGTGCTTATTTGGACTTCATCTAAAGCTAAGCCATTTCCCCTGATTTGTCCACCCTTGTCTATAGAGTTTAGCGGAGGTTGACTAGTGCTCATCTCCTCCTATCCCTAGCTGTAGCCATACGCCAGGGAGAGTAGGTCGAGGCATGCATGCGGCAATTGCTAAAGAGGCAATATAGGGACAGTAGTTGAGACAGGGTGATGCCAGATCAGACTATGAGGTCTCCACTTCCCCCTTTCCCTAATGTCTGGGCTCCCTTTCCCTTTTCCCTCTGTGTTGCACTAGTCTTTCCCACACCCGGCGTGACACTGAGATTTTTGCACATTCCTCAAGGCAAAACTGCTCCAGCTCCTTAAAGTTAGGTGGTTTCCTCTGGTGAAGAACAATCTTCAAGTCTGACCACAGACCTTCAATGGAATTAAGGTCTGGGCTTTGACTAGGCCACTCCAAAACATTTACACATTTCCCCTTAAACTACCCAAGTGTATGCTTTGGCTCATTGTCTTGATGGAAAGTGAACCTCTGCCACAATCTCAAATCACTGACATACTGAAAAAGGTTTTAGCTCAAAAATTAGCCCTGTATTTCATACCATCCATTTTCCTGTCTGTGCTGACAAAAAACATCCCCACAGCATGATGCTGCCAAGAACATGTTTCACTTTGGGCATGGTGTTCTTGGGTGATGAGCTATATTGGTTTGGCGCCAGAAATAGCATTAACCATGGTGGCCAAAAAGTTACATTTTGGTGTCATCTGACAACAGCACCTTCCCCCATACAGGAAGGGAGTCTGTCACATGTCTTTTGGCAAACTCAAAAAGATCTTTACAATTTTTGTGTTAAATAAAGACTTTTTTTCTGCCCACTCTCCCATAAAGGCCATCTCTATGGAGTGTATGGCTTATTGTGGTTGCATGGACAGGTACTCCAGTTTCTGCTTGGTAACTCTGCAGCTCCTTCAGGGTTACCTTTCGTCTCTGTGCTGCTCTCTGATTAATGCCTTCCTTTCCCAGGCTGAGAGTTTTGGGGATGATAATGGATTTAATGGTGCGTGAGGGGATCATCAGAGATTGGGATATTTTTTTATAACACAACACATGTGACTTTTGAAGGTAATTGCTTGCACCAGAAATTTTTAGGGTCTTCATCACAAAAGGAGTGAATACATACAGTGGGGAAAAAAAGTATTTAGTCAGCCACCACTTGTGCAAGTTCTCCCACTTAAAAAGATGAGAGAGGCCTGTAATTGACATCATAGGTAGACCTCAACTATGAGAGAAAAATTGAGAAAACAAATCCTGAAAATCACATTGTCTGATTTGGAAAGAAATTTTTTTCAAATTTTGGTGGAAAATAAGTATTTGGTCACCTACAAACAAGGAAGATTTCTGGCTCTCACAGACCAGTAACTTCTTCTTTAAGAGGCTCCTCTGTCCTCCACTCATTACCTGTAGTACTGGCACCTGTTTGAACTTGTTATCGGTATAAAAGACACCTGTCCGCAACCTCAAACAGTCACACTCCAAACTCCACTATGGTGAAGACCAAAGAGCTGTCGAAGGACACCAGAAATAAAATTATAGCCCTGCACCAGGCTGGGAAGACTGAATCTGCAATAGGCAAGCAGCTTGGTGTGAAGAAATCAACTGTGGGAGCAATAATTAGAAAATGGAAGACATATAAGACCACTGATAATCTCCCTCGATCTGGGGCTCCACACAAGATCTCACCCCATGGGGTCAAAATGATCTCAAGAACGGTGAGCAAAAATCCCATAACCACATGGGGGGACCTAGTGAATGACTTGCAGAGAGCTGGGACCAACGTTACACAGGCTACCATCAGTAACACACTACGCTGCCAGGGACTCAGATCCTGCAGTGCCAAACGTGTCCCCCTGCTTAAGCCATTACATGTCAGGACCCGTCTGAAGTTTGCTAGAGAGCATTTGGATGATCCAGAAGAGTATTGGGAGAATGTCATATGGTCAGATGAAACCAAAGTAGAACTGTTTGGTAGAAACACAACTCGTTATGTTTGGAGGAGAAAGAATGCTGAGTTGCATCCAAAGAATACCATACCTACTGTGAAGCATGGGGGTGGCAACATCATGCTTTGGGGTTGTTTCTCTGTCAAGGGACCAGGACAACTGGTCCGTGTACATGGAAGAATGAATGGAGCCATGTATCGTGAGATTTCGAGTGTAAACTTCCTTCCATCAGCAAGGGCATTGAAGATGAAAGGTGGCTGGGTCTTTCAGCATGACAATGATCCCAAGCACACTGCCAGGGCAACAAAGGAGTGGCTTCGTAAGAAACATTTCAAGGTCCTGGAGTGGCCTAGCCAGTCTCCAGATCTAAACCCTATAGAAAACCTCTGTAGGGAGTTGAAAGTCCGTGTTGCCCAGCGACATCCCCAAAAAAAACTGCTCTAGCGGAGATCTGCATGGAGGAATGGGCCAATATACCAGCCACAGTGTGTGCCAACCTTGTGAAGACTTACAGAAAACATTTGACCTCTGTCATTGCCAACAAAGGATATATAACAAAGTATTGAGACAATGTGATTTTCAGGATTTGTTTTCTCATTTTGTCTCTCATAGTTGAGGTCTACTTATGATGCCAATTACAGGCCTCTGTCATCTTTTTAAGTGGGAGAACTTGCACAATTGGTGGCTGACTAAATACTTTTTTTCCCCACTGTATGCTGACATACATATGATATTTCTGAACTAGTGATGAGTGAGCATGGTCGTTTAACCCTTTCTCTGAGCAAGCTCGGGTGCTTACCGAGTAGCTTCTGCGTGCTCATATATTATGTTACAGTCCTTACGTGTGCATTATTTACGGCTGTAAGATGATCTCATGTGAGGATTTCCTAACAAACTCGCAATCCCTGCATGTGTTGAGGCTGGCTTACAGCTGTAAATCATGCAGACACAGGGACTGGAACATAATATATTAGCACACCGAAGCTACTCGGTAAGCACCCAAGCATGCTCGGTGAAAGGGTTAAACGAGCATGCTGACTCATCACTATTCTGAACACTTACAGAATCTCACAAAAGTGAGTACACCCCTCACATTTTTGTAAATAGATTATATCTTTTCATGGGACAACACTGTAAATATGACACTTTGATACAATGTAAAGTAGTCAGTGTACAGCTTGTAAAACAGTGTAAATTTGGTGTGCCCTCTAAATAACTCAACACACAGCCATTAATGTCTTAACCAATGGCAACAGAAGAGAGTACACCCCTAAGTGAAAATGGCTAAATTGTGCGCAAAGTGTCATTTTTTGGCGTGGCCAGAATTATTTTCACGCACTGCCTTAACTCTCTTGGGCATGGAGTTCACTAGAGCTTCACAGGTGGCCACTGGAATACTCTACCACTCCTCCATGATGACATCACAGAGCTGGTGGATGTTAGAGACCTTGTGCTTCTCCACCTTCAGTTTAGGTCTGGAGACATGCTTGGCCAATCCAGCACCTTTACCCTCAGTTTCTTTAGCAAGGCAATGGTTGTTTTGGAGGTGTGTTTGGGATCATTATCATATTGGAATACTACCCTGCGGCTCAGTTTCCGAAGGGAGAGAATCATGCTCTGTTTCTGTATGTCACAGTACATGCTGGCATTCCTTGTTCTCTCAATAAACTGTAGCTCCCCACAGCCAGCAGCACTCATGCAGCCCCCGACCATGACACTCCAACCACAAAGCTTGACTGTAGGCAAGACACACTTGTCTTTGTACTCCTCACCTGGTTGCCACCACACACACACGTGACACCATCTGAACCAAATAAGTTTATCTTGCTCTCATCAGACCACAGGACATGTTTCCAGTAATCCATGTCCTTAGTCTGCTTGTTTTCAGCAAAGTTTTTGCGGGCTTTCTTGTCCATCTTTTGAAGATGCTTCCTTCTGGGACAATGCCCATGCACAAAAATTTGATGCAGTGTGCGGCCTATGGTCTGAGCACTGACAGGCTGACCCTCCACCCCTTTAATCTCTGCAGAAATGCTAGCAGCACTCATACGTATATTTTAAAAAGACAACCTCTAGATATGATGCCGAGCACATGCACTAAACTTCTTTGGTCAACCGTGGCAAGGCGAGTTCTGAATGGAAACTGTCTTGTTAAACCGCTGTATCATCTTGGCCACCATGCTGCAGCTCAGTTTCAGGGTGTTGGCAATCTTCTTATAGCCTAGGCCATATTTATGTAAAGCAACAATTATTTTTTTTCAGATCCTCAGAGAGTTCTTTGCCATGAGGTGCCATGCTAAACTTCCAGTGACCAGTATGAGAGAGTGTGAGAGCAATAACACCAAATTTAACACTCCAGCTCCCCATTCACACATGAGACCTTGTAACACTAATCAGTCACATAACCCCAGGGAGGGAAATGGCTAATTGGGCAAAATTTGGCCATTTTTACTTAGGGGTGTGCTCACTTTTGTTGCCAGCAGTTTAGACATTAATGGCTGTGTGTTGAATTATTTAGAGGGTACACCAAATTTTACACTAATATACAACCTGTATACTGACTAGTTTATATTGTATCAAAGTGATATGTCTTCAGTATTGTCCCATGAAAAGATATAATAAAATATTTACAAAAATGTAAGGGGTGTACTCACTTTTGTGATATATTGTAGCCCAGTTGGATGTTAAAGTCAAACTTTAAGCTTAAAATTCCATACATAGACACAGCAGGTGCTATGTGAAACATGTAATGTAGAAAAATATTTCCGCTCACCTGGGTCAGCCTGCTCGGTCCACTTTCTCATGAGGCACGGTGCTCGGATTGTAAAGATCCCCGTTTGGGAGACATTAGGCAGTAAGGAAAGGGTAGTTATCCGGCAACTCGTGAAATTGACTTAGAAAATAGCCTTTATTTTGAAAAAATTTAAAACATGAGACCATAGTGCAAATAAAAAGGCTATTTTTTAAGTCAATTTCACGAGTTGCCGTAAAACTACCTTTTCATTACTGCTATGTGAAACATGTATGTAATATCACATGAAATATAATGGGGGGTCCACACTCCGGGGTTGACAAATTCTCCTGTCCCTGCTAGATCCTAAGTTATTACTCTGCCACAGACAAGCATCTGTCACACGGCTTCAATACAGCATACAGGGAAAGATGGGTGAGATACTGCCTTCATCCAATCTAATGAACTGATCGTGGACAAATGGACTATTTCATTGTAACTACTTACATATTCTGTATTTTGCTACAATAATTCTTTTTGAGGACAAACCAATAAACTACTATATTTTTATAATAATTATTGTGACATTTTCCTTGGAGTATCGAATCTGAATTAATATATATTTATACACAAAATGTATATCTTTTTTAGGTATGCAAACAAATCACGCTTTTGTGCACTTAAAAGACACCAAAAAAGATGTGATACTGCCAGAACAGAGGTCAGAAGCAGTCCAAAGTGCCAGCCGGATACCAGACTTACATAGATTTTAATGTTTTGCTACTTTTATACACTAAGAATACATTTATTTAAAAAAATGTTTTTTGTCACCATTTTCTGAGAACTAAAAGTTTTTTTGTTTTTTTTCTGCCAACAGAGCTGTATTTGGATTTGTTTGTGGGATAAGTTAAAGTTTTTATTGGTATCAGTTTGGGTATTTAAGACTTTGCAATCACTTGTTATTAAAAATTTTCAGTCACAGAAGGAACAGGGCCGGTGCCTAAGGTGCTTCCAGCTTGACAGGAACTTTTTTTATATCTCTTCTAGACCAAAAACAAAACTGGCATCTTTCTGGAGGGGCACAGGGGTTGGAGGTACCTGGCACTCATTTCGACTTGTTTTTGTAAGACACAAATATTATTGAAGATGCGAGCATGCTCTGCAGGGAGTGGGGGCCAGCATAGTGTGCTCAGTATGAAGAAGGGGCAGCAAGGGAGACACAGTGTGGAGAAGTGGCAACATGAAGAGCCAACACGGGTGGCTCAATATGCAGAAGGGACAGCATGGGTGGCTTTGTATGGGGAAGAGACAGCATGGATGGCTCAATATAAAGAGTTGGGCATCATGGAGGGCCTAGTATGTAGAAGGTTCAGCACGAAGGGGTAAGCATAGAGAAGAGGCAGCCTGAGGAGCCAGAAAGGTGGGGTTCAATATAGAGAAGAGGCAGTATGGGGGCATGGCCACTTAAAGGCCTAGGGCAGCATGAATGCCAAATACAGCCCTGGTGCAAAGAAAGCAGGACACAAAAAGAAGTATGGTGCATTTCTAGGGTGTTGCGAGTTTGTTTCAATCATTTGACAAGAATCACAGTAGTAGTATTCTGGTTGGATGTTGGTGACATATGTAAGGATTTGTTAATTAATAGATAGATAGATAGATAGATAGATAGATAGATAGATAGATAGATATGAGGCATTTATCTATATATTGTCTATCTAGCTACATGGATATGTGACCTTCAAACTTATGATGTTCCATCAAATATGACATCAAACTTTCCTGTTAAAAATATTATTCTTTTGATTCTAATTACAGCAGAGAAGGAATTAATTTGCATTAAATAATTTATAAGACATTTTCCTAAATTACATCTCGCATCAGTATGTTCTGCAAATAAAGAACTTCTATGATATTGAATGTTGTAGGGATAATATTGAACACATTACTATTACTGTATATCATTAACTACTTCACACACCTATCCGTGAATGTAGGTCATGGCCATAGTGCACGTGTATGGAGTGGACTTTGGAGCTGTGCCCGCTTCATACTGGGCAGATGCCAGCTATAATACACAGCCCAAATCTGCCCAAAACAGCATCGATTGTAGCTCGTTGGTGCCACTATATGTCAGATTAGACTCTTAAGCTGCAATAAAATAGTGAGATCGCTGATGCAGATTCATACGGATGACCACCGTTCCCACATGGTTGTGATGGGCCAATTAATTATCATGCAGCCTCATGAAAGCCCCCATCACTGCCATCTTGGTAATCTCCTGAAGCGCAGGCATACGTTGAGCTTAAAAGAAGGATACGATTTGTGCCATACACTATACTATATATACCATTAATATAGAATATATATTAAAGCAATGCAGATTAAAGTCCCTTAAAAACTTTAAAAATATCAACGTTTAAATTACCTCTCTTTTCCCAGTTTTAATAAAAAAGAAATAAAAAAGTAATAAACGTATTTGGAATCTCCACGTCCACAAGTCTGATCGATCAAAATATAAAAATATTTAAAATACAGTATATGTTGAATGCTAAAAAAGAAAACAAAAAAACTGATTTGCAGATTTCCAGTGACGGATGGTCTTGAAATAAAAATGCAATAAAAAAAATCAACACTGTGTCATACAGTATACACCCCTAAATTATAACAATAAAAACTGCTGCTCGGTCTGAAAAAAAAAAACCTCTTACCGCTCCATTGAATGAAATATAAAACAGTTATAGGTCTTTGAAGAAGAGGAAGAAAAAACAAAAGAACAAAAAAAATAAGGTGGCTTATTACACATTTTTAGTAAGTCAATAAAGAGAAAGTTGGAAAATAGGGAAACTATATAAAACAGGCTCAGAATTTCTTTGAGTATCTGTAAAAACTGACTAAACTCACCAACCAATATTCAAAATATATTAAACAAGAATATATCTTAGTTTTTCCAATCTGTCTTGCAAATGAAAATAATAACATTTACGGTAACTATTTTTATGAATCCTACTGCACAGAAATAAACAAATAAACTAAGAGTAGTGATGATTACTACCCAACTAATATCTCTTTAAATGAACTTTTATGAAGCTTTATGAACTATGTCTTACATATTCAACTAGAAGAAGTACAGAAGATGAGTAACCATTTCAAATTTTAGTGTCTCTAGATTTCTTACCCGGATCTCCTTTTAATCCGTGGATGCCGTCTCTTCCATCCCGTCCATTGAGACCTGGTAGTCCTTGTATTACAGAGCACACAGGTGATGTGTCTGACAGAGAACCACTGAACAACATTAGAAATATTGCAGCTATGAAGCTGATGTTCTGGCCAGGAAAAACCATGCCTTAAATTAATAAAAAATAATCTATTTAAGCAATTTTACAATATTTTTATATTTTTGTGGCTTTTCTATGAAATCAAATAAACTATACCCAATGTAGATTCAGCTACTTTACACAATCTGACCCAAAATTCCCACAAAATGAATATTGTACAAATTTGTAACCAAGAACGTGATCTGCAGCAAACCCAAATGTGACAAGTAGAATGACAGAATTGCTTTTTATATGGCAGCTTATCGATTACTTTGAGGTATCTTGGTGAACTTTGAGCTGGAATGGTCAATAAAAGGATTTTGTTTTTTTCTTTTTAGTAAAAATTTGTTTCTCTTTGAAAAAATGTTGCATGTAAGGTCATATTTTTCACTAAATTTGCTAAAAAAAACTAAAAAACCCCCCGAAAATATGTCATTTTATGTGATAATAGTTAAAAACATATCAAAAACAAAGAAATATATATAATATATATAATTTATTAAGTGAAAATGACTTTTCATTAATAGCTGAAAATAGTTAACGGTCATTGAATAGATTTCCTGTGAATTGACTTCCTGTCAAATTTCATGAAATTCGCAGTCCCTGGTAAATTTTAATTATTGACTTTCAATTTGCGCTAATTCCTAAAAAAAGCCCAGTGCCACTTCTACATTGCTGAAGATAGCTCTAGTCAAACAACATGATGACATGATGTTGTGTCACTCTGGCCTGGATGCCACAAGTGTAATTAAAGCTGTGTCTGAGAGCAAGGGGGAGGTTCTCTAGTCAGGGGAACATTAGCATGCAATGCCTCCTGTCTCAGGCCAGTAGGGGGAGCTGGCTGCCCCTATAAAAGCTGGTGCTGGGGGCAGGGTTAGGGAGAACTGGATGGCCTGTCTCAGCATTGAGACTTGTCCCAGAGCAGAACAGGGACAGACAGTTGCACTGCACCTAAGAGGAAGTGTGGCAGGAGGAGAGCCACAAGCCAGAGACAAGAGGCGAAGAGAGCCTGTCTTGGCAGAAAGAGGACTTAATTTACCAGACTTTGGTGTCTGAGGCTGAGAGGATTCTACATCCTCCAGCAGATAACCAGTCCGCAAGGGACTGTATATTCCTTGGCCTAAGAAGCCTGGAGGCCCTGCCACAACAGAAGGGACCAGCAGAGCCGTACAAGGCTGGGAGCAGAAAGGAACCCACGTCGCAGGCCATACAGGCGAGAATACACGGAAAGCTCGGAAATGTGGGCTGTTACCCTATAAGGAGGAGATAGCCAGAAGGAGCGCAGAAAGCACGGTAGGCCTACACCCTCACCCTGACCAGGGCCAATTTCCCCGTTGCTCTCAGACATCCAGGTCCCCTCCTAGCCGGGACTGTTTATGGGTCAGTTTACCTGTTTTAGTAAAGACCCTGGACTGCAACTTGTTGTCTGTGTGCTCCTTGCTCCTCCAGCACTATCAACACCGGGACTCTCACTACCATCACTCCCACCATCCACTACACTGCCCTGGGGCCGCACTCTTCCCGTGGGGAGTCACACCACCCCAGCTGCATATATCATCAGCCCCAGCGGTCTGCCCTGCAGCGGCGGTTCCTAATGACCGCAAATCCACGGGTGGCGTAGTCGGACAAAACCAACAACACGTAACGGACTACCACTGGCCTGACCACCCTGAGCCACGGAACCGGGTTGTCACTACTACTCCCATCGTTCCCCCAATTGCCCGGATCCGAGTGCCCCACGGCCCAGGGGGCGAGTCAGCTTTGGCGTAGTCGGCAGGATTTCGTGCTCGCAACCACCGGGTACTGCGTGCCTGAAAAAGACTTTTGTAACTTACCTGTGGCGAAGTTTCCCGCCATCCGGAGCCGATTCCCGCCATCAGACGCCATCTTGGAAAGTTTCCAGCCATTTTCTGCCGTCTTCCCGCCATCCACAGCTGCTTCCCGCCATCGGACGCCATCTTCAGGACGCCGCGCGGAAAGAAGAGGGGCGTGGACGTCAAAACCACGCGAGATCCGAAGCTCCATCCCACGCACCGACGCTGCGCAAGGTCCTGGAAGGGAGAGAGAGCGACGCTGACGTCATCGGAGCGCAACGCCAGGTCCTCGTCCATAGCAGCAGCAGCGAAGCCGCGGCCTACAGAAGAGGATCGTCGGAAGGTAGGCCATGCTTAACTAGGGGGGAGAAAGATGTCGGATACAGAGGCGCCCACTACCACCAACGCAGCTGCAGCAGCAGTGATGCCCTTTTCCCTGCCCTACATCCCTGGAGCGGCCTGGCTGCCCAAATACTCAGGGGAGCCCCATGCCCTAACTGACTTCAAGGAAAGGCTATACAGTTTGTTCCACATTTACCCCCTGACAGAGGAACAGAAGGTCAGCATATTAACAGGGCAGTTAACTGGCGCAGCCCAGAGGGAGGTAAAATCATGGCCCACTGAGGAGAAAAGAACTGTGAAGGGTATTCTGGCCTGGCTGCGGGGTACCTTTGACACACGTACCTCCGCTGAAATTAAAATGAGGTTCTATGGATGTAAGCAGCGGGCACAGGACAGCATCAGAGACTATGCCCTAAATCTGCAGGAAGCCTTGAGGGCTATTCAACAAACTGACCCTGGCAGTGTGCAGGAAACGGATAAGCTGCTAACAGAACAATTCATAGAAGGTCTGCTGTCCAGCGCCCACAGGGCCCAACTGCGCCTCATGTTCTTTCAGAACCCCGACCTGACCTTTGCCCAATTTAAGGACAGGGCCATAAGGGTGCTCCGTGAACCTGCAACCAGTGGCGCTATAAACCCCCGGCGCCCTGCTCTCACCTACCACCAGGAGGCGGCGCCCTCCTCTATGGACCCCGTGGGCCCTGAACCAAGCCCCGTCGAAAGACCTGCACCATCAAGTCGAGGAGCTGACCAGGAGCGTCGCGGCATTGACCAGGACCGTCCAGGCGTTGCAAGTGGACCAGTCAAGACCCATCGAACTGGCTTCAAGTCCGGAGGATGTCCCGTGGCGTCGACAGAGGAGGATCCCGTCGTTCCGGGGGAGGCCCACAGACCGCTATGCAGAGGATGGACAGCCCATTTGCCGTCGATGCAACCAGCCTGGACACATTTCCAGGTACTGTAATTTAAACGGGTCCAACCTGGGGCAGAGGGCCAACCCCCAGGCATAAGATCACCAGGCCCTTACAATTGGCGTAATAAGTACGTTGGGGGGTGCCCGGTTTTACCCGTGGTGCTGGACGGTATCCCCATGAGCGCCTTGCTGGATACTGGGTCACAAGTAACCACTATCCCTTATGTACTTTTTAAGCAGTATTGGACTGATGCTGATTAGAGATGAGCAGTGTTCGACTAGAACTGTTCGCCAATCTCAAATTCGAGCTGTTTTGGGTGGTGTTCGAGTTGTTCGACGAACCCGAACGATTTGCAAAAAATTCGGCTGTTCGAGGTTATGTTCGATAACTGTTCGTGCACCAAAAGCGTGTCCTGCATGTCTGGCGCTATTTAGAGCACCAATCATGCAGGGATTGTCTGCCACTCACTGTAATGCCACAGCCATGGTGGTTGTGGCATTACAGTGATTGCCCAAATCGATGGGAACAGTGCTCACAGTGAAACATGAAAAGCCGGCAATTCAGCAGCGGCATACACCGGTACCCGACAATTTAGAACCGAAAGAATAGAGCTTCACACATAGATTAGATAGATAGAAACATGTCAGTCACACATATAAGAAGCACAGTGACAGTGTTGTTTACTGTACTTGTCATTTAGTGTAAAGGATTTATCAAAAAAAATAATAGTGTTTTCATGCACCGTCTCTTTAAAAAAGCCGGCTGGCAATTCAGCATCTGTACCCGACAATTTAGAATAGAAGGAATAGAGAATCACACATAGATTAGATAGATAGAAACATGTCAGCCACATATATACGAAGTACAGTGACAGTGTTGCTTACTGTACTTGTCATTTAGTGTAAAGGATTTATTAAAAAATATAATAGTGTTTTCGTGCACCGTCTCTTTAAAAAAGCCGGCCGGCAATTCAGCAGCGGTACCCGACAATTTATAACAGACAGAATAGAGCTTCACACATAGATTAGATAGATAGAAACATGTCAGTCACATATATAATAAGTACAGTGACAGTGTTGGTTACTGTACTTGTCATTTAGTATTAAAATAAAGGATTTATTATTAAAAAAAATTGGCGTGGGGTTCCCCGTAATTTTAGTCTCTAGCGGAGGTTAAGCAGACAGCTGGGGCAGATGTTTTAAGCCTGGGAAGGGGGTAATACCCACGGAGCTTCCCAGGCTACTAATATCAGCCCCCAGCTGAATACCTAGCCTTTACTAGCTATTAAAATGGAGGACCCCCCCCAAAAAAATGACGTGGGGTCCCCCCTAATTTAATAGCTAGCAAAGGCTAGGCAGACAGCTGGGGGCTGATATTAATAGCCCAGGAAGGGAGCCATGAATATTGGCCCCCTCCCAGGCTAGAAACACCAGCCGTCAGCCGCCCCAGAAATGGCGCATCCATAGGATGCGCCAATTCTGGCACTTAGCCTCGCTCTTCCACGCTGCCCTGGTGCGGTGGCAGGGGGTAATAGGGTTGGGGTTGATGTCAGCTTATAATGCCAGCTGACATCAAGCCCAGGTTAGTAATGGAGAGGCGTCTATAAGACACCCCCATTACTAACCCCATAGTCAAAGTTAAAAGAAAACACAAACACCCAGAATAAAGTCCTTTAATTGAAATAAAGACACATTCCTTTATTGTTCTAAATTAAACCATACTTACCGTCACGCCCATTCCAGCTGAAGCCAACGATCTCCTGCAATAAAAGAAAAATAATAAAGCAACCTCATCCTTACCTTTCCATGGTTCCCACAACAGCTTCAGCTCTGCTACATCGAGATAACAGGCTGGACCGCAGCAGAACGCTGCCATCCAGCCTGTCATCCCGCAGACACTGAGAAGCGCAGGCATGCTTGCGCTCCTCAGTGTCTCTCTGTGACGGCATAAAGATGAGACGAGTTCATGTCCAATGAACTCGGCGCACCTCATGCACGTCACTGACAGCGTGGGAGAATTCTCCTGCACTCAGCACTTCAGCGTGAGAATTCTCCCACGCTGTCAGTGACGTGTATGAGGTCTGCTGAGTTCATTGGACATGAATGAGCTCACCTCATGCACGTCACTGACAGCGTGGGAGAATTCTCACGCTGTAGCGCTGAGTGCAGGAGAATTTTCCCACGCTGTCAGTGACGTGCATGAGGTGAGCGAGATCATTGGACATGAATGAGCTCACCTCATGCACGTCACTGACAGCGTGGGAAAATTCTCCTGCACTCAGCGCTTCAGCGTGAGAATTTTCCCACGCTGTCAGTGACGTGCATGAGGTGAGCTCATTCATGTCCAATGAACTCAGCTGACCTCATGTACGTCACTGACAGCGTGGGAGAATTTTCACGCTGAAGTGCTGAGTGCAGGAGAATTCTCCCACGCTGTCAGTGACGTGCATGAGGTGCGCCGAGTTCATTGGACATGAGCTTGTCTCATCTTTATGCCGTCACAGCGAGACACTGAGGAGCGCAAGCATGCCTGCGCTTCTGAGTGTCCGCGGGATGACAGGCTGGATGGCAGCGTTCTGCTGCGGTCCAGCCTGTCATCTCGATGTAGCAGAGCTGAAGCTGTCGTGGGAACCATGGAAAGGTAAGGATGAGGTTGCTTAATTATTTTACTTTTATTGCAGAAGACATTGGCTTCAGCTGGAATGGGCGTGACGGTAAGTATGGTTTAATTTAGAACAATAAAGAATTGTGTGTTTATTTCAATTAAAGGACTTTATTCTGGGTGTTGTGTTTTTTTAAATACTTTACTAGAAATTCATGGTGGTCATGTCTAATATTGGCGTGACCCCATGAATTTCGGGCTTAGGGCCAGCTGATAATGCCAAGCTGGCCTTAACCCCTTTATTACCCAGTGAGCCACCGCACCAGGGCCCTGGATGAGTTGGGTACAGCGCCAGAAGATGGCGCTTCTATGAACGCGCCATTTTCTGGGGCGGCTGCGGACTGCAATTTGCAGCGGGTGGGGCCCAGAAAGCTTGGGCCTCCCTGCGCTGCGGATTCCAGCTCCCAGCTGCCTAGTTGTACCTGGCTGGGCACAAAAATAGGGCGAAGCCCCACACATTTTTTTTTTAAATTATTTCATGAAATTCATGGAATAATTAAGAAAAAAAGGGCTTCCCTATATTGTTGTGTCCAACCAGGTACAAATAGGCAGCTGGTGGTTGGGGGCAGCCCGTCCCTGCCTGCTGTACCTGGCTGGACACAAATATAGTGCGAAGCCCCACGTCAATTTTTTTTTAATTATTTCATGAAATAATTTTTTTAAAAAAGGGCTTCCCTATATTGTTGTGTCTGGCCAGGTACAAATAGGCAGCTGGTGGTTGGGGGCAGCCCGTTCCTGCCTGCTGTACCTGACTGGACACAAATATAGGGCGAAGCCCCACGTCAATTTTTTTTAAATTATTTCAGGAAATTCATGAAATAATGAAAAAAAAATTGATGTGGGGCTTCGCCCTATATTTGTGTCCAGTCAGGTAAAGCAGGCAGGAACGGGCTGCTCCCAACCACCAGCTGCCTATTTGTACCTAGCCGGACACAACAATATAGGGAAGCCCTTTTTTTCTTAATTATTCCATGAATTTCATGAATTTAAAAAAAAAATACGTGGAGCTTCGCCCTATTTTTGTGTCCAGCCAGGTACAACTAGGCAGCTGGGGGCTGGAATCTGCAGCGCAGGGAGGCCCAAGCTTTCTGGGCCCCACCCGCTGCAAATTGCAGTCCGCAGCCGCCCCGGAAAATGGCGCGTTCATAGAAGCGCCATCTTCTGGCGCTGTACCCAACTCATCCAGGGCCCTGGTGCGGTGGCTCACTGGGTAATAAAGGGGTTAAGGCCAGCTTGGCATTATCAGCTGGCCCTAAGCCCGAAATTCATGGGGTCACGCCAATATTAGACATGACCACCATGAATTTCTAGTAAAGTATTTAAAAAAAACACAAACACCCAGAAAAAAGTCCTTTAATTGAAATAAACACACAATTCTTTATTGTTCTAAATTAAACCATACTTACCATCGCCCATTCCAGCTGAAGCCAATGATCTCCTGCAATAAAAGTAAAATAATAAAGCAACATCATCCTTACCTTTCCATGGCTCCCACGACAGCTTCAGCTCTGCTACATCGAGATGACAGGCTGGACCGCAGCAGAACGCTGCCATCCAGCCTGTCATCCCGCAGACACTGAGAAGCGCAGGCATGCTTGCGCTACTCAGTGTCTGGCTGTGACGGCATCCAGATGAGCCGAGGTCATGTCCAATGAACTCGGCTCACCTCATGCACGTCACTGACAGCGTGGGAAAATTCTCACGCTGAAGCGCTGAGTGCAGGAGAATTTTCCCACGCTGTCAGTGACGTACATGAGGTGAGCCGAGTTCATTGTCGGCTCATCTGGATGCCGTCACAGTCAGACACTGAGGAGCGCAAGCATGCCTGCGCTTCTCAGTGTCTGCGGGATGACAGGCTGGATGGCAGCGTTCTGCTGCGGTCCAGCCTGTCATCTCGATGTAGCAGAACTGAAGCTGTCGTGGGAACCATGGAAAGGTAAGGATGAGGTTGCTTAATTATTTTACTTTTATTGCAGAAGACATTGGCTTCAGCTGGAATGGGCGTGACGGTAAGTATGGTTTAATTTAGAACAATAAAGAATTGTGTGTTTATTTCAATTAAAGGACTTTATTCTGGGTGTTGTGTTTTTTTAAATACTTTACTAGAAATTCATGGTGGTCATGTCTAATATTGGCGTGACCCCATGAATTTCGGGCTTAGGGCCAGCTGATAATGCCAAGCTGGCCTTAACCCCTTTATTACCCAGTGAGCCACCGCACCAGGGCCCTGGATGAGTTGGGTACAGCGCCAGAAGATGGCGCTTCTATGAACGCGCCATTTTCTGGGGCGGCTGCGGACTGCAATTTGCAGCGGGTGGGGCCCAGAAAGCTTGGGCCTCCCTGCGCTGCGGATTCCAGCTCCCAGCTGCCTAGTTGTACCTGGCTGGGCACAAAAATAGGGCGAAGCCCCACGCATTTTTTTTTTAAATTATTTCATGAAATTCATGGAATAATTAAGAAAAAAAGGGCTTCCCTATATTGTTGTGTCCAACCAGGTACAAATAGGCAGCTGGTGGTTGGGGGCAGCCCGTCCCTGCCTGCTGTACCTGGCTGGACACAAATATAGTGCGAAGCCCCACGTCAATTTTTTTTTAATTATTTCATGAAATAATTTTTTTAAAAAAGGGCTTCCCTATATTGTTGTGTCTGGCCAGGTACAAATAGGCAGCTGGTGGTTGGGGGCAGCCCGTTCCTGCCTGCTGTACCTGACTGGACACAAATATAGGGCGAAGCCCCACGTCAATTTTTTTTTAATTATTTCAGGAAATTCATGAAATAATGAAAAAAAAATTGATGTGGGGCTTCGCCCTATATTTGTGTCCAGTCAGGTACAGCAGGCAGGAACGGGCTGCTCCCAACCACCAGCTGCCTATTTGTACCTAGCCGGACACAACAATATAGGGAAGCCCTTTTTTTCTTAATTATTCCATGAATTTCATGAATTTAAAAAAAAAATACGTGGAGCTTCGCCCTATTTTTGTGTCCAGCCAGGTACAACTAGGCAGATGGGGGCTGGAATCTGCAGCGCAGGGAGGCCCAAGCTTTCTGGGCCCCACCCGCTGCAAATTGCAGTCCGCAGCCGCCCCGGAAAATGGCGCGTTCATAGAAGCGCCATCTTCTGGCGCTGTACCCAACTCATCCAGGGCCCTGGTGCGGTGGCTCACTGGGTAATAAAGGGGTTAAGGCCAGCTTGGCATTATCAGCTGGCCCTAAGCCCGAAATTCATGGGGTCACGCCAATATTAGACATGACCACCATGAATTTCTAGTAAAGTATTTAAAAAAAACACAAACACCCAGAAAAAAGTCCTTTAATTGAAATAAACACACAATTCTTTATTGTTCTAAATTAAACCATACTTACCATCGCCCATTCCAGCTGAAGCCAATGATCTCCTGCAATAAAAGTAAAATAATAAAGCAACATCATCCTTACCTTTCCATGGCTCCCACGACAGCTTCAGCTCTGCTACATCGAGATGACAGGCTGGACCGCAGCAGAACGCTGCCATCCAGCCTGTCATCCCGCAGACACTGAGAAGCGCAGGCATGCTTGCGCTACTCAGTGTCTGGCTGTGACGGCATCCAGATGAGCCGAGGTTATGTCCAATGAACTCGGCTCACCTCATGCACGTCACTGACAGCGTGGGAAAATTCTCACGCTGAAGCGCTGAGTGCAGGAGAAATTTCCCACGCTGTCAGTGACGTACATGAGGTGAGCCGAGTTCATTGTCGGCT
Source organism: Phyllobates terribilis (assembly GCF_046119375.1). Classification (NCBI taxonomy): domain Eukaryota; kingdom Metazoa; phylum Chordata; class Amphibia; order Anura; family Dendrobatidae; genus Phyllobates; species Phyllobates terribilis. The sequence continues at coordinate 594,317,159 of NW_027362765.1, read as the reverse complement.
CATCTGGATGCCGTCACAGTCAGACACAGAGGAGCGCAAGCATGCCTGCGCTTCTCAGTGTCTGCGGGATGACAGGCTGGATGGCAGCGTTCTGCTGCGGTCCAGCCTGTTATCTCGATGTAACAGAGCTGAAGCTGTCCTGGGAACCATGGAAAGGTAAGGATGAGGTTGCTTTATTATTTTTCTTTTATTGCAGGAGATCGTTGGCTTCAGCTGGAATGGGCGTGATGGTAAGTATGGTTTAATTTAGAACAATAAAGAATTGTGTCTTTATTTCAATTAAAGGACTTCATTCTGGGTGTTTGTGTTTTTTTTTTAACTTTGACTATGGGGTTAGTAATGCGGGTGTCTTATAGACGCATCTCCATTACTAACCTGGGCTTGATGTCAGCTGGCATTATAAGCTGACATCAACCCCAACCCTATTACCCCCTGCCACCGCACCAGGGCAGCGTGGAAGAGCGAGGCTAAGTGCCAGAATTGTCGCATCCTATGGATGCGCCATTTCTGGGGCGGCTGACGGCTGGTGTTTCTAGCCTGGGAGGGGGCCAATATTCATGGCTCCCTTCCTGGGCTATTAATATCAGCCCCCAGCTGTCTGCCTAGCCTTTGCTAGCTATTAAATTAGGGGGGACCCCACGTCATTTTTTTGGGGGGGGTCCTCCATTTTAATAGCTAGTAAAGGCTAGGTATTCAGCTGGGGGCTGATATTAGTAGCCTGGGAAGCTCCGTGGGTATTAACCCCTTCCCAGGCTTCAAACATCTGCCCCAGCTGTCTGCTTAACCTCCGCTAGAGACTAAAATTACGGGGAACCCCACGCCAATTTTTTTTAATAATAAATCCTTTATTTTAATACTAAATGACAAGTACAGTAACCAACACTGTCACTGTACTTATTATATATGTGACTGACATGTTTCTATCTATCTAATCTATGTGTGAAGCTCTATTCTGTCTGTTATAAATTGTCGGGTACAGATGCTGAATTGACGGCCGGCTTTTTTAAAGAGACGGTGCATAAAAACACTATTATTTTTTTTAATAAATCCTTTGCAGTAAATGGCAAGTACAGTAAGCAACACTGTCACAGTACTTCATATATATGTGACTGAAATGTTTCTATCTATCTAATCTATGTGTGAAGCTCTATTCTGTCTGTTATAAATTGTCGGGTACCGCTGCTGAATTGCCGGCCGGCTTTTTTAAAGAGACGGTGCACGAAAACACTATTATATTTTTTAATAAATCCTTTACACTAAATGACAAGTACAGTAAGCAACACTGTCACTGTACTTCGTATATATGTGGCTGACATGTTTCTATCTATCTAATCTATGTGTGATTCTCTATTCCTTCTATTCTAAATTGTCGGGTACAGATGCTGAATTGCCAGCCGGCTTTTTTAAAGAGACGGTGCATGAAAACACTATTATTTTTTTTAATAAATCCTTTGCAGTAAATGACAAGTACAGTAAGCAACACTGTCACAGTACTTCATATATATGTGACTGACATGTTTCTATCTATCTAATCTATGTGTGAAGCTCTATTCTGTCTGTTATAAATTGTCGGGTACCACTGCTGAATTGCCGGCCGGCTTTTTTAAAGAGACGGTGCACGAAAACACTATTATATTTTTTAATAAATCCTTTACACTAAATGACAAGTACAGTAAGCAACACTGTCACTGTACTTCATATATATGTGACTGACATGTTTCTATCTATCTAATCTATGTGTGATGCTCTATTCCTTCATGTCTAAATTGTCGGGTATCGGTGTATGCCGCTGCTGAATTGCCGGCCGGCTTTTTTAAAGAAAGCGTCTTCTGAGCAGTTTGTCAGCTTTTGGACACCTTTGAAGGTGTTTTCTATGTGTTCCTATGTGTTTTTGTTTGCCTGCCATTGGTTTTAACGGTGTTCGACGGTGTTCTAAGGTGTTCGACGAACAGTTCGACGAACAGTTCCTCGAACATCCCGGTGTTCGACGAACCGAACCGAACCCGAACACTACGGGGGTGGCTCAACACTAATGCTGATATCACACGGTATCCAGACAGTAACTTGAGCATCATCGCCAGTAATGGCTTACCCGTGCCGCAGATGGGGTTCAAGGAGATGACCATTAAAATTGGTAAAGTTGAACTACCGGCACAGGGAGTGATTATTGTGGACATTGACCGTCGTGAAAGTCACCCTAAAATAAGTGTGGGTACTAACGTAATTGAAAATTGTCTTTCAGAGGTAATTGTAATCTTACAACAGGTGGCGGTGAATGCTAGTTCCAGCCAACAGAGAGTCCTTAACAAGGAGATAAAAGCCCTGATGAGACGGCAGCAGGTAGAACTGTCTGGTGGTGAGATCAGTAGCGTAAGACTGAGTGACCCATTCCCCATTTCCATGCCTCCCAAAAGTGAAATGATGATCTGGTGTCGGACTGCAATCGGGTTGAGAGGTAGAGACTACCAAGCCATGGTAGAACCCGTGTACTCAGACAGCAGGCCCACCATTTTGACAGCACGGGGGGTGGTTGATGTCCATCATGGGAGGGTGCCCGTCCGCATCCTCAACATTGGGGAGAGGGAGGTACACTTACCCAGGTACTCGCCAAACTGTTTGTTGTCGAACACAAAGCTATCAGGGCCGTGGAACCCTTGCCTCCATCTTCTCAGGCGGAGGGTAATGGCTTCCAGAAACAAAAGGAGGACTGGTGCCAGAAACTCCACGTGGGCGCTGACTCCACTCCCCTGCACCAAAAACAAGGAGTCTACCGGGTGGTACAGGAGTACGAGAGAGTCTTTAGTAAGCACCCGCTAGACTTCGGCAGAGTAAAAGGGATAGAACACCACATCCCCACAGGGAGCCACCCACCAATAAAAGAGAGACACAGACCTGTACCCCCTGCACATTATCAGAACGCCAAGGGCATGCTAAGAGAAATGAAAGAAGCTGGGGTCATTAGAGTCAGCTGTAGCCTCTGGGCAGCCCCCTTGGTTCTGGTCAAAAAGAAAGACGGCACCATGAGAATGTGCGTGGACTATAGACAAATCAACCGTATCACCCACAAAGACACATATCCGCTGCCTAGAATAGAGGAGTCTTTAGCCGCACTAAAATCTGCTAACTTCTTTTCTACTTTGGACCTTACTAGCGGGTACTGGCAGGTTCCTGTGGCAGAGGCTAACAAGGAGAAGACCGCCTTCACCACCACGATGGGACTGAGCGAATTCAACTGTATGCCTTTCAGGCTCTGCAACGCACCAGGGACCTTCCAGCGGCTGATGGAATGCTGTCTAGGGCACCGAAACTTCGAGACAGTCCTCCTTTACCTGGACGACGTGATCGTCTATTCGAAGACCTACGAGGACCATCTCAAACACCTGGCTGAGGTGTTCGAAGCCCTGGCAGGCTATGGCCTGAAGGTGAAACCATCGAAGTGTCACCTGCTGAAACCAAAGGTCCAGTACCTAGGGCACGTGGTAAGCGCAGAAGGAGTGGCACCCGACCCTGACAAGGTCACGGCAATCAAGAGCTGGCCAAGCCCCTCGAACATCAAAGAGGTGAGACAGTTTCTCGGGTTGGTAGGCTACTACCGAAGATTCATCCCCGGGTTCACCAAGATGGCAGCTCCTATGCAGGACCTCCTGATCGGACAGTCTAAGTCCAGAAGTCAAAAGCCACCCTTCAAGTGGGATAAACCGGAAGAGGAGTCCTTCCGCCAGCTAAAGATGGCCCTCACCGGGGATGAGATCCTGGCCTACCCTGATTATGGCCAGCCTTTCATTCTCCACACAGATGCCAGTAATGTGGGACTGGGAGCCGTACTGTCCCAAAACCAACAGGGCAGAGAAAGGGTGATCGCGTACGCCAGCCGGAAGCTGAGACCCACCGAGAGGAACCCGGAGAATTACAGCTCCTTCAAGCTAGAATCCTTGGCGGTGGTGTGGGCCGTGACGGAACGCTTCAAGCATTACCTGGCCTCCGCAAAGTTCACCGTGTACACGGACAACAACCCGTTGACACACCTGGACAATGCAAGACTGGGTGCCCTAGAACAGCGGTGGATGGCCCGTCTCTCCAACTATGACTTCGTGATCAAGTACCGGGCCGGCAAAACCAATGCCAACGCAGACGCCCTGTCGAGGATGCCTCACTTACCTGAAGGTGACGAAGACCCAGAAGAGCTGGAGGAGGTAGAACTCCCCGCGTTTCACCGGCATGGAGCCGCTCAATACTCCCACCGCGTGAAAGAGGAGGATCTAACAACCGTGATGATCAATCCCCTACCTCACCACAGCTGGGCCGAGACCCAAGATAGTGACCCTGCCATCCGTCTGGTGAAAGAACTGCTGACCCAGGAAGACGCCCGCATGGATCCGGATGCTCCAGAGGAAGCCAAGCAGCTGTGGAAGGAGAAGAGAAAGCTCGCCGAGTACTTCCAAGATGCTCGGGAGGATGCTTGGGTCGATTGGCGCCCTTTAAAGAGCCAATCAACATGCAGGAATTATCTGCCACACACTTTAATGCAGCAGCCATGTTGGTTGTGGCATTACAGTGATTGGCTGGCCGCACAGCGTCATCAGGTCTATATCAGACCTGGCGCCGCCATGCTCAACACAGTCTACTCCTCAATAAGGCAGTGTAGGGAGAGGTGCTGCTGAGCTAGGGAGAGATTTGCTTGTTTTTTAGTTAGTGTAGGTATTCCACAAGATTCTCTACATATCCTTCTCATCTAACAGTCCATCTGAGGACTAAGCCAGATGCAGGTACACCAGTGCTAGGCAGGCAAGCAGGGTATATAGCAGAATGCAGTGCATATAGCAAGAGGGTCCATTCCAGTTCTGTCTGCTGGTGCTTTTACAGATATTTGTAGAAATAGCCCCAGGTATCAGGGGCCAGGAATAATTTTTCTTTTATCTTAATCCTGATTATTTGCTTAAAAAGCAATCCGGACAACACAGTTTTTCTGCGCCATTTGCTTGTTGGCACTGCAGAATACAGCCAGGTCCTTTCCATATTACAGCACTAAAAATTCAGCTATTTAAAACTGGTTTGTGCGTCACATGGATCACATGTAATTGCGCTGAAAATTCTGCCATTTCTAGCCTCCATTAAAATTTAGTTTCAGTGTGTCAGCGAAGTTATTGACCCAGTTTGCTGTTAAAAATAGTTACCTACAGGCCAGCTATTTAAAACTGTAGTTCGTCCGTCACACGGATCACATATAAGTCAGCTGAAAATTCTGCCATTTCTGGCCTCCATAGCTAATATGCTTAGGTGACAAGCCGAACAATGCTGAAGAGTTGTGGATAGCTCTGAAAGAGCAGGCAGATCTGTGTCTAACACCGCTGAACCTACAGCCAGGCATGGTGGTGTGTGACAATGGCCGGAACCTGGTGGCAGCTCTGAGGCGAGTGCATACATTTACCATGCCTGGCCCATGTGCTTAACCTCGTGGTTCAGCGGTTTCTCAAAACCTACCCGGAGCTGCCGGATCTGCTTGTCAAAGCACGCCACCTGTGTGCCCATTTTAGAAAGTCAGCTACAGCTTCCGCCGTCCTTGCAGTGCTTCAGCAGTGTTTGCAGCTTTCAGCTCACCGACTGGTGTGCGATGTCCCCACATGTTGGAGCTCTACACTGCAGACGTTGGGAAGGATTTGTGAGCAGAAGAGGGCAGTTGTTGACTACAAGCATCAACAAGGCCGTCGGCATTCAGTTCAGACTCCATGTAACGGGTCTGGGAGGCGGAACCTCTGAGCTACTATACAAGGGGGCGGTCCTTGTAAGGGAGCGGGTGGCGACCAGGGAAGACGGGCAGGAAGTCACAGCAGGTGACCGGGACAGTCTCTGAGTGAATGGGCTGGAGGTCACGGCAAGTGACCGGGGCAGTCTCTGGATGAACGGGCAGATGGTCACGGCAAGTGACCGGGGCAGTCTCTGAATGAACGGGCAGATGGTCACGGCAAGTGACCGGGGCAGTCTCTGGATGAACGGGCAGATGGTCACGGCAAGTGACCGGGGCAGTCTCTAGGTAAAGGGTTGGTACGACCTGTGGCGGCTGGTGATAGACGTGAGCTCCCAGGTGACCAGGCGAGAGTCTCTGGATGAACGGGTGGTCACAGCATGTGACGGCGGAGCCTCCAGGAAGACCAACAGACAGGCGGCAGATGAGCGCTCCCAGGTGAGCGGGCAGAAGTCTCTGGGCAGGCGGGTGGTCACAGCACGTGACGGCAGAGCCTCCAGGTAGGCTAGCAGACAGGCAGCAGATGAGCGCTCCCAGGTGAGCGGGCAGGAGTCACTGGACAGGCAGGTGGTCACAGCACGTGACGGCGGAGCCTCCAGGTAGGCTAGCAGGCAGGTAGCAGATGAGTGTTCCCAGGTGAGCAGGCAAGCTGGTCCATAGACAGACTGACAGGAGTTGGAAGGCAGACCGTCGGACCTCAGGCAAGCAGGCAGGTGGCTGATGTGCGCTCCCAGGAGAGTGGGCAGGCTGGTCCGTAGACAGACTGACAGGAGTAGTAAGGCAGACCGTCGGACCTCAGACTAGCAGGCAGGTAGCAGATAATCAGGCAGGAATAAGACAGCAAGCTGGCAGGAATCTGGCAGGTATCTGGCAGGTAACTGGCAACGGGACCTGAGGGCTGAAGCAGAGTAGTGAACAGTGCAACAACATTGCTCGGGCACCTCCATTTTGGAGGAGGTGCCTTATATATGGTGAAGTCCTCCGGCCATTGGCCGGGGACTCCTTAGGACGGCGCGCGCGGCCCCTTTAAGAGGGAGGGAGAGCGCGCGCGCCCTAAGCACAGTGGCCGGGAAGGAGCGCGCGCTGCCAGCAGAGCGGGAGGAGGACGCCGGGCACGGAGCAGAGAGGTGAGGGGAACAGCGTCCCTGCCTAGCAGAGGGCAGGGACGCCGGCGCTACAGTACCCCCCCCTTTAGGCCCCCCTTTTTTAGGCCAGACAGAAATTTAGCTAGGATAAGAGGGGCATGGATATTCTCCCGGGGCTCCCACGTTCTCTCCTCAGGACCAAACCCCTTCCAATCTACTAGAAAAAAGGTCTTTCCTCTTACCCTTTTGGTGGCAAGAATGTTCTCTACCTCAAACTCGTCCTCAGCAGAAACCGGAGCAGGAGGCGTACCTGTAGACTTGGAAAAAGAGTTAAGTACCACAGGTTTGAGGAGAGATACATGGAAGGAGTTAGGGATCCGTAAGTTGGCCGGGAGTTTCAATTTATAGGCCACCGGGTTGATCTGACTGATGACCTCCAGAGGACCGATGAACCGAGGCCCTAACTTGTAAGAAGGTATCTTGAGTCGGACATATTTAGATGAGAGCCAGACTTTATCTCCAGGACGAAATTGTGGAGGATCCAGGCGTTTTTTGTCAGCGTGTCTTTTCATCCGTTCGGACGACTGAAGGAGTGCGGATCGGGTACTCTCCCAAATGGAGGAAAATTTGCTAACGAGAGATTTCGCAGCCGGGTTGTCCACAGAGGTGGAGACAGGAAAAGGAATCCGAGGATGCTGACCGAAGACTACAAAAATCGGGGATTTGGAGGAGGATTCGCTCTCGTGATTGTTATAGGAGAACTCGGCCCAAGGTAGGAGATCCACCCAGTCAGAATGGTGGGCATTAACGAAGTGCCAGAGGTAACTGGTCAGGTTCTGATTGATCCGCTCCACTTGACCATTGGACTGTGGGTGGTAAGCGGAAGAGAAGTCCAGGGTGACGTCTAGCAGTTTACAAGTGGCTCTCCAGAAACGTGAGGTGAACTGTACCCCACGATCCGACACGATGTGGAGGGGCAGGCCATGAAGACGGAAGATGTGGCGGATAAAGTCTTTAGCCAGCTCGGGTGCAGATGGGAGGCCTGGCAGGGGAATAAAGTGAGCCATCTTGGAAAAGCGGTCAGCGACCACCCAAATGACCGTACAACCGGCAGAGACGGGGAGATCAGTTATGAAGTCCATAGCAATATGCTGCCAGGGAGCAGCAGGCACAGGAAGCGGAAGAAGGCGACCGGCTGGCAGGTGTCTCGGGACTTTGTTGCGGGCACAGGACACACAGGCAGAAACAAAGTCTATTACGTCCTTGTGCAGGGTAGGCCACCAGTAGTGCCGGGCAATAAGCTGGAGGGTCTTTTTCTGACCGGCGTGGCCAGCTAGTTTAGACGAGTGACCCCAGTGTAGGATCTTCTCCCGATCAGGTACCGATACGAACGTCTTACCGGGAGGGAGACGATTTAGACTCACGGCAGCCACCTGCATTACTCTGGCGGGATCGATGATATGTTTAGGTTCTTCCTCGAGATCGGACACCAGAAAGGATCGGGACAAGGCATCTGCTTTGACGTTTTTGTCAGCCGGGCGAAAATGAAGAACAAAATCAAAGCGAGCAAAAAACAAGGACCACCGGGCTTGGCGCGGGTTAAGTCTCTGGGCATGCTGGAGGTAAGCCAAGTTCTTGTGGTCAGTGTAAATTATTACCGGGTGAAGAGCCCCCTCGAGTAGGTAACGCCACTCCTCCAATGCCAGCTTGATGGCCAATAACTCTCGGTCTCCTATGGAATAGTTGCGCTCAGAAGAGGAGAAGAGTTTGGAGAAGAAGCCACAAGTTACCATTCTCCCGGAAGATGATTTTTGAGTAAGTACCGCTCCGGCTCCAGAGGAGGAGGCGTCAACTTTCAGGAAGAACTGCTTGTTGCCGTCCGGGCGATGCAGCACCGGGGCGGAAGAGAAGGCCTGTTTTAGGGAAAGAAAGGCCTCCTCTGCTTCGGGCGGCCACTCTTTGGGATTAGTACCCTTACGGGTGAGCGCGGAAATTGGGGCAGTCCGGGAAGAGAAGTGTGGTATGAAGAGGCGGTAGTAGTTGGCGAAGCCCAGGAATCGCTGAATGGCCTTCAACCCCTCCGGTCGAGGCCATTTCTCGATGGCAGACAGTTTCTCTGGATCCATTCGTAGGCCGGTCTGAGAAATAATGTAGCCCAAAAACGGAAGCGAGGTCTGCTCAAAGAGGCACTTCTCGTATTTAGCGAAGAGGTGATTCTGCCTGAGCCTGAGCAGGACCTGACAAACGTCCCTCCGGTGAGTCTGGAGATTCGGAGAGAAGACCAAGATGTCGTCCAGGTACACCACTACGCAGCAGTAGAGAAGGTCCCGGAAGATGTCATTGACCAACTCTTGAAAGACGGCAGGAGCGTTACAGAGACCAAAGGGCATTACCAGATATTCATAGTGGCCGTCCCGGGTGTTGAATGCCGTCTTCCATTCATCCCCCTGACGGATACGAACCAGGTTGTACGCCCCACGGAGGTCCAGTTTGGTGAAGATACTAGCCCCCCTCAGACGATCAAATAACTCCGGAATGAGCGGAAGGGGTACTTATTCTTCACCGTGATCTGGTTAAGGCCTCTATAGTCTATACAGGGACGGAGAGAGCCGTCCTTCTTTTTGACGAAAAAGAAGCCTGCTCCCGCCGGGGAGGTAGATTTCCGGATGAATCCCCTGGCCAGATTCTCCTCAATATATTCGGACATCGACCGGGTCTCAGCAGCGGATAATGGATAAATACGCCCACGGGGAGGAGTAGTACCAGGTAACAGGTCGATAGGGCAGTCGTATGGTCTATGAGGGGATAGTGTCTCTGCTTCCTTTTTATTAAAGACATCAGCATAAGACCAATAAGGAATCGGAAGTCCAGGTAGATTAGCTGGGGTAGGAGAAGGACGGACGGGATGGACGGGAACCAGACAGGTCATATGGCAGTCCTGTCCCCAGCGAAGGACTTCTCCGGTCTGCCAGTCAAGTACGGGTGCATGTCTCTGGAGCCAAGGTAGGCCTAGCAAGAGGGCGTGAGAGAGTCCAGGCAGAACATGAAAGGAGATACTCTCAGAATGCAGCATTCCCACCTGCAGAGTTATGGATTCGGTGATGAGTTGGATGGTGCGTGGTAAGAGACCCCCATCCACGGCAGCAACAGACAAGGGTACAGCCAGAGGTTTGGTGGGGATGCGGTATTTCTCTACCAGGGACTGTGAAATAAGATTCCCGGCTGCTCCAGAGTCAAGTTGGGCTAGTTCGAAATAACGGTTCTCCCCGCAGACGATTGAGACTGACAACAGCAGAGATGGAGAGGATTTATTCTTGTCTAGGTCGACCTCTCTAAGCGAACCTAGACACAGGCGTTTCCCGACCTCTCCGGGCAGGCACGGATCCGGTGCTCCTTACTGCCACAGTAGAAGCAGCTCCGCTCGGCACGGCGTAAGTCCTGACGGGTTTTGACCATCTTGGTCTGGTCGACCTGCATCGGCTCAGGAGAGTGTACCTGGGTAGAGACGGAGGGAGTGACGGGTTTCTGAAAAGTAGGAGCTAGACGTGGTAACCTCCTCTCACGGGTGACCTCTTTGGCACGCTCCTGGAACCGTAGGTCAATCCGGGTGGCAAGAGTTATTAGGTCATCGAGAGTGGTAGGAATGTCCCGACCGGCAAGTTCATCTTTAATACGGCCGGACAGACCCTCCCAGAAGACGGATACCAGAGCGTCGTTATCCCAGGCCAGCTCCGAGGCAAGGGTATGGAACCGTATGGCATATTGGCCCACGGTGAGACTTCCCTGACGGAGGCGTAGCAGTGATGATGCGGATGAGGTCTTCCGTCCGGGTTCGTCGAAGACTTTCCGGAAAGCCGTGAGAAAAGCAGGCAAGTTGGACACCAGGGGGTCTCCTCTCTCCCATAGAGGATTTAGCCAGGTCAGGGCCTCCCCGGTGAGATGGGACATGATGAATGCAATTTTGGCCCTGTCGGAGTTAAACTGGTGGGACAAAAGTTCAAAGTGCAGGGTGCACTGATTTATGAAGCCCCGAGCCTGGGCGGAGTCGCCTCCGAAGCGAGGAGGTGCAGAAAGCCGGGGTCCAGGGTAGGATACCATGGTATTAGTGGGCAGCGGAGCTGCCGGATTGCGAGACATGGCACTGGCGGAGGTTGCTGGTGGAGCAGTCAGAGTGTCCAGGCGAGTATTGACATTCCGCAGGTGACCCAGGATGGACTCCTGTTGGGACCTTTGACGGGACAGTTCATGACACAGGTCCGAGAGCGAGGGAGCTTGGGTGCCACCGGGTTCCATGGCCCGAGCAAACTGTAACGGGTCTGGGTGGCGGAACCTCTGAGCTACTATACAAGGGGGCGGTCCTTGTAAGGGAGCGGGTGGCGACCAGGGAAGACGGGCAGGAAGTCACAGCAGGTGACCGGGACAGTCTCTGAGTGAACGGGCTGGAGGTCACGGCAAGTGACCGGGGCAGTCTCTGGATGAACGGGCAGATGGTCACGGCAAGTGACCGGGGCAGTCTCTGAATGAACGGGCAGATGGTCACGGCAAGTGACCGGGGCAGTCTCTGGATGAACGGGCAGATGGTCACGGCAAGTGACCGGGGCAGTCTCTAGGTAAAGGGTTGGTACGACCTGTGGCGGCTGGTGATAGACGTGAGCTCCCAGGTGAGCAGGCGAGAGTCTCTGGATGAACGGGTGGTCACAGCATGTGACGGCGGGGCCTCCAGGAAGACCAACAGACAGGCGGCAGATGAGCGCTCCCAGGTGAGCGGGCAGAAGTCTCTGGGCAGGCGGGTGGTCACAGCACGTGACGGCAGAGCCTCCAGGTAGGCTAGCAGACAGGCAGCAGATGAGCGCTCCCAGGTGAGCGGGCAGGAGTCACTGGACAGGTAGGTGGTCACAGCACGTGACGGCGGAGCCTCCAGGTAGGCTAGCAGGCAGGTAGCAGATGAGTGCTCCCAGGTGAGCAGGCAAGCTGGTCCATAGACAGACTGACAGGAGTTGGAAGGCAGACCGTCGGACCTCAGGCAAGCAGGCAGGTGGCTGATGTGCGCTCCCAGGAGAGCGGGCAGGCTGGTCCGTAGACAGACTGACAGGAGTAGTAAGGCAGACCGTCGGACCTCAGACTAGCAGGCAGGTAGCAGATAATCAGGCAGGAATAAGACAGCAAGCTGGCAGGAATCTGGCAGGTATCTGGCAGGTAACTGGCAACGGGACCTGAGGGCTGAAGCAGAGTAGTGAACAGTGCAACAACATTGCTCGGGCACCTCCATTTTGGAGGAGGTGCCTTATATATGGTGAAGTCCTCCGGCCATTGGCCGGGGACTCCTTAGGACGGCGCGCGCGGCCCCTTTAAGAGGGAGGGAGAGCGCGCGCGCCCTAAGCACAGTGGCCGGGAAGGAGCGCGCGCTGCCAGCAGAGCGGGAGGAGGACGCCGGGCACGGAGCAGAGAGGTGAGGGGAACAGCGTCCCTGCCTAGCAGAGGGCAGGGACGCCGGCGCTACACTCCACACATAAGACCTCAGGAGTGGACATGGATGTCAGACATATGTACCATTCTCCAAAACTGTGAGGACTCCACCAAGATGGTGAGCTGTGATGACGCCATAATTAGCATCACCAATCCACTTCTCTGTCTTCTGAAACGCTCTCTGCTCACAATCAAAGAGAATGCATTGCAAGCGGAGCATGATGAAATGGAGCAAGGAACCATACAGGGTGATTACACACAGCCCAGCCTCATCTTATCCCAACGTGGATTGGGTGACAATGAGGAAGAGGAGGAAGAAGAACAGGAGCTAGTTTCCTGCGCTATAGACGGTACTACCTGCACAACTGTCATAGCGTCTGTTCAGTGTGGATGGCCTGAGGACAGGGAGGAGGAGGAGAGCATGGTCAGGACACAGAAGTCTCACCTTTAAGGCACGCGTGGCTGAGTTTATGTTCCACTGCCTTTCTCGTAACCCTTGCGTTGTCCAAATTTTGGGTGACAGTCATTACTGGTTGGTGACACTTCTAGACCCACGCTACAAGGAGAACTTTCTATCTCTTATTCCTGAAGTGGACAGGTCTACAAAAATGGGGAAGTACCAGGAGGCCATTGTTGCGGAACTATTAAAAAAATTCCCATCTGAAAACGCTGGCGGCAGAGCTCACAGTTCGTTGGACAACCAAGGAGTTCAGGAGAGAGAGACAAAATTCCAATCCAAAAGTTCTGGGAGAGTTTTCTCAACCCCTCCCATCACACAAGCCCTGAGGCACGGGGTACTCTCACAAGGAGTACAAAGTTTGGGGAGTTGCTGAGGGAGTATCTTGCCGACTGTTCCAACGTCCTCCATGATTCCTCTGTGCCTTATAATTATTGGGTATCCAAGCTGGACACGTGGCATGAACTGGCTCTCTACGCCTTGGAGGTCCTGGCCAGCCCTGCTGCTAGCGTTTTATCATAATTTTTTTAAAGGGTGTGTATGATGCCCGTAAAAAAATTGTTATACAGTATGTTCATGCATATCCCCCAGGGGTAAATGTTTGTCCGCCCATACACTTAGTGCATGTGCATTACAAGTAGAGAAGACCCGCTCCTTTCTAATGGGAACATTTTTTTATGAGGCACTCTTCCATGTCTTTTCCAATGGGAGCATTGTTTTCTGGAGGCCCTCTGACCTCCACGTCTCTTCCAAGGGGCATTGGAGTGCCTCCAAATTTTTGGCAACCCTTACATTCATTGCATAGGCAAACACAATGGGAGACCCACTTCCTAATAATGGGAATATTGTTTTCAGGAGGCCCTCTGACCTCTGTGTCTCTTCCAAGGGGCATTGGAGTGACTCCAAATTTTTGGCAACCCTTACATTCATTGCATAGGCAAACACAATGGGAGACCCACTTTCTAATAATGGGAACATTGTTTTCAGGAGGCCCTCTGACCTCTACGTCTCTTCCAAGGGGCATTGGAGTGCCTTCAAATTTTTGGCAACCCTTGCATTCACTGCATAAGCAAGCACAATGGGAGACCCACTTCCTAATAATGGGAACATTGTTTTCAGGAGGGCCTCCTCTACGTCTCTTCCAAAGGGCATTGGAGTAGGTCCAAATTTTTGGCAGTCCTTGCATTCACTGCATAGGAAAACAGTATGGGAGACCCACTTCCTAATAATGGGAACATTGTTTTCAGGAGGCCCTCCTCTAAGTCTTTTCAAAGGGATATTGGGGTGCGTCCAAATTTTGGGCAGCCCTGCCACTCACTGAATACACAATAACAGTATAGGAGACTCACTCTTTAGTAATGGGAACAACATAGCATAGCCGGCTGATGGCACTCCAAGAATAATGAGGGCCGACTGCTGGCCTTTTAAGAATAGTAAAGACCGCCTGATGGCCCAATAAAAATAGGCTTTGTGACTTTCAGAGTCCCTACTTCATAAGTGAAACAGGATGTGTCTGATCATGTCTCACATACCACATGGCCAGATAAGGTTGTAAAATGTTAAAATGACATTTCCCGGTGAATGCATTTGTCATGGTTGAAAGCAATACAAAAGTGCAAAACCGCATCAAAAATGCTATGTGTGAACGTAGCCTAAAGTATGGAGGAGTTTTTTTGTTTTTGGTAATTTATTTTGCCTTATATCAAGTCATTACCCTGGAAAGGATGGTCCTTAACATATTTCCCAGGAAAATCCACTTTGGTTTCATTTTTCTATGTTTTATTGTGAGTCCTGTGGTAGGGCGACTCGCTCGACCACTTCCGGAAGTAGACTCAGGAACCCGGGTTTTCTTTGCAGGCTTTATTAACAGCATAAAGTTCAGCACTCCAGCAAAATAAATATGTAGCACCCCGAGGGCTCGGCTGCTACAGGGGTATTGCACTTCAAACCAGAGGTGTGATATCCCACTCCCGGGTAAGGATGGAGTATGGATCAAGGCTCAGTAGGCTGCATACAGCACACACACCCCATTTCCGAGGGACAGCTCAACGGTGCTCCCACTAGACTGAAGTGCAGGCACGACAGCATCTGTCCTTGGCTGGAGTGGGGAGGGGGGTGGAATACCCAGTGCTGTAGGGGCAGATAGGGGTTGGGTCCTGAGCATAGGAAGGAGCCCATTGGTTGCTAGTCACCTGGGCTCATGGTCAGAGGGAGGTATAAAAGGTGGGCACCATCTTAGCTCTGGGAGAAAGAAGAAGTTCAGTCTGTGAGGAGAAGTGGAGAAGGCAGGGAGCAGAGCTGCTGCATGGGCTCTGCTCCCTGGGCAGGCCTAGCACAGAGGCCGGAGCCAGAGAGAGAGAGAGGAGAAGGAACAAGTGAAACAGAAAGGCTCAGGAACGAGAAGGAAGAGAGAACCCTAAGGACCCAGGAGATTGCGGGTGACGGGTTGGCAGAACAGGGTACCGGATCCCAAATTGGTGGAAGCAAATCATCTTCAGCCAAGAACCGGAGGTCGTGACCAGCCCTTGGTGCGACCCCTCGCTACACCTTGCTAGGAAGGCATACCATATAGGGTCAGGGACGTGGGAACGTAGCCCTCCCAAGAGAAGGCTCGCGGGAGCTGGACATAAGCTTGGTCACTGGTGGGGCACGAGCCAGAGAAAGTACGGAAAGGAGCTTTGAGACATACTCCAGAAAGACCTGGGAGTTGACCGAGTCCCTTGCCTGGTGGACGCAGCACGGCTTGGGTGGTCACTGCTTCGCGAGAGTGACCTGGAGAATACAAACTGTGAGTAAAGAACATTGGATTGCAACACGTTGTCTGTGACTTCTTGCTCCTCCGGCACTATTGGTATTGGGACTATCTCCACCATCACTCCCATCATCCACGCTAACTGCCCTGAGGCTGTACTCCTCCCATGGGGAGTCATCCCATTCTTAGCTGCACACATAACACTGGCCTCAGCGGTCTGCCTTGCAGCGGCGGTCCCCATTGACCGCAATCCACGGGTGGCGTAGTCGGACAATTATCATAATACTAAGACTTCCACTGGTTTGACCACCCTGGGCACGGACCGGGTCGCCGCCACACGGAGACTACAACCCCCAGCATCCCACCAGCGATCCGGCTCCGGGTATTCCCTGCACAACACAGGCCCAGGGGGCGCGTCAAATACACCCTTACTTGGCTAAACAACAAAACAAAAGATAAACTATAGCACAGTCCATATATGTGTGTGCGGGTCACACACACAAGTTATGTCCAGCCTTCAGCTCCCTCCTTGAGCTATGGCTGTCCAGTCTGGAAACCTTGCCTCTCCAAACACAACTCAAAGAAAAAAAAACAGGACTGAACATTTAAACGATGCTCAGACACAACCTGAGGAGGAGGTATGGGAGAATGACGTCCCTCCCATCTCTATGTCATTCCCCTAAAACCACGCCCTTTAAGTGAGTTAACCCACCAGCATATAACATGCTGGCAGAAAGTCCTCTGGTTTCAGTTCACACAGGCTAGCAAACTGTGCACACATACCTCCCCTCACATACCATACCAGTGACTCTGTCACAAATCCCCCCCCCTCTGCCCAAAGCCACGGGTTTGGGCACCTTCCGATACCAGACAGGGAATTCTAGAAAGGGCATCAGCGTTCCCGTGTAACTTCCCGGGCCTATGCTCTACGTGAAAGTTGAAGTCCTGAAGAGCTAGGAACTATCTAGTTACCCTGGCATTTTTACCCCTCTTTTCCCTCAACCATCTCAAGGGGGCATGGTCTGATACCAACTTAAACTTCCGGCCTAGTAGGTTGTATCTTAGTGTATCTACGGCCCACTTTATGGCTAGACACTCTTTTTCTACTATTGCGTAGTTTTTCTCGCAGGACGAAAGCTTCCGACTCAGATATTTTTTACATTTCACCCTCACTATGGGGTTAGTAATGGGGGCTTCTTATAGACACCTCCCCATTACTAACCTGGGCTTGATGTCAGCTGGCATTATAAGCTGACATCAACCCCAGCCTTATTACCCCACTGCCACCACTACAGGGCAGTGGGAAAAGCGAGGCTAAGTGCCAGAATTGGCATAACCTATGGATGCGCCATTTCTGGGGCGGCTGAGGGCTGGTGTTTCTAGCCTGGGAGGGGGCCAATATTCATGGCACCCTTCCTGGCCTATTAATATCAGCCCCCAGCTGTCTGCCTAGCCTTTGCTAGCTATTAAAATAGGGGGACCCCACGTCATTTTTTTTTGGGTCCCCCATTTTAATAGCCAGTAAAGGCTAGGTATTCAGCTGGGGGCTGATATTAGTAGCATGGGAAGCTCCGTGGGTATTACCCCCTTCCCAGGCTTCAAACAACTGCCCCAGCCGTCTGCTTAACCTCCACTAGAGACTAGAAATACGGGGGACCCCACGCCAATTTTTTTTTTTTATAAATCCTTTATTTTAACACTAAATGACAAGGACAGTAACCAACACTGTCACTGTGCTTATTATATATGTGACTGACATGTTTCTATCTATCTAATCTATGTGTGATGCTCTATTCTCTCTGTTCTAAATTGTCGGGTACCGATGTATGCCGCTGATGAATTGCCGGCTTTTCATGTTTCACTGAGCACTGTTCCCATCGATTTGGGCAATCACTGTAATGCCATAACCAACATGGCTGCGGCATTACTGTGAGCTGCAGACAATCCCTGCATGTTCATTGGCGCTCCCGCCCGAGCATCGCACAAATACTCGGCGAGCTCCGAGCATCTCGAGTACTGAGATGCTCGGGCGAGTACCGAGCAGTGGCGACCATGCTCGCTCATCACTAATTGTCACTCCTGAGCATGCCAATATCTTGGTTTTTAATTTTGCGCACTCTTTTGCATCTTGTAAAGTCAGATCATAATAGGCCTTCTGCGGCTCCCCGGTCAAATATGGCGCCAGAACCTCGGCACACTGCTCATGAGTAGAGATGAGCGTTGTTCTACTCGAACTGTTCGCCAATCTCAAATTCGAGCTGTTTTGGGCGGTGTTCGAGCCGGTCGGCGAACACGAACAATTTGAGAAAAATTCGGCTGTTCGAGGTTATGTTCGATAACTGTTCGTGCACCAAAATCATAACTGGATTTTTTCTCAGTAATGATGAAAATTAATGTTAATACGCCGTTTGAGTGTACAGCGGGGCGGGGGGAGGGGCAGGGGATGGATCTCTGCAGGAACAATGAAGATCTCCATTTTTTTTTCTCTTTCCCGCATTTGCAGTGGGGAGGTGCAATCTGTCAGCCTATCAGCAGCGCACACACGGAGCGAAGTGCTTTTTTTCACACAAGCAAGGGCATGTGTGATTGGCAGTGTATGTCACATGTCCTTGCCCTATAAGACCAAGCCATTTTCCCCGTCGCCACCATTTTCTCACTGCTGCAGCTGCGTGTTAGACGGCACCGCTGTTGCTGTGTGCGCTATACCTTGTTAATTTCAAGCCAATTTTCGCACAAATATACAGATAGCTTGGGAGTAGGGAATAGTTGTGATTGCAGTCCTTTTAAGGACTAGGTTACAGTATTTCCTACGACTTTTATCAGGCAGGTCTGTGCTCTTAAATAGATAGATTGTGGGAGTAAAGACTAATTGTAATTGGAGTCCTTTTCAGGACTAGGTTACATCAGTTCCTATCAGTTTTTGCCAGGCAGGTCTGTGCCAGTGCTGTGCAAGTTTTTTTCACAGCATTTGGCTGAATCTAGCAAAGCTAATCCTTTTTGGCCTATTGCAGAGTGTGTTAGTCAGTGGAGTAGCCTATCTGTGTTGCAAGATATACCACCTGTGTATAGAATACCAATTTTTTTACTGCACCTAGTGAAGTAAAATCTTTTGGGCATAGCATCATTCTATTAGTCCATCTATACTGACCTCCATCAGGTTGCAAACTGAATATAATTTTTTTCTGCATCTAGCTCTGAAAAAATATTTGGGCTTCTAGCAGTGTGTGGGACTTGGTCTATTAGTCCATCTATACTGACCTCCATCAGGTTGCAAATTAAAAATAATTTTTTTCTTCATTTAGCTCTGAAAAAATATTTGGGCTTCTAGCAGTGTGTGGGACTTGTTCTATTAGTCCTTCTATACTGACCTCCAGCAGGTTGCAAATTGAATATAATTTTTTTCTGCATCTAGCTCTGAAAAAATATTTGGGCTTCTAGCGGTGTGTGGGACTTGGTCTATTAGTCCATCTATACTGACCTCCATCAGGTTGCAAATTAAAAATAATTTTTTTCTGCATCTAGCTCTGAAAAAATATTTGGGCTTCTAGCAGTGTGTGGGACATGGTCTATTAGTCTATCTATACTGACCTCCATCAGGTTGCAAATTAAAAATAATTTTTTTCTTCATTTAGCTCTGAAAAAATATTTGGGCTTCTAGCAGTGTGTGGGACTTGTTCTATTAGTCCTTCTATACTGACCTCCAGCAGGTTGCAAATTGAATATAATTTTTTTCTGCATCTAGCTCTGAAAAAATATTTGGGCTTCTAGCGGTGTGTGGGACTTGGTCTATTAGTCCATCTATACTGACCTCCATCAGGTTGCAAATTAAAAATAATTTTTTTCTGCATCTAGCTCTGAAAAAATATTTGGGCTTCTAGCAGTGTGTGGGACTTGGTCTATTAGTCCATCTATACTGACCTCCATCAGGTTGCAAATTGAATAAAAAAATTTTCTGCATCTAGCTCTGAAAAAATATTTGGGCTTCTAGCGGTGTGTGGGACTTGGTCTATTAGTCCATCTATACTGACCTCCATCAGGTTGCAAATTAAAAATAATTTTTTTCTGCATCTAACCCAGCCAATAGTTTTGGCCTAATACCACAGTTTGGCCACTCAGCTCTGCTCGGTTACCATCCATTGTTTTTTTGTGCAAACAACTCCAGAGTTGTGAATTAGTTAACCACCAAAATGAGTGGAAAAAGGCCTGCTGCTGGTGGAAAGGGGAATAGGCGTGTTGGGAAGGGGAAAAAAGGTTGTGTCCGTGGGGTAGGTGCAGAAGAAAGACCATCTTCCAGCCAAACTAAAATGTCTACTTCTTTTAGCGGACAATGTGATAAGATCCCTTTCTTACGGCCACGCCAATCGCTACAAATTCCAGATGAGGCACAAAAACAGCAGGTGCTTCAACGGATATCAAGTGCTCCTTTAAGTGGGCTCTCCTCCACATCAACTTCAACATCACAAATACTCCAGTCCTCAAAGGTGTCACCCAAATCGCACTTGCTTCCTCACAGCTCCCAAATCTCCAGCTGCCCGTCTGAGTATGAGGTAGAACAGATGGTTGAGTCTGCAGAGCTGTTTACTCATACTATAGCCTGGGAATCAGAGGTCGACTCCAGCGCTTCTGTGAATCCAGACGAGGAAATGATCTGCACTGATGCCCAGAATCTTTATGAGTCGGATCCAGGACCAGACGCAGAAGGTTCTGACCATAATGTAGACCCTCATTCCCAAACTGTAACTCCTGTTGGTGGAGACAATGAGGAAGACGATGATAAGACTCAAATACCTGATTGGAGCGACAACTTTAGTTTTTTGTCAGGGCAGGAACAGGTTGGCTCTGAGGACGACGGGTGTGATAACGCACAGGGTGATGATGATGAGGTCGGAGATCCCACTTACTGTCAACCCACAGTCAGCCAAGAGATGAGGTCAGCAGAGGAGGTGGAGGAAGATGCTAGTGACGACGAGGTCAGGTTGCGCCTTCCTGGACAGAGACGTAGTACTGGAAGCACGTCAACAACTGCATCCTCAAACACAACTCTGCCTCTCACCACAAGTCGTGGTGGCTCTTCAGGTCGCATGGGTGCTAAGCCTTGCATAGCCTGGGCATTTTTTCAGATCGATAAAGATGACCCAACTCGTGTTATCTGTAACATTTGTCAGCAAAAGCTAAGTAGAGTCCAAAAAATACATAGTTTGAGTACTTCATGCATGAACCGGCACATGGACATGAAGCATAAGTTGCAGTGGGAAGCTCAGTGTGCTACAATGCGGTCTAGCCGGCCGGGCCAACCACCGTCTGCCATATCTTGTGCATCCGCGGCCTCTTCATCCTCTGTGACTGGGGGGACAGCAGTCACACCTGTTTTGGGGCGCAGACCTGCCACCTCTTTACCCGCAACAGCCAGCGTGATTGGCAGGTCATCATTTTCTTTGGAGGTGGTAACACCAGCTGGTCTTGAGCGCTGTCCGACATCGATAGCACCACCTTTGGATCAAGGCAACCTAACATGTCCGCCTGCATCTTTCTCACAGACCGGCAGTTTGCCGGGGACACCCTTATCAACCCCGTCTAAGCACAATAGCCAGCCCTCGGTCCCTCAGATGTGGACAAGTAAAAGACCATTTCCTCCTAGCCATGAGAAAGCTAAGAGGTTGAATTTCACCATCTGCAAGCTCTTGGCTACAGAAATGCTGCCTTTCCGCCTGGTGGACACAGAGGATTTTCGAGACCTTATGTCCGTCGCAGTGCCCCAGTACCAGATGCCCAGTCGGCACTACTTCTCAAAGAAAGGTGTGCCTGCGCTCCACCAGCATGTCGCACACAACATCACCGCTTCTTTGAGAAACTCTGTGTGTGACAGGGTGCATTTCACCACAGACACTTGGACGAGTAGGCATGGACAGGGGCATTACATGTCGCTGACTGGGCACTGGGTAACTATGGTGACAGCAGGACAAGGGGCTGCTGTCCAAGTCTTGCCGTCCCCACGAGTTGTGCGTCAATCCTCTTTATGTCATTTTTCCTCCACTGCTTCTGCCTCCTCAACCTCCTCTCGGTCTTCCACCTGCACCCAAAGCCTGTCTGGTCATGCCACAAGCTTTCTAACTGCGCAGAAGGGATCCTGCACACCTCCTTACTATGCTGGCAGTAGGGCTCAACGTCATCAGGCGGTTTTTACATTGAAATGTCTGGGAAATGTGAGTCACACAGCTGAGGAGTTGTGGTCAGCTCTGGAGAACCAATTTCATGAATGGTTGTCTCCACTGGACCTGAAACCAGGGAAGGCCGTGTGCGACAATGCTGCAAACCTGGGTGCGGCCCTTCGCCGGGGCAATGTCACACACGTGCCTTGTATGGCTCACGTGTTGAACCTGGTTGTCCAGCAATTTTTAGCCCACTATCCCAGACTAGATGGCCTTCTGCAGAGGGCACGGTCGCTGTGTGCTCACTTCCGCCGTTCGCATCCCGCAGCTCAGCGACTTACATCTCTACAGAAGTCGTTGGGCCTGCCACTTCACCGGCTAAAATGCGATGTGCCTACCCGGTGGAATTCAACTCTGCACATGTTGCAGCGACTGTGGCAGCACCGACAAGCCCTGGTGCAATACGTTCTGACGTATAGCCTGGGCCAACGAGATTCAGAGGTGGGGCAAATCACGCTTGAGGAGTGGTCTCAGATCAGGGACCTATGCACCCTTCTGCACAGTTTTGAAATGGCGACGAAGATGTTTAGTGCTGACGATGCCATTATCAGCATGACTATTCCGGTGATTTACATGCTGGAGCACATGTTAAACAGAATTCGGAGTCAGGTGGTGGCACAAGAGGAGGTGGAGGAAGTAGAGGAGGAGGAGTTGTATGCGGAAGGGCTAACATCTGCAAGGTCCAGACGGTCGGCAGCACCAGGGCGGCAGGCATGTGAGGGTGGGGGAGATGATTTTACCAGGGCGCATGGTAGCAGCCAAACTAGTGAGGAAGGTGCAGGAGCCCAGGAAGAAGTGGAGGACGAACTGATGGAAGACTCATCAGATGAGGGAGACCTTGATCACATTTCTGTTGTGCGAGGTTGGGGGGAGAGGACAGAGGAAGGAAGCATGATTGTTACCTCGCCACCAACACAACAGGGACTTGGTGCTCCTGGATGCGCAACACACATGAGTGCCTTCTTGCTGCACTACCTGCAACATGACCCTCGAATTGTGAGAATTAGAAATAATCCTGACTACTGGGTTGCCACACTGTTAGATCCCCGGTACAAAAGTAAATTTGCAGAAATTATTCCTGCCATAGAAAGGGATGCACGCATGCAGGAGTATCAGCAGAGACTGTTGCAGAATCTTACATGTGCTTTTCCACAAAATACCAGTGGTGCACGTAGTGAATCTCACAGTTCCAACTTGCCAACCGTGGGACCGTCAAGTGTTCAGCACTCAAACCGTAACAGAACCACAGTATCTGCTGGTAACATCAATTTTGCGGAATCATTTCACCACTTTTTTAGCCCATCCTTTGCAAGGCCACAGGAGACAAGAAGTCTGACACATAGTCAACGCCTAGAGACGATGGTACAGGAGTATCTCCAAGTAAACATTGAAGCCACGACTGTGTCACTGGACCCTTGCTCTTTTTGGGCTTCCAATCTGGATAAATGGCCGGAGCTAGCCACTTACGCCTTGGAGATCTTGTCATGCCCCGCAGCCAGCGTTCTGTCTGAACGTGTGTTCAGCGCTGCTGGTGGTGTGCTGACAGATAAGCGCACGCGGCTCTCCACTGATAATGTAGACAGACTCACGTTCATAAAGATGAACAAATCATGGATCCGAAACGACTTTTCTACCCCTGTGTCATCCTGGGGAGAGTAAAAGCTTGATGATTGGTTAAAATCACCCTACCAACCGTTTTAAGCTTTCAAATTACTAATCATGTTTATCTGTATCTTGACTGGAAAATAATTTGGGCTTTGTAGCAGTGTGCAGCACTGATCCTATTAGGCCATCTATAATAAGCTTCACCAGATTTAAAATTAAAAATAATTTTTAGCTGCATCTAGCCCGGAAAATAATTTTGGGGCTCCGAGATGCGCAAGACACATAAGTGCCTTCTTGCTGCACTACCTGCAGCATGACCCTCATATTGTCAGAATTCGAAGTAATCATGACTACTGGGTTGCCACACTCTTAGATCCCCCAAACTTTTCGATCAACCTTTTCATTTTAATAAAGACCAAAAAAATGGTCATTTTTGAAATTATAAGCATTAGCAGGTTGTTAGAAACTGAAATCAAACAGTTTTCAACTCAAAACTTTATTCTAGGTGATGTTACATTTTCACATAGGACCCCTTGTTCGAAAGGAGCTTCTGAACTCTCTCGTCCATTGAATTTGTCAGGTTTTGGATGGTTTCTGCTTCAATTGTTTTGCATGAGGACAGAATACCCTCCCAGAGCTGTTGCTTAGATGTGAACTGCCTCCTGCCATCATAGACACTCCTTTTAATGATGCTCCAAAGGTTCTGAATGGGGTAGAGGTCAGGGGAGCATGGGGGTCACACCATAAGTTTGTCCCCTTTTATGCCCATATCAGCCAGAGATGCAGATGTTTTATGTGCAGCATGAGATGGTGCATTATCATGCAGAAAAATGATCTTGCTGTGAAATACACGGTTCTTCTTCTTGAACCATGGCAGGAAGTGCTGTTTGAGAAAATCCACATACATTATGGAGTTCATCTTTAGCGCCTTCAGGGATCCTAAAGGGGCCGACAATCTCTCTCCCCATGATTCCAGCCCAAAACATTACTCCACCTCCTCCTTGTTGGCGCTGTAGCCGTGTTTGCGTGGGGTGTCCATCAACCAGCCATCCTCCACTCCATTCATCTGGACCATCGAGCGCTGCACGGCACTCATCCGTGAACAAAACAGTTTTGAAATCAGTCTTCATGTAATGTTTGGCCCACTGGAGCCGTCTCTGCTTGTGTGAAGTGGATAGAGGAGGTCGACAGGATGGCGTATGCACAGCTGCAAACCTCTGAAGGACCCTGCATCTTGTTGTTCGGGGGACGTTGGAGGCACAAGCAGCTTCAAAAACTTGTCTGCTGCTATGACAAGGCTTTTTTGCCGCTGCTGTTTCAACCTGACGTAATTGCCTGTAGGAAAGAGTCCTCAATTTGCCCTTATCAGCACGCACACGTGTGTACTGTGAATCAGCTACATACTTCTTGATTGCCAAGACACTTCATCCTGATCATCGCACAATGTTGATTGTAGTCATGCCTTGACCTAAACACTCCACAATTTGTTGCTTCTCAGCAGCCGACACATCCTTTTTCTTTCCCATTTTGGCAGAAAATGTAGGCTGCTTAATAATGTGAGAGAGCCTTCTTAAGTAGTCTTGCCTTTCATTGGACACACCTGCCAAACTAATTAGCACAGGTGTCTGCAATTGCTTACAGTGATATAAAGAGTCCTGACACACATCACCATCAATGAGTTTAACTGACAAACAAACAAATTCTTCCCTTATCACTCCTAAACACTTTTTGCATAATAATTTGGAACGCGGTGTACATGTGCTTTTCCACAAAACACCAGTGGTTCACGTAGTGAATCTTACAGTTCTAACTTGCCAACCGTGGTCTGTATGGAATTGTTCAATAAAGGGCACAAAATTAAGATAACATAGATGGGAGAGGTCTCTATGAATAGGAATTCCTAAGTATTTGATACCCTGTGAGGGCCAGGCAAAGGGAAAGTTGGACTGGATGGAATCCTATATGGATTTAGGGAGGGAGACATCCAGGGCCTCAGACTTCGCTGCATTGATTTTAAAATTTTACCATGTAACAAAGTGATCTATTTCAGCCATAACAGCAGGGATGGATATATGTGATTGAGTGATATATACTAGGACATCATCAGCAAATAGAGAGCACTTGTACTCGGTGCCTCCCACCTCAATCCACCTAATATTGGGGTTATGGCGAATTGATGAGAGCAGGTGCTCCGTCACTAGGATGTATAAGAGAGGGGACAGAGGACATCCCTGCCTTGTCCCATTGGTGATTGTGAAAGGTGATGAAAATGTTCTGACGCACCCCCTGGGCCTTGGGACACCCGGAGCCGGACCCTTTTTGGTGGATGCTGGTGGTTGTAGTCTTCGTGGCGGCGATCCGGTTCCGTGGCTCAGGGCGGTCAAACCAGTGGCGGAACTATTTATGTGGTTTTGATGTTTAAATGTCCGACTACGCCACCCGTGGATTGCGGTCAGAGTGAACCGCCGCTACAGGGCAGACCGCTAAGGCTGGTGTTGTGGGTGCAGCAGAGCGTAGCATAACTCCCCACGGGAGGAGTATAGCCTCAGGGCAGTGTATGCGGAGGATGGGGGTGATGGTGCAGGGCAGCAGCAGTAACGACACGGAGTCAGTGATGCAGTTCAGGGCCTTTACTCACAGTTCTTATTATCCAGACCACGTCTGCAGGTAACGGCTGCCCACGTCGTACTGTGCTCACCAGGTGAGGGGCTCAGACAACTCCCAGATAACTTTGGAGCGCTTCACAGGACCCCCTTTGTGTGTCCTTTGTCTGGCCTTTCTTACCAACACTTCTGTCCGGCTGCCTCGGGCCTCCTCTTGGTAAACTTGGCGCCAGTTTCACTGACCCTATGTGGTGCCTTCCTAGCGGGTGGAGCAAGGGGCTGCGCCACATAAAATGTCAGAGCCTCCGGTTTCTAGCTGAGGGTCGTTTCCTGCCTCCACTAGTTCGGGGACCGGTCTCCCCCTTTGGCCTGACCCCTCCACGCAGGTGGATTCGGGCGTGCGGTGGCGACTCGCCCGTCCGCACCCCTGGGATCCCTTCATTCCTCGTTCCTGGAGCCTTCTCCGCTCCTCTTCCTTCCTTCTCCCTCTTGCAGGCCTGGGCCTCTGTTACTAGGCCCGCCTCCGGAGCAGAGCTCATGCAGAGCCCCTGCTCCCTGCCACTTCTGCTCAGACTTCTCTGCACTGAACTAAGATGGTGCCCACCTTTTATACTCCCTTCTCAATGCACCCAGGAACTGCTTCCTCCCTGCTCCTGCACTGCAGGGTTCCCCTTCCTCAGTGTTCCCTCCCCCCACTCCAGCCAGGGACAGGGACTGTCGTGCCCATCTCAGGGGCATATTGGTCGCCCTGCCCCACGGCAATGTGGTGTAATGCATGCAGGTGTCGGGTCCTGATCCACACTCCATCCTTATCTGAGAGTGAGATATCACACCTCTGGGTGAGGTGCAATACATCTGTAGCAACCGAGCCCTCGGTGCTACAGTTCCATTTATCTTCAGCCTAGGTGACGTATTGTGATACAGGGCCGTGATTTTGGCTATAAAAGGGTCCCCTAGACCCCTACCCCAAGCTTTTTAAGAGAATCATATATGGCGTGCCAGGAGACTCTATGGAATGTTTTCTCAGCATCCAACGAGAGTATCTACTTACAAATTTTTAACTGCATCTAGCCCAGGAAATACTTTGTGCCTAGTAGCAGTGTCTGCTAGTCAGCGGATTATCCCGGCTGTTAAGCAAGCTACACCACCTGTAGTTTGGACACTTAATTTTTTCAAAGGAAATGCTTCGGGACCACGGGATACTTAGTGAAGAGCATCAGGAGGCACCCCAAGGCATAGGGGCTGGGACTGGCACTAGGATGCCTTGCGGTGGACAGCCGAGCTCGATCCTTATAAAAGCTTTTTAACTGCAGCAGCTTTAGTGGACGCTACTGGAGCTGGAATTACGCGGCTGCTGGCATGAGACTTGCCCTCCAATAGATCCTTGTAAATGGATTTAAAGTGTATTCATTCAAATTAGAGGGACAATTTAAATTAAAAAGCTTAGAGCTGCCTCCACCACAGGGGGGCTCTCTCGACCCACCAGCGGACAGGCACCAGTATTGGGAGAGGGGGGCTGGCCGTCAGGGTTCACCGCGGCTCTGGCACAAACCCGGCGACACGGAGGTGGCACGGGCAGGAGCGGACTGGCCGTCTCGGCTTCTCACTTTTTGGATTTTAGAAGGGCATGACATGCCTATATCTGTGTCTCCCCCTCCTTTTACTCCTCCACCTCTTTTCTTTTCGCATGACTATATGTACTTGTCACTTTTCCATGTGTTAGTTGTGTCTTCTGAGCAGTTTGTCAGCTTTTGGACACCTTTGAAGGTGTTTTCTATGTGTTTCTATGTGTTTTTGTTTGCCTGCCATTGGTTTTAACGGTGTTCGAAGGTGTTCGACGAACAGTTCGACGAACAGTTCGGCGAACACACGGGTGTTCGACGAACCGAACCGAACTCGAACACTACGGGGGTGGCTCAACACTACTCATGAGGTAATCTGTCCCGTTCCGCCACCCTTTCAAAAACAGTCAAAAACGCCACAATGTCATCCTCCGGGGTCATCTTCTTTAAGGTTCTCCTTAACGTTTTCCTGACGTGTGCGTCCTCACCTGGATTTGGGGGTGGAGTGGATGTCCTGCCACAGATCTCCCCTGCTAGGAGCTCCATCTGTCGTTGCTGCTGCTGGATTTGCTGTATCAGGAGTTTATTTGTCTCCTGTTGCTGCTCTCGTTGCTGCTGAAACTGCTCTCTGTGCTGCTGCTGCATGCTCTGCTGGGTCTGTTGCATGCTATGCTGGGTCTGCTGCATGCTCCGCTGGGTCTGCAAGTGCAGTTGCTGCATGCTCTGATGGGTCTGTAAGTGCAGTTGCTGCATGCTCTGCTGGCTTTGGACCAGGTGCTTAATGAGCTCCTCCATGCTGCCGGACTTCTCTGGCTGGCTGGCGGCCTTTACCCAGGACATCCACTGGTCTCTGTGGCAGGTACACATGTTCCTGGAATCTTGCACGCACTTTCGCACCAACTGTGGTAGGATGACTCGCTCGGCCACTTCAAGAAGTAGACTCAGGAACCCGGGTTTTCTTTGCAGGCTTTATTAACTATATTTATACACAGCTAGACACATAGATAATGCAATAGATGAGACAACTGACGTAAAGCAGAACTATTACTATGGGAGAAGGATAAACAATTGTGGCCGTAAATATCAGAATAGTTCATAGATAAGAAGTGTGAAAGTTTTATTGTCCTGTGACTAAAGTCTGGTCCGGGGCAGGGATGCCCCCACACGTCTGAGAAGCACATTCATTAGTTGATGTAGAATGACATAAATCCATGCGATACATTCATTCCTGCTCTGAAGGTGTCAAAGGGTGTCATGAGTTTATATTCCCAAACTTTTCTGTCTCTCTGAGATTTGAAATTACCTTTTAATACCAGTAATTTCATATCCGTGATGCTGTGATCGGGGACACAAAAATGTTTTGCCATAGGCAGAATCTATTCTTTTTTCTTTTGTTGTGTGGCAAAGAGAATTCATCCTTGTTCTAAGTTTTTGCCCTGTCTCCCCTACATACAGACCCCCAGCGGGACATATTCAAATATTAATCTGAATTCTGTACTTGTACATTGCATCAGCCTTGTGCTAGGTTTTTTAGCTGACAAGACATTCAGGCTATTGTTTTACATTTAGCTTAGAGAAGAGTTAGTACCATATGTAGAAGAACAGGTACTATAAGGGGCCTATATCACCCATGTGAGACAAAGGGAGGGGCTCTCTCTCTCTTACCACTTCACACTACATCAGACGGAGGATCTAGATGCTGGGGAAACAGCTGACAAGGCCCAGACACATGGTCCATCCAGACATGTGTTTGACAAAGACAGACGGAAATTACCATTCAGGACCCAGGGAAAGATGGACATTCATGAATGAACCTCTTTGTAACTATTTCACCTATTTTATGTAACTTCTGCAATTATTCTTTTTAATGGACAATTCAAGAATAAATCTCTACATTTTTTATGTAAGATTTTCGGGACAAGTCATTGGAATTGCATATGGTAAGCAGTCCTATATACAGTGGGTACGGAAATTATTCAGACCCCTTTAAATTTTTCACTTTTTGTTTCTAGCAGCCATTTGGTAAATTCTATAAAGTTCATTTTTTTTCTCATTAACCCGTTTCTGACATATGACCTAATAGTACATCATGGTGACCTGGGCCATTTGGAACAATGACGTATTATTAGGTCATACGGCGAACGCGCCCGCACACAAGCGGTGCGGGACGATCGCCACCGGGTGTCAGCTGACACCCAGTGCTATGTGCTGGGAGCGGTCCCGCAACGTTCTCGGCACATTAACCCCCTCAATTGCGGGGGCAAGGGGAGGTGATCGTAATACTCACCTCCTCTCCCGGCCTCCAGAGCTGTCTGCCGCGGTTTCCCGGATGTTGATATGACGACCCATTGTCGTCTTGACAACATCCGGGTCACCAGACAGCAGGAAGATATTTTGGTCATGCGCAGTGCATGACCAAAATATCTTCTGCATCTGCAGCACTGACAGCCTGTATAGCACAGGGATGGTGCTGCATTCCTGTGCTATACAGGCGATCAGAATAAAAAAAGTGAAAGTCCCAGAGTGGGACACAGAATAAAAGTCAAAAAAGTGTTAAAAAATGAAAAAAATAAATAAAAAAAAAATTGTAAAAATATAAAAAAAATAAAAATAATAATCCACCAAAAATAAAAATATAATGTACCCATCAATAAATATTATTATGAAAAAAAAACAATAAAAGTACACATATTTGGTATTGCCACGTCCGGAACGACCTGATCTATAAAACTGTCCCACTAGTTAACCCCTTTAGTGAAAAATAAAAATAAAAAAACTAAGCAAAAAACAATGCTTTATCATCATATCGACAAACAAAAAATGGAATAACACGCGATCAAAAAGACGAATATAAATAAAAATGGTACCACTGAAAACATCATCTTGTCCCACAAAAAACAAGCCACCATACAGCTCCATCAGCTGAAAAATAAAAAAGTTATAGCTCTCAGAATAAAGCGATGCAAAAAAACATTTTTTTCTATAAAACAGCTTTTATTGTGTAAAAGCGCCAAAACATAGAAAAAATATATAAATGTGGTACCGCTGCAAACGTACTGATCCGAAGAATAACACTGCCTTATCAATTCTACCACACGCGGAACAGCATAAAAAACCCCCATAAAAACAATTCTGGTTTTTGTTTATCCTGGCTCCCAAAAATCAGAATAGAAAGCGATCAAAAAATATCAAATGCTTGAAAATGGCACCAATAAAAACGTCAAGTCATCCCGCAAAAAACAAGCCTTCACATGACTACATCGGCCAAAATATGGAAAAATTATAGCTCTCAAAATATGGTGATGCAACAACTAGATTTTGCAAAAAAATGCGTCTTTTAGTGTGTGACAGCTGTCAATCATAAAAACCCGATATGATTCTGGTATCTCTGTAATCGCACCGACCCAAAGAATAAAGTAGTCTAATCACTTTTACCGCATGAGAAACGGCGTAAAAAATAAACTCCAGGGTTAGGGTTGTGTTAGGGTTGTTACGCTCACACCCAGACTGACTGGCGTGAGCGTGGTTAGTGGTCCCACTGGGCCACGAACCGAGGAGTGCCTGGAGGGGCGTGACTAGGGGCCTCGCCATATCCGACCATAAACACACGGCGGCTTAATCGACTCCGTGGTCTGAGGAGGGACATGGGAGGTGGCCCAGGTGCTACTCCAGGTCAAACCCCGGTCACAGCTGATGACCCACACCAGGGAATGCAGGAACAGGCAGGTTTGGCTGGAATGCAGACAAGCAGGTGCTGGCAGGCACGACTGGTATGCAGGCAGGTGGGTACTGGCAGGCACGGCTGATATGCAGACAGGTGGGTACTGGCAGGCAAGACTGGTATGCAGACAGGCGGGTACTGGCAGGCACGACTGGTATGCAGACTGGCCGATACTGGCAGGTAGGAAAACAGGCTGGATAGGGACCAGTACAGACTGGGATACAGGAACGGAGCCACAGGTGCGGTGGACAAGAATAGCAGAGCAGGGCAGCAGGCATGGAGGACAAATAGAGCAGAACCGCAGGAGTGGAGGACAAGCGGAGCAGAGCAGAGCAGTACTGCAGGCGCGGAGGACAAGCGGAGAAGAGCAGAGCAGAACCGCCGACGCAGAGGACAAGCGGAGCAGAGCCGCAGACGCGGAGGACAAGCGGAGCAGAGCAGAACCATAGACGTGGAGGACAAGCGGGGCAGAGCAGAGCAGAACCGCAGGCACGGAGGACAAGCGGAACAGAGCAGAACCGCAGGCGCGAAGGACAAGCGGAGAAGAGCAGAGTTAAGCTGTAGGTGCAGAGGTCAAGAGGAGCAGAGCACAGCGAAGCAGAGCCGCAGGTGCAGGCAGACAGGACAGGGCTCTGTTCACATGGAACAGACTGGAAAACACAGGAAGATAGCTAGAACACAGAAGGTAGATACGAAGGCAGGGAAATGGGACAAGCAGAACCAGATACACACAAGGTACTTACAATGAAGTAGCGAGTGGACACAAAACTCACAAACAGAAGTACAGAGACAATGAGTTGGACTTAGCTAGAAGTTCAGACACTGCAGGAAAAGGGATACAGAGACTAACAGGGAACAGGCTAGGACACAGTTCAGACAGGAACGAGATACAGGAACGAGCCTGGGTACTCAGCCCCCAGGGAGGCGAAAACAGACTAGAAGTCACAAATATAGGTAACGGGCCTGAGTACTAAGCCCCCAGGGAGGCGGAAGGACTATAAGTCACAGATACAGGTAACGGGTCTGGGTACTCTGCCCCCAGGGTGGCAGAAACAGACAAGATTCAGGACAGGACCTGGCAACTCAGTTGCACAGAACACACTGAAAGAAAGTGTTGCTCAGGCACCTCCTACTGGGTGGAGGGGGTTTAAGTATCCAGTGACTCACAGCAATAGCCTGGGGACGCATTAGGACTGCGCACACTGTAACTTTAAGAATCAGGAAGTAACAGGGCCACCGCCCTAAGCAATCAGACAAGAGACATGCACACAGCAAGCAATGGAGCAAAGTGTGCAGCATGGAGTGATAGGTAAGTTGGCGGTCTTGCATGGTGGGAGATGGTAAGCCATGCTAGCATGCCACCAGGGATGTTACAATGGTAAGGGTAGGGCTAGGGTTGGGCTAGGAATTTTTTTCAAAAGTAAAAAAAAAAAGATGACGATATGGCGACTAGTGTTGAGCGCATGTGCTCGCTACTTGAGTTTGCATCAGGTGCTCGGGTATGCTCGAGTATTGGGGGTGCTCAAGTGACATGCTCGAGTCTCCGCCCCATATGCTTCGCGGCCAAAAAAAACTCGCGGGGATTGCCTGCCATGCATGAGCGATCCCTGCATGTTTTTTTGGGTGTCTAACAACCATGAAACATGCAAGCGGGGACTCTAGCATGTCACTCGAGCACACGCGATACATGGTGCACACCCGTGTACCTGATGCAAACTCAAGTAGCGAGCACTTGCGCTCAAGATTAATGACAACTTATTCAATAATATGAACTAATGTAATCAAATTCTGTGTCGTACCTCTGGGTTCAAAATGTTCACTATACCCCTTGATAAATTCCTTGAGGGGTGTAGATTCCAAAATGGGGTCACTTGTGGGGGGTTTCCACTATTTAGGCATCAGGGGTTCTCCAAACGCGACATGGCGTCCGCTCTCAATTCCAGCCAATTTTGCGTACAAAAAGTCACACAATGCTCCCTTCCTTCTGAACTCTGCCATGTGCCCAAACACTGTATTTTCCCCACATATGGGGTATTGGCGTATTCAGGAGAAATTGCACAACAGTTTTTGGGGTCCATTTTCTCCTTTTACTCTTGTGAAAATAAAAAAATTGGGGCTAAAACATCATTTTTGTGGTTTTTTTTTGTGGGGTTCAGGGTGCTTACCACACATCTAAATAAGTTCCCTGAGGGGTCAAGTTTCCAAAATGGTGTCACTTGTGGGGTTTTTCCACTGTTTAGACACATCAGGGGCACATCTGCTAATTATTCAAGCAAATTTTACATTCAAAAAGTCAAATGGCGCTCCTTCTATTCCGAGCTCTGCCGTGTGCCCAAACAGTGGTTTTCCCCCACATATGGGGCATCAGCGTGCTCAGTAGGAATTACACAACAAACTGCATTGTGCAATTTCTCCTGTTACCTTGATGATAATGCAAAACTGGAGGCTGAAAAACATTTTTGTGGGAAAAATGTGAAAATTTTATTTTTACGGCTCAATGTTCTAAGCTTCTGTGAAGCACCTGGGGGTTCAAGGTGCTCACAACACATCTAGATACGCTCCCTGAGGGGTATAGTTTCCGAAATAGTGTCACTTGTGGGGAGTTTCCACTGTTTAGGCACATCAGAGCTCTCCAAACGCAACATGGCGTCCGCTAATTATTCAAGCAAATTTTACATTCAAAAAGTCAAATGGCGCTACTTCTCTTCCGAGCTCTGCCGTGCACCCAAACAGTGGTTTTCCCCCACATATGGGGTATCAGCGTGCTCAGGCAGAATTGCACAACAAACTGCATGGTGCAATTTCTCCTTTTACCCTCATAAAAATGCAAAATTGGAGGCTAAAAACATTTTTGTTGCAAAAATGTGAAAATTTTATTTTTACGGCTCAATGTTCTAAAACTTCTGTGAAGCACCTGGGGGTTCAAGGTGCTCACTAGAGATGAGCGGTGTTCGACTAGAACTGTTCGCCAATCTCAAATTCGAGCTGTTTTGGGCGGTGTTCGAGTTGTTCCACGAACCCGAACGATTTGCAAAAAATTCGGCTGTTCGAGGTTATGTTCGATAACTGTTCGTGCACCAAAAGCGTGCCCTGCATGTCTGGCGCTATTTAGAGCACCAATCATGCAGGGATTGTCTGCCACTCACTGTAATGCCACAGCCATGGTGGTTGTGGCATTACAGTGGTTGCCCAAATCGATGGGAACAGTGCTCACAGTGAAACATGAAAAGCCGGCAATTCAGCAGCGGCATACACCGGTACCCGACAATTTAGAACCGAAAGAATAGAGCTTCACACATAGATTAGATAGATATAAACATGTCAGCCACATATATACGAAGTACAGTGACAGTGTTGATTACTGTACTTGTCATTTAGCGTAAAGGATTTATCAAAAAAAATAATAGTGTTTTCATGCACCGTCTCTTTAAAAAAGCCGGCCGGCAATTCAGCAGCGGTACCCGACAATTTATAACAGACAGAATAGAGCTTCACACATAGATTAGATAGATAGAAACATGTCAGTCACATATATATGAAGTACAGTGACAGTGTTGCTTACTGTACTTGTCATTTAGCGTAAAGGATTTATCAAAAAAAATAATAGTGTTTTCATGCACTGTCTCTTTAAAAAAGCCGGCCGGCAATTCAGCAGCGGTACCCGACAATTTATAACAGACAGAATAGAGCTTCACACATAGATTAGATAGATAGAATCATGTCAGTCACACATATAAGAAGCACAGTGATAGTGTTGGTTACTGTACTTGTCATTTAGTATTAAAATAAAGGATTTATTATTAAAAAAATTGGCGTGGGGTTCCCCTTAATTTTAGGCTCTAGCGGAGGTTAAGCAGACGGCTGGGGCAGATGTTTGAAGCCTGGGAAGGGGGTAATACCCACGGAGCTTCCCAGGCTACTAATATCAGCCCCCAGCTGAATACATAGCCTTTACTAGCTATTAAAATGGGGGACACCCCAAAAAAAATGACGTGGGGTCCCCCCTAATTTAATAGCTAGCAAAGGCTAGGCAGACAGCTGGGGGCTGATATTAATAGCCCAGGAAGGGAGCCATGAATATTGGCCCCCTCCCAGGCTAGAAACACCAGCCGTCAGCCGCCCCAGAAATGGCGCATTCATAGGATGCGCCAATTCTGGCACTTAGCCTCGCTCTTCCACGCTGCCCTGGTGCGGTGGCAGGGGGTAATAGGGTTGGGGTTGATGTCAGCTTATAATGCCAGCTGACATCAAGCCCAGGTTAGTAATGGAGAGGCGTCTATAAGACACCCCCATTACTAACCCCATAGTCAAAGTTAAAAAAAACACAAACACCCAGAATAAAGTCCTTTAATTGAAATAAAGACACAATCCTTTATTGTTCTAAATTAAACCATACTTACTGTCACGCCCATTCCAGCTGAAGCCAACGATCTCCTGCAATAAAAGAAAAATAATAAAGCAACCTCATCCTTACCTTTCCATGGTTCCCACGACAGCTTCAGCTCTGCTACATCGAGATGACAGGCTGGACCGCAGCAGAACGCTGCCATCCAGCCTCTCATCCCGCAGACACTGAGAAGCGCAGGCATGCTTGCGCTGCTCAGCGTCTCTCTGTGACGACATCCAGATGAGCCGAGTTCATGTCCAATGAACTCGGCTCACCTCATGCACGTCACTGACAGCGTGGGAAAATGCTCACGCTGAAGCGGTGAGTGCAGGAGAATTCTCCCACGCTGTCAGTGACGTGCATAAGGTGAGCTCATGTCCAATGAACTCAGCTCACCTCCTGCACTTCACTGACAGCGTGGGAGAATTCTCCTGCACTCAGCGCTTCAGCGTGAGAATTCTCCCACGCTGAAGCGCTGAGTGCAGGAGAATTTTCCCACGCTGTCAGTGACGTGCATAAGGTGAGCTCATGTCCAATGAACTCAGCTCACCTCCTGCACGTCACTGACAGCGTGGGAGAATTCTCCTGCACTCAGCGCTTCAGTGTGAGAATTCTCCCACGCTGAAGCGCTGAGTGCAGGAGAATTTTCCCACGCTGTCAGTGACGTGCATGAGGTGAGCCGAGTTCATTGGACATTAACTCGGCTCATCTGGATGCCCTCACAGAGAGACACTGTGGAGCGCAAGCAAGCCTGCGCTTCTCAGTGTCTGCGGGATGAGAGGCTGGATGGCAGCGTTCTGCTGCGGTCCAGCCTGTCATCTCGATGTAGCAGAGCTGAAGCTGTCATGGGAACCATGGAAAGGTAAGGATGATGTTGCTTTATTATTTTTCTTTTATTTCAGGAGATCGTTGGCTTCAGCTGGAATGGGCGTGATGGTAAGTATGGTTTAATTTAGAACAATAAAGAATTGTGTGTTTATTTCAATTAAAGGACTTTTTTCTGGGTGTTGTGTTTTTTTTAAATACTTTACTAGAAATTCATGGTGGTCATGTCTAATATTGGCGTGACCCCATGAATTTCGGGCTTAGGGCCAGCTGATAATGCCAAGCTGGCCCTAACCCCTTTATTACCCAGTGAGCCACTGCATCAGGGCCCTGGATGAGTTGGGTACAGCGCCAGAAGATGGCGCTTCTATGAACGCGCCATTTTCCGGGGTGGCTGCGGACTGCAATTTGCAGCGGGGGTGGCCCAGAAAGCTTGGGCCTCCCTGCGCTGCGGATTCCAGCCCCCAGCTGCCTAGTTGTACCTGGCTGGACACAAAAACAGGGCGAAGCCCCACGTCAATTTTCTTTAAATTATTTCATGAAATAATTAAGAAAAAAAGGGCTTCCCTATATTGTTGTGTCCGGCCAGGTACAAATAGGCAGCTGGTGGTTGGGGGCAGCCCGTTCCTGCCTGCTGTACCTGGCTGGACACAAATATAGTGCGAAGCCCCACGTCAATTTTTTTTAAATTATTTCATGAATTTCCTGAAATAATTTAAAAAAATTGAAGTGGGGCTTCGCACTATATTTGTGTCCAGCCAGGTACAGCAGGCAGGAACGGGCTGCCCCCATCCACCAGCTGCCTATTTGTACCTGGCCGGACACAACAATATAGGGAAGCCCTTTTTTTCTTAATTATTTCATGAATTTCATGAAATAATTAAAAAAAATTGAAGTGGGGCTTCGCACTATATTTGTGTCCAGCCAGGTACAGCAGGCAGGAACGGGCTGCCCCCAACCACCAGCTGCCTATTTGTACCTGGCCGGACACAACAATATAGGGAAGGCCTTTTTTTCTTAATTATTTCATGAAATTCATGAAATAATTAAAAAAAAAGTACGTGGGGCTTCGCCCTATTTTTGTGTCCAGCCAGGTACAACTAGGCAGCTGGGGGCTGGAATCTGCAGCGCAGGGAGGCCCAAGCTTTCTGGGCCCCCCCCCGCTACAAATTGCAGTCCGCAGCCACCCCGGAAAATGGCGCGTTCATAGAAGCGCCATCTTCTGGCGCTGTACCCAACTCATCCAGGGCCCTGGTGCGGTGGCTCACTGGGTAATAAAGGGGTTAGGGCCAGCTTGGTATTATCAGCTGGCCCCAAGCCCAAAATTCATGGGGTCACGCCAGTATTAGACATGACCGCCATGAATTTCTAGTAAAGTATTTAAAAAAAACACAACACCCAGAATAAAGTCCTTTAATTGAAATAAAGACACAATTCTTTATTGTTCTAAATTAAACCATACTTACCATCACACCCATTCCAGCTGAAGCCAACGATCTACTGCAATAAAAGAAAAATAATAAACCAACCTCATCCTTACCTTTCCATGGTTCCCACGACAGCTTCAGCTCTGCTACATCGAGATGACTGGCTGGACCGCAGCAGAACGCTGCCATCCAGTCTGTCATCCCGCAAACACTGAGAAGCGCAGGCATGCTTGCGCTCCTCACTGTCTCGCTGTGACGGCATCCAGATGAGCCGAGGTCATGTCCAATGAACTCGGCTCACCTCATGCACGTCACTGACAGCGTGGGAAAATTCTCACGCTGAAGTGCTGAGTGCAGGAGAATTCTCCCACGCTGTCAGTGATGTGCATGAGGTGAGCTCATGTCCAATGAACTCAGCTCACCTCCTGCACGTCACTGACAGCGTGGGAAAATTCTCCTGCAATCAGCGCTTCAGCGTGAGAATTTTCCCACGCTGTCAGTGACGTGCATGAGGTGAGCCGAGTTCATTGGACATGAACTCGGCTCATCTGGATGTCGTCACAGAGAGACGCTGAGCAGCGCAAGCAAGCCTGCGCTTCTCAGTGTCTGCGGGATGACAGGCTGGATGGCAGCGTTCTGCTGCGGTCCAGCCTGTCATCTCGATGTAGCAGAGCTGAAGCTGTCGTGGGAACCATGGAAAGGTAAGGATGAGGTTGCTTTATTATTTTTCTTTTATTGCAGGAGATCGTTGGCTTCAGCTGGAATGGGCGTGATGGTAGGTATGGTTTAATTTAGAACAATAAAGGATTGTGTCTTTATTTCAATTAAAGGACTTTATTCTGGGTGTTTGTGTTTTTTTTAACTTTGACTATGGGGTTAGTAATGGGGGTGTCTTATAGACGCCTCTCCATTACTAACCTGGGCTTGATGTCAGCTGGCATTATAAGCTGACATCAACCCCAACCCTATTACCCCCTGCCACCGCACCAGGGCAGCGTGGAAGAGCGAGGCTAAGTGCCAGAATTGGCGCATCCTATGAATGCGCCATTTCTGGGGCGGCTGACGGCTGGTGTTTCTAGCCTGGGAGGGGGCCAATATTCATGGCTCCCTTCCTGGGCTATTAATATCAGCCCCCAGCTGTCTGCCTAGCCTTTGCTAGCTATTAAATTAGGGGGAACCCCACGTCATTTTTTTGGGGGGGTCCCCCATTTTAATAGCTAGTAAAGGCTATGTATTCAGCTGGGGGCTGATATTAGTAGCCTGGGAAGCTCCGTGGGTATTACCCCCTTCCCAGGCTTCAAACATCTGCCCCAGCCGTCTGCTTAACCTCCGCTAGAGCCTAAAATTAAGGGGAATCCCACGCCAATTTTTTTAATAATAAATCCTTTATTTTAATACTAAATGACAAGTACAGTAACCAACACTATCACTGTACTTCATATATATGTGACTGACATGTTTCTATCTATCTAATCTATGTGTGATGCTCTATCTTTCTGTTCTAAATTGTCGGGTACCGCTGCTGAATTGCCGGCCGGCTTTTTTAAAGAGACAGTGCATGAAAACACTATTATTTTTTTAAATAAATCCTTTACACTAAATGACAAGTACAGTAAGCAACACTATCACTGTACTTATTATATATGTGACTGACATGTTTCTATCTATCTAATCTATGTGTGAAGCTCTATTCTTTCTGTTCTAAATTGTCGGGTACCGCTGCTGAATTGCCGGCCGGCTTTTTTAAAAAGACGGTGCATGAAAACACTAATATTTTTTTTAATAAATCCTTTACACTAAATGACAAATGCAGTAACCAACACTGTCACTGTGCTTCTTATATGTGTGACTGACATGTTTCTATCTATCTAATCTATGTGTGATGCTCTATTCCTTCTTGTCTAAATTGTCGGGTACCGGTGTATGCCGCTGCTGAATTTGCCGGCCGGCTTTTTTAAACAGAGTGTCTTCTGAGCAGTTTGTCAGCTTTTGGACACCTTTGCAGGTGTTTTCTATGTGTTTCTATGTGTTTTTGTTTGCCTGCCATTGGTTTTAACGGTGTTCGACGGTGTTCTAAGGTGTTCGACGAACAGTTCGACGAACAGTTCCTCGAACATCCCGGTGTTCGACGAACCGAACCGAACCCGAACACTACGGGGGTGGCTCAACACTAGTGCTCACCACACATCTAGATAAGTTCCCTGAGGGGACTAGTTTCCAACATAGTGTCACTTGTGGGGGTTTTCCACTGTTTAGGCACATATGGGGCTCTCCAAACGCAACATGGCGTCCGCTTATTATTCAAGCAAATTTTACAATCAAAAAGTCAAATGGCACTCCTTCCCTTCCGAACCTTGCCGTGCGCCCAAACAGTAGTTTTTCCCCACATATAGGGTATCTGCATGCTCAGGGGAAATTGCACAACAAATTTTGGGGTCCATTTTTTCTTGTTACACCTGAGAAAATAAAAAAATTGGGTCTAAAGTAACATTTTTGTGAAAAAAGTTAATTGTTAATTTTTTTATTCCACATTCCAAAAATTCCTGTGAAGCACCTGAAGGGTTAATAAAGTTCTTGAATGTGGTTTTGAGCACCTTGAGGGATGCAGTTTTTAGAATGGTGTCACTTTTGGGTATTTTCTGCCATAAAGACCCCTCAAAGTAACTTCAAATGTGATGTGGTCCCTAAAAAAATGGTTTTGTAAATTTTGTTGGAAAAATGAGAAATCACTCGTCATTTTTAACCCTTATAGCTCCCTAATAAAAAAAAATTTGGGTTCCAAAATTGTGCTGATGTAAAGTAGACATGTGGGAAATGTTATTTATTAACTATTTTGTGTGACATATCTCTCTGATTTAAGAGCATAAAAATTCAAATTTTGAAAATTGCTAAATTTTCAAAATGTTCGGCAAATTTCCATTTTTTTCACAAATAAATGCAAGTGATATTGAAGGACTTTTACCACAATCATGAAGTACAATATGTCACGAAAAAACAATCTCAGAATCTGGGGGATCCATTGAGGCGTTATATTGTAAAAAATTGGTCCGGTCATTAACGTGCAAACCACCCTCGGGGGTAAAGGGGTTAAAGTACAGTCTGCACCCCATCTTGACTGAAAAAAAAACTGAAATGTAGAATTTTTGTGCAAATTTATTAAAAAAGAAAAACTGAAATATCACATGGTCATAAGTATTCAGACCCTTTGCTCAGACACTCATATTTAAGTCACATGCTGTCCATTTCCTTGTGATCCTCCTTGAGATGGTCTTCTCCTTCATTGGAGTCAAGTTGTGCTTAATTAGACTGATAGGACTTAATTCGGAAAGGCACACACCTTTCTATATAAGACCTCACAGCTCACAGTACATGTCAGACCAAAACAGCATACAGCTCTGCACTCCAGCAAAATAAATACTTGGTTAAACAACAAAAAAAAGATAAACTATAGCACAGTCAACATATTTCCCAGGAAAATACACTTTGGTTTCGTTTTTCTATGTTTTATTGTGAGTCCTGTGGTAGGGCGACTCGCTCAGCTACTTCCGGAAGTAGATTCAGGAACCCGGGTTTTCTTTGCAGGCTTTATTAACAGCATAAAGCTCAGCACTCCAGCAAAATAAATACACCCTTACTTGGCTAAACAACAAAACAAAAGATAAACTATAGCACAGTCCATATATGTGTGTGCGGGTCGCACACACAAGTTATGTCCAGCCTTCAGCTCCCTCCTGAGCTATGACTGTCCAGTCTGGAGACCTTGCCTCTCCAAAAACAACTCAAAGAAAAAAAAAAACAGGACTGAACATTTAAACGATGCTCAGCCACACCCTGAGGTGGAAGTATGAGAAATGACGTCCATCCCATCTCTATGTCATTCCCCTAAAACCACGTCCTTTAAGTGAGTTAACCCACCAGCATATAACATGCTGGCAGAAAGTCCACTGGTTTCAGTTCACACAGGCTAGCAACCTGTGCGACACATACAGTACAGACCAAAAGTTTGGACACACCTTCTCATTTAAAGATTTTTCTGTATTTTCATTACTATGAAAATTGTACATTCACACTGAAGGCATCAAAACTATAAAATAATACATGTGGAATTATATACTTAACAAAAAAGTGTGAAACAACTGAAAATATGTCTTATATTCTAGGTTATTCAAAGTAGCAACCTTTTGCTTTGATGACTGCTTTGCACACTCTTGGCATTCTCTTTATGAGCTTCAAGAGGTAGTTACCGGAAATGGTCTTCCAACAATCTTGAAGGAGTTCCCAGAGATGCTTAGCACTTGTTGGCCCTTTTGCCTTCACTCTGCGGTCCAGCTCACCCCAAACCATCTCGATTGGGTTCAGGTCTGGTGACTGTGGAGGCCAGGTCATCTGGCGTAGCACCCCCTCACTAACCATCGGTCATCCCATCTTCTGCTTCTTCCTCCATCGTCACAGTGCCAAGTGTTCTCACACAGGTCTCCGGCTGAAGAACCTCCACTTGTTTACCCGCTCCAGTCAGGGCACAATGTGACAACTGTCAGACAACTTAGGGATGATGATAACATTGATGAGGATTGTGTGGTGAACAGGATCTAGTAATTAGATTGCGGTGATAGGTAGGTGATATCATCAGAGGAGAAGGGTGATGGCATGAGCGATAAAGAGTTGAGCCTATATCCGGCCATAAGATCTTCCAGTGAGAATCATGAGCTCAAAGGAACTGCCCAAGGAGCTCAGAGACAGAATTGTGGCAAGGCACATATCTGGCCAAGGTTACAAAAGAATTTCTGCATTACTCAAGGCTCCTAAGAGCACAGTGGCCTCCATAATCCTTAAATGGAAGAAGTTTGGGACCACCAGACGTCTTCCTAGACCTGGCCGTCCAGCCAAACTGAGCAATCATGGGAGAAGAGTCTTGGTGAGAGAAGTAAAGAAGAACCCCAAGATCACTGTGGCTGAGCTCCAGAGATGGAGTAGGGAGATGGGAGAAAGTTCCACAAAGTCAACTATCACTGCAGCCCTCCACCAGTCTGGCCTTTATGGCAGAGTGGCCCGACTGAGGCCTCTCTTCAGTGCAAGACATATGAAAGTCCGCATAGAGTTTGCTCAAAAACACATGAAGGACTCCCAGACTATGAGAAATAAGATTCTCTGGTCTGATGAGACGAAGATAGAACTTTTTGGTGATAATTCTAAGTGGTATGTGTGGAGAAAACCAGGCACTGCTCATCACCTGCCCAATACAATCCCAACAGTGAAACATGGCGGTGGCAGCATCATGCTATGGGGGTGTTTTTCAGCTGTAGGGACAGGACAACTGGTTGTAATTGAAGGAAACATGAATGCGGCCAAGTACAGAGATATCCTGGATGAAAACCTCTTCCAGAGTGCTCTGGACCTTAGACTTGGCCGAAGGTCACCTTCCAACAAGACAATGACCCTAAGCACACAGCTAAAATAACAAAGGAGTGGCTTCAAAACAACTCTGTGACCATTCTTGACTGGCCCAGCCAGAGCCCTGACCTCAACCCAATTAAGCATCTCTGGAGAGACCTCAAAATGGCTGTCCACCAACATTCACCATCCAACCTGACGGAACTGGAGAGCATCTGCAAGGAAGAATGGCAGAGGATCCCCAAATTCAG
Source organism: Phyllobates terribilis (assembly GCF_046119375.1). Lineage (NCBI taxonomy): Eukaryota > Metazoa > Chordata > Amphibia > Anura > Dendrobatidae > Phyllobates > Phyllobates terribilis. Next base: position 594,273,675 of record NW_027362765.1, on the reverse strand, counting down.
GTGTGAAAAACTTGTTGCATCATTCCCAAGATGACTCATAGCTGTACTAGCTCAAAAGGGTGCTTCTACTCAATACTGAGCAAAGGGTCTGAATACTTATGACCATGTGATATTTCAGTTTTTCTTTTTTAATAAATTTGCAAAAATTCTACATTTCTGTTTTTTTTTCAGTCAAGATGGGGTGCAAAGTGTACTTTAATGAGAAAAAGATAAACTTTTTAGAATTTACCAAATGGCTACAATGAATACTTTCCATACCCACTGTATATCTGTATATATATAACATTATATATATTATACAGGGTGGGCCATTTATATGGATACACCTAAATTAAATGGGAATGGTTGGTGATATCAACTTCCTGTTTGTGGTACATTAGTATATGGGAGGGGGAAAACTTTTCCAGATGGGTGGTGACCATGGCGGCCATTTTGAAGTTGGCCATTTTGGATCCAACTTTATTTTTATCAATGGGAAGAGGGTCATGTGACACATCAATGTTATTGAGAATTTCATAAGAAAAACAATGGTGTGCTTGGTTTTAACGTTTATGACCTCTTATGAAATGTGTTCAAAGTGCTGCCCATCGTGTTGGATTGTCAATGCAACCCTCTTCTCCCACTCTTGACTCACTGATAGCAACACCGCAGAAGAAATGTTAGCACAGGCTTCCAGTATGGAAGCTTCTCCCACAACAGCTCAATGGGGTTGAGATCTGGTGACTGCACTGGCCACTCCATTACAGATAGAATACCAGCTGCCTGCTTCTTCCCTAAATAGTTCATGCACAATTTGGAGGTGTGCTGTGGGTCATTGTCCTGTTGTAGGATGAAATTGGCTCCAATCAAGCGCTGTCCACAGGGTATGGCATGGGTTGCAAAATGGAGTGATAGCCTTCCTTATTCAAAATCCCATTTACCTTGTACAAATCTCCCACTTTACCAGCACAAAAGCAACCGCAGACCATCACATTACCTTCACCATGCTTGACAGATGGCGTCAGGCACTCCTCCAGCATATTTTCAGTTGTTCTGCGTCTCACAAATGTTCTGTGTGATCCAAACACCTCAAACTTTGATTCGTCTGTCCATAAACTTTTTTCCAATCTTCCTCTGTCCAATGTCTGTGTTCTTTTGCCCATATTAATCTTTTCCTTTTATTAGCCAGTCTCAGATACGGCTTTTTTTTTGTCACTTTTCCCTGAAGGCCAGCATCCCGGAGTCGCCTCTTCACTGTAGAGGTTGACACTGGTGTTTTGTGTGTACTATTTAATGAAGCTGCCAGTTGAGGAGCTGTGAAGCATAAATTTCTCAAACTAGAGACTCTAATGTACTTGTCTTGTTGCTCAGTTGTGCTGCGAGGCCTCCCACTTCTCTTTCTACTCTGGTTAGAGCCTGTTTGTGCTCTCCTCTGAAGGGAGTAGTTCATACCGTTGTAGGAAATCTTCAGTTTCTTGGCAAATTCTCACATGGAATAGCCTTCATTTCTAAGAACAAGGATAGACTGTCGAGTTTCACATGAAAGTTCTCTTTTTCTGGCCATTTTGAGAGTTTCATAGAACAAACAAATGTAATGCTCCAGATTCTCAACTAGCTCAAAGGAAGGTCAATTTTATAGCTTCTCAAATCAGCCAAACCATTTTCAGCTGGGCTAACATACTTGTGCAAGGGTTTTCTAGGGTTTTCTAAACATCCATTAGCCTTCTTACACAGTTAGCAAACACAATGTGCCATTAAAACACTGGAGTGGTGGTTGTTGTAAATGGGCCTCTATACACCTATGTAGATATTGCAATAAAAACAAGACGTTTGCAGCTAGAATAGTCATTTACCACATTAACAATGTATAGAGTGTATTTCTGATTCATTTAATGTTAGCTTCATTGGAAAAAAATGTGCTTTTCTTTCAAAAATAATGAAATTTCTAAATGACCCCAAAGTTTTGAACGGTAGTCTATCTATATATATATATATATATATATATATATATATATATATATATATATATATATATATATATTTATACTGCTCAAAAAAATAAAGGGAACACTCAAATAACACATCCTAGATCTGAATGAATGAAATATTCTCATTGAATACTTTGTTCTGTACAAAGTTGAATGTGCTGACAACAAAATCACACAAATATCATCAATGGAAATCAAATTTATTAACCAATGGAGGCCTGGATTTGGAGTCACCCCCAAAATTAAAGTGGAAAAACACACTACAGGCTGATCCAACTTTGATGTAAGGTCCTTAAAACAAGTCAAAATGAGGCTCAGTATTGTGTGTGGCCTCCACATGCCTGTATGACCTTCCTACAACACCTGGGCATGCTCCTGATGAGATTGCGGATGGTCTCCTGTGGGATCTCCTCCCAGACCTGGACTAAAGCATCTGCCAACTCCTGGAAAGTCTGTGGTGCAACGTGACGTTGCTGGATGGAGCGAGACATGATGTCCCAGATGTGCTCAATCGGATTCAGGTCTGGGAAACGGACGGGCCAGTCCATAGCTTCAATGCCTTCATCTTGCAGGAATTGTTGATACACTCCAGCCACATGAGGTCTGGCATTGTCCTGCATTAGGAGGAGCCCAGAGCCAACAGCACCAGCATATCGTCTCACAAGGGGTCTGAGGATATCATCTCGGTACCTAATGGCAGTCAGGCTACCTCTGGCGAGCACATGGAGGCCTGTGCCGCCATCCAAAGAGATCCACCCCACACCATTACTGACCCACTGCCAAATCGGTCATGCTGAAGGATGTTGCAGGCAGCAGATCGCTCTCTACGGTGTCTCCAGACTCTGTCACGCCTGTCAGATGTGCTCAGTGTGTACCTGCTTTCATCTGTGAAGAGCACAGGGCGCCAGTGCGACTTTGCCAATCCTGGTGTCCTGTGGCAAATGAAAAGCGTCCTGCACGGTGTTGGGCTGTGAGCACAACCCCCATCTGTGGATGTCGGGCCCTCATATCACCCGCATGGGGTCCGTTTCTAACCCTTTGTGCAGATACATTCACATTTGTGGTCTGCTGGAGGTCATTTTGCAGGGCGCTGGCAGTGCTCCTCCTGTTCTTCCTTGCACAAAGGCAGAGGTAGCGGTCCTGCTGCTGGGTTGTTGCTCTCCTACAGCCCCCTCTACGTCTCCTGGTGTACTGGCCTGTCTCCTGGTAGCATCTCCAGCCTCTGGACACTACGCTGACAGACACAGCCAATCTTCTTGCCACAGCTTGCATCGATGTGCCATCATGGATGAGCTGCACTATCTGAGCAACTTCATTGGGTTGTAGAGTCCGTCTCATGCTACCACGAGTGTGAAAGCACAACCAACATTCAAAAGTGACCAAAACATCAGCCAGAAAGCATTGGTACTGAGATGTGGTCTGTGGTCCCCGCCTGCAGAAACACTCCTTTATTGAGTGTGTCTTGATAATTGCCAATAATTTCCATCTATTGTCTATTCCATTTGCACAACAGCATGTGAAATTGATTGTCAATCAGTGTTGCTTCCTAAGTGGACAGTTTGATTTCACAGAAGTTTGATTTACTTGGAGTTATATTCTGTTATTTAAGTGTTCCCTTTATCTTTTTGAGCAGTGTATATATATATATATATATATATATATATATATATATATATAATATACAAAAACAAGTATATTTAACATTTGGCGAGCGTCAGCCAGTCCTGATTTTTTTGTGTTTAAGTGGATTCCTATTCCTTGTACAAGGGGAGGGGAGAAGAGCTATACACCTGTTGTCCAAGGCTCAGGAAAATCCACTAACTTCAAGAATAGAAAGAACCTACATGAGTGAGGACTGATATATGCTCTAGATGGATTGACAAGTACCAGAAGTACTATAAGTAACAGACGAGCTGAGGATAAGACATGCTGATGACCAGAGCCCAGCGTAAAGGAGAAGCTGAGAAATCTGAAGGTAAGAAAAAAATGAATATTATTACTTCTTTTTCTAAGCAAAGTAAACTTAGATTTAAGTCTGTAAATGAGTCTAGTTTACACGTTTTGTGGATCTGCCTATTTGCAGAATGTGAAATGGAGAAACTAAAGTTAGATTCTAAGCTGGTGTACTTTCATAGAGAAAAAGATAAACTTGAAAAATATTTTACAGATAGTTGATGTATTTCACAAGTTTGTGTCAGAGAAGTCTAAGCATGACGACTGTGTAGAAATAGTATCAAAGGATACTAATGATGTTACTGATTTTGACTGTAATGAGGAAATTGAACAAGATGTGAGACGTGTCTGTAACAGCTACTGAAGGTGACCTTGTGCCTTGTGACATAGGGACTGACATGGGAATGAACGAACAAGAAATGGACATAGGAGAAAATGTGGGAGGAGACATGATCATGGACCTAGGTAACATACAAAGACCACTAAAAATAGAAGAAAATTTAGAAGCTACAGAAGCCCAACTCCAAATTAAAGCTAGGAAAAATTTGTTAAAATTATACAAAATCATGCCAAAATATGATGTCAAAATCCATGTTTGTAGAAATTCTGAGATATTTGAGAACTTTTCTGATAAGTTTGATTTAACCAATGAAGAGAGGAACCAATTATTTAAAATGTGGATTCCTGTGACATTTTCCAGACGCTTAATGTTAAAGTCTTGTGAGTCACAAGTCATAAATGACAGTGATAGATTAAAAAATCAGATTAACTGTGCAACTAAGAATTTACCAGACATAGAAATTCTACAAAAATTAAGGATTGGTAGGAAGGAAAGTACGTTTACATTCATGTTCATATTTAAACGGTTGTACAGAACTGTCATTAAAAATGGGAAATTACAACAAATGATAATAAATTTTGTAAAAATAATTAATTTCATAAATCCAGCATGTCTTATTGCGTCACAAAAAGTTTCTTTATTTAAATGTGTGCATTCACTTGATCTTGCCAAGAGTGTGCAAAGCAGTCATCAAAGCAAAAGGTGGCTACTTTGAAGAACCTAGAATATAAGACATATTTTCAGTTGTTTCACACTTTTTTGTTAAGTATATAATTCCACATGTGCAGCAGCCGCGACCAATCAGCGAACCGTGTTAGTGAGGAATGGAGAGCGTGTTTAAATTTGGCACCAAAATCGCTGATTAGTCGCGACCGCGACCAATCAGCAAAGAGGTGTTTAAATTTGGCGACAATACTGCTGATTGGTCGCGGCCGGCGACCGTGACCAATCAGCAGAGCGATGCAGAGCGGTGTTTAAATTTGGCGCCAAAGTCGCTGATTAGTCGCGGCTGAAGGCCGCGACCAATCAGCAGAGCGTTGTTTAAATTTTGCGCCAATACTGCTGATTGATCTCGGCCAGCGACCGCGATCAATCAGCAGAGCGTTGTTTAAATTTGGCGCCAAGCTCGCTGATTGGTCGCGGCTGGCGTCCGCGACCAATTAGCACAGCAGTGTTTAAATGTGGCGGCAAGATCGGTGATTGGTAGCGGCCGCTATTTAAATGTGGCGCCCAAATCGGTGATTGGTTGCGGGCAGCGGCCGCGACCAATCAGCAGAGCGGTGTTTAACTTTAGCGCTAAGATCACTGATTGGTCGCGTGCGGAGAGCGCGACCAATGAGCGAATCCTATTGGTGAGGAGCGGGGAGCGGAATAGAGATGAGCGTTGTTCTACTCGAACTGTTCGCCAATCTCAAATTCGAGCTGTTTTGAGCGGTGTTCGAGCCGTTCGGCGAACACGAACAATTTGAGAAAAATTCGGCTGTTCGAGGTTATGTTCGATAACTGTTCGTGCACCAAAATCATAACTGGATTTTTTCTCAGTAATGATGAAAATTAATGTTAATACGCAGTTTGAGTGTACAGCGGGGTGGGGGGAGGGGCAGGGGATGGATCTCTGCAGGAACAATGAAGATCTCCATTTTTTTTTTCTCTTTCCCGCATTTACAGTGGGGAGGTGCAATCTGTCAGCCTATCAGCAGCGCACACACGGAGCGAAGTGCTTTTTTTCACACAAGCAAGGGCATGTGTCATTGGCAGTGTATGTCACATGTTCTTGCCCTATAAGACCAAGCCATTTTCCCCGTCGCCACCATTTTCTCACTGCTGCAGCTGCGTGTTAGACGGCACCGCTGTTGCTGTGTGCGCTATACCTTGTTAATTTCAAGCCAATTTTCGCACAAATCTACAGATAGCTTGGGAGTAGGGAATAGTTGTGATTGCAGTCCTTTTAAGGACTAGGTTACAGTATTTCCTACGACTTTTATCAGGCAGGTCTGTGCTCTTAAATAGATAGATTGTGGGAGTAAAGACTAATTGTAATTGGAGTCCTTTTCAGGACTAGATTACATCAGTTCCTATCAGTTTTTGCCAGGCAGGTCTGTGCCAGTGCTGTGCAAGTTTTTTTCACAGCATTTGGCTGAATCTAGCAAAGCTAATCCTTTTTGGCCTATTGCAGAGTGTGTTAGTCAGTGGAGTAGCCTATCTGTGTTGCAAGATATACCACCTGTGTATAGAATACCAATTTTTTTACTGCACCTAGTGAAGTAAAATCTTTTGGGCATAGCATCATTCTATTAGTCCATCTATACTGACTTCCATCAGGTTGCAAATTGAATATAATTTTTTTCTGCATCTAGCTCTGAAAAAATATTGGGCTTCTAGCTGTGTGTGGGACTTGTTGTATTAGTCCATCTATACTGACCTCCATCAGGTTGCAAACTGCATATATTTTTTTCTTCATCTACCTCTGAAAAAATATTGGGCTTCTAGCTGTGTGTGGGACTTGTTCTATTAATCCATCTATACAGACCTCCATCAGGTTGCAAACTGAATATATTTTTTTCTGCATCTACCTCTGAAAAAATATTGGGCTTCTAGCTGTGTGTGGGACTTGTTGTATTAGTCCATCTATACTGACCTCCATCAGGTTGCAAACTGAATATATTTTTTTCTGCATCTACCTCTGAAAAAATATTGGGCTTCTAGCTGTGTGTGGGACTTGTTCTATTAATCCATCTATACAGACCTCCATCAGGTTGCAAACTGAATATATTTTTTTCTGCATCTACCTCTGAAAAAATATTGGGCTTCTAGCTGTGTGTGGGACTTGTTGTATTAGTCCATCTATACTGACCTCCATCAGGTTGCAAACTGAATATATTTTTTTCTGCATCTACCTCTGAAAAAATATTGGGCTTCTAGCTGTGTGTGGGACTTGTTCTATTAATCCATCTATACAGACCTCCATCAGGTTGCAAACTGAATATATTTTTTTCTGCATCTACCTCTGAAAAAATATTGGGCTTCTAGCTGTGTGTGGGACTTGTTGTATTAGTCAATCTATACTGACCTCCATCAGGTTGCAAACTGAATATATTTTTTTCTGCATCTACCTCTGAAAAAATATTGGGCTTCTAGCTGTGTGTGGGACTTGATCTATTAATCCATCTATACAGACCTCCATGAGGTTGCAAACTGAATATATTTTTTTCTGCATCTACCTCTGAAAAAATATTGGGCTTCTACCTGTGTGTGGGACTTGTTGTATTAGTCCATCTATACTGACCTCCATCAGGTTGCAAACTGAATATATTTTTTTCTGCATCTACCTCTGAAAAAATATTGGGCTTCTAGCTGTGTGTGGGACTTGTTCTATTAATCCATCTATACAGACCTCCATCAGGTTGCAAACTGAATATATTTTTTTCTGCATCTACCTCTGAAAAAATATTGGGTTTCTAGCTGTGTGTGGGACTTGTTGTATTAGTCCATCTATACTGACCTCCATCAGGTTGCAAACTGAATATATTTTTTTCTGCATCTACCTCTGAAAAAATATTGGGCTTCTAGCTGTGTGTGGGACTTGTTCTAATAATCCATCTATACAGACCTCCATCAGGTTGCAAACTGAATATATTTTTTTCTGCATCTACCTCTGAAAAAATATTTGGCCTTCTAGCAGTGTGTGGGACTTTCTCTATTAGTCCATCTATACTGACCTCCATCAGGTTGAAAATTAAAAATAATTTTTATCTGCATCTAGCTCTGAAAAAATATTTGGCCTTCTAGCAGTGTGTGGGACTTTCTCTATTAGTCCATCTATACTGACCTCCATCAGGTTGCAAATTAAAAATAATTTTTATCTGTATCTAGCTCTGAAAAAATATTTGGCCTTCTAGCAGTGTGTGGGACTTTCTCTATTAGTCCATCTATACTGACCGCCATCAGGTTGCAAATTGAATATAATTTTTTTCTGCATCTAACCCAGCCAATAGTTTTGGCCTAATACCACAGTTTGGCCACTCAGCTCTGCTCGGTTCCCATCCATTGTTTTTTTGTGCAAACAACTCCAGAGTTGTTAATTAGTTAACCACCAAAATGAGTGGAAAAAGGCCTGCTGCTGGTGGAAAGGGGAATAGGCATGTTGGGAAGGGGAAAAAAGGTTGTGTCCGTGGGGTAGGTGTTAAAGCAACAGTAACATCTGCAGAAGAAAGACCATCTTCCAGCCAAACTAAAATGTCTACTTCTTTTAGCGGACAATGTGATAAGATCCCTTTCTTACGGCCACGCCAATCGCTACAAATTCCAGATGAGGCACAAAAACAGCAGGTGCTTCAATGGATATCAAGTGCTCCTTTAAGTGGGCTCTCCTCCACATCAACTTCAACATCACAAATACTCCAGTCCTCAAAGGTGTCACCCCAATCGCACTTGCTTCCTCACAGCTCCCAAATCTCCAGCTGCCCGTCTGAGTATGAGGTAGAACAGATGGTTGAGTCTGCAGAGCTGTTTACTCATACTATAGCCTGGGAATGAGAGGTCGACTCCAGCGCTTCTGTGAATCCAGACGAGGAAATGATCTGCACTGATGCCCAGAATCTTTATGAGTCGGATCCAGGACCAGACGCAGAAGGTTCTGACCATAATGTAGACCCTCATTCCCAAACTGTGACTCCTGTTGGTGGAGACAATGAGGAAGACGATGATAAGACTCAAATACCTGATTGGAGCGACAACTTTAGTTTTTTGTCAGGGCAGGAACAGGTTGGCTCTGAGGACGACGGGTGTGATAACGCACAGGGTGATGATGATGAGGTTGGAGATCCCACTTACTGTCAACCCACAGTCAGCCAAGAGATGAGGTCAGCAGAGGAGGTGGAGGAAGATGCTAGTGACGACGAGGTCAGGCTGCGCCTTCCTGGACAGAGACGTAGTACTGGAAGCACGTCAACAACTGCATCCTCAAACACAACTCTGCCTCTCACCACAAGTCGTGGTGGCTCTTCAGGTCGCATGGGTGCTAAGCCTTGCATAGCCTGGGCATTTTTTCAGATCGATAAAGATGACCCAACTCGTGTTATCTGTAACATTTGTCAGCAAAAGCTAAGTAGAGGCCAAAAAATACATAGTTTGAGTACTTCATGCATGAACCTGCACATGGACATGAAGCATAAGTTGCAGTGGGAAGCTCAGTGTGCTACAATGCGGCGTAGCCGGCCGGGCCAACCACCGTCTGCCATATCTTGTGCATCCGCGGCCTCTTCATCCTCTGTGACTGGGGGGACAGCAGTCACACCTGTTTTGGGGCGCAGACCTGCCACCTCTTTACCCGCAACAGCCAGCGTGATTGGCAGGTCATCATTTTGTTTGGAGGTGGTAACACCAGCTGGTGTTGAGCGCTGTCCGACATCGATAGCACCACCTTTGGATCAAGGCAACCTAACATGTCCGCCTGCATCTTCCTCACAGACCGGCAGTTTGCCGGGGACACCCTTATCAACCCCGTCTAAGCACAATAGCCAGCCCTCGGTCCCTCAGATGTGGACAAGAAAAAAACCATTTCCTCCTAGCCATGAGAAAGCTAAGAGGTTGAATTTCACCATCTGCAAGTTCTTGGCTACAGAAATGCTGCCTTTTCGCCTGGTGGACACAGAGGATTTTCGAGACCTTATGTCCGTCGCAGTGCCCCAGTACCAGATGCCCAGTCGGCACTACTTCTCAAAGAAAGGTGTGCCTGCGCTCCACCAGCATGTCGCACACAACATCACCGCTTCTTTGAGAAACTCTGTGTGTGACAGGGTGCATTTCACCACAGACACTTGGACGAGTAGGCATGGACAGGGGCGTTACATGTCGCTGACTGGGCACTGGGTAACTATGGTGACAGCAGGACAAGGGGCTGCTGTCCAAGTCTTGCCGTCCCCACAAGTTGTGCGTCAATCCTCTTTATGTCAAAGTTCCTCCACTGCTTCTGCCTCCTCAACCTCCTCTCGGTCTTCCACCTGCACCCAAAGCCTGTCTGGTCATGCCACAAGCTTTCTAACTGCGCAGAAGGGATCCTGCACACCTCCTTACTATGCTGGCAGTAGGGCTCAACGTCATCAGGCGGTTTTTACATTGAAATGTCTGGGAAATGTGAGTCACACAGCTGAGGAGTTGTGGTCAGCTCTGGAGAACCAATTTCATGAATGGTTGTCTCCACTGGACCTGAAACCAGGGAAGGCCGTGTGCGACAATGCTGCAAACCTGGGTGCGGCCCTTCGCCGGGGCAATGTCACACACGTGCCTTGTATGGCTCACGTGTTGAACCTGGTTGTCCAGCAATTTTTAGCCCACTATCCCAGACTAGATGGCCTTCTGCAGAGGGCACGGTCGCTGTGTGCTCACTTTCGCCGTTCGCATCCCGCAGCTCAGCGACTTACATCTCTACAGAAGTCGTTGGGCCTGCCACTTCACCGGCTAAAATGCGATGTGCCTACCCGGTGGAATTCAACTCTGCACATGTTGCAGCGACTGTGGCAGCACCGACAAGCCCTGGTGCAATACGTTCTGACGTATAGCCTGGGCCAACGAGATCCAGAGGTGGGGCAAATCACGCTGGAGGAGTGGTCTCAGATCAGGGACCTATGCACCCTTCTGCACAGTTTTGAAATGGCGACGAAGATGTTTAGTGCTGACGATGCCATTATCAGCATGACTATTCCGGTGATTTACATGCTGGAGCACATGTTAAACAGAATTCGGAGTCAGGTGGTGGCACAAGAGGAGGTGGAGGAAGTAGAGGAGGAGGAGTTGTATGCGGAAGGGCTAACATCTGCAAGGTCCAGACGGTCGGCAGCACCAAGGCGGCAGGCATGTGAGGGTGGGGGAGATGGTTTTACCAGGGCGCATGGTAGCAGCCAAACTAGTGAGGAAGGTGCAGGAGCCCAGGAAGAAGTGGAGGACGAACTGATGGAAGACTCATCAGATGAGGGAGACCTTGATCACATTTCTGTTGTGCGAGGTTGGGGGGAGAGGACAGAGGAAGGAAGCATGATTGTTACCTCGCCACCAACACAACAGGGACTTGGTGCTCCTGGATGCACAACACACATGAGTGCCTTCTTGCTGCACTACCTGCAACATGACCCTCGAATTGTGAGAATTAGAAATAATCCTGACTACTGGGTTGCCACACTGTTAGATCCCCGGTACAAAAGTAAATTTGCAGAAATTATTCCTGCCATAGAAAGGGATGCACGCATGCAGGAGTATCAGCAGAGACTGTTGCAGAATCTTACATGTGCTTTTCCACAAAATACCAGTGGTGCACGTAGTGAATCTCACAGTTCCAACTTGCCAACCGTGGGACCGTCAAGTGTTCAGCACTCAAACCGTAACAGAACCACAGTATCTGCTGGTAACATCAATTTTGCGGAATCATTTCACCACTTTTTTAGCCCATCCTTTGCAAGGCCACAGGAGACAAGAAGTCTGACACATAGTCAACGCCTAGAGACGATGGTACAGGAGTATCTCCAAGTAAACATTGAAGCCACGACTGTGTCACTGGACCCTTGCTCTTTTTGGGCTTCCAATCTGGATAAATGGCCGGAGCTAGCCACTTACGCCTTGGAGATCTTGTCATGCCCCGCAGCCAGCGTTCTGTCTGAACGTGTGTTCAGCGCTGCTGGTGGTGTGCTGACAGATAAGCGCACGCGGCTCTCCACTGATAATGTAGACAGACTCACGTTCATAAAGATGAACAAATCATGGATCCGAAACGACTTTTCTACCCCTGTGTCATCCTGGGGAGAGTAAAAGCTTGATGATTGGTTAAAATCACCCTACCAACCGTTTTAAGCTTTCAAATTACTAATCATGTTTATCTGTATCTTGGCTGGAAAATAATTTGGGCTTTGTAGCAGTGTGCAGCACTGATTCTATTAGGCCATCTATAATAAGCTCCACCAGATTTAAATTACTAATCATGTTTATCTGTATCTTGACTGGAAAATAATTTGGGCTTTGTAGCAGTGTGCAGCACTGATCCTATTAGGCCATCTATACTAAAGCTTCACCAGATTTAAAATTAATAATAATTTTTAGCTGCATCTAGCCCGGAAAATAATTTTGGGGCTCCGAGATGCGCAAGACACATAAGTGCCTTCTTGCTGCACTACCTGCAGCATGACCCTCATATTGTCAGAATACGAAGTAATCATGACTACTGGGTTGCCACACTCTTAGATCCCCCAAACTTTTCGATCAACCTTTTCATTTTAATAAAGACCAAAAAAATGGTCATTTTTGAAATTATAAGCATTAGCAGGTTGTTAGAAACTGAAATCAAACAGTTTTCAACTCAAAACTTTATTGTAGGTGATGTTACATTTTCACATAGGACCCCTTGTTCGAAAGGAGCTTCTGAACTCTCTCGTCCATTGAATTTGTCAGGTTTTGGATGGTTTCTGCTTCAATTGTTTTGCATGAGGACAGAATACCCTCCCAGAGCTGTTGCTTAGATGTGAACTGCCTCCCGCCATCATAGACACTCCTTTCAATGATGCTCCAAAGGTTCTGAATGGGGTAGAGGTCAGGGGAGCATGGGGGTCACACCATAAGTTTGTCCCCTTTTATGCCCATATCAGCCAGAGATGCAGATGTTTTATGTGCAGCATGAGATGGTGCATTATCATGCAGAAAAATGATCTTGCTGTGAAAGACACGGTTCTTCTTCTTGAACCATGGCAGGAAGTGCTGTTTGAGAAAATCCACATACATTATGGAGTTCATCTTTAGCGCCTTCAGGGATCCTAAAGGGGCCGACAATCTCTCTCTTGTTGGCGCTGTAGCCGTGTTTGCGTGGGGTGTCCATCAACCAGCCATCCTCCACTCCATCCATCTGGACCATCGAGCGCTGCACGGCACTCATCCGTGAACAAAACAGTTTTGAAATCAGTCTTCATGTAATGTTTGGCCCACTGGAGCCGTTTCTGCTTGTGTGAAGTGGATAGAGGAGGTCGACAGGATGGCGTATGCACAGCTGCAAACCTCTGAAGGACCCTGCATCTTGTTGTTCGGGGGATGTTGGAGGCACAAGCAGCTTCAAAAACTTGTCTGCTGCTATGACAAGGCTTTTTTGCCGCTGCTCTTTCAACCTGACGTAATTGCCTGTAGGAAAGAGTCCTCAATTTGCCCTTATCAGCACGCACACGTGTGTACTGTGAATCAGCTACATACTTCTTGATTGCCAAGACACTTCATCCTGATCATCGCACAATGTTGATTGTAGTCATGCCTTGACCTAAACACTCCACAATTTTTTGCTTCTCAGCAGCCGACACATCCTTTTTCTTTCCCATTTTGGCAGAAAATGTAGGCTGCTTAATAATGTGAGAGAGCCTTCTTAAGTAGTCTTGCCTTTCATTGGACACACCTGCCAAACTAATTAGCACAGGTGTCTGCAATTGCTTACAGTGATATAAAGAGCCCTGACACACATCACCATCAATGAGTTTAACTGACAAACAAACAAATTCTTCCCTTATCACTCCTAAACACTTTTTGCATAATAATTTGGAACACAGTGTACATGTGCTTTTCCACAAAACACCAGTGGTTCACGTAGTGAATCTTACAGTTCTAACTTGCCAACCGTGGTCTGTATGGAGTTGTTCAATAAAGGGCCCAAAATTAAGATAACATAGATGGGAGAGGTCTCTATGAATAGGAATTCCTAAGTATTTGATACCCTGTGAGGGCCAGGCAAAGGGAAAGTTGGACTGGATGGAATCCTATATGGATTTGGGGAGGGAGACATCGAGGGCCTCAGACTTCGCTGCATTGATTTTAAAATTTGACCATGTAACAAAGTGATCTATTTCAGCCATAAAAGCATGGATGGATATATGTGATTGAGTGATATATACTAGGACATCATCAGCAAATAGAGAGCACTTGTACTCGGTGCCTCCCACCTCAATCCACCTAATATTGGGGTTATGGCGAATTGATGAGAGCAGGTGCTCCGTCACTAGGATGTATAAGAGAGGGGACAGAGAACATCCCTGCCTTGTCCCATTGGTGATTGTGAAAGGTGATGAAAATGTTCTGACGCGCCCCCTGGGCCTTGGGACACCCGGAGCCGGACCCTTTTTGGTGGATGCTGGTGGTTGTAGTCTCCGTGGCGGCAACCCGGTTCCGTGGCTCAGGGCGGTCAAACCAGTGGCGGAACTATTTATGTGGTTTTGATGTTTAAATGTCTGACTACGCCACCCGTGGATTGCGGTCAGAGTGAACCGCCGCTCCAGGGCAGACCGCTGAGGCTGGTGTTGTGGGTGCAGCAGAGCGTAGCATAACTCCCCACGGGAGGAGTATAGCCTCAGGGCAGTGTATGCGGAGGATGGGGGTGATGGTGCAGGGCAGCAGCAGTAATGACACGGAGTCAGTGATGCAGTCCAGGGCCTTTACTCACAGTTCTTATTATCCAGACCACGTCTGCAGGTAACGGCTGCCCACGTCGTACTGTGCTCACCAGGTGAGGGGCTCAGACAACTCCCAGATAACTTTGGAGCGCTTCACAGGACCCCCTTTGTGTGTCCTTTGTCTGGCCTTTCTTACCAACCCTTCTGTCCGGCTGCCTCGGGCCTCCTCTTGGTAAACTTGGCGCCAGTTTCCCTGACCCTATGTGGTGCCTTCCTAGCGGGTGTAGCGAGGGGCTGCGCCACATAAAATGTCACAGCCTCCTGTTTCTAGCTGAGGGTCGTTTCCTGCCTCCACTAGTTTCGGGGACCGGTCTCCCCCTTTGGCCTGACCCCTCCACGCAGGTGGATTCGGGAGTGCGGTGGCGACTCGCCCGTCCGCACCCCTGAGATCCCTTCATTCCTCGTTCCTGGAGCCTTCTCCGCTTCTCTTCCTTCCTTCTCCCTCTTCCAGGCCTGGGCCTCTGTTACTAGGCCCGCCTCCGGAGCAGAGCTCATGCAGAGCCCCTGCTCCCTGCCACTTCTGCTCAGACTTCTCTGCACTGAACTAAGATGGTGCCCACCTTTTATACTCCCTTCTCAATGCACCCAGGAACTGCTTCCTCCCTGCTCCTGCACTACAGGGTTCCCCTTCCTCAGTGTTCCCTCCCCCCACTCCAGCCAGGTACAGGGACTGTCGTGCCCATCTCAGGGGCATATTGGTCGCCCTGCCCCACGGCAATGTGGTGTAATGCATGCAGGTGTCGGGTCCTGATCCACACTACATCCTTACCTGAGAGTGAGATATCACACCTCTGGGTGAGGTGCAATACCTCTGTAGCAACCGAGCCCTCAGGGTGCTACAGTTCCATTTATCTTCAGCCTAGGTGACGTATTGCGATACAGGGCCGTGATTTTGGCTATAAAAGGGTCCCTTAGACCCCTACCCCAAGCTTTTTAAGAGAATCATATATGGCGTGCCAGGAGACTCTATGGAATGCTTTCTCAGCATCCAACGAGAGTATCTAATTACAAATTTTTAACTGCATCTAGCCCAGGAAATACTTTGTGCCTAGTAGCAGGGTCTGCTAGTCAGCGGATTATCCCGGCTGTTAACCAAGCTACACCACCTGTAGTTTGGACACTTCATTTTTTCAAAGGAAATGCTTTGGGACCACGGGATACTCAGTGAAGAGCATCAGGAGGCACCCCAAGGCATAGGGGCTCGGACTGGCAGTAGGATGCCTTGCAGTGGACAGCCGAGCTCGATCCTTATAAAAGCTTTTTAACTGCAGCAGCTTTAGTGGACGCTACTGGAGCTGGAATTACGCGACTGTTGGCATGAGACTTGCCCTCCAATAGATCCTTGTAAATGGATTTAAAGTGTATTTATTCAAATTAGAGAGACAATTTAAATTAAAAAGCTTAGAGCTGCCTCCACCACAGGGGGGCTCGCTCGACCCACCAGCGGACAGGCACCAGTATTGGGAGAGGGGGGCTGGCCGTCAGGGTTCACCGCGGCTCTGGCACAAACCCGGCGACACGGAGGTGGCACGGGCAGGAGCGGACTGAACGTGTCGGCTTCTCACTTTTTGGATTTTAGAAGGGCATGACATGCCTATATCTGTGTCTCCCCCTCCTTTTACTCCTCCACCTCTTTTCTTTTCGCATGACTATATGTACTTGCCACTTTTCCATGTGTTAGTTGTGTCTTCTGAGCAGTTTGTCAGCTTTTGGACACCTTTGAAGGTGTTTTCTATGTGTTTCTATGTGTTTTTGTTTGCCTGCCATTGGTTTTAACGGTGTTCGAAGGTGTTCGACGAACAGTTCGACGAACAGTTCGGCGAACACACGGGTGTTCGACGAACCGAACCGAACTCGAACACTACGGGGGTGGCTCAACACTAGAGCGGAATCGTATTAGTGAGGACCGGGGAGCGCCGCTGCCTGTGCAGCTACTTCCGCTGCGAGAACCCGGGACATGAGCGACTGCTCGCAGCAGAAGTATCCCGACCCGCAGCGCCGCTCCCCGGTCCTCCCTTCACACCCAAGCCACTGATGTCCCCACATTATCCGCATGGTGTTACAAAGATCCAGACATTTGTGTTAAAAATCGCTGATTGGTTGCCGGCGCTGCCCGCGACCAATCACCGAATTGGGCGCCAAATTTAAATATCGGCCGCGACCAATCACCGATCTTGGCTCCACATTTAAACACCGCTTTGCTGATTGGTCGCCGACGCTGGGCGCGACCAATCACCGATTTTGGCGCCACATTTAAATAGCGTCCGCGACCAATCAGTACAGCGGTGTTTATATGTGGAGCCAAGATCGGTGATTGGTCGCGGCCGATATTTAAATTTGGCGCCCAAATCGGTGATTGGTCGCGGCCAGCACCAGCGACCAATCAGCGATTTTTAACACAAATGTCCGGACCTTTGTAACACCATGCGGATACTGTGGGCACATCAGCGGCTAGGGTGTGAAGGGAGGACCGGGGAGCGGCGCTGCGGGTCCGGAAACTTCTGCTGCGAGCACTCGCTCATGTCCCGGGTTCTCGCAGCAGAAGTATCCGCACAGGCAGCGCCGCTCCCCGGTCCTCCCTTCACACCCTAGCTGCTGATGTGCCCGCAGTATCCGCATGGTGTTACAAAGGTCTGGACATTTGTGTTAAAAATCGCTGATTGGTCGCTGGCGCTGGCCGCGTCTAATCACCGATTTGGGCGCCAAATTTAAATATCGGCCGCGACCAATCACCGATCTTGGCTCCACATTTAAACACCGCTGTACTGATTGGTCGCGGACGCTATTTAAATGTGGCGCCAAAATCGTTGATTGGTCGCACCCAGCGTCGGCGACCAATCAGCACAGCGGTGTTTAAATCTGGAGCCAAAATCGGTGATTGGTCGCGGCCGATATTTAAATTTGGCGCCCAAATCGGTGATTGGTCGCGGGCAGCGTCCGTGACCAATCAGCACAGTAGTGGTTAACTTTAGCCGCAAGATCAGTGATTGGTCGCGGGCCAAGACCGTGACCAATCACCGATTTGTGCGGCACATTTAAATAGCGGCCGCGACCAATTGGATGTCAGCGCCGCTCCCCGGTCCTCCCTTCACACCCTTGCCGCATGGATGTCAGCGGCGCTGCCTGTGCGGATAGTTCCGCTGCGAGAACCCGGGACATGAGCGGTAGCTCGCAGCAGAAGTATCCCGACCCGCAGCGCCGCTCCCCGGTCCTCCCTTCACACCCTAGCCGCTGATGTCCCCACAGTATCCGCATGGTGTTACAAAGATCCGGACATTTGTGTTAAAAATCGCTGATTGGTCGCAGGCGCTGCCCGCGACCAATCACCGATTTGGGCGCCAAATTTAAATATCGGCCGCGACCAATCAGTACAGCGGTGTTTAAATGTGGAGCCAAGATCAGTGATTGGTCGCGGCCGATATTTAAATTTGGCGCCCAAATCGGTGATTGGTCGCGGGCACCGCCAGCGACCAATCAGCGATTTTTAACACAAATGTCCGGATCTTTGTAACACCATGCGGATACTGTGTGGACATCAGCGGCTAGGGAGTCAAGGGAGGACCGGGGAGCGGCGCTGCAAGTCGGGATACTTCTGCTGCGAGCGCCCACTCATGTCCCGGGTTCTCTCAGCGGAAGTATCCGCACAGGCAGTGCCGCTGACATCCATGCGGCAAGGATGTGAAGGGAGGACCGGGGAGCGGCGCCGACATCCAATTGGTCGCGGCCGCTATTTAAATGTGCCGCACAAATCGGTGATTGGTCGCAGTCTTGGCCCGCGACCAATCACTGATCTTGCGGCTAAAGTTAACCACTACTGTGCTGATTGGTCGCGGACGCTGCCCGCGACCAATCACCGATTTGGGCGCCAAATTTAAATATCGGCCGCGACCAATCACCGATCTTGGCTCCAGATTTAAACACCGCTGTGCTGATTGGTCGCGGACGATATTTAAATGTGGCGCCCAAATCGGTGATTGGTCGCGGGCAGCGTCGGCAACCAATCAGCACAGCGGTGTTTAACTTTTGCGCTAAGATCAGTGATTGGTCGGGTCCGAAGACCGCGACCAATCATCGAATCGTCTTGGTGAGGACCGGGGAGCGCCGCTGCCTGTGAGGGTACTTCCGCTGCGAGAACCCGGGACATGAGCGGGCTCTCGCAGGAGAAGTATCCCGACCTGCAGCGCCGCTCCCCGGTCCCCTCTTCTGCATGGAGGTCAGCGACGCCGGCGGTCCATCCGCTGCTACCGGCCGGGAGATGAGCGCCTCGCGCCGCTCATCTCCCGGCTGCAT
Organism: Phyllobates terribilis; assembly: GCF_046119375.1. Taxonomy (NCBI): domain Eukaryota; kingdom Metazoa; phylum Chordata; class Amphibia; order Anura; family Dendrobatidae; genus Phyllobates; species Phyllobates terribilis. The sequence goes on along the minus strand of NW_027362765.1, from coordinate 594,254,659 downwards.
CTCCGTCCCGCAGATGGGTCCGGCGGTCGGGTTCCTTCTGCTGTTGCCAGCCGGGAGATGAGTGGCGCTCATCTCCCGGCTGCATCGCCGCTCAGCTCCGTCCCGCAGATGAGCCGCTAACGGCCGCCATCTTTTTTCAGAAATCCCATGGCGCTGATTGGCTGCTGCCGGACCAATGAGCGACGCGGGATTTCCTGGACAGACAGACAGACACACAGACAGACAGACGGGATAAGACGATTATATATATAGATGTGTTACTGAGAACATAACTACTCTCCATTTGTCATTAACATATAAAGGCCTTATTTTTATTTTTATTCTTATTTTTCATTTTTCATTTTAATTCCCATTTTTTATTTTATTTCAGTCCAACATCTCAATTGAAATAAACACATCAATATTTATTAAAGTAATGTCTAGTACAAGAATATTGCTGTATTAAATATAATGATATGGTTCCAATATTAGAAGAAAAATGTTTACATTTTCTGAGTAAATACAAGTCATTCATTCATTCATTCATTCATTCATTCATATATTTATTCATTTTGGTTCATGAGTAGTGTTGAGCATTCCGATACTGAAATATCGGGTATCGGCCGATATTCGCAGTATCGGAATTCCGATACTTAATTCCGATAATTTTGCAATATCGTATACCGGAATCGGAAGTTCCCATAATGCAATGAGCCAGTTTCATTTTATTCAGCCAATGAGGATCCTAAGAAGTGTGGGCACATCCTGTTAGGCATGTAGGCATCTTAACTAATGGCATGGCTGTGATTGGCTGCTGAAATGATGTCATGATGCACTATAAAAGCCGCCGCCGCCATTTTCAGCTCACTCTGCTGTGAATTCAGTTAGGGATAGGACGCTGTTGTTCTGAGGGACAGTTTTAGCTACCTATTTGGTCTATTCTGCTTTACCCAAGCTACTTTATTAATCGCTGTGCCTTGCAGCGCTAGTGCACAGTTCTCTGTGCTGTTCACCTCTATCTGCAAGGTCTGTGTGTGTGAGTGCAGCTCACCCTGTAGTGTGTGCTTCAGCCACGTCTGGTTGTAGTGCACTCAGTGTGTGTCACTGCCTCATACATTGTCCTTTTTTGCCAATTCATAATTTTTCCTGATATCTCCTATTAGTGTGGTGGTTCCATCTGTATTCAGCTAAATTGGTTCCAAACACACTATATAGGAGTAGATAGAGAATTTTTTTTGGTCTTGCAGCGCTAGTGCACAGTGCTCTGCATCTGCACTGTTCACCGCTGTCTGCAAGGTCTGTGTGTGTGAGTGCAGCTCACCCTGTAGTGTGTGCTTCAGCCACGTCTGGTTGTAGTGCACTCAGTGTGTGTCACTGCCTCATACATTGTCCTTTTTTGCCAATTCATAATTTTTCCTGATTTCTCCTATTAGTGTGGTGATTCCATCCGTATTCAGCTAAATTGGTTCCAAACACACTATATAGGAGTAGTTAGAGGAGCCTTTCTGCAGCATTGGGCCCTGCAGCCCCAGCCAGATTAGTATTAGCCCATTTTTTGCAGCCTTATCTATTGCATTGTAGGTTACCTTCCTACATTGTAATAGTTACAAAAAGTTTGTGATACTATCGGTATTACATCTTTGGGCACATCCAGTATCTTTTTGTGCCAAAAAAACCTAAATAAAGTTCACCAAACACTCCACTTTACAGTTGTGTAGGCCACATTAGCTCATATTAAAGTCTAGTCCACACTTTATAAAATTAGTGTTTCTTATACCTGTTAGCAGCTGTTCAGGAATAAGCACACTAAGCCCTTAGTACTTTTCTGCCTATCTTTATCAGTCTACCAAGATGAAGAAGGCAGAGAGTAAGGCATGTGGTCGTGGGCGTGGAGTTTCTGCAGGGAGAGGACGTGAGGATTCTGTGCCTGCAGGGAGAGGACGTGGGGATTCTGTGCCTGCTGTGGGCACCAGTGACTCAGCATCCCCCAGTTTTACCAGGGAACAGTCCTTTATGCGCAGCTTTGTAGGAGCTAGCCGTACCCAACTGCTGCGGGAGGACCAAATTGAAACCGTTGTCAGATGGATGGCAGCTAACGCATCGACTTCAATTAGTTCCAGATCCTCTCAGGTCCTGAGCACTGAAGAGCACCCATCTGTCTCTTCACCACCTGCCAAATTGCCCAGGCCGTCAGAGAGCCCTGGACAGGAGCCATCTCTACTTCTGTTCTCTGAATCTCTTGGCTTGGAAAGAGGGGGCCAGGCAAGCAGAATTCTAGAATTTGAAGAAGAGGTAGTATGCAGTGATGCTCAACTGTTTTGTCTCTCTGAATCTGAAGAGGCGGGTGGGCCAGTGCCTATGGTCAGCAGCACACCTCAGTACGCATCTGATGATGCGACTCAGGTGCCACTTTCTGTTGCGTACTGTGCTGTCGAGACTACCCAGGAAAAGCATTTGTTTGAAGAGGGTGGTGTAGATGATGAGGTCCTTGACCCATCATGGCGTGAGGGACAGGAAGGTGGTGGGAGCAGCTCTGAGGAAGAGATTCCCCGAATGGCCCAAAAAGAAGGGAGAGGGAGGGGGCAGACTTGGTTGCCTGTAGCCTCCACTTCGGCACCCATTAGGAGCATGGCTCTTCCAAAATCCAAAGCGGGCGCTCCCAAGACTTGCAGTGCCTGGTCCTTTTTTGACACAGTTGCAGATGACATTTGCTTTGTCAAATGCAAGCTGTGTAATCAGAAGGAGAAAAGAGGGAAAAGTGTCAGCAACCTCAATACCACAAATATGTGGAAACATGTGCGGACCAAGCACGTGGTGGAGTTACAAAAACACACTGAAGACCTAGGCCAACCTACAGCGCCACCTACCACCTCTTCAGCTCGTGTTGTAGCCTCTTCCTCCAGCTCACACACAGCTGGTTCGGCTTCCTCACAGGATCGCCATGGAAGAATCTCTGGCACTGTTGTACAGAGACACAGTGTAAATTCACCCACAGCACCACTTTCCCTGTCATCCTCACACTCCCAGGCCAGTCTACAGCCATCGTTAGCACAGGCATGGGGGAAAAGGCGCCCATACTCGGCAAATCACCCCGAGCACAGGCTCTGAATGCTGGCATTGCTAAACTACTGGCCCTTGAAATGCTATCATTCAGGCTGGTGGAGACTGACACCTTCCATAACTTTATGGCATTGGCAGTCCCACAATACAACGTGCCTAGCCGCTTTTATTTCAGCAGGCAAACAGTCCCTGCCCTGCAACAGCATGTGGAGGGAAAAAATTAAACATGCGCTACAAAACGCCGTCAGTAGCAAGGTCCACCTGACCACCGATGTGTGGACCAGTAAGCATGGACAGGGATGATACCTTTCCCTCACTGCCCATTGGGTAAATTTTGTGGAGCCGGGTACAGATCTTGAGAGTGGCGCTGTACGTGTTCTGCCAACTCCAAGGATTGCAGGAATCCAGTCTGTAAACATTGACTCCTCCTCATACTCCAGTTCCTCTGAATCAGCGCTGCAGGAGCCGTCACGGTCTACCTCCACATCGACCCGTGAACGGTTACCTGTTATGATGACCGATATGAGTACAGCCGTGGCCAAACGTCAACAGGCCGTATTAAAATTAATTTCTTTGGGGAATCGAAGCCACACAGCGCAGGAGCTCTGGAATGCCATCAAGCAGCAGAGCGACGTGTGGTTTGTGCCAGCGAATCTCCAGCCAGGCATGGTAGTGTGTGACAATGGCCGAAATCGGGTGGCAGCTCTGGGCCTAGGCAACCTCACTCACATCCCATGTCTGGCACATGTGCTCAACTTGGTCGTGCAGAGTTTTTTGAGGGACTATCCGGATCTTGATGCACTGCTTCACAAGGTCCGCATAGAGTGCGCTCACTTGCGGTGTTCCAGCAACGCAAGATCACGCATTGCAGCTCTGCAGCGCCGATTACGTCTTCCGGAACATCGCATCATATGTGACCTACCCACCAGGTGGAATTCAACGTTACATATGTTGGAGAGGTTGTGTGAGCAGCAGGCAGCAGTAATGGAGTACCAGCTGCAGCAGGCGCAAACAAGTCGCAGTGCGTGCCGTTCACACTTCACCACCACTGAGTGGGCCTCTATGAAGGACATGTGCCACGTTTTGCGTGCCTTCGATTATTCCACGCAGATGGCGAGTGCAGATGATGCACTAGTCAGCATGACTATCCCCCTTATCTGCCTGCTTGAAAAAACACTGCAAGCACTAAGGGACGAGGTTTTGGAAGAGGTGGAGGATGAGGAGTCACAAATGCCATCTGCTTCTCTACAGTCTGTGCAACGTGGCTCCTCACAAAGGCCTAGGCAGGGGACACTTTGTGAGGAGGATGAGGAGGAGTCAATGGATGAGGAAGACATCTGTCCAGAGGAGGGAGGTACACAATGCTCTAGTAGTCAGTATCTAGAGCGAGGGTGGGGTGATGCAGAGCAGGCAGAGATCACGCCTCAAGCAGGGGACAGCGTTTCTTGGCCAGTTGGCAGTCTGCAGCACATGGTTGATTTCATGCTGCAGTGCCTGAGAAACGACCGCCGCATCGCCCACATTCTCAACACGGCTGATTATTGGGTGTCCACCCTCCTAGATCCTCGCTACCGGGACAACTTACAAAGCCTCATAACACCATTGAACCGGGAGCGTAAAATGCGGGAGTACCAAGACGCACTGGTGCATTCCATCATGTTCTCCATTCCAACCGAGAGCAGTGCTGCTAGTGCTTTACAAAGCAGCTCAGTGCGTCGAGGCAGTGGAGGAAGCTCTGCACAAAGAGGGAGCAGAAGCAGCGCCTCAGCACAAGGCAAGACCAGTATGGCCGAAATGTGGCAAAGTTTTGTGTCCCCACCGCCACAAATGTCTACACCATCACAGACGGCTCCAGCCAGCAGGAGGCAACGTTTCCGTCAGATGGTGACAGACTACATGTCTTGCCCTCTCAGTGTACTCCCAGACGGCTCTTCTCCCTACAAGTTTTGGGTCTGTAAGCTGAATACATGGCCAGAGCTTAGTCAGTATGCATTGGAGGTGCTAGCTTGCCCTGCTGCTAGTGTATTATCGGAATGCGTCTTAAGTGCCGCAGGTGGTGTACTAACAGACCGTCGCATGCGACTATCCTCCGATAACGTTGACCGGCTTACTTTTCTCAAAATGAACAAGGCCTGGATCTCTCATGAATTTGCCAGTCCTCTTCCAGAATAAATAATTGGTTGGCAACAGTATCCAGGTCTCCTGTTGTGTTCATGTTTCTACCACCTGAACTGTAATCCCTGAGCTCCAACACCGCCAGTTGGCACTCGGAAGTGCCGTTTGCACAGTCAACACTTGCTGCCGTGTTATTGGGGTTCAGTAACGTCAGCTGTTCCTCTGCTGTGCGGATGGCAATTTCTCCTGCTCTGTCCCATTCACACTACTACAGATTTTAAAGTTGTTCCAATTACTCCTCTGGCTCATCTGTTTTCAGTATTATCCCTGAGCTCCAACACCGCCAGTTGGCGCTCAGAAGTGCAGTCTGCACAGTCAACACTTGCTGCCCTGTTATTGGGGTTCAGTAACGTCAGCTGTTCCCCTGCTGTGCGTATGGCAATTTCTCCTGCTCTGTCCACATTCACACTACTACAGATTTTAAAGTTGCTCCAATTACACCTCTGGCTCCTCTGTTTTCAGTATTATCCCTGAGCTCCAACACCGCCAGTTGGCGCTCGGAAGTGCCGTTTGCACAGTCAACACTTGCTGCCGTGTTATTGGGGTTCAGTAACGTCAGCTGTTCCCCTGCTGTGCGAATGGCAATTTCTCCTGCTCTGTCCTCATTCACACTACAACAGATTTTAAAGTTGCTCCAATTACACCTCTGCCTCCTCTGTTTTCAGTATTATCCCTGAGCTCCAACACCGCCAGTTGGCGCTCAGAAGTGCTGTCAGCACAGTCAACACTAGCTGCCGTGTTATTGGGGTTCAGTAAAGTCAGCTGTTCCCCTGCTGTGCGTATGGCAATTTCTCCTGCTCTGTCCACATTCACACTACTACAGATTTTAAAGTTGCTCCATTTACACCTCTGGCTCCTCTGTTTTCAGTATTATCCCTGAGCTCCAACACCGCCAGTTGGCGCTCGGAAGTGCCGTTTTCACAGTCAACACTTGCTGCCGTGTTATTGGGGTTCAGTAACGTCAGCTGTTCCCCTGCTGTGCGGACGGCAATTTCTCCTGCTCTGTCCTCATTCACACTACTACAGATTTTAAAGTTGCTGCAATTACACCTCTGGCTCCTCTGTTTTCAGTATTATCACTGAGCTCCAACACTGCTAGTTGCTGCTCAGAAGTGCCGTCTGCACAGTCAACGCTTGCTCCAGTGTTATTGGGGTTCAGTAACGTCAGCTGATCCCCAGCTGTGTGTCCGGCAAATTCTCCTGCTCTGTCCACATTCACACTACTACAGATTTTAAAGTTGCTCCAATTACACCTCTGGCTCCTCTGTTTTCAGTATTATCCCTGGGCTCCAACACCGCCAGTTGGCGCTCGGAAGTGCCGTTTGCACAGTGAACACTTGCTGCCGTGTTATTGGGGTTCAGTAACGTCAGCTGTTCCCCTGCTGTGCGGACGGCAATTTCTCCTGCTCTGTCCACATTCACATTACTACAGATTTTAAAGTTGCTCCAATTACGCCTCTGGCTCCACTCTGTTTTTAGTATTTACCCTTTGTTCCAGCACCGCCAGCTGTTTCCCAGCAGTGTCTTTGGCATGGGTACTCCCTCCTGCCCAGCCTGGTTCCAGCACGTCAGCTGTTTCTGGGAAATGTCAACGTCACTTTGCCTCCAATGCGTTGTCCTGTCATGTTGCGGTCGGGTAAGCCGACTCTATGGTGCCTGCAGTTTAGGCGACTCCTATGTGGGGTGCGGGATCTGGCAATGAAGGCTAGTTCCATAGTGCCAATAAGACAAGCACCCCCTGTAGGATTGCGGCCGGCACGCGGTCTTGCAACTTTTTTTTACATGAGTACCTTCTGCTACCCATCCGGGTTCCAGTACCGTCAGCTGGTTGTCGGCAGTGCCTTTGGCTTAGGTGCCTCCTTCTCGGTATCCAAGTTCCACCAACGTCTGCTGGTCCTTGGTAGTGCTTTCTGGCACAGGTACCTCCTGCTTAGTAACCGAGTTCCAGTACCGTCAGCTGGTCCTCGGTACTTCCATTGGCTCTTGTACCTTCTGCTACCCATCCGGGTTCCAGTACCGTCAGCTGGTCCTCGGTAGTTCCATTTGCTCTTGTACCTTCTACTACCCATCCGGGTTCCAGTACCGTCAGCTGGTTCTCGGGAGTGCTTTTGGCTTAGATGCCTCCTTCTCGGTATCCAAGTTCCACCAACGTCTGCTGGTCCTTGATAGTGCTTTCTGGCACAGGTACCTACTGCTTAGTAACCGAGTTCCAGTACCGTCAGCTGGTCTTCGGTAGTTCCATTGGCTCTTGTACCTTCTTCTACCCATCCGGGTTCCAGTACCGTCAGTTGGTTCTCAGCAGTTCCATTTGCTCTTGTACCTTCTGCTACCCATCCGGGTTCCAGTACCGTCAGCTAGTTCTTGGCAGTGTCTTTGGCACGGGTACTCCCTCCTGCCCTGCCTGGTTCCAGCACACCAGCTGTTTCCGGGTAGTGTCAACGTCACTTTGCCTCCAATGCGTTGTCCTGTCGTGTTGCGGTCGGGTTAGCCGACTCTATGGTGCCTGCAGTTTAGGTGACTCCTATGTGGGCTGCGGGATCTGGCAATGAAGGCTGGTTCCATAGTGCCAATGGGACAAGCACCCCCTGTAGGACTGTGGGTTTTGGTAACTGCGGCCGGCTCGTGGCCTTGCAACTTTTTTTTACATGGGTACCTTCTGCTACTCATCCGGTTCCAGTACCGTCAGCTGGTTGTTGGCAGTGCCTTTGGCTTAGGTGCCTCCATCTCGGTATCCAAGTTCCACCAACGTCTGCTGGTCCTGGGTAGTGCTTTCTGGCACAGGTACCTCCTGCTTAGTAACCGAGTTCCAGTACCTTCAGCTGGTCTTCGGTAGTTCCATTGGCTCTTGTACCTTCTGCTACCCATCCGGGTTCCAGTACCGTCAGCTGGTTCTCGGCAGTGCCTTTGGCTTAGGAGCCTCCTTCTCGGTATCCAAGTTCCACCAACGTCTGCTGGTCCTTGGTAGTGCTTTCTGGCACAGGTACCTCCTGCTTAGTAACCGAGTTCCAGTACCGTCAGCTGGTCTTCGGTAGTTCCATTGGCTCTTGTACCTTCTGCTACCCATCCGGGTTCCAGTACCGTCAGCTGGTCCTCGGTAGTTCCATTTGCTCTTGTACCTTCTACTACCCCTCCGGGTTCCAGTACCGTCAGCTGGTTCTCGGTAGTGCCTTTGGCTTAGGTGCCTCCTTCTCGGTATCCAAATTCCACCAACGTCTGCTGGTCCTTGGTAGTGCTTTCTGGCTCAGGTACCTCCTGCTTAGTAACCGAGTTCCAGTACCGTCAGCTGGTCTTCAATAGTTCCATTGGCTCTTGTACCTTCTGCTACCCATCCGGGTTCCAGTACCGTCAGCTGGCTCTCGGTAGTTCCATTTGCTCTTTTACCTTCTGCTACCCATCCGGGTTCCAGTACCGTCAGCTGGTTCTCGGCAGTGTCTTTGGCACGGGTACTCCCTCCTGCCCAGCCTGGTTCCAGCACGCCAGCTGTTTCCGGGTAGTGTCAACGTCACTTTGCCTCCAATGCGTTGTCCTGTTGTGTTGCGGTCGGGTTAGCCGATTCTATGGTGCCTGCAGTTTAGGTGACTCCTATGTGGGCTGCGGGATCTGGCAATGAAGACTGGTTCCATAGTGCCAATAGGACAAGCACCCCCTGTAGGACTGTGGGTTTTGGTAACTGCGGCCGGCTCGCGGCCTTGCAACTTTTTTTTACATGGGTACCTTCTGCTACCCATCTGGGTTCCAGTACCGTCAGCTGGTTGTCGGCAGTGCCTTTGGCTTAGGTGCCTCGTTCTCGGTATCCAAGTTCCACCAACGTCTGCTGGTCCTTGGTAGTGCTTTCTGGCACAGGTACCTCCTGCTTAGTAACCAAGTTCCAGTACCGTCAGCTGGTCCTCGGTAGTTCCATTGGCTCTTGTACCTTCTGCTACCCATCCGGGTTCCAGTACCGTCAGCTGGCTCTCGGCAGTGCCTTTGGCTTAAGAGCCTCCTTCTCAGTATCCAAGTTCCACCAACGTCTGTTGGTCCTTGGTTGTGCTTTCTGGCACAGGTACCTCCTGCTTAGTAACCGAGTTCCAGTACCGTCAGCTGGTCCTCGGTAGTTCCATTGGCTCTTGTACCTTCTGCTACCCATCCGGGTTCCAGTACCATCAGCTGGTTCTCGACAGTTCTTCAGCCTTCTTGTACCTTCTGCTACATTTCCAAGTTCAAGCTTTTTGAATTGGTTCTTGCTAATCACTCTGGATCTCCCTGACAAAGACCCTGAAGACGAGGACCCTGAAGACCACCCTGAAGAAGACGAGGACCCCGAAGACAAGGACCCTGAAGACGAGGACCCTGAAGACCACCCCGAAGAAGACGAGGACCCCGAAGACGACGACTCTGAAGACGAGGACCCTGAAGACGACCCCGAAGAAGACGAGGACCCTGAAGACGACGACCCTGAACACAAGGACCCTGAAGACCACCCAAAGAAGACGAGGACCCCGAAGATGACGGTTCTGAAGACGACGACCCTGAAGACCACCCCGAAGAAAACCAGGAAGATGACCCTGAAGAAGTTGACCAAGAGGACAAAGAAGAAGAAGACAACCACCAAGATACAGAAGAACAAGAGACAGAAAATCAAGAAGCAGAAGTACAAGAAGCTGCAGAACAAAAAACAGAATAACATTAAGCATAAGACTAAAAATCAGAGCAAAAGATAATATCTAAATTATAAGCAGAAGATGACTAAGCAGTGTATGGGGGTGAGTCCGTTCCTTCTCGTGGTGCCCCTGGAAAAGACCTGCTGCTGCAGGCCAAACTGAACGCGGACAAATCCTGTTGTAAATCTTTTGTGACGGGCAGAACAAAAGGTGTAATGTTCAAACTTTTATAGATAACAACTACAGGAATGCCTGTCACAAATAAGAATATGATGAAGAAGAAGAATATGAAGAAGATGAAGTAGAATATGAAGAAGAATAATAGTTGAATAAGAAGAATATGAAGAATGTAAAAAAAAAGAATAATACGAAGAAGGTGAAGAAGAAGAAGATGAAGAAGGTGAAGAAGAAGTTGATGAAAAAGATGCTGATGCTGAGGATGATGAAGGAGAAAGAGTGGGAGAAGTAAAAAAGAAGGTGAAGTGCATGGAAGTAGTGAAACATAAATATCTGACAAAATATAAAAATACTTAACATAGTCAATATTTCCATAACTCCGAACGTCTTAAAAAAAATATTAATTCCTGCTATTCCATTTGATTGGGATAAACCTCTATGCCTTTATTGTCTCCCCCACCTCCCCCAATACATTCTACATTATTCTTAGTTGTTTTCCTTCATGTAGAATTAACCTACAAGGAAAGAAAGGGTTTATTTACATTCCGATATTTATGTCCCATTGACTTGCATTGGTTTCCGGTATCGGAATCGGCGATATCCGATACTTTTTGAGTATCGGTCCGATCCGATCCGATCCGATATTTCCCGATATCGGAAGGTATCGCTCAACACTATTCATGAGTATACATTCTTTGGTATTATTGGTTTAGTAAATATGGCTAGTTAATAAAGTTTGAGTGATAAAAATATAAACATTTGTTACATCAAAACACACTGACATCTATGGGTTGGAAAAGTTAGTTATAGTTTAAGAAAATTGCCAAATTTGGTATTAAATTAGGGAATGAAGACTTCAATCAAAATTCTGCAATTAAATGACTGGTTATGACTAAGGACATTTTTGTTCGAAAGGCGTAATCCCCTGGATCTACAATTTTAACAGCATGATTTTAAAGGAATTCTAATAAACATGAAGTTTTAACACACATTCAGATTCTCATTTGGATGTCTGTTGCTGGATACATATTCCAACAGTGCAGAGAGAATCCCCCCACCTCCGTACTGCACAGCCAGGTCTCACCGCAATCAGGCAGTGTTAAAATGCCTTGGAGATTGCAGTCATACAGATGAAGAGTTGTGGACAGCTCTTCAGGCCGAGTTTGGGCAGTGGCTGTCTCCACTGAACCTGGCGCAAGGGAAAGCCATTTGCGATAACGGTGCAAACCCAGTTGCAGCCCTATGCCGGGGCAACCTCAGACACGTGCCTTGCATGGCTTGCATCCTCAACCTGATGGTACAGCACTTTCTCCACCACTATCCCAGCATGGATGGGCTGCTGCAGAAACCACAGTCTCTGCTGGCTCACTTAAAACTATAAAAATGAGCAGGATCTTTAGTATAAAAGCCAGACTACTAGACAACAAGCAAACTCATTCATGATGATAGAGGCTACCATGTCCTTAGCTTGCTGGTACTTTTCTGTGGGAATGAGCTTGTCTCCAACCAGTCAGGAATATCTAGCGAATGGCACACCACGGTTTGGTATTAGCACCCAGTACCAGAACCAAAGCCATCCACAATTTCGGTATCTCAGGAATTTTATTTGGTAGACTGGGTGAGAAAACATTCGTTTCTCACAAAAGAGCTGAAGACACTGAGTTGCAGTAGGTTCAACTTTCTCCAGCATGACCTGTTTGTTATTGTTAGATATCAGAAGGAGAACATAACTGGGCTTTGCCAAGGTGCCATATTGCATCTTAAGTCTTATAGAACCTGCACTTGTGGCCTTACATTCTACAGGATGGTGGGGAAGGAGACAATAGGTTGTGGAGTTTCATTAGCTCCAGTGGTGTTGAGGTGAGGTGGCAGCGAGGCAATGGCAGGCTGTAGGCTGTCTTGAAGAAATGGGTTTTCAGGTTGTGTCTGAAGGATCCGAATGTGGTGGCTAATCGGACGTGTTTGTGGCAAAGAATTCCAGAGGATGGGGGATATTTGGTAGAAGTATTGGAGGTGATTGGGTTAGGAACAAATAAGTGTGGAAAGAAGGAGGTCTTGGAAGGACCAGAGATTACGTAAGGGAATATATCGGGAGATTAGTTCAGAGATGTATGGAGAAGAAAGGTTATGGATGGCTTTGTACTTCAGTGTTATTAGTTTGAACTGGATATGCTGGGCAATTGGGAGCCTGTGAAGGGATCTTAAAGATTGCAATCTTATGGACTGCTGTAGCCTATCCACAGTAAAAAAGCAGCCATAGAGTGTCCGGTAACCTTCCCACACACTTTTCTTAGCCAGAGTTGGATGGGCCCACCAGAGAACCGGAGAATCCCCTTGTGGGCCCTGGCTTCTCTATCAGGAGAGTTCATAGCACAAACCTTTCAGCTTGTGATGATGATGAGGCCATCCATCTCCTTAGTTTTCTGTTACTTGGAATGCAAGGGCAAGTATGCAGCCAGCCAGCCGCAATACTATACTGCCACATTTCTGGACAGCTTCTTGCATCTGAAATGTTGCCTTTTAGGCTCGCGGAGGCGGAAGCTTTTCACAACCTCATGGCGGCAGCCGGGTCTCCATACTCGGTCCCCAGCCACCATTATTTCTCCCGGTGTCATCCCCGCCTTCCACAAGCAAGGGTCCCAGAAAATTACTGCTGGTACATTTCTGTGGGAATCTGTTTGAGTCCTACCAGCCTGGAATATTTACAGTGAACTATGGTACAACGCCATGGTATTAGCAGTGCCCCCAGTACCAGTAGCGAAGCCATCCCCAATTTCCTTCTCAGGAATTTTATTTGGTAGACTGAGTGGCTGTCCAAATACATTAGTTTCCCACAATGGCGCTGAAGATACAAAGTGGCAGTATGTGCAAGTTTCTCCAGCATGTAAGATATCAGAAGTTGAACGGCAGCACAGTGGCTCACTGGATAGCACTGAAGTCTTGCAGCGCTGGGATCCTGGGTTCAAGGACAACATCTGCAAGGATTTTGCAGGTTATCCCTGTGTTTGTGTGGGTTTCCCCCTCAGTAAAAAAGCAACCATAGAGTGTCCGGGAACCTTCCCACACACTTTTCTTAGCCAGGGCTGCTTCTCGGCAGGGTTGGACGGGCCCACCAGAGAACCGGAGAATCTACCGGTGGGTCCTGGCTTCTCTATCAGGAGAGTTCATAGCGCAAACCTTTCAGGTTGTGATGATGATGAGGCCATCCATCTCCTTAGTTTTCTGTTACTTGGAATGCAAGCGCAAGTATACAGCCAGCCACCCACCCACAGGCCGCAATACTAAACTGCCACATTTATGGACAGCTGCTTGCTCTTGAAATGTTGGCTTTTAGGCTCGTGGAGGAGGAAGCTTTTCACAACCTCATGGCGGCGGCCGGGTCTCCATACTCTGTCTCCACCCACCACTATTTCTCCCGGTGTCGTCCCCACCTTCCATAATCACAGGTCCCAGAACATTACCCGTGCTCTCCCCAGTGCACTTACTAGGAAGGACCGCCTAACCACAAACATGTGGACAAGTGAATGTGGCCAGGGATGGTATGGAGCCAGTCGACAGTAAAAAAGCAGCCTTCCCACACACTTTTCTTAGCTAGGGATGCTTCTCGGTAGGGTTGGACGGGCCCACCAGAGAACCAGAGAATCCTTAAGTGGGCCCTAGCTTCTCCTTCAGGAGAGTTCGTAGCGCAAACCATGCAGCTGCTATGGGGCTCTTTAGTGGGGGAGAAAGATGGTCCCTCAGAATCAAATCCTCTCGTGGGCCCAATGTTCTTCAGTCTGACACTGCTTCTCGGTGAGAGTTGTATTTCACCACAGCCATATTCTTTAGCTATTCTTTAGCTTGGTAAAAGGACTGGCAAAGAGGAAAACCGTATCTAATCCGGCTGTCAATCTCCCAGGAAGTCCTCTAATGCAGCTTGTTGCAAAAGCAATGGCAGCCCATCCAACATCAGCTCACACTTCTCGGTGGTGCTTAGTCACAGACAAAGATTTTTCTTTACGCCTTGAATTGAATCACTGCAGAGTTGGACAATAGCTTGATCTGCAATGCGTTTTGAGAAATAATGTGCATAAGTAAAGCCACGGTTTAGGCCACTGAAGGTCATTAAGCAAAGCTCATACAGCTTTAAAACAGACTGAAAGAGGGGTATCAAGACTTCCATGACAGCCAAGACTTCCCTGTCCTCCCCAAGAGGACAACTGTCCATGTTCTCCTCCTCATTATCACCCAATCCGCATTGAGACGAGATGAGGATGGGCTGCATAGTTCCTTGCTCCGCCTGCAATTCCTTGGAGGAGGAGGAACAGGAGGAGCACTGCCAGAGCCCTGCAAAATGACCTCCAGTAGGCCACAAATGTGCATGTGTCTGCACAAACGGATAGAAACTGACTCCATGATGGTGGTATGAGGGCCCGACGTCCACAGATGGGGGTTGTGCTCACAACCCAACACCGTTCAGGAAACTTGGCATTTGCCACAGAACAACAGGATTGGCAAAGTTGCCACTGGCGCCCTGTGCTTTTCACAGATGAAAGCAGGTTCACACTGAGCACATGTGACAGACGTGACAGAGTCTGGAGATGCCGTGGAGAGTGATCTGCTGCCTGCAACATCCTTCAGCATGACCGGTTTGGCAGTGGGTCAGTAATGGTGTGGGGTGGCATTTCTTTGGAGGGCTGCACAGCCCTCCGTGTGCTTGCCTGAGGTAGCCTGACTGCCATTAGGTACCGAGATGAGATCCTCAGACCCCTTGTGAGACCATATGCTGGTGCGGTTGGCCCTGGGTTCCTCCTAATGCAGGACAATTCCAGACCTCATGTGGTTGGAGTGTGTAAGCAGTTCCTGCAAGATGAAGGCATTGAAGCTATGGACTGGCCCGCCCGTTCCCCAGACCTGAATCCAATTGAGCACATCTGGGACATCATGCCTCGCTCCATCCACCAACAGACTGTCCAGGAGTTGGCGGATGCTTTAGTCCTGGTCTGGGAGGAGATCCCACAGGAGACCATCCGCAACCTCATCAGGAGCATGCCCAGGCATTGTAGGGAGGTCATACAGGCAGGTGGAGGCCACACACAACACTGAGCCTCATTTTGACTTGTTTTAAGGACATTACATCAATGTTGGATCAGCCTGTAGTGTGTTTTTCCACTTTAATTTTAGGGGTGACTCCAAATACAGGCCTCCATTGGTTAATAAATTTGATTTCCATTAATGATTTTTGTGTGATTTTGTTGTCAGCACATTCAACTTTGTACAGAACAAAGTATTCAATGAGAATATTTCATTCATTCCGATCTAGGATGTGTTATTTGAGTGTTATCTTTATTTTTTTGAACAGTTTAGTATAATGGGGACCGACACTTCTTCCACCTTCCACTACATCGAACTTAATAGATGTAGACCCTATCAGGATTAGTGTTGAGCCACCCCCGTAGTGTTCGAGTTCGGTTCGGTTCGTCGAACACCCGTGTGTTCGCCGAACTGTTCGTCGAACTGTTCGTCGAACACCTTCGAACACCGTTAAAACCAATGGCAGGCAAACAAAAACACATAGAAACACATAGAAAACACCTTCAAAGGTGTCTAAAAGCTGACAAACTGCTCAGAAGACACAACTAACACATGGAAAAGTGACAAGTACATATAGTCATGCGAAAAGAAAAGAGGTGGAGGAGTAAAAGGAGGGGGAGACACAGATATAGGCATGTCATGCCCTTCTAAAATCCAAAAAGTGAGAAGCCGACACGTTCAGTCCGCTCCTGCCCGTGCCACCTCCGTGTCGCCGGGTTTGTGCCAGAGCCGCGGTGAACCCTGACGGCCAGCCCCCCTCTCCCAATACTGGTGCCTGTCCGCTGGTGGGTCGAGCGAGCCCCCCTGTGGTGGAGGCAGCTCTAAGCTTTTTAATTTAAATTGTCTCTCTAATTTGAATGAATACACTTTAAATCCATTTACAAGGATCTATTGGAGGGCAAGTCTCATGCCAGCAGCCGCGTAATTCCAGCTCCAGTAGCGTCCACTAAAGCTGCTGCAGTTAAAAAGCTTTTTTAAGGATCGAGCTCGGCTGTCCACCGCAAGGCATCCTACTGCCAGTCCCAGCCCCTATGCCTTGGGGTGCCTCCTGATGCTCTTCACTGAGTATCCCGTGGTCCCGAAGCATTTCCTTTGAAAAAATTAAGTGTCCAAACTACAGGTGGTGTAGCTTGCTTAACAGCCGGGATAATCCGCTGACTAGCAGACACTGCTACTAGGCACAAAGTATTTCCTGGGCTAGATGCAGTTAAAAATTTGTAATTAGATACTCTTGTTGGATGCTGAGAAAGCATTCCATAAAGTCTCCTGGCACGCCATATATGATTCTCTTAAAAAGCTTAGGGTAGGGGTCTAGGGGACCCTTTTATAGCCAAAATCACGGCCCTGTATCACAATACGTCACCTAGGCTGAAGATAAATGGAACTGTAGCACCCTGAGGGCTCGGTTGCTACAGAGGTATTGCACCTCACCCAGAGGTGTGATATCTCACTCTCAGGTAAGGATGGAGTGTGGATCAGGACCCGACACCTGCATGCATTACACCACATTGCCATGGGGCAGGGCGACCAATATGCCTCTGAGATGGGCACGACAGTCCCTGTCCCTGGCTGGAGTGGGGGGAGGGAACACTGAGGAAGGGGAACCCTGTAGTGCAGGAGCAGGGAGGAAGCAGTTCCTGGGTGCATTGAGAAGGGAGTATAAAATGTGGGCACCATCTTAGTTCAGTGCAGAGAAGTCTGAGCGGAAGTGGCAGGGAGCAGGGGCTCTGCATGAGCTCTGCTCCGGAGGCGGGCCTAGTAACAGAGGCCCAGGCCTGGAAGAGGGAGAAGGAAGGAAGAGGAGCGGAGAAATCTCCAGGAACGAGGAATGAAGGGATCCCAGGGGTGCGGACGGGCGAGTCGCCACCGCACGCCCGAATCCACCTGCGTGGAGGGGTCAGGCCAAAGGGGGAGACCGGTCCCCGAAACTAGTGGAGGCAGGAAACGACCCTCAGCTAGAAACCGGAGGCTGTGACATTTTATGTGGCGCAGCCCCTCGCTACACCCGCTAGGAAGGCACCACATAGGGTCAGGGAAACTGGCGACAAGTTTACCAAGAGGAGGCCCGAGGCAGCCGGACAGAAGGGTTGGTAAGAAAGGCCAGACAAAGGACACACAAAGGGGGTCCTGTGAAGCGCTCCAAAGTTATCTGGGAGTTGTCTGAGCCCCTCACCTGGTGAGCACAGTACGACGTGGGCAGCCGTTACCTGCAGACGTGGTCTGGATAATAAGAACTGTGAGTAAAGGCCCTGGACTGCATCACTGACTCCGTGTCGTTACTGCTGCTGCCCTGCACCATCACCCCCATCCTCTGCATACACTGCCCTGAGGCTATACTCCTCCCGTGGGGAGTTATGCTACGCTCTGCTGCACCCACAACACCTTTCTCAGCGGTCTGCCCTGCAGCGGCGGTTCACTCTGACCGCAATCCACGGGTGGCGTAGTCGGTCATTTAAACATCAAAACCACATAAATAGTTCCGCCACTGGTTTGACCGCCCTGAGCCACGGAACCGGGTCGCCGCCACGAAGACTACAACCACCAGCATCCACCAAAAAGGGTCCGGCTCTGGGTGTCCCAAGGCCCAGGGGGTGCATCAGAACATTTTCATCACCTTTCACAATCACCAATGGGACAAGGCAGGGATGTCCTCTGTCCCCTCTCTTATACATCCTAGTGACGGAGCACCTGCTCTCATCAATTCGCCATAACCCCAATATTAGGTGGATTGAGGTGGGAGGCACCGAGTACAAGTGCTCTCTATTTGCTGATGATGTCCTAGTATATATCACTCAATCACATATATCCATCCATGCTGTTATGGCTGAAATAGATCACTTTGTTACATGGTCAAATTTTAAAATCAATGCAGCGAAGTCTGAGGCCCTCGATGTCTCCCTCCCCAAATCCATATAGGATTCCATCCAGTCCAACTTTCCCTTTGCCTGGCCCTCACAGGGTATCAAAAATTTAGGAATTCCTATTCATAGAGACCTCTCCCATCTATGTTATCTTAATTTTGGGCCCTTTATTGAACAACTCCATACAGACCACGGTTGGCAAGTTAGAACTGTAAGATTCACTACGTGAACCACTGGTGTTTTGTGGAAAAGCACATGTACACTGTGTTCCAAATTATTATGCAAAAAGTGTTTAGGAGTGATAAGGGAAGAATTTGTTTGTTTGTCAGTTAAACTCATTGATGGTGATGTGTGTCAGGGCTCTTTATATCACTGTAAGCAATTGCAGACACCTGTGCTAATTAGTTTGGCAGGTGTGTCCAATGAAAGGCAAGACTACTTAAGAAGGCTGTCTCACATTATTAAGCAGCCTACATTTTCTGCCAAAATGGGAAAGAAAAAGGATGTGTCGGCTGCTGAGAAGCAACAAATTGTGGAGTGTTTAGGTCAAGGCATGACTACAATCAACATTGTGCGATGATCAGGATGAAGTGTCTTAGCAATCAAGAAGTATGTACCTGATTCACAGTACATACGTGTGCGTGCTTATAAGGGCAAATTGAGGACTCTTTCCTACAGGCAATTACGTCAGGTTAAAAGAGCAGCGGCAAAAAAGCCTTGTCATAGCAGCAGACAAGTTTTGAAGCTGCTGGTGCCTCCAACGTCCCCCGAACAACAAGATGCAGGGTCCTTCAGAGGTTTGCAGCTGTGCATGTGTAGCACCCTGAGGACTCGGCTGCTACAGGGGTATTACACCTCAAGCCAGAGGTGTGGTATTCCACTCCCGGGTAAGGATGGAGTGTGGAACTGAGCTCAGATAGCTGCATACACTACATACATCCCATTTCCGGGGGACAGATCGACGGTACTCCCACCAAGTTATGTGCAGGTACGATAGTGTCTGTCCCTGGCTGGAGTGGGAGGGGGATGGAACATCCCAGTAGTGTAGGGGCAGATAGGGGGAGCAGTCTGGGTAAGGCTAGGAGCTCATTGGGTGCTGGTCACCTGAGCTCACACATAGAGGGAGTATATAAGGTGGGCACCATCTTAGATCAGGGTCAGTATTTTGTAGAGTGAGTCAGTCTTTGTGGAGTCAGAGGAGCAGAGCGGAGAGGCTCAGCCAGAAGGGCTGACAGGGAGTTGTGGTTCCGGCTGGGCCCAGCTCCAAGGCCAAGTCTGAGAGAGAGAGAGGAGTCAGAAGGACCCAGAGAGAAGAAGAAGGAACCCCAAGACCCCAGAATACAAACAGCAGGGTGAAGGGTTGGCACCCAGGGTACCGGATCCCAAGCTGGCAGAGAGAAAAGCACACCTTAGCCAGGAACCGGAGGTCGTGGGCAGGATCTGCCACGACCCTCACTAAATCCACTAGGAAAGCATACCAAGTATAGGGTCAGGGAACCCAGAAGAGGTGTACCCACCAAGAGACCCGAGGGAGCCGGACATAAGTGGATCCCTAGTGAGAACGGCCAGAAGAGAGGGAAAGTCAGACAGGAGCTCAGGACCACGCTCCAGAATTGCTTGGGGGTTGGCCGAGTCCAGGACCTGGTGGACGCAGCACGGCTCGGGTGGTCGCTTCAGGCCAGAGTGACCATAAGAACACCCGTAAGTAAAAACCCCTGAACTGCACAGCCCGACTCTGGGTCTTCTTGCTTAGCTCTCCTGCACCTTCACAACCACCATCCTCTACATCTGACCCCCTGAGGCTATACCCCTCCCGTTGGGGGTTATACTACCACAGCTGCACACATACCACCAGCCTCAGCGGACCCTTCTGCAGCGGCGGCCTTTTGACCGCAAATCAACAGGTGGCGTAGTCGACACTAAAGAACATTTAACAACATCTGTAAAGACTGCCACACACTGAGTTTAACACCCTGGGCACGGACCGGGTCGCCGCCACTCGGAGACTACAACCCCCATCTGATCCGGTTCCGGGTATCCCCAAACAGCACTGGCCCAGGGGGCGCGTCAACTTTGGCGTAGTCGGCAGGATTTCGTGCCCACAACCACCGGGTACTGCGTGCCTGAAGAGAAGTTCAAATTTACCTTAAGAAGAAGTCTCCCGCCGGTTCCAGAGGGTCCCCGCCATGGGACGCCATCACGGATCGTTTCCCGCCGGTTGCCCGCCACTGGGAAACGATTCCCGCCATTTCCAGAAGATTTCCCGCCTTGGAAGAGCGGACGCCATTATGGGCGTGCCAGAGGGTGGCAAGAGGTCACCTCCCATCGTGGGCCAGGTCAAGGAATGGCGCCAAAAGCGGAAACCGCCCCCACCAACAGAGACTGTGATGCTGGAGATGTCCATCAGCGTGAGAGAACTGCCCCTGGAACTGACAATCACAGAGTTGCCCCGGGACCACCTTCAATGTGGGCGGAGACAGAACAAAACAGAGAAGATGGGTGCAGCCTGGAGGAGTCTGGAGAGAGCGCACCCGGAGACAAGAAGTCTGGAGAGGACTCCGGAGGAGCCGTACCCGGAGATGGAGGGAGAGGCAGGCAGCACCGACCCAGTGGTCAGGAGCCTGTTGCAAGCGACAACCCCAGAAGGCCTGGTGGAGATCCTGGCACAGCTCCCCCGAGACCGGGAGCATGCACAGACCGCACTGGAGGGCTTGGCTCAGAGGATGGCCCGAGTGCAGCGGGACGTACTGGCCGCATGGAGCAGAGAGATGGCCCAGCAGGCTGGAACCCGCCAGCAAAGCACGCCACCCGAGACGAGGAGACAGACCGCCTCTGAGGATGGTGCAGGAGGAGTGAAGGCCGGAGACGGCGCCGAGAAGGGAGCTGGACAGATGGAGGCAGGTAAAGGGGACGTCACAACCCCGAGCCGAGAAACCGCGTGCCTGCCCCAGCTCCCCGTCGCAGAGCCCGAAATTCCCCCTGCCGTGCCCGTCGCTGCATCGTCACCACTCCAGACAAGGCCTCAAGCAGAAGCCGCGGCCGCGACCCCTGTGACGTCACGCGCCTCAACCCTGAGCGCGACAAAGCAGGAAACACCACCGGCCTGGTCGCAAGGTCTAGTACCCCCGGGCGCCGCAGTACCAACAGCGCCCTCTACCTCCACTGAGCCACCGGCCTGGTCGCTGGGCCAAGTAACCCCGGGCGCCGCCGTCTTCACGGTGCCCTTTACCTTCAGGGTGCCCCAAGCCTGGT
The DNA here is from genome assembly GCF_046119375.1 of Phyllobates terribilis. Taxonomy (NCBI): domain Eukaryota; kingdom Metazoa; phylum Chordata; class Amphibia; order Anura; family Dendrobatidae; genus Phyllobates; species Phyllobates terribilis. The sequence continues at coordinate 594,233,442 of NW_027362765.1, read as the reverse complement.
CGCAAGGCCTGGCGAACCCGGGCGCTGCCACCACCACCGCGCCCTCAACATCTAGAGTGCCGCACCTGGGTGAAAATCTATTTGCCCAGCATACGTGCCCGGATGGGCAGCCCTTTATATGGCCACCGGAGTATTACCAACTGGAACTCCAAAAAGAAAGACCCCTAGATGAGCCCCTGATTCCGGTTCCGAAGCCCGTTAAGATCATCCCACTCTCGTTGGAGGAAGCGCAGTTTGCGTGGGACCCCACCGGAGGAGACCTCATGGGATTCACCCAAGAGACTCGGGCAGCCGCAGCTGAGGGTGCGGAGTGCTGCCGGCAGCAGTTAGAGGTCTTTGACCGCGAGCGAAGAGAGAGGCGGGTCCGAGAGCAGCGGCTGCAGGAACAGAGTGCAGAGCAGAAGAGCCGGACCAGGAGGAACCCCCGTGCAGCCCACGGTCCCTGTGCCACCGGGACTGTAATTAAATTCCAACTGCAGTACGGTTGGGGTTTCATCAGGGATCATCACACCCCCGGCGACGTCTTTGTCACCCGCAGAGACGTGGAGTCCCATCTGCCGGAGGGACACAGAGGTCGTGACCTATATGTAGGGGACGAGGTCACGTTCACCCGGCACAAGTGTGCCAAAGGACCCTACGCTCTCCATGTACACCGGCTGACGGAGGAGGAGCTACGGTGTGAAGAGGAGCAAGAGGATCCGGACGGGTCTGAAGGAGGAGCAGGAGTACGCCGTCATTAAAGTACGGTGAAGAGACTGTACATAGTTACCCGTCAGGGTATATGCCATGCTGCTAACTTAAAATAAGGTCCCCGTTGGGACAAGTGTGAACTGTTCCAGTGTGTCCCATCTCCCCACAGGCTGAGGACTGTGAGCAGCCATCCCTTTTCCCCACTGGTCGAGGACTGAGAGCGGCCACCTTCCCTTGTATATAGTTGCGCTTTCTAGGGCGCCCCCTACCGGTTTTATAGGAAACTGTTGTTTTTACTACAAGAGACTGTCGCACTTTACCCGGTCACAAGTTGCACCGTGGCCGGAGGAACAAGAGTGTTATTTATGAAAAGCTTTATATGAAAAGTTTATGCTGATAATATATGATGTTTTATATGTTTATGTTTTATGAAAGAAAAAAATGTATGTTTGTGGATGTTTTTATTCTTTTACAGCCCGAGGACGTGCTGTGATTTACCAGGGGGGAATGTAGCACCCTGAGGACTCGGCTGCTACAGGGGTATTACACCTCAAGCCAGAGGTGTGGTATTCCACTCCCGGGTAAGGATGGAGTGTGGAACTGAGCTCAGATAGCTGCATACACTACATACATCCCATTTCCGGGGGACAGATCGACGGTACTCCCACCAAGTTATGTGCAGGTACGATAGTGTCTGTCCCTGGCTGGAGTGGGAGGGGGGTGGAACATCCCAGTAGTGTAGGGGCAGATAGGGGGAGCAGTCTGGGTAAGGCTAGGAGCTCATTGGGTGCTGGTCACCTGAGCTCACACATAGAGGGAGTATATAAGGTGGGCACCATCTTAGATCAGGGTCAGTCTTTTGTAGAGTGAGTCAGTCTTTGTGGAGTCAGAGGAGCAGAGCGGAGAGGCTCAGCCAGAAGGGCTGACAGGGAGTTGTGGTTCCGGCTGGGCCCAGCTCCAAGGCCAAGTCTGAGAGAGAGAGAGGAGTCAGAAGGACCCAGAGAGAAGAAGAAGGAACCCCAAGACCCCAGAATACAAACAGCAGGGTGAAGGGTTGGCACCCAGGGTACCGGATCCCAAGCTGGCAGAGAGAAAAGCACACCTTAGCCAGGAACCGGAGGTCGTGGGCAGGATCTGCCACGACCCTCACTAAATCCACTAGGAAAGCATACCAAGTATAGGGTCAGGGAACCCAGAAGAGGTGTACCCACCAAGAGACCCGAGGGAGCCGGACATAAGTGGATCCCTAGTGAGAACGGCCAGAAGAGAGGGAAAGTCAGACAGGAGCTCAGGACCACGCTCCAGAATTGCTTGGGGGTTGGCCGAGTCCAGGACCTGGTGGACGCAGCACGGCTCGGGTGGTCGCTTCAGGCCAGAGTGACCATAAGAACACCCGTAAGTAAAAACCCCTGAACTGCACAGCCCGACTCTGGGTCTTCTTGCTTAGCTCTCCTGCACCTTCACAACCACCATCCTCTACATCTGACCCCCTGAGGCTATACCCCTCCCGTTGGGGGTTATACTACCACAGCTGCACACATACCACCAGCCTCAGCGGACCCTTCGGCAGCGGCGGCCTTTTGACCGCAAATCAACGGGTGGCGTAGTCGACACTAAAGAACATTTAACAACATCTGTAAAGACTGCCACACACTGAGTTTGACACCCTGGGCACGGACCGGGTCGCCGCCACTCGGAGACTACAACCCACATCTGATCCGGTTCCGGGTATCCCCAAACAGCACTGGCCCAGGGGGCGCGTCACATGCGCCATCCTGTCGACCTCCTCTATCCACTTCACACAAGCAGAAACGGCTCCAGTGGGCCAAACATTACATGAAGACTGATTTCAAAACTGTTTTGTTCATGGATGAGTGCCATGCAGCGCTCGATGGTCCAGATGGATGGAGTGGAGGATGGCTGGTTGATGGACACCCCACGCAAACACGGCTACAGTGCCAACAAGGTGGAGGTGGAGTAATGTTTTGGGCTGGAATCATGGGGAGAGAGATTGTCGGCCCCTTTAGGATCCCTGAAGGCGCTAAAGATGAACTCCATAATGTATGTGGATTTTCTCAAACAGCACTTCCTGCCATGGTTCAAGAAGAAGAACAGTGTATTTCACAGCAAGATCATTTTTTTGCATGATAATGCACCATCTCATGCTGCACATAAAACATCTGCATCTCTGGCTGATATGGGCATAAAAGGGGACAAACTTATGGTGTGACCCCCATGCTCCTCTGACCTCTACCCCATTCAGAACCTTTGGAGCATCATCAAAAGGAGTGTCTATGATGGCGGGAGGCAGTTCACATCTAAGCAACAGCTCTGGGAGGGTATTCTGTCCTCATGCAAAACAATTGAAGCAGAAACCATCCAAAACCTGACAAATTCAATGGACGAGAGAGTTCAGAAGCTCCTTTCGAACAAGGGGTCCTATGTGAAAATGTAACATCACCTAGAATAAAGTTTTGAGTTGAAAACTGTTTGATTTCAGTTTCTAATAACCTGCTAATGCTTATAATTTCAAAAATGACCATTTTTTTGGTCTTTATTAAAATGAAAAGGTTGATCGAAAAGTTTGGGGGATCTAAGAGTGTGGCAACCCAGTAGTCATGATTACTTCGAATTCTGACAATATGAGGGTCATGTTGCAGGTAGTGCAGCAAGAAGGCACTTATGTGTCTTGTGCATCTCGGAGCCCCAAAATTATTTTCCGGGCTAGATGCAGCTAAAAATTATTATTAATTTTAAATCTGGTGGAGCTTAGTATAGATGGCCTAATAGGATCAGTGCTGCACACTGCTACAAAGCCCGAATTATTTTCCAGTCAAGATACAGATAAACATGATTAGTAATTTTAAATCTGGTGGAGCTTATTATAGATGGCCTAATAGAATCAGTGCTGCACACTGCTACAAAACCCAAATTATTTTCCAGCCAAGATACAGATAAACATGATTAGTAATTTGAAAGCTTAAAACAGTTGGTAGGGTGATTTTAACCAATCATCAAGCTTTTACTCTCCCCAGGATGACACAGCGGTAGAAAAGTCGTTTCGGATCCATGATTTGTTCATCTTTATGAACGTGAGTCTGTCTACATTATCAGTGGAGAGCCGCGTGCGTTTATCTGTCAGCACACCACCAGCAGCGCTGAACACACGTTCAGACAGAACGCTGGCTGCGGGGCATGACAAGATCTCCAAGGCGTAAGTGGCTAGCTCCGGCCATTTATCCAGATTGGAAGCCCAAAAAGAGCAAGGGTCCAGTGACACAGTCATGGCTTCAATGTTTACTTGGAGATACTCCTGTACCATCGTCTCTAGGCGTTGACTATGTGTCAGACTTCTTGTCTCCTGTGGCCTTGCAAAGGATGGGCTAAAAAAGTGGTGAAATGATTCCGCAAAATTGATGTTACCAGCAGATACTGTGGTTCTGTTACGGTTTGAGTGCTGAACACTTGACGGTCCCACGGTTGGCAAGTTGGAACTGTGAGATTCACTACGTGCACCACTGGTGTTTTGTGGAAAAGCACATGTAAGATTCTGCAACAGTCTCTGCTGATACTCCTGCATGCGTGCATCCCTTTCTATGGCAGGAATAATTTCTGCAAATTTACTTTTGTACCGGGGATCTAACAGTGTGGCAACCCAGTAGTCAGGATTATTTCTAATTCTCACAATTCGAGGGTCATGTTGCAGGTAGTGCAGCAAGAAGGCACTCATGTGTGTTGCGCATCCAGGAGCACCAAGTCCCTGTTGTGTTGGTGGCGAGGTAACAATCATGCTTCCTTCCTCTGTCCTCTCCCCCCAACCTCGCACAACAGAAATGTGATCAAGGTCTCCCTCATCTGATGAGTCTTCCATCAGTTTGTCCTCCACTTCTTCCTGGGCTCCTGCACCTTCCTCACTAGTTTGGCTGCTACCATGTGCCCTGGTAAAACCATCTCCCCCACCCTCACATGCCTGCCGCCTTGGTGCTGCCGACCGTCTGGACCTTGCAGATGTTAGCCCTTCCGCATACAACTCCTCCTCCTCTACTTCCTCCACCTCCTCTTGTGCCACCACCTGACTCCGAATTCTGTTTAACATGTGCTCCAGCATGTAAATCACCGGAATAGTCATGCTGATAATGGCATCGTCAGCACTAAACATCTTCGTCGCCATTTCAAAACTGTGCAGAAGGGTGCATAGGTCCCTGATCTGAGACCACACCTCCAGCGTGATTTGCCCCACCTCTGGATCTCGTTGGCCCAGGCTATACGTCAGAACGTATTGCACCAGGGCTTGTTGGTGCTGCAACAGTCGCTGCAACATGTGCAGAGTTGAATTCCACCAGGTAGGCACATCGCATTTTAGCCGGTGAAGTGGCAGGCCCAACGACTTCTGTAGAGATGTAAGTCGCTGAGCTGCGGGATGCGAACGGCGGAAGTGAGCACACAGCGACCGTGCCCTCTGCAGAAGGCCATCTAGTCTGGGATAGTGGGCTAAAAATTGCTGGACAACCAGGTTCAACACGTGAGCCATACAAGGCACGTGTGTGACATTGCCCCGGCGAAGGGCCGCACCCAGGTTTGCAGCATTGTCGCACACGGCCTTCCCTGGTTTCAGGTCCAGTGGAGACAACCATTCATGAAATTGGTTCTCCAGAGCTGACCACAACTCCTCAGCTGTGTGACTCACATTTCCCAGACATTTCAAAGTAAAAACCGCCTGATGACGTTGAGCCCTACTGCCAGCATAGTAAGGAGGTGTGCAGGATCCCTTCTGCGCAGTTAGAAAGCTTGTGGCATGACCAGACAGGCTTTGGGTGCAGGTGGAAGACCGAGAGGAGGCAGAAGCAGTGGAGGAACTTTGACATAAAGAGGATTGACGCACAACTCGTGGGGACGGCAAGACTTGGACAGCAGCCCCTTGTCCTGCTGTCACCATAGTTACCCAGTGCCCAGTCAGCGACATGTAACGCCCCTGTCCATGCCTACTGGTCCAAGTGTCTGTGGTGAAATGCACCCTGTCACACACAGAGTTTCTCAAAGAAGTGGTGATGTTGTGTGCGACATGCTGGTGGAGCGCAGGCACACCTTTCTTTGAGAAGTAGTGCCGACTGGGCATCTGGTACTGGGGCACTGCGACGGACATAAGGTCTCGAAAATCCTCTGTGTCCACCAGGCGGAAAGGCAGCATTTCTGTAGCCAAGAGCTTGCAGATGGTGAAATTCAACCTCTTAGCTTTCTCATGGCTAGGAGGAAATGGTCTATTACTTGTCCACATCTGAGGGACCGAGGGCTGGCTATAGTGCTTAGACGGGGTTGAGTAGGGTGTCCCCGGCAAACTGCCGGTCTGTGAGGAAGATGCAGGCGGACATGTTAGGTTGCCTTGATCCAAAGGTGGTGCTATTGATGTCGGACAGCGCTCAACACCAGCTGGTGTTACCACCTCCAAAGAAAATGATGACCTGCCAATCACGCTGGCTGTTGCGGGTAAAGAGGTGGCAGGTCTGCGCCCCAAAACAGGTGTGACTGCTGTCCCCCCAGTCACAGAGGATGAAGAGGCCGCGGATGCACAAGATATGGCAGACGGTGGTTGGCCCGGCCGGCTAGGCCGCATTGTAGCACACTGAGCTTCCCACTGCAACTTATGCTTCATGTCCATGTGCCGGTTCATGCATGAAGTACTCAAACTATGTATTTTTTGGCCTCTACTTAGCTTTTGCTGACAAATGTTACAGATAACACGAGTTGGGTCATCTTTATCGATCTGAAAAAATGCCCAGGCTATGCAAGGCTTAGCACCCATGCGACCTGAAGAGCCACCACGACTTGTGGTGAGAGGCAGAGTTGTGTTTGAGGATGCAGTTGTTGACATGCTTCCAGTACTACGTCTCTGTCCAGGAAGGCGCAACCTGACCTCGTCGTCATTAGCATCTTCCTCCACCTCCTCTGCTGACCTCATCTCTTGGCTGACTGTGGGTTGACAGTAAGTGGGATCTCCAACCTCATCATCATCACCCTGTGCGTTATCACACCCGTCGTCCTCAGAGCCAACCTGTTCCTGCCCTGACAAAAAACTAAAGTTGTCGCTCCAATCAGGTATTTGAGTCTCATCATCGTCTTCCTCATTGTCTCCACCAACAGGAGTTACAGTTTGGGAACGAGGGTCTTCATTATGGTCAGAACCTTCTGCGTCTGGTCCTGGATCCGACTCATAAAGATTCTGGGCATCAGTGCAGATCATTTCCTCGTCTGGATTCACAGAAGCGCTGGAGTCGACCTCTGATTCCCAGGCTATAGTATGAGTAAACAGCTCTGCAGACTCAACCATCTGTTCTACCTCATACTCAGTCGGGCAGCTGGAGATTTGGGAGCTGTGAGGAAGCAAGTGCGATTGGGGTGACACCTTTGAGGACTGGAGTATTTGTGATGTTGAAGTTGATGTGGAGGAGAGCCCACTTAAAGGAGCACTTGATATCCGTTGAAGCACCTGCTGTTTTTGTGCCTCATCTGGAATTTGTAGCGATTGGCGTGGCCTTAAGAAAGGGATCTTATCACATTGTCCGCTAAAAGAAGTAGACATTTTAGTTTGGCTGGAAGATGGTCTTTCTTCTGCAGATGTTACTGTTGCTTTAACACCTACCCCACGGACACAACCTTTTTTCCCCTTCCCAACACGCCTATTCCCCTTTCCACCAGCAGCAGGCCTTTTTCCACTCATTTTGGTGGTTAACTAATTCACAACTCTGGAGTTGTTTGCACAAAAAAACAATGGATGGGAACCGAGCAGAGCTGAGTGGCCAAACTGTGGTATTAGGCCAAAACTATTGGCTGGGTTAGATGCAGAAAAAAATTATATTCAATTTGCAACCTGATGGAGGTCAGTATAGATGGACTAATAGAACAAGTCCCACACACAGCTAGAAGCCCAAATATTTTTTCAGAGGTAGATGCAGAAAAAAATTGTATTCAGTTTGCAATCTGATGGAGGTCTGTATAGATGGACTAATAGAACAAGTACCACACACAGCAAGAAGCCCAATATTTTTTCAGAGGTAGATGCAGAAAAAAAATATATTCAGTTTGCAACCTGATGGAGGTCAGTATAGATGGACTAATAGAGAAAGTCCCACACACTGCTAGAAGGCCAAATATTTTTTCAGAGCTAGATGCAGATATAAATTATTTTTAATTTGCAACCTGATGGAGGTCAGTATAGATGGACTAATAGAGGAAGTCCCACACACTGCTAGAAGGCCAAATATTTTTTCAGAGCTAGATGCAGAAAAAAATTATATTCAGTTTGCAACCTGATGGAGGTCAGTATAGATGGACTAATAGAACAAGTCCCACACACAGCTAGAAGCCCAAATATTTTTTCAGAGGTAGATGCAGAAAAAAATTATATTCAGTTTGCAACCTGATGGAGGTCTGTATAGATGGATTAATAGAACAAGTCCCACACACAGCTAGAAGCCCAATATTTTTTCAGAGGTAGATGCAGAAAAAATATATATTCAGTTTGCAACCTGATGGAGGTCAGTATAGATGGACTAATAGAGAAAGTCCCACACACTGCTAGAAGGCCAAATATTTTTTCAGAGCTAGATGCAGACAAAAAATTATTTTTAATTTGCAACCTGATGGAGGTCAGTATAGATGGACTAATATAGAAAGTCCCACACACTGCTAGAAGGCCAAATAATTTTTCAGAGCTAGATGCAGTCAAAAAAATATTTTTAATTTGCAACCTGATGGAGGTCAGTATAGATGGACTAATAGAGAAAGTCCCACACACTGCTAGAAGGCCAAATATTTTTTCAGAGCTAGATGCAGATAAAAATTATTTTTAATTTGCAACCTGATGGAGGTCAGTATGGATGGACTAATAGAGAAAGTCTCACACACTGCTATAAGGCCAAATATTTTTTCAGAGCTAGATGCAGAAAAAAATTATATTCAGTTTGCAACCTGATGGAGGTCAGTATAGATGGACTAATAGAACAAGTCCCACACACAGCTAGAAGCCCAAATATTTTTTCAGAGGTAGATGCAGAAAAAAATTATATTCAGTTTGCAATCTGATGGAGGTCTGTATAGATGGACTAATAGAACAAGTCCCACACACAGCAAGAAGCCCAATATTTTTTCAGAGGTAGATGCAGAAAAAAAATATATTCAGTTTGCAACCTGATGGAGGTCAGTATAGATGGACTAATAGAGAAAGTCCCACACACTGCTAGAAGGCCAAATATTTTTTTAGAGCTAGATGCAGATATAAATTATTTTTAATTTGCAACCTGATGGAGGTCAGTATAGATGGACTAATAGAGGAAGTCCCACACACTGCTAGAAGGCCAAATATTTTTTCAGAGCTAGATGCAGAAAAAAATTATATTCAGTTTGCAACCTGATGGAGGTCAGTATAGATGGACTAATAGAACAAGTCCCACACACAGCTAGAAGCCCAAATATTTTTTCAGAGTTAGATGCAGAAAAAAATTATATTCAGTTTGCAACCTGATGGAGGTCTGTATAGATGGATTAATAGAACAAGTCCCACACACAGCTAGAAGCCCAATATTTTTTCAGAGGTAGATGCAGAAAAAAAATATATTCAGTTTGCAACCTGATGGAGGTCAGTATAGATGGACTAATAGAGAAAGTCCCACACACTGCTAGAAGGCCAAATATTTTTTCAGAGCTAGATGCAGACAAAAAATTATTTTTAATTTGCAACCTGATGGAGGTCAGTATAGATGGACTAATATAGAAAGTCCCACACACTGCTAGAAGGCCAAATATTTTTTCAGAGCTAGATGCAGTCAAAAAATTATTTTTAATTTGCAACCTGATGGAGGTCAGTATAGATGGACTAATAGAGAAAGTCCCACACACTGCTAGAAGGCCAAATATTTTTTCAGAGCTAGATGCAGACAAAAATTATTTTTAATTTGCAACCTGATGGAGGTCAGTTTAGATGGACTAATAGAGAAAGTCTCACACACTGCTAGAAGGCCAAATATTTTTTCAGAGCTAGATGCAGAAAAAAATTATACTCAGTTTGCAACCTGATGGAGGTCAGTATAGATGGACTAATAGAACAAGTCCCACACACAGCTAGAAGCCCAAATATTTTTTCAGAGGTACATGCAGATAAAAATTATTTTTAGTTTGCAACCTGATGGAGGTCTGTATAGATGGATTAATAGAACAAGTCCCACACACAGCTAGAAGCCCAAATATTTTTTCAGAGGTAGATGCAGAAAAAAATTATATTCAGTTTGCAATCTGATGGAGGTCTGTATAGATGGACTAATAGAACAAGTCCCACACACAGCAAGAAGCCCAATATTTTTTCAGAGGTAGATGCAGAAAAAAAATATATTCAGTTTGCAACCTGATGGAGGTCAGTATAGATGGACTAATAGAGAAAGTCCCACACACTGCTAGAAGGCCAAATATTTTTTCAGAGCTAGATGCAGATATAAATTATTTTTAATTTGCAACCTGATGGAGGTCAGTATAGATGGACTAATAGAATGATGCTATGCCCAAAAGATTTTACTTCACTAGGTGCAGTAAAAAAATTGGTATTCTATACACAGGTGGTATATCTTGCAACACAGATAGGCTACTCCACTAACTAACACACTCTGCAATAGGCCAAAAAGGATTAGCTTTGCTAGATTCAGCCAAATGCTGTGAAAAAAACTTGCACAGCACTGGCACAGACCTGCCTGGCAAAAACTGATAGGAACTGATGTAACCTAGTCCTGAACAGGACTGCAATTACAATTAGTCTTTACTCCCACAATCTATCTATTTAAGAGCACAGACCTGCCTGATAAAAGTCGTAGGAAATGCTGTAACCTAGTCCTTAAAAGGACTGCAATCACAACTATTCCCTACTCCCAAGCTATCTGTAGATTTGTGCGAAAATTGGCTTGAAATTAACAAGGTATAGCGCACACAGCAACAGCGGTGCCGTCTAACACGCAGCTGCAGCAGTGAGAAAATGGTGGCGACGGGGAAAATGGCTTGGTCTTATAGGGCAAGGACATGTGACATACACTGCCAATGACACATGCCCTTGCTTGTGTGAAAAAAAGCACTTCGCTCCGTGTGTGCGCTGCTGATAGGCTGACAGATTGCACCTCCCCACTGTAAATGCGGGAAAGAGAAAAAAAAATTGAAATCTTCATTATTCCTGCAGAGATCCATCCCCTGCCCCTCCCCCCACCCCGCTGTACACTCAAACTGCGTATTAACATTAATTTTCATCATTACTGAGAAAAAATCCAGTTATGATTTTGGTGCACGAACAGTTATCGAACATAACCTCGAACAGCCGAATTTTTCTCAAATCATTCGTGTTCGCCGAACGGCTCGAACACCGCCCAAAACAGCTCGAATTTGAGATTGGCGAACAGTTCGAGTCGAACAACGCTCATCTCTAATCAGGATTCCCCACATTTTCAAAAATTAGTGGCAGAAACCAGCAAAGTGGCATCAGTTTCACCAGAGTAGAAGTACTTTAATGGAGACCGAAACCTCTTCCACTACCGCCAACCCAATAGATGGAGACACAATCAGGACTATTCACATTTAAAAAAATGAGGGCCTAAAACCACCAAAGTGGCATCAATTTCACTACAGTAGAAGTAGTATAATGGGGACTAACACCGCTTCCACTAAAGCCAACCATATAGATGGAGACCCAATAAGAGTGTTCACATTTTAATAAATTAGGGCCTAAAACCACCAAAGTGGCATCAATTTCACTAGAGTAGAAGTAGTATAATGGGGACCGACACCTCTTCCTCTACAGCCAACCGAGTAGATGGAGTCACACTCAGAACTGTTCACATTTAAGAAAATTAGGGCCTAAGACCACCATTTCCGTGGCCAACAGATTGGAGATCGTGGAGTTCAATCCCTTAGCTTTGTCATGTGTAGGAGGAAATAATCTTTTACGTAACGACAACTGTGGGACCGAGGGCTGACTGCAGTGCTGAGAGAGGGCGGAGTACGGTGAAATGAACAAACTGTTGGATCATGAGTGAGGTGCAGGCGGAGATGTTACGGTTAGTGATGGGTGAGCACTAAAATGCTCGGGTGCTCAATGCTCAGGTCAAGCAAATTGGAATGCTCGGGTGCTCGACCCAAGCAACGAGCCCAATGTAAGTCTATGGGAAACTCGAGCATTATTTAGGCTGCTCCCACCGGCGGTCTGCAGAGGGCCTAAAAATTGCCAAAATCGATGGGAACAGTGCTCAAATGACATGGGAACAGCATGGGGAAGACCCCTGGAAGCATTTCTGATTCCCAGGTCACTGCTGTCAACAACGTTGTCAGAGGTATTATGCCACTTTTACGGACTCTCAATAAAACATACAAAAATGAAACCAGAATGGATTTTCCTGGGAAATATGTTAAGGAACATCCTTTCCAGGGTAATGACTTGTATACAAGGCAAAATAAATATACAAAAACAAAAATGCTCCTCCACACCTTGGGCTATGCTCACATGTAGCGTTTTTGATGTGTTTTTCCACTTTTACATTGCTTTCAACCAAGACAAATACATTCACTGGTAAATGTCATTTTAGGATTTTACAACCTTATTTGGCCATGTGGTGTGTGACATATCATCAGACACATCTTTTTTCATTTATGATGGAGGGACTCTGAAAGTCACAAAGCCTATTCTTAAAGGGCCAGCAGTCGGCCCTCGCTATTGTTAGAGAGCCATCAGCCGGCTATGCATTTTTGTTCATATTATTAACGAGTGGGTCTCCTATACTGTTATTGCATATGCAGTGACTGCAAGGGCTGCCAAAAATTTGCAGGCACTCCAATGCCCCTTGAAAGAGACGTAGAGGTCGGAGAGCCTCAAAAACAATGTTCCCATTATTGGGAAGTGGGTCTCCCATAGTGTTTGCCTATGCAGTGAAGGCAAAAGCTGCCAAAAATTTGGAGGCACTCCAATGCCCCTTGCAAGACATGTAGAGGAGGTGATATGGTAGATATGGTGGTGAATGATATGGTGATGGAGGATGAGGAGAAGGAGGAGGACAAGAGCAAATAGACAATATCAGAAAGCGTATACCCATGTGTAGGTGTGAAAAGGTGCATGCGAATAGACTTCCCAAAAAAAGACACTGGATTTGAGTTTATGTTACTCTACTATCATTCAGTGGTGTTGAAAAGTCTGGCCCAATCCAGCCCTTGTTCATTTTTATAAGAGTCAGCCTGTCAGCATTTTCAGTTGACAGGCGGATGCGCCTATGAGTTATAATTCCACTGGCGGCACTAAAAACCCGCTCTGATAAAATGATAGCGGCAGGGCAGGCCTGGACCTCCAAGGCATAGAGAGCCAGTTCATTCCACATGTTCAGCTTGGATACCCAGTAATTATAAGGCACAGAGGAATCACGGAGGACGTTGGTACGGTCGCAAGAAACTCCCTCACCATCTTGCCAAACTTTGCACTCCTTATGAGAGTACCCTGTGCCTCAGGGCCTGTAAGATGGGAGGGTCTGAGAAAACTGTCCCAGGACTTTGACAGTGGTCCCCTGCCTCTGCTGGATTGGAGTTGTATCTCTCTCGCCTGTACTCCTTGGTTGTCCAACGAACTGTGACCTTTGCCGCCAGCGTTTTCAGAAGGGCCTTCTGATACTGCCCCATTTTAGTAGACCTGTCCGCCTCGGGAATAAGAGATAGAAAGTTCTCTTTGCAGCGTGGTTCTATAAGTGTCACCAACCAGCAATGACTGTCACCCAAAATTTTGAGAACATGAGGGTCATGGGAAAGGCAGTGTAATATAAACTCAGCCATGCGTGCCAGACTGCTAACAGGCAAGACTTCTGTGTCCTCACCAAGAGGACGACTGACCATGCTCTCCTCCTCCTCCTCCATGTCCTCAGACCATCCACGCTGATTTGACGGTATGACAGTTGTGCAGGTAGCACCGTCTATAGCACATGAAACTAACTCCTCCTCCTATTCCTCATTATCACCCAATCCACATTGGTATGAGATGAAGCTGGGCTGTGTGTAATCACTCTGTATGGTTCCTTGCTCCATATCATCATGTTCTGCCTGCAATGCATCCTCTTTTGTGAGCAGAGAGCATTTCAGAAGACAGAGAAGCGGGATGGTGACACTAATTATGGCGTCATCGCCGCTCACCATCTCGGTAGAGTCCTCAAAGTTTTGGAGGATGGTACATATGACTCGCCCCCTGGGCCGTGGGGGGCACTCGGGACCGGACTTCAGGGCAATGCTGGGAGTAGTAGTGGCGTCCCGGTCCCGTGGCTCAGGGTGGTCAGACCAGTGGTATTCTATGATGTACTGTAGGTAATGTCCGACTACGCAACCCGTGAATTGCGGTCAATAAGAACCGCCGCTGCTGAACTGACCCCTGAGGCTGATGTTGTGAGGGCAGCAGAGTATAGTATAACTCCCCACGGGAAGAGTTTTGCCTCAGGGCAATGTAGAGCGATGATGGTGGTTGTGGTGCGGGGCGTCCCAGTACTAGTAGTGCTGTACTTGGTGAGAAAGCACAGAGACAAGGTGTTGCAGTTCAGGTTCTTTACTCACAGTTCTCATCCAGGTCACTTGTGCACAGGTAGGACCGCCTGAGCCGTGCTGCGTCCACCAGGCAGGGAGCTCGATCAACCCCCAGGCAATTCCGGAGTGTGGCACAGGACTCCCTTCTATCCTTTCATCAGCCGTGCCCCACCAGTGACACCACTTCTGTCTAGCTGCCTCGGATCTTCTCCTGGGAGGGCTGGGTGCCAACTCCTCTGACCCTATGTGGTGTGCCTTCCTAGTAGGTGTAGTGAGGGGGCACACCAGTAAATGATCACGACCACCGGTTCTTGGCTAAGGATTAGTCACCTCCACCAACTTGGGTTCCGGTACCCTGTTCTGCCAACCCGTCACCCGCAATCTCCTGGGTCCTTATGGTTCCTTCTGCCTTCGTGTCTCTGAGTCTCTCCTGGTGTTCTGCTCCTTCTTACTTTCCTTTCTGTTCTCTTCTCTTCTCTCAGGCCCCGGCCTCTACTCTAGGCCTGGCCCTGGAGCAGAGCTCCTGCAGAGCCTCTGCCCCCTGTCACCTCTCCTCACAGACTGCACTTCTTCTCTCAACAACCACCCTGATCTAAGATGGTGCCCACCTTTTATACCTCCCTCTCAGTGTATGAGCCCAGGTGACCTGCAACCAATGGGCTCCTACCTATGCCCAGAAACCAGCCCCTATCTGCTCCCACATCACTAGGTTCCCCCCTTCCCCACTCCAGGCAGGGAACAAGGTCACTCGTGCCTGCATTTATATTAATGGGAGCACCATCGAGCTGTCCCCCCCCCTGAATGAGGAGTGTAATGTGTGCAGCTACCTGAGCCCTGGTCCACACTCCATCCTTAGCCGGAAGTGGAATATCACACCACTGGCAGAGGTGCAATACACCTGTAGCGGCTGAACCCTCGGGGCGCTACATTCCCCTCTGTTAAACCACAGCACGTCATCGGGCTGGAAAAGAGTAAAAACAGTTAATTGTACAAGACATGCAAAAACATTTTTACCACTGTTGTCAGGTAAAGCCCCTTTATGGGAAAACACTTTTCTCCCTGGTTACATCTTCACAAAACATTTGGCCAATGCCTCCGGAACTCTTTTATAAAACACTGTACAAAGCTTTTGCATTATTATCTATCAGCATATAAAACTTTTCAAACATTTTCAAGTAAAACATATTCTTGTGTACTGGCCGTGGTGCAACTTGCGACCAGGTGTTCTTTTTCTTCTGAAGGGTGCAACAACTTCTTTTGAGGTAGATGTTGCAGTTCTTTTATAAAACCAGTAGGGGGCGCCTTAAAAAGCGCAACTATATACAGTTACGGCCGCTCTCAGTCCTCGGCCAGTTGGGGAGGGGGATGGCTGTTCTCAGTCCCCAGCCAGATAAGTGATATAGGGGGCAACTTTCAAACAGTCAACATCAGTTTTTTATCAGTCCCAACGGGGACCACGCTCTAAGCGGGAAGAGTCCCTTAAACAGTTCTTATACCCTGATGGGTAACTATTTGCATAGGCACAATTTCTCCTTCTTACTACTGACGGTGTCCTCCGTATGCGCCTTGTTCCTCTGGGTAATCTTCAGGCCCGTCCGGACCCTCTTGTCTCTCTCCGTAGTAGCATTGCAGCTCCTCCTCTGCGAGACGGTGGACGCGGAGGGCGTACAATCCCTTTGCGCCCTTGTGCCGGGTGTAGGTGACCACGTCATCAGGGTACAGATCTCGTCCGCGATGTCCCTCTGGCAGGTGGCTCTCGACGTCCCTTCGGGTCACAAAGACGTCGTCTGTGGTTTCAGGATCTCTGATGAAGCCCCAGCCGTGCTCCATTTGAAATTTCACCACGGTCCCGGTGGCTCGGGGACCGCGGGCGGCTTGGGGGTCCTGTCGGGCTCTCCTCTTTTGCTCTGCACTCTGTGCTTGGAGCTGCTCCTCCCTGATACGCCGCTCCCGTCGCTCCCTCTCAAATGTCGCCAATTGCTGGCAGCAGGCCTCCAGTCGACGGGCTGCGTCCGCCCGGGTTTCCTGGGTGAACCCCATCAGGTTTTCTCCAGTGGGGTCCCACTCGAACTGGGCGTCCTCCAGTGGGGGAAGGGTTATTTTTCTGGGCTCCGGAGCCGGTATCAGGGGTTCACGCGGGGGCTGGTCTCTCCATGGGCGGCTGCTGGTCAGGTCAGCCGGCCATACCAGGGGCAGTCCATCCGGACCGGTGTGCTGGGCGAACAGATCCGTGCCCAGGGGTAGTATGGCAGGGGGCCCCAGTCGGGGAGCAGCACCCGGGGGCACTTGGCCTTGCGACCAGGCCGGTGGTCTTCCAATCGTGCCCGGGAGTGGCGAAGTCAAGGAAGGAGGCGCTGGTGAGGCAGTGGCGCCCGGGTGCACTAGGCCTTGCGACCAGGCCTGTGACATCTGTCTTTCGACCGCGCCCGAGGTTAAAGGGCACGGCGCGGGGCGTAGCCGCGGCTCTTGCCGCCTGAGGCCTAGCCGGGAGTAGCGGAGGTGAGGTGGCAGGTACGGTTCCCGGGGCTTCGGGCCCTGCAACGGGAGGCGGGGGCAGGCTTGCGGCCTCAGGGCTTGGGGTGATGATGTCCCCGTTACCTGCTTCCGTCTTTGTGGCCTCCTCCATGGCGTCGTCCTCGGCCAACGGTCCACCGTCACCGCCCTCGGAGGCAGGCGTGCTGCTCGGCCCTGGTGACGCCTCCTGCTGGTGGGTTACAGGCTGCCGGGCCAACTCCTCCTTCCACCCGGCAAACACATCCCGCTGCGCCCGAACCATCCTCCGGTCCAAATCCTCCAGCGCAGCTCGCGCACACTCCGGGTCCCTGGGGAGCTGTGCCAGCAATTCTGTTAAGCTGCATGGCAGTTCAGCCTGCAACAGGCTATGGGCCAAGGTGCTGGCAGTGTTCGGTGCTCCTTCCATTCCCGGGTGCGGTCTGTCCAGACTGATCCAGACCGCACCCTGCCCCACAGTTTTCTTCTCTGTCCGCCCCCATTGGGGGTGGTCTCGGGGCCATCTGCCGACAATCACCTTCAGGGGCAGCCCCCCCCACGTTGATGGACATTTCCACAGCCGCACTCATGGCTGGTGGGGGCGGGCTCCTTCTTTGGCGCCATTCTGGGACCTGGCCCAAGATGGGAGGTGGCTTCCTGTTTTCTTTTGGCGCGCACATAATGGCGTCCGTTCTGCTGGGGCGGGCGCCACCTTCAACACAGTCAACTTTCAATAAAACAGTCTCTTTCTCTTCAGGTGCGCAATACCCGTTTGTGGCGGGTTGGTCACAATCCTGCCGACTACACCAAAAGCTGACTCGCCCCCTGGGCCGTGGGGGGCACTCGGGACCGGACTTCAGGGCAATGCTGGGAGTAGTAGTGGCGTCCCGGTCCCGTGGCTCAGGGTGGTCAGACCAGTGGTAGTCTATGATGTACTGTAGGTAATGTCCGACTACACCACCCGTGGATTGCGGTCAATAAGAACCGCCGCTGCTGAACCGACCCCTGAGGCTGATGTTGTGAGGGCAGCAGAGTGTAGTATAACTCCCCACGGGAAGAGTTTTGCCTCCAGGCAATGTAGGGCGATGATGGTGGTTGTGGTGCGGGGCGTCCCAGTACTAGTAGTGCTGTACTCGGTGAGAAAGCACAGAGACAAGGTGTTGCAGTTCAGGTTCTTTACTCACAGTTCTCATCCAGGTCACTTGTGCACAGGTAGGACCGCCTGAGCCGTGCTGCGTCCACCAGGCAGGGGGCTCGATCAACCCCCAGGCAATTCCGGAGTGTGGCACAGGACTCCCTTCTATCCTTTCGTCAGCCGTGCCCCACCAGTGACACCACTTCTGTCCAGCTGCCTCGGGTCTTCTCCTGGGAGGGCTGGGTGCCCACTCCCCTGAACCTATGTGGTGTGCCTTCCTAGTAGGTGTAGTGAGGGGTTGCACCAGTAAATGATCACGACCACCGGTTCTTGGCTAAGGATTAGTCACCTCCACCAACTTGGGATCCGGTACCCTGTTCTGCCAACCCGTCACCCGCAATCTCCTGGGTCCTTAGGGTTCCTTCTGCCTTCGTGTCTCTGGGTCTCTCCTAGTGCTCTGTTCCTTCTTACTTTCCTTTCCTTTCTGTTCTCTTCTCTTCTCTCAGGCCCCGACCTCTACTCTAGGCCTGGCCCTGGAGCAGAGCTCCTGCAGAGCCTCTGCCCCCTGTCACCTCTCCTCACAGACTGCACTTCTTCTCTCAACAACCACCCTGATCTAAGATGGTGCCCACCTTTTATACCTCCCTCTCAGTGTATAAGCCCAGGTGACTTGCAACCAATGGGCTCCTACCTATGCCCAGAAACCAGCCCCTATCTGCTCCCACATCACTAGATTCCCCCCCTCCCCACTCCAGGCAGGGAACAAGGTCACTCGTGCCTGCATTTATATTAATGGGAGCACCATCGAGCTGTCCCACCCCCCTGAATGAGGAGTGTAATGTGTGCAGCTACCTGAGCTCTGGTCCACACTCCATCCTTACCCGGAAGTGGAATATCACACCTCTGGCAGAGGTGCAATACCCCTGTAGCGGCTGAACCCTCGGGGCGCTACACATATGTCTGACATCCATGTCCACTCCTGAGGTCTGTGTGGAGTCAGAGCTGAATACCGATGGCTTTGTTGATGCTGGTATTCAACAATTGCCCTCTTCTACTCACAAATCCTTCTCAACATCTGCAATGTAGAGTTCCAACGCATGGGGACTAGAGATGAGCGGTGTTCGAATCGAACTGTTCGCCAATTTCAAATTCGAGCTGTTTTGGGCGGTGTTCGAGCCGTTCGACGAACCCGAACGATTTGAAAAAAATCCGGCTGTTTGAGGTTATGTTCGTTAACTGTTCGTGCGTCCAAATCGTAACTGGATTTTTTCACAGTAATGCTGATAATCAATGTTAATACACAGTTTGAGTGTACAGCGGGGCGGGGGGAGGGGCATGGGATGGATCTCTGCAGAAATAATGAAGATCTCCATTTTTTTTCTCTTTCCCGCATTTACAGTGGGGAGGTGCAGTCTGTAAGCCTATCAGCAGCGCACACACGGAGCGAAGTGCTTTTTTTCACACAAGCAAGGGCATGTGTCATTGGCTGTGTATGTCACATGTCCTTGCCCTATAAGACCCAGCCATTTTCCCCGTCGCCACCATTTTCTCACTACTGCAGCTGAGTGTTAGACGGCACTGCTGCTGCTGTAAGCGCTATATTGTGTAACTGAATTGCAAGCAAATTTTCTCTTAAATAGACAGAAAGGTTTAAGGAGTAGGGACTAGTTTGCAATTGCAGCCCTTTTGAGGGCTAGGTTACAGCAGTTCCTAGCACTTTTAGCAGGCAGGTCTGTGCTCTTAAATCGACAGATAGGTTAGGAGTAGTGACTAGTTGTAATTACAGCCCTTTTGAGGGCTAGGTTACTTCAGTTCCTATCACTTTTTGCCAGGCAGGTCTGTTTTAGTGCTGTGCAAGTGTTTTTCACAGCATTTGGCTAAATCTAGCTAAGCAAATACTTTTGGGCCTCTTGCAGTGTGTGTTAGTCAGTGGAGTAGCCTATCTGTGTTGCAAGCTACACCACCTGTGTATGTAATACTAATTTTTTACTGCACCTAGCCAAGTAAAACCTTTTGGGCCTGTAGCAGTGTGTGGTACTCCATCTTTTAGGCCATCTATACCAAGCTCCACCAGTTTTGAAATTAGTAATAATTTTTAGCTGCATCTTGCCTGGAAAATAATTTTGGGCATAGTAGTAGTGTGTGGTACTCATTGTATTAGGCCATCTATACAAAGCTCCACCAGCTTTGAAATTAATAATAATTTTTAGCTGCATCTTGCTGTAAAATAATTTTGGGCATATTAGCAGTGTGTGGTACTCATTCTATTAGGCCATCTATACTAAGCTCCACCAGCTTTGAAATTAATAATAATTTTTAGCTGCATCTTGCCTGGAAAATAATTTTGGGCATAGTAGTAGTGTGTGGTACTCATTGTATTAGGCCATCTATACCAAGCTCCACTAGCTTTGAAATTAATAATAATTTTTAGCTGCATCTTGCCTGTAAAATAATTTTGGGCATATTAGCAGTGTGTGGTCCTCATTCTATTAGGCCATCTATAATAAGCTCCACCAGCTTTCAAATTACTAATAATTTTTAGCTGCATCTTGCCTGGAAAATAATTTTGGGCATAGTAGCAGTGTGTGGTACTCACTGTATTAGGCCATCTATTCCAAGCTCCACCAGCTTTGAAATTAATAATAATTTTTAGCTGCATCTTGCCTGTAAAATAATGTTGGGCATATTAGCAGTTTGTGGTACTCATTCTATTAGGCCATCTATACTAAGCTCCACCAGCTTTGAAATTAATAATAATTTTTAGCTGCATCTTGCTTGTAAAATAATTTTGGGCATATTAGCAGTGTGTGGTACTCATTCTATTAGGTCATCTATACTAAGCTCCACCAGCTGTGAAATTAATAATAATTTTTAGCTGCATCTTGCCTGAAAAATAATTTTGGGAATAGCAGTAGTGTGTGGTACTCATTGTATTAGGCCATCTATACCAAGCTCCACCAGCTTTGAAATTAATAATAATTTTTAGCCGCATCTTGCCAGTAAAATTATTTTGGGCATATTAGCAGTGTGTGGTACTCATTGTATTAGGCCATCTATTCCAAGCTCCACCAGCTTTGAAATTAATAATAATTTTTAGCTGCATCTTGCCTGGAAAATAATTTTGGGCATAGTAGTAGTGTGTGGTATTCATTGTATTAGGCCATCTATATCAAGCTCCACCAGCTTTGAAATTAATAATAATTTTTAGCTGCATCTTGCCTGTAAAATAATTTTGGGCATATTAGCAGTGTGTGGTACTCATTCTATTAGGCCATCTATACTAAGCTCCACCAGCTTTCAAATTACTAATGATTTTTAGCTGCATCTTGCCTGGAAAATAATTTTGGGCATAGTAGCAGTGTGTGGTACTCATTGTATTAGGCCATCTATACCAAGCTCCACCAGCTTTGAAATTAATAATAATTTTTAGCTGCATCTAGCCCGGAATATAATTTTACTTCCCAATAGTGGTAGCAATAAAAATATGGGGCGCGCGCCTGGCTAACAAAAATATATTCTTCTTAACAAAAAACACCAGCCTAGCATACTGCATTAATAAGATGGCATCATCGTCTCTCCCAGTGCTTGGCCTACTACGCCGGCTAGCATTCTTGTGCCTAAAACACAATGCATGGGTCCACGCTAGCCACAATGCTGAGGGGTCTAAAGCTGCTGCTAACGCTTTACCACAATTCAATTGGCAGATTTTCACAGAGCTCCTCCCCAACGCCCACCCATCGGGCCACAGTTGTCCACCCTCCCTATGGGATCTAGTGGCAAATAGTTGATGCCATTAATCAGAGCGTCAGTTGCCCCGTCGACGTGGTAAGCATACGGTAAGGCATGGGAAGAGTGGACACGACTAGTAGCAGGCAGACGGGTTGACCAATGTGAACAAGCCAGATTACAAGTCACCATACAATTTCTCCACCAGCTAATGATGAGGGGCATATCAGGGGCGTCAGGGCAGCGGTGTCTGACCGGAGTAGCATTTCACTTCCAACTACTGAATTGGGGAGATGTGACAAAGAGATTCATCATCAGACAATCCATAAAAGGGTGGTAAAAGGGGTCAGCCAAGTCAGGAGTGTAGACGTCCCGTTCCGTGTCACTAAAACTGATTTCTCACATCATATCCCTAACACCTTTAACATGACACTCAGAATTTGAAGCAACAGTACTGTCTACTGCATTTTCGATCACCTTCTTCGGGGCGCTATGCATAAGCAAATTAGTCCCT
The DNA here is from genome assembly GCF_046119375.1 of Phyllobates terribilis. Classification (NCBI taxonomy): domain Eukaryota; kingdom Metazoa; phylum Chordata; class Amphibia; order Anura; family Dendrobatidae; genus Phyllobates; species Phyllobates terribilis. Next base: position 594,211,318 of record NW_027362765.1, on the reverse strand, counting down.
CAATCCAAAATTACCACCAGTGGAGGCTTATTGCACCAGGATGTAGTCATAGCCAATAATGCAATATGTCTACGCATACGCCAATCAAAAACGGTTCCAGCGGGCAGGGGCACTTGGGTACTTCTACAACCCACAAACGGTACACTGAGTCGGGTAATAATAGTAAAAACATATATAACCATCAGATCACAAAGTAATTTCTTCCTATCACACATTGATGGAACGCCATTATCAAGATACCAGTTCCAAGCTACAGTTATATGAAAAACTTTGGGCACACCTATTAATCTTAAGCTTAATGTTTTTTAAAAATTGGTGTTTTTGCAACAGCTATTTCAGTTTGATATATGTAATAACTGTTGGACACAGTAATGTTTCTGCCTTGAAATGAGGTTTATTGTACTAACAGAAAATGTGCAATTTGCATTCAAACAAAATTTGACAGGTGCATAAGTATGGGCACCCTTATCATTTTCTTGTTTTAAATACTCCTACCTACTTTTTACTGACGTACTAAAGCACTTTTTTTTGGTTTTGTAACCTCATTGAGCTTTGAACTTCATAGCCAGGTGTATGCAATCATGAGAAAAGCTGCTTAAAGTGGCCACTTGCAAGTTGTTCTCCTGTTTGAATCTCCTCTGAAGAGTTGCATCATGGGCTCCTCAAAACAACTGTCAAATGATCTGAAAACAAAGATTATTCAACATAGTTGTTCAGGGGAAGGATACAAAAAGCTGTCTCAGAGATTTAACCTGTCAGTTTCCACTGTGAGGAACATAGTAAGGAAATGGAAGAACAGAGGGACAGATCTTGTTAAGGCCAGAAGTGGCAGGCCAAGAAAAACATCAGAAAGGCAGAGAAGAAGAATGGTGAGATCAGTCAAGGACAATCCTCAGACCACCTCCAGAGAGCAGCAGCATCAACTTGCTGCAGATGGTGTCACTGTTAGAGATGAGCGGTGTTCGACTAGAACTGTTCGTCAATCTCAAATTCGAGCTGTTTTGGGCGGTGTTCGAGTTGATCGACGAACCCGAACAATTTGCAAAAAATTTGGCTGTTCGAGGTTATGTTCGATAACTGTTCGTGCACCAAAAGCGTGTCCTGCATGTCTGGTGCTATTTAGAGCACCAATCATGCAGGGATTGTCTGCCACTCATTGTAATGCCACAGCCATGGTGGTTGTGGCATTACAGTGATTGCCCAAATCGATGGGAACAGTGCTCACAATGAAACATGAAAAGCCGGCAATTCATCAGCGGCAAACACCGGTACCCGACAATTTAGAACAGAAAGAATAGAGAATCACACATAGATTAGATAGATAGAAACATGTAAGTCACATATATATGAAGTACAGTGACAGTGTTGCTTACTGTACTTGTCATTTAGTGTAAAGGATTTATTAAAAAAAATAATAGTGTTTTCATGCACCGTCTCTTTAAGAAAGCCGGCCGGCAATTCAGCAGCGGTACCCGACAATTTAGAATAGAAGGAATAGAGAATCACACATAGATTAGATAGATAGAAACATGTCAGTCACATATATATGAAGTACAGTGACAGTGTTGCTTACTGTACTTGTCATTTAGTGTAAAGGATTTATTTAAAAAAATAATAGTGTTTTCATGCACCGTCTCTTTAAAAAAGCCGGCCGGCAATTCAGCAGCGGTACCCGACAATTTAGAATAGAAGAAATAGAGAATCACACATAGATTAGATAGATAGAAACATGTCAGTCACATATATATATGAAGTACAGTGACAGTGTTGGTTACTGTACTTGTCATTTAGTGTTAAAATAAAGGATTTATTAAAAAAAAAATTGGCGTAGGGTTCCCCATAATTTTAGTCTCTAGCGGAGGTTAAGCAGACGGCTGGGGCAGATGTTTGAAGCCTGGGAAGGGGGTAATACCCACGGAGCTTCCCAGGCTACTAATATCAGCCCCCAGCTGAATACCTAGACTTTACTAGCTATTAAAATGGGGGACCCACCCCAAAAAATGACGTGGGGTCCCCCCTATTTAATAGCTAACAAAGGCTAGTCAGACAGCTGGGGGCTGATATTAATAGCCCAGGAAGGGTGCCATGAATATTGGCCCCCTCCCAGGCTAGAAACACCAGCCGTCAGCCGCCCCAGAAATGGCACATCCATAGGATGCGCCAATTCTGGCACTTAGTCTCGCTCTTCCCACTGCCCTGTAGCGGTGGCAGTGGGGTAATAGGGTTGGGGTTGATGTCAGCTTATAATTCCAGCTGACATCAAGCCCAGGTTAGTAATGGAGAGGCGTCTATAAGACACCCCCATTACTAACCCCATAGTCAAAGTTAAAAAAACCCCACAAACACCCAGAATAAAGTCCTTTAATTGAAATAAAGACACAATTCTTTATTGTTCTAAATTAAACCATACTTACCATCACACCCATTCCAGCTGAAGCCAACGATCTCCTGCAATAAAAGTAAAATAATAAAGCAACATCATCCTTACCTTTCCATGGTTCCCACGACAGCTTCAGCTCTGCTACATCGAGATGACAGGCTGGACCGAAGCAGAAAGCTGCCATCCAGCCTGTCATCCTGCAGACACTGAGAAGCGCAGGCATGCTTGCGCTCCTCAGCGTCCGGCTGTGACGCCATCCAGATGAGCCGAGGTCATGTCCAATGAACTCGGCTCACCTCATGCACGTCACTGACAGCGTGGGAAACTTCTCCTGCACTCAGCGCTTCAGCGTGAGAATTCTCCCACGCTGTCAGTGACGTGCATGAGGTGAGCTGAGATCATTGGACATGAACTCACCTCATGCACGTCACTGACAGCGTGGGAAAATTCTCACGCTGACGCGCTGAGTGCAGGAGAATTTTCCCACATTGTCAGTGACGTGCATGAAGTGAGCTGAGTTCATTGGACATGAGCTCACCTCATCCACATCACTGACAGCGTGGGAGAATTCTCACACTGAAGCGCTGAGTGCAGGAGAATTTTCCCACGCTGTCAGTGACGTACATGAGGTGAGCCGAGTTCATTGGACATGACCTTGGCTCATCTGGATGCCGTCAGAGCGAGGCTAAGTGCAAGAATTGGCGCATCCTATGGATGTGCCATTTCTGGGGCGGCTGACGGCTGGTGTTTCTAGCCTGGGAGGGGGCCAATATTCATTGCACCCTTCCTGGGCTATTAATATCAGCCCCTAGCTGTCTGCCTAGCCTACACCAATATTTTTTTTAATAAATCCTTTACACTAAATGACAAGTTCAGTAACCAACACTGTCACTGTACTTCATATATATGTGACTGACATGTTTCTATCTATCTAATCTATGTGTGATGCTCTATTCCTTCTTGTCTAAATTGTAGGGTACTGGTGTATGCCGCTGCTGAATTGCCGGCCGGCATTTTTAAAGAGAGCGTCTTCTGAGCAGTTTGTCAGCTTTTGGACACCTTTGAAGGTGTTTTCTATGTGTTTCTATGTGTTTTTGTTTGCCTGCCATTGGTTTTAACGGTGTTTGACGGTGTTCTAAGGTGTTAGACGAACAGTTCGACGAACAGTTCCTCGAACATCCCGGTGTTCGACGAACCGAACTCGAACACTAGGGGGGTAGCTCAACACTAGTCACTGTGCATCGGTCAACTATACAACGCACTTTGCAAGGAGAATCTGTATGGGAGAGTGATGTGAAAGAAGCCGTTTCTGCAAGCACGCCACAAACAGAGTCGGCTGAGGTATGCAAAAGCACATTTGGAGTAGCCAATTTCTTTTTGGAAGAAGGTCCTGTGGACTGATGAAACCAAGATTGAGTTGTTTGGTCATACAAAAAGGCGTTATGCATGGCGGCAAAAAAAAAAGTTATGCATGGCGGCAAAAAAACACAGCATTCCAAGAAAAACACTTGCTACCCACAGTAAAATTTGGTGGAGGTTCCATCATGCTTTGGGGCTGTGTGGCCAATGCCGGCACGGGGATCTTGTTAAAGTTGAGGGACGCATGGATTCCACTCAGTATCAGCAGATTCTTGACAATAATGTTCAAGAATCAGTGATAAAGTTGAAGTTACGCAGGGGATGGATCTTTCAGCAAGACAATGATACAAAACACCGCTCCAAATCTACTCAGGCATTCATGCAGAGGAACAATTGCAATGTTCTGGAATGGCCATCCCAGTCCCCAGACCTGAATATCATTGAACATCTGTGGGATCATTAGAAGAGGGCTGTTCATGCTCGGCGACCATCAAACTTAACTGAACTGGAATTGTTTTGTAAAGAGGAATGGTCAAAAATACCTTCATCCAGGATCCATGAACTCAATAAAAGCTACAGGAAGCGACTAGAGGTTGTTATTTTTGCAAAAGGAGGATCTACTAAATATTGATGTCACTTTTCTGGTGAGGTGCCCATACTTATGCACCTGTTAAATTTTGTTTGAATGCAGATTGCACATTTTCTGTTGGTACAATAAACCTCATTTCAAGGCAGAAACATTACTGTGTCCAACAGTTATTACATATATCAAACTGAAATAGCTGTTGCAAAAACACCAATTTTTAAAAAATATTAAGCTTAAGATTAATAGGGGTGCCCAAACTTTTTCATATAACTGTATATTTAATAAATGCATAACATCGGCAGGGAACCACCCCAAAGATTACGGGACACGCTCATTCCGCATAGGCGCGGCCACGGACGCAGCAAGAACGGGACTGTCAGAAACGGAAGTTCAGAGGATAGGGAGATGGCGATCCACGTGTTTGGCGAGATACATAAGACCGGACTTGTTATCCTAACGTGGTTTGTTTCTTTTACAGGTGACGCTAAGCCAACAGTGTGGGTGATAGGCCACTCGTATATATATTGGGCAGAAAAAAGGGCGAAAGTTTCATAACACATATTTCAACTGGAGAGGTATTAGAGGCCTGCTATGGCCACAGGTACTAATGGAGGTAATCAAGGTAGGCAGAGAGGCAAGAGGTCCGGTCATCTTAGTTATACAGGCCGGGGGAAACGACCTAGGTCATCACAAGAGCACATAACTAATGGCAATAATGAAACTAGACACTGAGCGCTTCAGAGAATTTTTCACAAAACTAACTATAGTATGGTCAGAGATTGTGCCAATAGCGGTATGGCAAGGTGCGCGAGACATCACGGCCATCGAACTGACAAGGCGGGTAATAAATATTCGGATGGCAAAATTTAGAAGAGACAGAGGCAGTGTAGTGATACAACACCGACAATTGGAAGGAGATAAAGCAGGCCTCATACGGCCCAACGGTGTTCACTTAATGGATATTGGACTGGACATATTCCTGTCAGGACTCCAAGACGGAGTGGAACAAGCGTTAAGAGTGATGCATGGGGGTCAGAGTCCTGCATACGAGTACGCAGGATCTTCCGTGGCCTGGAAATAGAAAGGACATGTTGGAGAGTTACACTTGTTGGCCAACTTGCCGGTGTGGAGACCCAGGGCATGCTGCAACAAGCTGAATTATTTTAGAAATAAAATGCCTTTCTAATGGAATGAGTATAAAGAGTTAATAAAGATGTGACCGATCCTCACCCATCCAGTTGTAAGAGTTACATTATTGTATTGTCAAGGAAAGGGGGGCGGTAGGGGGGCTGAGCATATGGGTTTGATTGGGGGTCCCCACAGTCTGCCTAGGCTAGATGCATTTAAAATTCTTATTAGATACACAGGCGGTGTAGCTTGCTTCGCAGCTGGGCTACTACGCCCAAAGTATTGCCTAGGCTAGATGCAGTTAAAAATTCTACGCTGACTAGCAGATGCTGAAGCTTTGGAGCAGACCTCTGAGTAAAAAGCTCTTCAGACTCAACCATCTGTGTTACCCCAAGCCATAGTGTATGTATTTTCTTACAGTTAAAAGGGGGGGGGAGCGACCCAACCCACCTGGAATTGACGATGCCAACGTCACGTAAAACACAGCAAGGGGACTCCAAAAAGAGTCTCCATTTTTTCCAAAAAAAAGCGTGCGCTTATCTGTCAGCACACCACCAGCAGATCTCCAAGGCGTGAGTGGCTAGCTCCGGACATTTTTCGAGATTGGAATCCCAAAATGAGCAAGGGTCGAGTGACACAGTCATGGCTTCGATGTTCACTTGGAGATACTCCTGTACCATCCTCTCTAGGCGTTGACTATGTGTCAGACTTCTTGTCTCTTGTGGCCATGCAAAGGATGGTCTAAAAAAGTGGTGAAACGATTCCACAAAATTGCTGTTACCAGCAGATACTGTGTTACTGTTACGGTTTGAGTGATGAAGACTCGACAGTCCCACGATTGGCAAGTTAGAACTGTGAGATTCACTATGTGCACCACTGCTGTTTTGTGGAAAAGCACATGTAAGATTCTGCAACAGCCTCTGCTGATACTCCTGAATTCGTGAATCCCTTTCTATGGCAGGAATTATTTTAGCAAATTTACTTTTGCACCGGGGATCTAAGAGTGTGGCAACCCAGTAGTCGGGATTACTTTGAATTCTGACAATTCGAGGGTCATGTTGCAGGTAGTGCAGCAAGAAGGCACTCATGTGTCTTGCGCATCCAGGAGGAGCAAGTCCTTGTTGTGTTGGTAGCGAGGTAAGAATCATGCTTCCTTTCTCTGCCCTCTCTCCCCAACCTCGCACAACAGAAATGTGATCAAGGTCTCCCTCATCTGATGAGCCTTCCATGCCCATCGCCAATTCGTCCTCCACTCCTTCCTCGGCTCCTGCACCTTCCTCAACAGTTTGACTGCTACCATGCGCCCTGGTTAATCCCTCTCCCCCACACTCCCATGCCTGCTGCCTTGGTGCTGCCCACCGTCTGGACCTTGGAGATGTTATCCCTTCCGCATACGACTCCTCCTCTACTTCCTCCACCTCCTCTTGTCCCACCACTTGACTTTGAATTCTTTTTAACGTGTGCTCCAGCATGTAAATCACCGGAATAGTCATGCTGATAATGGCATCGTCGTCAGCACTAAACATCTTCGTCGCCATTTCAAAACTGTGCAGAAGGGTGTGTGGCACCCCTGAGGGTTCAGTCGCCACAGAGGTACTGCATCTCTCCCAGAGGTGTGGTATCTCACCCTCAGGTAAGGAAGGAGTATGGCTCGGGACCCTAACACCTGCATCCAACACATACCCGCAGTGGGAATAGGGCGAGATTGCTCCTAAGGGAGAGCACAGTCCCAGGTCCCTAGCTGGCGGGAGGGTCCTATGTAGTGGGTGTGGGTGGAGAAAGCAGCTTAGGGGAGCACATGACAGGGAGAGTATAAATAGGAAGCCATCTTAGAAAGAGCAAGCCAGTCAGAGGAGGAGAAGTGACAGGAACAGAGGCTCTGCATGAGCTCTGCTCCGGAGGCGGGCCTAGCTTGGGAGGCCCAGGACTGAAGGAGAGAAGAGAGGAGTGGGAGCAGGAAGGCTCCAGGAACCGAAGGGACCCTCGGGGTACGGGCCGTGCAGAAGGCCACCCGTACGCCCGCTGCTACCAGGAGGTAGAGGAGTCAGGCCAGATAAGGGGAACCGGTCCCTCAACTAGCGGAGAAACAGCAAGGCTAAACTAGAAACCGGAGTCTGCAGCATTTCATGTACTGCAGGCCAAAGTCCACACCAGTCTCACTAAGAAGGTAGGCACATAGGACCCAGGGGACGGAACACACGTCGCCAGCCAAGGCCCGAGGATACCGGATAGAAGTGTCACTGGGTGTGAGGTGCAAGGAGAAGGCCAGAGAAAGGACACACAGAAGGGGGTCCTGCTAAGTACTCCGGAGCTATCTGGGGGTGGACTGAGCACCTCACTGAGTACGCACAGCACGACGGGGGAGATTGCTCTGGTACCTGTAATCTGGACTGCAACAACTGTGAGTAAAGATCTTGGGACTGCATCACACGGACTCTGTGTTCATTACTGACTCCCTGCACTACAACCACCATCATCCACCCACACTGCCCTGAAGCTACACTCTTCCTGTGGGGAGTGATAATATCATTGCTGCAAAACCACCAGCTTCAGAGGACTGTTCCGCAGCGGCGGCCCCTTTGGCCGCACTCCACAGGTGGCATAGTCGGACATTATAAAACCTATATATACAAATTACCCTTAGATTGACCGCCCTGGGTCACGGACCGGATCTCCGCCACAGTGACTACAGCCCCCAGCGTCTACCGGCCCGGCTCCGGGTACCTCACAGCCCAGGGGGCGCGTCAACTTCATAGGTCCATGATCTGAGACCACTCCTCCAGTGTGATTCGCCCCACCTCTGGATCTCGTTGGCCCAGGCTATACGTCAGAACGTATTGCACCAGGGCTTGTCGGTTCAGCCACAGTCGCTGCAATATGTGCAGAGTTGAATTCCCAACAACTTCTGTAGAGATGTAAGTCATTGAGCTGCGGGATGCGAATGGCGGAAGTGAGCACACAGCGACCGTGCCCTCTGCAGAAGGCCATCTAGTCCGGGATAGCGGGCTCAAAATTGCTGGACAACAAGGTTCAACACGTGAGCCATACAAGGCACATGTGTGACATTGCCCCGGCGAAGGGCCGCACCCAGTTTTGCAGCATTGTCGCACACGGCCTTCCCTGGTTGCAGGTCCAGTGGAGACAACCATTCATGAAACTGGGTCTCCAGAGCTGACCACACCTCCTCAGCTGTGTGACTCACATTTCCTAGACATTTCAAAGTAAACACCGCCTGATGCCGTTGAGCCCTGCTGCCAGCATAGTAAGGAGGTGTGCAGGATTCCTTCTGCACAGTTAGAAAGCTTGTGGCATTACCAGACAGGCTTTGGGTGCAGGTGAAGGACTGAGAGGAGGTTGAGGAGGCAGAAGCAGTGGAGGAACTTCTAGATAAAGAGGATTGATGCACAACTCGTGGGGACGGCAAGACTTGGACAGCAGCCCCTTGTCCTGCTGTCACCATAGTTTTCCAGTGCCCAGTCAGCGACATGTAACGCCCCTGTCCATGCCTACTCGTCCAAGTGTCTGTGGTGAAATGCACACAGAGTTTCAAAAAGAAGCGGTGATGTTGTGTGCGACATGCTGGTGTAGCGCAGGCACACCTTTCTTTGAGAAGTAGTGCCGACTGGGCATCTGGTACTGGGGCACTGCGACGGACATAAGGTCTCGAAAATCCTCTGTGTCCTACAGGCGGAAAGGCATCATTTCTGTAGCCAACAGCTTGCAGATGGTGAAATTCAACCTCTTAGCTTTGTCATGGCTAGGAGGAAATGGTCTTTTACTTTTCCACATCTGAGGGACCAAGGGATGGCTGTTGTGCTTAGACGGGGTTGAGTAGGGTGTCCCCGGCAAACTGCCGGTCTATGAGGAAGATGCAGGCGGAAAAGTTAGGTTGCCTTGATCCAAAGGTGGTGCTCTCGATGTCAGAGAGCGCTCAACACCAGTGGTGTTTCCACTTCCAAATGAAATGATGACCTGCCAATCACACTGGCTGTTGCGGGAAAAGAGGTGGCAGGTCTGCGTCCAAAAACATGTGTGACTGCTGTCCCCCCAGTCACAGAGGATGAAGAGGCTGCGGATGCACAAGATGGGGCAGACGGTGGTTGGCCCGGCCCGCTAGGCCGCATTGTAGCACATTGAGCTTCCCACTGCAACTTATGCTTCATATCCATGTGCCGGTTCAAGCATGAAGTACTCAAACTATGGATTTTTTGGCCTCTACTTAGCTTTTGGTGACAAATATTACAGATAACACGAGTTGGGTCATCCTTATCGATCTGAAAAAATGCTCAGGCTATGCAAGACTTAGAGCTCATGCGACTTGAAGAGCCACCACGACTTGTGGTCAGAGGCAGAGTTGTGGTTGAGGATGCAGTTGCTGACATGCTTCCAGTACTCCGTCTCTGTCCAGGAAGGCGCAACCTAACCTCGTCGTCAATAGCATCTGTGACGCCCAGCTGCGCTTGGTATCACAGAACCTAGAAGAGTGCATTGATGGAATCCTCCACAAGAGGCCCCCATAAACATTCACACATCTCCATCTTCCACCTCAGACCAGCAGAGGGAGCCTGTTAGGGATATAAATAGGGAAGGTGGAGCTAGGCAGTTCAGTTCCTCTGAAGAGTTCCTGCAGTAGAGAAGCCTAAGAGAGGTCAGTCTGCAGTGGAGCTCAGTCTAGTCTAGAGAACTCAGTTAATAGTTCAGCAGTGGAGCACGAGGCTCCTGCTAGCTAGATTCAGGGAGCCCAGTTAGAGCTTAAGGTGTGCTGGCGCCATACGGTCGGTGAAGCGCGGCAAGCTGCCGTTAGTGTGTATAGCCTAGTGAGGGCCCGAGTAGGCCGAAGGCGAGTGGAGAGTTAGTACATAGGGGGCAGAGAAGCTTAACCAGCTCACCCCGAAGCATTTACCGGACACCGGATACGAGCTTACCGGGATCTCTATGACCCATTAAGGCATAACCGGAATCCCTGGAGAACTACAAGTCCCAGGATCGCTAAGTTGCTGATACGTAACAGAGCGAGGAGACACTTAGGCCCCGCATACTGGGAGCGTGAACTCCAAGACAAGGCCCTACCACAAGGTCAGCCAGCGCAGGACAGAGACAAAGTTAGGCCTAGCTCCAGGCAGGTCAGAAACTTACTACGCAGAGGCAAGAAACAGGAGGCCATACACCCGCTTATTGGGGAGGATCCTGATATGCACCCTTCACCCTACAGTGCTCCGGGATGTGCCTGAATTTCCACCAGTAAAAGGTACTGAAGTGACTACCGTGTCCGTTCCCGTTCTTGCTCTGACCCAGATGGGTCTCGCCTGTCCTGCATTCCCCCTGCATACGCTTTTCTGAGGCCTAGCTCCACCTGTGGGGAGCTATACCATCGAGCTGCCTTATCACCGGCCTCAGTGGACTACTGCAGCGCTGGCACTTCTCACCAGATACCACAGGTGTCGTCACGAACTCTTATAAAATTAACATTTATCCAACCTTTTAAAAAGTGACCCCAGGGTACGGGCCCGGGAGCCGACCACCGCGACATCCCAAAGGCCAAGCAAAGGCCCAGGTACCGAGTCATCCCCATCCCCTGGGCTAGTCACATCCTCCTCCACCTCCTCTGCTGACCTCATCGACTGGCTGACTGTGGGTTGACAGTAAGTGGGATCTCCAACCTCATCATCATCACTCTGTGTGTTCTCACACCGGTCGTCCTCAGAGCAATCCTCTTCCTGCCCTGACCGAAAAGTCAAATTGTCGCTTCTATCAGGTATTTGAGTCTCATCATCGTCTTCATCATTGTCTCCACCAACAGGAGTTACAGTTTAGGAACGAGGGTCTACATTATGCTCAGAACCTTCTTCATCTGGTCCTGGATCCGACTCATAAAGATTCTGGGCATCAGTGCAGAACATTTCCTCATCTGGATTAACAGAAGCTCTGGAGCAGACCTCCGTTTCCCAGGCTATAGTATGAGTAAACAGCTGTACAGACTCAACCATCTGTGTTACCCCATACTCAGATGGGAAGCTGGAGATTTGGGAGCTGTGAGGAAGCAAGTGTGATTGGGGTGACACCTCTGAGGACTGGAGTATTTGTGATGTTGAAGTTGAGGTGGAGGAGAGCCCACTTGAAGGAGCACTTGATATCCGTTGAAGCACCTGCTGTTTTTGTGCCTCATCTGGAATTTGTAGCGATGGGCGTGTCCGTAAGAAAGGGATCGTATCACATTGTCCACAAAAAGAAGTAGACATCTTAGTTTGGCTGGAAGATGGTCTTTCTTCTGCAGATGTTACTCCCCCCCACCGCGCGGGGGCTCGACCCACCAGCAGACAGGCACCAGTATTGGGAGAGGGGGGCTGGCCGTCAGGGTCCACCGTGGCTCTGGCACAAACCCGGCGACACGGAGGTCGCACGGGCAGGAACGGACTGGCCATGTCGGCTTCACACTCCATCGTAGTCCCTCTGCCCACTCGCGCCCGTAACCTCAAAGGGATGCGCAAGCGGCTTTTCTTCCCAGGGCTGTTCCCCGCCCAGCAGGAACGTGGGGGAGCTCAGGTCGGCCTTCCACTGTACTCCCTTACCTCCCTCGCCCTCTTTCCTTCTTCCATTCTCCATCTAACTCCTCGGCTCTGTAGTGTCCGCTCTCCATCCAGCTTTCTCCTTCTCACAGGTGGACAACCGCATGTATTCACACTGTGGCGAATCTTTTGGGCCCAGGCATGAGAATTTGTCGAGGTAACGGATAATATGTGCCCCTTTAGAAATGTCCATTACAACCCATTCGAGGAAGCAACTAAACGCCTCAAATAGTGAGCAGGATCTGGAGCACCCCATGGGCAAACAGCAATCTATATAGTATGCTCCTTCCCAGAAGCAGCCCAATAGGTGGACACTATTCGGAGGCACAGGTAGTAAGTAACCGGAACGCCGCATCAGTGTCTGTTTTGGCCATTAGGGTGACCCTTCCCAACTTCTTGATCCGCCTGATTGCCTTGTGAAAGGATGTACAGTATATACTACTGTACTTGGCTCCGCGTCGATGTTGTCGTTTACTGACCTGCCCCTTGGATAAGACAAATGGTGGATTAGTCCGAATGTATTGGGAATCCGTTTTTGGCACAACTCACAGCGGGGATACCACTACGTCTTGTAAGAAATGTGTTCTGAATGGAACCGCCATTCTACCTAAACATATTTCTTTTTTTAATTTTCTTGTCACGACGTCTGGGTGTTGGTAGGCTGATTTTAGATTTTTACTCCAGCCTTTTTTGATTTTAGAAGGGCATGACATGCCTATATCTGTGTCTCCCCCTCCTTTTACTCCTCCACCTCTTTTCTTTTCGCATGACTATATGTACTTGTCACTTTTCCATGTGTTAGCTGTGTCTTCTGAGCAGCTGTTTAGCTTTTGGACACCTTTGAAGTGTTTTCTATGTGTTTTCTATGGGTTTCTATGTGTTTTTGTTTGCCTGCCATTGGTTTTAACGGTGTTCGACGAACAGTTCGACAAACAGTTTGGCGAACATACGGGTGTTCGACGAACCGAACTGAACTCGAACACTACGGGGGTGGCTCAACACTAATGGGGACATCACACACCAGTCTGTGAGCCTGAAGCTGCAAATGCTGCTGAAACAAGGTAAGGGTGGAGGAGATGTAGGTAACTTTCTAAATTGGGCATACAGGTGGCGTACTTTGACAAGCAGATATAGCAGCTCCAGGTAGGTTTTGAGAAACCGCTGATCCACGAGGTTAAGCACATGGGCCGTGTGTCAGCTAGCCTCGCCTCAGAGCCACCACCAGGTTCCGGCCATTGTCACACACGACCATGCCTGGCTGTAGGTTCAGCAGTGTCAGCCACAGATCTGCCTGCTCATTCAGAGCTGTCCACAACTCTTCAGCGTTGTGCGTTTTGTCACCTAAGCATATTAGCTTCAGCACAGCCTGTTGCCACTTGGCTGAGGCAGTGCTGCAGTGCTTCCAGATTGCGACTGATGTGGTCATTTCGGTGATGGATGCTGAAGAGGAGGAAGAGGTGCAGGAGCTGTAGATGTGGGGGAAAATCTTATAGACCAAAGGCCCACAATCCTCGGCGTTGGGAGGACGTGTTCCTTCCCAAGGTCCGATTGGGTCCTGGCTTCCACTATGTTAACCCAGTGTGCCGTCAGCGAGATGTACCATCCCTGCCTACAAGCACTTGTCCACGTGTCCATGGTTAGGTGGACTTTCCCAATAACTGCGTTGTTGAGGGCACGGCTAATGTTGTGGGACACGTGCTTGTGCACCCCGGGAGAAATAGTGGTTGCTGGGGACTGAGTACCGAAAGACGGCCGCCGCCATCAGGTTGCGGAAAGCTTCTGTCTCCAAGAGCCTAAAAGGCAACATTTCAAGCGCAAGCAGTCTCAAAATGTCTCAAAATGTGTGAATTTAGTAGTGAGGCTTGTGGGGCGTTGGATGCGTATTTGCGCTTGTGTTCCAAGGACTAGGGTAGGGACAACTAAACGCTCCGCTGGGACAAGGATGTGGACGTGCTTGCTGATGGTGCTAGTTGAGAGTGTGCAACAACAGGTGCAGGGCAGGAGGCATCTTGGCATGCGCCATGGACAGGGGATTGGCTTGCATGCACAACAACGGAAAAAGCAGTGGTGCCACCCGCAGACACTGTTCCTGGACCCTGGGGTTCGGCCCACTTAGTCGGTGCTTTGCTGCCATGTGCCTGATCATGCTGGTGGTGGTCAGGCTGGTAGTTTTGCTACCCCTGCTGATGCTGGCCTGGCAGATGGTGCAAATGGCCTTTTTGGGTTATCGGCAGAGTCTTTAAAAAACATCCAGACTCGGGAAGACCTAACAGTTGTACAGGCAACTTTTGTTGTGTTGATGTTACAGGGAATGGTTGCCCGCCTTCTGTCTGTAGGCACCACACTGCTTCTTCCAGCCTGTTGTGGTGCTGCGCCTCCCTCCCCCTATGTGCTGCTGTCATCACTTTGTATGACCCCCCTGCCAGGTTTGGTCAGTTACTATATCATCCACCACCTCATCTTCCACTTCCGCACCCTGGTCCTCCTCCTGACTTTCTGGCAATTGTGTCTCATCATCGTCCACCTTTTGTGACATTTTCCCACCTTCACCTTTGTGTGACCGTGGCTGCTCAAATATTTGGGCATCGCTACATGCGATCTCCTCTTGCCTCACTTCAAGTGGACCGGGCGAGAGGCCCGAATCTATAAATGGAAAAGTGAACAGCTCCAAGTGTGGGAACAGTTTTCTCTGGGCACTCGGCATGATGGGAGGAAGGAGGATCAGGTTAAGGAATATGCGGTCCAGACTCACGGCTACTGAGACTTGACCGTGTGGAAGACAGGGTGGTGGTGATGGTTGTGGCTAAGTGACTGGAAGCATTTTCTGCTATCCAACCAATAACCTTTTCACACTGCTCTGTGTTCAATAGTGGTGTTCTGTGGTCTCCTATTAATTGGGACAGGAAGGTCGAGCAAGAAGATGTGGTTGTTTGTTGTGGCACAATTTCAGCTAGCCCACGGCCTCGGCCTTGTCCTCTGCATGCACCTTAATCACCATCACGTCCACTTCCCCGTGCCTTGCCACGCACATTGCCCATTTTAAATGAAGGACAATATTTTCCACGTTCACTTCAAATGGCTGGATTTGAATCGCAGTGATAGGTGATACATGTGTTGGAAAACCACAGTTTTAAATAGCTGGCCTGTAGGTAACTACTTTTAACAGCAACCTCGTGTCAATAACTTCACTGACACACTGCAGCAAAATTTCAATGAAGGCCAGAAATGGGAGAATTTTCAGCGCACTTATATGTGATCTGTGTGACGGACAAACCACAGTTTTAAGTAGCAGGCCTTTAGGTAACTATTTTTAGCTGCGAACTCGTGTCAATAACTTTGCTGACACACTGAAACAAAATTTCAGTGAAGGCCCGAAAGGGCAGAATTTTCAGCGCACTTATATGTGATCCATGTGACGGACAAACCACAGTTATAAATACCTGGCCTGTAGGTAACTATTTTTAACAGCGACCTCGTGTCAATAACTTTGCTGACACACTGCAACAAAATTTCAATGGAGGCCAGAATTGGCAGAATTTTCAGCATACTTATATGTGATCCGTGTGACGGATAAACCACAGTTTTGAATAGATGGATTTTTAGCGCTGTAATATGGAAATGATCTGGCTGTATTCTGCAGTGTCAACAAGCAAATGGAGCAGAAAAACGGTGTTCTCTGGTTTGCTTTTTAAGCAAATAATCAGGATTAAGATCCAAAAAAAAATTATTCCTGGCCCCTGATACCTGGGGGTATTTCTAAAAATATCTGTAAAACCACCAGCAGACAGAACTGGAATGGACCCTCTTGCTATATGCACTGCAGTGTGCCACATACACTGCCTGCCTGCCTAGCACTGGTATCTATGTAGCTTGATTAGTCCTCAGAAGGACTGTTAATTGAGATGGATATATTTAAAATATGTTGTGGTATACCTACACTAACTAAGAAACAAGCAAATCTCTCCCTAGCTCAGCAGCACCTCTCCCTACACTGTCTGATTCCAGAGTAGACTGTGACGAGCATGGCGGCGCCAGGTCTGATATAGACCTGATGACGTTGTGCGGCCAGCCAATTATTGTAATGCCACAACCAACATGGCTGCGGCATTACAGTGTGTGGGAGACAATCCCTGCATATTTATTGGTGCTCTAAAGAGTGCCAAAAATGCAGGGAGGGGACCCGAGCTCCTGCCGAGAAACCCCAGAAGCATTCGGCGAGCGCCGAACATCTCAAGCAGTGAGATGCTCGGGCGAGCGCCGAGCAGTAGAGAGCATGCTCGTTCATCACTAGTTACGGTGGATTAAGAAACGTGTGGTGTGCTCGTTTAAACAAACACGCCAGGCATGTCCGCTTCCATTAGAGCTGACGGGCTTTCACTCAGCCTGACTGGAGCAGGTATACAACCGGAGGTTCTGCGGTGGGAGACCTGCTTGACAATACTTGACACGGTAACAGACAGTAGATGCGTTTGATGGGGTGCCTAATGGTTGTTTATTGAAAACCAATTTTGATTTTATCATGTTTGTGTACCACTGTGTTGTGAACAATATCTACACCAAAAAAATAATTTCACTAGAGTATAATTATTATAATAGAGACCAAAACTTCTTCCACTACAGCCAACCCACCAAATAGAGACCCAACCAGGAGTGTTCACATTAAAAAAAGTAGGGCCTGACAAAACCGAAGTGGCATCAATTTCAGCAGATTAGAAGTAGTATAATGGGGACAGACACCTCTTCCACTACAGCCAACCCAGTAAATGGAGATAAAATCAAGATTCCCTACATTTCCAAAAATTAGTGGCAGACACCAGCAAAGTGGCATCAATTTAACCAGAGTTAAAGTAGTTTAATGGAGACAGAAACTTCTTCCACTACAGCCAACCCAATAGATGTAGACACAATCAGGAGTTTTCACATGTAAAAAAATGAGGGCCTAAAACCACAAAAGTGGCATCAATCTCACTAGAGTAGAAGTAGTATAATGGTTACCAACACCGCTTCCACTACAGCCAACCCAATAGATGGAGACACAATCAGGATTCCCCACATTTCCAAAAATTAGTGCCAGACACCAGCAAAGTGGCATCAATTTCACTACAGTATAAATTGTAGAATTAGGAACGACACCTCTTCCCCTACAGCCAACCCAGTACATGGAGACCCTATCAGGATTCTCCACATTTCCAAAAATTAGTGGCAGATACCAGCAAAGTGGCATCAATTTCACCAGAGTAGAAGTAGCTTAATGGAGACAGAAACCTCTTCCACTACAGCCAACCCAATAGATGGAGACTAGTGTTGAGCGAACATGCTCGACACTGCTCGGTACTCGCCCGAGCATCACGCTACTCGGGATGTTCGGCGAGCACCGAGCATTTCCTGGTTACTTGGGCGGGAGCTCGGTTCTCCGCCCTGCATGTTTGGCGCTCTTTACAGAGCCAATGAACATGCAGGGATTGCCAGCCAGTCGCTGTAATGACGCAGCCATGTTGGTTGTGGGCATTACATTGATTGGCTGGCCTCACAGCCTCACCTCGAGTATTTAAAACCGGGCGCCGCCATCTTGGACACAGACGGCTGGGATCAGACAGTGTAGGGACAGCGCTGCTGATTTAGGGAGAGATATATACTGCGAAATTGTTAGTGTAGGGTCTGTAAAGGCTGCCAAATCAAGCAAACAGTCCTTCTCAGGACTAATATCCATCCCAGATATCAGGCAGGCAGGCTGTATAGGAGACGCAGTGGTTATACCAGCAAACGCTGCATTACAGTCCTGTGTGCTCCTGTTGCTGAAATTGCTGGACTTAGCTCCAGGTCTCGGGGGCCAGGAAAAATCCTTTTTTTCCATCTAAATCCTCTTTTTTTTCCCTCCTTCACACTGTACAAATACCCGTCTTATTAACCTTTTGGTGTTCCTCTCACCAAAAAAAAAAAAAAATGTGTCTGTGACAGTTCAGACACAAATATATCTGTTGAAAATAGTCTGGTGTAGGCCAGAGAAACAGAAGTGTGGTTTTGCCGTTCAGTTCCACGGTTCAAACCTTTGTATTATCCACTTTTGGGCCATTTGTATGTAAAAAAAAAACAGTTTCAGTGTGTCGCTCACTGTTCAGCCGCAAATATATATATTTAAAAAAGTATGGTATACACCAGTAAATTATAACTGTGGTTTTGCTGTTCCACTGTAAAATATCTCTATTATCCTGCTTTTGGCATTTTTTGCCGTAAATAAAAACTGTAACAGTGTCTCCCTGATTGTTCAGACACAAATATTTATTTTGGAAATAGTTTGGTGTAGGCCAGAGAAACAGAAGTGTGGTTTTTCAGTTCCACGGTTCAAACCTCTGTATTATCCACTTTTGGGCCATTGGTATCTAAAAGAAAACAGTTTGAGTGTGTCGCTCACTGTTCAGCCGCAAATATATATATTTAAAAAAGTCTGGTATACACCAGTAAATTATAACTGTGGTTTTGCTGTTCCACGGTAAAAAATCTCTATTATCCTTCTTTTGGCATTTTTTGCTGTAAAAAAACAGTAATAGTTTCTCCCTGATTGTTCAGACACAAATATATCTGTTGAAAATAGTCTGGTATAGGCCCGAGAAATAGAACTGTGGTTTTGCAGTTCCACGGGTCAAATATCTGTATTATCCTGCTTTTGGCATTTTTTGCCTTAAAGAAAAACAGTAATAGTGTTTCCTGATTGTTCAGACACAAATATATCTGTTGAAGATAGTCTGGTGTAGGCCCGAGAAATAGAACTGTGGTTTTGTATTATCCTGCTTTTGGCATTTTTTTGCCGTAAAGAAAAACAGTAATAGTGTCTCCTGAATGTTCAGACACCAATATATCTGTTTAAAAGAGTCTGGTATACACCAGTAAATTATAACTGTGGTTTTGCCGTCCCACAGTAAAAAATCTATATTATCCAGCTTTTGGTATTTTTTCCGTAAAGAAAAACAGTAATAGTTTCTCCCTGATTGTTCCGATTGTTTAAAAGAGTCGGGTGTAGGCCGTAGAAATAGAACTTCCTCTTCCATGGTTCTAATCTACTTTTTATTACCCTTTTTACATTGATAGTACGAGTGTAAGCTATTTTACTTCCTTTACAATGGGCAAAGCGCGTGGCAAGGGACGTGGAACTGGACGTTCTGGTGATGGTGCGTGCAGAGGACGGGGCCGTGGCCAAGGTGAAAATGTGTCACAACCAACAGCCACATCTTCTCGCTCCCACTTCTTGACCAAATTACTAGGGAAGCACAGAACAACACCAGTATTGCAAACTGATCAGTGTGAACAGGTTATTAATTGGATAGCAGATAATACTTCCAGTAACCTGGGCACCACCACCTCCGGTCTGTCTTCCACACAGTCAAATCTTAGTAGCCGTGAGTCTCGACCACATACTCCTCCTCACCCTGATGCTCCTTCCTCCCACCATGCCGACTGTTGTCAGACATCAACTGATCCCACACTTGGACACTCTGAAGAGCTGTTCACTGGTCCATTTCCAGTTTTGTGCCCCTCGCCTGCTCAGCTTGAAGTGGTGGAAGAGGATATCGCATGTAGCGATGCCAAAATATTTGAACAGCCACGGCCACAGGAAGTCGACGCTGGCAATTTGTTACAAGAAGTGACAATGATGAGACACAATTGCCAGGAAGTGAGGAGGAGGATCGTGGTGCGCAAGTGGAAGATGGGGAGGTGGTGGATGATATAGTAACTGACCCAACATGGCAGGAGGACATGCAGAGCGAGGCCAGCAGCACACAGGGTGAGGGAGGCAGAGTACCCCAACAGGCAGGAAGAAGCAGTGTGGTGGCCGCACACAGAAGGCAGGCAACAGTTCCCCATACACCAACACAAGGGATGTTGCAAGTACAACCTGTAGGTATTCCAGAGTCTGGAATTTTTTTAAAGACTCTGCTGATAACCCCAAAAAGGCCATTTGTACCTCCTGCCATGCCAGCATCAGCAGGGGTGACAAAACTACCAGCCTGACCACCACCAGCATGATCAGGCACATGGCAGCAAAGCACCCGACTTTGTGGGGCGAACCCCAGGGTCCACGACCAGTGTCAGCGGGTGTAACCACTGCTTCTTCCGCTGTTGTGCGTGCAATAGAACCCCCTGTTGTGTGTGCAAGGCAATCCCCTGTCTATACTGCATGCAAAGATGCCCCCTCCTCTCAGTCTTCACTTGTTATGGCAGTTTCTCAAGAAACAGCATCAACGTCCACGTCCACGTCCCACCGCTGCGTTCAATTGTCCATATCCCAGACCTTTGAACGAAAGCGGAAATTCGCAGCTAACGCCCCACAGGCCACAGTCCTAAATTCGCACAATTCACGACTTCTTGCGTTGGAAATGCTGCCTTTTAGGCTGGTGGAGACGGAATCCTTCTGCAGCCTTATGGCGGTTGCCGTCCCTCGGTATTCGGTCCCCAGCCGACACTATTTTGCCCAGTGTGCCATCCCCGCACTACACAAGCACGTGTCCCAAAATATCTGCCGTGCCCTCAACAACGCAGTTACTGGGAGAGTCCACCTGACAACGGACACGTGGACAAATGCTTGTGGCCAGGGACGGTACATCTCCCTGACGGCACACTGGGTAAACATAGTGGAAGCCGGGACCCAGTCGGACCTTGGGACGGAACACATCCTCCCCTCACTGAGGATTGCGGCCATATGTCAGTCAGAGTTGCCCCCACAGTGTACAGCTCCTGCGCATCATCCTCCTCCTCCTCCTCATGTTCAGCCTCCATCTCAGATATCACCACATCAGTTACTAGCTAGAAGCACTGCATTACTGCCTCTGCCAAGCGTCAACAGGCTGTGCTGAAACTAATAATCTTAGGTGAGAAACCTCACACTGCTTGTAAGTTGTGGACAGCTGTGAAAGAGCAGGCAGATCTGTGGCTGACACCGCTGAACCTACATCCAGGCATGGTCGTGTGTGACAATGGCCGTCACCTGGTGGCGGCTCTGAGGCGAGGCGAGATCACACACGTACTATGCCTGGCTCATGTGCTTAACCTCGTAGTTCAGCGGTTTCTTAAATCGTACCTCGAGTTGCCAGATCTGCTTGTCAAAGTACGCCACCTGTCAGCTCATTTTCGCAAGTCGGCTTCAGCTTCCGCCGCCCTTGCTGTGTTGCAGCAGCGTTTTCAGATTCCAGCACACCGACTGGTGTGTGATGTCCCCACACGTTGGAACTCTACCCTCCACATGTTGCAAAGGTTTTGTGAGCTGAAGAGAGCAGTTTTGGACTACCAGCTGCAACAAGGCCGTCGATATTCAGGTCAGACTCCACACATAAGACCTCAGGAGTGGACCTGGATTTCTGACATATGTACCATCTTGACAAACTTGGAGGAGTCCACCAAGATGGTGAGTGGCGATGACGCCATCATTAGCGTCAGCATTCCACTTGTCTGTCTTTTGCAACGCTCTCTGCAGAGAATTAAAGAGGAGGTATTGCAGCCAGAGTATGATGAGATGGATCAAGAAGCCGTAACGGTCGATTACACACAGCCCAGCCTCATCTCATCCCAATGTGCATTGGGGGACAATGAGGGAGAGGAGGAGGAGGAGGAAGAACAGGAGCTTGTATCATGCGCTGTAGACGGTAGTACCTGTACAACTGTCATACAGTCGGTTCAGCGTGGGTGGCCTGAGGACAGGGCGGAGAAGGAGGAGGAGAAGGAGGAGGAGAGCATGGTCAGTCATCATCTTGGTGAGGACACGGAAGTCTTGCCCGTTACCAGTCTGGCACGCATGGCTGACTTTATGTTACGCTGCATTAACCGTGACCCTCGCGTTGTCAAAATGTTGGGTGACAGTCATTACTGGTTGGTGACACTTTTAGACCCCCGCTACAAGGAGAACTTTCACTCTCTTATTCCTGAGGTGGAGAGGTCTACAAAAATGGGGCAGTACCAGAAGGCCCTTGCTGTAGAACAGTTAAAAAAAATTCCCATCTGAACACGCTAGCGGCAGAGGTCACAGTTCGTTGCCCAACCAAGGCGTACATACGAGAGAGATGCAACTCCAATCCAGCAGAGGCAGGGGAACACTGTCAACGTTCTGGGACAGTTTTCTCAGACACTCCCTTCGGACAGACCCTGAGGCGCGGGGTACTCTCACAAGGAGTGGAAAGTTTCAAAAGATGGTGAGGGAGTACCTTGCCGACCGTACCAGCGTCCTCCGTGATTCCTCTGTGCCTTTTAATTATTGGGTATCCAAGCTGGACTCTTGGAATGAACTCGCTCTGTATGCCTTGGAGGTCCTGGCCTGCCCTGCCGCTAGCGTATTATCGGAGTGTGTTTTTAGTGCCGCTGGGGGAATTATAACTGATAAGCGCACTCGCCTGTCAACTGACAATGCTGACAAGCTGACCCTTATCAAAATGAAAAAGGGCTGGATTGGGCCAGACTTCTCATCACCACCAAATGACAGCAGAGTAACATAAAGTCAAATCCACTGTGTTATTTTGGGAGGTGTATTCACATGCACCGCTTCACACCCACACATGGGTATATGCTTCCTCATTTCGGCTGTTTTATGTTCTTCTCCTTATCCTCAGCCTCCACCACCACTATACCACCAGGGTGACCGTGGTCCATGTTGCCATTATTGAAAGTTCCTCCGTCCTTATTTTTGTCATCTTTTACCTGGAAGGCATAGGCAAAGACTATGGGAGACCCACTCCCCAATAATGGGAATAATGTTTGTAATATGCTTTACTGCATGGCTCTTGTAAGGGGCATTGCAAGTTCCTCCATCCTAATTTTTGGCAGCTTTTGCTTGGAAAGCATAGGCAAAGACTATGGGAGACCCACTCCCCAATAATGGGAATAATGTTTGTAATATGCTGTGTTGTATGGCTCTTGTAAGAAGCATTAAAACCGTCTTGTTAAGCTACTGCGACCTCCACGTCTCCTCTGAGGGGCATTAAAACTGTCTTGTTAAGCTACTGTGACCTCCACGTCTCTTCCGAGGGGCATTAAAACCATCTTGTTAAGGTACTGGGACCTCCACGTCTCTTCCGAGGGGCGTTAAAACCATCTTCTTAAGCTACTGTGACCTCCACCACTTTTCCAAGGGGCATTAAAATCATCATGCTAAGCTGCTGTGACCTCCACGTCTCTTCCGAGGGGCATTAAAACCATCTTGTTAAGCTACAGCGACCTCCACGTCTCTTCCGAGGGGCATTAAAACCATCTTGTTAAGCTACTGTGACCTCCACCACTTTTCCAAAGGGCATTAAAACCGTCTTGTTAAGCTACTGTGACCTCCACCACTTTTCCAAGGGGCATTAAAACCATCTTGTTAAGCTACTGTGACCTTCACCACTTTTCCAAGGGGCAATAAAAACCGTCTTGTTAATCTACTGCGACCTCCACGTCTCTTCCGAGGGGCATTAAAACCATCTTGTTAAGCTACTGGGACCTCCACGTCTCTTCCGAGGGGCATTAAAACCGTCTTCTTAAGCTACTGTGACCTCCACCACTTTTCCAAGGGGCATTAAAACTGTTTTGCTAAGCTACTGTAACCTCCACCACTTTTCCAAGGGGCATTAGAGCCGTCTTGTTAAGCTACTGTGACCTCCACCACTTTTCCAAGGGGCATTAAATCCGTCTTGTTAAGCTACTGCGACCTCCACTACTTTTCCAAGGGGCATTAAAACCATCTTGTTAAGCTACTGCGACCTCCACCACTTTTCCAAGGGGCATTAAAACCGTCTTGTTAAGCTACTGCGACCTCCACCACTTTTCCAAGGGGCATTAAAACCGTCTTGTTAAGCTACTGGGACCTCCATGTCTCTTCCGAGGGGCTTTAAAACCGTCTTGTTAAGCTACTGTGACCTCCACCACTTTTCCAAGGGGCATTAAAACTGTCTTGTTAAGCTACTGTGACCTCCACTACTTATACAAGGGGCATTTAAACCGTCTTGTTAAGCTACTGCAACCTCCACCACTTTTCCAAGGGGCATTAAAACCGTCTTGTTAAGCTACTGGGACCTCCACGTCTCTTCCAAAGGGGCATTAAAACCGTCTTGTTAAGCTACTGCGATCTCCTCGTCTCTTCCGAGGGGCATTAAAACCATCTTGTTAAGCTACTCTGAATTTTAGTCAGCTTTTGCTTTTCAATGCATAGGCGAACACTAATCGAGACCCACTCCCCATTAATGGGTAGAAGTTTTTTTCTACGCTGTAATCCACATCTGTTTCAAGGGGCATTGCAGTTCCTCATAATTTTTGGAAAGCCTTCCATTCACTGCTTAGGCCAACAGTGCACAGGAGACCCAGTTGCTATAAATGGAAAAAATAGTTAAGTTAAGGCCCTCTGACCTCCATGTCACTTCCAAGGGGCATTGGAGTGCCTCTAAATTTTTGGTAGGCATTGCACTCACTGTATGCCCTATAACTGTGTAGCCGAACCGCTCCTTTTGGTACAGAAACATATCCTACAAGACATGTGTGGTTGACTGGCCTGATATTGATCTGAATGGTCCCTGTTCCTCCTGCTCTTTCTCCTTTGCCACCACCTCATCCATCATTTATCACCTGAAGCTTTGTTTTAACGGGAGTCATAGAACTGGGATAGTAGCAGGAAAACATCCAGCAATCCTCGGAGGAGGTAGGATATGCGCCAAAACGCTGACCACCTCAGGCCTAGTCGCTACTACATACATGTGCTTGCATTCCAAGAAAAAAAAGCAGATGCTAACTTCTATCATCATTATGCTCCTCACCTTAGCACTCTCAACTCCCCTGATGGAGAAGCCAGGGCCCACCGGAGGAGTCTGTTACTCTGGTGGGCTCGTCCAATGCTGCCCTAAAGCAGGCCAGGCTAAGAAAAGTGTGGGGAAGGTTACCGGGACAAATAGTGGTGGCTGGGGACTGAGTATGGAGACCTCGTTCCCGAAGCAGCCATGAGGTAGTGGCCAGCTTCTGCCTCCTCCTAACTAAAAGGCCCCATTTCAAGTGCAAGCTAGCAGTATGGTATTGCAGCCTGGGGGTGGGTGGGTGGCAGGCTGCATATTTTCACTTGCATTGCAAGGAATGGGGGAGGTACAATTAAACAGTGCCCTGGGACAAGGACTTGCACGGGGATAGTTGCAAGTCTGCATCTTCTGATGCGGCAAGGATCACTTCTGATGGGCATACTTTTAGGCAGTGACCTGGGTGTCAGAGATGCTTCCAGGAGTCTTCCCTATGCTGTTCCCATGTCTTTTCAGCACTGTATGCATGTGTCACACAGCACATGGCCAGATAAGATTGTAAAATGTTAAAATTACATTTCCCGGTGAATACATTTGTCACGGTTGAAAGCAATACAAAAGTGCAAAAACACATAAAAAATGCTACTTGTGAACATAGCCCAAGCTGTGGAGGAGTATTTTTTGGGGGGGTTATTTATTTTACCTTATACACAAGTCTCTACCCTGGAAAGGAACTTCCTTAACATATTTCACAGGAAAGCAGTTTCAGTTTCGTTTTTGAACGTTTTATTGTGAGCCCTTAAAAGTGCTTAATATCTCTGACCACATTGTTGACAGCTGGGACCTGGGGGTCAGAAATGCTACCTAGGGCGATCCCCATGCTGTCCCCATGTAATTTGAGCACTGTCACTATCGTTTTGGGCACTTGTTAGGCTTTTAAAAGACTGCCGGGGTCTCCCATAGACTAACATTGCTCGGGTCTCCCATAGACTAACATTGGGCTCGTTGCTCGGGTCGAGCACCCTAGTATCAAGGCGAGCTTGGCCCGAGCTTCGAGCACCCGAGCATTTTAGTGCTCGCTCAACACTAATGGAGACCCAATCTGGAGTGTTCACATTTTAATAAATGAGGGGCTAAAACCACCAAAGTGGCATTAATTTCACTAGAGTTTAAGTAGTATAATGGGGACCGACACCTCTTCCACTACTGCCAACCCAACAGATGGAGACCCAATCAGAACTATTCACATTTAAAAAAAATTAGATCCTAAGACTACCATTTCCGTGGCCATCAGATTGGAGATGGTGGAGTTCAATGTCACGCAAGGTGTGGGAAAGACTTAGTGCAACACAAAGGGAAGAGGGAAAGGGAGCCCAGACTCTAGGGAATGGGGGGAAGTGGAGCCCTCGTAGGTTGATCTAGCGTCACCCTGTCTCCACTAACGTCCCTGTATTGGCTCTTCACCAATCGCCACACGTGTGCCTTGCCCTGTCTTTCTCTGGCGTATGGCTAAGGCTAGGGAATGGAGGAGATGAGCACTAGTCGATCTCCACTAAACACTATAGACAACAAGGGTGAACAAAAAGGGGGAAATTGCTTAGTTTTAGACGACTCCAGACAAATGCACAAATGTCCTCAAGCTCCAGAGAGGAAGCACTTCTCTTGCTAAAGCCTTTTCAAGGAATAATGAATATCGCCGGCACCTCACTGTGAAGCACAGGAGGTATTTATACACCCAGGCAGGGTGTTAATTAGCCAGTGGAAGGTAGCAGCTGGGCCCTAGAAGATGTCTGTAATGCCAAACATAGAGATCTCCTGCAATCAACTGCAGGGCAACTGTCTGTCACTTCTGACACACCCGTGACATTCAACCTCTTAACTTTGTCATGTGTAGGAGGAAACAGTCTTTTACGTGACCACAATTGTGCTGGCTGCAGTGCCGACAGAGGGGGAGTACGGTGAAACGGACAAACTGCTGGACCGTGAGTGAAGTGCAGATGGAGATGTTACGATGGATTGAGAAATGTGTGGTGTGCTTGGTGAATCAAATGTTTGTGTACCCCTGTGTTGAGAACAATATCTGCACCAAAAAAAATAATATCACTAGAGTATAACTATTATAATTGCTTGGTTGTCCACTACAGACAACCAAGCAAATGGAGACCCAACCAGGAGTGTTCAGCAGGGGTGGACACTGACTGCTTGGGGCCCCTGTGAAGAAATGTGTCTGAGCCCCCCACCTTTTATGGTGACAAAGCTACAGATGTATATATAGCCACACACACACACACACATATATACCTCTTACAAAACCTCCTTTATTATGTATATTACTGTCCCTTAATACACAGTGCCCTCTCGTTATGTACAGCACCGTCCCTTACATATCGGAAAATAAAGCACACTGTTTTTTATTACATACTGTCCTCTCTTGTTAGACATATAATGCAATGACGGCTAATGGAGCAGGGAAAAGCTTATTTTCTGATGGAGGAGCTGATGGACTGGTCTTCTGGTCACCGGCTGTCCCATCAGCAGTCATTTTATATGTAGCAAGAGACGACTATGTAAGAAAAGAGGGCGCTGTGACTGATAAAAATAGCAATATTAAGCTATGTAAGGGACAGCACTGTACATAACAGCAGAGGAATCTATATAATAAGAGACAGCATCAGATATAACTAGAGAGGATGGTACGTATTTAGGGAGGGTGTTATTCATAATAAAAGATTAAACTATATAACTAAGGATGGTGCTATACATAATAAGTGAGTACAGTATATACTAAGGGACTGTGCTATAAATAATAAGGCTACATTCCTGTATCTGTGTGTCGGTGTGCTGCCCGTTTTTACAGACGCATTGAGCATGTCCTATTCTGATCCACAAAATCAGATCAGAACAGGACATTCTCTGACCCTCACAGATCTCATTCTCAGACTCATGATTTTCATGGATGTGTGAATGGATCTGCAAAACTCTACGAGTCCATGGACCATCCGATAAAAAAATCTGGCAACACACGGACTCAAATGTGAGAATGCAGCCTAAGGGATTTTACAGATAACATTATCACTCCAAGTCACACAGTGCACATACAGAATAATACTTATATCCAGGCACTTACCGCTGACTTCTCATCTGATCAGACTCGGTTTCTGCTGTTTCTTCTCCATCTGGTCAGACCTTCATGTTGATATCTCCCAGCCACGACTCGTCTTGTCACGATGATCTCCAGCCTAGAAAATAACAAGGTCACATCTATTATATATATATATGTCTCCCCCGCACTACAGGTATGTACCCTCCCAATTAATATACTATTAGGCACTTAGTAATCAAAATATAAAGTGATAAGCAGCACTGTGCACGCCCATTAACTATAATCTCCACTGGCCAATAATATAAATTATTCAGTCTCTGTGACTCTCCTCAATTAACTGTAAGACTATGTGCTTACAGAAAATATACAAGGCTTTACAGTACAAGCAAAGAGACCCCATCATTGCTCTCTCCCAGCACCCCCATCATTGCTTTCTTCCAGCACCCCCGTCATTGCTCTCTCCCAGCACCCCCATCATTGCTCTCTCCCAGCACCCCCGTAATTGCTCTCTCCCAGCACCTCCATCATTGCTCTGTCCAAGCACCCCCATCATTGCTCTCTTCCAGCATCCCCATCATTGCTCTGTCCCAGCACCCCCGCCATTGCTTTGTCCCAGCACCCCTGTCATTGCTCTCTCCCAGCACCCCTGTCATTACTCTCTCCCAGCAATCCCGTCACTGCTCTCTCCCAGCACCTCCATCATTGCTCTCTCCCAGCACCCCCATCATTGCTCTGTCCCAGAAACCCCCGTCATTGCTCTCTCCCACCACCTGCATCATTGCTCTCTCCCAGCACCACCATCATTGCTCTCTCCCAGCAACCTCCATCATTGCTCTCTCCCAGCACCCCCATCATTGCTCTCTCCCAGCACCCCATCATTGCTCTCCCCAGCCCCATCATTGCTCTCTCCAGCCCCATCATTGCTCTCTCCATCCCCATCATTGCTCTCCTTAGTCTCATTTTTGCTCTCCCCATCGCCACCATTGCTCTCCTTAGCCCCATCATTGCTCTCCCCATCACCACCATTGCTCTCCATAGCCCCATCATTGCTCTCCCCATCGCCACCATTGCTCTCCATAGCCCCATCATTGCTCTCCACATCACCACCATTGCTCTCCTTAGCCCCATCATTGCTCTCCCCATCGCCACCATAGCTCTCCATAGCTCCATCATTTCTCTTCACATCGCCACCATTGCTCTCCTTAGCCCCATCATTGCTCTCCCCATCGCCACCATTGCTCTACTTAGCCCCATCATTGCTCTCACCATCACCACCACTGCTCTCCTTAGCCCCATCATTGCTCTCCCTCACCTCCCCTCATTCTCCTGCTCTCCCCAGCGTTTCAGTATATAAAAATAAAAAAATGCACAACTTACCTCTCAGCACGCTCCCCTGCAGCATCGTCCTCACCGGCAGCTTTCTCTCTGACACAGGCCCACGCTGCATAATGATGTCATCAAGCCGCACGGGACTGTGTCAGGGAGAAAGCCGCAGCCATTTTTTCCTGCCAGCAATGGTGCTGGAGGGATTGCTCCCTGCCCGCCGCATATAATGAGTGCAATCTGGCCATGGGCCTCCCGGAGCCTGGGGCTCCAAGAAGCAGGCCAGGTTGCCCTCATCATTAGTCGCCCAGCATGGGCCCCCCTGAACCGCCGGGCTCCGGTGCAGTTGCACCGACTGCATCGGCAGTAGGTCCGCCCCTGGTGTTCACATAAAAAAAATTAGGGCCTGACACCACCAAAGTGGCATCAATTTAAGTAGATTGGAAGTAGTATAATGGGGACAGACACCTCTTCCCCTACAGCCAACCCAGTAGGGGCCTGGGGCTCCTAGAAGCAGGCCAGGTAGTCCTCATCATTAGTCGCCCAGCAAGGGCCCCCCTGCACCGCCGGGCCCCGGTGCAGTTGCACAGACTGCATCGGTGGTAGGTCCGCCCCTGGTGTTCACATTAAAAAAATTAGTGCCTGACACCACCGAAGTGGCATCAATTTCAGTAGATTAGAAGTAATATAATGGGGACAGACACCTCTTCCCCTACAGCCAACCCAGTAGATGGAGACCAAATCAGGATTCCCCACATTTACAAAAATTTGTGGCAGACACCAGCAAAGTGGCATCAATTTCACTACAGTAGAAATTGTAGAATTAGGAATGACATCTCTTCCCCTACAGCCAACCCAGTAGATGGAGACACAATCAAGAGTGTTCACATTTTAATAAATTAGTGCCTAAAACCACCAAAGTGGCATCAATTTCTCTAGAGTAGAAGTAGTACAATGGAGATCAAAGCCTCTTCCACTACAGCCAACCCAGCAGATGGAAACTAAACCAGAAGTGCACCATCCTCTCCAGTCGTTCACCACATGTCAGACTTGTACTCTGTTGTGCAGGTGCACAACCTGGGCTAAAAAATGTATGAAAGGACTGACAGAAATTGCTTCTGCCACTTACACAACTGCTGCTGCTAATACTTTGCCGTTGACGAATTGATGTGCCGGAGGTTGGAAGTGTAAAGCTGCGATGAATTCTGTGTGCCTCACTGCTGGCTTGGGGAAAACGTATCTTAAGGTTGTGTAAAAACATGTGTTTCGATACTCCAGCATTCGCAGGTCCCTTTCCAGGGCAGGAAGCATCTGGCAAAATTTACTCTTATAACGTGGATCTAACAGAGTGGCAACCCAGTCGTCAGCACTATTTCGAATCATAACTACAGATAGTGCAGCAAGAGCACATTCATATGTCGGGCTCTTTCATGAGGTTCAAGCCCATGCGGTGTTGGTGGCTGGGTAATTCTGATGCTTGTTTCCTCCGTCCCCTCCCGCCAAACACGAGCAAAGAGGGGATGATTATCCTCTTCATCTTCTGACTGTTTTTCACCCATCATCTCTTCCTCTTCCATTTGTTCCTCACCTTCACTAACACCTTCATTAACAGTTTTTCTGGTATCGCCAACCCCCCTCGATCGCAGTGAACCACCCTCCCTTGGCACCCTGAGATGTCCCCTAGTTTATGAAGTTAGTAACAGAATAAAGTATTTTTTAATGTGGATGAGGCCTTTATAACATAGGAGATATTCTCCAAACTATTTCAAACCAAGTTGTCCCTGCTGTATAACGTCAGGAATCGAACAAAGTATTTTTTTTACTGTGGATGACGCCTGTATAACATATGAGATATTCTCCATACTATTTCAAAATCTTGCCATGCAAAAAAATCTTTATTGGACTTAGGCTAGCAACAGAAAAAAAATATTTGTTTTACTGTGCATAAAGCTGAATATCATCCACCAAAAAAATGATAAACTGGGCTAACACAGCTTGCACTATCATATTAGCAAATGAAAAAAAAAGGTTTTTGTGCTCTGCACTCAGAAGCTCTGCACTGACAAACTCTGCAGACAGCTGAATTTCAACCCCACAAAATCAAATCAAAAAGTGGCCTGCAAGGGCTTGCTTGCTTGCTTGATTTATCACATTAGCAAGTGCAAAAATAGATTGAAAGTATACCCTTGCATGGAGCACAGACAGTACAACTGATGCACAACACTGTTCTATACCATAGGCCCTGCTCTTTCTTTTAGAATCTCAGTAATTGCGCAATTGAACAGGTACACAGCACAGTACTGATCTACACTATCTGGCTTCCACATATGCAGCCATCTATCTAGCTAATATCTATCATTACACAGGAACAGCGTCTAACACGAGTGACATGCATAAAATGGTGATGAGGGAACATGGCTGGTTTTTATATGGAGAGGACATGTGATTTCAGAAGCCAATTGCAGAAGCCCTTGTGACTGGGACACTGTGGATGCTTCCAGTACTCTCATTGGCTAGCCGCACTTTCCTGACTTAAAGTTACCGCCTACAGAAAAAAAAAAACAGCGCGCCACTGATCTGACGTGTTCTGAACTATCACCAGCTCCCCCACTCATCTACCACGTCTCCCTGCTCATCATACACAAGCACTATGTTAGCAAAACTGTTAAAAATGAAGTAGTTGCCCCGCAATCACGTAAC
This sequence comes from Phyllobates terribilis, assembly GCF_046119375.1. Taxonomy (NCBI): domain Eukaryota; kingdom Metazoa; phylum Chordata; class Amphibia; order Anura; family Dendrobatidae; genus Phyllobates; species Phyllobates terribilis. The sequence continues at coordinate 594,179,439 of NW_027362765.1, read as the reverse complement.
CACGGAAATTCGCCGAACGTTACCGATTTTCCTGAATTTAACAAACTTTGCTCACCTTTCCGATCACGAATCCGAATGTGCCACATTCGTGTCGAACTTAAGTTTGGAGATCGGATTTCGAACATATTCGCTCATCACTACTTAGAACACTGACAGAGGAGCAATGGGTGGATGTTCTGGAACAGACCCCTAGGTTGGCAGTTTCAGAGGGACAAAGGCTATCTCAGCTTTTTCTCCTGCATAGAGTATATAGAATGCCTAGTTTCTTGCACGAAATGACAGGATGCATTGTGTCCCAGGTGCGGGCAGGATAATGCACATCTTATGCACATGATGTGGGAGAGTCGGAGCATTGGAAAGTATTGGAAAGATGTTGTAGATCTTGTAAAACAGGTCTATAGCATTCATATACAGTCAAACCCATTGTCATGTATTTGGGTCTGCAGGAGGGGACTGATCCAAATTCATCAATAAAATTGGGTATCTTGCACATAATATATCAGACTAGGAAATTATTAGCTTATCACTGGCTAGATGCTTCCCCCCATTTATTGGAGAACTTAAGAATAAAATGAATAACATAATATGGTTGGAGAGGGGTGTATATGTGAAAAGATGTGTGTGAAGAAACGGCAACAGGGGGACCCCACAGAATCTCGCTGTTGCCACTGCTTGTGATGGATCCACAACCCGCCTCCTGCCTGACATCACAGTTATGTCAGACAGAGCACGTGGTATGGACCTGCCTTCTGCACCTACGTGACGTTCCACACCCCCCTGAGGGACGCGTAAGGTCAGATTGGTACATTATGGACTGAACAAATGACATGAGATTTGTGGATCGAGATAAAAGAACAGCCCAAGGTTAAATTATATATTTAATCTCCGTAAGGGCACACTAAACAATACACTATATACATAAGGGTTATACATACACAGTGGTCAGAATTACAAACACAAAAGCATGGGTCCTTTGAAATTTTGTTGTAGTGTGACAGAAAAGTTATTGACACGAGGTTGCTGATAAAAATAATTACCTACAGGCCAGCTATTTAAAACTGTGGTTTGTCCGTTATATGGATCACATATAAGTTCAATGAAAATTCTGCCATTTCTGGCCTCCATTAAAATTTTGTTTCAGTGTGTCAGCGAAGTTATTGACACCAGTTTTCTGTTAAAAATTATTACCTACAACCAGCTATTTAAAACTGAGGTTTGTCCATCAGACGGATCACATATAAGTTCACTCAAAATTCAGCCATTTGTAGTGAGCATGGAAGATATTGTCCTCCATTTAAAATGGGCAAGGCGCGTGACAAGGGAAGGCAACTGAACGTGATGGTGATGGTGCATGCAGAGGCCAAGGCCGGGGACAAGCTGAAATTGTGCCACAACAAACACCCACATCTTTTCACCCGACCATCCTGTCCCAATTACTAGGTGACAGCAGCACACCACTATTGAACCCAGAGCAGTGTCAAAAGGTTGTTGGTTGGATAACGGATAATGCTTCCAGTCACTTTACCACCACCCTGTCTTCCATACGTTCAAGTCTCAGTAGCCGTGAGTCTTGACTGTACATATCTCACCCTGATCCTCCTTCCTTCCACCATGCCGAGTGCCCGAAGACAACTGATCCCACACTTGGACACTCCGAAGAGCTGTTCACTTTTCCATTTATAGATTCGGGCCGCTAGCCTCGTCCACTTGAAGCGGGGCAAGAGGAGATCGCATGTAGCAATGCCCAAATATTTGAGCAGCCACGGTCATACGAATGTGATGGTGGGAAAGTGTCACAAGAGGTGGACAATGATGAGATACAATTGCCAGAATGTCAGGAGGAGGACCAGAGTGCGGAAGTGGAAGACGAGTTGGCGGATGATATAGTAACTGACCCAATCTGGCAGGAGGACCTGCTGAGCGAGAACAGGAGGACATGCTGAGTGAGGACAGTAGCACACAGGGGGAGGGAGGCAGAGCACCCCAACAGGCAGGAAGAAGCAGTGTGGTGGCCGCAGACAGAAGGCGGGCAACCATTCCCCGTAACACCAATACGATGGTAGTTGCCAGTACAACTGTTAGGTCTTCCCGAGTCTGGTTGTTTTTTAAAGATTCTGCTGATAACCCCAAAAAGGCCATTTGCACCACCTGCCAGACCAGCATCAGCAGGGGTAGCAAAACTACAAGGCTGATGACCACCAGCATGATCAGGCACATGGTAGCAAAGCAACCAACTTTGTGGGCTGAACCCCAGGATCCAGGAACAGTGTCTGCGGGTGACACCACTGCTTCTTCTGCTGTTGTGCGTGCAAGCCAATCCCCTGTCCATAGTGCATGCGAAGATGCCTCCTGCCCTGCACCTGTCGCTGCACACTCTCAAATAGCACCATCAGCAAGCACGTCCTTGTACCAGCACAGCATTCAGTTGTCCATACCCCATTTCTTGGAACGCAAGTGCAAATACGCAGCCAACGCCCTACAGGGCACACTACTAAATTCCCACATTTCGCGACTTCTTGCTCTCGAAATGTTGCCTTTTAGGCTTGTGGAAACGGAAGCTTTCCGCAACCTGATGGCGGCTGCCGTCCCTCTGTACTTGGTCCCCAGCCACCACTATTTCTCCCAGTGTGCCGTCCCTGCATTACACAAGCACATGTCCCACAACATTAGCCGTGCCCTCAACAATGCAGTTACTGGGAAAGTCCACCTAACAAAAGACACGTGGACAAGTGCTTGTGAGTAGGGACGGTACATCTCGCTGACGGCACATTGGGTTAACAAAGTGGAAGCTAGGAACCAGTCGGACATTGGGACGGAACACATCCTCCCGACGCCGAGGATTGCAGGCCCTAGGTCAATCAGGGTTCCCCCTCAATCTACAGCTCCTGCACCTCATCCTCCTGAGCATCCTCCTCTTCTTCAGCCTCCATCTCCGAAATAACCACATCAATCACAAGCTGGAAGCACTGAAGCACTGCCTCAGCCAAGCGGCAACAGGCTGTGCTGAAGCTAATATGCTTAGATAACAAACCGCACAATGCTGAAGAGTTGTCGACAGCTCTGAAAGGCAGATTTGTGGCTGACACTGCTGAACCTACAGCCAGGCATGGTCATGTGTGACAATGGTTGGAACCTGGTGGCGGCTCTTAGGCGAGGCAGGCTCACACATGTACCATGCCTCACCAATGTGCTTATTTTCGTGGTTCAGCGGTTTCTCAAAACATACACGGAGCTGCCGGATCTGCTTGTCAAAGTACACCAAATGTGTACCCATTTTAGAAAGTCAGCAACAGCTTCCGCCGCCTTTGCCGTGTTTCAGCAGCGTTTGCAGTTTACGGCTCACTGACTGGTGTGTGATGTCCCCAAGTGTTGGAACTCTATACTGCAGATGTTGGAAAGAATTTTTGAGGAGAAGAGAGCAGTTATTGACTACCAGCATCAACAAGGCCGTCGGTATTCAGTTCAGACTCCACACATAAGACCTCAGGAGTGGGCTTGGATGTCAGACATACAGTACAGACCAAAAGTTTGGACACACCTTCTTATTTTAAGATTTTTCTGTATTTTCATGACTATGAAAATTGTACATTCACACTGAAGGCATCAAAACTATGAATTAACACATGTGGAATTATATACTTAACAAAAAAGTGTGAAGCAACTGAAAATATGTCTTATATTCTAGGCTCTTCAAAGTAGCCACCTTTTGCTTTGATGACTGCTTTGCACACTCTATGCATTCTCTTGATGAGCTTCAAGAGGTAGTCACTGGAAATGGTCTTCCAACAATCTTGAAGGAGTTCCCAGAGATGCTTAGCAATTATTGGCCCTTTGGCCTTCATTCTGCAGTCCAGCTCACCCAAACCATCTCGATTGGGTTCATGTCTGGTGACTGTGGAGGCCAGGTCATCTGGCGTAGCACCCCATCACTCTCTTTCTTGGTCAAATAGCCCTTATACAGCCTGGAGATGTGTTTGGGGTCATTGTCCTGTTGAAAAATAAATGATGGTCCAACTAAACGCAAACCGGATGGAATAGCATGCCGCTGAAAGATGCTGTGGTAGCCATGCTGGTTCAGTATGCCTTCAATTTTGAATAAATCCCCAACAGCAAAGCACCCCCACACCCTCACACCTCCTCCTCCATGCTTCACGGTGGGAACCAGGCATGTAGAGTTCATCCGTTCACCTTTTCTGTGTCGCACAAAGACACGGTAGTTTGAACCAAAGATCTCAAATATGGACTCATCAGACCAAAGCACAGATTTCCACTGGTCTAATGTCCATTCCTTATGTTCTTTAGCCCAAGCAAGTCTCCTCTGCTTGTTGCCTGTCCTTAGCAGTGGTTTCCTAGCAGCTATTTTACCATGAAGGCCTGATGCACAAAGTCTTCTCTTAACAGTTGTTGAAGAGATGTGTCTGCTGCTAGAACTCTGTGTGGCATTGACCTGGTCTCTAATCTGAGCTGTTGTTAACCTGCGATTTCTGAGGCTGGTGAATTGGATAAACTTATCCTCAGAAGCAGAGGTGACTCTTGGTCTTCCTTTCCTGGGGCGGTCCTCATGTGAGCCAGTTTCTTTGTAGCACTTAATGGCTTTTGCACTTGCACTTGGGGACACTTTCAAAGTTTTCCCAATTTTTCGCACTGACTGACCTTCATTTCTTAAAGTAATGATGGCCACTCGTTTTTCTTTACTTACCTGGGAGTCAGAAATGCTTCCAGGGGTCTTCCCCATGCTGTTCCCATGTCATTTTAGCACTGTTCCCATCGATTTGGGCAATTTTTAGGCCCTCTGCAGACCGCCGAGGGGAGCCGCCTGAAAAATGCTCGAGTTGCCCATAAAATTACATTGGGCTCATTGCTCGGGTCGAGCACCCGAGTATTCCAATGTGCTCGACCAGAGCAATGAACACTCGAGCATTTTAGTGTTCGTCCATCACTATTAGTAACGTTATACGGCAGGCCATATCTTACCTTGTCATTTAGTGGCACTGAAATTCAGGGGTGTGCAGAGCTGTTGCAGAGGAAAAAAAATAATTTTTGTTTAGTTAATAGTGTGCTCCTACCACAGTATCTGAGCAACATGATTGGGGAAAAGAGAGGTCATGGTGGAAGGGGGAATAAGCTTGGTGTTCAAGGTATAAGTGGGGTCGTGGTAATGTTAGTAAAATTACTAGTGAACCAACACAATCAGGTACTATCCAAAGACAACTGACAACTTCTGTTACTGGACTGCCTACTCCACTCCCTTTCTTTGGCAGCCAACACACTGATACGGCTTGTTGATAAGGGCCAGAAAGAGCAGGTGCTCCAGTGGATGGCAAGCTCTGCTTCAAGTGCCCTCTCCTCTTCTTCTTCCACCTCAACATCACACGCAGTACAGTCCACAGAGGGGGCACCCTAATTACCCATGGTTCCCTCCGTGTCACAACAGTCCAACTGACTGTAGCGAACCACAGATGGGCGAGTCTGTAGAACTGTTCACCCATTCTATACCATGGGCATCAGAAGTGCACTCCAAACAGTCACTCCAAACAGTCAAGAGGAGGAAAGCATCTGCACTGATGCCCAAAAAGCAGGTGCTCATACCTCCTGCACCGCTCCCTGCACATTAACCTCCTCAATGCTGCGATTGAAGTTGATTGCAGCATTGCAGGGGCAAAGGGAGGCGATCGCAGATACTCACCTCTCTTGCCGGCGTCCAACGCTGTCTGCCGTGGCTCCCGGATGTTGCCATGATGACCCGATGACGTCATGACAACATCCGGGTCACCAGACAGCAGGAAGATACTTTGGTCATGCGAAATGCATGACCAATGTATCTTCTCCCTCTGCAGCAATGACAGCCTGTATAGCACAGGGAGCGGCTGCTGCTCTCTATGCTATACAGGTGATATGAAAATAAAATGTGAAAGTCCCATAGTGGGACAAGGTGTAAAAGTAAAAAAAGAATCAGAATGTGAAAAAAAAAAATTTAAATATAAAAAAATTTTTTTTAAAAAAATTAAAATATATTGTACCCATAAATAAATATTATTGTGAAATAAAAACCACTAAAAGTACCCACATATGGTATCGCCGAGTCCAGAACGACCTGTCCTATAAAACTGTCCCACTAGTTAACCTCTTTAGTGAACAGTAGTGTTGAGCCACCCCCGTAGTGTTCGAGTTCGGTTCGGTTCGTCGAACACTCGTGTGTTCGCCGAACTGTTCGTCGAACTGTTCGTCGAACACCTTCGAACACCGTTAAAACCAATGGCAGGCAAACAAAATCACATAAAAACACATAGAAAACACCTTCAAAGGTGTCCAAAAGCTGACAATCTGCTCAGAAGACATAACTAACACATGGAAAAGTGACAAGTACATATAGTCATGCGAAAATAAAAGAGGTGGAGGAGTAAAAGGAGGGGGAGACACAGATATAGGCATGTCATGCCCTTCTAAAATCCAAAAAGTGAGAAGCCGACACGGCCAGTCCGTTCCTGCCCGTGCCACCTCCGTGTCGCCGGGTTTGTGCCAGAGCCGCGGTGGACCCTGACGGCCAGCCCCCCTCTCCCAATACTGGTGCCTGTCCGCTGGTGGGTCGAGCGAGCCCCCCTGTGGTGGAGGCAGCTCTAAGCTTTTTAATTTAAATTGTCTCTCTAATTTGAATGAATACACTTTAAATCCTTTTACAAGGATCTATTGGAGGGCAAGTCTCATGCCAGCAGCCGCGTAATTCCAGCTCCAGTAGCGTCCACTAAAGCTGCTGCAGTTAAAAAGCTTTTATAAGGATCGAGCTCGGCTGTCCACCGCAAGGCGTCCTACCGCCAGTCCCAGCCCCCATGCCTTGGGGTGCCTCCTGATGCTCTTCACTGAGCATCCCGGGGTCCCGAAGCATTTCCTTTGAAAAAATTAAGTGTCCAAACTACAGGTGGTGTAGCTTGCTTAACAGCTGGGATAATCTGCTGACTAGCAGACACTGCTACTAGGCACAAAGTATTTCCTGGGCTAGATGCAGTTAAAAATTTGTAATTAGATACTCTCGTTGGATGCTGAGAAAGCATTCCATAGAGTCTCCTGGCACGCCATATATTATTCTCTTAAAGAGCTTGGGGTAGGGGTCTAGGGGACCCTTTTATAGCCAAAATCACGGCCCTGTATCGCAATACGTCACCTAGGCTGAAGATAAATGGAACTGTAGCACCCTGAGGGCTTGGTTGCTACAGAGGTATTGCACCTCACCCAGAGGTGTGATATCTCACTCTCAGTTAAGGATGGAGTGTGGATCAGGACCCCGACACCTGCATGCATTATACCACATTGCCGTGGGGCAGGGCGACCAGTATGCCTCTGAGATGGGCACGACAGTCCCTGTCCTTGGCTGGAGTGGGGGGAGGGAACACTGAGGAAGGGAAACCCTGTAGTGCAGGAGCAGGGAGGAAGCAGTTCCTGGGTGCATTGAGAAGGGAGTATGAAAGGTGGGCACCATCTTAGTTCAGTGCAGAGAAGTCTGAGCAGAAGTGACTGGGAGCAGGGGCTCTGCATGAGCTCTGCTCCGGAGGCGGGCCTAGTAACAGAGGCCCAGGCCTGGAAGAGGGAGAAGGAAGGAAGAGGAGCGGAGAAGGCTCCAGGAATGAGGAACGAAGGGATCCCAGGGGTGCGGACGGGCGAGTTGCCACCGCACGCCCGAATCCACATGCGTGGAGGGGTCAGGCCAAAGGGGGAGACCGGTCCCCGAAACTAGTGGAGGCGGGAAACGACCCTCAGCTAGAAACCGGAGGCTGTGACATTTTATGTGGCGCAGCCCCTCGCTACACCCGCTAGGAAGGCACCACATATTGTCAGGGAAACTGGCACCAAGTTTACCAAGAGGAGGCCCGAGGCAGACGGACAGAAGCGTTGGTAAGAAAGGCCAGACAAAGGACACACAAAGGGGGTCCTGTGAAGCGCTCCAAAGTTATCTGGGAGTTGTCTGAGCCCCTCACCTGGTAAGCACAGTACGACGTGGGCAGCCGTTACCTGCAGAAGTGGTCTGGATAAGAAGAACTGTGAGTAAAGGCCCTGGACTGCATCACTGACTCCGTGTCGTTACTGCTGCTGCCCTGCACCATCACCCCCATCCTCCGCATACACTGCCCTGAGGCTATACTCCTCCCGTGGGGAGTTATGCTATGCTCTGCTGCACCCACAACACCAGCCTCAGCGGTCTGCCCTGCAGCGGCGGTTCACTCTGACCGCAATCCACGGGTGGCGTAGTCAGACATTTAAACATCAAAACCACATAAATAGTTCCGCCACTGGTTTTACCGCCCTGAGCCACGGAACCGGGTCGCCGCCATGGAGACTACAACCACCAGCATCCACCAAAATGGGTCCGGCTCCGGGTGTCCCAAGGCCCAGGGGGCGCGTCAGAACATTTTCATCACCTTTCATAATCACCAATGGGACAAGGCAGGGATGTCCTCTGTCCCCTCTCTTATACATCCTAGTGACGGAGCACCTGCTCTCATCAATTCGCCATAACCCCAATATTAGGTGGACTGAGGTGGGAGGCACCGAGTACAAGTGCTCTCTATTTGCTGATGATGTCCTAGTATATATCACTCAATCACATATATCCATCCCTGCTGTTATGGCTGAAATAGATCACTTTGTTACATGGTCAAATTTTAAAATCAATGCAGCGAAGTCTGAGGCCCTCGATGTCTCCCTCCCAAAATCCATACAGGATTCTATCCAGTCCAACTTTCCCTTTGCCTGGCCCTCACAGGGTATCAAATACTTAGGAATTCCTATTCATAGAGACCTCTCCCATCTATGTTATCTTAATTTTGGGCCCTTTATTGAACAACTCCATACAGACCACAGTTGGCAAGTTAGAACTGTAAGATTCACTACGTGAACCACTGGTGTTTTGTGGAAAAGCACATGTACACTGTGTTCCAAATTATTATGCAAAAAGTGTTTAGGAGTGATAAGGGAAGAATTTGTTTGTTTGTCAGTTAAACTCATTGATGGTGATGTGTGTCAGGGCTCTTTATATCACTGTAAGCAATTGCAGACACCTGTGCTAATTAGTTTGGCAGGTGTGTCCAATGAAAGGCAAGACTACTTAAGAAGGCTGTCCCACATTATTAAGCAGCCTACATTTTCTGCCAAAATGGGAAAGAAAAAGGATGTGTCGGCTGCTGAGAAGCAACAAATTGTGGAGTGTTTAGGTCAAGGCATGACTACAATCAACATTGCGCGATGATCAGGATGAAGTGTCTTGGCAATCAAGAAGTATATAGCTGATTCACAGTACACATGTGTGCGTGTTGATAAGGGCAAATTGAGGACTCATTCCTACAGGCAATTACGTCAGGTTGAAAGAGCAGCGGCAAAAAAGCCTTGTCATAGCAGCAGACAAGTTTTTGAAGCTGCTGGTGCCTCCCACGTCCCCCGAAGATGCAGGGTCCTTCAGAGGTTTGCAGCTGTGCATACACCATCCTGTCGACCGCCTCTATCCACTTCACACAAGCAGAAATGGCTCCTGTGGGCCAAACATTACATGAAGACTGATTTCAAAACTGTTTTGTTCACGGAAGAGTGCCATGCAACGCTCGATGGTCCAGATGGATGGAGTGGAGGATGGCTGGTTGATGGACACCCCACGCAAACACGGCTACAGCGCCAACAAGGAGGAGGTGGAGTAATGTTTTGGGCTGGAATCATGGGGAGAGAGATTGTCGGCCCCTTTAGGATCCCTGAAGGGGTAAAGATGAACTCCATAATGTATGTGGAGTTTCTCAAACAGCACTTCCTGCCATGGTTCAAGAAGAAGAACCGTGTATTCCACAGCAAGATCATTTTTATGCATGATAATGCACCGTCTCATGCTGCACATAACACATCTGCATCTCTGGCTGATATGGGCATAAAAGGGGACAAACTTATGCTGTGACCCCCATGATCCCCTGACCTATACCCCATTCAGAACCTCTGGAGCATCATCAAAAGGAGTGTCTATGATGGTGGGAGGCAGTTCACATCTAAGCAACAGCTCTGGGAGGGTATTCTGTCCTCATGCAAAACAATCGAAGCAGAAACCATCCAAAACCTGACAAATTCAATGGACGAGAGAGTTCAGAAGCTCCTTTCGAACAAGGGGTCCTATGTGCAAATGTAACATCACCTAGAATAAAGTTTTGAGTTGAAAACTGTTTGATTTCAGTTTCTAATAACGTGCTAATGCTTATAATTTCAAAAATGATAATTTTTTGGTCTTTATTAAAATGAAAAGGTTGATCGAAGAGTGTGGGGGATCTAAGAGTGTGGCAACCCAGTAGTCAGGATTACTTCGAATTCTGACAATCTGAGGGTCATGTTGCAGGTAGTGCAGCAAGAAGGCACTTATGTGTCTTGCGCATCTCGGAGCCCCAAAATTATTTTCCGGGCTAGATGAAGCTAAAAATTAGTATTAATTTTAAATCTGGTGGAGTTTAGTATAGATGGCCTAATAGAATCAGTACTGCACACTGCTACAAAGCCCAAATTATTTTCCAGCCAAGATACAGATAAACATGGTTAGTAATTTTAAATCTGGTGGAGCTTAGTATAGATGGCCTATTAGAATCAGTGCTGCACACTGCTACAAAGCCCAAATTATTTTCCAGCCAAGATACAGATAAACATGATTAGTAATTTGAAAGCTTAAAACGGTTGGTGAGGTGATTTTAACCAATCATCAAGCTTTTACTCTCCCCAGGATGACACAGGGGTAGAAAAGTCGTTTCGGATCCATGATTTGTTCATCTTTATGAACGTGAGTCTGTCTACATTATCAGTGGAGAGCCGCGTGCGCTTATCTGTCAGCACACCACCAGCAGCGCTGAACACAGACAGAACGCTGGCTGCAGGGCATGACAAGATCTCCAAGGCTTAAGTGGCTAGCTCCGGCCATTTATCCAGATTGGAAGCCCAAAAAGAGCAAGGGTCCAGTGACACTGTCATGGCTTCAATGTTTACTTGGAGATACTCCTGTACCATCGTCTCTAGGTGTTCACTATGTGTCAGACTTCTTGTCTCCTGTGGCCTTGCAAAGGATGGGCTAAAAAAGTGGTGAAATGATTCCGCAAAATTGATGTTACCAGCAGATACTGTGTTTCTGTTACGGTTTGAGTGCTGAACACTCGACGGTCCCACGGTTGGCAAGTTGGAACTGTGAGATTCACTACGTGCACCACTGGTGTTTTGTGGAAAAGCACATGTAAGATTCTGCAACAGTCTCTGCTGATACTCCTGCATGCATGCATCCCTTTCTATGGCAGGAATAATTTCTGCAAATTTACTTTTGTACCGGGGATCTAACAGTGTGGCAACCCAGTAGTCAGGATTATTTCTAATTCTCACAATTCAAGGGTCATGTTGCAGGTAGTGCAGCAAGAAGGCACTCATGTGTCTTGCGCATCCAGGAGCACCAAGTCCCTGTTGTGTTGGTGGCGAGGTAACAATTATGCTTCTTTACTCTGTCCTCTCCCCCCAACCTCGCACAACAGAAATGTGATCAAGGTCTCCCTCATCTGATGAGTCTTCCATCAGTTTGTCCTCCACTTCTTCCTGGGCTCCTGCACCTTCCTCACTAGTTTGGCTGCTACCATGCGCCCTGGTAAAACCATCTCCCCCACCCTCACATGCCTGCCGCCTTGGTGCTGCCGACCGTCTGGACCTTGCAGATGTTAGCCCTTCCGCATACAACTCCTCCTCCTCTACTTCCTCCACCTCCTCTGGTGCCACCACCTGACTCCGAATTCTGTTTAACATGTGCTCCAGCATGTAAATCACTGGAATAGTCATGCTGATAATGGCATCGTCAGCACTAAACATCTTCGTCGCCATTTCAAAACTGTGCAGAAGGGTGCATAGGTCCCTGATCTGAGATCACTCCTCCAGCGTGATTTGCCCCACCTCTGGATCTCGTTGGCCCAGGCTATACGTCAGAACTTATTGCACCAGGGCTTGTCGGTGCTGCCACAGTCGCTGCAACATGTGCAGAGTTGAATTCCACCGGGTAGGCACATCGCATTTTAGCCGGTGAAGTGGCATGCCCAACGACTTCTGTAGAGATGTAAGTCGCTGAGCTGCGGGATGCGAACGGCGGAAGTGAGCACACAGCGACCGTGCCCTCTGCAGAAGGCCATTTAGTCCAGGATAGTGGGCTAAAAATTGCTGGACAACCAGGTTCAACACATGAGCCATACAAGGCACGTGTGTGACATTGCCCTGGCGAAGGGCCGCACCCAGGTTTGCAGCATTGTAGCACACGGCCTTCCCTGGTTTCAGGTCCAGTGGAGGCAACCATTCATGAAATTGGTTCTCCAGAGCTGACCACAACTCCTCAGCTGTGTGACTCACATTTCCCAGACATTTCAAAGTAAAAACCGCCTGATGACGTTGAGCCCTACTGCCAGCATAGTAAGGAGGTGTGCAGGATCCCTTCTGCGCAGTTAGAAAGCTTGTGGCATGACCAGACAGGCTTTGGGTGCAGGTGGAGGACCGAGAGGAGGTTGAGGAGGCAGAAGCAGTGGAGGAACTTTGAGATAAAGAGGATTGACGCACAACTCGTGTGGATGGCAAGACTTGGACAGCAGCCCCTTGTCCTGCTGTCACCATAGTTACCCAGTGCCCAGTCAGCGACATGTAACGCCCCTGTCCATGCCTACTCGTCCAAGTGTCTGTGGTGAAATGCACCCTGTCACACACAGAGTTTCTCAAAGAAGCGGTGATGTTGTGTGCGACATGCTGGTGGAGCGCAGGCACACCTTTCTTTGAGAAGTAGTGCCGACTGGGCATCTGGTACTGGGGCACTGCGACGGACATAAGGTCTCAAAAATCCTCTGTGCCCACCAGGCGGAAAGGCAGCATTTCTGTAGCCAAGAGCTTGCAGATGGTGAAATTCAACCTCTTAGCTTTCTCATGGCTAGGAGGAAATGGTCTTTTACTTGTCCACATCTGAAGGACCGAGGGCTGGCTATTGTGCTTAGACGGGGTTGATAAGGGTGTCCCCAGCAAACTGCCGGTCTGTGAGGAAGATGCAGGCGGACATGTTAGGTTGCTTTGATCCAAAGGTGGTGCTATCGATGTCGGACAGCGCTCAGCACCAGCTGGTGTTACCACCTCCAAAGAAAATGATGACCTGCCAATCACGCTGGCTGTTGCGGGTAAAGAGGTGGCAGGTCTGCGTCCCAAAACAGGTGTGACTGCTGTCCCCGCAGTCACAGAGGATGAAGAGGCCACGGATGCACAAGATAAGGCAGACGGTGGTTGGCCAGGCCGGCTAGGCCGCATTGTAGCAAAGTGAGCTTCCCACTGCAACTTATGCTTCATGTCCATGTGCCGGTTCATGCATGAAGTACTCAAACTATGTATTTTTTGGCCTCTACTTAGCTTTTGCTGACAAATGTTACAGATAACACGAGTTGGGTCATCTTTATCGATCTGAAAACATGCCCAGGCGTTGTGTTTGAGGATGTAGTTGTTGACGTGCTTCCAGTACTACGTCTCTGTCCAGGAAGGCGCAACCTGACCTCGTCATCACTAGCATTCTCCTCCACCTCCTCTGCTGACCTCATCTCTTGGCTGACTGTGGGTTGACAGTAAGTGGGATCTCCAACCTCATCATCATCACCATGAGCGTTATCACACCCGTCATCCTCAGAGCCAACCTGTTCCTGCCCTGACAAAAAACTAAAATTGTCGCTCCAATCAGGTATTTGAGTCTCATCATCGTCTTCCTCATTGTCTCCACCAACAGGAGTTACAGTTTGGGAATGAGGGTTTACATTATGGTCAGAACCTTCAGCGTATTGTCCTGGATCCGACTCATAAAGATTCTGGGCATCAGTGCAGATCATTTCCTTGTCTGGATTCACAGAAGCGCTGGAGCCGACCTCTGATTCCCAGGCTCTGCAGACTCAACCATCTGTTCTACCTCATACTCAGACGGGCAGCTGGAGATTTGGGAGCTGTGAGGAAGCAAGTGCGATTGGGGTGACACCTTTGGGGACTGGAGTATTTGTGATGTTGAAGTTGATGTGGAGGAGAGCCCACTTAAAGGAGCACTTGATATCCGTTGAAGCACCTGCTGTTTTTGTGCCTCATCTGGAATTTGTAGTGATTGGCGTGGCCGTAAGAAAGGGATCTTATCACATTGTCCGCTAAAAGAAGTAGACATTTTAGTTTGGCTGCAAGATGGTCTTTCTTCTGCAGATGTTACTGTTGCTTTAACACCTACCCCACGGACACAACCTTTTTTCCCCTTCCCAACATGCCTATTCCCATATCCACCAGCAGCAGGCCTTTTTCCACTCATTTTGGTGGTTAACTAATTCACAACTCTGGAGTTGTTTGCACAAAAAAACAATGGATGGGAACCGAGCAGAGCTGAGTGGCCAAACTGTGGTATTAGGCCAAAACTATTGGCTGGGTTAGATGCAGAAAAAAATTATATTCAATTTGCAACCTGATGGAGGTCAGTATAGATGGACTAATAGACCAAGTACCACACACTGCTAGAAGCCCAAATATTTTTTCAGAGCTAGATGCAGAAAAAAATTATATTCAATTTGCAACCTGATGGAGGTCAGTATAGATGGACTAATAGACTAAGTCCCACACACTGCTAGAAGCCCAAATATTTTTTCAAGGCTAGATGCAGAAAAAAATTATATTCAATTTGCAACCTGATGGAGGTCTGTATAGATGGACTAATAGACCAAGTCCCACACACTGCTAGAAGCCCAAATATTTTTTCAGAGCTAGATGCAGAAAAAAAAATATTTTTAATTTGCAACCTGATGGAGGTCAGTATAGATGGACTAATAGACCAAGTCCCTCACACTGCTAGAAGCCCAAATATTTTTTCAGAGCTAGATGCAGAAAAAAATTATATTGAATTTGCAACCTGATGGAGGTCAGTATAGATGGACTAATAGACCAAGTCCCACACACTGCTAGAAGCCCAAATATTTTTTTAGAGCTAGATGCAGAAAAAAAATATTTTTAATTTGCAACCTGATGGAGGTCAGTATAGATGGACTAATAGACCAAGTCCCACACACTGCTAGAATCCCAAATATTTTTTCAGGGCTAGATGCAGAAAAAATTATATTCAATTTGCAACCTGATGGAGGTCAGTATAGATGGACTAATAGAACAAGTCCCACACACTGCTAGAAGCCCAAATATTTTTTCAGAGCTAGATGCAGAAAAAAAATATTTTTAATTTGCAACCTGATGGAGGTCAGTATAGATGGACTAATAGACCAAGTCCCACACACTGCTAGAAGCCCAAATATTTTTTCAGGGCTAGATGCAGAAAAAATTATATTCAATTTGCAACCTGATGGAGGTCAGTATAGATGGACTAATAGAACAAGTCCCACACACTGCTAGAAGCCCAAATATTTTTTCAGAGCTAGATGCAGAAAAAAATTATATTCAATTTGCAACCTGATGGAGGTCAGTATAGATGGACTAATAGACCAAGTCCCACACACTGCTAGAAGCCCAAATATTTTTTCAGAGCTAGATGCAAAAAAAAATTATATTGAATTTGCAACCCGATGGAGGTCAGTATAGATGGACTAATAGACCAAGTCCCACACACTGCTAGAAGCCCAAATATTTTTTCAGGTCTAGATGCAGAAAAAAATATTTTTAATTTGCAACCTGATGGAGGTCAGTATAGATGGACTAATAGACCAAGTCCCACACACTGCTAGAAGCCCAAATATTTTTTCAGAGCTAGATGCAGAAAAAAATTATATTCAATTTGCAACCTGATGGAGGTCAGTATAGATGGATTAATAGAACAAGTCCCACACACTGCTAGAAGCCCAAATATTTTTTCAGCGCTAGATGAAGAAAAAAATTATTTTTAAGTTGCAACTAGAGATGAGCGTTGTTCTACTCGAACTGTTCGCCAATCTCAAATTCGAGCTGTTTTGGGCGGTGTTCGAGCCGTTCGGCGAACACGAACAATTTGAGAAAAATTCGGCTGTTCGAGGTTATGTTCGATAACTGTTCGTGCACCAAAATCATAACTGGATTTTTTCTCAGTAATGATGAAAATTAATGTTAATACGCAGTTTGAGTGTACAGCGGGGTGGGGGGAGGGGCAGGGGATGGATCTCTGCATGAACAATGAAGATCTCCATTTTTTTTTCTCTTTCCCGCATTTGCAGTGGGGAGGTGCAATCTGTCAGCCTATCAGCAGCGCACACACGGAGCGAAGTGCTTTTTTTCACACAAGCAAGGGCATGTGTCATTGGCAGTGTATGTCACATGTCCTTGCCCTATAAGACCAAGCCATTTTCCCCGTCGCCACCATTTTCTCACTGCTGCAGCTGCGTGTTAGACGGCACCGCTGTTGCTGTGTGCGCTATACCTTGTTAATTTCAAGCCAATTTTCGCACAAATATACAGATAGCTTGGGAGTAGGGAATAGTTGTGATTGCAGTCCTTTTAAGGACTAGGTTACAGCATTTCCTACGACTTTTATCAGGGAGGTCTGTGCTCTTAAATAGATAGGTTGTGGGAGTAAAGACTAATTGTAATTGGAGTCCTTTTCAGGACTAGGTTACATGAGTTCCTATCAGTTTTTGCCAGGCAGGTCTGTGCCAGTGCTGTGCAAGTTTTTTTCACAGCATTTGGCTGAATCTAGCAAAGCTAATCCTTTTTGGCCTATTGCAGAGTGTGTTAGTCAGTGGAGTAGCCTATCTGTGTTGCAAGATATAACACCTTTGTATAGAATACCAATTTTTTTACTGCACCTAGTGAAGTAAAATCTTTTGGGCATAGCATCATTCTATTAGTCCATCTATACTGACCTCCATCAGGTTGCAAACTGAATATAATTTTTTTCTGCATCTAGCTCTGAAAAAATATTTGGGCTTCTAGCAGTGTGTGGGACTTGGTCTATTAGTCCATCTATACTGACCTCCATCAGGTTGCAAATTAAAAATAATTTTTTTCTGCATCTAGCTCTGAAAAAATATTTGGGCTTCTAGCGGTGTGTGGGACTTGGTCTATTAGTCCATCTATACTGACCTCCATCAGGTTGCAAATTAAAAATAATTTTTTTCTGCATCTAGCTCTGAAAAAATATTTGGGCTTCTAGCAGTGTGTGGGACTTGGTCTATTAGTCCATCTATACTGACCTCCATCAGGTTGCAAATTAAAAATAATTTTTTTCTTCATTTAGCTCTGAAAAAATATTTGGGCTTCTAGCAGTGTGTGGGACTTGTTCTATTAGTCCTTCTATACTGACCTCCAGCACGTTGCAAATTGAATATAATTTTTTTCTGCATCTAGCTCTGAAAAAATAGTTGGGCTTCTAGCGGTGTGTGGGACTTGGTCTATTAGTCCATCTATACTGACCTCCATCAGGTTGCAAATTAAAAATAATTTTTTTCTGCATCTAGCTCTGAAAAAATATTTGGGCTTCTAGCAGTGTGTGGGACTTGGTCTATTAGTCCATCTATACTGACCTCCATCAGGTTGCAAATTTAAAATAATTTTTATCTGTATCTACAGTACCTCTGAAAAAATATTTGGGCTTCTAGCAGTGTGTGGGACTATTTGTATTAGTCCATCTATACTGACCTCCATCAGGTTGCAAATTCAAAATAATTTTTTTCTGCATCTAACCCAGCCAATAGTTTTGGCCTAATACCACAGTTTGGCCACTCAACTCTGCTCGGTTACCATCCATTGTTTTTTTGTGCAAACAACTCCAGAGTTGTGAATTAGTTAACCACCAAAATGAGTGGAAAAAGGCCTGCTGCTGGTGGAAAGGGGAATAGGCGTGTTGGGAAGGGGAAAAAAGGTTGTGTCCGTGGGGTAGGTGTTAAAGCAACAGTAACATCTGCAGAAGAAAGACCATCTTCCAGCCAAACTAAAATGTCTACTTCTTTTAGCGGACAATGTGATAAGATCCCTTTCTTACGGCCACGCCAATCGCTACAAATTCCAGATGAGGCACAAAAACAGCAGGTGCTTCAACGGATATCAAGTGCTCCTTTAAGTGGGCTCTCCTCCACATCAACTTCAACATCACAAATACTCCAGTCCTCAAAGGTGTCACCCAAATCGCACTTGCTTCCTCACAGCTCCCAAATCTCCAGCTGCCCGTCTGAGTATGAGGTAGAACAGATGGTTGAGTCTGCAGAGCTGTTTACTCATACTATAGCCTGGGAATCAGAGGTCGACTCCAGCGCTTCTGTGAATCCAGACGAGGAAATGATCTGCACTGATGCCCAGAATCTTTATGAGTCGGATTCAGGACCAGACGCAGAAGGTTCTGACCATAATGTAGACCCTCATTCCCAAACTGTAACTCCTGTTGGTGGAGACAATGAGGAAGACGATGATAAGACTCAAATACCTGATTGGAGTGACAACTTTAGTTTTTTGTCAGGGCAGGAACAGGTTGGCTCTGAGGACGACGGGTGTGATAACGCACAGGGTGATGATGATGAGGTCGGAGATCCCACTTACTGTCAACCCACAGTCAGCCAAGAGATGAGGTCAGCAGAGGAGGTGGAGGAAGATGCTAGTGACGACGAGGTCAGTTTGCGCCTTCCTGGACAGAGACGTAGTACTGGAAGCACGTCAACAACTGCATCCTCAAACACAACTCTGCCTCTCACCACAAGTCGTGGTGGCTCTTCAGGTCGCATGGGTGCTAAGCCTTGCATAGCCTGGGCATTTTTTCAGATCGATAAAGATGACCCAACTCGTGTTATCTGTAACATTTGTCAGCAAAAGCTAAGTAGAGGCCAAAAAATACATAGTTTGAGTACTTCATGCATGAACCGGCACATGGACATGAAGCATAAGTTGCAGTGGGAAGCTCAGTGTGCTACAATGCGGCCTAGCCGGCCGGGCCAATCACCGTCTGCCATATCTTGTGCATCCGCGGCCTCTTCATCCTCTGTGACTGGGGGGACAGCAGTCACACCTGTTTTGGGGCGCAGACCTGCCACCTCTTTACCCGCAACAGCCAGCGTGATTGGCAGGTCATCATTTTCTTTGGAGGTGGTAACACCAGCTGGTGTTGAGCGCTGTCCGACATCGATAGCACCACCTTTGGATCAAGGCAACCTAACATGTCCGCCTGCATCTTCCTCACAGACCGGCAGTTTGCCGGGGACACCCTTATCAACCCCGTCTAAGCACAATAGCCAGCCCTCGGTCCCTCAGATGTGGACAAGTAAAAGAACATTTCCTCCTAGGTTGAATTTCACCATCTGCAAGCTCTTGGCTACAGAAATGCTGCCTTTCCGCCTGGTGGACACAGAGGATTTTCGAGACCTTATGTCCGTCGCAGTGCCCCAGTACCAGATGCCCAGTCGGCACTTCTTCTCAAAGAAAGGTGTGCCTGCGCTCCACCAGCATGTCGCACACAACATCACCGCTTCTTTGAGAAACTCTGTGTGTGACAGGGTGCATTTCACCACAGACACTTGGACGAGTAGGCATGGACAGGGGCGTTACATGTCGCTGACTGGGCACTGGGTAACTATGGTGACAGCAGGACAAGGGGCTGCTGTCCAAGTCTTGCCGTCCCCACGAGTTGTGCGTCAATCCTCTTTATGTCAAAGTTCCTCCACTGCTTCTGCCTCCTCAACCTCCTCTCGGTCTTCCACCTGTACCCAAAGCCTGTCTGGTCATGCCACAAGCTTTCTAACTGCGCAGAAGGGATCCTGCACACCTCCTTACTATGCTGGCAGTAGGGCTCAACGTCATCAGGTGGTTTTTACATTGAAATGTCTGGGAAATGTGAGTCACACAGCTGAGGAGTTGTGGTCAGCTCTGGAGAACCAATTTCATGAATGGTTGTCTCCACTGGACCTGAAACCAGGGAAGGCCGTGTGCGACAATGCTGCAAACCTGGGTGCGGCCCTTCGCCGGGGCAATGTCACACACGTGCCTTGTATGGCTCATGTGTTGAACCTGGTTGTCCAGCAATTTTTAGCCCACTATCCCAGACTAGATGGCCTTCTGCAGAGGGCACGGTCGCTGTGTGCTCACTTCCGCCGTTCGCATCCCGCAGCTCAGCGACTTACATCTCTACAGAAGTCGTTGGGCCTGCCACTTCACCGGCTAAAATGCGATGTGCCTACCCGGTGGAATTCAACTCTGCACATGTTGCAGCGACTGTGGCAGCACCGACAAGCCCTGGTGCAATACGTTCTGACGTATAGCCTGGGCCAACGAGATTCAGAGGTGGGGCAAATCACGCTGGAGGAGTGGTCTCAGATCAGGGACCTATGCACCCTTCTGCACAGTTTTGAAATGGCGACGAAGATGTTTAGTGCTGACGATGCCATTATCAGCATGACTATTCCGGTGAATTACATGCTGGAGCACATGTTAAACAGAATTCGGAGTCAGGTGGTGGCACAAGAGGAGGTGGAGGAAGTAGAGGAGGAGGAGTTGTATGCGGAAGGGCTAACATCTGCAAGGTCCGGACGGTCGGCAGCACCAAGGCGGCAGGCATGTGAGGGTGGGGGAGATGGTTTTACCAGGGCGCATGGTAGCAGCCAAACTAGTGAGGAAGGTGCAGGAGCCCAGGAAGAAGTGGGGGACGAACTGATGGAAGACTCATCAGATGAGGGAGACCTTGATCACATTTCTGTTGTGCGAGGTTGGGGGGAGAGGACAGAGGAAGGAAGCATGATTGTTACCTCGCCACCAACACAACAGGGACTTGGTGCTCCTGGATGCGCAACACACATGAGTGCCTTCTTGCTGCACTACCTGCAACATGACCCTCGAATTGTGAGAATTAGAAATAATCCTGACTACTGGGTTGCCACACTGTTAGATCCCCGGTACAAAAGTAAATTTGCAGAAATTATTCCTGCCATAGAAAGGGATGCACGCATGCAGGAGTATCAGCAGAGACTGTTGCAGAATCTTACATGTGCTTTTCCACAAAATACCAGTGGTGCACGTAGTGAATCTCACAGTTCCAACTTGCCAACCGTGGGACCGTCAAGTGTTCAGCACTCAAACCGTAACAGAACCACAGTATCTGCTGGTAACATCAATTTTGCGGAATCATTTCACCACTTTTTTAGCCCATCCTTTGCAAGGCCACAGGAGACAAGAAGTCTGACACATAGTCAACGCCTAGAGACGATGGTACAGGAGTATCTCCAAGTAAACATTGAAGCCACGACTGTGTCACTGGACCCTTGCTCTTTTTGGGCTTCCAATCTGGATAAATGGCCGGAGCTAGCCACTTACGCCTTGGAGATCTTGTCATGCCCCGCAGCCAGCGTTCTGTCTGAACGTGTGTTCAGCGCTGCTGGTGGTGTGCTGACAGATAAGCGCACGCGGCTCTCCACTGATAATGTAGACAGACTCACGTTCATAAAGATGAACAAATCATGGATCCGAAACGACTTTTCTACCCCTGTGTCATCCTGGGGAGAGTAAAAGCTTGATGATTGGTTAAAATCACCCTACCAACCGTTTTAAGCTTTCAAATTACTAATCATGTTTATCTGTATCTTGACTGGAAAATAATTTGGGCTTTGTAGCAGTGTGCAGCACTGATCCTATTAGGCCATCTATACTAAAGCTTCACCAGATTTAAAATTAAAAATAATTTTTAGCTGCATCTAGCCCGGAAAATAATTTTGGGGCTCCGAGATGCGCAAGGCACATAAGTGCCTTCTTGCTGCACTACCTGCAGCATGACCCTCATATTGTCAGAATTCGAAGTAATCATGACTACTGGGTTGCCACACTCTTAGATCCCCCAAACTTTTCGATCAACCTTTTCATTTTAATAAAGACCAAAAAAATGGTCATTTTTGAAATTATAAGCATTAGCAGGTTGTTAGAAACTGAAATCAAACAGTTTTCAACTCAAAACTTTATTCTAGGTGATGTTACATTTTCACATAGGACCCCTTGTTCGAAAGGAGCTTCTGAACTCTCTCGTCCATTGAATTTGTCAGGTTTTGGATGGTTTCTGCTTCAATTGTTTTGCATGAGGACAGAATACCCTCCCAGGGCTGTTGCTTAGATGTGAACTGCCTCCCGCCATCATAGACACTCCTTTTAATGATGCTCCAAAGGTTCTGAATGGGGTAGAGGTCAGGGGAGCATGGGGGTCACACCATAAGTTTGTCCCCTTTTATGCCCATATCAGCCAGAGATGCAGATGTTTTATGTGCAGCATGAGATGGTGCATTATCATGCAGAAAAATGATCTTGCTGTGAAATACACGGTTCTTCTTCTTGAACCATGGCAGGAAGTGCTGTTTGAGAAAATCCACATACATTATGGAGTTCATCTTTAGCGCCTTCAGGGATCCTAAAGGGGCCAACAATCTCTCTCCCCATGATTCCAGCCCAAAACATTACTCCACCTCCTCCTTGTTGGCGCTGTAGCCGTGTTTGCGTGGGGTGTCCATCAACCAGCCATCCTCCACTCCATCCATCTGGACCATCGAGCGCTGCACGGCACTCATCCGTGAACAAAACAGTTTTGAAATCAGTCTTCATGTAATGTTTGGCCCACTGGAGCCGTTTCTGCTTGTGTGAAGTGGATAGAGGAGGTCGACAGGATGGCGCATGCACAGCTGCAAACCTCTGAAGGACCCTGCATCTTGTTGTTCGGGGGACGTTGGAGGCACAAGCAGCTTCAAAAACTTGTCTGCTGCTATGACAAGGCTTTTTTGCCGCTGCTCTTTCAACCTGACGTAATTGCCTGTAGGAAAGAGTCCTCAATTTGCCCTTATCAGCACGCACACGTGTGTACTGTGAATCAGCTACATACTTCTTGATTGCCAAGACACTTCATCCTGATCATGGCACAATGTTGATTGTAGTCATGCCTTGACCTAAACACTCCACAATTTGTTGCTTCTCAGCAGCCGACACATCCTTTTTCTTTCCCATTTTGGCAGAAAATGTAGGCTGCTTAATAATGTGAGAGAGCCTTCTTAAGTAGTCTTGCCTTTCATTGGACACACCTGCCAAACTAATTAGCACAGGTGTCTGCAATTGCTTACAGTGATATAAAGAGCCCTGACACACATCACCATCAATGAGTTTAACTGACAAACAAACAAATTCTTCCCTTATCACTCCTAAACACTTTTTGTATAATAATTTGGAACGCAGTGTACATGTGCTTTTCCACAAAACACCAGTGGTTCACGTAGTGAATCTTACAGTTCTAACTTGCCAACCGTGGTCTGTATGGAGTTGTTCAATAAAGGGCCCAAAATTAAGATAACATAGATGGGAGAGGTCTCTATGAATAGGAATTCCTAAGTATTTGATACCCTGTGAGGGCCAGGCAAAGGGAAAGTTGGACTGGATGGAATCCTATATGGATTTGGGGAGGGAGACATCGAGGGCCTCAGACTTCGCTGCATTGATTTTAAAATTTTACCATGTAACAAAGTGATCTATTTCAGCCATAACAGCATGGATGGATATATGTGATTGAGTGATATATACTAGGACATCATCAGCAAATAGAGAGCACTTGTACTCGGTGCCTCCCACCTCAATCCACCTAATATTGGGGTTATGGCGAATTGATGAGAGCAGGTGCTCCGTCACTAGGATGTATAAGAGAGGGGACAGAGGACATCACTGCCTTGTCCCATTGGTGATTGTGAAAGGTGATGAAAATGTTCTGACGCACCCCCTGGGCCTTGGGACACCCGGAGCCGGACCCTTTTTGGTGGATGCTGGTGGTTGTAGTCTTCGTGGTGGCGACCCAGTTCCGTGGCTCAGGGCGGTCAAACCAGTGGCGGAACTATTTATGTGGTTTTCATGTTTAAATGTCCGACTACGCCACCCGTGGATTGCGGTCAGAGTGAACCGCCGCTACAGGGCAGACCACTGAGGCTGGTGTTGTGGGTGCAGCAGAGCGTAGCATAACTCCCCACGGGAGGAGTATAGCCTCAGGGCAGTGTATGCGGAGGATGGGGGTGATGGTGCAGGGCAGCAGCAGTAACGACACGGAGTCAGTGATGCAGTTCAGGGCCTTTACTCACAGTTCTTATTATCCAGACCACGTCTGCAGGTAACGGCTGCCCACGTCGTACTGTGCTCACCAGGTGAGGGGCTCAGACAACTCCCAGATAACTTTGGAGCACTTCACAGGACCCCCTTTGTGTGTCCTTTGTCTGGCCTTTCTTACCAACACTTCTGTCCGGCTGCCTCGGGCCTCCTCTTGGTAAACTTGGCGCCAGTTTCCCTGACCCTATGTGGTGCCTTCCTAGCGGGTGTAGCGAGGGGCTGCGCCACATAAAATGTCAGAGCCTCCGGTTTCTAGCTGAGGGTCGTTTCCTGCCTCCACTAGTTCGGGGACCGGTCTCCCCCTTTGGCCTGACCCCTCCACGCAGGTGGATTCGGGCGTGCGGTGGCGACTCGCCCGTCCGCACCCCTGGGATCCCTTCATTCCTCGTTCCTGGAGCCTTCTCCGCTCCTCTTCCTTCCTTCTCCCTCTTCCAGGCCTGGGCCTCTGTTACTAGGCCCGCCTCCGGAGCAGAGCTCATGCAGAGCCCCTGCTCCCTGCCACTTCTGCTCAGACTTCTCTGCACTGAACTAAGATGGTGCCCACCTTTTATACTCCCTTCTCAATGCACCCAGGAACTGCTTCCTCCCTGCTCCTGCACTACAGGGTTCCCCTTCCTCAGTGTTCCCTCCCCCCACTCCAGCCAGGGACAGGGACTGTCGTGCCCATCTCAGGGGCATATTGGTCGCCCTGCCCCACGGCAATGTGGTGTAATGCATGCAGGTGTCGGGTCCTGATCCACACTCCATCCTTACCTGAGAGTGAGATATCACACCTCTGGGTGAGGTGCAATACGTCTGTAGCAACCGAGCCCTCAGGGTGCTACAGTTCCATTTATCTTCAGCCTAGGTGACATATTGCGATACAGGGCCGTGATTTTGGCTATAAAAGGGTCCCCTAGACCCCTACCCCAAGCTTTTTAAGAGAATCATATATGGCGTGCCAGGAGACTCTATGGAATGCTTTCTCAGCATCCAACGAGAGTATCTAATTACAAATTTTTAACTGCATCTAGCCCAGGAAATACTTTGTGCCTAGTAGCAGTGTCTGCTAGTGAGCGGATTATCCTGGCTGTTAAGCAAGCTGCACCACCTGTAGTTTAGACACTTAATTTTTTCAAAGGAAATGCTTCGGGACCATGGGATACTTAGTGAAGAGCATCAGGAGGCACCCCAAGGCATAGGGGCTGGGACTTGCAGTAGGATGCCTTGCGGTGGACAGCCGAGCTCGATCCTTATAAAAGGTTTTTAACTGCAGCAGCTTTAGTGGATGCTACTGGAGCTGGAATTACCGCGGCTGCTGGCATGAGACTTGCCCTCCAATAGATCCTTGTAAATGGATTTAAAGTGTATTCATTCAAATTAGAGAGACAATTTAAATTAAAAAGCTTAGAGCTGCCTCCACCACAGGGGGGCTCGCTCGACCCACCAGCGGACAGGCACCAGTATTGGGAGAGGGGGGCTGGCCGTCAGGGTTCACCGCGGCTCTGGCACAAACCCGGCGACACGGAGGTGGCACGGGCAGGAGCGGACTGGCCGTGTCGGCTTCTCACTTTTTGGATTTTAGAAGGGCATGACATGCCTATATCTGTGTCTCCCCCTCCTTTTACTCCTCCACCTCTTTTATTTTCGCATGACTATATGTACTTGTCACTTTTCCATGTGTTAGTTATGTCTTTTGAGCAGTTTGTCAGCTTTTGGACACCTTTGAAGGTGTTTTCTATGTGTTTCTATGTGTTTTTGTTTGCCTGCCATTGGTTTTAACGGTGTTCGAAGGTGTTCGACGAACAGTTCGACGAACAGTTCGGCGAACACACGGGTGTTCGACGAACCGAACCGAACTCGAACACTACGGGGGTGGCTCAACACTAGTTGCAACCTGATGGAGGTCAGCATAGATGTACTAATAGACCAAGTCCCACACATTGCTAAAAGCCCAAATATTTTTTCAGGGCTAGATGCAGAAAAAAATTATATTCAATTTGCAACCTGATGGAGGTCAGTATAGATGGACTAATAGAACAAGTCCCACACATTGCTAGAAGCTCAAATATTTTTTCAGGGCTAGATGCAGGAAAAAATTATAATCAATTTGCAACCTTATGGAGGTCAGTATAGATCGACTAATAGAATGATGCTATGCCCAAAAGGTTTTACTTCACTAGGTGCAGTAAAAAAATTGGTATTCTATACACAGGTGGTGTAGCTTGCAACACAGATAGGCTACTCCACTGACTAACACACTCTGCAATAGGCCAAAAAGGATTTGCTTTGCTAGATTTAGCCAAATGCTGTGAAAAAAACTTGCACAGCACTAAAACAGACCTGCCTGGCAAAAACTAATAGGAACTGATGTAACTTAGTCCTGAAAAGGACTGCAATTACAATTAGTCTTTACTCCCAACCTATCTATTTAAGAGCACAGACCTGCCTGATAAAAGTTGTAGGAAATGCTGTAACATAGTCCTTAAAAGGACTGCAATCACAACTCTTCCCTACTCCCAAGCTATCTGTAGATTTGTGCGAAAATTGGCTTTAAATTTACAAGGTATAGCGCACACAGCAACAGCGGTGCCGTCTAACACGCAACTGCAGCAGTGAGAAAATGGTGGCGACGGGGAAAATGGCTGGGTCTTATAGGGCAAGGACATGTGACATACACTGCCAATGACACATGCCCTTGCTTGTGTGAAAAAAAGCAGTTCGCTCCGTGTGTGCTCTTCTGATAGGGTGACAGATTGCACCTCCCCACTGTAAATGCGGGAAAGAGAAAAAAAATGGAGATCTTCATTATTCCTGCTGCAATCCATCCCCTGCCCCTCCCCCCGCCCCGCTGAACACTCAAACTGCGTATTAACATTAATTTTCAGCATTACTGAGAAAAAATCCAGTTATGATTTTGGTGCACGAACAGTTATCGTACATAACCTCGAACAGCCGAATTTTTTTCAAATTGTTCGTGTTCGCCGAACGGCTCGAACACCGCCCAAAACAGCTCGAATTTGAGATTGTCGAACAGTTCGAGTCGAACAAAGCTCATATCTAGTGAACAGGGTAAAAAAAAAAAAAAAAGCAAAAAAACATGCTTTATCATCATACCGGCAAGCAAAAAATGCAATAAAACGCAATCAAAAAGACGAATGCAAAAAAAAAAAATGGTACCGCTGAAAACGTCATCTTGTCCTGCATAAAACAAGCCACCATACAGCTCCATCGGCCGAAAAATATAGCGATACAAAGAAATATTTTTTCTATAAAATAGTTTTTATTGTGCTTTAAGATACTTTGGTCATGCATTTTGCATGATCGACTTCGATCGCTGCTTTGAGGAGGTTAATGTGCAGTGAGCAGTGCATTACCGCCCCCTGCACATAGTACTGGGTGTCAGCTGTGACAATCAGCTGACACCCGGCGGCGATCACCCCGCACCGCTTGTGTGAGGGCGCAATCGCCATAAGACCTAATAGTACGTCATTGGTCCAATCGGCCCTGGTCACCATGAGATACTGCTAGGTCACACGTCAGAAAGGGGTTAAGGACCTCTGCACCCTTCTGCATAGTTTTGAAATGGCTACTAAACTGGTTAGCATCACTATTCCGGTCATATACATGCTGGATCAAACTTTGAATAACATGCGGCAGGAGGTGGTGGCCCCAGAAGAAGAGGAGAATGCGGAAAGGATACCAATGTCTCAAATTTCCAGACTGTTGTCACACAGGCGGATTCCAAGTGACGGTGGATTACAGCGATCGTGGGGGTTTAGTGATCCCAGGCAAACTGTTAGTGAAGGTGCAAGAGCCAAGGAAGTAATGGAGGAGGAAGAAGTGATGGGCGAGCAGCTGTCAGAGGATGAAGAGGATAATCATCCCCTCTCAGTTGAACGTGGTTGGCAGGAGGTGACAGAGGAAACAAGTATTAGTGTTACGCAGCCAACAATACAACCTGCCTTTGGACCTCCTGGAAGAGCCCGAAATATGGGTGCCTTCTTGATGCACTATCTGCAACATGATCCCCGTATAGTTGGGATTAGTGTTGAGCCACCCCCGTAGTGTTCGGGTTCGGTTCGGTTCGTCGAACACCGGGATGTTCGAGGAACTGTTCGTCGAACTGTTCGTCGAACACCTTAGAACACCGTCGAACACCGTTAAAACCAATGGCAGGCAAACAAAAACACATAGAAACACATAGAAAACACCTGCAAAGGTGTCCAAAAGCTGACAAACTGCTCAGAAGACACTCTCTTTAAAAAAGCCGGCCGGCAAATTCAGCAGCGGCATACACCGGTACCCGACAATTTAGACAAGAAGGAATAGAGCATCACACATAGATTAGATAGATAGAAACATGTCAGTCACACATATAAGAAGCACAGTGACAGTGTTGGTTACTGCACTTGTCATTTAGTGTAAAGGATTTATTAAAAAAAATATTAGTGTTTTCATGCACCGTCTCTTTAAAAAAGCCGGCCGGCAATTCAGCATCTGTACCCGACAATTTAGAACAGAAAGAATAGAGCTTCACACATAGATTAGATAGATAGAAACATGTCAGTCACATATATAATAAGTACAGTGATAGTGTTGCTTACTGTACTTGTCATTTAGTGTAAAGGATTTATTTAAAAAAATAATAGTGTTTTCATGCACTGTCTCTTTAAAAAAGCCGGCCGGCAATTCAGCAGCGGTACCCGACAATTTAGAACAGAAAGATAGAGCATCACACATAGATTAGATAGATAGAAACATGTCAGTCACATATATATGAAGTATAGTGATAGTGTTGGTTACTGTACTTGTCATTTAGTATTAAAATAAAGGATTTATTATTAAAAAAATTGGCGTGGGGTTCCCCTTAATTTTAGGCTCTAGCGGAGGTTAAGCAGACGGCTGGGGCAGATGTTTGAAGCCTGGGAAGGGGGTAATACCCACGGAGCTTCCCAGGCTACTAATATCAGCCCCCAGCTGAATACATAGCCTTTACTAGCTATTAAAATGGGGGACCCCCCAAAAAAAATGACGTGGGGTCCCCCCTAATGTAATAGCTAGCAAAGGCTAGGCAGACAGCTGGGGGCTGATATTAATAGCCCAGGAAGGGAGCCATGAATATTGGCCCCCTCCCAGGCTAGAAACACCAGCCGTCAGCCGCCCCAGAAATAGCGCATTCATAGGATGCGCCAATTCTGGCACTTAGCCTCGCTCTTCCACGCTGCCCTGGTGCGGTGGCAGGGGGTAATAGGGTTGGGGTTGATGTCAGCTTATAATTCCAGCTGACATCAAGCCCAGGTTAGTAATGGAGAGGCGTCTATAAGACACCCCCATTACTAACCCCATAGTCAAAGTTAAAAAAAACACAAACACCCAGAATAAAGTCCTTTAATTGAAATAAAGACACAATCCTTTATTGTTCTAAATTAAACCATACTTACCATCACGCCCATTCCAGCTGAAGCCAACGATCTCCTGCAATAAAAGAAAAATAATAAAGCAACCTCATCCTTACCTTTCCATGGTTCCCACGACAGCTTCAGCTCTGCTACATCGAGATGACAGGCTGGACCGCAGCAGAACGCTGCCATCCAGCCTGTCATCCCGCAGACACTGAGAAGCGCAGGCTTGCTTGCGCTGCTCAGCGTCTCTCTGTGACGACATCCAGATGAGCCGAGTTCATGTCCAATGAACTCGGCTCACCTCATGCACGTCACTGACAGCGTGGGAAAATTCTCACGCTGAAGCGCTGATTGCAGGAGAATTTTCCCACGCTGTCAGTGACGTGCAGGAGGTGAGCTGAGTTCATTGGACATGAGCTCACCTCATGCACATCACTGACAGCGTGGGAGAATTCTCCTGCACTCAGCACTTCAGCGTGAGAATTTTCCCACGCTGTCAGTGACGTGCATGAGGTGAGCCGAGTTCATTGGACATGACCTCGGCTCATCTGGATGCCGTCACAGCGAGACAGTGAGGAGCGCAAGCATGCCTGCGCTTCTCAGTGTCTGCGGGATGACAAACTGGATGGCAGCGTTCTGCTGCGGTCCAGCCAGTCATCTCGATGTAGCAGAGCTGAAGCTGTCGTGGGAACCATGGAAAGGTAAGGATGAGGTTGGTTTATTATTTTTCTTTTATTGCAGGAGATCGTTGGCTTCAGCTGGAATGGGTGTGATGGTAAGTATGGTTTAATTTAGAACAATAAAGAATTGTGTCTTTATTTCAATTAAAGGACTTTATTCTGGGTGTTGTGTTTTTTTTAAATACTTTACTAGAAATTCATGGCGGTCATGTCTAATACTGGCGTGACCCCATGAATTTTGGGCTTGGGGCCAGCTGATAATACCAAGCTGGCCCTAACCCCTTTATTACCCAGTGAGCCACCGCACCAGGGCCCTGGATGAGTTGGGTACAGCGCCAGAAGATGGCGCTTCTATGAACGCGCCATTTTCCGGGGTGGCTGCGGACTGCAATTTGTAGCGGGGGGGGGCCCAGAAAGCTTGGGCCTCCCTGCGCTGCAGATTCCAGCCCCCAGCTGCCTAGTTGTACCTGGCTGGACACAAAAATAGGGCGAAGCCCCACGTACTTTTTTTTTAATTATTTCATGAAATTCATGAAATAATTAAGAAAAAAAGGCCTTCCCTATATTGTTGTGTCCGGCCAGGTACAAATAGGCAGCTGGTGGTTGGGGGCAGCCCGTTCCTGCCTGCTGTACCTGGCTGGACACAAATATAGTGCGAAGCCCCACTTCAATTTTTTTTAATTATTTCATGAAATTCATGAAATAATTAAGAAAAAAAGGGCTTCCCTATATTGTTGTGTCCGGCCAGGTACAAATAGGCAGCTGGTGGTTGGGGGCAGCCCGTTCCTGCCTGCTGTACCTGGCTGGACACAAATATAGTGCGAAGCCCCACTTCAATTTTTTTTAATTATTTCATGAAATTCATGAAATAATTAAGAAAAAAAGGGCTTCCCTATATTGTTGTGTCCGGCCAGGTACAAATAGGCAGCTGGTGGATGGGGGCAGCCCGTTCCTGCCTGCTGTACCTGGCTGGACACAAATATAGTGCGAAGCCCCACTTCAATTTTTTTTAATTATTTCATGAAATTCATGAAATAATTAAGAAAAAAAGGGCTTCCCTATATTGTTGTGTCCGGCCAGGTACAAATAGGCAGCTGGTGGATGGGGGCAGCCCGTTCCTGCCTGCTGTACCTGGCTGGACACAAATATAGTGCGAAGCCCCACTTCAATTTTTTTAAATTATTTCAGGAAATTCATGAAATAATTTAAAAAAAATTGACGTGGGGCTTCGCACTATATTTGTGTCCAGCCAGGTACAGCAGGCAGGAACGGGCTGCCCCCAACCACCAGCTGCCTATTTGTACCTGGCCGGACACAACAATATAGGGAAGCCCTTTTTTTCTTAATTATTTCATGAAATAATTTAAAGAAAATTGACGTGGGGCTTCGCCCTGTTTTTGTGTCCAGCCAGGTACAACTAGGCAGCTGGGGGCTGGAATCCGCAGCGCAGGGAGGCCCAAGCTTTCTGGGCCACCCCCGCTGCAAATTGCAGTCCGCAGCCACCCCGGAAAATGGCGCGTTCATAGAAGCGCCATCTTCTGGCGCTGTACCCAACTCATCCAGGGCCCTGATGCGGTGGCTCACTGGGTAATAAAGGGGTTAGGGCCAGCTTCTCATTATCAGCTGGCCCTAAGCCCGAAATTCATGGGGTCACGCCAATATTAGACATGACCACCATGAATTTCTAGTAAAGTATTTAAAAAAAACACAACACCCAGAAAAAAGTCCTTTAATTGAAATAAACACACAATTCTTTATTGTTCTAAATTAAACCATACTTACCATCACGCCCATTCCAGCTGAAGCCAACGATCTCCTGAAATAAAAGAAAAATAATAAAGCAACATCATCCTTACCTTTCCATGGTTCCCATGACAGCTTCAGCTCTGCTACATCGAGATGACAGGCTGGACCGCAGCAGAACGCTGCCATCCAGCCTGTCATCCCGCAGACACTGAGAAGCGCAGGCTTGCTTGCGCTCCACAGTGTCTCTCTGTGAGGGCATCCAGATGAGCCGAGTTAATGTCCAATGAACTCGGCTCACCTCATGCACGTCACTGACAGCGTGGGAAAATTCTCCTGCACTCAGCGCTTCAGCGTGGGAGAATTCTCACACTGAAGCGCTGAGTGCAGGAGAATTCTCCCACGCTGTCAGTGACGTGCAGGAGGTGAGCTGAGTTCATTGGACATGAGCTCACCTTATGCACGTCACTGACAGCGTGGGAAAATTCTCCTGCACTCAGCGCTTCAGCGTGGGAGAATTCTCACGCTGAAGCGCTGAGTGCAGGAGAATTCTCCCACGCTGTCAGTGACGTGCAGGAGGTGAGCTGAGTTCATTGGACATGAGCTCACCTTATGCACGTCACTGACAGCGTGGGAGAATTCTCCTGCACTCACCGCTTCAGCGTGAGAATTTTCCCACGCTGTCAGTGACGTGCATGAGGTGAGCCGAGTTCATTGGACATGAACTCGGCTCATCTGGATGTCGTCACAGAGAGACGCTGAGCAGCGCAAGCAAGCCTGCGCTTCTCAGTGTCTGCGGGATGAGAGGCTGG
The DNA here is from genome assembly GCF_046119375.1 of Phyllobates terribilis. Lineage (NCBI taxonomy): Eukaryota > Metazoa > Chordata > Amphibia > Anura > Dendrobatidae > Phyllobates > Phyllobates terribilis. Next base: position 594,146,739 of record NW_027362765.1, on the reverse strand, counting down.
ATGGCAGCGTTCTGCTGCGGTCCAGCCTGTCATCTCGATGTAGCAGAGCTGAAGCTGTCGTGGGAACCATGGAAAGGTAAGGATGAGGTTGCTTTATTATTTTTCTTTTATTGCAGGAGATCGTTGGCTTCAGCTGGAATGGGCGTGACGGTAAGTATGGTTTAATTTAGAACAATAAAGGATTGTGTCTTTATTTCAATTAAAGGACTTTATTCTGGGTGTTTGTGTTTTTTTTAACTTTGACTATGGGGTTAGTAATGGGGGTGTCTTATAGACGCCTCTCCATTACTAACCTGGGCTTGATGTCAGCTGGCATTATAAGCTGACATCAACCCCAACCCTATTACCCCCTGCCACCGCACCAGGGCAGCGTGGAAGAGCGAGGCTAAGTGCCAGAATTGGCGCATCCTATGAATACGCCATTTCTGGGGCGGCTGACGGCTGGTGTTTCTAGCCTGGGAGGGGGCCAATATTCATGGCTCCCTTCCTGGGCTATTAATATCAGCCCCCAGCTGTCTGCCTAGCCTTTGCTAGCTATTAAATTAGGGGGGACCCCACGTCATTTTTTTGGGGGGGTCCCCCATTTTAATAGCTAGTAAAGGCTATGTATTCAGCTGGGGGCTGATATTAGTAGCCTGGGAAGCTCCGTGGGTATTACCCCCTTCCCAGGCTTCAAACATCTGCCCCAGCCGTCTGCTTAACCTCTGCTAGAGCCTAAAATTAAGGGGAACCCCACGCCAATTTTTTTAATAATAAATCCTTTATTTTAATACTAAATGACAAGTACTGTAACCAACACTATCACTGTACTTCATATATATGTGACTGACATGTTTCTATCTATCTAATCTATGTGTGAAGCTCTATTCTGTCTGTTATAAATTGTCGGGTACCGCTGCTGAATTGCCGGCCGGCTTTTTTAAAGAGACGGTGCATGAAAACACTATTATTTTTTTTGATAAATCCTTTACGCTAAATGACAAGTACAGTAAGCAACACTGTCACTGTACTTCGTATATATGTGGCTGACATGTTTCTATCTATCTAATCTATGTGTGAAGCTCTATTCTGTCTGTTATAAATTGTCGGGTACCGCTGCTGAATTGCCGGCCGGCTTTTTTAAAGAGACGGTGCATGAAAACACTATTATTTTTTTTGATAAATCCTTTACGCTAAATGACAAGTACAGTAAGCAGCACTTTCACTGTACTTCGTATATATGTGGCTGACATGTTTATATCTATCGAATCTATGTGTGAAGCTCTATTCTTTCGGTTCTAAATTGTCGGGTACAGGTGTATGCCGCTGCTGAATTGCCGGCTTTTCATGTTTCACTGTTGGCACTGTTCCCATCGATTTGGGCAATCACTGTAATGCCACAACCACCATGGCTGTGGCATTACAGTGAGTGGCAGACAATCCCTGCATGATTGGTGCTCTAAATAGCGCCAGACATGCAGGACAAGCTTTTGGTGCACGAACAGTTATCGAACATAACCTCGAACAGCCGAATTTTTTGCAAATCGTTCGGGTTCGTCGAACAACTCGAACACCGCCCAAAACAGCTCGAATTTGAGATTGGCGAACAGTTCTAGTCGAACACCGCTCATCTCTAGTTGGGATTCGAAATAATGCTGACTACTGGGTTGCCACTCTGTTAGATCCACGTTATAAGAGTCAATTTTGCCAGATGCTTCCCACCCTGGAAAGGGACCCGTTTATGTTGGAGTATCAAAACAAGCTTTTAAGCAACTTTAATAGTGCTTTTCCCCAAGATAGCAGTGAGGCACACAGTGTGCATCACAGCTGAAGTCTTTCAACCTCCGGCACGTCAGATCATCATCACCAAAACATTAGCAGCAGCAGTAGAGTAATTGGCAGAAGCAATTTCTGTGAGTCCTTTCACACATTTTTTAGACCACCTCATGCACCAGCACAACAGAGTAGAAGTCTGATACGTGGTGAACGATTGGAGAGTATGGTGGAGGAGTATCTAGAGTTTATTAGGAATACAATCTGTGAGGATTTGGACCCTTTTACATTTTGGTCTTCAAAAATAGATGAATGGCCTGAGCTCGCCTGTCACGCCTTGGAGGTTTTATCATGCCCGGCAGCCAGCGTTCTCTTAGAAAGTGTCTTCAGCGCTGCTGGTGGTGTCTTGACGGATAAGAGCAGCTGGTTGTCCCATGAAAGTGTAGACTGCCTAACTTTCATAAAGGTGAACAAGTCATGGATCTCCAAGGACTTTTGCACCCTAATTGCAAACTGTACAGAGTAGGCGACGTTGTAGTTTTTAGTGTGCTGCATTGATCTCGCGGAATTGCAGTCTGTCATATGGCTTCTGTGCCTGCTCTTGCTGCTGCTGATGCAGGTTTTAGGCCCTAATTTTGGGAAATGTGGAGAATCCTGATTGGGTCTCCATCCATTGATTTGGCTGTAATAGGAGAGGTTTGGGTCGCCATTAAATTACGTATAGTCTGATGAAATTGGTGCCACTTGTGTGTTAGGCCCCCATTTAGGGAAATGTGAACGCTAATGTTTAGGTCTCCATCTCCTGAGTTGGCTGTACTGAAAGAGGTATGGGTCTTATTTACACTATTCCTACTGTAGTGAAATTGATTACACATTGCTAGTGTCTGACACTAATTTTTGGAAATGTGGAGAATCCAGATTTGGTCTCCATCTTTTGGGTTGGCTGTAGTGGAAGAGGTTTTGGTCTCTTTTGCAATAGTTATAATCTAGTGAAATTGATGCCACTTCGGTGGTGTTAGGTCCTAATTTAGGAAAATGTGAACAGTTCTGGTTAGGTCTCCATCTCCTGGGTTGTTTGTACAAGAAGAGGTGTGCGTCTTGTTTACACCGTTCTACTGTTGTAAAATTGATTATACGTTGCCACTAATTTTTGGAAATGTGAGGAATCCTCATTGGGTCTCCATCTATTTGATTTGTCCTGTAGTGGAAGAGGTTTTGGTCTCCTTTGCAATACTTATACTCTAGTGAAATTGATACCACTTTGTTGGTGTTAGGACCTAATTTGGGGAAATGTGAACACTCCAGGTTAGGTTTCCATCTCCTGGGTTGGTCGTAGTGGAAGAGGTTTTGGTCTCCTTCCATTTGTATAGTTATACTGTAGTGAAATTAATTATTTGGTGCAGATATTGTTCTCCACAAAGGGGTACACAAACATGATAAACTCAAAATTGGTTTTCAATAAACAACCATCTGCCGCCCCATCAAATGCATCCGCTGCTTCCACCTCCTTCTCTGTTAACATGCCAAGTATTGTCACACAGGTCTCCGACCACAGAAGCTATGGTTGCATACTCGATCCAGCAAGGCTGAGTGAGAGTCTGTCAGCTGTAATGGAAGCAGACATGCCTGCTGTGTTTGTTTCACCGAGCACACCACACGTTTCTCAATCCACTGTAAAATCTCCGCCTGCACCTCACTCATGGTCTAGCAGTTTGATCCGTTTCATCGTACTCCGTCCTCTCTCAGCACTGCAGCCAGCCCTCGGTCCCGCAGTTGTGGTCACGTAAAAGATTGTTTACTCCTACACATCACAAAGCTAAAAGGTTGAACTCCAACAACTTCAATCTGTAGGCCACGGAAAGGTCTTAAGCTCTAATTTTCTTAAATGTGAACAGTCCTGATTGTGTCTCCATCTACTGGGTTGGCTGTAGTGGAAGATGTGTCAGTCCTAATTATACTATTTTTACTGTAGTGAAATTGATGCCACTTTTCTGGTGTCTGCCACTAATTTTTGGAAATGTGGAGAATCCTGATTGGGTCTCCATTAGTGTTGAGCGAACATGCTCGACACTGCTCGGTACTCGCCCGAGCATCACGCTACTAGGGATGTTCGGCAAGCACTGAGCATTTCCAGGTTACTCGGGCGGGAGCTCGGATCTCCGCCCTGCATGTTTGGCGCTCTTTACAGAGCCAATGAACATGCAGGGATTGCCAGCCAGTCACTGTAATGCTGCAGCCTTGTTGGTTGTGGGCATTACAGTGATTGGCTGGCCGCACAGCGTCACCTCGAGTATTTAAAACTGGGCGCCCCCATCTTGGACACAGTCGCTCCGGATTAGACAGTATAGGGACAGCGCTGCTGATTTAGGGAGAGATATAAACTGTGAAATAGTTAGTGTAGGGTCTGTAAAGGCTGGCAGAACAAACAAACAGTCCTTTTCAGGACTAATATCCATCCCAGATACCAGGCAGGCAGGCTGTATAGGAGACACAGTGGTTATACCAGCAAACGCTGCATTACAGTCCTGTGTGCTCCTGTTGCTGAAATTGCTGGACTTAGCACCAGGTGTCGGGGGCCAGGAAAAATCCTTTTTTTTTCATCTAAATTATCCTTTTTTTTCTGCCTTCACACTGTACAAATACCCGTCTTATTAACATTTTGGTATGTCCCCCCCCCCCCCCAAAAAAAAGCGTGTCTCTGATTTTTCAGACACAAATATAACTGTTGAAAATAGTCTGGTGTAGGCTAGAGAGACAGAAGTGTTGTTTTGCACTTCCACGGTTCAAACCTCTGTATTATCCATTTTGGGCCATTTGCATCTAAAAAAAAAACAGTTTCAGTGTGTCGCTCACTGTTCAGCCGCAAATATCTCTGTTTAAAAAAGTGTGGTATACCCCAGTAAACAATAACTGTGGTTTTGCCATCCCACGGTAAAAAATCTCTATTATTCAGGTTTTGGTATATTTTCCGTAAAGAAAAACAGTAGTGTCTCCTGACTGTTGTGACACAAAAATATATCTGTTGAAAATAGTCTTGTGTAGGCCCGACATCCCAGCGTGGTTTCTCAGTTCCACGGGTCAAATCGCTGTACTATCCAGTTTTGGGCCTTTGGTATCTAAAAAAAAAGCAGTTTGAGTGTGTCGCTCACTGTTCAGCTGCAAATATCTCTATTTAAAAAAGTGTGGTATACCCCAGTAAACAATAACTGTGGTTTTGCCATCCCACGGTAAAAAATCTCTATTATTCAGGTTTTGGTATATTTTCCGTAAAGAGAAACAGTAGTGTCTCCTGACTGTTGTGACACAAAAATATATCTGTTGAAAATAGTCTTGTGTAAGCCCGACATCCCAGTGTGGTTTCGCAGTTCCACGGGTCAAATCGCTGCACTATCCAGTTTTGGGCCTTTGGTATCTAAAAAAAAAGCAGTTTGAGTGTGTCGCTCACTGTTCAGCCGCAAATATCTCTATTTAAAAAAGTGTGGTATACCCCAGTAAACAATAACTGTGGTTTTCCTCTTTCACGGTTCTAATCTACTCTTTATTACCCTTTTTCCATTGATAGTGCAAGTGTAAGCTATTTTACTTCATTTACAATGGGCAAGGCGTGTGGCAAGGGACGTGGAAGTGGACGTTTTGGTGATGGTTCATGCAGAGGAAGGGGCCGTGGCCAAGGTGAAAATGTGCCACAACCAACAGCCACATCTTCTCACTCCCACTTCTTGACCGAATTACTAGGGAAGCATAGAACAACACTAGTATTGAGAACTGATCAGTGTGAACAGGTTATTAATTGGATAGCAGATAATACTTTCAGTTACCTGGGCACCACCACCTCTGGTCTGTCTTCCACACGGTCAACTCTTAGTAGCCGTGAGTCTCGACCGCATACTCGTCCTCAACCTGATGCTCCTTCCTCCCACCATGCCGAGTGTCGTCAGACAGCAAGTGATCCCACACTTGGACACTCTGAAGAGCTGTTCACTGGTCCATTTCCATATTTGGGCCCCTCGCCTGATACGCTTGAAGTGGTGGAAGAGGAGATCCCATGTTGCGATGCCCAAATATTTGAACAGCCACGGCCACAGGAAGTCGACGTTGGCAATCTGTCACAAGAGGTGGACGATGACAAGACACAATTGCCAGGAAGTGAGGAGGAGGATCGTGGAGCGCAAGTGGAAGAGGATGAGGTGGTGGATGATCTAGTAACTGACCCAACGTCGAAGGAGGACATGCAGAGTGAGGCCAGCAGCACACAGGGGGAGGGAGGCAGAGTACCCCAACAGGCAGGAAGAAGCAGTGTGGTGGCCGCAGACAGAAGGCAGGCAACCGTTCCCCGTAACAACAACACGAGGGACGTTACCAGTACAAGCGGTAGGTCTTCCAGAGTCTGGAATTTTTTTAAAGACTCTGCTGATAACCCCAAAAAGGGCATATGTTCCACCTGCCATGCCAGCATCAGCAGGGGTGACAAAACTACTAGCCTGACCACCACCAGCATGATCAGGCACATGGCAGCAAAGCACCCGACTTTGTGGGGCGAAACCCAGGGTCCACGACCAGTGTCAGCGGGTGTCACCACTGCTTCTTCCACTGTTGTGCGTGCAATATAACCCCCTGTCGTGTGTGCAAGGCAATCCCCTGTCCATACTGCATGTAAAGATGCCCCCTCCTCTCAGTCTTCACTTGTTATGGCAGTTTCTCAAGAAACAGCATGAACGTCCACGTCCACGTCCCACCTCAGCGTTCAATTGTCCATATCCCAGACCTTTGAACGAAAGCGGAAATTCGCAGCTAACGCCCCACAGGCCACAGTCCTAAATTCGCACATTTCACGACTGCTTGCGTTGGAAATGCTGCCTTTTAGGCTGATGGAGACGGAATCCTTCCGCAATCTTATGGCGGTGGCCGTCCCTCGGTACTCGGTCCCCAGCCGACTCTATTTTGCCTGGTGTGCCATCCCCGCACTACACAAGCACGTGTCCCAAAGCATCTGCCGTGCCCTCAACAATGCAGTTACTGGGAGAGTCCACCTGACAACGGACACGTGGGCAAGTGCTTGTGGCCAGGGACGGTACATCTCTCTGACGGCACACTGGGTAAACATAGTGGAAGCCGGGACCCAGTCGGACCTTGGGACGGAACACATCCTCCCCACACCGAGGATTGCGGGCCCTATGTCAGTCAGAGTTGCCCCCACAGTGTACAGCTCCTGCGCATCCTCCTCCTCCTCATGTTCAGCCTCCATCTCAGATATCACCACATCAGTTAAAAGCTGGAAGCATTGCAGTTCTGCCTCCGCCAAGCGGCAACAGGCTGTGCTGAAACTCATAAGCTTAGTTGATAAACCTCACACTGCTTGTGAGTTGTGGACAGCTGTGAAAGAGCAGGCAGATCTGTGGCTGAGACCGCTGAACCTACATCCCGGCATGGTCGTGTGTGACAATGGCCGTAACCTGGTGGCGGCTTTGAGGCGAGGTGAGATCACACGCGTACCATGCCTGGCTCATGTGCTTAACCTCGTGGTTCAGCGGTTTCTTAAATCGTACCCCGAGTTGCCAGATCTGCGCGTGAAAGTACGCCGCCTGTCAGCTCATTTTCGCAAGTCGGCTACAGCTTCCGCCGCCCTTGCTGTGTTGCAGCAGCGTTTGCAGCTTCCGGCACACCGACTGGTGTGTGATGTCCCCACACGTTGGAACTCTACCCTCCACATGTTGCAAAGGATTTGTGAGCAGAAGAGAGAAGTTGTGGAGTACCAGCTGCAACAAGGCCGTCGATATTCAGGTCAGACTCCACACATAAGACCTCAGGAGTGGACCTAGATGTCTGACATATGTACCATCCTGACAAACTTTGAGGAGGCCACCAAGATGGTGAGTGGCGATGACGCCATCATTAGTGTCAGCATCCCACTTGTCTGTCTTTTGCAATGCTCTCTGCAGAAAATTAAAGAGGAGGCATTGCAGCCAGAGTTTGATGAGATGGATCAAGAAGCCGTAGTGGGCGATTACACACAGCCCAGCCTCATCTCATCCCAACGTGCATTGGGGGACAATGAGGGAGAGGAGGAGGAGGAGGAGGAAGAACAGGAGCTGCTATCATGCGTTGTAGACGGTAGTACCTGTACCAGTGTCATACCGTCGGTTCAGCATGGGAGGCCTGAGGACAGGGGGGAGGAGGAAGAGGAGGAGGAGGAGGAGGAGAGCATGGTCAATCGTCATCTTGGTGACGCATTGTCAAAATGTTGGGTGACAGTCATTACTGGTTGGTGACACTTGTAGACCCCCGCTACAAGGGGAACTTTCACTCTCTTATTCCTGAGGTGGAGAGCTCTACAAAAATGGGGCAGTACCAGAAGGCCCTTGCTGCAGAACTCTTAAAAAAATTCCCATGTGAACACGCTAGCAGCAGTGGTCACAGTTCGTTGACCAACCAAGGCGTACAGTCGAGAGAGATGCAACTCCAATCCAGCAGAGGCAGGGGAACACTGTCATCGTTCTGGGACAGTTTTCTGACTCCCGCCCAGCTTACAGGCCCTGAGGCGCGGGGTACTCTCACAAGGAGTGGAAAGTTTCAAAAGATGGTGAGGGAGTACCTTGCCTACCGTACCAGCGTCCTCCGTGATTCCTCTGTGCCTTTTAATTATTGGGTATCCAAGCTGGACACTTGGAATGAACTCGATCTGTACGCCTTTGAGGTCCTGGGCTGCCCGGCGGCTAGCGTGTTATCGGAGCGTGTTTTTAGTGCCGCTGAGGGAATTATAACTGATAAGCGCACTCGCCTGTCAACTGACAATGCTGACAAGCTGACCCTTATCAAAATGGACAAGAGCTGGATTGGGCCAGACTTCTCATCACCACCAAATGACAGCAGAGTAACATAAAGTCAATTCCACTGTGTTATTTCGGGAGGTGTATTCACATGCACCGCTTCACACCCACACATGGGTATACGCTTCCTCGTTTCGGCTGTTTTATCTTCTTCTCCTTATCCTCAGCCTCCACCACCTCTATACCACCAGGGTGCCAGCATTGCAAGTTCCTCCGTCCTTATTTTTGGCAGCTTTTGCTTGCAAGGCATAAGCAAATACTATGTGAGACCCACTCCCCAATAATGGGACTTATGTTTGTAATATGCTGTACTGCATGGCTCTTGTAAGGGGCATTGCAAGTTGCTCCGTCCTAATTTTTGGCAGCTTTTGCTTGGAAAGCTTAAGCAAATACTATGGGAGTCCCACTCCCCAATAATGGGACTTATGTTTGTAATATGCTGTACTGCATGGCTCTTGTAAGGGGCATTGCAATTTGCTCAATCCTTATTTTTGGCAGCTTTTGCTTGCAAGGCATAAGCAAATACTATGGGACACCCACTCCCCAATAATGGGACTTATGTTTGTAATATGCTGTACTGCATGTGACGCGCCCCCTGGGCCGTGTGTACACGTGTGTGGGATACCCGGTGCCGGGTCTCTGGGGTCTGTAGTCTCCGTGGCGGTGACCCGGTCCCATGGCTCAGGCTGGTCAAACCAGTGGCAGTCTTTTTTAGTTTTTGTGGTTAATTGTCCGACTGCGCCACCCGTGGATTGCGGTCAGGGAGTACCACCGCTGCGAGGCAGACCGCTGAGGCTGGTGTTGTGTGCGCAGCAGAGAATGGGATAACTCCCCACGGGAGGAGTATAGCCTCAGGGCAGTGAGCGTGGATGATGGGGGTGATGGTGCACGAGCACAGCAGGAACGACTCAGAGTCTTTGCAGTGCAGTTCAGGGTCTTTACTGATGATTATAAGGTAGACCCTCCCGGGAGTACTGGCTAGCATAAGAGGCCTGGTCAGTCTGTGAGCAAGCAGGAGTTCCCCTGGCCAGGTGGAGTTGTAGGCCTCCCCGTCTGTCTGCACTCTTCCTGGCTACCTGTAAGCGGGTAGAAGTAGCCAACGTCCCTGAGTGTACCGTGTAGTGCTCACCAGTATGGCTGGTGACTTGGGGCCTTCTGTTAGCCTCCGCTCCACGACGGCCGTGCTGGTACCTTGCTTGTGACTGAGCCTCCGGGCTTCTATGGCCAGAGGACCTGAAATCCCCTGCTGGCTGGTTTCTGCTGCTGGATATATAAGTCCTCACAGCCTCGGACTCCTGTGTCCGGTTCATATTGTCTTCTGCCAGGGCGAGCTCTGCTCAGCTTCCAGCCCCTGGTCTTTAGCTCCTAGCTCCTACAGAGCTCCTTGCTGTTACTTTCCCTTGCTCTCACTCTGACTCTGACTGTTCTCTGTTCTCTGACTCACTCAACCCCGCCCCAGATCCAGTTTATAAGGGCAGAATTCTCCCCTCCCAGGACTGGGGCAGGAGGATGTTGCATGTTTAAGGGATCCTGACCAGGAAACCTCCCACTTGCTCTCCGACGTAATATCTCTATTATTGTGGTGACCAGACCCCTGGGGTGCCACACATGGCTCTTGTAAGGGGCATTGCTGTTCCTCATAATTTTTGGAAAGCCTTCCATTCACTGCTTAGGCCAACAGTGCACAGGAGACCCAGTTGCTATAAATGGAAAAAAAGGTTTAGTTAACGCCCTCTGACCTCCATGTCATTTCCAAGGGGCATTGGAGTGCCTCAAAATTTTTGGTAGGCATTGCACTCACTGTATGCCCTATAACTGTGTAGCCGAACCACTCCTTTTGTTACAGAAACATATCCTACAAGACATATCTGGTTGACTGGCCTGATATTGATGTGAATGGTCCCTGTTCCTCCTGCACTTTCTCCTTTGCCACTACCTCATCCATCATTTATCACCTGAAGCTTTGTTTTAACGGGAGTCATAGAACTTGGATAGTAGCAGGAAAACATCCAGCAATCCTCGGAGGAGGTAGGATATGCGCCAAAACGCTGACCACCTCAGGCCTAGCCGCTACTACATACATGCGCTTGCATTACAACAAAACAAAGCAGATGCTAACTTCTATCATCCTCATCATGCTCCTCACCTTGGCACTCTCAACTCCCCTGATGGAGAAGCCAGGGCCCACCGGAGGAGTCTGATAGTCCGGTGGGCTCAGCCAATGCTGCCCTAAAGCAGGCCAGGCTAAGAAAAGTGTGGGAAAGGATACCGGGACAAATAGGGGTGGCTAGGGACCAAGTATGGACACCCGGCCACCCCCTGGAGGCTGGGAAGCAATCGTGGACACCCGGCCACAAGGCGGCTGGGGACTGAGTATGGATACCAGGCCGCCAACACAGCCATGGCGTGGTGGCCAGATTCCGCCTCCTAAAAGGCCCAATTTAAAGTGCAAGCAAGCAAGCAGTATTTTATTGCAGCCTGGGGGTGGGTGGGTGGCAGGCTGCATACTTGCGCTTGCATTGCAAGGAATGGGAGAGGTACAATTGAACACTGCCCTAGGACAAGGACTTGAATGGGGATAATTGCAAGTCTGCAACGACAGGTACAAGGTGGGAGGCATCTTCGCATGTACCATGAACAGGGGTTTGGCATGCACACACTACAGCGGAATAGGCTCTCCTTCCCACTAAATGCACTGGGGAGGGCACAGGTAATGTTTTGGTATACGCGCTTAATCTTATGTATAAGGCACACCAGGACAAATAGGGGCGGCTGGGGACTGAGTATGGATACCTCGCTGCCGAAGCAGCCATGAGGTAGTGGCCAGCTTCGGCCTCCTCCAAACTAAAAGGCCCCATTTCAAGTGCAAGCTAGCAGTATGGAATTGCAGTCTGGGGGTGGGTGGGTGGCAGGCTGCACACTTACACTTGCATTAAAAGAAAACATAGCAGATGCTAACTTCTGTCATCATCATCATGCTCCTCACCTTGGCAATCTCAACTCCACCGAAGGAGAAGTCAGGGCCCACCGGAGGAGTCTGGTTCTCTGGTGGGCTCGTCCAATGCTGCCTAAAGCAGGCCGGGCTAAGAAAAGTGTGTGGGGGGATGTTCCAAGGAGAAATAGGGGCAGCTGGGGACCGTTTATGGACACCCGGTCGCAGGACGGCTGGGGACCGAGTATGGACACCCGGCCGCTGGGCGGCTGGGGACTGAGTATGGATTCCAGGCCGCCAACACAGCCATGACATGGTGGCCAGATTCCGCCTCCACATGCCTAAAAGGCCCAATTTCAAGTTCAAGCAAGCAAGCAGTATGGTATTGCAGCCTGGGGGTGGGTGGGTGGCAGGCTGCATACTTGCGCTTGTGTTGCAAGGAATGGGGGAGGTACAATTGAACACTGCCCTGGGTCTAGAACTTGCATGGGGATAGTTGCAAGTCTGCATCTTCTGATGCGGCAAGGATCACTTATGATGGGCACACTTTTAGACAGTGACCTGGGAGTCAGAGATGCTTCCAGGGGTCTTCCCCATGCTGTTCCCATGTCTTTTCAGCACTTTATGCATGTGTCACACAGCACATGGCCAGATAAGGTTGTAAAATGTTAAAATGACATTTCCCGGTGAATGCATTTGTCATAGTTGAAAGCAATACAAAAGTGCAAAAACGCATAAAAAAATGCTACTTGTGAACATAGCCGAAGGTGTGGAGGAGTATTTTTTTTAGTGATTTATTTTAACTTATACACAAGTCTTTTCCCTGGAAAGGAACTTCCTTAACATATTTCACAGGAAAAAAGTTTCACTTTCATTTTTGAACGTTTTATTGTGAGCCAGTAAAAGTGGCTTAATACCTCTGACCACGTTGTTGACAGCAGTGACCTGGGGGTCAGGAATGCTTCCTGGGGCGATCCCCATGCTGTCCCCATGTCATTTGAGCACTGTCACTATCGTTTTGGGCACTTGATTGGCTTTTAAAAGACTGCCGGGGGTGCCACCGCAAAAATGCTCGAGTCTCCCATAGACTAACATTGGTCTCGTTGCTCGGGTCGAGCGCCCGAGTATCACGGCGAGCTCAGCCCGAGCTTCGATCACCCGAGCATTTTAGTGCTCGCTCAACACTAGTCTCCATCTATTGGGTTTGGCTGTAGTGGAAGAGGTTTCTGTCTCCATTAAACTACTTCTACTCTGGTGAAATCGATGTTACTTTGATGGTGTCTGCCACAAATTTTTGTAAATGTGGAGTATCCTGATTGGGTCTCCATTGGGTTTGGCTGTAGTGGAAGAGTTGTCGGTCACCATTATTCTAGTTCTACTCTAATGAAATTATTTCTTTGGTGCAGATATTTTTGTCACAGGGGTACACAAGATAGAATCGAAATTGGTTTTCTTAGTACCATGGTATATAGAGCAGGCTATATTTCATCTTTCAAATTTTCAGTGCTGATATTGTTCTCTATACAGGGTTACACATTAGTAATGAGAGAGCACTAAATGTGCTCAACTTAGTGGTTCAGCGATTTCTCAAAACCTACCCAGATCTGCCAGACCTGATTGTGAAAGTACAATGCGTGTGGGCCCATTTCAAAAAGTCAGTTATAGCTTCCGCCACCCTGGCAGTGCTTCAGCAGCATTTGCAGCTTCCAGCTCACCGACTGTTATGCGATGTTACCACATGATGGAAATCAACGTTGCAGATGTTGGGAAGGATTTGTGAGCAGCAGAGGGCAGTGGTTGAGTACAAGCTTCAACACGCCCATCGGAATTCAGCTGATGAGTAGGCATGGATGTCTGTGCTGTCCTCCAAAACTTTGAGGACTCCACCAAGATGGTGAGTGGCGATGATGCCATACCTAGCATCACCATCCCGTTTCTCTGCCTACTGAAACGCTCGCTGCTCACAGTTAAAGAGGAGGCATTGCAGGCGGAGCAAGGAACTATGCAGCCCAGCCTCATTTCATCTCAATACGGATTGAGTGATAATGAGGATGAGAAGGATGAGGAGGAGAACATGGACAGTCATCCTCTTGGGGAGGACAGGAAAGTCTTGCCTGTCTTGGAAGTTTTGATACCCCTCTTTCAGTCTGTGGGAAAGCTGTATGAGTTTTGCTTAATGACCTCCAGTGGCCTAAACCGTGGCTTTGTTTATGCATGTTATTTCTCAAAACGCATTGCAGATCAGACCATTGTCCAACTCTGCTGTGATTAAATTCAAGGCGTAAAGAAAGATCTTTGTCTGTGGCTAAGCACCAATGAGAAGTGTGAGCTGATGTTGGAAGGGCTGCCATTGCTTATGCAAGAAGCTGCATTAGAGGACTTCCTGGTGGAAATGACAGCTGGAGTAGATACGGTTTCCCAAGTCCTTTCACCGAGCTAAAGAATATGGCTGTGGTGAAATACAACTCTCACCGACAAGCTGTGGACTGGCTCCGTACTGTCCCTGGCAACATTCACTTGTCCACGTGTTTGTGGTTAGGCGGTCCTTCCCAGTCAGTGCACTGGGGGAGGCACGGGTAATGTTCTGGGACCCGTGCTTGTGGAAGGCGGGGATGACACCGGGAGAAATAGTGGTGGCTGGGGACTGAGTATGGAGACCCCACCGCCGCTGCTGCCGCTATGAGGTTGTGAAAAGCTTCCGCCTACACAAGCCTAAAAGGCAACATTTCAAGTGCAAGCAGCTGTTCAGAAATGTGGCAATTTAGTATTGCTGCCATGGCTGGCTGCATACTTGAGCTTGCATTCTAAGTAGAGATGAGCGGTGTTCGACTAGAACTGTTCACCAATCTCAAATTCAAGCTGTTTTGGGCGGTGTTCGAGTCGTTCGTCTGTGGCATGGCAAGCGGGATGGCAGCTTTCTGCTGCGATCCAGCCTGTCATCACGATGTAGCAGAGCTGGAGCCGTCCTGGGAACCATGGATAGGTAAGGATGATGTTGGTTTATTATTTTACTTTTATTGCAGAAGACATTGGCTTCAGCTAGAATGGGCGTGATGGTAAGTAAGGTTTAATTTAGAACAATAAAGAATTGTGTGTTTATTTCAATTAAAGGACTTTATTCTGGGTGTTTGTGTTTTTTTAACTTTGACTATGGGGTTAGTAATGGGGGTGTCTTATAGACGCCTCTCCATTACTGTTGCGTCGGCGTCCCTGCCTCCTGCTAGGCAGGGACGCTGTTCCCCTCACCTCTCCACTCCGTGCCCGGCGTCCTCCTCCCGCTCTGCTGGCAGCGCGCGCTGCTTCCCGGCCACTGTGCTTAGGGCGCACGCGTGCGCGCTCCCACTCTCTTAAAGGGGCCGCGCGCGCATTCCTAAGGAGTCCCCGGCCAATGGCCGGAGGACCTCACCATATATAAGGCACCTCCTCCAAAATGGAGGTGCCCGAGCAATGTTGTTGCAAAGCCTTCACTCTGCTTCAGCCCTCAGGTCCCGTTATCAGTTACCTGCCAGTCACCTGCCAGATTCCTGCTTGATACCTGCCTGATATCCGTTTACCTGCTTGCAAGCCTGCGGTCCGACGGTCTGCCTTCCGACACCTGTCAGTCTATGGACCAGCCTGCCCGCTCACCTGGGAGAGCTCATCTGCTACCTGCCTGCTAGCCTACCTGGAGGCTCTGCTGTCACTTGCCGTGACCACCTGCCTGTCCAGAGACTCTTGCCTGCTCACCTGGGAGAGCTCACCTGCTACCTGTCTGCTAGCCTACCTGGAGGCTCTGCCGTCACTTGCCGTGACCACCTGCCTGTCCAGAGACTCTTGCCTGCTCACCTGGGAGAGCTCACCTGCTACCTGTCTGCTAGCCTACCTGGAGGCTCTGCCGTCACTTGCCGTGACCACCTGCCTGTCCAGAGACTCTTGCCTGCTCACCTGGGAGCGCTCATCTGCTACCTGCCTGCTAGCCTACCTGGAGGCTCCGCTGTCACTTGCCGTGACCACCTGCCTGTCCAGAGACTCTTGCTTGCTCACCTGGGAGCGCTCACCTGCTACCTGTCTGCTAGCCTACCTGGAGGCTCAGCCGTCACTTGCCGTGACCACCTACCTGTCCAGAGACTCTTGCCTGCTCACCTGGGTGCGCTCACCTGCTTCCTGTCTGCTAGCCTACCTGGAGGCTCTGCCGTCACTTGCCGTGACCACCTGCCCGTCCAGAGACTCTTGCCCGCTCACCTGGGAGTGCTCACCTGCTACCTGCCTGCTGTCCTTCTACTCAGAGACTGTCCCTGTCACTTGCCGTGAGTACCCGTCCTTCTACTCAGAGAGTGTCCCTGTCATTTGCCGTGACTACCTGCCCTTCTACCCAGAGACTGTCCCTGTCACTTGCCGTGACTACCTGCCCGTCTTCCCCGGGAGCCACCCGCTTCCTTACAAGGACAGCCCCCTTGTATAGTTGCTCAGAGGTTCCGCCTCCCAGACCCGTTACAGTTTGCTCGGGCGATGGAACCCGGTGGCACCCAAGCTCCCTCGCTCTCGGACCTATGTCATGAACTGTCCCGTGAGAGGTCCCAACAGGAGTCCATCCTGAGTCATCTGCGGAATGTCAACTCTCGCCTGGACACTCTGACTGCTCCACCAGCAACCACCGCTAGTGTCTTGACTCGCAGCCCGGCAGCGCTGCTGTCCACCAATACCATGGCATCCTGCCCCGGACCCCGGCTTTCTGCACCTCTTCGCTTCGGAGGCGACCCCGCTCAAGCTCGGGGCTTCATAAACCAGTGCACCCTGCACTTTGAACTCCTGTCCCACCAGTTTATCTCCGACCGGGCCAAAGTAGCCTTCATCATGTCCCATCTCACGGGGGAGGCACTGGCTTGGCTAAATCCTCTATGGGAGAGAGGAGACCCCCTGGTGTCCAACCTGCCAGCCTTTCTCACGGCTTTCCGGAAAGTCTTCGACGAACCCGGACGGAAGACCTCATCCGCATCATCTCTGCTACGCCTCCATCAAGGAAATCTCACCGTGGGCCAATATGCCATACGGTTCCGTACCCTTGCTTCGGAGCTGGCCTGGGATAACGACGCCCTGGTGTCTGTCTTTTGGGAGGGTCTGTCCGGTCGGGACATACCTACCACTCTCGACGACTTAATAACTCTTGCCACCCGGATTGACATCCGGTTCCAGGAACGCGCCAAAGAGGTCACCCGTGAGAGGAGGTTTCCACGTCTAGCCCCTACCTTTCAGAAACCTGTCACTTCCCCCGCTACTCCCCAGGCGCACTCACCCGAGCCTATGCAGGTCGACCAGACCAAGATGGTCAAAACCCGTCAAGAGTTACGCCGTGCCGTGGGGAGCTGCTTCTACTGTGGCAGTAAGGAGCACCGGATCCGTTCCTGCCTGGAGAGGTCGGGAAACGCCTGTGTCTAGGATCGCTCAGAGAGGTCGTCCTAGACAAGAGTAAACCCTCTCCATCTCTGTTGCTGTCGGTCTCTATCATCTGCGGGGAGAACCGTTATTTTGAACTAGCCCAACTTGACTCTGGAGCTGCCGGAAATCTCATTTCTCAGTCTCTGGTAGAGAAATATCGCATTCCCACCAAACCTCTAGCTGTACCCATATCTGTCGCTGCCGTGGATGGGGGCCTCTTACCACATCCCATCCAACTCATCACCGAATCCATAACCCTGCAGGTGGGAATGCTGCACTCTGAGAGCATCTTCTTTCATGTTCTGCCTGGACTCTCTCACGCCCTCTTACTAGGCCTACCTTGGCTTCAGAGACATGCACCCATGCTTGATTGGCAGACAGGAGAAGTCCTTCGCTGGGGACAGGACTGCCATAAGACTTGTTTAGTTCCCGTCCATCCTGTCCATCCTTCTCCTACTCCAGCCAATCTACCTGGTCTTCCGGCTCCTTATTGGTCGTATGCGGACGTCTTTAATAAAAAGGAGGCAGAGACATTACCCCCTCATAGACCATACGACTGCCCAATCGACCTGATGCCCGGCGCTACTCCTCCCCGTGGGCGCATTTACCCTTTGTCCGCTGCTGAGACCCGATCCATGTCAGAATATATTGAGGAGAATCTGGCCCGGGGGTTCATCCGGAAATGTACTTCCCCGGCGGGAGCAGGCTTCTTCTTCGTCAAAAAGAAGGACGGCTCACTCCGTCCCTGTATAGACTATAGAGGCCTTAACCAGATCACGGTGAAGAATAGATACCCCCTTCCGCTCATTCCGGAATTATTTGACTGTCTGAGGGGGGCTAGAATCTTCACCAAGCTGGACCTCCGTGGGGCGTATAACCTGGTCCGTATCCGTCAGGGGGATGAATGGAAGACGGCATTCAACACCCGGGACGGCCACTATGAATACCTGGTAATGCCCTTCGGTCTCTGTAACGCTCCTGCCGTCTTTCAAGAGTTGGTCAATGACATCTTCCAGTACCTTCTCTACTCCTGCGTAGTGGTGTACCTGGACGACATCTTGGATGTTCGTCAGGTTCTGCTCAGGCTCAAGCAGAACCACCTCTATGCTGAATATGAGAAGTGCCTCTTTGAGCAGACCTCGCTTCCGTTTTTGGGCTACATAATTTCTCAGACCGGCCTACGAATGGATCCTGAGAAACTGTCTGCCATCGAGAAGTGGCCTCGACCAGAGGGGTTGAAGGCTATTCAGCGGTTCCTGGGCTTCGCCAACTACTACCGCCTCTTCATACCGCACTTCTCTTCCCGGACTGCCCCTATCTCTGCGCTCACCCGTAAGGGCACTAATCCCAGAGAATGGTCGCCCGAAGCAGAGGAAGCCTTTCTTTCCTTAAAACAGGCTTTCTCTTCCGCCCCGGTGCTGCATCGCCCGGACGGCAACAAGCAATTCTTCCTGGAAGTTGACGCCTCCTCCTCTGGAGCCGGAGCAGTACTTACCCAAAAATCGTCTTCCGGGAGAATGGTAACTTGCGGCTTCTTCTCCAAACTCTTCTCCTCTTCCGAGCGCAACTATTCTATAGGAGACCGAGAGTTATTGGCCATTAAGCTGGCATTGGAGGAGTGGCGTTACCTGCTCGAGGGGGCTCTTCACCCGGTAATAATTTACACGGACCACAAGAACTT
Source organism: Phyllobates terribilis (assembly GCF_046119375.1). Taxonomy (NCBI): domain Eukaryota; kingdom Metazoa; phylum Chordata; class Amphibia; order Anura; family Dendrobatidae; genus Phyllobates; species Phyllobates terribilis. Next base: position 594,128,132 of record NW_027362765.1, on the reverse strand, counting down.
GGCTTACCTCCAGAGTGCCCAGAGACTTAACCCGCGCCAAGCCCGGTGGTCCTTGTTTTTTGCTCGCTTTGTTTTTGTTCTTCATTTTCGCCTGGCTGACAAAAACATCAAAGCTGATGCCTTGTCCCGATCCTTCCTGGTGTCTGATCTTGAGGAGGAACCTAAACACATCATCGATCCCGCCAGAGTAATGCAGGTGGCCCCAGTGAGTCTAAATCGTCTCCCTCCCGGTAAGACGTTCGTAACGGTACCTGATCGGGAGAAGATCCTACACTGGGGTCACTCGTCTAAGCTTGCTGGCCACGCCGGTCAGAAAAAGACCCTCCAGCTTATCACCCGGCACTACTAGTGGCCTACCCTGCACAAGGACGTAATAGACTTTGTTTCTGCCTGTATGTCCTGCGCCCGCAACAAGGTTCCGAGACACCTGCCAGCAGCTCGCCTCCTTCCTCTTCCAGTACCTGCTGCCCCCTGGCAGCATATAGCTATGGACTTCATAACAGATCTCCCTGTCTCTGCCGGTTGTACGGTCATTTGGGTGGTCGCTGACCGCTTTTCCAAAATGGCTCATTTCATTTCCCTGCCAGGCCTCCCGTCTGCACCCGAGCTGGCTAAAGACTTTATCCGCCACATCTCCCATCTCCATGGCCTGCCCCTCCACATCGTGTCAGATCGTGGGGTCCAGTTCACCTCACGCTTCTGGAGAGCCACATGCAAGCTGCTAGACGTCACCCTGGACTTCTCCTCCGCATACCACCCACAGTCCAATGGTCAAGTGGAGCGGATCAAGCAGATCCTGACCAGTTACCTCCGGCACTTCATTAATGCCCACCATTCAGACTGGGTGGATCTCCTGCCATGGGCCGAATTCTCTTACGATAATCACGAGAGCGAATCTTCCTCCAAATCCCCATTTTTTGTAGTCTTCGGTCAGCATCCTCGGATCCCATTTCCCGTCTCCACCTCGGTGGACAATCCGGCTGCGGAATCTCTTGTTAGTAAATTTTCCTCCATTTGGGAGAGTACCCGATCCGCACTCCATCGGTCGTCCGAGCGGATGAAAAACACGCTGACAAAAAACGCCTGGATCCTCCACAATTCCGTCCTGGAGATAAAGTCTGGCTCTCGTCCAAGTATGTCCGGCTCAAGATTCCTTCCTACAAGTTAGGGCCTCGGTTCATCGGCCCACTGGAAGTTATCAAACAAATCAACACAGTGGCCTATAAATTGAAACTCCCGGCCAACTTGCGGATCCCTAACTCCTTCCCTGTATCTCTCCTCAAACCCGTGGTACTTAACTCTTTTTCCAAGTTTACAGGTACGCCTCCTGCTCCTGTTTCCGATGAAAACGAGTTTGAGGTAGAGAACATTCCGGCCACCAAAAGGGTAAGAGGAAAAACCTTTTTTCTGGTAGATTGGAAGGGGTTTGGTCCTGAGGAGAGAACTTGGGAGCCCCTGGAGAACATCCATGCCCCTCTCATCCTTGATAAATTTCTGTCTGACCTAAAAAAGGGGGGCCTAAAGGGGGGGGTACAGTAGCGTTGGCGTCCCTGCCTTCTGCTAGGCAGGGACGCTGTTCCCCTCACCTCTCCACTCCTCCTCCTCCCGCTCTGCTGGCAGCGCGCGATGCTTCCCGGCCACGGTGCTTAGGGCGCACGCGCGCGCGCTCCCCCTCTCATAAAGGGGCCGCGCGCGCCGTCCTAAGGAGTCCCCGGCCAATGGCCGGAGGACCTCACCATATATAAGGCACCTCCTCAAAAATGGAGGTGCAAGAGCAATGTTGTTGCAAAGCCTTCACTCTGCTTCAGCCCTCAGGTCCCGTTACCAGTTACCTGCCAGTCACCTGCCAGATTCCTGCTTGATACCTGCCTGATATCCGTTTACCTGCTTGCAAGCCTGCGGTCCGACGGTCTGCCTTCCGACACCTGTCAGTCTGTCTATGGACCAGCCTGCCCGCTCACCTGGGAGCGCTCATCTGCTACCTGCCTGCTAGCCTACCTGGAGGCTCTGCTGTCACTTGCCGTGACCACCTGCCTGTCCAGAGACTCTTGCCTGCTCACTTGGGAGCGCTCACCTGCTACCTGTCTGCTAGCCTACCTGGAGGCTCTGCCGTCACTTGCCGTGACCACCTGCCTGTCCAGAGACTCTTGCCTGCTCACCTGGGAGCGCTCACCTGCTACCTGCCTGCTAGCCTACCTGGAGGCTCCGCTGTCACTTGCCATGACAACCTGCCTGTCCAGAGACTCTTGCCTGCTCACCTGGGAGCGCTCACCTGCTACCTGTCTGCTAGCCTACCTGGAGGCTCTGCCGTCACTTGCCGTGACCACCTGCCTGTCCAGAGACTCTTGCCTGCTCACCTGGGAGCGCTCACCTTCTACCTGTCTGCTAGCCTACCTGGAGGCTCTGCCATCACTTGCCGTGACCACCTGCCCGTCCAGAGACTCTTGCCCGCTCACCTGGGAGTGCTCACCTGCTACCTGCCTGCTAGCCTACCTGGAGGCTCTGCTGTCACTTGCCGTGACCACCTGCCTGTCCAAAGACTCTCGCCCGCTCACCTGGGAGCGCTCACCAGCCACCTGCCTGCTGTCCTTCTACTCAGAGACTGTCCCTGTCACTTACCGTGAGTACCCGTCCTTCTACTCAGAGACTGTCCCTGTCACTTGCCGTGACTACCTGCTCTTCTACCCAGAGACTGTCCCTGTCACTTGCCGTGACTACCTGCCCATCTTCCCCGGGAGCCACCCTCTTCCTTACAAGGACCGCCCCCTTGAATAGTTGCTCAGAGGTTCCGCCTCCCAGACCCGTTACAATTACTAACCTGGGCTTGATATCAGCTGGCATTATAAGCTGACATCAACCCCAGTCCTATTACCCCACTGCCACCGCTACAGGGCAGTGGGAAGAGTGAGGCTAAGTGCCAGAATTGGCGCATCCTATGGATGCGCCATTTCTGGGGCGGCTGACGGCTGATGTTTCTAGCCTGGGAGGGGGCCAATATTCTTGGCACCCTTCCCTGGCTATTAATATCAGCCCCCAGCTTTCTGCCTAGCCTTTGCTAGCTATTAAAATAGGGGGGACCCCACGTCATTTTTTTTGCTGGTCCCCCATTTTAATAGCTAGTAAAGGCTAGGTATTCAGCTGGGGGCTGATATTACTAGCCTGGGAAGCTCCGTGGGTATTACCCCCTTCCCAGGCTTCAAACATCTGCCCCAGCCGTCTGCTTAACCTCCGCTAGAGACTAAAATTATGGGGAACCCCATGCCAATTTTGTTTTTTTAATAAATCCTTTATTTTAACACTAAATGACAAGTACAGTAATCAACACTATCACTGTACTTATTATATATGTGACTGACATGTTTCTATCTATCTAATCTATGTGTGATGCTCTATTCTTTCTGTTCTAAATTGTCGGGTACCGAAGCTGAATTGCCAGCCGGCTTTTTTAAAGAGAGTGTCTTCTGAGCAGTTTGTCAGCTTTTGAACACCTTTGAAAGTGTTTTCTATGTAATTTTATTTGCCTGCCATTGGTTTTTACGGTGTTTGACAGTGTTCTAAGGTGTTCGACGAACAGTTCCACGAACATCCCGGTGTTCGACGAACCGAACCCGAACACTACGGGTGTGGCTCAACACTAATTCTAAGTAACAGGAAACTAAGGAGATGGATGGCCTCATCATCATCACAACCTGCAAGGTTTGCGCTATGAATTCTCCTGATGAAGAAGCCAGGGCCCACCGGGGGATTCTCCGTTTCTCTGGTGGGCCCGTCCAACCCTGCCGAGAAGCATCCGTGGCTAAGAAAAGTCTGTGGGAATGTTCCCCGACACTTTGTGGCTGATCTTTCACTGTGGACTGTCTTCGTACCGTCCCTGGCCACATTCACTTGTCCACATGTTTGTGTTTAGGCGGTCCTTCCCAGTAAGTGCACATATGAGGGCACAAGCAATATTCTGGGTTCTTCTCCATCTTCGGCCTGGGACAGCTCATGGCATCACGGCTTTCAGTATCACCTCTATGCTGATAATACACAGATCTACCTCTCTGGACCTGATATCACCTCCTTACTAACCAGAATCCCACAATGTGTGTCCTGCATTTCATCTCTCTTCTCTGCTAGATTTGTAAAACTTAACATGGATAAAACGGAATGCATCGTCTGTCCACCATCTCATTTACCCCCCCCCCCAACTGACCCATCAAAGTGAATGGCTGCCCACTCTCCCCAGTCCCGCAAGCTTGACTCTCATCTGTCCTTCAAACATCAGATCCAAGCCCTTTCCACTTGCTGCTGACTCCAACTCCAAAGTATCTCGGGGATCTGCACATTAGTCAACCATGCATCTAGAAAAACACCAATGCATGCCCTCATCATCTCCTGCCTCTTTTACTACAAGCTCCTGCTCTGTGGCCTCCCTCCTACCACTCTCACACCCCTCCAATCTATCCTAAAGTATGCTGGCCGATTAATCCACCTGTCACCCCGCTATTCCCAAGCTTCTCCCCTCTGTCAATCCCTGCGCGGGATCCCTGCTGCCCAGACACTGCAGTTGAAAAGCCTAACTTTGCCATACCATGCCATCGAAAACCTGTTTCCTCCATACATGTGTGACCTAGTCTCCCTGTACTAGTTACCTATATGCAACCTCCCATCCTTCCAAGATCTCCTTCTCTACTTCCCTCTTTTCTCTTCTTGTCACAATAGCATACAAGATTTGTCCGGCGCATCTCCGCTACTGTGTATCTCCATACCCCAACATCAAAGCAAAAGGTGGCTACTTTGAAGAACCTAGAATATAAGACATATTTTCAGTTGTTTCACACTTTTTTGTTAAGTATATAATTCCACATGTGTTAATTCATAGTTTTGATGCCTTCAGTGTGAATGTACAATTTTCAAAGTCATGAAAATACAGAAAAATCTTTAAATGAGAAGGTGTGTCCAAACTTTTGGTCTGTACTGTATGTATTACCAAAGTTATTGAAAAGCATATGTGTCAAGAGTTCCAGTAAGGAATCGTCTGTGGTGTATTATAGGCTCTGGATCATTCATTGGCCAATAGTGTTGAGCGAACGTTCTCAGATAACGTGTCATCCAGTCTTATCCGAGTATTTTTGGCGTGCTCAACTAATATGTTTGCCTCCCCACGGCTTCAGGTTTTCCATCAGTTGACAGACGCAACACAGGCAGGGATTGGCTAAAAAACTTTCAATCCCTGCATGTGTTGCGTCTGTCTACCGCTGGAAAACATGCAGTCACAGGGAGGCAAAGGTATTAACGGAGTACGCTGAATGTACTCAGATTAAACCAAGCATGCTCGGATAACATGTTATTCAAGCACGTTCGCTCAACACTAATAACAACTACTAATGAGTAGTTGCTGTCAACGTTGAGGGTAGATGGGTGAAGCAAGTAGGAAGTCCCCTCATGGGTACCAGACCCATGAGACAGAAGGCCCTGTGTGGATATCAACTAATCCCCTGTTTGAGGCTATACCATTTATAAAAGGGGGAAATTAATAACCGCACAGCGTCACCTCGAGTATTTAAAACCGGGCGCTGCCATCTTGGACACAGTCACTCCGGATCAGACAGTGTAGGGAGAGTGCTGCTGAGCTAGGGAGAGAGTTATACTGCGAAATAGGTAGTGTAGGGTCTCTAAAGCCTGCAAAATCAAACAAACAGTCCTTTGAGGACTACTATCGATCCCAGATATCAGGCAGGCAGGCAGGCAGGCTGTATAGGAGACGCAGTGGTTATACCAGGGATCTCAAACTTGCGTCCCGCGGGCCGCATGCGGCCCCTCTGGATGCTTCTTGCGGCCCGCAGGCACAGACCCCGTAACTATCGCGGCTATCTCCATCAGCCGCCGACATCAGCGCTGTAATGCAGTGTATTGCTGTGCCGAGACCGGCTCTCTGCACAGCAATACCAGTGTCAGCCGCCGGCCTATCAGAGGCCAGCAGCTGACCTCTGCATCCCAGCGCAGCGGCGTATGACGTCACTGCCATGCTCAGATGTCAGCTGCTGGCCTCTGATAGGCCGACGGCTGACACTGGTATTGTTGTGCAGAGAGCCGGTCTCTGCGCGGCAATACTCTGCATTACAGCGCTGATGTCCACGGCTGCTGGAGAGAGCCGCGATCATTACGGGGTCTGTGCCTGCGGGCCACAGGTGCAGAAAGGACGCCGAGGGAACGGAGGACAGGTGAGAATCTTTTTATTTTTTCTCTTTCATGTGAAATACAGCACAGGGGACCTGTGCTCAGTATAGGGGGGGCACTGTGCGCAGTATGGGGGGACGGGGACCCTGAGCGCTGTATGTGGGGGACGGGGACCCTGAGCGCTGTATGGGGGGATGGGGACCCTGAGCGCAGTATGGGGGAGGACGGGGACCCTGAGCCCTGTATGGGGGGATGGGGACCCTGAGCCCAGTATGGGGGAGGACGGGGACCCTGAGCGCAGTATGGGGGGAACGGGGACCCTGAGCGCAAAATGGGGGGGACGGGGACCCTGAGCACAGTATGGAGGGGGACCCTGAGTGCAGTTTGGGGGGACGGGGACCCTGAATGCTGTATGGGGGGATGGGGACCCTGAGCGCAGAATGGGGGAGGACGGGGACCCTGAGCCCTGTATGGGGGGATGGGGACCCTGAGCGCAGTATGGGGGGGACCCTGAGCGCAAAATGGGGGGGACGGGGACCCTAACCACAGTATGGGGGGGGACCCTGAGCGCATTATGGGGGGACGGGGACCCTGAGCGCAGTATGGGGGGACGGGGACCCTGAGCTCAGTATGGGGGGATGGGGACCCTGAGCGCAGTGTGGGGGGGACAGGGACCCTGAGCGTAGTATGGGGGGCAAGGGGACCCTGAGCGCTGTATGGGGGGACGGGGACCCTGTGAGCAGTATGGGGGAGGACGGGGACCCTGAGCACAGTATGGGGAGCACAGGGACCCTGAGCGCAGTATGGGGGGGACGGGGACCCTGTGCGCAGTATGGAGGGGCAACCCTGTGCGCAGTATGGGGGGGACGGGGACCATGAGCGCAGAATGGGGGGACGGGGATGGGGACCCTGAGCGCACTATGGGGGGGACGACCTGGATGGGGGACATGTCTGCAACATCGGGATCCTGATGGGGGACATGTCTGCAACATAAGGACCAGGATGGGGGACCATGTCTGCAATATGGAGGACCATGTCTGCAATATTAGGGACCTGGATGGGGGACCATATCTGCAATATTGGGGACCTGGATGGGGGACCCTGTCTGCAATATGGGGACCATGTCTGCAATATGAAGACCATGTCTGCAATATGGGGGACCTGGATTGGGGACCATGTCTGCAATATGGGGGACCTGGATGGGGGACCATTTCTGCAATATGGGGGACCTGGATGGGAGACCGTGTCTGCAATATGGGGGACCTGGACGGGAGATCGTGTCTGCAATATGGGGGACCTGGATGGGAGGCCATGTCTGCTGGATGGGGGACCTGGATGGGGGACCATGTCTGCAATATGGGGGACCTGGATGGGAGACCATGTCTGCAATATGGGGGACCTGGACGGGAGACCGTGTCTGCAATATGTGGGACCTGGACGGGAGACCGTGTCAGCAATATGGGGAACCTGGAGGGAAGACCATGTCTGCAATAAGGGCGACCTGGAGGGGAGACCATGTCTGCAATATGGGGGACCTGGAGTGGAGACCATGTCTGCAATATGGGGGACCTGGAGTGGAGACCATGTCTGCAATATGGGGGACATGGAGGGGAGACCATGTCTGCAATATGGGGGACGTGGAGGGGAGACCATGTCTGCAATATGGGAGACCTGGAGGGGAGAACATGTCTACAATATGAGGACCAGTTCAAAAGGTGTATAGAAAATAAAAAGGTATAACTAAAAATGTCACTTTGTCATGCAAATAATGCGGCCCCCCAAATTAAATGTTTTCCGTGTGCAGCCCATATGCCCAGCTGAGTTTGAGACCCCTGGGTTATACCAACAAACACTGCATTACAGTCCTGTGTGCTACTGCTGCTCAAATTGCTAGACTTAGCCCCAGGTCTCAGGGGCCAGGAAAAATCCTTTTTTTTTTCATCTAAATACTCTTTTTTTTTTTTCCTCAGTCAGACTGTACAAATACCTGTCTTATTAACCCTTTGTTATTTCCCCCCCCAAAAAAAAAATTGAGTGTGTCTGTGAGTATTCAGACACAAATATATCTGTTTAAAAGAGCCTGGTTTCGGCCAGATAGCTAGAACTGTGGTTTTGCAGTTCCATGGTTCAAATCTCTGTATTATCCACTTTTTTGCCTTATTACCATTTTTCTCGGTGACTGTTCAGACACAAATATATCTATTTAAAAAAGTCTGACATATCCAGGAAATTAGAACTGTGGTTTTCCTCTTCCACGGTTCAAATCTGGGTGTTATCCACCTTTTTGCCTTTTTCCCATAAAAAAAAACAGTTTGAGTGTCTCGCTAACTGTTCAGACACAAATATATCTGTTTAAAAGATTCTGGTGTAGGCCAGATACCTAGAACTGTGGTTTTCCTATTCCACTGTTCAAATCTGGGTGTAATACACCTTTTTGCCTTTTTTACATAAAAAAACAAGTTTGAGTGTCTCGTTGACTGTTCAGACACAAATATATCTGTTTAAAAGATTCTGGTGTAGTCCACAGAAACAGAACTATGGTTTTCCTCTTCTACGATTCAAATCTGGGTGTAATCCACTTTTTGCCTTTTTTCCATAAAAAAAACAGTTTGAGTGTCACGCTGACTATTCAGACACAAATATATTTGTTTAAAAGATTCTGGTGTAGGCCAGTGAAATAGAACTGTGGTTTCCCTCTTCCACGGTTCTAATCTCCTTTTCATTACCCTTTTGCCATTGATAGTGCGAGTGTAAGCTATTTTACTTCATTTACAATGGGCAAGGTGCGTGGCAAGAGACGTGGAACTGGACGTTCTGGTGATAGTGCGTGCAGAGGACGGGGCCGTGGCCAAGGTGAAAATGTGCCACAACCAATAGCCACATCTTCTCGCTTCCAGTTCTTGACCGAATTACTAGGGAAGCACACAACAACACCAGTATTGCCAACTGATCAGTGTGAACAGGTTATTAATTGTATAGCAGATGTCTTCCACATGGTCAAATCTCAGTAGCCGTGGGTCACTCCTCCTCACCCTGATGCTCCTTCCTCCCACCATGCCGAGTGTCGTCAGACAGCAACTGATCCCACAGTTGGACACTCTGAAGAGCTATTCACTGGTCCATTTCCATATTTGGGCCCCTCGCCTGCTCCGCTTGAAGTGGTGGAAGAGGAGATCCCATATAGCGATGGCCAAATATTTAAACAGCCACGGTCACAGGAAGGCGATGCTGGCAATTTGTCACAAGAGATGGACGATGACGAGACACAATTGCCACGAAGTGAGGAGGAGGACCATGGTGCGAAGTGGAAGAGGAGGAGGTGGTGGATGATCTAGTAACTGACCCAATGTGGCAGAAGGACACACAGAGCGAGGCCAGCAGCACACAGGGGGAGGGAGGCAGAGTACCTCAACAGGCAGGAAGAAGCAGTGTGGTGTCCGCAGACAGAAGGCGGGCAACCGTTCCCGGTAACAACAACACGAGGGACGTTGGCAGTACAACCGGTAGGTCTTCCAGATTCTGGAATTTTTTTAAAGACTCTGCTGATAATGCCAAAAAGGTCATTTGTACCACCTGCCAGGCCAGCATCAGCAGGGGTGACAAAACTACCAGCCTGACTACCACCAGCATGATCAGGCACATGTCAGCAAAGCACCCGACTTTGTGGGGTGTACCCCAGGGTCCAAGACCAGTGTCAGCGGGTGTCACCACTGCTTCTTCTGCTGTTGTGCGTGTAAGAGAACCCCCTGTTGTGCGTGCAAGGCAATCCCCTGTCCATACTGCATGCATAGATGCCCCCTCCTCTCAGTTTTCACTTGTTATGGCAGTTTCTCAAGAAACAGCATCAACGTCCACGTCCATGTCCCACCGCAGCATTCAATTGTCCATATCCTAGACCTTTGACCGAAAGCGCAAATTCGCAGCCAACCCCCTACAGGCCACAGTCCTAAATTCGCACATTTCATGGCTGCTTGCGTTGGAAATGCTGCCTTTTAGGCTGGTGGAGACGGAATCCTTCCGCAACCTTATGGCAGTTGTCGTTCCTCGGTACTAGGTCCCCAGCTGACACTATTTTGCCCGGTGTGCCATCCCCGCACTACACAAGCACGTGTCCCAAAACATCTGCCATGCCCTCAACAACGCAGTTACTGGGAGAGTCCACCTGACAACTGACACGTGGACAAGTGCTTGTGGCCAGGGATGGTACATCTCCCTGACAAATGAGAGGAGATAAGAAGCCGGGCTGATCCTCCGCGCTGGTCCAGAGACACACAAGGATTAATGATGAACCAAAACTTTCTTTATTCCTTGGCCTACGCATTTCGTTGCTACACTGCCACTTCGTAGGATCAGCCCGGCTTCTTATCTTCTCTCATTTGTTTACTGATCAGCGGGGTCTCCTGCAGCGGCCATCTGACAGGTGCTTCACAGTTGGTTGTGACTCACACAACCTCAGAAGGTGAGTCAGACTGATTGTGGGACCTGGTATTAACTTTTATATGGATAAAGCCCTATGTGCGCTGTCTTTCCTTTCTTTTGCTACATCTCCCTGATGGCACACTGGGTAAACATAGTGGAAGCCGGGACCCAGTTGGACCTTGGGACGGAACACATCCTCTCCACACTGAGGATTGTGGGCACTATGTCAGTCAGAGTTGCCCCCACAGTATACAGCTCCTGCGCATCCTCCTCCTCCTCCTCCTCATGTTCAGCCTCCATCTCAGATATCACCACATCAGTTACAAGCTGGAAGCACTGCAGTACTGCCTCCGCCAAGCGGCAACAGGCTGTGCTGAAACTCATAAGCTTAGGTGATAAACCTCACACTGCTTGTGAGTTGTGGACAGCTGTGAAAGAGCAGGCAGATCTGTGGCTGACACAGCTGATCCTACATCCAGGCATGGTCATGTGTGACAATGGCCATAACCTGGTGGCGGCTCTGAGGCGAGGCGAGATCACACACGTACCATACCTGGCTCATGTGCTTAACCTCGTGGTTCAGCAGTTTCTTAAATCTTACCCCGAGTTGCCAGATCTGCTCGTCAAAGTACGCCGCCTTTCAGCTAATTTTCGGAAGTCGGCTACAGCTTCCGCCGCCCTTGCTGTGTTGCAGCAGCGTTTGCAGCTTCCGTCACACCGACTGGTGTGTGATGTCCCCACACGTCGGAACTCTACTCTCCACATGTTGCAAAGAATTTGTGAGCAGAAGAGAAGCAGTTGTGGAGTACCAGCGGCAACAAGGCCGTCGATATTCAGGTCAGACTCCACACATAAGACCTCAGGAGTGGACCTGGATGTCTGACATATGTACCATCCTGATAAACTTTGAGGATTCCACCAAGATGGTGAGTGGCGATGACCTCATCATTAGCGTCAGCATCCCACTTGTCTGTCTTTTGCAACGCTCTCTGCAGAGAATTAAAGAGGAGGCATTGCAGCCAGAGTATGATGAGATAGATCAAGAAGCCGTAGCGGGCGATTACACACAGCCCAGCCTCATCTCTTCCCAACGTGCATTGGGGGACAATGAGGGAGAGGAGGAGGAGGAGGAAGAATAGGAGCTGGTATCATGCGCTGTAGACGGTAGTACCTGTACATTTGTCATACCGTCGGTTCAGCGTGGGTGGCCTGAGGACAGGGGGGAGGAGGAAGAGGAGGAGGAGAGCATGGTCAGTCGTCATCTTGGTGAGGACACGGAAGTCTTGCCCGTTATCAGTCTGGCACACATGGCTGACTTTATGTTACGCTGCCTTAACCGTGACCCTCGCATTGTCAAAATGTTGGGTGACAGTCATTACTGGTTGGTGACACTTTTAGACCCCCGCTACAAGGAGAACTTTCACTCTCTTATTCCTGAGGTGGAGAGGTCTACAAAAAAGTACCAGAAGGCCCTTGCTGCAGAACTGTTAAAAAAAATTCCCATCTGAACACGCTAGCGGCAGAGGTCACAGTTCGTTGCCCAACCAAGTCGTACAAACGATAGAGACGCAACTCCAATCCAGCAGAGGCAGGGGAACACTGTCAACATTCTGGGACAGTTTTATGAGACGCGCCCAGCTTACAGGCCCTGAGGCGCGGGGTACTCTCACAAGGAGTGGAAAGTTTCAAAAGATGGTGAGGGAGTACCTTGCCGACCGTACTAGCGTCCTCCGTGATTCCTCTGTGCCTTTTAAAGATTAGGTATCCAAGCTGGACACTTTGAATGAACTCGCTCTGTACGTCTTGGAGGTCCTGGCCTGCCCTGCCGCTAGTGTGTTTTCGGAGCGTGTTTTTAGCACCGCTGGGGGAATTATAACTTATAAGCGCATTCGCCTGTCAAATAACAATGCTGACAAGCTGACCCTTATCAAAATGAACAAGGGCTGGATTGGGCCAGACTTCTCATCACCACCAAATGACAGCAGAGTAAAATAAAGTCAAATCCACTGTGTTATTTCGGGAGGTGTATTCCCATGCACCGCTTCACACTCACACATGGGTAGTTTCTTCCTCATTTCGGCTGTTTTTTGCTCTTCTCCTTATCCTCAGCCTCCACCACCACTATACCATCAGGGTGACCATGGTCCGTGTTGCCAGCATTGCAAGTTCCTCCGTCCTAATTTTTGGCAGCTTTTGCTTGGAAGGCATAGACAAAGACTATGGGAGACCCACTCCCCAATAATGGGAATAATGTTTTTAATATGCTGTACTGCATGTCTCTTGTAAGGGGCATTGCAAGTTCCTCCGTCCTAATTTTTGTCAGTTTTTGCTTGGAAGGCATAGGCAAAGACTATGGGAGACCCACTCCCCAATAGTGGGAATAATGTTTTTAATATGCTGTACTGCATGTCTCTTGTAAGGGGCATTGCAAGTTCCTCCATCCTAATTTTTGGCAGCTTTTGCTTGGAAGGCATAGGCAAAGACTATGGGAGACCCACTCCCCAATAATGGGAATAATGTTTTAATATGCTGTACTGCATGGCTCTTGTAAGGGGCATTGCAAGTAGTGTTGAGCCACCCCCGTAGTGTTCGGGTTCGGTTCGGTTCGTCGAACACCGGGATGTTCGAGGAACTGTTCGTCGAACACCTTAGAACACCGTCGAACACCGTTAAAACCAATGGCAGGCAAACAAAAACACATAGGAACACATAGAAAACACCTTCAAAGGTGTCCAAAAGCTCACAAACTGCTCAGAAGACGCTTTCTTTAAAAAAGCCGGCCGGCAATTCAGCAGCGGCATACACCGGTACCCGACAATTTAGACATGAAGGAATAGAGCATCACACATAGATTAGATAGATAGAAACATGTCAGTCACATATATATGAAGTACTGTGACAGTGTTGCTTACTGTACTTGTCATTTACTGCAAAGGATTTATTAAAAAAAATAATAGTGTTTTCATGCACCGTCTCTTTAAAAAAGCCGGCTGGCAATTCAGCATCTGTACCCGACAATTTAGAATAGAAGGAATAGACAATCACACATAGATTAGATAGATAGAAACATGTCAGCCACATATATATGAAGTATAGTGACAGTGTTGCTTACTGTAATTGTCATTTAGTGTAAAAGATTTATCAAAAAAAATAATAGTGTTTTCATGCACCGTCTCTTTAAAAAAGCAGGCCGGCAATTCAGCATCTGTACCCGACAATTTATAACAGACAGAATAGAGCTTCACACATAGATTAGATAGATAGAAACATGTCAGTCACATATATAATAAGTACAGTGATAGTGTTGGTTACTGTACTTGTCATTTAGTATTAAAATAAAGGATTTATTATTAAAAAAAATTGGCGTGGGGTTCCCCGTAATTTTAGTCTCTAGCGGAGGCTAAGCAGACAGCTGGGGCAGATGTTTGAAGCCTGGGAAGGGGGTAATACCCACGGAGCTTCCCAGGCTACTAATATCAGCCCTCAGCTGAATACCTAGCCTTTACTAGCTATTAAAATGGAGGACCCCCCCCAAAAAAATGACGTGGGGTCCCCCCTAATTTAATAGCTAGCAAAGGCTAGGCAGACAGCTGGGGGCTGATATTAATAGCCCAGGAAGGGAGCCATGAATATTGGCCCCCTCCCAGGCTAGAAACACCAGCCGTCAGCCGCCCCAGAAATGGCGCATCCATAGGATGCGCCAATTCTGGCACTTAGCCTCGCTCTTCCACGCTGCCCTGGTGCGGTGGCAGGGGGTAATAGGGTTGGGGTTGAAGTCAGCTTATAATGCCAGCTGACATCAAGCCCAGGTTAGTAATGGAGAGGCGTCTATAAGACACCCCCATTACTAACCCCATAGTCAAAGTTAAAAAAAAAACACAAACACCCAGAATAAAGTCCTTTAATTGAAATAAAGACACAATTCTTTATTGTTCTAAATTAAACCATACTTACCATCACGCCCATTCCAGCTGAAGCCAACGATCTCCTGCAATAAAAGAAAAATAATAAAGCAACCTCATCCTTACCTTTCCATGGTTCCCAGGACGGCTTCAGCTCTGCTACATCGAGATGACAGGCTGGACCTGCAGAACGCTGCCATCCAGCCTGTCATCCCGCAGACACTGAGAAGCGCAGGCATGCTTGCGCTCCTCAGTGTCTGACTGTGACGGCATCCAGATGAGCCGACAATGAACTCGGCTCACCTCATGTACGTCACTGACAGCGTGGGAAAATTCTCCTGCACTCAGCGCTTAAGCGTGAGAATTTTCCCACGCTGTCAGTGACGTGCATGAGGTGAGCCGAGTTCATTGTCGGCTCATCTGGATGCCGTCACAGTCAGACACTGAGGAGCGCAAGCATGCCTGCGCTTCTCAGTGTCTGCGGGATGACAGGCTGGATGGCAGCGTTCTGCTGCGGTCCAGCCTGTCATCTCGATGTAGCAGAGCTGAAGCTGTCGTGGGAACCATGGAAAGGTAAGGATGAGGTTGCTTTATTATTTTTCTTTTATTGCAGGAGATCGTTGGCTTCAGCTGGAATGGGCGTGACGGTAAGTATGGTTTAATTTAGAACAATAAAGGAATGTGTCTTTATTTCAATTAAAGGACTTTATTCTGGGTGTTTGTGTTTTCTTTTAACTTTGACTATGGGGTTAGTAATGGGGGTGTCTTATAGACGCCTCTCCATTACTAACCTGGGCTTGATGTCAGCTGGCATTATAAGCTGACATCAACCCCAACCCTATTACCCCACTGCCACCGCTACAGGGCAGTGGGAAGAGCGAGGCTAAGTGCCAGAATTGGCGCATCCTAAGGATGCGCCATTTCTGGGGCGGCTGACGGCTGGAGTTTCTAGCCTGGGAGGGGGCCAATATTCATGGAACCCTTCCTGGGCTATTAATATCAGCCCCCAGCTGTCTGCCTAGCCTTTGCTAGCTATTAAAATAGGGGGGACCCACGTCATTTTTTTGGGGGGTCCCCCATTTTAATAGCTAGTAAAGGCTAGGTATTCCGCTGGGGGCTGATATTAGTAGCCTGGGAAGCTCCGTGCGTATTACCCCCTTCCCAGGCTTCAAACATCTGCCCCAGCCGTCTGGTTAACCTCCGCTAGAGCCTAAAATTATGGGGATCCCCACGCCAATTTTTTTTTAAATAAATCCTTTATTTTAACACTAAATGACAAGTACAGTAATCAACACTGTCACTGTACTTCATATATATGTGACTGACATGTTTCTATCTATCTAATCTATGTGTGATTCTCTATTCCTTCTATTCTAAATTGTCGGGTACAGATGCTGAATTGCCGGCCGGCTTTTTTAAAGAGACAGTGCATGAAAACACTATTATTTTTTTTAATAAATCCTTTATAATAAATGACAAGTACAGTAAGCAACACTGTCACTGTACTTCATATATATGTGACTGACATGTTTCTATCTACCTAATCTATGTGTGATTCTCTATTCCTTCTATTCTAAATTGTTGGGTACAGATGCTGAATTGCCGGCTGGCTTTTTTAAAGAGACGGTGCATGAAAACACTATTATTTTTTTTAATAAATCCTTTACACTAAATGACAAGTACAGTAATCAACACTGTCACTGTACTTCATATATATGTGACTGACATGTTTCTATCTATCTAATCTATGTGTGAAGCTCTATTCTGTCTGTTATAAATTGTCGGGTACCGCTGCTGAATTGCCGGCCGGCTTTTTTAAAGAGACGGTGCATGAAAACACTATTATTTTTTTTGATAAATCCTTTACACTAAATGACAAGTACAGTAAGCAACACTGTCACTGTGCTTCTTATATGTGTGACTGACATGTTTCTATCTATCTAATCTATGTGTGAAGCTCTATTCTTTCTGTTATAAATTGTCGGGTACCGGTGTATGCCGCTGCTGAATTACCGGCTTTTCATGTTTCACTGTTGGCACTGTTCCCATCGATTTGGGCAATCACTGTAATGCCACTACCACCATGGCTGTGGCATTACAGTGAGTGGCAGACAATCCCTGCATGATTGGTGCTCTAAATAGCGCCAGACATGCAGGACACGCTTTTGGTGCACGAACAGTTATCGAACATAACCTCGAACAGCCGAATTTTTTGCAAATCGTTCGGGTTCGTCGAACAACTCGAACACCGCCCAAAACAGCTCCAATTTGAGATTGGCGAACAGTTCTAGTCGAACACCGCTCATCTCTAATTGCAAGTTCCTCCGTCCTAATTTTTGGCAGCTTTTGCTTGGAAGGCATAGGCAAAGGCTATGGGAGACCCACTCCCCAATAATGGGAATAATGTTTTAAATATGCTGTACTGCATGGCTCTTGTAAGGGGCATTAAAATCGTCTTGTTAAGCTACTGTGACCTCCACGCCTCTTCCAAGGGTCATTGATATTGTCTTTTTATTCCACTGGGACCTCCACGTCTCTTCCAAGGGGCATTGATATTGTCTTTTTATTCCAGTGTGACCTCCACGTCTCTTCCAAGGGGCATTAAAACCGTCTGGTTAGGCTACTGTGACTTCCACGTCTCTTCCAAGGGGCTCTTCCTAGCCGCTACTACATTCATGCGCTTGCATTCCAAGGAACAGAAAGCTAAGGAGATGGATGGCCTCATGATCATGAATTATTTACTCGTTGTGTAGGAAGCCGACCACTGCTGCTGGCTACCTTCTGAACTTTGTGATGAAGCCTGATTGACCCAGGACCCGCAATCCTCTATGTCTGGAGGACCTGTTGCATCCCAGTGTCCAACTGTGTCCCGGCTTCCACAATATTAACCCAGTGTGAAGGCATCAGTGAGATGGACCATCCCTGGCCACATTCACTTGTCCACGTGTTTGTGGTTAGGCTGTCCTTCCCACTAAATGCACTGGGGAGGGCACAGGTAATGTTTTGGTATGCGCGCTTGTGTATAAGGAGCATCGGGACAAATAGGAGCGGCTGGGGACCGTTTATGGACATCCGGCCGCCCCCAGGCAGCTGGGGACTGTGTGTGGGCTCCCGGCCGCCCCCTGGCGGCTGGGGACCAAGCATGAACACCCGGCCGCCGGGCAGCTGGGGACTGAGTATGGATACCAGGCTGCCGATGCAGCCATGACGTGGTGGCCAGATTCCGCCTCAACATGCCTAAAAGGCCCAATTTCAAGTGCAAGCAAGCTAGCAGTATGGTATTGCAGCCTGGGGGTGGGTGGGTTGCAGGCTGCATATTTGCGCTTGCATTGCAAGGAATGGGGGAGGTACAATTGAACACTGCCCTGGGACAAGGACTTTAACGGAGATAGTAGTCTGCAACGACAGGTGCAGAGCAGGATGTGTGCCATGAACAGGGGGTTGGCGTGCACACACTACAGCAGAATAGGCTGTCCTTCCCACTAAATGCACTGGGGAGGGCACAGGTAATGTTTTGATATGCGCGCTTGTGTATAAGGCGCACCGAGACAAATAGGGGTGGCTGGGGACCGAGTATGGACACCCAGCCGCCGACGCAGCCATGACATGGTGGCCGGCGTCTGCCTCCACAAACCTAAAAGGCCTCATTTCAAGTGCAAGCAAGCTAGCAGTATGGTATTTCAGCCTGGGGGTGGGTGGGTGGCAGGCTGCACACTTACGCTTGCATTCCAAGAAAACAAAGAAGATGCTAACTTCTATTATCATCATCATGCTCCTCACCTTGGCACTCTCAACTCCCCTGATGGAGAAGCCAGGGCCCACCGGAGGAGTCTGGTTGTCTGGTCGGCTCGTCCAATGCTGCCCTAAAGCAGGCCAGGCTAAGAAAAGTGTGGGGAAGGTTACCGGGACAAATAATGGCGGCTGGAGACTGAGAATGGAGACCTCGCTGCCGAAGCAGCCATGAGGTAGTGGCCAGCTTCGGCCTCCTCCAAAACTAAAAGGCCCCATTTCAAGTGCAAGCTAGCAGTATGGTATTTCAGCGGGGGGTGGGTGGGTGGCAGGCTGCATATTTGCGCTTGCATTGCAAGGAATGGGGGAGGTACAATTGAACACTGCCCTGGGACAAGGACTTGCACGGGGATAGTTGCAAGTCTGCACCTTCTGATGCGGCAAGGATCACTTCTGATGGGCACACTTTTAGGCAGTGACCTGGGTGTCAGAGATGCTTCTAAGGGTCTTCCCCATGCTGTTCCCATGTCTTTTCAGCACTGTATGCATGTGTCACACAGCACATGGCCAGATAAGGTTGTAAAATGTTAAAATGACATTTCCCGGTGATTGCATTTGTCACGGTTGAAAGCAATACAAAAGTGCAAAAACACATAAAAAATGCTTTTTGTGAACATAGCCCAAGGTGTGGAGGAGTATTTTTGTTTTTGTTTATTTAGGCTATGTGCCCACGATGCAGAAATGCTCCAGATTTTTCCTGAGCGTTTCTGCATCTCCCCTGGCAGAAAAAAAGCATGCGGATTGTACATGCGTTTTTCCTGCCAGGGACATGCGGATGTGAAGCCTTCTTCACATGCATTTCCGCATGCGGGTTGATAAGCGCTTTCCAAACGATTTTAGCATCACTTGGAAAGTGCTTGTCAACTTGGTCACACTATATAAATATAAATATATATTATATAGTGTGACCTAAAGAATGGTTAAAAATAAAAAAAATAAATCTATACTTACCTTCCGATGGCCCCCGCAGTCTTGCTTCGCTGCGTCCTGGCTGCCGGCAGATCGTGGTACACTGAAGGACCTGCCGATGTCAGCATCGCATGACCCGTCACATGACTATGACATCAGCGCAGGTCCTTCAGTCCATCGCTAGCTGCCGGCATGGGAGGACGAGCGTACCGGGGGCCATCAGAAGGTAAGTATAACATTTATATTTTATTTTATTATTTTTTTCACAGGTTCTATGGTACCCGGGTCCGGAGGAGAGTCTCCTCTCCTCCACACCTGGGTACCATCCGCACATTGGAACGCATGGAATGCGCATCTACATATACAGTGATGCGGATTCCATGCGTTCCAATGCAAGTCGATTGCGGCGAAAACGCAGCGCTTCCGCAAAATAATTGGTAGTGCTGCTTTTTTTTCCGCAATGATAATCCGCAGCGGAAATTTCCGCAGCATGTGTACAGCACATGTGGATTATCATTGGGGAACATAGCAGGCCTTCAACCATGCGTTTTTTTAAGCGTTTCTGCAGCGTTTTTCCGGCTGCGGAAACGCTAAAAAAACGCATCGTGGGCTCTCAGACTTATTTTACCTTATACACAAGTCTTTACCTTGGAAAGGATGTTCCTTAACATATTTCACAGGAAAATAAGTTTCAGTTTCGTTTTTGAACATTTTATTGTGACCCCTTAAAAGTGGCTTAATACCTCTGACCACGTTGTTGACAGCAGTGACCTGGGGGTCAGAAATGCTTCCTGGGGCGATCCCCAAGCTGTCCCCATGTCATTTGAGCACTGTCACTATCGTTTTGGGCACTTTCTAGGCTTTCTACAGACTGTCGGGGGTGCCACCGCAAAAATGCTCGGGTCTCCCTTAGACTAACATTGGGCTCGTTGCTCGGGTCGAGCACCTGAGTTTCACCGTGAGCTCGGCCCGAGGTTCGAGCACCCGAGCATTTTAGTGCTCGCTCAACACTACTCACGACCAATGTGCATTCTCTTCTCCAAGCACTGTTCACTAAGATGGCCTAATCTCACAATTTGGCATCGATGATCCCATAGTCTGAATTTGGGTCAGAACAGAACAGCTACAACAAACTCTATTTAATTTGCTCATCTCAACGAGCATTTTGCAAAAACATGCCATTCTATCTGGTTTGCGGTCAACAGGACAATCATTTGTATTGCAACAGAACAATGACCAAAACACTCCTAGGCTTTGTAAAGGGTATGTGACCAAGAACAATGATATGAAGAGTTTGTTCAGATGACATGGTCTTCACAATAACCCGACCTCAATCCAATTGATATGGTTTGAGGTGAGTTGGACCGGACAATGAAGGCAAACAGACAAGTGCTCAGTACTAGAGATGAGCGGTGTTCGACTCGAACTGTTCGCCAATCTCAAATTCGAGCTGTTTTGGGCAGTGTTCGAGCCGTTCGGCGAACAGGAACAATTTGAAAAACATTTGGCTGTTTGAGGTTATGTACGATAACTGTTCGCGCACCAAAATAATAACTGGATTTTTTCTCAGCAATGCTGAAAATTAATGTTAATACGCAGTTTGAGTGTACAGCGGGGCGGGGGGAGGGGCAGGGGATGGATCTCTGCAGAAATAATGAAGATCTCCATTTTTTTTTCTCTTTCCCGCATTTACAGTGGGGAGGTGCAATATGTCAGCCTATCAGCAGCGCAAACACGGAGCGAAGTGCTTTTTTTCACACAAGCAAGGGCATGTGTCATTGGCAGTGTATGTCACATGTCCTTGCCCTATAAGACCCAGCCATTTTCCCCGTCGCCACCATTTTCTCACTGCTGCAGATGCGTGTTAGACGGCACCGCTGTTGCTGTGTGCGCTATACTTTGTTAATTTCAAGCCAATTTTTGCACAAATCTACAGATAGCTTGGGAGTAGGGAATAGTTGTGATTGCAGTCCTTTTGAGGACTAGGTTACATCATTTCCTTCTACTTTTATCAGGCAGGTCTGTGCTCTTAAATAGATAGGTTGGGAGTAAAGACTAATTGTAATTGTAGTCCTTTTGAGGGCTAGGTTACATCAGTTCCTATCACTTTTATCAGTCAGGTCTGTGCTCTTAAATAGATAGGTTGGGAGTAAAGGCTAATTGTAATTGCAGTCGTTTTGAGGGCTAGGATACATCAGTTCCTATCACTTTTTGCCAGGCAGGTCTGTTTTAGTGCTGTGCAAGTTTTTTTCACAGCATTTGGCTAAATCTAGCAAAGCAAATCCTTTTTGGCCTCTTGCAGTGTGTGTTAGTCAGTGGAGTTGCCTATCTGTGTTGCAAGCTACACCACCTGTGTATAGAATACAATTTTTTTTACTGCACCTACTGAAGTAAAACCTTTTGGGCATAGCATCATTCTATTAGTCCATCTATACTAACTTCCACCAGGTTGCAAATTCAATATAGTTTTTATCTGCATCTAGCTCTGAAAAAATATTTCGGCTTGTAGCATTGTGTGGGACTTGTTCTATTAGTCCATCTATACTAACCTTCAGCAGGTTGCAAATTCAATATAATTTTTATCTGCATCTAGCTCTGAAAAAATATTTGGGCTTCGGCTTGTAGCAGTGTGTGGGACTTGTTCTATTAGTTCATCTATACTAACCTCCACCAGGTTGCAAATTCAAAATAATTTTTAGCTGCATCTAGCCCGGAAAATAATTTTGGGCTTAGTAGCAGTGTGTGGTACTCATTGTATTAGGCAATATATACCAAGCTCCACCAGCTTTCAAATTAATAATAATTTTTAGCTGCATCTTGCCTGTAAACTAATTTTGGGCATATTAGCAGTGTGTGGTACTCATTCTATTAGGCCATCTATACTAAGCTCCACCAGCTTTGAAATTAATAATAATTTTTATCTGCATCTTGCCTGGAAAATAATTTTGGGCATAGTAGCAGTGTGTGGTACTCATTGTATGAGGCCATCTATACCAAGCTCCACCAGCTTTGAAATTAATAATAATTTTTATCTGCATCTAGCCCGGAAAAAAATTTTTCTTCCCAATAGTGGTAGCAATAGAAATATGGGGCGCGCTCCTGGCTAACAAAAATAGGCTTCATAACAAAAAACAGCAGCCTAGCGCACTGCATTAATAAGATGGCATCATCGTCTCTCCCATCTACGCCGGCTAGCATTCCTCTGCCTAAAACACAATGCATGGGTCCGCGCTAGCCACGATGCTGAGGGGTCTAAAGCTGCTGCTAACGCTTTATCACAATTCAATTGGCAGATTTTCACAGAGCTCCTCCCCAACGCCCACCCATCAGGCAACAGTTGCCCACCCTCCCTATGGGATCTAGTGGCGAATAGTTGATGCCATTAATCAGAGCGTCAGTTGCCCCGTCGACGTGGCAAGCATACGGCAAGGCATGGGAAGAGTGGACACGACTAGTAGCAGGCAGATGGGTTGACCAATGTGAAGAAGCCAGATTACAAGTCACCATAGAATTTCTCCACAAGCTAATGATGAGGGACATATCAGGGGCGTCAGCGTAGCGGTGTCTGACCGGAGTAGCATTTCACTTCCAACTACTGAATTGGGGAGATGTGACAAAGAGATTCATCATCAGACAATCCATAAAAGGGTGGAAAAGGGGTCAGCCAAGTCAGGAGTGTAGACATCCTGTCCCGTGTCACTAAAACTGATTTCTCACATCATATCCCTAACACCATTAACATGACACTCACAATTTGAAGCAACAGTACTGTCTACTGCATTTGCGATCGTCTTCTTCGGGGCGCTATGTATAAGCGAATTAGTCCCTCAATGCAAAATTACCACCAGTGGAGGCTTATTACACAAGGAAGTAGTCATAGCCAATAATGCAATAAGTCTACGCATACGCCAATTGAAAACGGTTCCAGCGGGCAGGGGCACTTGGTACTTCTACAACCCACAAACGGTACACTGAGTCAGGTAACAATAGTAAAAACATATATAACCATCAGATCACAAAGTAATTTCTTCCTATCACACATTGATGGAATGCCATTATCAAGATACCAGTTCCAAGCTATATTTAATAAATTCATAACATCGGCAGGCAACCACAAAGATTACGGGACACACTCATTCCGCATAGGCACGGCCACGGAAGCAGCAAGAGCAGGACTGTCAGAAACGGAAGTTCAGAGGATAGGGAGATGGCGATCCACGTGTTTGGTGAGATACATAAGATCGGACTTGTTATCCTAACGTGGTTTGTTTCTTTTACAGGTGACGCTAAGCCAACAGTGTGGGTGATAGGCCACTCGTGTATATATTGGGCAGAAAAAAGGGCGAAAGTCCGCCCAGGCGGGAGGAAATTAGAGTTTTATAACACATATTTCAACTGGAGAGGTATTAGAGGCCTGCTATGGCCACAGGTACTAATGGAGGTAATAAAGATAGGGAGAGAGGCAAGAGGTCCGGTCATCTTAGTTATACAGGCCGGGGGAAACGACCTAGGTCATCACAAGAGCGCATAACTAATGGCAATAATGAAACTAGACACTGAGCGCTTCAGAGAATTTTTCACAAAACTAACTATAGTATGGTCAGAGATTGTGCCGATAGCGGTATGGCAAGGTTCGCGAGACATCACGGCCATCGAACGGACAAGTCGGGTAATAAATATTCGGATGGCAAAATTTAGAAGAGACAGAGGCGGTGTAGTGATACAACACCGACAACTGGAAGGAGATAAAGCAGGCCTCTTACTAGGCCTACCTTGGCTTCAGAAACATGCACCCGTGCTTGATTGGCAGACCGGAGAGGTCCTTCGCTGGGGACAGGACTGCCATAAGACTTGTTTAGTTCCCGTCTATCCTGTTCATCCTTCTCCTACTCCAGCCAATCTACCCGGTCTTCCGGCTCCTTATTGGTCTTATGCGGACGTCTTTAATAAAAAGGAGGCAGAGACATTACCCCCTCATAGACCATACGACTGCCCAATCGACCTGATGCCCGGCGCCACTCCTCCCCGTGGGCGCATTTACCCTTTGTCCGCTGCTGAGACCCGATCCATGTCAGAATATATTGAGGAGAATCTGGCCCGGGGATTCATCCGGAAATCTACTTCCCCGGCGGGAGCAGGCTTCTTCTTCGTCAAAAAGAAGGACGGCTCACTCCGTCCCTGTATAGACTATAGAGGCCTTAACCAGATCACGGTGAAGAATAAATACCCCCTTCCGCTCATTCCGGAATTATTTGACTGTCTGAGGGGGGCTAGAATCTTCACCAAGCTGGGCCTCCGTGGGGCGTATAATCTGGTCCGTATCCGGCAGGGGGATGAATGGAAGACGGCATTCAACACCCGGGACGGCCACTATGAATACCTGGTTATGCCCTTCGGTCTCTGTAACGCTCCCGCCGTCTTTCAAGAGTTGGTTAATGACATCTTCCGGGACCTTCTCTACTCCTGCGTAGTGGTGTACCTGGACGTCATCTTGGTCTTCTCTCCGGATTTCCCCACACACCGGAGGGACGTTCGTCAGGTTCTGCTCAGGCTCAGGCAGAACCACCTCTACGCTAAATATGAGAAGTGCCTCTTTGAGCAGACCTCGCTTCCGTTTCTGGGCTACATAATCTCTCAGACCGGCCTACGAATGGATCCTGAGAAACTGTCTGCCATCGAGAAGTGGCCCCGACCAGAGGGGTTGAAAGCTATTCAGCGGTTCCTGGGTTTCGCCAACTACTACCACCTCTTCATACCGCACTTCTCTTCCTGGACTGCCCCAATCTCTGCGCTCACCCGTAAGGGCACTAATCCCAGAGAATGGCCACCCGAAGCAGAGGAAGCCTTTCTTTCCTTAAAACAAGCTTTCTCTTCTGCCCCGGTGCTGCATCGTCCGGACGGCAACAAACAATTTTTCCTGGAAGTTGACGCCTCCTCCTCTGGAGCCGGAGCGGTACTTACCCAAAAGTCGCCTTCCGGAAGAATGGTAACCTGCGGCTTCATCTCCAAACTCTTCTCCTCTTCTGAGAGCAATTGTTCTATAGGAGACCGAGAATTGTTAGCCATTAAGCTGGCACTGGAGGAGTGGTTTTACCTGCTCGAGGGGGCTCTTCACCCGGTAATAATTTACACGGACCACAAGAACTTGGCTTACCTCCAGAGCGCCCAGAGACTTAACCCGCGCCAAGCCCGGTGGTCCTTGTTTTTTGCCCGCTTTGATTTCGTTCTTCATTTTCGCCCGGCAGACAAAAACATCAAAGCTGACGCCTTGTCCCTATCCTTCCTGGTGTCTGATCTAGAGGAGGAACCGAAGCACATCATTGATCCCGCCAGAGTAATGCAAGTGGCTCCCGTGAATCTAAATCGTCTCCCTCCCGGTAAGACGTTCGTAACAGTACCTGATCGGAAGAAGGTCCTACTCTGGGGCTACTCGTCTAAGCTAGCTGGCAACGCCGGTCAGAAAAAGACCCTCCAGCTTATTACCCGGCATTACTAGTGGCCTACCCTGCACAAGGATGTAATAGACTTTGTTTCAGCCTGTGTGTCCAGCGCCCACAACAAAGTTCCGAGACACCTGCCAGCCGGTCGCCTCCTTCCTCTTCCAGTACCTGCTGCCCCGTGGCAGCATATAGCTATGGACTTTATAACGGATCTCCCTGTCTCTGCCGGTTGTACGGTCATTTGGGTGGTCGCTGACCGCTTTTCCAAGATGGCGCACTTCATTCCCCTGCCGGGTCTCCCGTCTGCACCCGAACTGGCTAAAGACTTTATCTGCCACATCTTCCGTCTCCATGGCCTTCCCCTCCACATCGTGTCGGATCGTGGGGTTCAGTTCACCTCACGCTTCTGGAGAGCCACATGTAAGCTGCTTGACGTCACCCTGGACTTCTCCTCCGCTTACCACCCACAGTCCAATGGTCAAGTGGAGCGGATCTATCAGATCCTGACCAGTTACCTCCGGCACTTCGTTAATGCCCACCATTCGGACTGGGTGGATCTCCTACCATGGACCGAATTCTCTTACAATAATCACGAGAGCGAATCTTCCTCCAAATCCCCGTTTTTTGCAGTCTTCAGTCAGCATCCTCGGATCCTATTTCCCGTCTCCACCTCGGTGGACAATCCGGCTGCGGAATCTCTCATTAGCGAATTCTCCTCCATTTGGGAGAGTACCCGATCCGCACTCCTTCAGTCGTCCGAGCGGATGAAAAAACACGCTGACAAAAAACGCCTGGATCCTCCACAATTCCGTCCTGGAGATAAAGTCTGGCTCTCGTCCAAGTATGTCCGGCTCAAGGTTCCTTCCTACAAGTTAGGGCTACGGTTCATCGGCCCACTAGAAGTTATCAAACAAATCAATCCGGTGGCCTATAAATTGAAACTCCCGGCCAACTTACAGAGCCCTAACTCCTTCCATGTATCTCTCCTCAAACCCGTGGTACTTAACTCTTTTTCCAAGTCTACAGGTACGCCCCCTGCTCCGGTTTCCGCTGAGAACGAGTTTGAGGTAGAGAACATTCTGGCCACCAAAAGGGTAAGAGGAAAAACCTTTTTTCTGGTAGATTGGAAGGGGTTTGGTCCTGAGGAGAGAACGTGGGAGCCCCGGGAGAACATCCATGCCCCTCTCAACCTTGATAAATTTCTCTCTGGCCTAAAAAAGGGGGGGCCTAAAGGGGGGGGTACTGTAGCGTTGGCGTCCCTGCCCACTGATAGGCAGGGACACTGTTCCCCTCACCTCTCCGCTCCGTGCCCGGCGTCTTCCTCCCACTCTGCTGGCAGCGCGCGCTGCTTCCCGGCCACGGTGCTTAGGGCGCGTGCGCGCGCGCTCCCCCTCTCTTAAAGGGGCCGCGCGCGCCGTCCTAAGGAGTCCCCGGCCAATGGCCGGAGGACTTCACCATATATAAGGCACCTCCTCCAAAATGGAGGTGCCCGAGCAATGTTGTTGCCAAGCCTTTCAACTCTGCTTCAGCCCTCAGGTCCCGTTACCAGTTACCTGTCAGATTCCTGCCTGTTACCTGCCAGTTACCTGCCAGATTCCTGCCTGTTACCTGCCAGTCACCTGCCAGTTTCCTGCTTGATACCTGCCTGATATCCGCTTACCTGCCTGCAAGCCTGCGGTCCGACGGTCTGCCCTCCGACACCTGTCAGTCTGTCTATGGACCAGCCTGCCCGCTCACCTGGGAGCGCTCACCTGCTATCTGCCTGCTAGCCTACCAGGAGGCTCTGCCGTCACTTGCCATGACCACCTGCCTGTCCAGAGACTCTTGCTCGCTCACCTGGGAGCGTCCACCTGCTGCCTGTCTGCTAGCCTACCTTGAGGCTCTGCCGTCACTTGCCGTGACCACCTGCCTGCTAGCCTATCAAGAGACTGTCCCTGTCACTTGCCGTGACTACCTGCCCTCTTGCCCAGAGACTGTCCCTGTCACTTGCCGTGACTACCTGCCCTTCTACCCAGAGACTGTCCCTGTCACTTGCCGTGACTACCTGCCTGCCTTCCCTGGGAGCCACCCGCTTCCTTTCAAGAACTGCCCCCTTGTATAGATGCTCAGAGGTTCCACCTCCCAGACCCATTACAGTGATCAAGGTTTCTCTCATCTGATGAGTCTTACATACCCATCGCCAGTTTGTCCTCCACTTCTTCCTCGGCTCCTGCACCTTCCTCAACAGTTTGGCTGCTACCATGCGCCCTGGTTAATCCCTCTCCCCCACCCTCCCATGCCTGCCGCCTTGGTGCTGTCGACCGTCTGGACCTTGGAGATGTTATTCCTTCCGCATACGACTCCTCCTCTACTTCCTCCACCTCCTCTTGTCCCACCATCTGACTCTGAATTCTGTTTAACGTGTGCTCCAGCATGTAAATCACCAGAATAGTCATGCTGATAATGGCATCGTCGTCAGCACTAAACATCTTCGTCGCCATTTAAAAACTGTGCAGAAGGGTGTGTGGCGCCACAGAGGTACTGCATCTCACCCAGAGGTGTGGTATCTCACCCTCAGGTAAGGAAGGAGCATGGTTTGAGACCCTAACACCTGCATCCAACACATACCCGCAGTGGGGGTAGGGCGAGATTGCTCCTAAGGGAGAGCACAGTCCCAGGTCCCTAGCTGGTGGGAGGGTCCTATGTAGTGGGTGTGGGTGGAGAAAGCAGCTTAGGGGAGCACATGACAGGGAGAGTATAAATAGTAAGCCATCTTAGAAAGAGCAAGCCATTCAGAGGAGGAGAAGTGACAGGAGCAGAAGCTCTGCATGAGCTCTGCTCCGGAGGTGGGCCTAGCCTGGGAGGTCCAGGACTGAAAGAGAGAAGAGAGAAGTGGGAGCAGGAAGGCTCCAGGAACCGAAGGGACCCTAGGGGTACGGGCCGTGCAGAAGGCCACCCGTACGCCCGCTGCTACCAGGAGGTAGAGGGGTCAGGCCAGATAAGAGGAACCGGTCCCTCAACTAGCGGAGAAACAGCAAGACTCAACTAGAAACCGGAGGCTGCAGCATTTCATGTACTGCAGACCAAAGTCCACACCAGTCTCACTAAGAAGGTAGCCACATAGGACCCAGGGGACGGAACACACATCGCCCGCCAAGGCCCGAGGATACCGGATAGAAGTGTCACTGGGTGTGAGGTCCAGGGAGAAGGCCAGAGAAAGGACACACAGAAGGGGGTCCTGCTAAGTACTACGGAGCTATCTGGGGGTGGACTGAGCCCCTCACTGAGTACGCACAGCACGACGGGGGAGATTGCTCTGGTACCTGTAATCTGGACTGCAACAACTGTGAGTAAAGATCTTGGGACTGCATCTCACGGACTCTGTGTTCATCACTGACTCCCTGCACTACAACCACCATGTGTGGAGTAATAATACTATTGCTGCAAAACCTCCAGCTTCAGAGGACTGTTCCGCAGCGGCGGCCCCTTTGGCTGCACTCCACAGGTGGCGTAGTCGGACATTATAAAACCCATATATACAAATTACCCTTGGATTGACCGCCCTGTGTCACGGACCGGGTCGCCGCCACAGTGACTACAACCCCCAGCGTCTACTGGCCCGGCTCCGCGTACCCCACGGGGCGCGTCAACTTCATAGGTCCCTGATCTGAGACCACTCCTGCAGCGTGATTTGCCCCACCTCTGGATCTCGTTGGCCCAGGCTATACGTCAGAACGTATTGCACCAGGGCTTGTCGGTGCTGGCACAGTCGCTGCAACATGTGCAGAGTTGAATTCCACCGTGTAGGCACATCGCATTTCAGCCGCTGAACTGGCAGGACCAACGACTTCTTTTCGAGATGTAAGTCATTGAGCTGCGGGATGCGAATGGCGGAAGTGAGCACACAGCGACCGTGCCCTCTGCAGAAGGCCATCTAGTCCGGGATAGTGGGCTAAAAATTGCTGGATAACCAGGTTCAACACATGAGCCATACAAGGCACGTGTGTGACATTGCCCCGGCTAAGGGCCCCACCCAGGTTTTCAGCATTATAAGGCCTTCCCTGGTTGCAGGTCCAGTGGAGACAACCATTCATGAAACTGGGTCTCCAGAGCTGACCACAACTTCTCAGCTGTGTGACTCACATTTCCCAGACATTTCAAAGCAAACACCGCCTGATGCTGTTGAGCCCTGCTGCCAGCATAGTAAGGAGGTGTGCAGGATTCCTTCTGCGCAGTTAGAAAACGGGTGGCATTACCAGACAGGCTTTGGGTGCAGGTGGAGGACCGAGAGGAGGTTGAGGAGGCAGAAGCAGTGGAGGAACTTCTAGATAAAGAGGATTGACGTACAACTCGTGGGGACGGCAAGACTTGGACAGCAGCCCCTTGTCCTGCTGTCACCATAGTTAGCCAGTGCCCAGTCAGCGACATGTAACGCCCCTGTCCATGCCTACTCGCCCAAGTGTCTGTGGTGAAATGCACCCTGTCACACACAGAGTTTCTCAAAGAAGCGGTGATGTTGTGTGTGACATGCTGGTGTAGCGCAGGCAGACCTTTCTTTGAGAAGTAGTGCCGACTGTGCATCTGGTACTGGGGCACTGCGACGGACATAAGGTCTCAAAAATCCTCTGTGTCCACCAGGCGGAAAGGTAGCATTTCTGTAGCCAGGAGCTTGCAGATGGTGAAATTCAACCTCTTAGCTTTCTCATGGCTAGGAGGAAATTGTCTTTTACTTGTCCACATCTGAGGGACCGAGGGCTGGCTGTTGTGCTTAGACGGGGTTGAGTAGGGTGTCCCCGGCAAACTTGCCGGTCTGTGAGGAAGATGCAGATGGAAAAGTTAGGTTGCCTTGATCCAAAGGTGGTACTCTCGATGTCGGAGAGCGCTCAACACCAGCTGGTGTTTCCACTTCCAAATGAAATGATGACCTGCCAATCACACTGGCTGCTGCGGGTAAAGAGGTGGCAGGTCTGCATCCAAAAACATGTGTGACTGCTGTCCCCCCAGTCACAGAGGATGAAAAGGCCGCAGATGCGCAAGATGGGGAACACAGTGGTTGGCCCGGCCCGCTAGGCCGCATTGTAGCACATTGAGCTTCCCACTGCAACTTATGCTTCATATCCATGTGGCGGTTCATGCATGAAGTACTCAAACTATGGATTTTTTGGCCTCTACTTAGCTTTTGGTGACAAATATTACAGATAACACGAGTTGGGTCATCCTTATCGTTCTGAATAAATGCCCAGGCTATGCAAGGCTTAGAGCCCATGCGACCTGAAGAGCCACTACGACTTGTGGTCAGAGGCAGAGTTGTGGTTGAGGATGCAGTTGTTGACGTGCTTCCAGTACTCCGTCTCTGTCCAGGAAGGCGCAACCTAACCTCGTTGTCAATAGCATCTGTGACTCCCAGCTACGCTTAGTATCACAGATCCTAGAAGAGTGCATTGATGGAATCCTCCACAAGAGGCCCCCATAAACATTCACACATCTCCACCTTACACCTCAGACCAGCAGAGGGAGCCTGTTAGGGATATAAATAGGGAAGGTGGAGCTAGGCAGTTCAGTTCCTCTGAAGAGTTTCTGCAGTAGAGAAGCCTAAGAGAGGTCAGTCTGCAGTGGAGCTCAGTCTAGTCTAGAGAACTCAGTTAATAGTTCAGCAGTGGAGCACGAGACTCATGTTAGCTAGATTCAGGGAGCTCAGTTAGAGCTTAAGGTGTGCCAGCGCCATAAGATCGGTGAAGCGCGGCAAGTTGCCGTTAGTGTGTATAGCCTAGTGAGGGCCCGAGTAGGCCGAAGGCGAGTGGAGAGTTAGTACATAGGGGGCAGAGGTCTTAACCAGCTCACCCCGAAGCATTTACCGGACACCGGATCCGAGCTTACCGGGATCTCTATGACCCAGTAAGGCATAACCGGAATCCCTGGAGAACTACAAGTCCCAGGATCGCTAAGGTGCTGATACGTAACAGAGCCAGGAGACGCTTAGGCCCCGCATACTGGGAGCGTGAACTCCAAGACAAGGCCCTACCACAAGGTGAGCCAGCGCAGGACAAAGACAAAGTTAGGCTTAGCTCCAGGCAGGTCAGAAACTTACTACGCAGAGGCAAGAAACAGGAGGCCCTATACCCACTCATTGGGGAGGATCCTGATATGCACCCTTCACCCTACAGTGCTCCGGGATGTGCCTGAATTTCCACCAGTAAAAGGTACTGAAGTGACTACCGTGTCCGTTCCTGTTCTTGCTCTGACCCAGCTGGGTCTCGCCTGTCCTGCATTCCCCCTGCATACGCTTTTCTGAGGCCTAGCTCCACCTGTGGGGAGCTATACCACCTTATCACCAGCCTCAGTGGCCTACTGCAGCGCTGGTGCTTCTCACCAGATACCACATGTGGCGTCACGAACTCTTATAAAATTAACAATTTTCCACCCTTTTAAAGACTGACCTCAGGGTACGGGGGCGGGAGCCGACCAACGCGACATCCCAAAGGCCAGGCAAAGGCCCGGGTACCGAGTCATCCCCATCCCCTGGGCTAGTCACATTCTCCTCCACCTCCTCTGCTGACCTCATCGACTGGCTGACTGTGGGTTGACAGTAAGTGGGATCTCCAACCTCGTCATCATCACCCTGTGTGTTCTCACACCTGTCGTCCTCAGAGCCAACCTCTTCCTGCCCTGACCGAAAAGTCAAGTTGTCGCTCCAATCAGGTATTTGAGTCTCATCATCGTCTTCATCATTGTCTCCACCAACAGGAATTACAGTTTGGGAACGAGGGTCTACATTATGCTCAGAACCTTCTTCATCTGGTCCTGGATCCGACTCATAAAGATTCTGGGCATCAGTGCAGATCATTTCCTCGTCTGGATTAACAGAAGCTCTGGAGCAGACCTCCGTTTCCCAGGCTATAGCATGAGTAAACAGCTGTGCAGACTCAACCATCTGTGCTACCCCATACTCAGACGGGCAGCTGGAGACTTGGGAGCTGTGAGGAAGCAAGTGCGATTGGGGTGACACCTCTGAGGACTGGAGTATTTGTGATGTTGAAGTTGAGGTGGAGGAGAGCCCACTTGAAGGAGCACTTGATATCCGTTGAAGCACCTGCTGTTTTAGTGCCTCATCTGGAATTTGTAGCGATGGGCGTGTCCGTAAGAAAGGGATCGTATCACATTGTCCACGAAAAGAAGTAGACATCTTAGTTTGGCTGGAAGATGGTCTTTCTTCTGCAGATGTTATTCCCCCCCACCGCGGGGGGGCTCGACCCACCAGCGGACAGGCACCAGTATATGAGAGAGGGGGGCTGGCCGTCAGGGTCCACCGCAGCTCTGGCTCAAACCCGGCGACACGGAGGTCGCACGGGCAGGAACGGACTGGCCGTGTCGGCTTCGCACTTTTTTGTTTTTAGAAGGGCATGACATGCCTATATCTGTGTCTCCCCCTCCTTTTACTCCTCCACCTCTTTTCTTTTCGCATGACTATATGTACTTGTCACTTTTCCATGTGTTAGTTGTGTCTTCTGAGCAGTTTGTCAGCTTTTGGACACCTTTGAAGGTGTTTTCTATGTGTTTCTATGTGTTTTTGTTTGCCTGCCATTGGTTTTAACGGTGTTCGAAGGTGTTCGACGAACAGTTCGGCGAACATACGGGTGTTCGACGAACCGAACCCGAACACTATGGGGGTGGCTCAACACTACTCAGTACGTTTGGGAACTTCTTAAAGACCATTAAAAATGCATTCCAATTGACTACTTTATGAAACCGCTTGAGAGGATGCAAAAGGGGTGTAAATCAGTCATCATAGTAAAACAGAGGTAATTTGAGAAATGTAAGGATTAACACATATTCTGGTTTGCTTTACACATGCTTCTTTGTACTTTATGTTTTCATATGTTTTTGCTGCTTTATTTATTTATTTTATTCACTTATATAGCACCATTAATTGCACAGCAATTTATAGACATTAACGAGTACTGTCCCCATTGGGGCTCACAATCTAGTTTCTTTTTCAGTGTGGAAGGAAACCAGAGTACCCGGAGGAAATCCACACTAAGGCCGGTTTCACACATTCGCATATTTACTGGAAACAACAGTACTGAAGATATCCATGTTCATAGTGTCCGTGTGTGTCACACGTATGGCAACCGTGTGCCGCCTGTGTGCCCATGGACGTGGAGAAGAGGAAATATTCATTCTCTTTAGTAGTGGGCATGGAGGAGCGCTGAGCCATGGCTCCTGACAGTGCCCACTACTAAAGAGAATGCATATTCACTCCTCTCCACGCCCATGGTCCCAGTGTGGAGAGGAGTGAACATGCCGGCGGCAGCAGCAGGTCACATCAGTGTCTGAGCAACGCATGACTGTGACACCATGCGCTGCTCAGATGCCAACATGAGCTGCTGGCAGACAGGACACAGCAGCGCTAGAGCAGAGGGGAGGAAGGTAAGTGTGTTTTTTTTTTATGTGTACAGTGATGGGGCCATACGTACTAGGATTTGGGGATGAGGAGGCCATGCATACCAGGATTGGGCCATTAGGGGGTCATGCATACCAGGATTGAAGGGTGAGGGGGGCCATGTATTCCAGGATTGAGGGGTGAGGGGGCCATGCATACCAGGATTGAGGGGTGTGGGGACCATACATAACAGGATTGGGGGATGAGGGGACCAAGCATACCAGAATTAAGGGGTGAGGGGGCCATGCATACCAAGATTGGGGATTGAGGGGGCCATGCATACCAGGATTGGGGGATGAGGAGACCATGTATACCAGGATTGGGGATTGAGGGGCCATGCATACCAGGATTGGGGGATGAGGAGACCATGCATACTAGTATGCCGGCCATGATAAGATCAATTCCTATGGGTCAATTTCTCCGTATCCGGAGGATATGTTCTACCAACGAAGATTTTGAAAAACAGGCTGCGGAATTGAAACAAAGATTTGTGGAAAGAGGATACAGCAATCGTTCAATTAAGAAAGCCTATAAACGGGCTAGACATATATCTCGAGACAAATTATTATACGGAACGACAACACCATCACCATCTAGAAAAGTAAGATTTATTACTTCATACCATAGACACACAGCTGGGGTGCGTGAAAGTCTAAAAAAATTTTGGCCTTTGTTGTTGGCGGATCCCACTATAGCAAAATATATAGGGGAGTCACCAAACATTACGTTTCGTAGATCACGAAACTTAGGTGACAGTCTCGTAATGAGTCATTATACAAATAACCCAACTACCTTTTTAGACAATATGAGGCCTAGTTGGGGATGTAAACCCTGTGGGAGATGTGTGGCATGCCCTAATGTCACACGTACTGATTCCTTCCCCAATGCTAATGGATCTAGAACATTCAAAATTAGGCATTCGATTACTTGTACATCCAAAGCGGTAGTATACCATGCCACGTGCCCATGTTCATTAGTATATATTGGATTGACAACGCGGCAACTTAAAGTCCGCATTAGGGAACACGTGAATGGTATTATTGCCGCTAAGGAAGTTGTAGATGTCTCATTGTTAAAAACTATACCTAGACACTTCAGAAATTTTCATGATTGTGATGCTACACAGCTACAAGTACGAGGGATTGATATGATATTGCCAACCGAACGTGGTGGCAACATCAGTAACCGGTTGGCAAGACTTGAGGCCAAGTGGATTTGGACTCTCGATACTATAAGTCCTCGCGGTCTCAATGAAAATCTGTTTCGCTCCATTCCTATGATGACTTTGCCAGTTTCTATGTTGGGCTAGTTTTTTAATATGCATCCTTATTTGCTTGTTTTTAATCTTTTTATTTACAGCTTGGAATTGGAGGAGGTAGTGATATATTGTCCATCTAGTACTTGGCTCGATGTGATGACGTTATACTCATAGAGGCTCACTATCAGAGCGTAGATGACATCATAAACAACATAATATTCTTAATACTATTGGACCTGCACTGCCATCTGGACAAATTTGAATTATAGATACGTACCTGAGTGTGGAAACACCAAAAAGGACACCTGATGGAACGTGAATAACTTATGGACATTGTATGTGATATATAGAAAAATTATTTTTTTTTTTTTTGGGCCGTTACCCGGGCTGCACCTTAGTGGAGACAACCACGGGACATGAATATGTGTGATATATATTAGTTATTAATACTTTGCTGATGGAAAGGTGTAATGTAATAAGTATATTCGTACATTTTTGTCCCATACATTGCTAAGTGCTCTGGGTGATAGTCTTTTTCTATATGATCTATGAATACTTTGTCTGGGATATGACACTTTCCACTGTGTGTCCGTTACATAACTAAGGATGTCTAAATATATGATCATCTATATGTCCAAAGTGATGGTTGAGAGGATAGATAGAATTATATTCACTTATGGTGTATTTTGCATAAATATGGATGTATACGTACTAAATTATCCTCCAGGATTATAAGGTCTTCCCATTAATAAGATGGCGGCACGCGTATTTCCGCCTTTCAAAGCTCTGACTAGCACGCATGCGCTGCCTTGGATCCGGAGGCCGCGGCTCTGGTGTCTATACGATGCGCACGTCATCGGGTCATGTGACCTGATGCGATGCGCACGTGACGCCGAAACCGGATGTGCCTCGATGAATCCTTGACAGCGTGTGCGTCACTTGAGTCACACCTCCTATTTCCCTCCTCTTATTGGCTGTGATAACAGTTTTAAACTTCCCTCTCGAGCATAGCCCCACCCCCTGACGAAGGTGCGATACCGAAACGCGCGTCGGGGTAGGCGCCACCGTGTTCTGGTATAGTATATAGATATACACGTGTATGCTACAGACATTCCTGTTAGTTATATATGAGCTTTATTGGACAAGCTGCTAGTATGGGATTTTACCTATGGTGTTTTGTCATTCCTATTTGAGTGGCCAGTCGATAGGAGTGGATTACTCTATATATGACCATATAGTCAGATACAGTATGATGCATTTTGCTTATGAGTGATTTATTGTGTTACCCCTATTTAGGTTGGCAAAGCTGTGTCCCATTATCTGCGACATCGTGGATTTATTACAAGGTTTTTACATTTATACTATTTAAAGCTATATAGATATATATTTTTCTACTTATGATTAGTGTTGAGCTACCCCCGTAGTGTTCGAGTTCGGTTCGGTTCGTCGAACACCCGTGTGTTCGCCGAACTGTTCGTCGAACTGTTCGTCGAACACCTTCGAACACCGTTAAAACCAATGGCAGGCAAACAAAAACACATAGAAACACATAGAAAACACCTTCAAAGGTGTCCAAAAGCTGACAAACTGCTCAGAAGACATAACTAACACATGGAAAAGTGACAAGTACATATAGTCATGCGAAAAAAAAAGAGGTGGAGGAGTAAAAGGAGGGGGAGACACAGATATAGGCATGTCATGCCCTTCTAAAATCCAAAAAGTGAGAAGCCGACACGGCCAGTCCGCTCCTGCCCGTGACACCTCCGTGTCGCCGGGTTTGTGCCAGAGCCGCGGTGAACCCTGATGGCCAGCCCCCCTCTCCCAATACTGGTGCCTGTCCGCTGGTGGGTCGAGCGAGCCCCCCTGTGGTGGAGGCAGCTCTAAGCTTTTTAATTTAAATTGTCTCTCTAATTTGAACGAATACACTTTAAATCCATTTACAAGGATCTATTGGAGGGCAAGTCTCATGCCAGCAGCCGCGTAATTCCAGCTCCAGTAGCGTCCACTAAAGCTGCTGCAGTTAAAAAGCTTTTATAAGGATCGAGCTCGGCTGTCCACTGCAAGGCATCCTACTGCCAGTCCCAGCCCCTATGCCTTGGGGTGCCTCCTGATGCTCTTCACTGAGTATCCCGTGGTCCCGAAGCATTTCCTTTGAAAAAATGAAGTGTCCAAACTACAGGTGGTGTAGCTTGCTTAACAGCCGGGATAATTCGCTGACTAGCAGACCCTGCTACTAGGCACAAAGTATTTCCTGGGCTAGATGCAGTTAAAAATTTGTAATTAGATACTCTCGTTTGATGCTGAGAAAGCATTCCATAGAGTCTCCTGGCACGCCGTATATGATTCTCTTAAAAAGCTTGGGGTAGGGGTCTAGGGGACCCTTTTATAGCCAAAATCACGGCCCTGTATCGCAATACGTCACCTAGGCTGAAGATAAATGGAACTGTAGCACCCTGAGGGCTCGGTTGCTACAGAGGTATTGCACCTCACCCAGAGGTGTGATATCTCACTCTCAGGTAAGGATGTAGTGTGGATCAGGACCCGACACCTGCATGCATTACACCACATTGCCGTGGGGCAGGGCGACCAATATGCCCCTGAGATGGGCACGACAGTCCCTGTCCCTGGCTGGAGTGGGGGGAGGGAACACTGAGGAAGGGGAACCCTGTAGTGCAGGAGCAGGGAGGAAGCAGTTCCTGGGTGCATTGAGAAGGGAGTATAAAAGGTGGGCACCATCTTAGTTCAGTGCAGAGAAGTCTGAGCAGAAGTGGCAGGGAGCAGGGGCTCTGCATGAGCTCTGCTCCGGAGGCGGGCCTAGTAACAGAGGCCCAGGCCTGGAAGAGGGAGAAGGAAGGAAGAGGAGCGGAGAAGGCTCCAGGAACGAGGAACGAAGGGATCTCAGGGGTGCGGACGGGCGAGTCGCCACCGCACGCCAGAATCCACCTTCGTGGAGGGGTCAGGCCAAAGGGGGAGACCGGTCCCCGAAACTAGTGGAGGCAGGAAACGACCCTCAGCTAGAAACAGGAGGCTGTGACATTTTATGTGGCGCAGCCCCTCGCTACACCCGCTAGGAAGGCACCACATAGGGTCAGGGAAACTGGCGCCAAGTTTACCAAGAGGAGGCCCGAGGCAGCCGGACAGAAGGGTTGGTAAGAAAGGCCAGACAAAGGTCACACAAAGGGGGTCCTGTGAAGCGCTCCAAAGTTATCTGGGAGTTGTCTGCGCCCCTCACCTGGTGAGCACAGTACGACGTGGGCAGCCGTTACCTGCAGACGTGGTCTGGATAATAAGAACTGTGAGTAAAGGCCCTGGACTGCATCACTGACTCCGTGTCATTACTGCTGCTGCCCTGCACCATCACCCCCATCCTCCGCATACACTGCCCTGAGGCTATACTCCTCCCGTGGGGAGTTATGCTACGCTCTGCTGCACCCACAACACCAGCCTCAGCGGTCTGCCCTGGAGCGGCGGTTCACTCTGACCGCAATCCACGGGTGGCGTAGTCGGACATTTAAACATCAAAACCACATAAATAGTTCCGCCACTGGTTTGACCGCCCTGAGCCACGGAACCGGGTTGCCGCCACGGAGACTACAACCACCAGCATCCACCAAAAAGGGTCCGGCTCCGGGTGTCCCAAGGCCCAGGGGGCGCGTCAGAACATTTTCATCACCTTTCACAATCACCAATGGGACAAGGCAGGGATGTTCTCTGTCCCCTCTCTTATACATCCTAGTGACGGAGCACCTGCTCTCATCAATTCGCCATAACCCCAATATTAGGTGGATTGAGGTGGGAGGCACCGAGTACAAGTGCTCTCTATTTGCTGATGATGTCCTAGTATATATCACTCAATCACATATATCCATCCATGCTGTTATGGCTGAAATAGATCACTTTGTTACATGGTCAAATTTTAAAATCAATGCAGCGAAGTCTGAGGCCCTCGATGTCTCCCTCCCCAAATCCATATAGGATTCCATCCAGTCCAACTTTCCCTTTGCCTGGCCCTCACAGCGTATCAAATACTTAGGAATTCCTATTCATAGAGACCTCTCCCATCTATGTTATCTTAATTTTGGGCCCTTTATTGAACAACTCCATACAGACCACGGTTGGCAAGTTAGAACTGTAAGATTCACTACGTGAACCACTGATGTTTTGTGGAAAAGCACATGTACACTGTGTTCCAAATTATTATGCAAAAAGTGTTTAGGAGTGATAAGGGAAGAATTTGTTTGTTTGTCAGTTAAACTCATTGATGGTGATGTGTGTCAGGGCTCTTTATATCACTGTAAGCAATTGCAGACACCAGTGCTAATTAGTTTGGCAGGTGTGTCCAATGAAAGGCAAGACTACTTAAGAAGGCTCTCTCACATTATTCAGCAGCCTACATTTTCTGCCAAAATGGGAAAGAAAAAGGATGTGTCGGCTGCTGAGAAGCAACAAATTGTGGAGTGTTTGGGTCAAGGCATGACTACAATCAACATTGTGCGATGATCAGGATGAAGTGTCTTGGCAATCAAGAAGTATGTAGCTGATTCACAGTACACACGTGTGCGTGCTGATAAGGGCAAATTGAGGACTCTTTCCTACAGGCAATTACGTCAGGTTGAAAGAGCAGCGGCAAAAAAGCCTTGTCATAGCAGCAGACAAGTTTTTGAAGCTGCTTGTGCCTCCAACGTCCCCCGAACAACAAGATGCAGGGTCCTTCAGAGGTTTGCAGCTGTGCATACGCCATCCTGTCGACCTCCTCTATCCACTTCACACAAGCAGAAACGGCTCCAGTGGGCCAAACATTACATGAAGACTGATTTCAAAACTGTTTTGTTCACGGATGAGTGCCGTGCAGCGCTCGATGGTCCAGATGGATGGAGTGGAGGATGGCTGGTTGATGGACACCCCACGCAAACACGGCTACAGCGCCAACAAGGAGGAGGTAGAGTAATGTTTTGGGCTGGAATCATGGGGAGAGAGATTGTCGGCCCCTTTAGGATCCCTGAAGGCGCTAAAGATGAACTCCATAATGTATGTGGATTTTCTCAAACAGCACTTCCTGCCATGGTTCAAGAAGAAGAACCGTGTATTTCACAGCAAGATCATTTTTCTGCATGATAATGCACCATCTAATGCTGCACATAAAACATCTGCATCTCTGGCTGATATGGGCATAAAAGGGGACAAACTTATGGTGT
Source organism: Phyllobates terribilis (assembly GCF_046119375.1). Taxonomy (NCBI): domain Eukaryota; kingdom Metazoa; phylum Chordata; class Amphibia; order Anura; family Dendrobatidae; genus Phyllobates; species Phyllobates terribilis. Next base: position 594,087,639 of record NW_027362765.1, on the reverse strand, counting down.
GAACCCCATGCTCCCCTGACCTCTACCCCATTCAGAACCTTTGGAGCATCATTAAAAGGAGTGTCTATGATGGCGGGAGGCAGTTCACATCTAAGCAACAGCTCTGGGAGGGTATTCTGTCCTCATGCAAAACAATTGAAGCAGAAACCATCCAAAACCTGACAAATTCAATGGACGAGAGAGTTCAGAAGCTCCTTTCGAACAAGGGGTCCTATGTGAAAATGTAACATCACCTAGAATAAAGTTTTGAGTTGAAAACTGTTTGATTTCAGTTTCTAACAACCTGCTAATGCTTATAATTTCAAAAATGACCATTTTTTTGGTCTTTATTAAAATGAAAAGGTTGATCGAAAAGTTTGGGGGATCTAAGAGTGTGGCAACCCAGTAGTCATGATTACTTCGAATTCTGACAATATGAGGGTCATGCTGCAGGTAGTGCAGCAAGAAGGCACTTATGTGTCTTGCGCATCTCGGAGCCCCAAAATTATTTTCCGGGCTAGATGCAGCTAAAAATTATTTTTAATTTTAAATCTGGAGGAGCTTATTATAGATGGCCTAATAGGATCAGTGCTGCACACTGCTACAATGCCCAAATTATTTTCCAGTCAAGATACAGATAAACATGATTAGTAATTTGAAAGCTTAAAACGGTTGGTAGGGTGATTTTAACCAATCATCAAGCTTTTACTCTCCCCAGGATGACACAGGGGTAGAAAAGTCGTTTCGGATCCATGATTTGTTCATCTTTATGAACGTGAGTCTGTCTACATTATCAGTGGAGAGCCGCGTGCGCTTATCTGTCAGCACACCACCAGCAGCGCTGAACACACGTTCAGACAGAACGCTGGCTGCGGGGCATGACAAGATCTCCAAGGCGTAAGTGGCTAGCTCCGGCCATTTATCCAGATTGGAAGCCCAAAAAGAGCAAGGGTCCAATGACACAGTCGTGGCTTCAATGTTTACTTGGAGATACTCCTGTACCATCGTCTCTAGGCGTTGACTATGTGTCAGACTTCTTGTCTCCTGTGGCCTTGCAAAGGATGGGCTAAAAAAGTGGTGAAATGATTCCGCAAAATTGATGTTACCACCAGATACTGTGGTTCTGTTACGGTTTGAGTGCTGAACACTTGACGGTCCCACGGTTGGCAAGTTGGAACTGTGAGATTCACTACGTGCACCACTGGTATTTTGTGGAAAAGCACATGTAAGATTCTGCAACAGTCTCTGCTGATACTCCTGCATGCGTGCATCCCTTTCTATGGCAGGAATAATTTCTGCAAATTTACTTTTGTACCGGGGATCTAACAGTGTGGCAACCCAGTAGTCAGGATTATTTCTAATTCTCACAATTCGAGGGTCATGTTGCAGGTAGTGCAGCAAGAAGGCACTCATGTGTGTTGCGCATCCAGGAGCACCAAGTCCCTGTTGTGTTGGTGGCGAGGTAACAATCATGCTTCCTTCCTCTGTCCTCTCCCCCCAACCTCGCACAACAGAAATGTGATCAAGGTCTCCCTCATCTGATGAGTCTTCCATCAGTTCGTCCTCCACTTCTTCCTGGGCTCCTGCACCTTCCTCACTAGTTTGGCTGCTACCATGCGCCCTGGTAAAACCATCTCCCCCACCCTCACATGCCTGCCGCCTTGGTGCTGCCGACCGTCTGGACCTTGCAGATGTTAGCCCTTCCGCATACAACTCCTCCTCCTCTACTTCCTCCACCTCCTCTTGTGCCACCACCTGACTCCGAATTCTGTTTAACATGTGCTCCAGCATGTAAATCACCGGAATAGTCATGCTGATAATGGCATCGTCAGCACTAAACATCTTCGTCGCCATTTCAAAACTGTGCAGAAGGGTGCATAGGTCCCTGATCTGAGACCACTCCTCCAGCGTGATTTGCCCCACCTCTGAATCTCGTTGGCCCAGGCTATACGTCAGAACGTATTGCACCAGGGCTTGTCGGTGCTGCCACAGTCGCTGCAACATGTGCAGAGTTGAATTCCACCGGGTAGGCACATCGCATTTTAGCCGGTGAAGTGGCAGGCCCAACGACTTCTGTAGAGATGTAAGTCGCTGAGCTGCGGGATGCGAACGGCGGAAGTGAGCACACAGCGACCGTGCCCTCTGCAGAAGGCCATCTAGTCTGGGATAGTGGGCTAAAAATTGCTGGACAACCAGGTTCAACACGTGAGCCATACAAGGCACGTGTGTGACATTGCCCCGGCGAAGGGCAGCACCCAGGTTTGCAGCATTGTCGCACACGGCCTTCCCTGGTTTCAGGTCCAGTGGAGACAACCATTCATGAAATTGGTTCTCCAGAGCTGACCACATCTCCTCAGCTGTGTGACTCACATTTCCCAGACATTTCAATGTAAAAACTGCCTGATGACGTTGAGCCCTACTGCCAGCATAGTAAGGAGGTGTGCAGGATCCCTTCTGCGCAGTTAGAACGCTTGTGGCATGACCAGACAGGCTTTGGGTGTAGGTGGAAGACCGAGAGGAGGTTGAGGAGGCAGAAGCAGTGGAGGAACTTTGACATAAAGAGGATTGACGCACAACTCGTGGGGACGGCAAGACTTGGACAGCAGCCCCTTGTCCTGCTGTCACCATAGTTACCCAGTGCCCAGTCAGCGACATATAACGCCCCTGTCCATGCCTACTCGTCCAAGTGTCTGTGGTGAAATGCACCCTGTCACACACAGAGTTTCTCAAAGAAGCGGTGATGTTGTGTGCGACATGCTGGTGGAGCGCAGGCACACCTTTCTTTGAGAAGTAGTGCCGACTGGGCATCTGGTACTAGGGCACTGCGACGGACATAAGGTCTCGAAAATCCTCTGTGTCCACCAGGCGGAAAGGCAGCATTTCTGTAGCCAAGAGCTTGCAGATGGTGAAATTCAACCTCTTAGCTTTCTCATGGCTAGGAGGAAATGGTCTTTTACTTGTCCACATCTGAGGGTCCGAGGGCTGGCTATTGTGCTTAGACGGGGTTGATAAGGGTGTCCCTGGCAAACTGCCGGTCTGTGAGGAAGATGCAGGCGGACATGTTAGGTTGCCTTGATCCAAAGGTGGTGCTATCGATGTCAGACAGCGCTCAACACCAGCTGCTGTTACCACCTCCAAAGAAAATGATGACCTGCCAATCACGCTGGCTGTTGCGGGTAAAGAGGTGGCAGGTCTGCGCCCCAAAACAGGTGTGACTGCTGTCCCCCCAGTCACAGAGGATGAAGAGGCCGCGGATGCACAAGATATGGCAGACGGTGGTTGGCCCGGCCGGCTAGGCCGCATTGTAGCACACTGAGCTTCCCACTGCAACTTATGCTTCATGTCCATGTGCCGGTTCATGCATGAAGTACTCAAACTATGTATTTTTTGGCCTCTACTTAGCTTTTGCTGACAAATGTTACAGATAACACGAGTTGGGTCATCTTTATCGATCTGAAAAAATGCCCAGGCTATGCAAGGCTTAGCACCCATGCGACCTGAAGAGCCACCACGACTTGTGGTGAGAGGCAGAGTTGTGTTTGAGGATTCAGTTGTTGACGTGCTTCCAGTACTACGTCTCTGTCCAGGAAGGCGCAACCTGACCTCGTCGTCAATAGCATCTTCCTCCACCTCCTCTGCTGACCTCATCTCTTGGCTGACTGTGGGTTGACAGTAAGTGGGATCTCCAACCTCATCATCATCACCCTGTGTGTTATCACACCCGTCGTCCTCAGAGCCAACCTGTTCCTGCCCTGACAAAAAACTAAAGTTGTCGCTCCAATCAGGTATTTGAGTCTTATCATCGTCTTCCTCATTGTCTCCACCAACAGGAGTTACAGTTTGGGAATGAGGGTCTACATTATGGTCAGAACCTTCTGCGTCTGGTCCTGGATCCGACTCATAAAGATTCTGGGCATCAGTGCAGATCATTTCCTCGTCTGGATTCACAGAAGCGCTGGAGTCGACCTCTGATTCCCAGGCTATAGTATGAGTAAACAGCTCTGCAGACTCAACCATCTGTTCTACCTCATACTCAGACCGGCAGCTGGAGATTTGGGAGCTGTGAGGAAGCAAGTGCGATTTGGGTGACACCTTTGAGGACTGGAGTATTTGTGATGTTGAAGTTGATGTGGAGGAGAGCCCACTTAAAGGAGCACTTGATATCCGTTGAAGCACCTGCTGTTTTTGTGCCTCATCTGGAATTTGTAGCGATTGGCGTGGCCGTAAGAAAGGGATCTTATCACATTGTCCGCTAAAAGAAGTAGACATTTTAGTTTGGCTGGAAGATGGTCTTTCTTCTGCAGATGTTACTGTTGCTTTAACACCTACCCCACGGACACAACCTTTTTTCCCCTTCCCAACACGCCTATTCCCCTTTCCACCAGCAGCAGGCCTTTTTCCACTCATTTTGGTGGTTAACTAATTCACAACTCTGGAGTTGTTTGCACAAAACAACAATGGATGGTAACCGAGCAGAGCTGAGTGGCCAAACTGTGGTATTAGGCCAAAACTATTGGCTGGGTTAGATGCAGAAAAAAATATATTCAGTTTGCAACCTGATGGAGGTCAGTATAGATGGACTAATAGAGAATGTCCGACACACTGCTACAAGGCCAAATATTTTTTCAGAGGTAGATGCAGAAAAAAATTATATTCAGTTTGCAACCTGATGGAGGTCTGTATAGATGGATTAATAGAACAAGACCCACACACAGCTAGAAGCCCAATATTTTTTCAGAGGTAGATGCAGAAAAAATATATTCAGTTTGCAACCTGATGGAGGTCAGTATAGATGGACTAATACAACAAGTCCCACACACAGCTAGAAGCCCAAATATTTTTTCAGAGGTACTGTAGATGCAGATAAAAAATATTTTTAATTTGCAACCTGATGGAGGTCAGTATAGATGGACTAATAGAGAAAGTCCGACACACTGCTACAAGGCCAAATATTTTTTCAGAGGTAGATGCAGAAAAAAATTATATTCAGTTTGCAACCTGATGGAGGTCTATATAGATGGATTAATAGAACAAGACCCACACACAGCTAGAAGCCCAATATTTTTTCAGAGGTAGATGCAGAAAAAAATATATTCAGTTTGCAACCTGATGGAGGTCAGTATAGATGGACTAATACAACAAGTCCCACACACAGCTAGAAGCCCAAATATTTTTTCAGAGGTACTGTAGATGCAGATAAAAATTATTTTTAATTTGCAACCTGATGGAGGTCAGTATAGATGGACTAATACAACAAGTCCCACACACAGCTAGAAGCCCAAATATTTTTTCAGAGGTACTGTAGATGCAGATAAAAATTATTTTTAATTTGCAACCTGATGGAGGTCAGTATAGATGGACTAATAGAGAAAGTCCGACACACTGCTACAAGGCCAAATATTTTTTCAGAGGTAGATGCAGAAAAAAATTATATTCAGTTTGCAACCTGATGGAGGTCTGTATAGATGGATTAATAGAACAAGACCCACACACAGCTAGAAGCCCAATATTTTTTCAGAGGTAGATGCAGAAAAAAATATATTCAGTTTGCAACCTGATGGAGGTCAGTATAGATGGACTAATACGACAAGTCCCACACACAGCTAGAAGCCCAAATATTTTTTCAGAGGTACTGTAGATGCAGATACAAATTATTTTTAATTTGCAACCTGATGGAGGTCAGTATAGATGGACTAATACAACAAGTCCCACACACAGCTAGAAGCCCAAATATTTTTTCAGAGGTAGATGCAGAAAAAAATATATTCAGTTTGCAACCTGATGGAGGTCAGTATAGATGGACTAATACAACAAGTCCCACACACAGCTAGAAGCCCAAATATTTTTTCAGAGGTAGATGCAGAAAAAAATATATTCAGTTTGCAACCTGATGGAGGTCAGTATAGATGGACTAATACAACAAGTCCCACACACAGCTAGAAGCCCAAATATTTTTTCAGAGGTACTAAAGATGCAGATACAAATTATTTTTAATTTGCAACCTGATGGAGGTCAGTATAGATGGACTAATAGAGAAAGTCCGACACACTGCTAGAAGGCCAAATATTTTTTCAGAGCTAGATGCAGAAAAAAATTATATTCAGTTTGCAACCTGATGGAGGTCAGTATAGATGGATTAATAGAACAAGACCCACACACAGCTAGAAGCCCAAATATTTTTTCAGAGGTAGATGCAGAAAAAAATATATTCAGTTTGCAACCTGATGGAGGTCAGTATAGATGGACTAATACAACAAGTCCCACACACAGCTAGAAGCCCAAATATTTTTTCAGAGGTACTGTAAATGCAGATACAAATTATTTTTAATTTGCAACCTGATGGAGGTCAGTATAGATGGACTAATACAACAAGTCCCACACACAGCTAGAAGCCCAAATATTTTTTCAGAGGTACTGTAGATGCAGATAAAAATTATTTTTAATTTGCAACCTGATGGAGGTCAGTATAGATGGACTAATACAACAAGTCCCACACACAGCTAGAAGCCCAAATATTTTTTCAGAGGTACTGTAGATGCAGATACAAATTATTTTTAATTTGCAACCTGATGGAGGTCAGTATAGATGGACTAATAGAGAAAGTCCGACACACTGCTAGAAGGCCAAATATTTTTTCAGAGCTAGATGCAGAAAAAAATTATATTCAGTTTGCAACCTGATGGAGGTCAGTATAGATGGATTAATAGAACAAGACCCACACACAGCTAGAAGCCCAAATATTTTTTCAGAGGTAGATGCAGAAAAAAATATATTCAGTTTGCAACCTGATGGAGGTCAGTATAGATGGACTAATACAACAAGTCCCACACACAGCTAGAAGCCCAAATATTTTTTCAGAGGTACTGTAGATGCAGATAAAAATTAGTTTTAATTTGCAACCTGATGGAGGTCAGTATAGATGGACTAATAGAATGATACTATGCCCAAAAGATTTTACTTCACTAGGTGCAGTAAAAAAATTGGTATTCTATACACAGGTGGTATATCTTGCAGCACAGATAGGCTACTCCACTGACTAACACACTCTGCAATAGGCCAAAAAGGATTAGCTTTGCTAGATTCAGCCAAATGCTGTGAAAAAAACTTGCACAGCACTGGCACAGACCTGCCTGGCAAAAACTGATAGGAACTGATGTAACCTAGTCCTGAAAAGGACTCCAATTACAATTAGTCTTTACTCCCACAACCTATCTATTTAAGAGCACAGACCTCCCTGATAAAAGTCGTAGGAAATGCTGTAACCTAGTCCTTAAAAGGACTGCAATCACAACTATTCCCTACTCCCAAGCTATCTGTATATTTGTGCGAAAATTGGCTTGAAATTAACAAGGTATAGCGCACACAGCAACAGCGGTGCCGTCTAACACGCAGCTGCAGCAGTGAGAAAATGGTGGCGACGGGGAAAATGGCTTGGTCTTATAGGGCAAGGACATGTGACATACACTGCCAATGACACATGCCCTTGCTTGTGTGAAAAAAAGCACTTCGCTCCGTGTGTGCGCTGCTGATAGGCTGACAGATTGCACCTCCCCACTGCAAATGCGGGAAAGAGAAAACAAAATGGAGATCTTCATTGTTCCTGCAGAGATCCATCCCCTGCCCCTCCCCCCGCCCCGCTGTACACTCAACTGCGTATTAACATTAATTTTCATCATTACTGAGAAAAAATCCAGTTATGATTTTGGTGCACGAACAGTTATCGAACATAACCTCGAACAGCCGAATTTTTCTCAAATTGTTCGTGTTCGCCGAACGGCTCGAACACCGCCCAAAACAGCTCGAATTTGAGATTGGCGAACAGTTCGAGTAGAACAACGCTCATCTCTACTTATGATTTTTCTACTTATGATATTTACTATGCACCTTAGATATGCAGGATATATATATATTTTTTTGTCTGACTGTATATGCACTTTATGACCAGTTATTACACTAATATATGTATATGTATACGATATTCTCTTGCTCTTATTAATGTACCAGACTTATGTGAGTGCCTCTCTATGCAGTGCCACCCGTGGCCAAACCATGATTTAATAAAGGTTTTTTATGTATCCGTTTACTTTTGGTCTATTTTTGTTCGGTTGTTCTCTTTTTGGGGTTGGGATTGTATACTAGTATTGAGGGATGAGGAGGCCATGTATACCAGGATTGGGGATGAAGGAGCAATGCATACCAGGATTGGTGATGAGGGAGCAATGAGTACCAAGATGGGGAAATTTACCAGCAGCTGCTTCATTTCCCACCCCAGGCTTATACTCGAGTCAATAAGTTTTCCCAGTTTTTTGTGGTAAAATTAGGTACCTTGGCTTAGACTCGGGTCGGCTTATACTCGAGTATATACGGTATATATATATATATATATATATATATATATATATATATATATACTGTGTATTGTATATAACTGTCTAGCTTATGTTGTATGAATTCAAAAGATTCATTAGAGTATTATTTTGTTTTTTACTAATACACAGCCTTTGCTCTCCAAGCAAGAGTAAAGTATTCAAAGGCAAAGTTCAACTCTTGTTAACTTTGGAAGTGCAAATATACATTGTAAAAACAAACAATTCATGTAAGTAGCTAGTAGAAATTCATCTGTACTTTTTTTTGTCTTGGTATTGTTAAAGGTAGTATAAGGACATTTAGGATAAGACTGTATTCAAAAAATATATATGATGTGGGCTTACACTGAGGACCATATGGACCATTTAAAGGTAGTATAAGGACATTTAGGATAAGACTGTATTAAAAAAAATATATGATGTGGTCTTACACTGAGGACCATATGGACAATTTATGTTTTTTTAAGTTTTAAAACATATGCTTAAAATAAGTATTTATTTACCTTTTTTCATGCTTGTTTTCTGGTGAGTAAAAAAACATTTAAGAGTGTCATCATGAAAATATTACTGTATGTAATTTGAATTCATTTGATATTGCATAAATATTTTGTACATAATCAGAATACAATGTAGTAAGTAAATTTGCAAAGGAAACACTGAAAAACAATCGGGACTTATCCGATAGTAATGAAAAAAGGAGTGCAGGAATGTGCTCAACTGGAAAGGTTGTGTAAGCCACAACACTGTCTGAGCACAGAAGAACCGGCTGCTGCAGACACAAGTAGGGATGTCCAGTAGATGAAAAGTAGAGAGTCTGTCGATGCGTTGACAATAAAAAGACGCTATCTACTATTCTTGCCTCCTGGATACTTCCACCATTTACACCAGCATAATCCATTGCTGTCTTCGACAGCGCAGCAAAGATCCATCTGTCCACTTTTCTTCTAATGTAAGTAAATTTAGTGTACATTTACTTAAATAATTTCATTTTACACTTTCAGAACAAATCAATTGTTTTTTTCATTCTTGCATTCCAAGAGCTGTTATTTTTTATTTTTTTCCATCAATGTATCTTTATTAAGGCTTATTTTTGTAAGATGAGTTAATGCCACTATGTCGGGGTACATAGGTACAACCTATTATTTAGCTTTTATAAATTTTTGGGGAGTGGGCATGAAAGAAAAAACAATTCTTCCATTGTGTTTGTATTTTGCATGATTACCACTAGGGGATTTGAAGCACGGATCGCTTCACATTTACATAATGCTTTGCAATGTTTTCTATTGTATGTTTATTCTAAATATGAAATATAAATGATTGGCATAGAAGCTTTTGTTAAGCCCTCAGCTGACATGGCTATTTCTTGATGAGAACAACAGTGGTTCCCTTCCTCTATCAAAAACCTTAGATGCTGTGGCGCATGCTGCACTCTCAGGGAGCATGCTAATGGCATCTAGCGTGGCAGTGTGGGCTTTACTTTAATGCCCTATTGCAATCCAATTACATGGTGCAGCACAGCCAATATGGGGGACTATTACAGGAGGTATATAGCATAGGGGCCGGCCAAATAACGCCATTTTATTTGTGTACTTGTAGGGATAGTAGCATTCAGAGAGCACAGGAAAAGGATAGATAAAGGATCAGTGGCGTACATATAAAGCCCATCTTTTATAAAACAGGAGAAGGATATGTATTGTATTGTGGCACATACACAGTAACTATGCCCCTATTCATACTCTTATGGCCTGTTCACATATTGCAGATTTGTCGCTTTTTTGTCTCAGTTGTTTCTGCACAGATTTGTCACCAAATTTGAAGGGTTTCCTGATGTCCGCAAAGTGAATGAGAATCCTGTAGTCTCATACACACGTTTCTTATTTTTGACTTGCAAAATTGCTGTTCTCACCAGATATACCCCTTTTATGGGCAATATAGAGTATGATGCTTCCTAAAATGTCCTCACCCACACACACTGTTTCTGATATCCCACAATAAATATCCCCCTCCCACAGTTTCATCAAACACGTACAGTATGAATGTGATGACTCCAGAATGACAGCAACACAGTATAATATCCACATAGCATGATGCCCCTAAAGTGTGCCACTATAGTATGACATCTTTATCCTCCATGCCCCACACACATACAGTATCTGTCATGCAAGGTGTGTGAAAGACTTAGTGCAACACAAAAGGAAGAGGGAAAGGAAGCCCAGACTCTAGGGAAAGGGGGGAGTGGAGACCTCCTGGCTGATTGAATATCACCCTGGTTCGCCCATAACATCCCTGTATTGGCTCTTCACCAATTGCAGCAAGCGTTCCTCCCCCTGTCTTTCTCTGGCAGTGACTAAGGCTGTGGAACTGAGGAGATGAGCACTAGTCGATCCCCACTGAATACTAAAGACAACAAGGGAGTACAAACAGGGGGAAATAGCTTAGCTTTAGACAACTTCAGACAAATCCGCACACATCCTTAGGCACCAGAGACAAAGAAGTACTGCTCTTGCTAAAGCCTTCACAAGGAGTTTGAACATATTAAAGGTAATCCCCTGTAGATCACTGTGCACTGACAGGCGGGTTTTACAGAGCTCTACATATGCAAATTCGACACTGCAGCTTGCAAAGGAGGGGGTTGAGAAGTGAAGAGTGAGATCCCTCACAGCAGCTGCACAGGATTTGTCCCTCCCTCCCTCAATGCCATGTGCTTCTTTGTTCAAGAAACATAATTCAACAGTGAGTTATCGGAAAACGATTCATCTCAGTTATACACAAAATAGAATGTGGGAAATCTGAGGGTATGGGAATGTAACCCTAGTTTTAAACATAGTCCAGCACGTAAGGAAAAGTATATACCCAGCACAGCCTTTCAGGGGCCCCTAGGACCCCGGTGCTGGTATTCACACATAGCAGGGGTCCGTCTGGATCCGATGACACCAGAACCGGCTCCCTAGGACAGTCCAGTAAGGATGTATAGCCCATTTTAGTCCATTTAGACCAGGGGAGGAGATTGGGTGTAGCCACGAGGCCAGATTGAGCGTGACCCAGAGAGTCTCAATAGCTAGAGCCTATTGTCTTTTTCCTGGGGAGGTCTTGACATCAAGATGTGTGGGAAAAGTCCATCCACCAAGCCAGGGCCCACAACCTCCCATGTGGCCGCCCTCCCCCACAAGCCAGGCCTTTCCATATAAACTGGTAATTGACTCTTAAGTTCTGCTTATACTTGTTGTACCATACTTTTGTATTTGTAACTCTGATCACTGTGTATGTATATCCCTAATGTATATAGTATATTATTTAGTGTGCCCTTACGGCGATTAAATATATAATTTAACCTTGGCCTGTTCTTTTATCTCGATCCACGAACCTTACGTCTGTTGTTCGGTCCAACGAACACGCTACCGGACTGGTTTCTAGCCCAATATTAGTCCGTTTTATCAAATAGAAACTGGTGGCAGCTCTACCATGCCGACAAGGCTCTGTTTCTCTGGAGCCAGTGAAAGAGCCTCTCAGCCTGTCATGGGATGTGAACAAGTGTGGTGCCACGTCAGTGTCTGAGTGGGCCACCTTTGCTCACTCCCTGGTGCTTCTTTATATCTGTGTTGACAGGAGGTGACTGTGTAGAACCGTACCAATCTGACCTTACGTGTCCTTGAGGGGGGTGCGGAACGTCACGTTGGTGCAAAGGGTAGATCCGTATCATGCGCTCCGTCTGGCGTAGTGTGATGTCAGGCGGATGGGGGGTGTGGATCCATCACAAGTAGTGGCCATAGAGAGGTTCTGCGGGGTCTCCCTGATGCCGTTTATTCACAAGGAGTAATGAATATCGCCCTCTGGAACACAGCAGGTATTTTTACACACAGACCAGGGTGTTAATTAGCCAGAGGAAGGTAGAAACTGGGTCCTAGAGACAGCCTCTAAAAAGGTGTCTGCAATGCCAAACATAGATATCTCCTGCAACCCACTGCAGGGTGACTGTCTGTCACTTCTGACACACCCATGACAGCATCATGGGCCCCACACAGTATGAGGTGCCCCTCCAGCTTCCTAATCAGTGTAAGGTTCCCACAGTCCCTAATACAATATGAGGGCCTCCACAGCCCCTCACATAGTTTGAGGGTCCCCATAGCTCCCCACTTAACATCATGGCCCCCACAGCCCTTTGCACAAGATAATGTCCTCTACAACTGTCCACTCAGTGTGATGGTCCCACAGCCCACCACTCAGAATAAGGATGCAAACAGACCCTTACACATTATTAGGGTTATCACAGCACTAAATGTGGAGGCCTTCAAAGTTCCCAGATCACTATCAGGGCCCTCACAGTCTCTCACAGCTCCTCAAACAGTATTATGTGTAACATACCTGGCGGCGTCCTTGCATAGTGGTCCATCTCCCACTGTGCAAGAGCGCGCACTTGATCTCCTGTCCAGAATGTCTCTCTGGCTTCCCTCCATGCTGTCTGTTTGTGTCTGTTTCTGCTGCTTAAGGGCGGCGCCCGATCACTTCCTGCTTTTTGTACCTGCTGTGTGTCACACCCCTTGTGCGTCCTCAGCCTATTGCTGTCTGTCACCTGGTATATAGCTCAGCTGCTCCAATCAATCCCTGCCTGAGCATAGTGTTTCATTCAGTGTGTGCTTGCAGTCTGAAGGTGCCAGGTCCCGTTCTTTGTCTCCTGCTTTGCGGTATCAGTTCCCGTGTCTGAACTGAGTCCTGTCTATGTCTCCTGCCTTGCGGTATCAGTTCCCGTGTCTGAACTGAGTCCTGTCTATGTCTCCTGCCTTGCGGTATCAGTTCCCGTGTCTGAGCTGAGTCCTGCCTTGCGGTATCAGTTCCCGTGTCTGAACTGAGTCCTGTCTATGTCTCCTGCCTTGCGGTATCAGTTCCCGTGTCTGAACTGAGTCCTGTCTATGTCTCCTGCCTTGCGGTATCAGTTCCCGTGTCTGAACTGAGTCCTGTCTGTGTTCTCTTGTCTGCCTATCCTGGAGGCTGTATTTCCAGGCCTGTCTGAACTCGCTCCTAGCCTGTTCCTCCCGCCTTCTAGGGGCCGATTACCTAGACCCGTTCCTGTATCTTGTCTGTCCTGTCTGAACACGCTCCTAGCCTGTTCGTCCCGCCTCTCTGGGGGCCGTATTCCCAGACCCGCTCCTGTATCCCGCTGCAGTGTCGGTCTCCTCCGTACACTCAGTTCCAGTCTGAACTCTTTCCTATCCTTTACCTGTTTTGCCTCTATGTCCGTTCCCTTCCTTTTTCTGCAGAGTCTGAACTCGTACCTAACTCCTGCTTGTTGTCTCTGTACTCCCGTTTGTGAGTTTGTGGTCCACTCGCTACTTCACTGCAAGTATCCTGTGGGTATCTGGCTCTGCCTTTCTCTTCCTGTCTGTTCCGTGTGAACAGAGCCCTGTCCCCCCTGCTCTGCCTTGCTTACCGCTCCGGCGGTTCTAGCCTGCTCCTACTCCTTTGCTCACCGCTCCGGCGGTTCTAGCCTGCTCTGACTCCTTTGCTCACCGCTCCGGCGGTTCTAGCCTGCTCTGACTCCTTTGCTCACCGCTCCGGCGGTTCTAGCCTGCTCTGACTGCTTTGCTCACCGCTCTGGCGGTTCTAGCCTGCTCTGACTCCTTTGCTCACCGCTCCGACGGTTCTAGCCTGCTCTGACTCCTTTGCTCACCGCTCCGGCGGTTCTAGCCTGCTCTGACTCCTTGCTCGCTGCTCCAGCAGCCTTGCTCTGCTCGGACCCTTTTGCTCGCTGCTCCGGCAGTCTCGCTCCGCTCTTATTCTTTTGCTCACTGCTCCGGCAGTCTTGCTCCACTCTTGCTCACCGCTCCAGGCGGCCTCGTCCTGCTTTACTCTTGCTCACTGCTCCGGCAGTCTCGCTCAGCTCTGACCCTTTGTTCACCGCTCCTGGTGGCCTTGTCCTGCTCTACTCTTGCTCACCGCTCCAGGCGGCCTTGTCCTGCCCTGTTCTCGCTCACCTCTCTGGGCGGCCTCACTCTGCTGTGTTTGTCCGCCACATCTGTGGTTCTGTTCCTGAGTCACAGTGTGTACTGGATCCTATCCCGCCAGTGTTCCTACATGCTAGTGCCTCCCTGGCTGCACTCTAGCCGTGCTTGTCTGCATACCAGTCGTGCCTGCATACCAGTCGTGCCTGCATACCAGTCGTTCCTGCCTATTCCCACCAGTCTTTGTGCCAGCCTACCAGTCTGTTCCTGTATTCCCCTGTGTGGGTCAACAGCCGTGTCCGGGGTCTGTCCTGGAGTAGCACCTGGTCCCTCCGCTCGGTTCCTCCTTGGTGCACTGGCGTCGTATGCCGTCGTGCGACCCTGGTCGGATCGGGTGAATACCTAGTTACGCCCCTCCAGGCATTCACTCTCCGGCACGGTCCAGTGGAATCACTACAATCACACGCACACGCCGCTCAGCCCGGGCGTGTGCATTACAGCATGCTCAGGCCATGGTTCCCGTTGAGCCCCACGGCCTTCGCTCTCTGAGAAGTTTTCCAGCGAATACATGCATTAAAATAAATAAATAATTTTTTTTTTCCCTTTAGCTGAGTTCCAGGCGAATTACGCACCCGTCCAGATGGATCTATCTGCTCTCGTTCCTGCGGATCCGCTACGTTATTATGGGGATCCAAGACAAAGTCGTGCATTTGTGGAGCAATGTATGCTACACTTCAAGTTCTACCCTCTATGTTTTCCCACCGATCGGGTTAAGGTGGCATTCATTATGTCTTACCTGGCGGGTGATGCCTTGGAATGGATCAACCCCCTATATGAAACACAGGATCCGATCCTCCTGGACCTAATGGCCTTCCTGGTGGCCTTTCTAATGGTCTTCGATGATCCTAACCCGGAGGCTTCTGCTGAAGCTTCACTTCCCAATATCCCGGAGCAGCCCCAATGGGTAATGTGTGTGGGTAGCGCAATAGTCCTCCAGCCCAATGAGACTACTGCCCACCCAGAATCCTCACAGGGTGACTACGCTTTCCGGAATACTTCTCCCAACCTCAAGAGGCAGTCCAGACGTGCTAGACGTAGAGGCAAGCCGTCACGCCAGGGTCTTTCCTCCCTGAGACCTCCTGACCCCAACCTTGAAGTCCCTACTGAAGCTTCATCTCCCTGTATCCCGGAGAAGCCCCAACGGGTAATGTGCGTGGGTAGTGCACCAGTTCTCCTGCCCGAAGAGACTTCTGCCCATCCAGACTCCACACAGGAGAACTTCCTGCACCCGGCATCAGATGCTTCACCCACTTTAACCGGTGTGCATGTCCAAGGATGCTCCCAAGCTGTGGTTACCTCAGAGTCTGTGCACCTCTACTACCTGGCGGAGGACCCCCTGTTGCCTCCTGAATCCTCCGGGATACCACTCGATGACAAATGGAGAGAGACTTCTCTACACCCGGTACTCGATACTTTGTCCGCTTCGTCCTGTGAGCCTGACAATGGGTACCCCAAAGTGGTAGTTACCCCGGAGTCTCTACACCCCTCCGACCAGGCGGAGGACCTCCAGTTGTCTCCTGAACCCTTCGGGGTGCTACCTGGTAGCGAAAGGACAGAGACTCTCCTATACTCTGTACCTGATACCTCGCTCGCTTCGTCCAGTGAGTCCAACCTAGTGTACTCCGAAGCAGAGGTTACTCCCGAGTCTCTACACCCCTCCGACCAGGCGGAGGACCTCCAGTTGTCTCCATAACCCTTCGGGGTGCAACCTGGTAGCGAAAGGACAGAGACTCTCCTATACTCTGTACCTGATACCTCGCTCGCTTCGTCCACTGAGTCCAACCTAGTGTACTCCGAAGCAGTGGTTACTCCCGAGTCTCTATACCCCTCTGACCAGGCGGAGGACCTCCAGTTGTCTCCAGAACCCTTCGGGGTGCCACCTGGTGGTGAATGGACAGAGACTTTCCTATATCCTGGATCTGATACCTCGCTTGCTTCGTCCAGTGAGTCTGACCTAGTGTACTCTGAAGCAGAGGTTACCCGTGAGTCTCTACACCCCTCTGACCAGGCGGAGGACCGCCAGTTGTCTCCAGAACCCTTCGGGGTGCCACCTGGTGGTGAATGGACAGAGACTTTCCTATACTCGGTACCCGATACCTCGCCTGCTTCGTCCAGTGAGTCCGACCTAGTGTACTCTGAAGCAGATGTTTTCTCTGAGCCTCTGCACTCTTCTGACCCGGCGGAGGACCTCCAGTTGTTTCCTGAATCCTCCGGGGTACCACCAGATAACAAAGAGACAGTGACTTTTCCTCATTATGTACCTGATAACCCGTCTATTTCTTCCTGTGAGCTTGGCAAGATGTACCTCAAAGCAGAGATTACCCCCAAGTCTCTGTCCCCCTCCAACCCGGTGGAGGACTTCCAGTTGTCTCCTGTACCCTCTGGGGTGCCACCTGAAAATATGTGGAGAGAGACTTCCTTGTGTGCTGTTCCTGGTACTCCACCCATTTCGTCTGTTGCTGAGGATGGCTGGATGGGAGGTAGCATCCTAGCTACCCAGAGGAGACCAGTTTTTCTGGTGGACAGTGGAAGTGATCTCTTCGAAGTGAAGAATTGGCCCTCGAATTCCCTGCGGAAGATCCTGGCAGGCCTGAAGAAGAGGGGGCGTAAGGGGGGGGTACTGTAACATACCTGGTGGCGTCCTTGCATAGTGGTCCATCTCCCACTGTGCAAGAGCGCGCACTTGATCTCCTGTCCAGAATGTCTCTCTGGCTTCCCTCCATGCTGTCTGTTTGTGTCTGTTTCTGCTGCTTAAGGGCGGCGCCCGATCACTTCCTGCTTTTTGTACCTGCTGTGGGTCACACCCCTTGTGCGTCCTCAGCCTATTGCTGTCTGTCACCTGGTATATAGCTCAGCTGCTCTAATCTATCCCTGCCTGAGCATAGTGTTTCATTCAGTGTGTGCTTGCACTCTGAAGGTGCCAGGTCCCGTTCTTTGTCTCCTGCTTTGCGGTATCAGTTCCCGTGTCTGAACTGAGTCCTGTCTATGTCTCCTGCCTTGCGGTATCAGTTCCCGTGTCTGAACTGAGTCCTGTCTATGTCTCCTGCCTTGCGGTATCAGTTCCCGTGTCTGAGCTGAGTCCTGCCTTGCGGTATCAGTTCCCGTGTCTGAACTGAGTCCTGTCTATGTCTCCTGCCTTGCGGTATCAGTTCCCGTGTCTGAACTGAGTCCTGTCTATGTCTCCTGCCTTGCGGTATCAGTTCCCGTGTCTGAACTGAGTCCTGTCTATGTCTCCTGCCTTGCGGTATCAGTTCCCGTGTCTGAACTGAGTCCTGTCTGTGTTCTCTTGTCTGCCTATCCTGGAGGCTGTATTTCCAGGCCTGTCTGAACTCGCTCCTAGCCTGTTCCTCCCGCCTTCTAGGGGCCGATTTCCTAGACCAGTTCCTGTATCGTGTCTGTCCTATCTGAACACGCTCCTAGCCTGTTCGTCCCGCCTCTCTGGGGGCCGTATTCCCAGACCCGCTCCTGTATCCCGCTGCAGTGTCGGTCTCCTCCGTACACTCAGTTCCAGTCTGAACTCTTTCCTATCCTTTACCTGTTTTGCCTCTATGTCCGTTCCCTTCCTTTTTCTGCAGAGTCTGAACTCGTACCTAACTCCTGCTTGTTGTCTCTGTACTCCCGTTTGTGAGTTTGTGGTCCACTCGCTACTTCACTGCAAGTATCCTGTGGGTATCTGGCTCTGCCTTTCTCTTCCTGTCTGTTCCGTGTGAACAGAGCCCTGTCCCCCCTGCTCTGCCTTGCTTACCACTCCGGCGGTTCTAGCCTGCTCCTACTCCTTTGCTCACCGCTCCGGCGGTTCTAGCCTGCTCTGACTCCTTTGCTCACCGCTCCGGCGGTTCTAGCCTGCTCTGACTCCTTTGCTCACCGCTCCGGCGGTTCTAGCCTGCTCTGACTCCTTTGCTCACCGCTCCGGCAGTTCTAGCCTGCTCTGACTCCTTTGCTCACCGCTCCGGCGGTTCTAGCCTGCTCTGACTCCTTGCTCGCTGCTCCAGCAGCCTTGCTCCACTCGGACCCTTTTGCTCGCTGCTCCGGCAGTCTCGCTCCGCTCTTATCCTTTTGCTCACTGCTCCGGCAGTCTTGCTCCACTCTTGCTCACCGCTCCAGGCGGCCTCATCCTGCTTTACTCTTGCTCACTGCTCCGGCAGTCTCGCTCAGCTCTGACCCTTTGTTCACCGCTCCTGGCGGCCTTGTCCTGCTCTACTCTTGCTCAACGCTCCAGGCGGCCTTGTCCTGCCCTGTTCTCGCTCACCTCTCTGGGCGGCCTCACTCTGCTGTGTTTGTCTGCCACATCTGTGGTTCTGTTCCTGAGTCCCAGTGTGTACTGGGTCCTATCCCGCCAGTGTTCCTACATGCTTGTGCCTCCCTGGCTGCACTCTAGCCATGCTTGCCTGCATACCAGTCGTGCCTGCATACCAGTCGTGCCTGCATACCAGTCGTGCCTGCATACAAGTCGTGCCTGCCTACCAGTCGTTCCTGCCTATTCCCACCAGTCTGTGTGCCAGCCTACCAGTCTGTTCCTGTATTCCCCTGTGTGGGTCAACAGCCGTGTCCGGGGTCTGTCCTGGAGTAGCACCTGGTACCTCCGCTCGGTTCCTCCTTGGTGCACTGGCGTCGTATGCCGTCTTGCGACCCTGGTCGGATCGGGTGAATACCTAGTTACGCCCCTCCAGGCATTCACTCTCCGGCACGGTCCAGTGGAATCACTACAATCACACGCACACGCCGCTCAGCCCGGGCGTGTGCATTACATTATGGTACACATAGCTTCTCATTCATTTGAATGTCCCCCATCAGCTCTGCTGTACGTATAATGGCCTCCACCAGCCCCTCACTGAGTATAATGTCCTCCACTCAGTATAATGACCCCCACAGTTCCCTGATCAGTACATTGGCCTATTCAGAATGATTGACCTCCAACAGCCCTCCATTGAGTATGATTGGCCCCCAGCAGCCTTCCATTCAGTAAGATACCCCAACCAGCCCCCATTCAGTAAGATTGGCCCCCATTGAATAAGATTGGCCCACACTAGACCCCCATTCAGTATAATTCCACCCCAGTTCCCAATTCAATATGATTGACCGCCACCTGCCCCTATTCATTATGACTGGCCCCCCATCAATCCCCGATTCAGGATGACTGACCCGCCATCAGCCATCAGGCCCTCATTCAGTATGATTGGGCCCCACCAGCCCCGATTCTATATGATTGGCCCCCTCAATTAATGATATTTAAAAAAAACACTACTCCCCTGAGAAGAAGCAAGGAGTCTGGTCACTTTTTCTGTGACAGGCTCGAAGATGGAAAGTGAGGTTGAGGTGCGGGAGGGAAGGTGATCCAGGCTCCGAGGTGATGGTGCAAAATGTCCTAATATTTGTGATTGATTTTTTGCAGGAAATAAGTGGCCAGATTGCACTAGAAACATTGTTATCCCTTATCCCTTCCACATCCTCCTCGTCTTCTGGGACCACCACCTACTGCTGCAGGCTATTCAAAGTCTGCACCAGCATTTAGATGTACGGAATAGTGATGCTGATGATGGCATTGTCAACACTGACCATCTTAGTAGCCATTTCAAAACTATGCTGAAGGGTGCAGAGGTCCTTAATCTATACCAACTCCATAAACGTGATATGTCCTACTTCCATGCTGCGTTGGCCCAGGCTATACGCTATGACATACTGCGTCAGGGCTCGTTGCTGCTGCCACAGTCACTGCAACATGTGTAGAGTGGAATTCCACAGTGTCGCACATCACATATCAACCTGTTAACTGGCATGGACAAAGTCCTCTGTATCAATGCAAGTCGATGACCTGAGGGGTGCGAATGGCGGAAGTGAGCACACAGCTTCCATGCTTTCTGAAGCTGCTCATCCAGGCCAGGATAGTGGCAGACAAATCGCTGTACCATCAGGATGAGGCCATGAGCCATGCAAGGCATGTGTGAGCTCACCTTGGCATAGGGCCGCCACCAGGTTTGCACCGTTATCGCACATGGCCCTCCCTAGCTGCAGGTTCAGCGGAGACAGACATTGCTCAAACTCGGCCTGGAGACCTGTCCACAACTCTTCAGCTGTACGACTGCAATCTCCAGGGCATATTAATTTTAACACTGCGTGATTGCGGTTAGCCCTGGCTGCACAATACGTAGGTGGTGTGGATTTTCTCTGCACTTTTGGAACACATCTCATTAAGCCTCAGATACTGTTGTAGGAGCACGCTATTAGCAAAAAAAATTTTGATTTCCTACTCTGCACACACCTGAATTTCAGTGGCACTAAATGACAAGATGAAATATGGCTTTCTGCATCACGTTAGTAACAGAATAAAGTATTTTTTTAATGTGGATGATGCTTGCATAACATAGCAGATATGCTACAAAATATTTCAACCTGTGATGTCTCCTACTGTGCAACGTTAATAACAGAAGAAAATATTTTTTTACTGTGGATGAGGCCTGTTTAATATATGAGATATGCTCCAAACTATTTCAAACTGAGATGTCCCCTTCTGCAAAGCATTAGTAACTGAAGAAAGTATTTTTTTACTGTGTATGAGGCCTGTACAACATACAAGATATGCTCCAAACTATTTCAAAATGAGATGTCCCCCACTGTATGACGTTAGTAACCGAAGAAAGTATTTTTTTAGTGTGAATGACGCCTGTATAGCATAGGAGAAATGCTCCAAATTATTTCAAACTAAGATGTCCCCTACTATATCACGTTAGTAACAGAAGTAAGTATTTTTTTTCTGTCAATGACGCCTGTATAAAATAGCAGATATGCTCCAAATTATTTCAAACTGAGATGTCCCCTGCTGTATAACGTTAGTAACAGAAGAATGTATTAATGTCCTGTATAACATAGAATATATGCTTCAAGATATGCAAACACAGATCTAGCCTGCTGTATCACGTTAGTCACAGAAAAAAAGTTCTAAGTTACTTATCGGCAACGGGATTTCTCGGAGACCATGACAGCCCCATGAGAGCGGGTCCACCCACCAAGGACAGGAAACCTACAGGCTTAAAAAGGGCGGCACCCCTCTCCGCCTCAGTGTTGGATTACAGAGCATGAGAGGACCGCCAGGTTCATAAACACAACAGACAACCATAATTGTATCATACCACACGACACCTATTAAGTGTGAGACAATAATTAATGAAAAGGGAGTGCTCCCACGAACGTGAAGGGAGGGAATATAAGGGTGCTGTCATGGTCTCCAAGAAATCCTGTTACCGATAAGTAACTTAGGACTTTATCAGTTGACTATGACAGCACCATGAGAGAATTACAGAGATGAAAGTAACCTAGGGAGAGACCACAGCCTGAAGCATTCTTCTCCCATAGGTGAGGTCAGCCGATACACCCATATTTAGTCTATAATGTCTATAGAATGTATAGGGAGAGGACCAGGTAGCAGCCTTACATATGTCTTCTATCGAGACACCTGTCTTCTCAGCCCAGGAGGTCACTACAGATCTAGTGGAATGAGTCTTCAGCCTTTCTGGCACTTCCTCGCCACTAGAAGTATAAGCTAGAGAAATGGCCTTCCTAATCCATCTAGCTAAGGTGAATTTTGAGACTTTAGACCCCTTCCTAGACCCTCGGTAAGATATAAACAGGAAGCTATCTTTCCTAAAGTTTTTGGTGACTGAAAGGTACCTAACCAGACATCTCCTCACATCCAACGTATGTAATTGCACTTCTTTCTGATTACTTGGATTGGGACAAAAGGAGGGTAGGATGAGTTTCTGAAGTCTGTGGAAGCGAGTGGCCACTTTAGGGAGATAGGCAGGATCTGACCTCTGGTTGTATGCCCACTATGTGTTTTTCAAGCATTTTTGCTGCGGAATTTCCGCAGAAAAAATGCTTAAAAAACACTTAATACGTGCCCCATGGTCCCCAATGATAATCCGTATGTGCTGCGCACATGCTGCGGTACTTTCTGCTGCGGATTATCATTGCGGAAAAATCCGCAGCATGTCCATTATTTATGCGGAAAAGCGGTGTAATTGCCGCCATTGACTTGCATTGAATCGCATAATATCCGCATGACTACATGTGCACATGCGGATATTAAGTGATTCAATGTGCGGATGGTACCCGGGTCTGGAGAAGAGGAGACTCTCATCCAGACCCGGGTACCATAGAGCCTGTAAAAAAAAATTTAAATAAAAAAAAAACATATACTCACCTTCTGATGGCCTCCGGTCTCCTGTACAGTGCATCCTGGCTCCCCAGTGGCTGGCGATGGTGTAAAAGGACCTACCATGATGCCATTTAGTCATGTGACAGGTTACGCGACTGCTGACGTCGGCAGTCGCGTGACCTGTCATCATGGAAGATTCTTTTTCACCACCGCGAGCCGCCCATGACACCAGACGCATCGGAGAAGGAGACCGGGGGCCATCGGAAGGTGAGTATAATTTTTTTTATTTTATTTTTTACCATTTTTATTATTTTTTTAACTATTAACTTGGTCACACTATATAAATCCATGCCAGTTGCATGGATTTATATAGTGTGACCAAGTTGTCAAGCACTTTTTCAACTGATGCTAAAATAGCTTGGAAAAGCGCTTGATAACCTGCATGCGAAAATACATGCAAAAACGCTTGACAAACGCTTCTACCTGGCATGCACTTTTCCTGCCAGGGAGATGCAGAAAAAATCAGGAGCATTTCTGCATCGTGGGCATTTAGCCTAAAAATCAATCTGTCGTCCAGGATCTGTGTAAATGGCGAGGTTATAGACAGGGCCTGAATGTCACTAATTCCACTGGCTGAGGTTAAAGCTATGAGTAAAGTTGTCTTAAGGGAGAGGTTTTTGAGAGTTGCTGACTCTATTGGCTCAAAAGGCACGCCAGTTTAGGCCGTAAGAACCAGATTTAGGTCCCAAGGGACTAAGCTATTTTTAACAATAGGTCTGGATCTAAAAGCTGCCTTGATAAAACGAGAAATCCAGTAGTTACCTGTTAGATCGCAGCTATACAGGGCGCCCAGTGTAGATACCTGAACTTTTAGGGTGCTCGTAGACAACCCTAGCTCAAGACCTTCCTGTAGAAATTCTAGGATTTTCCTAATTGGTGCCCCCTCGCCAACTTTAGACCCTGAGAAGTATAAGAATCTATTCCAGGTTCTGGCATAAATCTGGGTTGTAACCGGCTTTCTGCTCTGTATCAGGGTAGTTAATAGATTTTGGGAAAACCCTTTTTGTTTTAGCAATGACCTTTTAAGTTCCATGTTGTCAAGTGAAGACCCGCTGCTGGAGGATGGGATATCGGCCCCTGAAAGAGGAGATCCGGAACCTCGGGAAGGACCCAAGGTTTGGAGAGAGATATGCTCCTCAGGCACAAGAACCAGGGTCTCTTGTGCCACAAGGGTGCGATCAAAAGAACCCTTGCCTTGTCTTCCCTGATTTTTCTTATGACCTTGGGAAGTAGTTACAGCGGGGGAAAGGCATATGCAAGGCTGAAGTTCCAAGGTACCAGCAGAGCGTCCACCGCCAAGGGATTTTCTTTGGGATTCAGAGAACAGAAATGTCTTCGGATTTAGCTTCGTGGCAAATAAATCTACTACTGGAGACCCCCATCTTCGGACTATTTGGGTAAAGATCTCCTGATTTAGTTCCCATTCCCCTTGCAATAGAGGATAGCGGCTTAGTTAATCCGCTCTGGAGTTTCCTGCTCCCCTTATATGGAGGGCCATCAAGGAAAGGGGATGAATTTCTGCAATCTGAAAGAGATGATATGTCATTGTTATCAGTGATCTTGACCTTGTACCCCCTGGTGTTACGCATAAGCTACTGTAACTTGATTATCTGAGAGAACCTTAACATTATGACCTTGGAGGGAGCCTAAGAAACTATTCACTGCCTTATCCACTGCCAGAAGTTCTTTTGCATTGTAGGAAAGGTTCTTCTTGTTATTTGACCAGGTTCCCTGAATCACCATATCCCCCAGGTGGGCTCCCCACCCCCTGGGACTAGCATCTGTTGTGATTATTCTAGTAACCTTAGGTGCCCAGGGAACCCTTCTGGATAGATTTGCCTCATCCTGACACCATTGTAAGACTTTCATTGACCGAGGTGATAAAGTGAAAATTGCTTCTAAGAGCCCTTTAAGAGAAACTTCATTATGTAACACATCTCACTGCAAAACCCTGGAATGGTATTGTGCCCAGAGAACAGCTGGGAAACATGACGTGAGGGTACCTAACAGGGACATTGCTCCTTTAAGGGACATGACCGGATTGGCTATGGCTTTCTCCACCTGGCTTTTAATCGTTTTTATTTTAGTTTCCGGAAGGTAACATTTTTGAGCTACTGAATGCAGCATAATCCCTAAAAATTGTTGAACCCTTGAGGGTACGAACCTGGACTTTTCTAAATTCAGCACCCATCCCAGATTTTTAAGGATGGACATCACCTCCTTTAGGTGTTCTTTACATTGGTAGGCCGAATTCCCTAACACTAAAAAATCATCCAGATAAGGAATAATTAGAATATCACGTTCCCGGATATGAGCCATAACTTCTGCCACTACTTTAGTAAACACCCCAGAGGCTATGGCAAGACCGAATGGCAGGGCCCTGAACTGAAAATGTTTTATTTCTCTGTCCATAATTATGGCCACCCTCAGGTATCTCTGATATTCTTTATGTATAGGAACGTGATAGTATTGGATTTGAAGGATGCTATCATGTAACACCCAGAAAAAGTAATTTTATTGTCGAACTGATGGACTCAATTTTAAATGTGTGAAGATTCAAGAACTTATTTAGGGCTTTCAAGTTAATGATAGTTCTAAAGGAACCATCAGGTTTAGAAACTAGGAAGAGTAAAACCCCAAAACCCTTTTTCTGCCGCTGGGACCTCCACCAGGACTGCCTTCTGCACTAAAT
Organism: Phyllobates terribilis; assembly: GCF_046119375.1. NCBI lineage: Eukaryota > Metazoa > Chordata > Amphibia > Anura > Dendrobatidae > Phyllobates > Phyllobates terribilis. The sequence goes on along the minus strand of NW_027362765.1, from coordinate 594,062,394 downwards.
CTAGCACCTCTTTTTGTAGGGCTAGTTTTTCTTTCACAGAGGAATGGACCGGGGCCAAGATGAATCTCTCGTGAGGGATTTCCTGGAACTCAAACCTCAGACCCGAACCTATCAGATCAAGGATCCAGTTACTGGCTGAAATATTTGTCCAGGCAGGTAAGAAGCCCAACAGCCTCCCCCCTACCTGGGCTACAGATCATTGACTCGGCTTCCGGGGTCCCTGGGAAGAAGAACCAAATGGAAGCCCTCTACCTTTCGGCCTGCGATCCTGGGGAATCCCTTCTTTACATCGCTTGCTTTGTCCAAAATTTCATCTAGAGCTGGCTCAAAGAGATGATCTCCCTCGCATGGAATAGAGCACAGTCTCATTCTGGCCTGGATATCACCCAGCCAACATTTAAGCCATAAAGCTCTATGAGCCACATTGGACAGGGCGGCTGATCTTGCTGCCAACATGGCCGAATCTGTCGAGGTGTCTGCTAGGAAAACAGCAGCTCCTTCCATGTGCGGGATGCTAGACAATATATCTTTCCTAGGCGTCCTTTCTTTCAGATGGGGCTCAAGCTGTTCCAGCCATATCATCAGATACCTGGCCGTTCAGGTTGCTGCGTCCGCTGGTTTTAAAGCTCCTGCAGTTGGTTCCCAGGTCCCATTAAGAAAGGTATTCACTTTTCTGTTCAAAGAGTCCTTGAGGGTTCCCATATCATCAAAGGGAAGAGATCATTTCCTAGATGCTTTTGTTATCGCCACATCAAGTTTTGGGGCTTTCTCCCAAGAGGATGAGGCTGAGTCCTCAAAGGGGTATTTCCTTTTAAAGGGAGGGGGGAGAGAGACCATTCTGTCCAGTCTTTACCACTCTCTTCATATCAGGCCCTGAACCCTATCATGAACCGTAAAACATTTTATTTTTCTTTGTTCTAGGCCCCTAAACATGACGTCCTCGACAGATTTCTCTGACCTAGTTTCCATAATACCCATAGTCGTACGCACTGCTTTAAATAGACTATCAATTTCATTTAATGGGAAACAATGTTACCCAGTCGCATCCTGAGGACGAGGATGAGGAGAAGAGCCGTCAGACTCTTCCTCATAGTCCGATGGGAGTGAGACATCTGAAACAGGGGAACCCTCCCAATCCGCAGCCTCCTTCCTCTTTCATTTTTAGAGAGAGCCTTCCTGATCTCTGATTTTACCAAGGATTTTAATTCTGATGAAAAACTAGGGGTCTCATCTGCCGGAGTCTGGTTGATACAGGACTGACACTGCCTCTTTGGGTATGAGTCCGATAACAGGGCTTTACACAATGCACATTCCTTGTGCCTAGTTTTGGTGATGCACTTCTTCCCCTAGTAAAAGATAGGCAAGAAGAAGGGAGACCCTTTTATTATGTGAACTTTCTCGAAGATCATTTACCCATATGACGCAAATGTCTTGTACCGGTTTGGAGGATCTTTCTCAGCCGTGGGATCGTCCCTGGAGGCTTCAAATTAATCCATGCTGCTGGATCTATGGTGACTGGACCTGCTTGCAGATCCACGCCTTTCCGAAGTCCGGTTACCTCCGCTCCCCCGAAGGCGTCGTTTCTCCTGGAGCTTCCCAAGCAGCCACTGAGATGGTGATGGCGGCGGCTGCTGTTGCTGCTGCTGCAGCTGCTCACTCTCTGTCTCCATTTGGAATATGGGTCAGAAGTAGCTGGGAAGCACAAGGCTTTGGTGCTAGACCTAATTTATAGGTGCACCAGCCCTTTTCACTTTTTTTTTAAATTAATTAATTAAGACTGGGAGTTACCCTCACACCATCAGATAACAGGTGTGCTGCCCACCAGGCGCGTCACCTGATGTGGTAAAGAGGCAAAAACCATGCCCTCTACTCTCAGCAGAGTCCTTAGGTGCTTGATAGCCATACCACGGAGGGGGAGATCCCAGAAGCCACAGCCATGACACTGGAGCTGCAGAAACCCTAGACAGGGGCACTGCTCAACCGCTATTCCACCAACTACGGTGAAATCCCCCTTGGGCGCATCATAGCCAGGATCCCGAGCCAGCCAGCAGGAATCTTCAATCTTCGACAGGTAAGCCTGCCACAGGTTCCCCATCAAGGACAGGAAACCAACTGAGGCGGAGAGGGGTGCCACCCTTTTTAAGCCTGTAGGTTTCCTGTCCTTGGTGGACAGACCCTCTCTCGTGGTGCTGTCATGGTCAACCAATAAATAGATTTTTTTACTCTGCATGAGCTCTACACACAGCTGAATTTCACTACCACAAAATAACAAGGTGACATATGACGTACTGAATCACGTTTGTCACAGAAAATATATATTTTTTTACTCTTGTTAGCAACATAAAAGAAATATTTTTTTACTCTGAAATAGCTGAATTTCAATGCCACAGAATGACAAAGTGACTTATGGCATGCAGCGTCACGGTACTCACAGAAAAAAAAAGATATTTTACATCTTCATACAGCTTAATTTCACCGCCACAAAAGGACAAGGTGGCTTATCGCAGACGGTATCACGTTTGTCACAGAAAAAAATGTTTGTTTTTTTCTCTTGTTAGCAAATGAAAAAATATTTTTTTTTACTGTGCATACAGCTGAATTTCAACTCCACAAAATGAGAAGGTGGGCTAGTAGGGCTTGCTGTATCAAATTAGCAAGTGAAAAAATATTTTTTAAAGGATACTCATGCATGGAGCACAATAGAAGCAGTGTACAACAGAGTTCTATGACATGGGCCCTGATTTTTTTGTCTGGACCTCAGTAATGTCACAATAAAAAAAAATCTGCTGGAAGGTTGATTTCACAGACACACAGGACACTAGTTATCTAAACTATCTGACATAGAAGCAACCACCTATCTAACTAGTTAAAATCTCTCAGTATGCAGGAGCAGCGTCCAGCAGCATCGTCCGTGACCTGTTATAATCAGAAAGTGGCGCTGACACAACATGTCTGCTCCTTATATACAGACGACATGTGATTTTAGCAGCCAGTGGCACAAGCCCTTATGTATGGACAGTGTTGATGCTTCCTGCGCCCTGATTGGCTAGCCGCGATTTGCACACATAACGTTAGGGGGGGGAGAATGATTCCAAGCATGCTCTCAGCTCCTGTTAGCTCTCCCCAGACTCTCACCTCATCAAACATATCTCCCTGCTCATCATACACCACCACGATGCTAGCCAAAGTGTTAAAAACACTTTAGTTGCAATAAAATAATTTCCCATACTTTTTCACCAAATGTTACCGACTTTTGCCAATTTTAAGAAAAAATACTCTTGTTTCCGATCATGAATCCGAATGTGCCATATTTGTGCCGAATTTAACACTTTCGATTGTTTTTTGACCCAATTCGCTCATCACTAATCTTGATAAACTCAAGTTTATCAAACTGTCTATTGACACAACGATTGCCATTAACAACCCAAATTTTTTTTAGTCACAATCATTACATTAATAAATGAAAGTTTAGTGTGTAACAATAGTAAGTTTATTATTTTCTTTAGAGATAAAATCCTGAACAATGAAGCTTATACAACTTTTCAGTCTTCTACTATATGGACTTCTCCTGAATGCACACATTACTACAGACAATGGCAAGTGTGAAGAAGGAGCCAATACATGTGCAGTTATATCATGCAGCACGCATAGCCATAGTGGATTACCTGGAAGGGATGGAAGAGATGGCAAAGAAGGTTCAAAAGGAGAAAAAGGAGAGCGAGGTAACCTATTAATATTACAATACTGTGAATCAAAGCTCAGAAAGCTGTTGGACCTCTTTTCTGTGTGTTTGATAATACTCCGAGATGCTGCGGAGGCTAGTTTTTAATTCCTGTATGAAAAGCAATTATTGATACCAAAATTAGTTCAGTTTGGTAAGGCCTTTTTTCGCAAGGGATAGGGCGAAATAGTGAACAAGCCTTAGCCTACCCTGCCTGTTGGGGTGAAAGTTAGAATAAGAGCTCTAGCAGTGATGTGCTTTAGATATTAGGGCGGAGGTAACAATATTAGACAATATTAATATGTTGCAGGCCTTTAACGGGAATCTGTCCACAGGATTTCGCACCTCTAACTCTTTATATGCGCATGTGTGTCTTTCAAAGACAAGTCCAGAAAATACCTTTACATGGTCAGTCCGTTCCTCCATTACTGAGAAATCAGTGTTTGAATTGATATGAGGCTGAAAATCTAAAGCCTGAGTCACTCCAGCTTTGTTCCCCACCCAGCGTGACTTTCCTGATTGACTGACAGCTCCTTTGCCTGAAGTCAAACAGCATAGAGTCTGTCAGTCAAGCAAGAAAAGGCAGCACTGGGTGGGGAATATATTTGGAGTGACAGAGGCTTCAGATCTACAATAGCTCTTCAGCATCATTTAATGCTCAATATAAGGAAAAAAAAGCTGACACTGATCTCATATCCATGGCACTTATAATTGGGAGGTATCACTTTATATGTGAAGATTAACCAGAAACTATACAATGTCCAGAAAAAAACAGTAGTGCTCAGGTACAGCCATTTGCATATATAGTCAAGAGAGAGGCTGAAAAAATAGGGGCATTCTCCACGGGTAACTTAAAACGGCATGTTAATTGAGGTGACATGCACACGATGTAGACCTACTAAAGCAGAGACAAGTGACAGCTGTTTCGGAATGGACTGATCATGTAAAGGTATTGCTGAACATATCTATGAAAGAGCCACATGCAAATATAAATAGTTTAGGGATAAAAGTGCCTACAGATTCTCTATAATTATTGTGAGGCCATAACAATAGGGTAAGAGTACTGATTTGATACCAATTTTACTTGTAATTTTACTTTAATTCTTAGCATGAGCAGTTTATAATATCAGTAAGATAGTTGATGGTTATGTTAACAGAAATAGGTAATAGCACTAACACATATAATACAACCTACCCACGGCCACAATAAGTGCGTACGGCACTTCCCTTCAAACTTCAACTACCTACAAATTTATGGAAGCGGATATAGCCAGTAAACAAAAATAATAGATCTTTATTAACACATTAATTAAAACACAAATAATAGGGGAAAAATACTAGTAGAAAAATTCAAAAATCCGCCATATCAAGCTGCACCACTAGAGGGAGCGCATGCTCTATAGTAATTTTAATTCATAGTAGAACATAAAAATAAAACAGTATATTGAGAGTATATGCAAAGACCGGTACTTTATATATCATTCCCAGTGGCATTAGGGTCTATACATATATACATCTATAGATTACTCTGCATTGATATAAAATGTCACCATCCAATATACAATATATATATACGCAAAAAAGAGCTTAGTGCAAAGTGCAAATGCATATAGTCTATCGTGATGAGCGAACGTGCTTGCCACTGCTCGGTACTCACCCGAGCATCACTGTGCTCGACAAGCTCGGTGCTCGGTGAGTATTTCAGGCATCCCTGCCTGTTTGGCACTCTTTAGAGAGCCAATGAACATGCAGGGATTTCCTGCCATGCACTGTAATGCCGTAGCCATGTTGCTTGTGGCATTACAGTGGTTGGCTGGCTGCACAGCATCATCAGGTGTATATAAGACCGGGCACAGCCATGCTCGTCACAGTCTACTCCGGAAACAGGCAGAGTAGGGAGAGCTGCTGCTGCATCAGGGAGAGATTTGCTTGTTTTTAGTTGGTATAGGTATTCCACAACATATATCTATATCCATCTGAACTAACAGTCATTCTGAGGACTAATCCAGCTGCATATAATCCGTGCTAGGCAGGCAGGCAATATAGCAGACTGCAGTGCATAATACAGCACAAGAGGGTCCATTGAACGGCCTGTTAGTATACGTATTCCACAACATATATACAGTACAGACCGAAAGTTTGGACACACCTTCTCATTTAAATATTTTTCTGTATTTTCATGACTATGAAAATTGTACATTCACACTGAAGGCATCAAAACTATGAATTAACACATGTGGAATTATATACTTAACAAAAAAGTGTGAAACAACGGAAAATATGTCTTATATTGTAGGTTCTTCAAAGTAGCCACCTTTTGCTTTGATGACTTCTTTGCACACTCTTGGCATTCTCTTGATGAGTTCAAGAGGTAGTCACCGGGAATGGTCTTCCAACAATCTTGAAGGAGTTCCCAGAGATGCTTAGCACTTGTTGGCCCTTTTGCCTTCACTCTGCGGTCCAGCTCACCCCAAACCATCTCGATTGGGTTCAGGTCTGGTGACTGTGGAGGCCAGGTCATCTGGCGTAGCACCCCATCAATCTCCTTCTTGGTAAAATAGCCCTTACACAGCTTTGAGGTGTGTTTGGGGTCATTGTCCTGTTGAAAAATAAATGATGGTCCAACTAAATGCAAACCGGATGGAATAGCATGCCACTGCAAGATGATGTGGTAGCCATGCTGGTTCAGTATGCCTTCGATTTTGAATAAATCCCCAACAGTGTCACCAGCAAAGCACCCCCACACCATCACACCTCCTCCTCCATGCATCACGGTGGGAACCAGGCATGTAGAGTCCATTCGTTCACCTTTTCTGCGTCGCACAAAGACACGGTGGTTGGAACCAAAGATCTCAAATTTGGACTCATCAGACCAAAGCACAGATTTTCACTGGTCTAATGTCCATTCCTTGTGTTCTTTAGCCTAAACTTGTCTCTTCTGCTTGTTGCCTGTCCTTAGCAGTGGTTTCCTAGCAGCTATTTTACCATGAAGGCCTGCTGCACAAAGCATCCTCTTAACAGTTCTTGAAGAGATGTGTCTGCTGCTAGAACTTTGTGTCGCATTGACCTGGTCTCTAATCTGAGCTGCTGTTAACCTGCGATTTCTGAGGCTGGTGACTCGGATAAACTTATCCTCAGAAGCAGAGGTGACTCTTGGTCTTCCTTTCCCGGGGTGGTCCTCATGTGAGCCAGTTTTTTTTGTAGCACTTGATGGTTTTTGCAACTGCCCTTGGGGACACTTTCAAAGTTTTCCCAATTTTTCGGACTGACTGACCTTCATTTCTTAAAGTAATGATGGCCACTCATTTTTCTTTACTTAGCTGCTTTTTTCTTGCCATAATACAAATTCTAACAGTCTATTCAGTAGGACTATCATCTGTGTATCCACCTGACTTCTGCACAACACAACTGATGGTCCCAACCCCATTTATAAGGCAAGAAATCCCACTTATTAAACCTGACAGGGCACACCAGTAAAGTGAAAACCATTTCTGGTAACTACCTCTTGAAGCTCATCAAGAGAATGCCAAGAGTATGCAAAGCAGTCATCAAAGCAAAAGGTGGCTACTTTGAAGAACCTAGAATATAAGACATATTTTCAGCTGTTTCACACTTTTTTGTTAAGTATATCATTCCGAATGTGTTAATTCATATTTTTGATGCCTTCAGCATGAATGTACAATTTTCAAAGTCATGAAAATACAGAAAAATCTTTAAATGAGAAGGTGTGTCCAAACTTTTGGTCTGTACTGTATATATATATATATATATATATATATATCCGTCTGAACTAACAGTCCTTCTGAGGACTAATCTAGCTGGATATAGTCAGTGCTAGGCAGGCAGGCAGTGTATGTGACAGACTGCAGTGTATGATACAGCACAAGAGAGTCCATTGAACTTCCTGTCTGCTGCTGCTGTAATAATTACAGATATTTCTAGACATAGCCCCAGATTTCAGGGGCCAGGGAAATTTTCTTTTTTATCTAAATGCTGGTTATCTGCTTAAAAAGCAATCCAGAGTACACTATTTTTCTGCTCCATTTGCTTGTTCTCACTGCAGAATAAAGCCAGATCTGCTCCATGTTTCAGCGATAAAAATCCCAAAATTAGAACTGAATGTGGAAAAAATTGGCCTCCTTTTCCATTCTGTTGCAGTGTGTCGGTGAAGCTATTCACATTAGGTCTCTGTGTAGAATAATATTAGTAAATTACAGGCCTAAAATTTAAAGCCGTGGTTCTCTGTCAGACATATGAACTAAAAGAGTGTTCAAAAATCATACATTTCTTCCATTTTCATTCCGTAGCAGTGTGTCGGTCAAGCTATTCACACTAAGTCTCCGTGTAGAATAATATTGGTAAATTACAGGCCTTCAAGTTAAAGCCGTGGTTCTCTGTCAGACATATCACCTAAAAAAGTGTTCAAAAATCTTACATTTCTTCCATTTTCATTCCGTTGCAGGGTGTCGGTGAAGCTATTCACACTAGGTCTCCGTGTAGAATAATATTGGTAAATTACAGGCCTGCAATTTAAAGCCGTGGTTCTCTGTCAGACATATCACCTAAAAGAGTGTTTAAAAATCATAAATTTCTTCCATTTGCATTCCGTTGCAGTGTGTCGGTGAAGCTATTCACACTATTTCTCCGTGTAGAATAATATTAGTAAATTACAGGCCTGCTATTTAAAATTGTGGTTCTCTGTCAGACGTATCACATATAACTGTGCTTCAAAATCAGACATTTTTTGTGAACGTGGAAAATACTGCCTCTATTTAAAATGGGCATGGAGCATGGCAAGGGACGGGGAAGTGGACGTGATGGTGCATGCAGAGGCCGAGGACGTGGCCGGGGGCCAGCTGAAATGGTGCCACAACAAAAACCCACATCTTGTCACTCGACCCAATTACTAGGGGACTGCAGAACACCAATATTGAACACAGACCAGTGTGAAAAGGTTATTGGTTGGATAGCAGATTATGCTTCCAGTTACTTAGCCACCACCACCTCCACCCTGTCTTCCACACGGTCAAGTCTCAGTAGCAGTGAGTATGGACCGCATGTTCCTCACCCTGATCCTCCTTCCTCCCATCATGCCGAGTGCCAGGAGACAACTGATCCCACACTTATACACTCAGAAATGCTGTTCACTTTTGTAGATTCCGGCCTCTCACCTGGCCAGCTTCTAGTGAGCCAAGAGGAGAACACGTGTAGCGATGCAAAATATTGGAGCAGTCAAGGTCATGTGAAGGCAACAGTGGGAAAGTGCAATTACTGTCGCAAGAGGTGGATGATGATGATGAGACACAATTGCCAGAAAGTCAGGAGGAGAACCAGGGTGAGGAAGTGGAAGACGAGGAGGTAGATGATATACAGTGCCTTGTGAAAGTATTTGGCCCCCTTGAACTTTTCTACCTTTTGCCACATTCATGGCTTCAAACATAAAGATATACAATTCTAATTTTTTTGGGGAGAATCAACAACAAGTGGGACACAATCGTGAAGTGGAACGAAATTTATTGGATATTTTAAACTTTTTAAAAAAATTAAAAACTGAAAAGTGGGGCATGCAATATTATTCAGCCCCCTTAAGTTAATACTTTGTAGCGCCACCTTTTGCTGCGATTGCAGCTGCAAGTCGCTTTGAGTATGTCTCTATCAGTTTTGCACATCAAGAGGCTGAAATTCTTGCCCATTCTTCTTTGCAAAACAGCTCGAGCTCAGTGAGGTTGGATGGAGAGCATTTGTGAACAGTAGTTTTCAGCTCTTTCCACAGGTTCTCGATTGGATTCAGGTCTGGACTTTGACTTGGCCATTCTAACACCTGGATACCTTTATTTTTGAACCATTCCATTGTAGATTTTGCTTTATGTTTGGGATCATTGTCTTGTTGGAAGATAAATCTCCGTCCCAGTCTCAGGTCTTTTGCAGACTCCAACAGGTTTTCTTCCAGAATGGTCCTGTATTTGTCTCCGTCCATCTTCCCATCAATTTTAACCATCTTCCCTGTCCCTGCTGAAGAAAAGCAGGCCCAAACCATGATGCTGCCGGGTCTTGGTAGATTTGCAGTGGTCTGATACTCCTTCCATTTCAATATGATCGCTTGCACAGTGCTCCTTGACATGTTTAAAACTTGGGAAATCTTTTTGTATGCAAATCCGGCTTTAAACTTCGCCACAACAGTATCTCGGACATGCCTGTTGTGTTCCTAGGTCTTCATGATGCTCTCTGCACTTGAAACAGAACCCTGAGACTATCACAGAGCAGGTTCATTTATACTGAGACTTGATTACATACAGGTGGATTCTATTTATCATTACTAGTCATTTAGGACAACATTGGATCATTCAGAGATCCTCACTGAACTTCTGGAGTGAGTTTGCTGCAGTAAAGGGTCCGAATAATATTGCACGCCTCACTTTTCAGTTTTTAATTTTTTAGAAAAGTTTAAAATATCCAATAAATTTTGTTCCACTTCACGATTGTGTCCCACTTGTTGTTGATTCTTCCTCAAAAAATTAGAACTTTATATCTTTATGTTTGAAACCAGAAATGTGGCAAAAGGTAGAAAAGTTCAAGGGGGCCAAATACTTTCACAAAGCACTGTAGTAACTGATCCAACCTGGCAGGGAGACATACAGAGCGAGGACAGCAGCACACAAGGGGAGGGAGGCGTAGCACCACAACAGGCAGAAAGAAGCAGTGTGGTGGCCACAGACACAAGGCGGGAAAACGTTCCTCGTAACGCCAACATGACAGAAGTTTCCAGTGCAACTGTTAGGTCTTCCCGAGTTTGGTTATTTTTTAAAGACTCTGCTGATAACTCCAAAAAGGCCATTTGCACCACCTGCCAGGCCAGCATCAGCAGGGGTAGCAAAACTAGCAGCCTAACCACCACCAGAATGATCAGGCACATGTCACCAATGCACCCGACTAAGTGGGTCGAACCCCAGGGTCCAGCAACAGTGTCGACGGGTGACACCACTGCTTTTTCTGCTGTTTTGCGTGTACGCCAATCCCCTGTCCATGGTGTAGCACGAGGACTCGGCTGCTACAGGGGTATTGCACCTCACTCCAGAGGTGTGGTATTCCACTCCCGGGTAAGGATGGAGAGTGGGACTGAGCTCAGTAGGCTGCATGCACTACATACATCCCATTTCCGGGGGACAGAACTACGGTACTCCCACCAAGTAAATGTGCAGGTACGACAGCGTCTGTCCCTGGCTGGAGTGGGAAGGGGGGTGGAACATCCCAGTAGTGTAGGGGCAGATAGGGGAGGGGCTCTGGGCATAGAGATAGGAGCCCATTGGGTGCTGGTCACCTGGGCTCACACATAGAGGGAGTATATATGGTGGGCACCATCTTAGGATAGGGTCAGTCAGTCAGTCTGAGGAGAAGCTGAAAGAGAGTTCAGCCAGGAGGGCTGACTAGGAGCTGTGGCTCCGGCTGGGCCCAGCTCCAGGGCCAGGCTTGTAGTGGAGAGGAAGAAGGAAGGCCCAGAGACGCAGAAAAGAGGGAACCCTAAGATCCCAGAATTAAGCCAAAAGGGTGAAGGGTTGGCAGAAGAGGGCACCGGATCCCAAGCTGGCGGAGGCAAAAGTAACCCTTAACCAGGAACCGGAGGTCGTGGTCAAGTTTTGCCACGACCCTCACCACATCCACCAGGAAGGTACACCAAGAGTAGGGTCAGGAAAGCCAGAGAAGGTTTTACCGTAGAAGGCCCAAGGGAACCGGACAAAGGTGGATCCCTAGTGGGGACGGCCAGGAGAAAGAGAGTGAGAGGGAAGCTCAGGACCACGCTCCGGAACTGCCTGGGGGTTAGCCGAGTCCCGCACCTGGTGAATGCAGTACGGCTCGGGTGGTCACTCCCGGCCGAAGTGACTAAAGCAACATCAGTGAGTAAAAACCCTGAAACTGCATCTCACGTCTCTGACTCTCCTTTCTGCACTACCACTACCTCCATCATCCGCACCAGCTGCCCTGAGGCCATACCCCTCCCGTTGGGGGTTATACCACCATTGCTGCACACATACTACCGGCCTCAGCGGACTGTTCTGCAGCGGCGGCCTTGTGACCGCAAATCAACGGGTGGCGTAGTCGACAGAGAAACAACATCTACCAAGACTGCCACACACTTAGTTTGACACCCTGGGCACGGACCGGGTCACTGCCACAAGGACTACTACCCCCATCCAGATCCGGCTCCGGGTATCCCTTGAACATGGCCCAGGGGGCGCGTCAACTTTGGCGTAGTCGGCAGGATCACGTGCCCGCAACTACCGGGTACTGCGTGCCTGAAGAAAAGTTCATATTTACCGTAAGAAGAAGTCTCCCGCCAATTCCGGAGGGTCCCCGCCATCGGACGCCATCACGGGTCGTTTCCCGCCGGTTGCCCGCCATCTGCAGCTTTTTCCCGCCATCCACGGAGTTTCCCGCCACTGGGAGACGATTCCCGCCATCTGAGACGATTTCCCGCCCTGGCAGAGCGGACGCCATTATGGGCGTGCCAGAGGGTGGCAAGAGGCCACCTCCCATCGTGGGCCAGGTCCAGGAAGAGCGCCAAAAGCAAGGACCGCCCCCACCAGCAGAGACTGCAATGATTGAGATGTCCGTCAGCGTGGGGGGTCTGCCCCTGGAACTGACAATCACCAAGTTGCCCCAGGACCGCCCTCAGTGTGGGCGGATACAGAACAAAAGACTGAGGATGGGTGCAGCCTGGGGGAGTCTGGAGAGGTCGCACCCGGAGATGGAGGGAGAGTCAGGCAGCACCGACCCTGTGGTCAGGAGCCTGTTGCAAGTCACCACCCCACAAGACCTGGTGGAGATCCTAGCACAGCTCCCCCGAGACCGGGAGCATGCACAGACCGCGCTGGAGGGTCTCGCACGGAGGATGGCCCAGGTGCAGCAAGAAACGCTGACTGAGTGGAGTAGGGAGATGGCCCAGCAGGCTGGAACCCGCCAGCGGAGCACGCCACCCGAGACGAGAAGTCTGACCGCCTCTGAGGATGGTGCAGGAGGAATGAAGGCCGGAGACGACGCCGTGGAAGGAGCTGAAGGGACGGAGGCAGGTAAAGGGGATGTCACTACCCCAAGCCTAGAAACCGCGAGCCTGCCCCAGCTCCCCGTCGCAGAGCCCAAAATTCCCCCTACAGTGCCCGTCGCTGCACCGCCACCGCTACAGACTAGGCCTCAAGTAGGCGCCGCGGCCACGCCCCCTGTGACGTCACGCGCCTCAACCCCGAGCGCGGCCAAGCAGGAGACGCCACCGGCCTGGTCGCAGGGCCGAGTACCTCCGGGCGCCGCCGTCTCCACAGTGCCCTTTACCTTTAGAGCACCACCGGCCTGGTCGCAAGGCCTGGTGAATCCGGGCGCCGCTACTACCACCGCGCCCTCAACCCACAAAGTCCTACCCTTGGGTGAAGACCTGTTCGCCCAGCACACTTGCCCGGATGGGCAGCCCTTTGAGTGGCCACCGGAGTACCTCCATCCCCGACTCCGGAAGGAAAGGCCTCTGTGTGAGCCTCTGATTCCGGCTCCGGCGCCCGCCAAGATCACTCCGCTCCCGTTGGAGGAGGCCCAATTCGAATGGGACCCCACTGGAGAAAACCTCATCGGCTTCACCCAAGAGACCCGGGTGGCCGCAGCCCAGCGAGCAGAGTGCTGCCAGCAACAGCTGGAGGTCTTCGACCGGGAACGGCGAGAGAGGCGGGTCCGCGAGGAGCGGCTGCAAGTCCAGAGTGCGGAGCAGAAGAGCCGGACCAGACGAAACCCCCGTGCAGCCCACGGTCCCCGCGCCACCGGGACCGTAATCAAGTTTCAACTGCAGCACGGGTGGGGTTTTATCCGGGACCACAGAACCCCCGGCGACGTCTTTGTCACCCGCAGGGACGTCGAGAGCCATCTGCCGGAGGGACACAGAGGACGTGACCTTTACCTGGGTGACGAGGTCACCTTCACCCGGCATCAGTGTGCCAAAGGTCCATATGCTCTTCATGTGCACCGATTGACCGAGGAAGAGCTACAGAGCAAGAAGGATCAAGAGGACCCGGATGGGTTTGAAGGTTACCCGCAGGAAGGAGCAGGAGGACGCCGTTACTAAAGTACGGTACAGTGAAACTGTAAATAGTTACCCGTAAGGGTACAAGAACTGTTACCTGTAAAGTATAGTCCCCGTTGGGACCAGCAAACTGTTACCCGTGTGTCCCTATCCCTTAACAGGCTGAGGACTGTGAGCAGCCATCCCTTATCCCCACTGGCCGAGGACTGAGAGCGGCCATACCCTTGTATATAGTTGCGCTTCTTAAAGCGCCCCCTACTGGTTTTATAAGGAACTGTTTTTGTACTGTTGCACTTTTACCTGGTCACAAGTGCACAGTGGCCAGAAGAACAAGAACATTTTATAAGAAGAGTATTATATCAAAAAGGTCTTATAATATAAGAAGTTACCCGTAATGTTATGTTGCTGATAATGTTTATAATGTTTTATATATTCGTGTATGTTTTGAAAAATTTTGTATGTTTGCATGTTTTACTCTTTTACAGCCCGAGGACGTGCTGTGATTTACCAGGGGGGAATGTAGCACCCTGAGGACTCGGCTGCTACAGGGGTATTGCACCTCACTCCAGAGGTGTGGTATTCCACTCCCGGGTAAGGATGGAGTGTGGGACTGAGCTCAGTAGGCTGCATGCACTACATACATCCCATTTCCGGGGGACAGAACTACGGTACTCCCACCAAGTAAATGTGCAGGTACGACAGCGTCTGTCCCTGGCTGGAGTGGGAAGGGGGGTGGAACATCCTAGTAGTGTAGGGGCAGATAGGGGAGGGGCTCTGGGCATAGAGATAGGAGCCCATTGGGTGCTGGTCACCTGGGCTCACACATAGAAGGAGTATATATGGTGGGCACCATCTTAGGATAGGGTCAGTCAGTCAGTCTGAGGAGAAGCTGAAAGAGAGTTCAGCCAGGAGGGCTGACTAGGAGCTGTGGCTCCGGCTGGGCCCAGCTCCAGGGCCAGGCTTGTAGTGGAGAGGAAGAAGGAAGGCCCAGAGACGCAGAAAAAAGGGAACCCTAAGATCCCAGAATTAAGCCAAAAGGGTGAAGGGTTGGCAGAAGAGGGCACCGGATCCCAAGCTGGCGGAGGCAAAAGTAACCCTTAACCAGGAACCGGAGGTCGTGGTCAAGTTTTGCCACGACCCTCACCACATCCACCAGGAAGGTACACCAAGAGTAGGGTCAGGAAAGCCAGAGAAGGTTTTACCGTAGAAGGCCCAAGGGAACCGGACAAAGGTGGATCCCTGGTGGGGACGGCCAGGAGAAAGAGAGTGAGAGGGAAGCTCAGGACCACGCTCCGGAACTGCCTGGGGGTTAGCCGAGTCCCGCACCTGGTGAATGCAGTACGGCTCGGGTGGTCACTCCCGGCCGAAGTGACTAAAGCAACATCAGTGAGTAAAAACCCTGAAACTGCATCTCACGTCTCTGACTCTCCTTTCTGCACTACCACTACCTCCATCATCCGCACCAGCTGCCCTGAGGCCATACCCCTCCCGTTGGGGGTTATACCACCATTGCTGCACACATACTACCGGCCTCAGCGGACTGTTCTGCAGCGGCGGCCTTGTGACCGCAAATCAACGGGTGGCGTAGTCGACACAGAAACAACATCTACCAAGACTGCCATACACTTAGTTTGACACCCTGGGCACGGACCGGGTCACCGCCACAAGGACTACTACCCCCATCCAGATCCGGCTCCGGGTATCCCTTGAACATGGCCCAGGGGGCGCGTCAATGGCGCATGCCAAGATGCCTCCCTCCCTGCACCAGTCGTTACACACTTTCAAGTAGCACCATCAGCAAGCACGTCCACGTCCTTGTCCCAGCGCAGCGTTCAGTTGTCCCTACCCCAGAACACAAGCGCAAATACACAGCCAATGCCCCACAGGCCACACTACTAAATTCACACATTTCGCAAATGCTTGCACTCGAAATGTTGACTTTTAGGCTCGTGGAGACGAAAGCTTAACGCAACCTGATGGTGGCGGCCATCCCTTGGTATTCAGTCCCCTGCCTCCACTATTTCTCCCAGTGTGCCGTCCCCGCATTACATGAGCACGTGTCCCACAATATTAGACGTGCCCTCAACAACGCAATTACTGGGAAAGTTCACCTAACCACGGACATGTGGACAAGTGCTTGTGGGCAGGGACAGTACATCTCGCTAATGGCACACTGTGTTAATATAGTGGAAGCTGGGACCCAGTCGGACCTTGGGACGGAACACGTCCTCCCGACGCCAAGGATTGCAGGCCCTAGGTCAATCAGGGTTGCCCCCACATTCTACAGCTCCTGCACCTCCTCTTCTTCAGTATCCATCTCCGAAATGACCATATCAGTCAAATGCTGGAAGCACTGCAGCACTGCCTCGGCCTAATGGCAAGAGGCTGTGCTGAAGCTAATATGCTTAGCTTACAAACCACACAACGCTGGTTTGTCAGACATAGAGGAGGGTCTCAGTAAAAAAAATGTTCCCGTTATAAAGAAGCCAGTCTTCTATAGTGGTAATGCCCATGCTGTGACTGCAAGGGCTGTTTGGGAAAAACACCATTAACAATTTAAAGACACATAGAGCTGGGCCACAGTAATGACATGTTCCCATTAGAAACGAGAGGGTATGCTATATAGTTATAGGGTATGCAGTGAGTCCAACGGCTGACAAAATTTAGGAAAAACCCCAATAATAATTTAAAGACACAAAGAGGTGGGCCTCAGTAACGACATATTCCCATTAGAAAGGAGCGGGTCTCCCATACTGTTTGTCTATGCAGTAACTGCAAGAGCTTTCAAAATTTTGGAAGAACTCCAATGCCCCTTGCAAGAGATGTAGAGGTCAGAGAGCCTCCTAAAAACAATGTTCCCATTATTAGGAAGTGGGTCTCCCATAGTGTTTCCTATGCAGTGAAGCAACGGCTTCCAGAAATTTAGAGGAACTCCAATGTCCCTTGCAAGAAACGTAGAGGTGGAGAGCCTCCTAAAAATGATGTTCCCATTATTAGGAAGTGGATCTCCCATAGTGTTTGCTTATGCCTTGAATGCAAAAGCTGCCAAATATTTAGAGGCACTCCAATGCCCATTGGAAGAGACGTAGAGGTCGGAGAGCCTCCTAAAACAATGTTCCCATTATTAGGAAGTGGGTCTCAAATAGTGTTTGCCTATGCAGTGAATGCAAAAGCTGGCAAAAATTTAGAGGAACTCCAATGCCCCTTGCAAGACACGTAGAGGAGGTAATATGGTAGATATGGTGGTGAATGATATGGTGATGGAGGATGAGATGAAGGAGGAGGACAAGAGCAAATAGACAAAATCAGGAAGCGTATGTTACGCTGCTATCATTCGGTGGTGGTGAGAAGTCAGGCCTAATCCAGCCCTTATTCATTTTTATAAGAGTCAGCCTGTCAGCATTTTCAGTTGACAGGCGGATGCGCTTATCAGTTATAATTCCACCAGCGGCACTAAAAACCCGCTCTGATAAAACGCTAGCAGCAGGGCAAGCCATAACCTCTAAGGCGTAGAGAGTCAGTTCATTCCACATGTCCAACTTGGATACCCAATAATTATAAGGCACAGAGGAATCACGGAGGACGTTGGTATGGTCGGCAAGGTACTCCTTCATCATCTGCCCAAACTTTGCACTCCTCGTGAGAGCACCCCTTTCTTCAGGGTCAGTGCGAGTGGCTGAGAAAACTCTCCCAGAGCTTTGACAGTGTTCCCCTGCCTCTGCTGGATTGGAGTTGTGTCTCTCTCGCTTGGTTGTCCAGCGAACTGTGACCTCTGCCACCAGCGTTGTTAGATGGGAATTTTTTTTAATAGTTCCGCAACAAGGGCCTTCTGGTACTGCCTCATTTTTGTAGACCTGTCCGCCTCAGGAATAAGAGATATAAAGTTCTCCTTGTAGCGTGGGTCTAGAAGTGTCACCAACCAGTAATGACTGTCACCTAAAATTTTGAGAACGCGAGGGTCATGGCAGCATGACATAAAATCAGCCATGTGTGCCAGACTGCTAACAAGCAAGACTTCCGTGTCCTCACCAAGAGGATGACTGAGCATGCTCTCCTCCTCCTCCTCTCTGTCCGGCCATCCACACTGAACAAACGGTATGGCAGTTTTTTTGTTAGTACCATCTGTAGCACATGAAACTAGCTCCTGTTCTTCCTCCTCCTCTTCCTCATTGTCACCCAATCCATGTTGGGATGAGATGAGGCTGGGCTGTGTGTAATCACCCTGTATGGTTCCTTGCTCCATCTCATCGTGCTCCGCCTGCGATGCATCCTCTTTGATTGTGAGCAGAGAGCATTTCAGAAGACAGAGAAGCGGGATAGTGACGCTAATTATGGCATCAACACCGCTCATCATCTTGGTGGAGTCCTCAAAGTTTTGGAGGATGGTACATATGTCTGACATCCATGTCCACTCCTGAGGTCTTATGTGTGGAGTCTGAACTGAATACCGACGGCCTTGTTGATGCTGGTAGTCAACAACTGCCCTCTTCTGCTCACAAATTCATCCCAACATCTGCAGTGTAGAGTTCCAATGCGAGGGGACATTACACACCAGTCGGTGAGCCGGAAGCTGCAAACGCTGCTGAAGCACAGCAAGGGTGACGGAAGCTGTAGCTGACTTTCAAAAATGGGCACATAGGTGGCGTACTTTAACAAACAGATCCGGCAGCTCTGGGTAGGCTTTGAGAAAGCGCTGAACTACGAGGTTAAGCACATGGGCAAGGCATAGTACATGTGTGAGCTGGCCTCGCCTCAGAACTGCCACCAGGTTGCGGCCATTGTCACACACGACCATGCCCGGCTGTAGGTTCAGCGGTGTCAGACACAGAGCTGTCCACAACTCTTCAGCATTGTGCGGTTTGTCACCTAAGCATATTAACTTCAGCACAACCTGTTGCCGCTTGGCTGAGGCAGTGCTGCAGTGCTTCCAGCTTGTGACTGATGTGGTCATTTTGGAGATGGAGGCTGAAGAGGAGGAGGAGGCTGAGGAGGATGTGGTGCAGGAGTTGTAGACTGTAGGGGCAACCCTGATTGACCTAGGGCCCGCAATCCTCGGCGTCGGGAGCATGTGTTCCGTCCCAAGGTCCGACTGGGTCCCGGCTTTCACTATGTTTCACTATGTTTACCCACTGTGCCATCAGCGAGATGTACCGTCCCTGTCCACAAGCACTTATCCACGTGTCCGTGGTTAGGTGGACTTTCCCAATAACTGCATTGTTGAGGGAATGGCTAATATTGTGGGACACGTGCTCATGTAACACAGGGACGGCACACTGTGAAAAATAGTGGCGGCTGGAGACTGAGTACCGAGGGATGGCCGCGACCATCAGGTTGCGGAAAGCTTCTGTCTCCATGAGCCTAAAAATCAACATTTCGAGTGCAAACAGTCGCAAAATGTGGGAATTTAGTAGTGTGGCCTGTGGGGTGTTGGCTGCGTATTATTCCAAGGACTGGGGTGTGGACAGCTGAACACTGCACTGGGACGTGGACATGCTTGCTGATGGTGCTAGTTGAGAGTGTGCAACGACAGGTGCAAGGAATGGAGGCATGTTCACAATCACTATGAACAGGGGATTAGCGTGCAAGCACAACAGTGGAAGAAGCTGTGGTGTCACCTGCAGACACTGTTCCTTGACCCTGGGGTTCGGCCCACGAAGTCGGGTGCTTTGCTGTCATGTGCCTGATCATGCTGGTGGTGGTTAGGCTGCTAGTTTTGCTACCCCTGCTGATGCTGGCCTGGCAGGTGGTGCAAAGGCCTTTTTGGGGTTATCGGCAGAGTCTTTAAAAAACAACCAGACTCGTAAAGACCGAACAGTTGTACTGGCAACTTTCTTCTTGTTGGTGTTACGAGGAACAGTTGCCCGCCTTCTGTCTGCGGCCACCACACTGCTTCTTCCTGCCTGTTGTGGTGCTACGCCTCCCTCCCCCTGTGTGCTGCTGTCCTTGCTCTGCATGTCTCTCTGCCAGGTTGTTGTCAGTTACTATATCATCCACCACCTCGTCTTCCACTTCCGCACCCTGGTCCTCCTCCTTACTTTCTGGCAATTGTGTCTCATCATCATCCACCTCTTGTGACAGTTTCCCACCGTCGCCTTCGTATGACCGTGGCTGCTGAAATATTTGGGCATCGCTACATGTGACATCCTCTTGCCTCGCTTCAAATGGACTGGGCAAAAAACCCGAATATATAAATGGAAAAGTGAAATGCTCATCGGAGTGTCCAAGTGTGGGATCAGTTGTCTCCGGGCACTCGGCATGGTGGGAGGAAGGAGGATCAGGGTGAGGAATATGCGGTCAAGACTCACGGCTACTGAGACCTGACCGTATGGAAGAAAGGGTGAGGGTGGTGGTGGCTAAGTCACTGGAAGCATTATCTGCTATCCAACCAATAATGTTTTGACACTGCTCTGTGTTCAATAGTGGTGTTCTGCGGTCCCCTATTAATTGGGACAGGAAGGTCGAGCAAGAAGATGTGGGTGTTTGTTGTGGCACAATATCAGCTAGCTCACAGCCTCGGCCTCGTCCTCTGAATGCACCATCATCACCATCACGTTCACTTCCCCGTTCCTTGCCACGCGCCTTGCCCATTTAAATGGAGGACAATATTTTCAACGTTCAGTACAAAAGGCTGGATTTGAACCCGCAGTGATATGTGATACATGTGACGGAAAACCACAGTTTTAAATAGCTGGCCTGTAGGTAACTATTTTTAACAGCGACCTCATTTCAATAACTTCGCTGACACACTGCAACAAAATTTCAATGGAGGCCAGAAACAGCAGAATTTTCAGCACAATTATATATATTAGAAAAATTTTGAACAAATATTGGCACCTAATAAAAGGGATGTATATTTGAAAAAAATATTACCGCAAAAAACAAATATAACTTTCCGAAGGGGACAAACTATAAAAGGTATCTTTACCCCCAGCAACCTAAAACAAATTGGTCAGGGGGAACATCAAAAAATGGATCATAGAAAAAATATTAATATTGAAAATAAAAAAGGAGTCATCAAATGCCATATTAAAAAATGCTGCTGCTGTAAAATTATTGATCATAATGCCGATTCCATATTGTCAAATAATATGGGAGAACGAATCCAATTTACACAAAGGCTTGCCTGTGATAGCGACTTTGTAATATATGTAATTACTTGTACCTGTGGCCTTCAATACGTGGGTCGTACCACACAGACACTCAGAACACGTATCAATGGCCACAGGCACAACGCAAACATGGATTCTTGAAGCACAGTCTATCTAGACATTTATGCTTTAAACATAATAAAAAATTTCATATAATTGTGACACCAGTCAAACAAATACCAGCTGATTGCTCAAATCGTGTGGAAAGATTGAACCGAAAAGAATCCTTTTGGATATTTAGACTAGGGATGCTGTACCCTGATGGGCTGAATGATATTGTATTAGGTGTATAAGAAAATATGCAAAGGTTATTCTGAAATAAAAGTCTTATATTTATATACAGTACAGACCAAAAGTTTGGACACACCTTCTCATTTAAAGATTTTTCTGTATTTTCATGACTATGAAAATTGTACATTCACACTGAAGGCATCAAAACTATGAATTAACACATGTGGAATTATATACTTAACAAAAAAGTGTGAAACAACTGAAAATATGTCTTATATTCTAGGTTCTTCAAAGTAGCCACCTTTTGCTTTGATGACTGCTTTGCACACTCTTGGCATTTTCTTGATGAGCTTCAAGAGGTAGTCACCGGAAATAGTTTTCACTTCACAGGTGTGCCCTGTCAGGTTTAATAAGTGGGATTTCTTGCCTTATAAATGGGGTTGGGACCATCAGTTGTGTTGTGCAGAAGTCAGGTGGATACACAGCTGATAGTCCTACTGAACAGACTGTTAGAATTTGTATTATGGCAAGAAAAAAGCAGCTAAGTAAAGAAAAACGAGTGGCCATCATTACTTTAAGAAATGAAGGTCAGTCAGTCCGAAAAATTGGCCAAACTTTGAAAGTGTCCCCAAGTGCAGTTGCAAAAACCATCAAGCGCTACAAAGAAACTGGCTTACATGAGGACCGCCCCAGGAAAGGAAGACCAAGAGTCAACTCTGCTTCTGAGGATAAGTTTATCCGAGTCACCAGCCTCAGAAATCGCAGGTTAACAGCAGCTCAGATTAGAGACCAGGTCAATGCCACACAGAGTTCTAGCAGCAGACACATCTCTTCAACAGCTGTTAAGAGGAGACTTTGTGCAGCAGGCCTTCATGGTAAAATAGCTGCTAGGAAACCACTGCTAAGTAGTGTTGAGCCACCCTCATAGTGTTCGAGTTCGGTTCGGTTAGTCGAACACCCTTGTGTTCGCCGAACTGTTCGTCGAACTGTTCGTCGAACACCTTCGAACACCGTTAAAACCAATGGCAGGCAAACAAAAACACATAGAAACACATAGAAAACACCTTCAAAGGTGTCCAAAAGCTGACAAACTGCTCAGAAGACATAACTAACACATGGAAAAGTGCCAAGTACATATAGTCATGCGAAAAGAAAAGAGGTGGAGGAGTAAAAGGAGGGGGAGACACAGATATAGGCATGTCATGCCCTTATAAAATCCAAAAAGTGAGAAGCCGACACGGCCAGTCCGTTCCTGCCCATGCCACCTCCGTTTGTGCCAGAGCCGCGGTGGACCCTGATGGCCAGCCCCCCTCTCCCAATACTGGTGCCTGTCCGCTGGTGGGTCGAGCGAGCCCCCCTGTGGTGGAGGCAGCTCTAAGCTTTTTAATTTAAATTGTCTCTCTAATTTGAATGAATACACTTTAAATCCTTTTACAAGGATCTATTGAAGGGCAAGTCTCATGCCAGCAGCCACGTAATTCCAGCTCCAGTAGCGTCCACTAAAGCTGCTGCAGTTAAAAAGCTTTTATAAGGATCGAGCTCGGCTGTCCACCGCAAGGAGTCCTACCGCCAGTCCCAGCCCCTATGCCTTGGGGTGCCTCCTGATGCTCTTCACTGAGTATCCTGTGGTCCCGAAGCATTTCCTTTGAAAAAATTAAGTGTCCAAACTACAGGCGGTGTAGCTTGCTTAACAGCCGGGATAATCCGCTGACTAGCAGACACTGCTACTAGGCACAAAGTATTTCCTGGGCTAGATGCAGTTAAAAATTTGTAATTAGATACTCTCGTTGGATGCTGAGAAAGCATTCCATAGAGTCTCCTGGCACGCCATACATTATTCTCTTAAAAAGCTTGAGGTAGGGGTCTAGGGGACCTTTTTATAGCCAAAATCACGGCCCTGTATCGCAATGCGTCACCTAGGCTGAAGATAAATGGAACTGTAGGACCCCGAGGGCTCGGTTGCTGCAGAGGTATTGCACCTCACCCAGAGGTGTGATATCTCACTCTCAGGTAAGGATGGAGTTTGGATCAGGACCCCGACACCTGCATGCATTACACCACATTGCCGTGGGGCAGGGCGACCAATATGCCCCTGAGATAGGCACGACAATCCCTGTCCCTGGCTGGAGTGGGGGGAGGGAACACTGAGGAAGAGGAACCCTGTAGTGCAGGAGCAGGGAGGAAGCAGTTCCTGGGTGCATTGTGAAGGGAGTATAAAAGGTGGGCACCATCTTAGTTCAGTGCAGAGAAGTCTGAGCAGAAGTGACAGGGAGCAGGGGCTCTGCATGAGCTCTGCTCCAGAGGCGGGCCTAATAACAGAGGCCCAGGCCTGGAAGAGGGAGAAGGAAGGAAGAGGAGTGGAGAAGGCACCAGGAACGAGGAACGAAGGGATCCCAGGGGTGTGGACGGGTGAGTCGCCACCGCACGCCCGAATCCACCTGCGTGGAGGGGTCAGGCAAAAGGGGGAGACCGGTCCCCGAAACTAGTGGAGGCGGGAAACGACCCTCAGCTAGAAACCGGAGGCTGTGACAATTTATGTGGCGCAGCCCCTCGCTACACCCACTAGGAGGGCAGCACAAAGGGTCAGGGAAACTGGCGCCAAGTTTACCAAGAGGAGGCCCGAGGCAGCCGGACAGAAAGGTTGGTAAGAAAGGCCAGACAAAGGACACACAAAGGGGGTCCTGTGAAGCGCTCCAAAGTTATCTGGGAATTGTCTGAGCCCCTCACCTGGTGAGCACAGTACGACGTGGGCAGCCGTTACCTGCAGAAGTGGTCTGGATAATAAGAGCTGCGAGTAAAGGCCCTGCATCACTGACTCCGTGTCGTTACTAGAGATGAGCGTTGTTCGACTTGAACTGTTCGCCAATCTCAAATTCGAGCTGTTTGGGGCGGTGTTCGAGCTGTTCGGCGAACACGAACGATTTGAAAAATATTCGGCTGTTCGAGGTTATATTCGATAACTGTTCGTGCACCAAAATCATAACTAGATTTTTTCTCAGTAATGATGAAAATTAATGTTAATACGCAGTTTGAGTGTACAGCGGGGCGGGGGGAGGGGCAGGGGATGGATCTCTGCAGGAGTAATGAAGATCTCCATTTTTTTTTTCTCTTTCCCGCATTTACAGTGGGAAGGTGCAATCTGTCAGCCTATCAGCAGCGCACACACGGAGTGAAGTGCTTTTTTTCACACAAGCAAGGGCATGTGTCATTGGCAGTGTATGTCACATGTCCTTGCCCTATAAGACCCAGCCATTTTCCCCGTCGCCACATTTTTCTCAGTGCTGCAGCTGCGTGTTAGACGGCACCGCTGTTGCTGTGTGCGCTATACCTTGTTAATTTCAAGCCAATTTTCGCACAAATCTACAGATAGCTTGGGAGTAGGGAATAGTTGTGATTGCAGTCCTTTTAAGGACTAGGTTACAGCATTTCCTACGACTTTTATCAGGCAGGTCTGTGCTCTTAAATAGATAGGTTGTGGGAGTAAAGACTAATTGTAATTGCAGTCCTTTTCAGGACTAAGTTACATCAGTTAGTATCAGTATTTGCCAGGCAGGTCTGTGCCAGTGCTGTGCAAGTTTTTTTCACAGCATTTGGCTAAATCTAGCAATGCTAATCTTTTTTGGCCTATTGCAGAGTGTGTTAGTCAGTGGAGTAACTATCTGTATAGCAAGCTACACCAACTGTGTATAGAATACCAATTTTTTTACTGCACCTAGTGAAGTAAAACCTTTTGGGCATAGCATCATTCTATTAGTCCATCTATACTGACCTCCATAAGGTTGCAAATTGAATATAATTTTTTTCTGCATCTAGCTCTGAAAAAATTTTTGGCCTTCTAGCTGTGTGTGGGACTTGTTCTATTAGTCCATCTATACTGACCTCCATCAGGTTGCAAACTGAATATAATTTTTTTCTGCATCTACCTCTGAAAAAATATTTGGGCTTCTAGCTGTGTGTGGGACTTGTTCTATTAGTCCATCTATACTGACCTCCATCAGGTTGCAAATTCAAAATAATTTTTTGTCTGCATCTAGCTCTGAAAAAATATTTGGCCTTCTAGCAGTGTGTGGGACTTGTTCTATTAGTCCATCTATACTGACCTCCATCAGGTTGCAAATTTAAAATAATTTTTATTTGCATCTAGCTCTGAAAAAATATTTGGTCTTCTAGCAGTGTGTGGGACTTGTTCTATTAGTCCATCTATACTGACCTCCATCAGGTTGCAAACTGAATATAATTTTTTTCTGCATCTACCTCTGAAAAAATATTTCGGCTTCTAGCTGTGTGTGGGACTTGTTCTATTAGTCCATCTATGCTGACCTCCATCAGGTTGCAAATTGAATATAATATTTTTCTGCATCTAGCTCTGAAAAAATATTTGGCCTTCTAGCAGTTTGTGGGGCTTGTTCTATTAGTCCATCTATACTGACCTCCATCAGGTTGCAAATTCAAAATAATTTTTAGTCTGCATCTAGCTCTGAAAAAATATTTGGCCTTCTAGCAGTGTGTGGGACTTGTTCTATTAGTCCATCTATACTGACCTCCATCAGGTTGCAAATTAAAAATAATTTTTATCTGCATCTAGCTCTGAAAAAATATTTGGCCTTCTAGCAGTGTGCGGGACTTGTTCTATTAGTCCATCTATACTGACCTACATCAGGTTGCAAATTAAAAATAATTTTTATCTGAATCTAGCTCTGAAAAAATATTTGGCCTTCTAGCAGTGTGTGGAACTTGTTCTATTAGTCCATCTATACTGACCTCCATCAGGTTGCAAACTGAATATAATTTTTTTCTGCATCTACCTCTGACAAAATATTTGGGCTTCTAGCTGTGTGTGGGACTTGTTCTATTAGTCCATCTATACTGACCTCCATCAGGTTGCAAATTGAATATAATTTTTTTCTGCATCTAGCTCTGAAAAAATATTTGGCCTTCTAGCAGTGTGTGGGACTTGTTCTATTAGTCCATCTATACTGACCTCCATCAGGTTGCAAATTAAAAATAATTTTTATCTGCATCTAGCTCTGAAAAAATATTTGGCCTTCTAGCAGTGTGTGGGACTTGTTCTATTAGTCCATCTATACTGACCTCCATCAGGTTGCAAATTAAAAATAATTTTTATCTGCATCTAGCTCTGAAAAAATATTTGGCCTTCTAGCAGTGTGTGGGACTTGTTCTATTAGTCCATCTATACTGACCTCCATCAGGTTGCAAATTGAATTTATTTTTTTTCTGCATCTAGCTCTGAAAAAATATTTGGCCTTCTAGCAGTGTGTGGGACTTGTTCTATTAGTCCATCTATACTGTCCTCCATCAGGTTGCAAATTCAAAATAACTTTTATCTGCATCTAGCTCTGAAAAAATATTTGGCCTTCTAGCAGTGTGTGGGACTTGTTCTATTAGTCCATCTATACTGACCTCCATCAGGTTGCAAATTAAAAATAATTTTTTGTCTGCATCTAGCTCTGAAAAAATATTTGCCCTTCTAGCAGTGTGTGGGACTTGTTCTATTAGTCCATCTATACTGACCTCCATCAGGTTGCAAATTCAAAATAATTTTTTGTCTGCATCTAGCTCTGAAAAAATATTTGGCCTTCTAGCAGTGTGTGGGACTTGTTCTATTAGTCCATCTATACTGACCTCCATCAGGTTGCAAATACAAAATAATTTTTATCTGCATCTAGCTTTGAAAAAATATTTGGCCTTCTAGCAGTGTGTGGGACTTGTTCTATTAGTCCATCTATACTGACCTCCATCAGGTT
Source organism: Phyllobates terribilis (assembly GCF_046119375.1). Lineage (NCBI taxonomy): Eukaryota > Metazoa > Chordata > Amphibia > Anura > Dendrobatidae > Phyllobates > Phyllobates terribilis. The sequence continues at coordinate 594,035,475 of NW_027362765.1, read as the reverse complement.
GCAAATTAAAAATAATTTTTATCTGCATCTAGCTCTGAAAAAATATTTGGCCTTCTAGCAGTGTGTGTGACTTGTTCTATTAGTCCATCTATACTGACCTCCATCAGGCTGCAAACTGAATATAATTTTTTTCTGCATCTACCTCTGAAAAAATATTTGGGCTTCTAGGAGTGTGTGGGACTCATTGTATTAGGCCATCTATACCAAGCTCCACCAGCTTTTAAATTAATAATAATTTTTAGCTGCATCTAGCCCTGAAAATAATTTTTCTTCCCAATAGTGGTAGCAATAGAAATATGGGGCGTGCTCCTGGCTTACAAAAATATACGCTTCATAACAAAAAACACCAGCCTAGCCCACTGCATTAATAAGATGGCATCATCGTCTCTCCCAGTGCTAGGCCTACTACCCAGGCTAGCATTCCTGTGCCTAAAACACAATGTATGGGTCCGCGCTAGCCACTATGCTGAGGGGTCTAAAGCTGCTGCTAACGCTTTATAACAATTCAATTGGCAGATTTTCACAGAGCTCTTCCACAACGCCCACCCATCGGGCAACAGTTGCCCACCTTCCCTATGGGATCTAGTGGCGAATAGTTGATGCCATTAATCAGAGCGTCAGTTGCCCCGTCGGTAAGGCATGGGAAGAGTGGACACGACTAGTAGCAGGCAGACGGGTTGACCAATGTGAACAAGCCAGATCACAAGTCACCATAGTATTTCTCCACCAGCTAATGATGAGGGGCATATCAGGGGCGTCAGCGCAGTGGTGTCTGACCGGAGTAGCATTTCACTTCCAACTACTGAATTGGGGAGATGGGACAAAGATTCATCATCAGATGATCCATAAAAGGGTGGAAAAGGGGTCAGCCAAGTCAGGAGTGTAGACGTCCCGTCCCGTGTCACTGAAACTGATTTCTCACATCATATCCCTAACACCATTAACATGACACTCACAATTTGAAGCAACACTACTGTCTACTGCATTTGTGATCGCCTACTTCGGGGCGCTATGCATAAGCGAATTAGTCCCTCAATCCAAAATTACCACCAGTGGAGGCTTATTACACCAGGACGTAGTCATAGCCAATAATGCAATACGTCTACGCATACACAAATCGAAAATGGTTCCAGCGGGCAGGGGCACTTGGGTACATCTACAACCCACAAACGGTACACTGAGTCGGGTAACAATAGTAAAAACATATCTAACCACCAGATCACAAAGTAATTTCTTCCTATCACACATTGATGGAACGCCATTATCAAGATACCAGTTCCAAGCTATATTTAATAAATGCATAACATCGGCAGGGAACCACCCCAAAGATTACGGGACACACTCATTCCGCATAGGCGCGGCCACGGAAGAAGCAAGAACAGGACTGTCAGAAACGGAAGTTCAGAGGATAGGGAGATGACGATCGACGTGTTTGGCAAGATACATAAGACCGGACTTGTTATCCTAACGTGGTTTGTTTCTTTTACAGGTGACGCTAAGCCAACAGTGTGGGTGATAGGCCACTCATATATATATTGGGCAGAAAAAAGGGCGAAAGTCCGCCCAGGAGGGAGGAAATTAGAGTTTCAATAATGAAACTAGACACTGAGCGCATCAGAGAATTTTTCACAAAACTAGCTATAGTATGGTCAGAGATTGTGCCGATAGCGGTATGGCAAGGTGCGCGAGACATCACGGCCATCGAACGGACAAGGCGGGTAATAAATATTCGGATGGCAAAATTTAGATGAGACAGAGGCGGTGTAGTGGTACGACACCGACTACTGGAAGGAGATAAAGCAGGCCTCATACGGCCCGACGGTGTTCACTTAATGGATATTGGACTGGACATATTCCTGTCAGGACTCCAGGACGGAGTGGAACAAGCGTTAAGAGTGATGGGTGGGGGTCAGAGTCCTGCATACGAGTACGCAGGATCCTCCGTGGCCTGGAAATAGAAAGGACATGTTGGAGAGTTACACTTGTTGGCCAAGTTGCCGGAGTGGAGACCCAGGGCATGCTGCAACAAGCTGAATTATTTTAGAAATAAAATGCCTTTCTAATGGAATGAGTATAAAGAGTTAATAAAGCTGTGACCGATCCTCACCCATCCAGTTGTAAGAGTTACATTATTGTATTGTCAAGGAAAGGGGGGCGGTAGGGGGGCTGAGCGTCTGGGTTTGGTTGGGGGTCCCCACAGTCTGCCTAGGCTAGATGCATTTAAAAATTCTTATTAGATACACAGGCGGTGCAGCTTGCTTCGCAGCTGGGCTACTACGCCCAAAGTATTGCCTAGGCTAGATGCAGTTAAAAATTCTACGCTGACTAGCAGACACTGAAGATTTGGAGCAGACCTCTGAGTAAACAGCTCTTCAGACTCAACCATCTGTGTTACCCCAAGCCATAGTGTATGTAGTTTCTTACAGTTAAAAGGGGGCTGAGCGACCCAACCCACCTGGAATTGACGATGCCAACGTCACGTAAGACACAGCAAGGGGACTCCAAAAAGAGTCTCAATTTTTTCCCAAAATTGTGGCACAGACACCACTTAACCCTAGAATGCATACCTGGGGCCTCGCAGTCCCGCCCTGTTAATTGTTTTCTATTTTCTGCAAGATTACTTTAGTTAGAATTTTGAAACTCTAGGTATTCTTCATGTATATAGTTGTTTGTCATTTGAGTTTGAGTTTATCCATGTTATTTGCACACGGGCCTAAAAGGCCCCAGGTATATGAAAGTGTAGATTTTTATGGTCATGCGTTCTAGGGTTAAGTGGCATCAATTGCCCCACAGTTGCTTAAAACGGTTGGAGAGGTGATATTACCAATCCTCAAGCTTATAGTCTCCCAAGGATAACACAGGGTTAGAAAAGTCCTTGCGAATCCATGATTTGTTCATCTTTATGAACGTGAGTCTGTCTACATTCTCAGTGGACAGCCGCGTGCGCTTATCTGTCAGCACACCATCAGCAGCGCTGAACACACGTTCAGAGAGAATGCTGGCTGCAGGGCATGACAAGATCTCCAAGGCGTGAGTGGCGAGCTCCGGCCATTTTTCCAGATTGGAATACCAAAATGAGCAAGAGTCCAGTGACACAGTCATGGCTTCGATGTTCACTTGGATATACTCCTGCACCATCCTCTCTAGGCATTGACTATGTGTCAGACTTCTTGTCTCCTGTGGCCTTGCAAAGGATGGTCTAAAAAAGTGGTGAAACGATTCCACAAAATTGCTGTTACCAGCAGATACTGTGTTATTGTTACGGTTTGAGTGATGAAGACTCGACAGTAGTGTTGAGCCACCCCCGTAGTGTTCGAGTTCGGTTCGGTTCGTCGAACACCCGTGTGTTCGCCGAACTGTTCGTCGAACTGTTCGTTGAACACCGTTAAAACCAATGGCAGGCAAACAAAAACACATAGAAACACATAGAAAACACCTTCAAAGGTGTCCAAAAGCTGACAAACTGCTCAGAAGACACAACTAACACATGGAAAAGTGACAAGTACATATAGTCATGAGAAAAGAAAAAAGGTGGAGGAGTAAAAGGAGGGGGAGACACAGATATAGGCATGTCATGCCCTTCTAAAATCCAAAAAGTGAGAAGCCGACACGTTCAGTCCGCTCCTGCCCGTGCCACCTCCGTGTCGCCGGGTTTGTGCCAGAGCCGCGGTGAACCCTGACGGCCAGGCCCCCTCTCCCAATACTGGTGCCTGTCCGCTGGTGGGTCGAGCGAGCCCCCCTGTGGTGGAGGCAGCTCTAAGCTTTTTAATTTAAATTGTCTCTCTAATTTGAATGAATACACTTTAAATCCATTTACAAGGATCTATGACAGCAGCCGCGTAATTCCAGCTCCAGTAGCGTCCACTAAAGCTGCTGCAGTTAAAAAGCTTTTATAAGGATCGAGCTCGGATGTCCACCGCAAGGCATCCTACTGCCAGTCCCAGCCCCTATGCCTTGGGGTGCCTCCTGATGCTCTTCACTGAGTATCCCGTGGTCCCGAAGCATTTCCTTTGAAAAAATTAAGTGTCCAAACTACAGGTGGCGTAGCTTGCTTAACAGCCGGGATAATCCGCTGACTAGCAGACACTGCTACTAGGCACAAAGTATTTCCTGGGCTAGATGCAGTTAAAAATTTGTAATTAGATACTCTCGTTGGATGCTGAGAAAGCATTCCATAGAGTCTCCTGGCACGCCATATATGATTCTCTTAAAAAGCTTGGGGTAGGGGTCTAGGGGACCCTTTTATAGCCAAAATCAAGGCCCTGTATCGCAATACGTCACCTAGGCTGAAGATAAATGGAACTGTAGCACCCTGAGGGCTCGGTTGCTACAGAGGTATTGCACCTCACCCAGAGGTGTGATATCTCACTCTCAGGTAAGGATGGAGTGTGGATCAGGACCCGACACCTGCATGCATTACACCACATTGCCGTGGGGCAGGGCGACCAATATGCCCCTGAGATGGGCACGACAGTCCCTGTCCCTGGCTGGAGTGGGGGGAGGGAACACTGAGGAAGGGGAACCCTGTAGTGCAGGAGCAGGGAGGAAGCAGTTCCTGGGTGCATTGAGAAGGGAGTATAAAAGGTGGGCACCATCTTAGTTCAGTGCAGAGAAGTCTGAGCAGAAGTGGCAGGGAGCAGGGGCTCTGCATGAGCTCTGCTCCGGAGGCGGGCCTAGTAACAGAGGCCCAGGCCTGGAAGAGGGAGAAGGAAGGAAGAGGAGTGGAGAAGGCTCCAGGAACGAGGAACGAAGGGATCCCAGGGGTGCAGACGGGCGAGTCGCCACCGCACGCCCGAATCCACCTGCATGGAGGGGTCAGGCCAAAGGGGGAGACCGGACCCCGAAACTAGTGAAGGCAGGAAACGACCCTCAGCTAGAAACCGGAGGCTGTGACATTTTATGTGGCGCAGCCCCTCGCTACACCCGCTAGGAGGGCAGCACATAGGGTCAGGGAAACTGGCGCCAAGTTTACCAAGAGGAGGCCCGAGGCAGCCGGACACAAGGGTTGGTAAGAACGGCCAGACAAAGGACACACAAAGGGGTTCCTGTGAAGCGCTCCAAAGTTATCTGGGAGTTGTCTGAGCCCCTCACCTGGTGAGCACAGTACGACATTGGCAGCCGTTACCTGCAGACGTGGTCTGGATAATAAGAACTGTGAGTAAAGGCCCTGGACTGCATCACTGACTCCGTGTCGTTACTGCTGCTGCCCTGCACCATCACCCCCATCCTCCGCATACACTGCCCTGAGGCTATACTCCTCCCGTGGGGAGTTATGCTACGCTCTGCTGCACCCACAACACCAGCCTCAGCGGTCTGCCCTGCAGCGGCGGTTCACTCTGACCGCAATCCATGGGTGGCGTAGTCGGACATTTAAACATCAAAACCACATAAATAGTTCCGCCACTGGTTTGACCGCCCTGAGCCACGGAACCGGGTAGCCGCCACGAAGACTACAACCACCAGCATCCACCAAAAAGGGTCCGGCTCCGGGTGTCCCAAGGCCCAGGGGGTGCATCAGAACATTTTCATCACCTTTCACAATCACCAATGGGACAAGGCAGGGATGTCCTCTGTCCCCTCTCTTATACATCCTAGTGACGGAGCACCTGCTCTCATCAATTCGCTATAACCCCAATATTAGGTGGATTGAGGTGGGAGGCACCGAGTACAAGTGCTCTCTATTTGCTGATGATGTACTAGTATATATCACTCAATCACATATATCCATCCATGCTGTTATGTCTGAAATAGATCACTTTGTTACATGGTCAAATTTTAAAATCAATGCAGCGAAGTCTGAGGCCCTCGATGTCTCCCTCCCCAAATCCATATAGGATTCCATCCAGTCCAACTTTCCCTTTGCCTGGCCCTCACAGGGTATCAAATACTTAGGAATTCCTATTCATAGAGACCTCTCCCATCTATGTTATCTTAATTTTGCGACGTTATTGAACAACTCCATACAGACCACGGTTGGCAAGTTAGAACTGTAAGATTCACTACGTGAACCACTGGTGTTTTGTGGAAAAGCACATGTACACTGTGTTCCAAATTATTATGCAAAAAGTGTTTAGGAGTGTTAAGGGAAGAATTTGTTTGTTTGTCAGTTAAACTCATTGATGGTGATGTGTGTCAGGGCTCTTTATATCACTGTAAGCAATTGCAGACACCTGTGCTAATTAGTTTGGCAGGTGTGTCCAATGAAAGGCAAGACTACTTAAGAAGGCTGTCTCACATTATTAAGCAGCCTACATTTTCTGCCAAAATGGGAAAGAAAAAGGGTGTGTCGGCTGCTGAGAAGCAACAAATTGTGGAGTGTTTAGGTCAAGGCATGACTACAATCAACATTGTGCGATGATCAGGATGAAGTGTCTTGGCAATCAAGAAGTATGTAGCTGATTCACAGTACACACGTGTGTGTGCTGATAAGGGCAAATTGAGGACTCTTTCCTACAGGCAATTACGTCAGGTTAAAAGAGCAGCGGCAAAAAAGCCTTGTCATAGCAGCAGACAAGTTTTTGAAGCTGCTGGTGCCTAAAACGTCCCCCGAACAACAAGATGCAGGGTCCTTCAGAGGTTTGCAGCTGTGCATATGCCATCCTGTTGACCTCCTCTATCCACATCACACAAGCAGAAACGGCTCGAGTGGGCCAAACATTACATGAAGACTGATTTCAAAACTGTTTTGTTCACGGATGAGTGCCGTGCAGCGCTCGATGGTCCAGATGGATGGAGTGGAGGATGGCTGGTTGATGGACACCCCACGCAAACACGGCTACAGCGCCAACAAGGAGGAGGTGGAGTAATGTTTTGGGCTGGAATCATGGGGAGAGAGATTGTTGGCCCCTTTAGGATCCCTGAAGGCGCTAAAGATGAACTCCATAATGTATGTGGATTTTCTCAAACAGCACTTCCTGCCATGGTTCAAGAAGAAGAACCATGTATTTCACAGCAAGATCATTTTTTTGCATGATAATGCACCATCTCATGCTGCACATAAAACATCTGCATCTCTGGCTGATATGGGCATAAAAGGGGACAAACTTATGGTGTGACCCTCATGCTCCCCTGACCTCTACCCCATTCAGAACCTCTGGAGCATCATCAAAAGGAGTGTCTATGATGGTGGGAGGCAGTTCACATCTAAGCAACAGCTCTGGGAGGGTATTCTGTCCTCATGCAAAACAACTGAAGCAGAAACCATCCAAAACCTGACAAATTCAATGGACGAGAGAGTTCAGAAGCTCCTTTCGAACAAGGGGTCCTATGTGAAAATGTAACATCACCTAGAATAAAGTTTTGAGTTGAAAACTGTTTGATTTCAGTTTCTAATAACCTGCTAATGCTTATAATTTAAAAAATGACCATTTTTTTGGTCTTTATTAAAATGAAAAGGTTGATCGAAAAGTTTGGGGGATCTAAGAGTGTGGCAACTCAGTAGTCAGGATTACTTCGAATTCTGACAATATGATGGTCATGTTGCAGGTAGTGCAGCAAGAAGGCACTTATGTGTCTTGAGCATCTCGGAGCCCCAAAATTATTTTCTGGGCTAGATGCAGCTACAAATTATTATTAATTTTAAATCTGGTGGAGCTTAGTATAGATTGGCTAATAGGATCAGTGCTGCACACTGCTACAAAGCCCAAATTATTTTCCAGTCAAGATACAGATAAACATGATTAGTAATTTGAAAGCTTAAAACGGTTGGTAGGGTGATTTTAACCAATCATCAAGCTTTTACTCTCCCCAAGATGACACAGGGGTAGAAAAGTCGTTTCGGATCCATGATTTGTTCATCTTTATGAACGTGAGTCTGTCTACATTATCAGTGGAGAGCCGCGTGCGCTTATCTGTCAGCACACCACCAGTAGCGCTGAACACACGTTCAGACAGAACGCTGGCTGCGGGGCATGACAAGATCTCCAAGGCGTAAGTGGCTAGCTCCGGCCATTTATCCAGATTGGAAGCCCAAAAAGAGCAAGGGTCCAGTGACACAGTCATGGCTTCAATGTTTACTTGGAGATACTCCTGTACCATCGTCTCTAGGCGTTGACTATGTGTCAGACTTCTTGTCTCCTGTGGCCTTGCAAAGGATGGGCTAAAAAAGTGGTGAAATGATTCCGCAAAATTGATGTTACCAGCAGATACTGTGGTTCTGTTACGGTTTGAGTGCTGAACACTTGACGGTCCCACGGTTAACAAGTTGGAACTGGGAGATTCACTACGTGCACCACTGGTGTTTTGTGGAAAAGCACATGTAAGATTCTGCAACATTCTCTGCTGATACTCCTGCATGCGTGCATCCCTTTCTATGGCAGGAATAATTTCTGCAAATTTACTTTTGTACCGGGGATCTAACAGTGTGGCAACCCAGTAGTCAGGATTATTTCTAATTCTCACAATTCGAGGGTCATGTTGCAGGTAGTGCAGCAAGAAGGCACTCATGTGTGTTGCGCATCCAGGAGCACCAAGTCCCTGTTGTGTTGGTGGCGAGGTAACAATCATGCTTCCTTCCTCTGTCCTCTCCCCCCAACCTCGCACAACAGAAATGTGATCAAGGTCTCCCTCATCTGATGAGTCTTCCATCAGTTCGTCCTCCACTTCTTCCTGGGCTCCTGCACCTTCCTCACTAGTTTGGCTGCTACCATGCGCCCTGGTAAAACCATCTCCCCCACCCTCACATGTCTGCCGCCTTGGTGCTGCCGACCGTCTGCACCTTGCAGATGTTAGCCCTTCCGCATACAACTCCTCCTCCTCTACTTCCTCCACCTCCTCTTGTGCCACCACCTGACTCCGAATTCTGTTTAACATGTGCTCCAGCATGTAAATCACCGGAATAGTCATGCTGATAATGGCATCGTCAGCACTAAACATCTTCGTCGCCATTTCAAAACTGTGCAGAAGGGTGCATAGGTCCCTGATCTGAGACTACTCCTCCAGCGTGATTTGCCCCACCTCCGGATCTCGTTGGCCCAGGCTATACGTCAGAACGTATTGCACCAGGGCTTGTCGGTGCTGCCACAGTCGCTGCAACATGTGCAGAGTTGAATTCCACCGGGTAGGCACATCGCATTTTAGCCAGTGAAGTGGCAGGCCCAACGACTTCTGTAGAGACGTAAGTCGCTGAGCTGCGGGATGCGAAAGGCGGAAGTGAGCACACAGCGACCGTGCCCTCTGCAGAAGGACATCTAGTCTGGGATAGTGGGCTAAAAATTGCTGGACAACCAGGTTCAACACGTGAGCCATACAAGGCACGTGTGTGACATTGCCCCGGCGAAGGGCCGCACCCAGGTTTGCAGCATTGTCGCACATGGCCTTCCCTGGTTTCAGGTCCAGTGGAGACAACCATTCATGAAATTGGTTCTCCAGAGCTGACCACAAGTCCTCAGCTGTGTGACTCACATTTCCCAGACATTTCAAAGTAAACACCGATGCCGTTGAGCCCTGCTGCCAGCATAGTAAGGAGGTGTGCTGGATTCCTTCTGCGCAGTTAGAAAGCAGGTGGCATTACCAGACAGGCTTTGGGTGCAGGTGGAGGACCGAGAGGAGGTTGAGGAGGCAGAAGCAGTGGAGGAACTTCGAGATAAAGAGGATTGACGCAAAACTCGTGGGGACGGTAAGACTTGGACAGCAGCCCCTTGTCCTGCTGTCACCATAGTTACCCAGTGCCCAGTCAGCGACATGTAACGCCCATGTCCATGCCTACTCGTCCAAGTGTCTGTGGTGAAATGCACCCTGTCACACACAGAGTTTCTCAAAGAAGCGGTGATGTTGTGTGCGACATGCTGGTGGAGCGCAGGCACACCTTTCTTTGAGAATTAGTGCCGACTGGGCATCTGGTACTGGAGCACTGCAACGGACATAAGGTCTCGAAAATCCACTGTGTCCTCCAGGCGGAAAGGCAGCATTTCTGTAGCCAACAGCTTGCAGATGGTGAAATTCAACCTCTTAGCTTTCTCATGGCTAGGAGGAAATGGTCTTTTACTTTTCCACATCTGAGGGACTGAGGGCTGGCTGTTGTGCTTTGACGGGGTTGAGTAGGGTGTCCCCGGCAAACTGCCGATCTGTGAGGAAGATGCAGGTGGACATGTTATGTTGCCTTGATCCAAAGGTGGTGCTCTCGATGTCAGAGAGCGCTCAACACCAGCAGGTGTTTCCACTTCCCAATAAACTGACACCTGCCAATCACACTGGCTGTTGCAGGTAAAGAGGTGGCAGGTCTGCGTCCAAAAACATGTGTGACTGCTGTCCTCCCAGTCACAGAGGATGAAGAGGCCGCGGATGCACAAGATGGGGAAGACGGTGGTTGGCCCAGCCTGCTAGGCCGCATTGTAGCACAATGAGCTTCCCACTGCAACTTATGCTTCATATCCATGAGACGGTACATACATGAAGTACTCAAACTATGGATTTTTTGGCCTCTACTTAGCTTTTGGTGACAAATATTACAGATAACACAAGTTGGGTCATCCTTATCGATCTGAATAAATGCCCAGGCTATGCAAGGCTTAGAGCCCATGCAACCTGAAGAGCCACTACGACTTGTGGTCAGAGGAAGAGTTGTGGTTGAGGATGCAATTGTTGACGTGCTTCCAGTACTCCGTCTCTGTCTAGGAAGGTACAACCTAACCTCGTCGTCAATAGCATCTGTGACGCCCCGCTGTGCTTGGTATCACAGATCCTAGAAGAGTGTATTGATGGAATCCTCCACAAGAGGCCCCCCATAAACATTCACTCATCTCCACCTTCCACCTCAGACCAGCAGAGGGAGCCCATTAGGGATATAAATAGGGAAGGTGGAGCTAGGCAGTTCAGTTCCTCTGAAGAGTTCCAAAAGTAGAGAAGCCTAAGAGAGGTCAGTCTGCAGTGGAGCTCAGTCTAGTCTAGAGAACTCAGTTAATAGTTCAGCAGTGGAGCACGAGGCTCCTGCTAGCTAGATTCAGGGAGCCCAGATAGAGCTTAAGGTGTGCCGGCGCCATAAGATCGGTGAAGCACGGCAAGCTGCCGTTAGTGTGTATAGCCTAGTGAGGGCCCGAGTAGGCCGAAGGCGAGTGGCGAGTTAGTACATAAGGGCAGAGGAGCTTAACCAGCTCACCCCGAAGCATTTACCGGACACCGGATCCGAGCTTACCGGGATCTCTATGACCCAGTAAGGCATAACCGGAATCCCTGGAGAACTACAAGTCCCAGGATCGCTAAGGTGCTGATACGTAACAGAGCCAGGAGACGCTTAGGCCCCGCATACTGGGAGCGTGAACTCCAAGAGAAGGCCCTACCACAAGGTCAGCCAGCGCAGGACAGAGACAAAGTTAGGCCTAGCTCCAGGCAGGTCAGAAACTTACTGCGCAGAGGCAAGAAACAGGAGGCCCTACACCCGCTCATTGGGGAGGATCCTGATATGCACCCTTCACCCTACAGTGCTCCGGGATGTGCCTGAATTTCCTCCAGTAAAAGGTACTGAAGTGACTACCGTGTCCGTTCCCGTTCTTGATCTGACCCAGCTGGGTCTCGCCTGTCCTGCATTCCCCCTGCATACGCTTTTCTGAGACCCAGCTCCACCTGTGGGGAGCTATACCACCGAGCTGCCTTATCACGGGCCTCAGTGGACTGCTGCAGCGCTGGTGCTTCTCACCAGATACCACAGGTGGCACCACGAACTCTTATAAAATTAACAATTATCCACCCTTTTAAAGAGTGACCCCAGGGTACGGGCCAGGGAGCCGACCACCGCGACATCCCCAAGGCCAGGCAAAGGCCTGGGTGACCTCATCGACTTGCTGACTGTGGGTTGACAGTAAGTGGGATCTCCAACCTTGTCATCATCACCCTGTGTGTTATCATACCCGTCGTCCTCAAAGCCAACCTCTTTCTGCCCTGACCGAAAAGTCAAGTTGTCGCTTCAATCAGGTATTTGAGTCTCATCATCGTCTTCATCATTGTCTCCACCAACAGGAGTTACAGTTTGGGAACGAGGGTCTACATTATGCTCAGAACCTTCTTCATCTGGTCGTGGATCCGACTTATAAAGATTCTGGGCATCAGTGCAGATCATTTCCTCATCTGGATTAACAGAAGCTCTGGAGCAGACCTCCGTTTCCCAGGCTATAGATGGAGTAAACAGCTCTGCAGACTCAACCATCTGTGTTACCCCATACTCAGACGGGCAGCTGGAGACTTGGGAGCTGTGAGGAAGCAAGTGTGATTGGGGTGACACCTCTGAGGACTGGAGTATTTGTGATGTTGAAATTGAGGTGGAGGAGAGCCCACTTGAAGGAGCACTTGATATCCGCTGAAGCACCTGCTGTTTTTGTGCCTCATCTGGAATTTGTAGAGATGGGCGTGTCCGTAACAAAGGGATCATTGTCCACGAAAAGAAGTCGACATGTTAGTTTGGCTGGAAGATGGTCTTTCTTCTGCAGATGATACCCCCCCCACCGCGGGGGGGCTCGACCCACCAACGGACAGGCACCAGTATTGGGAGAGGGGGGCTGGCCGTCAGGGTCCACCGCGGCTCTGGCACAAACCCGGCGACACGGAGGTGGCACGGGCAGGAACGGACTGGCCATGTCGGCTTCTCACTTTTTGGATTTTAGTAGGGCATGACATGCCTATATCTGTGTCTCCCCCTCCTTTTACTCCTCCACCTCTTTTCTTTTCGCATGACTATATGTACTTGTCACTTTTCCATGTGTTAGTTATGTCTTCTGAGCAGTTTGTCAGCTTTTGGACACCTTTGAAGGTGTTTTCTATGTGTTTCTATGTGTTTTTGTTTGCCTGCCATTGGTTTTAATGGTGTTCGAAGGTGTTCGACGAACAGTTCGACGAACAGTTCGGCGAACACAAGGGTGTTCAACGAACCGAACCGAACTCGAACACTAGTCGTTACTGCTGCTGCCCTGCAAGATTAACCCCATCCTCCGCATACACTGCCCTGAGGTTATACTCCTCCCCTGGGGAGTTATGCTACGCTCTGCTGCACCCACAACACCAGCCTCAGCGGTCTGCCCTGCAGCGGCAGTTCACTCTGACCGCAATCCACGGGTGGCGTAGTCGGACATTTAAACATCAAAACCACATAAATAGTTCCGCCACTGGTTTGACCGTCCTGAGCCACGGAACCGGGTCGCTGCCACGGAGACTACAACCACCAGCATCCACCAAAAAGGGTCCAGCTCCGGATGTCCCAAGGCCCAGGAGGCGTGTCAGAACATTTTCATCACCTTTCATAATCACCAATGGGACAAGGCAGGGATGTCCTCTGTCCGCTCTCTTATACATCCTAGTGACGGAGCAGCTGCTCTCATCAATTCGCCATAACCCCAATATTAGGTGGATTGAGGTGGGAGGCACCGAGTACAAGTGCTCTGCATTTGCTGATGATGTCAATCACATATATCCATCAGCAGGCTGTTATGGCTGAAATAGATCACTTTGTTACATGGTCAAATTTTAAAATCAATACGGCGAAGTCTGAGGCCCTCGATGTCTTCCTCCCCATATCCATACAGGATTCCATCCAGTCCAACTTTCCCTTTGCCTGGCCCTCACAGGGCATCAAATTCTTAGGAATTCCTATTCATAGAGACCTCTCCCATCTATGTTTTCTTAATTTTGGGCCCTTTATTGAACAACTCCATACAGACCACTGTTGGCAAGTTAGAACTGTAAGATTCACTACGTGAACCACTGGTGTTTTGTGGAAAAGAACATGTACACTGTGTTCCAAATTATTATGCAAAAAGTGTTTAGGAGTGATAAGGGAAGAATTTGTTTGTTTGTCAGTTAAACTCATTGATGGTGATGTGTGTCAGGGCTCTTTATATCACTGTAAGCAATTGCAGACACCTGTGCTAATTAGTTTGGCAGGTGTGTCCAATGAACGGCAAGACTACTTAAGAAGGCTGTCCCACATTATTAAGCAGCCTACATTTTCTGCCAAAATGGGAAAGAAAAAGGATGTGTCGGCTGCTGAGAAGCAACAAATTGTGGAGTGTTTAGGTTAAGGCATGACTACAATCAACATTGTGCGATGATCAGGATGAAGTGTCTTGGCAATCAAGAAGTATGTATCTGATTCACAGTACACACGTGTGCGTGCTGATAAGGGCAAATTGAGGACTCTTTCCTACAGGCAATTACGTCAGGTTAAAAGAGCAGCGGCAAAAAAGCCTTGTCATAGCAGCAGACAAGTTTTTGAAGCTGCTGATGCCTCCAACGTCCCCGGAACAACAAGATGCAGGGTCCTTCAGAGGTTTGCAGCTATGCATACGCCATACTGTCGACCTCCTCTATCCACTGCACACAAGCAGAAACGGCTCCAGTGGGCCAAACATTACATGAAGACTGATTTCAAAACTGTTTTGTTCACGGATGAGTGCCGTGCAACGCTCGATGGTCCAGATGGATGGAGTGGAGGACGGCTGGTTGATGGACACCCCAAGCAAACACGGTTACAGTGCCAACAAGGAGGAGGTGGAGTAATGTTTTGGGCTGGAATCATGGGGAGAGAGATTGTCAGCCCCTTTAGGATCCCTGAAGGGGTAAAGATGAACTCCATAATGTATGTGGAGTTTCTCAAACAGCACTTCCTGCCATGGTTCAAGAAGAAGAACCGTGCATTCCACAGCAAGATAATTTTCATGCATGATAATGCACCGTCTCATGCTGCACATAACACATCTGCATCTCTGGCTGATATGGGCATAAAAGGGGACCAACTTATGGTGTGACCCCCATGCTCCCCTGACCTCTACCCCATTAAGAACCTCTGGAGCATCATCAAAAGGAGTGTCTATGATGGCGGGAGGCAGGTCACATCTAAGCAACAGCTCTGGGAGGGTATTCTGTCCTCATGCAAAACAATTGAAGCAGAAACCATCCAAAACCTGACAAATTCAATGGACGAGAGAGTTCAGAAGCTCCTTTCGAACAAGGGGTCCTATGTGCAATAGAATAAAGTTTTGAGTTGAAAACTGTTTGATTTCAGTTTCTAATAACGTGCTAATGCTTATAATTTCAAAAATGACCATTTTTTTGGTCTTTATTAAAATGAAAAGGTTGATCGAAGAGTGTGGGGGATCTAAGAGTGTGGCAACCCAGTAGTCAGGATTACTTCGAATTCTGACAATCTGAGGGTCATGTTGCATTTAGTGCAGCAAGAAGGCACTTATGTGTCTTGCGCATCTCAGAGCCCCAAAATTATTTTCCGGGCTAGATGCAGCTAAAAATTATTATTAATTTTAAATCTGGTGAAGCTTAGTATAGATGGCCTAATAGAATCAGTACTGCACACTGCTACAAAGCCCAAATTATTTTCCAGCCAAGATACAGATAAACATGATTAGTAATTTTAAATCTGGTGGAGCTTAGTATAGATGGCCTAATAGAATCAGTAATGCACACTGCTACAAAGCCCAAATTATTTTCCAGCCAAGATACAGATAAACATGATTAGGATGACACAGGGGTAGAAAAGTCATTTCGGATCCATGATTTGTTCATCTTTATGAACGTGAGTCTGTCTACATTATCAGTGGAGAGCCGCGTGCGCTTATCTGTAGTGTTGAGCCACCCCCGTAGTGTTCGAGTTCGGTTCGGTTCGTCGAACACCCGTGTGTTCGCCGAACTGTTCGTCGAACTGTTCGTCGAACACCTTCGAACACCGTTAAAACCAATGGCAGGCAAACAAAAACACATAGAAACACATAGAAAACACCTTCAAAGGTGTCCAAAAGCTGACAAACTGCTCAGAAGACACAACTAACACATGGAAAAGTGACAAGTACATATAGTCATGCGAAAAGAAAAGAGGTGGAGGAGTAAAAGGAGGGGGAGACACAGATATAGGCTTGTCATGCCCTTCTAAAATCCAAAAAGTGAGAAGCCGACACGGCCAGTCCGTTCCTGCCTGTGCCACCTCTGTGTCGCCGGGTTTGTGCCAGAGCCGCGGTGGACCCTGACGGCCAGCCCCCCTATCCCAATACTGGTGCCTGTCCGCCGGTGGGTCGAGGCCCCCCACGGCGGGGGGGGGGGGAGTAACATCTGCAGAAGAAAGACCATCTTCCAACCAAACTAAGATGTCGACTTCTTTTCGTGGACAATGTGATACAATCCCATTCTTACGGACACGCCCATCGCTACAAATTCTAGATGAGGCACAAAACCAGCAGGTGCTTCAACGGATATCAAGTGCTCCTTCAAGTGGGCTCTCCATCACCTCAATTTCAACATCACAAATACTCCAGTCCTCAGAGGTGTCACCCCAATCGCACTTGCTTCCTCACAGCTCCCAAGTCTCCAGCTGCTCGTCTGAGTATAGGGTAACACAGATGGCTGAGTCTGCCCAGCTGTTTACTCATACTATAGCCTGGGAAACGGAGGTCTGCTCCAGAGCTTCTGTTAATCCAGATGAGGAAATGATCTGATCCGATGCCCAGAATCTTTATAAGTTGGATCCAGGACCAGATGAAGAAGGTTCTGAGCATAATGTAGACCCTTGTTCCCAAACTGTAACTCCTGTTGGTGGAGACAATGATGAAGACGATGATGAGACTCAAATACCTGATTGGAGCGACAACTTGACTTTTCGGTCAGGGCAGGAAGAGGTTGGCTCTGAGGGCGACGGGTGTGATAACACACAGGGTGATGATGACGAGGTTGGAGATCCCACTTACTGTCAACCCACAGTCAGACAGTCGATGAGGTCAGCAGAGGAGGTGGAGGAGGATGTGACTAGCCCTGGGGATGGGGATGACTCGGTACCCGGGCATTTGCCTGGCCTTGGGGATGTCGCGGTGGTCGGCTCCCTGGCCCGTACCCTGGGGTCTCTCTTTAAAAGGGTGGATAATTGTTAATTTTATAAGAGTTCATGACGCCACCTGTGGTATCTGGTGACAATCACCAGCGCTACAGCAGTCCACTGAGGCCGGTGATAAGGCAGCTCGATGGTATAGCTCCCCACAGGAGGAGCTACGTCTCAGGGCAGCGTATGCAGGGGGAATGCAGGACAGGTGAGACCCAGCTGGATCAGAGCAAGAACGGGAACGGACACGGTAGTCACTTCAGTACCTTTTACTGGTGGAAATTCAGGCACATCCCGGAGCACTGTAGGGTGAAGGGTGCATATCAGGATCCTCCCCAATGAGCGGGTGTAGGGCTTCCTGTTTCTTGCCTCTGCGTAGTAAGTTTCTGACCTGCCTGGAGCTAGGCCTAACTTTGTCTCTGTCCTGCGCTGGCTGACCTTGTGGTAGGGCCTTCTCCTGGAGTTCACGCTCCCAGTATGCGGGGCCTAAGCGTCTCCTGGCTCTGTTACATATCAGCACCTTAGCGATCCTGGGACTTGTAGTTCTCCAGGGATTCCGGTTATGCCTTACTGGGTCATAGAGATACCGGTAAGCTCGGATCCTGTGTCCGATAAATTCTTTGGGGTGAGCTGGTTAAGCTCCTCTGCCCCTTATGTACTAACTCGCCACTCGCCTTCAGCCTACTCGGGCCCTCACTAGACTATACATACTAACGGCTGCTTGCCGCGCTTCACTGATCTTACGGCACCGGCACACCTTAAGCTCTATCTGGGCTCCCTGAATCTAGCAAGCAGGAGCCTCGTGCTCCACTGCTGAACTATTAACTGCGTTCTCTAGACTAGACTGAGCTCCACTGCAGACTGACCTCTCTTAGGCTTCTCTACTGCAGGAACTCTTCAGAGGAACTGAACTGCCTAGCTCCACCTTCCCTATTTATATCCCTAACGGGCTCCCTCTGCTGGTCTGAGGTGGAAGGTGGAGATGTGTGAATGTTTATGGGGGCCTCTTGTGGAGGATTCCATCAATGCACTCTTGTATGATCTGTGATACCAAGCGCAGCGGGGCATCACAGATGCTATTGACGACGAGGTTAGGTTGCGCCTTCCTGAACAGAGACGGAGTACTGGAAGCACGTTAACAACTGCATCCTCAACCACAACTCTGCCTCTGACCACAAGTCGTAGTGGCTCTTCAGGTCACATGGGCTCTAAGCCTTGCATAGCCTGGGCATTTATTCAGATCGATAAGCATGACCCAACTTGTGTTATCTGTAATATTTGTCAGCAAAAGCTAAGTAGAGGCCAAAAAATACATAGTTTGAGTACTTCATGCATGTACCGTCACATGGATATGAAGCATAAGTTGCAGTGGGAAGCTCACTGTGCTACAATGCGGCCTAGCTGGCTGGGCCAACCACCGTCTGCCCCATCTTGTGCATCCGCAGACTCTTCATCCTCTGTGACTGGGGGGACAGCAGTCACACATGTTTTTGGACGCAGACCTGCCACCTCTTTACCCGCAACAGCCAGTGTGATTGGCAGGTGTCAGTTCATTGGGAAGTGGAAACACCTGCTAGTGTTGAGCGCTCTCTGACATCGAGAGCACCACCTTTGGATCAAGGCAACCTAACATGTCCGCCGGCATCTTCCTCACAGACCGGCAGTTGCCGGGGACACCCTACTCAATACCGTCTAAGCACAACAGCCAGCCCTCGGTCCCTCAGATGTGGAAAAGTAAATGACCATTTCCTCCTAGCCATGAGAAAGCTAAGAGGTTGAATTTCACCATCTGCAAGCTGTTGGCTACAGAAATGCTGCCTTTCCACCTGGAGGACACAGAGGATTTTCAAGACCTTATGTCCGTCACAGTGCCCCAGTACCAGATGCCCAGTCGGCACTACTTCTCAAAGAAAGGTGTGCCTGCGCTCCACTAGCATGTCGCACACAACATCACCGCTTCTTTGAGAAACTCTGTGTGTGACAGGGTGCACTTCACCACAGACACTTGGACGAGAAGGCATGGACAGGGGCATTACATGTTGCTGACTGGGCACTGGGTAACTATGGTGACAGCAGGACAAGGGGCTGCTGTCCAAGTCTTACCGTCCCCACGAGTTGTGTGTTAATCCTCTTTATCTTGAACTTCCTCCACTGCTTCTGCCTCCTCAACCTCCTCTCGGTCCTCCACCTGCACCCAAAGCCTGTCTGGTAATGCCACCTGCTTTCTAACTGCGCAGAAGGAATCCTGCACACCTCCTTACTATGCTGGCAGCAGGGCTCAACGCATCAGTGTTTACTTTGAAATGTCTGGGAAATGTGAGTCACACAGCTGAGGAGTTTTGGTCAGCTCTGGAGACCCAGTTTCATGAAAGGTTGTCTCCACTGGACCTGCAACCAGGGAAGGCCATGTGCAACAATGCTGCAAACCTGGGTGCGGCACTTCGCCGGGGCAATGTCACACACGTGCCTTGTATGGCTCACGTGTTGAACCTGGTTGTCAAGCAATTTTTAGCCCACTATCCCGGACTAGATGGCCTTCTGCAGAGTGCACGGTCGCTGTGTGCTCACTTCCGCCGTTCGCATCCCGCAGTTCAACGACTTACATCTCTACAGAAGTCGTTGGGCCTGCCAGTTCACCGGCTGAAATGCGATGTGCCGACACGGTGGAATTCAACTCTGCACATGTTGCAGCGACTGTGGCAGCACCGACAAGCCCTAGTGCAATACGTTCTGACGTATAGCCTGGGCCAACGAGATCCAGAGGTGGGGCAAATCACGCTGGAGGAGTGGTCTCAGATCAGGGACCTATGCACCCTTCTGCACAGTCTTTAAATGGCGACGAAGATGTTTAGTGCTGACGATGCCATTATCAGCATGACTATTACGGTGATTTACATGCTGGAGCACATGTTAAACAGAATTCGGAGTCAGGTGGTGGGACAAGAGGAGGTGGAGGAAGTAGAGGAGGAGTCGTATGCGGAAGGGATAACATCTCCAAGGTCCAGACGGTTGGCAGCACCAAGGCGGCAGGCATGGGAGGGTGGGGGAGAGGGATTAACCAGGGCGCATGGTAGCAGCCAAACTGTTGAGGAAGGTGCAGGAGCCGAGGAAGAAGTGGAGGACGAACTGGCAATGGGCATGGAAGACTCATCAGATGAGGGAGACCTTGATCACATTTCTGTTGTGCGAGGTTGGAGGGAGAGGGCAGAGGAAGGAAGCATGATTCTTACCTCGCTACCAACACAACAAGGACTTGGTCCTTCTGGATGCGCAAGACACATGAGTGCCTTCTTGCTGCACTACCTGCAACATGACCCCCGGATTGTCAGAATTCGAAGTAATCCCGACTACTGGGTTGCCACACTCTTAGATCCCCGGTACAAAAGTATATTTGCCGAAATAATTCCTGCCATAAAAAGGTATTGACGAATGCAGGAGTATCTGTTGCAGAATCTTACATGTGCTTTTCCACAAAACACCAGTGGTGCACGTAGTGAATCTCATAGTTCTAACTTGCCAACGGTGGGACTGTCGAGTCTTCATCACTCAAACAGTAACAGTAACACAGTATCTGCTGGTAACAGCAATTTTGTGGAATCGTTTCACCACTTTTTTAGACCATCCTTTGCAAGGCCACAGGAGACAAGAAGTCTGACACATAGTCAATGCCTAGAGAGGATGGTACAGGAGAATCTCCAAGTGAACATCGAAGCCATGACTGTGTCACTGAACCCTTGCTCATTTTGGTATTCCAATCTTGAAAAATCGCCGGAGCTCGCCACTCACGCCTTGGAGATCTTGTCATGCCATGCAGCCAGCGTTCTCTCTGAACGTGTGTTCAGCGCTGCTGGTGGTGTGCTGACAGATAAGCGCACGCGGCTGTCCACTGAGAATGTAGACAGACTCACATTCATAAAGATGATGAAATCATGGATTCGCAAGGACATTTCTACCCCTGTGTCATCCTTGGGAGACTAAAAGCTTGGGGATTTGGTAAAATCACCTCACCAACCGTTTTAAGCAACAGTGGGGCAATTGATGCCACTTAACCCTAGAACGCATGACCATAAAAATCTACACTTTCACATACCTGGGGCCCTTTAGGCCCGTGTGCAAATAACATGGAATAACTCAAACTCAAATGACAAACAACTATATACATGAAGAATACCTAGAGTTTCAAAATTCTAACTAAAGCAATCTTGCAGAAAATAGAAAACAATTAACTGGGCGGGCCTGCAAGGCCACAGGTATGTGTTCTAGGGTTAAGTGGTGTCTGTGCCACAATTTTGGGCGTCCCCTTGCTGTGTCTTACGTGACGTTGGCATCGTCAATTCCAGGTGGGTTGGGTCGCACCCCCCCCTTTTAACTGTAAGAAACTACATACACTATGGCTTGGGGTAACACAGATGGTTGAGTCTGAAGAGCTGTTTACTCAGAGGTCTGCTCCAAATCTTCAGTGTCTGCTAGTCAGCGTAGAATTTTTAACTGTATCTAGCCTAGGCAATACTTTGGGCGTTGTAGCCCAGCTGCGAAGCAAGCTGCACCGCCTGTGTATCTAATAAGAATTTTTAAATTAATCTAGCCTAGGCAGACTGTGGGGACCCCCAACCAAACCCAGATGCTCAGCCCCCCTACCGCCCCCCTTTCATGGACAACCCAATAATGTAACTCTTACAACTGGATGGGTGAGGATCGGTCACAGCTTTATTAACTCTTTATACTCATTCCATTAGAAAGGCATTTTATTTCTAAAATAGCTCAGCTTGTTGCAGCATGCCCTGGGTCCCCACTCCGGCAAGTTGGCCAACAAGTGTAACTCTCCAACATGTCCTTTCTATTTCCAGGCCACGGAGGATCCAGCGTACTCGTATGCAGGACTCTGACCCCCACCCATCACTCTTAACGCTTGTTCCACTCCGTCCTGGAGTCCTGACAGGAATATGTCCAGTCCAATATCTATTAAGTGAACACCGTCGGGCCGTATGAGGCCTGCTTTATCTCCTTCCAGTTGTCGGTGTCGTATCACTACACCGCCTCTGTCTCTTCTAAATTTTGCCATCCGAATATTTATTACCCGCCTTGTCCATTCGATGGCCGTGATGTCTCGCGCACCTTGCCATACCGCTATCGGCACAATCTCTGACCACACTATAGCTAATTTTGTGAAAAATTCTCTGAAGCGCTCAGTGTCTAGTTTCAATATTGCCATTAGTTATGCGCTCTTGTGATGACCTAGGTTGTTTCCCCCAGCCTGTATAACTAAGATGACCGGACCTCTTGCCTCTCTCCCTACCTTGATTACCTCCATTAGTACCTGTGGCCATAGCAGGCCTCTAATACCTCTCCAGTTGAAATATGTGTTATGAAACTCTAATTTCCTCCCGCCTGGGCGGACTTTCGCCCTTTTTTGTGCCCAATATATATACGAGTGGCCTATCACTCACACTGTTGGCTTAGCGTCACCTGTAAAAGAAACCAACCACGTTAGGATAACAAGTCCGGTCTTATGTATCTCGCCAAACACGTGGATCGCCATCTCCCTATCCTCTGAACTTCCGTTTCTGACAGTCCTGCTCTTGCTGCTTCCATGGCCGCACCTATGCGGAATGAGTGTGTCCCGTAATCTTTGGGGTGGTTCCCTGCCGATGTTATGCATTTATTAAATATAGCTTGGAACAGGTATCTTGATAATGGCGTTCCATCAATGAGTGATACGAAGAAATTACTTTGTGATCTGATGGTTAGATATGTTTTTACTATTGTTACCCGACTCAGTGTACCGTTTGTGGGTTGTAGAAGTACCCAAGTACCCCTGCCCGCTGGAACAGTTTTCGATTGGTGTATGCGTACACGCATTGCATTATTGACTATGACTACTTCCTGGTGTAATAAGCGTCCACTGGTGGTAATTTTGGATTGAGGGACTAATTCGCTTATACATAGCGCCCCGAAGAAGGCGATCACAAATGCAGTAGACATTAGTGTTGCTTCAAATTGTGAGTGTCATGTTAATGGTGTTAGGGATAAGATGTGAGAAATCAGTTTTAGTGACACGGGACGGGACGTCTACATTCCTGACTTGGCTGACCCCTTTTCCACCCTTTTATGGATTGTCTGATGATGAATCTTTGTCACATCTCCCCAATTCAGTAGTTGGAAGTGAAATGCTACTCCGGTCAGACACCGCTGCGCTGACGCCCCCGATATGCCCCTCATCATTAGCTGGTGGAGAAATTCTATGGTGACTTGTGATCTGGCTTGTTCACATTGGTCAACCCGTCTGCCTGCTACTAGTCGTGTCCACTCTTCCCATGCCTTACCGTATGCTTGCCACGTTGACGGGGCAACTGACGCTCTGATTAATGGCATCAACTATTCGCCACTAGATCCCATAGGGAGGGTGGGCAACTGTTGCCCGATGGGTGGGCGTTGTGGAAGAGCTCTGTGAAAATCTGCCAATTGAATTGTTATAAAGCGTTAGCAGCAGCTTTATACCCCTCAGCATAGTGGCTAGCGCGGACCCATACATTGTGTTTTAGGCACAGGAATACTAGCCTGCGTAGTAGGCCTAGCACTGGGAGAGACGATGATGCCATCTTATTAATGCAGTGCGCTAGGCTGGTGTTTTGTGTTATGAAGCGTATATTTTTGTTAGCCAGGCGCGCGCCCCATATTTCTATTGCTACTACTATTGGGAAAAATTATTTTCAGGGCTAGATGCAGCTAAAAATTATTATTAATTTCAAAGCTGGTGGAGCTTGGTATAGATGGCCTAATACAATGAGTCCCACACACTGCTAGAAGCCCAAATATTTTTTCAGAGGTAGATGCAGATAAAAATTATTTTTAATTTGCAACCTGATGGAGGTCAGTATAGATGGACTAATAGAGAAAGTCCCACACACTGCTAGAAGGCCAAATATTTTTTCAGAGCTAGATGCAGATAAAAATTATATTCAATTTGCAACCTGATGGAGGTCAGTATAGATGGACTAATAGAGAAAGTCCCACACACTGCTAGAAGGCCAAATATTTTTTCAGAGCTAGATGCAGATAAAAATTATATTCAATTTGCAACCTGATGGAGGTCAGTATAGAAGGACTAATAGAACAAGTCCCACACACAGCTAGAAGCCCAAATATTTTTTCAGAGGTACTGTAGATGCAGATAAAAATTATTTTTAATTTGCAACCTGATGGAGGTCAGTATAGATGGACTAATAGAGAAAGTCCCACACACTGCTAGAAGGCCAAATATTTTTTCAGAGCTAGATGCAGATAAAAATTATATTCAATTTGCAACCTGATGGAGGTCAGTATAGATGGACTAATAGAGAAAGTCCCACACACTGCTAGAAGGCCAAATATTTTTTCAGAGCTAGATGCAGATAAAAATTATATTCAATTTGCAACCTGATGGAGGTCAGTATAGAAGGACTAATAGAACAAGTCCCACACACAGCTAGAAGCCCAAATATTTTTTCAGAGGTACTGTAGATGCAGATAAAAATTATTTTTAATTTGCAACCTGATGGAGGTCAGTATAGATGGACTAATACAACAAGTCCCACACACAGCTAAAAGCCCAATATTTTTTCAGAGCTAGATGCAGACAAAAAATTATTTTGAATTTGCAACCTGATGGAGGTCAGTATAGATGGACTAATAGAGAAAGTCCCACACACTGCTAGAAGGCCCAATATTTTTTCAGAGGTAGATGCAGAAAAAAATATATTCAGTTTGCAACCTGATGGAGGTCAGTATAGATGGACTAATACAACAAGTCCCACACACAGCTAGAAGCCCAATATTTTTTCAGAGGTAGATGCAGAAAAAAATATATTCAGTTTGTAACCTGATGGAGGTCTGTATAGATGGATTAATAGAACAAGTCCCACACACTGCTAGAAGCCCAATATTTTTTCAGAGGTAGATGCAGATAAAAATATATTCAGTTTGCAACCTGATGGAGGTCTGTATAGATGGATTAATAGAACAAGTCCCACACACAGCTAGAAGCCCAATATTTTTTCAGAGGTAGATGCAGAAAAAAATATATTCAGTTTGCAACCTGATGGAGGTCAGTATAGATGGACTAATACAACAAGTCCCACACACAGCTAACACACTCTGCAATAGGCCAAAAAGGATTAGCTTTGCTAGATTTAGCCAAATGCTGTGAAAAAAACTTGCACAGCACTGGTACAGACCTGCCTGGCAAAAACTGATAGGAACGATGTAACTTAATCCTGAAAAGGACTGCAATTACAATTAGTCTTTACTCCCACAACCTATCTATTTAAGAGCACAGACCTGCCTGATAAAAGTCGTAGGAAATGCTGTAACCTAGTCCTTAAAAGGACTGCAATCACAACTATTCCCTACTCCCAAGCTATCTGTAGATTTGTGAGAAAATTGTCTTGAAATTAACAAGGTATAACGCACACAGCAACAGCGGTGCCGTCTAACACGCAGCTGCAGCAGTGAGAAAATGGTGGCAACGGGGAAAATGGCTGGGTCTTATAGGGCAAGGACATGTGACATACACTGCCAATGACACATGCCCTTGCTTGTGTGAAAAAAAGCACTTCGCTCCGTATGTGCGCTGCTGATAGGCTGACAGATTGCACCTCCCCACTGTAAATGCGGGAAAGAGAAAAAAAAAATGGAGATCTTCATTATTCCTGCAGAGATCCATCCCCTGCCCCTCCCCCCGCCCCGCTGTACACTCAAACTGCGTATTAACATTAATTTTCATCATTACTGAGAAAAAATCCAGTTATGATTTTGGTGCATGAACAGTTATCGAACATAACCTCGAACAGCCGAATTTTTTTCAAATCGTTCGTGTTCGCCGAACGGCTCGAACACCGCCCAAACCAGCTCGAATTTGAGATTGGCGAACAGTTCGAGTCGAACAATGCTCATCTCTACTGCTAAGGACAGGCAACAAGCAGAAGAGACTTGTTTGGGCTAAAGAACACAAGGAATGGACATTAGACCAGTGGAAATCTGTGCTTTGGTCTGATGAGTCCAAATTTAAGATCTTTGGTTCCAACCACCGTGTCTTTGTGCGACGCAGAAAAGGTGAACGGATGGACTCTACATGCCTGGTTCCCACCGTGAAGCATGGAGGAGGAGGTGTGATGGTGTGGGGGTGCTTTGCTGGTGACACTGTTGGGGATTTATTCAAAATTGAAGGCATACTGAACCAGCATGGTTACCACAGCATCTTGCAGCGGCATGCTATTCAATCCGGTTTACGTTTAGTTGGACCATCATTTATTTTTCAACAGGACAATGACCCCAAATATACCTCCAGGCTGTGTAGGGGCTATTTGACCAAGAATGAGAGTGATGGGGTGCTACGCCAGATGACCTGGCCTCCACAGTCACGAGACCTGAACCCAATCGAGATGGTTTGGGGTGAGCTGGACCGCAGAGTGAAGGCAAAAGGGCCAACAAGTGCTAAGCATCTCTGGGAACTCCTTCAAGATTGTTGGAAGACCATTTCCGGTGACTACCTCTTGAAGCTCATCAAGAGAATGCCAAGAGTGTGCAAAGCAGTCATCAAAGTAAAAGGTGGCCACTTTGGAGAACCTCAAATATAAGACATATTTTCAGTTGTTTCACACTTTTTTGTTAAGTATATAATTCCAGATGTGTTAATTCATAGTTTTGATGCCTTCAGTGTGAATGTACAGTTTTCATAGTCATGAAAATACAGAAAAATCTTTAAATGAGAAGGTGTGTCCAAACTTTTGGTCTGTACTGTATAAAAAATCATTTTTAATAGGGTTTTATAAGTGTAGTTTTCTAGTGTTTTAAAAGTGAGGTATTTATTGTGCGCTTTTTTTTTTCGTTTATTTTTTGTTGCATTAATTTTTAAAGGTTTTTGACAATATTCATTTACATATCTTTTAACAAAGTAATTAACATAAGAGTTATGAACTAGTATATATTATGCTTTTAAGATTTCTTGTGGACTGATGAATTAGATTTTATAGTATTACTGATGTCTAAGGGAATGGGTGTATCTGCTTTGTGTGGAACACAGCCCCCACCCAAAACTGTGCTTTTGCTTCCTTTAAGTAGCGGTTGTATCTTAAAAATTTCTGAGAATATACCTGAGGAAGACATAATCTTGTCAAAATGCGTTGTATTTACTTGAGAAGTAAAGATCGTTTGGAGAATATATACCCACAGTATTCACTGGCTTCTTGGGAGCGCATTTGGCCTGAATGAACATTATTGTCAAAATCATCGCAATTATATGTGATCTGTGTGACGGACAAACCACAGTTTTAAATAGATGGATTTTTAGCGCTGTAGTATGGAAAGGATCTGGCTGTATTCTGCTGTGCCAACAAGCAAATGGAGCAGAAAAACGGTGTTCTCTGGATTGCTTTATAAGCAAATAATGAGGATTAAGATCCAAAAAAAAATTATTCCTGGCCCCTGATACCTGGGGCTATTTCTAGAAATATCTGTAAAAGCACCAGCAGACAGAATTGGAATGGGCCCTCTTGCTACATGCACTGCAGTCTGCCACATACACTGCCTGCCTGCCTAGCACTAATATCTATGCAGCTGGATTAAGGTACCGTACCCTCACACTTAGCGACGCTACAGCGATCCCGACAACGATACGACCTGGCAGGGATCGTTGCTGCATCACTGTGTGTTCGCTGGTGAGATGTCAAACAGTCAGATCTTCCCAATGACGCAGCAATGATACGGTGACCCATAGCGACCTGTATAACGATGCAACACAAATGCACACCTATGTGTCTCAGTTCTGAGTCGCCAATGAGGTCGCTGGTAAGGTGTCAAACACACCGATGCATGCTACCCAGTGGGACCTCAACGATCAAAAAATGGTCCAGGCCATTTTGACACGACTAGCGATCTCACAGCAGGGGTCTGGTCGCTGCTACGTGTCAAACGTAGCAAGATCGCTGCTGAGGTCGCTGTTGCGTCACAAAACTTGTGACTCAGCAGCGATCTCGCTAGCGATCTCACTTAGTGTGACGGGGGCTTTAGTCCTCAGAAGGACTGTTAGTTGAGATCGAGATGTGTAGAATATGTTGTGGTATACCTAAACTAACTAAGAAACAAGCAAATCTCTCTCTAGCTCAGCAGCACCTCTCTCTACACGGCCTGATTCCAGAGTAGACCGTGACGAGCATGGCGGCGCCAGGTCTGATATAGACCTGATGACGCTGTGCGACCAGCCAATCACTGTAATACCATAACCAACATGGCTGCAGCATTACAGTGTGTGGCAGACAATCCCTGCATGTTCA
Source organism: Phyllobates terribilis (assembly GCF_046119375.1). Classification (NCBI taxonomy): domain Eukaryota; kingdom Metazoa; phylum Chordata; class Amphibia; order Anura; family Dendrobatidae; genus Phyllobates; species Phyllobates terribilis. The sequence goes on along the minus strand of NW_027362765.1, from coordinate 594,007,365 downwards.
TTGGCGCTCTAAAGAGTGCCAAACATGCAGGGAGGGGACCTGAGCTCCCACCGAGCAACCCCGGAAATACTTGGCGAGCGCAGAGCATCTCGAGCAGTGAGATGCTTGGGCAAGCACCGAGCAGTAGCGAGCATGCTCGCTCATCACTAATCATCAGTAAGGTTAGTAGTGGTCCTAATTCCACAGATAACTAGTCAAATTGTTCATAAAATGCAATTGCTTTCCTTCTTTCCTTCACACTACAATATCACTGGGCTTTATCTATGACAATATAAACTTAAATTTTCAATCAATAGTTATATTATTTCATCTTTGATTTCCTCTTTCTTACATAGGTGCACAGGGATCTCGAGGAATTCAGGGACCTCCTGGAAAACTTGGTCCTCCTGGAGTAAAGGGAGAAAGAGGATCCATTGGACAAAAAGGAGAACAGGGTGTCAGTGCTACTTCAGGTATCTTCATAAAGATAGTGATCTGATGTTTCCTGTCATTTTTGAGGTTTCATGCTAATGTTATGGACCATTGTTTTTCACTAACATGTATGTGCACTTTAACAACTAGAAAATGTCAATTTACAGACAGTAGGAAAGTGAACAGTTGAACAGGTGTAATACAGGACTGAAGATTTTACCTACTCATATGTCTGCTAATAGCCTGTAATCATGGAGACATTTAGGTCACGTTCACACATTCAGTGTTGGGTCAGTGTTTCAAATCAGTATTTGTAAGCCAAAACCAGGAGAGAAACAATTAGTGAATAAGTATAATAGAAACACATGCAGCACTTCTAAATTTCTCACCTACTCCTGGTGTTGGCTTACAAATACTGATATGAAATACTGACCAAATACTGAACTTGCGAACATGGTCTTAACAGTATAGTAGGTGTCTATAAAAACTGTTCACCTAAAGGCATTTTCAACTTTCAAGAAAATTGAACCCAAATGCTTAACAATACCAAAAAGAACACACGTAGCAGGATTCAACATTTCCTACCTGTACTCTGGCCAGTTTTTTCTACAGTGGTGCTGTTACTTTGAGAGTGCACATTAGTGTTGAGCAAGCATTAAATGCTCGAGTGCTCGAAGCTCGGGCCGAGCTCGTCGTGATACTCAGGTGCTCGACCCGAGCAACGAGCCCAATGTTAGTCTATGGGAGACTCGAGCATTTTTGCGGCGGCTCCCCCGGCAGTCTTTTAAAAGCCTAACAAGTGCCCAAAACGATAGTGACAGTGCTCAAATGACATGGGGACAGCATGGGGATCGCCCCAGGAAGCATTTCTGACCCCCAGGTCACTGCTGTCAACAACGTGGTCAGAGATATTAAGCCACTTTTACAGGCTCAAAATAAAACGTTCAAAAACGAAAGTGAAAGTGCTTTCCTGTGAAATATGTTAAGGATAGTGTTGAGCGATACCTTCCGATATCAGGAAATATCGTATCGGATTGGATCGGACCGATACCCAAAAAGTATCGGATATCGCCGATTCCGATACAGGAAACCAATGCAAGTCAATGGGACACAAATATCGGAATGAAAATAAACCCTTTCTTTCCTTGTAGGTTAATTCTACATGAAGTAAAACAACTAAGAATAATGTAGAATGTATTAGCGAAAAGCCGGCAATTCATCAGCGGCATACACCGGTACCCGACAATTTACAACAGAAAGAATAGAGCTTCACACATAGATTAGATAGATAGAAACATGTCAGTCACATATATATGAAGTACAGTGACAGTGTTGTTTACTGTACTTGTCATTTAGTGTAAAGGATTTATTTAAAAAAATAATTGTGTTTTCATGCACTGTCTCTTTAAAAAAGCCGGCCGGCAATTCAGCTGCGGTACCGACAATTTATAACAGACAGAATAGAGCTTCACACATAGATTAGATAGATAGAAACATGTCAGTCACATATATATGAAGTACAGTGACAGTGTTGCTTACTGTACTTGTCATTTAGTGTAAAGGATTTATTTAAAAAAATAATTGTGTTTTCATGCACTGTCTCTTTAAAAAAGCCGGCCGGCAATTCAGCAGCGGTACCCGACAATTTATAACAGACAGAATAGAGCTTCACACATAGATTAGATAGATAGAAACATGTCAGTCACATATATATGAAGTACAGTGATAGTGTTGGTTACTGTTAGTGTTGAGTGATACCTTCCGATATCAGGAAATATCGTATCGGATTGGATCGGACCGATACTCAAAAAGTATCGGATATCGCCGATTCCGATACCGGAAACCAATGCAAGTCAATGGGACAGAAATATCGGAATGAAAATAAACCCTTTCTTTCCTTGTAGGTTAATTCTACATGAAGGAAAACAACTAAGAATAATGCAGAATGTATTATGCGAAAAGCCGGCAATTCATCAGCGCATACACCGGTACCCGACAATTTACAACAGAAAGAATAGAGCTTCACACATAGATTAGATAGATAGAAACATGTGAGTCACATATATATGAAGTACAGTGACAGTGTTGCTTAATGTACTTGTCATTTAGTGCAAAGGATTTATTAAAAAAAATATTAGTGTTTTCATGCACCGTCTCTTTAAAAAAGCCGGCCGGCAATTCAGCAGCGGTACCCGACAATTTATAACAGAAAGATAGAGCATCACACATAGATTAGATAGATAGAAACATGTCAGTCACATATATATGAAGTACAGTGACAGTGTTGCTTAATGTACTTGTCATTTAGTGCAAAGGATTTATTAAAAAAAATATTAGTGTTTTCGTGCACCGTCTCTTTAAAAAAGCCGGCCGGCAATTCAGCAGCGGTACCCGACAATTTATAACAGACAGAATAGAGCTTCACACATAGATTAGATAGATAGAAACATGTCAGTCACATATATATGAAGTACAGTGACAGTGTTGCTTACTGTACTTGTCATTTAGTGTAAAGGATTTATTTAAAAAAATAATAGTGTTTTAATGCACCGTCTCTTTAAAATAGCCGGCCGGCAATTCAGCATCTGTACCCGACAATTTAGAATAGAAGGAATAGAGAATCATACATAGATTAGATAGATAGAAACATGTCAGTCACATATATATGAAGCACAGTGACAGTGTTGCTTACTGTACTTGTCATTTAGTGTTAAAATAAAGGATTTATTTAAAAAAAAATTGGCGTGGGGTTCCCCTTAATTTTAGTCTCTAGCGGAGGTTAAGCAGATGGCTGGGGCAGATATTTGAAGCCTGGGAAGGGGGTAACACCCACGGAGCTTCCCAGGCTGCTAATATCAGCCCCCAGCGGAATACTTAGCCTTTACTAGCTATTAAAATGGGGGACCCCCCAAAAAAATGACGTGGGGTTCCCCCTAACTAAATAGCTAGCAAAGGCTAGGCAGACAGCTGGGGGCTGATATTAATAGCCCAGGAAGGGTGCCATGAATATTGGCCCCCTCCCAGGCTAGAAACACAAGCCGTCAGCCGCCCCAGAAATGGCGCATCCACAGGATGCGCCAATTCTGGCACTTAGCCTCGCTCTTCCCACTGCCCTGTAGCGGTGGCAGTGGGGTAATAGGGCTGGGGTTGATGTCAGCTTATAATGCCAGCTGACATCAAGCCCAGGTTAGTAATGGAGAGGCGTCTATAAGACACCCCCATTACTAACCCCATAGTCAAAGTTAAAAAAAAAACACAAACACCCAGAATAAAGTCCTTTAATTGAAATAAACACACAATTCTTGATTGTTCTAAATTAAACCATACTTACCGTCACGCCCATTCCAGCTGAAGCCAATGATCTCCTGCAATAAAAGAAAAATAATAAAGCAACCTCATCCTTACCTTTCCATGGTTCCCACGATGGCTCCAGCTCTGCTACATCGAGATGACAGGCTGGACCGCAGGAGAAAGCTGCCATCCAGCCTGTCATCACGCAGACACTGAGAAGCGCAGGCTTGCTTGCGCTCCTCAGTGTCTCTCTGTGACGGCATCCAGATGAGCCGACAATGAACTCGGCTCACCTCATGCACGTCACTGACAGCGTGGGAGAATTCTCCTGCACTCAGCGCTTCAGCGTGAGAATTTTCCCACGCTGTCAGTGACGTGCATGAGGTGAGGTCATGTCCAATGAACTCAGCTCACCTCATGCATGTCACTGACAGCGTGGGAGAATTCTCACGCTGAAGCGCTGAGTGCAGGAGAATTTTCCCACGCTGTCAGTGACGTGCATGAGGTGAGCTGAGTTCATTGGACATGACCTCACCTCATGCACGTCACTGACAGCGTGGGAAAATTCTCCTGCACTCAGCGCTTCAGCGTGAGAATTTTCCCACGCTGTCAGTGACGTGCATGAGGTGAGCTGAGTTCATTGGACATGAACTCGGCTCATCTGGATGACGTCACAGAGAGACACTGAGGAGCGCAAGCATGCCTGCGCTTCTCAGTGTCTTCGGGATGACAGGCTGGATGGCAGTGTTCTCCTGCGGTCCAGCCTGTCATCTCGATGTAGCAGATCTGAAGCTGTCGTGGGAACCATGGAAAGGTAAGGATGAGGTTGGTTTATTATTTTTCTTTTATTGCAGGAGATCATTGGCTTCAGCTGGAATGGGCGTGATGGTAAGTATGGTTTAATTTAGAACAATAAAGATTTGTGTGTTTATTTCAATTAAAGGACTTTATTCTGGGTGTTGTGTTTTTTTTAAATACTTTACTAGAAATTCATGGTGGTCATGTCTAATATTGGCGTGACCCCATGAATTTCGGGCTTAGGGCCAGCTGATAATGCCAAGCTGGCCTTAACCCCTTTATTACCCAGTGAGCCACCGCACCAGGGCCCTGGATGAGTTGGGTACAACGCCAGAAGATGGCGCTTCTATGAACGCGCCATTTTCCGGGGCGGCTGCGGACTGCAATTTGCAGCGGGTGGGGCCCAGAAAGCTTGGGCCTCCCTGCGCTGCAGATTCCAGCCCCCAGCTGCCTAGTTGTACCTGGCTGGACACAAAAATAGGGCGAAGCTCCACGTATTTTTTTTTTTAATTATTTCATGAAATTCATGAAATAATTAAGAAAAAAATGGCTTCCCTATATTGTTGTGTCCGGCCAGGTACAAATAGGCAGCTGGTGGTTGGGGGCAGTCCGTTCCTGCCTGCTGTACCTGGCTGGACACAAATATAGTGCGAAGCCCCACGTCAATTTTTTTTTAATTATTTCATGAATTTCCTGAAATAATTAAAAAAAAATTGACGTGGGGCTTCGCACTATATTTGTGTCCAGCCAGGTACAGCAGACAGGAACGGGCTGCCCCCAACCACCAGCTGCCTATTTGTACCTGGCCGGACACAACAATATCGGGAAGCCCTTTTTTTAAAAAAATATTTAATGAAATAATTAAAAAAAAAAATACGTGGGGCTTCTCCCTATTTTTGTGTCCAGCCAGGTACAACTAGGCAGCTGGGGAATGGAATCTGCAGCGCAGGGAGACCCAAGCTTTCTGGGCCTCCCCCCCACTGCAAATTGCAGTCCGCAGCCACCCCAGAAAATGGCGCGTTCATAGAAGCTGGATGCTGTACCTGGCTGGCATACAAAAATATGGCAAAGCCCACGTCAAAATTTTTGGGAAAAATTACTTAAAAAATTAATAATAATTTAGGGACTGCATCTTTATTAACTCCTCAAATGTCATTTAGTGTTAAAATAAAGGATTTATTTAAAAAAAAAATTGGCGTGGGATGCCCCATAATTTTAGTCTCTAGCGGAGGTTAAGCAGACGGCTGGGGCAGATGTTTGAAGCCTGGGAAGGGGGTAATACCCACGGAGCTTCCCAGACTACTAATATTAGCCCCCAGCTGAATACCTAGCCTTTACTAGCTATTAAAATGGGGGACCCCCCCAAAAAAATGACGTGGGGTCCCCCCTATTTTAATAGCTAGCAAAGGCTAGGCAGACAGCTGGGGGCTGATATTAATAGCCCAGGAAGGGTGCCATGAATATTGGCCCCCTCCCAGGCTAGAAACACCAGCCGTCAGCCACCCCAGAAATGGCGCATCCATAGGATGCGCCAATTCTGGCACTTAGCCTCGCTCTTCCACGCTGCCCTGGTGCGGTGGCAGGGGGTAATGGGGCTGGGGTTCATGTCAGCGCCAGCTGCCATGAAGCCCAGGTTAGTAATGATGGGCGTCTTTAAGACACCCCCATTACTAACCTACAAAGTGTTAAAAAGAAAACACACACTACACCCAGAAAAAAATAATTTATTTGAAATAAAACACACCATTTTATTTAATTCTTTGTTTACTAAAAAAAAATAGTTACCTGTCCACGTTCCTGCGCTGATCTCCCATGCACAGCTGTCACATCTGGAGATGGTGACAGCTGTGCATGGCTGCTGTAAGCTCACGCTGCCGGGAACACGTCCGCTCCCGGCAGCGGGAGCCACTGACTGAGGTCACCGGAGTGCATTCAGGCAGCGCAGCTCCGGAGACCTCCTTTACGGCACTGCTGTACCGTGGGAATTTCTCACGATACAGCAGGGCCGTAAAGGAGCTGACCGGAGCAGCGCTGCCTGAACTCCGGCGAACCCGCTTATGCAATGACGGGGCTGCTTTACAGCCGCGTCATTCTAGCGGCGGCAGCGGTTCAGAGCGGTCACATTCTATGTGGCTGCTCTGAACTGGAGATCATCGTGGGACACTCGTGGACTGCTACGGAGGGGTAAGGATAAGGTTGTGGTTTATTATTTTATATTTTATTACAGGAGATCGATGGCTTCGGGGAATTAGGTGTCTAGGTGAGTATAGGTGTAGTTTTTTATTTTTTACTTTATTTTAGGTGGCGATCGGCGGGGACAAGTAATGTATGAACTAATTTATTTTAGGTAACCACTGGCCACCAATGACATGTATTTAACATTTATTGGGGACACAGTAGGGCAATTTAAATAGCAGGATCAGGCTGATGGGAACTACTGCTCCCATCGAGCTGATCCTGCTGGCACGAGTGGACGGGGGACAGACATAGGCCGATGGGAGTAGTAGTGTCACATCGGCCTATGTCTGCCTGCACGCACACACCCGCAGACACCGCACAGACACCGCACACACCCGCAGACATCGCACAGACACCGCACAGACACCGCACACACCGCACAGACACCCACACACACCAATCATGACCGGTCTGGGAGGTGAGGCTGACCTGTGCGGCCGTGGGAAAGTTCATGTGAGTTCATGCAATGCAGTCAAGCATGAACTCACATGAACCCTCTGAGGGCACCGCGGCTACTTCAAATGAACAGCTGATCGGCATCACCTGATACCTCAGCTGTTCATTTGAAATAACCGGCGGGAAAGCGCAGCACAGAACGGGAAAGCCGGCGGTGAAGTCTTTTCACTGCCGGCTTCCCCGCCCGGGTCCTTCGCTCCCCGCTCCTTGGTGCTGCGCTCCCCGCCCGGTCCTAACTTACGATCGGGATGGGAGGTGGCGAGGGGAGCGGAGGATCGGGGTGGTAGGCTGCGGGGAAGCAGTATGGGGCTGTGTGATTGTTTAAAAGCCGGCGGCTTTTTACCGCGCGCCGGCTTTTAAACAATCAGGAGAATTCTCCCACTCTGGGATGGCATTCTGATGACAGGCTGGATCTCAGCTGAGCGCTGCCATTCAGCTTGTCATCCTTCAGAGACACTGCAGAGCACAGGCATTATGGGAACTTCCGATTCCGGTATTCAATATTGTAAAAGTATCGGAATTAAGTATCGGAATTCCGATACCGCGAATATCGGCCGATACCCGATATTTCAGTATCGGAATGCTCAACACTAGTTACTGTACTTGTCATTTAGTGTAAAGGATTTATTTAAAAATATAATAGTGTTTTCATGCACCGTCTCTTTAAAAAAGCCGGCCGGCAATTCAGCATCTGTACCCGATAATTTAGAATAGAACGAATAGAGAATCATACATAGATTAGATAGATAGAAACATGTCAGCCACATATATATGAAGTACAGTGACAGTGTTGATTACTGTACTTGTCATTTAGTGTTAAAATAAAGGATTTATTTAAAAAAAAATTGGCGTGGGGTTCCCCTTAATTTTAGTCTCTAGCGGAAGTTAAGCAGACGGCTGGGGCAGATGTTTGAAGCCTGGGAAGGGGGTAATACCAACGGAGCTTCCCAGGCTACTAATATCAGCCCCCAGCTGAATACTTAGCCTTTACTAGCTATTAAAATGGGGGACCCCCTCAAAAAAATGACGTGGGGTCCCCCTTAATTTAATAGCTAGCAAAGGCTAGGCAGACAGCTGGGGGCTGATATTAATAGCCCAGGAAGGGTGCCATGAATATTGGCCCCCTCCCAGGCTAGAAACACTAGCCGTCAGCCGCCCCAGAAATGGCGCATCCATAGGATGCGCCAATTCTGGCACTTAGCCTCACTCTTCCCACTGCCCTGTAGCGGTGGCAGTGGGGTAATAGGGTTGGGGTTGATGTCAGCTTATAATGCCAGCTGACGTCAAACCCAGGTTAGTAATGGAGAGGCGTCTATAAGACACCCCCATTACTAACCCCATAGTCAAAGTTAAAAAAAAAACACAAACACCCAGAATAAAGTAAGTGACGTGCATGAGGTGAGCTGAGTTCATTGGACATGACCTCACCTCATTCACGTCACTGACAGCGTGGGAAAATTCTCACGCTGAAGCGCTGAGTGCAGGAGAATTTTCCCACGCTGTCAGTGACGTGCATGAGGTGAGCCGAGTTCATTGGACTTGACCTCGGCTCATCTTTATGCCGTCACAGAGAGACACTGAGGAGCGCAAGCAAGCCTGCGCTTCTCAGTGTCTGCGTGCTGACAGGCTGGATGGCAGCGTTCTGCTGCGGTCCACCCTGTCATCTCGATGTAGCAGAGCTGAAGCTGTCGTGGGAACCATGGAAAGGTAAGGATGAGGTTGCTTTATTATTTTTCTTTTATTGCAGGAGATCGTTGGCTTCAGCTGGAATGGGCGTGATGGTAAGTATAGTTTAATTTAGAACAATAAAGAATTGTGTGTTTATTTCAATTAAAGGACTTTTTTCTGGGTGTTGTGTTTTTTTTAAATACTTTACTAGAAATTCATGGTGGTCATGTCTAATATTGGCGTGACCCCATGAATTTCGGGCTTAGGGCCAGCTGATAATGCCAAGCTGGCCTTAACCCCTTTATTAGCCAGTGAGCCACAATGCACCAGGGCCCTGGATGAGTTCGGTACAGCGCCAGAAGATGGCGCTTCTATGAACGCGCCATTTTCCGGGGTGGCTGCGGACTGCAATTTGCAGCGGGTGGGGCCCAGAAAGCTTGGGCCTCCCTGCGCTGCGGATTCCAGCCCCCAGCTGCCTAGTTGTACCTGGCTGGACACAAAAATAGGGCGAAGCCCCACGTTTTTTTTTTTTTAATTATTTCATGAAATTCATGAAATAATTAAGAAAAAAAGGGCTTCCCTATATTGTTGTGTCCAACCAGGTACAAATAGGCAGCTGGTGGTTGGGGGCAGCTTTACATGGCTGCTGTAAGCTCACGCTGCCAGGAACACGTCTGCTCCCGGCAGCGGGAGCCACTGACTGAGGTCACCGGAGTGCATTCAGGCAGCGCTGCTCCGGAGACCTCCTTTACAGCACTGCTGTACCGTGGGAATTTCTCACGAAACAGCAGGGCCGTAAAGGAGCTAACCGGAGCAGTGCTGCCTGAACTCCGGCGAACCCGCTTATGCAATGACAGGGCTGCTTTACGGCCCCATCATTCTAGCGGCGGCAGCGGTTCAGAGCGGTCACATTCTATGTGGCTGCTCTAAACTCTAGATCTTCGTGGGACACTCGTGGACTACTACGGAGGGGTAAGGATAAGGTTGTGGTTTATTATTTTACATTTTATTGCAGGAGATCGATGGCTTCGGGGAATTAGGTGTCTAGGTGAGTATAGGTGTAGTTTTTTATTTTTTACTTTATTTTAGGTGGCGATCGGCGGGGACAGGTAATGTATGAACTAATTTATTGTAGGCAACCACTGGCAACCAATGACATGTATTTAAAATTTATTGGGGACACAGTAGGGCAATTTATATAGCAGGATCAGGCTGATGGGAACTACTGCTCCCATCGAGCTGATCCTGCTGGCACGAGTGGACCGGGGACAGACATAGGCCGATGGGAGTAGTAGTGTCACATCGGCCTATGTCTGCCTGCACGCACACACCCGCAGACATCGCACAGACACCGCACACACTCGCAGACATCGCACAGACACCGCACACACCCGCAGACATCGCACAGACACCGCACATACTCGCAGACATCGCACAGACACCACACACACTCGCAGACATCGCACAGACACCGCAGACATCGCACAGACACCGCGCACACCCGCACACATCGCACAGACACCGCACACACCCACAGACATCGCACACACTCGCAGACACACGCACAGACACCCCGCACACACTCGCAGACACACGCACAGACACCCACACACACCAATCATGACGGGCTGATCGTCTGGGAGGTGACGCTGTGCGGCCAGCCAATCACTGTAATGCCCACAAACAACATGGCTGCGGCATTACAGTGACTGGCTGGCAATCCCTGCATGTTCATTGGCTCTGTAAAGAGCACCAAACATGCAGGGCGGAGACTCGAGTAACCCGGAAATGCTCGGTGCTCGCCGAACATCCCGAGTAGCGTGATGCTCGGGAGAGTACCGAGCAGTGTCGAGCATGTTCGCTCAACACTAGTGCACATCATTATTATAGCTAATCACTGAGCTCAACGGGTCATGCCATATAACTTAGCATAGCTGCTGAACTTAGTGATTTCAGTCAATGTGAAATCACCACTTTAGAGACCCAATGAGACCCAAGCAGTGGAAGCTGCTACGTGACCACGAGAAATTGAGTACCTGCTCTGTCTAGAGCATTTGGAATAAAAGTTACTGAAAACGGACAACTATTTTAAATAGGTGCCAATTTTTTTTATTAAAAAAATATTTTAAAGATACTTTATTTTTTATATAAATGCCTTTCACCCTAGGTTGAAAATCTCCTTTTTTAAAAAAACAAAACAAAAAAACAGCCAAATATTAAGGACAATTCTTTTTCATGTTACCCGATAAGTCTCTTACAGTTTGCCAATGAGATTTAGAATAATAAACTGTTAAATAAATTCTATTTTTTCTTTTTGTTTTTCTTAGAGGTTGAAGTTGTCAAGGAACAATTAAATGCATTTCAAAGAGAACTCGAGACATTTCAAGCAAGTCTTTCAAAATATAAAAAGAGTAATTATACATTGGGATTTTTCTGCCATTCTTGCTATGTCTTTAATATGTTTTAATTGCATATTTAGATATGTCAAAGTTCTGCAACGACCCCATTGAACTGACTAGTGATTGCAGAAAACTATATGCTTACCACTAAAAAACTCTACATATATGTAATTTATTTTCAATCCCAGGAATTTCAGCAACAAGTCAAACTATTTGGTAGCTAATGAGATAGACTTAAAAGTTAAGTGTATGTTATCAGAGTTTTCACGGGGGGCATGCACTTCTTCTCCCTGCTTGATTTACCCAATCATAAGCAGGCAGCAATATAGCAGCAAAAGATCATGACTGTCTGGAGCTGTGTCAGTAATCACACTTACATCTGCTGTGCTCAAAGCAACTTTTGTGATACACAATTTAAGCCATTCAAAAAATCAGCAAATGGGAAACCATAATTATTAATAAATTGCCAAAAGGCAAATAATCCCTAACTCCAGACTATGAAAATGTAACTTTTGCTTAAACTAGATAACACCAACTTTTGAGCACAACAGACAAAAGTGTGATTCATCTCTGAACAGGCATTGTGGGGGAAAGGGGCAGTACAGCAGAGTTTACAGTCCTATGACAGGAGAAATGCTATTAGAAGGATTTGTATTATGACACAGCTAAACTCAGCTTTGCGGCCTCTCCCCCATATGGACCTTTTATTAGCCTTTTCACACCCGAGCCTGCTTTCATCTTCCTCACCATGCAAAATTTTAGAATTCTGACCGGTGTCACTTTATGTCACTATTAAACTCAAACAGAGATGCCGAGCATGCTGAAACTACTCGGCGCGCACACGAACGTGTTCATTTAAAGGGATAAACGTGCACGGTCGCTCAACACTAGTGAGCACCTTGAATCCCCAGGTGCTTCTCAAAATGTTATAACGTTGAGCCATAAAAATAAAAAAAACACATATTTGTGACGATACTGGCATAGTACTGCTAGAAACCAGTGGCCGAATAAGCACGAGCAGTGGTAATTAAAATTGTTGGAGTTAGCAAAAGGAGTAGTAGGAAACAATCTGTAGATAGGTGAGAACAGTCTGGGTAAGAATCTTCAGGAGCTGGAGAATAAACTAGGTTAACAGCTAGACACAATACTCAAGCAATGAGTGAGAGATCCATGTGGCTTTAAGTAGGCCAAAACAGAAAAAAAGATGTTCAGAATCTGCCATCTTAGTAAAGGGCAATTACAGAACACAGCAGCAGCCTTCAGTTGTAAGGAGTGGAATTGCATCCCAATTATTAGGGTGAGCAGTAGCAGCCACTAGTGATCAAACTGTAGAAGGACAACAGGAATTCTGACATTACTGCCCCTTTTCAACAGCAGCGTCTGGACAATGCTTGGCTTGGCTTATGTAGGTATTTTTGGTGAAACTCTTTAAGCAGTCGGGGACCATTGATATTTTCTACAGGTTCCCAGCAGGTATCTTCAGGGCTGTACCCTTGCCACTTTATTAAGTACTGCAACTTGTTTTTGAATATTTTGAAATTCAGGACCTTTTCAACTATGTAATGTTCTTGCCCATCCACTTCAATAGGATCAGGAGGAGGTGGCTGATGCCCTGGAAAAGGATTTGAAACAAATGGCTTTAGTAAGGAGACATGGACACTGAATGTATCTTCATTGTTCTGGGCAGTTGAAGGCGAAAAGCTACTGAGCTAACTTGTCCAATTATTTTAAAAGAACCAATACATTTTTGACCCACTTTTGGTGAGCGTATAAGGAGTTTCAAATTCTTGGTGGAAAGCCATACTTCATCACTCACTTGGAGGCTTGGAGAAGGTCTACGAGAATTATCTGCTGCTTCCTTATATTTCTCCTGGGCAATTCTTAAAGTGTCTTTTAGTATTTCCAGATTCTGTTGCAGGGATTGTATTCTGTTGGTGAGAGCAGGGATAGGCGTTCCTCTTGCAAAATTAGTAAGGATACTTGGATGGTACCCAGAATTTGCGAAGAATGGTGTTTGAACATTGTTGTATGAAAATTCTGCCATAGGAAGCAAATCAACCCAGTCATTCTGGAGATAACAAATGTAGCATCTGAGCTATTGCTCTAAGGTTTGGTTGTATGTTCAGTCTGACCATTAGATTGGGGACGGAATGCAGAACATAAACTGACATCAATGTCCAGTGCTGCACAAAAATTCTTCCAGAATCTCAACATAAATTGTGTTCCACGATCAGAGACGACTTAGTCTGGAACACAATTTGAGTTACAAGATCAGCAGTCTCTTTAGCAGAAGGTAAACCAATGCAGGGAGCAAAATTTGCTGCTTTGGTGAGTCGTCTACGACTGCTAGGATTAAACTCTGTCCCTTTGAACTGGTAGTTCCACAATAAAGTCTATAGATATAGAGCCCCAAGGACGAGATGGAATTTTCAGAGGCTGCAGTAATTCCATTGGTGATGTGCAGGGAGTTTTATACATGGCACAGGTGCTACAGGAAGATACATATTGTATAATAACTTTTTGGCAATTGGGCCACCAAAAGAAACAAGACAGAAATTCTTGTGTTTTTTTAATTCCTTTGTATCCTGCTAAATTATAGTCATTGGAGTTTTAATGCTTTAAGTCTCACAGTTTCTGGAACATACAGTAGATGCAATGATTATTTTGAAAGGTAAGCAATATATCATCTTGTGGATGCAGAAGAATTGAGTTTGTCTCATATGCTTCCTGTATATCTTCCAGCAAGTCTTTGTTATGGATAGTGATGAGCAAATATGTTTGAAAAGTGATCGCAAGTTTCAAATTCGGCACGAATATGGCACATTCGGATTCGTGATCGGAAACTCGAGCCCTTTTTCTTAAAATAGGCAAAAATAGGTAACATTCGGTGAAAAAGTGTGGGAAATTATTGCATTGCAACTAAAGTATTTTTAACACTTTAGCTAGCATAGTGGTGGTGTGTGATGAGTAGGGGGATATGTTTGATGAGGGGAGGGGCTAAAGAGAGCTGAGAGGAGCTGAGAGCAGCAGCATGCTTGTAATCTTTTTTTCTCTCTATCTTTATGTGTTCAAATCGCGGCAAGCGAATCAGGGAAGTAACCACACTGTCCATACACAATGGCTTGTGCAATTGGCTGCTGAAATCACATGTCCCTCTTTATATAAAAAGCAGACATGTTGTGTTATCGCTATTTTGGAATTAAAGCAGGTCACAGAGGCTGCTGCTGATGGTGCTCCTGCATACTGAGAGATTTTAGTTAGATAGGTGGTTGCTTCTAAGTCAGATAGTTTAGGTAGCTAGTGTACTGCGTGGCTGTGAAATCGACCTTCCAGCAGATTTTTTTTTCTTGTGCCAATACTGAGGTTCACACAAAGACAGAAGGGCACATGTCATAGAACTTTGTTGTGCACTGCTTCTATTGTGCTCCATGCATGAATACACCTTTAAAAATCTATTTTTTTCTGTTGCTAACGTGATACAGCAAGTCATAGAAGCCCATATTGTCATTTTTTGGGGGTGAAAGTGAGCTGTGTGTAAACCGAGTAAAAAAAATGTTTTATTTTTCAGTTGCTAACAAGAGTAAAAAACGGGATACAGTACACTATACGTCACCTTGACATTTTGTGGCGTTGAAATTCAGCTGCATGCAGAGTAAAAAAAAAAAAAAATTCTGTGAGTAACGTAATGCAGCACACCATAAGCTACCTTGGCATTTTGTGGCTTTGAAATTTAGCTGTATGCAGAGTAAAAAATCTTTTTTTTTTCAGTGATTAACATGTTTAAGGTGTTTAATAGTCGCATAGTCAATGGGACGTATGTGTCACAGAGATGGCTGGCGTTTGTGATGTAACCCGTAGTGTTTCTGTAGTGTAAGTAAGCACTAAAAGGATCATTTGGTGCACCTGGGACCGGTTTACGGGTAGTTTAGAGAGATGAGTGGGTCTAGCTACTCACATACCTCACCTCTGGGTGTGGTTAACTGCCTATATACTGTTGTTTGACACATGGCCTGTGTGTCTGAAAGGAGACGGCCCCCTGTATATTGTCTCCAGACTGGGCTGTAATGTGATTTACTGGAAGTGCCACGGCCAAGACCATATAGCCACCCATTGTCCCCTGATCCCCCGAGCAGATGGACTTCAGCATAGTACGCCACTGTTCATATTATGCGTATCCAGCCTGCAGTGTGAACTTTCCACCCAGCGAGGGGCCACAAGCGTGTCCCATGAAGGTGAACGGGTGGCAGGAAATGGCACTGCTAGAGTTTGGGAGTCTGGTGACCCTTGTGAGGGCCACCTTTCCTTTTCAACTGATCTCGGGGAAAAAGGTTGGCGTACGGTGCATTCATGGTGAAGCTAAGGACTACTCCATGGCTAGAGTGGACATTGAAATGGCCCACGGTACAGAGGCCCATGAAGTCGGCGTCGTTCAGAACTTGCTGCACCCTATTGTTATAGGCCGGGACTTTTGTTTATTTTGGGATCTGTGGGGGAAGGATTCCGGGTTCACTGGTTCGGATAAGAAACCAGTTAACCCTGATAAGGTATCACCACACCCAGAGTCAGACGGGTTTGCCTTTTGTGTCCCGTTGGGGGAAGAGGAGGTAGTCACGAAAGTGAGGAAGGAGCTTGTGGAGCAATTATTGGTACAGGGGCCCTATAGACGGAAGGTGTTTGACATGGCCCATTCACATATCTTGGGGGGACATCTCAGAGTGGAAAAGACACAGGAACAGAATGGGCAGAGGTTCTATTGGCCTGGGTGTCACCGGGAAATAATAAAGTAATGCAAGTCCTGCCTTACATGCCAGTTTACAGCCCCCACCTCTCACTTTCGAAGTCCCCTCATGTCATTGCCCATTATTGAAGTGCCATTTGAGAGAATTCTTATGGACTTGGTCGGTCGCCTGGTTAAATTTGTTCATGGGTATGAATATATATTGGCCATCTTGGACTATGCCACCCGCTATCCTGAAGCAATCCTGCTGAGAAACTCCTCCGCTAAGAGTATAGCTCATGAGTAAGTCCATGTTTTCTCCTGGACAGGGTTGCCTAGGGAGATCCTGACCAACCAGGGAACACCCTTTATGAGTAAGGTGAAAAGGGAATTGTGCAAGGTCCCACAAATCTCCCAACTGAGGACTTTAGTATACCATCCTCAGACAGATGGCCTTGTAGGAAAGGTTTAATAAAACTCTGAAGAGTATGCTGAGGAAGGCCATAGAAAGGGACGGTAGAGACTGGGACTGTCTCCTATTGTATCTGTTGTTCTCCATCCAAAAGGTTTCACATGCCTCTATGGGTTTCAGGCCATTTGAACTCCTGTATGGTCGACATCCGTGGGGTCTCCTGAATGTAGCAAAGGAAACCTGTGAAGCCGAAGTCATGCCCCACAGGAGTGTCATCGAGCACGTCGCTATGATGCAAGAGAGGATTGCGAACATGATGACCATAGTAAAAGAACATCTCCTCCAGGCACAAGAGGCACAGACCACGGTCTTCAACTGCTCACTAAACATTAAAAATGGTGAACATTGGACATAATTTCAGAAAACATCACAGTAAAAGATAATGCCTTACAAACCCCAGGTCAGATTACCAATGCACTGCAGGATGCAGCAAGCCTCCATGATAAAGGTGGGGGCAGCACATTTTGACAATTCAATCCTGGTGAAGAGTTCTTGTTCTGATTCCTACCATGGAAAGCAAGTTCTCAGCCAAGGGGCAAGGACCGTATGAGGTGGTGGAAAAGGTTGGTGAAGTGAATTATAAGGTTCACCAACCGGGACGACGTAAGTCATACCAGATATACCACGTCAACCTCATCAAACCGTGGCAAGACAGAAAGGAGGTGGAAGCTCCATGCTTGCTGGTCAAACCAGAAGGTGAGGTTGGAGGGGTTGCAATAGCGGAGACGCTAACGAAGTCCCAAAAACAGCAGTGTCGGGAGTTGCTGCAGAGGAACATGGATTTGTTCTTGGAATTGACGGGCTGCCTAAGGGTCATAGAACATGAGATAATGCGGAGCCACATGTGCGGGTGAACTTGAAGCCCTATTCGATACCCGAGGCCCGACGAGAGTTGATCTCCAAAGAGGTGGCTCTTATGTTGAAACTCAGAATCTTTGAAGAATCCAAAAGCAGTTGGTCGAGCCCGAATTTCTTGGTCTCAAAGCCCGATGGTGAAAGGAGATTCTGCAATGACTATCGGAAGTTGAATGAGGTCTCCAAATTCGATGAATATACCATGCCACGCATCAATGAGCTGATCGAAAGACTTGGGCCAGCAAGGTACATAACCACCTTGGATTAGACAAAGGGATATTGGCAGAGCCCCGTGGCACAGGGAGCCAAGGAGAAGACTGTGTTTTCTATGCCGGACAGATGCTTCCAGTATGTCCGGATGCTGTTTGGACTGCAGGGAGCCTCTGCAACCTTCCAGAGAGCCATGGATCGAATTCTTGCATCCCATAAGAAATACACCGCAGCATACCTGGACGATATTGTTATCTTCAGTCCAGACTTGTGAGTCATCTGGAGAAGGTCCAGGTGGTGTTTGATGCTCTGAGCAAGGCGAGGTTTTTAATAAACCTGAAGAAATGTGCCATGGGGAAAGAAGAAGCCAAATACCTGGGTTATGTAGTGGGCAGAGGTGAGATCACCCCCGACTGACCTCATTAAGGAATGAAATCGGCAATGGCCAAATGATCTGAAGAGCAGAGACGGCCTTTCAAAAAATAAAAGGGGGCTCTGTGTAAGCAAACGGTCCTGTACTCCAAATGGATGTAAGTTTAGGAGCAGTCCTTTCCCAGGAGATACATGGGGAGGAGCACCCTGTTCTCTACCTGAGTTGGAAGCTATCCTAATGTGAGAGGAATTATTCGGTCATAGAGAAGGAGTGCTTGACCATAAAGTGGGCAGTGAACACGTTATGGTACTGTTAGGACGTAAGTTTAGATTGGTATCCGACCATGCCCTGCTCATGTGGATGTGGGAAACAAAGGGTAAAAATTCTAGGGTCACCCGCTGGTTCTTAGCCCTACAGGATTAGGACATAGAGCAGGGAAGCTACATAGTAATACCGATGCCCTCTCCAGAATCCCTTGTCTGGGCATAGAAAGTGCGAAGCCCACTGCTTTAGACAAAGTGGGAAGATATGTAAGGTGGCTAATAGTTGCATAGTCGATGTGAGGTATGTGTCATAGAGATGGCTGGCCTCTGTGATGTAACCTGGAGTGTTTCTGCAGAGCAAGTAAACACAAAGAGGATCGTTGGGTGCACCGGTCTAGCTACCCACATACCTCACCTCTGGGTGTGATTAACAGCCTATATAATGGAGGCTGTTGTTTGGCACATGGTCTGTGTGTCTGGAGGAAGAAGGACTCCTGTGTGTTGTTGTCTCCAGACTGGGCCGTGTACTGGATGCTTACCAGCCTGTGTGATCACAGCGCTGTCTAACCAGAGACTTTGATAAAAGGATTGTTTGTTTGCATTTTGCTTTTGACCGGTATATGAAGCAAATAAACCGTTATGGATACTTAAAGGAACATGCCTCCTGTTTGCCTCCCCTCGCACCCAAGTAAGTATGATCTTAACACATGATACAACAATCCATATCTCACCTTTTCATATAAAGTACAGACCAAAAGTTTGGACATACCTTCTCATTTGAAGATTTTTCTGTATTTTCATGACTATGAAAATTGTACATTCACACTGAAGGCATCAAAACTATGAATTAACACATCTGGAGTTATATACTTAACAAAAAAGTGTGAAACAACTGAAAATATGTCTTATATTCTAGGTTCTTCAAAGTAGCCACCTTTTGCTTTGATGACTGCTTTGCACACTCTTGGCATTCTCTTGATGAGCATCAAGAGGTAGTCAGCGGAAATGGTTTTCACTTCACAAATGGGGTTGGGACCATCAGTTGTGTTGTGCAGAAGTCTGGTGGATACACAGCTGATAGTCCTACTGAATAGACTGTTAGAATTTGTATTATGGCAAGAAAAAAGCAGCTAAGTAAAGAAAAAGGAATGACCATCATTACTTTAAGAAATGAAGGGCAGTCAGTCCGAAAAATTGGGAAAACTTTGAAAGTGTCCCCAAGTGCAGTTGCAAAAACCATCAAGCGCAACAAAGAAACTGGCTCACATGAGGACCGCCCCAGGAAAGGAAGACCAAGAGTCACCTCTGCTTCTGAGGATAAGTTCATTCGAGTCACCAGTCTCAGAAATCGCAGGTTAACAGCAGCTCAGATTAGAGACCAGGTCAATGCCACACAGAGTTCTAGCAGCAGACACATCTCTTCAACAACTGTTAAGACGAGACTTTGTGCAGCAGGCCTTCATGGTAAAATAGCTGCTAGAAAACCACTGCTAAGGACAGGCAACAAGCAGAAGAGACTTGTTTGGGCTAAAGAACACAAGGAATAGACATTAGAACAGTGGAAATCTGTGCTTTGGTCTGATCAGTTCAAATTTGAGATCTTTGGTTCCAACCACTGTGTCTTTGTGCGATGCAGAAAAGTTGAACGGATGGACTCTACTTGCCTGGTTCCCACCGTGAAGCATGGATGAGGAGGTGTGATGGTGTGGGGGTGCTTTGCTGGTGACACTGTTGGGGATTTATTCAAAATTGAAGGCATACTGAACCAGCATGGCTACCACAGCATCTTGCAGCGGCATGCTATTCCATCCGGTTTGCGATTAGTTAGACCACCATTTATTTTTCAACAGGACAATGACCCCAAACACACCTCCAGGCTGTGTAAGGGCTATTTGACCAAGAAAGAGAGTGATGGGGTGCTACGCCAGATGACCTGGCCTCCACAGTCACCAGACCTGAACCCAATCGAGATGGTTTGGGGTGAGCTGGACCGCAGAGTGAAGGCATAAGGGCCAACAAGTGCTAAGCATCTTTGGGAACTCCTTCAAGATTGTTGGAAGACCATTTCCGGTCACTACCTGTTGAAGCTCAGCAAGAGAATGCCAAGAATGTGCAAAGCAGTCATCAAAGCAAAAGTTGGCTACTTTGAAGAACCTATAATATAAGGCATATTTTCAGTTGTTTCACACTTTTTTGTTAACTATATAATTCCACATGTGTTAATTCATAGTTTTGATGCCTTCAGTGTGAATGTACAATTTTCATAGTCATGAAAATACAGAAAAATCTTTAAATGAGGTGTGTCCAAACTTTTGGTCTGTACTGTAGTGACGCTGAAATTAAGCTGTGTGCAGAGCTGTTGCAGAGTAAAAAAAATAATTTTCTCAGCTGTTAACGTGATACACCAAGTCATATTTCACTTGTAATTTAGTGATGCTGATACAGTAGGGAAGATCTCAGTTTGAAATTGTTTGGAGCATAGCTTGTATGTTATACAGGTCTCATCCACACTAAAAAATATTTTCTTCTGTTACTAATGTGATATAGTAAGGGACATCTCACCTTATCATTTAGTGCCACTGAAATTCAGCTGTGTACAGAGCTGTTGCAGAGTTAAAAAACATTTTTTTCAGTTGCTAATGTGATACAGCAAGCCATATTTTACCTTGTCATTTAGTGCCGCTGAAATTTAGGTGTTTGCAGAGCTGGTGCAGAGTAAAAAACTAATTTTTGGTTGCTAATAGCATGCTCCTCCCACACTATCTGAGCAACATGAGTGGGCAAAAGTGAGGTCGTGGTGGAAGGGGGGATAGGCTTGGTGTTCAATGTATACGTGGGGTAGGTGGTAATGTTAGTGAAAGCACTAGTGAACCAACACCGTCACTTCCAATCCAAAGACAACTGACACAACCCTTGTTACTGGACGGGCTTCTCCACTCCCTTTCTTTGGCAGCCACACAGCAGTACACCTTGTTGATGAGGGCCAGAAAGAGCATGTGCTCCAGTGGATGCTGCTTCAAGTGGCCTCTCCTCCTTTTCCTCCACCTCAACATCACATACAGTACAGTCCACAGAGGAAGCACCCCAATTACCCTTGCTTCCTCCCGCGTCACAACTGTCCAGCTGCCCAACTGACTGTAGGGAACCACAGACGGGTGAGTCTGCAGAACTGTTCACACATTCTATGCCATAGGCATGAGAAGTGCACTCCAAAGATTCACAGAGTCAAGAGGAGGAAAGCATCTGCACCGATGCCCAAATTTTTTTTAGGTTGGATTCAGGGCAGGACTAAGTAGGGCCAAGCAGCCTCCTAACCCTCATTACCAGATGTTAACTCCTGGGGGGGAGGTGATCCTGATGAGACTCAGATACCTGAGACTCACAGAGACTGTACCGTGCTATCAGGGCAAGAAGAGGAGGAGGGTGACACTCAGGGCGAGGAATAGGATCACACATTGGATGATGATGAGGTTGTAGCTCCCACTTGGTGTGAACCCAGAGGCATGCAGCTGAGTAACTCATCTGAGAAGGTATCGGAACAGTTAGACGAGGAGGTTATGTTGTGCCCTACGGCTCAGGCACGGAGTGATGCAATCAGGAAAAGTACAGCATCCTTAGCCACAACTGTGGCTGTTGCCAGCAGCGGTTGCGGATCTGCAGCTCACAGGGGCGGCAAGGGTTGCCTAGCCTGGGGCTTTTTTGACATTGCAAAGGATGAGCCAACTCACGTTATCTGCAAACTTTGCTTGAAAAAACTCAGTAGAGGGAAAAAGTGCAATAATTTGACAACTACATGCATGAACGTTCACATGCGCAATCAACATGTGTTAATCTGTTAATCTCACTGTAATAAAATGCGGACCTCAACAACCATCAGCCGCCCCATCAACCTCATCTACTGCTTCTTCTTCCTCCTCTGTTACCATGCCAAGTATTGTCACAAAGGTCTCCAACCGCAGATCCTCCGATACTTTACCTGCTCCAGTCAGGCTGAGTAAGAGGCCATCAGCTGAAATGGAAAGGGACACCATAACATCTCCACTTGCACCTCACTCATGATTCAGCAGTTTCTCCATTTCACCATACTCTACCCTCGCTCAGCACTGCAGCCAGCCCTCGGTCCCACAGTTGTGGTCACGTAAAAGACTGTTTCATCCTACACATGAAAAAGCTATGAGGTTGAACTCCACCATCTCCAATCTGTTAACCACGGAAATGCTGCTTTTCCACCTGGTAGATATAGACGGTTTCCGAAAACTGATGGCCATCGCAGTCCCCCAGTACCAGTTGCCCAGTTGCCATTACTTCTCTAAGAAAGCTGTGCCTGCGCTACACCAGCATGACGTGAACAACATGCTGTTATGCACACGCCCGGGCTAAGCGGCGTGTGCGTGGGATTGGTAGTGATTCCACTGGACCGTGCCGGAGAGTGAATGCCTGGAGGGGCGTGACTAAGTATTCACCCGATCCGACCAGGGTCGCACGACGGCATACGACGCCAGTGCACCAAGGAGGAACCGAGCAGAGGGACCAGGTGCTACTCCAGGACAGACCCCGGACACGGCTGTTGACCCACACAGGGGAATACAGGAACAGGCTGGTAGGCTGGCACACAGACTGGTATGCAGGCAGGCGGGTATGCAGGCAGGCGGGTATGCAGGCAGGGGGGTAAAGGCAAGCACAGCTAGAGTGCAGACAGGGAGGCACTAGCAGGCAGGAACACAGGCGGGATAGGACCCAGTACACACCGGGACTCAGGAACAATACAGGCAGAAGGGTACAGGCAGGGCAGGACAGGACTGCCGGAGCAGCGGGCAGAAGCAGGGCAGGACAGGACTGCCGGAGCAGCGGGCAGAAGCAGGGCAGGACAGGACTGCCGGAGCAGCGGGCAGAAGCAGGGCAGGACAGGACTGCCGGAGCAGCGGGCAGAAGCAGGGCAGGACAGGACTGCCGGAGCAGCGGGCAGAAGCTGGGCAGGACAGGACTGCCGGAGCAGCGGGCAGAAGCAGGGCAGGACAGGACTGCCGGAGCAGCGGGCAGAAGCAGGGCAGGACAGGACTGCCGGAGCAGCGGGCAGAAACAGGGCAGGACAGGACTCTGTTCACACGGAACAGACAGGAAGGGAAAGACAGAGCCAGACACCCACAGGGTACTTGCAGTGAAGTAGCGAGTGGACCACAAACTCACAAACGGGAGTACAGAGACAACAGGCAGGAGTTAGGTACGAGTTCAGACTCTGCAGAAAAAGGAAGGGAACGGACATAGAGGAAAAACAGGTAAAGGATAGGAGAGAGTTCAGACTGGAACTGAGTGTACGGAGGAGACCGACACTGCAGCGGGATACAGGAGCGGGTCTGGGAATACTGCCCCCAGAGAGGCGGGACGAACAGGCAAGGAGCGTGTTCAGACAGGACAGACAAGATACAGGAGCGGGTCTAGGTAATCGGCCCCTAGAAGGCGGGAGGAACAGGCTAGGAGCGTGTTCAGACAGGACAGACAAGATACACAGAAAGGACTCAGTTCAGACACGGGAACTAATACCGCAAAGCAGGAGACATACAGGACTCAGTTCAGACACGGGAGCTGATACCGCAAAGCAGGAGACATACAGGACACAGTTCAGACACGGGAGCTGATACCGCAAAACAGGAGACATACAGGACTCAGTTCAGACACGGGAACTAATACCGCAAAGCAGGAGACATACAGGAAACAGTTCAGACACGGGAACTGATACAAAAAGCAGGAGACATACAGGACTCAGTTCAGACAGGCCTGGAAATACAGCCTCCAGGAAAGGCAGACAAGGAAACAAAGACGGGACCTGGCACCTTCAGAGTGCAAGCACACACTGAAGGAAAACACTTTGCTCAGGCAGGGATAGAAGGGAGCTGCTGAGCTATATACCAAGTGTCAGACAGCAATAGGCTGAGGACGCACAAGGGGTGTGACCCACAGCAGGTACAAAAAGCAGGAAGTGATCGGGCGCCGCCCTTAAGCAGCAGAGACAGACACAAACAGACAGCATGGAGGGAAGCCAGAGAGACATTCTGGACAGGAGATCAAGTGCGCGCTCCTGCACAGTGGGAGATGGACCA
Source organism: Phyllobates terribilis (assembly GCF_046119375.1). Taxonomy (NCBI): domain Eukaryota; kingdom Metazoa; phylum Chordata; class Amphibia; order Anura; family Dendrobatidae; genus Phyllobates; species Phyllobates terribilis. The sequence continues at coordinate 593,983,116 of NW_027362765.1, read as the reverse complement.
CTATGCAAGGACGCCGCCAGGTATGTTACAGTACCTCCCCCCTTACGCCCCCTCTTCTTCAGGCCTGCCAGAATCTTCCGCAGGGAATTCGAGGACCAGTCGTTCACTGGGTTGGAGGGGGACAGAGACTTGAGGGTAATCTCTGCTTCGAGGTACATCTTGTCAAGCTCACAGGAAAAAATAGACGGGTTATCAGGTACATAATGAGGAAAAGTCACTGTCTCTTTGTTATCTGGTGGTACCCCGGAGGATTCAGGAAACAACTGGAGGTCCTCCGCCGGGTCAGAAGAGTGCAGAGGCTCAGAGAAAACAACTGCTTCAGAGTACACTAGGTCGGACTCACTGGAGGAAGCAGGCGAGGTATCGGGTACCGAGTATAGGAAAGTCTCTGTCCATTCACCACCAGGTGGCACCCCGAAGGGTTCTGAACACAACTGGAGGTCCTCCGCCTGGTCGGAGGGGTGTAGAGACTCGGGAGTAACCTCTGCTTCGGAGTACACTAGGTTGGACTCACTGGAGGAAGCAGGCGAGGTATCGGGTACCGAGTATAGGAAAGTCTCTGTCCATTCACCACCAGGTGGCACCCCGAAGGGTTCTGGAGACAGCTGGCGGTCCTCCGCCTGGTCAGAGGGGTGTAGAGACTCACAGGTAACCTCTGCTTCAGAGTACACTAGGTCGGACTCACTGGACGAAGCAAGCGAGGTATCAGATCCAGGATATAGGAAAGTCTCTGTCCATTCACCACCAGGTGGCACCCCGAAGGATTCTGAACACAACTGGAGGTCCTCCGCCTGGTCGGAGGGGTGTAGAGACTCAGGAGTAACCTCTGCTTCGGAGTATACTAAGTTGGACTCACTGGACGAAGCGAGCGAGGTATCAGGTACAGAGTATAGGAGAGTCTCTGTCCTTTCGCTACCAGGTAGCACCCCGAAGGGTTCAGGAGACAACTGGAGATCCTCCGCCTGGTCGGAGGGGTGTTGAGACTCGGAGGTAACTACCACTTTGGGGTACCCATTGTCAGGCTCACAGGACGAAGCGGACAAAGTATTGAGTACCGGGTGTAGAGAAGTCTCTCTCCATTTGTCATCGAGTGGTATCCCGGAGGATTCAGGAGGCAACAGGGGATCCTCCGCCAGGTAGTAGAGGTGCACAGACTCAGAGGTAACCACAGCTTTGGAGCATCCTTGGACATGCACACCGGTTAAAGAGAGAGAAGCATCTGATGCCGGGTGCAGGAAGTTCTCCTGTGTGGAGTCTGGATGGGCAGAAGTCTCTTCGGGCAGGAGAACTGGTGCACTACCCACGCACATTACCCATTGGGGTTTCTCCGGGATACAAGGAGGTGAAGCTTCAGTAGGGACTTCAAGGTTGGGGTCAGGAGGTCTCAGGGAGGACAGACCCTGGCGTGACGGCTTGCCTCTAAGTCTAGCACGTCTGGACTGCCTCTTGAGGTTGAGAGAAGTATTCCAGAAAGCGTAGTCACCCTGTGAGGATTCTGGGTGGGCAGTAGTCTCATTGGGCTGGAGGACTATTGCGCTACCCACACACATTACCCATCGGGGCTGCTCCGGGATATTGGGAGGTGAAGCTTCAGCAGGAGCCTCCGGGTTAGGATCATCGAAGACCATTAGAAAGGCCACCAGGAAGGCCATTAGGTCCCGGAGGATCGGATCCTGTGTTTCATATAGGGGGTTGATCCATTCCAAGGCATCACCCGCCAGGTAAGACATAATAAAGGCCACTTTAGCCCAATCGGAAGGAAAATAGAGAGGGTAGGCCTTAAAGTGTAGCATGCATTGCTCCACAAATGCACGACACTGTCTTGGATCCCCATAGTAACGTGGCGGATCCGCAGGAACGAGAGCTGATAGATCCATCTGGACGGTGCGTAATTTCGCCTGGAACTCAGCTAAGAGAAAAAAATTTATTTATTTATTTTAATGCATATATTCGCTGGAAAACTTCTCAGAGGGCGAAGGCCGTGGGGCTCAACGGGAACCATGGCCTGAGCATGCTGTTATGCACACGCCCGGGCTAAGCGGCGTGTGCGTGGGATTGGTAGTGATTCCACTGGACCGTGCCGGAGAGTGAATGCCTGGAGGGGCGTGACTAAGTATTCACCCGATCCGACCAGGGTCGCACGACGGCATACGACGCCAGTGCACCAAGGAGGAACCGAGCAGAGGGACCAGGTGCTACTCCAGGACAGACCCCGGACACGGCTGTTGACCCACACAGGGGAATACAGGAACAGGCTGGTAGGCTGGCACACAGACTGGTATGCAGGCAGGCGGGTATGCAGGCAGGCGGGTAAAGGCAAGCACAGCTAGAGTGCAGACAGGGAGGCACTAGCAGGCAGGAACACAGGCGGGATAGGACCCAGTACACACCGGGACTCAGGAACAATACAGGCAGAAGGGTACAGGCAAGGCAGGACAGGACTGCCGGAGCAGCGGGCAGAAGCAGGGCAGGACAGGACTGCCGGAGCAGCGGGCAGAAGCAGGGCAGGACAGGACTGCCGGAGCAGCGGGCAGAAGCAGGGCAGGACAGGACTGCCGGAGCAGCGGGCAGAAGCAGGGCAGGACAGGACTGCCGGAGCAGCGGGCAGAAGCTGGGCAGGACAGGACTGCCGGAGCAGCGGGCAGAAGCAGGGCAGGACAGGACTGCCGGAGCAGCGGGCAGAAGCAGGGCAGGACAGGACTGCCGGAGCAGCGGGCAGAAACAGGGCAGGACAGGACTCTGTTCACACGGAACAGACAGGAAGGGAAAGACAGAGCCAGACACCCACAGGGTACTTGCAGTGAAGTAGCGAGTGGACCACAAACTCACAAACGGGAGTACAGAGACAACAGGCAGGAGTTAGGTACGAGTTCAGACTCTGCAGAAAAAGGAAGGGAACGGACATAGAGGAAAAACAGGTAAAGGATAGGAGAGAGTTCAGACTGGAACTGAGTGTACGGAGGAGACCGACACTGCAGCGGGATACAGGAGCGGGTCTGGGAATACTGCCCCCAGAGAGGCGGGACGAACAGGCAAGGAGCGTGTTCAGACAGGACAGACAAGATACAGGAGCGGGTCTAGGTAATCGGCCCCTAGAAGGCGGGAGGAACAGGCTAGGAGCGTGTTCAGACAGGACAGACAAGATACACAGAAAGGACTCAGTTCAGACACGGGAACTAATACCGCAAAGCAGGAGACATACAGGACTCAGTTCAGACACGGGAGCTGATACCGCAAAGCAGGAGACATACAGGACACAGTTCAGACACGGGAGCTGATACCGCAAAACAGGAGACATACAGGACTCAGTTCAGACACGGGAACTAATACCGCAAAGCAGGAGACATACAGGAAACAGTTCAGACACGGGAACTGATACAAAAAGCAGGAGACATACAGGACTCAGTTCAGACAGGCCTGGAAATACAGCCTCCAGGAAAGGCAGACAAGGAAACAAAGACGGGACCTGGCACCTTCAGAGTGCAAGCACACACTGAAGGAAAACACTTTGCTCAGGCAGGGATAGAAGGGAGCTGCTGAGCTATATACCAAGTGTCAGACAGCAATAGGCTGAGGACGCACAAGGGGTGTGACCCACAGCAGGTACAAAAAGCAGGAAGTGATCGGGCGCCGCCCTTAAGCAGCAGAGACAGACACAAACAGACAGCATGGAGGGAAGCCAGAGAGACATTCTGGACAGGAGATCAAGTGCGCGCTCCTGCACAGTGGGAGATGGACCACTATGCAAGGACGCCGCCAGGTATGTTACACATCACTTGTTCCTTGACTAAATCTATGTCTGCCAGGTTGCATTTCACCACAGACACCTGTTCTAGTAAACATCGCCAAGGGCGTTACATCTCGCTGACTGGGCAACTCTGGTAGCTGTAGGGGCAGGCGGGGAAGAGGTTGCTCCACAAGTCTTGGAATCCCCAAGGCTTGCAGAACAAACCTCTGTATTTCACACTTCCTCCACTGCTTCTGCCTCCTCCACCTCGTCTAGGGCCTCCACCTGCGCACTGAACCTCTGCCTTAACGAGACACGCGTTCCAAGGGTGCAGAGCGAATACACACCACTTCCGTATTGTGCAGCCAGGGCTCACCACAATCAGGCAGTCTTAAAATAAATATGCCCTGGAGATCGCAGCCAAACAGCAGAAGAGTTGTGGACAGCTGTCCAGGCTGAGTTTGAGCAATGGCTGTCTCAGATGAACCTGGAGCCAGAGAAGGCCATGTGCGATAATGGTGCATACCTGGTGGCATCCCTATGCCAAGGCGAGCTCACACACGTGCCTTGCATGGTTCACATCCTCAACCTGGTAGTACAGTGATTTCTTCGCCACTATTCTGGCCTGTATGAGCTGCTGCAGAAAGCACGGAAGCTGTGTGCTCACTTCTGCCATTCGCACCCCTCAGGTCATAGACTTGCATCAATACAGAAGTCTTTGTCCATGCCAGTTAACAGATTGATATGTAATGTGCCGATATGGTGGAATTCCACTCTGCACATGTAGCAGTGACTGTGGCATCAGCAACAAGCCCTGACACAATATGTCATGTTGTATAGCCTGGGCAAACGCAGTACGGGTGTGGGGCATATCATGTTTATGGAGTGGGCACAGATTAAAAACCTCTGCACCCTTCTGCACAGTTTTTAAATGCCTACTAAGATGGTTAGCGCTGACGATGCCATCATCAGCATCACTATTCCGATTATCTACGTGCTGGAACAGACTTTGAATAACCTGCGGCAGGAGGTGGTGGTCCCAGAAGAAGAGAAGGATGCGGAAGGGATAAAAATGTCTCAAAGTTCCAGACTGTCGTCATGCAGGCGGATGCCAAGGGAGTGTAGATTACTGCAATCGAGGGGGGCTGGTGATACCAGACAAACTGTTAGTGAAGGTTCAAGAGCCGAGGAACAAATGGAGGAGGAAGAGGTGATGGGTGAGCAACAGTCAGAAGATGAAGAGGATAATCATCCCCTCTTTGTTGTTCATTGTTGACAGGAGGGGACGGAGGAAACAAGCTTCAGTGTTACCTAGCCACTAACACAGCATGGGCTTGGACCTCATGGAAGAGCCCGACATGCTTTCTTCTTGCTGCACTATCTGCAACATGATTCCCATATACTCTCTACCTCAATATATCAGACTTTCACATACAGTGGAAACCTTCAAAGAGAAGCTGCAGACCTGTTGAGGGAGGGCAGTAATGACCCTTCACGGTTGACCAAATGAGTGTCAAATTATGTTACAAGGTTGATTGCAATCCAATAGAAAACCAGATGGAGGCAGAGCTCTGTATGGGGGGATTCAAGAATCTCTAACCCCGTTTATTTCTACTTAGCATTTTATATTGTTTTGAGTTTATTAATATCCAATCACCTACAGCCATACTACAAGCTTGAACCAATGTTAGCACAATTATTACGGAAATACACATATGGTCATATTATCGTTAGTTCGGTGCATAATGGAAAGTTACAAGGTTATACATCCCGGCTCAGACTAGCTAGATAACAGGAGCAGGGTGTCTCATAGAATGTTCTTGAGAGAAAAGGTTAGTGTGGGAAAGTTGCATGTGAATTAAGAGGAAGGAAGGAAAGAATGTATGTTATGCAAAGAGTATAATAACATGATTTTGAAGCAAGCAGAGAAAATGGAGTTGCCATAGAATGAATATCAATATGTCCTTTACATTTCCCCCCCTAAAAATTATGTTATTATCAACAATAGAGGTGGTTTCCCAGGGTCATGCTTTGAGACTGAGGGACATTGGTCTTCACTCAATTAGTGCCCTTGTTACCAATTGAGGCCGTCGCAGCATGTCCATCCCCCCTTGTCCGTTGATATAATCATAAAGCTCTGATATTCAGATGTAAGGTTCGTCGGGGTAAGCAGGTAAAGGTCATCATTCCCTTGTCGTCCAGGTCCTCAATGCTGGTTACATCTGGGAGGTCCGTGTATAGTAGCACTGGATGTCGGTTGACAGCATCCTCCTTGCTCTCTGACGACTGGCAGGTTTTCCTCATGCAAATTGGGATACAAAAAAAGACTAGTTTTAGTGAAACATATATTAACAAGATGCAAGCAGCAATATGCAACACTCCTTGTAATATTCCAGCAATCCATCCACCAATCCCTTTAAACCAATTAGCAGGATTTAAAAAGGAAAACGTATCAGACCACCAACTGTCTTTGGTCAGTTCATTATGCTTGTTATATTCTTCCCTGAGTTTCCTAATGTCTTTCATTTTAGTCTTTAACCGTATGGTAGAGTCGGGGTCAATATAGTGACAACAGGCTGGGCCTATAACTAGTGTTGAGCCACCCCCGTAGTGTTCGAGTTCGGTTCGGTTCGTCGAACACCCTTGTGTTTGCCGAACTGTTCGTCGAACTGTTCGTCGAACACCTTCGAACACCGATAAAACCAATGGCAGGCAAACAAAAACACACAGAAACACATAGAAAACACCTTCAAAGGTGTCCAAAAGCTGACAAACTGCTCAGAAGACATAACTAACAAATGGAAAAGTGACAAGTACATATAGTCATGCGAAAAGAAAAGAGGTGGAGGAGTAAAAGGAGGGGGAGACACAGATATAGGCATGTCATGCCCTTCTAAAATCCAAAAAGTGAGAAGCCGACACGGCCAGTCCGTTCCTGCCCGTGCCACCTCCGTTTGTGCCAGACCCGCGGAGGACCCTTATGGCCAGCCCCCCTCTCCCAATACTGGTGCCTGTCCGCTGGTGGGTCGAGCGAGCCCCCCTGTGGTGGAGGCAGCTCTAAGCTTTTTAATTTAAATTGTCTCTCTAATTTGAATGAATACACTTTAAATCCTTTTACAAGGATCTATTGAAGGGAAAGTCTCATGCCAGCAGCCGCGTAATTCCAGTTCCAGCATCGTCCACTAAAGCTGCTGCAGTTAAAATGCTTTTATAAGGATCGAGCTCGGCTGTCCACCGCAAGGCGTCCTACCGCCAGTCCCAGCCCCTATGCCTTGGGGTGCCTCCTGATGCTCTTCACTGAGTATCCCGTGGTCCCGAAGCATTTCCTTTGAAAAAATTAAGTGTCCAAACTACAGGTGGTGTAGCTTGCTAAACAGCCGGGATAATCCGCTGACTAGCAGACACTGCTACTAGGCACAAAGTATTTCCTGGGCTAGATGCAGTTAAAAATTTGCAATTAGATACTCTCATTGGATGCTGAGAAAGCATTCCATAGAGTCTCCTGGCACTCCATATATTATTCTCTTAAAAAGCTTGGGGTAGGGGTCTAGGGGACCCTTTTATAGCCAAAATCACGGCCCTGTATCGCAATGCGTCACCTAGGCTGAAGATAAATGGAACTGTAGCATCCCGAGGGCTCGGTTGCTACAGAGGTATTGCACCTCACCCAGAGGTGTGATATCTCACTCTCAGGTAAGGATGGAGTGTGGATCAGGACCCCGACACCTGCATGCATTACACCACATTGCGTGGGGCAGGGCGACCAATATGCCCCTGAGATGGGCACGACAGTCCCTGTCCCTTGCTGGAGTGGGGGGAGGGAACACTGAGGAAGGGGAACCCTGTAGTACAGGAGCAGGGAGGAAGCAGTTCCTGGGTGCATTGAGAAGGGAGCATAAAAGGTGGGCACCATCTTAGTTCAGTGCATAGAAGCATGAGCAGAAGTGACAGGGAGCAGGGGCTCTGCATGAGCTCTGCTCCAGAGGCGGGCCTAGTAACAGAGGCCCAGGCCTGGAAGAGGGAGAAGGAAGGAAGAGGAGCGGAGAAGGCTCCCAGAATGAGGAACGAAGGGATCCCAGGGGTGTGGATGGGCGAGTCGCCACAGCACAAACGAATCCACCTGCGTGGAGGGGTCAGGCCAAAGGGGGAGACCGGTCCCCGAAACTAGTGGAGGCGGGAAACGACCCTCAGCTAGAAACCGGAGGCTGTGACATTTTATGTGGCGCAGCCCCTCGCTACACCCACTAGGAGGGCAGCACATAGGGTCAGGGAAACTGGCGCCAAGTTTACCAAGAGGAGGCCCGAGGCAGCCGGAGAGAAGGGTTGGTAAGAAAGGCCAGACAAAGGACACACAAAGTGGGTCTTGTGAAGCGCTCCAAAGTTATCTGGGAGTTGTCTGAACCCCTCACCTGGTGAGCACAGTACGACGTGGGCAGCCGTTACCTGCAGAAGTGGTCTGGATAATAAGAACTGTGAGTAAAGGCCCTGGACAGCATCACTGACTCTGTGTCGTTACTGCTGCTGCCCTGCACCATCACCCCCATCCTCCGCATACACTGCCCTGAGGCTATACTCCTCCCGTGGGGAGCTATGCTACGCTCTGATGCACCCACAACACCAGCCTCAGCGGTCTGCCCTGCAGCGGCGGTTCACTATGACCGCAATCCACGGGTGGCGTAGTCGGACATTTAAACATCAAAACCACATAAATAGTTCCGCCACTGGTTTGACCGCCCTGAGCCACGGAACCGGGTCGCCGCCACGGAGACTACAACCACCAGCATCCACCAAAAAGGGTCCCGCTCCGGATGTCCCAAGGCCCAGGGGGCGCGTCAGAACATTTTCATCACCTTTCATAATCACCAATGGGACAAGGCAGGGATGTCCTCTGTCCCCTCTCTTATACATCCTAGTGACGGAGCACCTGCTCTCATCAATTCGCCATAACCCCAATATTAGGTGGATTGAGGTGGGAGGCACCGAGTACAAGTGCTCTGCATTTGCTGATGATGTCAATCACATATATCCATCAGCAGGCTGTTATGGCTGAAATAGATCACTTTGTTACATGGTCAAATTTTAAAATCAATATAGCTGAGGCCCTCGATGTCTCCCTCCATATCCACACAGGATTCCATCCAGTCCAACTTTCCCTTTGCCTGGCCCTCACAGGGTATCAAATTCTTAGGAATTCCTATTCATAGAGACCTCTCCCATCTATGTTATCTTAATTTTGGGCCCTTTATTGAACAACTCCATACAGACCACGGTTGGCAAGTTAGAACTGTAAGATTCACTACGTGAACCACTGGTGTTTTGTGGAAAAGCACATGTACACTGTGTTCCAAATTATTATGCAAAAAGTGTTTAGGAGTGATAAGGGAAGAATTTGTTTGTTTGTCAGTTAAACTCATTGATGGTGATGTGTGTCAGGGCTCTTTATATCACTGTAAGCAATTGCAGACACCTGTGCTAATTAGTTTGGCAGGTGTGTCCAATGAACGGCAAGACTACTTAAGAAGGCTGTCCCACATTATTAAGCAGCCTACATTTTCTGCCAAAATGGGAAAGAAAAAGGATGTGTCGGCTGCTGAGAAGCAACAAATTGTGGAGTGTTTAGGTCAAGGCATGACTACAATCAACATTGTGCGATGATCAGGATGAAGTGTCTTGGCAATCAAGAAGTATGTAGCTGATTCACAGTACACACATGTGCGTGCTGATAAGGGCAAATTGAGGACTCTTTCCTACAGGCAATTACGTCAGGTTAAAAGAGCAGCGGCAGAAAAGCCTTGTCATAGCAGCAGACAAGTTTTTGAAGCTGCTGGTGCCTCCAATGTCCCCCGAACAACAAGATGATGGGTCCTTCAGAGGTTTGCAGCTGTGCGTACGCCATCCTGTCGACCTCCTCTATCCACTGCACACAAGCAGAAACGGCTCCAGTGGGCCAAACATTACATGAAGACTGATTTCAAAACTGTTTTGTTCACGGATGAGTGCCGTGCAACGCTCGATGGTCCAGATGGATGGAGTGGAGGATGGCTGGTTGATGGACACCCCAAGCAAACATGGTTACAGCGCCAACAAGGAGGAGGTGGAGTAATGTTTTGGGCTGGAATCATGGGGAGAGAGATTGTCAGCCCCTTTAGGATCCCTGAAGGGGTAAAGATGTACTCCATAATGTATGTGGAGTTTCACAAACAGCACTTCCTGCCATGGTTCAAGAAGAAGAACCGGGTATTCCACAGCAAGATCATTTTCATGCATGATAATGCACCGTCTCATGCTGCACATAACACATCTGCATCTCTGGCTGATATGGGCATAAAAGGGGACAAACTTATGGTGTGACCCCCTTGCTCCCCTGACCTCTACCCCATTCAGATCCTCTGGAGCATCATCAAAAGGAGTGTCTATGATGGCGGGAGGCAGTTCACATCTAAGCAACAGTTCTGGGAGGGTATTCTGTCCTCATGCAAAATAATTGAAGCAGAAACCATCCAAAACCTGACAAATTCAATGGACGAGAGAGTTCAGAAGCTCCTTTCGAACAAGGGGTCTTATGTGCAAATGTAACATCACCTAGAATAAAGTTTTGAGTTGAAAACTGTTTGATTTCAGTTTGTAATAACCTGCTAATGCTTATAATTTCAAAAATGACCATTTTTTTGGTCTTTATTAAAATGAAAAGGTTGATCGAAGAGTGTGGGGGATCTAAGAGTGTGGCAACCCAGTAGGCAGGATTACTTCGAATTCTGACAATCTGAGGGTCATGTTGCAGGTAGTACAGCAAGAAGGCACTTATGTGTCTTGCGCATCTCGGAGCCCCAAAATTATTTTCCGGGCTAGATGCAGCTAAAAATTATTATTCATTTTAAATCTGGTGGAGCTTAGTATAGATGGCCTAATAGAATCAGTACTGCACACTGCTACAAAGCCCAAATTATTTTCCAACCAAGATACAGATAAACATGATTAGTAATTTTAAATCTGGTGGAGCTTAGTATAGATGGCCTAATAGAATCAGTACTGCACACTGCTACAAAGCCCAAATTATTTTCCAGCCGAGATATAGATAAACATGATTAGTAATTTGAAAGCTTAAAACGGTTGGTGAGGTGATTTTAACCAATCATTAAGCTTTTACTCTCCCCAGGATGACACAGGGGTAGAAAAGTCGTTTCGGATCCATGATTTGTTCATCTTTATGAACGTGAGTCTGTCTACATTATCAGTGGAGAGCCGGGTGCGCTTATCTGTCAGCACACCACCAGCAGTGCTGAACACACGTTCAGACAGAACGCTGGCTGCGGGGCATGACAAGATCTCCAAGGCGTAAGTGGCTAGCTCCGGCCATTTATCCAGATTGGAAGCCCAAAAAGAGCAAGGGTCCAGTGACACTGTCATGGCTTCAATGTTTACTTGGAGATGCTCCTGTACCATCGTCTCTAGGCGTTGACTATGTGTCAGACTTCTTGTCTCCTGTGGCCTTGCAAAGGATGAGCTAAAAAAGTGGTGAAATGATTCCGCAATATTGATGTTACCAGCAGATACTGTGTTTCTGTTATGGATTGAGTGCTGAACACTCGACGTTCCCACGGTTGGCAAGTTGGAACTGTGAGATTCACTACATGCACCACTGGTGTTTTGTGGAAAAGCACATGTAAGATTCTGCAACAGTCTCTGCTGATACTCCTGCATGCGTGCATCCCTTTCTATGGCAGGAATAATTTCTGCAAATTTACTTTTGTACCGGGGATCTAACAGTGTGGCAACCCAATAGTCAGGATTATTTCTAATTCTCCCAATTCGAGGGTCATGTTGCAGGTAGTGGAGCAAGAAGGCACTCATGTGTCTTGCGCATCCATGATCACCAAGTCCCTGTTGTGTTGGTGGCGAGGTAGCAATCATGCTTCCTTCCTCTGTCCTCTCCGCCCAACCTCGCACAACAGAAATGTGATCAAGGTCTCCCTCATATGATGAGTCTTCCATCAGTTCGTCCTCTACTTCTTACTGGGCTCCTGCACCTTCCTCACTAGTTTGGCTGCTACCATGCACCCTGGTAAAACCATCTCCCCCACCCTCACATGCCTGCCGCCTTGGTGCTGCCGACCGTCTGGACCTTGCAGATGTTAGCCCTTCCGCATACAACTCCTCCTCCTCTATTTCCTCCACCTCTTCTTGTGCCACCACCTGAATTCTGTTTAACATGTGCTCCAGCATGTAAATCACCGGAATAGTCATGCTGATAATGGCATCGTCAGCACTAAACATCTTCATCGCCATTTCAAAACTGTGCAGAAGGGTGCATAGGTCCCTGATCTGAGACCACTCCTCCAGCGTGATTCGCCCCACCTCTGGATCCCGTTGGCCCAGGCTATACGTCAGAAGATATTGCACCAGGGCTTGTCGGTGCTGCCACAGTCGCTGCAACATGTGCAGAGTTGAATTCCACCGGGTAGGCACATCGCATTTTAGCCAGTGAAGTGGCAGGCCCAACGACTTCTGTAGAGATGTAAGTCGCTGAGCTGCGGGATGCGAATGGCGGAAGTGAGCACACAGCGACCGTGCCCTCTGCAGAAGGCCATCTAGTCCGGGATAGTGGGCTAAAAATTGCTGGACAACCAGGTTCAACATGTGAGCCATACAAGGCACGTGTGTGACATTGCCCCGGCGAAGGGCCGCACACAGGTTTGCAGCATTGTCGCACACGGCCTTCCCTGGTTTCAGGTCCAGTGGAGACAACCATTCATGAAATTGGTTCTCCAGAGCTGACCACAACTCCTCAGCTGTGTGACTCACATTTCCCAGACATTTCAAAGTAAAAACCACCTGATGCCGTTGAGCCCTGCTGCCAGCATAGTAAGGAGGTGTGCAGGATACCTTCTGCGCAGTTAGAAAGCTTGTGGCATGACCAGACAGGCTTTGGGTGCAGGTGGAGGACCGAGAGGAGTTGAGGAGGCAAAAGCAGTGGAGGAACTTTGACATAAAGAGGATTGACGCACAACTCGTGGGGACGGCAAGACTTGGACAGCAGCCCATTGTCCTGCTGTCACCATAGTTACCCAGTGCCCAGTCAGCGACATGTAACGCCCCTGTCCATGCCTACTCGTCCAAGTGTCTGTGGTGAAATGCACCCTGTCACACACAGAGATTCTCAAAGAAGCGGTGATGTTGTGTGCGACATGCTGGTGGAGCGCAGGCACACCTTTCTTTGAGAAGTAGTGCCGACTGGGCATCTGGTACTGGGGCACTGCGACGGACATAAGGTCTCGAAAATCATCTGTGTCCACCAGGCGGAAAGGCAGCATTTCTGTAGCCAAGAGCTTGCAGATGGTGAAATTCAACCTCTTAGCTTTCTCATGGCTAGGAAGAAATGGTCTTTTACTTGTCCAGATCTGAGGGACTGAGGGCTGGCTGTTGTGCTTAGACGGGGTTGATAAGGGTGTCCCCGGCAAACTGCCGGTCTGTGAGGAAGATGCAGGCAGACATGTTAGGTTGCCTTGATCCAAAGGTGGTGCTATCGATGTCGGACAGCGCTAAACACCAGCTGGTGTTACCACCTCCAAAGAAAATGATGACCTGCCAATCATGCTGGCTGTTGCGGGTAAAGAGGTGGCAGGTCTGCGTCCCAAAACAGGTGTGACTGCTGTCCCTCCAGTCACAGAGGATGAAGAGGCTGCAGATGCACAAGATGTGGCAGACGGTGGTTGGCCCGGCCGGCTAGGCCGCATTGTAGCACAGTGAGCTTCCCACTGCAACTTATGCTTCATGTCCATGTGCCAGTTCAAGCATGAAGTACTCAAACTATGTATTTTTTGGCCTCTACTTAGCTTTTGTTGACAAATGTTACAGATAACACGAGTTGGGTCATCTTTATCGATCTGAAAACCTGATGGAGGTCAGTATAGATGGACTAATAGAACAAGTCCCACACACTGCTAGAAGGCCAAATATTTTTTCAGAGCTAGATGTGGAAAAAAATTATATTCAATTTGCAACCTGATGGAGGTCAGTATAGATGGACTAATAGAACAAGTCCCACACGCTGCTAGAAGGCCAAATATTTTTTCAGAGCTAGATGCAGAAAAATATTATATTCAATTTGCAACCTGATGGAGGTCAGTATAGATGGACTAATAGAACAAGTCCCACACACAGCTAGAAGCCCAAATATTTTTTCAGAGGTAGATGCAGAAAAAAATTATATTCAGTTTGCAACCTAATGGAGGTCAGTATAGATGGACTAATAGAACAAGTCAAACACACTGCTAGAAGGCCAAATATTTTTTCAGAGCAAGATGCTGAAAAAAATTATATTCAATTTGCAACCTGATGGAGGTCAGTATAGATGGACTAATAGAACAAGTCCCACACACTGCTAGAAGGCCAAATATTTTTTCAGAGCTAGATGCAGAAATTTTTTTTATTAAGTTTGCAACCTGATGGAGGTCAGTATAGATGGACTAATAGAACAAGTCCCACACACAGCTAGAAGCCCAAATATTTTTTCAGAGGTAGATGCAGAAAAAAATTATATTCAGTTTGCAACCTGATGGAGGTCAGTATAGATGGACTAATAAAACACGTCCCACACACTGCTAGAAGGCCAAATATTTTTTCAGAGGTAGATGCAGAAAAAAATTATATTCAGTTTGCAACCTGATGGAGGTCAGTATAGATGGACTAATAGAACAAGTCCCACACACTGCTAGAAGGCCAAATATTTTTTCAGAGGTAGATGCAGAAAAATATTATATTCAATTTGCAACCTGATGGAGGTCAGTATAGATGGACTAATAGAACAAGTCCCACACACAGCTAGAAGCCCAAATATTTTTTCAGATGGTAGATGCAGAAAAAAATTATATTCAGTTTGCAACCTGATGGAGGTCAGTATAGATGGACGAATAGAACAAGTCCCACACACTGCTAGAAGCCCAAATATTTTTTCAGAGCTAGATGCAGAAAAAAATTATATTCAATTTGCAACCTGATGGAGGTCAGTATAGATGGACTAATAGAACAAGTCCCACACACTGCTAGAAGGCCAAATATTTTTTCAGAGCTAGATGCAGAAAAAAATTATATTCAATTTGCAACGTGATGGAGGTCAGTATAGATGGACTAATAGAATGATGCTATGCCCAAAAGGTTTTACTTCACTAGGTGCAGTAAAAAAATTGGTATTCTATACACAGGTGGTGTAGCTTGCAAGACAGATAGGCTACTCCACTGACTAACACACTCTGCAATAGGCCAAAAAGGATTAGCTTTGCTAGATTTAGCCAAATGCTGTGAAAAAAACTTGCACAGCACTGGCACAGACCTGCCTGGCAAAAACTGATAGGAACGATGTAACTTAGTCCTGAAAAGGACTGCAATTACAATTAGTCTTTACTCCCACAACCTATCTATTTAAGATCACAGACCTGCCTGATAAAAGTCGTAGAAAAATGCTGTAACCTAGTCCTTAAAAGGACTGCAATCACAACTATTCCCTACTCCCAAGCTATCTGTAGATTTGTGCGAAAATTGGCTTGAAATTAACAAGGTATAGCGCACACAGCAACAGCGGTGCCGTCTAACACGCAGCTGCAGCAGTGAGAAAATGGTGGCGACGGGGAAAATGGCTGGGTCTTATAGGGCAAGGACATGTGACATACACTGCCAATGACACATGCCCTTGCTTGTGTGAAAAAAAGCACTTCGCTTCATGTGTGCGCTGCTGATAGGCTGACAGATTGCACCTCTGCACTGTAAATGCGGGAAAGAGAAAAAAAAAATGGAGATCTTCATTATTCCTGCAGAGATCCATCCCCTGCCCCTCCCCCCGCCCCGCTGTACACTCAACCTGCGTATTAACATTAATTTTCATCATTACTGAGAAAAAATCCAGTTATGATTTTGGTGCACGA
This sequence comes from Phyllobates terribilis, assembly GCF_046119375.1. Taxonomy (NCBI): domain Eukaryota; kingdom Metazoa; phylum Chordata; class Amphibia; order Anura; family Dendrobatidae; genus Phyllobates; species Phyllobates terribilis. Next base: position 593,967,471 of record NW_027362765.1, on the reverse strand, counting down.
ACAGTTATCGAACATAACCTCGAACAGCTGAATTTTTTTCAAATTGTTCGTGTTCGCCGAATGGCTCGAACACCGCCCAAAACAGCTCGAATTTGAGATTGGCGAACAGTTCGAGTCGAACAACGCTCATCTCTACCTATAACCTGACACATCTCTCCTTGAGCTGCTGTCAAATAGTCCAGCACTAAAGTATGTTGATTAGCTACTATAATAAGTTGATTCTGCACCACAACAGTAGTATTAATTACTTCCAATACACTCCAAATCTGGTCATCTAAGTAGTCAGTGACTTCCACTAATTTGTCCCACATTTGTGTTACTATAGGGTAGAGGAAGACGATACTGGCTTTATTATTGGGTATATTCATTTGCACTAAATGAGGTCTTCCTGATGGGCGTAGGGTTTTGTCCTTGGCATGTTTATAGACGGTATGAAGAGGGATGACTCTCATATCTACTTTACTATGGTGAACAAGATAAGTGGCTGGAGTTAGCCGGGCCAACGTACAAGTCCCCCCTACTCCAACCAAGAGCCATTTATACGCATTATTCCCACAGACCCAATATGTGGCTGATGGCAGATCCCATAAAGCAGAGTGCTGTAATACTAATTTATGTACCAAATCGACAAAAACAGTGTTATTTGATAACATACACCACAAAGGCGTTTGTCTCAGGGGGCTACAATATCCAACATCTGGATTGCCACATGTTGGATCACTAGACGTATATTCAGAAAATTCATGTTTTACTGCTGTTGGGGTCGTCAGGAGCACTTGGTATGGTCTGTCATACAATGGTTCTAGTCCGTGTTTCCGAACATGCCTCTTCACATACACATAATCTCCGGGCTTGAGGGTATGACAACCTTGTGCATCAGCTAGATCTGGAATAGAAGATGATACTAACGCATGGGTGTTAGTTAAGGCTTTGGCAAGTTGAATCACATATTGCACAACATGATCTGTTTCTTCTGATAATTGTTGTGGGGTAGATCGAGCTATAGCTGGTTGTGACCCAAATAGTATCTCATAGGGTGACAGTTTGTGTTTCCCTATGGGGGTGGTACATATGTGATATAGTGCAATGGGAAGGAGCTCAGGCCACTGGGCCGCAGTCTCCTGCATCATTTTGGTCAATTGCCTTTTCAGTGTGCCATTCAATCTCTCCACCTTGCCACTTAACTGTGGATGGTAAGAAGTATGTAACGCCACTGTTGAGCCAATCATGGTAAGTATTTCTTGATATACACATGAGGAAAAGGCTGGTCCTTGATCACTTTCGATGACTTCTGGGACTCCATACCGGCAAACATCTTCAGAGACCATCTTCTTGGTGTTAGGAGGGCGGTTGCAGACAACTTTAATAAATGGAACGCAACCGACCCCGGGGTCCGCAATGCAGCCTGGTGGACTGCTGTCGAACACTTTCCGGGTGGAAAGGAAAGCGACAAACTTAAATATTAAACCCTTCCATGTTTCTGCACACAGGAAAGGGTATAGCGGTACGCTCTATCTCCGTTAACATGCACGGGAGAAGAGCGTCCGGGATAGCACCTACTTAACTGATAAACCACTCCGTTTTAAAGCACACGGAGCGGGATTCAAGGTTCACACAATCTCCAAGAACCGCAGGGAGACGTGCGACCGGGGTAAAAGCAGTAGCCCTGTCTTCGATACAGGCGCTACGCAGTAGGAGTTGGCGCTAAGATGCGTGTGTGACTCACGCCGACGGGTACATGCCCTCTGCCGGCGTGCTACCGGAAAGAGGAGTATTTCTCCATGTGGTCCACAGGTGTCTACAGGGAGTAGGACGTCTGCAGGCTGCTCGGGGTGTAAGGCGACCCCCACTGACAGAGCCAGACTGCAAGGCGAAGCTACCTGCCTACTTTCACTAGCCTGTCTACTTTCACTAGACCTGCCTGAGGAAACTACACGTGGAGCACAGTCATCCACACAACAGCATCATGCTCAATGATCCGAGCGCGCCACCATGTTTGTGGGCGTGCCTTTTAAAGACTAAGCCCTGCCCACCGACGCGCCATTGGTGACTCCACCCATGGACCAATCAGGAGGTGCCAGGTCACCGGGTCAGGTGGGTGCCAAACCACCAATCATGATCCGCCAGGTCACGGACATGCTCAGTGCGGCAAATCCTGGACTTAGACTCCACAAGCCCTGTCTCCCTCTGCAACCTAGGCTTAACATTGCTAGGCACAACTACCTGGGAGACAAACTGTACGGCTCGTGGACCAGCTAGGCGTTGAGGCTGACGGCAATACTGAGCAGCATCAGCCCTGGCTGTTCTGAAATGGGAGACCACAGAAGGTCCTGGACCCATTTCGTATCCCGCACCAGACCGACGCCTAACATTATCCCCTCTCTAACATCCCCCTCCACTTGACGCTCATTTTCCTCCATGAGCCGGGGGGCAAGGATGTGGTCCATCGGGTCACAGAGAGGATTCACAAAACTGTGACCCCTACGGTGTACAGGGTACCCTTTTTTAGGGCGGGAAGCAGGATGGCAAGAAGTGACAACTGGTTCTCTATGTGTGGGACCCTTCACGGGTGACAGAGGGAAAGGACGCGCCGGTCTCTGGCGAAAAGATTTATCTCTCGCACAAACGGGACATGCAAGAACAAAGTCCTTGATGTCCTGGCGCCACCGGGGCCACCAAAAGGACCGTTGAAGGGACTTAGTGGTACGTTTGACCCCCAGGTGAGCTCCGGTCTTAGGGGCATGAGCCCAGGAGAGCACCATACTCCGTAGATTAGGGGAAACAAACGTCCTCCCTGATGGAACCGGGTTGGAGGACACTGCAACCACCCTCTCCTCCTGAGAATTCTTTGTGACATAATCTGACAAGACCCGGGTCCTGGAAACAGACAAGGAATCTGTACCAGATGTCGCAATGATAGGAGGATCAGAGACTATCCTCCGGGTGACTTTGACCAAACACCGAGATGCACAATTCTCACTCCAGGAAGAAATTCTCCCCATATTCCAGTCAATGTGTGGAGTATGACAACGTAACCAGGGGAGACCCAATAACACCTCGTCTAATCCACCGGGAATAATAAGAAATGAGATAACCTCCTGGTGGCCCTGAGGAAATGACATGGTGAGAGGGATCGACTTATGGGTGATTTGCACATCCAGGAGTGAACCATTGGCAACACTAATGTTCATTGGACTAGAGAGTAGCTCAATAGGCATGGCATGCCTCTGGGCGAACGTAGATGATAAAAAATTACCCTCAGCACCAGAGTCCACCCACGCCTTGGCAGTAACTGCAGATTTACCAAAGGACAATGTCACATTATATGATAACTTGGAGGAAGAAGTCCCGGAATTTAATACACCTCCTCCAACGGTGGTAAGACCTACTCGTTTTACCGACAGCTTGGAACCCTTATTTATGGGGTGCTCCAAGAGATGTGCAGGTCAGGAATGAGAGGGACTAGACTCAGTCTGGGATATATCTATAGTCTCAGGCTCCGGTTCAAGAGTCTTGGGTTTGGACCTAAAGACGCCTGGTGCCAACAGATACTGAGGTCTGCCAACCTCTAGCTCTAACTTGTGTTCTGCATGGCGCAAGTCTATACGGTCAGCAAGAGATATTAACTCCTCCAGAGAGGTTGGAATCTCTCTGGTAGATAAAGCATCTTTAATATGCTCAGCCAGACCCTTCCAGAACACCGGGATAAGCGACCGCTCAGACCAATCCAGTTCAGCTGCTAAGGTTCTGAACTGGACGGCATAGTGGCTGGAGGTGGCCGAACCCTGGACCAACGCAAGAAGCTTAAGAGCCGTATCATGCGTGATCTGAGGACCCAGGAAAACACTTTTTAGGGTCTTAAGGAAAAGACCCGCATTTCTACAACCGGGTCGTTCCGCTCCGTTGAGGAGTAGCCCACTCCATAGCCCTGTGAGAAAGCAATGAGATGATATATCCCACTTTGGCTCTTTCGGAGGGGAACCGTGCCTCCATCATCTCCAAATGAATGGAGCATACACTAATAAAACCCCTGCAGAGTTTACTATCCCCAGAAAATTTCTCTGGGAGAGCAAACCGGGGTAATGGGGCACTTGCAGTGGTTGCAGTATTCACGGCAGCCGAGTTAATAATATTGGCTGCTAGAGTAGCCGCCTGAGAAGCTACTGCAGTGATATCAGCGACCGGAGCAGTTTGTTCCAGAGTTCTAAGTCTGGCCTCCAGTTGTTGATTGTTGGCCATGTTCGGCAAGACCCTGGTGCTCGGATACTGTTAGGAGGGCGGTTGCAGACAACTTTAATAAATGGAACGCAACCGACCCCGGGGTCCGCAATGCAGCCTGGTGGACTGCTGCCGAACACTTTCTGGTTGGAAAGGAAAGCGACAAACATAAATATTAAACCCTTCCGTGTTTCTGCACACAGGAACGGGTATAGCCGTACGCTCTATCTCCGTTAACTGCACGGGAGAAGAGCGTCCGGGATAGCACCTACTTAACTGATAAACCACTCCGTGTTAAAGCACATGGAGCGGGATTCAGCGGTTCACACAATCTCCAAGAACCGCAGGGAGATGTGCGACCGGGGGAAAAGCAGTAGCCCTGTCTTCGATACAGGCGCTACGCAGTAGGAGTTGGCGCTAAGATGCGTGTGTGACTCACGCCGACGAGTACATGCCCTCTGCCGGCGTGCTACCGGAAAGAGGAGTATTTCTCCACGTGGTCCACAGGTGTCTACAGGGAGTAGGACATCTGCAGGCTGCTCGGGGTGTAAGGCGACCCCCACTGACAGAGCCAGACTGCAAGGCGAAGCTACCTGCCTACTTTCACTAGACCTGCCTGAGAAAACTACACGTGGAGCACAGTCGCCCACACAACAGCATCATGCTCAATGATCCGAGCGCGCCACCATGTTTGTGGGTGGGCCTTTTAAAGACTAAGCCCTGCCCACCGACGCGCCATTGGTGACGCCACACGTGGTCCAATCAGGAGGTGCCAGGTCACCGGGTCAGGTGGGTGCCAAACCACCAATCATGATCCGCCAGGTCACGGACATGCTCAGTGCGGCAAATCCTGGACTTAGACTCCACAAGCCCTGTCTCCCTCTGCAACCCAGGCTTAACATTGCTAGGCACAACTACCTGGGAGACAAACTGTACGGCTCGTGGACCAGCTAGGCGTTGAGGCTGATGGCAATGCTGAGCAGCATCAGCCCTGACTGGACCAAAATGGGAGACCACAGAAGGTCCTGGACCCATTTAGAATCCAGCACCAGATCGACGCCTAAAACTTGTCGGTAGTCTTGGCAGTCATGTTTGGAACGGCGAATGCTTCTGGCCAGATGGAAAACATTTCCACTACCACTAAGCAGTATTCATATAGTCCTGCTTTAGGGATAGTGATATGATCAACTTGCAATCATTGGAACGGATACTCTGGTTTAGCAAGGTGTTTTGTTGGTACATTCTATAATCTGCCTGGGTTGCAGGTTTGGCATATTGTGCAACGTTTGTTTTGTGCGCTCAACACGGTGGAAATTCCTGGGGCCCAATAAAGTTTCTGTACCAGTGGCAAAGCTTGATTCTTCCCTCGATGCACCGGTCCATGGGCCCAGGCTGCAGCGGCAGGATATAGGAGTCGAGGTAAAGAATACAGTTGTTCCTTTTTCCATAACCCATCTATCAATTTAGCACCCGCCTCCTTCCATGACTGGCGTTCTTCTTTAGAGACTTTTTGCTGTGTGGAGCATAGCTTTGTGATTGGAGGGACCGGCTGATGCTCTTCTGCAGGTTGATCCGGGGTTGGCACGGAATTTAGCTGTTTGGTCTGTTGCCACGTAACAGCCATGGACATGGATGTCGGGAGAAGAGCTGCTTATTTAGCATGGAGATCAGCAAGTGCATTACCTCTTGTTTCAGGGGCATCTGGTTGGGTATGAGCTTTTACCTTGACAACAGCCAACTGTCTTGGTAGTTGTACCACTTCGATCAATTGTCTGATGATTTCAGCATTTTTCACAGGAGAACCTGCAGTCGTGACAAAGCCTCTCCTTGCCCAGATCTCCCCAAAGTCATGTGCAATCCCGAAGGCATTTCTCGAGTCAGTAAATATATTCACATGTTTTCCTTCAGCCTGTTGACAAGCAGCAATCAGAGCTTTGAGCTCTGCTTCCTGTGCTGACATACTGTGAGGTAAGGCTGCAGCCTCTACCAATGTATCTTCAGTTGTGACAGCATATCCAGTATGAAACCTGCCAGAGGTGTCAACATATCTGGATCCATCCATATATAACGTAAGTTCTGGATCATCCAAGGGTACTTCCCCCCACTAGAACAAGTGGAGTTGATTCCGCAGTAATTTGTTCCAGACAATCATGCGGTGGAGCCTCTTTCCCCTCTCCTTCAAGTGCTGGTAGCAGGGTGGCCGGGTTGATGGTGGTGCACCCGTGTAATTTCACATTTTCTGGCAAAATCAATGAACACTGCAGCCACAGGTGTCTCTGTGTGGACAGATGTTTAGGTTGCTGTAAAGCCAAAACAGCAGCAATATCATGTGGAGCATAAATGTGTGTCTCATGTCCAAGGATGATGTCCGCCGTCTTCTCAAGTTACTGCTATGTGGCGTGAACCGCTCATAGACAGCTGGGGGAGGCCCTGGCTACCGGGTCCAGATGCACTGAGTAATAACCGACTGGGCGCTGCTTTGTACAGTGTCTCTGCCTGAGTACCCCGGCTGCATGCCCTCCCATCTCAGAGACATACAAATGGAAAGGTTGAGCATAATCCGGATTTCCAAGGGCAGGGGCTGTCATTATCCTTGATTTTAGCTGCTCAAAGGCTTATTGCAGCTGTTCTTGGTGGTCCTTGTTGTTTACATCAGCCAGAGTGTCTTCTTTGAGTGCATCATACAGGGGTTGCATCAGATGTGAGGCGTCTGGGATCCATTGTCTTCAATATGTGCATAGTCCAAGGAACCGTTGCAGCTCTATGGGATCTTTTGGGAATGGTAGCAGGTAGATGGCCGTCTTTCTTTCTTCTGTGAGATGTCTGGCACCCTGAGTAAGGCAGTGGCCTAAGAAAACCACTTGACCGAGGCAAAACTGAAGTTTCGAGGCTGAGACTCGACAATTCAGTTTTGCTAGCTGCTTGAGGAGGCTAACACTGGCCCTGATGGACATTTGGTCCGTGGGGGCACACAAGAGAAGATCATCCATGTATTGTAATAGTACTACCTCAGAGTTGTCCAGCTGCCATGGCTGCAGACAGCTAGACATGTTCCTTTCAAACTGATTAGGGCTATTCTGCGAACCCTGCGGCATCACCGTCCAAGTCAATTGCCTGCCCTGATATGTAAATGCAAACAGAAACTGACAGTCTTTGTGTAGTGGAATGCTGAAAAAGGCATTTGCTAGATCAATTACTGTAAACCAGGCTGCTGTAGATGGTATTTGTGAGAGAAGTGTATGTGGGTTAGGCACAACAGGAGTTTCCAAGACTGTCACTGCATTTACTGCCCTCAAATCCTGCACAAATCGATAAACGGGCGGCTGCCCTGGTTGGGATTTTTTCTTTACGGGGAACAACGGCGTATTGCACGGAGAGACGCAGGGGATTAGTGCCCCTTTCTCTAACAAGGTCTGGATTTGCTGGTGTAGACCTTGTTCTTGTGCTTGTGTGAGTGGGTACTGGCGAACCTTGGGAAAGGGCGCTTCAGGCTTGAGGTACACCTGTATTGGTTCTACCGGCAATCTCCCAATGTCGTCTGGGCCTTGTGACCACAGATGAGAAGGGATTTCCTTTATGTATGGAGCTAACCTGGGATCTTTTGGGAGATTTCCACTCGTATATGATATGTTAATCAAAACCGTGGGTAGCGCCCGTAAGATGCAGACCTCCTTTATGTGTGCATCAGAGTTTGGATCCTTTAAAGTAAGGATCATCTGACCATTGTCCTGGTATTGAATTCGGGATCGAAAATTAGACAAAAGGTCTGCCCCTAAAAGATTTACCGGGCAGGTAGGGGATATGACAAATTGTTCCATTACTTCTGGAAATGGGCCAATTGGAATAGGTTTGGTGAGAGTGTGTTTGTTAGGTCTGCCATCTACACCGATCAATATTAGATTGTCGTTAGAAAATTGGACTGGGAGACCCTGTGGCAGTTCAGTGGATTTTAAAATGGAATTGGCTGCCCCAGTGTCTACCATGAACTTCACCGGATTCCCTCCTACTGGGAGAACTACAGATGAACAGAGCCCGGGGGTGGTTACGGGCATCATGATGGCAGACTCTGGTTGGCCTCCATTTCAGAATGGACGGTCCTGGGGGACATTTTCTTATGAGTCTCGTGGGCCGGGTGTCCTATTTCTAGATAGGGGGCTTGGGTGGTGCACTGGCTAGCAGGGGTGTGACAGTCCCTTTGGAAGTGTCCTGCCCGACCACACCTCCAACACAGAAGACGGGAATTCGTTACTGGTCTTCTCCCGGGATACATTACTCGCTGATCAGGTACCGTCATGGGGTAATAGTGGGGCTGTAAGGGAGGATACTGGGGGGACAAGGGGGAATACTGTGCTACCGGTACTGTGGGTGCCGCAACTGCCACTGCAGGGGGTTTGGATCTAGGCTTAACAGCAGAAGCGGTCTGGGCGACACTTTTCTGGAAGCTTTTTGCTACTTTTAGGGCATCTCCTGGGGTGGCTGACTCAACATCTGGCCGTACAGCCAATATTGTGTCCTTGATTTCAATACGTAAACCCTGGATACAGGCGGACACTAACAGCTGGCAATGAGTTTTAGTATGTAAGGAGAACCCAAGGTCCTTATAGACCTGCAAAAGGCTCCCATAAAACTTCTCAACTGACTCTCCCTTCTCTTGAGTGACATCTGTGAGGGTGGTGGATTGATCAGCCAGCTTATCCTGAGCGCATATTTTAAGGGCTCGACAGAAGTCAATCCCACTCTCATACGTATTGGAGTCTAATGCTCTGTTATATGGGATAGCAGTCTCTATCATGGGATAATATCCTTCACCGGCTTTTACACGAAGCAGGTATAAAAGATCTTGCCTTGTTGAATATATCTCTCTATTTGTGGCCATGCCCCTGTAAAAAGCCATGGGGGAATGTTCTGGATCCGGGAGATGATTACAGAGAGTATCCGTCTGTGCTGGGGTAAACGGGTATATTTGGGTGGGCTGGCATTCTGTTCTGCTTCCTCCATTTCCTCCAACTTTGTGAAAGGGGAATGGAGGTGGAGGGAAATCAGGGGGAGGGGGGAGATCAGCATGAGTACAGATTGATGGGAGATCTCGGAGGTAGGAAAACGCTGGGGGAGACCAGATATCGGATCTGATCGTGGGTTTGATTAGTTGAGCGGCATAATCGACTAGATCCCTGTCGGTGGCCAAGAGTCTTATCTCTCTCAATTTAGTTGGATGCGTGGCAATGTATTGCTTTATAGTCCCGACTATTATTTTGGCCGCATGCTGTTTTGGATATCCAAAGATACCGGTGGAAATAAATGGCAGGGCTAGGGTTGGGACCGCATGAAGCTGTGATGCGTATGCTATGGTGTTCTGAATTGTTTCTGTAAGCATGTGTTGTGACCTAGGTACATCCAGGGGATCATATCTTGGTCCCACCGCATGTATAACATACTGACAAGATAGCTGTCCGGCTCTTGTAGCCATCACCTCTCCTTCTCTTAACGGACCGTTGTCACGGATGTGATCATTGGATGCAATCTGTATTGCAGGTCCCCCAAGATGACATATTTCTGCAGCTAGCCCCCCCCCCATGCTATAGTCTCGCATTTGCTGCATTTACAATGATCCCAACTTGCTGTTGCGGTATACTCCCTATGCCTATTCTCATTATAGTGGAAAATTCCGAAGGACCATTTAGTAAAACAGACGCCAACTCCTGGTACTCGTGTCCATGGTCTAATTCCCCAGTTTGGGAGAGGGTGAATAGGGTAGAATTCGGAGGACCCTGGGTCTCCCCGAATGGAGTGTGGACCATGGCGGGGGCAGATTGGGGCAATGGTTTGCGTTAAGTAATGGGAAGGCTGGTGCTGCAGCACAGGGTCTGCGTGCTCCACAATTATAGCACATCTCAAGCCATCCTGGATTAGTGGCCCAACACACATTACAAAGCCAGCCATCTGGGTTATATAATGGTGGCTGGCCACCAGTGGGAAGTGCAGGGTATTTAATCTCCTTAGGTAAAAATTGCTCAGTTTCCGGATAGAGGGGCTGGGGTACGGCTACATTTGTGGGGGTATGGGATGCTTCTTTGGCTTCAGATTCGGTTTGTGGACACATACGTCGGGAAGAGGAACCTACTTCCTCCTCTATCTTGTCCCCATCAGCTTAATTTTGTAGCAGAAAACAGCCAGTCTTCCTTACAGTGCTAGATAATTTTCCCTTCTTCACATAAAGATAATTGAAATAACCAGGCTTCATCTCCTCCTCTATTTCAACATATCCTTCATCACAAATCTCATGTGCAACTTTCCTAAACTTTTCAGCGTCTTTCAACAATTCACAGTCAACTAGTCTACCCCTTTTCTGCCGGATGCCTTCATCCCACAATGTAGGCTGAAGTCTCCGTTCCACAGGAAAGTTTAACACCTTAAACACTTTTGGTGCATTCTTAAATGACCTTTTCCCCTCTCGTCCGACCATGATAGTCAACACATCCTCTCCCTCCTGCGGGAGAGGCACTCTCTTTCTGCTCCACGGAAACATTGATTAATCACTGCACTGCTGCCTTTCAACTGGCAAAAGATCCTTGATTTGTGCACAGTACGAGTCCGGCCGGCCTCAGCTGCTGTTTCACTGACTTCACCCCTCCCATTGGGGGAGTCACATACGGCTCAGATGAAAGGAGGAGAGCTCTCGTCCGCAGCTCTCCGGACACTAGATATAGTTATATCTGTGTGCGTGTCCTACCCAATCTTCGATAACCTGCCGCGACTGAACCTAACAGTGTTCCGTCTCCTAAGGATCTTTGTCAGAAGTTAAGGAAGATTCATACAATATTCACTTGTCAATCCGAGGTTGTATTGTTTCAAAAGTTATCAATATCAGACCCCTAATGGGACAACACCCCTATAGTCTCACCTTTGACTATATCCAACCAGGACGTCAGGAGATACTGCAAACAACCACGCACCACGTGGAAACCACGCCAAACGGTCAGTATCACTGGTAAATAACTCGTGCACTTACGGTGGCTTTTGTGGGGGATGATCAGTCCCAATTCCAGTGGAGGAGCTCGAAAGCAAGTCTCTCTTTGTGGACGTCCAGGGGTGGTGGGGCATCCCTGGTTAGGGATCCGAGTCATGGCACCAAGGTGTTGAGGGAGGGCAGTAATGACCCTTCACGGTTGACCAAGTGAGTGTCAAATTATTATGTTACAAGGTTGATTGCAATCCAATAGAAAACCAGATGGAGGCAAAGCTCTGTATGGGGGGATTCAAGAACCTCTAACCCCGTTTATTTCTACTTAGCATTTTATATTGTTTTGAGTTTATTAATATCCAATCACCTACAGCCATTCTACAAGCTTGAACCAATGTTAGTACAAATATTACGGAAATACACATATGGTCATATTATCGTTAGTTCGGTGCATGATGGAAAGTTACAAGGTTATACATCCCTGCTCAGACTAGCTAGATAACAGGAGCAGGGTCTCATAGAATGTTCTTGAGAGAAAAGGTTAGTGTGGGAAAGTTGCATGTGAATCAAGAGGAAAGAAGGAAAGAATGTATGTTATGCAAAGAGTATAATAACATGATTTTTAAGCAAGCAGACAAAATGGAGTTGCCATAGCATGAATATCAATATGTCCTTTACAGACCCACCTCTTCCGATGAGCCTACAACCTGCAGCAACCATCGCTCCACCATACTGTTGCGTGACTAGCTCTACCCCCACCTACTGTTTCCTCACCCATTCCTTGTAGACTGTGAGCCTTCATGGGCAGGGTCCTTGCTCCTGCTGTACCAGTCACCATCACGTTTTATTCAAGATTATTGTAATTGTTTTTGTACGTATACCCCTCTTCACATGTAAAGCGCCATGGAATAAATGGCGCTATAACAATAAATAATAAGAATATAGTTATGATTTGAAATATTGCTGACTACTGGGTTGCCACTTCTGTTAAAAGAGTAAATTTTGTCAGATGCTTCCTGCCCTGGAGAGGGACCCGCTAATGCTGGAATATCGAAACACTCCTTTACACAACCACAAGAGAGGTATTTCCCAAGACAGCAGTGAGGCTCTACACTTCCAACCTCTGGAACATCAATTCATCAACGCAAAAACATTAGCAGCAGCAGTGTAAGTGGCAGAAGCAATTTCTATGAGTCCTTTCATACTTATTTTACACCAGCTCCTACACCAGCACAATAGAGTACAAGTCTGACACGTGGTGAACGACTTTAGAGGATGGTGCAGGAGCATCTAGAGCTCAATATCAATACCATCAGAAAGGGTTTAGACCCTTTTACATTTTGATCTTCAAAAATGGATGAGTGGCCTGAGCTCGCCTGTCACACTTTGGAGGTTTTATAATGCCCGGCAGCCAGCATTCTCTCAGAACGTGTCTTCAGCGCTGCTGGTGGTGTCCTGATGGATAAGAACAGCAGACTGTCCCCAGAAAGTGTAGACCACCTAACTTTCATCAAGATGAGCAAGTCATGGATCTCCAAGGACTCTTGCACCCCAATTGCAGACTCTACAGACTAGATGATGATGTAGTTTTTAGTGTGCTGCATTGATCTCGCGTAATTGCAGTCTGTGATAACTTTAGTGTGGCTTCTGTGCCTGTTGTTGCTGCTGCTGCAGGTGTTAACACAAAATTTGGAAATGTGAACACTCCTGGTTGGGTGTCCATCTGCTGGGTTGGCTGTAGAGGAAGAGGTGTCGGTCCTTATTATAATATTTCTACTGTAGTGAAATTGATGCCACTTCAGTGGTGTCTGCCACTAATTTTTGGAAATTTGGAGACATCTGACTGGGTCTCTATCTGCTGGGTTGGCTGTAGTGGAAGAGGTGTCAGTCCTAATTATAATATTTCTACTGTAGTGAAATTGATGCCACTTCAGTGGTGTCTGCCACTAATTTTTGGAAATGTGGAGACTCCTGATTGGGTCTCCATCTGCTGGGTTGACTGTAGTGGAAAAGGTGTTGGTCCTAATTATACTATTTCTACTGTAGTTAAATTGATGCCACTTTGATGGTGTCTGTCACTAATTTTTGGAAATGTGGAGCATCCTGATTGGGTCTCCATCTTCTGGGTTGGCTGTAGTGGAAGAGGTTTTGGTCTCTGTTATACTACTTCTACTTTAGTGAAATGTGGAGAATCCTGATTGGATCTCCATCTGCTGGGTTGGCTGTAGTGGAAGAGGTGTTGGTAATAATTATACTATTTGTACTGCAGTGAAATTGATGCCACTTCAGTGGTGTCTGCCACTAATTTTTGGAAATGTGGAGACTCCTGATTGGGTCTCCATCTGTTGGGTTGACTGTAGTGGAAAAGGTGTTTGTCCTAATTATACTATTTCTACTGTAGTTAAATTGATGCCACTTTGATGGTGTCTGTCACTAATGTTTGGAAATGTGGAGAATCCTGATTGGGTATCCATCTTCTGGGTTGGCTGTAGTGGAAGAGGTTTTGGTCTCTGTTATACTACTTCTACTTTAGTGAAATGTGGAGAATCCTGATTGGATCTCCATCTGCTGGGTTTGCTGTAGTGAAAGAGGTGTGGGTCCTAATTATACTATTTCTACTGTAGTTAAATTGATGCCACTTTGGTGGTGTCTGACACTAATTTTTGGAAATGTGGAGACTTCTGATTGCGTCTCCATCTGCTGGGTTGGCTGTAGTGGAAGGGGTGTTGGTCCTAATTATAATATTCCTACTCTACTGAAATTGATGCCACTTTGGTGGTTTCTGAAACTAATTTATGGAAAGGTAGAGACTCCTGATTGGGTTTCCATTTTCTCGGTTGGCAGTATTGGAGCAGGTGTTGATGCTAATTATACTATTTGTATTGTAGTGAAATTGATGCCACTTCGGTGGTGTCTGACACTAATTTTTGGAAATGTGAAGACTCCTGATTGGATCTCCATCTGCTGTGTTGGTTGTAATGGATGAGGTGTCAGTCCCAATTATAATATTTCTACTGTAGTTAAATTGATGCCATTTTGCTGGTGTCTGTCATTAATGTTTGGAAATGTGGAGAATCCTGATTGGGTCTCCATTTGCTGGGTGGGCTGTAGTGGAAGAGGTTTTGGTCTCCATTATACTGCTTCTACTCTAGTGAAATATGGAGAATCCTGATTGGAACTCCATCTGCTGAGTTAGCTGTAGTGGAAGAGGTGTTGGTAATAATTATACTATTTGTACTGTAGTGAAATTGATGTCACTTCAGTGGTGTCTGCCACTAATTTTAGGAAATGTGGAGACTCCTATTTGGGTCGTCATCTGCTGGGTTGGCTCTAGTCGAAGAGGTGTCGATCCTAATTATATTATTTCTACTGATGCCACTTTGGTGGTGTCTGCCACTAATTTTTGGAAATGTGGAGACACCTGACTGGGTCTCCATCTGCTGGGTTGGCTGTAGTAAATGAGGTGTTGGTCCTAATAATACTATTTATACTGTAGTGAATTTGATGCCACTTCAGTGGTGTCTGCCACTAATTTTTGGAATTGTGGAGACTCCTGATTGCTCGTGTACTCGTTGTTCGGGTCGAGCAAATTGGAATACTCGGGTGCTCGACCCGAGCAAAGAGCCCAATGTAAGTCTATGGGAAACTCAAGCATTTTTCAGGCAGCTCCCCCCGGCAGTCTGCAGAGGGCCTAAAAATTGGCCAAATCGATGGGAACAGTGCTCAAATGACATGGGAACAGCATGGGGAAGACCCCTGGAAGCATTTCTGACTCCCAGATCACTGCTGTCAACAACGTTGTCAGAGGTATTATGCCACTTTTACGGACTCACAATAAAACATACAAAAACAAATCCAAAATGGATTTTCCTGGGAAATATGTTAAGGAACATCCTTTCCAGAGTATTGACTTGTATATAAGGCAAAATAAATAACCAAAACCAAAAATACTCCTCCACACCCTGGGCTATGTTCACACATAGCGTTTTTGATGTGTTTTTGCACTTTTGCATTGCTTTCAACCAAGACAAATGCAATCACTGGGAAATGTAATTTTAACATTTTACAACCTTATCTGGCCATGTGGTGTGTGACACATCATTGGACACATGCATACAGTGCTGAAAAGACATGGGAACAGCCTGGAAAAGACCTCGTGGAAGCGTCTCTGACTCCCAGGTCACTGCCTAAAAGTGTGCTCATCATAAGTGATCCTTCGCGCATGTAAAGATGCCTCCCGTCATGCACCTGTTGTTGTAGAGTTGCAACAATCACCATCCACGTCCTTGTCCAAGTGCAGCATTCAGTTGTCTATACCCCATTTCTTGGAATGCAAGCGCAAGTATGCAGCCAGCCACCCACCCACAGGCTGCAATTCTATACTGCCAAATTTTTGACAGATGCTTGCACTTGAAATGTGGCCTTTTAGGCTCATGGAGACTGAAGCTGGCCACAATCTTATGGCGGCGGCGACCGGGTATCCATACTTGATCCCCAGCCGCCACTATTTCTCCCTATGTCATCTCCGCCTTCCACAAGCACGGGTCCCATAACATTACCCGTGCCCTCCCCAGTGAACTTACTGGGAAGGACCGCCTACCGACAAACACGTGGTCAAGTGAATGTGGCCAGGGACGGCATGGGGCCACTTCACAGCTTTTTTTGCTGAGTTATATTTCACTACAGCCTTATTCTTTAGCTTGGTGAAAGGACTTGGGAAACCATATCTACTCCAGCTGTCATTTCTCCCAGGAAATCCTCTAAAGCTGCTTTCACATGAGATGTGGCCTTTTAGGCTCGTGGAGATGGAATCTTTTCACAACCTCATGCCGGTAGCGGCCGGGTGTCCATACTCGGTCCCCAGCAGCCACTATTTCTCCCAGTAATTCACTGGAATTATTCCTAGCTGGTTGGAGATAAGCTCATTAGCACAGAAAAGTACCAGCGTCAACATATGGATGCAACGGGAGATAGAGGGGGAAGGAGGGCCCTAGCGGTACGGAAAATGGAAGGGACACCTCCTGACACCAACCTGTGTCTGTCCCTAAGCTCCCCTATCGTCCCTGGATGGGTCTTTCCCTCCGTGCGCGATCACGGGCCTAAGCCCTCACTGGCCCTGGACTTAACCTGGCTAGTGCGGAGGCCAGCGAGATAATAGTCTCACCGCTACAATAGGACAACACAAGGAAGGGAAGACAAAAATTGGGAAGATAACAACCTAAAATACACATCTTTCTGAAAGAAAACTACACCGCTGCAATAGCAACAAACACCATAGCTTCTCCAGAGACTGGCTCCTTCAAAGAGGTCAGCATAGAATGAACTATAACCAGCTGTCAGCTGATGGATCATGTGGCTATTTAAAGGGAGGTGGGAGTGGCCCCAACCAACATTAGCTGACTGCTAACAAAAGGCTGCCAGCAAGAGACTAATATTAACCTTAGCTGGACCAGAAGGAAAAAACTACATTTAAATTACAGCCTAACCAGAGCTGCCATGAATCGCCAAATTACTTGTGACAACCAGCAAGCTAAGGAGATGGCAGCCTCTATCATCATGAAGCATTAAGATCCTTGTCTACCAGACCGACCTCCACTGCTGTCTACCTTGTGAACATTGTGTTGAAGATTGCAAGGATTAAGAGGTTATATTGGCTAGTCTGGTTTTTATACTAAAGATCCTGCTGTTTTTATAGTTTTAAGTGAGCACACAGAGACCGTGGTTTCTGCAGCAGTGCATCCAGGCCGGGATAGTGGCGGAGAAATTGCTGTACCATCAAGTTGAGGATGCTAGCCATGTAAGTAACGTGTGTGAGGTTGCCCCGGCATAGGGCCGCCATCAGGTTTGCACCGTTATAGCACACAGCCTTCCCATGCTCCAGGTTCAGTGGAGACAGCCATTGCTCAAACTTGGCATGCATAGCTTTTGAGAAGGCAGTAAGGGGAATCATATGCGAAGTAGCCCCCAGAATGCGCATAGGGGTATAATGAACCCGCCGGAGTGCATTGCAATCACAAAATCAGCTGTTCTTGCAGTGAAAAATAAAAGTAAAAGTTTGGACTTGGTCAAGCTATTTGACCAAGTCGGATTTAAGAAAACCTGACCTGGGATTTTATTTTTTGAGTGATCTACAGGATGGTAGTGAGGCGGGTCACTCCCTCCAGCCAATGTCTTACAACTGGCTCATGTCCGGGATTCACATTTAAACCTCAGCAAAGGTTTGGGTGAGTCAGTGGTTTGCTTGGTAGCTGCAGAGCAGGAGGCTCTGTGCACCGCAAGCCTGTGTGAAAACATAACACTGGCCTGTGAAGGCAACGTAAGCCTGTGTGAAGGCATAACACAGGCTTGTGAAGGCAACTTAATGGGTGCACCTCTGAGCAAAACCGGGCTGCCGTTGCCCACGGCAACCAGTTTACACGAACTGTTTGGACCACCTGGCTGGGATCTGGAGTAAATCCTTTTCATTTAAGTTGTGAGTTTTTGCAAATAAAGACATTTAAGTTGATCTTTCCTTGGGTTACTGCCTCATTACTACAGAGTGTGAACACTGCCGCCTTACATTGTCAACAACTCTTGATCAGTTTAACTGCGATATCCAAGGCATATTAATTGAAACACTGCCTGATTGCAGTGGCTGCACAGTATGGAGGCATGGGGATTCAATCTGCACTGTTGGAACGTGTGTCTCATTAAGACAGAGGTTGAGGGCGCAGGTGGAGGCCCTAGAGGAAGTGGAGGAGGCAGAAGCACTGGAGGAAGTGTTAGAAATAGAGGTTTGTCCCGCAAGCTTTGAAGTTTCCAAGACTTGCTGTCTAGTGACACCTTGGTGTCAAGTGGTTTAGTTCTCCATCCCCTGGTGTGTAGTAGTATAGTTATGCAACCCTGGCTGTTTAGTAGTTTAGTTTTCCAACCCCTCTTGTCTACTATTTTAGTTCTCCATGTTCTGAAGTGTATTTGTTTTGTTCTCCAACCCCAGCTGTTTAGTAGTTTAGTTGTCCAACCCCTGTTGTCTAGTAGTTTAGTTTTCCATCTTCTGGTGTCTAGTGGTTTAGTTCTCCATTCCCTGATGTGTATCTTGCGAAGTAGTTTAGTTATCCAACCCTAGCTGTTTAGTAGTTTAATTGTCCAGCCCCTGTTGTCTAGTAGTTTAGTTCTCTATCTTCTGGTGTCTAGTGGTTTAGTTCTCCATCCCCTGGTGTGTAGTAGTTTAGTTCTCCATCCCCTGGTGTGTAGTAGTTTAGTTCTCCAACCCTAGCTTTTAGTAGTTTAGTTTTCCAACCCCTGTTGTCTATTAGTTTAGTTCTCCATGATCTGGTGTGTATTTGTTTCATTCTCCTCCTTATCCATGCCCACCCCCAGGGGTTAACTTCTGGTAACGAGGGTTTGGATCTGCTCGTGCCCTACTTCGTCCAGCTCCAGATCAACTGAAAAAAATTTGGGGCATTGCTACACATGCTTTCCCCCTCTTGAGTCTGTGAAGCTTAGGATCAGACCTCTGATGCCCCAGAATAGAATGTGTGAACCG
The DNA here is from genome assembly GCF_046119375.1 of Phyllobates terribilis. NCBI lineage: Eukaryota > Metazoa > Chordata > Amphibia > Anura > Dendrobatidae > Phyllobates > Phyllobates terribilis. Next base: position 593,948,767 of record NW_027362765.1, on the reverse strand, counting down.
CTCTGCAGTCTCACCCATCTGTGGATCCACACAGTCTGTTGGGCAGTTGGAGAGTTGTGACGTGGGGGAAAACAAGGGTAATTGGGTTGCCACCTCTGAAGACAGTACTGTGTTTTATGTTAAGGTGGAGGAAGAGGAGCAGAGGCCACTTGATGCAGCGCTTGTCATCTACTGGAGCACATGTTCTTTCTGGCCCTCATCTACAAAGCATACCGCTGTCTTGACATCACAGACTTGGCCCTATCTTGGATCTCTTCATACCTAAACAATGGGGCATTCAGTGTCTCCCACTCACACACCACCTCCTCATTTCGTCCCCTATGTGTCGGAGTCCCCCAAGGTTCAGTTCTAGAACCCCTGCTCTTCTCCATCTACACCTTCCGCCTGGGACAGCTCAGAGTCTCACGACTTTCAGTATCACCTCTATGCTGATGACACACAGATCTACCTCTCTGGACCTGATATCACCTTCTTACTAACCAGATTCCCACAATGTGTGTCCTGTATTTCATCTTTCTTCTCTGTTAGATTTGTAAAAATTTACATGGATAAAACAGGATGCATCATCTTTCCAACATCTCATTCACCCCCCTCCCGACTGACCTATCCATCAAAGTCAATGGCTGCCCACTCTCCCTGGTCCCGCAAGCTTGACTCTGATCTGTCCTTCAAACGTCAGATCCAATCCCTTTCCACTTGCTGCTGACTCCAACTCCAAAATATCTCCCATAGCCGCACATTCCTCAACCATGAATGCACAAAAACACCAGTGCACGCCCTCATCATCTCCCGCCTTGACTATTGCAAGTTCCTGCTCAGTGGCCTCCCATCTACCACTCTCATACCCCTCTAATTTTAACTAAACTGTGCTGGCAGACTAATCCACCTGTCACCCCATTATTCCCGAGTTTCTCCCCTCTGTCAATCCCTGCACAGGCTCTCTGCTGCCCAGAGACTCCATAATAATAATAATAATAATAATAATAATAAACTTTATTTATATAGCGCCAACATATGTCACGGCGCTTTACAATTCAGAGGTTCATATATAACAGTCATAAGTAACATAGCTAAAGATAATACAATAATTAAAGCAATAATAATGATGACCCTGCTCGTAAGAGCTTACAATCTACAATAAGGTGGGGGTGACACAAAGTATAGGGGCTTATTTACAATGATGGTACAGCCATCTTGAGGGGATGAGGGATAGATAAAGGCTACATGAGCTCGTCACCAGCCAGTATCTGTAGTGCTTTTGGGTGCGGTGGAGTTTGGTGGAGACTTATGTTTAGAGAAATAATGAATGGGCTATAAAAATATAAAAGGACTTTGATTAGGGAACTTGAAAGGCAATCCTCAACAGATGTGTTTTTAGGGAGCGCCTAAAACTGTGTAAGTTGTGGTTCATCCTAATTTCTTGGGGTAGAGCATTCCAAAGAATAGGTTCAGCTCGGGAGAAGTCTTAGAGTCGGGAGTGGGAGGTATGGATTAGTACGGATGTTAGTCGAAAGTCGCTTGCGGAGAGTAGAGAACGGGTAGGCCGATAAACAGAAATGAGGGAGGAGATGTAGCAGGGTGCCACGCTGTGGAGAGCTTTGTGGGTGAGAACAAGAAATTTAAATTTGATCCTATAATGTATGGGCAGCCAGTGCAATAACTGGCACAGAGCGGAGGCGTCTGAGTAACGATTAGCCAGATAGATGACCCTGGCTACTGCATTAGGATGGATTGGAGAGGGGAAAGTCGAGTGAGGGGGGAAGCAATTAATAGAGAGTTACAGTAGTCAAGGCGGGAGTGGATCACGGCAACAGTGAGGGTTTTGTTGTTTCCAAGGTGAGAAAGGGGCAGATTCTAGAGATGTTCTTCAGGTGCAAGCGACAAGAGCAGGCAAGAGATTGTATATGGAAGGTGAAGGAAAGATTGGTGTCAAACACAATGCCCAGACAGCACGCCTGCTGGCTCGGCGTTATTGTGGTGCTACACACGAAGAGGGAGATGTCGGAGTTAGGGAGGTGAGTAGGCGGCGGGAGCAGAAGTTGTTCAGTTTTGGAAAGGTTGAGTTTCAGATAGAGAGTGGACATGATGTTGGAAACTGCGGCCAGACAGTCACTGGTGTTCTGTAGTAGAGTGGGGGTAAGGTCAGGGGATGAAGTGTATGGTTGTGTGTCATCAGCATAAAGATGATACTGAAAGCCAAATTTGCTGATGGTCTGTCCAATGGGGGCCGTGTAGAGAGAGAAGAGAAGAGGACCAAGGACTGAACCCTGAGGAACCCCAATAGTGAGAGGGAGGGGGGAAGAAGTGAAGGAAGCCAGCGAATGATACACTGAAAGAGCGGTCAGATAGGTAGGAAGAGAACCAGGAGAGAGCAGTGTCTTTATGCCAATTGAGTGGAGCATAGAGAGGTCAAGAACAATGAGCAGAGAGTTATCTCCAATACGTTTTGCTGTCAGAAGGTCATTGGTTACTTTAATGAGTGCAGTTTCTGCAGAATGTAAGGGGCGGAAGCCGGACTGTGATGGGTCTAGAAGAGAGTGAATGGAGAAGTAACGGGTAAGGTGGGAGTAGATCAGGCGCTCCAAGAGTTTAGAGATGAAGGGGAAATTGGAGACTGGTCTGTAGTTGTTTGTGCAGGAAGGGTCAAGAGAGGTCTTTTTTAATAATGGAGTAATGATGGAGTGTTTGAAGGAGGAGGGGAAGATACCAGAAGAGAGAGAGAGATTGAAGATTTTAGTTAGGTGAGTAGTGACCACTGGAGAGTGAGAGACTGGAGTAGGTATGAGTTAATGGGGTCAGTGGTGCATGTAGTGGAATGAGAAGAAGAGAGGAGCCTGGAGACTTCTTCTTCTGTGACTGGGTCAAATGTGGAGAATGATTCAGAGGAGATGTGGGGAGGGATGGGAGTCACAACACTTGGTGACTTGGAGCTGATTTTCTTACAGATGTTCTCTATTTTCTCTGTGAAATAGAAGGCCAGGTCCTCAGCACAAATGTCCATGATAGGAGGGAGTAAAAGGTGTGGCGAAGTAGGACTGTTTGGCAAGGTGAAGGGCATAGTTATAGGTTTTTAACATAAATTTATAGTGGATAAAGTTTTCTAGTGTGCGAGTTTTCCTCCATTGGCGTTCGGCACTCCTAGAGCATCGCTGGAGAAATCGGGTTTGTGGTGTGAGCCAGGGCTATTTTACTTTGTGTTTAGAGGTTCTGAGGGTGAGGGGCGCTACTTGGTCCAGCATGCTTCTGAGAGTGTCATTGTAGTGATTTACAGCCAGATCAGGTTCAGGACAGGAAAAAGAGGAGATTGGGGACAATGATGAGTGAAGGGAGTCTGTAAGTGTATGAGTGTTAATGGCTTGTAGATTTCTGAATGTGTGATAGATAGGAGTGTGATGGGGTGGGCGAGGATTTGTGAGCATGAAGGAGAGGATGTTGTGGTCAGAGAGGGAAAGAGATGAGTTATCTAGGTAGGGGATGGAACAAAGCCGGACAAAGACCAGATCAAGGGTGTTTCCGCTTTTGTGTGTCTCAGAGGTTGAAAGCTGTGAGAGGCCAAGAGAAATGGTTAAAGATAGAAGCTGGGATGTGGATAGGGAGGTGGGGCTGTTTATGGGGATGTTGAAGTCTCCCAGGATAAAGGTTGGTAAATGTGAGGACATGAAGTGCGGCAGTCAGGCAGAAAAATGGTCAAGGAACTGGGTGGGGGAGCCTGGGGGACGGTATACAACCGCTACTCTGAGGGAGAGGAGATGTAAGAGCCTGATGGTGTGGATCTCAAAAGAAGGGAATGAGAGTGATGGAACTGGGGGGATGACATGGAAGTTGCATTGTGGGGACAGGAGAAAGCAGACTCCACCACCAAGTCTGTTCCCAGGTCTCAGGGAATGGGAAAAATGCAAGCCTCCATGAGAAATATAGGCAGGGGAGACAGTGTCAGAATCCTGAATCCAGGTTTTAGTTAGGGCCAGCAGATTGAGAGAGTTGGTCAGAAAGTAGTTGAGCAGAAAACGAAGCTTGTTGCATACAGACCGTGGATTCCACTGTGCACAATTGAAAGAGGGAGATGAAGGATTACAACTGATGTTAATAAGGTTAGCAGGGTTTCGATGTGAGGTAGGGGAGGGGTTGAGATTGGTGGGGTTAGGAGAAACATCCCCTGAAAGAAGTAGTAGCAGTAAAAAGAGAAAGAGCAAATAGTTTTTGGATTTGTGACATGGTTTATTGTGCAATATCTTTGGATAAAATAGAGTGAGATTTTTCAAGAAATTAAAAAGAGTATGGGAGCTGTAAAGGGGAGAGGGAAGGAGGGAGGGGCAGATGTGGATGAGAGGTGATGGAGGGGGGGATGGGATGGTGAAAAAAGCACACAGGAATATGGATGTAGGAATAAAGTACATACAGGTGTGCTCAAAAGTTTACATACCCCGGCAGAATTTTTCCTTTCTTGGCCTTGTTTCAGAGAATATGATTGATAACAAAAAGACTTTTTCTCCACTCATGGTTATTGGTTGGGTGAAGCCATTCATTGTCAAGCTACTGTGTTTTCTCTATTTAAATCTTAATGACAACCAAAAACAACCAAATGACCCTGATCAAAAATTCACATACCCTCATGATTTTGGCCTGATTACATGCACAGAACTTGATACAAATGGGTGTGAATGTCTACTAAAGGTAACACCCTCACTTGTCAGAGACACTTGTTGAATAGGACACTTTGCTGAAGAGGACACGTGCATGCACCCCACACCACGTGCACCCCTTATGATGCATCTAGATATATAGGGAGGGCTATAGCATCAGGTGAGAGCGATTTGGGGAGCTGCTTGTGGATAAATTAGCAGCTGGTCACCACACACCATCGGGTGGAGAGCTGATCAAAGACACATACCTAACACACTATGCCTGATACAGTATAACACCTTCCATCAGATAAAGTCTACAATGATGAAAGGACAGACATCTATCAGTAAATATTGGATAAAATGCACCAAATAACACAGCACAAATACAAATAAAGCAGAGACATTATACCATAAAAATTGTTTCAAGATGAGAATTCAGCAGATGACATAGATACAGCAAGCTGAGCTGTTATACCATAAAAATTGTTTCAAGATGAGAATTCTGCAGATGACATAGATACAGCAAGCAGAGATGTTATACCATAAAAATTGTTTCAAGATGAGAATTCAGCAGATGACATAGATACAGCAAGCAGAGATGTTATACCTGTGTGAAGATAGAAGAGATGGATGGAAGTTAGTCAGTTGCCATTGAAATGACTGTCAGAAACACTTCTCGAATAGGACACTTTGCTGAAGAGGAGACGTGCATGCACCCCACACTCCAGTTGAAAAGCCTAACTTTGGCATACCAAGCCATCCAAAACCTGTCTCCTCCACACATCTGTGACCTAGTCTCCCTGTACTTACCTGCGCGCAACCTCCCATCCTTCCAAGATCTCATTCTCTACTTCCCTCTTATCTCTTGCCACAATCACATACAAAATTTGTCCCATGCATCTCCCCTACTGTGGAACTCTGTACTCCAACACATCAGACTCTCGCCTACTGTGGAAATCTTGAAAAGGAAGCTGAAGACCCACTTCTTCTGACAAGAGTACAATCTGCAGTAACCCTCGCTCCACCATACAGCTGCATGAGCAGCTCTACCCTTACCTACTGTATCCTCACCCATCCCTTGTAGATTGGTTCAGCCCTCGCAGGCAGGGTGCTCTCTCCTCTTGTACCAGACGGCGTCCCCTTTTGACATGTAAAGCGCCATGGAAAAAATGACGCTATCATAATAAATAATATCTATACTACTTGTACTCTGGTTCAATTGATGGCACTTTCTTGGTATCTAACCCTAATTTGGTGTGTTTTGGCAGCTTTTGGGCCCGTTTGAAGGTGTTGTGTATGCATTTGGTTTTGCCCCCCCCCCCATTGAATCCAATGGCGTTCGGCTATGTTCAGCGAATATTTGAGGAATAAATCAGCGAATATTGCAAAATCGGTGATCGTAATCCGAACCAAATATTGAAATATTTGCTCATCTCTACTGCTGAACAGGAGAACTGGTCCTCATTTTTGTCTCTTGCTGAGTTTCCCTTTAAAAGTCAGGTTATTCAGTCCACTGGAACCTAGCCTTTTTTTGGAACTATGGTGTTCATCCTCATTTTGGTTAATTTTCTAGAATGCGTTCTGGGTGTCCTGGAGTAGAGGTGGCCATATAGAGACTTGGGGATGTCTGGAGGTTGGTTCAGAGGAATATTGGAATGGCTCAGTTTTGTCAAAAACATAAGGGTGATAGGAAATGTTCGGCGAGTTCCACTTTCAAAGTTGGTGATAAAGTTTGGTTATTGTCCAAAAATCTTAGGGTAAAAGTACATTTGGCGAAGTTGGGTCCTAAATTTATTTGTGAGTATGAGATTCTGGAGGTAGTCAATGTGGTTGCTTTTAGATTAAAGCTTCCGCAGTCCCTTCGTGTCCCTAATGTTTTCCCACAACCTTGTTAAAGAACTTTGCTCCTTTGGTTTTGTCTGTCTCATCCCCGTCTCCAGGGCCGGCTCCAGGTTTTTCTGCGCCCCGGGCGAAAGAGTCTCAGTGGGCCCTTTTAACACATACACGATTCATGATGCACAGATACGGCGGAGAAACATATATATAGTACACAGGGCCTAGCCTGCCACTTCATCCTTCACATATGCAGACATGCGCACACACACGGTACGCAGACACATGCACGCACACACGGTACGCAGACATAAGCACGCACACACGGTATGCAGACATGCGCACGCACACACGGTACGCAGACATGCACACGCACACACGGTACGCAGACATGCGCAAGCACATGGTACGCAGACATATGCACGCACACACAGTACGCAGACACACGCACGCACACATGGTACACAGATATGTACACATACAGACATACACACATTTTTACACAAATTCTTAAAAACATATATAAAACAGACAAATATATATACACAGTCATACACACTTACATTCACATACATGCACTCACACAGACCCATTACAAATATTTTTAATATGGGGATTGGGGAAGCCTCACTCACCTGTCCCCGGTCCAGTGCCCTGTCCAGCAGCTCCTCAGGTATGGGGCTGTGCAGGGCCCCCGGCATGTCACAGACATCATGGCCCTGGACCATCAGAGGGGCCCACTTGCGGTCGGGTCCGGGCCGCTCCCCCCCCATCTGTGCAGGACCTCCGACGGTGTTTGATTGCCGGCACTCCCGCAGACATGGCGGCGCGCTGTGCGGCTGTGTCTGCTAGTAATGACGCGGCAGGGGCGACACACAAGCACAATTAAAGGTGCAGTGCCGTCGCCCCTGCCGCATCATTACTAGCATACACAGCCAGACAGCGCGCGGCCATGTCTGGGGGAGTGCCGGCAATCAAGCAGCGCCTGCGTCACTGAACAGGTGCCGAGGAAGCGGCCAGGGCCCCGACAGTGAGTGGGCGGTGGGCCCCGACAGTGAGTGGGCAGTGGGCCCCGACAGTGAGTGGGCGATGGGCCCCTCTGATTTTCCAGGGCCCCGGCACTTGCCCGGGTAAGCCGGGTGCTGACCACGGCCCTGCCCGTCTCCTCCAGAGTCTGTCGATGGAGGTTTGAAATATGAGGTGCAGAGGATCATGGATTCTCATAGGGTTCGAAATTCCCTCCAATATCTTGTTCATTGGAGGGGATACGGACCCAAGGAGAGATCCTAGGTTCTGGCTCGATGGGTGAAGGCTGATTGTTTGGTCAGAGCATTTCATCATAGGTTTCCTGGGAAACCTGGGGGTCTGATGGCCCCCTAAAAGAGGGGGTACTGTCACGTTTCCTCTACTCAGTGTGTCTCAGTCTCAGTGATGGACAACTCTGTCATCCTATCCTGTGTTGGGGCATGCTGAGATATCGGTGCTTTAACAGTAGTGTTGAGCCACCCCCGTAGTGTTCGAGTTCGGTTCGGTTCGTCGAACACCCTTGTGTTCACCGAACTGTTCGTCGAACTGTTCGTCGAACACCTTCGAACACCGTTAAAACCAATGGCAGGCAAACAAAAACACATAGAAACACATAGAAAACACCTTCAAAGGTGTCCAAAAGCTGACAAACTGCTCAGAAGACATAACTAACACATGGAAAAGTGACAAGTACATATAGTGATGTGAAAAGAAAAGAGGTGGAGGAGTAAGAGGAGGGGGAGACACAGATATAGGCATGTCATGCCCTTCTAAAATCCAAAAAGTGAGAAGCCGACGCGTCCAGTCCGTTCCTGACCGTGCCACCTCCGTGTCGCCGGGTTTGTGCCAGAGCCGCGGTGGACCCTGACGGCCAGCCCCCCTCTCCCAATACTGGTGCCTGTCCGCTGGTGGGTCGAGCCCCCCCGCGGTGGGGGGGGAGTAACATCTGCAGAAGAAAGACCATCTTCCAGCCAAACTAACATGTCGACTTCTTTTCGTGGACAATGTGATACGATCCCTTTGTTACGGACACGCCCATCACTACAAAATCCAGATGAGGCACAAAAACAGCAGGTGCTTCAGCGGATATCAAGTGCTCCTTCAAGTGGGCTCTCCTCCACCTCAATTTCAACATCACAAATATTCCAGTCCTCAGAGGTGTCACCCCAATAGCACTTGCTTCCTCACAGCTCCCAAGTCTCCAGCTGCCCGTCTGAGTATGGGGTAACACAGATGGTTGAGTTTGCAGAGCTGTTTACTCATACTATAGCCTGGGAAATGGAGATCTGCTCCAGAGCTTCTGTTAATCCAGATGAGGAAATGATCTGCACTGATGCCCAGAATCTTTATAAGTCGGATCCAGGACCAGATGAAGAAGGTTCTGAGCATAATGTAGACCCTCGTTCCCAAACTGTAACTCCTGTTGGTGGAGACAATGATGAAGACGATGATGAGACTAAAATACCTGATTGGAGCGACAACTTGACTCTTCGGTCAGGGCAGGAAGAGGTTGGCTTTGAGGACGACGGGTGTGATAACACACAGGGTGATGATGACAAGGTTGGAGATCCCACTTACTGTCAACCCACAGTCAGCCAGTCGATGAGGTCACCCGGGCCTTTGCCTGGCCTTGGGGATGTCGTGGTGGTCGGCTCCCTGGCTCGTACCCTGGGGTCACTCTTTAAAAGGGTGGATAATTGTTAATTTTATAAGAGTTCGTGACGCCACCTGTGGTATCTGGTGAGAAGCACCAGCGCTGCAGCAGTCCACTGAGGCCTGTGATAAGGCAGCTCGATGGTATAGCTCCCCACAGGTGAAGCTAGGTCTCAGGGCAGAGTATGCAGGGGGAATGCAGGACAGGCGAGACCCAGCTGGGTCAGAGCAAGAACGGGAACGGACACGGTAGTCACTTCAGTACCTTTTACTGGAGGAAATTCAGGCACATCCCGGAGCACTGTAGGGTGAAGGGTGCATATCAGGATCCTCCCCAATGAGCGGGTGTAGGGCCTCCTGTTTCTTGCCTCTGCGTAGTAAGTTTCTGACCTGCCTGGAGCTAGGCCTAACTTTGTCTCTGTCCTGCGCTGGCTGACCTTGTGGTAGGGCCTTCTCTTGGAGTTCACGCTCCCAGTATGCGGGGCCTAAGCGTCTCCTGGCTCTGTTACGTATCAGCAACTTAGCGATCCTGGGACTAGTAGTTCTCCAGGGATTCCGGTTATGCCTTACTGGGTCATAGAGATCCCGGTAAGCTCGGATCCGGTGTCCGGTAAATGATTCGGGGTGAGCTGGTTAAGCTCCTCTGCCTCTTATGTACTAACTCGCCACTCGCCTTCGGCCTACTCGGGCCCTCACTAGGCTATACACACTAATGGCAGCTTGCCGCGCTTCACCGATCTTATGGCGCCGTCACACCTTAAGCTCTATCTGGGCTCCCTGAATCTAGCTAGCAGGAGCCTCGTGCTCCACTGCTGAACTATTAACTGAGTTCTCTCGACTAGACTGAGCTCCACTGCAGACTGACCTCTCTTAGGCTTCTCTACTGCAGGAACTCTTCAGAGCAACTGAACTGCCTAGCTTCACCTTCCCTATTTATATCCCTAACGGGCTCCCTCTGCTGGTCTGAGGTGGAAGGTGGAGATGTGTGAATGTTTATGGGGGCCTCTTGTGGAGGATTCCATCAATACACTCTTCTAGCATCTGTGATACCAAGCACAGCGGGGAGTCACAGATGGTATTGACGACGAGGTTTGGTTGCGCCTTCCTGGACAGAGACGGAGTACTGGAAGCACGTCAACAACTGCATCCTCAACCATAACTCTGCCTCTGACCACAAGTCGTAGTGGCTCTTCAGGTCGCATCGGCTCTAAGGCTTGGGTAGCCTGGGCATTTATTCAGATCGATAAGGATGACCCAACTCGTGTTATCTGTAATATTTGTCACCAAAAGCTAAGTAGAGGCAAAAAAATCCATAGTTTGAGTACTTCATGTATGTACCGTCACATGGATATGAAGCTTAAGTTGCAGTGGGACGCTCACTGTGCTACAATGCAGCCTAGCAGGCTGGGCCAACCACCGTCTGCCGCATCTTGTGCATCCGCGGCCTCTTCATCCTCTGTGACTGGAGGTACAGCAGTCACACATGTTTTTGGACGCAGACCTGCCACCTCTTTATCTGCAACAGCCAGTGTGATTGGCAGGTCGTCAGTTCATTGGGAAGTGGAAACACCTGCTGGTGTTGAGCGCTCTCTGACATCAAGAGCACCACCTTTGGATCAAGGCAACCTAACATGTCCGCCTGCATCTTCCTCACAGACCGGCAGTTTGCCGGGGACACCCTACTCAACCCCGTCAAAGAACAACAGCCAGCCCTCGGTCCCTCAGATGTGGAAAAGTAAAAGACCATTTCCTCCTAGCCATGAGAAAGCTAAGAGGTTGAATTTCACCATCTGCAATCTGTTGGCTACAGAAATGCTGCCTTTCCACCTGGAGGACACAGTGGATTTTCAAGACCTTATGTCCGTCGCAGTGCCCCAGTACCAGATGCCCAGTCGGCACTACTTCTCAAAGAAAGGTGTGCCTGCGCTCCACCAGCATGTCGCACACAACATCACCGCTTCTTTGAGAAACACTGTGTGTGACAGGGTGCATTTCACCACAGACACTTGGACGAGTAGGCATGGACAGGGGCGTTACATGTCGCTGACTGGGCACTGGGTAACTATGGTGACAGCAGGACAAGGGGCTTCTGTCCAAGTCTTACCGTCCCCACGAGTTTTGCGTCAATCCTCTTTATCTCGAAGTTCCTCCACTGCTTCAGCCTCCTCAACCGCCTCTCGGTCCTCCACCTGCACCCAAAGCCTGTCTGGTAATGCCACCTGCTTTCTAACTGCGCAGAAGGAATCCTGCACACCTCCTTACTATGCTGGCAGCAGGGCTCAACGGCATCAGTGTTTACTTTGAAATGTCTGGGAAATGTGAGTCACACAGCTGAGGACTTGTGGTCAGCTCTGGAGACCCAGTTTCATGAATGGTTGTCTCCACTGGACCTGCAACCAGGGAAGGCCGTGTGCGACAATGCTGCAAACCTGGGTGTGGCCCTTCGCTGGGGCAATGTCACACACGTGCCTTGTATGGCTCACGTGCTGAACCTGGTTGTCCATAAATTTTTAGCCCACTATCCCGGACTAGATGGCCTTCTGCAGAGGGCACGGTCGCTGTGTGCTCACTTCCGCCGTTCACATCCCGCAGCTCAGCGACTTACATCTCTACAGAAGTCGTTGGGCCTGCCAGTTCACCGGCTGAAATGCGATGTGCCGACACGGTGGAATTCAACTCTGCACATGTTGCAGCGACTGTGGCAGCACCGACAAGCCCTGGTGCGATACGTTCTGACGTATAGCCTGGGCCAATGAGATCCAGAGGTGGGGAAAATCACGCTGCAGGAGTGGTCTCAGATCAGGGACCTATGAAGTTGACGCGCCCCCTGGGCGGTGGGGTACCCTGAGCCGGGCCGGTAGACGCTCGGGGTTGTAGTCACTGTGGCGGTGACCCAGTCCGTGACCCAGGGCGGTCAATCCAACGGTAATTTGTATATATGGATTTTATAATGTCCGACTACGCCACCTCTGGAGTGCGCCCAAAGGGGCCGCCGCTGCGGAACAGTCCTCTGAAGCTGGTGGTTTTCCAGCAATGGTATTATTACTCACCACAGGAAGAGTGTAGCTTCAGGGCAGTGTGGGTGGATGATGGTGGTTGTAGTGCAAGGAGTCAGTAATGAACACAGAGTCCGTGTGATGCAGTCCCAAGATCTTTACTCACAGTTGTTGCAGTCCAGATTACAGGTACCAGAGCAATCTCACCCGTCGTGGTGTGCATACTCAGTGAGGGGCTCAGTCCACCCCTAGATAGCTCCGGAGTACTTAGCAGGACCCCCTTCTGTGTGTCCTTTCTCTGGCCTTCTCCCTGCACCTCACACCCAGTGACACTTCTATCCGGTATCCTCGGGCCTTGGCGCGCGACTTGTGTTCCGTCCCCTGGGTCCTATGTGGCTACCTTCTTAGTGAGACTGGTGTGGACTTTTGCCTGCAGTACATGAAATGCTGCAGCCTCCGGTTTCTAGTTGAGCCTTGCAGTTTCTCCTCTAGTTGAGGGACCGGTTCCCCTTATCTGGCCTGACCCCTCTACCTCCTGGTAGCAGCGGGAGTACGGGTGGCCTTCTGCACGGCCCGTAGCCCTAGGGTCCCTTCGGTTCCTGGAGCCTTCCTGCTCCCACTCCTCTCTTCTCTCCTTCAGTCCTGGGCCTCCCAGGCTAGGCCCGCCTCCGGAGCAGAGCTCATGCCGAGCCTCTGCTCCTGTCACTTTTCCTCCTCTGGCTGGCTTGCTCTTTCTAAGATGGCTTCCTGTTTATACTCTCCCTGTCATGTGCTCCCCTAAGCTGCTCCCCTAAGCACCCACTGCATAGGACCCTCCCACCAGCTAGGGACCTGGGACTGTGCTCTCCCTTAGGAGCAATCTCGCCCTACCCCCACTGCGGGTATGTATTGGATGCAGGTGTTAGGGTCCCGAGCCATACGCCTTCCTTACCTGAGGGTGAGAAACAACACCTCTGGGTGAGATGCAGTAACTCTGTGGCGACTGAACCCTCAGGGGCACCACACACCCTTCTGCACAGTTTTGAAATGGAGACGGAGATGTTTAGTGCTGACGACGATGCAATTATCAGCATGACTATTCCGGTGATTTACATGCTGGAGCACACATTAAACAGAATTCAGAGTCAGGTGGTGGGACAAGAGGAGGTGGAGGAAGTAGAGGAGGAGTAGTATGCGGAAGGGATAACATCTCCAAGGTCCAGACGGTTGGCAGCACCAAGGCGGCAGGCATGGGAGGATGGGGGAGAGGGATTAACCAGGACGCATGGTAGCAGCCAAACTGTTGAGGAAGGTGCAGGAGCCGAGGAAGAAGTGGAGGATGAACTAGCGATGGGCATGGAAGACTCATCAGATGAGGGAGACCTTGATCACATTTCTGTTGTGCGAGGTTCGGGAGAGAAGGCAGAGGAAGGAAGCATGATTCTTACCTCGCTACCAACACAACAAGGACTTGGTCCTCCTGGATGCGCAAGACACATGAGTGCCTTCTTGCTGCACTACCTGCAACATGACCCTCAGATTGCAGAATTCGAAGTAATCCCGACTACTGGGTTGCCACACTCTTAGATCCCCGGTACCAAAGTAAATTTGCCGAAATAATTCCTGCCATAAAAAGGGATTGACGCATGCAGGAGTATCTGCCGACGCTGTTGCAGAATCTTTTATTTCTAAAATAATTCAGCTTGTTGCAGCATGCCCTGGGTCTCCACACCGGCAACTTGGCCAACAAGTGTAACTCTCCAACATGTCCTTTCTATTTCCAGGCCACGGAGGATCCTATGTACTCATATGCAGGACTCTGACCCCCACCCATCACTCTTAACGTTTGATCCACTGCGTCCTGGAGTCCTGACAGGAATATGTCCAGTCCAATATCCATTAAGTGAACACCGTTGGGCCATATGAGGCCTGCTTTATCTCCTTCCAGTTGTCGGTGTCGTACCACTACACCGCCTGTGTTGCTTCTAAATTTTGCCATCCGAATATTTATTATCCGCTTTGTCCGTTCGATGGCCGTGATGTCTCGCGCACCTTGCCATACCGCTATCGGCACAATCTCTGACCATACTATAGCTAGTTTAGTGAAAAATTCTCTGAAGCGCTCAGTGTCTACTTTCATTTTTTCCATTAGTTATGCGCTCTAGTGATGACCTAGGTTGTTTCCCCCGGCCTGTATAACTAAGATGACCGGACATCTTGCCTCTCTCCCTACCTTGATTACCTCCATTAGTACCTGTGACCATAGCAGGCCTCTAATACCTCTCCAGTTGAAATATGTGTTATGAAACTCTAATTTCCTCTTTCGCCCTTTTTTCTGCCCAATATATATACGAGTGGCCTATCACCCACACTGTTTGCTTAGCGTCACCTGTAAAAGAAACAAACCACGTTAGGATAACAAGTCCGGTCTTATGTATCTTGCCAAACACGTGGATCGCCATCTCCCTATCCTCTGAAATTCCGTTTCTGACAGTCCTGCTCTTGCTGCTTCCGTGGCCGCGCCTATGCGGAATGAGTGTGTCCCGTAATCTTTGGGGCGGTTCCCTGCCGATGTTATGCATTTATTAGATATAGCTTGGAACTGGTATCTTGATAATGGCGTTCCATCAATGTGTGATAGGAAGAAATTACTTTGTGATCTGATGGTTAGATATGTTTTTACTATTGTTACCCGACTCAGTGTACCGTTTGTGGGTTGTAGAAGTACCCAAGTGCCCCTGCCCGCTGGAACCGTTTTCGATTTGTGTATGCGTAGACGTATTGCATTATTGGCTATGATTATGTCCTGGTGAAATAAGCCTCCACTGATGGTAATTTTGGATTGAGGGACTAATTCGCTTATGCATAGCGCCCCAAAGAAGGCGATCACAAATGCAGTAGACAGTAGTGTTGCTTCAAATTGTGAGTGTCATGTTAATGGTGTTAGGGATATGATGTGAGAAGTCAGTTTTAGTGACAAGGGACGGGACGTCTACACTCCTGACTTGGCTGACCCCTTTTCCACCCTTTTATGGATTGTCTGATGATGAATCTTTGTCACATCTCCCCAATTCAGTAGTTGGAAGTGAAATGCTACTCCGGTCAGACACCGCTGCGCTGACGCCCCTGATATGCCCCTCATCATTAGCTGGTGGAGAAATTCTATGGTGACTTGTGATTAGTGTTGAGCCACCCCCGTAGTGTTCGAGTTCGGTTCGTCGAACACCCATGTGTTCGCCGAACTGTTCGTCGAACTGTTCGTCGAACACCTTCGAACACCGTTAAAACCAATGGCAGGCAAACAAAAACACATAGAAACACATAGAAAACACCTTCAAAGGTGTCCAAAAGCTGACAAACTGCTCAGAAGACATAACTAACACATGGAAAAGTGACAAGTACATATAGTCATGCGAAAATAAAAGAGGTGGAGGAGTAAAAGGAGGGGGAGACACAGATATAGGCATGTCATGCCCTTCTAAAATCCAAAAAGTGAGAAGCCGACACGGCCAGTCCGCTCCTGCCCGTGCCACCTCCGTGTCGCCGGGTTTGTGCCAGAGCCGCGGTGAACCCTGACGGCCAGCCCCCCTCTCGCAATACTGGTGCCTGTCCGCTGGTGGGTCGAGCGAGCCCCCCTGTGGTGGAGGCATCTCTAAGATTTTTAATTTAAATTGTCTCTCTAATTTGAATGAATACACTTTAAATCCATTTACAAGGATCTATTGGAGGGCAAGTCTCATGCCAGCAGCCGCGGTAATTCCAGCTCCAGTAGCGTCCACTAAAGCTGCTGCAGTTAAAAAGCTTTTATAAGGATCGAGCTCGGCTGTCCACCGCAAGGCATCCTACTGCCAGTCCCAGCCCCTATGCCTTGGGGTGCCTCCTGATGCTCTTCACTAAGTATCCCACGGTCCCGAAGCATTTCCTTTGAAAAAATTAAGTGTCTAAACTACAGGTGGTGTAGCTTGCTTAACAGCCGGGATAATCCGCTGACTAGCAGACACTGCTACTAGGCACAAAGTATTTCCTGGGCTAGATGCAGTTACAAATTTGTAATTAGATACTCTCGTTGGATGCTGAGAAAGCATTCCATAGAGTCTCCTGGCACGCCATATATGATTCTCTTAAAAAGCTTGGGGTAGGGGTCTAGGGGACCCTTTTATAGCCAAAATCACGGCCCTGTATCGCAATACGTCACCTAGGCTGAAGATAAATGGAACTGTAGCACCCTGAGGGCTCGGTTGCTACAGACGTATTGCACCTCACCCAGAGGTGTGATATCTCACTCTCAGGTAAGGATGGAGTGTGGATCAGGACCCGACACCTGCATGCATTACACCACATTGCCGTGGGGCAGGGTGACCAATATGCCCCTGAGATGGGCACGACAGTCCCTGTCCCTGGCTGGAGTGGGGGGAGGGAACACTGAGGAAGGGGAACCCTGTAATGCAGGAGCAGGGAGGAAGCAGTTCCTGGGTGCATTGAGAAGGGAGTATAAAAGGTGGGCACCATCTTAGTTCAGTGCAGAGAAGTCTGAGCAGAAGTGGCAGGGAGCAGGGGCTCTGCATGAGCTCTGCTCCGGAGGCGGGCCTAGTAACAGAGGCCCAGGCCTGGAAGAGGGAGAAGGAAGGAAGAGGAGCGGAGAAGGCTCCAGGAACGAGGAATGAAGGGATCCCAGGGGTGCGGACGGGCGAGTCGCCACCGCACGCCCGAATCCACCTGCGTGGAGGGCTCAGGCCAAAGGGGGAGACCGGTCCCCGAACTAGTGGAGGCAGGAAACGACCCTCAGCTAGAAACCGGAGGCTCTGACATTTTATGTGGCGCAGCCCCTCGCTACACCCGCTAGGAAGGCACCACATAGGGTCAGGGAAACTGGCGCCAAGTTTACCAAGAGGAGGCCCGAGGCAGCCGGACAGAAGTGTTGGTAAGAAAGGCCAGACAAAGGACACACAAAGGGGGTCCTGTGAAGTGCTCCAAAGTTATCTGGGAGTTGTCTGAGCCCCTCACCTGGTGAGCACAGTACGACGTGGGCAGCCGTTACCTGCAGACGTGGTCTGGATAATAAGAACTGTGAGTAAAGGCCCTGGACTGCATCACTGACTCCGTGTCGTTACTGCTGCTGCCCTGCACCATCACCCCCATCCTCCGCATACACTGCCCTGAGGCTATACTCCTCCCGTGGGGAGTTATGCTACGCTCTGCTGCACCCACAACACCAGCCTCAGCGGTCTGCCCTGTAGCGGCGGTTCACTCTGACCGCAATCCACGGGTGGCGTAGTCGGACATTTAAACATCAAAACCACATAAATAGTTCCGCCACTGGTTTGACCGCCCTGAGCCACGGAACCGGGTCGCCGCCACGAAGACTACAACCACCAGCATCCACCAAAAAGGGTCCGGCTCCGGGTGTCCCAAGGCCCAGGGGGTGCGTCAGAACATTTTCATCACCTTTCACAATCACCAATGGGACAAGGCAGGGATGTCCTCTGTCCCCTCTCTTATACATCCTAGTGACGGAGCACCTGCTCTCATCAATTCGCCATAACCCCAATATTAGGTGGATTGAGGTGGGAGGCACCGAGTACAAGTGCTTTCTATTTGCTGATGATGTCCTAGTATATATCACTCAATCACATATATCCATCCCTGCTGTTATGGCTGAAATAGATCACTTTGTTACATGGTAAAATTTTAAAATCAATGCAGCGAAGTCTGAGGCCCTCGATGTCTCCCTCCCCAAATCCATATAGGATTCCATCCAGTCCAACTTTCCCTTTGCCTGGCCCTCACAGGGTATCAAATACTTAGGAATTCCTATTCATAGAGACCTCTCCCATCTATGTTATCTTAATTTTGGGCCCTTTATTGAACAATTCCATACAGACCACGGTTGGCAAGTTAGAACTGTAAGATTCACTACGTGAACCACTGGTGTTTTGTGGAAAAGCACATGTACACTGCGTTCCAAATTATTATGCAAAAAGTGTTTAGGAGTGATAAGGGAAGAATTTGTTTGTTTGTCAGTTAAACTCATTGATGGTGATGTGTGTCAGGGCTCTTTATATCACTGTAAGCAATTGCAGACACCTGTGCTAATTAGTTTGGCAGGTGTGTCCAATGAAAGGCAAGACTACTTAAGAAGGCTCTCTCACATTATTAAGCAGCCTACATTTTCTGCCAAAATGGGAAAGAAAAAGGATGTGTCGGCTGCTGAGAAGCAACAAATTGTGGAGTGTTTAGGTCAAGGCATGACTACAATCAACATTGTGCGATGATCAGGATGAAGTGTCTTGGCAATCAAGAAGTATGTAGCTGATTCACAGTACACACGTGTGCGTGCTGATAAGGGCAAATTGAGGACTCTTTCCTACAGGCAATTACGTCAGGTTAAAAGAGCAGCGGCAAGAAAGCCTTGTCATAGCAGCAGACAAGTTTTTGAAGCTGCTGGTGCCTCCAACGTCCCCCGAACAACAAGATGCAGGGTCCTGCAGAGGTTTGCAGCTGTGCATACGCCATCCTGTCGACCTCCTCTATCCACTTCACACAAGCAGAAACGGCTCCAGTGGGCCAAACATTACATGAAGACTGATTTCAAAACTGTTTTGTTCACGGATGAGTGCCGTGCAGCGCTCGATGGTCCAGATGGATGGAGTGGAGGATGGCTGGTTGATGGACACCCCATGCAAACACGGCTACAGCGCCAACAAGGAGGAGGTGGAGTAATGTTTTGGGCTGGAATCATGGGGAGAGAGATTGTCGGCCCCTTTAGGATCCCTGAAGGCGCTAAATATGAACTCCATAATGTATGTGGATTTTCTCAAACAGCACTTCCTGCATTGGTTCAAGAAGAAGAACCGTGTATTTCACAGCAAGATCATTTTTCTGCATGATAATGCACCATCTCATGCTGCACATAAAACATCTGCATCTCTGGCTGATACGGGCATAAAAGGGGAAAAACTTATGGTGTGACCCCCATGCTCCCCTGACCTCTACCCCATTCAGAACCTTTGGAGCATCATTAAAAGGAGTGTCTATGATGGCGGGAGGCAGTTCACATCTAAGCAACAGCTCTGGGAGGGTATTCTGTCCTCATGCAAAACAATTGAAGCAGAAACCATCCAAAACCTGACAAATTCAATGGACGAGAGAGTTCAGAAGCTCCTTTCGAACAAGGGGTCCTATGTGAAAATGTAACATCACCTACAATAAAGTTTTGAGTTGAAAACTGTTTGATTTCAGTTTCTAACAACCTGCTAATGCTTATAATTTCAAAAATGACCATTTTTTTGGTCTTTATTAAAATGAAAAGGTTGATCGAAAAGTTTGGGGGATCTAAGAGTGTGGCAAGCCAGTAGTCATGATTACTTCGAATTCTGACAATATGAGGGTCATGCTGCAGGTAGTGCAGCAAGAAGGCACTTATGTGTCTTGCGCATTTCGGAGCCCCAAAATTATTTTCCGGGCTAGATGCAGCTAAAAATTATTTTTAATTTTAAATCTGGTGGAGCTTATTATAGATGGCCTAATAGGATCAGTGCTGCACACTGCTACAAAGCCCAAATTATTTTCCAGTCAAAATACAGATAAACATGATTAGTAATTTGAAAGCTTAAAACGGTTGGTAGGGTGATTTTAACCAATCATCAAGCTTTTACTCTCCCCAGGATGACACAGGGGTAGAAAAGTCGTTTCGGATCCATGATTTGTTCATCTTTATGAACGTGAGTCTGTCTACATTATCAGTGGAGAGCCGCGTGCGCTTATCTGTCAGCACACCACCAGCAGCGCTGAACACACGTTCAGACAGAACGCTGGCTGCGGGGCATGACAAGATCTCCAAGGCGTAAGTGGCTAGCTCCGGCCATTTATCCAGATTGGAAGCCCAAAAAGAGCAAGGGTCCAGTGACACAGTCGTGGCTTCAATGTTTACTTGGAGATACTCCTGTACCATCGTCTCTAGGCGTTGACTATGTGTCAGACTTCTTGTCTCCTGTGGCCTTGCAAAGGATGGGCTAAAAAAGTGGTGAAATGATTCCGCAAAATTGATGTTACCATCAGATACTGTGGTTCTGTTACGGTTTGAGTGCTGAACACTTGACGGTCCCACGGTTGGCAAGTTGGAACTGTGAGATTCACTACGTGCACCACTGGTATTTTGTGGAAAAGCACATGTAAGATTCTGCAACAGTCTCTGCTGATACTCCTGCATGCGTGCATCCCTTTCTATGGCAGGAATAATTTCTGCAAATTTACTTTTGTACCGGGGATCTAACAGTGTGGCAACCCAGTAGTCAGGATTATTTCTAATTCTCCCAATTCGAGGGTCATGTTGCAGGTAGTGCAGCAAGAAGGCACTCATGTGTGTTGCGCATCCAGGAGCACCAAGTCCCTGTTGTGTTGGTGGCGAGGTAACAATCATGCTTCCTTCCTCTGTCCTCTCCCCCCAACCTCGCACAACAGAAATGTGATCAAGGTCTCCCTCATCTGATGAGTCTTCCATCAGTTCGTCCTCCACTTCTTCCTGGGCTCCTGCACCTTCCTCACTAGTTTGGCTGCTACCATGCGCCCTGGTAAAACCATCTCCCCCACCCTCACATGCCTGCTGCCTTGGTGCTGCCGACCGTCTGGACCTTGCAGATGTTAGCCCTTCCGCATACAACTCCTCCTCCTCTACTTCCTCCACCTCCTCTTGTGCCACCACCTGACTCCGAATTCTGTTTAACATGTGCTCCAGCATGTAAATCACCGGAATAGTCATGCTGATAATGGCATCGTCAGCACTAAACATCTTCGTCGCCATTTCAAAACTGTGCAGAAGGGTGCATAGGTCCCTGATCTGAGACCACTCCTCCAGCGTGATTTGCCCCACCTCTGAATCTCGTTGGCCCAGGCTATACGTCAGATCGTATTGCACCAGGGCTTGTCGGTGCTGCCACAGTCGCTGCAACATGTGCAGAGTTGAATTCCACTGGGTAGGCACATCGCATTTTAGCTGGTGAAGTGGCAGGCCCAACGACTTCTGTAGAGATGTAAGTCGCTGAGCTGCGGGATGCGAACGGCGGAAGTGAGCACACAGCGACCGTGCCCTCTGCAGAAGGCCATCTAGTCTGGGATAGTGGGCTAAAAATTGCTGGACAACCAGGTTCAACACGTGAGCCATACAAGGCACGTGTGTGACATTGCAACGGCGAAGGGCCGCACCCAGGTTTGCAGCATTGTCGCACACGGCCTTCCCTGGTTTCAGGTCCAGTGGAGACAACCATTCATGAAATTGGTTCTCCAGAGCTGACCACAACTCCTCAGCTGTGTGACTCACATTTCCCAGACATTTCAAAGTAAAAACCGCCTGATGACGTTGAGCCCTACTGCCAGCATAGTAAGGAGGTGTGCAGGATCCCTTCTGCGCAGTTAGAAAGCTTGTGGCATGACCAGACAGGCTTTGGGTGCAGGTGGAAGACCGAGAGGAGGTTGAGGAGGCAGAAGCAGTGGAGGAACTTTGACATAAAGAGGATTGACGCACAACTCGTGGGGACGGCAAGACTTGGACAGCAGCCCCTTGTCCTGCTGTCACCATAGTTACCCAGTGCCCAGTCAGCGACATGTAACGCCCCTGTCCATGCCTACTCGTCCAAGTGTCTATGGTGAAATGCACCCTGTCACACACAGAGTTTCTCAAAGAAGCGGTGATGTTGTGTGCGACATGCTGGTGGAGCGCAGGCACACCTTTCTTTGAGAAGTAGTGCCGACTGGTCATCTGGTACTGGGGCACTGCGACGGACATAAGGTCTCGAAAATCCTCTGTGTCCACCAGGCGGAAAGGCAGCATTTCTGTAGCCAAGAGCTTGCAGATGGTGAAATTCTACCTCTTAGCTTTCTCATGGCTAGGAGGAAATGGTCTTTTACTTGTCCACATCTGAGGGACCGAGGGCTGGCTATTGTGCTTAGACGGGGTTGATAAGGGTGTCCCCGGCAAACTGCCGGTCTGTGAGGAAGATGCAGGCGGACATGTTAGGTTGCCTTGATCCAAAGGTGGTGCTATCGATGTCGGACAGCGCTCAACACCAGCTGGTGTTACCACCTCCAAAGAAAATGATGACCTGCCAATCACGCTGGCTGTTGCGGGTAAAGAGGTGGCAGGTCTGCGCCGCAAAACAGGTGTGACTGCTGTCCCCCCAGTCACAGAGGATGAAGAGGCCGCGGATGCACAAGATATGGCAGACGGTGGTTGGCCCGGCCGGCTAGGCCGCATTGTAGCACACTGAGCTTCCCACTGCAACTTATGCTTCATGTCCATGTGCCGGTTCATGCATGAAGTACTCAAACTATGTATTTTTTGGCCTCTACTTAGCTTTTGCTGACAAATGTTACAGATAACACGAGTTGGGTCATCTTTATCGATCTGAAAAAATGCCCAGGCTATGCAAGGCTTAGCACCCATGCGACCTGAAGAGCCACCACGACTTGTGGTGAGAGGCAGAGTTGTGTTTGAGGATGCAGTTGTTGACGTGCTTCCAGTACTACGTCTCTGTCCAGGAAGGCGCAACCTGACCTCGTCGTCACTAGCATCTTCCTCCACCTCCTCTGCTGACCTCATCTCTTGGCTGACTGTGGGTTGACAGTAAGTGGGATCTCCAACCTCATCATCATCACCCTGTGTGTTATCACACCCGTCGTCCTCAGAGCCAACCTGTTCCTGCCCTGACAAAAAACTAAAGTTGTCGCTCCAATCAGGTATTTGAGTCTTATCATCGTCTTCCTCATTGTCTCCACCAACAGGAGTTACAGTTTGGGAATGAGGGTCTACATTATGGTCAGAACCTTCTGCGTCTGGTCCTGGATCCGACTCATAAAGATTCTGGGCATCAGTGCAGATCATTTCCTCGTCTGGATTCACAGAAGCGCTGGAGTCGACCTCTGATTCCCAGGCTATAGTATGAGTAAACAGCTCTGCAGACTCAACCATCTGTTCTACCTCATACTCAGACGGGCAGCTGGAGATTTGGGAGCTGTGAGGAAGCAATTGCGCTTTGGGTGACACCTTTGAGGACTGGAGTATTTGTGATGTTGAAGTTGATGTGGAGGAGAGCCCACTTAAAGGAGCACTTGATATCCGTTGAAGCACCTGCTGTTTTTGTGCCTCATCTGGAATTTGTAGCGATTGGCGTGGCCGTAAGAAAGGGATCTTATCACATTGTCCGCTAAAAGAAGTAGACATTTTAGTTTGGCTGGAAGATGGTCTTTCTTCTGCAGATGTTACTGTTGCTTTAACACCTACCCCACGGACACAACCTTTTTTCCCCTTCCCAACACACCTATTCCCCTTTCCACCAGCAGCAGGCCTTTTTCCACTCATTTTGGTGGTTAACTAATTCACAACTCTGGAGTTGTTTGCACAAAAAAACAATGGATGGTAACGGAGCAGAGCTGAGTGGCCAAACTGTGGTATTAGGCCAAAACTATTGGCTGGGTTAGATGCAGAAAAAAATTATATTCAATTTGCAACCTGATGGAGGTCAGTATAGATGGACTAATAGAGAAAGTCCGACACACTGCTAGAAGGCCAAATATTTTTTCAGAGCTAGATGCAGAAAAAAATTATATTCAGTTTGCAACCTGATGGAGGTCAGTATAGATGGACTAATACAACAAGTCAAACACACAGCTAGAAGCCCAATATTTTTTCAGAGGTAGATGCAGAAAAAAATATATTCAGTTTGCAACCTGATGGAGGTCAGTATAGATGGACTAATACAACAAGTCCCACACACAGCTAGAAGCCCAATATTTTTTCAGAGGTACATGCAGAAAAAAATATATTCAGTTTGCAACCTGATGGAGGTCAGTATAGATGGACTAATACAACAAGTCCCACACACAGCTAGAAGCCCAAATATTTTTTCAGAGGTACTGTAGATGCAGATAAAAATTATTTTGAATTTGCAACCTGATGGAGGTCAGTATAGATGGACTAATAGAGAAAGTCCGACACACTGCTAGAAGGACAAATATTTTTTCAGAGCTAGATGCAGAAAAAAATTATATTCAGTTTGCAACCTGATGGAGGTCAGTATAGATGGACTAATACAACAAGTCCCACACACAGCTAGAAGCCCAATATTTTTTCAGAGGTAGATGCAGAAAAAAATATATTCAGTTTGCAACCTGATGGAGGTCAGTATAGATGGACTAATACAACAAGTCCCACACACAGCTAGAAGCCCAAAATTTTTTCAGAGGTAGATGCAGAAAAAATATATATTCAGTTTGCAACATGATGGAGGTCAGTATAGATGGACTAATACAACAAGTCCCACACACAGCTAGAAGCCCAAATATTTTTTCAAAGGTACTGTAGATGCAGATAAAAATTATTTTGAATTTGCAACCTGATGGAGGTCAGTATAGATGGACTAATAGAGAAAGTCCGACACACTGCTAGAAGGCCAAATATTTTTTCAGAGCTAGATGCAGAAAAAAATTATATTCAGTTTGCAACCTGATGGAGGTCTGTATAGATGGATTAATAGAACAAGACCCACACACAGCTAGAAGCCCAATATTTTTTCAGAGGTAGATGCAGAAAAAAATATATTCAGTTTGCAACCTGATGGAGGTCAGTATAGATGGACTAATACAACAAGTCCCACACACAGCTAGAAGGCCAAATATTTTTTCAGAGGTACTGTAGATGCAGATAAAAATTATTTTGAATTTCCAACCTGATGGAGGTCAGTATAGATGGACTAATAGAGAAAGTCCGACACACTGCTAGAAGGCCAAATATTTTTTCAGAGGTACTGTAGATGCAGATAAAAATTATTTTTAATTTGCAACCTGATGGAGGTCAGTATAGATGGACTAATAGAGAAAGTCCGACACACTACTAGAAGGCCAAATATTTTTTCAGAGCTAGATGCAGAAAAAAATTACATTCAGTTTGCAACCTGATGGAGGTCAGTATAGATGGACTAATACAACAAGTCCCACACACAGCTAGAAACCCAATATTTTTTCAGAGGTAGATGCAGAAAAAAATATATTCAGTTTGCAACCTGATGGAGGTCAGTATAGATGGACTAATACAACAAGTCCCACACACAGCTAGAAGCCCAATATCTTTTCAGAGGTAGATGCAGAAAAAAATATATTCAGTTTGCAACCTGATGGAGGTCAGTATAGATGGACTAATACAACAAGTCCCACACACAGCTAGAAGCCCAAATATTTTTTCAGAGGTACTGTAGATGCAGATAAAAATTATTTTGAATTTGCAACCTGATGGAGGTCAGTATAGATGGACTAATAGAGAAAGTCCGACACACTGCTAGAAGGCCAAATATTTTTTCAGAGCTAGATGCAGAAAAAAATTAGATTCAGTTTGCAACTTGATGGAGGTCAGTGTAGATGGACTAATAGAATGATGCTATGCCCAAAAGATTTTACTTCACTAGGTGCAGTAAAAAAATTGGTATTCTTTACACAGGTGGTATATCTTGCAACACAGATAGGCTACTCCACTGACTAACACACTCTGCAATAGGCCAAAAAGGATTAGCTTTGCTAGATTCAGCCAAATGCTGTGAAAAAAACTTGCACAGCACTGGCACAGACCTGCCTGGCAAAAACTGATGGGAACTGATGTAACCTAGTCCTGAAAAGGACTCCAATTACAATTAGTCTTTACTCCCACAACCTATCTATTTAAGAGCACAGACCTGCCTGATAAAAGTCGTAGGAAATGCTGTAACCTAGTCCTTAAAAGGACTGCAATCACAACTATTCTCTACTCCCAAGCTATCTGTATATTTGTGCGAAAATTGGCTTGAAATTCACAAGGTATAGCGCACACAGCAACAGCGGTGCCGTCTAACACGCAGCTGCAGCAGTGAGAAAATGGTGGCGACGGGGAAAATGGCTTGGTCTTATAGGGCAAGGACATGTGACATACACTGCCAATGACACATGCCCTTGCTTGTGTGAAAAAAAGCACTTCGCTCCGTGTGTGCGCTGCTGATAGGCTGACAGATTGCACCTCCCCACTATAAATGCGGGAAAGAGAAAAAAAAATGGAGATCTTCATTGTTCCTGCAGAGATCCATCCCCTGCCCCTCCCCCCACCCCGCTGTACACTCAAACTGCGTATTAACATTAATTTTCATCCTTACTGAGAAAAAATCCAGTTATGATTTTGGTGCACGAACAGTTATCGAACATAACCTCGAACAGCCGAATTTTTCTCAAATTGTTCGTGTTCGCCGAACGGCTCGAACACCGCCCAAAACAGCTCGAATTTGAGATTGGCGAACAGTTCGAGTAGAACAACGCTCATCTCTACTTGTGATCTGGCTTGTTTACATTGGTCAACCCGTCTGCCTGCTACTAGTCGTGTCCATTCTTCCCATGCCTTACCGTATGCTTGCCACGTCGACGGGGCAACTGACGATCTGATTAATGGCATCAACTATTCGCCACTAGATCCCGTAGGGAAGGTGGGCAACTGTTGCCCGATGGGTGGGCGTTGTGGAAGAGCTCTGTGAAAATCTGCCAATTGAATTGTTATAAAGCGTTAGCAGCAGCTTTAGACCCCTCAGCACAGTGGCTAGCGCGAACCCATACATTGTGTTTTAGGCACAGGAATGCTAGCCTGGGTAGTAGGCCTAGCACTGGGAGAGATGATGATGCCATCTTATTAATGCAGTGCGCTAGGCTGGTGTTTTTTGTTATGAAGCGTATATTTTTGTAAGCCAGGAGCGCGCCCCATATTTCTATTGCTACCACTATTGGGAAGAAAAATTATTTTCAGGGCTAGATGCAGCTAAAAAATATTATTAATTTAAAAGCTGGTGGAGCTTGGTATAGATGGTCTAATACAATGAGTCCCACACACTGCTAGAAGGCCAAATATTTTTTCAGAGCTAGATGCAGAAATTTTTTTTATTCAGTTTGCAACCTGATGGAGGTCAGTATTGATGGACTAATAGAACAAGTCCCACACACTGCTAGAAGGACAAATATTTTTTCAGAGCTAGATGCAGATAAAAATTATTTTTAATTTGCAACCTGATGGAGGTCAGTATAGATGGACTAATAGAACAAGTCCCACACACAGCTAGAAGCCCAAATATTTTTTCAGAGGTAGATGCAGAAAAAAATTATATTCAGTTTGCAACCTGATGGAGGTCAGTATAGATGGATTAATAGAAAAAGTCCCACACACTGCTAGAAGACCAAATATTTTTTCAGAGCTAGATGCAGATAAAAATATTTTTAATTTGCAACCTGATGGAGGTCAGTATATATGGACTAATAGAACAAGTCCTACACACTGCTAGAAGGCCAAATATTTTTTCAGAGCTAGATGAAGACAAAAAATTATTTTGAATTTTCAACCTGATGGAGGTCAGTATAGATGGACTAATAGAACAAGTCCCACACACTGCTAGAAGGCCAAATATTTTTTCAGAGCTAGATGCAGACAAAAAATTATTTTTAATTTGCAACCTGATGGGGGTCAGTATAGATGGACTAATAGAACAAGACCCACACACTGCTAGAAGGCCAAATATTTTTTCAGAGCTAGATGCAGATAAAAATTTTTTTGAATTTGCAATCTGATGGAGGTCAGTATAGATGGACTAATAGAACAAGTCCCACACACTGCTAGAAGGCCAAATATATTTTCAGAGCTAGATGCAGAAAAAAATTATATTCAATTTGCAACCTGATGGAGGTCAGTATAGATGGACTAATAGAATAAGTCCCACACACTGCTAGAAGGCCAAATATTTTTTCAGAGCTAGATGCAGATAAAAATTATTTTAAATTTGCAACCTGATGGAGGTCAGTATAGATGGACTAAAAGAACAAGTCCCACACACTGCTAGAAGGCCAAATATTTTTTCAGAGCTAGATGCAGATAAAAATTATTTTTAATTTGCAACCTGATGGAGGTCAGTATAGATGGACTAATAGAACAAGTCCCACACACTGCTAGAAGGCCAAATATTTTTTCAGAGCTAGATGCAGAAAAATATTATATTCAATTTGCAACCTGATGGAGGTCAGTATAGATGGACTAATAGAACAAGTCCCACAAAGCTAGATGCCCAAATATTTTTTCAGAGGTAGATGTAGAAAAAAATTATGTTCAGTTTGCAACCTGATGGAGGTCAGTATAGATGGACTAATAGAACAAGTCCCACACACTGCTAGAAGGCCAAATATTTTTTCAGAGCTAGATGCAGATAAAAATAATTTTTAATTTGCAACCTGATGGAGGTCAGTATAGCTGGACTAATAGAACAAGTCCCACACACAGCTAGAAGCCCAAATATTTTTTGAGAGCTAGATGCAGATAAAAATTATTTTGAATTTGCAACCTGATGGAGGTCAGTATAGATGGACTAATAGAACAAGTCCCACACACTGCTAGAAGGCCAAACATTTTTTCAGAGCTAGATGCAGAAAAAAATTATATTAAATTTGCAACATGATGGAGGTCAGTATAGATGGACTAATAGAACAAGTTCCACACAGAGCTAGAAGCCCAAATATTCTTTCAGAGGTAGATGCAGAAAAAAAATTATATTCAGTTTGCAACCTGATGCAGGTCAGTATAGATGGACTAATAGAACAAGTCCCACACACTGCTAGAAGGCCAAATATTTTTTCAGAGCTAGATGCAGATAAAAATTATTTTTAATTTGCAACCTGATGGAGGTCAGTATAGATGGACTAATAGAACAAGTCCCACACACTGCTAGAAGGCCTAATATTTTTTCTAAGCTAGATGCAGATAAAAATTATTTTTAATTTGCAACCTGATGGAGGTCAGTATAGATGGACTAATAGAACAAGTCCCACACACTGCTTGAAGGCCAAATATTTTTTCAGAGCTAGATGCAGACAAAAAATTATTTTGAATTTGCAACCTGATGGAGGTCAGTATAGATGGACTAATAGAACAAGTCCCACACACTGCTAGAAGGCCAAATATTTTTTCAGAGCTAGATGCAGAAAAAAATTATATTCAATTTGCAACCTGATGGAGGTCAGTATAGATGGACTAATAGAACAAGTCCCACACACAGCTAGAAGCCCAAATATTTTTTCAGAGGTAGATGCAGAAAAAAATTATATTCAGTTTGCAACCAGATGGAGGTTAGTATAGATGGACTAATAGAACAAGTCCCACACACTTCTAGAAAGCCAAATATTTTTTCAGACCTAGATGCAGAAAAATATTATATTCAATTTGCAACCTGATGGAGGTCAGTATAGATGGACTAATACAACAAGTCCCACACACAGCTAGAAGCCCAAATATTTTTTCAGAGGTAGATGCAAAAAAAAATTATATTCAGTTTGCAACCTGATGGAGGTCAGTATAGATGAACTAATAGAACAAGTCCCACACATAGCTAGAAGGCCAAATATTTTTTCAGAGCTAGATGCAGAAAAAAATTATATTCAATTTGCAACCTAATGGTGGTCAGTATAGATGGACTAATAGAATGATGCTATGCCCAAAAGGTTTTACTTCACTAGGTGCAATAAAAAATTGGTATTCTATACACAGGTGGTGTAGCTTGCAAGACAGATAGGCTACTCCACTGACTAACACACTCTGCAATAGGCCAAAAAGGATTAGCTTTGCTAGATTAAGCCAAATGCTGTGAAAAAAACTTGCACAGCACTGGCACAGACCTGCCTGGCAAAAACTGATAGGAACTGATGTAACTTAGTCCTGAAAAGGACTCCAATTACAATTAGTCTTTACTCCCACAACCTATCTATTTAAGAGCACAGACCTGCCTGATAAAAGTCGTAGGAAATGCTGTAACCTAGTCCTTAAAAGGACTGCAATCTCAACTATTCCCTACTCCCAAGCTATCTGTAGATTTGTGCGAAAATTGGCTTGAAATTAACAAGGTATAGCGCACACAGCAACAGCGGTGCCGTCTAACACGCAGCTGCAGCAGTGAGAAAATGGTGGCGATGGGGAAAATGGCTGGGTCTTATAGGGCAAGGACATGTGACATACACTGCCAATGACACATGCCCTTGCTTGTGTGAAAAAAAGCACTTCGCTCCGTGTGTGCGCTGCTGATAGGCTGACAGATTGCACCTCCCCACTGTAAATGCGGGAAAGAGAAAAAAAAATGGAGATCTTCATTATTCCTGCAGAGATCCATCCCCTGCCCCTCCCCCCACCCCGCTGTACACTCAAACTGCGTATTAACATTAATTTTCATCATTACTGAGAAAAAATCCAGTTATGATTTTGGTGCACGAACAGTTATCGAACATAACCTCGAACAGCCGAATTTTTTTCAAATCGTTCGTGTTTACCAAACGGCTCGAACACCGCCCAAAACAGCTCGAATTTGAGATTGGCGAACAGTTCGAGTCGAACAACGCTCATCTCTATTTAACAGCTCAATTGACCTATCTGAGATTAGGAGGTGAAGAGATTTCTCCAGGTGTTCCCTGTTCTTAGTAATTGCCCTGGTATTTAGATGAGCTGTTTGGCCCAGATCACTGCACGTCAAAGCTTCTTCTCTCTGGTGTGCGTTTGCCAGGTTCCTGTGCTTTGAGTTCTGATCTATTGCTGCCTGACCTTTGGACCATGCTTTTACTTTGCTTAGATCCGCTTTTTCTCTGGTATTCTAACCGAGGACTGTGACCTGACTTACGCCTTTGTCTTCTCCTTTAGTTTACTATGTGCTCTCTTGGTACCCTGGTCAGTACCCTGGAACGTCTGACTTCTCTGCCTCACGGCCTGTCCATGAGTAATGACTAGCGTCATAAAAACACTATTTACCCGATATAGATATATAAAAATCTCACACACGAACCTCATGTACAATTAATAGAATATGTTATATGTATTTGTGCCCAATGATCATAAACAAAACATAACCATTATAAAAACAAAATGTAAATATTACACCTCATATACAATTAATATGAAGAGACACAAACTTTATACACATCATACACCAAATTTCTCTCTTTATGTACACTGTGTATGTGTGTGTATGTGTATATATACAATATATATAAAAAGAAATCAACAACGTAGCACCAATACACTAGTGTGGGTGCAAATTTACGGTTCAACTAGCAATCAATTTCCAAAATAAAAGTACCAAAAATGGAGGCAGCAGGTCCTTCAATAAAACTTAGAAAGTTGAGACAAATCACTCGTTTTACCCATCATGAGATGTCTCTTGTGTGGCAACTTGGCAATGAAACACCATTTTATAGGAAACAAATTGGACCAGATGATATTATTTTTCACTAACTGGCATGATTGCTTTCTAATTAGTGTTGAGCGAGCACTAAAATGCTCAGGTGCTCAAAGCTCGGGCCGAGCTCACCGTGATACTCGGGTGCTCGAGCAATGAGCCCAATGTTAGTCTATGGGAGACCCGAGCATTTTTGAGGCGGCACCCCCGGCAGTCCGTAGAAAGCCTAAAAAGTGCCCAAAACGATAGTGACAATGCTCAAATGACATGGGGACAGCATGGGGATCGCCCCAGGAAGCATTTCTGACCCCCAGGTCACTGCTGTCAACAACGTGGTCAGAGGCATTAAGCCACTTTTACGGGTTCACAATAAAACGTTGAAAAACGAAACTGAAACTGTTTTCCTGTGAAATATGTTAAGGAACATCCTTTCCAGGGTAAAGACTTGTGTATAAGGTAAAATAAATGACCAAAATAAAAATACTCCTCCACACCTTGAGCTATGTTCACAAGTAGCATTTTTCATGCGTTTTTGCACTTTTGTATTGCTTTCAACCGTGACAAATGCATTAACAGGGAAATGTCATTTTCACATTTTACAAACTTATCTGGCCATGTGCTGTGTGACACATGCATACAGTGTTGAAAAGACATGGGAACAGCATGAGGAAGACCCTTGGAAGCATCTCTGACACCCAGGTCACTGCCTAAAAGTGTGCCCATCAGAAGTGATCCTTGCCGCTTCAGAAGATGCAGACTTGCAACTATCCCCGTGCAAGTCCTAATCCCAGGGCAGTGTTCAATTGTACCTCCCCTAATCCTTGCAATGCAAGCGCAAATATGCAACCAACCCCCCACCAATCCGCAGGCTGCAATACTATACTGCTAGCTTGCACTTGAAATGGGGCCTTTTAGTTTGGAGGAGGCCGAAGCTGGCCACTAGCTCATGGCTGCGTCGGCGGCGAGGTCTCCATACTCAGTCCCCAGCCGCCACTATTTGTCCCGGGAACCATCGCCACACTTTTCTTAGCCTGGCCTGCTTTAGGGCAGCATTGGACGAGCCCACCAGACAACCAGATACTCCTCCGGTGGGCCCTGGCTTCTCCATCAGGGGAGTTGAGAGTGCCAAGGTGAGGAGCATGATGATGATGATAGAAGTTAGCATCTGCTTTGTTTTCTTGGAATGCAAGCGTAAGTGTGCAGCCTGCCACCCACCCACCCCCAGGCTGCAATACCATACTGCTAGCTTGCTTGCACTTGGAATGAGGCTTTTTAGGCTTGTGGAGACACCGGCCACCATGTCATGGCTGTGTCGGCGGCCTGGTATCCATACTCAGTCCCCAGCCGCCCGGCGCCCAGGTGTCTACGCTCGGTCCCCAGCCGCCAGGGGGCGGCCAGGTGTCCATACTTGGTCCCCAGCCACCCCTATTTGTCCAGGTGCGCCTTATACACAAGCGCGCATACCAAAACATTACCTGTGCCCTCCTCAGTGCATTTTGTGGGAAGGACAGCCTAACCACAAACACGTGGACAAGTGAATGTGTCCAGGGATGGTCCATCTCACTGACGTCTTCACACTGGGTTAATATTGTGGAAGCCGGGACACAGTTGGACACTGGGATGCAACACGTCCTCCAGACATAGAGGATTGCGGGTCCTGGGTCAATCAGGCTTCAACACAAAGTTCAGAAGGTAGACAGCAGCAGTGGTCGGCCTCCTACACAACGAGTAAATTATTCATGATCATGAGGCCATCCATCTCCTTAGCTTTCTGTTCCTTGGAATGCAAGCGCATGTATGTAGTAGTGGCTAGGCCTGAGGTGGTAAGCGTTTTGGCACATATCCTACCTCCTCCAAGGATTGCTGGATGTTCTCCTGCTACTATCCCAGTTCTATGACTCCTGTTAAAACAAAGCTTCAGGTGATGAATGAT
The DNA here is from genome assembly GCF_046119375.1 of Phyllobates terribilis. Classification (NCBI taxonomy): domain Eukaryota; kingdom Metazoa; phylum Chordata; class Amphibia; order Anura; family Dendrobatidae; genus Phyllobates; species Phyllobates terribilis. Next base: position 593,915,472 of record NW_027362765.1, on the reverse strand, counting down.
GGATGAGGTGGTGGCAATGGAGAAAGAGCAGGAGGAACAGGGACCATTCACATCAATATCAGGACAGTCAACCACACATGTCTTGTAGGATATGTTTCTGTACCAAAAGGAGCGGTTCAGCTACACAGTTATAGGGCATACAGCGAGTGCAATGCCTACCAAAAATTTCGAGGTACTACAATGCCCTTTGGAAGTGACATGGAGGTCAGAGGGCCTTAACTAAACCGTTTTTTCCATTTATAGCAACTGGGTCTCCTGTACACTGTTGGCCTAAGCAGTGAATGGAAGGCTTTCCAAAAATTATGAGAAACTGCAATTCCCCTTGAAACAGACGTGGATTACAGCGTATTAAAAAGCTTCTACCCATTATTGGGGAGTTGGTCTCCCTTAGTGTTCGCCTATGCATTGAAAAGCAAAAGCTGACTAAAATTAGGAGGAAATGCAATGCCCGTTGGAAGAGTCGTGGAGGTTAGAGGTAATTAAAAACAACATTTTAATGCCCCTTGGAAGAGCTGTAGAGTTCAGATTGGTTTAACAAGATGGTTTTCATGCCCCTTGGAAGAGACGTGGAGGTCACAGTAGCTTAACAAGATGGTTTTAATGCCCCTTGAAAGAGACGTGGAGGTCCCAGTGGAATAAAAAGACAATATCAATGCCCCTTGGAAGAGTGGTGGAGGTTACAGTGGAATAAAAAGACAATATTAATGCCCCTTGGAAGAGTGGTGGAGGTCGCAGTAGAATAAAAAGACAATATCAATGACCCTTGGAAGAGACGTGGAGGTCACAGTAGGTTAGCAAGACGGTTTTAATGCCCCTTGGAAGAGACGTGGTGTTCAGAGTGGTTTAACAAGACGGTTTTAATGCCCCTTGGATGAGTGGTGAAGATCCCAGTGGAATAAAAAGACAATATCAATGACCCTTGGAAGAGACGTGGAGGTCACAGTAGCTTAACAAAACAATTTTAATGCCCCTTGGAAGAGACGTGGAGTTCAGAGTGGTTTAACAAGATGGTTTTAATGCCCCTTGGAAGAGATGTGGAGGTCACAGTAGCTTAACAAGATGGTTTTAATGCCCCTTGGAAGAGACGTGGAATTCAGAGTGGTTTAAAAAGATAGTTTTAATGCCCCTTGGAAGAGACGTGGAGGTCCCAGTGGAATAAAAAGACAATATTAATGCCCCTTGGAAGAGTGGTGGAGGTCCCAGTGGAATAAAAAGACAATATCAATGCCCCTTGGAGGAGTGGTGGAGGTTATAGTGGAATAAAAAGACAATATAAATGCCCCTTGGAAAGTGTTGGAGGTTGCAGTGGAATAAAAAGACAATATCAATGCCCCTTGGAAAAGTGGTGGAGGTCCCAGTGGAATAAAAAGAAAATATCAATGCCCCTTGGAAGAGACGTCGAGGTCACAGTAGCTTAACAATACGATTTTAATGCCCCTTGGAAAAGACGTGGAGTTCAGAGTGGTTTAACAAGACGGTTTTTATGCCCCTTGGAAGAGACGTGGAGGTCACAGTAGCTTAACAAGATGGTTTTAATGCCCCTTGGAAGAGACGTGAAGGTCACAGTGGAATAAAAAGACAATATCAATGCCCCTTGGAAGAGACGTGGAGGTCCCAGTGGAATAAAAAGACAATATCAATGACCCTTGGAAGAGACGTGGAGGTCACTGTAGCTTAACAAAATGATTTCAATGCCCCATTGAAGAGACATGGAGTTTAGAGTAGTTTAACAAGACGGTTTTAATGCTCCTTGGAAGAGACGTGGAGGTCACAGTGGAATAAAAAGACAATATCAATGACCCTTGGAAGAGATGTGGAGGTCACAGTAGCTTAAAAAGACGATTTTAATGCCCCTTACAAGAGCCATGCAGTTCAACATATTAAAAACATTATTCCCATTATTGGGGAGTGGGTCTCCCATAGTCTTTGCCTATGCCTTCCAAGCAAAAGCTGCCAAAAATTAGGACAGAGGAACTTGCAATGCCCCTTACAAGGGCCATGCAGTACAGCATATTAAAAACAATATTCCTATTATTGGGGAGTGGGTCTCCCATAGTCTTTACCTAAGCCTTCCAAGCAAAAGCTGCCAAAAATTAGGATGGAGGAACTTGCAATGCTGGCAACGCGGACCATGGTCACCCTGGTGGTAAAGTGGTGGTGGAGGCTGAGGATAAGGAGAAAAGCAAAAAACAGCTGAAATGAAGAAGCGTATACCCATGTGTGGGTGTGAAGCGATGCATGGGAATACACCTCCCGAAATAACACAGTGGATTTGACTTTATGTTACTCTGCTGTCATTTGGTGGTGATGAGAAGTCTGGCCCAATCCAGCCCTTGTTCATTTTGATAAGGGTCAGCTTGTCAGCATTGTCAGTTGACAGGCGAGTGCGCTTATCAGTTATAATTCCCCCAGAGGCACTAAAAACACGCTCCGATAACAAGCTAGCGGCAGGGAAGGCCAGGACCTCCAAGGCGTACAGAGCGAGTTCATTCCAAGTGTCCAGCTTGGATACCGAATAATTAAAAGGCACAGAGTAATCACGGAGGATGCTGGTACGGTCGGCAAAGTACTCCCTCACCATCTTTTGAAACTTTCCACTCCTTGTGAGAGTACCCCTGCGCCTCAGGGCCTGTAAGCTGGGCGGGTCTCAGAAAACTGTCCCAGAATGTTGACAGTGTTCCCCTGCCTCTGCTGGATTGTAGTTGCGTCTCTCTCGCCTGTACGCCTTGGTTGGGCAACGAACTGTGACCTCTGCCGCTAGCGTGTTTAGATGTGAATTTTTCTTAACAGTTCAGCAGCAAGGGCCTTCTGATACTGCCCAATTTTTGTAGACCTCTCCACCTCAGGAATAAGAGAGTGAAAGTTCTCCTTGTAGTGGGGCTCTAAAAGTGTCACCAACCAGTACTGACTGTCACCCAACATTTTGACAAAGCGAGGGTCACGGTTAAGGCAGCGTAACATAAAGTCAGCCATGCATGCCAGACTGGTAACGGGCAAGACTTCCGTGTCCTCACCAAGATGACGACAGACCATGCTCTCCTCCTCCTCCTCATCCCCCCTTTCCTCAGGCCACCCACGCTGAACCGACAGTATGGCAGTTGTACTGGTACAACCGTCTACAGCGCATGATACCAGCTCCTGTTCTTCCTCCTCCTCCTCTCCCTCATTGTCCCCGAATGCATGGTGGGATGAAATGAGGCTGGGCTGTGTGTAATCGCCGGCTATGGCTTCTTGATCCATCTCATCATACTCTGGCTGCAATGCCTCCTCTTTAATTCTCTGCAGAGAGCGTTGCAAAAGACAGACAAGTGGGTTGCTGATGCTAATGATGGCGTCATCGCCACTCGCCATCTTGGTGGACTCCTCAAAGTTTGTCAGGATGATACATATGTCAGACATCCAGGTCCACTCCTGAGGTTTTATGTGTGGAGTCTGACCTGAATATCGATGGCGTTGATGCAGCTGATACTCCACAACTGCTCTATTCTGCTCACAAATCCTTTGCAACATATGGAGGGTAGAGTTCCAACGTGTGGGGACATCACACACCAGTCGGTGTGCCGGAAGCTGCAAATGCTGCTGCAACAGAGCAAGGGCGGCGGAAGCTGTAGCCGACTTGCGAAAATGAGCTGACAGGCGGCGTACTTTCATGAGCAGATCTGGCAACTCAGGGAACGATTTAAGAAACCGCAGAACCACGAGGTTAAGCACATGAGCCAGGCATGGTACGTGTGTGATCTCGCCTCGCCTAAGAGCCGCCACCAGGTTACAGCCATAGTCACACACGACCATGCCTGGATGTAGGTTCACCGGTCTCAGCCACAGATCTGCCTGCTCTTTCACAGCTGGCCACAACTCACAAGCAGTGTGAGGTTTATCACCTAAGCTTATGAGTTTCAGCACAGCCTGTTGCCGCTTGGCTAAGGCAGTACTGCAGTGCTTCCAGATTTTAACTGATGTGGTGATATCTGAGATGGATGCTGAACATGAGGAGGAGGAGGAGGATGATACGGAGGAGCTGTACACTGTGGGGGCAACTCTGACTAACATAGGGCCCACAATCCTCGGTGTGGAGAGGATGTGTTCCGTCCCAAGGTCCGAATGGGTCCCGGCTTCCACTATGTTTGCCCAGTGTGCCGTCAGGGAGATGTACCATCCCTGGCCACAAGCACTTGTCCACGTGTCCGTTGTCAGGTGGACTCTCCCAGTAACTGCATTGTTGAGAGCACGGCAGATGTTTTGGGACACGTGCTTGTGTAGTGCGGGGATGGCACACCGGGCAAAATATTGTCGGCTGGGGACCGAGTACCGAGGGACGGCCACCATCATAAGGTTGCGGAAGGATTCCGTCTCCACCAGCCTAAAAGGTAGCATTTCCAATGCAAGCAGTCGTGAAATGTGCGAATTTAGGACTGTGGCCTGTGGGGCGTTGGCTGCAAATTTGCGCTTTCGTTCAAAGGTCTGTGATATGGACAATTGAACGCTGCAGTGGGACGTTGACGTGGATGTTGATGCTGTTCCTTGAGGAACTGGCATAACAAGTGAAGACTGAGAGGAGGGGACATCTTTACATGCAGTATGGACAGGGGATTGCCTTGCACGCACAACAGGGGGTTGTCTTACACGCACAACAGCGGAAGAAGCAGTGGTGACACCCGCTGATACTGGTTGTGGACCCTGGGGTTCACCCCACAAAGTCAGGTGCTTTGCTGACGTGCCTGATCATGCTGGTCGTGGTCAGGCTGGTAGCTTTCTCACCCCTGCTGATGCTGGCCTGGCAGGTGATACAAATGGCCTTTTTGGGGTTATCAGCAGAGTCTTTAAAAAAATTCCAGACTCTGTAAGACCTACAGGTTGTACTGGCTACGTCCCTCGTGTTGGTGTTATTGGGAACGGTTGCCCGCCTTCTGTCTGTGGCCACCACACTGCTTCTTCCTGCCTGTTGGGGTACTCTGCCTCCCTCCCCCTGTGTGCTGCAGGCCTCGCTCTGCGTGTCCTCCTGCCACGTTGGGTCAGTTACTAGATCATCCACCACCTCCTTCTCTTCCACTTCCACACCACGGTCCTCCTCCTCACTTTGTGTCAATTGTGTCTCGTCATTGTCCACCTCTTGTGACAAATTGCCAGCGTCGCCTTCCTGTGGCCGTGGCTGTTCAAATATTTGGCCATCGCTACATGGGATCTCCTCTTCCACCACTTCAAGCGGAGCAGGCGAGGGGCCCAAATATGGAAATAGAGCAGTGAACAGCTCTTCAGAGTGTCCAACTGTGGGATCAGTTGCTGTCTGACGACACTCGGCATGGTTGGAGGAAAGAGCATCAGGGTGAGGAGGAGTATGCGGTCGAGACTCACGGCTACTAAGACTTGACCGTATGGAAGACAGACCGGAGGTGGTGGTGCCCAGGTGACTGGAAGTATTATCTGCTATCCAATTAATAACCTGTTCACACTGATCAGTTCGCAATAGTGGTGTTGTTGTGTGCTTCCATAGTAATTCGGTCAAGAACTGGGAGCGAGAAGATGTGGCTGTTGGTTGTGGCACATCTTCGGCCCCATCCTCTGCACGCACCATCACCAGAACGTCCAGTTCCACGTCCCTTGCCACACACCTTGCCCATTGTGAATGAAGTAAAATAGTTTACACTCGCACTATCAATGGCAAAAGGGTAATAAAAAGGAAATTTGAACCGTGGAAGAGGAAAACCACAGTACTAGTTCTCTGGCCTACACCAGAATCTTTTATACAGATATATTTGTATCTGAACAGCCAGCGAGACACTCAAACTGTTTTTTTTATGTAAAACAGGCAAAAAGGTCGATAACACCCAGATTTGAACTGTGGAAGAGGAAAACCACAGTTCAATTTCTCTGGCCTCTTTTACACAGATATATTTGTGTCTGAACAGTCAGCAAGACACTCAAACTATTTTTTTTTATACAAAAATGTGGATTACACCCAGATTTGAACCGTAGATGAGGAAAACCACAGTTCTGGTTCTCTGGCCTACAACAGAATCTTCTAAACAGATATATTTGTGTCTGAACAGTCAGCGAGACACTGAAACTGTTTTTTTTATGTAAAAAGGCAAAAAGGTGGATTACACCCAGATTTGAACCGTGGAAGAGGAAATCCACAGTTCTAGTTCTCTGGCCTACAACAGAATCTTTTAAACAGATATATTTGTGTCTGAACAGTCAGCGAGCCACTGAAACTGTTTTTTTTATGCAAAGATGTGGATTACACCCAGATTTGAACCGTGGAAGAGGAAAATCACAGTTCTACTTCTCTGGCCTACACCAGAATCTTTTAAACAGATATATTTGTGTCTGAACAGTCAGCGAGCCACTGAAACTGTTTTTTTTATGCAAAGAGGTGGATTACACCCAGATTTGAACCGTGGAAGAAGAAAATCACAGTTCTAGTTCTCTGGCCTACACCAGAATCTTTTAAACAGATATATTTGTGTCTGAACAGTCAGCGAGACACTCAAACTGTTTTTTTTTATGTAAAAAGGCAAAAAGGTGGATTACACCCAGATTTGAACCGTGGAAGAGGAAAACCACAGTTCTAGTTCTCTGGCCTACACCAGAATCTTTTAAACAGATATATTTGTGTCTGAACAGTCAGCGAGACACTCAAACTGTTTTTTTTTATGTAAAAAAGGCAAAAAGGTGGATAACACCCAGATTTGAACTGTGGAAGAGGAAAACCACAGTTCTAATTTCCTGGCGTATACCAGACTTTTTTAAATAGATATATTTGTGTCTGAACAGTCAGCGAGACACTCAAACTGTTTTTTTTTATGGAAAAAAGGCAAAAAAGTGGATAATAAAGAGATTTGAACCGTGGAACTGCAAAACCACAGTTCTAATTATCTGGCCGAAACCAGACTCTTTTAAATAGATATATTTGTGTCTGAACACTCACAGACACACTCAACTTTTTTTTGGGGAGGAAAAAATACCAAAAGGTTAATAAGACGGGTATTTGTACAGTCTGACTGAGGAAAAAAAAAAAAAAAGAGGATTTAGATAAAAAAAAAGGATTTTTCTTGGCCCCTGAGACCTGGGGCTAAGTCTAGCATTTTGAACAGCAGCAGTACACAGGACTGTAATGCAGTGTTTGTTGGTATAACCACTGCATCTCCTATACAGCCTGCCTGCCTGATATCTGGGATGGATCTTAGTCCTAAGAAGGACTGTTTGTTTGATTTTGCAGGCTTTAGAGACCCTTCACTACCTATTTCGCAGTATAAATCTCTCCCTAGCTCAGCAGCACTCTCTCTACACTGTCTGATCAGGAGCGACAGTGTCCAAGATGGTGGCGCCCAGTTTTAAATAATTGAGGTGAAGCTGTGCGGCCAGCGAATCACTGTAATGCCCACAACCAACATGGCTGCGGCATTACAGTGACTGGCTGGCAATCCCTGCATGCTCGTTGGCTCTGTAAAGAGCGCCAAACATGCAGGGCGGAGACCCGAACTCCCGCCCGAGTAACCTGGTAATGCTCGGTGCTCGCCGAACATCCTCAGTAGTGAGATGCTTGGGCGAGTACCGAGCAGTGTCAAGCATGCTCGCTCAACAGTATTTCTAATTTCTGATTTCAGCTGGTGTCATGACTGTTATTGGGACGGTTGCAAACAACTTTATTAATAATGGAAAGCAACCGAACCCGGGGTCCGCGATGCAGCCTAGAAGACTGCGGCCGAACACCTTCCGGGTAAGAAGGTAAAATAACCAACTAATATATAAATCCCTCCAGTGTTACTGCACACCGAGACGGGAAAAGGGATTCACACTATCTCCGTTAACTGCACGAGAGATGTGCGACAAATAACGTAGCCGTAGCCCTGTTAACTGCACAGAGGCTACACAGCAGACGCTAAGAAGTGTGTGTGACTCACGCCGTCGTATACGTGCTCCCAGCCGGTGTGCGACTGGACTGCGGAGTCACTCTCCACGTGACTAACAGGCGGTGCCAGGAATACGGAGTCCGCAGTCTGCTCGCAGTGTATAGCGACCCCCTTGTAGGTGACAGACTGTCAAACAGAACTACCTGCCTCCCTCCAGCTAAGACTGCCTATCCCCAGCTAAACCTGCCTGTCCGAAGCTAGAGCAGCAAGAGAGCACATGGAGCTCAAACAGACAAGCGTCCACACATGAACACAACCTTAGCTTAATGATCAGAGCGCGCCGCCATGCTTGTGGTCGCACTACTGATGACATCACCCGCGGCCAATCAGGCGGTGCCTGGTCACCGGATCAGTTGACACCAAAGCACCAATCACGGTCCGCCATGTCACGGGCATGCTCAGTGCAGTGCATCCTGGACTTAGGCTGTAGCAGCCCTTATTCCCCTCCGCAACCTATGCTTAACACTACTAGGAACAAGGACCCAAGAGACAGTGCACTGGCTAGGTGTTGGGACTGATGGCGATACTAAGCAGCATCTGCCCTGGCTGGTCCAGAATGGGAGACCACAGATGATTCTGACCCAATTTTGGGTCTAACAACCACCTGACGCCTAACATTATCCCCCTTTCTAACATCCCCCTCCACTTGACGCTCATATTCCTCAATGAGCAGGGGGTTGTGAATGTGGTCCACCGGTTCCCAGGATCGATCCTTAGATCCATGACCCCTCCAGTGTATCAGGAAATATTTTTTTCCATGAGCCATCTTAGACCCCATAATAGCCTGCACCTCGAGATCATCACCCCTGGTGTCTGTAGCAAGTTGGGGTTCAGCAGGTTTTGTCAGGCGAACGGGCTTAAGGAGAGACACATGAAAAGTGTCGTGACTCCTCAGGTGTCGTGGTAACTGTAAACGGTACACTACGGGGTTTACGTGGGTCAAAATTTTGAAAGGACCAATAAAGTGGGGGGCAACCTTAGCAGATTCCCTGCGTACTTTGATATTGCGAGCCGCGAGCCACACTCTGTCGCCCAGATAGAATACGGGGGCTGGACGACGAAGAGTGTCAGCCGACTCTCTCATCCAATTCTTGGAGGCCAATATAGCATCCTGGGTATGGTCTCAAACCTCCCGCGCATCCAGAGCCCAATCTCTGACCCCAGGTTCCACAGAGGGAACTGGCATAGGAACTGGAATGCGCGGGTGTTGGCCATTATTCAGAACAAACGGAGTCTGATCTGTGGAATCCACCATGGGTAACGGATGGAGAAGACCAGCCGGACTTTGACGGGATGAATTATCTCTCGCACAGGAGGCACACGCTAGAACATATTCCTTAACGTCCTGGCGCCACCGGGGCCCCAATACGACAGTTGGAGAAACTTCGTGGTACGTTTGACCCCAAAATGACCTCCGATCTTAGAGGCATGTGCCCAGGAGAGCACCTCATTTTGTAGATTAGGAGGAACGAACGTCCTCCCAGAAGGAACCTGGATTAGGGACACTGGAGCCACCATCCGCATACTTCCCGAACGAATGGTAAGCCTGGGCTCGTCATCGTCCTCAGCCGTATCCATGGACTGGGACAAAGGGTCTACCCAAGGGTTCTTTTTGATATAATCTGACAAGACCTGGGTCTCGGGGACAGACAGAGGATCTGTGCCGGGGACCAAATCAATAGGACAGCCATACGGTCGGTGGCGAGATAAAGTGTCGGCAGCCTTTTTGGGAAAGACATCCGCAAAAGTCTGATATTGCACAGGGAGAGCGGCCAAGTCGGTAGAAGGCTCAGAGACTACCCTCTGGGTGGCTGTAACCATACACTGAGACACACAATTCTCACCCCAGGAAGAAATTCTCCCCATATTCCAGTCAATGTGTGGAGTGTGACAACGTAACCATGGAAGACCCAATAGCACCTCATCCAATCCACTGGGAATAATAAGAAATGAGAGAACCTCCCGGTGACCCTGAGGGAACGACATGGTGAGGGGAATCGACTGGTGAGTGATTTGCGTGTCCAGCAGTGAACCGTTGACTACCCTAATGTTCATTCATTTTTGTCAGTAACTCCATAGGAATGGCATGCTTCTGGGAAAACGTAGATGACAAAAAATTGCCATCAGCGCCAGAATCCACCCATGCCTTGGCAGTAACCGTGGTTGTTCCGAAAAGCAACATCACCTTATACAATAATTTGGAGGAAGAAGCCCCGGAATCTAACACACACCCTCCAACGGCAGTTAGACACACTCGTTTTCCCGACTGCTTGGAACCCTCATTAATGGGATACTCCAAGAGATGTGCAGGTCGGGAACGAGAGGAGCTAGACTCAGTCCGGGATATATCCATAGCCTCAGGCTCCGGGTCGGGAGTCACGGGTTTGGAAATGGGTCTAGAGAATGAAGGTGCCAACCGAAACTGAGGTCTGGAGACCTCCAGCTCTAACTTGTGTTCTGCATGACGCAAATCTATTCGGTTAGCGAGAGAGATTAACTCCTCCAGGCAAGTTGGGATCTCTCTGGTAGATAGAGCATTTTTAATATGCCCAAACAGACTCTTCCAGAACACCAGGATTGACGACCGCTCAGACCAATCCAATTCAGCCGCTAAGGTTCTGAACTGGATGGCATAGTGGCTGGCGGTGGCCAAACCCTGGACCAACGCAAGAAGCTTAAGAGCCGTATCATGCGTGACCTGAGGACCTAGGAAAACAGTCTTTAGGGCTCTAAGAAAGAGACCCGCATTAGCCACTACCAGGTCACTCCGCTCCCACAGAGGGGTAGCCCACTCTAAGGCCCTGTGAGAAAGTAACAAGATGACAAAACCCACTTTGGCTCTTTCAGAGGGGAACCGTGCTTCCATCATCTCTAACTGAATGGAGCACAGATTAATAAAACTTCTGCAGGATCTGCTGTCACCAGAAAATTTTTCCGGGAGAGCAAAACGGGGTAATGGGGCAATTATGGCTGCAGCAGCATTCACCGCAGCCGTGTTAACCACATTGGCCACCTGAGAAGCTGCCTGAGTCACTACTGCAGTGATATCAGCCAACGGGGCAGCTTGTTCCAGAGTCCTAAGTCTGGCCTCAAGTTGCTGTATATAGCACAGCAGTTGCTGGTTGTCAGCCATGTTCGGCAAGACACTGGTGCTCTGATACTGTTATGGGGACGGTTGCAAACAACTTTATTAATAATGGAAAGCAACCAAACCCGGGGTCCACAATGCAGCCTAGAAGACTGCGGCTGAACACCTTCTAAGAAGGTAAAACAACCAACTAATATATAAATCCCTCCAGTGTTACTGCACACTGAGATGGGAAAAGGGATTTGCACTATCTCCGTTAACTGCACGAGAGATGTGCGACAAATAATGTAGTCGTAGCCCTGTTAACTGCACAGAGGCTACGCAGCAGATGCTAAGAAGTGTGTGTGACTCACGCCGGCCTATACGTGCTCCCAGCCGGTGTGCGACCGGACTGCAGAGTCACTCTCCGCATGACTAACAGTCCGCAGTCTGCTCGCAGTGTATAGCGACCCCCTTGTCAGTGACAGACTGTCAAACGGAACTACTTTCCTCATTCCAGCTAAGACTGCCTATCCCCAGCTAAACCTGCCTGTCCGAAGCTAGAGCAGCAAGAGAGCACGTGGAGCTCAAACAGACAAGCGTCCACACATGAACACAACCTTAGCTTAATGATCAGAGCGCGCCACCATGCTTGTGGGCGGCCTATTTAAAGACTAAACCCTGCCCACTGTCGCTTTATTGGTCGCACTACTGATGACGTCACCCGCGGCCAATCAGGCGGTGCCAGTTCACCGGATCAGCTGACATCAAATCACCAATCACGGTCCGCCATGTCACGGGCATGCTCAGTGCAGTGCATCCTGGACTTAGGCTGTAGCAGCCCTTGTTCCCCTCCGAAACTTATGCTTAACACTACTAGGAACAAGGACCCAAGAGACAGCCTGCACTTCTCGTGCACTGGCTTGGTGTTGGGACCAACGGTGATGCTAAGCAGCATCTGCCCTAGCTGGTCCAGAATGGGAGACCACAGATGATTCTGATCCAATTTCAGGTCCAGCAACCACCCAATGACTTTCCATAGCTTTTTGCACCTCTCTTTCTTCATTTGTTCAATACTTTTTCCCTGTGTCATTTCTCATTATTACACATAACTTAATTTATGGACATCTATGGATTGATTTCTTTGCCTTTGTGTATGGAATGGATTGTTATTTGTTTCCAACAACTGGTAAGAATTTCATGTCAATAGTACCTTTAGAAATATGCAGTATTTTCTTCACTTGTTCAATACTTATTTCACTCTCTGTATATATTTGTGTTGTAGGGATCAACTCTTAAAGGTTCATTTGGTAGTGTTCACACATGCAATGTGGTTTGTTCCAACATGCAGTTTTATTGCTTTCATAACATTTAAAGGGATTCAAAAACCAAAAACAGCCTCTTTTGGGCACCAAAGTATAACAGCAAATAAACACTTTGTTCTGCACACACTTATGTACTGTAGGTGCAGGCTCACCCTAACAGATTACAGTCCTTTCTCCCAGATCAAACTTTACACGCAGAAAAGATACTGTCCTACCAGTATCAGAATACCCTTCAGTCTGAGCTCCAACAGCTTCTAGCGCCAAACAGAAGTGTTCAACTCAATGTACAGTTCACCCAGAACAGGATTCAGCTACCACACGGCTCTTTGCAGCTCCACCACATAGACTGCTCAGCTTTCCTAGCAGACCTGTACAGTCTTCATTCAGAGAGAGACCCCGACACATCTCTCTCTCAACTACAGCTCACATTTTGGCTTGTCACTCACCAGCAGCACACTCGACTCTGCTCAACATCCAGCATACTGACACCCCTAGTGAATACAGGTCCTAGTTCTTAGTTAAAGCTTGTCAGGTGCATCTAATCAAGACCTTCAGTGCTTGGATTTAACCCTAGCCTACCTGGCTGTGCATATATATATATATATATCTATATCTATATCTATATATATATATATATATATATATATATATATATATATATATATATACACAGTGGGTACAGAAAGTATTCAGACCCCTTTAAATTTTTAACTATTTGCTTCATTGCAGCCATTTGGTACATTCCAAAAAGTTAATTTTTTTCTCATTAAAGTACACTCTGCACCCCATCTTGACTGAAAAAAACAGAAATGTAGAAATTTTTGCAAATTTATTAAAAAAGAAAAACAGAAATATCACATGGTCTTAAGTATTCAGACCCTTTGCTCAGACACTCATATTTAAGTCACATGCTGTTCATTTTCTTGTGATCCCCCTTGAGATCGTTCTACTCCTTCAATGGAGTCCAGCTGTGTTTAATTAAACTGATAGGACTTGATTTGGAAAGGCATACACCGGCCTATATAAAACCTCACAGCTCACAGTGCATGTCAGACCAAATGAGAATCATGAGCTCAAAGGAATTGCCCAAGGAGCTCCGAGACAGAATTGTGGCAAGGCACAGATCTGGCCAAGTTTATAAAAGAATTTCTGCATTACTCAAGGTTCCTAAGAGCACAGTGGCCTCCATAATCCTTCAATGGAAGAAGTTTGGGACCACCAGAAGTTTTCCTAGACCTGGCCATGCAGCCAAACTGAGCAATCATGGGAGAAGAGCCTTGGTGAGAGAGGTAAAGAAGAACCCCAAGATCACTCGGGCTGAGCTCCAGAGATGCAGTAGGGAGATGGGAGAAAGTTCCACAAAGTCAACTATCACTGCAGCCCTCCACCAGTAGGGCCTTTATGGGACAGTGGCCCGACAGAAGCCTCTCCTCAGTGCCAGAAATATGAAAACCCACATAGAGTTTTCTCAAAAACACATGAAGAACTCCCAGACTTTGAGAAATAAGATTCTCTGGTCTGATGAGATGAAGATAGAAATTTTTGGTGATAATTCTAAGCAGTATGTGAGGAGAAAACCAGGCAATGCTCATCACCTATAAAAATCCTATAGAGAGAAGGAAATACCACAAATTTCAAAAATAAATAAATCCAAATACCTCAAAACTCAACACTTTTTGGGTTTGCACTGCTCATCACCTGCCCAATACGATCCCAACAGTGAAACATGGTGGTGGTAGCATCATGCTATTTAGGTGTTTTTCAGCTGCAGGGACAGGACGACAGGTTGCAATTGAAGGAAACATGAATGTGGCCAAGTACAGAGAGATCCTGGATGAAAACCTCTTCCAGAGTGCTCTGGATCTCAGACTTGGCTGAAGATTCACCTTCCAACAAGACAATAACCCTAATCACACAGCTAAAATAACAAAGGAGTGGCTTCAGAACAACTCTGTGACCTTTATTGACTGGCCCAGCCAGAGCCCTGACCTAAACCCAATTGAGCATCTCTGGAGAGACCTGAAAATGGCTGTCCACCAACATTCACCATCCAACCTGATGGAACTGGAGAGGATCTGCAAGGAAGAATGGCAGAGGATCCCCAAATCCAGGTGTGAAAACCTTGTTGCATCATTACCAAGAAAATTCACGGCTTTACTAGCTCAAAAGTGTGCTTCTACTCAATGCTGAGCAAAGGGTCTGAATACTTGTGACCATGTGATATCAGTTTTTCTTTTTTAATGAATTTGCAAAAATTTCTACATTTCTGTTTTTTTCAGTCAAGATGGGGTGTGAGAGTGTACTTTAATGAGAAAAAATGAACTTTTTAGAATTTACCAAATGGCTGCAATGAAACAAAGAGTGAAAAATTTAAATGGGTCTGAATACTTTCCATACCCACTGTATATGTATCGACTGTATTTGTGTCTATTGTATGTGTGTGTATATACAGTGTGTGCATATAGATGTATAAATATACACACAATATTTATGTTTCTGTATGTTTGCATGTGTTTGGATACTATGTGAGTGTTTATTTACTGTATGTATGTGTAGCACCCTGAGGATTCGGCTGCTACAGGGGTATTGCACCTCAAGCCAGAGGTGTGATATTCCACTCCCGGGTAAGGATGGAGTGTGGAACTGAGCTCAGTTAGCTGCATGCACTACACACATCCCATTTCCGGGGAACAGACCGATGGTACTCCCACTAGAGAAATGTGCAGGTACAACAGTGTCTGTTCCTGGCTGGAGTGGGAGGGGGGTGGAACATCCCAGTAGTGTAGGGGCAGATAGGGGGAGCAGTCTGGGTAGTGCTAGGAGCT
Organism: Phyllobates terribilis; assembly: GCF_046119375.1. NCBI lineage: Eukaryota > Metazoa > Chordata > Amphibia > Anura > Dendrobatidae > Phyllobates > Phyllobates terribilis. Next base: position 593,900,342 of record NW_027362765.1, on the reverse strand, counting down.
CATTGGGTGCTGGTCACCTGAGCTCACACATAGAGGGAGTATATAAGGTGGGAACCATCTTAGATCAGGGTCAGTCAGTCAGTGAGACGTCAGTCTTTGCAGAGCAGTGGAGGAAAGCAGAGGAGCAGAGCAGCCCCAAGGCCAAGAGTGAGAGAGGAGTTTGAAAGACCCAGAGGGGGAGAAAGAAGGAACTCCAAGAGCCCAAATTAGACCAGAGGGTGAAGAGTTGGCAACAGGGTACCGGATCCCAAGCTGGCAGAGGCTACAGCACACCTTAGCCAGGAACCGGAGGTCGTGGGCAGGATCTGCCACGATCACTCACTAAATCCACCCGGAAGGCAGACCACGAATAGGGTCAGGGAACCCAGAGACAAGGGTTTACCACCAAGAGGCCCGAGGGAGCCGGACATAGGTGGATCCCTGGTGGGGAAGGCCAGAGACGAGGACAGGACAGAAAGGGAGCTCAGAACCACGCTCCAGAACTACTTGGGGGTTGGCCGAGTCCAGTACCTGGTGGACGCAGCACGGCTCGGGTGGTCACTCAAGGCCGGAGTGACCGGTTCAAGAACAGCAGTAAGTAAACAAACCCTGAACTGCACAGCCCGACTCTGACTCTCATTACCATCCTGACTGCACCTCCACAACCACCATCCTCTGCACCTGACCCCCTGAGGCTATACCCCTCCCGTTGGGGGTTATACTACCTGAGCTGCACATATACCAACAGCCTCAGCGGACCCTGCTGCAGCGGCGGCCTTTTGACCGCAAATCAACGGGTGGCGTAGTCGACACAAAAGAACATCTAGTAACATCATAAGGACTGCCACACACTGAGTTTGACACCCTGGGCACGGACCGGGTCACAGCCACTCGGAGACTACAACCCCCATCTGATCCGGCTCCGGGTATCCCCAACAACATTGGCCCAGGGGGCGCGTCAACTTTGGCGTAGTCGGCAGGATTACGTGCCCGCAACAACCGGGTACTGCGTGCCTGAAGAAAAGTACACCGTTACCTCAAAAAGAAGTCTCCTGCCGGTTCCGGAGGGTCCCCGCCATCGGGCCCCATCACAGGTCGTTTCCCGCCGGTTGTCCGCCATTTGCAGCTATTTCCCGCCATCCATGGAGTTTCCCGCCACTGGGAGACGATTCCCGCCATTTCCAAAGATTTCCCGCCTTGGAAGAGCGGACGCCATTATGGGCGTGCCAGAGGGTGGCAAGAGGTCACCTCCCATCGTGGGCCAGGTCGAAGAATGGCGCCAAAAGCGGAAACCGCGCCCACCAACAGAGACTGTGATGCTGGAAGTGTCCATCAGCGTAAGAGAACTGCCCCTGGAACTGAAGTTGCCCCGGGACCACCCTCAATGTGGGCAGAGACAGAAGAAGAGAACAAAGATGGGTGTCGCTTGGAGCAGTCTGGAGAGAGCGCACCTGGAGACAAGACGTCTGGAAGAGAGTCCAGAGAAAGCACACCCGGAGATGGAGGGAGAGCCAGGCAGCACCAACCCAGTGGTCAGGAGCCTGATGCGGGCCGCCACTCCAGGCAGCACCGACCCAGTGGTCAGGAGCCTGTTGCAGGTCGCCACTCCAGAAGGCCTGCTGGAGATCCTAACACAGCTCCCCCGAGACCGGGAGTGTGCACAGACCGCGCTGGAGGGCCTCGCACAGAGGTTGGCCCGGGTGCAACGAGAGACGTTGGCGGAGTGGAGCCGAGAGATGGCCCAGCAGACCGGAACCAGACAGCGGAGCACGCCACCCGAGACGAGGAGACAGACCGCCTCTGAGGATGGCGCAGGAGGACTAAAGGCCGGAGACGGCGCCGAGAAGGGAGCCGAACGAATGGAGGCAGGTAAAGGGGACGTCACTACCCCGAGCCGGGAAACCGCGTGCCTGCCCCAGCTCCCCGTCGCAGAGCCCGAAGTACCCCCTGCCGTGCCCGTCGCTGCAACGTCACCGCCGCAGACTAGGCCTCAAACGGAAGCCGCGACCCCTGTGACGTCACACGCCTCGACCCCGAGCGTGGCCAAGCAGGAAGTATCATCGGCCTGGTCGCAAGGCCTAGTACCCCCGGGCGCCGCAATACACAGCGCCCCCCTACCTCCGCGGAGCCCCCGGCCTGGTCGCAGGGCCCAGTAACACAGGGCGCCGCCGTTCTTACGGTGCCCTTTACTTTCAAGGTGCCCCAGGCCTGGTCGCAAGGCCTGGTTAACCCGGGCGCCGCTACCACCACGGCGCCCATAACACCTAAAGTACCGCACCTGGGTGAGGACCTGTTCGCCCAGCATACGTGCCCGGATGGGCAGCCCTTCGTATGGCCCCAGGAATACATCCAGCTGGAGCTGCAAAAAGCAAGGGCCATGTGCGAACCCCTGATCCCGGCTCCAAAGCCCATAAAGAGGATCTCGCCCCCGCTAGAAGAGACCCAGTTTGAGTGGGATCCCACTGGAGAAGACCTCATGGGGTTCACTCAGGAGACTCGGGCGGCCGCAGCGGAGCATGCAGAGTGCTGCCGCCAGCAGCTCGAGGTCTTTGAGAGGGAGCGGAGAGAGAGGCGGGTCCGGGAACAACAAGCCCAAATAAGGAGCGCGGAGCAGAAGAGCCGGACCAGGAGAAACCCCCGTGCAGCGCATGGTCCCCGTACCATCGGGACTGTGATAAAGTTCAATCTGCAGCATGGGTGGGGTTTCATCAGGGATCACCGCACCCCAGGCGACGTCTTCGTGACCAGGAGAGACGTTGAGTCCCACCTACCGGAGGGACACAGAGGTCGTGACCTGTATTTAGGGGACGAGGTCACCTTCACCCGGCACAAGTGTGCCAAAGGACCCTACGCCCTCCATGTGCATCGCCTGACGGAGGAGGAGCTGCGGTGTGAGGAGGAGCAAGAGGACCCGGACGGGTCTGAAGAATCTAAAGAAGGAGCAGGAGGACGCCGTCGTTGAAGTACGGTAGAGAGAGACTGTACATAGTTACCCGTCAGGGTATAAGAACTGTTCTAGTTAAAATATAGTCCCCGTTGGGACCAGCCAATTGAACTGTTAACACCGTGTGTCCCTAAACCCAATACCTGGCCGAGGACTGAGAGCGGCCATATTCCCTTGTATATAGTTGCGCTTCCTAAAGCGCCCCCTACCGGTTTTATAGGAAACTGTTTTCTTAAAGAGACTGTAGCACTTTACCCGGTCACAAGTTGCACCGTGACCGGAGGAACCAGAAACAAGAATGTTTATATGAAAAGTTTATTGCTGATATATATATATGATGTTTTATATGTTTTATATGTTTATGTTTATGAAAAAAAATGTATGTTTGTGGATGTTTATATTTTACAGCCCGAGGACGTGCTGTGATTTACCAGGGGGGAATGTAGCACCCTGAGGATTCGGCTGCTACAGGGGTATTGCACCTCAAGCCAGAGGTGTGATATTCCACTCCCGGGTAAGGATGGAGTGTGGAACTGAGCTCAGTTAGCTGCATGCACTACACACATCCCATTTCCGGGGAACAGACCGATGGTACTCCCACTAGAGAAATGTGCAGGTACAACAGTGTCTGTTCCTGGCTGGAGTGGGAGGGGGGTGGAACATCCCAGTAGTGTAGGGGCAGATAGGGGGAGCAGTCTGGGTAGTGCTAGGAGCTCATTGGGTGCTGGTCACCTGAGCTCACACATAGAGGGAGTATATAAGGTGGGAACCATCTTAGATCAGGGTCAGTCAGTCAGTGAGACGTCAGTCTTTGCAGAGCAGTGGAGGAAAGCAGAGGAGCAGAGCAGCCCCAAGGCCAAGAGTGAGAGAGGAGTTTGAAAGACCCAGAGGGGGAGAAAGAAGGAACTCCAAGAGCCCAAATTAGACCAGAGGGTGAAGAGTTGGCAACAGGGTACCGGATCCCAAGCTGGCAGAGGCTACAGCACACCTTAGCCAGGAACCGGAGGTCGTGGGCAGGATCTGCCACGATCACCCACTAAATCCACCCGGAAGGCAGACCACGAATAGGGTCAGGGAACCCAGAGACAAGGGTTTACCACCAAGAGGCCCGAGGGAGCCGGACATAGGTGGATCCCTGGTGGGGAAGGCCAGAGACGAGGACAGGACAGAAAGGGAGCTCAGAACCACGCTCCAGAACTACTTGGGGGTTGGCCGAGTCCAGTACCTGGTGGACGCAGCACGGCTCGGGTGGTCACTCAAGGCCGGAGTGACCGGTTCAAGAACAGCAGTAAGTAAACAAACCCTGAACTGCACAGCCCGACTCTGACTCTCATTACCATCCTGACTGCACCTCCACAACCACCATCCTCTGCACCTGACCCCCTGAGGCTATACCCCTCCCGTTGGGGGTTATACTACCTGAGCTGCACATATACCAACAGCCTCAGCGGACCCTGCTGCAGCGGCGGCCTTTTGACCGCAAATCAACGGGTGGCGTAGTCGACACAAAAGAACATCTAGTAACATCATAAGGACTGCCACACACTGAGTTTGACACCCTGGGCACGGACCGGGTCACAGCCACTCGGAGACTACAACCCCCATCTGATCCGGCTCCGGGTATCCCCAACAACACTGGCCCAGGGGGCGCGTCAACTTTGGCGTAGTCGGCAGGATTACGTGCCCGCAACAACCGGGTACTGCGTGCCTGAAGAAAAGTACACCGTTACCTCAAAAAGAAGTCTCCTGCCGGTTCCGGAGGGTCCCCGCCATCGGGCCCCATCACAGGTCGTTTCCCGCCGGTTGTCCGCCATTTGCAGCTTTTTCCCGCCATCCATGGAGTTTCCCGCCACTGGGAGACGATTCCCGCCATTTCCAAAGATTTCCCGCCTTGGAAGAGCGGACGCCATTATGGGCGTGCCAGAGGGTGGCAAGAGGTCACCTCCCATCGTGGGCCAGGTCGAAGAATGGCGCCAAAAGCGGAAACCGCGCCCACCAACAGAGACTGTGATGCTGGAAGTGTCCATCAGCGTAAGAGAACTGCCCCTGGAACTGAAGTTGCCCCGGGACCACCCTCAATGTGGGCAGAGACAGAAGAAGAGAACAAAGATGGGTGTCGCTTGGAGCAGTCTGGAGAGAGCGCACCTGGAGACAAGACGTCTGGAAGAGAGTCCAGAGAAAGCACACCCGGAGATGGAGGGAGAGCCAGGCAGCACCAACCCAGTGGTCAGGAGCCTGATGCGGGCCGCCACTCCAGGCAGCACCGACCCAGTGGTCAGGAGCCTGTTGCAGGTCGCCACTCCAGAAGGCCTGCTGGAGATCCTAACACAGCTCCCCCGAGACCGGGAGTGTGCACAGACCGCGCTGGAGGGCCTCGCACAGAGGTTGGCCCGGGTGCAACGAGAGACGTTGGCGGAGTGGAGCCGAGAGATGGCCCAGCAGACCGGAACCAGACAGCGGAGCACGCCACCCGAGACGAGGAGACAGACCGCCTCTGAGGATGGCGCAGGAGGACTAAAGGCCGGAGACGGCGCCGAGAAGGGAGCCGAACGAATGGAGGCAGGTAAAGGGGACGTCACTACCCCGAGCCGGGAAACCGCGTGCCTGCCCCAGCTCCCCGTCGCAGAGCCCGAAGTACCCCCTGCCGTGCCCGTCGCTGCAACGTCACCGCCGCAGACTAGGCCTCAAACGGAAGCCGCGACCCCTGTGACGTCACACGCCTCGACCCCGAGCGTGGCCAAGCAGGAAGTATCATCGGCCTGGTCGCAAGGCCTAGTACCCCCGGGCGCCGCAATACACAGCGCCCCCCTACCTCCGCGGAGCCCCCGGCCTGGTCGCAGGGCCCAGTAACACAGGGCGCCGCCGTTCTTACGGTGCCCTTTACTTTCAAGGTGCCCCAGGCCTGGTCGCAAGGCCTGGTTAACCCGGGCGCCGCTACCACCACGGCGCCCATAACACCTAAAGTACCGCACCTGGGTGAGGACCTGTTCGCCCAGCATACGTGCCCGGATGGGCAGCCCTTCGTATGGCCCCAGGAATACATCCAGCTGGAGCTGCAAAAAGCAAGGGCCATGTGCGAACCCCTGATCCCGGCTCCAAAGCCCATAAAGAGGATCTCGCCCCCGCTAGAAGAGACCCAGTTTGAGTGGGATCCCACTGGAGAAGACCTCATGGGGTTCACTCAGGAGACTCAGGCGGCCGCAGCGGAGCATGCAGAGTGCTGCCACCAGCAGCTCGAGGTCTTTGAGAGGGAGCGGAGAGAGAGGCGGGTCCGGGAACAACAAGCCCAAATAAGGAGCGCGGAGCAGAAGAGCCGGACCAGGAGAAACCCCCGTGCAGCGCATGGTCCCCGTACCATCGGGACTGTGATAAAGTTCAATCTGCAGCATGGGTGGGGTTTCATCAGGGATCACCGCACCCCAGGCGACGTCTTCGTGACCAGGAGAGACGTTGAGTCCCACCTACCGGAGGGACACAGAGGTCGTGACCTGTATTTAGGGGACGAGGTCACCTTCACCCGGCACAAGTGTGCCAAAGGACCCTACGCCCTCCATGTGCATCGCCTGACGGAGGAGGAGCTGCGGTGTGAGGAGGAGCAAGAGGACCCGGACGGGTCTGAAGAATCTAAAGAAGGAGCAGGAGGACGCCGTCGTTGAAGTACGGTAGAGAGAGACTGTACATAGTTACCCGTCAGGGTATAAGAACTGTTCTAGTTAAAATATAGTCCCCGTTGGGACCAGCCAATTGAACTGTTAACCCCGTGTGTCCCTAAACCCAATACCTGGCCGAGGACTGAGAGCGGCCATATTCCCTTGTATATAGTTGCGCTTCCTAAAGCGCCCCCTACCGGTTTTATAGGAAACTGTTTTCTTAAAGAGACTGTAGCACTTTACCCGGTCACAAGTTGCACCGTGACCGGAGGAACCAGAAACAAGAATGTTTATATGAAAAGTTTATTGCTGATATATATATATGATGTTTTATATGTTTTATATGTTTATGTTTATGAAAAAAAATGTATGTTTGTGGATGTTTATATTTTACAGCCCGAGGACGTGCTGTGATTTACCAGGGGGGAATGTAGCACCCTGAGGATTCGGCTGCTACAGGGGTATTGCACCTCAAGCCAGAGGTGTGATATTCCACTCCCGGGTAAGGATGGAGTGTGGAACTGAGCTCAGTTAGCTGCATGCACTACACACATCCCATTTCCGGGGAACAGACCGATGGTACTCCCACTAGAGAAATGTGCAGGTACAACAGTGTCTGTTCCTGGCTGGAGTGGGAGGGGGGTGGAACATCCCAGTAGTGTAGGGGCAGATAGGGGGAGCAGTCTGGGTAGTGCTAGGAGCTCATTGGGTGCTGGTCACCTGAGCTCACACATAGAGGGAGTATATAAGGTGGGAACCATCTTAGATCAGGGTCAGTCAGTCAGTGAGACGTCAGTCTTTGCAGAGCAGTGGAGGAAAGCAGAGGAGCAGAGCAGCCCCAAGGCCAAGAGTGAGAGAGGAGTTTGAAAGACCCAGAGGGGGAGAAAGAAGGAACTCCAAGAGCCCAAATTAGACCAGAGGGTGAAGAGTTGGCAACAGGGTACCGGATCCCAAGCTGGCAGAGGCTACAGCACACCTTAGCCAGGAACCGGAGGTCGTGGGCAGGATCTGCCACGATCACCCACTAAATCCACCCGGAAGGCAGACCACGAATAGGGTCAGGGAACCCAGAGACAAGGGTTTACCACCAAGAGGCCCGAGGGAGCCGGACATAGGTGGATCCCTGGTGGGGAAGGCCAGAGACGAGGACAGGACAGAAAGGGAGCTCAGAACCACGCTCCAGAACTACTTGGGGGTTGGCCGAGTCCAGTACCTGGTGGACGCAGCACGGCTCGGGTGGTCACTCAAGGCCGGAGTGACCGGTTCAAGAACAGCAGTAAGTAAACAAACCCTGAACTGCACAGCCCGACTCTGACTCTCATTACCATCCTGACTGCACCTCCACAACCACCATCCTCTGCACCTGACCCCCTGAGGCTATACCCCTCCCGTTGGGGGTTATACTACCTGAGCTGCACATATACCAACAGCCTCAGCGGACCCTGCTGCAGCGGCGGCCTTTTGACCGCAAATCAACGGGTGGCGTAGTCGACACAAAAGAACATCTAGTAACATCATAAGGACTGCCACACACTGAGTTTGACACCCTGGGCACGGACCGGGTCACAGCCACTCGGAGACTACAACCCCCATCTGATCCGGCTCCGGGTATCCCCAAAAACACTGGCCCAGGGGGCGCGTCATATGTATGTACTGTATATTCTCAAGTGGCTAAGTGTAATTAAAGATGCCAATATGGCATTGAAACATGTTGCAAATAAAAAATCTTATTATCATCACTGTTGAAGTAGAACACCCCACCTAATGTGTTTAGATCCAGTTGGACAAATTACATTCTTTCACATCATTGAAAATATTGTATCCTATTGTGTTCCCTTTTTCTTGGTCATTACAGCATTTGTGCTGACATTAGGAAATAGGATCTTTTATTTAAAAAAACAGCTCTTTTCCATGAGTTATTCCCGCCACTATGTTTACTTGCTAACAATGTTATAAGTTTCTACAGTTGTGATCAAAAGTTTACATACCCTATTCTAAAAGACCAGTCTTTTCATATATTGAATTCAGAGAGCATTATAAGGTTAATAAAAAATTCTTCAGCTAGATATGATGTTTGTAAAAAATTCTTCATGAAACAATCGTGGTTTGCGATGTTGTAATTGAGATATGATTACACATGACATGATTTGATTATTGGTACTGTTTTAAAGATTAGTGTCAATATATTGGGGCTACTAATTATGTGGAGTGACCATTATAAAATCAATAATAAAAATTATAAAATGAATAATAAAAAGTTTTTTATACATAAAAATTATAATAAGTGATGTTCAAAAAATATTCTATAAAATTATATTATTTGTAATAATTGTGGATGGTCCATTCATATATTCTAATTAGGTGCATTTGATAATTAAAATCCTGATATACGAAAACATTTAGGTTTCTGTTTTTGTATTGGTATGGAGATATTATTTGCTTTCTATAATGTTTTATTATTATTTCATACATGTTGTATTTTGTGTTATATTCTGTTGTAGCTTTTGTATTTTTTACAATATTTTCTGTAATATTTTTTTGTAAACTTTGTATGATGTCATTTCCTTTAAATTCCTTTATATATGTGTGGAAGTTGTCTTGTTATCCACAATTGAAAAAAGCCTGCAATGGGCTGAAACGTCTTGTTGTAGTTTTCCTACATGTGGAATAAATGAACTGATAGAATACACGTGAGTGCCGGGATTTCTTTACTCTGTTTGCAATCTTTCCACGTGCACCACTACTACTAACGAGGACTACGGAGTGCCGACTCTTTCTTTGTATTTGTATCAGAAGTGCAGCAGACAGAGTCTGTATCAGGAGTGCAGCAGGCAGAGTCGGTATCAGGAGTGCAGCAGGCAGAGGCTGTATAAGGAGTGCAGCAGGCAGAGTCTGTATCAGAGTGCAGCAGGCAGGGTCTGATTCAGGAGTGCAGCAGGCAGGGTCTGATTCAGGAGTGCAGAAGGCAGAGTCTGTATCAGGAGTGCAGCAAGGACTGAAACGCAACTTTACACAACTTAAACTGCAGAACAGGTAGGTTCCAATAAAGCCAACCCAATAGATGGAGACCCAATCAGGATTCCCCACATTTAAAAAAATTAGTGGCAGATGCCAGCAAAGTGACATCAATTTCACCATTGTAGAAATAGCATAAATAAGAAGCACACCTCTTCCAGTACAGCCAATCCAGGAGATGGAGACCTAACCAGGAGTGTTCACATTGTCCTAAATAAGGGCCTAACATCACTGAAATGGCATCAATGTCATCAGACTACAAGTAGTTTAATGCAGACCCATACCTCTCCCAGTACAGCCAACCCAGGAGATGCAGACTCAATCGGAAGTGTTTACATTTAAAAAAAATAGGGCCTAAGACCACCACTTCCGTGGCCAACAGATTGGAGATGGTGGAGTTCAACCTCTTAGCTTTGTCATGTGTGGTATGAAACAATCTTTTATGTGACCACAACAGTGGGATTGAGAGCTGGCTGCAGTGCTGACAGAGGGCAGAGTACGGTGAAACGGACAAACCAATAGACCGGTGCAGGCGGAGATGTTACGGTGGATTGAGAAACGTGTCGTGTGCTCAGATAGACAAACACAGCAGGCATGTCCGCTTCACTTACAGCTGACGCGCTGTCTCTCAGCCTAACTGCAGTGGGTATACAGCTGGTTGTGTCGGACACCTGCGTGACACAACTTGGCACGGTGACAGAGGAGGAGAAAGAAGCAGCAGAGGTGTTTGATGGGGCGGCTGATTGTTGTTTATTGAAAATCAATTTAGAGTTTATCACGTTTATGTACCCGTTTGGGGAGAATAATATCTGCACCAAATGCTCAATTTCACTACAGTATAACTAGAGAAATGCATGGAGACCAAAATTTCTTCCACTACAGTCATCCCAATGGATGGAGACCCATTTAGGATTCCCCACACTTCCAAAAATTAGCAGCAGACACCAGCAAAGTGTAATCAATTTCACTACAGTAGAAATAGTGTAAATGAGACTCTCATCTCTTCCTGTACAGACAACCCAAGAGATGGAGACTTAACCAGGAGTGTTCACGTTGCCCTAAATGAGGGCCTAACAAACACAACCAAAGTGGCATCAATTTCACTAGGGTAAAGGTAATGCAAAGGAGGCCAAAACCAGTTCCTCTACAGCCAACCCAATAGATGGAGACCCAATCATGATTCTCCACATTTCAAAAAATTTGTGTCAGACACTAGCAATGTCTAATCAATTTCACTACAGAAGAAATAGTGTAAATAAGACCCACTCCTGTTCCAGTACAGCCAACCAAGGAGATAGAGACGTAACCAGGAGTGTTCACATTGCCCTAAATGAGGGCCTAACACCACCGAAGTGGCCTCAATGTCATCAAACTACAAGTAGTTTAACGCAGACCAAAACCTGTCCCTCTACAGCCAACCCAATGGATGGAGACACAATCAGAATTCTCCACATTTCCCAAAATTAGGGCCTAAAACCTGCAGTAACAGCAGCAAGAGCAGGCACAGAAGCCATATCACAGACTGCAATTTCAAAAGATCAATGCAGCACACTCAAGACGACAACATCGCCTACTCTGTACAGTCTGTAATTGGGGTGCAAAAGTCCTTGGAGATCCATGACTTGTTCATCTTGATGAAAGTTAGGGGACAGCCGGGTGCGCTTATCCGTAAAGACACTACCAGCAGCTCTGAAGACAGGTTCAGAGAGAACTCTGGCTGCCGGGCATGATAAAACCCCCAAGGTGTGAGAGGCAAGCTCAGGCCATTCATCCATTTTTGAAGACCAAAATGGAAAAGGGTCCAAACCCTCCCTGATGGTATTGATATTGAAATCTATATACTCCTACACCATCCTCTCCAGTCGTTTACCACGTGTCAGACTTGTACTCTGTTGTGCTGGTACATGAGCTGGTGCAAAAAATGTGTGAAAGGACTCCCAGAAATTTCTTCTGACACTTACTCTGCTGCTGCTAATATTTTGGTGTTGACGAAATGATGTGCCGGAGGTTGAAAGACTTCAGCTACGATGCACACTGTGTGCCTCACTGTTATCTTGGGGAAAACCTCTATTAAGGTTGCTTAAAATCTTGTTTCGATACTCCAACATAAGCGGGTCCCTTTCCAGGGCAGGAAGCAACTGGCAAAATTGACTCTTAGAACGTGGATCTAACAGAGTGGCAGCCCAGTAGTCAGCACTATTTTGAATCTTAACTATACAATGTGTTCCAAATTATTATGCAAATAATATATTCTCAGATTTTCCCAAATTACCTATATGAATTGCAGTCATTGTAATTTTCCAGTCAAATAACTATTAGAGTACAATTGAAAGGTTTTTGTACAAGCTGCCTATGATAACTAGAGATGAGCAGTGTTCGACTTGAACTGTTCGCCAATCTCAAATTCGAGCTATTTTGGTCGGTGTTCAAGCCGTTCGGCGAACACGAACAATTTGAAAAAAAATCGGCTATTCGAGGTTATGCTCGATAACTGTCCGTGCACCAAAATCATAACTGGATTTTTTCTCAGTAATGCTAAAAATTAATGTTAATACGCAGTTTGAGTGTACAGCGGGGCGGGGGGAGGGGCAGGGGATGGATCTCTGCAGAAATAATGAAGATCTCCATTTTTTTTTCTCTTTCCTGCATTTACAGTGGGGAGGTGCCGTCTGTCAAGCTATCGGCAGCACACACACGGAGCGAAGTCCTTTTTTTCACACAAGCAAGGGCATGTGTCATTGGCAGTGTATGTCACATGTCCTTGCCCTATAAGACGCAGCGATTTTCCCCGTCGCCACCATTTTCTCACTGCTGCAGCTGCGTGTTAGACGGCACCACAGTTGTTGTGTGCTCTATACTTTCAGTGTTAATTTCAAGCCAATTTTCGCACAAATCTACAGATAGCTTGGGAGTAGGGAATAGTTGTGATTGCAGTCCTTTTAAGGACTAGGTTACATCATTTCCTACGACTTTTATCAGGCAGGTCTGTGCTCTTAAATAGATAGGTTGGGAGTAAAGACTAATTGTAATTGCAGTCCTTTTGAGGACTAGGTTACATCATTTCCTACGACTTTTATCAGGCTACATCATTTCCTACGACTTTTATCAGGCAGGTCTGTGCTCCTAAATAGATAGGTTGGGAGTAAAGACTAATTGTAATGACAGTCCTTTTGAGGGCTAGGTTACATCAGTTCCTATCACTTTTTGCCAGGCAGGTCTGTGCCAGTGCTGTGCAAGTTTTTTTCACAGCATTTGGCTAAATCTAGCAAAGCAAATCCTTTTTGTCCTCTTGCAGTGTGTGTTAGTCAGTGGAGAAGCCTATCTGTGTTGCAAGCTACACTACATGTGTATAGAATACAAATTTTTTTACTGCACCTAGTGAAGTAAAACCTTTTGGGCATAGCATCATTCTATTAGTCCATCTAAACTAACCTCCACCAGGTTGCAAATTCAATATAATTTTTTCTGCATCTAGCTCTTAAAAAATATTTCGGCTTGTAGCAGTGTGTGTGACTTGTTCTATTAGTCCATCTATACTAACCTCCACCAGGTTGCAAATTCAAAATAATTTTTATCTGCATCTAGCTCTGAAAAAATATTTCGGCTTGTAGCAGTGTGTGTGACTTTTTCTATTAGTCCATCTATACTAACCTCCACCAGGTTGCAAATTCAATATAATTTTTATCTGCATCTAGCTCTGAAAAAATATTTCGGCTTGTAGCAGTGTGTGTGACTTGTTCTATTAGTCCATCTATACTAACCTCCACCAGGTTGCAAATTCAATATAATTTTTTTCTGCATCTAGCTCTGAAAAAATATTTCGGCTTATAGCAGTGTGTGGGACTTGTTCTATTAGTCCATCTATACTAACCTCCACCAGGTTGCAAGTTCAAAATAATTTTTATCTGCATCTAGCTCTGAAAAAATATTTCGACTTGTAGCAGTGTGTGGGACTTGTTCTATTAGTCCATCTATACTAACCTCCACCAGGTTGCAAATTCAATATAATTTTTATGTGCATCTAGCTCTGAAAAAATATTTCGGCTTGTAGCAGTGTGTGGGACTTGTTCTATTAGTCCATCTATACTAATCTCCATCAGGTTGCAAATTCAATATAATTTTTATCTGCATCTATCTCTGAAAAAATATTTGGCCTTCTAGCACTGTGTGGGACTTGTTCTATTAATCCATCTATACTGACCTCCACCAGGTTGCAAATTCAATATAATTTTATCTGCAACTAGCTCTGAAAAAATATTTTGGCTTGTAGCAGTGCGTGGGACTTGTTCTATTAGTCCATCTATACTAACCTCCACCAGGTTGCAAATTCAATATAATTTTTATCTGCATCTAGGTCTGAAAAAATATTTTGGCTTGTAGCAGTGTGTGGGACTTGTTCTATTAGTCCATCTATACTAACCTCCACCAGGTTGCAAATTCAATATAATTTTTATCTGCATCTAGCTCTGAAAAAATATTTCGGCTTGTAGCAGTGTGTGGGACTTGTTCTATTAGTCCATCTATACTAACCTCCACCAGGTTGCAAATTCAATATAATTTTTTTCTGCATCTAGCTCTGAAAAAATATTTCGGCTTGTAGCAGTGTGTGGACTTGTTCTATTAGTCCATCTATACTAACCTCCACCAGGTTGCAAATTCAATATAATTTTTATCTGCATCTAACCCAGCCAATACTTTTGGGCTAATACCACAGTTTGGCCACTCAGCTCTGCTCGGTTCCCATATATTGTTTTTGGTGCAAACAACACCAGAGTTGTGAATTAGTTAACCACCAAAATGAGTGGAAAAAGGCCTGCTGCTGGTGGAAAGGGGAATAGGCGTGTTGGGAAGGGAAAAAAAGGTTGTTTCCGTGGGGTAGGTGTTAAAGCAACAGTAACATCTGCAGAAGAAAGACCATCTTCCTGCCAAACTAAGATGTCTACTTCTTTTAGCGGACAATGTGATAAGATCCCTTTCTTACGGCCACGCCAATCGCTACAAATTCCAGATGAGGCACAAAAACAGCAGGTGAATCAACGGATATCAAGTGCTCCTTTAAGTGGGCTCTTCTCCACGTCAACTTCAACATCACAAATACTCCAGTCCTCAGAGGTGTCACCCCAATCGCACTTGCTTCCTCACAGCTCCCAAGTCTCCAGCTGCCCATCTGAGTATGGGGTAGAACAGATGGTTGAGTCTGCAGAGCTGTTTACTCATACTATAGCCTGGGAATCAGAGGTCGGCTCCAGAGCTTCTGTGAATCCAGACGAGGAAATGATCTGCACTGATGCCCAGAATCTTTATGAGTCAGATCGAGGACCAGACGCAGAAGGTTCTGACCATAATGTAGACCCTCGTTCCCAAACTGTAACTCCTGTTGGAGGAGACAATGAGGAAGACGATGATGAGACTCAAATACCTGATTGGAGCAACAACTTTAGTTTTTTGTCAGGGCAGGAAGAGGTTGTCTCTGAGGACGACGGGTGTGATAACACACAGGGTGATGATGACGAGGTTGGAGATCCCACTTACTGTCAACCCACAGTCAGCCAAGAGATGAGGTCAGCAGAAGAGGTGGAGGATGCTAGTGATGACGAGGTCAGGTTGCGCCTTTCTGGACAGAGACGTAGTACTGGAAGCACGTCAACAACTGCATCCTCAAACACAACTCTGCCTCTGACCACAAGTCGTGGTGGCTCATCAGGTCGCATGGGTGCTAAGCCTTGCATAGCCTGGGCATTTTTTCAGATCGATAAAGATGACCCAACTCGTGTTATCTGTAACATTTGTCAGCAAAAGCTAAGTAGAGGCCAAAAAATACATAGTTTGAGTACTTCATGAATGAACCGGCACATGGATATGAAGACTAAGTTGCGGTGGGAAGCTCAGTGTGCTACAATGCGGCCTAGCCGGCCGGGCCAACCACCGTCTGCCACATCTTGTGCATCCGCGGCCTCTTCATCCTCTGTGACTGGGGGGACAGCAGTCACACCTGTTTTGGGACGCAGACCTGCCACCTCTTTACCCGCAACAGCCAGTGTGATTGGCAGGTCATCATTTTCTTTGGAGGTGGAAACACCAGCTGGTGTTAAGCGCTGTCCGACATCGATAGCACCACCTTTGGATCAAGGCAACCTAACATGTCCACCTGCATCTTCCTCACAGACCGGCAGTTTGCCGGGGACTCCCTTCTCAACCCTGTCTAAGCACAACAGCCAGCCCCCCAAGTAAAAGACCATTTCCTCCTAGCCATGAGAAAGCTAAGAGGTTGAATTTCACCATCTGCAAGCTCTTGGCTACAGAAATGCTGCCTTTCCGCCTGGTGGACACAGAGGATTTTCGAGACCTTATGTCCGTCGCAGTGCCCCAGTACCAGATGCCCAGTCGTCACTACCTCTCAAAGAAAGGTGTGGCTGCGCTCCACCAGCATGTCGCACACAACATCACCGCTTCTTTAAGAAACTCTGTGTGTGACAGGGTGCATTTCACCTCAGACACTAGGACGAGTAGGCATGGACAGGGGCATTACATGTCGCTGACTAGGCACTGGGTAACTATGGTGACAGCAGGACAAGGGGCTGCTGTCCAAGTCTTGCCGTCCCCACGAGTTGTGCGTCAATCCTCTTTTTCTCAAAGTTCCTCCATTGCTTCTGCCTCCTCAACATCCTCTCGGTCCTCCACCTGCACCCAAAGCCTGTCTGGTCATGCCACAAGGTTTCTAACTGCGCAGAAGGGATCCTGCACACCTCCTTACTATGCTTGCAGCAGGGCTCAATGTCATCAGGCGGTTTTTACTTTGAAATGTCTGGGAAATGTGAGTCACACAGCTGAGGAGTTGTGGTCAGCTCTGGAGAACCAGTTTCATGAATGGTTGTCTCCACTGGACCTGAAACCAGAGAAGGCCGTGTGCGACAATGCTGCAAACCTCGGTGAGGCCCTTCGCCAGGGCAATGTCACACACGTGTCTTGTATGGCGCATGTGTTGAACCTCGTTGTCCAGCAATTTTTAGCTCACTATTCCGGACTAGATGGCCTTCTGCAGAGGGCACGGTCGCTGTGTGCTCACTTCCGCCGTTCGCATCCCGCAGCTCAGCGACTTACTTCTCTACAGAAGTCGTTAGGCCTGCCACTTCACCGGCTAAAATGCGATGTGCCTACCCGGTGGAATTCAACTCTGCACATGTTGCAGCGACTGTGACAGCACCGACAAGCCCTGGTGCAATATGTTGTGACGTATAGCCTGGGCCAACAAGTTCCAGAGGTGGGGCAAATCACGCTGGAGGAGTGGTCTCAGATCAGGGACCTATGCACCCTTCTGCACAGTTTTGAAATGGCGACGAAGATGTTTAGTGCTGACGATGCCATTATCAGCATGACTATTCCAGTAATTTACATGCTGGAGCACATGTTAAACAGAATTCGGAGTCAGGTGGTGGCACAAGAGGAGGTGGAGGAAGTAGAGGAGGAGGAGTTGTATGCGGAAGGGCTAACATCTGCAAGGTCCAGATGGTCGGCAGCACCAAGGCGGCAGGCATGTGAGGGTGGGGGAGATGGTTTTACCAGGGCGCATGGTAGCAGCCAAACTAGTGAGGAAGGTGCAGGAGAAGTGGAGGACGAACTGATGGAAGACTCATCAGATGAGGGAGACCTTGATCACATTTCTGTTGTGCGAGGTTGGAGGGAGAGGGCAGAGGAAGGAAGCATGAATGTTACCTCGCCACCAACACAACAGGGACTGGATGCGCAAGACACATGAGTGCCTTTTTGCTGCACTACCTGCAACATGACCCTCGAATTGTGAGAATTAGAAATAATCCTGACTACTGGGTTGCCACACTGTTAGATCCCCGGTACAAAAGTAAATTTGCAGAAATTATTCCTGCCATAGAAAGAGATGCACATATGCAGGAGTATCAGCAGAGACTGTTACACAATCTTACATGTGCTTTCCCCCAAAACACTAGTGGTGCACGTAGTGAATCTCACAGTTCCAAATTGCCAACCGTGGGACCGTCGAGTGTTCAGCACTCAAAATGTAACAGAAACACAGTATCTGCTGGTAACATCAATTTTGCGGAATCATTTCACCACTTTTTTAGCCCATCCTTTGCAAGGCCACAGGAGACAAGAAGTCTGACACATAGTCAATGCCTAGAGACGATGGTACAGGAGTATCTCCAAGTAAACATTGAAGCCATGACTGTGTCACTGGACCCTTGCTCTTTTTGGGCTTCCAATCTGGATAAATCGCCGGAGCTCGCCACTTACGCCTTGGAGATCTTGTCATGCCCCGTAGCCAGCGTTCTGTCTGAACGTGTGTTCAGCACTGCTGGTGGTGTGCTGACAGATAAGCGCACGCGGCTCTCCACTGATAATGTAGACCGACTCACGTTCATAAAGATGAACAAATCATGGTTCCGAAACGACTTTTCTACCCCTGTGTCATCCTGGGGAGAGTAAAAGCTTGATGATTTGCTAAAATCAACTCACCAACCATTTTAAGCTTTCAAATTACTAATCATGTTTATCTGTATCTTGGCTGGAAAATAATTTGGGCCTTGTAGCAGTGTGCAGTACTGATTCTATTAGGCCATCTCTACTAAACTCCACCAGATTTAAAATTACTAATCATGTTTATCGGTATCTTGGCTGGAAAATAATTTGGGCCTTGTAGCAATGTGCAGTACTGATTCTATTAAGCCATCTATACTAAACTCCACCAGATTTAAAATTAATAATCATGTTTATCTGTATCTTGGCTGGAAAATAATTTGGGCCTTGTAGCAGTGTGCAGTACTGATTCTATTAGGCCATCTATACTAAACTCCACCAGATTTAAAATTACTAATCATGTTTATCTGTATCTTGGCTGGAAAATAATTTGGGCTTTGTAGGAGTTTGCAGTACTGATTCTATTAGGCCATCTATACTAAGCTCCACCAGCTTTCAAATTAATAATCATTTTTAGCTGCATCTAGCCCGGAAAATAATTTTTGGGCTCCTAGATGCACAAGACACATGAGTGCCTTCTTGCTGCACTACCTGAAATATGACCCTCAGATTGTCAGAATTCGAAATAATCCTGACTACTGGGTTGCCACTCTCTTAGATCCCCCACACTCTTCGATCAACCTTTTCATTTTAATAAAGAACAAAAAAATGGTCATTTTTGAAATTATAAGCATTAGCAGGTGATTAGAAACTGAAATCAAACAGTTTTCAACTCAAAACTTTATTCTAGGTGATCTTACATTTGCACATAGGACACCTTGTTCGAAAGGAGCTTCTGAACTCTCTCGTCCTTTGAATTTGTCGGGTTTTGGATGGTTTCTGCTTCAATTGTTTTGCATGAGGACAGAATACCCTCCCAGAGCTGTTGCTTAGATGTGAACTGCCTCCCGCCATCAGAGACACTCCTTTTGATGATGCTCCAGAGGTTCTCAAAGGGGTTGAGGTCAGGGGAGCATGGGGGTCACACCATAAGTTTGTCACCTTTTATGCCCATATCAGCCAGAGATGCAGATGTGTTATGTGCAGCATGAGACGGTGCAATATCATGCATGAAAATGATCTTGCTGCGGAATACACGGTTCTTCTTCTTGAACCATGGCAGGAAGTGCTGTTTGAGAAACTCCACATACATTATGGAGTTCATATTTACCCCTTCAGGGATCCTAAAGGGGCCGACAATCTCTCTCCCCATGATTCCAGCCCAAAACATTACTCCACCTCCTCCTTGTTGGCGACATAGCCGTGTTTGCGTGGGGTGTCCATCAACCAGCCATCCTCCACTCCATCCATCTGGACCATCGAGCATTGCACGGCACTCATCGGTGAACAAAACAGTTTTTAAGTCAGTCTTCATGTACTGTTTGGCCCAATGGAGCCATTTCTGCTTGTGTACAATGGATAGAGGAGGTCGACAGGATGGCTTACGCACAGCTGCAAACCTCTGAAGGACCCTACATCTTGTTGTTCGGGGGACGTTGGAGGCACCAGCAGCTTCAAAAACTTGTCTGCCGCTATGACAAGGCTTTTTTGCCGCTGCTCTTTTAACCTGACGTAATTGCCTGTAGGAAAGAGTCCTCAATTTGCCCTTATCAGCACGCACATGTGTGTACTGTGAATCAGCTACATACTTCTTGATTGTGCGATGATCAGGATGAAGTGTCTTGGCAATGTTGATTGTAATCATGCCTTGACCTAACACTCCACAATTTGTTGCTTCTCAGCAGCCGACACATCCTTTTTCTTTCCCATTTTGGCAGAAAATGTAGGCTGCTTAATAATGTGGGACAGCCTTCTTAAGTAGTCTTGCCTTTCATTGGACACACCTGCCAAACTAATTAGCACAGGTGTCTGCAATTGCTTACAGTGATATAAAGAGCCCTGACACACATCACCATCAATGAGTTTAACTGACAAACAAACAAATTCTTACCTTATCACTCCTAAACACTTTTTGCATAATAATTTGGAACACAGTGAACATGTGCTTTTCCACAAAACACCAGTGGTTCACGTAGTGAATCTTACAGTTCTAACTTGCCAACCATGGTCTGTATGGAGTTGTTCAATAAAGGGCCCTAAATTAAGATAACATAGATGGGAGAGGTCTCTATGAATATGAATTCCTAAGTATTTGATACCCTGTGAGGGCCAGGCAAAGGGAAAGTTGGACTGGATGGAATCCTGTATGGATTTGGGGAGGGAGACATCGAGGGCCTCAGACTTCGCTGTATTGATTTTAAAATTTGACCATGTAACAAAGTGATCTATTTCAGCCATAACAGCAGGGATGGATATATGTGATTGAGTGATATATACTAGGACATAATCAGAAATGCAGAGCACTTGTACTCGGTGCCTCACACCTCAATCCACCTAATATTGGGGTTATGGCGAATTGATGAGAGCAGGTGCTCCGTCACTAGGATGTTTAAGAGAGGGGACAGAGGACATCCCTGCCTTGTTCCATTGGTGATTATGAAAGATGATGAAAATGTTCCATTTATCTTCAGCCTAGGTGACATATTGTGATACAGGGCCGTGATTTTGGCTATAAAAGGGTCCCCTAGACCCGTACCCCAAGCTTTTTAAGAGAATAATATATGGCGTGCCAGGAGACTCTATGGAATGCTTTCTCAGCATCCAACGAGAGTATCTAATTACAAATTTTTAAATGCATCTAGCCCAGGAAATACTTTGTGCCTAGTAGCAGTGTCTGCTAGTCAGCGGATTATCCCAGCTGTTAAGCAAGCTACACCACCTGTAGTGTGGACACTTAATTTTTTCAAAGGAAATGCTTCGGGCCCCCGGGAGGCACCCCAAGGCACAGGGGCAGGGACTGGCGGAAGGACGCCTTGCGGTGGACCGCCAAGCTCGATCCTTATAAAAGCTTTTTAACTGCAGCAGCTTTAGTGGATGCTACTAGAGCAGGAATTCCCGCAGCTGCAGACTTGCCCTCCAATAGATCCTTGTAAAAGGATTTAAAGTGTACTCATTCAAATTAGAGAGACAATTTAAATTGAAAAGATTAGACCTTCCTCCACCGCAGGGGGGCTCGCTCGACCCACCAGCGGACAGGCACCAGTACTGGGAGAGGGGGGCTGGCCGTCAGGGTACACCGCAGCTCTGGCACAAACCTGGCGACACAGAGGTCGCACGGGCAGGAACGGACTGGCCATGTAGGCTTCGCACTTTTTTGGTTTTAGAAGGGCATGATATGCCTATATCTGTGTCTCCCCCTCCTTTTACTCCTCCACCTCTTTTCTTTTCGCATGACTATATGTACTTGTCACTTTTCCATGTGTTAGTTGTGTCTTCTGAGCAGTTTGTCAGCTTTTGGACACCTTTGAAGGTGTTTTCTATGTGTTTCTATGTGTTTTTGTTTGCCTGCCATTGGTTTTAACGGTGTTTGAAGGTGTTCGAAGAACAGTTCGGCGAACATACGGGTGTTCGACGAACCGAACTGAAGTCGAACATTAAGGGGGTGGCTCAACACTAATGATAACAGTATATTTTAAAAAAAATAAAAAACTCAAACTGCACTCAAAATGCATGTTTCAAATTATTATGCACAGCAGAGTTTTCAACCTTTTCATTTTAATAAAGAACAAAAAAATTGTCATTTTTGAAATTATAAGCATTAGCAGGTTATTACAAACTGAAATCAAACAGTTTTCAACTCAAAACTTTATTCTAGATGATGTTACATTTGCACATAGGACCGCTTGTTCGAAAGGAGCTTCTGAACTCTCTTGTCCATTGAATTTGTCAGGTTTTGGATGGTTTCTGCTTCAATTGTTTTGCATGAGGACAGAATACCCCAAGCTATACGTCATGACATACTGTGTCAAAACTCGTTGCTGCTGACACAGTCACTGCAACATGTCCAGAGTGGAATTCCACCAAGTTGGCATATCACAGATCAACCTGTTAACTGGCACGGACAAAGATCTCTGTATCGATGCAAGTCAAAGACATGAGGGGTGCGAATAGCGGAAGTGAGCGCACAGTTTTCGTACTTTGTGAAGCAGCTCATCCAGGCCAGGATAGTAGCGGAGAAATCGCTGTGCCATCAGGTTGAGGACGTGAGCCATGCAAGGCTTGTGTGAGAGCTTGCCTCAGCCTTGGGCCACTAACAGGTTCGCACCGCTATCGCACACGGCCTTCCCTGGCTCTAGGTTCAGTGGAGACAGCCATTGCTCAAACTGAGCCTGGAGAGCTGCCCACAACTCTTCACCTGTATGACTGCGATCTCTAAGGCATATTAATTTGAAGACTGCCTGATTACAGTGAGCCCTGACTGCGCAGTACAGAGATGGTGTGTATTTGCTACACACCCTTGGAACGTGTGTCTCGTCAAGGCTGAGGTTGAGTGCACAGGTTGCACTGTTGGAAGGCGTGTCTCATTAAGGTTGAGGTTGAGGGTGCAGGTAGAGGCCCTAGAGTAGGTGGAGGATACAGAAGCAGCGGAGGAAGTGGGAAATACAGAGGTTTCTTCTGCAAGTCTTGGGGATTCCAAGATTTGTGGAGCAGTCCCTTGGCTGCCTGCCCCCACAGTCACCAGAGTCACCCAGTGCCCATTCAGCGAGATGTAACGCCCTTGGCCACGCTTAATCGTCCAGTTGTCTGTGGTGAAATGCACACTGGCACACGTAGATTTAGACAAGGAACAGGTGATGTTGTCTGCGACATGGTGGTGTAGCGCAGGCACAGCTTTCTTAGAGAAGTAATGGAGACTGGGCAACTGGTACTGGAGGACTGCAACGGCCATCAGTTTTCGGAAACCGTCTGAATCTACCAGGCGGAAAGGCAGCATTTCCGTGGCCAACAGATTGGAGATGGTGGAGTTCAACCTCTTAGCTTTGTCATGCGTAGGATGAAACAATCTTTTATGTGACCACAACTGCGGGACCGAGGGCTGGCTAAGGTGCTGAGAGAGGGCGGAGTATGGTGAATCGGAAAAACTAGTGGAGCGTGAGTGAGGTGCAGATGTTACGGTGGATTGAGAAAAATGCGGTGTACTCGGTGAAACAAACACAGAAGGCATGTCCACTTCCGTTATAGCTGATGGGCTGTCATTCAGCCTGACTGGAGCGGGTAAAGAACCGGAGTTTCTGCGATGGGAGACCTGCTTGACAATACTTGGCACGGTAACAGAGGAGGAGGAAGGAGCAGTGGATGCAATTGATGTGGCAGCTGATGGCTGTTGAGGTGCGCTGGTCTGCATTTCAGTGCGGTAAGATTCCCAGCGTAAAGAATGTTGCTTGAGCATGTGAACGTTCATGCATGTAGTAGACAAATTATTGCAGTTTTTCCCTCTACTGAGTTTTTTACCGCAAAGTTTGCCGATAATGTGAGTTAGCTCATGCTTTGCAGTGACAAAAAAGGCCCATGCTAAGCAACCCTTGCTGCCCCTGCGAGCTGCAGACCCGTGACCGCTGCTGGCCACAGCTAAGGTTGTGGCTAAGGATGCAGTGGTCCTCATGCTTGCATCACTCCATGTCTGCGCCATAGGGCAAAATGTGACCTCCTTGTCTTCCTCCTCCACCTCCTCACATGAGCTACCCGGGTGCGTGATCTTCAACCTCATCATCATCCAATGTGTTATCTCATTCCTCACCCTCAGAGTGACCCCTCCCCTCTTTTGCCCTGACAGCACAGTACATTCCGCATGAGCCTCAGGTATCTGAGTCTCATTGGGATCACCTCTCTCCCCTGCGGTTAACGTCTGTTGACGAGGGTCAGGAACCTGCCCGGACCCTACTTCATCCTGCCCCGAATCTAAGCTAAAAATAAATTGGGCATCGGTGCAGATGCTGTCCTCCCCTTGACTATGTGACTGTTTGGAGTACACTTCTGATGCCCATGGTGTAGAATGGGTGAAGCGTTCTACAGACTCACCCACCTGTGATTCGCTACAGTCAGTTGGGCAGTTGGCCAGTTGTGATGCAGGGGAAAGCATGGGTAAATGGGGTGCCACCTCTGTGGACTGTACTGCGTGTGATGTTGAGATGGAGGAAGAAGAGGAGAGGCCACTGGAAGCAGAGCTTGCCATCACACTGGAGCACCTGCTCTTTCTGGGCCTTATCAACAAGGTGTATCGCTGTGCGGCTGCCAAAGGAAGTGACTGCAGTAGGCCATCCACTAACATAAGTAATCAGTTGTCTTTGGATAGGACCTCTTTGTGCTGGTTCACTAGTGCTTTCACTAACATTACCACGTAACACACGTACACCTTGAACACCAAGCCTATTCGCCCTTCCACCATGCCCTCTCTTTTTCCCACTTATGTTGGTCAGATACAGTGGTAGGAGCACGCAGTTAACTAAAGAAAAATGTTTTTTTCCTGTGCTCAGCACACACCTGAATTTCAGCGACACTAAATGACAAGGTAAGATATAGCCTGCCGTATAACGTTACTAACAGACAAAAGAAATTTGTTAGTGTGCATGAGCCCGATAAAACCTAAGAGATATTCTCCAAACAATTTCAAACTGAAATGTCCCCTGCTGCATCACTTTAGGAACAGAAGAAAATTTTTATTGAATGTGGATGAGGCCAGTATGACATAGAATATATGCTCCAAAATATTTCAATCTCAGATCTAGCCAGTTGCATCACTTTACTCAGAGCAAAAATATTTTTAGATTACTCTGCATAAGCTCTGCGTCCAGCTGACTTTGACCACCACTGACGTAGTAGCTGACTTATAGCGCTGTATGAATTTTGGCACAAGAAAAAATATTTTTTGTACTGGGCCTAGTAAGAGAAGTTTTTTTTTTTTTTTACTGTGAAACCAGGACAAGTTCAACGCCACTCAAATAGGATCTGCCTTTTAGTAGACTGGATCAACTTTGACACAAAAACCTTTGCTGGACTCTGCCTGCCAACCAAAAATATATATAGGTTTGACTGTGCGTACAAGCTGAATTTGACCGCCACTGACGTAGTAGCTGGCTTATAGCACTGTATGACTTTTGGCACAGGAAAAAATATTTTTTGGACTGGGCGTAGCAAGAGAAAAAATTTGTTTGTTTTACTCTGAAACCACCTGAAGTTCAACTCCTCTAAAATAGTATCTGACACTAAAAAAAACTTTAGTGCACACAGCGTTCAATATCACAAAAGCAACAGAAAAAAAAAACTGATTTTGTGCTCTGCAATAAGAAGCTCTGCAGACTGTGCAGAGCACAATTTCAACCCCACTAAATGAAAAGGTGCACTGCGCTTGCTTGATCGCATTAACAAAAAGATTCAAGGTATACTGAGACATGGAGCTCTATACCAGCGGTGCACAGCACTATTGTATGGCATGGGCCCTCTGTTTCTGTCAGAATCTCAGTACTTGCACAAGAACACCCAAAATGTGCTGCACCAGCGGTTGCTGAGGTACACAGGCCAGGAATTATCTACACTATCTGACTACCACACAAGCGCCCATCTATCTAGCTAATATCTCTCATTACACAGGAGAACACTGAGCTGCGTCTGTCTCCAGCAGTGACATGGATATAATGGCGCTGAGGGAATATGGCTGCTTTTCATATTGAGAGGACATGTGATTTCTGCAGCCAATTGCAGAAGCCCTTATGTCTGCAAAATGTAGATGCTTCCTGCGCTATGATTGGCTGGCCGCGCTTTCCTCAGTTAAAGTTACCGCCCACAGGAAAAGAAAAAACAGTGCACCGCTGATCTGACCTGTTCTAAGCTCTCCTCACACTCACCTGGCACATGTCACCGCTCATCATACACTGGCACTATGTTAACAAAACTGTTCAAAATGCCGCGGTTGCCCTGTATTCGCGGTCCCGTGCAAATTCGTCGTACTTTTTTTCTGATTTTAAGAAGTGTCTAGATCGGAGGTGATTTTTTGTGGTCCTCACTTTAGCCACTCCGATCTAGACACTTCACTTCTGAGGAGACTAGATCATAGTTGCTGGAGTGAGTGCCGCAAAAAATCATCTCCGATCTAGACGCAACCTTGCCAGGAGCAATATTCAAATACTTGGGCGGTGCCAGCAGTGACTGTATGCAGTGCTGCCCATGACTGAATAGCAGAATCACACCCCTATGACTAAATACAGCAGGTAGAACAAAGTGTATATAATGTTATAAAATCATTATACTACCACCGATTTTAATGAAAAAAACTTGTTAGTGATGCACATTGCATCACTAACAAAGCAATTGTGGCAGTGTACATAGCAACTAGGACGTGACAGGTTCCCTTTAAATGCATGCCCCATCTTATCAATTTTATCAATGTTCTCCAGGATGTCTTTCCCCTCCTCTGATTCTCTCTTACTTACTCTTATATTATTAAAAAGTCTTATGTTTTGTATTTGGGAATATAAAATATAAATTTTTTATCTATTTTAGTTCTTCTTTTCCATGGAGGTAAGCAGTCAGGTGACAAAGTGTTTGCAACCAATGGCGTAGAAGAAAATTTTGAAAATGCTCAGAAGACGTGCAAAGAAGCTGGTGGTGTTCTGGCAACCCCAAGAAATGCAGCAGAAAATAGTGCCACTCAAGACATACTCCACACCAAGGGGGAATTGGCCAAGGCATTTTTGGGCATATCAGACTTACAAGTAGAAGGCATATTTAGATACTTATCAGGTGAGAAGATCTTATTTACTAGCTGGAACCTAGGAGAGCCAAATAATAGCAAGGACAATGAAGACTGTGTAGAGATTCAAGACAATGGAAAATGGAATGACATTCCTTGTAATTTACTTCGACTAGTTATATGTGAATTCCAATAAAGTTATTCAAACAGTACATTCTGGAACATTAAATATTTAATGCCAGAGCAATACATAAAAACATTTCACACAAGGTTTGCTGATGACATAATATCTAATTTTCTTTAATTCAGGTAATATTTTGCAATTCGTAAAAAGCCTTGTAAGCAATAGAATTTGTGACTCTTACCTAGAATTATTTTTTTATGAATAGAGATAATAGAATGAATTGTTTTGATGTTAATCCTACAATTGCATACACCATAGTGTCATACTGTGGTATCTCCACTGTTTAGAAATCTTTGATTAAGTCAACACTCTAATTCAGCACCATACACAGTATTTACATACAGGTGCATCTCACTAAATTCGAATATCATCAAAAAGTTAATTTATTTCAGTCCTTCAATACAAAAAGTGAAACTCCTATATTGTATAGAGCCATTACAAACAGAGTGATCTATTTCAAGTGTTTATTTCTGTTAATGTTGATGATTATGGCTTACAGCCAATGAAAACACAAAAGTCATTATCTCAGTAAATTAGAATACTTTATAACAACAGCTTGAAAAATGTTTTTTGAAATTCGAAATGTTGGCCTACTGAAATGTATGTTCAGTAAATGCACTCAATACTTGGTCGGGGCTCCTTTTGCATCAATTACTGCATCAATGCGGCGTGGCATGGAGGCGTACAGCCTGTGGTACTGCTGAGGTGTTATGGAAGCCCAGGTTGCTTTGATAAAAGCCTTCAGCTCATCTGCATTGTTGGGTCTGGTGTCTCTCATCTTCCTCTTGACAATACCCCATAGATTCTCTATGGGATTAAGGTCAGGCGAGTTTGTTTTAAACCAGGTATTGGTACTTTTGGCAGTGTGGACAGGTGCCAGGTCCTGGAGGTGAATGAAATTTCCATCTCGAAAAAGCTTGTCAGCAGAGGGAAGCATAAAATGCTCTAAATTTCCTGGTAGATGGCTGCGCTGACTTTGGTCTTGATAAAACACAGTGGACCTACACCAGCAGATGACATGGCTCCCCAAACCATCACTGATTGTGGAAACTTCACACTAGACCTCAAGCAGCTTGGATTGTGTGCCTCTCCACTCTTCCTCCAGACTCTGGGACCTTGATTTCCAAATGAAAATTGGAACTCTGGGACAGTGTCAATGACTGCCTTCTGGAAATTTGTCAAGTCAGCAGTCTTCCCCATGATTGTGGAGCCTACTGAAACAGACTAAGGGACCTATTTAAATGCTTAGGAAGCCTTTGCAGGTGTTTTTTGTTAATTATTTTAATTTACTGAGATAATGAGTTTTGTGTTTTCATTGGCTGTAAGCCATAATCATCAACATTAACAGAAATAAACACTTGAAATAGATCACTCTGTTTGTAATGAGTCTGTATAATATATGAGTTTCACTTTTTGTATTGAAGAACTGAAATAAATTAACTTTTTGATGATATTCTAATTTAGTGAGATGCACCTGTATATAGTAGCTTATATACAATTCCTGTAGTGTAGTATACATTGTGATTATTGATGAGTGAATATGTTTGAAATCCGATCTCAAGTGTTAAATTCGACACAAATATGGCACATTCGGTTTCGTGATCGGAAATGCGAGCATTTTTACTTAAAATGGCAAAAATATTTAACATTTGTCAAAGAAGTACGGGAAAATTATTGCGGTGCAACAACAGTGTTTTTAACAGTTTTGCTAGCATACTGCTTGTGTATGATGAGCGGGGGGACGCGTTTGATGCGGAGAGGGGCTGGGGTAGCTCAGAAGAGCTCAGAGGAGCAGCATGCTTGTAATCTTTTTTTTTTTCTGTAACTTTATGTGTGCAAATCGCAGCTAGCCAATCAGAGCGCAGGAAGCATCAACATTGTCCAGATACAAGGGCTTCTGCTCTTGGCTGCTGAAATCACATGTCCTCTCTATATAAAATGTGGCCATGTTACCTGAGCGCCATTTTATGCATTTAACTGGTCACAGATGCTGCTGCTGACGGTGTGCCTGTTAAATCAACCTTGCAGCAGATTTTTTTTTCTTGTGCTGTTTCTGAGGTTCAGACAAACAGAAGGGCACATGTCATAGAACTAATGACATTGGCTAATGTTACCGATTTTTGCCGATTTTAAGTAAAAATACTTGCATTTCCAATCACGAATCTGAATGTGCCATATTCGTGCAGAATTTAAGATTTGAGATCGGATTTCGAACATATTCGCTCATCGCTAGTCAAGACACGTTAAGTGCTGGTGTCTCTGACAGCGAGTGGGCCCCCTCTTTGTCCCCCTCTTTGTCCAGGGCCCTGGCACTTTCTCGGGTGCGCGAGTGATGATGCTGGCCATGGCTACCAGATGTGCATCTTGTGAGATTTATGCATGCCTTGAACATCCGTTTGAGGGTTAATATATCCGCGCTCAATATCAGCAAGTTACATGTGTGGAAGCCCAGGTAAAGGATATAAATATGTTGCTTGCAACACTCAGAAACATTGCAAACTTGGAGAGGAGTTTAAAGTGGCTCTGGCTGGGGCCAGGAATATGGAGGTGGGGAAGATCAGAACCCAGAAGTAGGTAGCTGGGTAACAGTTAGAAGAAGGGCTAGAGGGAAAAGTGTCAGGGAGCCCAGTCCTGGTCTGGCACAACCAAGTAAATATACCAGTTTGGCTGATATTAGGATTGCAAGCCCAGGGAAAGGTTCACTAAAGCAGGATATTGCTAATAGCAACCAGGAAAATGACTGCTACAGGAAGGAGGAAAGCAGGAGTGCAGGGATGGTGGAGGGGACAGATAATGGTTGATATAAGGGCATAGTAAGGCACGTGAACCCGGCATCACCATCTTCAGGAGTAATACTGGGGCAGGGATAGACTAAGATGCCCGTAGTTCTAAGGATCTGGTTAGCGATCATAGTCCCAACACCATCATGACAGTAATATTCAATAGAATACTTAAAAGGTGAAATGAAAAAATCTGGAACTTTAAGAAAACTGATTTCAACAAATTAAGGGAACAGCTTAATCGTGTAGATTGGAACCATGTAATGGTCACTGCGCATGCCGAACATAAATGTGGCATGTTTAGGAATATACTACTAGAAACCTGTAGAAAATTTATACCCACTGGTAATAAAACGTCCTGGAATAAAAAGAAACCATTATGGATAAATCTTACAGTACAAAGTTTAATAAGTCAAAAACAAAGGGCATTCAAAATCCTGAAGGTTTAGAATACAGAAATAGCCAGCAACATTAAAATGAATCGCAAAAAATATAAATACAACAATGCGAAAAAGAAAAAAAATAGATGGTATGGGCCCCTTAAAAGAAAGTAACAAGATAATTATAGAGTACAAAGAAAAGGCTGAGATATTAAACAGGCACTTTTCATCTTGTTTTCACCAATGAACTGACTGCTCCCGGGATCTTCAACAAGGCAAAAGTCAAAGTTCACCACCTGATATAACTAGTTTAACAGAAGTAGAATTACACCTGTGTCCTGGCAAATTAAACATTTAAAAATTTCCCCATCAAGATGGCATTCATCCATGGATATTGAGGGAATTGAGCTCAGTAATCGACAGACCACTGTATCTCATCTTCTTAGTGTTAGAACCCTCATGTTTGCTTTTTCCATCTTGTGCTTTGCGGTCATGTGACCATCTGCCTTTATATTCCAGCTCCGCCCTTCTGGCTGGGCTGGACTTCAGTGTTGTTTGACTGTTTCTCTAGCCTGGTGCTTCGGTGCCTTGCTCTGTCAGTTCTCTTGGTCCTTCTGGGACCTCTAGTACCTTTTTGTCAGTTTGTCTTTTTGTGTTCTGCAACAACTTCTCTGTTTATGAGGTGTCCCATTTTTGTCCCAGTACTTAGTTCTTTTAGGGACTCCTCCCTTAATGCTATAGGTCTTCGTTCAGACTAGCCGAGGACTAAGGCAGGTCACAGGCAGCCCGCTATATCGTAGGGATTCAGCTTAGTCTTACTGTAGGGACAGCTTTCCCCTATCTTTCCTTAGTACATGTTGCAGATCATAGCAGTTAGACTCTCTTGTAACAGGGTTGGTGCCACAGGGATGGAGGACGGCTAACATGGTACTGATATTTAAGAAAGGTATGAAGGTTGATCCAGGCAACAACCATCCCATAAGTCTGACATTGACAGTGTGCAAAGTTTTTGAGGGCATTATAACAGATAACCTGCAGAAATATATTGCAGAGAATAATATAACTGATGACCATTATGGATTCATGAAAGATAAGTTGTGTCTAAACAACATGTTTGGTTTCTATGAGAAGGTAAGTGCAAATCTGGATATTGATAATGTGATGTGCTTCATCTAGACTTTGCATAGGCATTTGATACTGTTCCACATAACAGCCTTATACTGAAGCTCCAGAAGCAGGGACTAGGGGAAACTTTCTGCAAACGAGTAAGAAACTTGCTAAAAAGCAGAAAACAAAAAGTTGCCGTAAATGGTACATTCTCTAACTAAGATATAGTCAGCAGTGGAGTACCACAGGAATCTGTGCTAGGACCGATTCTTTTCAATCTCTTTATTAATGACCTTGTAGATGGGATTGAGAGTAAAGTGTCAGTCTTTCCTGATGACTGAAGGGAAGAAATACACTAGTGACGAGCACACTCAAAATAATTGTCAAAATTGTAATTACGAAGAAAACACATACAAAGCCATAAAATCATTTAAAATCAAAGATATATCGCATCATGATTATCCACTATAAAAAAAAGTGGAAAGATGGGGCAAATGCTGATACATAATAAACAGTCAAACAGACCAAAATTTAGTATATACAGTATATAAGGATGATTGCACAGCCAGCTATAAATATATGGATACAACATATATTGCAATATCTATGATATAGAGATAGTGCAAAAGCAAAAAGTTAATAGCATAAAACTGCATACCAAAATATGAAACTCTAGCAAACTCCCAAGGCCAAAAATAAAGACCTATACATGTGTAGGAACTGAGGGTGTATTAGTCATTACAGATCACAGAATCCGGATTATGGAATTGGAAAACCTATCTAAGGCTGTGTGCCCACGATGCATTTTTTAAGCGTTTCCGCAGCGGCAATTCCGCTGCAGAAATGCTTAAAAAATGCTTGGTAGAAGGCCTGCCATGTTCCCCAATGATAATCCGCATGTGCATATGCTGTGGAAATTTCTGCTGCAGATTATCATTGCGGAAAAAAACGCAGCACTACCAATTATTTTGCGGAAGCGCTGCGTTTTCACCGCCATTGACTTGCAATGGAATGCATGGATTATGCATCACTGCATCTGTACATGCGGAATCCATGCATTTCAATGTGCGGATGGTACCTGGGTCTGGTGAAGAGGAGACTCTCCTCCGGACCCAGGTACCATAGAACCTGTAAAAAAAAGAATAAAATAAAAAATAAACATCATACTTACCTTCTGATGGCCTCCGGTGTGCTTGTCTTGGATTGCCGGCAGATCGCGGTGGACTCAACGACCTGCGCTGACGTCATTTAGTCATGTGATGGGTCACGCGACCGCTGACATCGGCAAGTCCTTCAATGTACCGCGAGCTGCCGGCAAGCTGAGACGCATTGAGACGCATTGAATAAAGACTCCGGGGGCCATCAGAAGGTAAGTATAATATTTATTTTTTATTTTTACCATTCTTTTACGGTCACTCTATATAAATCCATGACGTTTGCATGGATTTATAAAGTGTGACCAAGTTGTCAAGCACTTTCCAAGTGATGCTAAAATCGCTTGGAAAACGCTTGACAACCCGCATGAGGAAATGCATGTGGAGAACGCTTCAAATCTGCATGTCCCTGGCAGGAAAAATCCATGTACAATCCACATGCGTTTTTTCTGCCAGGGAGATGTAGAAACGCTCAGGAAAAAATCCGGAGCATTTCTGCATCGTGGGCACATAGCCTCAAGCAGGAATGAGGATGACTTTCCCATGTAAAAGTCCCACTATATCTGAGAATAGTAAAACATGGTAAGAATATAAAAATAAGGGAGGAAACATGTGGAAATGTGGAAAACACGGAAGCAGGGCCCCACGCGTGTCGCTTTGTGTCACAGCTTCATCAGGGAAAGACTGTGGACTAAGCAAACAATAAGGAGCATAGATACATATGATAACTGAATTATTAATTACCAGTGGTTGTGACAGGTGGATAGGGAAGCGAAGAGGTAATGCAGATGCAGCATTAAATTATATATATCCGGTGAGATGGGGTGCACAAGCGCACTAAAAATCAGATGCCAAAAAGGGCAAAGTTGATGCCAATACAAAACACGCACATGTGTGGATATAATATAGAAGCCACCAAAAGGGATATATGCCTATACAGTACTACTAGAATCCTGTGGAAAATGTATAACTTCTGGTAATAAAATGTCCAGGAATAAAAAGAAACCATAATGGATAAATAAGACAGTAAAAAGTTTAATAAGACAAAAAGAAAAGGCATTCAAAATCTTGAAGGCCAAGAATACAGAAATAGCATTTCAGGAGTATAAACATCTCAATAAGAAATGTAAAAAAAGAAATCAAGCTAGCAAAGTTATCTACTGTAACAGAAATCACCAGAAACATAAAAATAAATCAAAAATATTTTTATAAATGAAAGAAATAGATGGTATCGGCCCCTTAAAAGAT
Organism: Phyllobates terribilis; assembly: GCF_046119375.1. Classification (NCBI taxonomy): domain Eukaryota; kingdom Metazoa; phylum Chordata; class Amphibia; order Anura; family Dendrobatidae; genus Phyllobates; species Phyllobates terribilis. The sequence continues at coordinate 593,866,824 of NW_027362765.1, read as the reverse complement.
GATAATAACAAGTTAATTATAGAGTACAAAGAAAAGGCTGAGATATTAAACAGCTACTTTTCATTCGTGTTCGCCAATGAACTGACTGTTCCAGGAATCATTCAACAAGGCAAAAATCGAAGTTCCCCACCTGATATACAGTACAGACCAAAAGTTTGGACACACCTTCCCATTTAAAGATTTTTCTGCATTTTCATGACTATGAAAATTGTGCATTCCCACTGAAGGCATCAAAACTATGAATTAACACATGTGGAATTATATACTTAACAAAAAAGTGTGAAACAACTGAAAATATGTCTTAAATTCTAGGTTCTTCAAATGAGCCACCTTTTGCTTTGATGACTGCTTTGCACACTCTTGGCATACTCTTGATGAGATGCAAGTGGTAGTCACCAGAAATGGTCTTCTGACAATCTTGAAGGAGTTCCCAGAGATGCTTAGCACTTGTTGGCCCTTTTGCCTTCCCTCTGCAGTCCAGCTCACCCCAAACCATCTCGATTGGGTTCAGATCTGGTGACTGTGGAGGCCAGGTCATCTGGCGTAGCACCCCATCATTCTCCCTCTTGGTCAAATAGCCCTTATACAGCCTGGAGGTGTGTTTGGGGTCATTGTCCTGTTGAAAAATAATTGATGGTCCAACTAAATGCAAACCGGATGGATTAGCATGCCGCTGCAAGTTGCTGTGGTTGCCATACTGGTTCAGTATGCCTTCAATTTTGAATAAATCCCCAACAGTGTCACCAGCAAAGCACCCCCACAACATCACACCTCCTACTCCATGCTTCACGGTGGGAACCAGGCATGTAGAGTCCATCCGTTCACCTTTTCTGCGTCGCACAAAGACACGTTGGTTGGAACCAAAGATCTCAAATTTGGACTCATCAGACCAAAGCACAGATTTCCACTGGTCTAATGTCCATTCCTTGTGTTCTTTAGCCCAAACAAGTCTCTTCTGCTTGTTGCCTGTCCTTAGCAGTGGTTTCCTAGCAGCTATTTTACCATAAAGGCCTGCTGCACAAAGTCTCCTCTTAACAGTTGAGCAGATGTGTCTGCTGCTAGAACTCTGTGTGGCATTGACCTGGTCTCTAATTTGAGCTGCTGTTAACCTGCGATTTCTGAGGCTGGTGACTCGGATAAACTTATCCTCAGAAGCAGAGGTGACTCTTGGTCTTCTTTTCCTGGGGCGGTCCTCATGTGAGCCAGTCTCTATGTAGCGCTTGATGATTTTTGCAACTGCACTTGGGGACACTTTCAAAGTTTTCCCAACTTTTCGGACTGACTGACCTTCATTTCTTAAAGTAATGATGGCCACTCATTTTTCTTTACTTAGCTGCTTTTTTCTTGACATAATACAAATTCTAACAGTCTATTCAATAGGACTATCAGCTGTGTATCCATCTGACTTCTGCACAACACAACTGATGGCCCCAACCCCATTTATAAGGCAAGAAATCCCACTTATTAAACCTGACATGTCACACCTGTGAAGTGAAAAATATTTCCGGTGACTACCTCTTGAAGCTCATCAAGAGAATGCCAAGAGTGTGCAAAGCAGTCATCAAAGCAAAAGGTGGCTACTTTGAAGAACCTAGAATATAAGACATATTTTCAGTTGTTTCACACTTTTTTGTTAAGTATATAATTCCACATGTGTTAATTCAAAGTTTTGATGCCTTCAGTGTGAATGTACAATTCTCATAGTCAAGAAAATACAGAAAAATCTTTAAATGAGAATGTGTGTCCAAACTTTTGGTCTGTACTGTAACTAGTTTAACACAAGAATAAGTTCTCCTGTGTCTGAGCAAATTATATATTGACAAATCCCCCAGCCCAGATAGCATTCATCAATGGATATTGAGTGAATAGAGCTCAGTAATTGATAGACCGATGTATCTCATATTCTTAGACTCTCTTATAACAGGATTGGTGACACAGGATTGGAGGATAACCAAAGTGGTACCGATATTTAAGAAAGGGAATAAGGTGGATCCAGGCAACTACCTTCCGGTAAGTCTGATATCAGTAGTGTGCAATGTTTTTGAGGGCATTATAAGAGATGACCTGCAGAGATAAATTGCAGATGATAATATAATAAATGACAATCAGCATGGATTCATGAAGAATAAGTCATGTCTAACTAACATATTGGGTTTCTTTGAAGAGGTAAGGGCAAATCTAAATGTTGACAATGCGGCTGACGTGATTTATCTGGACTTTGCAAAGGCATTTGGTACTGTACCTCATAACAGGCTTACACTGAAGCTACAGAAGCAGGAACTGGGGGAATCTACATGCAGGTGGGTGAGGAATTGGCAACAATTTAAGAAACAAAGAGTCGTCATAAACGGTACATTCTCTTAATGCGAGATAGTCAGCAGTGGGGTACCACAGGGATCTGTACTAGGAGCAATTCTTTTTAACCATTTCATTTATGACCTTGTGGATGGGATTGAGACTAATGTGTCAGTCTTTGCTGACGACACCAAACTATGTAGGATATTAAAATCTGACCTTGACATTAAAATAATGCAAAAAAATGTTGATAAGATGTCTGAATGGGCAAACCCTTAGCAATAGAGATTTAAAAGGGGTTTTCCCAACAACAAAAGTTCATTTTAAAAATTGACTGTGTCTGACCATGTACGGAACATACCACAGCTCCTGGGCAGGGGAGGAAGCAAAAAACAATACAGACATTACAGCAGGGGATCACAGAGGATTCATTTTGTGAGGTAAAACATTTCACTGCCTATTTTTAAAAAATATTTTACCTCGCAAAATTTATCCTCTGCAATCCCATGCTGTAATGTCTGTATTGTCTTTTGCTTCCTCCCCTGCCCAGGAGGTGTGGTATGTTCCATAAACGAACAGAAACAGACAATTTTTAAAATGAACTTTTCTTTGTGGGAAAACCCCTTTAATGTTGATAAAAGTAGAGTAATGCACCTAGGACAGAGTAATCCTATTGCTGAAAATACATTCAAAGGGAGCATATGCAAAACTACAGAACAGGAGAAGGACTTGGGTATTCTGGTTACAACTAAGCTGAGCAGCAGTGCTCAATGTCAAGCAGCAGCCACAAAAGCAAAGAAGATTTTAGGATGCATAAAAAGAGAAATAAAATCCAGGGATCCCAACATATTGTTACCCCTTTATATATCACTTGTGGGTCCACATCTAGAATATGGGATTCAATTTTGTTCTCCACATTTTAAAAATTATATTCAGAAGTTAGCGCAGGTTCAAAGGTGAGCAACTAGATTATTTCAAAGGATGAGAGGTTGGAAAACATGGGCTTGTTTACCTTAGAAAAAAGACGTTTATGTGTATAAATACACTTGTGTGAAAAATTAAAGCATCAATATTTCCAAATTCATTTTGAAATAGAAACAATGGTCGAATTGAAACAAAATTTTGCATGGCGTAATTTAATGATGCGAAAATTGTTTTGCTGTTTTCAAATCAATTCTAGGGGCTGCAACCCTCTAAACACCCAAAATTGAAAAGTGGCTAAAACAATTCCAAAGAAGTCAAGTTTTCTCTGAAACTGTCAAATGAATTGGCTTGAAAATCTCGTCAGTGATGGTCAATTGCCTATCATTTGTGATCCTGTCAAGTTCAATCGCCTACGATAAAAAATACCTCTCCGGTGTACCCCTAAATTCAAACCCTCCCCAAAGGGTTGAAAATGGGGTGATAATGATAACCTTGGTTGAATCATTATGCTTTCAAAGGCGCTCACAAATGTCTGGAAGTTTGTCATGAAATTGGAATGTTTATCCCCATTTTCATGTGTACCCCTTAGAATTTACCCCCTAAAACGCCATGTTAAGCAAAGAGGCAAACATTATGTTCATCTCCTCACATCTACTGATCATTCTAACCAATTTGCATCATCAGATTACCTGTCAAAAGCCACCAAGGGTTAAAATCACCCTTAAAACTCCCCTCATAAAAGTGGGGGGGTGGGGCATTTTGGACACAGTCAGCATGGATTGTGGTGTGTAATGCTGTAGTAAGGCATGACAACAGATCCCTCATTTTGGGGGGAAACACAGAAATGACCCCAAATTTCAACCCCATGAAATGAATTTTCATAATAAATGGAAAATTTCGAAACTTTGGTCAAAAGGTGATGTGAGCCTCCTCTCCATCCTCCCAAAACCCGATTGCTGTACGAAAGAAGAAATCATCCCTTTCAACTAGTTTTCTCGTCTGCACTTGTGTTTCTGCTGAACTTATAATTTTAACCATTGTTTCAGGTGTCTGTTGGGTTTTTGTTTTTCCTTACATATATGCCTTACAGGGTTATAGGAAGTTTCGCCCCCAGCAGTTCGCCCCCAACAATTTGCCCCCAGCAGTTCGCCCCCGGGTAAATTTTGCCCCTGCACATTTCGCCCCCAGGAAGATTCGCCCCCGCACGTTTCGCCCCCGGACCGGGGCGAACTGGGGGCGATATGTGCGGGGGCAAAACATCCTGGGGGCCAAATGCTGGGGACAAAATGTGCGGGGGCGAATTGTACCCGGGGCGAATTGCTGGGGGCGAACTGCTGGGAGTGAAACATCCAATTCCCGCCTTACAGATACACCTTAAAAAGAGTTGTTAGCCCTTACATGTAGGTGGAAGAGGGTTGAAAACCCCTTAGAAGCAATAAATGTTTTCTTGGTGAGCTCTCTTGTTTGTTTGGCCAATATGGCAAAACTAGCATTCTGTCAGGTTGTTCTCGTGCATTCACGAATGAATATTGAATATAATGAATGCATTTGAATGAGAATATAGTGGGTTATAGTTAATTTAGTGACAAAATGTATAAGTGATGGAGAAAAGTTGAACTTGATAGACCCTGTGCATAATGCTGGCATGGATGCTTTTTACCCTGCATCTGTTGTTGCACATTCGCAAGCACCATCAGCAATCACGTCCACATCGTTGTCCCAGAGAAGCATTCAGCTGCACCTACCCCAATTATTGGAACGCAAGCAAAAATACCCAGCCACCCACAGGCAAAAACACTAAACAGCCACATTTCCAGACCCCTTGCACTGAGTTGTTGCCATTTAAGCTTGTGGACAATGAGGCTTTCCCCAATCTCAAAGTGGTCGTGTCCTGACCAACACTGTTACTGGGAAGGTCCACTCAACCACCGATACCTGGACAAGTGCTTTTGGCCAGGGATGCTAAATTTCCTTGATGGCACACTTGGTAATCAAAGTGGAGGTCAGGACCGAGTCGGACCATGGGATGGCACATGTGCTACCAACACATGGAATTGGGGGCCCAAGTTTCATCAGGGTTTCCCCCTCCTTCTATGCCAGTTTCTGCAAACCCTCCTCCTCCTCATCGTCCATCTCAGAATTATCATCCGTTTAAGGCTCAAGCTTGAAGCGCTGAAGCATTGCTTGGGCGGGTCAGAAGACCAGAAGTGCATATACACGCGTCATGTGACTAGTGACGCTCGATGAAGTTTACCGGCCGATGAAGAGACACCAGACCTGGTGATGAGTTTATTATTTTTTGAATAATATCTATGCATATATATCTTTCCCTTGCGGTCCTTCTATTTTCTGTTGATGACACTATGTCTTGATTTACAAAAAAAAATTCTTAGTGGGGCATTCATGTGCTTGTAGTGCCACCGTTACCATTTGTCTAATAAAGGTTTTTTTATCTTACTCTGTAATTGTTCTGTCGATTGGATCCTATATTCGGTGTTTCTGAGGCCATCCTCTATATGTCTTCCAGGGTGTATCAAAGTACCTCCTTCTAATTTCTAGCAGCCCTGGCACATAGTGCATACACTTTACCAGTCTAGGATTCGCACTCATTCCAAATGGTAAAAAAAATAAATTCTGAGGCCCTTTCCCCAAGTCTTTTCCAGGGTGTACTGCAATCCCTCCTCTACATTTTTGTGAGGCCTTGCACTAAGTGCATAGGCTTTAGCAGTGTAGGAGAGCCACTGGTTTCAAAATTCTGTCTCTGGACATGAGTCTCTGAGAAAATGGCCATAGACAGTGACTCACAATGCACTTCCTGCGGGGGTAGATCTGCCTCTTTCGGGGTGCCAATCCACTGATGCACTGCCAGTCACTCTCTTTAACTGAACTGCTGTGACCCTCTGCTTTTCACTAGTTACAATGAATGTGGCCTTCTCCATCCCATCATTGTTTTGTGCTGTTTCTTCAATTTTTAATACAGCAATGGTGGTAAGATCTTTACTATCCACATAGTCTCTACTATCCACGTCAACAGCTTTAGTTTCATTCAAATCAAGTTCTTGCTTTGTCTCATCTTGTTGTATTTCTTGTTGTTAAATGTCAGTATTATCTGATGCCAATTAATGTTCCTTCTGGTCACATACGTCTCTTCTACAATCCACAGAAATTCACAAAAGAAGGCAAAATGTACTGATTTAATGACTATTCGCAATTTCACTGTACCATCAGTGTGTACGCGATACTTGTGGGAGAGTGCCTCATCTTCCAATGTAATAATTTATTCTGAGGCCAAGTAAAGAACTTGCTTTGTCCCATCTTGTTATATTTTGTATTGTCAGATGTCAGCATCATTTGATGGAAATCAGTGTTCCTTCTGGTCTCATACATCTCTTCATGCATGTGCATTTGATGATTTTTGTTTCCTGCATCCTTAATGTATGTTTTGTGACACAATTTGACAAATGCAATATGTCTTATGATTCTTATTTCACTTATTGTATGAGTTCCAAATTAGAGCACAGTGATATGACATTTCTCCTCTGATGGGCGGTGTTTCAGTGGTGCGGTCCATTATGAACTACATGGCCATGGCACATCACTTCCGGTTCCGGTTGTGGTGCATCCCGGTCATGCATTCCTCACTGCAATGCCTCACTTCCCCCCTACCTTTTTTTCTTCCCTTAATACATAACTGCAATTATAAATATGTAACCTGGTATTTGACCCCCCACTGTTCATTATCCTCAGTGATGGGTTCCATTGCGGACCGCATGACATCCGGTGCCCTCCCGGCGTGCATTCCGCTCTGCAACATATCACTGTTTTTAACCACCATATTAATTCTAACGTCACTGCCAATGATGCTAGTCTCTCCTGTGGTGCGCCCTACCATGGGTCACGTGCCCATTGTGCGTCACTTCCGCTTCCAGTGTGGCACACTTCGGGCATGTGTTTCTTGCTGGGACACATCATTCTTCCTATTGGACAATACATTTAACACATATCCCTGATCTTCTTTTCCACCAATGAGGATGAGTTTATTTACAGCCATGGTTATGAGAGGCATTATTATAAACACCAGTTCTGAATTGGTAATCTATTCCTCTATTGGTTGGGATGGTATGTATAATGTTTGTATTTCCCCCTTTCCCTCAAAATCTTTGAGAAAGCCACCTGGCGAAACATATGTTGGACTCCAGCAGTGTTCTTACTTGGTGTAATTCTGTATATATTGCTCTCAGTGGGAAAATCAAGATAATTTTGTAGTTATGATTAGTGTTGAGCGATACCTTCCGATATCGGGAAATATCGGATCGGATTGGATCGGACCGATACCGAAAAAGTATCGGATATCGCCGATTCCGATACCGGAAACCAATGCAAGTCAATGGGACATAAATATCGGAATTAAAATAAACCCTTTCTTTCCTTGTAGGTTATTTCTACATGAAGGAAAACAACTAAGAATAATGTAGAATGTATTGGGGGAGGTGGGGGAGACAATAAAGGCATAGAGGTTTGGCCCAGTCAAATGGAATAGCAGGAATTAATATTTTTTTATTATGTTCTGAGTTACGGAAATATTAACTATGTTAAGTATTTTTATATTTTGTCAGATATTTATGTTTCACTACTTCCATGCTCTTCACCTTCTTTTTTACTTCTCCCACACTTTCTCCTTCATCATCCTCAGCATCTTTTTCATCCACTTCTTCTTCACCTTCTTCTTCTTCACCTTCTTCGTATTATTCTTTTTTTTACATTCTTCATATTCTACTTCTTCATCTTCTTCATATTCTTCTTCTTCATCATATTCTTATTTGTGACAGGCATTCCTGTAGTTGTTATCTATAAAAGGTTGGACATTACACCTTTCGTTCTGCCCGTCACAAAAGATTTACAACAGGATTTGTCCGCGTTCAGTTTGGCCTGCAGCAGCAGGTCTTTTCCAGGGGCACCACGAGGAGGAACGGACTCACCCCCATACACTGCTTAGTCATCTTCTGCTTATAATTTAGATATTATCTTTTGCTCTGATTTTTAGTCTTATGCTTAATGTTCTTCCGCTTTTTGTTCTGCAGCTTCTTGTATTTCTGCTTCTTGGTTTTCTGTCTCTTGTTTTTCTGTATCTTGGTGCTTGTCTTCTCTTCTTTGTCTTCTTGGTCAACTTCTTCAGGGTCATCTTCTTGGTCTTCTTCGGGGTGGTCTTCAGGGTCGTCGTCTTCGGGGGTCCTCGTCTTCGGGGTCCTCGTCTTCTTCGGGTTGGTCTTCTGGGTCCTCGTCTTCGGGGTCCTCGTCTTCTTCGGGGTGGTCTTCAGGGTCCTCGTCTTCTTCGGGGTGGTCTTCAGGGTCCTCGTCTTCTTCGGGGTGGTCTTCAGGGTCCTCGTCTTCAGGGTCATTGTCTTCGGGGTCCTCGTCTTCTTAGGGTTGGTCTTCAGGGTCCTCGTCTTCAGGGTCCTCGTCAGGGAGATCCAGAGTGATTACCAAGAACCATTTCAAAAAGCTTGAACTTGGAAATGTAGCAGAAGGTACAAGAAAGCTGAGGAACTACCGAGGACCAGCTGACGGTACTGGAACCCGGATGGATAGCAGAAGGTACAAGAGCCAATGGAACTACCGAGGACCAGCTGATGTTACTGGAACTCGGTTACTAAGCAGGAGGTACCTGTGCCAGAAAGCACTACCAAGGACCAGCAGACGTTGGTGGAACTTGGATACCGAGAAGGAGGCACCTAATCCAAAGGCACTGCCGAGAACCAGCTGACGGTACTGGAACCCGGATGGGTAGCAGAAGGTACAAGAGCCAATGGAACTACCGAGGACCAGCTGATGTTACTGGAACCCGGATGGGTAGCAGAAGGTACAAGAGCCAATGGAACTACCGAGGACCAGCTGATGTTACTGGAACTCGGTTACTAAGCAGGAGGTACCTGTGCCAGAAAGCACTACCAAGGACCAGCAGACGTTGGTGGAACTTGGATACCGAGAAGGAGGCACCTAATCCAAAGGCACTGCCGAGAACCAGCTGACGGTACTGGAACCCGGATGGGTAGCAGAAGGTACCCATGTAAAAAAAAAGTTCAAGGCCGCGAGCCGGCCGCAGTTACCAAAACCCACAGTCCTACAGAGGGTGCTTGTCCTATTGGCACTATGGAACCAGCCTTCATTGCCAGATCCCGCAGCCCACATAGGAGTCACCTAAACTGCAGGCACCATAGAGTCGGCTAACCCGACCGCAACACGACAGGACAACGCATTGGAGGCAAAGTGACGTTGACACTACCCGGAAACAGCTGGCGTGCTGGAACCAGGCTGGGCAGGAGGGAGTACCCGTGCCAAAGACACTGCCGAGAACCAGCTGACGGTACTGGAACCCGGATGGGTAGCAGAAGATACAAGAGCAAATGGAACTACCGAGGACCAGCTGATGTTACTGGAACCCGGATGGGTAGCAGAAGGTACAAGAGCCAATGGAACTACCGAGGACCAGCTGATGTTACTGGAACTCGGTTACTAAGCAGGAGGTACCTGTGCCAGAAAGCACTACCAAGGACCAGCAGACGTTGGTGGAACTTGGATACCGAGAAGGAGGCACCTAATCCAAAGGCACTGCCGAGAACCAGCTGACGGTACTGGAACCCGGATGGGTAGCAGAAGGTACCCATGTAAAAAAAAAGTTCAAGGCCGCGAGCCGGCCGCAGTTACCAAAACCCACAGTCCTACAGAGGGTGCTTGTCCTATTGGCACTATGGAACCAGCCTTCATTGCTAGATCCCGCAGCCCACATAGGAGTCACCTAAACTGCAGGCACCATAGAGTCGGCTAACCCGACCGCAACACGACAGGACAACGCATTGGAGGCAAAGTGACGTTGACACTACCCGGAAACAGCTGGCGTGCTGGAACCAGGCTGGGCAGGAGGGAGTACCCGTGCCAAAGACACTGCCGAGAACCAGCTGACGGTACTGGAACCCGGATGGGTAGCAGAAGGTACAAGAGCCAATGGAACTGCCGAGAACCAGCTGGCGGTGCTGGAGCCCAGGGTAAATACTAAAAACAGAAGAGCCAGAGGTGTATTTGGAGGAGGTTTTAAATCCGTACTACAGTGGATGTGGACAAAGCAGGAGAATTTGCCGGACACACAGCTGGGGATCAGCTGACGTTACTGAATCCCAATAACACTGGAGCAAGCGTTGACTGTGCAGACGGCACTTCTGAGCAGCAACTAGCGGTATTGGAGCCCAGGGTAAATACTAAAAACGGAGGAGCCAGAGGTGTAATTGGAGCAAGTTTTAAATAAGTAGCACAGTGAATATGGACAGAGCAGGAGAAATTGCCGTGAACACAGCAGGGGAACAGCTGACGTTACCGAACCCCAATAACACCGCAGCAAGTGTTGACTGTGCAGACGGCACTTCCGAGCGCCAACTGGCGGTGCTGGAGCCCAGGGATAAGAATGAAAACAGAGGAGCCAGAGGTGTAATTCGAGCAACTTTAAAATGTGTAGTACAGTGGATGTGGACAAAGCAGGAGAAATTGCCGTCCGCACAGCAGGAGAACAGCTGACGTTACTGAACCCCAATAACATGGTAGCAAGTGTTGACTGTGCAGACAGCACTTCCGAGCGCCAACTGGCGGTGTTGGAGCCCAGGGTAAATACTAAAAACGGAGGAGCCAGAGGTGTAATTGGAGCAAGTTTTAAATAAGTAGCACAGTGAATATGGACAGAGCAGGAGAAATTGCCGTGAACACAGCAGGGGAACAGCTGACGTTACCGAACCCCAATAACACCGCAGCAAGTGTTGACTGTGCAGACGGCACTTCCGAGCGCCAACTGGCGGTGCTGGAGCCCAGGGATAAGAATGAAAACAGAGGAGCCAGAGGTGTAATTGGAGCAACTTTAAAATCTGTAGTAGTGAGAATGTGGACAGAGCAGGAGAAATTGCCGTCCGCACAGCAGGGGAACAGCTGACGTTACTGAACCCCAATAACATGGTAGCAAGTGTTGACTGTGCAGACAGCACTTCCGAGCGCCAACTGGCGGTGCTGGAGCCCAGGGATAAGAATGAAAACAGAGGAGCCAGAGGTGTAATTGGAGCAACTTTAAAATCTGTAGTAGTGAGAATGTGGACAGAGCAGGAGAAATTGCCGTCCGCACAGCAGGGGAACAGCTGACGTTACTGAACCCCAATAACACGGCAGCAAGTGTTGACTGTGCAGACAGCACTTCCGAGCGCCAACTGGCGGTGTTGGAGCCCAGGGTAAATACTAAAAACGGAGGAGCCAGAGGTGTAATTGGAGCAACTTTAAAATCTGTAGTAGTGAGAATGTGGACAGAGCAGGAGAAATTGCCGTCCGCACAGCAGGGGAACAGCTGACGTTACTGAACCCCAATAACATGGTAGCAAGTGTTGACTGTGCAGACAGCACTTCCGAGCGCCAACTGGCGGTGCTGGAGCCCAGGGATAAGAATGAAAACAGAGGAGCCAGAGGTGTAATTGGAGCAACTTTAAAATCTGTAGTAGTGAGAATGTGGACAGAGCAGGAGAAATTGCCGTCCGCACAGCAGGGGAACAGCTGACGTTACTGAACCCCAATAACATGGTAGCAAGTGTTGACTGTGCAGACAGCACTTCCGAGCGCCAACTGGCGGTGCTGGAGCCCAGGGATAAGAATGAAAACAGAGGAGCCAGAGGAGTAATTGGAGCAACTTTAAAATGTGTAGTACAGTGGATGTGGACAAATCAGGAGAAATTGCCGTCCGCACAGCAGGAGAACAGCTGACGTTACTGAACCCCAATAACACGGCAGCAAGTGTTGACTGTGCAGACGGCACTTCCGAGTGCCAACTGGCGGTGTTGGAGCTCAGGGATTACAGTTCAGGTGGTAGAAACATGAACAGAACAGGAGACCTGGATACTGTTGCCAACCAATTATTTATTCTGGAAGAGGACTGGCAAATTCATGAGAGATCCAGGCCTTGTTCATTTTGAGAAAAGTAAGCCGGTCAACGTTATCGGAGGATAGTCGCATGCGACGGTCTGTTAGTACACCACCTGCGGCACTAAAGACGCGTTCCGATAATACACTAGCAGCAGGGCAAGCTAGCACCTCCAGTGCATACTGACTAAGCTCTGGCCATGTATCCAGCTTACAGACCCAAAACTTGAAGGGAGAAGAGCCGTCTGGGAGTACACTAAGAGGGCAAGACATGTAGTCTGTCACCATCTGACGGAAACGTTGCCTCCTGCTGACTGGAGCTGTCTGTGATGGTGTAGACATTTGTGGCGGCGGGGACACAAAACTTTGCCACATTTCGGCCATACTGGTCTTGCCTTGTGCTGAGGCGCTGCTTCTGCTCCCTCTTTGTGCAGAGCTTCCTCCACTGCCTCGACGCACTGAGCTGCTTTGTAAAGCACTAGCAGCACTGCTCTCGGTTGGAATGGAGAACATGATGGAATGCACCAGTGCGTCTTGGTACTCCCGCATTTTACGCTCCCGGTTCAATGGTGTTATGAGGCTTTGTAAGTTGTCCCGGTAGCGAGGATCTAGGAGGGTGGACACCCAATAATCAGCCGTGTTGAGAATGTGGGCGATGCGGCGGTCGTTTCTGAGGCACTGCAGCATGAAATCAACCATGTGCTGCAGACTGCCAACTGGCCAAGAAACGCTGTCCCCTGCTTGAGGCGTGATCTCTGCCTGCTCTGCATCACCCCACCCTCGCTCTAGATACTGACTACTAGAGCATTGTGTACCTCCCTCCTCTGGACAGATGTCTTCCTCATCCATTGACTCCTCCTCATCCTCCTCACAAAGTGTCCCCTGCCTAGGCCTTTGTGAGGAACCACGTTGCGCAGACTGTAGAGAAGCAGATGGCATTTGTGACTCCTCATCCTCCACCTCTTCCAAAACCTCGTCCCTTAGTGCTTGCAGTGTTTTTTCAAGCAGGCAGATAAGGGGGATAGTCATGCTGACTAGTGCATCATCTGCACTCGCCATCCGCGTGGAATAATCGAAGGCACGCAAAACGTGGCAAATGTCCTTCATAGAGGCCCACTCAGTGGTGGTGAAGTGTGAACGGCGCGCACTGCGACTTGTTTGCGCCTGCTGCAGCTGGTACTCCATTACTGCTGCCTGCTGCTCACACAACCTCTCCAACATATGTAACGTTGAATTCCACCTGGTGGGTAGGTCACATATGATGCGATGTTCCGGAAGACATAATCGGCGCTGCAGAGCTGCAATGCGTGATCTTGCATTGCTGGAACGCCGCAAGTGAGCGCACTCTATGCGGACCTTGTGAAGCAGTGCATCAAGATCCGGATAGTCCCTCAAAAAACTCTGCACGACCAAGTTGAGCACATGTGCCAGACATGGGATGTGAGTGAGGTTGCCTAGGCCCAGAGCTGCCACCAGATTTCGGCCATTGTCACACACTACCATGCCTGGCTGGAGATTCGCTGGCACAAACCACACGTCACTCTGCTGCTTGATGGCATTCCAGAGCTCCTGCGCTGTGTGGCTTCGATTCCCCAAAGAAATTAATTTTAATACGGCCTGTTGACGTTTGGCCACGGCTGTGCTCATATCGGTCATCATAACAGGTAACCGTTCACGGGTCGATGTGGAGGTAGACCGTGACGGCTCCTGCAGCGCTGATTCAGAGGAACTGGAGTATGAGGAGGAGTCAATGTGTACAGACTGGATTCCTGCAATCCTTGGAGTTGGCAGAACACGTACAGCGCCACTCTCAAGATCTGTACCCGGCTCCACAACATTTACCCAATGGGCAGTGAGGGAAAGGTATCGTCCCTGTCCATGCTTACTGGTCCACGCATCAGTGGTCAGGTGGACCTTGCTACTGACGGAGTTTTGTAGCGCATGTTTAATTTTTCCCTCCACATGATGTTGCAGGGCAGGGACGGCTTGCCTCCTGAAATAAAAGCGGCTGGGCACGTTGTATTGTGGGACTGCCAATGCCATAAAGTTACGGAATGTGTCAGTCTCCACCAGCCTGAATGATAGCATTTCAAGGGCCAGTAGTTTAGCAATGCCAGCATTCAGAGCCTGTGCTCGGGGGTGGTTTGCCGAGTATGGGCGCCTTTTCTCCCATGCCTGTGCTAACGATGGCTGTAGACTGGCCTGGGAGTGTGAGGATGACTGGGAAAGTGGTGCTGTGGGTGGAATTACACTGTGTCTCTGTACAACAGTGCCAGAGATTCTTCCATGGCGATCCTGTGAGGAAGCCGAACCAGCTGTGTGTGAGCTGGAGGAAGAGGCTACAACACGAGCTGAAGAGGTGGTAGGTGGCGCTGTAGGTTGGCCTAGGTCTTCAGTGTGTTTGTGTAACTCCACCACGTGCTTGGTCCGCACATGTTTCCACATATTTGTGGTATTGAGGTTGCTGACACTTTTCCCTCTTTTCACCTTCTGATTACACAGCTTGCATTTGACAAAGCAAATGTCATCTGCAACTGTGTCAAAAAAGGACCAGGCACTGCAAGTCTTGGGAGCGCCCGCTTTGGATTTTGGAAGAGCCATGCTCCTAATGGGTGCCGAAGTGGAGGCTACAGGCAACCAAGTCTGCCCCCTCCCTCTCCCTCCTTTTTGGGCCGTTCGGGGAATCTCTTCCTCAGAGCTGCTCCCACCACCTTCCTGTCCCTCACGCCATGATGGGTCAAGGACCTCATCATCTACACCACCCTCTTCAAACAACTGCTTCTCCTGGGTAGTCTCGACAGCACAGTACGCACCAGAAAGTGGCACCTGAGTCTCATCATCAGATGCGTACTGAGGTGTGCTGCTGACCATAGGCACTGGCCCACCCGCCTCTTCAGATTCAGAGAGACAAAACGGTTGCGCATCACTGCATACTACCTCTTCTTCAAATTCTCGAATTCTGCTTGGCTGGCCCCCTCTTTCCAAGCCAAGAGATTCAGAGAACAGAAGTAGAGATGGCTCCTGTCCAGGGCTCTCTGACTGCCTGGGCAATTTGGCAGGTGGTGAAGAGACAGATGGGTGCTCTTCAGTGCTCAGGACCTGAGAGGATCTGGAACTAATTGAAGTCGATGCGTTAGCTGCCATCCATCCGACAACGGCTTCAATTTGGTCCTCGCGCAGCAGTGGGGTACGGCTAGCTCCTACAAAGCTGCGCATAAAGGACTGTTCCCTGGTAAAACTGGGGGATGCTGAGTCACTGGTGCCCGCAGCAGGCACAGAATCCCCACGTCCTCTCCCTGCAGGCACAGAATCCTCACGTCCTCTCCCTGCAGAAACTCCACGCCCACGCCCACGACCACGACCACATGCCTTACTCCCTGCCTTCTTCATCTTGGTAGACTGATAAAGATAGGCAGAAAAGTACTAAGGGCTTAGTGTGCTTATTCCTGAACAGCTGCTAACAGGTATAAGAAACACTAATTTTATAAAGTGTGGACTAGACTTTAATATGAGCTAATGTGGCCTACACAACTGTAAAGTGGAGTGTTTGGTGAACTTTATTTAGGTTTTTTTTGTCACAAAAAGACACTGGATGTGCCTAAAGATGTAATAACGATAGTATCACAAACTTTTTGTAGCTATTACAATGTAGGAAGGTAACCTACAATGCAATAGATGAGGCTGCAAAAAATAGGCTAATACTAATCTGGCTGGGGCTGCAGGGCCCAATGCTGCAGAAAGGCTCCTCTATCTACTCCTATATAGTGTGTTTGGAATCAATTTAGCTGAATATGGATGGAACCACCACACTAATAGGAGATATCAGGAAAAATTATGAATTGGCAATAAAGGACAATGTATGAGGCAGTGACACACACTGAGTGCACTACAACCAGACGGGGTTGAAGCACACACTACAGGGTGAGCTGCACTCACACACCAGACCTTGCAGACAGCGGTGAACAGTACAGATGCAGAGCACTGTGCACTAGTGCTGCAAGACGGAAAAAAATTCTCTATCTACTCCTATATAGTGTGTTTGGAACCAATTTAGCTGAATACAGATGGAACCACCACACTAATAGGAGATATCAGGAAAAATTATGAATTGGCAATAAAGGACAATGTATGAGGCAGTGACACACACTGAGTGCACTACAACCAGACGGGGTTGAAGCACACACTACAGGGTGAGCTGCACTCACACACCAGACCTTGCAGACAGCGGTGAACAGTACAGATGCAGAGCACTGTGCACTAGTGCTGCAAGACGGAAAAAAATTTCTCTATCTACTCCTATATAGTGTGTTTGGAACCAATTTAGCTGAATACAGATGGAACCACCACACTAATAGGAGATATCAGGAAAAATTATGAATTGGCAAAAAAGGACAATGTATGAGGCAGTGACACACACTGAGTGCACTACAACCAGACTTGGCTGAAGCACACACTACAGGGTGAGCTGCACTCACACACACAGACCTTGCAGATAGCGGTGAACAGCACAGGGAACTGTGCACTAGCACTGCAAGGCACAGTGATTTAGAAAGTAGCTTGGGTAAAGCAGTATAGAGCAAATAGGTAGCTAAAACTGTCCCTCAGAACAACAGCGTCCTATCCCTAACTGAATTCACAGCAGAGTGAGCTCAAAATGGCGGCGGTGGCTTTTATAGTGCATCATGACATCATTTCAGCAGCCAATCACAGCCATGCCATTAGTTAAGATGCCTACATGCCTAACAGGATGTGCCCACACTTCTTAGGATCCTCATTGGCTGAATAAAATGAAAATGTCTCATTGCATTATGGGAACTTCCGATTCCGGTATACGATATTGCAATAGTATCGGAATTAAGTATCGGAATTCCGATACCGCGAATATCGGCCGATACCCGATATTTCAGTATCGGAATGCTCAACACTAGTTATGATACCTTTTAATGGCTAACAAAAATAAAAGAAATTATGTTACAAAGCAAGCTTTCAGGACTTCTTAGAACTTTTTAGGTAACCATGCCTGAGGAAAGGACCTAAGAAGTCCCAAAAGCTTGCTTTGTAACATCATTTATTTTCTTTTTGTTAGCCATTAAAAGGTATCATAGCTACAATATTATCTTGTTTTTCCCACTGAGAACAATCTTTTTTCAACTGGATAACACGGGTACTAAACTCTTTTTTTCTTTCCCTATTATATGTTATGTCTGTTTTATGATATTTGCTGAGGTGTTTATATACTTTTATTTATCAATCTACTCTTATTTTTTTCATAATGTATATTTATTGACTCTGCTGCTATATTTAAATTTAGACCTATAAACTTACTGTATTTATTAAGGAAAATTAAAATTATTATTATACTCGCTTTCTATATGTTTCCCTGTATTTTTTCATGATTTGATCCTTTCTGTTTATTATTCACTTTTTAAATACATCAACCACATACATAAAAATGCTAGTCCACAAGAGCCCTGACAAAGCTTCATGCGAAACACTTGTTAAAAGCGGGCTACATTGGTCAATTCCATTTTGTTACTTTTACTTCATTATTAGCTTTCATTTTTCATTGAAGGAATTGTCCATTACTTGGACAACCCCTTCTTAATTACGATATTCTCTCACTTTATCCTCACCCCCGATGCCCACCCAGTGAGAGCTCTGACTTCCCCCGAATGTCAGCTACATCTAAAGGAACTGAGAATGAAGTGATCCATTAGGGGGCCACTGATTAGATGTAGGGCTCACATAAGATAAAGTCAAGCTCTCTCCAGCACTGTTGTCACTGGAACAGCGCCGACACTAGAGGTAAGTATAAGGGGTTTTATTCTACATGATGGAAATGTTGTAATTGTGAAGGAGATGTCAAAGTAATGGACAACTCCTTTAATTCCTTGTTATATTACATATTCTTGTTATTCATTGTGTTTTGCTACTATTCACACAGTATTCTGTCAGTCTATGTTGTTGTCCTTTGTGGTTACATATTTTTTCTTCTTACTTGCTCATTTGGGCTGAATTAGTTTCCTCCTCCTTGTCTTTTATCCATCATTGTGCATTTTGTCCCTTATACGTTATTATTTTTTTCATTATGAAAGTAATGAAATAAATCTTATAGCATTTTTAATCAACTGCTTCCTTTAGATATTGTCTTTTGGTGTTCTCATAAGAGCATGTAGTAAAATAGCTTCATAACTTTTCTACTGAAAAGCTGACCCCTGACGAAACTATTGTTTAAATTTCCTGATGCTTTTCCTTCTAAAAAAAATTTGTCAATTCAGCATAAAAAGCATTACTGCTAGTTATCAGAATACCTGCTGTGACTTTCGTGAACTTTTGGCGGTTTCCTTAGTTATGCGAGGAATGATTGCAACACTGTTGTAACATCTGTGAAAGTCCAGCATTTGCAGATAGCATAATCCTAAGGATGTTTTGCAACCAAATTTTCCACAAAAAGGTTCACAAATACGTGCATTACATCTAGATATCTGCATATAAAAAGGGTCCAAGTTACAGTCCATAGTTTTCCTTAATACTGAAAGCACAAGACATCAAAATAAGGTGAATCCAATACATAGAATTCTCACTAAGGTAAGCTATTATTTTTTCTGTTAGCCTCTCATCATGAATGTATAAAAAGGCAGTGATCCAGAGATTAGCCATTTTATAGGGTTCACTTTTTTAAAAATGTGCTCTGAATTATTAGGTAACATTATGATGTTGCATTGAGGTGAATTAATCATATCGGATATGATATTATGTTGCATTGATTAAGTAATATTAAAAAGAATCTGTCAGTTAGTTAATTCCCCTCAAACCACATATATGGGCATGCCGTTATTTGAGTTATTTATTTTAAGTTCATTGACACCTTTATTTCTTTTTTTCTGTTGCTGCATTCTAAAGAAATCAGCATTGTAATTCATATACAAATGGGGAAGTAGGTGCTCTGGGCATGATAGAGTACTTAACAAGCCTCCATCTCCCGAGGTTGTTTTCCTGACCAACACAAGCCTCTTTTAAATGATTGATGGCTCACTGTCTGTGTAATGTCAGACATTAGGCAAGGAAATCAGACAATGAGCTATTAATCAAGCTAAAGAGTATAGTGCTGGATGAGGAAACAACCTAGGGAGGCAGTGGCTTGTCAAGTGTTCTGTCAAGTTCATCCATTTGCTAATTTCTCAGAAATGCAGAAACAGATAGAAGTTATAAAGATGTCAATGTATTTCCATTTCAAAGAGCTATATTCCTAGATATGTAGTTTGTGGGGGTTTATTCCTGACAGCTTTTCATTAAAGGCAAAGAAGCAAATTTGCAATATAGGGAGGAGATGTCATCTGTTCCTATTTTAAGGTATTGGTTCTTGGGACTTAAAAACAGAGTAAACTCCCTAATAATGGTGACTCTGTTAGCTCCAGATCAGCTCTACTTTTGCTATTCAACCTTAGACCCTCAAAAGTTATGCCGACAAGTTTTACCTGTTAACTCCTGCCACAATTATCAGAGGCTGAGGACCACAACAAAGAATCTCCACCTGCAGGCATAAAAGTATGAATGGTATAAAAGTGGAATAGAGCATGGTAGCAGGATCAGGGTACATGGAGTTAGGTTGTAGTCTGTAACCATGGACCCATACTAATTTGTAAAAGAGTCTTAGGCACAAAATGTTATGGCTAAGATCTCTTATTAGTACTACATGTAAAGTTGCTTAATCTTTTATTTTAACAAGAAAAAAATGGATCCAAAGGTGGGAATAGCCTATAACATAAAGAAATACATGTGAAAGTCTAGGGATACTGAGTCAGAGTGAGGGTTAAAGATCTCTTTACCACATGAAAAGACATCAGAATTAAATATTTTATGTGGTATAATGGGGGGCACTATTACCGATTTTTCGTTGAAGCCAGTAATAGGGAAAAGAGATAGAAGGGTAGATTGAAAAGTAAACCGTAGTTGCTGGCAGTCAAATGAATGGAATTAAGGATTAGAATGTCACGTAGTCTGTATCTTACAGAGATTTAACAGAAATATTCCTACACAGATGTGGGAAGTTTTCCATAAGGATATGGGGTTTTGCGTAAAAGTTACCATTCTCATGTTGACATCATTCCTCCTGGCATCATGTGAAGCTCCACAAAAACCTGTGGTATGTTCAGTTATTGAAGGATTTCAAAGTTATAATGGCAGAGATGGCAGAGACGGAAGAGATGGTCCTACTGGCAGCAAAGGTGAACCAGGTAAATTCTTTCATAAAAAAAACAATTAAATATGTAAGTGTAATCCTCCCAAATAGAAAAATAAACTGAAGCGCCTCACACTCTCTTTTATTTTATTTATTTATTTATTCCATTTTTTGCTTTTATGTCATTTAGAATGGTCATTTTAGACTGCATTGATTTAAATCAGGGCAGACTAGAGATGATCAAATTTATTGATGTGGAATTGAATTCTCCAATTTTACAAAAATCTGCATTCTCCAGAATATGGATTTTTTTACAATTTGCTTCACGTGAATTCAGCAAAATGGTAGCAGATGATTAAAAAAGATAAAAATAATAATATTTACTTGATCACTCATCTGTCCCACCGCCCCACACCTTGACGTCTGGTCCTCTGCACCTTTTCTTTTCCCCTTCCCCCATCGTATGTATCCTCTTCTGCTTCTTCACTTCAGACAGAGGCTTCCGGTTTGGGTGTCACTGTGCACTGTGCAGTTGTAATCGTGACATTATGACACATATCACCAGAGTGACAGTGATGGCGCACAGTGATGTGTGAGGTCTAGTGAGCCAGAAGCTATGGCCTGGAGTAAAGAGGCAGAATAAGATATGCAATGGGGAAAAAAAGAAGAGGCATGGATCACTAGACTGCAGGCTGCTAGTGAGTTGGGACAGGTAAGCTGTGAGGTTAATATTCTGTAAAGACGCCAGAGTTTAATCAGGGACATTCAACCTGCTTCGCATAGCTTTGAACTGAATTTAATTTTCTTGCAAAATTTGAGGGATTTGGCAGATTTGAGTCTTAGAAGATTCAATCATCTCTATTCTAAAATGTCACTGCATAGTAGATAGACTACATGATATCAAGCAGTTGCAGGATCGAGAAGCTGGCAGCCAGACTCTCTACAGAGAAGCAAGACATGGTTTGTTACAGTCCCTACCTTCTCAATACATTGCACTAAAAAAGTGCTAGTGTATGCAGTATAGGAAGAAATAACAGCGTTTCTTCCTCCATACCCAGCAGTCAAGTGATCACTGGGTGTAGGAAGGGAGCAGCAGCTGCTGGGTCATAATAGAATCATCTCTGCTATGCCGCCACATTTCCACTGTAACTGGGTCTAATATATCAGATCCAATTACAGGGAAAAATCAGATGTAAAAAAGTATTTAAATGTTGAAATGCCCACCAAAGGTCTTGTATGACCTTATAGGGAGCACAATATGGGAAATAAATGAAACAATAAATAAATGAATTTATAGATATATAAAAAGCAAGGAAATAAAATGTCCGATATATAAAAATAAATGTTAGTGAAAGGGAAACAAATTTGAAAATGTATTTCAGTGGTATTTTGCCTGATATTGGCAATGAAAATAAAACCCCTGAGTATAGAATTAACATAAAAATGAGGACCCATATAACACAAAAAAATCCCAAAAAACATTGAAAATCCAAAGAAGAAATATTTTTACAGCTCTTTAAACCACATGTATGAAACAAATCTTAAAATATGACTGGTCAGGAAAGGGGGTAAATGGTCTTGCCTTGATCTAGTTAATCTTCATGAAGTATTGTGGCATAGTGGGTTCCTTCTGACTATGGGCACTGCTGTAATGACCAAATGTTAAGTCCATACCCTCTATCGTTCAGAATGTGTTTGGCTCTTATAGCACAGATGTTGTGTTCATATAGTAGCTGGATACATTAACATCATGCCAGAATCTATCACTAGCATGCATAGCCAACTTTATCATTTATAAGCATATAGTAAAAACAAGAAAAGTGTTATTTTCACATTTTCAATCAAAATACTACTGTGCAATTACCAGCGGCATAACTAGAGTCTAATGGGTCCTGGTGCAAGATTTGTACTGGGGCCCCCCCATCCTGAATATTTATATATATACTCTGTATATACAGTATTTACAGCTCTGGCAAGAATTAAGAGACCACTGCAAAATGTTCATTTTCTCAGATTTTTCTTTTTATGGGTATATTTTTGAGTAAAATGTACATTGTTGTTTTATTCTATAAATTACTGACAACATGTCTCCGAAATTCAAAGCTAAAAATTTAGTATTTATTTGCAGCAAATGAGAAATCAGCAAAATAATAAAAAAGAAACAGTGCTTTCAGACCTCAAATAATGTAAAGAAAACAAGTTCTAATTAATTTAGAAACAACAATAGTCATGTTTTAACTCAGGAAGAGTTCAGAAATCAATATTTGGTGGAACAACCATGATTTTTAATCACAGCTTTCATCCGTCTTGGCATGCTTTCCACCAGTCTTTCACACTGTTTTTGGGTGACCTTATGCCACTCCTGGCCCAAAAATTTAATCAGTTCTTCTTTGTTTGATAGCTTGTGACTATCCATTTTCCTTTTGATTACATTCCAGAGGTTTTCAATGGGGTTCAGGTCTGGAGATTGGGTTGGCCATGACAGGGTCTTGATGTGGTACTCCTTTATCCACACATTGATTGACCTAGCTGTGTGGCATGGGGCATTGTCCTGCTGGAAAAAACAGTCCTCAGAGTTGGGGAACATTGCCTGAGCAGAAGGAAGCAAGTGTTTTTCAAGGATAAACTTGTATGCGGCTTGATTCATACGTCCTTTTCAAAGATTAACCTGCCCAATTCCAGCCTTGCTGAAGCATCCCCAGATCATCACCAATCCTCCACCAAATTTCACAGTGGGTGCAAGACACTGTGGCTTGTATGCCTCTCCAGGTCTCCGTCTAACCATTAGACAACCAGGTGTTGGCAAAGCTGAAAATTAGACTCATCAGAGAAGATTACCTTACTCCAGTCTTCTATGGTCCAATCTTTATGGCCTTTGGCAAACTTCAGCCTGGCTCTCCTTTGCTTCTCATTGATGAAAGGCTTTTTTCTAGCTTTACATGACTTGAGGCCTGCCTCTATGAGCCTGTTATGAACTGTTCTTGCCATACACTTCACCCCAGCTGCCATTTGCCATTCCTTTTGTAGGTCACTTGATGTCATCCTGCGGTTGCTGAGTGACATTCGAATAAGATGACGGTAATCCCGGTCAGTGGAGAGTCGCTTTCGCCCTCTGCCGGTCTGTAGCTTTGTTGTCCCCAATGTCTGCTGCTTGACCTTGTTGTAATATACTGCCTTCTTCGAAATTTTAAGGATGGAGGCAACATGATGCTCACTGTATCCCTCTGCTAGTAAAGCCAGGATTGAGCCCCTCTTTTCCTCACTCAGGACTTTTATTTTCAACTCCTTTGGCATGGTTAAAAGTTATTTTTCATTCAAATTACTTTTGGGCTATTCCTAGCACTTGTTTTGCCATCCAGCTTGTTCTATTGCAAGACGATTGTGAAGACCACAGCAGTGTTTTTTATACTTTCCCTCGTTGCATAAGATTTGGTTCAGGTGATCACCTAATCAGTAGCACATTAAGTAGAATGATGTGGACTTTGGTTTGAATTCAACTGACACTGGAATGGAATGGCTATCAGACAGGTAGAGATGGTGATTTTTAGAAAACTGTGCTGTAGAGCTGTATATACATACATACAAGTGTATATATATATATATATATATATATATATATATATCCTGTGACAAGACGACTCGCTCGGCTCTCCTGGAGGCTGACTCAGGACACAAGTTCCCAGGTTTCCTTTCTGATGGTTTATTATCAGCCATAAACTCATGCAGGTTTCGCAGGAAAAACAAACATGACCCCTCTGGGTTAAATGGAAAAAAACAAAACAAAGTATAACTCAGTCCATAGATGAGCGGGTTCCGCCCGCTCTCGGTAGCATAAACTGCACCGCTAAAGTCCTTGTGAAAAGCTCTGCAGCTTCCACAATACTGTCTGGAGACTTCCCTCTCCAGACCACACTCCACAGGAAAAAAAACAGGACTGAGCTTTTACACATTGCTCAGCCACACCCTGAGGGGAGGTAGGGGGAATGGCGTCCCGCCCTCTTTGCCATTCCCATAAAACCGCACACCCTTTAACAGAGTAAATCTACCAGCATATAACACGCTGGCAGAAAAATAAAGTAGGTCTTAGTTAACACAGGAGAGCATCCTGAGTGACACATACCTCCCCTCACATATAAAACCAGTGACACTGTCACATATTCCCCCCCTCTGCCCAAAGCCGGGGGTTTGGGCACCTTCTGACACCAGGTAGGGAATCCTAGAGAGGGCATCTGCATTCCCATGTAACTTCCCGGGCCTATGCTCCACATGAAAGTTAAACTCTTGAAGCCCTAGGAACCATCTAGTTACCCTGGCATTTTTACCCCTCTTCTCCCTCAACCATCTCAATGGGGCATGGTCTGATACTAATCTAAACTTCCGGCCTAGTAGGTAATATTTCAGTGTATCCACAGCCCATTTTATGGCTAAACACTCTTTCTCTACTATGGCGTAGTTCTTCTCGCAGGAGGACAGCTTTCGGCTTAGATAGAGAATGGGATGTTCTTCCCCATTTATCTCATGGGAGAGTACAGCCCCTAGACCAACCTCTGAAGCGTCCATCTGGACCACAAATTCTTTCTTGAAGTCTGGTGTGACCAGGACCGGCTGCTTGCACAGTGTAAGCTTCAACTGTTGAAACGCGGTCTCCGTTTCTTCCATCCATTTCACCATGGTTGATTTGGTGCCTTTTAGAAGATCCTTTAGTGGCGCGGCAATCATGGCGAAATTCGGGATAAACCACCGGTAGTATCCCACCATTCCTAGGAATGCTCTCACCTGCTTCTTCGAGAGTGGTTGCGGCCAGGTTTGAATTGCCTCCACTTTCTTGATTTGCGGCTTTATTTTGCCTCTCCCAACAACATAGAGAGGAGCAGCCATGAAGATTTCCCAAGAAAAGAGAAACAGCATCATCCAGCTCAGTGATAGTGGTCTCTTGGCCAAGAAAATTGCCAAATTGCATCATGTGAGAGCCATAACAGTTGGAAGAATACAAAATGAAGTCAATCCATTAATTGAAAAGCTAAAAGGTGGACGTCCAGGCAAATTATCTGAGGCAACAAATCGGCTCATCACAAGGTCTAATAGTTCTGGAGACAAACACGGCAGTGGAGGGCGCTCATATGATTCATAATAGTGAGATCACAGACATCCATACAAGCACCGTAGGATGCTCCTTGCACAAGTCTGGAATTGTGGCCTGAAAAAAAGGTGAAGAAGCCTTGACTTCAGTATTGTTATAAGAAGCGTCAGCTCGAGTTTGCACAAAAGTATGAAAAGTGGACAGTAGAAGATTGGAAACGGGTGATTTGGAGCAATGAAACGAAAGTCAATACACTAGGCTCTGATGGGTGCAAATGGGTCTGGATGAAACAAGGGAAAAAGGGGCTAATGGATCGAGAAAATGAAGGAACTGTCAAGTTCGATGGAGGAAGCCTGATGCTATGGAGTTGTTTCACAGCCAAAGGAATTGGATACTTAAAAAGGATCAATGGTAGTCTCAATGCTGAGTTATATGTGAGTATCCTACAAAACGAGCTTCTTTGTACAATCGAGTATTATGGATATGAAATGGACGAAATAGTGTTCCATCAGGACAACAACTCGAAGCATATGTCGAGATTGACGAAGAAATAGTTCAATGATAATGAAGTAGAGATGCTGAAATTGCCCTCCTTAGACCTCAACCCAATCAAACACTTAAAACTAGTTGAAGAAAAAGTGGTTTACATACCCAAGTTTAGGAACGTGTAAAGAGACCTGGGATCAGATTTCGGTCGTGAAATGCTTAAATCTAATCTTGAGCATGCTCAGAAGGACTCAGTCAGGGTTGAAAGCCAAAGGTGGATTTACAAAATACTAACAAAATAATAAAAATTAACATTTAGATTTTGAGGAGCAAAACAGTAACAATACAGTGACATGACAAGAATCTGCATAACTAATGGTATGCTAAATAGTTGCAAGTCAAATTTATGTATGAGATAGCCAAGATGATTGACTATAAAATGATGGTAGTCTCACGTTCGAAGCAGTAGTGGATGGTGACATATGTAGCCTGAAAGTCAAAAGTTTAAAACATTGTTACCCTTTTGTTAGTCATTGTATAATGCACAGCCCATAGTCCTCCATAAAGTATAATGCACAGCTCATAGTCCACCACAAAGTATAATGCACAGCCTATAGTCATTCAGAAAGTATAATGCAACTCATAGTCATCCATAAAGTATAATGCACGTCATTGTCATTCATAAAGTATAATACACAGCCCATAGTAATCCATGTAGTAGTATGGCCACCATGTCCTCACTGATTTTAAAAAAAAAATACTCACCTTCCCTCCACTCTAATGATGTGCGGCATCCCCTACTGAAGCCGGCAGCTGACTTCAGCGTGCAAGTGACAGGAACACATGACGTCAGCCGCTGGCCTCTGATTGGCCGACAGCGCGTATTGCCGCACACAGACCTAATGGTCTTTGAGCGGCAATACATTTCAACTGCATGTGCATCCGATGACACGCATCATGTTGAAGTTACTGCTGGCATCGGCGGTCCCCCACACTCACAGCCCAGTCACGACCTCTGCAACCGTGGTTATTACGCCCCTGGCAATTACTATTGTATTACTATTGTATTTTCTAATTTTAGGAATTCCTGGGGAAGAAGGGAAGCCAGGTTTAAAAGGAGATACAGGGATTCCAGGAAAAGCAGGTCCCCAAGGTTTGAAAGGAGATCGGGGTGATAAAGGGATGAATGGAACACCAGGTAATAAAAGGCACAATTGCAGAATGCTTGTCATGCAGATAGTGAAAAATATAAATACTAACTGCATGGGAAATATATGTGTAATAGGAGTAAAATGTACTAATGTCTCAGCAGTACTCAAAATTATTGTTTTCTTTTCTAAAATGTGAGTTTTCTTATGGCCCAGCATGAACTAGCATGGAACAGACATATTTTTATATATTTATGGTAAATGCATATCTCTGTGTGCAAAGTGGATCTAAAATTTACAAAATGATTGTAAAGACCCCGAACATGGACTTCTCCAGGAAAATCATGTTACTGTTTGAATTTGACACCCCGAACATCAGCTGTTTTTCACGCTGTCTTCTGTGTTACAGCGCGAGAAACACTGGCGGCTCTGATCGCCGGTAAGTTTGTTACCGCCAGTCAGAGAGCTGCGATTCCCACGCTGTCAGATGATAGCATGTGAGCCAGCAGCTGTGACCGGCAGTAAAAAGGTTACCTCCGGTCACAGGCATCCGTTGATAAGAGTACTACTTTCATAAGCGTACACTTGCTCTCTCTAATAGCAATGAGAACAGGCAAGGCTGATGACGGTATTCATCATCCGGCGTCTGTGCAATAAATAAATACATTTTTTTTTTAAAAAATGGCATGGGTTCCCCTCGATTTTTGATAACCAGTGCAGGTAAAGTTGACAGCTGCGGGCTGCAACCCCCAGCTGTCAGCTTTATATTCACTGGTTATCAAAAATAGAGAGGAACCCATTCTTTATTCTTTATTTAAACAAATAATAAAAAAAAATGCAGTGGGGTCCCCCACATTTTTGACAACCAGCCAAGCTAAAGCATACAGCTGGGGGCTGGTATTCTCAGACTGGGAAGGGGCCATGGATATTGGCCCTCCCCAGCCTAAAAATAGCAGCTCGCAGCTGCCCCAGAAAAGGCGCATGTATTAGATGCGCCAATTCTGGCACTTTGCCCGGCGCTTCCCACTTGCCCTGGTGTGGTGGCAAGTGGGGTAATTTTTGTGGGGTTGATGTCAGCTGTTTTATGGTCGCTGACATCAAGCCCACAGGTTAGTAATGAAGAGGCATCTATAATACGCCCCTATTACTAAGCCCATAGTAATATTGTAATAAAGACACAGAAAGAATAAAGTGTGTTAATTGAAAGAAAAACAGACTCCTTTATTTGAAATAAAATTCCTCTCTCTCTTTTACCCATTTATTTTCAAAAATAAAAAAACACCATATTCCTGACCTGTCCGACTAGAAGATAATCCATATCTGTCCCACGATGATCCGGATGATTTGGAGAGCAGTCACATCAATGAGGTGACTGATCTCCATGCCAGCCATCACTGCTCGCTGCATGAGAAAGTTCTTACGCAGTGAGCGGTGCCATAAGTGAAGTGACCGGGGTTTATCAGCTATGAACTCCGGTGACCTTTCTCATGTCAGCACTACACACTGCAGGAGGCTTCTCACTCTTCTGTCTCATTGTGTTCTGGCTGGCTTGTTAAGTGATCGCATCACGTCACTGCTCAACAAACCACTCAGATGTAGCAGAGCTGGAGTTTGTTCATGGGAGGAATATGGTGTTTTTTAATTTTAATTTTTTTTTTAAATAAATGGGTAAAAGAGGGTGGGGAGTTTTATTTCAAATAAAGGACTTTATTTTTGCTGTGTCTTCAATAAGACTATGGGGTTAGTAAATAAAGATGTCTGTGTCTTTCAATCAAAGACTTTATTCTGGCTGTGTCTTTATTATAATATGACTATGGGGTTAATAATGAGGCGTCTTATAGATGCCTCTCCATTACTAACCTGTGGGCTTGATGTCAGCTGACATTACAAAGCTGACATCAGCTTCACAACAATTAACCAACTTGCCACAACACCAGGGCAAGTGGGAAGAGTAAAGCTAGGCGCCAAAATTGGCACATCTAATAGATGAGCCATTTCTGGGGTGGCTGAGAGCTGATGTTTTTAGTCTGGCAGGGGGCCAATATTAATGGCTCTTTTCTAGGCTATTCATGTCAACCCGCAGCTGTCTGTTTAGCCTTTGCTAGTTATTGATTATAGGGAGACCCCACATCATTTTTTTTGGGGGGTCTCTCCTATAATAACAAGTAAAGTCCACAGGTTAGTAATGGAGAGAAGTCTCTGCTATCCATTTATTTTCAAAAATAAAAAAACACCATATTCCTCATCTGTCAGACGAGAAGATAATCCATATCTGTCCCACGACGATCCAGATGGTTTGGACAGAAGTCACATCAGTGAGGCAACCGCTCCCGACGCCAGCCAGAACACACTGAGCATAGCTTGAGACCCGCTGCGTGTGACTGGCGGTAACCTTAAGGACGTCACCTCTGGTCACAGGCAGGCAGAGCTTCTTACGCTCTGCTCAGTGTGAGCCGGCTGGCATGGAGTGCAGTAGCATCACTAAAGTGACTGCTCTCCAACCATCCGGATCATCGCGTGACAGATATGGATTATCTTCTCATCGGACAGGTGAAGAATATGGTGTTTTTTTATTTTTATATTTTTGAAAATAAATGGGTAAAAGAGGCTGGGGAGTATTATTTCAAATAAAGGAGTCTGTCTTTCTTTCCATTAAAGGGCTTTATTCTTGCTGTGTCTTTATTACAATATGACTAAGGGGTTAGAAATGGGGGCATCTTATAGATGCATCTCCATTACTAACCTGTGAGCTTGATATTAGCAGCCCGTAAAACGTCTGAAATCAACTGCAAACCTATTACCCAACTTGCCACCGCACCAAGGCAAGTGGGAAGAGCCGGGCAAAGCACCAGAATTGGCGCATCTAATAGATGTGCCTTTTCTTGAGTGGCTGCGGGCTGCTATTTTTAGGCTGGGAAGGGCCAATATCCTTGACCTCTTACCAGTCTGAGAATACCAGCCCCCAGGTGTCTGCTTTAGTTTGGCTGTATTTTTTAATTACTGTATTTATTTAAATAATTAAAAAATATGTCATCGGGACCCCTCTATTTTTGATAGCCAGCTGAATATTTTTGATATAAAGCTGACAGCTGGTTATCAAAAATAGAGGGTAAGCCACGCCATTTTTTTAAATTTATTTATTCATTGCACAGGCACCAGCTGATGAATACTCTCATCAGCCTCGCCTGCTCCTGCTGCTATCAGTGCCTGTGTTTCAGAGATCAGAGCCTGTGTTTGCCGCACTGTCACGCAGATGACAGAGTGGGAAACAACAGATGTTCGG
This sequence comes from Phyllobates terribilis, assembly GCF_046119375.1. NCBI lineage: Eukaryota > Metazoa > Chordata > Amphibia > Anura > Dendrobatidae > Phyllobates > Phyllobates terribilis. The sequence continues at coordinate 593,836,486 of NW_027362765.1, read as the reverse complement.
GCCCCCCATTCATCTGAATGTGGTCTGGGTTCGGGTACCGGTCTAGTACCCAAATTTAACTTTTTTAAATGTTCGGTCGAACCCGCCCGACCCGAACATCCACTGTTCGCCCATCACTAGTTAATGGTGCGTCAACGTGGGCATGATATTCAGCAAATTTTCCTTTTGGCTTATCACAAATTTTCCTTTTTGCGTATCACCACGTAGCATTGTTGACAACAGTTTACAAAGTCTTATCCACAAACGGCAGAGAATATTTTCAGCATAAATTGAGCGACACTTCACACTGAACATCTGTAGTTTGTCAATTTAATCATTGAAGAATGAAATATGTGGTAAATCTGAAATATTTCGTCTGTAAGTTTACTGCGGAATTGCATTTAGAAAAATGTATACATATTACAGTAACAGCAAATCAAATCTCATCCATGTATTGCGGACATGCATGGATAGAGGGAGAAGAACTTACCGATGGCCGTGGGTTTTTCAGCTTTTTGTCGTCTTTTTGGACATTCTGTAAATTCTTTTTGCGACATCTTTGGCCTCCAGAATTTTTTTTACTAGTATTGTATAATCTAAGCAGCAGCTTCCAAGTGGAAGACGCCTGAAGAATGGGTCTGGTCACTTATTTTAACTGCTTCGAATCTTTGAAAACCTGAAGAGGATAAATTAAGCTCAAAATGCTAAACACATGATGAGTTGTTTTTGAAGCAGCAATTCCAAGAATTGTTTTACTCGCTAAACCTGTCTAAATATGTTTGTTGTGTAATGTAAATGCAATAAAATACTAACCAATCTTCCCTGGTTTACAGCGCTGCTCCAGTTCTCCAGACTGCAATTTCGATTACACTGGAGTTTATGTGTAAACTGGAAGTCGCTTTTACAGAGTAAACCTTTGGATGACAGTCCATATTCATACACTGTAAAAGTGACTTCCTGCTCACACATAAACCCCAGAGTGATCCGAAGACTTTTATTTTTAGTTATGTGAGTGAGAAGAGAACCCGGAGTAGTGCTGGAAATCACAGAAGACAGAGATAGGTAAGTATTTTTTTGCACTTACACTTCACAATATGTAATTGCAGCCTCAGGCTAAATTCACATGCTGCAGATTTTGGTACAGAAATTTTTACAGGTATGTCATTCATTTAAAACAACACCATTCAAATGAATAACAATTTTAACTCACAAAAATGTTTGCAACAAAATCTTTTAATCTCCAGTATGTGAATCTTTCCTTAAAGCAGATTTTGAAACAGAAATTTTACTTGTAATACTCAATGTGTGAATGGGTTTAAACATTGCACCTTCAAGGTATTTTTTTTTGTCACAGCTTTCTGAAATATTGTAAAATCCACACTTTAAGGAAATTGTCGGCGTAATGTATGATCCAACTCTAGCAGAATTTCTGGCCACTGATACCATTCATTTGTTAGACTTCCTGGACCAATTACGGTATGTGCGCACAATGTTTTTTCTGCGGCAGATTCAACCTGAGAAACTCTCAGAACAAACATAAAAGAATGAACATATGCATTTCTATGTAAAAAAAGATATGCTGTTCATATCTTCAGGCTTTTGAACCAAGCAGTTAAAAGAAGAGAGCAGATTATTCTTCAGGTGATTTCTGCTCTTAAGACACTTCATGCTGTATAATACAAGTCAATGGTTAAGCACGAAAGATGCCGGGAAGACACCTAGCCACCTTTTTTAATGTTTTGCAGCTGTTTTTGCTTGAAGCTTGCGGTTTCTTCAATGTTCATTGAAGTTATAACAACGCCCAGAAAACATCAGTAAATATACACCACAAAAAAGCTGGAAAAACACTCAAAACAACAGCCAAATCATCACCAACCTCAAAAAGTCATCACAATAACATACCCTTAGGGTGAGACCAGATGTTCAGTTGACTGTGCATATTTTGGGCTAAAATTATGGACATTGGTCTTTATAGGTGGGTAGAGTTTCTGCACCACAGCCGACTGTTAGCTTCTATTGAGTGGTATAGAAAACAAAATATGGACTGGGTTCACATACTGTGCCCATGTTTTTTTTGGAATTGATCCAATGCCTTTGGAAGTTATTGGGAAGTTTTACTGCTATTATTCTGTAAAATTGCATTGACTGCAAAGGGTTTGGAAATCAGTCAAAGAGTAAAAGTCTTGCACTATGAACTCCCAGTTACTATAATTGCTTGCCGTTAATTGATTTGGTATTAATGGTCCCTTAATTTTGTGAAAATAGATGTCAAACCTGTTTTAGATTCTAAGAATTATAAATTTTGTCTACTATTTCTAATTCAAGGTCCACAGGGTCTTAAAGGAGAAAAAGGTTCACTGGGACCTTCAGGGGCTACTGGTGCCGTTGGAGTTGCTGGTGCTAAAGGTGCTATAGGTGTAACTGGAGCAACTGGAACTCCAGGCATTAAAGGAGCTGCTGGTGCCAAAGGAGACAAAGGTGACCTAGGTAATTTACCAAATGCTTGTGTTATATTCATTATAGAAAACCTTCCTCTGTGTGTTTGTACAATGTATGGTCAATGTAGTGTCTGCAATCTGAATAATGAGAATGTAGTGAGTTTACCTGTAGATACAGCAAATCACAGAAGTTAGGCTGAGTTGTCAAATATGGCTATACTATGTTTTGCTATATATGGTTGATTTGTCTCTGTGTGTTAAACTTTGCTTAACAATTTTAATTCAATGTCCTCAAGGATTAAAAGGAGACAGAGGTGCAGCAGGGGAAAAAGGCGCCCCAGGTATTCCAGGAACTAAAGGTGCTATTGGACCTCAGGGAACAGGAGCAACTGGTGCAAAGGGGGACAAAGGGGACGGAGGTACAAAAAGAAATTCTAAGTATATGCAATATATTCAGATCTCTTTTGTTATTTTGTAAAAAAAAAATAGTTAAGACTGTGACCTAATTGAATTTAACCTTATTATAAACATTTGTTTATAATTGAAGGGGAAATATTTCTCAGAATAAATATAATTTATGGACAACCTAAGATATGAGTCCTCAAGGCTGTATTAAGGATCTGAACACTGTATCATTACTTTTAGGTCCATGCCTTTGATATGGAGGCATACAGTCTCACACTATGGGGTATTTTTAACATGCTGTCTAATATATAGGGTATGGTCACACAGGACATATCCACTTTGATTTTCCCAGTGGCAAAAAACATTGCAGATTTGGTAGAGTGTAATGTGCAGCATGAACTGACATGCTGCTGATTTCAAATCCACTTCGTCGTAAATTTATGCTTCTTATTTTCTCCCCAGCTTGTGAATTCATTTTTATGTAATACGCACCAGACTTTCCACCTGGACAGTTCAGAAAATCAACCATGTATGCAATTTATGTGGACATTTACAGAGAAAGCATACATTTTAGAGTCTAATTGAGTCTAACTTTGTTGTGGTGCATGCTGAATTATTAATTTAGTACATCATGAATTTTGATCTAATTTTACAACAACTTTGGGTTGGCTTACATTGTACCAAGAAGGTGACTTGAAATTTTGCGTCAAATATGGTGCACATTGTCACATTGTCCCCTTAAGTCAAGCTCTCTTGTTGCGCTAGAATAGAAAAACAGGTGAGCTAGGTACTGTTATTGGATTATTCTTTTGACACATTTAATTTTTAAATATGTTAAAAAGGTAATAGTCTTTACTTCATACAATCCTACTATTCCAGCAAAGTTGTACAAGCAGTCAGAACAACATCTCTTTAGTGTCGCATATAGCAGAACACGGCCTATAGACTGTCAGTGATGTCAGAATTGCCATCAGCTTTTACTGTACCTATGAGTCAGAACTTGTAGAGACAATTATTTCAAAAAATTGTAATATTCATATATATTTTTTATTTATTTTTGTTTTCTCTTCCTTAAAGGTTTACAAGGAATTAAGGGAGATAAAGGATCAGTTGGCGCAACAGGGTCAGCAGGCGCTCCTGGAGCTGCAGGTGCTAAAGGAGCTACAGGGGCAACAGGACCACAAGGGATTCAAGGGGTTAAAGGAGCTGCTGGTGCTAAAGGAGATAAGGGAGATCCAGGTGTGTTGTACTGCAGATACATTTTTGTCAAGTAACATTATAACAAAATAAGAAACATTTGTAGAACCATTGTAGATCAAATATGACTATTATACTACCATTCTGCTCATGTGAAGTCTGACAAAGTCTTACACCTAACTAGCTGCCCTACTGAATTTGACGTAGACCTGACAGAGCTATGATTCTGTCAGTGTTCTTCTTTCCCACTCCCTTCTCTTAGTGTTAGAAGTAATAGCAGGCATGGAAAGGAGGCTGAACACTTGAGTTTAGAATGGGAAGTTACTGGGTTGAGCGTATACTACAAGTTGTTGATAAGGAGAATGGCATAATGGGATTTGAATCACATAGGCTGTGTATTAGTGTACAGGGAGAGGAAAATACCCATGGCAGAACTGCAGAGTAGATGTAAGAACACACTCAGCATCAATGTCTGTCAGCAAAGGTAGAAGACATCCATCCTGGATTGTAGATTGAGAAGTCAGTACAAAAATGAAGCTAGGCTACTTCATGTGAACTACTAAAGACATACGCAATCTCAATCTACAGGACTTATGTTCAGCATCTTTTATGGAGGGGACATTCCCATTTGTGAATATTTGAAGCTAGTAGCCTTCTGCAAACTACATTTCAAAGCGTGTGAACTTGACTGAAGGAATAATGATTACAGCCTTAAACTTAGTGCAACTTATTTTAACTAATTTCCCTTGTAGTACTCACTACAGAGGTAATCTATTGTGGCCATACAAATAAATTATATTAACTAAATAATTAGTAACATTAATCTAACAGTTTACATTTCTTATTCTAGGGCCACAAGGACTCAAGGGTAATGATGGTTCTGCCGGAGCTAAAGGTTCAACTGGTGTTCCTGGAGCAGCAGGTGCAAAAGGAGAAAGAGGGTTAACAGGCCCACCTGGAACTGCAGGGGCAATGGGAACTGCTGGTGTAATAGGAGATAAAGGAAATCCAGGTACAATAAATTATTTTGACTAACTCACCAAACAATTAATGAATTGGGCCCTTAGAGTCTCCTATTCAGATACCACCACGTCTCACTCCATCTCTATTTCTGTTTCTTGATACCCTGTCCTAAGGCTCCTATTCTACTCCTCTGTGCTTTTGACCTTGTTTATTTTTTGTACTATCTGTAACACGATGACACACAAATTTACCAATCTGATTCAGATGTCACCTGTCTGCCAGCAGAATTGCAGAGTGTCTACCAGATATTTCTTCTTTGTTCAAAGCCTGCTTTCTAGAACTCAGCTTAGAGAAAACTGAATTGATCCTTTCCATAATCTCACTCAAACACATCATCAGACCTATCAATCCTGTTAAAAGATCTATTCAAAGAATAACCTTTGACTCTGCCCTGTCTTTCAGACCCTGCACACTCAAACAGTAATTAGTTTCTGCCAACTCCAACTCAAAGAGATTTCTTGAATATAGTCTTTTCTTAGCTACACACAGACAAAAATGTTAGTGGATTATGTCATTAATTCCCTCATACATTAACTGCAACATTCTTCTCTGTGGCTATACATTGTGTTCAGAGGGCACCACCTATATATCAACAGGGGATCAGCTGCTACCTATCAATTATAATATCAGGGCAAAAAAGGGAGAAAAAGGAGATATGTAGAAAATAGTGATCACCTCACATAATTTTTATTTAAGAAAAACAAGAACATGCTACAGAAAAGTTGAAAAGCATTTAAAAAGCACAAAATTGGCTATAGTGCAACAACTACCAACCTAGTCTATGTAAGAACCAGGTGTACCTATCCTGTGATTCCCAATCAGCTATCTCTTAGTATACATACATGATATGTCAGTAAATTGTAACACCATAAAGTGCACTAGATTTATACAACGTGCATAGTGCAATTATCACCCCATACATATTGATCTCAACACATGGACATGTGTGGGTATAATAAGAATAGTCCTACAGAAACAATGTATATAGATTAGACCCGTCTGCACAAAACTTGCTGTAAATAAATTATAATACAATAAAGTGCAATAGATTCATCTTAAAGTGCAATACGCGAGTATCATTATATATGCATCATTTTTGGTGTCAGTACAAAAACTATACTCATTTCATATGGTGTAGTTTCTAGGTAAGCATAATATATCAGCACGACCAATGTGTTTTGAGAAAGATATCATATTAGAATGCCATGGAAGGTGACACACAGATAGGATTATTCCCCCACACGTATCGCCGCTAGCAATGCGGCTTCATCAGGGGTAGGTTCAGCCAAGGATAGGTACACCTGGTTCTTACATAGACTAGGTAGGTTGTTGTTGTACTATTGCCAATTTTATGCTTTTTAAAAGCTTTTAAACTTTTCTGTAGCTACCCTCCCCTATTGTCTCTTTTTCTCTTACCTTCTCGATTGTGAGTTCTTGGTAGAAGGATGCTCTCTTCTCTTCTCTATGTATCACTTTGTCGCTGATCTAGCCATGTTTTTTAACTTTTTTGTCGAATGCTTACGTATTGTTATACATATGTTATCTATATTCTGAAAATCCTTTTTGTCCCTTATACAGTATTTTCTTATTTTCTCAAGGGGAATGCAGATTTTTTACCATAGTCTTTTACAGGATTATGTCAATTCTTGGGGCTGGTTCCATGCATTTGTTGACACCACATGCTGTTTTTTGTAATTAACATCCCTTGATAGCCACTCATATGTAAGGGAGTACAAACAGAAATATAACTTGTGGTTCCTAAACGCAAATGCAAAATATCTAATAAGGGCAATCTCCCAACGCACCATGAAACATTATGGACAAATAATCTAATCTGCTTTCTGGAGAATTATGGTATACTTGAAAGGGAAATGTAATTATTCAGGCAAAAAAGGGACAAAGAGATTTCAGTCCACAGTAGCTATGGAGGTATGGTGTCTACGTATCTGCTAAAGGGTCCACTAATGCCTATGAAGTACCATGGTGTGACTTCTATCTCTTCACACATTTTAGCTACACCTATGATTATATCATACCTCATGCCAGACCAGGTCTCACACATGCCAAATGTTACACTCTTTTTGCCATGATACAGTAAGTTTTGTGATGCAGATTTTAGATGAAAAGCTAATTTTTTTACACCTGACCTAGGTGCCAAAGTTGACAATGTAAGGTGCTTTAAAAATTACATTATCTGGCAAATAACTTTGTACAATTATAAAAACAATTGTATTTAGTGTATGTAATTCTTATTCAAATTCATATGTAATTTGCATTTATAGGCATTCAAGGCGTAAAGGGAGACAGAGGCCTACCAGGTCCTTCAGGGTTGGCTGGTGCTCCTGGTATTGCAGGGGCCAGAGGAGCAACGGGAGCTCCAGGTACTCCCGGTGCCAAAGGAGCAGCTGGTGCTAAAGGAGATCCAGGTAGGATTAGCTAGATTTTTGTCAATGACAGGAACTAATTATTTTTGCTATGTAGCCTATAAAATACCAAAAAAACATAGGTTCTCACAGTATAATTAAATCTATGTTGAATTCACACACTGCAGATTTTGTTGCAGACATTTAGGCAACCAAAAAACATTTTTATTCATCTGATTGGTAAGATTTCAGATGAATGGGATAGCTGCATATAACTTTCATAAAAATCCACAGCCTAAACTTCCAGCCTGAGGATGTTAACCCTTTTCCATTTATCAAAGTGCCTTAAAGGGAATCTAGAATCTGTTAGCAAGTTTTTGCTATGCAATAGAATGAGGAATCTGGTGATTCAAAATCCGTGCTCCCAAGTATGCAAAGTACGATCATAGGCAGAGATGTAGCATAGTTGCAGTTTATTGTATACAAACCTCTTAATCAATACAAAATGACAGTAAGCTACTGTGGTTTTGTCCTGATGAAGAGGTTTGTAAACCATGAAATGCATAGATACAATAAACTGCAACTATGCTACATCTCTGCCTATGATCGTACTTTGGATACTTGGCAGCGCGGATTTAAAATCACAAAATTCCCCATTCTATTTCATCAAACTCATTTGGTGATCCTGCTGCAGCCTTCACATCCTGTACAAAGGAGTTGTGACTGTCACAACCCCATCAGGTGAGCAGATTTCTTAACATTTTATACTCTTTTGCCACCAAATAAGACACTATTTTTGGCTTTGTGTCTCTCCAGTTTTTTCAATTTTTTACAGGTTTTTGTTATGTAATTCAAGAACAGCATGATGTAGAGGCTGAGACACTGATTCAAGCTGTGTGTCATTTGCTGGTGTATATACTGTCCTTTTGATAAAATCCCTGTTTTTCTCTGCAGCAGATCTACCAGTTCTTTGAATGTTCAGCTCTGTATAACCCTGCCCACATCAATGATTAAGTTGACTAGGAGGCACATGACATCTGGTCCTCTAGTGATAATCTCCTGTTGATTAAATTGATTGTACGGAAACAGCAACACAGAACGTATTAAATGACACATCCCTGGAATCAAGCTCTCTGCCTCTACATCATGCTGCTCTAAGATAATATAGCAAAAACTTATTGACAGATTTTCTTAAAGGGAATGTGTCATCCCCCTGGGCGATATCAGACCTTTACTATGGGCATACAGGTTATAGAAAAGTAAATCTATACTTACCTGTATGGCCCATAGTGGAAGTCTGATTGCAGAGAAATCTGGTTTTAGAAAGTCTGTTTACAGAGGCTTGGCATCCGGGGGACACCAAGCAAACCCCTCCAATCTGCTTACTATTCCCCTAAATCGCCGCCTCTGTGCTAAATTACCATATTAACCCCCTCCCACTTGCTGACGTTCAGGTCTCAGATCTTGAGCCTATGCTATACCCATGCTGTAAATGTATGGTACTTCTGGTTGGGGTCCACCCGCTAGTAATGTACATGAACATTGAAGAGAGGGAAGAGGTAAACATAACTGAAAGACACATTTGTATAATCAACAAGAAAAGGTATAGATTAAAACACATTCAAAACTGTTTTATGTTGATTTCTTGCAACTCTTTCATTTCAGATGCCACTCTCTCAACAAAAATTGTAAACTTAGAAAACAAAATAGCTGCTCTAGAGAAAAATGTTATTTCTCTCAAAAAAGGTAAATATTTTTCTAACTTGATTATTCTAAAATGTGTTTTCAATAATAGTACAAGAATGTCCAGCAAAGCTGAATACAATGTTTCAAGAGGGATGGAAACAAGTTCCCGCCAGACACCATTCATAACACTTATCTTCACAGAAATGTTTACACAAGAAGATCTGCTAATCATTTTCCTGACGAATGAGCGTTGTGCCTCTTTATACATTCTGTTTTCCAGGAACATTCCTCACAATGATTTTGTAGTGTAAATGTATTAGGGTTCGCTCACACAAGAGAATCACGATGATCATTCTAATCACACTCTGCAAAAACTGTGTCAGAGTTTGATCCGAGTGTCATCTGATTCTCTCACATGAAAGAATCACATCACAGGTGTGGAGAAGATGGAGAACTTAATTTCTTCATCTTCGCCATTGTCCCTATGAGCATTGTAAGGCAGCGCTAGTCATCATGCTGGGGGACACTCGCTTCACCGGGTCAATTAAAGCACACCAGGCAACACCTTTCCGGTATTTCACAATCCAGCAGTTTATTATTTATCATAAACCGCTCATAACCGAGTCCATCTCAGTGGCTCGCCGACATATTACACATATAATGTCCAAGAGCCTTTCCAGTGACAGATATGTCCACTTGGCTCCAGATACAGCCTTCAGCAAGGTAACAATATAAATGTCCACATCAATCAGTGTTTTTACCTTTGCCGGGTTTTAGCTGCTTCAGGTTTGTTCTGCCACAGCTGTGGCTTTACGGCTTCCCAGATGGGGGTCTCCAGCCCTCGTACCTTCAAAGGCTACTGGTATGTTTTCACACATAACATCCAGCCTCTGCCTTCCAGGACTCTTGTCTTTCAAGCCTCTTGCCCTCCAAGGCTACTGGCATCTCTTACACATAAGGATCCAGCCTCTGTCTTTCAGGCTTTACCAGGCTTCACTAGGCCTCACTAGGCCTCACACTCTAATGGTGTCCCACACACGGGGAACAGGCCTCACGCCTTTCACACTGTCTCAAAACTACGAGGGTTTATATATCCTCCAGTGCACACACAGGACCTGTGCTGATGTCACAGTCATGTGATCAGACCTTCTGTGTGCACAGGACCTGTGCTGATGTCACAGTCATGCGATCAGTCACCTGAGGGGGAGGTACATGGTCAGCCAAAACACACCCTGAACCATTACAGTAATGTCGCAAGCCGCTGCATTACAGCATACATCGGACTACACTCGGAACCAAGCAGCTGGTTGCTGAGTGAAAATTGGAAATCTGTCTTGTAGTGCCCATCCATTATGCCTCGTTCGTGCTTCTGGAGACATGCACCCAAAAATTAAGTGGGCTCTCATCGCTACAAAAATGCCAAACAATGTAGACGCTAAATGTGGTTTAGGCACACTGGGGCTCAGATGGAAAGGGGACATTTGGATTTGGGAGCTCAGAATTTGGCTTGTGTTTTGTGGGACAAGATGACATTTTCAGCTATAACATTTTTGTTTACATTCATTTTTTTGATCGTGATTTTTTTCCACTTTTTAGTTTTTTGCAAAGATTTTTTTTTACAGTGTTTAGTGAAGGGGTTAACTAGTGAGATAATTTTATAGGCCAGGTTGTTCTGGATATGGCGATACCAAACATGTGTACTTTTTGGTTTATTTTTGTTTATACATAAATATACGTATTTATTGTTATAATTATTTTGTTCTTTATTTTTGGATTTTTCTTAAATATTTTTATAATTTCTAAAAAAAAAAATTAAGTTTTCTCTTAGTTTCTCTATGGAATTTTTACTTGTATTACTCTGATCACTGTATATATGTATATAATGCATTGCATTGCACCAGGATTGGAATGCATTTCACCTGTCACCTGTTACACTGACAGATTGCCTTTTAGACCATGCAGCTGGCATGGTCTAAATAGGTTACCGTCACTGGCAGACCCACAGGTTGTCATTTGACCTTGGGCTGCCATGACAATGATCAGCAGCCCGCTGGGGTGCCAATTGGATGGGAGTGAACCCCCTCCCTCTTCCTGCCTTTAAATGCTGCGATAACTATTGATTGCAGTCCTCTGCAGTTCCAATGATGGGCAGTGCGCCTTTCTGAAGCTGGGAAGCTTACACCCGGCTTCAGAGGCTCAATGATGTGAGTGCACAGAAACGCTCGCATGTGTGAGATTTATATAGCGCTGGCGATGACGCCGACTGTTATAAGCCATGTTATTATGCCCACAGGGGTGTGATAGCATGCTAAGTGGCTGACTAGTCTGGGGAAACTAATGTCCCATTGACTAGTCAAATGGTTCATTTACATATCATAAACGAACTTTAGAAACACTTTTTCTAAAGATCTGTTTATGTGTCCAATGTAATAAAGGGACTGGCAGGGTATTTAGAATGGTAAACACAACTGCTGGTGGTTCTGGGAGGACGGGGCACCTGACAAGTTTACTTTAACCCCTTTACGACATAGGGCATATTAGTACGTATCTGTGCCCTGGGACTTATGGACCAGATACGTATTTATACGCCGTGGCGATTTCGCCCGCACACGGGCTATGCGGGCGCGATCGCCGCCGGGTGTCAGCTGATTGCGACAGCTGACACCCGGTGCTATGTGAAGGGAGCGGTCCCGCACCGCTCCCGGCACATTAACCCCCGCAATGTTGCGATCGAAGTCGATCGCAGCATTGCGGTGGCAAGGGGAGGTGATCACCGATACTCAACTCCTCTTCTGGCCTCCAGCACGGTCTGCCGCGGCTTCCAGGATGTTGCCATGACGACCCGATGTCGTCATGACAACATCCGGATCACCAGACAGCAGGAAGATTTTTTGGACATGCGCAGTGCATCTCCAAACTATCTTCTCCCTGTCCAGCGCTGACAGCCTGCATGGCACAGGGATGGTGCTGCATTCCTGTGCCATGCAGGCGATCAGAGAAAAAAAAGTGAAAGTCCCATAGTTTGACAAAGTAAAAAAGTGTAAAAAGTGTGATAAAGTGAAAAAAAAAAAAAAATGGTAAAAATATTAAAAAAAAATAAAAAAATAATCCACCAAAGCTAAAAATATAATGTACCCATCAATAAATATTATTGTAAAAAAAACACAAAAAAAACAATAAAAGTACACATATTTGGTATCGCCGTGTCCGGAACGACCTGACCTATAAAACTGTCCCACTAATTAACCCCTTCAGTGAACACGGTAAAAAAATATAAATAAAAAACGAAGCAAAAACACAATGCTTTATCACCATACCGCCAAACAAAAAATTGAATAACACGTGATAAAAAAGACAAACATAAATAAAAATGGTACCGCTGAAAACGTCATCTCGTCCCGCAAAAAACAAGCCACCATACAGCTCCATCAGCCAAAAAATAAAAAAGTTATAGCTCTCAGAATAAAGTGATGCTAAAAAATAATTTTTTCTATAAAATTGCTTTTATTATGTAAAAGTGCAAAACATAGAAAAACTATATAAATGTGGTACCGCTGTAAACGTACTGACCCAAAGAATAAAGCTGCCTTATCAATTTTACCACACGCGGAACAGCATAAAAAAAAAAAAAAAAAAACAATTCCTGAATTGTTGGTTTTTGTTTATTCTGCCTCCCAAAAATCGGAATAGAAAGCGATAAAAAAAGTCACGTGCCTGAAAATGGCACCAATAACAACGTCAACTCATCCCGCAAAAAACAAACCATCACATGACTGTCTGCCAAAATCTGGAAAAATTATAGCTCTCAAAATATGGCGATGCAAAAACTAGATTTTACAAAAAATGCGGCTTTTAGTGTGTGACAGCTGTCAATCATACAAACCCCATATGATTCTGGTATCGCTGTAGTCGCACCGACCCGAAGAATAAGGTCGTCTAATCACTTATACCGCACGTGGAACGGCGTAAAAAATTAACTCTCGGGTTAGGTTTGTGCTAGGTTTAGGGTTGGGCTAGGGTTAGGGCTAGGTTTGGGGCTAGGGTTCTGATGGGGCTGGGATTTTTTTCAAAAGTAAGAAAAAAAGATGACGATATGGTGACTAGTGTTGAGCGCAAGTGCTCGCTACTTGAGTTTGCATCGGGTGCTCTGGTATGCATTGAGTATCGTGGTTATTTGAGTGACATGCTCGAGTCTCCGCCCCATATGCTTCGCGGCCAAAAAATCTTTGCGGGGATTGCCTGCCATGCACGAGCGATCCCCGCATGTTTTGTTTTGGGTGTCTAATAACCGTGAAACATGCGGGGCAGGGACTCGAGCATGTCACTCGAGCACACGCAGTAAATGACGCATACCTGAGTACCCGATGCAAACTCAAGTAGCAAGCACTTGCGCTCAAGACTAATGACAACTTATTCAATATGATGACCTAATGTTATCAAATTCTGTGTCGTACCTCTGGGATCAAAATGTTCACTATACCCCTTAATAAAATCCTTGAGGGGTATAGTTTCCAAAATGGGGTCACTTGTGGGGGAGCTCCACTGTTTAGGCACATCAGGGGCTCTCCAAACACAACATGGTGTCCGCTAACAATTTGAGCCGATTTTCCATTCAATTTGTTAGCGGACACCATGTTGCATTTGGAGAGCCCCTGTGTGCCTAAACATTGGAGCTCCCCCACAAGTTACCTCATTTTGGAAACTAGACCCCCCAAGGCACCTATCTAGATGCATAGTGAGCACTTGGAACCCACAGGTGCTTCACAAATTGATTTGTAAAAATGAAAAAGTGGAAAAAAAAATACTTTTTCATTTTTACGAATCAATTTGTGAAGCACCTAGGGGTGCCAAGTGCTCACTATGCATCTAGATAGGTGCCTTGGGTGGTCTAGTTTCCAAAATGGGGTCACTTGTGGGGGAGCTCCAATGTTTAGGCACACAGGAGCTCTCCAAACGCAACATGGCGTCCGCTAATTATTCAAGCAAATTTTACAATCAAAAAGTCAAATGGCGCTCCATCCCTTCCGAGCCCTACCGTGCGCCCAAACAGTGGTTTTTCCCCACATATGGGGTATATGCGTGCCCAGGGGAAATTGCACAACAAATTTTGGGGTCCATTTTTTCTTGTTACCCCTGTGAAAATAAAAAAAATTGGGTCTAAAGTAACATTTTTGTGAAAAAAGTTAAATGTTCATTTTTTTCTTCCACATTCCAAAAATTCCTGTGAAGCACCTAAAGAGTTAATAAAGTTCTTGAATGTGGTTTTGAGCACCTTGAGTGGTGCAGTTTTTAGAATGGTGTCAGTTTTGGGTATTTTCTGTCATAAAGACCTTTCAAAGTGACTTCAAATATGATGTGGTCCCTAAAAAAATGGTTTTGTAAATTTTGTTGGAAAAATGAGAAATCGCTTGTCAACTTCTAACCCTTATAGCTCCCTAACAAGAAAAAATTTTGGTTCCAAAATTGTGCTGATATAAAGTAGACATGTGGGAAATGTTATTTATTAAGGATTTTATGTGACATATCTCTCTGATTTAAGGGCATAAAAATTCGAATTTTGAAAATTGCAAAATTTTCAACATTTTCACCAAATTTCCATTTTTTTCACAAATAAACGCAAGTGATATCGAAGAAATGTTACCACAATCATGAAGTACAATATGTCACGAAAAAACAATCTCAGAATCAGGGGGATCCGTTGAAGTGTTCCAGAGTAATTACCTCATAAAGTGACAGTAGTCAGAATTGTAAAAATTGGCCTGGTCATTAACGTGCAAACCACCCTCAGGGGTAAAGGGGTTAAAGACTGAAAACACTGCAAAATGCAATGCAAATCAATGCCTGCCCAAAGCACTGTTTTCTGTATTCAGAACAGTTTTTTTATAACTACTGCAATTTTTTCCAACATACTTTAATTTAGGATTAGTATATGTGTTTTCCTTCCTCAACATTTTCAAGTACTTCATTTTCCAATGAATGAGAACACTCTTGTCGACATTCACAGGCGATAACCTGGTACATAGCTTGTCCTTCTCTAGTCTGATCAGTAGATACTGTACAATTGTATCCAGTCCAAGAAATGCTCTGTGAGCTAAGTACTCCAGTAGCTGTATAAATCCTTCTGCTAATGTTGCTAAGGTCTTAAAAGATCAAGGGCTCAAGCCCCATGTCTTCGCACTTTTACTGCAAATAAGGCAGCAGCCTTAGATACAGCATCTTAACCCTATGTAGGGTAGTGTACCTCTAATCATAATGTTTCAGTTACTAGTTCTGCATAATGAAAATTCTATGTACAGTATAGTTAAAGGTGAATCTGTCATCATGAATATGCTGTCCAATCTGCAGGCACCATGTTATAGTGCAGGATGACCTGAGCAGATTGATATATAGTTTTGTAAGAAAACGTTCAATATAGCCTGTGATTTAGTCATTTAATCCTCTGCTCTTTCTGGGATGTTCGATGTAGTGGGTGGTCCTTGAATGGATTGACAGCTATCACTGTGTCACACTTATACAAAGGAAGTTGTCAGTAACTAATAGGACCACCAACTGGGCCAAAAATCACCGATACAGCAGAGGGTTAAATGAATATTATCAAGTTATAGTGAATATTTTATTGTAAACTATGTATCAATCTACTCCACTTCCGCTCATCTATTACATGGTGTTTGCAGATTGGGCTGAATTTTCATGGTGACAGGTTCTATGTAAAGTAAATGATTCGCTTGTGACATCTTTTTTAATTGTAGCATTCACTTTCCATTTCTTCTGTATCTCTTCACATAAACTCCCCATCCTGCTATTACCCCCATTATCCCTTCCAGTGTACTGCTCATGGTAGTAATGTCCCAATTTGTGACCTACAGATTCTTAATTCTTTTACACAGTAATACCCCCCCCCCCCCTTTGTGCACAAAATAGAGAAATCAGTTAACTTGACCCCCAAAAAATGTTTTCAGGTTCATATAGATCTAGTACATCAAGCCAAGGATCCAGGGCAATTCCTAGTGCCTTCACCGTTCTCTGCTGTAGATCGGTCTCAAGTTCAGTCCAGCTAAAAGTGGAAATATACTGTATGTCTGGCTTGCATCTTCCATGTGTATATAAGAGTATTTTTATTTATTGACCACAAACTAATATCTGTTGAGAAAATAATACTAAGTTTTTTAGAAAGTTGAATATCTTTATTTCTGCAGAGGTTTATTTACATCCAACCTGGCCACTGCTTTAAGTCTTAATTTGTCTTGAAACTAAAATAATAACCCAGTTTTCTGCAGCCCCATATGCTTGTATACAACTGACATGAAAATAGAATTGCAAATAAACTGAACATAAGGGTTGCTCTGCTTTATTGTTCTTATGTAACGTGTTACAAAACATATACAGGAAACTCAAACTTCCCTTCTTTCACAGTGTGCTATTTCCAAAGTGGAGTTGTGACATCTGGAAACAAAATATATGTCACAAATGGAAAGGAAGGTAATTACGAAACAGCTAAAGATACCTGTAAAGGAGCCCAAGGAACGATGCCCACGCCACTCAACAGTGCTGAAAATGCTGCCATATTACAGATTGTCAAGGCTAAAAACAGAAGAATTTTTCTTGGCATGAATGACCAAAAAGAAGAAGGCAATTATATATATTCTAATGGCAACCGACTTTCCTACAAAAACTGGAATGCCAACGAACCTAATGGGGGCCAAAAGGAAAATTGTGTGGAAATGATTGAACAAGGACAATGGAATGATCAACCTTGCGATGCTAAGAACTTGATTGTGTGTGAATTTTAAAAAGGCTAGTTTGAGGAATGAATTATTGATTGCCAGATTTGTGGAAGACAGTGAAAGCTATACTATTGATTGTAATAGACGTACTACCAGTAAATGCATAGGGAAATGGAAATGAGGTGAGGACAAAGAGGAAAGTTGGGTATATGCCTGGGTTTTGTATCCTGTTTTAAAGGTTCTTTTTTTGTAATTGCGTAAGAAATTCAAAAGGATGCAAACATGTGGTGGAAACGGAGCCTGAGCCATTCAGGTACATTTCCCATATGCCAGTGACTTCACAATGTAAGACTTGACCCATATACTGCATGCAATATTCCAAGTTAAGGGGGCTTAAAAAATTTATGGTCATGCACCCTATTAGAAAAATGTCAGTTATATAGGGGAATCCTTTGTTCTGAATCCTCGTCATCATCCACTTTGGAAGATCCATTTGGTTCTGTCTTACACAGACAACCCATTCATTTGAATGGGCAGTATGTAGTGCTTTACTTCCCTTCTGGCAGGTCAGTTCACTGTCAGTAGACCCTTCTAAGAAGTTAAAATTGGCTAAAGCGGAGATCTTATTTTCAAAGAATATACTAAAATCTATTTCTACTTTAGTAAACAACCCTTTACTTCCTCACATCAAAAGAATGTGTGTTAGTAAATACTTGCATTTCTGAAGTATTTTAGAATGCTGCATTTTCCAATTCACATTAGATGGCTTGGCCAATCATTCAAGTTGGCTTTCCTACACATACTTCAGGTGGAAGCGTTCCTACTGTACAGTATGTTCTCTATGAGTATCCATCGACAGACGGGTCTGGATGCGGCTTATCAGCTGGAGTCAATAAGATTGTAAGTGTGAAATCAGACACGCCAGAGTCATATTTTCCCCTACAGAAAGACTGTCGGCCTAACCCATCAATATCAGCGGGTTTGACTGGTATTGGTCTAATATGTATAGTGGGGCTGTAGACTAGACTGTCTTAAAATATGCCAGATTTATCAAAGTGAATCATGCTGTCTGATAAATGTGGCATATTTTAAGTTTGACTAGTTTAAGTTTACAGAATTTATTAGTTGGATTACTTTGGCTCAAATTGTGGCCACCAGAGTTATTATCTTAGATTCTGGTGCCAAATTACAGTAGAGTTGACAGTCTCCTGATGTGCCCACTAGTGATGCGTGAACGTGCTCGGATAAGTGATTATCAGAGCACGCTCGAGTCCTAACCGAGTATCTTCGGAGTGCTTGGAAAACATGTTTGCGTCGCCGCGACTGCATGATTCACGGCTGTTTGACAGAAGCGAGACATGCAGAGATTGCCTGACAAACAGGCATTCCCTGCATGTGTTGCGACTGTCTAACAGACCCGAAACGTGCAACCGCGGCGATGCATACATGTTTTCAGAGCACGCCGAAGATACTCGGTTAGGACTCGAGCGTGCTCTGATAACCCCTTATACGGGTACATTGGTGTATCACTAGTGCCCATCAATAATAGTGTGGACAAAATGTGTTGAAATTTACAATGACAAGGCTAACTAGAGACTAGTAATGATGTCAGCAATAGTTAGCTTTATTAAGTAACAATAAGTGTAAACAGATGTCACACAAGTATTCGAGAAATAGCAGCTTATCACAATATTGAAGCTGCTATAAGTTGTTTGATAGGAGATTGAATGTAATATTAGTAATACTCTCCGATGACACATAGAAAGTGATGGTCACCCCAGTTCCTTAGTAAAAAGCAGCCAGCTGCAATTTTGAAGCTGCTATAAGTTGCTGGATAGGAGATTGTATTTAATGTGAGCAGCATTCTCTGAAGATACTGAGAAAGTCACATTGTGTGGTTACTAATTTATTGTTACACTAGTATCTATAGTATCCAGCGTTGATGATGAAATGAAGAGATTGTAACTTTCTTTTAGACAGGCTATATCCTAATCAGAACTGCAACATTACACTCTAAAGTCTGCTGGATAGATGGCTGCTAGCACTATGGAAATGTAAATAAATATATCTTAAGATTTGATAATAAAGGTTATATTTTATATTGAATATTCACTTTGTTCTTTGATATCAGCTTAGCTATGCAAGAAACTTTTGCTATAATTTGGCACATTTTTTTGGTGCACATTGTTGCTTTTTCTTCCACACTCTCTTGTCGGACAAGGTACAGAAAATGTCTAAGACAAATTATAAATATCAAGGAAGTCATAAAAGACTGTATTTTTGCAATATGTCAGCATTCTAATGTATTTGGATTGATAATTCTCTTTCGTTGCATTTATTTTCCATTTGTTATATGCTTGCAGAGTCAGACACTGTAAGAACTGAATGTGTTGTGGAGCGTTGCACTCACCTTTTACTTTGAAAAATATATAGTAATGATGAAACTTCTAGGTGAAAATATTTTAGTGCCATTTAAAGGGGTTGTCTCTGATGCCATAATCATTAGCTGTCAATATCAGATTGGTGGTAGTCTGAAGCGTGGCGCCTCCTGATCTGCTCCAGCAGTGTCCAGACGTAAAAGGTATATGTATATGGGTAGGAATGCAGCAGTCCTGTACAGGGTATAGTGACCACTTTCAAGTATTGCAACTCATTTGTTGTTCAAATGAACAGGACCTAAGCTGCCCTATCTGGGAATGGCCACAAACCTGTCGAATGGTCATCAGCTATTTAGTCCTGGACAACCTTTTTAAGTTAGAGAAAAGTGAGGTATAATGCTTAAAAGAAAGCAAGATTTCAGTGCAGATATTGTACCTTTTATAGTGTCTGTATGTATGTGTATTGTTTGACTGTTTGGGATGTTTTGATGCTCACTAAATGTTTTGTATTGCGGAGACAGACACTGCAATAATCTCTGTAGAAAATGGTGGAAATCTCTTTTTGTTAGAGGGGTCCCCCATCAATGTACTGATCACATGGTGTACCATTTTGCTATTAATTTTGCATCCAATAATGCCCTTGATAGCCAGGCAACAGTCAACTGGCATTTCTACACAGATAGCAGTCTCCCTTACATGCTAAGATCACACCTACAAGGAAGGAGAGATGTGGTCCACATGTGCAAGATTTCCCACATAGAAGAGATGACGTGGCCACTCCGGGGACATTGATCACGCACACTGTGTGGTTATGTGGCACCCCTGTGGGTACAGTCGCCACAGAGGTACTGCATCTCACCCATAGGTGTGGTATCTCACTCTCAGGTAAGGATAGAGTGCTGCCCAGGACCCACACACCTACATCCAACACTACACTGCTCCAGACCAGCTGGAAAGGCAAGATGTGTCGCTCTTCATGATGAGCCCTGATCCTGGTTGGAGTGGGGGGAACCAAAGTAGGGGGAACCATGTAGTGGGTGTGGGTGGAGGACGTAGATCAGGGGAGTACTTGTTAGAAGTAATATAAAAGAGGGAACCATCTTGAAAGAACAGTTCAGTCTGAGAGGAGAAGTAGAGGGAGCAGAAGCTCTGTAGGAGCTCTGCTCAGGAGGAGGAGGGCCTAGCCAGAGAGACCCAGGACAGACTGAGGAGAAGAGGAGAAGGAGAAAGGCTCCAGGAACGAAGAAGGGATCCCAGGGGTACGGTCAGTGCTGGAGGCCACCAGTACGCCCGAATCTACCAGGCGGTGGAGGGATCGGGTTGCAGAGATTACCGGCCCCTAACTAGTGAGAATTGCAATATTCAACTAGGTAACCGGAGGGTGCAGCATTTCAGGTGCTGCAGCCCAAAATCCACATCTAACTCACCAAAAAGGTGGCCATAGAGGACAAAGGGGACAGAGAAGACGTCGCCCGACAAGGTCCGCGGTCACTGGATTGGAACACTGGGTGTGAGGTGCAGGGAGACGGCCAAAAGGAGCACACAGAAGGGGGTCCCGTTATGTACTCTGGAGGTACCTGAGGGTTGGCTGAACCCCTGTCTGGTGAACGCAGCGCGACGTGGGAAGTCGTAGTCCGGACAGTATAACCCGAGGAACTTAACAACTGTGAGTAAACCCTGAGGACTGCACCCCACTGTCTCTGTGAAATCATTTCTGCGCCATCACCCCCTGCACTACACTGCACCACGAGCGCTACCTCAATATCAACAACATCTACACTGCCCTGGAGCTAAGCTCTATTTGTGGAGAGCTAAACCAACTTTGCTGCATTTACACCAGCTCCAGAGGACCTGTTCCGCAGCGGCGGCTCCCTTTAGCCGCATACCACAGGTGGCGTCACAAACTGTATATAAGAACTTTAAATTCCCTGTAAATAAATATTTCCTTCTATTGACCACCCTGGGTCACAGACCGGGTCACAGCCACTGTGACATCTCCCCTAGCAACGACCGGCCCGGCACCGAGTACCCCACGGCCCAGGGGGTGCGTCTCAGTGCACAGAGTGTCTGGGGATATTACATATGCTGAGGATTATATTAAACATTCATTTTTGCCATCATACTATGATCTGAACTATCAGATGTATTATTGGGATGCAGAATTAATTTTCTCAATGGAACTGTGGGTTTTTTTTTTGAATCTTTGGAGACCTGAAAGGTTCACTTTAATTTCCATGAATAGATACAGATGCCACTTAGGCATAACACAGTTACAGTACAATGAACTCTACAGACTGCAGGAATAATGTATGAAGGTGCTGCATTCCTCAGGGAAGAATTCATTTAGAATTTTCTAATAGATTTCCCTGTGCTGCCGGTGATTTGCAAACATTTATTTTACGTAAGTTAGTTGCACACTTTCTGATGTCAGGGCTGGATTACAGGAAGGTTATAGAAGGGTAGATCCAAAGGTGCCTCCACCACCCATCTGCTGTTCTCAACCCTTTTCAGACACTCCTGGTAAAAATCATGGCAGTCCAAAAAATTAGAAGCTAGTAGCTAGAAAAAGGCAATGGGCTTTAAGGCAAATTTGGACGAAACACAAGTCAGTTGTCCAAAGTCCGCTACATGTCACTGCTACATCACAGGGCAATACAAGTGAATGTGGTCGCATTGTGACCCTGATGGTACTGAATTACTTTGTAATTTTTGCGACTTGCTTGCTGCAGTAGCCTAAGGGTCCACATTCATTGTGTCACAGCCAAAGTCAATATATAGCCCCAGTCTAAATGCTATGGTCTATGATTTATACTCATTGCCAACTGGAGAAAAAGATAAACCCATGCCATACATCCCTGGCTTTGGATAATTTCGATTTAAACAATGGGACATTCTTGATAAAGGATCAAATGCAGAAGAAATGTGACTTCTACTGTGCATGAGAAGAAATTACATATTTTACTCTTGGTAGAGTGGTTCAAGCAGATAAAGCAGTGCATTAAAAGGGCTCACTATTTGTAGATAAACCATTATATAAGCTAAAAGAATAACCACAGTGTTTAATTACCATTACTGCTTTAGATTTCTAACTTAAATTAAAAATCAGTCTTCACATTAGTTTCCATAATATAAAAAGTCATAACTAGAGAAGAGCGATCCTCTCAAGGTTCGATTTGTTTCTGATCGGCGAACTTCCCGATGTTCTCCGAACAGTTCGTCAAACAGTTAGTTGAACATATCCGAATTCCATTACATTCAATGGGTGGCAAAACTAAATGCATACACATCACCTTCAAAGGGGCCCAAAAGCTGCCCAAACAGCTCAAATTAGGGGCAGACACCGGGAAAATTTTCAGCAATTGACCCACAGTACAAATTTTATGTGGCACAGCAGCAGTCAGCCATGGGCCATGCGTGCGGTATCCGGGTCTGAGCCTGCATTTACAGCTTTGAATTTAACTTCAAATTAAGACGAGGTGGGTGAGGGATCAGTGTAGGCCTGCTGTGCTGGGAGCCCTGATACCACATACAACAGCTCAAGCTACTTTTCTGCTCAGGCACACTCAGGTGGCACACATATCAGCTTTGTAGACTACTATTTCTAGAAAAATGTAAGGATAGTAAAACAAATAATTTACTGAAAGTGCTGGCCTGCCAGTCTAGGAGCCCTACTGCTGCAGGCAAACACATGAATGAGACCCAATTAGGAGTCTCCAAATTAAAAAAAATAGGGGCACTGACAAACCTTCCACTACAGCCAACCCACCAAATGTAGATCCAATTAGGAGTCTCCACATGTACAAAAATTAGGGCCAGACACCACCAAAGTGGAATCAATTTCACCAGAGTAGAACTAGTATAATGGGGACTGACACCCCTTCCACTACAGTCAACCCAGCAGATGGAGACCCAATCAGGAGTCTCCACATTTCTAAAAATTTGGGGCAGACACAACCAAAGTAGCATCAATTTCGCCAGAGTAGAACTAGTATAATGGGACACTGACACACATTCTACTAAAGTCAACCCACCAGATGGAGATCCAATCAGGAGACTCCACATTTTCAAAAATTAGGGCCAGACACCACCAAAGTGGCGTCAATTTCACTAGAGAAAAAATAGTAGAATGAGGACCGACACCTCTTCCACTACAGCTAACCCATCAAATGGAGACCCAATCAGGAGTCTCCTCATTTCCAAAACTTAGGGGCAGACACCACCAAAGTGGCATCAATTTCACCAGAGTAGAACTAGTATAATGGGGCACTGACATCTCTTCCACTACATCAAATCCACCAGATGGAGATCCAATCAGAAGTCTCCACATTTCCAAAAATTATTGTTAACATCAGCAGCAGCAACAGCAGACACAGAAGCCGCGAGAAAGATGTCACAGACTGCAATAATGCAAGATCAATGCAGCACACTAAAAACTACACCATTGCCTAGTCTGTACAGTCTGCGATTGGGGTAAAAAAAGTCCTTGGAGATCCATGACTTGTTCATCTTTATGAAATTTAGGCAGTCTACACTTTCAGGGGACAGCTTATCCGTCAGGACACGACCTGCAGCGCTGAAGACACGTTCTGAGAGATTGCTGGCTGCCAGGCATGATAAAACCTCCAAGGTGTGAAGGCGAACTCAGGCCACTCTTCCATTTTTGAAGACCAAAATGTAAAAGGGTCCAAACTCTCCCATATGGTATTGATATTGAGCTTGAGATACTGCCGCTTCATCCTCTCCAGTCGTTTACCACGTGTCAGACTTGTACTCTGTTGTGCCGGTGCATGAGTTTTTCTAAAAAATGTGTGAAAGGACTCAAAGAAATTGCTCCTGGCACTTACACTGCTGCTGCTGCTAATGTTT
This sequence comes from Phyllobates terribilis, assembly GCF_046119375.1. Taxonomy (NCBI): domain Eukaryota; kingdom Metazoa; phylum Chordata; class Amphibia; order Anura; family Dendrobatidae; genus Phyllobates; species Phyllobates terribilis. The sequence continues at coordinate 593,812,427 of NW_027362765.1, read as the reverse complement.
TTGCATTGACATATAGATGTTCCTAAGGTTGGAAGTCTAGAGCTGCGACGCACACTGTGTGCCTCACTGCTGTCTTGGGGAAAACCTCTCTTAAGGTTGTGTAAAAGCATATTTCGAAACTCCAGCATGCGTGGGTCCTTTCCAGGATGGGAAGCATCTGCCAAAATTTACTCTTGTAACGTGGATCTAACAGAGTGACAACCCAGTAGTCAGCACTATTTTAAATCCTAACTACATGGGTATCATGATGCAGATGCAAAAAGGCGCTCATGTGTCGGGCTCTTCCATGCATTCCAAGCCGATGGTGTGCTGGTGGCTGGGTAACACTGATGGTTGCTTCCTGTGTCCCCTCCAACCAACCACGAACAACAGAGAGTTGATGATTATCCTCTTCATCTCGTGACTGTTGCTCGCACATCAGCTCTTTTCCTCATCCTCCATTTGTTCCTAGGCTCCTTCACCTTCACTAACAGTTTGTCTGGTAACACCAGCCCCGTCGATCGCTGTAATACACCCTGCCTTGACACCCGCCTGTGTGACGACAGTGTGAAACTTAGAAACCTTGTTATCCCTTCTGCATCCTCCTCTGCTTCCTCCTCTCCCTCTGGGACCACCACCTCCTCCCGTAGGCTATTTAAAGTCTGACCAGAATAGTGATGCTGATGATGGCATCATCAGCGCTAACCATCTTAGTAGCCATTTCAAAACTGTGCAGAAGTGTGCAGAGGTCCTTAATCTGTACCCACTCCGCAAACGTAATTTCCACCACGTCTGTACTATGTTGGCCCAGGCCATACAACATGAGATATTGTGTCAGGGCTCGTCGCTGCTGCCACAGTCACTGCAACATGTGAGGAATGGAATTCCACCTTGTCAGCACATCGCATATCAACCATTTCACTGACATGGACAAAGATCTCTGTATCAGGGTGCAAATGGCGGAAGTGAGCACACAGCGACCGTGCTTTCTGCAGTAGCGCACCCAGGCTGGGATAGTGGCGGAGAAATTGCTTTACCCCCCGGTTGAGGACGTGAGCCATGTAAGGCACATGTGTAACGTTACCCCGGCACAGGGCCCCCACCAGGTTGGCACCATTATCGCACATTGCCTTCTCTGGCTCCAGGTTCAGTGGAGACAGTCATTGCTCTAATTCAGCCTGGATAGCTGTCCACAACTCTTGACCTGTATGACTGTGATCTACAAGGCATATTAATTTTAAGACTGCCTGATTGCGGTGAGCCCTGGCTACGCAGTATGGAGGTGGTAGGGATCACCTCTGCACTGTTGGAACGCATGTCTCATTAAGGTAGAGGTTGAGGGTGCAGGTAGAGGCCCTAGAGAAGGTGGAGGAGGCAGAAGCAGCGGAGTAAGTGTTACATACAGAGGTTTGTCCCGCAAGCCTCGGGGATTCCAAGAGTTTTGGAGCAGCCCCTTCCCCTGCCTGCCCCCACAGCCACCAGAGTCACCCAGTGCCTAGTCAGCGAGATGTAACGCCCCTGGCCATGCTTATGCAGCGCCCCGAGGGCTCGGTTGCTACAGGAGTATTGCACCTCACCCAGAGGTGTAATATTCCACTCCCAGGTAAGGATGGAGTGTGGACCAGGGCTCAGTTAGCTGCACACACACACACCCCTTCCGGGGGACAGCTCGACGGTGCTCCCAGCTGCGGGCACAACTGACCATGTCCCTGGCTGGAGTGGGGAGGGGGGAAGAGAACCCAGTGGTGTAGGAGCAGAAAGGGGACAGTTTCTGGAGCACAGGAAGGAGCTCATTGGGTGCAGGTCACCTGAGCTCAGGCACAGAGAAGCCGATAAAAGGTGGGAGCGATCTTAAGTCGGAGAGCAGAGCAGTAGTTGAGTCAGAGCAGAAGGGAGAGAGAGCTGACAGGAAGCAGCGGCTCAGGCTGAGCTCAGCTCCACGAGGCAGGCCTAGAGAAAAGGCCGGGGCCAGAGAGGAGAAGAGAAGAAGGAGAAGGAAGGAAGGAAAAGAGACAGAGGAGTGGAAGGGCTCCAGAAACAAGAAGGCAGAAGGGACCCTAAGAGTGCAGAACGGCCAGCAACCATTGCATACCCCATTATATCGGGTGGAAGGGTCAGGCTGTGGAAAGGTACCGGATCCCTAAGTTGGTGGAGGCGAATCTACCCTCAGCCAAGAACCGGAGGTTGTGACCATTTATTGGTGCGACCCCCTGCTAAACCTGCTAGGAAGGCACCATATAGGATAGCGGGAAGTGAAGGCCAACGCTTACCCGACACGGTCCGCGGTAGCCGGACAGAAGTCAGGACACTGGTGGGGCACGAGAGGCCAGAGAAAGGACAGAAAGGGGTCCTGTGACATACTCCTGAATTGCCTGGGGGTTGACCGAGCTCCTCACATGATGGACGCAGCAGGGCTCGGGCAGTCCTTGCTGACAGAAGTGACTTGGATAACAACTGTGAGTAAAAGACCCTGGACTGCATCATTGGACCCTGTGTGATTTCTGCTGCGCCTGAACCATCACCCCCAGCATCCACTTACACTGCCCTGAGGCTACACTCTTCCCGTGGGGAGTTATCCTACCCCTGTGCTGCACACCAACACCAGCCTCAGCGGTCTGCCTCGCAGCGGCGGTTATCTCTGACCGCAATCCACGGGTGGCGTAGTCGGACATTAACAAATCTATAAATAGACTGCCACAACATTGGTCTGACCGCCCTGAGCCACGGGACCGGGTTGCCACTACTACCCCCATCAGCACCGTACACCAGAAGGCCCGGTTCCGGGTACCCCACGGCCCAGGGGGCGAGTCACTTACTCATCCAGGTGTCTGTGGTGAAATGCACCCTGGCAGACATAGATTTAGTCAAGAAACGGGTAATGTTGTCTGTGACATGCTGATGTAACGCAGGCACAGCTTTCTTAGAGAAGCAATGGCGAATGGGCAACTGGTACTGGGGGACTGCGATGGCCATTAGCTTTCGGAAACCATCTGTATCAACCAGGCGTAAAGGCTGTATTTCTGTGGCCAACATATTGGAGATGGTGGAGTTCAACCTCTTAGCTTTGTCATGTGTAGGATGAAACAGTCTTTTTCATGATCACAACTGCGGGACCGAGGGCCGGCTGCAGTGCTGAGAGAGGGTGGAGTACAGTGAACCGGACAAACTGCTGGACCGTGAGTGAGGTTCAGGCGGAGATGTTACAGTGGATTGAGAAAGATGTGGTGTGCTTGATGAAGCAAAAACAGCAAGCATGTCTACTTCTGTTACAGCTGACGGGCTCTCACTCAGCCTGACTGGAGCGAGTAAACAGATGGTTTGTAAGGCCCACCGGTCCACATTTTATCAGAGTGAGATTGCCAGATTAATGCATGTTGATCGCACATTTGACAGTTCATGCATGTAGTAGTCAAATTATTGCAAATTTTCCCTGTCCTGAGTCTTTTTTTGCAAAGTTGGCAGATAACGTGAGTCAGCTCATTCTTTGCGGTCTCAAAAAAGGCCCAGGCTAGGCAACCCTTGCTGCCCCTGCGAGCTACAGACCCATGACCGTTACTGGCCACAGCCACAGTTGTGGCTGAAAATGGAGTGCTGTATCACATTAGTAACAGAAAAAATTAGTTTTTTTTACTGTGGATGAGCTCTGTATACAGCTGAATATCACCACCAGAAAATTACAAGCTGACATGTGGCCTGCTGTATCACATTAGTAACAGAAAAAAATAGATTTTTTACTGTGGACGAGTTCTGGATACAGCTGAATTTCACCGCCAGAAAATTACAAGCTGAGATGTGGCCTGCTGTATCATGTAAGTAACAGAAGAAGTTAGATTTTTTACTGTGGAAGAGGCCTGTATACAGCAGAATACACGCAGCAAAAAAAATTAAGCTGAGATGTGGCCTGCTGTATCCCGTTAGTAACAGAAAAAATTGAATTTCTATACTGTGGACGAGCTTTTCATACTGCTTAATTTGACCTCCAAAAAATTACAAGTTGAGATGTGACCTCCTGTATCACGTTAGTAGCAGAAAAAAATTAGATTTATTTTACTGTGGACGAGCTCTGCATACAGCTGAATTTCACCGCCCGAAAATTTCAAGTTGAGATGTGGGCTTCTGCATCACGTTAGTAGCAGAAAAAATTAGATTCAAATTTCTGTATTATCCTGCTTTTGGCATTTTTTCCATGAAAAAAACAGTAATAGTGTCTCCCTGACTGTTCAGACACAAATATATCTGTTTAAAAGAGTCTGGTGTAGGCCAGAGATCTAGAACTGTGGTTTTCCTCTTCCACGGTTCAAATCTCTGTATTATCCTGCTTTTGGCATTTTTTCCCAAAAAAAAATAAGTAATAGTGTATCCCTGACTGTTCATACTCAAATATGTCTGTTTAAAAGAGTCTGGTGTAGGACAGATAACTGGAACTGTAGTTTTGCAGTTCCACGGTTCAAATCACTGTATTATCCTGCTTTTGGCATTTTTTCCGTAAAAAAAGACAGTAATAGTGTCTCCCTGACTGTTCAGACACAAATATATCTGATTAAAAGAGTCTGGTGTAGGCCAGAGAAATAGAACTGTGGTTTTCCTCTTCCAAGGTTCAAATCTCTGTAATATCCTGCTTTTGGCATTTTTTCCGTAAAAAAACAGCAATAGTGTCTCCCTGACTGTTCAGAAACAAATATATCTATTTAAAAGAGTCTGGTGTAGGCCAGAGAATAAGAACTGTGGTTTACCTCTTCCACGGTTCAAACCTCTGTATTATCCTGCTTTTGCCATTTTTTCCATAAAAAAAAACAGTAATAGTGTCTCCCTGACTGTGCAGACACAAATATATCTGTTTAAAAGAGTCTGGTGTAGGCCAGAAAATAGAACTGTGGATTTGCAGTTCCACGGTTCAAACCTCAGTATTATCCTGCTTTTGGCATTTTTTCCATAAAAAAACAGTAATAGTGTCTCCCTGACTGTTCAGACGCAAATATATCTGTTTAAAAGAGTCTGGTGTAGGCCAGAGAACTAGAACTGTGGTTTTCCTCTTCCACGGTTCAAATCTCTGTATTATCCTGCTTTTGGCATTTTTTCCGTAAAAAAAAAACAGTAATAGTGTCTCCCTGACTGTTCAGACACAAATATATCTGTTTAAAAGAGTCTGGTGTAGGCCAGAGAACTAGAACTGTGGTTTTCCTCTTCCACGGTTCAAATCTCTGTATTATCCTGCTTTTGCCATTTTTTCCATAAAAAAAAAACAGTAATAGTGTCTCCCTGAGTGTTCAGACACAAATATATCTGTTTAAAAGAGTCCATTGATAGTGCGAGTGTAAGCTATTTTACTTCATTTACAATTGGCAAGGCGCGTGGCAAGGGACTTGGAACTGGACGTTCTGGTGATGGTGCGTGTAGAGGTCGGGGCCGTGGCCAAGGTGAAAATGTGCCACAACCAACAGTCACATCTTCTCGCTCCCACTTCTTGACCGAATTACTAGGGAAGCACACTACAACACCAGTATTGTGAACTGATCAGTGTGAACAGGTTATTAATTGGATAGCAGATAATACATCCAGTTACCTGGGCACCACCACCTCCGGTCTGTCTTCCACATGGTCAAGTTTTAGTAGCCGTGAGTCTCGACCGCATACTCCTCCTCACCCTGATGCTCCTTCCTCGCACCATGCCGAGTGTCGTCAGACAGCAACTGATCCCACACTTGGACACTCTGAAGAGCTGTTCACTGGTCCATTTCCATATTTGTGCCCCTCGCCTGCTCCGCTTGAAGTGGTGGAAGAGGAGATCCCATGTAGCGATGCCCAAATATTTGAACAGCCACGGCCACAGGAAGTCTACGCTGGCAATTTGTCACAAGAGGTGGACGATGACGAGACAAAATTGCCACAAAATGAGGAGGAGGATCTTTGTGCGGAAGTGGTAGAGGAGGAGGGCGTGGATGATCTAGTAACTGACCCAACGCGGAAGGAGGACATGCAGAGCGAGGCCAGCAGCACACAGGGGGAGGGAGGCAGAGTACCCCAACAGGCAGGAAGAAGCAGTGTGGTGGCCGCTCACAGAAGGCGGGCAAAAGTTTTCCGTAACACCAACATGAGGGACGTTGCCAGTACAACCGGTAGGTCTTCCAGAGTCTGGAATTTTTTTAAAGACTCTGCTGATAACCCCAAAAAGGCCATTTTTACCACCTGCCATGACAGCATCAGCAGGGGTGACAAAACTACCAGCCTGACCACCACCAATAAGATCAGGCACATGTCAGCAAAGCACCCGACTTTGTGGGGCGAACCCCAGGGTCCACGACCAGTGTCAGCGGGTGTCACCACTGCCTCTTCCGCTGTTGTGCGTGTAAGAGAACCCCCTCTTGTGCATGCAAAGCAATCCCCTGTCCATACCGCATGCAAAGATGCCCCCTCCACTCAGTCTTCACTTTTTATGGCAGTTTCTCAAGAAACAGCATCAGCATCCATGTCCACGTCCCACCGCAGCGTTCAATTGTCCATATCCCAGACTTTTGAACGAAAGCGCAAATTCACAGCCAACGCCCCACAGGCCACAGTCCTAAATTCGCAAAATTCACGACTGCTTGCGTTGTAAATGCTGCCTTTTAGGCTGGTTGAGATGGAACTCTTCCGCAACCTTATGGCGGTGGCCGTCCCTTGGTACTCGGTCCCTAGCCGACACTATTTTGACCGGTGTGCCATCCCCGCACTACACAAGCACGTGTCCCAAAACTTCTGCCGTGCCCTCAACAAAGCAGTTACTGGGAGAGTCCACCTGACAATGGACACGTGGACAAGTGCTTGTGGCCAGGGACGGTACATCTCCCTGACGGCACACTGGGTAAACATAGTGGAAGCCGGGAACTAGTCGGACCTTGGGACGGAACACATCCTCCCCACCCCGAGGATTGCGGGCCCTATGTCAGTCAGAGTTGCCCCCACAGTGTACAGCTTCTGAGCATCATCCTCCTCCTCCTCCTCCTCCTCATGTTCAGCCTCCATCTCAGATATCACCACATGAGTTACAAGCTGGAAGCACTGCAGTACTGCCTCAGCCAAGCCTTAACAGGCTGTGCTGAAATTCATAAGCTTAGGTGATAAACCTCACACTGCTTGTGAATTGTGGACAGCTGTGAAAGAGCAGGAAGATCTGTGGCTGAGACCGCTGAATCTACATCCAGGCATGGTCGTGTGTGATCATGGCCGTAACCTGTTGGCGGCTCTGAGGCGAGGCGAGATCACACACGTACCATGCCTGGCTCATGTGCTTAACCTCGTGGTTCAGCAGTTTCTTAAATCGTACCCCGAGTTGCCAGATCTGCTCGTCAACTTACGCCGCCTGTCAACTCATTTTCGGAAGTCGGCTACAGCTTCCGCTGCCCTTGCTGTGTTGCAGCAGTGTTTGAAGCTACCAGCACACCAACTGGTGTGTGATGTCCCCACACGTTGGAACTCTACCCTCCACATGTTGCAAAGGATTTGTGACCAGGAGAGAGCAGTTGTGGAGTACCAGCTGCAAAAAGGCCGTCAATATTCAGGTCAGACTCCACATCTAAGACCTCAGGAGTGGACCTGGATGTCTGACATATGTACCATCTTGACAAATTTTGAGAATTCCACCAAGATGGTGAGTGGCGATGACGCCATCATTAGCATCAGCATCCCACTTGTCTGTCTTTTGTAACACTCTCTGAAGAGAATTAAAGAGGAGGCATTGCAGCCAGAGTATGATGAGATGGATCAAGAAGCCGTAGCGGGCGATTACACACAGCCCAGCCTCATCTCATCCCAACATGCATTGGGGGACAATGAGGGAGAGGAGGAGGAGGAGGAGGAAGAACAGGAGTTGGTATCATGCTCTGTAGACGGTAGTATCTGTACAACTGTCATATCGTCGGTTCAGCGTGGGTGGCCTGAGGACAGGGGGGAGGAGGAGGAGGAGAGCATGGTCAGTAGTCATCTTGATGAGGACACGGAATTCTTGCCTATTACCAGTCTGGCACACATGGCTGACTTTATGTTACGCTGCCTTAACCGTGACCCTCGCGATGTCAAAATGTTGGGTGACAGTCATTACTGGTTGGTGACACTTTTAGACCCCCGCTACAAGGAGAACTTTCACTCTCTTATTCCTGAGGTGGAGAGGTCTTCAAAAATGTGGCAGTACCAGAAGGCCCTTGCTGCAGAACTGTTAAAAAAATTCCCATCTGAACACGTTAGCGGCAGAGGTCACAGTTCGTTGACCAACCAAGGCGTACAGGCGAGAGAGACGCAACTCCAATCCAAGGGGCATTAATACTGTCTTGTTAAGCTACTGTGACCTCCACCGCTATTCCAAGGGGCATTAAAACCGTCTTGTTAAGCTACTGTGACCTCCACGTCTCTTCCAAGGGGCATTAAAATTGTCTTGTTAAGCTACTGTGACCTCCACGTCTCTTCCAAGGGGCATTAAAACGATCTTGTTAAGCTACTGTGACCTCCACCACTTCTCCAAGGGGCATTAAAACCATCTTGTTAGGCTACTGCGACCTCCACCGCTCTTCCAAGGGGCATGGAAACCATCTTGTTAAGCTACTGCGAACTCGACGTCTCTTCCAAGGGGCATTGGTATTGTCTTTTTATTCCACTGTGACCTCCACGTCTCTTCCAAGGGGCATTAAAACCATCTTGTTAAGCTATTGCGACCTCCACGTCTCTTCCAAGGGACATTAAAACTGTCTTGTTAAGCTGCTGCGAGCTAAACCACTCTTCCAAGGGGCATTAAAACCATCTTGTTAAACTACTGCGACCTCCACCACTTCTCCAAGGGGCATTAAAACCGTCTTGTTAAGCTACTGCAACCTCCATGTCTCTTCCAAGGGGCATTAAAACCGTCTTGTTAAGCTACTGCGACCTCCACCGCTCTTCCAAAGGGCATTAAAACCATCTTCTTAAGCTACTGAGACCTCCACCACTTCTCCAAGGGGCATTAAAACCATCTTGTTAAGCTACTGCGACCTCCACGTCTCTTCCATGGGGCATTGATATTGTCTTTTTATTCCACTGTAACCTCCACCACTCTTCCAAGGGGCAATAAAACCGTCTTGTTAAACCACTCTGACCTCCACGTCTCTTCCAAGGGGCATTAAAACTGTCTTTTAAGCTACTGCGACCTCCACCAATCTTCCAAGGGGCATTGATATTGTCTTTTTATTCCACTGCGACCTCCTCCACTCTTCCAAGGGGCATTGATATTGTCTTTTTTTTCCCACTGTGACCTCCACGTCTCTTCTAAGGGGCATTTAAACTGTCTTGTTAAGCTACTGTGACCTCCACGTCTCTTCCAAGGGGCATTAAAACCGTCTTGTTAAGCTACTGTGACCTCCACGTCTCTTCCAAGGGGCATTAAAACCGTCTTGTTAAACCACTCTGAACTCCACAGCTCTTCCAAGGGGCATTGAAATGTTGTTTTTAATAACCTCTAACCTCCACGACTCTTCCAACGGGCATTGCATTTCCTCCTAATTTTAGTCAGCTTTTGCTTTTCAATGCATAGGTGAACAATAAGGGAGACCCACTCCCCAATAATGGGTATAAGGTTTTTAGTATGCTGTAATCCACGTCTGTTTCAAGGGGCATTGCAGTTCCTCATAATTTTTGGAAAGTCTTCCATTCACTGCTTAGGCCAACAGTGTACAGGAGACATAGTTGATATAAATGGAAAAAACGGTTTAGTTAAGGCCCTCTGACCTTCATGTCACTTCCAAGGGGAATTGGAGTGCCTCAAATTTTTCGTAGGCATTGCACTCACTGTATGCCCTATAACTGTGTAGCCGAACCGCTCCTTTTGGTACAGAAACATATCCAACAAGACATGTGTGGTTGACTGGCCTGATATGGATGTGAGTGGTCCCTGTTCCAACTTTTCTTTCTCCTTTGCCACCACCTCATCCATCATTCATCACCTGAAGCTTTGTTTTAACGGGAGTCATAGAACTGGGATTGTAGCAGGAAAACATCGAGCAATCCTCAGAGGGGGTAGGATATGCGCCAAAACGCTGACCACCTCAGGCCCAGCTGCTACTGCATACATGCGCTTGCATTCCAAGGAACAGAAAGCTAAGGAGATGGATGGCCTCATGATCATGAATAATTTACTCGTTGTATAGGAGGCCCACCACTGCTGCTATCTACCTTCTGAACTTTGTGTTGAAGCCTGATTGACTCATGACCCGCAATCCTCTATGTGTGGAGGACGTGTTGCATCCCAATGTCCAACTGTGTCTCGGCTTACACAATATTAACCCAGTGTGAAGGTGTCAGTCAGATGGACCATTCCTGGCCACATTCACTTGTCTACATGTTTGTGGATAGGCTGTCCTTCAAATAGGGGCGGCTGGGGACCGTTTATGGACACCCGGCCGCCCCCTGGCGACTAATGACCGAGCGTGGACACCCGGCCGCCGGGCGGCTGGGGACTGATCATGGATACCAGGCCGCCGATGCAGCCATGACATGGTGGCCGGCGTCTGCCTCCACATGCCTAAAAGGCCCAATTTCAAGGGCAAGCAAGCAAGCAGTATGGTATTGCAGCCTGGGGGTTGGTGGGTGGCAGGCTGCATACTTGCGCTTGCATTGCAAGGAATGGGTGAGGTACAACTGAACACTGCCCTGGGACAAGGACTTGCATGGGGATAGTTGCAAGTCTGCATGTTCTGATGCGGCAAGGATCACTTCTGATGAGCACACTTTTAGGCAGTGACCTAGGTATCATAAATGCTTCCAGGGGTCTTCCCCATGCTGTTCCCATGTCTTTTCAGCACTGTATGCATGTGTCACACAGTACATGGCCAGATAAGGTTGTAAAATGTTAAAATGACATTTCCCGGTAAATGCATTTGTCACGGTTGAAAGCAATACAAAATTGCAAAAACGCATAAAAAATGCTACTTGTGAAAATTGCCCAAAGTGTGGAGGAGTATTTTTGTTTTCGGTTATTTATTTTACCTTATACACAAGTCTTTACCCTGGAAAGTAAGTTCCTTAACATATTTCACAGGAAAACCGTTTCAGTTTCGTTTTTGAACCTTTTATTGTGAGCCCGTAAAAGTGGCTTAATACCTCTGACCACGTTGTTGACAGCAGTGACCTGGGGGTCAGAAATGCTGTCCCCATGTCTTTTGAGCACTGTCACTATCGTTTTGGGCACTTTTTAGGCTTTCTACAGACTGCCGGGGGTGCCGCCGCAAAAATGTTCGGGTCTCTCATAGACTAACATTGGGCTCGTTGCTCGGGTCGAGCACCCGAGTATCACGGTGAGCTCGGCCCGAGCATTTTAGTGCTCGCTCAACACTACTAAAGACTCTCATGAACAGGTTGAATAATTCTGATACTGAAGTAATTAAAAGTGGCATTATGTGTTGAATTTGTAAAGACCACTTATTATTTTTGTTTCAGTGGGGGTTGAATAATTTTGATTGCAACTCTGTACATGGATGAATAATAAAATCTAGAAATATGCAGGAGATGTGAATAATTATCATTACTATACAGTGAAGGAAATAATTATTTGATCCCTTGCTGTTTTTGTAAGTTTTCCCACTGACAAAGACATGAACAGTCTATAATTTTAAGGGTAGGTTAATTTTAACATTGAGAGATAGAATATCCCAAAAAAATCAAGAAAATCATATTGTATAAATTTTATAATTTTTTTTGCATTTTGCAGTGAGAAATAAGTATTTGCTCCCCTACAAATCATTATGATTTTTGGCTCCTACAGATCAGTTAGATGCTCCTAATCAACTCCCTACCTGCATTTTACCAGCTGTCTTACATAGTCGCCTGTATAAAAGACTCCTGTCCACAGACTCAATTAATCAGTCAGACTCTAACCTCTACAACATGGGCAAGACCAAAGAGCTTTCTAAGGATGTCAGGGACATGATCATAGACCTGCACAAAGCTGGAATGGGCTACAAAACCATAAGTAAGACGCTCGGTGAGAAGAAGACAACTGTTGGTGCAATAGTAAAAAAATTGAAGAAATACAAAATGACTGTCAATCGACATTGATCTGGGGCACCATGCAAAATCTCACTTTGTGGGGTATCCTTGATCATGAGGAAGGTGAGAGATCAACCTAAAACTACACGGGGGAATCTTGTTAATGATCTGAAGGCAGCTGGGACCACAGTCACCAAGAAAACCATTGGTAACACATTACGCCTTAAGGGTTTAAAATCCTGCAGTGCCCGCAAGGTCCTCCTGCTCAAGAAGGCACATGTGCAGGCCCGTCTGAAGTTTGCAAATGAACACCTGGATGATTCTGTGAGTTATTGAGAGAAGGTGCTGTGGTCAGATGAGACAAAACTCATTTTGACTCGTTGTGTTTGGAGGAAGAAGAAGGATGAGTACAACCCTAAGAACATCGTCCCAACCGTGAAGCATGGTGGAGGAAACATTATATTTTGGGGGTGCTTTTCTGCAAAGGGGACATGAAAACTGCACCATACTGAAGGGAAGATGGATGGGGTCATGTAGCGTGAGATTTTGGCCAACAACCTCCTTCCCTCAGTAAGAGCATTGAAGATGGGTCGTGGCTTGGTTTTCCAGCAAGACAATGACCAAAAGCATACAGCTAAGACAACAAAGGAGTGACTCAAACAGAAGCACAGTGAGGTCATGGAGTGGCCTAGCCAGTCTCCAGACCTTAATCCCATAGAAAACTTATTAAGAGAGTTGAAGCTCCAAGTTGCCAAGCAACAGCCTCAAAATCTTAATGATTTAGAGATGATATGCAAAGAGAAGTGGACCAAAATTCCTCCTGACATGTGCGCAATCCTCATCATCAACTACAATCAACGTCTGACTGCTGTGCTTGCCAACAAGGGTTTTGCCACCAAGTATTAAGTGTTTTATGCCAGAGGAATCAAATACTTATTTCTCACTGCAAAATGACAATATATTTATCTAATTTATACAATGTGATTTTCTTGACTTTTATTTGGATATTCTATCTCTCAATGTTAAAATTAACCTACCCTTAAAATTATAGACTGTTCATGTCTTTGTCTGTGGGAAAACTTACAAAAACAGCAAGAGATCAAATAATTATTTCCTTCACTGTATATGGAAATAATGTATAAAATATTTGACAGTGAAGAGAATTCCTAATTTTTTTTATATTGAGTATTTAAATAATGCAATATTTTGCTACCAAATACCATTCATATTAGCTGTCCCTTCTTAAGAAAACTGTCAATTTATAGAGAAATTTCATATTGCATAAGACACTTGTGGTTAAGTGGAACCATGGAAATGACTGATAACAAAGCTATGAAGTGTCTACTTCTCCACAATTAGGTCCTTATTCACTATAAAAATGGGGACCGCCATTGCCATCTCATTCGTCATTCAAAGTGACAGCAATTATAATCTTATTCATCATTCATTTTAACAAGGTATGCTATTTATTTTATTCCATGTAACCTACAAAAGTAATATATGTGATGGTTAATTGAATGTTGTATTTTACTTCTACAATAAGTCATTTTAATTTAATAACATTATTTTTTTTATAAAAATATATAGATTTTTTTCACTTTTGACGCTATGAAAATCAAATAGATAATAAAAATATTATTAAAATAGTTGTAGCAATGTAAAACTAGTAGCTGAATGTATAAAATAGGTAGCATTCTTGAATTATTGTGAAAAATAAAGTCAAATTCTTCAGCATGATTTATATATTTCTTTGTTCATTAACGTTTCAAGTTTTACATTTACAGTGTTTTTCCATTTTAAAGCCTGTTTAACACTATATTTTTGGGATTCTGTTTTTTGGGACTGTTTAAGCATATTCCTGAGACATGTGCAACTGTGTGCATATTCATAGCCTATGGCGTATCAGAAGTATACTCTAGGTAGAAGTAATAAGCTAAGCAGAGAGCACTGGTGCGGGAACCTGGCTCTCGGCTTTTGTATAATTTATCATGAAGCAACCCCTTATGTCTCTTTAACACTTCACCAGTAATTGTTACATCACAATAAATTAGTTCAGTCCCTTACTAGAAATCTAACGGACAATATGAAGCTGTTTTTAGACGTAGGGTTTGCTCACCTTAGCGTATAAATCGGATGAGTGCAATCTGATAAAAAATTAGATTGCACTTGGAAAAATGTTATTCATTGAGGGAGTGCAGAGCTGAGTATTTTTTCTCAGCAGTTTTCGCCATGAGAAAAAAATAGCATCATGATGGGATTTTTCTCCGCATTCGGTAAAGTGAGAGGAAAAATTCAGATTCCATAGGGATCATCAGAGTGGCATATAATTTTTAAGGATGCATTACAATTCTGTACCATAGGAAGCTTTAAATGGTCCTGTAACAGATCAGGAGCTGCTGAGTAAAAAAAAATGGATTGATACTGACTGTACACGGATAACAAGTAAGAAAAAAATCGTCCTCCTCTCCTGGATAAGAATGGGACAGATTTGTTATATGCTAGCGTGAATACACTCTAAGGCCACGTTCACGTATTCTGTATTTGGTCAGTAATTTACATCAGTATTTGTAAGCCAAAGTCCGGAGTGGAACAATCAGAGGAAAAGTATAATAGAAACACGTCACCACTTCTGTATTTATCACCCAGTCCTGGTTTTAGCTTACAAATACTGATCTCAAATACTGAACGTGTGTACGTGGTCTAACAGTGTGATCACTTATCTACACTGTCGTAGGCAATGTTAAACATATGGTATAGTTCCTGGCATTTCCATCCACAGAGTTTTCAAACAAGTTTGTCAATAATGTGCCATGAAACTATCAGATTTATATGAAGTGACATTTACATTCCAGGTAGCCCATGAAAATGTATTTCCAGCTGTCACTATTTGTCACAATTATGCTAGTGACATGTTATGCTCAGTCATCGGATAAATGTGCAGGAGCACCTGGGATTCCAGGCACACCAGGACAGAATGGTCTTCCAGGAAGAGATGGCAGGGATGGCATGAAAGGAGATACAGGTGTACCTGGTAAGAACCATTCATTATTGTTTTTTTTTTGTTTTTTTTAGAGCATTCTTTCTAAGAGCATAAATGTTATCCCTAACCTTTTCTAAATATGTATGCAGTTTGGTGTAGTGGTAGTAAAATACTTACTGATCACAGTCTTCCCCAGTATCTAGCACTGCTCCAGTCTTCTTCTGAGTCATGTAATTTCACCTCCAACTCACCAGTGGTTTATGTGTGGATCAGATGTCACTTTTATAATATAAGCCTATGGAGTCTCAGAACGATCGTGGCGGTAGTAGCTCGAGGCTCCACATTTAGAGATGAGTGGATAAATTGTACTCAAATTGGCATTTGCCAACATGAGGATTTCTTGTAATTCACATGCACACAGATTCAGCAAAATGGTGGCCGGTGATCAGTGAAAGGCCATCCAAATGTTAAAATATAATAAAAATTCCTTACACTCACCTCACCATTCACCTCTCTGGACTCTCCGAAGTGTAAAATCGACTTCCATTTCAATCTATAACCAGTTAGTGTGTTCCAGTTAGTGGGAGCTGAATTCTCATGAATCAGAAGACAAATGGAGCAGCGCTGGAAACTGGGGAAGATGGCTATCTCATAGTAGGTTAAACCTTTCACAGCTAAGCCAGTTTTCACCTCTGTGACCAGGTCAAATTTCTCAAATCCTATCTATGTCACTTTATGCGATAATATCTCTGGAATACTTCCACAAATCTCAGTGATTCTGAGACTATTTATTTCAGATCACATTGTACTTTATGCTAGTGGTAAATTTAGGTCATTATGATTTGTGTCTATTTATGAAAATATCAAAAATTTGGGAAAAATTCAGAAAGATTTGCACATTGTTGAACATTGAGTTTGCATGCCCTAACATTTACCACATGTGCATTACATCAGCATAATTTTATAAAAGATTATTTCTTTGTTGAGCTGTTACAAGGATTAAAGTTTTAACAGAAATTCCTAATTCTTTCAATAAATTTTGCAAATCTATATTCTAAGGGACCACTTCAATTTTAAAGTGACTTTGAGTGCTTATATGTCAGAAAATCCACAAAGAAGACCCCATTTTAAAAACTGCACCCCACAAAGTATTTATAACCGAATTTAAAAAGCTTGTTAACCCTTCACAAGCATCACAAGATTTAATGTGAACAAGAAGAAGAAAACTGAAAAATTAGATTAATTGCTTTAGCCTCAAATTTTTAATTTTCATAAGGTTAAAAGGTTTATTTTGTCATTTCTCCTGACTACGCCAATACCCTATATGTGGCCAGAAACTATTGTATGGGCACACAGCAGGGCTCAGGATGTAAGGAGCGCTGTTTGATTTTTGCAACTCAAATTTGGCTGGAAAGGATTGTGGATGCCATATCACATTTGTAGAGCTCCCAAGGTGCCAAGTGTCAGAAATCCCTAACAAGTCACCCCATTTTGGAAACTACACATATCAAGGAATTTATCTAGTGATGTTTTGAGCATCTTGAACCCACTGGTGCTTCACAAAATGATATAATACTGGACCATGAAAATTAAGGGAAATAGGCTAGCCCCAAAGTTTGTCACACCATTTCTCCTGATGATGACGACAATACCCCAAATGTGGCTGCCCAGTACTGTTTGGCCACACAACAGGTTTTAATATGAAGGAGCGCAATTTTTTTCTTTTGGGGCCCAGATTTTTCTAGAATAGTTTGCAGAACCCCTAAGTATCTTAACAGCAGAAACCCACACCCCATAAATTAAGTGGGCTTTCCTTGCTATAGTACTGGCAAACATGTGGATGCTATCTGCGGTTATGCACACTGTGGGGCTCAGAAGAGAGGGGGGCATTTGAATTTGACAGTACAGATTTCCCTGCATTTCTTTTAGGGGGCAGCAATGTCACTTTTTCATAGCCTTTTTTCTGCCAGAAATGTTTGAACCTGCACTCTTATATTTTTGTTAACAGTTGACGGACCTGAGTGGTATCTTATCTTTTGTGAGTTGAGTTAAAACTGTTATCGGTAGCATTTTGAGTACATAATATTTTGGATTGGTTCACATTTATCCTGTGATGAGCATGTACATCGGGGATTCCATCTAAATATCAAAAATACGTTATTCAGACAGAATTCCTGATGGATCTATTCATTATAATGAGGCAGTAGAGTTACCCTGGACTCTGCCTGGCCGCTGTTCAGTGGTGTCCATCTTTTCAGAAGTGCACAAAACTGTGGTCAACTGAGTTTTTGTGTATGTCTAAAATGACGGACATTGCCGGATCATAGGCCAAAGTGACTCCATCTGACTCATTACAGTGAATCTTTCGTCAGTGGTTTTGTCAGAATCACGAGCCTTTTTGAGATCTTTGTCAGGCAAAATAAACAAATCAACAGCAGTGCAAGAATTGCTTTTATTTATTTTTTTATGCCATTCTCCGTGCAGTATAAGTGATATGATGTCTTTATTTTTCAATCAGTACAATTACAGCGATACTAGATTTATATGTTTGTTTGTTTTTTGCTACTTTAACCCCTTCATAATCTTAGATGTATCCATACGTCCAGGTTGGGAAGGACTTCCCAACTTTGGACATATGGATATGTCTTGTCGATTTTGTATGCACAGGACATAGCTGACACCCGGCTCTCACTGCCAGGAGCAGGGCTCCCTCTCCCCTCATGTTGGCACCCCCATGACGTCATTGCCAGGGGCTGATCATTACGATGGTGACCCGACATCATCATGACGACTACCGGGTCACAAGGGCTAGCAAGCTTGCTAGATCATGCACAGTACATGGTCGAACAACTTGTGTCATATTAGTCATCAGACTGCAAAAAGTCAAAGTCCGATAGAGGGACTAAGTAAAAAAGTAAAAAAAGTAAAAAGAAATTGTAAAAATATAAAAAATAAATCACAAAATAATATTAAAAATATATATATTGTGCCCTTAAAAAAATATTTTTATTAAAACAAAGTAAATGAAAAAAGTAAACATATTTGATATCGCCATGTCCGGAATGACCCAACCTATAAAATTGTCACACTAGTTAACCCCTTTAGTGAACACTGTTAAAAAAATGAGGCAAAAAACAATTTCATCATACCGCCGAACAAAAAGTGGAATAAAGGGCGATCAAAAGATAAATGTAAATAAAAAAGGGCATAGCTGAAAACGACATCTTGTCCCACAAAAAACAAGCCACCACACAGCTCCATCAGCGGAAAAATGAAAAAGATATAGCTCTCAGAATAAAGCGATGCAAAAATAATTATTTTTTTCTATAAAATAGTTTTTAATGTGTGAAAGCGCCAAAATATATATATTTTTTATAAATGTGGTATTGTTGTAATCGTACAGACCCAAAGAATAAAGCTGCCTTATCAATTTTACCACAGGTGGAAAGGCATAAAATAATTTCCTAAATTGCTGGGTTTTGTTTTTTCTGTCTCCCAAAAATAGAATAGAAAGCAATCAAAAAACGTTATGTGCCCAAAAATGGTACCAGTAAAAACGTCAACTCATCTCGCAAAAAACAAACACTATCATGACTCTGCCTGTAGAAATATAGAAAAATTATAGTTCTCAAAATATGGCAATGCAAAAACTAGTTTTTCAAAAACAAAGATTTAGTGTGTGACAGCAGCCAAACATAAAAAAAATATAAATCTTGTATCGCTATAATCGTACTGACCTGAAGAATAAAGTCGTCTAATCACTTAAACTGCACAAACGGCATAAAAAATAAATAAAACCAATTTTTGACCTACTATTGATTTGTTCCTTCCGCCTCCCAAAAGATTGCAGTAAGGCTCAGCTCACATCTATCTTGCGCTCTTTGCTGAGCACTTACACCGGGGTTCCTTGTAAATCTCTGAAATACGTGATTCAGATGGAACCCCCTGGGAAAGATTCCCTATAATAAGGCAGATGGAGACACTGTGGAGGCTGCCTGGCCTATGTTCCGGTGGTATCCGTCTTTTTAGACGTGCAGAAAAGCGCAGTAGGTCACGGTTTTGTGCACCTCTGAAAATAAGAACATTGCGTAACAGAGGCCAGATGGAATCCAGAGTAACTCTGCTTCCTCATTATATTGAATGAATCCCTTGGGGGTTTCATCTGAATCAGATCACTTGAAGATTAAGATAAAAACCTCTATGCATGTGCTCAGCGTAGAGAGCTGGAAAAATGTGATCCAAAATGTTATGTTATGTAAAATATTCCCAATAAAAGCTTCAACTCAATCCACAAAAAAGGCTAGTACTCACTCAGGTTTGCCATCTGATAATGGAAATATAGGGGGCTTCCACGTTACTGGTAGTACAAAGACTCTGAAAAAGCAGTAGAATTACAGAGATACCACATTTATATTGTTTTATGTTTTACTGCTTTTACTTAATAAAAAAATTTTGCAGAATAAATCATTCAATTTTTGCATCACTATAGGCTGAGAACTAGCGTTTTTTTTTTCCACCAATGGAGCCAAGTGGAAACTTGATTTTTACGGGACAAGACAATGTTTTCAGGGATACCATTTCTGTTCACTTGACTTTTTGATTGCGTGTTATTCCACTTTTTGTTTGGCAGTATGATGAAAAAAGATAATATGTGCCACCTTTTTAAGTTTTTTAAGGTGTTCACTGTAGGGATGAAAAACTGTGAATATTTAATATATCAGGTTGTTGCAAACTTCCAAATGTGTGTCATTTTTTGTTTATTTTTGTTTTACATCAGACCACAGAGTACTGATTAGAAATAAAGGGTAATAGCCTACTGTCTAACAAGAAAAAACCCTTCAAAATATAAATATAAAAGATAATCTTTAATAATTACAAATATCAATATGACACATACAACACAAAGACAAATAAAGTGCAAATTAAAAAAGTGACTGAGTGCAAATAGGTATATAGGTATAGGTCCTATGAAGCCTCACCCCCACAACAGGAGGAATATCAATTGCTACTGGGTATTCACTAAGATGTGATAATGTGAACAGTAAATCCAAACCCACCTAACAGGCACCAAGTCACTGCTATTTAAAGCAGCAGGAGAAAATAGTTGGAGGGTATATGTTCATATACCCTCCAACTATTTTCTCATATAGACCCAGCCCCCATACTATATTTGAATAGACACATAAATAACAAGGGTACAAGCCGCAAGGTAGGTCATAAATAGATAACAGTACTTATTTTCAACTGTATTCCCTATATATATAGAACTACTGTGATACTCTATTAAATCAGTATTCCTGAAGTGCTAAATCCACAGATTTATCTCCTGCACATCCTGTCACATTTGATGACATAACATATAGGAAAAAACAGTATAGGACTTATCTTGCAAAGATGCTAGGGTGCCCCTCATACTCCTCCATGCGTTTCCCTGTTGATGCTTAGTTCATCAGGAGAAGATTCGGTCATCCTGCAGAGAACTACTGTGCTACTTCACCTATAGGAAGTAGCAATCCTAAAAGACAATATCGACTCTTCAACGAGTCATGTCAAAAGTCGATATTGACTTTTAGGATTGCTACTTCCTATAAGTGGCGCTAAATTTCTAGTTCTCTTACTCTCTAAAGAGACAATTTGCATATTTCCCAGAGGAGCATTGCGGCTTAAAAGTCTCCTCGCCCTGACTTGCTTAACATGTCACTCTCCGCAAGGAGAAACGTTACCCCTTGGATACCTTATTAGAAAATTTTCTGGATGCATAAGTGTCACAGGATTATTTACTACTACTGAACTTGTATGTTTCTTTTCTAGTTTTGTTTCTTTAATGTCACTTTTTACTTTTTAAACCTACATAAGCTTATCTAAATGTCGATGTGACTAGGTCAGTATCTATGCACAAGCATGTCTGCCATAATGACTGTGGTTTTAACCATGGATAAATTAAAATATAATTTATTTGATTAAAATATTAAGTTTATGATATTTTTCATTTAATAGAAAATTACAATTGCTTGAATTTTATAACATCTATGATAAAGTTCTCATATCTCATGGAAGACATATTTTATAACATTGACTAAAAACAGAAATATTAAATAATTCCTCCTGAAATTTTAGTATATTTTAGGAGCCCTGTAAATACATACTGCAGCAGAAGTTTTGGAGATCATAACACTTGCTTGGTTGCTGTTCAGAAGTAAATGAAAAATTGTCTTTCCCATTGCAGGTCCAATGGGTCCACCAGGTGGAAACACAGGACCACCAGGAAGAGATGGACTTACAGGAAAAGCAGGAGCACCAGGTGTACAAGGGATACAAGGCATGAAGGGCGATATTGGACCCCCGGGTAAACTAATATGTGAACTTTGTACTTTAATTTGTTTTATCTTATAAATAATTATAAGCACCATTTTCAAACATTTCCTTACATTCAAGAAACATTGAGATTTTTTTTCTTTTCTTCTTTGATTATCTTGAACTGACCCTCTTAAGGTCCCAATATACTGCCAATAGGTATATATATATATATATATATATATATATATATATATACAGTACAGACCAAAAGTTTGGACACACCTTCTCATTTAAAGATTTTTCTGTATTTTCATGACTATGAAAATTGTACATTCACACTGAAGGCATCAAAACTATGAATTAACACATGTGGAATTATATACTTAACAAAAAAGTGTGAAACAACTGAAAATATGTCTTATATTCTAGGTTCTTCAAAGTAGCCACCTTTTGCTTTGATGACTGCTTTGCACACTCTTGGCATTCTCTTGATGAGCTTCAAGAGGTAGTCACCGGAAATGGTTTTCACTTCACAGGTGTGCCCTGTCAGGTTTAATAAGTTGGATTTCTTGCCTTATAAATGGGATTGGGACCATCAGTTGTGTTGTACAGAAGTCTGGTGGATAGACAGCTGATAGTTCTACTGAATAGACTGTTAGAATTTTTATTATGGCAAGAAAAAAGCAGCTAAGTAAAGAAAAACAAGTGGCCATCATTACTTTAAGAAATGAAGGTCAGTCAGTCCAAAAAATTGGGCAAACTTTGAAAGTGTCATCAAGTGCAGTTGCAAAAAACATCAAGCGCTGAAAAGAAACTGGCTCACATGAGGACCGCCCCAAGAAAGGAAGACCAAGAGTCACCTCTGCTTCTGAGAATAAGTTTATCCGAGTCACCAGCCTCAGAAATCGCAGGTTAACAGCAGCTCAAATTAGAGACCAGGTCAATGCCACACAGAGTTCTAGCAGCAGACACATCTCTTCAACAACTGTTAAGAGGAGACTTTGTGCAGCTGGCCTTCATGGTAAAATAGCTGCTAGGAAACCACTGCTAAGGACAGGCGACAAGCAGAAGAGACTTGTTTGGGCTAAAGAACACAAGGAATGGACATTAGACCAGTGGAAATCTGTGCTTTGGTCTGATGAGTCCAAATTTGAGATCTTTGGTTCCAACCACCGTGTCTTTGTGCGACGCAGAAAAGGTGAACGGATGAACTCTACATGCCTGGTTCCCACCGTGAAGCATGGAGGAGGAGGTGTGATGGTGTGGGGGTGCTTTGCTGGTGACACTGTTGGGGATTTATTCAAAATTGAAGGCATACTGAACCAGCATGGCTACCACAGCATCTTGCAGCGTCATGCTATTCCATCCCGTTTGCGTTTAGTTGGACCATCATTTATTTTTGAACAGGACAATGACCCCAAACACACCTCCAGACTATGTAAGGGCTATTTGACCAAGAAGGAGAGTGATGGGGTGCTACACCAGATGACCTGGCCTCCACCGTCACCAGACCTGAACCCAATCGAGATGGTTTTGGGTGAGCTGGACCGCAGAGTGAAGGCAAAAGGGCCAACAAGTGCTAAGCATCTCTGGGAACTCCTTCAAGATTGTTGGAAGACCATTTCCGGTGACTACCTCTTGAAGCTCATCAAGAAAATGCCAATAGTGTGCAAAGCAGTCATCAAAGCAAAAGGAGGCTACTTTGAAGAACCTAGAATATAAGACATTTTTTCAGTTGTTTCACACTTTTTTGTTAAGTATATAATTCCACATGTGTTAATTCATAGTTTTGATGCCTTCAGTGTGAATGTACAATTTTCATAGTCATGAAAATACAGAAAAATCTTTAAATGAGGAGGCGTGTCCAAACTTTTGTATATATACAGTTATATGAAAAAGTTTGGGCACCCCTATTAATCTTAAGCTTAATGTTTTATAAAAATTGGTGTTTTTGTAACAGCTATTTCAGTTTGATATATGTAATAACTGTTGGACACAGTAATGTTTCTGCCTTGAAATGAGGTTTATTGTACTAACAGAAAATGTGCAATCTGCATTCAAACAAAATTTGACAGGTGCATAAGTATGGACACCCTTATCATTTTCTCGTTTTAAATACTCCTACCTACTTTTTACTGTCTTACTAAAACACTTTTTTTGGTTTTGCAACCTCATTGAGCTTTGAACTTCATAGCCAGGTGTATGCAATCATGAGAAAAGCTACTTAAAGTGGCCACTTGCAAGTTGTTCTCCTGTTTGAATCTCCTCTGAAGAGTGGCATCATGGGCTCCTCAAAGCAACTGTCAAATGATTTGAAAACAAAGATTATTCAACATAGTTATTCAGGGGAAGGATACAAAAAGCTGTCTCAGAGATTTAACCTGTCAGTTTCCACTGTGAGGAACATAGTAAGGAAATGAAAGAACACAGGGACAGTTCTTGTTAAGGCCAGAAGTGGCAGGCCAAGAAAAACATCAGAAAGGCAGAGAAGAAGAATGGTGAGATCAGTCAAGGACAATCCTCAGACCACCTCCAGAGAGCTGCAGCATCAACTTGCTGCAGATGGTGTCACTGTGCATCGGTCAACTATACAACGCACTTTGCACAAGGAGAAGCTGTATGGGAGAGTGATGCAAAAGAAGTCGTTTCTGCAAGCACGCCACAAACAGAGTCGGCTGAGGTATGAAAAAGCACATTTGGAGAAGCCAATTTCTTTTTGGAAGAAGGTCCTGTGGACTGATGAAACCAAGATTGAGTTGTTTGGTCATACAAAAAGGCGTTATGCATGGCAGCAAAAAAACACAGCATTCCAAGAAAAACACTTGCTACCCACAGTAAAATTTGGTGGAGGTTCCATCAGGCTTTGGGGCTGTGTGGCCAATGCCGGCACCGGGAATGTTGTTAAAGTTGAGGGACGCATGGATTCCACTCAGTATCAGCAGATTCTTGACAATAATGTTCAAGAATCAGTGATAAAGTTGAAGTTACGCAGGGGATGGATCTTTCAGCAAGACAATGATCCAAAACACCGCTCCAAATCTACTCAGGAATTCATGCAGAGGAACAATTACAATCTTCTGGAATGGCCATCCCAGTCCCCTGACCTGATTATCATTGAACATCTGTGGGATCATTTGAAGAGGGCTGTACATGCTCGGCGACCATCAAACTTAACTGAACTGGAATTGTTTTGTAAAGAGGAATGGTCAAAAATACCTTCATCCAGGATCCAGGAACTCATTAAAAGCTACAGGAAGCGACTAGAGGCTGTTATTTTTGCAAAAGGAGGATCTACTAAATATTAATGTCACTTTTCTTGTGAGGTGCCCATACTTATGCACCTGTCAAATTTTGTTTGAATGCAGATTGCACATTTTCTGTTAGTACAATAAACCTCATTTCAAGGCAGAAACATTACTGTGTCCAACAGTTATTACATATATCAAACTGAAATAGCTGTTGCAAAAACACCAATTTTTATAAAACATTAAGCTTAAGATTAATAGGGGTGCCCAAACTTTTTCATATAACTGTATATACAGTACAGACCAAAAGTTTGGATACACCTTCTCATTTAAAGATTTTTCTGTATTTTCATGACTATGAAAATTGTACATTCACACTGAAGGCATCAAAACTATGAATTAACACATGTGGAATTATATACTTAACAAAAAAGTGTGAAACAACTGAAAATATGTCTTATATTCTAGGTTCTTCAAAGTAGCCACCTTTTGCTTTGATAACTGCTTTGCACACTCTTGGCATTTTCTTGATGAGCTTCAAGAGGTAGTCACCGGAAATGGTCTTCCAACAATCTTGAAGGAGTTCCCAGAGATGCTTAGCACTTGTTGGCCCTTTTGCCTTCACTCTGCGGTCCAGCTCACCCCAAACCATCTCGATTGGGTTCAGTTCTGGTGACTGTGGAGGCCAGGTCATCAGGTGTAGCACCCCATCACTCTCCTTCTTGGTCAAATAGCCCTTACACAGTCTGTAGGCGTGTTTGGGGTCATTGTCCTGTTGAAAAATAAATGATGGTCCAACTAAACGCAAACTGGATGGAATAGCATGCTGCTGCAAGATGCTGTGGTAGCCATGCTGGTTCAGTATGCCTTTAATTTTGAATAAATCTCCAACAGTGTCACCAGCAAAGAACCCCCACACCAACACACCTCCTCCTCCATGCTTCACGGTGGGAACCAAGCATGTAGAGTCCATCCGTTCACCTTTTCTGCGTCGCACAAAGACATGGTGGTTGAAACCAAAGATATCAAATTTGGACTCATCAGACCAAAGCGCAGATTTCCACTGGTCTAATGTCCATTCCTTGTGTTCTTTAGCCCAAACAAGTCTCTTCTGCTTGTTGCCTGTCCTTAGCAGTGGTTTCCTAGCAGCTATTTTACCATAAAGGCCAGCTGCACAAAGTCTCCTCTTAACAGTTGTTGAAGAGATGTGTCTGCTGCTAGAACTCTGTGTGGCATTGACCTGGTCTCTAATCTGAGCTGCTGTTAACCTGCGATTTCTGAGGCTGGTGACTCGGATAAACTTATCCTCAGAAGCAGAGGTGACTCTTGGTCTTCCTTTCCTGGGGCGGTCCTCATGTGAGCCAGTTTCTTTGTAGCGCTTGATGGTTTTTGCAACTGCACTTGGGGACACTTTCAAAGTTTGCCCAATTTTTTGGACTGACTGACCTTCATTTCTTAAAGTAATGATGGCCACTCGTTTTTCTTTACTTAGATGCTTTTTTCTTGCCATAATACAAATTCTAACAGTCTATTCAGTAGGACTATCTTCTGTGTATCTACCAGACATCTGTACAACACAACTGATGGTCCCAACCCCATTTATAAGGCAAGAAATCCCACTTATTAAACCTGACAGGGCACACCTGTGAAGTGAAAACCATTTCCGGTGACTACCTATTGAAGCTCATCAAGAGAATGCCAAGAGTGTGCAAAGCAGTCATCAAAGCAAAAGGTGGCTACTTTGAAGAACCTAGAATATAAGACATATTTTCAGTTGTTTCACACTTTTTTGTTAAGTATATAATTCCACATGTGTTAATTTATACTTTTGATGCCTTCAGTGTGAATGTACAATTTTCATAGTCATGAAAATACAGAAAAATCTTTAAATGAGAAGGTGTGTCCAAACTTTTGGTCTGTACTGTATATATACATATGAGGTATTCCGGAGAGATAGCTGTTGGTCAAACAATCATTTGGCCGACAACTATCTCTCCTGAGTACCATATACAAAGGAACATTTAGCTTGGCCGAACGTTCCAGTGTCCCCTATTAGAGCGCTGCCACAGACTACTATGGTGATGACTTGTCTCCCAAAGAACGAAAGAATCTACTGTGGGAAAACCAGCAAGCCAGATCTTACAAAATCACTATTATGGGTATGTTGCCATACAGATGGACTCTATGGCAGCACAAATAATCTTGTGGTGTCAATAATGCATAACATTGTAAATTCTCTGGGTAAAAATCTATTTTTCTTCCTGAAATTCTAATGTACATAAGATTAACATTTTATGACAATTTATATTCCATGAATATCGTTTTATTCATAAGGTCTTTCTGCGTCAATGGATGATGAGCTACAGCATCAGCTAGTTAACATGAACAAGCGCATAAAGAAACTTGAAGGAGGTGGGTACATATAAATGTACATATATTCATATTTTAAGACAGAAAGATGAATACAAATTGATAGCATATTTCAGAAACTATAGAGTTCAAATACTGATTCAAAGTATTAAGGCTCTATTACAGATTTTTCCTGCACATTAATGCTCATGGCCATTTCAATGTTGCGGTGTTGCAGCTCACTGCCACTGAGAGTGTTGGGGCAACAGTGAATAGGAGTACAGCCAAAGGGACAGCGGTCCATTTATTTTTTCTGAACATACAGGCAAATGATATTTAAATGGTTGCCAGCAGAAACTAAATAGTTAACAGCTGCGATCGGAGCTAAACTTCTGCAGCTGCTGTTAAAGATGGATGTTGACTATGTAACATAGCTGACATCGACCATGTGTGTAGGAAGCTCAGCTCAGCTCCATCCACACAAGCTGTGCCTAGTGCTGACATACGGATGCGTCATTTTCTGCTAATGGTTTAGCCTACTATACATAGGAAAAAAAATCAGCTATCTTAAATAAATTAAGTTTTTAATCTTGTTACTTGTCATTTTTTTTAGTTTTATTCTTGGATGGAAAAATCCAGCACGTGGAAGATAAAATTCTGGCAACAGATGGAAAAGAAGTAGATTTTAAAACTTCCAAGGCCACTTGCGAAAATATTGGTGGTAGTATTGCTACACCAATGAATGCAGCTGAAAACAATGCTATCCTAACAATCTTAAAGCAGCACAACAGATATGCGTACTTGGGAATTCTTGAAGGGGCAACACCTGGAGACTTCCATTACTTGGATGGACAGCATGTGAACTACACTAACTGGAGGAAAAATGAGCCTAGTGGGAAAGGGAAAGAAAATTGTGTAGAAATGTTTACAGATGGCACATGGAACGACAAGGCATGTAACCAAAATCGACTCACTGTCTGTGAGTTTTAAGCCTAAAAACATAAGAATGTTGTAAAAATAAAGTTATTTCATTTTCAAACCTACAGCTTTCAATGTCTTCAAATGAACAAATATGAACTCATGTCATGGTATTGTAAAACAGGTAAAGTTTATAAATTGAATACATTACACTCAAAGGTTTTATGTCTTAAGGGAATAATGGTATAATAAATATGTCCATAACAAATAATACTGTAATCATCTGGTGATCCCTTACATTAAAAAGATGTATTATATAGGCAGAGGATGGATAGGTTCAATATGTACAAAAGTGTGTTCCTCTAGAAGCAATGCTCCATATGAATCATAAGGCATACAGAAATATAGCAGGAGCCTTATGCACCTCTATGAAAGCCATATTACTAAAGCAAAATCATTATAAGGTCATTGGCATTAGCCCTTCAAACGAACATGGTATGATTTTGCCTACATCCTGTGTTGATTATTTTATGATGCCAAGCAATAGATGAAGCTCTTCCACCACACCGGAAAACTTCTGAGTACTATTGAACAGAGAAGAAATTTTTTTTATTAAGATGATTGTTTCAACCAAATGTGTTTTCCTTTCCTTTCCTACAGAAACAGGGCCCACATTGGTCCATTGGTCATGTCTCTTATTTTTTAGAATAGCTCCAATATTGTGAATGGGGTGAGTGTAGTCAAGGTTCTATATAGAAGACTCCTGTATGTACTGTAAACTAAAATTTTTTGTAAGGTTTTACTGTACGTGCACTATCTCCAGAATTCATCAAGACATGCGATTTTCTCGCTGGTCTTGATGAGGGGGCATGGTGAAGTCAGACGCTCCTGATTCATGAAGAGATGCATGCCCCTCATCAGACGCTCCAAATTCAAGAATGGGTGTGCACTAGTGATGAGTGAGCATGTTCTGTTAACTCTTTCGGCGAGCATGCTCGGGTGCTCGTCGAGTATTAGTGCGTGTTCGAATGTTATGTTTGAGTCACTCCGTGTGCATGATTTGCGACTGTTTGACAGATTTAATACATGTGAGGAATGCCTAACAAACAAGCATTCCTCACATGTATTAAAGCTGTCAAACAGTAGCAAACCATGCACACGGAGTGACTCAAACATCACATTCGAGCACGCCGAAGATACTCGGAAAACACCCGAGATGCTCGTAAATCTCGAGTAACGAGCATGCTCGCCCATCACTAGTGTGCACCTTTTCATGAATCAGGAGAATCTGACTTCACCATGCCCCCTCATAAACACCAGCTCCTGCCTTGATGTATTCGGGTCACTGTGCGCACATAACCTCACATCGCCATTTTGCGCTTTGCAAGAAATCTTACTTCAGCAAGGAACTGTGTTGAGATTTTGGAAATGGAGAACACCACAGCTTGTTATGAATTAGAGGAGCTACTGTGTCATGCAACACAGCTCCACCTATTTTAGTGTAGGTAGAAGAAACCGACATAAAAACAGCAAAAAAATCACTTAAGTTTGGCACAACTCTGACCTGCTCCAAAAGTTAGCAACTTTTAAAAGCTTTCATGCCAGAATTCTGGTGTGAAAGCTTGGATGAATAAGGCCCAATGTCTTTTTCAGATGGATCCTGCCTAGAACCTGCCTGAAAAATGCTCCAAAATTGCCGCAAAAAATGAACATAATGCACAGCAATATAAGAAGTGACATTGTTGTGCACTTCTTCTGTCTTATGTCGCTTCTTTTAAACACTTCAAGGCTCAGAAACCATAAAAGAAGTAGCATACTCATTCATAGCTTACATTATAGAAAAAAGATGCCGGTGGCAGAGCTGCCACAGAAATAACGGCAAGTAGTGATGAGTGAGCAGGCTTGCTACTGCTCGGTGCTCGCCCGAGCATCTCACTGCTCTAGATGCTCGGCACTCACCGAGTATTTCCAGGGTTGCTCGGCGGGAGCTCGGGTCCCCACCCTGCATGTTTGGCGCTCTTTCCAGAGCCAATGAACATGCAGGGATTGTCTGACACTCACTGTAATGCCGCGGCCATATTGGTTGTGGCATTACAGTGATTGGCTGGCCGCACAGTGTCATCAGGTCTATATATCAGACCTGGTGCCGCCATGCTCGTCACAGCCATTACTGAATCAGACAATGTAGGGAGAGGTGCTAGTGAGCTAGGGAGAGATTTGCTTGTTTCTAGTTGTGTAAGTGAACCAAACTATATTAGAAACACATATCCATCTCATCAAACAGTCCTTCTGAGGACTAATCCATCTGCAGAGATATCAGACAGGCAGTGTATTGGCAGGCTGGGTTTAGCACAATAGGCTCCATTCCAGTTTTGTCTGCTGCTGCTGCTGCTGCTGTTAGATATATCTTGAAATAGGCCAAGGTCTCAGGGGCCAGGAATATTTTTTTGGGGGGATTTTAATCCTCATTATTTGCTTAAAAAGCAATCCAGAGAACATCGTTTTTCTGTGCCATTTGCTTGGTGGCACTGCAGAATACAACCAGGTCCTTTCCATATTACAGCGCTAATAATGCAGCTATTTAAAACTGTGTTTTGTCCGTCACACGGATCACATATAATTGCGCTTTAAATACTGCCATTTCTGGCCTCCATTAAAAATTTGTTTCAGTGTGTTAGTGAAGCTATTGACACCAGTTTGCTGATCAAAATAGTTACCTAAAGGCCAGGTATTTAAAACTGTAGCTTGTCCGTCACACGGATCACATATAACTTCGCTCCAAATTTAGCTATTTGTAGTGAGCGTGGAAGATATTGTCCTCCATTTAAAATAGGCAAGGCACGTGGCAAGGGACGGGAACTGGATGTGATGGTGATGGTGCATGCAGAGACCGAGGCAGTGGGCAAGCTGAAATTGTGCCACAACAAACACCTACATCTTCTTGCTCGACCTTCCTGTCCCAAATAATAGGGGACTGCAGAACTCCACTATTGAACACAGAGCAGTGTGAAAAGGTTATTGGTTGGATAGCAGATAATGCTTCCAGTCCCTTAGCCGCCACCACCACCACCTTGTCTTCCACACGGTCAAGTCTCAGTAGCTCTGAGTCTGGACCGCATATTCCTCACCCTGAACCTCCTTCCTCCCACCATGCCAAGTGCCTAGAGACAACTGATCCCACACTTGGAGACTCGGAAGAGCTGTTCACCTTTCCATTTATAGATCCGGGCCTCTCGCTCAGTCCACTTGAAGCGGGGCAAGAGGAGATCGCATGTAGCGATGCCCAAATATTTGAGCAGCCACGGTCACACGAAGGCAATGGTGGGAAAGTGTCACAAGAGGTGGACGATGATGAGACACAATTGCCAGAAAGTCAGGAGGAGGACCAGGGTGCGGAAGTGGAAGATAAGGTGGTGGATGATATAGTATCTGACCCAACCTGGCAGGAGAACATGCAGAGCAAGGAGAGCAGCACACAGGGGAAGGGAGGCTGAGCACCATAACAGGCAGGAAGAAGTAGTGTGCTGGCCACAGACAGAAGGCAGGCAACCGTTCCCCATAACACCAACACGAAGGAAGTTTCCCAGTACAACTGTTAGGTCTTCCCGAGACTGGTTGTTTTTTAAAGACTCTGCCGATAACCCCAAAAAGGCCATTTGCACCACCTGCCAGTTCAGCATCAGAAGGGGTGGAAAAACGACCAGCCTGACCACCACCAGCATGATCAGGCACATGGCAGCAAAGCACCCGACTTTGTGGGCCAAATCCCAGGGTCCAGGAACAGTGCCTGCGGGTGGCACCACTGCTTCTTTCGCTGTTGTGCATGCAAGCCAATCCCCTGTACATGGTGCATGTGAAGATGCCTCCTGCCCTGCACCTGTCATTGCACACTCTCAAAGAGCAGTATTAGGAAGCACGTCCATGTCCTTGTCCCAGCGCAGCATTCAGTTGTCCATACCCCAGTCCTTGGAACGCAAATACGCAGAAAACTCCCCACTCGGTCCCCAGCCGCCACTACTTCTCTTGGTGTGCTGTCCCCGCATTACACAAGCACGTGTCCCAAAACATTAGCCATGCCCTCAACAACGCAGTTACTGGGAAAGTCCACCTAACCATGAACATGTGGACAAGTGCTTGTGGGCAGGGATGGTAAACCGCACACTGGGTTAACATAGTGGAAGCCGGGAACCTGTCGGACCTTGGGATGGAACACATACTCCCGACGCCAAGGTTTTCAGGCCCTAGGTCAATCAGGGTTGCCCCCACAGTCTACAGCTCCTGCACCTCATCCTCCTCAGCCTCCTCCTCCTCTTCAGCCTCCATCTCCGAAATGACCACACCAGTCACAAGCTGGAAGCACTGCAGCACTGCCTCGGCCAAGCAGCAACAGGCTGTGCTGAAGGTAAATTGCTTAGGTGAAAAACTGCACAATGCTGAAGAGTTGTGGACAGCTCTGAAAGAGCAGGCAGATCTGTGGCTCACACTGCTGAACCTAAAGACAGGCATGGTCGTGTGTGACAATGGCCAGAACCTGGTAGCGGCTCTGAGGCGAGGCGAGCTCACACATATACCATGCCTGGCCTATGTGCTTAACCTCTTGGTTCAGTGATTTCTCAAATCCTACCCGGAGCTGCTGGATCTGCTATTTAAAGTATGCCGCCTGTGTGCCCATTTTAGAAAGTCATCTACAGCTTCCTCCGCCCTTGCCGTGTTTCACCAGCGTTTGCAGCTTCCATCTCACAAACTGGTGTGTGATGTCCCCACGCGTTGGAACTCTGCACTGCAGATGTTGGGATGGATTTGTGAGCAGAAGAGGGCAGTTGTTGAGTACCAGCATCAACAAGGCCATTCGTATTCAGTTCAGACTCCACACATAAGACCTCAGGAGTGGATATGGATGTCAGACATATGTACCACCCTCCAAAACTTTGAGGACTCCGCTAAGTTGGTGAGCGGCGATGATGTCATAATTAGCATCACCATCCCACTTCTCTGTCTTCTGAAATGCTGTCTGCTCACAATCAAAGAGGATGCATTGCAGGCTGAGAAGTATGAGATGGAGCAAGGAACCATACAGGGTGATTTCACACTGCCCAGCCTCATCTCATCCCAATGTGGATTGGGTGACAATGAGGAAGAGGAGGAAGAACAGGAGCTAGTTTCATGCGCTATAGATGGTACTACCTGCACAACTGTCATACCGTCTGTTCAGCGTGGATGGCCTAAGGACAGAGAGGAGGAGGAGGAGGACATGATCACTCGTCCTCTTGGTGAGGACACGGAAGTCTTGCCTGTTAGCAGTCTGGCACGCATGGCTGAGTTTATGTCACGCTGTCTTTCCCATGACCCTCACGCTCTTAAAATTTTGGGTGACAGTTATTACTGGTTTGTAACACTTCTAGACCCATGCTACAAGGAGAACTTTATATATCTTATTCCTGAGGCGGACAAGTCTACAAAAATGGGGCAGTACCAAGGCTCTTGTTGCAGAACTAATAAAAAAATTCCCATCTGAAACCGCTGGAGGCAGAGGTCATAGTTCGTTGGACATCCAAGGACTACAGGCAAGAGAGACACAACTCCAATCCAGCAGATGCAGGGGAACACTGTCAAAGTTCTGGGAGAATTTTCTCAGCCCCTCCTATCGCACAGGCCCTGAGGCGCAGGGTACTCTCACAAGGAGTGCAAAGTTTAGGAAGATGCTGAGGAAGTACCATCCTCCGTGATTCCTCTGTGCCTTATAATTATTGGGTATCCAAACTGGATACATGGAATGAACTGGCTCTCTACGCCTTGGAGGTCCTGGCCTGCCCTGCCGCTAGCATTTTATCAGAGCGAGTTTTTAGTGCCGTTGTTGGAATTATAACTGATAAATGCATCCGCCTGGCAACTATTAAAGGCTGACAGGCTGACTCTTATAAAAATGAACAAGGGCTGGATTGGACCAGACTGCTCAACACCACCGAATGATAGCAGCGTAACATAAACTCAAATCGAGTGTCTTTTCTTGGGAGGTGTATTCCCATGCACCTTTTCACACCCACACATGGGTATACGCTTCCTGATTTTGGCTACATGCTCTTGTCCTCCTCCTTCTCCTCATCCTCATCCTCCACCACCATATCACCAGGGTGACCGAGGTCTGTGATGCAACACCCACATAATTTTTTTTAAAGGATGTTTATGATGCCCGTAAAAAAAAAAATTATACAGTATGTTCATGTATACCCCCCAGGGGTAAATGTTTGTCATTCTATACACTTACTGCATGGGCATTACCAGTATAGGAGACCCGCTCCTTTCTAATGGGAACACTTTTTTTATGAGGCCCTCCTCCACGTCTCTTCCAAGGAAAATTGGAGTGCCGCCCAATTTTTGGCAGCCCTTGGATTCACTGCATATTCCAACACTATGGGAGACCCACTTCCTAATAATGGGAACATTTTTTCATGAAGCCCTCTATGTCTCTTCCAAGGGGGATTGGAGTGCCTCCCGATGTTTGGCAGCCCTTGCATTCACTGCATAGGCCAACACTATGGGAGACCTACTTCCTAATAATGGGAACATTTTTTCATGAGGCCCTCTATGTCTTTTCCAAGGGGCATTGGAGTTCCTCCAAATTTTTGGCTGCCGTTGCTTCACTGCATAGGCAAACAGTATGGGAGACCCTCTCCTTTCTAATGGGAATTTGTCGTTACTGTGGCCCTGCTCTATGTGTCTTTAAATTGTTAGTGGGGTTTTTCCTAAATTTTGTCAGCCGCTGGACTCACTGCATACACTAAAACTGTATAGCACACCGCTCCTGTGTAATGGAAACATGTCATTACTGTGGCTCTGCTCTATGTGTCTTGAAATTGTTAGTGAGGTTTTTCCCAAATTTTGTCAGCCCTTGCAGTCACAGCATGGGCATTACCACTATAGGAGACCCTCTCCTTTCTAATGGGAATTTGTCGTTACTGTGGCCCTGCTCTATGTGTCTTTAAATTGTTAGTGTGGTTTTTCCTAATTTTTTTAGCCATTGGACTCACTGCATACCCTATAACTGTATAGCACACTCGCTACTTTGTAATGGAAACATGTCATCATTACTGTGGCTCTGCTCTATGTGTCTTTAAATAGTTAGTTGGGTTTTCCCAAATTTTGGCAGCCCTTGCAGTTACAGCATGGGCATTACCACTATAGGCGACCGGCTCCTTTATAATGGGAACATTTTTTTTACTGAGACCCTCCTCTATGTCTCTTCAAAGGGGTATTGGGCTGCGTCCAAATTTTTGGCAGCCCTTGCAGTCACTGCATACGCAATAACAGTATAGGAGACCCACTCGTTAATAATGGGAACAAAAAGGCATAGCCGGCTGATGGCTCTCTAACAATAGCGAGGGCCGACTGCTGGCCTTTTAAGAATATTAAGGGCTGCCTGATGGCCCTATAAAAATAGGCTTTTTGACTTTCAGAGTCCCTCCATCATAAATGAAACAGGATGTGTCTGATGATGTGTCACACACCACATGGCCAGATGAGGTTGTAAAATGTTAAAATGACATTTCCCGGTGAATGCATTTGTCTTAAAAAATAACGTAAAAATACCTAAAACAGTAAGATCTTTCTTTAGTATAAAAAACAGAGTTGCCAATGTAACCTCAATGTAATTACATTGTTCAGCTCCTCCACCTCCTCCAACTCCATCTCCGAAATGACCACATGAAAGCACTGCAGCACTGCCTTGGCCAAGCGTCAACAGGCTGTGCTGAAGATAACATGCTTAATGCTTAGGTGACAAACCACCCAGTGCTGCAGAGTTGTTGATAACTGTAACACAGCAGCCTGATCTGTGGCTCTCACCGCTGAACATACGCCAATCCTTTCATCGAGTTAAAGAATATGGCTGTGGTGAAATACAACTCCCACTGAGAAGCTGTTTCAGATTGAAAAACATTGGGCCCACCAGAGGATTTGATTCTGAGGGCTCACCTTTCTCCCCCGCTCAAGAGCCCCATAGAAGCTGCAAAGTTAGCACTATCATGAACTCTCCTGATGTAGAAGCCAGGGCACACCAGAGGATTCTCTGGTGGGACCGTCCAACCCTGCCGAGAAGCAGTCCTGGCTAAGAAAAGTGTTTGGGAAGGTTCCCAGACACTAAATGGCTGCTTTTTTACTGAGGTGGAAACCCACGCAAACACGGGGAGAACATACCAAAATCCTTGTAGATGTTGTCCTTGCTGGGATTTGAACCCAAGATCCCAGCGCTTTAAGGTTTCAGTGCTAACCACTGATCCATTGTGCCCTCTGATATCTAACATCCTGGAGAAACTTGCATCTACTGCCACTCTATCTTCAGCTACTTTGTGAGAAACTAATGTATTTGGGCAGCCACTCAGTCTACCAAATAAAATTCCTCAGAAGGAAATTGGGGATGGCTTCGCTGCTGGTACTGGGGGCAGTGTTAATACCATGGTGTCGTACCATAGTTTACTGGAAATATTCCAGGCTGGTAAGAGGCAAGCAGATTCCAACAGAAAAGTACCAGCAGTAATGTATAGGGACCCACGCTTGTAGAAGGTGGAGACAAAACCGGGAGAAATAGTGGCGGCTGGGGACCAAGTATGGACACCCGGCCGCCACCGCCATGAGGTTGTGGACAGCTTCCACCTCAATGAGCCTAAAAAGCCACATTTCAAGTGCAAGCAGCTACCCAGAAATATGGCAATTTAGTATTGCAGCCTGAGCGTGGGTGGGTGGATGGCTGGCTGCATACTTGCGCTTGCATTCCAAGTAAGAGAAAACTAAGCAGATGGTGGCCTCTATCATCATCATGTCCTCACCTCGGCATTATGAACTCTCCTGAAGGAGAAGCCAGGGCCCACCAGAGTAGTCTCCGGTTCTCTGGTGGGCCCGTCCAACCCTGCCGAGAAGCAGCCCTGGCTAAGAAAAGTGTGTGGGAAAGTTCCCGGACACTCTATGGCTGCATTTTTAATGTGGACTGGCTCTATACCATCCTTGGCCACGTTCACCTGTCTACGTGTTTGTGGTTAGGCGGTCCTTCCCAGTAAGTGCACTGGGGAGGGTATGGGTAATGTTGTTGGACCCGTGCTTGTGGAAGGCGGAGAAGATACCAGGAGAAATAGTGGCAGCTGGGGACCGAGAATGGACACCCGGCCGCCGCCGGCATGAGGTTGTGAAAAGCTTCCTCTTCCATGAGCCTAAAAGGCCACATTTCAAGTGCAAGCAGCTTCCCATATATCTGGCAGTTTAGTATTGCGGCCTGTGGGTGGGTGGCTGGCTGCATACTTGCACTTGCATTCCAAGTAACAGAAAACTAAGCAGCTGGTGGCCTCTACCATCATCATGGCCTCACCTCGGCATTATGATCTCTCCTGAAGGAGAAACCAGGGCCTACTGGATGAGTCTCTGGTTCTCTGTCGGGCCCGTCCAACCCTGCAAACCAGCAACCCTGGCTAAGAAAAGTATGTGGGAATGTTCCCGGACACTCTATGGCTGCATTTTTAATGTGGACTGGCTCTATACCATCCCTGGCCACATTCCCCTGTCCACGTGTTTATAGCTAGGCGGTCCTTCCCAGTAAGTGCACTGGGGAGGGCACGGGTAATGTTGTGGGACTCGTGCTTGTCGAAGGCTGAGACAATACCGGGAGAAATAGTGGCGGCTGGGGACTGAGTATAAACACCCGGCTACCGCCGACATGAGGTTGTGAAAAGCTTCTGCCTCCACGAGCCTAAAAGGCCACATTTCAAGTGCAAGCAGCTTTAGAGGACTTCCAGGGAGAAATGACAGTTGGAGCAGATATGGTTTCCCAAGTCCTTTCACCAAGCTAAAGAATATGGATGTGGTGAAATACAACTCTCAGCAAAAAAGCTGTGGATTGGCACCGTATCATTCCTGGCCACATTCACTTGACCTCATGTTTCTGGGTAGGCGGTCCTTCCCAGTAAGTTCACTGGGGAGGACACGGGTTATGTTGTAGGACCCGTGCTTGTGGAAGGCACCGACACCGGGACAAATAGTGTCGACTAGGCATCAAGTATGGATACCCAGTCGCCGCTGCCATAAGGTTGTGGACAGCTTCTGCCTCCACGAGCCTAAAAGTCCACATTTCAAGTGCAAACAGTTGTCAAAAATTTGGCAGTATAGTATTGCAGCCTGTGGGTGGGTGGGTGGCTGGCTGCATACTTGCGCTTGCATTCCAAGGAATGGAGTAGGGACAAGTGAACGCTACACTGGGACAAGAACGTGGATGAAAGTCTGCAACGACATGTGCATGGTGGGAGCCAACTTCGCATGCGCCAAGGATCATTTATGATGGGCACACTTTTAGGCAGTGACCTGGGAGTCAGAGATGCTTCCAGGGGTCTTCCCCATGCTGTTCCCATGTCTTTTCAGCAGTGACCTGGGAGTCAGAGATGCTTCCAGGGGTCTTCCCCATGCTGTTCCCATGTCTTTTCAGCACTGTATGCATGTGTGTGATGAAGTGTCACACACGACATGGCCAGATAAGGTTGTAAAATGTTAAAATGACATTTCCTAGTGAATGCATTTGTCTTGGTTGAAAGCAATGCAAAAGTGCAAAGACGCATCAAAAACACTACGTGTGAACATAGCCCAAGGTGTGGAGGAGTATTTTTGGTTTTGGTTATTTATTTTGCCTTATATACAAGTCATTGCCCTGGAAAGGATGTTCCTTAACATATTTCCCAGGAAAATCTATTTTGGCTTAGTTTTTGTATGTTTTATTGTAGGTCTGTAAAAGTGGCGTAATACCTCTGAGCATGTTCCCATCGATTTAGCCAATTTTTAGGCCTTCTGCAGACCGCTGTGTATTGTCAGTTTCTGGAGACTCAGCACACAGCATGCAGTGCAGGGGGCGTGTCTGCCTCCCTGTGATGTGGCCGGCCAGCATCTAAAAGGTACAGTGCGGTCCCCCTGCCTCTGCCGCTGCAGAAAATGTTATAATGAGGGCAATCTGGCCATGGGCTCCCCCCGGAGTCTCGGGCCCCGGGCGGTAGCCCAGATTGCCCTCATTATAATCCGTCTATGACTGCAGGTAGCCGCCAGGCACTACTCCAGGGCAGTCCCCGGTACTGCAGCAGCTACTAATACCTAATTACCCAAAGGATAGATGAACACTAATTTAGGAATGAGTTAAAACATGACTTTTATTTATTCGCTTTACAATAGATAAACTGTGAACTAACAATTAAAAGCACATCAGCGTGACAGTGTCACTCCTAACTTGTATAAGACTACCAGATATATACAACACTGAATGTAGCAGTATAAGACACTGACCATATTCAGACCCGCAAGTAAACAGGCCAATGAATAATCGTGTGCTTATTATATGGACCAATATTGAATGGCAGACCATTCGGTAAGACACATGAATAAAGAGAACCACCGAATGATAGGTCCAATCAGACAAAAGTAATTAATTAAATACCTTTATTAGAGTTATGGTTAAAGTGACACTACATGCACAAGGAGAGCCGCATAACAGTGACCATACAATGTAGTTACAATATATGCTATAGAGTATGCAGGTAGATACTAGAATAAATAAATACAATGTACTAAAAATTGGAAAACGGTACAGAGTAGACTCAGATCACCAAATGGGCAATAAAAGGTAACATAAAGATGTCCATATCATGATAATATATACCACTATGGAGGGGAAAGTTCCTCTATATTCCATATCAATGACAATTCATGTATGCCATACCCATCTATGTAGTAATCAAAGTAATCGATCTACTGACTCAAATCATAAACGAATATATGAAAGAGTATATACCTGCACGCTGGTCAGCGTAAGTAGACAGGCACCAAGCGGCGTAGCCCCGACGCGCGTTTCGGACACACGTCCTTCGTCAGGGGGTAGCGTCCATAAGAACCAGCGTGTTTAAAAATACTGATGCGACCAATCGGCAGGCACCGGATATCCTACATAATTAAGGCCACCCGCAATCATGACCTAAATAGAGGCGGGCGCGTACAGCTGTGTGTCCACCGATGTGTACAGGCAGCGTTTGATGTACACGCATGCGCCGGCCGGAGGGACCGGAAGCCGCGGGCATCGCGTCATGCATCAGCTGACGTCGGGAACACACGTGACCCGGGTCACCTGATGCATAGAGACACGTGACCGCAGCCTCACGGAGCACAGACGGCGCATGCATGTAAACGCCTACCCGTAGCCATGGGTACCAATCTGTCCACTATATCAATTACACAACGGGAGATCGGGAGGACAGGACCAAAAAATGGGTAGGAGACAAGTGGAAGCGCCACAAATAGAATAGAGATTACCTATTAAAAATTGTATAAAGTGAATAAGTGCAATACTAAATAAAGTGGCCATGCAATTCATATAAATACAATCTTATATTAAATCCATATATAAACGACATTAAGGAGTATATATAGAGAGGAGAGAAATTAAACTTACATAATATGGAGAATATAGTGAACATATGCAAATGTGTCAGAGACCTGAGATGGCCAGATAAACATTATGATGTATATTATAAAAGGTACCACAGAGTATATATACACATACATATATATGCATGTGTATATATATGTATCCATACCATAAAGTGCTCACGTGCAGAAAAGTGAATGAAAAAGGGTAAGAAGAAGAATGAAGACCAGATAGAAAGAGTCGTATATTTAAAGATAATATTCAAGGGAGATAATATATCCCAAATATAGATTTGATCAACTAAAAGCAGAGAAGAGAATTAATAGAGTGTAGAGGTAGATAAGAAAGCCCATACCGAACTTGCATATCCATGTACAGATATGCCATATCGCCATGCACACATGCATGTATACATAATATACAGCACATGTGCAAAATACAGCAAGACGGAAAAGGAACATAACTCATATTTATACATGCCATCCATGTACACATAATATAGATCACATGTATTTCTCTGGCCATGTGATATATTGATTAAGCAGTGAAAACAGTTATATAGAAGAACCATGTATAAAAGAACAATGATAAAAGATATATATAGTAATAATAAATAATGACAGACATGATAAATATGTATATATATAAGTAGTGATATGTGCCCA
Source organism: Phyllobates terribilis (assembly GCF_046119375.1). Classification (NCBI taxonomy): domain Eukaryota; kingdom Metazoa; phylum Chordata; class Amphibia; order Anura; family Dendrobatidae; genus Phyllobates; species Phyllobates terribilis. The sequence goes on along the minus strand of NW_027362765.1, from coordinate 593,771,570 downwards.
TCTCCTCATAAAATTACAAATATTACAATACATGCATACAGATATCATACGACATAATTAGACGAAAAAAGAGAGCAGTTGTGATGGCGACTTCCAATCTCCAATCCCGAAATATATCATGACACTAGAATCCCATTCAGATGTTAATCGAACGTCGCATCAGAAATGAACTATAAAGGGAAATAATTAAAGTTAAAATTAATATCATATGGAACATTAAAACTGTTAAAAACAAGCGAACAAAGCAGGTTCAAGGACTAAAATGGTCACAGGAATGGAACGTAACTGATATTTTCGTTGAGCCCCAGAGGGTGGACCGTTTTCAATGTCCAGATCCATCTTGTTTCTAACTGGGCCAAGGGTTTACTTATCTTACCCCCTCTAATGTTAAATGGAACCATATCAATCCCGATTACCTTAAGTGATGAGGCATCACACCCATGGAATACCTTAAAGTGTCTCGGTAATGTCTTCAAGAGGGATAGGTCATTGACTTCTTTTGCTGCTATGATACCGAGGACATGCTCGCGTACCCTAACTTTCAATTGGCGGGTTGTTAATCCCACATAGATTAATGAGCATGGGCAAGTGGCATAATATACCACTGCAGTTGTGGTACATGTAATGTAGTGTTGGATATTGTACATTGTTAGTCCGTCCGAACTTTGAAATATGTCAGATCGCCCCACATTTGGACAGGCCACACATTTTCCACAGGGTCTACAGCCTTTTAATGGTTTTGCTTTAGACAAAAAAGTTGTTCTTTCATTAATGTAGTGACTTTTCACTAAGTCATCCCGTAAATTACGTGACCGACGAAACGTAATATTTGGTTTCGGGCTCAGATATCTCGAGAGCACAGGATCAGAATGTAGAATGGGCCAAGATTTGTCTAGAAAGTAACGCATCAGATTAATTTGACCATGGTACTGTGTGATAAATCTAACAGTTTTGTTCGTTGCCTGTGTTTTGTTTGAATACAGTTCGTTATGTCTAGAGGTATGTTTAGCCCTATTAAATGCCCTTTTGATAGAGCGATGACTATAGCCTCTCTCCAAAAATCTCATCTTCAGTGCATCGGCCTGTTGTGTAAAATCTGCATCACTGGAGCAGATTCTCCTTAATCTAAGGAATTGGCCTACCGGTATCGACCGAATCATTGCTGGGGGGTGTGACGAAGATGCCAGCAGTAAAGAATTCACCGCTGTATCTTTACGAAAAAGAGTGGATTGCAAACAATTATGGGCATCCCTATAAATCTTCACATCCAAGAAGTCAATGGAGTCCGTATCATATTGATATGTGAGGTGGATATTCAGGTGGTTCTGATTCAGATAGTTCATAAATTGGTGTAGTTCTTTAATGGTCCCCTGCCAGATCAAGAATATATCATCTATGTACCGCGTCCAAAAAGGAACGCGGTCCATAGATGGATATCGATCTGACAGGAATAGGTCCCTCTCCCACAGCCCCAGGAATAAATTAGCGTATGCCGGTGCAAATGCCGCGCCCATGGCGGTACCCCGGAGCTGTAGGTAGAAGGACTCATTAAATAGGAAAAAATTGTGGGATAGGGTGAACTCTAATAGTTGAATAATGAGATCACCCACATTCGTTGTAATCGATGAAGAATGCAGGAAGAATTGGGTAGCCCGTATTCCATCTGCATGTGGAATGTTGGTGTATAGTGATTCCACATCACACGTCACCAGAATAGTATCCCTATCTATGTGAAGCCCATCTATTTTCCTCAAGAACTCAGAGGTATCTTTAGTAAAAGAAGGTAGCGATTCCACCAATGGTTGTAGTTTGGTATCAATGAATCGATTTACATTTTCCAGGTAATTCCCTTTTCCTGAAATAATTGGTCTCCCTGGTGGTGTTTGACAGTTTTTATGCACTTTTGGTAGAAGATAGAGGGTGGGGATGGAGGGTTCACTGACCTGAAGTGCTAGATGTAGTTCTTTTGAAATAACTCCATTGTCCCTAGCTAATTGTAGGATGGAGGAAAGTTCCGTCTGATATTTTATTGTGGGATTGAAAGTTAGTTTCTTATAACATTCCAAATTTCTCAGTTGGCGGAAAGCTTCCTCCTCGTACATTGACTTAGGCCAGATCACCACATTCCCACCCTTGTCAGCTGGTTTAAACACCACAACTTTACCTACTCGCCAGAGCCCAGAGGAAGGTTGAAGGTAATTAACCTAAGTTCTCATTCCTTTTCTCAGAAGGAGATCTCTTTGTTGAACAAGGGTTTGATGTTCTGCCCCTCAGCGCAATTTGATAGATTTACGGCCATCAAGGATCTCCACCTCTTTGCGCGAAAATTACTATTTAAACGACACTTCCATGATGAGGCCGCCTTTTGTTTATTTCCTACAGAGACGGAACAGGAGGCGCTAGCCAATCTGGAGGTACTGGCGGAGGAACACAACAGCCAGATTGAGGGTAAGGTCCCTTCTTCTATTAGGCCTCGTTCTCAGAAATTTCCACCTCTGTCCACCTGTCCCACCATTGATGTTTTTGTCAAAATGGTGAGCAAAGACTTTGAAAAAATTCCACGTTACCCAACATTGGATAACCTGACTAGGGATGAGAGACAGTGTCTCCAGCGGCTGCGTAAGTTGTCAGATGTGGTGTGTAAACCAGCTGACAAGGGTGGGAATGTGGTGATCTGGCCTAAGTCAATGTACGAGGAGGAAGCTTTCCGCCAACTGAGAAATTTGGAATGTTATAAGAAACTAACTTTCAATCCCACAATAAAATATCAGACGGAACTTTCCTCCATCCTACAATTAGCTAGGGACAATGGAGTTATTTCAAAAGAACTACATCTAGCACTTCAGGTCAGTGAACCCTCCATCCCCACCCTCTATCTTCTACCAAAAGTGCATAAAAACTGTCAAACACCACCAGGGAGACCAATTATTTCAGGAAAAGGGAATTACCTGGAAAATGTAAATCGATTCATTGATACCAAACTACAACCATTGGTGGAATCGCTACCTTCTTTTACTAAAGATACCTCTGAGTTCTTGAGGAAAATAGATGGGCTTCACATAGATAGGGATACTATTCTGGTGACATGTGATGTGGAATCACTATACACCAACATTCCACATGCAGATGGAATACGGGCTACCCAATTCTTCCTGCATTCTTCATCGATTACAACGAATGTGGGTGATCTCATTATTCAACTATTAGAGTTCACCCTATCCCACAATTTTTTCCTATTTAATGAGTCCTTCTACCTACAGCTCCGGGGTACCGCCATGGGCGCGGCATTTGCACCGGCATACGCTAATTTATTCCTGGGGCTGTGGGAGAGGGACCTATTCCTGTCAGATCGATATCCATCTATGGACCGCGTTCCTTTTTGGACGCGGTACATAGATGATATATTCTTGATCTGGCAGGGGACCATTAAAGAACTACACCAATTTATGAACTATCTGAATCAGAACCACCTGAATATCCACCTCACATATCAATATGATACGGACTCCATTGACTTCTTGGATGTGAAGATTTATAGGGATGCCCATAATTGTTTGCAATCCACTCTTTTTCGTAAAGATACAGCGGTGAATTCTTTACTGCTGGCATCTTCGTCACACCCCCCAGCAATGATTCGGTCGATACCGGTAGGCCAATTCCTTAGATTAAGGAGAATCTGCTCCAGTGATGCAGATTTTACACAACAGGCCGATGCACTGAAGATGAGATTTTTGGAGAGAGGCTATAGTCATCGCTCTATCAAAAGGGCATTTAATAGGGCTAAACATACCTCTAGACATAACGAACTGTATTCAAACAAAACACAGGCAACGAACAAAACTGTTAGATTTATCACACAGTACCATGGTCAAATTAATCTGATGCGTTACTTTCTAGACAAATCTTGGCCCATTCTACATTCTGATCCTGTGCTCTCGAGATATCTGAGCCCGAAACCAAATATTACGTTTCGTCGGTCACGTAATTTACGGGATGACTTAGTGAAAAGTCACTACATTAATGAAAGAACAACTTTTTTGTCTAAAGCAAAACCATTAAAAGGCTGTAGACCCTGTGGAAAATGTGTGGCCTGTCCAAATGTGGGACGATCTGACATATTTCAAAGTTCGGACGGACTAACAATGTACAATATCCAACACTACATTACATGTACCACAACTGCAGTGGTATATTATGCCACTTGCCCATGCTCATTAATCTATGTGGGATTAACAACCCGCCAATTGAAAGTTAGGGTACGCGAGCATGTCCTCGGTATCATAGCAGCAAAAGAAGTCAATGACCTATCCCTCTTGAAGACATTACCAAGACACTTTAAGGTATTCCATGGGTGTGATGCCTCATCACTTAAGGTAATCGGGATTGATATGGTTCCATTTAACATTAGAGGGGGTAAGATAAGTAAACCCTTGGCCCAGTTAGAAACAAGATGGATCTGGACATTGAAAACGGTCCACCCTCTGGGGCTCAACGAAAATATCAGTTACGTTCCATTCCTGTGACCATTTTAGTCCTTGAACCTGCTTTGTTCGCTTGTTTTTAACAGTTTTAATGTTCCATATGATATTAATTATAACTTTAATTATTTCCCTTTATAGTTCATTTCTGATGCGACGTTCGATTAACATCTGAATGGGATTCTAGTGTCATGATATATTTCGGGATTGAAGATTGGAAGTCGCCATCACAACTGCTCTCTTTTTTCGTCTAATTATGTCGTATGATATCTGTATGCATGTATTGTAATATTTGTAATTTTATGAGGAGATGGGCACATATCACTACTTATATACATACATATTTATCACGTCTGTCATTATTTATTATTACTATATATATCTTTTATCATTGTTCTTTTATACATGGTTCTTCTATATAACTGTTTTCACTGCTTAATCAATATATCACATGGCCAGAGAAATACATGTGATCTATATTATGTGTACATGGATGGCATGTATAAATATGAGTTATGTTCCTTTTCCGTTTTGCTGTATTTTGCACATGTGCTGTATATTATGTATACATGCATGTGTGCATGGCGATATGGCATATCTGTACATGGATATGCAAGTTCGGTATGGGCTTTCTTATCTACCTCTACACTCTATTAATTCTCTTCTCTGCTTTTAGTTGATCAAATCTATATTTGGGATATATTATCTCCCTTGAATATTATCTTTAAATATACGACTCTTTCTATCTGGTCTTCATTCTTCTTCTTACCCTTTTTCATTCACTTTTCTGCACGTGAGCACTTTATGGTATGGATACATATATATACACATGCATATATATGTATGTGTATATATACTCTGTGGTACCTTTTATAATATACATCATAATGTTTATCTGGCCATCTCAGGTCTCTGACACATTTGCATATGTTCACTATATTCTCCATATTATGTAAGTTTAATTTCTCTCCTCTCTATATATACTCCTTAATGTCGTTTATATATGGATTTAATATAAGATTGTATTTATATGAATTGCATGGCCACTTTATTTAGTATTGCACTTATTCACTTTATACAATTTTTAATAGGTAATCTCTATTCTATTTGTGGCGCTTCCACTTGTCTCCTACCCATTTTTTGGTCCTGTCCTCCCGATCTCCCGTTGTGTAATTGATATAGTGGACAGATTGGTACCCATGGCTACGGGTAGGCGTTTACATGCATGCGCCGTCTGTGCTCCGTGAGGCTGCGGTCACGTGTCTCTATGCATCAGGTGACCCGGGTCACGTGTGTTCCCGACGTCAGCTGATGCATGACGCGATGCCCGCGGCTTCCGGTCCCTCCGGCCGGCGCATGCGTGTACATCAAACGCTGCCTGTACACATCGGTGGACACACAGCTGTACGCGCCCGCCTCGATTTAGGTCATGATTGCGGGTGGCCTTAATTATGTAGGATATCCGGTGCCTGCCGATTGGTCGCATCAGTATTTTTAAACACGCTGGTTCTTATGGACGCTACCCCCTGACGAAGGACGTGTGTCCGAAACGCGCGTCGGGGCTACGCCGCTTGGTGCCTGTCTACTTACGCTGACCAGCGTGCAGGTATATACTCTTTCATATATTCGTTTATGATTTGAGTCAGTAGATCGATTACTTTGATTACTACATAGATGGGTATGGCATACATGAATTGTCATTGATATGGAATATAGAGGAACTTTCCCCTCCATAGTGGTATATATTATCATGATATGGACATCTTTATGTTACCTTTTATTGCCCATTTGGTGATCTGAGTCTACTCTGTACCGTTTTCCAATTTTTAGTACATTGTATTTATTTATTCTAGTATCTACCTGCATACTCTATAGCATATATTGTAACTACATTGTATGGTCACTGTTATGCGGCTCTCCTTGTGCATGTAGTGTCACTTTAACCATAACTCTAATAAAGGTATTTAATTAATTACCTTTGTCTGATTGGACCTATCATTCGGTGGTTCTCTTTATTCTTGTATAAGACTACCAGTCTATTCATGGAAAAAAGACCCAATTACTACCTATATATATATCTCAACATGACTGCAGTTCATGGTTTGAGTTAACGAGCGACTGGGCCTCTATTACTGGTGCACTGGCACACACAATGCCACTAAAATTCAATCACATAGCCACCCCAACAAGTTTCACCACAAGGGCCTCCTCAGGGGGCTGGGGATATGTGATTGAATTTTAGTGGCATTGTGTGTGCCAGTGCGCCAGTAATAGAGGCCCAGTCGCTCATTAACTCAAACCATGAACTGTAGTCATTTGAGATGATGGACACTGGTGCAAATTCAGACAGTGCAGACCCTGGAACACTATGAAAAGATGGGTAACAGGTTCAGGTGATGGTTCAGACTAGACAGGTTGTGGAACACTTTGACACGACGGGTAACAGATTCAGGTGCTGGTTCAGACTAGATGGGTTCTGGACTCAGGATCAGGTTACGGTATGACAGGCTTAGGAACAGGTTCAAGTTCAGACAGGATGGATTTAGGTTCAGGTATTCAGCTTCATGTATTGGCAGAGCAGTTTCAGGTTCAGGGACAGACAAGATGATTTCATGTTCAGGTACCGACAGAGCAGTTTCAAGTTCAGGTACCGAAAAGGCTGTTTCAGGTTCAAGTTCAGGTTCAGGGACTGACAAGGCGGTTTTAGGTTCAGGGACCGAGAGAGCGGTTTCAGGTTCATGGACCGACAAGGTGGTTTCAGGTTCAGGGACCGAGAGAGCGGTTGTAGGTTTAGAGACCGACAAGGCTGTTTCAGATTCAGGTATAGACAGGGTAATTTCAGGTTCAGGATTCAGAATCAGGTACTGACGGGTTGGTTCAGGATTCAGGTTCAGGAACAGGGACCTGACAGAGAACTTGGCAGCATGTGAAATAACTAAACACAAATGTTGCAAATGTGTGGATCCTGGAACACTTGACAGGACGGACACTGGTGCAGGTTCAGACAGTGCGGACCCTGGAACACTTTACAGGATGGACACTGGCACAGGATCAGACAGTGTAGGTCCTGGAACAATATGAAAAGATGGGTAACAGATTGAGGTGCTGGTTCAGACTAGATGGGTTCTGGACTCAGGATCAGGTTCCAGCAGGACAACAAGCTTAGGAACTGGTTCAGGTTCAGACAGGATGGATTCAGGTTCAGGTATTCAGACTCAGGTACTGACAGAGCAGTCTCAGCTTCAGGGACAGACAGATCGGTTTCAGGTTCAGGTACAGACAAGGCGGTTTAAGATTCAGGTAGCGGCAGAGTGTTCTTTAGGTTCAGGTACCAACAGGGTGGTTTCAGGTTCAAATTCAGGTTCAGCAATGGACAAGGCAGTTTCAGGTTCAGGGACAGACATAATGGTTTTGACGCGCCCCTGGGCCTACTTGGTGTAGCGTTGCGCACGCGGGGACTACCCGGAGCCGGGCCTGTTGGGGGTAGTAGTCTCGTGGCGGTGACCCGGTCCGTGCCCAGGGAGTCAAACTGTGTGGCTGAGTATTAGCAGTAGATGTTGGACGACTACGCCACCCGTTGAATGCAGCTATGGAGCTGCCGCTGCAGGGCAGACCGCTGAGGCCGGTGGTAGGATTGTGCAGCGTGGATGGGATAACCCCCAACGGGAGGGGTATGGCCTCAGGGCAGCCGACGTGGATGATGGGGGTAGCAGGAACCACTCAGAGACGATGCGGTGTAGTTCAGGGTCTTTACTGGTGATAAAGATAGACCCTCCCGGAGTACTGGCTAGCGATCGGGGCCTGGTCAGTCTTTGAGCAGATGGGATTTCCCCTGGCCAGGCGGAGTTGTAGGCCTCCCCAACTAATTGTACTCTTCTGGCTACCTTGCTAGAGGCGGGTAAAAGTAGCCCACGTCCCTGAGTGTACCGTGTGGTGCTCACCCATATGGCCGGTGACTCGGGGCCTTCTAGTGGCTTCCGCTCCACGACGGCGGTGCTGGTCCCACGCGTGTGACCGTGCCTTCGGGTTTCTTGGCCAGAGGACCTGAAATCCCCTGCCGGTCGGTTTCTGCTGCTGGGTAAGGATTAGTCCCCACAGCCTCGGACTCCGGGTCCGGTGATAATTCTTCAATCAGGGCGAGCTCTACAGCTGCCAGCCCCTGATTCCTTGTAGCACTGCTCCCACTGAGCTCCTGATCTTTCTTTCCTATAGCTGCTTCTCCTCTTCTTAACTCCCTAACCCTGCCTCAGCCCAAGTTTTATATAGGGGAAGTTCTTCCCCTCCCAGGACTGGGCAGGAAGTGTGGCATGCATAGGATTCCTGACCAAGAGACCTCCCACCTGCTCTCAGACGTAATATCTCTATTACTGTGGCAACCAGACCCCTGGGGTGTCACAGTTTCAGGTTCAGGAACCAACACAGTGGTGTCAGGTTCAAGTTCAAGTTCAGGGGTTGACAAGGCAGTTTCAGATTCAAGGACTGACAGAGCGGTTTCAGGTTCAGGGACCGGCAGAGTGGTTTCAGGTTCAAGTACTGTTTCATATTCAAGCTCAGATTCAAGGACCAACAAGGTGGTTTCAGGTTCTGATATAGAGAGGGCAGGTTCAAGTTTAGGATTCAGATTTTGGTTCCGACAGGTCGGTTCAGGTTCAGGATTCAGATTCCGGAACAGGGACCTTACAACGGATGTATCAGCTTACGTACTAAACACAAATGTTTCACAGGCACCTGCCTACTGGGGAAGGTGCCTTAAATACTTTATTGTCTCCTAGCCATTGGTTGGGGACTAGTGATGAGCGAGCGTGCTCGTTTAACCCTTTAATCGAGCAAGCTCGGGTGCTCAGCGAGTATTTGTGGCTTGCTTGGCATCTATGTTTGATCTACCGCGGCTGCATGTTTCACAGCTGTTAGACAGCTGCGACACATGCAGAGATTTCCTGTTTGTTAGACAATCCCTGCATGTGTCGCAGCTGTTTAACAGCCGTGACACTTGCAGCCTCAGCAGATCAAACAAAGATGCCGAGCACGCCACAAATACTCAGCGAACACCCGAACGTGCTCGATTGAACTGTTAAATGAGCATGCTCACTCATCACTATTGGGGACACATCAGGAGTGCTGGCGCTACTCCTTTAACAGGTGGACTAAGCAAGCTGACAGGAGATCTGAGCATCAAGTGCAGGTCCTGGAACATGGGAGCCAGAGCAGAGGACATAACAGTGTGGTCGAGGTGGTGAACATGTCAGCATCCCTGCAATTAGGAAGGGAAGGATCCATGCAGGAATGCAGGTGTTACAGTACCCCCTTCCCTTACAAACCCTCTTCTTCAAAGCTGCAAGGAATTTCTACAGAGGAAGTTAGGCATGGCCAGCCAATTTAGAAGAGTGTCCCCACAGCAGAATGTGCCTCCCATCTAATTCTGACACTAAGTCTGCTCTGGAGGAACCAAAACAAGTTCATCAGGGCCACAGCAATCATTCTGGATGGCTGGGACTCCACCTCTTGGTCAGTTTAAATGACAACTGCATGAACTGCCCCTTCGATTAGGTAGCGCCACTCCACTAAATCTATCTTAATTGCCCATAACTTATGATCGCTAATCGAGTAGTTGAGTAGTTATGTTTGGGAACAGAGAAGAAACTGCAGGCTACCTTTCAGGATGGAGAAAGGCCTCTGAATGAACCATCTTGCTGAGTTCTCCTTAAAGTAACTGAACAAAGCTTTAGTCTCAGCCTGAGACAGATAGATGCGACCTAGAGGAGAAGAAGATCCCAGGAGCAGGTCAGACAGGTTAGATGGAGTCACTGACGGTCAAACTGGACATACAGGGACAAGACACCTCTCGTGGCAAGACACACACACAGGAGGTGCAGGAGCGCCCTGACAACCACTGCTATCAAGGATTCTGCCATTTAGGCATCCCCTCAGGGGTCATCATTAGTTATGAGCAAACGTGCTCGCCACTACTCGGTACTCGTCCGAGCACCACGGTGCTCGACAAACTCGGCGAGTATTTCCAGGTTGTTCAGGCAGGAGCTCGGGTCCCCACCCTGCATGTTTGGCACTCTTTAGAGAGGCACGGTGGCTCAGTGTTTAGCACTGCAGCCTTTCAGTGCTGGGGTCCTGCGTTCAATCCCACCAAGGACAACATCTGCAAGGAGTTTGCATGTTCTCCCCATGTTTGCGTGGGTTTCCTCCAGTTCTCCGGTTTCCTCCCACTTTCCAAAGACATTCTGATAGGGAATTTAGATTGTGAGCCTCAATGGGGACAGTGCCCATAATGTCTATAAAGCGCTGTGGAATTAATGGCGCTATATAAGTGAGTAAAATAAAGAAATAAAAATAAATAAATGAACACGCAGGGATTGCTTGCCACACACTGTAATGCCATAGCCATGTTGGTTGTGGGCATTACAGTGATTGGCTGGCTGCATAGCGTTATCGGGTCTATATAAGACCTGGTGCCACTATGCTCGTCACAGTCTACACCGGAAACAGGCAGAGTAGAGACAGCTGCTGCTGAGTCAGGGAGAGATTTGCTTGTTTATAGTTAGCATAGGTATTCCACAGCATATCTATATATCCATCTAAACTAACAGTCTTTCTGAGGACTAATTCAGCTCCATATATTCAGTGGTGAATGGTGATAGCAATGTCATGCAAGGTGTTGGAAAGATTGAATGCAACACAAAGGGAAGAGGGGAAGGGAACCCAGACTCTAGGGAAAGGAAGGAAGTCCTAGAGACCTCCCAACCTAGGTTGATCTAGTGTCTCCCTGTCTCCCCTAACGTCACTGTATTGGCTCTTCACCAATGGCCGCACGCGTTCCTCGCCCTGTCTTTCCCTGGCTTTTGGCTAAGGAAGGGAGGAGATGAGCACTAGTCGATCTCCACTGAACACTATAGACAGCAAGGGTGAACAAACAGGGGGAAATTGCTTAGCTTAGATTTAGATGACTACAGACAAATGCGCACACGTCCTCAAGCTCCAGAGAGGACGAAGTGCTGCTCTTGCTAAAGCCTTCAGAACTAGTAATGAATATCGCCGGAATTTCCCTCTGAAACACAGCAGGTATTTATACGCCCAGGCCAGGGAGTTAATTAGCCAGAGGGAGGTAGCCGCTGGGTCCTAGAGACAGCCTCTAGTAAGATGTCTGTAATGCCAAACATAGAGATCTCCTGCAACTAACTGCAGGGCAACTGTATGTCACTTCTGACACACCCGTGAAAGTACCCCCTACTCTACAAGTGGCCTCCAGACACCCAGGACCGGGTTTCTCAGGATAAGAGGTGTGGAATGAGCGAACAATTTGGAAGCGTTCACCTCTGAGGCTGAAACCCATATCCTCTCCTCTGGACCATAGCCCTTTCAGTGCACTAAGTATTGTAGAGAACGATGCTGCAGACGAGAATCTACAATCCTCGAAACCTGGTACTCCAGATTACATCAACCATTACTGGGGGTAGTGGTAGAGGTGACGGCCCAAGAGGTTCCATATACTTTTTGAGTAAGGACCTGTTGAACACGTTGTGGATCTTAAGGGCCTGAGGAAGTTCAAAACAAAACGCTGCTGGGTTAATGACGGCAGTTATTTTATAGGGAACAACAAACCTAGGTCCCAACTTTCGAGAATGAACTTTCAATCTTATATTCCTGGTAGACAACCACACAAAGTCATTCGCATTCAGGTCCGGAACTGGCAAGCGTTTCCTGTCAGCCATACGTTTATACCTGTCTCCCATTATCTTTAAATTACTCAAAACACCCTGCCATACCGAGGAGAGTGACGAAGCAAACCATTCCTCGTCAGGAACTCCTGAAGCTCCTCCCCCACTAAAGGCACCAAACTGTGGGTGATAACCGTATGCACCGAAGAACGGTGACCTGCCAGTGGAATCTTGTCGATGATTATTAATTGCAAATTCTGCCAGCCGTTAGTAAGAGACCCAATCCTCCTGATTTTCGGAGACGAAACACCTGAGGTAGGTCTCCAAATTCTGATTGACACGCTCAGTCTGACCATTCGACTGAGGGTGGAAGGCAGAGGAAAAGGACAGCTGCACCCCCAGTCGAGAACAGAATGCCTTCCAGAACTTGGAAACAAACTGGGTCCCCCGATCTGACACCACATCAGATGGAACCTCGTGAAGCTTCACCATATCATTTATGAACACCTGAGCAAGTGTCTTGGCATTTGGAAGTGCAGGCAATGCGACGAAGTGAACCATTTTACTGAACCTATCTACTACCACCAAAACCACCGTTTTGCCTGCAGAAACCGGTAGGTCGGTAATAAAATCCACGGACAAGTGTGTCCATGGCCTCCTAGGGATAGGTAGCAGAAGAAGAGTACCAGTCGGACGGGTATGCGAAATCTTAGAACACGCGTAAATACTACAAGCAGCATACGTGTTCAATCACATCCCGATGTAACCCCGGCCACCAAAAACGACGAGAGAGGAGGTCCACGGTTGCCTTACCATCTGGATGCCCAGCAAGCAGAGTTATGATGTTCCTTAAATACTTTTCGGCACAGATTCGATGGAACAAATAACCTTCCTGTGGGGCAGGAGGCAGGGGCGTCCCCCTGAGCCTCCAACACCTCACCCTCCAATTCAGGATACAGTGCCGAAATGACTACTCCTTTCTGTAACATTGGGGCAGGGTTCTCATGGTCACCACCACCAGGGAAGCACCAGCAAAGCATCAGCCTTGACATTTTTGACCCCTGGACGAAAAGTGACAACAAAATAGAACCTAGTAAAAAACAGGGACCATCTGGCTTGCCTAAGGTTGAGACGTTTAGCTGACTGGAGGTATAACAGGTTCTTATGGTCAGTAATAACAGTAATAGGATGGACAGCCCCATCCAACCAATGTCACCATTCCTAGAACGCCAATTTGATCACCAAAAGTTCCGTATTACCCACATCATAATTTCTCTCAGCCAAAGACTATTTTTTAGAAAAGAAGGCGCATGAACGCCATTTACCAGGGGACGAACCCTGAGACCACACAGCGCCAACCCCGACATCCAACGCATCAACCCGCACAATAAACGGTTGGGAAACATTGGGTTGACTGAGAATAGGTGCAGTGCCAAAATGATTCTTTAAGGAAGAAAAAGCCTGGAGGGAAGCATTCGACCATTTGGAAAAATCAGACCCCTTCTTAGTCATCTCAGTAAGGGGTTTTACAATAACAGAGTAATTTTGGATGAATTTCCTGTAAAAATAAGTAAAGCCCAGAAAATGTTGTAGAGCCTTCAGGTTCTCAGGACGTTCCCAATCAAGGACTGCACGGATTTTCTCCGGATCCATCCGAAAACCCAAAGATGACAACAAGTACCCTAAAAACTGCACCTCCCGAACAGCGAAAACACATTTTTCCAGTTTGGAATAAAGTTTGTTATCCCTTAATATCTGGAGCACCTGCTTAACATGCCCCCGATGAGTGAGTAAACCAAAATATCATCCAGATAGACCACCACAAACCTCCCCACCAAATGATTCAAAATATAATTTATGAAATGCTGGAATACCGCAGGTGCATTGGTCAAACCAAAATGTATAACCAGACTCTCGAAATGTCCTTCCGGGGAATTGACCGCTGTTTTCCATTCGTCCCCTCCTCTGATTCAAGCCAGGTTGTTGGCTCCCCTTAAATCCTAGTTGGAGAATACTTTAGCACCTACAACCTGGCTGAACAAATTAGGAATCAGAGGAAGAAGGTATGGATCACGGTAATTTGGTAATTTGATTTAATTCCCGTAAATCTAAACAGGCACTTAGACCGCCATCTTATTTCTTCACAAAGAAGAACCCTGCCACCACAGGGGAAGATGAGGGTCTGATACGCCCCTTCTCCAGACTTTCCGCAATGAAATTCCTCATGGGTTGTCTCTCAGGACCAGAAAGACTATACAGTTTGAATTTCGGTACATTAGCTCCGGGGGTCAGGTTACTAGGACAGTCATAAGCATGATGAGGAGTCATATCCTGACACCCCCTCTCAGAAAAAACGTTCTTAAAACCAGACAGAAAAGCAGGTAATATTTCCATAGAAGCAGTAGCAATGGAAATATCTAGACAGTTCTCCTAGCAGTAATCTCCCCATTCAATAATCTCCCCGGTTTGCCAATCCACCAACGGATTATGTTTAACAAGCCAAGGAATACCCAAAACAATTGGTGTGGGAAGATTCTCCAGGACATAGCAAGGGATTATTTCACAATGAACTGACTCCACCCTCAGTTTCACATTATGTACAATCTGAGTAAATGCTTTCTGTGCAAGTGGCGCCGAGTCAATGGCAAAGATGGAAATAGGTTCAAGCACAGAAAGTAAGACCATGAGTTTTCACAAACTCAGCATCAACCATGCTGACTCCGGCCCCACTGTCAACAAGCACAGAAATTTTCTCTGATTTGCTCTCTAGCACCACCTCTGCTGACAGGACAAAGCGGGAACTGCAGGTTGGTAACAAATGCACACCTTGTTTATCCAACTCCAGACTACCAAGAGTTAATCAAGACTCCTTTTGTTTAGGACTTGCAGGACAGGTCCCAACTAAATGTTTCTTTTTCCCACAAAAAAACATACAGCTTTTTTCCTGCAAATCTCCGCGGAGATGTATGATATAGAGACACTCCCTAATTGCATGGGTTCCTCCACCTCCCCCAGTACTGGCTCAACCCCAGACCACTCCCCCGATAATAAGGCCCCGGAGAAGGTGGTCTCACCCGTCTATCCCGAAGTAGTCTATCAAGACGTATGGCCAATGTCATGGCAGCCTCCAAGGACTGAGGGGTTTCATTTACTGCCAAGGCATCTTTCGCCCTTTCAGTAAGCTCCTCACAAAATTGACTTCTAAGGGTTGAGTCATTCCATTTGGAATCCATTGCCCATCTATGGAATGTATGTCTCCACTGACCAATTCCCCTGCTGAAGGCAATGTGGCCTAGACTCAGCCAAGGCGACTCAGTCAGGGTCATCATAGATGAGGGCCAGAGCCCCGAAAAACCCCTCCACAGATTGGGGACAAACCGAACCCTACGGTAAGGAAAATGCCCACAACTGAGGATCTCCCTGCAATAGAGGGATCACAATACAAACCCGTTGCTCCTCATTTCCGCAGGAGTAAGGACGAAGTTTAAAATACAATTTGCATGCCTCCTTAAATACAAAAAACTTGTCCCTACCTCCTGAAAACCTGTCCAGGAGGGAAACCTTGGGTTCAGGCTGGACAGGCCTACCTGCAGAGACCCTCACAGTGGAGGACATTCACCTCCAGAGACAGACAGCGGAACTGCTCTGCGAGCTCTGCAACTGAACCCATACCAAGGGAGAAAGGAAAAATAAAAAGTCCACGCTCAAAAACAGACAGGAAAAACAACAAAATGTTTTTTTTTTCCTTTTAAAATGTACTGGGCCAGTGTTAATTTCACGCAAGGTGTGGGAAACACTTAGTGCAACACAAAGGGAAGAGGGGAAGGGAGCCCAGACTCCAGGGAAAAGGGGGAAGTGGAGACCTCCTAGGTTGATCTAGCGTCACCCTGTCTCCCTTAACGTCCCTGTATTGGCTCTTCACCAATCGCCGCACGCATGCCTCGCCCTGTCTTTCCCTGGCGTATGGCTAAGGCTAGGGAAGGGATCACTAGTCGATCTCCACTGAACACTATAGACAACAAGGCTGAACAAACAGAGAGAAATTGCTTAGCTTTGCCTTAGATGACTCCAGACAAATGCGCACATGTCCTCAAGCTCCAGAGAGGACGAAGTGCTGCTCTTGCTAAAGCCTTCAGAAGTAGTAATGAATATCGCCAGCACCTCCCTCTGAAACACAGCAGGTATTTATACACCGAGGCCAGAGTGTTAATTAGCCAGAGGGAGGTAGCCACAGGGTCCTAGAGACAGCCTCTAAGAAGATGTCTGTAATGCCAAACATAGAGATCTCCTGCAACTAACTGCAGGGCGACTGTCTGTCACTTCTGACACACCCATGACAAGCAGGAGTTAGGTAGGCAGGCAGGGTTTGTGGCAGACTGCAGTACATATAGCACAAGGAGGTCCATTGCACGTTCTGTCTGCTACTGTGGTTGTTTCAGATATTTGTAGACATAGCCCCAGATATCAGGGGCCAGGGCTAATTTTTTTTTTATCCTAATCCTGGTTGTTTGCTTAAAAAGCAAGGCAGGCAGTGTATGTGGCAAACTGCAGTGCTTACTGCTCAAGAAGGGCCATTGCACGTCCTGCTGATCCTGCTATTTGTGGACATAGCTCCAGATATCAGGGGCCAGGGCTAATTTTTTTTAATCTTAATCCTGATTATTTGCTTAAAAACAATCCAAAGTACACCATTTTTTCTGCTCCATTTGCTTGTTAACACTGCAGAATACAGCCAGATCTTTTCCATATTACAGCGATAAAAATCCAGAAATTTGAACTGAACATGGAAAATATTGGCCTCCTTTTCCATTTTGTTGCAATGTGTCGGTGAAGCTATTCACACAAGGTCGCTGTGAAGAATAGTATTAGTAAACTACAGGCCCGGTTTTTAAAACCGTGATTCTCCGTCAGGCGTATCACATATAAGTGCATTCCAAAATCAGCGATTTCTGGCTTCCATTTCCATTTTTTTGCAATGTGTCGGGAATCTATTCACATGAGGTAGCTGTGAAGAATAGTATACGTAAACTACAGGCCAGCTTTTTAAAACAGTGTTTCTCCGTCAGACGTATCACATATAACTGCAGTTCAAATCCAGCCATTTGTAGTGAACGTGGAAAATATTGTCCTCCATTTAAAATGGGCAAGGTGCGTGGCAATGGGCAGGGAAATGAATGTGATGGTGATGGTGAATGCAGAGGTCGAGGCCGTGGCCATGGACAACCTGAAATTGTGCCACAACAAACACCCACATCTTGTCGCTCGACCTTCCTGTCCCAATTACTAGGGGACCACAGAACACCACTATTGAACCCAAAGCAGTGTCCAAAAGTTGTTGGTTGGATAGCAGATAATGCTTCCAGTTACTTTGCCACCACCACCACCACTACCACCACCCTGTCTTCCACACGGTCAAGTCTCAGTAGCTGTGAGTCTGGACCACATATTTCTCACCCTGATCCTCCTTCCTTCCAAAATGTTGAGTGCCCGGAGAGAACTGATCCCACACTTGGACAATCAGAAGAGCTGTTCACCATTCCATTTATAGATTCGGGCCTCTGCTGGCCAGATTCAAGAGGGTGAAGATGAGAACGCGTGTACCGATGCCCAAATATTTGAGCAGCCACAGTCACACGAAGGCAACAGTGGGAAAATGCACTTACTGTCGCAAGAGGTGGATGATTACGAGACACAATTGCCAGAAAGTCAGAAGGAGGACCAGGGTACAGAAGTGGAAGACAAGGTGGTGGATGATATAGTAACTAACCCAACCTGGCAGGAAGTTGCAGTGTCGTGGCCGCAGACACAAGGCGGGAAAGCGTTCACCGTAACGCCAACACGACGGAAGTTGCCAGTATAACTGTTAGTTCTTCCGAGTCTGGTTGTTTTTTAAAGACTCTGCAGATAACTCCAAAAAGGCCATTTGTACTACCTGCCAGGCCAGCATCCTCGACATTTGCCTTAATTGGTCAATCTGACCAATTATGAGACAGTGGTGAAAGTTGAGTAACTTTATATACAAATTGGCATTGTCAAATTGGCATAACATAACATTTATATCAACCTATTCTATGACCTTTTTCTTGTAGTACTTCTGTAAGAAATAAACAATTAACACAATTAAAACAATCAGCATCTTTTCCGCTGGAGCTTTTCGTATGTGTAACGGGTCTGGGAGGCGGAACCTCTGAGCAACTTATACAAGGGGGCAGTCCTTGTAAGGAAGCGGGTGGAGACCAGGGAAGACAGGCAGGCGGTCACAGCAGGTGACCGGGACAGTCTCTGGGTAAACGGGCAGGAGGTCACAGCAAGTGACTGGGACAGTCTCTGGGTAAACGGGCAGGAGGTCACAGCAAGTGACCGGGGCAGTCTCTGGGTAAACGGGCAGGAGGTCGCGGCAAGTGACCGGGGCAGTCTCTGGGTAAACGGGCAGGAGGTCACAGCAAGTGACCGGGGCAGTCTCTGGGTAAACGGGCAGGAGGTCACGGCAAGTGACCGAGGCAGTCTCTGGGTAAACGGGCAGGAGGTCACGGCAAGTGACCGGGGCAGTCTCTGGGTAAACGGGCAGGTACGACCTGTGACGGCTGAGCCTCCAGGTAGGCTAGCAGGCAGATGGCAGATGAGTGCTCCCAGGTGAGCAGGCGAGAGTCTCAGGATAAGCAGGTGGTCACAGCATGTGACGGCGGAGCCTCCAGGTAGGCTAACAGGCAGGTAGCAGATGAGCGCTACCAGGTGAGCGGGCAAGAGTCTCTGGACTGGCAGGTGGTCACAGCACGTGACGGCGGAGCCTCTAGGTAGGCTAACAGGCAGGTAGCAGATGAGCGCTCCCAGGTGAGCGGGCAAGAGTCTCTGGACTGGCAGGTGGTCACAGCACGTGACGGCGGAGCCTCTAGGTAGGCTAACAGGCAGGTAGCAGATGAGCGCTCCCAGGTGAGCGGGCAATAGTCTCTGGACTGGCAGGTGGTCACAGCACGTGACGGCGGAGCCTCTAGGTAGGCTAACAGGCAGGTAGCAGATGAGCGCTCCCAGGTGAGCGGGCAAGAGTCTCTGGACTGGCAGGTGGTCACAGCACGTGACGGCGGAGCCACTAGGTAGGCTAACAGGCAGGTAGCAGATGAGCACTCCCAGGTGAGCGGGCAAGCTGGTCCATAGACAGACTGACAAGTGTCGGAAGGCAGACCGTCGGACCTCAGGCTAGCAAGCGGGAAAGCGGATGACAGGCAGGAATCAGGCAGCAAACTGGCAGGAGACTGGCAGGTAACTGGCAGGTAACTGGCAGGAAACTGGCAGGAAACTGGCAACGGGACCTGAGGGCTGAAGCAGAGTAGTGAACAGTGCAACAACATTGCTCGGGCACCTCCATTTTGGAGGAGGTGCCTTATATATGGAGGGATCCTCCGGCCATTGGCCGGGGACTCCTTAGGGCGACGCACGCGGCCCCTTTAAGAGAGGGGGAGCGCGCGCCGGGCACGGAGCAGAGAGGTGAGGGGAACAGCGTCCCTGCCTAGCAGGAGGCAGGGACGCCGACGCTATAGTATGTCTTCAACCAGCTTTCTCTCTCACTAGGCCAAAACAAGTCTTTCCACCAGGTAACATTGTCTATACTGTCTCTCGGTGGTGAATACCACTCAAGTGGACTTACCTGGTCCGCCTGCAGAGATACCTGTTTCCTGTCACCTGTGCTTGTGTTATTTGTAATAGTTGCTGGATGCTTTTGAAGCAACAGCACTAATTCTGCATGTCACAGTCTTCCCTCCTTTTTGAATGTCCTCCTTAACATTCAATCTGAAAAATTCTGAGACACTGGTGAAAGATGGATAACTTTATATACAAATATGGCATTGTGAAATAGGTATAACGTTCATAAACATTGATAACCTAATCGTACGACCTTTTTCGTGTAGGATACCTATAAGAAATAAACAATTAACACAATTAAAACAATAAACATCTCTTCAGCTGGAGCTTTTCGTATGTCTTCAACCAGCTCTCTCTCACTAGGCTTTAACAGTTCTTTGGTTCTGCAAAGTCTTTAAACCACTTCGCGCCAGAGCCTGTTTTTGCCTTCGTGACCGGGCCAATTTTTTCAATTCTGACCACTGTCACTTCATGAAGTAATTACTCTGGAACGCTTCAACGGATTCCCCTAATTCTGAGATTATTTTTTTGTGACATATTGTACTTCATGATAGTGGTAAAATTTCTTCGATATCACTTGCGTTTATTTGTGAAAAAATCGGAAATTTGGCAAAAATTTGGAAAATTTTGCAATTTTCAAACTTTGAATTGTCATGCCCTTAAATCAGAGAGATATGTCACACAAAATAGTTAATAAATAACATTTCCCACATGTCTACTTTACATCAGCACAATTTTGGAACCAACATTTTTTTTTGTTAGGAAGCTATGAGGGTTAAATATTTTTTTAGGGACCACATCTTATTTGAAGTGACTTTGAGGGGCCTTTATGACAGAAAATACCCCAAAGTGACACCATTCTAAAAACTGCACCTCTCAAGGTGCTCAAAACCACATTCAAGAAGTTTATTAACCCTTCAGGTGTTTCACAGGAATTTTTGGAATGTGGAAGAAAATAATGAACATTTAACTTTTTTTCACAAAAATGTTACTTTAGACCCAATTTTTTTATTTTCACAAGGGTAACAGGAAAAAATGGAATACACAATTTGTAGTGCAATTTCTCATGAGCGCGCTGATATTTATAATATTGAGCTGTAAAAATAACATTTTCACATTTTTCCCACAAAAAACGTTTTTCATCCCTTAATTTTGCATTATCGTAAGGGTAATAGGATAATTTGCACCATGAAATTTGTTGTGCAATTTCTCCTGAACATGCCGATACCCCATATGTGGAGGCAAACCACAGTTTGGGCACAAGGCAGGGTTTGGAAGGGAAGGAGAGCCATTTGACTTTTTGAATGTAAAATTTGCTTGAATAATTAGCGGAAGCCATGTTGCATTTGGGGAGCCCCTGATGTGCCTAAACAGTGGAAACCCCCCACAAGTGACACCATTTTGGAAACTAGACCCCTTAGGTAACTTATCTAGATGTGTGGTGAGCACCGTGCACCCCCAGGTGCTTCACAGAAGTTTATAATATTGAGCCGTAAAAATAAAATTTTCACATTTTTCCCACAAAAAATGTTTTTCATTCCCTAATTTTGCATTATCATAAGGATAACAGGAGAAATTGCACCATGAAATTTGTTGTGGAATTTCTCCTGAGTATGCTGATACCCAATATGTGGAGGAAAACCACTGCTTTGGTGTACGGCAGGGTTCGGAAGAGAAAGGAGCGCTATGTTGGCTGGGATAGGTTGCAGACACCATGTCACATTTGAAGAGTCGCTGACATGCCAAAACAGCAGAAGCCCCCACAAGTGACCCCATTTTGTAAACTACACCTCTCAAGGAATTCATCTAGGGAAGTAGTGAGTGTTTTTTAATTTTAAATTTATACCATTGGGCAGTGAAAAAAACATAATTATATTTTTACCGCAAAAAAATGTTTTACCCTCAGATTTTACATTTTCACACAGGGCAATGGGTAAAATTGGTGCCGAAATGTGTCACACAATTTCTTCTAAAAGTGGCAATACCCCATATGTGACTGTATCGTACCGCTTAGCCATACGGCGAAATCTGGGAGGGACGGAGCGCTATTTGACAATTGGAGAACAAATGATTGTAGAATAGGCATTTGGATTTGGGAGCACAAAATTTTCTGAATTTCTTTTGGGGGGCAAGGGCCATTCGCTTTTCCAGAGCCTTTCTGCTACCGGTAACTTGGAATATTTTTAACAGATGACGGACCTGAGTGGTGACTAGCTTTTTTTGAGGACTGAGTTGAAGCTTTTATTGGGAACATTTTACGTAACATTTATCCGGCGCTCGAGGCTGAGCACTTACATCGGGGTTTCCATCTAACTTTCCAAGTGATGTAATTCAGATGAAACCCCTGCGGGATGCATTCGCTGTAATGAGGCAGCAGAGTTACTCTGGACTCCGTCTGGCCTGTGTTTAGCGGTGTTCTTTTTTTCAGAAGTGCACAAAACTGTGGCCAACCGCACTTTTATGCACGCCTAAAAAAACTGACACCGTGGGATCACAGTCCAGATGGCATCCACAGTGGCCTATATCTGCCTCATTACAGGGAATCTTCCGTCATGGGTTTCGTCTGAATCACTTATTTCAGAGATTTACATAGAAACTCTGGCGTAAGTGCTCAGCGCAGAGCGCAGGATAATTGTGAGCAGAGCTTTACTGCGATCTTTGGGAGACATAATAAACAAATCAGTAGCAGGTGAAGAATTGGTTTTATTTATTTTTTACGCCGTTCCTCGTGTGGTATAAGTGATGAGATTACTTTATTCTTCGGGTCGGTGCGATTACAGAGATACCAGATTTATATCGGGTATTTATGATTGACAGCTGTCACACGCTAAGAGACGCTTTTTTTTGCAAAATCTAGTTTTTGCATCGCCATATTTTGGAGCTATAATTTTTCCATATTTCGGCCGACAGAGTCATGTGACAGCTTGTTTTTTGCGGGATGAGTTGACATTTTTATTGGTATCATTTTTGGGTACGTGACATTTTTTGATCGCTTTCTATTCCGTTTTTTGGGAGGTAAAATTAACAAAAACCAACAATTCAGGAATTGTTTTTTGAGGTTTTTTTTTATGCCGTTCTGCGTGTGGTAAAAGTGATAAGGCGGCATTATTCTTCGGGTCAGTACGTTTACAGCAATACTACACTTACTGTATATTTTTTTATGTTTTGGCGCTTTACACAATAAAACAATATTATAGAAAAAATATTTTTTTTGCATCGTTTTATTCTGAGAGGTATAACTTTCTTATTTTTCGGCTGATGGAGCTGTATGACGGCTTTTTTTTTGCGGAACAATAGTACCGTCAGCGGTACCATTTTTATTTCCATTTTGCTTTTTGATCGCATTTTTTTCCACTTTTTGTTTGGCGATATGATGAAAAAGCATAGTCTTTTGCTCAGTTTTTTTTTTATTTTTATTACGGTGTGCACAGAAGGAGTTAATTAGTGTGACAGTTTTATAGATCAGGTTGTTTCGGATGCGGCGATACCAAATATGTGTACTTTTTTTGTTTTTGCATAAATATACGGATTTATTGGTTTAATATTTTATTTATTTATTTTTATTTATTTTGTGTTTTTTTTTAAACACTTTGAAAACATTTTTTAGACTTTTTTTTACATTTTTACTTAGTCCCTGTATGGGACATTAATTTTTATTTTTCTAATCACTGAATCACTGGGGGTCCTGAGGGCTGCGAGACCACCCACCATTTTTAAACGTCGGCGCTGCACAGAGCCCAGGCAGCGCCGACGTTTGTGTACAGTGGGCGGTCCTGAACCGGTTAAGGAAATCAAGGCATGAAAACCAGTCTTTCCAGTAGGGAACATCTTCCATACTGCCGCTCAGTGGTGAATACCACTCAAGTGGGCTTACCTGGTCCATAGGCAGAGATACCTGTTTTCAGGCGACAGTCCTTGGCACTTGACTCGGTTATCCAAGTGTCTCGTAAGTCAGCATCACGGGCCTTCTCATTTCTCAAGTCGACATCCTCCTGGTGGGTTGTTCCTCAGATACCACGGTTTCTTCGGTTACAGGAGTTTCTTCTGCCACTCTCATTTCTCGTACTTCCTCAAATGATATTGGAACTGCCTATGTAAATTCCTGTACTTCTCTTGAATCGTCCGTTTCCATCTGGTCTGGTAATTCTGCTACTCCTAAGTGTCGATCGGTCTCTTCAGTGACCGGTGTTCAATCATCAGATCTGAATTGGACTCCATCTATACTCCTTGGTACAAACTCTGGAGCCTCGGGACTTAGTTCACTCTTTTGAGGATGGTACATCCTTCTCCTTGCCGGTATGAGAAATACAACGGTGTGCTCTTCCTCATCTGAACTTTCAAGGTCCCTATCCACCACCAGAACTTCAGTCTGTGGTGGTCCCTTAGTCGATCTCGGTCGATGTCGGTCTGCTTCTGGGAAGTCTTGTTGTGGTGGGATATAATTACAGGGTAATAATAAATTCCGATGGACTATTCTGGCTTTCTTGTTCCCTTTTTCCAATCGGATTTCATACACTGGACAGTCATCGGCTTTCCTCTTTACTACCACATACACGTTGTCTTCCCAGTAGGAACAAAGTTTTCCTGAACCACCTTTCTCATGTACGTTCTTGACTAGCACCCGGCTTTCCGGTGCCAATTCTGCTCCTTAACATTTTTGATCATAGTACTCCTTACTCTTGCTCTGTACTTGCGTAACCACTTTGGACACTATGTTGTATGCCTCTGCCATCCGTTCCTTCCATTTCCGAACGTACTCCTTATACGTTCTGAAAGTCTCTGACACCTTAGTATCGAACATGATTTTGATTGGCAAGCTTGGCGATCATCCATACAATAGGAACGTGGGTGAGTAACCCGTTGCATTGCTCTGTGTACAGTTATAGGCATGTACCACTTTTGACAGACAACTCTTCCAGTCTTTCTTCTCGTCAGCTGTTAAAGTACACAACATTGACAACAATGTGCGGTTAAAACGTTCCACTTGCCATTACCCCCTGGGTGATAGGGCGTTGTGTGGGATTCTACAGTACTTTCCTAGCTTGTCAAACAGCTGGTTCTCAAATTCTCTTCCTTGGTTGTGGTGTAACCTCATAGGGAACCCTAACCTCAAAGTAAAATCATTGAAGATCTTCTCTGCCACAGTTCAACCAGCTTTATTGGTGGTGGCATATGCTTGGGCAAATGGAGTAAAATGGTCCATTACCACCAATATGTATTCATAACCACCCTTGCACGTCTCGAGATGTAGAAAGTTTATTGAGACCATCTCAAATGGATACGTAGTTTGTATGTTGCCCATAGGTGCCCAGGTTGATGTGCTGGGATGTTTATCTTTCAGACATCCACACTCCTTGGTAACGTACCTCTCAATATCTCTCTGCATGTACGGCCAGAAGAAAAGTTCACGGATCAAGTTGGTTGGCCTTTCCACTCCCAGGTGTCCCTTTTCACTCTCAGTTGTGCCATGTTTTCATGGAGTTCTTTGAAGACCAACCTACGGAATACTCTGGGTAGTACCAACTGACGGTTTTGTCCTCCTTTATAATACAGGATACCGTGTTCACAGCATTCCACCAATTATCTGATCTTCCCGTTGTGCTCTATGGATTTTTCCTTTTGGTAATTGTTGAATGGACAGTGGGTGATCTTGTTCTCTCACTTGTTAGGTGGTTTCCACTGTCAACAGACACCACAATGCTGTGTCTTCCTCTTGATAAGCTTGCACTGCTTGGGTAGTGCTCTCAATTGCTTCCAAACTGACTTCCTCCGAGCATTCTTGCATGAACTCCTCAGGCTCTAGTGGCATTCTTGACAATCCATCACCATCCGCATTGAATTTTCCTGGCCTGTACTTGATGCTGAAATTGAAGACAGATAGTCCCTCAACCCATTTCTGACCTGTTGCATTCAGTTTGGCTGTAGTGAGTACAAAAGTCAAAGGGTTGTTGTCAGTGTATACCTCAAACTCTTTGCTGTAGTTCAGATAATCTCTAAATTGTTCACAGATAGCCCATTTCAATGCCAGGAACTCCAATTTCCCGGACTGTAGATGGTATTTCTTCCCGGTGTCTGTCAACGTTCTAGAACCGTAACCGATGACTCTCAATTTTCCATCTTGATGCTGATACAGGGCAGCCCCCAGTCCAACTTGAGAAGCGTCACAATGAAGAAAAAATGGTAAGTTGAAATCAGGATATCCCAAGATGGGTGGTTTTACCAGGTAGTCTACTAGTTCTTCCAATACCTCCTGGTGGTCTGCTGTCCAGAGAATGGGCTGTTGGAAAGAAAAGGGGCATTATATGGGGGGGTGACATCCTGCATGGGGCATTATATGGGGGGGTGACATCCTGCATGGGGCATTATATGAGGGGGTGACATCTTGCATGGGGCATTATATGGGGGGTGACATCCTGCATGGGGCATTATATGAGGGGGAGAGATGACATCCTGCTTGGGGCATTTTATGGGGGGGGGAGGTGACATCCTGCATGGGGCATTATATGGGGGAGAGGTGACATCTTGCATGGGGCATTGTATGTGGGTGGAAAGGTGACATCCTCCATGGGGCATTATGTGGGGGCCAGTATTCTGTATGGAGCATTATAAGGGGGCCAGTATCCTATATGGAGCGTTATATGCGGGCACGTATCCTGTATGGAGCATTATATGGGGACAAGTTTCCTGTATGGAGCGTTATATGGGGACCAGTATCCTGTATGGAGCGTTATATGGGGACCAGTATCCTGTATGGAGCGTTACATGGGGACTAGTATCCTGTATGGAGCAATATATGGGGCCCATAATACTGTAAGGAGGACTATACTGTCTGGTCTGCACTGTGCGTTGAGAGAATTAGCTGGTTTCTGAGCTATTGTAGAATTTACAATAGATATCGCTTATGTAATGTAAGAAGTGAAATCTTTGGCTTTGTAATATATATATATTTCTCTGTGGTATCTGTGTATCATGAATCGTGGTATGTGTTAAAGGGGCCCAATGAGACTTTTTCGCCCAGGGCCCACAAAAACCTGGAGCCGGCCCTGCTCAGGGCGACCATAGGCTGAAGCTTCTCTCAGGCACACGATAGATTCAATTGCAGACGAGACACATCTGATAAGAGTCTTTTTCAACAATTTAACAGTGGAATTTAATCTGAAGCACGGCCAGAGCAATTCAGGGATCTTACAGCAACAATCTTCGTTACAGTACAGTCTGAGTTTATTGAGCAACCGGCTACAGTAACAATACAGTATTTTCTTCACAAGGCACAGTATTACAGTCTCTTCAGTAGCATAATTCAGCACAGATTAGATCTCTTGGCAGCACACTTCTATGCATACAAACAACCACAGGCTTTTCCTTCACAAGGAGACAATAGTACACAGCATTCTTTTTCCTGCCTGGAGGTGGATTGGGGGAGGGTTTTCTGAAGGAGATGATCCCTGTGACTTAATTCCTTCCAGTCCTTATCTTACTGCCCAATAATAATCTGCACTGTTAGTTCAGGGAGTTTATCTGACCTGTTTCTCTCCTGATCTGAATCCTGTTCAGTTGCCTTCTGTCTGATACAGATAAGACACTACCTTTCTCTCTGGCTTCAGCCAGACTACAGTAACAAGTTCCCCACAATTCCCCTGGGGCTCTGCTAAAACACTCCCTGTCTCCTGTGACTGTGTTAACCCCTCTGGTTGCTGGATGCTTCTGAAGCAACAGCACTACTTCGCATGTCACAGGAATCCAAGCTGGACACGTGGCATGAACTGGCTCTCTACGCCTTGGAGATCGTGGCCTGGCCTGCCACTAGCCTTTTGTCAGAGCGGGTTTTTAGTGCTGCTGGTGGAATTATAAATTATAGGCACATCCGCCTGTCATTTGAAAATGCTGACAGGCTGGCTCTTATAAAAATGAACAAGGGCTGGATTGGACCAGACTTCTCAACACCACAGAATGATAGCAGCGTAACATAAACTCAAATACAGTGTCTTTTTTTTTGGGAGATCTAACTCTATTCCCATGCAGCTCTGTCTTCACACCCAGGCATGTGTATACGGTTCCTGATTTTGTTTATTTTCTCTTGTCCTCCTCCTCCTATTCCCATCCTCATGCTCCACCACCATATCTAGTGTAAGGGGCATTGGAGTTCCTCCAAATGTTTTGGCAGTCGTTCCATTCACTGCATAGGCAAACAGTATGGGAGACCCACTTCCTAATAATGGGAACATTTTTTTCAGGAGGCCCTTCAGTATCCTGTATGGAGCGTTATATGGGGACCAGTATCCTGTCCTACATCCTACATCTCTTGAAAGGGGCATTGGAGTGCCTCCATTTTTTTGGCAGCCTTTGAATTCACTGCATAGTCAAACAGTATGGGAGACCCACTTCCTAATAATGAGAACATTTTTTTCAGGAGGCCCTCCTCTACGTCTCTTGCAAGGGGCATTTGTGTGACTCCAAATTTTTGGCAGCCGTTGCATTCACTGCATAGGCAAATAGTATGGGAGACCCACTTCTTAATAATAGGAAAACTATTTTCAGGAGGCCCTAGTCTGCATCTCTTGCAAGGGGCATTGGAGTTCCTCCAAATTTTTGGCAGCCCTTGCATTCACTGCATATGAAAATAGTATGGGAGACCCACTATCTAATAATGGGAAAAAAAATTCAGGAAGCCCTCCGACCTCTACTTCTCTTGCAAGGGGCATTGGAGTGCCTCCAAATTTTTGGCAGCCGTTGTATTCACTGCATAGGCAAACAGTATGGGAGACCCACTTCCTAATAATGGGAACATTTTTTTCAGGGGGCCCTTCAGTATCCTGCATGGAGCGTTATATGGGGACCAGTATTCTGTCCTACATCCTACATCTCTTGAAAGGGGCATTGGAGTGCCTCCAATTTTTTGGCAGTCATTGTATTCACTGCATAGACAAACAGTATGGGAGACCCACTTCCTAATAATGGGAACATTTTTTAGGAGGCCCTTCTCTGCATCTCTTGCAAGGGGCATTGGAGTGCCTCCAAATTTCTGGCAGCCATTGTATTCACTGCATAGGCAAACGGTATGGGAGACCCACATCCTAATAATGGGAAAAAAAAATTCAGGAGGACCTCCGACCTCTACATCTCTTCCAAGGGGCACTGGAGTGCCTCCAATTTTTGGCAGCTGTTGCATTCACTGCATAGGCAAACAGTATGTGAGACCCACTTCCTAATAATGGAAAAAAAAATTCAGGAGGTCCTCCTCTACATTACTTGCAAGGGGCATTGGAGTGCCTCCAAATTTTTGGCAGCCATTGCAGACACTGCATACGCAAAAACAGTATGGGAGACCCACTCCTTTCTAATGGGAACATGTCGTTACTGTGGACCACCTCTATGTGTCTTTAAATTGTTATTAGTGTTATTCCTAAATTTTTGCAGCTGTTGTACTCACTGCATACCCTATAACTGGACAGCAGAACTGCTCCTTTCTAATGGGAACATGTCATTACTGTGGCCCACCTCTATGTGTCTTTAAATTGTTATTGGGGTTTTTCCTAAATTTTGGCAGCTGTTGTACTCACTGCATACCCTATAACTGGATAACAGACCTGCTCTTTTCTAATGGGAACATGTCATTACTGTGGCCCACCTTTATGTGTCTTTAAATTGTTATTGGGGTTTTCCAAATTTTGACAGCCCTTGCAGTCACTGTATGGGCATTACAACTATAGGAGACCCATTTTTTATAATGGGAACATTTTTTTTACTGAGGTCCTCCTCTATGTCTCTTCAAAGGGGCATTGGGGTGCGTCCAAATTTTTGGCAGCCCTTGCAGTCACTTCATACGCAATAACAGTATTGGAGACCCACTCTTTAATAATGGGAACAACAAAGCATAGCCAGCTGATGGCCCTCTAACAATAGTGAGGGCCGACTGCTGGCACTTTAAAAATAGTAAGGGCTG
The DNA here is from genome assembly GCF_046119375.1 of Phyllobates terribilis. Classification (NCBI taxonomy): domain Eukaryota; kingdom Metazoa; phylum Chordata; class Amphibia; order Anura; family Dendrobatidae; genus Phyllobates; species Phyllobates terribilis. The sequence goes on along the minus strand of NW_027362765.1, from coordinate 593,741,844 downwards.
CCTGATGGCCCTATAAAAATAGGCTTTGTGACTTTCAGAGTCCCTCCTTCATATGAAACAGGATTTTTCTGATCATGTCTCATACATCACATAGCCAGATAAGGTAGTAAAATGTTAAAATGACATTTATCGGTGAATGTATTTTTCACCGTTGAAAGCAATGCAAAAGTGCAAAAATGCATCAAAAATGCTACGTGTGAACAAAGCCCAAGGTGTGGAGGAGCATTTTTGTTTTTGGTTATTTATTTTGCCTTATATACAAGTTATTATCCTGGAAAGGATGTTCCTTAACATTTTTCCCAGAAAAATCCGTTTTGCTTTAGTTTTTGTATGTTTGATTTATTCTGAGTCTATAAAAGTGGCTAACAACATTGTTGACAGCAGTGACCTGAGAGTCAGGAATGCTTCCAGGGGTCTTCCCCATGCTATTCTCATGTCATTTGAGCCCTGTTCCCATCGATTTGTGCAATTTTTAGGCCATTTGCAGACCGGCGGGGGGCACTGGAAAAATGTTTGAGTTTGCCATAGACTTACATTGGGCTCGTTGCTAGGATCGAGCACTCGAGCATTCTAATTTGCTCGACCCGAGCAACCAGTACCCGAGTATTATTTGGAGCATTCCAGATTTTCCCAGAGCGACTATGTGAACAAGGCCCAGGAGCAGGTCAAAACGTTAAGTCACCTCTAACTTAAGTATCTCTACCTTATCCACCACTTGCACTTGTCTTGAATTATGATTAAAAACATTTTGCATTGAGCTTTTGAGTGTGCGGTTAAAATTTCTATACATCAGTGATCTTGAAGCCCGCTTCTTCCTTCCACCTGCACCTCACTCTACTGCTGTGTGCACACCATTCTCTTAATTATTACCTCTTGTGGCAAGACTGTCCCCAAAGAAGCACTTCACTGGATCTCCAGTCTAGGACGGGTTCAGGAAGACATAACCATCGCAGACCCAGGAAAAGTAGATGTGGCGGCCTAGGCAACACATAGAAGGCAATCTTCTTCGTATACCGAATTTCCATCCAAAGTCCCAACTACTTGGCAACAAAATTAATAGTTTAAGATAGAACTCCTCCAACGACAAATGACACCATCAAAGGACTTTGGAGACGTCAGTCACGAAGCTGGTAGCGATCCACCAAGGCCTGCTGTATGACGTTTCCAGCCAATCCGGAATCTAAGTAGACTGTCTCAGAGAATTGAGTATCTCCACTTGACATGGTTAAGGACAGGGTCAATGGTAGAGAGGAATTACTTTCACCTAGGCTAGCCCCTCCAACAGAGCCTAGCATTGAGAGCTCTCCCAACTTCTCGTTACAGGATTGGGAAACAGAAGTAGCACAATCCCTTGGATACCTCAACAGATTTCTTGCCGTTGCTCGGCCAGCTTCACGTGGTTGACCTGGATATCTTCAGGGTAGACAGCTTACATTGATAACCAAAGAATAACACGGGAGCTGGAGCAGATGACATAGCTGAGCAGTCAAGGAGGTAAACATGTTGACATCCCTGTGGAGAGGAAGCGGGGAATCATGCAGAGACGCAGGCCTTTCAATACCTGAATGCAGGTTTTAAAAGAGGGTTTGTATTCCATTAAACCGGTTATTGAAAGCATCAGAGCAAGATGTTAGGTGTCAGCCATTCAAATATGTGATTGATATAGCAGTTTTTTTCTCCAAACAATAGTGCTTCTTTAATAAGGCTGTGTTTGTTAATTTATTTCAGTTCTTCAATACAAAAAATTAAACTCATATATTATATAGAGTCATTACAAACAAATTGATCTATTTCAAGTGTTTATTTCTGATAATGTTGATGATTATGGTTTACAGCCAATGAAAACACAAAAGTCATGATCTCAGTAAATTAAAATAATTAACAAAAAACACCTGCAATGGCTTCTTAAGCATTTAAAAAGGTCCCTTAGCCTGTTTCAGTAGGCTCCACATTCATAGGGAAGACTGCTGACTGGACAGATGTCCAGAAGGCAGTCATTGACCCACTCCAAAAGGTCCCATAGTTAAAATTTTCATTTGGAAATCAAGGTCTGGAGGGAGAGTAAAGAGGCACACAATCCAAGCTGCTTGTGGTCTAGTGTGAAGTTTGCACAATCAGTGATGGTTTGGGGAGCCATGTCATCTGTTGGTGTAGGTTCACTGTGTTTTATCAAGACCAAAGTCAGCGCAGCCGTCTACCAGGTAATTTTATAGCGCTCCATGCTTCCGTCTGCCGACAAGCTTTTTGGAGATGAAAATTTCATCTCCAGCGGAACTTGGCACCTGTCCACACTGTCAAAAGAAGAAAAAAATGGTTTGAAAACAACAGTATCACTGGGCTTCTATAACACTTCAGCAGTGTCACAGGTTGATCGCCTCCATGCCACGCCGCATTGATGCCCTAATTGATGCAAAAGGAGACCTGATCAAGTATTGAGTACATTTACTGAACATACATTTCAGTAGGCCAACATTTCAGATTTTAAAAACATTTTTCAAGCTGTTGCTATAAAGTATTCTAATTTAATTTACTGTCATAATGACTTTTGTATTTTCATTAGCTGTACGCCATAATCATCAACATTAACAGAAATAAACACTTGAAATAGATCACTCTGTTTGTAATGACTCTATATAATTGTTACACGCATGCCGCTAGGTTCAGATAGGTGGGAAATAGGTTGCATGAATTCTTTGGAATCCTGGGGGAACCGTTACTCAGGGCGACCATAGACCATGTTGTGCAGCTTCTCTCAGGTACACAGAGGTATTGACCTTCAGGCACAGACACGTAGGTTGTTTCACTTGCTGACCAGACGCACTTGACAAGAGTCCTCATAAACGGTAGCATTTAATAAGAAGGCGCGCAGCCAGTGCAAGTTAAGTCCAGTGACAAACAGTACAGTTTCCTTAGCAGCACAGCAGTTCACAGTCTTCCCAGTAGTATAGGACAGCACAGTTCTAATGCAAAAGCACATTAACAAACACAGCACTCTTTACAGCACAGTGAGATGGAGGGTGGGGAGGGTTTGCTGAGGGAGATGATCTCTGTGACACCATTTCTTCCAGTCCTTATCTTTATGCCTGACAATGCTCTGCACTGCTAGTTCAGTAACTCTACCTGACCTGTGCTTAGCTTCACTCCAGACTTAAACCCTTTTCACTTGCAGGGATGCTTCTGTGAGATACAGAACACACACACCACCATTTTCTTCGGCTCCAGCCAGACAATAAACAACTTCCCCCTAATCACCCTGGGGCTCTGCTAAAACACTCCCCTTCTCCTGTGACTGTGTTAACCCCTCTACTTGCTGGATGCTTTCAAAGCACCAGCACTACTTCTGCAAGTCTCACTCTGCAAAAGCACTATTTCTGCATGTCACATAATATATGAGTTTCACTTTTTGTATTGAAGAACTGAAATAAATTAACTTTTCGATGATATTCTAATTTAGTGAGAAGCACTTGTAAAAGGAGTTCAATATAGTTCTTAAAAGATCTCAGAGTCTTTTACACGTATTTTCTGGCCAATTACAGGCTCATACTGGGAAAATTTGACAAAGCTGATAAATTCAAATTTCAAGCACTTATCTCTAGTCAAATTCAAACTTTCAATGCTCATCTCTTGTCACAACTATTCCAAAATGTGTAAGCAGATGATTGGATTCAAAGCAATAACTAGCACAAGGCGGAACAGACAACTAAATTGCCTATTACTTCCAATGTGGCGGGAATTTGTGGAACTGGGGAAGCAGTTTAACAATAGGAAACAACACAAACACAAGTGGGTTATGCAATTCAAAACACCGAATAAGTTTCACAGTTCAATCAGAATAATCAGGGAAGTTTCTTAAAGATTATAATAGTGTCTCTTTGGCAGGGGATGATACAACCATTCCTGAGAGAGCCGATATGATAGCTCCTCTTGGCACAATGGCCCTAACGGGGGTCACCAGGTATTCCCACTAGGCCACAAGTCCTCCTAATGAAGTCAATCAAGGAACGCTGAGCTTCCTTCTCTCCAGCCGACCCCCAACCCACCTGTTGTCCTAACCCACGCCGACACCTGTACCGTATATTGGTGTAGGAAGTGATGGCCTGTCTGATTTGTGTCTCCCTCATTTAACCATAAGCGTTCTCCCCCAGTTGAAGTCTCCTCTTGGCTCTTCGGTGCTTTACTGATGGCGGATGTCTCCTAGTCCTAGAGGAAAGAGGGCTGGGCTCTGGCTCATGTCTGGCTTGGTCTGGTTTCTGTAACTTGACAGGTGTAGATTGGGGGCTTGGGCCTTGACCCACACAGTCTTAACTCTGGGCCTTGACCGGCATGGATCTGGTCAAGGATCCACACAGTTTTTGAACAAGCTTAGCAGGGACGTTGTTCCAATCTTGGGGAACTAAAGCAGATCGTCTGTGGTTGTAGACTTGTATAAATCATTTTTTCTCTTCATGTCATCCCAGACAGATTTAATGATGTTGAGATCTGGGCTCTGTGGGGGCCATATCATCACTTTCAGGGATCCTCATTCTTCTTTAGGGCTCATTCAGATGTCTGTGCAAATTGGTACAATTTCGGAACGCAATGCAAGGACTGATAGCGGCTCTCCTGACCAAAGCATCACAACATCTACGAATATGAAGCTGTTATGCTCTGGTTGGCCAATCTGTACATTGTAGTCCAAAATCAGACCGATTTACATAGATATCTGCATGAGCCCTTATGCTGAATAATTTAAGATATTTCTTAATAACACTGGTAGTACATTTTGGGTCATTGTTCTTCTGCAGAATAAATTTGGAGCCAGATACAGCCATGATGGCATTGCATGATGGATAAGTATTTGCCTGAATTTCTTAGCATTGTGAACACCATTAATCCTGACCAAATCCACAACTCTATTTGCTAAATTGCGCCCTAAAATTATAAGGAGCCTCCACCATGCTTCACTGATACCTGCAGACACTCATCACTGTACTGCTCTCCAGCCCTTTGGCAAAAAAAATTGCCTTCTCTTACAACCAAATATTTCATATTTTGACTCATCAGTCTAGAGCACCTGCTTCCAATTTTTTGTGGCCCAATTTCTGAGTTTTCATGCATAGTTGAGTCACTTGGTCTTGCTTCCATGTGAAAGTTAAGATTTTTTATCTCTATTCTTTCATGAAGACCACTTCTGTCAGACTTCTCTGAAGAGTAAATGAGTGAAGCTGGGTCCCCCTGGTTACTGCCAATTCTGAGCTGCTGGTCATCTTCTAATTTCAAAAAGATCTAAGCATTAAGTATATTTCATCAGCTGCGCTGTTTCCTTTGCCAATCACTGCATCTACAGTCATCAATGTTACCAATTTATTGGTGTTCTCAATGCTGAGAAGTACAAACAGATACTTTACCCCATCATGCAATTCAATCAGGGAGGCATGTAATTGGCTACAAATTTGTCCTGCAGCAGGACAATGACCTAAAACACACAGCCAATGTAATTAAAAACTAAAGAGGAACAATGAGTCCTGAAATTGATTATATAGTCTCACTGAGCCCTTGTCTCAGCATCAAGATGTTTGTATGTACATGAAAAGACAGAAGGCTTTGTACAAACCGATATCCACAGAAGATCTATAATTAATTCTCCATGAAGTTTGCAACAACGTCTTTGCTGAGTTCCTTCAAAAGCTGTTTGCAAGTGCACCTATAATAGAAAAATTGATAATTTTATGCTGTTTTGCAGACGAGTTGTACTTTGGAATGACACCATTCATATTGTCATGTGATGTACTGGAAAGAATCCACAATTGTTTTTTGAGCTTTTTCATTTCGGTATTCCATATATGGTAAAAATGAACAGGTTATATGACTCTCCGGATCAGTACAATTACCGAGACACCAAACTTGCACCATTTTTTTCATATAAGTGGTGAAAAAAAAAATAAATTTGTAAAAAAAAAAAATTAGCTTCTGTCACCATTTTCCACGACCCAAAATATTTAAAATTTTTGGTCAATGGAGCTGAGTGATTGCTTGTTTTCACTTAGTGAAAAATAATATCAGCTGGTTCAACTGATGGCCTATAAAAATGTGACTCATTACCAAAGTGCCACACAAGAAACATTTCATGATCAGCAAAATTAGAGAGCTGTTTTAAGACCTTCACAGCCTTATGGTGGTGCATTACCTCACATACATGTTACATAAGTCTAGCAAACCATTATGGACGCCTCCATTGGAACAAACAGGTTGAAGTGTCTTGCTATGGTCCCTCATGGCTAGTCTCAATTCCATGTTGATTTGTGAGGATCTCACTGGCTGAGGTACATTGGTACAGTTCCTCACTACTACTCTCAAAATCAATTTGATAACGGCCATACAGTCCCTGCTGTGCCACTTCATCTTCAGTTCCTCGTAGGAGAACTTGTGTCCCAGTGTGGTGACACTCAAGCTTCTTATCTAGTATAGATTAAGAATCACTTGTCTTCAGCTTATTCCTTGCTTTAGACCTCCTGGCCTGAAATAAGGAACCCACCCTCCTCTTAGTCTTTGTTAGGCCTGAGATCCAGATTTCTTCTGCCACTTAATCATTGGTTCCTTCAGAACATACTATCTGATATATGATGGTCTCCCCTCTTCGAACACGAACGCCGGCTACAAGGCAGGTCTGCGAGCAATAAGACATTAGGTCTGTTCACTTGTCACTGCATTCCCTATCTAACTAATTAACAAGATACCGCATTCCTATGTGCCTACATAATCCCTCCCATCCTGGGCTAGTCCAAATAATTAAGCCTGTCTGCTGCTAACTCACTGTTGCTAGGTAAAAATAGATACAATGGGGAAAAAAGTATTTAGTCAGCCACCAATTGTGCAAGTTCTCCCACTTAAAAAGATGAGAGAGGCCTGTAACTGACATCATAGGTAGACCTCAACTATGAGAGACAAAATGAGAAAACAAATCCTGAAAGTCCCATTGTCTGATTTGGAAAGAAATTTTTTTTAAATTTTGGTGGAAAATAAGTATTTGGTCAATTACAAACAAGCAAGATTTCTGGCTCTCACAAACCTGTAACTTCTTCTTTAAGAGGCTCTTCTGTCCTCCACTCATTACCTGTAGTACTGGCACCTGTTTGAACTTGTTATCAGTATAAAAGACACCTGTCCGAGATACTTTTTTTCCCCACTATATAACAATATTTTAAACATAGCAATGCATTATATAATCATGTATTCATCAAGGGGTGTGTGGGCAGCATCTTCACCCCCCCGCCATCCTGGACCTGTAAAACAACAAAAACAATAACACCATAAAACAATATAATGTAATCTTGAACTTTGGAGGCTCTGGAGCCTTTAAGATGCAACAGTCTCTAGAGTTGATCTGATCCTTCTCGGTAAGGGCCCCGAACAGAAACAAACACTATTTCCTTTAATTCTATAACAGTTCATAGTGTCATGGTAGTAACTCACATACATTCCCAGCACCGTGCTACTCACTGTGTTCACAGCTCTGCTTATCCTCATGTCAGGCCGCTGCACTGACTCCTCATGCAGCACTTCCAACTTTGCTGTATATCCCTGATGCCTTCACATGGCTATAAGGGCGGCGCAGCCAGATCCTGCAGGAAGTTAAACCTATTAAACATAAACAAAGTGTGGATCAAAAATTCCACAAGAAAAAGTAAAATCACTCCAAAATAGCAAGATAAAACAGGAGAAAAAATTGGAGTTTGAATGGTTAAAAAGGCATATTTTATTTATACAAAATTGGCAATAGAATATTTAATTACATAGTACAAAAAAGACAGACAGGTAACAATTGCTGGTAAAAATTAGATGTATAGGAAGTAGTTTAAACAACATACCAGCTGGGTAAACATGGAAACTCCCAAATGGGTAACATAATAGTCAAAAGTACCCAGAATTTTAATAGCATATAATCAATATTTGTAGGTTAAGGAGAGACAACCTTAATAGTGTTGAGCGAGCACTAAAATGCTCGGGTGCTCGAAGCTCGGGCCGAGCTCACCGTGATACTCGGGTGCTCGACCCGAGCAATGAGCTCAATGTTAGTCTATGGGAGACGAGAGCATTTTTGCGGCGGCACCCCCGGCAGTCTGTAGAAAGCCTAAAAAGTGCCCAAAACGATAGTGACAGTGCTCAAATGACATGGGGACAGCATGGGGATCGCCCCTGGAAGCATTTCTGACCCCCAGGTCACTGCTGTCAACAACATGGTCAGAGGTATTAAGCCACTTTTACGGGCTCACAATAAAACATACAAAAGCGAAACTGAAAATGTTTCCTGTGAAATATGTTAAGGAACATCCTTTCCAGGGTAAAGACTTATATATAAGGTAAAATAAATAACCAAAAACAAAAATACTCCTCCACACCTTGGGCTATGTTCACAAGTAGCATTTTTTATGCGTTTTTGCAATTTTGTATTGCTTTCAACCGTGACAAATGCTTTCACCGTGAAATGTCATTTTAACATTTTACAACCTTATCTGGTCATGTGCTGTGTGACACATGCATACAGTGCTGAAAAGACATGGGAACAGCATGGGGAAGACTCCTGGAAGCATCTCTGACACCGAGGTCACTGCCTAAACGTGTGACCATCAGAAGTGATCCTTGCCGCATCAGAAGATGCAGACTTGCAACTATTCCTGTTCAAGTCCTTGTCCCAGGGTAGTGTTCAATTGTACCTCCCCCTTTCCTTGCAATGCAAGCGCAAGTATGCAGCCTGCCACCCACCCACCCCCAGGCTGCAATACCATACAGCTTGCTTTCTTGCACTTGAAATTGGGCCTTTTAGGCATGTGGAGGCGGAATCTGGCCACCACGTCATGGCTGCATCGGCGGCCTGGTATCCATACTCAGTCCCCAGCCGCCCGGCGGCCGGGTGTCCACGCCAGGTCCCCTGCCACCAGGGGGCGGCCGGGTGTCCATACTCGGTCCCCAGCCACCAGGGGGCGGCCGGGTGTACATACTCGGTCCCCAGCCGCCCCGCGGCCGTGTGCCCACACACGGTCCCCAGCCACCTGGGGGTGGCCGGGTGTCCATAAACGGTCCCCAGCCACCCCTATTTGTCCCGGTGCGCCTTATATACAAGCGCGCATACCAAAACATTACCTGTGCCCTCCCCAGTGCATTTAGTGGGAAGGACAGCCTAACCACAAACACGTAGACAAGTGAATGTGGCCAGGGATGGTCCATCTCACTGACGCCTTCACACTGGGTTAATATTGTGGAAGCCGGGACACAGTTGGACACTGGGATGCAACACGTCCTCCAGACAAAGAGGATTGCGGGTCCTGGGTCAATCAGGCTTCAACACAAAGTTCAGAAGGTAGACAGCAGCTGTGGTCGGCCTCCTACACAACGATTAAATTATTCATGATCATGAGGCCATCCATCTCCTTAGCTTTCTGTTCCTTGGAATGCAAGCGCATGTATGTAGTAGCGGCTAGGCCTGAGGTGGTCAGCGTTTTGGCGCATATCCTACCTCCTCCGAGGATTGCTGGATATTTTCCTGCTACTATCCCTGTTCTATGACTCCCATTAAAACAAAGCTTCAGGTGATGAATGATGGATGAGGTGGTGGCAAAGGAGAAAGATCAGGAGGAACAGGGACCATTCGCATCAATATCAGGCCAGTCAACCACACATGTCTTGTAGGATATGTTTCTGTACCAAAAGGAGTGATTCAGCTACACAGTTATAGGGCATACAGTGAGTGCAATGCCTACCAAAAATTTTGAGGCACTCCAATGCCCCTTGTAAATGACATGGAGGTCAGAGGGCCTTAACTAAACCCTTTTTTCCATTTGTAGCAACTGGGTCTCCTGTACACTGTTGGCCTAAGCAGTGAATGGAAGGCTTTCCAAAAATTATGAGGAACTGCAATGCCCCTTGAAACAGACGTGGATTACAGCATACTAATATCCTTCTACCGATTATTAGGGAATGGGTCTCACTTAGTGTTCGCCTATGCATTGAAAAGCAAAAGCTGACTAAAATTAGGAGGAAATGCAATGCCCGTTAGAAGAGCCGTGGAGGTTAGAGGTATTTAAAAACAACATTTCAATGCCCCTTGGTAGAGACGTGGAGGTCCCAGTGGAATAAAAAGACAATATCAATGCCCCTTGGAAGAGTGGTGGAGGTTACAGTGGAATAAAAAGACAATATCAATGTCCCTTGGATGAGTGGTGGAGGTCGCAGTAGAATAAAAAGACAATATCAATGCCCCTTGGAAGAGACGTGGAGGTCACAGTAGCTTAACAAGACGGTTTTAATGCCCCTTGGAAGAGACGTGGAGTTCAGAGTGGTTTAACAAGACGGTTTTAATGCCCATTGGGAGAGACGTGGATGTCCCAGAGGAATAAAAAGACAATATCAATGCCCTTTGGAAGAGTGGTGGAAGTCGCAGTGGAATAAAAAGACAATATCAATGACCCTTGGAAGAGTGGTGGAGGTCTCAGTGGAATAAAAAGACAATATCAATTCACCTTGGAAGTGTGGTGGAGGTCCCAGTGGAATAAAAAGACAATATCAATGACCTTTGGAAGAGTGGTGGAGGTCGCAGTGGAATAAAAAGACAATATCAATGCCCCTTGGAAGAGTGGTAGAGGTGCCAGTGGAATAAAAAGACAATATCAATGACCCTTGGAAGAGACGTGGAGGTCACAGTAGCTTAACAAGACAATTTTAATGCCCCTTGGAAGAGACGTGGAGTTCAGCGTGGTTTAACAAGACTGTTTTAATGCCCCTTGGAAGAGACGTGGAGGTCACAGCAGCTTAACAAGACGGTTTTAATGCCCCTTGGAAGAGACGTGGAGTTCAGAGTGGTTTAACAAGAGGGTTTTAATGCCCCTTGGAAGAGAAGTGGAGGTCCCAGTGGAATAAAAAGACAATATCAATGCCCCTTGGAAGAGTGGTGGAGGTCACTGTGGAATAAAAAGACAATATCAATGACCCTTGGAAGAGTGGTGGAGGTCTCAGTGGAATAAAAAGACAATATCAATTCACCTTGGAAGTGTGGTGGAGGTCCCAGTGGAATAAAAAGACAATATCAATGACCTTTGGAAGAGTGGTGGAGGTCGCAGTGGAATAAAAAGACAATATCAATGCCCCTTGGAAGAGTGGTAGAGGTGCCAGTGGAATAAAAAGACAATATCAATGACCCTTGGAAGAGACGTGGAGGTCACAGTAGCTTAACAAGACAATTTTAATGCCCCTTGGAAGAGACGTGGAGTTCAGCGTGGTTTAACAAGACTGTTTTAATGCCCCTTGGAAGAGACGTGGAGGTCACAGCAGCTTAACAAGACGGTTTTAATGCCCCTTGGAAGAGACGTGGAGTTCAGAGTGGTTTAACAAGAGGGTTTTAATGCCCCTTGGAAGAGAAGTGGAGGTCCCAGTGGAATAAAAAGACAATATCAATGCCCCTTGGAAGAGTGGTGGAGGTCACTGTGGAATAAAAAGACAATATCAATGACCCTTGGAAGAGTGGTGGAGGTCGCAGTGGAATAAAAAGACAATATCAATGCCACTTGGAAGAGATGTGGAGGTCACAGTAGCTTAACAAGATGATTTTAATGTCCCTTGGAAGAGACATGGAATTCAAAGTGGTCTAACAAGACGGTTTTAATGACCCCTGGAAGAGACGTTGAGGTCCCAGCGGAATAAAAAGACAATATCAATGCCCCTTGGAAGAGTGGTGGAGGTCGCAGTGGAATAAAAAGACAATATCAATGACCCTTGGAAGAGTTGTGGAGGTCGCAGTGGAATAAAAAGACAATATCAATGACCCTTGGAAGAGAAGTGGAGGTCACAGTAGCTTAACAAGACGACTTTAATGCCCCTTACAAGAGCCATGCAGTACAGCATATTAAAAACATTATTCCCATTATTGGGGAGTGGGTCTCCCATAGTCTTTGCCTATGCCTTCCAAGCAAAAGCTGCCAAAAATTAGGACAGAGGAACTTGCTATACCCCTTACAAGAGCCATGCAGTACAGCATATTAAAAACATTATTCCCATTATTGGGGAGTTGGTCTCCCATAGTCTTTGCCTATGCCTTCCAAGCAAAAGTTGCCAAAAATTAGGACAGAGGAACTTGCAATGCCCCTTACAAGAGCCATGCAGTACAGCATATTAAAAACATTATTCCCATTATTGGGGACTTGGTCTCCCATAGTCTTTGCCTATGCCTTCCAAGCAAAAGCTGCCAAAAATTAGGACGGAGGAACTTGCAATGCCCCTTACAAGAGCCATGCAGTACAACATATTAGAAACATTATTCCCATTATTGGGGAGAGGGGCTCCCATGGTCTTTGCCTATGCCTTCCAAGTAAAAGCTGCTAAAAATTAGGATGAAGGAACTTGCAATTCCCCTTACAAGAGCCATGCTGTACAGCATATTAAAACATTATTCCCATTATTGGGGAGTGGGTCTCCCATAGTCTTTGCCTATGCCTTCCAAGCAAAAGCTGCCAAAAATTAGGACAGAGGAACTTGCAATGCCCCTTACAAGAGCCATGCAGTACAGCATATTATAAACATTATTCCCATTATTGGGGAGTGGGTCTCCCATAGTCTTTGCCTATGCCTTCCAAGCAAAAGCTGCCAAAAATTAGGACGGAGGAACTCAGCTAAAAACGGAGGGTAGAGTAATAGTAAAAAGAAAAATAACCAATCAATTACAAGAAGGACACAAAGCTAAATGATTAATTTAATCCCACAGGAGTCATTGTACCTAGGGTAAAAATCCACCTTGTCTTTTGTTGAGCAATAAAAAAAAATTATATTGCCCCCCCTGATTCCAGGAAGGATGGATGATGTCAATACAAGGGGTATCTGAAGAGATTTGGGATCACTATTGTGAAAAATTCTACAATAATGGGGAATGGTCTTTAGTTCAGAAACATCCGCCACTGTCTTGGTGGCGCCAATGTCCCTCACATGCACATGCACCCTGACTCTTAGTTCTCTTGACATAAGGCCCACATATTTCATAGGACAGCCACAAGTGGCATAATAAATCGTGCTACTGCAGGATATGTGTTGATTAATTCGGAAGTGTTCCTTGCCATCTGCCTCGTCAAAGGTGGTGCTGTGAAAGACTTTGACACAGGCAAAACAGCGGCAGCAGAGAAAACATACCAAAAAAGGCCTGTGGATACTCAATGATAGGATGGTATAGGTAGCGGCCGCACCAAGATTATCCTCAAACCACAAAAGAGGAATATTTAAAAGACACTGAATAGAGTGATGATCTCAGTGAATACATAGTTTACATGTGTCTGAGAATATACTGACTCATGCGAAATTTTAAAATTATATTCCTTTAATTCAGTAATTAAAAGTTATATTTTATAGTTATTAGTTAAGGAGTATTTGCCTAAGGCAATTTCTTAGAAGTATTGGACCCATACCTATGTGATATTTATGACCTATAATATGAGTGGACAACCCCTTTAACTTTATGTTTGTCTAAGAGGTGGTTCCTTCCTAGCTCTTGGTGAGGTGCAGCTAATGAGGCAGTTTTCACAGAAGCAAATTTAAAAGGCACAGTCTTTCCTCTTATCCCAGCAATCTCTGCTTTAGCAACATTAATCACTCCGTTTGTTCATATTTTAGTGTTATGCAGAGTACAGTAGATAAATGAAAGCTATGTTAAACAGCATTTTTTTTAATTTTGGCATTTTCTTCCACATAGATTGTGATAAGAATAGTTGGTTTAAAGAATGAGATCCCAGAAGAAAAAGTTTGAAATCCCCTAATATAACTCACTTAAAGGGAATCTGTCAGATTCATGTTGCCTCTTTCAATCTGAAATGATGGTGTGTTTCAGAGAAAACAGTTTGAAAAGCTGGCCTGGGACTATAGAGAGACCGAACTAGTCCGATGAGGTCACAGACCAACTCCAGTTGATTTGCAGGTCTCTCCCATGTCTGTACATATAGAGAGACCTGTCAATCAACTGGAAAAGGGCAGGGAAAAGCCATGCCGGGATAAGTCAATTAGTTAATCCGGCAGCATGAATCTAATGACAGGTTTTCTTTAAATTTGCAAATACATATTATTATAATATTTAATTCATTCAAATATGTAGTCCCTGTAATTTTAACACTAGTCTCAATATTTAGCGCAGTGTTGATTTGCTAGTTGCTAGGTAATAGTATTAATAGATTAGTTACTATTCAAATAATAATATTGTGTTTTTCTGCCCTTACAAAATAAAGTTATATGAACAAACTTTGCAGCAATAAGGTCATTGCATCATGGATTGGTCAAGTTCATCATGAAATACGCCACTCAGATTTGTTCTGAACAACTATAAATACTTGAAAGTTCAGTTTGGTAATTTCAAATACCCTTTAATCCTTTAGTGTTTGCAATTTGGAAATATCTGAGTTAATTCAAGATGTTTTATAATACTTATAGAAATAATAAGGAAACTGTAAAGTGGATATTTACTTTCCAAAGTAACATCATATTACCATCTGATGCAAATAAGTGTTACAAAACAATATAAAAACACGAGAAAGTGACCAATGTCCTCTACACTTGGATTTTTCAGAGGTATGTATGACAAGGGTCTTCTCATCTCAGTATAACAAATTTATATGATTGTCACTTAAAGTGGCTATTGCCTTAAATATCAGATTGATATGGGTCTGACTCCTATGTCCCTATTGATAAGCTGATTAATGGGGCCATGACACACCGGTTAGCACTGCAGCCCTTTATTATTTCATTGTCATAGCGCCATACATTTTGTAGTGGATGTGTCTGGTAATGCAGCAAAGAGAATGGGACTGAGCTGCAAAATCTGGCACAGTGGCTGAAAAATGCACGCTGCAATGCCAGGTAACAAAGTACAAGAGTACCACAGCCTTATAATAAGCTAAATATTGGGAGTGCTGGAAGTTGTACAACCCATTGTTACTAATGGTCTTTCCTAAGTAAAGACAATTAACCCTTGCACCCCGAGCCATTTTCCGTTTTTTAGTTTTCGTTTTTTCCTCCCCTTCTTCCAAGAGCCATAAGTTTATTATTTTTTTGTCAACATAGCCATATGAGGGTTTGTTTTTTGTGGGACTGGTTGTACTTTTGAATGTCACTATTCATTCTACCACATAGTGTACTAGAAAACGGTAAAAAAATTCCAAGTGCATTGAAACTGCAAAAAAAGTGCAATTTCACAATTGTTTTTTGGGTTTTATATTAACCATGTTTACTATATGGTAAAACTGACTTGGCAATATGATTTTCCAGGTCAGTACGAGTACACAGATACCAAATGTATGTTTTTTTTTTCATTTAAGTGGTGAAAAAAATTGAAAAATTTGCAAAGAAAAAACTTTTCCGACACCCATAACGTTTTCATTTTTTGGGATATAGGGCAGTTTAATGGCTTATTTTTTGCACCCTAAGCAGACATTTTTACTGACACCATTTGAGGATAAATACAATGTTTTCTGATCACCTGTTACTGCATTTTTTGCAATGTTCTGGTGGCCAAAAAAACTTAATCCTGCCGTTTTGACTTTTTTTTCCCCTCGTTATGCCGTTTACCGATTGGATTCATTTATCTTATATTTTGATAGATCGGACTTTTACGAATACAGGGATACCAAATGTGTACTTTTTATTTTTTTTAATTGTTTTATTTTCAATGAGGTAAAAGGGGGTGATTTGAACTTTTGTGTTTTTTCTATTTTTTTCATATTTTTACAAACTTTTTTTTCACTGGATTTAATAGTTTCCTTAGGGGACTTAAAACTGCAGTCATCTCATTGCTTGTGCTAAACATAGCAGTGCATCATCACTTCTATTTATAGCAGAAATCACGATCTCTTATGAACGCCAGCCACGGGCTGGTTTTCACAGGAGGGTCGTAATGACAAGCATGAGTGACCTTCAGCAGACCATGTGCTGTCATGAGAACCTATCTGCGCCCTGCGATCATGTCACAGTCATATGGATGGGAGCGTGGAACTCCGATGGGAGCGTGGAGCATGGCTCTCCTGTCGGTGCATGTTAAATGCCGCTGGCAGATGTTGACAGCGGGATTTAACAGGTTAACAGTCATGGACGGAGCACCACTCCACCCATGGCTGTTAAAAATCCATGATGGCTAATTAAATCAGTTATCATATGTGGAGAAAGATGCGGGCTCAGAATGCGAGCCTACATCAAAGTGAGGGAGCCGGCATAAGTCGGTAAGATGTTAATAATTTAACATCTTTAAATTTGATGCATTAGGGGCATAAAGAAAACACATTGCTATGTTGTAGCTTATTTAAATTTGCCAGCATTTGAAGAACCTTCTACCACACATTAGAATAAAGCAAACATGGTGGCTGGAGAATTCTGCTGTAAATTCTTATGGGACCCAGAAACATCCAGTCCAAGACTGTCAGAGCCAAATCAGACTCTCTATTGGACTTAATGTTCCTACATTAGAAAGATAAGAATGGTTGTAATTTTGTTTTGTTGTTTTTTTATTTTATTCATTAGGCAAATTATAAAATTTCAGCTTTCTTTCCTCAGCTATCCACAAAAATGTTGTGTCATGGATCCCTGGTGCTCACAGTAGTAGTCGGTCTGGTGTCTTCCTTTCCTCAGCCATTTGATTTTGGGAAACTTCCATTAGTTGAAAATCTTCCAATTCCTTTGCCTCCCAAGGCAGATGCACAGATACCAAATACGTCATGGGGAATAATGGATAAAATCTTAGGTATGTGATTTCTAAAATTACCATTAACGTAAATACAACTGAATTTTTTTTTTCTTTATTTGATCATTTATATAAAAGCCTCCCTGACTTGACCAGTGTAGTTAGATTGAAAGATATTTTATCTGGTTAGGACAATAAATAAAATGTCTTCCTTAAGTATAGAAAGGCTGCTATACATTTTAAGTAGGATGAGCATAAAACTTACAGAAATGAAACAAGTTTTAACCAATATTTTTAGACAATTGCTAATACACTAAGTTAATGAAACCTTATGTATCTCTGTCTTTAAGGACTGCTTCGATTACTCGGACTATTATCAACACCCATACCTGGATTAGATAGTATAATGGGAGCCACGTCAAGTTTACCAGCCTTTGGTCTTCCAGGTGGATATGAAACAATAAATATATTCATGAATCTTGACATCACATTGTAAATTCTTAATGATTGATTATAAAAGTAGTTTTAATACTAATAACATTATTTATAAAGGTTGTTACATTTGGTATATACACTGTGTTCCAAATTATTATGCAAATATTATTTTCTCAGATTTTCCCAAATTACCTATATGAATTGCAGTCATTGTAATTTTCCAGTCAAATAACTATTAGAGTACAATTGAAAGGTTTTTGTACAAACTGCCTATGATAATAGTATATTTTTAAAAAAATAAACAACTCAAACTGCACTCAAAATGCATGTTCCAAATTATTATGCACAGCAGAGTTTTCAACCTTTTCATTTTAATAAAGAACAAAAAAATGGTCATTTTTGAAATTATAAGCATTAGCAGGTTATTACAAACTGAAATCAAACAGTTTTCAACTCAAAACTTTATTCTAGGTGATGTTACATTTGCACATAGGACCCCTTGTTCAAAAGGAGCTTCTGAACTCTCTCGTCCATTGAATTTGTCAGGTTTTGGATGGTTTCTGCTATAATTGTTTTGCATGAGGACAGAATACCCTCCCAGAGCTGTTGCTTAGATGTGAACTGCCTCCCACCATCATAGACACTCCTTTTGATGATGCTCCAGAGGTTCTCAATGGGGTTGAGGTCAGTGGAGCATGGGTGCCACACCATAAGTTTGTCCCCTTTTAAGCCCATAGCAGCCAGATATGTAGATGTGTTATGTGCAGCATGAGACGGGGCATGATCATGCATGAAATGATCTCGATGGTCCAGATGGATGGAGTGGAGGATGGCTGGTTGATGGACAACCCATGCAAACACGGCTACGGCGCTAACAATGAGGAGGTGGAGTAATGTTTTGGGCTGGAATCATGGGGAGAGAGATTGTCGGCCCTTTTAGGATCCCTGAAGGGGTAAAGATGAACTCCATAATGTATGTTGAGTTTCTCAAACAGCACTTCCTTCCATTGATAAAGAAGAAGAACCTTGCATTCCGCAGCAAGATAATTTTCATGCATGATAATGCCCCGTCTCATGCTGCACATAACACATCTGCATCTCTGGCTGCTATGGGCATAAAAGGGGACAAACTTATGGTGTGGCACCCATGCTCCCCTGACCTCAACCCCATTGAGAACCTCTGGAGCATCATCAAAAGGAGTGTCTATGATGGCGGGAGGCAGTTCACATCTAAGCAACAGCTCTGGGAGGGTATTCTGTCCTCATGCAAAACAATTATAGCAGAAACCATCCAAAACCTGACAAATTCAATGGACAAGAGAGTTCAGAAGCTCCTTTCGAACAAGCGGTCCTATGTGCAAATGTAACATCACCTAGAATAAAGTTTTGAGTTGAAAACTGTTCGATTTCAGTTTGTAATAACCTGCTAATGCTTATAATTTCAAAAATGACCATTTTTTTGTAATTTATTAAAATGAAAAGGTTGAAAACTCTGCTGTGCCTAATAATTTGGAACATGCATTTTGAGTGCAGTTTGAGTTTTTTATTTTTTTAAAAATACACTGTTATCATAGGCAGTTTGTACAAAAACCTTTCAGTTGTACTCTAATAGTTATTTGACTGGAAAATTACAATGACTGCAATTCATATAGGTACTTTGGGAAAATCTGAGAAAATATTATTTGCTTAATAATTTGGAACACAGTGTATGTTTGATGCACATTGTATGAATGTATTAATTGAGTGATGTAATAGAGAGACTTGAGATGATGCCCGTCCATTTAATATTAATTTTTATCATTAGGTATCCCTGCTGTAGGAGGCTCACCTAACGAACTGAAAGATGCAAACAGTCCGATAAGCACACTGGGAGCAGGTTTGCAAATCTTTAACCTAACAGATAATTAATTAAATATAGTTTTCAGGTTTTTCATAAGTTTACACACTGCCAGTTTAGAAAGAGAATGTGATTCGTAAACACAGTACTATATTTTTAACATGAATTGTCTAAAATTGACAACTCCTTTAACACATGAAGTCTGTTCTATGAACGGTTGATCACAAAGGGAAGCTGTGGTGGCTGTATAGTACATGAATGGCCCAAGTACATTACGTATTACGAGTATTTTTATATCTGTGTCCGTTACTTGAAAAGAGGAACTCTCTGTGAATATTGTGCTGTATTCTGACACCTAATCACTACTGGATTCTGCACCCATATGAATGTCCACTTCAAATATGATGAAATTCCACCCATCATTCTTCTAGAATCATTTGATACATGGACAGGCTAGATCTGCCAGGAAGACTAATGTTATTTTTAGGCCACGGCCCCACTATCAGTACTCAGTCAGTATTTTTTCTCAGGAATGGGAGACAAAACCAGGTGAGGAACAATCCGAGAAAAGGTATAATAGAAACAAGTCACCAATTCTGCATTTATCACCCACTCCTGGTTTGGCTCCCACTCCTGAGAAAAAATACTGACTGAATACTAACCAAATACTGATAGTGGGGCCATAGCCTTAGTGTCTATCTCCACTCAAGCTCATACAGAGTTCCCAAAGGGTCTAAAGGGGCATAAGTAGTGTTGGACTAGGGTGCCAAAGGCCCAACTGTGACATTGACGCTGGGGGCCAACATTACCTTCATTCACAAATTTACCTGTGCATCTACGAAATAATAATTGGGTAGTTTGTTCCATGAATGATGAGATGCTGCCTTTATCTGTACATAGAGAATTAAGTGTATTTTGCAAGCAATTGCTCACATATAGGGGAGGAGGGCCCATGCCTGCCCAGGGGCATAACAGTGTATTCACCTAATTCCCTGTGGGCCACTCTGAGCCTGGGCACAGAGCATTTAGACAAGAGTTGTTTGGTCGGTCATGTTCATTCAAAAAGACATTAATCAATCCTTACCTAGAAAAGATCACCCTGTAGATGCTATATAGTCTATCAGAAACCTACAAATGATAGAATCTGCAATGATTCAAATTTTCCAAATTGCACAGATTTTACTTTGAAAATCTATACACAACAAAGTTATTCTCTGTGAATTGAATGTTCCTTATTATTCTCAAGAGTCTCTATCAACCACAGCACAGATTATAATAAAAATAGAATTTAAAAAGCATAATAATACTCAATTCACTGCTCACCTGTCCCACGGAACCTGCTACAGCCGTCTGATCCTCGACGAGGCCTCAAAATGACGTCACTGTGAGTCATACTATCGCTCAGACACTGCGCATCATAATGTCGTGACATCATTCAGAGGCCTTGTTGAGCTGGGCCGGGAAGGAAGAAGGTGTGTGAAGAGGTCCTGAGGACCAGACAGCTGGTGAGCAGTGAGTTGAATATTCTTTATTTTTTTAATCTTTTGCTTTGCCCTCTATGGTTCGGGAAAATAGCAACCCAGATGGAAATAATTTTGCTGAATTCGCCAGGAGAAAATTGGTGAAAATCAGTATTCTGGATAATAGGTATTCTTATAATAGGACAATTCAATTCCACGTATGGCAGGAAATAATTATTATATTATTTAAAAGGAACCTGTCATTAGATTCATGCTGCCTAAATCATTGCCAACATGATTCAGAGCTTTGCTGTGCAATTACAGCCAACTATGTCTTTCTCTGAAATTCTGCTGCCTTCCACAGAAAACAAAGTTGAAAAGCCAGTGAGAACAGTAGACAGAGACCTAACTTGTCCACTGCAGTCCCCGGCTGGCTTCTTTGCTCCAGTTCATTGATAGGTTTTTCACTATATACACGCATGGGAGAAATCTGTCAATTAACTGTAGTAGGGTGGTGAGAAGATGGTCGATAGCCCCTCCTGACTAGTCAGATCTCTAACTATAGTACCATGACTTTCTAAAGAACGTCATACCTAGCGGTAATTGTGCAGCCCGGCTTTGGTTCATGCTGCTTTTGGTTCAGGCAGCATGGATTTAATGACAGGTTCTTTTTAATAAATGGAAATATATGTAAAATGGAAATGAAAAACTACTTTTAACATCATTTGTTTATACTAAAGGTTATATTTTTTATTTGATTGTTGTTGCACATTATATTAATTCACTGATGTAATAGAGAGCCTTCAGATAATATTCGTCCATTCAATATTCTTTTTGCTATTAGGTGCCCCTGCGGTAGGAGGTTCACCTAATGAACTGCAAAACCTAAATCATCGGATAAGCAGACTGGAAGCAGGTGAATAAATATTTAACCTATTAAATATTTATTAAAATTTTTGGGACAGAGGTTTGCCATTGGTTTACACACTGTCAGTTAAAAAGGAGAATACAATATAAACATACATTAATATTCACTCAACACTGAAGTTACAGCATCATGAAGAAAAAGTCATTATGAAATCGATAAGATGGATAGACATGTTACTGATATGCAAAATGCAAATGATGAAAAAATGGAAACAAAATTTTCAAAAATCTCAATTTACGCAGAAATCCCCACACTTTCACACCCTGGCTGCTATCAGTGAGCTTATTAATGGTTGTCTGTGGAATGTTCTTCCACACTGAATGCACTTGAATAAATCATCAAGAGCTGGAAACTCCCTGCATACATCGCATACCAAATCTACTGCGTCATATAGTGTCTACAGAAACTATCAGAAGGTATTTGCATGCCTTTGGCCTGTAAGACAGATGCCAGTTCTCACTGACCTCAAGCCACTGCTCTTAAAGGCTATTTTGGTGCAGAGCAAGATGGCAATTAAAGCTGGAATGGAGGTCTATCCTATTCAGCAATGAGTCTTTGGTGAGCAAAACCATGAAAAGGAACTTCACGAGGGAATGTGAAAGTATGAAAGTGTCCCAGGAGCCATATTTCAGCACAATAACACCAGGCTGCTTGTTGATACTGTGAGCATCCAGCATTGTTTAAACATGCTGCCATGGTCTGCAGCTTGTACGGACTTGTTTCCCATCAAGAATATCTGGGATGCTACTAGTCGATGATTACACAGAGAGCTGACAGCAGTGGATCTTGATGATATACCCAAGTGAATTGAGTGTGGCAGAACAATCCTCAGACAGCCATTAATAGCCTCAATGATAGCAGCCAAGGCATATAAGTTCTGGGATTTCTGCACATGGTGCTTAAACTCCATACTGAATAATTTGAGATGTTTAAAGAATTTATTTTCCATTTTTTCATCATCTGCATATCAGTAAAATGTCTATCCATCCTGTGATTTTCATAATTTCACAGCTTTTCCTTCTTTGTTTTGTTACTTTATTGTTTAAGAGTGTTTTTTATCATGAATTGTTTAAGAAGACAACTTGTTAAAAGAGAACCTATGAGCATGATTTTATAATGTAAAGTAAAGACATGACTGTAATGATGCTGTAATATTCATTAAATTGATACTTTTGGGGAGGAAATCCACGTTGTGGTTCCTCTTTATTCACTCTTTCACATTTTCTGATAATTAGATTTCGGTGCACAGTGTACGGACTGTGCACTGGGTCTTCTCCTCCCTGTCTATGATTCTCCGGTTCTTCTGCCTCCTCCGGTCTTTGAAAAACAAGTCACCTGACTCCTCTGTTTGAAATCTCCTCTTTAAGCAGAGAATGCAGGTGGAAGGGCAGGTAATCACAGACAGGGAGGAGAAGACCCAGTGCACAGTTCGGCCCCTGTGCACCAAAATCTAATTAGCAGAAAACTTCAAAGGGTGACTTAAGAAGAACAGCAAAAAGGATTTCCTCATATAAGGGATCAATTTAATAAGTATAACAGCCTCATTACAGCCATGTCTTTACTTCACATAACAAAAATCATGCTGACAGGTTTTCTTTAATAAGTGAAGCCAGTTGTACGATTGGTTGATCATGATCAAAAGCTGTGATGGCCATAAACCCTTGTGTTCTGAGACACCTAATCACACTTACTGATACTACCTGATTCTGCGCCTATATTGAAGTCCTCTTCACATGTGATGAAATTCCACCCATCATTCTACTACAATCAACCATTTAATACCTGGGCCGATCGGATTTTCAAGGGAGACTGATGTTCTTTGTTATTATATCTCTCCTCTCATACAGAGGATTCCAGAAAGGTCTAATGGAGCATAGGACTTCAATTAATACTTGTCTAGAAAAGATCCTTCTATGAAGGTTGTACTGTATAGCCTAGCAAAAAGCATAAATGTAAAATTGAAAGTGAGGTATGAATTGACAATTGTAACATTATATTGGGTCTGCCTAAAATCTAGGGCCCAGGTGTGACTGGAATCCTCGCAGCTATTATAGTTACGTCTATGCATACATATAAATGAGATCACTTCTCAGGCACATTTTTCTAATTTGAACAGGCCTTTTTATTTTCCAACTATTCATTATACGGCGACATTCACATGGCGATATTTCCCATCCGTGTTTGTAAGCTAAAACCATGAATGAAAAATGCATAAGTGGAGCACATGTTTCCATAGTCATGGCCAAAAGTGTAGGCACTCTTGAAATTGTTCTTGAAGTATTTTTCACAGAAAATTATTCCAATTACACATATTTTGTTATACACATGTTTATTCCTTAGTGTGCATTGGAACAAAACAAAAAAGCTAAGAAAAAAAAGCAAATTAGACATAATTTCATACAAAACCCCAAAAATGGGCTGGACAAATTTGTTGGCACCTTTCCAAAATTGTCGGTTGACAACTTTGTTTCATGCATGTGATGCTTGTTCAAACTCACATGTGGCAAGTAACAGGTGTGGGCAATATTAAAATCACACCTGAAACCAGATAAAAAGTGGAGACATTGACTCAATCTTTGCATTGTGTGTCAGTGTGTGCCACAGTAAGCATGGAGAACAGAAAGAGGAGAAGACAACTATCTGAGAACTTGAGAACCAAAAAAATTATTGAAAAATATCAACAATCGTGATATCCATCTCCAGAGATCTTGATGTTCCTTTCTCCATGGTGTGCAACATAATCAAAACATTTACAACTCATAGCACTGTAGCTAATCTCCCTGGACGTGGATGGCAGAGAAAAATTGAGAAAAAGTTGCAAGGATAGCCCGGATGGTGGATAAGCAGCCCCAATCAAGTTACAAAGAAATTCAAGCTGTCCTGTAGGCTCAGGGTGCATCAGTGTCAGTGCAAACTATCAGTCTACATTTGAATTAAATGAAACGCTATGGCAGGAGGCCCAAGTGCACTCACTGCTAATACAAAGACATTAAAAAACTAGTCTGCAGTTTGCAAAAATGTTCATGAGTAAGGCAAAATCCTTCTTGGAAGACGTCTGGTGGACAGATGAGACAAAGATAGAGCTATTTCCTAAAGCACATCACTCTACTGTTTACCGAAAATGGAATGAGGTCTGCAAAGAAACAAACACAGTACCTAAAGTCAAATATGATGGAGGTTCAAAGATGTTTTGGGGTTGTTTTGCTGCTTCTGGCACTGGGTGCCTTGACTGTGTACAAGGCATCATGAAATCTGAAGAGTACCAAAGGATTTTGTTTCGCAAAGTAGTGCCCAGTGTTAGAAAGCTGGGTTTGCGTCCTATGTCATGGGTCAACCATCAGGACAATGACCCCAAGCACACTTCAAGGAGCACCCAAAAAGTGCTGGACAGTTCTCAAGTAGCCAGCAATAGGTCGGATCTAAATCCCATTGAACAACTGTGAAGAGATCTTAAAATTGCAGCTGGGAGAAGGCAATCTTCAAATATGAGAGACCTGGAGAAGTTTACAAAAGAAGAGTGGTCCAAAATACCAGTTGAGAAGTGTAAGAAGCTTGTTGATGGTTATAGAAAGTGATTAATTGCAGTAATTTATTCCAAAGGGTATGCAACCAAATATTAAGATGAGGGTGCCAACAATTTTATGCTGCCCATTTTTGAGGTTTGGTGTGAAATGATGTCCAATTTGCCCCTTTTCACATTTTTTTGTGCTGTTCCAATGCACACAAGGGAAATAAACGTGTATAGCAAAACATGTCTAATTGCAATAATTTTCTGGGAGAAATTCTTCATTTTATGGAACACTTTCAAGGGTGCCAACACTTTCAACCATGACTGTATTATACTTTTCCTCTGATTGTTCCACTCCTGGTTTTGGCTTACAAATACTGGTCAAATACTGAATGTGTAAATGTAGCCTAAGAGAGACCTAACCTGTTTATTAAAGAAACACTCCCATCAAAAAAAATGTATCTTCCTAATATATTGCAATCATCATATTATATATCACTGTGTGCTCACAGTTGTCCATTTTGCTTTTCTACCCAGTTAATTCTTTTCTTTTCCACTAGGTTTATGACATCACGTGATTAAAAACTGACTAGCTTAATCCTTCTAAGCTCTATGTAGAAATAAGAAAGTCAATTTTCCTTGTATGAGTCATATGTCACTTCAATAGTGGCTGGCAGGAGGAGGAGTGGAGCAGCTGGGACAGGAGTTGAAGAGGGGAATGATAAATGCAGGGACAAAAGACTTCAGGTTTCTACATAGAGCAGAGAAAAGAGAAGAATTAGCTGGGTAGAAGGGCAAAATGAGCAATTGTAAGTACACAGTGCTTTATAATATGATGATTGCAATATATTAAGACAATAAAAGCTTTGATAGGAGTACTTCTTTAATCTCATTTTCTGCCTTTGAAGCCTCTCTAGCTTTCGAATATTCTTTTCAGAGTGTGGAGAAGAAATCTGGATCCCTTATTAAAGATGTGGTTTAGGTTTAGAGGGGTAATTTTACATTGATATCACAGAATTTAATCTTGCTTTTTATGCACCCTAAAATATTATTAACTAAGTACTGCTGCTTAGTTTACTTCTACCCAAAATACCCAAGCCCTTCTACTCCTCTGCAATTCTCAGTTTTATTCCATTTCATCTATATGAAGTAGTAGGTGTAGTGGGTATATTGTGAATTTTATGATAAAATGTAATATGATTATAATCATTTATTATTCAATTATTTAGTTCTCAAACTTGAAGGGAGAATCCAACTAGTAGGTGACAAGATGATGGCTACAAATGGAAAAGAAGAAGACTTTGAAACATCAAACTCTTCATGTGATGTGGTTGGTGGACACATTGTTTCTCCCATGAATGAAGCAGAGAACAATGCTGCATTGGAATTTGTGAAGAAATATAACAGATATGCATACCTGGGAATGAAAGAGGGACCAGTACCTGGCGCCTTCAACTACTTGAATGGAGCCCCTATAGTTTTCTCTCGCTGGAGAAAAGGTGAACCCAGTGGAAAAGGAAGTGAAGGCTGCACTGAAATGTATACGGATGGCCAGTGGAATGATAAAGCTTGTAATCACAAACGTCTTACTATCTGTGAGATATAAAGCTACAATATGTTGAGTACATCATGAAGCAATCATAAAGATGGTAAACTGAGTCTCTTTGGGTATTTACAATACAGTGCAATAAATTGTTATACCTTACAGAAAAACTTATTGCAACCGGTGAATATAAAAAAAAAACTTTTACTGTGACATCTAAATAAACCTAAAAGCATATAATAATATTGTCTATTTATTTTTATCATATTATTCCATTCATTCATTTTAAAACAAAAAAGATGAGCATTAGTGATGAGTAGGCATGAGCGAATATTTCAATTTTAGTTCGCCGAACAAATTAATATTCGCCAAATTTATTCACCGAATGTTCATCGGAAATTTTCCGAATCCCATAGGAGTCAATGGGGGGACCAAAAAAATGCATATACAACACCTAGAAATGGGATCAAAAGCTGCCAAAACACTTCAAATTAGGTGTAGACACCAGGGAAGTGCCATCAATTGACCCAGAGTACAAGTACTATAATTATTATTACTGTGACAGCGACATTTATTTAGTTGCGCTTTACATGTCAAAGGGGTCACCGACTGGTACAACAGGAGAGAGGACCCAGCCTGCGAAGGCCCACTGTCTTGAACGTGGTTTGTGGAATTACTGTGCCACGGTCCCCGGAGAGCCTGGAGGGGCGTGACTAAGCGAGCACCGGACTGTTCACTAGAGCCTCTGATGGTGAGGTTAGACTTGGCTCCCGATGAACGCCAGGTGCCACTCCAGGACAGACTAATGGAAGCGCAGCAGCTGGACCCAGTAGGACAGACTAGAGGGTGCAGCAGGCAGAGTCTGTATCAGGAGTACAGCAGGCAGAGTCTGTATCAGGAGTGCAGCAGGCAGAGTCTGTATCAGGAGTGCAGCAGGCAGAGTCTGTATCAGGAGTGCAGCAGGCAGAGTCCGTATCAGAGTGCAACAGGCAGAGTCCGTATCAGAGTGCAGCAGGCAGAGTCTGCATCAGAGTGCAGCAGGCAAAGTCTGTATCAGGAGTGCATCAGGCAGAGTCTGTATCAGGAGTGCAGCAAGCAGAGTCTGTATCAGGAGTGCAGCAGGCAGAGTCTGCATCAGGAGTGCAGCAGGCGATGCCTGCATCAGGAGTGCAGCAGGCACAGCCTGTATCAGGAGTGCAGCAGGCACAGTCTGTATCAGGGGTGCAGCAGGCACAGTCTGTATCAGGAGTGCAGCAGGCACAGTCTGTATCGGGAGTGCAGCAGGCACAGTCTGTATCGGGAGTGCAGCAGGCACAGTCTGTATCGGGAGTGCAGCAGGCACAGTCTGTATCGGGAGTGCAGCAGGCACAGTCTGTATCAGGAGTGCAGCAGGCACAGTCTGTATCAGGAGTGCAGCAGGCACAGTCTGTATCAGGAGTGCAGCAGGCACAGTCTGTATCGGGAGTGCAGCAGGCACAGTCTGTATCGGGAGTGCAGCAGGCACAGTCTGTATCGGGAGTGCAGCAGGCACAGTCTGTATCGGGAGTGCAGCAGGCACAGTCTGTATCGGGAGTGCAGCAGGCACAGTCTGTATCAGGAGTGCAGCAGGCACAGTCTGTATCAGGAGTGTAGCAGGCACAGTCTGTATCAGGAGTGCAGCAGGCACAGTCTGTATCAGGAGTGTAGCAGGCACAGTGTCAAGTATATACTCCTGAGGCTATGGAGACCGATGGCATGGGTCAGAGTGAAAACAGACACAGTATATCACGTCTTCAATAAGTATATTGTAGCAATCAGGATTTAGTAATAAATGATAAGCAAATACAGTCTCTAGAAACAGATCTGATGTTTTGTACGAACCGATAAGTATTCAAGGTCCAGAAATGCAAGTCCAAAGATCCGGAGCCCGGACTGGGCTCCTTGCGGAGAGCAAGCCGCAATGGAGATAGATGCAGGGCAGAACCGGATGAGTTGAATCTTCAGACAAACGGTAGATAAGTAGCAGACGAAGAACCCCGATGAGAAGAGGCAAATACAATACAAGTCCTCCAAGCTTGGCAACAGGTGAAGCACGAGATACACAAGCAAAGGTATAATGGACAGAGTCCCTTTATATATCCAGCAAACAAGAAGCAGGAAATGTCACACAGGAAACAAGATGGCTCCCGTGAAGCTGTTAACTCCATCTTGGATAAGGGCAAAACCAGGCAGAACAGGTATATGGTTCAGATCCTTACATTACTCCCCCCCTTTAAAGATGTCCTCCGGATGACCTCAGAGCCGGTTTCTTGGGGTATCTGCGGTGGAACTGTTCGATCAGGCTGGTAGCGTGAATATTCTCCTGAGGCTCCCAGGAATTCTCCTCCGATGGGTACCCTTGCCATTTTACCAAATACTGCAGCCGTCTCCTATGGATCCGAGAATCGATGATCCCCTCCACGACAAATTCTTCTTGCCCGTCAATAAGAATCGGATCAGTTGGAACAGGTGTACGTCCGGGGAAGGGATTTGGTACTACCGGTTTAAACAAGGAGACATGAAAAACAGGGTGTATTTTCAGAGATCTCGGCAACTTGAGTCGGCAGGCTACAGAACTTCAGCTAATTTTGTATGGTCCAACATACTTCTGCCCCAGTTTAGATGTTGGAACCCTTAGTTTTAAGTTTTTTGTTGAAAGCCAAACCATGTCTCCTACCTTGTATGTCGGTGCTAGCTTACGGAACCTGTCTTCCGCCTCTTGTATCCCTCTTGAGCTGTAGCCAGCGTTTGTTTCAAAACCTCCAAATTCTGTTGAAAAAGTGCAATCCGGGCGGCTACTGCAGGTACGGACATGTCTATCGGGAATTGAGGGAGAATGCTGGGATGGTACTCCTTGTTAGCAAAGAACGGAGACTGTTTGGTGGACGCACTTTGTGAATTGTTATACGTGAATTCAGCAAACGGGAGTAAGTTCACCCAATCATCCTGTAAGTGACATACGTAACAACGCAGATACTGCTCCAAGGTCTGATTCGTCCGTTCAGTTTGGCCGTTAGACTGATGATGGAAAGCAGATGACAAATTTACCTTGATGTCGAGAGCAGCACAAAAGCTTCACCAAAATCTTGAGGTAAATTGGACCCCTCGATCCGATACCACTTCATCAGGAACTCCATGTAGCCGAAAAACATTTTGTACGATAAGATCCGCTGTCTGTTTGGCTGTTGGTAAGCAGGTACAGGGAATGAAATGAGCAGCCTTGGTTAACCAGTCGACTACTACTAGAACAGTGTTATTTCCTTTTGACGTAGGCGACTCTACGATAAAATCCATTGAAATAGACCCCCAGGGACGAGATGGAATAGAAAGGGGTTGTAACAGTCCAGAAGGTGAGGAGCGGGGAACTTTTGATCTTGCACATACCTCACATGATGAAACGTAATGCTGAACGTCTTTCCGATGGGTCGGCCACCAAAAGAAGCGAGACAAGAATTCCTGAGTCTTCTGGACACCTCTATGGCCAGCAATCTTAGAGTCATGCATTAATTTTAGCACACTTAATCTAACCGTTTCCGGGATATACAGGCGCTGTCCCTGGAAGCAAAGTCTATTTTTCAAGGTTAGATTTACCTGACAGGGTGGTTGAATCAAAAATGGATCTGTAGCGTATGCCTCCTTAATATTCGTTAGTAGATCTTGATTGTGAAACAAGCCTATAAAGTTACTTTCCGAGAGTATTAGTTCTCGGAGGTGAAGCCGGAGTTACGTCAACCGAGTAAATTCTAGACAATGCATCGACTTTCCCATTGCGAGAGCCCGGCCTATAGGAAATAATAAAATTAAACTGATGGAGAAAGGAATTCCACCGGGCCTGTCTGGGTTTTATACACCTTGCCGACCTCATGAATTCAAGATTACAGTGGTCTGTAAGTACGACAATCTGTTGGGATGCCCCCTGTAGCAGGTATCTCCATTCTTTGAATGCAGTTATAATGGCCAACAGCTCTTTGTTTCCAACATCATAATTTCTTTCCGCAGGTGATAATTTCTGCGAAAGAAAAGCACAAGGATGTAAATGCTCTTTCTTACCTGTTCTTTGCGAGAGTATGGCCCCTATAGCACAGTCTGAGATGTCCACTTTCACTATGAAGGCCCGATCCGGGTCCGGGTGTATAAGAATAGGAGCTGACTAGTGTTAAGTGGGTGCTCGAAGCTCGGGCCTAGCTCACCGTGATACTCGGGTGCTCGATCCGAGCAATGAGCCCAATGTTAGTCTATCAAGAAAGAAGGAATTGTGCGGTGTTAGTGAAGTGCTAGAACAACTAGACATGGGATTAGGTTATAACACACAAACCATTTATTGTTTAGTACGCTCTCTAACGCCACGATGCGTTTCGATAGCAGACGCTATCTTCCTCAGGTAGAATCTACCATTGGCGCTCCAACTGCTTTTGTTTTCCAATGTTAGTCTATGGGAGACCCGAGCATTTTTGTGGTGACACCCCCGGCAGTCTGTAGAAAGCCTAAAAAGTGTCCCAAAACGATAGTGACAGTGCTCAAATGACATGGGGACAGCATGGGGATCGCCCCAGGAAGCATTTCTGACCCCCAGGTCACTGCTGTCAACAACGTGGTCAGAGGTATTAAGCCACTTTTACGGACACACAATAAAACGTTCAAAAATGAAACTGAAACTGTTTTCCTGTGAAATATGTTAAGGAACATCCTTTCCAGGGTAGAGACTTGTGTATAAGGTAAAATAAATAACCAAAAGCAAAAATACTCCTCCACACCTTGGGCTATGTTCACAAGCAGCATTTTTTATGCGTTTTTGCACTTTTATATTGCGTTCAACCGTGACAAATGCATTCAGCGGGAAATGTCATTTTAACATTTTACAACCTTATCTGGCCATGTGCTGTGTGACACATGCATACAGTGCTGAAAAGACATGGGAACAGCATGGGGAAGACCCCTGGCAGCATCTCTGACTCCCAGGTCACTGCCTAAAAGTGTGCCCATCAGAAGTGATCCTTGCTGCATCAGAAGATGCAGACTTGCAACTATCCCAGTGCAAGTCCTTGTCCCAGGGCAGTGTTCAATTGTACCTCCCCCATTCCTTGCAATGCAAGTGCAAATATGCAGCCAACCACCCACCCGCAGGCTGCAATACTATACTGCTAGCTTGCACTTGAAATGGGGCCTTTTAGTTTGGAGGAGGCCGAAGCTGGCCACTACCTCATGGCTGCTTCCGCAGCGAGGTCTCCATACTCAGTCCCCAGCCGCCCCTATTTGTCCCGGTAACCTTCCCCACACTTTTCTTAGCCTGGCCTGCTTTAGGGCAGCATTGGACGAGCCCACCAGACAACCAGACTCCTCCGGTGGGCCTTGGCTTCTCCATCAGGGGAGTTGAGAGTGCCAAGGTGAGGAGCATGATGATGATGATAGAAGTTAGCATCTGCTTTGTTTTCTTGGAATGCAAGCGTAAGTGTGCAGCCTGCCACCCACCCACCCCTAGGCTGCAATACCATAATGCTCGCTTGCTTGCACTTGAAATGAGGCCTTTTATGCTTGTGGAGGCAGACGCCGGCCACCATGTCATGGCTGCGTCAGCGGCCTGGTATCCATACTCAGTCCCCAGCCGCCCGGCGGCCGGGTGTCCACATTCGGTCCCCAGCCACCAGGGGGCGGCCAGGTGTCCTTACTCGGTCCCCAGCCCCCCTATTTGTCCTGGTGCGCCTTATACACAGGCGCGCATACCAAAACATTACCTGTGCCCTCCCCAGTGCATTTAGTGGGAAGGACAGCCTATTCCCCTGTAGTGTGTGCACACCAACCCCCAGTTCATGGCATATGAGACGATGCCTACCGCCCTGCCCCTGTCATTGCAGACTTGCAACTATCCCCGTTCAAGTCCTTGCCCAGGGCAGTGTTCAATTGTACATCCCCCATTCCTTGCAATGCAAGAGCAAGTATGCA
Organism: Phyllobates terribilis; assembly: GCF_046119375.1. Lineage (NCBI taxonomy): Eukaryota > Metazoa > Chordata > Amphibia > Anura > Dendrobatidae > Phyllobates > Phyllobates terribilis. The sequence continues at coordinate 593,709,503 of NW_027362765.1, read as the reverse complement.
GCCTGCCACCCACCCACCCCCAGGCTGCAATACTATACTGCTTGCTTGCACTTGAAATTGGGCCTTTTAGGCATGTGGAGGCAGAATCTGGCCACCACGTCATGGCTGTGTCGGCAGCCTGGTATCCATACACAGTCTCCAGCCGCCCGGGTGTCCATACTCGGTCCCCAGCCGCCCGGCGGTCGGGTGTCCATGCTTGGTCCCCAGCAGCCAGGGGGAGGCCGGGTGTCCATAAAAGGTCCCCAGCTGCCTCTATTTGTCCCGGAGAGCCTTATACACAAGCGCGCATACCAAAACATTACCTGTGCCCTCCCCAGTGCATTTAGTGGGAAGGACAGCCTAACCACAAACACGTGGACAAGTGAATGTGGCCAGGGATGGTCCATCTCACTAATGCCTTCCCAATGGGTTAATATTGTGGCAGCCGGGACACAGTTGGACACTGGTGGGCAACACGTCCTCCAGACATAGAGGATTGCGGGTCCTGGGTCAATCAGGCTTCAACACAAAGTTCAGAAGGTAGACAGCAGCAGTGGTCTGCCTCCTACACAATGAGTAAATTATTCATGATCATGAGGCCATCCATCTCCTTAGCTTTCTGTTCCTTGGAATGCAAGCACATGTATGTAGTAGCGGCTAGGCCTGAGGTGGTCAGCGTTTTTGCGCATATCCTACCTCCTCCGAGGATTGCTGGATGTTTTCCTGCTACTATCCCAGTTCTATGACTCCCATTAAACAAAGCTTCAGGTGATGAATGATGGATGAGGTGGTGGCAAAGGAGAAAGAGCAGAAGGAACAGGGACCATTCACATTAATATCAGGCCAGTCAACCACACATGTCTTGTAGGATATGTTTCTGTACCAAAAGGAGCGGTTCGGCTACACAGTTATAGGGCATACAGTGAGTGCAATGCCTACCAAAAATTTTGAGGCACTCCAATGCCCCTTGGAAGTGACATGGAGGTCAGAGGGCCTTAACTAAACTGTTTTTTCCATTTATAGCAACTGGGTCTCCTGTACACTGTTGGCCTAAGCAGTGAATGGAAGGCTTTCCAAAAATTATGAAGAATTGCAAAGCCCCTTGAAACAGACGTGGATTACAGCATACTAAAAACCTTCTGGCCATTATTGGGGAGTGGGTCTCCCTTAGTGTTCGCCTATGCATTGAAAAGCAAAAGCTGATTAAACTTAGGAGGAAATGCAATGCCCGTTGGAAGAGTCGTGGAGGTTAGAGGTAATTAAAAACAACATTTCAATGCCCCTTAGAAGAGCTGTGGAGTTCAGAGTGGTTTAACAAGACAGTTTTAATGCCCCTTGGAAGGGACGTGGAGGTCCCAGTGGAATAAAAAGACAATATCAATGCCCCTTGGAAGAGTGGTAGAGGTCCCAGTGGAATAAAAAGACAATATCAATGACCCTTGGAAGAGACGTGGAGGTTAACAAGACGATTTAAAAAGACGGTTTTAATGCCCCTAGGAAGAGACATGGAGGTCACAGCAGCTTAACAAGACGGTTTTAATGCCCCTTTAAAGAGACGTGGAGGTCACAGTGGAATAAAAAGACAATATCAATGCCCCTTGGTAGAGACGTGGAGGTCCCAGTGGAATAAAAAGACAATATCAATGACCCTTGGAAAAGATGTGGAGGTCACAGTAGCTTTACAAGACAATTTTAATGCCCCTTACAAGAGCCATGCAGTACAGCATATTAAAAACATTATTCCCATTATTGGGGAGTGGGTCTCGCATAATCTTTGCCTATGCCTTCCAAGCAAAAGCTGCCAATTATTAGGACGGAGGGACTTGCAATGCCCCTTACAAGAGCCATGCAGTACAGCATATTAAAAACATTATTCCCATTATTGGGGAGTGGGTCTCCCATAGTATTTGCTTATGCCTTCCAAGCAAAAGCTGCAAAAATTAGGACGGAGGAACTTGCAATGCCCCTTACAAGAGCCATGCAGTACAGCATATTAAAAACATTATTCCCATTATTGGGGAGTGGGTCTCCCATAGTCTTTGCCTATGCCTTCCAAGTAAAAGCTGCCAAAAATTAGGACGGAGGAACTTGCAATGCTGGCAACACGGACCACGGTCACCCTGGTGGTATAGTGGTGGTGGAGGCTGAGGATAAGGAGAAGAGCAAAATACAGCCGAAATGAGGAAGCGTATACCCATGTGTGGGTGTGAAGCGGTGCATGGGAATACACCTCCCGAAATAACACAGTGGATTTGACTTTATGTTACTCTGCTGTCATTTTGTGGTGTTGAGAAGTCTGGCCCAATCCAGCCCTTGTTCATTTTGATAAAGGTCAGCTTGTCAGCATTGTCAGTTGACAGGCAAGTGCACTTATCAGTTATAATTCCCCCAGCGGCACTAAAAACACGCTCCAATAACACGCTAGCGGCAGGGCAGGCCAGGACCTCCATGGCGTATAGAGCGAGTTCATTCCAAGTGTCCAGCTTGGATGCCCAATAATTAAAAGGCACAGAGAAATCAAGTAGGACGCTGGTACGGTCGGCAAGGTACTCCCTCACCATCGCTTGAAACTTTCCACTCCTTGTGAGAGTACCCCGTGCCTCAGGGGCTGTAAGCTGGGCGGGTCTCAGAAAACTGTCCCAGAATGTTGACAGTGTTCCCCTGCCTCTGCGGGATTGAAGTTGCATCTCTCTCGCCTATTCGCCTTGGTTGGGCAACGAACTGTGACCTCTGCCGCTAGCGTGTTCAGATGGGAATTTTTTGAACAGTTCTGCAGCAAGGGCCTTCTGGTACTGCCCCATTTTTGTAGACCTCTCCACCTCAGGAATAAGAGAGTGAAAGTTCTCCTTGTAGCGGGGGTCTACAAGTGTCACCAACCATTAATGGCTGTCACCCAACATTTTGACAACGCGAGGGTCACGGTTAAGGCAGCGTAACATAAAGTCAGCCATGCGTGCCAGACTGGTAATGGGCAAGACTTTCGTGTCCTCACCAAGATGATGACTGACCATGCTCTTCTCCTCCTCCTACTCCTCCTCCTACCCCCTGTCCTCAGGCCACCCACGCTGAACCAACGGAATGACAGTTGTACAGGTACTACCGTCTATAGCGCATGATACCAGCTCCTGTTCTTCCTCCTCCTCCTCCTCCTCTCCTTCATTGTCCCCCAATGCACGTTGGAATGAGATGAGGCTGGGCTGTGTGTAATCGCCCGCTATGGCTTCTTAATCCATCTCATCATACTCTGGCTGCAATGCCTCCTCTTTAATTCTCTGCAGAGAGCATTGCAAAAGACAGACAAGTGGGATGCTGACGCTAATGATGGCGTCATCGCCACCCACCATCTTGGTGGACTCCTCAATGTTTGTCAGGATGGTACATATGTCAAACATCCAGGTCCACTCCTGAGGTCTTATGTGTGGAGTCTGACCTGAATATCGACAGCCTTGTTGCAGCTGGTACTCCGCAACTGCTCTCTTCTGCTCACAAATCTTTGCAACATGTGGAGGGTAGAGTTCAAACATGTGGGGACATCACATACCAGTCGGTGTGCCGGAAGCTGAAAACTCTGCTGCAACACAGCAAGGGCGGCGGAAGCTGTAGCCGACTTCCGGAAATGAGCTGACAGGCGGTGTACTTCGATAAGCAGATCTGGCAACTCGGGGTACGATTTAAGAAACCGCTGAACCATGAGGTTAAGCACATGAGCCAGGCATGGTACGTGTGTGATCTCGCCTCAGAGCTGCCACCAGGTTAAGGCCATTGTCACACACGACCATGCCTGGATGTAGGTTCAGCAGTCTCAGCCACAGATCTGCCTGCTCTTTCACAGCTGTCCACAACTCACAAGCAGTGTGAGGTTTATCACCTAAGCTTATGAGTTTCAGCACAGCCTGTTGCCGCTTGGCTGAAGCAGTACTGCAGTGCTTCCAGCTTGTAACTGATGTGGTGATATCTGAGATGGAGGCTGAACATGAGGAGGAGGAGGAGGATGATGCGCAGGAGCTGTACACTGTGGGGGCAACTCTGACTGACATAAGGCCCGAAATCCTCGGTGTGGAGAGGATGTGTTCTGTCCCAAGGTCCGACTAGGTCCTGGTCTCCACTATGTTTACCCAGTGTGCCGTCAGGGAGGTGTGCCGTCCCTGGCCACAAGCACTTGTTCACATGTCTGTTTTCAGGTGGACTCTCCCAGTAACTGCTTTGTTGAGGGCACGGCAGATGTTTTGGGACACGTGCTTGTGTAGTGCTGGGATGGCACACCGGGCAAAATAGTGTCGGCTGGGGACCGAGTACCAAGGGACGGCCACCGCCATAAGGTTGCGGAAGGATTTCGTCCTCACCAGCCTAAAAGGCAGCATTTCCAACGCAAGCAGTCGTGAAATTTGCGAATTTAGGAATGTGGCCTGTGGGGCGTCGGCTGCGAATTTGCGCTTTCATTCAAAGCTCTGGGATATGGACAATTTAACGCTGCGGTGGGACGTGGACGTGGACGTTGATGCTGTTTCTTGAGAAACTGCCATAACAAGTGAAGACTGAGAGGAGGGGGCATCTTTGCATGCAGTATGGACAGGGGATTGCCTTGCACACACAACAGGGGGTTCTCTTACATACACAACAGCGGAAGAAGCAGTGGTGACACCCGCTGACACTAGTCGTGAACCCTGGGGTTCGCACCACAAAGTCGGGTGCTTTGCTGACATGTGCCTGATCATGCTGGTGGTGGTCAGGCTGGTAGTTTTGTCACCCCTGCTGATGCTGGCCTGGCAGGTGGTAAAAATGGCCTTTTTGGGGTTATCAACAGAGTCTTTAAAAAAATTCAAGACTCTGGAAGACCTACACGTCCCTCGTGTTGGTGTTACGGGGAACGTTTGCCCACCTTCTGTCTTCCTGCCTGTTTGCTTACTCTGCCTCCCTCCACCTGTGTGCTGCTGGCCTCGCTCTGCGAGTCCTCCTGCCATGTTGGGTCAGTTACTAGATCATCCACCACCTCCTCCTCTTCCACTTCCGCACCACGGTCCTCCTCCTCACATCGTGGCAATTGTGTCTCGTCATTGTCCACCTCTTGGGACAAATTGCCAGCGTCGCCTTCCTGTGGCCGTGGCTGTTCAAATATTTGGCTATCGCTACATGGGATCTCCTCTTCCACCACTTCAAGCGGAGCAGGCGAGGGACCCAAATATGGAAATGGACCAGTGAACAGCTTTTCAGAGTGTCCAACTGTGGAATCAGTTGCTGTCTGACGACACTCGGCATGGTGGGAGGAAGGAGCATCAGGGTGAGGAGGAGTATGCGGTCGAGACTCATGGCTTCTAAGACTTGACCTTGTGGAAGACAGACCAGAGGTGGTGGTGCCCAGGTGACTGGAAGTGTTATCTGCTATCCAATTAATAACCTGTTCACACTGATCAGTTGGCAATAGTGGTGTTGTTGAGTGCTTCCCTAGTAATTCGGTCAAGAACTGGAAGCGAGAAGATGTGGCTGTTGGTTGTGGCACATTTTCACCTAGGCCACGGCCCCGTCCTCTGCATGCACCATCACTAGAACGTCCAGTTCCACGTCCCTTGCCACGCGCCTTGCCCATTGTAAACGAAGTAAAATAGCTTACATTCGCACTTTCAATGGCAAAAGGGTAATAAAAAGGAGATTAGAACCGTGGACGAGGAAAACCACAGTTCTAGTTCTCTGGCCTACACCAGAATCTTTTAAACAGATATTTTTGTGTCTGAACAGTCAGCGAGAAACTCAAACTTGTTTTTTTTTATGGAAAAAAAGGCAAAAAGGTGGATAACACAAAGATTTGAACCGTGGAAGAGGAAAACCACAGTTCTATTTCTCTGGCCTAAACCAGAATCTTTTTAACAGATATATTTGTGTCTGAACAGTCAGCGAGACACTCAAACTGTTTTTTTTTATGTAAAAAAGTCAAAAAGGTGGATTATACCCAGGTTTGAACCGTGGAAGAGGAAAACCACAGTTCTAGCTCTCTAGCCTACCCCAGAATCCTTTAAACAGATATATTTGTGTGAACAGTCAGCAAGACACTCAAACTGTTTTTTTTTATGTAAAAAAGGCAAAAAGGTGGATTATACCCAGATTTGAACCGTGGAAGAGAGGAAAACCACAGTTCTAGCTCTCTGGCCTACCCCAGAATCCTTTAAACAGATATATTTGTGTCTGAACAGTCAGCGAGACACTCAAACTGTTTTTTTTTTATGGAAAAAAGGCAAAAAGGTTTATTACACCCAGATTTGAACCATGGAAGAGGAAAACCACAGTTCTAATTTCCTGGCGTATACCAGACTTTTTTAAATAGATATATTTGTGTCTGAACAGTCACCGAGACACTCAAACTGTTTTTTTTTATGGAAAAAATGCAAAAAGTTGGATAACACCCAGATTTGAACCATGGAAAAGGAAAACCACAGTACTAATTTCCTGGCATATACCAGACTTTTTTAAATAGATATATTTGTGTGTGAGACACTCAAACTGTTTTTTATGGAAAAAAGGCAAAAAAGTGGATAATACAGAGATTTGAACTGTGGATCTGCAAAACCACAGTTCTAGTTATCTGGCCTAGGCCAGACTCTTTTAAACAGATATATTTGTGTCTGAACACTCACAGACACACTCAATTTTTTGGAGGGAGTGGGGGAAATACCAAAAGGTTAATAAGATGGGTATTTGTACAGTCTGACAGAGGAAAAAAAAAAAAAAAGAGGATTTAGATTAAAAAAAAGGATTTTTCCTGGCCCCTGAGGAGGGCCGGCGTCAGCACCCAGTGCACCCGGGCAAGTGCCGGGGCCCTGAGCAGGCGGGGGGGGGCCCACTGGCGGTCAGGTATCCCGCCCGGCTATAGGCGGAGGAGAGCGGTGCCAGTGCCCGCCCTTCTCCCCTGCTTGCTCAGGGCCCCGGCAGCCGGATACTTACCTCTCCCTGTGCTTCCTCAGGTCTACTGTCTTCCTGCTGTGCGCTTCCTGTGACGTCTCAGGTCAGAGGGCGCGGTAACGTCTTTCCACCACGCCCTCCCCTGAGCCGTCACAGGCAGCGCAGAGCGGGAAGACGCCGGCGATGCTGGAGTCCGGACCTGAGCAGTGGCAGCAGGTGAGGAGGAGTGAGGTGAGTATTTGATTTTTTTTTTTATGTATTGAGGCATGGGGCATTATATAGGGGGGTGACATCCTGCATGGGGCATTATAAAGAGAGGGGGTGACAGCCTGCAAGGGGCATTATATGGGGGGGTGACATCCTGCATTGGGCATTATATGGGGGTGACATCCTGCTTGGGGCATTATAAAGAGAGGGGTTGACATCCTGCATTGGGGCATTTTATGGGGGGGGTGACATCCTGCATGGGGCATTATAAAGAGAGGGGGTGACATCCTGCATGGGGCATTATATTGGGTGGTGACATCCTGTATGGGGCATTATAAAGAGAGGGGGTGACAACCTGCATTGGGCATTATATGGGGGGTGAGATCCTGCATGGGACATTATAAAGAGGAGGGGTGACATCCTGCATGGGGCATTATAAAGAGGAGGGGTGACATCCTGCATGGGGCATTATAAAGAGGGGTGGTGACATCCTGCATGGGGCTTTATAAAGAGGAGGAGTGACATCCTGCATGGGGCATTATAAAGAGGGGGGTGACATCCTGCATGGGGCATTATAAAGAGGGGGGTGACATCCTGAATGGGGCATTATAAAGAGGGGGGGTGACATCCTGCATGGGGCATTATATGGGGGGGTGACATCCTGCATGGGGCATTATATAGGGGGTGACATCCTCCTTGGGGCATTATAAAGAGGGGGGGTGACATCCTGCATGGGGCATTATATGGGCAGGTGACATCCAGCATGGGGCATTATAAAGATGGGGGGTGACATCCTGCATGGGGCATTATATGGGGGGGTGACATCCTGCATGGGGCATTATATTGGGGGATGACATCCTGCATGGGGCATTATTAAGAGAGGGGGTGACATCCTTAATGGGGCATTATATGGGGGGGTGACATCCTGCATGGGGCAATATAAAGAGAGCGGGTGACATCCTGCATGGGGCATTATCTGGGGGGTGACATACTGCAGGGGGCATTATAAAGAGAGGGGGTGACATCCTGCATGGGGTATTATATGGGGGGTGACATCCTGCATGGTGCATTATAAAGAGGAGGGGTGACATCCTGCATGGGGCATTATAAAGAGGAGGGGTGACATCCTGCATTGGGCATTATAAAGAGGGGGGTGACATCCTGCATGGGGCATTATAAAGAGGAGGGGTGACATCCTGCATGGGGCATTATAAAGAGGAGGGGTGACATCATGCATGGGGCATTATAAAGAGGGGGGTGACATCCTGCATGGGGCATTATAAATAGGGGGGTGACATCCTGCATGTGGCATTATAAAGAGGGGGGGTGACATCCTGAATGGCGCATTATAAAGAGGGGGGGTGGCATCCTGCATGGGGCATTATAAAGAGGAGGGGTGACATCCTGCATGGGGCATTATAAAGAGGGGGGGTGATATCCTGCATGGGGCATTATAAAGAGGGGGGGTGACATCCTGCATGCGGCATTATAAAGAGGAGGGGTGACATCCTGCATGCGGCATTATAAAGAGGAGGGGTGACATCCTGCATGGGGCATTATAAAGAGGGGTGGTGATATCCTGCATGGGGCATTATAAAGAGGAGGGGTGACATCCTGCATGGGGCATTATAAAGAGGGGGGTGACATCCTGCATGGGGCATTATAAAGAGGGGGGTGACATCCTGCATGGGGCATTATAAAGAGGGGGGGTGACATCCTGCATGGGGCATTATATGGGGGGGTGACATCCTGCGTGGGGCATTATATAGGGGGGTGACATCCTGCATGGGGCATTATAAAGAGGGGGGGTGACATCCTCCATGGGGCATTATATGGGCGGGTGACATTCTGCATGGGGCATTATAAAGATTGGGGGTGACCTCCTGCATGGGGCATTATATGGGGGGGTGACATCCTGCAATGGGCATTATATTGGGGGGTGACATCCTGCATGGGGCATTATTAAGAGAGGGGGTGACATCCTGCATGGGGCTTTATATGGGGGGGTAACATCCTGCATGGGGCAATATAAAGAGAGGGGGTGACATCCTGCTTGGGGTATTATATGGGGGGGTGACATCCTGCATGTTGCATTATGAAGAGGAGGGGTGACATCCTGCATGGGGCATTATAAAGAGAGGGGGTGACATCCTGCATGGGGCATTATAAAGAGGGGGGGTGACATCCTGCATGGGGCATTATAAAGAGGAGGGGTGACATCCTGCATGGGGCATTATAAAGAGGGGGGGTGACATCCTGCATGGGGCATTATAAAGAGGGGGGGTGACATCCTGCATGGGGCATTATAAAGAGGAGGGGTGACATCATCCATGGGCATTATAAAGAGGGGGGTGACATCCTGCATGGGGCATTATAAATAGGGGGGTGGCGTACTGTATGGGGCATTATAAAAAGGGGGGTGACATCCTGAATGGGGCATTATAAAGAGGGGGGGTGGCATCCTGCATGAGGCATTATAAAGAGGATGGGTGACATCCTGCATGGGGCATTATAAAGAGGGGTGGTGACATCCTGCATGGGGCATTATAAAGAGGAGGGGTGACATCCTGCATGGGGCATTATAAAGAGGGGTGGTGACATCCTGCATGGGGCATTATAAAGAGGAGGGGTGACATCCTGCATGGGGCATTATAAAGAGGGGGATGACATCCTGCATGGGGCATTATAAATAGGGGGGTGGCATCCTGTATGGGGCATTATAAAAAGGGGCGGTGACATCCTGAATGGGGCATTATAAAGAGGGGGGGTGGCATCCTGCATGAGGCATTATAAAGAGGATGGGTGACATCCTGCATGGGGCATTATAAAGAGGGGTGGTGACATCCTGCATGGGGCATTATAAAGAGGAGGGGTGACATCCTGCATGGGGCATTATAAAGAGGGGTGGTGACATCCTGCATGGGGCATTATAAAGAGGAGGGGTGACATCCTGCATGGGGCATTATAAAGAGGGGGGTGACATCCTGCATGGGTCATTATATAGGGGGGTGACATCCTGCATGGGGCATTATAAAGAGGGGGGGTGACATCCTGCATGGGGCATTATATGGGCGGGTGACATCCTGCATGGGCCATTATAAAGATGGGGGGTGACATCCTGCATGGGACATTATATGGGGGGTGAAATCCTGCATGGTGCATTATATTGGGGCTGACATCCTGCATGGGGCATAATTAAGAGAGGGGGTGACATCCTGCATGGGGCATTATATGAGGGGTATCATCCTGCATGGGTCAATATAAAGAGAGCCGGTGACATCCTGCATGGGGCATTATAAAGAGAGGGGGTGACATCCTGCATGGGGTATTATATGTGGGGGTGACATCCTGCATGGTGCATTATAAAGAGGAGGGGTGACATCCTGCATGGGGCATTATAAAGAGGGGGGGTGACATCCTGCATGGTGCATTATAAAGAGGAGGGGTGACATCCTGCATGGGGCATTATAAAGAGGGGGGGTGACATCCTGCATGGGGCATTATAAAGAGGAGGGGTGACATCCTGCATGGGGCATTATAAAGAGGGGGGGTGACATCCTGCATGGGGCATTATAAAGAGGGGGGGTGACATCCTGCATGGGGCATTATAAAGAGGAGGGGTGACATCATGCATGGGCATTATAAAGAGGGGGGTGACATCCTGCATGGGGCATTATAAATAGGGGGGTGGCGTACTGTATGGGGCATTATAAAAAGGGGGGTGACATCCTGAATGGGGCATTATAAAGAGGGGGGGGTGGTATCCTGCATGAGGCATTATAAAGAGGATGGGTGACATCCTGCATGGGGCATTATAAAGAGGGGTGGTGACATCCTGCATGGGGCATTATAAAGAGGAGGGGTGACATCCTGCATGGGGCATTATAAAGAGGGGGGTGACATCCTGCATGGGTCATTATATAGGGGGGTGACATCCTGCATGGGGCATTATAAAGAGGGGGGGTGACATCCCGCATGGGGCATTATATGGGCGGGTGACATACTGCATGGGCCATTATAAAGATGGGGGGTGACATCCTGCATGGGACATTATATGGGGGGTGACATCCTGCATGGGGCATTATATTGGGGCTGACATCCTGCATGGGGAATAATTAAGAGAGGGGGTGACATCCTGCATGGGGCATTGTATGAGGGGTATCATCCTGCATGGGGCAATATAAAGAGAGCCGGTGACATCCTGCATGGGGCATTATAAAGAGAGGGGGTGACATCCTGCATGGGGTATTATATGTGGGGGTGACATCCTGCATGGTGCATTATAAAGAGGAGGGGTGACATCCTGCATGGGGCATTATAAAGAGGGGGGGTGACATCCTGCATGGGGCATTATAAAGAGAGGGGGTGACATCCTGCATGGGGCATTATAAAGAGGAGGGGTGACATCATGCATGGGGCATTATAAAGAGGGGTGTGACATCCTGCATGGGGCATTAAAAATAGGGGGGTGACATCATGCATGGGGCATTATAAAGAGGGGGGGTGACATCCTGATTGGGGCATTATAAAGAGGGTGTGTGGCATCCTGCATGGGGCATTATAATGAGGAGGGGTGACATCCTGCATGGGGCATTATAAAGAGGGGGGGTGACATCCTGCATGGGGCATTATAAAGAGGGGGGTGACATCCTGCATGGGGCATAATAAAGAGGAGGGGTGACATCCTGCATGGGGCATTATAAATAGGAGGGGTGACATCGTGCACGGGGCATTATAAAGAGAAGGGGTGACATCCTGCATGGGGCATAATAAAGAGGAGGGGTGACATCTGTTAGAACCTTGCTGTTAGGTTTTTTTTCCTTTGCTGGTCACATGACCTTGTTGGCCTATTTAGTCCTGCTCCGCCCTTCTGGCTTTGCTGGACTTCATTGTATATCTACTTTCTAGCTAGCCTGTGCTCTGTATCTAACTCTGTTAGTTTGCTTGGTCTACGGACCTCTATGTTCTATCTATTTTGTTTGTTCGTCTGTCTGCTACTATTTCTGTTAGGAGGTGTCCCATATTCCTCCCAGTCCTTAGTACTTGTAGGGATTCCCTCCCCACATCTATAGGTCTCCGTACAGACTAGATTAGGACTTTAGCAGGTCTGATCGCAGGATCAGGTTCCCTGTTACATCGTAGGGATTCAGCTGAGTCCTATAGTAGGGACGGATCTCCTCTCTTTCCTTAGCTTTGGTAGCAGAACATAACAGTAAGTCTTTCTAAGGAAAGATTTTTCTGTTCCATCATGGTGTCGGTTCAGGATTTGGCTCATCGCCTGCAGGGACTCTCTCTGGAGGTGGCCGAGCTCCGTCAGCACGTGAGTAACTGTCCTGGAGCACATTTCTTGGAGCCTAAGGTATGTTTGCCGGATTTATTTTTTGGTGAACACCGAGAATTTTTTTCATTTAAAAATGCTTGCTTATTGTATTTTCGTTTGAGACCTAAGTCCTCTGGGGATGAATCCCAGCGCGTAGGGTTCATAATGTCACTTTTGCGCAAAGAGCCTCAGGAGTGGGCCTTTTCTTTGCAACCTAGTGATTCATGCTTCAGATCAGTGGATAGTTTTTTTTCTGCTTTGGGACTATTATATGATGATCCTGACCGTGTCGCATCAGCTGAGACTGAGTTGAGACGTTTAAAACAAGGATCGGGTAATGTGGAAAAATATTGTACACATTTTCGTCGTTGGTCCACTCAAACAGGGTGGAACGATTCTGCTCTGAAAAGTCTATTTCTTGCTGGGCTCAGTGAAAGGGTTAAAGACCTGCTAATTGCTTATCCTACACCTGAGGATTTGCAACAGGCTATGCAATTAGCTATACGGGTGGATAGAAGACTGCGTGCTAGGGTTAATGAGAGCAAATCCTCTGCTATGTCAGTTTCTGGTTATGAGAATGTGTGTACTAACAGTGGTGAACCGATGGAGATTGGATCGGTGGCACCTCGCTCTCAAGAAAAAGACCGTCGTTTTTCGGAAGGCTTGTGTTTCTATTGCGGAAAATCTGGTCATTTGATTAAAGGCTGTGAGCTTCGTATGAAGAAAGAAAAAAAAATGGTCAGTCACGCCCGTATTGCCTGTTTAAATTCCAAGGGTATATTTTTAGCTGCTTCCACGATTGCTCAGGAAAAATTGATGGAATTTCGGGTGTTTGTTGATTGCGGGTCTACACTGAATGTAATTGATGGGGGATTCGTGGAAAAACTCAATTTAAAACCTGAACCTTTATCATCCCCCATTGCTGTGGTTTCTGTGGATGGCTCCCCTTTGAAGAATATTACTCTCAAGGTCAGTGAATTTCCTCTCACTATTAATGGTGTTCACCATGAGAAATTGGATTTGGTAGTGTTGAATAACTTGCCTTCTCCAGTAATATTGGGTTTGCCCTGGTTAAAATTTCACAATCCTGTACTGGATTGGTCTACCAGTGAAATTAAATCCTGGAGCCATAAATGTTATGACAAGTGTTGTAACGGGCGTATTGCAGCTTTGGATAGGGGAGAATTGCCTGTTCCTATTCAGGATTTTTGGAGAGTTTTTTCTGAGAAAGAATCGCAGGTTTTGCCTCCCCATAGAGACTATGATTGTTCTATTGAATTTGTCCCTGGAGCGACTCTTCCTAAAAGTCGTTTATTTAACCTTACTATTCCTGAGAGGAAGGCTTTGGAGGAATACATACAGACAAGCTTGGCCGCCGGTCACATTAGGCCCTCTAAGTCTCCTGTGGCGGTTGGATTTTTTTTTGTAAAAAAAAAGGACGGCGGTTTACGTCCTTGTCTGGATTTTCGTGAGATTAACAAAATTACGGTACGCAATCCTTACCCACTGCCATTGATTCCTGATCTGTTTAACCAGTTATTGGGGGCCAAGTGGTTCTCTAAAATTGACCTTAAGGGGGCATATAATCTGTTGCGCATGAAGGAGGGTGATGAATGGAAGACTGCTTTTAACACTCCTGTGAGTCATTTTGAGAATCTGGTTATGCCTTTTGGTCTTACTAATGCTCCTGCATTTTTTCAGAATCTGATTAATGACATCCTTAGACCTTTGATCGGTAAAAATGTGGTTGTGTATTTGGATGACATTTTGATTTATTCGCCAGATCTGGAGTCTCATTGGCGGAGCGTGCGTGAGGTATTACAGTTATTAATGGACAATTCGCTTTTTGCTAAGCTGGAGAAATGTGAGTTCGCTGTACAGAGAATTAGTTTTTTGGGCTACATTATCTCCAGCAAAGGTTTTGAGATGGATCCGGTTAAGGTTCAGGCTGTGCAGGAATGGCCTAGGCCTATTGGTTTGAAATCGATACAGAGGTTTTTGGGTTTCGCCAATTACTATAGAAAATTCATAAAAAATTTTTCTAGTATTGTCAAACCTCTGACTGATCTCACCAGGAAAGGTGCTGATGCGGTTCAGTGGTCTTCTGAGGCCATTGAAGCTTTTGTGTATCTCAAGGAGAGGTTCACCTCTGCTCCCATCCTTATGCAGCCTGATGTTACTAGGCCGTTTTTGGTTGAGGTTGATGCTTCCTCTGTGGGGGTTGGCGCAGTATTGTCTCAGGATAACGGGGATGGATTACATCCCTGTGCCTTTTTTTCAAAAAATTTTTCGGAGACTGAACTGAATTACGATATTGGTAATCGGGAATTATTGGCTATTAAACTCGCATTTGAACACTGGCGCCACTTCTTGGAAGGTGCGGAATTTCCCGTTCAGGTTCTTACGGATCATAAAAATCTGATATATCTTGATGCTGCCAAGCGCCTGAATGCCCGTCAGGCTAGGTGGGCACTGTTTTTCTCGCGGTTTAATTTCTCCGTTACTTACATCCCTGGTACTAAGAATGTTAAGGCGGATGCCTTGTCTCGCAGTTTTTCTCCCATAGTCGGTGGTGAGAAAGAGGAGAACATTTTACAAGAAGGTGTTGTGATAGCTGCTTTAGACTCCGTTTTGGAAGATGAGATTCTTAAAGCTCAGGAGAATGCCCCATCTAACACTCCTCATGGGAGGTTGTTTGTGCCTGGGACCTTTAGGAGAGATTTGTTTGTTGAGTGTCACGAATCTCGGTTGGCAGGTCATCCCGGAATCTCTGAGACCAAGAGACTGGTGGTTCGCAGGTTTTGGTGGCCTGGATGGCAGAAGGAAGTCATTAAGTGGGTGCGCCAATGTACTATATGTGCTAGATCTAAGTCCTCACATACTCCTGCTGCGGGGTTGCTTTGTCCTTTGGAGGTCCCCAGTGCTCCTTGGACACATTTGGCTATGGACTTTATAACTGACCTTCCCCCCTCTGAGGGTTTTACTGTCATCTGGGTGGTCGTGGACCGTTTTAGCAAGATGTGTCACTTGGTTCCCTTCGTCAAACTGCCCTGCGCTAAAACTCTCGCTAAGGCCTTTGTCAAGGAAATTGTCAGACTTCATGGCGTTCCTACTGACATTGTTTCTGATAGGGGTCCTCAGTTCGTGGCTCGTTTTTGGCGTGCCTTTTGTGACAGGTTGGGAATTCATTTGTCGTTTTCGTCCGGATATCATCCTGAATCTAATGGCCAGACAGAAAGGAAAAACCAGGATGTTGAGCAGTTCTTGCGTTGTTTTGTGGCAGACAATCAAGAGGGGTGGTCTGAGTTTCTGCCACTTGCCGAATTTGCTCTGAACAATCATACATCTTCTTCTGCTGGTTGTTCACCTTTTTTTTGTTGTTCTGGGAGACATCCGTCGTTTGGGTCGTTCTCCAAGTTGGGATCTGCCGTGCCTGAGGAGGAGAATTTTTCCGGTGATTTGGAAAGAGTTTGGACGGATGTGCGTGGTAATCTTCAGGAGGCCAACAGAAAATCTAAAGACTACTTTGATAGGAAACGACAGGAGGTTTTGTTCGCTGTTGGTGACATGGTTTGGTTGTCCTCTAGGAATCTGCGGTTGAGGATTCCTTCTAAGAAATTGGGTCCCAAGTTTGTAGGGCCCTTTAAGGTGCTTCAGGTTGTCAACCAATCTGCTGTTAGGTTGGAGGTTCCTACCTCCTGGAGAATTAATCCGGTCTTTCATGTCTCTCTGTTAAAAAAAGCTGTTGTGTCGGATGGTGACGCCTCTGCCTCTGTTCCTCCGGTGGTGGAGGACGGGGAATATGAAATTTCTCGCATCCTTGACTCTAGACGGTATAGAGGTAGTTTGCAGTATCTTGTGGCCTGGAAAGGTTTCGGACCCGAGGATAACTCTTGGGCAGGTCAGATGATGTTTCCGCGTCCAGACTTATCAGAGCGTTTCACAGGAGATTTCCTGATAAGCCTGGTCCTAGGGGATCCGGAGGATCCTCTTAGAAGGGGGGGTACTGTTAGAACCTTGCTGTTAGGTTTTTTTTTCCTTTGCTGGTCACATGACCTTGTTGGCCTATTTAGTCCTGCTCCGCCCTTCTGGCTTTGCTGGACTTCATTGTATATCTACTTTCTAGCTAGCCTGTGCTCTGTATCTAACTCTGTTAGTTTGCTTGGTCTACGGACCTCTATGTTCTATCTATTTTGTTTGTTCGTCTGTCTGCTACTATTTCTGTTAGGAGGTGTCCCATATTCCTCCCAGTCCTTAGTACTTGTAGGGATTCCCTCCCCACATCTATAGGTCTCCGTACAGACTAGATTAGGACTTTAGCAGGTCTGATCGCAGGATCAGGTTCCCTGTTACATCGTAGGGATTCAGCTGAGTCCTATAGTAGGGACAGATCTCCTCTCTTTCCTTAGCTTTGGTAGCAGAACATAACAACATCCTGCATGGGGCATTATAAATAGGAGGGGTGACATCCTGCATGGGGCATTATAAAGAGGAGGGGTGACATCCTGCATGGGGCATTATAAAGAGGGTGGGCGACATCCTGCATGGGGCATTATAAAGAGGGGGGGTGACATCCTGCATGGGGCATTATAAAGAGGAGGGGTGACATCCTGAATGGGGCATTATAAGGGGGGAACAGCCTGCATTGGGCATTGTATGGGGGGGAACAGCCTGCATGGGGCATTATGTGGGGGGAACAGCCTGCATGGAGCATTATATGGGGGCCCGTATTCTGTATGGAGTGTTATATGGGGGCCAGTATTCTGTATAGAACGTTATATGGGGGCCAGTATCCTGTACGGAGCGTTTTATGGGGGCCAGTATCCTGTACGGAGCGTTTTATGGGGGCCAGTATTCTGTATGGAGCGTTATATGGGGGCCAGTATACTGTGTGGAGCGATTCGCCGGTTTCTGAGCTATTGTGGAATTTACAATAGATATCGGTCATGTAATGTAAGAAGCGAAATCTTTGCATTGTACTATATATATATATTTCTCTGCGGTATCTGTGCATCATGAATCCTGGTATGTATTAAAGGGGCCCACTGAGACTCTTTCGCCCAGGGCCCACAAAAACCTGGAGCCGGCCCTGCCCCTGAGACCTGGGGCTAAGTCTAGCAATTTGAGCAGCAGCAGCACACAAGACTGTAATGCAGTGTTTGTTGGTATAAGCACTGCGTCTCCTATACAGCCTGACTGCCTGATATCTGGGATGGATATTAGTCCTCAGAAGGACTGTTTGTTTGATTTTGCAGGCTTTAGAGACCCTACACTACCTATTTCGCAGTATAAATCTCTCACTAGCTCAGCAGCACTCTCCCTACACTGTCTGATCCGGAGCGGATGTGTCCAAGATGGTGGCCCCCAGTTTTAAATACTCGAGGTGACGCTGTGCGGCCAGCCAATCACTGTAATGCCCACAACCAACATGGCTGCGGCATTACAGTGGCTGGCTGGCAATCCCTGCATGTTCATTGGCTCTGTAAAGAGCGCCAAACATGCAGGGCGGAGACCCGAGCTCCCGCCCGAGTAACCCGAAAATGCTCGGTGCTCGCCGAACATCCCGAGTAGTGAGATGCTCGGGCGAGTACCGAGCAGTGTCGAGCATGCTCGCTCAACACTAGTCATGGTGCATCTCAAAAGGGGAAAAAAGGCTTACATGTAAGAGAGACACCAATGATGACCTCGGATCATGTAATTCATGGGGGTACACCTCATACACCATAGAAAACAATAAGAAATGCCCATAAACAAACACAGACCATGAATATAAGTAAAGCAAAAAGAGGGAGAAAAAGAATGTGACAAAATCACTACATATAGTGAGTAAATAAGGAAGTGTAAAGGACATAATGATACTCATGCTAGAGCAACTCCATTTTGTCTACTCTCTTTAAAATCATGTTATTATCACTCCTTGCATAACATACATTTTTTCTTTCTCTTCCCATAGAACTTATCTCACACTAACCTTTTCTCAAGAGAACATTTTGTCAGACACTCTTATCTAACTTGTTTAGGCCAGGTTTGACCTCGTAAAATTTCCATAGTGCTTCAAACTAACAATGATAATATGACCATATATGTGTTTTCCGTAATAATTATACTAACATCAGTCAGCCAATAGTATTATAGTATGGCTGTAGAGTTGATTGGCTATTTGATATACTCAAAACAATATAAAATGCTAAGCAAAATTAATGAGATCAGAGATTCTTTGAATCCTCCCAATACAGAACATTGTTTCCGTTTGGTTTTCTGTGGATTGCAATCAGCATAATAATTTAATAATTTGACACTCACTTGGTCAACCGTGAAGGGTTATTGCCCTCCCTTAACAGAAGCATCTTGATATAGACAGTGCAGGTGACACCAATTAAATTCAATATAGCACTGTTTATTGAGAATTTTATAAACCACAAATATATAGTAATACCTATGAAAAAGTGTGAGTGCTGTGCAAAATTAATAAAAAAGTTCCAAGTGCATAAATATATCATAAAAGAAGACACATGTCAGCAATGTGAAAAAAAATAGACTCATATTAAGTGCAAGTGCTAAACACCTTATGGACAGCAAAGGTAAAGTTCAATATATAAGACAAAAGGAAAGAGAGAGGTGAGGATGGGGGGAGAAAGGGCGGTATACAAATAAGTTTTATGAGTTAGTAATCATCAAGAATTCAATACGGCAGTAAAGTACAACACACCCCATTTCTCCCCCCAACAAAATCAAGATCAAGAATAAGCATAATTGGAATATATCTAGGAGTGTGGGACTATTCAGAAGACCCCCGGGAAAGGCATATTATTAGAAACCACATGTACATAATAGAACAATACAAATAAGCATACTAATGTAAAACAAGTACACAATAAAAGTCCAATATGTGAAGGGGTTTCGCGAATGGTAGTAGTTGCTAGCTGAAGACACATGGGATACTGGATTTGAAGCCACATCGAACCTGCTGAGAATTAGAAAAGAAAAGAAATTGAGGTTAAAATAACAGTAACCATAAAAACAGAATATAAAACCCTACAAAGCTATTTCAGAGGAAAGGGGCAAAACTCTAGATCTCATTGAGGCCCTTAGGGTGCACACAATCAATCCTTATGATCCATTGGGATTCAAGTTGTGCCAATTTTTTCTTCCAATCGCCACCTCGTGCACCCCGTGAGGACAGACACCCCAGATTGCAATGCCAACACTGATGGGCCTGGCTGCACCCTGGAATAAAAAAGTGCAAAAAAATATATATATATATATAACATATGAGGCATTAGACAATATTTTAGCCAAAATATGGAAGCTCGCAATCTGCGTCAGTGGTCCTCACACTTGTGAGTCATAACCATGGGACACTGGGTCCGTTGACACCAGAACTGGTTCCCTAAGACCATCCATTAAGGAGGAATAGCTTTAGTTTTGGCAGTCTCATAAGAGAGGCCAGGGGAGGATATTTGGGCGTAGCCACGAGGCCAACCAGGCTCTGCTTCACTGGAGCTAGCGAACGGAGCCTCTCAGCCTGTCAGGGTTGTGGACGAGTGTGGTGCCATGTCAATGACTGAGTGGGCCTCCTCTTCTCATACCCTGGTGCTTTCCTATACCCGTGCGGACAGGGGGTGTCTGTGCAGAACTGTACCAATCTCACCTTACGCGTCCTTGAGGGGGTGCGGAACGTCACATAGGTGCAGAGGGAAGGTCCATACCACGTGCTCCATCTGACGTAATTGTGACGTCAGACGGGTGGCGGGGTGTGGATCCATCACAAGAGGCGGCAACAGTGAGATTCTGCGGGGTTTCCCTGTTGCCGTTTCTTCACCCCACCTTTATCAGCCAGCTTGATCACCACCCCTTTTATATGTTTCAGTTCCTTAAAAGCACCCCTTTGTTCTTTCGTCAAGTTATATTTATGTATCCCCAAAGATATCCTCTTGAACTCTTCAGTCACTAACTTGACAAAAAGATTGATGTTAAGGAACAGATTCATGAGGGTGAACTTTTTGGGCTTAGGGACTTGAAACTTACCCAGTACCAACATGTTATCTGTGTCCTCATTCTCCCTTACTTAATTAAACTGTAGCCAAATTTACTAAAAGCCAAAAGCAACCTTATGTAACGTGAAAGAGTATGTTATTTATCACTGATAATAAAGGACTGCTTGTCTCCCACTGAAAGGAAGTAATTCATGCATCTCTTTTATCAGGGCATATTAAAACATATACACTTGTGGCAAAAACTGTTGCCACTGGACAAATAAAACTGTGTAGAATTAATAATTTGAGCCCAATAAGTAGAATACAAAAACAAATATCAATCAAGCTATATGGTCGGCAAAGTATGCTTACCTGCATTGCTGTGTACCTTTCTGCTGGTGGGATCATATCAGGAGTTGTGGCGGATCAATTTCTTTGCTGACTTTCTGTTGAATGAGGAACATTGTGAGAGCAAACTGGTCCTTATTTAGCTTTGCCATCTGCCTGGTGGCTGCAAGTGCCCTGCAGAGCATCACCTGTTAGCCTTTATACACTATTACATTATTTCAATACAAAAGCATTCAGGAATCTATGTAATATGTTTCAAGTAATAGCATATAAATATTTACCTATTATATAACATGTATTTCATTATTAACAACCAGATGCCACAGATAGGTCCAAACATCAGCTTCTATTATACCATCTTCACTCTACTCTGCACACGTTGGGGTCTGTCTTTAATAACATCTCTCATCAATAAGTCTCATTGGGCACTTTATGAGAAACATTGCATATAGTATTGAGTTAGAAAGTATCCTATAGTGTACTTCTAGTTTGTTGTATGTGCAATGTTATCCCTATGTATTTTGTCATTGTTTTCTGTATCTTGTTTTACTGCCCTTTACATAAAGAATTACAAAAAAATAAAAAATAACTTGTAAGAGAGTACAGCCTGATCTTCCGGTGCCCTACATTGCTAGTTTTCTCACTCTGCTCCTCATTGTATAGCATAATAGGAGGTGAGGTACTCGTATTAGCTGACACCTTACTGTGTTAGCAGTGCCTCTTATCTTGAGATTTTTTTTTTTTTTTCAGATTTTCAGAAAGAATAAGGCAGGGGGGAGAAATGTGTCAGAAGTGGAGAAAGAAGCCGATTTCAAAAAAGGACATGCTCAATGCATGTGTAAAAGCGAACAGCCCACCGACAATGCACACGGATACAGGAATGTAGCCTTAAGTATAGCACAGTCCCTTAGTATATAGTGCAGTCACTTATGTACAGCACAGTCTCTTAGTATTTAGTGTACTGACTTATTATGTATAGCACAGTTTATTAGTATATAGTGTACTCACTTATGTATAGCACAATCCCTTAACGTATAGTGTACTCACTTATTATGTATAGCGCCATTATTAGTTACATAATACATCCTTACTTACATAATTTCCTCTTTTATTATGTATAACACTATCCCTTATTACGTACCATCCTTTCTCGCTAGATATAGTGCCGTCCCTTATTATATAGGGGGTTGACCTTTAGTACTACGCGTGGACCTGCGTGGTACTGGAATGCGTGAGGCGCTAATAGGTGCTCTACCTCCCAATGTGTCAGTACTAGGTGTGGAGGGGCTACTAGGCTGCATTGACCTCTCTACAGGACTGGCAAGTATACCATAGGCTGTGCCTTCTTGCTCTTCTCCTACCGCGGATCCTTCGTCCGGGGATTCTTCTTGAGCTGGCTCCTCTTCAGCACTTACAGGCTCTTCTTGCTGTGGGTAGAAGGTAATTACAGGGATGATTACTGCTCCTCCTAGTTGGGGCCAATCTGCCGGGAAATCTCCTAAGTCAGTGTGTATTACTGCTTCTTTAGGCTCCTCCGGGATAACGAGAGGCACTTCCTCTTGGGGTTTTAGCAGATCTGGACACAACTTTAGGTGATCCCTGGATACTGTTGCAGTCGTCCTTCCTCCGTCTCTGCTAATTATGCAGGTCTTCTTATTATCAAATATTGAATTCAACACAGTGTAGGGTTCCCTCTCCCACTGGTCATCAAGTTTGTGGTTTCTTATTTTCCTTTTTAATACTACTTCACCAGGTGTGAAGGGTTCTGCTTGGGCACCTCTGTTGTATTGAGCTTCCTGCTTGTCCCTCACCCGAGTGAGACTATCTTCAACACAGGTTTGTACTTTTCTGTACTGCTCCTGTCTGGCCGTGTCCCAGTCCTCAGTGGTCACATCCGCTTCTGGTTCTACAACACCAAGCTCCAGGTCCATGGGCAGCTCTTCTGGCCTTGCTCGCATGAGATATGCCAGAGTACAGTTGGTGGAACTTACTGGTATGTGATTGTACAGATCTACTAGGTCAGGTAGTAGGTCTGGCCACTGATTTCTCTCCTCAAGTGGTATGGTCTTTAGCAGGTCGATGATGATGTTATTCATCTTCTCACAGAGACCATTGGTCTGTGGGTGGTATGGTGTAGTTCTTATCTTCTTACACCCGGATAGATGGCAGAACTCCTTGAACAAATCTGCCTCAAACGCCGGGCCTTGGTCCGTCAGCACCTGCTCAGGATAACCATGGGGTCTCCAGAAATACGCTTGGAATGTCTTTGCTGCTGTCTCTGCCGTCAGGTCTTTGATGGGGGCGACCACCAGTAAACGTGAGTAGTGATCCACCATGGTCAGAGCATAAGAGTACCCTGACCTGCTGGGGGACAGCTTGACATGGTCCAGGGCCACGATCTCCAGGGGTCGAGTCGTCTTGATGGGTTGCAGGGGAGCCTTCTGGCTCCTGTAGTCTTTTCTTCTGAGGCCACAGGGTCCACAGTCCCGGCACCACCGCTCAATGGAGCTGCGCATTCCTACCCAGTAGAATCGACACTTCAGCAGGGTCTCTAGCTTTTTCCTGCCAAAGTGCCCCGCCTGATCATGGTAGGCCTCCAACACGATTTGGATGTCTGTCTTGGGGACCACTATCTGCCATACCAACTCATGGGTTTTTGGATTGACGTACCTCCGGCACAGCTTCTCACGGTAGATAAATAGCCGGCTTCTCTCGTTCCACAGCTGCTTTCTTTGCTGAGACGCTTCTTTTTCCAGGGAGGAACCTTCTTGGGTTATCAGCTCCTAGATGCGGCTGACAACTTGGTCACTGTCCTGGGTCTCTTTCCAGCGGTGGTGAGGCAGGGGGTTTAACGTTTTTACACGCTGCCTCCTGGAGGGTTGTTGCTCGTGGATCATCCCATTCCAGTGAAAGGCAGGTAGCTTAATCTCTCCCAGGTCATCGACTTCTTCTTCTGTGTCTGACTGGTGAGGCATCCTGGACAGGGCATCGGCGTTGGCGTTCTTGCGGCCCACCCGGTATTTAATTGTGAATTGATAATTTGACAGCCGGGCCATCCATCGTTCTTCCAGTGCTCCTAGATTAGCTGTTTCAAGATGGGTCAAAGGGTTGTTATCAGTGAAAGCAGTGAACTTACTGGAGGCTAGATAGTGCTTGAACCTTTCAGTGGTGGCCCAGACCAAGGCCAGGAACTCCAACTTAAAGCTGCTATAGTTCTCTGGGTTCCTCTCGGTCGGGCGGAGCTTCCTGCTTGAGTATGCGATCACTTTCTCTTGGCCATTCTGCTTCTGACTTAGGACAGCTCCCAGTCCTTCGTTGCTGGCATCACTATACAGCAGGAATGGTTGGCTATAGTCAGGGTAGGCGAGGATCTCATCACCTGTCAGGATTTCCTTCATCTCCTGAAAGGACTCGGCTTGCTCCTTACCCCAGTGGAATGGGGGATTTCTGCATTTAGGGGACTGCCCTACCAGGAGGTCTTGCAGAGGAGCTGCTTTCTTGGTGTAGTCCTTTACAAACCTCCGGTAGTATCCTACTAGTCCCAATAACTGACGCACCTCTTTGAGGCTCTTCGGCTCCGGCCATTTCTGGATGGCAGTGATCTTCTCCGGGTCTGGTGCTACCCCTTCCGGACTGACAATGTGCCCCAGGTACTGTACCTTTCTCTTGAGCAGGTGGCACTTTGAGGGCTTCAGCTTCATCCCGTACTGGGAGAGTGACTCAAAGACCTCTGCCAGGTGCTTCAAGTGGTCCTCGTATGTTTTGGAGTACACTATCACGTCATCCAGATATAGTAACACAGTCTCGAAGTTGCGGTGTCCCAGGCAACACTCCATCAATCTCTGGAACGTTCCAGGGGCATTGCAGAGTCCAAACGGCATACTGTTGAACTCGCAGAGTCCCATCGGGGTAGTGAAGGCCGTCTTCTCCCGATCCTCCTCAGCCACAGCTACTTGCCAGTACCCACTAGTGAGGTCAAGGGTGGAAAAGTAATTAGCAGACTTTAAGGCAGCTAGGGACTCCTCTATGCATGGTAAAGGGTATGCATCTTTATGTGTAATGCGATTTACTTGTCTGTAATCTACACACATTTTCATGCTTCCGTCCTTTTTCCTGACTAGGACCAGGGGAGCTGCCCATGGACTACAACTATCCCTTACTACCCCCGCCTTTCTCATGTCGTGCAACATTTCCTTAGCCTTCTGGTAGTGTGCTGGTGGTATAGGCCTGTAACGTTCTTTGATGGGTGGATGGTCATCTGTGGGGATATGATGTTGAACCCCCTTAATCCTCCTGAAGTCAAGTGGATGTTTACTGAACACCTGTGCATATTCTTGAATGACCCGGTGTACACCCTGTTTCTGGTGAGCAGGAGTGGTGTCTGTCCCAACATGGAGCTGTTGACACCAATCCTCCACCTGGGTTGCAGGGTCATCATCCTCCACTTCGTCTGGTGAGGTTAAGGACTCTGCCTTGTGAATGTAGTTGTTATTCACAGCATGTAATTTGGCAACAGTGGCATAACTTGGCAATCTGACCTCATCTTCCCCACATTTGAGAAGATGGACGGGCACCCTCCCATTGCGTACATCTACCACTCCTCTGGCGGTTAAGAGCGTGGGTCTGTGCTCGGAGCAAAGGGGTTCTACTACCGCCTGGTAGCTCTGTCCTCTAAGACCTATGGCGGTTCTACACCAGATAAGCATTTCACTCATTGGCGGGATCACAATGGGTATGGAGTCTGTCACCCGCACATTACCGATTTCACCGTCTGTTAACCTTACTTGCTGTTGGTACATCAGGACTCGGATTTCCTTCTGCAGTGCCCTCCTCTGTCCTGGTCTGGCAGTGTCAGCTATCTGTTGGAGCAAGAACACAACTTCTCCCAAACAGTTACCAACAATGTTTGTGCCTAGTACCATATACGGATTGGTATCATCAGGATTAGTCTCTACTACAATTAGTCCCTGGTCCTTCAGCTCCACTCTCCCCACTTTTACTGTCACCTTCTTAACCCCGATTAGGTTAAGGGGGAGTCCATTTGAGGCATAAACAGAAAGATTTGTAGCTGGCGGGCTTAGGTCGTCCATGGACCAGAACCTCTGGTAGAGGACATCAGGCATTATGGTTACCTGAAATCCTGTGTCCAGCAGAGCGTGCGTCGGGATGCCGTCCAGCACAATGGACAGGAAAGGTCTTCCTCCGACGAACCTGTTGTACCAGTCTGATGGGCCTGAGGAGTTTACTCCTGGGTGTCGGCCCTCGGCCCCAGGGTTTACTCGTTTAAAGGACAATTCTGGGCGGTGTGTCTGGTCTTGCGGCAGCGGTAGCAGGTAGGGTCCTTCTGTGGACGGCGCTGGTCACTGATCCTCTTAGAGGGTGGTGTTGTCCTCTTCCTCCTTCGCTTCCAGGGGACATCCTCAGGGCTATCGGCTAACAGGATTTTCCCTCCTTCCTCGGGCTCCGTCCGCAGCTGCAGAGCACTCAGCACAGTGGTCAGGGTTTTTCTCAACTGGCGCACTTCAGAGCGCAGACTGTCCAGCTCCCTAGGGGACGTTGCTGGAACCTTGGCTTCAGCAGCCACTGGGGAAAAGGTGGGTGTAGCAGACACTGAGGTAGCCCCACCCTGGTAACGTTGGATGGCATTTGTTTCCAGGGGCTGCAGTCCTTTTATAGCCATGTCCTTAAGATTGTTAAAGGTGGCATCTGGATGATCTAAGGACCACCAACGCACAGTCCTGCTCTCCTCTGGAGATCTCAGTCCCCGGACAAACTGTTCCTTCAGCATTTTGTTTTCATTTTCGATGCTGGTCAGACAAACCTGTTTCAGAGCTTACAGGGCCCCTTGTAGACGCCAGGCATAGTCCCGAAAATTGTCCTCCGGCTGTTGGGAACAGTTGTAGAACCTCATCCGGAGGTCCGCCTCAGTTTGATCCTCAAAAACAGTCTGTAGCTTTTTATAGATTGCGGACACTGACTCCTGGTCTGCGGCTGACCATGTTTCCACTTCCCGTTCCGCAGCACCAGTCAGTTGTTCTAATACAACAGCGGCCCTCTGCTTGCCTGTCATAGAGTACATGTCAAGATACCGCATATCTTCTGTTTGAATCCAGACAGGGTATCTGGTTTGCATTGTAATGGGGGAGCCACTTTGCCCCAGGAATGTACGGCAGAGTTATGGGGATGACAGGAGTTACAGGCGCTGCTGGTGGAGCGGCCACTTCGGCCTGCTCGGCGTCGGGCGCGGGTTGAACATCAGGGCCGTTAACCGGTATTCCGGCGTCGTGCTGTTCCTTGGACATTCTGACGCCCCCTTAGTGAACCGTGGCCTACCTTCTTTTCTTCTCTTCCGGTAGGCCGCAGCTCCGCAGGTGACGGTGGTCATCTTCAGGACCTTGCGTCGCTTGCATCCTACGTCAAAGCGTTCAGCGACGCTCCTTCCAGGACCTGGCGCTTCCTAGTTTGACTTCGAGGCGTGGGGCGTGTCCGGGGCTTCACGCGCTTTTGCAGGTACGCCCCTCAGTTTCCCGCGGTTATGCCCTTCTTCTCGCTCGGTGTCCCAATAATAGCGGCAATCTTCACCACTGTTTAACATACACAGTTTTTAATTAAAGGCGCATAGTACCTGGTGGCAACGGGCATAACACTCCGTCGTTGCAGCGGGCACGCAATCCTGTTCGTGATGCCAGGAAAGATGACTAGCCCAGGGGGATGGGGACGACTCAGTACCCGGGACGTTGCCTGGCCTTGGGGATGTCGTGGTGGTCGGCTCCCGGGCCCGTACCCTGGGGTCAGCTTTTAAAAGGGGATTATTGTTAATTTTATGGAAGTTCGTGATGCCACCTGTGGTTTCTGATGAGAATCACCAGCGCTGCGGCAGTCCACTGAGGCCGGTGATAAGGCAGCTCGATGGTATAGCTCCCCACAGGTGGAGCTAGGCCTCAGGGCAGCGTACGGAGAGCGAGATGCAGGACAGGCAAGACCCAGCCGGGTCAGAGAAAGAACAAGGACAGACACGATAGTCACTTCAGTACCTTTTACTGATGGAAATTCAGGCACGTCCCGGAGCACTGTAGGGTGAAGGGTGCATATCAGGATCCTCCCCATTGAGCGGGTGTAGGGCCTCCTGTTTTTTGCCTCTGCGTAGTAAGTTTCTGACCTGCCTGAAGCTAGGCCTAACTTTATCTCTGTCCTGCACTGGCTGACGTTGTGGTAGGGCCTTCTCTTGGAGTGCATGCTCCCAGCTTACAGGGCCTATGTGTCACCTGGCTCTGTTACGTATCAGCTCTCTGGTAAACCTGGGACCTGTAGTTCTCCAGGGATTTCGGTTATGCCTTACTGGGTCGTAGAGATCCCGGTAAGCTCGGACCCGGTGTCCGGTATATGTTTCGGGGTGAGCTGGGTAAGCTCCTCTGCCCCCACTGCTACTCACTTTCCACTCACCTTCGACCATGCTCGGGCCCTCACTAGGCTACTCACACTAACGGCAGCTTGCCGCTCTTCACCGCTCTTACAGGCGTCGGCACACCTTGGGCTCACTTACTTGAGCTCCTGAGTCTAGACTGGGCTTCAGGATCGCTGGGGCCTAGCTTGCCCACACAGCAACCCACGTGCTTCTCCGCACACACAGCTTTTCACTCTCTGTGCACTCCAGACTAAACTAAACTGCCTAGCTCCACCTACCCTATTTATATCCCTAAAGGGCTCCCTCTGCTGGTCAGAGGTGGGAGGTGGAGATGTGTGAATGTTTATGGGGGCCTCTTGTGGAGGATTCCATTAATGCATCCTTCTAGGATCTGTGGTACCAAGCGTAGCTGGGTGCCACACAAGTACACAGTAAAAGTCCAATATGTGAAGGGGTTTCGCGAATGGTAGTAGTTGCCAGCTGAAGACACATGGGATACTGGATTTGAAGCCACATCAAACCTGCTGAGAATTAGAAAAGAAAAGAAAGTGAGGTTAAAATAACAGTAACCATAAAAACAGAATATAAAACCCTACAAAGCTATTTCAGAGGAAAGGGGCAAAACTCTAGATCTCATTGAGACCCTTAGGACGCACACAATCAATCCTCATGATCCATTGGGATTCAAGTTGTGCCAATTTTTTCTTCGAATTACCACCTCGTGCACCCCGTGAGGACAGACACCCCAGATTGCAATTCCAACACTGGTGGGCCTGGCTGCACCCTTGAATAAAAAAGTGCAAAAATATATATATATATAACATATGAGGCATTAGACAATATTTTGGCCAAAATACGGAAGCTCGCAATCCGCGTCAGGGGTCCTCACACTTGTGAGTCATAACCATGGGACACTGGGTCCGTTGACACCAGAACTGGTTCCCTAAGACCAACCAGTAAGGAGGAATAGCCCATTTTAGTTTTGGCAGTCTCTTATGGGAGGATATTTGGGTGTAGCCACGAGGCCATCCAGGCTCTGCTTCACTGGAGCTAGCTAACGGAGCCTTTCAGCCTGTCAGGGATGTGGGCGAGTGTGGTGCCATGTCAATGACTGAGTGGGCCTCCTCTTCTCTTATTCTGATGCTTCCCTGTACCCGTGCGGACAGGGGGTGTCTGTGCAGAACTGTACCAATCTCAACTTACGCGTCCTTGAGGGGGTGCGGAATGTCACATAGGTGCAGAGGGCAGGTCCGTACCACGTGCTCCAACTGACGTAATTGTGACGTCAGACGGGTGGCGGGGTGTGGATCCATCACAAGAGGCGGCAACAGTGAGATTCTGGGGGGTTTCCCAGCTGCCGTTTCTTCACCCTGCCTTTATCAGCCAGCTTGATCACCACCCCTTTTAACTGTTTCAGTTCGTTAAAAGCACCCCTTTGTTGTTTCGTCAAGTTATATTTATGTATCCGCAAAGATATCCTCTTGAACTCTTCAGTCACTAACTTGACAAAAAGTTTGATGTTAGGGAACAGATTCATGGGGGTGAACTTTTTGGGCTTAGGGACTTGAAACTTACCCAGTACCAACATCATATCTGTGTCCTCATTCTCCCTTACTTAATTAAACTGTAGCCAAATTTACTAAAAGCCAAAAGCAACCTTATGTAACGTGAAAGAGTATGTTATTTATCACTGATAATAAAGGACTGCTTGTCTCCCACTGGAGGAAGTAGTTCATGCATCTCTTTTATCAGGGCATATTAAAACATATACACTTGTGGCAAAAACTGTTGCCACTGGACAAATAAAACTGTGTAGAATTAATAATTTGAGCCCAATAAGTAGAATACAAAAACAAGTATCAATCAAGCTATATGGTCGGCAAAATGTGCTTACCTGCATTGCCGTGTTCTTTTCTGCTGGTGGGATCATATCAGGAGTCAAAATTTGTGGTGCATCAATTCCTTTGCTGACTTTCTGATGAATGAGGTACATTGTGAGAGCAAACTGGTCCTTATTTAGCTTCCCCATCTGCCTGGTGGGTGCAAGTGCCCTGCAGAGCATCACCTGTTAGTTTTTATACACTATTACATTATTTCAATACAAAAACATTCAGGAATCTATGTAATATGTTTCAAGTAATAGCATATAAATATTTACCTATTATATAACATGTATTTCATAATTAACAACCAGATGCTACAGATAGGTCCAAACATATGCTTTTACTATACCATCTTCACTCTGCTCTGCACACCTTGGGGTCTGTCTTTAATAACATCTCTCATCAATAAGTCTCATTGGGCACTTTATGAGAAACATTGCATATAGTATTGAGTTAGAAAGTATCCTATAGTGTACTTCTAGTTTGTTGTATGTGCAATGTTATCCCTATGTATTTTGTCATTGTTTTCTGTATCTTGTTTTACTGCCCTTCACATAAAAAATTACAAAAAAATAAAAAATAACTTGTAAGAGAGTACAGCCTGATCTTTCGGTGCCCTACATTGCTAGTTTTCTCACTCTGCTCCTCATTGTATAGCATAATAGGAGGTGAGGTACTCGTATTAGCTGACACCTTACTGTGTTAGCAGTGCCTCTTATCTTGAGATTTTTTTTTTTTCAGATTTTTAGAAAGAATAAGG
Organism: Phyllobates terribilis; assembly: GCF_046119375.1. NCBI lineage: Eukaryota > Metazoa > Chordata > Amphibia > Anura > Dendrobatidae > Phyllobates > Phyllobates terribilis. The sequence continues at coordinate 593,678,734 of NW_027362765.1, read as the reverse complement.
CAGGGGGGAGAAATGTGTCAGAAGTGGAGAAAGAAGCCGATTTCAAAAAAGGACATGCTCAATGCATGTGTAAAAGCGAACAGCACACCGACAATGCACACGGATACAGGAATGTAGCCTTAAGTATAGCACAGTCCCTTAGTATATAGTGCAGTCACTTATTATGTACAGCACAGTCTCTTAGTATTTAGTGTACTGACTTATTATGTATAGCACAGTTTAATAGTATATAGTGTACTCACTTATTATGTATAGCACAATCCCTTAATGTATAGTGTACTCACTTATTATGTATAGCGCCATTATTAGTTACATAATACATCCTTACTTACATAATTTCCTCTTTCATTATGTATAACACTATCCCTTATTACGTACCATCCTTTCTCGTTAAATATAGTGCCGTCCCTTATTATATAGGGGGTTGACCTTTAGTACTACGCGTGGACCTGCGTGGTACTGGAATGCGTGAGGCGCTAATAGGTGCTCTACCTCCCAATGTGTCAGTACTAGGTGTGGAGGGGCTACTAGGCTGCATTGACCTCTCTACAGGACTGGCAAGTATACCATAGGCTGTGCCTTCTTGCTCTTCTCCTACCGCGGATCCTTCGTCCGGGGATTCTTCTTGAGCTTGCTCCTCTACAGCACTTACAGGCTCTTCTTGCTGTGGGTAGTAGGTAATTACAGGGATAATTACTGCTCCTCCTAGTTGGGGCCAATCTGCCGGGAAATCTCCTAAGTCAGTGTGTATTACTGCTTCTTTAGGCTCCTCCGGGATAACGAGAGGCACTTCTTCTTGGGGTTTTAGCAGATCTGGACACAACTTTAGGTGATCCCTGGATACTGTTGCAGTCGTCCTTCCTCCGTCTCTACTAATTATGCAGGTCTTCTTATTATCAAATCTTGAATTCAACACAGTGTAGGGTTCCCTCTCCCACTGGTCATCAAGTTTGTGGTTTCTTATTTTCCTTTTTAATACTACTTCACCAGGTGTGAAGGGTTCTGCTTGGGCACCTCTGTTGTATTGTACTTCCTGCTTGTCCCTCACCCGAGTGAGACTATCTTCAACACAGGCTTGTAATCTTCTGTACTGCTCCTGTCTGGCTATGTCCCAATCCTCAGTGGTCACATCCGCTTCTGGTTCTACAACACCAAGCTCCAGGTCCATGGGCAGCTTTCCTGGCCTTGCTCGCATGAGATATGCCAGAGTACAGTTGGTGGAACTTACTGGTATGTGATTGTACAGATCTACTAGGTCAGGTAATAGGTCTGGCCACTGATTTCTCTCCTCAAGTGGTATGGTCTTTAGCAGGTCGATGATGATGTTATTCATCTTCTCACAGAACTCCTTGAACAACTCAGCCTCAAAGGCCGGGCCTTGGTCCGTCAGCACTGCTCAGGATAACCATGGGGTCTACAGAAATACGCTTGGAACGTCTTTGCTGCTGTCTCTGCCGTCTGGTCTTTGACGGGGGCGACCACCAGGAAACGTCAGTAGTGATCCACCATGTTCAGAGCATAAGAGTACCCTGACCTGCCGGGGGACAGCTTGACATGGTCCAGGGCCACGATCTCCAGGGGTCGAGTCGTCTTGATGGGTTGCAGGGGTGCCTTCTGGCTGCTGTAGTCTTTTCTTCTGAGGCCATAGGGTCCACAGTCCCGGCACCACCGCTCAATGGAGCTGCGCATTCCTACCCAGTAGAATCGACACTTCAGCAGGGTCTCTAGCTTTTTCCTGCCAAAGTGCCCCGCCTGATCATGGTAGGCCTCCAACACCATTTGGATGTCTGTCTTGGGGACCACTATCTGCCATACCATCTCATGGGTTTTTGGATTGACGTACCTCCGGCACAGCTTCTCACGGTAGATAAATAGCCGGCTTCTCTCGTTCCACCGCCGCTTTGCTTGCGGAGACGCTTCTTTTTCCAGGGAGGAACCTTCTTGGGTTATCAGCTCCTTGATGCGGCTGACAACTGGGTCACTGTCCTGGGTCTCTTTCCAGCTGTGATGAGGCAGGGGGTTTAACGTCTTTCCACGCTGCCTCCTGGAGGCTTGTTGCTCGTGGATCATGCCATTCCAGTGAAAGGCAGGTAGCTCAATCTCTTCCAGGTCATCCACTTCTTCTTCTGTGTCTGACTGGTGAGGCATCCTGGACAGGGCATCGGCGTTGGCGTTCTTGCGGCCCACCCGGTATTTAATTGTGAATTGATAATTTGACAGCCGGGCCATCCATCGTTGTTCCAGTGCTCCGAGCTTAGCTGTTTCAAGATGGGTCAAGGGGTTGTTATCAGTGAAAGCAGTGAACTTACTGGAGGCTATATAGTGCTTGAACCTTTCAGTGATGGCCCAGACCAAGGCCAGGATCTCCAACTTAAAGCTGCTATAGTTATCTGGGTTCCTCTCGGTCGGGCGGAGCTTCCTGCTTGCGTATGCGATCACATTCTCTTGGCCATTCTGCTTCTGACTTAGGACAGCTCCCAGTCCTTCGTTGCTGGCATCAGTATACAGCAGGAACGGTTGGCTGTAGTCAGGGTAGGCTAGGATCTCATCACCTGTCAGGATTTCCTTCATCTCCTGAAAGGACTCGGCTTGCTCCTTACCCCAGTGGAATGGGGGATTTCTGCCTTTAGGGGACTGCCCTACCAGGAGGTCTTGCAGAGGAGCTGCTTTCTTGGTGTAGTCCTTTACAAACCTACGGTAGTATCCTACTAGTCCCAAGAACTGAAGCACCACTTTGAGGCTCTTCGGCTCCGGCCATTTCTGGATGGCAGTGATCTTCTCCGGGTCTGGTGCTACCCCTTCCGGACTGACAATGTGCCCCAGGTACTGTACCTTTCTCTTGAGCAGGTGGCACTTTGAGGGCTTCAGCTTCATCCCGTACCGGGACAGTGACTCAAAGACCTCTGCCAGGTGCTTCAAGTGGTCCTCGTACGTTTTTGTGTACACTATCACGTCATCCAGATATAGCAACTGTTAGAACCTTGCTGTTAGGTTTTTTTTCCTTTGCTGGTCACATGACCTTGTTGGCCTATTTAATCCTGCTCCGCCCTTCTGGCTTTGCTGGACTTCATTGTATATCTACTTTCTAGCTAGCCTGTGCTCTGTATCTAGCTCTGTTAGTTTGCTTGATCTACGGACCTCTATGTTCTATCTATTTTGTTTGTTCGTCTGTCTGCTACTATTTCTGTTAGGAGGTGTCCCATATTCCTCCCAGTCCTTAGTACTTGTAGGGATTCCCTCCCCACATCTATAGGTCTCCGTACAGACTAGATTAGGACTTTAGCAGGTCTGATCGCAGGATCAGGTTCCCTGTTACATCGTAGGGATTCAGCTGAGTCCTATAGTAGGGACAGATCTCCTCTCTTTCCTTAGCTTTGGTAGCAGAACATAACAGTAAGTCCAGCCTGCAAATTCTCTAAGGAAAGATTTTTTTTTTTTTTTTTTTTTTTTTGTTCCATCATGGTGTCGGTTCAGGATTTGGCTAAACACCTGCAGGGACTCTCTCTGGAAGTGGCCGAGCTCCGTCAGCACGTGAGTAACTGTCCTGGAGCATATTTCTTGGAGCCTAAGGTATGTTTGCCGGATTTATTTTTTGGTGAACATCGAGAATTTTTTTCATTTAAAAATGCTTGCTTATTGTATTTTCGTTTGAGACCCAAGTCCTCTGGGGATGAATCCCAGCGCGTAGGGTTCATAATGTCACTTTTGCGCAAAGAGCCTCAGGAGTGGGCCTTTTCTTTGCAACCTAGTGATACATGCTTCAGATCAGTGGATAGTTTTTTTTCTGCTTTAGGATTATTATATGATGATCCTGACCGTGTGGCATCAGCTGAGACTGAGTTGAGACATTTAAAACAAGGATCAGGTAATGTGGAAAAATATTGTACTCATTTTCGTCGTTGGTCCACTCAAACAGGGTGGAACGATTCTGTTCTGAAAAGTCTATTTCTTGCTGGGCTCAGTGAAAGGGTTAAAGACCTGCTAATTGCTTATTCTACACCTGAGGATTTGCAACAGGCTATGCAATTAGCTATACGGGTGGATAGAAGACTGCGTGCTAGGGTTAATGAGAGCAAATCCTCTGCTATGTCAGTTTCTGGTTATGATAATGTGTGTACTAACAGTGGTGAACCGATGGAGATTGGATCGGTGGCACCTCGCTCTCAAGAAAAAGACCGTCGTTTTTCGGAAGGCTTGTGTTTCTATTGCGGAAAATCTGGTCATTTGATTAAAAGCTGTGAGCTTCGTATGAAGAAAGAAAAAAAAATGGTCAGTCACGCCCGTATTGCCTGTTTAAATTCCAAGGGTATATTTTTAGCTGCTTCCACGATTGCTCAGGAAAAATTAATGGAATTTCGGGTGTTTGTTGATTGCGGGTCTACACTGAATGTAATTGATGGGGGATTCGTGGAAAAACTCAATTTAAAACCTGAACCTTTATCATCCCCCATTGCTGTGGTTTCTGTGGATGGCTCCCCTTTGAAGAATATTACTCTCAAGGTCAGTGAATTTCCTCTCACTATTAATGGTGTTCACCATGAGAAATTGGATTTGGTAGTGTTGAATAACTTGCCTTCTCCAGTAATATTGGGTTTGCCCTGGTTAAAATTTCACAATCCTGTACTGGATTGGTCTACCAGTGAAATTAAATCCTGGAGCCATAAATGTTATGACAAGTGTTGTAACGGGCGTATTGCAGCTTTGGATAGGGGAGAATTGCCTGTTCCTATTCAGGATTTTTGGAGAGTTTTTTCTGAGAAAGAATCGCAGGTTTTGCCTCCCCATAGAGACTATGATTGTTCTATTGAATTTGTCCCTGGAGCGACTCTTCCTAAAAGTCGTTTATTTAACCTTACTATTCCTGAGAGGAAGGCTTTGGAGGAATACATACAGACAAGCTTGGCCGCCGGTCACATTAGGCCCTCTAAGTCTCCTGTGGCGGTTGGATTTTTTTTTGTAAAAAAAAAGGACGGCGGTTTACGTCCTTGTCTGGATTTTCGTGAGATTAACAAAATTACGGTACGCAATCCTTACCCACTGCCATTGATTCCTGATCTGTTTAACCAGTTATTGGGGGCCAAGTGGTTCTCTAAAATTGACCTTAAGGGGGCATACAATCTGTTGCGCATGAAGGAGGGTGATGAATGGAAGACTGCTTTTAACACTCCTGTGGGTCATTTTGAGAATCTGGTTATGCCTTTTGGTCTTACTAATGCTCCTGCATTTTTTCAGAATCTGATTAATGACATCCTTAGACCTTTGATCGGTAAAAATGTGGTTGTGTATTTGGATGACATTTTGATTTATTCGCCAGATCTGGAGTCTCATTGGCGGAGCGTGCGTGAGGTATTACAGTTATTAATGGACAATTCGCTTTTTGCTAAGCTGGAGAAATGTGAGTTCGCTGTACAGAGAATTAGTTTTTTGGGCTACATTATCTCCAGCAAAGGTTTTGAGATGGATCCGGTTAAGGTTCAGGCTGTGCAGGAATGGCCTAGGCCTATTGGTTTGAAATCGATACAGAGGTTTTTGGGTTTCGCCAATTACTATAGAAAAGTCATAAAAAATTTTTCTAGTATTGTCAAACCTCTGACTGATCTCACCAGGAAAGGTGCTGATGCGGTTCAGTGGTCTTCTGAGGCCATTGAAGCTTTTGTGTATCTCAAGGAGAGGTTCACCTCTGCTCCCATCCTTATGCAGCCTGATGTTACTAAGCCGTTTTTGGTTGAGGTTGATGCTTCCTCTGTGGGGGTTGGCGCAGTATTGTCTCAGGATAACGGGGATGGATTACATCCCTGTGCCTTTTTTTCAAAAAAATTTTCGGAGACTGAACTGAATTACGATATTGGTAATCGGGAATTATTGGCTATTAAACTCGCATTTGAACACTGGCGCCACTTCTTGGAAGGTGCGGAATTTCCCGTTCAGGTTCTTACGGATCATAAAAATCTGATATATCTTGATGCTGCCAAGCGCCTGAATGCCCGTCAGGCTAGGTGGGCACTGTTTTTCTCGCGGTTTAATTTCTCCGTTACTTACATCCCTGGTACTAAGAATGTTAAGGCGGATGCCTTGTCTCGCAGTTTTTCTCCCATAGTCGGTGGTGAGAAAGAGGAGAACATTTTACAAGAAGGTGTTGTGATAGCTGCTTTAGACTCCGTTTTGGAAGATGAGATTCTTAAAGCTCAGGAGAATGCCCCATCTAACACTCCTCATGGGAGGTTGTTTGTGCCTGGGACCTTTAGGAGAGATTTGTTTGTTGAGTGTCACGAATCTCGGTTGGCAGGTCATCCCGGAATCTCTGAGACCAAGAGACTGGTGGGTCGCAGTTTTTGGTGGCCTGGATGGCAGAAGGAAGTCATTAAGTGGGTGCGCCAATGTACTATATGTGCTAGATCTAAGACCTCACATACTCCTGCTGCGGGGTTGCTTTGTCCTTTGGAGGTCCCCAGTGCTCCTTGGACACATTTGGCTATGGACTTTATAACTGACCTTCCCCCCTCTGAGGGTTTTACTGTCATCTGGGTGGTCGTGGACCGTTTTAGCAAGATGTGTCACTTGGTTCCCTTCGTCAAACTGCCCTGCGCTAAAACTCTCGCTAAGGCCTTTGTCAAGGAAATTGTCAGACTTCATGGCGTTCCTACTGACATTGTTTCTGATAGGGGTCCTCAGTTCGTGGCTCGTTTTTGGCGTGCCTTTTGTGACAGGTTGGGAATTCATTTGTCGTTTTCGTCCGGATATCATCCTGAATCTAATGGCCAGACAGAAAGGAAAAACCAGGATGTTGAGCAGTTCTTGCGTTGTTTTGTGGCAGACAATCAAGAGGGGTGGTCTGAGTTTCTGCCACTTGCCGAATTTGCTCTGAACAATCATACATCTTCTTCTGCTGGTTGTTCGCCTTTTTTTTGTTGTTCTGGGAGACATCCGTCGTTTGGGTCGTTCTCCAAGTTGGGATCTGCCGTGCCTGAGGAGGAGAATTTTTCCGGTGATTTGGAAAGAGTTTGGACGGATGTGCGTGGTAATCTTCAGGAGGCCAACAGAAAATCTAAAGACTACTTTGATAGGAAACGACAGGAGGTTTTGTTCGCTGTTGGTGACATGGTTTGGTTGTCCTCTAGGAATCTGCGGTTGAGGATTCCTTCTAAGAAATTGGGTCCCAAGTTTGTAGGGCCCTTTAAGGTGCTTCAGGTTGTCAACCAATCTGCTGTTAGGTTGGAGGTTCCTACCTCCTGGAGAATTAATCCGGTCTTTCATGTCTCTCTGTTAAAAAAAGCTGTTGTGTCGGATGGTGACGCCTCTGCCTCTGTTCCTCCGGTGGTGGAGGACGGGGAATATGAAATTTCTCGCATCCTTGACTCTAGACGGTATAGAGGTAGTTTGCAGTATCTTGTGGCCTGGAAAGGTTTCGGACCCGAGGATAACTCTTGGGTGAGGTCAGATGATGTTTCCGCGTCCAGACTTATCAGAGCGTTTCACAGGAGATTTCCTGATAAGCCTGGTCCTAGGGGATCCGGAGGATCCTCTTAGAAGGGGGGGTACTGTTAGAACCTTGCTGTTAGGTTTTTTTTCCTTTGCTGGTCACATGACCTTGTTGGCCTATTTAATCCTGCTCCGCCCTTCTGGCTTTGCTGGACTTCATTGTATATCTACTTTCTAGCTAGCCTGTGCTCTGTATCTAGCTCTGTTAGTTTGCTTGGTCTACGGACCTCTATGTTCTATCTATTTTGTTTGTTCGTCTGTCTGCTACTATTTCTGTTAGGAGGTGTCCCATATTCCTCCCAGTCCTTAGTACTTGTAGGGATTCCCTCCCCACATCTATAGGTCTCCGTACAGACTAGATTAGGACTTTAGCAGGTCTGATCGCAGGATCAGGTTCCCTGTTACATCGTAGGGATTCAGCTGAGTCCTATAGTAGGGACAGATCTCCTCTCTTTCCTTAGCTTTGGTAGCAGAACATAACAGTAACACAGTCTCGAAGTTGCGGTGTCCCAGGCAGAACTCCATCAATCTCTGGAACGTTCCAGGGGCATTGCAGCGTCCAAACGGCATACTGCTGAACTCGCAGAGTCCCATCGGGGTAGTGAAGGCCGTCTTCTCCCGATCCTCCTCAGCCACAACTACTTGCCAGTACCCACTAGTGAGGTCAAGGGTGTAAAAGTAATTAGCAGACTTTAAGGCAGCTAGGGACTCCTCTATGCGTGGTAAAGGGTATGCATCTTTATGTGTAATGCGATTTACTTGTCTGTAATCTACACACATTCTCATGCTTCCGTTCTTTTTCCTGACTAGGACCAGGGGAGCTGCCCATGGACTACAACTATCCCTTACTACCCCCGCCTTTCTCATGTCGTGCAACATTTCCTTAGCCTTCTGGTAGTGTGCTGGTGGTATAGGCCTGTAACGTTCTTTGATGGGTGGATGGTCACCTGTTGGGATATGATGTTGAACCCCCTTAATTCTTCCGAAGTCAAGTGGATGTTTACTGAACACCTGCGCATATTCTTGAACCACCCGGTGTACACCCTGTTTCTGGTGAGCAGGAGTGGTGTCTGTCCCAACATGGAGCTGTTGACACCAATTCTCCACCTGGGTTGCAGGGTCATCATCCTCCACTTCGTCTGGTGAGGTTAAGGGCTCCGCCTTGTGAATGCAGTTGTTGTTCACAGCATGTAATTTGGCAACAGTGGCATAACGTGGCAATCTGACCTCATCTTCCCCATAGTTGAGAAGACGGACTGGTACCCTCCCATTGCGTACATCTACCACTCCTCTGGCAGTTAAGAGCGTGGGTCTGTGCTCAGAGCAAAGGGGTTCTACAACCGCCTGGTAGCTCTGTCCTCTAAGACCAATGGCGGCTCTACACCAGATAAGCATTTCACTCATTAGGGGGATCACAATGGGTATGGGGTCTGTCACCCGCACATTACCGATTTCACCGTCTGTTAACCTTACTTGCTGTTGGTGCATCAGGACTCGGATCTCCTTCTGCAGCACCCTCCTCTGTCCTGGTCTGGCAGTGTCAGCTATCTGTTGGAGCAAGAACACAACTTCTCTCAAACAGTTACCAACAATGTTAGTGCCTAGTACCATATACGGATTGGTATCATCAGGATTAGTCTCTACTACAATTAGTCCCTGGTCCTTCAGCTCCACTCTCCCCACTTTTACTGTCACCTTCTTAACCCCGATTAGGTTAAGGGGGAGTCCATTTGAGGCATAAACAGAAAGATTTTGCGGGCTTAGGTCTTCCATGGACCAGAACCTCTTGTAGAGGACGTCAGGCATTATGGTTACCTGAGATCCTGTGTCCAGCAGAGCGTGCGTCGGGATGCCGTCCAGCACAATGGACAGGAAAGGTCTTCCTCTGACGAACCTGTTGTACCAGTATGAAGGGCCTGGGGTGTTTACTTCTGGGTTTTGGCCCTCGGCCCCAGGGTTTTCTCACGGCGCTGGTCACTGATCCTCGTAGAGGGTGGTGTTGTCCTCCTTCGCATCCAGGGGACAACCTCAGGGCTATCGGCTAACAGGATTTTCCCTCCTTCCTCGGGCTCCGTCCGCAGCTGCAGAGCACTCAGCACAGTGGTCAGGGTTTTTCTCAACTGGCGCACTTCAGAGCGCAGACTGTCCAGCTCCCTAGGGGAACGTTGCTGGAACTTTGGCTTCAGCAGCCACTGGGGAAAAGGTGGGTGTAGCAGGCACTGGGGTAGCCCCACCTTGGTAACGTTGGATGGCATTTGTTTCCAGGGGCTGCAGTCCTTTTATTGCCATGTCCTTAAGATTGTCAAAGGTGGCATCTGGATGATCTAAGGACCACCAACGCACAGTCCTGCTCTCCTCTGGAGACCTCAGTCCCCGGACAAACTGTTCCTTCAGCATTTTGTTTTCGTTTTCGATGCTGGTCGGACTAACCTGTTTCAGAGCTCGCAGGGCCCCTTGTAGACGCCAGGCATAGTCCCGAACATTGTCCTCTGGCTGTTGGGAACAGTTGTAGAACCTCATCTGGAGGTTCGCCTCAGTATGATCCTCAAAAACAGTCTGTAGCTTTTTAAAGATTGCGGACACTGACTCCTGGTCTGCGGCCGACCATGTTTCCACTTCCCGTTCCGCAGCACCAATCAGTTGTCCTAATACAACAGCGGCCCTCTGCTTGCCTGTCATAGAGTACATGTCCAAGATACCGCATATCTTCCGTTTGAATCCAGACAGGGTATCTGGTTTGCATTGTACTGGGGGTGCCACTTTGCTCCAGGAATGTACGGTAGAGTTATGGGGATGACAGGAGTTACAGGCGCTGCTGGTGGAGCGGTCACTTCGGCCTGTTCGGCGTCGGGCGCGGGTTGAACATCAGGGCCGTTAACCGATATTCCGGCGTCATGCTGTTCCTCGGACATTCTGACGCCCCCCTAGCGCACCACGGCCTACCTTCTTTTCTTTTCTTCCGGTAGGCCGTAGCTCCGCAGGTGACGGTTATCTTCAGGACCTTGCGTCGCTTGCGTCCTAAGTCATTGCGTTCAGCGACGCTCCTTCCAGGACCTGGCGCTTCCTGGTTTGACGTCGAGGTGTGGGGAGTGTCCGGAGCTTCGCGCGCTTTTGCAGGTACGCCCCTCATTTTCCCTGCGGTTACGCCCTTCTTCTCGCTCGGTGGCCCAACAATGGCAGCAATCTTCACCACAGTTTAACATACACAGTTTTTAATTAAAGGCGCACAGTACCCAGTGGCAACGGGCATAACACTCCGTCGTTGCAGCAGGTACGCAATCCTGTTCGTGACGCCAGGAAAGATGACTAGCCCAGGGGGATGGGGACGACTCGGTACCCGGGCCTTTGCCTGGCCTTGGGGATGTCGCGGTGGTCGGCTCCAGGGCCCGTACCCTGGGGTCAGCTTTTAAAAGGGGATTATTGTTAATTTCATGGCAGTTCGTAACGCCACCTGTGGTTTCTGGTGAGAATCACCAGCGCTGCGGCAGTCCACTGAGGCCGGTGATAAGGCAGCTCGATGGTATAGCTCCCCACAGGTGGAGCTAGGCCTCAGGGCAGCGTACGGAGAGTGGGATGCAGGACAGGCGAGACCCAGCCGGGTCAGAGCAAGAACAGGGACAGACACGATAGTCACTTCAGTACCTTTTACTGATGGAAATTCAGGCACGTCCCGGAGCACTGTAGGGTGAAGGGTGCTTATCAGGATCCTCCCGAATGAGCGGGTGTAGGGCCTTCTGTTTCTTGCCTCTGCGTAGTAAGTTTCTGACCTGCCTGAAGCTAGGCCTAACTTTATCTCTGTCCTGCACCGGCTGACGGTGTGGTAGGGCCTTCTCTTGGAGTGCATGCTCCCAGTTTACGGGGCCTATGTGTCTCCTGCCTCTGTTACATATCAGCTCTCTGGTGAACCTGGGACCTGTAGTTCTCCAGGGATTTCGGTTATGCCTTACTGGGTCGTAGAGATCCCGGTAAGCTCAGACCCGGTGTCCGGTATATGTTTCGGGGTGAGCTGGGTAAGCTCCTCTGCCCCCACTGCTACTCACTTTCCACTCACCTTCGGCCACGCTCGGGCCCTCACTAGGCTATTCTCACTAACGGCTGCTTGCCGCTCTTCACCGCTCTTACAGGCGTCGGCACACCTTGGGCTCACTTACTTGAGCTCCTGAGTCTAGACTGGGCTTCAGGACCGCTGGGGCCTAACTTGCCCACACAGCAACCCACGTGTTTCTCTGCACACACAGCTTTTCACTCTATGTGCACTCCATACTAAACTAAACTGCCTAGCTCCATCTTCCCTATTTATATCCCTAACGGGCTCCCTTTGCTGGTCTGAGGTGGGAGGTGGAGATGTGTGAATGTTTATGGGGGCCTCTTGTGGAGGATTCCATTAATGCATCCTTCTAGGATCTGTGGTACCAAGCGCAGCTGTGCACCACACAAATACACAGTAAAAGTCCAATATGTGAAGGGGTTTTGCGAATGGTAGTAGTTGCCAGCTGAAGACACATGGGATACTGGATTTGAAGCCACATCGAACCTGCTGAGAATTAGAAAAGAAAAGAAAGTGAGGTTAAAATAACAGTAACCATAAAAACAGAATATAAAACCCTACAAAGCTATTTCAGAGGAAAGGGGCAAAACTCTAGATCTCATTGAGACCCTTAGGGCGCACACAATCTATCCTCATGATCCATTGGGATTCAAATTGTGCCAATTTTTTCTTCCAATCAACACCTCGTGCACCTCGTGAGGACAAACACCCCAGATTGCAATGCCAACACTGATGAGCCTGGCTGCACCCTTGAATAAAAAAGTGCAAAAATATATATATATATATATATATATATATATATATATATATATAACATATGAGGCATTAGACAATATTTTGGCCAAAATACGGAAGCTCGCAATCCGCGTCAGGGGTCCTCACACTTGTGAGTCATATCCATGGGACACTGGGTCCGTTGACACCAGAACTGGTTCCCTAAGACCATCCAGTAAGGAGGTATAGTCCATTTTAGTTTTGGCAGTCTCTTAAATAAGAGAGACCAGGGGAGGATATTCGGGCGTAGTCACGAGGCCATCCAGGCTATGCTTCACTGGAGCTAGCAAACAGAGCCTCTCAGCCTGTCAGGGTTGTGGGCGAGTGTGGTGCCATGTCAATGACTGAGTGGGCCTCCTCTTCTCATACCCTGATGCTTCCCTGTACCCGTGCGGACAGGGGGTGTCTGTGCAGAACTGTACCAATCTCAACTTACGCGTCCTTGAGGGGGTGCGGAAAGTCACATAGGTGCAGAGGGCAGGTCCGTACCACGTGCTCCATCTGACGTAATTGTGACGTCAGACGGGTGGCGGGGTGTGGATCCATCACAAGAGGCGGCAACAGTGAGATTCTGTGAGGTTTCCCAGCTGCCGTTTCTTCACCCCGCCTTTATCAGCCAGCTTGATCACCACCCCTTTTAACTGTTTCAGTTCATTAAAAGCACCCCTTTGTTGTTTCGTCAAGTTATATTTATGTATCCCCAAAGATATCCTCTTGAACTCTTCAGTCACTAACTTGACAAAAAGTTTGATGTTAGGGAACAGATTCATGAGGGTGAACTTTTGGGGCTTAGGGACTTGAAACTTACCCAGTACCAACATCATATCTGTGTCCTCATTCTCCCTTACTTAATTAAACTGTAGCCAAATTTACTAAAAGCCAAAAGCAACCTTATGTAACGTGAAAGAGTATGTTATTTATCACTGATAATAAAGGACTGCTTGTCTCCCACTGAAAGGAAGTAATTCATGCATCTCTTTTATCAGGGCATATTAAAACATATACACTTGTGGCAAAAACTGTTGCCACTGGACAAATAAAACTGTGTAGAATTAATAATTTGAGCCCAATAAGTAGAATACAAAAACAGGTATCAATCAAGCTATATGGTCGGCAAAGTATGCTTACCTGCATTGCCGTGTTCTTTTCTGCTGGTGGGATCATATCAGAAGTCAAAATTTGTGGTGGATCAATTTCTTTGCTGACTTTCTGATGAATGAGGAACATTGTGAGAGCAAACTGGTCCTTATTTAGCTTCCCCATCTGCCTGGTGGCTGCAAGTGCCCTGCAGAGCATCACCTGTTAGTTTTTATACACTATTACATTATTTCAATACAAAAACATTCAGGAATCTATGTAATATGTTTCAAGTAATAGCATATAAATATTTACCTATTATATAACATGTATTTCATAATTAACAACCAGATGCTACAGATAGGTCCAAACATCAGCTTCTATTATACCATCTTCACTCTGCTCTGCACACCTTGGGGTCTGTCTTTAATAACATCTCTCATCAATAAGTCTCATTGGGCACTTTATGAGAAACATTGCATATAGTATTGAGTTAGAAAGTATCCTATAGTGTACTTCTAGTTTGTTGTATGTGCAATGTTATACCTATGTATTTTGTCATTGTTTTCTGTATCTTGTTTTACTGCCCTTTACATAAAGAATTACAAAAAAATAAAAAATAACTTGTAAGAGAGTACAGCCTGATCTTTCGGTGCCCTACATTGCTAGTTTTCTCACTCTGCTCCTCACTGTATAGTATAATAGGAGGTGAGGTACTCGTATTAGCTGACACCTTACTTTGTTAGCAGTGCCTCTTATCTTGAGATATTTTTTTTTTCAGTTTTTCAGAAAGAATAAGGCAGGGGGGAGAAATGTGTCAGAAGTGGAGAAAGAAGCCGATTTCAAAAAAGGACATGCTCAATGCATGTGTAAAAGCGAACAGCACACCGACAATGCACACGGATACAGGAATGTAGCCTTATGTATAGCACAGTCCCTTAGTATATAGTGCAGTCACTTATTATGTACAGCACAGTCTCTTAGTATTTAGTGTACTGACTTACTATGTATAGCACAGTTTAATAGTATATAGTGTACTCACTTATTATGTATAGCACAATCCCTTAATGTATAGTGTACTCACTTATTATGTATAGCGCCATTATTAGTTACATAATACATCCTTACTTACATAATTTCCTCTTTTATTATGTATAACACTATCCCTTATTATGTACCATCCTTTCTCGTTAGATATAGTGCCGTCCCTTATTATATAGGGGGTTGACCTTTAGTACTACGCGTGGACCTGCGTGGTACTGTAATGCGTGAGGTGCTAATAGGTGCTCTACCTCCCAATCTGTCAGTACTAGGTGTGGAGGGGCTACTAGGCTGCATTGACCTCTCTACAGGACTGGCAAGTATACCATAGGCTGTGCCTTCTTGCTCTTCTCCTACCGCGGATCCTTCGTCCGGGGATTCTTCTTGAGCTTGCTCCTCTTCAGCACTTACAGGCTCTTCTTGCTGTGGGTAGAAGGTAATTATAGGGATGATTACTGCTCCTCCTAGTTGGGGCCAATCTGCCGGGATGTCTCCTAAGTCAGTGTGTATTACTGCTTTTTTAGGCTCCTCCGGGATAACGAGAGGCACTTCCTCTTGGGGTTTTAGCAGATCTGGACACAACTTTAGGTGATCCCTGGATACTGTTGCAGTCGTCCTTCCTCCGTCTCTACTAATTATGCAGGTCTTCTTATTATTAAATCTTGAATTCAACACAGTGTAGGGTTCCCTCTCCCACTGGTCATCAAGTTTGTGGTTTCTTATTTTCCTTTTTAATACTACTTCACCAGGTGTGAAGGGTTCTGCTTGGGCACCTCTGTTGTATTGAGCTTCCTGCTTGTCCCTCACCCGAGTGAGACTATCTTCAACACAGGCTTGTACTCTTCTGTACTGCTCCTGTCAGGTCATGTCCCAATCCTCAGTGGTCACATCCGTTGGTATGTGATTGTACAGATCTACTAGGTCAGGTAGTAGGTCTGGCCACTGATTTCTCTCCTCAAGTGGTATGGTCTTTAGCAGGTCGATGATGATGTTATTCATCTTCTCACAGAACTCCTTGAACAACTCAGCCTCAAAGGCCGGGCCTTGGTCCGTCAGCACCTGCTCAGGATAACCATGGGGTCTACAGAAATACGCTTGGAAAGTCTTTGCTGCGGTCTCTGCCGTCAGGTCTTTGACGGGGGCGACCACCAGGAAACGTCAGTAGTGATCCACCATGGTCAGAGCATAAGAGTACCCTGACCTGTTGGGGGACAGCTTGACATGGTCCAGGGCCACGATCTCCAGGGGTCGAGTCATCTTGATGGGTTGCAGGGGTGCCTTCTGGCTGCTGTAGTCTTTTCTTCTGAGGCCACAGGGTCCACAGTCCCGGCACCACCGCTCAATGGAGCTGCGCATTCCTACCCAGTAGAATCGACACTTCAGCAGGGTCTCTAGCTTTTTCCAGCCAAAGTGCCCCGCCTGATCGTGGTAGGCCTCCAACACCATTTGGATGGCTGTCTTGGGGACCATATCTGCCATACCATCTCATGGGTTTTTGGATTGACGTACCTCCGGCACAGCTTCTCACGGTAGATAAATAGCCGGCTTCTCTCGTTCCACAGCTGCTTTGCTTGCGGAGACGCTTCTTTTTCCAGGGAGGAACCTTCTTGGGTTATCAGCTCCTTGATGCGGCTGACAACTGGGTCACTGTCCTGGGTCTCTTTCCAGCTGTGATGAGGCAGGGGGTTTAACGTCTTTCCACGCTGCCTCCTGGAGGCTTGTTGCTCGTGGATCATCGCATTCCAGTGAAAGGCAGGTAGCTCAATCTCTTCCAGGTCATTCACTTCTTCTTCTTTGTCTGACTGGTGAGGCATCCTGGACAGGGCATCGGCGTTGGATGTTTTTGCGGCCCACCCGGTATTTAATTGTGAATTGATAATTTGACAGCCGGGCCATCCATCGTTGTTCCAGTGCTCCTAGCTTAGCTGTTTCAAGATGGGTCAAGGGGTTGTTATCAGTGAAAGCAGTGAACTTACTGGAGGCTAGATAGTGCTTGAATCTTTCTGTGATGGCCCAGACCAAGGCCAGGAACTCCAACTTAAAGCTGCTATAGTTCTCTGGGTTCCTCTCGGTCGGGCAGAGCTTCCTGCTTGCGTATGCGATCACTTTCTCTTGGCCATTCTGCTTCTGACTTAGGACAGCTCCCAGTCCTTCGTTGCTGGCATCAGTATACAGCAGGAACGGTTGGCTGTAGTCAGGGTAGGCTAGGATCTCATCACCTGTCAGGATTTCCTTCATCTCCTGAAAGGATTCGGCTTGCTCCTTACCCCAGTGGAATGGGGGATTTCTGCCTTTAGGGGACTGCCCTACCAGGAGGTCTTGCAGAGGAGCTGCTTTCTTGGTGTAGTCCTTTACAAACCTACGGTAGTATCCTACTAGTCCCTAGTCTTTGAGGCTCTTCGGCTCCGGGCATTTCTGGATGGCAGTGATCTTCTCCGGGTCTGGTGCTACCCCTTCCGGACTGACAATGTGCCCCAGGTACTGTACCTTTCTCTTGAGCAGGTGGCACTTTGAGGGCTTCAGCTTCATCCCGTACCGGGACAGTGACTCAAAGACCTCTGCCAGGTGCTTCAAGTGGTCCTCGTACGTTTTTGTGTACACTATCACGTCATCCAGATATAGTAACACAGTCTCGAAGTTGCGGTGTCCCAGGCAGTACTCCATCAATCTCTGGAACGTTCCAGGGGCATTGCAGCATCCAAACGGCATACTGTTGAACTCGCAGTGTCCCATCGGTGTAGTGAAGGCCGTCTTCTCCCGATCCTCCTCAGCCACAGCTACTTGCCAGTACCCACTAGTGAGGTCAAGGGTGGAAAAGTAATTAGCAGACTTTAAGGCAGCTAGGGACTCCTCTATGCGTGGTAAAGGGTATGCATCTTTATGTGTAATGCGATTTACTTGTCTGTAATCTACACACATTCTCATGCTTCCGTCCTTTTTCCTGACTAGGACCAGGGGAGCTGCCCATGGACTACAACTATCCCTTACTACTCCCGCCTTTCTCATGTCGTGCAACATTTCCTTAGCCTTCTGGTAGTGTGCTGGTGGTATAGGCCTGTAACGTTCTTTGATGGGTGGATGGTCACCTGTTGGGATATGATGTTGAACCCCCTTAATCCTCCTGAAGTCAAGTGGATGTTTACTGAACACCTGCGCATATTCTTGAACCACCCGGTGTACACCCTGTTTCTGGTGAGCAGGAGTGGTGTCTGTCCCAACATGGAGCTGTTGACACCAATTCTCCACCTGGGTTGCAGGGTCATTATCCTCCACTTCGTCTGGTGAGGTTAAGGGCTCCGCCTTGTGAATGCAGTTGTTATTCACAGCATGTAATTTGGCAACAGTGGCATAACGTGGCAATCTGACCTCATCTTCCCCACAGTTGAGAAGACGGACGGGTACCCTCTCATTGCGTACATCTACCACTCCTCTGGCGGTTAAGAGCGTGGGTCTGTGCTCAGAGCAAAGGGGTTCTACTACCGCCTGGTAGCTCTGTCCTCTAAGACCTATGGAGGCTCTACACCAGATAAGCATTTCACTCATTAGGGGGATCACAATGGGTATGGGGTCGGTCACCCGCACATTACCGATTTCACCATCTGTTAACCTTACTTTCTGTTGGTGCATCAGGACTCGGATCTCCTTCTGCAGCACCCTCCTCTGTCCTGGTCTGGCAGTGTCAACTATCTGTTGGAGCAAGAACACAACTTCTCCCAAACAGTTACCAACAATGTTAGTGCCTAGTACCATATACGGATTGGTATCATCAGGATTAGTCTCTACTACAATTAGTCCCTGGTCCTTCAGCTCCACTCTCCCCACTTTTACTGTCACCTTCTTAACCCCGATTAGGTTAAGGGGGAGTCCATTTGAGGCATAAACAGAAAGATTTGGCGGGCTTAGGTCGTCCATGGACCAGAACCTCTTGTAGAGGACTTCAGGCATTATGGTTACCTGAGATCCTGTGTCCAGCAGAGCGTGTGTCGGGAAGCCGTCCAGCACAATGGACAGGAAAGGTCTTCCTCCGACGAACCTGTTGTACCAGTCTGAAGGGCCTGGGGAGTTTACTCCTGGGTGTCGGCCCTCGGCCCCAGGTTTTCTCGTTTAAAGGACAATTTTGGGCGGTGTGTCCGGTCTTGTGGCAGCGGTAGCAGGTAGGGTCCTTCTGTGGACGGCGCTGGTCACTGATCCTTATAGAGGGTGGTGTTGTCCTCCTTCGCATCCAGGGGACATCCTCAGGGCTATCGGCTAACTGGATTTTTCCTCCTTCCTCGGGCTCCGTCCGCAGCTGCAGAGCACTCAGCACAGTGGTCAGGGTTTTTCTCAACTGGCGCACTTCAGAGCGCAGACTGTCCAGCTCCCTAGGGGAACCTTGCTGGAACTTTGACTTCAGCAGCCACTGGGGAAAAGGTGGGTGTAGCAGGCACTGGGGTAGCCCCACCCTGGTAACGTTGGATGGCATTTGTTTCCAGGGGCTGCAGTCCTTTTATAGCCATGTCCTTAAGATTGTTAAAGGTGGCATCTGGATGATCTAAGGACCACCAACACACAGTCCTGCTCTCCTCTGGAGACCTCAGTCCCCGGACAAACTGTTCCTTCAGCATTTTGTTTTCGTTTTCGATGCTGGTCGGACTAACTTGTTTCAGAGCTCGCAGGGCCCCTTGTAGATGACAGGCATAGTCCCGAACATTGTCCTCCGGCTGTTGGGAACAGTTGTAGAACCTCATCTGGAGATCCGCCTCAGTATGATCCTCAAAAACAGTCTGTAGCTTTTTAAAGATTGCGGACACTGACTCCTGGTCTGCGGCCGACCATGTTTCCACTTCCCGTTCCGCAGCACCAGTCAGTTGTCCTAATACAACAGCGGCCCTCTGCTTGCCTGTCATAGAGTACATGTCCAAGATACCGCATATCTTCCGTTTTAATCCAGACAGGGTATCTGGTATGCGTTGTTCTGGGGGTGCCACTTTGCTCCAGGAATGTACGGTAGAGTTATGGGGATGACAGGAGTTACAGGCGCTGCTGGTGGAGCGGCCACTTCGGCCTGTTCGGCGTCGGGCGCGGGTTGAACATCAGGGCCATTAACCGGTATTCCGGCGTCGTGCTGTTGCTCGGACATTCTGACGCCCCCCTAGCGAACCACGGCCTACCTTCTTTTCTTTTCTTCCGGTAGGCCGCAGCTCCGCAGGTGACGGTCATCTTCAGGACCTTGCGTCGCTTGCGTCCTAAGTCATTGCGTTCAGCGACGCTCCTTCCAGGACCTGGCGCTTCCTGGTTTGACGTCGAGGTGTGGGGCGTGTCCGGGGCTTCGCGCGCTTTTGAAGGTACGCCGCTCAGTTTCCCGCGGTTACGCCCTTCTTCTCGCTCGGTGGCCCAACAATGGCGGCAATCTTCACCACTGTTTAACATACACAGTTTTTAATTAAAGGCGCACAGTACCCGGTGGCAACGGGCATAACACTCCGTCGTTGCAGCGGGTACGCAATCCTGTTCGTGACGCCAGGAAAGATGACTAGCCCAGGGGGATGGGGACGACTCGGTACCCGGGCCTTTCCCTGGCCTTGGGGATGTCGTGGTGGTCGGCTCCCGGGCCCATACCCTGGATTCAGCTTTTAAAAGAATCACCAGCGCTGCGGCAGTCCACTGAGGCCGGTGATAAGGCAGCTCGATGGTATAGCTCCCCACAGGTGGAGCTAGGCCTCAGGGCAGCATACGGAGAGCGGGATGCAGGACAGTCGAGACCCAGCCGGGTCAGAGCAAGAACAAGGACAGACACGATAGTCACTTCAGTACCTTTTACTGATGGAAATTCAGGCACGTCCCGGAGCGCTGTAGGGTGAAGGGTGCATATCAAGATCCTCCCCAATGAGCGGGTGTAGGGCCTCCTGTTTTTTGCCTCTGCGTAGTAAGTTTTTGACCTGCCTGAAGCTAGGCCTAACTTTATCTCTGTCCTGCACCGGCTGACGTTGTGGTAGGGCCTTCTCTTGGAGTGCATGCTCCCAGTTTACTGGGCCTATGTGTCTCCTGGCTCTGTTACATATCAGCTCTCTGGTGAACCTGGGACCTGTAGTTCTCCAGGGATTTCGGTTATGCCTTACTGGGTCGTAGAGATCCCGGTAAGCTCGGACCCGGTGTCCGGTATATGTTTCGGGGTGAGCTGAGTAAGCTCCTCTGCCCCCACTGCTACTCACTTTCCACTCAACTTCGGCCACGCTCGGGCCCTCACTAGGCTACTCACACTAACGGCAGCTTGCCGCTCTTCACCGCTCTTACAGGCGTCGGCACACCTTGGGCTCACTTACTTGAGCTCCTGAGTCTAGACTGGGCTTCAGGACCGCGGGGGCCTAACTTGCCCACACAGCAACCCACGTGCTTCTCTGTACACACAGTTTTTCACTCTCTGTGCACTCCAGACTAAACTAAACTGCCTAGCTCCACCTTCCCTATTTATATCCCTAACGGGCTCCCTTTGCTGGTCTGAGGTGGGAGGTGGAGATGTGTGAATGTTTATGGGGGCCTCTTGTGGAGGATTCCATTAATGCATCCTTCTAGGATCTGTGGTACCAAGCGCAGCTGGGCGCCACACAAGTACACAGTAAAAGTCCAATATGTGAAGGGGTTTTGCGAATGGTAGTAGTTGCCAGCTGAAGACACATGGGATACTGGATTTGAAGCCACATCGAACCTGCTGAGAATTAGAAAAGAAAAGAAAGTGAGGTTAAAATAACAGTAACCATAAAAACAGAATATAAAACCCTACAAAGCTATTTCAGAGGAAAGGGGCAAAACTCTAGATCTCATTGAGACCCTTAGGGCGCACACAATCAATCCTCATGATCCATTGGGATTCAAATTGTGCCAATTTTTTCTTCCAATCGACACCTCGTGCACCTCGTGAGGACAGACACCCCAGATTGCAATGCCAACACTGATGGGCCTGGCTGCACCCTTGAATAAAAAAGTGCAAAAATATATATATATATAACATATGAGGCATTAGACAATATTTTGGCCAAAATACGGAAGCTCGCAATCCGCGTCAGGGTCCTCACACTTGTGAGTCATAACCATGGGACACTGGGTCCGTTGACACCAGAACTGGTTCCCTAAGACCATCCAGTAAGGAGGTATAGCCCATTTTAGTTTTGGCAGTCTCTTAAATAAGAGAGACCAGGGGAGGATATTTGTGCGTAGTCGCGAGGCCATCCAGGCTCTGATTCACTGGAGCTAGCGAACAGAGCCTCTCAGCCTGTCAGGGTTGTGGGCGAGTGTGGTGCCATGTCAATGACTGAGTGGGCCTCCTCTTCTCATACCCTGATGCTTCCCTGTACCCGTGCGGACAGGGGGTGTCTGTGCAGAACTGTACCAATCTCAACTTACGCGTCCTTGAGGGGGTGCGGAACGTCACATAGGTGCAGAGGGCAGGTCCGTACCACGTGCTCCATCTGACGTAATTGTGATGTCAGACGTGTGGCGTGGTGTGGATCCATCACAAAAGGCGGCAACAGTGAGATTCTGTGGGGTTTCCCAGCTGCCGTTTCTTCACCCTGCCTTTATCAGCCAGCTTGATCACCACCCCTTTTAACTGTTTCAGTTCGTTAAAAGCACCCCTTTGTTGTTTCGTCAAGTTATATTTATCTATCCCCAAAGATATCCTCTTGAACTCTTCAGTCACTAACTTGACAAAAAGTTTGATGTTAGGGAACAGATTCATGGGGGTGAACTTTTTGGGCTTAGGGACTTGAAACTTACCCAGTACCAACATCATATCTGTGTCCTCATTCTCCCTTACTTAATTAAACTGTAGCCAAATTTACTAAAAGCCAAAAGCAACCTTATGTAACGTGAAAGAGTATGTTATTTATCACTGATAATAAAGGACTGCTTGTTTCCCACTGAAAGGAAGTAATTCATGCATCTCTTTTATCAGGGCATATTAAAACATATACACTTGTGGCAAAAACTGTTGCCACTGGACAAATAAAACTGTGTAGAATTAATAATTTGAGCCCAATAAGTAGAATACAAAAACAGGTATCAATCAAGCTATATGGTCGGCAAAGTATGCTTACCTGCATTGCCGTGTTCTTTTCTGCTGGTGGGATCATATCAGGAGTCAAAATTTGTGGTGGATCAATTCCTTTGCTGACTTTCTGATGAATGAGGTACATTGTGAGAGCAAACTGGTCCTTATTTAGCTTCCCCATCTGCCTGGTGGCTGCAAGTGCCCTGCAGAGCATCACCTGTTAGCCTTTTGTACACTATTACATTATTTCAATACAAAAAACATTCAGGAATCTATGTAATATGTTTCAAGTAATAGCATATAAATATTTACCTATTATATAACATGTATTTCATAATTAACAACCAGATGCCACAGATAGGTCCAAACATCAGCTTCTACTATACCATCTTCACTCTGCTCTGCACACCTTGGGGTCTGTCTTTAATAACATCTCTCATCAATAAGTCTCATTGGGCACTTTATGAGAAACATTGCATATAGTATTGAGTTAGAAAGTATCCTATAGTGTACTTCTAGTTTGTTGTATGTGCAATGTTATCCTATGTATTTTGTCATTGTTTTCTGTATCTTGTTTTACTGCCCTTTACATAAAGAATTACAAAAAAATAAAAAATAACTTGTAAGAGAGTACAGCCTGATCTTTCGGTGCCCTACATTGCTAGTTTTCTCACTCTGCTCCTCACTGTATAGTATAATAGGAGGTGAGGTACTCGTATTAGCTGACACCTTACTTTGTTAGCAGTGCCTCTTATCTTGAGATTTTTTTTTTCAGATTTTCAGAAAGAATAAGACAGGGGGGAGAAGTGTGTCAGAAGTGGAGAAAGAAGCCGATTTCAAAAAAGTACATGCTCAATGCATGTGTAAAAGCGAACAGCACACCGACAATGCACACGGATACAGGAATATAGCCTTATGTATAGCACAGTCCCTTAGTATACTGTATAGTGCAGTCACTTATTATGTACAGCACAATCTCTTAGGATTTAGTGTACTGACTTATTATATATAGCACAGTTTATTAGTATATAATGTGCTCACTTATTATGTATAGCACAATCCCTTAATGTATAGTGTACTCACTTATTATGTATAGCGCCATTATTAGTTACATAATACATCCTTACTTACATAATTTCCTCTTTTATTATGTATAACACCATCCCTTATTACATACCATCCTTTCTCGTTAGATATAGTGCCGTCCCTTATTATATAGCTTTTTCTGCTGCTACTGTATGCATAGGGGTGTCCCTTACATAGCATATTCTCGTTATTGTTAATCACAGCAACCTCCCTTTATTACATAGTCATGTCTTGTTAGATATAAAATTACTGCCGATGGGGCGGCATCTGACCAGAAGACCAGTCCATCAGCCGCCTCTATTAGAAAACCTTTCCTATGCTCCATCATCAGTCATTTCATTTTATATCTAACAAGAGAGGAAGGTATGTAATAATACAGGGGGCTATAAATATTCCGATATGTAAGGGATGGAGCTGTATATAACAAGAGAGGGCACTGTGTAATAAGGGACGGCAATATACATAATAAAGGAGACTATGTAAGGTAGATATACAGTATATATACAGTATATATACTCAGTATATCACAAAAGTGAGTACACCCCTCACATTTTTCTAAATATTTTATTATATCTTTTCATGGGACAATAGTGAAGATATGACACTTTGATACAATTTAAAGTAGTATCAAACGTGTCATATCTTCAGTGTTGTCCCATGAGTAGATATAATAAAATATTAACAAAAATGCGAGGGGTGTACTCAATTTTGTGATATTCTGCATATACAGGTGCATTTCACAAAATTAGAATATCCTCAAAAAGTTAATTTATTTCAGTTCTTCATTACAAAAAGTGAAACTCATATATTATATAGAGTCATTACAAATAGAGTGATCTATTTCAAGTGTTTATTTCGGTTAATGTTGATGATTATGGCTTACAGCAAATGAAAACACAAAAGTCATTATCTCAGTAAGTTACAATAATTACAAAAAACACGTGCAAAGGCTTCCTAAGAGTTTAAAAAGGTCCCTTAGTCTGTTTCAGTAGGCTCTACAATCATGGGGAAGACTGCAGACTTGACAGATGTCCAGAAGGCAGTCATTGACACACTCCACAAGGTCCCAGAGTTTCAATTTGCATTTGAAAATCAAGGTCCCAGAGTCTGGAGGAAGAGTGGAGAGGCACACAATCCAAGCTGCTTGAGGTCTAGTGTGAAGTTTCCACGCTCAGTGATGGTTTGGAGAGCCATGTCATCTGCTGGTGTAGGTCCACTGTGTTTAATCAAGACTAAAGTCAGCGCAGCCATCTACCAGGAAATTTTAGAGCACTTCATGCGTCCCTCTGCCGACAAGCTTTTTGGAGATGAAAATTTCATTCTCCTGCTGTCTTGGCCCCTGTCCACAGTGCCAAAAGTACCAATACCTGGTTTAAAAACAACAGTATCACTGTGCTTGATTGGCCAGCAAACTCAGCTGACCTTAACCCCATAGAGAATCTATAAGGTATTGTCAAGAGGAAGATGAGAGACACCAGACCCAACAATGCAGACGAGCTGAAGGCTGCTATCAAAGCAACCTGGGCTTCCATAACACCTCTGCAGTGCCACAGGCTGATTGCCTCCATGCCATGCCACATTGATGCATTAAATTATACAAAAGGAGCCCCGACCAAGTATTGAGTGCATTTACTGAACATACATTTCAGTAGGCCAACATTTTGGATTTTAAAAAGATTTTTCAAGCTGGTGTTATAAAGTATTCTAATTTACTGAGATAATAACTTTGTGTTTTCATTGGCTGTAAGCCATAATCATCAACATTAACAGAAATAAACACTTGAACTAGATCACTCTGTTTGTAATGACTCTATATAATATATGAGTGTCACTTTTTGAATTGAAGAACTGAAATAAATTAACTTTTTGATGATATTCAAATTTTGTGAGATATATTTATATATACACTACCGTTCAAAAGTTTGGGGTCATTTAGAAATGTCATTATTTTTTGGGGGTCATTTAGAAATGTCATTATTTTTTAAAGAAAAGCACTTTTTTTTTCAATGAAGCTAACATTAAATGAATCAGAAATATACTCTATACATTGTTAATGTGGTAAATGACTATTCTAGCTGCAAACGTCTTATTTTTATTGCAATATCTACATAGGTGTATAGAGGCCCATTTCCAACAACCACCACTCTAGTGTTTTAATGGTACAATGTATTTGCTTACTGTGTAAGAAGGCTAATGGATATTTAGAAAACCCTTGCACAAGTATGTTAGCCCAGCTGAAAACGGTTTGGCTGATTTGAGAGGCTATAAAATTGACCTTCCTTTCAGCTAGTTGAGAATCTGGAGCATTACATTTGTTGGTTCTATGAAACGTTCAAAATGGTCAGAAAAAGAGGACTTTCATGTGAAACTCGACAGCCTATTCTTATTCTTAGAAATGAAGGCTATTTCATGTGAGAAATTGCCAAGAAACTGAAGATTTCCTACAACGGTGTTGTACTACTCCCTTCAGAGGAGAGCACAAACAGGCTCTAACCAGAGTAGAAAGAGAAGTGGGAGGCCCCGCTGCACAACTGAACAACAAGACAAGTACATTAGAATCTCTAGTTTGAGAAATCAATGCCTCACAGGTTCTCAACTGGCAGCTTCATTAAATAGTACACGCAAAACGCCAGTGTCAACGTCTACAGTGAAGAGGCAACTCCGGGATGCTGACCTTCAGGGCAAAATAGCAAAGAAAAAGCCATATCTGAGACTGGCTAATAAAAGGAAAATATTAATATGGGCAAAAGAACAGACATTGGACAGAGGAAGATTGGAAAAAAGTTTTATGGACAGACAAATCAAAGTTTGAGGTGTTTGGATCACACAGAAGAACATTTGTGAGATGCAGAACAACTGAAAAGATGCTGGAAGTGTGCCTGATGCCATCTGTCAAGCATGGTGGAGGTAATGTGATGGTCTGGGGTTGCTTTGGTGCTGGTAAAGTGGGAGATTTTTACAAGGTAAATGGGATTTTAAATAAGGAAGGCTTTCACTCCATTTTGCAACGCCATGCCATACCCTGTGGACAGCGCTTGATTGGAGCCAATTTCATCCTACAACAGGACAATGACCAAAAGCACACCTCCAAATTATGCATGAACTATTTACGGAAGAAGCAGGCAGCTGGTATTCTATCTGAGCTGTTGTGGGAGCAGCTTGACCATATGGTACGCAAAAAGTGCCCATCAAGCCAAACCAACTTGTGGGAGGGGCTTCAGGAAGCATGGGGTGAAATTTCTCAAGATTACAGTACTTCAGCAAATTAACAGCTAGAATGCCAAAGGTCTGCAATGCTGTGATTGCTGCAAAGGGAGCATTCTTTGACGAAAGCAAAGTTTGAAGGAGAAAATTAATCTTTCAAATAAAAATCATTATTTCTAACCTTATCAATGTCTGGACTATATTTTCTATTCATTTTGCAACTCATTTGATAAATAAAAGTATGAATTGACCCCAAACTTTTGAACGGTGATGAATGTATCTGTATATATAGCCATATAGCCACCAATTATATATATGTATGTATGTATATATATATATATATATATATATATATATATAAATCTGTAGCTTTGTTGCTGAAAGAGGAGGTGGGACCAAACGGTTAGGGTCCGCCTCTGTGTTTGATAACATCCCATTTACCAATACCCATGCTATAGAAATTTTTTTTAGGCTATAATTCTGTCATGGAGGCAAAAGCCAACAACAATTTGTTCACAAGTGAAGCAAGGGTGTCTTATTCCTGAGAGTAAGACATCCACATTAATATGTAGCCTTTTTCTTTGCCTCACTTCCATGAACCAGGCTCATCTGATTATCAGTTATCATGGCTGAACTATCAGTGGCAGACTTTCTGCAAGAATCTTAGCATTCTTAGATTTTAAGATTCATACTAATCAAAAAGGCAGGCCTAAAATTGAGACATAATGTTAGGTATTGGGTTTTGGTAAAATTGAGATGTTTCCCTCTGAAGACTAATGTGAAGATTTATATACTAGTAAAGGAGTATTTACATACTAATGAAGAAGTGCTGCACTAGTCATCTTTATTCCATTGAAGGATGACTAATACTGTGTTAATTGTATTTCTATATTAGGTAGCCCCTCAAAAGAGTCATTTGACTTTTCATCATATATTAGTGTATGAACAAACATTGTCAAGTTCTTGTCTAAAGTACATTGAGGTAATCCTTACATTAAGTGGAGGTCCCATCCGTCATGGAAAGCCCACTAAGACTCATACTCAATTATTGTAGATGCTTGAAAATCAATTTGGGACCTCTTAAGACACCATTTACTGAATTGTGTAAATCCATTAGATAATTACAATCTCCATTAGGGGTATAACAAAGGTGGTATTTGTAATAAATTAAGTTTTTTTTTATTACCACATAGTTCAGTGTTCTAGAACTATATAAAATGACTCGACATGACTAGAGTAAATTATTCTGCTGTCTTCTACAGGTACGTGTCAGAAGGAAATGTACCTTACATTTCCATTTAAATAGTAAGTAAACCTTTATAATGTTTTTTACATTTTATGGCCCTTTAAATTGCGAGCAGATTGGCAATGAAGCCTGTGCATTCTATTGAATCCATACCTCCCTCTGTGTGTGCACTCAGCCAGGAGCTGTGCACTGCTTTCGCCTGAGTTGCACACCTCTTAGGGGGGAGTTTTGATGATCGTGGGAGTCTCAGGACAGACACCATTAGTTTTCTTTCAAATAAAAGGACAGTAAAATATAAAAAAATATAAAGATTTACTTACTCTTTAATTATTTACATTCTTTATGATTCTTTATGATTATTGCTTTAGATGATTGGTATGTTTATCTATACTTTCATTTTGCATAATACAGGAAACCACCTGTTTATCAAAATAATTTTGGCTCATTTAGATGTGCATGCTAAATAGCATTCTTCCTCATATGCTGCTGATTTATTGGGATCATTTAATGATCCTTCGGACTCTAGCACAATGATTGGTCCCACAAGTTTAGTAGACAGTCCCTTTAGAGTTGACTTCAGAGGTGATCATTACCCACTAGGGGCTATTTGTTATTTTCTGTTTCACAAATAAGCTCAACTAACTTTAAGAGTGAGCACAAATGCTTTAGAAATGGAGAGTAGGACCACAAAATTGTTTCTTTTGGTGGGCTCAAAGAGACAAGTATGACATTGAGTATTTATTTCTTAAATTGGGGTCTAATTATCTCAATAAAGAAGACAATATGTGGAAAATGGATAAATTGTGGTGGTTGAGATTAATATACTGTGTATTCTAACAGATAATTAATGTTTTTTTGATACACAGGCTTTCTTCAACTGCCAAAAATGTTCTATCACGGATCTCTTCTGCTCACAGTAGTGGTCAGTATGGTGGCCTGTCTCCCCGATCCACTAAATCAGGCAAAGGTTCCAGAAATTCCCAGCATTACAAAACCTATTTCACCTCCTAAAATAGCTGCAAACATTCCAAAGGCAACAGGAGGTATTCTGAAGAAAATTGGACTGAAAGGTTTGTGACTCTGTTAATGTCAATAATTGATATATAGATATAAATTAAACTAAAGGCACCCATACGCATTAGACTAATGTAGGCAGAGCTAGCTGATATTGGCTGGTTCAGCCGAGAATCTAATATCAAGGCACTGGGCAACTGATGGTCCGGCAAGGTATCGATTGGTCATGCCCGACGCTTCTGCTGGCAGCTTTCTCATAGAGAACATAGAAGCCCTTGTCTGAATGAGTGCTCCTGGGCATGGGAGAGTCGGCTGAGATGGCTGTTGGCCGAACGATTGGTCAAAGCATTGTTCAGCCAATAGCCATCTAATGTGTATGGGGCCTCATAAGTGTTATAATAAACTATTTAGCAATAACCAGCCTTGTAGACAATCCAAAAATATCATACTATTTTGTGTCTACAGTTCCTATATTCACCCTGTTGTCAACTCATCATAGTTAAACACTACTAATAAATCCTGTGTAGTCCAATTCTGCGTTTTTACTTCCATCTCCTGTTTAATATATCTTGCTAATCTTTTGCATCTTTGTTAGAAAATCAGATTTTATGCAAGACTGTTTAGAATGGGAGAGATATATCAATACTGTTCATAATTGATAAATGCAGTCTTCATAAATCTCAGCCATTGCTTTTAGAGTGTGGTACACTGATTTGCTTTCCGAGAAGTGTAGGGATTATACTGGTGCTATACAGGAAAATACTAACTGTCCAAGAACATTATAGTATGCTCAGCTTAGCCCTTAGGTATATGTCGATAAAAAGCTTGTCAACTGACAACAATAATGAGATTTATGAATTAAGTTTTGAAAGCTTTAGAATGCATTTGTTTATACATATGATATTTCTATTTCACTTCCCGGATTTCCAGTTATAGGCAACAAACCTGTCCAGTGGCAAGACCTCCAACGTCGTGTCAGCAGGCTTGAAGCAGGTAAGTGACTGAAGAACATTTCTTGTAAAAAAATAATAAGTTCCCTGTGCTGAGAACTTTTTGTTCTTTCGCTATGCTGTTTCATTTATCTCTAATAGCAGTCAGTAATGTTCTTGACGTTTTTCCTTTTGTCACTGGTTACAGGAACTAAGTAGTGTAAGAGTTCAGCTATTATTAAGCAATAGTTTTGAGTCATCCAACCTTCACAAAAATCCATATATGCTGCTCCATTTTCCATAATTCTGACATTTTCCTATTCTCAGTTTGCCAGTCCCAGACATTGCTACGGCAAACCATGACTTAACAAAAAATGTTCGACATGCATCTTTTCCCTTCAGTTTTCAGGATTGAGGGAATAAAGATTGATCATAGTTTTATAGTTTTAAGGGTGAAGGCAGAAAAATTCCTTCCTGACCCCACATTCGGAAATCAGACTGGATCCCTGGATCAATGTCCCATCACAGAATCTAATGCCCATACCCTGTAATATTAAAATTTATTAAGAAAGGCACCCAGGACTCCATGTACTTTTGTAAAGAATCAACCATTACAACATCATATGGCGGAGAGTTCCATAATCTCACTGCTCTTACATTAAATATTCACTTTCTGTGATTTTGTTTAAACATTCTTTCCTCTAGATCAGGGGTGGGGAATCTTTTGTCTGCCCATGGCCAATGGAAAATATTTCTACCATCCTTCGGGGGCCGTACAAATTGCTAGCTAACTCCGCCCACAAAAAATGTCCTGACCCTGGCACTGGTGTCAGGATGTAATCTTTCACTGCATGCGCCTCATCATTCAGTAGTGAACGCAACGTGCACATGCTCACAGAGAAAGAAGAAACTAAAGGGCTGGCAGACGGCAAAACACAGCTGATGGCCCAAGCACTTTGGTTCCCAGGAATCTGCCTGGGGGCCGAACAAAAGGTCATTGCAGACCGTAAATGGCCAACTGTTCTACTATATGCAGATATTACACTAAATTTAATTTACCTCAGCTTCTATATAATAATAACCTGGGTACTTCGTTAAATAAATGATCAGATGTTGCCTTTGTCTGTACATAGCGAATCAAGTGTATTGTGTAACTACTGCTCATATAAGTTGGTGGGAGGCTCACTCCTGCACACCGCCCTTTTTAACTGGGATTTAACTGCACTACTGTAACTTTAAAGCAAAATGGTAGAAAAATTTTAATAAAGATTACTTAAAAAGTTGCTAAACATTGCATTTAGGAATAACATAATAAATATTTGTGCAAAGGTGCATATAGCCTTTAATGTATACAGTAGATTTCCACTCATTCACTGCTAGATGCAGTTAAAAATTGGTCATAAATGCCATGAGTAAAGTTGAGTCAATTGAGTAAATAGATTTTTTTTAAAATGTAGTGCCAGATAATGGCTGGGAATTGAATACTGTTCATTGAATATATTTGTATTCTACATTTTTGCCACTATGGTCAAGTATGACAGTAATAGAAAAAGTGAGTACGGTGTACGCAATTCTTGTAGACTTGTTTTAACCAGAAAGATACTGGGGTAATACCATTTTATGCATTTATGAATGGTTGTTTGTATGAAGCCAGGCTCTTTTGTTAGATGCAGGTCTAAGTGGTGAGATTCGCATCTATCATACATGTATATATGAGCTGAGACTACTCCTTTAACAAACAGGTTATCAACAGTTATAAATCTCAAAATTAAAAAATAATATTTAATTACTAAATATTTTCAAAGCTTATTGAGCTGCAAAATTAAAGGACTACTCCAGTGTTTGTTTTTTAATTCCCCCTCCCCCCTCTGTTAGCAGTCAGTAATATGTGTACAGTGTGTACATCAAAATAATTACCTATTGCTGTCTTCTGCCATTTCCAGGGCTGTTTTGGCCCTCTTCTGATTCATGTGACCGCAAATGTGACCAGCCACCTCGCGCAGCATCTATTGTGTGGATAAGGAGTCACTTTCTCAATGTAAGTCTATGAGAAACAGAGCAAGGCTCTCATTAGTTTACATTAAAAAAGGAAATAGCGGTCTACTGTGTGAGCTGGTAAGTCAAAGCTGTGGTCACACAATGCAGGGTACAAAAGGAGCAGGACTGGACATGGCAAAAGACACTGATGGGTTACTATTATAAAGCACACTCCGTAATCATATTACAGTAATGGCTAATGGAAGGGACAATAAAAAAATGCAGAAGTGGTCCAATAATTTAATGATCATTTAGGCCTATGGAACTTTTTCCATCTTAAATATGATTCATATTTTTGTATATTATCTAGTTCTGAAACTGGAAGGAAGAATCCAAGTAGTAGGTGACAAAATGATTGCCACCAGCGGAAAAGAAGTTGATTTTGCAACATCAAATCTTACATGTAATGGGATTGGTGGACGCATTGTTTCTCCCATGAATGAAGCAGAGAACAATGCTGCATTGGAATTTGTGAAGAAATATAACAGATATGCATACCTGGGAATGAAAGAGGGACCAGTACCTGGCGCCTTCAACTACTTGAATGGAGCCCCTATAGTTTTCTCTCGCTGGAGAAAAGGTGAACCCAGTGGAAAAGGAACTGAAGGCTGCACTGAAATGTATACGGATGGCCAGTGGAATGATAAAGCTTGTAACCACAAACGTCTTACTGTCTGTGAGTTATAAATTGAAAATGTCTACTCATCTGGGTCTCTGATTCAATGTTGCTTAAACTTTTACTTTGTTAATTAAAAATATTGTTTCATATGTAGCTTACTTCTACTCTGCTGATATTTCACATACATTTTTCAAAATAAAAGTTCAGGCATTTTAATTTTCTATGTCCTATTACCTGTGTTTATCATCAATTTTATTGTTATCATTTTGTTACTGAATTTGTATTCAACTTCAACACTACAAACTACACCTTAATCAGAGGTGGATCTAGGTTTTCTGCAACCAGGTCAAAAATTCAGTTTGGCGCTTCCCCTATACATACCTTAAGCGGTGTGGGTAGTCATCATGTGACGCTCATATTCAATTTCCATTCACATTGCAACGAGTTTCTTTTCCTGATTCTCTCAATGTTCAGTGAAAACTACAGCCCCTTTTTCCTTCAGAAAATCAGAAAAAGAAGTTAGTTGGCACATAACAGCAAGTATGAAAATCGCATATGAGTTGTCATGTGATTACAGCTGGAATCAGCAAGCAGAGCCAAATTCTGAAAGTGAGTATATTACATACTGTTGGGATTTGCATACTACAATGTTTAAATTTATAACTAATGCTTCTAACATAAATACAAATGTAATAACCCTTAACTTTTTACATAGGACAATACGTTATTAACATAGCCATATATCATGTTATCTGACATGATATAGATTGCTACAAGTATACAGGATCAGAACCAATAACAATATAGGATACAACATTACAACTATTGTCAGCACAGAAATACAGCATCAAAACCATCATCAGTACATGAAAATATCACCTATGCCACCATCAATACCTGAATACCGCACAATAAGCACATGAATACAGAAGGAAATCATCATCAGAACATGAATACATCAATAAAAACACCATCTGTAGAGGAATATGTCACCAGAAGCATCATCATTACAGGTATTCATCAACAAAAGCACTATCAGTAAATGAAAACATCACCAAAAGCACCATCAGTACATGAATATATTAATAAAAACTCCATCAGTACTTGAATTGGAGTAAAATGCTAGGGAGCAAAGAGAGTGCAAATAGGATTTTTAACCGATTAAAAATAAGATAAAAGAAATGAATGCACGCTCACCTGGTGCTGTTGCACATTGCACCAATTAAATGGCATAAAATCAGTTGCTGCAGGACACAGGTCATCAGACCCAAGGAAATGCTGTCCAGATAAATTGTGGTTCTCCTGCGCTGCTGCTATGCTTATAAGGAAAATCTTGTAGGTGATGAGTTCATAAAAGGATTGTTTATTAGTGGGTTACAAAGTCAGCGCATTTTGAAGTTAGCAAAACTTATTCCTCAGGACATAACCTTAGGATACTGTGAGTTGTAGTTAACAGCCTTTATCAGACCATACATTAACCAAATTTGTTTTTTTATTTATTCAAATTCAAGCACACAATGATTTGATTCTTACCCTTCGGGAATATGTGCTGACAACAAAATCTTCCACTAGCTCAGGGGCACAGCTATGGGCAACTCATGTGCACCAACATATGCCAACTGTTCCTGGGCTGGTGGGAGGAAATGGAGGTCTTTCTTGATAGGATAAATTACTACACTACACACATGGAACTATGGATGATATATATCAATCATATACTGGTAGTATTGTAGGGGCCTAAAGAAAAGCTTGTGGAATTTGTTGAGGTTCTCAATGTCAATCCATTGGGTCTAAAGTTCACATGGGAAATGAATCAGACACATATACCCTTTTTGAATCTCCTGATCACTAAGCATAATGATGGTGTTATTAATACCATGATATTCCGAAAACCCACAGCAACTAATTCCCTTCTTTGGTGGGAGCGACATCACCCTCTCAATCTGAAGATGGAAATCCCAAAAAGCCAGTACATCAGACTGAGGAGAAATAACTGATAAGGATTTCACACAACAAGCAGGAAAGCTGAGGGAAAGATTCCACAATAGAGGGTACACTGACTGGGTTCTAAGAAGAGCATATCAATTTGCCCTGGAACAAAACAGGGGAACCTTGCTATCCCCTGCCACTAAGAACAATAAAACAGGAAAATGAGCCCATCAGATTGATAGCAACATACAATAATGGAAGCCCACAAGTTAGACCTATTCTGATAAATAGTCTTTGTGACTCAATGGCGCCTGCGCAGAAGATCACTGACTACAATAGTGTATTCCGTGATCTTCTGCGCAGGTGATGTTGAGTCACGGACACTTTCTCCCTCAGAAGGAAGAACCGTGGAGGGAGGTCAAAGCACAGGTGCAGGACTACAGCGCCGCAACTGCACGTCACAGGAAACTGTGATGTGTAGGGGAGGAGGGAACTATTATAATGAAGACAGGAGGCGGGGATTTCTTTCCGGACCCGGGGACTGGAAGACATCATTAACATAAAGATAAAATATAAGATTTCACAAAACAAGACCATTAATATGAGGCATACAGGTAGGACTAGATTAACATTTCTATCACATGTATACCCATATTAATAGGTTACATACATCCCATGTGGTGACAGATTCCCTTGAAAGTGCACCTCTCAGCAGGATTTTGCAAAGTAAACTACATACACTGTCAGGAGTGTGCCGTTATCCTGATTAAAATGATACCTGCGGTGATAAAATCCATCCTGTGGTTCTTTTTAATCTTTATTTTCAGTTTTGAGATAATGATATTCTCGTGCTTTGGGGCGGGCCTTTTGGGCAGGCTTTTATGTGGTGCTCTGCTTATATAATCAACTGTATGCCTTCTGACAGGTCACTGTGCCTTCAGTGACCTGCCCCCTATTTCACATACTGCATATAGTATTGTGGGTTGCTAAAAAATAGTTTTTCATCCATTAAAATCTCTCCGAACCCCATGTATATGAAGTAGAATCTATCGCTTGTCGATAGATGCTACTGCGCAAGTGCCGCCAGCAGAGCCATTTTGCTGCAGCAAAATTTTTTTCCCTCCAGCAAAATGGTGCTGCTGGCGGCACTTGTGCAATAGCATCTATTGGCAAGTGAAAGCAAAAGTCACATGATGGGCAGTAATATATGCCGAGGTATGGGCGGTTGTTATAGTAACAACCGGATGTTGACCGGATATGATGTATTGGGTCCAAAGCAGGAAACTGACACTAACCTGCATGAAGCTAGCCAGACCAAGTACAGAGTGGGGATCGAATGCTCACCATGGTAACAAGTTAAACACTACAATGCCACCACGTAGTGATTGAAGTCCCACCCCAGGAAGTGAGGTAGGCTGCCCTCAGAGAGAGGGAATGTCAGTCTATTTAAAGAGATGAAAGAGACACGTGGGTTATCTCCCCATTTTTTGGGATGAAAGTGGTGGCAGCACTCTGCAACACTGCATATGAGCATTCCCCACTGCATGTGAGCACTCACCACTATTTGGGTATGTATGTTCGTTTGAAGACACTAGACACTTTATATAAGCAAGGAGACACTTTTCTACTATTTGTTTGTAGCAATTTGGGCATCTCCTAGCTTGTGCCTTTCCCCAAACAGCACGTATACTCCCATGATGATTTCTCTTAACAGAGAAAGAGACGCATCAGGAGGGATTTTTTTCTGCAGTAATATGAAAACCATACTTTGGTACTGCCCTTGTTAGCGTGGGAGCTAACACAAAGGGCACGACAGGGCAGATTAATTCACACAAAATGTAACCAGGATGGATGAAAACCCCTGACATTGCCTGCATATGAAATGAATGACATCCACACTGTTTTCTTTTCATTTATATTGCACTATGGCACTTTTCTGTAATATAATTTACTATTAACATTCAGGATTTAATGGATCTATCATAGATTTTGTGTTTTAATCACAATGAATAAAGAGAGATAAATTTGATTTATAATGTATTTTGTATCCTGATGTTATGAGGGGTGGTTCTGGAGGAACTGTTTGTCTACCTTGACCAGACTAATGATATAATAGGTTTTATACGTACATTATTAAAAGTTATGTTTTAAGAAAAGATCCTCAAAGCTGGTTATAATTACGTTAATACTGAGGAAATTACCCTGCTATTCAGTGAAGCAGGAATCTATGCTATTAAATACATTAACCAATACAGATGAAACATAGACAGAATCACAAATAAACATTTACATTTAGGTGACATCTTCTATGGTGACTTATTTTCTGATATTAGTGATATCTTCTCTGGAGTTGTTCTCTTTGTTTTCGTCTCCATCTCGACTTCTCCATTTTGTCTAGACACCATGATGACTTTTAAGATCCACAAGTCATGTCTGCAGACTTCTATCTTTTCTGGTCTCACTCCCGACATGATAAAATATGACCACCACACAGTCCCTCTTATGATACATTGCCTCCACAACCTCCTCTCCTATAACATATCACCTCCTCACCATCTCCATTTATGAACTATAACTGCCACTGTTCATTCTGCTGAATTATAATTGCCACACTGGTGCTCTTATTAGCTATGACTGCCACATTGTTAACTCTTATTATCTACAACTGCCACAGTCTGCACTTATTCGTTATTACCACCACACTGTCCTCCCTTAGGAGATTTAAATGCCACACTGACCCTATCTTAAGTACAATTCCCCCCACGCTTCCCCCTTTCTATACTGGGCCTCCTCTTCACACTGTACCTTTCACACTGTGCCCCCATTATACTGTCTAGTCTCTATACTGTATCCTTTCTCACACTTTCTCTCCTCTGCATATTGTCCACTACATATAGTCCCCTCTTGCCATTCCCTCCATTCTGCTTAGTCTGTAAACTGTGCCCTCTTCTCACACTTTCTCCCCTCTGCATATTATTCTCCCACACTGCCCCCTCTATACACTTTGTGCAGAATTATTTTATGCAAGTATTTTGACCATATCACCATTTTTATACAGATTTTCCAACTCAAAACTGTATAAACTTGAATGCTTATTGGCTGAAGCAGATTAGGTGATGTTGATTTTCGCAATGAAGGATGTGTGGCCGCAGGATATCAACATCCTTTATCAAGGTGTACAGAATTATTAGGCAGCTTGTTTTCATCAGGCAAAATGGTCCAAAAAGAGATTTAATTACTAAAAATTAAAAAAAATTTACAAGTCTTACAGAGGGATACAGCACTTTTGTAATTTTTAAACTATCTGTGCGTAATAACTGCAGATCCAATTCAAAAAGCGAGCTGAGAAAAAAAGGTGCATGTTGACTGTCAAAGATTTGAAAATAATCAAACGTAATGTGACCAGGAACCTATTATCCTCCAGTGCTGTCATATTCCAGAACTGCAACCTTCCTCGAGTGCCCAGAAGTACAAGATATTCAGTGCTCAGAGACATGGCAGACAAAAGGAAGGGTGAAACCTGACCACCACTAAACAAGACACAGAAGTGGAAACATCAAGACTAGTGTTGAGCCACCCCCGTAGTGTTCGAGTTCGGTTCGGTTCGTCGAACACCCGTGTGTTCGCCGAACTGTTCGTCGAACTGTTCGTCGAACACCTTCGAACACCGTTAAAACCAATGGCAGGCAAACAAAAACACATAGAAACACATAGAAAACACCTTCAAAGGTGTCCAAATGCTGACAAACTGCTCAGAAGACACAACTAACACATGGAAAAGTGACAAGTACATATAGTCATGCGAAAAGAAAAGAGGTGGAGGAGTAAAAGGAGGGGGAGACACAGATATAGGCATGTCATGCCCTTCTAAAATCCAAAAAGTGAGAAGCCGAGACGGCCAGTCCGCTCCTGCCCGTGCCACCTCCGTGTCGCCGGGTTTGTGCCAGAGCCGCGGTGAACCCTGACGGCCAGCCCCCCTCTCCCAATACTGGTGCCTGTCCGCTGGTGGGTCGAGAGAGCCCCCCTGTGGTGGAGGCATCTCTAAGCTTTTTAATTTAAATTGTCCCTCTAATTTGAATGAATACACTTTAAATCCATTTACAAGGATCTATTGGAGGGCAAGTCTCATGCCAGCAGCCGCGTAATTCCAGCTCCAGTAGCGTCCACTAAAGCTGCTGCAGTTAAAAAGCTTTTATAATGATCGAGCTCGGCTGTCCACCGCAAGGCATCCTAGTGCCAGTCCCAGCCCCTATGCCTTGGGGTGCCTCCTGATGCTCTTCACTAAGTATCCCGTGGTCCCGAAGCATTTCCTTTGAAAAAATTAAGTGTCCAAACTACAGGTGGTGTAGCTTGCTTAACAGCCGGGATAATCCGCTGACTAGCAGACACTGCTACTAGGCACAAAGTATTTCCTGGGCTAGATGCAGTTAAAAATTTGTAAGTAGATACTCTCGTTGGATGCTGAGAAAGCATTCCATAGAGTCTCCTGGCACGCCATATATGATTCTCTTAAAAAGCTTGGGGTAGGGGTCTAGGGGACCCTTTTATAGCCAAAATCACGGCCCTGTATCACAATACGTCACCTAGGCTGAAGATAAATGGAACTGTAGCACCGAGGGCTCGGTTGCTACAGACGTATTGCACCTCACCCAGAGGTGTGATATCTCACTCTCAGATAAGGATGGAGTGTGGATCAGGACCCGACACCTGCATGCATTACACCACATTGCCGTGGGGCAGGGCGACCAATATGCCCCTGAGATGGGCACGACAGTCCCTGTCCCTGGCTGGAGTGGGGGGAGGGAACACTGAGGAAGGGGAACCCTGCAGTGCAGGAGCAGGGAGGAAGCAGTTCCTGGGTGCATTGAGAAGGGAGTATAAAAGGTGGGCACCATCTTAGTTCAGTGCAGAGAAGTCTGAGCAGAAGTGGCAGGGAGCAGGGGCTCTGCATGAGCTCTGCTCCGGAGGCGGGCCTAGTAACAGAGGCCCAGGCCTGCAAGAGGGAGAAGGAAGGAAGAGGAGCGGAGAAGGCTCCAGGAACGAGGAATGAAGGGATCCCAGGGGTGCGGACGGGCGAGTCGCCACCGCACGCCCGAATCCACCTGCATGGAGGGGTCAGGCCAAAGGGGGAGACCGGTCCCCGAACTAGTGGAGGCAGGAAACGACCCTCAGCTAGAAACCGGAGGCTCTGACATTTTATGTGGCGCAGCCCCTTGCTCCACCCGCTAGGAAGGCACCACATAGGGTCAGGGAAACTGGCGCCAAGTTTACCAAGAGGAGGCCCGAGGCAGCCGGACAGAAGTGTTGGTAAGAAAGGCCAGACAAAGGACACACAAAGGGGGTCCTGTGAAGCGCTCCAAAGTTATCTGGGAGTTGTCTGAGCCCCTCACCTGGTGAGCACAGTACGACGTGGGCAGCCGTTACCTGCAGACGTGGTCTGGATAATAAGAACTGTGAGTAAAGGCCCTGAACTGCATCACTGACTCCGTGTCGTTACTGCTGCTGCCCTGCACCATCACCCCCATCCTCTGCATACACTGCCCTGAGGCTATACTCCTCCCGTGGGGAGTTATGCTACGCTCTGCTGCACCCACAACACCAGCCTTAGCGGTCTGCCCTGTAGCGGCGGTTCACTCTGACCGCAATCCACGGGTGGCGTAGTCGGACATTTAAACATCAAAACCACATAAATAGTTCCGCCACTGGTTTGACCGCCCTGAGCCACGGAACCGGATCGCCGCCACGAAGACTACAACCACCAGCATCCACCAAAAAGGGTCCGGCTCCGGGTGTCCCAAGGCCCAGGGGGTGCGTCAGAACATTTTCATCACCTTTCACAATCACCAATGGGACAAGGCAGGGATGTCCTCTGTCCCCTCTCTTATACATCCTAGTGACGGAGCACCTGCTCTCATCAATTCGCCATAACCCCAATATTAGGTGGATTGAGGTGGGAGGCACCGAGTACAAGTGCTCTCTATTTGCTGATGATGTCCTAGTATATATCACTCAATCACATATATCCATCCCTGCTGTTATGGCTGAAATAGATCACTTTGTTACATGGTAAAATTTTAAAATCAATGCAGCGAAGTCTGAGGCCCTCGATGTCTCCCTCCCTAAATCCATATAGGATTCCATCCAGTCCAACTTTCCCTTTGCCTGGCCCTCACAGGGTATCAAATACTTAGGAATTCCTATTCATATAGACCTCTCCCATCTATGTTATCTTAATTTTGGGCCCTTTATTGAACAATTCCATACAGACCACGGTTGGCAAGTTAGAACTGTAAGATTCACTACGTGAACCACTGGTGTTTTGTGGAAAAGCACATGTACACCGCGTTCCAAATTATTATGCAAAAAGTGTTTAGGAGTGATAAGGGAAGAATTTGTTTGTTTGTCAGTTAAACTCATTGATGGTGATGTGTGTCAGGGCTCTTTATATCACTGTAAGCAATTGCAGACACCTGTGCTAATTAGTTTGGCAGGTGTGTCCAATGAAAGGCAAGACTACTTAAGAAGGCTCTCTCACATTATTAAGCAGCCTACATTTTCTGCCAAAATGGGAAAGAAAAAGGATGTGTCGGCTGCTGAGAAGCAACAAATTGTGGAGTGTTTAGGTCAA
Organism: Phyllobates terribilis; assembly: GCF_046119375.1. Taxonomy (NCBI): domain Eukaryota; kingdom Metazoa; phylum Chordata; class Amphibia; order Anura; family Dendrobatidae; genus Phyllobates; species Phyllobates terribilis. The sequence continues at coordinate 593,637,597 of NW_027362765.1, read as the reverse complement.
GGCATGACTACAATCAACATTGTGCGATGATCAGGATGAAGTGTCTTGGCAATCAAGAAGTATGTAGCTGATTCACAGTACACACGTGTGCGTGCTGATAAGGGCAAATTGAGGACTCTTTCCTACAGGCAATTACGTCAGGTTGAAAGAGCAGCGGCAAAAAAGCCTTGTCATAGCAGCAGACAAGTTTTTGAAGCTGCTTGTGCCTCCAACGTCCCCCGAACAACAAGATGCAGGGTCCTTCAGAGGTTTGCAGCTGTGCATACGCCATCCTGTCGACCTCCTCTATCCACTTCACACAAGCAGAAACGGCTCCAGTGGGCCAAACATTACATGAAGACTGATTTCAAAACTGTTTTGTTCACGGATGAGTGCCGTGCAGCGCTCGATGGTCCAGATGAATGGAGTGGAGGATGGCTGGTTGATGGACACCCCACGCAAACACGGCTACAGCGCCAACAAGGAGGAGGTGGAGTAATGTTTTGGGCTGGAATCATGGGGAGAGAGATTGTCGGCCCCTTTAGGATCCCTGAAGGCGCTAAAGATGAACTCCATAATGTATGTGGATTTTCTCAAACAGCACTTCCTGCCATGGTTCAAGAAGAAGAACCGTGTATTTCACAGCAAGATCCTTTTTCTGCATGATAATGCACCATCTCATGCTGCACATAAAACATCTGCATCTCTGGCTGATATGGGCATAAAAGGGGACAAACTTATGGTGTGACCCCCATGCTCCCCTGACCTCTACCCCATTCAGAACCTTTGGAGCATCATTAAAAGGAGTGTCTATGATGGCGGGAGGCAGTTCACATCTAAGCAACAGCTCTGGGAGGGTATTCTGTCCTCATGCAAAACAATTGAAGCAGAAACCATCCAAAACCTGACAAATTCAATGGACGAGAGAGTTCAGAAGCTCCTTTCGAACAAGGGGTCCTATGTGAAAATGTAACATCACCTAGAATAAAGTTTTGAGTTGAAAACTGTTTGATTTCAGTTTCTAACAACCTGCTAATGCTTATAATTTCAAAAATGACCATTTTTTTGGTCTTTATTAAAATGAAAAGGTTGATCGAAAAGTTTGGGGGATCTAAGAGTGTGGCAACCCAGTAGTCATGATTACTTCGAATTCTGACAATATGAGGGTCATGCTGCAGGTAGTGCAGCAAGAAGGCACTTATGTGTCTTGCGCATCTCGGAGCCCCAAAATTATTTTCCGGGCTAGATGCAGCTAAAAATTATTTTTAATTTTAAATCTGGTGAAGCTTATTATAGATGGCCTAATAGGATCAGCGCTGCACACTGCTACAAAGCCCAAATTATTTTCCAGTCAAGATACAGATAAACATGATTAGTAATTTGAAAGCTTAAAACGGTTGGTAGGGTGATTTTAACCAATCATCAAGCTTTTACTCTCCCCAGGATGACACAGGGGTAGAAAAGTCGTTTCGGATCCATGATTTGTTCATCTTTATGAACGTGAGTCTGTCTACATTATCAGTGGAGAGCCGCGTGCGCTTATCTGTCAGCACACCACCAGCAGCGCTGAACACACGTTCAGACAGAACGCTGGCTGCGGGGCATGACAAGATCTCCAAGGCGTAAGTGGCTAGCTCCGGCCATTTATCCAGATTGGAAGCCCAAAAAGAGCAAGGGTCCAGTGACACAGTCGTGGCTTCAATGTTTACTTGGAGATACTCCTGTACCATCGTCTCTAGGCGTTGACTATGTGTCAGACTTCTTGTCTCCTGTGGCCTTGCAAAGGATGGGCTAAAAAAGTGGTGAAATGATTCCGCAAAATTGATGTTACCAGCAGATACTGTGGTTCTGTTACGGTTTGAGTGCTGAACACTTGACGGTCCCACGGTTGGCAAGTTGGAACTGTGAGATTCACTACGTGCACCACTGGTATTTTGTGGAAAAGCACATGTAAGATTCTGCAACAGTCTCTGCTGATACTCCTGCATGCGTGCATCCCTTTCTATGGCAGGAATAATTTCTGCAAATTTACTTTTGTACCGGGGATCTAACAGTGTGGCAACCCAGTAGTCAGGATTATTTCTAATTCTCACAATTCGAGGGTCATGTTGCAGGTAGTGCAGCAAGAAGGCACTCATGTGTGTTGCGCATCCAGGAGCACCAAGTCCCTGTTGTGTTGGTGGCGAGGTAACAATCATGCTTCCTTCCTCTGTCCTCTCCCCCCAACCTCGCACAACAGAAATGTGATCAAGGTCTCCCTCATCTGATGAGTCTTCCATCAGTTCGTCCTCCACTTCTTCCTGGGCTCCTGCACCTTCCTCACTAGTTTGGCTGCTACCATGCGCCCTGGTAAAATCATCTCCCCCACCCTCACATGCCTGCCGCCCTGGTGCTGCCGACCGTCTGGACCTTGCAGATGTTAGCCCTTCCGCATACAACTCCTCCTCCTCTACTTCCTCCACCTCCTCTTGTGCCACCACCTGACTCCGAATTCTGTTTAACATGTGCTCCAGCATGTAAATCACCGGAATAGTCATGCTGATAATGGCATCGTCAGCACTAAACATCTTCGTCGCCATTTCAAAACTGTGCAGAAGGGTGCATAGGTCCCTGATCTGAGACCACTCCTCCAGCGTGATTTGCCCCACCTCTGAATCTCGTTGGCCCAGGCTATACGTCAGAACGTATTGCTCCAGGGCTTGTCGGTGCTGCCACAGTCGCTGCAACATGTGCAGAGTTGAATTCCACCGGGTAGGCACATCGCATTTTAGCCGGTGAAGTGGCAGGCCCAACGACTTCTGTAGAGATGTAAGTCGCTGAGCTGCGGGATGCGAACGGCGGAAGTGAGCACACAGCGACCGTGCCCTCTGCAGAAGGCCATCTAGTCTGGGATAGTGGGCTAAAAATTGCTGGACAACCAGGTTCAACACGTGAGCCATACAAGGCACGTGTGTGACATTGCCCCGGCGAAGGGCCGCACCCAGGTTTGCAGCATTGTCGCACACGGCCTTCCCTGGTTTCAGGTCCAGTGGAGACAACCATTCATGAAATTGGTTCTCCAGAGCTGACCACAACTCCTCAGCTGTGTGACTCACATTTCCCAGACATTTCAATGTAAAAACCGCCTGATGACGTTGAGCCCTACTGCCAGCATAGTAAGGAGGTGTGCAGGATCCCTTCTGCGCAGTTAGAAAGCTTGTGGCATGACCAGACAGGCTTTGGGTGCAGGTGGAAGACCGAGAGGAGGTTGAGGAGGCAGAAGCAGTGGAGGAAAAATGACATAAAGAGGATTGACGCACAACTCGTGGGGACGGCAAGACTTGGACAGCAGCCCCTTGTCCTGCTGTCACCATAGTTACCCAGTGCCCAGTCAGCGACATGTAACGCCCCTGTCCATGCCTACTCGTCCAAGTGTCTGTGGTGAAATGCACCCTGTCACACACAGAGTTTCTCAAAGAAGCGGTGATGTTGTGTGCGACATGCTGGTGGAGCGCAGGCACACCTTTCTTTGAGAAGTAGTGCCGACTGGGCATCTGGTACTGGGGCACTGCGACGGACATAAGGTCTCGAAAATCCTCTGTGTCCACCAGGCGGAAAGGCAGCATTTCTGTAGCCAAGAGCTTGCAGATGGTGAAATTCAACCTCTTAGCTTTCTCATGGCTAGGAGGAAATGGTCTTTTACTTGTCCACATCTGAGGGACCGAGGGCTGGCTATTGTGCTTAGACGGGGTTGATAAGGGTGTCCCCGGCAAACTGCCGGTCTGTGAGGAAGATGCAGGCGGACATGTTAGGTTGCCTTGATCCAAAGGTGGTGCTATCGATGTCGGACAGCGCTCAAGACCAGCTGGTGTTACCACCTCCAAAGAAAATGATGACCTGCCAATCACGCTGGCTGTTGCGGGTAAAGAGGTGGCAGGTCTGCGCCCCAAAACAGGTGTGACTGCTGTCCCCCCAGTCACAGAGGATGAAGAGGCCGCGGATGCACAAGATATGGCAGACGGTGGTTGGCCCGGCCGGCTAGACCGCATTGTAGCACACTGAGCTTCCCACTGCAACTTATGCTTCATGTCCATGTGCCGGTTCATGCATGAAGTACTCAAACTATGTATTTTTTGGCCTCTACTTAGCTTTTGCTGACAAATGTTACAGATAACACGAGTTGGGTCATCTTTATCGATCTGAAAAAATGCCCAGGCTATGCAAGGCTTAGCACCCATGCGACCTGAAGAGCCACCACGACTTGTGGTGAGAGGCAGAGTTGTGTTTGAGGATGCAGTTGTTGACGTGCTTCCAGTACTACGTCTCTGTCCAGGAAGGCGCAACCTGACCTCGTCGTCACTAGCATCTTCCTCCACCTCCTCTGCTGACCTCATCTCTTGGCTGACTGTGGGTTGACAGTAAGTGGGATCTCCGACCTCATCATCATCACCCTGTGCGTTATCACACCCGTCGTCCTCAGAGCCAACCTGTTCCTGCCCTGACAAAAAACTAAAGTTGTCGCTCCAATCAGGTATTTGAGTCTTATCATCGTCTTCCTCATTGTCTCCACCAACAGGAGTTACAGTTTGGGAATGAGGGTCTACATTATGGTCAGAACCTTCTGCGTCTGGTCCTGGATCCGACTCATAAAGATTCTGGGCATCAGTGCAGATCATTTCCTCGTCTGGATTCACAGAAGCACTGGAGTCGACCTCTGATTCCCAGGCTATAGTATAAGTAAACAGCTCTGCAGACTCAACCATCTGTTCTACCTCATACTCAGACGGGCAGCTGGAGATTTGGGAGCTGTGAGGAAGCAAGTGCGATTTGGGTGACACCTTTGAGGACTGGAGCATTTGTGATGTTGAAGTTGATGTGGAGGAGAGCCCACTTAAAGGAGCACTTGATATCCGTTGAAGCACCTGCTGTTTTTGTGCCTCATCTGGAATTTGTAGCGATTGGCGTGGCCGTAAGAAAGGGATCTTATCACATTGTCCGCTAAAAGAAGTAGACATTTTAGTTTGGCTGGAAGATGGTCTTTCTTCTGCACCTACCCCACGGACACAACCTTTTTTCCCCTTCCCAACACGCCTATTCCCCTTTCCACCAGCAGCAGGCCTTTTTCCACTCATTTTGGTGGTTAACTAATTCACAACTCTGGAGTTGTTTGCACAAAAAAACAATGGATGGTAACCGAGCAGAGCTGAGTGGCCAAACTGTGGTATTAGGCCAAAACTATTGGCTGGGTTAGATGCAGAAAAAAATTATTTTTAATTTGCAACCTGATGGAGGTCAGTATAGATGGACTAATAGACCAAGTCCCACACACCGCTAGAAGCCCAAATATTTTTTCAGAGCTAGATGCAGAAATTTTTTTTATTCAATTTGCAACCTGATGGAGGTCAGTATAGATGGACTAATAGACCAAGTCCCACACACTGCTAGAAGCCCAAATATTTTTTCAGAGCTAGATGCAGAAAAAAATTATTTTTAATTTGCAACCTGATGGAGGTCAGTATAGATGGACTAACAGACCAAGTCCCACACACCGCTAGAAGCCCAAATATTTTTTCAGAGCTAGATGCAGAAAAAAATTATTTTTAATTTGCAACCTGATGGAGGTCAGTATAGATGGACTAATAGACCAAGTCCCACACACCGCTAGAAGCCCAAATATTTTTTCAGAGCTAGATGCAGAAAAAAATTATATTCAATTTGCAACCTGCTGGAGGTCAGTATAGAAGGACTAATAGAACAAGTCCCACACACTGCTAGAAGCCCAAATATTTTTTCAGAGCTAAATGAAGAAAAAAATTATTTTTAATTTGCAACCTGATGGAGGTCAGTATAGATGGACTAATAGACCAAGTCCCACACACTGCTAGAAGCCCAAATATTTTTTCAGAGCTAGATGCAGAAAAAAATTATTTTTAATTTGCAACCTGATGGAGGTCAGTATAGATGGACTAATAGACCAAGTCCCACACACTGCTAGAAGCCCAAATATTTTTTCAGAGCTAGATGCAGAAAAAAATTATTTTTAATTTGCAACCTGATGGAGGTCAGTATAGATGGACTAATAGACCAAGTCCCACACACCGCTAGAAGCCCAAATATTTTTTCAGAGCTAGATGCAGAAAAAAATTATATTCAATTTGCAACCTGCTGGACGTCAGTATAGAAGGACTAATAGAACAAGTCCCACACACTGCTAGAAGCCCAAATATTTTTTCAGAGCTAAATGAAGAAAAAAATTATTTTTAATTTGCAACCTGATGGAGGTCAGTATAGAAGGACTAATAGACCAAGTCCCACACACTGCTAGAAGCCCAAATATTTTTTCAGAGCTAGATGCAGAAAAAAATTATTTTTAATTTGCAACCTGATGGAGGTCAGTATAGATGGACTAATAGACCAAGTCCCACACACTGCTAGAAGCCCAAATATTTTTTCAGAGCTAGATGCAGAAAAAAATTATTTTTAATTTGCAACCTGATGGAGGTCAGTATAGATGGACTAATAGACCAAGTCCCACACACCGCTAGAAGCCCAAATATTTTTTCAGAGCTAGATGCAGAAAATTTTTTTATTCAATTTGCAACCTGATGGAGGTCAGTATAGATGGACTAATAGACCAAGTCCCACACACTGCTAGAAGCCCAAATATTTTTTCAGAGCTAGATGCAGAAAAAAATTATTTTTAATTTGCAACCTGATGGAGGTCAGTATAGATGGACTAATAGACCAAGTCCCACACACTGCTAGAAGCCCAAATATTTTTTCAGAGCTAGATGCAGAAAAAAATTATTTTTAATTTGCAACCTGATGGAGGTCAGTATAGATGGACTAATAGAACAAGTCCCACACGCTGCTAGAAGCCCAAATATTTTTTCAGAGATAAATGAAGAAAAAAATTATTTTTAATTTGCAACCTGATGGAGGTCAGTATAGATGGACTAATAGACCAAGTCCCACACACTGCTAGAAGCCCAAATATTTTTTCAGAGCTAGATGCAGAAAAAAATTATTTTTAATTTGCAACCTGATGGAGGTCAGTATAGATGGACTAATAGACCAAGTCCCACACACCGCTAGAAGCCCAAATATTTTTTCAGAGCTAGATGCAGAAAAAAATTATATTCAATTTGCAACCTGCTGGAGGTCAGTATAGAAGGACTAATAGAACAAGTCCCACACACTGCTAGAAGCCCAAATATTTTTTCAGAGCTAAATGAAGAAAAAAATTATTTTTAATTTGCAACCTGATGGAGGTCAGTATAGATGGACTAATAGACCAAGTCCCACACACTGCTAGAAGCCCAAATATTTTTTCAGAGCTAGATGCAGAAAAAAATTATATTCAGTTTGCAACCTGATGGAGGTCAGTATAGATGGACTAATAGAATGATGCTATGCCCAAAAGATTTTACTTCACTAGGTGCAGTAAAAAAATTGGTATTCTATACACAGGTGGTATATCTTGCAACACAGATAGGCTACTCCACTGACTAACACACTCTGCAATAGGCCAAAAAGGATTAGCTTTGCTAGATTCAGCCAAATGCTGTGAAAAAAACTTGCACAGCACTGGCACAGACCTGCCTGGCAAAAACTGATAGGAACTGATGTAACCTAGTCCTGAAAAGGACTCCAATTACAATTAGTCTTTACTCCCACAATCTATCTATTTAAGAGCACAGACCTGCCTGATAAAAGTCGTAGGAAATGCTGTAACCTAGTCCTTAAAAGGACTGCAATCACAACTATTCCCTACTCCCAAGCTATCTGTATATTTGTGCGAAAATTGGCTTGAAATTAACAAGGTATAGCGCACACAGCAACAGCGGTGCCGTCTAACATGCAGCTGCAGCAGTGAGAAAATGGTGGCGACGGGGAAAATGGCTTGGTCTTATAGGGCAAGGACATGTGACATACACTGCCAATCACACATGCCCTTGCTTGTGTGAAAAAAAGCACTTCGCTCCGTGTGTGCGCTGCTGATAGGCTGACAGATTGCACCTCCCCACTGCAAATGCGGGAAAGAGAAAAAAAAATGGAGATCTTCATTGTTCCTGCAGAGATCCATCCCCTGCCCCTCCCCCCGCCCTGCTGTACACTCAAACTGCGTATTAACATTAATTTTCATCATTACTGAGAAAAAATCCAGTTATGATTTTGGTGCACGAACAGTTATCGAACATAACCTCGAACAGCCGAATTTTTCTCAAATTGTTCGTGTTCGCCGACCGGCTCGAACACCGCCCAAAACAGCTCGAATTTGAGATTGGCGAACAGTTCGAGTAGAACAACGCTCATCTCTAATCAAGACTGTGCCAAGAATTATCTGAAGATGGGTTTTATGGACTGATAGTATGAGAGTGACTCTTAACTGAACAGATAGATGGTAGTGTGGCTGGACGAGTAACAACTTCGATCAAATTTTCTGAAATTCTCAGGTCCCTGTGAGTTCATGCACTCTGTGATACAATTCGCAAGGGTCACAAAAAAAATACAAGTATATGTTTGATGTCACTTCCCACACTGCAGAAGACTCAGAGAGTGAGCTAATTACATTAGGTGGGGCTGGACTTCCCCATAATGCCCTGCAGCTATCACATCACTTGGTCTAACAATCAAAGTGGACTATTATAGCCAATACAAAAGATGGGGCCTGGCTAAGCAATGCCATTTTAGTATGTTCTAGCATAGTTATAGGAGGTGAGAGTACACAGCTCAATGCACATAGGTTTAGAAAAAGGCCTGATCTGATTGTGGTGTACTACTGCAGTGCTGAGTCACATTCAAAATTGTAGTGGCAGTCTGTATACTGCAGTATGCTGCACCTTAATTCTTCACATGCTGCAAGCAAGGAGAGCAATATTAATGCCTTTGTGTTATGCCTATTTTTCCTTTTTGTGTTTTCACTTTTTCCTCTTCCAAAAGCCGTAACTTTTTTTATTTTTAGGTTCGCATAGTCATAGAAGGGCTTGATTTGCACTAGACGAGTGGAAATTTTAAATTACTCTATTCATTTTATCATGTGATGTATTAGAAAACAAGAAAAAAATTCCAAGTGAGGCAAAGTTGCAAAAAAAGCACAATTTTGCAAAAATGTTTTATTTACATTGGTTACTACACGGTCAAAATGACATCAACAATACATGGCAATAAGCAGGTCAGTATGATCATGGGGATACAAAACATGCTTATTATTTTTTAAGTGAGGGGAAAAAAACCTTAAATTTGCAAAAATAACATTTTTTGATTGTGTTGCTATATTCCGAGGCCCATAACATTTACAATTTTAGGTCGATTTTTAGCTGCGTTTGGTCTAATCCTTTTAATGTTTTAATGATGGCAACAGCAACTTCAAAGCTAATATTGCTCCATCTTCTTATTTTTTTTCTAAATGAAACTGTTCCTTTGTCTTTGCAATCTAGAAATTTACAGGAATTGAATAAAGGTGTGAGAATCTTGGAAACTTGTATTACGGAGGCAATTACATGCAAGTTTTCTCTGTTAGGATATCAATTAATAATAATCATCATTTTTATTTCTATAGTGCCAACATATTCCACAGCACTTCACATTTTAGAGGGGACTTGTACAGACAATAAAGACATTACAGAATAACACTTAACTCAGATACCAAAAGGAGTGAGAGCCCTGCTCGCAAGCTTACAATCTATAAGTAAAAACAGGAGACACGAAAGGTAAATGGTAAAAAGTGCTTGTATTATATGGTTCAGCAATCAATATAATAAATAGGGTATTCACATAATGATGCATAAACCGGTCACCAGCCAGTATGTTTATAAGTAGTGATGAGCGAATATGTTCGAAATCTGATCTCAAAAGTTAAGTTGGACACGAATGTGGCACATTCGGATTCGTGATCGGAAAGGTGAGCAAAATTTGTTAAATTCGGTAAAAACGGTAACGTTTGGCGTATTTATGTGGTTACGTGATTGCGAGGCAACTACTACATTTTTTACAGTTTTGCTAGCATAGTGCTTGTGCATGATGAGCGGGGAGACATGGCAGATGAGTGGGGGGGCTGGTGATAGCTCAGAATAGGTCAGATCAGCAGTTAACTGTTATTTTTTGTTTGTTTTTTTTCTTCCTGTAGGAGGTAACTTTAAGTCAGGAAAGCGCGGCTAGCCAATAAAAGCGCAGGAAGCATCCACAGTGTCCCAGATACAAGGGCTTCTGCAATTGGCTGCTGAAATAACATGCCCTCCCTACATAAAAAGCAGCCATATTCCCTCAGTGCCATTTTATGCATGTCACTGAAGGAGATAGATGCTGCTGAGTGTGCTCTGTCCTGTGTAATGAGAGATATTCGCTAGATAGATGGGCGCTTCTGTGGAAGTCAGATAGTGTAGATAAGTCCTGTGCTGTGTACCTGTTCAATAGACCTTGCAGCTCTTTTTTTTTGGTGCAATTACTAAGATTCTGACAAAAAGAGCAGGGCCTATGGCATAGAACAGTGCTGTGCACCGGCTGTACTGTCAGTGTTCCAAGCTATCAGTGTGTCAAGAGTGGGAGAAGAGGGTTGCATTGACAATCCAACACAATGGTCAGCACTTTGAACACATTTCTTTGAACACATTTTATAAGTGGTCAAAAACTTGTAAAAAACTCATGAAAGAATAAATTTACATTAAAACCAAGCACACCATTGTTTTTCTTATGAAATTCTCAATAAGTTTGATGTGTCACATGACCCTCTTCCCATTGAAAAAAATAAAATTGGATTCAAAATGGCCAACTTCAAAATGGCCACCATGGTCACCACCCATCTGGAAAAGTTTTCCCCCTCTCATATACTAATGTGCCACAAACAGGAAGTTGATATCACCAACCATTTAATTTAGGTGTATCCATATAAATGGCCCACCCTTTATTTTTACATTTGCTAATGTGATAAAGCAAGCAAGCCCTTGTAGGACCTTTTTTGTTTGTGTGGGGTTGAAATTCAGCTATCTGCAGATCTTGTCAGTGCAAAACAAAAAAAACTTTTTTTTTATTTGCTAATATGATAGTGCTAGCTGTGTTAGCCCAGTTTGTCATTTTTTTGGTGGATTACCTTCAGCTTTATGCACAGTAAAACAAATATTTTTTTTCTGTTGCTAGCCACAGTCCACCAAAGTTTTTTTGTGTGGCAAACGTGATACAATCTGCTAAAAGCCACCTACTATCTTACTGGTAGTGAACCTCAGCTGTTTTCAAAGCAAAAAAAAAAATTTTTTTGTCTTGATAGGCAGAGTCCACAAACCATTTTTTTGTTTGGCAAATGTCATGGACTCTGCTATATGTCAGCTACTACGTTAGTGGCAGTGAACTTAAGCTGTTTTCAGAGTAAAAAAAAAGATTATTTTCTGTTGCTAGCCACAGTCCACCAAAGACTTTTTTGTGTCGCAGACGTGTTACACTCTGCTATAAGCCACCTAATGCTTTTAGTGGCGGTGAAATTCAACTGTTTTGAGAGTAAAAAAATTGATTTTTTCTGTTGCTAGCCACAGTCCACCAAAGATTTTTTTGTGTGGAAAACATCATACACTCTGCTATACATCAGCTACTACGTTAGTGGCAGTGAACTTCAGCTATTTTCAAAGTAAAAAAATTTATCTTTTCTGTTGCTAGTCGGAGTCCACAAAAGATCTTTTGGTGTCACAAACGTGATACACTTTGAAGCCACATACTATTTTAGTGGAGGTGAAATTCAGCTGTATGCAGAGCTTATGCAGAGTAAATAAATCTATTTTTTACTGTGACTAACGTGATACATCAGGCTAGATCTGAGTTTGAAATATCCTGGAGCACATATTCTATGTTATACAGGCCTCATCCACAGTCAAAAAATACTTTCTTTGATTCCTAACATTATACAGCAGGGGATATCTCAGTTTGAATTAGTTTGGAGAATATCTCGTATGTTATACAGGCCTCATCCACGCTAAAAAATACTCTCGAGGGGAGTTGGCTATACCAGAAAAACTATTAGTGAAGGTGTTAGTGAAGGCAAGGAACAAATGGAAGAGGAAGAGGTGATGGGTGAGCAACAGTCAGAACATGAAAAGGATAATCATCCCCTCTCTGTTCGTGTTTGGCAGGTGGGTACAGAGGAAACATGCATCAGAATTACCCAGCCACCAACACAGCATGGGTATGAATCTCAGGAAAGAGGCCGACATATGAGTGCATTCTTGCTGCACTATCTGCAACATAATCCCCGTATAGTTATGATTCAAAATAGTGCAAATGACTTGGTTGCCACTCTGTTAGATCCACGTTATGAGAGTAAATTTTGCCAGATTCTTCCCGCCCTGGAAAGGGACCCGCAAACGCTGGAGTATCGAAACACGCTTTTACACAACCTTAAGATAGGTTTTCCCCAAGCCAGCAGTGAGGCACACAGAGCTCATCGCAGCTCTACACTTCCAACGTCCAGCACGTCAATTCGTCATCACCAAAATATTAGCAGCAGCTAAGTGGCAGAAGCACTTTCTGTGAGTCCTTTCACAGATTTTTTAGACCAGCTCATGCTCCTGCCCAACAGAGTACAAGTCTGACACGTGATGAACGACTGGAGAGGATGGTGCACTCCTGATTGAGTCTCCATCTGCTTGGTTGGCTGTAGTGGAAGAGGATTTGGTTCCTAATTCTACAATTTCTACTATAGTGAAATGAATGCCACTTTGCTGGTGTCTGCCACTAATTTTTGGAAATGTGGAGAATCCTGATTGGGTCTCCATCTATTGGGCTTGGCTGTAGTAGAAGAAGCTTCTATCTCCATTAACCTACTTAAACTCTGGTGAAATTCATGCCACTTTGCTGGTGTCTGCCACTAATTTTTGGAAATGTGGGGAATTCTGATTGGGTCTCCATCTATTTTGTTGGCTGTAGTGGAAGCGGTGTCGGTCCCCATTATACTACTTAAACTCTAGTGAAATTCATGCCACTTTGGAGGTTTTAGGCCCTTATTTTTTTAAATGTGAACACTGCTGATTGTGTCTCCATATATTGGGTTGGCTGAAGTGGAAGAGGTTTCGGTCTCTATTAAACTACTTCTTCTCTGGTGAAATTGATGCCACTTTGGTGGTGTCTGCCACTAATTTTTGGAAATGTGGGGAATCTTGATTGGGTCTTCATCTATTGGGTTTGGCTGTAGTGGAAGAGGTTTCTGTCTCCATTAAACTACTTCTACTCTGGTGAAATTGATGCCACTTTGGTGCGTTTAGGCCCTAATTTAGGGAAATGTGGAGAACCCTGATTGGGTCTCTCCATCTATTGGGTTGTCTGTAGTGAAAGAGGTGTCGTTCCAAATTCTACAATTTCTACTGTAGTGAAACTGATGCCACTTTGCTGGTGTCTGCCACTAATCTTTGAAAATGGGGGAAATCCTGATAAGGTCTCCATCTACTGGGTTGGCTGTAGGGGAAGAGGTGTCGTTCCTAATTGTACAATTTCTACTGTACTGAAATTGATGCCACTTTGTTGGTATCTGCCACAAATTTTTGGAAAAGTTGGGAATCCTGATTGGGTCTCCATCTATTTGGTTTGGCTGTAGTGGAAGAGGTTTCTGTCTCCATTAAACTACTTCTACTCTGGTGAAATTCATGCCACTTTGGTGGTGTTAGGCCCTAATTTAGGGAAATGTAAACACTTCTGATTGAGTCTCCATATACTGGGTTGGCTTTAGGGGAAGATGTGTCATTCCTAATTCTACAATTTCTATTGTAATGAAGTTGATGCCTTTTTGCTGGTGTCTGCCACTAATTTTTGGAAATGTGGGGAATCCTGATAGGGTCACCATATACTAGGTTTGCTTTAGGGGAAGAGGTGTCGTTCCTAATTCTACAATTTGTTCTGTACTGAAATTGATGCCACTTTGGTGGGTTTAGGCCCTAATTTTTTGAAATGTGGAGAACCCTGATTGTGTCTCTCAATCTATTGGGTTGTCTGTAGTGAAAGAGGTGCCGTTCCAAATTCTTCAATTTCTACTGTAGTGAAATTGATGCCACTTTGCTGGTGTCTGCCACTAATTTTTGGAAATGTGGAGAATCCTGATTGTGTCTCCATCTATTGGGTTTGGTTGTAGTGGAAGAGGTTTCTTTCGCCATTAAACTAATTCTCCTCTGGTGAAATTTATGCCTTTTGGCTGGTGTCTGCCACTAATTTTTGGAAATGTGGAGAATCCTGATTGGATCTCCATCTATTGGGTTTGGCTGTAGTGGAAGAGGTTTCTATCGCCATTAAACTACTTCTACTCTGGTGAAATTGATGCCACTTTGCTGGTGTCTGCCACTAATTTTTGGTAATGTGAGGAATCCTGATTGGGTCTCCATTAGTGTTGAGCAAGCACTAAAATGCTTGGGTGCTTGAAGCTCGGGCCGAGCTCACCATGATACTCGGGTGCTCGACCCGAGCAACGAGCCCAATGTTAGTCTATTGGAGACCCCAGCCTTTTTGCGGCGGCACCCCAAGCAGTCTGTAGAAAGCCTAAAAAGTGCCCAAAACGATAGTGACAGTGCTCAAATGACATGGGGACAGCATGGGGATTGCCACAGGAAGCATTTCTGACCCCCAGGTCACTGCTGTCAACAACATGGACAGAGGTATTAAGCCACTTTTACGGGCTCACAATAAAACGTTCAAAAACGAAACAGAAACTGCTTTCCTGTGAAATATGTTAAGGAACTTCCTTTCCAGGGTAAAGACTTGTGTATAAGGTAAAATAAATAACCAAAAACAAAAATACTCCTCCACACCTTGGGCTATGTTCACAAGTAGCATTTTTTTATGCATTTTTGCACTTTTGTATTGCTTTCAACCGTGACAAATGCATTCACCGGGAAATGTCATTTTAACATTTTACAACCTTATCTGCCCATGTGCTGTGTGACACATGCATACAGTGCTGAAAAGACATGGGAACAGCATGGGGAAGACCCCTGGAAGCATCTCTGATACCCTGGTCACTGCCTAAAAGTGTGCCCATCAGAAGTGATCCTTTCCGCATCAGAAGATGCAGACTTGCAACTATCCCCGTGCAAGTCCTTGTCCCAGGGCAGTGTTCAATTGTACCTCCCCCATTCCTTGCAATGCATGCGCAAGTATGCAGCCTGCCACCCACCCACCCCCAGGCTGCAATACCATACAGCTTGCTTGCACTTGAAATTGGACCTTTTAGGCATGTGGAGGCGGAATCTGGTCACCACGTCATGGCAGCATCGGCGGCCTGGTATCCATACTCAGTCCCCAGCCGCCCGGCGGCCGGGTGTCCACGCTTGGTCCCCAGCCGTCAGGGGGCGGCCGGGTGTCCACGCTTGGTCCCCAGCCGTCAGGGGGCGGCCGGGTGTCCATACTCGGTCCCCAGCCGCCCTGCGGCCGGGTGCCCACACACGGTCCCCAGCCGCCAGGGGGCGGCCGGGTGTCCATAAACGGTACCCAGTCGCCCCTATTTGAAAGACAGCCTAACCACAAACACATGGACAAGTGAATGTGGCCAGGGATGGTCCATTTGACTGACACCATCACACTGGGTTAATATTGTGGAAGCCGGGACACAGTTGGACACTGGGATGCAACACGTCCTCCAGACATAGAGGATTGCGGGTCCTGGGTCAATCAGGCTTCAACACAAAGTTCAGAAGGTAGACAGCAGCAGTGGTCGGCCTCCTACACAACGAATAAATTATTCATGATCATGAGGCCATCCATCTCCTTAGCTTTCTGTTCCTTGGAATGCAAGTGAATGTATGTAGTAGCGGCTAGGCCTGAGGTGGTCAGCGTTTTGGCGCATATCCTACTTCATCCGAGGATTGCTGGATGTTTTCCTGCTACTATCCCAGTTTTATGACTCCCGTTAAAACAAAGCTTCAGGAGATGAATGATGGATGAGGTGGTGGCAAAGGTGAAAGTGCAGGAGGAACAGGGACCATTCACATCAATATCAGGCCAGTCAACCACACATGTCTTGTAGGATATGTTTCTGTACCAAAAGGAGCGGTTCAGCTACACAGTTATAGGGCATACAGTGAGTGCAATGCCTACCAAAAATTTCGAGGCAGTCCAATGAACCTTGGAAGTGACATGGAGGTCAGAGGGACTTAACTAAACCGTTTTTTCCATTTATAGCAACTGGGTCTCCTGTACACTGTTGGCCTAAGCAGTGAATGGAAGCCTTTCCAAAAATTATGAGGAACTGCAATGCCCCTTGAAACAGATGTGGATTACAGCATACTAAAAACCTTCTACCCATAATTGGGGAGTGGGTCTCCCTTAGTGTTCGCCTATGCATTGAAAAGCAAAAGCTAACTAAAATTAGCAATGCCCGTTGGAAGAGTCGTGGAGGTTAGAGGTAATTAAAGACAAAATTTCAATGCCCCTTGGAAAAGCTGTGGAGTTCAGAGTGGTTTAACAAGACAGTTTTAAGGCGCCTTGGAAAAGTGGTGGAGGTCACAGTAGCTTAACAAAACAGTTTTAATGACCCTTGGAAGAGTGGTGGAGGTCACAGTTGCTTAACAAGACGGTTTTAATGCATCTTGGAAGAGACATGGAGGTCACAGTAGCTTAACAAGACAGTTTTAATGACCCTTGGAATAGACGTGGAGGTCACAGTAGCTTAACAAGACGGTTTCAATGCCCCTTGGAAGAGATGTGGAGGTCACAGTAGCATAACAAAACAGTTTTAATGCGCCTTGGAAGAGACGTGGAGGTCACAGTAGCTTAACAAGACGGTTTTAATGCCCCTTGGAAGAGACGTGGAGGTCACAGTAGCTTAACAAGATGGTTTTAATGCCCCTTGGAAGAGACGTGGAGGTCACAGTAGCTTAACAAGACTGTTTTAATGCCCCTTGGAAGAGACGTGGAGGTCATAGTAGCTTAACAAGACGGTTTTAATGCCCCTTGGAAGAGACGTGGAGGTCACAGTAGCTTAACAAAACAGTTTTAATGCCCCTTGGAAGAGTGGTGGAGGTCACAGTAGCTTAACAAGTCTGTTTTAATGCCCCTTGGAAGAGACGTGGAGGTCACAGTAGCTTAACAAGACAGTTTTAATGCCCCTTGGAAGAGACGTGGTGGTCACAGTAGCTAAACAAGTCAGTTTTAATGCCCCTTGGAAGAGACGCGGAGGTCACAGTAGCTTAACAAGACGGTTTTAATGCCCCTTGGAAGAGACGTGGTGGTCACAGTAGCTTAACAAGATGGATTTAATGCCCCTTGGAAGAGACATGGAGTTCAGAGTAGCTTAACAAGACGGTTTTCATGCCCCTTACAAGAACCATGCAGTACAGCATATTAAAAACATTATTCCCATTATTGGGGAGTGGGTCTCCCATAGTCTTTGCCTATGCCTTCCAAGCAAAAGCTGCCAAAAATTAGGACGGAGGAACTTGCAATGCTGGAAACATGGACCACGGTCACCCTGGTGGTATATTGGTGGTGGAGTCTGAGGATAAGGGGAAGAGTAAAATACAGCCGAAATGAGGAAGCGTATACCCATGTGTGGGTGTGAAGCGGTGCATGGGAATACACCTCCAGAAATAACACAGTGGATTTGACTTTGTTACTCTGCTGTCAATTGGTGGTGATGAGAAGTCTTGCCCAATCCAGCCCTTGTTCATTTAGCTAAGGATCAGCTTGTCAGCATTGTCAGTTGACAGGCGAGTGCGCTTATCAGTTATAATTCCCCCAGCGGCACCAAAAATACACTCTGATAACACGCTAGCGGCAGGGAGGCCAGGATCTCCAAGGCATACAAAGCAAGTTCATTCCAAGTGTCCAGCTTGGATACCCAATAATTGAAAGTCACAGAGAAATCACGGAGGACGCTGGTACGGTCGGCAAGGTACTCCCTCACCATCTTTTGAAACTTTCCACTCCTTGTGAGAGTACCCCGCGCCTCAGGGCCTGTAAGCTGAGCGGGTCTCAGAAATCTGTCCCAGAATGTTGACAGTGTTCCCCTGCCTCTGCTGGATTGGAGTTGCGTCTCTCTCACCTGTACACCTTGGTTGGTCAATGAACTGTGACCTCTGCCGCTAGCGTGTTCAGATGGGTATTTTTTTAACAGTTCTGCAGCAAGGGCCTTCTGGTATTGCCCCATTTTTGTAGACCTCTCCACCTCAGGAATAAGAGAGTGAAAGTTCTCCTTGTAGCAGGGGTCTAAAAGTGTCACCAGCCTGTAATGACTGTCACCCAACATTTTGACAAAGCGAGGGTAACGGTTAAGGCCGCGTAACATAAAGTCAGCCATGCATGCCAGACTGGTAACGGGCAAGACTTCCGTGTCCTCACCAAGAAGACAACTGACCATGCTCTCCTCCTCCTCCTTCTCCCCCCTGTCCTCAGGCCACCCACGCTGAACCGACGGTATGACAGTTGTACAGGTACTACCGTCTACAGCGCATGATAGCAGCTCCTGTTCTTCCTCCTCCACCCTCTCCCTCATTGTACCCCAATGCACGTTGGGATGAGATGAAGCTGGGCTGTGTGTAATCGCCCATTACGGCATCATGATCCATCTCATCATACTCTCGCTGCCATGCCTCCTCTTTAATTCTCTGCAGAGAGCATTGCAAAAGACAGACAAGTGGGATGCTGATGCTAATGATGGCGTCATCGCCACTCACCATCTGGGTGGACTCCTCAAAGTTTGTCAGGATGGTACATATGTCAGACATCCAGTTCTACTCCTGAGGTCTTATGTGTGAAGTCTGACCTGAATATCAATGGCCTTGTTGCAGCTGGTACTCCACAACTGCTCTCTCCTGCTCACAAATCCTTTGCAACATGTGGAAGTTAGAGTTCCAACGTGTGGGGACATCACACACCAGTCAGTGTACAGGAAGCTGCAAACGCTGCTGCAGCACAGCAAGTGCGGCGGAAGCTGTAGCCGACTTCCGAAAATGAGCTGACAGGCGGCATACTTTGACGAGCAGATCTGGCAACTCGGGGTACAATTTAAGAAACCGCTGAACCACGAGGTTAAGCACATGAGCCAGGCATGGTACGTGTGTGATCTCGCCTCGCCTCAGAGCCGCCACCAGGTTACGGCCATTGTCACACACGACCATGCCTGGATGTAGGTTCAGCGGTCTCAGCCACAGATCTGCCTGCTCTTTCACAGCTGTCCACAACTCACAAGCAGTGTGAGGTTTATCACCTAAGCTTATGAGTTTCAGCACAGCCTGTTGCCGCTTGGCTGAGGCAGTACTGCAATGCTTCCAGATTGTAACTGATGTGGTGATATCAGAGATGGAGGCTGAACATGAGGAGGAGGAGGAGGATGATGTGCAGGAGCTGTACACTGTGGGGGCAACTCGGACTGACATAGGGCCCGCAATCCTCGGTGTGGGGAGGATGTGTTCCGTCCCAAGGTCCGACTGGGTCCCGGCTTCCACTATGTTTACCCAGTGTGCCGTCAGGGAGATGTACCGTCCCTGGCCACAAGCACTTGTCCACGTGTCCGTTGTCAGGTGGACTCTCCCGGTAACTGCGCTGTTGAGGGCACGGCAGATGTTTTGGAACACGTGCTTGTGTAGTGCAGGGATGGCACACCGTGCAAAATAGTGTCGGCTGGGGACCCAGTCCCGAGGGACGGCCACCGCCATAAGGTTGTGGAAGGATTCCGTGTCCACCAGCCTAAAAGGCAGCATTTCCAACACAAGCAGTCGTGAAATGTGCAAATTTAGGACTGTGGCCTGTGGGTCATTGGCTGAGAATTTGCGCTTTCATTCAAAGCTCTGGGATATGGACAATTGAATGCTGCGGTGGGACATGGACGTGCACTTTAATGCTGTTTCTTGAGAAGCTGCCATAAGAAGTGAAGACTGAGAGGAGGGGGCATCTTTGCATGCAATATGGACAGGGGATTGCCTTGCACGCACAACAGGGGGTTCTCTTACATGCACAACAGTGGAAGAAGCAGTGGTGACACCCGCTGACACTGGTCGTGGACCCTGGGGTTCGCCCCACAAAGTCGGGTGCTTTGCTGCCATGTGCCTGATCATGCTGGTGGTGGTCAGGCTGGTAGTTTTCTCACCCCTGCTGATGCTGACCTGGCAGGTGGTACAAATGGCCTTTTTGGAGTTATCAGCAGAGTCTTTAAAAAAAATTCCTGACTCTGGAAGACCTACCAGTTGTACTGGCAACGTCCCTCGTGTTGGTGTTACGGGGAACTGTTGCCCGCCTTCTGTCTGCGGCCACCACACTGCTTCTCCCTGCCTGTTGGGGTACTCTGTCTCCCTCCCCCTGTGTGCTGCTAGCCTTGCTCTGTGTGTCCTCCTGCCACATTGGGTCAGTTACTAGATCATCCACCACCTCCTCCTCTTCCACATGCACACCACGATCCTCCTCCTCACTTCGTGGCAGTTGTGTCTCGTCATCGTCCACTTCTTGTGTCAAATTGCCAGCGTCGACTTCCTCTGGCTGTGGCTGTTCAAATATTTGGGCATCGCTACATGGGATCTCCTCTTCCGCCACTTCAAGCGGAGCAGGCGAGGGGCACAAATATGTTTATGGACCAGTGAACAGCTCTTCAGAGTGTCCAACTGTGGGATCAGTTGCTGTCTGACGATACTCAGCGTGGTGGGAGGAAGGAGCATCAGGGTGAGGAGGAGTTTGCGTTCGAGACCCACGGCTACTAAAACTTGACCGTGTGGAAGACAGACCAGAGGTGGTGGTGCCCAGGTAACTGGAAGTATTATCTGCTATCCAATTAATAACCTGTTCACATTGATCAGTTCGCAATACTGGTGTTGTAGTGTGCTTCCCTAGTAATTCGGTCAAGAATTGGGAGCGAGAAGATGTGGCTGTTGGTTGTGGCACATTTTCACCTTGGCCACGGCCCCGTCCTCTACACGCACCATCACCAGAACGTCCAGTTCCACATCCCTTGCCAAGCGCCTTGCCTATTTTAAATTAAGTAAAATAGCTTACACTCGCACTATCAATGGAAAAAGGGTAATAAAAAAAAGATTAGAACCATGGAAGAGGAAAACCACAGTTCAATTTCTCTGGCCTACACCAGAATCTTTTAAACAGATATATTTGTGTCTGAACAGTCAAGGAGACACTATTACTGTTTTTTTTTTACGGAAAAACAGCCAAAAGCTGGTTAATACAGAGATTTGAACCGTGGAACTGCAAAACCACAGTTCTAGTTATCTGGCCTACACCAGAATCTTTTAAACAGATATATTTGTGTCTGAACAGTCATGGAGACACTATTACTGTTTTTTTTTTACGGAAAAAAAGGCCAAAAGCAGGATAATACAGAGATTTGAACCGTGGAACTGCAAAACCACAGTTCTAGTTATTTGGCCTACACTAGAATCTTTTAAACAGATATATTTGTGTCTGAACAGTCATGGAGACACTATTACTGTGTTATTTTACGGAAAAAAGGCCAAAAGCTGGATAATACAGAGATTTGAACCGTGGAACTGCAAAACCACAGTTCTAGCTATCTGGCCTACACCATAATCTTTTAAACAGTTATATTTGTGTCTGAACAGTCAGCGAGACACTATTACTGTTTTTTTTTACGGAAAAAAGGCCAAAAGCAGGATAATACAGAGATTTGAACCGTGGAACTGCAAAACCACAGTTCTATTTCTCTGGCCTATACCAGAATCTTTTAAACAGATATATTTGTGCCTGAACAATCAGCGAAACACTATTACTGTTTTTCTTTTTGGAAAAAAGGCCAAAAGCAGGATAATACTGATATTTGAACCGTGGAACTGCAAAACCACAGTTCTAGTTATCTGGCCTACACCAGAATCTTTTAAACAGATATATTTGTGTCTGAACAGTCAGAGAGACACTATTACTGTTTTTTTTTACGGAAAAATGGCCAAAAGCTGGATAATACAGAGATTTGAACCATGGAACTGCAAAACCAAAGTTCTAGTTATCTAGCCCACACCAGACTCTTTTAAACAGATATATTTGTGTCTGAACAGTCAGGGAGACACCATTACTGTTTTTTTTTACGGAAAAAAGGCCAAAAGCTGGATAATACAGAGATTTGAACCATGGATCTTCAGAACCACAGTTATAGTTATCTGGCCTACATCAGAATCTTTTAAACAGATATATTTGGGTCTGAGCATTCAGGGAGACACTATTACTGTTTTTTTTAATGGAAAAAATGCCAATAGCAGGATAATACAGAGATTTGAACCGTGGAACTGCAAAACCACCGTACTAGTTATCTGGCCTACACCAGAATCTTTTAAACAGATATAATTGTGTCTGAACAGTCAGCGAGACACTATTACTGTTTTTTTTTTACGGAAAAAAGGCCAAAAGCAGGATAATACAGAGATTTGAACTGTGGAACTGCAAATCCACAGTTATAGTTATCTGGCCTACACCAGAATCTTTTAAACAGATATATTTGTGTCTGAACAATCAGCGATACACTATTACTGTTTTTTTTTACGGAAAAAAGGCCGAAAGCAGGATAATACAGAGATTTGAACCATGGAACTGCAAAACCACAGTTATAGTTATCTGGCCTACACCAGAATCTTTTAAACAGATATATTTGTGTCTGAACAATCAGCGATACACTATTACTGTTTTTTTTTACTGAAAAAAAGGCCAAAAGCAGGATAATACAGAGATTTGAACCGTGGAACTGCAAAACCACAGTTCTAGTTATCTGGCCTACACCAGAATCTTTCAGACAGATATATTGGTGTCTGAACAGTCAGCGAGACACTATTACTGTTTTTTTTTACGGAAAAACGGCCAAAATCTAGATAATACAGAGATTTGAACCGTGGAACTACAAAACCAAAGTTCTAGTTATCTTGCCTACACCAGACTCTTTTAAACAGATATATTGGTGTCTGAACAGTCACAGACACACTCAATTTTTTTTTTGGGGGGGGGGTGAAAAAATGCAAAAAGGTTAATAAGACCCTTATTTGTACAGTCTTACTGAGGGAAAAAAATACAGGATTTAGATGAAAAAAAAAAGGATTTTTCCTGGCCCCTGAGAGCGGGAGATAAGTCTCGCAATTTGACGAGCAGGAGCACACAGGACTGTAAAGCAGTGTTTGTTGGTATAACCACCGTGTCTCCTGTACAGCCTGCCTGCCTGCCTGATATCTGGGATGGATATTAGTCCTGAGAAGGACTGTTCGTTTGATTTGGCAGGCTTTAGAGACCCTACACTACCTATTTCGCACTATATATCTCTCCCTAGCTCAGCAGCACTGACCCTACACTGTCTGATCCCGACTGTGTCCAAGATGGCGGCGCCCAGTTTTAAATACTCGAGGTGACGCTGTGCGGCCAGCCAATCACTGTAATGCCCACAAACTACATGGCTGCGGCATTACAGTTACTGGCTGGCAATCCCTGCATGTTCATTGGCTCTGTAAAGAGTGCCAAACGTGCAGGGCGGAGACTGGAGCTCCCGCCCGAGTAACCCGGAAATGCTCGGTGCTCGCCGAACATCCCGAGTAGTGAGATGCTCGGGCGAGTACCGAGCAGTGTCGAGCATGCTCGCTCAAAACTAGTCTCCATCTATTGGGTTGGCTGTAGTGGAAGTGGTGTCGGTCCCCATTTTACTGCTTAAACTCTAGTGAAATTCATGCCACTTTGGAGGTTATAGGCCCTCATTTTTTTAAATGTGAACACTCCTAATTGTGTCTCCATCTATTGGGTTGGCTGTAGTGGAAGAGGTTTCGGTCTCCATTAAACTACTTCTTCTCTGGTGAAATTGATGCCTCTTTGGAGGTTAGGCCCTAATTTAGGGAAATGTTAACACTTCGGATTGAGTCTCCATCTACTGGGTTGGCTTTAGGGGAAGACGTGTTGCTACTAATTCTACAATTTCTACTATAGTGAAATTAATGAGACATGGGGAGTGCATACAAAATCCTTGCAGATGTTGTCCTTGGTGGGATTTGACCCCAGAATCCCAGCGCTGCAAGGCTTCAGTGTTATCCACTGAGCCACTCTGCTGCCGTTCACCCTGATATCTAACAGGCTGGAGAAACTTGCACCTACTGCCACTCTGTATCTTCAGCTCCTTTGTGAGAAACTAATGTATTTGGGCAGCCACTCAGTCTACCAAATAAAATTCCTGAGAAGGAAATTGGGGGTGGCTTTACTACTGAAGGCAGTGCTAATACCAGGCTGGTAGGAGTCAAGCAGATTCCACAGAAAAGTACCAGCAGTAATGTTCTGGGACCCATGCTTGTGGGAAGCGGGGACGACACCAGGAGAAATAGTAGCGGCTGGGGACCGAGTTTGGAACCCGGCCACCACCATGAGGTTATGAAAAGCTTCTGCCTCCACAAGCCTAAAAGGCAACATTTCAAGTGCAAGCAGCTATCCAGAAATGTGGCAGTTTAGTATTGTGGCCTGTGGGTGGGTGGCTGGCTGCATACTTGCACTTGCATTCAAAGTAACAAAAACTAAGGAGATTTATGGCCTCATCATCACAACCTGAAAGGTTTGCGCTATGAACTCTCCTGATGGAGAAGCCAGGGCCGACCGGAGGATTCTCCAGTCCTCTGGTGGGCCCGTCCAACCATGCCGAGAAGCAGCCCTGGCTAAGAACAGTGTGTGGACACTCTATGGCTGCTTTTTTACTGTGGACTGTCTCCAGTAATCCATAAGACTGCAATCTATAAGATCCCTTTACTGGCTCCCAATTGCCCAGCGTATCCAGTTCAAACTACTAACATTGACGTACAAAGCCATCCATAACCTATCTTCTCCGTACATCTCTGAACCAATCTCCCGATATATTCCCTTCCGTAATCTCCGGTCCTCCCAAGACCTCCTTCTTTCCACAGTTATTTGTTCCTCACACAATCACCTCCAATACTTCTACCAAATGTCCCCCATCCTCTGGAATTCTGTGCCTCATCACGTCTGATTAGCCACCCCATTCGGATCCTTCAGACACAACCTGAAAACCCATCTCTTCAAGACACTCTAGAGCCTGCCATTGCCTCGCTGCCACCTCACCTCAACACCACCGGAGCTAATGCAACTCCGCGATCTACTGTCTCCTTCCCCACCATCCTGTAGAATGTAAGGCCGCAAGTGCAGAGTTTTAAGATGCAATATGGCACCTTGACAAAGCCCAGTTATGTTCTTCCTCTGATATCTAACAATAACAAACAGGTCATGATGGAGAAACTTGCACCTACTGCCACTCAGTATATTAAGCTCCTTTGTGAGAAATGAATGGTTGCTCAGCCAGTCTACCAAATAAAATTCCTGAGGTACGGAAGTTGTGGATGTCTTTGCTTCTGGTGTTGTGTGCTAATACCAAACCGTGGCGTGCGATTCACTGGATAGTCCTGGCTGGTTGGAGACAAGCTCATTCCCATAGAAAAGTACCAGCAAGCTAAGGAGATGGCGGCCTCTATCGTCATGAAGGAGTTTGCTCGTTGTCTAGTAGTCTGGCTTTTATACTAAAGATCCTGCTCATTTTTAAAGTTTTAAGTGAGCATGCAGACATCGTGGTTTCTGCAGCAGCGCATCCAGGCCGGAATAATGGCAGAGAAATTGCTGTACCATCAGGTTGAGGATGCGAACCATGCAAGGCACGTGTATGAGGTTGCCCCAGCGTAAGGCCTCCGCCGGGTTTGCATCATTATTGCACATGGCCTTCCCTTGCTCCCCTGACTGCGATCTCCAAGGCATATTAATTTTAACACTGCCTGATTGCGGTGAGACCTGGCTGCACAGTACAGAGTTGGGTGGGATTCTCTCTGCACTGTTGGAAAGTGTGTCTCAGTGAGGCAAAGGCAGAGGTTGAGGGCGCAGGTGGAGGCCCTAGAGGAGGTGGAGGATGCAGAACCATTGGAGGAAATGTTAGATACAGAGGTTTGTCCAGCAAGCCTTGGGGATTCCAACACTTGCTGTCTAGTGAGACCTTGGTGTCTAGTGGTTTAGTTCTCCATCCCCTGGTGTGTAGTGGTTTAGTTCTCCAACCCTAGCTGTTTAGTAGGTTAGTTCTCCAACCCCTGTTGTCTTATTTGTTTAGTTTTCCAACCCCTGTTTTCTATTAGTTTAGTTCTCCATGTTCTGGTCTGTATTTTTTTCATTCTCCAAACTTAGCTGTTTAGTAGTTTAGTTCTCCTACTCCTGCTGTATATTAGTTTAGTTCTCCATGTTCTGGTGTGTAATTATTTCTTTCTCCAACCCATCCATGCCCATCCCCAGGGGTTAACGTCTGGTGACAAGGGTTTAGATTCTTCTTGGACCCTACTTCGTCCGGGCCCAGATCAACTGAAAAAAATGTTGGGCTTTGAAAACAAGGGTAATTGGGGTGCCACCTCTGATGATTTTACTTTGTATGATGTTAAGGTGGACGAAGAGAAGCAGAGGCCACTTAATGCAGTGCTTGTCATCTACTGGAGCACATGTTCTTCCTGCCCCTCATCTATAAGGCGTGCCACTGTGAGACTGCCAAAGAAAGGGAGAGGAGACCAGTAACAGATGTTTTCAAAATGCTGCACAATTGCTCACTGCAGCAAAACAAACCTACTTCCCATCCCTCATATCATAGTGTCTCACAACCCTAAGCAGTTATTCAGTACTTTCAAGTCTCTCCTCTGTCCACCAGCACCCCCTGCCTCTCCTCTCCTCTCACTCAGCTGAAGACTTAGCCTCATTCTTCAAGCAGAATACTGACAACATAGGGCAAAGCTTTTGCTTAAAGTCCCAACAGCCCCTTCTCAGAACGACTCAACTCTCCTTCTACAAAACCAGCTTCTCCGCCATCACGGAAGATCATCTTTACTCTCCAAATCACATCTCACCACCTGTGAACTTGACCCTAATACCATCCCACCTTATTCCAAACCATATCACAGTCTTCATCCCAAGCCTAACCCGCCTCTTCTACCTGTCACTAACAACTGGCATCTTCCCATCATGATTCAAACATACCTCGATCACACCATCCTCCAAAAGCCCTCCCTTGACCTATCCTATGTTTAGCTATTGCCCCATCTCACTTCTCCCTTATGCCTCCAAACTATGTCTATTTTGAATTGTCCTCCCACCTTTCCTCCTACTCCCTCTTTGACTGCTTACAATCAGACTTCCGACCTCATCATTCCACTGAAACTGCACGGACTAAAGTCACTAATAACCTACTAACTGCCTAATCCAAGCAAGACTACTCTGTCTTCCTCCTCCTAAACCTGTCATCTGCCTTCGACACAGTAGACCATACGCTCTTACTACAGACTCTCATCTCTCGGCATCACAGACTTGGCCCTGTCTTGGATCTTTTCATACCTAACCGACAGGACATTCAGTGTCTCCTACTCACACACCACTTCCTCAACTCACCCCTTATGTGTCGGTGTCCCCTAAGGTTCAGTTGTAGGACCCTACACCTTCGGTCTGGGACAGCTCATGGTCTCACGGCTTTCAGTATCACCTCTATGCTGATCACACGGATCTACCTCTATGGACCTGATATCACCTCCTTACTAACCAGAATCCCACAATGTGTGACCTGTATTTCATCTTTCTTCTCTGCTAGATTTGTAAAAATTAACATAGATAAAACAGAATGCATCATCTTTCCACTCTACAGTTTTACAGTCTTTTATTTTACTACCTGTGGGTTTGAGGGTTAACTACATTGCGCTTAAATCCTGAGGTGTAGCTATACTCACAAGGGGTTAATTACGGGTGAGGGGTCACAATTAAGGGTTTATAAGTGGCAGCTGGTTGGGGCTTCCAGTCCTTTGGAAGTGCATTGAGCTGTAGGTTGGATTGCACTAATGGGAAAAGAAAAAAAAAACTCTTTGTGAGTGTGAACGAGCTGAGTGTGACCGGAGCGTAGGTGCAAACAGAAGCAAGTGTATGACTTGTGATTCAGTGACTTTGGATTCAGGGCGTTAGGAAGGGAGGAATTTGGACTGAATTGCTGTCTGTATTTTATTAATTCTTTATATTTCTTTTTACTTAACATTTCTGTCTAGTGCAATCCTCATTAGGAAATGAGATCCATTATTGACAATGCTATCCAGTGTACATCTTGCCACATGTATGCAATCCTTGAACAGCCGGTCGGGGGTGCATACTGCTGTGCAAGATGTGTGCACGTTGTGCGTTTGGAAGCCCAGTTACTGGATCTAAATGAGCAGCAACACTAAGATCAATAGACAATATGGAAAGGAGTCTGCTGCTCACTGAGCAGCTGCTCACTGGGGTAGAAGTGGGGGAGGGTGGTAGTATGGAGCTGCAGGACAGTGTGGCAGCCAGCTGGATGACAGTTAGAAGGGGGGTAGAGGGAAGAGTACTGGGGATGCTAATCCTGATCTGGCACACCCCAATAAGTTTGCAAAGTTGGCAGATGAGGGGGGTGTCAGTACAGGGGTAGCACTGCTGCAGTAAGGCATGTCCTCTGAAAGCTGGAGGAGTGTCAGCTCCAGTAAGGGGGGAAATAGGAGAGCAGGGCAGGTCAGGCAGGTGCTGGTAGTAGGGGACTCAATTATTAGGAGAACAGATAGAGCAATCTGTCACAAATACAGGGATCGTCGAACAGTGTGCTGCCTACCTGGCACTCGAGTCCGGTTCTCATCACTGATCGGGTTGACAGATTACTGGGAGGGTCTGGTGAAGACCCAGTGGTGTACATTGGCACAAATGACAAAGTTAGAGGTAGGTGGAAGGTTCTTAAAGATGATTTCAGGGAATTTGGCTGCAAGCTGAAAGCAAGGACCTCCAATATAGTATTCTCTGAAATACTGCCTGTACCACATGCCACGCCAGAGAGGCAACGGTAGATTAGGTAGATAAATAAGTGGCTCAGGAATTGGTGTAGGAAGGAGGGGTTTGGGTTCATGGAGAACTGGGCCATCTTCTCAATTGGCTACTGGTTTTACACTAGGGATGGGCTGCACCTCAATGGGGAGGGTGCAGCTGTGCTGGGGGAGAAAATGGCTAGAAGGTTGGAGGAGTGTTTAAACTAGGGATTGGGGGGGAGGGTATTAATTTTATAGGTGGGGAAGATAGTGCTAAAGTGATAAATTACTGATAGGGGTTTGTTATAATTCTCCAATAATAATGGAAGCAGCGGAGAATATCCTCATAAAGCAAATAGATGAAGCCGCAACTCAAGGAGAAGTCATTATTATGGGGGACTTTAACTACCCTGAAATACATTGGGAAACAGAAACCTGTAGTTCCAGCAAAGGTAATAGGTTTTTGACAACTATGAGAGACAATTACCTTTCATAACTGGTTCAGGACCCAACAAGAAGGGGGGCACTGCTAGACCTAATATTAACCAACAGGCCAGACCAAATATCAAATATACGAGTTCGGGGTCATTTGGGTAATAATGATCACAAAATAATAAGCTTTCATGTATCCTTTAATAAGATGTGTAGTAGAGGGGTTACAAGGACACTAAATTTCAGGAAGGCAACTTTCCAACGGTTGAGAGATGATCTTAATGCAATAAACTGGGATGATATCCTGAGACATAAAAGTGCACAAAGCAAATGGGAGACATTATTAGCATCCTGAATAGGACCTGTGCACAATATATACCCTATAGGAATAAACATGCTAGAAATAGGAGGAAACCACTATGGCTAAATAGAGCTGTAAGGGGCTCAATAAGTAACAAAAAAAGCATTTAGAGAATTAAAGCAACTAGGTAGTGATGAGGCATTAAATAAATACAGAAAATTAAATAAATTCTGCAAAAACCAAATCAAGGCAGCAAAGACTGAGACAGAGAGACTCATTGCCAGAGAAAATAAAAATAATCCCAAAATATTCTTTAAGTACATAAATAGTAAGAAACTAAAAAATGATAGTGTTGGCCCCCTTAAAAATAGTCTGGGTGAAATGGTGGATGAGGATGAGGAAAAAGCCAATATGCTAAATGATTTTTTTTTACACAAGAAAATCGTATGACAGAAAACATGATCAGTGATAACAAAAATTCTACATTAAATGTCACTTGCTTAACCTGGCAGGAAGTACGGTGGCATCTAAAAATCACTAAAGTTGACAAATCCCCGGGCCTGGATGGGATACACCCGCGAATACTGTAGGAATCAAGTAACGTCATATATAGACCATTATTTTTAATCTTTAACCCCTTTACGACATAGGGCATATTAGTACGTATCTGTGCCCTGGAACTTATGGACCAGATACGTATTTATACGCCCTGGCGATTTCGCCCGCACACAGGCTGTGCGGGCGCGATCGCCGCCGGGTGTCAGTTGATTGTCACAGCTGACACCTGGTGCTATGTTCAGGGAGCGGTCCCGCACCGCTCCTGGCACATTAACCCCTGCAATGCTGCGATCGCAGCATTGCGGTGGCTAAGGGGAGGTGATCGGATAACTCACCTCCTCTTCTGGCCTCCAGCGCTGTCTGCCGTGGCTTCCAGGATGTTGCCATGACGACCCGATGTCGTCATGACAACATCCGGGTCACCAGACAGCAGGAAGATTTTTTGGACATGCACAGTGCATCTCCAAACTATCTTCTCCTTGTCCAGCGCTGACAGCCTACATGGCACAGGGATGGAGCTCCATTCCTGTGCCATGCAGGCAATCAGAGAAAAAAAAGTGAAAGTCCCATAGTGGGACAAAGTAAAAAAGTAAAAAAACTGTCATAAAGTGAAAAAAAAAAAAAAAATTGTAAAAATACTTAAAAAAAAAATAAAAAAAAT
This sequence comes from Phyllobates terribilis, assembly GCF_046119375.1. Taxonomy (NCBI): domain Eukaryota; kingdom Metazoa; phylum Chordata; class Amphibia; order Anura; family Dendrobatidae; genus Phyllobates; species Phyllobates terribilis. Next base: position 593,606,936 of record NW_027362765.1, on the reverse strand, counting down.
AATTCACCAGAAATAAAAATATAATGTACTCATCAATAAATATTATTATAAAAAAAAACAAAAAAAACAATAAAAGTACACATATTTGGTATCGCCGCATCTGGAACGAACTGACCTATAAAATTGTCCCACTAGTTAACCCCTTCAGTGAACACGGTAAAAAATAAAAATAAAAACGAAGCAAAAAACAATGCTTTATCACCATACCGCCAAACAAAAAATGGAATAACACGCGATCAAAAAGACGAATATAAATAAAAATGGTACCTCTGAAAACGTCATCTCGTCCCGCAAAAAACAAGCCACCATACAGCTCCATCAGCTGAAAAATAAAAGAGTTATAGCTCTCAGAATAAAGCGGTGCTAAAAAATAATTTTTTCTATAAAATTGCTTTTATGTAAAAGTGCAAAACATAGAAAAACAATATAAATGTGGTAGCGCTGTAAACGTACTGACCCGAAGAATAAAGCTGCCTTATCAATTTTACCACACGCGGAACAGAATGAAAAAAAAAAAAACACAATTCCTGAATTGTTGGTTTTTGTTTATTCTGCCTCCCAAAAATCGGAATAGAAAGCGATCAAAAAATGTCACGTGCCTGAAAATGGCACCAATAACAACATCAACTCATCCCACAAAAACAAGCTGTCACATAACTGTCTGCCAAAATCTGGAAAAATTATAGCTCTCAAAATATGGCGATGCAAAAACTAGATTTTACAAAAAATGCGTCTTTTAGTGTGTGACACCTGTCAATCATAAAAACCCCATATGATTCTGGTATCGCTGTAATCGCATGGACCCGAAGAATAAAGTCATCTAATCACTCATACCGCACGAGGAACGACGTAAAAAATAAACTCTCGGGTAAGGTTTGTGCTAGGGTTAGGGCTGGGTTTGGGGTTAGGGTTGTGATGGGGTTGGGATTTTTTTTAAAAGTAAGAAAAAAGGATGACGATATGGCGATTAGTATTGAGCGCAAGTGCTCGCTACTTGAGTTTGCATCAGGTGCTCTGGTATGCATTGAGTATCGTGGGTATTTGAGTGACATGCTCGAGTCTCCGCCTACATATATTTGTGTTGCACCTGGGGGTTCCAAGTGCTCACTATGCATCTACATAGGTGCCTTGGGTGGTCTAGTTTCCGAAACGGGGTCACTTGTGGGGGAGCTTCAATGTTTAGGCACACAGGGGCTCTCCAAACACAACATGGTGTCCGCTAACAAATTGAATGGAAAATCGGCTCAATTTGTTAGCGGACACCATGTTGCGTTTGGAGAGCCCCTGTGTGCCTAAACATTGGATATCCCACACAAGTGACCCCATTTTGGAAACTAGACCCCCCAAGGCACCTATGTAGATGCATAGTGAGCACTTGGAACCCCCAGGTGCTTCACAAATTGATTCGTAAATATGAAAAAGTGGAAAAAAAAACACTTTTTAATTTTTACGAATCAATTTGTGAAGCACCTGGGGGTTCCAAGTGATCACTATGCATCTACATAGGTGCCTTGGGTGGTCTAGTTTCCGAAACGGGGTCACTTGTGGGGGAGCTCCAATTTTTAGGCACACAGGGGCTCTCCAAACACAACATGGTGTCCGCTAACAATTTGAGCTGATATTCCATTCAATTTGTTTGCGGACACCATGTTGCGTTTGGAGAGCCCCTGTGTGCCTAAACATTGGAGCTCCCCCACAAGTGACCCCATTTTGGAAACTAGACCCCCCAAGGCACCTATCTAGATGCACAGTGAGCACTTGGAACCCCCAGGTGCTTCACAAATTCATTCGTAAAAATGAAAAAGTGGAAAAAAAATACTTTTTCATTTTTACGAATCAATTTGTGAAGCACCTAGTGTTTCCAAGTGCTCACTATGCATCTAGATAGGTGCCTTTGGGGGTCTAGTTTCCAAAATGGGGTCACTTGTGGGGGGTTTCCACTGTTTAGGCACATCAGGGGCTCTCCAAATGCAACATGGCGTCCGCTAATTATTCAAGCAAATTTTACAATCAAAAAGTCAAATGGCGCTCCTTCCCTTCCGAGCCCTGCCGTGCGCCCAAACAGTGTTTTTTCCCCACATATGGGGTATATGCGTGCCCAGTGGAAATTGTACAACAAATTTTGGGGTCCATTTTTTCTTGTTACCCCTGTGAAAATAAAAAAAATTGGGTCTAAAGTAACATTTTTGTGAAAAAGGTTAAATGTTCATTTTTTTCTTCCACATTCCAAAAATTCCTGTGAAGCACCTGAAGGGTTAATAAAGTTCTTGAATGTGGTTTTGAGCACCGTGAGGGGTTAAGTTTTTAGAATGTTGTCACTTTTGGGTATTTTCTGTCATAAAGACCTCTCAAAGTGACTTCAAATATGATGTGGTCCCTAAAAAAATGGTTTTGTAAATTTTGTTGGAAAAATGAGAAATCGCTGGTCAACTTTTAACCCTTATAGCTCCCTAATAAAAAAAAATTTTGGTTCCAAAATTGTGCTGATGTAAAGTACACATGTTGGAAATGTTATTTATTAAGTATTTTGTGTGACATATCTCTCTGATTTAGGGGCATAAAAATTCAAATTTTGAAAATTGCAAAATTTTCTAAATTTTTGCCAAATTTCCGTTTTTTTCACAAATAAACGCAAGTGATATCGAAGAAATTTTACCACAGTCATGAAGCACAATATGTCGCGAAAAAACAATCTCAGAATCAGGGGAATCAGTTGAAGCGTTCCAGAGTAATTACCTCATAAAGTGACAGTGGTCAGAATTGTAAAAATTGGCCTGGTCATTAACGTGCAAACCACCCTCGGGGGTAAAGGGGTTAAAGATTTCATAATAACAAGGTCTGTACCACAGGACTGGCATATAGCAAATGTGGTGCCAATATTCAAAAAGGGGACAAAAACTGAACTTGGAAATTATAGGCCAGTAAGCTTAACCTCTACTGTGGGTAAAATCCTGGAGGGTTTTCTGTGATTATTTTTAACATATTTATTAATGGAACACACTCAGACTAGGTCTCAGTTAACAGTGGGGTACCACAGGGGTCAGTATTGGGCCCGCTTCTTTTTAACTATTTATTAATGACCTTGTAGGGGGCATACAGAGTAGTATTTCAATATTTGCAGATGACACTAAACTCTGCAGGGTAATCAATACAGAGGAGGACAATTTTTTATTACAGGAGGATCTATGTAAACTAGAAGGTTGGGCTAATAAATGGCAAATGAGCTTTAATGGGGATAAATGTAAGGTAATGCACTTTGGCAGAGGAAATAAAATGTATAATTATATGCTTAACTGTAAAACACTGGGCAGAGGAAATAAAATGTATAATTATATGCTTAATTGTAAAACAGTGGGCAAAACTGTCACTGAAAAAGACCTGGGTGTATTGGTGGACAACAAGCTCATGTTTGGTGGCCAGTGTCAGGCAGCTGCTGCAAAGGCAAATAAAATAATGGGATGCATTAAAAGAGGCATAGATGCTCATGAGGAGAACATAATTTTACCTCAATACAAGTCACTAGTGCGACCACATTTAGAATACTGTGTACAGTTCTGGTCTCCGGTGTATAAGAAAGATATAGCTGGACTAGAGCGGGTGCAGAGAAGAGCGACCAAGGTTATTAGAGGACTGGGGGGTCTGCAATACCAAGACAGGTTATTACACTTGGGGTTATTTAGTTTGGAAAAACGAAGGCTTAGGGGTTATCTTATTACTATGTACAAATATATGAGGGGACAGTACAATGACCTTTCTACTGATCTTTTTACTCTGAGGCCTGAGACGGGGACAAGGGGGCATCTTCTACGTCTTGAGGAAAGAAGGTTTAATCATAATCACGGACACGGATTGTTTACTGTAAGAGCACTGAGACTATGGAAATCTCTGCCGCATGATGTTGTAATGAGTGACTTACTACTAAAATTTAAGAAGGGCCTGGATGCCTTTGTTGAAAAGTATAATATTACAGGTTATATATACTAGATTCCTTGATAGGGTGTTGATCCAGGGAACTAGTCTGATTGCCGTATGTGGAGTCAGGAATGAATTTTTTTCCCCAATGTGGGGGAGCTTAGTGTTTGCCACATGTTTTTTTTTTCCCTTCCTCTGGATCAACATGTTAGGCTATGGGTTGAACTAGATGGACTTAGTCTTCCTTCAACCTTAAAAACTAAGTTACTATGTTACTATCTCACTCACCCCTCACGCCCAACTGACCTATCTATCAAAGTGAATGGATGCCCAATCTCCCTAGTCCCGCAAGCTTGACTCTGATCTGTCCTTCAAACGTCAGATCCAAGCCCTTTCCACCTGCAGCTGACTTCAACGCCAAAGTATCTCAGGGAGCCACACATTCCTCAACCATGAATGTAGAAAAAACACCAGTGCACGCCCTTATCATCTCCCGCCTCGACTACTACAAGCTCATGCTCTGTAGCTTTCCTTCTACCACTCTCGCACCCCTCCAATCTATCCTAAACTCTGCTGGCCGATTAATCCATCTGTCACCCCACTATTCCCAGGCTTCTCTCCTCTGTCAATCTCTGCGCTGGCTCCGTGTTGCTCAGAGACTCCAGTTGAAAAGCCTAACTTTGGCATACCAAGTCATCGAAAACCGGTCTCCTCCATACATGTGTGACCTAGTCTCCCTGTTCTACTTACCTGCACACAACTTTCCATCCTTCCAAGATCTCCTACTCTACTTCCCTCTTATCTCTTCTTGTCACAATCACATACAAGATTTGTCCTGTGCATTTCCGCTACTGTGTATTGCTGTACCCCAACACATCAGACTATCGCCTACCGTACAAACCTTGAAAAGGAAGCTGAAGACCCACTTCTTGTGACAAGCTTACAATCTGCAGTAAGCCTCGCTCCAGCATACCGCTGCATGACTAGCTGTACTCTGACCTACTGTATCCTCACCCATTCCTTGTAGATTGTTTGTGCGCCCACGTGGGCAGGGTCCTCTCTCCTCTTGTACCAGTCAGTGACCCCTTTTGACATGAAAAGCACCTCGGAATAAATGTCGCTGTAATAATAATTATACCGGGTGGGCCATTTATATGGATATACCTATATTAAATGGGAATGGTTGGTGATATCAACTTCCTGTTTGTGGCACATTAGTATATGGGAGGGGGGAAACTTTTCCAGATGGATGATGACCATGGCGGCCATTTTGAAGTTGTCCATTTTGGATCCAACTTTATTTTTTTCAATGGGACGAGAGTCATGTGACACATCAAACTTTTTGATATTCAACTTACAGCTAATCCCCGAAGCCCATGATCACCTGTAATAAAGGTAAAATAATTATAGATGCGCTGTTCATGGGGTGGCTGAGGGCTCCTGTTTCCAGCCTCGGAGGGGGACAATATTCATGGCCCCTTCCTAGGCTATAAATATCAGCCCCCATCTGCCTGCATAGCCTTTGCTAGCTGTTAAAATAGGGGGACCCCACATAATTTTTTGGTGGGTCCACCATTTTAATATCCAGTAAAGTCTAAGTATACAGCTGGGGGCTGATATTAGTTTAACAGATAGATATAAATATGTGATATATATAATCCGCGTTTTGCATGTGTACCTTACTGTTCATGTAATTTATTAATAAAGGAGTATCTGGGATTTCTGGGAAAAAAATGCCATGGGGTCCCCTGTAATTTTATTAACCAGCAGAGGGAAAGCGGACAGCTGGGGAAGATGTTTTTAGCCTGGGAAGGGGGTAATACCCATGGAGCCCTCAGCTGCCCCAGAAACGGCGCATCCATTAGATGCACCAATTCTGGTACTTAGCCTCGCTCTGCCCACTGCCCTGTAGCGGTGGCAGTGGGGTTATAGAGTTGGGGTTGATGTCAGCTTTTAATGCCAGCTGACATCAAGCTCAGGTTAGTAATGGAGAGGTGTCTATAAGACACCCCCATTACTAACCCCATAGTGGAAGTCAAATGTAAAATAAAAACACCCACACTGTGAATAAAATATTTTATTTGAAATAATCACAGACACCTTTAATGTTCTAAATTAAACCATACTTACCGTCACGCCCATTCCAGCTGAAGCCAATGTCACCTGCAATAAAGGTAAAATAATAAGGCAACCTCATCCTCACCTGTCCGACGCAGTCCAAATATCGAGGTTCCCACGATGATCCCATGAACAGAATGGCCACATTGTAAAATGTGACCGCTCTGTTAATTTGCCGGCAATACACTGACGCTCAGTGTATTGCCAGCAAATGAGGTCAGCGCATGCGCGGTGAGTATTTTCCCACGCTTGCGCTGATGTCAATGAGTTGAACTGAGTTCAACTCATTGACGCAAGAGTGGGAAAATTTTAACATTGTACAAAGTTATCTGGGCACGTGGTGTGTGTATCATGGTCAGACACATCCTGTTTAATTTATGAAGAGGGACACTTAAATTCACAAAACTTATGTGGACAATGCAAAAACTGCAAAAAACTAGGAGGAAAAGAGACTCCTAAACATCCTGTATTGGACATAAAGGAGGGACTCTTGCACATTCTGTTAAAATTTTAGGCAGTGGGACTTCTAGATTGGTACAGCCTATGCACTAAGTGCATGAACTGCCAAAAATTAGAAATAAGGACTGGAATACACCCTTGAAGACATGTATAGGAGGACCTCAGAAAACATTTTCTTCCCAGTTTTAAGGAGAGGGACTCCTACCTGATGACCCTATAAAATTTTTGAGTCAAGGCTGCCTGATGACCCTATAAAGATTTTGAGTGAGGATCGTCTGATGACCCAATGAAGGCTTTTAGTGAGGGCCACGTGATTACTCTCTAAAGATTTTGAGTGAGGGCCACCTGATAACCCTATATTTGAATTGGCTTTATATTCCACTGCTGTCATATGATGGGGTTGAGAAGTATCGACCAATCCAGGCCTTGTTCATTTTGATAAGAGTCAGCTCGTCAACATTTTCCATTGACAGGCGTATGTGCCAAACAGTTATTATGCCCCCAGCGGCACTAAAAACCCGCAGTTAAACAATAGTATCAGTGCAGGCCAGCATCTCAAAGGCATAGAGGGACAGTTCATGCCATGTGTCCAGCTTGGATAACCAATAGTTGAACAGTACAGAAGAATCATGGAGGACACTGGTACAGTCGATTAGGTATTCTTTCACAATCTTCAAAAACTTGCTGGGATGGTCTAATGAATTTGTCTCAAACCTTTGATAGTGTTTCCTTGCCTCTGTGGGACCTGGTCTGTGTCTCCGTTGTCTCTACTCCTTGGTTGCTCAAGAATCTTTGACCAATGCAGCAAGCGTTGTCAAATGGAAATTTTTTTTACTAATTGCTTGATTAGGGCCTTCGGGTATTGCACCATTTTACTTGCCATCTATGCCAACGCAAGGAGAGATGGAAAGTTTTCCTTATAGCATGTTTCCAGAAAGGTGAACAACCAGTAATAAGTAGTGATGAGCGAGCATGCTCGGCACTATTCGTTACTCGGCCGAGAATCACAGTGCTCGAGATGCTCGTTACTTGGTCAGTATTTTTTGAATGTTCGGGTGGGAGCTTGAGTCCCGCCATGCATGTTGGCACACTTTAGGCAGCCATGTTGGTTGTGGCATTACAGTGATTGGCTGGCCGCCTAGCGTCATCGTGTCTATATAAGACCCTATGCTCGTCACAGTCTACCAGTCAAACAGGCAGAGTAGACAGAGCTGCAGCTGAGCGAGGGAGAGAATTGGGGGTTGTTTTAAACAGAGATTCCACACCACTATTATAAATCTACTCTAACAGGGCTCATTCTGAAGAAAATATTAATCCTGCTGATAGCACAAGTTGGCAGAGTTTGTGGAGAGCTAGTATAGTACAGAATAGGGTCAATTGCACGTTCTTTTTGCTGCTGGAACGCCTATCAATAACCCTAGATATCAAGGCTGATAATATTCTTTTTGCTTTTAATTCTGCTAATTTTGGTGAAAAGCAATATAATACACCACTTTTACTGCTCCATTTGTTTGTTAGCAGCATACTGCCAGGTTTGGTTGATTTGAATGGCATTGCTGTATTGTGGAAGCAGAGAAACTTGTCCATCATCTCAGGTGGTCAAATATTACTGCAGTATTAATCCTGTTTTTTTGCAATCTGAAAAAGATATACTCTATTTAAAGTCTGCTACTTGTGTGTCAAAAATATATTCACACTTGTTTGCTGACCAATAGCATCGTTATATTGGAACTGCCTAAAAAAAATTGGTCATCAGACGTGATCAAATACTGCAGTATTAATCCTGACATTTTATTGCAATCTGCAAAATATTATACTCCATTTAAAGTCTGCTGCTTGCGTGTCAAACACATATCCACACTTGTTCATAGCATCGCTATACCATCACTGGGCAACAAAATTGGTCATCAGATGTGATCAAATACTGCGGTATTTATCCTGATTTTTTTGCAAGCTGCAAAATATTATACTCCATTTAAAGTTTGCTACTTGTGTGTCCAAAATATGTTCACACTTGTTCGCTGATCAATAGCATCAGTATACCTTCATTGGGCAAAAGAATTGGCCATCAGATGTGATCAAATATTGCAGAATTAATCCTGACTTTTTTGCAATCTGCAAATGATTATACTCCACTTAAAATGGTCAAGGCGCGTGGTAAGGGACGGGGAAGTGGACGTGATGCTGATGCCGCATGCAGAGGTCGAGGCCATGGGCAAGATGAAACTGTGCCTGCTAAGTGAGCACAACAAACACCCACATCATGTCAACATACCTTCCTGTCCCACTTTCTAGGGGGCTGCGAAACACCACTCTTGAAGCCTGAGCAGTGTGAAAAGATTGTTGATTGGATAGCATATAATGCTTGAAGTCACTTTGCCACCAACACCACCCTGTTTTCCACATGGTCCAGTCTCAGTAGCCATGAGTCTGAACCCCATATGCCTCACCCTGATCTTCCTTCCTCCCACAATGCCGAGCGCCCCGAGACAAGTGATCCCACACTTGGACACTCTGAAGAGCTGTTCACATTTCCATTTATAGATTCTAGCCTCTCGCTCATTGCGCTCCAAGCGGGGCATGAGTAGACCACATGAAGCGATGCCCAAATATTTGAGCAGGACGGTCACATGAAGGCAACAGTGGGAAAGTGTAATTACTGTCGCTAGAGGTGGATGATGATCATGAGACACAATTGCCAACAAGTCAGGAGGAGGTCCAGGGAGCGTACGTGGAAGACGAGGTGGTGGATGATGAAGTCACTTACCCAACCTGGCAAGGTGACAAGCATAGTGAGGACAGGAGTGCAGAGGGGGAGGGAGGTGTAGCACCAGAACAGGCAGGAAGAAGAAGTTAGATGGCCACAGACACAAGGTGGGCAACTGTTCCCCAAAACACCAACACGGTAAAAGTTGCCAGTCCAACTGCTAGGTGTTCTCGAGTCTGGCTCTTTTTTAAAGACTGTCCAGATAACCCCAAAAAAAGTCATTTGCAACATCTTCCATGCCAGCATCAGCAGGGGCAGCAAAGCAACCAGCCTGACCACCACCAGCATGCTCAGGCACATGACAGCAAAGTACCCAACTCGGTGGGCCGAATGCTAGGGTCCAGAAACAGTGCCTGAGGATGACATCACTGCCTATTTCCCCGTTTTACGTGCACACCAAGCCTCTGTTCATAATGCAGGCGAAGATGCTTCCCACTGTGCACCTGTCATGCGCACTTGCAACCATCACCGTCAGCAACCACATCCACGTTCTTGTCCCAGCGCAGCGTTCACTTCTTGTCCCTACCCCAGTCCTTTGAAGGCAAGCGCAAATACGCAGCCAACCAACCACAGTCCACAATACTAAACTGCCCCATTACTCAACTGCTTGCACTGGAAATGTTGCCTTTTAGGCTCATGGAGACGCAAGCTTTCTGCAACCTCATGGCAGCTGTCCCTCAGCACTAGGTCCCCAGCCACCACTATTTCTCCTTGTTTGCCGTAAACAAGGACGTTTCCCAGAACATTACCTGTGCCCTCAACAACACAGTTACTGGAAAGGTCCTCCTAACCTAAGACACGTAGACAAGTGCTTGTGGCCAGGGACAGTACATCTCACTGATGGCACACTGGGCTAATATTGTAGAAGCAGGCACCCAGTCGGACCCTGGGACGGAACACGTCCTTCCGATGCAAAGGATTGCGGGTCCTGGATCAATCAGGGTTTCCCCCACATTATACAGCTCCTGAACGTCCTTTTCCTCTTCAGCCTCAATCTCCGAAATGACCACATCAGTTGGAAGCTGGAAGCACTGCAGCACTGCCTTGGCCAAGCGGCAACAGGCTTTGCTGAAGCTAATATGCTTAGGTGAAAAACTGCACACCGCTGCAGAATTGTTGAAAGCTGTAACAGAGCAGGCAGATCTGTGGCTGTCACCAATGAACCTACAGCCAGGCATGGTCGTGTGTGACAATGGCCGGAATGTGGTGGCGACTCTAAAGCTTGGCAATCTCGCACACATACCATGTTCTCAACCTAGTGGTTCAGCGGTTTCTCAATACCTACCTGGATCTGCCGTATCTGCTTGTCAAAGTACGCTGCGTGTGTGCCCATTTTAGAAAGTCAGCTACAGCTTCCGCTGCCCTCATCATGCTTAAGCAGTGTTTGCAGCTTCCAGCTCACTGACTGGTGTACGATGTCACCACGCATTGGAACTCAACATTGCCTTTGTTGGGAAGGATTTGTGAGCAGCAGAGGGCAGTTGCTAAGTACCAGCTAAAACACGCCCGTCAGTATTCAGGTCAGCCTCCGCACATAAGACCTGATGAGTGGGCATGGATTTCTGACATCTGTGCCATCCTCCAAAATTTTGAGGACTCCACCAAGATGGTGAGTTGCGATGACGCCATAATTAGCCTCACCATCCCGCTTCCCTGTCTTCTGAAATGCCCGCTGCTTATAATTAAAGAGGACGCATTGCAGGCGGAACATGATGAGATGGAGCAAGGAACTATACAGGGTGATTCTACACAGCCCAGCCTCATCTCATCTGAATGCGGGTTGGGTGATAATGAGGAAGAGGAGGAAGATGAGGAGGAGGAAAAGGAGCTGGTTTCCTGCGCTACAGATGGTACTCCCTGAGGAAAGGGAGAATGAGGACGACCAGGAGGAGGAGAGCATGGACAGTCATCCTCTTGGTCAGGACAGGGATGTCTTAGCTGTTGGCAGACTGGCACACATGGCTGACTTTTTGTCCTGCTGCCTTTCCTGTGAATCTCACATTGTACGCATTTTAGTCAACACTAATTACTGGTTGGTCACACTTATAGACCCAGGCTACAAGGAGAACTTTCTATCTCTCCTTCCCATCATGGAGAGGTCTAAAAAAATGTTGCAGGACCAGAAGGCCCTTGTTGAAGAATTATTAAAAAAATTCCCATCTGAAAACGCTGGCGGCAGAGGTCACAGTTTGTTATGCCTTATAACTATTGGGTATCCAAGCTGGACACATGGCTTAAATTGGCTTTCTATGCCTTGTAGGTCCTGGCCGCTAGCATTTTGTCAGAGATGTTTTTTAGTGCCACTGGGGGTATTATAACATATATGCAATAACAGTATAGGAGATCCACTCCTTAATAATGGGAAGGTCAATTCAAATCGATACAGTATTCTACAATATTACCTTTCTTTTCTGAAATTAGTTTACGGGTGAGCTATCGCAGTATGGATAGCATATTAAAACAATCCAACCAGGTATTATTTTTTTATTCTGTGTGCATACTGCTGCTGCTGCTTCAAAAGAAAATAAATTGAAAATCTATTGTATTCCTTATTGATACCACTGTTAGCTGCATTTACAATAGGGGCAGGTGCAAGGTATCATCAGCTGGAGATGAGTGTTGTTCATTGTAATCGAATACATCTCTTCCACAGTGCATTACTTGATATTTTCAATGCACTCATTGACCAATTCATATTTTTTAATGTTGATCTTTACTCACAAATTCATGAGAGCAGACAGGGTTGCTTGCGTTCCTTCACAGTTTAGTAGTGCAATGTACCAAAAAAACTTTTTGGGGCTGGTTAAAATCTATTTTTTATTGTACAATATTACCTCTCTTATCTGAGATTCGTGTATGGGTGACCTATAGCAGTAGGGATAGCATCTTACAGACATCTAGTCAGGCATTATTATATTATACTCCATGCTGAAAAACAAAATCTATTCCCTATTGATAACGCTAGATTTATGGTATTATCAGCTGCAAATAAATGTTCATTCTGGTCACATACATCCCGACAAAAATCCATAACATCCATGCATTCGATGACAGATTCATAATTTTTAATGGTGATATGCAATTAAAAATTGATGAAAGCAGAGAGGATTGATTGCGTTCCTTCACAGTTTGGTGATGCAGCGTACCAAAAAAACCTCTTCGGAGCTGGTTAAATTCTATTTTCTAATGTACTATATTACCATAGTGATGAGCGAGCACTAAAATGCTCGGGTTCTTGTTGCTCGGGTCGAGCACTCGAGCATTCCAAGTTGTTCGACCTGAGCAACGAGCATCCAAGCATTTTAGTGCTCTTTCATCACTAAGGTAATATAGTACATTAGAAAATAGAATTTAACCAGCTCCAAAGAGTTTTTTTTGGTACGTTGCCCAATGTAAGTCTATGGGAAACTCAAGTATTTTTCCAGCGGCCCCCCCCCCGCTAAAAATTGCCCAAATTGATGGGAACATTGCTCAAATGACATGGTAACAGCATGGGGAAGAGCCCAGGAAGCATCTCTGACTCCCAGGTCACTGCTGTGAACAATGTTGTCAGAGTATTACGCCACTTTTATGGACTCACAATAAAACATACAAAAACGAAACCAAAATGGATTTTCCTGGAAAAAATATTAAGGAACATCCTTTCCAGGGTTATGACTTGTAAATAAGGCAAAATAAATAACCGAAACCAAAAATGATCCTCCACACCTTGGGCATATTCACACGTAGCGTTTTTGATGTGTTTTTGCACTTTTGCATTGCTTTCAAGCGTGACAAATGCATTCACGGGGAAATGTCATTTTAACATTTTACCACCTTATCTGCCCATGTGGTGTGTGAGACATAATAAGACACATCCTGTTTTATTTATGAAGGAAGGACTCTGAAAGTCACAAAACCTATTTTATAGGGCCATCAGATGGCCCTTACTATTCTTAAAGGGCCAGCAGTCGGCCCTCACTATTGTTAAAGGGACATCAGCCGGCTAGGCTTTGTTGTTCCCATTATTAAAGAGTGGGTCTCCTATTCTGTTATTGCATATGCAGTGACTGCAAGGCCTGTCTAAAAATTTGGACGCAACCCTATACCCCTTAGAAGAGACATAGAGGAGGGCCATAGTAACAAAATGTTCCCATTATAAAGGAGCAGTTTTGCTATACAGTTATTGCATATGCTGTGACTGCAACTGCTGCCTAAATTTAGGAAAACCACCAATGCCAATTTAAAGACACATAGAGGAGGGCCTCCGTAACAAGATGTTCCCATTATAAAGGAGTGGTTCTGCTATACAGTTTATTGCATATGCAGTGACTGCAATGGCTGCCTAAATTTAGGAAAAACCCCAATACCAACTGAAAGACACATAGAAGAAGGCCTCCGTAACAACATGTTCCCATTATAAAGGAGCGGTTCTACTATACAGTTATTGCTTATGCAGTAACTGCAACAGCTGCCTAAATTTAGGAAAAACCCCAATATCAATTTAAAGACACATAGAGGAGGGCCTCCATTACAAGATGTTCCCATTTTAAAGGAGCGGTTCTGCTATACAGTTATTGCGTATGCAGTGACTGCAATGGCTGCCTAAATTTAGGAAAAACCTCAATACCAATTTAAAGAAACATAGAGGAGGGCCTTCGTAACAACATGTTCCCATTATAAAGGATCGGTTCTGCTATACAGTTATTGTGTATGCAGTGACTGCAATGGCTGCCTAAATTTAGGAAAAACCTCAATTCCAATTTAAAGACATATAGAAGAGGGCCTCCGTAACAACATGTTCCCATTATAAAGGAGCGGTACTGCTATACAGTTATTGCATATGCAGTGACTGCAATGGCTGCCTAAATTTAGGAAAAACCCCAATAGCAATTTAAAGACACATAGAGGAGAGCCTCCATAACAATATGTTTCCATTATAAAGGAGCAGTTCTGCTATACAGTTATTGCGTATGCAGTGACTGCAAGGGCTGCCAAAAATTTGGACGTACTCCAATGCCCCTTGGAAGAGACGTAGAGGAGGGTCTCATTAAAAAAATGTTCCCATTATAAAGGCGCGGGTCTCCTATACTGCTCTTGCGTATGCAGTGACTGCAAGGGCTGCCAAAAATTTGAACGCACTTTAATGCCCCTTGGAAGAGATGTAGAGGAGGGCCTCATTAAAAAAAAATTCCTATTATAAAGGTGCGGGTCTCCTTTACTTGTAATGCCCATGCACTAAGTGCATGGGCTGAAAAGCATTTACTACTGGGGGGTATACATGAACATACTGTATATCATGCAGAATGTTAGAGGTAGGCCTCTAAAAATAATTACTACGGGCATCATAAAAACCCATAAAAATAATTATGTGGGTGTTGCATCACGGTCACCCTGGTGATATGGTGGTGGAGGATGAGGAGAAGGACAACAGAAAATAGACAAAATCAGGAAGCGTATACCCATGGGAATAGACCTCCCAAAAAAAAGAGACTGGAGTTAAGTTTATGTTCCGCTGCTATCATTCGGTAGTGTTGATAAGTATGGCCCAATCCAGCCCTTGTTCATTTTTATAAGAGTCAGCCTGTCAGCATTTTCAGTTGACAGGTGGATGCGCCTATGAGTTATAATTCCCCCAGCAGCACTAAAAACCCGCTCTGACAAAATACTAGTGACAGAGCAAGCCAGGACCTCCAAGACGTAGAGAGCCTGTTCATGCCACGTGTCCAGCTTAGATACCTAATAATTATAAGGCACAGAGGAATCACGTACAACGTTGGTATGGTCAGCAAGGTACTCCTTCAGGATCTTCACAAAATTATCTCTCCTTGTGAGAGTACCCCACGCATCAGGGCCTGTGTAATGGGAGGGTGTGAGAAAACTCTCCCAGACCTTTGACAGTGTTCCCCTGCTTCCGCTGGATTTGTTTTGTGTCTCTTTCGTCTGTACTCCTTGGTTGTCCAAAGAACTGTGACCTCTGTCGCCAGTGTTTTCAGATCGGAATTCTTTTAATAATTCCGCAACAAGGGCCTACTGGTATCATTTTAGTAGACCTGTCCACCGTGGGAAGGAGAGATAGAAAGTTCTCATTGTAGCGTGGGTCTAGAAGTGTCACCAACCAGTAATGACTGTCACCCAAAATTTGGAGAACGCGAGGGTCACGAGAAAGACAGTGTAACATAAATTCAGCCATGTGTGCCAGACTGCTAACTGGCAAGACTTCTGTGTCCTCGCCAAGAGGACGACTGACCATGGTCTCCTCCTCATCCTCCTCCCTCTCCTCAGGTCATCCACGCTGAACAGATGGTATGACAGTGGTGTGAGTAGCACCATCTATAGCGCAGGAAACTAGCTCCTGTTTTTCCGCCTCCTCCTCATTGTCACCCAATCCACTTTGGGATGAGATGAGGCTGGGCTGTGTGGAATCAACCTGTATGGTTCCTTGCTCCATCTCATCATGCTCCGCCTGCAATGACTCCTTTTTAATTGTGAGCAGCAATCATTTCAGTAGACCGAGAAGCGGGATGGTGACGCTAATTATGGTGTCATTGCCACTCACCATCTTGGTGGAGTTCTCAAAGTTTTGGAGGATGGCACAGATGTTAGAAATCCATGCCCACTCATCAGGTCTTATGTGCGGAGGCTGACCTGAATATTGACGGGCATGTTGTAGCTAGTACTCAACAACTACCCTCTGCTGCTCACAAATCCTTCCCAACAAAGGCAATGTTGATTTCCAATGCGTGGTGACACTGCACACCAGTCGGTGAGCTGGAAGCTGCAAAAGCTGCTGAAGAATGATGAGCTGTAGCTGACTTTCTAAAATGGGCACACAGAAAGCGTACTTTGACATGCAGATCAAGCAGATCCAGGTAGGTTTTGAGAAACCGCTGAACCACTAGGTTGAGCACATTGGCCACATATGATACATGTGTGAGCTTGCCTCGCTTCAGAGCCGCCACCAGGTGCTGGCCATTGTCCCACATGACCATACCTGACTGTAGGTTCAGCGGTGACAGCCACAGATCTACCTGCTTTTTCAGAGCTGTCCACAATTCTTCAGTGGTGTGCGGTTTTTCATTTAAGAATATTAGCTTCAGCACAGCCTGTTGCCGCTTGGCCGAAGCGCTGCAATGCTTCCAGCTTGTAACTGATTAACTGGTTATTTCGGAGATGGAGGCTGAAGAGGAGGAGGAGAAAGTGCAGGAGCGGTTTTAAATAGCGGCCTTGTAGTTCACTATTATTGCCAGCGACCACATGTGAATAGCTTCACTGACACTGCTGCCAAACTGTAAATGGAGTACAATATTTTCCACGTTCACTACAAATTTCTGGATTTTTATCACTGTAATATGGGATCACGTATGATGATGGAAAATATCTGGCGGTACTCTGCAGAGCTAAAAAGATAATGGAGATGTAAAATGTTGGACTCTATTATTTTTTAAGAAAATAATTAGGATTATGAGGAAAAAAAAACTGATATCTAGTCCAATGGCTATCTGCAACAGGCAGCAGCAGCAGACAGAACGTGCAATGGACACTATTGTGCTGTATAGTGTTCACAAATTTCTCGGCCTGCCTAACTCCTGCTATCACCATTGAATATATGCAGCTGGATTAGTCCTCAGAAGGACTGTTAGTTCAGATGGATATGTATTCTGGTGTGGAATATCTATGCCTAGCTATTAAAAATCCAATTCTGTCCCTCACACAGCAACATCTCTCTCTACTCTGCCTGTCTGAAGGTTAGACTGTGATGATCATAGCGTCACCAGGTCTTATATAGACCTGATGACGCTATGCGGCCAGCCAGTCACTGTAATTCCACAACCAATATGGCTATGGCATTACAGTGAGTGGCAGACAATCCCAGCATGTTCATTGGCTCTCTAAAGAGCGCCAAACATACGAGGTGGGGACCCAAGCTCCTGCTGGAGAATCTCGGAAATACTCACCGACCATCTCGAGCACTGAGATGCTCGGGCGAGTACTGAGCTGTAGCGAGCATGCTCGCTCATCACTATATTACCCCTCTTATCTGAGATTCGTGTACGGGTGACCTATAGCAGTTGGAATAACATTTTACAGGCATCTTGTCAGTGAATATTGTATTATACTCCATGCTGAAAAAAAAATCTATTCCCTATTGATAACGCTATTAGCTTCTTTTAAAATAGGGACAGGTGCTAGATAGTATTATCAGCTTGAAATGAGTGTTCATTCTGTATGTGTCTAATCATGTCTCATACACCACATGGCCAGATAAGGTAGTAAAATGTTAAAATGACATTTACTGGTGAATGTATTTTTCACCATTGAAAGAAACGCAAAAGTGCAAAAACGCATCAAAAATTCTATGCGTGAACATAGCCCAAGCTATGGAAAGCAGTTTTGGTTTTGGTTATTTATTTTGCCTTATATATATGGTAAGTCATTACCCTGGAAAGAATGTTTCTTAACATTTTTTCCAGGAAAATCCATTTTTGCTTCGTTTTTGCATGTTTTATTGTCAGTCTGAAAAAGTGGTCTAATACTCTGGCAACATTGTTCACAGCAGTGACCAGGGAGTCAACAATGCTTCCAGGCGTCTTTCCCATGCTGTTCCCATGTCATTTGAGCACTGTTTCCATTGATTTGACCAATTTTTAGGCCCCCTCCAGATCTTCTGGGTGAGTTGTCGGAAAAATGCTCGAGTTTCCCCTTGACTTACATTGGGCTCGTTATTCGGGTCTAGCACCCGAGCATTACGATTGGCTTGACCTGAGGAACGAGCACCCAAGCATTTTAGTGCTCGCTCATCACTAGTTACAACACAAAATAAAAGTTTCAGGTAAGGGTTGGGTGTGTGTTACAAATCATGGTTCTATGCTCCCACCTGGGAATGGTGCAGGTCTGGTGCTACGCTACTCAGATTGTAAGTGCCGCCATTGTCCTGACCCTTGAGGTGGAGTTACTACGCATGCAGGAAAACTGCGAAGGGAAGATGGGACACTGTCTTCCCAGGTTGCCAGGCAATGCAGGTCCCTGCTTTGTCTGGTACTAGGCAGTGGTTAGATGTCGAAACAGATTAATTGACCACCAAGGTCATCTACCCAATGAATATTTTACAGAAACTCTGTTCAACGTCTATAGTAGCAATTCATATCAGAAAAAATGACGTATGAGAACAATATTATGCAAACAGATCACACTTTTTTATTTATAAATACAAAATTTTAAAAAGACATATATAATGAAAAGTGGCATAAGTACACTGATAGTAAGCTATAATAAAAATACCAGAAAACTGGCCAATCACATAATAGAACAAATCCATATATGGAGCAAACAAAGGTATGGGTATGTCAAACCCATGCCCTAACCCAGCTATAAGCACATAGAACAACAAGGCTCCATAGAATGCTAAGGTGCACAGTGCATAATTAGTAGACAAACAATTTCATTTAGCACTCAAAAGTTAACACAGATATAATAATACTCACATAAGTATCTATTTGTATGCCAGTCCAGGTATCATAACTTTTCATTATATATGTCTTTTTAAAATTTTGTATTTATAAATAAAAAGTGTGATCTGTTTGCATAATATTGTTCTCATAAGTCATTTTTTCTGATATGAGTGGTTAGATATTGTCCAGTCTGCTGTTGAAGCTTGCAGGGAGTGGCTGTCTAGGGATAATTGGGAGTTAATCAACACCTGATCATTAGGCGAGCTATATAATCCTGCTCCCTGCTCAGTCCTTTTATGTTTATTGCATTTCCCTATGTGGTAAGTAGTGCTAGCATTAGTCTTGCTATGTTTCCAGGGGTATTCTCATTCTCTCTTCTGGTTTCACTTCCTGGGGTTCTTGCAGAGGTACTCACCTGGTTCTTGACTAGTCACCAGCCGTATTATCAGATGCCAGCTCTCCGGCGACAGTGTGCATGGGAAGGGCTCTGCCAAAGTACCCCTTCCATTTAATGGGAGCTTGGTGAAGAGTATTACTGCCCTCAAGGGCTCGCCTAGTTGCGCAGCTTGTGCCAAGTGCATCTGTGGCTGCACCTTTGCTGGTTTGGTGTCAATTTTGCTGGGTCCCTCTGCACAGAGCATAATAGTGTGTCAGTTTGGTTTTGCAAGCATCAGAGCAAGAGGCTCTATATATGCCTGTCTGTGGGAGACTGAACACAGACCAGAGCCTTGAGCAAAGCCATTGCTGTAGCCACGCGTTATGTGGTGGTGCAGTCGTCCTCGGCAATGGCCTGATACAGACGTTCCGGCTCAGAACCAGGTGATAACATTTGGATTTATTTTGTACGTTGGAAAATAATGGAATTTAAGTTGAAATTTCTTGGGTCAGTACCTCATGGAAGTGAAAGACGTTTTCTTACAATATATATTAAATTGCATGAGTTGAGTCTTTCAAGTTTGCGAACTCCATCATAGATCACACAAGTGCACAGCCACTACAAGAGAGTGCTCTGATGATTATATTGTAGCTGTAGATTTATATAAGATGGACCTCTACTAAGAGTGTTCTTCGTTTCTCCCCAACATTGTACAAACATTACCAACTTCAAGAACTTTTTTAAAGTACACTAAGGCAGTCATTACATCACAAATTAGTCCATTTAGGCGAAAAATTCTCAACTTAGAATCATTTTAACTATTGAAAATGCTTGAAACCTTATTTTGGTACATAATAACCTCTTAATCTTCTAGACACTACCTTGTGCAAATGCATTAGATACTTTAAGGCATTTCTGCAACACTTAAGGAAAAAAAATATCAAGAATACAACAAAGAGGGGCATTCTATCTAACTGAAGAAACATCCCACTACTTAATAATGAAGTATTTAAAAAGAATATAAAATGAGAGAACATGACTAGATTTCATATTTCTTGGATATGGCCACGGTAAGTACCACAAGAAAATATTCTCATTGAAATACTACTAAACTATGTGTTTATCTGCTAGCTATGATGACTGGTAGGCTAGATGGATGCTGAATTATTTAACTATATCATGACAAACTTGTTCAGCATGGGATCCACTCTTGTGAACCTTGATATGTGAAATATCATCAGGGAGTTTTTCCCTCTTTTGTGTTAAAGCCAGTAAAAATACAATCTACTAGCTTAATATAAAGCTTTACTAGTCCAAGTTTTTATTTTGGTAGATTGTGCTTTACTGTATCGCCAAAATTCATGTACCCTTTAAATGTTGTACATTACAAAAAGTAGTCCAGAATTTAAGGAGTTTGACTTTAAACTGGAAAAGTTAGTTATCATTTCCCCACTTGACAAAAATGCACCAGTTAATTACAGCTGGACCCATTATACATGGTTCAGAAACAATACTCTACAAAATATTAAAAGTCCAGCAAATATATGATACACTATACTATTTTGCAAATCACTGCAATTCACTGGAGGCCTCTAGCTCTTACAAGTCTAGATCACGTGAGACTTCTTTATATAATTAATAGAAAAAGGAGATTTGACGTTTCAGAGTAGATCGCGCTGCTGTATGATGAAGCTGTTCCAGAGTGGAATAGCAATTCCGTAGTTTTTATTTTTATGCATTTCATGCGAGCATGGAAATGCTTCTTTCACACAGCAGCGCAGTGTACTTTGAGATTTTTCTATAATCGATATGCAAAAGAGGGTTTACCTTAATTTGCCAACGTGACTACAGCAACTGTAATATTCATGGGCAATTATTGAAGCTGTGACAATCACAACCCTTTCAGGTGAGCATCTCCATAATTCCTTCTCATCTGTTCCTTTCAATATCACCCTATATGAGCTTGTTTCCCATCCCCTACCTTTTTTTTTTTTGGATAATTGTAAGATTCCTGGGGGTCCCACCAGAGAGACCATCATTGATGAGTAGAACATGTGTCCCAAGACCTCCGTTCCTACTCAACGCATGAAAACAGTCATGAAAGTAAAGTCCATAGAACTGATGGAGATAGCAAAAACTATAGAATTTTTGGAGATAGGATTAATGGAGATAGCCCAGGACACCCATTTGGCCCCCAGAGATCTTACATTACATTATCACTAGTGTTGCGCGAACATGCTCGACACTGCTCGGTACTCGCCCGAGCATCACGCTACTCGGGATGTTCGGCGAGCACCGAGCATTTCCGGGTTACTCGGGCGGGAGCTCGGGTCTCCGCCCTGCATGTTTGGCGCTCTTTACCAAGCCAATGAACATGCAGGGATTGCCAGCCAGTCACTGTAATGCCGCAGCCATGTTGTTTGTGGACATTACAGTGATTGGCTGGCCGCACAGCGTCACCTCGAGTATTTAAAACCGGGTGCCGCCATCTTGGACACAGTCGCTCCGGATCAGACAGTGTAGGGACAGCGCTGCTGATTTAGGGAGAGATATATCCTGCAAAATAGTTAGTGTAGGGTCTGTAAAGGCTGCCAGATCAAACAAACAGTCCTTCTCAGGACTAATATCCATCCCAGGTATATCAGGCAGGCAGGCTGTATAGGAGAAGCAGTGGTTATACCAGCAAACGCTGCATTACAGTCCTGTGTGCTTCTCCTGTTGCTGAAATTGCTGAACTTAGCTCCAGGTCCCGGGGGCCAGGAAAAATCCTTTTTTTTATCTAAATTCTCTTTTTTTTCCCTCCTTCACAATGTACAAATACCCATCTTATTAACCTTTTGGTGTCCCCCGCCCCCCCAAAAAAAAAGTGTGCCTCTGATTTTTCAGACACAAATATATCTGTTGAAAATAGTCTGGTGTAGGCCAGAGAAATAGAAGTGTGGTTTTGCAGTTCTATGGGCCATTTGTATCTAAAAAAAACAGTTTGAGTGTGTCGCTCACTGTTCAGCCACAAATATATATATTTAAAAAAGTCTGGTATACACCAGTAAATTATTACTGTGGTTTTGATGCTCCACGGTAAAACATCTCTATTATCCTGTTTTTGGCATTTATTGCTGTATAAAAATAATAATAGTGTCTCCCTGATTTTTCAGACACAAATATATCTGTTGAAAATAGTCTGGTGTAGGCCAGAGAGACAGAAGTGTGCTTTTGCTGTTCCACGGTAAAAAATCTCTATTATCCTGCTTTTTGCATTTTTTGCTGTAAAAAAAAAAATAATAGTGTCTCCCTGATTTTTCAGAAACAAATATATCTGCTGAAAATAGTCTGGTGTAGGCCCGAGAAATACAAGTGTGGCTTTGCAGTTTCACGGTTCAAACCTCTGTATTATCCACTTTTGGGCCATTTGTATTTAAAAAAAACAGTTTGAGTGTGTCGCTCACTGTTCAGCCCCAAATATCTCTATTTAAAAAAGTGTGGTATACTCCAGTAAACAATAACTGTGGTTTTGCCATCCCACGGTAAAAAATCTCTATTATTCAGGTTTTGGTAGTTTTTTCCGTAAAGAAAAACAGTAGTGTCTCCTGACTGTTGTGACACAAAAATATATCTGTTGAAAATAGTCTTGTGTAGGCCCGACATCCCAGTGTGGTTTCGCAGTTCCACGGGTCAAATCGCTGTACTATCCAGTTTTGGGCCTTTGGTATCTAAAAAAAAAGCAGTTTGAGTGTGTCGCTCACTGTTCAGCCGCAAATATCTCTATTTAAAAAAGTGTGGTATACCCCAGTAAACAATAACTGTGGTTTTGCCATCCCAAGGTAAAAAATCTCTATTATTCAGGTTTTGGTAGTTTTTTCCGTAAAGAAAAACAGTAGTGTCTCCTGACTGTTGTGATACAAAAATATATCTGTTGAAAATAGTCTGGTGTAGGCCAGAGAAATAGAAGTGTGGTTTTGCAGTTCTATGGGCCATTTGTATCTAAAAAACAACAGTTTGAGTGTGTCGCTCACTGTTCAGCCGCAAATATATATATTTAAAAAGTCTGGTATACACCAGTAAATTATTACTGTGGTTTTGATGTTCCACGGTAAAAAATCTCTATTATCCTGCTTTTTGCATTTTTTGCTGTAAAAAAAAAATAATAGTGTCTCCCTGATTTTTCAGACACAAATATATCTGTTGAAAATAGTCTGGTGTAGACCCGAGAAATGCAAGCTTGGTTTTGCAGTTCCACGGTACAAACCTCTGTATTATCCACTTTTGGGCCATTTGTATCTAAAAAAAACAGTTTGAGTGTGTCGCTCACTTATCAGTCGCAAATATATATATATTTTAAAAAGCCTGGTATACACCAGTAAATTATAACTGTGGTTTTGCTGTTCCACAATAAAAAATCTCTATTATCCTGCTTTTGGCATTTTTTGCCGTAAAAAATAAATAGTGTCTCCTGATTGTTCAGACACAAATATGTCTGTTGAAAATAGTCTGGAGTAGGCCCGAGAAATACAAGTGTGGTTTTGCAGTTCCACGGTTCAAACCTCTGTATTATCCACTTTTGGGCCATTTGCATCTAAAAAAAACAGTTTGAGTGTGTCGCTCACTGTTCAGCTGCAAATATATATATATTCAAAAAAGTCTGGTATACACCAGTAAATTATAACTGTGGTTTTGCTGTTCCACGGTAAAACATCTCTATTATCCTGCTTTTGGCATTTTGTGCCGTAAAAAATGAACAGTGTCTCCTGACTGTTCAGACACAAATATATCTGTTGAAAATAGTCTGGTCTAGGCCCGAGAAATACAATTGTGGCTTTGCAGTTTCACGGTTCAAACCTCTGTGTTATCCACTTTTGGGCCATTTGTATCTAAAAAAAAACAGTTTGAGTGTGTCGCTCACTATTCAGCCGCAAATATATATATATTCAAAAAAGTCTGGTATACACCAGTAAATTATAACTGTGGTTTTGATGTTCCACGGTAAAACATCTCTATTATCCTGCTTTTGGCATTTTTTGCCGTAAAAAATAAATAGTGTCTCCTGATTGTTCAGACACAAATATATCTGTTGAAAATAGTCTGGTGTAGGCCCGAGAAATACAAGTGTGGCTTTGCAGTTTCATGGTTCAAACCTCTGTATTATCCACTTTTGGGCCATTTGTATCTAAAAAAAACTGTTTGAGTGTGTCGTTCACTGTTCAGCCGCAAATATATATATATTCAAAAAAGTCTGGTATACACCAGTAAATTATAACTGTGGTTTTACTGTTCCACGGTAAAACATCTCTATTATCCTGCTTTTGGCATTTTTTGCCGTAAAAAATAAATAGTGTCTCTGATTGTTCAGACACAAATATATCTGTTGAAAATAGTCTGGTGTAGGCCCGAGAAATACAAGTGTGGCTTTGCAATTTCACGGTTAAAACCTCTGTATTATCCACTTTTGGGCCATTTGTATCTAAAAAAAACAGTTTGAGTGTGTCGCTCACTGTTCAGCCGCAAATATCTCTATTTAAAAAAGTGTGGTATACCCCAGTAAACAATAACTGTGGTTTAGCCATCCCACGGTAAAAAATCTCTATTATTCAGGTTTTGGTAGTTTTTTCCGTAAAGAAAAACAGTAGTGTCTCCTGACTGTTGTGACACAAAAATATATCTGTTGAAAATAGTCTTGTGTAGGCCCGACATCCCAATGTGGTTTCGCAGTTCCACGGGTCAAACCGCTGTACTATCCAGTTTTGGGCCTTTGGTATCTAAAAAAAAAGCAGTTTGAGTGTGTCGCTGTAGCGCCGGCGTCCCTGCCCTCTGCTAGGCAGGGACGCTGTTCCCCTCACCTCTCTGCTCCGTGCCCGGCGTCCTCCTCCCGCTCTGCTGGCAGCGCGCGCTCCTTCCCGGCCACTGTGCTTAGGGCGCGCGCGCGCGCTCTGCCTCCCTCTTAAAGGGGCCGCGCGGGCCGTCCTAAGGAGTCCCCGGCCAATGGCCGGAGGACTTCACCATATATAAGGCACCTCCTCCAAAATGGAGGTGCCCAAGCAATGTTGTTGCACTGTTCACTACTCTGCTTCAGCCCTCAGGTCCCGTTGCCAGTTACCTGCCAGATACCTGCCAGATTCCTGCCAGCTTGCTGTCTTATTCCTGCCTGATTATCTGCTACCTGCCTGCTAGTCTGAGGTCCGACGGTCTGCCTTACTACTCCTGTCAGTCTGTCTAAGGACCAGCCTGTCCACTCACCTGGGAGCGCACATCAGCTACCTGCCTGCTTGCCTGAGGTCCGACGGTCTGCCTTCCAACTCCTGTCAGTCTGTCTATGGACCAGCTTGCCTGCTCACCTGGGAGCACACATCTGCTGCCTGTCTGCTAGCCTACCTGGAGGCTCTGCCGTCACGTGCTGTGACCACCCGCCTGTCCAGAGACTTCTGCCCGCTCACCTGGGAGCGCTCATCTGCCGCCTGTCTGTTGGTCTTCCTGGAGGCTCCGCCGTCACATGCTGTGACCACCCGTTCATCCAAAGACTCTCGCCTGCTCACCTGGGAGCTCACGTCTATCGTCAGCCGCCACAGGTCGTACCAACCCTTTACCCAGAGACTGCCCCGGTCACTTGCCGTGACCATCTGCCCGTTCATCCAGAGACTGCCCCGGTCACTTGCCGTGACCATCTGCCCGTTCATCCAGAGACTGCCCCGGTCACTTGCCGTGACCATCTGCCCGTTTATTCAGAGACTGCCCTGGTCACTTGCCGTGACCATCTGCCCGTTCATCCAGAGACTGCCCCGGTCACTTGCCGTGACCTCCAGCCCGTTCACTCAGAGACTGTCCCGGTCACCTGCTGTGACTTCCTGCCCGTATTCCCTGGTCGCCACCCGCTCCCTTACAAGGACCGCCCCCTTGTATAGTAGCTCAGAGTTTCCGCCTTCCAGACCCGTTACAGTTTGCTCGGGCCCAGGAACCCGGTGGCACCCAAGCTCCCTCGCTCTCGGACCTGTGTCATAAACTGTCCCGTCAAAGGTCCCAACAGGAGTCCATCCTGGGTCACCTGCGGAATGTCAATACTTGCCTGGACACTCTGACTGCTCCACCAGCAACCTCCGCCAGTGCCATGTCTCGCAATCCGGCAGCTCCGCTGCCCACTAATACCATGGTATCCTACCCAGGACCCCGGCTTTCTGCACCTCCTCGCTTCGGAGGCGACTCCGCCCAGGCTCGGGGCTTCATAAATCAGTGCACCCTGCACTTTGAACTATTGTCCCACCAGTTTAACTCCGACCGAGCCAAAATTGCATTCATCATGTCCCATCTCACCGGGGAGGCCCTGGCCTGGCTAAATCCTCTATGGGAGAGAGGAGACCCCCTGGTGTCCAACTTGCCTGCTTTTCTCACGGCTTTCCGGAAAGTCTTCGATGAACCCGGACGGAAGACCTCATCCGCATCATCACTGCTACGCCTCCGTCAGGGAAGTCTCACCGTGGGCCAATATGCCATACGGTTCCGTACCCTTGCCTCGGAGCTGGCCTGGGATAACGACGCTCTAGTATCCGTCTTCTGGGAGGGTCTGTCCGGCCGTATTAAAGATGAACTTGCCGGTCGGGACATCCCTACCACTCTCGATGACCTAATAACTCTTGCCACCCGGATTGACCTACGGTTCCAGGAGCGTGCCAAAGAGGTCACCCGTGAGAGGAGGTTACCACGTCTAGCTCCTACTTTTCAGATACCCGTCACTCCCTCCGTCTCTACCCAGGTACACTCTCCTGAGCCTATGCAGGTCGACCAGACCAAGATGGTCAAAACCCGTCAGGACTTACGCCGTGCCGAGGGGAGCTGCTTTTACTGTAGTAGTAAGGAGCACCGGATCCGTACCTGCCCGGAGAGGTCGGGAAACGCCTGTGTCTAGGTTCGCTCAGAGAGGTCGACCTAGACAAGAATAAATCCTCTCCATCTCTGCTGTTGTCAGTCTCAATCGTCTGCGGGGAGAACCGTTATTTCGAAGTAGCCCAACTTGACTCTGGAGCAGCCGGGAATCTTATTTCACAGTCCCTGGTAGAGAAATACCGCATCCCCACCAAACCTCTGGCTGTACCCTTGTCTGTTGCTGCCGTGGATGGGGGTCTCTTACCACGCCCCATCCAACTCATCACCGAATCCATTACTCTGCAGGTGGGAATGCTGCATTCTGAGAGTATCTCCTTTCATGTTCTGCCTGGACTCTCCCACGCCCTCTTGCTAGGCCTACCTTGGCTCCAGAGACATGCACCCGTGCTTGACTGGCAGACCGGAGAAGTCCTTCGCTGGGGACAGGACTGCCATAAGACTTGTCTGGTTCCCGTCCATCCCGTCCGTCCTTCTCCTACCCCAGCTAATCTACCTGGACTTCCGATTCCTTATTGGTCTTATGCTGATGTCTTTAATAAAAAGGAAGCAGAGACACTACCCCCTCATAGACCATACGACTGCCCTATCGACCTGTTACCTGGTACTACTCCTCCCCGTGGGCGTATTTATCCATTATCCGCTGCTGAGACCCGGTCGATGTCCGAATATATTGAGGAGAATCTGGCCAGGGGATTCATCCGGAAATCTACCTCCCCGGCGGGTGCAGGCTTCTTTTTTGTCAAAAAGAAGGACGGCTCTCTCCGTCCCTGTATAAACTATAGAGGCCTTAACCAGATCACGGTGAAGAATAAGTACCCCCTTCCGCTCATTCCGGAGTTATTTGATCGTCTGAGGGGGGCTAGAATCTTCACCAAACTGGACCTCCGTGGGGCGTACAACCTGGTTCGTATCCGTCAGGGGGATGAATGGAAGACGGCATTCAACACCCAGGACGGCCACTATGAATATCTGGTAATGCCCTTTGGTCTCTGTAACGCTCCTGCCGTCTTTCAAGAGTTGGTCAATGACATCTTCCGGGACCTTCTCTACTCCTGCGTAGTGGTGTACCTGGACGACATCTTGGTCTTCTCTCCGGATCTCCAGACTCAC
Source organism: Phyllobates terribilis (assembly GCF_046119375.1). Classification (NCBI taxonomy): domain Eukaryota; kingdom Metazoa; phylum Chordata; class Amphibia; order Anura; family Dendrobatidae; genus Phyllobates; species Phyllobates terribilis. The sequence continues at coordinate 593,578,894 of NW_027362765.1, read as the reverse complement.
CGGAGGGACGTTCGTCAAGTCCTGCTCAGGCTCAGGCAGAATCACCTCTTCGCTAAATACGAGAAGTGCCTCTTTGAGCAGACCTCGCTTCCGTTTTTGGGCTACATTATTTCTCAGACCGGCCTACGAATGGATCCAGAGAAACTGTCTGCCATCGAGAAATGGCTTCGACCGGAGGGGTTGAAGGCCATTCAGCGGTTCCTGGGCTTCGCTAACTACTACCGCCTCTTCATACCACACTTCTCTTCCCGGACTGCCCCAATTTCCGCGCTCACCCGTAAGGGTACTAATCCCAAAGAGTGGCCGCCCGAAGCAGAGGAGGCTTTTCTTTCCCTAAAACAGGCCTTCTCTTCCGCCCCGGTGCTGCATCGCCCGGACGGCAACAAGCAGTTCTTCCTGGAAGTTGACTCCTCCTCCTCTGGAGCCGGAGCGGTACTTACTCAAAAATCATCTTCCGGGAGAATGGTAACTTGTGGCTTCTTCTCCAAACTCTTCTCCTCTTCTGAGCGCAACTATTCCATAGGAGACCGAGAGTTATTGGCCATCAAGCTGGCATTGGAGGAGTGGCGTTACCTGCTCGAGGGGGCTCTTCACCCGGTAATAATTTACACTGACCACAAGAACTTGGCTTACCTCCAGCATGCCCAGAGACTTAACCCGCGTCAAGCCCGGTGGTCCTTGTTTTTTGCTCGCTTTGATTTTGTTCTTCATTTTCGCCCGGCTGACAAAAACGTCAAAGCAGACGCCTTGTCCCGATCCTTTCTGGTGTCCGATCTCGAGGAAGAACCTAAACATATCATCGATCCCGCCAGAGTAATGCAGGGGGCTCCCGTGAGTCTAAATAGTCTCCCTCCCGGTAAGACGTTTGTTTCAGTACCTGATCGGAATAAGATCCTACACTGGGGCCATTCGTCTAAACTAGCTGGCCACGCCGGTCAGAAAAAGACCCTCCAGCTTATTGCCCGGCACTACTGGTGGCCTACCCTGCACAAGGACGTAATAGACTTTGTTTCTGCCTGTGTGTCCTGCGCCCGCAACAAAGTCCCGAGACACCTGCCAGCCGGTCGCCTCCTTCCGCTTCCTGTGCCTGCTGCCCCCTGGCAGCATATTGCTATGGACTTCATAACTGATCTCCCCGTCTCCGCCGGTTGTACGGTCATTTGGGTGGTCGCTGATCGCTTTTCCAAGATGGCTCACTTTATTCCCCTGCCAGCCCTCCCGTCTGCACCCGAGCTGGCTAAAGACTTTATCCGCCACATCTTCCGTCTTCATGGCCTGCCCCTCCATATCGTGTCGGATCGTGGGGTACAGTTCACCTCATGTTTCTGGAGAGCCACTTGTAAACTGCTAGACGTCACCCTGGACTTCTCTTCCGCTTACCACCCACAGTCCAATGGTCAAGTGGAGCGGATCAATCAGAACCTGACCAGTTACCTCCGGCACTTCGTTAATGCCCATCATTCAGACTGGGTGGATCTCCTACCATGGGCCGAGTTCTCTTATAACAATCACGAGAGCGAATCCTCCTCCAAATCCCCGTTTTTTGTAGTCTTCGGTCAGCATCCTCGGATTCCTTTTCCTGTCTCCACCTCTGTGGACAACCCGGCTGCGGAATCTCTCGTTAGCAAATTTTCCTCCATTTGGGAGAGTACCCGATCCGCACTCCTTCAGTCGTCCGAACGGATGAAAAGACACGCTGACAAAAAACGCCTGGATCCTCCACAATTTCATCCTGGAGATAAAGTCTGGCTCTCATCTAAATATGTCCGACTCAAGATACCTTCTTACAAGTTAGGGCTTCGGTTCATCGGTCCTCTGGAGGTCATCAGTCAGATCAACCCGGTGGCCTATAAATTGAAACTCCCGGCCAACTTACGGATCCCTAACTACTTCCATGTATCTCTCCTCAAACCTGTGGTACTTAACTCTTTATCCAAGTCTACAGGTACGCCTCCTGCTCCGGTTTCTGCTGAGGACGAGTTTGAGGTAGAGAACATTCTTGCCACCAAAAGGGTAAGAGGAAAGACCTTTTTTCTAGTAGATTGGAAGGGGTTTGGTCCTGAGGAGAGAACGTGGGAGCCCCGGGAGAACATCCATGCCCCTCTTATCCTAGCTAAATTTCTGTCTGGCCTAAAAAAGGGGGGGCCGAAAGGGGGGGGTACTGTAGCGCCGGCGTCCCTGCCCTCTGCTAGGCAGGGACGCTGTTCCCCTCACCTCTCTGCTCCGTGCCCGGCGTCCTCCTCCCGCTCTGCTGGCAGCGCGCGCTCCTTCCCGGCCACTGTGCTTAGAGCGCGCGCGCTCTCCCTCCCTCTTAAAGGGGCCGCGCGCGCCGTCCTAAGGAGTCCCCGGCCAATGGCCGGAGGACTTCACCATATATAAGGCACCTCCTCCAAAATGGAGGTGCCCGAGCAATGTTGTTGCACTGTTCACTACTCTGCTTCAGCCCTCAGGTCCCGTTGCCAGTTACCTGCCAGATACCTGCCAGATTCCTGCCAGCTTGCTGTCTTATTCCTGCCTGATTATCTGCTACCTGCCTGCTAGTCTGAGGTCCGACGGTCTGCCTTACTACTCCTGTCAGTCTAAGGACCAGCCTGTCCGCTCACCTGGGAGCGCACATCAGCTACCTGCCTGCTTTCCTGAGGTCCGACGGTCTGCCTTCCAACTCCTGTCAGTCTGTCTATGGACCAGCTTGCCTGCTCACCTGGGAGCACACATCTGCTACCTGCCTGCTAGCCTACCTGGAGACTCCGCCGTCACGTGCTGTGACCACCTGCCTGTCCAGTGACTCCTGCCCGCTCACCTGGGAGCGCTCATCTGCTGCCTGTCTGCTAGCCTACCTGGAGGCTCTGCCGTCACGTGCTGTGACCACCCGCCTGTCCAGAGACTTCTGCCCGCTCACCTGGGAGCGCTCATCTGCCGCCTGTCTGTTGGTCTTCCTGGAGGCTCCGCCGTCACATGCTGTGACCACCCGTTCATCCAAAGACTCTCGCCTGCTCACCTGGGAGCTCACGTCTATCGTCAGCCGCCACAGGTCGTACCAACCCTTTACCCAGAGACTGCCCCGGTCACTTGCCGTGACCATCTGCCCGTTCATCCAGAGACTGCCCCGGTCACTTGCCGTGACCATCTGCCCGTTCATCCAGAGACTGCCCCGGTCACTTGCCGTGACCATCTGCCCGTTCATTCAGAGACTGCCCCGGTCACTTGCCGTGACCATCTGCCCGTTCATCCAGAGACTGCCCCGGTCACTTGCCGTGACCTCCAGCCCGTTCACTCAGAGACTGTCCCGGTCACCTGCTGTGACTTCCTGCCCGTCTTCCCTGGTCGCCACCCGCTCCCTTACAAGGACCGCCCCCTTGTATAGTAGCTCAGAGGTTCCGCCTCCCAGACCCGTTACAGTCGCTCACTGTTCAGCCGCAAATATCTCTATTTAAAAAAGTGTGGTATACCCCAGTAAACAATAACTGTGGTTTTGCCATCCCACGGTAAAAAATCTCTATTATTCTAGTTTTGGTAGTTTTTTCCGTAAAGAAAAACAGTAGTGTCTCCTAACTGTTGTGACACAAAAATATATCTGTTGAAAATAGTCTGGTGTAGGCCAGAGAAATAGAAGTGTGGCTTTGCAGTTCTATGGGCCATTTGTATCTAAAAAAAAACAGTTTGAGCATGTCGCTCTCTGTTCAGCCGCAAATATATATATTTAAAAAAGTCTGGTATACACCAGTAAATTATTACTGTGGTTTTGATGTTCCATGGTAAAACATCTCTATTATCCTGTTTTTGGCATTTTTTGCTGTATAAAAATAATAATAGTGCCTCCCTGATTTTTCAGACACAAATATATCTGTTGAAAATAGTCTGGTGTAGGCCAGAGAGACAGAAGTGTGCTCTTGCTGTTCCACGGTAAAAAATCTCTATTATCCTGCTTTTTGCATTTTTTGCTGTAAAAAAAAAAATAATAGTGTCTCCCTGATTTTTTAGACACAAATATATCTGTTGAACATAGTCTGGTGTAGGCCGGAGAAATACAAGTGTGGTTTTGCAGTTCCACGGTACAAACCTCTGTATTATCCACTTTTGGGCCATTTGTATCTAAAAAAAACAGTTTGAGTGTGTCGCTCACTGTTCAGCCGCAAATATATATATATTTTAAAAAGCCTGGTATACACCAGTAAATTATAACTGTGGTTTTGCTGTTCCACAGTAAAAAATCTCTATTATCCTGCTTTTGGCAATTTTTGCCGTAAATATAAATAGTGTCTCCTGATTGTTCAGACACAAATATATCTGTTGAAAATAGTCTGGTGTAGGCCCGAGAAATACAAGTGTGGTTTTGCAGTTCCACGGTTCAAGCCTCTGTATTATCCACTTTTGGGCAATTTGTATCTAAAAAAACCAGTTTGAGTGTGTCGCTCACTGTTCAGCCGCAAATATATATATATTCAAAAAAGTCTGGTATACACCAGTAAATTATAACTGTGGTTTTGCTGTTCCACGGTAAAACATCTCTATTATCCTGCTTTTGGCATTTTTTGCCGTAAAAAATAAATAGTGTCTCCTGATTGTTCAGACACAAATATATCTGTTGAAAATAGTCTGGTGTAGGCCCGAGAAATACAAGTGTGGCTTTGCAGTTTCACGGTTCAAACCTCTGTATTATCCACTTTTGGGCCATTTGTATCTAAAAAAAACAGTTTGAGTGTGTCGCTCACTGTTCAGCCGCAAATATCTCTATTTAAAAATGTGTGGTATACCCCAGTAAACAATAACTGTGGTTTTGCCATCCCACGGTAAAAAATCTCTATTATTCAGGTTTTGGTAGTTTTTTCCGTAAAGAAAAACAGTAGTGTCTCCTGACTGTTGTGACACAAAAATATATCTGTTGAAAATAGTCTTGTATAGGCCCGACATCCCAGTGTGGTTTCGCAGTTCCACGGGTCAAATCGCTGTACTATCCAGTTTTGGGCCTTTGGTATCTAAAAAAAAAGCAGTTTGAGTGTGTCGCTCACTGTTCAGCCGCAAATATCTCTATTTAAAAATGTGTGGTATACCCCAGTAAACAATAACTGTGGTTTTCCTCTTCCACGGTTCTAATCTACTCTTTGTTACCCTTTTTCCATTGATAGTGCAAGTGTAAGCTATTTTACTTCATTTACAATGGGCAAGGCGCGTGGCAAGGGACACGGAAGTGGACGTTCTGGTGATGGTTCGTGCAGAGGACGGGGCCATGGCCAAGGTGAAAATGTGCCACAACCAACAGCCACATCTTCTCGCTCCCACTTCTTGACCGAATTACGAGGGAAGCACAGAACAACACCAGTATTGAGAACTGATCAGTGTGAACAGGTTATTAATTGGAAAGCAGACAATACTTCCAGTTACCTGGGCACCACCACCTCCGGTCTGTCTTCCACACGGTCAACTCTTAGTAGCCGTGAGTCTCGACCGCATACTCCTCCTCACCCTGATGCTCCTTCCTCCCACCATGCCGAGTGTCGTCAGACCGCAAGTGATCCCACACTTGGACACTCTGAAGAGCTGTTCACTGGTCCATTTCCATATTTGGGCCCCTCGCCTGATACACTTGAAGTGGTGGAAGAGGAGATCCCATGTTGCGATGACCAAATATTTGAACAGCCACGGCCACAGGAAGTCGACGTTGGCAGTCTGTCACAAGAGGTGGACGATGACGTGACACAATTGCCAGGAAGTGAGGAGGAGGATCGTGGTGCGCAAGTGGAAGAGGAGGAGGTGGTGGATGATCTAGTAACTGACCCAACATGGAAGGAGGACATGCAGAGTGAGGCCAGCAGCACACAGGGGGAGGGAGGCAGAGTACCCCAACAGGCAGGAAGAAGCAGTGTGGTGGCCGCAGACAGAAGGCAGGCAACACGAGGGACGTTGCCAGTACAAGCGGTAGGTCTTCCAGAGTCTGGAATTTTTTTAAAGACTCTGCTGATGACCCCAAAAAGGCCATATGCTCCACCTGCCATGCCAGCATCAGCAGGGGTGACAAAACTACCAGCCTGACCACCACCAGCATGATCAGGCACATGGCAGCAAAGCACCCGACTTTGTGGGGCAAAACCCAGGGTCCACGACCATTGTCAGTGGGTGTCACCACTGCTTCTTCCACTGTTGTGCGTGCAATAGAACCCCCTGTTGTGTGTGCAAGGCAATCCCCTGTCCATACTGCATGTAAAGATGCCCCCACCTCTCAGTCTTCACTTGTTATGGCAGTTTCTCAAGAAACAGCATCAACGTCCACGTCCACGTCCCACCGCAGCGTTCAATTGTCCATATCCCAGACCTTTGAACGAAAGCGGAAATTCGCAGCTAACACCCCACAGGCAACAGTCCTAAATTCGCACATTTCACGACTGCTTGCATTGGAAATGCTGCCTTTTAGGCTGGTGGAGACGGAATCCTTCCGCAATCTTATGGCGGTGGCCGTCCCTCGGTACTCGGTCCCCACCGACACTATTTTGCCCGGTGTGCCATCCCCGCACTACACAAGCACGTGTCCCAAAGCATCTGCCGTGCCCTCAACAACGCAGTTGCTGGGAGAGTCCACCTGACAACGGACACGTGGACAAGTGCTTGTGGCCAGGGATGGTACATCTCTCTGACGGCACACTGGGTAAACATTGTGGAAGCCGGGACCCAGTCAGACCTTGGGACGGAACACATCCTCCCCACACCGAGGATTGCGGGCCCTATGTCAGTCAGAGTTGCCCCCACAGTGTACAGCTCCTGCGCATCCTCCTCCTCCTCCTCCTCATGTTCAGCCTCCATCTCAGATATCACCACATCAGTTACAAGCTGGAAGCACTGCAGTACTGCCTCCGCCAAGCGGCAACAGGCTGTGCTGAAACTCATAAGCTTAGGTGATAAACCTCACACTGCTTGTGAGCTGTGAAAGAGCAGGCAGATCTGTGGCTGAGACCGCTGAACCTACATCCCGGCATGGTCGTGTGTGACAATGGCCGTAACCTGGTGGCGGCTCTGAGGCGAGGTGAGATCACACACGTACCATGCCTGGCTCATGTGCTTAACCTCGTGGTTCAGCGGTTTCTTAAATCGTACCCCGAGTTGCCAGATCTGCTCGTGAAAGTACGCCGCCTGTCAGCTCATTTTCGCAAGTCGGCTACAGCTTCCTCCGCCCTTGCTGTGTTGCAGCAGCGTTTGCAGCTTCCGGCACACCGATTGGTGTGTGATGTCCCCACACGTTGGAACTCTACCCTCCACATGTTGCAAAGGATTTGTGAGCAGAAGAGAGCAGTTGTGGAGTACCAGCTGCAACAAGGCCGTTGATATTCAGGTCAGACTCCACACATAAGACCTCAGGAGAGGACCTGGATGTCTGACATATGTACCATCCTGACAAACTTTGAGGAGGCCACCAAGATGGTGAGTGGCGATGACGCCATCATTAGTGTCAGCATCCCACTTGTCTGTCTTTTGCAACGCTCTCTGCAGAGAATTAAAGAGGAGGCATTGCAGCCAGAGTATGATGAGATGGATCAAGAAGCCGTAGCAGACGATTACACACAGCCCAGCCTCATCTCATCCCAACGTGCATTGGGGGACAACGAGGGAGAGGAGGAGGAGGAGGAAGAACAGGAGCTGCTATCATGCGTTATAGACGGTAGTACCTGTACAAGTGTCATACCGTCGGTTCAGCGTGGGTGGCCTGAGGACAGGGGGGGGGAGGAAGAGGAGGAGAGCATGGTCAGTCGTCATCTTGGTGAGGACACGGAATTATTGCCCGTTACCAGTCTGGCACGCATGGCTGACTTTATGTTACGCTGCCTTAACCGTGACCCTCGCGTTGTCAAAATGTTGGGTGACAGTCATTACTGGTTGGTGACACTTGTAGACCCCCGCTACAAGGAGAACTTTCACTCTCTTATTCCTGAGGTGGAGAGGTCTACAAAAATGAGGCAATACCAGAAGGCCCTTGCTGCAGAACTCTTAAAAAAATTCTCATCTGAACACGCTAGCGGCAGAGGTCACAGTTCGTTGCCCAACCAAGGCGTACAGGCGAGAGAGATGCAACTCCAATCCAGCAGAGGCAGGGGAACACTGTCAACATTCTGGGACAGTTTTTTGACACCCGCCCAGCTTCCAGGCCCTGAGGCGCGGGGTACTCTCTCAAGGAGTGGAAAGTTTCAAAAGATGGTAAGGGAGTACCTTGCCGATCATACCAGCGTCCTCCGCGATTCCTCTGTGCCTTTTAATTATTGGGTATCCAAGCTGGACACTTGGAATGAACTCGCTATCAAAATGAACAAGGGCTGGATTGGGCCAGACTTCTCATCACCACTAAATGACAACAGAGTAACATGGGAGGTGTATTCACATGCACCGCTTCACACCCACACATGGGTTTACGCTTCCTCGTTTCGGCTGTTTAATCTTCTTCTCCTTATCCTCAGCCTCCACCACCACTATACCACCAGGGTGCCGGCATTGCAAGTTCCTCCATCTTTATTTTTGGCAGCTTTTGCTTGCAAGGCATAAGCAAATACTATTGGACACCCACTCCCCAATAATGGGACTTATGTTTGTAATATGCTGTACTGCATGGCTCTTGTAAGGGGCATTGCAAGTTGCTCTATCCTAATTTTTGGCAGCTTTTGCTTGGAAAGCATAAGCAAATACTATGGGACACCCACTCCCCAATAATGGGACTTATGTTTGTAATATGCTGTACTGCACGGTTCTTGTAAGGGGCATTGCAAGTTGCTCCGTCCTAATTTTTGGCAGCTTTTGCTGGGAAAGCATAAGCAAATACTATGGGACACCCACTCCCCAATAATGGGACTTATGTTTGTAATATGCTGTACTGCACGGCTCTTGTAAGGGGCATTGCAAGTTGCTCCGTCCTAATTTTTGGCAGCTTTTGCTGGAAAAGCATAAGCAAATACTATGGGACACCCACTCCCCAATAATGGGACTTATGTTTGCAATATGCTGTACTGCATGGCTCTTGTAAGGGGCATTGCAAGTTGCTCCGTCCTAATTTTTAGCAGCTTTTGCTGGGAAAGCATAAGCAAATACCATGGGACACCCACTCCCCAATAATGGGACTTATGTTTGTAATATGTTGTACTGCATGGCTCTTGTAAGGGGCATTGCAAGTTGCTCCGTCCTAATTTTTGGCAGCTTTTGCTGGGAAAGCATAAGCAAATAATATGGGAGACCCACTCCCCAATAATGGGACTTATGTTTGTAATATGCTGTACTGCATGGCTCTTGTAAGGGGCATTGCAAGTTGCTCCGTCCTAATTTTTGGCAGCTTTTGCTGGGAAAGCATAAGCAAATACTATGGGAGACCCAATCCCCAATAATGGGACTTATTTTTGTAATATGCTGTACTGCATGGCTCTTGTAAGGGGCATTGCAAGTTGCTCCGTCCTAATTTTTGGCAGCTTTTGCTTGCAAGGCATAAGCAAATACTATGGGACACCCACTCCCCAATAATGGGACTTATGTTTGTAATATGTTGTAATGCATGTGACGTGCCCCCTGGGCCGTGTGTACACGTGTGTGGGATACCCGATGCCGGGTCTCTGGGGTCTGTAGTCTCCGTGGCGGTGACCCGGTCCCGTGGCTCAGGCTGGTCAAACCAGTGGCAGTCTTTCTTAGGTTTTGAGGTTAATTGTCTGACTGCGCCACCCGTGGATTGCGGTCAGGGAGTACCACCGCTGCGAGGCAGACCGCTGAGGCTGGTGTTGTGTGCGCAGCATAGAATGGTATAACTCCCCTCGGGAGGAGTATAGCCTCAGGGCAGTGAGTGTGGATGATGGGGGTGATGGTGCACGAGCGCAGCAGGAACGACTCAGAGTCTTTGCAGTGCAGTTCAGGGTCTTTACTGATGATTATAAGGTAGACCCTCCCAGGAGTACTGGCTAGCATAAGAGGCCTGGTCAGTCTGTGAGCAAGCAGGAGTTCCCCTGGCCAGGTGGAGTTGTAGGCCTCCCCGTCTGTCTGCACTCTTCCTGGCTACCTTGCTGTAAGCGGGTAGAAGTAGTCCACGTCCCTGAGTGTACCGTGTAGTGCTCACCCGTATGGCTGGTGACTTGGGGCCTTCTGTTAGCCTCCGCTCCACGACGGCGGTGCTGGTCCCTTGCTTGTGATTGAGCCTCCGGGCTTCTATGGCCAGAGGACCTGAAATCCCCTGCCGGCTGGTTTCTGCTGCTGGATTTATAAGTCCTCACAGCTTCGGACTCCTGTGTTCGGTTCCTATTGTCTTCTGCCAGGGCGAGCTCTGCTCAGCTTCCAGCCCCTGGTCTTTAGCTCCTAGCTCCTACAGAGCTCCTTGCTGTTACTTTCCCTTGCTCTCACTCTGACTCTGACTGTTCTCTGACTCACTCAACCCCGCCCCAGATCCAGTTTATAAGGGCAGAATTCTCCCCTCCCAGGACTGGGGCAGGAGGATGTTGCATGTTTAAGGGATCCTGACCAGGAAACCTCCCACTTGCTCTCCGACGTACTATCTCTATTACTGTGGTGACCAGACCCCTGGGGTGCCACACATGGCTCTTGTAAGGGGCATTGCAGTTCCTCATAATTTTTGGAAAGCCTTCCATTCACTGCTTAGGCCAACAGTGCACGGGAGACCCAGTTGCTATAAATCGAAAAAAAGGTTTAGTTAACGACCTCTGATCTCCATGTCATTTCCAAGGGGCATTGGAGTGGCTCGAAATTTTTGGTAGGCATTGCACTCACTGTATGCCCTATAACTGTGTAGCCGAACCGCTCCTTTTGTTATAGAAACATATCCTACAAGACATATCTGGTTGACTGGCCTGATATTGATGTGAATGGTCCCTGTTCCTCCTGCTCTTTCTCCTTTGCCACCACCTCATCCATCATTTATCACCTGAAGCTTTGTTTTAACGGGAGTCATAGAACTGGGATAGTAGCAGGAAAACATCCAGCAATCCTCGGAGGAGGTAGGATATGCGCCAAAACGCGGACCACCTCAGGCCTAGCCGCTACTACATACATGCGCTTGCATTCCAAGAAAACAAAGCAGATGCTAACTTCTATCATCATCATCATGCTCCTCACCTAGGCACTCTCAACTCCCCTGATGGAGAAGCCAGGGCCCACTGGAGGAGTCTGGTTCTCTGGTGGGCTCGTCCAATGCTGCCCTAAAGCAGGCCAGGCTAAGAAAAGTGTGGGGGAAGGTGACAGGAGAAATCAGGGTGGCTGGGGACCGAGTATGGACACCTGGTCACCACCTGGCGGCTGGGGACCGAGCGTGGACACCCGGCCGCCGGGCCGCTGGGGACAGAGTATGGATACCTCGCTGGCGAAGCGGCCATGAGGTAGTGGCCAGCTTCGGCCTCCTCCAAACTAAAAGGCCCCATTTCAAGTGAAAGCTAGCAGTATGGTATTGCAGCCTGCGGGTGGGTGGGTGGTTGGCTGCATATTTTCACTTGCATTGCATGGAATGGGGGAGGTACAATTGAACACTGCCCTGGGACAACGACTTGCACGAGGATAGTTGCAAGTCTGCATCTTCTGATGCGGCAAGGATCACTTCTGATGGGCACACTTTTAGACAGTGACCTGGGGGTCAGAGATGCTTCCAGGGGTCTTCCCCATGCTGATCCCTTGTCTTTTCAGCACTGTATGCATGTGTCACACAGCACATGGCCAGATAAGGTTGTAAAATGTTAAAATGACATTTCCCGGTGAACGTATTTGTCACGGTTGAAAGCAATACAAAAGTGCAAAAACGCATGAAAAATGCTACTTATGAACATAGCCCAAGGTGTGGAGGAGTATTTTTGTTTTTGGTTATTTATTTTACCTTATACACAAGTTTTTACCCTGGAAAGGAAATTCCTTAACATATTTCACAGGAAAACCGTTTCAGTTTCGTTTTTGAACGTTTTATTGTGAGCCCGCAAAAGTGGCTTAATACCTCTGACCACGTTGTTGACAGCAGTGACCTGGGGGTCAGAAATGCTTCCAGGGGCGATCCCCTTGCTGCCCCCATGTCTTTTGAGCACTGTCACTATCGTTTTGGGCACTTTTTAGGCTTTCTACAGACTGCCGGGGGTGCTGCCGCAAAAATGCTCGGGTCTCACATAGACTAACATTGGGCTCGTTGCTCGGGTCCAGCACCCGAGTATCACGGTAAGCTCGGCCCGAGCTTCAAGTACCCAAGCATTTTAGTGATCGCTCAACACTATCAGTCGTCATCTTGGTGAGGACACGGAAGTCTTGCCCGTTACCAGTCTGGCACCCATGGCTGACTTTATGTTACGCTGCCTTAACCGTGACCCTCCCATTGTCAAAATGTTGGGTGACAGTCATTACTGGTTGAGGACACTTTTAGACCCCCTCTAAGAGAACTTTCATTCTCTTATTCCTGAGTTGGAGAGGTCTACAAAAATGGGGCAGTACCAGAAGGCCCTTGCTGCAGAACTATTAAAAAAATTCCCATCTGAACACGGTAGCGGCAGAGGTCACAGTTCGCTGCCCAACTAAGGCATACAGGCGAGAGAGACGCAACTCCAATCCAGCAGAGGCAGGGGAACACTGTCAATGTTGTAGGACAGTTTTCTGAGACCTGCCCAGCTTACAGGCCCTGAGGCGCAGGGTACTCTCACAAGGAGTGGAAAGTTTCAAAAGATGGTGAGGGAGTACCAGCGTCCTCCGTGATTCCTCTATGCCTTTTAATTATTGGGTATCCAAGCTGGACACTTGGAATGAACTCACTCTGTATGCCTTGGAGGTCCTGGCCTGCCCTGCCGCTAGCGTGTTATCGGAGCGTGTTTTTAGTGCCGCTGGGGGAATTATAACTGATAAGCGCACTCGCCTGTCAACTGACAATGCTGACAAGCTGACCCTTATCAAAATGAACAAGGGCTGGATTGGGCCAGACTTCTCATCACCACCAAATGACAGCAGAGTAACATAAAGTCAAATCCACTGTGTTATTTCGGGAGGTGTATTCCCATGCATCGCTTCACACCCACACATGGGTATACGCTTCCTCATTTCGGCTGTTTTTTGCTCTTCTCCTTATCCTCAGCCTCCACGACCACTATACCACCAGGGTGACCGTGGTCCATGTTGCCAGCATTGCAAGTTCCTCTGTCCTAATTTTTGGCAGCATTTGCTTGGAAGGCATAGGCAAAGACTATGGGAGACCAACTCCCCAATAATGTGAATAATGTTTTTAATATGCTGTACTGCATGGCTCTTGTAAGGGACATTGCAAGTTCCCCCTTCCTAATTTTTGGCAGCTTTTGCTTGGAAGGCATAGGCAAAGACTATGGGAGACCCACTCCCCAATAATGGGAATAATGTTTTTAATATGCTGTACTGCATGGCTCTTGTAAGGGGAATTAAAATCGTTTTGTTAAGCTACTGTGACCTCCACGTCTCTTCCACGGGGCATTGATATTGTCTTTTTATTCCACTGTAACCTCCACCACTCTTCCAAGGGGCATTGATATTGTCTTTTTATTCCACTGCGACCTCCACCACTCTTCCAAGGGGCATTAAAACCATCTTGTTAAGCTACTGTGACCTCCACGTCTCTTCCATGGGGCATTGATATTGTCTTTTTATTCCACTGTAGCCTCCACAACTCTTCGAAGGGTCATTAAAACTGTCTTGTTAAACCACTCTGAACTCCACGTCTCTTCCAAGGGGCATTAAAACCATCTTGTTAAGCTACTGTGACCTCCACATCTCTTCCGAGGGGCATTAAAACTGTCTTGTTAAACCACTCTGAACTCCACGTCTCTTCTAAGGGGCATTAAAACCGTCTTGTTAAACCACTCTGAACTCCACAGCTCTTCCAAGGGGCATTGACATGTTGTTTTTAATTACCTCTAACCTCCACGACTCTTGCAACGGGCATTGCATTTCCTCCTAATTTTTGTCAGCTTTTGCTTTTCAATGCATAGGCGAACACTAAGGGAGACCCACTCCCCAATAATGGATAGAAGGTTTTTAATAAGCTGTAATCTACGTCTGTTTCAAGGGGAATTGCAGTGCCTAATAATTTTTGGAAAGCCTTCCATTCCCTGCTTAGGCCAACAGTGTACAGGAGACCCAGTTGCTATAAATGGAAAAAACGGTTTAGTTAAGGCCCGCTGACCTCCATGTCACTTCCAAGGGGCATTGGAGTGCCTCGAAATTTTTGGTAGGCATTGCATTCACTGTATGCCTTATATCTGTGTAGCTGAACCCCTCCTTTTGGTACAGAAACATATCCTACAAGACATGTGTGGTTGGCTGGCCTGATATTGATGTGAATGGTCCCTGTTCCTCCTGCTCTTTCTCCTTTGCCACCACCTCATCCATTATTCATCACCTGAAGCTTTGTTTTAACGGGAGTCATAGAACTGGGATAGTAGCAGGAAAACATCCAGCAATCCTCGAAGATGTAGAATATGTGCCAAAATGCTGACCACCTCAAGCCTAGCTGCTACTACATACATGCACTTGCATTCCAAGGAACAGAAAGCTAAGGAGGTGGATGGCCTCATGATCATGAATAATTTACTCGTTGTGTAGGAGGCCGACCACTGCTGCTGTCTACCTTCTGAACTTTGTGTTGAAGCCTGATTGACCAAGGACCCGCAATCCTCTATGTCTGGAGGACGTGTTGCATCCCAGTGTCCAACTGTGTCCCGGCTTCCACAATATTAACCCAGTGTGAAGGCGTCAGTGAGATGGACCATTCCTGGCCACATTCACTTGTCCACGTGTTTGTGGTTAGGCTGTCCTTCCCACTAAATGCACTGGGGAGGGCACAAGTAATGTTTTGGTATGCGCGCTTGTGTATAAGGCGCACCGGGACAAATAGGGGCGGCTGGGGACCGTTTATGGACACCCAGCCACCCCCACGCGGCTGGGGACTGTGTGTGGGCACCCGGCCGCGGGGCGACTGGGGACTGAGTATGGACACCCGGCCGCCCCCTGGCGGCTGGGGACCAAGTGTGGACACCCAGCCGCCGGGCGGCTGGGGACTGAGTATGAATACCAGGCTACCGACGCAGCCATGACGTGGTGGCTAGATTCCACCTCCACATGCCTAAAAGGCCCAATTTCAAGTGCAAGCAAGCTAGCAGTATGGTATTGCAGCCTGGGGGTGGGTGGGTGGCAGGCTGCATACTTGCGCTTGTATTGCAAGTTATGGGGGAGGTACAATTGAACACTGCCCTGGGACAAGGACTTGCACGGGGATAGTTGCAAGTCTGCATCTTCTGATGCGGCAAGGATCACTTCTGATGGGCACACTTTTAGGCAGTGACCTGGGTGTCAGAGATGCTTCCAGGGGTCTTCCCCATGCTGTTCCAATGTCTTTTTAGCACTGTATGCATGTGTCACACATCACATGGCCAGATAAGGTTGTAAAATGTTAAAATGACATTTCCCGGTGAATGCATTTGTCACGGTTGAAAGCAATACAAACGTGCAAAAACGCATAAAAAATGCTACTTGAGAACATAGCCCAAGGTGTGGAGGAGTATTTTTGTTTTTGGTTATTTATTTTACCTTATACACAAGTCTTTACCCTGGAAAGGATGTTCCTTAACCCCTTTCCGACCTGGTCAGTAATAGTACGCACCAGGTCGGGAAGGCCGGTTCAGCGGGGGCTCCGGCGGTGAGCCCGCACTGAAGCGAGCACATGTCAGCTGATTATTGGAATCGCAATCCACCCGCGGCTGTTAACATGTTAAATCTCTGACAGTGGCATTTAACTCGCGCTTCCGGGAGTCCTAAGCCCGCCCATCAGTGACACCGTCACGTGATCGCGGGTCACCAATGGGTGGGCATGACAACTCAGGGTCTGCAGCAGACGCCTGTGGTTGTCATGTCTCAATTGCTATGAGCGCCACCTAGTGGTCAGCGCTCATAGCAAGTGAGCATTTCTCCTGCATACAAGCAATCTGCTCATCGCTTGTATGCAGTAGAAGCAATCAGACAACTGCTGCTTCTAGTCTCCTCTGGAGACTATAGAAGCAAGCAGAAAGTGTAAAAAAAAAGTTTTTAAAAAAAGTAAAAAATATATAAAAGTTTAAGTCACCCCCCTTTCGCCCCACTCAAAATAAAATATATATATATATAAAAAAAAAAACATATACACATATTTGGTATCGCCACGTTCAGAATCACCCGATCTATCAATATAAAAGAAGAATTAAAACAATCAGTAAACGGCGTAACGAGAAAAAAATTTTAAACGCCAGAATTAAGTTTTTTTGGTCGCTACAACTTTGCAATAAAATGCAATAACGGGCGATCAAAACATCGGATCTACCCCAAAATGGTATCAATAAAAACGTCAGCCCGGCACGCAAAAAATAAGCCCTCACCTGGCTCCAGATCCCGAAAAATGGAGAGGATAAGGGTCTCGGAAAATGGCGTCATTTTTTTTGTTTTTTTTAGCAAGCTTTGGATTTTTTTTTCACCACTTAAATAAAAAAGAACCTATACATGTTTGGTGTCTATGAACTCGTAACGACCTGGAAAATAATGATGGCAGGTCAGTTTTAGCAATCTGTGAACGTGGTAAAAAAAGGACCCAAAAAACAACTGTGGAATTGCATTTTTTTTGCAGTTTCACTGCACTTGGAATTTTTTTCCCATTTTCCAGCACACGATATGGTAAAACCGGTGATTGTGTTTAAAAGTACAACTCGTCCCGCAAAAAATAAGCCCTCACATGGCCATATTGAACAAAAATTAAAAAAGTTCTGGCTCTGGGAAGAAGGGGAGCAAAAAAAAGAAAACACAAAAACAGAAAGACCCATGGTCGTTAAGGGGTTAACATATTTCACAGGAAAGCACTTTCGTTTTTGAACGTTTTATTGTGAGCCTGTAAAAGTGGCTTAATACCTCTGACCACGTTGTTGACAGCAGTGACCTGGGGGTCAGAAATGCTTCCAGGGGCGATCCCCATGCTGTCCCCATGTCATTTGAGCACTGTCACTATCGTTTTGGGCACTTTTTAGGGTTTCTACAGACTGCCGGGGGAGCCGCCGCAAAAATGTTCTGGTCTCCCATAGACTAACATTGGGCTCGTTGCTCGGGTCGAGCACCCGAGTATTACAGTGAGCTCGGCCCGAGCTTCGAGCACCCGAGCATTTTAGTGCTCGCTCAACACTAATTATCACCTATTTTGTAGATATATCATAAATGTTATGTGATAAAACTCCTTTAAAATCAATGTTGTGTGTTCATTTCTATTTTCTATGGGTTGGATTTACATATTGTTCATAGTTACGGTATATAATGTTACAATAAGGAAGCACATGATTGTTATTACTTGCATTTTATTATCTACAATATGTCTTATTTCCAGGTTTTCTTGACCAGAAAGATGTTATCTCAGAGATCTTTGCTACTTTTAATGGTGTTTGGTCTAGCATCTTCCCTTCCTCAGCCATTCAAGTGGGCAAAACTTCAGGTACTTCCTAAAGTTCCAACCTCTAATCCTCTTCCAAAGCCTATTCAAGAGATACCGAATGTTCCACTAGAAACACTAAAGAAAAATGGACTGACAGGTTTGTGTGTTTTTAATTCTTTTTTGCTATGTTTTTCCCATAGCGGATATACACTGCTCAAAAAAATAAAGGGAATACTTAAACAACAGAATATAACTCCAAGTAAATCAAACTTCTGTGAAATCAAACTGTCCACTTAGGAAACAACACTGATTGACAATCAATTTCACATGCTGTTGTGCAAATGGAATAGACAATAGATGGAAATTATTGGCAATTATCAAGACACACTCAGTAAGGGAGTGGTTCTGCAGGTGGGGACCACAGACCACATCTCAGTAACAATGCTTTCTGGCTGATGTTTGGGTCACTTTTGAATGTTGGTTGTGCTTTCACACTCGTGGTAGCATGAGACGGACTTTACAACCCACAGAAGTTGCTCAGGTAGTGCAGCTCATCCAGGATGGCACATCAATGCGAGCTGTGGCAAGAAGGTTTGCTGTGTCTGTCAGCGTAGTGTTCAGAGGCTGGAGGCGCTACCAGGAGACAGGCCAGTACACCAGGAGACATGGAGGGGGACATAGGAGGGCAACATCCCAGCAGCAGGACCGCTACCTCCGCCTTTGTGCAAGGAGGAACAGGAGGAACACTCCCAGAGCCCTGCAAAATGACCTCCAGTAGGCCACAAATGTGCATGTGTCTGCACAAACGGTTTGAAACCGACTCCATAAGGGTGGTATGAGAGCCCGACGTCCACAGATGGCGGTTGTGCTCACAGCCCAACACCGTGCAGGACGTTTGGCATTTGCCACAGAACACCAGGATTGGCAAAGTCGCTGCTGGCGCCCTGTGCTCTTCACAGATGAAAGTAGGTTCACACTGAGCACATGTGACAGACATGACAGAGTCTGGAGACGCCGTGGAGAGCGATCTGCTGCCTGCAACATCCTTCAGCAGTGGGTCAGTAATGGCGTGGGGTTGCATTTCATTGGAGGGCCGCACAGCCCTCCATGTGCTCGCCAGAGGTAGCCAGACTGCCATTAGGTACCGAGATAAGATCCTCAGACCCCTTGTGAGAACATATGCTGGTGCGGTTGGCCCTGGGTTCCTCCTAATGCAGGACAATGCCAGACCTCATGTGGCTGGAGTGTGTCAGCAGTTCCTTCAAGATGAAGGCATTGAAGCTATGGACTGCCACCCCCGTTCCCCAGATCTGAATCCGATTGAGCACATCTGGGACATCATGTCTCGCTCCATCCACCAACGTCAAGTTGCACCACAGACTGTCCACGAGTTGGCGGATGCTTTAGTCCACGTCTGGGAGTAGATCCCACAGGAGACCATCCGCAACCTAATCAGGAGCATGCCCAGGCATTATAGGGAGGTCATACAGGCACGTGGAGGCCACACACAATAATGTGCCTCATTTTGACTTGTTTTAAGGACATTACATCAAAGTTGGATCAGCCTGTAGTGTGTTTTTCCACTTTCATTTTGGGGGTGACTCCAAATCCAGGTCTCCATTGTTTAATAAATTTGATTTCCATTAATGAATTTTGTGTGATTTTGTTGTTAGTATATTCAGCTTTGTACAGAACAAAGTATTCAATGAGAATATTTCATTCATTCAGATATAGGATGTGTTGTTTGAGTGTTCCCTTTATTTTTTTGAGCAGTGTATGACTATGATGAGTTGAGATGAATAAAAAAGTTGTTTTTTTATTAGATTTCTATAGTTGAAAATATGGCAAACTAATCAAAAAAATGTAAAATAAGTTCTGTATTTAAGTAAATATTTCAGATCTATTATAGATCATTCAGTTGAAATCTGTCACTTTTGTTTATCTGCATGAGCAGGTTATTAAATGACTGCAGATCAGCAATGATTAACTGATCGGCGGTGTTTTAGTGCAGCGGGGTGGTTCGTGTAAACGGACCCTTACAGTGTCATGAGTCTGAGCATTATGGTGTTGAAGAACTGTGCCATTATGCTGAGGGTAAGGATAAAAAGAGTGCGTATAAGGTAGTGGGCATATTGTCTCTTCAGAGAGGAAGAGAACTAGAACTCTAGTGCCACCTATAGGAAGTAGCAATCCTAAATGTCAATATCGACCATTTAACGAGCCTTGTCACATAACTTAGGATAAAAGCCAGAATGAGAAACTCCTGGGTCAGCGTACACTGGGGGGATTCACAAGTCTGCAGTCACACAGAGTGACTGCAGACTTATTGGTTTGGACTGGACAACCCCTTTAAGAGATACTAGAAATCAGTTTATAGCAAGAAGTTTGATGTCGTGTGGCCAATAAAGTTAGATAGATTGTGTTAGGAGGGCGGTTGCAGACAACTTTATTTTAATGGAACGCAACCGACCCCGGGGTCCGCAATGCAGCCTAATGGACAACCAAACTGATAACCCGTCCGTGTTAACATCACACCGGACCGGGTATAGCGGTTCGCTCTACCTCCGTTAATTGCACGGGAGAAGAGCGACCGGCGACGCACCTAACAACTATCTTAACCCTTTGTGATAATGCACATGGAAGGGTAAGACGGTTCGCACAATCTCCAAGAACCGCAGGGAGACGTGCGACCGTGGGAGAAGCAGTAGCCCTGTCTTTGATACAGGCGCTACGCTATGGGGAATGGCGCTAAAGCGGTTCACACAATCTCCAAGAGCCGCAGGGAGACGTGTGACCGGAGAAGAAGCAGTAGCCCTGTCTTCGGTACAGGCGCTATGCTATAGCAGTCGGCGCTAGTATGTGGGTGTGATACCCGCCGGGTATTCGTGCACTCAATCGGCGTGCAACCGGACTGAGCAGACCCACTCTATATGGCTCAAGCTACCTGCCTGCATAAAGCTATTGTTCTTCGAGGAGCCCAAGAGTTCAAGCATGCACACCACAACCAACCAGCTCAAATGATCTGAGCGCGCCGCCATGTTTGTAGGCGGGCCTTTTAAAGATTAAGCCCTGCCCCACTGTCGCACCATTGGTGACGACACCCGTGACCAATCAGGCGGTGCCAGGTCACCGGATCAGCTGGTTCCTGAACCACCAATCATGGTCCGCCATGTCACGGACATGCTCACTGCGGTGCATCTCGGACTTAGGCTGCCGGAGCCCCGACTCCCTCCGCAACCTATACTTCATAGTGCTAGGCACAAACACCCGAGATACAACCAGAGTATCTCGTGCACTAGCTAGGCGTTGGGACCGAAGGAAATGCTGTGCAACATCAGCCCCAGCTGGACCTGAATGGGAGACCACAGAATCCTCAGATGGCTCTGAACCCATTTCAGATCCAGCAAACACCCGACACCTAACATTATACCCCCCCTTTAACCTCCTCCTCCACTTGACGCTCTACTCGGGCCAAAATTTTAAAAGGACCAGTAGAGCGGGGGGCAAAGTTGGCAGATTCCCTTCGTACTTTATTTTTGCGAGCCGTGAGCCACACTCTGTCGCCCGGATAGAACACGGGAGCGGTACGACAAGAAGTGTCAACCGACTCACTATCTGTGGAGTCCGCCACGAATAATGAGTGGCAACGTCCAGCCGGACTTTGACAGAAAGATCTATCTCTCGCACAGATGGCACACGCTAGAATATGTTCGTTAACGTCCTGGCGCCACCGGGGCCACCAATACGACCGCTGAAGGAACTTAGTGGTACGTTTGACCCCAAAATGACCTCCGATCTTAGGGGCATGAGCCCAGGAGAGCACCTCCTTTTGTAGATTAGGAGGAACGAACATCCTCCCAGGGGGAAGAGTAAGACTGGGCTCGTCATCGTCCCTAGCCATATTCATGGACGGGGACAAAAGGTCTATCCGGGGATTCTTTTCGACATAAACTGACGAGACCTGAGTCTCGGGGACAGACAAAGAATCTGTGCCAGGGGTCAAATTAGTAGAAGGCTCAGAGGCTACCCTCCGAGAGACTGGTACCATACATTGGAACACACAATTCTTTCCCCAGGAAGAAATCCTCCCCGTACTCCAATCAATGTGTGGAGCATGAGTATGTAGCCATGGAAGACACAATAGCACCTCATCTAATCCCCCGGGGATAATAAGGAAGGAGATAACCTCCCGGTGACCCTGAGGGAACGACATGGTGAGGGGAACTGACTGATGAGCAGAGATGAGCGGTGTTCGACTAGAACTGTTCACCAATCTCAAATTCGAGCTGTTTTGGGCGGTGTTCGAGCTGTTCGACGAACCCGAACGATTTGCAAAAAATTCGGCTGTTCGAGGTTATGTTCGATAACTGTTCGTGCACCAAAAGCGTGTCCTGCATGTCTGGCGCTATTTAGAGCACCAATCATGCAGGGATTGTCTGCCACTCACTGTAATGCCACAGCCATGGTGGTTGTGGCATTAGAGTGATTGCCCAAATCGATGGGAACTGTGCTCACAGTGAAACATGAAAAGCCGGCAATTCAGCAGCGGCGTACACCGGTACCCGACAAATTAGAACCGAAAGAATAGAGCTTCACACATAGATTAGATAGATAGAAACATGTCAGTCACATATATAAGAAGTACAGTGACAGTGTTGCTTACTGTACTTGTCATTTAGTGTAAAGGATTTATTAAAAAAATAAATTAGTGTTTTCATGCACCGTCTCTTTAAAAAAGCCGGCCGGCAATTCAGCAGCGGTACCCGACAATTTAGAATGGAAGGAATAGAGAATCACACATAGATTAGATAGATAGAAACATGTCAGTCACATATATAAGAAGTACAGTGACAGTGTTGATTACTGTACTTGCCATTTAGTGTAAAGGATTTATTTAAAAAAATATTAGTGTTTTCATGCACCGTCTCTTTAAAAAAGCCGGCCGGCAATTCAGCAGCGGTACCCGACAATTTAGAATGGAAGGAATAGAGCATCACACATAGATTAGATAGATAGAAACATGTCAGTCACATATATATGAAGTACAGTGACAGTGTTGATTACTGTACTTGTCATTTAGTGTTAAAATAAAGGATTTATTTAAAAAAAAATTGGCGTGGGGTTCCCCGTAATTTTAGGCTCTAGCGGAGGTTAAGCAGACAGCTGGGGCAGATGTTTGAAGCCTGGGAAGGGATAATACCCACGGAGCTTCCCAGGCTACTAATATCAGCCCCCAGCTGAATGCCTAGCCTTTACTAGCTATTAAAATGGGGGACCCCCCAAAAAATTGACGTGGGGTCCCCCCTATTTTAATAGCTAGCAAAGGCCAGGCAGACAGCTGGGGGCTGATATTAATAGCCCACGAAGGGTGCCATGAATATTGGCCCCCTCCCAGGCTAGAAACACCAGCCGTCA
Source organism: Phyllobates terribilis (assembly GCF_046119375.1). Classification (NCBI taxonomy): domain Eukaryota; kingdom Metazoa; phylum Chordata; class Amphibia; order Anura; family Dendrobatidae; genus Phyllobates; species Phyllobates terribilis. Next base: position 593,556,087 of record NW_027362765.1, on the reverse strand, counting down.
GCCGCCCCAGAAATGGCACATCCATAGGATGCGCCAATTCTGGCACTTAGCCTCGCTCTTCCCACTGCCCTGTAGTGGTGGCAGTGGGGTAATAGGGCTGGGGTTGATGTCAGCTTATAATGCCAGCTGACATCAAGCCCAGGTTAGTAATGGAGAGGCGTCTATAAGACACCCCCATTACTAACCCCATAGTCAAAGTTAAAAAAAAACACAAACACCCAGAATAAAGTCCTTTAATTGAAATAAAGACACAATTCTTTATTGTTCTAAATTAAACCATACTTACCATCACGCCCATTCCAGCTGAAGCCAACGATCCCCTGCAATAAAAGAAAAATAATAAAGCAACATAATCCTTACCTTTCCATGGTTCCCACGACAGATTCAGCTCTGCTACATCGAGATGACAGGCTGGACCGCAGCAGAAAGCTGCCATCCAGCCTGTCATCCCGCAGACACTGAGAAGCGCAGGCTTGCTTGCGCTCCTCAGCGTCTCTCTGTGACGGCGTCCAGATGAGCCGAGTTCATGTCCAATGAACTCAGCTCACCTCATGCACGTCACTGACAGCGTGGGAAAATTCTCACGCTGAAGCGCTGAGTGCAGGAGAACTCTCCCACGCTGTCAGTGACGTGCATGAGGTGAGCACATGTCCAATGCACTCAGCTCACCTCATGCACGTCACTGACAGCGTGGGAAAATTCTCCTGCACTCAGCGCTTCAGCGTGAGAATTCTCCCACGCTGAAGCGCTGAGTGCAGGAGAATTTTCCCACGCTGTCAGTGACGTGCATGAGGTGAGCCGAGTTCTTTGGACATTAACTCGGCTCATCTGGATGCCCTCACAGAGAGACACTGTGGAGCGCAAGCAAGCCTGCGCTTCTCAGTGTCTGCGGGATGACAGGCTGGATGGCAGTGTTCTGCTGTGGTCCAGCCTGTCATCTCAATGTAGCAGAGCTGAAGCTGTCGTGGGAACCATGGAAAGGTAAGGATGATGTTGCTTTATTATTTTTCTTTTATTTCAGGAGATCGTTGGCTTCAGCTGGAATGTGCGTGACGGTAAGTATGGTTTAATTTAGAACAATAAAGAATTGTGTGTTTATTTCAATTAAAGGACTTTTTTCTGGGTGTTGTGTTTTTTTTAAATACTTTACTAGAAATTCATGGTGGTCATGTCTAATACTGGCGAGACCCCATGAATTTCGGGCTTAGGGCCAGCTGATAATGCCAAGCTGGCCCTAACCCCTTTATTACCCAGTGAGCCACCGCACCAGGGCCCTGGATGAGTTGGGTACAGCGCCAGAAGATGGCGCTTCAATGAACGCGCCATTTTCCGGGGTGGCTGCGGACTGCAATTTGCAGTGGGGGTGGCCCAGAAAGCTTGGGCCTCCCTGAGCTGCGGATTACAGCCCCCAGCTGCCTAGTTGTACCTGGCTGGACACAAAAACAGGGCGAAGCCCCGCGTCAATTTTCTTTAAATTATTTCATGAAATAATTAAGAAAAAAAGGGCTTTCCTACATTGTTGTGTCCGGCCATGTACAAATAGGCAGCTGTTGGTTGGGGGCAGCCCGTTCCTGCCTGCTGTACCTGGCTGGACACAAATATAGTGCGGAGCCCCACGTCAATTTTTTTTTAATTATTTCATGAAATAATTTAAAAAAAAAGGGCTTCCCTATATTGTTGTGTCCGGTCAGGTACAAATAGGCAGCTGGTGGTTGGGGGCAGCCCGTTCCTGCCTGCTGTACCTGACTAGACACAAATATAGTGCGAAGCCCCACGTAAATTTTTTTTTTATTATTTCATGAATTTCCTGAAATAATTTAAAAAAATTGAAGTGGGGCTTCGCACTATATTTGTGTCCAGCCAGGTACAGCAGGCAGGAACGGGCTGCCCCCAACCACCAGCTGCCTATTTGTACCTGGCCGGACACAACAATATAGGGAAGGCCTTTTTTTCTTAATTATTTCATGAATTTCATGAAATAATTAAAAAAAAAATATGTGGGGCTTCGCCCTATTTTTGTGCCCAGCCAGGTACAACTAGGCAGCTGGGGGCTGGAATCTGCAGCGCAGGGAGGCCCAAGCTTTCTGGCCCCCCCCCCGCTGCAAATTGCAGTCCGCAGCCACCCCGGAAAATGGCGCGTTCATAGAAGCGCCATCTTCTGGCGCTGTACCCAACTCATCCAGGGCCCTGGTGCGGTGGCTCACTGGGTAATAAAGGGGTTAGGGCCAGCTTGGTATTATCAGCTGGCCAAAGCCCAAAATTCATGGGGTCACGCCAGTATTAGACATGACCGCCATGAATTTCTAGTAAAGTATTTAAAAAAAAACACAACACCCAGAATAAAGTCCTTTAATTGAAATAAACACACAATTCTTTATTGTTCTAAATTAAACCATACTTACCATCACGCCCATTCCAGCTGAAGCCAACGATCTCCTGCAATAAAAGAAAAATAATAAAGCAACATCATCCTTACCTTTCCATGGTTCCCATGACAGCTTCAGCTCTGCTACATCGAGATCACTGGCTGGACCGCAGCAGAACGCTGCCATCCAGCCTGTCATCCCGCAGACACTGAGAAGAGCAGGCATGCTTGCGCTCCTCAGTGTCTCTCTGTGACGGCATCCAGATGAGCCGAGGTCATGTCCAATGAACTCGGCTCACCTCATGCACGTCACTGACAGCGTGGGAAAATTCTCACGCTGAAGCGCTGAGTGCAGGAGAATTCTCCCACGCTGTCAGTGACGTGCATGAGGTGAGCTCATGTCCAATGAACTCAGCTCACCTCATGCACGTCACTGACAGCGTGGGAAAATTCTCCTGCACTCAGCGCTTCAGCGTGAGAATTCTCCCACGCTGTCAGTGACGTGCATGAGGTGAGCTGAGATCATTGGACATGAACTCACCTCATGCACGTCACTGACAGCGTGGGAAAATTCTCACGCTGAAGCGCTGAGTGCAGGAGAATTTTCCCACGCTGTCAGTGACGTGCATGAGGTGAGCTGAGTTCATTGGACATGAGCTCACCTCATGCACGTCACTGACAGCGTGGGAAAATTCTCACGCTGAAGCGCTGAGTGCATGAGAATTTTCCCACGCTGTCAGTGACGTGCATGAGGTGAGCCGAGTTCATTGGACATGACCTCGGCTCATCTGGATGCCGTCACAGCGAGACACTGAGGAGCGCAAGCAAGCCTGCTCTTCTCAGTGTCTGCGGGTTGACAGGCTGGATGGCAGCGTTCTGCTGCGGTCCAGCCTGTCATCTCGATGTAGCAGAGCTGGAGCTGTACTCGGAACCATCGAAAGGTAAGGATGATGTTGGTTTATTATTTTATTTTTATTGCAGGAGATCGTTGGCTTCAGCTGGAATGGGCTTGACGGTAAGTATGGTTTAATTTAGAACAATAAAGAATTGTGTGTTTATTTCAATTAAAGGACTTTATTCTGGGTGTTGTGTTTTTTTTAACTTTCACTATGAGGTTAGTAATGGGGGTGTCTTATAGATGCCTCTCCATTACTAACCTGGACTTGATGTCAGCTGGCATTATAAGCTGACATCAACCCCAGCCCTATTACCCCACTGCCACCGCTACAGGGCAGTGGGAAGAGCGAGGCTAAGTGCCAGAATTGGCGCATCCTATGGATGCGCCATTTCTGGGGCGGCTGACGGCTGGTGTTTCTAGCCTGGGAGGGGGCCAATATTCATGGCACCCTTCCTGAGCTATTAATATCAGCCCCCAGCTGTCTGCCTAGCCTTTGCTAGCTATTAAAATAGGGGGGACCGCACGTCATTTTTTTGGGGGGTCCCCCATTTTAATAGCTAGTAAAGGCTAGGTATTCAGCTGGGGGCTGATATGGGTAGCTCCGTGGGTATTACCCCCTTCGCAGGCTTCAAACATCTGCCCCAGCGGTCTGCTTAACCTCCGCTGGAGACTAAAATTACGGGGAGCCCCACGCTAATTTTTTTTTTAATAAATCCTTTATTTTAACACTAAATGACAAGTACAGTAACCAACACTATCACTGTACTTATTATATATCTGACTGACATGTTTCTATCTATCTAATCTATGTGTGATGCTCTATCTTTCTGTTCTAAATTGTCAGGTACAGATGCTGAATTGCCGGACGGCTTTTTTAAAGAGACGGTGCATGAAAACACTATTATTTTTTTAAATTAATCCTTTTCACTAAATGACAAGTACAGTAAGCAACACTGTCACTATACTTATTATGTATGTGACTGACATGTTTCTATCTATCTAATCTATGTGTGAAGCTCTATTCTTTCTGTTCTAAATTGTCGGGTACCGCTGCTGAATTGCCCGCCGTCTTTTTTAAAGAGACGGTGCATTAAAACACTAATATTTTTTTTAATAAATCCTTTACACTAAATGACAAGTGCAGTAACCAACACTGTCACTGTGCTTCTTATATGTGTGACTGACATGTTTCTATATATCTAATCTATGTGTGATGCTCTATTCCTTCTTGTCTAAATTGTCGGGTACCGGAGTACGCCGCTGCTGAATTTGCCGGCCGGCTTTTTTAAAGAGAGTGTCTTCTGAGCAGTTTGTCAGCTTTTGGACACCTTTGAAGTTGTTTTCTATGTGTTTTTGTTTGCCTGCCATTGGTTTTAACGGTGTTCGACGGTGTTCTAAGGTGTTCCACGAACAGTTCGACGAACAGTTCCTCGAACATCCCGGTGTTGGACGAACCGAACCGAACCCGAACACTACGGAGGTGGCTCAACACTACTGATGAGTAATCTGTGTGTCCAGCCGAGAACCGTTGACCACCCTGATGTTCATGGGCTTTGGCAGAGACTCCATATGGATGGCATGCCTCTGGGCAAAGGTGAATGACAAAAAATTGTCATCGGCACCAGAATCCACCCCGGCCTTGGCAGCAACCGTGGCTGTGCCGAAGGACAATGTCACCTTACATAATAATTTAGAGGAAAGCGCCCTAGAGTCTAACACACCTTCTCCAACGGTGGTTAAACCCACTCGTTCTCCCAACTGCTTGGAACCCTTATTAATGGGACACTCCAAGAGATGTACAGGTCGGGGACGAGAGGGGCTAGAGACAGTCGGGGATATGTCCATAGCCTCAGGCTCAAGGTCGGGAGCCGCGGGTTTGGAAATGGGTCTGGAAAACGATGGTGCCAACCGATACTGAGGTCCAGGGACCTCCAGCTCTAACTTATGTTCTACATGACGCAAATCTATTCAGTTAGCTAGGGAGATTAACTCCTCCAGAGAGGTTGGAATCTCCCTGGTAGACAGAGCATTTTTGACATGCCCAGCCAGCCCCTCCAAAACACCGGAATAAGCGACCGCTCAGACCAATCCAGTTCAGCCGCTAAGGTTCTGAACTGGATGGCGTAGTGACAGGCGGTGGCCGAACCCTGGATCAATGCAAGCAGTTTAAGGGCCGTATCATGCGTGACCTGAGGCCCCAGGAAAACACTCTTTAGGGTTCTAAGGAAAAAACAAGCATTAGTTACTACAGGGTCATTCCGCTCCCACAGTGGAGTAGCCCACTCCAGAGCCCTGTGGGTGAGTAATGAGATGACGTAACCCACTTTGGCTCTTTCGGAGGGGAACCGTGCCTCCATCATCTCCAAGTGAATGTAGCATAAATTAATAAAACCCCTGCAGGCTTTACTGTCCCCAGAAAATTTTTCCGGGAGAGCAAAACGGGGTAATGGGGCATTTGCAGTGGTTGCAGTATTCACCGCGGCCGAGTTAATCATATTGGCTGCTAGAGAAGCCGCCTGGGTAGCTACTGCAGTAATATCAGCGACCGGGGCAGCTTGCTCCAGAGACTTAAGTCTAGCCTCAAGTCGCTGTATATAGCGATGCAGTTGCTGATTGTCGGCCATGTTCGGCAAGACTCTGGCGCTCAGATACTGTTAGGAGGGCGGTTGCAGACAACTTTATTTTAATAAACGCAACCGACCCCGGGGTCCGTAATGCAGCCTAATGGACTGCTGCCGAACACTTTCCGGGTGGAAAGGACAACCAAACTGATAACCCGTCCATGTTACCAGGACACCGGACCGGGTATAGCGGTTCGCTCTATCTCCGTTAACTGCACGGGAGAAGAGCGACCGGCGACGCACCGAACAACTATCTTAGCCCTTCGTGATAATGCACACGGAAGGATAAGACGGTTTGCACAATCTCCAAGAACCGCAGTGAGACATGCGACCGTGGGAGAAGCAGTAGCCCTGTCTTTGATACAGGCGCTATGCTATGGGGAATGGCGCTAAAGCGGTTCACACAATCTCCAAGAACCGCAGGGAGAAGTGTGACCGGAGAAGAAGCAGTAGCCCTGTCTTCGGTACAGGCGCTATGCTATAGCAGTCAGCGCTATTATGTGGGTGTGATCCCGCCGGGTATTCGTGCACTCAGCCGGCGTGCTACCAGACTGAGCAGACCCGCTCTATATGGCTCAAGCTACCTGCCTGCATAAAGCTATGGCTCTTCGAGGAGCCCAAGAGTTCAAGCATGCACACCACAACCAACCAGCTCAAATGATCTGAGCGCGCCGCCATGTTTGTGGGCGGGCCTTTTAAAGATTAAGCCCTGCTCCACTGTCGCACCATTGGTGACGACACCCATGACCAATCAGGTGGTGCCAGGTCACCGGATCAGCTGGTTCCTGAACCACCAATCACGGTCCGCCATGTCACGGACATGCTCAGTGTGGCGCATCTCGGACTTAGGCTGCCGGAGCCCCGACTCCCTCCGCAACCTATACTTCATAGTGCTAGGCACAAACACCCAAGATGCAACCCAAGTATCTCGTGCACTAGCTAGGTGTTGGGACTGAAGAAAGTGCTGTGCAACATCACCCCTGGCTGGACTTGAATGGGAGACCACAGAATCCTCACATGGCTCTGAATCAATTTCAGATCCAGCAAACGCCCGACATCTAACAGATTGTTGATACGGGGACATTTTTGGTATGCCATGAGTCGTAAGAAGACTTGTTAATGAGACATGTTAGAGCAGGATCGGTGATGTGGAGAAAAGCTAAACTGTTGGTTCATTAAATTCATGAATATATCTTAATAAGTCAAAGTCAAAATGTAAGTGTAAAAGTAATGCTAACCTGGGATATCTGTAAAGTAACATTGCCTAATTCAAAGGGGGCTTTGTACTGTTTGAAGCACTGTTGACATTGTGTTCTAGCATGTCAAGAATACCACCCAAACTGACTGACAGCCATCAAGCTTACAGTCGCTACCTTGAATATAACCATCAAAGACATTGTACCTTTTTTTCTGGCGTACTGCTGCTTCTCTTGGCCACTTCTTACATACTGTTTTGTGTTTTTTTAAGGTTCACCAGAAATTCCAACACTAAATCCTCTGCCCATTATAAATTCAACAGACAGTCTACCTCTAAAGGGAGATACATCTGACTATGCTGCAACTGTTGGAGATAAACTTAGCTTACCAAAATTGGCAGTTCAAGGTAAAATACCTCAAATTTGTCTGAATTTGTGTACACTAGAAAACTATCGAAAATGTGCAGTTCTATTGACACCAAGGCAGAACAGAACCGAGAATACAGTGTGGGCCATAGACAGCATGATTTGTTTGGTGCCAAATCCTTATCTGATCACAACTTTAGTTATATTCATATTAATACATTTACATAGAAACATGCCATGTATCATATGTCAGAGTATTACTGTATGTGTAATATAGAATTTTATGTATAAGAATCCTCCATATGCCTAATTTAGAGAATCTTTTTAATTACAACTTTTGACATATCACAGTTTTGATCAGTGGAAATAGGACACTCAAATACTACATTAAAAGGGGCTGTCGAACTGTTTTGACCATTGACTGTTTTCAACCATTTTCAAAGAGTAGTGAATGGGCCATGGATGGTATATTGCACATGTTCAACTCTTAAATTAGAACCAAGGAAAGTCAATGAATTCCAGCAATAGTATTGCTTGTCCTGGCTTATGTGGGACCATCACGCCAATCAAATGGGACACTTAAAGCCTCATTTGTGGGATTATGGTGTTCTGTATCCCCCAACTATCATTCTAACTTACATTATCAAGAGTCTAATTAAAACACCAAGTGCTGTACTTTTTGCAAACTATAACATTAGTTCCTTGAGGTTGCAGACTGTGAAGACTATGTCAAAAATGGTGAACAGAGCCATACTGCTGCAACCACGTTCATTGTTTCCATCCAACTCCAACCAGTGATGGAGCTGACAACAGCTAATAAGTGATGGGTGTAGGAAGTCTGATTTTTATGATCTATCCTAAAGATAATAAAGCTGAATACCTTGTTTCATTTACAACTATTTGTGCATTAGATTTCACATTTCTTCCTTGTACGTTTTCCTGAAATTCCAGGACTAAATCCGTTGCCCATTACTAATGAGAAAGGCAGTCTACCTCTACCTAATGAAGATTTATCTGTCAGTGCAACAACTGTTGGAAATAAACGCTTCTTGCCAGAATTAGGAATTCCAGGTAGATAACATACTTAAATACTATTTAAGAATGTCATCTTTGAAGCTGTTGTTTTTGGGAGACCTCTGGAAATTTCTGCATTAAGGCATATTGTTCGATATAGACAGTATATTGCTTGCTTTCATCCCTTGGAGAGAGCAAAGGAAAGTCAATTGGCTCTGGCAATTAATGGGAATTTAATTGCAAGACAACCAATATTCACTTCAGTATCAGCATTCAGAAGAGTAATCCCCTGACAGATGTCCTGTTATTCATATTGTGTTGTTCACTTAGCTTTTTTATTTGCATACTTAAAGGGGTTACCTCATACATACAGTATGTCTTATTGGGGCATATTGACAAATGCTGTAGGTAATCAAAATTGGGCCTTAATTCTCCTTTCCTTCCACTCTTCTTCTTCCACACCGTTTCCTACACCCTTTTCACCTGCATTTAGCATGGAATTATGATCAGATGCTATTTTCTGTTTTGACCATGAATTCATAGTTGTAAATCTTTAGATTAGTTACCGCCTTTGGTAACATTTTACCTAACTCAGATGAGGAAAAAGGGGAGGATGATCCAGCGTATCAGGCTAATTACTTAAAATAAAATACAACTTTTATTGTGCCTATTAAAACATTGCTCCACACCAATTGTCCATATGGTGCACTACAAGGATCAGGATCTACGCGTTTCGACGTTTAAGTCTTAATAATGAGACCATGATTAAGGCTTAAACATCGAAACGCGTAGGTCCTGATCTTTGAAGTGCACCATATGAACAATTGGTGTGGAGCAATGTTTTAATAGGCACAATAAAAGTTGTGTTTTATTTTAAGAAATTAGCCTGATATGCTGGATCATCCTCCCCTTTTTCCTCATCTGAGTTACTGCAGCTTCTCTGACCGGATCCGGGCGAGACGATTTGGCTCCATACTCCGAATGGTGAGCTGACTCAGTTGTGCATTTATTTTACCCAAATATCCTGCCAATGGGGTCTATAAGGTGTCCTATCAGTTCATCATTGACAGATTAGGATAATGCAGGACACCATATAGGCAATGTCGGGTATTATATATGCAATCAAAGGATTACATTTTGGAATATCCTTCTAGGACTAATAAATATTGCAAACAAAACGTTTATGTTTAAACAAAAGTTTCAGTTTACCCGATAAAAAATGGTTAACAAAACAAACACATATACATCTACTTCTCTCTTAACTGCCGTAATGCAGAAAAGGACTTGGACAGTATACCTAGGGTTTATCTCAAGGGTGGGATTCAGCTGGCTCTGTGGAGCCAGTTGTTAAAATCATAGTCAGTTCGCCGAACTGGCAAGAAAAAGCAGTTGTAAAGACTCACAGTAGATGAGTTTTCTTGTGTTTAACACCAACGCCTCTCGACTGACACTTACAGAGCACATTATCAATCATAGAATCATAGAATCATAGAATCATAGAATGGTAGAGTTGGAAGGGACCTCCTGGGTCATCTGGTCCAACCCCCTGCTCAAAGCAGGATTCACTAAATCATCTCAGACAGATGTCTGTCCAGCCTCTGTTTGAAGACGTCCATTGAAGGGGAACTCACCACCTCTCGTGGCAGCCTGTTCCACTCATTAATCACCCTAACTGTCAAAAAGTTTTTTCTAATATCTAATCTGTGTCTCCTCCCATTTAGTTTCATCCCATTGCTTCTAGTCTTTCCTTGTGCAAATGAGAATAAAGATGATCCTTCTACAATGTGACAGCCCTTGACATATTTGTAGACAGCTATTAAGTCTCCTCTCAGTCTTCTTTTTTGCAAGCTAAACATTCCCAAATCCTGCAACCTCATAGGACATGGTTTGCAGACCAGTCACCATTCTGGTCGCTCTTCTCTGAACTTGCTCCAATTTGTCTATGTCTTTTTTAAAATGTGGTGCCCAAAACAATCAGGGAGGCACACACAGAGAATCCACGTAAATGTACCTCTTAGAGTTGAAGCGTGGACGAGGGACAGCCACAGGATGAGGGGTACAGCAGCAATCAGCAGACACGCACAAAGATTAGATAATATAATATAAATATTTACTAACCAGTTTATAAAAACAAAGGAAAGATGGTAGGTAAATAGTGTATAAGTAAGTAAGTATGTAAGTATCACTTAATTACCATAGTTGCTTGTTGTAGTTTCAATAACATTGATTATTATTATGATTATTGATGATTAGTATTTTAGCTGCAGGAAATTATCACTCATGCTATGCAGTCCCCCTGCTCTGTGTAACACCACATCCACCATTGAATTTCAGCTTTCTGCCTATACACAGTGTTCACAAAATGCTGCCAATGATTTGTGTGTGCATTATTATACAGAGCTCAACATTCAGAGAACTGCTAGATCTACAGCAGAGTAAACAGGGATTTTACAAAAATTACAACAAGCAGCCCAATCAATAAGTGATACATCGCTGGAATCAATGATTTGTGTGTTCATTATAATAGATCTAGAACTGCTAGATCTACAGCAGAGTAAACAGGGATTTTACAAAAATTACAGCAAGAAGCCCAATACGTGATACATTGCTGGAATCAGGGTATCTGTCACTACATCATGCAGCTCATAGACTACATAGTAAAAAAAATAGTAACAGATTCCATTTAAATTGTCTAGTAAAAAAAAAGCATACTTGTCTCCCGAGGGGCTCCACTTCAAGCAATCTCGCAACATGGTTATGTCATGTGAGCACTCCAGGCTAATGCAGCCGCTGATAAGGTGTAGCTCAAGGAGCATGGAAGTTGTTCTGTGTCCAGAAGATAAGTATGGGTTTTTTTTTGCCTAACCTATTAGGGGAGTTGATAGGGATTGAACAGTAGTGGGAAACTTTTTTAGCTGTATGTAAAGATGTCCTGATTGCTTCAGTCCTCACAAGCCTCTGTGGTTACTTACTAGAGTTGAGCGAGCTGCTCGACACTAGAGATGAGCGTTGTTCTACTCGAACTGTTCGCCAATCTCAAATTCGAGCTGTTTTGGGCGGTGTTCGAGCCGGTCGGCGAACACGAACAATTTGAGAAAAATTCGGCTGTTCGAGGTTATGTTCGATAACTGTTCGTGCACCAAAATCATAACTGGATTTTTTCTCAGTAATGATGAAAATTAATGTTAATACGCAGTTTGAGTGTACAGCGGGGTGGGGGGAGGGGCAGGGGATGGATCTCTGCAGGAACAATGAAGATCTCCATTTTTTTTTCTCTTTCCCGCATTTGCAGTGGGGAGGTGCAATCTGTCAGCCTATCAGCAGCGCACACACGGAGCGAAGTGCTTTTTTTCACACAAGCAAGGGCATGTGTGATTGGCAGTGTATGTCACATGTCCTTGCCCTATAAGACCAAGCCATTTTCCCCGTCGCCACCATTTTCTCACTGCTGCAGCTGCGTGTTAGACGGCACCGCTGTTGCTGTGTGCGCTATACCTTGTTAATTTCAAGCCAATTTTCGCACAAATATACAGATAGCTTGGGAGTAGGGAATAATTGTGATTGCAGTCCTTTTAAGGACTAGGTTACAGCATTTCCTACGACTTTTATCAGGCAGGTCTGTGCTCTTAAATAGATAGATTGTGGGAGTAAAGACTAATTGTAATTGGAGTCCTTTTCAGGACTAGGTTACATCAGTTCCTATCAGTTTTTGCCAGGCAGGTCTGTGCCAGTGCTGTGCAAGTTTTTTTCACAGCATTTGGCTGAATCTAGCAAAGCTAATCCTTTTTGGCCTATTGCAGAGTGTGTTAGTCAGTGGAGTAGCCTATCTGTGTTGCAAGATATACCACCTGTGTATAGAATACCAATTTTTTTACTGCACCTAGTGAAGTAAAATCTTTTGGGCATAGCATCATTCTATTAGTCCATCTATACTGACCTCCATCAGGTTGCAAACTGAATATAATTTTTTTCTGCATCTAGCTCTGAAAAAATATTTGGGCTTCTAGCAGTGTGTGGGACTTGGTCTATTAGTCCATCTATACTGACCTCCATCAGGTTGCAAATTAAAAATAATTTTTTTCTTCATTTAGCTCTGAAAAAATATTTGGGCTTCTAGCAGTGTGTGGGACTTGTTCTATTAGTCCTTCTATACTGACCTCCAGCAGGTTGCAAATTGAATATAATTTTTTTCTGCATCTAGCTCTGAAAAAATATTTGGGCTTCTAGCGGTGTGTGGGACTTGGTCTATTAGTCCATCTATACTGACCTCCATCAGGTTGCAAATTAAAAATAATTTTTTTCTTCATTTATCTCTGAAAAAATATTTGGGCTTCTAGCAGCGTGTGGGACTTGTTCTATTAGTCCATCTATACTGACCTCCATCAGGTTGCAAATTAAAAATAATTTTTTTCTGCATCTAGCTCTGAAAAAATATTTGGGCTTCTAGCAGTGTGTGGGACTTGGTCTATTAGTCCATCTATACTGACCTCCATCAGGTTGCAAATTAAAAATAATTTTTTTCTGCATCTAGCTCTGAAAAAATATTTGGGCTTCTAGCAGTGTATGGGACTTGGTCTATTAGTCCATTTATACTGACCTCCATCAGGTTGCAAATTGAATAAAAAAATTTTCTGCATCTAGCTCTGAAAAAATATTTGGGCTTCTAGCGGTGTGTGGGACTTGTTCTATTAGTCCTTCTATACTGACGTCCAGCAGGTTGCAAATTGAATATAATTTTTTTCTGCATCTAGCTCTGAAAAAATATTTGGGCTTCTAGCAGTGTGTGGGACTTGTTCTATTAGTCCTTCTATACTGACGTCCAGCAGGTTGCAAATTGAATATAATTTTTTTCTGCATCTAGCTCTGAAAAAATATTTGGGCTTCTAGCGGTGTGTGGGACTTGGTCTATTAGTCCATCTATACTGACCTCCATCAGGTTGCAAATTAAAAATAATTTTTTTCTGCATCTAGCTCTGAAAAAATATTTGGGCTTCTAGCAGTGTGTGGGACTTGGTCTATTAGTCCATCTATACTGACCTCCATCAGGTTGCAAATTAAAAATAATTTTTTTCTGCATCTAGCTCTGAAAAAATATTTGGGCTTCTAGCAGTGTGTGGGACTTGGTCTATTAGTCCATCTATACTGACCTCCATCAGGTTGCAAATTAAAAATAATTTTTTTCTTCATTTAGCTCTGAAAAAATATTTGGGCTTCTAGCAGTGTGTGGGACTTGTTCTATTAGTCCTTCTATACTGACCTCCAGCAGGTTGCAAATTGAATATAATTTTTTTCTGCATCTAGCTCTGAAAAAATATTTGGGCTTCTAGCGGTGTGTGGGACTTGGTCTATTAGTCCATCTATACTGACCTCCATCAGGTTGCAAATTAAAAATAATTTTTTTCTGCATCTAGCTCTGAAAAAATATTTGGGCTTCTAGCGGTGTGTGGGACTTGGTCTATTAGTCCATCTATACTGACCTCCATCAGGTTGCAAATTAAAAATAATTTTTTTCTGCATCTAGCTCTGAAAAAATATTTGGGCTTCTAGCAGTGTGTGGGACTTGGTCTATTAGTCCATCTATACTGACCTCCATCAGGTTGCAAATTGAATAAAAAAATTTTCTGCATCTAGCTCTGAAAAAATATTTGGGCTTCTAGCGGTGTGTGGGACTTGGTCTATTAGTCCATCTATACTGACCTCCATCAGGTTGCAAATTAAAAATAATTTTTTTCTGCATCTAACCCAGCCAATAGTTTTGGCCTAATACCACAGTTTGGCCACTCAGCTCTGCTCGGTTACCATCCATTGTTTTTTTGTGCAAACAACTCCAGAGTTGTGAATTAGTTAACCACCAAAATGAGTGGAAAAAGGCCTGCTGCTGGTGGAAAGGGGAATAGGCGTGTTGGGAAGGGGAAAAAAGGTTGTGTCCGTGGGGTAGGTGCAGAAGAAAGACCATCTTCCAGCCAAACTAAAATGTCTACTTCTTTTAGCGGACAATGTGATAAGATCCCTTTCTTACGGCCACGCCAATCGCTACAAATTCCAGATGAGGCACAAAAACAGCAGGTGCTTCAACGGATATCAAGTGCTCCTTTAAGTGGGCTCTCCTCCACATCAACTTCAACATCACAAATACTCCAGTCCTCAAAGGTGTCACCCAAATCGCACTTGCTTCCTCACAGCTCCCAAATCTCCAGCTGCCCGTCTGAGTATAAGGTAGAACAGATGGTTGAGTCTGCAGAGCTGTTTACTCATACTATAGCCTGGGAATCAGAGGTCGACTCCAGCGCTTCTGTGAATCCAGACGAGGAAATGATCTGCACTGATGCCCAGAATCTTTATGAGTCGGATCCAGGACCAGACGCAGAAGGTTCTGACCATAATGTAGACCCTCATTCCCAAACTGTAACTCCTGTTGGTGGAGACAATGAGGAAGACGATGATAAGACTCAAATACCTGATTGGAGCGACAACTTTAGTTTTTTGTCAGGGCAGGAACAGGTTGGCTCTGAGGACGACGGGTGTGATAACGCACAGGGTGATGATGATGAGGTCGGAGATCCCACTTACTGTCAACCCACAGTCAGCCAAGAGATGAGGTCAGCAGAGGAGGTGGAGGAAGATGCTAGTGACGACGAGGTCAGGTTGCGCCTTCCTGGACAGAGACGTAGTACTGGAAGCACGTCAACAACTGCATCCTCAAACACAACTCTGCCTCTCACCACAAGTCGTGGTGGCTCTTCAGGTCGCATGGGTGCTAAGCCTTGCATAGCCTGGGCATTTTTTCAGATCGATAAAGATGACCCAACTCGTGTTATCTGTAACATTTGTCAGCAAAAGCTAAGTAGAGGCCAAAAAATACATAGTTTGAGTACTTCATGCATGAACCGGCACATGGACATGAAGCATAAGTTGCAGTGGGAAGCTCAGTGTGCTACAATACGGTCTAGCCGGCCGGGCCAACCACCGTCTGCCATATCTTGTGCATCCGCGGCCTCTTCATCCTCTGTGACTGGGGGGACAGCAGTCACACCTGTTTTGGGGCGCAGACCTGCCACCTCTTTACCCGCAACAGCCAGCGTGATTGGCAGGTCATCATTTTCTTTGGAGGTGGTAACACCAGCTGGTCTTGAGCGCTGTCCGACATCGATAGCACCACCTTTGGATCAAGGCAACCTAACATGTCCGCCTGCATCTTCCTCACAGACCGGCAGTTTGCCGGGGACACCCTTATCAACCCCGTCTAAGCACAATAGCCAGCCCTCGGTCCCTCAGATGTGGACAAGTAAAAGACCATTTCCTCCTAGCCATGAGAAAGCTAAGAGGTTGAATTTCACCATCTGCAAGCTCTTGGCTACAGAAATGCTGCCTTTCCGCCTGGTGGACACAGAGGATTTTCGAGACCTTATGTCCGTCGCAGTGCCCCAGTACCAGATGCCCAGTCGGCACTACTTCTCAAAGAAAGGTGTGCCTGCGCTCCACCAGCATGTCGCACACAACATCACCGCTTCTTTGAGAAACTCTGTGTGTGACAGGGTGCATTTCACCACAGACACTTGGACGAGTAGGCATGGACAGGGGCGTTACATGTCGCTGACTGGGCACTGGGTAACTATGGTGACAGCAGGACAAGGGGCTGCTGTCCAAGTCTTGCCGTCCCCACGAGTTGTGCGTCAATCCTCTTTATGTCATTTTTCCTCCACTGCTTCTGCCTCCTCAACCTCCTCTCGGTCTTCCACCTGCACCCAAAGCCTGTCTGGTCATGCCACAAGCTTTCTAACTGCGCAGAAGGGATCCTGCACACCTCCTTACTATGCTGGCAGTAGGGCTCAACGTCATCAGGCGGTTTTTACATTGAAATGTCTGGGAAATGTGAGTCACACAGCTGAGGAGTTGTGGTCAGCTCTGGAGAACCAATTTCATGAATGGTTGTCTCCACTGGACCTGAAACCAGGGAAGGCCGTGTGCGACAATGCTGCAAACCTGGGTGCGGCCCTTCGCCGGGGCAATGTCACACACGTGCCTTGTATGGCTCACGTGTTGAACCTGGTTGTCCAGCAATTTTTAGCCCACTATCCCAGACTAGATGGCCTTCTGCAGAGGGCACGGTCGCTGTGTGCTCACTTCCGCCGTTCGCATCCCGCAGCTCAGCGACTTACATCTCTACAGAAGTCGTTGGGCCTGCCACTTCACCGGCTAAAATGCGATGTGCCTACCCGGTGGAATTCAACTCTGCACATGTTGCAGCGACTGTGGCAGCACCGACAAGCCCTGGTGCAATACGTTCTGACGTATAGCCTGGGCCAACGAGATTCAGAGGTGGGGCAAATCACGCTGGAGGAGTGGTCTCAGATCAGGGACCTATGCACCCTTCTGCACAGTTTTGAAATGGCGACGAAGATGTTTAGTGCTGACGATGCCATTATCAGCATGACTATTCCGGTGATTTACATGCTGGAGCACATGTTAAACAGAATTCGGAGTCAGGTGGTGGCACAAGAGGAGGTGGAGGAAGTAGAGGAGGAGGAGTTGTATGCGGAAGGGCTAACATCTGCAAGGTCCAGACGGTCGGCAGCACCAGGGCGGCAGGCATGTGAGGGTGGGGGAGATGATTTTACCAGGGCGCATGGTAGCAGCCAAACTAGTGAGGAAGGTGCAGGAGCCCAGGAAGAAGTGGAGGACGAACTGATGGAAGACTCATCAGATGAGGGAGACCTTGATCACATTTCTGTTGTGCGAGGTTGGGGGGAGAGGACAGAGGAAGGAAGCATGATTGTTACCTCGCCACCAACACAACAGGGACTTGGTGCTCCTGGATGCGCAACACACATGAGTGCCTTCTTGCTGCACTACCTGCAACATGACCCTCGAATTGTGAGAATTAGAAATAATCCTGACTACTGGGTTGCCACACTGTTAGATCCCCGGTACAAAAGTAAATTTGCAGAAATTATTCCTGCCATAGAAAGGGATGCACGCATGCAGGAGTATCAGCAGAGACTGTTGCAGAATCTTACATGTGCTTTTCCACAAAATACCAGTGGTGCACGTAGTGAATCTCACAGTTCCAACTTGCCAACCGTGGGACCGTCAAGTGTTCAGCACTCAAACCGTAACAGAACCACAGTATCTGCTGGTAACATCAATTTTGCGGAATCATTTCACCACTTTTTTAGCCCATCCTTTGCAAGGCCACAGGAGACAAGAAGTCTGACACATAGTCAACGCCTAGAGACGATGGTACAGGAGTATCTCCAAGTAAACATTGAAGCCACGACTGTGTCACTGGACCCTTGCTCTTTTTGGGCTTCCAATCTGGATAAATGGCCGGAGCTAGCCACTTACGCCTTGGAGATCTTGTCATGCCCCGCAGCCAGCGTTCTGTCTGAACGTGTGTTCAGCGCTGCTGGTGGTGTGCTGACAGATAAGGGCACGCGGCTCTCCACTGATAATGTAGACAGACTCACGTTCATAAAGATGAACAAATCATGGATCCGAAACGACTTTTCTACCCCTGTGTCATCCTGGGGAGAGTAAAAGCTTGATGATTGGTTAAAATCACCCTACCAACCGTTTTAAGCTTTCAAATTACTAATCATGTTTATCTGTATCTTGACTGGAAAATAATTTGGGCTTTGTAGCAGTGTGCAGCACTGATCCTATTAGGCCATCTATAATAAGCTTCACCAGATTTAAAATTAAAAATAATATTTAGCTGCATCTAGCCCGGAAAATAATTTTGGGGCTCCGAGATGCGCAAGACACATAAGTGCCTTCTTGCTGCACTACCTGCAGCATGACCCTCATATTGTCAGAATTCGAAGTAATCATGACTACTGGGTTGCCACACTCTTAGATCCCCCAAACTTTTCGATCAACATTTTCATTTTAATAAAGACCAAAAAAATGGTCATTTTTGAAATTATAAGCATTAGCAGGTTGTTAGAAACTGAAATCAAACAGTTTTCAACTCAAAAATTTATTCTAGGTGATGTTACATTTTCACATAGGACCCCTTGTTCGAAAGGAGCTTCTGAACTCTCTCGTCCATTGAATTTGTCAGGTTTTGGATGGTTTCTGCTTCAATTGTTTTGCATGAGGACAGAATACCCTCCCAGAGCTGTTGCTTAGATGTGAACTGCCTCCCGCCATCATAGACACTCCTTTTAATGATGCTCCAAAGGTTCTGAATAGGGTAGAGGTCAGGGGAGCATGGGGGTCACACCATAAGTTTGTCCCCTTTTATGCCCATATCAGCCAGAGATGCAGATGTTTTATGTGCAGCATGAGATGGTGCATTATCATGCAGAAAAATGATCTTGCTGTGAAATACACGGTTCTTCTTCTTGAACCATGGCAGGAAGTGCTGTTTGAGAAAATCCACATACATTATGGAGTTCATCTTTAGCGCCTTCAGGGATCCTAAAGGGGCCGACAATCTCTCTCCCCATGATTCCAGCCCAAAACATTACTCCACCTCCTCCTTGTTGGCGCTGTAGCCGTGTTTGCGTGGGGTGTCCATCAACCAGCCATCCTCCACTCCATTCATCTGGACCATCGAGCGCTGCACGGCACTCATCCGTGAACAAAACAGTTTTGAAATCAGTCTTCATGTAATGTTTGGCCCACTGGAGCCGTTTCTGCTTGTGTGAAGTGGATAGAGGAAGTCGACAGGATGGCGTATGCACAGCTGCAAACCTCTGAAGGACCCTGCATCTTGTTGTTCGGGGGACGTTGGAGGCACAAGCAGCTTCAAAAACTTGTCTGCTGCTATGACAAGGCTTTTTTGCCGCTGCTCTTTCAACCTGACGTAATTGCCTGTAGGAAAGAGTCCTCAATTTGCCCTTATCAGCACGCACACGTGTGTACTGTGAATCAGCTACATACTTCTTGATTGCCAAGACACTTCATCCTGATCATCGCACAATGTTGATTGTAGTCATGCCTTGACCTAAACACTCCACAATTTGTTGCTTCTCAGCAGCCGACACATCCTTTTTCTTTCCCATTTTGGCAGAAAATGTAGGCTGCTTAATAATGTGAGAGAGCCTTCTTAAGTAGTCTTGCCTTTCATTGGACACACCTGCCAAACTAATTAGCACAGGTGTCTGCAATTGCTTACAGTGATATAAAGAGCCCTGACACACATCACCATCAATGAGTTTAACTGACAAACAAACAAATTCTTCCCTTATCACTCCTAAACACTTTTTGCATAATAATTTGGAACGCGGTGTACATGTGCTTTTCCACAAAACACCAGTGGTTCACGTAGTGAATCTTACAGTTCTAACTTGCCAACCGTGGTCTGTATGGAATTGTTCAATAAAGGGCCCAAAATTAAGATAACATAGATGGGAGAGGTCTCTATGAATAGGAATTCCTAAGTATTTGATACCCTGTGAGGGCCAGGCAAAGGGAAAGTTGGACTGGATGGAATCCTATATGGATTTAGGGAGGGAGACATCGAGGGCCTCAGACTTCGCTGCATTGATTTTAAAATTTTACCATGTAACAAAGTGATCTATTTCAGCCATAACAGCAGGGATGGATATATGTGATTGAGTGATATATACTAGGACATCATCAGCAAATAGAGAGCACTTGTACTCGGTGCCTCCCACCTCAATCCACCTAATATTGGGGTTATGGCGAATTGATGAGAGCAGGTGCTCCGTCACTAGGATGTATAAGAGAGGGGACAGAGGACATCCCTGCCTTGTCCCATTGGTGATTGTGAAAGGTGATGAAAATGTTCTGACGCACCCCCTGGGCCTTGGGACACCCGGAGCCGGACCCTTTTTGGTGGATGCTGGTGGTTGTAGTCTTCGTGGCTGCGATCCGGTTCCGTGGCTCAGGGCGGTCAAACCAGTGGCGGAACTATTTATGTGGTTTTGATGTTTAAATGTCCGACTACGCCACCCGTGGATTGCGGTCAGAGTGAACCGCCGCTACAGGGCAGACCGCTAAGGCTGGTGTTGTGGGTGCAGCAGAGCGTAGCATAACTCCCCACGGGAGGAGTATAGCCTCAGGGCAGTGTATGCGGAGGATGGGGGTGATGGTGCAGGGCAGCAGCAGTAACGACACGGAGTCAGTGATGCAGTTCAGGGCCTTTACTCACAGTTCTTATTATCCAGACCACGTCTGCAGGTAACGGCTGCCCACGTCGTACTGTGCTCACCAGGTGAGGGGCTCAGACAACTCCCAGATAACTTTGGAGCGCTTCACAGGACCCCCTTTGTGTGTCCTTTGTCTGGCCTTTCTTACCAACACTTCTGTCCGGCTGCCTCGGGCCTCCTCTTGGTAAACTTGGCGCCAGTTTCCCTGACCCTATGTGGTGCCTTCCTAGCGGGTGGAGCAAGGGGCTGCGCCACATAAAATGTCAGAGCCTCCGGTTTCTAGCTGAGGGTCGTTTCCTGCCTCCACTAGTTCGGGGACCGGTCTCCCCCTTTGGCCTGACCCCTCCACGCAGGTGGATTCGGGCGTGCGGTGGCGACTCGCCCGTCCGCACCCCTGGGATCCCTTCATTCCTCGTTCCTGGAGCCTTCTCCGCTCCTCTTCCTTCCTTCTCCCTCTTGCAGGCCTGGGCCTCTGTTACTAGGCCCGCCTCCGGAGCAGAGCTCATGCAGAGCCCCTGCTCCCTGCCACTTCTGCTCAGACTTCTCTGCACTGAACTAAGATGGTGCCCACCTTTTATACTCCCTTCTCAATGCACCCAGGAACTGCTTCCTCCCTGCTCCTGCACTGCAGGGTTCCCCTTCCTCAGTGTTCCCTCCCCCCACTCCAGCCAGGGACAGGGACTGTCGTGCCCATCTCAGGGGCATATTGGTCGCCCTGCCCCACGGCAATGTGGTGTAATGCATGCAGGTGTCGGGTCCTGATCCACACTCCATCCTTATCTGAGAGTGAGATATCACACCTCTGGGTGAGGTGCAATACGTCTGTAGCAACCGAGCCCTCGGTGCTACAGTTCCATTTATCTTCAGCCTAGGTGACGTATTGTGATACAGGGCCGTGATTTTGGCTATAAAAGGGTCCCCTAGACCCCTACCCCAAGCTTTTTAAGAGAATCATATATGGCGTGCCAGGAGACTCTATGGAATGCTTTCTCAGCATCCAACGAGAGTATCTACTTACAAATTTTTAACTGCATCTAGCCCAGGAAATACTTTGTGCCTAGTAGCAGTGTCTGCTAGTCAGCGGATTATCACGGCTGTTAAGCAAGCTACACCACCTGTAGTTTGGACACTTAATTTTTTCAAAGGAAATGCTTCGGGACCACGGGATACTTAGTGAAGAGCATCAGGAGGCACCCCAAGGCATAGGGGCTGGGACTGGCACTAGGATGCCTTGCGGTGGACAGCCGAGCTCGATCCTTATAAAAGCTTTTTAACTGCAGCAGCTTTAGTGGACGCTACTGGAGCTGGAATTACCGCGGCTGCTGGCATGAGACTTGCCCTCCAATAGATCCTTGTAAATGGATTTAAAGTGTATTCATTCAAATTAGAGGGACAATTTAAATTAAAAAGCTTAGAGCTGCCTCCACCACAGGGGGGCTCTCTCGACCCACCAGCGGACAGGCACCAGTATTGGGAGAGGGGGGCTGGCCGTCAGGGTTCACCGCGGCTCTGGCACAAACCCGGCGACACGGAGGTGGCACGGGCAGGAGCGGACTGGCCGTCTCGGCTTCTCACTTTTTGGATTTTAGAAGGGCATGACATGCCTATATCTGTGTCTCCCCCTCCTTTTACTCCTCCACCTCTTTTCTTTTCGCATGACTATATGTACTTGTCACTTTTCCATGTGTTAGTTGTGTCTTCTGAGCAGTTTGTCAGCTTTTGGACACCTTTGAAGGTGTTTTCTATGTGTTTCTATGTGTTTTTGTTTGCCTGCCATTGGTTTTAACGGTGTTCGAAGGTGTTCGACGAACAGTTCGACGAACAGTTCGGCGAACACACGGGTGTTCGACGAACCGAACCGAACTCGAACACTACGGGGGTGGCTCAACACTACTCGACACTGCTTGGTACTCGCCGGAGCATCTCACTACTCGCGATGTTCAGCGAGCACCGGGCATTTTCGGGTTACTCGGGCGGGAGCTCGGGTCTCCGCCCTGCATGTTTGGCGCTCTTCACAGAGCCAATGAACATGCAGGGATTGCCAGCCAGTCACTGTAATGCCACAGCCATGTTGGTTGTGGGCATTACAGTGATTGGCTGGCCGCACAGCGTCACCTCAAGTATTTAAAACCAGGCGCCGCCATCATGGACACAGACGGCTGGGATCAGACAGTGTAGGGAGAGTGCTGCTGAGCTAGGAGAGATTAATACTGCGAAATAGGTAGTGTAGGGTCTCTAAAGCCTACAAAATCAAACAAACAGTCCTTCTGAGGACTAATATTCATCCCAGATATCATGCAGGCAGGCAGGCTGTATAGGAGACGCAGTGGGTATACCAACAAATACTGCATTACAGTCCTGTGTGCCGCAGCTGCTCAAATTGCAAGTCTGCATCTTCTGATGCGGCAAGGATGACTTCTGATGGGCACACTTTTAGGCAGTGACCTGGGTGTCAGAGATGCTTCCAGGGGTCTTCCCCATGCTGTTCCCATGTCTTTTCAGCACTGTATGCATGTGTCACACAGCACATGGCCAGATAAGGTTGTAAAATGTTAAAATGACATTTCCCGGTGAATGCATTTGTCACGGTTGAAAGCAATACAAAAGTGCAAAAACGCATAAAAAATGCTACTTGTGAACATAGCCCAGGGTTTGGAGGAGTATTTTTTGTTTTTGGTTATTTATTTTACCTTATACACAAGTTTTTACCCTGGAAAGGAAGTTCCTTAACATATTTCACAGGAAAACAGTTTCAGTTTCGTTTTGAACGTTTTATTCTGAGCCCGTAAAAGTGGCTTAATACCTCTGACCACGTTGTTGACAGCAGTGACTTGTGGGTCAGAAATGCTTCCTGGGGCGATCCCCCTGCTGTCCCCATGTCATTTGAGCACTGTCACTATCATTTTGGGCACTTTTTAGGCTTTCTACAGACTGCCGGGGGAGCCGCCGCAAAAATGCTCGGGTCTCCCATAGACTAACATTGGACTTGTTGCTCGGGTCGAGCACCCGAGTATCACAGTGAGCTCGGCCCGAGCTTCGAGCACCCGAGCATTTTAGTGCTCGCTCAACACTATTACTTACGCATTTTTGGCCTGAGGCTACTGAGGCCAGACATTGGCTGTAGCAGACAGTTAAGGTGACAGATGGAAAGGAGGTAGATTATCCTTTCCATTTTGAGCTGGGGTCCCTACACTGTACATCATGCTAAGAAGTGACTAAAAGTTCCCCTAGAATAATGTGTACTTGACAGGAGGCAATAAGACTTTCCCTATTAAAAAAAATTGTTAGTAGGCTAAGGAGGGTACTGTTCCTTTTCTTTAGGTTGCTGTTACTAGTATTTTGTGGTTGAGAAAACAATGGCTAGCAAAATGAGTGTGGTCATAAAATGGGTATGGCTTTCAAAGAACTAGCTTTAAAATGGGAGTGTTTATCTAACACACACAGGGAACATATTGTATGTTAAAAAATTGAATCGTACCCCTGACTTATCTGTTTGGACTTTTACACAGAATGGGTATTTTGATAAATCATCTGTAGGTCCTCAGTCCAAACCCCAAGCATATCTGAAATTGCCATCTTATGCACAGCAGCCAGCATTATATCTCTTAAGCAATTTTTCCAGGTAAAGTAGCGAGTGAATCACCCTGTACCAGTCATTTAGAAATAACCTAAAAAATGGAATGCTCCTAATATGTTTTGAATAGGCAAGATTAAAATTATTAAAAGGTGACTGAGTTTGCATATATCCACATCTCCACTGAGGTTTATGTAGAAAGAAGGCTACAGAATAGTAGCTGAACTGCAGTTCTCAGCAACAACCAGTACAGAGCTGGTAGCAGAGCTGTGCTGCCCTGGCTGCTGTTAATGTCTACTTACAGCCAGCATCAGAGCTGAAAACAGCTAATCAGTGGTGGGTGTTGGAATGCCATTGATCTGATTTTAATGACATATGTTAAGGAAAGATCATCAATATCATAAAGTTGGATAAACCCTTTAACGTAAAAGCATTTTTGTATTAGATTTTACAGTTCTTCCTTGTAGGTGTTCCTGAAATTCCAGGACGAAATACACTGCCCATTACCAATGAGAAAGACAATCTACCTCTACCTAATGGAGGTTCATTAGACACAGCTGCAACGGTTGGAAATAAACCCATCGTACCAGAATTAGGAATTGCAGGTATATACAATACTTAAATATTATTTAAATGTGTTTGCATAGTAGAACAATGGGACAAAGGATAAAAACAAACTGACCATAAAAGTTCAGTACAGACAGAAATATATTAAAATATAAATAAGCTTTATTAAGAATCAGGAAGGCGACAATAAGAATTACAAAAATTATAAAGATGGTTCTTCTTTAATCACTATTTGAAATTTTCTGCTAATTATATTTCGGTGCACAGGGGCTGGACTACACTCTGGGTCTTCTCCTCCCTGTGTGTGATTCCCCAGCCTCCTCTGTTTGAAATCTCAGCAGTTACCTATCATTCAAAGACCAGAGGCAGGTAGAGGGACTTGGGAATCAAAGACCAGAGGCAGGTAGAGGGACTTGGGAATCAAAGACCAGAGGCAGGTAGAGGGACTGGGGAATCAAAGACCAGAGGCAGGTAGAGGGACTGGGGAATCAAAGACCAGAGGCAGGTAAAGGGGCTGGGGAATAAAAGACCAGAGGCAGGTAAAGGGGCTGGGGAATCAAAGACCAGAGGCAGGTAGAGGGGCTGGAGAATCAAAGACCAGAGGCAGGTAAAGGGGCTGGGGAATAAAAGACCAGAGGCAGGTAAGGGGGCTGGGGAATCAAAGACCAGAGGCAGGTAGAGGGACTGGGGAATCAAAGACCAGAGGCAGGTAGAGGGGCTGGGGAATCAAAGACCAGAGGCAGGTAGAGGGGCTGGGGAATCAAAGCCCAGAGGCAGGTAGAGGGGCTGGGGAATCAAAGACCAGAGGCGGGTAGAGGGGCTGGGGAATCAAAGACCAGAGGCAGGTAGAGGGACTGGGGAATCAATGACCAGAGGCAGGTAGAGGGGCTGGGGAATCAAAGACCAGAGGCGGGTAGATGGGCTGGGGAATCAAAGACCAGAGGCAGGTAGAGGGGCTGGGGAATCAAAGACCAGAGGCGGGTAGAGGGGCTGGGGAATCAAAGACCAGAGGCAGGTAGAGGGGCTGGGGAATCAAAGACCAGAGGCAGGTAAAGGGGCTGGGGAATCAAAGACCAGAGGCAGGTAAAGGGGCTGGGGAATCAAAGACCAGAAGCAGGTAGAGGGACTGGGGAATCAAAGACCAGAGGCAGTTAAAGGGGCTGGAGAATCACAGACAGGGAGAAGACCCATTGTACAATCCATCCCCTGTGTACCGAAAAAAAGTAATTCTGGCATTTTAATTCTTCATATTGTTAGTTACACCTTTTACCGATCGGATTAATTTATTTTATATTTGGTAGACTGAACTTTTACAAATACAGCGATACCAAATATGTGAATTTTTTATTTTTTTATTACTGGGCTAAAAGGGGGGTGATTCGAAGATTAGTTTTTTTTTTCTTCTTCATATTTTTAAAAGCATTTTTTCCCATTATTTACTGTATTTGTTATTTTCTGAATGATTTAGCCATCATCTGCCAGGAAAGATGTGGGCTCGGCTTGCACACACCGAAGTCAGAGATCCAACATATGATGTAATTGTACATCATATGTCGAGAAGGGGTTCAACCCAAAATACAAGTTATAAGTAAAAAAAATCAGCTCTTACTATTACTGAATATCTTTAGTACCTTTTGCTCCAGAAACACATTACTAGCGAGTGATGCTATTGTGATGCATATTACATGCGTGTGATGCCATTCACATGTGCAGCATGTGACTGGCATAAAATTCAAAAAGTAAAAAACAGTGGCAGTATTGCTATTTTTTTGCTTTTATATAACCCCCATAAAGATTTAACAAAAGTTAATTTATTAATTCATAATCCAAACCAAGTTCAATGTTAAAGAAAACAATGGCCTTCACAAGAGATGAGCAATCAAAATTCAAAGTCACCTTTTTCGCTAATTTATTGTCCCTTATTATACGCTGGGGTCTCTCCAGGCCCCAGAGTATAGTAGGCATAATATGTCAAAAATAAAAAAAATCCTTATACTTACCTCACTCATCTCCTCTCCAGCCCCTCCAATCCTCATGGCCACCCGTCCTATCCTCGCTGCATCTTCTGATCACCGACACTTGTGCTGAATTCTGTAGAAGCGAGCGAAAGGCCACGTCATGAAACCACAACATGTCCTGTGCCCTTACACGCGAATGTGCAGAATGCTCCAGGGCCTCTTCAGGGCTGGAAGTCACAGCCTAGTGGAAGGATTTCACCGCGAGTGGTGGTGATGAGAAGATGCGGCAAGGGCTGGACGTGTGACTGTGAGGAGCGAAGGGGCTGGTGAAGTGAGCAGTGAGGTGAGTATAAAGATTTCTTTTATCTTTTAACTTTTTGATGGCCCTCAATGGTTTGCTGTCCTTTACAACATTTTGCTAAATCTTAGCCACTATAAAAATCATGTCTGTACCATAGATTTTAATGCTTTGGTTGTATAGAAAAATGTTTTATTTACTATGCGCACCATTGACGCGGGTAAGTTGTCTATTCACTGTCCCGCCTCCTCACTTAAGGCCCCCTTCACTTGTCCATGTTTGCAGTACGTGTGGCATCCATTTTTTTCACAGATACCGCATGTACCCATTATAACGTATGCTGCTGTGCACATGTCTGTGTTTTCACACAAGCCCTGTGTCCATGTAAACCACTCTGAGACATTTTTTTTTTTACCAGCAGCACAGATCACAAGGGCCAGTACAAGTCTATGGTCCATGTAAAATACATACAGCACACGGATGGCATCCATGTGCCATCCGTGTGCTGTACGTGTTTAACACTGCAAAATAAGGCCACGTTCACACGTTCAGTATTTTACACTAGTATTTTTAAGCCCAAACCAGGAGTGCAACAATCAGAGGAAAAGTATAATAGAAACACGTCACCACTTCTGTATTTATCACCCACTCCTGGTTTTGTCTTACAAATACAGATGTAAAATACTGAGCAAATACTGAATGTGTGAACGTGGCCCTAAGGAGAAGCTTTATCATTTCATTCTTTCTTTATCCATACCGGAAAAACACGAATGGCAAACTGATGACACGCTGAGCCAAAACACTATTGACTGTTGGTTTTATATGGACATTTAAAGGGGGCCTAACATGTAGTGCACTTTCTCTTAGCTTGATTAACAATGCTCACTTGCCCAGAGCAAACGCTGTCTTAACTGATTTGTGTTAGCGCATAGAAACTCCTGGAGCCCAGTGGTGCACATAATGTCCGTATGTACATGGTTTCCTACCTTGGTCCTGCTGGAAGCAGATAGTCCATGACGGGCGTATGCAACAAGTATCTACGCTGTATTAAGCGTTCCCTAAAATCAAACTCTTTAACACTAAAGTATTCTTGTTTTAGATTTCATATTTCTTCCTTTTAGGTATACCTGATGTTCCACAATTAAATCCACTGCCCAATATTAATGCAAAAGACAGTCTACTTTTACCTAATGGAGATTTATCAATCAATGGTGAAATTATTGGAAATAAACCCATTGTGCCAGAATTAGGAGTTCCAGGTAGATAATACTTTAATATTATGTAAATGTGTCTAAATAAACTTGTCTTTTTTTGTGGGGAAAAAAGTAGCAAAACACAAAAAAGTTACATGTTAATATTTAAGAATTTTTTTACATTTTTGTTCATTCTGTATCTAAAAAGGTTTAATAAAAAGTGGTCAAAAAGGCATACCACAAATCTGTAAGTAATCAAAGCTACATCTTGTTTTGAAAAAATAAGCCTAATGAAAACCTACATAATTTGTCAGAAGCCACCGAGCAAAGGGTAAACCAAGTATACTGGTTGTAGTCAAATCTACAATTATTAAACCTATACAATTATTAAACCTATACAGAAAGACTACAGATGCCATAAAGAATTCAAAGACATAACTTTATTATTAACATATACAGTGGCTTGCAAAAATATTCAATCCCCCTTTGTTTTTTACCTATTTTGTTACATTACAACCTGTGTGTAAATATTTTGCAATCCGATTTGTGTGTGATGCATTAGCACTACACTGTGTTCCAAATTATTATGCAAATAATATTTTCTCAGATTTTCCCAAATTACCTATATGAATTGCAGTCATTATAATTTTCCAGTCAATTAACTATTAGAGTACAATTGAAAGGTTTTTGTACAAACTGCCTATGATAACAGTATATTTAAAAAAAAAAAAAACACTCAAACTGCACTCAAAATGCATGTTCCAAATTATTATGCACAGCAGAGTTTTCAACCTTTTCATTTTAATAAAGAACAAAAAAAATGGTCATTTTTGAAATTATAAGCATTAGCAGATTATTACAAACTGAAATCAAACAATTTTCAACTCAAAACTTTATTCTAGGTGATGTTACATTTGCACATAGGACCCCTTGTTCGAAAGGAGCTTCTGAACTCTCTCGTCCATTGAATTTGTCAGGTTTTGGATGGTTTCTGCTTCAATTGTTTTGCATGAGGACAGAATACACTCCCAGAGCTGTTGCTTAGATGTGAACTGCCTCCCGCCATCATAGACACTCCTTTTGATGATGCTCCAGAGGGGTTCTCAATGGGGTTGAGGTCAGGGGAGCATGGGGGCCACACCATAAGTTTGTCCCCTTTTATGCCCATAGCAGCCAGAGATGCAGATGTGTTATGCGCAGCATGAGACGGTGCATTATCATGCATGAAAATGATCTTGCTGCAGAATGCACGGTTCTTCTTCTTGAACCATGGTAGGAAGTGCTGATTGAGAAACTCAAAATACATTATGGAGTTCATCTTTACCCCTTCAGGGGTTCTAAAGGGGCCGACAATCTCTCTCCCCATGATTCCAGCCCAAAACATTACTCCACCTCCTCCTTGTTGGCGCCGTAGCCGTGTTTGCATGGGGTGTCCATCAACCAGCCATCCTCCACTCCATCCATCTGGACCATCGAGCGTTGCACGGAACTCATCGGTGAACAAAACAGTTTTGAAGTCAGTCTTCATGTATTGTTTGGCCCACTGGAGCCGTTTCTGCTTGTGTGCAGTGGATAGAGGAGGTCGACAGGATGGCTTACGCACAGCTGCAAACCTCTGAAGGACCCTGCATCTTGTTGTTCGGGGGACGTTGGAGGCACCAGCAGCTTCAAAAACTTGTTGGCTGCTATGACAAGGCTTTTTTGCCGCTGTTCTTTTAACCTGCCTGTAGGAAAGTGTCCTCAATTTTCCCTTATCAGCACACACACATGTGTACTGTGAATCAGCTACATACTTCTTGATTGTGCGATGATCACGATGAAGTGTCTTGGCAATGTTGATTGTAGTCATGCCTTGACCTAAACACTCCACAATTTGTTGCTTCTCAGCAGCCGACACATCCTTTTTCTTTCCCATTTTGGCAGAAAATGTAGGCTGCTTAATAATGTGGGACAGCCTTCTTAAGTAGTTTTGCCTTTCATTGGACACACCTGCCAAACTATCTAGCTCAGGTGTCTGCAATTGCTTACAGTGATATAAAGAGCCCTGACACACATCAACATCAATGAGTTTAACTGACAAACAAAAAAATTCTTACCTTATCACTCCTAAACACTTTTTGCATAATAATTTGGAACACAGTGTAAATAGTATAAGTTGGTGAAGTGAAGTGAAAAAAATATAGGCATAAGTTAAATTTATGGGATCAAACAACTAAAACTTGGCATGTGCAAATGTATTCACCTCTTTTTCTATAAAGCCTCTAAAAATTGCTGGTGCAAGTAACTACCTTCATAAATCACATGCTTAGTGAATGGAAGTCCACCTATGTGCAATCTTAGTGTCACACGGTCTGTCAGTATATATACACCTTTTCTGAAAGGCCACAGAGGCTGCAACACCATTAAGCAAGAGGCACCACTAACCAAACAACACCATGAAGACCAAGGAGATCTCTAAAGAAGTCAGGGACAAAGTTGTTGAGAAGTACAAGTCAGGTTGGGTTATAAAAAAAATCCCAATCTCTGATAATCCCCCAGAGCACCATCAAATCCATTATCATCAAATGGAAAGAATATGGTGCCACAACAAACCTGCCAAGAGAGGGCCACCCACCAAGACTCTCAGTCCGGGTAAGTAGAGCATTAATTAGAGAGGCAGCACCGAGATGAAATGTAACCCTGAAGGAGCTGCCGAGTTTCCAAGCAGAGACTGAAGTATCTGTCCATTAGACCACAATAAGACATATACTCCATATAGGTGGCCTTTATGGAACAGTAGGCAGAAAAAAGCCATTACTTACAAAAAAAATTGTAAGGCTCATTTTAAATTTGCCAAAACGCATGTGGGAGTCTCCCCAACTATGTGTAGGAAGGTGCTGTGGTCAGATGAGACGATAATTGAACTTTTTGGCCACCAAAGTAAACGCTATGTCTGGTGCCAAACCAATACAGCTCATCACCACAAGAACACCATACTCACAGCGAAGCATGGTGGTGGCAGCATCATGCTGTGGAGATGTTTTTTGGCAGCAGGGACAGGGAAAATGGTCTGAGTTGAGAGGAAGATGGATATGACAAAATATAGGGATATTCTTGAGCAAAACCTGTTTCAGTATGTCAGTGATTTTAGACAGGGACGGAGGTTCACCTTTCAAGAAGACAATGACCCAAAGTATACAGCTAAAGCAACATTCGAGTGGTTTAAGGTAAACGTGTAACTGTTTTGGAGTGGCCTAGTCAAAGTCAAGGCCTTAATCCAAATGAGAATCTATGGTCAGACTTGAATATTGCTGTTCACCAGAAGAAAACCATCTAACTTGAAGTAGCTGGAGCAGTTTTGTCTTGAGGAATGGACAAGAATCCCAGGGGCAAGATGTGGAAAGCTCATAGAGACTTATCCAACGTGAATTGCAGCTGTAATTACCGCAAAAGGAGGTTCCATAAAGTGCTGACTTTAGGAGGGTGAATAGTTATGCACACTGAAGTTCTCAGTTATTTTGTCCAGTTTGTTGTTTGCTTCACATAAAAAGAAAACCAAATGTTCACAGCTGTAGGCATGTTCTTTACATGAACTGATGCAAACCCTCAGAAAAAAAACGGTAAAATTCCATATTGTGAGGTAGCAAAACACGAAAAATGTCAAGGGGGGTGAATACTTTCGCAAGTCACTATAAAAGCAATTAAAACATGTACGTGAAGACGGTCTTATATTTATCAATAAAGAAATGAATGGTTATGTTTACATTAATCTAATGATTCAAAATATATCTAAAATGGCTCCAAAATGCAACAATCAATATAGTGTTCCAGGACAAATTAAAATAGGTATATGATAGTAGAATAAGGGGAAGATGACTTTTCTAAATATGGTAAACATTCCTAATATACAAATTCCATTCTGCAATATCACAGTGTCACTACTAATAGAGGTAGAAAGGAAGGGAAAAAAGTGCTTAGTGCATAAAATAGTAATTCATAAACAATTTTTTGGATTAATAATGAAATATATATACAACACTATATGCAAATATCCAATAAAGTGCAATAATAAGCATGCAAAAAGTGACTGTAAAGTGCAAAAGGAGTGCTACATATAATATGCTGTTTGCTATGCCATAAATGACTATGTCTTCCTCATAAGCATGTAATGGATTACCCCTTCCTGATGCATCCACATAAGAGACCACACAAGGATAAAAGATATGAAACAATAGACTGGATCCAACAAACCACATCACCTCAGATATTTGCATCCATCCAGGGAGTTGTTGCATGTTCAAGCCATTCCTAGATATACTTTGAATCATTGGATTAATGTAAAAATAACCACTCATTTCTTTATTGATATTATTTATAAGACAATCTTCACATACATGTTTTAAATGCTTTTTTATTTTAATAATAAAGTTATCTCTTTGAATTATTTATGGCATATGTAGTCTTTCCGCATACTGTATATATTATTGCCTGCTCCAGCTGTGAATGGCACAACTCTTGTGCCGAAGCCATAATTTTGACATATACGTACATCTTGGTGCGCAAAGTGGTTAAAGGGGAACCCTTAGGTACCTTTTGCATACTATTTTGTGTTTTATTCTTTAAGGTTCACCTGAAATCCCAGGACTGAATCCTCTGCCCATTACTAATGCTAAAACCTGTCTACAGCTACCTAAAGAAGATTTATCTGTTAAGGATAAAGCAGAAGTAGCAGGTATGGTTTTCATGTAGAAAGTCAATTGTGTGGAAGTCGACTGCCAAATTCTTAACTGATCGCAACTTTTATATCTCTATGAATCAAGAGCTGACACAGACAGAAGTGGGCCCCTGTGCAAGGAGTCTTTAGAGTCCAATAATGTGTCAGTGACAAAAGCTGTTAACTGCTTTGGAGGTGGAAATGGCCCTCCATATCCCTTGGGCATCTATTTGACTGCACAGGTTGAGCCAATTATTTGTCCCCAACTGTTTTGAATGCATTTACATAGAGACATGTCTATATCATAGACATTTGTTATATAGATCTAAAGTATATATACCATAATCCTCTATTTGTCTAATGATTTGGAAAGTCATTGTAATTTTACAAAACTTCTGACATAATAGAAACAATTTTGATCAGTGGAGGTCACAAACGTTAATACTCCAAATAATTGCTACGGTACATTGAAGCAGAAAAACCAAAGACAAGAAAAACCTGGAGGTCTGAACTGAAACATAAATTGATGTGCAGGCAAAATGTAAATGCATGTTCACACAAAGCCATAAGACAGTCTCTCTGCCCTTGTCCATATGTATGTAAATTGACAAATGGTAAGGTTTTTAATAGTAGAGTTAGGACTGTCCCATAAGGGTTGCCGTGACGTGGCGGGATAGCTTTTACATTATTTTGATCAAAATTATGTTAACTAAATACCTTTTATTATTTATTATTATTTTTGCACTGTGCGATCTATCCATTTACTTCCAGTTATTTGGGTATTTTTCTTGTCTTTGGTTTTTCTCTGTCTAATGGCTTTGTGTGAACATGCATTTACTTTTGCATGCACATCAATTTACGTTTCAGTTCAGACCTCCAGGTTTTTCTTGGTACATTGAAGCAGTTGGATATTGTGGGCTGCCACTTCCATAACAAGTATTTTATGCACTACTAACACATGGATCGTAAGCACTCCCTAAGTCCCGTTCTTTATTGAAACTCTTACCTCCCAAGCACATGGCTTGTATTTAATTAAAATACTGATTTAACTAAAGTAAAATGTACAGGACTGTGCTAAACATTTAGGCAGATGTGGGAAAAAAATGCAGAAAGTACAAATAGTTTAAAAAATTGATTGTTAATAGTATATTTTTATCAATTAACAAAGTGCAAAGTGAATGATCAGAAAAGAAATATAAATCACATCAATATTTGGTGTGATCACCCTTTGTCTTCAAAAGAGCATCAATACTTTTAGTAAGATATTTTGTAGGATTATACACTGCTATATATAGGAGAAATCACGATCTCCTCTGAATGCTGACCAGGAGCCGGCGTTCACAGGAGTATTGTAATGACAGGCATGCCCCTGCAAAGACAGGCGTCACAAATATCTGTGAACTCTGATGGTGTGAGAAGCCAGCTCTTTAGCCATTTTTACATACATGCATGTAATTAGTGTAAGGGCTATTGCGAAGTTTGGTGGGTAGCAGTCCCATAGGCGAACTACCGTGCCAAGGTGAAGCAACCCTGCTCCTCTGGGATTGAGTGGCACTGGAGATCAAGGAGGCCAGCCTGTGCCTTTGCTGTGGTCATTGTCGATACCACAGCCAAATCTGTGCAGCCGCATGGGACATAGTGTCCTGAACGGTTCAAGAAGTGCCCAACTGCCAGACGACGTCAGTTAGAGATCAGATGAGAGATGTCTATGGAGGATCCTTAGTTGTCAGCAGTGGGAAGAGAGCTGAGGTACTTTCCAGTAAGCCTGAGGTGCCATGGATGCCAAGATCCAGACTGAGAGGAGAAGTTTTAGTGCACGTATAGTGCTATATGCAGCGGGAGTGAGGAGAGCTGCTACACATTGCAAAAAAAGAGCTGGGTTCATCACACCATGAGGGGCTGTTGGCTCAGTGTACTGAATAACTGTGGAGAGCTGTAATCATCATTATTGCGAGCTTTTTTTCCTGTTGCACCTGAGGTCTGGACACTGCTTTTTGAGACAGGCTGATCCTGCATCCCATCCACAACTTTCCCCTTTTTGTTTTGCTGAGGACAGCCTGCCGGCTGGCGAGCCCACTGTAACAGTTAGCCGCCATTACGCCCTGGCTCGGTGGAGGCCAACCCAGACAATTACAACCCATAGGAGCTCCGTGATCACGGGGCACCAATAGGCAGGACGAATGACAAGCTTCCATCAGAAAAGTGTTAAATCCCGCAGTCAGTAATTGACAGCGGGATTTAACTGGTTAACAGTCATGGGTGGTGTACTGATCAGTCGTCAAATGAGGGGAAAGATGTGGGATTGGCGTGACAGCCCATATCACAGGCAGGGACACGGCATTTGATGCATATTTACATCAAAGGTGGTGAAGGGGTTAAAATAGATCTTGAATACCATGCAGAGTATTACTGTATAATGAAAAACCTAAATACATTTTAAGACACAAATATATTTTTTCAATGATGTAACATTTTAACATTTTTTTCTTTTAAGAAATTCCAGGACTAACTAAATTTCCTAGAATTAATACAATGATCAGCCCAACTCTAAAAACAGGAGATTTGATGGACAATGTTGTAAATGGAGAAAAAATCAACTTATCCAAATCAGAAGTTCCAGGTAAATGAAATATAAATAAATAAAGTTATATATTGGACCCCTTTAGAGGGGTCTTTTATATCTGTTAGAAGATCAAAAGCAGACATAAATTCATTTTTAAGCTAAAAATTATAACAGCTAAATAAGTAGAAAGGTTATGTATACCAAGTGATACTAGATAAATAGTTACAAAAAATGGAGATATACAACACGTCTTTATTTTTTAACTATTTATTTGAAACACGGTCGTTCCTGAATCTAACCGTCACCCGGGGCAAGCTTCAGCTTATCTATTCCACCTCTGGCTTTAAAACTGGGTTGTGCCTGCTATTTGCCCATCACTCTACCATATGCCCTTTCTGTTAATAATAATAATACTAATACTATTAAAAGAATAATAAAAAAAAAAATCAGTTGGGTTTCATTAAAAATTTTGCGCAGTTTGTCTGTAATAGCCTCTGTGTTGGGCCACGGTCACACATTGAGTATTTGGTCAGTATTTTACATCAGTATTTATAAGCCAAAACCTGGAGTGGAACAGTCAGAGGAAAAGTATAATAGAAACACGTCACCACTTCTGTATTTATCACCCGCTCCTGGTTTTGGCTTACAAATACTGATGTAAAATACTGACCAAATAAAGAACATATGAACGTGGCCAAACAAATAGCCTGTAAAAGCAAAACATTGCAAAATGTTTAATGAAATCTAATTGAAAAAAATAATTTTAGCCTGAAATACATACATTTAAGTGAAAAAAAATTGCCCCAAGAGGTGAACAATCCTTTTAAGGGTCTCTGCACTATGGAGCCCATGCTTTTTTTTTCTCTCCATACATTTCAAATAATATTTGAAACACTGTTAACGTCACAGTTTATGGACTATTCTTGTGATTATAAAATGTTGACATTTTTTCTTTTAAGGGCTACCTGAGATCCCAGCGCTGAATGCACAGCCCAACGTTAATCCAAAAGTCAGTCTACCAATAGCTAAGGGAGATTTGGTTGTCAACGCAATAAATGAAGACAAGCCCAACTTACCAAATTTAGGGGTTCCAGGTAAGTATGTAATATACATTTTATGTATGGGTGCCTTGGTAAGTTTACATGCAAGAGTATGTGCACACGTTAAAGGGGTATTCCTATCTCCAAGATCCTATCCCAATATGTAGTTGGTGTAATAATAATAATATTA
The DNA here is from genome assembly GCF_046119375.1 of Phyllobates terribilis. Taxonomy (NCBI): domain Eukaryota; kingdom Metazoa; phylum Chordata; class Amphibia; order Anura; family Dendrobatidae; genus Phyllobates; species Phyllobates terribilis. The sequence goes on along the minus strand of NW_027362765.1, from coordinate 593,519,432 downwards.
GCAAATATCTCCAATTAGAAATGCAGTATAGTATTTTTGATTCACTATGTCTCTTTCCTCATGTGCAGGCAATACAGGACTTTAGGTCTCTCATTATTCTGGCATTTAGCAAATATTAAAAATGATGGTAATCCTAATTGACCTAAAACGGGAAAGGTTTATTCTGATTTCATGTTAAATATTGAGAAAAACATGCATATGTGTCTTTATATAGTGTATGTAAACTTCTGGTTTTAACTGTATGTATATATATATATATATATATGTATATATATATATATATATATATATATATATACAGTACATACCAAAAGTTTGGACACACCTTCTCATTTAAAGATTTTTCTGTATTTTCATGACTATGAAAATTGTACATTCACACTGAAGGCATCAAAACTATGAATTAGCACATGTGGAATTATATACTTAACAAAAAAATGTGAAACAACAGAAAATATGTCTTATATTCTAGGTTCTTCAAAGTATCCACCTTTTGCTATGATGACTGCTTTGCACACTCTTGGCATTCTCTTGATGAGCTTAAAGAGGTAGTCACCAGAAATGGGGTTGGGACCATCAGTCGTGTTGTGCAGAAGTCCGGTGGATTCACAGCTGATAGTCCCGCTGAATAGACTGTTAGAATTTGTATTTTGGCAAGAAAAAAGCAGCTAAGTAAAGAAAAAGGAGTGGCCATCATTACTTTAAGAAATGAAGGTCAGTCAGTGCGAAAAATTGGGAAAACGTTGAAAGTGTCTCCAAGTGCAGTTGCAAAAACCATCAAGCGCTGCAAAGAAACTGGCTCACATGAGGACCGCCCCAGGAAAGGAAGACCAAGAGTCACCTCTGCTTCTGAGGATATGTTTATCTGAGTCACCAGCCTCAGAAATCGCAGGTTAACAGCAGCTCAGATTAGAGACCAGGTCAATGCCACACAGAGTTCTAGCAGCAGACACATCTCTATAACAACTGTTAAGAAGAGACTTTGTGCAGCAGGCCTTCATGGTAAAATAGCTGCTAGGAAACCACTTCTAAGGACAGGCAACAAGCAGAAGAGACTTGTTTTGGCTAAAAGCAATAGGAATGGACATTAGACCAGTGGAAATCTTTGCTTTGGTCTGATGAGTCCAAATTTGACATGTTTGGTTCCAACCACCGTGTGTTTGTGCGACGCAGAAAAGGTGAACGGATGGACTCTACATGCCTGGTTCCCACCGTGAAGCATGGAGGAGGAGGTGTGATGGTGTGGGGGTGCTTTGCTGCTGACACTGTTGTGGATTTATTCAAAATTGAAGGCATACTGAACCAGCATGGCTACCACAGCATCTTGCAGCGGCATGCTATTCCATCCGGTTTGCGTTTAGTTGCACCATCATTTATTTTTCAACAGGACAATGACTCCAAACACACCTCCAGGCTGTGTAAGGGCTAATTCACCAAGAAGGAGAGTGATGGGGTGCTGCGCCAGATGACCTGGCCTCCACAGTCACCAGACCTGAACCCAATCGAGATGGTTTGGGGTGAGCTGGACCGCAGAGTGAAGGCAAAAGGGCCAACAAGTGCTAAGCATCTCTGGGAACTCCTTCAAGATTGTTGGAAGACCATTTCCGGTGACTACCTCTTGAAGCTCATCAAGAGAATGCCAAGAGCGTGCAAAGCAGTCATCAAAGCAAAAGGTGGCTACTTTGAAGAACCTACAGTAGAATATAAGACATATTTTCAGTTGTTTCACACTTTTTTGCTAAGTATATAATTCCACATGTGTTAATTCATAGTTTTGATGCCTTCAGTGTAAATGTACAATTTTCATAGTCATGAAAATACAGAAAAATCTTTAAATGAGGTGTGTCCAAACTTTTGGTCTGTACTGTATATATATATATATATATATATATATATATATATATATATATAATGCACAGGTACAGTATTTAGGTATTAGTATACAGACTCCACTGAATGGGGGGCAGGCTTGGGGTAAAGGGATCAGTCCCAGCCTGGATTCATCACAGCAGCAGTGACAGGAGGCCACCCTGTCAGAGATTAGAATCCATGATATGGTGACTTTGGGCTCAGAGCTTCATGCTGGCAAGGCTGAATGTGGCTGAGAAACCTGATCCTGAATGGAGGCGCATGAAGCTTGAATATACAAAGTCACTATATCACTGTAATCTCAGATTCTGGAACCATCCTGCTGTGAAACAGCTGACATGCAGCAGGAAACATTCTCACCTCCATAAGTAGGAGAGAGGGAGAACATGGCCTTCTGCACAGGCTGGAGGACTGGAGGAAGCTCTAAGGTTGAAGGCTGAGGAGAGCAGGAGCCAGGAGGAGGAGCAGCCTGCTTGCCTGGACTGAGACTCAGGCATGTGAGTTCAGCTGAGCTACACAGTGTTGCTGTAGCAAGTCCTGACTCCAGGGGCAAATATAATCAGCCTGCAGCCAGAGTTTGACACATGCTCTAGAGGAAGGCTTAAAATTATGCCACTACATAGGAGTACAGAGGAATATTTCAGCAATAGGTTCTCATGTTAAATCTTACATTAAACAGTATGCTTTTTTAGAGATGACTATGCAGTAGAAAAGTGTACACTACTAACCTTTTCTATATGGTTAAAGGTATACCAATCTATACTAGCTCAAGAGTAGCCATATGGACTGTTTTGGGAACCATCAGGTGAAAGAAACCTTATGGCTATGCTTAAGTTAATTTCTTATATTGGCTGATAAGCTTTTTCCAGGATACAGTGTCTTGAAAAGTATTCACCCCCTTGTTGTGCTACATCACAACCTGGAATTTCACAGTTTGTTTGCATCAGTTCATGTAAAGAATATGCCTACAACTGTGAACATTTGGTTTTCTTTTTATTGTGAAGCATACAAATAGGACAAAATAACTGGAAACTTCAGTGTGCATAACTATTCACCCCCCTAAAGTCAGTACTTTATACAGCCTACTATTGCGGCAAGCACAGCTGCAAGTCACTTTGGATAAGTCTCTATGAGCTTTCCACATCTGGCCACTGGGATTTTTGCCCATCCCTCAAGGCAAAACTGCTCCAGCTCTTTCAAATCAGATGGTTTCCTCTGGTGAACAGCAATATTCAAGTCAGACCACAGATTCTCAATTGAGTTAAAGTTTGGGCTTTTACTTGGCCACTCCAAAACATTTACAAGTTTCCCCTTAAACCACTTAAGTGTTGCTTTAGCTGTATGCTTTGGGATATTGTCTTGTTGGAAGGTGAACATCCCTCCCAGTCTCAAATCACTGACAGACTGAAACAGGTTTTGCTCAAGAATATCCCTGCATTTCACATCATCCATCTTCCTCTCAACTCAGACCATTTTCCCTGTCCATGCTGCCGAAAAACATCCCCAAAGCATAATGCTCACACCGCCATGTTTCCCTGTGGGTATGATGTTCTTGTGGTGATGAGCTATGTTGGTTTAGCGCCAAATAGTGTTTACTTTGGCTGCCAAAAAGTTCAATTTTGGTCCCATCTGACCGCAGCACCTTCCTCCATACATTTGGGGAGTCTCCCACTTGTGTTTTGGCAAATTCAAAACAAGCCTTACAATTTTTGTGAGTAAAGGCTTTTTTCTGCCCAGGCCACCTCTATGGAGTGTACGGTTTATGGTGGTCATATGGACAGATACTCCAGTCTCTGCTTGGGAACTCTGCAGCTCCTTCAAGGTTACCTTTGGTATCTGTGCTGCCTCTCTGATTAATCGCCTCTTTACCGGGGCTAAGAGTTTTGGCTGGCAGGTTTCTTGTGGTACCATGTTCTTTCAATTTGATGATAATGGATTTGATGATGCTCCAGGAGATCATCAGAGATTGGGATATTTTTTATAACCCAATCCTGACTCAAGAACTTTGTCCCTGACTTGTTTAGAGATCTCCTTGGTCTTCATGATGTTGTTTGGTTAGTGATGCCTCTTGCTTAAAGAGGTTGTCCACTACTTTTACATTGATGACTTATCCTTAGGGTAGGGTATCAATGTCTGGTCGGCCAGGGTCCGACACCTGGCACCCCCACCGATCAGATGTTATCAGTGGCGGCGGACGCCAGCCGGAAGTATTTACTTGCAGAGCTTGGCCGTATACTTGTGGCCACCGTGGGGTACAGCACATCTGCCTCCTATTGAGTTGAATAAGAGGCGGATGTGCAGTAACAAGCCACAGCCACTACAAGTAGACAGCCAGCAAATAGATGCTTCAGGCCGCCACCGATAACAGATAATCAGCGTGGGTGACGGGTGTCTGACCTCATCCGATCAGACATTGATGCCCTATCCAAGGATAAGGCATCAATGTAAATGTAGTGGACAACTTCTTTAATGGTGTATCCTCTGTGGCTTTTCAGAAAAGGTGTATATATACTGACAGACCATGTGACACTTAGATTGCACATAGGTGGACATCCTTTCACTAAGCATGTGACTTATGATGGAAATTGCTTGCACCAGAAATGTTTAGAGGCTTCATATCAAAAGGGGTGAATACATATGCACAGGCCAATTTTTAGTTGTTTGATCCCAAAAATATAACTTACGCCTATATTTTTCTCACTTCACTTCACCAACTTAGAGTATTTAGTGATGAAGCATCACACACAAATCGGATTGCAAAAATATTTACATACAAGTTGTAATGTAACAAAATAAGTAAAAAGCTAAGGGGGGGTGAATATTTTTGCAAGCCACTGTATACATGAAACATTTTGCTAAATATATTGTGAACAGGTCCTTAGAGATGCAATACATTTTATCTTTATTAAGAATGGAGGGCGAAATAGACTTTAGTATTAGTAAGGCAGTAGCCAGAGAAGTAATAGAAATGTACTCAATGCCTATGACTGTTATTTATTTTTTAGTTTAAATTTACTATATTATTTTAGGTGTGTCAGAGTCTTCTCAATGGAATGACCTATACCATCGGATATACCGATTGGAAGCAGGCAAGTGATTAACTTGATATCTTTTTTGCCTATTTTTTTGTTTATAAAAAGTCTAAATAATTATTTGAAGATAATTGAAGATTCTTGAAGAGTGCACATTACTCAGAAAAATACAAAGCAGATTCCTGTAATTTTTGGTCTATAAGACGTACTTTTTTCCTCCAAAATCTTGGACGAACGTGGGGGTGTGTCTTATAGTCCGAATGTGTATAGTTTGAATGGTGTTGCTGTGGCTGTGGATGGGGTAGGAGTGGCAGCGGTGGAGGAGCGGGGCACAGGAGGCAGGAGCCGTCTGCTGCAGCTAACACTGTGCCCGCTGCTAAATAAAATGAATATTCATTGCTCCCCACACCCATGGGTTTGTGGAGCACTTAATATTCATTCTCCTTAATAGCGTGCGCAGTGTCAGCAGTAGCCCCTGGCTTCCGGCTGTGTCTCGGCGATCACGTTCGACCACTATTTTCCTCCTCTAAAACCTAGGTGCATCTTATGGCCCTGTGTGTTTTATAGTCCGAAAAATGTGGTAGTTAATTAGAATGTAACCTTTTTAAGTAAAATCTGGTAATAATATAGATATTATACAACTGGGTTCCTGTAAATTTGTAATATTATGTCATTATGCGAACACTTTAGTGGCATCACATTTTACTATTTTCATTTCTATTTATCAATATACTGTTACAATGAAAAACTTATATTACAACAATTTTTGGAGCATAGTAGAGATATTGCAAAACACAGTGTGGTAGAGAAAATGACATACTAGTTTACAAGGTAAGTTAGGTAGGAGCACTTCTTGTATGAGCTCAGAATTAACACAAAAGAGATTGTTACTGACAGTGCTGAGGTTTAATGTCTGGTTCTGTAAAGGTGTATTAGAGTGTCACTGACAGAAAGTCTGGTTCTGTATGGGCGAACTAAAATATCACTGACAGAGCAGAGCCTGAATGTCTGGTTCTGTAAGGCTGCGTGCCCACTATGCGTTTTTCAAGCGTTTTTGCTGCGAAATTTCCTCAGCGAAGATGCTTAAAAAATGCTTGGTAATACGTGCCCCATGGTCCCCAATGATAATCCGTATGTGGAAAAATACGCAGCATGTCCATTAATTTTGCGGATACGCAGCGTAATCGCCGCCATTGACTTACATTGGACCGTGTGACATCCGCATCCCTGCATCTGCACAAGCGGATATCACATGGTTCAATATGCGGATGGTACCCAGGTCTGGAGGAGAGGAGACTCTCATCCAGACCTGGGTACCATAGAACCTGTTAAAAAAAGAATTTAAAATAGAAAATAAAGATTATACTTACCTTCCGATGTCCTCCCGGTGTTTTCTCCCCTCCGTCTGGTCTGCTGTATGGGTCGCAGTGTTGTGAAGGACCTGCCATGACAGCATTCAGTCATGTGACCTTTTACATGACTCAATGACGTCACACCATTGCGAGCCGCCCAAGACACCAGACGCAGCAGAGAAAACACTGGGAGGACATTGGAAGGTAAGTATAATCTTTTTTTTTTTATTTTTTACCATTCTTATTCTTTTTTTTTTTAACTAACTTGGTCACACTACTATAAATCCATGCCAGTTGCATGGATAGTGTGAACAAGTTGTCAAGCAGTTTCCACGTGATTTTAAAATCGCTTGGAAAGCGCTTGATAACCAGCATGCAGAAATGCATGCAAAAACGCTTGACAAACGCTTCTACCTGGCGGGAAAAACGTATGTAAAAAACGCATGCGTTTTTCCTGCCAGGGAGAAGCAAAAAAATATGCAGCATTTCTGCATCGTGGGCACATAGCCTATGGGTGTGTGAGAATGTCACTGACTGAGCTGATGCTGTGTCTTGTTCTGGCATGAATATGTAACAATATTACTGATGTGTCACCCTACCTGGATGCCACAAGTGTAATTAAAGCTGTGTCTGAGAGCAAGGGGGAGGTTCTCTGGTTAGGGGAACATTAGCATGCAATGCCTCCTGTCTCAGGCCAGTAGGGGGAGCAGGCTGCCCCTATAAAAGCTGGTACTGGGGACAGGGTTAGAGAGAACTGGATTGCCTGTCTCAGCTTTGAGACGTGTCCCAGAGTGGAGCAGGGACAGAAAGTTGATTGCACCTAAGAGGAAGTGTGGCAGTAGGAGAGAGCCACCAGCCAGAGACAAGAGGCGAAGAGAGCCTGTCTTGGCAGAGAAAAGACTTAATTTTACCAGACTTTGGTGTCTGAGGCTGGAAGGATTCCACATCCCCCAGCAGAGAACCAGCCCGCAAGGTACTGTACATTCCTTGGCCTAAGAAGCCTGGAGGCCCTGCCACAACCGAAGGGACCAGTAAAGCCGTACAAGGCTGGGAGCAGAAAGGAACCCACGTCGCAGGCCATACAGGCGAGAAAGCACGGAAGCTCGGAAACGTGGGATGTTATCCTATCAGGAGGAGATAGTCGGAAGGAGCGCAGAACGCTCGGTAGGCCTACACCCTCACCCTGACCATGGCCAATTTCCCCGTTGCTCTCAGACATCCAGGTCCCCTCCTAGCTGGGACTGTTTGTGGGTCAGTTTACCTGTTCAAGTAAAGACCCTGGACTGCAACCTGTTGTCTGTGTGCTACTTGCTCCTCCAGCACTATCATCACTGGGACTCTCACTACCATCACTCCCACCATCCACTATACTGCCCTGGGGCCGCACTCTTCCCGTGGGGAGTCACACTACCATAGCTGCACACCTCATAAGCCCCAGCGGTCTGCATGCAGCGGCGGTTCTTAATAACCGCAATCCACGGGTGGCGTAGTCGGACATTATCAGCAGAACGTAGCAGACTACCATTGGCCTGACCACCCTGAGCCACGGAACCGGGTTGCCACTACTACTCCCATCGTTTCCCTAATTGCCCGGATCCGAGTGCCCCACGGCCCAGGGGGTGAGTCAGCTTTGGCGTAGTCGGCAGGATTTCGTGCCCGCAACCACCGGGTACTGCGTGCCTGAAAAAGACTGTTGTAAACTTACCAGTGGCGAAGTTTCCCGCCGTCCGGAGTCTTTTCCCGCCATCCGGAGCCGATTCCCGCCATCAGACGCCATCTTGGACCTTTTCCCGCCGTCTTCTGCCGTCTTCCCGCCATCCGCAGCTGTTTCCCGCCATCGGACGCCATCTCCAGGACGCCGCGCGGGAAGAAGAGGGGCGTAGACGTCAAAACCGCGCGAGATCCGAAGCTCCGCCCCACGCACCGACGCTGCGCAAGGTCCTGGAAGGGAGAGAGAGCGACACTGACGTCATCAAGACGCGACGCCAGGTCCTCGTCCATAGCAGCAGCAGCGGAGCCGCGGCCTACAGAAGAGGATCGTCGGAAGGTAGGCCACGCTTAACTAGGGGGGAGGAAGATGTCGGACACAGAGGCCCCCACTACCACCAACGCGGCTGCAGCAGCGGTGATGCCCTTTTCCCTGCCCTACATCCCTGGAGCGGCCTGGCTGCCCAAATACTCAGGGGAGCCCCATGCCCTAACTGACTTCAAGGAAAGGCTGTACAGTTTGTTCCAGGTTTACCCCCTGACAGAGGAACAGAAGGTCAGCATATTGACAGGGCAGTTAACAGGCGCAGCCCAAAGGGAGGTAAAATCATGGCCCATTGAGGAGAAAGGGACTGTGAAGGGTATTCTGGCCCGGCTGCGGGGTACCTTTGACACACGTACCTCCGCTGAAATTGAAATGAGGTTCTATGGATGTAGGCAGCGGGCACAGGACAGCATCAGAGACTATGCCCTAAATCTGCAGGAAGCCTTGAGGGCTATTCAACAAACTGACCCTGGCAGTGTGCAGGAAACGGATAAACTGCTAACAGAACAATTCATAGAGGGTCTGCTGTCCAGCGCCCACAGGGCCCAGCTGCGCCTCATGTTCTTCCAGAACCCCGACCTGACCTTTGCCCAATTTAAGGACAGGGCCATAAGGGTGCTCCGTGAATCTGCAACTAGTGGCGCTATAAACCCCCGGCGCCCTGCTATCACCCACCACCAGGAGGCGGCGCCCTCTTCTATGGACTCCGTGGAGGCTGATGCACAGGCCCTGAACCAAGCCCCGTTGAAAGGTCTGCACCACCAAGTCCAGGAGCTGACCAGGAGCGTCGCGGCGTTGACCAGGACCGTCCAGGCGTTGCAAGTGGACCCGTCAAGACCCATCGAGCTGGCTTCAAGTCCGGAGGATGTCCCGTGGCGTCGACAGAGGAGGATCCCGTCGTTCCGAGGGAGGCCCACAGACCGCTACGCAGAGGATGGACAGCCCATTTGCCGTCGATGCAACCAGCCCGGACACATTTCCAGGTATTGTAATTTAAACGGGTCCAACCTGGGGCAGAGGGCCGACCCCCAGGCATAAGATCACCAGGCCCTTATAATTGGCGTGATAAGTACGTTGGGGGGCGCCCGGTTTTACCCGTGGTGCTGGACGGTATCCCCATGAGCACCTTGCTGGATACTGGGTCGCAAGTAACCACAATCCCTTATGTACTTTTTAAGCAGTATTGGACTGATGCTGATATCACACGGTATCCAGACAGTAACTTGAGCATCATCGCCAGTAATGGCTTACCCGTGCCGCAGATGGGGTTCAAGGAGATGACCATTAAAATTGGTAAAGTTGAACTGCCGGCACAGGGAGTGATTATTGTGGACATTGACCGTCATGAAAGTCACCCTAAAATAACTGTGGGTACTAACATAATTGAAAATTGTCTTTCAGAAGTAATTGTAATTCTACAACAGGTGGCGGTGAATGCTAGTTCCAGCCAACAGAGAGTCCTCAACAAGGAGATAAAAGCCCTGATGAGACGGCAGCAGGTAGAACTGTCTGGTGGTGAGATCGGTAGCGTAAGACTCAGTGATCCATTCCCCATTTCCATGCCTCCCAAAAGTGAAATGATGATCTGGTGTCGGACTGCAATCGGGTTGAGAGGTAGAGACTACCAAGCCATGGTAGAACCCGTGTACTCAGACAGCAGGCCCACCATTTTGACAGCCCGGGGGGTGGTTGATGTCCGTCATGGGAGGGTGCCCGTCCGCATCCTCAACATTGGGGAGAGGGAAGTACACTTACCCAGGTACGCTACACTCGCCAAACTGTTTGTTGTCGAACACCAAGCTATCAGGGCCGTGGAACCCTTGCCTCCATCTCCACAGGCGGAGGGTAATGGCTCCCAGAAACAAAAGGAGGACTGGTGCCAGAAACTCCACGTGGGTGCTGACTCCACTCCCCTGCACCAAAAACAAGGAGTCTACCGGGTGGTACAGGAGTACGAGAGAGTCTTTAGTAAGCACCCGCTAGACTTCGGCAGAGTAAAAGGGATAGAACACCACATCCCCACAGGGAGCCACCCACCAATAAAAGAGAGGCACAGACCTGTACCCCCTGCACATTATCAGAACGCCAAGGGTATGCTGCAGGAAATGAAAGAAGCTGGGGTCATTAGAGACAGCTGTAGCCCCTGGGCAGCCCCCTTGGTTCTGGTCAAAAAGAAAGACGGCACCATGAGAATGTGCGTGGACTATAGACAAATCAACCATATCACCCACAAAGACGCATATCATTTGCCTAGAATAGAAGAGTCTTTAGCCACACTCAAATCTGCTAACTTCTTTTCTACTTTGGACCTTACTAGCGGGTACTGGCAGGTTCCTGTGGCAGAGGCTGACAAGGAGAAGACCGCCTTCACCACCCCGATGGGACTGAGCGAATTCAACTGTATGCCTTTCGGGCTCTGCAACGCACCAGGGACCTTCCAGCGGCTGATGGAATGCTGTCTAGGGCACCGAAACTTCGAGACGGTCCTCCTTTACCTGGACGACGTGATCGTCTATTCGAAGTCCTACGAGGACCATCTCAAGCACCTGGCTGAGGTGTTCAAAGCCCTGGCAGGCTATGGCCTGAAGGTGAAACCATCGAAGTGCCACCTGCAGAAACCAAAGGTCCAGTACCTAGGGCACGTGGTAAGCGCGGAAGGAGTGGCCCCCGACCCTGACAAGGTCACGGCAATCAAGAGCTGGCCAAGCCCCTCGAACATCAAAGAGGTGAGACAGTTTCTCGGGTTGGTAGGCTACTACCGAAGGTTCATCCCCGGGTTCACTAAGATGGCAGCTCCTATGCAGGACCTCCTGATCGGACAGTCCAAGTCCAGAAGTCAAAAGCCACCCTTCAAGTGGGATAAACCGGAAGAGGAGTCCTTCCGCCAGCTAAAGTTGGCCCTCACTGGGGATGAGATCCTGGCCTACCCTGATTATGGCCAGCCTTTCATTCTCCACACAGATGCCAGTAATGTGGGACTGGGAGCCGTACTGTCCTAAAACCAACAGGGCAGAGAACGGGTGATCGCATACGCCAGCTGGAAGCTGAGGCCCACCGAAAGGAACCCGGAGAATTACAGCTCCTTCAAGCTAGAATTCTTGGCGGTGGTGTGGGCCGTGACGGAACGCTTCAAGCATTACCTGGCCTCCGCAAAGTTCACCGTGTACACGGACAACAACCCGTTGACACACCTGGACAATGCAAGACTGGGTGCCCTGGAACAGCGGTGGATGGCCCATCTCTCCAACTATGACTTCGTGATCAAGTAACGGGCAGGCAAAACCAACGCCAACGCGGACGCCCTGTCAAGAATGCCTCACTTACCTGAAGGTGACGAAGACCCAGAAGAGCTGGAAGAGATAGAACTCCCCGCGTTTCACCGGTATGGAGCCGCTCAACACTCTCACTGCGTGAAGGAGGAGGATCTAACAACTGTGATGATGAATCCCCTACCTCACCACAGCTGGGCCGAGACCCAAGATAGTGACCCTGCAGTCCGCCTGGTGAAAGATCTGCTGACCCGGGAAGATGCCCGCCTATATCCAGATGCCCCAGAGGAAGCCAAGCAGCTATGGAAAGAGAAGAGCAAGCTGTTCCTCTACGAAGGCAAGTTGTGCAGAAGGATTGTTAACCACCGGACGCACGAGCTGACCTGGCAAGTCGTGGTCCCAAGGCGAGATGCAGCTATGGTCCTGGGAGCTTACCATGACAGAGCGGGACACTTCGGTTGGAAGAAACTGGAGTTTCTACTAAGAGGAAGGTTCTTTTGGGTCGGCATGAGAGGAGCAGTAGAAAAGTGGTGCAGAGACTGTGGCCCTTGTCACCTGAGGAGGAAGGACCGCACCAGCCAGAAGACACCCTTGAGGCCCATCGTCACCACGCAGCCTCTTGAGCTGGTAGCTCTGGACCAAGTCAAATTGGCTCCAAGCCGGTCCGGATACATCTACGCCCTGACAATCGTGGACCACTATTCCCGTTTTCTAGTGGTGGTCCCGGTAAAGGACTTGACAGCCCAAACAGCGGCCCAAGCCTTCCAGCAATACTTCTGCCGTCCACACGGGTATCCGGAACAGGTCCTGACAGACCAAGGTCCAGCGTTCGAAGCTGAAATCTTCCAGGAGTTCTGCAACCTCTATGGCTGTAAGAAGATTCGGACAACGCCTTACCACCCCCAAACCAACGGGATGTGTGAGAAGATGAACAATATAGTCATTGATCTCCTGAAGACGTTGCCCCTGGAGGAACGCAGCCTGTGGCCAGAAAAATTGCCGGACCTGGTAGACATGTACAACAACATCCCGGTGAACGCTACAAACTGCACCCCGGCTTACCTGATGCGAGCTAGACCAGGTAAGCTGCCCGTAGACCTGGAGATGGGAGTCCTAATACCTGAGGACACCTCCCCGGATGCGGACTGGGATGCGGAAAGGCAACTGCAGTACAAGAAGGTACAGGAGAGTGTGGAGAAGAGCCTGGCCCAGGTGAGAGAGAAGCAAGAAAGACTCTTCAATCAACACGCCCCTGCTAGTCCCCTAGAACCTGGTGAGCAAGTCTTAAAGCGAAAAAGAAGGCTACATAAGTTGGACGACCAGTGGGAAAGGGAACCCTACACCGTACTGCAGTCTGACCATGACAACCCAAAGGTGTGCGTAATCACCAAGGATGGAGGAGAAACCACTAGTGTCGTCTCCAGAGACCACCTCAAAAGGTGCCCCGAGCAACTCCGTAGTGCAGAAGAGGATCAGAGTGATCTTGAACCCGCAGAGGACAAGGAAGAAATGATCAGTACCGTTCTCGGAGAGTTCCCTCAGTCCTGGACTCGCATAAATGATGCCATAGTGGTACCTGTCCTGCATTTCCTGCAACCGGCACAGCAACAACCAACATCAGAGCCGGAAGGTGAAGAGGAGCAAGCGGTTCCAGAGGCAGAAGAGCCTGTACCAGCAGCCCAGGAGAGTCAACCCTCTGCTGACAGTGAGCCTGCCATGCCTGCGGTAAGCCAAAGAACCCGCAGACAGCTGCCTGCCCTACCTGTACACCCAGCTGGTAGCTGTACCCCTAACGCTAGTGGGGAGAGCCAGGTTGGTCCATCACCAGACAGTGGGTTAAGGAGGTCAACCAGGAGCACAAAGGGGCAGATACCCGCTCGCTGGAGAATATAGTGTGCAATAAGATTGTAAATAACCCTGTTGCCAAATGTTAAATTGTTTGCCAAGTTACCTGCATGTTTATTGATAGCGTGTTTCAGTCTCTTGCAGCTACCGTAAGGACTCACAGGTTATGGACTTTTTTATAACCGGGACCTTGTATGGACTGCATTCTGAGCCTAACCCAGGAATGAACTAAGACTGTAAAGGACTTGGGGTAGGACAGACCCCCACCTGGTTAAGGCTCCCGTTGTGCTGGTGATATGGACACCCGGTCACAGACCACACTGTGACCTAAAGAACTCAATTTGTGCGTCGTCTGTCTATTAATGTTTTATTGTTATGCATATTGTCTTTGTTTATTGTTTAGTCCCGGAGTACTAAATTTCACTAGGGGGGAATGTGTCACCCTACCTGGATGCCACAAGTGTAATTAAAGCTGTGTCTGAGAGCAAGGGGGAGGTTCTCTGGTTAGGGGAACATTAGCATGCAATGCCTCCTGTCTCAGGCCAGTAGGGGGAGCAGGCTGCCCCTATAAAAGCTGGTACTGGGGACAGGGTTAGAGAGAACTGGATTGCCTGTCTCAGCTTTGAGACGTGTCCCAGAGTGGAGCAGGGACAGAAAGTTGATTGCACCTAAGAGGAAGTGTGGCAGTAGGAGAGAGCCACCAGCCAGAGACAAGAGGCGAAGAGAGCCTGTCTTGGCAGAGAAAAGACTTAATTTTACCAGACTTTGGTGTCTGAGGCTGGAAGGATTCCACATCCCCCAGCAGAGAACCAGCCCGCAAGGGACTGTACATTCCTTGGCCTAAGAAGCCTGGAGGCCCTGCCACAACCGAAGGGACCAGTAAAGCCGTACAAGGCTGGGAGCAGAAAGGAACCCACGTCGCAGGCCATACAGGCGAGAAAGCACGGAAGCTCGGAAACGTGGGCTGTTATCCTATCAGGAGGAGATAGTCAGAAGGAGCGCAGAAAGCACAGTAGGCCTACACCCTCACCCTGACCAGGGCCAATTTCCCCGTTGCTCTCAGACATCCAGGTCCCCTCCTAGCTGGGACTGTTTGTGGGTCAGTTTACCTGTTCAAGTAAAGACCCTGGACTGCAACCTGTTGTCTGTGTGCTCCTTGCTCCTCCAGCACTACCATCACTGGGACTCTCACTACCATCACTCCCACCATCCACTATACTGCCCTGGGGCCGCACTCTTCCCGTGGGGAGTCACACTACCATAGCTGCACACCTCATCAGCCCCAGCGGTCTGCATGCAGCGGCGGTTCTTAATAACCGCAATCCACGGGTGGCGTAGTCGGACATTATCAGCAGAACGTAGCAGACTACCATTGGCCTGACCACCCTGAGCCACGGAACCGGGTTGCCACTACTACTCCCATCGTTTCCCTAATTGCCCGGATCCGAGTGCCCCACGGCCCAGGGGGTGAGTCAGCTTTGGCGTAGTCGGCAGGATCACTGACATAGGTGAGGCAGAATGTCTGGTTCTGTATGGGTGTGCTAGAATGTTTCGGATAGAACTGAGGCTGAGTGTCTGGTTCTGTATGGGTGTGTTAGAATGTCACTGACAAAGCTGAGACTGAGTGTCTGGTTCTGTATGGGTGTGTTAGAATGTCATTGACAAAGCTGAGACTGAATGTCTGGTTCTGTATGGGTGTGTTAGAATGTTTCGGATAGAACTGAGGCTGAGTTTCTGGTTCTGTATGGGTGTGTTAGAATGTCATTGACAGAGATGAGGCTGAATGTCTGGTTCTGTATGGGTGTGTTAGAATGTCACTGACAGAGATGAGGCTGAGTGTCTGGTTCTGTATGGGTGTGTTAGAATGTCACTGACAGAGATGAGGCTGAATGTCTGGTTCTGTATGGGTGTGTTAGAATGTCACTGACAGAGATGAGGCTGAATGTCTGGTTCAGTATGGGTGTGTTAGAATGTCACTGACAGAGATGAGGCTGATTGTCTGGTTCAGTATGGGTGTATTAGAATGTCACTGACAGAGATGAGGCTGATTGTCTGGTTCTGTATGGATGTGTTAGAATGTCACTGACAGAGATGAGGCTGAGTGTCTGGTTCTGTATGGGTGTGTTAGAATGTCACTGACAGAGATGAGGCTGATTGTCTGGTTCAGTATGGGTGTATTAGAATGTCACTGACAGAGATGAGGCTGAATGTCTGGTTCTGTATGGGTGTGTTAGAATGTCACTGACAGAGATGAAGCTGAGTGTCTGGTTCTGTATGGGTGTGTTAGAATGTCACTGACAGAGATGAGGCTGAGTGTCTGGTTCTGTATGGGTCTGTTAGAATGTCACTGACAGAGATGAGGCTGAATGTCTGGTTCAGTATGGGTGTATTAGAATGTCACTGACAGAGATGAGGCTGAATGTCTGGTTCTGTATGCATGTGTTAGAATGTCACTGACAGAGATGAGGCTGAGTGTCTGGTTCTGTAAGGGTGTGTTAGAATGTCACTGACAGAGCTGAGGCTGAGTGTCTGGTTCTGTATGGGTCTGTTAGAATGTCACTGACAGAGATGAGGCTGAATGTCTGGTTCTGTATGGGTGTATTAGAATGTCACTGACAGAGATGAGGCTGAGTGTCTACTACTGTATGGGTGTGTTAGAATGTCACTGACAGAGATGAGGCTGATTGTCTGGTTCTGTATGGGTCTGTTAGAATGTCACTGACAGAACTGAGGCTGAATGAGTAGTTCTATTGGGTGTGTTAGAATGTCGTTGACAGAGATGAGGCTGAATGTGTGGTTCTGTATGGGTGTGTTACAATGTCACTGACCAAGCTGAGGCTGAATGTCTGGTTCTGTATGGGTGTGTTAGAATGTCACTGATAGAGATGAGGCTGATTGTCTGGTTCTGTATGGGTGTATTAGAATGTCACTGACAGAGATGAGGCTGAATGTCTGGTTCAGTATGGGTCTGTTAGAATGTCACTGATAGAGATGAGGCTGAATGTCTGGTTCAGTATGGGTGTGTTAGAATGTCACTGACAGAACTGAGGCTGAATGAGTAGTTGTATTGGATGCGTTAGAATGTCAGTGAAAGAGCTGAGGTTGAGTGTCTGGTTCTGGAATGGAAACATTAGAATGTCTCAATCAGAGCTCAGGATGTGTGTCCTCTTCTGGTATTGGTGTATTAAAACGTCACTGAAAACTAAGTGTCTGGTTCTAAATTGATATATTTCTATAGGGCTTTTTGGGTTAATTTTATATTAAATGCATTTAGGGCAAATGAACTTCTTTCACCAAATAAAAATGTCCAATTATATTTGATTATCTAGTTCTTAAGTTGGAAGGAAGGATTCAAGTGGTTGGTGACAAAATGATGGCCACCAGTGGAAAAGAAGCAGACTTTGCAACATCCAAGTCCAAATGTAAATCTGTTGGTGGACAGATTGCCACTCCTATGAGTGAAGCTGAGAACAATGCTGTCTTGTCATTTGTGAAAAAATACAATAGATATACATATCTTGGAATGAAAGAGGGACCAGTACCTGGCATCTTCACATACTTGAATGGAAACCGGGCAACATACACCCGCTGGAGAAAACGTGAACACAGTGGAAAAGGAAAACAAAACTGCATTGAAATGAATATTGATGGCCAATGGAATTACAAAGTTTGTAATCAAAAGCATCTTATTGTTTGTGAGTTATAAATCTAAACCACGTTCTCATCTAGAGGTTACAGTAGGTCCTGGGTTATTAATGATTTGGGAAAGTTTTTCTGGGATGTAGAAGCCCATATTGACTTCTGATTGTGCCCTATAAATTTGCTGACATTATAGATATCTGTCCTGTATCTCTTTCAACTATTTTTCAATATGTGCTTACATCAAAACATAAAGTATCTTATATTCACAGTGTATGATAAAACTTGATGATTGTAACTAATAAACATAAAAGCATATTATTTCTCTGTATGTTGTAAAATGTATTTATACTTCTCTTAATTGTGTGTTTTAATCAGTCCAACATTTTCATTATAACAGTCCGATTTTCAGACATTAGTTACACAACAATTTCTATGACCATTAACTATGAAGGAATAAAGTTAATTTGTTGACGGTAGCTGGCAAGATTTGGAACCCTATTATCTTGCAGATTAACGTCATATCTGCATGTTAATAGCATAATACCATACAGTATACCAATATATACAGTGGGTGAAATAAGTATTGAACATGTCACCAATTTTCTAAGTGAATATATTTTTAAAGGTGCTGTTGACATGAAATTCTCAGCAGATGTCGGTAACAACCCATTGAATCCATACAGGCAAATAAATCAAACCATAGATGTCCATAAATTAAGTTATGTGCAATAATGAGGAATGTCACAGGGAAAAAGTATTGAATATGCTTACTGAAATGTAATTAATACTTCATACAAAAGCTTTTGTTGTTGATGACAGCTTCAATTCACATCTTGTTTGGAGAAACTAGTTGCATGCATTGCTCAGGTGTAATTTTGGCCCATTCTTCCACACAAACACTCTTCATATCCTGACGGTTCCGTGTGCTCCTTCTAACCTTCTATGAACTCTGAGCTTTAGTTCCTTCCAGAAATTTTCAACTGTATTTGGGACAGCTGATTGGTTGGGCTATTCTGGCAGCATTATTTTCTTTCTCTGAAACCAATTGAGAGTTTCCTTGTCTGTGTGTTTGGGTTCATTGTCTTGCTGGAATGTCAGCCCTCATTTCATCTTCATCAGCCTGATAGGTGGCAGCAGATTTTTGTCAAGAATGTCCATTCATCCTTCCTTCAATTTGAAATTTGCCAGTGCCGTATGCTAAAAAACATCCCCATGCCATGATGTTCCCACCTCCAAACTTCATTGTTCTGCTCTGCTCTGTTCTGGGGAGATATGCAGTGCCGTTTGGCCTCCATGGTATGAATTATGGCATCCAAACAGTTCAATTTTGGTCTCATCTGACCAGACTATATTCTTCCAGTATTTCACAGGCTTGTCTAAATGTTGTTGCGAAATCTTTAATTGCTCTTGAACATGCTTTTTGTTCAGCAAATGTAGTCTTGTGTGGTGAGAGTGCATACAGGCCGTGGTGGTTGAGTGCATTATCTATTGTTTTCTTTGAAACAATTGTACCTGCTAATTCCAGGTATTTCTGTAGCTGTCTAAAAGTGGTCCTTAGCTCTTGAACAACTCTTTTGATAATTATCTTCACTTCTCTGTCTGAAATCTTGTGGAGAGCCCATGCCTGTGGCCGGTTTACAATGAAATGATGTTCTTTCCATTTCCGGATTATGGCTCCAACAGTGCTTACTGAGACCCTCAGTAGTTTAGAAATTCTTCTGTAACCAATGCCATCAGTATGTTTTGCAACAATAAGTTGTGAAGGTCTTGAGACAGCTCACTAGTTTTACCCATCATGAGATTTTTTGTTGTGTAGCACCTTAGTAATGAGTCAATTTTTAATAGGCCATCAGTTGAACCAGCTGATATTATTTTTCCCTAAGTTCTTTCTAATTACTGATAGATTTTGGCTGGTTCACAACTTTCCATGGCTTTTTTCACCTATCTTTATTCATGTCACCAGTATTTTTTTCCTGTGTCATTTCTTATTATTACACATAACCTACTTTATGGACATCTATGGTTTGACTTCTTTGCTGTGTGGATTGGATGAGTTGTTACAGACATATGGTGAGAATTTCATGTCAGTAGCACCTTTACAAATATATTTACTTAGAATGATGGTGTTCATACTTATTTCACCCGCAGTATACACAATATATACAGAAGAGGAATACACAAACTTTCAAAAACTTTCATACCCGCCTCACCGCTCACCTGTCCGTCTCCTCTGCTGCTTGCTGCCTGTTGTCTGGTCCTCAAAGCTGCCTCTTCTTTACCCATCCGGCACCAAATTTTACAACCTATTTACTCAAGGTTGGGACTTCTGGCCATAATTAGGCCTCAGATGTCACTGTGCATTGTACTTCGTGATGTCATATACAAGCTATGCACAATGACCACTGAGACCTTGTCACATCTGAAAGCCCCGACATAGCATAAGTAAGCCATACCTATGGCAGCAGAAAGAAGAGGCCCTGAGGATTAGATAGCAGGCAGAGAGCAGCACTGCTCACCTTCCAATCCTCTTCTATCCACTGTTGCATCTTCAAACTGTTCACTGTAGGCTAGGGCTAGTGGCTGCAACCAGGCCTCAAAGGTCACTGTGCATACTGACGAATAAGGGTCTGTGTCCTCGAAACGTGTCCAGTTGTTCCCCCTCCTAGGGACATGCTGTGATTTTTAATTTTGGAATAAAAGGATTTATCGCATTTGGCACCGGATTTTACCTTCTTGGTATATCCTTGCAAGTGTATGCTGGACACTAATGCATGAGCCTGGGATTCCTGTGAGTATCAGGTGATATGAGCTAATTATCTTTTTTAGTCACTGTGCATTGCACATCCAGGATGACGTGACATTCAGTGACCTCTGAGGCCTGGTGGTGGCAGGAAGTCACGACTTAGACTGAATGTGAGATGTGGCGCGTGACGTGGTAAAGAAGAGGATGTAAAACGGGCAGAGAGCAGCAGAGAGGCCTGAAAGTGTACCTGTGAGGTGAGTATAATTTTTTTGTTTGTTTTTTAAACTTTTGCTGGCCTTACATGGATCAGAGATGGTGGCCAAGCGGACGCCATTTTGCTGAATTCTCTCCAAGCGAATATATAAAAATCTGTATTCTCGAAAATGCAGAATTTTGGTATATTTGATTAGAATTCAATGCCACTCAAACAAAATCAGTCATCTTTAGCAATGATGTCTCATTGATGTCTCATTCCTTAATGGGGTTTTCTGGGTTTAGCAGAAAAACGTACAGTCACTATGTGTCTGGAAACTGCCAAATCATGACAGTGTGCGACCTACACACTGTCGTGAATCCCTTGCATTCCCGATGTGAGTGGGCAGCCACATGACCACATGTATGTAATTTGCATTTACACACTATAATGATTCAGCAGTTTGCAGTCACATACAGTGACTACAAACTTTTATTATCAGTACGGAAAATCACTTTTAAAGGCTAGGTAGAGATTAAGTATTAAAAAGAGTAATCTGGGGTGCGCTAGTGCAACTGGATACAAAGAGCTGCAACACAGTAGCACTTCGCTACCATTATAGTGTCTATAAAAGCCAAAGTTATAATTGCCTGGTTGGAAACCCATTTTTAACTGCAGGCTTTTTTTTTTCATTTCATCTAAGCAGGGGTGGTTTCACTTCTACACGAGCTTCACCGTTTTTCCCTATACACTCTCAGGACACCTCTCTAACGGTTGTCTGCGGCAAAATTTTTTAGATTTTACAGATACATAACCAACTTAGGGATATATAATTTGGCCCCTATATTTTAATTGCAACCTCCAGATGCCATTCTCCCGAGGTCCACCACATTGAAAACCATGGAAGTGTGGGCGCTGTGGTGACATTTTGTGAAAACCTGGGATCTGCCGCACCCTCGGATCGCCGAAAATCCCCTCCTCCCAGCCTGCGGCCCTGCAGCTTTCTGCAGCAGTGACTCTGCCCCCTGGAACCCCACTCCATCACCGCTGTGCCCCTGGTAAGCTACCGTAAAAGTGGGCTATAAGATGCACCACCATTTTATTAAAAAAAAATATTTTCCTATTCCCCCCCCAGAAAAAAATTGGGGTGCATCTTATGGTCCGGTGCATCTTATAATCTGAAAAATATTTTTTTTTTGTTTATTACATATCACCAGTGTTGAGCGAACATGCTCGACACTGCTCGGTACTCGCCCGAGCATCACGCTACTCGGGATGTTCGGCGAGCACCGAGCATTTCTGGGTTACTCGGGCGGGAGCTCGGGTCTCTGCCCTGCATGTTTGGTGCTCTTTACAGAGCCAATGAACATGCAGGGATTGCCAGCCAGTCACTGTAATGCTGCAGCCATGTTGGTTGTGGGCATTACAGTGATTGGCTGGCCGCACAGCGTCACCTCGAGTATTTAAAACGGGGCGCCGCCATCTTGGACACAGTCGCTCCGGATTAGACAGTGTAGGGACAGCGCTGCTGATTTAGGGAGAGATATAAACTGCGAAATAGTTAGTGTAGGGTCTGTAAAGGCTGCCAGAACAAACAAACAGTCCTTTTCAGGACTAATATCCATCCCAGATACCAGGCAGGCAGGCTGTATAGGAGACACAGTGGTTATACCAGTAAACGCTGCATTACAGTCCTGTGTGCTCCTGTTGCTGAAATTGCTGGACTTAGCACCAGGTGTCGGGGGCCAGGAAAAATCCTTTTTTTTTTCATCTAAATCCTCCTTTTTTTTCCTCCTTCACACTACACAAATACCCGTCTTATTAACCTTTTGGTGTGCCCCCCCCCCCACCCCCCAAAAAAAGCGTGCCCCTGATTTTTCAGACACAAATATAACTGTTGAAAATAGTCTGGTGTAGGCTAGAGAAACAGAAGTGTTGTTTTGCACTTCCACGGTTCAAACCTCTGTATTATCCATTTTGGGCCATTTGTATCTAAAAAAAAAAATTGTTTGAGTGTGTCGCTCACTGTTCAGCCGCAAATATCTCTATTTAAAAAAGTGTAGTATACCCCAGTAAACAATAACTGTGGTTTTGCCATCCCACGGTAAAAAATCTCTATTATTCATTTGGTAGTTTTTTCCGTAAAGAAAAACAGTAGTGTCTCCTGACTGTTGTAAAACAAAAATATATCTGTTGAAAATATTCTTGTGTAGGCCCGACATCCCAGTGTGGTTTCGCAGTTCCACGGGTCAAATCGCTGTACTATCCAGTTTTGGGCCTTTGGTATCTAAAAAAAAAGCAGTTTGAGTGTGTCGCTCACTGTTCAGCCGCAAATATCTCTATTTAAAAAAGTGTGGTATACCCCAGTAAACAATAACTGTGGTTTTGCCATCCCACGGTAAAAAATCTCTATTATTCATTTGGTAGTTTTTTCCGTAAAGAAAAACAGTAGTGTCTCCTGACTGTTGTGACACAAAAATATATCTGTTGAAAATAGTCTTGTGTAGGCCCGACATCCCAGTGTGGTTTCGCAGTTCCACGGGTCAAATCGCTGTACTATCCAGTTTTGGGCCTTTGGTAGCTAAAAAAAAAGCAGTTTGAGTGTGTCGCTCACTGTTCAGCCGCAAATATCTTTATTTTAAAAAGTGTGGTATACCCCAGTAAACAATAACTGTGGTTTTGCCATCCCACGGTAAAAAATCTCTATTATTCAGGTTTTGGTAGTTTTTTCCGTAAAGAAAAACAGTAGTGTCTCCTGACTGTTGTGACACAAAAATATATCTATTGAAAATAGTCTTGTGTAGGCCCGACATCCCAGTGTGGTTTCGCAGTTCCACGGGTCAAATCACTCTACTATCCAGTTTTGGGCCTTTGGTATCTAAAAGAAAAGCAGTTTGAGTGTGTCGCTCACTGTTCAGCCGCAAATATCTCTATTTAAAAAAGTGTGGTATACCCCAGTAAACAATAACTGTGGTTTTGCCATCCCACGGTAAA
Organism: Phyllobates terribilis; assembly: GCF_046119375.1. NCBI lineage: Eukaryota > Metazoa > Chordata > Amphibia > Anura > Dendrobatidae > Phyllobates > Phyllobates terribilis. The sequence continues at coordinate 593,496,461 of NW_027362765.1, read as the reverse complement.
ATATCTCTATTATTCAGCTTTTGGTAGTTTTTTCCGTAAAGAAAAACAGTAGTGTCTCCTGACTGTTGTGACACAAAAATATATCTGTTGAAATTAGTCTTGTGTAGGCCCGACATCCCAGTGTGGTTTCGCAGTTCCACAGGTCAAATCGCTGATCTATCCAGTTTTGGGCCTTTGGTATCTAAAAAAAAAGAAGTTTGAGTGTGTCGCTCACTGTTCAGCCGCAAATATCTCTATTTAAAAAAGTGTGGTATACCCCAGTAAACAATAACTGTGGTTTTGCCATCCCACGGTAAAAAATCTCTATTATTCAGGTTTTGGTAGTTTTTTCCGTAAAGAAAAACAGTAGTGTCTCCTGACTGTTGTGACACAAAAATATATCTGTTGAAAATAGTCTTGTGTAGGCCCGACATCCCAGTGTGGTTTCGCAGTTCCACGGGTCAAATCACTCTACTATCCAGTTTTGGGCCTTTGGTATCTAAAAGAAAAGCAGTTTGAGTGTGTCGCTCACTGTTCAGCCGCAAATATCTCTATTTAAAAAAGTGTGGTATACCCCAGTAAACAATAACTGTGGTTTTGCCATCCCACGGTAAAAAATCTCTATTATTCAGCTTTTGGTAGTTTTTTCCGTAAAGAAAAACAGTAGTGTCTCCTGACTGTTGTGACACAAAAATATATCTGTTGAAATTAGTCTTGTGTAGGCCCGACATCCCAGTGTGGTTTCGCAGTTCCACAGGTCAAATCGCTGATCTATCCAGTTTTGGGCCTTTGGTATCTAAAAAAAAAGCAGTTTGAGTGTGTCGCTCACTGTTCAGCCGCAAATATCTCTATTTAAAAAAGTGTGGTATACCCCAGTAAACAATAACTGTGGTTTTGCCATCCCACGGTAAAAAATCTCTATTATTCAGCTTTAGGTAGTGTAGCGCCGGCGTCCCTGCCCTCTGCTAGGCAGGGACGCTGTTCCCCTCACCTCCCTGCTCCGTGCCCGGCGTCCTCCTCCCGCTCTGCTGGCAGCGCGCGCTCCTTCCCGTCCACTGTGCTTAGGGCGCGCGCGCGCGCTCTCCCTCCCTCTTAAGGGGGCCGCGCGCGCCGTCCTAAGGAGTCCCCGGCCAATGGCCGGAGGACTTCACCATATATAAGGCACCTCCTCCAAAATGGAGGTGCCTGAGCAATGTTGTTGCACTGTTCACTACTCTGCTTCAGCCCTCAGGTCCCATTGCCAGTTCCTGCCAGTTACCTGCCAGATTCCTGCCTGATTATCTGCTACCTGCCTGCTAGTCTGAGGTCCGACGGTCTGCCTTACTACTCCTGTCAGTCTGTCTAAGGACCAGTCTGCCCGCTCACCTGGGAGCGCACATCAGCCACCTGCCTACTTGCCCGAGGTCCGACGGTCTGCCTTCCAACTCCTGTCTGTCTATGGACCAGCTTGCCCGCTCACCTGGGAGCACACACCTGCTACCTGCCTGCTAGTCTACCTGGAGGCTCCGCCGTCACGTGCTGTGACCACCTGCCTGTCCAGTGACTCCTGCTCGCTCACCTGGAAGCGCTCATCTGCTGCCTGTCTGCTAGCCTACCTGGAGGCTCTGCCGTCACGTGCTGTGACCACCCGCCTGTCCAGAGACTTCTGCCCGCTCACCTGGGAGCGCTCATCTGCCGCCTGTCTGTTGGTCTTCCTGGAGGCTCCGCCGTCACTTGCTGTGATCACCCGTTCATCCAGAGACTCTCGCCTGCTCACCTGGAAGCTCACGTCTATCATCAGCCGCCACAGGTCGTACCAACCCTTTACCTAGAGACTGCCCCGGTCACTTGCCGTGACCATCTGCCCGTTCATCCAGAGACTGCCCCGGTCACTTGCCGTGACCATCAGCCCGTTCATCCAGAGACTGCCCCGGTCACTTGCCGTGACCTCCAGCCCGTTCACTCAGAGACTGTCCCGGTCACCTGCTGTGACCTCCTGCCCGTCTTCCCTGGTCGCCACCCGCTCCCTTACAAGGACTGCCCCCTTGTATAGTAGCTCAGAGGTTCCGCCTCCCAGACCCGTTACAGTTTGCTCGGGCCATGGAACCCGGTGGCACCCAAGCTCCCTCGCTCTCGGACCTGTGTCATGAACTGTCCCGTCAAAGGTCCCAACAGGAGTCCATCCTGGGTCACCTGCGGAATGTCAATACTCGCCTGGACACTCTGACTGCTCCACCAGCAACCTCCGCCAGTGCCATGTCTCGCAATCCAGCAGCCCCGCTGCCCACTAATACCATGGTATCCTACCCCGGACCCCGACTTTCTGCACCTCCTCGCTTCGGAGGCGACTCCGCCCAGGCTCGGGGCTTCATAAATCAGTGCACCCTGCACTTTGAACTATTGTCCCACCAGTTTAACTCCGACCGGGCCAAAATTGCATTCATCATGTCCCATCTCACCGGGGAGGCCCTGGCCTGTCTAAATCCTCTATGGGAGAGAGGAGACCCCCTGGTGTCCGACTTGCCTGCTTTTCTCACGGCTTTCCGGAAAGTCTTCAACGAACCCGGACGGAAGACCTCATCCGCATCATCTCTGCTACGCCTCCGTCAGGGAAGTCTCACCATGGGCCAATATGCCATACGGTTCCGTACCCTTGCCTCGGAGCTGGCCTGGGATAACGACGCTCTGGTATCCGTCTTCTGGGAGGGTCTGTCCGGCCGTATTAAAGATGAACTTGCCGGTCGGGACATTCCTACCACTCTCGATGACCTAATAACTCTTGCCACCCGGATTGACCTACGGTTCCAGGAGCGTGCCAAAGAGGTCACCCGTGAGAGGAGGTTTCCACGTCTAGCTCCTACTTTTCAGAAACCCGTCACTCCATCCGTCTCTCCCCAGGTACACTCTCCTGAGCCTATGCAGGTCGACCAGACCAAGATGGTCAAAACCCGTCAGGACTTACGCCGTGCCGAAGGGAGCTGCTTCTACTGTGGCAGTAATGAGCACCGGATCCGTACCTGCCCGGAGAGGTCGGGAAACGCCTGTGTCTAGGTTCGCTCAGAGAGGTCAACCTAGACAAGAATAAATCCTCTCCATCTCTGCTACTGTCAGTCTCAATTATCTGCGGGGAGAATCGTTATTTCGAACTAGCCCAACTTGACTCTGGAGCGGCCGGGAATCTTATCTCACAGTCCCTGGTAGAAAAATACCGCATTCCCACCAAACCTCTGGCTGTACCAATATCTGTCGCTGCTGTGGATGGGGGCCTCTTACCACGACCCATCCAACTCATCACCGAATCCGTAACTCTGCAAGTGGGAATGCTGCATTCTGAGAGCATCTCCTTTCATGTTCTGCCTGGACTCTCTCACGCCCTCTTGCTAGGCCTACCTTGGCTCCAGAGACATGCACCCGTGCTTGACTGGCAGACCGGAGAAGTCCTTCGCTGGGGACAGGACTGCCATAAGACCTGTCTGGTTCCCGTCCATCCCGTCCGTCCTTCTCCTACCCCAGCTAATCTACCTGGACTTCCGATTCCTTATTGGTCTTATGCTGATGTCTTTAATAAAAAGGAAGCAGAGACACTACCTCCTCATAGACCATACGACTGCCCTATCGACCTGTTACCTGGTACTACTCCTCCCCGTGGGCGTATTTATCCTTTATCCGCTGCTGAGACCCGGTCGATGTCCGAATATATTGAGGAGAATCTGGCCAGGGGATTCATCCGGAAATCTACCTCTCCGGCGGGAGCAGGCTTCTTTTTCGTCAAAAAGAAGGACGGCTCTCTCCGTCCCTGTATAGACTATAGAGGCCTTAACCAGATCACGGTGAAGAATAAGTACCCCCTTCCGCTCATTCCGGAGTTATTTGATCGCCTGAGGGGGGCTAGAATCTTCACCAAACTGGACCTCCGTGGGGCGTACAACCTGGTTCGTATCCGTCAGGGGGATGAATGGAAGACGGCATTCAACACCCGGGACGGCCACTATGAATATCTGGTAATGCCCTTTGGTCTCTGTAACGCTCCTGCCGTCTTTCAAGAGTTGGTCAATGACATCTTCCGGGACCTTCTCTACTCCTGCGTAGTGGTGTACCTGGACGACATCTTGGTCTTCTCTCCGGATCTCCAGACTCACCGGAGGGACGTTCGTCAGGTCCTGCTCAGGCTCAGGCAGAATCACCTCTTCGCTAAATACGAGAAGTGCCTCTTTGAGCAGACCTCGCTTCCGTTTTTGGGCTACATTATTTCTCAGACCGGCCTAAGAATGGATCCAGAGAAACTGTCTGCCATCGAGAAATGGCCTCGACCGGAGGGGTTGAAGGCCATTCAGCGATTCCCGGGCTTCGCCAACTACTACCGCCTCTTCATACCACACTTCTCTTCCCGGACTGCCCCAATTTCCGCGCTCACCCGTAAGGGTACTAATCCCAAAGAGTGGCCGCCCGAAGCAGAGGAGGCCTTTCTTTCCCTAAAACAGGCCTTCTCTTCCGCCCCGGTGCTGCATCGCCCGGACGGCAACAAGCAGTTCTTCCTGGAAGTTGACGCCTCCTCCTCTGGAGCCGGAGCGGTACTTACTCAAAAATCATCTTCCGGGAGAATGGTAACTTGTGGCTTCTTCTCCAAACTCTTCTCCTCTTCTGAGCGCAACTATTCCATAGGAGACCGAGAGTTATTGGCCATCAAACTGGCATTGGAGGAGTGGCGTTACCTACTCGAGGGGGCTCTTCACCCGGTAATAATTTACACTGACCACAAGAACTTGGCTTACCTCCAGCATGCCCAGAGACTTAACCCGCGCCAAGCCCGGTGGTCCTTGTTTTTTGCTCGCTTTGATTTTGTTCTTCATTTTCGCCCGGCTGACAAAAACGTCAAAGCAGATGCCTTGTCCCGATCCTTTCTGGTGTCCGATCTCGAGGAAGAACCTAAACATATCATCGATCCCGCCAGAGTAATGCAGGTGGCTCCCGTGAGTCTAAATCGTCTCCCTCCCGGTAAGACGTTCGTATCAGTACCTGATCGGGAAAAGATCCTACACTGGGGTCACTCATCTAAACTAGCTGGCCACGCCGGTCAGAAAAAGACCCTCCAGCTTATTGCCCGGCACTACTGGTGGCCTACCCTGCACAAGGACGTAATAGACTTTGTTTCTGCCTGTGTGTCCTGCGCCCGCAACAAAGTCCCGAGACACCTGCCAGCCGGTCGCCTTCTTCCGCTTCCTGTGCCTGCTGCCCCCTGGCAGCATATTGCTATGGACTTCATAACTGATCTCCCCGTCTCTGCCGGTTGTACGGTCATTTGGGTGGTCGCTGACCGCTTTTCCAAGATGGCTCACTTTATTCCCCTGCCTGGCCTCCCGTCTGCACCCGAGCTGGCTAAAGACTTTATCCGCCACATCTTCCGTCTTCATGGCCTGCCCCTCCACATCATGTCGGATCGTGGGGTACAGTTCACCTCACGTTTCTGGAGAGCCACTTGTAAACTGCTAGACGTCACCCTGGACTTCTCTTCCGCTTACCACCCACAGTCTAATGGTCAAGTGGAGCGGATCAATCAGAACCTGACCAGTTACCTCCGGCACTTCGTTAATGCCCATCATTCTGACTGGGTGGATCTCCTACCATGGGCCGAGTTCTCCTATAACAATCACGAGAGCGAATCCTCCTCCAAATCCCCGTTTTTTGTAGTCTTCGGTCAGCATCCTCGGATTCCTTTTCCTGTCTCCACCTCTGTGGACAACCCGGCTGCGGAATCTCTCGTTAGCAAATTTTCCTCCATTTGGGAGAGTACCCGATCCGCACTCCTCCAGTCGTCCGAACGGATGAAAAGGCACGCTGACAAAAAACGCCTGGATCCTCCACAATTTCGTCCTGGAGATAAAGTCTGGCTCTCGTCTAAATATGTCCGACTCAAGATACCTTCTTACAAGTTAGGGCCTCGGTTCATCGGTCCTCTGGAGGTCATCAGTCAGATCAACCCGGTGGCCTGTAAATTAAAACTCCCGGCCAACTTACGGATCCCTAACTCCTTCCATATATCTCTCCTCAAACCTGTGGTACTTAACTCTTTCTCCAAGTCTACAGGTACGCCTCCTGCTCCGGTTTCTGCTGAGGACGAGTTTGAGGTAGAGAACATTCTTGCCACCAAAAGGGTAAGAGGAAAGACCTTTTTTCTAGTAGATTGGAGGGGGTTTGGTCCTGAGGAGAGAACGTGGGAGCCCCGGGAGAACATCCATGCCCCTCTTATCCTAGCTAAATTTCTGTCTGGCCTAAAAAAGGGGGGGCCTAAAGGGGGGGTACTGTAGCGCCGGCGTCCCTACCCTCTGCTAGGCAGGGACGCTGTTCCCCTCACCTCCCTGCTCCGTGCCCGGCGTCCTCCTCCCGCTCTGCTGGCAGCGCGTGCTCCTTCCCGTCCACTGTGCTTAGGGCGCGCGCGCGCGCTCTCCCTCCCTCTTAAAGGGGCCGCGCGTGCTGTCCTAAGGAGTCCCCGGCCAATGGCCGGAGGACTTCACCATATATAAGGCACCTCCTCCAAAATGGAGGTGCCCAAGCAATGTTGTTGCACTGTTCACTACTCTGCTTCAGCCCTCAGGTCCCATTGCCAGTTTCTGCCAGTTACCTGCCAGTTACCTGCCAGATTCCTGCCTGATTATCTGCTACCTGCCTGCTAGTCTGAGGTCCGACGGTCTGCCTTACTACTCCTGTCAGTCTGTCTAAGGACCAGTCTGCCCGCTCACCTGGGAGCGCACATCAGCCACCTGCCTACTTGCCCGAGGTCCGACGGTCTGCCTTCCAACTCCTGTCAGTCTGTCTATGGACCAGCTTGCCCGCTCACCTGGGAGCACACACCTGCTACCTGACTGCTAGTCTACCTGGAGGCTCCGCCGTCACGTGCTGTGACCACCTGCCTGTCCAGTGACTCCTGCTCGCTCACCTGGGAGCGCTCATCTGCTGCCTGTCTGCTAGCCTACCTGGAGGCTCTGCTGTCACGTGCTGTAACCACCCGCCTGTCCAGAGACTTCTGCCCGCTCACCTGGGAGCGCTCATCTGCCGCCTGTCTGTTGGTCTTCCTGGAGGCTCCGCCGTCACTTGCTGTGATCACCCGTTCATCCAGAGACTCTCGCCTGCTCACCTTGAAGCTCACGTCTATCATCAGCCGCCACAGGTCGTACCAACCCTTTACCTAGAGACTGCCCCGGTCACTTGCCGTGACCATCTGCCCGTTCATCCAGAGACTGCCCCGGTCACTTGCCGTGACCATCAGCCCGTTCATCCAGAGACTGCCCAGGTCACTTGCCGTGACCTCCAGCCCGTTCACTCAGAGACTGTCCCGGTCACCTGCTGTGACCTCCTGCCCGTCTTCCCTGGTCGCCACCCGCTCCCTTACAAGGACTGCCCCCTTGTATAGTAGCTCAGAGGTTCCGCCTCCCAGACCCGTTACAGGTAGTTTTTTTCTGTAAAGAAAAACAGTAGTGTCTCCTGACTGTTGTGACACAAAAATATATCTGTTGAAAATAGTCTTGTGTAGGCCCGACATCCCAGTGTGGTTTCGCAGTTCCACGGGTCAAATCGCTGTACTATCCAGTTTTGGGTCTTTGGTATCTAAAAAAAAGCAGTTTGAGTGTGTCGCTCACTGTTCAGCCGCAAATATCTCTATTTAAAAAAGTGTGGTATACCCCAGTAAACAGTAACTGTGGTTTTGCCATCCCATGGTAAAAAATCTCTATCATTCAGCTTTTGGTAGTTTTTTCCGTAAAGAAAAACAGTAGTGTCTCCTGACTGTTGTGACACAAAAATATATCTGTTGAAAATAGTCTTGTGTAGGCCCGACATCCCAGTGTGGTTTCGCAGTTCCACGGGTCAAATCGCTGTACTATCCAGTTTTGGGCCTTTGGTATCTAAAAAAAAAGCAGTTTGAGTGTGTCGCTCACTGTTCAGCCGCAAATATCTCTATTTAAAAAATGTGGTATACCCCAGTAAACAATAACTGTGGTTTTGCCATCCCACGGTAAAAAATCTCTATTATTCAGCTTTTGGCAGTTTTTTCCGTAAACAAAAACAGTAGTGTCTCCTGACTGTTGTGACACAAAAATATATCTGTTGAAAATAGTCTTGTGTAGGCCCGACATCCCAGTGTGGTTTCGCAGTTTCACGGGTCAAATCGCTGTACTATCCAGTTTTGGGCCTTTGGTATCTAAAAAAAAAGCAGTTTGAGTGTGTCGCTCACTGTTCAGCCGCAAATATCTCTATTTAAAAAAGTGTGGTATACCCCAGTAAACAATAACTGTGGTTTTGCCATCCCACGGTAAAAAATTTCTATTATTCAGGTTTTGGTATTTTTTTCCGTAAAGAAAAACAGTAGTGTCTCCTGACTGTTGTGACACAAAAATATATCTGTTGAAAATAGTCTTGTGTAGGCCCGACATCCCAGTGTGGTTTCGCAGTTCCACGGGTTAAATCGCTGTACTATCCAGTTTTGGGCCTTTGGTATCTAAAAAAAAAGCAGTTCGAGTGTGTCACTCACTGTTCAGCCGCAAATATCTCTATTTAAAAAAGTGTGGTATACCCCAGTAAACAATAACTGTGGTTTTGCCATCGCACGGTAAAAAATCTCTATTATTCAGGTTTTGGTAGTTTTTTCCGTAAAGAAAAACAGTAGTGTCTCCTGACTGTTGTGACACAAAAATATATCTGTTGAAAATAGTCTTGTGTAGGCCCGACATCCCAGTGTGGTTTCGCAGTTCCACGGGTCAAATCTCCGTACTATCAAAGTTTTGGGCCTTTGGTATCTAAAAAAAAAAGCAGTTTGAGTGTGTCGCTCACTGTTCAGCCGCAAATATCTCTATTTAAAAAAGTGTGGTATACCCCAGTAAACAATAACTGTGGTTTTCCTCTTACACGGTTCTAATCTACTCTTTATTACCCTTTTTCCATTGATAGTGCAAGTGTAAGCTATTTTACTTCATTTACAATGGGCAAGGCGCGTGGCAAGGGACGTGGAAGTGGACATTCTGGTGATGGTTCGTGCAGAGGACGGGGCCGTGGCCAAGGTGAAAATGTGCCACAACCAACAGCCACATCTTCTCGCTCCCACTTCTTGACCGAATTACTAGGGAAGCACAGAACAACACCAGTATTGAGAACTGATCAGTGTGAACAGGTTATTAATTGGATAGCAGATAATACTTCCAGTTACCTGGGCACCACCACCTCCGGTCTGTCTTCCACACGGTCAACTCTTAGTAGCCGTGAGTCTCGACCGCATACTCCTCCTCACCCTGATGCTCCTTCCTCCCACCATGCCGAGTGTTGTCAGACAGCAAGTGATCCCACACTTGGACACTCTGAAGAGCTGTTCACTGGTCCATTTTCATATTTGGGCCCCTCGCCTGATACGCTTGAAGTGGTGGAAGAGGAGATCCCATGTTGCGATGCCCAAATATTTGAACAGCCACGGCCACAGGAAGTCGACGTTGGCAATCTGCCACAAGAGGTGGACGATGACGAGACACAATTGCCAGGAAGTGAGGAGGAGGATCGTGGTGCGCAAGTGGAAGAGGAGGAGGTGGTGGATGATCTAGTAACTGACCCAACGTGGAAGGAGGACATGCAGAGTGAGGCCAGCAGCACACAGGGGGAGGGAGGCAGAGTACCCCAACAGGCAGGAAGAAACAGTGTGGTGGCCGCAGATAGAAGGCAGGCAACCGTTCCCCGTAACACCAACACGAGGGACGTTGCCAGTACAAGCGGTAGGTCTTCCAGAGTCTGGAATTTTTTTAAAGACTCTGCTGATAACCCCAAAAAGGCCATATGTTCCACCTGCCATGCCAGCATCAGCAGGGGTGACAAAACTACCAGCCTGACCACCACCAGCATGATCAGGCACATGGCTGCAAAGCACCCGACTTTGTGGGGCGAAACCCAGCGTCCACGAAAAGTGTCAGCGGGTGTCACCACTGCTTCTTCCACTGTTGTGCGTGCAATAGAACCCCCTGTTGTGTGTGCAAAGCAATCCCCTGCATGTAAAGATGCCCCCTCCTCTCAGTCTTCACTTGTTATGGCAGTTTCTCAAGAAACAGCATCAACGTCCACGTCCACGTCCCACCGCAGCGTTCAATTGTCCATATCCAAGACCTTTGAACGAAAGCAGAAATTCGCAGCTAATGCCCCACAGGCCACAGTCCTAAATTCACACATTTCACGATTGCTTGCATTGGAAATGCCTTTTAGGCTGGTGGAGACGGAATCCTTCCGCAATCTTATGGCGGTGGCCGTCCCTCGGTACTCGGTCCCCAGCCGACACTATTTTGCCCGGTGTGCCATCCCCGCACTACACAAGCACGTGTCCCAAAGCATCTGCCATGCCCTCAACAACGCAGTTACTGGGAGAGCCCACCTGACAACAGACACGTGGACAAGTGCTTGTGGCCAAGGACAGTACATCTCTCTGACGGCACACTGGGTAAACATAGTGGAAGCCGGGACCCAGTCGGACCTTGGGACGGAACACATCCTCCCCACACCGAGGATTGCGGGCCCTATGTCAGTCAGAGTTGCCCCCACAGTGTACAGCTCATGCGCATCCTCCTCCTCCTCATGTTCAGCCTCCATCTCAGATATCACCACATCAGTTACAAGCTGGAAGCGTTGCAGTACTGCCTCCGCCAAACGGCAACAGGCTGTGCTGAAACTCATAAGCTTGGGTGACAAACCTCACACTGCTTGTGAGTTGTGGACAGCTGTGAAAGAGCAGGCAGATCTGTGGCTGAGACCGCTGAACCTACATCCCGGCATGATCATGTGTGACAATGGCGGTAACCTAGTGGCGGCTCTGAGGCGAGGTGAGATCACACACGTACCATGCCTGGCTCATGTGCTTAACCTCGTGGTTCAGCGGTTTCTTAAATCGTACCCCGAGTTGCCAGATCTGCTCGTGAAAGTACGCCGCCTGTCAGCTCATTTTCGCAAGTCGGCTACAGCTTCCGCCGCCCTTGCTGTGTTGCAGCAGCGTTTGCAGCTTCCGGCACACCGACTGGTGTGTGATGTCCCCACACGTTGGAACTCTACCCTCCACATGTTGCAAAGGATTTGTGAGCAGAAGAGAGCAGTTGTGGAGTACCAGCTGCAACAAGGCCGTCGATATTCAGGTCAGACTCCACACATAAGACGTCAGGAGTGGACCTGGATGTCTGACATATGTACCATCCTGACAAACTTTGAGGAGGCCACCAAGATGGTGAGTGGCGATAATGCCATCATTAGTGTCAGCATCCCACTTGTCTGTCTTTTGCAACGCTCTCTGCAGAGAATTAAAGAGGAGGCATTGCAGCCAGAGTATGATGAGATGGATCAAAAAGCCGTAGCGGGCGATTACACACAGCCCAGCCTCATCTCATCCCAACGTGCATTGGGGGACAATGAGGGAGAGGAGGAGGAGGAGGAGGAGGAGGAAGAACAAGAGCTGCTATCATGCGTTGTAGACGGTAGTACCTGTACAAGTGTCATACCGTCGGCTCAGCGTGGGTGGTCTGAGGACAGGGGGGAGGAGGAAGAGGAGGAGGAGGAGGAGGAGGAGAGCATGGTCAGTCGTCATCTTGGTGAGGACATGGAAATCTTGCCAGTTACCAGTCTGGCACGCATGGCTGACTTTATGTTACGCTGCCTTAACCGTGACCCTCGCGTTGTCAAAATTTTGGGTGACAGTCATTACTGGTTGGTGACACTTGTAGACCCCCGCTACAAGGAGAACTTTCACTCTCTTATTCCTGAGGTGGACAGGTCTACAAAAATGGGGCAATACCAGAAGGCCCTTGCTGCAGAACTCTTAAAAAATTTCCCATCTGAACACGCTAGCAGCAGAGGTCACAGTTCGTTGCCCAACCAAGGTGTACAGGCGAGAGAGGTGCAACTCCAATCCAGCAGAGGCAGGGGAACACTGTCAACGTTCTGGGACAGTTTTCTGACACCCGCCCAGCTTACAGGCCCTGAGGCGCGGGGTACTCTCACAAGGAGTGGAAAGTTTCAAAAGATGGTGAGGGAGTACCTTGCCGATCGTACCAGCGTCCTCCGTGATTCCTCTGTGCCTTTTAATTATTGGGTATCCAAGCTGGACACTTGGAATGAACTCGCTCTGTACGCCTTGGAGGTCCTGGCCTGCCCTGCCGCTAGCGTGTTATCGCAGCGTGTTTTTAGTGCCGCTGGGGGAATTATAACTGATAAGCGCACTCGCCTGTCAACTGACAATGCTGACAAGCTGACCCTTATCAAAATAAACAAGGGCTGGATTGGGCCAGACTTCTCATCACCACCAAATGACAGCAGAGTAACATAAAGTCAAATCCACTGTGTTATTTCGGGAGGTGTATTCACATGCACCACTTCACACCCACACATGGGTATACGCTTCCTCGCTTCAGCTGTTTAATCTTCTTCTCCTTATCCTCAGCCTCCACCACCACTATGCCACCAGGGTGCCAGCATTGCAAGTTCCTCCGTCCTTATTTTTGGCAGCTTTTGCTTGCAAGGCATAAGCAAATACTATGGGACACCCACTCCCCAATAATGTGACTTATGGTTGTAATATGCTGTACTGCATGGCTCTTGTAAGGGACATTGCAAGTTGCTCCGTCCTAATTTTTGGCAGCTTTTGCTTGGAAAGCATAAGCAAATACTATGGGACAGCCACTCCCCAATAATGGGACTTATGTTTGTAATATGCTGTACTGCATGGCTCTTGTGAGGGGCATTGCAAGTTGCTCCGTCCTAATTTTTGGCAGCTTTTGCTGGGAAAGCATAAGCAAATACTATGGGACACCCACTCCCTAATAATGGGACTTATGTTTGTAATATGCTGTACTGCATGGCTCTTGTAAGGGGCATTGCAAGTTACTCCATCCTAATTTTTGGCAGCTTTTGCTGGGAAAGCATAAGCAAATACTATGGGACACCCACTCCCCAATAATGGGACTTATGTTTGTAATATGCTGTACTGCATGGCTCTTGTAAGGGGCATTGCAAGTTACTCCATCCTAATTTTTGGCAGCTTTTGCTGGGAAAGCATAAGCAAATACTATGGGACACCCACTCCCCAATAATGGGACTTATGTTTGTAATATGCTGTTCTGCATGGCTCTTATAAGGGGCATTGCAAGTTGCTCCGTCCTAATTTTTGGCAGCTTTTGCTTGGAAAGCATAAGCAAATACTATGGGACACCCACTCCCCAATAATGGGACTTATGTTTGTAATATGCTGTACTGCATGGCTCTTGTAAGGGGCATTGCAAGTTGCTCCATCCTAATTTTTGCCAGCTTTTGCTGGGAAAGCATAAGCAAATACTATGGGACACCCACTCCCCAATAATGGGACTTATGTTTGTAATATGCTGTACTGCATGGCTCTTGTAAGGGGCATTGCAAGTTGCTCCGTCCTAATTTTTGGCAGCATTTGCTTGGAAAGCATAAGCAAATACTATGGGACACCCACTCCCCAATAATGGGACTTATGTTTGTAATATGCTGTACTGCATGGCTCTTGTAAGGGGCATTGCAAGTTGCTCCGTCCTAATTTTTGGCAGCTTTTGCTTGGAAAGCATAAGCAAATACCATGGGACACCCACTCCCCAATAATGGGACTTATGTTTGTAATATGCTGTACTGCATGTGACGCGCCCCCTGGGCCGTGTTTACACGTGTGTGGGACACCCGGTGCCGGGTCTCTGGGGTCTGTAGTCTCCGTGGCGGTGACCCGGTCCCGTGGCTCAGGCTGGTCAAACCAGTGGCAGTCTTTCTTAGGTTTTGAGGTTAATTGTCCGACTGCGCCACCCATGGATTGCGGTCAGGGAGTACCACCGCTGTGAGGCAGACCGCTGAGGCTGGTGTTGTGTGCGCAGCATAGAATGGGATAACTCCCCTCGGGAGGAGTATAGCCTCAGGGCAGTGAGTGTGGATGATGGGGGTGATGGTGCACGAGCGCAGCAGGAATGACTCAGAGTCTTTGCAGTGCAAATCAGGGTCTTTACTGATGATTATAAGGTAGACCCTCCCAGGAGTACTGGCTAGCATAAGAGGCCTGGTCAGTCTGTGAGCAAGCAGGAGTTCCCCTGGCCAGGTGGAGTTGTAGGCCTCCCCGTCTGTCTGCACTCTTCCTGGCTACCTTGCTGTAAGCGGGTAGAAGTAGCCCACGTCCCTGAATGTACCGTGTAGTGCTCACCCGTATGGCTGGTGACTTGGGGCCTTCTGTTAGCCTCCGCTCCACGACGGCGGTGCTGGTCCCTTGCTTGTGACTGAGCCTCCGGGCTTCTATGGCCAGAGGACCTGAAATCCCCTGCCGGCTGGTTTCTGCTGCTGAATATATAAGTCCTCACAGCTTCGGACTCCTGTGTCCGGTTCCTATTGTCTTCTGCCAGGGCGAGCTCTGCTCAGCTTCCAGCCCCTGGTCTATAGCTCCTAGCTCCTACAGAGCTCCTTGCTGTTACTTTCCCTTGCTCTCACTCTGACTGTTCTCTGACTCACTCAACCCCGCCCCAGATCCAGTTTATAAGAGCAGAATTCTCCCCTCCCAGGATTGGGGCAGGAGCATGTTGCATGTTTAAGGGATCCTGACCTGGAAACCTCCCACTTGCTCTCCGACGTAATATCTCTATTACTGTGGTGACCAGACCCCTGGGGTGCCACTCATGGCTCTTGTAAGGGGCATTGCAGTTCCTCAAAATTTTTGGAAAGCCTCCCATTCACTGCTTAGGCCAACAGTGCATGGGAGACCCAGTTGCTATAAATGGAAAAAAAGGTTTAGTTAACGACCTCTGACCTCCATGTCATTTCCAAGGGGCATTGGAGTGGCTCAAAATTTTTGGTAGGCATTGCACTCACTGTATGCCCTATAACTGTGTAGCCGGACCGCTCCTTTTGTTACAGAAACATATCCTACAAGACATATCTGGTTGACTGGCCTGATATTGATGTGAATGATCCCTGTTCCTCCTGCTCTTTCTCCTTTGCCACTACCTCATCCATCATTTATCACCTGAAGCTTTGTTTTAATGGGAGTCATAGAACTTGGATAGTAGCAGGAAAACATCCAGCAATCCTCGGAGGAGGTAGGATATGCGCCAAAACGCTGACCACCTCAGGCCTAGTCGCTACTACATACATGCGCTTGCATTACAACAAAACAAAGCAGATGCTAACTTCTATCATCCTCATCATGCTCCTCACCTTGGCACTCTCAACTCCTCTGATGGAGAAGCCAAGGCCCACCGGAGGAGTCTGATAGTCCAGTGGGCTCGGCCAATGCTGCCCTAAAGCAGGCCAGGCTAAGAAAAGTGTGGGAAAGGTTACCGGGACAAAGAGGGGTGGCTGGGGACCGAGTGTGGACACCCGGCCACCCCCTGGAGGCTGGGGAGCAAGCGGGGACACCCGGCCACCAGGCGGCTGGGGACTGAGTATGGATACCAGGCCGCCGACACAGCCATGGCGTGGTGGCCAGATTCCGCCTCCACATGCCTAAAAGGCCCAATTTAAAGTGCAAGCAAGCAAGCAGTATGGTATTGCAGCGTGGGGGTGCGTGGGTGGCAGGCTGCATACTTGCGCTTGCATTGCAAGGAATGGGAGAGGTACAATTGAACACTGCCCTGGGACAAGGACTTGAATGGGGATAGTTGCAAGTCTGCAACGACAGGTGCAAGGTGGGAGGCATCTTCGCATGTACCATGAACAGGGGTTTGGCATGCACACACTACAGCGGAATAGGCTCTCCTTCCCACTAAATGCACTGGGGAGGGCACAGGTAATGTTTTGGTATACGCGCTTAATCTTATGTATAAGGCACACCAGGACAAATATGGGCGGCTGGGGACTGAGTATGGATACCTCGCTGCCGAAGCAGCCATGAGGTAGTGGCCAGCTTCGGCCTCCTCCAAACTAAAAGGCCCCATTTCAAGTGCAAGCTAGCAGTATGGAATTGCAGTCTGGGGGTGGGTGGGTGGCAGGCTGCACACTTACACTTGCATTCCAAGAAAACATAGCAGATGCTAACTTCTGTCATCATCATCATGCTCCTCACCTTGGCACTCTCAACTCCACCGATGGAGAAGTCAGGGCCCACCGGAGGAGTCTGGTTCTCTGGTGGGCTCGTCCGATGCTGCCTAAAGCAGGCCGGGCTAAGAAAAGTGTGTGGGGGGATGTTCCAAGGAGAAATAGGGTCGGCTGGGGACCGTTTATGGACACCCGGCTGCCCCCAGGCGGCTGGGGACCGTGTGTGGACACCCGGCCGCGGGGCGGCTGGGGACCGAGTATGGACACCCGGCCGCCGGGCGGCTGGGGACTGAGTATGGATTCTAGGCCGCCAACACAGCCATGACGTGGTGGCCAGATTCCGCCTCCACATGCCTAAAAGGCCCAATTTCAAGTTCAAGCAAGCACGCAGTATGGTATTGCAGCCTGGGGGTGGGTGGGTGGCAGGCTGCATACTTGAGCTTGTATTGCAAGGAATGGGGGAGGTACAATTGAACACTGCCCTGGGACTAGAACTTGCATGGGGATAGTTGCAAGTCTGCATCTTCTGATGCGGTAAGGATCACTTATGATGGGCACACTTTTAGACAGTGACCTGGGAGTCAGAGATGCTTCCAGGGGTCTTCCCCATGCTGTTCCCTTGTCTTTTCAGCACTTTATGCATGTGTCACACAGCACATGGCCAGATAAGGTTGTAAAATGTTAAAATGACATTTCACTGTGAATTCATTTGTCATAGTTGAAAGCAATACAAAAGTGCAAAAACGCATAAAAAATGCTACTTGTGAACATAGCCGAAGGTGTGGAGGAGTATTTTTGTGTTTGGTCATTTATTTTAACTTATACACAAGTCTTTACCCTGGAAAGGATGTTTCTTAACATATTTCACAGGAAAAAAGTTTCACTTTCGTTTTTTGAACGTTTTATTGTGAAGTACAGAAATTAATTTGTGCTGCACTAAAAGACAATAGTAGGGGATTAAGAAAAAGATAATTTATTACAATTTAGTAAAAGGATAAAATCTGGATGTAAGTCGGTGGACGAAAGCAGGGTCAGACTGGATTTAGGGTCCTAGTCGAGGTCCAAGAATACCAGTGATGGATGGCTGCCACTAGGGAGGGGAAAGAAAATAGGTGATTTAGTGAGGAAACAGTTTGTTAGATTACCTATAGGTGGGAGGATCAGCAAGAATTACCTGGAGGTTGGATGGTTCAATAAAGACACATATGTAGCTGGGTCCAGTAAGGCGTGTGAAGAGGGGCTAATTAAAAGGGTAATAAATATAAGATTAGAATTATTATTCTATTATTAATAAAATGCTTAAAAGTGTTTATAAAACATATTTACCAATATCCTAAAAAAGCTTGTAGTGGCCAGTAGGTGGAACAGGTGGTTCCTGCTGAGAACCTAGGTGATATAAATGGCAATTTAATGCAAAAATGAAGTGGGAGGGGGGTAGCTGATACCGGCTTATGGGTATTAGGGCCAAGAGGAGGGGGTTACCTGTTGGAAAGAGGTCAGAGTGGAATGCACTAGAGGGCTAGGCTGTGGAGAGTGAGGCTGGAATAACACCCTTTTATTTGGGGAGAAGAGGGTGACTCTCCTATTTTGGAGTAGATTAGTAAGAGGGCTGTGAAGGGCTGTGCCCAGCGGTCACAACGGTTGAACCTAACTGGGTAAAAGAAGGACAGTTTAATACAGTATTAATGCCTGGTAGCAAAAAGCGAGAAACAAAAAGGGGATTAACTTTATGGATTAAGGTGGTGTGTCAGATGCCGCTGTGGATATGTAATAGGGCACCCAGAGGGAGGCGCAGCTGTATGGTAGAACTGTGCTGCGGCTGTGCTGCAGGAGGCTTGTGTTGGAGGCCACTGACGGATGTACAGACGGAACAGCTTACCTCTATACGTGGAGCTGAATGTGCCGAGTGGTCAGAGCTGGCGATGAGTCCGGAAAATAGAACGAGGAGGAGCGGAGTCCCAGCCGGTGACTCTCGCTCTAAACCTTGCGTAGCAGTGCAGATGTGCTGTCGGGTCTTCCAGGACCTGACGTGACATCACAGTCACGTGTGGAGCACGTGATCTAGTAAGTTACGGTGAGGCAGAAAGACCAATTCCTACGTGTTTCGAAAGCTACGGCTTTCTTCATCAGGGATCCTGTAAAAGTGGCTTAATACCTTTGACCACGTTGTTGACAGCAGTGACCTGGGGGTCAGAAATGCTTCCTGGGGCGATCCCCATGCTGTCCCCATGTCATTTGAGCACTGTCACTATCGTTTTCGGCTCTTGTTAGGCTTTTAAAAGACTGCCGGGGGTGCCACCGCAAAAATGCTCGAGTCTCCCATAGACTAACATTGGGCTCGTTGCTCGGGTCGAGCACCCGAGTATCACGGCGAGCTCGGCCCGAGCTTCGAGCACCCGAGCATTTTAGTGCTCGCTCAACACTACATATCACCTGTTGACTTAATGGACAATGGACATGGAACTTTTACAGCATAAGATAGATATTTTGAGTTTATGATGTCTGTTTTGGTAACTGATTTTCTTTAACCTCTTTCTGACATAGTATATACTGGTATGTCATATGTTAGGCCGAGGTGTATGGAGTGGACTCAGGAGATGAGCCTTCTCCAGACTAGGACCTTGCGCTAACAGCAGAGACTAGAGCTAGTGCCAATAATTTCTGTTTAAACATTTACATGCCACTGTCATTCTCTGAAAGCAGCATTCAAATATTGTGCTTGCATGGATCAATCATTCCCACACCTAATGAACCTCGATGACAAGATTGTGGACATCTTGCGGCTGGACTTTATAGGAGATCAGAAATGTCACTATATAATTCAATACTGTAGAATTGTGTTATACAGTACAAGTGACCAAAGTGTTATAGATCATAGACCACTAAAGGAACAAAAAAAGTAAAGTAAAAATAAAACAAAAGGATTGTAAAAATAATAATAATAATAATTAAAAAATGTAAACATGCACATATAAAAAAGCCCTTATACAGCTATGTCAACTGAGACATTAAAGAAAAGTTATGGCACTTGGAAAAAAAGGGAGGAAGCAAAAGTATAAAGTGGCTCTGTTAGTGGTCACGTGGTAGCTTTAAAAAGGGCTACCATGGACATGCTTAGCTAAAGCTATTTTGCTTTCCAGAGGTGCCTTGGCCTTCATCATTTAACATCTGTACAAGTATCTTTAATGACAGAGGGAACCCTGGGTTGGGGCCACAAAGTCAGCTGCCAGTCAATGGTGCAGGATGGCAAGAGTGGTCAAATAGTCGTGTCAGTACCAAGAGGGCAGTATGGTACAAAATTAGCAAGCAAAACATTAGTCAGGAAATGACGACGGTCAGACACCAGTGATACAACAAAACAAGAGGCAGGATTTGAGACCGCAGGACTGAACCAGGGAAGACAAATCCATATCTGACAGCTTCTGCTATCCATTTATCCAAGGCTGGGAGCTGATTACTCCAGCTAGACGATACACAAACCCATACTGCAAGACTGGTGGATAGCATCACAGGTTTCAGTCAACCTAATCTGGACAGAGCCTGTCACGCCTAAAATTTCTGGTCCCTATGTCTCACCCATCACGAGAGCCACTAGCTGAATGAATAAAGTGGCATCTGGTGAGAGGAACAGACTGGAGGAGTAGGTCCTGGAGGAGATGTGACAAAAATCACAACAATAAAATATTGATGGTCGGGTAGAGGATTAACAACAGTTAAATAAAATACTAAAGCAAATTTTAAAAAAGAATATATGTCAGATCTCAACATCTCTCTCTGTATACTAGGATGTCCTCAGATTGGAAAACTGAAAAATCCATGCTAGTGGGCACCAACTGTATCCACATTAGGAAACAATAGAGTTCAGTTTCAGATACAAGTCATAAAAATCACAAACCCAATATTTGTTCATACTATACAGTACATACTATGCCTGGGAACGCTACAGACAGGATGCAATTTTTAACCTGATGGTAGGTGCGTTCGCGGCATAGGTGGTGATGTATTGTACAATCTCTATAATCATTTTTTCATGGTACACCTAGTCACTTTCTTAGAATCCAATTTCCTGTTCCATTTATTAATATACAACAACTTTGATCAAACCTTAATCTGAGTTCCTAGTCTTGATATTTTTGGCACATAATACCATACCATTACTCAAACCAACAAAGCTGTCTTCATGAGTCAGATCCCATTGTTCTTTCTATAAAAGCTGTTTGTCCTATTTCAGAGGATAGCTAAATTTTTATTACCTTTACAAAAAAAATGACAAGAGCTTGTTAGCTTAGTTACGGCATGTGCAGAGTCATCATCTCTATAAATCCCCTTATGCCAAGCCAACTTTTAAGGAGTCGGTGCAT
Organism: Phyllobates terribilis; assembly: GCF_046119375.1. Lineage (NCBI taxonomy): Eukaryota > Metazoa > Chordata > Amphibia > Anura > Dendrobatidae > Phyllobates > Phyllobates terribilis. Next base: position 593,476,110 of record NW_027362765.1, on the reverse strand, counting down.
AAGTCATCTTATGTATTTGAGGCTGATACACAGGCACAATACTAGACCCGTGGAATTTATTTCAAATACTTCCAAGTGCACACATTATAATCCAGGCTTTAAAAGGTATTAGGTTAGAAAAACTGACAGAGCTGGTTTTGCCAGTAACTTCTACTTTATCAGGGGTTATCTGATGTCACAGCTGAGGGTAAAATTAGCTGATGTTATAGAGACTTTTTTAACTCTGTCTAAGGCTATGTGCCCACGTTGCATTTATGAAGCAGAAAATTTCTGCTGCATAAATGCAAGTCCTCTCCCGGAAAAACGCATGCGGAATTCCGCACGCGTTTATCGCGCATTTTTCGCGCGTTTATCACGCGTTTTACACATGCGGAATTGCCTTGCGTTTTTTATGCATTGGACAAAGGCAATTCCGCTTGCGGAAACGCAAAATTAAATGACATGCTGCGGATTTTTGAACGCGGCATAAACGCTGCGGAAAAATCCGCAGCATGTGCATAGAACTTGCGGAATCCCATTGGGGAACATGGGGTGCGGATATACATGCGTTTTTCAAGCGTTTACGCTGCGGAAATTCCGCAGCATATACGCTTGAAAAATGCTACGTGGGCACACAGCCTAAGAATGAATGATTGGTCTCAAGACTACTAGATATACTTAAAGGTCATACTGGGTCAAATTTATGACAAACTTTATTATAATGGCTCAGTGGTGAGCTACGCTTTGGTTAGTAACTTGACAAAAATGTATGAAGCTACAGTGTATATATATATATATATATATATATATATATATATATATGCTACATTACTGCATCACACCTTTACTAGAGCCTTAGACTAGTACTTTTACTATTAATAAGTCACTTCTGTACACTTGTTCCGAAGTGACATACAAAGCATGACCACTTCCCACATTTAAATGACCACAGATGGAATTTTCTCTGTTGTGTAATATTAACACAGAAGTATGGTTGTCAAAGTCACCCTATCGCTTGTTGTCACCATGCCATACATGTATGTTAGAAGGTGGAAATAAGAAAAACTTCACAATGCACTCTTTTTGCCTATTAGCTCTGGCTAAAAAGTTGTCTTCTTTTACTTCTAATTTGACTTTAACAGGTTGAAGGAAGACTAAGTCCATCTAGTTCAACCCATAGCCTAACATGTTGATCCAGAGGAAGGCAAAAAAAAAACATGTGGCAAACACTAAGCTCCACATTGGGGAAAAAAATTCCTTCCCGACTCCATACGACAATCAGACTAGTTCCCTGGATCAACGCCCTATCAAGGAATCTAGTATTTATAACCTATAATATTATACTTTTCAAGAAAGGCATCCATGCCCTTCTTAAATTTTAACAGTGAATCACTCATTACAACATCATGCGGCAGAGAGTTCCATAGTCTCACTGCTCTTACATTTAAGAATCCCCGTCTGTGATTATGTTTAAACCTTCTTTCCTCCAGACGTAGAAGATGCCCCCTTGTCCCAGTCTCCGGCCTCAGGGTAAAAAGATCAGTAGAAAGGTCTTTGTACTGTCCACTCATATACTTGTACATAGTAATAAGATCACCCCTAAGCCTTCTTTTTTCCACAGTAAATAACCCCAAGTGTAATAACCTGTCTTGGTATTGCAGACCCCCCAGTCCTCTAAAAACCTTGGTCGCTCTTCTCTGCACCCGCTCTAGTTCAGCTATGTCTTTCTTATACACTGGAGACCAGAACTGTACACAGTATTCTAAGTGTGGTCGCACTAATGACTTGTATAGAGGTAAAATTATGTTCTCCTCATGAGCATCTATGCCTCTTTTAATGCATCCCATTATTTTATTTGCCTTTGCAGCAGCAGCCTGACACTGGCCACTAAACGTGAGCTTGTCGTCCACCAATACACCCAGGTCTTTTTCAGTTACAGTTTTGCCCAGTGTTTTACAATTAAGCATATAATTATACATTTTATTTCCTCTGCCCAAGTGCATTACCTTACATTTATCCCCATTAAAGCTTATTTGCCATTTATCAGCCCAAGCTTCTAGTTTACATAGATCCTCCTGTAATATAAAATTGTCCTCCTCTGTATTGATTACCCTGCAGAGTTTAGTGTCATCTGCAAATATTGAAATATTACTCTGTATGCCCCCTACAAGGTCATTAATAAATATGTTAAAAAGAAGGGGGCCCAATACTGACCCCTGTGGTACCCCACTGTTAACTGAGACCCAGTCTGAGTGTTTTCCATTAATAACCACCCTTTGTTTCCTATCACTGAGCCAATTCTTAACCCACATACATATATTTTCCCCTATCCCCATTGTTCTCATTTTATGTATCAACCTTTTGTGTGGAACCGTATCAAAAGCTTTTGAAAAGTCCATATACACAACATCCACTGCATTTCCTTGGTCCTGTCCAGAACTTGCCTTCTCATAAAAACTGATCAGATTAGTTTGACAGGAACGGTCCCTCGTAAACCCATGTTGATATTGGGTCATGAGGTTATTCTTCTTCAGATACTCTAGTATAGCATCTCTTTGGAAACCCTTCAGGATTTTACCCACAGTAGAGGTTAAGCTTACCGGCCTATAATTTCCAAGTTCAGTTTTTGTCCCCTTAGAATCATAGAATCATAGAATCATAGAATGGTAGAGTTGGAAGGGACCTCCTGGGTCATCTGGTCCAACCCCCTGCTCAAAGCAGGATTCACTAGATCATCTCAGACAGATGTCTGTCCAGCCTCTGTTTGAAGACGTCCATTGAAGGGGAACTCACCACCTCTCGTGGCAGCCTGTTCCACTCATTAATCACCCTAACTGTCAAAAAGTTTTTTCTAATATCTAATCTGTGTCTCCTCCCATTTAGTTTCATCCCATTGCTTCTAGTCTTTCCTTGTGCAAATGAGAATAAAGATGATCCTTCTACAATGTGACAGCCCTTGACATATTTGTAGACAGCTATTAAGTCTCCTCTCAGTCTTCTTTTTTGCAAGCTAAACATTCCCAAATCCTGCAACCGTTCCTCATAGGACATGGTTTGCAGACCAGTCACCATTCTGGTCGCTCTTCTCTGAACTTGCTCCAGTTTGTCGATGTCTTTTTTAAAATGTGGTGCCCAAAACTGTACACAGTATTCCAGATGAGGTCTGACCAAAGAGGAGTAAAGACCGATAATGACTTCACGTGATCTAGACTGTATGCTTCTGTTAATACATCCCAGAATTGTATTTGCCTTTTTTGCTGCTGCATCACACTGTTGACTCATGTTCAGTCTATGATCTATTAGTATACCTAAGTCTTTTTCACATGTACTGTTGCTTAGCTCTATTCCTCCCATTCTGTATATGCTTTTTTCATTTTTATTGCCCAGATGTAGTACTTTGCATTTTTCCCTGTTAAAAACCATTCTGTTGGTTGCTGCCCACTGCTCCAGTTTATTTAGGTCTTTTTGAATCCTCTCTCTCTCTTCTCTAGTATTAGCTATCCCTCCTAGCTTTGTGTCATCAGCAAATTTAATCAGTTTACCCTCAATTCCTTCATCTAAATCATTGATAAAGATGTTGAACAATACAGGTCCCAGGACGGAGCCCTGTGGTACCCCACTTGAGACATTCATCCAGCTGGATGTGAAGCCATTTACAACCACCCTTTGAGTCCGATCACTAAGCCAGTTATGAATCCACCTAACAGTTGCCTGGTCCATTGCATACTTGGTCATTTTTTCAATAAGGATGATGTGAGATACTTTGTCAAATGCTTTGCTGAAGTCAAGATATACTATATCTACAGCATTTCCCTGATCCACCCAGTCAGTGATTCTGTCATAGAAGGAAATTAAGTTAGTCTGACATGACTTGTTAGTTACAAACCCATGCTGACTCTGGTTAATCACTTCATTCTTATCCATGTACTTACATACATGTTGTTTAATAATTTGTTCAAAGATCTTTCCTGGTATAGAAGTCAGACTCACCGGCCTATAGTTCCCTGGGTCCACCTTATTCCCCTTTTTGAATATTGGCACCACATTTGCTATACGCCAGTCCTGTGGTACTGACACTGTTATTATGGAATCTTTAAAGATTAAAAATAATGGTCTATCTATGACGTTACTTAATTCCTGCAGTACTTGCGGGTGTATCCCATCCGGGCCCGGGGATTTGTCAACTTTAGTGATTTTTAGACGCCGCCGTACTTCCTGCTGGGTTAAGCAAGTGACATTTACTGGAGTATTTTTGTTATCACTAATCATGTTTTCTGTCATGCGATTTTCTTGTGTAAATACGGTTGAAAAAAAATCATTTGGCATATTGGCTTTTTCCTCATCCTCATCCACCATTTCACCCAGACTATTTTTAAGGGGGCCAACACTATCATTTTTTAGTTTTTTACTATTTATGTAGTTAAAGAATATTTTGGGGTTATTTTTACTTTCTCTGGCAATGATTCTCTCTGCCTCAATCTTTGCTGCCTTGATTTGGTTTTTATATAATTTATTTAATTTTCTATATTTATTTAATTCCTCATCACTACCTACTTGCTTTAGTTCTCTAAATGCTTTCTTTTTGTCACTTATTGCGCCCCTTACAGCTCTATTTAGCCATAGTGGTTCCCTCCTATTTCTAGCATGTTTATTCCCATAGGGTATATATTGTACACAGGTCCTATTCAGGATGTTAATAAATGTCTCCCATTTGCTTTGTGTAGTTTTATGTCTCAGGATATCGTCCCAGTTTATTGCACTAAGATCATCTCTTAACTGTTGGAAATTTGCCTTCCTGAAGTTTAGTGTCCTTGTAACCCCTCTACTACACATCTTATTAAAGGTTACATGAAAACGTATTATTTTGTGATCACTATTACCCAAGTGACCCCCAACTCGTATATTTGATATGCGGTCTGGCTTATTGGTTAATATTAGGTCTAGCAGTGCCCCCCTTCTTGTTGGGTCCTGAACCAGTTGTGAAAGGTAATTGTCTCTCATAGTAGTCAAAAACCTATTTCCTTTGATTGAACTACATGTTTCTGTCCCCCAATGTATTTCAGGTAGTTGAAGTCCCCCATAATAATGACTTCTCCTTGAGTCGCTGCTTCATCTATTTGCTTTACGAGGATATTCTCCGCTACTTCCATTATTTTTGGAGACTTATAACAAACTCCTATCAGTATTTTATTATTTTTTCCCCCTCCCCTTATCTCCACCCACAGGGACTCTACATTTTCATTAGATTCACATATATCCTCCCGCAAGACAGGTTTTAAGGATGATTTTACATATAAAACACACATCCCCCCCCTCGCTTGTTTGTACGGTCATTTCTGAACAGACTATAGCCCTGTAAATTAACTGCCCAGTCATGGCTCTCGCCCAGCCACGTCTCAGATATCCCTACCATGTCATAATTATTTTCCAACAAAATTAATTCTAATTCCTCCATTTTGTTGGTGAGGCTTCTGGCATTAGTGTACATGCATTTTATGTATCTCTCTTTACCTTTATTCCTTCTTACTTTATTGACTGTTCTAACCCCACCCCCAATTTCTTTATTTGTGCCCAGGTCACTATCTGCACTATCTTCCCCACCTATAAAATGAATACCCTCCCCCCCAATCCCTAGTTTAAACACTCCTCCAACCTTCTAGCCATTTTCTCCCCCAACATGGCTGCACCCTCCCCATTAAGGTGCAGCCGGTCCCTAGCGTAGAGTCTGTAGCCAACTGAGAAGTCGGCCCAGTTCTCCAGGTACCCAAATCCCTCCTTCCTACACCAGTTCTTGAGCCACTTATTTATATCCCTAATCTCCCGTTGCCTCTCTGGCGTGGCACGTGGTACCAGTAGTATTTCAGAGAATACCACCTTGGAGGTCCTTGCTTTCAGCTTGCAGCCTAATTCCCTGAAATCATCTGTAAGGACCTTCCACCTACCTCTAACTTTGTCATTTGTGCCAATGTGCACCATGACCGCTGGGTCCTCACCAGCCCCTCCCAGTAATCTGTCAACCCGATCAGCGATGTGCCGGACTCGAGCGCCAGGTAGGCAGCACACTGTTCGACGATCCCTGTCTTTGTGACAGATTGCCCTATCTGTTCCTCTAATAATTGAGTCCCCCACTACCAGCACCTGCCTGGCCTGCCCTACTCTCCTATTTCCCTCTTTACTGGAGCTGACACTCCTCCGGCTTTCAGGGGACATGCCTTGCTGCAGTAGTGCTACCCCTGTACCGTCACTCCCCTCATCTGCCAACTTTGCAAACTTATTGGGGTGTGCCAGATCAGGACTAGCCTCCCTGGCACTCTTCCCTCTACCACCCCTTCTAACTGTCACCCAACTAGCGACCTCACTGTCCTGCAGTTCCCGACTACCACCCTCCCCCACATCTACCCCAGTGAGCTGCTGCTCAGTGAGCTGCTGCTCAGTGAGCAGCAGACTCCTTTCCATGTTGTCAATGGATCTCAGTATTGCCAGCTGCTCATTTAGATCCAGTATCTGGTCTTCCAAACGCACAACGTGCACACATCTCACGCAGCAGTAAGCAACCTCGACCGGCTGTTCAAGGAATGCATACATGTGGCAAGATGTACACTGGATAGCATTGTCAATAATGGAGCTCATTTCCTAATGGGGATTGCAATATACAGAATGTTAAGTAAAAAGTAAAGTAAAGAAATAAATGAAATACAGTCAGCAATTCAGTCCAAAGTCCTCCCTTCCAAACTCCCTGAATCCAAGTCATTGAAAAACAAGTCACACACTTACTTTTGTTCGCACTTACGCTCCGGACACACGCAGCTCATTCACACTCGCAAACTAAGAGATTTAAAGAGTTTTTTTTTTTTTTTCCCTTTTCCAGCAATGCACCCTTCACCTCAATGCACTTCCAAAGGCAAGATACATTATCAGGGGCGTAAAAGGTGCGACTGGGCCCCTGTGGGAGGCCCACCGATGACAGCGCCTAACCCTGCTGGATGTGAGTCCTCAAATGCATGTTCAGCTGAAATATATTGTAGAACAGAGAACTGCAATATACGCCGCCAGCCAATCAGAAGCCAGCAGCTGATGTTGGTGTTCCTGTGAAAGGTGGTGCATGACAATTACATTGTTGAAGGGGGACATTATACCAGGAAGGGACCCCAGATGAGGGGACATTATTACTGGAGGAGCCCATAATGGATACATTATTATAAGATGTGGCCAGGATGGGAACATTATTACAAGATGGGGCTAGGTTGGAGGGCATTAATATGTGGGTGAGTGAACACGTATGTTTTTATAGGATCTAGAACACTACAAGAGCCCATATATCTATCAAATATGCAGGTAAGAGCCCAGGTCCAAATTTTCAATGATGAATGATTAATTTCCATAACATTTTCATCTTGAAAAGTTTTTTACAAAATTTCAGAGTATGCTTTTTATTTAAATACTCATACATATATACCTTAGAATTTTCAGGTTTATATGTCTATGAATATAGAGTGAATATATGAGAACATATGAGAATATATGAGAATAGAATGAATAGAATGCCATATTGCTCCTTTCACTAGTTATAGCAGAGTCCTGGAGCTGAATTATCAAGGGAATAATTCTGATGTGTAATCTGACTTGAACTTTGCAAACAGTGCACAAATGAGAGTTAACCACTTACAGTGCTAGGCAAGAAAAAAAAACTATCCAAAACACTAGCATTCGGCTATGTGCCCACGATGCAGAAATACTCCGGATTTTTCGTGAGCGTTTCTGCATCTCCCTGGCAGAAAAAACGCATTTGGATTGTACATGCAGATTGTACATGCGTTTTCCCTGCCAGGGACAAGCGAAAGTGAAGCGTTTTTGCATGCATTTCCGCATGCGAGTTGTCAAGCGCTTTACAAGCGATTTTAGCATCACTTGGAAAGTGCTTGACAACTTGGTCACACTATATAAATCCATGCAACCGGCATGGATTTATATAATATGACCGTAAAAGAATGGTACCCAGGTTTGTAGAAGAGGAGACTCTCCTCCGGACCCCGGTACCATAGTACCTGTAAAAAAAAGAATAAAATAAAAAATATACATTATACTTACCTTCTGATGGCCCCCGGTGTCCTTATCCAATGCGTCGTGGCTTGCCGGCAGCTCGCGGTGGACTAAAAAGGGCCTGCCATGACATCATTTAGTCATGTGACGGGTCACGCGACCGCCAACGCCAGCGACGCCGCTGCGGAAACGCTTAAAAAACGCATAGTGGGCACACAGCCTTCCATTATATAGTGTATAACAGCTAAGTATTGGTTATAAAAATCAATTGTATCAAAAACTGACGAACACAGTCCTAGTGGGTCTAGGAATATCTTCTATTAAAATGGACAGTCCTATTGTGATGATGGTGTGAGTGTGTAAGGAAACTGGGCAACCTCTGATCTAGAAAGTCATATTTGGAGAGGGGATCCTTCATTTCAATCTTTTTATATTTTAAGGAATTCTTATAGTAGATGAGTTGAAAATAGAGAGCCAAAAGTGAATTTACAAAATACTAACAAAATGATAAAAATAAAAACTTAGATTTTTAGGAGCAAAGCAGTAACAATGCAGTGAAATGACAAGAATCTGCATAACTAATCATATGCTAAATAGTTGCAAGTCAAATTTATGTATGAGATAGCCAAGATGACTATAAAATGATGGTAGTCTCACGTTCAAAGCAGTAGCGGATGGTGAGATATGGAGCCTGTAAGTCATAGTTCAAAACAGTGTAAACCTGTAAAGGTCATCAGCAAAGTGAATGGAGCTCTAAAGCACAGAGAATACATCAGCATCTGCTTATATACTCAGTTGTTAAGCATTAGACTGGAAGAGGACTTAAAGGCTTACAAAGATTAGATGAATTTAAGTGTAATATAAGTAATTTGGGAACAAACTGGAGTTAAAAAATCGCAGATGAAACCAAGAGTTGAAAAAAGGAGTTCAACACCTGTGAGTACTTAATTTTTCCCTACCTTTTATTATCTTTAGTGTTTTTCGCTTGTTTGTAATGGATAGCAGGCTTGTAAGAAATCTTAAGTGCAAATTCTGCAATATGTATACACAACTGGAACAGGAGTTTCAGGGTTAATACAGTTGTGGCAGATGTGAACAGGTTGTGAACCTGGAAGCTTGTATCACAGATCTGAAAGAGGAAAAAATACATAGGGTGATTGTCAATCTTCAGATGATCATGTTTCCCATTGAGGAGGTAATTAGTGGGGTATATACAGTGCATTGTGAAAGTATTTGGTCCCCTTGAACTTTTCTACCTTTTGCACATTTCTGGCTTCAAACAAAGATATAAAATCCTAATTTTTGGGGGAAGAATCAACAACAAGTGGGAGACAATCGTGAAGTGGAACGAAATTTATTGGATATTTTAAACTTTTTTAACAAATTTAAAACTGAAAAGTGGGGCGTGCAATATTATTCAGCCCCCTTGAGTTAATTCTTTGTAGCGCCACCTTTTGCTGCGATTACAGCTGCAAGTCACATGGGGAATGTCTCTATCAGTTTTGCACATCGAGAGACTGAAATTCTTGCTCATTCTTCCTTGCAAAACAGCTCGAGCTCATTGAGGTTGGATGGAGGGCGTTTGTGAACAGCAGTTTTCAGCTCTTTCCACAGATTCTCGATTGGATTCAGGTCTGGACTTTGACTTGGCCATTCTAACACCTGGATACGTTTATTTTTGAACCATTCCATTGTAGATTTTGCTTTATATTTGGGATCATTGTCTTGTTGGAAGATAAATCTCCGTCCCAGTTTCAAGTATTTTGCAGACTCCAACAGGTTTTCTTCCAGAATGGTCCTGTATTTGGCTCCGTCCATCTTCAAATCAATTTTAACCATCTTCCCTATCCCTGCTGAAGAGAAGCAGGCACAAACCATGATGCTGCCACCACCATGTTTGACAGTGGGGATGGTGTTTTGAGGCTGATGAGCTGTGTTGCTTTTACGCCAAGCATATCGTTTTGCATTGTGGCCAAAAAGTTCAATTTTGGTTTAATCTGACCAGAGCACCTTATTCCACATGTTTGGTGTGTCTCCCAGGGGGCTTGTGGTAAACATCAAATGAGATATTTTATGGATATCTTTGAGAAATGGCTTTCTTCTTGCCACTCTTCCATAAAGGCCAGATTTGTGCAGTATACAACTGATTGTTGTCCTATGGACAGACTCTCCCTCCCCAGCTGTAGATCTCTGCAGTTCATCCAGAGTTATCATGGGCCTTTTGGCTGCATCTCTGATCAGTCTTCTCCTTGTTCGAGATGAAAGTTTAGCGGGATGGCCGGGTCTTGGTAGATTTGCAGTGGTCTGATACTCCTTCCATTTCAATATTATCGCTTGCACAGTGCTCCTTGAGATGTTTAAAACTTGGGAAATCATTTTGTATCCAAATCCGGCTTTAAACTTCGCCACAACAGTATCTCGGACCTGCCTGGTGTGTTCCATGGTCTTCATGATGCTCTCTGCACTTGAAACAGAACCCTGAGACTATCACAGAGCAGGTGCATCTATATGGAGACTTGATTACACACAGGTGGATTCTATTTATCATTACCAGTCATTTAGGACAATATTGGATCATTCAGAGATCCTCACTGAACTTCTGGAGTGAGTTTGCTGCACTGAAAGTAAAGGGGCCGAATAATATTGCACGCCCCACTTTTCAGTTTTTAATTTGTTAAAAAAGTTTAAAATATCCAACAAATTTCGTTCCACTTCACCATTGTGTCCCACTTGTTGTTGATTCTTCCCCCAAAAAATTTGAATTTTATATCTTTATGTTTGAAGGCAGAAATGTGGCAAAAGGTAGAAAAGTTCAAGGGGGCCAAATACTTTCACAATGCACTGTATGTTGGGTCAGAACAAGCAGGCAAATAGTTGGTGAATATGTTAAGGAGAGGTGGAAAACCCTAATTTGATTTCATAGGCTTATCTTTAGGCGGCATCACCCCTTTCAACTCATGAACAAATGTCCTTTTGTAATATCTCTTAAATGTTGCTCTTGTCTTATTAAATCATTTGTAAACCCACCTGAAGAAGGAGCCTCTGTGCTCCAAAAGCTTGAAAATATATTTTTCTGGTAAGTCAGTAAAGGTATCACTCCGAGAATACTTTTGTCATTTTTGGGCATAAAAGTATTTACATCAATTCTGAGGTAAAATCTGTATTCAGTGAAAACAGACTTTCCCATTACTGAGATAGGAGATGGTAGTTGCTAAAAATACACTTCTATGTAGATGGAAGGAGGGAGGAGCTAGAGACAGAGCTCCTCCCTCCTCCTCCCCTCCTATTTAGATAGAGTCTTATCTGTAGCAGCTGCCATCTCCTATCTCAGTAATGGGAAAGTCTGTCTTCACTGAATACAGATTTTACCTCAGAATTGAGAATTTCGATAATAACTGATCAATTCTGTCAGAGAAAGAAGCTAATTTATCTGATTAGATATGATACAAAGTTGCTTATTTTCATGTGTACTATTGATTTATGTAATAAAAATGAAAGCAACGGCTACACTGTAACCCCTTAAGGACCAAGCCACTTTGTAAGTTAATGATCGGGCCAATTTTTTCAATTCTGACCATTGTCACTTTATGAGGTAAAAACTCTGGAACACTTCAACGGATCCCCCTGATTCTGAGATTGTTTTTTGTGACATATTGTACTTCATGATAGTGGTAAAATTTATTTAATATGACTTGCGTTTATTTGTAAAATAAACAGAAAATTGGCGAAAATTGTAAAAATTTTGCAATTTTCAAACTTTGAATTGTTATGCCCTGAAATCAGAGAGAAATGTCACACAAAATAGTTAATAAATAACATTTCCCACATGTCTACTTTACATCAGCACAATTTTGGAACCAACATTTTTTTTTGTTAGGAAGTTATAAGGGTTAAAATTGACTAGCAATGTCTCATTTTTCCAACAAAATTTACAAAACCATTTTTTTAGGGACCACATCACATTTGAAGTAACTTTGAGGTATCTACAGTATATGACAGAAAATACCCAAAAGTAACACCATTCCAAAGACTGCACCTCTCATGGAGCTCAAAACCACGAGAAATGTATTAACCCTTCAGGTGCTTCACAGGAACTGATGCAATGAGGAAGAAGAAAATTAACATTTAACTTTTTATCACTAAAAATTAAATTTAGACCTAATTTTTTTTTTTCATAAGAGTATCAGATAAAAATGGACCCCAAAATGTATTGTGCAATTTCTCCTGAGCATGATGATACCCAATATTTGGCGGAAAACCACTGTTTGGGCACACAGCAGGGCTTGGAAGGGACGGAGCACCATTTGACTTTTTGAATTAAAAATTTGCTGGAATAATTAGCGGACGCCGTATCATTTGGGGAGCCCCTGATATGCCTAAACAATGGAAACCCCTCACAAGTTACCCCATTTTGGAAACTAGACCCCTCAATGAACTTATCTAGATGTGTGATGAGGACTTTGAACCCCCAGGTGCTTCACAGAAGTTTATAACATAGAGATGTGAAAAACAAAAAATCACAAACATTTTCTTTCAGCCCTAATTTTTTTTTATTTTCACAACGGTAACAGGAGAAAATGGATCCAAAAAGTTGTCGTGAAATTTATCCTGAGCACACCGATACCCTATATGTGGATTAAAACCACTGTTTGAGCGCACGGTAGGGTTTGGAAGGGAAGGAGCACCATTTGACTTTTTGAATGCAAAATTGGCTGGAATTTAGAGCGGACGCCATGTCGCATTTAGAGAGCCCCTGAAAACAGTGGAAACCCCCCAACAAGTGACCCCATTTTGGAAACTAGACCCCTCAATGAACTTATCTAGATGTGTGGTGAGCACTTTGAACCCCCAGGTGCTTCACAGAAGTTTATAACGTAGAGCCGTGAAAATAAAAAAATCACAAAAATTTTCTTTTAGCCTCAAATTTTTTATTTTCACAAAGGTAACAGGAGAGAATTGACCTCTCATTTTGTTGTGCAATTTCTCCTGAGTACGCCAATACCCTACATTTAATTGGAAACTATTTCTGAGGCACAGTGCAAAGGTCTGAAAGGAAGGAGCACCATATTATAGTACAGATTTTATGGTTTGAGGGTGCCATGACCCACTAGGAGATCCCCTGAGGTGCCAGAACAACAGATTACCCCATAAATGACCCCATTTTACAAACTACACCTCTCAATGAATTTATCTAGGGGTGCAGTGATTATATTGACACCAAGGGTGTGTCACAGTATTTTATACCACTGGGCAGTGAGGAAAAAATAATTACATTTTTACAGCAAAAATTTTGTTTTAGCCCCAGACTTTACATTTTCACACTGGGATAATGGATAAAAATGGCACCAAAATTTGTCCCATAATTTCTGCTGAATATAGCAATACCTTATATGTGGCTGTACATTACTGCTTAGCCATACCGTGACACTCGGGAGGGACGGAGCACTATTTGCCTCCTGGAGCGCAGATTTTCCTCGAATAGTTTGCGGACTCCATATACAGAGACCCTAAATGCTAGAAGTCCCGAATCCCCCTCAAGTGACCCCATTTTGGAAATTATATCCTTGCCAAACATGTGGTTTAGACGCACTGCGGTGATCAGAAGGGAGGGGGGATTTTGATTGAGGAGTGCAGAATTTGCTGAATTTCTTTTGGGGGCGAGGAGCCATTTAGCTATTCCAGAGCCTTTGAACTACCCAGAGCGTGGAAGCCCCCTATATTTCCATTAACACATGACAGACCTGAGTGGGGGCTTTTATGTGAAGCTTTTATTGGGAACATTTTACATAACATTTTAGTTCACATTTATCCGGCGCTCTATGCTGAGCACTTACTTTGGGGTTTCCATCTAAATCTCCGAATGACGTGATTCAGATGAAACCCCTGAGGGATCCATTCACTATAATGAGATGAGGCAGCAGAGTTACTCTGGACAGCGTATGGCCTCTGTTCAGCGTTATCCTTTTTTTCAGAGGTGCATAAAACTGTGAGTGTCGGCGCATTTATTTAAGCCTAAAAAGATGGACACCGTCAAATCATAGGTCAGATGGCGTCCACAGTGCCTCCATCTGCCTCATTACAGGGAATCTTCCGTCAGGGGTTTCCGTCTGAATCACTTATTTCAGAGATTTACACGGAAACTCCGGTGTAAGAGCTCAGCGCAGAGAGCAGGATAAATGTGAACCAAGCCTTACTGTGATCTTTGGAAGGCAGAATAAACAAATCAGCAGCAGGTGAAGAATTGGTTTTATTTATTTTTTACGCCGTTCCTCATGCAGTATAAAAGTGATTAGGCGACTTTATTCTTTGGGTCAGTGCGATTATAGCGATGCCAGATTCATATAGGGTTTTTATGATTGACAGCTGTCACACACTAAAAGACGCTTTTTTTTGCAAAAACTAATGTTTGCATCCCCATATTTAGAGAGCTATATTTTTTCCATATTCACGTCATGAATATGACGGCTTGTTTTTTGCGGGACGAGTTGATGTTTTTATTGGTGCCATTTTCGGGCAAATTACATTTTTTTGATCACTTTCTATTCTGATTTTTGGGAGGCAGAATGAACAAAAACCAACAATTGCAGGATTTTTGTTGTTGTTGTTACTTGTGTGGTGAAATTGATAAGGCAGCTTTATTCTTCTGGTCAGTACGTTTTCAGCGGTACCACATTTATGTAATTTTTCTATGTTATTGCGCTTTTACATAATAAAACTTTTATAGAAAAAATTATTATCTTTGCATCGCTTTATTCTGAGCACTGTAACTTTTAAAATTTTCGGGTGATGGAGCTGTATGGTGGCTTGATTTTTGCGGGACAGGATGAAGTTTTCAGCAATACCATTTTTATTTACATCCGTCTTTTTGATCGCATTTTATTCCACTTTTTTCCAGCGGTATGATGAAAAGTCTTGGTTTCTCATATGTTTTTTTTTTTTTTTGCGCTGTTCACTGAAAGGGTTAACTAGTGTGACACGTTTATAGATCGGG
Source organism: Phyllobates terribilis (assembly GCF_046119375.1). NCBI lineage: Eukaryota > Metazoa > Chordata > Amphibia > Anura > Dendrobatidae > Phyllobates > Phyllobates terribilis. The sequence continues at coordinate 593,461,100 of NW_027362765.1, read as the reverse complement.
TTGTTCCGGACGCAGCGATACCAAATATGTGTACTTTTTTGTTTATTTTTATTCTTTTTTTACCTAAAAATCTGTATTTATTAGTGTAATATATTTTATTGTTTGTTTTACATTTTTTTTAGATTTTTACAATTTATTTTTTTTAAAACTTTTTTACTTAGTCCCACTTAGTCCCACTATGGGACTTTCACTTTTTTCATAGGTATTGTGCACTGGTCTCAGGAGCTTTCCATAGCTTGGTGACCCGGGGGTCATCATGGCAATGGTCAGGCCCCCGCAATGACGTTAGGTGGTCGCCGACCTGAAGGCAGAGGGAGCTCCCAGCCCTTTGCCTGCCTCCTGAACTCTGCGATCGATCGCAGTGTTCACGGGGTTAACAGCCTAAGGCGTCGCTGACACCACTCCTGGCTGTTTAGTGCCTGCTCAGCAGTGCCTCAGTACAGATCATACACTGAATATATGACATTTAAATTGTATTACTATTATATAGAATATGCTTATAAAAATGAAGGTACTTGGTGCCAGAATTGGCCAATTCATGTGAGAATACCAGCAGCAACAAGGCGTGCGTTTATTAGGCTATATTTAACCTAATATTCAATTCAGATGTACTGATCATTTTTTTGCTTTTTTTGTAGTATACTATTGGAGGTTTTGACTGCCTCCTTTTCTGACTGAGCACTCCTCCCATCAGCCTAAGGCTGTTTTTAATTAGTTCTGGTTCCTACCTGCTCTTTACATTTCTAGGCATTTAACCAGGGAGATATGCTGTATATATGCATCACATACATTGATTTTATTTGTTTTTTTCCACATTTAATCTCTTCATAGTTGGTGTATAGCACATTCTGTTTAGATATTTTTTGGTACTATTATAGATTATTATTAGTGATGAGTGAGCACTAAAATGTTCGGGTACTCGTTGTTCATGTCAAGCAAACTGGAATGCTTGAGTGCTCGGACCGAATAACGAGCCCAATGTAAGTCTATGGGAAACTCGAGCATTTTTCCGACGGCCCCCCTGGAGGGCCTAAAAATTGCCCACATCGATGGGAACATTGCTCAAATGACATAGGATCAGCATGGGGAAGACCCCTGGAAGCATTTTGGATGCCCAGATCACTGCTGTCAACAATGTTGTTGTTGCGCCCCTGAGGATTCGATCGCCGCAGGTATACTGCACCTCTTAAATGGGGTGTGGTATCTCTCCTTCGAGGGAAGGATGGTGCAACTGTCAGGACCCCACCTTCGCATCCAACACTACACTTCTCCAACCTGTAGGGGGGTCTAATATTCACCAGGGTGCTGCCCCAGCCGGGATAAGAGGAGATGGGGGAACCAAAAGTTAGGGGGAACCTGGTAGTGGGTGAGGGTGGAGGATGCACATGTAGGTTACACAACAAAAATTCATATTTAATAGCCAGACATCTTGGGCTTATGGTCTTTTGATTGTGATCTTCATCGCTGAACGTGGCTTTCTGTGTGAACCTGCAGTTGATGGGGACACGGTCCTCGTACTCTGGTCTTGAGTCGAGGAGCGGGTTAGAGTTAACATCTGTCTCTACCCGGTCAAGGTCCCTACCCAAGAAGGCCTGGAGCAGAGGAGTCTAGCTCCACCGCAAAAGGATCCCAAGGGGATGCAGATGGAGCAGCATACGCCACCTGTCCTCGCTATTCTGGCCTAGTCAGAGGGATTCCTGCTGCAAGAGGGGTACTGGCCCCCGGCATCTGAAGTTGCTACTTCACGTCCTAGTTAGGAAAGCCAGGAAGGCTCAGTGGATCCCACCGGGTAACGGACGGAGCGGAGTTGCCACCTGTACCCTTGTTCTGTGCATAGTCCAGAGGTAGACCTGGCCTTTCTACACACACGGATAGGAGAGGACTTAGTTTGAAGTCTAGGAACACTCTGGTGCGGGGTCCTGACTAAAGCACCTGAATTACTCGGAGGTTGTCGGACCCCCGGTCCTGGTGGCCGCAGAGCCCTGTGAGGAGCAGGGAGAAGCCTTGCAGCTGCATGCTCTACCGTGAGTTAAAACCCTGGAAGTCTACCCCTATGGCCTCCGGTTTCTTTATTTCTGCACCGCACCGCACAGCACCAGAACTTCTCACCACTACTCCCTCCATCCGCCTCTCTGCCCGGAGGCCCTGCTCCGCCTGTGGGGAGTAGCACCATCTACAGCTGCCACTACATTCCGCCTCAGAGGACTGCTGCAGCGCTGGTGGCCATCACCAGACACCACAGGTGGCGTAGTCAATAAATACCACTCAACCCTGATAGCCCATTACTTTTATGTGACGGCCCTGGTCACGGAACTAGTCCAGGCCACGACTGCTTCCCCCAACATCTGACCCGGCTCCGAGTACCTCATCTCCCAGGGAGGGCTGCGAGCGTCACATTGTCAGAGGTATTACGCCACTTTTACGGACAATAAAACATGTAAAACCAAAACCAAAATGGATTTTCCTGGGAAAAATGTTAAGGAACATCCTTTCCAGGGTAATGACTTGTATATAAGGCAAAATAAACAAACAAAAACGCTCCTCCACACCTTGGGCTATGTTCACGCGTAGCGTTTTTGATGCGTTTTTGCATTTTTAATTGCTTTCAACCAAGACAAATGCATTCACTGGGACTTGTTATTTTAACATTTTACAACCCTATCTGGCCATGTGGTGTGTGACAAATCATCAGACACATACAGTGCTGAAAAGACATGGGAACAGCATGGGGAAGACCCCTGGAAGCATCTCTGACTCCCAGGTCACTGCTTAAAAGTGTGCCCATCATAAGTGATCCTTGGCGCATGCAAAGATGCCTCCCGCCATGCACCTGTCATTGCAGACTTGCAACTATCACCGTCCACGTCATTGTCCCAGTGCAGCGTTCAGTTGTCCCTACCCCATTCCTTGGAATGCAAGCACAAGTATGCAGCCAGCCACCCACCCACAGGCTGCAATACTATACTGCTAAATTTTTTACAGCTGCTTGCATTGGAAATGTGGCCTTTCAGGCTTGTGGAGGCAGAAGCTGTCCACAACCTTATGGCGGCGGCAGTCAGGTGTCCATACTCGGTCCCCAGCCGCCGCTTTTTCTCCCGGTATCGTGTCCGCCTTCCAAAAGCACGGGTCCCACAACATTACCCGTGGCCTCCCCAGTACACTTACTGGAAAGGACCGTCTAACCACAAACACGTGGACTGGTGAATGTGGCCAGGGATGGTAAGGAGCCAGTCCACAGCTTGTCGGTGAGAGTTGTATTTCACAACAGCCATATTTTTTAGCTCTGTGAAAGGACTGACTTTTAAGAAACCGTATATACTCCAGCTGTCATTTCTCCCAGGAAGTCCTCTAATGCAGCTTGGCACATAAGCATTGGCAGCAGCCCGTCCAACATCAGCTCGCATTTGTCGGTGGTGCTAAGACACATAAACATCTTTCTTTGCCCTTTAATTTCATGACTACAAAGTTGGGCAATGGCCTGAGCTGCAATGAGGTTTCAGAAATACAGGTGCATCTCACTAAATTACAATATCATCAAAAAGTTATTTTATTTCAGTTCTTCAATACAAAAAGTGAAACTCATATATTCTATAGAGTCATTACAAACAGAGTGATCTATTTCAAGTGTTTATTTCTGTTAATGCTGATGATTATGGCTTATAGCCAATGAAAACACAAAAGTCATCATCATCTCAGTAAATTAAAATAATTAACAAAAAACACCTGCAAAAGCTTCCTAAGCATTTAAAAAGGTCCCTTAGTCTGTTTCAGTAGGTTCTACAATCATGGGAAAGACTGCTGACTTCACAAATGTCCAGAAGGCAGTCACTGACACACTCCTTAAGGTCCCAGAGTTCCAATTTTCATTTGGAATAGTGTTGAGCCACCCCCGTAGTGTTCGAGTTCGATTCGGTTCGTCGAACACCCGTGTGTTCGCCGAACTGTTCGTCGAACTGTTCGTCGAACACCTTCGAACACCATTAAAACCAATGGCAGGCAAACAAAAACACATAGAAACACATAGAAAACACCTTCAAAGGTGTCCAAAAGCTGACAAACTGCTCGGAAGACATAATTAACACATGGAAAAGTGACAAGTACATATAGTCATGCGAAAAGAAAAGAGGTGGAGGAGTAAAAGGAGGGGGAGACACAGATATAGGCATGTCATGCCCTTCTAAAATCCAAAAAGTGAGAAGCCGACATGGCCAGTCCGCTCCTGCCCGTGCGACGTCCGTGTCGCCGGGTTTGTGCCAGAGCCGCGGTGAACCCTGACGGCCAGCCCCCCTCTCCCAATACTGGTGCCTGTCCGCTGGTGGGTCGAGCGAGCCCCCCTGTGGTGGAGGCAGCTCTAAGCTTTTTAATTTAAATTGTCTCTCTAATTTGAATGAATACACTTTAAATCCATTTACAAGGATTTATTGGAGGGCAAGTCTCATGCCAGAAGCCGCGTAATTCCAGCTCCAGTAGCGTCCACTAAAGCTGCTGCAGTTGAAAAGCTTTTATAAGGATCGAGCTCGGCTGTCCACCGCAAGGCATCCTAGTGCCAGTCCCAGCCCCTATGCCTTGGGGTGCCTCCTGATGTTCTTCACTGAGTATCCCGTGGTCCCGAAGCATTTCCTTTGAAAAACTTAAGTGTCCAAACTACGGGTGGTGTAGCTTGCTTAACAGCCGGGATAATCCGCTGACTAGCAGACACTGCTACTAGGCACAAAGTATTTCCTGGGCTAGATGCAGTTAAAAATTTGTAATTAGATACTCTCGTTGGATGCTGAGAAAGCATTCCATAGAGTCTCCTGGCACGCCATATATTATTCTCTTAAAAAGTTTGGGGTAGCGGTCTAGGGGACCCTTTTATAGCCAAAATCACGGCCCTGTATCGCAACACGTCACCTAGGCTGAAGATAAATGGAACTGTAGCACTCTGACGGCTCGGTTGCTACAGAGGTATTGCACCTCACCCAGAGGTGTGATATCTCACTCCCAGGTAAGGATGGAGTGTGGATCAGGACCCGACACCTGCATGCATTACACCACATTGCCCTGGGGCAGGGCGACCAATATGCCCCTGAGATGGGCACGACAGTCCCTGTCCCTGGCTGGAGTGGGGGGAGGGAACACTGAGGAAGGGGAACCCTGTAGTGCAGGAGCAGGGAGGAAGCAGTTCCTTGGTGCATTGAGAAGGGAGTATAAAAGGTGGGCACCATCTTAGTTCAGTGCAGAGAAGTCTGAGCAGAAGTGACAGGGAGCAGGGGCTCTGCATGAGCTCTGCTCCGGAGGCGGGCCTAGTAACAGAGGCCCAGGCCTGGAAGAGGGAGAAGGAAGGAAGAGGAGCTGAGAAGGCTCCAGGAACGAGGAATGAAGGGATCCCAGGGGTGCAGACGGGCGAGTCGCCACCGCACGCCCGAATCCACCTGCGTGGAGGGGTCAGGCCAAAGGGGGAGACTGGTCCCCGAAACTAGTGGAGGCAGGAAATGTCCCTCAGCTAGAAACCGGAGGCTGTGACATTTTATGTGGCGCAGCCCCTCGCTACACCCGCTAGGAAGGCACCACATAGGGTCAGGGAAACTAGCGCCAAGCTTACCAAGAGGAGGCCCGAGGCAGCCGGACAGAAGGGTTGGTAAGAAAGGCCAGACAAAGGACACACAAAGGGGGTCCTGTGAAGCACTCCAAAGTTATCTGGGAGTTGTCTGAGCCCCTCACCTGGTGAGCACAGTACGACGTGGGCAGCCGTTACCTGCAGACGTGATCTGGATAATAAGAACTGTGAGTAAAGGCCCTGGACTGCATCACTGACTCCGTGTCGTTACTGCAACTGCCCTGCACCATCACCCACATCCTCCGCATACACTGCCCTGAGGCTATACTCCTCCCGTGGGGAGTTATGCTACGCTCTGCTGCACCCACAACACCAGCCTCAGTGGTCTGCCCTGCAGCAGCGGTTCACTCTGACCGCAATCCACGGGTGGCGTAGTCAGACATTTAAACATCAAAACCACATAAATAGTTCCGCCACTGGTTTGACCGCCCTGAGCCACGGAACCGGGTCGCCGCCACGGAGACTACAACCACCAGCATCCACCAAAAAGGGTCCGTCTCCGGGAGTCCCAAGGTCCAGGGGGCGCGTCAGAACATTTTCATCACCTTTCATAATCACCAATTGGACAAGGCAGGGATGTCCTCTGTCCCCTCTCTTATACATCCTAGTGATGGAGCACCTGCTCTCATCAATTCGCCATAACCCCAATATTAGGTGGATTGAGGTGGGAGGCACCGAGTACAAGTGCTCTCTATTTGCTGATGATGTCCTAGTATATATCACTCAATCACATATATCCATCCCTGCTGTTATGGCTGAAATAGATCACTTTGTTACATGGTCAAATTTTAAAATCAATGCAGCGAAGTCTGAGGCCCTCGATGTCTCCCTCCCCAAATCCATACAGGATTCCATCCAGTCCAACTTTCCCTTTGCCTGGCCCTCACAGGGTATCAAATACTTAGGAATTCCTATTCATAGAGACCTCTCCCATCTATGTTATCTTAATTTTGGGCCCTTTATTGAACAACTCCATACAGACCACGGTTGGCAAGTTAGAACTGTAAGATTCACTACGTGAACCACTGGTGTTTTGTGGAAAAGCACATGCACACTGTGTTCCAAATTATTATGCAAAAAGTGTTTAGGAGTGATAAGGGAAGAATTTGTTTGTTTGTCAGTTAAACTCATTGATGGTGATGTGTGTCAGGGCTCTTTATATCACTGTAAGCAATTGAAGACACCTGTGCTAATTAGTTTGGCAGGTGTGTCCAATGAAAGGCAAGACTACTTAAGAAGGCTGTCCCACATTATTAAGCAGCCTACATTTTCTGCCAAAATGGGAAAGAAAAAGGATGTGTCGGCTGCTGAGAAGCAACAAATTGTGGAGTGTTTAGGTCAAGGCATGACTACAATCAACATTGTGCGATGATCAGGATGAAGTGTCTTGGCAATCAAGAAGTATGTAGCTGATTCACAGTACACATGTGTGCGTGCTGATAAGGGCAAATTGAGGACTCTTTCCTACAGGCAATTACGTCAGGTTAAAAGAGCAGCAGCAAAAAAGCCTTGTCATAGCAGCAGACAAGTTTTTGAAGCTGCTGATGCCTCCAACGTCCCCCGAACAACAAGATGCAGGGTCCTTCAGAGGTTTGCAGCTGTGCATACGCCATCAAGTCGACCTCCTCTATCCACTTCACACAAGCAGAAATGGCTCCAGTGGGCCAACATTACATGAAGACTGATTTCAAAACTGTTTTGTTCACGGATGAGTGCCGTGCAACGCTCGATGGTCCAGATGGATGGAGTGGAGGATGGCTGGTTGATGGACACCCTACGCAAACACGGCTACAGCGCCAACAAGGAGGAGGTGGAGTAATGTTTTGGGCTGGAATCATGGGGAGAGAGATTGTCGGCCCCTTTAGGATCCCTGAAGGGGTAAAGATGAACTCCATAATGTATGTGGAGTTTCTCAAACAGCACTTCCTGCCATGGTTCAAGAAGAATAACCGTGTATTCCACAGCAAGATCATTTTTATGCATGATAATGCACCGTCTCATGCTGCACATAACACATCTGCATCTCTGGCTGATATGGGCATAAAAGGGGACAAACTTATGGTGTGACCCCCATGCTCCCCTGAGCTCAACCCCATTCAGAACCTCTGGAGCATCATCAATAGGAGTGTCTATGATGGCGGGAGGCAGTTCACATCTAAGCAACAGCTCTGGGAGGGTATTCTGTCCTCATGCAAAACAATTGAAGCAGAAACCATCCAAAACCTGACAAATTCAATGGACGAGAGAGTTCAGAAGCTCCTTTCGAACAAGGGGTCCTATGTGCAAATGTAATATCACCTAGAATAAAGTTTTGAGTTGAAAACTGTTTGATTTCAGTTTCTAATAACCTGCTAATGCTTATAATTTCAAAAATGACCATTTTTTTGGTCTTTATTAAAATGAAAAGGTTGATCGAAGAGTGTGGGGGATCTAAGAGTGTGGCAACCCAGTAGTCAGGATTACTTCGAATTCTGACAATATGAGGGTCATGTTGCAGGTAGTGCAGCAAGAAGGCACTTATGTGTCTTGCGCATCTCGGAGACCCAAAATTATTTTCCGGGCTAGATGCAGCTAAAAATTATTATAAATTTTAAATCTGGTGGAGCTTAGTATAGATGGCCTAATAGAATCAGTACTGCACACTGCTACAAAGCCCAAATTATTTTCCAGCCAAGATACAGATAAACATGATTAGTAATTTTAAATCTGGTGGAGCTTAGTATAGATGGCCTAATAGAATCAGTACTGCACACTGCTACAAAGCCCAAATAATTTTCCAGCCAAGATACACATAAACATGATTAGTAATTTGAAAGCTTAAAATGGTTGGTGAGGTGATTTTAACCAATCATCAAGCTTTTACCCTCCCCAGGATGACACAGGGGTAGAAAAGTCGTTTCGGATCCATGATTTGTTCATCTTTATAAACGTGAGTCTGTCTACATTATCAGTGGAGAGCCGCGTGCGCTTGTCTGTCAGCACACCACCAGCAGCTCTGAACACACGTTCAGACAGAACGCTGGCTGCGGGGCGTGACAAGATCTCCAAGGCGTAAGTGGCTAGCTCCGGCCATTTATCCAGATTGGAAGCCCAAAAAGAGCAAGGGTCCAGTGACACAGTCATGGCTTCAATGTTTACTTGGAGATACTCCTGTACCATCATCTCTAGGCGTTGACTATGTGTCAGACTTCTTGTCTCCTGTGGCCTTGCAAAGGATGGGCTAAAAAAGTGGTGAAATGATTCCGCAAAATTGATGTTACCAGCAGATACTGTGTTTCTATTACGGTTTGAGTGCTGAACACTTGACGGTCCCACGGTTGGCAAGTTGGAACTGTGAGATTCAGTACGTGCACCACTGGTGTTTTGTGGAAAAACACATGTAAGATTCTGCAACAGTCTCTGCTGATACTCCTGCATGCGTGCATCCCTTTCTATGGCAGGAATAATTTCTGCAAATGTACTTTTGTACTGGGGATCTAACAGTGTGGCAACCCAGTAGTCAGGATTATTTCTAATTCTCACAATTCGAGGGTCATGTTGCAGGTAGTGCAGCAAGAAGGCACTCATGTGTGTTGCGCATCCAGGAGCACCAAGTCCCTGTTGTGTTGGTGGCGAGGTAACAATCATGCTTCCTTCCTCTGTCCTCTTCCCCCAACCTCGCACAACAGAAATGTGATCAAGGTCTCCCTCATCTGATGAGTCTTCCATCAGTTCGTCCTCCACTTCTTCCTGGGCTCCGGCACCTTCCTCACTAGTTTGGCTGCTACCATGCGCCCTGGTAAAACCATCTCCCCCACCCTCACATGCCTCCCGCCTTGGTGCTGCCGACCGTCTGGACCTTGCAGATGTTAGCCCTTCCGCATACAACTCCTCCTCCTCTACTTCCTCCACCTCCTCTTGTGCCACCACCTGACTCCGAATTCTGTTTAACATGTGCTCCAGCATGTAAATCACCGGAATAGTCATGCTGATAATGGCATCGTCAGCACTAAACATCTTCGTCGCCATTTCAAAACTGTGCAGAAGGGTGGATAGGTCCCTGATCTGAGACCACTCCTCCAGCGTGATTTGCCCCACCTCTGGATCTCGTTGGCCCAGGCTATACGTCAGAACATATTGCACCAGGGCTTGTCGGTGCTGCCACAGTCGCTGCAACATGTGCAGAGTTGAATTCTACCGGGTAGGCACATCGCATTTTAGCTGGTGAAGTGGCAGGCCCAACGACTTCTGTAGAGATGTAAGTCGCTGAGCTGCGGGATGCGAACGGCGGAAGTGAGCACACAGCGACTGTGCCCTCTGCAGAAGGCCATCTAGTCCGGGATAGTGGGCTAAAAATTGCTGGACAACCAGGTTCAACACGTGAGCCATACAAGGCACGTGTGTGACATTGCCCCGGCGAAAGGCCGCACCCAGGTTTACAGCATTGTCGCACACGGCCTTCCCTGATTTCAGGTCCAGTGGAGACAACCATTCATGAAATTGGTTCTCCAGAGCTGACCACAACTCCTCAGCTGTGTGACTCACATTTCCCAGACATTTCAAAGTAAAAACCACCTGATGACGTTGAGCCCTACTGCCAGCATAGTAAGGAGGTGTGCAGGATCCCTTCTGCGCAGTTAGAAAGCTTGTGGCATGACCAGACAGGCTTTGGGTGCAGGTGGAGGACCGAGAGGAGGTTGAGGAGGCAGAAGCTGTGGAGGAACTTTGAGATAAAGAGGATTGACGCACAACTCGTGGGGACGGCAAGACTTGGACAGCAGCCCCTTGTCCTGCTGTCACCATAGTTACCCAGTGCCCAGTCAGCGACATGTAACGCCCCTGTCCATGCCTACTCGTCCAAGTGTCTGTGGTGAAATGCACCCTGTCACACACAGAGTTTCTCAAAGAAGCGGTGATGTTGTGTGCGACATGCTGGTGGAGCGCAGGCACACCTTTCTTTGAGAAGTAGTGCCGACTGGGCATCTGGTACTGGGGCACTGCGACGGATATAAGGTCTCTAAAATCCTCTGTGTCCACCAGGCGGAAAGGCAGCATTTCTGTAGCCAAGAGCTTGCAGACGGTGAAATTCAACCTCTTACCTTTCTCATGGCTAGGAGGAAATGGTCTTTTTCTTGTCCACATCTGAGGGACCGAGGGCTGGCTATTGTGCTTAGACGGGGTTGATAAGGGTGTCCCCGGCAAACTGCCGGTCTGTGAGGAAGATTCAGGCGGACATGTTAGGTTGACTTGATCCAAAGGTGGTGCTATCGATGTCGGACAGCGCTCAACACTAGTGCTGAGCCACCCCCGTAGTGTTCGAGTTCGGTTCGGTTCGTCGAACACCCGTGTGTTCGCCGAACTGTTCGTCGAACTGTTCGTCGAACACCTTCGAACACCGTTAAAACCAATGGCAGGCAAACAAAAACACATAGAAACACATAGAAAACACCTTCAAAGGTGTCCAAAAGCTGACAAACTGCTCAGAAGACACAACTAACACATGGAAAAGTGACAAGTACATATAGTCATGCGAAAAGAAAAGAGGTGGAGGAGTAAAAGGAGGGGGAGACACAAATATAGGCATGTCATGCCCTTCTAAAATCCAAAAAGTGAGAAGCCGACACGTTCAGTCCGCTCCTGCCCGTGCCACCTCCGTGTCGCCGGGTTTGTGCCAAAGCCGCGGTGAACCGTGACGGCCAGCCCCCCTCTCCCAATACTGGTGCCTGTCCGCTGGTGGGTCGAGCGAGCCCCCCTGTGGTGGAGGCAGCTCTAAGCTTTTTAATTTAAATTGTCTCTCTAATTTGAATGAATACACTTTAAATCCATTTACAAGGATCTATTGGAGGGCAAGTCTCATGCCAGCAGCCGCGTAATTCCAGCTCCAGTAGCGTCCACTAAAGCTGCTGCAGTTAAAAGCTTTTATAAGGATCGAGCTCGGCTGTCCACCGCAAGGCATCCTACTGCCAGTCCCAGCCCCTATGCCTTGGGGTGCCTCCTGATGCTCTTCACTGAGTATCCCGTGGTCCCGAAGCATTTCCTTTGAAAAAATTAAGTGTCCAAACTACAGGTGGTGTAGCTTGCTTAACAGCCGGGATAATCCGCTGACTAGCAGACACTGCTACTAGGCACAAAGTATTTCCTGGGCTAGATGCAGTTAAAAATTTGTAATTAGATACTCTCGTTGGATGCTGAGAAAGCATTCCATAGAGTCTCCTGGCACGCCATATATGATTCTCTTAAAAAGCTTGGGGTAGGGGTCTAGGGGACCCTTTTATAGCCAAAATCACGGCCCTGTATCACAATATGTCACCTAGGCTGAAGATAAATGGAACTGTAGCACCCTGAGGGCTCGGTTGCTACAGAGGTATTGCACCTCACCCAGAGGTGTGATATCTCACTCTCAGATAAGGATGGAGTGTGGATCAGGACTAGAGATGAGCGGTGTTCGACTAGAACTGTTCGCCAATCTCAAATTCGAGCTGTTTTGGGCGGTGTTCGAGTTGTTCGACGAACCCGAACGATTTGCAAAAAATTCGGCTGTTCGAGGTTATGTTCGATAACTGTTCGTGCACCAAAAGCGTGTCCTGCTTGTCTGGTGCTATTTAGAGCACTAATCATGCAGGGATTGTCTGCCACTCACTGTAATGCCACAGCCATGGTGGTTGTGGCATTACAGTGATTGCCCAAATCGATGGGAACAGTGCTCACAGTGAAACACGAAAAGCCGGCAATTCAGCAGCGGCATACACCGGTACCCGACAATTTAGAACCGAAAGAATAGAGCTTCACACATAGATTAGATAGATATAAACATGTCAGCCACATATATACGAAGTACAGTGAAAGTGCTGCTTACTGTACTTGTCATTTAGCGTAAAGGATTTATCAAAAAAAATAACAGTGTTTTCATGCACCGTCTCTTTAAAAAAGCCGGCCGACAATTCAGCATCTGTACCCTACAATTTAGAATAGAAGGAATAGAGCATCACACATAGATTAGATAGATAGAAACATGTCAGTCACATATATATGAAGTACAGTGACAGTGTTGCTTACTATACTTGTCATTTAGTGTAAAGGATTTATTAAAAAAAATAATAGTGTTTTCATGCACCGTCTCTTTAAGAAAGCCGGCCGGCAATTCAGCATCTGTACCCGACAATTTATAACAGACAGAATAGAGCTTCACACATAGATTAGATAGATAGAAACATGTCAGTCACATATATATGAAGTACAGTGATAGTGTTGGTTACTGTACTTGTCATTTAGTATTAAAATAAAGGATTTATTATTAAAAAAATTGGCGTGGGGTTCCCCTTAATTTTAGTCTCTAGCGGAGGTTAAGCAGACAGCTGGGGCAGATGTTTGAAGCCTGGGAAGGGGGTAATACCCACGGAGCTTCCCAGGCTACTAATATCAGCCCCCAGCTGAATACATAGCCTTTACTAGCTATTAAAATGGGGGACCCCCCCAAAAAAATGACGTGGGGTCCCCCCTAATTTAATAGCTAGCAAAGGCTAGGCAGACAGCTGGGGGCTGATATTAATAGCCCAGAAGGGAGCCATGAATATTGGCCCCCTCCCAGGCTAGAAACACCAGCCATCAGCCGCCCCAGAAATAGCGCATTCATAGGATGCGCCAATTCTGGCACTTAGCCTCGCTCTTCCACGCTGCCCTGGTGCGGTGGCAGGGGGTAATAGGGCTGGGGTTGATGTCAGCTTATAATGCCAGCTGACATGAAGCCCAGGTTAGTAATGGAGAGGCGTCTATAAGACACCCCCATTACTAACCCCATAGTCAAAGTTAAAAAAAACACAAACACCCAGAATAAAGTCCTTTAATTGAAATAAAGACACAATTCTTTATTGTTCTAAATTAAACCATACTTACCGTCATGCCCATTCCAGCTGAAGCCAACGATCTCCTGTAATAAAAATAAAATAATAAAGCAACCTTATCCTTACCTTTCCATGGTTCCCAGGACAGCTTCAGCTCTGCTACATCGAGATGACAGGCTGGACCGCAGCAGAACGCTGCCATCCAGCCTGTCATCCCGCAGACACTGAGAAGAGCAGGCATGCTTGCGCTCCACATTGTCTCTCTGTGACGGCATAAAGATGAGCCGAGGTCATGTCCAATGAACTCGGCTCACCTCATGCACGTCACTTACAGCGTGGGAGAATTCTCACGCTGAAGCGCTGAGTGCAGGAGAATTTTCCCACGCTGTCAGTGAGGTGCATGAGGTGAGCTGAGTTCATTGGACATGAGCTCACCTCCTGCACGTCACTGACAGCGTGGGAGAATTCTCCTGCACTCAGCACTTCAGCGTGAGAATTTTCCCACGCTGTCAGTGACGTGCATGAGGTGAGCCGAGTTCATTGGACATGACCTCGGCTCATCTGGATGCCGTCACAGCGAGACACTGAGGAGCGCAAGCATGCCTGCTCTTCTCAGTGTCTGCGGCATGACAGGCTGGATGGCAGCGTTCTGCTGCGGTCCAGCCTGTCATCTCGATGTAGCAGAGCTGAAGCTGTCGTGGGAACCATGGAAAGGTAAGGATGAGGTTGGTTTATTATTTTTCTTTTATTGCAGGAGATCGTTGGCTTCAGCTGGAATGGGCGTGATGGTAAGTATAGTTTAATTTAGAACAATAAAGAATTGTGTGTTTATTTCAATTAAAGGACTTTATTCTGGGTGTTGTGTTTTTTTTAAATACTTTACTAGAAATTCATGGCGGTCATGTCTAATACTGGCGTGACCCCATGAATTTTGGGCTTGGGGCCTGCTGATAATACCAAGCTGGCCCTAACCCCTTTATTACCCAGTGAGCCACCGCACCAGGGCCCTGGATGAGTTGGGTACAACGCCAGAAGATGGCGCTTCTATGAACGCGCCACTTTCCGGGGTGGCTGCGGGCTGCAATTTGCAGCGGGGGGGGCCCAGAAAGCTTGGGCCTTCCTGCGCTGCAGATTCCAGCCCCCAGCTGCCTAGTTGTACCTGGCTGGACACAAAAATAGGGCGAAGCCCCACGTATTTTTTTTTTAATTATTTCATGAAATTCATGAAATAATTAAGAAAAAAAGGCCTTCCCTATATTGTTGTGTCCGGCCAGGTACAAATAGTCAGCTGGTGGTTGGGGGCAGCCCGTTCCTGCCTGCTGTACCTGGCTGGACACAAATATAGTGCGAAGCCCCACTTCAATTTTTTTTAATTATTTCAGGAAATTCATGAAATAATTTAAAAAAAATTGACGTGGGGCTTCGCACTATATTTGTGTCCAGTCAGGTGCAGCAGGCAGGAACGGGCTGCCCCCCACCACCAGCTGCCTATTTGTACCTGGCCGGACACAACAATATAGGGAAGCCCTTTTTTTCTTAATTATTTCATGAAATAATTTAAAGAAAATTGACGTGGGGCTTCGCCCTGTTTTTGTGTCCAGCCAGGTACAACTAGGCAGCTGGGGGCTGGAATCCGCAGCGCAGGGAGTCCCAAGCTTTCTGGGCCACCCCCGCTGCAAATTGCAGTCCGCAGCCACCCCGGAAAATGGCGCGTTCATAGAAGCGCCATCTTCTGGCGCTGTACCCAACTCATCCAGGGCCCTGATGCGGTGGCTCACTGGGTAATAAAGGGGTTAGGGCCAGCTTGGCATTATCAGCTGGCCCTAAGCCCAAAATTCATGGGGTCACGCCAATATTAGACATGACCACCATGAATTTCTAGTAAAGTATTTAAAAAAAACACAACACCCAGAAAAAAGTCCTTTAATTGAAATAAACACACAATTCTTTATTGTTCTAAATTAAACCATACTTACCGTCACGCCCATTCCAGCTGAAGCAAACGATCTCCTGAAATAAAAGAAAAATAATAAAGCAACATCATCCTTACCTTTCCATGGTTCCCATGACAGCTTCAGCTCTGCTACATCGAGATGACAGGCTGGACCGCAGCAGAACGCTGCCATCTAGCCTGTCATCCCGCAGACACTGAGAAGCGCAGGCTTGCTTGCGCTCCACAGTGTCTCTCTGTGAGGGCATCCAGATGAGCCGAGTTAATGTCCAATGAACTCGGCTCACCTCATGCACGTCACTGACAGCGTGGGAAAATTCTCCTGCACTCAGCGCTTCAGCGTGGGAGAATTCTCACGCTGAAGCGCTGAGTGCAGGAGAATTCTCCCACGCTGTCGGTGACGTGCAGGAGGTGAGCTGAGTTCATTGGACATGAGCTCACCTTATGCACGTCACTGACAGCGTGGGAGAATTCTCCTGTACTCAGCGCTTCAGCGTGAGAATTTTCCCACGCTGTCAGTGACGTGCATGAGGTGCGCCGAGTTCATTGGACATGAACTCGTCTCATCTTTATGCCGTCACAGCCAGACACTGCAGAGCGCAAGAAAGCCTGCGCTTCTCAGTGTCTTCGGGATGACAGGCTGGATGGCAGCGTTCTGCTGCGGTCCAGCCTGTCATCTCGATGTAGCAGAGCTGAAGCTGTCGTGGGAACCATGGAAAGGTAAGGATGATGTTGCTTTATTATTTTTCTTTTATTGCAGGAGATCGTTGGTTCAGCTGGAATGGGCGTGATGGTAAGTATGGTTTAATTTAGAACAATAAAGGATTGTGTCTTTATTTCAATTAAAGGACTTTATTCTGGGTGTTTGTGTTTTCTTTTAACTTTGACTATGGGGTTAGTAATGGGGGTGTCTTATAGACGCCTCTCCATTACTAACCTGGGCTTGATGTCAGCTGGCATTATAAGCTGACATCAACCCCAGCCCTATTACCCCACTGCCACCGCTACAGGGCAGCGTGGAAGAGCGAGGCTAAGTGCCAGAATTGGCGCATCCTATGAATGCGCCATTTCTGGGGCGGCTGACGGCTGGTGTTTCTAGCCTGGGAGGGGGCCAATATTCATGGCTCCCTTCCTGGGCTATTAATATCAGCCCCCAGCTGTCTGCCTAGCCTTTGCTAGCTATTAAATTAGGGGGGACCCCACGTCATTTTTTTTGGGGGGTCCCCCATTTTAATATCTAGTAAAGGCTATGTATTCAGCTGGGGGCTCATATTAGTAGCCTGGGAAGCTCCGTGGGTATTACCCCCTTCCCAGGCTTCAAACATCTGCCCCAGCTGTCTGCTTAACCTCCGCTAGAGAAAATTAAGGGGAACCCCACGCCAATTTTTTTTAATAATAAATCCTTTATTTTAATACTAAATGACAAGTACAGTAACCAACACTATCACTGTACTTCATATATATGTGACTGACATGTTTCTATCTATCTATTCTATGTGTGAAGCTCTATTCTGTCTGTTATAAATTGTCGGGTACAGATGCTGAATTGCCGGCCGGCTTTTTTAAAGAGACAGTGCATGAAAACACTATTATATTTTTTAATAAATCCTTTACACTAAATGACAAGTACAGTAAGCAACACTGTCACTGTACTTCATATATATGTGAATGACATGTTTCTATCTATCTAATCTATGTGTGAGGCTCTATTCCTTCTTGTCTAAATTGTCGGGTACCGGTGTATGCCGCTGCTGAATTGCCGGCCGGCTTTTTTAAAGAAAGCGTCTTCTGAGCAGTTTGTCAGCTTTTGGACACCTTTGAAGGTGTTTTCTATGTGTTTCTATGTGTTTTTGTTTGCCTGCCATTGGTTTTAACGGTGTTCGACGGTGTTCTAAGGTGTTCGACGAACAGTTCGACGAACAGTTCCTCGAACATCCCGGTGTTCGACGAACCGAACCGAACCCGAACACTACGGGGGTGGCTCAACACTAATCAGGACCCGACACCTGCATGCATTACACCACATTGCCGTGGGGCAGGGCTACCAATATGCCTCTGAGATGGGCATGACAGTCCCTGTCCCTGGCTGGAGTGGGGGGAGGGAACACTGAGGAAGGGGAACCCTGTAGTGCAGGAACAGGGAGGAAGCAGTTCCTGGGTGCATTGAGAAGGGAGTATAAAAGGTGGGCACCATCTTAGTTCAGTGCAGAGAAGTCTGAGCAGAAGTGGCAGGGAGCAGGGACTCTGCATGAACTCTGCTCCGGAGGCAGGCCTAGTAACAGAGGCCCAGGCCTGGAAGAGGTAGAAGGAAGGAAGAGGAGCGGAGAAGGCTCCAGGAACGAGGAATGAAGGGATCCCAGGGGTGCGGACGGGCGAGTCACCACCGCACGCCCGAATCCACCTGCGTGGAGGGGTCAGGCCAAAGGGGGAGACCGGTCCCCGAAACTAGTGGAGGCAGGAAACGACCCTCAGCTAGAAACCGGAGGCTCTGACATTTTATGTTGCGCAGCCCCTCGCTACACCCGCTAGGAAGGCACCACATAGGGTCAGGGAAACTGGCGCCAAGTTTACCAAGAGCAGGCCCGAGGCAGCCGGACAGAAGGGTTGGTAAGAAAGGCCAGACAAAGGACACACAGAGGGGGTCCTGTGAAGCGCTCCAAAGTTATCTGGGAGTTGTCTGAGCCCCTCACCTGGTGAGCACAGTACGACGTGGGCAGCCGTTACCTGCAGACGTGGTCTGGATAATAAGAACTGTGAGTAAAGGCCCTGGACTGCATCACTGACTCCGTGTCGTTACTGCTGCTGCCCTGCACCATCACCCCCATCCTCCACATACACTGCCCTGAGGCTATACTCCTCCCGTGGGGAGTTATGCTACGCTCTGCTGCACCCACAACACCAGCCTCAGCGGTCTGCCCTGCAGCGGCGGTTCACTCTGACCGCAATCCACGGGTGGCGTAGTCGGACATTTAAACATCAAAACCACATAAATAGTTCCGCCACTGGTTTGACCACCCTGAGCCACGGAACCGGGTCGCCGCCACGAAGACTACAACCACCAGCATCCACCAAAAAGGGTCCGGCTTCAGGTGTCCCAAGGCCCAGGGGGTGCATCAGAACATTTTCATCACCTTTCACAATCACCAATGGGACAAGGCAGGGATGTCCTCTGTCCCCTCTCTTATACATCCTAGTGACGGAGCACCTGCTCTCATCAATTCGCCATAACCCCAATATTAGGTGGATTGAGGTGGGAGGCACCAAGTACAAGTGCTCTCTATTTGCTGATGATGTCCTAGTATATATCACTCAATCACATATATCCATCCATGCTGTTATGGCTGAAATAGATCACTTTGTTACATGGTCAAATTTTAAAATCAATGCAGCGAAGTCTGAGGCCCTCGATGTCTCCCTCCCCAAATCCATATAGGATTCCATCCAGTCCAACTTTCCCTTTGCCTGGCCCTCACAGGGTATCAAATACTTAGGAATTCCTATTCATAGAGACCTCTCCCATCTATGTTATCTTAATTTTGGGCCCTTTATTGAACAACTCCATACAGACCACGGTTGGCAAGTTAGAACTGTAAGATTCACTACGTGAACCACTGGTGTTTTGTGGAAAAGCACATGTACACTGTGTTCCAAATTATTATGCAAAAAGTGTTTAGGAGTGATAAGGGAAGAATTTGTTTGTTTGTCAGTTAAACTCATTGATGGTGATGTGTGTCAGGGCTCTTTATATCACTGTAAGCAATTGCAGACACCTGTGCTAATTAGTTTGGCAGGTGTGTCCAATGAAAGGCAAGACTACTTAAGAAGGCTGTCTCACATTATTAAGCAGCCTACATTTTCTGCCAAAATGGGAAAGAAAAAGGATGTGTCGGCTGCTGAGAAGCAACAAATTGTGGAGTGTTTAGGTCAAGGCATGACTACAATCAACATTGTGCGATGATCATGATGAAGTGTCTTGGCAATCAAGAAGTATGTAGCTGATTCACAGTACACACGTGTGCGTGCTGATAAGGGCAAATTGAGGACTCTTTCCTACAGGCAATTACGTCAGGTTAAAAGGGCAGCGGCAAAAAAGCCTTGTCATAGCAGCAGACAAGTTTTTGAAGCTGCTGGTGCCTCCAACGTCCCCCGAACAACAAGATGCAGGGTCCTTCAGAGGTTTGCAGCTGTGCATACGCCATCCTGTCGACCTCCTCTATCCACTTCACGCAAGCAGAAACGGCTCCAGTGGGCTAAACATTACATGAAGACTGATTTCAAAACTGTTTTGTTCACGGATGAGTGCCGTGCAGCGCTCGATGGTCCAGATGGATGGAGTGGAGGATGGCTGGTTGATGGACACCCCACGCAAACACGGCTACAGCACCAACAAGGAGGAGGTGGAGTAATGTTTTGGGCTGGAATCATGGGGAGAGAGATTGTCGGCCCCTTTAGGATCCCTGAAGGCGCTAAAGATGAACTCCATAATGTATGTGGATTTTCTCAAACAGCACTTCCTGCCATGGTTCAAGAAGAAGAACCGTGTATTTCACAGCAAGATCATTTTTTTGCATGATAATGCACCATCTCATGCTGCACATAAAATATCTGCATCTCTGGCTGATATGGGCATAAAAGGGGACAAACTTATGGTGTGACCCCCATGCTCCCCTGACCTCTACCCCATTCAGAACCTCTGAAGCATCATCAAAAGGAGTGTCTATGATGGCGGGAGGCAGTTCACATCTAAGCAACACCTCTGGGAGGGTATTCTGTCCTCATGCAAAACAATTGAAGCAGAAACCGTCCAAAACCTGACAAATTCAATGGACGAGAGAGTTCAGAAGCTCCTTTCGAACAAGGGGTCCTATGTGAAAATGTAACATCACCTAGAATAAAGTTTTGAGTTGAAAACTGTTTGATTTCAGTTTCTAATAACCTGCTAATGCTTATAATTTCAAAAATGACCATTTTTTTGGTCTTTATTAAAATGAAAAGGTTGATCGAAAAGTTTGGGGGATCTAAGAGTGTGGCAACCCAGTAGTCATGATTACTTCGAATTCTGACAATATGAGGGTCATGTTGCAGGTAGTGCAGCAAGAAGGCACTTATGTGTCTTGCGCATCTCGGAGCCCCAAAATTATTTTCCAGCCAAGATACAGATAAACATGATTAGTAATTTTAAATCTGGTGGAGCTTATTATAGATGGCCTAATAGAATCAGTGCTGCACACTGCTACAAAGCCCAAATTATTTTCCAGCCAAGATACAGATAAACATGATTAGTAATTTGAAAGCTTAAAACGGTTGGTAGGGTGATTTTAACCAATCATCAAGCTTTTACTCTCCCCAGGATGACACAGGGGTAGAAAAGTCGTTTCGGATCCATGATTTGTTCATCTTTATGAACGTGAGTCTGTCTACATTATCAGTGGAGAGCCGCGTGCGCTTATCTGTCAGCACACCACCAGCAGCGCTGAACACACGTTCAGACAGAACGCTGGCTGCGGGGCATGACAAGATCTCCAAGGCGTAAGTGGCTAGCTCCGGCCATTTATCCAGATTGGAAGCCCAAAAAGAGCAAGGGTCCAGTGACACAGTCATGGCTTCAATGTTTACTTGGAGATACTCCTGTACCATCGTCTCTAGGCGTTGACTATGTGTCAGACTTCTTGTCTCCTGTGGCCTTGCAAAGGGTGGGCTAAAAAAGTGGTGAAATGATTCCGCAAAATTGATGTTACCAGCAGATACTGTGGTTCTGTTACGGTTTGAGTGCTGAACACTTGACGGTCCCACGGTTGGCAAGTTGGAACTGTGAGATTCAGTACGTGAACCACTGGTATTTTGTGGAAAAGCACATGTAAGATTCTGCAACAGTCTCTGCTGATACTCCAGCATGCGTGCATCCCTTTCTATGGCAGGAATAATTTCGGCAAATTTACTTTTGTACCGGGGATCTAACAGTGTGGCAACCCAGTAGTCAGGATTATTTCTAATTCTCACAATTCGAGGGTCATGTTGCAGGTAGTGCAGCAAGAAGGCACTCATGTGTGTTGCGCATCCAGGAGCACCAAGTCCCTGTTGTGTTGGTGGCGAGGTAACAATCATGCTTCCTTCCTCTGTCCTCTCCCCCCAACCTCGCACAACAGAAATGTGATCAAGGTCTCCCTCATCTGATGAGTCTTCCATCAGTTCGTCCTCCACTTCTTCCTGGGCTCCTGCACCTTCCTCACTAGTTTGGCTGCTACCATGCGCCCTGGTAAAACCATCTCCCCCACCCTCACATGCCTGCCGCCTTGGTGCTGCCGACCGTCTGGACCTTGCAGATGTTAGCCCTTCCGCATACAACTCCTCCTCCTCTACTTCCTCCACCTCCTCTTGTGCCACCACCTGACTCCGAATTCTGTTTAACATGTGCTCCAGCATGTAAATCACCGGAATAGTCATGCTGATAATGGCATCGTCAGCACTAAACATCTTCGTCGCCATTTCAAAACTGTGCAGAAGGGTGCATAGGTCCCTGATCTGAGACCACTCCTCCAGCGTGATTTGCCCCACCTCTGGATCTCGTTGGCCCAGGCTATACGTCAGAACGTATTGCACCAGGGCTTGTCGGTGCTGCCACAGTCGCTGCAACATGTGCAGAGTTTAATTCCACCGGGTAGGCACATCGCATTTTAGCCGGTGAAGTGGCAGGCCCAACGACTTCTGTAGAGATGTAAGTCGCTGAGCTGCGGGATGCGAACGGCGGAAGTGAGCACACAGCGACCGTGCCCTCTGCAGAAGGCCATCTAGTCTGGGATAGTGGGCTAAAAATTGCTGGACAACCAGGTTCAACACGTGAGCCATACAAGGCACGTGTGTGACATTGCCCCGGCGAAGGGCCGCACCCAGGTTTGCAGCATTGTCGCACACGGCCTTCCCTGGTTTCAGGTCCAGTGGAGACAACCATTCATGAGATTGGTTCTCCAGAGCTGACCACAACTCCTCAGCTGTGTGACTCACATTTCCCAGATATTTCAAAGTAAAAACCGCCTGATGACGTTGAGCCCTACTGCCAGCATAGTAAGGAGGTGTGCAGGATCCCTTCTGCGCAGTTAGAAAGCTTGTGGCATGACCAGACAGGCTTTGGGTGCAGGTGGAAGACCGAGAGGAGGTTGAGGAGGCAGAAGCAGTGGAGGAACTTTGACATAAAGAGGATTGACGCACAACTCGTGGGGACGGCAAGACTTGGACAGCAGCCCCTTGTCCTGCTGTCACCATAGTTACCCAGTGCCCAGTCAGCGACATGTAACGCCCCTGTCCATGCCTACTCGTCCAAGTGTCTGTGGTGAAATGCACCCTGTCACACACAGAGTTTCTCAAAGAAGCGGTGATGTTGTGTGCGACATGCTGGTGGAGCGCAGGCACACCTTTCTTTGAGAAGTAGTGCCGACTTGGCATCTGGTACTGGGGCACTGCGACGGACATAAGGTCTCGAAAATCCTCTGTGTCCACCAGGCGGAAAGGCAGCATTTCTGTAGCCAAGAGCTTGCAGATGGTGAAATTCAACCTCTTAGCTTTCTCATGGCTAGGAGGAAATGGTCTTTTACTTGTCCACATCTGAGGGACCGAGGGCTGGCTATTGTGCTTAGACGGGGTTGATAAGGGTGTCCCCGGCAAACTGCCGGTCTGTGAGGAAGATGCAGGCGGACATGTTAGGTTGCCTTGATCCAAAGGTGGTGCTATCGATGTCGGACAGCGCTCAACACCTGCTGGTGTTACCACCTCCAAAGAAAATGATGACCTGCCAATCACGCTGGCTGTTGCGGGTAAATAGGTGGCAGGTCTGCTCCCCAAAACAGGTGTGACTGCTGTCCCCCCAGTCACAGAGGATGAAGAGGCCGCGAATGCAAAAGATATGGCAGACGGTGGTTGGCCCGGCCGGCTAGGCCGCATTGTAGCACAGTGAGCTTCCCACTGCAACTTATGCTTCATGTCCATGTGCCAGTTCACGCATGAAGTACTCAAACTATGTATTTTTTGGCCTCTACTTAGCTTTTGCTGACAAATGTTACAGATAACACGAGTTGGGTCATCTTTATCGATCTGAAAAAATGCCCAGGCTATGCAAGGCTTAGCACCCATGCGACCTGAAGAGCCACCACGACTTGTGGTGAGAGGCAGAGTTGAGTTTGAGGATACAGTTGTTGACGTGCTTCCAGTACTACGTCCCTGTCCAGGAAGGCGCAACCTGACCTCGTCGTCACTAGCATTCTCCTCCACCTCCTCTGCTGACCTCATCTCTTGGCTGACTGTGGGTTGACAGTAAGTGGGATCTCCAACCTCATCATCATCACCCTGTGCGTTATCACACCCGTCGTCCTCAGAGCCAACCTGTTCCTGCCCTGACAAAAAACTAAAGTTGTCGCTCCAATCAGGTATTTGAGTCTCATCATGGTCTTCCTCATTGTCTCCACCAACAGGAGTTACAGTTTGGGAATGAGGGTCTACATTATGGTCAGAACCTTCAGCGTCTGGTCCTGGATCCGACTCAAAAAGATTCTGGGCATCAGTGCAGATCATTTCCTCGTCGGGATTCACAGAAGCACTGGAGCCGACCTCTGATTCCCAGGCTATAGTATTAGTAAACAGCTCTGCAGACTCAACCATCTGTTCTACCTCATACTCAGACGGGCAGCTGGAGATTTGGGAGCTGTGAGGAAGCAAGTGCGATTGGGGTGACACCTCTGAGGACTGGAGTATTTGTGATGTTGAAGTTGATGTGGAGGAGAGCCCACTTAAAGGAACACTTGATATCCGTTGAAGCAGCTGCTGTTTTTGTGCCTCATCTGGAATTTGTAGCGATTGGCGTGGCCGTAAGAAAGGGATCTTATCACATTGTCCGCTAAAAGAAGTAGACATTTTAGTTTGGCTGGAAGATGGTCTTTCTTCTGCAGATGTTACTGTTGCTTTAACACCTACCCCACGGACACAACCTTTTTTCCCCTTCCCAACACGCCTATTCCCCTTTCCACCAGCAGCAGGCCTTTTTCCACTCATTTTGGTGGTTAACTAATTCACAACTCTGGAGTTGTTTGCACAAAAAAACAATGGATGGGAACCGAGCAGAGCTGAGTGGCCAAACTGTGGTATTAGGCCAAAACTATTGGCTGGGTTAGATGCAGAAAAAAATTATATTCAATTTGCAACCTGATGGAGGTCAGTATAGATGGACTAGTAGAACAAGTCCCACACACTGCTAGAAGGCCAAATATTTTTTCAGAGCTAGATGCAGACAAAAAAATATTTTTAATTTGCAACCTGATGGAGGTCAGTATAGATGGACTAATAGAACAAGTCTCACACACTGCTAGAAAGCCAAATATTTTTTCAGAGCTAGATGCAGACAAAAAATTATTTTTAATTTGCAACCTGATGGAGGTCAGAATAGATGGACTAATAGAACAAGTCCCACACACTGCTAGAAGGCCAAATATTTTTTCAGAGCTAGATGCAGACAAAAAATTATTTTTAATTTGCAACCTGATGGAGGTCAGTATAGATGGACTAATATAACAAGTCCCACACACTGCTAGAAGGCCAAATATTTTATCAGAGCTAGATGCAGATAAAAATTATTTTTAATTTGCAACCTGATGGAGGTCAGTATAGATGGACTAATAGAACAAGTCCCACACACTGCTAGAAGCCCAAATATTTTTTCAGAGCTAGATGCAGATAAAAATTATTTTTAATTTGCAACCTGATGGAGGTCAGTATAGATGGACTAATAGAACAAGTCCCACACACTGCTAGAAGGCCAAATATTTTTTCAGAGCTAGATGCAGACAAATATATATTTTTAATTTGCAACCTGATGGAGGTCAGTATAGATGGACTAATAGACCAAGTCCCACTCACTGCTAGAAGGCCAAATATTTTTTCAGAGCTAGATGCAGACAAAAAAATATTTTTAATTTGCAACCTGATGGAGGTCAGTATAGATGGACTAATAGACCATGTCCCACACACTGCTAGAAGGCCAAATATTTTTTCAGAGCTAGATGCAGACAAAAAAATATTTTCAATTTGCAACCTGATGGAGGTCAGTATAGATGGACTAATAGAACAAGTCCCACACACTGCTAGAAGGCCAAATATTTTTTCAGAGCTAGATGCAGACAAAAAATTATTTTTAATTTGCAACCTGATGGAGGTCAGTATAGATGGACTAATAGAACAAGTCCCACACACTGCTAGAAGGCCAAATATTTTTTCAGAGGTAGATGCAGACAAAAAGTTATTTTGAATTTGCAACCTGATGGAGGTCAGTATAGATGGACTAGTAGAACAAGTCCCACACACTGCTAGAAGAACAAATATTTTTTCAGAGCTAGATGCAGAAAAAAATTATATTCAATTTGCAACCTTATGGAGGTCAGTATAGATGGACTAATAGAATGATGCTATGCCCAAAAGGTTTTACTTCACTAGGTGCAGTAAAAAAATTGGTATTGTATACACAGGTGGTGTATCTTGCAACACAGATAGGCTACTCCACTGACTAACACACTCTGCAATAGGCCAAAAAGGATTAGCTTTGCTAGATTCAGCCAAATGCTGTGAAAAAAACTTGCACAGCACTGGCACAGACCTGCCTGGCAAAAACTGATAGGAACTGATGTAACTTAGTCCTGAAAAGGACTGCAATTACAATTTGTCTTTACTTCCACAACCTATCTATTTAAGAGCACAGACCAGCCTGATAAAAGTTGTAGGAAATGCTGTAACCTAGTCCTTAAAAGGACTGCAATCACAACTATTCCCTACTCCCAAGCTATCTGTAGATTTGTGCGAAAATTGGCTTGAAATTAACAAGGTATTTCGCACACAGCAACAGCGGTGCCGTCTAACACGCAGCTGCAGTAGTGATAAAATGGTGGCGACAGGGAAAATGGCTTGGTCTTATAGGGCAAGGACATGTGACATACACTGCCAATGACACATGCCCTTGCTTGTGTGAAAAAAAGCACTTCGCTCCATGTGTGTACTGCTGATAGGCTGACAGATTGCACCTCCCCACTGTAAATGCGGGAAAGAGAAAAAAAAATGGAGATCTTCATTATTCCTGCAGAGATCCATCCTCTGCTCCTCCCCCCGCCCCGCTGTACACTCAAACTGCTTAATAACATTAATTTTCATCATTACTGAGAAAAAATCCAGTTATGATTTTGGTGCACGAACAGTTATCGAACATAACCTCGAACAGCCGAATTTTTCTCAAATCGTTCGTGTTCGCCGAACGGTTCGATCACCGCCCAAAACAGCTCGAATTTGAGATTGGCGAGCAGTTCGAGTCGAACAACGCTCATCTCTAATTTGGAAATCAAGGTCCCAGATTCTGGAGGAAGAGTAGAGCAGCACACAATCCAAGCTGCTTGAGGCCTAGTGTGAAGTTTCCACAATCAGTGATGGTTTGGGGAGCCATGTTATCTGCTAGCATAGGTCCACTGTATTTTATCAAGACCAAGGTCAGCGCAGCCGTCTACCAAGAAATTTTAGAGCACTTCATGCTTCCCTCTGCCAACAAGCTTTTTGGAGATGGAAATTTCATTCTCCAGCAGGACTTGGCACCTGTCCACACTGCCAAAAGTACCAATACCTGGTTTAAAAACAACAGTATCACTGTGCTTGATTGGCCAGCAAACTCGCCTGACCTTAACCCCATAGAGAATCTATAAGGTATTGTCAAGAGGAAGATGAGAGACACCAGACCCAACAATGCAGACGAGCTGAAGTCTGCTATCCAAGCAACCTGGGCTTCCATTACACCTCAGCAGTGCCAAAGGCTGATCGCCCCCATACCATGCCGCATTGATGCAATAATTGATGCAAGATGAGCCCCCGACCAAGTATTGAGTGCATTTACTGTACATACATTTTAGTAGGCCAAAATTTTGGATTTTAATAACATTTTTCAAGCTGTGTTATAAAGTATTCTAATTTACTGAGATAATGAATTTTGTGTTTTCATTGACTGTAAGCCATAATCATCAACATTAACAGAAATAAACACTTGAAATAGATCACTCTGTTTGTAATGACTCTATATAATTTATTAGTTTCACTTTTTTGTATTGAAGAACTGAAATAAATTACATTTTTGATGATATTCTAATTTATTGACATGCACCTGTAACATGCAATTAAGCACGTCCAATCCACATTAAAAAAAGCACCCATAGAGTGTCCAGGA
Source organism: Phyllobates terribilis (assembly GCF_046119375.1). Classification (NCBI taxonomy): domain Eukaryota; kingdom Metazoa; phylum Chordata; class Amphibia; order Anura; family Dendrobatidae; genus Phyllobates; species Phyllobates terribilis. The sequence continues at coordinate 593,433,495 of NW_027362765.1, read as the reverse complement.
ACCTTCCCACAAACTTTTCTTAGCCATGGCTGCTTCTCGGTAGGGTTGGACAGGCCCACCAGAGAACTGGAGACTCCTCTGGTGGGAGCTGGCTTCTCCTTCAGGAGAGTTCATAGTGCCGAGGTGAGGCTATGATGATGATAGAGGCCATCATTTGCTTAGTTTTCTGTTACTTGGAATGTAAGTGCAAGCATGCAGCCAGACACTCACCCTCAGGCTGCAATACTAAACTGCCTGATTTCTGGGCAGCTGCTTGCACTTGATATGCGGACTTTTAGGCTTGTGGAGACTGAAGCTTTTCACAACCTCATGGCGGCGGCCGGGTGTCCACACTCGGTACCCAGCCGCCACTATTTCTCCCGGTATCGTCTCCGCCTTCCACAAGCACGGATCCCAGAACATTACTGCTGGTACTTTTTTCTGTGCTTCCTGCCAGCCTGGAATATTTAAAGTGAACTAGGGTACGACGCCATGGTATTAGCTGTTATGATCTGCAACATGTACTAAGGAAAGCTGTCCCTACAGTAAGACTAAGCTGAATCCCTACGATGTAGCGGGCTGCCTGTTCCTAGTGGACAGACCCGCCTTAGTCCTCGGCTAGTCTGAACGAAGACCTATAGATTTAAGGGAGGGATACCTAAAAGAACTAAAGACTGGGACAAAAATGGGACACCTCCTAAACAGAAGTTGTTGTAGAACACAAAAAGACAAACTGACAAAAAGTACTAGAGGTCCCAGAGGACCAATCGAACTTGACAGAGAAAAGCACAGAAGCACCAGGCTAGAGAAACAGGAAAACACTGAAGTCCAGCACAGCCAGAAGGGCGGAGCTGGAATATAAAGGCAGATGGTCACGTGACCGCAAACAATAAGATAGAAAAAACAAACAAACGGGAGGCTTCTAACAGTACCCCCTCTTTTATGAGGATCCTCCAGATTCTCCAGGCCCAGGCCTATCCGGAAACCTCCTGTGGAAAGCTTTAACAAGCCTAGGAGCAGAGACATCATCCGTCCTTACCCAGGAGTTGTCTTCGGGACCCAAACCCTTCCAGGAGACAAGATACTGTAATCTCCCTCTATGCCATCTAGAATTCAAGATACGAGAAATTTCATATTCGCCGTCTTCCACCACAGGGGGAACTGTGACAGTGGCGTCCCTATCAGATACGTCAGCCTTTTTCAACAAGGAAACATGAAACACAGGATTAATCTTCCAGGAAGTAGGGACATCCAACCTAACAGCAGATGGGTTAACAACCTGAAACACATTAAATGGGTCCACAAACTTAGGACCCAGTTTTTTAGAGGGAATCCTCAACCGCAGATTCTTCGAGGACTACCAAACCATGTCAACCACAGTAAACAAAACCTCTTTACGTTTCCTGTCAAAATACTTCTTGGACTTCTTGTTAGCCTCCTGAAGGTTACAACGTACATTAGTCCAAACTCTCTCTAAATCACCGGAAAAATTCTCCTCCACTGGCACCGCCGACCCCAATTTGGAGAACGAACCAAAAGACGGATGTCTCCCAGTACAACAAAAAAAAGGAGAGCACCCAGCAGAGGAGGATGTATGATTGTTAAGAGCAAATTCTGCAAGAGGCAGAAACTCAGACCACACTTCTTGATTGTCCACCACAAAACAACGCAAAAACTGTTCAACATCCTGGTTCTTTCTTTCAGTCTGTCCATTAGACTCAGGATGATAACCAGACGAAAATGACAAATGGACTCCCAACCTGTCACAAAAAGCACACCAAAAGCGAGCCACAAACTGGGGTCCTCTATCAGAAACAATATCCGTGGTAACGCCATGGAGCTTGACAATCTCCTTAACAAATGCCTTAGCGAGTGTCTTGGCCCAGGGCAACTTAATGAATGGAATCAAATGACACATCTTGCTAAAACAGTCCATGACCACCCAGATGACAGTAAAACCTTCGGACACAGGAAGATCAATAATAAAATCTATAGTGAGATGTGTCCAATGCACACTAGGAACCTCCAGAGGGCAAAGCAACCCCGCAGCAGGAGTATGTGAATCCTTTGACCTAGCACACACAGTACACTGACGCACCCACTTGATGACTTCCTTCTGCCATCCAGGCCACCAAAAACTGCGACTGATAAGTCTCTTAGTCTCTGAAATTCCTAGATGACCTGCCAACCGAGACTCATGACACTCCACAAACAAATCTCTCCTAAAGGCTCTAGGCACGAACAACCTCCCATGGGGAGTGTTAGATGGAGCATCATCTTGAGCTTTCAGAATCCAATTCTCCAAAACGGAGTCCAAAGCCGCCACCACAACTCCTTTCTGTAAAATGCTCTCCTCCTCCTCGGCACCGACCGTAGGAGAGAAGCTGCGAGATAAAGCATCAGCTTTAACATTCTTAGTACCAGGGATATAGGTAACAGAAAAATGAAACCGAGAAAAAAAAAGTGCCCACCTAGCTTGATGGGCATTCAAGCGCTTGGCAGCATCCAGATAGATCAAATTCTTATGATCTGTGAAAACCTGAATAGGAAATCTAGCGCCTTCCAAAAAATGACGCCAATGTTCAAACGCAAGTTTCATAGCCAGCAACTCCCGATTTCCAACATCATAATTCTGTTCGGTTTCCAAATTTTTTTTCGAAAAGAAGGCACAAGGATGTACTCCACCCTTGTTCTCCTGAGACAAAACTGCTCCGACCCCCACCGATGAAGCATCGACCTCGACCAAAAAAGGCTTGGTCTCATCAGGCTGCATAAGGATAGGGGCAAAACTGAACCTCTCTTTGAGATACTCAAACGCTTCAATGGCCTCAGTAGTCCATTGGGCCGTATTCACACCTTTCCTGGTGAGATCGGTTAGAGGTTTAACAATTACAGAAAAATTCTTAATGAATTTCCTGTAATAATTGGCAAAACCCAAAAATCTCTGTATAGATTTCAAACCAATAGGCCTAGGCCATTCCTGCACAGCCTGAACCTTCACCGGGTCCATCTCAAAGCCCTCGCTGGAGACAATGTAGCCCAAAAAACAAATTTTCTCTACAGCGAACTCACATTTCTCCAGCTTAGCAAAGAGTGATTTATCACTCAATAACTGCAAAACTTCACGTACACTCTGCCATTGGGACTCTAGATCTGGTGAATAAATCAAAATGTCATCCAAATACACAACCACATTCTTACCAATCAAAGGTCTCAGGATGTCATTAATAAGGTTCTGAAAAAATGCAGGTGCATTGGTAAGATCAAAAGGCATCACCAGATTCTCAAAATGACCTACCGGAGTGTTAAAAGCAGTTTTCCATTCATCACCCTCCTTCACACGTAACAAATTGTATGCCTCCCGGAGATTAATTTTGGAGAACAACTTGGCTCCCACTAACTGGTTAAACAAGTCAGGAATTAACGGCAATGGGTAGGAATTGCGCATGGTAATCTTATTAATTTCACGCAAATCCAGACATGGACGTAAACCGCCGCCTTTTTTTTTGACAAAGAAGAATCCAACTGCCACAGGCGACTTTGAAGGTCTAATGTGACCAGCAGCCAGGCTAGTCTCTATGTACTCCTCCAAGGCCTTTCTTTCAGGGATAGTCAGATTAAACAAGCGACTTTTGGGAAGAGTAGCACCCGGAACTAACTCAATGGCGCAATCAAAATCCCTATGAGGAGGTAAAACTTGCGACTCCACGTCCAAAAAAACCCTCCAAAAAGCTTGAATCGGTACCGGTAATTCCCCTTTTTCCACAGCCGCAATGCTACCGTTACATTATCATAGCACTTTGGACTCCAAGACTTAATCACATTAGTAGACCAGTCCAATAAAGTATTGTGCAGTCTTAACCAAGGCAATCCTAGAACAACTGGAAAGGGCAAATTATCCAAAACAACCAAGTCCAAAATTTCTTGGTGAACTCCATAGATAGTCAGGGGAAATGCAGCAGTCTTGTGAGTAGTGTTGAGCCACCCCCGTAGTGTTCGAGTTCGGTTCGGTTCGTCGAACACCCGTGTGTTCGCCGAACTGTTCGTCGAACTGTTCGTCGAACACCTTCGAACACCGTTAAAACCAATGGCAGGCAAACAAAAACACATAGAAACACATAGAAAACACCTTCAAAGGTGTCCAAAAGCTGACAAACTGCTCAGAAGACACAACTAACACATGGAAAAGTGACAAGTACATATAGTCATGCGAAAAGAAAAGAGGTGGAGGAGTAAAAGGAGGGGGAGACACAGATATAGGCATGTCATGCCCTTCTAAAATCCAAAAAGTGAGAAGCCAAGACGGCCAGTCCGCTCCTGCCCGTGCCACCTCCGTGTCGCCGGGTTTGTGCCAGAGCCGCGGTGAACCCTGACGGCCAGCCCCCCTCTCCCAATACTGGTGCCTGTCCGCTGGTGGGTCGAGAGAGCCCCCCTGTGGTGGAGGCAGCTCTAAGCTTTTTAATTTAAATTGTCCCTCTAATTTGAATGAATACACTTTAAATCCATTTACAAGGATCTATTGGAGGGCAAGTCTCATGCCAGCAGCCGCGTAATTCCAGCTCCAGTAGCGTCCACTAAAGCTGCTGCAGTTAAAAAGCTTTTATAAGGATCGAGCTCGGCTGTCCACAGCAAGGCATCCTAGTGCCAGTCCCAGCCCCTATGCCTTGGGGTGCCTCCTGATGCTCTTCACTGAGTATCCCGTGGTCCCGAAGCATTTCCTTTGAAAAAATTAAGTGTCCAAACTACAGGTGGTGTAGCTTGCTTAACAGCCGGGATAATCCGCTGACTAGCAGACACTGCTACTAGGCACAAAGTATTTCCTGGGCTAGATGCAGTTAAAAATTTGTAAGTAGATACTCTCGTTGGATGCTGAGAAAGCATTCCATAGAGTCTCCTGGCACGCCATATATGATTCTCTTAAAAAGCTTGGGGTAGGGGTCTAGGGGACCCTTTTATAGCCAAAATCACGGCCCTGTATCACAATACGTCACCTAGGCTGAAGATAAATGGAACTGTAGCACCGAGGGCTCGGTTGCTACAGACGTATTGCACCTCACCCAGAGGTGTGATATCTCACTCTCAGATAAGGATGGAGTGTGGATCAGGACCCGACACCTGCATGCATTACACCACATTGCCGTGGGGCAGGGCGACCAATATGCCCCTGAGATGGGCACGACAGTCCCTGTCCCTGGCTGGAGTGGGGGGAGGGAACACTGAGGAAGGGGAACCCTGCAGTGCAGGAGCAGGGAGGAAGCAGTTCCTGGGTGCATTGAGAAGGGAGTATAAAAGGTGGGCACCATCTTAGTTCAGTGCAGAGAAGTCTGAGCAGAAGTGGCAGGGAGCAGGGGCTCTGCATGAGCTCTGCTCCGGAGGCGGGCCTAGTAACAGAGGCCCAGGCCTGCAAGAGGGAGAAGGAAGGAAGAGGAGCGGAGAAGGCTCCAGGAACGAGGAATGAAGGGATCCCAGGGGTGCGGACGGGCGAGTCGCCACCGCACGCCCGAATCCACCTGCGTGGAGGGGTCAGGCCAAAGGGGGAGACCGGTCCCCGAACTAGTGGAGGCAGGAAACGACCCTCAGCTAGAAACCGGAGGCTCTGACATTTTATGTGGCGCAGCCCCTTGCTCCACCCGCTAGGAAGGCACCACATAGGGTCAGGGAAACTGGCGCCAAGTTTACCAAGAGGAGGCCCGAGGCAGCCGGACAGAAGTGTTGGTAAGAAAGGCCAGACAAAGGACACACAAAGGGGGTCCTGTGAAGCGCTCCAAAGTTATCTGGGAGTTGTCTGAGCCCCTCACCTGGTGAGCACAGCACGACGTGGGCAGCCGTTACCTGCAGACGTGGTCTGGATAATAAGAACTGTGAGTAAAGGCCCTGAACTGCATCACTGACTCTGTGTCGTTACTGCTGCTGCCCTGCACCATCACCCCCATCCTCCGCATACACTGCCCTGAGGCTATACTCCTCCCGTGGGGAGTTATGCTACGCTCTGCTGCACCCACAACACCAGCCTTAGCGGTCTGCCCTGTAGCGGCGGTTCACTCTGACCGCAATCCACGGGTGGCGTAGTCGGACATTTAAACATCAAAACCACATAAATAGTTCCGCCACTGGTTTGACCGCCCTGAGCCACGGAACCGGATCGCCGCCACGAAGACTACAACCACCAGCATCCACCAAAAAGGGTCCGGCTCCGGGTGTCCCAAGGCCCAGGGGGTGCGTCAGAACATTTTCATCACCTTTCACAATCACCAATGGGACAAGGCAGGGATGTCCTCTGTCCCCTCTCTTATACATCCTAGTGACGGAGCACCTGCTCTCATCAATTCGCCATAACCCCAATATTAGGTGGATTGAGGTGGGAGGCACCAAGTACAAGTGCTCTCTATTTGCTGATGATGTCCTAGTATATATCACTCAATCACATATATCCATCCCTGCTGTTATGGCTGAAATAGATCACTTTGTTACATGGTAAAATTTTAAAATCAATGCAGCGAAGTCTGAGGCCCTCGATGTCTCCCTCCCTAAATCCATATAGGATTCCATCCAGTCCAACTTTCCCTTTGCCTGGCCCTCACAGGGTATCAAATACTTAGGAATTCCTATTCATAGAGACCTCTCCCATCTATGTTATCTTAATTTTGGGCCCTTTATTGAACAATTCCATACAGACCACGGTTGGCAAGTTAGAACTGTAAGATTCACTACGTGAACCACTGGTGTTTTGTGGAAAAGCACATGTACACAGCGTTCCAAATTATTATGCAAAAAGTGTTTAGGAGTGATAAGGGAAGAATTTGTTTGTTTGTCAGTTAAACTCATTGATGGTGATGTGTGTCAGGGCTCTTTATATCACTGTAAGCAATTGCAGACACCTGTGCTAATTAGTTTGGCAGGTGTGTCCAATGAAAGGCAAGACTACTTAAGAAGGCTCTCTCACATTATTAAGCAGCCTACATTTTCTGCCAAAATGGGAAAGAAAAAGGATGTGTCGGCTGCTGAGAAGCAACAAATTGTGGAGTGTTTAGGTCAAGGCATGACTACAATCAACATTGTGCGATGATCAGGATGAAGTGTCTTGGCAATCAAGAAGTATGTAGCTGATTCACAGTACACACGTGTGCGTGCTGATAAGGGCAAATTGAGGACTCTTTCCTACAGGCAATTACGTCAGGTTGAAAGAGCAGCGGCAAAAAAGCCTTGTCATAGCAGCAGACAAGTTTTTGAAGCTGCTTGTGCCTCCAACGTCCCCCGAACAACAAGATGCAGGGTCCTTCAGAGGTTTGCAGCTGTGCATACGCCATCCTGTCGACCTCCTCTATCCACTTCACACAAGCAGAAACGGCTCCAGTGGGCCAAACATTACATGAAGACTGATTTCAAAACTGTTTTGTTCACGGATGAGTGCCGTGCAGCGCTCGATGGTCCAGATGAATGGAGTGGAGGATGGCTGGTTGATGGACACCCCACGCAAACACGGCTACAGCGCCAACAAGGAGGAGGTGGAGTAATGTTTTGGGCTGGAATCATGGGGAGAGAGATTGTCGGCCCCTTTAGGATCCCTGAAGGCGCTAAAGATGAACTCCATAATGTATGTGGATTTTCTCAAACAGCACTTCCTGCCATGGTTCAAGAAGAAGAACCGTGTATTTCACAGCAAGATCATTTTTCTGCATGATAATGCACCATCTCATGCTGCACATAAGACATCTGCATCTCTGGCTGATATGGGCATAAAAGGGGACAAACTTATGGTGTGACCCCCATGCTCCCCTGACCTCTACCCCATTCAGAACCTTTGGAGCATCATTAAAAGGAGTGTCTATGATGGCGGGAGGCAGTTCACATCTAAGCAACAGCTCTGGGAGGGTATTCTGTCCTCATGCAAAACAATTGAAGCAGAAACCATCCAAAACCTGACAAATTCAATGGACGAGAGAGTTCAGAAGCTCCTTTCGAACAAGGGGTCCTATGTGAAAATGTAACATCACCTAGAATAAAGTTTTGAGTTGAAAACTGTTTGATTTCAGTTTCTAACAACCTGCTAATGCTTATAATTTCAAAAATGACCATTTTTTTGGACTTTATTAAAATGAAAAGGTTGATCGAAAAGTTTGGGGGATCTAAGAGTGTGGCAACCCAGTAGTCATGATTACTTCGAATTCTGACAATATGAGGGTCTTGCTGCAGGTAGTGCAGCAAGAAGGCACTTATGTGTCTTGCGCATCTCGGAGCCCCAAAATTATTTTCCGGGCTAGATGCAGCTAAAAATTATTTTTAATTATAAATCTGGTGAAGCTTATTATAGATGGCCTAATAGGATCAGTGCTGCACACTGCTACAAAGCCCAAATTATTTTCCAGTCAAGATACAGATAAACATGATTAGTAATTTGAAAGCTTAAAACGGTTGGTAGGGTGATTTTAACCAATCATCAAGCTTTTACTCTCCCCAGGATGACACAGGGGTAGAAAAGTCGTTTCGGATCCATGATTTGTTCATCTTTATGAACGTGAGTCTGTCTACATTATCAGTGGAGAGCCGCATGCGCTTATCTGTCAGCACACCACCAGCAGCGCTGAACACACGTTCAGACAGAACGCTGGCTGCGGGGCATGACAAGATCTCCAAGGCGTAAGTGGCTAGCTCCGGCCATTTATCCAGATTGGAAGCCCAAAAAGAGCAAGGGTCCAGTGACACAGTCGTGGCTTCAATGTTTACTTGGAGATACTCCTGTACCATCGTCTCTAGGCGTTGACTATGTGTCAGACTTCTTGTCTCCTGTGGCCTTGCAAAGGATGGGCTAAAAAAGTGGTGAAATGATTCCGCAAAATTGATGTTACCAGCAGATACTGTGGTTCTGTTACGGTTTGAGTGCTGAACACTTGACGGTCCCACGGTTGGCAAGTTGGAACTGTGAGATTCACTACGTGCACCACTGGTATTTTGTGGAAAAGCACATGTAAGATTCTGCAACAGTCTCTGCTGATACTCCTGCATGCGTGCATCCCTTTCTATGGCAGGAATAATTTCTGCAAATTTACTTTTGTACCGGGGATCTAACAGTGTGGCAACCCAGTAGTCAGGATTATTTCTAATTCTCACAATTCGAGGGTCATGTTGCAGGTAGTGCAGCAAGAAGGCACTCATGTGTGTTGCGCATCCAGGAGCACCAAGTCCCTGTTGTGTTGGTGGCGAGGTAACAATCATGCTTCCTTCCTCTGTCCTCTCCCCCCAACCTCGCACAACAGAAATGTGATCAAGGTCTCCCTCATCTGATGAGTCTTCCATCAGTTCGTCCTCCACTTCTTCCTGGGCTCCTGCACCTTCCTCACTAGTTTGGCTGCTACCATGCGCCCTGGTAAAATCATCTCCCCCACCCTCACATGCCTGCCGCCTTGGTGCTGCCGACCGTCTGGACCTTGCAGATGTTAGCCCTTCCGCATACAACTCCTCCTCCTCTACTTCCTCCACCTCCTCTTGTGCCACCACCTGACTCCGAATTCTGTTTAACATGTGCTCCAGCATGTAAATCACCGGAATAGTCATGCTGATAATGGCATCGTCAGCACTAAACATCTTCGTCGCCATTTCAAAACTGTGCAGAAGGGTGCATAGGTCCCTGATCTGAGACCACTCCTCCAGCGTGATTTGCCCCACCTCTGAATCTCGTTGGCCCAGGCTATACGTCAGAACGTATTGCACCAGGGCTTGTCGGTGCTGCCACAGTCGCTGCAACATGTGCAGAGTTGAATTCCACCGGGTAGGCACATCGCATTTTAGCCGGTGAAGTGGCAGGCCCAACGACTTCTGTAGAGATGTAAGTCGCTGAGCTGCGGGATGCGAACGGCGGAAGTGAGCACACAGCGACCGTGCCCTCTGCAGAAGGCCATCTAGTCTGGGATAGTGGGCTAAAAATTGCTGGACAACCAGGTTCAACACGTGAGCCATACAAGGCACGTGTGTGACATTGCCCCGGCGAAGGGCCGCACCCAGGTTTGCAGCATTGTCGCACACGGCGTTCCCTGGTTTCAGGTCCAGTGGAGACAACCATTCATGAAATTGGTTCTCCAGAGCTGACCACAACTCCTCAGCTGTGTGACTCACATTTCCCAGACATTTCAATGTAAAAACCGCCTGATGACGTTGAGCCCTACTGCCAGCATAGTAAGGAGGTGTGCAGGATCCCTTCTGCGCAGTTAGAAAGCTTGTGGCATGACCAGACAGGCTTTGGGTGCAGGTGGAAGACCGAGAGGAGGTTGAGGAGGCAGAAGCAGTGGAGGAACTTTGACATAAAGAGGATTGACGCACAACTCGTGGGGACGGCAAGACTTGGACAGCAGCCCCTTGTCCTGCTGTCACCATAGTTACCCAGTGCCCAGTCAGCGACATGTAACGCCCCTGTCCATGCCTACTCATCCAAGTGTCTGTGGTGAAATGCACCCTGTCACACACAGAGTTTCTCAAAGAAGCGGTGATGTTGTGTGCGACATGCTGGTGGAGTGCAGGCACACCTTTCTTTGAGAAGTAGTGCCGACTGGGCATCTGGTACTGGGGCACTGCGACGGACATAAGGTCTCGAAAATCCTCTGTGTCCACCAGGCGGAAAGGCAGCATTTCTGTAGCCAAGAGCTTGCAGATGGTGAAATTCAACCTCTTAGCTTTCTCATGGCTAGGAGGAAATGGTCTTTTACTTGTCCACATCTGAGGGACCGAGGTCTGCGCCCCAAAACAGGTGTGACTGCTGTCCCCCCAGTCACAGAGGATGAAGAGGCCGCGGATGCACAAGATATGGCAGACGGCGGTTGGCCCGGCCGGCTAGGCCGCATTATAGCACACTGAGCTTCCCACTGCAACTTATGCTTCATGTCCATGTGCCGGTTCATGCATGAAGTACTCAAACTATGTATTTTTTGGCCTCTACTTAGCTTTTGCTGACAAATGTTACAGATAACACGAGTTGGGTCATCTTTATCGATCTGAAAAAATGCCCAGGCTATGCAAGGCTTAGCACCCATGCGACCTGAAGAGCCACCACGACTTGTGGTGAGAGGCAGAGTTGTGTTTGAGGATGCAGTTGTTGACGTGCTTCCAGTACTACGTCTCTGTCCAGGAAGGCGCAACCTGACCTCGTCGTCACTAGCATCTTCCTCCACCTCCTCTGCTGACCTCATCTCTTGGCTGACTGTGGGTTGACAGTAAGTGGGATCTCCGACCTCATCATCATCACCCTGTGCGTTATCACACCCGTCGTCCTCAGAGCCAACCTGTTCCTGCCCTGACAAAAAACTAAAGTTGTCGCTCCAATCAGGTATTTGAGTCTTATCATCGTCTTCCTCATTGTCTCCACCAACAGGAGTTACAGTTTGGGAATGAGGGTCTACATTATGGTCAGAACCTTCTGCGTCTGGTCCTGGATCCGACTCATAAAGATTCTGGGCATCAGTGCAGATCATTTCCTCGTCTGGAATCACAGAAGCGCTGGAGTCGACCTCTGATTCCCAGGCTATAGTATGAGTAAACAGCTCTGCAGACTCAACCATCTGTTCTACCTCATACTCAGACGGGCAGCTGGAGATTTGGGAGCTGTGAGGAAGCAAGTGCGATTTGGGTGACACCTTTGAGGACTGGAGTATTTGTGATGTTGAAGTTGATGTGGAGGAGAGCCCACTTAAAGGAGCACTTGATATCCGTTGAAGCACCTGCTGTTTTTGTGCCTCATCTGGAATTTGTAGCGATTGGCGTGGCCGTAAGAAAGGGATCTTATCACATTGTCCGCTAAAAGAAGTAGACATTTTAGTTTGGCTGGAAGATGGTCTTTCTTCTGCACCTACCCCACGGACACAACCTTTTTTCCCCTTCCCAACACGCCTATTCCCCTTTCCACCAGCAGCAGGCCTTTTTCCACTCATTTTGGTGGTTAACTAATTCACAACTCTGGAGTTGTTTGCACAAAAAAACAATGGATGGTAACCGAGCAGAGCTGAGTGGCCAAACTGTGGTATTAGGCCAAAACTATTGGCTGGGTTAGATGCAGAATAAAATAATTTTTAATTTGCAACCTGATGGAGGTCAGTATAGATGGACTAATAGACCAAGTCCCACACACCGCTAGAAGCCCAAATATTTTTTCAGAGCTAGATGCAGAAAATTTTTTTATTCAATTTGCAACCTGATGGAGGTCAGTATAGATGGACTAATAGACCAAGTCCCACACACTGCTAGAAGCCCAAATATTTTTTCAGAGCTAGATGCAGAAAAAAATTATTTTTAATTTGCAACCTGATGGAGGTCAGTATAGATGGACTAATAGACCAAGTCCCACACACCGCTAGAAGCCCAAATATTTTTTCAGAGCTAGATGCAGAAAAAAATTATATTCAATTTGCAACCTGCTGGAGGTCAGTATAGAAGGACTAATAGAACAAGTCCCACACACTGCTAGAAGCCCAAATATTTTTTCAGAGCTAAATGAAGAAAAAAATTATTTTTAATTTGCAACCTGATGGAGGTCAGTATAGATGGACTAATAGACCAAGTCCCACACACTGCTAGAAGCCCAAATATTTTTTCAGAGCTAGATGCAGAAAAAAATTATTTTTAATTTGCAACCTGATGGAGGTCAGTATAGATGGACTAATAGACCAAGTCCCACACACCGCTAGAAGCCCAAATATTTTTTCAGAGCTAGATGCAGAAAATTTTTTTATTCAATTTGCAACCTGATGGAGGTCAGTATAGATGGACTAATAGACCAAGTCCCACACACTGCTAGAAGCCCAAATATTTTTTCAGAGCTAGATGCAGAAAAAAATTATTTTTAATTTGCAACCTGATGGAGGTCAGTATAGATGGACTAATAGACCAAGTCCCACACACTGCTAGAAGCCCAAATATTTTTTCAGAGCTAGATGCAGAAAAAAATTATTTTTAATTTGCAACCTGATGGAGGTCAGTATAGATGGACTAATAGAACAAGTCCCACACGCTGCTAGAAGCCCAAATATTTTTTCAGAGATAAATGAAGAAAAAAATTATTTTTAATTTGCAACCTGATGGAGGTCAGTATAGATGGACTAATAGACCAAGTCCCACACACTGCTAGAAGCCCAAATATTTTTTCAGAGCTAGATGCAGAAAAAAATTATTTTTAATTTGCAACCTGATGGAGGTCAGTATAGATGGACTAATAGAATGATGCTATGCCCAAAAGATTTTACTTCACTAGGTGCAGTAAAAAAATTGGTATTCTATACACAGGTGGTATATCTTGCAACACAGATAGGCTACTCCACTGACTAACACACTCTGCAATAGGCCAAAAAGGATTAGCTTTGCTAGATTCAGCCAAATGCTGTGAAAAAAACTTGCACAGCACTGGCACAGACCTGCCTGGCAAAAACTGATAGGAACTGATGTAACCTAGTCCTGAAAAGGACTCCAATTACAATTAGTCTTTACTCCCACAATCTATCTATTTAAGAGCACAGACCTGCTTGATAAAAGTCGTAGGAAATGCTGTAACCTAGTCCTTAAAAGGACTGCAATCACAACTATTCCCTACTCCCAAGCTATCTGTATATTTGTGCGAAAATTGGCTTGAAATTAACAAGGTATAGCGCACACAGCAACAGCGGTGCCGTCTAACACGCAGCTGCAGCAGTGAGAAAATGGTGGCGACGGGGAAAATGGCTTGGTCTTATAGGGCAAGGACATGTGACATACACTGCCAATCACACATGCCCTTGCTTGTGTGAAAAAAAGCACTTCGCTCCGTGTGTGCGCTGCTGATAGGCTGACAGATTGCACCTCCCCACTGCAAATGCGGGAAAGAGAAAAAAAAATGGAGATCTTCATTGTTCCTGCAGAGATCCATCCCCTGCCCCTCCCCCCGCCCCGCTGTACACTCAAACTGCGTATTAACATTAATTTTCATCATTACTGAGAAAAAATCCAGTTATGATTTTGGTGCACGAACAGTTATCGAACATAACCTCGAACAGCCGAATTTTTCTCAAATTGTTCGTGTTCGCCGACCGGCTCGAACACCGCCCAAAACAGCTCGAATTTGAGATTGGCGAACAGTTCGAGTAGAACAACGCTCATCTCTACTTGTGAGTAATACATTTCAAAGGATTGTTATCAATTGCAACCACAGAAATAGGTGATGACAAAGGTTTGGATTTCAATTTAAGGTTTTCCAAAAACTCTTTATCAATCACATTAAGTGTTTAACCACAATCCACAAATACCTGAAATTCAATCGAATCTCCCTGCAGAGTAGTACTCCCAGAAAGAAACACTCCTGCAGAGCGTAAACAGGCTATACGGGCGTAACTGATCTTTTTTTTTTCTTTACTTAAACTACGCTCACAACACTTAATCAAATGGTCAGCTTTACCACAATAAAGACACAATCCCTCGGCGAATCTCCGGTCTCTTTCCTGAGAGCGGAGTGACATCCCCCCAACCTCCATCGGTTCCCCGCCATCAGAGCAGATTTTCTGGGGACTAGGACCTGACATTGCAGGAGTCTTTACCTCAGTTTCCCGTCTATATGAACAGCTAACTGCATAGCTTCCTGCAGAGTCTCAGGTGCAGGGAATTCAATTAGCAAATCCTTAACCCTTTCACTCAGACCAGCAAGAAATAAACATCTTAGCGCCGGTCATTCCATTTAACTTCTGAAGCCCATCTCCTGAAGTGTCTGGAAGAATTTTCAACATCATCTGGCCCCTGATTCAAACGTCTAAGTTCTGATTCAGCAGTTGAGATTTGATCAGGATCGTCATATAATAGCCCCATAGCAGAAAAAAATTCTTCAACAGACCTTAAACACGGATCATTAGGCTGGAGAGAAAAGGCCCACACCTGTGGTTTATTGCGCAAAAGTGACATAATAAAACCAATGCGCTGTGATTCAATCCCAGAGGATCTTGGTCTCAAACGAAAATATAACAAGCAAGCATTTTTAAAGGAAAAAAAATCTTGCTGTTTACCATAAAAAAGATCAGGCAGTCCTACCTTGGGTTCCACAAAATGCACTCCAGGACAGATACTCACATGTTGCTGAAGCTCGGCCACCTCCAAAGACTATCCCTGGAGGCATTTAGCCAAATCCTGGATGGAAACCATACTGATCCCCGAATTTCTTTCCTTTTTGTTTTTTGGGCTGGACTTACTGTTATGATCTGCAACATGTACTAAGGAAAGATAGGGGAAAGCTGTCCCTACAGTAAGACTAAGCTGAATCCCTACGATGTAGCGGGCTGCCTGTTCCTAGTGAACAGACCCGCCTTAGTCCTCGGCTAGTCTGAACGAAAACCTATAGATTTAAGGGAGGAATACCTAAAAGAACTAAGGACTGGGACAAAAATGGGACACCTCCTAAACAGAAGTTGTTGCAGAACACAAAAAGACAAACTGACAAAAAGTACTAGAGGTCCCAGAGGACCAAGCGAACTTGACAGAGAAAAGCACAGAAGCACCAGGCTAGAGAAACAGTAAAACACTGAAGTCCAGCACAGCCAGAAAGGCGGAACTGGAAAATAAAGGCAGATGGTCACGAGACCACAAACAACAAGATAGAAAAAACAAACAGGAGGGTTCTAACATTAGCACTGCCCCCAGTACTAGTAGTGAAGCCATCCTCAATTTCCTTCTCAGGAATTCTATTTGGTTGACAGAGTGGCTGTACAAATACTTTTGTTTCTCACAAAGGAGCTGAAGATAGAGTGGCAGTAGGTATAAGTTTCTCCAGCCTGTTAGATATCAGAGAGTGAACGACAGCACATTGGCTCAGGGCGTTAGCACTGAAGCCTTGCAGCCCTGGGATCCTGGGTTCAAATTACAGGAAGGACAACATCTGCAAGGATTTTGTATGTTTTCCTCATGCTTGTGTGGGTTTCCCCCTCAGTAAAAAAAGCAGCCATAGAGTGTCCAGGAACCTTGGCACAGACTTTTATTAGCCAGGGCTGCTTTTCGGCAGGGTTGGACGGGCCCACCAGAGAATCATCCAATGGGCCCTGGCTCCTCCATCAGGAAAGTTCATAGCGCAAACCTTGCAGCTGCTATGGGGCTCTTTAGCAGGGGAGAAAGGTGGTCCCTCAGAATCAAATCCTCTGGTGGGCCCAAAGTTCTTCAGTCTGACACAGCTTCTCAGTTAGACTTATATTTCACCACAGCCATATTCTTTAGCTCGCTGAAGGGACTTGCATAGAGGGAAACCATATCTACTCCAGCTGTCATTTCTCTGTCGCCAGGTTCTGACCATTGTCACACACGACCATGCCTGGCTGTATGTCCAAAGCCACAGATCAGGCTCCTGTGTTACAGCTTTCAACAACACTGCAGCGGTGGATGGTTTATCACCTAAGCATTAAGCATGTTATCTTCAGCACAGCCTGTTGCCGCTTGACCAAGGCAGTGCTGCAATGCTTTCAGCTTGTGACTGATGTGGTCATTTCGGAGATGGAGGCTGAACTGGAGGAGGAGGTGCAGGAGGTGAACAATGTGTTTTTATTTATTTATTTTTTTTTTTGTTTTACGTTATTTTTTAAGACAAATGCATTCACCGGGAAATGTTATTTTAACATTTTACAACCTTATCTGGCCATGTGGTATGTTACACATCATCAGACACATCCTGTTTCATTTATGATGGAGGGATTCTGAAAGTTACAAAGCCTATTTTTATAGGGTCATCAGGCAGCCCTTACTATTCTTAAAGGGCCAGAAGTTGGTCCTCGCAATTGTTAGACAGCCATCAGCTGGCTATGCTTTGTTGTTCCCATTATTAACGAGTGGGTCTCCTATACTGTTATTGCGTATGCAGTGACTGCAAGGGCTGCCAAAAATTTGGACGCAACCCAATACCCCTTTGAAGAGACATAGAGGAGGGTCTCAGTAAAAAAAATTGTTCCCATTATAAAGGAGCGAGTCTACTATAGTGGCAATGCCCTTACTGAGACTGCAAGGACTGCCAAAATTTGGGAAAAACCCCACTAACAATTTAAAGACACATAGAGCAGGGCCACAGTAATGACATATTCCCATTAGAAAGGAGAGGATTTCTGATACTGTTTGCCTATGCAGTGACTGCAATGGCTGTCAAAAATTTTGAGGAACTCCAATGCCCCTTGCAAGAGACGTAGAGGTCAGAGAGCCCCTAAAAACAATGTTCAAATTATAAGGAAGTGGGTCCCCATAGTGTTTGCCTATGCAGTGAAGCAACAGCTGCCAAAAATTTGAAGGAACTCCAATGTCCTTTGCAAGAGATGTAGATATGTTGATATAGTACATATGGTGGTGATATGGTCGTAGAGGATGAGGATGCAGAGAAGGAGGAGGACAAGAGCAAATAGACAAAATCAGGAACCGTATACCCATGTCTGGGTGTGAAGACAGAGGTGCATGGGAAGAGTTAGACCTTCCCAAAAAAAGACACTGTATTTGAGTTTATGTTTCGCTGCTATCATTCGCTGGTGTTGAGAAGTCTGGCCCAATCCAGCCCTTGTTCATTTTTATGAGTCAGCCTGTCAGCGTTTTCAGTTGACAGGCGGATGTGCTTATCAGTTATAATTCCACCAGCGGCACTAAAAACCCGCTCTGATAAAACGCTAGCTGCAGGGCAGGCCAGGACCTCCAATGCGTAGAGAGCCAGTTCATTCCACGTGTCCAGCTTGGATACCCAATAATTATAAGGCACAGAGGAATCACGGAGGATGTTGGTACAGTCGGCAAGTTACTCCCTCAGCATCTTCCCAAACTTTGCACTCCTTGTGAGAGTGCGCCGTGCCTCAGGGCCTGTGCAATGGGAGGGGCTGAGAAAACTCTCCCAGAACTTTGACAGTGTTCCCCTGCCTCTGCTGGATTGGAGTTGTGTCTCTCTCGCCTGTACTTCTTGGTTGTCCAACGAACTGTGACCTCTGCCACCAGCGTTTTCAGATGGGAATTTTTTTAGTTGTTCCACAACAAGGGCCTTCTGGTACTGCCCCATTTTTGTAGACCAGTCTGCCTCAGGAATAGAGATGAGCGTTGTTCTACTCGAACTGTTCGCCAATCTCAAATTCGAGCTGTTTTGGGCGGTGTTCGAGCCGTTCGGCGAACACGAACAATTTGAGAAAAATTCGGCTCTTCGAGGTTATGTTCGATAACTGTTTGTGCACCAAAATCATAACTGGATTTTTTCTCAGTAATGATGAAAATTAATGTTAATACGCAGTTTGAGTGTACAGCGGGGTGGGGGGAGGGGCAGGGTATGGATCTCTGCAGGAACAATGAAGATCTCCATTTTTTTTTCTCTTTCCCGCATTTGCAGTGGGGAGGTGCAATCTGTCAGCCTATCAGCAGCGCACACATGGAGCGAAGTGCTTTTTTTCACACAAGCAAGGGCATGTGTCATTGGCAGTGTATGTCACATGTCCTTGCCCTATAAGACCAAGCCATTTTCCCCGTCGCCACCATTTTCTCACTGCTGCAGTGTCACGCTGTCTCTGTATACTGGAGGTAGGGGGCCTAAGCTGACCCTAAGCTGGGGCCCTGACTAATCCCTCAACCTGGAGGTACTGTTAAAGGTACAGAGGTCCAGGCCGCCAGTGTAACCCCTACCTCCTGAAGATCCCTGCACCTCAGTAATCTAGTCCTGAGAAGGACCCCGATCACAACCAAAGGGAACAAGAAATAATATGCCCAAACACAGTATTTAGACGAACGAGACAGTACAAGGGAAAAACCAAAACCACCTTGCATACAAACAACTTCTCAACTACAACAGAGGGAAAACCAACGGGAAAGGAGATAAATGATAAAGCGAGGAAAGGGAAAAAACACTTCCAAATACACTTATCTCAGCAACTCCAAACACCACGATCCGCTCTGTCAGTCTGAATGAAATGCTTTCACCGACACCTCCCAAACAGACCAGCAGGTATATGAAGGAGTCTCACTACAGAAGTATTGATTGCAGCTGGGCGAGGCTGGACCTCATCTAGCCCAGAGAGAGAGAGAGAGAATTGACTCCCTCACTGCCGAGAAACACAAAGCACCAACAAGTCAGCTGCGAGAAGTCAGGCTGTGTACTCGTGACGATCTTCGTGGCAACACACCCGTGACAGTACCCCCCCTTCTACGAGGGGCCTCCGGACCCTCAGGGCCAGGTTTATCCGGGTGAGTCGTATGGAAGGCCCGAACTAATCGGTCTGCGTTAATATCCGACGCAGGAACCCACATCCTCTCCTCAGGACCATACCCCTTCCAATGAACCAGGTACTGAAGGGACCGGCGATTAAAGCGTGAATCAATGACCCTCGATACCTGGAACTCCAAGTTACCATTGACAACCACTGGAGGGGGAGGTAAAAGTGACGGTACCACCGGCGCCACATACCTCTTAAGCAATGATCTGTGAAACACGTTGTGAATTTTAAACGTAGGGTGGAGGTCAAGACGGAATGCCACCGGATTAATAATAGAACTGATTCTGTACGGCCCGATGAACCTGGGACCCAGTTTCCAGGAGGGAACCTTAAGTTTTATATTCCTGGTAGACAACCATACCCGATCGTTCACACTTAGGTCCGGACCAGACACTCTCCTCCTATCAGCCATACGTTTGTATCGGTTCCCCATAGTATTCAGATTCTTCAGCACCCCTCTCCATACTGAAGCGAGTGATGAGGAAAATCGTTCCTCCTCAGGAACCCCCGAAGAGCCCCCCCCACTGAAAGTACAAAACTGGGGGTGAAAACCATATGCCCCAAAAAACGGGGACTTACCAGTGGACTCGCTCCGCCTATTATTAAGAGCAAACTCTGCCAGAGGTAAGAAAGAAGCCCAGTCCTCCTGGTTCTCTGACACAAAACACCGGAGATATGTCTCCAAGCTCTGGTTCATACGTTCCGTCTGACCATTGGTCTGAGGATGAAAAGCCGATGAGAATGACAACTGCATCCCCCGCCGAGCACAAAACGCCTTCCAGAACTTAGACACAAACTGAGACCCCCGATCAGACACCACCTCGGAGGGTACCCCGTGAAGCCTCACAATCTCCCCAATGAACACCTGCGCAAGAGTTTTAGCATTAGGGAGAGCCGGAAGAGCGATAAAATGTGCCATCTTGCTGAACCTGTCCACTACAACGAGTATGACCGTTTTACCCGAAGACGGAGGGAGGTCTGTAATAAAGTCCATAGACAGATGAGTCCAAGGACGCTCCGGGATCTTCAAAGGTAAGAGGGCCCCAGACGGACGGGTATGTGAGGTCTTAGAGCGCGCACAAACACCACAGGACGCGACAAAAGTTACCACCTCCTTATGTAAATTAGGCCACCAAAACCGACGCGAGAGGAGATCCACAGTAGCTTTACTCCCCGGGTGTCCTGCAAAAACTGAGTTATGGTGTGCCTCGATCACCTTTTGTCGCAACTGATCTGGAACAAACAGTCTACCCGGAGGTCCAACAGGGGCGTCCCCCTGAGCCTCCAATACCTCCTCCTCCAGCTCAGAGCATACTGCCGAAACCACCACCCCCTCCTGAAGGATAGGAATCGGGTCGTCCGTATTCCCGGCCCCCGGGAAACTACGAGATAAGGCATCCGCCTTTACATTTTTTGACCCAGGACGATATGTAACGACAAAATTAAACCTGGTAAAAAACAATGACCACCTAGCTTGTCTGGGATTCAGACGTTTCGCGGACTCCAGATATAGCAGGTTCTTGTGATCGGTGATGACGGTGACCGGATGAACAGCCCCCTCCAGAAAATGGCGCCACTCCTCAAAAGCTAACTTAATGGCCAAGAGTTCCCTATTGCCGACATCGTAATTCCTCTCAGCGGACGACAATTTTTTAGAGAAAAAGGCGCACGGATGCCACTTACCAGGGGACGAACCCTGTGACAATACTGCTCCCACCCCTACCTCGGAAGCGTCTACCTCTACAATGAATGGCTGAGACGCATCAGGTTGAATGAGTATGGGCGCCGAGGCAAAACATTTTTTCAAAGAGGAGAATGCTTGACAAGCCTTGTCAGACCACCTAGAAAAATCCGTCCCCTTTTTAGTCATGTCAGTGAGAGGCTTAACCATGGACGAGAAATTACGAATGAACTTCCGGTAATAATTAGCAAACCCCAGGAAACGTTGTAGTGCCTTAAGATTCTCTGGCCGATCCCACTCAAGAACTGTCCGCACTTTCCCAGGGTCCATACGAAAACCGGACGCTGAAACCAGGAAGCCTAAAAACTGGAGTTCCTGTACGGCGAACACACACTTTTCCCACTTGGCATACAGTTTATTATCCCGCAAGATCTGTAACACCTGCCTAACGTGCTCCTGATGAGACACCAGATCCGGCGAGTAAATTAGGATATCATCCAGATATATGACAACAAACTGTCCCACCAAGCGGCGAAAAATGTCATTAACAAAGTGTTGGAACACCGCCGGGGCATTAGTCAGACCGAATGGCATGACAAGGTTCTCATAATGCCCCTCCGGAGTGTTAAACGCCGTCTTCCACTCATCCCCCTCCTTCATCCTAATCAGATTGTACGCCCCCCTGAGATCCAACTTAGAAAACCATTTGGCGCCCACGATCTGATTAAAGAGATCGGGAATAAGTGGGAGCGGATACGGATCTCGGACCGTAATCCGATTAAGTTCACGGAAATCCAGGCAAGGGCGTAGGCCTCCATCTTTCTTCTTAACAAAGAAGAACCCCGCAGCCACCGGTGAAGATGAAGGTCTAATATGCCCCTTAGCCAGACTTTCTGAGATATAATCCTTCATGGCCTGCCTCTCAGGACCAGAAAGGTTATACAACCTAGCTTTAGGTAACTTGGCCTCAGGGAGCAGTTTTACAGAACAGTCATACACGCGATGAGGAGGTAGTTCCTGACACCCTTTCTCCGAGAATACATCCTCAAAGTCCGCCAGAAATGGAGGTAAGACCCAAGGAGTAACCGCACCAATGACAGTGTTCATGCAGTTTTTATTACAGAATTTACTCCATTGGCTTATCTCCCTGGTTTGCCAATTAATAACCGGGTTATGCTTAGCTAACCAAGGAAGGCCCAACACAATAGGAGTGGGAAGACCCTCCAACACGTAGCAAGACAACAGTTCTTTATGTATTGCCCCCACTTGAAGTTTTACGTCATGCACAACTTGCAAAAAACTTCCCTGCCCGAGAGGCCTGGCATCGATCGAGAATATAGGGATGGGTTTAGCCAACTCACTCAACCGAATACCTTGAACCCGGGCAAACCGAGCATCAACCAGATTAGCCCCGGCCCCACTATCCAGAAGAACAGATATCCTCTCAGTTCTCGTACCCACCACCACCTCCGCCGGTACGAGAAACTGAGACGAACCTAGGGACGAAATACCTACTCCCAGATTGCCGTCCACCACACAACCTGGGATCAACAGTTTTCCGACGACTCTTCACTCTGCAAGGGACGGGATGGACACCCCCCAATAAAATGTCCCTTTCTCCCGCAGAAGAAACACCTTCCTGCCTTATGGCGCACCACCGGTCCCCTCCCCCGAAATGATGTCCCTCCTAATTGCATAGGCTCCTCAGGACTGACCAGGGGAACCACCATATGAGGGGACCTTGTAGGAGGTGGAGTCATCACAGGGGGTAGAGTTATCCCGCACCTCTCCCGAAGCCGTCTGTCCACGCGAATAGCGAGGGCCATAGCGGCTTCCAGAGACACGGGAGAGTCATACTGTGCCAACACATCCTGTAATTTGTCGGATAAACCATGACAAAACTGGCTCCTAAGAGCCGGGTCATTCCACTGGGTGTCCGTGGCCCACCTACGGAACTCCGAACAGAATTCCTCCGCCGGACGATCTCCCTGCTGGATCCTACGTAACTTAGACTCAGCAAGGGAGATCCGATCTGGGTCATCATATACGAGTCCCAGGGCAGCGAAAAACCTATCCACTGACTGGAGAGCCGGGGAGCCCGGGGGAAGAGAGAACGCCCAAGATTGTGGGTCCCCTTGTAGGAGCGAGATGACAATTCCCACCCTTTGTTCTTCACTCCCCGATGACCGAGGCCGCAGCCGAAAGTACAATTTACATGCCTCCCGGAAAACAAAAAACTTGTCCCGCCCCCCAGTGAACCTATCAGGGAGAGCTACTTTAGGTTCTGGTCCAGCTTGCTCCTGAGGATGCCAAACCTTGGACCTAACGTCCACCAGCTCCATGGACAAACTCTGCAATTGCCGAGCTAGACCGGCTACTGGATCCATAGTAGCTGGAGAAAAACTAAGTGGGTCGGTGAAAATGTCACGCTGTCTCTGTATACTGGAGGTAGGGGGCCTAAGCTGACCCTAAGCTGGGGCCCTGACTAATCCCTCAACCTGGAGGTACTGTTAAAGGTACAGAGGTCCAGGCCGCCAGCGTAACCCCTACCTCCTGAAGATCCCTGCACCTCAGTAATCTAGTCCTGAGAAGGACCCCGATCACAACCAAAGGGAACAAGAAATAATATGCCCAAACACAGTATTTAGATGAACGAGACAGTACAAGGGAAAAACCAAAACCACCTTGCATACAAACAACTTCTCAACTACAACAGAGGGAAAACCAACGGGAAAGGAGATAAATGATAAAGCGAGGAAAGGGAAAAAACACTTCCAAATACACTTATCTCAGCAACTCCAAACACCACGATCCGCTCTGTCAGTCTGAATGAAATGCTTTCACCGACACCTCCCAAACAGACCAGCAGGTATATGAAGGAGTCTCACTACAGAAGTATTAATTGCAGCTGGGCGAGGCTGGACCTCATCTAGCCCAGAGAGAGAGAGAGAGAATTAACTCCCTCACTGCCGAGAAACACAAAGCACCAACAAGTCAGCTGCGAGAAGTCAGGCTGTGTACTCGTGACGATCTTCGTGGCAACACAACCGTGACATGCAGCTGCGTGTTAGACGGCACCGCTGTTGCTGTGTGCGCTATACCTTGTTAATTTCAAGCCAATTTTCGCACAAATATACAGATAGCTTGGGAGTAGGGAATAGTTGTGATTGCAGTCCTTTTAAGGACTAGGTTACAGCATTTCCTACGACTTTTATCAGGGAGGTCTGTGCTCTTAAATAGATAGGTTGTGGGAGTAAAGACTAAGTGTAATTGGAGTCCTTTTCAGGACTAGGTTACATGAGTTCCTATCAGTTTTTGCCAGGCAGGTCTGTGCCAGTGCTGTGCAAGTTTTTTTCACAGCATTTGGCTGAATCTAGCAAAGCTAATCCTTTTTGGCCTATTGCAGAGTGTGTTAGTCAGTGGAGTAGCCTATCTGTGTTGCAAGATATAACACCTGTGTATAGAATACCAATTTTTTTACTGCACCAAGTGAAGTAAAATCTTTTGGGCATAGCATCATTCTATTAGTCCATCTATACTGACCTCCATCAGGTTGCAAACTGAATATAATTTTTTTCTGCATCTAGCTCTGAAAAAATATTTGGGCTTCTAGCGGTGTGTGGGACTTGGTCTATTAGTCCATCTATACTGACCTCCATCAGGTTGCAAATTAAAAATAATTTTTTTCTGCATCTAGCTCTGAAAAAATATTTGGGCTTCTAGCGGTGTGTGGGACTTGGTCTATTAGTCCATCTATACTGACCTCCATCAGGTTGCAAATTAAAAATAATTTTTTTCTGCATCTAGCTCTGAAAAAATATTTGGGCTTCTAGCGGTGTGTGGGACTTGGTCTATTAGTCCATCTATACTGACCTCCATCAGGTTGCAAATTAAAAATAATTTTTTTCTGCATCTAGCTCTGAAAAAATATTTGGGCTTCTAGCAGTGTGTGGGACTTGTTCTATTAGTCCTTCTATACTGACCTCCAGCAGGTTGCAAATTGAATATAATTTTTTTCTGCATCTAGCTCTGAAAAAATAGTTGGGCTTCTAGCGGTGTGTGGGACTTGGTCTATTAGTCTATCTATACTGACCTCCATCAGGTTGCAAATTAAAAATAATTTTTTTCTGCATCTAGCTCTGAAAAAATATTTGGGCTTCTAGCAGTGTGTGGGACTTGGTCTATTAGTCCATCTATACTGACCTCCATCAGGTTGCAAATTAAAAATAATTTTTTTCTGCATCTAGCTCTGAAAAAATATTTGGGCTTCTAGCGGTGTGTGGGACTTGGTCTATTAGTCCATCTATACTGACCTCCATCAGGTTGCAAATTAAAAATAATTTTTTTCTGCATCTAGCTCTGAAAAAATATTTGGGCTTCTAGCAGTGTGTGGGACTTGGTCTATTAGTCCATCTATACTGACCTCCATCAGGTTGCAAATTAAAAATAATTTTTTTCTGCATCTAGCTCTAAAAAAATATTTGGGCTTCTAGCGGTGTGTGGGACTTGGTCTATTAGTCCATCTATACTGACCTCCATCAGGTTGCAAATTAAAAATAATTTTTTTCTGCATCTAGCTCTGAAAAAATATTTGGGCTTCTAGCGGTGTGTGGGACTTGGTCTATTAGTCCATCTATACTGACCTCCATCAGGTTGCAAATTAAAAATAATTTTTTTCTGCATCTAGCTCTGAAAAAATATTTGGGCTTCTAGCGGTGTGTGGGACTTGGTCTATTAGTCCATCTATACTGACCTCCATCAGGTTGCAAATTAAAAATAATTTTTTTCTGCATCTAGCTCTGAAAAAATATTTGGGCTTCTAGCGGTGTGTGGGACTTGGTCTATTAGTCCATCTATACTGACCTCCATCAGGTTGCAAATTAAAAATAATTTTTTTCTGCATCTAGCTCTGAAAAAATATTTGGGCTTCTAGCAGTGTGTGGGACTTGGTCTATTAGTCCATCTATACTGACCTCCATCAGGTTGCAAATTAAAAATAATTTTTTTCTTCATTTAGCTCTGAAACAATATTTCGGCTTCTAGCAGTGTGTGGGACTTGTTCTATTAGTCCTTCTATACTGACCTCCAGCAGGTTGCAAATTGAATATAATTTTTTTCTGCATCTAGCTCTGAAAAAATAGTTGGGCTTCTAGCGGTGTGTGGGACTTGGTCTATTAGTCCATCTATACTGACCTCCATCAGGTTGCAAACTGAATATATTTTTTTCTGCATCTACCTCTGAAAAAATATTTGGCCTTCTAGTAGTGTGTCGGACTTTCTCTATTAGTCCATCTATACTGACCTCCATCAGGTTGCAAATTAAAACTAATTTTTATCTGCATCTACAGTACCTCTGAAAAAATATTTGGGCTTCTAGCTGTGTGTGGGACTATTTGTATTAATCTATCTATACTGACCTCCATCAGGTTGCAAATTCAAAATAATTTTTTTCTGCATCTAACCCAGCCAATAGTTTTGGCCTAATACCACAGTTTGGCCACTCAGCTCTGCTCGGTTACCATCCATTGTTTTTTTGTGCAAACAACTCCAGAGTTGTGAATTAGTTAACCACCAAAATGAGTGGAAAAAGGCCTGCTGCTGGTGGAAAGGGGAATAGGCGTGTTGGGAAGGGGAAAAAAGGTTGTGTCCGTGGGGTAGGTGTTAAAGCAACAGTAACATCTGCAGAAGAAAGACCATCTTCTAGCCAAACTAAAATGTCTACTTCTTTTAGCGGACAATGTGATAAGATCCCTTTCTTACGGCCACGCCAATCGCTACAAATTCCAGATGAGGCACAAAAACAGCAGGTGCTTCAACGGATATCAAGTGCTCCTTTAAGTGGGCTCTCCTCCACATCAACTTCAACATCACAAATACTCCAGTCCTCAAAGGTGTCACCCAAATCGCACTTGCTTCCTCACAGCTCCCAAATCTCCAGCTGCCCGTCTGAGTATGAGGTAGAACAGATGGTTGAGTCTGCAGAGCTGTTTACTCATACTATAGCCTGGGAATCAGAGGTCGACTCCAGCGCTTCTGTGAATCCAGACGAGGAAATGATCTGCACTGATGCCCAGAATCTTTATGAGTCGGATCCAGGACCAGACGCAGAAGGTTCTGACCATAATGTAGACCCTCATTCCCAAACTGTAACTCCTGTTGGTGGAGACAATGAGGAAGACGATGATAAGACTCAAATACCTGATTGGAGCGACAACTTTAGTTTTTTGTCAGGGCAGGAACAGGTTGGCTCTGAGGACGACGGGTGTGATAACGCACAGGGTGATGATGATGAGGTCGGAGATCCCACTTACTGTCAACCCACAGTCAGCCAAGAGATGAGGTCAGCAGAGGAGGTGGAGGAAGATGCTAGTGACGACGAGGTCAGGTTGCGCCTTCCTGGACAGAGACGTAGTACTGGAAGCACGTCAACAACTGCATCCTCAAACACAACTCTGCCTCTCACCACAAGTCGTGGTGGCTCTTCAGGTCGCATGGGTGCTAAGCCTTGCATAGCCTGGGCATTTTTTCAGATCGATAAAGATGACCCAACTCGTGTTATCTGTAACATTTGTCAGCAAAAGCTAAGTAGAGGCCAAAAAATACATAGTTTGAGTACTTCATGCATGAACCGGCACATGGACATGAAGCATAAGTTGCAGTGGGAAGCTCAGTGTGCTACAATGCGGCCTAGCCGGCCGGGCCAATCACCGTCTGCCATATCTTGTGCATCCGCGGCCTCTTCATCCTCTGTGACTGGGGGGACAGCAGTCACACCTGTTTTGGGGCGCAGACCTGCCACCTCTTTACCCGCAACAGCCAGCGTGATTGGCAGGTCATCATTTTCTTTGGAGGTGGTAACACCAGCTGGTGTTGAGCGCTGTCCGACATCGATAGCACCACCTTTGGATCAAGGCAACCTAACATGTCCGCCTGCATCTTCCTCACAGACCGGCAGTTTGCCGGGGACACCCTTATCAACCCCGTCTAAGCACAATAGCCAGCCCTCGGTCCCTCAGATGTGGACAAGTAAAAGACCATTTCCTCCTAGCCATGAGAAAGCTAAGAGGTTGAATTTCACCATCTGCAAGCTCTTGGCTACAGAAATGCTGCCTTTCCGCCTGGTGGACACAGAGGATTTTCGAGACCTTATGTCCGTCGCAGTGCCCCAGTACCAGATGCCCAGTCGGCACTACTTCTCAAAGAAAGGTGTGCCTGCGCTCCACCAGCATGTCGCACACAACATCACCGCTTCTTTGAGAAACTCTGTGTGTGACAGGGTGCATTTCACCACAGACACTTGGACGAGTAGGCATGGACAGGGGCGTTACATGTCGCTGACTGGGCACTGGGTAACTATGGTGACAGCAGGACAAGGGGCTGCTGTCCAAGTCTTGCCGTCCCCACGAGTTGTGCGTCAATCCTATTTATGTCAAAGTTCCTCCACTGCTTCTGCCTCCTCAACCTCCTCTCGGTCTTCCACCTGCACCCAAAGCCTGTCTGGTCATGCCACAAGCTTTCTAACTGCGCAGAAGGGATCCTGCACACCTCCTTACTATGCTGGCAGTAGGGCTCAACGTCATCAGGCGGTTTTTACATTGAAATGTCTGGGAAATGTGAGTCACACAGCTGAGGAGTTGTGGTCAGCTCTGGAGAACCAATTTGATGAATGGTTGTCTCCACTGGACCTGAAACCAGGGAAGGCCGTGTGCGACAATGCTGCAAACCTGGGTGCGGCCCTTTGCCGGGGCAATGTCACACACGTGCCTTGTATGGCTCACGTGTTGAACCTGGTTGTCCAGCAATTTTTAGCCCACTATCCCAGACTAGATGGCCTTCTGCAGAGGGCACGGTCGCTGTGTGCTCACTTCCGCCGTTCGCATCCCGCAGCTCAGCGACTTACATCTCTACAGAAGTCGTTGGGCCTGCCACTTCACCGGCTAAAATGCGATGTGCCTACCCGGTGGAATTCAACTCTGCACATGTTGCAGCGACTGTGGCAGCAACGACAAGCCCTGGTGCAATACGTTCTGACGTATAGCCTGGGCCAACGAGATTCAGAGGTGGGGCAAATCACGCTGGAGGAGTGGTTTTCAGATCAGGGACCTATGCACCCTTCTGCACAGTTTTGAAATGGCGACGAAGATGTTTAGTGCTGACGATGCCATTATCAGCATGACTATTCCGGTGATTTACATGCTGGAGCACATGTTAAACAGAATTCGGAGTCAGGTGGTGGCACAAGAGGAGGTGGAGGAAGTAGAGGAGGAGGAGTTGTATGCGGAAGGGCTAACATCTGCAAGGTCCAGACGGTCGGCAGCACCAAGGCGGCAGGCATGTGAGGGTGGGGGAGATGGTTTTACCAGGGCGCATGGTAGCAGCCAAACTAGTGAGGAAGGTGCAGGAGCCCAGGAAGAAGTGGAGGACGAACTGATGGAAGACTCATCAGATGAGGGAGACCTTGATCACATTTCTGTTGTGCGAGGTTGGGGGGAGAGGACAGAGGAAGGAAGCATGATTGTTACCTCGCCACCAACACAACAGGGACTTGGTGCTCCTGGATGCGCAACACACATGAGTGCCTTCTTGCTGCACTACCTGCAACATGACCCTCGAATTGTGAGAATTAGAAATAATCCTGACTACTGGGTTGCCACACTGTTAGATCCCCGGTACAAAAGTAAATTTGCAGAAATTATTCCTGCCATAGAAAGGGATGCACGCATGCAGGAGTATCAGCAGAGACTGTTGCAGAATCTTACATGTGCTTTTCCACAAAATACCAGTGGTGCACGTAGTGAATCTCACAGTTCCAACTTGTCAACCGTGGGACCGTCAAGTGTTCAGCACTCAAACCGTAACAGAACCACAGTATCTGCTGGTAACATCAATTTTGCGGAATCATTTCACCACTTTTTTAGCCCATCCTTTGCAAGGCCACAGGAGACAAGAAGTCTGACACAGAGTCAACGCCTAGAGACGATGGTACAGGAGTATCTCCAAGTAAACATTGAAGCCACGACTGTGTCACTGGACCCTTGCTCTTTTTGGGCTTCCAATCTGGATAAATGGCCGGAGCTCGCCACTTACGCCTTGGAGATCTTGTCATGCCCCGCAGCCAGCGTTCTGTCTGAACGTGTGTTCAGCGCTGCTGGTGGTGTGCTGACAGATAAGCGCACGCGGCTCTCCACTGATAATGTAGACAGACTCACGTTCATAAAGATGAACAAATCATGGATCCGAAACGACTTTTCTACCCCTGTGTCATCCTGGGGAGAGTAAAAGCTTGATGATTGGTTAAAATCACCCTAGCAACCGTTTTAAGCTTTCAAATTACTAATCATGTTTATCTGTATCTTGACTGGAAAATAATTTGGGCTTTGTAGCAGTGTGCAGCACTCATCCTATTAGGCCATCTATACTAAAGCTTCACCAGATTTAAAATTAAAAATAATTTTTAGCTGCATCTAGCCCGGAAAATAATTTTGGGGCTCCGAGATGCGCAAGACACATAAGTGCCTTCTTGCTGCACTACCTGCAGCATGACCCTCATATTGTCAGAATTCGAAGTAATCATGACTACTGGGTTGCCACACTCTTAGATCCCCCAAACTTTTCGATCAACCTTTTCATTTTAATAAAGACCAAAAAAATGGTCATTTTTGAAATTATAAGCATTAGCAGGTTGTTAGAAACTGAAATCAAACAGTTTTCATCTCAAAACTTTATTCTAGGTGATGTTACATTTTCACATAGGACCCCTTGTTCGAAAGGAGCTTCTGAACTCTCTCGTCCATTGAATTTGTCAGGTTTTGGATGGTTTCTGCTTCAATTGTTTTGCATGAGGACAGAATACCCTCCCAGAGCTGTTGCTTAGATGTGAACTGCCTCCCGCCATCATAGACACTCCTTTTAATGATGCTCCAATGGTTCTGAATGGGGTAGAGGTCAGGGGAGCATGGGGGTCACACCATAAGTTTGTCCCCTTTTATGCCCATATCAGCCAGAGATGCAGATGTTTTATGTGCAGCATGAGATGGTGCATTATCATGCAGAAAAATGATCTTGCTGTGAAATACACGGTTCTTCTTCTTGAACCATGGCAGGAAGTGCTGTTTGAGAAAATCCACATACATTATGGAGTTCATCTTTAGCGCCTTCAGGGATCCTAAAGGGGCCGACAATCTCTCTCCCCATGATTCCAGCCCAAAACATTACTCCACCTCCTCCTTGTTGGCGCTGTAGCCGTGTTTGCGTGGGGTGTCCATCAACCAGCCATCCTCCACTCCATCCATCTGGACCATCGAGCGCTGCACGGCACTCATCCGTGAACAAAACAGTTTTGAAATCAGTCTTCATGTAATGTTTGGCCCACTGGAGCCGTTTCTGCTTGTGTGAAGTGGATAGAGGAGGTCGACAGGATGGCGCATGCACAGCTGCAAACCTCTGAAGGACCCTGCATCTTGTTGTTCGGGGGACGTTGGAGGCACAAGCAGCTTCAAAAACTTGTCTGCTGCTATGACAAGGCTTTTTTGCCGCTGCTCTTTCAACCTGACGTAATTGCCTGTAGGAAAGAGTCCTCAATTTGCCCTTATCAGCACGCACACGTGTGTACTGTGAATCAGCTACATACTTCTTGATTGCCAAGACACTTCATCCTGATCATCGCACAATGTTGATTGTAGTCATGCCTTGACCTAAACACTCCACAATTTGTTGCTTCTCAGCAGCCGACACATCCTTTTTCTTTCCCATTTTGGCAGAAAATGTAGGCTGCTTAATAATGTGAGAGAGCCTTCTTAAGTAGTCTTGCCTTTCATTGGACACACCTGCCAAACTAATTAGCACAGGCGTCTGCAATTGCTTACAGTGATATAAAGAGCCCTGACACACATCACCATCAATGAGTTTAACTGACAAACAAACAAATTCTTCCCTTATCACTCCTAAAGACTTTTTGTATAATAATTTGGAACGCAGTGTACATGTGCTTTTCCACAAAACACCAGTGGTTCACGTAGTGAATCTTACAGTTCTAACTTGCCAATCGTGGTCTGTATGGAGTTGTTCAATAAAGGGCCCAAAATTAAGATAACATAGATGGGAGAGGTCTCTATGAATAGGAATTCCTAAGTATTTGATACCCTGTGAGGGCCAGGCAAAGGGAAAGTTGGACTGGATGGAATCCTATATGGATTTGGGGAGGGAGACATCGAGGGCCTCAGACTTCGCTGCATTGATTTTAAAATTTTACCATGTAACAAAGTGATCTATTTCAGCCATAACAGCATGGATGGATATATCTGATTGAGTGATATATACTAGGACATCATCAGCAAATAGAGAGCACTTGTACTCGGTGCCTCCCACCTCAATCCACCTAATATTGGGGTTATGGCGAATTGATGAGAGCAGGACACGGAGTCAGTGATGCAGTTCAGGGCCTTTACTCACAGTTCTTATTATCCAGACCACGTCTGCAGGTAACGGCTGCCCACGTCGTACTGTGCTCACCAGGTGAGGGGCTCAGACAACTCCCAGATAACTTTGGAGCACTTCACAGGACCCCCTTTGTGTGTCCTTTGTCTGGCCTTTCTTACCAACACTTCTGTCCGGCTGCCTCGGGCCTCCTCTTGGTAAACTTGGCGCCAGTTTCCCTGACCCTATGTGGTGCCTTCCTAGCGGGTGTAGCGAGGGGCTGCGCCAAATAAAATGATAGAGCCTCCGGTTTCTAGCTGAGGGTCGTTTCCTGCCTCCACTAGTTCGGGGACCGGTCTCCCCTTTGGCCTGACCCCTCTACGCAGGTGGATTCGGGCGTGCGGTGGTGACTCGCCCATCCGCACCCTTGGGATCCCTTCATTCCTCGTTCCTGGAGCCTTCTCCGCTCCTCTTCCTTCCTTCTCCCTCATCCAGGCCTGGGCCTCTGTTACTAGGCCCGCCTCCGGAGCAGAGCTCATGCAGAGCCCCTGCTCCCTGCCACTTCTGCTCAGACTTCTCTGCACTGAACTAAGATGGTGCCCACCTTTTATACTCCCTTCTCAATGCACCCAGGATCTGCTTCCTCCCTGCTCCTGCACTACAGGGTTCCCCTTCCTCAGTGTTCCCTCCCCCCACTCCAGCCAGGGACAGGGACTGTCGTGCCCATCTCAGGGGCATATTGGTCGCCCTGCCCCACGGCAATGTGGTGTAATGCATGCAGGTGTCGGGTCCTGATCCACACTCCATCCTTACCTGAGAGTGAGATATCACACCTCTGGGTGAGGTGCAATACGTCTGTAGCAACCGAGCCCTCAGGGTGCTACAGTTCCATTTATCTTCAGCCTAGGTGACGTATTGCGATACAGGGCCGTGATTTTGGCTATAAAAGGGTCCCCTAGACCCCTACCCCAAGCTTTTTAAGAGAATCATATATGGCGTGCCAGGAGACTCTATGGAATGCTTTCTCAGCATCCAACGAGAGTATCTAATTACAAATTTTTAACTGCATCTAGCCCAGGAAATACTTTGTGCCTAGTAGCAGTGTCTGCTAGTGAGCGGATTATCCCGGCTGTTAAGCAAGCTGCACCACCTGTAGTTTAGACACTTAATTTTTTCAAAGGAAATGCTTCGGGACCATGGGATACTTAGTGAAGAGCATCAGGAGGCACCCCAAGGCATAGGGGCTGGGACTGGCAGTAGGATGCCTTGCGGTGGACAGCCGAGCTCGATCCTTATAAAAGCTTTTTAACTGCAGCAGCTTTAGTGGACGCTACTGGAGCTGGAATTACCGCGGCTGCTGGCATGAGACTTGCCCTCCAATAGATCCTTGTAAATGGATTTAAAGTGTATTCATTCAAATTAGAGAGACAATTTAAATTAAAAAGCTTAGAGCTGCCTCCACCACAGGGGGGCTCGCTCGACCCACCAGCGGACAGGCACCAGTATTGGGAGAGGGGGGCTGGCCGTCAGGGTTCACCGCGGCTCTGGCACAAACCCGGCGACACGGAGGTGGCACGGGCAGGAGCGGACTGGCCGTGTCGGCTTCTCACTTTTTGGATTTTAGAAGGGCATGACATGCCTATATCTGTGTCTCCCCCTCCTTTTACTCCTCCACCTCTTTTATTTTCGCATGACTATATGTACTTGTCACTTTTCCATGTGTTAGTTATGTCTTCTGAGCAGTTTGTCAGCTTTTGGACACCTTTGAAGGTGTTTTCTATGTGTTTCTATGTGTTTTTGTTTGCCTGCCATTGGTTTTAACGGTGTTCGAAGGTGTTCGACGAACAGTTCGACGAACAGTTCGGCGAACACACGGGTGTTCGACGAACCGAACCGAACTCGAACACTACGGGGGTGGCTCAACACTACTCAGGAATAAGAGATAGAAAGTTCTCCTTGTAGCGTGGGTCTAGAAGTGTCACCAACCAGTAATGACTGTCACCCAAAATTTTGAGAATGCGAGGGTCACGGGAAAGGCAGCATAGCATAGACTCAGGCATGCGTGCCAGACTGACGACTGACCATGCTCTCCTCCCACTGCTCCTCCCTGTCCGCAGGCCATCCACGCTGAACAGATGGTATGACAGTTGTGCAGGTTGTACCATCTATAGCGCATGAAACTAGCTCCTGTTCTTCCTCCTCCTCCTCTTCCTCATTGTCACCCAATCCACTTTGGGATGAGATGAGGCTGGGCTATGTGTAATCACCATGTATGGTTCCTTGCTCCATCTCATTGTGCTCCGCCTGCAATGCATCCTCTTTGATTGTGAGCAGAGAGCATTTCAAAAGACAGAGAAGCGGGATGGTGATGCTAATTATGGCGTCATTGCCGCTCACCATCTTGGTGGAGTCTTCAAAGTTTTGGAGGATGGTATATATGTCTGACATCGATGTCCACTCCTGAGATCTTATGTGTGGAGTCTGCACTGAATACCGACGGCCTTGTTTATGCTGGTAGTCAACAGCTGCCCTCTTCTGCTCACAAATCCTTTCCAACATCTGCAGTGTAGAGTTTCATCGCGTTGGGACATCACACACCAGTCGGTGAGCCGGAAGCTGCAAATGCTGCTGAAGCACGGCAAGGGTGGCGGAAGCTGTAGCTGACTTTCTAAAATGGGCAACAGGCGGCGGACTTTGACAAGCAGATCCGGCAACTCCGGGTAAGACTTGAGAAACCACTGAACCACGAGGTTAAGCACATGGGCCAGACATGGTAAATGTGTTAGCTCACCTCGCCTCAGAGCCACCATTAGGTTCCGGCCATTGCCACACACGACGATGCCTGGCTGTAGGTTCAGCGGTGTCAGCCACAGAGCTGCCTGCTCTTTCAGAGCTGTCCACAACTCTTCAGCATTGTGCGGTTTGTCACTTAAGCATATTAGTTTCAGCATAGCCTGTTGCCGCTTGGCTGAGGAAGTGCTGAGTGCTTCCAGCTTGTGACTGATGTGGTTATTTCGGAGATGGAGGTTGAAGAGGTGGAGGAGGCTGAGGAGGATGAGGTGCAGAAGCTGTAGTCTGTGAGGGCAACCCTGATTGACCTAGGGCCCACAATCCTCGGCATGGGAAGAATGTGTTCCATCCCAAGGTCAGACTGGATGCCGGATTCCACTATGTTAACCTAGTGTGCCGTCAGCAAGAGGTACCATCTCTGCCGTCAAGCACTTGTCCATGTGTCCGTGGTTAGGTGGACTTTCCCATTAACTGCATTGTTGAGGGCACGGCTAATGTTTTGGGACACCTGCTTGTGTAATGCGTGGATGGCACACCGGGAGAAATAGTGGTGGCTGGGTACCGAGTACATGTGGGAATTTAGTAGTGTGGCCTGTCAGGCGTTGGCTGCATATTTACGCTTGCATTCCAAGGACTTGGGTATGGACAACTGAACGACAAGGACGTGCTTGCTGATGGTGCTAGTTGAAAGTGTGCAATGACAGGTGCAGAGCAGGAGGCATCTTCGCATGTGCCATGGACAGGGGATTGGCTTGCATGCACAACAGCGGAAGAAGCAGTGGTGTCACCCGCAAACACTGTTCCTGGATCCTGGGGTTTGGCCCACAAAGTCGGGTGCTTTGCTGCCATGTGCCTGATCACGCTGGTGGTGGTCAGGCTGGTAGTTTTGCTACCCCTGCTGATGCTGGCCTGGCAGGGGGTGCAAATGGCCTTTTTGGGGTTATCGACAGAGTCATTAAAAAAACGAGACTAGGGAAGACCTAACAGTTGTACTGGCAACTTCCGTCGTGTTGGTGTTACGAGGAACGGTTGCCCGCCTTGTGTCTGTGGCCACCACACTGCTTCTTTCTGCCTGTTGGAGTGCTCTGCCTCCCTCCACCTGTGTGCTGCTGTCCTCGCTCTGCATGTCCTCCTGCCAGGTCGGGTCAGTTACTATATCATCCACCACCTCGTCTTCCACTTCGGCACCCTGGCCCTCCTCCTGACTTTCTGGCAATTGTGTCTCATCATTGTCCACCTCTTGTGACACTTTCCCACCATCGCCTTCGTATGACTGTGGCTGCTTAAATATTTGGGCATCGCTACATGCGATCTCCTCTTGCCCCGCTTCAAGTGGACCAGGCAAGAGGCCTGAATCTATAAATCGAAAAGTGAACAGCTCTTCGGAGTGTCCACGTGTGGGATCAGTTGTCTCTGGGCACTCGGCATTGTGGAAGGAAGGAGGATCAGGGTGAGGAATATGCGGTCCAGACTCACGGCTACTGAGACTTGAACGTGTGGAAGAAAGGGTGGTGGTTGTGGTGGTGGCTAAGTGACTGGAAGCATTATCTGCTTTCCAACCAATAACCTTTTCACACTGCTCTGTGTTCAATAGTGGTTCTGCGATACCCTATTAATTGGGACAGGAAGGTCGAGCGAGAAGATGTGGGTGTTTGTTGTGGCACAATTTCAGCTTGCTCACTGCCTCGGTCTCTGCATGCACCATCGTCCAGTTCCCCATCCCTTGCCACGCGCATAGCCCTTTTTAAATGGAGGACAATATCTTCCACGCTCACTACAAATGGAGCAAACTGATATGTGATTCATGTGACGGATAAACCACAGTTTTAAATAGCTGGCCTGTAGGTAACTATTTTTAACAGCAAACTGGTG
Source organism: Phyllobates terribilis (assembly GCF_046119375.1). Classification (NCBI taxonomy): domain Eukaryota; kingdom Metazoa; phylum Chordata; class Amphibia; order Anura; family Dendrobatidae; genus Phyllobates; species Phyllobates terribilis. Next base: position 593,396,559 of record NW_027362765.1, on the reverse strand, counting down.
TCAATAACTTCGCTGATGCACTGCAAAAAATTTTTAATGGAGTCCAGAAATGGCAGAATTTTTAACGCAATTATATGTGATCCGTGTAATGGATAAACCACAGTTTTAAATAGCTGGCCTGTAGGTAACTATTTTTAACAACGCCGACCTCGTGTCAATAAGTTCACTGACACACTGCAACAAAATTTAAATGGAGGCCAGAAATGGCAATATTTTAAGCGCAACTATATGTGATCCGTGTGATGGACAAACCACAGTTTTAAATAGCTGGCCTGTAGGTAACTATTTTTATCAGCGCCGACCTCATGTCAATGAGTTCGCTGACACATTGTAGCAAAATTTAACTGGACGCCAGAAATGGCAGAATTTTCAGCGCAATTGTATGTGATCCGTGTGACGGACAAACCACAGTTTTAAATCGCTGGTCTGTAGGTAACTATTTTTAACAGCACCGACCTTGTGTCAATAAGTTCGCTGACACACTGCAACAAAATTTCAATGGAGGCCAGAAATGACAATATTTTCAGCGCCATTATATTTGATCCGTGTGACGGAGAAAACACATTTTTAAATAGCTGGCCTGTAGGTAACTATTTTTAACAGTGCCGACCTTGTGTCAATAAATTCGCTGACACACTACAACAAAATTTCAATGAAGGCCAGAAATGTCAATATTTTCAGCGCAATTATATGTGATCCGTGTGACGGACAAACCAGAGTTTTAAATAGCTGGATTTTTAGTGCTGTAATATGGAAAGGACCTGGCTGTGTTCTGCAGTCCCAACAAGCAAATGGCACAGAAAAACGAAGTTCTCTGGATTGCTTTTTAAGCAAATAATCAGGATTAAGATAAAAAAAATATTCCTGGTCCCTGATACCTGGGGCTATTTCTACAAATATCTATAAAAGCACCAGCAGACAGAACTGGAATGGACCCTCTTGCAATGTGCACTGCAGTCTGCTATATACCCTGCCTGCCTGCCTAGCACTGATATCTCTGCAGCTGGATTAGTCCTCAGAAGGACTGTTAGTTGAGATGGATATGTAGAGAATCTTGTAGAATAACTACACTAACTAATATACAACCAAATCTCTCCTTATCTCAGCAGCACCTCTCCCTACACTGCCTGATTGCAGAGCAGACTGTGACGAGCACAGCAGTACCTGGTCTGATATAGACCCGATGACGGTGTGTGGCCAGCCAATCACTGTAATGCCACAACCAACATGGCTGCGGCATTACAGTGTGTGGCAGACAAACACTGCATGTTGATTGGCACTCTACAGAGCACCAAACATGCAGGGAGAGGGCCCAAGCTCCCGCCGAGCAACCCTGGAAATACTTGGCGAGCGCCGAGCATCTCAAGCAGTGAGATGCTCGGGCGAGCACCGAGCAGTAGCGAGCATGCTCGCTCATCACTAGTAGGGACAACTGAACGCTGCGCTGGGACAAGGACGTGGATGTGGTTGCTGATATTGGTAATTGTAAGTGTGCAATGACAGGTGCAGGAGGCGGGAGGCATCTTCATATGCGCCATGGACAGGGTAAAGGCGCGCACGCACAACAGCGGAACAAGTAGTGGTGTCACCCGCAGACACTGTTTCTGGATCCTGGCGTTTGGTTCACCTAGTCGGGTGGCCTTTTTGGGGTTATCTTGACAGTCTTTAAAAAACAACCAAACTCAGGAAGACCTAACAGTTGCACTGGCTACTTCCATCGTGTTAGTGTTTCCCGGGGAACGGTTGCCCATCTTGTGTCTGCGGCCACCACACTGCTTGTTCCTGCCTGTTGTGGTGCTACGCCTCCCTTCCCCTCTGTGCTGCTGTCCTTGCTCTGCATGTCACCTTGCCAAGTTGGGTCAGTGACTTCATTGTCCACCACCTCGTCTTACATTTCCACACTCTGGTCCTCCTCCTGACTTGCTGGCAATTGTGTCATCATCCACCTCTTGCAACAGTAATTGCACTTTCCCACCGTCGCCTTCATGTGACTGTGGCTGCTCCAATATTTGGGCATCGCTACATGCAATCTCCTCTAGCCCCGCTTGAAGCTGGCCGGGCGAGAGGCCCGAATCTATAAATCTTATTTATCCACATCAATTATCTTATTTATTTCCTGGGCATTATCCATTATTAAAATAATTATTATTAATTATTAAACAGTTCTTTTATCACAAATATGTTGTGGTATAATTAATCATGGATACATTATCATATTAACTTCTAGTGTTCATTAATTGTTTATTTCTATTTAATTAATCATGTTATCTTGTGTATAATTGACATCTTTGTTTACCCTGTGTACCCCTGCACCTCTTTTCAACCTTGTCTTCTTGTGTTCCATGTCCTTTTTTATTGTTTTTATAGCCATATTATGCTAAATAAAAGCAACATTTTGTATTTGTTTTGTCTTCTTTTGGGATATTATAGACTAATTTTAAGTTTATTTTCATTTTTGTCTATAGCTCTAAGAGAAATGTTCTTCTTTTTTCTTAATTGGATTTCAAGGGCATAAATGATCCGTACAAAAAGTATGTTCAAAAGCTGTTTCATGTAAAACCCCATCAAAATGCAAGGGGGCACTTCCATTGTCTTGAGACAAAAAGTTAAACTCCCTAGTAGTGTTGAGCCACTCCCGTAGTGTTCGGGTTCGGTTCGGTTCGTCGAACACCGGGATGTTCGAGGAACTGTTCGTCGAACTGTTCGTCGAACACCTTAGAACACCGTCGAACACCGTTAAAACCAATGGCAGGCAAACAAAAACACATAGAAACACATAGAAAACACCTTCAAAGGTGTACAAAAGCTGACAAACTGCTCAGAAGACGCTCTCTTTAAAAAAGCCAGCCGGCAATTCAGCAGCGGCATACACCGGTACCCAACAATTTAGACAAGAAGGAATAGAGCCTCACACATAGATTAGATAGATAGAAACATGTCAGTCACATATATGTGAAGTACAGTGACAGTGTTGCTTACTGTACTTGTCATTTAGTGTAAAGGATTTATTAAAAAATATAATAGTGTTTTCATGCACTGTCTCTTTAAAAAAGCCGGCCGGCAATTCAGCATCTGTACCCGACAATTTATAACAGACAGAATAGAGCTTCACACATAGATTAGATAGATAGAAACATGTCAGTCACATATATATGAAGTACAGTGACAATGTTGCTTACTGTACTTGTCATTTAGTGTAAAGGATTTATTAAAAAATATAATAGTGTTTTCATGCACTGTCTCTTTAAAAAAGCCGGCCGGCAATTCAGCATCTGTACCCGACAATTTATAACAGACAGAATAGAGCTTCACACATAGATTAGATAGATAGAAACATGTCAGTCACATATATATGAAGTACAGTGATAGTGTTGGTTACTGTACTTGTCATTTAGTATTAAAATAAAGGATTTATTATTAAAAAAAATTGGCGTGGGGTTCCCCTTAATTTTAGGCTCTAGCGGAGGTTAAGCAGACAGCTGGGGCAGATGTTTGAAGCCTGGGAAGGGGGTAATACCCACGGAGCTTCCCAGGCTACTAATATGAGCCCCCAGCTGAATACATAGCCTTTACTAGCTATTAAAATGGGGGACCCCCCCAAAAAATGACGTGGGGTCCCCCCTAATTTAATAGCTAGCAAAGGCTAGGCAGACAGCTGGGGGCTGATATTAATAGCCCAGGAAGGGAGCCATGAATATTGGCCCCCTCCCAGGCTAGAAACACCAGCCGTCAGCCGCCCCAGAAATGGCGCATTTATAGGATGCGCCAATTCTGGCACTTAGCCTCGCTCTTCCACGCTGCCCTGTAGCGGTGGCAGGGGGTAATAGGGCTGGGGTTGATGTCAGCTTATAATGCCAGCTGACATCAAGCCCAGGTTAGTAATGGAGAGGCGTCTATAAGACACCCCCATTACTAACCCCATAGTCAAAGTTAAAAGAAAACACAAACACCCAGAATAAAGTCCTTTAATTGAAATAAAGACACAATCCTTTATTGTTCTAAATTAAACCATATTTACCATCACGCCCATTCCAGCTGAAGCCAACGATCTCCTGCAATAAAAGAAAAATAATAAAGCAACATCATCCTTACCTTTCCATGGTTCCCACGACAGCTTCAGCTCTGCTACATCGAGATGACAGGCTGGACCGCAGCAGAACGCTGCCATCCAGCCTGTCATCCCGCAGACACTGAGAAGCGCAGGCATGCTTGCGCTCTGCAGTGTCTGGCTGTGACGGCATAAAGATGAGCCGAGTTAATGTCCAATGAACTCGGCGCACCTCATGCACGTCACTGACAGCGTGGGAAAATTCTCACGCTGAAGCGCTGAGTGCAGGAGAATTCTCCCACGCTGTCAGTGACGTGCATGAGGTGAGCCGAGTTCATTGGACATGAACTCGGCTCATCTGGATGCCCTCACAGAGAGACACTGTGGAGCGCAAGCAAGCCTGCGCTTCTCAGTGTCTGCGGGATGACAGGCTGGATGGCAGCGTTCTGCTGCGGTCCAGCCTGTCATCTCGATGTAGCAGAGCTGAAGCTGTCATGGGAACCATGGAAAGGTAAGGATGATGTTGCTTTATTATTTTTCTTTTATTTCAGGAGATCGTTGGCTTCAGCTGGAATGGGCGTGACGGTAAGTATGGTTTAATTTAGAACAATAAAGAATTGTGTGTTTATTTCAATTAAAGGACTTTTTTCTGGGTGTTGTGTTTTTTTTAAATACTTTACTAGAATTCATGGTGGTCATGTCTAATATTGGCGTGACCCCATGAATTTTGGGCTTAGGGCCAGCTGATAATGCCAAGCTGGCCCTAACCCCTTTATTACCCAGTGAGCCACCGCATCAGGGCCCTGGATGAGTTGGGTACAGCGCCAGAAGATGGCGCTTCTATGAACGCGCCATTTTCCGGGGTGGCTGCGGACTGCAATTTGCAGCGGGGGTGGCCCAGAAAGCTTGGGCCTCCCTGCGCTGCGGATTCCAGCCCCCAGCTGCATAGTTGTACCTGGCTGGACACAAAAACAGGGCGAAGCCCCACGTCAATTTTCTTTAAATTATTTCATGAAATAATTAAGAAAAAAAGGGCTTCCCTATATTGTTGTGTCCGGCCAGGTACAAATAGGCAGCTGGTGGTTGGGGGCAGCCTGTTCCTGCCTGCTGCACCTGACTGGACACAAATATAGTGCGAAGCCCCACGTCAATTTTTTTTTAATTATTTCATGAATTTCCTGAAATAATTAAAAAAAATTGAAGTGGGGCTTCGCACTATATTTGTGTCCAGCCAGGTACAGCAGGCAGGAACGGGCTGCCCCCAACCACCAGCTGACCATTTGTACCTGGCCGGACACAACAATATAGGGAAGGCCTTTTTTTCTTAATTATTTCATGAATTTCATGAAATAATTAAAAAAAAAATACGTGGGGCTTCGCCCTATTTTTGTGTCCAGCCAGGTACAACTAGGCAGCTGGGGGCTGGAATCTGCAGCGCAGGGAGGCCCAAGCTTTCTGGGCCCCCCCCGCTGCAAATTGCAGTCCGCAGCCACCCCGGAAAATGGCGCGTTCATAGAAGCGCCATCTTCTGGCGCTGTACCCAACTCATCCAGGGCCCTGGTGCGGTGGCTCACTGGGTAATAAAGGGGTTAGGGCCAGCTTGGTATTATCAGCTGGCCCCAAGCCCAAAATTCATGGGGTCACGCCAGTATTAGACATGACCGCCATGAATTTCTAGTAAAGTATTTAAAAAAAACACAACACCCAGAATAAAGTCCTTTAATTGAAATAAACACACAATTCTTTATTGTTCTAAATTAAACTATACTTACCATCACGCCCATTCCAGCTGAAGCCAACGATCTCCTGCAATAAAAGAAAAATAATAAAGCAACCTCATCCTTACCTTTCCATGGTTCCCACGACAGCTTCAGCTCTGCTACATCGAGATGACAGGCTGGACCGCAGCAGAACGCTGCCATCCAGCCTGTCATGCCGCAGACACTGAGAAGAGCAGGCATGCTTGCGCTCCTCAGTGTCTCGCTGTGACGGCATCCAGATGAACCGAGGTCATGTCCAATGAACTCGGCTCACCTCATGCACGTCACTGACAGCGTGGGAAAATTCTCACGCTGAAGTGCTGAGTGCAGGAGAATTCTCCCACGCTGTCAGTGACGTGCATGAGGTGAGCTCATGTCCAATGAACTCAGCTCACCTCATGCACCTCACTGACAGCGTGGGAAAATTCTCCTGCACTCAGCGCTTCAGCGTGAGAATTCTCCCACGCTGCAAGTGACGTGCATGAGCTGAGCCGAGTTCATTGGACATGACCTCGGCTCATCTTTATGCCGTCACAGAGAGACAATGTGGAGCGCAAGCAAGCCTGCTCTTCTCAGTGTCTGCGGGATGACAGGCTGGATGGCAGCGTTCTGCTGCGGTCCAGCCTGTCATCTCGATGTAGCAGAGCTGAAGCTGTCGTGGGAACCATGGAAAGGTAAGGATGAGGTTGCTTTATTATTTTATTTTTATTACAGGAGATCGTTGGCTTCAGCTGGAATGGGCGTGACGGTAAGTATGGTTTAATTTAGAACAATAAAGGATTGTGTCTTTATTTCAATTAAAGGACTTTATTCTGGGTGTTTGTGTTTTTTTTAACTTTGACTATGGGGTTAGTAATGGGGGTGTCTTATAGACGCCTCTCCATTACTAACCTGGGCTTGATGTCAGCTGGCATTATAAGCTGACATCAACCCCAGCCCTATTACCCCCTGCCACCGCACCAGGGCAGAGTGGAAGAGCGAGGCTAAGTGCCAGAATTGGCGCATCCTATGAATGCGCCATTTCTGGGGCGGCTGACGGCTGGTGTTTCTAGCCTGGGAGGGGGCCAATATTCATGGCTCCCTTCCTGGGCTATTAATATCAGCCCCCAGCTGTCTGCCTAGCCTTTGCTAGCTATTAAATTAGGGGGGACCCCACGTCATTTTTTTGGGGGGGTCCCCCATTTTAATAGCTAGTAAAGGCTATGTATTCAGCTGGGGGCTGATATTAGTAGCCTGGGAAGCTCCGTGGGTATTACCCCCTTCCCAGGCTTCAAACATCTGCCCCAGCTGTCTGCTTAACCTCCGCTAGAGCCTAAAATTAAGGGGAACCCTACGCCAATTTTTTTAATAATAAATCCTTTATTTTAATACTAAATGACAAGTACAGTAACCAACACTATCACTGTACTTCATATATATGTGACTGACATGTTTCTATCTATCTAATCTATGTGTGATTCTCTATTCCTTCTATTCTAAATTGTTGGGTACAGATGCTGAATTGCCGGCCGGCTTTTTTAAAGAGACGGTGCATGAAAACACTATTATTTTTTTTGATAAATCCTTTACACTAAATGACAAGTACAGTAATCAACACTGTCACTGTACTTCATATATATGTGACTGACATGTTTCTATCTATCTAATCTATGTGTGATTCTCTATTCCTTCTATTCTAAATTGTCGGGTACCGCTGCTGAATTGCCGGCCGGCTTTTTTAAAGAGACGGTGCATGAAAACACTGTTATTTTTTTTGATAAATCCTTTACGCTAAATGACAAGTACAGTAATCAACACTGTCACTGTACTTCATATATATGTGACTGACATGTTTCTATCTATCTAATCTATGTGTGATTCTCTATTCCTTCTATTCTAAATTGTCGGGTACCGCTGCTGAATTGCCGGCCGGCTTTTTTAAAGAGACGGTGCATGAAAACACTATTATTTTTTTTGATAAATCCTTTACGCTAAATGACAAGTACAGTAAGCAGCACTTTCACTGTACTTCGTATATATGTGGCTGACATGTTTATATCTATCTAATCTATGTGTGAAGCTCTCTTCTTTCGGTTCTAAATTGTCGGGTACCGGTGTATGCCGCTGCTGAATTGCCGGCTTTTCGTGTTTCACTGTGAGCACAGTTCCCATCGATTTGGGCAATCACTGTAATGCCACAACCACCATGGCTGTGGCATTACAGTGAGTGGCAGACAATCCCTGCATGATTGGTGCTCTAAATAGCGCCAGACATGCAGGACACGCTTTTGGTGCACGAACAGTTATCGAACATAACCTCGAACAGCCGAATTTTTTGCAAATCGTTCGGGTTCGTCGAACAACTCGAACACCGCCCAAAACAGCTCGAATTTGAGATTGGCGAACAGTTCTAGTCGAACACCGCTCATCTCTACTCCCTAGTAGGCAAAGCATTTTTACCATGATAACTATTAATCTATGGAATAGTCTACAGTCCTCTCCTCATTATTGGCACCCATGAAGTTTAAGTTCAAAATTGGAATATCTCATGAAAAAAATTAATCAAGTGAAACAGTTTTTTTGTATAGAGCTCTCGTGCTAAATACAATAGAGCAAATTATAAACAATAATTTAAAACCAAAAACAATGGGAGGGAGAAATAGAAAAACCTAAAGCTTGCTGCGACACTGGTATTGGCACCCTTTACATTAATTTAGTAAGGAGAACCATTTGACTTGTAATTAATTGTCGGTGTTCATGTGTCACGAATTAGCCAATGAATGATGACTTCAGTGTTTTAAAAAGCCACATGGTAGTCCCTGTTCCTTTGTCATAATGGTGAAGACAAAGGAGCTTTCTGAGGACATCAGAACTGCTATTATTAGCAAACACAAGACTTCCAAAGGGTATGAGGCCATTTCCAAAGACCTTGGTATCCCAGTTTCAATAGTGCACAATGTTAAATAGAAGTTATTAAGAAGTTTGCCAAGCATGGAACTGTCAAGAACCTCCCTGAATGTGGGGGGAAGTGGAAAATTGACAATAGATGTCTTTGAAGGTTGGTGCGAATGGTGGAAAAAACACCACGTCAAACATCCAAAGACCTGAAGGACAACCTGGAATAGTCTGGGGTCATGGTTTCAACCAGTACCATACACCAAACACTAAACCAAGCAGTGTTTTATGGGCGAAGGCGAAGGAAGAAACAACCTTGACACCACAACCATAATCCTTCTGGGAAAATGTTCTTTGGACAGATGAAACAAAAATAGAGCTTTTTGGCAATGCAAAGTAACAGTTTGTTTATAGACGGCGCAGTGAAGCTTATAAGGAAAATAACACCTTACCAACAGTTAAGCATGGTGGAGGATCCATAATGCTGTGGGGTTGCTTTGCTGCGTCTGCTACTAGAGGCCTTGACCATATGACAGGAATCATGAAATCAGAGAATTATCAAGAGATTTTATAGAGAAATGTCCTAACCAGTGTAAGAAAACTTGGTTTGAGTCGAAGATCATGAGTCATCCACCAAGACAATGACCCAAAGCACACATCCAAAAGTACACAGAAATGGTTGAAAAAGAAAATATGGACTGTTTTAAAATGGCCAGCAATGAGTCCCGACCTCAATACCATTGAAATTCTTTGCGGTGAGCGGAGCTGAAATCTTCCATTGGGAAAAAGAACCCTGCAAACATTCAAGAGCTTGCACAAACTGCAAAAAGAGAAGTGGGAGAAAATTTCAGCTGAGAAGTGCAAGAAGCTTATAGATGGCTAGAAGAAGCATTTGGAGGCTATCAGCAATGCCAAAGGGTGTGCAACCAAGTATTAATTAGGGGTGATCTTATTGCTCCATATGTTGCTTATTCTGTTTCTTCTTTGCAACATGAAAGTTAAAAAACAATGTTTTATTGTTGCATTACTTTGGACCACTAATTAAAAAATCCTGAGGATATAACTTTGGTACATTTCCATTTATTTCTGAAGATATTGTACAGTCTATGAAAAAAATGAAGGGCTGCCAATAATGGTGACCAGCACTGTATGTCAGGAACTGGTAAAGGCAGGAACTATTGATGGTTTAAAATGGCTTAGATGCTTTTTTAGAAGAAAATAACATAAATACTCATGTAGATGTATGATGTACAGGGTGGGCCATTTATATGGATACACCTAAATTAAATGGGAATGGTTGGTGATATCAACTTCCTGTTTATGGCACATTAGTATATGGGAGGGGGAAAACTTTTCCAGATGGGTGGTGACCATGGCGGCTATTTTTAAGTCGGCCATTTTAATCCAACTTTATTTTTTTCAGTGGGAAGAGGGTCACATCAAACTTATTGAGAATTTCATAAGAAAAACAATGGTGTGCTTGGTTTTAACATAACTTTATTCTTTCATGAGTTTTTTTACAAGTTTATGACCACTTATAAAATGTGTTCAAAGTGCTGCCCATTGTGTTGGATTGTCAATGCAACCCTCTTCTCCCACTCTTGACACTCTTGACACACTGATAGCAATACCACAGAAGAAATGTTAGCACAGGCTTCCAGTATCAGTTGTTTCAGATGCTGCACATCTCGTATCTTCACAGCATAGACAATTGCCTTCAGATGACCCCAAAGATAAAAGTCTAAGGGGGTCAGGTCGGGAGTCCTTGGTGGCCATTCAACTGGACCACGACGACCAATCCACTTTCCAGGAAACTGTTCCTGTAGGAATACTCGGACCTGACACCCATAATGTGGTGGTGCACCATCTTGTTGGAAAAACTCAGGGAATGTGCCATCTTCAGTGCATACAGAGGAAAACACATCATCATGTAGAAATTTCAGATATCCAGTGGCATTGAGGTTTCCATTGATGAAGACTGACCCCACTATCTTTGTACCCCATATACCACACCATACCATTAAGATATGAGATGTGCAGCATCTGAAACAGTGGATACTGGAAGCCTGTGCTAGCATTTCTTCTGCGGTGTTGCTATCAGTGTGTCAAGAGTGGGAGAAGAGGGTTGCATTGACAATTAGTGATGAGCGAGCATACTCGCAAGTAATCGGTATTCGTCCGAGCATCTCAGTACTCAAGATGCTCGGAGCTCTCCGAGTACATGCGAGATGCTCGGGCGGATGCTCGGGTACCCCTCCCTGCATATTTGGAGCTCTTTAGAGTGCCAATCAACATGCAGGGATTGCCTGCCACTCATTGTAATGCCGCAGCCATGGTGGTTGTGGCATTACAGTGATTGGCTGACCGCACAGCATCATCAGGTCTATATCAGACCTGGCGCCGACGTGCTCATCACAGTCACTCCGGAATCAGGCAGTGTAGGGAGAGGTGCTGCTGAGCTAGGGAGAGATTTGCTTGTGTATTAGGTAGTGTAGGGAGAAAAACCGTACATTACACATATCCATCTTAACAAACAGTCCTTCTGAGGACTAATCCATCTGCAAAGATATCAGGCGGGCAGTGTATATAGGCAGGAAGTGTATATAGCAGACTGCAGTGCATATAGCACAAGAGGCTCCATTCCAATTCTGCCTTCTGCTGCTCTTAGATATTTCTAGACAAAGGCCCAGGTCTCAGGGGCCAGGAATACTTTTTTTTGGATCTTAATCCTCATTATTTGCTTAAAAAGCAATTAAGAGAACACCGTTTTTCTGCGCCATTTGCTTGTTGGCACTGCAGAATACAGCCAGGTCCTTTCCATATTACAGCCCTAGAAATGCAGCTATTTAAAACTGTGTTTTCTTCGTCACACGGATCACATATACTTTTTCAGAAAATACTGCCATTTCTGGCCTCCATTAAAAATTTGTTTCAGTATGTCAGTGAAGCAATTGACACCAGTTTGCTGTTCAAAATAGTTACCTACAGGCCAGGTATTTAAAACTGTTTTCTCCGTCACACGGATCACATATACCATTTCTGGCTGTAAAGATCTGAGGTTGTGGGTTGTAAGTAATCACCTAGGCAGGTTAACGATGCAACAATATTTTATTGATCACAGCCATAGTAATAAAGCAATTCCAGGTAAATGGCCAAAATACAGTTCTCTCAATCCTTAAGTTCTCAACCTGGGATGAGTAGTTCCACTGGCTTTGTATCAGGTGATACCCACTGTCTCCCAACTTTTGGTTGGCCCACAGATTTCTTATCCGAAGCCAGTATAGTCTGTGGCCACAGTCCATGATCCTCTAGATGGCAGATAAAACAATGAAAGCACAGGTATCCAGCAGCAGCAGTCCTTTTAAGAAAATGTAAATCCAAATGACATAATCCAAAATGGTAACATGTTTAGCCATTTATCCTTCCAAGTCCACGGTCTCCATCCTCTTCCTTCAATCCTTCCACCCAACTCTCCTAAAATGTGTCTGTCCTTTCTTCCACTGGGCTCAGTCCCCTCCCAGGTCAGAAGTGATCACACCCTCCCCCTTAAACATTCACTGTTCGCTAACAATGAAGAATATTCTAGAAGCCTTCATCTGAGACTGCATGTAAGACCACCTGTGGTGACGGCTCCACTGTGTTTACAATCAACACACACATAATGAGATTATTGGCTATTGGAAGAATGGTTAGACACTCCTGAGATACAGATTAGTGGAATGCTGGACATTTTACAAGTGAATCTAGTGCACATACTGACAAGTTAGCAGAACTATATAAAACATAACAAGTAAATCACTAATAAAACACAATAATAATATTAACAAAAATGGTGGTCCGTTGCTGGAAAAATATCATAGTCTTTAGAAAGTGGGCAGCTCCTCACATACCCCCCCCCCCCACTTTTTCAGCATGAACACGAATGTAAGAGGTCTCGCCTTTATGAGAACGAAACTTTGTATCATCCAGTTTCGTCAGAGCATATTCCATGTCGACCTTGCAAATATACTCCACAGTCCCCATTCCACCCTGGTATACGTCAGTGTAGTAGACATCTCCAGCTTCTCTCATATGGTCTTTCAGATCCTGCCAACTTCCTGATAGGAGAAGCCCGGAGACAAGGACTCTGTATATGATTCGCTGGATCAGGGGTCTGTCCTTTCCGCGGGGTCCTCCATATCACCCCCCTGATCCCCAGTTTGTCCAGGGAAACTCCACACATGCCCAATGAGAACCAAACTTGTATTCACTGCGACCAACCCCAGAGTGCTGACACCCAGTTAGGGGGATGGTCATTTGGCGGCCTGATAAATAGTGTTCCTAGGGGACAATACCTAGGCTGACCAGAGTGATGGTAGAACCAGTGTCCTGAAGTCCCTGGCCCTCCTCCCTGATGTCATTTCCCTCCCCCAGGTCACATTCCTTCATGGTAGCAGTTATTGTATTTTGTGTATTACTCACCACAGGTGGGGAGTTAGTCTGCAGATAGTGGGTTATGACATTTTCCCAGTGGCACACCAATCCTCATCCTAGGTTGTGATGTGGGCTAGAACGTTCCCAGCATTCCCTGGCAAAATGCCCCACGCATCCACAGTTATGGCAATTAAGCCTTCCTCGCCCCAACACGGGCCGTACTTGGGGGCTTGGGCAACCTCCCCCTCTTTGTGAAGTCCGAACTCCCTGCCGTTCCTCCTCTGGCCAGTCCATGGGTTTCAATGGCCTCCCTGTAAGCTCCTTTTCCCGACTCACTGGGGCTGTACTTCCAAGTTGCCCTGGTCGATTAGCAGACAAATCATCAGCCAATCTTGCAGCCTCATCCAGGCTGAGTGGTTTTCTATCTGCCACCCATTCTTTTAAATTACCTAGAAGCTTTGGCATAAATTGTTCCCGCATGATTATATCCATTACATGTTCTGCTTCCCCTAGCCCTCAGTCCTTCTATCCACCGAGTACATGCTGTACATAGTGTGTTGGCAAACTCCTGATGTGTGAGTGCAGCGGCCTTGTCAGTCTCCCGAAACTTCCTCCGGTAGGTTTCCGGCGTGACCGCATACCTCTATAGCAATGCACTGCGAATGGTAGAGTAACATCTCTGATCCACCGAAGGCAAGTTATTAAAAGCTTCTCTTGCTTTTCCGGTCAGGTCAACACTCAAATATCTGGGCCAGTGACTGACTGACACTTCATGCAGCAGGCAGAGGTTCTCAAATAAGCGGAGATGTTCATCAATATCCGAGGTGTCCTCATTGAACTGTGGTATATCCCGGTACCTTAAAGATGTAGGCCCCTCTCTCCTGTTATCCATTGTACTCTGCACTGGGGCAGGTGGGAGTATCGCTACATGCACACCCAGAAATTTGTTTAACACTGCCGCCCGCTCCATCTCCGTGGCCCGCTCTCCTAGCGCGTCCAGCATCCTCCTCAACTCAGTCGGTCCATCTGTGGCGCACCTGAGGGTTCAGTCACCACAGGGGTACTGTACCTCAGACCGAGGTGTAGTATCCCCTCTCCGAGGTAAACAAGGAGCACCTCACAGGACTCAGCCATCCATCCAACACTACACCTCTCCCACCTGAGGGGGGGCTTATATGCACCAGGGTGCTGCCCCAGCGGGGAAAAGAGGAGATGGGGGGGAACCAAAGTTAGGGGGAGCCATGTAGTGGGTGAGGGTGGAGGACGCACTTTAGGTTACACCACAAAATTCATATTTAATAAACGGCCATCTTGGGCTCATGGTCTTTGATTGTGATCTTCATCACTTAACGCGGCTTTCTGTGTGAACCTGCAGCTGATTGAGGATACACGGTCCTCGTCATTTAGCCTTGAGGCGAGGAGTGGGCTAGAGTTAACGGTTGTCTCTACCCAGTCAAGGTCCCTACCTAAGAAGGCCTGGAGGGGAGCAGAGGAGACAAGCTCCACAGGCAAAAGGATCCCAGGAGGATGCAGACAGAGCGGTATACGCCATCTGTCCTCACTATTCTGGCCTAGCCAGATTGACTCCTGCTGCAAAAGGAGTACCGGCCCCCGATATCTGGCTTTGCTACTCCATGTCCTAGTCAGAAAAGCCCAGAGGCTTAGAGGATCCCACCGGGTAACGGACGGAGCGGAGTCGCCACCCGTACCCTTGTTCTGTGTATAGCCAGAGGGAGACCCAGCCTTGTAACACGCACCACATACGGACAGGAGAGGACCTAGTGGAAAGTCTAGGAACACTCTGGTGCAGGGGGGTCCTGATTTATGCACCTGAACTACCCGGAGTGTGCTGAACCCCTTCCTGGTGGCCGCAGAGCGCCGTGAGGACCAAGGAGAAGCCTTGCAGCTGACACCTAACAACGTGAGTAAAGCTTGGAAGACTGCATCCATTGCCTCTGGTCCCTTATTTCAGCACGACACCACACCGCACCACCCACTACGACTCCCCTGATCCGGTCTTCTCTGCCCTGAGGCTCTACTCCACCTGTGGGGAGTAGTACCATCTTCTGCTGCCACTACATCCCGCCTCAGAGGACTTCCGCAGTGCTGGTGGCGAATCACCAGACTCCACAGGTGGCGTAGTCATTTAATCCACTTGATTACCACCGTCTCTCATAGCTCTTATTTTGATGTGACGACCCTGGGCACGGACCGGGCCTAGGCCACGACTGCAACCCACAACATCTGACCCGGTTCCGAGTAAACTCCATCTCTCAGGGTGGGCTAGCGAGTAGCAAAGTAGGCGTCACACATCCTCTGTCATCTCTTCTGCCAAGTCACCGCTCAGTAACTTTCGCTGGTATGCTCTCCAGAGATAGATGATCCCATCGCTGCCACCACTTGCAAAGATCTGAGGTTGTGGGTAGAGATGAGCGTTGTTCTACTCGAACTGTTCGCCAATCTCAAATTCGAGCTGTTTTGGGCGGTGTTCGAGCCGGTCGGCGAACACGAACAATTTGAGAAAAATTCGGCTGTTCGAGGTTATGTTCGATAACTGTTCGTGCACCAAAATCATAACTGGATTTTTTCTCAGTAATGATGAAAATTAATGTTAATACGCAGTTTGAGTGTACAGCGGGGCGGGGGGAGGGGCAGGGGATGGATCTCTGCAGGAACAATGAAGATCTCCATTTTTTTTTCTCTTTCCCGCATTTGCAGTGGGGAGGTGCAATCTGTCAGCCTATCAGCAGCGCACACACGGAGCGAAGTGCTTTTTTTCACACAAGCAAGGGCATGTGTGATTGGCAGTGTATGTCACATGTCCTTGCCCTATAAGACCAAGCCATTTTCCCCGTCGCCACCATTTTCTCACTGCTGCAGCTGCGTGTTAGACGGCACCGCTGTTGCTGTGTGCGCTATACCTTGTTAATTTCAAGCCAATTTTCGCACAAATATACAGATAGCTTGGGAGTAGGGAATAGTTGTGATTGCAGTCCTTTTAAGGACTAGGTTACAGCATTTCCTACGACTTTTATCAGGCAGGTCTGTGCTCTTAAATAGATAGATTGTGGGAGTAAAGACTAATTGTAATTGGAGTCTTTTTCAGGACTAGGTTACATCAGTTCCTATCAGTTTTTGCCAGGCAGGTCTGTGCCAGTGCTGTGCAAGTTTTTTTCACAGCATTTGGCTGAATCTAGCAAAGCTAATCCTTTTTGGCCTATTGCAGAGTGTGTTAGTCAGTGGAGTAGCCTATCTGTGTTGCAAGATATACCACCTGTGTATAGAATACCAATTTTTTAACTGCACCTAGTGAAGTAAAATCTTTTGGGCATAGCATCATTCTATTAGTCCATCTATACTGACCTCCATCAGGTTGCAAACTGAATATAATTTTTTTCTGCATCTAGCTCTGAAAAAATATTTGGGCTTCTAGCAGTGTGTGGGACTTGGTCTATTAGTCCATCTATACTGACCTCCATCAGGTTGCAAATTAAAAATAATTTTTTTCTGCATCTAGCTCTGAAAAAATATTTGGGCTTCTAGCAGTGTGTGGGACTTGGTCTATTAGTCCATCTATACTGACCTCCATCAGGTTGCAAATTAAAAATAATTTTTTTCTGCATCTAGCTCTGAAAAAATATTTGGGCTTCTAGCAGTGTGTGGGACTTGGTCTATTAGTCCATCTATACTGACCTCCATCAGGTTGCAAATTAAAAATAATTTTTTTCTGCATCTAGCTCTGAAAAAATATTTGGGCTTCTAGCAGTGTGTGGGACTTGGTCTATTAGTCCATCTATACTGACCTCCATCAGGTTGCAAATTAAAAATAATTTTTTTCTTCATTTAGCTCTGAAAAAATATTTGGGCTTCTAGCAGTGTGTGGGACTTGTTCTATTAGTCCTTCTATACTGACCTCCAGCAGGTTGCAAATTCAATATAATTTTTTTCTGCATCTAGCTCTGAAAAAATATTTGGGCTTCTAGCGGTGTGTGGGACTTGGTCTATTAGTCCATCTATACTGACCTCCATCAGGTTGCAAATTAAAAATAATTTTTTTCTGCATCTAGCTCTGAAAAAATATTTGGGCTTCTAGCAGTGTGTGGGACTTGGTCTATTAGTCCATCTATACTGACCTCCATCAGGTTGCAAATTGAATAAAAAAAATTTCTGCATCTAGCTCTGAAAAAATATTTGGGCTTCTAGCGGTGTGTGGGACTTGGTCTATTAGTCCATGTATACTGACCTCCATCAGGTTGCAAATTAAAAATAATTTTTTTCTGCATCTAGCTCTGAAAAAATATTTGGGCTTCTAGCGGTGTGTGGGACTTGGTCTATTAGTCCATCTATACTGACCTCCATCAGGTTGCAAATTAAAAATAATTTTTTTCTGCATCTAGCTCTGAAAAAATATTTGGGCTTCTAGCAGTGTGTGGGACTTGGTCTATTAGTCCATCTATACTGACCTCCATCAGGTTGCAAATTGAATAAAAAAATTTTCTGCATCTAGCTCTGAAAAAATATTTGGGCTTCTAGCGGTGTGTGGGACTTGGTCTATTAGTCCATCTATACTGACCTCCATCAGGTTGCAAATTAAAAATAATTTTTTTCTGCATCTAACCCAGCCAATAGTTTTGGCCTAATACCACAGTTTGGCCACTCAGCTCTGCTCGGTTACCATCCATTGTTTTTTTGTGCAAACAACTCCAGAGTTGTGAATTAGTTAACCACCAAAATGAGTGGAAAAAGGCCTGCTGCTGGTGGAAAGGGGAATAGGCGTGTTGGGAAGGGGAAAAAAGGTTGTGTCCGTGGGGTAGGTGCAGAAGAAAGACCATCTTCCAGCCAAACTAAAATGTCTACTTCTTTTAGCGGACAATGTGATAAGATCCCTTTCTTACGGCCACGCCAATCGCTACAAATTCCAGATGAGGCACAAAAACAGCAGGTGCTTCAACGGATATCAAGTGCTCCTTTAAGTGGGCTCTCCTCCACATCAACTTCAACATCACAAATACTCCAGTCCTCAAAGGTGTCACCCAAATCGCACTTGCTTCCTCACAGCTCCCAAATCTCCAGCTGCCCGTCTGAGTATGAGGTAGAACAGATGGTTAAGTCTGCAGAGCTGTTTACTCATACTATAGCCTGGGAATCAGAGGTCGACTCCAGCGCTTCTGTGAATCCAGACGAGGAAATGATCTGCACTGATGCCCAGAATCTTTATGAGTCGGATCCAGGACCAGACGCAGAAGGTTCTGACCATAATGTAGACCCTCATTCCCAAACTGTAACTCCTGTTGGTGGAGACAATGAGGAAGACGATGATAAGACTCAAATACCTGATTGGAGCGACAACTTTAGTTTTTTGTCAGGGCAGGAACAGGTTGGCTCTGAGGACGACGGGTGTGATAACGCACAGGGTGATGATGATGAGGTCGGAGATCCCACTTACTGTCAACCCACAGTCAGCCAAGAGAAGAGGTCAGCAGAGGAGGTGGAGGAAGATGCTAGTGACGACGAGGTCAGGTTGCGCCTTCCTGGACAGAGACGTAGTACTGGAAGCACGTCAACAACTGCATCCTCAAACACAACTCTGCCTCTCACCACAAGTCGTGGTGGCTCTTCAGGTCGCATGGGTGCTAAGCCTTGCATAGCCTGGGCATTTTTTCAGATCGATAAAGATGACCCAACTCGTGTTATCTGTAACATTTGTCAGCAAAAGCTAAGTAGAGGCCAAAAAATACATAGTTTGAGTACTTCATGCATGAACCGGCACATGGACATGAAGCATAAGTTGCAGTGGGAAGCTCAGTGTGCTACAATGCGGTCTAGCCGGCCGGGCCAACCACCGTCTGCCATATCTTGTGCATCCGCGGCCTCTTCATCCTCTGTGACTGGGGGGACAGCAGTCACACCTGTTTTGGGGCGCAGACCTGCCACCTCTTTACCCGCAACAGCCAGCGTGATTGGCAGGTCATCATTTTCTTTGGAGGTGGTAACACCAGCTGGTCTTGAGCGCTGTCCGACATCGATAGCACCACCTTTGGATCAAGGCAACCTAACATGTCCGCCTGCATCTTCCTCACAGACCGGCAGTTTGCCGGGGACACCCTTATCAACCCCGTCTAAGCACAATAGCCAGCCCTCGGTCCCTCAGATGTGGACAAGTAAAAGACCATTTCCTCCTAGCCATGAGAAAGCTAAGAGGTTGAATTTCACCATCTGCAAGCTCTTGGCTACAGAAATGCTGCCTTTCCGCCTGGTGGACACAGAAGATTTTCGAGACCTTATGTCCGTCGCAGTGCCCCAGTACCAGATGCCCAGTCGGCACTACTTCTCAAAGAAAGGTGTGCCTGCGCTCCACCAGCATGTCGCACACAACATCACCGCTTCTTTGAGAAACTCTGTGTGTGACAGGGTGCATTTCACCACAGACACTTGGACGAGTAGGCATGGACAGGGGCGTTACATGTCGCTGACTGGGCACTGGGTAACTATGGTGACAGCAGGACAAGGGGCTGCTGTCCAAGTCTTGCCGTCCCCACGAGTTGTGCGTCAATCCTATTTATGTCAAAGTTCCTCCACTGCTTCTGCCTCCTCAACCTCCTCTCGGTCTTCCACCTGCACCCAAAGCCTGTCTGGTCATGCCACAAGCTTTCTAACTGCGCAGAAGGGATCCTGCACACCTCCTTACTATGCTGGCAGTAGGGCTCAACGTCATCAGGCGGTTTTTACATTGAAATGTCTGGGAAATGTGAGTCACACAGCTGAGGAGTTGTGGTCAGCTCTGGAGAACCAATTTCATGAATGGTTGTCTCCACTGGACCTGAAACCAGGGAAGGCCGTGTGCGACAATGCTGCAAACCTGGGTGCGGCCCTTCGCCGGGGCAATGTCACACACGTGCCTTGTATGGCTCACGTGTTGAACCTGGTTGTCCAGCAATTTTTAGCCCACTATCCCAGACTAGATGGCCTTCTGCAGAGGGCACGGTCGCTGTGTGCTCACTTCCGCCGTTCGCATCCCGCAGCTCAGCGACTTACATCTCTACAGAAGTCGTTGGGCCTGCCACTTCACCGGCTAAAATGCGATGTGCCTACCCGGTGGAATTCAACTCTGCACATGTTGCAGCGACTGTGGCAGCACCGACAAGCCCTGGTGCAATACGTTCTGACGTATAGCCTGGGCCAACGAGATTCAGAGGTGGGGCAAATCACGCTGGAGGAGTGGTCTCAGATCAGGGACCTATGCACCCTTCTGCACAGTTTTGAAATGGCGACGAAGATGTTTAGTGCTGACGATGCCATTATCAGCATGACTATTCCGGTGATTTACATGCTGGAGCACATGTTAAACAGAATTCGGAGTCAGGTGGTGGCACAAGAGGAGGTGGAGGAAGTAGAGGAGGAGGAGTTGTATGCGGAAGGGCTAACATCTGCAAGGTCCAGACGGTCTGCAGCACCAAGGCGGCAGGCATGTGAGGGTGGGGGAGATGATTTTACCAGGGCGCATGGTAGCAGCCAAACTAGTGAGGAAGGTGCAGGAGCCCAGGAAGAAGTGGAGGACGAACTGATGGAAGACTCATCAGATGAGGGAGACCTTGATCACATTTCTGTTGTGCGAGGTTGGGGGGAGAGGACAGAGGAAGGAAGCATGATTGTTACCTCGCCACCAACACAACAGGGACTTGGTGCTCCTGGATGCGCAACACACATGAGTGCCTTCTTGCTGCACTACCTGCAACATGACCCTCGAATTGTGAGAATTAGAAATAATCCTGACTACTGGGTTGCCACACTGTTAGATCCCCGGTACAAAAGTAAATTTGCAGAAATTATTCCTGCCATAGAAAGGGATGCACGCATTCAGGAGTATCAGCAGAGACTGTTGCAGAATCTTACATGTGCTTTTCCACAAAATACCAGTGGTGCACGTAGTGAATCTCACAGTTCCAACTTGCCAACCGTGGGACCGTCAAGTGTTCAGCACTCAAACCGTAACAGAACCACAGTATCTGCTGGTAACATCAATTTTGCGGAATCATTTCACCACTTTTTTAGCCCATCCTTTGCAAGGCCACAGGAGACAAGAAGTCTGACACATAGTCAACGCCTAGAGACGATGGTACAGGAGTATCTCCAAGTAAACATTGAAGCCACGACTGTGTCACTGGACCCTTGCTCTTTTTGGGCTTCCAATCTGGATAAATGGCCGGAGCTAGCCACTTACGCCTTGGAGATCTTGTCATGCCCCGCAGCCAGCGTTCTGTCTGAACGTGTGTTCAGCGCTGCTGGTGGTGTGCTGACAGATAAGCGCACGCGGCTCTCCACTGATAATGTAGACAGACTCACGTTCATAAAGATGAACAAATCATGGATCCGAAACTACTTTTCTACCCCTGTGTCATCCTGGGGAGAGTAAAAGCTTGATGATTGGTTAAAATCACCCTACCAACCGTTTTAAGCTTTCAAATTACTAATCATGTTTATCTGTATCTTGACTGGAAAATAATTTGGGCTTTGTAGCAGTGTGCAGCACTGATCCTATTAGGCCATCTATAATAAGCTTCACCAGGTTTAAAATTAAAAATAATTTTTAGCTGCATCTAGCCCGGAAAATAATTTTGGGGCTCCGAGATGCGCAAGACACATAAGTGCCTTCTTGCTGCACTACCTGCAGCATGACCCTCATATTGTCAGAATTCGAAGTAATCATGACTACTGGGTTGCCACACTCTTAGATCCCCCAAACTTTTCGATCAACCTTTTCATTTTAATAAAGACCAAAAAAATGGTCATTTTTGAAATTATAAGCATTAGCAGGTTGTTAGAAACTGAAATCAAACAGTTTTCAACTCAAAACTTTATTCTAGGTGATGTTACATTTTCACATAGGACCCCTTGTTCGAAAGGAGCTTCTGAACTCTCTCGTCCATTGAATTTGTCAGGTTTTGGATGGTTTCTGCTTCAATTGTTTTGCATGAGGACAGAATACCCTCCCAGAGCTGTTGCTTAGATGTGAACTGCCTCCCGCCATCATAGACACTCCTTTTAATGATGCTCCAAAGGTTCTGAATGGGGTAGAGGTCAGGGGAGCATGGGGGTCACACCATAAGTTTGTCCCCTTTTATGCCCATATCAGCCAGAGATGCAGATGTTTTATGTGCAGCATGAGATGGTGCATTATCATGCAGAAAAATGATCTTGCTGTGAAATACACGGTTCTTCTTCTTGAACCATGGCAGGAAGTGCTGTTTGAGAAAATCCACATACATTATGGAGTTCATCTTTAGCGCCTTCAGGGATCCTAAAGGGGCCGACAATCTCTCTCCCCATGATTCCAGCCCAAAACATTACTCCACCTCCTCCTTGTTGGCGCTGTAGCGTGTTTGCGTGGGGTGTCCATCAACCAGCCATCCTCCACTCCATTCATCTGGACCATCGAGCGCTGCACGGCACTCATCCGTGAACAAAACAGTTTTGAAATCAGTCTTCATGTAATGTTTGGCCCACTGGAGCCGTTTCTGCTTGTGTGAAGTGGATAGAGGAGGTCGACAGGATGGCATATGCACAGCTGCAAACCTCTGAAGGACCCTGCATCTTGTTGTTTGGGGGACGTTGGAGGCACAAGCAGCTTCAAAAACTTGTCTGCTGCTATGACAAGGCTTTTTTGCCGCTGCTGTTTCAACCTGACGTAATTGCCTGTAGGAAAGAGTCCTCAATTTGCCCTTATCAGCACGCACACGTGTGTACTGTGAATCAGCTACATACTTCTTGATTGCCAAGACACTTCATCCTGATCATCGCACAATGTTGATTGTAGTCATGCCTTGACCTAAACACTCCACAATTTGTTGCTTCTCAGCAGCCGACACATCCTTTTTCTTTCCCATTTTGGCAGAAAATGTAGGCTGCTTAATAATGTGAGAGAGCCTTCTTAAGTAGTCTTGCCTTTCATTGGACACACCTGCCAAACTAATTAGCACAGGTGTCTGCAATTGCTTACAGTGATATAAAGAGCCCTGACACACATCACCATCAATGAGTTTAACTCACAAACAAACAAATTCTTCCCTTATCACTCCTAAACACTTTTTGCATAATAATTTGGAACGCGGTGTACATGTGCTTTTCCACAAAACACCAGTGGTTCACGTAGTGAATCTTACAGTTCTAACTTGCCAACCGTGGTCTGTATGGAATTGTTCAATAAAGGGCCCAAAATTAAGATAACATAGATGGGAGAGGTCTCTATGAATAGGAATTCCTAAGTATTTGATACCCTGTGAGGGCCAGGCAAAGGGAAAGTTGGACTGGATGGAATCCTATATGGATTTAGGGAGGGAGACATCGAGGGCCTCAGACTTCGCTGCATTGATTTTAAAATTTTACCATGTAACAAAGTGATCTATTTCAGCCATAACAGCAGGGATGGATATATGTGATTGAGTGATATATACTAGGACATCATCAGCAAATAGAGAGCACTTGTACTCAGTGCCTCCCACCTCAATCCACCTAATATTGGGGTTATGGCGAATTGATGAGAGCAGGTGCTCCGTCACTAGGATGTATAAGAGAGGGGACAGAGGACATCCCTGCCTTGTCCCATTGGTGATTGTGAAAGGTGATGAAAATGTTCTGACGCACCCCCTGGGCCTTGGGACACCCGGAGCCGGACCCTTTTTGGTGGATGCTGGTGGTTGTAGTCTTCGTGGCGGCGATCCGGTTCCGTGGCTCAGGGCGGTCAAACCAGTGGCGGAACTATTTATGTGGTTTTGATGTTTAAATGTCCGACTACGCCACCCGTGGATTGCGGTCAGAGTGAACCGCCGCTACAGGGCAGACCGCTAAGGCTGGTGTTGTGGGTGCAGCAGAGCGTAGCATAACTCCCCACGGGAGGAGTATAGCCTCAGGGCAGTGTATGCGGAGGATGGGGGTGATGGTGCAGGGCAGCAGCAGTAACGACACCGAGTCAGTGATGCAGTTCAGGGCCTTTACTCACAGTTCTTATTATCCAGACCACGTCTGCAGGTAACGGCTGCCCACGTCGTACTGTGCTCACCAGGTGAGGGGCTCAGACAACTCCCAGATAACTTTGGAGCGCTTCACGGGACCCCCTTTGTGTGTCCTTTGTCTGGCCTTTCTTACCAACACTTCTGTCCGGCTGCCTCGGGCCTCCTCTTGGTAAACTTGGCGCCAGTTTCCCTGACCCTATGTGGTGCCTTCCTAGCGGGTGGAGCAAGGGGCTGCACCACATAAAATGTCAGAGCCTCCGGTTTCTAGCTGAGGGTCGTTTCCTGCCTCCACTAGTTCGGGGACCGGTCTCCCCCTTTGGCCTGACCCCTCCACGCAGGTGGATTCGGGCGTGCGGTGGCGACTCGCCCGTCCGCACCCCTGGGATCCCTTCATTCCTCGTTCCTGGAGCCTTCTCCGCTCCTCTTCCTTCCTTCTCCCTCTTGCAGGCCTGGGCCTCTGTTACTAGGCCCGCCTCCGGAGCAGAGCTCATGCAGAGCCCCTGCTCCCTGCCACTTCTGCTCAGACTTCTCTGCACTGAACTAAGATGGTGCCCACCTTTTATACTCCCTTCTCAATGCACCCAGGAACTGCTTCCTCCCTGCTCCTGCACTGCAGGGTTCCCCTTCCTCAGTGTTCCCTCCCCCCACTCCAGCCAGGGACAGGGACTGTCGTGCCCATCTCAGGGGCATATTGGTCGCCCTGCCCCACGGCAATGTGGTGTAATGCATGCAGGTGTCGGGTCCTGATCCACACTCCATCCTTATCTGAGAGTGAGATATCACACCTCTGGGTGAGGTGCAATACGTCTGTAGCAACCGAGCCCTCGGTGCTACAGTTCCATTTATCTTCAGCCTAGGTGACGTATTGTGATACAGGGCCGTGATTTTGGCTATAAAAGGGTCCCCTAGACCCCTACCCCAAGCTTTTTAAGAGAATCATATATGGCGTGCCAGGAGACTCTATGGAATGCTTTCTCAGCATCCAACGAGAGTATCTACTTACAAATTTTTAACTGCATCTAGCCCAGGAAATACTTTGTGCCTAGTAGCAGTGTCTGCTAGTCAGCGGATTATCCCGGCTGTTAAGCAAGCTACACCACCTGTAGTTTGGACACTTAATTTTTTCAAAGGAAATGCTTCGGGACCACGGGATACTTAGTGAAGAGCATCAGGAGGCACCCCAAGGCATAGGGGCTGGGACTGGCACTAGGATGCCTTGCGGTGGACAGCCGAGCTCGATCCTTATAAAAGCTTTTTAACTGCAGCAGCTTTAGTGGACGCTACTGGAGCTGGAATTACGCGGCTGCTGGCATGAGACTTGCCCTCCAATAGATCCTTGTAAATGGATTTAAAGTGTATTCATTCAAATTAGAGGGACAATTTAAATTAAAAAGCCTCCACCACAGGGGGGCTCGCTCGACCCACCAGCGGACAGGCACCAGTATTGGGAGAGGGGGGCTGGCCGTCAGGGTTCACCGCGGCTCTGGCACAAACCCGGCGACACGGAGGTGGCACGGGCAGGAGCGGACTGGCCGTCTCGGCTTCTCACTTTTTGGATTTTAGAAGGGCATGACATGCCTATATCTGTGTCTCCCCCTCCTTTTACTCCTCCACCTCTTTTCTTTTCGCATGACTATATGTACTTGTCACTTTTCCATGTGTTAGTTGTGTCTTCTGAGCAGTTTGTCAGCTTTTGGACACCTTTGAAGGTGTTTTCTATGTGTTTCTATGTGTTTTTGTTTGCCTGCCATTGGTTTTAACGGTGTTCGAAGGTGTTCGACGAACAGTTCGACGAACAGTTCGGCGAACACACGGGTGTTCGACGAACCGAACCGAACTCGAACACTACGGGGGTGGCTCAACACTAGTTGTGGGTTGTAAGTAATCACCTAGGCAGGTTAACGATGCAACAATATTTTATTGATCACAGCCATGGTAATAAAGCAATTCTAGGTAAATGGCCAAAATACAGTTCTCTCAGTCCTTAAGTTCTCAACCTGGGATCAGTAGTTCCACAGGCTTTATATCAGGTGATACCCACTGTCTCCCAACTTTTGGTTGGCCCACAGATTTCGTATCTCCAGCCAGTATAGTCTGTGGCCACAGTCCATGATCCTCTAGACGGCAGATAAAATGATGAAAGCACTGGTATCCAGCAGCAGCAGTCCTTTTAAGAAAATTTAAATCCAAACGACATAATCCAAAATGGTAACATGTTTATCCATTTATCCTTCCAAGTCCACGGTCTCCATCCTCTTCCTTCAATCCTTCCACCCAACTCTCCTAAAACGTGTCTGTCCTTTCTTCCACTGGGCTCAGTCCCCGCCCAGGTCAGAAGTGATCACACCCTCCCCCTTAAACATTCACTGTTCGCTAAACAATGAAGAATATTCTAGAAGCCTTCATCTGAGACTGCATATAAGACCACCTGTGGTGACGGCTCCACTGTGTCTACAATCAACACACACATAACGAGATTATTGGTTATTGGAACAATGGTTAGATACTCCTGAGATACAGATTAGTGGAATGCTGGACATTTTACAAGTGAATCTAGTGCACATACTGACAAGTTAGCAGAACTATATAAAACATAACAAGTAAATCACTAATAAAACACAATAATAATATTAACAAAAATGGTGGTCCGTTGCTGGAAAAGTATCATAGTCTTTAGAAAGTGGGAAGCTCTTCACACTGGCCTCCATTAAAAATTTGTTTCAGTGTGTCAGTGAAGCAATTGACACCAGTTTGCTGTTCAAAATAGTTACCTACAGGCCAGGTATTTAAAATTGTGTTTTCTCCGTCACACGGATCACATATACGTTTTCAGAAAATACTGCCATTTCTGGCCTCCATTAAAAATTTGTTTCAGTGTGTCAGTGAAGCAATTGACACCAGTTTGCTGTTCAAAATAGTTACCTAAAGGCCAGGTATTTAAAACTGTGTTTTCTCCATCTCATGGATCACATATACGTTTTCAGAAAATACTGCCATTTTTGGCCTCCATTCAAATTTTTTTTCACTGTGTCAGCAAAGTTTTTGACACCGGTTTGCTGTTCAAACTAGTTACCTACAGGCCAGGTATTTAAATCTGTGTTTTCTCCGTCACATGGATCACATATACGTTTTCAGAAAATACTGCCATTTCTGGCCTCCATTAAAAATTTGTTTCAGTGTGTCAGTGAAGCAATTGACACCAGTTTGCTGTTCAAAATAGTTACCTACAGGCCAGGTATTTAAAACTGTGTTTTCTCCGTCACACGGATCACATATACATTTTCAGAAAATACTGCCATTTCTGGCCTCCATTAAAAATTTGTTTCAGTGTGTCAGTGAAGCAGTTGACACCAGTTTGCTGTTCAAAATAGTTACCTACAGGCCAGATATTTAAAACTGTGTTTTCTCCGTCACATGGATCACATATCAGTTCGCTCCAAATTCAGTCATTTGTAGTGAGTGTGGAAGATATTGTCCTCCATTTTAAATGGGCAAGGCACGTGGCAAGAGACAGGAAAATGGACGTGATGGTGATGGTGCATTCAGAGGCCAAGGACAAGGCCGTGGGCAAGCTGAAATTGTGCCACAACAAACACCCATATCTTCTCGCCCGACCTTCCTGTCCCAAATCCTAGGGGACTGCAGCACACCACTATTGAACCCAGAGCAGCGTCAAAAGGTTGCTGGTTGGATAGCGGATAATGCTTCCAGTCACTTAGCCACCAACACCACCACCCTGTCTTCCACACGGTCAAGTCTCAATAGCCATGAGTCTGGACCGCATATTCCTTACCCTGATCCTCCTTCCTCACACCATGCCAAGTGCCCGGAGACAACTGATCCCACACTTGGACACTCTGAAGAGCGGTTCACTTTTCCATTTATAGATTCGGGCCTCTCATCCATTCCACTTGAAGCGGGGCAAGAGGAGATCACATGTAGTGATGCCCAAATATTTGAGAAGCCACGGTCACACAAAGGCGACGGTGGGAAAGTGTCGCAAGAGGTGGACGATGATGAGACACAATTGGCAGAAAGTCAGGAAGAGGACCAGGGTGCGGAAGTGGAAGACGAGGTGGTGGATGATATAGTAACTGACCCAACCTGGCAGGAGGACATGCAGAGCGAGGACATCAGCACACAGGGGGAGGGAGGCAGAGCAACCCAACAGGCAGAAAGAAGCAGTGTGGTGGCCACAGACAGAAAGCAGGCAACCGTAACCTGTAACACCAACACGAAGGAAGTTGCCAGTACAACTGTTGGGTCTTCCCGAGTCTGGTTGTTTTTTAAAGACTCTGCCGATAACCCCAAAAAGGCCATTTGCACCACCTGCCAGGCCAGCATCCGCAGGGGTGGCAAAACGACCAGCCTGACCACCACCAGTATGATCAGGTACATGGTAGCAGAGCACCCGACTTTGTGGGCCGAACCCCAGGGTCCAGGAACTGTGTCTACGGGTGGCACCATTGCTTCCTCCACTGTTGTGCATGCAAGCCAATCCCCTGTCCATGGTGCATGCGAAGATGCCTCCTGCCCTGCACCTCTCAGGTAGCAGCATCAGGAAGCATGTCCACGTCCTCGTCCCAGCGCAGCATTCAGTTGTCCATTCCCCAATCCTTGGAACTCAAGCGCAAATACGCAGCCAACGCCCCACAGGCCACACTACTAAATTTTCACATTTCACGACTGCTTGCGCTCGAAATATTGCCTTTTAGGCTCGTGGAGACGGGAGCATTCCGCAACCTGATGGTGGTGGCCGTCCCTCGGTACTCGGTCCCCTGCCCCCACTATTTTTTCCCGTTGTGCCGTCACCGCATTACACAAGTACGTGTCCCAAAACATTATCCGTGCCCTCAACAATGCAGTTACCGGGAAAGTCCACCTAACAACGGACAAGTGCTTGTGGGCAGGGACAGTACATCTCGCTGATGGCACACTGGGTTAACATAGTGGAAGCCGGGACCAAGTCAGACCTTGGAATGGAACAAGTCCTCCCGACACCGAGGATTGCGGTCCCTAGGTCAATCAGGGTTGCCCCCACGGTCTACAGCTCCTGCACCTCATCCTCCTCAGCCTCCTCCTCCTCTTCAGTCTCCATCTCCGAAATGACCACACCAGTCACAAGCTGGAAGCAATGCATCACTGCCTTGGGCAAGCGGCAACAGGCTGTGCTGAAGCTAATATGCTTAGGTGACAAACCGCACAATGCTGAAGAGTTGTGGTGGCTCACACAAATGAAACTACAGCCAGGCATGGTCGTGTGTGACAATGGCCGAAACCTGGTGGCGGCTCTGAGGTGAGGCGAGCTCACACACGTAGCATGCCTGGCCCATGTGCTTAACCTCATGATTCAGCGGTTTCTCAAATCCTACCCGGAGCTGCCCAATCTGCTTGTTAAAGTACGCCGCCTGTGTTCCCATTTTAGAAAGTCACCTACAGCTTCCGCAGCCCTAGCCATGTTTCAGCAGCGTTTGAAGCTTCCAGCTCACAGACTGGTGTCTGATGTCCCCACGCATTGGAACTCTACACTGCAGATGTTGGGAAGGATTTTTGAGCAGAAGAAGGCAGTTGTTGAGTACCAGCATCAACAAGGCCGTCAGTATTCAGTTCAGACTCCACACATAAGACCTCAGGAGTGGACATGGATGTCAGACTAATGTACCATGCTCCAAAACTTTGAGGACTCCACCAAGATGGTGAGCAGCAATGACACCATAATTAGCATCACCATCCCTCTTCTCTGTCTTCTGAAACACTCTCTGCTCACAATCAAAGAGGATGCATTGCAGGCGAAGCATGATGAGATGGAGCAAGAAACCATACAGGGTGATTACACACAGCCCAGCCTTATCTCATCCCAACGTGGATTGGGTGACAATGAGGAAGAGGAGGAGGAGAAAGAAGAACAGGAGCTAGTTTCATGCACTATAGACGGTACAACCTGCACAGCTGTCATGCCGTCTGTTCAGCGTGGATGGCCAGAGGACAGAGAAGAGGAGGAGGAGAGCATGGTCAGTCATCCTCTTGGTGAGGACACTGAAGTCTTGCCTGTTAGTAGTCTGGCACGCATGGCTGAGTTTATGTTACGCTGCCTTTCCCATGACCTTCGCGTTCTCAAGATTTTGGGTGACAGTCATTTCTGATTGGTGACACTTCTAGACCCACGCTACAAGGAGAACTTTATATCTCTTATTCCTGAGGCGGACAGGTCTGCAAAAATGGGGCTGTACCAGAAGGCCCTAGTTGCGGAACTATCAAAAAAATTCCCATCTGAAAACGCTGGCGGCAGAGGGCACACTTCGATGGACAACAAAGGAGTACAGGCGAGAGAGACACAACTTCAATCCAGCAGAGGCAGGGGAACACTGTCAAAGTTCTGGGAGAATTTTCTCAGCCCCTCCCATAGCACAAGCCCTGAGGCGCGGGGTACTCTCACAAGGGGTGCAAAGTTTGGGAAGATGCTGAGGGAGTACCTTGCCGACCGTACCAACATCCTCCATGATTCCTCTGTGCCTTATAATTATTGGGCATCCAAGCTGGATACATGGAATGAACTGGCCTGCCCTGCTGCCAGCATTTTATCAAAGCAGGTTTTTAGTGCCGCTGGTGGAATTATAACTGATAAGCGCATCCTCCTATCAACTGAAAATGCTGACAGGCTGACTCTTATAAAAATGAACAAGGACTGGATTGGGCCAGACTTCTCAACACCACCAAATGATAGCAGCATAGCATAAACTCAAATCCAGTGTCTTTTCTTGGGAGGTGTCTTCCCATGCATCTTTTCACACCCAGACATGGGTATACGTTTCCTGATTTTGGCTATTTGCTCTTGTCTTCCTCCTTCTCTTCATCTTCCACCACCATGTCACCAGGGTGACCGTGGTCCGTGATGCAACACCCACATAATTTTTTATAAAGGGTGTTCATGATGCCCGTAAAAAAAATTTTTTATACAGTATGTTCATGTATACCCCCCAGGGTAAATGTTTGTCAGCCCATACATTTAGTGCATGGGCATTACAAGTATAGGAGGCCCGCTCCTTTCTAATGGGAACATTTTTTCATGAGGCCCTCCTCCACATCTCTTCCAAGGGGCATTGGAGTGCCTCCACATTTTTGGCAACCCTTGCATTCACTGCATAGGTCAACACTATTGGAGACACACTTCCTAATAATGGGAACATTTTTAACATGAGTCCCTCTACGTCTCTTCCAAAGGGCATTGGAGTGCCTCCAAATTTTTGGCAACCATTGCATTCACTGCATAGGCAAACACAGTGGGAGACCCACTTCCTAATAATGGGAACATTGTTTTCAGGAGGCCCTCTGACCTCCACGTCTCATCCAAGGGGCATTGGAGTGCCTCCAAATTCTTGGCAACCCTTGAATTCATTGCATAGGCAAACACAATGGGAGACCCACTTCCTAATAATGGGAACATTGTTTTCAGGAGGCCCTCCTCTAAGTCTCTAAAAAAGGGGTATTGGGGTGCATCCAAATTTTCAAAGTGGTATTGGGGTGTGTCCAAATTTTGTGCAGCCCTGGCACTCACTGCATACGCAATAACAGTATAGGAGACCCACTCTTTAGTAATGGGAACAATAAAACATAGCCGGCTGATGGCTCTCTAAGAATAGTGAGGGCCGACTGCTGGTCCTTTAAGAATAGTAAAGGCCGCCTGATGGCCCTATAAAAATAGGCTTTGTGACTTTCAGAGTCCCTCCTTCATAAATGAAACACGATCTGTCTTATGATATCTCACACACCAAATGGCCAGATAAGGTTGTAAAATGTTACAATGACATTTCCTGGTGAATGCATTTGTCACAGTTGAAAGCAATGCAAAAGTAAAAAAAACGCATCAAAAACGCTATGTGTGAACATAGCCCAAGGTGTGGAGGAGCATTTTTGTTTTTTGTTATTTAATTTGCTTTATATACAATTCATTACCCTGGAAAGGATGTTCCTTAACATATTTCCCAGGAAAATCCATTTTGGATTAGTTTTTGTATGTTTTATAGTTAGTCCGTAAAAGTGGCGTAATACCTCTGACATCGTTGTTGTCAGAAGTGACCTGGGAGTCAGAAATGCTTCCAGGGGTCTTCCCCATGCTGTCCGCATGTCATCTGAGCACTGTAGCCATCGATTTGAGCAAATTTTAGGCCGTCTGCAGACTGCCGGAGGGAGCCGCCTGAAAAATGCTTGAGTTTCCCATAGACTTACATTGGGCTCGTTGCTCGGGTCGAGCACCCGAGTATTCCAATGTGCTCGACCCGAGCATTGAGTACCCGAGCATTTTAGTGCTCGCTCATCACTATTGACAATCCAATACAATGGGCAGCACTTTGAACACATTTTATAAGTGGTCATAAACTTGTAAAAAACTCATGAAAGAATAAAGTTACGTTAAAACCAAGCACACCATTGTCTTTCTTATGAAATTCTCAATAAGTTTCATGTTTCACATGACCCTCTTCCCCTTGAAAAAAATAAAGTTGTATCCAAAATGGCCAACTTCAAAATGGCCACCATGGTCACAACCCATCTGGAAATGTTTTCTTCCTTCCATATACTAATGTGCTACAAACAGGAAGTTGAAATCACCAACCATTTCCATTTAATTTAGGTGTATCTGTGTCACCCTGGCCTGGATGCCACAAATGTATAATAAAGCTGTGTCTGAGAGCAAGGGGGAGGTTCTCTGGTCAAGGACCATTAGCATGCAATACCTCCTGTCCCAGGCCAGTAGGGGGAGCAGGCTGCCCCTATAAAAGCTGGAGCTGGGGGCAGGGTTAGTGAGAACTGGACAACCTGTCTTTGGATTGAGAGGTGTCCCAGAGCAGGGACAGACAGTTGTGCTGCAGCCTAAGAGGCCGTGTGGCAGTAGGAGAGCCACGAGCCAGGGACAAGAGGCAAAGTGAGCCTGTCCTGGCAGATACAGAAGCAAATCTAATGGACTTTGGTGTCCGAGGCTGTTAGGATTCCAAGTCCTACAGCAAATAACCAGTCCGCAGGGGACTGTATGTCCTTTGGCCTAAGAAGCCTGGAGGTTCCGCCACAGCAGAAGGGACCGGTGAAGCCGCACCAGGCCAAGAGTAAAAAGGGACCCAAGTCGCCAGCCATATGGGCGAGAAGACACAGTGAGCTCAAGAACGTGGGCTATTACACCACGAGGAGGGAAATAGCCAGAGAGAGCGCAGAGAGCACGGTAGGCCTACACCCTCACATTGATCGGGGCCAGCTCCCCACTTGTTCTCAGACATCCAGGCCCCCTCCTAGCTGGGCCTGCTTTTGGGTCATTTCACCTGTTCTAATAAAGACCCTGAACTGTTTAAGAGGCCTCCGTTTCCTGGCTATTGCTGTCGGAATCATCCCCTCCATCATCCATTATATACTGCCCTGGGGCCATACTCCTCCCGTGGGGAGTTGTACTATTCAGTGCTGCACATTTACATCTGCCCCAGCGGACTGCACTGCAGCGGCGGTTAGCCCTGACCGCAATCCACGGGTGGCGTAGTCGGACATTGCAAAACATATAGAAGACTGCCACTGGTCTGACCACCCTGAGCCATGGACCGGGTTGCCACTACTACCCCCATTATTGCCCTGTTGCCCGGATTCGAGTGCCCCATGGCCCATGGGGCGAGTCAGCTTTGGCTTAGTCGGCAGGATTGTGACCAACCTGCCGCAAACGGCTATTGCGTGCCTGAAAAAGACTGTACACGTACCTTAAAAAGAGGTTTCCCGCCATCCGGAGCCGTTTCCAGCCATTTTCAGCCGTCTCCCGCCATCTTCAGCAGCTTCCCGCCATCTTCAGCCGTTTTCCCGCCATCGGACGCCATCTGCAGGACGCCGCGCGGGAAGAAGAGGGGCGTGGACGTCCAAAACCGAGCGAGACCTGATGCTCCACCCTACGCACCGACGCTGCGCAAGGTCCTGGAAGGGAGAGAGAGCGACACTGACGTCACCAGGATGCGACGCAAGGTCCTCGTCCGGAGCAGCACCAGCGGAGCCGCGGCCTACAGAAGAGGATCGTCGGAAGGTAGGCCACGCTTAACTAGGGGGGAGGAAGATGACGGACGCAGAAGGACGTTCTACCACCAGCGCCGCTGCAGCAGCGGTGATGCCATTTTCCCTGCCTTACATGCCTGGAGCGGCCTGGCTGCCCAAGTATTCAGGGGAGCCCCATGCACTAACTGACTTTAAGTAAAGGCTGTACAGTTTGTTCCAAGTTTACCCCCTGACAGAGGAACAGAAGATCAGCATACTGACAGGGCAGTTAACTGGCGCAGCCCAGCGGGAGGTAAAGTCATGGCCCACTGAGGAGAAAAGAACTGTAAAGGACATTCTGGCCCGACTGCGGGGTACCTATGATACACGTACCTCCGCTGAAATTGAAATGCGGTTCTACGGGTGTAAGCAGCGGGCACAGGACAGCATCAGAGACTATGCCCTAAATTTGCAGGAAGCCTTGAGAGCCATCAAACAAGCTGACCCTGGCAACGTGCAGGATACGGATAAGCTACTAACAGAACAGTTCATAGAAGGTCTGCTGTCTAGCGCCCACAGGACCCAGCTGCGCCTCATGTTCTTTCAGAACCCTGATCTGACCATTGCCCAATTTAAGGACAGGGCCATAAGGGTGCTCCGTGAACCCGCAACAAGTGGCGCTATAGACCCCCGGCGCCCTGCTCTCACCTACCACCAGGAGGCGGCACCCTCCTCTATGGACTCTGTGGGGGCCGATGCACAGGCCCTGAACCAAGCCCCGTCGAAAGATCTGCACCACCAAGTCCAAGAGCTGACCAGGAGCGTCGCGGCGTTGACCAGGACCATCCAGGCGTTACAGGTGGACTCGTCAAGACCCATCGAGTTGGCTTCAAGTCCGGAGGATGTCCCGTGGCGTTGACAGAGGAAGACCCCGTCATTCTGAGGGAGGCCCACAGACCGCTACGCAGAGGATGGACAGCCCATTTGCCGTCGATGCAACCAGCCCGGACACAATTCCAGGTACGGTCATTTAAACGGGTCCAACATGGGGCAGAGGGCCAAACCCCAGGCATAAGATAACCAGGCCCTTACAATTGGCGTCATAAGTACGTTGGGGGGCGCCCGGTTTTACCCGTGGTGCTGGACGGTATCCCCATGAGCACTCTGCTGGATACTGGGTCGCAAGTAACTACTATCCCTTATGTACTTTTTAAGCAGTATTGGACTGATGCTGATAAAATGGGCTATCCAGACAGTAACTTGAGCATCATCGCCAGTAATGGCTTGCCCGTGCCACAGATGGGGTTCAAGGAGATGACCATTAAGATTGGTAAAGTTGAACTACCGGCACAGGAAGTGATTATTGTGGACATTGATCGTCCTGAAAGTCACCCTAAAATAACTGTGGGTACTAACGTGATTGAAAATTGTCTTTCAGAGGTAATTGTAATTCTACAACAGGTGGCGGTGAATGCTAGTTCCAGCCAACAGAGAGTCCTCAACAAAGAGATAAAAGCCCTGATGATACGGCAGCAGGTAGAACTGTCTGGTGGTGAGATCGGTAGCGTAAGAATGAGTGACCCATTCCCCATTTCCATGCCTCCCAAAAGAGAAATGATGATCTGGTGCCGGACTGCAATCGGGTTGAGAGGCAGAGACTACCAAGCCATGGAAGAACCCGTGTACTCAGACAGCAGGCCCACCATTTTGACAGCCCGGGGGGTGGTTGATGTCCGTCATGGGAGGGTGCCCGTCCGTATTCTCAACATTGGGGAGAGGGATGTACACTTACCCAGGTAAGCTACACTTGCCAAACTGTTTGCTGTCGAACACAAAGCTATCAGAGCCGTGGAGCCTTTGCCTCCATCTCCACAGGCGGAGGGTAATGGCTCCCAGAAACAAAAGGAAGACTGGTGCCAGAAACTCCATGTGGGTGCTGACTCCACTCCCCTGCACCAAAAACAAGGAGTCTACCGGGTGGTTCAGGAGTACGAGAGAATCTTTAGTAAGCACCCGCTGGACTTCGGCATAGTGAAAGGGGTAGAACACCACATCCTCATGGGGAACCACCCACCAATAAAAGAGAGGCACAGACCTGTACCCCCTGCACATTATCAGAATGCAAAGGGCATGCTAAGAGAAATGAAAGAAGCTCGGGTCATTAGAGATAGCTGTAGCCCCTGGGCAGCCCCCTTGGTTCTGGTAAAAAAGAAAGACGGCACCATGAGAATGTGCGTGGACTATAGACAAATCAACCGTATCACCCACAAAGACACATATCCGCTGCCTAGAATAGAGGAGTCTTTAGCCGCACTAAAATCAGCTAACTTCTTTTCTACTTTGGACCTTACTAGCGGGTACTGGCAGGTTCCTGTGGCAGAGGCTGACAAGGAGAAGACCGCCTTCACCACCCCGATGGGACTGAGCGAGTTCAACTGTATGCCCTTCGGGCTCTGCAACGCACCAGGGACCTTCCAGAGGCTGATGGAATGCTGTCTAGGGCACCGAAACTTCGAGACGGTCCTACTTTACCTGGACGACGTGATCGTCTATTCGAAGACCTACGAGAGCCATCTAAAACACCTGGCAGAGGTATTCGAAGCCCTGGCAGGCTATGGCCTGAAGGTGAAACCATCAAAGTGTCACCTGTTAAAACCGAAGGTCCAGTACCTAGGGCACGTGGTAAGTGCAGAAGGAGTAGCCCCCGACCCTGACAAGGTCACAGTAATCAAGAGCTGGCCAAGCCCCTCAAACTTCAAAGAAGTGAGGCAATTTCTCGGGTTGGTAGGCTACAACCGAAGGTTCATCCCCGGGTTCACTAAGATGGCAGCCCCTATGCAGGACCTCCTGATAGGACAGTCTAAGTCCAGAAGCCAAAAGCCACCCTTAAAGTGGGACAAGCCGGAAGAGGAGTCCTTCCGCCAGTTGAAGATGGCCCTCACAGGGGATGAGATCCTGGCCTACCCCAATTATGGCCAGCCTTTTATTCTCCACACAGATGCCAGTAATGTGGGGCTGGGAGCCGTACTGTCGCAAAACCAACAGGGCAAAGAAAGGGTGATCGCGTATGCCAGCCGGAAGCTGAGGCCCACTGAAAGGAACCCAGAGAATTACAGCTCCTTCAAGCTAGAATTCTTGGCAGTGGTGTGGGCCATCACAGAACGGTTTAAGCATTACCTGGCCTCCGCAAAGTTCACCGTGTACACGGACAACAACCCGTTGACACACCTGGACAATGCAAGACTAGGTGCCCTAGAACAGCGGTGGATGGCGCGACTCTTGAATTATGACTTCGTGATCAAGTACCGGGCAGGCAAAATCAATGCCAACGCTGACGCCCTATCGAGAATGCCTCACTTACCTGAAGGTGACGAAGACCCAGAAGAGCTGGAGGAGGTAGAACTCCCCGTGTTTCACAGGTATGGAGCCGCTCAATACTCCCACCGCGTGAAGGAGGAAGATTTAACAACCGTTATGATCAATCCCCTACCTCACCACAGCTGGGCCAAGACCCAAGATAGTGACCCTGCAATCCGCATGGTGAAATACCTGCTGACCCAGGAAGACGCCCGCTTAGATCCGGATGCTCCAGAGGAAGCCAAGCAGCTATGGAAAGAGAAGAGCAAGCTGTTCCTCTATGAAGGCAAGCTGTGCAGAAGACTTGTCAACCACCGGACACACGAGCTGACCTGGCAAGTCATGGTCCCAAGGCGGGATGCAGCTATGGTCCTGGGGGCTTACCATGACAGAGCGGGGCACTTCGGCTGGAAGAAACTGGAGTTCCTGCTAAGAGGACGGTTGTTTTGGGTCGGCATTAGAGGGGCTGTAGAAAAGTGGTGCAGAGATTGTGGCCCTTGTAACCTAAGGAGGAAGGACTGCACCAGCCAGAAGACTCCCTTGAGACACATCGTCACCACGCAAACTCTTGAGCTGGTAGTTCTGGACCACGTCAAATTGGCTCCAAGCCGGTCAGGATACGTTTATGCCCTGACAATTGTGGATCACTATTCCCGATTTTTAGTGGTGGTCCCCGTAAAAGACTTGACAGCTCAAACGGCGGCCAGAGCCTTCCAGCTATAATTCTGCCATCCACACGGGTATCCGGAACAAGTCCTGACAGACCAGGGCCCAGCATTCGAGGCCGAAATCTTCCAAGAGTTCTGCAACCTCTATGGCTGTAAGAAGATTCGGACAACGCCTTGCCACCCACAAACCAACGGGATGTGTGAGAAAATGAACAATATAGTCATTGATCTCCTGAAGACTTTGCCCCTGGAGGAACGCAGCCTGTGGCGAGAAAAACTGCCGGACCTGATAGACTTATACAACCATATCCCGGTGAATGCTACAAACTGCACCCCGGCTCACCTGATGCGAGCCAGACCAGGTAAGCTGTCCATAGACCTGGAGATGGTAGTCCCAACACCCGAGGACACCTCCCCAGATGCGTACTGGGATACAGAAAGGCGACTGCAGTACAAGAAGGTACAGGAGAGTGTGGAGAAGAGCCTGGCCCAAGTGAGAGAAAGGCAAGAGAGACTCTTCACCCAACACGCCCCTGCTGGTCCCCTAGAACCTGGTGAGCAGGTCCTGAAGCGAAAGAGAAGGCTACACAAGTTGGACGACCAGTGGTAAAGGGAACCCTACACCGTACTGCAGTCTGATCACGACAACCCGAAGGTGTGCGTGATCACCAAGGATGGGGGAGAAACCACTAGTGCTGTCTCCAGAGACCACCTAAAAAGGTGCCCCGAGCAACTACGGAATGCAGAAGAGGATCAGAGAGACCGTGAACCCGCAGAGGACAAGGAAGAAATGATCAGCACCGTTCTCGGAGAGTTCCCTCAGTCCTGGACTCGAATAAACGATGCCATAGTGGTACCCGTCCTGCATTTCCTGCAACCAACTCAGCAACAACCTACGCCAGGGTGGGAAAGTGAAGAAGAACCAGCAGTTCCAGAGGCAGAAGAGCCTGTACCAGCAGCCCAGGAGAATCAACCCTCTGCTGACAATGAGCCTGCCATGCCTGCGGTAAGCCAAAGGACCCGCAGACGGCTGCCTGCCCTGCCTGTAAGTCTAGCCAGTGACTGTACCCTAAATGGTAGTGAAGAAAACCAGGTTAGACCACCACCAGACAGTGGGTTACGCAGGTCAACCAGGAGCACAAAGGGGCAGATACCCGCTCGCTGGAGAATATAGGGTGCACTAAAACTGTAAATAACCCTGTTGCCAAGTGTTGAAATGTTTGTAAAGTTACATGCATGATTAGTAATTGTGTATTTCAGTTTCTTACAGTTGCCGCACGGACTCAAAGGTTATGAATTTTTAATAACCGGGACTTTGTATAGACTGCGTTCGGAGCCTAACCAAGGAATGAACTAAGATTGTAAAGGACTTGGGGCTAGGACAGACCCCACCTGGTTAAGGCTCCCGTTGTGTTGGTGATATGGACACCCGGTCACAGACCACATTGTGACCTTAAGAACTCAACCTGTGCGTCATTTGTCTTTACTTGCCTTGTAATTTTTTAATGGTCATGCATAAGTATTCTTGTTGTAAGCTAAGTCCCGGAGTACTAAGTTTTACTAGGGGGGAATGTGTCACCCTGGCCTGGATGCCACAAATGTATAATAAAGCTGTGTCTGAGAGCAAGGGGGAGGTTCCCTGGTCAAGGACCATTAGCATGCAATACCTCCTGTCCCAGGCCAGTAGGGGGAGCAGGCTGCCCCTATAAAAGCTGGAGCTGGGGGCAGGGTTAGTGAGAACTGGACAACCTGTCTCTGGATTGAGAGGTGTCCCAGAGCAGGGACAGACAGTTGTGTTGCAGCCTAAGAGGCCGTGTGGCAGTAGGAGAGCCACGAGCCAGGGACAAGAGGTGAAGCGAGCCTGTCCTGGCAGATAGAGAAGCTAATCTAATGGACTTTGGTGTCCAAGGCTGTTAGGATTCCAAGTCCTACAGCAAATAACCAGTCCGCAGGGGACTGTATGTCCTTTGGCCTAAGATGCCCGGAGGTTCCGCCACAGCAGAAGGGACTGGTGAAGCCGCAGAAGGGACTGGTGAAGCCGCACCAGGCCTAGAATAAAAAGGGACCCAAGTCGCAAGCCATACGGGCGAGAAGACACAGTGAGCTCAAGTACGTGGGCTATTACACCACGAGGAGGGAAATAGCCAGAGAGAGCGCAGAGAGCACGGTAGTCTTACACCCTCACCCTGATCAGGGCCAGCTTCCCACTTGTTCTCAGACATCCAGGCCCCCTCCTAGCCGGGATTGTTTTTGGGTCGTTTCACCTGTTCTAATAAAGACCCTGAACTGTTTAAGAGGCCTCCGTTTCCTGGCTATTGCTGTCGGAATCATCCCCTCCATCATCCATTATATACTGCCCTGGGGCCATACTCCTCCCGTGGGGAGTTGTACTATTCAGTGCTGCACATTTACATCTGCCCCAGCGGTCTGCACTGCAGCGGCGGTTAGCCCTGACCGCAATCCACGGGTGGCGTAGTCGGACATTGCAAAACATATAGAAGACTGCCACTGGTCTGACCACCCTGAGCCACGACCGGGTTGCCACTACTACCCCCATTATTGCCCTGTTGCCCGGATCCGAGTGCCCCACGGCCCAGGGGGCGAGTCATATCCATATAAATGGCCCACCCTGTACAATAAAAAAATATATTGTGGTACCGCATTAGTCAGTAAATCGATGTACATACACTTATGACCAAAAATGACAAAAATATTCTAGGAGTAATGCTTTAATTAGCTAACCAGAAAAATTATATTTGCAGCTTTCAGAGAACAGAGCATCCTTCTTCAGGCAGGTTTACAAATAAATTACTGAGGCTAAAGCTGCAAATATAATTGAGATTACAACAAAGACACATCCCCATCTATGCTAAGCCGCTGCTGCCGTATATGTCCCTATTATGGCACCAACTGTGTGCCACTGTGTTCCCTCTATATAGTAAAACAAACCTCTAGAATATATTATTGCCATGTATAAGTGCCCTAGAAAACAGTGCCAACATTTTGCTCACTAGAAAGTAATAATGCCCTTTGTGTGACCCTTTGACTGTCACAATAACCTGAGTGCCCTAAAACAATGAGTCCTCTCTTAACTTTAATAATGTCCCGAGTCTCTCCCCTATTCAGATCCTCTCTACACAGTATGATGCTCTCCTATTCACAGTATAATGCCCCACACTGTATAGTACCCCATACATTGTATACTGTCCACTTAGTGGCCCGCAAACTGTTTGATGGCCTTAAGACTGTATGATTGCCCCCACACTGTACAAAGGCCCCACATTAGTTCTCACACTGTGTGATGGTTCCCTCAGTAGCCCCTAAACTGTATTATGGCCTCCTAAGAAGCCTCCATATAGAATAATGCACCCCATAGTACTCCATACAGTATAATGCACTCCCCATAATCCTCCATATAGTATACTGCACTCATCACCATAGTCCTCTATATAGTATAATGCACTTCCCATAGTCCTCCATATAGTACAATGCACTCCCCATATTCCTCCACATAGTATACTGCACTCCCCATAGTCCTCTATATAGTATTATACACTATATGTATTGTTTGCCCCCTTCCTAATTTGTTATTCTTTTGCATGTTTCTCACACTTAAATGTTTCAGATCACAAAACAAATTAAATATTAGACAAAGATAACACAAGTAAACACAAAATGCATTTTTTAAATTAATGTCTTTATTATTAAAGGAAAAGGAAATCCAAACCTACAGGGCCCTGTATGAAAAAGTGATAAAAAGTGATCCCCCCCCCCCCACCTTAAAACATAAATGTGGTTTATCACATCTTTGGGAAGCTGAGTTCAGTTTCCCTAGCCACACACAGACCTGATTACTGCCACACCTGTTCTCAATCAAGAAATCACTTAAATAGGACCTGCCTAACAAAGTGAAGTAGACAAAAATATCCTCAAATGCCAGACAGCATGCTGACATCCAAAAAAATTCAGAAACAAAATGATGATGGGTGAGGGTGCCCCATAGTGGCCACGTGGCAGTGCAGGGAGATTGTGTCTCCCTGCTCTATCAGAGAGTTTAACTGTATCAGCACGCAGTGAAAAAGTAGTGTAGCTCCTAATGGCCCCTCAGAGCGCGGGGCCCAAGGTGACCGCACCCTCTGCCCCCGGTACCTGCGCTACTGATACCCAGCAATCACAGCACACATAGAGAAGAGGAGATCCAATTTCCCTAACTCTCCGTAACATATTGTTAAAAGCAATCGCTTCATAGATGATATTATACAGCAGTAGTGAGCAGTGCACATAAAAATCCAGAAATGAGCTGTGAGAAAATACTAGAAAGCAGCAGGATGCTGTATGTGTATTTTGGTTTCCTCCTCTGTCTCTCCCCCCACTCCTCACTCTCCACTCTCTGTAGACTCTTGTGGGCTGCAATATTTATTTATTTATTTTACTCACTTATATAGCACCATTAACACCACTGCAATTTACAGACATTATAGGCACTGTCCCAATTGGAGCTCATAATGTTTTGCTAAAAGTTTAGTTAATCCTTAGTTCATCCTAAAATATCAGCAGGTGAAAGAGACATTCTGTAGAGAAGATGCAGTAGCTGATTATGCACAAACTTACAACAACAGACATAACTACTTCTTTTACTGAAGTGCCTTGAACTAAAGTTCCCAAATGCCCTATGCAGACATGTCAGTGGTTTAACCTGTGTAGTTGCACAAGGGAACAATAGATAAGGGGGCCAAATCCACTTTTAAAGAAGGTGTAATTATGTATTATGATGAGCACTTGGATTGGACTGCAAAGGGACCATATATTGTTCTTTCACAGGTACCCTTTTCTGTCTGTGTCTGCCATTGCCTTTAGATATTGGACGTGGAGGAGTAGCAGCAGTGATAAAAACTGATTGGAGAAGCAAACAAGAAGAAAATGGAGACATCGCATGGTCAGAAGAAAAAAAAACTCCATTACAGATTTCAGGGTGTGTAAGTGTATAATGGAAGATATAGTAGCATCGGGTCACTGTGAGAGGAAAAGAGAAAAACCTGGATCATCATCACTTCTGAAGAAACTGATTCTCAAGAGTTGCCCATGATGTCCTCAGAGGAGGAACTTGCCGAACTCTCCATTTGCATCCACACATCTGAACTCTGAAACCAAAGCGGGATCCCGATGTAATGCCAGTCTGTTTATGAGTAGAGATGGGCGTACCGAACAGTAAAGTTACTGTTACCGTTCGTGTTCCGGTGTATAGTGAACTGTCATCTGCGTGACAGCGCGGGAAATATGGGCTCTGATAGGTGATAACATTGTTACTGCGGGTCAGAGTGCTGCAGGATCACACTGTCAGATGTCAGCGTGATCCCGCAGCTGTGACAGTGATCCACAGTAAAAAGCTTACCGCAAGTCATAGGCGCCGGCTGATGGGACTACTGCGGGGATTGAAGTCACTGGAGTTCAATCAGCTGATGAAGCTCCGGTGACCTCACTTACTGCACTACTGTTGCATGATAAATTTTGTATCGTAAGTGAGGTCACCGGGGCACCTCAGCTGATTGAACTCTAGTGACCTCACGCCCGGCAGCTCAGTGTTATACACTGATACAGGCGTGATTACACTACTGTGTCAGTGTAAAGCCAGCTGTGTTGTAGAGCAGTCACATCAGTGACTGCTGATGTGACTGTCCTACAAATCATCAGATCACCGTGGTACCCTTGAAATTATGTCTTCATATCGGACAGTTGAGGGATATGGCTGTTTTTTATTTTTGTTTTCTTGCAGGAGAC
This sequence comes from Phyllobates terribilis, assembly GCF_046119375.1. NCBI lineage: Eukaryota > Metazoa > Chordata > Amphibia > Anura > Dendrobatidae > Phyllobates > Phyllobates terribilis. The sequence goes on along the minus strand of NW_027362765.1, from coordinate 593,352,659 downwards.
AATGGCTTCAGCGGATTAGGCTTTAGGTAAGTTTTTTTTTTGTAAATGAAGAATTATTAATAAAGGATTGTGTCGTTATTTCAAATAAAGAATTTTTTCGGAATCAAATTTCTCAAATTTTACCATGGGGTTAGTAATGGGGGCGTCTTATAGACACCTCTTCATTACTAACCTGGACTTCATGTCAGCCGCCAATACAAGGCTTACATGAACCCCAACCCTATCACCCCACTTGCCAACACTACAAAGCAAGTGGGAAGAGCGATGCTAAGTACCAGATTTGGCGCATCTTATTGATGTGCCATTTCGGGGGACGCTGAGGGCTGATATTATTAGCCTCAGAGGGGGCCAGCTTCCAAGGCCCATTCCTTGGCTATTATTATCAGCTCATAGCTGTCTGCCTAGCCTTTGCTGGTTAGATTTGATAGGGGGGCACTATGTAATTTTTTTTCTTGGGCCCCCCTGTAAACTACAGTATCTATCTAGCTATATATCTAGTAATATATTATCTATCTATCTAGCAGTCTATTTATCTAGCAGTCTATCTGTCTGTCTATCTATCATCTTTATATCTATTACTTATCTATCTATACAACTATCTATCCATCTATGGATAGATAGATAGATAGATAGATAGATAGATAGAGAGATAGATAGATAGATAGATAGATAGATAGATAGATAGATAGATAGATAGATAGATAGATAGATAGATATTCCATGAAGACACAGGCAGCACTCCAATCTTCAGTGAAAAATTATGGTTTATTGACACATAGTCATAGCAGTGGCAACGTTTCGTTCCTAGTGAGGAACTTTTTCAAGCAGTGCATAATCCAGCAAGTGAACATTATATAGGTGCACTAATTAAATCCAACATGAATGCAATTACATTGTGATATTAAAAATATTCAGATATAATACATGATAAATTTATAAATAGATAACAATTCATATAAAAAATTAATAACAATCCGTCTCATCCTGCAGTTCATCATATAAATCAGTGATAACATCATAATATCTATAATTGATAATTTCATAACACCTGTGTACAATCAATATATAAAGAAAGTCTCACCCTTATGACATGATTACAAAACTCCATTACCATGCCGCTATTGGCATCCCCACGATTCAACTGCACATGTCAGTATACCATAGGGCATCTGGGAATATCCCCAGAGTCCACTGCGCATGCGCGCAGCCATGTTGGAGACCAAGCTCCATGAAATTAAGACTCTTCGCTATTGTGCATTCTCCTAAAGAAGAAAGCTGAAAGCGCTCACATAACACCAGAGGTATTTTTACATAGAACAACCCTCCTTATTGCACATTTCCCCCGCAATTAATAAATACAACTCTGCCAAGGATCCTGTGCTATGAATTATTCATTAATAATGCAAAATATGACTAAACCCCATACTCCTATAGAGCATATAGCAGAAAATAGTTTACAATAGTTACATATATCATTCAATACGGGATTTAAAGAGATAGACAGATAGATAAACAATTAGATAGGTAGATAGATAATAGATAAATAGATATATGGATAGATAGATAGATAGATAGATAGAGAGAGAGATAGATAGATAGATAGATAGATAGATAGATAGATAGATAGATAGATAGATAGATAGATGATTGATATATAATGTGACAAAGTCATTGGCAAAGTACTGGAGGGGAGATATGTTTCACTGAGGCTATTTGCTTCAGTAATTTGAAACCTAGAAGTTTGCTCCAGAAAACTATGTGTCTAGGGGTTAATCAGCCATTTTTAATGGGCTAGGATTTTATGTGAACAGCTGTAGAGTGGGTGGAGGCAGTTTACCATATCTCCACCCCAGGGTGTGGCCTGGGCTATAAATAGCCAGCCTTTTGAATCATTCAGTGTTCAGTAGGGCTGGAGAGAGGAACTGTAGTGCTTTGTGTCCTGACAAGGAAAAGCTGAACCGTTTGTTTGCTAAACTCTGAGCAGGAGGATCCCCTCTACCACAAGGACTGTGCTTTGTTACCAATTTGTTTTGTTTTCCTGTTTTTGCAAAAATGTTTATTTTTACTTCACCGTGGTTTATGCTACCTGTATAACAAACCTGGGAAGAATTTAAAGACACAGTGTTCCTGTGTCTACCTCCATGTACTGTCGAGTGGGCCGATCTACCACAGGTGGTGCTAGAAGTGGCGGCAAGATCCACAGACAGCATGTGTAACGGCGGCGGATAACCTGCATGTCTTGGGTGAAGTCAGCAGTGAGCCAGGAAGCGAAGTCAGACAGCATGGAGGACCTGATTAAGCACATTATGGAAGCTCAACAGCAGCAACAGCTGGCCCAACAGCAGAAACAGCTGGCACATCAGGAGACAAGTAAGCTGCTAATGAAACAGACCCAACAATAGCAGCAGCAGCAACAGCTACAAGACCAGTACTGACACCAGCAGCAGCAACAAAACCAGTACCGGCAACAGCAGCAGCAATAATACCAGTACCAACAACAGCAGCAGATTGAGTTGCTCTCAGAGGCAGTTCATGGGAGGCCGGCAGACTCATCCCCAAGTCCAGGTGATGACGTCCGGAAAGCGGTATGACGAGCCATGAAAAAGATGTCCTCTGGGGATGATGTGGAGGCATTTTTGACTGTTTTTGAATGAGTAGCAGAACTAGAGAAACGGCCACCAGAGCAGTGGACGGAGATGTTGGCCCCTATCTAACTGTCGACCCGCAAAAGGCTTATTATGACCTGGCATTACAGAATGCACAGGAGTTTGCCAAATTGAAAACTAAAATTTTGGCACCCCCGGCAGTGACTATGTCAGTCAGAGCCCAATGGGTTCACCACTGGCCATATTGTGGAAACAAACCCCCTCGCTCCCAGATGTTCGAAATACTGCATCTTCTACAAAAGTGGTTGCAGCCGGAGTCTTCAACTTCAGCCCAGATGGTCGAGGGAGTTGTTATAGACAAATTTAACCACTCCCTTCCTAGGCTGGTGCAGACCTGGGTTGCCCAGGTGGACCCCCGAAATGCAGACGACCTAGTTGAACTAGTAGAAAGGTACCAGGTGGTCAAGAGGTCTCTAAGGAATCTGGGTGTGGTTGTATCCGCGTAATTGGGTACCCAGAAGGAGCTCAAATCTCAAAAGAGGGGTAGTAGAGCCACAACTGGGGTGAGTTCGAGATCACAAGTGGTCACTGAGGGGTTGCCAAAAGCCAGTGGTAAAGACTTGACCTGTTGGAGGTGTCACGGTCCTGGACACATAGTCATCCTTTGTCCTATGTCCTCCAAACAGGTGGACTGCAGCATGGGGAGGCGCTGTTCATACTATGCCTATCCAGCCAGCAGTGTAGACTGTCAGTCAGGTGAGGGAGCACAGGCATGTCCCGTAACATTAAATGGGATACTGTCACACAAGCTGTGGGAAAGACTAAGTGCAACATGAAGGGAAGAGTGGAAGGGAGCCCAGACACTAGGGAAAGGGGGTGTGAAGACCTCCTAGGCTGATCTGATATCACCGTGTCTCCCCTATCATCCCTATATTGGTTCCTCACCAATTGCCACACAGGAACCTAAACCCTGTATTTCCCTAGAGCTTGGCCCTGACAACTAAAGACAACAAGGGAGACAAACACAGGGGAAAGTAACTTAGCTTGAGCCGACTTCAGAGAGATTACACCACATGTCCTCCTAGCACCTGAGAGGAAGTAATCAGACTGTAATAGCTCCAAGCATTCACAAGGGAACATGTGAATATAAGAAGCACCTTCCTGTAGCAAACAGAAAGTATTTAAACACCCAGGCCTGGGTGTCAATTGGCAGGAGGGAGGTAGCCGCTTTGTCCTAGAGTGAGATAGATCTATGAAGGTGTCTGTAATGCCAAATGAAGAGATCTTCTGCAACCAATTGCAGAGCGACTGTCTGTCACGTCTGACACACCCGTGACAGATACTGGAGACGGGACGCTTGGACTTGGGGAGTTTAATGACTCTGATAAGGGCCACACTCCCCTACCAGTGGATCCCCGGGAAAAATGTGGGCATCTGCTGTATTCACAGGGACTCCAAGGACTACCCTGTTGCCAGAGTAACTGTAAAAACAAACTGCGGCGCTGAGTCCCATGAGGTTGGAGTGGGTAGAGACCTGCTACTCCCTGTGATAATAGGGTGGGACTTTAGCTTGTTCTTGGACTTATTGGCGGAAGGGGGAGTGCCAAGTAACTCAGACAGGAGCCAGGCCAACCATCATGAATCCATGTCGAAGTCGGAGGCGGATGAGTTCCCCCTGTGTGTTCTTGAAAATGATGAGGATGAGACGGTTACCCAGGAGGCCGAGATTCCTGAATTGGGGGATTCTGAGGGGAATTTTGGGACAGTTCAAATTCGGGATCTTACTTTAAAAGGGGCATTTGACAATGTGTCTGTGATAAATGGGGTCACTCAAGAGCTGAGGACTGACACCAGGTTTCCACATTTTTCTTTAAATGAGGATCTGCTATATTGGGTCACTAAACTAAGAGAAGAAGTGATAGAGCAGTTGTTGGTACCAGGTCCCTAAAGTCATAGGGTATTAGATCTGGCCGATTCTCATGTCTTTGGTGGACATCTAGGAGTAGAGAAAACCCCAGAGCGGGTCTTGCAGAGGTTCTACTGGCCTGGATGTCACAGAGAGATTGTTCATTTCTGCCAGTTTTGCCCTACCTGTCAGCTCACTGCTCCAGTATCCCACTTCCCCAGTTCCGCAGTCCCTTAGTGCTGTTGCCAATTATAGAGGTCCCATTCGATCGGACTGCCATGGACCTTGTCGGACTCCTGGTTAAGTCTGCTAGGGAGCACCAGTACATTCTAGTGGTGATTGACTATGCAACACGGTACCTGGAGGCGGTACCCCTGAGAAACTCCTCTGCTAGGAGTATATCGCGAGAGCTATTCCATTTTTTTTCCTGGACGAGCCTGCCAAAAGAGATCCTGACAGACCAAGGAACTCCTTTTATGTCCAAAGTGATTCCTGGCAAAGTGGCAAGGGAAGGGCCATACGAGGTGGTCGAAAAGTTGAGTGATGTCAACTACAAGGTCCACGAGCCAGGGAGAAGAAAATCATACCAGGAATACCACATAAACCTGCTAAAATCATGGTGAGACAGGGATTCTATGGAAGCTACCTGTCTGGGGGCCAATCTGGATCGAGGATGTCACAGTGGCCGAGACACTGTCACCAGCCCGGAAGCAACAGTGCCAAGAACTGCTTAAGCGGGTCCGGGACCTGTTTTTGGAGTTGCCAGGATGTATACAGGTTTGGAACATGAAATCCTGACAGAACCGCATGTACGGGTGATCTTCAGATTCCCGAAGCATGCCGCAAAGTAATTTCAAAGGAGGTGAAGAGCATGTTGAGCCTGGGTGTCATCGAGGAATCACAGAGTGGCTGGTCCAGCCACATTGTCCTAGTGCCAAAGCCTGATAGAGAGTGGCGCTTTTGCAATGATTACAGGAATTGAAATGAGGTTTCCAAGTTCGACTCATTTCCGATGCCCCGCGTCAATGAACTCATTGAGAGGCAAGGTCCAGCCAGATACATCACCACCCTGGACCTAACAAAAAGGTACTGGCAAATTCTCCTATCTCTAAGTGCCAAGGAGAAGAGAAGAAGGCTTTCTCTATAACTGACGGCTGCTTTCAATACACCAGGATGCCATTCGGTTTGCAGGGAGCCCTAGCTACCTTCCAGAGGGCCATGGACCGGATCCTAGTCTCTCACAAAAAATATGCCGCAGCTTATCTAAATGACATTGTGATCTTCAGCCTGGATTTGGGAAGTCACTTGCAGAAGGTCCAGGCAGTACTGGATGCGCTGAGGAAGGCAGGGTTTACTATAAACCCAAAGAAGTGCGCCATAGGAAAAGAAGAGGCAAAATACTTGGGCTACATCGTCGGAAGTGGGCAAAATAAAGCCGCAAGTGAAAAAGGTGGAGGCAATCCAAAATTGGCCTCAACCGGTCTTGAAGAAATAGGTACTGGCGTTTCTGGGAATTGTGGGATACTGCCGGCGATTTATCCCGAATTTTGCCATGATAGCCATACTTCTAACTGTCCATCTTGAAGGAACGAAGACGTCGATGGCTAAATGGTCTTCTAAAGCAGAGATGGCATTTGAAAAGTTGAAGCTCGCCTTGTGTAAGCAGTCAGTCTTGGTCGCACCATACTTCAGTAAGGAGTTCATAGTCCAGATAAACGACTCAGTGGTCGGGTTAGGTGCCGTGTTGTCCCAAGAAGTAAACGGAGAAGAACATCCCATCCTGTACTTGAGCAGAAAACTCTCTAAGGCTATGTACACAGTGTGCGTTTTTTATGCGTTTTTGCGCAATTTTTTCCCATGCGGAAATGCACCAAAAACGCTAGGTAATCCGTATGCCAGCTAATGCAATGACAATCCTGAAGTGCTGTGCACATGATCAGGAACTTTCCTGTCACGATTGTCATTGTGTTTAAATCTGCAGCATGTTAATTCTTTGTGCGTTTCTGCAGCGTTTTTCACCCATAGACTTGAATTGAGTCAGTGAAATCCGCAGCAAAAACACAAGTATAAATATATTTGCTGTGGATGTTTGCTGCATATTTCACAGACTCAGTTCAAGTCAATGAGTTAAAACCGCCGCAAAAACGCACAAAGAATGGTACCCGGGGAAGACTACTCCTCCCATCATTCGACAACCACTCCCGCTGATAACAGCGGGAGCAGGTGCGGCTGAGGGGAGAAGTAGTCTCCTCAGCCGGCGTTTGTGTGCAGTGTAAAAAAGAAATAAAAATAAATCCATATTAAAATAAAAACACTTTATTCTCACCTGTCCGCCATCCTCCCAATATTCCACGGTGACCCGATCACCGGCAGCTGGCAATACACTGACGGGAGCGCAATTGCTCCCGGCAGTGTACATTGCTGTACTGTTGGGGCTGAGTTCACTGGAGTTCATCAGTAGTGTTGAGCCACCCCCGTAGTGTTCGAGTTCGGTTCGGTTCGTCGAACACCCGTGTGTTCGCCGAACTGTTCGTCGAACTGTTCGTCGAACACCTTCGAACACCGTTAAAACCAATGGCAGGCAAACAAAAACACATAGAAACACATAGAAAACACCTTCAAAGGTGTCCAAAAGCTGACAAACTGCTCAGAAGACACAACTAACACATGGAAAAGTGACAAGTACATATAGTCATGCGAAAAGAAAAGAGGTGGAGGAGTAAAAGGAGGGGGAGACACAGATATAGGCATGTCATGCCCTTCTAAAATCCAAAAAGTGAGAAGCCGAGACGGCCAGTCCGCTCCTGCCCGTGCCACCTCCGTGTCGCCGGGTTTGTGCCAGAGCCGCGGTGAACCCTGACGGCCAGCCCCCCTCTCCCAATACTGGTGCCTGTCCGCTGGTGGGTCGAGAGAGCCCCCCTGTGGTGGAGGCAGCTCTAAGCTTTTTAATTTAAATTGTCCCTCTAATTTGAATGAATACACTTTAAATCCATTTACAAGGATCTATTGGAGGGCAAGTCTCATGCCAGCAGCCGCGTAATTCCAGCTCCAGTAGCGTCCACTAAAGCTGCTGCAGTTAAAAAGCTTTTATAAGGATCGAGCTCGGCTGTCCACCGCAAGGCATCCTAGTGCCAGTCCCAGCCCCTATGCCTTGGGGTGCCTCCTGATGCTCTTCACTAAGTATCCCGTGGTCCCGAAGCATTTCCTTTGAAAAAATTAAGTGTCCAAACTACAGGTGGTGTAGCTTGCTTAACAGCCGGGATAATCCGCTGACTAGCAGACACTGCTACTAGGCACAAAGTATTTCCTGGGCTAGATGCAGTTAAAAATTTGTAAGTAGATACTCTCGTTGGATGCTGAGAAAGCATTCCATAGAGTCTCCTGGCACGCCATATATGATTCTCTTAAAAAGCTTGGGGTAGGGGTCTAGGGGACCCTTTTATAGCCAAAATCACGGCCCTGTATCACAATACGTCACCTAGGCTGAAGATAAATGGAACTGTAGCACCGAGGGCTCGGTTGCTACAGACGTATTGCACCTCACCCAGAGGTGTGATATCTCACTCTCAGATAAGGATGGAGTGTGGATCAGGACCCGACACCTGCATGCATTACACCACATTGCCGTGGGGCAGGGCGACCAATATGCCCCTGAGATGGGCACGACAGTCCCTGTCCCTGGCTGGAGTGGGGGGAGGGAACACTGAGGAAGGGGAACCCTGCAGTGCAGGAGCAGAGAGGAAGCAGTTCCTGGGTGCATTGAGAAGGGAGTATAAAAGGTGGGCACCATCTTAGTTCAGTGCAGAGAAGTCTGAGCAGAAGTGGCAGGGAGCAGGGGCTCTGCATGAGCTCTGCTCCGGAGGCGGGCCTAGTAACAGAGGCCCAGGCCTGCAAAAGGGAGAAGGAAGGAAGAGGAGCGGAGAAGGCTCCAGGAACGAGGAATGAAGGGATCCCAGGGGTGCGGACGGGCGAGTCGCCACCGCACGCCCGAATCCACCTGCGTGGAGGGGTCAGGCCAAAGGGGGAGACCGGTCCCCGAACTAGTGGAGGCAGGAAACGACCCTCAGCTAGAAACCGGAGGCTCTGACATTTTATGTGGCGCAGCCCCTTGCTCCACCCGCTAGGAAGGCACCACATAGGGTCAGGGAAACTGGCGCCAAGTTTACCAAGAGGAGGCCCGAGGCAGCCGGACAGAAGTGTTGGTAAGAAAGGCCAGACAAAGGACACACAAAGGGGGTCCTGTGAAGCGCTCCAAAGTTATCTGGGAGTTGTCTGAGCCCCTCACCTGGTGAGCACAGTACGACGTGGGCAGCCGTTACCTGCAGACGTGGTCTGGATAATAAGAACTGTGAGTAAAGGCCCTGAACTGCATCACTGACTCGGTGTCGTTACTGCTGCTGCCCTGCACCATCACCCCCATCCTCCGCATACACTGCCCTGAGGCTATACTCCTCCCGTGGGGAGTTATGCTACGCTCTGCTGCACCCACAACACCAGCCTTAGCGGTCTGCCCTGTAGCGGCGGTTCACTCTGACCGCAATCCACGGGTGGCGTAGTCGGACATTTAAACATCAAAACCACATAAATAGTTCCGCCACTGGTTTGACCGCCCTGAGCCACGGAACCGGATCGCCGCCACGAAGACTACAACCACCAGCATCCACCAAAAAGGGTCCGGCTCCGGGTGTCCCAAGGCCCAGGGGGTGCGTCAGAACATTTTCATCACCTTTCACAATCACCAATGGGACAAGGCAGGGATGTCCTCTGTCCCCTCTCTTATACATCCTAGTGACGGAGCACCTGCTCTCATCAATTCGCCATAACCCCAATATTAGGTGGATTGAGGTGGGAGGCACCGAGTACAAGTGCTCTCTATTTGCTGATGATGTCCTAGTATATATCACTCAATCACATATATCCATCCCTGCTGTTATGGCTGAAATAGATCACTTTGTTACATGGTAAAATTTTAAAATCAATGCAGCGAAGTCTGAGGCCCTCGATGTCTCCCTCCCTAAATCCATATAGGATTCCATCCAGTCCAACTTTCCCTTTGCCTGGCCCTCACAGGGTATCAAATACTTAGGAATTCCTATTCATAGAGACCTCTCCCATCTATGTTATCTTAATTTTGGGCCCTTTATTGAACAATTCCATACAGACCACGGTTGGCAAGTTGGAACTGTGAGATTCACTACGTGCACCACTGGTATTTTGTGGAAAAGCACATGTAAGATTCTGCAACAGTCTCTGCTGATACTCCTGCATGTGTGCATCCCTTTCTATGACAGGAATAATTTCTGCAAATTTACTTTTGTACCGGGGATCTAACAGTGTGGCAACCCAGTAGTCAGGATTATTTCTAATTCTCACAATTCGAGGGTCATGTTGCAGGTAGTGCAGCAAGAAGGCACTCATGTGTGTTGCGCATCCAGGAGCACCAAGTCCCTGTTGTGTTGGTGGCGAGGTAACAATCATGCTTCCTTCCTCTGTCCTCTCCCCCCAACCTCGCACAACAGAAATGTGATCAAGGTCTCCCTCATCTGATGAGTCTTCCATCAGTTCGTCCTCCACTTCTTCCTGGGCTCCTGCACCTTCCTCACTAGTTTGGCTGCTACCATGCGCCCTGGTAAAATCATCTCCCCCACCCTCACATGCCTGCCGCCCTGGTGCTGCCGACCGTCTGGACCTTGCAGATGTTAGCCCTTCCGCATACAACTCCTCCTCCTCTACTTCCTCCACCTCCTCTTGTGCCACCACCTGACTCCGAATTCTGTTTAACATGTGCTCCAGCATGTAAATCACCGGAATAGTCATGCTGATAATGGCATCGTCAGCACTAAACATCTTCGTCGCCATTTCAAAACTGTGCAGAAGGGTGCATAGGTCCCTGATCTGAGACCACTCCTCCAGCGTGATTTGCCCCACCTCTGAATCTCGTTGGCCCAGGCTATACGTCAGAACGTATTGCACCAGGGCTTGTCGGTGCTGCCACAGTCGCTGCAACATGTGCAGAGTTGAATTCCACCGGGTAGGCACATCGCATTTTAGCCGGTGAAGTGGCAGGCCCAACGACTTCTGTAGAGATGTAAGTCGCTGAGCTGCGGGATGCGAACGGCGGAAGTGAGCACACAGCGACCGTGCCCTCTGCAGAAGGCCATCTAGTCTGGGATAGTGGGCTAAAAATTGCTGGACAACCAGGTTCAACACGTGAGCCATACAAGGCACGTGTGTGACATTGCCCCGGCGAAGGGCCGCACCCAGGTTTGCAGCATTGTCGCACACGGCCTTCCCTGGTTTCAGGTCCAGTGGAGACAACCATTCATGAAATTGGTTCTCCAGAGCTGACCACAACTCCTCAGCTGTGTGACTCACATTTCCCAGACATTTCAATGTAAAAACCGCCTGATGACGTTGAGCCCTACTGCCAGCATAGTAAGGAGGTGTGCAGGATCCCTTCTGCGCAGTTAGAAAGCTTGTGGCATGACCAGACAGGCTTTGGGTGCAGGTGGAAGACCGAGAGGAGGTTGAGGAGGCAGAAGCAGTGGAGGAAAAATGACATAAAGAGGATTGACGCACAACTCGTGGGGACGGCAAGACTTGGACAGCAGCCCCTTGTCCTGCTGTCACCATAGTTACCCAGTGCCCAGTCAGCGACATGTAACGCCCCTGTCCATGCCTACTCGTCCAAGTGTCTGTGGTGAAATGCACCCTGTCACACACAGAGTTTCTCAAAGAAGCGGTGATGTTGTGTGCGACATGCTGGTGGAGCGCAGGCACACCTTTCTTTGAGAAGTAGTGCCGACTGGGCATCTGGTACTGGGGCACTGCGACGGACATAAGGTCTCGAAAATCCTCTGTGTCCACCAGGCGGAAAGGCAGCATTTCTGTAGCCAAGAGCTTGCAGATGGTGAAATTCAACCTCTTAGCTTTCTCATGGCTAGGAGGAAATGGTCTTTTACTTGTCCACATCTGAGGGACCGAGGGCTGGCTATTGTGCTTAGACGGGGTTGATAAGGGTGTCCCCGGCAAACTGCCGGTCTGTGAGGAAGATGCAGGTGGACATGTTAGGTTGCCTTGATCCAAAGGTGGTGCTATCGATGTCGGACAGCGCTCAAGACCAGCTGGTGTTACCACCTCCAAAGAAAATGATGACCTGCCAATCACGCTGGCTGTTGCGGGTAAAGAGGTGGCAGGTCTGCGCCCCAAAACAGGTGTGACTGCTGTCCCCCCAGTCACAGAGGATGAAGAGGCCGCGGATGCACAAGATATGGCAGACGGTGGTTGGCCCGGCCGGCTAGACCGCATTGTAGCACACTGAGCTTCCCACTGCAACTTATGCTTCATGTCCATGTGCCGGTTCATGCATGAAGTACTCAAACTATGTATTTTTTGGCCTTTACTTAGCTTTTGCTGACAAATGTTACAGATAACACGAGTTGGGTCATCTTTATCGATCTGAAAAAATGCCCAGGCTATGCAAGGCTTAGCACCCATGCGACCTGAAGAGCCACCACGACTTGTGGTGAGAGGCAGAGTTGTGTTTGAGGATGCAGTTGTTGACGTGCTTCCAGTACTACGTCTCTGTCCAGGAAGGCGCAACCTGACCTCGTCGTCACTAGCATCTTCCTCCACCTCCTCTGCTGACCTCATCTCTTGGCTGACTGTGGGTTGACAGTAAGTGGGATCTCCGACCTCATCATCATCACCCTGTGCGTTATCACACCCGTCGTCCTCAGAGCCAACCTGTTCCTGACAAAAAACTAAAGTTGTCGCTCCAATCAGGTATTTGAGTCTTATCATCGTCTTCCTCATTGTCTCCACCAACAGGAGTTACAGTTTGGGAATGAGGGTCTACATTATGGTCAGAACCTTCTGCGTCTGGTCCTGGATCAGACTCATAAAGATTCTGGGCATCAGTGCAGATCATTTCCTCGTCTGGATTCACAGAAGCGCTGGAGTCGACCTCTGATTCCCAGGCTATAGTATGAGTAAACAGCTCTGCAGACTCAACCATCTGTTCTACCTCATACTCAGACGGGCAGCTGGAGATTTGGGAGCTGTGAGGAAGCAAGTGCGATTTGGGTGACACCTTTGAGGACTGGAGTATTTGTGATGTTGAAGTTGATGTGGAGGAGAGCCCACTTAAAGGAGCACTTGATATCCGTTGAAGCACCTGCTGTTTTTGTGCCTCATCTGGAATTTGTAGTGATTGGCGTGGCCGTAAGAAAGGGATCTTATCACATTGTCCGCTAAAAGAAGTAGACATTTTAGTTTGGCTGGAAGATGGTCTTTCTTCTGCACCTACCCCACGGACACAACCTTTTTTCCCCTTCCCAACACGCCTATTCCCCTTTCCACCAGCAGCAGGCCTTTTTCCACTCATTTTGGTGGTTAACTAATTCACAACTCTGGAGTTGTTTGCACAAAAAAACAATGGATGGTAACCGAGCAGAGCTGAGTGGCCAAACTGTGGTATTAGGCCAAAACTATTGGCTGGGTTAGATGCAGAAAAAAATTATTTTTAATTTGCAACCTGATGGAGGTCAGTATAGATGGACTAATAGACCAAGTCCCACACACCGCTAGAAGCCCAAATATTTTTTCAGAGCTAGATGCAGAAATTTTTTTTATTCAATTTGCAACCTGATGGAGGTCAGTATAGATGGACTAATAGACCAAGTCCCACACACTGCTAGAAGCCCAAATATTTTTTCAGAGCTAGATGCAGAAAAAAATTATTTTTAATTTGCAACCTGATGGAGGTCAGTATAGATGGACTAATAGACCAAGTCCCACACACTGCTAGAAGCCCAAATATTTTTTCAGAGCTAGATGCAGAAAAAAATTATTTTTAATTTGCAACCTGATGGAGGTCAGTATAGATGGACTAATAGAACAAGTCCCACACGCTGCTAGAAGCCCAAATATTTTTTCAGAGATAAATGAAGAAAAAAATTATTTTTAATTTGCAACCTGATGGAGGTCAGTATAGATGGACTAATAGACCAAGTCCCACACACTGCTAGAAGCCCAAATATTTTTTCAGAGCTAGATGCAGAAAAAAATTATTTTTAATTTGCAACCTGATGGAGGTCAGTATAGATGGACTAATAGACCAAGTCCCACACACCGCTAGAAGCCCAAATATTTTTTCAGAGCTAGATGCAGAAAAAAATTATATTCAATTTGCAACCTGCTGGAGGTCAGTATAGAAGGACTAATAGAACAAGTCCCACACACTGCTAGAAGCCCAAATATTTTTTCAGAGCTAAATGAAGAAAAAAATTATTTTTAGTTTGCAACCTGATGGAGGTCAGTATAGATGGACTAATAGACCAAGTCCCACACACTGCTAGAAGCCCAAATATTTTTTCAGAGCTAGATGCAGAAAAAAATTATATTCAGTTTGCAACCTGATGGAGGTCAGTATAGATGGACTAATAGAATGATGCTATGCCCAAAAGATTTTACTTCACTAGGTGCAGTAAAAAAATTGGTATTCTATACACAGGTGGTATATCTTGCAACACAGATAGGCTACTCCACTGACTAACACACTCTGCAATAGGCCAAAAAGGATTAGCTTTGCTAGATTCAGCCAAATGCTGTGAAAAAAACTTGCACAGCACTGGCACAGACCTGCCTGGCAAAAACTGATAGGAACTCATGTAACCTAGTCCTGAAAAGGACTCCAATTACAATTAGTCTTTACTCCCACAATCTATCTATTTAAGAGCACAGACCTGCCTGATAAAAGTCGTAGGAAATGCTGTAACCTAGTCCTTAAAAGGACTGCAATCACAACTATTCCCTACTCCCAAGCTATCTGTATATTTGTGCGAAAATTGGCTTGAAATTAACAAGGTATAGCGCACACAGCAACAGCGGTGCCGTCTAACACGCAGCTGCAGCAGTGAGAAAATGGTGGCGACGGGGAAAATGGCTTGGTCTTATAGGGCAAGGACATGTGACATACACTGCCAATCACACATGCCCTTGCTTGTGTGAAAAAAAGCACTTCGCTCCGTGTGTGCGCTGCTGATAGGCTGACAGATTGCACCTCCCCACTGCAAATGCGGGAAAGAGAAAAAAAAATGGAGATCTTCATTGTTCCTGCAGAGATCCATCCCCTGCCCCTCCCCCCGCCCCGCTGTACACTCAAACTGCGTATTAACATTAATTTTCATCATTACTGAGAAAAAATCCAGTTATGATTTTGGTACACGAACAGTTATCGAACATAACCTCGAACAGCCGAATTTTTCTCAAATTGTTCGTGTTCGCCGACCGGCTCGAACACCGCCCAAAACAGCTCGAATTTGAGATTGGCGAACAGTTCGAGTAGAACAACGCTCATCTCTATTCATCAGCTGAAGATCAGCTGAGAGCTCCGGTGCTCTCACTTATGGAATCTGTGCTGCATGGGAATTTTCCCATGCAACACTGATTCAGTAAGTGAAGGCACCGAAGCTTATCAGCTGATCTTCAACTTATGAACTCTGGTGAACTCAGCCCCAGCAGCGCAGCACTATACACTGACAGGAGTAATTACACCCCTGTCAGTGTATACAGTGCTGTCTTATACAGCAGTCATATCATGAAGGAGGACAGGTGAGGAACATGGTTCTTTTTTTGTTTTTTTTTACAGGAGATGAGAGCTTCGGGGATTGAGCGTTAGGTGAGTATACAGTGTTTTTTATTTTTAAATAAAAGATTAAAACCGTGTGTAATTTTATTTAAAATAAAAGACTTTTTTCTCGCAGTGTCTTTATTTGAAAAACATCAAAAAACTTAACACGGGGTAAGTAATGGGGGCGACTTACAGACACCCTCCATTACTAACCTGGGCTTCATGTCAGCCACCAATACAAGACTGATATGAACCCCAACCTTATTACCCCACTCACCACCACTACACGGCAGTGGGAAGAGCGGAGGGCTAAGTGACAGATTTGGTGCATTTCATGCATGCGCCATTACTGGGGCTGATGAGAGCTGATATTATTAGCCACGGATGGGACTAGTATCCATGGCTCCATTCCTGGCAATTAATATCAGCTCACAGCTGTCTGTTTAGCCTTTGTTGGTTAGATTTTATAGGGGGACTCTAAGACAATTTTTTTCTGGGGTCCTCCTGTAATCTAGCTAGTAAAGGCTAAGCAAACAGCTGTGGGCTGTTATTAATAGCCAGGGAACATTTTTGGCTAATGGCCCCTTGAACGAAGGTGAATCCACATGTGTTCACTGACCAATGTAGATTTATCGCATTCAATACCTTCTAGTGGTCAAATTTCTGTGATGGAGACTAGCGACTCCGCAAGAGTATTTGACATGCTGCGGTCCTGGAAGACACGCCGCATGTCAGTGTCCGCTGGTGATCTGCAGATTTAGGTGCATGCATAGTTGACATGGGATTTCAAGAAATCACATCCACTATGCTGTAACATTTGGACACTGCGGGTTTGACTCTGCATAAACATGCAGCAGCTCCTGATCATGGGCACGTACCCAAACTCACTTGCAGCATGTCAATTTCTGTAGCAGACACGCTAGTCTCCACTGTAGATTTTGACCGATTGAAATTTCATTACATGCGGTGGATCTGCATGTATTGGCAACAAAAGTATGGTATTAGAACACAGCGTTTTGGGTGCAGCTAAAATACGCTGCATCCAAAGCACTGATTGTTGCTGATCGTGGGGACGTAGCGGCTAAACAAACAGCTGTAAGCTGTTATTAATAGCCAAGGAGCAAGTTTGCCTAATGGCACCTTCCTAGGCTAAACATAGCAGCTCTCAGCTGCCCCAGAAATGACATGAATGCAATGCAAATGGGATTAAAGTTTATGGAATTAGCTGACACCTAGCCCTTTGTTTAGTGATGGAGAAGTGTCTTTCAGTCCCTCTCATTACTAAACCTAAGTAAAGTAAAGAGTTAAATAAACACACACACTGAGAGTAAAACACTTTATTTGAAATACAACAGACACATTATTTAATCATTTAAATTAACCAATATACTCACCCCAGGTCTGATGGTAATAGAAGGATTAAAGCAATGTCCAAGTTTCTTTTTTTAAATATCTTTATTTAGCTCCAAAAAGCATTCATTGCTGTACAAAAATGCATCAAAAACGCATAAAAAATTCATCAAAATCGTGGTAAAATGCACATTTTTTCTACATCATTTTTCCTGCCAAGAGATGCAGAAACTTTAAGGAATTTTCTGCATTCAAATCCTGAACATGCACACATAGCCTGAGAGAAAAATTACGCCATCGTGGAAAAAGAGTGCTTGACCATCAAGTGGGCAATTGACACCCTGAGGTGCTACCTATTAGGTCTAAAGTTTAGGCTAGTGTCAGATCATGCACCCCTGAGATGGATGAGGGAAAGAAAGAGGAAGAATGCCCGGGTGAGTAGGTGGTTTCTAGCC
The DNA here is from genome assembly GCF_046119375.1 of Phyllobates terribilis. NCBI lineage: Eukaryota > Metazoa > Chordata > Amphibia > Anura > Dendrobatidae > Phyllobates > Phyllobates terribilis. Next base: position 593,335,709 of record NW_027362765.1, on the reverse strand, counting down.
CTCCAGGGCTTTCGTTTTCATGTGAAGCTACACGGTAATGCAGATGCCCTGTTTAGACTTCCCTGTTTGATGACTGATGGTGCCAAAATCCCCGGCTTTGTGCAGAGAATGGGGGGAATATGTGACAAAGTCATTGGCAAAGTACTATAAGATGACTATCCATTATTAATCCTATAGTCCAAATGTAAATAAAGACAAACACCCAGACTAAAATCCTTTATTTGAAATAATGACACATTTTTTTATTAATGATTCTAAATTTGCCTCCCAAAAAAATACTTACCTAATGCCCATTTCACTGAAGCCCTCATCTCCTGTAAGAAAATAAAAATAAAAAACCACCACATCCCTCACCTGTCCGAAGATCTGTTCCATGCAGTAATCCACGTCTGGGCTAAATAGTTTTCAACTTGGACGGAGCCAAGATGCGATCATCCTGGCTGAAAACCACTGAGGAATGAGCTGTTGCATTCTCAGCCTCACTGTCTAGCGTTGATGTCAGCCGCGCCAATGAACTGTGGTGAACTCATTGAGATCACCACTAGCAGCGGAAGATTGGGTGATAATTAGGAGGAGGAACAGGAGATGGTTGCCTGCACTACAGAGGGTACTAGCTACATCAGCTTCATCCCATCTGTTCAGCGTGGATGTGCTGAAGAGAAGGAGGATGAGGGGGAATAGAAAGATGTGGAGATGGATAGTTGTCTTCTTGATGGGGATAGGGAAGTCTTGCCTGTTGTGTCTGGCACACATTGCTGACTTTATGTCCCACTGCCTTTCCCATGACCCTCATGTTATATGCATTTTGGCCAACACTGATTACTGGTTGACACCCTTATCGACCCATGCTACACAGAGATCTTTCCATCTTACCTTCCTGTGGCGGCGCAGGCTAGTAAAATGGTGCAATAACAGAAGGCCCTAGTTGAACAATTAGTACAAAAATTCCCATCTGACAACACTGACAGAACAGATCATAGTTCCTTGGACAACCAAGGAGTTGAGATGAGGGAGACACACACCAGGTCCAACAGAATCAGGGAAGACTATCAAAGGTATGGGACATTTTCATTAGACCTTCCCAGCGTCTAGCCTCTGAAGCACTGGATACTCTGACAAAGAGGGAAAAGTTTTGGAAGATGGAGAAGGAGTAACTAGCCGACCGTACCAGCGTCCTCCCTGATTTCACTGTGTCATAAAACTGGGTATCCAAGCTCATCACCAGGCATGGCTGTCCCGCTACACCTTGGAGGTGCTGGCCTGCCCTGCCACTAGTGATTTGTCAGAGCAGGTTTTTATTGCCACCGTGGCCTAATAACTGAAAAGTGCATCTGCCTGTTGACTGAAAATGCTGACAGGCTGACTCTTATCAAAATGAACAAGGCCTGGATTGGCCCAGACATGTCATCCCCACCGGATGACTGCAGCGGAACGTAACGCCAATTATAATGTTCGTTATTTACTGGTGTATTCCCATGCACCCCTTCCCACCCAAATAAGGGTATATGGTTCTTTTCTTTATCTTTTCTATGTCCTCCTCCACCATAACAACAGAGTCATGAGATGACCCTAGCACTAAATTTTACAGGGACTGTATGATGCACTACTACATAATTTTTACAGGATGTTTATGAGGCATACCTCTACAATTCTCTTACTGGTATATGTATATCTATATGTATATCCCCTAGGGGTAAATGTTTTTCATTGTTTGCACTTAGTGCATTGGTTTTACCAGTCTAGGAGGCCCACTCCTTCCAAATGGGAAAAAATTGTTTTCTCAGGCCCTCCTTCATATCTGTTCTAGAAGGTATTGCAGTGCCTTCCTCTAATTTTTGGCAGCCCTTGCACATAGTGCACAGGCTTTAGGAGTCTAGGAGTCCCACTACCTAACAATTTTAACAATGTGTATGAGGCCCTCCTTTATGTCTATTACAGGGTGTAGGGGAGTCCCTATTTCTTCTATTTTTTGGCAGTTCCTAATAGGGAATAGAAAATACAGTATGTAGCCTGAAAACCACTTTTGTTTTTAGTTTGCAGCAGTACTTAGTGCATAGGCTTTACAAGTTTAGGAGTCTCACTCCTTCCAAATGGGAAAACATTTCAGAAATGATTCCATGTGTTTTCTGACTGAAATGGAAAACTGCAGCATTTTTAAAAAAAGTAGCATGTCAATTCTTTCAGTGTAATTGTAGCAATTTTTCATCATTGAAAGCAATGAGAAATTGCAAAAGCGCTACATGTGAACATAGCGGAAGGGGTGGAGGAGGCGTTTTTTCTCTCTTTAATTTTGCCTTATATACAAATCATTATACAGGAAAGAATGTTTCCTAACATTTTTTCCTGTAAAATCCATTTTATCTTTGGTTTTGTATGTTTTATTGTCAGTCCTTAAAAGTGGCGCAATACTCTGACAATATTGTTCCCAGCAGCGACCTGGGAGTCAGAATGTGTTCAAGCATCTACTCCATGCTGTTCCCATTCCATTTGAGCGCTGTTTCCATCCATTTCAGGGATTTTCCTGCCCCCGTTGCCCTCCTGTTAGGGTCTGCTGGAAAAATGCTTGAGTATACCATTGACTTCCATTATACTCGTTACTCGAATCGAGCCCGTCCGAGCGTAAGACCGGCTCGATTCCAGTCCCGAGCACTTAAGCATTTTATTGCTCAATCATCACCAATTCTCATCCTTTATACAGTGAAGGAAATAATTTTTTGATCCTTTACTGTTTTTGTAAGTTTGCCCACTGACAAAGACATGGACAGTCTATAATTTTAAGGGTAGGTTAATTTTAACATTGAGAGATAGAATATCCCAAAAAAAAATCAAGAAAATCACATTGTATAAATTAGATAAATTTATTTGCATTTTGCAGTGAGAAATAAGTATTTGATCCCTCTGGCAAATAACACTTAATACTTGGTGGCAAAACCCTTGTTGGCAAGCACAGCAGTCAGACGTTTTTTGTAGTTGATGATGAGGGTTGTGCACATGTCAGGAGGAATTTTGGTTCACTCCTCTTTGCAGATCATCTCTAAATCATTCAGATTTTGAGGCTGTCGCTTGGCAACTTGGAGCTTCAACTTCCTCCATACATTTTCTATGGGATTAAGGCCTGGAGACTGGCTAGGCCACTCCATGACCTTAATTTGCATTTTATTGAGCCACTGCTTTGTTGCCTTAGCTGTATGTTTTGGGTCATTGTCTTGCTGGAAGACCCAGCCACGACCCATTTTTAATGTCCTGGCTGAGGTTGTCACTCAGGATTTTACGGCACATGGCTCCATCCATTCTCCCATTGATGCGGTGAAGTAGTCCTGTGCCATTAGCAGAGAAACACCCCCAAAACATAATGTTGCCACCTCCATGCTTGACACTGGGGATGGTGTTCTTTGGGTCATAGGGAGCATTTCTCTTCCCCCAAACACGGCGAGTTGGGTTAATGCCAAAGAGCTAAATTTTTGTCTCATCTGACCACAGCACCTTCTCCCAATAACTCACAGAATAATCCAGGTGTTCATTGGCAAACTCCAGATGGGCCTGCACATGTGCCTTCTTCAGCAGGGGGACCTTGCGGGCACTGCAGGATTTTAAACCTTTAAGGCGTAATGTGTTACCAATGGTTTTCTTGGTGACTGCGGTCCCAGCTGCCTTGAGATCATTAACAAGTTCCCCCCTTGTAGTTTTAGGCTGATCTCTCACCTTCCTCATGATCAAGGATACCCCACGAGGTGAGATTTTGCATGGTGCCTCAGATCGATGTCGATTGACAGTCATTTTGTATTTCTTTCATTTTCTTACTATTGCACCAACAGTTGTCTCCTTCTCACCCAGCATCTTACTTATGGTTTTGTAGCCCATTCCAGCTTTGTGCAGGTCTATGAACTTGTCCCTGACATCCTTAGAAAGCTCTTTGGTCTTGCCCATGTTGTAGAGGTTAGAGATGGCTGATTAATTGAATCTGTGGACAGGAGTCTTTTATACAGGTGACTATGTAAGACAGTTGTCTTTAATGCAGGTAACGAGTTGATTAGGAGCGTCTAACTGGTCTGTGGAACCAGAACCCATAATAGTTTGTAGGGGATCAAATACTTATTTCTCATTGCAAAATGCAAATAAATGTATCTAATGTGATACATTAGTGTGATTTTCTTGATTTTTTGGGGATATTCTATCTCTCAATGATAAAATAAAGCTACCCTTAAAATTATAGAATGTTCATGTCTTTGTCAGTGGGCAAACTTACAAAAACAGCAAGGGATCAAATAATTATTTCCTTCACTGTAAGTGTGAACTGAACTTGGGCATTGGTTTCCACAACTCATCTCTGGCAAAATAGGAAGAAGGTCTTTAATTTCTACTTAGTTTCCAACAAAATGCAATTGAAAGCTTCTAGAAATACTACTTCTGGAGACTGGCATAAAGGGTTATTACTCAAGAATGATCTACTATAAAAAGTGGCTTTAGATAATTGAACTTTTAATGCATTTTGATTTTTCACAATTTAATTTAAGATTAAGTTAGTCCCTGAAGTATGCAGCTCACTGTCGTAATGACTGTTGAAGTACCTTTAATGAATGACCACATTGTAATCTCCTGTAAGCTTATTACTGCAGAGGATTATCACTGAGCTCTTTATGATGAGACCTAAGAATCCATTCAAGGAAATTGAGCTAATGTTGGCTTTGATTTTACATTATAACAAAGACAACATTAGCAGAGATGTCAACCTGGGAAAGCACTTTAAAGGGACCAAATGATATATTTATCCTCACTTTATACTCTCAGTTTATCCATCTTACTCATAGGCATTATTAATGAGCAAGTATGTTATGTTAACCCTTTCGGCGAGCATGCTCGGGTGCTCGCTGCGTATCTTCAGCGTGCTCGGGTGTTAAGTTTGAGTCATGCTGTGCGCATGATTTGCGACTGTTTGACAGCTTTATCATATGTGAGGAATGCCTAAGAAACAGGCATTCCTCACATGTATTAAAGCTGTCAAACAGTCACAAATCATGTGCACAGCGTGACTCAAACATAACACCCGAGCACGCTGAAGATACTCGGAAAACACCCGAGCATGCTTGTAAATCTCGAGTAACGAGCATGCTCGCTCATGACTAATAGGCATCCACTATAGTTTTTTGCTGAAAATTATTAACCTAGCCATAGGCAGAGCCCTCCATGTCTGTCTTTCCATCATGGCAAAAGACCTTAAAATCTTCCACTACAGAAAGGTTCTACTTGCTACTAACTGGCACTGCTGCATTGAGTTATATTACCTGAGACCTCATTGTGTATTGCAGGGTCTTTTACTCTCTACCAGCCTACATGTGTAGTGAGATGCCTGTCACTCTCTATCTGTCCTTCAAGTGTCACACTCTATTTGACCTCCATTTGTAGTGCAGGGTCTGTCAGTCTCTATTTGTCATCCATGTATTGAGCGGGGTCTGTCACTGTCTACCTGTCCTCTATGTGTAGCATGTCGTCTGTTACTCTCTATCTGCCCTCAATTATGTGTACGTAATGGTCTGCCACTCTCTACCTGTTCTCCATGTATAGCATGGGTCAGAAATGTTCTACTTACCTTTTATGAACAGTACGGGGTCTATCACTCTCTTCCTGACCTCCATGTGTTGTGTGCGTTGTCACTCTCTATCTGCCCTTCATGTGTAGTGTGGGCTCTATCACTCTTAACCTGCCCTCTATGTGTAATGTGGGGTCTGTCACTCTCAACCTGTATTTCATGTGTAGTGTGGGGTCTGGCACTCCTGACCTGTCCTCCATGTGTTGTGGGGTATGTTTTGCAATTATGAATGCTCTTACATGTATTTTAATCACTCTACACCGACCATCATTTTTATTAATATTAATATTACTAGTAATACTATTAAAATTAAAAGCAAAGTCACAATAAGAGGAATTAGAATTCCCCCCAAAATTCAAGAATTAACACAGCAAAAAAAGGGCAAGAGTATTTACCTGCCCAGGTTTCAGAACTAATGCACAATTAGGATGCAGAAAACCCATATAATAAACATAGCAGTAACACAGGTGCAAAATATTGATGAGACAACCACAACCTATCAGTTCATGGAGTGGGTGATTGCTTAGTATTAGGACTGCACACAAAAAAGCTTGTATAGGGAGCTGGTCACAAACAGGTAGTGCACATCTTTGGCTTACACCCTATTAGTGACACCAATACTATTAAATTAGGGGGGATGCCCAGCACTATATAAGTGAACCCCATTAGGACAGACACCCCAGTTTACAAGACCAACAGTAATGGGCCCAGCTGCACCCAGAATATAAATAATGTGCAAAAAATATATATAATATGTATGAGGTATTGGTCTTGAACATTTGGGGGAATTCTAATTGGGCCCATTAATATTGGTCTTGTAAACTGGGGACTCTGTCTTCATGGGGTGGCCTTATATAGTGCTGGGAAGTACTCCTAATTTAATAGCATTAGTATAAATTGGTAGGTTGTGAGTGGTTCTGTAAGGTACCTGAGCAAGGTAGTTGTGGGCGAGCTGCGACTTCTGCTCGCTCTGGCACCCTACAGACAAAACATGTCCCCTTCCTGGTGTGCTGCTGTGTGGGGTGCATCACACTCACTTCTGGCCTGCAGGCCTTCACTGGCTCCAGGCTTTCCTCTTCTGGAACCTCTGCAGCAATCAATCCAGGGGACACGGAATTTGTAAAAGCAATCAAACTTTTACTTGCCAACTGGCAGTCTTTACTAGTGTTGAGCCAACCCCGTAGTGTTCCAGTTCGGTTCGGTTCGTCGAACACCTGTATGTTCGCCGAACTGTTCGTCGAACTGTTCGTTGTACACCTTCGAACACCGTTAAAACCAAAACACATAGGAACACATAGAAAACACATACAAAACACTTCAAAGGTGTCCAAAAGCTGACAAACTGCTCAGAAGACACAACTACCACATGGAAAAGTGACAAGTACATATAGTCATGCGAAAAGAAAAGAGGTGGAGGAGTAAAAGGAGGGGGAGACACAGATATAGGCATGTCATGCCCTTCTAAAACCAAAAAAGTGCAAAGCCGACATGGCCAGTCCGTTCCTGCCCGTGCAACCTCCGTGTCACCGGGTTTGTGCCAGAGCTGCGGTGGACCCTGACGGCCAGCCCCCCTCTCCCAATACTGGTGCCTGTCCGCTGGTGGGTCGAGCAAGCCCCCCTGTGGTGGAGGCAGGTCTAAGCTTTTTAATTTAAATTGTCTCTCTAATTTGAATGAGTACACTTTAATTCCTTTTACAAGGATCTATTGGAGGGCAAGTCTGATGCCAGAAGCCACGGGAATTCCAGCTCCAGTAGCGTCCACTAAAGCTGCTGCAGTTAAAAAGCTTTTATAAGGATCGAGCTTGGCGGTCCACCGCAAGGCGTCCTACCGCCAGTCCCAGCCCCTGTGCCTTGGGGTGCCTCCCGATGCTCTTCACTGAGTGCCCCGGGGGCCCGAATCATTTCCTTTGAAAAAATTAAGTGTCCAAACTACAGGTGGTGTAGCTTGCTTAACAGCTGGGATAGCAGACAATGCTACTAGGTACAAAGTATTTCCTGGGCTAGATGCAGTTAAAAATTTGTAATTAGATACTCTCGTTGGATGCTGAGAAAGCATACCATAGAGTCTCCTGGCACGCCATATATTATTCTCTTAAAAAGCTTGGGGTAGGGGTCTAGGGGACCTTTTATAGCCAAAATCACGGCCCTGTATCGCAATATGTCACCTAGGCTGAAGATAAATGGAACATTTTCATCACCTTTCATAATCACCAATGGGACAAGGCAGGGATGTCCTCTGTCCCCTCTCTTATACATCCTAGTGACGCAGCACCTGCTCTCATCAATTCGCCATAACCCCAATATTAGGTGGATTGAGGTGGGAGGCACCGAGTACAAGTGCTCTGCATTTGCTGATGATGTCCTAGTATATATCACTCAATCACATATATCCATCCCTGCTGTTATGGCTGAAATAGATCACTTGGTTACATGGTCAAATTTTAAAATCAATGCAGCGAAGTCTGAGGCCCTCGATGTCTCCCTCCCCAAATCCATACAGGATTCCATCCAGTCCAACTTTCCCTTTGCCTGGCCCTCACAGGGTATCAAATACTTAGGAATTCGTATTGATAGAGACCTCTCCCATCTATGTTATCTTAATTTTGGGCCCTTTATTGAACAACTCCATACAGACCACGGTTGGCAAGTTAGAACTGTAAGATTCAATACGTGAACCACTGGTGTTTTGTGGAAAAGCACATGTACACTGTGTTCCAAATTATTATGCAAAAAGTGTTTAGGAGTCATAAGGTAAGAATTCTTTTGCTTGTCAGTTAAACTCATTGATGGTGATGTGTGTCAGGGCTCTTTATATCGCTGTAAGCAATTGCAGACACCTGTGCTAATTAGTTTCGCAGGTGTGTCCAATGAAAGGCAAGACTACTTAAGAAGACTGTCCCATATTATTAAGCAGCCTACATTTTCTGCCAAAATGGGAAAGAAAAAGGATGTGTCGGCTGCTGAGAAGCAACAAATTGTGGAGTGTTTAGGTCAAGGCATGACTACAATCAACATTGCCAAGACACTTCATCCTGATCATTGCACAATCAAGAAGTATGTAGCTGATTCACATTACACATGTGTGCATGCTGATAAGGGAAAATTGAGGACTCTTTCCTACAGGCAATTACGTCAGGTTAAAAGAACAGCGGCAAAAAAGCCTTGTCATAGCAGCAGACAAGTTTTTGAAGCTGCTGGTGCCTCCAACGTCCCCTGAACAACAAGATGCAGGGTGCTTCAGAGGTTTGCAGCTGTGCGTAAGCCATCCTATCGACCTCCTCTATCCACTGTACACAAGCAGAAACGGCTCCAGTGGGCCAAACAATACATGAAGACTGACTTCAAAGCTGTTTTGTTCACCGATGAGTGCCGTGCAATGCTCGATGGTCCAGATGGATGGAGTGGAGAATGGCTGGTTGATGGACACCCCATGCAAACATGGCTACGGCGCCAACACGGAGGAGGTGGAGTATTGTTTTGGGCTGGAATCATGGGGAGAGAGATTGTTGGCCCCTTTAGGATCCCTGAAGGGGTAAAGATGAACTCCATAATGTATGTGGAGTTTCTCAAACAGCACTTCCAGCCATGGTTCAAGAAGAAGAACCGTGTATTCCGCAGCAAGATCATTTTCATGCATGATAATGCACCGTCTCATGCTGCACATAACACATCTGCATCTCTGGCTGATATGGGCATAAAAGGGGACAAACTTATGGTGTGACCCCCATGCTCCCCTGTCCTCAACCCCATTCAGAACCTCTGGAGCATCATCAAAAGGAGTGTCTATGATGGCGGGAGGCAGTTCACATCTAAGCAACAGCTCTGGGAGGGTATTCTGTCCTCATGCAAAACAATTGAAGCAGAAACCATCCAAAACCTGACAAATTCAATGGACGAGAGAGTTCAGAAGCTCCTTTAGAACAAGGGGTCCTATGTGCAAATTTAACATTGTAATGCACACGCCCGGGCTAAGCGGCGTGTGCGTGTGATTCCACTGGACCGTGCCGGAGAGTGAATGCCTGGAGGGGCGTAACTTGGTATTCATCCGATCCAACGGCATATGACGCCAGTGAACCAAGGAGGAACCGAGCAGAGGGACCAGGTGCTACTCCAGGACAGACCCCGGACACGGCTGTTGACCCACACAGGGGAATACAGGAACAGACTGGTTAGGCTGGCACACAGACTGGTGGGTATAGGCAGGCACGACTGGTATGCAGGCAGGCGGGTATGCAGGCAGGGGGGTACAGGCAAGCACGGCTAGAGTGCAGACAGGGAGGCGCTAGCAGGTAGGAACACAAGCGGGATAGGACCCAGTACACACTGGGACTCAGGAACAGAACCACAGATGTGGCGGACAAACACAGCAGAGTGAGGCCACCCAGAGAGGTGAGCGAGAGCAGGGCAGGACGAGACCGCCTAGAGCGGTGAGTGAGAGTAGAGCAGGACGAGGCCACCTGGAGCGGTGAGCGAGAGTAGAGCAGGACAAGACCGCCTGGAGCGGTGAGCAAGAGTAGAGCAGGACAAGACCGCCTGGAGCGGTGAGCAAGAGTAGAGCAGGACAAGACCGCCTGGAGCGTTGAGCAAGAGTAGAGCAGGACAAGACCGCCTGGAGCGGTGAGCAAGAGTAGAGCAGGACAAGGCCGCCTGGAGCGGTGAGCAAGAGTAGAGCAGGACAAGGCCGCCTGGAGTGGTGAGCAAGAGTAGAGCAGGACAAGGCCACCTGGAGCGGTGAGCAAGAGTAGAGCAGGACAAGGCCGCCTGGAGCGCTGAGCAAAGGCAGAGCAGGCTAGAACCGCCGGAGCGGTGAGCAAAGGCAGAGCAGGCTAGAACCGCCGGAGCGGTGAGCAAAGGCAGAGCAGGTTAGAACCGCCGGAGCGGTGAGCAAAGGCAGAGCAGGCTAGAACTGCCGGAGTGGTGAGCAAAGGCAGAGCAGGCTAGAACCGCCGGAGCGGTGAGCAAAGGCAGAGCAGGCTAGAACCGCCATAGCGGTGAGCAAAGACAGAGCAGGCTAGAACCGCCGAAGCGGTGAGCAAGGCAGAGCAGGGGGGACAGGGCTCTGTTCACACGGAACAGACAGGAAGGGAAAGGCAGAACCAGATACCCACAGGGTACTTGCAGTGAAGTAGCGAGTGGACCACAAACTCACAAATGGGAGTACAGTGACAATGAGCAGGAGTTAGGTACGAGTTCAGACTCTGCAGAAAAAGGAAAGGTACGGACATAGAGAAACACGGGATACAGGCTAGAAGAGTATACAGAAAAGAACAGACACAGTAGCAAGATACAGGAGCGGGTCTAGGAATGCAGCCCCTAGAAGGCGGGAGGAACAGGCCAGGAGCGTGCTCAGACAGGACAGACTAGATACAGGAGCGGGTCTAGGAATGCAGCCCCTAGAAGGCGGGAGGAACAGGCTAGGAGCGTGTTCAGACAGGACAGACAAGATACAGGAGCGGGTCTAGGTATGCGGCCCCTAGAAGGCGAGACGAACAGGCAAGGAGCGTGTTCAGACAGGCCTGGAAATATAGCCTCCAGGATAGGCAGACAAGATAACACAGAAGGGGACCTGGCACATTCAGAGTGAAAGACCACACTGAATGAAACACAATGCTCAGGCAGGGATTCATTGGAGCAGCTGGGTTAAATACCAGGTGACAGACAGGAATAGGCTGAGGACGCACAAGGGGTGTGCCTGCAGCAGGTACAAAAAACAGGAAGTGATCGGGCACCGCCCTTAAGCAGCAGAAAGAGAAGCAAACAGACAGCATGGAGGGAAGCCAGAGAGACATTCTGGATTGGAGATCAAGTGCGCGCTCTTGCACAGTGGGAGATGGACCACTATGCAAAGACGCCGCCAGGTATGTTACAATACCCCCCCCCCTTACGCCCCCTCTTCTTCAGGCCTGCCAGAATGTTCCGCAGGGAATTCGAGGGCCAATCCTTCACTTCAAGGAGATCACTTCCACTGTCCACCGGAAAAACTGGTCTCCTCTGGGTAGCTAGGATGCTACCTCCTATCCAGCCATCCTCAGCAACAGACGAAATGGTTGGAGTACCAGGAACAGCACACAAGGAAGTCTCTCTCCATATATTTCCAGGTGGCACCCCAGAGGGTACAGGAGACATCTGGAAGTCCTCCACCGGGTTGAAGGGGAGCAGAGACTTGGGGGTAATCTCTGCTTCGAGGTACATCTTGTCAAACTCACAGGAAGAAATTGACGGGTTATCAGGTACAGGGTGAGAAAAAGTCACTGTCTCTTTGTTATCTGATGGTACCCCGGAGGATTCAGGAAACAACTGGAAGTCCTCCGCCGGGTCAGAAGAGTGCAGAGGCTCGGGGAAAACATCTGCTTCAGAGTACACTAGGTCGGACTCACTGGACGAAGCAGGCGAGGTATCGGGTGCCGAGTATAGGAAAGTCTCTGTTCATTCACCACCAGGTGGCACCCCGAAGGGTTCTGGAGACAAATGGAGGTCCTCCGCCTGGTCAGAGGGGTGTAGAGACTCATGGGTAACCTCTGCTTCAGAGTACACTAGGTCGGACTCACTGGACGAAGCATGCGAGGTATCAGATCCAGGATATAGGAAAGTCTCTGTCCTTTCACCACCAGGTGGCACCCCAAATGGTTCTGGAGACAACTGGAGGTCCTCCGCCTGGTCGGAGGGGTGTAGAGACTCGGGAGTAACCTCTGCTTCGGAGTACACTAGGTTGTACTCACTGGACGAAGCGAGAGAGGTATCAGGTACAGAGTATAGGAGAGTCTCTGTTCTTTCGCTACCAGGTAGCACCCCGAAGGGTTCTGGAGACAACTGGAGGTCCTCCGCCTGGTCGGAGGGGTGTAGAGACTCGGGGGTAACTACCACTTTGGGGTACCCATTGTCAGGCTCACAGGACGGAGCGGACAAAGTATCGAGTACCGGGTGTAGAGAAGTCTCTCTCCATTTGTCATCGAGTGGTATCCCGGAGGATTCAGGAGGCAACAGGGGGTCCTCCGCCAGGTAGTAGAGGTGCACAGACTTGGAGGTAATCACAGCTTTGGAGCATCCTTGGACATGCACACTGGTTAAAGTGGGTGAAGTATCTGATGTCGGGTGCAGGAAGTTCTCCTGTGTGGAGTCTGGATGGGCAGTAGTCTCTTCGGGCAGGAGACCTAGTGCACTACCCACGCACATTACCCGTTGGGGCTTCTCCGGGATACAGGGAGATGAAGATTCAGTAGGGACTTCAAGGTTGGGGTCAGGAGGTCTCAGGGAGGACAGACCCTGGCGTGACGGCTTGCCTCTATGTCTAGCACGTCTGGACTGCCTCTTGAGGTTGGGAGAAGTATTCCGGAGAGCGTAGTCACCCTGTGAGGATTCTGGGTGGGCAGTAGTCTCATTGGGCTGGAGGACTATTGCGCTACCCACACACATTACCCATCGGGGCTGCTCCGGGATATTGGGAAGTGAAGCTTCAGCAGGAGCCTCCAGGTTAGGATCATTAAAGACCATTAGAAAGGCCACCAGGAAGGCCATTATGTCCAGGACGATAGGATCCTGTGTTTCCCATAGGGGGTTGATCCATTCCAAGGCATCACCCGCTAGGTTAGACATAATGAATCCCACCTTAACCCGATCGGTGGGAAAACAAAGAGGGTAGAACTTGAAGTGTAGCAAGCATTGCTCCACAAATGCACGACTCTGTCTTGGATCCCCATAGTACCGTGGCGGATCCACAGGAACGAGAGCTGATAGATCCATCTGGACAGGTGTGTACTTCGCCTGGAACTCAGCTAGAGAAAAAAAAAATTATTTATTTATTTTTAATGCACGTATTCGCTGGAAAACGTCTCAGAGAGTGAAGGCCGTGGGGCTCAACGGGAACCATGGCCTGAGCATGCTGTAATGCACACGCCCGGGCTGAGCGGCATGTGCGTGTGATTCCACTGGACCGTGCCAGAGAGTGAATGCCTGGAGGGGCGTAACTAGGTATTCACCTGATCCGACCAGGGTCGCACGACGGCATACGACGCCAGTGCACCAAGGAGGAACCGAGCAGAGGGACCAGGTGCTACTCCAGGACAGACCCCGGACACGGCTGTTGACCCACACAGGGGAATACAGGAACAGACTGGTTAGGCTGGCACACAGACTGGTGGGTATAGGCAGGCACAACTGGTATGCAGGCAGGCAGGTATGCAGGCAGGTGGGTACAGGCAAGCACGGCTAGAGTGCAGACAGGGAGGCGCTAGCAGGTAGGAAATCAGGCGGGATAGGACCCAGTACACACTGGGACTCAGGAACAGAACCACAGATGTGGCGGACAAACACAGCAGAGTGAGGCCGCCCAGAGAGGTGAGCGAGAGCAGGGCAGGACGAGACCGCCTAGAGCGGTGAGTGAGAGTAGAGCAGGACGAGGCCGCCTGGAGCGGTGAGAAAGAGTAGAGCAGGACTAGACCGCCTGCAGCGGTGAGCAAGAGTAGAGCAGGACAAGACCGCCTGGAGCGGTGAGCAAGAGTGGAGCAGGACAAGGCCGCCTGGAGCAGTGAGCAAGAGTAGAGCAGGACAATGCCGCCTGGAGCGGTGAGAAGGGTAGAGCAGGACAAGGCCGCCTGGAGCGGTGAGCAAAGGCAGAGCAGGCTAGAACCACCGGAGCGGTGAGCAAAGGCAGAGCAGGCTAGAACCGCCGGAGCGGTGAGCAAAGGCAGAGCAGGCTAGAACCGCCGGAGCGGTGAGCAAAGGCAGAGCAGGCTAGAACCGCCGGAGCGGTGAGCAAAGGCAGAGCAGGCTAGAACCGCCGGAGCGGTGAGCAAAGGCAGAGCAGGCTAGAACCGCCGGAGCGGTGAGCAAAGGCAGAGCAGGCTAGAACCGCCGGAGCGGTGAGCAAAGGCAGAGCAGGCTAGAACCGCCGGAGCGGTGAGCAAAGGCAGAGCAGGCTAGAACCGCCGAAGCGGTGAGCAATGCAGAGCAGGGGGGACAGGGCTCTGTTCACACGGAACAGACAGGAAGGGAAAGGCAGAACCAGATACCCACAGGGTACTTGCAGTGAAGTAGCGAGTGGACCACAAACTCACAAACGGGAGTACAGTGACAACGAGCAGGAGGTAGGTACGAGTTCAGACTCTGCAGAAAAAGGAAAGGTACGGACATAGTGAAACACGGGAAAACAGGCTAGAAGAGTATACAGACAAGAACAGACACAGTAGCAAGAAACAGGAGCGGGTCTAGGAATGCAGCCCCTAGAAGGCGGGAGGAACAGGCTAGGAGCGTGTTCAGACAGGACAGACAAGATACAGGAGCGGGTCTAGGTATGCGGCCCCTAGAAGGCGAGACGAACAGGCAAGGAGCGTGTTCAGACAGGCCTGGAAATACAGCCTCCAGGATAGGCATACAAGAGAACACAGAAGGGGACCTGGCACATTCAGAGTGAAAGACCACACTGAATGAAACACAATGCTCAGGCAGGGATTCATTGGAGCAGCTGGGTTAAATACCAGGTGAGAGACAGGAATAGGCTGAGGACGCACAAGGGGTGTGCCTGCAGCAGGTACAAAAAACAGGAAGTGATCGGGCGCCCCCCTTAAGCAGCAGAAACAGAAGCAAACAGACAGCATGGAGGGAAGCCAGAGAGACATTCTGGATTGGAGATCAAGTGCGCGCTCTTGCACAGTGGGAGATGGACCACTATGCAAAGACGCCGCCAGTTATGTTACAATACCCCCTCCTTACGCCCCCTCTTCTTCAGGCCTGCCAGAATGTTCCACAGGGAATTCGAGGGCCAATCCTTCACTTCAAGGAGATCACTTCCACTGTCCACCGGAAAAACTGGTCTCCTCTGGGTAGCTAGGATGCTACCTCCTATCCAGCCATCCTCAGCAACAGACGAAATGGGTGGAGTACCAGGAACAGCACACAAGGAAGTTTCTCTCCATATATTTTCAGGTGGCACCCCAGAGGGTACAGGAGACAACTGGAAGTCCTCCACCGGGTTGGAGGGGAGCAGAGACTTGGGGGTAATCTCTGCTTCGAGGTACATCTTGTCAAACTCACAGGAAGAAATTGACTGGTTATCAGGTACATGGTGAGAAAAAGTCACTGTCTCTTTGTTATCTGATGGTACCCCGGAGGATTCAGGAAACAACTGGAAGTCCTCCACCGGGTCAGAAGAGTGCAGAGGCTCAGGGAAAACATCTGCTTCAGAGTACACTAGGTCGGACTCACTGGACGAAGCAGGCGAGGTATCGGGTGCCGAGTATAGGAAAGTCTCTGTCCATTCACCACCAGGTGGCACCTCGAAGGGTTCTGGAGACAACTGGAGGTCCTCCGCCTGGTCAGAGGGGTGTAGAGACTCATGGGTAACCTCTGCTTCAGAGTACACTAGGTCGGACTCACTGGACGAAGCAAGCGAGGTATCAGATCCAGGATATAGGAAGGTCTTTGTCCTTTCACCACCAGGTGGCACCCCAAAGGGTTCTGGAGACAGCTGGAGGTCCTCCGCCTGGTCGGAGGGGTGTAGAGACTCAGGAGTAACCTCTGCTTCGGAGTACACTAGGTTGGACTCACTGGACGAAGCGAGCGAGGTATCAGGTACAGAGTATAGGAGAGTCTCTGTTCTTTCGCTACCAGGTAGCACCCCGAAGGGTTCTGGAGACAACTGGAGGTCCTCCGCCTGGTCGGAGGGGTGTAGAGACTAGGGGGTAACTACCACTTTGGGGTATCCATTGTCAGGCTCACAGGACGGAGCGGACAAAGTATCGAGTACCGGGTGTAGAGAAGTCTCTCTCCATTTGTCATCAAGTGGTATCCCGGAGGATTCAGGAGGCAACAGGGGGTCCTCCGCCAGGTAGTAGAGGTGCACAGACTTGGAGGTAATCACAGCTTCGGAACATCCTTGGACATGCACACTGGTTAAAGTGGGTGAAGTATCTGATGCCGGGTGCAGGAAGTTCTCCTGTGTGGAGTCTGGATGGGCAGTAGTCTCTTCGGGCAGGAGACCTAGAGCACTACCCACGCACATTACCCGTTGGGGCTTCTCCGGGATACAGGGAGATGAAGCTTCAGTAGGGACTTCAAGGTTGGGGTCAGGAGGTCTCAGGGAGGACAGACCCTGGCAGGACGGCTTGCCTCTACGTCTAGCACGTCTGGACTGCCTCTTGAGGTTGGGAGAAGTATTCAGGAGAGTATAGTCACCCTGTGAGGATTCTGGGTGGGCAGTAGTCTCATTGGGCTGGAGGACTATTGCGCTACCCACACACATTACCCATCGGGGCTGCTCCGGGATATTGGGAAGTGAAGCTTCAGCAGGAGCCTCCAGGTTAGGATCATCAAAGACCATTAGAAAGGCCACCAGGAAGGCCATTATGTCCAGGACGATAGGATCCTGTGTTTCCCATAGGGGGTTGATCCATTCCAAGGCATCACCCGCTAGGTTAGACATAATGAATCCCACCTTAACCCGATCGGTGGGAAAACAAAGAGGGTAGAACTTGAAGTGTAGCAAGCATTGCTCCACAAATGCACGACTCTGTCTTGGATCCCCATAGTACCGTGGCGGATCCGTAGGAACGAGAGCTGATAGATCCATCTGGACGGGTGCGTAATTCGTCTGGAACTCAGCTAGAGAAAAAAAAATTATTTATTTATTTTTAATGCACGTATTCGCTGGAAAATGTCTCAGAGAGCGAAGGCCGTGGGGCTCAATGGGAACCATGGCCTGAGCATGCTGTAATGCACACGCCCTGGCTGAGCGGCGTGTGCGTGTGATTCCACTGGACCGTGCCAGAGAGTGAATGCTTGGAGGGGCGTAACTAGGTATTCACCCGATCCGACCAGGGTCGCACGACGGCATACGACGCCAGTGCACCAAGGAGGAACCGAGCAGAGGGACCAGGTGCTACTCCAGGACAGACCCCGGACACGGCTGTTGACCCACACAGGGGAATACAGGAACAGACTGGTTAGGCTGGCACACAGACTGGTGGGTATAGGCAGGCACGACTGGTATGCAGGCAGGCGGGTATGCAGGCAGGGGGGTACAGGCAAGCACGGCTAGAGTGCATATAGGGAGGCGCTAGTAGGTGGGAACACAGGCGGGATAGGACCCAGTACACACTGGGACTCAGGAACAGAACCACAGATGTGGCGGTCAAACACAGCAGAGTGAGGCCGTCCAGAGAGGTGAGCGAGAGCAGGGCAGGACGAGACCGCCTAGAGCAGTGAGTGAGAGTAGAGCAGGACGAGGCCGCCTGGAGCGGTGAGCGAGAGTAGAGCAGGACAAGACCGCCTGGAGCGGTGAGCAAGAGTAGAGCAGGACAAGACCGCCTGGAGCGGTGAGCAAGAGTAGAGCAGGACAAGACCGCCTGGAGCGGTGTGCAAGAGTAGAGCAGGACAAGACCGCCTGGAGCGGTGAGCAAGAGTAGAGCAGGACAAGGCCGCCTGGAGCGGTGAACAAGAGTAGAGCAGGACAAGGCCGCCTGGAGCGGTGAGCAAAGGCAGAGCAGGCTAGAACCGCCGGAGCGGTGAGCAAAGGCAGAGCAGGCTATAACCACCGGAGCGTTTAGCAAAGGCAGAGCAGGCTAGAACCGCCGGAGCGGTGAGCAAAGGCAGAGCAGGCTAGAACCGCCGAAGCGGTGAGCAAAGGCAGAGCAGGCTAGAACCGCCGGAGCGGTGAGCAAAGGCAGAGCAGGCTAGAACCGCCGGAGCGGTGAGCAAAGGCAGAGCAGGCTAGAACCGCCGGAGCGGTGAGCAATGGCAGAGCAAGCTAGAACCGCCGGAGCGGTGAGCAAAGGCAGAGCAGGCTAGAACCGCCGGAGCGGTGAGCAAAGGCAGAGCAGGCTAGAACCGCCGGAGCGGTGAGCAAAGACAGAGCAGGCTAGAACCGCCGGAGCGATGAGCAAAGGCAGAGCAGGCTAGAACCACCGGAGCGGTGAGCAAAGGCAGAGCAGGCTAGAACCGCCGAAGCGGTTAGCAAGGCAGAGCAGGGGGGTCAGGGCTCTGTTCACATGGAACAGACAGGAAGGGAAAGGCAGAACCAGATACCCACAGGGTACTTGCAGTGAAGTAGCGAGTGGACCACAAACTCACAAACGGGAGTACAGTGACAACGAGCAGTAGTTAGGTACGAGTTCAGACTCTGCAGAAAAAGGAAAGGTACGGACATAGAGAAACACGGGAAAACAGGCTAGAAGAGTATACAGAAAAGAACAGACACAGTAGCAAGATACAGGAGCGGGTCTAGGAATGCAGCCCCTAGAAGGCGGGAGGAACAGGCCAGGAGCGTGTTCAGACAGGACAGACTATATACAGGAGCGGGTCTAGGAATGCAGCCCCTAGAAGGCGGGAGGAACAGGCTAGGAGCGTGTTCAGACAGGACAGACAAGATACAGGAGCGGGTCTAGGTATGCGGCCCCTAGAAGGCGAGACGAACAGGCAAGGAGCGTGTTCAGACAGGCCTGGAAATATAGCCTCCAGGATAGGCAGACAAGAGAACACAGAAGGGGACCTGGCACATTCAGAGTGAAAGACCACACTGAATGAAACACAATGCTCAGGCAGGGATTCATTGGAGCAGCTGGGTTAAATACCAGGTGACAGACAGCAATAGGCTGAGGATGCACAAGGGGTGTGCCTGCAGCAGGTAC
Source organism: Phyllobates terribilis (assembly GCF_046119375.1). Classification (NCBI taxonomy): domain Eukaryota; kingdom Metazoa; phylum Chordata; class Amphibia; order Anura; family Dendrobatidae; genus Phyllobates; species Phyllobates terribilis. Next base: position 593,316,503 of record NW_027362765.1, on the reverse strand, counting down.
AAAAAACAGGAAGTGATCGGACGCCGCCCTTAAGCAGCAGAAAGAGAAGCAAACAGACAGCATGGAGGGAAGCCAGAGAGACATTCTGGATTGGAGATCAAGTGCGCGCTCTTGCACAGTGGGAGATGGACCACTATGCAAAGACGCCGCCAGTTATGTTACAATACCCCCTCCTTACGCCCCCTCTTCTTCAGGCCTGCCAGAATGTTCCACAGGGAATTCGAGGGCCAATCCTTCACTTCAAGGAGATCACTTCCACTGTCCACCGGAAAAACTGGTCTCCTCTGGGTAGCTAGGATGCTACCTCCTATCCAGCCATCCTCAGCAACAGACGAAATGGGTGGAGTACCAGGAACAGCACACAAGGAAGTTTCTCTCCATATATTTTCAGGTGGCACCCCAGAGGGTACAGGAGACAACTGGAAGTCCTCCACCGGGTTGGAGGGGAGCAGAGACTTGGGGGTAATCTCTGCTTCGAGGTACATCTTGTCAAACTCACAGGAAGAAATTGACTGGTTATCAGGTACATGGTGAGAAAAAGTCACTGTCTCTTTGTTATCTGATGGTACCCCGGAGGATTCAGGAAACAACTGGAAGTCCTCCACCGGGTCAGAAGAGTGCAGAGGCTCAGGGAAAACATCTGCTTCAGAGTACACTAGGTCGGACTCACTGGACGAAGCAGGCGAGGTATCGGGTGCCGAGTATAGGAAAGTCTCTGTCCATTCACCACCAGGTGGCACCTCGAAGGGTTCTGGAGACAACTGGAGGTCCTCCGCCTGGTCAGAGGGGTGTAGAGACTCATGGGTAACCTCTGCTTCAGAGTACACTAGGTCGGACTCACTGGACGAAGCAAGCGAGGTATCAGATCCAGGATATAGGAAGGTCTTTGTCCTTTCACCACCAGGTGGCACCCCAAAGGGTTCTGGAGACAGCTGGAGGTCCTCCGCCTGGTCGGAGGGGTGTAGAGACTCAGGAGTAACCTCTGCTTCGGAGTACACTAGGTTGGACTCACTGGACGAAGCGAGCGAGGTATCAGGTACAGAGTATAGGAGAGTCTCTGTTCTTTCGCTACCAGGTAGCACCCCGAAGGGTTCTGGAGACAACTGGAGGTCCTCCGCCTGGTCGGAGGGGTGTAGAGACTAGGGGGTAACTACCACTTTGGGGTATCCATTGTCAGGCTCACAGGACGGAGCGGACAAAGTATCGAGTACCGGGTGTAGAGAAGTCTCTCTCCATTTGTCATCAAGTGGTATCCCGGAGGATTCAGGAGGCAACAGGGGGTCCTCCGCCAGGTAGTAGAGGTGCACAGACTTGGAGGTAATCACAGCTTCGGAACATCCTTGGACATGCACACTGGTTAAAGTGGGTGAAGTATCTGATGCCGGGTGCAGGAAGTTCTCCTGTGTGGAGTCTGGATGGGCAGTAGTCTCTTCGGGCAGGAGACCTAGAGCACTACCCACGCACATTACCCGTTGGGGCTTCTCCGGGATACAGGGAGATGAAGCTTCAGTAGGGACTTCAAGGTTGGGGTCAGGAGGTCTCAGGGAGGACAGACCCTGGCAGGACGGCTTGCCTCTACGTCTAGCACGTCTGGACTGCCTCTTGAGGTTGGGAGAAGTATTCAGGAGAGTATAGTCACCCTGTGAGGATTCTGGGTGGGCAGTAGTCTCATTGGGCTGGAGGACTATTGCGCTACCCACACACATTACCCATCGGGGCTGCTCCGGGATATTGGGAAGTGAAGCTTCAGCAGGAGCCTCCAGGTTAGGATCATCAAAGACCATTAGAAAGGCCACCAGGAAGGCCATTATGTCCAGGACGATAGGATCCTGTGTTTCCCATAGGGGGTTGATCCATTCCAAGGCATCACCCGCTAGGTTAGACATAATGAATCCCACCTTAACCCGATCGGTGGGAAAACAAAGAGGGTAGAACTTGAAGTGTAGCAAGCATTGCTCCACAAATGCACGACTCTGTCTTGGATCCCCATAGTACCGTGGCGGATCCGTAGGAACGAGAGCTGATAGATCCATCTGGACGGGTGCGTAATTCGTCTGGAACTCAGCTAGAGAAAAAAAAATTATTTATTTATTTTTAATGCACGTATTCGCTGGAAAATGTCTCAGAGAGCGAAGGCCGTGGGGCTCAATGGGAACCATGGCCTGAGCATGCTGTAATGCACACGCCCTGGCTGAGCGGCGTGTGCGTGTGATTCCACTGGACCGTGCCAGAGAGTGAATGCTTGGAGGGGCGTAACTAGGTATTCACCCGATCCGACCAGGGTCGCACGACGGCATACGACGCCAGTGCACCAAGGAGGAACCGAGCAGAGGGACCAGGTGCTACTCCAGGACAGACCCCGGACACGGCTGTTGACCCACACAGGGGAATACAGGAACAGACTGGTTAGGCTGGCACACAGACTGGTGGGTATAGGCAGGCACGACTGGTATGCAGGCAGGCGGGTATGCAGGCAGGGGGGTACAGGCAAGCACGGCTAGAGTGCATATAGGGAGGCGCTAGTAGGTGGGAACACAGGCGGGATAGGACCCAGTACACACTGGGACTCAGGAACAGAACCACAGATGTGGCGGTCAAACACAGCAGAGTGAGGCCGTCCAGAGAGGTGAGCGAGAGCAGGGCAGGACGAGACCGCCTAGAGCAGTGAGTGAGAGTAGAGCAGGACGAGGCCGCCTGGAGCGGTGAGCGAGAGTAGAGCAGGACAAGACCGCCTGGAGCGGTGAGCAAGAGTAGAGCAGGACAAGACCGCCTGGAGCGGTGAGCAAGAGTAGAGCAGGACAAGACCGCCTGGAGCGGTGTGCAAGAGTAGAGCAGGACAAGACCGCCTGGAGCGGTGAGCAAGAGTAGAGCAGGACAAGGCCGCCTGGAGCGGTGAACAAGAGTAGAGCAGGACAAGGCCGCCTGGAGCGGTGAGCAAAGGCAGAGCAGGCTAGAACCGCCGGAGCGGTGAGCAAAGGCAGAGCAGGCTATAACCACCGGAGCGTTTAGCAAAGGCAGAGCAGGCTAGAACCGCCGGAGCGGTGAGCAAAGGCAGAGCAGGCTAGAACCGCCGAAGCGGTGAGCAAAGGCAGAGCAGGCTAGAACCGCCGGAGCGGTGAGCAAAGGCAGAGCAGGCTAGAACCGCCGGAGCGGTGAGCAAAGGCAGAGCAGGCTAGAACCGCCGGAGCGGTGAGCAATGGCAGAGCAAGCTAGAACCGCCGGAGCGGTGAGCAAAGGCAGAGCAGGCTAGAACCGCCGGAGCGGTGAGCAAAGGCAGAGCAGGCTAGAACCGCCGGAGCGGTGAGCAAAGACAGAGCAGGCTAGAACCGCCGGAGCGATGAGCAAAGGCAGAGCAGGCTAGAACCACCGGAGCGGTGAGCAAAGGCAGAGCAGGCTAGAACCGCCGAAGCGGTTAGCAAGGCAGAGCAGGGGGGTCAGGGCTCTGTTCACATGGAACAGACAGGAAGGGAAAGGCAGAACCAGATACCCACAGGGTACTTGCAGTGAAGTAGCGAGTGGACCACAAACTCACAAACGGGAGTACAGTGACAACGAGCAGTAGTTAGGTACGAGTTCAGACTCTGCAGAAAAAGGAAAGGTACGGACATAGAGAAACACGGGAAAACAGGCTAGAAGAGTATACAGAAAAGAACAGACACAGTAGCAAGATACAGGAGCGGGTCTAGGAATGCAGCCCCTAGAAGGCGGGAGGAACAGGCCAGGAGCGTGTTCAGACAGGACAGACTATATACAGGAGCGGGTCTAGGAATGCAGCCCCTAGAAGGCGGGAGGAACAGGCTAGGAGCGTGTTCAGACAGGACAGACAAGATACAGGAGCGGGTCTAGGTATGCGGCCCCTAGAAGGCGAGACGAACAGGCAAGGAGCGTGTTCAGACAGGCCTGGAAATATAGCCTCCAGGATAGGCAGACAAGAGAACACAGAAGGGGACCTGGCACATTCAGAGTGAAAGACCACACTGAATGAAACACAATGCTCAGGCAGGGATTCATTGGAGCAGCTGGGTTAAATACCAGGTGACAGACAGCAATAGGCTGAGGATGCACAAGGGGTGTGCCTGCAGCAGGTACAAAAAACAGGAAGTGATCGGACGCCGCCCTTAAGCAGCAGAAAGAGAAGCAAACAGACAGCATGGAGGGAAGCCAGAGAGACATTCTGGATTGGAGATCAAGTGCGCGCTCTTGCACAGTGGGAGATGGACCACTATGCAAAGACGCCGCCAGGTATGTTACAAACATCACCTAGAATAAAGTTTTGAGTTGAAAACTGTTTGATTTCAGTTTCTAATAACCTGCTAATGCTTATAATTTCAAAAATGACCATTTTTTTGTTCTTTATTAAAATGAAAAGGTTGATCGAAGAGTGTGGGGGATCTAAAAGTTTGGCAACCCAGTAGTCCAGATTATTTCGAATTCTGACAATCTGAGGGTCATGTTGCAGGTAGTGCAGCAAAAAGGCACTCATGTGTCTTGCGCATCTAGGAGCCCCAAAATTATTTTCCAGGCTAGATGCAGCTAAAAATTATTATTAATTTTAAATCTGGTAGAGCTTAGTATAGATGGCCTAATGGAATCAGTACAGCAAACTGCTACAAGGCCAAAATTATTTTACAGGCAAGGTACAGATAAACATGATTTTTATTAATAACACTGGTGTACAAAAAAAAAAAAAATTTCTGGCATAGACTTTAAGAACAGTTTTAGACTAATTTGAGGGTGCTGAATTCAAATCTGATCTTATAATTTCTCTATCACATCACGTTTTTGCGCTATAGGTATATAGCCCATTTTCAATAATTCCAAGAAAAATATAAGTCGTGTATGAAAATTGCCGGTTTATACGGTTCACTAAGGTAAATTTAGTTTTCATTTAGTCTCCCAATAAATGTGAGAATATCTTTGTTTTCTTTGAACATGCATAATTCCCATTTGTTATGATAAGAAAGTAAAAAAAACAGTTTTCAAACACCCTTGTTTTCTGTGCTACTGGGACAGTAGAGCTTCAGCAGAGCATTGGGTGAAAACTGAATGGCCTCAGCGACAGAGTTTGGCATCTGGCGATAAGAATGTCATCCATGATCCTCTAGTGAATAGGAAGAACATTGTCTTTCCTCCTTTGCACATAAAACTTGGATTGATGAAGCAGTTCGTCAATCACAGTGGAGAATGCTTTAACTATATATGTTCAACTTTTCCTGGTCTTAGTGAAGAGAAGAAAAAGGCTGGAATATTTGATGTACCTCAAATAAGAACACTTATGAGAGAACCAAACTTTATTACATCAATGAATGAGACAGAAGAAAGAGCTTGGAATGCATTTTGAAATGTGGTGCAGAATTTTCTAGGGAATAAGAAAGCAGACAACTATGAAGAGATTGTGGAAGAGCTACTAATGAGTCTGCAAAATCTTGGATGTAGAATGAGTATCAAGATTCACTATTTACACAGCCATTTGGACTTTTTTCCAGAGAACCTTGGGGATGTGAGCGAGGAACAATGGGAGCGTTTTCATCAGGACATTAAAACAATGGAAGAAGGATATCAAGGCCGGTGGGACTCACATATGATGGTTGACTATTGCTGGAGCTTGATGAGAGACAACCAAGAAGCTGTACATCACAGATCAGCCAAGAAAAGAAAGTTCAAATAACTGCCATTTGCCATTCATCTGTGTGCCATATATATGTTTTTATATTTTGTAGTTTAATTTTGTAAGTATATTTGATTTGCTGTACACAGACTTAGTAATTTTTGTTATTCCTTGATTAAAAATATACAAAATGTAGTAACGAAAATCATGAGGTTTTTATAAAAAAACATTCGATAGGAGTAATTTCCATCAAAAATATCTCGAAATCCTGATGTGATAGCCAAAAACGGAGTTCGTATTAGTAATCAGCAGCCAAAATTGACTTAAAATATGTTTTAAAACCTTTTGACAGAAAAATTGCGTTGACCAGTGTAATTTTAAATCTGGTGTAGCTTAGTATAGATGGCCTAATAGAATCAGTACTGTAAACTGCTACAAGGCCCAAATTATTTTCCAGCCAAGATACAGATAAACATGATTAGTAATTTTAAATCTGGTGGAGTTTAGTAAAGATGGCCTAATAGAATCAGTACTGCAAACTGCTACAAGGCCCAAAATATTTTCCAGCCAAGATACAGATAAACATGATTAGTAATTTTAAATCTGGTGGAGTTTAGTATAGATGGCCTAATAGAATCAGTACTGCAAACTGCTACAAGGCCCAAATTATTTTCCAGCCAAGATACAGATAAACATGTTAGTAATTTTAAATCTGGTGGAGTTTAGTATAGATGGCCTAATAGAATCAGTATTGCAAACTGCTACAAGGCCCAAATTATTTTCAAGCCAAGATACAGATAAACATGATTAGTAATTTTAAATCTGGTGGAGTTTAGTATAGATGGCCTAATAGAATCAGTACTGCAAACTGCTACAAGGCAAAAATTATTTTCCAGCCAAGATACAGATAAACATGATTAGTAATTTGAAAGCTTAAAATGGTTGGTGAGGTGATTTTAACAAATCATCAAGCTTTTACTCTCCCCAGGATGACACAGGGGTAGAAAAGTCCTTTCGGATCCATGATTTGTTTGTCTACATTATCAGTGGAGAGTCGCAAGCGCTTATCTGTCAGCACACCACCAGCAGCACTGAACACACGTTCAGACAGAACGCTGGCTGCGGGGCATGACAAGATCTCCAAGGCGTAAGTGGCGAGCTCCGGCCATTTATCCAGATTGGAAGCCCAAAAAGAGCAAGGGTCCAGTGACACAGTCATGGCTTCAATGTTTACTTGGAGATACTCCTGTACCATTGTCTCTAGGCGTTGACTATGTGTCAGACTTCTTGTCTCCTGTGGCCTTGCAAAGGATGGGCTAAAAAGTGGTGAAATGATTCCGCAAAATTGATGTTACCAGCAGATACTGTGTTTCTGTTACGTTTTTAGTGCTGAACACTCGACGGTTCCATGGTTGGCAAGTTGGAACTGTGAGATTCACTAAGTGCACACCTGGTGTTTTGTGGAAAAGCACATGTAAGATTCTGCAACAGTCTCTGCTGATACTCCTGCATGCGTGCATCCCTTTCTATGGCAGGAATAATTTCTGCAAATTTACTTTTGTACCGGGGATCTAACAGTGTGGCAACCCAGTAGTCAGGATTATTTCTAATTCTCACAATTCGAGAGTCATGTTGCAGGTAGTGCAGCAAGAAGGCACTCATGTGTCTTGCGCATCCAGGAGCACCAAGTCTCTTTTGTGTTGGTGGTGAGGTAACAATCATGCTTCCTTCCTCTGCCCTCTCCCCCCAACCTCGCACAACAGAAATGTGATCAAGGTCTCCCATCATCTGATGAGTCTTCCACCAGTTCGTCCTCCACTTCTTCCTGGGCTCCTGCACCTTCCTCACTAGTTTGGCTGCTACCATGCACCCTGGTAAAACCATCTCCCCCACCCTCACGTGCCTGCTGCCTTGGTGCTGCCGACCGTCTGGACCTTGCAGATGTTAGCCCTTCCGCATACAACTCCTCCTCCTCTACTTCCTCCACCTCCTCTTGTGCCCCCACCTGACTCCGAATTCTGTTTAACATGTGCTCCAGCATGTAAATCACCGGAATAGTCATGCTGATAATGGCATCGTCAGCACTAAACATCTTCGTCGCCATTTCAAAACTATGCAGAAGGGTGCATAGGTCCCTGATCTGAGACCACTCCTCCAGCGTGATTTGCCCCACCTCTGGATCTCGTTGGCCCAGGCTATACGTCACAACATATTGCACCAGGGCTTGTCGGTGCTGCCACAGTCGCTGCAACATGTGCAGAGCTGAATTCCACCGGGTAGGCACATCGCATTTTAGCCGGTGAAGTGGCAGGCCCAACGACTTCTGTAGAGATGTAAGTCGCTGAGCTGCGGGACGCGAATGGCGGATGTGAGCACACAGCGACCGTGCCCTCTGCAGAAGGCCATCTAGTCCGGGATAGTGGGCTAAAATTTGCTGGACAACCAGGTTCAACACTTGAGCCCTACAAGGCACGTGTGTGAAATTGCCCCGGCGAAGGAACGCACCGAGGTTTGCAGCATTGTCGCACACGGCCTTCCCTGGTTTCAGGTCCAGTGGAGACAACCATTCATGAAACTGGTTCTCCAGAGCTGACCACAACTCCTCAGCTGTGTGACTCACATTTCCCAGACATTTCAAAGTAAAAACAGCCTGATGCCATTGAGCCCTGCTGCCAGCATAGTAAGGAGGTGTGCAGGATCCCTTCTGCGCAGTTAGAAAGCTTGTGGCATGACCAGACAGGCTTTGGGTGCAGGTGGAGGACCGAGAGGAGGTTGAGGAGGCAGAAGCAGTGGAGGAACTTCGAGATTGACGCACAACTCGCGGGGATGGCAAGACTTGGACAGCAGCCCCTTGTCCTGCTGTCACCATAGTTACCCAGTGCCCAGTCAGCGACATGTAATGGCCCTGTCCATGCCTACTCGTCCAAGTGTTTGTGGTGAAATGCACCCTGTCGCACACAGAGTTTCTCAAAGAAGCGGTGATGTTGTGTGCGAAATGCTGGTGGAGTGCAGGCACACCTTTCTTTGAGAAGTAGTGCCGACTGGGCATCTGGTACTGGGGCACTGCGACGGACATAAGGTCTCGAAAATCCTCTGTGTCCACCAGGTGGAAATGCAGCATTTCTGTAGCCAACAGCTTGCAGATGGTGAAATTCAACCTCTTACCTTTCTCATGGCTAGGAGGAAATGGACTTTTACTTGTCCACATCTGAGGGACCGAGGGCTGGCTGTTGTGCTTAGACGGGGTTGAGAAGGGTGTCCCCGGCAAACTACCGGTCTGTGAGGAAGATGCAGGCGGACATGTTAGGTTGACTTGATCCAAAGGTGGTGCTATCGATATCGGACAGCACTCAACACCAGCTGGTGTTTCCACCTCCAAAGAAAATGATGACCTGCCAATCACGCTGGCTGTTGCGGGTAAAGAGGTGGCAGGTCTGTGTCCCAAAACAGGTGTGACTGCTGTCCCCCCAGTCACAGAGGATGAAGAGGCCGCGGATGCACAAGATGTGGCAGACGGTGGTTGGCCCGGCCGGCTAGGCCGCATTGTAGCACAGTGAGCTTCCCACTGCAACTTATGCTTCATATCTATGTGCCGGTTCATGCATGAAGTACTCAAACTATGTATTTTTTGGCCTCTACTTAGCTTTTGCTGACAAATGTTACAGATAACACGAGTTGGGTCATCCTTATTGATCTGAAAAAATGCCCAGGCTATGCAAGGCTTAGCACCCATGCGACCTGAAGAGCCACCACGACTTGTGGTCAGAGGCAGAGTTGTGTTTGTGGATGCAGTTGTTGACGTCCTTCCAGTACTACATCTCTGTCCAGGAAGGTGCAACCTGACCTCGTCGTCACTAGCATCCTCCTCCACCTCCTCTGCTGACCTCATCAACTGGCAGACTGTGGGTTGACAGTAAGTGGGATCTCTAACCTCATCATCATCAACCCTGTGTGTTATCACATCCGTCGTCCTCAGAGCCAACCTCTTCCGGCCCTGACAAAAAACTCAAGTTGTCGCTCCAATCAGGTATTTGAGTCTCATCATCGTCTTCCTCATTGTCTCCACCAACAGGAGTTACAGTTTGGGAATGAGGGTCTACATTATGGTCAGAACCTTCTGCGTCTGTTCCTGGATCCGACTCATAAAGATTCTGGTCATCAGTGCAGATCATTTCCTCGTCTGGATTCACAGAAGCTCTGGAGCCGACCTCTGATTCCCAGGCTATAGTATGAGAAAACAACTCTGCAGACTCAACCATCTGTTCTACTCCATACTCAGACGGGCAGCTGGAGACTTGGGAGCTGTGAGGAAGCAAGTGCAATTGGGGTGACACCTCTGAGGACTGGAGTATTTGTGATGTTGAAGTTGATGTGGAGGAGAGCCCACTTAAAGGAGCACTTGATATCCGTTGAAGCACCTGCTGTTTTTGTGCCTCATCTGGAATTTGTAGCGATTGGTGTGGCCGTAAGAAAGGGATCTAATCACATTGTCCGCTAAAAGAAGTAGACATCTTAGTTTGGCTAGAAGATGGTCTTTCTTCTGCAGATGTTACTGTTGCTTTAACACCTACCCCACGGACACAATCTTTTTTTCCCTTCCCAACACGCCTATTCCCCTTTCCACCATCAGCAGGCCTTTTTCCACTCATTTTAGTGGTTAACTAATTGACAACTCTGGAGTTCTTTGCACAAAAAACAATGGATGGGAACCGAGCAGAGCTGAGTGGCCAAACTGTGGTATTAGCCCAAAATTATTGCCTGGGTTAGATGCAGTAAAACAATTTTATTACATACACAGGTGGTGGAGGTTAGTATAGATGGACTAATAGAAAAAGTCCCACACACTGCTACAAGCCCAAACTTTTTTTCAGAGCTAGATGCAGATAAAAATTATTTTTAATTTGCAACCTGGTGGAGGTTAGTATAGATGGACTAATAGAACAAGTCCCACACACTGCTACAAGCCCAAATATTTTTTCAGAGCTAGATGCAGATAAAAAAAAAAATGATTTGCAGCCTGGTGGAGGTTAGTATAGATGGACTAATAAAACAAGTCCCACACACTGCTACAAGCCCAAATATTTTTTTCATAGCTAGATGCACATAAAAATTATTTTTAATTTGCAACCTGGTGGAGGTTAGTATAGATGGACTAATAGAACAAGTCCCACACACTGCTACAAGCCCAAATATTTTTTCAGAGCTAGATGCAGATAAAAAATATTTTAAATTTGCAACCTGGTGGAGGTTAGTATAGATAGACTAATAGAACAAGTTCCACACACTGCTACAAGCCAAAACAAATTTTCAGAGCTAGATGCAGATAAAAATTATTTTTTATTTGCAACCTGGTAGAGGTTAGTATAGATGGACTAATAGAACAAGTCCCACACACTGCTACAAGCCCAAATATTTTTTCAGAGCTAGATGAAGATAAAAATTATTTTTAATTTGCAACCTGGTGGAGGTTAGTATAGATGGACTAATAGAACAAGTCCCACACACAGCTACAAGCCCAAATATTTTTTCAGAGCTGGATGCAGATAAAAATTATTTTTAATTTTCAACCTGGTGGAGGTTAGTATAGATGGACTAATAGAACAAGTCCCTTACACTGCTACAAGCCCAAATATTTTTTTCAGAGCTAGATGCACATAAAAATTATTTTTAATTTGCAACCTGGTGGAGGTTAGTATAGATGGACTAATAGAACAAGTCACACACACTGCTACAAGCCCAAATATTTTTTCAGATCTGGATGCAGATAAAGAATATTTTTAATTTTCAACCTAGTGGAAGTTAGTATAGATGGACTAATAGAACAAGTCCCACACACTGCTACAAGCCCAAATATTTTTTCAGAGCTAGATGCAGATAAAAAAAATTTTTGATTTGCAACCTGGTGGAGATTAGTATAGATGGACTAATAAAACAAGTCCCACACACCGCTACAAGCCCAAATATTTTTTTCAGCGCTAGATGCACATAAAAATTATTTTTAATTTGCAACCTGGTGGAGGTTAGTATAGATGGACTAATAAAACAAGTCACACACACTGCTACAAGCCCAAATATTTTTTCAGAGCTGGATGCAGATAAAAAATATTTTTAATTTTCAACCTAGTGGAGGTTAGTATAGATGGACTAATAGAACAAGTCACACACACTGCTACAAGACCAAATATTTTTTCAGAGCTAGATGCAGATAAAAAAAATTTTTAATTTGCAACCTGGTGGAGGTTAGTATAGATGGACTAATAGATCAAGTCCCACACACTGCTACAAGCCCAAATATTTTTTTCAGAGCTAGATGCACATAAAAATTATTTTTAATTTGCAACCTGGTGGCGGTTGGTATAGATGGACTAATACAACAAGTCCCACACACTGCTACAAGCCCAAATATTTTTTCATAGCTAGATGCGGATAACAATTATTTTTAATTTGCAACCTGGTGGAGGTTAGCATAGATGGACTAATAGAAGAAGTCCCACACACTGCTACAAGCCCAAATATTTTATTTCAGAGCTAGATGCAGATAAAAATTATTTTTAATTTGCAACCTTGTGGAGGTTAGTATAGATGGACTAATAGAACAAGTCCCACACACTGCTACAAGCCCACATTTTTTTTCAGAGCTAGACGCAGACAAAAATTATTTTTAATTTGCAACCTGGTGGAGGTTAGTATAGATGGACTAATAGAATGATGCTATGCCCACAAGGTTTTACTTGGCTAGGTGCAGTAAAAAAATTTGCATTCTATAAACAGGTGGTGTAGCTTGCAACACAGATAGGCTACTCCACTGACTAACACACACTACAAGAGGCCAAAAAGGATTTGCTTAGCTAGACTTAGCCAAATGCTGTGAAAAAAACTTGCACAGCACTGGCACAGACCTGCCTGGCAAAAAGTGATAGGAACTGATGTAAACTAGCCCTCAAAAGGACTGCAATTACAATTAAACCCTACTTCCAACCTATCTATTTAAGAGCACAGACCTGCCTGATAAAAGTCGTAGGAAATGATGTAACCTAGTCCTCAAAAGGACTGCAATCACAACTATTCCCTACTCCCAAGCTATCTGTATATTTCAGAGAAAATTGGTCTGAAATGAACACTCAAAGTATAGCGCACACAGCAACAGCGGTGCCGTCTAACACGCAGCTGCAGCAGTGAGAAAATAGTGGTTACGTGGTAAATGGCTGGGTCTTATAGGGCAAGGACATGTGACATACACTGCCAATGACACATGCCCTTGCTTGTGTGAAAAAAGCAGTTCGCTCCGTGTGTGCGCTGCTGATAGGCTGACAGATTGCACCTCCCCACTGTAAATGTGGGAAAGAGAAAAAAAATGGAGATCTTCATTATTTAAGCAGAAATCCATCCCCTGCCCCTCCCCCCGCCCCGCTGTACACTCAAACTGCGTATTAACATTAATTTTCAGCATTATTGAGAAAAAATCCAGTTATGATTTTGGTGCACGAACAGTTATCGAACATATCCTCGAACAGCCGGATTTTTTTCAAATCGTTCGTGTTCGCCGAATGGCTCGAACACCGCCCAAAACAGCTCGAATTTGAGACTGGCGAACAGTTCGAGTCGAACACCGCTCATCTCTATTCTTTACAAACAGGCATAAAGGATAAGGCCCAATGGGTTAGAGTCTTTCCCACAGGACTGGACACAACTTCTGCCCTGGTTCTTGGTATGGGTAGAGTATCCCTCTTGCTAACTTCCTTAGCAGTAGGAATACTTCTCCACTAGTGTGGAGCGTACATGCTTGACACCTCACGCATTTGGGATGTTCGGCGAGCACCGAGCATTTCCGGGTTACTCGGGCGGGAGCTCGGGTCTCTGGCCTGCATGTTGGGCGCTCTTTACAGAGCCAATGAACATGCAGGGATTGCCAGCCAGTCACTGTAATGCTGCAGCCATGTTGGTTGTGTGCATTACATTGATTGGCTGGCCGCACAGCGTCACCTTGAGTATTTTAAACCAGGTGCCGCCATCTTGGACACAGACGGCTGGGATCAGACAGTGTAGGGACAGTGCTGCTCATTTAGGGAGAGATATATACTGCAAAATAGTTAGTGTAGGGTCTGTAAAGGCTGCCAGATCAAAATAACAGTCCTTCTCAGGACTAATATACATCCCAGATATCAGGCAGGCAGGCTGTATAGGAGGCGCAGTGGTTATACCAGCAAATGCTGCATTACAGTCCTGTGTGCTCCTGTTGCTGAAATTGCTGGACTTAGCTCCTGGTCTCGGGGGCCAGGAAAAATATATATTTTTTTTATCTTAATCCTCTTTTTTTTTCCTCCTTCACACTGTACAAATACCAGTCTTATTAACCTTTTGGTGTCCCCCCCCCCCCCCAAAAAAAAATTGCATCTCCCTGATTTTTCAGACACAAATATATCTGTTGAAAATAGTCTGGTGTAGACCAGAGAAACAGAAGTGGGGTTTTGCAGTTCCACGGTTCAAACCTCTGTATTATCCACTTTTGGGCCATTTGTATCTAAAAAAAAACAGTTTGAGTGTGCCGCTCAGTGTTCAGCCGCAAAAATATATATTTAAAGAGTCTGGTATACAACAGTAAATTATAACTGTGGTTTTACTGTTCCACGGTAAAAAATCTCTATTATCCTGCTTTTGGCATTTTTTGCTGTAAAAAAAAAATGAACAGTGTCTCCCTGATTTTTCAGACACAAATATATCTGTTGAAAATAGTCTGGCATAGGCCAGAGAAACAGAAGTGTGGTTTTGCAGTTCCACGGTTCAAACCTCTGTATTATCCACTTTTGGGCCATTTGCATCTAAAAAAAACAGTTTGAGTGTGTCGCTCACTGTTCAGCCGCAAATATATATATTTAAAAAAGTCTAGTATACACCAGTAAATTATAACTGTGGTTTTGCTGTTCCACGGTAAAAAAATCTCTATTATCCTGCTTTTGGCATTTTTTGCCGTAAACAAAAAACGAATAGTGTCTCCCTGATTTTTCACACACAAACATATCTGTTGAAAAGAGTCTGGTGTAGGCCAGAGAAACAGAAGTGTGGTTTTGCAGTTCCACGGTTCAAACCTCTGTATTATCCACTTTGGGGCCATTTGTATCTAAAAAAACCCAGTTTGAGTGTGTCGCTCACTGTTCAGCCTTAAATATATATATTTAAAAAAGTCTCGTATACACCAGTAAATTATAACTGTGGTTTTGCTGTTCCATGGTAAAAAATCTCTATTATCCAGCTTTTGTTATTTTTTCCGTAAAGAAAAACAGTAATAGTTTCTCCCTGATTGTTCAGATTGTTTAAAAGAGTCGGGTGTAGGCCAGAGAAATAGAACTGTGGTTTTCCTCTTCCACGGTTCTAATCTACTTTTTATTACCCTTTTTCCATTGATAGCGCGAGTGTAAGCTATTTTACTTCCTTTACAGTGGGCTAGGCGTGTGGCAAGGGACGTGGAACTGGACGTTCTCGTGATGGTGCGTGCAGAGGACGGGGCCATGGCCAAGGTGAAAATGTGCCACAACCAACAGCCACATCTTCTCGCTCCCACTTCTTGACCGAATTACTAGGGAAGCAAAGAACAACACCAGTATTGCGAACTGATCAGTGTGGACAGGTTATTAATTGGATAGCAGATAATACTTCCAGTTACCTGGGCACCACCACCTCTGGTCTGTCTTCCACACGGTCAAATCTTAGTAGCCGTGAGTCTCGACTGCATACTCCTCCTCACCCTGATGCTCCTTCCTCCCACCATGCCGAGAGTTGTCAGACAGCAACTGATCCCGCACTTGGACACTCTGAAGAGCTGTTCACTGGCCCATTTCCAGATTTGTGCCCCTCGCCTTCTCTGCTTGAAGTGGTGGAAGAGGAGATCCCATGTAGCGATGCCCAAATATTTGAACAGCCACGGCCACAGGAAGTCGACGCTGGCAATTTGTCACAAGAGGTGGACGATGACGAGACACAATTGCCAGGAAGTGAGGAGGAGGATCGTGGTGCGCAAGTGGAAGAGGAGGAGGTGGTGGATGATCTAGTAACTGACCCAACGTGGCAGGAGGACATGCAGAGCGAGGCCAGCAGCACACCGGGTGAGGGAGGCAGAGTACCCCAACAGGCAGGAAGAAGCAGTGTGGTGGACGCACACAGAAGGCAGGCAACAGTTCCCCGTAACACCAACACGAGGGACGTTGCCAGTTCAACCTGTAGGTCTTCCAGAGTCTGGAATTTTTTTAAAGACTCTGCTGATAACCCCAAAAAGGCCATTTGTACCACCTGCCATGCCAGCATCAGCAGGGGTGACAAAACTACCAGCCTGACCACCACCAGCATGATCAGGCACATGGCAGCAAAGCACCCGACTTTGTGGGGCGAACCCGAGGGTCCACGACCAGTGTCAGCGGGTGTCACCACTGCTTCTTCCATTGTTGTGAGTGCAATAGAACCCCCTGTTGTGTGTGCAAGGCAATACCCTGTCCATACTGCAAGCAAAGATGCCCCCTCCTCTCAGTCTACACTTGTTACGGCAGTTTCTTAAGAAACAGCATCAACGTCCACGTCCATGTCCCACCGCTGCGTTCAATTGTCCATATCCCAGACCTTTGAACGAAAGCAGAAATTCGCAGCTAACGCCGCACAGGCCACAGTCCTAAACTTGCACATTTCATGACTGCTTGCGTTGGAAATGCTGCCTTTTAGACTGGTGGAGAGGGAATCCTTCTGCAACCTTATGGCGGTGGCCATCCCTCGGCACTCGGTCCCCAGCCGACACTATTTTGCCCGGTATGCCATCCCCGCACTACACAAGCACGTGTCCCAAAACATCTGCCGTGCCCTCAGCAACGCAGTTACTGGGAGAGTCCACCTGACAACGGACACGTGGACAAGTGCTTGTGGCCAGGGATGGTACATATCCCTGACGGCACACTGGGTAAACATAGTGGAAGCCGGGACCCAGTCGGACCTTGGGACGGAACACATCCTCCCCACACTGAGGATTGTGGGCCCTATGTCAGTCAGAGTTGCCCCCACAGTGTACAGCTCCTGCGCATCATCCTCCTCCTCCTCCTCATGTTCAGCCTGCATCTCAGATATCACCACATCAGTTACAAGCTGGAAGCACTGCAGCACTGCAGGCTGTGCTGAAACTCATAAGCTTAGGTGAGAAACCTCACACTGCTTGTGAGTTGTGGACAGCTGTGAAAGAGCAGGCAGATCTGTGGCTGAGACCGCTGAACCTACATCCAGGCATGGTCGTGTGTGACAATGGCCGTAACCTGGTGGCGGCTCTGAGGCGAGGCGAGATCACTCACGTACCATGCCTGGCTCATGTGCTTAATCTTGTGGTTCAGCAGTTTCTTAAATCATACCCCGAGTTGCTAGATCAGCTCTTCAAAGTACGCCGCCTGTCAGCTCATTTTCTCAAGTCGGCTTCAGCTTCCGACGCCCTTGCTGTGTTGCAGCAGCATTTGCAGCTTCCGTCACACCGACTGGTGTGTGATGTCCCCACATGTTGGAACTCTACCCTCCACATGTTGCAACGGATTTGTGAGCAGAAGAGAGCAGTTGTGGAGTACCAGCTGCAACAAGGCCGTCGATATTCAGGTCAGACTCCACACATAAGACCTCAGGAGTGGACCTGGATGTCTGACATATGTACCATCTTGACAAACTTTGAGGAGTCCACCAAGATGGTGAGTGGCGATGACGCCATCATTAGCGTCAGCATTCCACTTGTCTGTCATTTGCAATGCTCTCTGCTGAGAATTAAAGAGGAGGCATTGCAGCCAGAGTATGATGAGATGGATCAAGAAGCCGTAGCGGTCAATTACACACAGCCCAGCCTCATCTCATCCCAACGTGCATTGGGGGAAAATGAGGGAGAGGAGGAGGAGGAAGAACAGGAGCTGGTATCATGCGCTGTAAACGGTAGTACCGGTATAACTGTCATATCGTCGGTTCAGCGTGGGTGGCCTGTGGACAGGGGGGAGGAGGAGGAGGAGAGCATGGTTAGTCGTCATCTTGGTGAGGACACGGAAGTCTTGCCCGTTACCAGTCTGGCACGCATGGCTGACTTTATGTTACGCTGCCTTAACATTGACCCTCGCGTTGTCAAAATGTTGGGTGACAGTCATTACTGGTTGGTGACACTTTTAGACCCCCGCTACAAGGAGAACTTTCACTCTCTTATTCCTGAGGTGGAGAGGTCTATAAAAATGGGGCAGTACCAGAAGGCCCTTGCTGCAGAACTGTTAAAAAAATTCCCATCTGAACACGCTAGCGGCAGAGGTCACAGTTCGTTGCCCAACCAAGGCGTACATGCAAGAGAGACGCAACTCCAATCCAGCAGAGGTAGGGGAACACTGTCAACGTTCTGGGACAGTTTTCTCAGACCCTCCCTTCGGACAGACCCTGAGGCGCGGGGTACTCTCACAAGGAGTGGAAAGTTTCAAAAGATGGTGAGGGAGTACCTTGCCGACCGTAACAGCGTCCTTCGCGATTCCTCTGTGCCTTTTAATTATTGGGTATCCAAGCTGGATACTTGGAATGAACTCGCTCTGTACGCCTTGGAGGTCCTGGCCTGCCCTGCCGCTAGCGTGTTATCGGAGCGTATTTTTAGTGCCGCTGGGGGAATTATAACTGATAAGCGCACTCGCCTGTAAACTGACAATGCTGACAAGCTGACCCTTATCAAAATGAACAAGGGCTGGATTGGGCCAGACTTCTCATCACCACCAAATGACAGCAGAGTAACATAAAGTCAAATCCACTGTGTTATTTCGGGAGGTGTATTCACGTGCACCGCTTCACACCCACACATGGGTATACGCTTCCTCATTTCGGCTGTTTTATGTTCTTCTCCTTATCCTCAGGCTCCACCACAACTATACCACCAGGGTGACCGTGGTCCGTGTTGCCATTATTGAAAGTTCCTCCGTCCTAATTTTTGGCAGCTTTTGCTTGGAAGGCATAGTCAAAGACTATGGGAGTGCCACTCCCCAATAATAGGAATAATGTTTGTAATATGCTGTACTGCATGGCTCTTGTAAGGGGCATTGCAAGTTCCTCCGTCCTAATTTTTGGCAGCTTTTGCTTGGAAGGCATAGTCAAAGATTATGTGAGACCCTCTCCCCAATATTGGGAATAATGTTTGTAATATGCTGTACTGCATGGCTTTTGTAAGGGGCATTGCAAGTTCCTCCTTCCTAATTTTTAGCAGCTTTTGCTTGGAAGGCAAAGGCAAAGACTATGGGAGACCCACTCCCCAATATTGGGAATAATGTTTGTAATATTCTGTACTGCATGGCTCTTGTAAGGTGCATTGCAAGTTCCTCCGTCCTAATTTTTGGCAGCTTTTGCTTGGAAGGCATAGGCAAAGATTATGGGAGACCCACTCCCCAATAATAGGAATAATGTTTGTAATATGCTGTACTGCATGGCTCTTGTAAGGGGCATTGCAAGTTCCTCCATCCAAATTTTTGGCAGCTTTTGCTTGGAAGGCATAGGCAAAGACTATGGGAGACCAACTCCCCAATAATGGGAATAATGTTTGTAATATGCTGTACTGCATGGCTCTTGTAAGGTGCATTGCAAGTTCCCCCATCCTAATTTTTGGCAGCTTTTGCTTGGAAGGCATAGGCAAAGACTATGGGAGACCCACTCCCCAATAATGGGAATAATGTTTGTAATATGCTGTACTGTATGGCTCTTGTAAGGGGAATTAAAACCGTCTTGTTAAGCTACTGTGACCTCCACCACTTTTCCAAGGGGCATTAAAACCGTCTTATTAAGCTACTGTGACCTCCACGTCTCTTCCGAGGGGCATTAAAACCGTCTTGTTAAGCTACTGTGACCTCCACCACTCTTCCAAGGGGCATTAA
The DNA here is from genome assembly GCF_046119375.1 of Phyllobates terribilis. Taxonomy (NCBI): domain Eukaryota; kingdom Metazoa; phylum Chordata; class Amphibia; order Anura; family Dendrobatidae; genus Phyllobates; species Phyllobates terribilis. The sequence goes on along the minus strand of NW_027362765.1, from coordinate 593,297,006 downwards.
AACCATCTTGTTAAGCTACTGCGACCTCCACGTCTCTTCCGAGGGGCATTAAAACCGTCTTGTTAAGCTACTGTGACCTCCACCACTTTTCCTAGGGGCATTAAAACCGTCTTGTTAAGCTACTGTGACCTCCACGTCTCTTCCATGGGGCATTAAAACCATCTTGTTAAACCATTCTGAACTCCACAGCTCTTCCAAGGGGCATTGAAATGTTGTTTTTAATTAACTCTAACCTCCATGACTCTTCCAACGGGCATTGCATTTCCTCCTAATTTTAGTCAGCAGTTCCTCATAATTTTTGGAAAGCCTTCCATTCACTGCTTAGGCCAACAGTGCACAGGAGACCCAGTTGCTATAAATGGAAAAAACAGTTTAGTTAAGGCCCTCTGACCTCCATTTTGAACCGCTCATTTTGGTACAGAAACATATCCTACATGACATGTGTGGTTGACTGGCCTGATATTGATGTGAATGGTCCCTGTTCCTCCTGCTCTTTCTCCTTTGCCACCACCTCATCCATCATTCATCACCTGAAGCTTTGTTTTAACAGGAGTCATAGAACTGGGATAGTAGCAGGAAAACATCCAGCAATCCTCGGAGGAGGTAGGATATGCGCCAAAACGCTGACCACTTCAGGCCTAGCCACTACTACATACATGCACTTGCATTCCAAGGAACAGAAAGCTAAGGAGATGGTTGGCCTCAGGATCATGAATAATTTACTCGTTGTGTAGGAGGCTGACCACTGCTGCTGTCTACCTTTTGAACATTGTGTTGAAGCCTGATTGACCCAGGATCCGCAATCCTCTATTTCAGGAGGACGTGTTGCATCCCAGTGTCCAACTGTGTCCCGGCTTCCACAATATTAACCCATTGTGAAGGCGTGAGATGGACCATCCCTGGCCAAATTCACTTGTCTACATGTTTGTCGTTAGGCTTTCCTTCAAATAGGGGCGGCTGGGGACCGTTCATGGACACCCGGCCGCCCTCAGGTGGCTGGGGACCGTGTGTGGACACTCGGCCGCGGGGCGGCTGGGGACCGAGCGTGGACACCCGGCCGCCGGGCGGCTGGGGACTCAGTATGGATAACAGGCCACTGACGCAGCCATGACGTGGTGGCCAAATTCCGCCTCCACATGCCTAAAAGGCCCAATTTGAAGTGCAAGCAAGCTAGCAGTATGGTATTGCAGCCTGGGGGTGGGTGGGTGGCAGGCTGCACACTTACGTTTGCATTCCAAGAAAACAAAGCAGATGCTAACTTCTGTCATCATTATGCTCCTCCCCTTGGCACTCTCAACTCCCCTGATGGAGAAGCCAGGGCCCACTGAAGGAGTCTGGTTCTCTGGTGGGCTCGTCCAATGCTGTCCTAAAGCAGGCCAGGCTAAGAAAAGTGTGGGGGAAGTTCAGCGGAGAAATAGGGGCGGCTGGGGACCGTTTATGGACACTTGCCCCCAGTCGGCTGGGGACCTTGTGTGGACACCCGGCCGCCGGGCGGCTGGGGACTGAGTATGGATACCAGGCCGCCGACGCAGCCATGACATGGTGGCCGGCGTCTGCCTCCACATGCCTAAGCAAGCTAGCAGTATGCTATTGCAGCCTGGGGGTGGGTGGGTGGCAGGCTGCATACTTGCGCTTGCATTGCAAGGAATGGGGGAGGTACAATTGAACACTGCTCTGGGAGAAGGACTTGCACGGGGATAGTTGCATGTCTGCTTCTTCTGATGCGGCAAGGATCACTTCTGATGGGCACACTTTTAGGCAGTGACCTGGGTGTCAGAGATGCTTCCAGGGGTCTTCCCCATGCTGTTCCCATGTCTTTTCAGCACTGTATGCATGTGTCACACAGCACATGGCCAGATAAGGTTGTAAAATGTTAAAATGACATTTCCCGGTAAATGCATTTGTCACGGTTGAAAGCAATACAGAAGTGCAAAAACGCATAAAAAATGCTACTTGTGAACATAGCCCAAAGTGTGGAGGAGTATTTTTGGTTTTAGTTATTTATTTTACCTTATACACAAGTCTTTACCCTGGAAAGGAAGTTCCTTAACATATTTCACAGGAAAGCACTTTCAGTTTAGTTTTTGAACGTTTTCTTGTGACCCCGTAAAAGTGGCTTAATACCTCTGACCACGTTGTTGACAGCAGTGACCTGCGGGTCAGAAATGCTTCCTGGGGCGATGCCCATGCTGTCCCCATGTCTTTAGAGCACTGTCACTATCGTTTTGGGCACTTTTTAGACTTTCTACAGACTGCCGGGGGTGCCGCCGCAAAAATGCTCGGGTCTCCCATAGACTAACATTGGGCTCGTTGCTCGGGTCGAGCACCCGAGTATCACGGTGAGCTCGGCCCGAGCTTCGAGCACCCGAGCATTTTAGTGCTCGCTCAACACTATTTTCCACCACTACCAGTGCACCTGGATTCCATCACCCTCCAAGAGTTTGCGTCCATCTTCTCCTGCAGCTTCGCAGGCTGAATGTGCCCAACGAATTCACTGACTGCAGTGGAATCCCCAATAAAAACTAATGTTTATTTCTTTTATATTATTATTATCATTATTATTATTATTATTATTATTATTATTATATAAAACACCCTGTATCCACCGTATCCAAATAGCAGTCTATCTGTTCTGCACCATTATGTGTCCAAAGCAGATGCAAATTAAGCAAATATTTTGCATAAGATTGTCCAGGTGATTATTTTTGTTATGTGTATTTTAACTGTGTGGAGTCTAATTATAAACAGACCTCACCACTCATACACTACACTCCCAGGAAGCTTTTACAGCTACACAGCTTATATACTTCATAGAGTATTGCACAATTTTAATGATAATGCACACAATGCTCTTTGTGGTTGTCAATATTGCACTCTGCCCTTAATTATTCACATATAATATAGCTGCCACATATATTAAATGGCAGTCAATTATTAACACAGAGTCATTTGTTATTGCTTCTTTTCCACAATTAGAATAAACTACTACATTCATAAAGTCTAGTCCCATGCACTTTAAATAAATCCTCACTTATAATCTTCCCTGTAATTTCATCAGATACCACCCTAGCCAATTCATGCATATGACTGCTCTGGCTCCTTTATTCATTATAAATGCTCCTTCTCTCTCATCATTTCTGTATCTGATACGATCACTTTTGTAGCTGCTGTCAGGCTGTTAGTGAAACAATGCCTCCACTAGTGATGAGCGAGTGTATTCGTTACTATTCGCTATTCGGGTTACTCGTTATAGTGCGAATATTTGTGTAGTTTTAGTGCCTCCTTTGCAGCCACTAAACATGCTGGGCAGGGGCGGACACAGACTGTAGTGGGCCCCTGTGCAAGAAATTTTTTGGGCCCCCCCCCCTGCGCTTCATAAGGCAACAAAGTTATCTAAACATAACCCCCCCCATGTGCATCTCTCGCCCCCCCATGTGCAGCTCTCATCCCCCCCATGTGCAGCTCTCATCCGCCCCATGTGCAGCTCTCATCCCCCCCATGTGCAGATCTCATCCCCCCCGTGCATCTCCCATCCCCCCCGTGCATCTCTCATCCCCCCCATGTGCATCTCTCATCCCCCCCCATGTGCATCTCTCACCCCCCACATGTGCATCTCTCATCCCCCCCCATGTGCATCTCTCATCCCCCCCCATGTGCATCTCTCATCCCCCCCATGTGCATCTCTCATCCCCCCCACTCCTAGTTAACTACTTGTATTTAAAACAAATAAAACTTGTTATACTTACCCCCATGCGATCCCTGCAGAATCCTGGCGCTCATCCACGTCGCTGCCACCAGACGGTGCCACATGCATAGCCATCAGCTTTTGTTTTGGCCAAAAGATTTTTAAAGCCGCCACCACGATAAGGTAGACTCTTCTGGCAGGGCCCTACTCTAACCTATTAAAATTTTCTTAAAATATCCAATACTCTTTTTAGATATATTTTTATTTAGTTTTCTTTAAGGGAATGTGTCATATACATTTTTTTTTAAAATGACCAATAATACCACATACAGGGAATACCGCCACACCATGACCAGACCACATATTACCACAACATAGTGACCGAATAATACCACACAGAAGGGGGAAAAACTGCCACACCATGACCAGACCACATATTACCACCACATTACTAATATTACCACCACATTACTAATATTACCATAAGTGTCATTATGCACGGGAGCTCTATACATGGTATGTATAATGTAAGTGTCCAGGTAATCTAGTGATCACCAGTGACATTATACACAGGAGCTCTGTATATAGTGTCAGTGTACAGGTAATACAGTGATCACCAGTGACATTATACACAGGAGCCCGGTACATAGTATATAGTGTAAGTGTACATGTAATACACTGACTCACTGGTGACGTCTCTAGGTGAAGTCCTTCAGCTACGCTTTTCTCCTTCATCCAGCACAGACCGCCATTACGTCTTCCAGCCAGGACTCGTCTCTGCATAAAATAACACAGTTATCTAGAGCACATTCCCCAACTTCTACATTACGCAGCTGAATACAGACGTGTATCCACCATCAATATATGGTTAGTTATTATACAACCTACCATTCCAAATATAAATTGTAATCCACCACGGTGCCCCCATTAACTGTAAATAGGCACTTAATATATAATTTAATTAGAACCTCTACTCTTTCCGCCAATTTGTTACCAGTTACACTCCTGCATCCGCAACGCCCCCTACTCTATACTTCCTGCTCCCCGCATTCATTATTTACATGCACCCCCTGCCCCAATTCATTATATCATGTCCTGCTCTCCCCACCCCATCCACCCCATCATCATTTATCATTTACTGTCCCCCACCCCACATTCATTATGTGCAGCTCATTATCCCCCTACTCCCAATTCCCCCATGTGCAGCTCATTTTCTCCCAATTCCCCCATGTGCAGCTCTCACCCCTCCATGTGCACATCTCTCATCCCCCTCCCCCACATGTGCCCCTCTCTCATCCCCCTCCCCCACATGTGCACATCTCTCATCCCCCTCCCCCACATGTGCACCTCTCTCATCCCCCTCCCCCACATGTTCACCTCTCTCATCCCCCTCCCCCACATGTGCACCTCTCTCATCCCCCTCCCCCACATGTGCACCTCTCTCATTCCCCTCCCCCACATGTGCACCTCTCTCATCCCCCTCCCCCACATGTGCACCTCTCTCATCCCCCTCCCCCACATGTGCACCTCTCTCATCCCCCTCCCCCACATGTGCACCTCTCTCATCCCCCTCCCCCACATGTGCACCTCTCTCATTCCCCTCCCCCACATGTGCACCTCTCTCATCCCCCTCCCCATGTGCACCTCTCTCATCCCCCTCCCCCACATGTGCACCTCTCTCACCCCCCTCCCCCACATGTGCACCTCTCTCATCCCCCTCCCCCACATGTGCACCTCTCTCATCCCCCTCCCCCACATGTGCACCTCTCTCATTCCCCTCCCCCACATGTGCCCCTCTCTCATCCCCCCCATGTGCACATCTCTCATCCCCCTCCCCCACATGTGCACATCTCTCATCCCCCTCCCCCACATGTGCACTTCTCTCATTCCCCTCCCCCACATGTGCACCTCTCTCATCCCCCTCCCCCACATGTGCACCTCTCTCATTCCCCTCCCCCACATGTGCACCTCTCTCATCCCCCTCCCCCACATGTGCACCTCTCTCATCCCCCTCCACCACATGTGCATCTCCCATTCCCCCCACTCCTAGTAAATTGTATTTAAAAAAAAAAAAAAACTTGTTATACTTACCCCCATGCGATCCCTGCAGAATCCTGGCGCTCGTCCAAATCGCTGACACCAGGTTCTCCTGACTTCCGGTCATGTGACGGTGCCGTCACATGACCGGAAGTCAGGGGAATCATGAAAGCGCTGCCGCAGCAGCGCAGCGCTGAGATGTCCCGGCCCCGGCGCTTAGCATGGGGCCGGGGGCCCCATGAGGAGAGAGACGCACAAGAGGGGGGCCCCCAAGGGGGCCCCTACCGGCTGGGCCCCATACTGGAGTCAGGGCAGTCATGCCCTGATGGCGGCCCTGCTGGAGGCTGAAGGGGCCCCCTCTCCCTCGGGGCCCCCGTTCAATGAACCGGCTGCACGGGCGGTAGTTCCGCCCCTGATGCTGGGCTTCTTAACCAATCACAGTAATGCCGCAGACATCTTGGTTGTGGCATTACTGTGATTGGCGGGCCGCCCAGAGTCATAGGGTCTATTTAAGCCCTGCCGCCGCCATTCTGTGCACATTGCATCCGGAGCCTGCATTCTACAAGCATAGGGAGAGATTGCTGAGCTGCTAGCCAGAGTGTTTAGGCCTCTTGATAAAACAAAAGCCCTTTTAAGGGCTACCTGCAGTGTATATGTGGCGCCCCTGAGGGTTCAGTCACCACAGGGGTACTGCACCTCAGATAAGGTGTGGTATCTCCTCTTCCAGGTAAGGATGGAGCATCTCTCAGGACCCCACTTCACCACTCAACACTACACCACTCCTGTCCTGTAGGGGGCCTAAATGCACTAGGGTGCTGCCCCGGCCCGGGATAGAGGAGATGGGGGGAACCAAAGTTAGGGGGAACCATGTAGTGGGTGAGGGTGGAGGACACACTTTTAGGAAACACTTAATAACTTCATATATAATCTACGGCCATCTTAAGTTCAAGGTGTTTGATTGAGGGTCTTCTGTCAGGGTCCAGCAAGAGGCTGTAGCTGGCGGAAGGTTTACGGTCCTCGCACTCTGGCCTTGAGACGAGGAGCGGGTCAGAGTTAACCACTGTCTCTAGCCGGTCAAGGTCCTGACCTAAGAAGGCCTTGGAGGGGAGCAGAGGAGATAGGCTCCATAGGCAAAAGGATCCCAAGGGGATACGGACAGAGCGGAGTCGCCACCTGTATTCTTTATTCTGGCCTAGTCAGAGGGATTCCTGCTGCAAGAGGGGTGACCGGCCCCCTATGTCTGACTTTGTTACTTCACGTCTCAGTCAGAAAAGCCCGGAGGCTTAGTGGATCCCAGGGGGGATACGGATGGAGCGGAGTCGCCACCTGTATCTCTTTACCTGCGTTTATCCAGTGGGACCCAGCCTTACACCTCGTTCTAGCCACACACAGTCGGGAGAAGACTTAGTGGGAGAACTTACCAAGGAGAGGAACACACACCAGAGGGGTCTCGACAGGTGCTCCTGATCTACCTGGGAAGTGCTGGACCCCCTTCCCGGTGGCCGCAGTACGCTGTGTGTAGCAGAGAAAAGCTTTGGGGCTGAAAGTTCATCTGAAAGTGAGTAAAGACCCGGATGACTTCACACACCGCCTCAGCCTGTTATTTCCTGCGTGGCACTGAACCCACCATTCCTTCTCACACTGCCCTGAGGCCTGCTCCGCCTGTGGGGAGCCGTCCCATCTTAGCTGCCCATAACACCAGCTTCAGTGGACTGTTACAGCGCTGGTGTCCATCACCGGAAACCACAGGTGGCATAGTCGAAATACCACTCACCCTAAAAGAAGCCCAATTTTTTTGAGACAGCCCTGTCACGGAACGGGTCTAGGCCACGACTGCATCCCCCGCAACACCTACACTGACCCGGCTCCGAATATCCCCCAATTACTCAGGGAGAGAGCCTCATATACTAGTTCTGTGTTTAAATGAGCGGCTCACTAGCTCCATAATACCACCAAAAAATAGCTCTTTTCAGAGCTAAAGACACACAATAAAGTCAGAGTACAGGGAGGGAGAGATTGTGTATTAGGTAGGGAGTGTATTAGGTAGTGTTCTTTCAGTGTCCATCTTAAAACAGCTCTTGTCAGAGGCAAAGCGATATTTTTTCCAGCACACACAGAAGTAGCATTTTGTGCCGCCTTTTTTTTTTTAGCACCGGTCTATTTTCCCTGCTGTTTTAGGGGTCCGAGCCTGCCTTTTGTCCATATTAGTGTACGTAAAAAATCATTGAGCGCCCTACACAAAGCAGTAGTCCAAACATTTCCCACTGCCTTCTACAAAGCACGCACCAGCCCATTTTACCCACTATTTTGGCTGTGACAGCTAGCTTGGCTTGTGCCATCAACATATGAAAATCTGTCAACAAAACCCAAAATGCCAAAAAAGCCTGTTGTTAAGGAACGTGGACGTGGTGTTGTCAGTGGTGTGCGAGAAGGCACTCAGTCTGTGTCAGGTCAGAAGAAGCTTGATGTATTCACTTATGTTCCTGGAAAAATTTCCCGGTCTGAAACGTAAACGTGTGTGGAAGCCGGAAGAGCGAGAGCAGATTCTGTCTTGGTTAGCAGACAAGGCCTCTACGCATTTGTCAAGCAGAAACAGATCTTCCACTACCAGACAGTCTACTGTGGATACACAGAAGGCTGGCCCATCAAATCCTGAAGCTGGTTCTCCTTCCTCCAGCCATTATCAGTCACAGGAGACATATGACCCCAAGCTTGGCCACTCCGAGGATCTGTTTGGTACGTATCCTTTGGTTGGCTCTAGCCTATCACAGTGCAGCATTGAAGAGGGACAAGAGGAGGTGGAGTGCGTTGATGCTCAAGTATTTGAGGACCTACGACCTGAAGAAAGCCACTTGACGGAACGTCATTTACTGTCTCCAGAGGTGGAGGCTGATGATGATGAGACACAGTTGCCATCAGGTCAGCCTACAATGTCAACTGGGAAGGAGGATGAGATGGAAGATGAGGTGGTTGATGATGAGTCCACTGATCCGACCTGGACCGTTGGCATGTATAGCCATAAGAGCAACACAGAGGAAGATGGATATGTAGCACCAACACAGGCACCAAGGGGTCGTGGTTTGCCCAGAGTGAGAACTGGGCCAACTGTTCCCAAGAGCACCCCCGCTGTGGGTCAAGTCAGGGCAAGAGGGCGTTCAGCTGCTATGTGGATTTTTTTTCTGAAAGTCCTTCAGAGTAAAACATTGTAATCTTTAGCATCTGCTATACCAAGTTGAGATGAGGCAAGGGCAAAGGCAACCTAAGCACCACCAGTATGCTAAACCACATGGCAGCCAAGCACCCCAGTAGGAAGGCGGAACACCAGGGTACCAAATCTGTGTCTGCGGGTCAAACCAATGCCATGTTGCCTGGGCTATGTCCTTCAGAATCTGCTGTTCAGGAAGCAGGCGCTCATACCTTCTGCCCACAAGTTGCGGTTGCCGTTTAGGCTTGTGGGAACACAGTCTTTCCGTGATCTCTTGGCTGTGGCTGCCCCACGATACAGTGTTCCCAGCTGCCACTATTTTGCCCAGTGTGCCGTCCCTGCGTTACACAAGCACGTGTTAAACAATGTGAACCATGCTCTCACCAACGCCGTAACCGGGAAGGTCCACCTAACAACAGACACCTGGACAAGTTGTTGCGGACAGGGATGATACATTTCTGTCACAGCCCACTGAGTGAACCTGGTGGAGGGTGGGTCTAAGGCGCAAACTGGAACACACATCCTACCCACGCCAAGAGTAGCAGGCCCAACCTCTGTCAGGGTTTCCACCTCTTCATATTCCACTTCCTCTCTCCCCTCCTCCTGCTCCTCATCCTCTGCTGAATTACCCTCCCCATCACTGCCAAGCTGGGACCTGTGCATCAGCGCATCAGCAAAGCGGCAACACGCTCTGCTGAAGCTGATCTGTTTAGGTCAGAAAGCACACACTGCAGCAGAGCTGTGGCAAGCTTTAAAACAATAGACCAATCAGTGGCTCTCCCCGCTGCACCTCCAACTCGGTCTGGTCGTCTGCGATAATGGGCGTAACCTGGTGGCGGCTTTAAAGGTCGGCAAGCTGGTACATGTGCCATGCTGAACCTAGTTGTTCAGAAATTTCTAAAAACTTACCGTGACTTGCCGTACCTATTTGAGAAGATGTGCCATATTAGCGCCCATTTCCACCATTCCTTTACCATTTTTGCTGCTCTTACAGCGCTACAAAAGCGCTTGAATTTGCCAAGTCACCGATTCATTTGCAACCTGCCCACGCGGTGGAACTCCACCTATCATATGTTGGCAAGGATTAGTGAACAGCAGAGGGCAGTAGCTGAATACCAGCTTCAGCATGCCCGTCAGACTGAGAGTCAGCCACCACACATAACAACTGTCGAGTGGGTGTGGATCACTGACATTTATGAGGTTCTTGAAACTTTGAGTACTGCACCAACCTCGTGAGCGGTGATCAGGCTATTATCAGTGTAACCATCCCGCTGCTGTGTCTCTTGAAACAATCACTGCATAATCTCAACGAGGAAGCTTTGAGTGCCCAGCATGTTGGTATGGAGCCAGATTCCCCAATGGGGGTTACTACCCAGCCCAGCCAATATTCTGAGGCAACAATGGGTGATGAGGAGGAAGATGAGGAGGGAGAGGACTTGTTTTTCTGTGCTACCGAGGGGACTCGTAATGCTACAGAGGGGACACCCAACCCCAGCTTCATGTCTGTCCAGGCTGGAGAGGAGGACAAGGAGGTCGAGTAGGAGGAGGCGAGTCAGCGTGAGGAGAGGATGGGTACTTTTTCTACTGTTGGAGACACAGAACATTTGCCTTTTTGCAGCTTGGCCCACATAGCACAATTCATGTGTAAGTGTCTGTGGCGAGACCCTCGCGTGATACACATTTTATCCAACAACCTATACTTGTTGGCCACCTTTGTCGATCCACGGTACAAGGAGAAATTTCCTTCTCTCCTTTTGGAGTCACCAAAGAGTTTTACAATGGAAACGTTCAAGAGGGCCGTTGTAGATCAGTTGATGAAAACATCACCCTCAGACAATGCTGATGGCAGAGGTACCTGCTCTTTTCAACACCAAGTGATAATGGGGAGAGACACGAACACCAGCTCCAACAGAGGTGGGGGGAAAATGTGCACAAATTGAGCAATTTTCAATAAACCAGCACAATAGCAAGGGCTATCTGTGCCTGTAACAATGCCAAAGAGGGATAAGTTGCAGAACATGGTCAAGGGGTACTTAAGTGACCATATGTGCGTCCTTTCTGACGCTTCAGTTCCCTTTCATTGTTGGGTGTCTAAGCTGAACACTTGGCCTGACCTCTCCTTTTATGCCTTAGAGGTGCTGGCCTGCCCGGCTGCTAGTGTGGTGTCAGAGCGTGTTTTCAGTTGTGCTGGGGCACTCATCACTGATAGGCGCACACACCTCTCCACGGAAAATGCAGACAGACTTACTCTGATTAAATTCAACAAGGACTGGATATCTCCACAGTTTGTAATCCCTCCAGATGACAGCAATCCAACCTAAATTCACCAAAATTGCAGATTCATGCTACTGCTGTTAACGTCACCCCCTTCCCATAAAAACCTGCTTCCTTCCTTCGTCAACCATGACTCAGCCCATAGGGCTGATTTTTACAATCCCAGTGCACATTGTGCAGTGGACAAACCAGGACAGTATTCCTACTCCAGCCTAACTACTATTTGTGATTGGAAGCCCTTGGGATGGTGGCTTCCTGCGTCAACCATACCTCAGCCCATAGGGCTCATTTTTACAAACCCTATGCACATTGTGCAGTGGACAAACCAGGACAGTATTCCTACTACAGCCTAACTACTATTTGAGATTGGAGGCCCTTGGGATGGTGGCTACCTACGTCAACCAAGACTCAGCCCATAGGGCTCATTTTTACAAACCCTATGCACATTGTGCAGTGGACAACTCTGTAATGTACAGTGGTCCTACCAAACTAATATTTGTCATTGGAGGCCCTTGTCACAGGTTGTGCCACATTGTGACTGAGATAGGGGACACATATTCAATAGAAATATACCATCAGCCCCCCTATTTGGCAAAAACATGCCTGGCTTGTGCCACATTGTGACTGAGATAGGGGATACATATTCAATACAAATTTACACTGACTGTTGATGACCGACTGATGGCCCTCTGAAAACTTGAATTGAGGGCCACAACTACTACAGTACTCCATCGTAGATAATGTTTGACAAGGGAGGCCCTTGTCATGGAATCTCCCTGCACCTATGACACAGCCCCAAGGAGTAATTTTTGGAAATACCATGTACATTCTGCACTGGGCCAAGTAGTACAGTATCAAGAAGTCTTCTCTTCCTTTATAATCTGGGGAATATTGACAATCAAAATCCTTGAGCCATTTGGAGAAGCTTCTCCAACCCATCCTTGAGGGGGGCACCATATATCCTTTTTCCATTGACTTGCACAAGTGATATATTTGAGCTCGTCATCCAGTTGACTAGTGCGTCTTTATTTTTCCGGTTCACAGCCATACCTGAGGATCGCAGGCCGCACTCACTACTACCTTCTAGAGTGAGGGCCCTACAATATGAATAAGTGAGGGCACTCTCTAATGTATTGTACACAAGAGGGACCTCCAAAATCTCTAGAAGAGGGCACTTCAAAATGTATGTTATAGGACCACATGAGGGCTCTCACAAAACTCAGCTTTCCACCTACTGCAGGGGCTCTGAACATTTGAATTTAGGGCCACAGTATCACATGGTGGTGGGGGAGGAGGAAGAGGAGGAGGGTCAAGTTCAATGCTACAATGGGCACATTGTAAACTGCTATTGAATATGTATTCCACTATCTGAGTGTCAATGATGGAGGGACCGCCCAAATGTCTAAGTAACAGCTGTCCCTCCAAAACGCATGTTACAGAGGCACCTGAGGCCTCTCAAGTCAAACATCAACATACCTACTAGTATGTTTTAGCTGTGCTTGTAAAGAGCTGGGGAATAGCGAACTAAAAATGATGTATGACAGAGGGACCTACAAAATGTATAAGTCAGGGCCCTCCCAATTGTAAAAGGCAAAAAAAAGCCACAACAGTATGTGTGAACAAAGGCTAAAAGGGATATTTTTTGGTTTCTCTGGTTTATTTAGACTTATATCCAAGTGATTATGCAGGAAAAACTGTTTCTTAACCTTTTTGGCTAGTTAAATGCAATTTAGGTTAGGTTTGGTAATTGTTCTTGTGTGTTTGTAAAAGTGGTGCAACACTGCAACAAACTTATTCCCAGAAACCATATGTGAGTCAGAAATGCATGCAGGCATATTCTCCAGGCTCTTCCCATTCTGTTTCATCACTTTCCCATCCATTTCAGCCTTTTCCTCAGGCCCCCAGACCCCTTTGTAGGTTCCAGCAGAAAATTATTCGCATTTCCCATTGACTTACATTGTACTCGCTATTCGGAACGAATACCTGATTATTACAAAGTACCCGTTACGAATGTAGCAAATACGAATATTATGGTACTCGCTCATCACTAGTCTCCACCCACAGCTCATACACTAAGTCTCTGCTACAAGCTCAGGAATGTCTGATGTTCACACTCCCTCACTTCCCTTATTTAACCCTCTAAGCGTTTCACCAGTGTATTCTTACAGGCACATCAGGAGGTTATTCTGATGATATTTCAATGATTTGTGCTGTAACAACTGTGACACATGCACTGGAGCTCATTACTCCTGGCCTCAATGTGAGTCTCACTGCTCACCCAATGTGGTCAATGGCCCCGATGTCCATCTTGAGGTTCCCAAGCAGACAAGCGGACTCGCACGGAAGGGTTCTTTGGCAATTCACTGGCCCGAGGCTCACATTGTCCCTAGCAGCCTAAGGCATGTGACTACTGCTGTCATCTCTCACTACTTCTCTCTACTGAACTGTCATTTCCTGAACTTGGCACTGACTCTCAGTTCTTCCCTCCCCAACCTGGGCAGGCCATTACAGTTAACCTTGTCTAGGTTAAACTGCAGCTCCAGAAGGTTCTACCTTCAAAAATATACATTCATATAAAACACATTTAACCCTTTGGAGTGTTGGGGAGCAGACCATCGCCTCCACCACTCCTACAGCTGTCTAATCAGTATTTTGCACCTGTGTTGCCGCCATCTTTATTATATGGGTTTTCTGCATTTTGATGCAGTAGTTCTGAGACCTGGTCAGGTAAAAACTGCTGCCCCTTTTTTGCTGTGTTAATTAGTAATATAAGTAGTATTATACTTTTTTAAAAACTTTAACGGAAGATAGCTGTTTCTCATAGTGTGAGCAGGTAAAGGGAGATATAAATAGGGAAAACCACATGATTTAACATGTCTGCTTTAGGGCCTCATGCGTATGACTGTATTACAGAAATGGTTTGTACAGAGCCATAGTAGGCCACCAAAAAAAAGTTCATGTGGCCATTAATGTACCTTTATATGTCTGTGATTCTATACAAAGGCATGAGAAGATTTTGTATGGAATCTTTTTTAAGGTCATCAGTTTGAAGCTTTTCTCACCTATAAGCAGGCTCGGTCTGGCCTGGCGGGGCGCCGGGAAATTTCCCGGTGGGCCCCGGGCCCCATGCAGAGGGAACTGAAGAATTTAAAAAAAAAAAGTGGTCGTGGGCCCTTTAAGGGCGCGCGCACGCACTTTCACCGACACGATGCCCAGGACAGTAGCGTGAGGGGCCTGGGAGCAGGGGCTGCACTGCAGCGTCACACTCAGCAGACAGGGAAGCACGTCTGCTAAAAGTGACGTCACAGCGCGCCCTGCACTGCAGTCTCCCACATTAGGAGCGTGTCTGTGGGCTGGAGACAAGCCAAGGTACTGTAATATTTGTGTGTTTGTATGGATTTTTATGTATATGCTGCCTGCATGTGTGTGTGTGTACAGTGTGTGTATATGCCTGTGTGTGTGTACAGTGTGTGTGTATATGCCTGTGTGTGTACAGTGTGTGTGTATATGCGTGTGTGTGTGTACAGTGTGTGTGTATATGCGTGTGTGTGTGTACAGTGTGTGTGTATATGCCTGTGTGTGTACAGTGTGTGTGTATATGCCTGTGTGTGTGTACAGTGTGTGTGTATATGCGTGTGTGTGTGTACAGTGTGTGTGTATATGCCTGTGTGTGTGTGTATATGCCTGTGTGTGTGTGTACAGTGTGTGTGTATATGCCTGTGTGTGTACAGTGTGTGTGTATATGCCTGTGTGTGTACAGTGTGTGTATATGCCTGTGTGTGTGTGTACAGTGTGTATATACCTGTGTGTATATGCCTGTGTGTACAGTGTGTGTATATGCCTGTGTGTACAGTGTGTGTATATGCCTGTGTGTACAGTGTGTGTATATGCTTGTGTGTGTACAGTGTGTGTATATGCCTGTGTGTGTACAGTGTGTGTATATGCCTGTGTGTGTATGTCTCTGTGTGTGTGTGTATATACCTGTATGTGTGTACAGTGTGTTTATATTCCTGTGTGTGTGTTTATATTCCTGTGTGTGTGTGTTTATATTCCTGTGTGTGTGTTTATATTCCTGTGTGTGTGTTTATATGCCTGTGTGTGTGTGTACAGTGTGTATATACCTGTGTGTGTGTATATGCCTGTGTGTACAGTGTGTGTATATGCCTGTGTGTACAGTGTGTGTATATGCCTGTGTGTGTACAGTGTGTGTATATGCCTGTGTGTGTATGTCTCTGTGTGTGTGTGTATATACCTGTGTGTGTGTACAGTGTGTTTATATTCCTGTGTGTGTGTTTATATTCCTGTGTGTGTGTGTTTATATTCCTGTGTGTGTGTGTTTATATGCCTGTGTGTGTATATGCCTGTGTGTGTGTGTGTGTGTGTGTGTGTATATATATGCCTGTATGCCTGTGTGTGTATATGCCGGTGTGTGTATATGCCTGTGTGTGTCCATTGTGTATGCCTGTGTGTTTATGTGTCTTCACACATACGTGTGTGTGTGCGCTTCCCTGCGTGTCTGCATTTTTGTGTGTGATTGTCTGAGTGTGTCTGTGCATTTCTGTGTGTGATTGTCTGAGTGTGTCTGTGCATTTCTGTGTGTGCTTGCCTGTGTGTGTACGTGTCGTCATTTCTGTGAGTATGTGTATCTGCGTGTGTATATTAGGGCTCTTTCACATGTCCTGATATTTACGGGACTGGAGATATCCGTGTCCACCTGTGTGTCATCCTTAGTGACACATACTGGTGCTTGGGAATCAGTATACAGTTAGCGCTGTTCCCAAGAGCCGGGTGCTGAGCGCTGCCCTCATCATAGATCCCTGCAGGCGCTGTGATCAGCAGCAGTGGGGTCAATGATGAGAGTAGTAGTCTACTCCCACCGTGTCCGTGTCCAACTGTAAAAATAAGAATAAAATAAAAAAATCCTTATACTCACCTCTCCTAAGTGTCCCCCGCTGTAATCCGTGCGAGTGCTCACGCCGAGGAGAATGACTTCTGCAGCGAGCTTGCTCCAGAGCTGCGCTTAGTGAATGACAGGGCACCGCTTGTTGAGCGCAGCTCCGGAGCCCACTCGCTGCAGGAGACATTCTCCTCGGCGTGAGCGCTCGCACGGATTACAGTGGGTGACACTTAGTAGAGGTTAGTATAAGTTTTTTTTTATTTTATTCTTTTTACAGTTGGACACAGCTTGTATAGACTATTACTCTCATCATTGACCCTGCTGGTGCTGATTGCAGCGCCTGCAGGGATCTATGATGAGGGCAGCGCTCAGCGCTCTTCCCAAGCACCAGTGTGCGGGACATTTTGCGGTCTGGACAGCAGGTAAAAAACAGACATGCCAGCGTGTTTTGCCCACGGACACCACATGGTCTGTAGAAAGTGGAAACACACTGACATGTGCACATACGCATTCATGTGAATGGGTCTACGTGTGTCAGTGTCTCTGGTACGTGTGGAAACGGTCACCACATGTACTGACGTGTGAAAGAGCCCTTAGTATGTGTCTGTGTGCGCTTTTGTGTGTGTAAGCGTGCTTCTGCATGTCTGTATGCTCTTCCGAAGATTTATTATATTTGGAGAGAGATGGGAGAGAAATTTTAGGAGACAGAATGGGGAGATGTGTGAAGAAACAGTGTGGTGAACTAGGGGAGGGGTGGGAATGGGTGCGGGAACAGAATGGGGAAGGGATGTATAAGACAGTATGGAGAGTAGGGGAATAGTGTGAGGAGACAGTATGGGGGGAGAAAAGTGTGAGGTGACACAGCACAGAGACTAGGTAGTGTGGGGGAAGGTATAGAGATGCGGCAGTATGGGGGAAACAGTGTGAGGGCACAGAAAGGAGGGAACAGTATGCTGAGGATGGGGAGTGTGATGAAGGGGCACAGTATAGAGACTGCACAGTATAGGGGGGACACAGTGTGAGAGGACAGTGTGAAGAGGGGGCCCAGTATGGTAAGGAGAGGACAGTGTGGAGAGCAGGTACCATAAGAGGGATACAGTGTATGTCATGTTTTGTGCAGGGAGCATTGTAAGAGTTAGGTTTATTCAGGGCTCAGTGTAGATATTGTTATTCAGGAGCATTATAATGACTCTGCTATCTTTAAGGGCATCATGTGGGGATGTGCTGCAGAAGACCGGAGAAGATGGAAGTCTGCAGAGACGAGCTGTGGATGAGAAAACTCATCATGGAGACTGGACAAGAGGGAGACGAAAAGAGAACAACTCTAATCAGAGAAGACGTCTCAGGTAAGATACCTGGATGTAAATGTTCATCTGTGATCCTGCCTGTGTCTCATCAGTACTGTGCTTCGTGTATGGTCCGCAGTCTGATGATGACTGATAACAACTCCCAGTATCTCTATTGTTAATTACATACTGGGAGTTGTAGGTTTATGCGATACAAAGCTATATGGGGCTGACCTGACATTACAAATGATGGTGGTTCAGATGATGTATTCATGTACTGATGAGTTTGTGCGCGTCTGCGTGTTTGCGCGCGTCTGCGTGTGTGTGCGCTTCTGCGTGTTTGTGCGCGTCTACGTATCTGGAATAATATGTATTTTGTAAGATGCGTGTATGTAAGAGTCCATTGTGGTGTGTAATAACATTCATATGCTTGAGGCACCTTTACTAAATCTATTAGGACTCACTCACATGTGTTAGGGAATTCCATTTGTCTTTCCACATTTAGGAACAGACAAGTGAAATTTGCTAACCTTGTCATAACCATAGGGTTGTACTTGTATGGAGCGGGTTCAGGAGCTGAGCCTGCTCCATACCAGGCAGATGTCGGCTGTGTTACATAGCCGGCGTCTGCCTGTAACAGCAGTGATCAGAGCTCGCCTTGATTGCTGCTGTTTTGAGTATTTAAGTGCCCTTGTCAATCACTGACAGCAGCATTTAGCTAGCCGGTGCATGCAGTCACCTGCTCCCTTCTGCCCCCTGTGACGCAGTTGCAGATTGCTGATGGGTTGCCAGTAGTGCTGAGTGAGCGTGGTCGGATAAGGTGTGATCCCAGCATGCTCGGGTGTTATCCAGGTATCTTGTAGTGCTCTGCTAATATGCTCGAGTCCCTGGGGTAGCATGTTTTGCGGCGGTAGACAGAAGCAACATATGCAGGGATTACCTAACAAACAGGCAATTCCTGCATGTGTTGCGTCTGTCTACCGCCGCAAAACATGTTACCCCGGGGACTCGAGCATATTAGCAGAGCACTACAAGATACCTGGATAACACCTGAGCATGCTGGGATCACACCTTATCTGACCATTCTCGCTCAGCACTAGTTACCAGGTGCTGCTGCCATGTTAGTCGTTCAATGAAGCTCAGCCTGAGGTTGGGCTCCATGGAAGTGTCACAATCCAGGTGCCGGACGTTATTGCAGCACACTCACTTTGTAGTTCGCAGTGACTGTAATGTCTCCCTCCTTGCACCGATCCTATGACAGGAAGCGAGTGGCGGCAGGGAGAATAAAACGTAATTTTCTCCGTGTAGCCAACGCTTTTCCATTAAACCGTCTAACCAGGCTTTAAACCCTATTTACCTGCAGATTACCCCTATATCTGCAGATAAATAGCGTTTTTCAAGGTGACAAGTTACCATTAAAGGGACTCAGGCAGTACGGAATGACTGTTCGAACAAAGTCCTGCCGCTCAGTGCTCCACAGCGCAGCCAATCATGTAACTATAGTGCATTATAGACAAGCATAACAAGTAATAAAACCGTTTATGGTGGGCTGTAGTGTGGGCCCCTAGAGTCAGTTCCCCTGGTGGGCCCTAGGCACCCCAGTCCGACCCTGCCTATAAGCATCAATTTTAGCTGTAAATGCTTCATACTTACAACATTCAATAAAACATTAAAAGGCAGTGTCTGTGTCTGTGTGTGTCAGTGAGGAGGCCACAGCGGCAGCAGTGGGCAGTGTATGTATGAGGACTGGGGGAGGCTGCTGGAGGGTTTCTGGCCCTGTGAGGGGGCTATTTCTGTCCCTGTGAGGGGGCTATTTCTGGCCCTGTGAGGGGGCTGTTTCTGGCCTTTTGAGGGGGCTGTTTCTGGCTCTGTGAGGGAACTATTTCTGGCTCTGTGAGGGGGCTATTTCTGGCTGCGGAGTTGGGGGTGGAGCCTGGGTGGAGTCACAAGGGGGCCCAAAATGTTACCAGTATGGGGCCCCGAAATTCCTAGTGGCAGCCCTGGTCTAGGTTGTAGTTACATAGTACAGAATGCAACAAGAAAGGTGCCATACAATCAGACATAGTGAGCTACAGCCTCCTTTAAATTCTCACATGGTACACTATATTACTTTGTTTTATGCACCACCATTACGGTGATAAGGACACTATAGGATATTTAGAGCTATGGAAAGGAAAACTAATTGAGTTTGTGGCATGCATCAATCTGATTGCAATAGTAATTACATTTACATTCTGATTTTAGTAGTATTGTTTTACTTATAGTAGTATTATTTTACTTATCTATTTATCTATCTACAGTACAGACCAAAGTTTGGACACACCTTCTAATTTAAAGATTTTTCTGTATTTTCCTGACTATGAAAATTGTACATTCACACTGAAGGCATCAAAACTATGAATTAACACATGTGGAATTATATACTTAACAAAAAAGTGTGAAACAACTGAAAATATGTCTTATATTCTAGGTTCTTCAAGCGCTACCAAGAAACTGGCTCACATGAGGACCGCCCCAGGAAAGGAAGACCAAGAGTCACCTCTGCTTCTGAGGATAAGTTTATCTGAGTCACCAGCCTCAGAAATCGCAGGTTAACAGCAGCTCAGATTAGAAACCAGGTCAATGCCACACAGAATTCTAGCAGCAGACACATCTCTTCAACAACTGTTTAGAGGAGGCTTTGTGCAGCAGGCCTTCATGGTAAAATAGCTGCTAGGAAACCACTGCTAAGGACAGGCAACAAGCAGAAGAGACTTGCTTGGGCTAAAGAACACAAGGAATGGACATTAGACCAGTGGAAATCTGTGCTTTGGTCCGATGAGTCCAAATTTGAGACCTTTGGTTCCAACCACCGAGTCTTTGTGCAGAAAATGTGAACGGATGGACTCTACATGCCTGGTTCCCACCGTGAAGCATGGACGAGGAGGTGTGATGGTGTGGGGGTGCTTTGCTGGTGACACTGTTGGGGATTTATTCAAAATTGAAGGCATACTGAACCAGCATGGCTACCACAGCATCTTGCAGCGGCATGCTATTCCATCCAGTTTGCGTTTAGTAAGACCATCATTTATTTTTCAACAGGACAATGACCCCAAACACACCTCTAGGCTGTGTAAGGGCTATTTGACCATGAAGGAGAGTGATGGGGTGCTACGCCAGATGACCTGGCCTCCACAGTCACCAGACCTGAACCCAATCGAGATGGTTTGGGGTGAGCTGGACCGCAGAGTGAAGGCAAAAGGGCCAACAAGTGCTAAGCTTCTCTGGGGACTCCTTCAAGATTGCTGGAAGACCATTTCCGGTGACTATCTCTTGAAGCTCATCAAGAGAATGCCAAGAGTGTTCAAAGCAGTCATCAAAGCAAAAGGTAGCTACTTTGAAGAACTTAGAATATAAGACATATTTTTAGTTGTTTCACACTTTTTTGTTAAGTATATAATTCCACATGTGTTAGTTCATAGTTTTGATGCCTTCAGTGTGAATGTACAATTTTCAAAGTCATGAAAATACAGAAAAATCTTTAAATGAGAAGGTGTGTCCAAACTTTTGGTCTGTACTGTACTTCACATTCTTATTAAAAAGTGCAGGTTTTCCTTGTTCTGTTATTGCAAGGGTTAATCAGTTCAGTTTATTTCCTGGACTCTCCATCCTGAATTGCCTCAGCTGTTCTGTGTTGGCCACTCCCCTCTGGTATCTATGTTTGCCACTGGCACTTGGGAGTTGCCAGTGATAGTTTTTGCACTTCCTGGTTTGGAGTTGAAGGAGCATTTCAATGTTTGGAGTAGATGGTTGGAGAGTTTTTCAGGAGATTTCTGCATGGAGTTGGTTTGCATGTTTATCCTTATCCTCTCCCATTTGATTTGTGCCTCCTATTCCTTCCCTGTTTCCCATTCTGTTGTTTTGTGAGTGTATTGGTATGATTGTAGTTTTCTTTTATCCCTGTCTGTTAACCCCTGCCTCTGTTTACCCCTTTCAGAAAAGGTGTGTATACAGTATACTGACAGACCTTGTGACACTTAGATTGCATACAAGGGGACTTCCTTTCAGCATGTGATTTATGAAGTTAATTCAGGGCATCCCAACAGTCAGTGGAGGTGCCCTGCAATGAGGGGTTAATCTGTCCCAATTCCCATGTCTCCCTCCCCCTTTTCTTACAGCTCCAATCAGGCTCGGCTTTCTGTTTTTCCCTCCCTGCTTTTCCCTATAAAAGCTCCCTACCCTTTGTCTTCCAGTCTCTCCTCACAGCGTGGGACATGGAGACTGGTTGTTTGCTGGTGAGAGATCAGAAGATGACTGACAGCCTGGCAGATGCCATACGGGACAGACTAGGGCGAGAGGGTAACACTTGGCTCACCTGTATTCTGGGTGAGCCGGGTGATTTAACTCCTGTGCCCTCTATTGGAGGCCGGCAGACTGCACGGCGCATCCGCCCGCCAAACCGCCGGAGCCCCAGCACCATGCCAGTGAGGAGATCGTGTGAAAGGGCTGCGCAATCTCCTGTTGTGGCCATGCCCCTCCGCCGGAGTTAATTCCCAGCGACGCCTGCAAGCCTTCACTGTCCTGAAGGCAGTGCATCGTCGCTGAACACCACCAATGATTTAAATTGCCCTCATCCATTAACCCCGGCTGCTACATGCTTGCATAGCATTGCAGAGCCAGTAGATATCGGCGCAACCTTGGCGCCAAGTTTAAACTTTGCCCTGCCCACTCGTGGCTGTACAAGCACCTCGGCTGCTGCACGCTTGCAGAGCAGCGCAGAGCCGAGAGACACACATCCAGTCCCTCTGGCTAGTTTAAATTTAGCCCCGCCCACCCACCACAGCTTACTCCATGAGGCTGCTGCACGCTCACAGGTGCAGAACAGCATTGCGAGCCTCTCATTAGCCCCCTAATCCCAGCATTTTCTACATCCCAGCCTGCACACTTCATCATGGGTGGCCACGCAAGCTTGAACTCATCATCTGTGGATGAAGCTGCTCTCATTACACAGCCACCTGAAAGTGTTAGTGCCCCTCAGCCACATGTTGCAGCCTAACAAACTCACACCCTTATAATGCAACTGCTTCAGTGCAGTTATCCCCACTTGTCCCTCAAACATTAGTTTGCGACATCATAGTGCCTCATCCAAACCCCCCAACACCTGATCATGATATAGTTGTTCAACTTCCACCCCCTCTCCCACCGCTTTCTATGCAAAATTTTCCTAACCCCCTTATTCTGTCCGCAGCACCCCCAGTATCAACCGCCCCTATTATGGCATCAGCCCCCATTCCCGCTAATGCTGCGGATGCTGGATCTCCGGCCCAGAGTCGGCGCCACCATGGGCGTGGTACCCAGACCGCCATTTTTTCATCCTCTCGACCTCAAGCAGTCCTGAGCACAGGCGATCCAGCAGGTCCCAACACAGACGTAGAAGGCACACATCACGTCGTTCCAGGTCCTCAAGGAGATGAAGGAGATCTTCAAAGAGATCTTTGGGCTGGCGGTCCCAGTCGTCCATGGAAGGATCTTCAGGAACACCAGCTATACCATACAGGCACACACGTCCTCGTTCTGTGCGTCAGGACAGGTCATCTGGATCAACCCATTCTTGTCCCGAGTTAGTGGCCGTTTCGTCTCAGTCAGTCCCGGGTCCTCCCGTTGGTTCAGAAAGGCAATGAGTACATATATTCGGGTGCCTGAGGGGAAGGTCCAAGAGTAATATCAGCCCGCTCTTCTAACAGAAAAATTTTAGTTAACTCCCTTTTATTAGATCCCAACCCTCCTCATAAAGAACCCCCCATTCAGTCCAGTATCCACCGGGATGCGTTTTTCTGTGGAATTTCTCTGCTCGGTGCCCATTTAGATGGTGAAACATGGAACAAATATTGGGCAAATGATTATATTGATATTTGGTCGCTCGTGTCCATCGATCAGTATATGGTGGACTAAGAACTCCGGGTTGCGGACAGACGTTATGACTAGTGTTGAGCGAATTTGTTCGTCATTTCAAATTCGTGTTCATTTTCTGGGTTCCGGCTTGTTCGCGCCAAAAAATCGGCTCCACCCATGAACATCCCTGATCTGTCATGCTGTCACACAGATGTTATTGCGGTCATAAGTAGTGTTGAGCGAATTTGTTCGGCATTTCAAATTCGTGTTCGGGGTTCTGACTAGTTATCTGCGTGACAGCGTGGCAAATCAGGGATGTTCGTGAGCGGAGCCGATTTTTTGGTGCGAAGAAGAAATGGTTTTTCAGCTCCCGCCGGAAAAGATTTCAAGGTTACAGTCTCTTATCGAGGTTTTTTTTTGCGGTTAGAAGTGTGACACTTCATCACATGCACTACTTACTGGGCCTCCTTGTTTGTGCATGCCAGGTTATGCCCATGGGCAGGATTTTTTCCCACTGTTTGTCACTTTCCACCAGGGGTATAAAACGCCCTCATCATGGGATTCGTTTAACCCCTCCGCTGCGCGTGGACCTAGCCGTTTGGAGAGAATTTCTTTCTTCTTATAACGGCCATACTTGCTTTCAATCAGCAGAGTCTACCAATGAGGATTTGTCCCTTTTTTAGACACGGACAGATCTTCCTGTTTTGGTGTTATTTTTGGGGACCTCTGGTGCGCCGAAAGGTGGCCGGAATCTTGGCAATCTAGGGGTTTGACAAAAAACCTGATGTTATTGGAATTATTGCCTATCATTGTCGCCTTAGCAATCTGGGGTCTGTTATTGAGCAAAAAACGCATTTGTTTTTAGTCTGACAACATGAGCGTTGTTCAGGCAATAAATCACCTAACATCATCATCCATCCAAGTTATCAATTTAATCAGGTTTTTAGTTTTAAAATGTTTATCCTTTAATATCTGTCACCTCCCGGTCCAATAAGGTTGTTGCTGATTCCCTTTCCAACTTTGATTGGCAGAAATTCAAGATGCTGTGCCCAGGTGGAGGGATACCCATGCCCGCCCATCCCATGGGATCTGGTGGAGAGTGTAAAATGTCCCTGTTGAGATCCTCAGTGGCCCCAGCCATGTGGCAATCCTATGGTAAGGCCTGGAATGAGTGGCTTAATTTAGTAGGTACTAAGCCAGTTGGGTCGTCTGGCGCAGCGTGCTTAGAAGTTACCATAACTTACCTCCTTCACCTTCATGGCTTGGGGGTGTCGGGTTCGGTCGCTCAAAACCGGTTGTCTGGTTTAGCCTTTCATTTTCAACTTTGGGATTGGGTAGAAGTAACAGAGTCATTTCTTATACGCTGGGCCCTTGCAGGCTGAAAGAGGACCCACCCCCGTAAGGAGAGCAGACGGCCTATTACTTTTAACCTTCTTACCAGACTCATTGAGTGCACCCCTGCCCTCTGCTCCTCTCCGTTTGAGGTGTCTCTTTTCTCAGCTGCCTTTGGCTTGGCTTTTTTGGGGGATTTTCAGATTAGCAAATTACTTTCCTCAGCAAAACATAGTCCAAAAGATCTTCAGCATAAAGATGTCTCCTTCTGTGACAGGGGTTTGTGTATCTGCATTCGTAAGTATAAGACAGACCCTTCGGGTGTCTGGGCGTGGGTTCCGCTTTTCTATATCCCTCGCCTGATTTGCCCATTAACATTGGTAAACAATTACCTGCAGCACAGGCGGTTTGATCAGTCCTTTTTATCTCATGGTGACAGTTCACCCTTGACAAAATTTCAGTTTCTGTCTTTTTTCCATAAGGGCCTTTTGCTCTTTGGGTTACCTCCCAAGGACTTTGGTACACATTCGTTTAGGATTGGCACAGCTACAGAAGCTGCGAGAGCAGGTTTGCCCGATTTGGAGATTCAGCGTATTGGTAGATGGCGTTCTACCTGTTTTATGAGATATAAT
This sequence comes from Phyllobates terribilis, assembly GCF_046119375.1. NCBI lineage: Eukaryota > Metazoa > Chordata > Amphibia > Anura > Dendrobatidae > Phyllobates > Phyllobates terribilis. The sequence goes on along the minus strand of NW_027362765.1, from coordinate 593,271,787 downwards.
AGACCAGATTTGTTACTTTAGTAATATTGTTTTTCTTCTAGGTGCTCACAAGCTACTATATGGATTCTGGGTCACTCATACGTTTTTTGGGTGACTCAGAGAGCGAAGTGCCATCCTGGAAGAAGCCTAGGTTTCCGGGCCTTAGAAGTTTTTTTGAGAGGAATTCGGGGCCTGACTTAGTCGCAAGTCCTGCCGGAAGTTGTAAGAATTTTGCTGGTCGCCTCTTCTCCAGTAATACTGGTCCTGCATGCTGGTGGGAACGACCTCTGCTCCTTCCACTTAGAAGAGCTCCTGACCATGACGAGGTCAGATGTCGATAAGTTCCATGTTTTTTTCCCGGAGCTCGCCCTGGTCTGGTTGGAGGTCATCCCCCGAGTCGTTTGACAGGGTACCAGGGAGGTGACGGCCGTCAAGCGTTCCAGGCGGACCCTGAATGCCCGCCTGTCGCATTTCATTCGCTTTAAAGGTGGCGTGATAGTTCGTCATCACCAGCTATAAGGAGACAACTCCCGGTTGATGCTACCAGATGGGGTCCGTTTAATGACATTGGACTAGATATCTTTCCATCCTGTCTTCAAGACGGCATCGAGCGGGCCTTTTTGCTAATGGGTGTGAGTCGGAGCGCAGTGCGCCCCTCCTTAGCGGTCAGATTGGTCAAATAGTGTTTCCTGATGTTTGCCGGGAGTCCGGCTGTCTTCAAATATGTTTTTAGAATATTTTACCAGGCCAAATCGTGCCTTAAGTTTTTCATACCCCCCATGCTGTGACCGATCTCCACCCATTAAAAGAAGAAGTGTTTAAGTTTAATGGTGTGTGTTTCATTTTTATGGGAATTGGGGTTGTTTTGTTATTATTGTTGGGTCACCTCAGTCTTGCTTGCATCAGAAATTTTTAGGGGCTTCATCACAAAAGGGGTGAAATCATATGCACATGCCAATTTTTAATTATTTAATCCCACAAATTTAATTTATGCCTATATTTTTCTACGTTCACCTCACCAATTTAGACTATTTAGGAAAATATACAGTATAGGTAAACAGCCAAGGGTGGTGAATACTTTTGCAAGCCACTGTGTATATACAGTACAGACCAAAAGTTTGGACACACCTTCTCATTTAAAGATTTTTCTGTATTTTTATGACTACTAAAATTGTACATTCTCACTGATGGCATCAAAACTATGAATTAACACATGTGGAATTATATACTTAACAAAAAAGTGTGAAACAACTGAAAATATGTCTTATATTCTAGGTTCTTCAAAGTAGCCACCTTTTGCTTTGATGACTGCTTTGCACACTCTTGGCATTCTCTTGATGAGCTTCAAGAGGTAGTCACCGGAAATGGTCTTCCAACAATCTTGAAGGAGTTCCCAGAGATGCTTAGCACTTGTTGGCCCTTTTGCCGTCACTCTGCGGTCCAGCTCACCCCAAATCATCTCAATTGGGTTCAGGTCTGGTGACTGTGGAGGCCAGGTCATCTGGCGTAGCACCCCATCACTCTCCTTCTTGGTCAAATAACCCTTACACAGCTTGGAGGTGTGTTTGGGGTCATTGTCCTGTTGAAAAATAAATGATGGTCCAGCTAAACGCAAACTGGATGGAATAGCATGCCGCTGCAAGATGCTGTGGTAGCCATGCTGGTTCAGTATGCCTTCAATTTTGAATAAATCCCTAACAGTGTCACCAGCAAAGCACCCCCACACCATCACACCTCCTCTTCCATGCTTCACGGTGGGAACCAGGCATGTAGAGTCCATCCATTCACCTTTTCTGCGTCGCACAAAGAAACGGTGGTTGGAACCAAAGATCTCAAATTTGGACTCATCGGACCAAAGCACAGATTTTCACTGGTTTAATGTCCATTCCTTGTGTTGTTTAGCCCAAACAAGTCACTTATGCTTGTTGCCTGTCCTTAGCAGTGGTTTCCTAGCAGCTATTTTACCATGAAGGCCTGCTGCACAAAGTCTATTAATTAAAGTCTATTAAATTAAAGACTGAAATTTTGGCACGCTTGGGGGTAACATTGACTGTCAGGGCGCCGCGCGTCCACCGCTGGACGTATCACCATGAGAAACCAAATGTTTGACCTGTGTCACCTGGTGCAAAAATGACTGCAACTAGAATCTTCTATCCCAGCATTTGTGCATTCCTTACCGAGGCCGTTACAGACTTGCATTGCCCAGGGTGATCCCCGGAACACTGATGAACTGGTCAGACTGGTTGAGAGGTACCAGGGGGTCGAGGGTAAAATGGGAAAACAGCCTACTCCACATTAGGGGTCCCAGTCGGGGGCGGAGGTCCAAAAGGGGGTGGCGCATCCAAGGTCCAAAGGGTCGGGGGAGGTGGTGCCCAAGGTCCCTGCGGGAGAGAATAATTGTTGGCGGTGTCACGGACCAGGCCATGTTGCTGTCCGCTGCCCTCTGACCTCTGAACAAAAAAAAGACTGTAGCCTGGGACGTCTCTGTTACTACTATGCCTACCCTGCCTGCAGTGTGGACTATAAGCCCTGTGAGGGGCCACAGTCGTGTCCCGTGACCGTTAATGGGGTAATGTTGGCAGGACTCCTGGACTCAGGGAGTTTGGTGACTCTCATAAGGGCCATGTTCCCACACCAGTTGATCCCCGGGAAAAACGTGGGTGTGCAGTGCATACACGGCGACGCAAAAGATTACCCTATTGCCAGAGTGACAATACACACTGACTGTGGAGCTGAGTCCCATGAAGTTGGGGTGGTTAGGATTCTGCTCCACCCGATAATAATAGGGCAGGACTTCAGTCTGTTCTGGGACTTATGGCAAAAAGCGGGGGTGCTAAGTGTCTCAACCGGGAGCCAGTTACACCTACAAAATGATGCATCACCGTTGCAGTCAGAGGCAGATAACTTCCCCAGTGTGTCCTTGCGGGGGATGAAGACGAGGTAGTGACCCCAGAGGGCAAAGTTCCGGATTTTGAGGTGTCTGGGGGGAACTTTGGTACTGCGCAGATGCAGGATCTTACTTTGAAGTATGCCTTTGATAATATATTTGTGATCAATGGGGTTGCTCAAGAGCCAGGTTCCCATATTTTTCACTTAATGGGGAGGTTTTTTATCAGGTCACTAACTAACCCAAAAGGGGATGTAATAGAGCAGTTGGTAGTGTCGGGACCCTATAGGCATAGAGTGTTAGGACTGGCCCATTCTCACATCTTGGGTGGGCATCTAGGGGTAGACAAGACTCAGGAGCGGGTCCTACAGAGGTTCTACTGGCCTGGATGTCACCAGGAGATTGTGAACTACTGCCAGTCCTGTCTCACCTGTCAGCTAATGGCTCCCGTGTCCCATTTCCGCAGCCCCCTAGTGTCATTACCTATCATAGAGGACCCATTTGACCGGATTGCCAAGGATCTTGTAAGGCCCCTGGTGAAATCCGCCTGGAGGCACCAATACATTCTGGTTGTTTTGGAATATGCAACTCGATATCCCGAAGCGGTACCATTAAGGAATTCCTCCGCCAGAAGTATAGCCAGAGAATTGGTGCATATTTTCTCCTGGACTGGTCTGCCAAAGGAGATCCTGACAGACCAGGGAACTCTGTTTATGTTGAAGGTGATGAGGGAGTTCTGTAAGGGAGTTCTGTAAATTACACAACTCCGAACGTCTGTATACCACCCGCAGACGGATGGATTGATAGAGCGTTGAAGTCGATGTTGAAGAAAGTTGTGGAGAAAGATGGGTGAGACTGGGATTGCCTGTTGTCATACCTGCTGTTCTCCTTTAGGGAAGTTCCCCAGAGCTGTACAGGGTTCTCGCTGTTTGAGCTGCTATACGGACGACACCCTTGGGGACTTCTAGACATAGCAAAGGAGACCTGGGAAACTGAGGTTACACCCCATCGGAGTGTCATCGAGCATGTGGCCCAAATGCAGGACCGGATTAAAAGGGTGATGCCAGTCGTGAAGGAGAGCCTTCTATAGGCACAAGAAGCCCAGGCGGGGGTCTACAATCGGGCCGCAAGGCTGAGAGAATTCAGCCTGGGAGATCGAGTGTTAGTGTTAGTGCCCACGGTCGAGAGTAAGTTCCTAGCTAAATGGCAAGGGCCATACGAAGTGGTTGAAAAGCTGAGTGAAGTTAATTACAAAGTCCACCAGCCGGGTAGAAGGAAGCCGTGCCAGATCTACCACATCAACTTGCTTAAGCCATGGCGCAACAGGGAACCATTGGAAGCTATGTGTCTAGGGGCCAATCCTGAAGCCAGGGTCGAGGACGTCACAGTGGCAGAGACACTGTCACCAGCCCAAAAACAACAGTGCCTAGAACTCTTGCAGAGAAACCAAGACCTGTTCTCAGAATTGCCCGAATGTACGCACGTTGTGGAGCATGACATCCTGATGCTACCGCACGTACGGTTGAACCAGAGGCCGTATCGAATTCCCGAAACCAGCCAGGAGGTGATCTCCAAGGAGGTAAGGAGAATGTTGAGCCTGGGAATTATTGAGGAGTCTAAGAGTGGCTGGTCCAATTGTTCTTGTACCCAAGCCGGACAGAGAATGGTGTTTTTGTAACGATTACAGGAAGCTAAACGACATGTCTAAGCTTGACGCCTACCCGATGCCCCAGGTCAATGAGCTTATTGAGATGCTGGGGCCTGCCAGGTACATTACTACCCTGGACCTAACAAAAGGGTACTGGCAAATTCGCCTGGCCCCAGAAGCCAAGGAGAAAACAGCCTTCTCTATACCTGACGGGCGTTTTCAATACACCAGGATGCCGTTCGGACTACAGGGAGCCCCAGCTACCTTCCAGAGGGCCATGGACCAGTTTCTGGGCTCACATAAGAAATACGCTGCTACTTACCTGGGCGACATCGTGATTTTCAGCCCAGATTGGGGAACCCACCTGCAGAAGGCCTAGGCAGTACTGGATGCATTGAGAGATGCCGGGTTTACCATACACCCAAGAAAATGTGCCATAGGAAAGGAAGAGGCAAAATACTTGGGCTACGTGGTTGGAAGGGGCGAAATAAAACCGCAAATGAGCAAGGTGGAGACAATCCAGAATTGCCGCATCCGGCCTCTAAGAAACAGGTATGGGCATTTCTGGGAATCATGGGGTATTATCGGCGATTTATCCCGAATTTCACCACAATAGCGGCACCCCTTACCGACCAACTTAGAGTTACAAAGACGGTGATGGCTAAGTGGTCTTTTGAGGCAGAAATAGCGTTCCAGGAGATGAAATGCACCCTGTGTAACCAGGCAGCCTTGATAGCACCTGACTTCCGTAAAGAGTTTGTGCTGCAGACGGATGCCTCAAATGTCGGCATAGAAGTTGTCTTATCACAGGAGGTAAATGGGGAGGAACACCTCATTCTGTACCTCAGCAGAAAACTCTCGGCCTGTAAAAAGAACTATGCAGTTGTTGAAAAGGAGTGCCTGGCCGTCAAGTAGGTGGTTGAAACCCTTAGGTACTACCTGTTGGGCCGCAAATTCAGACTGGTCTCAAACCATGCCCCCTGAGATGGATGAGGGAAAGAATGGTGAAAAATGTTTGGGTTACCAGGTGGTTCCTGGCCCTCCAGGACTTTAGTTTTTTGGTGGAGCTCAGGCCCGGGAAACTGCATGCTAATGCTGATGCCCTGTCCAGACTTCCCTGTCTAACGAGTGAAGGTGCCAAAACCCCCAGCTTTGGGCAGAGGGGGGGGGATGTGACAAAGTCACTGGCAGTGTGTCGGAAGGGAGATATGTTTCACTGAGGCTGTTAGCCACCATATTTCCAATCCAGGGAGTGGTCTGGGCTTTAAATAGTCAGCCTTGACACACAGACGTGTTCAGTGTGTGGAAGTCAGCTCCTGAGAGAGAGTAGTTTCTGTTGGTGCTAAACTGGACCGTGTGCTGTTTGCTAAACCTGAGTGGCCGGACCTTGGCCAAAGTAAGGACTGTTTGTACCTTTGTTTTTCATTCCTTTGCTTTTTTCCTGTTATGCCAGAAAGGCTATGTTTATGTTTTCCACTTGGCCATGGTTTATGCTGACTTGTATAATAAACCACGTCATTTAAAGAGACAGTGTCCTATCTGTACCTCCAAGCGCAGCAGAGCGAGAGAATTTACCACAATATATACAGTACAGACCAAAAGTTTGGACACACCTTCTCATTTAAAGATTTTTCTGTATTTTCATGACTATGAAAATTATACATTCACACTGAAAGCATCAAAACTATGAATTAACACATGTGGAATTATATACTTAACAAAAAAGTGTGAAACAACTAAAGATATGTCATATTCTAGGTTCTTCAAAGTAGCCACCTTTTGCTTTGATGACTGCTTTGAACACTCTTTGCATTCTCTTGATGAGCTTCAAGAGGTAGTCACCGGAAATGGTTTTCACTTCACAGGTGTGCCCTGTCAGGTTTAATAAGTGGGATTTCTTGCCTTATAAATGGGGTTGGGACCATCAGTTGTGTTGTGCAGAAGTCTGGTGGATACACAGCTGATAGTCCTACTGAATAGACTGTTAGAATTTGTATTATGGCAAGAAAAAAGCAGCTAAGTAAAGAAAAACGAGTGGCCATCATTAATTTAAGATATGAAGGTCAGTCAGTGCGAAAAATTGGGCAAACTTTGAAAGTGTCCCCAAGTGCAGTTGCAAAATCCATCAAGCGCTACAAAGAAACTGGCTCACATGAGGACCGCCCCAGGAAAGGAAGACCAAGAGTCACCTCTGCTTCTGAGGATAAGTTTATCCGAGTCACCAGCCTCAGAAACCACAGGTTAACAGCAGCTCAGATTAGAGACCAGGTTAATGCCACACAGAGTTCTAGCAGTAGACACATCTCTTCAACAACTGATAAGAGGAGACTTTGTGCAGCTGGCCTTCAAGGTAAAATAGCTGCTAGGAAACCACTGCTAAGGACAGGCAATAAGCAGAAGAGACTTGTTTGGGCTAAAGAACACAATGAATGGACATTAGACCAATGGAAATCTGTGCTTTGGTCTGATGAGTCCAAATTTGAGATCTTTGGTTCCAACCACCATGTCTTTGTGCGATGCAGAAAAGGTGAACGGATGGACTCTACATGCCTGGTTCCCACCGTGAAGCATGGAGGAGGAGGTGTGATAGTGTGGGGGTGCTTTGCTGGTGACACTGTTGGAGATTTATTCAAAATTGAAGGCATGCTGAGCCAGCATGGCTACCACAGCATCTTGCAGCGGCATGCTATTCCATCCTGTTTGCGCTTAGTTGGACCATCCTTTATTTTTCAACAGGACAATGACCTCAAATACACCTCCAGGCTGTGTAAGGGCTATTTGACCAAGAAGGAGAGTGATGGGGTCCACAGTCACCAGACCTGAACCCAATCGAGATGGTTTGGGGTAAGCTGGACCGCAGAGTGAAGGCAAAAGGGCCAACAAGTACTAAGCATCTCTGGGAACTCCTTCAAGATTGTTGGAAGACCATTTCCGGTGACTACCTCTTGAAGCTCAGGGGCGGAACTACCGCCCGTGCAGCCGGTTCATTGAACGGGGGCCCCGAGGGAGAGGGGGCCCCTCCAGCCTCCAGCAGGGCCGCCATCAGGGCATGACTGCCCTGACTCCAGTATGGGGCCCGGCCGGTAGGGGCCCCCTCGGGGGCCCCCCTCTTGTGCGTCTCTCTCCGGGGCCCCATGCTATGCGCCGGGTCCGGGACATTTCAGCGCTGAGCTGCGCTGTTGCAGCAGCGCCTTGATGATTCCCCTGACTTCCGGTCATGTGACGGTGCCGTCACATGGCCGGAAGTCAGGAGAACCTGCTGTCAGCGATTTGGACGAGCGCCAGGATTCTGCAGGGATCGCATGGGGGTAAGTATAACAAGTTTTATTTTTTTTAAAATACAATTAACTAGGAGTGGAGAGATGGGAGAAGCACATGTGTGTGTGTATGTGTGTGTGGGGGGGGAGATGGGAGATGCACATGTGTGTGTGTGTGTGGGGGGGGGGAGATGGGAGATGCACATGTGTGTGTGTGTGTGGGGGGGAGATGGGAGATGCACATGTGTGTGTGTGGGGGGGGAGATGGGAGATGCACATGTGTGTGTGTGGGGGGGGGGAGATGGGAGCTGCACATGTGTGTGTGGGGGGGAGATGGGAGATGCACATGTGTGTGGTGGGGGGGAGATGGGAGATGCACATGTGTGTGGGGGGGGGAGATGGGAGATGCACATGTGGTGGAGGGGGATGAGATGGGAGATGCACATGTGGTGGAGGGGGATGAGAGAGGGGCACATGTGGGGGAGGGGGATGAGAGAGGGGCACATGTGGGGGAGGGGGATGAGAGAGGGGCACATGTGGGGGAGGGGGATGAGAGAGGGGCACATGTGGGGGAGGGGGATGAGAGAGGGGCACATGTGGGGGAGGGGGATGAGAGAGGGGCACATGTGGGGGAGGGGGATGAGAGAGGGGCACATGTGGGGGAGGGGGATGAGAGAGGGGCACATAACGAATGTGGGGTGGGGGAGAGTAAATGATAAATGATGATGGGGTGGGGAGAGCACGGACATGATATAATGAATTGGGGCAGGGGGTGCATGTAAATATTGAATGCGGGGAGCAGGAAGTATAGAGTAGGGGGCGTTGCGGATGCAGGAGTGTGACTGGTAACAAATTGGCGGAAAGAGTAGAGGTTCTAATTAAATTATATATTAAGTGCCTATTTACAGTTAATGGGGGCACAGTGGTGGATTACAATTTATATTTGGAATGGTAGGTTGCCTAATAACTAACCATATATTGATGGTGGATGCACGTCTGTATTCAGCTGCGTAATGTAGAAGTTGGGGAATGTGCTCTAGATAACTGTGTTATTTTATGCAGAGACGAGTGATGGCGGTCTGTGCTGGATGAAGGAGAAAAGCGAAGATGAAGGACTTCACCTAGAGACGTCACCGGTGAGTCAGTCTATTACATGTACACTGTGTATAATGTCACTGGTGATCACTGTATTACCTGTACACTGACACTATATACAGAGCTCCTGTGTATAATGTCACTGGTGATCACTGTATTACCTGTACACTGACACTATATACAGAGCTCCTGTGTATAATTTCACTGGTGATCACTGTATTACCTGTACACTGACACTATATACAGAGCTCCTGTGTATAATGTCACTGGTGATCCCTGTATTACCTGTACACTGACACTATATACAGAGCTCCTGTGTATAATGTCACTGATGATCACTGTATTACCTGTACACTATATACAGAGCTCCTGTGTATAATGTCACTGTATTACCTGTACACTGACACTATATACAGAGCTCCTGTGTATAATTTCACTGGTGATCACTAGATTACCTGGACACTTACGTTATACATACCATGTATAGAGCTCCCGTGTATAATGACACTTATGGTAATATTAGTAATGTGGTGGTAATATTAGTAATGTAGTGGTAATATGTGGTCTGGTCATGGTGTGGCAGTTTTTCTCCCTTCTGTGTGGTATTATTCGGTCACTATGTTGTGGTAATATGTGGTCTGGTCATGGTGTGGCGGTATTCCCTGTATGTGGTATTATTGGTCATTTAAAAAAAAAATGTATATGACACATTCCCTTAAAGAAAACTAAATAAAAATATATCTAAAAAGAGTATTGGATATTTTAAGAAAATTTTAATAGGTTAGAGTAGGGCCCGCCCAGAAGAGTCTACCTTATCGTGGTGGCGGCTTTAAAAATCTTTTGGCCAAAACAAAAGCTGATGGCTATGTATGTGGTGCCGTCACATGGCCGAACGTCAGGAGAGCCTGGTGGCAGCGACGTGGACGAGCGCCAGGATTCTGCAGGGATTGCATGGGGGTAAGTATAACAAGTTTTATTTTTTTTAAATACAATTAATTAACTAGGAGTGGGGGGAATCAGAGATGCACATGGGGGGGGATGAGAGATGCACATGGGGGGGGGTGAGAGATGCACATGGGGGGGGATGAGAGATGCACATGGGGGGGGATGAGAGATGCACATGGGGGGGGATGAGAGATGCACATGGGGGGGATGAGAGATGCACATGGGGGGGATGAGAGATGCACATGGGGGGGATGAGAGATGCACGGAGGGGGATGAGAGATGCACATGGGGGGGATGAGAGATGCACATGGGGGGGATGAGAGATGCACATGGGGGGGATAAGAGATGCACGGGGGGTGAGAGCTGCACATGGGTGGGATGAGAGCTGCACATGGGGGGGTGAGAGATGCACATGGGGGGTTATGTTTACATAACTTTGTTGCCTTATGAAGGGCAGGGGGGGCCCCCCAAAATTTCTTGCACAGGGGCCCACTACAGTCTGTGTCCGCCCCTGTTGAAGCTCATCAAGAGAATGCCAAGAGTGTGCAAAGCAGTCATCAAAGCAAAAGGTGGCTACTTTGAAGAACCTAGAATATAAGACATATTTTCAGTTGTTTCACACTTTTTTGTTAAGTATATAATTCCACATGTGTTAATTCATAGTTTTGATTCCTTCAGTGTGAATGGACAATTTTCATAGTCATGAAAATACAGAAAAATCTTTAAATGAGAAGGTGTGTCCAAACTTTTGGTCTGTACTGTACATAAGTGTCTATCTGTATACATATATGTGTGTGTGCGTGTGTGTTTGCACATATTCTCAGACATTATGCACACCTATACCTCTTGATGTAGAGACCCAGGTTGTCTTGAAAGTGTACAGAACATTTCCTTCTTCCTTGTTTGTACAGCCAAGAATATTTCTGAGTAAAGGTATTGTAATATTTCATCCTAAATGACATTATCTATCTGCCAAAATGAAACTATTCTGCACAATATCGTTGTGTAATTATAGAAAAAAGCTTCCACTTGTCATGAAAAACAATAGTCTGTAGGGAAGGTACAAGTACAAAAAAAGTATGTTTAATTAATCCTTTCAGAATACTCCCTGTGTGACGACCAACTGTTGACATAATACCCAGGTTCATCTTCATTGTCCAAATTTGTTAAGCTGCATTGGATGAAAAAGAGGTTTGTTCCTTATCATTGATGATAAAAGCCAGGTTCTTCTTCATTTTCAGGGATCTTTTGGACTAAACGAGGTAATATAGAAGTTAATCATTTTTTGTATTGTTTCATTGAAATACACAACTCAAATTTAAAGGGTTATCTGTATATGCTATTTTAATGTAATGTGTTGTCAGAAGATTTCATGATGTCTTCTGTTGATCAAGATGCAGTGCCATGATCTTTATTTGTACCTTTCCTTGCTAGGGGTATGTAATCTGTGTAGCCATGCAGGATTCATAATCATAACCCATCAAATCTGAAGGGGTTATCATTCATGTCTTCCCCTGAAGGTTGTGGCCACCATAAATCAATATTATTTTGTATAGAAGTATTGTGAAAATATTGTATGATATTCGCTTCTTTGAATGACACTGTTTAGGCAACTGTGCAGAAGTATTATTGATCATTTTGTACCATTATATGATACACATACTGCATTATGCTCTCAATTGAGCACTATGAGGATTGTTTATATGTGTACAGACATTATAACCTGTATGAAAAGCAGAACATCAGGTATAGTAGAGGATACTTCTATCACAAAGACAGCCCTGTTCTTAGAGTACCCATACATCTATTGGTAATAGACACAGTCTTTATAAGTTATTTTGTATTCAGATGACCACCCATCAGATAACGCTAACATACTGTGCCACAATTACAAGTTAAAGAAAGTGCAGAGAATGAGGCTTTAAATACCTTTAGCTAATAGGTGAGTACACTTATGATTATTATAAGAGCCACTCAAAAAATTGGACTATACATGGAATAAATAAACAAATAATTAATTAGTACAAACAGTATATTCATAGAATACATATTGCCATAAAATCTATTTTTTGTATTTTCTAGCAAAATATGGGAATTTCATACTTACTATTTTATAACTTTTCAGTGGGCAATTGATAAATGTGTGTACTTGACACAGTTAAGGTATCATTTTACAATAGTACCATAGAAGTTTAAAAATATATAATATCTTGGATAACAAAATATAGTATTATATTTTAGTATATGAAAATTATTTTATCTTTTTAGTATGTAAAAAATTAAATGGATTTTGGAAACCTTTATTTAACCCCTTTACAACCCAAGGTGGTTTGCCCGTTAATGACCAGGCCAATTTTTACAATTCTGACCACAGTCACTTTATGAGGTAATTACTCTGGAACGCTTCAACAGATCCCCCTGATTCTGAGATTGTTTTTTTGGGACATATTGTACTTCATGATTGTGGTAAAATTTCTTCGATACCACTTGCGTTTATTTGTGAAAAAAATAGAAATTTGGCAAAAATTTAGAAAATTTTGCAATTTTCAAAATTTACATTTTTATGCCCTTAAATCAGAGAGATATGTCACACAAAATAGTTAATGAATAACATTTCCCACATGTCTACTTTATATCAGCACAATTTTGGAACCAAAATTTTTTTTATTAGGGAGCTATAAGGGTTAAAAGTTGACCAGCGATTTCTCATTTTTCCAACAAAATTTACAAAACCATTTTTTTAGGGACAACATCACATTTGAAGTGACTTTGAGGGGTCTATATGACATAAAATACCCAAAAGTGACACCATTCTAAAAACTGCACCCCTCCAGGTGATCAAAACCACATTCAAGAACTTTATTAACCCTTCAGGTGCTTCACACCAATTAATTGAACGTGAAAGGAAAAAATGAACATTTAACTTTTTTTTACTAACATTTTATTTTAGACCCCAATTTTTTTATTTTCACAAGGATACCAGGAGAAATTGGACCGCAAAAGCTGTTTTTCAATTTCTACTGAGTACGCCGATACCTCATATGTGGGGGTAAACCATTGCTTGAGCGCACAATAGGGCTCGGAAGGGAAGGAGCACCAATTGACATTTTCAAAGAAAAACTCGCTGGAATTCACAGCGGACCCCATGTCGTGTTTGGAGAGCCCCTGATGTGCCTAAACAGTGGAAACCCCCCACAAGTGACCCCCCATTTTGGAAACTAGTCCCCTTAAGGAACTTATTTAGATGTGTGGTGAGCACTTTGAACCCCCAAATGTTTTGCTAAAGCTTTTGACGTAGAGCCAAAATCATTTTTTCTCCACAAAAACGATCTTTTAGCCGCAATATTTTTATTTTCACATGGGTATTAGGAGAAATTGGACACCAAAACTTGCTCTCCAATTTCTCCTGAGTATGCTGATACCTCATATGTGGGGGAAAGCCATTGTTTGTGCGCACGGCAGGGCTCAGAAGGGAAGTAGCGCTATTTGACGTTTACAATGCAAAACTCGCTGGAATTGACAGCGGACCCCATGTTGCGTTTCGAGAGCCCCTGATGTGCCTAAACAGTGGAAACCCCCCACAAGTAACCCATTTTGGAAACTAGACCCCTCAGGGAACTTATTTAGATGTGTGGTGAGCACTTTGAACCCCCAAGTGTTTTGCAAAGGTGTATGACGTAGAGCCGTGAAAAAAACAAACATTTTTTTTTCCATAAAAACGATCTTTTAGTCGCAATATTTTTATTTTCACGAGGGTACTAGGAGAAAATTATAATGTTGACTTGTGAAAATAAAAAAAAACATTTTTTCCACAAAAATGCAAAAAAAAAATTTTCACAAGCGTAACTGGAGAAATTGCACCCCATAAGTTGTTTTGCAATTTCTCCTGAGTACTCAGATACCCCATGTGTTGGAGAAAACTACTGTTTGGGCGCATGTCAGCGCTCGGAAGGGAAGGAGTGACGCTTTTGAATGCAGACTTTGATGGAATGGTCTGCGGGTGTCATGTCACGTTCTCAGAACCCCTGATGTGCCTAAACAGTGGAAATGCCCAACAAGTGCCCCCTTTTTGGAAACTAGACCCCCAATGAATTTATCTAGATGTGTGGTGAGCCCATTGAACCCCCAAGTACTTCGCAGAAAATTATAATGTTGACTTGTGAAAATAAAAAAGTGTCAAACTTGATTGCTGATTCCGCCACAAATTCAGGAATCAGTGACTCATAATTTTCGGGGGGCGAGGTCCATATGGGATCAGTAGTGGGGAGCGCTGGATCATCTTCTCTCCTATGACGACTGCGGGGCGGTCCAGCAGCACCTGAGGAGGAAGAGGAAGAGGAGGAAGAAGAGGAGGAGGAGGAAGATGACGAGGAGTCGGAAAAACAAAGAAATGTGAGATCCTCGCCCTCGCAGTCAGTGTCGGAGGCAAGAAAAGCGTATGCCTCCTCCGCTGAATAGCGAGTTTGGGATGTGCGTGACATTTTTTGTTATGTATGTGTTGCGTGTGTGTCAATACTTTATTTAGAGTGTGTGTGTGTGTCAGTACTTTATTTAGAGTGTGTGGAAAAAGGAAATACTGTATGTGGTGCAAACAGTGAGCACGAGTGTGGATTGGTGAACTATGTCATCGATCAACACTCGGCGGCTGCTGGATGTGCGCACGGATGTATGGGGAGTGGGAAGAGGGGAATTGGGGTGGATGAGGGGAGATCAGAGATGACTTACCAAAGTCTTCTCTGATCTTCTTTCAGCAGCAGGACTGGCGCTGGTGACCTGGAGCCCGGAGCAGCAACCCGGCGCTGGTGACCGGGAGCCCGGCGCTGGTGACCGGAAGCCCGGAGCCAGAGACTGGGAGCCCGGAGCAGGAGACCGGGAGACGGAGCAGGAGATCAGGAGCCCGGAGCAGGAGACCAGGAGCCTGGAGCAGAAGACCGGTAATGGAGCTGGAGATCAGAACCAAGAGAATTAACAGGGACACTGGGGTGAGGGGGATTGGGGTGGAAAGGGGGGTAAAAAGACAGGGTAGTGGGGAGAGGGGGATTGGGGTGGATAAGGGGAGATCAGAGATGTACTTACCGAAGTGTCAGCTGGACTGGAACAGAAGACCCAGAGCAGGAGACCGGGAGCCCAGAACAGGAGCCCGGGAGCCTGGAGCAGGAAACCGGGAGGCCGACGCTGGAGACTGGGAGCGGCGCTGGAGACCGGGAGCCCGGAGCAGGAGACTGGGAGCCCGGAGCAGGAGACCGGTACTGGAGCTGGAGACCAGAACCGAGAGAATTAACAGGGACACTGGAGTGAAGGGGGATTGGGGTGGGAAGGGGGGTAAAAAGATGGGGGAGTGGGGAGAGGGGGATTGGGGTGGATGAGGGGAGATCAGAGATGGACTTACCAAGGGGTCAGCAGGATCAGCAGCAGGACCGAAACAGGAGACGGAGCCCGGAGCAGGAGACCGGCGCTGGTGATCGGGAGCCTGGAGGAGGAGACCATGAGCCTGGAGCAAGAGCCCGATTCTGGTGACCGGGATTCCAGAGCAGGAGACCGCAAGCCCGGAGCGAGAGCCCGGCGCTGGTGACCGGGAGCCCGGTGCTCGTGACCAGGAGCCCGGAGCGAGAGTCCGGTGCTGGTGATCGGGAGCCCGGAACAGGAGCCCGGCGCTGGTGACCGGGAGTGGAGCTGGAGACCGGGATCAGAGCTGGAGACTGCTTCAGGACGCAGAAAAAAAAATGGTGGTAAGGGGGGGTAAAAAGAGGTGAGAGGGGGAATTGGGGTGGATGAGGGGAGAACAGACTTACCAAAGTCTTCTCTGCAGGATCAGCAGCAGGATCAGCAGCAGGCTCTGGAGCAGGAACCAGAGCAGGTCAGGAGCAGGATACCCAGGACGCTGGAGCAGAAGATCCATGAGCAGCAGCAGCAGCAGCAGTGACTGGAGCAGGTGAGTAGATGGTCTTGTGGTGTCACAGAATATTCTGTGGCACTACAAGGCCCAGCGACAGACAGATCAGATGTGACCACTCTTTAGAAATCCTCACCAAGTGTGAGGGTCTGCAGGGCAGTCACAGGGGGGTGATAGGGTGGTGACAGGTGGAGGTCACCACCCAGTCACCTCCCGGTCAGGTAATCTGATTGGAGCAATCATTGATGACATCAATTGCTCCAATCAGAGTACCTGAATACAGGTGACCGGGTGGTCACAGGGAGGTGTCACCTCTCTGTGACCCCCTGTGGTGCATGCTGTGCCCCAGCCATCTGATTGGTGACATTGATTGCACCAATCAGACATGGTTGGGGCAGAGCACGCACCACAGGGGTCACACGGAGGTGACACCTCCCTGTGACCACCCGGTCAACTGTATTCAGGTACTCTGATTGGAGCGATCAATGTCATCTTCGATCGCTCCAATCACAGCAGTTTGGGGGCTTGGATCACATTACAGGGGGTCATGTGGTGGCGACAGGCAGGTCACAAGCCGGTCACCGCCCCATGACCCCCTGTCACCGCGCGGTCGCGCTACGATCGGTGCGATCAATGTGATCGGCGATCGCACCGATCTTAGCGCTTTGGGTCCAGGGCTGGGGTGTCCTAGCAACAGCCTATGTCTGTGCTCTTAGGAGCACCGATCCTAGGCTGCAGATCACTGTTTATGGCAATCACATTGCCGGAAACAGTGAGAAATGCTGTGATTGGCTGTTCAGATTTCAACAGCTAATCACAGCGATTGCTGGTGCGGGGGGGGGGCGGCGACACCCCCGCGATGATGGCGCCATCTACCCAGAGGTAAGATGGCTCCGGAAATTTAATGCGATCACCGTGACTTTGGTCGCGGTGCTACATTAAAGATATGACATACTAATACGGGTCAGGCTCTTAAAGCCCAGGGCACAGACGCGTATTAATACGTCATGGGCTTTAAAGGGGTTAAAGAACTTTTTTAAACTTCATCCATTGATAACATTGCAAAGTGCTTGTAAAAAGAAGTAACTGGGCAATTGACTTCTTATAAAAAAAAAAAAATCTGTTCTCAATAATAGAGGAATTTTTTATTTGATAGTTTACTGCTTGTTGCTTAAGTTACCAGACACCTATACAGTCTATCAGTGGTGGCAGGGCTCCTAGGCAACAAGTGCAGTGGAAAAACTGGTGAAAATGCCAGATATAAGTCCAAGAAGGGCCAAAGATAGTGTTATTCCTTGTGTACACCCACAGGATAGCATATTCTGAGAAATTATCCTTTAACCCCTTCATGACCTTTGACATAAATGTACATTAAAAGTCATGTCTCTGCCTTTGATGCGGGTTCCCACGCCAAGCTCACATGTTTCCATGCAGATGATGGCTGATTTAATCAGCCATCATGTGCCTTCAACAGTCGGGGATGGAGCGAAGCCCACGATTGTTAACCTGTTAAATGCCGCTGTCAATCTCTGGCAGTGGCATTTAACATCTGCTTGCAGGGAGTGCGTCATTCCATGTGCCTGACATGACATGATCACGAGGCGTCGATGGATTGCCATGACAGCTGGATAAACAATGGTTTTAGGACCCAGTGCTAGTCGGTCACAGCAGTAGAGCCTCAGCAATTCAGACATTTATCACCTATCCTGTGGATGAGTGATAAATGGATTTTGTAGATAACTTATTTAAAGGTGTCTTCCACCCAAGGCAAACTTTCGTCAAACTGTGCAGTTTGCGAAATAGTAATAATTATGTTATAGGCACACTGTAAAGATTCAGCTCTGCCAGCTGGTTCGAGTGGTCATCATGTGAGCCCAAGTATGCGTTTTGTACATTACACCATTAGTATTCAGCAAGCTGCACTGTTTCCCGAATGTTTGCCCTGGGAAGGAAAAGCCCTTCAAGTACCAAGTATCTTTTTTTCTTTTGATCATATGGTCTACAGTATATCGCAACATCCCCTCATTTTTGGGTTTTCTCCACAAATATAGCCAAAGCTATTTCATTTAATGCATTTTTTATGTTGCACAGTTCACATTATTTCACAGTAACTTTTCACAACATTGACTGACAGGGAATCACTGTCATTAACACTGCAATTAAAAAGATTGTGGTAACACCGGCATTGTGAAGTGTCAACTAACAATTGCTTTTCTCAGTTGTTTGCCCTGATCAATTGAAAGTTGGCAAAAGAACACGTCACTATGTACATTATCAATATCAATCTGGAGATTCTGAATGTCTTTGTTTATGATCAACGAGTGTGTGACCCATAAAAGCAATTAGTGAATTCAGAAGTCACATGCTGTAGTCCTTGTATTATAGCTCAGAGACATGACCAAAGGTGCCAGTAGTATGGCACATGACTATTGAGATAACTGATTGGCTGCAGCAGTCAGATTTTTGTACTTTGGAAAAAAAGGACAGGACTACTGCCTGAGGGTTTGGAAAAAAAAGGACAGGACTACTGCCTGAGGGTTTGGAAAAAAAAGGTCAGGACTACTGCCTGAGGGTTGGCACTGAATCATCACGAAAAAGGAGAGGTGAATGGATTTTTTTTGCCTGTTTTTTTACCTGTTTTCCTTTTTTTTCAAGTTAGATAACACCTTCAACTATTTTGCAAGAATTTGGCAAGCTAATTCCTTTGTAATCTCTTAGGCAAACAGTTATAGATATTTTAAAATCTACATTGAGAGGAAATACAAATCAGGAAATAATTTCCAATACAAAATGTTTGGTTATCATATGAACAATGTGTCCTCAAACAAAGTTAAAACATTCTAAAGATGCCAAGCTGTACATGCCAAGTACAGTCATGGACAAAGTTTTGAGAATGACAAATTTTGATTTTCAGAAAGTTGGCTGTGTTTTTTGCGATTTTAGTCTAATGTTTCTATGGTTACTCAAGTACAATTATAAGTATTTCATATGTTTTTAAACCTTTATTTCCAAATACATGAAATGTATGGACAGACTCAATATTAACAGTGTTGACCCTTATTTTTCAAGACTTCTGACCCTTCCCTCTGGGAGCTGGATATCAGCTTCTGGGCCAAATCCTGACTGATGACAACCCAATTCTTGCCTAATCAGTGCTTGAAGCTTATCACAATTTCTGAATTTTTGTTTGTCCACCCACTTTTTGATGATTTACCACAGGTTCTTAATGGGATTAAGATCTGGGGAGTTTCCTGCCAATGCACCAAATGTTTTGTTCATCAAGCCACTTACAGTGGGGAAAATAAGTATTTGATACACTGGTGATTTTGCAAGTTTTCCCACCTACAAAGAATGGAGAGGTCTGTAATTTTTATCATAGGTACACTTCACCTGTGAGAGACGGAGTCTAAAAATAAAAAACAGAAAATCACATTGTATGATTTTTTAAACAACTAAATTGCCTTATGATATGGTCTCTATCATGCTCGACAAAGCATTATTCATCACCAAATGACTCCAGGTTTCTTGGGAGAAGTTGCTATTGGAGGTTTTTTATTCATGGCAGTGTTCGTAGTTGTAATTGTGAGTGAACCCACTCCCTTGGATGAAAAGCTCCCACACATGAGTGATCTCAAGATGCTTTACTGTTGACATGATGCAAGACTCATGGTAGTGTTCACCTTTTCTATTCCAGACAATCATTCTTCCAGATGTCCCTAAGAGGAAGGGGGCTTCATCAAAGAAAATAACTTTATTCCAGTTCTCTGCAGTCTAATCCCTGTACTTCCTGCAGAATGTCAGTTCTTGATGTTTTTCCTGCTGAGAAGTGGATTTTTGCTGCTCTTCTTTGACACCATGCCAGCCTCCAAAAGCCTTCGACTCACTATGCTTGCAGATGCACTGGCACCTGCCTCCTGCCATTCCCAATTAAACTCTGTAATGATGATGAATAGTGTTGAGCGAGTATGTTCTATTAACCCTTTCGCCGAGTATGCTCGGGCCGAGCTCCAAGTATTTGTAGCTGCTCGGTGATATGGTTGAATCGCTCCCGTGTGCATGATTTGCAACTGTTTGACAGTTTTATTACATGTGAGGAATGTCTATTTCTTACACATTCCTCACATGTAATAAAACTGTCAAACAGTTGCAAATCATGCACACGGGAGTGATTCAACCATATCACCGAGCAGCTGTAAATACTCGGAGCTCGGCCCGAGCATACTCGGACAGAACATACTCGCTCAACACTAATGATGAACCAATCTCGCAGCTGAGTTCTCTTTGAGGGATGTTTCTGGCACTTGCAATACGTTCTTGGGTACCCTGAAACCTTCTCCACAGCAATCAAATCTCTCTCTTCAGAGTTCTTAATAATCCAATAAATGGTTAGGGGCAATCATGTACGCAATGTCCTTGTCTGTAGAGGCATTTTCATTCAAGGCAATGATGACTGCACACATTTTCTTAGATATAACCATATTTAACATTGAAATTATATAATCAGGTCATTTAGCTGCAATGCTGAAAATCAGTGGAAGTGGAATTTTTTTTTTTTTGCAAGTCATCTCATCATTCTTCATAATAATCTAGATTTAATGAAAACTGTCTCTATAAAAAGAGAAGTAGCAGACTTAGTAAAAAAACAAAATCTGTGCCAGTCTCAGTTCTTTAAGCCACGACTGTGCTGCTTCTGATAAAACCTCTTTAAAAGGTCGGAGACCTCACCATTCCAGTCCATGTATTTTGAGAAATAGGCAAATTTATGTCAAAATGATTAGAGATGGGTGAACTTCAACAGTAAAGTTTGAGGTCCATACTGAACACCTACTGTTTCGGCACAGAACACCGAACACCGGGTTTTCCTCACACTGTCATCTGCTTGACAGCGTGAGAAACACCGGTGGCACTGATTGGTGGTAAGAGTAATACCATTGGCCAGAGTGCTGCGGTTCCCACACTGTCTGATGACAGCGTGGGAATGGGGGGGGCGAACATGGGGTATTTGCCATGCTGTCAAGTGCAAGACAGCGCAGCAAACACTTCCTCTAATCAGCAGTAAGATTAATACCACCGGTCAAAGGGCTGCGGTTTCCACACTGTCAGATGACAGCATGAGCCCGCAGATGTGACCGGAGGTAAAATGGCATGGGTTCCTGTGTATTTTTGATAACCAGCCAGACAAAACTGACAGCCCTCATCTCCTGTAAGAAAACAAAAATAAAAAACAACAATATCCCTCACCTGTCCAAAGTTCTGTCCCACGCCATAATCCATGTCTGGAGACTTTATTCTGGGTGTTTGTCTTTATTTACAATATAACTATAGGATTAATAAACTGTTCGGCATTTGGCAGAACCCGCCGGATCTGAACAGTCAGGGGTTCGCTCATCACTAAAATTGACAGACCCCAGTGTAGAGTCTCCAACAAGGCCCATAACTATTTTGGGCATTTAAATGTATTGGTCTTCTTATATGAGCTACAGTGACCTTTTGGCCCCCCTAGGATTCCAGGGCCTGCATGTTCAGGATACCTTTTTTATCACTTTTATAAAATGTAGCCTACATGACAAAAGTATCTTCTAGTTACCTTATTATGACTATGCAGAATATGTGTGTGGTTAAACTTTTAATACAAGGTACTTTAAAGTAGCAAAGTTTTTTTTATATTGCAAGTCAGAGCCAGACTTATAGTTTCAGTTAAAACTTTGGACATATCTGATCTTTAAATGCTTTTCTTAGTTATTATTGGAACATGCACATTGTAGGTTCAGACTGAAGGCAGCAAAACTATGGAGGTACTCTTTTGGAGACAAGGAGTAATGAAACACGTGTGAAACAAACTAGAATATATGTGTTAAACCTTAGATTCCTCAAATTAACACACTTTACACTGATGACAGCTTTACACAGCCCTGCATTCTCTCAAGCAACTTCATCAGGTAGACATCTGACTTTCTAACAGTCCTGCAGTAGTTCCCAGAGGTGCTGGTCACTTGATGGCTGCTTTGCCTTGACTCTGCGACCCAACTCATACCAAATGATGTTAATTGGATTGAGGTTGGGTGATTGTGGAGGTCATGCCATCTCACACAGCACTCCATCATTCTCCCTCTTGGTCACATCAGAGTCACCAGCAAAGCACCTCCATGCCATCACGCCTTCCCCTTTATGACTCATGGTGAGCACCACACATGTAGAAACTATCCACTTATCTTTTCTGCATCTCAAATAAACATGGCAATTGGAACCAAAAAAATCTTTAATTTTCACTCATTAGACCACAGTACAGATTTTCACTGATCTAATGTCCAGTCGTTGTGCTGTGTTGCTTGTCCCAAACAAGTCTCTTCTTGTTTTCCATTCTAAGCAGTGGCTTAATTCAGAGATATTAGGAGATATTAGAATATATTCAAGCATGATTTATTTAACAATTTAGTTGATTGGTATTATTTTTTTTCCCTTTAAGGTGTAAAAGGGTGGATGAATTCGATAGGTATCTAGGGGGCACTTACAGAAAGTGTTTTTCATACTTGGAACTTAAAGGTAAATTAGTTATCCTGAAAGTGAAGATGAGTTGAAGAATATGTTGTCTTCTTTTTAAAGGATTATGCAGTCAGTCCATCCTGCAGGTTTTCAGCAGGGACAAGGCTGCATCCAATAATGGCTTCAGCAGACCCATGGAGCAGCAGTGCTGTCTTGAAAACTATGACAAAGAGTAAATGGTAGCACTGTTCATGTTCTGCAGGATAGGTCAGCCTTGGTACACCCCATTGGTCCAACCCAATCTGTGAATTGTCCAGTACAGGCTGTCAGCAACCTGTTTGATGGTGAAGAATCCTTATACTTTGCAGGGAAAAAACAAGTTTTGTCCCAGCCTTCCTCCTTGTCAGCAGGAGAGGTGCAGTGGAGGTTAGCCCACATAGAAATACACCGGCTGGCAAAACAGTTCAGCATAGAAGCAGTAATGAGCAGCAGCAGGACTCCTAGGACTTCTCCCATTTCCAACTTCCATTCCTGTTGAAGCAGAGGACAATCAACAGAAGTACCATACAGCTAGTTATTCTATTGGAATAAAGACTCTGAGGTTCTGTGGTGGAAAGAGGCCTACCTCTGCACATGAGCACAAAATCCTTAAAGGGCATCTGTCAGTACGATCAATACTCGCAAGCTATCTGTAAGGGCATGAAGGTCATAGGAAGCTAAATAAAATGATAGCATGATATCTATATTCTGATGTTTTATTCCAGAGAAATCTACGTTTTAATCATATGTAAATGAGCTGTTCAGGACTATGGACAGGACACTAATCTGCATGAGACTTTGCCTCCAGAGATTAATATAAATTAAAGGAGGCATTACCAGTGGGATGTGTAATCTCTCTGTAAGCTCTCTGCTCTCCTGATCTCACTGCAGAGCTGTGTGTGATTATAGCTGACACATCTGCAGATTCCCCTCAGCTTCAGCTTCCATCTCACAGGCAGAGAGGGCTGCAATATTGTTGCAATAGAGCAAAACTGTGAGAGCTGCAGCAAGTGTGTTTGTAAGAAGACAAAGTTCAGCTCTACTGTTATGTGTTAGTTACATGTCTCACTCTGGTAACGCCTCCTTTCATTTATAATAATCTCTGGAATTGGAGTCTCATGCAGATCAGTGTCTGGCCCATAGTTTTGACCAGCTCATTTACATATAAGAAAAACTTGGATTTCCCTGTAATAAGTAGTGATGGACGAGCAATAAAATGCTCGGGTGCTCGAATCTCGGGTCAAGCAAATTGGAATGTTCGGGTGCTCGACCCGAGCAACGAGCCCAATGTAAGTCTATGGGAAACTCGAGCATTTTTCGGGCGGCTCCCCCGGCAGTCTGCAGAGGACAGTGCTCAAATGACATGCGAACAGCATGGGGAAGATCCCTGAAAGCATTTATGACTCCCAGGTCACTGCTGTCAACAACGTTGTCAGAGGTATTACGCCACTTTTACAGACTCACAATAAAACATGCAAAAACAAAACCAAAATGTATTTTCCTGGGAAATATGTTAAGGAACATCCTTTCCAGGGTAATGACTTGTATATAAGGCAAAATAAATATACAAAAACAAAAATACTCCTCCACACCTTGGGCTATGTTCACACTTGCTTTTTTGCACTTTTGCATTGCTTTCAAGCAAGACAAATGCATTCACTGGGAAATGTCATTTTAAAATTTTACAACCTTATTTGGCCATGTAGTGTGTGACACATCATCAGACACATGTATACAGTGCTGAAAAGACATGGGAACAGCATGGGAAAGACCCCTGGAAGCATCTCAGACTCCCGGGTCACGGCCTAAAAGTGTGCCCATCATAAGTGATCCTTGGTGCCTGCAAAGATGCCTCCCGCCATGCATCTGTCGTTGCAAACTTGCAACAATCACCGTCCATGTCCTTATCCCAGTGCAGCATTCAGTTGTCCCTACCTCATTCCTTGGAATGCAAGCGCAAATATGCAGCGAGCAACCCACCCACCCATAGGCTGCAATACTATACTGCCAAATTTTTGACAGCTGCTTGCACTTGAAATGTGGCCTTTTAGGCTCGTGGAGGCAGAAGCTGACCGCCTAAGGACCGCCTAACCACAAACATGTGGACAAGTGAATGTGGCCAGGGACGGTACGGAGCCAGTCCACAGCTTGTCGGTGACTTGTATTTCACCACAGCCAATTTTTTAGTTTGGTGAAAGGACGCCAGCTGTCATTTCTCACAGGAAGTCCTCTAAAGCTGCTTGCACATGAAATGTGGCCTTTTAGGCTGGTGGAGGCCGAAGCTTTTGACAACCTCATGCCGGCGGTGGCCGGGTGTCCATACTCGGACCCCAGCTGCCAATATTTCTCCCGGTGTCGTCTCCGCCTTCCACAAGCACGGGTCCCACAACAATACCTGTGCCCTCCCCAGTGCACTTACTGGGAAGGACTGCCTAACCACAAACACGTGGTTACACATTCCTCACATGTAATAAAGCTGTCAAACAGTTGCAAATCATGCACACGGGAGCGATTTAACCTTCTCACCGAGCAGCTGTAAATACTCGGAGCTTGGCCCGAGCATACTCGGACAGAACATACTCGCTCAACCCTAATGGTAACACAAGAGAAATACATATATATACAGTACAGACCAAAAGTTTGGACACACCTTCTCATTTAAAGATTTTTCTGTATTTTCATGACTATGAAAATTGTACATTCACACTGAAGGCATCAAAACTATGAATTAACACAC
The DNA here is from genome assembly GCF_046119375.1 of Phyllobates terribilis. Taxonomy (NCBI): domain Eukaryota; kingdom Metazoa; phylum Chordata; class Amphibia; order Anura; family Dendrobatidae; genus Phyllobates; species Phyllobates terribilis. Next base: position 593,246,824 of record NW_027362765.1, on the reverse strand, counting down.
GTGGAATTATATACTTAACAAAAAAGTGTGAAACAACTGAAAATATGTCTTATGTTCTAGGTTCTTCAAAGTAGCTACCTTTTGCTTTGGTGACTGCTTTGCACACTCTTGGCATTCTCTTGATGAGCTTCAAGAGGTAGTCATCGGAAATGGTTTTCACTTCACAGGTGTGCCCTGTCAGGTTTAATAAGTGGGATTTCTTGCCTTATAAATGGGGTTGGGACCATCAGTTGTGTTGTGCAGAAGTCTGGTGGATACACAGCTGATAGTCCTACTGAATAGACTGCTGAATTTGTATTATGGCAAGAAAAAAGCAGCTAAGTAAAGAAAAACGAGTGGCCATCATTACTTTAAGAAATGAAGGTCAGTCAGTCCGAAAAATTGGGCAAACTTTGAAAGTGTCCCCAAGTGCAGTTGCAAAAACCATCAAGCGCTACAAAGAAACTGGCTCACATGAGGACCGCCCCAGGAAAGGAAGACCAAGAGTCACCTCTGCTTCTGAGGATACGTTTATCTGAGTCACCAGCCTCAGAAATCACAGGTTAACAGCAGCTCAGATTAGAGACCAGGTCAATGCCACACAGAGTTCTAGCAGCAGACACATCTCTTCAACAACTGTTAAGAGGAGACTTTGTGCAGCAGGCCTTCATGGTAAAATAGTTGCTAGGAAATCACTGCTAAGGACAGGCAACAAGCAGAAGAGACTTGTTTGGGCTAAAGAACACAAGGAATAGACATTAGACCAGTGGAAATCTGTGCTTTGGTCTGATGAGTCCAAATTTGAGATCTTTGTTTCCAACCACCGTGTCTTTGTGCGACGCAGAAAAGGTGAACGGATGGACTCTACATGCCTGGTTTCCACCGTGAAGCATGGAGGAGGAGGTGTAATGGTGTGGGGGTGCTTTGCTGGTGACACTATTGGGGATTTATTCAAAATTGCAGGCATACTGAACCAGCATGGCTACCACAGCATCTTGCAGCAGCATGCTATTCCATCCGGTTTGCGTTTTCATTTATTTTTCAACAGGACAATGACCCCAAACACACCTCCAGGCTGTGTAAGGGCTATTTGACCAAGAAGGAGAGTGATGGGGTGCTATTCTAGATGACCTGGCCTCCACAGTCACCAGACCTGAACCCAGTCGAGATGGTTTGGGGTGAGCTGGACCGCAGAGTGAAGGCAAAAGGGCCAACAAGTGCTAAGCATCTCTGGGAACTCCTTCAAGATTGTTGGAAGACCATTTCCGGTGACTACCTTTGAAGCTCATCAAGAGAATGCCAAGAGTGTGCAAAGCAGTCATCAAAGGAAAAAGGGGGCTACTTTGAAGAACCTAGAATATAAGTCATATTTTCAGTTGTTTCACACTTTTTTGTTAAGCATATAATTCCACATGTGTTAATTCATAGTTTTGATGCCTTCAGTGTGAATGTACAATTTTCATAGTCAAGAAAATACAGAAAAATCTTTAAATGAGAAGGTGTGTCCAAACTTTTGGTCTGTACTGTATATAGACCAGATCACAGTACAATAGATGGAAGAGGGATTCACAGTTCCTCAACCATATATACATATTATTTATTATATGTTGTTCCAAAAAATCACACATAGACCCCATCTCAATTATTAGTCACTAACAAAAAGGAAAGACATGTAATAATCATAATGTATAGGTTTGCATGTAATTAGCAACAAGATGGTGAGGAAACATATTTGGAGAGGTACCACTAATGTGTCATAGAGTTAGATATGGAACATATAGTACATCACATGACCATTAAATATATAAAAAAATGATATGCTATACACAGCATTTACATGGGCCCAATACAACAGCAATGAACATACAATGGCCCCTTAGTCCGGTGCTTTGCTGTCATGTGCCTGATTATGCTGGTGGTGGTCAAGCTGCTAGTTTTGATACCCCTGCTGATGCTGGCCTGGCAGCTGGTGAAAATGGCCTTTTTGGGGTTATCTGCAGAGTCTTTAAAAACAACTAGACTCGGGAAGATCTAATAGTTGTACTGGCAACCTCCGTCGTGTTGGTATTCTGGGGAACGGTTGCCCGTCTTGTTTCTGTGGCCATCACACTGCCTGTTGTGGTGCTACGCCTCCCCCTGTGTGCTGCTGTCCTCGCTTTGCATGTCACCTTGCCAGGTTTGGTCAGTGACTTCATCGTCACCACCTTGTCTTCCACTTCCACACCCTGGTCCTCCTCCTGACTTTCTGGCAATTGTGTCTCATCATCGTCCACCTCTTTTGACACTTTCCCACCGTCGCCTTCGTGTGACCGTGACTGCTCAAATATTTGGGCATTGCTACATGCGATCTCCTCTTGCCCCGCTTTAAGTGAACCGGGCGAGAGGCCAGAATCTATAAATGGGAAAGTGAACAGCTCTTCGGAGTGTCCAAGTGTGGGATCAGTTGTTTCCGGGCACTCAACATGGTGGGAGGATGGAGGTTCAGGGTGAGGAATATACGGTCCAGACTCACAGCTACTGAGACTTGACCGTGTGGAAGACAGGGTAGTGGTGGTGGCAAAGTGACTGGAGCTTTATCTGCTATCCAGCTAACAACCTTTTGACACTGCTCTGGGTTCAACAGTGGTGTGCTGGGGTCTCCTAGCAATTGGGACAGGAAGGTCAAGCGACAAGATGTGGGTGTTTGTTGTGGCACAATTTCAGCTTACCCACGGCCTCGGCCTCAGCCTCTGCATGCACCAACACCATCACATCCTCTACTCTGTCCCTTGCCACGTGCCTTGCCCATTTTAAATGGAGGATAATATTTTCCACGTTCACTACAAATGGCTGGATTTGAACCACAGTTACAGTTGCTTCTCACTAAATTAGAATATCATCAAAAAGTAAATTAATTTCAGTTTTTCAATACAAAAAATGAAACTCATATATTATATAGAGTCATTACAAGCAGAGTGATCTATTTCAAGTGTTTATTTCTGTTAATGTTGATGATTATGGCTTGCAGCCAATGAAAACACAAAAGTCATTATTTCAATAAATTAGAATAATTACCAAAAAACACCTGTAAAGGCTTCCTACGCATTTAAAAAGGTCCCTTAGTTTGTTTCAGTATGCTCCACAATCATGGGGAAGACTGCTTACTTGACAGATGTCCAGAAGGCAGTCATTGACACACTCCAAAAGGAGGGTAAGCCACAAAAGGTCATTGCTAAAGAAGCTGGCTGTTCACAGGGTGCTGTATCCAAGCATATTAATGGAAAGTTGAGTGGAAGGAAAAAGTGTGGTAGAAAAAGGTGCACATGCAACCGGGATAACCGCAGCCTTGAAAGGATTGTTAAGAAAAGGCCATTAAGAAAATGTTTGTTGGCTCTCTAAAGAGTGCCAAACATGCGGGGTGGGGACCCGAGCTCCCGCCCGAGCAACCTGGAAATACTCGCTGAGTGCCAAGCAAGTTGACCACAGTGATGCTCGAGCGAATACCGAGCAGTGGTGAGCACTTTCGCTCATCACTAATAGAGATGGTTGGTGAATACACCCACACATGGCAGCCCATCAAGTATTCTTTGCTTTTAGGATGTTTTGTTGAGAAAGGGGGCTGTGTGCCTGGTTACTATTGATGTGGAAGAAATTTGAGGTTCAGATGTGCATTATGGGATTTATTGTCTGGAATGTGTGACCTGTGGATAATATTAATTGGTGAGGGTTATACCTCCACTAGATTGAAAGATATAAGTTGGAGCATGGCTCTGGCAGTTGGTTCTCTGTTACATTGGATAAATGCTTGCAATTAATAAATATGCAATTATGATTCATGAATTTCAGAATATCTATGTCAGTAGAGAGTTTGTGTGTTTCTATATTCATTCAGTATTGTTTCTGCTGCTGGCTTGCTTAATTCCTTATGTGTTAATACTATACTTGTGTCCTACACCAGCTGTCAATGAATAAAATAAAAATAGGTGTTGTGGGTATCTAGTGCCCTGTGAAGGCTTGGATGGAGGAATCCTGGTCATCTTCAGGACTCAGATCACTGATACATCAGAGGTAGTGCAGCAAGCGATCATCGTTGGAGTCAATGTTAGTGGGAGGATTTACGGCTTTGGAGGGCAGGTAGTGGCAATAGAGTCACAAGTCTGGTACAAGCCGGCAGGCCCGCTGTTAGTCCTAGCATTGTAGTTCATATATGGGCTGTGAAATACGTTTGTGTAAATTTGGCCAAATGCTGTATTTGTGCGGGTTCAGTCGCTACAGAGGTACTGCATCTCACCCAGAGGTGTGGTACCCCACTCTCAGGTATGGAGGGAGTACTACCCGGGACCCACACACCCACATCCAATACATTACACTTCAGTAGGGAAGGACGAGATTGCTCCTAAGAGAGAGCACAGTTCCTGGTCCTTAGCTGGAGGATGGAACTATGTAGTGGGTGTGGGTGGAGGAAGTAAATCAGGGGAGCAACGTCAGTAGGGGTATAAAAGAGAGAGAGAAACATCTACAAGGGTCCAGTCATGCTCAGGAGAGCAGTGTAGGAGGGTCCAAGCTCCTGATTCCAGTGCTTGGAGCAGGAGTTGAGTGGAGAGAGATAGGAGTCAGGCCTAGTTTGAGAGGCCCAGGAGAGAGAGTGAGAGAGGACGGGAGCAGAGGGAAGGCTCCAGAGACAGAGGGGATCCCAGGGGCATGGTGAGTGCAGGAAGCCACCCGTGCGCCTGAATCTACACGGATGTGGAGGGATCAGGCCGCAGAAGGGGACCGGCGCCTAACTAGTGGAGAACAACCAGGCTCAACTAGACAACCGGAGGCTGCTGCATTTTCAAGGTGCTGCAGCCAACAACCAAAATTACATTGCCGAAAAGGTGGCCGCATAAGGTCCAGGGGATTGCAAGTCGCCTGACAAGACCCGAGGCTACTGGCTTGGGACACTGATTGTGAGGCGCAGGGCAGGAGGGCGAGAGCCAGCGCAGGGAAGACGACCGGGAAAGGCACATAGAACGGGGTCCCGTTTAAGTACTCCTGAAAGACTTGAGAGATTGCTGAACCCCTTCCCTGGAGGACACAGGATGACGTGGGAGGTTGCACACTGGCCCTTGTAACCTGGAGTCTTGAACAACTGTGAGTAAAACCTGAAGATTGCACCCCACTGTGTCCTGGAATTATTGCTGCGCCATCACCAGCCCTGCATTACACAGCACCAACAACATCTACCACATAGCATCACTATATCCTGCCCTGGAGCTTAGCTATACCTGTGGAGAGCTGAACCAACTCTGCTGCGTCACCATCAGCTCCAGAGGATCTGCACCGCAGCGGCGTCCCCATATAGGCGCATACCACAGGTGGCGTCACAAACATTATCTCTAAAAACTTTATTCCCCTTTTTACTTTCCATTTAAATTGACTGCCCTGGGTCACGGACCGGGTCTCTGCCACCGTGACATCCCCCGACATTGACCGGCCTGGCTACTGAGTACCCCACGGCCCAGGGAGCGCATCATGCACACACATCGTGTGTCAAGGTCCGAGTAGGGAACACAATGCACAGGTCTCCTGACCTCAGGCAGTTGTTGTGTACGGGTTGAGGGAACTGGGGCCGGTCTACACTGTATATCGAGGATTGGAACATACAGATGTGTGAATTCAGCATTACAATCATGTCACAGTGTCTCATAATAAGCAATGCATTCCTTCTAATGTAAATTTCTGTACTAAATTGATCATGTAATACTCAATATTTGAGTGTTTTAAAAGTCATTGATACTTTTATCATGGCCTATCAAATTAGATTGATTTGTCTGTCAATTCTTTATTCAGTGTTAAGCTGTTAAGATATTCTCTAGACAGTTCACATTAGCACAATTTTTTCAACATAAATCCACAAGGGCCAAACTAGTACAAAAGGCTCTTAGTGAAACAGACATGTATTCATTAAAAACAGATTATATTAGTTATTTATTATTTTTTTGTGATGAGCTCCCCTAGTGTATTCACTAAGCTGTAGGTCAGGCTGACAAGCAAAGACCAGAGATGTTAAGAAAGCCAGAGCAGGAAAGCCGGACAATACATAGAACAGTGAGGACCAGTAGAGCTGAATATGTAGGATAGTAGGTGCATCAGTGGAGCTAGAAATATTAGATGCTGCAGAGCCAAATGTGCGGACAGCAGAAATGTGCAGACAGCACACAGGGCAACAGAATTGAGCAAACAATCAGACATACAGGTAGAATACAGAAATAGTAGAGTTTAGTAGGCACTAGTGATGAGTGATCATGTTCGTTTAACCCTTTCGTCGAGGACGCTCGGGTGCTTTCCGAGTATCTTCGACGTGCTCGTATATTATGTTCGAGTCCCTGCATCTGCATGATTTATGACTGTTAGACAGCCTCAGCACGTGAGGATTCCCTAACAAACAGGCAATCTCTGCATGTGTTGAGGCTGACTAACAGCCATAAATCATTCAGATGAAGGGACTCGAACTTAATATACATGCACTCCGCAGATACTCAGAAAGCACCCGAGCGTGCTCGGCGAAAGGGTTACACGGACATGCTCGCTCTTAACTAGTAGGCACATACAGTATCTACAGAAGTGTAAATTTCACACACTGGAATAATAGAGTTAGGTATAGATAAAGGGGTGGTCTGAGGGGTAGGGACTTTTTAATTATAGTATATTAGAAAAGAGATTAGATTAATACATTAAAGAGATCAATATTTAGAATCAAATCAATGTTAGTTTTGGACATCCCCTTTAAATAGGCAAGCAGGCAACTTGTTGCAGGAGTGCAAGTAGAACATAAGAATAGCAGAGTAGAGTAGGCAGTCAGGCAACTTGTTGCCGAAGTGCAGGTAGCACATTGTAATAGTAATAGCAGAGATGAATTGAATGGCAGGTACACTAATTCATCAGATCTGAGGTTGCAGATGCCATCTTGGAATAACAGAGACAAGGAGGTTGACATGTACCTTAATTCAGCAGAGATGAGGGTGTAGAGGGGAGCACCCAGGGCCGTTACCATCATGCTGTGTGCCGAAACTCTATATTCTTCGCCCAATGCCCCCTCTGCTATTAAGGACTGAGACCAGAGTGTGTGCTGCATTGGAGGATTTGCTGTACTCGCTGTTACACCTTGCCTGGAACAAGAACTGACTTCAAGCAAGACAGGAGATCGTAGATCCAGGTTAACAGATTAATTTTTACTGTGCAATTCTTCCATACACGGCTGCCGTATACAGTTCAAGACAAGTTCTTTGGTTAGCGAAGTACCCTTGGTAATGTGCCTTTCCAATGTTTGCTCTCATCCCTTCCTCAGACCCAACATCATCCACTTCTTCTGCGACCTGGCTGAGAATCTCCCCTCTAGGGATATAGAGGCCTCGCCTTGAGCACCTCTGACAGGCCATGAGCCTAGGACTGTGCTGGCGTCCAGATTTGGTCTCAAATGTGTCCTCATTCTGTTCTGATAACTTGCACTAGTAAAACGCTTCTTCACTACTGATACTGCTGATGGAGTCTGCTTTCCTCTCTGCTCAGTCTTTCTCCACACTCTGTTTCTCTCTGTACTTGTGTCACCCTGACCTGGATGCCACAAGTGTAATTAAAGCTGTGTCTGAGAGCAAGGGGGAGGTTCTCTAGTCAGGGGAACATTAGCATGCAATGCCTCCTGTCTCAGGCCAGTAGGGGGAGCTGGCTGCCCCTATAAAAGCTGGTACTGAGAGCAGGGTTAGAGAGAACTGTCTCAGCTCTGAGACGTGTCCCAGAGTGGAGCAGGGACAGAAAGTTGCATTGTAACCTAAGAGGAAGTGTGGCAGGAGGAGAGCCACAAGCCAGAGACAAGAGGCGAAGTGAGCCTGTCTTGGCAGAAAGAGGACTTAATTTACCAGACTTTGGTGTCTGAGGCTGGAAGGATTCCACATCCCCCAGCAGAGAACCAGTCCGCAAGGGACTGTACATTCCTTGGCCTAAGAAGCCTGGAGGCCCTGCCACAACCGAAGGGACCAGTAAAGCCGTACAAGGCTGGGAGCAGAAAGGAACCCACGTCGCAGGCCATACAGGCGAGAGTACACGGAGAGCTCGGAAACGTGGGCTGTTACCCTATAAAAAGGAGATAGCCAGAAGGAGCGCAGAAAGCACGGTAGGCCTACACCCTCACCCTGACCAGGGCCAATTTCCCCGTTGCTCTCAGACATCCAGGTCCCCTCCTAGCCGGGACTGTTTATGGGTCAGTTTACCTGTTTCAGTAAAGACCCTGGACTGCAACTTGTTGTCTGTGTGCTCCTTGATCCTCCAGCACTATCAGCACCGGGACTCTCACTACCATCACTCCCAACATCCACTACACTGCCCTGGGGCCGCACTCTTCCCGTGGGGAGTCACACCATCCCAGCTGCACATATTATCAGCCCCAGCGGTCTGCATGCAGCGGCGGTTCCTAATAACCGCAATCCACGGGTGGCGTAGTCGGACATAATCAACAACACATAACGGACTACCACTGGCCTGACCACCCTGAGCCACGGAACCGGGTTGCCACTACTACTCCCATCGTTCCCCCTATTGCCCGGATCCGAGTGCCCCACGGCCCAGGGGGGCGAGTCATACTTGTAACAGAACCTACACCGGTCCTGTGCAATTGGGTCTTGAACCCAGAACTGTGGTGGCCTGGCACAGGTTTCCCCTAACGCAGTCTCACTCTGCCTACTGCTCCTCACTACTCACTCTCCTTCACTACTATTGTCTGCACCCAGAATTAGTTTTCTATAAAACAACTGTAAACCTCTCCCAGTTGATGATGTAAACTCCTGTATTAACTCTCTAGTGTCTAAGTAGTGTAGTGTAACTAAATCCCTTACCTATTGTATGGTTCCCCTCTGGGCAGACCTCCTGCATCCCAGGGACAGCCTTAGGCAGAGCCTATGGAGAACCGGCATACAATAACGGCCATAGGTATTTCATACAGCAAAACACTTTATCAAATAAATAACTCTAAACACATATAACAATTATCAGACAACTAAACAGCCTCTTCTTGACTCAAACTCTTCATCACCCACCAGCCCCCCACAAGGGCGCAAACAGTATTAGGAATAGCATTTCTGATAGTGGGAACTGGATGCTGGCCATCAGGAGCAGCTGACTACATAATGATTGACCTGGTTGGAGCATAGCCAAAAGGAAAGTGTGGCTTAACTCCTAGAAAGAAGGTGGTAGCTGTATGTGCTACCACCTGAGTACTCATCAGTCTAAGTTTTTTATCGGCTTTGGATGATGACATCAGAAGTACATGCCAGGTTACCATAGTAACCTAGTATGGCTTAGCACAGCGGGAAACAGTTGTAGAAACAGAGCCCGGTGCTGGAGTCGGGACAGGTGAGTAACATTTGTATTTAAATGCCCCACTGTTATGCCAGTGTTTATGAGTTGCATCACTTAAAAAATTTTGAACATACAAATAAAGGCACTAATTTCATTGCCAGTTTCTTGCCCATTAGCACCATTACTAATATCTGTTGCCTTAACCCCTTTACAACCCAAGGTGGTTTGCACGTTAATGACCAGGCCAATTTTTACAATTCTGACCACTGTCACTTTAGGAGGTAATTACTATGGAACGCTTCAACGGATCCCCCTGATTGTGAGACTGTTTTTTACTGACATATTGTACTTCATGATTGTGGTAAAATTTCTTCGATATCACTTGCGTTTATTTGTGAAAAAAGTGGAAATTTGGCGAAAATTTAGAAAATTTAGCAATTTTCAAAATTTGAATTTTTATGGCCTTAAATCAGAGAGATATGTCACACAAAATAGTTAATAAATAACATTTCCCACATGTCTACTTTACATCAGCACAATTTTGGAACCAAAATTTTTTTTTATTAGGGAGCTACAAGGGTTGAAAGTTGACCAGCGATTTCTCATTTTTCCAACAAAATTTACAAAACCATTTTTTTAGGGACCACATCATATTTGAAGTCACTTTGAGGGGTCTTTATGACAGAAAATAACCAAAAGTGACACCATTCTAAAAACTGCACCCCTCAAGGTGCTCAAAACCACATTCAAGAACTTTATTAACCCTTTAGGTGCTTCACAGGAATTTTTGGAATGTGGAAGAAAAAAATTAACATTTAACTTTTTTCACAAAAATGTTACTTTAGACCCAAGTTTTTTTATTTTCTCAGGAGTAACAGGAAAAAATGGACCACAAAATTTGTTGAGAAATTTCCCCTGGGCACGCAGATACCCCATATGTGGGGAAAAAACACTGTTTTGGCGCACGGCAGGGTTTGGAAGGGAAGGACTTTTTGAATGTAAACTTTGCTTGAATAATTAGCTGACGCCTTGTAGCGTTTGGAGAGCCCCTGATGTACCTAAACAGTGGAAACCACCCACAATTTACACCATTTTGGAATCTAGACCCCTCAGGGAACTTATCTAGATGTGTGGTAAGCACCTTGAACCCCCAGGTGCTTCACAGAAGTTTATAACATTGAGCCATAAAAATACAATTTTCACATTTTTCCCACAAAAATGATTTTCAGCTCCGACTTTTACATTTTCATAAGGATAATAGCAGAAATTGCACCATGCAGTTTGTTTTACAATTTCTCCGGAGTAAGCAGATACCCCATATGTGGGGGAAAACCACTGTTTGGGCGCACGACAGGGTTCGGAAGGGAAGGAACGCCATTTGACTTTTTCATTGTAAAATTTGCTTGAATAATTAGCGTCCGCCATGTTGCGTTTGGAGAGCCACTGATGTACCTAAACAGTAGAAACCCCCCACAAGTGACACCATTTTGGAAACTAGACCCCTCAGGGAACTTATATAGATGTGTGGTGAGCACCTTGAACCCCCAGGTGCTTCACAGAAGTTTATAACATTGAGCAGTAAAAATAAAATTTTCACATTTTTCCCACAAAAATGTTTTTCAGCCCCCACTTTTGCATTTTCATAAGGGTAATAGGAGAAATTGCACCATGCAGTTTGTTGTACAATTTCTCCTGAGTAAGCAGATACCCCATATGTGGGGGAAAACCACTGATTGGGCGCACGGCAGGGTTCGGAAGGGAAGGAGCGCCATTTGACTTTTTGATTGTAAAATTTGCTTGAATAATTAGCGGATGTGCCCCTGATGTACCTAAACAGTGGAAACCCCCCACAAGTGACACCATTTTGGAAACTAGACCCTTCAGGGAACTTATCTAGATGTGTGGTGAGCACCTTGAACCCCCAAGTCCTTTACAGAAGTTTATAACATGGAGCCGTGAAAATAAAAAAATCAAACTTTTTCCACAAAAATGATGTTTTAGCCCCAATTTTTTTATTTTCACAAGGGTAAGAGGAGAAAATGGACCCCAAAAACTTTTGTGCAATTTCCCCTGAGTACGCCAATACCCCATATGTGGGGAAAATACATTGTTTGGGCGCACGGCAGAGTTCAGAAGGGAAGGAGCACTGTGTGACTTTTTGAACGCAAAATCGGCTGGAATCGAGAGCAGACGCCATGTCACGTTTGGAGAGCCCCTGATGTGCCTAAATAGTGGAAACCCCCCACAAGTGACCCCATTTTGGAAGCTACACCCCTCAAGGATTTTATCAAGGGGTATAGTGAACATTTTAAACCTAGAGGTATGACACAGAATTTGATAACATTAGGTCATCATATTGAATAGGTTGTCATTAGTCTTGAGCGCAAGTGCTCGCTACTTGAGTTTGAATCGGGTACTCAGGTATGCACCATGTATCGCGGGTGCTCGAGTGACATGCTCGAGTCCCTGTCCGCATGTTTCACGGTTATTAGACACCCAAAAAAAAACATGCGGGGATTGCTCATGCATGGCAGGCAATCCCCGCAAGATTTTTTTCGCCACGAGGCATATGGGGCAGAGACTCGAGCATGTCACTTGAGCACCCGCGATACTCAGTGCATACCCGAGCACCCGATGCAAACTCAAGTAGCGAGCACTTGCTCTCAACACTAGTCGCCATATCGTCATCTTTTTTTTTTTTTACTTTTGAAAAAAAAAAAAAAACTCTAACCCCAACCCCAACCCCAACCCCAATCCTAACCCCAACCCCAACCCTAACCCTAGCCCAACCCTAACCCTAACACCAACCCCAACCCCAGCCCTAGCGTTTATTTTTACGCCGTTCCTAGTGCGGTATAAGTGATTAGACTACTTTATTCTTTGGGTAGGTGCGATTACAGAGATACCAGAGTCATATTGGTTTTTTATGATTGACAGCTGTCACACACTAAGAGACACATATTTTGTAAAATCTAGTTTTTGCATCGCCATATTTTGAGAGCTATAATTTTTCCATATTTTGACTGACAGAGTCATGTGATGGCTTGTTTTTTGCGGGACAAGTTGCCGTTTTTATTGGTACCATTTTCGGGCACATGACAAGTTTTGATCGCTTTCTATTCCGATTTTTGGGAGGCAGAATAAACAAAAACCAACAATTCAGGAATTATTTTTTTTTTTTTATTCTGCTCCGCGTGTGGTAAAATTGATAAGGCAGCTTTATTCTTCACGTCAGTACGTTTACAGCAGCACCACATTTATATCGTTTTTCTATGTTTTGGCGCTTTTACCCAATAAAAGCTATTTTATAGAAAAAAAATTTTTTTTGCATCACTTTATTCTGAGAGCTATAACTTTTTTATTTTTTGGCCGTTGGAGCTGTATCTTGGCTTGTTTTTTGCGGGACGAGATGACATTTTTAGCGGTACCATTTTTATTTACATCTGTCTTTTTGATCGCGTGTTATTCCATTTTTTGTTTGGCAGTATGATGATAAAGCATTGTTTTTTGCTTCGTTTTTTTTCTTTTTTTTTACCGTGTTCACTGAAGGGGTTAACTAGTGGGATAGTTTTATAGGTCAGGTCGTTCCGGACGCAGCGATTCCAAATATGTGTACTTTTATTGTTTGTTGTTTTTTTTTTTCATAATAATATTTATTGATGGGTACATTATATTTTTATTGTTGGTGGATTATTTTTTTTATTTATTTTTTAATATTTTTACAACTTTTTTTATTTTTTTTTCACTTTCTGACACTTTTTTTATTTGTATACTTTGTCCCACTATGGGACTTTCACTTTTTTTATTCTGATCGCCTGCATAGCATAGGGATGGAGTAGGCAGTCAGCGCTGCACAGGGAGAAGATCATTTGGTCATGTACTGCGCATGACCAAACGATCTTACTGCTGTCTGGTGACCCGAATGTTGTCATGACGACATCGGGTCATCGTGGCAACATCCGGGAAGCCGCGGTAGACTGTGCTGGAGGCCGGAAGAGGAGGTGAGTATCCCGATCACCTCCCCTTAGCCACCCCAATGCTGTGATCGACTTCGATCGCAGCATTGCGGGGGTTAATGTGCCGGGAGCGGTGCGGGACCGCTCCCTGCACATAGTACCGGGTGTCAGCTGTGACAATCAGCTGACACCCGGCGGCGATCGCGCCCACACAGCCTGTGTGCGCGCGATCGCCATGACGTACTAATACGGGTCAGGCTCTTAAGTCCCAGAGCACAGACGCGTACTAGTACGTCATGGGCTTTAAAGGGGTTAAAGGGGTTTTCCTACGAACAAAAGTTCATTTTAATAATTGGCTGTGTCTGACAGTGTACGGAACATACCACATCTCCTGGGCAGGGGAGGAAGCAAAAGAGTATACAGACATTACAGCAGGGGATCACAGAGCATTCATTTTGTGAGGTAAAACATTTCACTGCCTGTTTTTAAACAATATTTACCTCACAAAATGAATTTCTATTTCTAAATTTCTAAAATGTTCCAATCCCCTCTTCCATTCATTCATATCCTTTCTCATTGCTTGGTTGAACTTAATGAACATATGTATTCTTTTAAACATAATGATTATGCAATACAGTAACTAAGTAGGAGTACAAAGGAAAAAGTTAAAGGGAACCGGTGATTAGGTTTTCCTAATAGAAGCTAAAGCTACCACCTATAACCGGGTTATTACCACTCCCATCAACCTGTATATAAATCCCCTAACTCCCCATGCATATCTCAAAAATTACCTTTCATAAGTCTCCCTCGCTGTATGCTAATCAGCACGGTCGGTCTCATGGATGTCAGTGGTCTGGGATCTGCACCTCTCCTATCAGCAGAATGGCAATTTTCCTGCCTTGATTAATGGAAATAACGTGTCCTACATCATCCATAGATCCCTGTTTATCTTGTGCCTGCTCAATTGAAGGGTAGGCCTGTGCCGGTGCACTTTGCACTACCCTACTAAGGGCAGATGCAAACGTCTGTAATATACCAATGCCTATTAATCAGAAGAGACATCAGCAAAGGCGCATGTGCTTTATAGAACGTTGGTTTGCCCATCTTAACGCAGAATAAAGTGCGCTTACATAGGCCAATGCTTCAACTGTGCTGGTGTAAAATTCACAGACACATCCTCCACATAAATCAAGCAGGATAACTGTGATTCTACCAATAGAGGAGCTGCAGACCCCCATATCACTGAGGCTTATATGACCGGACTGGGCTGATTAGCATATGGCACAGGAGACTTATAACTGGTATTTTCTGGGATATGCAGGGGGATTTGTGGGCTTATATACAGGTTGAATGACTGTAGTAAATGACCAGTTAAAAAAGTTAAAGTTGGTGGCTTTAGGTTATATTGGTAAAACCTGGTGACAGGTTCTCGTGACTTAATGAATGTTTTTTTTTAAACATCCATTACCTAGTTTTCTATATGAATGAAAGTCCATCAAAGTCAATTGTTGTATTTTTAGCATGTGCTTACTATTACGAGGGTCAGTCAATAAGTAATGCCTCCTATTTTTTTTCTTCTTAAATAAAGTAGTTATGTTAAATATTCGAATTTGGCACAATTCCTCAAACCTTCTTGTCCAATCCACAGCAATTGCAACTTCCTGCACCAACAGGTGGCAGGACTGTATCCGTTTGCAAAATGGCTGACATCGATGTTCGTATTAGACAACGTTCTGTGATTGAATTCTTGCATGCAGAAGGTGAAACGCCAATTCGAATTCATGAGAGACTGAAAAATATGTACGGTGATGCAACAGTGGATGTCAGTACTGTTAGACGATGGGTTCGTTGCTGTAACACAGCTGAAGGGCCATCACCATTGGCTGACAAAATGCGGAGTGGCAGGCCAGTAACCGCAGTGACTTCAAGCAACATTCAGCGAGTCGATGACATCATTCGTGGTGACCGCCGGGTGACTGCAGATGAATTGTGTGGCATTATCTGCCTCAGTAAAGCCAGTGTGATGAAAATTATTGGACAACTGGGATACAGAAAAGTTTGTGCACGGTGGGTCCCAACAATGCTTTTTACCATGCTGGAATACATGCCCTTGTTAAACGGTGGACCAAGACTGTGGAAATGGATGGAGATTATAATGAAAAGTGTCAAATTAATCGTTAATGTTGTGGTTTTCAACCTATGTAATTGCATTTGAATTTCTTGCCAATTAAAAGGAGAAAAAAAATAGGAGGCATTACTTATTGACTGACCCTCGTAGATACCATATTTTTCTTGACGAAAGACAAAATATACAGGCACATACTAGACAGTGGTGTGAATGCAACTTAAATTTCTATTGTATGCTTGTATGAATAATTCTGTTGAGAACTCAATCTAAATCAAACAGATTTATATTGTCCTCATTCATTGTAAAATTTAAGGACAGTGACACAGGACACAGATGTATTTTTCAAAAAGTAAAAATTTGTAAAAATACTAGTATGACCTACAAAACAATTTTTTGGAAAATTTGTTTAAAAGGAACCTATCACCTCCAAAAATAATATTTACTTGCAGTATAAATGTGCAAATAAATAGAGTTTAAATCACGTTAGACTGGTTTACTGGGAGCACAGGTAAATGAAGTCACATTCTCCCTGCAGCCGCACACTTCCAATCATTGGGGCAGTGCAGGGAACTGAACACACTGTTATCACTCGCCAGCACTTTTTCTGCATTTGCAGCTCTGCAGCATTTATGGTATGTACAGTATGTGCAGAGGAGGTTGTCAGCCAGGATGCAGAGGGAATGATTGCAGTGAAATCACTGTGTAGTAACCGGTGACTATTACAGCCCCCTGCACCACCCAGATGACTGCTAGTGAGCAGTTGCAGAGAGAATATAACTACATTTTCATCCACTCTTCCAGTATGTAGCCCAATATATTTAAAATGGAATTCACTTACCGATTAGTGTTGAGCCACCCCCGTAGTGTTCGAGTTCGGTTCGGTTCGTCGAACACCCGTGTGTTCGCCGAACTGTTCATCGAACTGTTCGTCGAACACCTTCGAACACCGTTAAAACCAATGGCAGGCAAACAAAAACACATAGAAACACATAGAAAACACCTTCAAAGGTGTCCAAAAGCTGACAAACTGCTCAGAAGACATAACTAACACATGGAAAAGTGACAAGTACATATAGTCATGCGAAAATAAAAGAGGTGGAGGAGTAAAAGGAGGGGGAGACACAGATATAGGCATGTCATGCCCTTCTAAAATCCAAAAAGTGAGAAGCCGACACGGCCAGTCCGCTCCTGCCCGTGCCACCTCCGTGTCGCCGGGTTTGTGCCGGAGCCGCGGTGAACCCTGACGGCCAGCCCCCCTCTCCCAATACTGGTGCCTGTCCGCTGGTGGGTCGAGCGAGCCCCCCTGTGGTGGAGGCAGCTCTATGCTTTTTAATTTAAATTGTCTCTCTAATTTGAATGAATACACTTTAAATCCATTTACAAGGATCTATTGGAGGGCAAGTCTCATGCCAGCAGCCGCGTAATTCCAGCTCCAGTAGCGTCCACTAAAGCTGCTGCAGTTAAAAAGCTTTTATAAGGATCGAGCTCGGCTGTCCACCGCAAGGCATCCTACTGCCAGTCCCAGCCCCTATGCCTTGGGGTGCCTCCTGATGCTCTTCACTAAGTATCCCATGGTCCCGAATCATTTCCTTTGAAAAAATTAAGTGTCTAAACTACAGGTGGTGTAGCTTGCTTAACAGCCGGGATAATCCGCTGACTAGCAGACACTGCTACTAGGCACAAAGTATTTCCTGGGCTAGATGCAGTTAAAAATTTGTAATTAGATACTCTCGTTGGATGCTGAGAAAGCATTCCATAGAGTCTCCTGGCACGCCATATATGATTCTCTTAAAAAGCTTGGGGTAGGGGTCTAGGGGACCCTTTTATAGCCAAAATCACGGCCCTGTATCGCAATACGTCACCTAGGCTGAAGATAAATGGAACTGTAGCACCCTGAGAGCTCGGTTGCTACAGACGTATTGCACCTCACCCAGAGGTGTGATATCTCACTCTCAGGTAAGGATGGAGTGTGGATCAGGACCCGACACCTGCATGCATTACACCACATTGCCGTGGGGCAGGGCGACCAATATGCCCCTGAGATGGGCACGACAGTCCCTGTCCCTGGCTGGAGTGGGGGGAGGGAACACTGAGGAAGGGGAACCCTGTAGTGCAGGAGCAGGGAGGAAGCAGTTCCTGGGTGCATTGAGAAGGGAGTATAAAAGGTGGGCACCATCTTAGTTCAGTGCAGAGAAGTCTGAGCAGAAGTGGCAGGGAGCAGGGGCTCTGCATGAGCTCTGCTCCGGAGGCGGGCCTAGTAACAGAGGCCCAGGCCTGGAAGAGGGAGAAGGAAGGAAGAGGAGCGGAGAAGGCTCCAGGAACGAGGAATGAAGGGATCCCAGGGGTGCGGACGGGCGAGTCGCCACCGCACGCCCGAATCCACCTGCGTGGAGGGGTCAGGCCAAAGGGGGAGACCGGTCCCCGAACTAGTGGAGGCAGGAAACGACCCTCAGCTAGAAACCGGAGGCTCTGACATTTTATGTGGCGCAGCCCCTCGCTACACCCGCTAGGAAGGCACCACATAGGGTCAGGGAAACTGGCGCCAAGGTTACCAAGAGGAGGCCCGAGGCAGCCGGACAGAAGTGTTGGTAAGAAAGGCCAGACAAAGGACACACAAAGGGGGTACTGTGAAGTGCTCCAAAGTTATCTGGGAGTTGTCTGAGCCCCTCAACTGGTGAGCACAGTACGACGTGGGCAGCCGTTACCTGCAGACGTGGTCTGGATAATAAGAACTGTGAGTAAAGGCCCTGGACTGCATCACTGACTCCGTGTCGTTACTGCTGCTGCCCTGCACCATCACCCCCATCCTCCGCATACACTGCCCTGAGGCTATACTCCTCCCGTGGGGAGTTATGCTACGCTCTGCTGCACCCACAACACCAGCCTCAGCGGTCTGCCCTGTAGCAGCGGTTCACTCTGACCGCAATCCACGGGTGGCGTAGTCGGACATTTAAACATCAAAACCACATAAATAGTTCCGCCACTGGTTTGACCGCCCTGAGCCACGGAACCGGGTCGCCGCCACGAAGACTACAACCACCAGCATCCACCAAAAAGGGTCCGGCTCCGGGTGTCCCAAGGCCCAGGGGGTGCGTCAGAACATTTTCATCACCTTTCACAATCACCAATGGGACAAGGCAGGGATGTCCTCTGTCCCCTCTCTTATACATCCTAGTGACGGAGCACCTGCTCTCATCAATTCGCCATAACCCCAATATTAGGTGGATTGAGGTGGGAGGCACCGAGTACAAGTGCTCTCTATTTGCTGATGATGTCCTAGTATATATCACTCAATCACATATATCCATCCCTGCTGTTATGGCTGAAATAGATCACTTTGTTACATGGTCAAATTTTAAAATCAATGCAGCGAATTCTGAGGCCCTCGATGTCTCCCTCCCCAAATCCATATAGGATTCCATCCAGTCCAACTTTCCCTTTGCCTGTCCCTCACAGGGTATCAAATACTTAGGAATTCCTATTCATAGAGACCTCTCCCATCTATGTTATCTTAATTTTGGGCCCTTTATTGAACAACTCCATACAGACCACGGTTGGCAAGTTAGAACTGTAAGATTCACTACGTGAACCGCTGGTGTTTTGTGGAAAAGCACATGTACACTGCGTTCCAAATTATTATGCAAAAAGTGTTTAGGAGTGATAAGGGAAGAATTTGTTTGTTTGTCAGTTAAACTCATTGATGGTGATGTGTGTCAGGGCTCTTTATATCACTGTAAGCAATTGCAGACACCTGTGCTAATTAGTTTGGCAGGTGTGTCCAATGAAAGGCAAGACTACTTAAGAAGGCTCTCTCACATTATTAAGCAGCCTACATTTTCTGCCAAAATGGGAAAGAAAAAGGATGTGTCGGCTGCTGAGAAGCAACAAATTGTGGAGTGTTTAGGTCAAGGCATGACTACAATCAACATTGTGCGATGATCAGGATGAAGTGTCTTGGCAATCAAGAAGTATGTAGCTGATTCACAGTACACACGTGTGCGTGCTGATAAGGGCAAATTGAGGACTCTTTCCTACAGGCAATTACGTCAGGTTGAAAGAGCAGCGGCAAAAATGCCTTGTCATAGCAGCAGACAAGTTTTTGAAGCTGCTTGTGCCTCCAACGTCCCCCGAACAACAAGATGCAGGGTCCTTCAGAGGTTTGCAGCTGTGCATACGCCATCCTGTCGACCTCCTCTATCCACTTTACACAAGCAGAAACGGCTCCAGTGGGCCAAACATTACATGAAGACTGATTTCAAAACAGTTTTGTTCACGGATGAGTGCCGTGCAGCGCTCGATGGTCCAGATGGATGGAGTGGAGGATAGCTGGTTGATGGACACCCCATGCAAACACGGCTACAGCACCAACAAGGAGCTAACAACCTGCTAATGCTTATAATTTCAAAAATGACCATTTTTTTGGTCTTTATTAAAATGAAAAGGTTGATCGAAAAGTTTGGGGGATCTAAGAGTGTGGCAACCCAGTAGTCATGATTACTTCGAATTCTGACAATATGAGGGTCATGCTGCAGGTAGTGCAGCAAGAAGGCACTTATGTGTCTTGCGCATCTCGGAGCCCCAAAATTATTTTCCGGGCTAGATGCAGCTAAAAATTATTTTTAATTTTAAATCTGGTGAAGCTTTAGTATAGATGGCCTAATAGGATCAGTGCTGCACACTGCTACAAAGCCCAAATTATTTTCCAGTCAAGATACAGATAAACATGATTAGTAATTTGAAAGCTTAAAACGGTTGGTAGGGTGATTTTAACCAATCATCAAGCTTTTACTCTCCCCAGGATGACACAGGGGTAGAAAAGTCGTTTCGGATCCATGATTTGTTCATCTTTATGAACGTGAGTCTGTCTACATTATCAGTGGAGAGCCGCGTGCGCTTATCTGTCAGCACACCACCAGCAGCGCTGAACACACGTTCAGACAGAACGCTGGCTGCGGGGCATGACAAGATCTCCAAGGCGTAAGTGGCTAGCTCCGGCCATTTATCCAGATTGGAAGCCCAAAAAGAGCAAGGGTCCAGTGACACAGTCGTGGCTTCAATGTTTACTTGGAGATACTACTGTACCATCGTCTCTAGGCGTTGACTATGTGTCAGACTTCTTGTCTCCTGTGGCCTTGCAAAGGATGGGCTAAAAAAGTGGTGAAATGATTCCGCAAAATTGATGTTACCAGCAGATACTGTGGTTCTGTTACGGTTTGAGTGCTGAACACTTGACGGTCCCACGGTTGGCATGTTGGACCTGTGAGATTCACTCCGTGCACCACTGGTATTTTGTGGAAAAGCACATGTAAGATTCTGCAACAGTCTCTGCTGATACTCCTGCATGCGTGCATCCCTTTCTATGGCAGGAATAATTTCTGCAAATTTACTTTTGTACCGGGGATCTAACAGTGTGGCAACCCAGTAGTCAGGATTATTTCTAATTCTCACAATTCGAGGGTCATGTTGCAGGTAGTGCAGCAAGAAGGCACTCATGTGTGTTGCGCATCCAGGAGCACCAAGTCCCTGTTGTGTTGGTGGCGAGGTAACAATCATTCTTCCTTCCTCTGTCCTCTCCCCCCAACCTCGCACAACAGAAATGTGATCAAGGTCTCCCTCATCTGATGAGTCTTCCATCAGTTCGTCCTCCACTTCTTCCTGGGCTCCTGCACCTTCCTCACTAGTTTGGCTGCTACCATGCGCCCTGGTAAAACCATCTCCCCCACCCTCACATGCCTGCCGCCTTGGTGCTGCCGACCGTCTGGACCTTGCAGATGTTAGCCCTTCCGCATACAACTCCTCCTCCTCTACTTCCTCCATCTCCTCTTGTGCCACCACCTGACTCCGAATTCTGTTTAACATGTGCTCCAGCATGTAAATCACCGGAATAGTCATGCTGATAATGGCATCGTCAGCACTAAACATCTTCGTCGCCATTTCAAAACTGTGCAGAAGGGTGCATAGGTCCCTGATCTGAGACCACTCCTCCAGCGTGATTTGCCCCACCTCTGAATCTCGTTGGCCCAGGCTATACGTCAGAACGTATTGCACCAGGGCTTGTCGGTGCTGCCACAGTCGCTGCAACATGTGCAGAGTTGAATTCCACCGGGTAGGCACATCGCATTTTAGCCGGTGAAGTGGCAGGCCCAACGACTTCTGTAGAGATGTAAGTCGCTGAGCTGCGGGATGCGAACGGCGGAAGTGAGCACACAGCGACCGTGCCCTCTGCAGAAGGCCATCTAGTCTGGGATAGTGGGCTAAAAATTGCTGGACAACCAGGTTCAACACGTGAGCCATACAAGGCACGTGTGTGACATTGCCCCGGCGAAGGGCCGCACCCAGGTTTGCAGCATTGTCGCACACGGCCTTCCCTGGTTTCAGGTCCAGTGGAGACAACCATTCATGAAATTGGTTCTCCAGAGCTGACCACAACTCCTCAGCTGTGTGACTCACATTTCCCAGACATTTCAATGTAAAAACCGCCTGATGACGTTGAGCCCTACTGCCAGCATAGTAAGGAGGTGTGCAGGATCCCTTCTGCGCAGTTAGAAAGCTTGTGGCATGACCAGACAGGCTTTGGGTGCAGGTGGAAGACCGAGAGGAGGTTGAGGAGGCAGAAGCAGTGGAGGAACTTTGACATAAAGAGGATTGACGCACAACTCGTGGGGACGGCAAGACGTGGACAGCAGCCCCTTGTCCTGCTGTCACCATAGTTACCCAGTGCCCAGTCAGCGACATGTAACGCCCCTGTCCATGCCTACTCGTCCAAGTGTCTGTGGTGAAATGCACCCTGTCACACACAGAGTTTCTCAAAGAAGCGGTGATGTTGTGTGCGACATGCTGGTGGAGCGCAGGCACACCTTTCTTTGAGAAGTAGTGCCGACTGGGCATCTGGTACTGGGGCACTGCGACGGACATAAGGTCTCGAAAATCCTCTGTGTCCACCAGGCGGAAAGGCAGCATTTCTGTAGCCAAGAGCTTGCAGATGGTGAAATTCAACCTCTTAGCTTTCTCATGGCTAGGAGGAAATGGTCTTTTACTTGTCCACATCTGAGGGACCGAGGGCTGGCTATTGTGCTTAGACGGGGTTGATAAGGGTGTCCCCGGCAAACTGCCGGTCTGTGAGGAAGATGCAGGCGGACATGTTAGGTTGCCTTGATCCAAAGGTGGTGCTATCGATGTCGGACAGCGCTCAACACCAGCTGGTGTTCCCACCTCCAAAGAAAATGATGACCTGCCAATCACGCTGGCTGTTGCGGGTAAAGAGGTGGCAGGTCTGCGCCCCAAAACAGGTGTGACTGCTGTCCCCCCAGTCACAGAGGATGAAGAGGCCGCGGATGCACAAGATATGGCAGACGGTGGTTGGCCCGGCCGGCTAGGCCGCATTGTAGCACACTGAGCTTCCTACTGCAACTTATGCTTCATGTCCATGTGCCGGTTCATGCATGAAGTACTCAAACTATGTATTTTTTGGCCTCTACTTAGCTTTTGCTGACAAATGTTACAGATAACACGAGTTGGGTCATCTTTATCGATCTGAAAAAATGCCCAGGCTATGCAAGGCTTAGCACCCATGCGACCTGAAGAGCCACCACGACTTGTGGTGAGAGGCAGAGTTGTGTTTGAGGATGCAGTTGTTGACGTGCTTCCAGTACTACGTCTCTGTCCAGGAAGGCGCAACCTGACCTCGTCGTCACTAGCATCTTCCTCCACCTCCTCTGCTGACCTCATCTCTTGGCTGACTGTGGGTTGACAGTAAGTGGGATCTCCAACCTCATCATCATCACCCTGTGTGTTATCACACCCGTCGTCCTCAGAGCCAACCTGTTCCTGCCCTGACAAAAAACTAAAGTTGTCGCTCCAATCAGGTATTTGAGTCTTATCATCGTCTTCCTCATTGTCTCCACCAACAGGAGTTACAGTTTGGGGATGAGGGTCTACATTATGGTCAGAACCTTCTGCGTCTGGTCCTGGATCCGACTCATAAAGATTCTGGGCATCAGTGCAGATCATTTCCTCGTCTTGATTCACAGAAGCGCTGGAGTCGACCTCTGATTCCCAGGCTATAGTATGAGTAAACAGCTCTGCAGACTCAACCATCTATTCTACCTCATACTCAGACGGGCAGCTGGAGATTTGGGAGCTGTGAGGAAGCAAGTGCGATTGGGGTGACACCTTTGAGGACTGGAGTATTTGTGATGTTGAAGTTGATGTGGAGGAGAGCCCACTTAAAGGAGCACTTGATATCCGTTGAAGCACCTGCTGTTTTTGTGCCTCATCTGGAATTTGTAGCGATTGGCGTGGCCGTAAGAAAGGGATCTTATCACATTGTCCGCTAAAAGAAGTAGACATTTTAGTTTGGCTGGAAGATGGTCTTTCTTCTGCAGATGTTACTGTTGCTTTAACACCTACCCCACGGACACAACCTTTTTTCCCCTTCCCAACACGCCTATTCCCCTTTCCACCAGCAGCAGGCCTTTTTCCACTCATTTTGGTGGTTAACTAATTCACAACTCTGGAGTTGTTTGCACAAAAAAACAATGGATGGTAACCGAGCAGAGCTGAGTGGCCAAACTGTGGTATTAGGCCAAAACTATTGGCTGGGTTAGATGCAGAAAAAAATTATATTCAATTTGCAACCTGATGGAGGTCAGTATAGATGGACTAATACAACAAATCCCACACACAGCTAGAAGCCCAATATTTTTTCAGAGGTAGATGCAGAAAAAAATATATTCAGTTTGTAACCTGATGGAGGTCAGTATAGATGGACTAATACAACAAGTCCCACACACAGCTAGAAGCCCAATATTTTTTCAGAGGTAGATGCAGAAAAAAATATATTCAGTTTACAACCTGATGGAGGTCAGTATAGGTGGACTAATAGAACAAGTCCCACACACTGCTAGAAGGCCAAATATTTTTTCAGAGCTAGATGCAGAAAAAAATTATATTCAGTTTGCAACCTGATGGAGGTCAGTATAGATGGATTAATAGAACAAGACCCACACACAGCTAGAAGCCCAATATTTTTTCAGAGCTAGATGCAGAAAAAAATTATATTCAGTTTGCAACCTGATGGAGGTCAGTATAGATGGATTAATAGAACAAGACCCACACACAGCTAGAAGCCCAATATTTTTTCAGAGGTAGATGCAGAAAAAAATATATTCAGTTTGCAACCTGATGGAGGTCAGTATAGATGGACTAATACAACAAGTCCCACACACAGCTAGAAGCCCAATATTTTTTCAGAGGTAGATGCAGAAAAAAATATATTCAGTTTGCAACCTGATTGAGGTCAGTATAGATGGACTAATACATCAAGTCCCACACACAGCTAGAAGCCCAATATTTTTTCAGAGGTAGATGCAGAAAAAAATATATTCAGTTTGCAACCTGATGGAGGTCAGTATAGATGGACTAATACAACAAGTCCCACACACAGTTAGAAGCCCAAATATTTTTTCAGAGGTACTGTAGATGCAGATAAAAATTATTTTTAATTTGCAACCTGATGGAGGTCAGTATAGATGGACTAATAGAGAAAGTCCGAAACACTACTAGAAGGCCAAATATTTTTTCAGAGCTAGATGCAGAAAAAAATTATATTCAGTTTGCAACCTGATGGAGGTCAGTATAGATGGATTAATAGAACAAGACCCACACACAGCTAGAAGCCCAATATTTTTTCAGAGCTAGATGCAGAAAAAAATTATATTCAGTTTGCAACCTGATAGAGGTCAGTATAGATGGATTAATAGAACAAGACCCACACACAGCTAGAAGCCCAATATTTTTTCAGATCTAGATGCCAAAAAAAATTATATTCAGTTTGCAACCTGATGGAGGTCAGTATACATGGATTAATAGAACAAGACCCACACACAGCTAGAAGCCCAATATTTTTTCAGAGCTAGATGCAGAAAAAAATTATATTCAGTTTGCAACCTGATGGAGGTCAGTATAGATGGATTAATAGAACAAGACCCACACACAGCTAGAAGCCCAATATTTTTTCAGAGCTAGATGCAGAAAAAAATTATATTCAGTTTGCAACCTGATGGAGGTCAGTATAGATGGATTAATAGAAAAAGACCCACACACAGCTAGAAGCCCAATATTTTTTCAGAGCTAGATGCAGAAAAAAATTAGATTCAGTTTGCAACCTAATGGAGGTCAGTATAGATGGACTAATACAATGATGCTATGCCCAAAAGATTTTACTTCACTAGGTGCAGTAAAAAAATTGGTATTCTATACACAGGTGGTATATCTTGCAACACAGATAGGCTACTCCACTGACTAACACACTCTGCAATAGGCCAAAAAGGATTAGCTTTGCTAGATTCAGCCAAATGCTGTGAAAAAAACTTGCACAGCACTGGCACAGACCTGCCTGGCAAAAACTGATAGGAACTGATGTAACCTAGTCCTGAAAAGGACTCCAATTACAATTAGTCTTTACTCCCACAACCTATCTATTTAAGAGCACAGACCTGCCTGATAAAAGTCGTAGGAAATGCTGTAACCTAGTCCTTAAAAGGACTGCAATCACAACTATTCCCTACTCCCAAGCTATCTGTATATTTGTGCGAAAATTGGCTTGAAATTAACAAGGTATAGCGCACACAGCAACAGCGGTGCCGTCTAACACGCAGCTGCAGCAGTGAGAAAATGGTGGCGACGGGGAAAATGGCTTGGTCTTATAGGGCAAGGACATGTGACATACACTGCCAATGACACATGCCCTTGCTTGTGTGAAAAAAAGCACTTCGCTCCGTGTGTGCGCTGCTGATAGGCTGACAGATTGCACCTCCCCACTGTAAATGCGGGAAAGAGAAAAAAAAATGGAGATCTTCATTGTTCCTGCAGAGATCCATCCCCTGCCCCTCCCCCCACCCCGCTGTACACTCAAACTGCGTATTAACATTAATTTTCATCATTACTGAGAAAAAATCCAGTTATGATTTTGGTGCATGAACAGTTATCGAACATAACCTCGAACAGCCGAATTTTTCTCAAATTGTTCGTGTTCGCCGAGCGGCTCGAACACCGCCCAAAACAGCTCGAATTTGAGATTGGCGAACAGTTTGAGTAGAACAACGCTCATCTCTATTACTGATTAGTACTGTGTCAGCAGGTAAATAATGTTTTTGAATGTGATAGTTTCCCTTTAAAGGATTCGGGTGTTTATTACCAACCTTTAGTATATAATTAAAATAGTTCTACTAAATTGTACTTTGACACACAAGCACTAAGAATTAAGGGCCGGGATATCATTCCAGCCTGTACACCTCCTTGTTGTGTTACTATGGTCATGTATTATGTGACTTCTTGTACTAAGTCTAAGCCTAAAGTATAAAGTATAAATATTGTTCTCATCTCTTTTACAGGGTGTTCGCTAATTTCAAAGAATTATGGTGTCTGCTATCCTGGAACCATGGGTCATTGTTTTTCTCATCTTGCTCACAGTGTTAGCAATGTATTTCTTAGTACTGCTACCTTCAGGAATTCTCATTTTCTGGAGAAGGAAGCACGTGCCGGTTATTTCACTAAATGGGACTGTATAACAAACCCAGCTGAAATACCACACTTCAGTGGTACAGCTATAGGAATATGTATAGAAACACTGCAACAAGTATTAACACCAAACAAGGTAATCCTTACAACAGTGAAAGTCACCCAGTGATTTCTATTATGATTTGAGAAACACATTATTGGGGAACTTTAAGCATGGGATTGAAGCAAGCCAACATTAATTTCCCATAGTACCTCAGTTTTTTTCTTGATAATGTGACACCAGTTTTTGAATTTACCAAGATGAGTCAAGTCATATTGCAGTATCAAGATGAATTTTATAAAGACACCGTGCTCTCCAAAAAGCAATTTCAGACTTTTTTTTTCAGATTGTTCAAACTTGTTCTCAAACTCTGGATTTATCTTCAAACATGGAAAAGTAATACCCATCCTGTCATGCAGAAACAGGTCTCTCCTTCAGATCCAAATTCAACTGCTTCCATTACTCGACTGCTCAATTTTGCATTGAGTTACATTTTGTCCAGCCCATTGTAGACAACTGTTCATCTGGCATAATTATTGTATCCTTGTTGCATGTTGCTGTTATGCAAATATTCAATTTATTTATTGTGATATGCTGAGATACTCTACTTTTAATGCATTTATTATGCTTTGCTAAGCTATTTTATTAAATGAGTAGTATATATATATCCTGTGGCACCTACTTATCAGTTTCAGAAACCAAAATGATGCAAGTATTTTGGAATACGTGCAAATTATATAAATTACTTGAAAAATAAATAAAATACATCTGTGTATATGTTCAGTGTTTTGGAACTTCTTTAAATCATTTCAAGCATCCCTCACTATTAATAGATACAATTGTCACGGTTACACGCCTTAGTGTGTCTGGGATGCGGTTACTGACAGATCAGCCGTCCAATCTGGTGCAGGGGCGTGCTGAAGCTTTCAGTACTTTCATTGACAGCTCTGTTGTCCAGTCTGGTGCAGAGGCGTGCTGAGCTGTCAGTATGTTGATTGACAGAATGGCCGACCAATCTGAGACCGGGAGGCGATGGCTATTTCCAGGTGTTTCATATCCCAGTTGATTGCCCAGCTACTTAACTGTGAGGCTACAGCAAGACCTCTGCCAGACGTACATTCAGCTTGTGTGAGGTTTGTCTCTCTGTGTCTTGTGTTCTGTGAATTGATATTTCGTTACCTGACCTTGGACCTCATTCTGACCATTTGTCTGTTTAACCCCTTCTGCTCTGATCTGCTATCCTCTTGGTATTCTGACCTCGGAATGTTACCTGACTACGCTTTTGTCTCTCCTTTTTGTTTATGACGTACCCTCCTGGCTTTTTGACCTCGGACTCCTTGATTATCCAACCTCACGGCTTGGCCATGAGAAGTGACTCAGTGTCACACAATTTGGAAAATAGAAAATGTCGGTGGTGACGCGACCACAAGAAGTGTCAAAAAAGAAGATGCTTCAGGAAAAATATCGCCTAAAAACTCAGTGGCTATGCTGGTGTCTAAAGGATGCCATGTGCACCTACCATAATATAGTTTGCATTTAAAAGAAATTTATCACACACCAATGGAATTCATACAGTTCAATGTTAATGAACACAACTGCACATACAATGACACCAGAAGCTATTTCATTGCTGTCAGTTTATGAGGCAGTATATCCTTAATAGAGATGAGAGGTGTTCGACTCGAACTGTTCGCCAATCTCAAATTCGAGCTGTTTTGAGCGGTGTTCGAGCCGTTCGGCGAACACGAACAATTTGAAAAAAATTCGGCTGTTCGAGGTTATGTTCGATAACTGTTCGTGCACCAAAATCATAACTGGATTTTTTCTCAGTGAAAATTAATGTTAATACGCAGTTTGAGTGTACAGCGGGGTGGGGGGAGGGGCAGGGGATGAATCTCTGCAGAAATAATGAAGATCTCCATTTTTTTTTCTCTTTGCTGCATTTACAGTGGGGAGGTGCAATCTGTCAGCCTATCAGCAGCGCACACACGGAGCGAACTGTTTTTTTTCACACAAGCAAGAGCATGTGTCATTGGCAGTGTATGTCACATGCCCTTGCCCTATAAGACCCAGCCATTTTCCCCGTCGCCACCATTTTCTCACTGCTGCAGCTGCGTGTTAGACGGCACCGCTGTTGCTGTGTGCGCTATACTTTGTTAATTTCAAGCCAATTTTCGCACAAATCTACAGATAGCTTGGGAGTAGGGAATAGTTGTGATTGCAGTCCTTTTAAGGACTAGGTTACATCATTTCCTACGACTTTTATCAGGCAGGTCTGTGCTCTTAAATAGATAGGTTGGGAGTAAAGACTAATTGTAATTGCAGTCCTTTTCAGGGCTAGGTTACATCAGTTCCTATCACTTTTATCAGGCAGGTCTGTGCTCTTAAATAGATAGGTTGGGAGTAAAAACGAATTGTAATTGCAGTCCTTTTGAGGGCTAGGTTACATCAGTTCCTATCACTTTTTGCCAGGCAGGTCTGTTTTAGTGCTGTGAAAGTTTTTTTCACAGCATTTGGCTAAATCTAGCAAAGCAAATCCTTTTTGGCCTCTTGCAGTGTGTGTTAGTCAGTGGAGTAGCCTATCTGTGTTGCAAGCTACACCACCTGTGTATAGAATACCAATTTTTTTACTGCACTTAGTGAAGTAAAACATTTTGGGCATAGCATCATTGTATTAGTCCATCTATACTAACCTCCACCAGGTTGCAAATTCAATATATTTTTTTTCTGCATCTCGCTCTGAAAAAATATTTAGGCTTGTAGCAGTGTGTGGGACTTGTTCTATTAGTCCATCTATACTAACCTCCACCAGGTTGCAAATTCAATACATTTTTTTTCTGCATCTAGCTCTGAAAAAATATTTCGTCTTGTAGCAGTGTGTGGGACTTGTTCTATTAGTCCATCTATACTAACCTCCACCAGGTTGCAAATTCAATATAATTTTTTTCTGCATCTAGCTCTGAAAAAATATTTCGGCTTGTAGCAGTGTGTGGGACTTGTTCCTTTAGTCCATCCATACTAACCTCCACCAGGTTGCAAATTCAATATAATTTTTTTCTGCATCTAGCTCTGAAAAAATATTTCGACTTGTAGCAGTGTGTGGGACTTGTTCTATTAGTCCATCTATACTAACCTCCACCTGGTTGCAAATTCAAAATAATTTTTATCTGCATCTAGCTCTGAAAAAATATTTCGGCTGGTAGCAGTGTGTAGGACTTGTTCTATTAGTCCATCTATACTAAACTCCACCAGGTTGCAAATTCAATATAATTTTTTTTCTGCATCTAGCTCTGAAAAAATATTTCAGCTTGTAGCAGTGTGTGGGTCTTGTTCTATTAGTCCATCTATACTAACCTCCACCAGGTTGCAAATTCAATATAATTTTTTCCTGCATCTAGCTCTGAAAAAATATTTCGGCTTGTAGCAGTGTGTGGGACTTGTTCTATTAATCCATCTATACTAAACTCCACCAGGTTGCAAATTCAATATAATTTTTTTCTGCATCTAGCTCTGAAAAAATATTTCGGCTTGTAGCAGTTTGTGGGACTTGTTCTATTAGTCCATCTATACTAACCTCCACCAGGTTGCAAATTCAATATAATTTTTATCTGCATCTAACCCAGCCAATACTTTTGGGCTAATACCACAGTTTGGCCACTCAGCTCTGCTCGGTTCCCATCCATTGTTTTTCGTGCAAACAACTCCAGAGTTGTGAATTAGTTAACCACCAAAATGAGTGGAAAAAGGCCTGCTGCTGGTGGAAAGGGGAATAGGCGTGTTGGGAAGGGAAAAAAAGGTTGTGTCCGTGGGGTAGGTGTTAAAGCAACAGTATCATCTACAGAAGAAAGACCATCTTCCAGCCAAACTAAGATGTCTACTTCTTTTAGCGGACAATGTGATAAGATCCCTTTCTTACGGCCACGCCAATCGCTACAAATTTCAGATGAGGCACAAAAACAGCAGGTGCTTCAACGGATATCAAGTGCTCCTTTAAGTGGGCTCTCCTCCACCTCAATTTCAACATCACAAATACTCCAGTCCTCAGAGGTGTCACCCCAATTGCACTTGCTTCCTCACAGCTCCCAAGTCTCCAGCTGCCCAGCTGAGTATGGGGTAGAACAGATGTTTGAGTCTGCAGAGCTGTTTACTCATACTATAGCCTGGGAATCAGAGGTCGGCTCCAGAGCTTCTGTGAATCCAGACGAGGAAATGATCTGCACTGATGCCCAGAATCTTTATGAGTCGGATCCAGGACCAGACGCAGAAGGTTCTGACCATAATGTAGACCCTCGTTCCCAAACTGTAACTCCTGTTGGTGGAGACAATGAGGAAGACGATGATGAGACTCAAATACCTGATTGGAGAGACAACTTTAGTTTTTTGTCAGGGCAGGAAGAGGTTGGCTCTGAGGACGACGGGTGTGATAACACACAAGGTGATGATGACGAGGTTGGAGATCCCACTTACTGTCAACCCACAGTCAGCCAGTCGATGAGGTCAGCAGAGGAGGTGGAGGAGGATGCTAGTGACGACGAGGTCAGGTTGCGCCTTCCTGGACAGAGACGTAGTACTGGAAGCACGTCAACAACTGCATCCTCAAACACAACTCTGCCTCTGACCACAAGTCGTGGTGGCTCTTCAGGTCGCATGGGTGCTAAGCCTTGCATACCCTGGGCATTTTTTCAAATCGATAAAGATGACCCAACTCGTGTTATCTGTAACATTTCTCAGCAAAAGCTAAGTAGAGGCCAAAAAATACATAGTTTGAGCACTTCATGCATGAACCGGCACATGGATATGAAGCATAAGTTGCAGTGGGAAGCTTACTGTGCTACAATGCGGCCTAGCCGGCCGGGCCAACCACCGTCTGCCGCATCTTGTGCATCCGCGGCCTCTTCATCCTCTGTGACTGGGGGGACAGCAGTCACACCTGTTTTGGGACGCAGACCTGCCACTTCTTTACTCGCAACAGCCAGCGTGATTGGTAGGTCATCATTTTCTTTGGAGGTGGAAACACCAGCTGGTGTTGAGCGCTGTCCGACATCGATAGCACCACCTTTGGATCAAGGCAACCTAACATGTCCGCCTGCATCTTCCTCACAGACAGGCAGTTTGACGGGGACACCCCTCTCAACCCCGTCTAAGCACAGCAGCCAGCCCTCGGTCCCTCAGATGTGGACAAGAAAAAGTCCATTTCCTCCTAGCCATGAGAAAGGTAAGAGGTTGAATTTCACCATCTGCAAGCTCTTGGCTACAGAAATGCTGCCTTTCCGCCTGGTGGACATAGAGGATTTTCGAGACCTTATGTCCGTCGCAGTGCCCCAGTACCAGATGCCCAGTCGGCACTACTTCTCAAAGAAAGGTGTGCCTGCGCTCCACCAGCATGTCACACACAACATCACTGCTTCTTTGAGAAACTCTGTGTGTGACAGGGTGCATTTCACGACAGACACTTGGACGAGTAGGCATGGACAGGGGCGTTACATGTCGCTGACTGGGCACTGGATAACTATGGTGACAGCAGGACAAGGGGCTGCTGTCCAAGTCTTGCCATCCCCACGAGTTGTGCGTCAATCCTCTTTATCTCGAAGTTCCTCCACTGCTTCTGCCTCCTCAACTTCCTCTTGGTCCTCCACCTGCACCCAAAGCCTGTCTGGTCATGCCACAAGCTTTCTAACTGCGCAGAAGGGATCCTGCACACCTCCTTACTATGCTGGCAGCAGGGCTCAACATCATCAGGCGGTTTTTACTTTGAAATGTCTTGGAAATGTGAGTCACACAGCTGAGGAGTTGTGGTCAGCTCTGGAGAACCATTTTCTTGAAAGGTTGTCTCCACCGGACCTGAAACCAGGGAAGGCCGTGTGCGACAATGCTGCAAACATGGTGCGGCCCTTCGCCGGGGCAATGAAACACACGTGCCTTGTATGGCTCACGTGTTGAACCTGATTGTCCAGCAATTTTTAGCCCACTATCCCGGACTAGATGGCCTTCGGCAGAGGACACGGTCGCTGTGTGCTCACTTCCGCCGTTCGCATCCCGCAGCTCAGCGACTTACATCTCTACATAAGTCGTTGGGCCTGCCACTTCACTGGCTAAAATGCGATGTGCCTACCCGGTGGAATTTAACTCTGCACATGTTGCAGCGACTGTGGCAGCACCGACAAGCCCTGGTGCAATACTTTCTGACGTATAGCCTGAGCCAACGAGATCCAGAGGTGGGGCAAATCACGCTGGAGGAGTGGTCTCAGATCAGGGACCTATGCACCCTTCTGCACAGTTTTGAAATGGCGATGAAGATGTTGAGTGCTGACGATGCCATTATCAGCATGACTATTCCGGTGATTTACATGCTGGAGCACATGTTAAACAGAATTCGGAGTCAGGTGGTTGCACAAGAGGAGGTGGAGGAAGTAGAGGAGGAGGAGTTGTATGCGGAAGGGCTAACATCTGCAAGGTCCAGACGGTCGGCAGCACCAAGGCGGCAGGCATGTGAGGGTGGGGGAGATGGTTTTACCAGGGCGCATGGTAGCAGCCAAACTAGTGAGGAAGGTGCAGTAGCCCAGGAAGAAGTGGAGGACGAACTGATGGAAGACTCATCAGATGAGGGAGACCGTGATCACATTTCTGTTGTGCAAGGTTGGGGGGAGAGGGCAGAGGAAGGAGGCATGATTGTTACCTCCCCACCAACACAACAGGGACTTGGTGCTTCTGGATGCGCAAGACACATGAGTGCCTTCTTGCTGCACTACCTGCAACATGACCCTCTAATTGTGAGAATTAGAAATAATCCTGACTACTGGGTTGCCACACTGTTAGATCCCTGGTACAAAAGTAAATTTGCAGAAATTATTCCTGCCATAGAAAGAGATGCACGCATGCAGGAGTATCAGCAGAGACTGTTGCAGAATCTTACATGTGCTTTTCCACAAAACACCAGTGATGCACGTAGTGAATCTCACAGTTCCAACTTGCCAACCGTGGGACCGTCGAGTGTTCAGCACTCAAAACGTAACAGAAACACAGTATCTGCTGGTAACATCAATTTTGCAGAATCATTTCACCACTTTTTTAGCCCATCCTTTGCAAGGCCACAGGAGACAAGAAGTCAGACACATAGTCAATGCCTACAGACGATGGTACAGGAGTATCTCCAAGTAAACATTGAAGCCATGACTGTGTCACTGGACCCTTGCTCTTTTTGGGCTTCCAATCTGGATAAATAGCCGGAGCTCGCCACTTACGCCTTGGAGATCTTGTCATGCCCCGCATACAGCGTTCTGTCTGAACGTTTGTTCAGCGCTGCTGGTGGTGTGCTGACAGATAAGCGCACGCGGCTCTCCACTGATAATGTAGACAGACTCACGTTCATAAAGATGAACAAATCATGGATCCGAAACGACTTTTCTACCCCTGTTTCATCCTGGGGAGAGTAAAAGCTTGATGATTTGTTAAAATCACCTCACCAACAGTTTTAAGCTTTCAAATTACTAATCATGTTTATCTGTATCTTGGCTGGAAAATAATTTGGGCCTTGTAGCAGTGTGCAGTACTGATTCTATTAGGCCATCTATACTAAACTCCACCAGATTTAAAATTACTAATCAAGTTTATCTGTATCTTGGCTGGAAAACAATTTGGGCCTTGTAGCAGTGTGCAGTACTGATTCTATTAGGCCATCTATACTAAACTCCACCAGATTTAAAATGACTAATTATGTTTATCTGTATCTTGGCTGGAAAATAAATTGGACCTTGTAGCAGTGTGCAGTACTGATTCTATTAGGCCATCTATACTAAACTCCACCAAATTTAAAATTACTAATCATGTTTATCTGTATCTTGGCTGGAAAATAATTTGGGCCTTGTAGCAGTTTGCAGTACTGATTCTATTAGGCCATCTATACTAAGCTCCACCAGCTTTCAAATTAATAATAATTTTTATCTGCATCTAGCCCGGAAAATAATTTTGGGGCTCCTAGATGCGCAAGACACATGAGTGCCTTCTTGCTGCACTACCTGCAACATGACCCTCAGATTGTCAGAATTCGAAATAATCCTGACTACTGGGTTGCCACACTCTTAGATCCCCCACACTCTTCGATCAACCTTTTCATTTTAATAAAGAACAAAAAAATGGTCATTTTTGAAATTATAAGCATTAGCAGGTTATTAGAAACTGAAATCAAACAGTCTTCAACTCAAAACTTTAATCTAGGAGATGTTACATTTGCACATAGGACCCCTTGTTCGAAAGGAGCTTCTGAACTCTCTTGTCCATTGAATTTGTCAGGTTTTGGATGGTTTCTGCTTCAATTGTTTTGCATGAGGACAGAATACCCTCCCAGAGCTGTTGCTTCGATGTGAACTGCCTCCTGCCATCATAGACACTCCTTTTGATGCTGCTCCAGAGGTTCTCAATGGGGTTGAGGTCAGGGGAGCATGGGGGTCACACCATAAGTTTGTCCCCTTTTATGCCCATATCAGCCAGAGATGCAGATGTGTTATGTGCAGCATGAGACGGTGCATTATCATGCATGAAAATGATCTTGCTGCGGAATACACGGTTCTTCTTCTTGAACCATGGCAGGAAGTGCTGTTTGAGAAACTCCACATACATTATGGAGTTCATCTTCACCCCTTCAGGGATCCTAATGGGGCCGACAATCTCTCTCCCCATGTTTCCAGCCCAAAACATTACTCCACCTCCTCCTTGTTGGCGCCGTAGCCATGTTTGCATGGGGTGTCCATCAACCAGCCATCCTCCACTACATCCATCTGGACCATCGAGCGTTGCACGGCACTCATCGGTGAACAAAACAGTTTTGAAGTCAGTCTTCATGTATTGTTTGGCCCACTGGAGCCGTTTCTGCTTGTGTACAGTGGATAGCGGAGGTCGACAGGATGGCTTACGCACAGCTGCAAACCTCTGAAAGACCCTGCAACTTGTTGTTCGGGGGATGTTGGAGGCACCAGCAGCTTCAAAAACTTGTCTGCAGCTATGACAAGGCTTTTTTGCCGCTGTTCTTTTAACCTGACGTAATTGCCTGTAGGAAAGAGTCCTCAATTTTCCCTTATCAGCACGCACACGTGTGTACTGTGAATCAGCTACATACTTCTTGATTGTGCAATGATCAGGATGAAGTGTCTTGGCAATGTTGATGGTAGTCATGCCTTGACCTAAACACTCCACAATTTTTTGCTTCTTAGCAGCCGACACATCCTTTTTCTTTCCCATTTTGGCAGAAATGTAGGCTGCTTAATAATGTGGGACAGCCTTCTTAAGTAGTCTTGCCTTTCATTGGACACACCTGCTAAACTAATTAGCACAGGTGTCTGCAATTGCTTACAGTGATATAAAGAGCCCTGACACACATCACCATCAATGAGTTTAACAGCCAAACAAAAAAATTCTTACCTTATCACTCCTAAACACTTTTTGCATAATAATTTGGAACACAGTGTACATGTGCTTTTCCACAAAACACCAGTGGTTCACGTAGTGAATCTTACAGTTCTAACTTGCCAACCGTGGTCTGTATGGAGTTATTCAATAAAGGGCCCAAAATTAAGATAACATAGACGGGAGAGGTCTCTATCAATACGAATTCCTAAGTATTTGATACCCTGTGAGGGCCAGGCAAAGGGAAAGTTGGACTGGATGGAATCCTGTATGGATTTGGGGAGGGAGACATCGAGGCCCTCAGACTTTGCTGCATTGATTTTAAAATTTGACCATGTAACCAAGTGATCTATTTCAGCCATAACAGCAGGGATGGATATATGTGATTGAGTGATATATACAAGGACATCATCAGCAAATGCAGAGCACTTGTACTCGGTGCCTCCCACCTCAATCCACCTAATATTGGGGTTATGGCGAATTGATGAGAGCAGGTGCTCCGTCACTAGGATGTATAAGAGAGGGGACAGAGGACATCCCTGCCTTGTCCCATTGGTGATTATGAAAGGTGATGAAAATGTTCCATTTATCTTCAGCCTAGGTGACGTATTGCGATACAGGGCCGTGATTTTGCCTATAAAAGGGTCCCCTAGACCCCTACCCCAAGCTTTTTAAGAGAATAATATATGGCGTGCCAGGAGACTCTATGGAATGCTTTCTCAGCATCCAACGAGAGTATCTAATTACAAATTTTTAACTGCATCTAGCCCAGGAAATACTTTGTGCCTAGTAGCAGTGTCTGCTAGTCAGCGGATTATCCCAGCTGTTAAGCAAGCTACACCACCTGTAGTTTGGACACTTAATTTTTTCAAAGGAAATGATTCGGGCCCCCGGGACACTCAGTGAAGAGCATCGGGAGGCACCCCAAGGCACAGGGACTGGGACTGGCGGTAGGACGCCTTGCGGTGGACAGCCAAGCTTGATCCTTATAAAAGCTTTTTAACAGCAGCAGCTTTAGTGGACGCTACTGGAGCTGGAATTACCGTGGCTGCTGCCATGAGACTTGCCCTTCAATAGATCCTTGTAAAAGGATTTAAAGCGTACTCATTCAAATTAGAGAGACAATTTAAATTAAAAAGATTAGACCTGCCTCCACCACAGGGGGGCTCGCTCGACCCCCCAGTGGACAGGCACCAGTATTGGGAGAGGGGGGCTGGCCGTCAAGGTCAACCGCGGCTCTGGCACAAACCCGGCGACACGGAGGTCGCACGGGCAGGAACGGACTGGCCGTGTCGGCTTCACACTTTTTTGGTTTTAGAGGGCATGACATGCCTATATCTGTGTCTCCCCCTCCTTTTACTTCTCCACCTCTTTTCTTTTCGCATGACTCTATGTACTTGTCACTTTTCCATGTGTTAGTAGTGTGTTCTGAGCAGCTTGTCAGCTTTTGGACACCTTTGAAGGTGTTTTCTATGTGTTTCTATGTGTTTTTGTTTGCCTGCCATTGGTTTTAATGGTGTTCGAAGGTGTTCGACGAACAGTTCGGCGAACATACGGGTGTTCGACGAACCAAACCGAACTCGAATACTACGGGGGTGTCTCAACACTAATCCTTAATGGTTTCAATACTCAGGTGAACCACAGGATCTAATAAGAAGTTACAGTTGCTTAAAGAGTTACCATTGTGTTAACTCTTAGTTAATAAATTACCGTTTTTTCGGACTGTAAGACCCCCCGGCTATAAGACACACTGGACTATAAGACGCACCCCAAATTTTGGGGAGGAAAAAAGAGAAAAAAAATGTTAATGTTAAAATCGGGTCCATCTTGTATTATTTAATTTAGCTTACCAAAGGGGGCCGGCGGTGGTGGAGTGGGGCCACAGGAGGCAGGGTCGCTGCCACAGGAAGGCGATGGCAGCAGGAGTGGGGTGAAGCTGTGGGCCATGGCTGGGAGGAGGGGTGTCCCAGCGGTGCGAGGCTGTGGGTCCTGGCCTTCAAAACAATTTTGGCAATGAAGCAGAACAAGATCTATATCTGCGCATGAGCCGCCTCCAGTGGCCATTTCCCTGAAGATCACCACCAGGAAACCAATATACAGAGTGGTGACTCCACTCCTGCCTCATTGCCAGCATTATTTTAAAGCCCAGGGCCCGAAGCCTCGCACCGCCAAGGCAACCCATCTTCCCAGCCCAGGGCCCCCAGCATCACCCAACTCCTGCTACCGCCAGCTTCCTGCAGCTGCAACCTTGCCTCCTGTAACCCCACACCACTGCCACCGCACCCCCTGGTAAGCTACATTCTGACTAAAAGACTCACCCCCATTTTCCTCCCAAATTTGGGGGAGGGGAAAGTGCATCTTATTGTCCGAAAAATAGAGTGACAGAAAATATGAAAATAAGCCACTAATAATATCTTAGAAAAAGCTTCCTCTTCCAGGATTAATCTTTCAATCTGAATTCAGGGGTAAAAGCTATAGATTCTGTATTCAGTGAAGACAGATTTTCATATCACTGAGAAAGTGTAGTATACATCTGAGATAGAGTATTGATCTGCGCATACACTGAGGGAAAGCAAGTTATTAGACATGATAGAACCCTTACTGTTTGGAATTTTCCATTTTCGCCGAAAGTTCCCCAATGATTGTGGAATCTGCAGTGGCAGTGGCAGCAGCAGAAGCCACCCGGTAGAAAATTAGGATGGGACAGGCAAGGAGATATCTGACCATTTATGGCAACTCCAGCAGTAGTACATTCTAGACAAGCAGACAGGGGATGTGTAACTGGTATGGTTGTGCAGTGGCAGTAGCATACGCAAAAGCCCCAAAGTACAGATTTAGGATGGGATAGGCAAGAAAATATCTGACAGTGTAGAGTCAGCAATGGCAGCTCCGTCAGAAGCAGAACAGTCTATAACTGTAAAACACAGTGGACAGGCAGTCAATAGATGTGTGTCTGGTGTGGCTGTGCAGTGGAAGCAGAAGAAGCTACATGGTAGTGAATTGGGAAGGTACAGGCAAGGAGATGTCTAGCAATATAGGGCCAGCAATAAAAGCAGCAGTACTATAGTAGAAATAACCAGGAGGAAAGGAAGTAGATGTCCGTTTGAAGTCAAGGGGCCAATCATACTTGATGCAACAGATGGGTGTATAAAACAGTCAACAGACAGTCAGACAGGCAGATGGCACAGCAGCTTTCATTATTAGCATCAGCCATAGGTGAATACAAGTAGGTTATGATTAGTGATGAGCGAGCACTAAAATGCTCAGGTATTCGTTGCTCGGGTCGAGCAAATTGGAATACTCGGGTGCTCGACCAGAGCAACGAGCCCAATGTAAGTCTATGGGAAACTCGAGTATTTTTCAGGCGGCTCCCCCCGGCGGTCTGCAGAGGGCCTAAAAATTGCCCAAATCGACGGGAACAGTGCTCAAATGACATGAGAACAGCGTGGGGAAGACCCCTGGAAGCATCTCTGACTCCCAGGTCAATGCTGTCAATAACGTTGTCAGAGTATTACGCCACTTTTACGGACTCACAATAAAACATACAAAAACTAAACTAAAATGGATTTTCCTGGGAAATATGTTAAGGAACATCCTTTCCAGGGTAATGACTTGTATATAAGGCAAAATAAATAATCAAAACCAAAAATACTCCTCCACATCCTTTCCAGGGTAATGACTTGTATATAAGGCAAAATAAATATCCTTTCCAGGGTAATGACTTGTATATAAGGCAAAATAAATAACCAAAACCAAAAATACTCCCCCACACCTTGGGCTATGTTCACACATAGCGTTTTTGATGCGTTTTTGCACTTTTGCATTGCTTTCAACTGTATTCACTGGGAAATGTCATTTTAACATTTTACAACCTTATCTGGCCATGTGGTGTGTGAGATATCATCAGACACATGCATACAGTGCTGAAAAGACATGGGAACAGCATGGGGAAGACCTCTGGAAGCATTTCTGACGTCCAGGTCACTGTCTAAAAGTGTGCCCATCATAAGTGATCCTTGGCGCATGCGAAGATGCCTCCCGCCATGCACCTGTCGCTGCAGACTTACAACAATCACCGTCCACGTCCTTGTCCCAGTGCAGCGTTCAGTTGTCCCTACCCCATTCCTTGGAATGCAAGAGCAAGTATGCAGCCAGCCACCCATCCACCCACCCATAGGCTGCAATACTATACTGCCAAATTTTTGACAGCTGCTTGCACTTGAAATGTGGCCTTTTAGGCTCGTGGAGGTGGAAGCTGTCCACAGTCTTATGGCGGCGGCGACCGGGTATCCATACTCGGTCCCCAGCCACCACTATTTTTCCCGGTATCGTCTCCGCTTTCCACAAGCACGGGTCCCACAACATTACCCGTGCCCTTCACACTTACTGAGAAGGACCGCCTAACCACAAACACGTGGACAGGTGAATGTGGCCAGGGATGGTACAGAGCCAGTCCGCAGCTTTTTTTGCTGAGAGTGGTATTTAGCTCGTTGAAAGGACTGGCATAGAGGGAAACCATATCTACTCTGGGTGTCATTTCTCCCAGGAAGTCCACTAAAGCTGCTTCACTTGAAATGTGGCCTTTTAGGCTCGTGGAGGCGGAAGCTTTTCACAACCTCATGCCTCTTGCCTCGTGTCCATGCTCAGTCCCCAGCCGTCAGTTTGTCCCGGTGTTGTCTCCGCCTTCTACAAGCAAGGGTCCCTGAATATTACTGCTGGTACTTTTCTGTGGGAATTTGCTTGCCTCCTACCAGCCTGGAATATTTCCAGTAAACTATGGTACGATGCCATGGTATTAGCACTGCCTCCAGTACCAGTAGCAAAGCCATCCACAATTTCCTTCTCAGGAATTTTATTTGGTAGACTGAGTGGCTGCTCAAATACATTAGTTTCTCACAAAGGAGCTGAAGATAGAGTGGCAGTAGGTGCAAGTTTTTCCAGCCTGTTAGATATTAGAGGGTGAATGGCAGCACATTGGATCAGTGGTTAGCACTGAAGCCTTGCAGCGCTGGGATCTTGGGTTCAAATCCCAGCAAGGACAACATCTGCAAGGACTTTGTATGTTCTCCCAGTGTTTGCGTGTGTTTCCTTCTCAGTAAAAAGCAACCATAGAGTATCCGGGAACCTTCCCACACGCTTTTCTTAACCAGGACTGCTTCTCTGCAGGGTTGGACGGTCCCACCAGAGAATCCTCTGCTATGCCCTGGCTTCTACCTCAGGAGAGTTCATGATAGCGCAAATTTTGCAGCTGCTATGGGGCTCTTGAGTGAGGGAGAAAGGTGAGCCCTCAGAATCAAATCTTCTGGTTGGCACAATGTTTTTTAATCTGAAACAGCTTCTCAGTGGAAGTTGTATTTCACCACAGCCATATTCTTTAGCTTGGTGAAAGGACTGGCATAGAGGGAAACCGTATCTACTCCGGCTGTCATTTCTCCGTCACCAGGTTCCCCCCATTGTCACACACGACCATGCCTGGCAGTATGTTTAGCGGTGAGAGCCATAGATCAGGCTGTGTTACAGCTTTCAACAACTCTGCAGCGCTGGGCGGTTTGTCACCTAAGCATTAAGCATGTTATCTTCAGCACAGCCTGTTGCCGCTTGGCCAAGGCAGTGCTGCAGTGCTGTCAGCTTGTGATTCATGTGGTCATTTCGGAGATGGAGAAGGAGGTGCAGGAGCTGAACAATGTGATTACATTGAGGTTAAATTGGCGACGCTGTTTTTTATACTAAAGAAAGATCCTAATGTTTTGGGGTTCTTTACATTATTTTTTAAGTCAAATGCATTCACCGGGAAATGTCATTTTAACATTTTACAACCTTATCTGGCAATGTGGTGTGTGACACATCATCAGACACATCCTGTTTAATTTATGATGGAGGGACTCTGAAAGTCATAAAGCCTATTTTTATAGGGCCATCAGACGACCCTTACTATTCTTAAAAGGCCAGCAGTCGGCCCTCGCTATTGTTAGAGAGCCATCAGCCGGCTATGCTTTGTTCCCATTATTAACAAGTGGGTCTCCTATACTGTTATTGCATATGCAGTGACTGCAAGGGCTGCCAAAAATTTTGACGCAACGCAATACCCCTTTGTAGAGACATAGAGGAGGGTCTCAGTGAAAAAAATGTTCCCATTATAAAGCAGCGGGTCTCCTATAGTGGTAATGCCCATGCTGTGACTTCCAGGGCTGCCAAAATTTGGGAAAAACCCCACTAAGAATTTAAAGACACATAGAGCAGGGCCACAGTAATGACAAGTTCCCATTAGAAAGGAGAGAGTCTGTTATACAGTTATAGGGTATGCAGTGAGACCAACGGCTGACCAATTTTAGGAAAAACCCCACTAAGAATTTAAAGACACATAGAGCAGGGCCACAGTAATGACAAACTCCCATTAGAAAGGAGAGGGTCTGCTTTACTGTTAAAGGGTATGCAGTAAGTCCAACGGCTGCCAAAATTTAGAAAAAAAACAATAACAATTTGAAGACACATAGAACTGGGCCACAGTAATGACATGTTCCCACTAGAAAGGAGATGGTCTATTATACAGTAATAGGGTATGCATGGAATCCAACAGCTGCCAACATTTTGGAAAAACTCTACTAACAGTTGAAAGACACATAGAGCAGGGCCACAGTAACGACATGTTTCTATTAGAAAGAAGAGGGTCTGTTATTTAGTTATAGGGTATGCAGTGAGTCCAACAGCTGTCAAAATTTTAGAAAACCCTACTAACGATTGAAAGACACATAGAGCTGGGAACAGTAATGACATGTTCATCTTAGAAAGGAGAGGGTCTGCTATACAGTTGTAGGGTATGCAGTGAGTCCAACGGCTGCCAAAATTTATGAAAACCCTATTTATTAACGATTTAAAGACACATAGAGCCGGGCCTCAGTAACAAAATGTTCCCATTAGAAAGGAGCGGGTCTGCTATACAGTTATAGGGTATGCAGTGAGTCCAACGGCTGCCAAAAGTTTGGCAAAACCCTACTAGCAATTTAAAGACACATAGAGCTGGGCCTCAGTAACGACATGTTCCCATTAGAAAGGAGTTGGTCTGCTATACAGTTATAGGGTATGCAGTGAGTCCAATGGCTGCTGAAATTTAGAAAAAAAAAACCTAACAATTTAGAGACACATAGAGCTGGGCCACAGTAACAACATGTTCCCACTAGAAAGAAGAGGGTCTGCTATACAGTTTTAGGGTATGCAGTGAGTCCAACAGCTGCCAAAATTTAACCCTAGAACGCATGACCATAAAAATCTACACTTTCACATACCTGGGGCCTTTTAGGCCCATGTGTAAATAACATGGAATAACTCAAACAAAAATGACAAACAACTATATACCTGAGGAATACCTAGAGTTTCAAAATTCTAACTAAAATAATCTTGCAGAAAATAGAAAACAATTAACAGGGCGGGCCTGTGAGGCCCCAGGTATGCGTTCTAGGGTAAAGAAAAACCTCTCTAACAATTTAAGTACACATAGAGCTGGGCCACAGTAACAACATGTTTCTATTAGAAAGAAGAGGGTCTGTTATTTAGTTAAAGGGTATGTGTGGCGCCCTGCTGTGCATGGTGCCACAGAACCCAGAAGGGTGCACGGATGGATTTCTCCACAAGAGGCCCTCACTACATTCACACACCTCCACCTTCTGCCTCATACCAGCAGAGGGAGCCCTGATAGGGATATATAAAGGGAAGGTGGAGCCAGGCAGCTCAGTCTTCAGTCCAAGTCAGATTAGTGTTGCAGTGTGCTCAGAGAGTGAGCAGCACGCAGGCTGCAGTGTGAGGCAAGCTAGGCCTCCAGCAGCCCTGAAGCCTAGTGATGGCCCCGAGCGTGGCCGATGGCGAGGAGAAAAGGAGAGTGGAGCTAAGGGGGCAGAGGAGCATAATAGGCTCACCCCGTTATATTTACCGGACACCGGGTCCGCACCTACAGGGATCCATCACACCCAGTAGGAACAACTAGAATCTCAGGATGACTACAAGTCCCTGGCAAAACCTGAAGCTAGACTCACAGGACCAGGAACCACAAAGGCCCCGACGTCCAGGGAAAGTGGTTACCAACCGGAGGTCCTACCTCAGAGCGACAGGTTTAGTAAATCAGGACACATAAGCTAGGCCCAGTTGCAGGCTGGCCAGGAGCTTACACAGAGACAGACATGGATCAGGAGGCCTTATACCCGCTCACTGGGGAGAAGTCCAAAAGTGCACCCTTCACCTGGAGTACCCTGGACCGTACTTAACAGCTGTACCAGTAAAAGATAACGAAGCAAGCCCCCAGTCTCTGTCCATTACTCCTGCTGCGCCATCGTTCTCTCCCTGCACCACAACGCCCAGCACGACCTGCATCATTCTATACTGCCCTGGGGCCTGCTCTGCCTGTGGGGAGCCGTACCATCCTTAGCTGCCCTGACTCCAGCCTCAGAGGACTGTCGCAGCGCTGGTGACCTTCACCCGACACCACAGGTGGCGTCACGAACTATCTGAACTTTATACTAATAGTTGATACCCCTTTTTGTGCACTGACCACCCTGGGCCAGCCACC
Organism: Phyllobates terribilis; assembly: GCF_046119375.1. NCBI lineage: Eukaryota > Metazoa > Chordata > Amphibia > Anura > Dendrobatidae > Phyllobates > Phyllobates terribilis. The sequence goes on along the minus strand of NW_027362765.1, from coordinate 593,201,933 downwards.
GTGATAACCCCGGCGAACAACCACAGGGCCCCCTGGTGGCGAGTCAGCTCACTTTGGCGTCATGAACAGGATTGCGTGCCCATTGCCACCGGGTACTGTGCGCCTTAAGAGACTGTAAAACTCACAGTGGTGAAGCTTTTCCCGCCATTTCTGGAGTTTCCCACCTCTGGCCGCCATTTTCCTGACGCCGCGCGGGAATAAGAGGGGCGTAACCGCTGCAAGCGCACGAAGTCAAGGACATGCCCCGCCCCTGACGTCGATCCAGGAAGCGTCAGGTCCCGGAAGGAGCGAGTCCTGGAAGGACGCAAGCAACGCAAGGTCCTAAAGGAAGACCGTCACCTGCGGAGCTGCGGCCTACCGGAAGAAAAGTGAAGAAGGTAGGCCACGGTTCACTAGGGGGCGCAACGATGTCCGAAGCCCAGCAGAACGCCGGAATACCGATTAACAGTCCCGATTTCCCACTTGCGCCCGGCGCTGAGCAGGTTGAAGCGGCCGCTCCACCCACAGGGCCTGTAACCCCTGTCATACCAATGGCCCTGCCGTATATATCCCGGGAGCTAAATGGTTTCCCCAGTATAATGGCAAACCGGACACACTGTCTGGATTCAAGAGGAAGATATGCGGCATACTGGACATGTATTCTATGGCTGGCAAGCAGAGAGCCGCTGTAGTGTTAGGACAATTGACTGGTGCCGCTCAGCGAGAAGTTGAAACCTGGCCAGCCGCAGACCAAGAATCAGTGTCCACCATCTTTAAAAGACTGCAAGCAGCATTTGAAAACCGTACTGAGACAGATCTCCGGATGAGGTTCTACCATTGTGTCCAGAAACCAGAGGACTGTATCCGCGACTATGCCTGGCGCTTACAGGAGGCCCTGCGGTCCCTGAAACAGGTTAATCCAGCCAGCATCCATGATGAAAACAAAATGCTGATGGAACAGTTCATCTGGGGGTTGAAGTCCCAGGAAGAGAGCAGAACTGTACGGTGGTGGGCCCTAGACCATCCAGATGCCACCTTTGACACCCTTAAGGACATGGCTATAAAGGGTTTGCAGCCCCTGGAAACAACAGATACTGCTATCCAGCGTTACCAGGGTGGGGCCACCCCAGTGCCCGCAGCACCCACCATTCCTTCACTAATGGCTGAAACAAGGATGCAAACAGTGCCCCCTAGTGAGCTGGACAGCCTAAGCTCTGAAGTGCGCCAGTTAAGTAAAACCCTGGCCACTGTCATGAGCACCCTGCAGCTATAGACGGAGCCTGAGCCGGAAGGAAGGATCCTGCTAGCCGACAGCCCTGAGGATGTCCCCTGGATGAGGAGAAGAAGAAGGACAACGCCACCCCGTAGGAGGACAACACCACCCCGGAGGAGGACAACGCCACCCCGTGGGAGGACCAACGACCAACGTCGCCCTCCAGAAGACTTCATCTGCTACCGCTGCCATAAAGCCGGCCACACCACTCGGGCCTGTCCTTTAAACGAGGAAACCCTGGGGCCGAGGGCCGACACCCACGAGTAGACCAACCAGGCCCATCAAACTGGTACCACCGGTTCGTGGGAGGAAGACCTTTCCTGTCCATTGTGCTGGATGGCATCGTGACACCTGCCCTGCTGGACACAGGATCTCAGGTAACCATCATGCCTGATGTCCTCTACAAAAGGTTCTGGTCCCTAGACGAACTAAGCCCGCCAGCTCCAAACCTTTCCATGTATGCCTCTAATGGCCTTCCCCTTAACCTAGTCGGGGTTAAGGATGTGGCAGTAAAGGTGGGAAGAGTGGAACTGAAGGACCAGGGACTAAATGTAGTAGAGACTAATCCTGATGATACAGACTTGTATATGGTACTTGGCACAAATATTGTTAGTAACTGTTTGGGAGAAGTGTTGTTCTTGCTTCAACAGATGGCTGACACCGCCAGCCCAGGGCAGAGGAGGGTGCTCCAGAAAGAGATCTGAGCCCTTATGTACCAGCAATAGGTAAAGCTATCAGGTGGTGAAATTGGTAATGTACGGGTGACAGACCCAATACCCATTATAATTCCCCCGATGAGTGAGATGCTGATTTGGTGTAGAGCAGCAATAGGTCTCAAAGGACGGAGATACCAGGCGGTAGTAGAGCCCCTTAGCTCGGAGCATAGACCTACACTCTTGACTGCCAGAGGGGTAGTGGATGTACGCAATGGGAGGGTGCCCCTATGCCTCCTAAACTATGGGGAGGAAGAGATTAGATTACCACGCTACACCACTGTTGCTAAACTGTACACAGCAGATAACAACTCCATACACACGGCGGAGTCCTTAACCTCACCAGATGAAGTGGAGGATAATGACCCAGGAACCCAGGTGGAGGATTGGTGTCAACAGCTCCATGTGGGGACAGACACCACTCCTGCCCATCAGAAACAGGGAGTACACCGGGTGGTTAAGGAATACGAGCAGGTATTCAGTAAACACCCACTTGACTTTGGAAGGATTAAGGGAGTACAACACCATATACCCACAGGTGACCATCCACCCATCAAAGAACATTACAGGCGCATACCACCAGCACACTACCACAAAGCGAAGGAGATGTTGCACGACATGAAGAAGGCAGGGGTAGTGAGGGATAGTTGTAGTCCCTGGGCAGCTCCTCTAGTGCTAGTCAGGAAAAAGGACGGAAGTATGAGAATGTGTTTAGATTACAGACAAGTGAATCGCATTACACATAAAGATGCATACCCTTTAACACGTATAGAGGAATCCCTGACTGCCTTAAAGTCTGCAAACTACTTCTCCACCCTTGACCTCACTAGTAGGTACTGGCAAGTAGCTGTTGCTGAGGAGGATCGGGAGAAGACGGCCTTCACCACCCCGATGGGACTCTGCGAATTCAACAGTATGCCGTTTGGACTCTGCAACGCCCCTGGAACATTCCAGAGATTGGTGGAGTGCTGCCTGGGACACCGCAACTTCGAGACAGTACTTCTATACCTGGATGACGTGATAGTGTACTCCAAAATGTACGAGGACCACTTGACGCACCTGGCAGAGGTATTTGAATCACTGTCCCGGTAAGGGATGAAGCTGAAGCCCTCCAAGTGCCACCTGCTCAAGCGAAAGGTACAGTACCTGGGGCACATCGTCAGTCCAGAAGGAGTAGCACCTGACCCAGAGAAGGTCACTGCCGTCCAGAAATGGCCAGAGCCGAAGAGCCTCAAGGAGGTGCATCAGTTACTGGGACTAGTCGGGTATTACCGGAGGTTTGTGAAGGACTACACCAAGAAGGCGGCGCCTTTGCAAGATCTCCTGGTAGGACAGTCCGGGAGAGGCAGAAACCCCCCGTTCCAGTGGGGTAAGGAGCAAGCTGAATCCTTTAAGGTGATGAAGGAGATCCTGACCGGCGAAGAGATCCTAGCCTACCCTGACTACAGCCAACCGTTCCTGCTGTACACTGATGCCAGCAACGAGGGATTAGGAGCTGTGCTAAGTCAGAAGCAGAATGGCCGAGAGAAGGTGATCGCCTATGCAAGCAGGAAGCTCTGCCCGACCGAGAGGAACCCAGAGAACTATAACAGCTTCAAGTTGGAGTTCCTGGCCCTGGTCTGGGCCATCACCGAGCGGTTCAAGCACTACCTAACCTCCAGTAAGTTCACTGCCTACACGGATAACAACCCCTTGACTCATCTGGAAACAGCCAAGTTAGGAGCCAAGGAACAACGATGGATGGCTCGGCTGTCAAACTACCAATTCACTATTAAGTACCGGGAGGGTCGCAAGATTGCCAATGCCAATGCCCTGTCCAGGAGGCCTCACCAGTCGGACACTGAAGAAGAAGTGAATGACCTGGAGGAGGTAGAACTACCTGCCTTTCATCGGAAAGGGATGGTCCACGAGCAACGAGCCTCCAGGAGGCATCGCGGTAAGACGTTGAACCCTTTGCCTCACCACAGCTGGAAGAAGACCCGGGACAGTGACCCGGTTGTCAGCCGTATCAAGGAACTGATAACCCAGGAAGGTTCCTCCCTTGAGAAGGACGCATCTCTATAAGCCAAGCAGCTGTGGAATGAGAAAAGCCGGCTGTTCATCTATAGGGAGAAGCTGTGCCGAAGGTACGTCAACCCGATGACCCATGAGATGGTGTGGCAGATCGTCGTGCCCAGGACGGACATCCAGATGGTGTTGGAGGCCTACCACGATCAAGCGGAGAACTTTGGCTGGAAGAAGCCAGAAACCCTGCTGAAGTGTCGGTTTTACTGGGTAGGAATGCGCAGTTCCATTGAGAGGTGGTGCCGGGATTGTGGACCCTGTAGTCTCAGGAGAAAAGACTACAGCAGCCAGAAGGCACCCCTGCAACCCATCAAGACAACTCGACCCTTAGAGATCGTGGCCCTGGATCATGTCAAGCTGTCACCCAGCAGGTCAGGATATTCCTATGCCCTAACCATGGTGGATCACTACTCCCGGTTCCTGGTGGTCGCCCCCGTCAAGGATCTGACGGCTGAAGCTGCGGCGAAGACGTTTCAGGCGTACTTCTGCAGGCCCCATGGATACCCGGAGCAGGTGCTGACAGATCAAGGCTCAGCCTTTGAGGCCGAATTGTTTAAGGAGTTCTGCCACCTGTACGGGTGTAAAAAGATCCGGACTACACCGTACCACCCCCAAACCAATGGTCTCTGCGAAAAGATGAATAACATCATCATCGACCTGCTGAAGACCTTACCATTAGAGGAGAGAAATCAGTGGCCAGACCTACTACCTGACCTGGTATATCTGTGCAACCACATGCCTGTGAGTTCCACCAATTGTACTCCAGCATATCTCATGCAAGCAAGACCCGGGAAGTTGCCCATGGACCTGGAGCTTGGTGTAGTAGAACCAGAAGCAGATATGTCCACTGAGGACTGGGACACGACCAGACAGGAGCAGTACAGAAGAGTGCAGGCCTGTGTCGAAGACAGTCTCACTCGGGTGAGGGACAAGCACGAAGCCCACTACAATAAAAGTGTGCCCGCAGAACCCTTCACACCAGGAGAAGTGGTTGTTGAAAAGAAAAAGGAGAAACCACAAACTTGATGACCAGTGGGAGAGAGAACCCTACACTGTGTTAAACTCAATGTTTGATAACAGGAAGACCTGTTTAATTACCAAGGACGGAGGAAGAACAACTGCAACGGTATCCAGGGACCATCTGAAGTTGTGTCCAGGTCTGCTACAACCCCAGGAAGAAGTGCCTCTCACCGTACCGGAGGCACCTAAAGAAGCAGTAATACATACTGAATTAGGAGATTTCCCGTCAGATTGGCCCCAACTAGGAGGAGCAGTAATAATACCTGTGATCCCCTTCTATTATCAGCAAGAAGACCCTCCACAGCAAGAAGAACCTGTACATGCCCCAGAAGAGCCTGCTCAAGAAGAATCCCCGGAAGAAGGATCCCCAGTTGGAGCAGAGCAAGATGGCCCAGCCAATGGTACACTTGCCAGTCCCGCAGAGAGGTCAAGGCAGTCTTGTAGCCCCTCCACACCTAATACTGACAGAATGGGAGGTAGTGCAAATACCAGTACCACACGCATTCCAGTACCACGCAGGTCCACATGTAGCACCAAAGGTCAGTCCCCTGTCAGATATAGAGAGTGAAAGAGAAACTCTGACAGTATAAATAGTTGCCCCTGGGGTATGTTATTTTTCATGTATATCTTAATGTGTGTTTTTGCCTTGCAAATGGACAATTTAAGTGAAAAGGAGACTTAACTTTGCATCTAGTTACCCGTCAGGGTACATAAAAAGACTCTGTGGCTGAGGACTGTGAGCATCCCAAAAACTGTGTTCTGTAAATAGTTGCACTCCCTGGAGTGCCTTGTAAAAGACCACTGAACAAAAACCCGTTTGGCGTGGCAGAAGACATAGTCCATCACCTGGATCACCTATGTCCTGCAGCCTCGCCCAGGGCCTACGTTGAGGGTTTGTGGATGGGTCCCACATGCTGCTCATCTTCACCAGAGAGATGGACACCAGTTATTGGAGATGTATTAATGCTGTTATTATTGATAAAATTATTGTTGTTATTGTTTAACCTGTTTTTGCAAAAATGCTTCAGTCCGGGAGTACTGAGTTTCACTTGGGGGGAATGTGGCACCCTGCTGCGCATGGTGCCACAGAACCCAGAAGGGTGCACGGATGGATTTCTCCACAAGAGGCCCTCACTACATTCACACACCTCCACCTTCCACCTCATACCAGCAGCGGGAGCCCTGATAGGGATATATAAAGGGAAGGTGGAGCCAGGCAGCTCAGTCTTCAGTCCAAGTCAGATTAGTGTTGCAGTGTGCTCAGAGAGTGAGCAGCACGCAGGCTGCGGTGTGAGGCAAGCTAGGCCTCCAGCAGCCCTGAAGCCTAGTGAGGGCCCCGAGCGTGGCCGATGGCGAGGAGAAAAGGAGAGTGGAGCTAAGGGGGCAGAGGAGCATAATAGGCTCACCCCGTTATATTTACCAGACACCGGGTCCGCGCCTACAGGTATCCATCACACCCAGTAGGAACAACCAGAATCCCAGGAGGACTACAAGTCCCTGGCAAAACCTGAAGCTAGACTCACAGGACCAGGAACCACGAAGGCCCCGACGTCCAGGGAAAGTGGTTACCAACCGGAGGTCCTACCTCAGAGAGACAGGTTAAGTAAAAGCAGGACACATAAGCTAGGCCCAGTTGCAGGCTGGCCAGGAGCTTGCACAGAGACAGACACGGATCAGGAGGCCTTATACCCGCTCACTAGGGAGAAGTCCAAAAGTGCGCCCTTCACCTGGAGCCCCCAGTCTCTGTCCGTTACTACTGCTGCGCCATCGTTCTCTCCCTGCACCACAACGCCCAGCATGACCTGCATCATTCTATACTGCCCTGGGGCCTGCTCCGCCTGTGGGGAGCCGTACCATCCTTAGCTGCCCTGACACCGGCCTCAGAGGACTGACGCAGTGCTGGTGACCTTCACCAGACACCACAGGTGGCGTCACAAACTATCTTTTTACTAATAGTTGATACCCCTTTTTGTGCACTGACCGCCCTGGGCCAGCCACCGTGATAACCCCGGCGAACAGCCACAGGCCCCCCTGGGGGCGAGTCATATGCAGTGAGTCGAACAGCTGCCAAAATTTAAGAAAAACCCTACTAACAATTGAAAGACACATAGAGCTGGGCCACAGTAATGACATGTTCATATTAGAAAGGAGAGGGTCTGCTATACAGTTATTGGGTATTCAGTGAGTCCAATGGCTGCCAAATTTAGGAAAAACTGTACTAACAATTTAAAGACACAAAGAGCTGGGCCTCAGTAACGACATGTTACGATTACAAAGGAGCGGATCTGCTATACAGTTATAGGGTATGCAGTGAGTCCAACGGCTGCCAAAATTTAGGAAAACCCTACTAGCAATTTAAGGACACATAGAGCTGGGCCACAGTAACGACATGTTTCCATTAGAAAGGAGATGGTCCTTTATACAGTAATAGGGTATGCAGTGAGTCCAGCAGCTGCCAAAATTTATGAAAAGCCCTACTAACAATTTAAAGACACATAGAGCTGGGCCACAGTAACGACAGATTCCCATTACAAAGTAGAGGGTCTGCTTTACAATTTTAGGGTATGCAATGAGTCTAACGGCTCACCAATTTTAGGAAAAAAAACCACTAAGAATTTAAAGACACATAGAGCAGGGCCACAGTAACAAGTACGACATGTTCCCAATAGAAAGGAGAGGGTCTGCTATACAGTTATAGGGTATGCAGTGAGTCCAACGGCTCACCAATTTTAGGAAAAACCCCAGTAAGAATTTAAAGACACATAGAGTAGGGCCACAGTAACAAGTACGACATGCTCCCATTAGAAAGGAGAGGGTCTGCTATACAGTTATAGGGTATGCAGTGAGTCCAACAGCTGACCAAATTTAGTAAAAACACCACTAAGAATTTAAAGACACATAGAGCAGGGCCACCTTAACAATAAATTCCGATTAGAAAGCAGAGGGTCTCCCATAGTGTTGGCCTATGCAGTGAATGCAAGGGCTGCCAAAAATTGGGAGGCACTCTAGTGCCCCGTGGAAGAGACTTAGAGGGCCTCATAAAAAATGTTCCCATTACAAAGAAGCGGGTCTCCCATTCTTGTAATGCCCATGCACTAAGTGTATGGGCTGACAAACATTTACCCCTGGGGGGTATACATGAACATGCTGTATAATAGCATTTTTTTACTGGCATCATAAACACCCTTTAAAAAAATTATGTGGGTGTTGCATCATGGACCACGGTCACCCTGGTGATATGGTGGTGGAGGATGAGGATGAGGAGAAGGAGGAGGACAAGAGCAAATAGCCAAAATCAGGAAGCGTATACTCATGTGTGGTGTGAAGAGGTGCATGGGAATACACCTCCCAAAAAAAGACACTGGATTTGAGTTTATGTTACACTGCTATCATTCGGTGGTGTTGAAAAGTCTGGCCCAATCCAGCCCTTGATCATTTTTATAAGAGTCAGCCTGTGAGCATTTTCAGTTGACAGGCGGATGCGCTTATCAGTTATAATTCCACTAGTGGCACTAAAAACCCGCCCTGATAAAACGCTAACAGCAAGGCAGCCCAGGACCTCCAAGGCGTAGAGAGCAAGTTCATTCCACGTATCCAGCTTGGATACCCAATAATTAAAAGCACAGAGGAATCATGGAGGACGTTGGTACGGTCGGCAAGGTACTCTCTCAGCATCTTCCCAAACTTTGCACTCCTTATGAGAGTACCCTGCACCTCAGGGCCTGTGCGATGGGAGGGTCTGAGAAAACTGTCCCGGAATTTTGACAGTGTTCCCCTACCTCTGCTGAATTGCATTTGTGTCTCTCTCGCCTGTACTCCTTGATTGTCCAACGAACTGTGACCTCTGCCGCCAGCGTTTTCAGCTGGAAATTTTTTTAATAGTTCCGCAACAAGCGCCTTCTGGTACTGCCCCATTTTTGTAGACCTGTCCGCCTCAGGAATAAGAGATATAAAGTTCTCCTTGTAGCATGGGCCTAGAAGTGTCACCAACCAGTAATAACTGCCATCCAAAATTTTGAGAACGTGAGAGTCATGGGAAAGGCAGACTGACATAAACTCAGGCATGCATGCCAGACTGCTAACAGGCAAGACTTCCGTGTCCTCACCAAGAGGATGACTGACCATGCTCTCCTGCTCCTCCTCTCTGTCCTCTTGCCATCCACGCTGGACAGACAGTATGACAGTTGTGCAGGTAGTACCATCTATAGCACATGAAACTAGTTCCTGTTCTTCCTCCTCCTCCTCTTCCTCATTGTCACCCAATCAATGTTGGGATGAGATGAGGCTGGGCTGTGTGTAATCACCATTGCTCCATCTCATCGTGCTCTGCCTGCAATGCGTCCTCTTTCATTGTGAGCAGAGAGTGTTTCAGAAGACAGAGAAGCGTGATGGTGACGCTAATTATGGCGTCATTGCAACTCACCATCTTGGTGGAGTCCTCAAAGTTTTGGAGGTTGGTACATATGTCTGACATCCATGTCCACTCCTGAGGTCTTATGTGTGGAGTCTGAACTGAACAGCGACGGCCTTGTTGATGCTGGTACTCAACAACTGCCCTCTTCTGCTCACAAATCCTTCCCAACATCTGCAGTGTTCCAACGCGTAGGGACATCACATACCAGTCTGTGAGCCAGTAGCTGCAAACGCTGCTGAAACACGGCAAGGGCGGCGGAAGCTGTAGGTGACTCTCTAAAATGTGCACACAGGCGGCGTACTTTAACAAGCATATCCGGCAGATCCGGGTAGGATTTGAGAAACCGCTGAACCACGAGGTTAAGCACATGGGCCAGGCATGGTACGTGTGTGAGCTCGCCTCGCCTCAGAGCCGCCACCAGGTTCCGGCCATTGTCACACACGACCATGCCTGGCTGTAGGTTCAGCGGTGTGAGCCACAGATCTGCCTGCTCTTTCAGAGCTGTCCACAACTTTTCAGCATTGTGTAGTTTGTCACTAGAGATGAGCGTTGTTCGACTCGAACTGTTCGCCAATCTCAAATTCGAGCTGTTTTGGGCGGTGTTCGAGCCGTTCGGCGAACACGAACGATTTGAGAAAAATTCAGCTGTTCGAGGTTATGTTCGATAACTGTTCGTGCACCAAAATCATAACTGAATTTTTTCTCAGTAATGATGAAAATTAATGTTAATACGCAGTTTGAGTGTACAGCGGGGTGGGGGGAGGGGCAGGGGATGGATCTCTGCAGGAATAATGAAGATCTCCATTTTTTTTTCTCTTTCCCGCATTTACAGTGGGGAGGTGCAATCTGTCAGCCTATCAGCAGCTCACACACGGAGCGAAGTGATTTTTTTCACACAAGAAAGGGCATGTGTCATTGGCAGTGTATGTCACATGTCCTTGCCCTATAAGACCAAGCCATTTTCCCCGTCGCCACCATTTTCTCACTGCTGCAGCTGCGTGTTAGACGGCACCGCTGTTGCTGTGTGCGCTATACCTTGCTAATTTCAAGCAAATTTTCGCACAAATCTACAGATAGCTTGGGAGTAGGGAATAGTTGTGATTGCAGTCCTTTTAAGGACTAGGTTACAGCATTTCCTACGACTTTTATCAGGCAGGTCTGTGCTCTTAAATAGATAGATTGTGGGAGTAAAGACTAATTGTAATTGCAGTCCTTTTCAGGACTAGGTTACATCAGTTCCTATCAGATTTTGCCAGGCAGGTCTGTGCCAGTGCTGTGCAAGTTTTTTTCACAGCATTTGGCTGAATCTAGCAAAGCTAATCCTTTTTGGCCTATTGCAGAGTGTGTTAGTCAGTGGAGTAGCCTATCTGTGTTGCAAGATATACCACCTGTGTATAGAATACCAATTTTTTTACTGCACCCAGTGAAGTAAAATCTTTTGGGCATAGCATCATTCTATTAGTCCATCTATACTGACCTCCATCAGGTTGCAAATTGAATATATTTTTTTTCTGCATCTAGCTCTGAAAAAATATTTGGGCTTCTAGCAGTGTGTGAGACTTGTTCTATTAGTCCATCTATACTGACCTCCATCAGCTTGCAAACTGAATATAATTTTTTTCTGCATCTAGCTCTGAAAAAATATTTGGCCTTCTAGCAGTGTGTGGGACTTGTTCTATTAGTCCATCTATACTGACCTCCATCACGCTGCAAATTCAAAATAATTTTTTGTCTGCATCTAGCTCTGAAAAAATATTTGGCCTTCTAGCAGTGTGTGGGACTTTCTCTATTAGTCCATCTATACTGACCTCCATCAGGTTGCAAATTAAAAATAATTTTTATCTGCATCTACCTCTGAAAAAATATTTGGGCTTCTAGCTGTGTGTGGGACTTGTTCTATTAGTCCATCTATACTGACCTCCATCAGGTTGCAAACTGAATATAATTTTTTTCTGCATCTAGCTCTGAAAAAATATTTGGCCTTCTAGCAGTGTGTGGGACTTTCTCTATTAGTCCATCTATACTGACCTCCATCAGGTTACAAATTAAAAATAATTTTTATCTGCATCTAGCTCTGAAAAAATATTTGGCCTTCTAGCAGTGTGTGGGACTTTCTCTATTAGTCCATCTATACTGACCTCCATCAGGTTGCAAATTAAAAATAATTTATATCTGCATCTAGCTCTGAAAAAATATTTGGCCTTCTAACAGTGTGTGGGACTTTCTCTATTAGTCCATCTAAATTGACCTCCATCAGGTTGCAAATTAAAAATAATTTTTTGTCTGCATCTAGCTCTGAAAAAATATTTGGCCTTCTAGCAGTGTGTGGGATTTTCTCTATTAGTCCATCTATACTGACCTCCATCAGGTTGCAAACTGAATATATTTTTTTTCTGCATCTACCTCTGAAAAAATATTGGGCTTCTAGCTGTGTGTGGGACTTGTTCTATTAATCTATCTATACAGACCTCCATGAGGTTGCAAACTGAATATAATTTTTTTCTGCATCTACCTCTGAAAAAATATTTGGCCTTCTAGCAGTGTGTGGGACTTTTTCTATTAGTCCATCTATACTGACCTCCATCACGCTGCAAATTCAAAATAATTTTTGTCTCCATCTAGCTCTGAAAAAATATTTGGCCTTCTAGCAGTGTGTGGGACTTTCTCTATTAGTCCATCTATACTGACCTCCATCAGGTTGCAAATTAAAAATAATTTTTATCTGCATCTACCTCTGATAAAATATTTGGGCTTCTAGCTGTGTGTGGGACTTGTTCTATTAGTCCATCTATACTGACCTCCATCAGGTTGCAAACTGAATATAATTATTTTCTGCATCTAGCTCTGAAAAAATATTTGGCCTTCTAGCAGTTTGTGGGACTTTCTCTATTAGTCCATCTATACTGACCTCCATCAGGTTGCAAATTAAAAATAATTTTTATCTGCATCTAGCTCTGAAAAAATATTTGGCCTTCTAGCAGTGTGTGGGACTTTCTCTATTAGTCCATCTATACTGACCTCCATCAGGTTGCAAATTAAAAATAATTTATATCTGCATCTAGCTCTGAAAAAATATTTGGCCTTCTAGCAGTGTGTGGGACTTTCTCTATTAGTCCATCTATACTGACCTCCATCAGGTTGCAAATTAAAAATAATTTTTTGTCTGCATCTAGCTCTGAAAAAATATTTGGCCTTCTAGCAGTGTGTGGGACTTTCTCTATTAGTCCATCTATACTGACCTCCATCAGGTTGCAAACTGAATATATTTTTTTTCTGCATCTACCTCTGAAAAAATAGTGGGCTTCTAGCTGTGTGTGGGACTTGTTCTATTAATCCATCTATACAGACCTCCATCAGGTTGCAAACTGAATATAATTTTTTTCTGCATCTACCTCTGAAAAAATATTTGGGCTTCTAACTGTGTGTGGGACTTGTTCTATTAGTCCATCTATACTGACCTCCATCAGGTTGCAAACTGAATATAATTTTTTTCTGCATCTAGCTCTGAAAAAATATTTGGCCTTCTAGCAGTGTGTGGGACTTTCTCTATTAGTCCATCTATACTGACCTCCATCAGGTTGCAAATTAAAAATAATTTATATCTGCATCTAGCTCTGAAAAAATATTTGGCCTTCTAGCAGTGTGTGGGACTTTCTCTATTAGTCCATCTATACTGACCTCCATCAGGTTGCAAATTAAAAATAATTTTTTGTCTACATCTAGCTCTGAAAAAATATTTGGCCTTCTAGCAGTGTGTGGGACTTTCTCTATTAGTCCATCTATACTGACCTCCATCAGGTTGCAAACTGAATATATATTTTTTCTGCATCTACCTCTGAAAAAATATTGGGCTTCTAGCTGTGTGTGGGACTTGTTCTATTAATCCATCTATACAGACCTCCATCAGGTTGCAAACTGAATATAATTTTTTTCTGCATCTACCTCTGAAAAAATATTAGGGCTTCTAGCTGTGTGTGGGACTTGTTCTATTAATCCATCTATACAGACCTCCATCAGGTTGCAAACTGAATATAATTTTTTTCTGCATCTACCTCTGAAAAAATATTTTTGCTTCTAGCTGTGTGTGGGACTTGATCTATTAGTCCATCTATACTGACCTCCATCAGGTTGCAAACTGAATATAATTTTTTTCTGCATCTACCTCTGAAAAAATATTTGGCCTTCTAGCAGTGTGTGGGATTTTCTCTATTAGTCCATCTATACTGACCTCCATCAGGTTGCAAATTAAAAATAATTTTTATCTGCATCTAGCTCTGAAAAAATATTTGGCCTTCTAGCAGTGTGTGGGACTTTCTCTATTAGTCCATCTATACTGACCTCCATCAGGTTGCAAATTAAAAATAATTTTTTGTCTGCATCTAGCTCTGAAAAAATATTTGGCCTTCTAGCAGTGTGTGGGACTTTCTCTATTAGTCCATCTATACTGACCTCCATCAGGTTGCAAACTGAATATATTTTTTTTCTGCATCTACCTCTGAAAAAATATTTGGGCTTCTAGTTGTGTGTAGGACTTGTTCTATTAGTCCATCTACACTGACCTCCATCAGGTTGCAAACTGAATACAATTTTTTTCTGCATCTACGTCTGAAAAAATATTTGGGCTTCTAGATGTGTGTGGGACTTGTTCTATTAGTCCATCTATACTGACCTCCATCAGGTTGCAAATTGAATATAATTTTTTTCTGCATCTAACCCAGCCTATAGTTTTGGCCTAATACCACAGTTTGGCCACTCAGCTCTGCTCGGTTCCCATCCATTGTTTTTTTGTGCAAACAACTCCAGAGTTGTGAATTAGTTAACCACCAAAATGAGTGGAAAAAGGCCTGCTGCTGGTGGAAAGGGGAATAGGCGTGTTGGGAAGGGGAAAAAAGGTTGTGTCCGTGGGGTAGGTGTTAAAGTAACAGTAACATCTGCAGAAGAAAGACCATCTTCCAGCCAAACTAAAATGTCTACTTCTTTTAGCGGACAATGTGATAAGATCCCTTTCTTACGGCCACGCCAATCGCTACAAATTCCAGATGAGGCACAAAAACAGCAGGTGCTTCAACGGATATCAAGTGCTCCTTTAAGTGGGCTCTCCTCCACATCAACTTCAACATCACAAATACTCCAGTCCTCAAAGGTGTCACCCCAATCGCACTTGCTTCCTCACAGCTCCCAAATCTCCAGCTGCCCGTCTGAGTATGAGGTAGAACAGATGGTTGAGTCTGCAGAGCTGTTTACTCATACTATAGCCTGGGCATCAGAGGTCGACTGCAGCGCTTCTGTGAATCCAGACGAGGAAATGATCTGCACTGATGCCCCAGAATCTTTATGAGTCGGATCCAGGACCAGACGCAGAAGGTTCTGACCATAATGTAGACCCTCGTTCCCAAACTGTAACTCCTGTTGGTGGAGACAAAGAGGAAGACGATGATGAGACTCAAATACCTGATTGGAGCGACAACTTTAGTTTTTTGTCAGGGCAGGAACAGGTTGACTCTGAGGACGACGGGTGTGATAACGCACAGGGTGATGATGATGAGGTTGGAGATCCCACTTACTGTCAACCCACAGTCAGCCAAGAGATGAGGTCAGCAGAGGAGGTGGAGGAAGATGCTAGTGACGACGAGGTCAGGTTGCGCCTTCCTGGACAGAGACGTAGTACTGGAAGCACGTCAACAACTGCATCCTCAAACACAACTCTGCCTCTCACCACAAGTCGTGGTGGCTCTTCAGGTCGCATGGGTGCTAAGCCTTGCATAGCCTGGGCATTTTTTCAGATCGATAAAGATGACCCAACTCGTGTTATCTGTAACATTTGTCAGCAAAAGCTAAGTAGAGGCCAAAAAATACATAGTTTGAGTACTTCATGCATGAACCGGCACATGGACATGAAGCATAAGTTGCAGTGGGAAGCTCAGTGTGCTACAATGCGGCCTAGCCGGCCGGGCCAACCACCGTCTGCCATATCTTGTGCATCCGCGGCCTCTTCATCCTCTGTGACTGGGGGGACAGCAGTCACACCTGTTTTGGGGCGCAGACCTGCCACCTCTTTCCTGCAACAGCCAGCGTGATTGGCAGGTCATCATTTTCCTTGGAGGTGGTAACACCAGCTGGTCTTGAGCGCTGTCCGACATCGATAGCACCACCTTTGGATCAAGGCAACCTAACATGTCCGCCTGCATCTTCCTCACAGACCGGCAGTTTGCCGGGGACACCCTTATCAACCCCGTCTAAGCACAATAGCCAGCCCTCGGTCCCTCAGATGTGGACAAGTAAAAGACCATTTCCTCCTAGCCATGAGAAAGCTAAGAGGTTGAATTTCACCATCTGCAAGCTCTTGGCTACAGAAATGCTGCCTTTCCGCCTGGTGGACACAGAGGATTTTCGAGACCTTATGTCCGTCGCAGTGCCCCAGTACCAGATGCCCAGTCGGCACTACTTCTCAAAGAAAGGTGTGCCTGCGCTCCACCAGCATGTCGCACACAACATCACCGCTTCTTTGAGAAACTCTGTGTGTGACAGGGTGCATTTCACCACAGACACTTGGACGAGTAGGCATGGACAGGGGCGTTACATGTCGCTGACTGGGCACTGGGTAACTATGGTGACAGCAGGACAAGGGGCTGCTGTCCAAGTCTTGCCGTCCCCACGAGTTGTGCGTCAATCCTCTTTATGTCAAAGTTCCTCCACTGCTTCTGCCTCCTCAACCTCCTCTCGGTCTTCCACCTGCACCCAAAGCCTGTCTGGTCATGCCACAAGCTTTCTAACTGCGCAGAAGGGATCCTGCACACCTCCTTACTATGCTGGCAGTAGGGCTCAACGTCATCAGGCGGTTTTTACTTTGAAATGTCTGGGAAATGTGAGTCACACAGCTGAGGAGTTGTGGTCAGCTCTGGAGAACCAATTTCATGAATGGTTGTCTCCACTGGTCCTGAAACCAGGGAAGGCCGTGTGCGACAATGCTGCAAACCTGGGTGCGGCCCTTCGCCGGGGCAATGTCACACACGTGCCTTGTATGGCTCACGTGTTGAACCTGGTTGTCCAGCAATTTTTAACCCACTATCCCAGACTAGATGGCCTTCTGCAGAGGGCACGGTCGCTGTGTGCTCACTTCCGCCGTTCGCATCCCGCAGCTCAGCGACTTACATCTCTACAGAAGTCGTTGGGCCTGCCACTTCACCGGATAAAATGCGATGTGCCTACCCGGTGGAATTCAACTCTGCACATGTTGCAGCGACTGTGGCAGCACCGACAAGCACTGGTGCAATACGTTCTGACATATAGCCTGGGCCAACAAGATCCAGAGGTGGGGCAAATCACGCTGGAGGAGTGGTCTCAGATCAGGGACCTATGCACCCTTCTGCACAGTTTTGAAATGGCGACGTAGATGTTTAGTGCTGACGATGCCATTATCAGCATGACTATTCCGGTGATTTACATGCTGGAGCACATGTTAAACAGAATTCGGAGTCAGGTGGTGGCACAAGAGGAGGTGGAGGAAGTAGAGGAGGAGGAGTTGTATGCGGAAGGGCTAACATCTGCAAGGTCCAGACGGTCGGCAGCACCAAGGCGGCAGGCATGTGAGGGTGGGGGAGATGGTTTTACCAGGGCGCATGGTAGCAGCCAAACTAGTGAGGAAGGTGCAGGAGCCCAGGAAGAAGTGGAGGACGAACTGATGGAAGACTCATCAGATGAGGGAGACCTTGATCCCATTTCTGTTGTGCGAGGTTGGGGGGAGAGGACAGAGGAAGGAAGCATGATTGTTACCTCGTCACCAACACAACAGGGACTTGGTGCTCATGGATGCGCAACACACATGAGTGCCTTCTTGCTGCATTACCTGCAACATGACCCTCGAATTGTGAGAATTAGAAATAATCCTGACTACTGGGTTGCCACACTGTTAGATCCCCGGTACAAAAGTAAATTTGCAGAAATTATTCCTGCCATAGAAAGGGATGCACGCATGCAGGAGTATCAGCAGAGACTGTTGCAGAATCTTACATGTGCTTTTCCACAAAACACCAGTGGTGCACGTAGTGAATCTCACAGTTCCAACTTGCCAACCGTGGGACCGTCAAGTGTTCAGCACTCAAACCGTAACAGAACCACAGTATCTGCTGGTAACATCAATTTTGCGGAATCATTTCACCACTTTTTTAGCCCATCCTTTGCAAGGCCACAGGAGACAAGAAGTCTGACACATAGTCAACGCCTAGAGACGATGGTACAGGAGTATCTCCAAGTAAACATTGAAGCCATGACTGTGTCACTGGACCCTTGCTCTTTTTGGGCTTCCAATCTGGATAAATGGCCGGAGCTAGCCACTTACGCCTTGGAGATCTTGTCATGCCCCGCAGCAGGCGTTCTGTCTGAACGTGTGTTCAGCGCTGCTGGTGGTGTGCTGACAGATAAGCGCACGCGGCTCTCCACTGATAATGTAGACAGACTCACGTTCATAAAGATGAACAAATCATGGATCCGAAATGACTTTTCTACCCCTGTGTCATCCTGGGGAGAGTAAAAGCTTGATGATTGGTTAAAATCACCCTACCAACCGTTTTAAGCTTTCAAATTACTAATCATGTTTATCTGTATCTTGGCTGGAAAATAATTTGGGCTTTGTAGCAGTGTGCAGCACTGATTCTATTAGGCCATCTATAATAAGCTCCACCAGATTTAAAATTACTAATCATGTTTATCTGTATCTTGACTGGAAAATAATTTGGGCTTTGTAGCAGTGTGCAGCACTGATCCTATTAGGCCATCTATACTAAGCTCCACCAGATTTAAAATTAATAATAATTTTTAGCTACATCTAGCCCGGAAAATAATTTTGGGGCTCCGAGATGCGCAAGACACATAAGTGCCTTCTTGCTGCACTACCTGCAACATGACCCTCATATTGTCAGAATTCAAAGTAATCATGACTACTGGGTTGCCACACTCTTAGATCCCCCAAACTTTTCGATCAACCTTTTCATTTTAATAAAGACCAAAAAAATGGTCATTTTTGAAATTATAAGCATTAGCAGGTTATTAGAAACTGAAATCAAACAGTTTTCAACTCAAAACTTTATTCTAGGTGATGTTACATTTTCACATAGGACCCCTTGTTCGAAAGGAGCTTCTGAACTCTCTCGTCCATTGAATTTGTCAGGTTTTGGATGGTTTCTGCTTCAATTGTTTTGCATGAGGACAGAATACCCTCCCAGAGCTGTTGCTTAGATGTGAACTGCCTCCCGCCATCATAGGCACTCCTTTTGATGATGCTCCAGAGGTTCTGAATGGGGTAGAGGTCAGGGGAGCATGGGGGTCACACCATAAGTTTGTCCCCTTTTCTGCCCATATCAGCCAGAGATGCAGATGTTTTATGTGCAGCATGAGATGGTGCATTATCATGCAAAAAAATGATCTTGCTGTGAAATACACGGTTCTTCTTCTTGAACCATGGCAGGAAGTGCTGTTTGAGAAAATCCACATACATTATGGAGTTCATCTTTAGCGCCTTCAGGGATCCTAAAGGGGCCGACAATCTCTCTCCCCATGATTCGAGCCCAAAACATTACTCCACCTCCTCCTTGTTGGCGCTGTAGCCGTGTTTGCGTGGGGTGTCCATCAACCAGCCATCCTCCACTCCATCCATCTGGAAGATCGAGTGCTGCACGGCCCTCATCCGTGAACAAAACAGTTTTGAAATCAGTCTTCATGTAATGTTTGGCCCACTGGAGCCGTTTCTGCTTGTGTGAAGTGGATAGAGGAGGTCGACAGGATGGCGTATGCACAGCTGCAAACCTCTGAAGGACCCAGCATCTTGTTGTTCGGGGGACGTTGGAGGCACCAGCAGCTTCAAAAACTTGTCTGCTGCTATGACAAGGCTTTTTTTTGCTGCTGCTCTTTTAACCTGACGTAATTGCCTGTAGGAAAGAGTCCTCAATTTGCCCTTATCAGCACGCACACGTGTGTACTGTGAATCAGCTACATACTTCTTGATTGCCAAGACACTTCATCCTGATCATCGCACAATGTTGATTGTAGTCATGCCTTGACCTAAACACTCCACAATTTGTTGCTTCTCAGCAGCCGACACATCCTTTTTCTTTCCCATTTTGGCAGAAAATGTAGGCTGCTTAATAATGTGAGACAGCCTTCTTAAGTAGTCTTGCCTTTCATTGGACACACCTGCCAAACTAATTAGCACAGGTGTCTGCAATTGTTTACAGTGATATAAAGAGCCCTGACGCACATCACCATCAATGAGTTTAACTGACAAACAAACAAATTCTTCCCTTATCACTCCTAAACACTTTTTGCATAATAATTTGGAACACAGTGTACATGTGCTTTTCCACAAAACACCAGTGGTTCACGTAGTGAATCTTACAGTTCTAACTTGCCAACCGTGGTCTGTATGGAGTTGTTCAATAAAGGGCCCAAAATTAAGATAACATAGATGGGAGAGGTCTCTATGAATAGGAATTCCTAAGTATTTGATACCCTGTGAGGGCCAGGCAAAGGGAAAGTTGGACTGGATGGAATCCTATATGGATTTGGGGAGGGAGACATCGAGGGCCTCAGACTTCGCTGCATTGATTTTAAAATTTGACCATGTAACAAAGTGATCTATTTCAGCCATAACAGCATGGATGGATATATGTGATTGAGTGATATATACTAGGACATCATCAGCAAATAGAGAGCACTTGTACTCGGTGCCTCCCACCTCAATCCACCTAATATTGCGGTTATGGCGAATTGATGAGAGCAGGTGCTCCGTCACTAGGATGTATAAGAGAGGGGACAGAGGACATCCCTGCCTTGTCCCATTGGTGATTGTGAAAGGTGATGAAAATGTTCTGATGCATCCCCTGGGCCTTGGGACACCCGGAGCCGGACCCTTTTTGGTGGATGCTGGTGGTTGTAGTCTTCGTGGCGGCGACCCGGTTCCGTGGCTCAGGGTGGTCAAACCAGTGGCGGAACTATTTATGTGGTTTTGATGTTTAAATGTCCGACTACGCCACCCGTGGATTGCGGTCAGAGTGAACCGCCGCTGCAGGGCAGACCGCTGAGGCTGGTGTTGTGGGTGCAGCAGAGCGTAGCATAACTCCCCACGGGAGGAGTATAGCCTCAGGGCAGTGTATGCGGAGGATGGGGGTGATGGTGCAGGGCAGCAGCAGTAACGACACGGAGTCAGTGATGCAGTCCAGGGCCTTTACTCACAGTTCTTATTATCCAGACCACGTCTGCAGGTAACGGCTGCCCACGTCGTACTGTGCTCACCAGGTGAGGGGCTCAGACAACTCCCAGATAACTTTGGAGCGCTTCACAGGACCCCCTTTGTGAGTCCTTTGTCTGGCCTTTCTTACCAACCCTTCTGTCCGGCTGCCTCGGGCCTCCTCTTGGTAAACTTGGCGCCAGTTTCCCTGACCCTATGTGGTGCCTTCCTAGAGGGTGTAGCGAGGGGCTGCGCCACATAAAATGTCACAGCCTCCGGTTTCTAGCTGAGGGTCGTTTCCTGCCTCCACTAGTTTCAGGGACCAGTCTCCCCCTTTCGCCTGACCCCTCCACGCAGGTGGATTCGGGCGTGCGGTGGCGACTCGCCCGTCCGCACCCCTGGGATCCCTTCATTCCTCGTTCCTGGAGCCTTCTCCGCTCCTCTTCCTTCCTTCTCCCTCTTCCAGGCCTGGGCCTCTGTTACTAGGCCCGCCTCCGGAGCAGAGCTCATGCAGAGCCCCTGCTCCCTGCCACTTCTGCTCAGACTTCTCTGCACTGAACTAAGATGGTGCCCACCTTTTATACTCCCTTCTCAATGCACCCAGGAACTGCTTCCTCCCTGCTCCTGCACTACAGGGTTCCCCTTCCTCAGTGTTCCCTCCCCCCACTCCAGCCAGGGACAGGGACTGTTGTGTCCATCTCAGAGGCATATTGGTCGCCCTGCCCCACGGCAATGTGGTGTAATGCATGCAGGTGTCGGGTCCTGATCCACACTCCATCCTTACCTGAGAGTGAGATATCACACCTCTGGGTGAGGTGCAATACCTCTGTATCAACCGAGCCCTCAGGGTGCTACAGTTCCATTTATCTTCAGCCTAGGTGACGTATTGTGATACAGGGCCATGATTTTGGCTATAAAAGGGTCCCCTAGACCCCTACCCCAAGCTTTTTAAGAGAATCATATATGGCGTGCCAGGAGACTCTATGGAATGCTTTTTCAGCATCCAACAAGAGTATCTAATTACAAATTTTTAACTGCATCTAGCCCAGGAAATACTTTGTGCCTAGTAGCAGTGTCTGCTAGTCAGCGGATTATCCCGGCTGTTAAGCAAGCTACACCACCTGTAGTTTGGACACTTAATTTTTTCAAAGGAAATGCTTCAGGACCACGGGATACTCAGTGAAGAGCATCAGGAGGCACCCCAAGGCATAGGGGCTGGGACTGGCAGTAGGATGCCTTGCGGTGGACAGCCGAGCTCGATCTTTATAAAAGCTTTTTAACTGCAGCAGCTTTAGTGGACGCTACTGGAGCTGGAATTACGCGGCTGCTGGCATGAGACTTGCCCTCCAATAGATCCTTGTAAATGGATTTAAAGTGTATTCATTCAAATTAGAGAGACAATTTAAATTAAAAAGCTTAGAGCTGCCTCCACCACAGGGGGGCTCGCTCGACCCACCAGCGGACAGGCACCAGTATTGGGAGAGGGGGGCTGGCCGTCAGGGTTCACCGCGGCTCTGGCACAAACCCGGCGACACGGAGGTGGCACGGGCAGGAGCGGACTGAACGTGTCGGCTTCTCACTTTTTGGATTTTAGAAGGGCATGACATGCCTATATCTGTGTCTCCCCCTCCTTTTACTCCTCCACCTCTTTTCTTTTCGCATG
The DNA here is from genome assembly GCF_046119375.1 of Phyllobates terribilis. Lineage (NCBI taxonomy): Eukaryota > Metazoa > Chordata > Amphibia > Anura > Dendrobatidae > Phyllobates > Phyllobates terribilis. Next base: position 593,179,586 of record NW_027362765.1, on the reverse strand, counting down.
ACTATATGTACTTGTCACTTTTCCATGTGTTAGTTGTGTCTTCTGAGCAGTTTGTCAGCTTTTGGACACCTTTGAAGGTGTTTTCTATGTGTTTCTATGTGTTTTTGTTTGCCTGCCATTGGTTTTAACGGTGTTCGAAGGTGTTCGACGAACAGTTCGACGAACAGTTCGGCGAACACACGGGTGTTCGACGAACCGAACCGAACTCGAACACTACGGGGGTGGCTCAACACTATTTGTCACCTAAGCATATTAGCTGTTGCCGCTTAGCCGAGGCAGTGCTGCAGTGCTTCCAGCTTGTGACTGATGTGGTCATTTCGGAGATGGAGGCTGAAGAGGAGGAGGAGGATGAGGTGCAGGAGCTGTAGTGGGGGCAACCCTGATTGACCTAGGGCCCACAATCCTTGGCGTCGGGAGGACGTGTTCCATCCCAAGGTCCGACTGGGTCCCCGCTTCCACTATGTTAACCCAGTGTGCCATCAGTGAGATGTACCGACCCTGCCCACAAGCACTTGTCCACGTGTCCGTGGTTAGGTGGACTTTCCTGGTAACTGTGTTGTTGAGGGCACGGCTAATGTTTTTGGGCACGTGCTTGTGTAATGCGGGGACGGCACAACGGGAGAAATATTGGTGGCTGGGGACCAAGTACCGAGAGACGGCTGCCGTCATCAGGTTGTGGAATGCTTCCGTCTCCACGAGCCTAAAAGGCAACATTTCGAGCACAAGCAGTCGTGAAATGTGGGACTTTAGTACTGTGGCCTGTGGGGCGTTGGCTGCGTATTTGCCCCAGCGTTCCAAGGACTGGGGTATGGACAACTGAACGCTGCGCTGGGACAAGGACGTGGACGTGCTTCCTGAAACTGCTACTTGAGAGTGTGCAATGACAGGTGCAGGACAGGAGGCATCTTCGCATGCACCATGGACAGGGAATTGCCTTGCTTGACACTGTTCCTGGACCCTGGGGTTCAGCCCACAAAGTCGGGTGCTTTGCTGCCATGTGCCTGACCATGCTGGTGGTGGTCAGGCTGGTCGTTTTGCCACCTCTCCTGATGCTGGCCTGGCAGGTGGTTCAAATGGCCTTTTTGTGGTTATCGGCAGAGTCTTTAAAAAACAACCAGACTCGGGAAGACCTAACAGTTGTACTGGCAACTTCCTTCGTGTTGGTGTTACGGGGAACGGTTGCCTGCCTTCTTTCTGAGGCCACCACACTGCTTCTTCCTGCCTGTTGGGGTGCTCTGCCTCGCCCTCCCTGTGTGCTGCTCTCCTCGCTCTGCATGTCCTCCTGCCAGGTTGGGTCAGTTACTATATCATCCACCACCTCGTCTTCCACTTCCGCATGCTGGTCCACCTCCTGACTTTCTGACAATTGTGTCTCATCATCGTCCACCTCTTTTGACACTTTCCCACCATCGCCTTCGTGTGACCGTGGCTGCTCAAATATTTGGGCATTGATACATGTGATCTCCTCTTGCCCCGCTTCAAGTGGACCGGGCGAAAGGCCAGAATCTATAAATGGGAAAGTGAACAGCTCTTCGGAGTGTCCAAGTGTGCGATTAGTTGTCTCTGGGCACTCGGCATGGTGGGATGATGGAGGTTCAGGGTGAGGATTATGCGGTCCAGACTCACAGCTACTGAGACTTGACCGTGTGGAAGGCAAGGTGGTGGTGGTGGTGGCTAAGTGACTGGAAGCATTATCTGCTATCCAACCATTAACCTTTTCACACTGCTCTGTGTTCAATAGTGGTGTTCTGCGTTCCCCTATTAATTGGGACAGGAAGGTCGAGCGAGAAGATGTGGGTGTTTGCTGTGGCACAATTTCAGCTTGTCCACGGCCTTGGCCTCTTCATGCCCCATCATCACCATCACGTATAGTTCCCCGTCCCTTGCCACATGTGTTGCCCATTTTAAATGGAGGACAATATCTTCCATGCTCACAACAAATGACTGAATTTGGAGCAAATTAATATGTGATCCGTGTGACGGACAAACCACAGTTTTAAATACCTGGCCTGTAGGTAACTATTTTGAACCACAAACTGGTGTCAATTGCTTCACTGGCACACTGAAACTAATTTTTAATGGAGGCCAGAAATGTCAGTATTTTCTGAAAAGGTATATGTGATCCGTGTGACAGAGAAAAACAGTTTTAAATACCTGGCCTGTAGGTAACTATTTTAAACAGCAATCTGGTGTCAACTGCTTCACTGGCACACTGAAACAAATTTTTAATGGAGGTAAGAAATGGAAGTATTTACAGCGCAATTATATGTGATCCTTGTGACGGACAAACCACAGTTTTAAAAAGCTACATTTTTAGCCCTGTAATATGGAAAGGACCTGGCTGTATTCTGCAGTGGCAACAAGCAACTGGCGCAGCAAATCTGTGTTCTCTGGATTGCTTTTTAAGCAAATAATGAGGATTAAGATCCAAAAAAAATTATTCCTGGCCCCTGAGAACTGGGCCTATTTCTAGAAATATCTAACAGCAGCTGCAGCAGACAAAACTGGAATGCAGCCTCTTGTGCTGTGTGCACTGCAGTCTGCTATATACCCTGCCTGCCTGCCTATATACACTGCCTGCCTGATATCTCTGCCGATGGATTAGTCCTCAGAAGGACTGTTTGATGAGATGGATATGTGTCTTTAATATAGTTTGGTACACCTATACTAAGTAGAAACAAGCAAATCTCTCCCTAGCTCAGGAGCACCTCTCCCTACACTGTCTGATTCTGGAGTGACTGTGACGAGCATGGCGGCGCCAGGTCTGATATAGACCTGATGAAGCTGTGCGGCCAGCCAATCACTGTAATGCCACAACCAACATGGCTTCAGCATTACTGTGAGTGGCAGGCAATCCCTGAATGTTTATTGGCTCTGTAAAGAGCGCCAAACATGCAGGGAGGAGACCCGAGCTCCCGCCGAGCAACCCAGGAAATACTCGGCGTGAGATGCTCAGGCGAGCACCGAGCAGTAGCGAACATGCTCGCTCATCACTAGTTATGATCCAATGATTCATTTTGATAAAAGGTAAGGCTTTCCATGCTTGCAGCAGATAACCTGGTCAACTTGGGTGTGAATAACCTGGTCAATTAGTAAGTTGTGTGGGCGCAATCAATAGAAGTGAATTGAGCAAGGCCAAACACATGTAGTTGGAATTTGGTCAGAAGTATGCAAATTGCATACTTGCTCTCTTTCTGTCAGCACAAGAGAATCCTGAAAGTGTGCAGTGTACACTCTGTGGTAATTAAGAAGTCTACAGTCACTTAGAGTGACTGTAGACTTTCATCACATACCTGGACAACCTCTTTAATTATGAAATTAAGCACTGTAGGATGCTCAATCCTAAACGTGTGTAATATACTCATTGTATGCTTGCTGGTTCCAATAGTCATCACATGACCAATCATATGCGATTGTCATATTTATAGTCAGGTGACAAGTAGATTTTTTTCCTTCTTCTCTCAGTGAAATCTGAGCTGTAGTTTATGAATGAATATTGAGAGAATTAGGAAGATAAGCTCACAGGCACGTGACTTTAAGCAAGCAAATCACATATGAGCAGTCACATGAAGACTACTCAAACCACTTGAGGGGGGGGGGCGCCAAATTTATTTCTTGCCATGGGTCCCGGAAAACCTAGATCTGTCTTTGCCAATGGTGTCTATATTTTCACTTTGTCAGCCTTGTCCTCTGCCTGTGCCATGTCTTGGTCCCCTTCCACATATACCTGCTGCTTATCATACACCTCCTCCTCTTCTTCCTTCACTTCCTTCAGACTATGAAGGCCCCCAACAGAGACAAGGTGCAAGTTATTGTTCTTCCTCCACCACCTCTTGCATTCTATTTTTTCCAGAAAAAATATAAGGGATTTGACCTCATTGATTCAACATTTGTCTCTACTATAAATTTGGTTGGTTCTTCGAAAGGCGTCAGCAAGCGACACACGTTTCTCATTGGCTGGCATTAGTGGATTTCAAAGAAACTAAAGTTCCAAATTGACTACTACATGATTAAGTACGTCACTGCTTTAAGATTCAGCAGATTGTGATGTCCCAAACAAATCAGACCATTCTGATTTTGCAAAGCCAAGAGGACATGCTTCGCCATGTCAGAACAGTTGAAATGAGCTGACAATTTCCTGGCCATACTCACCACCATCTCCAATAGGGTATATTTCTGAAAGGAATTTTGTACTATTAAATTAAGGACAAGGGCTATGCGTAGAGCATGAGTTACTTAGACTGACCTCAAGGTAGCCAGAATGTTCCAGGTATTGTCGGTAAAGACAATTTACAGCTGAAGTTCTTGATTCAGATAAAAAACTTGTCTGCTGTATCGCTTTTGTCTCCTGGGCTCTGAATCTGTAAAATTTATTTCTAGACCTTTACCTTGCATTAGTAAAATATGTTAGGTCATTGTATGGAATCAACAGTGTACTGTACGTTATAGCTGTTGGAGATATGGTCATGTCCGTTGAGTAGGATCTTTTAAAGAAGCAGACAGCTATTCAAAAAAACATTTGCATTCTATGAGGCAATTTATCATTACAGTGGTGGGAGCTTAGTGTGAGGAGCGGGTCCTCGGACGACACAACAAATTTGCTATCATTTTTTACAACAGAAAGTGGCATAAACTTGGCTGGGGTAGATTTGTATTTCTAGCGCCCTCTCTAAATTCGATGCTCCTAACTTATTAAGAGGTGTGCAATACTTAATAAATCAGGTACATCTTATGCTGCCATGCTTGTTAATAAAGGTGACCTATCACATGATTCATGCTGCCTAGAGCACAGGTAGCATAATTCAGAGCCTGGCTGTACAATTGCAGTAAATCATATAAGGTCCGGGCAGTAACCAGAGGCGAGACTAGTCCGCCTGCTCCCACCACTACTGAAGGTGATTGACAGGTCTCTAACTACATACACCATTTGCAGTTTCCTATGTTACAGAATTGCAATGTATCCATAAAACTCAAATGTTATACTGTGGCTCATATGGCATCCAATCTTTATTGCGCATTCATAGACTTGAATGGCTGAGTCTCATCCGAAGAGAGGAAGAAACTTGTGCATGCTGCAATTTTTGTTCACACACAGATTCGGTCAGTGAAAAATAAATCTCTCATCTGCACTGCCCCATTGAATAACATTGGTCCAAGTGGACTCCTTTTTTTAGCAAACAGCACACTTTAACCAAAGATATGGTGACTGAGCCCTAAATGTGTTGGAAATGGAGATAAAGTTCAACCTCCTTACAGTACATGTAGTCTTGGTAGAGCTGAAATTAAGTAATAAGGCTATTTTGACTCAGAATATGTGTGACAATGTTCAAAGGTTTTTTTCACTTACAGTTTCATTTATTGTACTTTATGAAAATTCTGTTTTGTTGTTACTTTGAAGTTAAAAAGTTTGTCCACTACTATAGAGAATGCCCCAATGTATTTAAATGGTGGAAATAAGTTTTTTTGTAAGTACCTTGTGTTGTGATTCTTGCCTGTGAGCAGCGCTATCACTGACCGCTCACCAGGCATCACGTGACCCGGCTGCAGCCAGCTCTGAAATTCGCTGATGTCACGTCAAGTTCTGGCTGCAGCCGAGCGTGACCCAATGATGTGCTCTCCCCTGATTGATGGGCTGTGGACGGGGTTTCACTTCATGTCACAGCTCAGCATCCACCGCGCGCTTTCCCTCTCGTCTGAATTCATTGGGAAAGCGCGCGGTGGATGCTGGGCTGTGACGCACAGTGAAACCCCGTCCACAGCCCATCAATCAGGGGAGAGCGCATCACTGGGTCACGCTCGACTGCAGCCAGAACTTGACGTGACTTCAGCGAATTTCAGAGCTGGCTTCATTGGGGTCACGTGATGCCTGGTTAATGGTCAGCGATAGCTCCACTTACAGGCAACAATCACAACAGAAGGTATTTATAAAAACGTATTTTCACCATTTAAATCATTGGAGCATTTTCTATAGTAGTGGACAACCTATTTGATGTGTGATAGACTTGTTTATATGTAAGGAAGTAAGTGACTTATACAATAAGAATGCACAGTGAGACTTGTGTGAGTGGATGCTGCCATCTAGGGGCCAGAAACAAGAGATAAGAACTAAAAGCAACTTAGGAATCACAAAAATAGATTAGTTACTCAGGACCAAGAGACATGTCAGATATACAGGGGCATGTGATCTGCTATGCCTTAGTGGCCAGGACATGACCTCAGTTATCACCCAGAACTGTATAAAGTCGCATGTCAAGTGTCACCTGAACTGGCATGTAGCCGAATCCCAGAAGAGTGTGACTAGAGACTTTTGACTATCTTTGGAAGAGGACTTGCTCTTCAGAGTACAGAGAAGTCTGATTATCCTGATAAAAGGTATGGAACTTTGCTCTAGTGAGAAGCAGGCGAGGAGGCCTAATTAAAGAGACAGAAATTCGCAGGAGATCTAATTATATGGATGAAACTTTGCTTAGGTGAGCAGCAGGCCAGACCAGGAGCGCCAGATTCTTTAGCGAGCCAATGAGCATGCAGGGATTGCCTGCCATGCACTGTAATGTCGTAGCCATGTTGGTTGTGGCATTACAGTGATTGGCTGGCCGCATAGCATCATCGGGTCTATATACTGTAAGACCTGGCTCATCTTAGTCTAGCCCGGAAACAGGCAGAGTAGGGAGAGCTGCTGCTGAGAGAGGGAGAGATATGCTTGTTTATTATTTTCATTTTGCTTCTTGTAGGTTTTTCTGATTCATGGCCATTGTGAAACATGCATTTATGTGCTGCATGTATACCATTTTAAACCAAGCTCAAATTTTGTGTTTTTTTCTTTGTATATTTTGCATTCTGTGCAAACCTGGGTGCGGCCTCCCTTCCTAGAACTGAACAACACATTTAAAAGCTTCCCTTGGCTGGTGTTCCTAATTTGGGACCGGGACCTCAGTCTGCCCTTATTCACACAGAGGTCAACTTTGACACATGGTAAAGCTTTTAATATTAGACAGAGTAGGTTCTATCTCAAACGGGTTTACCTTGTCGCTGGTGGGATAGCTTTCATACTATTTTTGATAAAAAACAGTGTTACTAAGAACCCTCTTTTATTTAGATGCACTTGCTTTTTATTTATTTACAGCAGGGTTTATTTTCATTTGGCTTCTTGTAGGTTTTTCTGATTCATGGCCATTGTGAAACATGCATTTATGTGCTGCATGTATACCATTTTAAACCAAGCTCAAATTTTGTGTTTTTTTTTATTAATTAGTGTAGGTATTCCACAACATGACAGATAGTGGATAATGCTTCCACTTTGCCACCACCACCACCACCACCACCACCACCACTGTGTCTTCCACAAGTCTCAGTAGCCGTGAGTCTGGACCACATATTCCTCACCCTGATCCTCCTTCCTCCCACCATACTGAGTACCCGGAGACAACTGATTCCACACTTAGACACTCTGAAGACCTGTTCACTTTTCCATTTACAGATTCGGGCAACTCGCCGTGCCAGCTTCAAGCAAGACAAGAGGAGAATGTGTGTAGCTAAACCTAAATATTTGAGCAGCCGCAATCACACAAAGGCGACGGTGGGAAAGTGCAAGAGGTGGATGATGATGATCAGAGAAAATTGCCTGAAAGTCAGGAGAAGGACCAGGGTGCGGAAATGGAAGACGAGGTGGTGGATGATGAAGTCACTGACCCAACTTGGCAGAGGGACATGCAGAGCGAGGACAGCAGCACACAGGGGGAGGGAGACGTAGCACCACAACAGGCAGGAACAAGCAGTGTAGTGGTCGCAGACACAAGGCGGGCAACTGCTCCACGGAACACTAACATGACATAAGTTGCCAGTCTGTTAAGTCTTCTCGAGTCTGGTTATTTTTTAAAGACTCTGCAGATAACTCCAAAAAGGCCATTTGCACCACCTGCCAGGCCAGCATCAGCAGGGGTAGCAAAGCTAAAAGCTTGACCACCACCAGCATGATCAACCACATGAAAGCAAAGCACCCGACTAAGTGGACCGAATGCCAGGATCCAGAAACTGTCTTCAGGTGACATCACTGCTTGTTCCGCTGTTGTGCGTGCACACCAATCCCCTGTCCATAGCGCATGCGAAGATGTCTCCCGGCCTGCACCTGTTGTTGCACACTCAACTAGCACCATCAGCAACCACGTCCACATCCTTGTCCCAGCACAGCGTTTAGTTGTCCCTACCCCAGTCTTTGGAACGCAAGCGCAAATATGCAGCCAACGCCCCACAGGCCACACTACTAATCTCACACATTTCGAGAATGCTTGCACTTGAAATGTTGCCTTTTTGGCTCGTGGAGACGGAAGCTTTCCACAACCTAATGGCGGCTGCTGTCCCTCGGTACTCGGTCCCCAGCCATCACTAGTTCCAAAGACATTAATCCTGCCCTCAACAACGCAGTTACGGGGAAAGTCCACTTAACCACGGACACGTGGACAAGTGCTTGTGGGCAGGAACGGTGCATCTCGCTGAAGGCTCACTGAGTTAATATAGTGGAAACCAGGACCCAGTCGCACTTTGGGATGAAACACGTCCTCCCTACGGCGAGGATTGCGGGTCCTGGGTCAGTCAGGGTTGCCCCCACATTCTTCAACTCCTGCACCTCTTTCTACTCTTTGTTATGATCTGCAATATGAACTAAGGAAAGATAGGGGAAGACTGTCCTTATATAAGACTAAGCTGAATCCCTACGATGTAGCAGGCTGCCTGTTCCTAGCGAACAGACCCGCCTTAGTCCTCGGCTAGTCTGAATGAAGACTTTTGGAATAAAGGGAGGGGTCCCTAAAAGAACTAAGGACTGGGACAAAAAATGGGACACCTCCTAAACAGAGAAGTAGTTGCAGAATACAAAAAGACAAACTGACAAACGGTACTAGAGGTCGCAGAAGGACAAAGCGACCTGACAGATAAAGGCACAGAAGCACCTGGCTAGAGAAACAGTCAAACACTGAAGTTCAGCACAGCCAGGAGGGTGGAGCTGGAATATAAAGGCAGAGAGTCACGTGACTGCAAAACACAAGATGGAAAAAACAAACTGGAGGGTTCTAACAGTAGCCCCTCTTTTATTAGGATCCTCCGGATGCTTCAGGCCCAGGCCTATCCGAAAACCTCTTGTGGAAAGCTTTAACAAGCCTAGGAGCAGAGACATCATCCGTCCTTATCCAGGAGTTGTTTTCAGGACTGAAACCCTTCCAGGAGACGAGATACTGTAATCTCCCTCTATGCCAACTAGAATTCATGATACGAGAAATTTCATATTCGCCGTCTTCCACAACAGGAGGAACTGTGAAAGTGGAGTCCCTATCAGATACATCAGCCTTTTTCAACAAGGAAACATGAAACACAGGATTAATCTTCCAGGAAGTAGGGACATCCAACCTAACAGCAGACGGGTTAACAACCTGAAGCACTTTAAATGGACCCACAAACTTAGGACCCAGTTTTTTAGAGGGAATCCTCAACCACAGGTTCTTTGAGGACAACCAAACCATGTCACCCACAGTAAACAAAACCTCCTTACGTTTCCTGTCTTCTTGGACTTCTTGTTAGCCTCTTGAAGGTTGCAACATACAGTACAGACCAAAAGTTTGGACACACCTTCTCATTTAAAGATTTTTCTGTATTTTCATGACTATGAAAATTGTACATTCACACTGAAGGCATCAAAACTATGAATTAACACATGTGGAATTATATACTTAACAAAAAAGTATGAAACAACTGAAAATATGTCTTATATTCTAGGTTCTTCAAAGTAGCCACCTTTTGCTTTGATGACTGCTTTGCACACTCTTGGCATTCTCTTGATGAGCTTCCAGAGGTAGTCACCGGAAATGGTTTTCACTTCACAGGTGTGCCCTGTCAGGTATAATAAATGAGATTTCTTGCCTTATAAATGGGGTTGGGACCATCAGTTGTGTTGTGCAGAAGTCTGGTGGATACACAGCTGATAGTCCTACTGAATAGACTGTTAGAGTTTGTATTATGGCAAGAAAAAAGCAGCCAAGTAAAGAAAAACGAGTGGCCATCATTACTTTAATAAATGAAGGTCAGTCAGTCTGAAAAATTGGGAAAACTTTAAAAGTGTCCCCAAGTACAGTTGCAAAAACCATCAAGCGCTACAAAGAAACTGGCTCACATGAGGACCGCCCCAGGAAAGGAAGACCAAGAGTCACCTCTGCTTCTGAGGATAAGTTTATCCGAGTCACCAGCCTCAGAAATCGCAGGTTAACAGCAGCTCAGATTAGAGACCAGGTCAATGCCAAATAGAGTTCTAGCAGCAGACACATCTCCAACAACTGTTAAGAGGAGACTTTGTGCAGAAGGCCTTCATGGTAAAATAGCTGCTAGGAAACCACTGCTAAGGACAGGCAACAAGCAGAAGAGACTTGTTTGGGCTGAAGAACACAAGGAATGGACATTAGACCAGTGGAAATCTGTGCTTTGGTCTGATGAGTCCAAATTTGAGATCTTTGGTTCCAACCACCGTGTCTTTGTGCGACGCAGAAAAGGTGAATGGATGAACTCTACATGCCTGGTTCCCACCGTGAAGCATGGAGGAGGAGGTGTGATGGTGTGGGGGTGCTTTGCTGGTGACACTGTTGGGGATTTATTCAAAATTGAAGGCATACTGAACCAGCATGGCTACCACAGCATCTTGCAGCGGCATGCTATTCCATCCGGTTTGCGTTTAGTTGGACCATCATTTATTTTTCAACAGGACAATGACCCCAAGCACACCTCCAGGCTGTGTAAGGGCTATTTGACCAAGAAGGAGAGTGATGGGGTGCTACGCCATATGACCTGGCCTCCACAGTCACCAGACCTGAACCCAATCAAGATGGTTTGGGGTGAGCTGGACCGCAGAGTGAAGGCAAAAGGGCCAACAAGTGCTAAGCATCTGTGGGAACTCCTTCAAGATTGTTGGAAGACCATTTCCGGTGACCACCTCCTTGAAGCTCATCAAGATAATGCCAAGAGTGTGCAAAGCAGTCATCAAAGCAAAAGGTGGCTACTTTGAAGAACCTAGAATATAAGACATATTTTCAGTTGCCTTCAGTGTGAATGTACAATTTTCATAGTCATGAAAATACAGAAAAATCTTTAAATGAGAAGGTGTGTCCAAACTTTTGGTCTGTACTGTACATTAGTCCAAACTCTCTCCAAATCACCGGAAAATTTCTCCTCCTCCGGCACAGCCGACCCCAATTTGGAGAACAAACCAAAAGACGGATATCTCCCAGTACAACAAAAAAAAGGAGAAAACCCATCAGAGCAGGATGTATGATTGTTAAGAGCAAATTCTGCGAGAGGCAGAAACTCAGACCACACCTCTTGATTGTCCGCCACAAAACAACGCAAAAACTGTTCAACATCCTGGTTCTTTCTTTCAGGCTGTCCATTAGACGGATGATAACAGACGAAAATGACAAATGGACTCCCAACCTGCCACAAAAAGCATGCCAAAAGCGAGCCACAAACTGAGATCCTCTATCAGAAACAATATCCAAGGGAATGCCATGGAGCTTGACAATCTCCTTAAGAAACGCCTTAGCGAGTGTCTTGGCGCAGGGCAACTTAATGAATGGAACCAAATGACACATCTTACTAAAACAGTCCACAACCACCCAGATGACAGTAAAACCCTCGGACACAGGAAGATCAGTAATAAAATCCATTGTGAGATGCGTCCAAGGTGCACCAGGAACCTCCAGAGGGCAAAGCAACTCCGCCGCAGGAGTATGTGAAGCCTTTGACCTAGCACACACTGTACAATGATGCACCCACTTGATGACTCCCTTCAGCCATCAAGGCCACCAAAAACTGAGACTGATAAGTTTCTTAGTCTCCGAAATTCCAGGATGACCTGCCTACTGAGACTCATGACACTCCACAAATAAATCTCTCCTAAAGGCACGAACAACCTCCCATGGGGAGTGTTAGATGGAGCATCATCTTGAGCTTTCAGAATCCCATTCTCCAACACGGAGTCCAATGCCGCTATCACAACTCCTTTCTGTAAAATGCTCTCCTCCTCCTCGGCACCGACTGTAGGAGAGAAGCTGCGAGATAAAGCATCGACTTTAACATTCTTAGTACCAGGGATATAGGTAACAGAAAAATGAAACTGAGAAAAAAAAAGTGCCCACCTAGCTTGACGCTTGGCAGCATCCAGATAGATCAAATTCTTATGGTCTGTGAAAACCTGAATAGGAAATCTAGCACCTTCCAAAAAATGACGCCAATGTTCAAACACGAGTTTAATAGCCAGCAACTCCCGATTTTCAGCATCATAATTCAGTTTGGTTTCCGAAAAAATTTTTGAAAAGAAGGCAGAAGGATGTACTCCACCCTTGTTTTCCTGAGACAAAACTGCTCCGACCCCCACCGATGAAGCATCGACCTCGACCAAAAAAGGCTTGGTCTCATCAGGCTGCATAAGGATAGGGGCAGAACTGAACCTCTCTTTGAGATACTCAAACACTTCAATGGCCTCAGTAGTCCACTGGGCCGTATTCGCACCTTTCCTGGTGATATCGGTTAGAGGTTTAACAATTACAGAAAAATTCTTAATGAATTTCCTGTAATAATTGGCAAAACCCAAAAATCTCTGTATAGATTTCAAACCAATAGGCCTAGGCCATTCCTGCACAACCTGTACCTTCACAGGGTCCATCTCAAAGCCCTCGCTGGAGACAATGTAGCCCAAAAAAACTAATTTTCTGCACAGTGAACTCACATTTCTCCAGCTTAGCAAAGAGTGAATTATCACTCAATAACTGCAAAGCTTCATGTACACTCTGCTAATGGGACTCTAGATCTGGTGAATAAATCAAAATGTCATCCAAATACACAACCACATTCTTACCAATCAAAGGGCTCAGGATTTCATTAATAAGGTTCTGAAAAAATGCAGGTGCATAGGTGCATTGGTAAGACCAAAAGGCATCACCAGATTCTCAAAATGACCTACCGGAGTGTTAAAAGCAGTTTTTTATTCATCACCCTCCTTCACTCGTAACAAATTGTATGCCCCCCGGAGATCAATTTTAGAGAACCACTTGGCCCCCACTAACTGGTTAAACAAGTCAGGAATTAACGGCAATGGGTAGGATTTGAGTACAGTAATCTTATTAATTTCACGAAATCCAGACATGGACGTAAACCCCCGTTCTTTTTTTTAACAAAGAAAAATCCAACTGCCACAGGCGACTTATAAAGTCTAATGTGACCAGCAGCCAGGCTAGTCTGTATGTATTCCTCCAAGGCCTTTTTTTCAGGGATAGTCAGATTAAACAAGCGTCTCTTGGGAAGAGTAGCTCCTGGAACAAACTCAATGGCGCAATCATAATCCCTATAAGGAGGTAAAACTTGCGACTCCTCCTCTGAAAAAACCCTCCAAAAATCTTGAATAGGTACAGGTAATCCCCCTTTTTCCACCGCTGCAATGCGGCCATTACAACATTTATCATAGCACTTCGGACTCCAAGACTTAATCACATTAGTAGACCAGTTCAGTAAATGATCGTGCATTTTTAACCAAGGCAATCCTAGAACAACCGGAGAGGGTAAATTATCTAAAACAACCAAGTCCAATATTTCTTGGTGAACTCCATTGATAGTGAGGGGAAATGCAGCAACCTTGTGAGTAATACATTTCAAGGGAGTGTTATCAATTGCAATCACAGAAATAGGTGATGACAAAGGTTTGGATTTCAATTTAAGGTTTTCCAAAAACCCTTTATCAATTACATTAAGTGCTGAACCACAATCCACAAATACCTGAAATTCAATCAAATCTCCCTGCAAAGTAGTACTCCCAGAAAGAAATACTCCTGCAGAGCGTAAACAAGCTATACGGGCGTAACTGACCTTTTTTTTTTCTTTACTTAAACAAAGCTCACAATACTTAATCAAATGGTCAGCTTTACCACAATAAAGACACAATCCCTCGGTGAACCTCCGGTCTCTTTCCTGAGAGCGGAGTGACATCGCCCCAACCTCCATCGGTTCCCTGCCATCTGAGCAGATTTTCTGGGGACTAGGAAGTGATATTACAGGAGTCTTTACCTCATTCAGCCTGAACCTCAGCCTCCTGTCCACACGAACAGCTAATTGCATGGCATCCTGCAAAGTCTCAGGTGCAGGGAATGCATTTAGCAGATCCTTAACCCTTTCACTCAGACCAGCAAAAAATAAGCATTTCAGCGCAAGATCATTCCATTTAACTTCTGAGGCCAATCTTCTGAAGTGTGTGCAATAATTTTCAACATCACCTGACCCCTGATTCAAACGCCTGAGTTCTGCCTCAGCAAATGAGATTCGATCAGGATCGTCATATAATAGTCCCATAGCAGAAAAAAATTCTTCAACAGACCTTAAACATGGATCATTAGGTTGGAGAGTAAAGGCCCACCCCTGTGGTTCATTGCGCAAAAGTGACATAATAAAACCAATGCGCTGTGATTCATTCCCAGTGGACCTTAGTCTCAAACAAAAATATAACAAACAAGCATTTTTAAAGGAAAAAAAATCTTGCTGTTTACCATAAAAACATCAGGCAGTCCTACCTTGGGTTTGACAAAATGCGCTCCAGAACAGCTACTCACGTGTTGCTGAAGCTCAGCCACCTCCAGAGACAATCCCTGCAGGTGTTGAGCTAACTCCTGGACAGAAACCATACTGATCCTCGAATTTCTTTCCTTTTATTTTTTTGGCCTGGACTTACTGTTATGATCTGCAACATGAACTAAGGAAAGATAGGGGAAGACTGTTCCTACAGTAAGACTAAGCTGAATCCCTACGATGTAGCAGGCTGCCTGTTCCTAGCGAACAGACCCGCCTTAGTCCTCAGCTAGTCTAAATGAAGACCTACAGCATAAAGGGAGGGGTCCCTAAAAGAACTAAGGACTGGGACAAAATATGGGACACCTCCTAAACAGAGAAGTAGTTGCAGAACACAAAAAAACAAACTGACAAAAGGTACTAGAGGTCGCAGAAGAGCCAAGCGACCTGACAGATAAAGGCACAGAGGCACCTGGCTAGAGAAACAGTCAAACACTGAAGTCCAGCACAGCCAGGAGGGCGGAGCTGGAATATAAAGGCAGATGGTCACGTGACCGCAAAACACAAGATGGAAAAAACAAACAGGAGGGTTCTAACACTCTTCAGCCTCCATCTCCGAAATGATCACATCAGTCAGAAGCTGCAGCACTGCCTTGGCCAAGTGGCAACAGGCTGTGCTGAAGCTAATATGCTTGGGTGAAAACCACATAACTCTGAAGAGGTGTGGACAGCTCTAAAAGAGCCGGAAGATCTGTGGCTGACACCGCTGAATATAAAGCCAGGCATGGTCGTGTGTGACAATGGCCAGAACCTGGTATCGGCTGTGAAGACACGTGTACCATGCCTGGTCCTTAATGTCGTGGTTCAGTGGTTTCTCAAAACCTACCCTGAACTGTCGGATCTGCTTGTCAAAGAATGCTGCATGTGTGCCCATTTTAAAAAGTCAACAACAGCTCCCGCCACCCTTGCCATGCTTAAAGAGCGTTTGCAGCTTCCAGCTGACCGAATGGTGTGCGATGACCCCACACGTTGAAACTCAACATAGCAGATGTTGGGAAGGATTTGTGAGCATAAGAGGGCAGTTGTTAACTACTTGCATCAACATGGCAGTTGATATTCAGGTCAACCTTCACACATAAGATCTCAGGAGTGGGCATGTATGTCAGACATCTGTGCCAACCTCCATAACGCCATAATTAGTGTCACCATCCCGCTTTTTTGTCCACTGAAATGCTCGCTGCTCACAATTAAAGAGGAGGCATTGCAGGCGGAGCATGATGATATGGAGTAAGGAACCATACAGGGTGATTCCATACAGCTCAGCCTCACCTTATCCCAACGTGGATTGGGTAACAATGAGGAGAAGGAGGAGGAGGAAGAACAGGAGCTAGTTTCCTGCGCTATAGACGGTACTACCCTCACAACTGTCATACCATCTGTTCAGTGTGGATGGCCTGAGGAGGATGAAGAGGAGAGCATGGTCAGTCTTCCTATTGGTGAGGACACGGAAGTCTTGCCTGTTAGCAGTCTGTCACACATGGCTGAGTGTAAGCTACGCTGCCTTTCCCGTGACCCTCACATTGTCCAAATTTTGAGTGACAGTCATTACTGGTTGGTGACACTTTTAGATCGACGCTACAAGGAGAACTTTCTATCTTTTATTCCCATGGCGGACAGGGCTGCTAAAATGAGGCAGTACCAGAAGGCTCTTGTTGCGGGATTATTAAAAAAATTCCCATCTGAAAACACTGGCGGCAGCGGTCACAGTTCGGTGGACAACCTAGGAGTGCAGGCGAGAGAGACACAAATCCAATCCAGTAGAGGCAGGGGAACACTGTCAAAGTTCTGGGACAGTTTTCTCAGACCCTAACATCACACAAACCCTGATGCGCGGGGTAGTCTCACAATGAGGGAAAAGTTTGGGAAGATGCTGAAGGAGTACCTGTCCAACCATACCAATGTCCTCCGTGATTCCCCTGTGCCTTATAATTTTTGGGTACGTGGCATGAACTGGCTCTCTACGCCTTGAAGGTTCTGGCCTCCCCTACCGCTAGGATTTTTACTGCCGTTGGGGGAATTATAACTGATAGGTGAATCTACCTGTCAACTGAAAATGCTGACAGGCTGAATCTTATAAAAATGAACAAGTGCTGGATTGTGCAAGACTTCTCAACACCACCGAATGATAGCAGCATAACATAGACTCAAATACAGTGTCTTGTTTTTGGGAGGTCTAACTCTATTCCCATGCAGCTCTGTCTTCACACCCAGACATGGGTATACACTTCCTGATTTTGTCTATTTGCTCTTGTCCTCCTCCTTCTCCTCATCCTAATCCTACACCAACATATCACGACCATATCTACCATATCACCATATCTACGTCTCTTGCAAAGGGCATTGGAGAGCCTCCAAATGTTTTGCAGCCGTTGCATTCACTGCATAGTCAAACAGTATGGGAGACCCACTTCCTAATAATGAGAAAATTTTGTTCATGAGGCCCTCCTCTACATCTCTTGCAAGGGGTATTAGCGTGCCTCCAAATTTTTTGCATCCATTGCATTCACTGCATAGGCAAACAGTATGGGAGACCCACTTCCTAATAATGGGAACATTTTTTTCATGAGGCCCTCCAACCTCTACGTCTCTTGCAAGGGGCATTGGAGTGCCTCAAATTCTTTGGCAGCTTTTGCAGTCACTGCATAGCCAAGAATAATATGGGAAACCCGGTCCTTTCTAATGGGAACATGTTGTTACTCAGGTCTTTTCAAAAAGGGAATTGTGATGCGTCAAAAATTTTGGCAGCCGTTGTACTCACTGCTTACCTTATAACTGTATAGCAGAACCACTCCTTTCTAATGGGCACATGTCGTTACTGAGGCCCACCTCTATGTGTCTTTAAATTGGTATTGGGGTATTTCCAAAATTTAGGCAGCCCTTGCAGTCACAGCATACCCTATAACTGTATAGCAGAACCGCTCCTTTCTAATGGGAACATGTTGTTAATTAGGACCACCTCTATGTGTCTTTAAATTGGAATTCAGGTTTTTTCATGAAAAATACATAATACTCTGACAACATTGTTCACAGCAGTAACCTGGGAGTCAGAGATGCTTCCAGGGGTCTTCCCGATGCTATTCCCATGTCATTTGAGCACTGCTCCCATCGATTTGGGCAATTTTTAGGCCCTCTGTTGTCCGCCGGGGAGGGGCGCTGAAAAAATGCTCGACTTTCCCTTATATTTAATTGGGTTTGTTGCTCTGACCGAGCACTCGAACATTCCAGTTTGCTCGACTCAAGCAACGAGTATCTGAGAATTTTAGTGCTCGCTCATAACTAATAAAGAAAAATGGTCTGCACTCAGAAAAAGGAAGAGGGGTAGTGGTGGAGTAGGCTGTTTACCTAATGAGTTCATGTAGAAGATATCCACCGCAATCTCAAGGCATAAATTGCAAGGTGATTTTATTCAGTAATGGATATACACAATCGTGAAGTAGATTCAATAGAACAGACATAAATCCAATAAAGTACAAGCAACACTTTAACATAAGACGTTTCGACCTGTGGTATTTGTTAGGAGTTGCTGAGACTGAAAAATATTTGCTGAGCTCTGCCAACACCACTGATTGATATCTTTCTGTGCATACAGTCCTGCTCATCATTATTGGCTCCCATGAATTTTAAGTACATAATATGGAATATCTCCTGAAAAATTGAATCATGTGAAGCTGTTTTTTTGTATAGAGCACTCCTGCTATATATAAAAGAGCAAATGATAAAAAATAATTTAAAACAAAAAACAATTGGGAAAATTCCTAAAGCTTGCTGTGTCACTGGTATTTGCACCTTTTACATTAATTTATTATGGAACCACTTTTTGACTCACCTGTGGTAAATCACAAAAGAGATTCACCTGTGATTAATTTTCAGTGCCCATGTGACATGAATTAGACAATGAATGATGACTTCAGTTTTTTAAAAAGCCACATTGTAGACTCTGTTCCTTTGTAACAATGGTGAAGACAAAGGAGCTCTCTGAGGACATCATAATTAGCTATTATTAGCAAGTACAAGGCTTCCAAAGGATATAAGGCCATCTCCAAAGACCTTGGTTTCCCAGTTTCAACAGTGCGCAATGTTATTAAGAAGTTTGCCAAGCATGGAACTGTCAAGAACCTTCCTGGATGTGGGGGAAAGAGGAAAATTGACAAGGGATATCTTCGAAGGTTGGTGCGAATGGTGGAAAAAACACTACGTCAAACTTCCAAAGTACTGAAGGAACAGTTTGGGTCATGGTTTCAACAAGTACCATATGCCGCACACTAAACCAAGCAGAGTTTTATGGGCGAAGGCCAATGAAGAAACCATTGCTGAAGACAAGACATAAAAAGTAGTGATGAGCGAGCATGCTCGTTACTGGAGATTTACGAGCATACTCAGGTGTTTCCCGAGTATCTTCAGCGGGCTCGAGTGTCATGTTTTTGTCACTCTGTGTGCATGATTTGCGACTGATTGACAGCTTTAATACATGGGAGGAATGCTGTCAAACAGTCGCAAATCATGAGCACTGAGTGACAAAAACATAACACCGAGCACTGCTGAAGATACTCAGCGAGCACCTGGGCATGCTTGCCGATAGGGTTCACAGAACATACTCACTCATCACTAATAAAAAGGAACAACTGATCATTGCCAAAGAGTACATTGACAAACCACAATCCTTCTGTGAAAATGTTCTGTGGACAGAAGAAACAAAAATAGAGCTTTTAGGCAATACAAAGCAACGGTTTGTTTACAAATGGTGCAATGAAGCTTATAAGGAAAAGAACACCTTATCAAAAGTTAAGCATGGTGGAGGATCCATAATGCTGTGGGGTTGCTTTGCTGCATCTGGTACTGGAGGCCTTGACCGTATCATAGGAATCAAGAAATCAGATAATTATCAAGAGATTTTGGAGCGAAATGTCCTACCCAGTGTAAGAAAACGTGGTTTGAGTCAAAGATCATGGATCCTCCACCAAGGCAATGACCCAAAGCACACATCCAAAAGTATACAGGAATTGTTGAAAACGAAAAAATGGACTGTTTTAAAATGGCCAGCAATGAATCCTGACCTCAATCCCATTGAAAAGTTTTGGGGTGAGCTGAAATCTGCCATTGGGATAAAGAACCCTGCAAACATTCAAAAGATTGAACAAACTGCAAAGGAAGAGTAGGAGAAAATTCCAGCTGAGAAGTGCAAAAAGCTTATAGATGGCTACAAGAAACATTTGGAGACTGTCATCAATGCAGCCAAGTATTAATTAAGGGTTCCTTTATTGCTGCACATGCTATTTATTCAGTTTTTTCTTTGAAATTGCAACATTGAAATTGAAAAACAATGTTTTATTGTTGTATTACTTTGGACCACTAATTAAAAAATCTTGAGGATATAACTTTGATACATTTCCATTTATTTCTGAAGATATTGTACAGTGTATGAAAAAAATGAAGGGGTGCCAATAATGGTGAACAACACTGTCGGTAGAAAGCTGCCAATCAGTACTGGGGAGGGTTATAATGAGATTATGAATATGGAGGACTACAGGCAGCAGGTTTACTAGTCCTCTTCTGATAATCTCGTGCAGATAAAAAAGTGTTTTTAGCAAAACTTCAGCAAGCAGCCCATTAACTGGCACATTTCTGAAATCCGGGTATTTGTCTCAAGATTATGCTGCTATCAAAAAATCTGATGACAGAATCCCTTTAACCACTTCACGCCAGAGCCTGTTTTTGCCTTCGTGATCGGGCCAATTTTTTCAATTCTGACCACTGTCACTTTATGAAGTAATTACTCTGGAATGCTTCAACGGATCCCCCTGATTCTGAGATTGTTTTTTCATGACATATTGTACTTCATGATTGTGGTAAAATTTCTTCGATATCACTTGCGTTTATTTGTGAAAAAATCAGAAACTTGGCGAAAATTTTGAAAATTTTGCAATTTTCAAACTTTGAATTTTCATGCCCTTAAATCAGGGAGATATGTCACACAAAATAGTTAATAAATAACATTTCGCACATGTCTACTTTACATCAGCACAATTTTGGAACCAAATTTTTTTTTTTGTTAGGAAGCTATAAGGGTTAAAAGTTGACCAGCGATTTCTCATTTTTCCAACAAAATTTACAAAAACATTTTTTTAGGGACCACATCTTATTTGAAGTGACTTTGAGGGGCATTTATGACAGAAAATATCCAAAAGTGACACCATTCTAAAAACTGCACCCCTCAAGGTGCTCAAAACCACATTCAAGAAGTTTATTAACCCTTCAGGTGTTTCACGGGAATTTTTGGAATGTGGAAGAAAACAATGAACATTTAACTTTTTTTCACAAAAATGTTACTTTAGACCCATTTTTTTTATTTTCACAAGGGTAACAGGAAAAATTGGACTGCACAATTTATAGTGCAATTTCTCATGAGGGCGCTGATACCCCATATGTGAGGGAAAACCACCGTTTGGGCGCACTGCAGGGTTCGGAAGGGAAGGAGCGCATTAGACTTTTTGAATGTAAAATTTGTTTGAATAATTAGCGGATGCCATGTTGCGTTTGGAGAGCCCCTGATGTGCATAAACAGTGGAAACCTCCCACAAGTGACATCATTTTGGAAACTAGACCCCTTAGGGAACTTATCTAGATGTGTGGTGAGCACCTTGAACCCCAAGGTGCTTCACAGAAGTTTATAATATTGAGCTGTAAAAATAAAATTTTCACATTTTTCTCACAAAAAAGTTTTTCATCCCTTAATTTTGCATTATCATAAGGGTAATAGGAGAAATTGCCCCATGAAATTTATTGTGCAATTTCTCCTGAGTACGCTGATACCCCATATGTGGGGGAAAACCACTTTTTTGGTGTATGGCAGGGTTCAGAAGAGAAAGGAGCACTATGTTGGCTGGGATAGGTTGCAGACATCATGTCACATTTGAAGAGTCGCTGACATACCGAAACAGCAGAAACCCCCACAAGTGACCCCATTTTGTAAACTACACCACTCAAGGAATTCATCTATGGAAGTAGTGAGTATTTTTTCATTTTTAAATTTATACCATTGGGCAGTGAAGAAAACATAATTATATTTTTACCACAAAAAAATGTTTTACCCTCAGATTTTACATTTCCACACAGGGCAATGGGTAAAAATGGCAATACCCCATAGGTGGCTGTATTGTACCGCTTAGCCATACGGCGAGATCTGGGAGGGACGGAGCGCTATTTGACAATTGGAGAACAAATTATTGTAGAATAGGCATTTGGATTTGGGAGCACAACATTTTCTGAATTTCTTTTGGGGGCAAGGGCCATTTCGCTTTTCCAGAGCCTTTCTGCTACCAGTAACTTGGAAGTCCCTTATATTTTTAACAGATAACGGACCTGAGTGGGGACTAGCTTTTTTTGAGGACTGAGTTGAAGCTTTTATTGGGAACATTTTACATAACATTTATCCGGTGCTCTAGGCTGAGCACTTACATCGGGGTTTCGATCTAAATTTCCAAGTGATGTAATTCAGATGAAACCCCTGCAGGATCCATTCACTGTAATGAGGTAGCAGAGTTACTCTGGACTCTGTCTGGCCTCCGTTTAGCGGTGTCCTTTTTTTCAGAAGTGCACAAAACTGTGGCCAACCGCACTTTTATGCACGCCTAAAAAAACTGACACCGTGGGATCACAGGCCAGACGGCATCCACAGTGGCCTATATCTGCCTCATTACAGGGAATCTTCTGTCATGGGTTCCGTCTGAATCACATATTTCAGAGATTTACATGGAAACTCTGGGGTAAGTGCTCAGCGTAGAGCGCAGGATAAATGTGAGCAGAGCCTTACTGTGATCTTTGGGAGACATAATAAACAAATCAGTAGCAGGTGAAGAATTGGTTTTATTTATTTTTTACGCCGTTCATCGTGCGGTGTAAGTGATGAGATTACTTTATTCTTCGGGTCGATGCGATTACAGCGATACCAGATTTATATCGGGTTTTTATGACTGACAGCTGTCACACACTAAAAGACGCTTTTTTTGCAAAATCTAGTTTTTGCATCGCATATTTTGAGAGCTATAATTTTTCCATATTGCGGCCGATAGAGTCATGTGATGGCTAGTTTTTTGTGGGACGAGTTGACATTTTTATTGGTACCATTTTTGGGTACGTGACATTTTTTGATCGCTTTCTATTCCGTTTTTTGGGAGGTAAAATTAACAAAAACCAACAATTCAGGAATTGTTTTTTGAGGGGTTTTTTTTATGCCGTTTTGCATGTGGTAAAAGTGATAAGGCAGCATTATTCTTCGGGTCAGTACGTTTACAGCGATACTATACTTACTGTATATTTTTTTTATGTTTTGGCGCTTTTACACAATAAAACAATTTTATAGAAAAAATATTTTTTTTGCATCGCTTTATTCTGAGAGCTATAACTTTTTTATTTTTCGGCTGATGGAGCTGTATGGTGGCTTTTTTTTTGCGGAACAAGATGACGTTTTCAGCGGTACCATTTTTATTTCCATTTTGCTTTTTGGTCGCATTTTTTTCCACTTTATGTTTGACGATATGATGAAAAAGCATAGTTTTTTGCTCAGTTTTTTATTTATTTTTATTACGGTGTGCACAGAAGGAGTTAATTAGTGTGACAGTTTATAGATCGGGTTGTTTCGAACGCGGCGATACCAAATATCTGTACTTTTTTTGTTTTGCATAAATATACGGATTTATTGGTTTAATATTTTATTTATTTATTTTTATTTTTAATTTGTTATTTTTTTTAACAGTTTGAAAACATTTTTTAGACTTTTTTTTACATTTTTACTTAGTCCCTGTATGGGACATTAATTTTTATTGTTATAATCACTGTTCTAATGCAAGGCAATAGACATGTATTGCATTGCAAGAGAGCTCTGCTGACAGTTTTACACTATCTGTCTCCTGCTAGACTTCAGCTGCAGGCTGAGTCTAGCAGGACACCATATATGGCAAATCCGGAGGCGGTCATGTGACCTTCAGCTGCCATGACAATGGCAGGTCCTGTAAGACATCAGGGGGCCGTCGGAGAGGTAAGTGGACGACCCCCTCTCCTCTCACTATCTTCTAAATGCCGCGATCACTATAGATCGCGGCATATAGAAGATAGCAAAGCGTTAACATCATTGGGACCTGATCCAATCAGGTCCCGATGATGTCCCCTGTCAGAGCTGTCGCTCTGAACTGCACCCACAGCGCTTGCAGGACCCTGGGGGTCCTGAGGGCTGCGGGACCACCAACCGTTCATAAACGTCGGCGCTGCACAGAGTCCAGGCAGCGCCGACGTTTATGTACAGTGGGCGGTCTGGAAACAGTTAAATGAAAAATCTTTTGACACAATACAAAACTAGCAACATCCTTGAAAACCTCTTAACCTCTTTGTCGTCAGCTGCACTCACTTCAAACAGAGAGCACACAGATTGTGAAATATTAGCCTATGATGAATTTGCCAGAAGAACAAGATGTGATTTTCACATTTTGAGTAGAAAAATAACTCTGTATTTGCTATACAGTCATGTAGCAATGGTTTTGTTAATCTTTTATTTGTTCAAAACAATTGCACCAGGGCCCCTAATCTTCAATAAATGCCATATTGTTATGTTATGACAAAATGCTATAAGGCAGAATGATTCCTAATTTTAACCAATTTCTGACCACTGATTTAAATTGTGGGTGGTACAGGTCCCAGTCTACAGTAAGGTCTTCTGCCAACTTGCAGGAGCAGATCGGATCTTTCTTTTGGATAAACCTGAGATCCCGACAAGAAGAAGGAATTTCTTTTTCACTGCTTGTCTTTCTTTTGGCCTGCTATAAAATGCACAGTGAGGAATGCCAATGCATCTATTATTCTCAGTGATCATGATCAGCTGTGCCAGTCAGTTGAACGATGGCAAAAGGTACTTTTTACCTGTAACTGGGACTTCATACAAAGGTAATGTTTCCCAGAAACCTTTTATGAATTTAAAAAAATAAATAAATAAAAAAGTACCCTTAGAAAGAAATGTGAAAAAAATGCATTTACATGACATACAGCAAAAACCTCACACATATTCAATGTTTACAAAGCCATATTAAACTGAAGTATAAAAAAAAGTCAGTTAAAAGACCTGGTAGTTGTGGCTTGTCAAAAACAAAAATGGCTTGTCATTAATCTGTTTCCGGTCCATGATGTACTATTACATCATGGTGTTTGCTCAGTAGTTGAGCCTGCTTTGTTATATAGCCGTCCTTTATGCTTACAACAGCAATCAGAGCTAGCTCATATCACTGCTGTTTAAGCTTTTAGTTGCCACTTTTAATCAATGTCAATGGTATTTAAGATGCGTGATTCCAATGTTATGTCCATTCTGTAGCTTATTGCCCCCATCTCAGATTACCTGATCTTGGTACTTCTGTGAAGCCCAGTCACAGGCAGGCGTTAATAGGCCATAGTGATTTCCATTATATATTGCAATATTTAAATATTCCAATTTACTTCCCTAAACAGAAATGTTAAGTAATAAAAAGTTTGTAAAAATAATTTTAAAATATTAAAAAACACATAAAAATTCAAATCAACTCCCCTTTTCCCCAGGTAAAAATAAAAAAATGAACAAAATTTAAGCATCTTTGCTATTTCTGCATCCGTTAAACCCGATCTATCAGAATGTAAAATTAGTTAACCTATAAAGTAAACGCTGTAAAGAAATAAATCAAACCTCTGAAATTGCTTTTTTGGTCACTGTTTCTTCCTCAAAAAAACATGTGTAAGAACGCCAAAATGGTACCATTGAAAACTACAGCCTCCAAAATTACAAATCCTTATAAAGGTCAATCAACAAAAATGTAATCAAGTTATGGGTCTCAGAAAATAATGACACAAACTCATTTTTTTTACTTCAGAATTTTTTTAATCCACTAAAATAATAATAAAAACATGATACAAATTTGGGATTGCTGCAATAATAATGAACAGGTAATCATATTGCCAGGTAACTTTTACCACACAATGAAAGCTGTAAAAACGTGAAACTCAAAAAATAATGGTGGACTTATAATGGGTGTATAAATACCTGCTGTTTGCTAGAGGGAGATGCTGGCAATACTCACATTACCCCTTGTGAAGGCTCGGAGCAAGTGCATTACTTCTTCCTCTCGGGAGCTATGAGGATGGGTGTTCATCTCTCTTAAGTTGACTAAGAGCTAAGCTATCTTCCCTTGTTTGTTCCCCCTTGTTGTCTTTAGTTGTCAGTAGGGATCGACTAGCACTCATCCCCCTCCCTTCCCTAGCCAAGGAAAAATGCCAGGGAAAGACAGGGCGAGGTTCGCATGTGGCGATTGGTGAAGAACCAATATAGAGACATTAGTGGAGACAGGGTGATATTAGATCAACCTAGGAGGTCTCCACCCCCCCCTTTCCCCAGAGTCTAGGTTCCCTTTCCCTCTTCCCTTTGTGTTGCATTAAGTCTTTCCCTCATCTTGCGTGAAATTATCCCTCTTAGTTATTTGTGATCAGGCAGACCATTCTTTGCAAAGCAGTGATTTAAACTGATAGTGTTGTTGCCAGAGGTAACATCATCCTTCTGCTACTGAGACCAGTGATGAGCGAGTATGCTTGCTACTGCTCGGTGTTCACCCAAGCTTCTCACTGCTTGAGATGCTCGGCGCTCGCCGAGTATTTTCGGGTTTCTCAGGCGGGAACTCGGGTCCCCTCCCTGCATGTTTGGCGCTCTTTAGAGAGCCAATGAATATGCAGGGATTGCCTGCCATGCACTGTAATGCCGTAGCCATGTTGGTTGTGGGCATTACAGTGATTGGATGGCCACACAGCGTCATCAGGTCTATATTAGACCTGGCGTCGCCATGCTCGTCACAGTCACTCCGGATCAGACAGTGTAGGGAGAGCTGCTGCTGTGTCAGGGAGAGATTTGATCGTGTATTAGGTAGTGTAGGGAGAAAAACCGTACATTACACATATCCATCTTAACAAAAAGTCCTTCTGAGAACTAATCCATCTGCAGAGATATCAGCAGGCAGGTTGTATAGGAAGGCGGTGTATATAGCAGACTGCAGTGCATATAGCACAAGAGGCTCCATTCCAATTCTGCCTTCTGGTGCTGTTAGATATTTCTATACAAAGGCCCAGGTCTCAGGGGCCAGGAATACTTTTCTTTGGATCTTAATCCTCATTATTTGCTTAAAAAGCAATCCAGAGAACACCGTTTTTCTGTGCCATTTGCTTGTTTTGGGAGAGGTGCTGCTGCGTCAGGGACAGATTTGCTTGTGTATTAGATAATGTAGGGAGAAAAACCGTACATTACACATATCCATCTTAACAAACAGTCCTTCTGAGGACTAATCCATCTGCAGAGATATCAGGCAGGCAGGTTGTATAGTCAGGCAGTGTATATAGCAGACTGCAGTGCATATAGCACAAGAGGCTCCATTCCAATTCTGCCTTCTGCTGCTGTTAGATATTTCTATACAAAGGCCCAGGTCTCAGGGGCCAGGAATACTTTTCTTCGGATCTTAATCCTCATTATTTGCTTAAAAAGCAATCCAGAGAACACCATTTTTTCTGCGCCATTTGATTGTTGGCACTGCAGAATACAGCCAGGTCCTTTCCATATTAGAGTGCTAGAAAAGCAGCTATTTAAAACTGTGTTTTCTCCGTCAAACGGATCACATATACGTTGTCAGAAAATACTGCCATTTCTGGCCTCCAATAAAAATTTCCTTTAGTGTATCATAGAAGCAATTCACCGCAGTTTGCTGTTCAAACTACTTAGCTACAGGCCAGGGATTTAAAACTCTGTTTTCTCCATCAAACGGATCACATATACGTTGTCAGAAAATACTGCCATTTCTGGCCTCCATTAAAAATTTCCTTTAGTGTGTCATTGAAGCAATTCACCGCAGTTTGCTGTTCAAACTACTTACCTACAGGCCAGGTATTTAAAACTCTGTTTTCTCTATCACACGGATCACATATAAGTTCGCTCCAAACTCACTCATTTGTAGTGAGCATGGAAGATACTGTCCTCCATTTAAAATGGGCAAGGCACGTGGCAAGGGACGGGGAACTGGACATGATGGTAATGGTGCGTGCAGAGGCCAAGGACAATGCCGTGGGCAAGCCGAAATTGTGCCACAACAAGCACCCACATCTTCTCGCCTGACCTTCCTGTCCCAATTTCTAGGGGACCGCAGCACACCACTATTGAACCCAGAGCAGTGTCAAAAGGTTGTTGGTTGGATAGCGGATAATGCTTCCAGTCACTTAGCCACCACCACCACAACCCTGTCTTCCACAAGGTCAAGTCTCAGTAGCCGTGAGTCTGGACCGCATATCATAGAATCATAGAATGTAGAGTTGGAAGGGACCTCCTGGGTCATCGGGTCCAACCCCCTGCTCAAAGCAGGATTCACTAAATCATCTCAAACAGATGTCTGTCCAGCCTCTGTTTGAAGACGTCCATTGAAGGGGAACTCACCACCTCTCGTGGCAGCCTGTTCCACTCATTGATCACCCTCACTGTCAAAAAGTTTTTTCTAATATCTAATCTGTGTCTCCTCCCATTTAGTTTCATCCCATTACTTCTAGACTTTCCTTGTGCAAATGAGAATAAAGATGATCCTTCTACAATGTGACAGCCCTTGACATATTTGTAGACAGCTATTAAGTCTCCTCTCATTCTTCTTTTTTGCAAGCTAAACATTCCCAAATCCTGCAACCGTTCCTCATAGGACATGGTTTGCAGACCAGTCACCATTCTGGTCGCTCTTCTCTGAACTTGCTCCAGTTTGTCTATGTCTTTTTTAAAATGTGGTGCCCAAAACTGTACACAGTATTCCAGATGAGGTCTGACCAAAGAGGAGTAAAGTCCGATAATGACTTCACGTGATCTAGACTGTATGCTTCTGTTAATACATCCCAGAATTGTATTTGCCTTTTTTGCTGCTGCATCACACTGTTGACTCATGTTCAGTCTATGTTCAGTCTATATTCCTCACCCTGATCCTCCTTCCTCCCACCATGCCGAGTACCCAGAGACAACTGAACCCACACTTGGACACTCTGAAGAGCAGTTCACTTTTCCATTTATAGATTCGGGCCTCTCGCCCGGTCCACTTGAAGGGGGGCAAGAGGAGATCGCGTGTAGCGATGCCCAAATATTGGAACAGCCACGGTCACACAAAGGCGACGGTGGGAAGGCGTCACAAGAGGTGGACGATGATGAGACACAATTGCCAGCAAGTCAGGAGGAGGACCAGGGTGCGGAAGTGGAAGATGAGGTAGTGGATGATATAGTAACTGACCCAACCTGGCAGGAGGAAATGCAGAGCGAGGACAGCAGCACACAGGGGGAGGGAGGCAGAGCACCCCAACAGGCAGGAAGAAGCAGTGTGGTGGCCGCAGAAAGAAGGCAGGCAACCGTTCCCCGTAACACCAACACGAAGGAAGTTGCCAGTACAACTGTTAGGTCTTCCCGAGTCTGGTTGTTTTTTAAAGACTTTGCCAATAACCCCAAAATTGCCATTTGCACCACCTGCTAGGCCAGCATCAGCAGGGGTGGCAAAACCACCAGCCTGACCACCACCAGCTTGATCAGGCACATGGCAGCAAAGCACCCGACTTTGTGGGCCGAACTCCAGGGTCCAGGAACAGTGTCTGTGGGTGGCAACATTGATTCTTCCATTGTTGTGCATGCAAGCTAATCCCCTGTCCATGGTGCATGGAAAGACGCCTCCTGCCCTGCACCTGTCGTTGCACACTCTCAAGTATCAGCATCAGAAAGCACGTCCATGTCCTTGTCCCAGCGTAACGTTCAGTTGTCCATACCCCAGTCCTTGAAACGCAAGTGCAAATATGCAACCAATGCCCCACAGGCCACACTACTAAATTCTCACATTTTACGACTGCTTGCGCTCGAAATGTTGCCTTTTAGGCATTCCGCCACCTGATGGCGGCAGCCGTCCCTTGGTACTCGGTCCCCAGCCGCCAATATTTCTCCCGGTGTGCCGTCCCCGCATTACACAAGCACGTGTCCCAAAACATTAGCCGAGCTCTCAGCAACAGTTACCGGTAAAGTCCACCTAACCACGGACACGTGGACAAGTGCTTGTGGGTTGGGACGGTACATCTTGCTAATGGCTCACTGGGTTAACCTAGTGGAAGCCGGGACCCAGTCGGACCTTGGGACGGAACACGTCCTCCCGACGCCAAGGATTGCGGGCCGTAGGTCAATCAAGGTTGCCCCCACGTTCTACAGCTCCTGCACCTCATCCTCCTCAGCCTCCTCCTCCTCTTCAGCCTCCATCTCCGAAATGACCACATCAGTCACAAGCTGGAAGCACTGCAGCACTGCCTCGTCTAAGCGGCAACAGTCTGTACTGAAGCTAATATGCTTAGGTGACAAACAGCACAATGCTGAAAAGTTGTGGACAGCTCTGAAAGAGCAGGCAGATCTGTGGCTCACACCGCTGAACCTACAGCCAGGCATGGTCGTGTGTGACAATGGCCAGAACCTGGTGGTGGCTCTGAGGCGAGGCGAGCTCACACACGTACTATGCCTGGCCCATGTGCTTAACCTCGTGGTTCAGCGGTTTCTCAAATCCTACCCGGATCTGCTGGATCTGCTTGTTAAAGTACGCTGCCTATGTGCCCATTTTAGAGAATCACCTACAGCTTCCTCCGCCCTTGCCGTGTTTCAGCAGCGTTTGCAGCTACCGGCTCACACACTGGTGTGTGATGTCCCCACATGTTGGAACTCTACACTGCAGATGTTGGGAAGCATTTGTGAGCAGAAGAGGGCAGTTGTTGAGTACCAGAATCAACAATGCCATCGGTATTCAGTTCAGACTCCACTTATAAGACCTTAGGAGTTGACATGGATGTCAGATATATGTACCATCCTCCAAAACTTTGAGGACTCCACCAAGATGGTGAGCGGCGATGACGCCATAATTAGCATCACCATACTGCTTCTCTGTCATCTGAAATGCTCTCTGCTCACAATCAAAGAGGATGCATTGCAGGCGGAGCACGATGAGATGGAGCAAGGAACCAAACAGTGTGATTACACACAGCCAAGCCTCATCTCATCCCAACGTGGATTGGGGACAATGAGGAAAAGGAGGAGGAGGAGGAAGGACAGGAGATAGTTTCATGCACTATAGAGGGTACTACCTGCACAGCTGTCATACCGTCTGTTCAGCATGGATGGCCAGAGGACAGAGAGAAGGAGGAGGAGGAGAGCATGGTCAGAGCCCCATAGCAGCTGCAAAGTTAGCGCTATCATGAACTCTCCTGAGCTAGAAGCCAGGGCACGCTAGAGGATTCTCTGGTGGGACCGTCCAACCCTGCCAAGACGCAGTCCTGGCTAAGAAAAGTGTGTGGGAAGGTTCCCGGACACTCTATGGCTGCTTTTTTACTGAGGAGGAAACACACGCAAACACGGGAAGTACATACAAAGTCCTTGCAGATGTTGTCCTTGCTGGGATTTGAACCCAGGAGCTGTCAAAAATTTGGCAGTATAGTATTGCAGCCTGTGGGTGGATGGGTGGCTGGCTGCATTCTTGCGCTTGCATTACAAGGAATGGGGTAGGACAATTGAATTCTGCACTGGGACAAGGATGTGGACGGTGATTGTTAAAAGTCTGCAACGACAGGTGCATGGCGGAGGCATCTTCACATGCACCAAGGATCACTTATGATGGGCACACTTTTAGGCAGTGACCTGGGAGTCAGAGATGCTTCCAGAGGTCTTCCCCATGCTGTTCACATGCCTTTTCAGCACTGTAGGCATGTGTCTGATGATATTTCACACAGCACATGGCCAGATAAAGTAGTAAAATGTTAAAATGATATTTCCCAGTGAATGCATTTGTCTTGGTTGAAAGCAATGCAAAAGTGCAAAAACGCATCGAAAAAGCTAAGTGTCAACGTAGCCCAAGGTGTGGAGAAGTATTTTTGTTTTTGGTTATTTATTTTGGCTTATATACAAGTCATTACCCTGGAAAGGATGTTCCTTAATAGTGTTGAGCAAGCACTAAAATGCTCGGGTGCTCGAAGCTCGGGCCGAGCTCACCGTGATACTCGAGTGCTCGACCCGAGCAACGAGCCCAATTTTAGTCTATTGGAGACCCGAGCATTTTTGCGGCGGCACCCCCGGCAGTCTGTAGAAAGCCTAAAAAGTACCCAAAACGATAGTGACAGTGCTCAAATGACATGGGGACAGCATGGGGATCGCCCCAGGAAGCATTTCTGACCCCCAGGTCACTGTTGTCAACAACGTGGTCAGAGGTATTAAGCCACTTTTACGGGCTCACAATAAAACATTCAAAAACGAAACTGAAACTGCTTTCCTGTGAAATATGTTAAGGAACATCCTTTCCAGGGTAAAGACTTGTGTATAAGGTAAAATAAATAACCAAAAACAAAAATACTCCTCCACAACTTGGGCTATGTTCACAAGTATGCGTTTTTGCACTTTTGTATTGCTTTCAACCGTGACAAATGCATTCACCGGGAAATGTCATTTTAACATTTTACAACCTTATCTAGCCATGTGCTGTGCGACACATGCATACAGTGCTGAAAAGACATGGGAACAGCATGGGGAAGACCCCTGGAAGCATCTCTGACACCCAGGTCACTGCCTAAAAGTGTGCCCATCAGAAGAGATCCTTGCCACATCAGAAGATGCAGACTTGCAACTATCCACGTGCAAGTCCTTGTCCCAGGGCAGTGTTCAATTGTACCTCCCCCATTCCTTGCAATGGAAACGCAAGTATGCAGCCTGCCACCCACCCCCAGGCTGCAATACCATACTGCTTGCTTGCTTGCACTTGAAACTGGCCTTTTAGGCATGTGGAGGCAGAATCTGGCCACCACGTCATGACTGCGTCGGCGGCCTGGTATCCATACTCCGTCCCCAGCCGCCCGGCGGGCAGGTGTCCACGCTTGGTCCCCAGCCGCCAGGGGGCGGCCGGGTGTCCATAAACGGTCCCCAGCCGCCCCTATTTGTCCCGGTAACCTTCCCCACACTTTTCTTAGCTTGGCTTGCTTTAGGGCAGCATTGGCTGAGCCCATCAGACAACCAAACTCCTCCGGTGGGCCCTGGCTTCTCCATCAGGGGAGTTGAGAGTGCCAAGATGAGGAGCATGATGATGATAGAAGTTAGCATCTGCTTTGTTTTCTTGGAATGCAAACGTAAGTGTGCAGAATGCCACCCACCCACCCCCAAGCTGCAATACCATACTGCTAGCTTGCTTGTACTTGAAATTGGGCCTTTTAGGCATGTGGAGGCGGAATCTGGCCACCATGTCATGGCTGCGTTGGCGGCCTGGTATCCATACTCAGTCCCTAGCCGCCCGGCGGCCGGGTGTCCACGCTTGGTCCCCAGCCACCAGGGGGCGGCCGGGTGTCCATACTCGGTCCCCAGCCGCTCCACGGCTGGGGGCCCACACACGGTCCCCAGCCACCTGGGGGCGGCCGGGTGTCCATAAACGGTCCCCAGCCGCCCCTATTTGAAGGACAGCCTAACCACAAACACGTGGACAAGTGAATGTGGCCTGGGATGGTCCATCTCACTGACGCCTTCACACTGGGTTAATATTGTGGAAGCCGGGACACAATTGGACACTGGGATGCAACACGTCCTCCAGACATAGAGGATTGCGGGTCCTGGGTCAAACAGGCTTCAACACAAAGTTCAGAAGATAGACAGCAGCAGTGGTCGGCCTCCTACACAATGAGTAAATTATTAATGATCATGAGGCCAACCTTCTCCATAGCTTTCTGTTCCTTGGAATGCAAGCGCATGTATGTAGTAGCGGCTAGGCCTGAGGTGGTCAGCATTTTGGCGCATATTCTACCTCCTCCGAGGATTGCTGGTTGTTATCCTGCTATTATCCCAGTTCTATGACTCCCGTTAAAACAAAGCTTCAGGTGATGAATGATGGATGAGGTGGAGGAGAAAGAGCAGGAGGAACAGGGACCATTCAAATCAATATCAGGCCAGTCAACCACACATGTCTTGTAGGATATGTTTCTGTACCAAATGGAGCAGTTCGGCTACACAGTTATAGGGCATACAGTGAGTGCAATGCCTACCAAAAATGTCGAGGCACTCCAATGCCCCTTGGAAGTGACATGGAGGTCAGAGGGCCTTAACTAAACCGTTTTTTCCATTTATAGCAACTGGGTCTCCTGTACACTGTTGGCCAAGCAGCGAATGGAAGGCTTTCCAAAAATTATGAGGAACTGCAATGCCCCTTGAAACAGACGTGGATTACAGCGTACTAAAAACCTTCTACCCATTATTGGGGAATGGGTCTCCCTTAGTGTTCGCCTATGCATTTGAAAAGCAAAAGCTGACAAAAGTTAGGAGGAAATGCAATGCCCATTGGAAGAGTTGTGGAGGTTAGAGTTAATTAAAAACAACATTTCACAGTTGGAAGAGCTGTGGAGTTTAGAGTGGTTTAACAAGACGGTTTTAATGCCCCTTGGAAGAGCGGTGGAGGTCGCAGTAGCTTAACAAGATGGTTTTAATGCCCCTTGGAAGAGCGGTGGAGGTCGCAGTAGCTTAACAAGACGGTTTAAATGCCCCTTGGAAGAGACGTGGAGGTCACAGTGGAATGAAAAAGACAATATCAATGCCCCTTGGAAGAGTGGTGGAGGTCGCAGTGGAATAAAAAGACAATATCAATGCCCCTTGGAAGAGATGTGGAGGTCACAGTGGAATAAAAAGGCAGTATCAATGCCCCTTGGAAAAGTGGTGGAGGTTACAGTGGAATAAAAAGACAATATCAATGCCCCTTGGAAGAGACGTGGAGGTCACAGTGGAATAAAAAGACAATATCAATGCCCCTTGGAAAAGTGGTGGAGGTCGCAGTATCTTAACAAGACGGATTTAGTGCCCCTTGGCAGAGACGTGGAGGTCGCAGTAGCTTAACAAGACGGTTTTAATGCCCCTTGAAAAAGTGGTGGAGGTCGCAGTAGCTTAACAAGACGGTTTTAATGCCCCTTGGAATAGACGTGGAGTTCAGAGTATCTCAACAAGACGGTTTTCATGCCCCTTGGAAGAGCGGTGGAGGTCGCAGTAGATTAACAAGACGGTTTTAATGCCCCTTAGAAAAGTGGTGGAGGTTCCAGTAGCTTAACAAGATGGTTTTAATGCCCCTTGGAAGAGTGGTGGAGGTCGCAGTAGCTTAACAAGATGGTTTTAATGCCCCTTGAAAGAGTGGTGGAGGTCGCAGTAGCTTAACAAGATGGTTTTAATGCCCCTTGGAAGAGATGTGGAGCTTGCAGTATCTTAACAAGACGGTTTTAATGCCCCTTGGAAGAGCGGTGGAGGTCGCAATAGCTTAACAAGGCGGTTTTAATGCCCCTTGGAAAAGAAGTGGAGTTCAGAGTAGCTTAACAAGACGGATTTCAAGCCCCTTACAAGAACCATGCAGTACAGAATATTCAAAACATTATTCCCATTATTGAGGAGTGGCTCTCCCATAGTCTTTGCCTATGCCTTTCAAGCAAAAGCTGACAAAAAGTAGGACGGAGGAGCTTGCAATGCTGGAAAACAAGAGCCATGCAGTACAGCATATTCAAAACATTATTCCCATTATTGGGGAGTGGGTCTCCCATAGTCTTTGCCTTTGCCTTCCAAGCAAAAGTTGCCAAAAATTCGGACGGAGGAACTTGCAATGCTGGCAACACGGACCACGGTCACCCTTGTGGTATAGTGGTGGTGGAGGCTGCGGATAAGGAAAAGAGCAAAATACAGCGGAAATGAGGAAGCGTATACCCATGTGTGGGTGTGAAGCGGTGCAGGGAAATACACTTCCCGAAATAACACAGTGGATTTGACTTTATGTTACTCTGCTGTCATTTGGTGGTGATGAGAAGTCTGGCCCAATCCAGCCCTTGTTCATTTTGATAAGGGTCAGCTTGTCAGCCTTGTCAGTTGACAGACGAGTGCGCTTATCAGTTAGAATTCACCCAGCGGCACTAAAAACACGCTCTGATAACACGCTAGCAGCAGGGCAGGCAAGGACCTCCAAGGCGTACAGAGCAAGTTCATTCCAAGTGTCCAGCTTGGATACCCAATAATTAAAAGGCACAGAGGAATCACGGAGGATGCTGGCACAGTTGGCAAGGTACTCCCTCACCATCTTTTGAAACTTTCCACTCCTTGTGAGAGTACCCCACGCCTCAGGGCCTGTAAGCTGGGCGGGTCTCAGAATACTGTCCCAGAACGTTGACAGTGTTCCCCTGCCTCTGCTGGATTGGAGTTGCGTCTCTCTCGCCTGTACGCCTTGGTTGGTCAACGAACTGTGACCTCTGCCGCTAGCGTGTTCAGATGGGAATTTTTTTAACAGTTCTGCAGCAAGGGTCTTCTGGTACTGCCCCATTTTTGTAGACCTCTCCACCTCAGGAATAAGAGAGTGAAAGTTCTCCTTGTAGCGGGGGTCTAAAAGTGTCACGAACCAGTAATGACTGTCACCCAACATTTTGACAACGCGAGGGTCACGGTTAAGGCAGCATAACATAAAGTCAGCCATGCGTGCCTGACTGGTAACGGGCAAGACTTCCATGTCCTCACCAAGATAACGACTGACCATGCTCTCCTCCTCCTCCTCCTCCTCCCCCCCGTCCTCAGGCCACCCACGCTGAACCGACGGTATGACAGCTGTACAGGTACTACCGTCTACAGCGCATGATACCAGCTCCTGTTCTTCCTCCTCCTCCTCCTCCTCATCCTCCTCCTCTCCCTCATTGTCCCCCAATGTACTTTGGGATGAGATGAGGCTGGGCTGTGTGTAATCGCCCAATATGGTTTCTTGATCCATCTCATCATACTCTGGCTGCAATGCCTCCTCTTTAATTCTCAGCAGGGAGAGTTGCCAAAGAGAGACAAGTGGAATGCTGACGCTAACGATGGCGTCATCGCCACTCACCATCTTGGTGGACTCCTCAAAGTTTGTCAGGATGGTACATATGTTAGACATCCAGGTCCACTCCTGAGGTCTTATGTGTGGAGTCTGACCTGAATATTGACGGCCTTGTTGCAGCTGGTACTCCACAACTGCTCTCTTCTGCTCGCAAATCCTTTGCAACATGTGGAGGGTAGAGTTCAAACGTGTGGGGACATCACACACCAGTCGGTGTGCCGGAAGCTGCAAATGCTGCTGCAACACAGCAAGGGCGGCGGTAGCTGTAGCTGACTTCCGAAAATGAGCTGACAGGCGGCGTACTTTGACGAGCAGATCTGGCAACTCGGGGTACGATTTAAGAAATTGCTGAACCACGAGGTTAAGCACATGAGCCAGGCAAGGTACGTGTGTGATCTCGCCTCGCCTCAGAGCTGCCACCAGGTTACTGCCATTGTCACACACGACCATGCCTGGATGTAGGTTCAGCGGTCTCAGCCACAGATCTGCCTGCTCTTTCACAGCTGTCCACAACTCACAAGCAGTGTGAGGTTTATCACCTAAGCTTATGAGTTTCAGCACAGCCTGTTGTCGCTTGGCTGAGGCAGTACTGCAGTGCTTCCAGCTTGTAACTGATGTGGTGATATCTGAGATTTAGGCTGAACATGAGGAGGGGGAGGATGCGCAGGTGCTGTACACTGTGGGGGCAACTCTGACTGACATAGGGCCCGCAATCCTCAGTGTGGGGAGATGTGTTCCATCCCAAGGTCCGACTGGGTACCGGCTTCCACTATGTTTACCCAGTGTGCCGTCAGGGAGATGTACCGTCCCTGGCCACAAACACTTGTCCACGTGTTCTTTGTCAGGTGGACTTTCCCAGTAGCTGCGTTGTTGAGTTCACGGCAGATGTTTTGGGACACGTGCTTGTGCAGTGCGGGGAAGGCACACCGGACAAAATAGTGTCAGCTAGGGACCGAGTACCGAGGGACGGCCACTGCCATAAGGTTGCGGAAGGATTCCATCTCCACCAGCCTAACAGGCAGCATTTCCAAAGCAAGCAGTCGTGAAATGTGCGAATTTAGGACTGTGGCCTGCGGGGCGTTGGCTGCGAGATTGCGCTTTCGTTCAAAGCTCTGGGATAAGTACAATTGAACGGTGGGATGTGGACATGGACGTTGATGCTGTTTCTTGAGAAACTGCCATAACAAGTGAAGACTGAGAGGAGGGGGCATCTTTGCATGCAGTATGGACAGTGGATTGCCTTGCACACACAACATGGGATTCTCTTACACGCACAACAGCGGAAGAAGCAGTGGTGACACCCTCTGACACTGGTCGTGGACCCTGGGGTTCGCCCCACAAAGTCGGGTGCTTTGCTGCCTTGTGCCTGATCATGCTGGTGGTGGTCAGGCTGGTAGTTTTATCACCCCTGCTGATGCTGGCCTGGCAGGTGGTACAAATGGCCTTTTTGGTGTTATCAGCAGAGTCTTTAAAAAAAATCCAGACTCTGGAAGACCTACTGGTTGTACTGGCAACGTCCCTCGTGTTGGTGTTACGGGGAACTGTTGCCCGCCTTCTGTGTGCGGCCACCACACTGCTTCTTCCTGCCTGTTGGGGTACTCTGCCTTCCTCCCCCTGTGTGCTGCTGGCCTCGCTCTGCGTGTCCTCCTGCCACGTTGGGTCAGTTACTAGATCATCCACCACCTCCTCTTCTTCCATTTGCGCACCACGATCCTCCTCCTCACTTCGTGGCAATTGTGTCTCGTCATCGTCCACCTCTTGTGACAAATTGCCAGCGTCGACTTCCTCTGGCCGTGGCTGTTCAAATATTTGGGCATCGCTACATGGGATCTCCTCTTCCACCACTTCAAGCGGAGCAGGCGAGGGGCACAAATATGGAAATGGACCAGCGAACAGCTCTTCAGAGTGTCCAACTCTTGGATCAGTTGCTGTCTGACGACACTCGGCAAGGTGGGAGGAAGGAGCATCAGGGTGAGGAGGAGTATGCGGTCGAGACTCACGGCTACTAAAACTTGACCATGTGGAAGACAGACCGGAGGTGGTGTTGCCCAGGTAACTGGAAGTATTATCTGCTATCCAATTAATAACCTGTTCACACTGATCAGTTTGCAATACTGGTTTTGTAGTGTGCTTCTCTAGTAATTCGGTCAAGAAGTGGGAGCGAGAAGATGTGGCTGTTCGTTGTGGCACATTTTCACCTTGGCCACGGCCCCGTCCTCTACATGCGCCATCACCAGAACATCCAGTTCCACGTCCCTTGCCACGCGCCTTGCCCATTGTAAAGGAAGTAAAATAGCTTACACTCGCACTGTGAAGGGTAATAAAAAGGAGATTACAACCGTGGACGAGGAAAACCACAGTTCTATTTCTCTGGCATACACCAGAATCTTTTAAACAGATATATTTGTGTCTGAACAGTCAGCGAGACTCTATTACTGTTTTTTTATGCAAATAGGTGGATTACACCCAGATTTGAACCGTGGAACTGCAAAACCAATCTTCTAGTCATCTGGCCTTCACCAGAATATTTTAAACAGATATATTTGTGTCTGAACAGTCATGGAGACACTATTACTGTTATTTTTATGTAAAAAAGGCCAAAAGCTGCATAATACAGAGATTTGAACCGTGGAACTGCAAAACCACACTTCTAGTTATCTGGCCTACACCAGAATATTTTAAACAGATATATTTGTGTCTGAACAGTCAGGGAGACACTATTACTGTTTTTTTTATGTAAAAAGGCCAAAAGCTGCATAATACAGAGATTTGAACCGTGGAACTGCAAAACCAAACTTCTAATTATCTGGCCTTTATCTGGCCTACACCAGAATATTTTAAACAGATATATTTGTGTCTGAACAGTCAGGGAGACACTATTACTGTTTTTTTATGCAAAAAGGTGGATTACACCCAGATTTGAACCATGGAAGCGGAAAACCACAGTTCTAGTTATCTGGCCTACACCAGAATATTTTACACAGATATATTTGTGTCTGAACAGTCAGGGAGACACTATTACTGTTTTTTTATGTTAAAAAGGCCAAAAGCTGCATAATACAGAGATTTGAACCGTGGAACTGCAAAACCAAACTTCTAGTTATCTGGCCTACTCCAGAATATTTTAAACAGATATATTTGTGTCTGAACAGTCAGGGAGACACTATTACTGTTTTTTTTATGTAAAAAAAAGCCAAAAGCTGCACAATACAGAGATTTGAACCGTGGAACTGCAAAACCAAACTTCTAGTTATCTGGCCTACACCAGAATATTTTAAACAGATATATTTGTGTCTGAACAGTCAGGGAGACACTATTACTGTTTTTCTATGTAAAAAAGGCCAAAAGCTGCATAATACAGAGATTTGAACCGTGGAACTGCAAAACCAAACTTCTAGTTATCTGGCCTACACCAGAATATTTTAAACAGATATGTTTGTGTCTGAACAGTCAGGGAGACACTATTACTGTTTTTATTTATGTAAAAAAGGCCAAAAGCTGCATAATACAGAGATTTGAACCGTGAACCTGCAAAACCAAACTTCTAGTTATCTGGCCTACACCAGAATATCTTAAACAGATATATTTGTGTCTGAACAGTCAGGGAGACACTATTACTGTTTTTTTATGTAAAAAAGGCCAAAAGCTGCATAATACAGAGATTTGAACCGTGGAACTGCAAAATCAAACTTCTAGTTATCTGGCCTACACCAGAATATTTTAAACTGATATATTGGTGTCTGAACAGTCACAGACACACTCAATTTTTTTTTTGTGGGGGGGAATACGAAAAGATTAATAAGACGCGTATTTGTACAGTCTGACTGAGGAAAAAAAAAATACAGGATTTAGATGAAAAAAAAAAGGATTTTTCCTGGCCCCTGAGACCGGGGGATAAGTCTAGCAATTTGACCAGCAGGAGCACACAGGACTGTAATGCAGTGTTTGTTGGTATAACCACTGCGTCTCCTATACAGCCTGCCTGCCTGATTTCTGGGATGGATATTAGTCCTGAGAAGGACTGTTTGTTTGATTTGGCAGGCTTTAGAGACCCTACACTAACTATTTTGCAGTATAAATCTCTCCGTAGCTCTGCAGCACTCTCCCTACACTGTCTGATCCAGAGCGACTGTGTCCAAGATGGCGGCGCCCGTTTTTAAATACTCGAGGTGACGCTGTGCGGCCAGGCAATCACTGTAATGCCCACAAACAACATGGCTGTGGCATTACAGTGACTGGCTGGCAATCCCTGCATGTTCATTGGCTCTGTAAAGAGCGCCAAACATGCAGGGCGGAGACTCGAGCTCCCACCCAAGTAACCCGGAAATGCTCGGTGCTCGCCGAACATCCCGAGTAGCGTGATGCTCGGGCGAGTACCGAGCAGTGTCGAGCATGCTCGCTCAACACTATTCCTTAACATATTTCACAAGAAAATCCATTTTGGTTTAGTTTTTGAATGTTTTATTGTGAGTCCGTAAAAATGGTGTAATACCTCTGACAACATTGTTGACAGCAGTGACCTGGGAGTCAGAAATGCTTCCAGAGGTCGTCTCCATGCTGTTTCCATGTCATTTGAGCACTGTTCCTGTCGATTTGGGCAATTTTTAGGCCCTCTACAGACCGCCGGGGGGAGCCACCTGAAAAATGCTCGAGTTTCCCATAGACTTACATTGGGCTCGTTGCTCGGGTCGAGCACCCAAGTATACCAATTAGCTCGACCCGAGGAACGAGTACCCAAGCATTTTAGTGCTCCCTCATAGAGATGAGCGTTGTTCTACTCGAACTGTTCGCCAATCTCAAATTCGAGCTGTTTTGGGCGGTGTTCGACGAACACGAACAATTTGAGAAAAATTCGGCTGTTCGAGATTATGTTCGATAACTGTTCATGCACCAAAATCATAACTGGATTTTTTCTCAGTAATGATGAAAATTAATGTTAATACGCAGTTTGAGTGTACAGCGGGGTGGGGGGAGGGTCAGGGGATGGATCTCTGCAGGAACAATGAAGATCTCCATTTTTTTTTCTCTTTCCCGCATTTACAGTGGGGAGGTGCAATCTGTCAGCCTATCAGCAGCGCACACACGGAGCGAAGTGCTTTTTTTCACACAAGCAAGGGCATGTGTCATTGGCAGTGTATGTCACATGTCCTTGCCCTATAAGACCAAGCCATTTTCCCCGTCGCCACCATTTTCTCACTGCTGCAGCTGCGTGTTAGACGGCACCGCTGTTGCTGTGTGCGCTATACCTTGTTAATTTCAAGCCAATTTTCGCACAAATATACAGATAGCTTGGGAGTAGGGAATAGTTGTGATTGCAGTCCTTTTAAGGACTAGGTTACAGCATTTCCTACGACTTTTATAAGGCAGGTCTGTGCTCTTAAATAGATAGGTTGTGGGAGTAAAGACTAATTGTAATTGGAGTCCTTTTCAGGACTAGGTTACATCAGTTCCTATCAGTTTTTGCCAGGCAGGTCTGTGCCAGTGCTGTGCAAGTTTTTTTCACAGCATTTGGCTGAATCTAGCAAAGCTAATCCTTTTTGGCCTATTGCAGAGTGTGTTAGTCAGTGGAGTAGCCTATCTGTGTTGCAAGATATACCACCTGTGTATAGAATACCAATTTTTTTACTGCACCTAGTGAAGTAAAATCTTTTGGGCATAGCATCATTCTATTAGTCCATCTATACTGACCTCCATCAGGTTGCAAACTGAATCTAATTTTTTTCTGCATCTAGCTCTGAAAAAATATTTGGCCTTCTAGCAGTGTGTCGGACTTTCTCTATTAGTCCATGTATACTGACCTCCATCAGGTTGCAAATTCAAAATAATTTTTATCTGCATCTACAGTACCTCTGAAAAAATATTTGGGCTTCTAGCTG
The DNA here is from genome assembly GCF_046119375.1 of Phyllobates terribilis. Lineage (NCBI taxonomy): Eukaryota > Metazoa > Chordata > Amphibia > Anura > Dendrobatidae > Phyllobates > Phyllobates terribilis. Next base: position 593,137,129 of record NW_027362765.1, on the reverse strand, counting down.
TGTGTGGGACTTGTTGTATTAGTCCATCTATACTGACCTCCATCAGGTTGCAAACTGAATATATTTTTTTCTGCATCTACCTCTGAAAAAATATTGGGCTTCTAGCTGTGTGTGGGACTTGTTGTATTAGTCCATCTATACTGACCTCCATCAGGTTGCAAACTGAATATATTTTTTTCTGCATCTACCTCTGAAAAAATATTGGGCTTCTAGCTGTGTGTGGGACTTGTTGTATTAGTCCATCTATACTGACCTCCATCAGGTTGCAAACTGAATATATTATTTTCTGCATCTACCTCTGAAAAAATATTGGGCTTCTAGCTGTGTGTGGGACTTGTTGTATTAGTCCATCTATACTGACCTCCATCAGGTTGCAAACTGAATATAATTTTTTTCTGCATCTAGCTCTGAAAAAATATTTGGCCTTCTAGCAGTGTGTCAGACTTTCTCTATTAGTCCATCTATACTGACCTCCATCAGGTTGCAAATTCAAAATAATTTTATCTGCATCTACAGTACCTCTGAAAAAATATTTGGGCTTCTAGCTGTGTGTGGGACTTGTTGTATTAGTCCATCTATACTGACCTCCATCAGGTTGCAAACTGAATATATTTTTTTCTGCATCTACCTCTGAAAAAATATTGGGCTTCTAGCTGTGTGTGGGACTTGTTGTATTAGTCCATCTATACTGACCTCCATCAGGTTGAAAACTGAATATATTTTTTTCTGCATCTACCTCTGAAAAAATATTGGGCTTCTAGCTGTGTGTGGGACTTGTTGTATTAGTCCATCTATACTGACCTCCATCAGGTTGCAAACTGAATATATTTTTTTCTGCATCTACCTCTGAAAAAATATTGGGCTTCTAGCTGTTTGTGGGACTTGTTGTATTAGTCCATCTATACTGACCTCCATCAGGTTGCAAATTGAATATAATTTTTTTCTGCATCTAACCCAGCCAATAGTTTTGGCCTAATACCACAGTTTGGCCACTCAGCTCTGCTCGGTTACCATCCATTGTTTTTTTGTGCAAACAACTCCAGAGTTGTGAATTAGTTAACCACCAAAATGAGTGGAAAAAGGCCTGCTGCTGGTGGAAAGGGGAATAGGCGTGTTGGGAAGGGGAAAAAAGGTTGTGTCCGTGGGGTAGGTGTTAAAGCAACAGTAACATCTGCAGAAGAAAGACCATCTTCCAGCCAAACTAAAATGTCTACTTCTTTTAGCGGACAATGTGATAAGATCCCTTTCTTACGGCCACGCCAATCGCTACAAATTCCAGATGAGGCACAAAAACAGCAGGTGCTTCAACGGATATCAAGTGCTCCTTTAAGTGGGCTCTCCTCCACATCAACTTCAACATCACAAATACTCCAGTCCTCAAAGGTGTCACCCAAATCGCACTTGCTTCCTCACAGCTCCCAAATCTCCAGCTGCCCGTCTGAGTATGAGGTAGAACAGATGGTTGAGTCTGCAGAGCTGTTTACTCATACTATAGCCTGGGAATCAGAGGTTGACTCCAGCGCTTCTGTGAATCCAGACGAGGAAATGATCTGCACTGATGCCCAGAATCTTTATGAGTCGGATCCAGGACCAGACGCAGAAGGTTCTGACCATAATGTACACCCTTATTCCCAAACTGTAACTCCTGTTGGTGGAGACAATGAGGAAGACGATGATAAGACTCAAATACCTGATTGGAGCGACAACTTTAGTTTTTTGTCAGGGCAGGAACAGGTTGGCTCTGAGGACGACGGGTGTGATAACACACAGGGTGATGATGATGAGGTTGGAGATCCCACTTACTGTCAACCCACAGTCAGCCAAGAGATGAGGTCAGCAGAGGAGGTGGAGGAAGATGCTAGTGACGACGAGGTCAGGTTGCGCCTTCCTGGACAGAGACGTAGTACTGGAAGCACGTCAACAACTTCATCCTCAAACACAACTCTGCCTCTCACCACAAGTCGTGGTGGCTCTTCAGGTCGCATGGGTGCTAAGCCTTGCATAGCCTGGGCATTTTTTCAGATCGATAAAGATGACCCAACTCGTGTTATCTGTAACATTTGTCAGCAAAAGCTAAGTAGAGGCCAAAAAATACATAGTTTGAGTACTTCATGCATGAACCGGCACATGGACATGAAGCATAATTCAGTGGGAAGCTCAGTGTGCTACAATGCGGCCTAGCCGGCCGGGCCAACCACCGTCTGCCTTATCTTGTGCATCCACGGCCTCTTCATCCTCTGTGACTGGGGGGACAGCAGTCACACCTGTTTTGGGGCGCAGACCTGCCACCTCTTTACCCGCAACAGCCAGCGTGATTGGCAGGTCATCATTTTCTTTGGAGGTGGTAACACCAGCTGGTGTTGAGCGCTGTCCGACATCGATAGCACCACCTTTGGATCAAGGCAACCTAACATGTCCGCCTGCATCTTCCTCACAGACCGGCAGTTTGCCGGGGACACCCTTATCAACCCCGTCTAAGCACAATAGCCAGCCCTCGGTCCCTCAGATGTGGACAAGTAAAAGACCATTTCCTCCTAGCCATGAGAAAGCTAAGAGGTTGAATTTCACCATCTGCAAGCTCTTGGCTACAGAAATGCTGCCTTTCCGCCTGGTGGACACAGAGGATTTTTGAGACCTTATGTCCGTCGCAGTGCCCCAGTACCAGATGCCCAGTCGGCACTACTTCTCAAAGAAAGGTGTGCCTGCGCTCCACCAGCATGTCGCACACAACATCACCGCTTCTTTGAGAAACTCTGTGTGTGACAGGGTGCATTTCACCACAGACACTTGGACGAGTAGGCATGGACAGGGGCGTTACATGTCGCTGACTGGGCACTGGGTAACTATGGTGACAGCAGGACAAGGGGCTGCTGTCCAAGTCTTGCCGTCCCCACGAGTTGTGCGTCAATCCTCTTTATGTCAAAGTTCCTCCACTGCTTCTGCCTCCTCAACCTCCTCTCGGTCTTCCACCTGCACCCAAAGCCTGTCTGGTCATGCCACAAGCTTTCTAACTGCGCAGAAGGGATCCTGCACACCTCCTTACTATGCTGGCAGTAGGGCTCAACGTCATCAGGCGGTTTTTACTTTGAAATGTCTGGGAAATGTGAGTCACACAGCTGAGGAGTTGTGGTCAGCTCTGGAGAACCAATTTGATGAATGGTTGTCTCCACTGGACCTGAAACCAGGGAAGGCCGTGTGCGACAATGCTGCAAACCTGGGTGCGGCCCTTCGCCGGGGCAATGTCACACACGTGCCTTGTATGGCTCACGTGTTGAACCTGCTTGTCCAGCAATTTTTAGCTCACTATCCCAGACTAGATGGCCTTCTGCAGAGGGCACGGTCGCTGTGTGCTCACTTCCGCCGTTCGCATCCCGCAGCTCAGCGACTTACATCTCTACAGAAGTCGTTGGGCCTGCCACTTCACCGGCTAAAATGCGATGTGCCTACCCGGTGGAATTCAACACTGCACATGTTGCAGCGACTGTGGCAGCACCGACAAGCCCTGGTGCAATACGTTCTGACGTATAGCCTGGGCCAACGAGATTCAGAGGTGGGGCAAATCACGCTGGAGGAGTGGTCTCAGATCAGGGACCTATGCACCCTTCTGCACAGTTTTGAAATGGCGACGAAGATGTTTAGTGCTGACGATGCCATTATCAGCATGACTATTCCGGTGATTTACATGCTGGAGCACATGTTAAACAGAATTCGGAGTCAGGTGGTGGCACAAGAGGAGGTGGAGGAAGTAGAGGAGGAGGAGTTGTATGCGGAAGGGCTAACATCTGCAAGGTCCAGACGGTCGGCAGCACCTAGGCGGCAGCCATGTGAGGGTGGGGGAGATGGTTTTACCAGGGCGCATGGTAGCAGCCAAACTAGTGAGGAAGGTGCAGGAGCCCAGGAAGAAGTGGAGGACGAACTGATGGAAGACTCATCAGATGAGGGAGACCTTGATCACATTTCTGTTGTGCGAGGTTGGGGGGAGAGGACAGAGGAAGGAAGCATGATTGTTACCTCGCCACCAACACAACAGGGACTTGGTGCTCCTGGATGCGCAACACACATGAGTGCCTTCTTGCTGCACTACCTGCAACATGACCCTCGAATTGTGAGAATTAGAAATAATCCTGACTACTGGGTTGCCACACTGTTAGATCCCCGGTACAAAAGTAAATTTGCAGAAATGATTCCTGCCATAGAAAGGGATGCACGCATGCAGGAGTATCAGCAGAGACTGTTGCAGAATCTTACATGTGCTTTTCCACAAAATACCAGTGGTGCAAGTAGTGAATCTCACAGTTCCAACTTGCCAACCGTGGGACCGTCAAGTGTTCAGCACTCAAACCGTAACAGAACCACAGTATCTGCTGGTAACATCAATTTTGCGGAATCATTTCACCACTTTTTTAGCCCATCCTTTGCAAGGCCACAGGAGACAAGAAGTCTGACACATAGTCAACGCCTAGAGACGATGGTACAGGAGTATCTCCAAGTAAACATTGAAGCCACGACTGTGTCACTGGACCCTTGCTCTTTTTGGGCTTCCAATCTGGATAAATGGCCGGAGCTAGCCACTTACGCCTTGGAGATCTTGTCATGCCCCGCAGCCAGCGTTCTGTCTGAACGTGTGTTCAGCGCTGCTGGTGGTGTGCTGACAGATAAGCGCACGCGGCTCTCCACTGATAATGTAGACAGACTCACGTTCATAAAGATGAACAAATCATGGATCCGAAACGACTTTTCTACCCCTGTGTCATCCTGGGGAGAGTAAAAGCTTGATGATTGGTTAAAATCACCCTACCAACCGTTTTAAGCTTTCAAATTACTAATCATGTTTATCTGTATCTTGACTGGAAAATAATTTGGGCTTTGTAGCAGTGTGCAGCACTGATCCTATTAGGCCATCTATAATAAGCTCCACCAGATTTAAAATTAAAAATAATTTTTAGCTGCATCTAGCCCGGAAAATAATTTTGGGGCTCCGAGATGCGCAAGACACATAAGTGCCTTCTTGCTGCACTACCTGCAGCATGACCCTCATATTGTCAGAATTCGAAGTAATCATGACTACTGGGTTGCCACACTCTTAGATCCCCCAAACTTTTCGATCAACCTTTTCATTTTAATAAAGACCAAAAAAATGGTCATTTTTGAAATTATAAGCATTAGCAGGTTGTTAGAAACTGAAATCAAACAGTTTTCAACTCAAAACTTTATTGTAGGTGATGTTACATTTTCACATAGGACCCCTTGTTCGAAAGGAGCTTCTGAACTCTCTCGTCCATTGAATTTGTCAGGTTTTGGATGGTTTCTGCTTCAATTGTTTTGCATGAGGACAGAATACCCTCCCAGAGCTGTTGCTTAGATGTGAACTGCCTCCCGCCATCATAGACACTCCTTTTAATGATGCTCCAAAGGTTCTGAATGGGGTAGAGGTCAGGGGAGCATGGGGGTCACACCATAAGTTTGTCCCCTTTTATGCCCATATCAGCCAGAGATGCAGATGTTTTATGTGCAGCATGAGATGGTGCATTATCATGCAGAAAAATGATTTTGCTGTGAAATACACGGTTCTTCTTCTTGAACCATGGCAGGAAGTGCTGTTTGAGAAAATCCACATACATTATGGAGTTCATCTTTAGCGCCTTCAGGGATCCTAAAGGGGCCGACAATCTCTCTCCCCATGATTCCAGCCCAAAACATTACTCCACCTCCTCCTTGTTGGCGCTGTAGCCTTGTTTGCGTGGGGTGTCCATCAACCAGCCATCCTCCACTCCATCCATCTGGACCATCGAGCGCTGCACGGCACTCATCCGTGAACAAAACAGTTTTGAAATCAGTCTTCATGTAATGTTTGGCCCACTGGAGCCGTTTCTGCTTGTGTGAAGTGGATAGAGGAGGTCGACAGGATGGCGTATGCACAGCTGCAAACCTCTGAAGGACCCTGCATCTTGTTGTTCGGGGGACGTTGGAGGCACCAGCAGCTTCAAAAACTTGTCTGCTGCTATGACTAGGCTTTCTTGCCGCTGCTCTTTTAACCTGACGTAATTGCCTGTAGGAAAGAGTCCTCAATTTGCCCTTATCAGCACGCACACGTGTGTACTGTGAATCAGCTACATACTTCTTGATTGCCAAGACACTTCATCCTGATCATCGCACAATGTTGATTGTAGTCATGCCTTGACCTAAACACTCCACAATTTGTTGCTTCTCAGCAGCCGACACATCCTTTTTCTTTCCCATTTTGGCAGAAAATGTAGGCTGCTTAATAATGTGAGAGAGCCTTCTTAAGTAGTCTTGCCTTTCATTGGACACACCTGCCAAACTAATTAGCACAGGTGTCTGCAATTGCTTACAGTGATATAAAGAGCCCTGACACACATCACCATCAATGAGTTTAACATACAAACAAACAAATTCTTCCCTTATCACTTCTAAACACTTTTTGCATAATAATTTGGAACGCAGTGTACATGTGCTTTTCCACAAAACACCAGTGGTTCACGTAGTGAATCTTACAGTTCTAACTTGCCAACCGTGGTCTGTATGGAATTGTTCAATAAAGGGCCCAAAATTAAGATAACATAGATGGGAGAGGTCTCTATGAATAGGAATTCCTAAGTATTTGATACCCTGTGAGGGCCAGGCAAAGGGAAAGTTGGACTGGATGGAATCCTATATGGATTTGGGGAGGAAGACATCGAGGGCCTCAGACTTCGCTGCATTGATTTTAAAATTTTACCATGTAACAAAGTGATCTATTTCAGCCATAACAGCAGGGATGGATATATGTGATTGAGTGATATATACTAGGACATCATCAGCAAATAGAGAGCACTTGTACTCGGTGCCTCCCACCTCAATCCACCTAATATTGGGGTTATGGCGAATTGATGAGAGCAGGTGCTCCGTCACTAGGATGTATAAGAGAGGGGACAGAGGACATCCCTGCCTTGTCCCATTGGTGATTGTGAAAGGTGATGAAAATGTTCTGACGCACCCCCTGGGCCTTGGGACACCCGGAGCCGGACCCTTTTTGGTGGATGCTGGTGGTTATAGTCTTCGTGGCGGCGACCCGCTTCCGTGGCTCAGGGCGGTCAAACCAGTGGCGGAACTATTTATGTGGTTTTGATGTTTAAATGTCCGACTACGCCACCCGTGGATTGCGGTCAGAGTGAACCGCCGCTACAGGGCATACCGCTGAGGCTGGTGTTGTGGGTGCAGCAGAGCGTAGCATAACTCCCCACGGGAGGAGTATAGCCTCAGGGCAGTGTATGCGGAGGATGGGGGTGATGGTGCAGGGCAGCAGCAGTAACGACACGGAGTCAGTGATGCAGTCCAGGGCCTTTACTCACAGTTCTTATTATCCAGACCACGTCTGCAGGTAACGGCTGCCCACGTCGTACTGTGCTCACCAGGTGAGGGGCTCAGACAACTCCCAGATAACTTTGGAGCACTTCACAGGACCCCCTTTGTGTGTCCTTTGTCTGGCCTTTCTTACCAACACTTCTGTCCGGCTGCCTCGGGCCTCCTCTTGGTAAACTTGGCGCCAGTTTCCCTGACCCTATGTGGTGCCTTCCTAGCGGGTGTAGCGAGGGGCTGCGCCACATAAAATGTCAGAGCCTCCGGTTTCGTTTCCTGCCTCCACTAGTTCGGGGACCGGTCTCCCCCTTTGGCCTGACCCCTCCACGCAGGTGGATTCGGGCGTGCGGTGGCGACTCGCCCGTCCGCACCCCTGGGATCCCTTCATTCCTCGTTCCTGGAGCCTTCTCCGCTCCTCTTCCTTCCTTCTCCCTCTTCCAGGCCTGGGCCTCTGTTACTAGGCCCGCCTCCGGAGCAGAGCTCATGCAGAGCCCCTGCTCCCTGCCACTTCTGCTCAGACTTCTCTGCACTGAACTAAGATGGTGCCCACCTTTTATACTCCCTTCTCAAAGCACCCAGGAACTGCTTCCTCCCTGCTCCTGCACTACAGGGTTCCCCTTCCTCAGTGTTCCCTCCCCCCACTCCAGCCAGGGACAGGGACTGTCGTGCCCATCTCAGGGGCATATTGGTCGCCCTGCCCCACGGCAATGTGGTGTAATGCATGCAGGTGTCGGGTCCTGATCCACACTCCATCCTTACCTGAGAGTGAGATATCACACCTCTGGGTGAGGTGCAATACGTCTGTAGCAACCGAGCCCTCAGGGTGCTACAGTTCCATTTATCTTCAGCCTAGGTGACGTATTGCGATACAGGGCCGTGATTTTGGCTATAAAAGGGTCCCCTAGACCCCTACCCCAAGCTTTTTAAGAGAATCATATATGGCGTGCCAGGAGACTCTATGGAATGCTTTCTCAGCATCCAACGAGAGTATCTAATTACAAATTTTTAACTGCATCTAGCCCAGGAAATACTTTGTGCCTAGTAGCAGTGTCTGCTAGTCAGCGGATTATCCCGGCTGTTAAGCAAGCTACACCACCTGTAGTTTAGACACTTAATTTTTTCAAAGGAAATGCTTCGGGACCATGGGATACTTAGTGAAGAGCATCAGGAGGCACCCCAAGGCATAGGGGCTGGGACTGGCAGTAGGATGCCTTGCGGTGGACAGCCGAGCTCGATCCTTATAAAAGCTTTTTAACTGCAGCAGCTTTAGTGGACGCTACTGGAGCTGGAATTACCGCGGCTGCTGGCATGAGACTTGCCCTCCAATAGATCCTTGTAAATGGATTTAAAGTGTATTCATTCAAATTAGAGAGACAATTTAAATTAAAAAGCTTAGAGCTGCCTCCACCACAGGGGGGCTCGCTCGACCCACCAGCGGACAGGCACCAGTATTGGGAGAGGGGGGCTGGCCGTCAGGGTTCACCGTGGCTCTGGCACAAACCCGGCGACACGGAGGTGGCACGGGCAGGAGCGGACTGGCCGTGTCGGCTTCTCACTTTTTGGATTTTAGAAGGGCATGACATGCCTATATCTGTGTCTCCCCCTCCTTTTACTCCTCCACCTCTTTTATTTTCGCATGACTATATGTACTTGTCACTTTTCCATGTGTTAGTTATGTCTTCTGAGCAGTTTGTCAGCTTTTGGACACCTTTTAAGGTGTTTTCTATGTGTTTCTATGTGTTTTTGTTTGCCTGCCATTGGTTTTAACGGTGTTCGAAGGTGTTCGACGAACAGTTCGACGAACAGTTCGGCGAATACACGGGTGTTCGACGAACCGAACCGAACTCGAACACTACGGGGGTGGCTCAACACTACTCCCTCATCACTACTCAGGGCATGTGCGTTTGGAGGGTCTGAAAAAACTTTCCCCGAACTTTGACACTTTGAACTTTTGCCTCTGTTGAATTGCATTTGTGTCTCTCTCTCCTGTACTCCTTTATTGTCCAATGAACTGTGACCTCTGCCGCCAGCGTTTTCAGATGGGAATTGTTTTAATAATTCTGCAACAAGGGCCTTCTCTTACTGCACCATTTTATTAGTCCTGTCCTGCACGGGAATAAGAGACAGAATGTTCTCCTTGTAGCATGGGTCTAGAAATGTCACCAACCAGTAATGACTGTCACCGAAAATTTGGACAATTCGAGGGTCACGGGAAATGCAGCGTAAGATAAGCTCAGCCATGTGTGCAAGACTGCAAGCAGGCAAGACTTCCGTGTCCTCACCCAGAGGACGACTGACCAGGCTCTCCTTCTCAACCTCCTCCTCCCTGTCCTCAGGCCATCTACCTTGAACAGACGGTATGATAGTTGTGCAGGTAGTACCGTCTATAGTGCAGGAAGCTAGCTCCTGTTCTTCCTCCTCCTCAATCCACATTGGGATGAGATGGAGCTGGGCTGTGTGGAATCACCCTGTATGGTTCTTTGCTCCATCGCATTGTGCTCCGCCTGCAATGCATTCTCTTTAATTGTGAGCAGAGAGCATTTAAGAAGACAGAGAAGTGGTATGGTGATGCTAATTATTGCGTCATCACCTCTCACCATCTTGGTGGAGTCCTCAAAGTTTTGGAGGATAGTACATATATCTGACATCCATGTCCATTCCTGAGGTCTTATGTGTGGAGTCTGAACTGAATACCGACGGCTTTGTTGATGCTGGTAGTCAACAACTGCCCTCCTCTGCTCACAAATCCTTCCCAACATCTGCAATGTAGAGTTCCAACCCGTGGGGACATCACATACCAGTCGGTGAGCTGGTAGCTGCAAATGCTGCTGAAGCACCTGAAACACACCAAGGGCAGCAGAAGCTGTAGCTGACTTTCTAAGATGGGCACACAGGCGGCATACTTTGACAAGCAGATCCGACAGATCTGGATAGGTTTTGAGAAACCGCTGAACCACGAGGTTAAGCACATGGGCCAGGCATGGTACGTGTGTGAGCTCGCCTCGCCTAAGAGCCACCACCAGGTTCCGGCCATTGTCACACACAACCATGCCTGGCTGTAGGGTCAGTGGAGTCAGCCACAGATTTTCCTGCTCTTTCAGAGCTGTCCACAATTCTTCAGCATTGTGCTGTTTGCCACCTAAGCATATTAGCTTCAGCACAGCCTGTTACCGCTTGGCCGAGTGGCAGTGCTGCAGTGCTCCCAGCTTGCGACTGATGTGCTCATTTAGGAGATGGAGGCTGAAGAGGAGGAGGAGGTGCAGGAGCTGTAGAATGTGGGGGCAACCCTGATTGACCCAGGGCCCTCAATCCTTGGCATCGGGAGGACGTGTTCCGTCCCAAGGTCCAATTGGGTCACAGCTTCCACTATATTAACCGTGTGTGCCGTCAGCGAGATGTACCGTCCCTGCCCACAAGCACTTTTCCACGTGTCCGTGGTTAGGTGGATTTTCCCTGTAACTGCGTTGTTGAGGGCACGGCTAATGTTGTAGGACATGTGCTGGTGTAATGCGGGGACGGCACACTGGGAGAAATAGTGGCGGCTGGGGACCGAGTACCAAGTGATGGCTGCTGCCATCAGTTTGCGGAAAGCTTCCGTCTCCACGAGCCTAAAAGGCAACATTTCGAGCGTAAGCATTTGCGAAATGTGTGACTTTAGTACTGTGGCCTGTGGGGTGTTGGCTGCGTATTTGTGCTTGTGTTCCAAGGACTGGGGTAGGGACAACTGAATGCTGCGCTGGGACAAGGACATGGACGTACTTGCTGATGGTGTTACTTGAGAGTGTGCAATGACAGGTGCAAGGCGGGGCATCTTGGCATGTGCCATGGACAGGGGATTGGTGTGCATGCACAACAGCAGAAGAAGCAGTGGTGTCACCCACAGACACTGTTGCTGGACCCTGGGGGTCGGCCCACTTCACTTAGTCAGGTGCTTTGTTGCCATGTGCGTTATCATGCTGATGCTGGCCTGGCTGGTGGTGCAAATGGTCTTTTTGTGGTTATCTGCAAAGTCTTTAAAAAACTACCAGACTCGGGAAAACCTAAATGTTGTATTGGCAACTTCCGTCGTGTTAGCGTTATGAGGAACGCTTTCCCGCCTTGTGTCTGCAGCCACCACACTGCTTCTTACTGCCTGTTGTAGTGCTACGCCTCCCTCCCCCTGTGTGCTGCTGTCCTCGCTCTGTATGTCCCCCTGCCAGGTTGGGTCAGTTACTATATCATCCACCACCTTGTCTTCCACTTCTGCACCCTGGTCCTCCTCCTGACTTTCTGGCAATTGTGTCTTATCATCATCATCCACCTCTTGCGAAAGTAATTGCACTTTCCCACCGTTGCCTTCATGTGACCGTGGCTGCTCAAATATTTGGGCATTGCTCCACGTGTTCTCCTCTTGACTCGCTTGAAGCTGGCCGGGCGAGAGGCCTGCATCTACAAATGGAAAAATGAACAGCTCTTCTGAGTGTCCAAGTGTGGGATCAGTTGTCTCCGGGCACTCGGCATGGTGGGAGGAAGGAGGATCAGGGTGAGGAATATGCAGTCCAGACTCTTGGATACTGAGACTTGATCGTGTGTAAGACAGGGTGGTGGTGGTGGTGGCAAAGTGACTGGAAGCATTATCTACTATCCAACCAACAACCTTTTGACACTGCTTTGGGTTCAATAGTGGTGTACTGCGGTCCCCTAGTAATTAGGACAGGAAGGTCAAGCGACAAGATGTGGGTGTTTGTTGTGGCACAATTTCAGCTTGCCTACGGCCACGTCCTTGGCCTCTGCATGCACCATCGCCATCACGTCCACTTCCCCATCCCTTGCCACGCACCTTGTCCATTTTAAATGGAGGACAATATTTTCCATGTTCACGAAAAATGGCTGATTTTGGAATGCAGTTATAATGTGATACGTCTGACAGAGAATCACGATTTTAAATAGCAGGCCTGTAATTTACTAATATTATTCTACACAGAGACCTAATGTGAATAGCTTAACCGACACACTGCAGCAAAATGGAAATGGAAGAAATGTCTGATTTTGTAACAGTCTTAAAGGTGATATGTCTGACAGAGAACCATGGTTTTAAATAGCTGGCTTGTAATTTACTAATACTATTCTTCACAGACACCTAGTGTGAAAAGCTTGACTGACACACTGCAACAGAATGGAAATGGAAGAAATGTCTGATTTTGGAACAGTCTTATAGGTGATATGTCTGACAGAGAACCACGGTTTTAAATAGCAGGCTTGTAATTTACTAATACTATTCTTCACAGACACCTAGTGTGAATAGCTTGACCGACACACTGCAACAGAATGGAAATGGAAGAATTGCCTGATTTTAGAACAGTCTTATAGGTGATATGTCTGACAGAGAATCACGATTTTAAATAGCAGGCCAGTAATTCACTAATATTATTCTACACAGAGACCTAATGTGAATAGTTTAACCAACACACTGCAGCAGAATGGAAATGGAAGAAATATCTGATTTTAGAACAGTCTTATAGGTGATATGTCTGACAGAGAACCACGATTTTAAACAGCAGGCCTGTAATTCACTAATATTATTCTACACAGAGACCTAATGTGAATAGCCTAACCAACACACTGCAGCAGAATGGAAATGGAAGAAATGTCTGATTTTGGAACAGTCTTATAGGTGATATGTCTGACAGAGAACCACGGTTTCAAATAGCAGGCCTGTAATTTACTAATACTACTCTTCACAGACACCTAGTGTGAATAGCTTGACTGACACACTGCAGCAGAATGGAAATGGAAGAAATGTCTGATTTTGGAACAGTCTTATAGGTGATATGTCTGACAGAGAAACACGGTTTTAAATAGCAGGCCTGTAAGCTACTAATACTATTCTTCACAGACACCTAATGTGAATAGCTTGACTGACACACTGCAACAGAATGGAAATGGAAGAAATGTCTGATTTTGGAACAGTCTTATAGGTGATATGTCTGACAAATTTGCCCTGGCCCCTGATATCTGGGGCTATGTCTACAAATATCTGTAATTATTACAGCAGCAGATAGGACGTTCAATGGACGCTCTTGCGCTGTATGCACTGCAGTCTACCACATACACTGCCTGTCTGCCTAACTCCTGCCTTGCACTGATTATATGCAGCTGGGTTATTCCTCAGAAGGACTGTTAGTTCAGATGTATATATATATATATATATATATATATATATATATATATACAGTGCATTGTGAAAGTATTTGGCCCCCTTGAACTTTTCTACCTTTTGCCACATTTCTGGCTTCAAACATAAAGATATCAAATTTTATTTTTTTTGGGAAGAATCAACAGCAAGTGGCACACGATCGTGAAGTGGAACAAAATTTATTGGATATTTTAAACTTTTTTAACAAATTAAAAACTGAAAAGTGGAGCGTGCAATATTATTCGGCCCCTTTACTTTCAGTGCAGGAAACTCACTCCAGAAGATCAGTGAGGATCTCTGAATGATCCAATGTTGTCCTAAATGACTGGCAATGATAAATAGAATCCACCTGTGTGTAATCAAGTCTCCATATAAATGCACCTGCTCTGTGATAGTCTTAGGGTTCTGTTTCAAGTGCAGAGAGCATCATGAAGACCAAGGAACACACGAGGCAGGTCCGAGATACTGTGGTGGTGAAGTTTAAAGCTGGATTTGGATACAAAAAGATTTCCCAAGTTTTAAACATCTCAAGGAGCACTGTGCAAGCGATCATATTGAAATGGAAGGAGTATCAGACCACTGCAAATCTACCAAGACCCGGCCGTCCCTCTAAACTTTCATCTTGAACAAGGAGAAGACTGATCAGAGATGCAGCCAAAAGGCCCATGATCACTCTGGATAAACTGCAGAGATCTACAGCTGAGGTGGGAGAGTCTGTCCATAGGACCACAATCAGTCGTACACTGTACAAATCTGGCCTTTATGGAAGAGTGGCAAGAAGAAAGCCATTTCTCAAAGATATCCATAAAAAGTCTAGTTTGAAGTTTGCCACAAGCCACCTGGGAGACACACCAAACATGTGAAATAAGGTGCTCTGGTCAGATGAAACCAAAATCAAACTTTTTGGCCACAATGCAAAACGATATGTTTGGCGTAAAAGCAACACAGCTCATCACCCTCAAAACACCATCCCCACTGTCAAACGTGGTGGTGGCAGCATCATGGTTTGGGCCTGCTTTTCTTCAGCAGGGAAAGGGAAGATGGTTAAAATTGATGGGAAGATGGACGGAGCCAAATACAAGACCATTCTGGAAGAAAACCTGTTGGAGTCTGCAAAAGACCTGAGACTGGGACGGAGATTTATCTTCCAACAAGACAATGATCCCAAACATAAAGCAAAATCTACAAAGGAATGGTTCAAAAATAAACGTATCCAGGTTTTAGAATAACCAAAACAAAGTCCAGACCTGAATCCAATCGAGAATCTGTGGAAAGAGCTGAAAACTGCTGTTCACAAACGCCCTCCATCCAACCTCAATGAGCTCGAGCTGTTTTGCAAAGAAGAATGGGTAAGAATTTCAGCCTCTCGATGTGCAAAACTGATAGAGACATACCCCAAGCGACTTGCAGCTGTAATCGCAGCAAAAGGTGGCGCTACAAAGTATTAACTCAAGGGGGCCGAATAATATTGCACGCCCCACTTTTCAGTTTTTAATTTGTTAAAAAAGTTTAAAATATCCAATAAATTTCATTCCACTTCACGATTGTGTCCCACTTGTTGTTGATTTTTCCCCAAAAAATTGGAATTTTATATCTTTATGCTTGAAGCCAGAAATGTGGTAAAAGGCAGGAAAGTTCAAGGGGGCCAAATACTTTCACAATGCACTGTATATACAGTACAGACCAAAAGTTTGGACACACCATCTCATTTAAAGATTTTTCTGTATTTTCATGACTTTGAAAGTTGTACATTCACACTGAAGGCATCAGAACTATGAATTAACACATGTGGAATTATATACTTAACAAAAAAGTGTGAAACAACTGAAAATATGTCTTATATTCTTGGTTCTTCAAAGTAGCCACCTTTTGCTTTGATGACTGCTTTGCACACTCTTGGCATTCTCTTGATGAGCTTCAAGAGGTAGTCACCGGAAATGGTTTTCACTTCACAGGTGTGCCCTGTCAGGTTTAATAGGTGGGATTTCTTGCCTTATACATGGGGTTGGGACCATCAGTTGTGTTGTGCAGAAGTCAGATGGATACATAGCTGATAGTCCTACTGAATAGACTGTTAGAATTTGTATTATGGCAAGAAAAAAGCAGCTAAGTAAAGAAAAACGAGTGGCCATCATTACTTTAAGAAATGAAGGTTAGTCAGTCCGAAAAATTGGGCAAACTTTGAAAGTGTCCCCAAGTGCAGTTGCAAAAACCATCAAGCGCTACAAAGAAACTGGCTCACATGAGGACCGCCCCAGAAAAGGAAGACAAAAAGTCACCTCTGCTTCTGAGGATAAGTTTATCCGAGTCACCAGCCTCAGAAATCGCAGGTTAACAGCAGCTCAGATTAGAGACCAGGTCAATGCCACACAGAGTTCTAGCAGCAGACATATCTTTTCAACAACTGTTAAGCGGAGACTTTGTGCAGCAGGCCTTCAAGGACAGGCAACAAGCAGAAGAGACTTGTTTGGGCTAAAGAACACAAGGAATGGACATTAGACCAGTGGAAATCTGTGCTTTGGTCTGATGAGTCCAAATTTGAGATCTTTGGTTCCAACCACCGTGTCTTTGTGCAACGCAGAAAAAGTAAACGGATGGACTCTACATGCCTGGTTCCCACCGTGAAGCATGGAGGAGGAGGTGTGATGGTGTGGGGGTGCTTTGCTGGTGACACTGTTGGGGGTTTATTCAAAATTGAAGGCATACTGAACCAGTATGGCTACCACAGCATCTTGCAGTGGCATGCCATTCCATCCGGTTTGCGTTTAGTTGGACCATCATTTATTTTTCAACAGGACAATGACCCCAAACACACCTCCAGGCTGTGTAAGGGCTATTTGACCAAGAGGGAGAGTGATGGGGTGCTACGCCAGATGACCTGGCCTCCACAGTCACCAGACCTGAACCCAATTGAGATGGTTTGGGGTGAGCAGTCATCAAAGCAAAAGATGACTACTTTGAAAAACCTAGAATATAAGACATATTTTCAGTTGTTTCACACTTTTTTGTTAAGTATATAATTCCACATGTGTTAATTCATAGTTTTGATGCCTTCAATGTGAATGTACGATTTTCATAGTCATGAAAATACAGAAAAATCTTTAAATGAGAAGGTGTGTTCAAACTTTTGGTCTGTACTGTATATATATATATATATATATATATATATATATATATATATATATGTTTAGTAATACCTATACTAACTATAAACAAGCAAATCTCTCTCTGATGCAGCAGCACCTCTTCCTACTCTGCCTGATTCCGGGGTAGACTGTGGCAAGCATAGCGGCGCCAGGTCTTACGTAGACCTGATGACGCTGTGCGGCCAGCCAATCACTGTAATGCCCACAACCAACATGGCTACGGCATTACAGTGCATGGCAGGCAATCCCTACATGTTCATTGGCTCTCTAAAGAGAGCCAAACATGCAAGGAAGGGACACAAGTTCCCACCCAAGCAACCCGGAAATACTCAACGAGCGCCGATCTTGTCGAGCACCATGATGCTCTGGCGAGTACCGAGCAGTGACGAGCACATTTGCTCATCATTAGCTTTAAAGGTAAAATTAGGCTTTAATATATGAAAATAGAAAACCATTTTGAATCCAAAGATGACTGTAAAGTTAAGAAGCCAGTGTCCAGAAAATTTAAATTTATAAAAAAAAAAAAATTGGCAAATGTACAAGTGAGGGGGTCCCAGAGCAAAGACCAATGTTGCCTTATAGACTGGGTTTTGACACACCCGTTGGTTAGGTCTAGTGTTTTTTTAATTCTCCACCTTCCCTCTATGACAAATGGACCAAGTCCCCACCTCCTTGCTAACAATTCAGCTCTTCTGGAGAGTGGAGTCCTGCATAGGCTCTCGCTACCGTGAGATGAGTGGATTAATTGGTGGAGGATTAAGTTTGAGTCGAAATTTCTTGAACTTTGTGGTTTCATATATATTTGAACATTTTGAGATTTGATTCGCAAAATAAAGCTAACTTGCCCAGCAGCATTTCCCACACTGTTGAAGCATTAGAGAGCAAGAAAACGTAATTTTGCATTGTAGTGTGGACCTCCCCATAATGCCCTGCAGCTATGACAACTTTTGAATTATCATAACTTGTACAGTGGTGGTAAGTACCTGGCTCATCACAGATTAGTGGTTCCCTGCGGAGCTCAGTTTGTATGGCAGAGTAGTTTTCCATCTCCAGAGTCAATGGGTAAGTCTCTCTCTTCTGTAGAGTGTAACTCTTATGATTAGTGAGGTTCTCTCTCTTGTATTGTATTTTTCAAGCAATTACAAGTTTTCCAGTATTGAAATCTGTACAAATGTATTCGTCGCAAATCAATTTGTTTTGCAAAAATTTGTCGAAGTCAGTGATTTCACATTTCAAAAGATCCGCTCATCTTTAGCTTCCATGTAATGAAAAGATGAGCCCAAACCAGGTCTAGGGCTTCATTCTCCAAGCAAACTTTAGAAGTTCTCCTTTGATACATACACCAAATCAAAATGTCAATAACAAATAAGATAGCTTCAAATATAATTGTGAAAGCACAAATAACCATTTATATTAACCACCACATCCAAATATTATTATCAACACAACTAGTTAAAAATTTTATTCAAGATTTTTTCTCTTATACTTTTCTCTGAACCATTATCTACATACAAGAATATTGCGTTCTCTCTTGTGATTTTTTGTTATACCATTGTCGTCCAGCTCCTTTATAAACTCATCTATGTAGATTTCTTCTGTCCCCATAGTGACAGCTTCTTGGCACTTTTTCTCCTTGAAATATGCTGAGGATTGTCCACTTATGGCAATAGCTGAGGCTGTAATTAAACATAGAGCTTTAAATACAACTCATAGAACCAGAAAATCAACAAAAGATCTGATAGTCCTTGTAAAGGAAAAATATAGTTGTAAGGGAATATATAACAGCAGTATAGATACATTTAGTTGACAAAAGGACAAATTGTATTTACCAGGAACACAGAGACATAGGGGATTTCCTGGAAGAATAATGAGCGCTGTCAATCGTGACACCTCGGTCTAGTGAGCCAACTTCAAAGTGTGGGAAGATGGTGATTATAACCCAGCTGAATATTTCCTATGTAGTGTATGGAGGGTGTAGCTAGAGACACGGGATATTTGAAATGCAAGGTCCTGGCCCCTAAATTACCCCCCCATCCAGTCACAAACAGCAATTTTTAAATAGTCCAATTCAGGCTGTCCTGGTAATAGCCCAGGACCAGGCATATTAAAGATGGGTGACACAATAGGAAGATGTTCACATGTGGGAATCAGTGCATGCTGATTGTGATCCATAATTCATTTCTTCTTCTCTCAAGGAAACAGAAAATAAACATTTTCATCTACAGTTAGGTATTTTTGTTATTTCTCCCTTTATATTTTATAACTGTTTTGCATATTTGTATGTCATTTTATTTTTATCTTTTTATATCTTTTATTGTAAGCACTGTATATTTTTATATTAAAGCTTAGAATCTTTAATAAGTTTGATCCTTGTATGGTTTAAAGAATCCATAGCCTTTCAGAGAGTGTGTTTTTTTGATTGTCTGACAGTAACATATTTTGGGGAATCATCACTCCGTGTGTTTGATGAGTGGTGGCAGTGTGTTACATATCCGGAGTGTGTAATCTGTGTTGAGGGTGTGATTTTTGCTCACTTTAGAGCTTGTAACAGAGATTGAATGCTGGATTAAGTGAAAGGAGATAAATTAACCCTTGCAGACACACCCACATGACATGCTAGAAAATGTGTATGTGACAACTTGGTTGGCAGCAGTGGAATAGTTTACTTCTATTAGAGCATTGGTACACAGTTTAAGCAATTATTCCCTATACTAAAGGACTGATATTCTTGCAAAGAGTGCACCAGTTCTATAAGGTTCAACTCAGTGCTTACTTAGACATACTTGCAAACAGTTTTCCCCTTCCTTGTTTTTCTTTTCCATCTTTTATTTGGTGAAATGCTGTTTACCGATATGGCAGCTGTATGCAAGAAGCAGAGTAAGGAGGCTCTGATTAACCTCTGTGATCAGAGAAGAATAGACACAGCAGACAAATCCAGGAGCAGGACTAGGAGCAGAGTACTGGGACATATGGACAAAGAGGAAGCCGAAACTCTGAGGAGCCAAGCAATGGACCTTGTCCCTGAAATAACTTTTGGGGGTACCAACAATGCCAGTTCTGAGACAAGCTTGGACTTTTCTTGGCAAATGGCCTTACAACAGCTGGAAGAACGTGATGCCAGTATGCGCCTGAAGCTTATTCTACACTACCAACAGGCTTCTGCTGCAGAACACCAGGTCCAGGCTGAGAGAGAGGCTGCTGCTGCAGGATGTCAGGCTGAGAGAGATTTCCAGCTTCAGATGACCCAAATACCAAGGGGTAACAGTTTTCAGCTACCCCATTCCTAGGACATAAATCAAAGGAGACCGCGCTTGGAAAACTTCCCTGTGTTGGAGAAAGATGGAGACTTAGATACTTTTCTTTTGGGGGTTTGAAAAAACCTGCAGGCAACACCATCTACACCGTGATCAGTGGGCACAGTGTTTAACTCCATGGCTGAAAGGCAAAGCCTTGGATATTTTTGCTGACCTTTCACCAGAGCTAGATGGGGACTATGACACTATAAAAGAGGCCTTGGGCATAAAATACAACTTCGCTCCAGAGGAATATCTGAAATAGTCCCAGAGTCTACAGGGGGTATCAACTGACAGCTATGTGAATACTTTGAGGGCCACATTACATCAATGGATTCGAGAACTTTCTCTTACCAGTTTTGAGAAACTAGAGGATTTTATGGTTAAGGAACAGTTCCTTCACATATGTCCCATGAATGTACGACAATTTGTGCGCGATTGAGAGCCAAAGACTGCTGATCAAGCTGCAAAGATTGCTGACTTATGCTGCCAACAAGATGCCAGAAGCGTGGAAACCATAGGGATTCAGCTGGAAGGGAGGTAAGCCATTTGGAGACCCTTCTGCCAGCATCTACTTTCTCTGGGGCCCCTGGGACCAGACAATATTTTGCTTATAAATATTTTGCTCATTTATTTCTTTATATGAGAAATAAAGTGGGACATGTTAGTGTTGCTTGCCCTGATAGGAAGAGAGGTCCCACTATGACCATCAAGACACCAAAGCCCTCACCTTCTTTCTTATTTGTGGGTGGCACTCATGTGAGGAATAATGAGATCTGTCAATCTGTCACTGTGAGCAATAAAGTTATCATTGACCTCATCGAAACTGGAGCAGAAGTAACCCTGGCGCGTCTAGAAATGGCGACCCTTGAGGGTATAATTCCAGGAAAGACAATATGTGTATCCGGAGTTGGGGGGGGGATCAGCCCTGCCGTGCCCATAGTCTGTGTGTATCTGGACTGGGCAGCAAGGAAAGGATTGAGGAAAGTGGGTGCATCAGACACTATCCCTACCAATGTTTTGCTAGGCACAGACTTGGACAGGATGGTGTCCCACTATATCCATGCTTTGCAAGTGAATGCCACAGTGAAGGTGGAAGCCAGTTACCCACCTGAGAGGCTGTGTGATGCAGGGAAATCTACAGATGTGGAAGGAGAATGTAGAACAGAAGTCCAAATGGCTAGTACAATAGGTCTGCATAGAGAAAGAAGATTTATAGGGCCTGAACTGTATAAGGAAAGGCACTGGGACTGCAAGGGAGTAGGAAAGGGTTAAAGAAAAATTTGGGAAACTTTAGAGGCTGCACTGAATAAAAAGGGGTGGGTTTATTACAAGTGTATATATAGTGGTTTTGGCACCAATATGCATGTCAGCCATTTTACCTTCATCTTGATGCTCATCCACCGTGCCCTGTCTTTTATGTTTTTCTTTGATTTATGTTGATATATGAAGGTTCATGCATAAAGGACCAAGCAGTTGGTTATTAATGAAAGTTTTATGTATATGTTTTGTTAAGTATTCTATCAGTTATATATATAAAATGTGGTTTATATATTTATGTTATGTAAGGTATACAATTGTCACAGCATGGGGCCTTTTTTCTCATCCATGCCCAATTATGTGCATTCTGCAAGGCCCGCTGTAATACAGCGGTTGTCCTTTGGGGGTTTAAATGAGATCGGTCGAAAGAAAGGAAATGGGCATAGAACTTTTTGGATTTTGGTTATAATAAAGCTGTGGACAGCCCACTTATCCCACATACGTTTCTGTGTGTTTTCATTGTGGTTAAAGAAGGAATTTATATAAAGCAGCCGTGTTTAGGTAGGTGGCTAGTGTATCACACTCTTTGCAGTCGTGCAGGACCATACTTATGGGGCTGCTGTCTCAGAAAGAACTGCCAGAACATGAAGGCTCTAATACTACCCAGGAGCCTCCCCAAATCACAGATCTAGTAAGATTCCAGCTAGAAAATTCAGGAAACTCAGCATCTGACCAGTGTCTGGCATCCCCACTAGGCCGTCACCTGCAGACCTTCCAGAAAGCCCTGCTATTAGATGCCAGTCTGTAGAAGCTGAGCTGTCTTGCACAGAGATGGGCGAACCCGAACAGTAAAGTTCGGGGTCCGTACAGAACACCTAGTGTTCGGGTATGGACCCCGAACACGGACCTCCGTGTTACTGTTACTGTAACCTGTGTTACTGTTCGGGTTTGGCTGTTTCCTGCACTGTCATCTGCGTGACAGCGTGGGAAACATGGGTTCTGATCGGCGGTAAGCTTTTTACCGCGGGTCACAGTCACAGCTGCGGGATCACACTAACATCTGACACCGTGATCTCGCAGTGCTCTGACTAGCAATAACAATGTTACCATCAATCAGAGACTCTGTTTCCCGCACTGTCACGCAGAGAGTGTGTGACCTTTTTTTTTTATTGTCTGACAGTGACATATATTTGGGACTCATCATCCCGTGTGTTTGATGAGTGGTGGCAGTGTGTTTAGTGTCCGAGGTGTGTAGTCCGTGTTGGGGGGGTGATTTATGCTCACTTTAGAGTAGAGATGAGCGTTGTTCTACTCGAACTGTTCGCCAATCTCAAATTCGAGCTGTTTTGGGCGGTGTTCGAGCCGGTCGGCGAACACGAACAATTTGAGAAAAATTCGGCTGTTCGAGGTTATGTTCGATAACTGTTCGTGCACCAAAATCATAACTGGATTTTCTCTCAGTAATGATGAAAATTAATGTTAATACGCAGTTTGAGTGTACAGCGGGGCGGGGGGAGGGGCAGGGGATGGATCTCTGCAGGAACAATGAAGATCTCCATTTTTTTTTCTCTTTCCCGCATTTGCAGTGGGGAGGTGCAATCTGTCAGCCTATCAGCAGCGCACACACGGAGCGAAGTGCTTTTTTTCACACAAGCAAGGGCATGTGTGATTGGCAGTGTATGTCACATGTCCTTGCCCTATAAGACCAAGCCATTTTCCCCGTCGCCACCATTTTCTCACTGCTGCAGCTGCGTGTTAGACGGCACCGCTGTTGCTGTGTGCGCTATACCTTGTTAATTTCAAGCCAATTTTCGCACAAATATACAGATAGCTTGGGAGTAGGGAATAGTTGTGATTGCAGTCCTTTTAAGGACTAGGTTACAGCATTTCCTACGACTTTTATCAGGCAGGTCTGTGCTCTTAAATAGATAGATTGTGGGAGTAAAGACTAATTGTAATTGGAGTCCTTTTCAGGACTAGGTTACATCAGTTCCTATCAGTTTTTGCCAGGCAGGTCTGTGCCAGTGCTGTGCAAGTTTTTTTCACAGCATTTGGCTGAATCTAGCAAAGCTAATCCTTTTTGGCCTATTGCAGAGTGTGTTAGTCAGTGGAGTAGCCTATCTGTGTTGCAAGATATACCACCTGTGTATAGAATACCAATTTTTTTACTGCACCTAGTGAAGTAAAATCTTTTGGGCATAGCATCATTCTATTAGTCCATCTATGCTGACCTCCATCAGGTTGCAAACTGAATATAATTTTTTTCTGCATCTAGCTCTGAAAAAATATTTGGGCTTCTAGCAGTGTGTGGGACTTGGTCTATTAGTCCATCTATACTGACCTCCATCAGGTTGCAAATTAAAAATAATTTTTTTCTGCATCTAGCTCTGAAAAAATATTTGGGCTTCTAGCAGTGTGTGGGACTTGGTCTATTAGTCCATCTATACTGACCTCCATCAGGTTGCAAATTAAAAATAATTTTTTTCTTCATTTATCTCTGAAAAAATATTTGGGCTTCTAGCAGCGTGTGGGACTTGTTCTATTAGTCCATCTATACTGACCTCCATCAGGTTGCAAATTAAAAATAATTTTTTTCTGCATCTAGCTCTGAAAAAATATTTGGGCTTCTAGCAGTGTGTGGGACTTGGTCTATTAGTCCATCTATACTGACCTCCATCAGGTTGCAAATTAAAAATAATTTTTTTCTGCATCTAGCTCTGAAAAAATATTTGGGCTTCTAGCAGTGTGTGGGACTTGGTCTATTAGTCCATCTATACTGACCTCCATCAGGTTGCAAATTGAATAAATAAAATTTCTGCATCTAGCTCTGAAAAAATATTTGGGCTTCTAGCGGTGTGTGGGACTTGGTCTATTAGTCCATCTATACTGACCTCCATCAGGTTGCAAATTAAAAATAATTTTTTTCTGCATCTAGCTCAGAAAAAATATTTGGGCTTCTAGCAGTGTGTGGGACTTGGTCTATTAGTCCATCTATACTGACCTCCATCAGGTTGCAAATTAAAAATAATTTTTTTCTTCATTTAGCTCTGAAAAAATATTTGGGCTTCTAGCAGTGTGTGGGACTTGTTCTATTAGTCCTTCTATACTGACGTCCAGCAGGTTGCAAATTGAATATAATTTTTTTCTGCATCTAGCTCTGAAAAAATATTTGGGCTTCTAGCGGTGTGTGGGACTTGGTCTATTAGTCCATCTATACTGACCTCCATCAGGTTGCAAATTAAAAATAATTTTTTTCTGCATCTAGCTCTGAAAAAATATTTGGGCTTCTAGCAGTGTGTGGGACTTGGTCTATTAGTCCATCTATACTGACCTCCATCAGGTTGCAAATTAAAAATAATTTTTTTCTGCATCTAGCTCTGAAAAAATATTTGGGCTTCTAGCAGTGTGTGGGACTTGGTCTATTAGTCCATCTATACTGACCTCCATCAGGTTGCAAATTAAAAATAATTTTTTTCTTCATTTAGCTCTGAAAAAATATTTGGGCTTCTAGCAGTGTGTGGGACTTGTTCTATTAGTCCTTCTATACTGACCTCCAGCAGGTTGCAAATTGAATATAATTTTTTTCTGCATCTAGCTCTGAAAAAATATTTGGGCTTCTAGCGGTGTGTGGGACTTGGTCTATTAGTCCATCTATACTGACCTCCATCAGGTTGCAAATTAAAAATAATTTTTTTCTGCATCTAGCTCTGAAAAAATATTTGGGCTTCTAGCGGTGTGTGGGACTTGGTCTATTAGTCCATCTATACTGACCTCCATCAGGTTGCAAATTAAAAATAATTTTTTTCTGCATCTAACCCAGCCAATAGTTTTGGCCTAATACCACAGTTTGGCCACTCAGCTCTGCTCGGTTACCATCCATTGTTTTTTTGTGCAAACAACTCCAGAGTTGTGAATTAGTTAACCACCAAAATGAGTGGAAAAAGGCCTGCTGCTGGTGGAAAGGGGAATAGGCGTGTTGGGAAGGGGAAAAAAGGTTGTGTCCGTGGGGTAGGTGCAGAAGAAAGACCATCTTCCAGCCAAACTAAAATGTCTACTTCTTTTAGCGGACAATGTGATAAGATCCCTTTCTTACGGCCACGCCAATCGCTACAAATTCCAGATGAGGCACAAAAACAGCAGGTGCTTCAACGGATATCAAGTGCTCCTTTAAGTGGGCTCTCCTCCACATCAACTTCAACATCACAAATACTCCAGTCCTCAAAGGTGTCACCCAAATCGCACTTGCTTCCTCACAGCTCCCAAATCTCCAGCTGCCCGTCTGAGTATGAGGTAGAACAGATGGTTGAGTCTGCAGAGCTGTTTACTCATACTATAGCCTAGGAATCAGAGGTCGACTCCAGCGCTTCTGTGAATCCAGACGAGGAAATGATCTGCACTGATGCCCAGAATCTTTATGAGTCGGATCCAGGACCAGACGCAGAAGGTTCTGACCATAATGTAGACCCTCATTCCCAAACTGTAACTCCTGTTGGTGGAGACAATGAGGAAGACGATGATAAGACTCAAATACCTGATTGGAGCGACAACTTTAGTTTTTTGTCAGGGCAGGAACAGGTTGGCTCTGAGGACGACGGGTGTGATAACGCACAGGGTGATGATGATGAGGTCGGAGATCCCACTTACTGTCAACCCACAGTCAGCCAAGAGATGAGGTCAGCAGAGGAGGTGGAGGAAGATGCTAGTGACGACGAGGTCAGGTTGCGCCTTCCTGGACAGAGACGTAGTACTGGAAGCACGTCAACAACTGCATCCTCAAACACAACTCTGCCTCTCACCACAAGTCGTGGTGGCTCTTCAGGTCGCATGGGTGCTAAGCCTTGCATAGCCTGGGCATTTTTTCAGATCGATAAAGATGACCCAACTCGTGTTATCTGTAACATTTGTCAGCAAAAGCTAAGTAGAGGCCAAAAAATACATAGTTTGAGTACTTCATGCATGAACCGGCACATGGACATGAAGCATAAGTTGCAGTGGGAAGCTCAGTGTGCTACAATGCGGTCTAGCCGGCCGGGCCAACCACCGTCTGCCATATCTTGTGCATCCGCGGCCTCTTCATCCTCTGTGACTGGGGGGACAGCAGTCACACCTGTTTTGGGGCGCAGACCTGCCACCTCTTTACCCGCAACAGCCAGCGTGATTGGCAGGTCATCATTTTCTTTGGAGGTGGTAACACCAGCTGGTCTTGAGCGCTGTCCGACATCGATAGCACCACCTTTGGATCAAGGCAACCTAACATGTCCGCCTGCATCTTCCTCACAGACCGGCAGTTTGCCGGGGACACCCTTATCAACCCCGTCTAAGCACAATAGCCAGACCTCGGTCCCTCAGATGTGGACAAGCAAAAGACCATTTCCTCCTAGCCATAAGAAAGCTAAGAGGTTGAATTTCACCATCTGCAAGCTCTTGGCTACAGAAATGCTGCCTTTCCGCCTGGTGGACACAGAGGATTTTCGAGACCTTATGTCCGTCGCAGTGCCCCAGTACCAGATGCCCAGTCGGCACTACTTCTCAAAGAAAGGTGTGCCTGCGCTCCACCAGCATGTCGCACACAACATCACCGCTTCTTTGAGAAACTCTGTGTGTGACAGGGTGCATTTCACCACAGACACTTGGACGAGTAGGCATGGACAGGGGCGTTACATGTCGCTGACTGGGCACTGGGTAACTATGGTGACAGCAGGACAAGGGGCTGCTGTCCAAGTCTTGCCGTCCCCACGAGTTGTGCGTCAATCCTCTTTATGTCATTTTTCCTCCACTGCTTCTGCCTCCTCAACCTCCTCTCGGTCTTCCACCTGCACCCAAAGGCTGTCTGGTCATGCCACAAGCTTTCTAACTGCGCAGAAGGGATCCTGCACACCTCCTTACTATGCTGGCAGTAGGGCTCAACGTCATCAGGCGGTTTTTACATTGAAATGTCTGGGAAATGTGAGTCACACAGCTGAGGAGTTGTGGTCAGCTCTGGAGAACCAATTTCATGAATGGTTGTCTCCACTGGACCTGAAACCAGGGAAGGCCGTGTGCGACAATGCTGCAAACCTGGGTGCGGCCCTTCGCCGGGGCAATGTCACACACGTGCCTTGTATGGCTCACGTGTTGAACCTGGTTGTCCAGCAATTTTTAGCCCACTATCCCAGACTAGATGGCCTTCTGCAGAGGGCACGGTCGCTGTGTGCTCACTTCCGCCGTTCGCATCCTGCAGCTCAGCGACTTACATCTCTACAGAAGTCGTTGGGCCTGCCACTTCACCGGCTAAAATGCGATGTGCCTACCCGGTGGAATTCAACTCTGCACATGTTGCAGCGACTGTGGCAGCACCGACAAGCCCTGGTGCAATACGTTCTGACGTATAGCCTGGGCCAACGAGATTCAGAGGTGGGGCAAATCACGCTGGAGGAGTGGTCTCAGATCAGGGACCTATGCACCCTTCTGCACAGTTTTGAAATGGCGACGAAGATGTTTAGTGCTGACGATGCCATTATCAGCATGACTATTCCGGTGATTTACATGCTGGAGCACATGTTAAACAGAATTCGGAGTCAGGTGGTGGCACAAGAGGAGGTGGAGGAAGTAGAGGAGGAGGAGTTGTATGCGGAAGGGCTAACATCTGCAAGGTCCAGACGGTCGGCAGCACCAAGGCGGCAGGCATGTGAGGGTGGGGGAGGTGATTTTACCAGGGCGCATGGTAGCAGCCAAACTAGTGAGGAAGGTGCAGGAGCCCAGGAAGAAGTGGAGGACGAACTGATGGAAGACTCATCAGATGAGGGAGACCTTGATCACATTTCTGTTGTGCGAGGTTGGGGGGAGAGGACAGAGGAAGGAAGCATGATTGCTACCTTGCCACCAACACAACAGGGACTTGGTGCTCCTGGATGCGCAACACACATGAGTGCCTTCTTGCTGCACTACCTGCAACATGACCCTCGAATTGTGAGAATTAGAAATAATAATGACTACTGGGTTGCCACACTGTTAGATCCCCGGTACAAAAGTAAATTTGCAGAAATTATTCCTGCCATAGAAAGGGATGCACGCATGCAGGAGTATCAGCCGAGACTGTTGCAGAATCTTACATGTGCTTTTCCACAAAATACCAGTGGTGCACGTAGTGAATCTCACAGTTCCAACTTGCCAACCGTGGGACCGTCAAGTGTTCAGCACTCAAACCGTAACAGAACCACAGTATCTGCTGGTAACATCAATTTTGCGGAATCATTTCACCACTTTTTTAGCCCATCCTTTGCAAGGCCACAGGAGACAAGAAGTCTGACACATAGTCAACGCCTAGAGACGATGGTACAGGAGTATCTCCAAGTAAACATTGAAGCCACGACTGTGTCACTGGACCCTTGCTCTTTTTGGGCTTCCAATCTGGATAAATGGCCGGAGCTAGCCACTTACGCCTTGGAGATCTTGTCATGCCCCGCAGCCAGCGTTCTGTCTGAACGTGTGTTCAGCGCTGCTGGTGGTGTGCTGACAGATAAGCGCACGCGGCTCTCCACTGATAATGTAGACAGACTCACGTTCATAAAGATGAACAAATCATGGATCCGAAACGACTTTTCTACCCCTGTGTCATCCTGGGGAGAGTAAAAGCTTGATGATTGGTTAAAATCACCCTACCAACCGTTTTAAGCTTTCAAATTACTAATCATGTTTATCTGTATCTTGACTGGAAAATAATTTGGGCTTTGTAGCAGTGTGCAGCACTGATCCTATTAGGCCATCTATAATAAGCTTCACCAGATTTAAAATTAAAAATAATTTTTAGCTGCATCTAGCCCGGAAAATAATTTTGGGGCTCCGAGATGCGCAAGACACATAAGTGCCTTCTTGCTGCACTACCTGCAGCATGACCCTCATATTGTCAGAATTCGAAGTAATCATGACTACTGGGTTGCCACACTCTTAGATCCCCCAAACTTTTCGATCAACCTTTTCATTTTAATAAAGACCAAAAAAATGGTCATTTTTGAAATTATAAGCATTAGCAGGTTGTTAGAAACTGAAATCAAACAGTTTTCAACTCAAAACTTTATTCTAGGTGATGTTACATTTTCACATAGGACCCCTTGTTTGAAAGGAGCTTCTGAACTCTCTCGTCCATTGAATTTGTCAGGTTTTGGATGGTTTCTGCTTCAATTGTTTTGCATGAGGACAGAATACCCTCCCAGAGCTGTTGCTTAGATGTGAACTGCCTCCCGCCATCATAGACACTCCTTTTAATGATGCTCCAAAGGTTCTGAATGGGGTAGAGGTCAGGGGAGCATGGGGGTCACACCATAAGTTTGTCCCCTTTTATGCCCATATCAGCCAGAGATGCAGATGTTTTATGTGCAGCATGAGATGGTGCATTATCATGCAGAAAAATGATCTTGCTGTGAAATACACGGTTCTTCTTCTTGAACCATGGCAGGAAGTGCTGTTTGAGAAAATCCACATACATTATGGAGTTCATCTTTAGCGCCTTCAGGGATCCTAAAGGGGCCGACAATCTCTCTCCCCATGATTCCAGCCCAAAACATTACTCCACCTCCTCCTTGTTGGCGCTGTAGCCGTGTTTGCGTGGGGTGTCCATCAACCAGCCATCCTCCACTCCATTCATCTGGACCATCGAGCGCTGCACGGCACTCATCCGTGAACAAAACAGTTTTGAAATCAGTCTTCATGTAATGTTTGGCCCACTGGAGCCGTTTCTGCTTGTGTGAAGTGGATAGAGGAGGTCGACAGGATGGCATATGCACAGCTGCAAACCTCTGAAGGACCCTGCATCTTGTTGTTCGGGGGACGTTGGAGGCACAAGCAGCTTCAAAAACTTGTCTGCTGCTATGACAAGGCTTTTTTGCCGCTGCTGTTTCAACCTGACGTAATTGCCTGTAGGAAAGAGTCCTCAATTTGCCCTTATCAGCACGCACACGTGTGTACTGTGAATCAGCTACATACTTCTTGATTGCCAAGACACTTCATCCTGATCATCGCACAATGTTGATTGTAGTCATGCCTTGACCTAAACACTCCACAATTTGTTGCTTCTCAGCAGCCGACACATCCTTTTTCTTTCCCATTTTGGCAGAAAATGTAGGCTGCTTAATAATGTGAGAGAGCCTTCTTAAGTAGTCTTGCCTTTCATTGGACACACCTGCCAAACTAATTAGCACAGGTGTCTGCAATTGCTTACAGTGATATAAAGAACCCTGACACACATCACCATCAATGAGTTTAACTGACAAACAAACAAATTCTTCCCTTATCACTCCTAAACACTTTTTGCATAATAATTTGGAACGCGGTGTACATGTGCTTTTCCACAAAACACCAGTGGTTCACATAGTGAATCTTACAGTTCTAACTTGCCAACCGTGGTCTGTATGGAATTGTTCAATAAAGGGCCCAAAATTAAGATAACATAGATGGGAGAGGTCTCTATGAATAGGAATTCCTAAGTATTTGATACCCTGTGAGGGCCAGGCAAAGGGAAAGTTGGACTGGATGGAATCCTATATGGATTTAGGGAGGGAGACATCGAGGGCCTCAGACTTCGCTGCATTGATTTTAAAATTTTACCATGTAACAAAGTGATCTATTTCAGCCATAACAGCAGGGATGGATATATGTGATTGAGTGATATATACTAGGACATCATCAGCAAATAGAGAGCACTTGTACTCGGTGCCTCCCACCTCAATCCACCTAATATTGGGGTTATGGCGAATTGATGAGAGCAGGTGCTCCGTCACTAGGATGTATAAGAGAGGGGACAGAGGACATCCCTGCCTTGTCCCATTGGTGATTGTGAAAGGTGATGAAAATGTTCTGACGCACCCCCTGGGCCTTGGGACACCCGGAGCCGGACCCTTTTTGGTGGATGCTGGTGGTTGTAGTCTTCGTGGCGGCGATCCGGTTCCGT
This sequence comes from Phyllobates terribilis, assembly GCF_046119375.1. Taxonomy (NCBI): domain Eukaryota; kingdom Metazoa; phylum Chordata; class Amphibia; order Anura; family Dendrobatidae; genus Phyllobates; species Phyllobates terribilis. The sequence continues at coordinate 593,105,971 of NW_027362765.1, read as the reverse complement.
GGCTCAGGGCGGTCAAACCAGTGGCGGAACTATTTATGTGGTTTTGATGTTTAAATGTCCGACTACGCCACCCGTGGATTGCGGTCAGAGTGAACCGCCGCTACAGGGCAGACCGCTAAGGCTGGTGTTGTGGGTGCAGCAGAGCGTAGCATAACTCCCCACGGGAGGAGTATAGCCTCAGGGCAGTGTATGCGGAGGATGGGGGTGATGGTGCAGGGCAGCAGCAGTAACGACACGGAGTCAGTGATGCAGTTCAGGGCCTTTACTCACAGTTCTTATTATCCAGACCACGTCTGCAGGTAACGGCTGCCCACGTCGTACTGTGCTCACCAGGTGAGGGGCTCAGACAACTCCCAGATAACTTTGGAGCGCTTCACAGGACCCCCTTTGTGTGTCCTTTGTCTGGCCTTTCTTACCAACACTTCTGTCCGGCTGCCTCGGGCCTCCTCTTGGTAAACTTGGCGCCAGTTTCCCTGACCCTATGTGGTGCCTTCCTAGCGGGTGGAGCAAGGGGCTGCGCCACATAAAATGTCAGAGCCTCTGGTTTCTAGCTGAGGGTCGTTTCCTGCCTCCACTAGTTCGGGGACCGGTCTCCCCCTTTGGCCTGACCCCTCCACGCAGGTGGATTCGGGCGTGCAGTGGCGACTCGCCCGTCCGCACCCCTGGGATCCCTTCATTCCTCGTTCCTGGAGCCTTCTCCGCTCCTCTTCCTTCCTTCTCCCTCTTGCAGGCCTGGGCCTCTGTTACTAGGCCCGCCTCCGGAGCAGAGCTCATGCAGAGCCCCTGCTCCCTGCCACTTCTGCTCAGACTTCTCTGCACTGAACTAAGATGGTGCCCACCTTTTATACTCCCTTCTCAATGCACCCAGGAACTGCTTCCTCCCTGCTCCTGCACTGCAGGGTTCCCCTTCCTCAGTGTTCCCTCCCCCCACTCCAGCCAGGGACAGGGACTGTCGTGCCCATCTCAGGGGCATATTGGTCGCCCTGCCCCACGGCAATGTGGTGTAATGCATGCAGGTGTCGGGTCCTGATCCACACTCCATCCTTATCTGAGAGTGAGATATCACACCTCTGGGTGAGGTGCAATACGTCTGTAGCAACCGAGCCCTCGGTGCTACAGTTCCATTTATCTTCAGCCTAGGTGACGTATTGTGATACAGGGCCGTGATTTTGGCTATAAAAGGGTCCCCTAGACCCCTACCCCAAGCTTTTTAAGAGAATCATATATGGCGTGCCAGGAGACTTTATGGAATGCTTTCTCAGCATCCAACGAGAGTATCTACTTACAAATTTTTAACTGCATCTAGCCCAGGAAATACTTTGTGCCTAGTAGCAGTGTCTGCTAGTCAGCGGATTATCCCGGCTGTTAAGCAAGCTACACCACCTGTAGTTTGGACACTTAATTTTTTCAAAGGAAATGCTTCGGGACCACGGGATACTTAGTGAAGAGCATCAGGAGGCACCCCAAACCATAGGGGCTGGGACTGGCACTAGGATGCCTTGCGGTGGACAGCCGAGCTCGATCCTTATAAAAGCTTTTTAACTGCAGCAGCTTTAGTGGACGCTACTGGAGCTGGAATTACGCGGCTGCTGGCATGAGACTTGCCCTCCAATAGATCCTTGTAAATGGATTTAAAGTGTATTCATTCAAATTAGAGGGACAATTTAAATTAAAAAGCTTAGAGCTGCCTCCACCACAGGGGGGCTCTCTCGACCCACCAGCGGACAGGCACCAGTATTGGGAGAGGGGGGCTGGCCGTCAGGGTTCACCGCGGCTCTGGCACAAACCCGGCGACACGGAGGTGGCACGGGCAGGAGCGGACTGGCCGTCTCGGCTTCTCACTTTTTGGATTTTAGAAGGGCATGACATGCCTATATCTGTGTCTCCCCCTCCTTTTACTCCTCCACCTCTTTTCTTTTCGCATGACTATATGTACTTGTCACTTTTCCATGTGTTAGTTGTGTCTTCTGAGCAGTTTGTCAGCTTTTGGACACCTTTGAAGGTGTTTTCTATGTGTTTCTATGTGTTTTTGTTTGCCTGCCATTGGTTTTAACGGTGTTCGAAGGTGTTCGACGAACAGTTCGACGAACAGTTCGGCGAACACACGGGTGTTCGACGAACCGAACCGAACTCGAACACTACGGGGGTGGCTCAACGCTACTTTAGAGCCTGTAACAGAGTGCTGGATTGAGAGAGAGGAGATAAATTAACCTTTGCAGACACACTCATGTCACGTGCTGGGAAGTGTGTGCATGACAGTCTTGTAAATATTCAAGAGTACATCCAGATTCTACCATATACCCTTGACAGTATTTCATGGTGTCTATTTTTGTGAATGGTGGTTCATGAGTATAATTTAACAATGAAATTTAAAGGGTACATTCTTACCGGTTGGTCCAGGGAGCAGTGCTAAATTAAATGTCTTTATATTTCTTTTGAGTTATGCAGGGTACCTCTTGAAGAAGTTTAGAAAATTATACAGCAAACTGTTAACCTTGTAATGATCTACTGTATGTAAAATCATTATTTAAATGACATGATTGTTGGAGGCCAATGGATTATATTGACAACGGAGAGCCTGGCAAAGCCCCTCTGCTGCCATCTTTGTCCTCCTGTGAAACCTTTGTTGGGGATAGGAGAACATCATTTTGTCTATATACCACAGTACTCCTGTATTGCAGTATATAGCACAAGCAGCCAGACAATCGCAGGTTCACGTTCCCTAAGGGGACTAAAAAAATAAAGGAATACAAAAACATTTTTAAAAATATTAAAAGAAGAAAAAAGTAAATCATCCTCTTTTTCACAATTATTAATAAAGAAATGTTTAAAAATTAAAAAATAAGATTATTTGGTATCGCAACATCAGTGAAAGTTAATTTTATCTAAATATAAAATCACTCCAGGGGAAACTTGAGTAGAGTTGCATCAAATTTTGTGACTTTTTAAATGAATCAGTCTTAAAGATTTAGAAAAGGCACAATGAAGTGAAATCTAACTTGAAAAAAGATCCACATCATTTCATGAATTTGTCACAAATCAAAATGTCACTAATTGAGATCTATTCATGCCAAAATACTTTTGGATATGTAATGATGAATTTGACTCTTTGTGTTTCTATACAGAATATGTCGTTTAAACTTGAGTATACTGTAAATACCATAAAATAATTATGAATGAACACAGAGTTGAAGCAACATATATCCACACAAACCTGTACACTCAGCTAGTCTGTTTCCACCAGGATATTGAGATGTCCAAGAAAACCCAGTTTCAGGTCCACATTTTTCATACAGCCTACTTCTCCTTAGAAATGAAAAATCATAACCCTAAGAACAAGAATATATTAATTATATTACCTTGTAGTACTATGTTAGAAGGCAAAATACACAAATGTGAACATTTTGATGAGATTTTTTTCATAACTGTTCATCTATCTAGTCTTGTCTGTTTTTCTTGATATATCTATTGAAAAATCTGTTTTATTAGGCGTGCTTCATAGAACATATGATTATTACATTTGTTAAGACACCTTCATTGAATGTATGCCCCAGACGTGTGAAGTGATTGGCTGGTTGGTTTATGCAGTTACCTTCCTCCGCCAGTACCTGCTATTGTAATAACTATGCACTGCATAAAGTCACGCTGAAAAAATAGGCATACCGACCTATGCTGGCTACACAGATGAGAATCAGACATATAGAACTGTGCTAAAGTTTAAAGCAGGTGTGAAAAAAGCTGCAAAGTAAGAATGCTTTAAAAAAATAGAAATGTAAAAATTTTACTTTTATCAATTAAAAAAAAATGTAAAGTGAATGAACAAAAGAAAAATAAAAAACAAACCAATATTTGCGTGACCACTCTTAGCCTTCAAAATAGCATTAATTCTTCTAGGTCCACTTCTTCACAATTTTTAAAAGAACGCAGGTTGCTCCAAACAACTTAGAGAATTAACCACAGACATTCTGTAGATGTGGCTTATGCAAATTCTTCTGTTTGTGCATGGAATCTCATACAGACTGGATGATGCTGAGATCAGGGCTGTGTGGGGCCATATCACCACTTCCAGGTCTCCTTATTCTTATTTACATTGTAGAAAGTTCTCAATGACATTGGCTGTATGTTTGGGGCCATTGTCCTGCTGCAGAATACATTTGGAGCCAATCAGATGCCTCCCTGATGTCATGCGTCTGGATTTGAACACTGGATCCTGTGTTCTTTGATCGGTTTCTCTTTCAGCTGAGCAACAGCAGATACAACTTTTCTTTGGATGATTTAGTTCTGTTATTTTTTTTCCTGTCAGTTTTGAGTAATAGGTGTTTTTCATTTACTCTGTCTGCCCTATCACCTTTCCGGTGCAGCTTTACATAGCTTCCACTGCTTGTGTATCCTGCTGGTGATAGTCTTTGTTGGAATCATTTACTTTACTGTAGTGTAAGTTGGTTGCAGTTGATTTGTGTGTGATTCCTCTATTCCTTATGGAATTGCTACTCTATTGACACTAGGAGCAGCTAAGCACATTTAGGGTAAGCCGCAATCAAGTGGGGGCGCCATTGAGTTATTTTAGAGTGCCAACCTCCGCGGTTAGGCAGAGACAGACCAGGATCAGGCAGAAAATGTCTTTTCCTAGTCTGAACAGGGTTCTGTCTGGTTTAGGTATTTGTCTCACTGGTTTGTACGATATTGTGCTTTGGCAGTCATAACACCTGATGGTATTGCATGATGGATAAATATCTGATTGTATTTCTCAATATTGAAGACACCATTAATCCTTACCAAATCCCTAACTCCATTTGCTGAAAAGCAGCCCCAGCCTTTTGGGAACAAACTGCTTTCTGTTACAGCCAAATATTTCACATTCTGATTTAACAGTCTAGATCACCTGCAACCATTTTTCTGCACCCTAGTTGCTGTTTTCTTGTCCAGTTTTGAGACTTCGCCTTATTTGCATGTCAAAGGTATGACTTTTTGGCCGCAATTCTTCAATGAAGACCACTTCTCCATCAGAAGATGAGTGTAACTGGACCCACCAGTTTCTCCCAGTTCTGCGTTGATGGCACCGCTGGACATCTTCCAGTTTCAAAGGTATTTAAGGATGATGTGTCTTTCATCTGTAGCACTGGGCTTTCTTTGCAAACCACTCTACATTCCTAAATGTTGCCATCTATTAGTGTTCTCAATAGTGAGAAATACAGACAGATATGTATCCATCATGTAATACCATCACTAAGGCATCTGATTGGCTCCAAATTTATTCTGCAACAAGACAATGACTCCAAACATACTGCCAATGTCATTAAGGATAAGGAGTTCTAGAAGTGATGATATGGCCCCACAGAGCTCTTATCTCAGCAGCATCTGGAATTACACGAAGAGACAGAGGGATTTGCACAAACAAATGTAGTTAGTTCTCCATGATGTTTGGAACAACCTCCTTGACAAGTTCCTTCAAAAACTTTGTACAAGTGTACCTGGAAGAATTGATGCTGGTTTGAAGACAAATGGCAGTCATATCATGTTTTGATGTGATTTTGCTTTCTCTCCTGTTCATTTACTTTGAATTATGTTAATTGATAAAAATAAACTAGGAATAGTTCTATTTTTTTAAAGCATTCTTACTTTGTAGTATTTTCTTCATACCTTACTAAATATTTACAATACTGTATTTTTGGTATAAATTTGGCTTATCTAGACAACAGGACCTTTTCCTGCTCCATTTACCAAATCATCTACCTAAACATACTGGGAAACTAGCCATACTGTTATATGAGTAAAGCATATGCAAAATGTACTAAGGATGAATACCTGATCACACATTGGTTTGCAGTAGTAAACATTATCAAAATAAGCACACACCAAACCACCATGTTTGGGCACCAGCGGCACTGTGCAGTTCGTTGTCATCACACTTTTGTTATAAACTTAGAAGAAAGAAAGAAGAAATAAGTAAATGATTGTTATCAGCAATAGACAGAAGTATAGTAGTTTTATATTATGGAAAGGGCTTTACCTTTTGTTTGGTATTCTTTAAGACTGACAAGTGCCTGTTGTGTCCACAAGATCAGTGAATTAATCTGTGACAGTGTCAAGTTTGTGAGTTCTTTATCAAGATTGATGAAGTGCTAGAATTGAAAATGTTTTATCTTACTACACGTTTTAACAATGCAATATATTTTTCTGAAGTACAATTGAACATGAGTATCTTAATTCCCTATTTCTTAAAGGGAATCTGACACCAGGTTTATTCTACCTCATTCAAGAGCAGCATAATGTAGGGAAAGAGAATCTGATTCCAGCGATGTATCACTTAGATTACAGTGTTAGGATACAATTAGCATTTTCTCTGTTGTAGATGTAGCAGTGCTCAGAAAGCTGACCCTGCCAACATCATTAATTAGCAGCTTTCTATGTACATTGTATAGTGACAGCAAGCTGTTAATCAGTGCTGGGGGTGTGGTGGGACCAGAAGGCACATAAGCAGCCAATCCAGCAGTGATAATCTCCTACTGATAAAACGCTGATAGTATTTAAACTACAGCACACAGCCTAGTAAGTGACACATCACTGAAATCAGTGTTTCAGAAACTACCTCATAGTGTTCTCAGATTGCATAGCAGACACCGGCTGACAGATTGCCTTTAAAGAGCTTGGACCAAAATCATAAATAATACCTTATCCATATGATAGAGGATAATTTTATGATTGATGAGATTTGGATTAATGAGACCCAAGCTGATCCAGAGAATGGGCTCTGCAGAGCCTTGACGGAAATGAACAGAAGACAAACAAGTGCTCCTCCGCTTCATTCATTCTGTATAGGACTGATGGAGACAGCAAAGCACTCTTTGACTCTGTGGTGCTAGCGTTGATGGAGGTCCCATTGGTTGGACCAACAGTGATCAGTAGTTTATGCCCTATCTTATTGGTAGGAATAATTTAAAATCTAAGTATAAACTCTTTAAAAATAGGGAGCTATGATGTGTGCAAATTTAGGCACACAGAGACATTATACCTTTTCACAAAATAATTTTAAGGAATCTGTATCCTAACATATGTTGTCTCCATATGGTGGTGTAATTTTGTCTCCATATGATGGCGTATGCTACGGCATATGATGGATTTATACATATTCTGGCAGAATAAAAAAAGTATGCTTCTGTATATGATCAGACACATATGGGAGTACGGTAAAAAAATAATGGATGTCTTATTAAACTTTTATACAACTTGGAGAACAGAATGTATTAACAGCCATAAGTCATAAAGATAATCATTCTAAAGAAGACTAATGTTATTTTTAATTCTTACCTTTAATTTCTTTTGTAAAGATTTGTAAGACATGTCTCTGGCATTATCATTATTGTCTTTGGAAATCTTGGCTAATTCTAAAAGGAAAAGGTAAAAAGACTTTGTGAAATTTTTTTAACCAGCTACAAGACAGCAGGATTCACATAATGCCGTTTTCATTCTCTTTCAAGCCAAAACAAGTAGAGGATATAATAAGTGACGAGAAACTTAAGTCTGTATTAGTGTTACTGTACTCGCCTGAGCATCACGCTACTCGGGATGTTCGGCGAGCACCGAGCATTTCCGGGTTACTCGGTCGGGAGCTCGGGTCTCCACCCTGCATGTTTGGCGCTCTTTACAGAGCCAATGTGTGGCGCCCCTGAGGGTTCGACCGCCACAGGGATGCTGCACCTCTTTAATGGGGTGTAGTGTTCCTCCTTTGAGGCAAGAACAGTGCAGTGGTCAGAACCCTACCTCCACATACAACACCACACTTCTCCCACCAGAGGGGGCTAGAAGGCACTAGGTGCAGCCCCTACTGGAAGTTGGGAGACTAGGGAACCAAGAGATAGGGGAACCAACTAGAGGGTGAGGGTGGAGGATTCACATTTTAGTGACACTTTAAATTTCATATTTAATACACAGCCATCTTGGTTCTGGGTTCTTTAATCGTGACCTTCCTCCCTGAGAGTGGATCCTGTGTGGACCTGCAGAGGATGGAGGCACGGCCCTCGTACCCTGGCCTTGGGTCGAGGGGCAGGTTGCAGATAATGTATGTCTCAGCCCGGTCAAGGACCATGACCAAGAAGGCCCGGAGCTTAGGAGTGTAGCTCCACCACAAATGGATCCCAGGGGAATGCAGACGGAGCGGTATACGCCATCTGTCCTCGCCAACCTGATCTATTCAGAGGGATTCCGGCTGCAAGAGGGGTACCGGCCCCCGACACCTGACCTTGCCACTCTACGTCCTGGACAGGGAAGTCCGATAGGCCCTGAGGATCTCACCCGGTAACGGAAGGAGCGGAGCTGGCACCCGTACCCTTTTTCTGAGTGAAGTTCAGAGGGTGACCCGGCCTATCTACATACACACAGACAGGAAAGGACCCGGTCTGAAGTCTAGGAACACTCTGGTGCGGGGTCCTGATTGAACACTGGACTTACTCAGAGGTTGTCGGACACCCTCCACACCCCCCGTCTCAGGTGACCGCAGAACTCCGCGAGGAGCAGAGAGAAGCCTTTCAACTGCAATCTCCACCGTGAGTAAAAACCCTGGAATTTAACCCCTATGGCCGCCGGACTGTTTATTCTGCATTACACCGCACTACGCAGCACCAGACCTCCTAGACTACAACCCCCTCCATCCTGTCTCTTTGCCCTGAGGCCCTGCTCCGCCTGTGGGGAGTAGTAACAGCGACGGCTGCCATAACACCCTGCCTCAGCGGACTGCAGCACCGCTGGTGGCCTTCACCAGGTGCTACAGGTGGCGTAGTCGAGATCAGCCACTCAACCCGGTTAAGCCCGTACCATACTTTTTTTAGTGTGACGGCCCTGGGCACAGAGCAGGTCCGGGCCATGGCTGCACCCCATCTACTACACAGGACCCGGCTCCGAGTCCCCCATCTCCCAGGGTAGGGCTTCCAGCGTTTCACAAATGAACATGCAGGGATGGCAAGCCAGTCACTATAATGCCGCAGCCATGTTGTTTGTGGGCATTACATTGATTGGCTGGCCGCACAGCGTCACCTCGAGTATTTAAAACCGGCACCGCCATCTTGGACACAGACGGCTGGGATCAGACAGTGTAGGGAAAGCGCTGCTGATTTAAGGAGAGATATATACTGCGAAATAGTTAGTGTAGAGTCTGTAAAGGCTGCCAGATCAAACAAACAGTCCTTCTCAGGACTAATATCCATCCCAGATACCAGGCAGGCAGGCTGTATAGGAGACGCAGTGGTTATACCAGCAAACACTGCATTACAGTCCTGTGTGCTCCTGTTGCTGAAATTGCTGGACTTAGCTCCAGGTCTCGGGGGCCAGGAAAAATCCTTTTTTTTTTCATCTAAATCCTCTTTTTTTTTTCCTCCTTCACACTGCACAAATACCTGTCTTATTAACCTTTTGCTGTCCCACCCCATCCCCCAAAAAAATAAAGTGTGTCTCTGATTTTTCAGACACAAATATATCTGTTGAAAAGAGTCTGGTATAGGCCACAGAAACAGAAGTGTGGTTTTGCAGTTCAACGGGTAAAATCTGTGTAGTATCCAGTTTTGGACCTTAGGTATCTAAAAAAAAGAACAGTTTGAGTGTGTCGCTCACTGTTCGGCCGCAAATCTATGTATTTTAAAAAGTCTGGTATACACCAGTAAATTAAAACTGTGGTTTTGCTGTTCCACGGTAAAAAATCTCTATTATCCTGCTTTTTGCATTTTTTGCAGTAAAAAAAAAACAGTAGTGTCTCCTGAGTGTTCTGACACAAAAAAATATCTGTTGAAAATAGTCTGGTGTACGCCTGACAAATCCCAGTGTGGTTTTGCAGTTCAACGGGTAAAATCTGTGTAGTATCCAGTTTTGGGCCTTTGGTATCTAAAAAAAAAAAACAGTTTGAGTGTGTCGCTCACTGTTCAGCCGCAAATCTATATATTTTAAAAAGTCTGGTATACACCAGTAAATTAAAACTGTGGTTTTGCTGTTCCACAGTAAAAAATCTCTATTATTCAGGTTTTGGTATTTTTTCCATAAGGAAAAACAGTAATAGTTTCTCCCTGATTGTTCTGATTGTTTAAAAGAGTTGGGTGTAGGCCAGAGAAATAGAACTGTGGTTTTCCTCTTCCACGGTTCTAATCTACTTTTTATTACCCTTTTTCCATTGATACAATGGGCAAGGCGGGTGGCAAGGGACGTGGAACTGGACGTTCTTGTGATGGTGCATGCAGAGGACGGGGCCGTGGCCAAGGTGAAAATGTGCCACAACCAACAGCCACATCTTCTCGCTCCCACTTCTTGACCGAATTACTAGGGAAGCACAGAACAATACCAGTATTGCGAACTGATCAGTGTGAACAGGTTATTAATTGGATAGCAGATAATACTTCCAGTTACCTGGGCACCACCACCTCCGGTCTGTCTTCCACATGGTCAACTCTTAGTAGCCGTGAATCTCGACCGCATACTCCTCCTCACTCTGATGCTCCTTCCTCCCACCATGCCGAGTGTCGTCAGACAGCAATTGATCCCACACTTGGACACTCTGAAGAGCTGTTCACTGGTCGATTTCCATATTTTGTGCCCCTCGCCTGCTACGCTTGAAGTGGTGGAAGAGGAGATCCCATGTAGCGATGCCCAAATATTTCAACAGCCACGGCCACAGGAAGTCGACACTGGCAATTTGTCACAAGAGGTGGACGATGACGAGATACAATTGCCAGTAAGTGAGGAGGAGCATCGTGGTGCGCAAATGGAAGTGGAGGAGGTGGTGGATGATCTAGTAACTGACCCAACGTGGCAGGAGGACATGCAGATTGAGGCCAGCAGAACACCTGGGGAGGGAGGCAGAGTACCCCAACAGGCAGGAAGAAGCAGTGTGGTGGCCGCAGACAGAAGGCGGGCAACCATTCCCCGTAACACCAACACGGGGGACGTTGCCAGTACAAGCGGTAGGTCTTCCAGAGTCTGGAATTTTTTTAAAGACTCTGCAGATAACCCCAAAAAGGCCATTTGTACCACCTGCCATGCCAGCATCAGCAGGGGTGACAAAACTACCAGTCTGACCACCACCAGCATGATCAGGCACATGGCAGCAAAGCACCCGACTTTGTGGGGCGAACCCCAGGGTCCACGACCAGTGTCAGCGTGTGTCACCACTGATTCTTCCGCTGTTGTGTGTGCAATAGAACCCCCTGTTGTGTGTGCAAGGCAATCCCCTGTCCATACTGCATGTAAAGATGCCCCCTCCTCTCAGTCTTCACTTGTTATGGCAGTTTCTCAAGAAACAGCATCAACGTCCATGTCCACGTCCCACCGCAGGGTTCAATTGTCCATATCCCAGACCTTTGAAAGAAAGTGGAAATTCGTAGCTGACGCCCCACAGTCCTAAATTCACACATTTCACGACTGCTTGCGTTGGAAATGCTGCCTTTTAGGCTGGTGGAGACGGAATCCTTCCGCAACCTTATGGCGGTGGCCATCCCTCGGTACTCGGTCCCCAGCCGACACTATTTTGTCCGGTGTGCCATGCCTGCACTACACAGGCACGTGTCTCAAAACATCTGCCGTGCCCTCAACAACGCAGTTACCGGGAGAGTCCACCTGACAACGGACACGTGGACAAGTGCTTGTGGCCAGGGACGGTACATCTCCCTGACGGCACACTGGGTAAACATAGTGGAAGCCGGGACCCAGTCGGACCTTGGGACGGAACACATCCTCCCCACACCGAGGATTGCGCGCCCTAAGTCAGTCAGAGTTGCCCCCGCAGTATACAGCTCCTGCGCATCATCCTCCACCTCCTCCTACTCCTCCTCCTCATGTTCAGCCTCCATCTCAGATATCACCACATCAGTTACAAGCTGGAAGCACTGCAGTACTGCCTCCGCCAAGCGGCAACAGGCTGTGCTGAAACTCATAAGCTTAGGTGATAAACCTTACACTGCTTGTGAGTTGTGGACAGCTGTGAAAGAGCAGGCAGATCTGTGGCTGAGACCGCTGAACCTACATCCAGGCATGGTCATGTGTGACAATGGCCGTAACTAGAGATGAGCGTTGTTCGACTCGAACTGTTCGCCAATCTCAAATTCGAGCTGTTTTGGGCGGTGTTCGAGCCGTTCGGCGAACACGAATGATTTGAGAAAAATTCGGCTGTTCGAGGTTATGTTCGATAAATGTTCGTGCACCAAAATCATAACTGGATTTTTTCTCAGTAATGATGAAAATTAATGTTAATACGCAGTTTGAGTGTACAGCGGGGTGGGGGGAGGGGCAGGGGATGGATCTCTGCAGGAATAATGAAGATCTCCATTTTTTTTTCTCTTTCCCGCATTTACAGTGGGGAGGTGCAATCTGTCAGCCTATCAGCAGCGCACACACGGAGCGAAGTGCTTTTTTTCACACAAGCAAGGGCATGTGTCATTGGCAGTGTATGTCACATGTCCTTGCCATATAAGACCAAGCCATTTTCCCCGTCGCCACCATTTTCTCACTGCTGCAGCTACGTGTTAGACGGCACCGCTGTTGCTGTGTGCGCTATACCTTGTTAATTTCAAGCCAATTTTCGCACAAATCTACAGATAGCTTGGGAGTAGGGAATAGTTGTGATTGCAGTCCTTTTAAGGACTAGGTTACAGCATTTCCTACGACTTTTATCAGGCAGGTCTGTGCTCTTAAATAGATAGATTGTGGGAGTAAAGACTAATTGTAATTGCAGTCCTTTTCAGGACTAGGTTACATCAGTTCCTATCAGTTTTTGCCAGGCAGGTCTGTGCCAGTGCTGTGCAAGTTTTTTTCACAGCATTTGGCTGAATCTAGCAAAGCTAATCCTTTTTGGCCTATTGCAGAGTGTGTTAGTCAGTGGAGTAGCCTATCTGTGTTGCAAGATATACCACCTGTGTATAGAATACCAATTTTTTTACTGCACCTAGTGAAGTAAAATCTTATGGGCATAGCATCATTCTATTAGTCCATCTATACTGACCTCCATCAGGTTGCAAATTGAATATAATTTTTTTCTGCATCTAGCTCTGAAAAAATATTTGGGCTTCTAGCAGTGTGTGGGACTTGTTCTATTAGTCCATCTATACTGACCTCCATCAGGTTGCAAACTGAATATAATATTTTTCTGCATCTAGCTCTGAAAAAATATTTGGCCTTCTAGCAGTGTGTGGGACTTGTTCTATTAGTCCATCTATACTGACCTCCATCACGCTGCAAATTCAAAATAATTTTTTGTCTGCATCTAGCTCTGAAAAAATATTTGGCCGTCTAGCAGTGTGTGGGACTTTCTCTATTAGTCCATCTATACTGACCTCCATCAGGTTGCAAATTAAAAATAATTTATATCTGCATCTAGCTCTGAAAAAATATTTGGCCTTCTAGCAGAGTGTGGGACTTTCTCTATTAGTCCATCTATACTGACCTCCATCAGGTTGCAAATTCAAAATAATTTTTTGTCTGCATCTAGCTCTGAAAAAATATTTGGCCTTCTAGCAGTGTGTGGGACTTTCTCTATTAGTCCATCTATACTGACCTCCATCAGGCTGCAAATTAAAAATAATTTTTATCTGCATCTACCTCTGAAAAAATATTTGGCCTTTAGCTGTGTGTGGGACTTGTTCTATTAGTCCATCTATACTGACCTCCATCAGGTTGCAAACTGAATATATTTTTTTCCTGCATCTACCTCTGAAAAAATATTTGGGCTTCTAGCTGTGTGTAGGACTTGTTCTATTAGTCCATCTATACTGACCTCCATCAGGTTGCAAACTGAATACAATTTTTTTCTGCATCTACCTCTGAAAAAATATTTGGGCTTCTAGCTGTGTGTGGGACTTGTTCTATTAGTCCATCTATACTGACCTCCATCAGGTTGCAAATTGAATATAATTTTTTTCTGCATCTAACCCAGCCAATAGTTTTGGCCTAATACCACAGTTTGGCCACTCAGCTCTGCTCGGTTCCCATCCATTGTTTTTTTGTGCAAACAACTCCAGAGTTGTGAATTAGTTAACCACCAAAATGAGTGGAAAAAGGCCTGCTGCTGGTGGAAAGGGGAACAGGCGTGTTGGGAAGGGGAAAAAAGGTTGTGTCCGTGGGGTAGGTGTTAAAGCAACAGTAACATCTGCAGAAGAAAGACCATCTACTTCTTTTAGCGGACAATGTGATAAGATCCCTTTCTTACGGCCACGCCAATCGCTACAAATTCCAGATGAGGCACAAAAACAGCAGGTGCTTCAACGGATATCAAGTGCTCCTTTAAGTGGGCTCTCCTCCACATCAACTTCAACATCACAAATACTCCAGTCCTCAAAGGTGTCACCCCAATCGCACTTGCTTCCTCACAGCTCCCAAATCTCCAGCTGCCCGTCTGAGTATGAGGTAGAACAGATGGTTGAGTCTGCAGAGCTGTTTACTCATACTATAGCCTGGGAATCAGAGGTCGACTCCAGCGCTTCTGTGAATCCAGACGAGGAAATGATCTGCACTGATGCCCAGAATCTTTATGAGTCGGATCCAGGACCAGACGCAGATGGTTCTGACCATAATGTAGACCCTCATTCCCAAACTGTAACTCCTGTTGGTGGAGACAATGAGAAAGACGATGATGAGACTCAAATACCTGATTGGAGCGACAACTTTAGTTTTTTGTCAGGGCAGGAACAGGTTGGCTCTGAGGACGACGGGTGTGATAACGCACAGGGTGATGATGATGAGGTTGGAGATCCCACTTACTGTCAACCCACAGTCAGCCAAGAGATGAGGTCAGCAGAGGAGGTGGAGGAAGATGCTAGTGACGACGAGGTCAGGTTGCGCCTTCCTGGACAGAGACGTAGTACTGGAAGCACGTCAACAACTGCATCCTCAAACACAACTCTGCCTCTCACCACAAGTCGTGGTGGCTCTTCAGGTCGCATGGGTGCTAAGCCTTGCATAGCCTTGGCATTTTTTCAGATCGATAAAGATGACCTAACTCGTGTTATCTGTAACATTTGTCAGCGAAAGCTAAGTAGAGGCCAAAAAATACATAGTTTGAGTACTTCATGCATGAACCGGCACATGGACATGAAGCATAAGTTGCAGTGGGAAGCTCAGTGTGCTACAATGCGGCCTAGCCGGCCGGGCCAACCACCGTCTGCCATATTTTGTGCATCCGCGGCCTCTTCATCCTCTGTGACTGGGGGGACAGCAGTCACACCTGTTTTGGGGCGCAGACCTGCCACCTCTTTACCCGCAACAGCCATCGTGATTGGCAGGTCATCATTTTCTTTGGAGGTGGTAACACCAGCTGGTGTTGAGCGCTGTCCGACATCGATAGCACCACCTTTGGATCAAGGCAACCTAACATGTCCGCCTGCATCTTCCTCACAGACCGGCAGTTTGCCGGGGACACCCTTATCAACCCCGTCTAAGCACAATAGCCAGCCCTCGGTCCCTCAGATGTGGACAAATAAAAGACCATTTCCTCCATTTCCTCCTAGCCATGAGAAAGCTAAGAGGCTGAATTTCACCATCTGCAAGCTCTTGGCTACAGAAATGGTGCCTTTCCGCCTGGTGGACACAGAGGATTTTCGAGACCTTATGTCCGTCGCAGTGCCCCAGTACCAGATGCCCAGTCGGCACTACTTCTCAAAGAAAGGTGTGCCTGCGCTCCACCAGCATGTCGCACACAACATCACCGCTTCTTTGAGAAACCCTGTGTGTGACAGTGTGCATTTCACCACAGACACTTGGACGAGTAGGCATGGACAGGGGCGTTACATGTCGCTGACTGGGCACTGGGTAACTATGGTGACAGCAGGACAAGGGGCTGCTGTCCAAGTCTTGCCGTCCCCACGAGTTGTGCGTCAATCCTCTTTATGTCAAAGTTCCTCCACTGCTTCTGCCTCCTCAACCTCCTCTCGGTCTTCCACCTGCACCCAAAGCCTGTCTGGTCATGCCACAAGCTTTCTAACTGCGCAGAAGGGATCCTGCACACCTCCTTACTATGCTGGCAGTAGGGCTCAACGTCATCAGGCGGTTTTTACTTTGAAATGTCTGGGAAATGTGAGTCACACAGCTGAGGAGTTGTGGTCAGCTCTGGAGAACCAATTTCATGAATGGTTGTCTCCACTGGACCTGAAACCAGGGAAGGCCGTGTGCGACAATGCTGCAAACCTGGGTGCGGCCCTTCGCCGGGGCAATGTCACACACGTGCCTTGTATGGCTCACGTGTTGAACCTGGTTGTCCAGCAATTTTTAGCCCACTATCCCAGACTAGATGGCCTTCTGCAGAGGGCACGGTCGCTGTGTGCTCACTTCCGCCGTTCGCATCCCGCAGCTCAGCGACTTACATCTCTACAGAAGTCGTTGGGCCTGCCACTTCACCGGCTAAAATGCAATGTGCCTACCCGGTGGAATTCAACTCTGCACATGTTGCAGCGACTGTGGCAGCACCGACAAGCCCTGGTGCAATGTGTTCTGACGTATAGCCTGGGCCAACGAGATCCAGAGGTGGGGCAAATCACGCTGGAGGAGTGGTCTCAGATCAGGGACCTATGCACCCTTCTGCACAGTTTTGAAATGGCGACGAAGATGTTTAGAGCTGACGATGCCATTATCAGCATGACTATTCCGGTGATTTACATGCTGGAGCACATGTTAAACATAATTCGGAGTCAGGTGGTGGCACAAGAGGAGGTGGAGGAAGTAGAGGAGGAGGAGTTGTATGCGGAAGGGCTAACATCTGCAAGGTCCAGACGGTCGGCAGCACCAAGGCGGCAGGCATGTGAGGGTGGGGGAGATGGTTTTACCAGGGCGCATGGTAGCAGCCAAACTAGTGAGGAAGGTGCAGGAGCCCAGGAAGAAGTGGAGGACGAACTGATGGAAGACTCATCAGATGAGGGAGACCTTGATCACATTTCTGTTGTGCGAGGTTGGGGGAGAGGACAGAGGAAGGAAGCATGATTGTTACCTCGCCACCAACACAACAGGGACTTGGTGCTCCTGGATGCGCAACACACATGAGTGCCTTCTTGCTGCACTACCTGCAACATGACCCTCGAATTGTGAGAATTAGAAATAATCCTGACTACTGGGTTGCCACACTGTTAGATCCCCGGTACAAAAGTAAATTTGCAGAAATTATTCCTGCCATAGAAAGGGATGCACGCATGCAGGAGTATCAGCAGAGACTGTTGCAGAATCTTACATGTGCTTTTCCACAAAACACCAGTGGTGCACGTTGTGAATCTTACAGTTCCAACTTGCCAACCGTGGGACCGTCAAGTGTTCAGCACTCAAACCGTAACAGAACCACAGTATCTGCTGATAACATCAATTTTGCGGAATCATTTCACCACTTTTTTAGCCCATCCTTTGCAAGGCCACAGGAGACAAGAAGTCTGACACATAGTCAACGCCTAGAGACGATGGTACAGGAGTATGTCCAAGTAAACATTGAAGCCATGACTGTGTCACTGGACCCTTGTTCTTTTTGGGTGTCCAATCTGGATAAATGTCCGGAGCTAGCCACTTACGCCTTGGAGATCTTGTCATGCCCCGCAGCCAGCGTTCTGTCTGAACGTGTGTTCAGCGCTGCTGGTGGTGTGCTGACAGATAAGCGCACGCGGCTCTCCATTGTTAATGTAGACAGACTCACGTTCATAAAGATGAACAAATCATGGATCCAAAACGACTTTTCTACCCCTGTGTCATCCTGGGGAGAGTAAAAGCTTGATGATTGGTTAAAATCACCCTACCAACCGTTTTAAGCTTTCAAATTACTAATCACGTTTATCTGTATCTTGGCTGGAAAATAATTTGGGCTTTGTAGCAGTGTGCAGCACTGATTCTATTAGGCCATCTATAATAAGCTCCACCAGATTTAAAATTACTAATCATGTTTATCTGTATCTTGACTGGAAAATAATTTGGGCTTTGTAGCAGTGTGCAGCACTGATCCTATTAGGCCATCTATACTAAGCTCCACCAGATTTAAAATTAATAATAATTTTTAGCAGCATCTAGCCCGGAAAATAATTTTGGGGCTCCGAGATGCGCAAGACACATAAGTGCCTTCTTGCTGCACTACCTGCAACATGACCCTCATATTGTCAGAATTCGAAGTAATCATGACTACTGGGTTGCCACACTCTTAGATCCCCCAAACTTTTCGATCAACCTTTTCATTTTAATAAAGACCAAAAAAATGGTCATTTTTGAAATTATAAGCATTAGCAGGTTATTAGAAACTGAAATCAAACAGTTTTCAACCCAAATTTTATTCAAGGTGATGTTACATTTTCACATAGGACCCCTTGTTCGAAAGGAGCTTATGAACTCTCTCGTCCATTGAATTTGTCAGGTTTTGGATGGTTTCTGCTTCAATTGTTTTGCATGAGGACAGAATACCCTCTCAGAGCTGTTGCTTAGATGTGAACTGCCTCCCGCCATCATAGACACTCCTTTTGATGATGCTCCAGAGGTTCTGAATGGGGTAGAGGTCAGGGGAGCATGGGGGTCACACCATAAGTTTGTCCCCTTTTATGCCCATATCAGCCAGAGATGCAGATGTTTTATGTGCAGCATGAGATGGTGCATTATCATGCAAAAAAATGATCTTGCTGTAAAATACACGGTTCTTCTTCTTGAACCATGGCAGGAAGTGCTATTTGAGAAAATCCACATACATTATGGACTTCATCTTTAGCGCCTTCAGGGATCCTAAAGGGGCCGACAATCTCTCTCCCCATGATTCCAGCCCAAAACATTACTCCACCTCCTCCTTGTTGGCGCTGTTGCCGTGTTTGCTTGGGGAATCCATCAACCAGCCATCCTCCACTCCATCCATCTGGACCATCGAGCGCTGCACGGCACTCATCCGTGAACAAAACAGTTTTGAAATCAGTCTTCATGTAATGTTTGGCCCACTGGAGCCATTTCTGCTTGTGTGAACTGGATAGAGAAGGTCGACAGGATGGCGTATGCACAGCTGCAAACCTCTGAAGGACCCTGCATCTTGTTGTTCGGGGGACGTTGGAGGCACCAGCAGCTTCAAAAACTTGTCTGCTGCTATGACAAGGCTTTTTTGCCGCTGCTCTTTTAACCTGACGTAATTGCCTGTAGGAAAGAGTCCTCAATTTGCCCTTATCAGCACGCACACGTGTGTACTGTGAATCAGCTACATACTTCTTGATTGCCAAGACACTTTATCCTGATCATCGCACAATGTTGATTGTAGTCATGCCTTGACCTAAACACTCCACAATTTGTTGCTTCTCAGCAGCCGACACATCCTTTTTCTTTCCCATTTTGGCAGAGAATGTAGGCTGCTTAATAATGTGATACAGCCTTCTTAAGTAGTCTTGCCTTTCATATGACACACCTGCCAAACTAATTAGCACAGGTGTCTGCAATTGCTTACAGTGATATAAAGAGCCCTGACACACATCACCATCAATGAGTTTAACTGACAAACAAACAAATTCTTCCCTTATCACTCCTAAACACTTTTTGCATAATAAATTGGAACACAGTGTACATGTGCTTTTCCACAAAACACCAGTGGTTCACGTAGTGAATCTTACAGTTCTAACTTGCCAACCGTGGTTTGTATTGAGTTGTTCAATAAAGGTCCCAAAATTAAGATAACATAGATGGGAGAGGTCTCTATGAATAGGAATTCCTAAGTATTTGATACCCTGTGAGGGCCAGGCAAAGGGAAAGTTGGACTGGATGGAATCCTATATGGATTTGGGGAGGGAGACATCGAGGGCCTCAGACTTCGCTGCATTGATTTTAAAATTTGACCATGTAACAAAGTGATCTATTTCAGCCATAACAGCATGGATGGATATATGTGATTGAGTGATATATACTAGGACATCATCAGCAAATAGAGAGCACTTGTACTCGGTGCATCCCACCTCAATCCACCTAATATTGGGGTTATGGCGAATTGTTGAGAGCAGGTGTTCCGTCACTAGGATGTATAAGAGAGGGGACAGAGGACATCTCTGCCTTGTCCCATTGGTGATTGTGAAAGGTGATGAAAATGTTCTGATGCACCCCCTGGGCCTTGGGACACCCGGAGACGGACCCTTTTTGGTGGATGCTGGTGGTTGTAGTCTTCGTGGCGGCGACCTGGTTCCGTGGCTCAGGGTGGTCAAACCAGTGGCGGAACTATTTATGTGGTTTTGATGTTTAAATGACCGACTACGCCACCCGTGGATTGCGGTCAGAGTGAACCGCCGCTGCAAGGCAGACCGCTGAGGCTGGTGTTGTGGGTGCAGCAGAGCATAGCATAACTCCCCACGGGAGGAGTATAGCCTCAGGGCAGTGTATGCGGAGGATGGGGGTGATGGTGCAGGGCAGCAGCAGTAACGACACGGAGTCAGTGATGCAGTCCAGGGCCTTTACTCACAGTTCTTATTATCCAGACCACGTCTGCAGGTAACGGCTGCCCACGTCGTACTGTGCTCACCAGGTGAGGGGCTCAGACAACTCCCAGATAACTTTGGAGCGCTTCACAGGACCCCCTTTGTGTGTCCTTTGTCTGGCCTTTCTTACCAACCCTTCTGTCCGGCTGCCTCGGGCCTCCTCTTGGTAAACTTGGCGCCAGTTTCCCTGACCCTATGTGGTGCCTTCCTAGCGGGTGTAGCGAGGGGCTGCGCCACATAAAATGTCACAGCCTCCGGTTTCTAGCTGAGGGTCGTTTCCTGCCTCCACTAGTTTCGGGGACCGGTCTCCCCCTTTCGCCTGACCCCTCCACGCAGGTGGATTCGGGCGTGCGGTGGCGACTCGCCCGTCCGCACCCCTGGGATCCCTTCATTCCTCGTTCCTGGAGCCTTCTCCGCTCCTCTTCCTTCCTTCTCCCTCTTCCAGGCCTGGGACTCTGTTACTAGGCCCACCTCCGGAGCAGAGCTCATGCAGAGCCCCTGCTCCCTGCCACTTCTGCTCAGACTTCTCTGCACTGAACTAAGATGGTGCCCACCTTTTATACTCCCTTCTCAATGCACCCAGGAACTGCTTCCTCCCTGCTCCTGCACTACAGGGTTCCCCTTCCTCAGTGTTCCCTCCCCCCACTCCAGCCAGGGACAGGAACTGTTGTGCCCTTCTCAGAGGCATATTGGTCGCCCTGCCCCACGGCAATGTGGTGTAATGCATGCAGGTGTCGGGTCCTGATCCACACTCCATCCTTACCTGAGAGTGAGATATCACACCTCTGGGTGAGGTGCAATACCTCTGTAGCAACCG
Organism: Phyllobates terribilis; assembly: GCF_046119375.1. Taxonomy (NCBI): domain Eukaryota; kingdom Metazoa; phylum Chordata; class Amphibia; order Anura; family Dendrobatidae; genus Phyllobates; species Phyllobates terribilis. Next base: position 593,084,743 of record NW_027362765.1, on the reverse strand, counting down.
AGCCCTCAGGGTGCTACAGTTCCATTTATCTTCAGCCTAGGTGACGTATTGTGAGACAGGGCCGTGATTTTGGCTATAAAAGGGTCCCCTAGACCCCTACCCCAAGCTTTTTAAGAGAATCAATATATGGCGTGCCAGGAGACTCTATGGAATGCTTTCTCAGCATCCAACGAGAGTATCTAATTACAAATTTTTAACTGCATCTAGCCCAGGAAATACTTTGTGCCTAGTAGCAGTGTCTGCTAGTCAGCGGATTATCCCGGCTGTTAAGCAAGCTACACCACCTGTAGTTTGGACACTTAATTTTTTCAAAGGAAATGCTTCGGGACCACGGGATACTCAGTGAAGAGCATCAGGAGGCACCCCAAGGCATAGGGGCTGGGACTGGCAGTAGGATGCCTTGCGGTGGACAGCCGAGCTCGATCCTTGTAAAAGCTTTTTAACTGCAGCAGCTTTAGTGGACGCTACTGGAGCTGGAATTACGCGGCTGCTGGCATGAGACTTGCCCTCCAATAGATCCTTGTAAATGGATTTAAAGTGTATTCATTCAAATTAGAGAGACAATTTAAATTAAAAAGCTTAGAGCTGCCTCCACCACAGGGGGGCTCACTCGACCCACCAGCGTACAGGCACCAGTATTGGGAGAGGGGGGCTGGCCGTCAGGGTTCACCGCGGCTCTGGCACAAACCCGGCGACACGGAGGTGGCACGGGCAGGAGCGGACTGAACGTGTCGGCTTCTCACTATTTGGATTTTAGAAGGGCATGACATGCCTATATCTGTGTCTCCCCCTCCTTTTACTCCTCCACCTCTTTTCTTTTCGCATGACTATATGTACTTGTCACTTTTCCATGTGTTAGTTGTGTCTTCTGAGCAGTTTGTCAGCTTTTGGACACCTTTGAAGGTGTTTTCTATGTGTTTCTATGTGTTTTTGTTTGCCTGCCATTGGTTTTAACGGTGTTCGAAGGTGTTCGACGAACAGTTCGACGAACAGTTCGGCGAACACACGGGTGTTCGACGAACCGAACCGAACTCGAACACTACGGGGGTGGCTCAACACTAGCCGTAACCTGGTGGCGGCTCTGACGCGAGGCGAGATCACACACGTACCATGCTTGGCTCATGTGCTTAACCTCATGGTTCAGCGGTTTCTTAAATCGTACCCCGAGTTGCCAGATCTGCTCGTGAAAGTACGCCGCCAGTCAGCTCATTTTCGCAAGTCGGCAACAGCTTCCACTGCCTTTGCTGTGTTGCAGCAGCGTTTGCAGCTTCCGGCACACAGAATGGTGTGTGATGTCCCCACACATTGGAACTCTACCCTCCACATGTTGCAAAGGATTTGTGAGCAGAAGAGAGCAGTTGTGGAGTACCAGCTGCAACAAGGCCGTCGATATTCAGGTCAGACTCCACACATAAGACCTCATGAGTGGACCTGGATGTCTGACATATGTACCATCCTGACAAACTTTGAGGAGGCCAGCAAGATGGTGAGTGGCAATAACGCCATCATTAGTGTCAGCATCCCACTTGTCTGTGTTTTGCAACGCTCTCTGCGGAGAATTAAAGAGGAGGCATTGCAGCCAGAGTATGATGAGATGGATCAAGAAGCCGTAGTGGGCGATTACACACAGCCCAGCCTCATCTCATCCCACCGTGCATTGGGGGACAATGAGGGAGAGGAGGAGGAGGAGGAAGAACAGGAGCTGTTATCATGCGCTGTAGACGGTAGTACCTGTACAAGTGTCATACCGTCGGTTCAGCGTGGGTGGCCTGAGGACAGGGGGGAGGAGGAGGAGGAGGAGGAGAGCATGGTCAGTCGTCATCTTGGTGAGGACATGGAAATCTTGCCCGTTGCCAGTAGACCCCCACTACAAGGAGAACTTTCACTCTCTTATTCCTGAGGTGGAGAGGTCTACAAAAATGGGCCAGTACCAGAAATCCCTTGCTGCAGAACTGTTAAAAAAATTCCCATCTGAACACGCTAGCGGCAGAGGTCACAGTTCGTTGACCAACCAAAGCGTGCAAGGGAGAGAGAGGCAGTTCCAATCCAGCAGAGGCAGGGGAACACTGTCAATGTTCTGGGACAGTTTTCTCAGACCCTCCCTTCAGACAGACCCTGAGGCGCGGGGTACTCTCACAAGGAGTGGAAAGTTTCAAAAGATGGTGAGGGAGTACCTTGCCGACCGTAACAGCATCCTCCATGATTCCTCTGTGCCTTTTAATTATTGGGTATCCAAGCTGGACACTTGGAATGAACTCGCTCTGTATGCCTTGGAGGTCCTGGCCTGCCCTGCCGCTAGCGTGTTATCGGAGCGTGTTTTTAGTGCCGCTGGGGGAATTATAACTGATAAGCGCACTCGCCTGTCAACTGACAATGCTGACAAGCTAACCCTTATCAAAATGAATAAGGGCTGGATTGGGCTAGACTTCTCATCACCACCAAATGACAGCAGAATAACATAAAGTCAAATCCACTGTGTTATTTCGGGAGGTGTATTCCCATGCACCGCTTCACACCCACACATGGGTATACGCTTCCTCATTTCGGCTGTTTTATGTTCTTCTCCTTATCCTCAGCCTCCACCATCACTATACCACCAGGGTGACCGTGGTCCGTGTTGCCATTATTGAAAGTTCCTCCGTCCTTATTTTTGTCAGCTTTTGCTTGGAAGGCATAAGCAAAGACTGTGGGAGACTCACTCCACAATAATGGGAATGATATTTTTAAGATGCTGTACTGTATGGCTCTTGTAAGGGGCATTAAAAGCGTCTTGTTATACCACTCTGACCTCCACGTCTCTTGTAAGGGGCATTAAAAGCGTCTTGTTATACCACTCTGACCTCCACGTCTCTTGTAAGAGGCATTAAAAGGGTCTTGTTATACCACTCTGACCTCCACGTCTCTTCTGAAGGGACATTAAAAGCGTCTTGTTATACAACTCTGACCTACACGTCTCTTCTGAGGGGCATTAAAAGCATCTTGTTATACCACTCTGACCTCCACGCCTCTTGTAAGGGGCATTAAAAGCGTCTTGTTATACCACTCTGACCTCCACGTCTCTTCTGATTGGCATTAAAAGCGTCTTGTTATACCACTCTGACCTCCACGTCTCTCCTGAGGGGCATTAAAAGCGTCATGTTATACCACTCTGACCTCCACGTCTCTTGTAAGGGGCATTAAAAGCGTCTTGTTATACCACTCTGACCTCCACGTCTCTTCTGAGGGGCATTAAAAGCGTCTTGTTATACCACTCTGACCTCCACGTCTCTTCTGAGGGGCATTAAAAGCGTCTTGTTATACCACTCTGACCTCCACGTCTCTTGTAAGGGGCATTAAAACCGTTTTGTTAAGCTACTGGGACCTCCACGAGTATTCGAACGGGCACGGCATTTCCTCCTACTTTTTTGAAGCTTTTGCTTGGAAGGCATAAGCAAAGACTGTGGGAGACCCACTCCCCAATAATGGGAATAATATTTTTAAGATGCTGTACTTTATGGCTCTTGTAAGGGGCATTAAAAGAGTCTTGTTATACCACTCTGACCCCCATGTCTCTTGTAAGGGGCATTAAAAGCGTCTTGTTATACCACTCTGACCTCCACGTCTCTTCTGAGGGGCATTAAAAGTGTCTTGTTATACCACTCTGACCTCCACGTCTCTTCTGTGGGGCATTAAAAGCGTCTTGTTATACCACTCTGACCTCCACGTCTCTTGTAAGGGGCATTAAAAGCGTCTTGTTATACCACTCTGACCTCCACGTCTCTTCTGAAGGGCATTAAAAGCATCTTGTTATGCCACTCTGACCTCCACGTCTCTTGTAAGGGGCATTAAAACCATCTTTTTAAGCTACTGGGACCTCCACGAGTCTTCGAACGGGCACTGCATTTCCTCCTAATTTTTTGAAGCTTTTGCTTGGAAGGCATAAGCAAATACTATGGGAGACCCACACCCCAATAATGGGACTTATGTTTGTAATATGCTGTACTGCATGGCTCTTGTAAGGGGCATTGCAAGTTGGTCCGTCCTAATTTTTGGAAGTTTTTGCTTGGAAGTCATAAGCAAATACTATGGGAGACCCACTCCCCAATAATGGGACTTCTGTTTGTAATATGCTGTACTGCATGGCTCTTGTAAGGGGCATTGCAAGATTCTCATAATTTTTGGAAAGCCTTCCATTCACTGCTTAGGCTAACAGTGTACAGGAGACCCAGTTGATATAAATGGTAAGAACGGTTTGGTTAAGGCCCTCTGACCTCCATATCATTTCCAACTGGCATTGGAGTGCCTCAAAATTTTTGGTAGGCATAGCACTCACTGTATGCCCTATAACTATGTAGCAGAACCGCTCCTTTTGTTACAGAAACATATCCTACAAGACATATGTGGTTGACTGGCCTGATATTGATGTGAATGGTCACTGTTCCTCCTGCTCTTTCTCCTTTGCCACTACCTCATCCATCATTTATCACCTGAAGCTTTGTTTTAACAGGAGTCATAGAACTGGGATAGTAGCAGGAAAACATCCAGCAATCCTCGGAGGAGGTAGGATATGCGCCAAAACGCTGACCACCTCAGGCCTAGCCGCTACTACATACATGTGCTTGCATTCCAAGAAAACAAAGCGGATGCAAACTTGTATCATCATCATCATGGTCCTCACCTTGGCACTCTCAACTCCCCTGATGGAGAAGCCAGGGCCCACCAGAGGAGTCTGGTTCTCTGGTGGTCTCATCCAATGCTGCCCTAAAGCAGGCCGGGCTAAGAAAAGTGTGTGGGGGGAACTTGACAGGAGAAATAGGGGCGGCTGGGGACCGTTTATGGACACCCGGCTGCCCCCAGGGGGCTGGGGATCGTGTGTGGACACCCGGCCGCGGGGTGCCTGGGGACCGAGTATGGACATCCGGCCGCCCCCTGGCGGCTGGGGACCGAGTATGGACACCCGGCCGCCGAGCGGCTGGGGACTGAGTATGGATTCCAGGCCGCCAACACAGCCATGACGTGGTTGCCAGATTCCGCCTCCACATGCCTAAAAAGCCCAATTTCAAATGCAAGCAAGCAGTATTGTATTGCAGACTGGGGGTGGGTGGGTGGCAGGCTGCATACTTGCGCTTGCATTGCAAGGAATGGGGGAGGTACAATTCAACAGTGCCCTGGGACAAGAACTTGCAAGGGGATAGTTGCAAGTCTGCATCTTCTGATGCGGCAAGGATGACTTCTGATGGGCACACTTTTAGGCAGTGACCTGGGTGTCAGAAATGCTTCCAGGGGTCTTCCCCATGCTGTTCCCATGTCTTTTCAGCACTATATGCATGTGTCACACAGCACATGGCCAGATAAGTTGTAAAATGTTAAAATTACATTGCCCAGTGAATGCATTTGTCACGGTTGAAAGCAATACAAAAGTGCAAAAACGCATAAAAAATGCTACTAGTTAACATAGCCCAAGGTGTGGAGGAGTATTTTTTTGGGGGGGTATTTATTTTACCTTATACACAAGACTCTTTACCCTGGAAAGGAAGTTCCTTAACATATTTCACAGGAAAGAAGTTTCAGTTTCGTTTTTGAACGTTTTATTGTGAGCCCTTAAAAGTGGCTTAATACCTCTGACCACGTTGTTGACAGCAGTGACCTGAGGGTCAGAAATGCTTCCTGGGGTGATCCCCATGCTGTCCCCATGTCATTTGAGCACTGTCACTATCATTTTGGGCACTTGTTAGGCTTTTAAAAGACTGCCGGGGGTGCCGCGCCAAAAATGCTCGGGTCTCCCGTAGACTAATATTGGGCTCGTTGCTAGGGTCGAGCACCCGAGTATCTCGGCCCGAGCTTCGAGCACCCGAGCATTTTAGTGCTCGATCAACACTAGTATACGGCAGTAAATTCTAACTGTGGTTTTGCTATTCCACAGTAAAAAATCTCTATTATCCTACTTTTGGCATTTTTTGCCATAAAAAAAAACTAATTGTGTCTCCCTGATTTTTCAGACACAAATATATCTGTTGAAAATAGTCTGGTGAAGGCCAGAGAAACAGAAGTGAGGTTTTGCTGTTCCAGGGTTCAAACCTCTGTATTATCCACTTTTGGGCAATTTGTATCTAAAAAAAAACAGTTTGAGTGTGTCGCTCACTGTTCAGCCGCAAAAATATATATTTAAAAAAGTCTGGTATACACCAGTAAATTATAACTGTGGTTTTGCTGTTCCACTGTAAAAAATCTCTATTATCCTGCTTTTGGCATTTTTTTCCATAAAAAAAAACTAATTGTGTCTCCCTGATTTTTCAGACACAAATATATCTGTTGAAAATAGTCTGGTGTAGGCCAGAGAAACAGAAGTGTGGTTTTGCAGTTCCAGGGTTCAAACCTTTGTATAATCCACTTTTGGACCATTTGGACCTAAAACAAAACAGTTTGAGTGTGTCGCTCACTGTTCAGCCGCAAATATATATATTTAAAAAAGTCTGGTATACACCAGTAAATTATAACTGTGGTTTTGCGGTTCCACAGTAAAAAATCTCTATTATCCTGCTTTTAGCATTTTTTGCCGTAAAAAAAAAACTAATTGAGTCTCCCTGATTTTTCAGACACAAATATATCTGTTGAAAATAGTCTGGTGTAGGCCAGAGAAACAGAAGTGTGGTTTTGCAGTTCCACAGTTCAAACCTCTGTATTATCCACTTTTGGGCCCTTTGTATCTAAAAAAAACAGTTTGAGTGTGTTGCTGACTGTTCAGCCGCAAATATATGTATTTAAAAAAGTCTGGTATACACCAGTAAATTATAACTGTGGTTTTGCTGTTCCACGGTAAAAAATCTCTATTATCCTGCTTTTGGCATTTTTTGCCGTAAAAAAAAAAATAATAGTGTCTCCCTGATTTTTCAGACACAAATATATCTGTTGAAAATAGTCTGGTGTAGGCCAGAGAAACAGAAGTGTGGTTTTGCAGTTCCACAGTTCAAACCTCTGTATTATCCACTTTTGGGCCATTTGTATCTAAAAAAAAACAGTTTGAGTGTGTCGCTGACTGTTCAGCCGCAAATATATATATTTAAAAAAGTCTGGTATACACCAGTAAATTATAACTGTGGTTTTGCTGTTCCACAGTAAAAAATCACTATTATCCTGCTTTTGGCATTTTTTGCCGGAAAAAAAAAAATAATAGTGTCTCCCTGATTTTTCAGGCACAAATATATCTGTTGAAAATAGTCTCGTGTAGGCCAGAGAAACAGAAGTGTGGTTTTGCAGTTCCAGGGTTCAAACCTCTGTATTATCCACTTTTGGGCCATTTGTATCTAAAAAAAACAGTTTGAGTGTGTCGCTCACTGTTCAGCCACAAATATATATATTTAAAAAAGTCTGGTATGCACCAGTAAATTATAACTGTGGTTTTGCCGTATCCAGCTTTTGTTATATTTTCTGTAAAGAAAACCAGTAATACGTTCTCCCTGATTGTTCAGATTGTTTAAAAGAGTCGGGTGTAGGCCTGAGAAATAGAACTGTGGTTTTCCTCTTCCGCGGTTCTAATCTACTTTTTATTACCCTTTTTCCATTGATAGTGCGAGTGTAAGTTATTTTACTTCCTTTACAATGGGCAAGGCGCGTGGCAAGGGACATGGAACTGGACGTTCTGGTGATGGTGCGTGTAGAGGACGGGGCCATGGCCAAGGTGAAAATGTGCCACAACCAACAGCCACATCTTCTCGCTCCCACTTCTTGACCGAATTACTAGGGAAGCACAGAACAACACCAGTATTGCGAACTGATCAGTGTGAACAGGTTATTAATTGGATAGCAGATAATACTTCCAGTTACCTGGGCACCACCACCTCCGGTCTTTCTTCCACACACTCAAATCTTAGTAGCCGTGAGTCTCGACCGGATACTCCTCCTCACCCTGATGCTCCTTCCTCCCACCATGCAGAGTGTCGTCAGAAAGCTACTGATCCCACACTTGGCACTCCGAAGAGCTGTTCACTGGTCCATTTCCAGATTTGTGCCCCTCGCCTGCTCCGCTTGAAGACTGCAAACTGTGTTTGAACACCGCACTGAGACAGATCTCCGGATGAGGTTCTACCACATGTGATGCAGTGACCGGGGACGTTATATATCCCTCAGAATGTGTACAGAGACCTATTAAATCCATTGGAGTGCATTGCAGTCACAGACACAGCTGCGGATGCAATGCAGGAATGAAGGTGAGCAATGACCTGGTCAGACTACCTGGCTAAGGCAAATTAAGTAAAACCTGGCAGGGCCTTCATTTCTTGGAGGAGGTCACAGGAGGCAGTGGGGCGGCCTCCTCCCTCCAACCCGGATTTTCCAGTGGCTCTTGCCACAGGTCCTTTAAAATCCGTGCACTAAGGATTAGTGGTGTTCTATGTTGGAACCTGCTAGGAGCACAGCAGGAAAGCTCAGCAGGATTGAGTGTGGCTGAACTACTGCCTGGGAAGGCTCTGCACCTGTCAGGCTCTGAGCGGCCCGGCGCGACCGTTGCCCGCGGCAAACGTTGTTTAAAGACTTGTGTTAACCCGACTGCGAACCGGAGGACTGTCCTGTTTACCCGTGAGTTGCTGAATAAAGCAGTTTATGTTGGACTTGCTTGGGTCACTGCCTCAGTTACTGCACGGTGTGAATACCGCCGCCTTACACACTGTACCCAGAAACCTGAGGACAGTATCCGGGACTACTCCTGGCGCTTACAGGAAGCCCTGCGGGCCCTGAAACAGGTTAGTCCAGCAAGCATACAAGATGAGAATAAAATGCTGACGGAACAGTTCATCCAGGGGCTGAGGTCCCAGGAGGAGAGCAGAACTGTATGGTGGTGGGCTTTAGATCATCCAGATGCCACCTTTGACACCCTGAAGGACATGGCTATTAATGGTCTAAGGCCCCTGGAAACATCAGGGACTGCTATCCAGCGTTACCAGGGTGGGGCCACCACAGTGCCCGCAGCACCCACTGCTCCTTCATTAACGGCTGAAACAAAGATGCAAACAGTGCCCCCTAGTGAGCTAGACAGCCTGCACTCTGAAGTGCGTCAGCTAAGTAAAACCCTGGCCACTGTCCTGAGCACCCTGCAGCTACCAACGGAGCCAGAGCCTGAAGGAAGGATCCTACTCGACGACAGTCCTGAGGATGTCCCCTGGATGAGGAGAAGAATGAGGACAACGCCACCCCGGAGGAGGACACCACCCCGTGGGAGGACCAATGACCAACATCGCCCTCCAGGAGACTTCATCTGCTACCGCTGCCACAAGGCAGGCCACACCGCGCTGAACTGTCCTTTAAACGGGCAAACCCTGGGGCCGAGGGCCGACACCCAGGAGTAAATCAACCAGGCCCATCAAGCTGGTACCACCGGTTTGTAGGAGGAAGGCCTTTCCTGTCCATCGTGCTGGACGGCATAGCAACACCTGCGTTACTGGACACTGGCTCACAGGTAACCATCATACCTGATGTCCTCTACAAAAGGTACTGGTCTTTAGATGAACTCCAGTCGCCAGCCCCGAACATCTCTGTGTATGCCTCTAACGGCCTTCCTCTTAACCTAGTAGGAGTTAAGGACGTGACAGTGAAGGTGGGGAAAGTGGAACTAAAGGACCAAGGACTGATTGTAGTGGAATCTAACCCTGGTGATACAGACTTGTATATGATACTTGGTACAAATATTGTTGGTAACTGTTTGGGAGAAGTGTTGTTTTTACTCCAACAGATTGCTGACACTGCCAAACCAGGGCAGAGGAAGGTGCTCCAAAGAGAGATTTGAGCCCTCCTGTACCAGCAACAGGTAAAGCTAACAGGTGGTGAGATTGGTAATGTACGGGTGACAGACCAGATACCCATTGTGATTCCCCCAATGAGTGAAATGCTGATTTGGTGTAGGGCAGCAATAGGTCTCAAGGGACAGAACTACCAGGCGGTAGTGGAGCCCATTAGCTCCAAGCACAGGCCTACACTCTTGACTGCTAGAGGTGTAGTTGATGTACGCAATGGGAGGGTACCCATACGTCTCCTATATTGTGGGGAGGAGGAAGTTAAATTACCAAGATACGCCACTGTTGCCAGATTGTATACTGTGAATGATGATGCCATACACACAGTGGAATCCTTGACCCCAACAGATACAGTGGAGGACAATGACTCCGAAACTCAGCTGGAGGATTGGTGTCAACAGCTCCATGTTGGGACTGACGCCACTCCTGTCCATCAAAAACACGGTGTTTACAGAGTCGTTCAGGAATATGAACAAGTGTTTAGTAAGCACCCACTTGATTTTGGTAGGGTCAAAGGGGTACAACACCAAATACCCACCGGTAACCATCCACCTATTAAGGAGCGTTACAGACCTGTACCACCAGCGCATTATAAGAAAGCCAAGGAAATGTTACACGACATGAAAAAGGAAGGGGTGGTAAGGGATAGCTGTAGCCCCTGGGCAGCTCCCCTGGTCCTGGTCAGGAAAAAAGACGGTAGCATGAGGATGTGTGTAGATTATAGACAGATTAATCGCATAACACATAATGATGCACACTCTTTGCCCCATATAGAGGAATCCCTGGCTGCACTAAAATCTGCCAATTACTTCTCTACACTGGACCTCACTAGCGGGTACTGGCAAGTCTCTGTTGCTGAGGAAGACAGGGAGAAGACGGCCTTCACCACCCCGATGGGACTGTGAGAGTTCAACAGTATGCCATTTGGACTCTACATTGCACCCGGAATGTTCCAGAGCCTGATGGAGTGTTGCTTGGGACACCGGAACTTTGAGACAGTACTGCTGTACCTGGATGACGTTATCGTGTACTCGAGGACGTATGAGGACCATCTGAAGCACCTGGCAGAGGTATTTGAAGCATTGTCCCGGTATGGGATGAAACTAAAGCCTTCTAAATGCCACTTGCTCAAGCAGAAGGTTCAGTAGCTGGGACACGTAGTCAGCTCAGAGGGAGTAGCACCAGACCCGGAGAAGGTCACTGCCATCCAGAAGTGGCCTGAACCGAGAAGCATCAAAGAAGTACGTCAATTCCTGGGACTGGTCAGGTACTACAGGAGGTTCATAAAGGACTATACCAAATAGGAGCACCTCTACAAGACCTCCTGGTAGGACAGTCCAAAAGAGGAAAGAGTCCCCCATTCCAGTGGGGCAAAGAACAGGCCGAATCCTTTGCAGTAATGAAGGAAATCCTGACTGGTAAAGAAATCCTGGCTTACCCTGACTACAGCCAGCCTTTCCTGCTGTACATCGATGCCAGCAATGAGGGACTGGGAGCTGTGCTGTCCCAGAAGCAAAATGGAAGAGAGAAGGTAATTGCGTATGCCAGCAGGAAGCTACGCCCTACCGAGAGGAACCCGGAGAACTACAGTTCCTTCAAGCTGGAGTTCCTGGCCTTGGTTTGGGCTATCACTGAAAGGTTCAAGCATTACCTAGCCTCAACGAAATTCACAGCTTTTACTGACAACAATCCCTTGACACACCTGGAGACAGCCAGGTTGGGAGCCATGGAACAGCGTTGGGTGGCCAGACTGTCAAATTATCAGTACACCATCAAGTACCAGGCAGGTCACAAGAACACCAATGCTGATGCCCTGTCAAGGATGCCCCATCAGTCAGACACCGAGGATGAAGTGGATGATTTAGAGGAAGTTGAATTACCTGCTTTCCACCGAAGCAGAGAGGTCCATGAGCAACACGTCACCAGAAGACGTCAGGGAAGGACGCTGAATCCTCTACCCCACCACAGTTGGAAGGAGACCCAGGACAGTGACCCGGTTGTCAGCCTTATCAAAAGACTGATCACCCAGGAAGGTTCTCACCAGGAGAAGGATGCTCCTCCACAAGCCAAGCAACTGTGGAATGAAAGAAGTCGGCTGTTCATCTACAGAGAGAAGCTGTGCAGAAGATATGTCAACCCCAAGACCCATGAAATGGTGTGGCAGATCGTTGTACCCAGGACGGATATCCAGATGGTGCTAGAGGCCTACCACGACCAAGCAGGTCACTTTGGCTGGAAGAAGCTGGAAACCCTGCTGAAGGACCGGTTCTATTGGGTTGGAATGCGGAGTTCCATAGAGAGGTGGTGCCGGAATTGTGGGCCCAGTAGCCTCAGAAGGAAAGACTACGGCAGCCAGAAAGCACCCTTGCAGTCCATCAAAACAACCCAGTCCCTGGAGATCGTCGCTCTGGATCACGTCAAGCTGTCACCCAGCAGGTCAAGTTACTCATATGCACTGACCATGGTGGATCACTATTCCCGGTTCCTGGTGGTAGCCCCTGTCAAGGACCTGACAGCAGAGACTGCAGCAAGAACGTTCCAAGCATACTTCTGCAGGCCCCATGGATACCCGGACAAAGTGCTGATGGATCAAGGCCCTGCCTTTGAAGCCGAGCTGTTTAAAGAGTTCTGCCACCTGTACGGATGCAAAAAGATCCGGACTATGCCATACCACCCTCAGACAAATGGTTTGTGTGAGAAAATGAACAACATCGTCAGAGACCTGCTGAAAACCTTACCATTGGAAGAAAGAAACCAGTGGCCAGACAAACTACCTGACCTGGTAGATCTGTACAATCACATACCTGTGAGTTCTACTAATTGTACTCCAGCGTACCTCATGAAAGCAAGACCCGGAAAGTTGCCCATGGACCTGGAACTCGGAGTGGTAGAACCGGAATCAGATATGTCCACTGAAAACTGGGATACAAATCGGCAAGAGCACTACAGGAGAGTACAGGCCTGTGTCGAAGACAGTCTGAACAGAGTAAGGGAAAGACAGGAAGAACAGTACAATAAACATGCACCAGCAGAACCCTTGGCACCTGGAGAGATAGTGCTAAAGCGGAAGAGAAGAAGTCACAAGCTCGATGACCAGTGGGAAAGAGAGCCCTACACAGTGCTGAATTCCAAATTTGACAACAGTAAAACCTGCCTGATTAGCAAAGATGGAGGTAAAACAACTGCAACAGTCTCAAGAGACCATCTGAAAGTGTGCCCAAGTCTACTGAAGACAACGGAAGAAGTAACTCCTATAGCACCGGAAGAACCCAAGGAAGACATGTTTCACACAGTTCTAGGAGATTTCCCTGCGGACTGGCCTCAACTTGATGGAGCAGTAATTCTACCTGTAATACACTTCTATCAGCCACAAGAAAAACATGTGAGCGCTCTGGAAGAACTTGCTCAAGATCAGGAAGAGTCCCCAGTAAGAGGAGGATCACCCGTTGAAACAGAGTCTGAAGGCCCAGTGGAGAGTGTACTTGCCAGTTCCATAGAGAGATTAAGGCAGTTTTATCATCTACCAGCACGTACACCTGCTAGATTAACAGAAAGGGTACGCACAGACAGTAGTGACACCCCAGTGCCACGAACAGGGCCGGCGTCAGCACCCGGCGCACCCGGGCAAATGCCGGGGCCCTGAGCAGGCAGAGGGGCCCACTGGCGGTCGCGCACCCCGCTGGGCTATGGGCAGAGGAGAGCGGTGTCAGCGCCCGCCCTTCCCCCCGCTTGCTCAGGGCCCCGGCAGCCGGATACTTACCCCTCCCCGTGCCTCCGCAGATCCGCTGTCTTCCTGCTCTGCGCTCCCTGTGACGTCTCAGGTCAGAGGGTGCGGTGACGTCTTTACACCGCTCCCTCCCCTGAGCCGTCACAGGGAGCGCTGAGCGGAAAGACGCCGACAACGCTGGAGTTCGGACCCGAGCAGCTGCAGCAGGTAGCAGGTGAGGAGAAGGGAGGTGAGTATTTGATTTTTTTTTTTAATGTATGGAGGCATGGGGCAGTATAAAGAGAAAGGGTGGGGGCATCCTGCATGGGGCATTATAAAGAGGTGGGGGGGTGACATCCTGCATGGGGCATTATAAGGTGGGGAACAGCCTGCATGGGGCATTAAAAGGGGGGGGCCTGTATGGGGCATTATGTGGGGGGTAACAGCCTGCATGGAGCATTATAAGGGGGGGACAGCCTGTATGGGGCATTATGTGGGGGGTAACAGCCTGCATGCAGCATTATATGGGGGCCAGTATCCTGTATGGAGAGTTATATGGGGGCCAGTATCCTGTATGGAGTTTTATAAGGGGACCAGTATCCTGTATGGAGCGTTATATGGGGGCCAGTATTCTGTATGGAGCCTTATATGGGGGCCAGTATTCCGTATGGAGCCTTATATGGAGGCCAGTATTCCATATGGGGCCTTATATGGGGGCCAGTATTCCGTATGGAGCCTTATATGGGGGCCAGTATTCCTTATGGAGCCTTATATGGGGGCCAGTATTCTGTATGGGGCCTTATATGGGGGCCAGTATTCCGTATGGAGCCTTATATGGGGGCCAGTATTCCGTATGGAGCCTTATATGGGGGCCAGTATTCCGTATGGGGCCTTATATGGGGGCCAGTATTCCGTATGGAGCCTTATATGGGGGCCAGTATTCCGTATGGGGCCTTATATGGGGGCCAGTATTCCGTATGGGGCCTTATATGGGGGCCAGTATTCCGTATGGGGGCCAGTATTCCGTATGGGGCCTTATATGGGGGCCAGTATTCCGTATGGGGCCTTATATGGGGGCCAGTATTCCGTATCGAGCCTTATATGGGGGCCAGTATTCTGTGTGGAGCGATTCACCGGTTTCTGAGCTATTGTGGAATTTACAATAGATATCACTCATGTAATGTAAGAAGTGAAATCTTTGCATTGTACTATATATATATATATATATATATATGTATATATATATATATATATATATTTCTCCGTCGTATCTCTGCATCATGAATCGTGGTATGTGTTAAAGGGGCCCACTGAGACTCTTTCGCCCATGGCCCAGAAAACCTGGAGCCGGCCCTGGCTACGAAGGTCCACACGCAGCACACAAGGACAAATCCCTGCCCGGTTTAGGGAATAAGCATGAAGTGCCTAAATTATAAATAGTTACCCAGTTGGGTATTGCCTCTTATTTATTGTATAAACTGTCAATAATATGTGTGCAATTAGTTATCTGCCAGGGTACAAAGACTTGTAGGCTGAGGACTGTGAGCAGCCAAAAACTGTCCATGTATATAGTTTGCACTTATCAAAGTGCCCCTTAAATGACTACAGAACAAAAACCCGTTTGGCGTGGCCGAAGACGTGGTCCAGCACCTGCATCACTTATGCCCTGTAGCCACGCCCAGGGCCTACGTTGAGGGTTTTCAGGCGGGTCCCTCATGTTTTTCCCTGTTACACTTTCATCGGTGAAATGGACACCTGGTTACTGGACATACTGTAACAATTGTTGATATAATTATTATTGTTGTTATTGTTGTTAACCTGTTTTGGAAAAAAAAAATGCTTCAGTCCAGTAGTACTGAATTGTACTAGGGGGGAATGGGGCACCCTGCTGCGCACAGGTACCACAGGACCCAGGGTGCATGGACGGACTTCTCCACAAGAGGCCCTCACTACATACAAACACCTCCACCCTTCTACCTCATACCACCAGAGGGAGCGCGTTAGGGATATATATATGGAGGGTGGAGCCAGGCAGTCAGTCAGAAGAGAGAGTCAGTCAGACAGAGTCAGAGAGTCTGAGAGCGTGCTGACGCTGAGAGCAGCGAAGACGCAGCTCGTCTGCTGCTGAGTTCTGAGGGCCCCGAGTGTGGCCGAAGGCAAGAGGAGAAAGGAGAGAGGAGTTGAGGGGGCAGAGGAGCATCATAGGCTCACCCCGATATACAAACCGGACACTGGGTCCGTGCCTACAGGGTCCCTTTATACCCAGTAGGGACCACTGGCATTCCAGGAGGACTACAAGTCCTTGGCAGACCTGAAGCTAGACCCATTACAGGACCAGGAATTACAAGGCCCCAGCGTCCAGGGAGAGTGGTTGCCAACAAAAGGTCCTACTACCGAGCGACAGGTGAAAAAACAGCATGACACATAAGCTAGGCCCAGTTGCAGGCTGGCCAGGAGCATACAGAGAGGCAGACACGGACCAGGAGGCCTTATACCCGCTCACTGGGGAGAAGTCCTGAAGTGCACCCATCATACTGAGTACCCTGGACTGTACCTGACGTCCGCACCAGTAAAGGTATTGAAGTGAATCCCCTGTCTCTGTCAGTTACTCCTGCTGCGCCATCCGCCTGCACTACAAGCCCCAGCATCACCACCATCAAACTCCACACTGCCCCGGGGGCCCACTCCACCTGTGGGGAGCAGAAACACCTTAGCTGCCATCCCATCACCCCCCGGAGGTCTGCACCAGCGCTGGTAAACCTTACCAGGTACCACAGGTGGCGTAACAACTATTTATTTATTTTTATCCAAGTTACAAACCCCCCCCCCCCTTTTGGTTGACCACCCTGGGCCACAGACACTACTGGCTGACATTGCAGAAGTGGATGTTGATGTGGATATTATATCTTAAAGAATGGCTGACATTATAGAAGTGGATGTTGATGTGGATGCTATATCTGAAGGAACAGCACTAGTGGCTGACATTGCAGGAGTGGATACTGGTGTGGATTCTATAGCTGAAGGAATAGCACTAGTTGCTGACATTGTAGGAGTGGATGCTGATGTGGATGTTATATCTTAAGGAATGGCTGACATTATAGGAGTGGATGTTGATGTGGATGCTATATCTGAAGGAATGGTATGAGTGGCTGGCGCACTTATGTTGAGTCGCAATGTTAATTTTGGAAGTTTACCTATGTCCTCCTTCTCTGCAGCTCACTTCCTCTTCTGTGCTCCACTCAATCATTACATTTCATTGAAATGCTGAAAGGGTTATTCACCTGGTGGCAGAAGGGGAGCACATTCAGCACATTCAGTAGTGAGGAGACTACGCCTTTTTCTCTTCTCTGACTGCCCCCCTGCATGATATGTTACCATTTCACAGTTTGCTTGTTGGACAGAGGATGGTTGAAGCTGGAATCTTATCTGAACTCTGTTAGCGAAGATAAAAATCTCTTCTTTTTTAGGCTACATTTTGCTGCTTTTAAGGATGAAGGAGGTAGCGGACTACAAGGTCACCACCATGAAAAATGCTCAATTAAACGCAACTGTTCTTTTAGTGTCCGAAAATTTAGTTACACTTTAACTTACACAGATTAGCAGGGGCCCCTATGCTTTTGGGGCCCCCAGGTTAGTTCCCATTGGGCCCATGCGTTAAGATCGTTCTGAGGTTTACTAGCCCTCTAGTTATAATCTCTTTCTGGTAAACAATGATTTAATAAAAACTACACATAAGAAGAATCATGATCTCTTTCCCTACATTATGCTGCTCTCAGATGAGGTAGCAAAAACCTGGTGACAGATTCACTTGATGGGAACATGTGTATCCACTTTTCCTTGTGACTGCATTGCCTTAATTGTGTTCAATGTATCAAATGCTCCCATGCTGTTTGATAAATTTGGTGCATCTTTACATATAACACTTTTGTTGACTTATTTTTTTTAAAGCTGCAATTTATAAACATGCCATAATTTTATTTGCAAAGATAACCATGTCTGCTTTCCCACCATTTCAAAAGAAGTTAAAGCAGTGCAAAATCCTAGAAGTTGAACATCTTTTAACAAAAACAAAAGGCCCAATTCATCAAGGTGTTTTTGCCAGAATACTCGCTTAAAATAACTTAAAATTTTGGAAAATCAGGTGGGTTTTTCCCATTGTAGTGAGCTCCACCAAAATGGGCTGAGTTGGGCCAAGACGGGTCATGGTGAAGGCCACCAGGAAAATTCATCAAAATGTACAGTACGCCACTATAATGGCGCAAATTATACCGGAAATGAATAGAACCATTTGTAAGAGGCATGCGCTTTTTAATGAATTTGGCTCATCTTACTTACTTCATTAAGATTATTGTGCACAATATCAATCTTAATTAATCGGGCCCAAAGTGTAGCACAATTTTTTTTTTATTTTACATAAAAGAGGCACACAAGCATTGATAAATTTAAGCTTACCTGGAACTTGTGTGTTAGGCACATGAACTAGGTCATTTTCTAAAAGAAAAACAAAAAAAACACAAATATAAAATGTATCAAAACTTTGCACAACATGAACTTAGGTAAGGCGAATTGGCAGATATAACTTAGGTGCAGTAGAGCCCTAATTTACCCTCCATATAGTGACTTTGTATTAAAGACCGAGGATACGGTTGAAATGCAAAATATGTCACTCACTTCCCTGCACCTTAAAGTTTAAATACATGTCTGCTTTCTGCCTGCACATAGAAATAAATATTTTTGCATTATTGAAAGAGTGTGCTGTGAAATTCCTATCTACACAATATGAAATTGACAAAACCATTTAGGCACATACTGGACTCCATTCTCTGCTCTCCTGTGTCCTTCTCAAGTAAAAGAATGGGTCAGAGACTAAGGTAACAGGACCCCTAACGCACCCCTCCTCACTCTCCATAGGGTCAGGTAACAAGCTCTGATGAACACAGCGACTATAAATTTTACCTTTTTCACCAAAAAATACTAGCAAAAGTCAACAAAATAGTGTACTTTAGGGGTGAGGCTTAACAGATAGTGTGTTTTCAAAGTTAGATATAGAATGATTCATTGTTTTCATACCTTTTAAACAATACTAGGGACAAATTCTATATTGTAAATGTCAGACCCATGGACGTTCATGAAAACTAATATAACTTAACTCTACTGGGGGCTGTTTGGTTTCAATTAAGATGCCCAGCATTTGGCGGATACCCTAATGGAAACTAAATAAACCCTATTATAGATAAAGGGATAGGTCTGGTGGTTTTGACATCCATCATGCGACAAACACAGTTTGAAATAAAATTGATGGTGGTTCTGTTGATGTGTTCATGTACTGATGGTGGTTCTTGTGTTATATTCCTCTACTTATGGTGGTTGTGGTGCTGTATTTATGTACTACTGATGGCTCTGGTGATGTATTTGTGACGCCCCTGCGGATCCAGTCGCCACAGAGGTACTGCATCTGAGCCAGAGGTGTGGTGCCCCACTCTCGGGTAAGGAGGGAGCACTACCCGGGACCCACCCACTCACATCCAACACCACATCATTCCAGTAGGGAAGGGCGAGATTGCTCCTGAGGGAGAGCACAGTCCCTGTCCCTGTCTGGAGGGGGAAACTAGGTAGAGGAGGTGGGTGGAGGAAATAGTTTAGGGGAGCACTGAAGGAAGGACTGAAGGTAGAGGGGACCACGTAGAGTGACAGTTGGTGACGTGGGTCACATGACATGTAGTATAAAAGGAAAGGTAGAAAAATCTAGAAGGGTCCTAGGAGCAAGAGCGCAGTGAGTGAGGGCCGTCGAAGAGTTAGTTAGTCAGTCAGAGCAGTTGGTGACAGGAGTCTGTCACAGGGAGTGAAGAAAGAAGACCGGAGCAGTGTGAGTGGCTCCAAAGACAGAGAGGGCACGGGAAGTGCGGAGTCCACCCATGCGCTCGAGTTCATGCCGACCGTGAAGGGATCAGGTCGCAGAAGGGGACCGGCCCCAGACTAGTGGAGGACTGCAGGACTCAGCTAGCAAACCGGAGGCTGCAGTATCTCTAAGTGCCGTAGCCAAAAGCCGCACACATTCGCTGAAAAGGTGGCCATATAGGACAGAGAGGACATCGCCCGACAAGGCCCGGGGCCACTGGCTCGGGACAATGTGTGTGAGGCACAGGGCAGGAGGGCGAGAGCCAGCACAGAGAGACGACCCGGGATGGTACACAAGAAGGGGGTCCCGATCAAGTGCACCCAAGTTATCTGAAAGTTGTCTGGATCACTTCCCCGGAGGACACAGGACTCGGTGGGCTGTTATAACATGGCTAGCAGTTGTAACCTGGAACACCGTAAAAACTGTGAGTAAAAACTTGAAGACTGCACCCCGCTGTGTCCTTGACTTAATTACTGCGTCACCTGCCTTGCACTACAAGACCAACAACATCAAAGTCTACCTATTTTACTGCCCTGGGGCCTAGCTCTACCCGTGGAGAGTTGAACCATCTCTGCTGCGTCACCAACGGCCCAAGTGGATCTGAACAGCAGCGGCGGCCACCTATAACCACATACCACGGGTGGCATCACGAAACTTTACCCCCAAAACTTTATTCCCCTCTTTTCTTTATTTATTGACCGCCCAGGGCCACGGACCGGGTCACGCCACAGTGACTACCCCAATAGAACCGACCGACCCGGCTACCGAGAACCCCAAGGCCCCATGGGGTGCATCATATTCATGTAGTGATGATGGTTCTGGTGGTGTATTCAACACCAGAACAATCATCAGTACATGGATGCAAAACCAAAATCATCATCAGTACTTAAATTGAACACAATAACCACCAATAGTACATAAATACAGCACTAGAACCATCATCAGTATATAAATCGATCGCTAGAATCACCATCAGTATATGAATGCAGCACCATAACCTCTATCAGTAGATATATGCATCACCAGAACTACCATCAGTACATGAATACACCACCAGAACTACCATTAGTACATTAATGCGTCAACAGAACTTCAATCAGTACATGATTACATCATGAGAACCACCGTCAGTAAATAAATACGACACCAGAATCATCATCAGTACATGTATACGTCACCAGAACCACAATCAGTACATGTCTACATCAACAATCTTTGTACAGCCATCAATTGTAATATCAAGTCAGGCCCATATACATTTGTATCTCATGAACCTACAACTCTCAGTATGTCTTTAACAATGGTAAAGAGATGCTGAGAGTTGTTGCTATCAGTCTTTTTCAGACTGTGGACTATACAGGAACCTCGGTATTGATGAGACACAGTCAGTATCAACAAGTAAACATTCACATCCAGGTATCTTATAGGTGACATCTTCTCTGAGTCATTTCTTTCTTTTCGTCTCCATCTTGTCCAGACACCATAATGACATTTCACATTGCACATCAACAGTCCTTCTCATCAGCTTCCCTCTTCTTTGGTCTTCTGCAGCATATCCCTACACAGTGCCCTTAAAAATAAGAGTGTTGTTAAAATGCCCTCTGCATAAAAATATCTGTCCATATTGTGACCAAAATAATCGTCCTGTGGTATATGACCTCCACACTGTCTGCCTTAAAGGGGTTGTCCGGTCCAAATTGATAAACCTGCAGTCACTCTGTGTAACTGCAGACTTATGAATCCAACCAGTGCATGCACTGTGCACTGCAAGGATTCATCAATTTCTGAGCTGGGACCGGAGGTTATGTACGCATTATACATACTCCTGGCCGCAGCCCGTCCAGCTGCGCCCTCTAGTCGGCCACGACCACTGGACTGCTGCATCATTAGTCGGCGTATGGCCTCGCTCAATGCAAGTGTGTGGAGTATGGCCACGTTCACTAGTCTGGCTCTGGTCGGGACTATGTAACTCATACATACCCTCTGGTCCTAGCTCAGAAACCAGTGAACCCTTGCAGTGCACAGTGCGTGCGCTTGGGGAATTCATGAGTCTGCAGTCACACAGAGAGACTGCAGACTTATTGGTTGGGACAGGACAACCCCTTTAATGAGCTATACCCACACCACTATCTGCCATTATCAGCTATAACCGCCACACCATCAACCTTATGATCTAAGGCCTATACCATGACTGCCCAACTCCACTGTTTTCCCTTACACTCTCAATATCTCCACACTGTCCCCCATGCTTTGTTAACTTCTCCCCATTTCACTCTACCCTCTATCCATATCTATTCTGTGCCCCCTTTTGACACTATTCCCTCATAGTGCCCATAGTTGTCCTCTACAAACTATATTCCCCTCCATAAACTGTCCCCCTAGACAGTATGATGGTCACCATAGCTGCACATACAGTATGATATCCACAATAGCTCCCAAGACACACTATGATATCACTACAGCCCCCAATATAAAGTATGATGTCCACCACAGCCCCCTATACAATTTGGTTACCAAAGCCCCCTATACAGTATAATGTCCCCAACAGCTCTCTATACAGTATGGTCACCACAGCCCCCAGTGCAGTATGGTCATGACTAGCCCAAGGGAATGGGGACGACTCGGTACCCGGGCCTTTTGCCTGGCCTTGAGGATGTCGCGGTGGTCGGGCCCGTACCCTGGGGTCAGCTTTTAAAAAGGGATTGTTTGTTAATTTTATGAAAGTTTGTGATGCCACCTCTGGTTTCTGGTGAGAATCACCAGCGCTGCGGCAGTCCACTGAGGCCGGTGATAAGGCAGCTCGATGGTATAGCTCCCCACAGGTGGAGCTAGGCCTCAGGGCAGTGTATGGAGAGGGGGATGCAGGACAGGCGAGACCCAGCCGGGTCAGAGCAAGAACAGGGACAGACATGATAGTCACTTCAGTACCTTTTACTGGTGGTAATTCAGGCACGTCCCGGAGCACTGTAGGGTGAAGGGTGCATATCAGGATCCTCCCCAATGAGCAGGTGTAGGGCCTCCTGTTTCTTGCTTCTGCATAGTAAGTTTCTGACCTGCCTGGAGCTAGGCCTAACTTTATCTCTGTCCTGCACCGGCTGACATTGTGGTAGGGCCTTCTCTTGGAGTGCACGCTCCCAGTTTACAGGGCCTATGTGTCTCCTGGCTCTGTTACGTATCAGCTCTCTGGTAAACCTGGGACCTGTAGTTCTCCAGGGATTCCGGTTATGCCTTACTGGGTCGTAGAGATCCCGGTAAGCTCGGACCCGGTGTCCGGTATATGTTTCGGGGTGAGCTGGGTAAGCTCCTCTACCCCCACTGCTACTCACTTTCCACTCACCTTCGGCCATGCTCAGGCCCTCACTAGGCTACTCACACTAACGGCAGCTTGCCGCTCTTCACCGCTCTTACAGGTGTCGGCACACCTTAGGCTCACTTACTTGAGCTGCTTGAATCTAGCTTGGCCTACCTCTGCAGACAGACTTCTGCAGGAACTGAACTGAGAACTCTGTCCCTCTCTGGCTGTGAGCAGGAACTCTGTTCTGGCTAGACTGATCAGCCTAGCTCCAGACTAGACTGAGCTCGACTCTGTATTCAGATCTGTACTTGCTGAACTCTCCAGAGGAACTGACTGCCTAGCTCCACCTTCAATATTTATATCCCTAACGGGCTCCCTCTGCTGGTCTGAGGTGGAAGGTGGAGATGTGTGAATGTTTATGGGGGCCTCTTGTGGAGGATTCCATCAATGCACTCTTCTAGGATCTGTGGTACCAAGCGCAGCTGGGCGCCACAGTCACCACAGATCTCAGATAGTTCCTTTCAGCCCACTATACAGTGTGGTCACCACTGCCCCCTTTACAGTATGATGTCTCAACAGCCACTAGTATAATGCCCCCCACAGTCCCCTATACAATATGATGCCCCCTCATATCTACATAGTATATAATATGTCCTGCACAGCCCCTCTTGTGATAACCCCTACTGCTAGCTTCTCTTGCCATGTCTGCACAGCCAGCCCTTCTTGTTAAATCCCCACAGCCAGCCCCTCTTATGTCCTCATAGCCAGTCCTTCGTGTAATGTCATCCATTCCTTGGCAAAATACGATACAAAAATAAAAAAAGCTTATGCTCAACTAATCGATGCTTCTCTTCCAGCTTAGCCTCTGTCTCCTCTTCTATCTGGTGCAGCAGTGGGCAGTGGACAGCTCAATAACATCACTGCATTGCTCTGTCCAACGTCCCCTGCATACACCATTGCCAATAAGGCGCAGGGCACAAGTGGCCTGTGTTCTAATGGAGTTCACGGCATACAGTTCCTGTGCCAGGCGGCACTCAAATCAATTGTATTCGCATGGCTGGTGCACAGGCAGAGAGAAAGGTGAATGGTGTCAAAGACTGACACTGCTCACCCCTGTGCCTGCACTCTGGCCGCAGTGTGCTGAATAACTGTGGCCAGAGGAAGGTGCAGAGCGGCCGCAGACATTTAGCAATGTCACTTTTTTTTCCCCAAAGTGCAGCCCTCTCGGAAAGGCAGGAGATAGCGCCCTGGGCGGGTGACCACCCTGCCTACCCCTCGTCCAGGCCCTGCATCCACTGCAGTAGTAATCTCAGTGAGATCCCTTGCAGCAGTACCATGTATTTGTCATGATGGGGCTGGAAATAGAGAGATCAGCTAAGGATGTAAACAGCAGTAAAAATGCAACAAAACCGCACAAACAAAAAAAGCATTATGTGCTGGGCATTTCTTATTTTACTATTGACTTTCAGGAAATATCTGTAATACAAGTTTCAGGAGAGATCAGAAGACATAACTACTTTTGTGTAGAATCACTTTATAGAAGGCAATAATCTGACAAAATGTTAGAGATAAATTGGATGCAATTTAATGACTTATTCGAGAGAAAGATGTCCATATACTGCTATTACACAGACCTCTGCTGTCTGCTGTCCCACCGTGTATTACTATTTACCATTAGATTTTAAATTTCCCTGAACTGCCTTCACATTTTCTAAATTGTGGGATGGCTCCTACAGAACAGAGTCCATATGTGAACATTGCACAACGTGGTTGAACATAAACATACTGTGTCTGCATATAGTGAGAGAATATTTTTACATTCTTTATTTATATCTCAGCTTACAACTTACTGATAAACTGATTGCTATATATATATAGTTAAACACTTACCTGAACCATGAATGGTCACTTTGAAATATATAACAGCAAAACAGAAAATTACAGAGTTCCGCATGGCTCTGCTCTACAGAAAGTCCCACCAGGATATGTACCGTTTATAAGAATGTGATATTTGCTGATTATATTTGAGTTGATTGCCCAATTGCTGAAACAGCAAGATGGTAAAGGCTTCCTGTCAATGACTAAAATTGCTGATAAAGAGGTACAAAGTGATAGGTCACATACAAAACAACTAGATTAAGAGGAAATGTATCAGCTAATTTATTTCTATTTCTTAAAAAGGGTATTTCCAATTATTAGGACACAAGCCAAGATATTCTTGACACACATGTCTAAACAAATACATATAAAAAAAAATATCATGCTGCAAATTATTTAACCTCTAAAAGACTAGACCATTTTGGCCTTTAGGATAAAGTAATTTTGTTTTTCCATTGTTGCATTCCAGGTGGCATTATTTTTTATATGAATTGCTGCCATTATTAATTGGGTTAGTATTAGTGGTGAGCAAGCATGCTCGCTACTGCCCGGTGCTCGCCAGTGCCCGGTGCTCGCTCATTGTATTTCCGGGGTTGCTCGGCGGGAGCTCGGGTCCCCTCCCTGCATGTTTGGCGCTCTTTAGAGTGCCAATCAACATACAAGGATTGCCTGCCACTCACTGTAATGCCGTAGCCATGTTGGTTGTGGCATTACAGTGATTGGCCGCCATGCTCGTCACAGTCATTCCGGAATCAGACAGTGTAGGGAGAGGTGCTGCTGTGTCAGAGAGAGATTTGCTTGTGTATTAGGTAGTGTAGGGAGAAAAACCGTACATTACACATATTCAGCTTAACAAACAGTCCTTTTGAGGACTAATCTATCTGCAGAGATATCAGGCAGACAGTGTATACAGGCAGGCAGGGTATATAACAGACTGCAGTGCATATAGGACAAGAGGCTCCATTCCAATTCTGCCTTCTGCTGCTGTTAGATATTTCAATACAAAGGCCCAGGTCTCAGGGGCCAGGAACACTTTTTTTGGATCTTAATCCTCATTATTTGCTTAAAAAGCAATCCAGAGAACACCGTTTTTCTGCGCCATTTGCTTGTAGGCACTACAGAATACAGCCAGGTCCTTTCCATATTACAGCGCTAGAAATCCAGCTATTTAAAACTCTGTTTTCTCCATCACATGGATCAATATACTTTGTCAGAAAATTCTGCTATTTCTGGCCTCCATTAAAAATTTCTTTCAGTGTGTCAGTGAATCAATTCACCGCAGTTTGCTGTTCAAACTACTTAACTACAGGCCAGGTATTTAAAACCCTGTTTTCTCCATCACACGGATTACATGTATGCTGTCAGAAAATACTGCCATTTCTGGCCTCCATTAAAAATTTTCTTTAGTGTGTCAGTGAGGCAATTCACAGCAGTTTGCTGTTCAAACTACTTACCTACAGGCCAGGTATTTAAAACTCTCTTTTCTCCGTCACACGGATCACATATACGTTGTCAGAAAATACTGCCATTTCTGGCCTCCATTAAAAATTTCCTTTAGTGTGTCAGTGAAGCAATTCACAGCAGTTTGCTGTTCAAACTACTTACCTACAGGCCAGGTATTGAAAACTCTGTTTTCTCCGTCACACGGATCACATACAAGTTCGCTCCAAACTCAGTCATTTGTAGTGAGTGAGGATGATACTGTCCTCCATTTAAAATGGGCAAGGCACATGGCAAGGGACGGGGAACTGGATGTGATGGTAATGGTGCATGCAGAGGCCGAGGACAAGGCCGTGGGCAAGCTGAAATTGTGCCACAACAAACACCCACATCTTCTTGCCTGACCTTCCTGTCCCAATTTCTAGGGGACCGCAGCACACCACTATTGAACCCAGAGCAGTGTCAAAAGGTTGTTGGTTGGATAGCGGATATTGCTTCAAGTCACTTAGACACCACCACCACCACCACCCTGTCTTCCACACGGTCAAGTCTCAGTAGCCATGAGTCTGGACCGCATATTCCTCACCCTGATCCTCCTTCCTCCCACCATGTCTAGTGCCGAGAGACAACTGATCCCACACTTGGACACTCTGAAGAGCTGTTCACTTTTCCATTTATAGATTCGGGAATCTCGCCCGGTCCACTTGAAACGGGGTAAGAGGAGATCGCGTGTAGCGATGCCCAAATATTTGAGCAGCCATGGTCACACAAAGGCGACGGTGGGAAAGTGTCACAAGAGGTGGACGATGATGAGACACAATTGCCAGAAAGTCATGAGGAGGACCAGGGTTCGGAAGTGGAAGACAAGGTTGTGGATAATATAGTAACTGACCCAACCTGGCAGGAGGACATGCAGAGCGAGGACAGTAGCACACAGGAGGAGGGAGGCAGAGCACCCCAACAGGCAGGAAGAAGCAGTGTGGTGGCCGCAGACAGAAGGCAGGCAACCGTTCCACGCAACACCAACATGAAGGAAGTTGCCAGTACAACTCTTAGGTCTTCCCGAGTCTGTTTTTTTTTTAAAGACTCTGCCGATAACCCCAAAAAGGCCATTTGCACCACCTGCCAGTCAAGCATCAGCAGGGGTGGCAAAACGACCAGCCTGCATGCGAAGATGCTTCCTGCCCTGCACCTGTCATTGCGCACTCTCAAGTAGCAGCATCAGGAAGCACGTCCATGTCCTTGTCCCAACGGTAACGTTCAGTTGTCCATACCCCAGTCCTTAGAACGCAAGCGCAAATATGCAGCCAACGCTCCACAGGCCACACTACTAAATTCTCACATTTCACGACTGCTTGCGCTCGAAATGCTGCCGTTTAGGCTCATGGAGATGGAAGCATTCCGCAACCTGATAGCGGTGGCCGTCCCTCGGTACTCGGTCCCCAGCCTCCACTATTTCTCCCTGTGTGCCATCCTCACATTACACAAGCACGTGCCCCAAAACATTAGCCATGCCCTCAACAACACAGTTACTGGGAAAGTCCAACTTACCACGGACACGTGGACAAGTGCTTGTGGGCAGGGACGGTACATCTCGCTGATGGCACACTGGGTTAACATAGTGGAAGCCGGGACCCAGTCGGACCTTGGGATGGAACACGTCCTCCCGACGTCAAGGATTGCGGGCCCTAGGTCAATCAGAGTTGCCCCCACGGTCTATAGCTCCTGCACCTCATCCTCCTCAGCCTCCTCCTCCTCTTCAGCCTCCATCTCCGAAATGACCACATCAGTTACAAGCTGGAAGCACTGCAGCACTGCCTCGGCCAAGCATCAACAAGCTGTGCTGAAGCTAATA
Source organism: Phyllobates terribilis (assembly GCF_046119375.1). Lineage (NCBI taxonomy): Eukaryota > Metazoa > Chordata > Amphibia > Anura > Dendrobatidae > Phyllobates > Phyllobates terribilis. Next base: position 593,056,906 of record NW_027362765.1, on the reverse strand, counting down.
TGCTTAGGTGACAAACCGCACAATGCTGAACAGTTGTGGACAGCTCTGAAAGAGCAGGCTGATCTGTGGCTGACACCACTGAACATATAGCCAGGCATGGTCATGTGTGACAATGGCTGGAACCTGGTGGCAGCTCTGAGGCGAGGCAAGCTCACACACGTACCATGCCTGACCCATGTGCTTAACCTCGTGGTTCAGCGGTTTCTCAAATCCTACCCGGAGCTGCCAGATCTGCTTGTTAAAGTATGCCGCCTGTGTGCCCATTTTAGAAAGTCAGCTACAGCTTCCTCCGCACTTGCCGTGTTTCAGCAGCGTTTGCAGCTTCTGGCTCACAGACAGGTGTGTGATGTCCCCACACGTTGGAACTCTACAATGCAGATGTTGGAAAGGATTTGTGAGCAGAAGAGGGCAGTTGTTGAGTACCAGCATCAACAAGGCTGTCGGTATTCAGTTCAGACTCCACACATAAGACCTCAGGAGTGGACATGGATGTCAGACATCTGTACTACCCTCCAAAATTTTGAGGACTCCACCAAGATAGTGAGCGGCGATGATGCCATAATTAGCATCACCATCCCGCTTCTCTGTCTCCTGAAACGCTCTCTGCTCACAATCAAAGAGGATGCATTGCAGGTGGAGCACGATGAGATGGAGCAAGGAACCATACAGGGTGATTACACACAGCCAAGCCTCATATCATCCCAACGTGGATAGGGTGACAATGAGGAAGAGGAGGAGGAGGAGGAAGGACAGGAGCTAGTTTCATGCACTATAGATGGTACTACCTGCACAGCTGTCATACCGTCTGTTCAGCGTGGATGGCCAGAGGACAGAGAGGAGGAGGAGGAGAGCATGGGCAGTCATCCTCTTGGTGATGACACGGAAGTCTTGCCTGTCAGTAGTCTGGCACGCATGGCTGAGTTTATGTTACACTGCCTTTCCCATGACCCTCACGTTCTCAAATTTTGGGTGACAGTCATTACTGGTTGGTGTCACTTCTAGACCCACGCTACAAAGAGAACTTTATATCTCTTATTCCTGAGGCAGACAGGTCTACAAAAATGGGGCTGTACCAGAAGGCCCTTGTTGCGGAACTATTAAAAAATTCCCATCTGAAAACGCTGGCGGCAGAGGGCACACTTCATTGGACAACCAAGGAGTACAGGCGAGAGAGACACTACACCAATCCAGCAGAGGCAGGGGAACATTGTCAAAGTTCTGGGAGAGTTTTCTCAGAACCTCCCATCGCACAGGCCCTGAGGCGCTGGGTACTCTCACAAGGAGTGCAAAGTTTTGAAAGATGCTGAGGGAGTACCTTGCCGACCATACCAACGTCCTCGGTGATTCCTCTGTGCCTTATAATTATTGGGTATCCAAGATGGATACGTGAAATGAACTGATTTTCTATGCCTTGCAGGTCCTGGCCTGCCCTGCCGCCAGCGTTGTATCAGAGTGGGTTTTTAGTGCCACTGGTGGAATGATAACTGATAAGCGCAGCCGCCTGTCAACCGAAAATTCTGACAGGCTGACTCTTATAAAAATGAACAAGGGCTGGATTGTGCCAGACTTCTCAACACCACAGAATGATAGCAGTGTAACATAAACTCAAATCCAGTGTCTTTTCTTGGGAGGTGTATTCCCATGCACCTTTTCACACCCAGACATGGGTATACGCTTCCTGATTTTGGCTATTTGCTCTTGTCCTTCTCCATCTCCTCATCCTCCACCACCATATCACCAGGGTGACCGTGGTCCATGATGCAACACCCACATGATTTTTTTTAAGGGTGTTTATGATGCCCGTAAAAATTTTTTTTTTACACTATGTTCATGTATACCCCCCCAGGGGTAAATGTTTGTCAGCCCATACACTTAGTGCATGGGCATTACAAGTATAGGAGGCCTGCTCCTTTCTAATGGGAATATTTTTTTATGAGGCCCTCCTCCACGTCTCTTCCAAGGGGCATTGTAGTGCCTCCAAATTTTTGGCAGCCCTTGCATTCACTGAATAGGCCAACACTATGGGAGACTCTTTTCTTTCTAATGGGAATTTGTCGATACTGCTGCCCTGCTCTATGTGTCTTTAAATTCTTAGTGGGGTTCTTCCTAAAATTGGTCAGCTGTTGGACTCACTACATACCCTATAACTGTATAGCACACTCTCTCCTTTCTAATGGGAATTTGTCGTTACTGTGGCCCTGCTCTATGGGTTTTTAAATTCTTAGTTGGGTTTTTCCCAAATTTTGGCAGTCCTTGCAGTCACAGCATGGGCATTACCACTATAGGAGACCTGCTCCTTTATAATGGGAACATTTTTTTTTACAGAGACCCTCCTCTATGTCTCTTCAAAGCGGTATTCTGTTGCGTCCAAATTTTTGGCAGCCCTTGCAGCCTCTGGATATGCAATAACAGTATAGGAGACCCACTTGTTAATAATGGGAACCACAAAGCATAGCCGGCTGATGGCTCTCTAACAATAGCGAGGGCCGACTGCTGGCCTTTTAAGAATAGTAAGGGCCGTCTGATGGCCCTATAAAAATGGGCTTTATGACTTTCAGAGTCCCTCTATCATAAATAAAACAGGATGTGTCTGATGATGTGTCACACACCACATTGCAAGATAAGGTTGTAAAATGTTAAAATGACATTTCCCGGTGAATGCATTTGTCTTAAAAATTAACGCAAAAAAACAAAGCAATAGGATCTTTCTTTAGTATAAAAAACAGCATCACCAATTTAACCTCAATGTAATCACATTGTTCAGCTCCTGCACCTCCTCCTTCATCTCTGAAATGACCACATCAGTCACAAGTAGTGTTGAGCGATCATGCTCGACACTGCTCGGTACTTGCCCGAGCATCGCGCTACTCGGGATGTTCGACGAGCACCGAGCATTTCCGGGTTACTCGGGCGGGAGCTCGGGTCTCCGTCCTGCATGTTTGGCGCTCTTTACAGAGCCAATGAACATACAGGGATTGCCAGCCAGTCACTGTAATGCCGCAGCCATGTTGTTTGTGGGCATTACAGTGATTGGCTGGCCGCACAGCGTCACCTCGAGTATTTAAAACCGGGCGCTGCCATCTTGGACACAGTCGCTCCGGATCAGACAGTGTAGGGACAGCACTGCTGATTTAGGGAGAGATATATCCTGCGAAATAGTTAGTGTAGGGTCTGCAAAGGCTGCCAGATCAAACAAACAGTCCTTCTCAGGACTAATATCCATCCCAGATATCAGGCAGGCAGGCAGGCAGGCTGTATAGGAGACGCAGTGGTTATACCAGCAAATGCTGCATCACAGCCTGTGTGCTCCTGTTGCTGAAATTGCTGGACTTAGCTCCAGGTCTCGGGGGCCAGGAAAAATCCTTTTTTTTTCATCTAAATCCTCTTTTTTTTTCCTCCTTCACACTGTATAAATACCCGTCTTATTAACCTTTTGGTGTCCCCCCCCCCCCCCAAAAAAAAAAGTGTGTCTCTGATTTTTCAGACACAAATATATCTGTTGAAAATAGTGTGGTGTAGGTCAGAGAAATAGAAGTGTGGTTTTGCAGTTCCATGGGCCATTTGTATCTAAAGAAAACAGTTTGAGTATGTTGCTCACTGTTCAGCCGCAAATATATATATTTAAAAAAAGTCTGGTATGCACCAGTAAATTATAACTGTGGTTTTGCTGTTCCACGGTAAAAAATCTCCATTATCCTGTTTTTGGCATTTTTTGCCGTAAAAAAAAAAATTATAGTGTCTCCCTGATTTTTCAGACAGAAATATATCTGTTGAAAATACTCTGGCGTAGGCCAGAGAGACAGAAGTGTGCTTTTGCTGTTCCACGGTAAAAAATCTCTATTATCCTGCTTTTGGCATTTTTTGCCGTAAAAAAAAAAATAATAGTGTCTCCCTGATTTTTCAGACACAAATATATCTGTTAAAAAGAGGTTGGTGTAGGCCCGAGAGATACAAATGTGGTTTTGCAGTTCCACGGTTCAAACCTCTGTATTATCCACTTTTGGGCCATTTGTATCTAAAAAAAACAGTTTAAATGTGTCGCTCACTGTTCAGCTGCAAATATATATATTTAAAAAAGTATGGTACACACCAGTAAATTATAACTGTGGTTTTGCTGTTCCACGGTAGAAAATCTCTATTATCCTGTTTTGGCATTTTTTGACGTAAAAAAAAAAATAATAGTGTCTCCCTGATTTTTCAGACACAAATATATCTGTTGAAAATAGTCTGGTGTAGGCCCCAGAAATACAAGTGTGGTTTTGCAGTTCCACGGTTCAAACCTCTGCATTATCCACTTTTGGGCCATTTGTATCTAAAAAAAAAACAGTTTGAGTGTGTCGCTCACTGTTCAGCCGCAAATATATATATTTAAAAACGTCAGTTATACACCATTCAATTATAACTGTGGTTTTGCAGTTCCACGGTAAAAAAATCTCTATTATCCTGCTTTTGGCATTTTTTGCCGTAAAAAATAATAATAATGTCTCCTGATTGTTCAGACACAAATATATCTGTTGAAAATAGTCTGGTGTAGGCCCCAGAAATACAAGTGTGGTTTTGCAGTTCCACGGTTCAAACCTCTGTATTATCCACTTTTGGGCCATTTGTATCTAAAAAAAAACAGTTTGAGTGTGTCGCTCACTGTTCAGCCGCAAATATATATATTTAAAAAAGTCTGGTATACACAAGTCAATTATAACTGTGGTTTTGCTGTTCCACGGTAAGAAATCTCTATTATCCTGCTTTTGGCATTTTTTGCCGTAAAAAATAAATAATAGTGTCTCCTGATTGTTCAGACACAAATATATCTGTTGAAAATAGTCTGGTGTAGGCCCGAGAAATACAAGTGTGGTTTTGCAGTTCCACGAGTCAAATCTCTGTATTATCCTGCTTTTCGCAATTTTTGACGTAAAAAATAAATAATAGTGTCTCCTGATTGTTCAGACACAAATATATCTGTTGAAAATAGTCTGGTGTAGGCCCGAGAAATACAAGTGTGGTTTTGTCGTTCCACGGTTCAAACCTCTGTATTATCCACTTTTGGGCCATTTGTATCTAAAAAAAACAGTTTGAGTGTGTCGCTCACTGTTCAGCCACAAATATATATATTTAAAAACGTCTGGTATACACCAGTCAATTATAACTGTGGTTTTGCTGTTCCACGGTAAAAAATCTCTATTATCCTGCTTTTGGCATTTTTTGCCATAAAAAATAAATAATAGTGTCTCCTGATTGTTCAGACACAAATATATCTGTTAAAAATAGTCTGGTGTAGGCCCGAGAAATACAAGTGTGGTTTTGCAGTTCCAAGGGTCAAATCTCTGTATTATCCCGCTTTTCACAATTTTTGACGTAAAAAATAAATAATAGTGTCTCCTGATTGTTCAGACACAAATATATCTGTTGAAAATAGTCTGGTGTAGGCTCGAGAAATAAAAGTGTGGTTTTGCAGTTCCACGGTTCAAACCTCTGTATTATCCACTTTTGGGCCATTTGTATCTAAAAAAAACAGCTTGAGTGTGTCGCTCACTGTTCAGCCGCAAATATATTTATTTAAAAAAGTCTGGTATACACCAGTCAATTATAACTGTGGTTTTGCTGTTCCACGGTAAAAAGTCTCTATTATCCTGCTTTTGACATTTTTTGCCGTAAAAAATAAATAATAGTGTCTCCTGATTGTTCAGACACAAATATATCTGTTGAAAATAGTCTGGTGTAGGCCCGAGAAATACAAGTGTGGTTTTGCAGTTCCACGGGTCAATTCTCTGTATTATCCTGCTTTTCGCAATTTTTGACATAAAAAATAAATAATAGTGTCTTCTGATTGTTCAGACACAAATATATCTGTTGAAAATAGTCTGGTGTAGGCCCGAGAAATACAAGTGTGGTTTTGCAGTTCCAAGGGTCAAATCTCTGTATTATCCCGCTTTTCATAATTTTTGACGTAAAAAATAAATAATAGTGTCTCCTGATTGTTCAGACACAAATATATCTGTTGAAAATAGTCTGGTGTAGGCTCGAGAAATAAAAGTGTGGTTTTTCAGTTCCACGGGTCAAATCTCTGTATTATCCTGCTTTTGGCATTTTTTGCCATAAAAACTAAATAATAGTGTCTCCTGATTGTTCAGACACAAATATATCTGTTGAAAATAGTCTGGTGTAGGCCCGAGAAATACAAGTGTGGTTTTGTAGTTACATGGTTCAAACCTCTGTATTATCCACTTTTGGGCCATTTGTATCTAAAAAAAACAGTTTGAGTGTGTCGCTCACTGTTCAGCCGCAAATATATATATTTTAAAAAGTCTGGTATACACCAGTCAATAATAACTGTGGTTTTGCTGTTCCACGGTAAAAAATCTCTATTATTCTGCTTTTGGCATTTTTTGGCGTAAAAAATAAATAATAGTGTCTCCTGATTGTTCAGACACAAATATATCTGTTGAAAATAGTCTGGGGTAGGCCCGAGAAATACAAGTGTGGTTTTGTAGTTACATGGTTCAAACCTCTGTATTATCCACTTTTGGGCCATTTGTATCTAAAAAAAACAGTTTGAGTGTGTCGCTCACTGTTCAGCCGCAAATATATATATTTAAAAACGTCTGGTATACACCAGTCAATTATAACTGTCGCTTTGCTGTTCCACGGTAAAAAATCTCTATTATCCTGCTTTTGGCATTTTTTGCCATAAAAAAGAAATAATAGTGTCTCCTGATTGTTCAGACACAAATATATCTGTTGAAAATAGTCTGGTGTAGACCCGAGAAATACAAGTGTGGTTTTGCAGTTCCACAGGTCAAATCGCTGTATTATCCTGCTTTTCACAATTTTTGACGTAAAAACTAAATAATAGTGTCTCCTGATTGTTCAGACACAAATATATCTGTTGAAAATAGTCTGGTGTAGGCCCAAGAAATACAAGTGTGGTTTTGCAGTTCCACGAGTCAAATCTCTGTATTATCCACTTTTGGGCCATTTGTATCTGAAAAAAACAGTTTGAGTGTGTCGCTCACTGTTCAGCCTTAAATATATATATTTAAAAAAGTCTAGTATACACCAGTAAATTATAACTGTGGTTTTGCTGTTCCACGGTAAGAAATCTCTGTTATTCAGCTTTTTTGTATTTTTTCCACAAAGAAAAACAGTAATAGTTTCTCCCTGAATGTTCAGATTGTTTAAAAGAGTCATGTGTAGGCCAGAGAAATAGATCTGTGGTTTTCCTCTTCCACGGTTCTAATCTACTCTTTGTTACCCTTTTTCCATTGATTGCGAGTGTAATCTATTTTACTTCCTTTACAATGGGCAAGGTGCGTGGCAATGGACGTGGAAGTGGACGTTCTGGTGATGGTGCGTGCAGAGGACGGGGCCGTGGCCAAGGTGAAAATGTGCCACAACCAACAGCCACATCTTCTCGCTCACACTTCTTGACCGAATTACTAGGGAAGCACAGAACAACACCAGTATTGCAAACTGATCAGTGTGAACAGGTTATTAATTGGATAGCAGATAATACTTCTAGTTTCCTGGGCACCACCACCTCCGGCCTGTCTTCCACACGGTCGACTCTTAGTAGCCTTGAGTCTCGACCGCATACTCCTCCTCACCCTGATGCTCCTTCCTCCCACCATGCCGAGTGTCGTCAGACAGCAACTGATCCCACTCTTGGACACTCTGAAGAGCTGTTCACTGGTCCATTTCCAGATTTGTGCCCCTCATCTGCTCCCCTTGAAGTGGTGGAAGAGGAGATCCCATGTAGCGATACCCAAATATTTGAACAGCCACGGCCACAGGAAGTCGACACTGGCAATTTGTCACAAGAGGTGGACGATGACGAGACACAATTGCCAGGAAGTGAGGAGGAGGATCGTGGTGCGCAAATGGAAGATGAGGAGGTGGTGGATGATCTAGTAACTGACCCAACGTGGCAGGAGGACATGCAGAGTGAGGCCATCAGCACACAAGGGGAGGGAGGCAGAGTACCCCAACAGGCAGGAAGAAGCAGTGTGGTGGCTGCAGACAGAAGGCGGGCAAACGTTCCCCATAACACCAACACGAGGGACGTTGCCAGTACAACCGGTAGATCTTCCAGAGTCTGGAATTTTTTTAAAGACTCTGCTGATAACCCCAAAAAGGCCATTTGTACCACCTGCCATGCCAGCATCAGCAGGGGTGACAAAACTACCAGCCTGACCACCACCAGCATGATCAGGCACATGACAGCAAAGCACCCGACTTTGTGGGGCGAACCCCAGGGTCCATGACCAGTGTCAGCGGGTGTCACCACTGCTTCTTCCGCTGTTGTGCGTGCAATAGAACCCCCTGTTGTGTGTGCAAGGCAATCCCCTGTCCATACTGCATGCAAAGATGCCCCCTCCTCTCAGTCTTCACTTGCTATGGTAGTTTCTCAAGAAACAGCATCAACGTCCACGTCCCACCGTAGCGTTAAATTGTCCATATCCCAGACCTTTGAATGAAAGCGGAAATTCGCAGCTAACGGCCCACAGGCCACAGTCCTAAATTTGCACATTTCACGATTGCTTGCGTTGGAAATGCTGCCTTTTAGGGTTGTGGAGACGGAATCCTTCAGCAACCTTATGACGGTGGCCGTCCCTCGGTACTTGGTCCCCAGCCGACACTATTTTGCCTGGTGTGCCATCCCCGCACTACACAAGCACGTGTCCCAAAACATCTGCCATGCCCTCAACAACGCAGTTACTGGGAGAGTCCACCTGACAACAGACACGTGGACAAGTGCTTGTTGCCAGGGAAGGTACATCTCCCTGACGGCACACTGGGTAAACATAGTGGAAGCTGGGACCCAGTCGGACCTTGGGACGGAACACATCCTCCCCACACCGAGGATTGGGGGCCCTAAGTCAGTCAGAGTTGCCCCCACAGTGAACAGCTCCTGCGCATCATCCTCCTCCTCCTCCTCATGTTCAGCCTCTATCTCAGATATCAACACATCAGTTACAAGCTGGAAGCACTGCAGTACTGCCTCTGCCAAACGGCAACAGGCTGTGCTGAAACTCCTAAGCTTAGGTGATAAACCTCACACTGCTTGTGAGTTGTGGACAGCTGTGAAAGAGCAGGCAGATCTGTGGCTGAGACCGCTGAACCTACATCCAGGCATGGTCTTGTGTGACAATGGCCGTAACCTGGTGGCGGCTCTGAGGCGAGGCGAGATCACACACGTACCATGCCTGGCTCATGTGCTTAACCTCGTGGTTCAGCGGTTTCTTAAATCGTACCCCGAGTTGCCAGATCTGCTCGTCAAAGTACGCCGCCTGTCAACTCATTTTCGCAAGTCGGCTACAGCTTCCGCCGCCCTTGCTGTGTTGCAGCAGCGTTTGCAGCTTCCGTCACACCGACTTGTGTGTGATGTCCCCACACGTTGGAACTCTACCCTCCACATGTTGCAAAGGATTTGTGAGCAGAAGAGAGCAGTTGTGGAGTACCAGCTGCAACAAGGCCGTCGATATTCAGGTCAGACTTCACACATAAGACCTCAGGAGTGGACCTGGATGTCTGACATCTGTACCGTATTGACAAACTTTGAGGAGTCCACCCAGATGGTGAGTGGCGATGACGCCATCATTAGCACTAGTGTTGAGCGAACATGCTCGACACTGCTCGGTACTCGCCTGAGCATCACGCTACTTGGGATGTTCGGCGAGGACCGAGCATTTCCGGGTTACTCGGGCGGGAGCTCGGGTCTCCACCCTGCATGTTTGGCGCTCTTTACAGAGCCAATGAACATGCAGGGATTGCCAGCCAGTCACTGTAATGCTGCAGCCATGCTGGTTGTGGGCATTACAGTGATTGTCTGGCCGCACAGCGTCACCTCGAGTATTTAAAACGGGGCGCCGCCATCTTGGACACAGTCGCTCCGGATTAGACAGTGTAGGGACAGCGCTGCTGATTTAGGGAGAGATATGAACTGCGAAATAGTTAGTGTAGGGTCTGTAAATACTGCCAGAACAAACAAACAGTCCTTTTCAGGACTAATATCCATCCCAGATACCAGGCAGGCAGGCTGTATAGGAGACACAGTGGTTATACCAGCAAACGCTGCATTACAGTCCTGTGTGCTCCTGTTGCTGAAATTGCTGGACTTAGCACCAGGTGTCGGGGGCCAGGAAAAATCCTTTTTTTTTCATCTAAATCCTCCTTTTTTTTTCCTCCTTCACACTGTACAAATACCCGTCTTATTAACCTTTTGGTGTGTCCCCCCCCCCAAAAAAAAAGCGTGTCTCTGATTTTTCAGACACAAATATAACTGTTGAAAACAGTCTGGTGTAGGCTAGAGAAACAGAAGTGTTGTTTTGCACTTCCACGGTTCAAACCTCTGTATTATCCATTTTGGGCCATTTGTATCTAAAAAAAAAACAGTATGAGTGTGTCGCTCACTGTTCAGCCGCAATAATTCTATTTAAAAAAGTGTGGCATACCCCAGTAAACAATAACTGTGGTTTTGCCATCCCACGGTAAAAAATCTCTATTATTCAGATTTTTGTAGTTTTTTCCTTAAAGAAAGCCAGTAGTGTCTCCTAACTGTTGTGACATAAAAACATATCTGTTTAAAATAGTCTTGTGTAGGCCCGACATCCCAGTGTGGTTTCGCAGCTCCACGGGTCAAATCGCTGTACTATCCTGTTTTGGGCCTTTGGTATCTAAAAAAAAAGCAGTTTAAGTGTGTCGCTCACTGTTCAGCCGCAATAATTCTATTTAAAAAAGTGTGGCATACCCCAGTAAACAATAACTGTGGTTTTGCCATCTCACGGTAAAAAATCTCTATTATTCAGGTTTTTGTAGTTTTTTCCGTAAAGAAAACCAGTAGTGTCTCCTGACTGTTGTGACACAAAAACATATCTGTTGAAAATAGTCTTGTGTAGGCCCGACATCCCAGTGTGGTTTCGCAGTTCCACGGGTCAAATCGCTGTACTATCCTGTTTTGGGCCTTTGGTATCTAAAAAAAAAGCAGTTTAAGTGTGTCGCTCACTGTTCAGCCGCAAATATCTCTATTTAAAAAAGTGTGGTATACCCCAGTAAACAATAACTGTGGTTTTGCCATCCCACGGTAAAAAATCTCTATTATTCAGCTTTTGGTAGTTTTTTCCGTAAAGAAAACCAGTAGTGTCTCCTGACTGTTGTGACACAAAAACATATCTGTTGAAAATAGTCTTGTGTAGGCCCGACATCCCAGTGTGGTTTCGCAGTTCCACGGGTCAAATCGCTGTACTATCCTGTTTTGGGCCTTTGGTATCTAAAAAAAAAGCAGTTTAAGTGTGTCGCTCACTGTTCAGCCGCAAATATCTCTATTTAAAAAAGTGTGGTATACCCCAGTAAACAATAACTGTGGTTTTGCCATCCCACGGTAAAAAATCTCTATTATTCAGCTTTTGGTAGTTTTTTCCGTAAAGAAAAACAGTAGTGTCTCCTGACTGTTGTGACACAAAAATATATCAGTTGAAAATAGTCTTGTGTAGGCCCGACATCCCAGTGTGGTTTCGCAGTTCCACGGGTCAAATCGCTGTACTATCCAGTTTTGGGCCTTTGGTATCTAAAAAAAAAGCAGTTTGAGTGTGTCGCTCACTGTTCAGCCGCAAATATCTCTATTTAAAAAAGTGTGGTATAACCCAGTAAACAATAACTGTGGTTTTGCCATCCCACGGTAAAAAATCTCTATTATTCAGCTATTGGTATTTTTTTCCGTAAAGAAAAACAGTAGTGTCTCCTGACTGTTGTGACACAAAAATATATCTGTTGAAAATAGTCTTGTGTAGGCCCGACATCCCAGTATGGTTTTGCAGTTCCACGGGTCAAATCGCTGTACTATCCAGATTTGGGCCTTTGGTATCTAAAAAAAAAGCAGTTTGAGTGTGTCGCTCACTGTTCAGCCGCCAATATCTCTATTTAAAAAAGTGTGGTATACCCCAGTAAACAATAATTGTGGTTTTGCCATCCCACAGTAAAAAATCTCTATTATTCAGCTTTTGGTAGTTTTTTCCGTAAAGAAAAACAGTAGTGTCTCCTGACTGTTGTGACACAAAAATATATCTGTTGAAAATAGTCTTGTGTAGGCCCGACATCCCAGTGTGGTTTCGCAGTTCCACGGGTCAAATCGCTGTACTATCCAGTTTTGGGCCTTTGGTATCTAAAAAAAAGCAGTTTGAGTGTGTCGCTCACTGTTCAGCCGCAAATATCTCTATTTAAAAAAGTGTGGTATACCCCAGTAAACAATAACTGTGGTTTTGCCATCACACGGTAAAAAATCTCTATTATTCAGCTTTGGGTAGTTTTTTCCGTAAAGAAAAACAGTAGTGTCTCCTGACTGTTGTGACACAAAAATATATCTGTTGAAAATAGTCTTGTGTAGGCCCGACATCCCAATGTGGTTTCACAGTTCCACGGGTCAAATCGCTGTACTATCCAGTTTTGGACCTTTGGTATCTAAAAAAAAAGCAGTTTGAGTGTGTCGCTCACTGTTCAGCCGCAAATATCTCTATTTAAAAAAGTGTGGTATACCCCAGTAAACAATAACTGTGGTTTTGCAATCCCACGGTCAAAAATCTCTATTATTCAGCTTTTGGTAGTTTTTTCCGTAAAGAAAAACAGTAGTGTCTACTGACTGTTGTGACACAAAAATATATCTGTTGAAAATAGTCTTGTGTAGGCCCGACATCCCAGTGTGGTTTCGCAGTTCCACGGGTCAAATCGCTGTACTATCCTGTTTTGGACCTTTAGTATCTAAAAAAAAAGCAGCTTGAGTGTGTCGCTCACTGTTCAGCCGCAAATATCTCTATTTAAAAAAGTGTGGTATACCCCAGTAAACAATAACTGTGGTTTTGCCATCCCACGGTAAAAAATATCTATTATTCAGCTTTTGGTAGTTTTTTCCGTAAAGAAAAACAGTAGTGTCTCCTGACTGTTGTGACACAAAAATATATCTGTTGAAAATAGTCTTGTGTAGGCCCGACATCCCAGTGTGGTTTCACAGTTCCACGGGTCAAATCGCTGTACTATCCTGTTTTGGGCCTTTGGTATCTAAAAAAAAAACAGTTTGAGTGTGTCGCTCACTGTTCAGCCGCAAATATCTCTATTTAAAAAAGAGTGGTATACCCCAGTAAACAATAACTGTGGTTTTCCTCTTCCACGGTACTAATCTACTCTTTATTACCCTTTTTCCATTGATAGTGCAAGTGTAAGCTATTTTACTTCATTTACAATGGGCAAGGCACGTGGCAAGGGACGTGGAAGTGGACGTTCTGGTGATGGTTCGTGCAGCGGACGGGGCCGTGGCCAAGGTGAAAATGTGCCACAACCAACAGCCACATCTTCTCGCTCCCACTTCTTGACTGAATTACTAGGAAAGCACAGAACAACACCAGTATTGAGAACTGATCAGTGTGAACAGGTTATTAATTGGATAGCAGATAATACTTCCAGTTACCTGGGCACCACCACCTCCGGTCTGTCTTCCACACGGTCAACTCTTAGTAGCCGTGAGTCTCGACCGCATACTCCTCCTCACCCTGATGCTCCTTCCTCCCACCATGCCGAGTGTCGTCAGACAGCAAGTGATCCCACACTTGGACACTCTGAAGAGCTGTTCACTGGTCCATTTCCATATTTGGGCCCCTCGCCTGACACGCTTGAAGTGGTGGAAGAGGAGATCCCATGTTGCAATGCCCAAATATTTGAACAGCCACGGCCACAGGAAGTCAACGTTGGCAATCCGTCACAAGAGGTGGACGATGATGAGACACAATTGCCAGGAAGTGAGGAGGAGGATCGTGGTGCGCAAGTGGAAGAGGAGGAGGTGGTGGATGATCTAGTAACTGACCCAACGTGGAAGGAGGACATTCAGAGTGAGGCCAGCAGCACACAGGGGGAGGGAGGCAGAGTACCCCAACAGGCAGGAAGAAGCAGTGTGGTGGCCGCAGACAGAAGGCAGGCAACCGTTCCCCGTAGCACCAACACGAGGGACGTTGCCAGTACAAGCGGTAGGTCTTCCAGAGTCTGGAATTTTTTTAAAGACTCTGCTGATAACCCCAAAAAGGCCATTTGTACCACCTGCCATGCCAGCATCAGCAGGGGTGACAAAACTACCAGCCTGACCACCACCAGCATGATCAGGCACATGGCAGCAAAGCACCCGACTTTGTGGGGCGAAACCCAGGGTCCACGACCAGTGTCAGCGGGAGTCACCACTGCTTCTTCCACTGTTGTGCGTGCAATAGAACCCCCTGTTGTGTGTGCAAGCAATCCCCTGTCCATACTGCATGTAAAGATGCTCCCTCCTCTCAGTCTTCACTTGTTATGGCAGTTTCTCAAGAAGCAGCATCAACGTGCACGTCCACGTCCCACCGCAGCGTTCAATTGTCCATATCCCAGACCTTTGAACGAAAGCGGAAATTCACAGCTAATGCCCCACAGGCCACAGTCCTAAATTCGCACATTTAACGACTGCTTGCATTGGAAATGCTGCCTTTTAGGCTGGTGGAGACGGAATCCTTCTACAATCTTATGGCGGTGGCCGACCCTCGGTACTCGGTCCCCAGCCGACACTATTTTGCCCGGTGTGCCATCCCCGCACTACACAAGCACGTGTCCCAAGACATCTGCCATGCCCTCAACAACGCAGTTACTGGGAGAGTCCACCTGACAACGGACACGTGGACAAGTGCTTGTGGCCAGGGACGGTACATCTCTCTGACGGCACACTGGGTAAACATAGTGGAAGCTGGGACCCAGTCGGCCCTTGGGATGGAACACATCCTCCCCACACCGAGGATTGCGGGCCCTATGTCAGTCAGAGTTGCCCCCACAGTGTACAGCTCCTGCGCATCATCCTCCTCCTCCTCCTCCTCCTCATTTTCATCCTCCATCTCAGATATCACCACATCAGTTACAAGCTGGAAGCATTGCAGTACTGCCTCCGCCAAGCGGCAACAGGCTGTGCTGAAACTCATAAGCTTAGGTGATAAACCTCACACTGCTTGTGAGTTGTGGACAGCTGTGAAAGAGCAGGCAGATCTGTGGCTTAGACCGCTGAACCTACATCCCGGCATGGTTGTGTGTGACAATGGCCGTAACCTGGTGGCGGCTCTGAGGCGAGGTGAGATCACACACGTACCATGCCTGGCTCATGTGCTTAACCTCGTGGTTCATCGGTTTCATAAATCGTACCCCGAGTTGCCAGATCTGCTCGTGAAAGTACGCCGCCTGTCAGCTCATTTTCGAAAGTCGGCTACAGCTTCCGCCGCCCTTGCTGTGTTGCAGCAGCGTTTGTAGCTTCCGGCACACCGACTGATGTGTGATGTCCCCACATGTTGGAACTCTACCCTCCACATGTTGCAAAGGATTTGTGAGCAGAAGAGAGAAGTTGTGGAGTACCAGCTGCAACAAGGCCGTCGATATTCAGGTCAGACTCCACACATAAGACCTCAGGAGTGGACCTGGATGTCTGACATATGTACCATCCTGACAAACTTTGAGGAGGCCACCAAGATGGTGAGTGGCGATGACGCCATCATTAGTGTCAGCATCTCAATTGTCGGTCTTTTGCAACGTTCTCTGCAAAGAATTAAAGAGGAGGCATTGCAGCCAGAGTATGATGAGATGGATCAAGAAGCCGTAGCGGGCGATAACACACAGCCCAGCCTCATCTCATCCCAACGTGCATTGGGGGACAATAAGGGAGAGGAGGAGGAGGAGGAAGAACAGGAGCTGCTATCATGCGTTGTAGACGGTAGTACCTGTACAAGTGTCATACTGTCGGTTCAGCGTGGGTGGCCTGAGGACAGGGGGGAGGAGGAAGAGGAGGAGGAGGAGGAGGAGAGCATGGTCAGTCGTCATCTTGGTGAGGACACGGAAATCTTGCCCGTTACCAGTCTGGCACGCATGGCTGACTTTATGTTACGCTGCCTTAACCGTGACCCTCGCGTTGTCAAAATGTTGGGTGACAGTCATTACTGGTTGGTGACACTTGTAGACCCCCGCTACAAGGAGAGCTTTCACTCTCTTATTCCTGAGGTGGAGAGGTCTACAAAAATGGGGCAATACCAGAAGGCCCTTGCTGCAGAACTCTTAAAAAAATTCCCATCTGAACACGCTAGCAGCAGAGGTCACAGTTCGTTGCCCAACCAAGGCGTACAGGCGAGAGAGATGCAACTCCAATCCAGCAGAGGCAGGGGAACACTGTCAACGTTCTGGGACAGTTTTCTGACACCCGCCCAGCTTACAGGCCCTGAGGTGCGGGGTACTCTCACAAGGAGTGGAAAGTTTCAAAAGATGGTGAGGGAGTACCTCGCCGATCGTAATAGCGTCCTCCGTGATTCCTCTGTGCCTTTTAATTATTGGGTATCCAAGCTGGACACTTGGAATGAACTCGCTCTGTACGCCTTGGAGGTCCTGGCCTGCCCTGCCGCTAGCGTTTTAACGGAGCGTGTTTTTAGTGCCGCTGGGGGAATTATAACTGATAAGCGCACTATCCTGTCAACTGACAATGCTGACAAGCTGATCCTTATCAAAATGAACAAGGGCTGGATTGGGCCAGACTTCTCATCACCACCAAATGACAGCAGAGTAACATAAAGTCAAATCCACTGTGTTATTTCGGGAGGTGTATTCACATGCACCGCTTCACACCCACACATGGGTATACGCTTCCTCGTTTCGGCTGTTTAATCTTCTTCTCCTTATCCTCAGCCTCCACCACCACTATACCACCAGGGTGCCAGCATTGCAAGTTCCTCCGTCCTTATTTTTGGCAGCTTTTGCTTGCAAGGCATAAGCAAATACTATGGGACACCCACTCCCCAATAATGGGACTTATGTTTGTAATATGCTGTACTGCATGGCTCTTGTAAGGGGTATTGCAAGTTGCTCCGTCCTAATTTTTGGCAGCTTTTGCTGGGAAAGCATAAGCAAATACTATGGGACACCCACTCCCCAATAATGGGACTTATGTTTGTAATATGCTGTACTGCATGGCTCTTGTAAGGGGCATTGCAAGTTGCTCCGTCCTAATTTTTGGCAGCTTTTGCTGGGAAAGCATAAGCAAATATTATGGGACACCAACTCCCCAATAATGAGACTTATGTTTGTAATATGCTGTACTGCATGGCTCTTGTAAGGGGCATTGCAAGTTGCTCGGTCCTAATTTTTGGCAGCTTTTGCTGGGAAAGCATAAGCAAATACTATGGGACACCCACTCCCCAATAATGGGACTTATGTTTGTAATATGCTGTACTGCATGGCTCTTGTAAGGGGTATTGCAAGTTGCTCCGTCCTAATTTTTGGCAGCTTTTGCTGGGAAAGCATAAGTAAATACTATGGGACACCCACTCCCCAATAATGGGACTTATGTTTTCAATATGCTGTACTGCATGGCTCTTGTAAGGGGCATTGCAAGTTGCTCCGTCCTAATTTTTGGCAGATTTTGCTGGGAAAGCATAAGCAAATGCTGTGGGACACCCACTCCCCAATAATGGGACTTATGTTTGTAATATGCTGTACTGCATGGCTCTTGTAAGGGGCATTGCAAGTTGCTCCGTCCTAATTTTTGGCAGCTTTTGCTGGGAAAGCATAAGCAAATACTATGGGACACCCACTCCCCAATAATGGGACTTATGTTTGTAATATGCTGTACTGCATGGCTCTTGTAAGGGGCATTGCAAGTTGCTCCGTCCTAATTTTTGGCACCTTTTGCTGGGAAAGCATAAGCAAATACTATGGGACACCCACTCCCCAATAATGGGACTTATGATTGTAATATGCTGTACTGCATGGCTCTTGTAAGGGGCAATGCAAGTTGCTCTGTCCTAATTTTTGGCAGCTTTTGCTTGGAAAGCATAAGCAAATACTATGGGACACCCACTCCCCAATAATGGGACTTATGTTTGTAATATGCTGTACTGCATGGCTCTTGTAAGGGGCATTGCTAGTTGCTCTCTCCTTATTTTTGGCAGCTTTTGCTGGGAAAGCATAAGCAAATACTATGGGACACCCACTCCCCAATAATGGGACTTATGTTTGTAATATGCTGTACTGCATGGCTCTTGTAAGGGGCATTGCAAGTTGCTCCATCCTAATTTTTGGCAGCTTTTGCTGGGAAAGCATAAGCAAATACTATGGGACACCCACTCCCCAATAATGGGACTTATGTTTGTAATATGCTGTACTGCATGGCTCTTGTAAGGGGCATTGCAAGTTGCTCCGTCCTAATTTTTGGCAGCTTTTGCTGGGAAAGCATAAGCAAATACTATGGGACACCCACTCCCCAATAATGGGACTTATGTTTTCAATATGCTGTACTGCATGGCTCTTGTAAGGGGCATTGCAAGTTGCTCCGTCCTAATTTTTGGCAGATTTTGCTGGGAAAGCATAAGCAAATGCTGTGGGACACCCACTCCCCAATAATGGGACTTATGTTTGTAATATGCTGTACTGCATGGCTCTTGTAAGGGGCATTGCAAGTTGCTCCGTCCTAATTTTTGGCAGCTTTTGCTGGGAAAGCATAAGCAAATACTATGGGACACCCACTCCCCAATAATGGGACTTATGTTTGTAATATGCTGTACTGCATGGCTCTTGTAAGGGGCATTGCAAGTTGCTCCGTCCTAATTTTTGGCACCTTTTGCTGGGAAAGCATAAGCAAATACTATGGGACACCCACTCCCCAATAATGGGACTTATGATTGTAATATGCTGTACTGCATGGCTCTTGTAAGGGGCAATGCAAGTTGCTCTGTCCTAATTTTTGGCAGCTTTTGCTTGGAAAGCATAAGCAAATACTATGGGACACCCACTCCCCAATAATGGGACTTATGTTTGTAATATGCTGTACTGCATGGCTCTTGTAAGGGGCATTGCTAGTTGCTCTCTCCTTATTTTTGGCAGCTTTTGCTGGGAAAGCATAAGCAAATACTATGGGACACCCACTCCCCAATAATGGGACTTATGTTTGTAATATGCTGTACTGCATGGCTCTTGTAAGGGGCATTGCAAGTTGCTCCATCCTAATTTTTGGCACCTTTTGCTGGGAAAGCATAAGCAAATACTATGGGACACCCACTCCCCAATAATGGGACTTATGTTTGTAATATGCTGTACTGCATGGCTCTTGTAAGGGGCATTGCAAGTTGCTCCGTCCTAATTTTTGGCAGCTTTTGCTGGGAAAGCATAAGCAAATACTATGGGACACCCACTCCCCAATAATGGGACTTATGCTTGCAATATGCTGTACTGCATGGCTCTTGTAAGGGGCATTGCAAGTTGCTCCGTCCTAATTTTTGGCAGCTTTTGCTGGGAAAGCATAAGAAAATGCTATGGGACACCCACTCCCCAATAATGGGACTTATGTTTGTAATATGCTGTACTGCATGGCTCTTGTAAGGGGCATTGCAAGTTGCTCCGTCCTAATTTTTGGCAGCTTTTGCTGGGAAAGCATAAGCAAATACTATGGGACACCCACTCCCCAATAATGGGACTTATGTTTGTAATATGCTGTACTGCATGGCTCTTGTAAGGGGCATTGCAAGTTGCTCCGTCCTAATTTTTGGCAGCTTTT
This sequence comes from Phyllobates terribilis, assembly GCF_046119375.1. NCBI lineage: Eukaryota > Metazoa > Chordata > Amphibia > Anura > Dendrobatidae > Phyllobates > Phyllobates terribilis. The sequence goes on along the minus strand of NW_027362765.1, from coordinate 593,037,333 downwards.
GCTGGGAAAGCATAAGCAAATACTATGGGACACCCACTCCCCAATAATGGGACTTATGTTTGTAATATGCTGTACTGCATGGCTCTTGTAAGGGGCATTGCAAGTTGCTCCGTCCTAATTTTTGGCAGCTTTTGCTGGGAAAGCATAAGCAAATACTATGGGACACCCACTCCCCAATAATGAGACTTATGTTTGTAATATGCTGTACTGCATGGCTCTTGTAAGGGGCATTGCAAGTTGCTCCGTCCTAATTTTTGGCACCTTTTGCTGGGAAAGCATAAGCAAATACTATGGGACACCCACTCCCCAATAATGGGACTTATGTTTGCAATATGCTGTACTGCATGGCTCTTGTAAGGGGCATTGCTAGTTGCTCTCTCCTTATTTTTGGCAGCTTTTGCTGGGAAAGCATAAGCAAATACTATGGGACACCCACTCCCCAATAATGGGACTTATGTTTGTAATATGCTGTACTGCATGGCTCTTGTAAGGGGCATTGCAAGTTGCTCCGTCCTAATTTTTGGCAGCTTTTGCTGGGAAAGCATAAGCAAATACTATGGGACACCCACTCCCCAATAATGGGACTTATGTTTGTAATATGCTGTACTGCATGGCTCTTGTAAGGGGCATTGCAAGTTGCTCCGTCCTAATTTTTGGCAGCTTTTGCTGGGAAAGCATAAGCAAATACTATAGGACACCCACTCCCCAATAATGGGACTTATGTTTGCAATATGCTGTACTGCATGGCTCTTGTAAGGGGCATTGCAAGTTGCTCCGTCCTAATTTTTGGCAGCTTTTGCTGGGAAAGCATAAGCAAATACTATGGGACACCCACTCCCCAATAATGGGACTTATGTTTGTAATATGCTGTACTGCATGGCTCTTGTAAGGGGCATTGCAAGTTGCTCCGTCCTAATTTTTGGCAGCTTTTGCTGGGAAAGCATAAGCAAATACTATGGGACACCCACTCCCCAATAATGGGACTTATGTTTGTAATATGCTGTACTGCATGGCTCTTGTAAGGGGCATTGCAAGTTGCTCCGTCCTAATTTTTGGCAGCTTTTGCTGGGAAAGCATAAGCAAATACTATGGGACACCCACTCCCCAATAATGGGACTTATGTTTGCAATATGCTGTACTGCATGGCTCTTGTAAGGGGCATTGCAAGTTGCTCCGTCCTAATTTTTGGCAACTTTTGCTGGGAAAGCATAAGCAAATACTATGGGACACCCACTCCCCAATAATGGGACTTATGTTTGTAATATGCTGTACTGCATGGCTCTTGTAAGGGGCATTGCAAGTTGCTCCGTCCTAATTTTTGGCAGCTTTTGCTGGGAAAGCATAAGCAAATACTATGGGACACCCACTCCCCAATAATGGGACTTATGTTTGTAATATGCTGTACTGCATGGCTCTTGTAAGGGGCATTGCTAGTTGCTCTCTCCTTATTTTTGGCAGCTTTTGCTGGGAAAGCATAAGCAAATACTATGGGACACCCACTCCCCAATAATGGGACTTATGTTTGTAATATGCTGTACTGCATGGCTCTTGTAAGGGGCATTGCAAGTTGCTCCGTCCTAATTTTTGGCAGCTTTTGCTGGGAAAGCATAAGCAAATACTATGGGACACCCACTCCCCAATAGTGGGACTTATGTTTCTAATATGCTGTACTGCATGGCTCTTGTAAGGGGCATTGCAAGTTGCTCCGTCCTAATTTTTGGCAGCTTTTGCTGGGAAAGCATAAGCAAATGCTATGGGACACCCACTCCCCAATAATGGGACTTATGTTTGTAATATGCTGTACTGCATGGCTCTTGTAAGGGGCATTGCAAGTTGCTCCGTCCTAATTTTTGGCAGCTTTTGCTGGGAAAGCATAAGCAAATACTATGGGACACCCACTCCCCAATAATGGGACTTATGTTTGTAATATGCTGTACTGCATGGCTCTTGTAAGGGGCATTGCAAGTTGCTCCATCCTAATTTTTGGCAGCTTTTGCTGGGAAAGCATAAGCAAATACTATGGGACACCCACTCCCCAATAATGGGACTTATGTTTGCAATATGCTGTACTGCATGGCTCTTGTAAGGGGCATTGCAAGTTGCTCCGTCCTAATTTTTGGCAGCTTTTGCTGGGAAAGCATAAGCAAATACTATGGGACACCCACTCCCCAATAATGGGACTTATGTTTGTAATATGCTGTACTGCATGGCTCTTGTAAGGGGCATTGCAAGTTGCTCCATCCTAATTTTTGGCAGCTTTTGCTGGGAAAGCATAAGCAAATACTATGGGACACCCACTACCCAATAATGGGACTTATGTTTGTAATATGCTGTACTGCATGGCTCTTGTAAGGGGTATTGCAAGTTGCTCCGTCCTAATTTTTGGCACCTTTTGCTGGGAAAGCATAAGCAAATACTATGGGACACCCACTCCCCAATAATGGGACTTATGATTGTAATATGCTGTACTGCATGGCTCTTGTAAGGGGCATTGCAATTTGCTCCATCCTAATTTTTGGCAGCTTTTGCTTGCAAAGCATATGCAAATACCATGGGACACCCACTCCCCAATAATGGGACTTATGTTTGTAATATGCTGTACAGCACGTGACGCGCCCCCTGGGCCGTGTGTACACGTGTGTGGGATACCCGGTGCCGGGTCTCTGGGGTCAGTAGTCTCCGTGGCGGTGACCCGGTCCCGTGGCTCAGGCTGGTCAAACCAGTGGCAGTCTTTCTTAGGTTTTGAGGTTAATTGTCCGACTGCGCCACCCGTGGATTGCAGTCAGGGAGTACCACCGCTGCGAGGCAGACCGCTGAGGCTGGTGTTGTGTGCGCAGCATAGAATGGGATAAATCCCCTCGGGAGGAGTATAACCTCAGGGCAGTGAGTGTGGATGATGGGGGTGATGGTGCAAGAGCGCAGCAGGAATGACTCAGAGTCTTTGCAGTGCAGTTCAGGGTCTTTACTGATGACTATAAGGTAGACCCTCCCGGGAGTACTGGCTAGCATAAGAGGCCTGGTCAGTCTGTGAGCAAGCAGGAGTTCCCCTGGCCAGGTGGAGTTGTAGTCCTCCCAGTCTGTCTGCACTCTTCCTGGCTACCTTGCTGTAAGCGGGTAGAAGTAGCCCACGTCCCTGAGTGTACCGTGTAGTGCTCACCCGTATGGCTGGTGACTTGGGGCCTTCTGTTAGCCTCCGCTCCACGACGGCGGTGCTGGTCCCTTGCTTGTGACTGAGCCTCCGGGCTTCTATGGCCAGAGGACCTGAAATCCCCTGCCGGCTGGTTTCCGCTGCTGGATATGTAAGTCCTCACAGCTTCGGACTCCTGTGTCCGGTTCCTATTGTCTTCTGCCAGGGCGAGCTCTGCTCAGCTTCCAGCCCCTGGTCTTTAGCTCCTAGCTCCTACAGAGCTTCTTGCTGTTACTTTCCCTTGCTCTCACTCTGACTCTGACTGTTCACTGACTCACTCAACCCCGGCCCAGATCCAGCTTATAAGGGCAGAATTCTCCCCTCCCAGGATTGGCGCAGGAGGATGTTGCATGTTTAAGGGATCCTGACCAGGAAACCTCCCACTTGCTCTCCGACATAATATCTCTATTACTGTGGTGACCAGACCCCTGGGGTGCCACACATGGCTCTTGTAAGGGGCATTGCAGTTCCTCATAATTTTTGGAAAGCCTTCCATTCACTGCTTAGGCCAACAGTGTACAGGAGACCCAGTTGCTATAAATGGAAAAAACGGTTTAGTTAAGGCCCTCTGACATCCATGTCATTTCCAAGGGGCATTTGAGTGCCTCAAAATTTTTGGTAGGCATTGCACTCACATTATGCCCTATAACTGTGTAGCCGAACCGCTCATTTTGTTACAGAAACATATCCTACAAGACATATGTGGTTGACTGGCCTGATATTGATGTGAATGGTCCCTGTTCCTCCTGCTCTTTCTCCTTTGCCACTACCTCATCGATCATTAATCACCTGAAGCTTTGTTTTAACGGGAGTCATAGAACTGGGATAGTAGCAGGAAAACATCCAGCAATCCTTGGAGGAGGTAGGATATGCGCCAAAACGCTGACCACCTCAGGCCTAGCCGCTACTACATACATACGCTTGCATTCCAAGAAAACAAAGCATATGCTAACTTCTATCATCATCATCATCATGGTCCTCACCTTGGCACTCTCAACTCCCCTGATGGAGAAGCCAGGGCCCACCGGAGGAGTCGGGTTCTCTGGTGGGCTCGTCCAATGCTGCCCTAAAGCAGGCCGGGCTAAGAAAAGTGTGTGGGGGGATGTTCCAAGGAGAAACAGGGGCGGCTGGGGACCATTTATGGACATACGGCTGCCCCCAGGCAGCTGGGGACCGATTGTGGACACCCGGCCGCCGGGCGGCTGGGGACTGAGTATGGATACCTGGCCGCCAACGCAGCCATGACGTGGTGGCCATATTCCGCCTCCACATGCCTAAAAGGCCCAATTTCAAGTGCAAGCAAGCAGTATGGTATTGCAGCCTGGGGGTGGGTGGGTCATTGGCTGCATATTTGCGCTTGCATTGCAAGGAATGGGGGAGGTACAATTGAACACTGCCCTGGGACAAGAACTTGCACGGGGATAGTTGCAAGTCTGCAACTTCTGATGCGGCAAGGATGACTTCTGATGGGCACACTTTTAGGCAGTGACCTGGGTGTCAGAGATGCTTCAAGGGGTCTTTCCCATGCTGTTCCCATGTCTTTTCAGCACTGTATGCATGTGTCACACAGCACATGGCCAGATAAGGTTGTAAAATGTTAAAATGACATTTCCCGGTGAATGCATTTGTCACGATTGAAAGCAATACAAAAGTGCAAAAACACATAAAAAATGCTACTTGTGAACATAGCCCAAGGTGTGGAGGAGTATTTTTTTTTGGGGTTATTTATTTTACCTTATACACAAGTCTTTACCCTGGAAAGGAACTTCCTTAACATATTTCACAGGAAAGCAGTTTTTGAACGTTTTATTGTGAGCCCTTAAAAGTGGCTTAATACCTCTGACCACGTTGTTGACAGCAGTGACCTGGGGGCCAGAAATGCTTCCTGGGGCGATCCCCATGCTGTCCCCATGTCATTTGAGCACTGTCACTATCGTTTTGGGCACTTGTTAGGCTTTTAAAAGACTGCCGGGGGTGCCGCCGCAAAAATGCTCGGGTCTCCCATAGACTAACATAGGGCTCGTTGCTCGGGTCGAGCACCCGAGTATCACGGCGAGCTCAGCCTGAGCTTCGAGCACCCGAGCATTTTAGTGCTCGCTCAACACTAGTCACAAGCTGACAGCACTGCAGCATTGCCCTTGCCAAGCTGCAAAAGGCTGTGCTGAAGATAACATGCTTAATGCTTAATTGACAAACCGCCCAGCGCTGCAGAGTTGTTGAAAGCTGTAACACAGCAGCTTGATCTGTGGCTCTCACCGCTGAACATACAGCCAGGCATGGTCGTAAGTGTCAATGGACGGAACCTGGTGACGGAGAAATGACGCCCAGAGTAGATACTTTTTCCCTCTATGCCAGTCCTTTCACCAAGCTAAATACAACTCTCAACAAAAAAAGCTGTGGACTGGCTCCATACCATCCCTGGCCACATTCACCTGTCCACATGTTTGTGGGTAGGCGGTCCTTCCCAGTAAGTGCACTGGGGAGGGTACGGGTAATGTTGTGGGACTCGTGCTTGTGGAAGGTGGAGACGATGCCGGGAAAAATAATGGCGGCTGGGGACCGAGTATGGATACCCGGCCGCCGCCGGCATGAGGTTGTGAAAAGCTTCCACCTCCACGAGCCTAAGAGGCCAAATTTCAAGTGAAAGCAGCTTTAGAGAACTTCCTGGGAGAAATGACAGCAGGGTAGATATTCTTAGAACCCTCCTGTTTGTTTTTTCCATCTTGTGTTTTGCCGTCACGTGACCATCTGCCTTTATATTCCATCGCCGCCATTCTGGCTGTGCTGGACTTCAGTGTTTGACTGTTTCGCTAGCCTGTTGCTTCGGTGCCTTTCTCTGTCAGTTCGCTTTGTCCTTCTGGGACCGCTAGTACCTTTTGTCAGTATGTCTTTTTGTGTTCTGCAACAACTGCTCTGTTTAGGAGGTGTCCCATTTTTGTCCCAGTCCTTAATTCTTTTAGGGACCCCTCCCTTAATGCTATAAGTCTTCGTTCAGACTAGCCAAGGACTAAGGCGGGTCTGTTCGCTAGGAACAGGCAGCCCGCTACATCGTAAGGATTCAGCTTAGTCTTACTGTAGGGACAGCTTTCCCTTATCTCTCCTTAGTTCATGTTGCAGATCATAACAGTAAGACCAGCCCAAAAAACTAAAAGGAAAGAAATTCGGGGATCAGTATGGTTTCCGTCCAGGATTTGGCTATATGCCTGCAAGGATTGTCTCTGGAGGTGGCCGAGCTTCAGCAACACGTGAGTAGCTGTTCTGGAGCGCATTTTGTCAAACCAAAGGTAGGACTGCCTGATGTTTTTTATGGTAAACAGCAAGATTTTTTTTCCTTTAAAAATGCTTGTTTGTTATATTTTCGTTTGAGACCAAGGTCCTCTGGGAATGAATCACAGTGCATTGGTTTTATTATGTCACTTTTGCGTAATGAACCATAGGGGTGGGCCTTTTCTCTCCAACCTAATGATCCGTGTTTAAGGTCTGTTGAAGTATTTTTTTTCTGCTATGGGTCTATTATATGACGATACTGATCGAATCTCATCTGCTGAAGCAGAACTCAGGCGTTTGAATCAGGGGTCAGGTGATGTTGAAAATTATTGCACACACTTCAGGAGATGGGCCTCAGAAGTTAAATGGAATGATCCTGTGCTGAAATGTTTATTTCTTGCTGATCTGAGTGAAAGGGTTAAGGATCTGCTAATTGCATTCCCTGCACGTGAGAGTCTGCAGGATACCATGCAATTAGCTGTTCGTGTGGACAGGAGGCTGAGGTGCAGGCTGAATAAGGTAAAGACTTCTGTAATGTCAGTTCTTAGTCCCCAGAAAATCTGCTCAGATGGTGGAGAACCGATGGAGGTTGGGGCGATGTCACTCCGCTCTCAGGAAAGAGACCGGAGGTTCGCCGAGGGATTGTGTCTTTATTGTGGTAAAGTTGACCATTTGATTAAGTATTGTGAGCGTCCTTTAAGTAAAGAAAAAAAAAATGTCAGTTACGCCCGTATAGCTTGTTTACGCTCTGCAGGAGTATTTCTTTCTGGGAGTACTACTTTGCAGGGAGATTTGATTGAATTTCAGGTATTTGTGGATTGTGGTTCAACACTTAATGTGATTGATAAAGGGTTTTTGGAGAACCTTAAATTTAAATCCAAACCTTTGTCATCAAGTATTCCTGTGATTGCAATTGATAACACTCCCTTGAAATGTATTACTCACAAGGTTGCTGCATTTCCCCTCACTATCAATGGAGTTCACCAAGAAATTTTGGACTTGGTTGTATTAGATAATTTACCCTCTCCGGTCGTTCTAGGATTGCCTTGGTTAAAACTGCACAATCCTTTACTGGACTGGTCTACTAATGTGATTAAGTCTTGGAGTCCGAAGTGCTGTGATAAATGTTGTAATGGTCACATTGCGGCTGTGGAAAAAGGGGAATTACCTGTACCTATTCAAGATTTTTGGAGGGTTTTTTCAGGGGTGGAGTCGCAAGTTTGTTCCGGGAGCTACTCTTCCCAAGAGTCGCTTGTTTAATCTGACTTCCCCTGAAAGAAAGGCCTTGGAGGAATAGATACAGACTAGGCTGGCTGCTGGTCACATTAGACCTTCTAAGTCGCCTGTGGCAGTTGGATTTTTCTTTGTTAAAAAAAAGGACGGGGGTTTACGTCCATGTCTGGATTTCGTGAAATTAATAAGATTACTCTACTCAAATCCTACCCATTGCCGTTAATTCCTGACTTGTTTAACCAGTTGGTGGGGGCCAAATGGTTCTCTAAAATTGATCTCCGGGGGGCATACAATTTGTTACGAGTGAAGGAGGGTGATGAATGGAAAACTGCTTTTAACACTCCGGTAGGTCTTTTAGAGAATCTGGTGATGCCTTTTGGTCTTACCAATGCACCTGCATTTTTTCAGAACCTTATTATTGACATCCTGAAACCTTTGATTGGTAAGAATGCGGTTGTGTATTTAGGTCTGGTGAGTAAATCAAAATGTCATCCAGAGTCCCATTGGCAGAGTGTATGTAGTATCGGCGTCTCTGCCCCCTGACAGGCAGAGATGCTGTCCCTCTTACCGCCGCGCTCCCTGCCTGGCATTCTCTGGCGCTCCTGCTTCTGCTGCTTCTGGCGCGCGCAGCTTCCCGCGCACTGTGCTTAGGGCGCGCGCTCCCTCCTTCTTAAAGGGGCCGCACGCGCCTAAGGAGTCCCCGGCCAATGGCCAGAGGACCTCTCATATAAAAGGCACCTCCTCCAAAATGGAGGTGCCCGTGCATGGTTGTAGCTTTGTGTGTTAAACTCTGCTTCAGCTCTCAGGTCCCGCTGCCAGCCTGACTACCAGTTCAGCCCGCCTGTCTGACTACATGTCCATTCCGCCAGCCTGACTACAAGTCCAGTCCGCCAGCCTGACTACAAGTCCAGTCCGCCAGCCTGACTACCAGTCCAGTCCGCCAGCCTGACTACCAGTCCTGTCCGCCAGCCTGACTACCAGTCCTGTCCGCCAGCCTGACTACCAGTCCAGTCTGCCAGCCTGACTATCAGTCCTGTCCGCCAGCTTGTCTACTCTCCAGCCCGACAGTCTGTCTACAGTCCAGTCCGCCAGTCTGTCTATGGGCCTTGCCCACCTGCTTACCTGGAAGCACCTGCCTGCTATCTGCCGTGCCTACCAGCCAGCCTACCGGGAGGCTCCTGCTTGTTACCTGCCGATGTCTGCCAGTCCGTCTACCTGGATCACCCATCAGCCTGCCTGCCGTGCTCATCTGCTGTACCAGTCAGTCCCTGCCTTCTGACCGGTGGGAGTCACCTTCTCTCATACAAGGTCTGGCCCAGAGTAGCACCTGGTCCATCTGCTCGGTCCCTTTATGGTCACGGAATCGATTGAGCCGCCGTACGACCTTGGTCAGTCCGAGTTGATACCTAGTTACGCCCCTCTGGTCCCTCCTTGCACCGCAGCACAGTGGTTCCACCACCCGGAACAGTAACAGTGTATGTGAAGTTTTGCAGTTATTGAGTGATAATTCACTCTTTTCTAAGCTGGAGAAATGTGAGTTCGCTGTGCAGAAAATTAGTTTTTTGGGCTACATTGTCTCCAGCGAGGGCTTTGAGATGGACCCTGTCAAGGTTCAGGCTGTGCAGGAATGGCCCAGGCCTATTGGTTTGAAATCTATACAGAGATTTTTGGGTTTTGCCAATTATTACAGGAAATTCATTAAGAATTTTTCTGTAATTGTTAAACCTCTAACCGATCTCACCAGGAAAGGTGCGAATATTTTTTTCTCCGTTTCATTTTTCTGTTACCTATATCCCTGGTACTAAGAATATTAAAGCCTATGCTTTATCTCGCAGCTTCTCTCCTACAGTCGGTGCCGAGGAGGAGGAGAGCATTTTACAGAAAGGAGTTGTGGTGGCGGCATTGGACTCCGTTTTGGAGAATGGGATTCTGAAAGCTCAAGATGATGCTCCATCTAACACTCCCCATGGGAGGTTGTTCGTGCCTAGAGCCTTTAGGAGAGATTTGTTTGTGGAGTGTCATGAGTCTCAGTTGGCAGGTCATGCAGGAATTTCGGAGACAAAGAGACTTATCAGTCGCAGTTTTTGGTGGCTTGGATGGCAGAAGGAAGTCATCAAGTGGGTGCGTCAGTGTACTGTGTGTGCTAGGTCAAAAGCTTCACATACTCCTGCTGCAGGGTTGCTTTGCCCTCTGGAGGTTCCTAATGTGCCTTGGACACATCTCACAATGGATTTTATTACTGATCTTCCTGTGTCCGAGGGTTTTACTGTCATCTGGGTGGTCGTGGACCGTTTTAGTAAGATGTGTCATTTGGTTCCATTCATTAAGTTGCCCTGCACCAAGACACTCGCTAAGGCATTTGTTAAGGAGATTGTCAAGCTCCATGGCGTTCCCACGGATATTGTTTCTGACAGAGGACCTCAGTTTGTGGCTCGCTTTTGGAATACTTTTTGTGACAGGTTGGGAGTCCATTTGTCATTTTCGTCTGGTTATCATCCTGAGTCCAATGGACAGACTGAAAGAAAGAACCAGGATGTTGAACAGTTTTTGCGTTGTTTTGTGGCGGACAATCAAGAGGTGTGGTCTGAGTTTCTGCCTCTCGCAGAATTTGCTCTTAACAATCATACATCCTCCTCTTCTGGGTGTTCTCCTTTTTTTTGTTGTACTGGGAGACATCCGTCTTTTGGTTCGTTCTCCAAATTGGGGTCGGCGGTGCCGGAGGAGGAGAATTTTTCCGGTGATTTGGAGAGAGATTGGACTAATGTACATCGCAACCTTCAAGAGGTTAACAAGAAGTCCAAGAAGCATTTTGACAGGAAACGTAAGGAGGTTTTGTTTACTGTGGGTGACATGGTTTGGTTGTCCTCAAAGAACCTGCGGTTGAGGATTCCCTCTAAAAAACTGGGTCCTAAGTTTGTGGGTCCATTTAAAGTGCTTCAGGTTGTTAACCCGTCTGCTGTTAGGTTGGATGTCCCTACTTCCTGGAATATTAATCCTGTGTTTCATGTTTCCTTGTTGAAAAAGGCTTATGTATCTGATAGGGACAACACTGTCACAGTTCCTCCTGTGGTGGAAGACGGCGAATATGAAATTTCTCGTATCTTGAATTCTAGATGGCATAGAAGGAGATTACCGTATCTTGTCTCCTGGAAAGGTTTCGGTCCCCAAGACAACTCCTGGGTAAGGACGGATGATGTCTCTGCTCCTAGGCTTGTTAAAGCTTTCCACAAGAGGTTTCCGGATAGGCCTGGGCCTGGAGGATCCGGAGGATCCTCATAAAAGAGGGGGTACTGTTAGAACCCTCCTGTTTGTTTTTCCATCTTGTGTTTTGCGGTCAAGTGACCATCTGCCTTTATATTCCAGCTCCGCCCTTCTGGCTGTGCTGGACTTCAGTGTTTGACTGTTTCTCTAGCCTGGTGCTTTGGTGCCTTTCTCTCTCAGTTCGCTTGGTCCTTCTGGGACCTCTAGTACTTTTTTGTCAGTTTGCCTTTTTGTGTTCTGCAACAACTTCTCTGTTTAGGAGGTGTCCCATTTTTGTCCCAGTCCTTTGTTCTTTTAGTGACACCACCCTTAATGCTATAGGTCTTCGTTTAGACTAGCCGAGGACTAAGGTTGGTCTGTTCGCTAGGAACAGGCAGCCCATTACATCATAGGGATTCAACTTGGTCTTACTGTAGGGACAGCTTTCCCTTATCTTTCCTTAGTACATGTTGCAGATCATAACAGATATGGTTTCCCAAGTCCTTTCACCAAGCTAAATATAAACCTGTGGTGAAATACAACTCAGCAAAAAAAGCTGTGGACTGGCTCCATACCGTCCCTGGCCACATTCACCTGTCCACGTGTTTGTGGGTTTGTGGTTAGGCGGTCCTTCCCAGTAAGTGCACTAGGGAGGGCACGGGTAATGTTGTTGGAGACATGCTTGTGGAAGGCGGAGACAATACCGGGAAAAATAATGGCGGCTGGGGACCGAGTATGGACACCCGGTCGCTGCCGGCATGAGGTTATGAAAAGCTTCTGCCTCCACGAACCTAAAAGGCCACATTTCAAGTGAAAGCAGCTTTAGAGGACTTCCTGGGAGAAATGACAGCTGGGTAGATATGGTTTCCCAAGTCCTTTCACCAAGCTAAAGAATATGGCTGTGGTGACATACAACTCAGCAAAAAAAGCTGTGGACTGGCTCCGTACCGTCCCTGGCCACATTCACCTGTCCACGTGTTTATGGTTAGGCGGTCCTTCCCAGTAAGTGCACTGGGGAGGGCACGGGTAATGTTGTGGGACCCGTGCTTGTGGAAGGGGGAGACGATACTGGGAAAAATATTGGTGGTTGGGAACCGAGTATTGATACCCGGTCGCCGCCGCCATAAGATTGTGGACAGCTTCCGCCTCCACAAGCCTAAAAGGCCACATTTCAAGAGCAAGCAGCTGCCCAGAAATCTGACAGTTTAGTTTGCGGCCTGTGGGTGGGTGGGTGGCTGGCTGCATACTTGTGCTTGCATTCCAAGTAACAGAAAACTAAGCAGATGGTGGCCTCTATCATCATCATGGCCTTACCTCAGCACTATGAACTCTTCTGAAGGAGAAGCCAGGACCCACCGGAGGAGTCTCCGGTTCTCTGTGGGCCCGTCCAACCCTGCCGAGAAGCAGCCCTGGCTAAGAAAAGTGTGGGGGAAGGTTGCCGGACACTCAATGGCTGCTTTTTTAATGTGGATCGGACATGCTTATGTTATTTCTTAAACCGCATTGCAGATCAGTCCATTGTCCAACTCTATTCATGAAATTAAATGCGCAAAGAAAGATGTTTGTGTGTCAAAGCACCACCGACAAGTGCGAGTTGATGATGGATGGGCTGCCATTGCTTCTGCAACAAGCTGCATTAGAGGACTTCCCGGGAGAAATGACACCCAGGGTAGATATGCTTTCCCTCTATGCCAGTACTTTCACCGAGCTAAATACAACTCTCAGCAAAAAAAGCTGTGAACTGGCTCCGTATCCTCCCTGGCCACATTTACCTGTCCACGTGTTTGTGGTTAGGCGGTACTTCCCAGTGAGTGCACTGGGGAGGGCACGGGTAATGTTGTGGGACCTCACAGAGTAGTGTGAGGGTTGCAGGACAAGCTGTAGTTTTCGCTAGTATAATTTTTGGGTTAAATATTACTTACTCATAACTTTTAATTTCCATTTTTGTGAGGATGGATGAAAAACAACCAGCAAATTTTGTATTGTTATGCATGCTTTGTTTTTACAGGGTTCACCCTGCGTGACAGGTAATGACTTAGTATTATGGTATGGCTTGATATTATTATGGTTGTTCTCGTTTTCTATCCATATATATGTTGCTGTCACTATTGACAGTGGTATATGAGAGGTTAAAGCGAACCTATCACTACCAACATTATTATTTATTTGAAAAGCTGATGTAATATTAATGATTTCACAAAAAACTCCTTAGCAAAGCATACACCAAACCTGAGAAAGACCCCTCTTCATGGCAGGAGCCTCTCAGTCAGATGAGCCGACTTCAGTTGAAGTCGCCTCCAGGGAAATCCCCACACTGCCCTGCACTGCTGACGTCACTCTCCCATAGTGCTTAGCATCAAGGACAGTGAGCCATGTGCTGTTAGAGCTGCTATCACTCCCCAGCACCGGCTGAGACTCTGAATCTCATTCCCCAGTCCTCCTCTGTAAACAGAGGAGCAAGATAGATGTAATGCAGGTGCCGGAATGCAACGCACAGAGACACAAGACGAGAACAGTCAGGGGTTGATATAACCACTTTATATGTACAACTATTCTACAAAGGGGGTTAGTAGCAAGGGTAATGAACAGCAACTTGGAATAGCAATGAGAAATATTTCCGTGAATAACAGTACAGTTCTTTGCAACAGTGTGATGCACCCAGTCGTGGGAGACACCATGTGAGTTCTCTTTGTCTTTATATGGCCCTAGAGGGGGTCACCGGTTCTTCCCGCTAGGCCGCAAGTCTCTTCCAGATAAAGTCTATCAGACCCCGTTTAGCCTCCCACGCACCAAACTGCCCCCTCCCAACCTTAAATCCTAATCCCAATTGTCCCCTGTACCGTAGGTGAGAGTTGTAAGTGACGGCTGTGTTCACTTGCACAGTTCCTCCGCTGCTGCTGGCGTGTCTTTCCTGTCGCAGTCCTCTCTCAGCTCTTCTCGGCTTGACCATCAATGGTAGTCTCTCACGCTTGGGGGAAGGGGGTCCAGACCTCGGCTCTAGACAGGGGGCATCGAATCCCGGGAACGTACTCAGTGTGGGGCGCAGGTCCTGACTCTGACCAACATGCGCAGGGCTCAGGGCGTATCTGTGAGGAGTGCGGAACCTCTCAGACCAACTCTGGCTCAGCGCAGCCCTCCAGCTGAGGCCTGTCGCACTGGGCTTTGCTGTCCCTCTGAAGCACGTCTGCTCCACTCTGCAGCCTGGTGCCAAATCTCTGGCTGCCACGTCTTCTACAGTGCACATCCGCACCCTGCGCTCTCTTGGCGCCAAAAAGCCCCTTCAATCTGGTACACACGGCCTTTATACCCAGGAAACTCTCTGGCTCACATGATCAGGTCCAGCACACAAAGTCTCCCCCCCCCCCCCCCAGCAAATCTGCTAGCAAAATTTGGTTCCCGCTAGCACAATTCTTTGTTTACTTTCATTCTCAGTTTGTTCCTGCAGAGGGTGGTGTTTGCTTACAGTTACTTAGTCTCTCTTGTCCATCTCTCTACATAGACGTGCTGACAGAAGAGGTAATGGCTTCTGCACAACTCTGCTCCACACAATGTGTCTGTGTTCTGCTGCCTCCACTGAACTGCTACAGTGTACAGGGAACAGGTATCTGATGTAAATGCAGGAGGATGTGCTGTATAGGTGCAGTATGTAATATCTAGGAGCAGGACTTCTATGAAGGGGGAGACTGCAGCTCCTGCAAGATCAATGAGTGGGGCAGAACAATACAGAAGCTATCACCTCTGCTATGAATGCCCTGCTGTGCTGCACTAGTTAATAGTTGTGCACTTTATGAAAAGTATATACTGTACACAAAGACATGTATATAGTTATTGATTACATCTGCATTTTTAGATATATTTATATATATATATACATATATATATATATATGTGTGTAAACACATATACATACAGACATATGTGTATATATATATATATATATATATATATATATATGTAGCACCCCGAGGGTTCGGCCGCTACAGGGGTATTGCACCTTAGTCCAGAGGTGTGATATTCCACTCCCGGGTAAGGATGGAGTATGGACCAGGGCTCAATTAGCTGCATACAGCAAACACACCCCATTTCCGAGGGACAGCTCAACGGTGCTCCCACTAGACAGAAGTGCAGGCACGACCGACTATGTCCCTGCCTGGAGTGGGGAGGGGGGTGGAACACCCAGTGCTGTAGGGGCAGATAGGGGTTGGTTCCTGAGCGTAGATAGGAGCTCATTGGTTGCTGGTCACCTGGGCTCATGGTCAGAGGGAGGTATAAAAGGTGGGCACCATCTTAGAACAGTGTTCAGTCTGTGAGGAGAGGAGAGCTGACAGGGAGCAGCAGCTCAGGCTGAGTGCTGCTCCAGAGGCAGGCCTAGAGAAGAGGCCGGAGCCTGAGAGGAGAAGGAGAAGTGGGCCTGGAGAAGAGGCCAAGGGAAGGAGGAGAAGACAGAACAGGAAAGAAGGAGAAGAGAGAGAGAAACAGAAGGGCTCAGGAACAAGAAGGTGGAAGGGACCCTAAGAACCCACGAGAATCCAGGGTGAAGGGTCAGGCAGATTAAGGGTACTGGATCCCAAGTTGGTGGAGGAGAAACTACCCTCAGCCAAAGACCGGTCGTCGTGATCATTTATTGGTGCGACACCTCATCAAACCTGCTAGGAAGGCACCATATAGGACAGTGGAGGACGGGGCCCACGTTTACCCGCACAAGTCCGCGGCAGCTGGACAAAAGTGGGTCACTGGTGAGGCAGGCCAAAGAAAGGATTAAAGGGGGTCCTGTGCCATGCTCCTGAACTGCCTGGGAGTTGACCGAGCCCCTCACCTGGTGGACGCAGCACGGCTCGGGCAGTCATTCCCTGAAGAAGTGACTTGGATATTAACCGTGAGTAAAGACCCTGGACTGCAGTACATTGTCTGTGTGCTTTTTCGCTCCTCCGGCACTACCGGTACTGGGACTCTCATCACCATCACTCCCACTATCCACTACACTGCCCTGGGGCCGCACTCTTCCCGTGGGGAGTCACATCATCCCAGCTGCATACATCATCAGCCCCAGCGGTCTGCCCTACAGCGGCGGTTCCTAACAACCGCAATCCACGGGTGGCGTAGTCGGACATAATCAATAGCACATAACGGACTACCACTGGCCTGACCACCCTGAGCCACGGAACCGGGTTGCCACTACTACTCCCATCGTTCCCTATTGCCCGGATCCGAGTGGCCCAGGGGGCGAGTCAGCTTTGGGGTAGTCGGCAGGATCATTACCCACCCGCCACAAGCGGGTATTGCCCGCCTGAAAAAAGACTGTTTTATTGTACGAAAGATGGCGCCCGCCCCAGAAGAACGAGCGCCATAATGTGCACGCCAAAAGACAACAGGAAGCCACCTCCCATCGTGGGCCAGGTCCCAGAATGGCGCCAAAGAAAGAGCCCGCCCCCAACAGCCCTGAGCACGGCTGTGGAGATGTCCATCAAGGTGGGGGCGCTGCCCCTGAAAGTGATTGTCACCAAGTTGCCCCGGGACCACCCCCAATGGGGGTGGGAAGAGAAGAAAACTGTGGGGCAGGGTGCGGTCTAGATCAGTCTGGCCAGGCCACACCCAAAGATAGAGACAGGAACCAGCTCCAGCGCCCTGGCGCGTGGCCTGCTGCAGGCCGAATCCCCATGCAGCTTCACGGAGCTGCTAGCACACCTCCCCAAGGAAGACCCCGAGTATGTGCGGGCTGCGCTGGCGGAGCTGGACCGGAGGATGGTCCGGGCGCAGCGGGACGTGATTGCCGGGTGGAAAGAAGAAATGGCCCGGCGGGCCGTGATCCTGCAGCAGGAGGCACTGTCGACATCCAGCGGCACACCAGCCACCGAGGGCAGTGAAAGCAGAGCGGAGGCCGAGGACGACGCCGCGGAGGAGGTCGCGACAGCAGAGGCAGGTAACAGAGACGCCCCTACCCCGAACCCTGGGGCCGCCGACCTGCCCCTGCACCCTGTTGCGGAGCCCAACGTACCTGAACCCGCCATCGACACCGTGCCTCCACCGCTACCAACCGGTTCCCAGGCCATCGACACCACCAGCGAGCCCCGCCCCACGCCGTGCCCTCTGACCCCGGGCGTGATCAGCAGACCACAATCGCAGGCCCGGTCGCAAGGCCTAGCGCCCCCGTACGCCGCCCGTCGACGGGAGTACTGCCGCCAACAGCTGGAGGTGTTCGAGAGGGAGCAGCGGGAGCGGTGCATGAAACAGGAGAAGCTGCAGGCCCAAAGTGCGGAGCAGAAGATGAAGGCCCGACGAGATCCCCGAGCTGCCCGCGGTCCCCGAGTCACCGGGACTGTCGTGAAATTTCACATGGAACATGGCTGCGGTTTCATCCGAGACCCTGAGACCATCAGCGATGTGTTCGTGACAAGGAGAGATGTGGAGAGCCACCTGCCGGAGGGTCATCGAGGGCGAGATCTGTTTCCAGGGGATGTGGTGTCTTACACCCGACACCAAGGCATGAAGGGATGGTATGCCCTCCACGTCCACAGAGTAGTAGAGGAGGAGGAGCAGCACTACTCGGACTCTGAGTACCAGGAGTTCCCGGACGGGCCTGAAGATCATGAGGAAGAAGGAGCATCAGGAGGACACCGTTACCAGTGAACGGTAAAGTGGAATTGTACATAGTTACCCGTCAGGGTACAGAGAACTGTGTGGGACTGTTTCAAATTGAGTGTGGTCCCCGTTGGGACTGATATAGGACTGTGTGAAAGTTATCCCCTACATCCCCTACCAGGCTGAGGACTGTGAGCAGCCATTTCCCTTCCCAAAACTGGCCGAGGACTGAGAGCGGCCACCCCTTTGTATATAGTTGCGCTTCTTAAAGCGCCCCCTACTGGTTTTATAAAAAAGACTGCAATGTCTACCTCAAGGCATATTTGCTGGACTGTTGCACTTAGAAGAAGAAAAAACACCTGGTCGCAAGTTGCACCGCGGCCATGATCCAAGGATACAAGAATGTGTCTTATTTAAAAAATGTTTTATATGAAGAGTTTAATATGCTGCTAGAAAATGTTTTACATAATTTTGAGACCGTTTTATATGATAAGTGACAAAAGAGTTCCAGAAGTATTAGTATGTGTTTTATAATAGCGTGACAAGAAAAGAAAAGTGTGTCCCATAAAGGGAGTTGAACAATGTCGTCCGTTTCTAAATGTAAAAAGTTTTAAAAAGTTTTGCAAGTCCTGTAATTGACTGTTTTTGCTCTTTTCCAGCCCGAGGACGTGCTGTGCTTTACCAGGGGGGAATGTAGCGCCCCGAGGGTTCGGCCGCTACAGGGGTATTGCACCTCAGTCCAGATGTGTGATATTCCACTCCCGGATAAGGATGGAGTATGGACCAGGGCTCAGTTAGCTGCATACAGCACACACACCCCATTTCCGAGGGACAGCTCAACGGTGCTCCCACTAGACAGAAGTGCAGGCACGACCGACTATGTCCCTGCCTGGAGTGGGGAGGGGGGGGTGGAACACCCAGTGCTGTAGGGGCAGATAGGGGTTGGTTCCTGAGCGTAGATAGGAGCTCATTGGTTGCTGGTCACCTGGGCTCATGGTCAGAGGGAGGTATAAAAGGTGGGCACCATCTTAGAATAGTGTTCAGTCTGTGAGGAGAGGAGAGCTGACAGGGAGCAGCAGCTCAGGCTGAGTGCTGCTCCAGAGGCAGGCCTAGAGAAGAGCCGGAACCTGAGAGGAGAAGGAGAAGTGGGCCTGGAGAAGAGGCCAAGGGAAGGAGGAGAAGACAGAACAGGAAAGAAGGAGAAGAGAGAGAGAAACAGAATGGCTCAGGAACAAGAAGGTGGAAGGGACCCTAAGAACCCACGAGAATCCAGGGTGAAGGGTCAGGCAGATTAAGGGTACCGGATCCCAAGTTGGTGGAGGAGAAACTACCCTCAGCCAAAGACCGGTCGTCGTGATCATTTATTGGTGCGACACCTCATCAAACCTGCTAGGAAGGCACCATATAGGACAGCGGAGGACGGGGCCCACGTTTACCCGCACAAGTCCGCGGCAGCTGGACAAAAGTGGGTCACTGGTGAGGCAGGCCAGAGAAAGGATTAAAGGGGGTCCTGTGCCATGCTCCTGAACTGCCTGGGAGTTGACCGAGCCCCTCACCTGGTGGACGCAGCACGGCTCGGGCAGTCATTCCCTGCAGAAGTGACTTGGATATTAACCGTGAGTAAAGACCCTGGACTGCAGTACGTTGTCTGTGTGCTTTTTCGCTCCTCCGGCACTACCGGTACTGGGACTCTCACCACCATCACTCCCACCATCCACTACACTGCCCTGGGGCCGCACTCTTCCCGTGGGGAGTCAAATCATCCCAGCTGCATACATCATCAGCCCCAGCGGTCGGCCCTGCAGCGGCGGTTCCTAACAACCGCAATCCACGGGTGGCGTAGTCGGACATAATCAATAGCACATAACGGACTACCACTGGCCTGACCACCCTGAGCCACGGAACCGGGTTGCCACTACTACTCCCATTGTTCCCTATTGCCTGGATCCGAGTGCCCCACGGCCCAGGGGGCGAGTCATATATATACTGTATATATGTCTGTATGTGCGGGTTCCTCTCTGTATAATCCAAATAAATGCAGAGTCTGCTACATTAATCTATCTATAAATAAACATACACTTTATATTTATTTCTATGTGTGCACTGTTTGTGGCATTTATTAAAAGATGTTGCCCAGGATTTACCCCCTTCATGACATGGCTTTTTTTCTGTTTTGTTCTTTTTGTTTTTTCCTCCCCTTCTTCCACATAGCTGTATGAGGGCTTGTTTTTTGCGGGACGAATTGTACTTAGAAATGACACCATCAATTTTATCATGTGATGCACTGGAAAGCTGGAAAAAGAATCCAAGTGTGTTGAAATTCAAAAAATTGCAATTTCACAATTGTTGCTTGGGTTTTTTATTTACCATGTTCACTATACGGTAAAACTAACCTGGCAATATGATTGTCAAGGTCAGTACGAGTACGCAGATACAAAGATGTATAGTTTTTTTTTATTTAAGGGCTGAAAAATAAATTCGGAAATGAGGTTGTTACTGATACCATTTTGAGGTACATACAATGTTTTTATGGCCTCCTATTGCATTTTATTGCAAAGTTGCGGTGGCCAAAAAAACGTAATTCTGGTGTTGTTTTTTCTGCTACACATTTACTGATTGGATAAATCTATTTTATATTTTGTTAGATCGGACTTTTAAGAACGCAGCCATACTAAATATGTGGATTTTTTTGTTTCATTTTTAATGGTGCAAAAGGGGGGTGATTTGAACTTTTGTATTTTATTTTTGCCATATTTTTAAAAACACTTTTTTTCACTTTTTACAGTATTTGTTAGCCCCCTTAGGGGACTTGAAGCTGCGATCATTCGATCACATATACTATATATAGCAGTGCAAAATCACGGTCTCCTATGGAATGCCAGCTAAACACTGGCTTTCACAGGAGAGTCATCATGACAATCAAGGAGGTCTTCAGCAGACCCCCAGCTGTCATGACAACCCATCAGCGCCCCGCGATCATGTAATGCCGAGGAACACATGGAAAGACGTGCCCTCCTGCCGGTGCATGTTAAATTCTGCTGTCAGAGATTGACAACGACATTTAACATGTTAACAGCCATGGTCGGAGCTCCAATCCACCCATGGCTAGTAGAGGCAGATGATGGCTGAATAATTCAGGGAAAGATGCAGGCTCGGCTTGCAAGCTTGAATCAAAGTCAAGGACCTGATATATGAAGTAACTGTACGTTATATGTTGGGAAGGGATTAAAAAAGCTAGTAGCAGGAAAAAATATTAAATGATATTTAAAAAAAAAAAAACAATACTCACCTGGCAAATCCCTGCCATTCCAGCATTGCTACTTGTTGTTCTGAGTAGAGTTCAGCGCTGAACTTGTAGACTGATTTCCACAGAGAAATCCCTTTACAAGCCCAGTGCTTAATGCTCATCAGCAATGCAGCAGTCAGTCAGTCTGCGCTCCAGCCGGCACTGTGACATTGGTAATACTGGATATGCTTCTGATGTTCAGTTAGGGATACGTGGTGTTTACTGCACGGGGTAAGCTGCGCCACTCCCTAGGGCTAGGGACATACTGACTAATATATTGACTGCTAAGCACTAATCAGAGGAATAAGCAGCGCAGCCCTCAGTTTCTTGCACCAGGAGGCAATGCTACTTATAATTTGGAGATATCACTTATTCCTGTCAGAAGCACTCAGCATATAATTTTAGTGCTCTCACAGTGCCAACCAGGGTGAAGACTGACTGCTGCATTGATGATAAGCACTCAGCACTAGACTGGTAGAGAGATTCCCTCAGGGAAACCCTCCATAAGTCCATCACTGAGAAGTCTTCATAAGCCCAGTAGTCAGTAAGTTTGCACCCTGACCAGCACTGTGTACCTATACTGCATAAGCTGAGCAATGCTCAGCCCTTGGTATAGTGATCAGCACTGGGCTGGTAGACTGATTCCCTCTATCAGTCCAGCACTGAGTGCTCATCAGTATTGCAGCAGTCAATGCATAAGGATGGCATCACACAAGCATTTAGCATCGGATGCGAGAGCATCGGATGCGATAAGATAATGACACTTGGCTCCAGCTCTGCAGCAAGTGGGAGCCGAGTATAAGTGCTCTGTGCTCCGATCTACTCAAAAGAAAGAATCGCAGCACTGGTGTGCAGGAGATGGAGAAATTAATTTCTCCATCTTCTCCATGGCCTGTCTCTGCATATATCAGGCTGCACTGGGATGACATCTGAGTGCAGTCCAATGTTTCACACACACCCATAGACTTGTATTGGTGCGTGTGAACCGAGTCTTGCTACCAATCGCAGGATGCTGTGATTGTTCTCTCATGCTGAATCAGCATGAGAACATAATTTCAGTTGAGCACTGCCCCATAAAATAACACTGGACCTATTGCTATGGATGTTTTATCGCTTAGCACTCGGCTGTCTTATACACTCTTGTGACCCCGGCCTTAGTCAGTCTCTAGCCCCAAGGAATGGAACCGCATATGCAGGAGACACTATTTGTTCTTATCAGTAGCGCTCAGCATATACAGTATTAGCATATACAGTATTAGCACAGTGCCAGCCAGGGTGCAGACCAACTAAATCCCTCTACAAGCCCAGCACTGAGCAGTCAGTGCATTCTGACTGGCACTGTGATTGTACCTATACTTTATATGCTGAGCAATGCTGACAATACTGACACTGTCCAATACATTGTAGGGATATTACCTGTCAGGTTTAATAAGTGGGATTTCTTGCCTTATAAATGGGGTTGGGACCATCAGTTGTGTTGTGCAGAAGCCTGGTGGATACACAGCTGATAGCCTACTGAATAGACAGTTAGAATTTGTATTATGGCAAGAAAAAAGCAGCTAAGTAAAGAAAAACGAGTAGCCATCATTACTTTAAGAAATGAAGGTCAGTCAGTGCGAAAAATTGGGAAAACTTTGAAAGTGTCGCCAAGTGCAGTTGCAAAAACCATCAAGCGCTACAAAGAAACTGGCTCACATGAGGAGCGCCCCAGGAAAGGAAGACCAACAATCACCTCTGCTTCTAAGGATAAGTTTATCCGAGTCACCAGCCTCAGAAATCGCAGGTTAACAGCAGCTCAGATTAGAGACCAGGTCAATGCCACACAGAGTTCTAGCAGCAGACACATCTCTTCAACAACTGTTAAGAGGAGACTTTGTGCAGCAGGCCTTCATGGTAAAATAGCTGCCAGGAAACCACTGCGAAGGACAGGCAACAAGCAGAAGAGACTTGTTTGGGCTAAAGAGCACAAGGAATGGACATTAGACCAATGGAAATCTGTGCTTTGGTCTGATGAGTCCAAATTTGAGAACTTTGCTTCCAACCACCATGTCTTTGTGCGACGCAGAAAAGGTGAACAGATGGACTCTACATGCCTGGTTCCCACCGTGATGCATGGAGGAGGAGGTGTGATGGTGTGGGGGTGCTTTGCTGGTTACACTGTTGGGGATTTATTCAAAATTGAAGGCATACTGAACCAGCATGGCTACCACAGCATCTTGCAGTGGCATGCTATTCCATCCAGTTTGCGTTTAGTTGGACCATCATTTCTTTTTCAACAGGACAATGACCCCAAACACACCTCCAGGCTGTGTAAGGGCTATTTGACAAAGGAGGAGAGTGATGGGGTGCTACACCAGATGACCTGGCCTCCACAGTCACCAGACCTGAACCCAATCGAGATGGTTTGGGGTGAGCTGGACCGCAGAGTGAAGGCAAAAGGGCCAACAAGTGCTAAGCATCTCTGGGAACTCCTTCAAGATTGTTGGAAGACCATTTCCGGTGACTACCTCTTGGAGCTCATCAAGAGAATGCCAAGAGTGTGCAAAGCAGTCATCAAAGAAAAAGGTGGCTACTTTGAAGAACCTAGAATCTAAGACATATTTTCAGTTGTTTCACACTTTTTTGTTAAGTATATAATTCCACATGTGTTAATTCATAGTTTTGATGCCTTCAGTGTGAATGTACAATTTTCAAAGTCATGAAAATACAGAAAAATCTTTAAATGAGAAGGTGTGTCCAAACTTTTGGTCTGTACTATATATATATATATATGTCATACTTGCACCGTGTTAGTCAGAAGGTTATATATAACATGCCATTTATATACAGCACACTCTGCTACTATAAATGAGAACTTTTATAAATGACCGCTCATATAAACTGGTTTGCAGGTTATTAGAGTGAGCTGATATGGGTACTTCATGCTGTGCTTTACTCTGAAGACTCATATGCTGCCTAGCAACCAGCCAGTAATCTGGGGGCATGACTCATTAGTAGTGTTGAGCCACCCCCGTAGTGTTCGAGTTCGGTTCGGTTCGTCGAACACCCTTGTGTTCGCCGAACTGTTCGTCGAACACCTTCGAACACCGTTAAAACCAATGGCAGGCAAACAAAAACACATAGAAACACATAGAAAACACTTTCAAAGGTGTCCAAACTGCTCAGAAGACATAACTAACACATGGAAAAGTGACAAGTACATATAGTCATGCGAAAAGAAAAGAGGTGGAGGAGTAAAAGGAGGGGGAGACACAGATATAGGCATGTCATGCCCTTCTAAAATCCATAAAGTGAGAAGCCGACACGGCCAGTCCGTTCCTGCCCGTGCCACCTCCATGTCGCCGGGTTTGTGCCAGAGCCGCGGTGGACCCTGACAGCCAGCCCCCCTCTCCCAATACTGGTGCCTGTCCGCTGGTGGGTCGAGCGAGCCCCCCCTGTGGTGGAGGCAGGTCTAAGCTTTTTAATTTAAATTGTCTCTCTAATTTGAATGAATACACTTTAAATCCTTTTACAAGGATCTATTGGAGGGCAAGTCTCATGCCAGTAGCCGCGTAATTCCAGCTCCAGTAGCGTCCACTAAAGCTGCTGCAGTTAAAAAGCTTTTATAAGGATCAAGCTCGGCGGTCCACCGCAAGGCGTCCTACCGCCAGTCCCAGCCCCTATGCCTTGGGGTGCCTCCTGATGCTCTTCACTGAGTATCCCGGGGTCCCGAAGCATTTCCTTTGAAAAAATTAAGTGTCCAAACTACAGGTGGTGTAGCTTACTTAACAGCTGGGATAATCCGCTGACTAGCAGACACTGCTACTAGGCACAAAGTATTTCCTGGGCTAGATGCAGTTAAAAATTTGTAATTAGATACTCTCGTTGGATGCTGAGAAAGCATTCCATAGAGTCTCCTGGCACGCCATATATTATTCTCTTAAAAAGCTTGGGGTAGGGGTCTAGGGGACCCTTTTATAGCCCAAATCACGGCCCTGTATCGCAATACATCACCTAGGCTGAAGATAAATGGAACTGTAGCACCCCGAGGGCTCGGTTGCTACAGAGGTATTGCACCTCACCCAGAGGTGTGATATCTCACTCTCAGGTAAGGATGGAGTGTGGATCAGGACCCCGACACCTGCATGTATTACACCACATTGCCGTGGGGCAGGGCGACCAATATGCCCCTGAGATGGGCACGACAGTCCCTGTCCCTGGCTAGAGTGGGGGGAGGGAACACCGAGGAAGGGGAACACTGTAGTGCAGGAGCAGGGAGGAAGCAGTTCCTGAGTGCATTGTATAGAGTATAAGAGTATAAAGGGTGGGCACCATCTTAGTTCAGTGCAGAGAAGTCTGAGCAGAAGTGACAGGGAGCAGGGGCTCTGCATGAGCTCTGCTCCGGAGGCGGGCCTAGTAACAGAGGCCCAGGCCTGGAAGAGGGAGAAGGAAGGAAGAGGAGCGGAGAAGGCTCCAGGAACGAGGAACGAAGGGATCCCAGTGGTGCGGACGGGCGAGTCGCCACCGCACGCCCGAATCCACCTGCGTGCAGGGGTCAGGCCAAATGGGGAGACTGGTCTCCGAAACTAGTGGAGGCACGAAACGACCCTCAGCTAGAAACCGGAGGCTGTGACATTTTATGTGGCGCAGCCCCTTGCTACACCCGCTAGGAAGGCACCACATAGGGTCAGGGAAACTGGCGCCAAGTTTACCAAGAGGAGGCCCGAGGAAGCCGGACAGAAGCATTGGTAAGAAAGGCCAGACAAAGGACACACAAAGGGGGTCCTGTGAAGCGTTCCAAAGTTATCTGGGAGTTGTCTGAGCCCCTCACCTGGTGAGCACAGTACGACGTGGGCAGCCGTGGGCAGCCGTTACCTGCAAAAGTGGTCTGGATAATAAGAACTGTGAGTAAAGGCCCTGGACTGCATCACTGACTCCGTGTCGTTACTGATGCTGCCCTGCACCATCACCCCCATCCTCCACATACACTGCCCTGAGGCTATACTCCTCCCGTGGGGAGTTATACTACGCACCAAAAAGGGTCCGGCTCCGGGTGTCCCAAGGCCCAGGGGGCGCATCAGAACATTTTCATCACCTTTCATAATCACCAATGGAACAGGCAATGTGAACTGAGGTCTAAGATGGTAGACATGCAAGAAATAGGAGCATGTTCACACTAGCAAAAAAGAAACAAAACCTACAAAAGACAAAAGACAAAAATATATCTCATACCCTACCATCATTATATATAAATGTAAAGCAAAGTTGCATAATAAATATAGGGTACTTAGTGAACTATTTTTGATCAAAAAAAGTATACAAGCCGTCCCACCAGCGGCAAGGTGACCCTAAATTGGGACGGTACCTATACTGCCTATATTAAAAACCTTACTGTATATCAAAGTTGAAGTAATGCATATAAAAGGGTAGACAAATAGGACCGGGTCCCAACTCCAGACCACCCAGGCCCGTGGTAAGCTACATATATACCAGTCAGCTCAACAAAGGGGATGCCACACCCTTAAATTGCACAGAATGCAAACAAGACAAAAAAACAGGCAATGTGAACTGAGGTCTAAGATGGTAGACATGCAAGAAATAGGAGCATGTTCACACTAGCAAAAAAGAAACAAAACCTACAAAAGACAAAAGACAAAAATATATCTCATACCCTACCATCATTATATATAAATGTAAAGCAAAGTTGCATAATAAATATAGGGTACTTAGTGAACTATTTTTGATCAAAAAAAGTATACAAGCCGTCCCACCAGCGACAAGGTGACCCTAAATTGGGACGGTACCTATACTGCCTATATTAAAAACCTTACTGTATATCAAAGTTGAAGTAATGCATATAAAAGGGTAGACAAATAGGACCGGGTCCCAACTCCAGACCACCCAGGCCCATGGTAAGCTACATATATACCAGTCAGCTCAACAAAGGAGATGCCACACCCTTAAATTGCACAGAATGCAAACAAGACAAAAAAACAGGCAATGTGAACTGAGGTCTAAGATGGTAGACATGCAAGAAATAGGAGCATGTTCACACTAGCAAAAAAGAAACAAAACCTACAAAAGACAAAAGACAAAAATATATCTCATACCCTACCATCATTATATATAAATGTAAAGCAAAGTTGCATAATAAATATAGGGTACTTAGTGAACTATTTTTGATCAAAAAAAGTATACAAGCCGTCCCACCAGCGGCAAGGTGACCCTAAATTGGGACGGTACCTATACTGCCTATATTAAAAACCTTACTGTATATCAAAGTTGAAGTAATGCATATAAAAGGGTAGACAAATAGGACCGGGTCCCAACTCCAGACCACCCAGGCCCGTGGTAAGCTACATATATACCAGTCAGCTCAACAAAGGGGATGCCACACCCTTAAATTGCACAGAATGCAAACAAGACAAAAAAACAGGCAATGTGAACTGAGGTCTAAGATGGTAGACATGCAAGAAATAGGAGCATGTTCACACTAGCAAAAAAGAAACAAAACCTACAAAAGACAAAAGACAAAAATATATCTCATACCCTACCATCATTATATATAAATGTAAAGCAAAGTTGCATAATAAATATAGGGTACTTAGTGAACTATTTTTGATCAAAAAAAGTATACAAGCCGTCCCACCAGCGGCAAGGTGACCCTAAATTGGGACGGTACCTATACTGCCTATATTAAAAACCTTACTGTATATCAAAGTTGAAGTAATGCATATAAAAGGGTAGACAAATAGGACCGGGTCCCAACACCAGACCACCCAGGCCCGTGGTAAGCTACATATATACCAGTCAGCTCAACAAAGGGGATGCCACACCCTTAAATTGCACAGAATGCAAACAAGACAGAAAAACAGGCAATGTGAACTGAGGTCTAAGATGGTAGACATGCAAGAAATAGGAGCATGTTCACACTAGCAAAAAAGAAACAAAACCTACAAAAGACAAAAATATATCTCATACCCTACCATCATTATATATAAATGTAAAGCAAAGTTGCATAATAAATATAGGGTACTTAGTGAACTATTTTTGATCAAAAAAAGTATACAAGCCGTCCCACCAGCGGCAAGGTGACCCTAAATTGGGACGGTACCTATACTGCCTATATTAAAAACCTTACTGTATATCAAAGTTGAAGTAATGCATATAAAAGGGTAGACAAATAGGACCGGGTCCCAACTCCAGACCACCCAGGCCCGTGGTAAGCTACATATATACCAGTCAGCTCAACAAAGGGGATGCCACACCCTTAAATTGCACAGAATGCAAACAAGACAAAAAAAACAGGCAATGTGAACTGAGGTCTAAGATGGTAGACATGCAAGAAATAGGAGCATGTTCACACTAGCAAAAAAGAAACAAAACCTACAAAAGACAAAAGACAAAAATATATCTCATACCCTACCATCATTATATATAAATGTAAAGCAAAGTTGCATAATAAATATAGGGTACTTAGTGAACTATTTTTGATCAAAAAAAGTATACAAGCCGTCCCACCAGCGGCAAGGTGACCCTAAATTGGGACGGTACCTATACTGCCTATATTAAAAACCTTACTGTATATCAAAGTTGAAGTAATGCATATAAAAGGGTAGACAAATAGGACCGGGTCCCAACTCCAGACCACCCAGGCCCGTGGTAAGCTACATATATACCAGTCAGCTCAACAAAGGGGATGCCACACCCTTAAATTGCACAGAATGCAAACAAGACAAAAAAACAGGCAATGTGAACTGAGGTCTAAGATGGTAGACATGCAAGAAATAGGAGCATGTTCACACTAGCAAAAAAGAAACAAAACCTACAAAAGACAAAAGACAAAAATATATCTCATACCCTACCATCATTATATATAAATGTAAAGCAAAGTTGCATAATAAATATAGGGTACTTAGTGAACTATTTTTGATCAAAAAAAGTATACAAGCCGTCCCACCAGCGGCAAGGTGACCCTAAATTGGGACGGTACCTATACTGCCTATATTAAAAACCTTACTGTATATCAAAGTTGAAGTAATGCATATAAAAGGGTAGACAAATAGGACCGGGTCCCAACTCCAGACCACCCAGGCCCGAGGTAAGCTACATATATACCAGTCAGCTCAACAAAGGGGATGCCACACCCTTAAATTGCACAGAATGCAAACAAGACAAAAAAACAGGCAATGTGAACTGAGGTCTAAGATGGTAGACATGCAAGAAATAGGAGCATGTTCACACTAGCAAAAAAGAAACAAAACCTACAAAAGACAAAAGACAAAAGTATATCTCATACCCTACCATCATTATATATAAATGTAAAGCAAAGTTGCATAATAAATATAGGGTACTTAGTGAACTATTTTTGATCAAAAAAAGTATACAAGCCGTCCCACCAGCGGCAAGGTGACCCTAAATTGGGACGGTACCTATACTGCCTATATTAAAAACCTTACTGTATATCAAAGTTGAAGTAATGCATATAAAAGGGTAGACAAATAGGACCGGGTCCCAACTCCAGACCACCCAGGCCCGTGGTAAGCTACATATATACCAGTCAGCTCAACAAAGGGAATGCCACACCCTTAAATTGCACAGAATGCAAACAAGACAAAAAAACAGGCAATGTGAACTGAGGTCTAAGATGGTAGACATGCAAGAAATAGGAGCATGTTCACACTAGCAAAAAAGAAACAAAACCTACAAAAGACAAAAGACAAAAATATATCTCATACCCTACCATCATTATATATAAATGTAAAGCAAAGTTGCATAATAAATATAGGGTACTTAGTGAACTCTTTTTGATCAAAAAAAGTATACAAGCCGTCCCACCAGCGGCAAGGTGACCCTAAATTGGGACGGTACCTATACTGCCTATATTAAAAACCTTACTGTATATCAAAGTTGAAGTAATGCATATAAAAGGGTAGACAAATAGGACCGGGTCCCAACTCCAGACCACCCAGGCCCGTGGTAAGCTACATATATACCAGTCAGCTCAACAAAGGAGATGCCACACCCTTAAATTGCACAGAATGCAAACCAGACAAAAAAACAGGCAATGTGAACTGAGGTCTAAGATGGTAGACATGCAAGAAATTGGAGCATGTTCACACTAGCAAAAAAGAAACAAAACCTACAAAAGACAAAAGACAAAAATATATCTCATACCCTACCATCATTATATATAAATGTAAAGCAAAGTTGCATAATAAATATAGGGTACTTAGTGAACTATTTTTGATCAAAAAAAGTATACAAGCCGTCCCACCAGCGGCAAGGTGACCCTAAATTGGGACGGTACCTATACTGCCTATATTAAAAACCTTACTGTATATCAAAGTTGAAGTAATGCATATAAAAGGGTAGACAAATAGGACCGGGTCCCAACTCCAGACCACCCAGGCCCGTGGTAAGCTACATATATACCAGTCAGCTCAACAAAGGGGATGCCACACCCTTAAATTGCACAGAATGCAAACAAGACAAAAAAACAGGCAATGTGAACTGAGGTCTAAGATGGTAGACATGCAAGAAATAGGAGCATGTTCACACTAGCAAAAAAGAAACAAAACCTACAAAAGACAAAAGACAAAAATATATCTCATACCCTACCTTCATTATATATAAATGTAAAGCAAAGTTGCATAATAAATATAGGGTACTTAGTGAACTATTTTTGATCAAAAAAAGTATACAAGCCGTCCCACCAGCGGCAAGGTGACCCTAAATTGGGACGGTACCTATACTGCCTATATTAAAAACCTTACTGTATATCAAAGTTGAAGTAATGCATATAAAAGGGTAGACAAATAGGACCGGGTCCCAACACCAGACCACCCAGGCCCATGGTAAGCTACATATATACCAGTCAGCTCAACAAAGGGGATGCCACACCCTTAAATTGCACAGAATGCAAACAAGACAGAAAAACAGGCAATGTGAACTGAGGTCTAAGATGGTAGACATGCAAGAAATAGGAGCATGTTCACACTAGCAAAAAAGAAACAAAACCTACAAAAGACAAAAATATATCTCATACCCTACCATCATTATATATAAATGTAAAGCAAAGTTGCATAATAAATATAGGGTACTTAGTGAACTATTTTTGATCAAAAAAAGTATACAAGCCGTCCCACCAGCGGCAAGGTGACCCTAAATTGGGACGGTACCTATACTGCCTATATTAAAAACCTTACTGTATATCAAAGTTGAAGTAATGCATATAAAAGGGTAGACAAATAGGACCGGGTCCCAACTCCAGACCACCCAGGCCCGTGGTAAGCTACATATATACCAGTCAGCTCAACAAAGGGGATGCCACACCCTTAAATTGCACAGAATGCAAACAAGACAAAAAAAACAGGCAATGTGAACTGAGGTCTAAGATGGTAGACATGCAAGAAATAGGAGCATGTTCACACTAGCAAAAAAGAAACAAAACCTACAAAAGACAAAAGACAAAAATATATCTCATACCCTACCATCATTATATATAAATGTAAAGCAAAGTTGCATAATAAATATAGGGTACTTAGTGAACTATTTTTGATCAAAAAAAGTATACAAGCCGTCCCACCAGCGGCAAGGTGACCCTAAATTGGGACGGTACCTATACTGCCTATATTAAAAACCTTACTGTATATCAAAGTTGAAGTAATGCATATAAAAGGGTAGACAAATAGGACCGGGTCCCAACTCCAGACCACCCAGGCCCGTGGTAAGCTACATATATACCAGTCAGCTCAACAAAGGGGATGCCACACCCTTAAATTGCACAGAATGCAAACAAGACAAAAAAACAGGCAATGTGAACTGAGGTCTAAGATGGTAGACATGCAAGAAATAGGAGCATGTTCACACTAGCAAAAAAGAAACAAAACCTACAAAAGACAAAAGACAAAAATATATCTCATACCCTACCATCATTATATATAAATGTAAAGCAAAGTTGCATAATAAATATAGGGTACTTAGTGAACTATTTTTGATCAAAAAAAGTATACAAGCCGTCCCACCAGCGGCAAGGTGACCCTAAATTGGGACGGTACCTATACTGCCTATATTAAAAACCTTACTGTATATCAAAGTTGAAGTAATGCATATAAAAGGGTAGACAAATAGGACCGGGTCCCAACTCCAGACCACCCAGGCCCGTGGTAAGCTACATATATACCAGTCAGCTCAACAAAGGGAATGCCACACCCTTAAATTGCACAGAATGCAAACAAGACAAAAAAACAGGCAATGTGAACTGAGGTCTAAGATGGTAGACATGCAAGAAATAGGAGCATGTTCACACTAGCAAAAAAGAAACAAAACCTACAAAAGACAAAAGACAAAAATATATCTCATACCCTACCATCATTATATATAAATGTAAAGCAAAGTTGCATAATAAATATAGGGTACTTAGTGAACTCTTTTTGATCAAAAAAAGTATACAAGCCGTCCCACCAGCGGCAAGGTGACCCTAAATTGGGACGGTACCTATACTGCCTATATTAAAAACCTTACTGTATATCAAAGTTGAAGTAATGCATATAAAAGGGTAGACAAATAGGACCGGGTCCCAACTCCAGACCACCCAGGCCCGTGGTAAGCTACATATATACCAGTCAGCTCAACAAAGGAGATGCCACACCCTTAAATTGCACAGAATGCAAACCAGACAAAAAAACAGGCAATGTGAACTGAGGTCTAAGATGGTAGACATGCAAGAAATTGGAGCATGTTCACACTAGCAAAAAAGAAACAAAACCTACAAAAGACAAAAGACAAAAATATATCTCATACCCTACCATCATTATATATAAATGTAAAGCAAAGTTGCATAATAAATATAGGGTACTTAGTGAACTATTTTTGATCAAAAAAAGTATACAAGCCGTCCCACCAGCGGCAAGGTGACCCTAAATTGGGACGGTACCTATACTGCCTATATTAAAAACCTTACTGTATATCAAAGTTGAAGTAATGCATATAAAAGGGTAGACAAATAGGACCGGGTCCCAACTCCAGACCACCCAGGCCCGTGGTAAGCTACATATATACCAGTCAGCTCAACAAAGGGGATGCCACACCCTTAAATTGCACAGAATGCAAACAAGACAAAAAAACAGGCAATGTGAACTGAGGTCTAAGATGGTAGACATGCAAGAAATAGGAGCATGTTCACACTAGCAAAAAAGAAACAAAACCTACAAAAGACAAAAGACAAAAATATATCTCATACCCTACCTTCATTATATATAAATGTAAAGCAAAGTTGCATAATAAATATAGGGTACTTAGTGAACTATTTTTGATCAAAAAAAGTATACAAGCCGTCCCACCAGCGGCAAGGTGACCCTAAATTGGGACGGTACCTATACTGCCTATATTAAAAACCTTACTGTATATCAAAGTTGAAGTAATGCATATAAAAGGGTAGACAAATAGGACCGGGTCCCAACACCAGACCACCCAGGCCCATGGTAAGCTACATATATACCAGTCAGCTCAACAAAGGGGATGCCACACCCTTAAATTGCACAGAATGCAAACAAGACAGAAAAACAGGCAATGTGAACTGAGGTCTAAGATGGTAGACATGCAAGAAATAGGAGCATGTTCACACTAGCAAAAAAGAAACAAAACCTACAAAAGACAAAAATATATCTCATACCCTACCATCATTATATATAAATGTAAAGCAAAGTTGCATAATAAATATAGGGTACTTAGTGAACTATTTTTGATCAAAAAAAGTATACAAGCCGTCCCACCAGCGGCAAGGTGACCCTAAATTGGGACGGTACCTATACTGCCTATATTAAAAACCTTACTGTATATCAAAGTTGAAGTAATGCATATAAAAGGGTAGACAAATAGGACCGGGTCCCAACTCCAGACCACCCAGGCCCGTGGTAAGCTACATATATACCAGTCAGCTCAACAAAGGGGATGCCACACCCTTAAATTGCACAGAATGCAAACAAGACAAAAAAAACAGGCAATGTGAACTGAGGTCTAAGATGGTAGACATGCAAGAAATAGGAGCATGTTCACACTAGCAAAAAAGAAACAAAACCTACAAAAGACAAAAGACAAAAATATATCTCATACCCTACCATCATTATATATAAATGTAAAGCAAAGTTGCATAATAAATATAGGGTACTTAGTGAACTATTTTTGATCAAAAAAAGTATACAAGCCGTCCCACCAGCGGCAAGGTGACCCTAAATTGGGACGGTACCTATACTGCCTATATTAAAAACCTTACTGTATATCAAAGTTGAAGTAATGCATATAAAAGGGTAGACAAATAGGACCGGGTCCCAACTCCAGACCACCCAGGCCCGTGGTAAGCTACATATATACCAGTCAGCTCAACAAAGGGGATGCCACACCCTTAAATTGCACAGAATGCAAACAAGACAAAAAAACAGGCAATGTGAACTGAGGTCTAAGATGGTAGACATGCAAGAAATAGGAGCATGTTCACACTAGCAAAAAAGAAACAAAACCTACAAAAGACAAAAGACAAAAATATATCTCATACCCTACCATCATTATATATAAATGTAAAGCAAAGTTGCATAATAAATATAGGGTACTTAGTGAACTATTTTTGATCAAAAAAAGTATACAAGCCGTCCCACCAGCGGCAAGGTGACCCTAAATTGGGACGGTACCTATACTGCCTATATTAAAAACCTTACTGTATATCAAAGTTGAAGTAATGCATATAAAAGGGTAGACAAATAGGACCGGGTCCCAACTCCAGACCACCCAGGCCCGTGGTAAGCTACATATATACCAGTCAGCTCAACAAAGGGGATGCCACACCCTTAAATTGCACAGAATGCAAACAAGACAAAAAAACAGGCAATGTGAACTGAGGTCTAAGATGGTAGACATGCAAGAAATAGGAGCATGTTCACACTAGCAAAAAAGAAACAAAACCTACAAAAGACAAAAGACAAAAATATATCTCATACCCTACCATCATTATATATAAATGTAAAGCAAAGTTGCATAATAAATATAGGGTACTTAGTGAACTATTTTTGATCAAAAAAAGTATACAAGCCGTCCCACCAGCGGCAAGGTGACCCTAAATTGGGACGGTACCTATACTGCCTATATTAAAAACCTTACTGTATATCAAAGTTGAAGTAATGCATATAAAAGGGTAGACAAATAGGACCGGGTCCCAACTCCAGACCACCCAGGCCCGTGGTAAGCTACATATATACCAGTCAGCTCAACAAAGGGAATGCCACACCCTTAAATTGCACAGAATGCAAACAAGACAAAAAAACAGGCAATGTGAACTGAGGTCTAAGATGGTAGACATGCAAGAAATAGGAGCATGTTCACACTAGCAAAAAAGAAACAAAACCTACAAAAGACAAAAGACAAAAATATATCTCATACCCTACCATCATTATATATAAATGTAAAGCAAAGTTGCATAATAAATATAGGGTACTTAGTGAACTATTTTTGATCAAAAAAAGTATACAAGCCGTCCCACCAGCGGCAAGGTGACCCTAAATTGGGACGGTACCTATACTGCCTATATTAAAAACCTTACTGTATATCAAAGTTGAAGTAATGCATATAAAAGGGTAGACAAATAGGACCGGGTCCCAACTCCAGACCACCCAGTCACCAATGGGACAAGGCAGGGATGTCCTCTGTCCCCTCTCTTATACATCCTAGTGACGGAGCACCTGCTCTCATCAATTCGCCATAACCGCAATATTAGGTGGATTGAGGTGGGAGGCACCGAGTACAAGTGCTCTCTATTTGCTGATGATGTCCTAGTATATATCACTCAATCACATATATCCATCCCTGCTGTTATGGCTGAAATAGATCACTTTGTTACATGGTCAAATTTTAAAATCAATGCAGCGAAGTCTGAGTCCCTCGATGTCTCCCTCCCCAAATCCATATAGGATTCCATCCAGTCCAACTTTCCCTTTGCCTGGCCCTCACAGGGTATCAAATACTTAGGAATTCCTATTCATAGAGACCTCTCCCGTCTATGTTATCTTAATTTTGGGCCCTTTATTGAACAACTCCATACAGACCACGGTTGGCAAGATAGAACTGTAAGATTCACTACGTGAACCACTGGTGTTTTGTGGAAAAGCACATGTACACTGTGTTCCAAATTATTATGCAAAAAGTTTTTAGGAGTGATAAGGGAAGAATTTGTTTGTTTGTCAGTTAAACTCATTGATGGTGATCTGTGTCAGGGCTCTTTAAGGAGTGTCTATGATGGCGGAAGGCAGTTCACATTTAAGCAACAGCTCTGGGAGGGTATTCTGTCCTCATGCAAAACAATTGAAGCAGAAACCATCCAAAACCTGACAAATTCAATGGAGGAGAGAGTTCAGAAGCTCCTTTCGAACAAGGGGTCCTATGTGCAAATGTAACATCACCTAGAATAAAGTTTTGAGTTGAAAACTGTTTGATTTCAGTTTCTAATAACCTGCTAATGCTTATAATTTCAAAAATGACCATTTTTTTGTTCTTTATTAAAATGAAAAGGTTGATCGAAGAGTGTGGGGGATCTAAGAGTGTGGCAACCCAGTAGTCAGGATTACTTCGAATTCTGACAATCTGAGGGTCATGTTGCAGGTAGTGCAGCAAGAAGGCACTCATGTGTCTTGCACATCTAGGAGCCCCAAAATTATTTTCCGGGCTAGATGCAGCTAAAAATTATTATTAATTTTAAATCTGGTGGAGCTTAGTATAGATGGCCTAATAGAATCAGTACTGCACACGGCTACAAAGCCCAAATTATTTTCCAGCCAAGATACAGATAAACATGATTAGTAATTTTAAATCTGGTGGAGCTTAGTATAGATGGCCTAATAGAATCAGTACTGCACACTGCTACAAAGCCCAAATAATTTTCCAGCCAAGATACAGATAAACATGAGTAGTAATTTGAAAGCTTAAGACGGTTGTTGAGGTGATTTTAACCAATCATCAAGTTTTTACTCTCCCCAGGATGACACAGGGGTAGAAAAGTCATTTTGGATCCATGATTTGTTCATCTTTATGAACGTGAGTCTGTCTACATTATCAGTGGAGAGCCGCGTGCGCTTATCTGTCAGCACACCACCAGCAGCGCTGAACACACGTTCAGACAGAACGCTGGCTGCGGGGCAGGACAAGATCTCCAAGGCGTAAGTGGCGAGCTCCGGCCATTTATCCAGATTGGAAGCCCAAAAAGAGCAAGGGTCCAGTGACACAGTCATGGCTTCAATGTTTACTTGGAGATACTCCTGTACCATCGTCTCTAGGCGTTGACTATGTGTCAGACTTCTTATGTCCTGTGGCCTTGCAAAGGATGGGCTAAAAAAGTGGTGAAATGATTCCGCAAAATTGATGTTACCAGAAGATACTGTGTTTCTGTTACGGTTTGAGTGCTGAACACTCGACGGTCCCACGGGTGGCAAGTTGGAACTGTGAGATTCACTACGTGCACCACTGGTGTTTTGTGGAAAAGCACATGTAAGATTCTGCTACAGTCTCTGTTGATACTCCTGCATGCGTGCATCCCTTTCTATGGCAGGAATAATTTCTGCAAATTTACTTTTGTACCGGGGATCTAACAGTGTGGCAACCCAGTAGTCAGGATTATTTCTAATTCTCACAATTCGAGGGTCATGTTGCAGGTAGTGCAGCAAGAAGGCACTCATGTGTGTTGCGCATCCAGGAGCACCAAGTCCCTGTTGTGTTGGTGGCAAGGTAACAATCATGCTTCCTTCCTCTGTCCTCTCCCTCCAACCTCGCTCAACAGAAATGTGATCAAGGTCTCCCTCATCTGATGAGTCTTGTATCAATTCGTCCTCCACTTCTTCCTGGGCTCCTGCACCTTCCTCACTAGTTTGGCTGCTACCATGCGCCCTGGTAAAACCATCTCCCCCACCCTCACATGCCTGCCGCCTTGGTGCTGCTGACTGTCTGGACCTTGCAGATGTTAGCCCTTCCGCATACAACTCCTCCTCCTCTATTTCCTCCACCTCCTCTTGTGCCACCACCTGACTCTGAATTCTGTTTAACATGTGCTCCAGCATGTAAATCACCGGAATAGTCATGCTGATAATGGCATCGTCAGCACTAAACATCTTCGTCGCCATTTCAAAACTGTGCAGAAGGGTGCATAGGTCCCTGATCTGAGACCACTCCTCCAGCGTGATTTGACCCACCTCTGGATCTCGTTGGCCCAGGCTATACGTCAGAACGTATTGCACCAGGGCTTGTCGGTGCTGCTACAGTCGAGTTGAATTCCACCGGGTAGGCACATCGCATTTTAGCCGGTGAAGTGGCAGGCCCAACGACTTCTGTAGAGCTGTAAGTCGCTGAGCTGCGGGATGTGAACGGCGGAAGTGAGCACACAGCGACTGTGCCCTCTGCAGAAGGCCATCTAGTCCGGGATAGTGGGCTAAAAATTGCTGGACAACCAGGTTCAACACGTGAGCCATACAAGGCACGTGTGTGACATTGCCCCGGCGAAGGGCCGCACCCAGGATTGC
The DNA here is from genome assembly GCF_046119375.1 of Phyllobates terribilis. Classification (NCBI taxonomy): domain Eukaryota; kingdom Metazoa; phylum Chordata; class Amphibia; order Anura; family Dendrobatidae; genus Phyllobates; species Phyllobates terribilis. Next base: position 592,999,007 of record NW_027362765.1, on the reverse strand, counting down.
AGCATTGTCGCACACGGCCTTCCCTGGTTTCAGGTCCAGTGGAGACAACCATTCATGAAATTGGTTCTCCAGAGCTGACCACAACTCCTCAGCTGTGTGACTCACATTTCCCAGACATTTCAAAGTAAAAACCGCCTGATGACGTTGAGCCCTACTGCCAGCATAGTAAGGAGGTGTGCAGGATCCCTTCTGTGCAGTTAGAAAGCTTGTGGCATGACCAGACAGGCTTTGGGTGCAGAGTTTCTCAAAGAAGCGGTGATGTTGTGTGCGACATGCTGGTGGAGCGCAGGCACACCTTTCTTTGAGAAGTAGTGCCGACTGGGCATCTGGTACTGGGGCATTGCGTCGGACATAAGGTCTCGAAAATCCTCTGTGTCCACCAGGCGGAAAGGCAGCATTTCTGTAGCCAAGAGCTTGCAGATGGTGAAATTCAACCTCTTAGCTTTCTCATGGCTAGGAGGAAATGGTCTTTTACTTGTCCACATCCGAGGGACCGAGGGCTGGCTGTTGTGCTTAGACGGAGTTGATAAGGGTGTCCCCGGTAAACTGCCCGTCTGTGAGGAAGATGCAGGCGGGCATGTTAGGTTGCCTTGATCTAAAGGTGGTGCTATCGATGTCGGATAGCGCTCAACACCAGCTGGTGTTACCACCTCCAAAGAAAATGATGACCTGCCAATCACGCTGGCTGTTGCGGGTAAAGAGGTGGCAGGTCTGCATCCCAAAACAGGTGTGACTGCTGTCCCCCCAGTCACAGAGGATGAAGAGGTCGCGGATGCACAAGATGTGGCAGACGGTGGTTGGCCCGGCCGTCTAGGCCGCATTGTAGCACAGTGAGCTTCCCACTGCAACTTATGCTTCATGTCCATGTGCCGGTTCATGCATGAAGTACTCAAACTATGTATTTTTTTGCCTCTACTTAGCTTTTGCTGACAAATGTTACAGATAACACGAGTTGGGTCATCTTTATCGATCTGAAAAAATGCCCAGGCTATGCAAGGCTTAGCACCCATGCGACCTGAAGAGCCACCACGACTTGTGGTCAGAGGCAGAGTTATGTTTGAGGATGCAGTTGTTGACGTGCTTACGTGCTTCCAGTACTACGTCTCTGTCCAGGATGGCGCAACCTGACCTCGTCGTCACTAGCATCCTCCTCCACGTCCTCTGCTGACCTCATCTCTTGGCTGACTGTGGGTTGACAGTAAGTGGGATCTCCAACCTCATCATCATCACCCTGTGTGTTATCACACCCGTCGTCCTCAGAGCCAACCTGTTCCTGCCCTGACAAAAAACTAAAGTTGTCGCTCCAATCAGGTATTTGAGTCTCAGCATCGTCTTCCTCATTGTCTCCACCAACAGGAGTTACAGTTTGGGAATGAGGGTCTACATTATGGTCAGAACCTTCTGCGTCTGCTCCTGGATTCGACTCATAAAGATTCTGGGCATCAGTGCAGATCATTTCCTCGTCTGGATTCACAGAAGCTTTGGAGCCGACCTCTGATTCCCAGGCTATAGTATGAGTAAACAGCTCTGCAGACTCAACCATCTGTTCTACCCCATACTCAGACGGGCAGCTGGAGATTTGGGAGCTGTGAGGAAGCAAGTGCGATTGGGGTAACACCTCTGAGGACTGGAGTATTTGTGATGTTGAAGTTGAGGTGGAGGAGAGCCCACTTAAAGGAGCACTTGATATCCATGAAGCACCTGCTGTTTTTGTGCCTCATCTGGAATTTGTAGCGATTGGCGTGGCCGTAAGAAAGGGATCTTATCACATTGTCCGCTAAAAGAAGTAGACATGTTAGTTTGGCTGGAAGATGGTCTTTCTTCTGCAGATGATACTGTTGCTTTAACACCTACCCCATGGACACAACCTTTTTTCCCCTTCCCAACACGCCTATTCCCCTTTCCACCAGCAGCAGGCCTTTTTCCACTCATTTTGGTGGTTAACTAATTCACAACTCTGGAGTTGTTTGCACAAAAAACAATGGATGGGAACCGAGCAGAGCTGAGTGGCCAAACTGTGGTATTAGGCCAAAAGTATTGGCTGGGTTAGATGCAGATAAAAATGATATTGAATTTGCAACCTGATGGAGGTCAGTATAGATGAACTAATAGACCAAGTCCAACACACTGCTAGAAGCCCAAATATTTTTTCAGAGCTAGATGCAGAAAAAAATTATATTCAATTTGCAACCTGATGGAGGTCAGTATAGATGGACTAATAGACCAAGTCCCACACACTGCTTGAAGCCAAAATATTTTTTCAGAGCTAGAAGCAGAAAAAAATTATATTGAATTTGCAACCTGGTGGATGTTAGTATAGATGGACTAATAGACCAAGTCCCACACATTGCTAGAAGCCCAAATATTTTTTCAGAGCTAGATGCAGATAAAAATTATTTTTAATTTGCAACCTGATGGAGGTCAGTATAGATGGACTAATAGACCAAGTCCCACACACTGCTAGAAGCCCAAATATTTTTTCAGAGGTAGATGCAGAAAAAAATTATATTCAATTTGCAACCTGGTGGAGGTCAGTATAGATGGACTAATAGACCAAGTCCCACGCACTGCTAGAAGCCCAAATATTTTTTCAGAGCTTGATGCAGAAAAAAATTATTTTTCATTTGCAACCTGATGGAGGTCAGTATAGATGGACTAATAGACCAAGTCCCACACACTGCTAGAAGCCCAAATATTTTTTCAGAGCTAGATGCAGAAAAAAATTATATTCAATTTGCAACCCGATGGAGGTCAGTATAGATGGACTAATAGACCAAGTCCCACACACTGCTAGAAGCCCAAATATTTTTTCAGAGCTAGATGCAGAAAAAAATTATATTCAATTTGCAACCTGGTGGAGGTTAGTATAGATGGACTAATAGAATGATGCTATGCCCAAAAGGTTTTACTTCACTAGGTGCAGTAGAAAAATTGGTATTCTATGCACAGGTGGTGTAGCTTGCAACACAGATAGGCTACTCCACTGACTAACACACTCTACAATAGGCCAAAAAGGATTTGCTTTGCTAGATTTAGCCAAATGCTGTGAAAAAAACTTGCACAGCACTGGCACAGACCTGCCTGGCAAAAACTGATAGGAACTGATGTAACTTAGTCCTGAAAAGGACTGCAATTACAATTAGTCTTTACTCCCAGCTTATCTATTTAAGAGCACAGACCTGCCTGATAAAAGTCATAGGAAATTCTGTAACCTAGTTCTTAAAAGGACTGCAATCACAACTTTTCCCTACTCCCAAGCTATCTGTAGATTTGTGCGAAAATTGGGTTGAAATTAACAAGGTATAGCACACACAGCAACAGCGGTGCCGTCTAACACGCAGCTGCAGCAGTGAGAAAATGGTGGCGACGGGGAAAATGGCTGGGTCTTATAGGGCAAGGACATGTGACATACACTGCCAATGACACATGCCCTTGCTTGTGTGAAAAAAAGCACTTCGCTCCGTGTGTGCGCTGCTGATAGGCTGACAGATTGCACCTCCCCACTGTAAATGCGGGAAAGAGAAAAAAAAAATGGAGATCTTCATTGTTCCTGCAGAGATCCATCCCATGGCCCTCCCCCCGCCCCGCTGTACACTCAAACTCCGTATTAACATTAATTTTCAGCATTACTGAGAAAAAATCCAGTTATGATTTTGGTGCATGAACAGTTATCGAACATAACCTCGAACAGCCGAATTTTTTTCAAATCGTTCGTGTTCGCCGAACGGCTCGAACACCGCCCAAAACAGCTCGAATTTGAGATTGGCGAACACTTCGAGCCGAACAACGCTCATCTCTACTCATTAGAACACAGCAAGCTGAGCTGCCAATCCCAACATGGCTACTCCCATAAACTGTGATTCTCTCAACATAATTCTTCTACTCACAGATATTATGCTTTCAAAGGTGATTTATTTATTCATACAGTCTCCTTACTATGATATATGCTAATATGTGTGAAGGTGATAGGTGTCGCAGAGTGCATCTTCTTATAGTCACCACTGTACTTACGAGAGCTTCAATCAGCAAGATATCTTGAGTAAACAGTATTTACTTCATACTGGTTAAACATGAGATACAATTCATTGTCACCCAGTCCATGTGCTGCTGACATAACATATTCAGGAAAGAAAGAAAACACGGGAAGTAAAAACAACCAACAATTGAGAGCTTTCCTCCCCCACATTACAGCAAGCATATAACTTTACACACTATCGCCATCTGCTGTCTGGTTAGTATAAAGTCCTCCTTTCACTTATAATAAGTCCTAACCTGTTGTATATGCCAACACCCTTTCTCAACAGTAAGGACTTATTCAATCAAACCCAACTTTTTTATTAGTCTCTGGTGTTTATCAGCATTCAACGCCTTCGTGAAGATGTCTGCTGTCATTTCTTCAGTAGGACAAGACTCTAACTTCAAGACTCCTTGTTCCTGATGATCTCTCAAGAAATTATATTTCACATCAATATGCTTGGTTCTTGGATTGACTCTTTCCATCTGAGCAAGAACAAGACATCCTTGATTGTCCTCTTTCAGTTTTGCTGGTTCCACCTGTGGTTGTCCTAATTCTGTCAACAATTGTCTTAACCACAGTACTTCTTGACTCGCATGTGCTGCGGCAACATATTCTGCTTCTGTTGAAGACAGTGTCACAATTGACTGTTTCTTACTTGTCCAACTTATTGGTCCACCTGAGAGAAAAAATATGTCCACTGGTAGATCTTCTGTCAGTTGGATCTCCAGCCCAATCTGCATCAACATATCCTGTTAAAATGCAATTATCACTTGTGGGTAACTTCAGCTTAACATTGCTAGTTCCTTTCAAATAACGCATTACTCTCTTCACGGCATTTCAATCAGCTTTATTTGGTTTTGAAACCTTTCTACTCAGGATTCCTACTGCTGCTGCGATGTCTGGTCTTGTAACGGTCGCTAGATACAGTAGTTTTCCTATTGCTGTTCTGTATTCTTCATTATTTGGAAGAATATTTTTTCACTGTTCATCTCTTTGAGATAATTAGTTTCCATTGGAGACTTTACTGTTTTTTCATCCTTTAATCCAAAGTTTTCTGTTATGTCTTGAATCATGTGATTTTGATTCAGTAGGAAACTTTCGTCTTCTTCTCTTTCTACGTGTATTCCTAGGTACTGTTTTACATTTCCCAAGTCTTTGATTTTGAAATGTTGCTTCAGGATTTTTAGAATGTTTTCTTTATCCCTTTCTTGTTTAAAACAAATCAAAATGTCATCTACATATATGAGTACATAAATCCATCTATTAATCAGCCTTTTTGTGTACAAGCATGGATCAGCTTTGTTTCTTTGAAATTTTTCATTTGTAAGTACTTCTGTGATTTTGTCATTCCACGCTTTAGCTTCTTGCTTTAAACCATATATGTCTTTCTGTAGTTTGCAAACTTTGTTTGGATTTCTTTCATCTTTGAATCCTGGAGGTTGTTCCATGTAAATATCTTCTGTTAAATCTCCATTCAAAAAAGCTGTCTTTACATCCAGATGTCTCAGTTCCATCTGTTTCATTGCTGCAACTCTAAGTAAAGTTCTTAATGTAGTGTGTTTGACAACTGGAGAAAAAGTCTCATCATAGTCTTCTCCATATTTTTGAGAATACCCTTTAGCTACGAGTCTTGCTTGGTATCTTTTAGCTGTGCCATCTGTTTGGTATTTTACTTTAAAAATACATTTACTGTGCATCCTATGGCTTTTATTCCTTCTGGTTAATCTGTTAGTGTCCATGTATTTGAATCATGCATGGATTTAATTTCTGTTTCTGTTGCTTCTATCCATTTATTAGCTTCTTCTTCGGGAAGTTTAGATATGTCTTCCCAAGAGGTAGGCTCATAGATTTTTCTTATGCTTGTCTTGTATGAGAGACGTTTTGATGGTTTTTCTTTTTTCTCTCTCATTGAACGTCTTGGTTCTGTGTCTGTTTGTAGTTGTGATTCTTCACTTTCAGTATTTTGCTCTTCATTGATTTCTAATTCTTTCTCATCAGATATTTCTTCAGTTATGTCACTATAGTTTTTCTCATTTTTGTTTCAACTGAAATCATAATGTCTTCTTTTAAATCTTCAATGAATGTCACACTGTTACTCACCGTAACTCTGTTTGTTTTGGGATCTAGGATTCTATATCCTTTGCAATTTTCACTATATCCAACGAATATTCCCTCCATGGATCTGTTTTGAAGTTTGGAACGTTTTTCTGTTGGAATGAATATAAAAACTTTACATCCAAAAACTTTTAAATGATTGACACTTGGTTTCATACCTTGCCACAGTTCATATGGAGTTTTCGTCAGTTTTCTGGAAAAAGTCGGTTCTGTAGATATGTAGCTGTCATTGCTGCCTCACCCCAATATTTCTCTGGCAGTTTGGAATCCGTCAGCATACATCTTATCATTTCTGTTAGAGTTCTGTTTTTCCTTTCTGCTACTCCATTTTGTTCAGGTGTGTATGGAACAGTTTTCTGGTGTTCTATTCCATTTTGTCTTAAGTAGTCTTCTATTCTGTGACCTGTAAATTCACCTCCATTAGCACTTCTGATGACAATTGACTTCCTTTGAAATTTGTTACTTGATCTTGTTACATAGTCTACAAGTTTATCAAAAACTACACTTTTGTTCTTAATTAAGTATGTGACTGTGTATCTTGAGTAGTCGTCTATAAAAGTCAACATGTATCTATTGCCTCCTGATGTAGTCACTTTCATGGGTCCACATACGTCAGTATGCACCAAATAGAGTGGTCTTTCGCTTTTCATCTCACTTTCTTTTGGAATAAATATCCTTGTGGCTTAAGATTTTATACAACATTCACATCTTACGGTAATTGAGCAATATGATATCTTTAAATCTTTTGTCAATTCTCTTCTCTGTAGTTCCCTTATACTGTCAGGGTGTCTATGTCCTAGATGTCTACGCCACATGTGAATACAGTTTTTGTGATCATGTGTACATACCTTCATCTGTTCCTTTGGTGTGTCAAAATGATATAATTGTTCATATGCCTTGACTTTGGTTATCACCTTGTTTCCTGCAATAATTGCACACTCATTGTCTTTGAATTTTACTGTAAGTCATTTTGCTATTAAACGTTTCACAGATAATAATCCGCCTTCCAATTTTGGAACATACAACACATCCTGTACAAGTATCTTTGAATCTTGTCCGAACTTGTTTGAACAATTTAGCATACCTTGTCTGATACCTTCTGCGGTTATTTTGCTTCCATCTGCAAGATAAATTGCTTCTTTCTTATCTAAATCAAGATCAGTAAAGAAATTCTTGTCACTTGTCATATGACTCATTGCTCCTGAATTAATAAACCAACCAAGTGATGATTTCTTGTCTGTTACTTTAAATGTGCCATTACAATTATTCTCACATGAATCAGAAATTGCGTTTTTTACTTTCTGTGTATGCTTTTTATGTTGTAATTTTTGTTGTTCTGCTTTCCATATGGTACAGTCTTTCTTTAAATGACCTTTTTTCTTACATCTGAAGCATTTTCTTGTCTCTTTATTATAGGGTTTTTTAAATTCTGTAGCTTTAAGAGCGTTTTCACTGTCCTTTTCAGTAGAAGAATCATTTCTTTCTTCTTTTCTTCTCTGATATTCATCTATTAGTTTTGTTTTCACAAAATCTAATGTAATGTCAGTTTCTGGTCTCATCTCAAGGGCATTTATCAAGGATGTATACGAATCTGGTAAACTGCACAATAATATAGCTGCTACATGACTTTCTTTAATGTCTTCACCAATAGATCTTAGCTGTGATATCACTTCCATCATTGAGAATATGTGCTTCTGCATGTCATCATTTGCACTCAATCTCATACTGTAAAGCTTTCTTAATAAAAATAACTTGTGATTCAAGCTAGGTCTTTCATACAGTTTTCTTACTTCTTCCCACATTCCTTTAGCTGTTTCTTCATTTCTTATATGTATTAATTGAGCATCATCCACTAATAAGCTAATGGTGGCTCTCGCTTGTCTATTCTTCTTATCCCATGTCTGATTATCTTGATCTGGTCTTTCTGTAACAATTACTTCCCATAAATCATCCTTAGATAACAACATCTCTACTTTGAATTTCCATAACTGATAATTTTCACTATTCAGTTTAGCTACTGTAAATTTCAGTTCTGTGTTACTCATCATCTTTATATAGTCTTACTTGTTTAGAGAGTTGTACTGAAGATATTCTCCTGTTTTTTCTTGCTGATAGTTCCTGTATGTCCTGCCTGTGTTGAATTTTCTGTAATTATATCCAGCTCCTGGGATCATGAATTCCTTTGTCACTCTGTATCTGGATTTATTTCCTTCTGTTTACAGAGCTTATCTGTGTGCTCCGTTATCTGGGGTTATAAACCAGGATCCTCTTGTAGTGCGGGCCTGTAGTGTCTGGGCTTTAGTGTCTGGGCCCATAACCTGTCGCAGAGTGCATCTTCTTATAGTTACCACTGTACGTACGAGAGCTTCAATTAGCAAGATATCTTGAGTAAACAGTATTTACTTCATACTGGTTAAACTTGAGATATAATTCAATGTCACACAGTCCGTGTGCTGCTAACATAACATATTCAGGAAAGAAAGAAAACACAGGAAGTAAAAACAACCAACAATTGAGAGCTTTCCTCCCCCACATTACAGCAAGCATATAACTTTACACACTATCGCCATCTGCTGTCTGGTTAGTATCAAGTCCTCCTTTCACTTATAATAAGTCCTAATCTGTTGTATATGCCAACAATAGGTCCTCGTTAAACTGCTGAGATTGGTGGAACATTGATGCTAGCAGTCACAACAGATGTTTTCCTGTGTGATCAGCAATGACATCTATACAGTGGAAAAAAAAGTTTATACACTCCTGTTAAAATGCCAGCTTTTCGTTATGTAAAAAAAAAAATCATATCACGAAGAATCATTTTTCCATTTTTAACATCACCAATAATCTGTACAATCAAAATGAAAAACAACCTGAAATCTTTTCGGTGGTAAAAAAAACAAGAGATTTAAAGTAATGTGGCTGCATAAATATTCACACCCATAAACTAATGCTTTGTTAACGTACCCTTTGAATTTATGACAGCATTCAGTTTTGTAGTAGTGGTACAACAGCATTGCGCATCTAGAATTGGCAATCTTTTGCCCATCTTCCATGTAGTAATGCTCCACATCTGTCAGATTGCGGTGGCATCTTCCGGTGAACCTACAGATTTTCTATTGGATGGCTTTTATGCTATTTTGATCAAAATAGTGTTAACTAAGTACCCTATTTTATTCTCATGTTAATGCTGTTTAAATTTACATAATTTATCTCTATTAATTTATTTAAGTATTTTGTAATTTTTATAGGCCATGAACAAGGCCTTATGACAGAAACATTAACTTTGGCCCCTATGCACAGACCTGCTGTTATGAAATAAATATACAGTTATTTATCAAATTGGATGCGCCATGGTATCTTTTCTGCTTATGTTGGATTTCTTCTACCATTGAGCACCCGTCCACTTTCACAGTTGAGTGCCTACCATACTGGCCTGTTTGAATTCTCTGAGTTTGCGCACCCAGTCTCATTTCTTCTGCTATCAATATTTTTTCTTATGATTCATCTGGAAGCCGCATTTTATCCCAGGTTTCCATTCCAAGTGAGTTTTTTCATGTCTCCAATAAAGAATTGACGACGAGGGAATGGTTACGTATTTTTCGTAAACTAATGTCCTTTGAATTGCAACCCTGGCGGTATGCCATTGACTCCAATGGATCCCTGGGGGCCTCAGGGTAAATCTTCATTCTACGCTTTTTAAAAATAATATGGATTTCTGCAATAAATATCAATAAACGCTCATTTGACCTAATTCTTTCAAATATTGAATTTCTTCAACAGCAATCCTTGATACCAAACAATAGGTAACCACCATGGAGGAACAATTAACCACTACCTTTTCAGCAGCTGATCTATGCGATTTTAAAAATAAAACTCTTAAACTCCTTGAAGATTAAGGGAAATCTTCAGTGAACATCAAAAGGAACATGTTTCTTTGTGACCTGGAGGATTATAAATTTAATCGAGTACAGTACAGGCCAAAAGTTTGGACACACCTTATCATTTAAAGATTTTTCTGTATTTTCATGACTATGAAAATTGTACATTCACACTGAAGGCATCAAAACTATGAATTAACACATGTGGAATTATATACTTAACAAAAAAGTGTGAAACAACTGAAAATATGTCTTATATTCTAGGTTCTTCAAAGTAGCCACCTTTTGCTTTGATGACTGCTTTGCACACTCTTGGCATTCTCTTGATGAGCTTCAAGAGGTAGTCACCGGAAATGGTTTTCACTTCACAGGTGTGCCCTGTCAGGTTTAATAAGTGGGATTTCTTGCCTTATAAATGGGGTTGGGACTAGTGTTGAGCCACCCCCGTAGTGTTCGAGTTCGGTTCGGTTCGTCGAACACCCGTGTGTTCACCGAACTGTTCGTCGAACTGTTCGTCGAACACCTTCGAACACCGTTAAAACCAATGGCAGGCAAACAAAAACACATAGAAACACATAGAAAACACCTTCAAAGGTGTCCAAAAGCTGACAAACTGCTCAGAAGACATAACTATCACATGGAAAAGTGACAAGTACATATAGTCATGCGAAAATAAAAGAGGTGGAGGAGTAAAAGGAGGGGGAGACACAGATATAGGCATGTCATGCCCTTCTAAAATCCAAAAAGTGAGAAGCCGACACGGCCAGTCCGCTCCTGCCCGTGCCACCTCCGTGTCGCCGGGTTTGTGCCAGAGCCGCGGTGAACCCTGACGGCCAGCCCCCCTCTCCCAATACTGGTGCCTGTCTGCTGGTGGGTCGAGCGAGCCCCCCTGTGGTGGAGGCAGCTCTAAGCTTTTTAATTTAAATTGTCTCTCTAATTTGAATGAATACACTTTAAATCCATTTACAAGGATCTATTGGAGGGCAAGTCTCATGCCAGCAGCCGCGGTAATTCCAGCTCCAGTAGCGTCCACTAAAGCTGCTGCAGTTAAAAAGCTTTTATAAGGATCGAGCTCGGCTGTCCACCGCAAGGCATCCTACTGCCAGTCCCAGCCCCTATGCCTTGGGGTGCCTCCTGATGCTCTTCACTAAGTATCCCATGGTCCCGAAGCATTTCCTTTGAAAAAATTAAGTGTCTAAACTACAGGTGGTGCAGCTTGCTTAACAGCCGGGATAATCCGCTTACTAGCAGACACTGCTACTAGGCACAAAGTATTTCCTGGGCTAGATGCAGTTAAAAATTTGTAATTAGATACTCTCGTTGGATGCTGAGAAAGCATTCCATAGAGTCTCCTGGCACGCCATATATGATTCTCTTAAAAAGCTTGGGGTAGGGGTCTAGGGGACCCTTTTATAGCCAAAATCACGGCCCTGTATCGCAATACGTCACCTAGGCTGAAGATAAATGGAACTGTAGCACCCTGAGGGCTCGGTTGCTAAAGACGTATTGCACCTCACCCAGAGGTGTGATATCTCACTCTCAGGTAAGGATGGAGTGTGGATCAGGACCCGACACCTGCATGCATTACACCACATTGCCGTGGGGCAGGGCGACCAATATGCCCCTGAGATGGGCACGACAGTCCCTGTCCCTGGCTGGAGTGGGGGGAGGGAACACTGAGGAAGGGGAACCCTGTAGTGCAGGAGCAGGGAGGAAGCAGTTCCTGGGTGCATTGAGAAGGGAGTATAAAAGGTGGGCACCATCTTAGTTCAGTGCAGAGAAGTCTGAGCAGAAGTGGCAGGGAGCAGGGGCTCTGCATGAGCTCTGCTCCGGAGGCGGGCCTAGTAACAGAGGCCCAGGCCTGGAAGAGGGAGAAGGAAGGAAGAGGAGCGGAGAAGGCTCCAGGAACGAGGAATGAAGGGATCCCAGGGGTGCGGACGGGCGAGTCGCCACCGCACGCCCGAATCCACCTGCGTGGAGGGGTCAGGCCAAAGGGGGAGACCGGTCCCCGAACTAGTGGAGGCAGGAAACGACCCTCAGCTAGAAACCGGAGGCTCTGACATTTTATGTGGCGCAGCCCCTCGCTACACCCGCTAGGAAGGCACCACATAGGGTCAGGGAAACTGGCGCCAAGTTTACCAAGAGGAGGCCCGAGGCAGCCGGACAGAAGTGTTGGTAAGAAAGGCCAGACAAAGGACACACAAAGGGGGTCCTGTGAAGTGCTCCAAAGTTATCTGGGAGTTGTCTGAGCCCCTCACCTGGTGAGCACAGTACGACGTGGGCAGCCGTTACCTGCAGACGTGGTCTGGATAATAAGAACTGTGAGTAAAGGCCCTGAACTGCATCACTGACTCCGTGTCGTTACTGCTGCTGCCCTGCACCATCACCCCCATCCTCCGCATACACTGCCCTGAGGCTATACTCCTCCCGTGGGGAGTTATGCTACGCTCTGCTGCACCCACAACACCAGCCTCAGTGGTCTGCCCTGTAGCGGCGGTTCACTCTGACCGCAATCCACGGGTGGCGTAGTCGGACATTTAAACATGAAAACCACATAAATAGTTCCGCCACTGGTTTGACCGCCCTGAGCCACGGAACTGGGTCGCCGCCACGAAGACTACAACCACCAGCATCCACCAAAAAGGGTCCGGCTCCGGGTGTCCCAAGGCCCAGGGGGTGCGTCAGAACATTTTCATCACCTTTCACAATCACCAATGGGACAAGGCAGTGATGTCCTCTGTCCCCTCTCTTATACATCCTAGTGACGGAGCACCTGCTCTCATCAATTCGCCATAACCCCAATATTAGGTGGATTGAGGTGGGAGGCACCGAGTACAAGTGCTCTCTATTTGCTGATGATGTCCTAGTATATATCACTCAATCACATATATCCATCCATGCTGTTATGGCTGAAATAGATCACTTTGTTACATGGTAAAATTTTAAAATCAATGCAGCGAAGTCTGAGGCCCTCGATGTCTCCCTCCCCAAATCCATATAGGATTCCATCCAGTCCAACTTTCCCTTTGCCTGGCCCTCACAGGGTATCAAATACTTAGGAATTCCTATTCATAGAGACCTCTCCCATCTATGTTATCTTAATTTTGGGCCCTTTATTGAACAACTCCATACAGACCACGGTTGGCACGTTAGAACTGTAAGATTCACTACGTGAACCACTGGTGTTTTGTGGAAAAGCACATGTACACTGCGTTCCAAATTATTATACAAAAAGTGTTTAGGAGTGATAAGGGAAGAATTTGTTTGTTTGTCAGTTAAACTCATTGATGGTGATGTGTGTCAGGGCTCTTTATATCACTGTAAGCAATTGCAGACACCTGTGCTAATTAGTTTGGCAGGTGTGTCCAATGAAAGGCAAGACTACTTAAGAAGGCTCTCTCACATTATTAAGCAGCCTACATTTTCTGCCAAAATGGGAAAGAAAAAGGATGTGTCGGCTGCTGAGAAGCAACAAATTGTGGAGTGTTTAGGTCAAGGCATGACTACAATCAACATTGTGCGATGATCAGGATGAAGTGTCCTGGCAATCAAGAAGTATGTAGCTGATTCACAGTACACACGTGTGCGTGCTGATAAGGGCAAATTGAGGACTCTTTCCTACAGGCAATTACGTCAGGTTGAAAGAGCAGCGGCAAAAAAGCCTTGTCATAGCAGCAGACAAGTTTTTGAAGCTGCTTGTGCCTCCAACGTCCCCCGAACAACAAGATGCAGGGTCCTTCAGAGGTTTGCAGCTGTGCATGCGCCATCCTGTCGACCTCCTCTATCCACTTCACACAAGTAGAAACGGCTCCAGTGGGCCAAACATTACATGAAGACTGATTTCAAAACTGTTTTGTTCACGGATGAGTGCCGTGCAGCGCTCGATGGTCCAGATGGATGGAGTGGAGGATGGCTGGTTGATGGACACCCCACGCAAACACGGCTACAGCGCCAACAAGGAGGAGGTGGAGTAATGTTTTGGGCTGGAATCATGGGGAGAGAGATTGTCGGCCCCTTTAGGATCCCTGAAGGCGCTAAAGATGAACTCCATAATGTATGTGGATTTTCTCAAACAGCACTTCCTGCCATGGTTCAAGAAGAAGAACCGTGTATTTCACAGCAAGATCATTTTTCTGCATGATAATGCACCATCTCATGCTGCACATAAAACATCTGCATCTCTGGCTGATATGGGCATAAAAGGGGACAAACTTATGGTGTGACCCCCATGCTCCCCTGACTTCTACCCCATTCAGAACCTTTGGAGCATCATTAAAAGGAGTGTCTATGATGGCGGGAGGCAGTTCACATCTAAGCAACAGCTCTGGGAGGGTATTCTGTCCTCATGCAAAACAATTGAAGCAGAAACCATCCAAAACCTGACAAATTCAATGGACGAGAGAGTTCAGAAGCTCCTTTCGAACAAGGGGTCCTATGTGAAAATGTAACATCACCTAGAATAAAGTTTTGAGTTGAAAACTGTTTGATTTCAGTTTCTAACAACCTGCTAATGCTTATAATTTCAAAAATGACCATTTTTTTGGTCTTTATTAAAATGAAAAGGTTGATCGAAAAGTTTGGGGGATCTAAGAGTGTGGCAACCCAGTAGTCATGATTACTTCGAATTCTGACAATATGAGGGTCATGCTGCAGGTAGTGCAGCAAGAAGGCACTTATGTGCCTTGCGCATCTCGGAGCCCCAAAATTATTTTCCGGGCTAGATGCAGCTAAAAATTATTTTTAATTTTAAATCTGGTGAAGCTTTAGTATAGATGGCCTAATAGGATCAGTGCTGCACACTGCTACAAAGCCCAAATTATTTTCCAGTCAAGATACAGATAAACATGATTAGTAATTTGAAAGCTTAAAACGGTTGGTAGGGTGATTTTAACCAATCATCAAGCTTTTACTCTCCCCAGGATGACACAGGGGTAGAAAAGTCGTTTCGGATCCATGATTTGTTCATCTTTATGAACGTGAGTCTGTCTACATTATCAGTGGAGAGCCGCGTGCGCTTATCTGTCAGCACACCACCAGCAGCGCTGAACACACGTTCAGACAGAACGCTGGCTGCGGGGCATGACAAGATCTCCAAGGCGTAAGTGGCTAGCTCCGGCCATTTATCCAGATTGGAAGCCCAAAAAGAGCAAGGGTCCAGTGACACAGTCGTGGCTTCAATGTTTACTTGGAGATACTCCTGTACCATCGTCTCTAGGCGTTGACTATGTGTCAGACTTCTTGTCTCCTGTGGCCTTGCAAAGGATGGGCTAAAAAAGTGGTGAAATGATTCCGCAAAATTGATGTTACCAGCAGATACTGTGGTTCTGTTACGGTTTGAGTGCTGAACACTTGACGGTCCCACGGTTGGCAAGTTGGAACTGTGAGATTCACTACGTGCACCACTGGTATTTTGTGGAAAAGCACATGTAAGATTCTGCAACAGTCTCTGCTGATACTCCTGCATGCGTGCATCCCTTTCTATGGCAGGAATAATTTCTGCAAATTTACTTTTGTACCGGGGATCTAACAGTGTGGCAACCCAGTAGTCAGGATTATTTCTAATTCTCACAATTCGAGGGTCATGTTGCAGGTAGTGCAGCAAGAAGGCACTCATGTGTGTTGCGCATCCAGGAGCACCAAGTCCCTGTTGTGTTGGTGGCGAGGTAACAATCATGCTTCCTTCCTCTGTCCTCTCCCCACAACCTCGCACAACAGAAATGTGATCAAGGTCTCCCTCATCTGATGAGTCTTCCATCAGTTCGTCCTCCACTTCTTCCTGGGCTCCTGCACCTTCCTCACTAGTTTGGCTGCTACCATGCGCCCTGGTAAAACCATCTCCCCCACCCTCACATGCCTGCCGCCTTGGTGCTGCCGACCGTCTGGACCTTGCAGATGTTAGCCCTTCCGCATACAACTCCTCCTCCTCTACTTCCTCCACCTCCTCTTGTGCCACCACCTGACTCCGAATTCTGTTTAACATGTGCTCCAGCATGTAAATCACCGGAATAGTCATGCTGATAATGGCATCGTCAGCACTAAACATCTTCGTCGCCATTTCAAAACTGTGCAGAAGGGTGCATAGGTCCCTGATCTGAGACCACTCCTCCAGCGTGATTTGCCCCACCTCTGAATCTCGTTGGCCCAGGCTATACGTCAGAACGTATTGCACCAGGGCTTGTCGGTGCTGCCACAGTCGCTGCAACATGTGCAGAGTTGAATTCCACCGGGTAGGCACATCGCATTTTAGCCGGTGAAGTGACAGGCCCAACGACTTCTGTAGAGATGTAAGTCGCTGAGCTGCGGGATGCGAACGGCGGAAGTGAGCACACAGCGACCGTGCCCTCTGCAGAAGGCCATCTAGTCTGGGATAGTGGGCTAAAAATTGCTGGACAACCAGGTTCAACACGTGAGCCATACAAGGCACGTGTGTGACATTGCCCCGGCGAAGGGCCGCACCCAGGTTTGCAGCATTGTCGCACACGGCCTTCCCTGGTTTCAGGTCCAGTGGAGACAACCATTCATGAAATTGGTTCTCCAGAGCTGACCACAACTCCTCAGCTGTGTGACTCACATTTCCCAGACATTTCAATGTAAAAACCGCCTGATGACGTTGAGCCCTACTGCCAGCATAGTAAGGAGGTGTGCAGGATCCCTTCTGCGCAGTTAGAAAGCTTGTGGCATGACCAGACAGGCTTTGGGTGCAGGTGGAAGACCGAGAGGAGGTTGAGGAGGCAGAAGCAGTGGAGGAACTTTGACATAAAGAGGATTGACGCACAACTCGTGGGGACGGCAAGACTTGGACAGCAGCCCCTTGTCCTGCTGTCACCATAGTTACCCAGTGCCCAGTCAGCGACATGTAACGCCCCTGTCCATGCCTACTCGTCCAAGTGTCTGTGGTGAAATGCACCCTGTCACACACAGAGTTTCTCAAAGAAGCGGTGATGTTGTGTGCGACATGCTGGTGGAGCGCAGGCACACCTTTCTTTGAGAAGTAGTGCCGACTGGGCATCTGGTACTGGGGCACTGCGACGGACATAAGGTCTCGAAAATCCTCTGTGTCCACCAGGCGGAAAGGCAGAATTTCTGTAGCCAAGAGCTTGCAGATGGTGAAATTCAACCTCTTAGCTTTCTCATGGCTAGGAGGAAATGGTCTTTTACTTGTCCACATCTGAGGGACCGAGGGCTGGCTATTGTGCTTAGACGGGGTTGATAAGGGTGTCCCCGGCAAACTGCCGGTCTGTGAGGAAGATGCAGGCGGACATGTTAGGTTGCCTTGATCCAAAGGTGGTGCTATCGATGTCGGACAGCGCTCAACACCAGCTGGTGTTACCACCTCCAAAGAAAATGATGACCTGCCAATCACGCTGGCTGTTGCGGGTAAAGAGGTGGCAGGTCTGCGCCCCAAAACAGGTGTGACTGCTGTCCCCCCAGTCACAGAGGATGAAGAGGCCGCGGATGCACAAGATATGGCAGACGGTGATTGGCCCGGCCGGCTAGGCCGCATTGTAGCACACTGAGCTTCCCACTGCAACTTATGCTTCATGCCCATGTGCCGGTTCATGCATGAAGTACTCAAACTATGTATTTTTTGGCCTCTACTTAGCTTTTGCTGACAAATGTTACAGATAACACGAGTTGGGTCATCTTTATCGATCTGAAAAAATGCCCAGGCTATGCAAGGCTTAGCACCCATGCGACCTGAAGAGCCACCACGACTTGTGGTGAGAGGCAGAGTTGTGTTTGAGGATGCAGTTGTTGACGTGCTTCCAGTACTACGTCTCTGTCCAGGAAGGCGCAACCTGACCTCGTCGTCACTAGCATCTTCCTCCACCTCCTCTGCTGACCTCATCTCTTGGCTGACTGTGGGTTGACAGTAAGTGGGATCTCCGACCTCATCATCATCACCCTGTGCGTTATCACACCCGTCGTCCTCAGAGCCAACCTGTTCCTGCCCTGACAAAAAACTAAAGTTGTCGCTCCAATCAGGTATTTGAGTCTTATCATCGTCTTCCTCATTGTCTCCACCAACAGGAGTTACAGTTTGGGAATGAGGGTCTACATTATGGTCAGAACCTTCTGCGTCTGGTCCTGGATCCGACTCATAAAAATTCTGGGCATCAGCGCAGATCATTTCCTCGTCTGGATTCACAGAAGCGCTGGAGTCGACCTCTGATTCCCAGGCTATAGTATGAGTAAACAGCTCTGCAGACTCAACCATCTGTTCTACCTCACACTCAGATGGGCAGCTGGAGATTTGGGAGCTGTGAGGAAGCAAGTGCGATTTGGGTGACACCTTTGAGGACTGGAGTATTTGTGATGTTGAAGTTGATGTGGAGGAGAGCCCACTTAAAGGAGCACTTGATATCCGTTGAAGCACCTGCTGTTTTTGTGCCTCATCTGGAATTTGTAGCGATTGGCGTGGCCGTAAGAAAGGGATCTTATCACATTGTCCGCTAAAAGAAGTAGACATTTTAGTTTGGCTGGAAGATGGCCTTTCTTCTGCACCTACCCCACGGACACAACCTTTTTTCCCCTTCCCAACACGCCTATTCCCCTTTCCACCAGCAGCAGGCCTTTTTCCACTCATTTTGGTGGTTAACTAATTCACAACTCTGGAGTTGTTTGCACAAAAAAACAATGGATGGTAACCGAGCAGAGCTGAGTGGCCAAACTGTGGTATTAGGCCAAAACTATTGGCTGGGTTAGATGCAGAAAAAAATTATTTTTAATTTGCAACCTGATGGAGGTCAGTATAGATGGACTAATAGACCAAGTCCCACACACCGCTAGAAGCCCAAATATTTTTTCAGAGCTAGATGCAGAAATTTTTTTTATTCAATTTGCAACCTGATGGAGGTCAGTATAGATGGACTAATAGACCAAGTCCCACACACTGCTAGAAGCCCAAATATTTTTTCAGAGCTAGATGCAGAAAAAAATTATTTTTAATTTGCAACCTGATGGAGGTCAGTATAGATGGACTAATAGAACAAGTCCCACACGCTGCTAGAAGCCCAAATATTTTTTCAGAGATAAATGAAGAAAAAAATTATTTTTAATTTGCAACCTGATGGAGGTCAGTATAGATGGACTAATAGACCAAGTCCCACACACTGCTAGAAGCCCAAATATTTTTTCAGAGCTAGATGCAGAAAAAAAATATTTTTAATTTGCAACCTGATGGAGGTCAGTATAGATGGACTAATAGACCAAGTCCCACACACTGCTAGAAGCCCAAATATTTTTTCAGAGCTAGATGCAGAAAAAAATTATTTTTAATTTGCAACCTGATGGAGGTCAGTATAGATGGACTAATAGACCAAGTCCCACACACCGCTAGAAGCCCAAATATTTTTTCAGAGCTAGATGCAGAAAATTTTTTTATTCAATTTGCAACCTGATGGAGGTCAGTATAGATGGACTAATAGACCAAGTCCCACACACTGCTAGAAGCCCAAATATTTTTTCAGAGCTAGATGCAGAAAAAAATTATTTTTTATTTGCAACCTGATGGAGGTCAGTACAGATGGACTAATAGACCAAGTCCCACACACTGCTAGAAGCCCAAATATTTTTTCAGAGCTAGATGCAGAAAAAAATTATTTTTAATTTGCAACCTGATGGAGGTCAGTATAGATGGACTAATAGAACAAGTCCCACACGCTGCTAGAAGCCCAAATATTTTTTCAGAGATAAATGAAGAAAAAAATTATTTTTAATTTGCAACCTGATGGAGGTCAGTATAGATGGACTAATAGACCAAGTCCCACACACTGCTAGAAGCCCAAATATTTTTTCAGAGCTAGATGCAGAAAAAAATTATTTTTAATTTGCAACCTGATGGAGGTCAGTATAGATGGACTAATAGACCAAGTCCCACACACTGCTAGAAGCCCAAATATTTTTTCAGAGCTAGATGCAGAAAAAAATTAGTTTTAATTTGCAACCTGATGGAGGTCAGTATAGATGGACTAATAGACCAAGTCCCACACACCGCTAGAAGCCCAAATATTTTTTCAGAGCTAGATGCAGAAAATTTTTTTATTCAATTTGCAACCTGATGGAGGTCAGTATAGATGGACTAATAGACCAAGTCCCACACACTGCTAGAAGCCCAAATATTTTTTCAGAGCTAGATGCAGAAAAAAATTATTTTTAATTTGCAACCTGATGGAGGTCAGTATAGATGGACTAATAGACCAAGTCCCACACACTGCTAGAAGCCCAAATATTTTTTCAGAGCTAGATGCAGAAAAAAATTATTTTTAATTTGCAACCTGATGGAGGTCAGTATAGATGGACTAATAGAACAAGTCCCACACGCTGCTAGAAGCCCAAATATTTTTTCAGAGATAAATGAAGAAAAAAATTATTTTTAATTTGCAACCTGATGGAGGTCAGTATAGATGGACTAATAGACCAAGTCCCACACACTGCTAGAAGCCCAAATATTTTTTCAGAGCTAGATGCAGAAAAAAATTATTTTTAATTTGCAACCTGATGGAGGTCAGTATAGATGGACTAATAGACCAAGTCCCACACACTGCTAGAAGCCCAAATATTTTTTCAGAGCTAGATGCAGAAAAAAATTAGTTTTAATTTGCAACCTGATGGAGGTCAGTATAGATGGACTAATAGACCAAGTCCCACACACCGCTAGAAGCCCAAATATTTTTTCAGAGCTAGATGCAGAAAAAAATTATTTTTAATTTGCAACCTGATGGAGGTCAGTATAGATGGACTAATAGACCAAGTCCCACACACTGCTAGAAGCCCAAATATTTTTTCAGAGCTAGATGCAGAAAAAAATTATTTTTAATTTGCAACCTGATGGAGGTCAGTATAGATGGACTAATAGACCAAGTCCCACACACTGCTAGAAGCCCAAATATTTTTTCAGAGCTAGATGCAGAAAAAAATTATTTTTAATTTGCAACCTGATGGAGGTCAGTATAGATGGACTAATAGACCAAGTCCCACACACCGCTAGAAGCCCAAATATTTTTTCAGAGCTAGATGCAGAAAAAAATTATTTTTAATTTGCAACCTGATGTAGGTCAGTATAGATGGACTAATAGACCAAGTCCCACACACTGCTAGAAGCCCAAATATTTTTTCAGAGCTAGATGCAGAAAAAAATTATTTTTAATTTGCAACCTGATGGAGGTCAGTATAGATGGACTAATAGACCAAGTCCCACACACCGCTAGAAGCCCAAATATTTTTTCAGAGCTAGATGCAGAAAAAAATTATTTTTAATTTGCAACCTGATGTAGGTCAGTATAGATGGACTAATAGACCAAGTCCCACACACTGCTAGAAGCCCAAATATTTTTTCAGAGCTAGATGCAGAAAAAAATTATTTTTAATTTGCAACCTGATGGAGGTCAGTATAGATGGACTAATAGACCAAGTCCCACACACCGCTAGAAGCCCAAATATTTTTTCAGAGCTAGATGCAGAAAAAAATTATTTTTAATTTGCAACCTGATGGAGGTCAGTATAGATGGACTAATAGACCAAGTCCCACACACTGCTAGAAGCCCAAATATTTTTTCAGAGCTAGATGCAGAAAAAAATTATTTTTAATTTGCAACCTGATGGAGGTCAGTATAGATGGACTAATAGACCAAGTCCCACACACTGCTAGAAGCCCAAATATTTTTTCAGAGCTAGATGCAGAAAAAAATTATTTTTAATTTGCAACCTGATGGAGGTCAGTATAGATGGACTAATAGACCAAGTCCCACACACCGCTAGAAGCCCAAATATTTTTTCAGAGCTAGATGCAGAAAAAAATTATTTTTAATTTGCAACCTGATGGAGGTCAGTATAGATGGACTAATAGACCAAGTCCCACACACCGCTAGAAGCCCAAATATTTTTTCAGAGCTAGATGCAGAAAAAAATTATTTTTAATTTGCAACCTGATGTAGGTCAGTATAGATGGACTAATAGACCAAGTCCCACACACTGCTAGAAGCCCAAATATTTTTTCAGAGGTAGATGCAGAAAAAAATTATTTTTAATTTGCAACCTGATGGAGGTCAGTATAGATGGACTAATAGACCAAGTCCCACACACCGCTAGAAGCCCAAATATTTTTTCAGAGCTAGATGCAGAAAAAAATTATATTCAGTTTGCAACCTGATGGAGGTCAGTATAGATGGACTAATAGAATGATGCTATGCCCAAAAGATTTTACTTCACTAGGTGCAGTAAAAAAATTGGTATTCTATACACAGGTGTTATATCTTGCAACACAGATAGGCTACTCCACTGACTAACACACTCTGCAATAGGCCAAAAAGGATTAGCTTTGCTAGATTCAGCCAAATGCTGTGAAAAAAACTTGCACAGCACTGGCACAGACCTGCCTGGCAAAAACTGATAGGAACTCATGTAACCTAGTCCTGAAAAGGACTCCAATTACAATTAGTCTTTACTCCCACAACCTATCTATTTAAGAGCACAGACCTCCCTGATAAAAGTCGTAGGAAATGCTGTAACCTAGTCCTTAAAAGGACTGCAATCACAACTATTCCCTACTCCCAAGCTATCTGTATATTTGTGCGAAAATTGGCTTGAAATTAACAAGGTATAGCACACACAGCAACAGCGGTGCCGTCTAACACGCAGCTGCAGCAGTGAGAAAATGGTGGCGACGGGGAAAATGGCTTGGTCTTATAGGGCAAGGACATGTGACATACACTGCCAATCACACATGCCCTTGCTTGTGTGAAAAAAAGCACTTCGCTCCGTGTGTGCGCTGCTGATAGGCTGACAGATTGCACCTCCCCACTGCAAATGCGGGAAAGAGAAAAAAAAATGGAGATCTTCATTGTTCCTGCAGAGATCCATCCCCTGCCCCTCCCCCCGCCCCGCTGTACACTCAAACTGCGTATTAACATTAATTTTCATCATTACTGAGAAAAAATCCAGTTATGATTTTGGTGCACGAACAGTTATCGAACATAACCTCGAACAGCCGAATTTTTCTCAAATTGTTCGTGTTCGCCGACCGGCTCGAACACCGCCCAAAACAGCTCGAATTTGAGATTGGCGAACAGTTCGAGTAGAACAACGCTCATCTCTAGTTGGGACCATCAGTTGTGTTGTGCAGAAGTCTGGTGGATACACAGCTGATAGCCTACTGAATAGACTGTTAGAATTTGTATTATGGCAAGAAAACAGCAGCTAAGTAAAGAAAAACGAGTGGCCATCATTACTTTAAGAAATGAAAGTCAGTCAGTCCAAAAAATTGGGAAAACTTTGAAAGTGTCCCAAAGTGCAGTTGCAAAAACCATCAAGCGCTACAAAGAAACTGGCTCACATGAGGACCGTCCCAGGAAAGGAAGACCAAGAGTCACCTCTGCTTTTGAGGATAAGTTTATCTGAGTCACCAGCCTCAGAAATCGCAGGTTAACAGCAGCTCAGATTAGAGACCATGTCAATGCCACACAGAGTTTTAGCTGCAGACACATCTCTTCAACAACTGTTAAGAAGAGACTTTGTGCAGCAGGCCTTCATGTTAAAATAGCTGCTAGGAAACCACTGCTAAGGACAGGCAACAAGAAGAAGAGACTTGTTTGGTCTAAAGAACACAAGGAATGGACATTAAACCAGTGGAAATCTGTGCTTTGGTCTGATGAGTCCAAATTTGAGATCTTTGGTTCCATCCACCGTGTCTTTGTGCGACGCAGAAAAGGTGAACGGATGAACTCTACATGCCTGGTTCCCACCGTGAAGCATGGAGGAGGAGGTGTGATGGTGTGGGGGTGCTTTGCTGGTGACACTGTTGGGGATTTATTCAAAATTGAAGGCATACTGAACCAGCATGACTACCACAGCATAGATTCTGCACATCTCGTATCTTCACAGCATAGACAATTTCCTTCAGATGACCCCAAAGATAAAAGTCTAAGGGGGTCAGATCAGAAGACCTTGATGGCCATTCA
Organism: Phyllobates terribilis; assembly: GCF_046119375.1. Lineage (NCBI taxonomy): Eukaryota > Metazoa > Chordata > Amphibia > Anura > Dendrobatidae > Phyllobates > Phyllobates terribilis. The sequence goes on along the minus strand of NW_027362765.1, from coordinate 592,975,041 downwards.
ACTGGCCCACGATGACCAATCCACTTTCCAGGAAACCGTTCATGTAGGAATGCTCTGACCTGACACCCATAATGTGGTGGTGCACCATCTTGTTGGAAAAACTCAGGGAATGTGTCATCTTCAGTGCATAAAGAGGGCAACACATCATCATGTAGCAATTTCAGATATCCAGTGGCATTGAGGTTTCCATTGATGAAGAATGGCCCCACTATCTTTGTACCCTATATACCACACCATACTATCAAGATACGAGATGTTCACCATCTGAAACAATGGATACTGGAAGCCTGTGCTAGCATTTCTTCTGCAGTGTTGCTATCAGTGTGTCAAGAGAGGGAGAATCCAACACAATGGGCAGCACTTTGAACACATTTTATAAGTGGTAATAAACTTGTAAAAAAATCATGAAAGAATAAAGTTACGTTAAAACCAAGCACACCATTGTTTTTCTTATGAAATTCTCAATAGGTTTGATGTGTCACATGACCCTCTTCCCATTGATAAAAATAAAGTTGGATCCAAAATGGCCAACTTCAAAATGGCCACCATGGTAACCACCCATCTGGAAAAGTTTTTCCCTCCCATATACTAATGTGCCACAAGCAGGAAGTTGATATCACCAACCATTCCCATTTAATTTAGGTGTATCCATATAAATGGCCCACCCTGTAATTAAAAACTGCTGTTTGTGACTAGAAGAAGGGCTAATTTAAGGGCCAGGACTTTGAATTTCAAAAATCCTGTGTCTCTAGCTGCCCCCTCCATACAGTACATATGACATATTCAACTTGGTTATAATCACCATCTGTCAACACTTTGAAGCTTGGCTCACTAGACCCAGGTGTCACAATTGACACTTTTCAGAATGTTTCCAGGGGACCTCTATGGTTCAGAGTTCCTGCAGTACTGGTAAATACAGTTTGTCCTTTTTGTCAACAAAATGTAATTCTACTTCTGTTTTATATTCCCCTACAATTATATTTTTCCTTCACATCAAAGATGTCTTAAATTTTTGTACCTGAACCGCATGTTTTTTTAATTGTGAACAAACGGTGTGCAAATCGTGTAAATATGCCAATATCAGTATGATGCGCCCCCCTTGGCCGTGGGGTACTCGGTAGCCGGGCCGGTCAGTGCTGGGCGTGTCACGGTGGCAGTGACCTGCTCCTTGACCCAGGGCGGTCAATTAAAGGGAAAGTAACAGGGGAGTAAAGTTTTTAGAGATAGTGTTTGTGATGCCACCTGTGGTACGCGGCTATATGGGGCCGCCACTGCGGTGCAGATCCCCTGGAGCTGATGGTGACGCAGCAGAGTTGGTTCAGCTCTCCACAGGCAGAGCTAAGCTCTGGGGCAGTGTAGATGATTTGAAGATTAGATGTTTTCGGCTGGGACAGTGTTGTGCAGGGCTGAGGGCGCAGGTAATGAACAGACAACACATTAATGGTGGTTTCCTCTTAGCTTTACTTGCTGTTTGGCAGAGCAGACCGGGGCACGGGTACTAGCTGGTAGTGGAGGTCTGGGCGGCCTGGAAGCAAGTTGGGGATCCACCTCGCCAGGTAGAGTTGTAGGCCTTCCCTCTGCGCTATTCTCTTTGGCCCTGCTGCTTGAAGCTATGCTGCGGCATTCGTCCCTGAGTAAAACGTCTTTTTCCTCACCTGTACGGCAGGCAGCTCGGGCCTTCCTGAAGTGTCACTCCCAAGTGGCAGTGCTGGGCCCTATGGTGCTGCTGTGCCGCCGGATGTCTGGCGGGGCCAGGAGCCTGCAGTCTCCTGCCCTACGGATTCTGCTGCTGGGCCTTCAATGCCCCACAACCACGGACTCCGGTGTCCGGTTTACTTGAGTTCTCTCTTCTGGGGCGAGCTTGCACACAGTTCCCTTCCCCATGTCCTTCCTCGTCACTGCCTGACTCCAACTCCTCTCAACTCACTCTTACTAACCCCGCCTCCAGATTCCAGTTGCTAAGGGGAGGAGCACCACATCTACATCACTCAGATCTACAGCTAACGGCAGACAATCCAATGTCAAAAATTATATCAACTTCAACACAGCTGGTGTAGTGTATTTAACAGAATGTATAGAATGTCAAATTCAGTATGTTGGGTGTACTGCAGGTCCGCTTATAAACCGGATCCCCAGACACCAGTCGGACTCTACCAGTTCTACTGCAATTAATAGATCAGCCGTATCTAAATATTTTGCCAATAAACATTGTGGTAACATTCAGAATTTTTACGATTTATGGGCATTGAAAAGTTATAAAACCTGTACGAGAGGGAGACATCAAAAGGAAAATACTAAATCGAGAGAGCTTTTGGATTTTTAAATTGCAGACTAGGATCCCACAAGGTTTGAATATCAAACAAGATCTTATATTGCAGTACAATTAGTCTGATTATCAGATCAATATTAGGTTTTTCCTAATTAATCTTATATAATTTTTTTATTTTAGGGAGTGTTACTAATAGATTCATTCACCTGTGACAGGATGGAGGTTTACAGTGACTATAAATCTGCTGTTGTCCCACTATGAAACAGATCATGATTAAGACTAAATAAAGTTGAAACGCGTCGATTGGGCTGGACTATCTGGTGGTTGGTGTTTGTCCGCAATACAGGACTTTTTTACATGAATTTCAATAAAGGAAGATGTTTTTATTTTTATTGCTGGATATTCTAACTGTTTGTTTGCATGTTATCTGTCACCCAACTGCCAGCCATCTGAGGTCATCAAGGCGAGTGACTTGTACTTGCCAAAAGCAGATTCTGAATTATTGTCATTGTTCAGTGCTGGGAGATACAGATCGCTATAGGGCTGCACCATTTTCCAATAGGAGCACTCCCTTCCACACCATTCCCGTGACAACAGATCTAGTAATTTTCTTTTATTTTGGCCAGTATAAATGATTGGTAGTGGCAGCTAGTTTATTCTGAGGTTATTGTGGAGCTTGACGTTTACTGTACCGAAGTGCATATATTTATATAATTCTATATACTGTATATATATCTCCCGGGTGGTGGGATCGGATGTGTATATAATATACGTTCACTAGGAAGCGCACAACCAGCCTCGTCCATCAATCGTCAGTCAATTGTATGATTGTCCTGACGATTGGGAGAAGTGGAGGGTTGTTCGTCACATATTTGTACTGTATAAACTAGAGAGCTGCTTCTAATCAGTAGCCACCTGAAGAATGGTCAGGTGTCTTCTTTTCACTGCTTTACATTTTTGAAAATCTGAAGAGGATAAAAGAAGCTCAAAAGACTAAACAAATAGACAGCAAGTTGCTTTTACATTGCAGTGAATATGTTCATTCTTTTAAGCATCTCTAGTCTTTAGTGCTTTTTCAGGTGAAGTGTTCCCGTGTGAAAACGATGTTGTGCGCACATACCCTCAGAGGGATGGAGCAGTGAGCAGGACTTGATGAGCCACAGCTTTCATCGGCTATGTTTAGTTGTTCTGTGCTCCACTATTATCAATCTAATGCAAATATACTTCTTTTCAATAAATGTTACAAAAGGAGGGGATCACAAGCAGCATATCTAGGGGGTGGGGTGGGGCATTTGCCCTAAATGCAGCCAGTAGAGATGGGATGCAGCCATGGCCCGGACCTGCTCTGTGCCCAGGGCCGTCACATTTAAAATGGTGTTGTGGGCTTATCCGGGTTGAGTGTCTGATTCCGACTACGCCACCTGTGGCACCTGGTGACGAGCCACCAGCGCCGCCGCAGTCCACTGAGGCATGGTGTCATTGCGGCCAAAGTTCTTACTACTCCCCACAGGCGGAGCAAGGCCTCAGGGCAGACAGACAGGATGGAAGGGGTAGTAGTAGAGGAGTACGGGCGCTGCGTCATGTGGTGTGGCACAGAATAAACAGTCCAGAGGCCATAGTTGTGAACTTCCAAGCCTTTACTCACATCAGAGATGGCAGCGGGAAGGTGACTCCCTGCTTCCCGCGGAATCCTGCGGCAACCAGGGAAGGGGGTCCGACTACCTCCAGGCAAGTCCAGCATTCGATCAGGACCACGCACCAGAGTGTTCCTGAACTACAGACCTCATCCTTTTCCGTCTGTGTGTGTGTAGATAGGCCGGGTCTCCCTCTGAGCTCCTCTCAGAACAAGGGCACAGGTGGCAACTTCGCTCCTTCCGATACCCGGTGGGATCCTCAGGGCCTACCGGGCTTTCCCAACCAGGACATGGAGTACCAAGGTCGGATGTTGGGGGCCGGTACCCTTCTTGCAGCCAGAATCCCTCTGAATAGATCAGTTAGGCGAGGACAGGTGGCGTACTCCGCTCCTTCTGCATACTCCCCAGGACCCATTTGCGATGGAGCCACACTCTAGAGCTCCGGGCCTTCTTGCTCATGGTCCTCGACCGGGCTGAGATACTCCCTATCTCCCGCCTGCCCATCCTCCCAAGGCCTAGGGACTAGGGCCATGTCTCCATCCCCTGCAGGCCCACACAGGATCCACTTTCAGGGTAGGAGATCACATTCTGACAACAGTCAGGGTACAGCCATAGTACAGCTGAGTACTGTCAGAGAGCTGTCAAGAACTGTCAGAGAACCTAGAGCCAAGATGGCTTTCTATTAAATATTAAATTTGCAGTGTCACTAAATTGTGAGTTCTCCACCCTCACCCACTAACTGGTTCCTACCACTTTTGTGTTCCCCAGTCTCCCTGTAACCAGGAGGGCTGAACCTAGTGCATTCTAGCTCCCTCTGGTGGAGAAGTGTGGTGTTGGATGTGAAGGAAGGGTCCTGATCATCACGCCGTCCTTACCTCAGAGGAGGAACACTACACTCCATTGAAGAAGTGCAGCATCCCTGTGACGGTCGAACCCTCAGGGGCGCCACACTACCACCCTGGATGACCTGGTGTCACTAGCTACCCGGATTGACATCCGTTTCCTATAACGTGCTAAGGAGACTACCAAGGAGAGAAGATTTTCTCGTCTTGCTCCTGTTTTCCAGAAACCGGCTTTCCAACCAGCAACTCCCCGGGCACGCTCGCCCGAACCTATGCAGATCGACCAGACCAAGATGGTCAAGTCTCGCCAAGAAACACTCCGAGCCAAGGGGAGCGATTTCTACTGTGGTATTAAGGAGCACCTTATCAGTTCCTGCCCGGTGAAGCCGGGAAACTCCAGTGTCTAGGACCGCTCGGAGAGGTCGTCCTAGGCAAGAGTAAATCCTCTCCATTCTTGACTTTATCCGTCTCTATCTCCTGTGGAGAGAACTGCTTCTTTGAAACCGCACATCTTTTTTTCTTCAATCCTCTGAGCGGATGAAGAAACATCCTGATAAGAGACGTCTGGATCCGCCTCAATTCTGTCCGGGAGACAAGGTTTCGCTCTCCTCCAAACATGTTCGTCTCAAAATACCCTCCTATAAGTTGGGTCCACGGTTCATCGGTCCATTTGAAGTCCTCAAGCAAATAAACCCAGCAGCCTACAAGTTAAAACTCCTGGCCACCTTACGGATTCCCAACTCCTTCCACGTATCTCTCCTCAAACCAGTGGTGCTTAATTCTTTTTCCGACAATCCAGGTACCTCCCCAGGTCTGTTCTCCGCTGAGGACATCTATGAGGTAAAGAACATTCTGGCCACCGAGAGGGTAAGAGGAAAAACCTTTTTTCTGGTGGATTGGAAGGGGATTGGCCCAGAGGAGAGAACTTGGGAACCCAGGGAGAACATCCACGCCCCGCTTAAAAAATTTCTTTCAGGCCTAAAAAAGAGGGGGCGTAAAGGGGGGGTACTGTAGTATTGGCATCTCTGTCCCCTGACAGGCAGAGACGCCGTCCCTCTTACTGCCGCGCTCCCCACCCGACTTCCCCCGGCACTCCTGCTACTGCTGCCGGCGCATGCAGCTTCCTGGGCACTGCACTTAGGGCGCACGCTCCCTCCCTCTTAAAGGGGCCTCGCGCACCGGAGGACCTCTCATATAAAAGGCACCTCCTCCAAAATGGAGGTGCCCGTGCAAGGTTGTAGCTTTGTGTCCTAAACTCTGCTTCAGCCTTCAGGTCTCGCTGCTAGTCTGACTACCAGTCCAGTCCGCCAGCCTGACTACCAGTCCAGTCCGCCAGCCTGACTACCAGTCCAGTCCGCCAGCCTGACTACTAGTCCAGTCCGCCAGCCAGACTACCAGTCCGCCAGCCTGACTACCAGTCTCCACCAGCCAAGTGTACTCTCCAGCACGACGGTCTGCCTATGATCCAAACTCGCCAGTCTGTCTATGGGCCTGGCTTTCCTGCCTACCCGGAGAACGTACCAGTTACCTGCCGTGCCTTTCTGTCAGCCTACCTGTAGGCTCCTGCCAGTTACCTGCCGTGCCTATCTGTCAGCCTACCTGGAGGCTCCTGCCAGTTACCAGCCATGCCTATCTGTCAGACTACCTGGAGTCTCCTGTCAGTTACCTGCCATGCCTACCCGGAGGCTCCTGCCAGTTACCCGTGGGAGTCACCTGCTCTCATAAAAGGACAGGCCCAGAGTAGCACCTGGTCCCTCTGCTCGGTCCTTCCCTGGTTCACGGAGTCGATTGAGCCGCCGTGCGACCTTGGTCAGTCCGAGTTGATACCTAGTTACGCCCCTTTGGTCCCTCCTTGCACCGCAGCACAGAGGTTCCACCACCCGGATCCGTAACAGTATCTGCCAGTACCTACCAGTACCCACTTGTTTTTGCTCATTCCTGAATGTCTCTGCTTGTGCCTTTCAACATCTACCTGCGTGCACATGCCGTGAATCTGTTTTGCACAGGTGAATCTCTTTTGTGATATCCCACAGCCGAGTCAAAATGTGTTTCCATACTAAATTAAGTAAAGGGTGCCAAAACCAGTGTCAAGCTTAAGTTTTTCTTCTTTTCCCTCCGATTGTTTTTTTTTAAAATTATTGTTTATCATTTGTTCTATTGTATTTAACACACATGATCTATACAAAAAACTGTTTCGCTTGATTCATTTTGTTCACATTATGTACTTAAACTTCGTGGGTGCCAATAACGATGAGCACCATTAATTCCACAGCATTTTACAGACATTATCATCGCTGTCCTCAGTGGGGCTCAGAACCCTTTGGTATGTCTTTGGAGTGTGGGAGAAAATTGAAGTACCTGGAGGAAACCCATGTAAACACAGGGAGAACATACAAACTTCTTGCAGATGTTGTCCTTGGTGGGATTTTAACTCAGGATCCCAGAACTACAAGACTGCAGTGCTAACCACTGAGCCACCATGATGCCCATAAAAGAGTACAGTTCTGGTAGAAACAGAAAAAAATTAGTAAATGCTAATTGAAAAGACATAGGGCCCAATTCATTAAATCTTTTATGTAAGAATTCTGGCGTAAAAAGCTTTGAAAAGTAAAAAAATATTTACAGCGGGGACTGAAGTAAGATTAGTGGCAAGACACACACAGAGGAGCGTGCCACTCATCAGATGCTCCTTTCCATTCAGGTTCATTGAGAAGCCTCTGAATAATCAGGAGCCTCTCATTCTACCCCACCTTCTCATCAAGACTGGTGTGAAGATCGTCAGTCCCAATCAATCAGGGCCATCAGAATTTTTATGCAGAGGTGACTACGGGGGCATGCGCTCTGCTATGTCTAGATATTGGGCTAGGTGAAAGAAAGTCTAGCTATGACTCAACTGTGAGTTCATTACAAAAGAGTTAGGGTATGTGCACATGGTGTGTTTTTATGCGTTTTTGATGCGGTAAATATGAGCGGAATTGGCTCCAAAATGTGCATTGCAAACTTTATCCCAGCATTTTCTATGAGAATTTGGAAGATCTGTGCACATGATCAGGAATTTCATGTGCGTTTAAATAAGCAAAATGTTTATTCTTTTTGCGTTTTTGCCTGCTTTTTTCCTATACAATGCATTGGAAAAAATGCATGGCAAATCCGCAGGCAAAAACACACAAAAAACGCATGAAAATGCACCAAAAACGCATGGGATTTCCGCAGGGTTTTTGATGCGAAGAGGTGCAGAACCTTGCAGAAACACTGCAGAAATTTCTGCATGCAAATACTGATAGTGCTCACATAGCCTTAGAGTCTTTGCTACAGTGTTTCATTAACTCCCGTTCACACGTGAGAGAAATATCTGACATATGTACCCCTCTTACATGTGTTGGCTGACTCCATCTTATAGTGTGCGCTATCACCCATATGTTTTGCTATTGCAAGGAATTTAAATAGCTTCTAACTTGTAAGGTGTTTCTACGCATTTCCATGGAATCTATTTGCTGAAAACGATTGGTAGGTGTGTTGAGCTTTCCACTTAGCATACCAGGTTATTACATTAATAACTCTCAATGCTACTTCAGTTCCTATTTTCGTACATCAAGTTTCTGACAACAAGGACATTTTGGTTCACAACAAGCTTCGTAAGAGTTCTTGATATATTGCAATTCTTTTTGAGAACTTCACATTTGCTGCGCACGTAGCGAGTGACTCAGTTATACTTACTGAAGTCCAGCTTGGCAAGTGTGAATGTGAAATATTGTGGATATTGTCTTAACCCAAATAATAATTGAAAGCCCTTGACATTGTGGACTGACTATTCAGCCAATAGACCGATATCTGAGAGAAATGACCAGAAAGAGTCCAGAACCAGAGGTCTAGATCAGGGATAGCAAACACAAAAATTGATAAATCTTATGTAAGAAGATAGACAAGTGAGAAGACGCACACAGTTAATGCCTAACAGAATGTCTGCAAGCAAACACCAAGTGTCTTGACCGTCACTTCCAAAACAGAAAATAGGTGTGTACAGGAACTTACTAAGAGTGGCCATCTCCATATATAACCAACAAATTAAGTAGCACTCTGTAATGCTATAGTATGCAAACATGAAATATATGAAATTTGAATTGCATCACTGGTCTAGAAAATAGAAAGAAATGAGAATTCTTAGCTCATAAATTGGCCAATTAATGTGTACCCAGGAGCCACTGTAAGGCGACTCTAGTTGCTGGGAACCTGCCAAGTGTGAATCCTCTCTTAGACTGAAGTCTACATTAGTGTTGAGCCACCCCCGTAGTGTTCGGGTTCGGTTCGGTTCGTCGAACACCGGGATGTTCGAGGAACTGTTCGTCGAACTGTTCGTCGAACACCTTAGAACACCGTCGAACACCGTTAAAACCAATGGCAGGCAAACAAAAACACATAGAAACACATAGAAAACACCTTCAAAGGTGTCCAAAAGCTGACAAACTGCTCAGAAGACGCTCTCTTTAAAAAAGCCGGCCGGCAATTCAGCAGCGGCATACACCGGTACCCGACAATTTAGACAAGAAGGAATAGAGCATCACACATAGATTAGATAGATAGAAACATGTCAGTCACACATATAAGAAGTACAGTGACAGTGTTGGTTACTGTACTTGTCATTTAGTGTAAAGGATTTATTTAAAAAAATAATAGTGTTTTCGTGCACCATCTCTTTAAAAAAGCTGGCCGGCAATTCAGCAGCGGTACCCGACAATTTATAACAGAAAGAATAGAGCTTCACACATAGATAGATATAAACATGCCAATCACATATATGATAAGTACAGTGACAGTGTTGGTTACTGTACTTGTCATTTAGTGTAAAGGATTTATTTAAAAAAATAATAGTGTTTTCATGCACCGTCTCTTTAAAAAAGCCGGCCGGCAATTCAGTACCCGACAATTTAGAATAGAAAGAATAAAGAATCACACATAGATTAGATAGATAGAAACATGTCAGTCACATATATATGAAGTACAGTGACAGTGTTGCTTACTGTACTTGTCATTTAGTGTAAAGGATTTATTAAAAAAAATAATAGTGTTTTCATGCACTGTCTCTTTAAAAAAGCCGGCCGGCAATTCAGCATCTGTACCCGACAATTTATAACAGAAAGATAGAGCATCACACATAGATTAGATAGATAGAAACATGTCAGTCACATATATATGAAGTACAGTGACAGTGTTGATTACTGTACTTGTCATTTAGTGTTAAAATAAAGGATTTATTAAAAAAAAAAATTGGCGTAGGGTTCCCCGTAATTTTAGGCTCTAGCGGAGGTTAAGCAGACGGCTGGGGCAGATGTTTGAAGCCTGGGAAGGGGGTAATACCCACGGAGCTTCCCAGGCTACTAGTATCAGCCCCCAGCTGAATACCTAGCCTTTACTAGCTATTAAAATGGGGGACCCCCTCAAAAAAATGACGTGGGGTCCCCCCTATTTTAATAGCTAGTAAAGGCTAGGCAGACAGCTGGGGGCTGATATTAATAGCCCAGGAAGGGTGCCATGAATATTGGCCCCCTCCCAGGCTAGAAACACCAGCCGTCAGCCGCCCCAGAAATGGCGCATCCATAGGATGCGCCAATTCTGGCACTTAGCCTCGCTCTTCCCACTGCCCTGTAGAGGTGGCAGTGGGGTAATAGGGCTGGGGTTGATGTCAGCTTATAATGACAGCTGACATCAAGCCCAGGTTAGTAATGGAGAGGCGTCTATAAGACACCCCCATTACTAACCCTATAGTCAAAGTTAAAAGAAAACACAAACACCCAGAATAAAGTCCTTTAATTGAAATAAACACACAATTCTTTATTGTTCTAAATTAAACCATACTTACCGTCACGCCCATTCCAGCTGAAGCCAACGATCTCCTGCAATAAAAGAAAAATAATAAACCAACCTCATCCTTACCTTTCCATGATTCCCAGGACAGCTTCAGCTCTGCTACATCGAGATGACAGGCTGGAGCGCAGCAGAACGCTGCCATCCAGCCTGTCATCCCGCGGACACTGAGAAGCGCAGGCATGCTTGCGCTCCTCAGTGTCTCGCTGTGATGGCATCCAGATGAGCCGAGGTCATGTCCAATGAACTCGGCGCATCTCATGCACGTCACTGACAGCGCGGGAAAATTCTCACGCTGAAGCGCTGAGTGCAGGAGAATTTTCCCACGCTGTCAGTGACGTGCATGAGGCTGATATTTAAATTTGGCGCACAAATCGGTGATTGGTCGCGGGCAGCGTCCGCGACCAATCAGCACGGTAGTGTTTAACTTTGGCGGCAAGATCAGTGATTGGTCGCGCGCCAAGACCGCGACCAATCACCGATTTGGGCGCCACATTTAAATATCGGCCGCGACCAATCAGCACAGCGTTGTTTAAATGTGGATCCAAGATCGGTGATTGGTCGCGGCCGATATTTAAATTTGGCGCACAAATCGGTGATTGGTCGCGGGCAGCTGCCCGCGACCAATCACCGATTTGGGCGCCACATTTAAATAGCGGCCGCGACCAATCAGCGAGCTTGGCGCCAAATTTAAACAACGCTCTGCTGATTGGTCGCGGACGCCAGACGCGTCCAATCAGTGAGATTGGCGCCAAATTTAAACAACGCTCTGGTGATTGGTCGCGGACTCCAGCCGCGACCAATCAGCGAGATTGGCGCCAAATTTAAACCCCGCTCTGCTAATTGGTCGCGGATGCCGGCCGTGACTAATCAGCATTATTGGCGCCAAATTTAAACACCGCTCTGCTGATTGGTCACAGTTGCCTTCCGCGACCAATCAGCGATTTTGACGCCAAATTTAAACACCGCTCTGCTGAATGGTCGAGGTCGTGACCAATCACCATTATTGGCGCCAAATTGAAACACCACTTTGCTGATTGGTCGCGACCACAACCTATCAGCATTATTGGCGCAAAATTTAAACCCCGCTCTGCTGATTAGTCGCGACCGCCGGCCGTGACCAATCAGTGATATAGTCGCCAAATTTCAACACCGCTTTGCTGATTGGTCGCGGTTGCTGGCCGCGACCAGTCAGCGATTTTGGCGCCAAATTTAAACTCCGCTCTGCTGATTGCGCCGGGTCTGCTGCATACATATTCTAGAATACCCGATGCGTTAGAATCGGGCCACCATCTAGTTTCATGAAATAATTTAAAAAAAAATTGACGTGGGGCTTCGCACTATATTTGTGTCCAGCCAGGTACAGCAGGCAGGAACGGGCTGCCCCCAACCACGAGCTGCCTATTTGTACCTGGCCGGACACAACAATATAGGGAAGCCCTTTTTTCCTTAATTATTTCATGAATTTCATGAAATAATTTTTAAAAAAAATACGTGGGGCTTCGCCCTATTTTTGTGTCCAGCCAGGTACACCTGGGCAGCTGGGTGCTGGAATCTGCAGCGCAGGGAGGCCCAAGCTTTCTGGGCCCCACCCGCTGCAAATTGCAGTCCGCAGCCACCCCGGAAAATGGCGCGTTCATAGAAGCGCCATCTTCTGGCGCTGTACCCAACTCATCCAGGGCCCTGGTGCGGTGGCTCACTGGGTAATAAAGGGGTTAGGGCCAGCTTGGCATTATCAGCTGGCCCTAAGCCCGAAATTCATGGGGTCACGCCAATATTAGACATGACCACTATGAATTTCTAGTAAAGTATTTAAAAAAAACACAACACTCAGAAAAAAGTCCTTTAATTGAAATAAACACACAATTCTTTATTGTTCTAAATTAAACCATACTTACAATCACGCCCATTCCAGCTGAAGCCAACGATCTCCTGCAATAAAAGTAAAATAATAAAGCAACATCATCCTTAACTTTCCATGGTTCCCACGACAGCTTCAGCTCTGCTACATCGAGATGACAGGCTGGACCGCAGCAGAACGCTACCATCCAGCCTGTCATCCCGCAGACACTGAGAAGCGCAGGCATGCTTGCGCTCCTCAGTGTCTGGCTGTGACGGCATCCAGATGAGCCGAGGTCATGTCCAATGAACTCAGCTCACCTCATGTACGTCACTGACAGCGTGGAAGAATTCTCCTGCACTCAGCGCTTCAGCGTGAGAATTCTCCCACGCTGTCAGTGACGTACATGAGGTCAGCTGAGTTCAATGGACATGAATGAGCTCACCTCATGCACGTCACTGACAGCGTGGGAAAATTCTCCTGCACTCAGCGCTTCAGCGTGAGAATTTTCCCACGCTGTCAGTGACGTGCATGAGGTGAGCTCATTCATGTCCAATGAACTCGGCTCACCTCATGCACGTCACTGACAGCGTGGGAAAATTCTCACGCTGAAGCGCTGAATGCAGGAGAATTTTCCCACGCTGTCAGTGACGTGCATGAGGTGAGCTCATTCATGTCCAATGAACTCGGCTCACCTCATGCACGTCACTGACAGCGTGGGAAAATTCTCACGCTGAAGCGCTGAGTGCAGGAGAATTTTCCCACGCTGTCAGTGACGTGCATGAGGTGAGCTCATTCATGTCCATTGAACTCAGCTGACCTCATGTACGTCACTGACAGCGTGGGAGAATTCTCACGCTGAAGCGCTGAGTGCAGGAGAATTCTTCCACGCTATCAGTGACGTACATGAGGTGAGCTGAGTTCATTGGACATGACCTCGGCTCATCTGGATGCCGTCACAGCCAGACACTGAGGAGCGCAAGCATGCCTGCGCTTCTCAGTGTCTGCGGGATGACAGGCTGGATGGCAGCGTTCTGCTGCGGTCCAGCCTGTCATCTCGATGTAGCAGAGCTGAAGCTGTCCTGGGAACCATGGGAAGGTAAGGATGATGTTGCTTTATTATTTTATTTTTATTGCAGGAGATCGTTGGCTTCAGCTGGAATGGGCGTGACGGTAAGTATGGTTTAATTTAGAACAATAAAGAATTGTGTCTTTATTTCAATTAAACGACTTTATTCTGGGTGTTTGTGTTTTTTTTTTAACTTTGACTATGGGGTTAGTAATGGGGGTATCTTATAGACGCCTCTCCATTACTAACCTGGGCTTGATGTCAGCTGGCATTATAAGCTGACATCAACCCCAGCCCTATTACCCCACTGCCACCGCTACAGGGCAGTGGGAAGAGCGAGGCTAAGTGCCAGAATTGGCGCATCCTATGGATGCGCCATTTCTGGGGCGGCTAACGGCTGGTGTTTCTAGCCTGGGAGGGGGCCAATATTCATGGCTCCCTTCCTGGGCTATTAATATCAGCCCCTAGCTGTCTGCCTAGCCTTTGCTAGCTATTAAAATAGGGGGGACCCCACGTCATTTTTTTTGGGGGGGTCCCCCATTTTAATAGCTAGTAAAGGCTAGGTATTCAGCTGGGGGCTGATATTAGTAGCCTGGGAAGCTCCGTGGATATTACCCCCTTCCCAGGCTTCAAACATCTGCCCCAGCCATCTGCTTAACCTCCGCTAGAGCCTAAAATTACGGGGAACCCCACGCCAATTTTTTTTTAAATAAATCCTTTATTTTAACACTAAATGACAAGTACAGTAATCAACACTGTCACTGTACTTCATATATATGTGACTGACATGTTTCTATCTATCTAATCTATGTATGATTCTCTATTCCTTCTATTCTAAATTGTCGGGTACAGATGCTGAAATGCCGGCCGGCTTTTTTAAAGAGACAGTGCATGAAAACACTATTATTTTTTTTAATAAATCCTTTACACTAAATGACAAGTACAGTAAGCAACACTGTCACTGTACTTCATATATATGTGACTGACATGTTTCTATCTATCTAATCTATGTGTGATTCTCTATTCTTTCTATTCCAAATTGTCGGGTACCGCTGCTGAATTCCCGGCCGGCTTTTTTAAAGAGACGGTGCATGAAAACACTATTATTTTTTTTGATAAATCCTTTACACTAAATGACAAGTACAGTAATCAACACTGTCACTGTACTTCATATATATGTGACTGACATGTTTCTATCTATCTAATCTATGTGTGAAGCTCTATTCTTTTGGTTCTAAATTGTCGGGTACCGGTGTATGCCGCTGCTGAATTGCCGGCTTTTCATGTTTCACTGTGAGCACTGTTCCCATCGATTTGGGCAATCACTGTAATGCCACAACCACCATGGCTGTGGCATTACAGTGAGTGGCAGACAATCCCTGCATGATTGGTGCTCTAAATAGCGCCAGACATGCAGGACAAGCTTTTGGTGCACGAACAGTTATCGAACATAACCTCGAACAGCCGAATTTTTTGCAAATCGTTCGGGTTCGTCGAACAACTCGAACACCGCCCAAAACAGCTCGAATTTGAGATTGGCGAACAGTTCTAGTCGAACACCGCTCATCTCTAGTCTACATGTATATGGGAAGGTAGGATCCTGCTATAAATAAAACCGCCTAAGGCTTAGGGGTGGAGTGCTCAGTCAGAAAACCTATCTATACAAATATCAAAACACTGACCATCTATTTTCTAGAGCAGTAATGCAATTCAAATTTCGTATATTTCATTTATTTACAGTGGGTACGGAAAGTATTCCGACCCCTTTAAATTTTTCACTCTTTGTTTCACTGCAGTCATTTGGTAAATTCTAAAAAGTTCATTTTTTTTCTCATTAAAGTACACTCTGCACCCCATCTTGACTGAAAAAAAACAGAAATGTAGAAATGTTTGCAAATTTATTAAAAAAAAAAACTGAAATATCACATGGTCATAAGTATTCAGACCCTTTGCTCAGTATTGAGTAGAAGCACCCTTGTGCGCTAGTACAGCCGTGAGTCTTCTTGGGAATGATGCAACAAGTTTTTCACACCTGGATTTGGGGATCCTCTGCCATTCTTCCTTGCAGATCCTCTCCAGTTCCGTCAGGTTGGATGGTGAATGTTGGTGGACAGTCATTTTCAGGTCTCTCCAGAGATGCTCAATTGGGTTTAGGTCAGAGCTCTGGCTGGGCCAGTCAAGAATGGTCACAGAGTTATTCTGAAGCCACTCTTTTGTTATTTTAGCTGTATGCTTAGGGTCATTGTCTTGTTGGAAGGTGAACCTTAGGCCAAGTCTGAGGTCTAGAGCACTCTGAAAGAGGTTTTCATCCAGGATATCTCTGTACTTAGCCGCATTCATGTTTCTTTCAATTGCAACCAATCGTCCTGTCCGTGCAGCTGAAAAACACCCCCATAGCATGATGCTGTCACCACCATGTTTCCCTGTTGGAATTATATTTGGCAGGTGATGATCACCAAAAAGTTCTATCTTCGTCTCATCAGACCAGAGAATCTTATTTCTCATAGTCTGGGAGTTCTTCATGTGTTTTTGAGCAAACTCTATGCTGGCTTTCATATGTCTTGCACTGAGGAGAGGCTTCCGTCGGGCCACTCTGCCATAAAGGCTTGACTGGTGGAGGGCTGCTGTGGTAGTTGACTTTGTGGAACTTTCTCCCATTTCCCTACTGCATCTCTAGAGTTCAGCTACAGTGATCTTGGGGATCTTATTTACCTCTCTCACCAAGGCTCTTCTCCCATGATTGCTCAGTTTGGCTGGATGGCCAAGTCTAGGAAGACTTCTGGTGGTTCCAAACTTCTTCCATTTAAGGATTATGGAGGCCACTGTGCTCTTAGGAGCCTTGAGTAATGCATAAATTCTTTTGTAACCTTGGCCAGATCTGTGCCTTGCCACAATTCTGTCTCTGAGCTCCTGGGGCAGTTACTTTGAGCTCATGATTCTCATTTGGTCTGATTATGCACTGTGAGCTGTGAGGTGTTATATAGACAGGTGTGTGCCTTTCCAATTCAAGTCCTATAAGTTTAATTAAACACAGCTGGAATCCAATGAAGGAGTAGAACCATCTCAAGGAGGATCACAATGAAATGGACAGCATGTGACTTAAATATGAGTGTCTGAGCAAAGGGTCTGAATACTTATGACCATGTGATATTTCAGTTTTTCTTTTTTAATAAATTTGCAAAAGTTTCTACATTTCTGTTTTTTTTTCAGTCAAGATGGGGCGCAGAGTGTACTTTAATGAGAGAAAAAATGAACTTTTTAAAATTTACCAAATGGCTGCAATGAAACAAAGAGTGAAAAATTTAAAGTGGTCTGAATACTTTCTGTACCCACTGTAATTTGTAAACAGATCTGTCAATACGTTTTACTACACAATCTATGCAAATTAATAAAGAAAACCTGTCAGGTTTAATAACTCTATTAACCTGCAGATATAGGGTTAATATAGGGTTAATCTGTGGGTCAATAGGGTTATAAAGGTGCCAGGACACTGTACTGAAAGTGCGGCACCCAGGAAATAATTATCTTTTTTTTCTCCCTGGAGCCACTGGCTTTCAGTCATGCAGGTGTGTCGCAAGCAATTGCAGTCACTGCTCACAGCACTGAGAGCAGTTGCTGTAATCATGTGGCGCCCCTAAGGGTTCGACCGCCACAGGGATGCTGCACTTCTCTAATGAAGTGTAGTGTTCCTCCTCTGAAGTAAGAAAAGTGTGATAGTCGTTATCCAACCTTTGCATCCAACACCACATTTCTCCACCAGAGGGAGCTAGTATGCACAAGGTGCTGCTCCCCTGGTTACAGGGAGACTGGGGAACACAAAAGTGGTAGGAACCAGTTAGTGGGTGTGGGTGGAGGACTTTCAAGTTAGTTACACTTTAAATCTAATATTTAATCTTGGTTCTTCGACTGTTCTCTCTGACTGTACCATGACTGGTGTCAGAACGTGATCTCCTACCCTGTAAGTGGATCCTGTGTGGGCCTGCAGGGGATGGAGACACGGCCCTAGTCCCTAGGCCTTGGGATGATGGGCAGGCTGGAGATAAGGAATATCTCAGCCCAGTCGAGGACCATGAGCAAGAAGGCTCGGAGCTCTAGAGTGTGGCTCCACAGCAAATGGGTCCCGGGGAGGATGCAGACGGAGCAGTGTATGCCACCTGTCCTCGCCTACCTGATCTATTCAGAGGGATTCCCGCTGCAAGAGGGGTACCGGCCCCCGACACCCGACCTTGCTACTCCATGTCCTGGTTGGGAAAGCCCGGTAGGCCCTGAGGATCCCACCGGGCATCGGACGTGCCCTTGTTCTGAGAGGAGCTCAGAGGGAGACTCAGACTATCTAGACATGCACAGACGGGAAAGGATGAGGTCTGTAGTTCAGGAACACTCTGGTGTAGGGTCCCGACTGAATGCTGGACTTCCTCGGAGGTAGTCGGACCCCCGTCCCTTGTTGCCGCAGGACTCCGCGGGGAGCAGGGAGTCGCCTTCCCGCTGTCATCTCTGATGTGAGTAAAGCCTTGGAAGTTCACCCCTATGGCCTCCGGACTGTTCATTCTGCGCTATACCACACGACGCGGTGCCCGTACTCCCCTACTACTACCCCCTCCATCCTGTCTGCCTGCCCTGAGGCCTTGCTCCGCCTGTGGGGAGTAGTAAGAACTTTGGCCGCCATGACACCAGGCCTCAGCGGACTGCGGCGGTGCTGGTGGCTCGTCACCAGGTGCCACAGGTGGCGTAGTCGTAATTTAGCCACTCAACCCGGATAAGCCCACAACATCATTTTTAAATGTGACGGCCCTGGGCACGGAGCGGGTCCGGGCCACAGCTGCACCCCATCTCCACAACATCTGGACCCGTCTCCGTGTCCCCATCTTCCCAGGGCGAGGGCTTCGAGGCGTCACAATCACATCCCATGATCCCAGCACTGACTGACAGCCCACTCAACAGTGCATTATGGTTAGCATTGTAACCTTGCAGTGCTGGGGTCCTGGGTTCAAATTCCAACAAGGACACCTTTAAAGAGTTTGTATGTTCTTCCCGTGTTTGCGTGGGTTTCCTCCGGGTACTCTGGTTTCCTCCCACACTCCAAAGACATTCTGATAGGGACTGTAGATTGTGAGCCCCAATGGGGACAGTGATGATGTCTGTAAAGCGCTGTGGAATTAATGGTGCTACATAAGCCAATAAAATAAATATTGTCTAGCAGTGGCCAGAGAGGTCTCTAACTTCCTAAAACAAATAATGTACTATTCAGTGATGGACACACCTTTAGTGAAACCTGTGCAGGACCCCAAGAGATAATATGGTACACTACCATCTCCAAAGCAGGAGGACTTGTGCATCGTGATGAGCTATTGGACTGCACAGGTCTCATTTACTATTCTTGCACAGGGGCCCACTACTATTTGTGTCTTCTCCTGTTGCAATTGACTTGTGCCTCCATCTTCACAGCTCCCTCATCTAAAAGTAGTCACTACTGAGGTCTTTCTCATTCCTTAACTAAACTATGGAGTTGAGCGCAGCTTCACTCACCTAACAGCAGCTGGTAATGTTTAATTGCCATAACTTCAATGCTGAAGGCTTATCCCCTTACCGATATATGACGTACTGATATGTAATTTCCAAGGAATGAATTGATAAAAATATGTAGCTTTTATTTAGAAAAAGCTTAAAATTGGCAAAACACAGTTGCTGCAGTGGCTAATAGCAAATATCGTCAAATGACAGACATGAAAAATGCAAACAGAGACCGGAGTAGAAGGCTACACGTTTCGACTGCAACTGCTGTCTTTGTCCCAGCTGGGACATCAAATAAAATGAGAAGTTATAAAATGAAAAAAAAATAAAAATAAATTTCAAATCACTCCCCTTATCAGCCATTAAAAATTAATAAATAAAAAAATGAAAAAAATACACATATATGGTATTGATACATTTGTAAAAGTGTGATCTGTCAAAATATAAAATGAATTAACCTGCTCAATAATTGTTGTAACAAGAAAAAAATACAAAATCCCAGAATTGCGTTTTTTTGGCCACTGCAAAACTGAAAAAAATGCAATAAGAGGCGATCAGAATATTTAATCTGCCCCAAAATGGTATCAATAAAAACAATGGATGAGGATGCAAAAAACAAGACCTTACACAACTCCAGTACAAAAAAATGTTAAACTTTTTTTTACCACTTAAATAAAAAAAAAAACTGTCCATGTTTGGTATCACCATATTCGTACTGACCTAGGGAATCATATTTTCAGGTCACTTTTACCACATAATGAATGTTGGAAATAATAAAATGAAAAAAAAAATCATTGCGGAATTGCACTTTTTAAGCTATTTCATTCGACATGGAATTTTTTTTCCCACTTTCCAGTTCAACCCATGCTGAAACGGATGATGTAATTTAAAACTTCAACTTATCCTGCAAAAACAAGCCCTCATATGGCTATGTGGACTGAAAAAAATTGTCAAGGCTCTTGGACAAAGGGGAGGAAAAAACAAAAGTGCAAAAATGCAAAATCTCCCTGTCGGTCATTAGTAGGTCATTATTAGTGTATGGGGCACAGCAGGGACAATTATTTGGGGGCACAGTTGAGGACATTATTAGTGGATGGGGCCACAATGGGGAGTTAGATATAATGCCAAAACTTATGTTAAATCATATATCATATCAAGTCTATAATGTTACGGCATATGACCAATGTAAAGAATGCATAAGTGCCCTATGTACAACATTGATGTATATGGGCAATCAAAAGATAATGTGAACTGCAATAGAAAAATCTGAAAAAAAATAGAAAAATCAGAAAACTCCTAGCTGAGTGGCGCCCACCCCGACGTGCATTTCGGTGATAGCCTTCATCAGGGGTTGGCATCATCAGGGGAGGCATGGGTTTAAAAAGTGGTAAAAGTCAATCATTAGTGCGCTTCATCACTAATTTCCACTCACACGCAATGGCTAAGAGACAATGTTTGGCCAAATCATGGCCAATCCTTCTAGCGGACCATGTATTAACAAAATACCTTGCATTACTATTTTTTGCAGATCCAAGAATCTATGTGATTGACTAGTAAAGAGTCACTGAGGCCCATGTACCACTTTTCTGCAGGGAGGATTAACCCCAAAGGGCTACTCACTCTGCGGTGTGTGGCAAGTCCCAACATTTAACATGCTAGCTCATTTACCGACTCAAAGGGTCTTAGGACTTTTAACATCACTAATGGGATCTCTTGCAATTCTAAAGCAGTAATATACTGTGTCATATGTTCCTGTGCAAAGATATACATTTGGCTTACTACCAGTCAATTGAAGGTGTGGGTACAAGAACACGTCCTTGGTATTTCCACTGCACGTAATGAAAAAGATATACTGTATCTGTGTTGAAAACGATTCCCAAACATTTTAAAATACATCACAACTGTGATGACTCAACATTCGTGGCATTGACATGATCACTCCAACAATCAAGGGTGGGAATGTCAGCCAAAGCCTTGCCCAATGTGAGACTTGGTGGTTATGGGCCCTTGACACCATCCACCCCCTTGGTGTCAATGAGAATACTAATTACACCCCTTTTCTCTGACCACCTGTTTGTCATCCGGTTTTGTTTTTTCTGCTACATATTTTTTAGCGTTTGTTTTTAATCCTTCTTACCTGTTTTAATTATTTCCATCTGTTGTTCTGCCCATGGAAGCTTGAAGTTCAGGTCTTTTTCATTCCTGGACATAAGAAGACATGCGTTGACACAATTGTCTTATCTCCCCCCTTTTTTTCAATGTATGCAACACTTTACCACCATTGACTGTGGTGGCACTATTTGTGATTCATGACCATGGTACTTTTGTATGTGTCTTGTCACCATTGAGATATATATTTTGTTCTTATTTCCATTATTTATTTTTTATTTTCATACTCATAATTATTTTTGTCTATTGTTATACTTTTTTCATTAGTTCACATTTACAATTCTACATTCATACTGACTAGCCCAGGGGGATGGGGATAACTCGGTACCCGGGCCTTTAACCTGGCCTTTAGGGATGTCGCGGTGGACGGCTCCCGGGCTCATACCCTGGGGTCGCTCCTTTTAAAAGGGGGTTGGTGATTTATGAAGTTTATAAAAGTTTGTGACGCCACCTGAGGTTTCTGGTGAGGATCACCAGCGCTGCGCAGTCCACTGAGGCCAGTGATAAGGCAGCTTGATGGTATAGCTCCCCACAGGTGGAGCTGGGCCTCAGGGCAGTGTATGACGGGGTATGCTGGACAGGCGAGACCCAGCCGGGTCAGAGCAAGAACAGGGACAGACACGATAGTCACTTCGGTACCTTTTACTGATGGAAATTCAGGCACGTCCTGGAGCACTGTAGGGTGAAGGGTGCATGTCAGGATCCTCCCCAATGAGCGGGTTTTGGGCCTCCTGTTTCTTGCCTCTGCGTAGTAAGTTTCTGACCTGCCTGGAGCTAGGCCTAACTTTGTCTCTGTCCTGCGCTGGCTGACCTTGTGGTAGGGCCTTTTCTTGGAGTACACGCACTTAAGCTGCGGGCCTATATGTTTCCTGGCTCTGTTACGTATCAGCACTTTAGTGATCCTGGAACTTGCAGTTCTCCAGGGATTCCGGTTATATCTTACTGGGTCGTAGAGATCACGGTAAATTTCGGACCTAGTGTCCGGCAAAAGCTTCTTCGGGGTGAGCTAGTTAAGCTCCTCTGTCCCCTATGTACTAACTCTCCACTCGCCTTCGGCCTACTCGGGCCCTCACTAGGCTACTCATACAAACGGCAGCTTGCCGCACTTCACCAATCTTATGGCGCCGGCACACCTAAAGCTCACTGCTCTGTGCTACAACTGAGTCTTGGTCTGGATAAGCTCCACTGCAGGATAGCAATTGCAGGAGCTGGAAAAGGCTTTTGTCCTCTGAGGTAACTCCTCTCAGACTGTACTGGACTCACTGTAAAACCAGAATAGACTGACTGCTGCCTGGCTCCACCTTCCCTATTTATCTATCCCTAACGGGCTCCCTCTGGTGGTCTGAGGTGGAAGGTGGAGATGTGTCAATGGATATGAGGGCCTCTTGTGGAGGAATCCTTCAATACACCCTTCTAGGATTTGTGATACCAAGCGCAGCTGGGCGTCACAATACTTCTTACAATCTCATTTCACTATTTTCTACATTATTCACTGTATACAATTTTATAGTGTATTCATTCACTTTCTTAGAAGTTTCACCATTTACATACAGCTTATACACTATTCTGATTTCATGGTTTGTCATCTCACTTTCTCACCCCCCCCACCCTTTTTTTGTAAACTATTTATTATTTTTAGAATTTTTCATTATTTATTTAGTTTTTTTTTGTTTCATACATCATTAGTTCTATGCATCTTTATTACTAGATTGCATGTCTTATCATTGTTCATTCATTATTGCCATCTTGAGTTCAGATGTTATTATTACATGCTGTAACATTGTTTTTAATTGCTTCCTATTAATAACGTAGACCATCTAATGTCCTGCTCTTGAATGGGGTGGCACCCATGCGCATTCTGGCTCCTGGACCTTTTTTGTCAGTTGTATTTCTATGTGCCCTGTCACATCGGGTCACGTGTCCCCCACGTGATCCCAGTGTCACAGGTCACATGACGCGGTCGCCGTGAATCTTCCTTGCTGTCTAGACTCATTATTCGTCACACCACACTCCTTTCAATATCACTGGTTGGTATACACACATCCTCTCCTTTCATTTGTTCCTTAGACACGTCACACATTATAACATGTCCTCCTTATGCTATTGGTCACTTTTGTAAATATCACATCTTCTATGATTGGCCGATGCCACTTTTTAAACCCATGCCTGCTCTGAAGACGCCAACCCGTGATGAAGGCTATCGACGAAACGTGCATCGAGGTGGGCGCCACTCAGCTGGGAGTTTTCTGATTTTTCTATTGCAATAAGTACAGCTCACATTATCTTTTGATTGCCCATCTACATCAATGTTGTACATAGGGTACTTCTGCATTCTTTACATTTGTCATATGTCGTAACCACATACGCTTTATATTCAGTTGGATTTTACATAAGTGTTGGCATTATACCTAACTCACTCTGCGGCATCATTGTATATTCCCTTGTTGCCTCCCTGATTTTTCAAATAACGTACCGTATATATATTTTTACAATCTCTGTTTATTCTAGGTTTCTGTGTTCAGTTCCTTGCTTTTCCCTTCAGTTATTCATTACCGACTATTTGGTTTTTAAGCCATCACGGTCCTACATAGTCTGTAGTGTGA
Organism: Phyllobates terribilis; assembly: GCF_046119375.1. Taxonomy (NCBI): domain Eukaryota; kingdom Metazoa; phylum Chordata; class Amphibia; order Anura; family Dendrobatidae; genus Phyllobates; species Phyllobates terribilis. Next base: position 592,951,242 of record NW_027362765.1, on the reverse strand, counting down.
CATTATTTCATATATCTAATACTTACCCACTGTATTACCACACCCCTTTGTGTATGTCACACTCCTATGTTATTTCCCTTGTTTTCTTATTATATACAGAACTCTTGTATAAGTCACCAGTGATCCATGTATTACCTGTACACTATACACTATATACAGCGCTCCTGTGTATAATGTCACTGGTGATCACTGTATTACCTTTATACTGACACTATATACAGAGCTTTTGTGTATAATGTCAGTGGTGATCACTGTATTACCTGTACAAAGACACTATATACAGAGCTCCTGTGTATAATGTCACTGGTGATAACTGTATTACCTGTCCACTGACACTATATACAGAGCTCCTGTGTATAACATCACTGGTGACCACTGTATTACCTGTATACTGATACTATATACAGAGCTCCTGTGTATAGTATCACTGGTGATCACTGTATTACCTTTACATTATACACAATATACAGAGCTCCTGTGAATAATGTCACTGGTGATCACTGTATTATTTGTACACTAACACTACACTGCGTGCAGAATTATTAGGCAAATGCGTATTTTGATCACTTTGATACTTTTTATACATGTTGTCCTACTCCAAGCTGCATAGGCTTGAGAGCCAACTACCAATTAAGTAAATCTGGTGATGTGCATCTCTGTAATGAGGAGGGGTGTTGTCTAATGACATCAACACCCTATATAAGGTGTGCTTAATTATTAGGCAACTTCCTTTCCTTTGTCAAAATGGGTCAGAAGAGAGATTTGACGGGCTCTGAAAAGTCCAAAATTGTGAGATGTCTTGCAGAGGGATGCAGCAGTCTTGAAATTTCCAAACTTTTGAAGCGTGATCAACGAACAATCAAGCATTTCATGGCAAATAGCCAACAGGGTCGCAAGAAGCATGTTGGCCAAAAAAGGCACAAAATAACTGCCCATGAATTGAGGAAAATCAAGCGTGAAGCTGCCAAGATGCCATTCGCCACCAGTTTTGCCATATTTCAGAGCTTCAACGTTACTGGAGTATCAAAAAGCACAAGGTGTGCGATACTCAGGGACATGGCCAAGGTAAGGAAGGCTTAAAAACGACCACCTTTGAACAAGAAACATAAGATAAAACGTCAAGAATGGGCCAAGAAATATCTTATGACTGATTTTTCAAAGGTTTTATGGACTGATGAAATGAGAGTGACTCTTGATGGGCCAGATGGATGGGCCAGAGGCTGGATCAATAAAGGGCAAAGAGCTCCACTCCGACTCAGATGCCAGCAAGGTGGAGGTGGGGTACTGGTATGTGCCGGTATCATCAAAGATGAACTTGTGGGACCTTTTCGGGTTGAGGATGGAGTGAAGCTTAACTTCCAGACCTACTGTCAGTTTCTGGAAGACAACTTCTCCAAGCAGTGGTACCGGAAAAGTCGGTATCATTCAAGAAAAACATGATTTTCATGCAGGACAATGCTCCATCACATGCATCCAACTACTCCACAGCGTGGCTGGCCAGTAAAGGTCTAAAAGAAGAAAAAATAATGACATGGCCCCCTTGTTCACCTGATCTGAACCCCATAGAGAACCTGTGGTCCATCATAAAATATGAGATCTACAGGGAGAGAAACCAGTACACCTCTCGGAACAGTGTCTGGGAGGCTGTGGTGACTGCTGCACGCAATATTGATCGAAAACAGATCAAGCAACTGACAGAATCTATGGATGGAAGGCTGTTGAGTGTCATCATAAAGAAAGGTGGCTATATTGATCAATAATTTTTTTGGTTTTTGGTTTTGCATGTCAGAAATGTTTATTTCTAAATTTTGTGCACTGATATTGGTTTACCTTGTGAAAATAAACAAGTGAGATGGGATTATATTTGGTTTTTACTAAGTTGCCTAATAATTCTGCACAGTAATAGTTACCTGCACAAACAGATATCATCCTAAGATAGCCAAATCTAAAAAAAAAAAACACTCCAACATCCAAAAATATTAAGCTTGGATATTTGAGTCTTTTGGGTTGATTGAGAACATAGTTGTTGATCAATAATAAAAATAATCCTCTAAAATACAACTTGCCTAATAATTCTGCACACAGTGTATATACTCTACACACAGCTCCTCTGTATAATACCAATGGTGATCACTGTATTATCTCTATACGTACACTATATACAGAGCTCCTATGTACAATGACACAGGTGATCATTATATATTACATGTACACTATACACTACATGCTATTTACAAAGCTTTTATGTATAATGTCACTGGTGATCACTGTGCTGTGGTCATGGTATAGTTGCATTTTGCCCTTATATTGTGATATTATTGATTTAGTCCTAGTATACTGAACTTTGCGCAGTAACAATATTGTAATGATATTTATTGTTTGATAACTATATGATTACTATTTTGAAGTATCCATGATTGCCAAGCATCCAGAAATATCAGGACAGTCCGTAAAAATTGGTCACTTTTTTGCCCTGTCCGTAAAAAAAAATGTAAAATGTCTGTGATTTTTTTGAAGCTGGATAAACTTATACAGATTATTATGACTGTAATTCTCATTATTTTATACTTTACAGTGAATGCAGCAGATGTCTTCATACTCATGACACAGATCACTGATAATGATAATGATTTATTATAGTTTTCAAATGTAACATAGTAGCGTAGGTTGAATAAAGACCTAGGTCCATCAAGTTCAACTTTTCTCCCCCAAGTGTACTCCCTACACTAACACTACACTAACTTACTGGAACTAGGCCTCACAAATGTATTATTATTACCATTTTTATTATTGCTGCACTATTACAATTACAAATGAACCAGTTTATAATTGTTTAATTAGTTTTATTTTTTTGTATTACTCTTATAGTATTTCCAAAATCCCTGTACCTAAATCTGTTGATCCAGAAGAAGGCAAAAACCCCAGGACACATTCAGCTAATTTGCATCACGGGGAAAAATTCCTTCTTGACCCTAAGAAAAGGCGATTAGTACAAGAACCCTGGTTCAAATCATTTTGTCTAATTTAACTGTAACCCACAATGTTACCTGTATCGAGGAAATTAAATCATCCAGCCCTTTTTTGAAAGCTGTTATAGTGTCTGCCATTACTACCTCTTGTGGTAGGACATTTCACAGCCCGACTGCTCTTACTGTAAAGAACCCTTTCCTGTTTAGGTGCCGGAATCGCCTCTCTTCCACTGGCAATGAGTGCCCCCTGGTTCTTAGTATGGTCTTTGGAAGGAATAAGTCATGTGCTAATCCTTTGTACTGAACACACATGTATTTATACATGTAAATGAGATCCCCTATAAGGCGTTGTTTTTCTAAGCTAAACACACTCAACTTTTTCAACCTCTCATCATAGGAGAGGTCTTCCATCCCTTGTAATAATCTAGTTGCCTGCCTTTGAACTGACTCTAACTTCTAAATATCCTTTTTAAAATGTGGAACCCAAAATTGGATCCCATATTCCAGATGTGGCCTCACCAGTGATTTATAAAGGAGTAACAATACGTTGGGATCACAGGATTTTATTTTTCTTTTTATACACCCTAAAATCTTGTTTGCTTTTGCGGCTGCTGCTTGACATTGAGTACTGCTGCTCAGCTTACTTGTAACCAGAATACCCAAGTCCTTCTCCTGTTCTGTAGTCCTGAGTATACTCCCATTTAATGTATATGTAGCAATAGGATTACTCCGTCCTAGGTGCATTACTCTACATTTATTTACAGTAAGCCTCATCTGCCAAGTGTTTGCCCATTCAGTCATCTTATCCAGATCGTTCTGCAATATCGTAATGTCAAGATTAGATTTTAATATCCTACTTAGTTTGGTATCGTCAGCAAAAACTGCCACTTTACTCACAATCCCTTCCACTAGGTCATTAATAAAGAGGTTAAAAAGAATCGGTCCTAGCACAGATCCCTGCGGCATCCCACTGCTGACTATACCCCATTTACAGAATGTACTATTTATGACGACTCTTTGTTTCCTATCATTTAGCCAATTCCTTATCCATTTGCATATAGTTCCCCCAAGTCCTTGCTTCTGTAGCTTCAGTATAAGGCTGCTATGTGGTACAGTATCAAATGCCTTTGCAATGTCCAGATAAATCACATCCGCCGCATTACCAACATCCAGATTTGCACTTACCTCCTCATAGAACCCCAACATGTTGCTTAGACACGACCTGTCTTTCATGAATCCGTGCTGGTTATCAATTATTATATTATTCTCTGTGATATAACTCTGCAGGTCTTCTCTTATGATGCCCTCAAAAACTTTCCCCACCACTGATGTAGAACTTACCGGACGGTAGTTACCTGGATCCACCTTCTCACCTTTCTTAAATATCGGTACCACATTAGCTATCCTCCAATCCTGTGGCACTACCCCTGTTACCAGAGAGTCTAAGAATACGAGATACAGCAGTTTGTCAATTATTGCGCTCAATTCCCTCAGTATCCGTGGATGAATGCCATTTGGTCCAGGGAATTTGTCAATGTTTAATTTGCTCAGACGCAGGCGTACTTCTTTTTGTGTTAAACTAGTTATATCAGGTGGTGAACTTTGATTTTTGCCGTGTTGAAAGATTCCTGAAACTGACTGTTTACTGGTGAACACGGATGAAAAGTGTATGTTTAATATCTTAGCCTTTTCTTTGTCCTCTATAATTATCTTGGTCTTTTAAAGGGGCGATAACATCTGATTTACTCTTTTGGGCATTGATGTATGTATAAAAATTTTTGGGATTTAATTTGCTGTCCCTGGCGATTTGTATCTCTGTAGATAACTTTGCTAGCTTGATTTGTTTTTCACACTTCTTATTTAGGTCTTTATACTCCTGAAATGCTATTTCTGTATTCTCGGCCTTCAAGATTTTGAATGCCCTTTATTTTTGTCTCATTAAACTTTGTACTGTCTTATTTATCCAGAATGGTTTCTTTTTATTCCTGGACATTTTATTACCAGAGGATATAAATTTTCTGCAGGATTTTAGTTGCAGGATTCTAGTAATGTTCAATTAAACATGACCCATTTATGTTCGGTATCCCCAGTTATCATGATATGGCCCCAGTCTACACGATTAAGCTCTTCCCTTAATTTGTTGAAATCAGCTTTCCTAAAGTTCCAGGTTTTTGCATTTCCTTTTTTTCATGTGTCCATAAAAAATATTGTCTGTCTGTGATTTTTAGATAAGCTGTCCAGAAAAAAAATCAAGTTTGCAACCATGGAAGTATCATTTAGAAAATGATATTATTTCTGCATTTTCTGAAAGATTTATATATTTTATATGTAATTTTAACCAAGATTTTGCCCCTTGCCTATCAGACTCGGTATGAAACCTTCTATAAACCTAGGTTTATAGAAATATAGAGCGAACACTCCGTGGCAGTAGGTTCTCTCGGGCACACCAGCTACAACTTTTATTTCTTATTGTTAGGCTGCTCACTTCAGAATTTACTGATTGAACTGAACCAGGATCAAAACAAGAATAAAATGCAAGCCTCAACATTTATGACTCCATCTTTAGAAGACCGTAAAATACCAGAACTACAGTGTAGCAACTGCTAACAAACGTAAACCTAAAGGTTTATCTCATATCTGGCTTGATGACCCAAGACATTGACTGACAGGTGTCTCCCTATGTGTTAGTTAAATGGATCAGAAAGTGGAAAAGCCACCGGGGACCGGCCTCTTGACTAGTCATCTGAGATACATAGGCCCCCACTAGCTTTTCAAAGTATGTTTTTTCAGAAGCACTCCATCTGGTGACAGAAAATAGTCTGTCATTAAAATGAATATAAAACACATTTGTGCGAAGTCTAAGCCAAAAAAGCATTTTTGTATCTGGTCACCAATTTTGTAATACACACTAGTAAAAACGTCCAATGACAGCTGATGCGATCAGATGATGCACAAGAAACCTGTCCTTAATGCCACAGATACAGTATATGACCAGGCCAAAGAATTATTCTTGCACATTTACTTGAGCAAAGACCATTTTGGTGGATATATTACCTAGTAATATTTTCCAATAACTAAATCAATTTAATGGGTGTTGTCTCCCTCTGGTGGACATATCACATAATTACTCATAGAATTGAAGCAAGTCCAATTTTCTTGAGGATTTAAGAACTAATGCTTACTAGTAAAGAATTTCCTAAAAAAAAAATAACCCACACTAAATTAATATTAACACAGAAATACCAATGCTGATGTGAACGGTATAAACTTTTGGACTGTGTTTATAAACATTTTACTGACAATGCGCTTTGAAAATGGATGAACGAAAGCAATTGAAAGACTAGAGATTACTAATATTAGTAACTAAACTTTTTTCATTGATTTAATAAATCAATAGAAGAAGTTAAACTTTGAAATATGTCTTATCAGAGAAATCTGCTTCTTTCTCCACTCGTCAATTGTTTTTTGTACTACGCACTGGTCATTTATTGATAAAAATTGCTAAAGGTCATACTAATACTTGGTCATGCTAAAGCTTGGGCCAGTCATGTCCAAAAGTTGTGTATATACTGACTTCGTGTGCTCATCCGAGCAAGTGCAGGAGCGGCATGCTATTGACAAGCAGTAATATAGTTGTAAATCAGACCACCATAGTGCATACTGCAGGTTTTTTTTTTCCAAGCAAAGCATTGGTCTGGGTGGAAATTGTACAGTATGTACAATATGCTAGTGTGAATGATCCCTAAATCTGTCAACAAATTTGTCTTTATATATAAATATATAAGTGTATGTATAGGGGAGGAGGCAGAACCTGGAAGAAGAAAAAGGCAGAGCACAAAAAGGGGAGAAAAACTGCTAAAAATGCAGGATACTAGTCATATAATGATAAATAGTTATTACTGATGTTCACCCATGACATCTTATTCTGAAAACTCACCTGAAAATGCAGATACACTTTTAGTTTAAAAGGAATCTGTCACCAGATTTTTGCCATCTAACTTGGGAGCTGCATAATGTAGGTGCAGAGACCCTGATTCCAGGCATGTGTCACTTACTGGGATGCTTGCTGTAGTTTTTTTTAAATCCTTGTTTTATCAGTAGGAGATTATCACTAGAGGACTAGTAAACCTGCTGCCATGTGGTCCTCCATATTCTTGAGCACTAGTATTGTATAACCCCACCCCCACCACTGATTGGCAGCTTTCTGTGTACACTGTGCATAGACAGAAAACTGATACTCAATGATGGGGGAGAAGTTACACAGAGCTCAGTATTCAGAGAGCTTGTAGATCTGCAGCACAGAAAGCAGGTATTTTATCAAAATTGAAGCAAGCAGCCTGGAAAATGATATATCACTGGAATCAAGATCTCTGCCTCTACATCATGCTGGCACATGACCACTGTAGGCAACCAATGGTCTCAAGTCAACAGTTACGTGTTGTACTTCGGGTCTATGACTCTCACGCAGAGGTGGTTACTCTTATCTATAAGGCAGAGCAGATGGTTCTTCAAAGTAGCTTGTCCGGGTAAAACCTGCCAACTCTCTGGAGTTTTAGCAAGGAGACTCTTGATGATCAGCTGGCCGCCAGTAGATCCCCAGTAGGTAAGAATAACAGCCAGGGTCGCCATCAGAAATTTCTAGGGACAATACTGCCAAATTGCCCCTCACCGCTGATTCCTATCTGGCGGGTTCTCTCACACTGTTTCTTGCATCTTGGAGTAATTGGCAGATGCTTTGCTGGGTTTCATTTTTACATTATTTACTGTGTGCTATAAATTAGGTAAAATTTTGTGCAGGTTCATACAATGAAATTTAAAGTTAAAGCCATAACTAATTAAGTGCCCCCCTATCCCCAATCTCCGTCAATTAGGGCTCTTTTAAAAATCACATTTTTTGGTAAGGCTATGTGCACACGTTGCGGTTTTGTTGCATTTTTTTTCACAGGCAAAACCTGCTCTCTTGGCAGTAACGAAGCTCCTTACAAAAAAAAGGTTTTGCTGCATTTTTTGCTGTGTTTTTCAGGATCCCAAAGTTCAGCTTTCCAACACAGAAGCATGAGCACAGGTCTCCAATGCAAGACATATGTTCATGAAAAAATGCACATTACAAATGTAACAGTGGGGATGTGAATTAGTCAGGAATAATTCACCTAAGACATTGGCCGTAGGCCTCAGACATCCCAGGAAGGACCACTGAAGTTTCTCATGGCCGTTCTCATGATGCCCACACCGTCCATAATCTCTTGTAATTTCCAGCCCTCTGGCCTTGAACTTCTGCTATCTACACTTTCATCTAATCTCCTCATCTAACACTAATCAGGAAGTGTCCCCCTTTTTATCTATCCCTGCCCCTCCCATAATGGGGCTGTCTCCACTTCACTCTTCCCAATCCTATCTATATCTACCGCTTTATCCTATTTCTATATCTATGTCCTAATTTCTTATTCTTTTACTTTCCCTATACTTAATAGATTAACACACTATGAGATCCACATCTCTTAAGTGTTTATAACATTTTATAAAATTGTTCACATTATCATTCATGAACTGTTCACATTAGTGCCCGTAATATTCTATGCACTTAACATACAAACTTAACAGAGTTTGAGCCAAGTGTTAGCATAATCGGCCCGATTCTCTCGCACGAGAGAGTATATGCCAGTGTGAGTGAACATTTAAAGTCAACATGCTTTTTCACCTGTCTTATTTTTTTTTGGGTGGAAAAAAAAAACCTGAGACATAATCTACTTTGATCCGTGTTGCCAATAACCACACTTATTACATGCAGATTTTGATGCGCATTTTATCTATGCAATGCAAAGAGTTAAATCCACAGTAAAAATCATCACAAGGAATTGACGCAAAGTGGAATTTCCACATTGCACTGGTTGGAAACGCTGTATGCGATGGAAATCTAGCGCTTGTGATTGTGAGTCCATGCGCAGTTCACTATAAGACTAACCTATACTTGGTGAGAATCACAGTGGGCTATTATCTACTTGATGTAAAAATTGTGTCAATTATTTCGTCCATATTCATTAATTAAGGCCTAACCTTCAGTAGGCAAGACCCCTGAGAAAACAGGGAGGGGTTTCTTTCGTCCCAGACCTAAGGCCTCATTCAAACATAACATTTTCACATGTGCATCCTATCCATGTTTTTCACAGGTAGAACACATATCCATTATATTCTACGGGTTTGTTCACATCTCTGTGGTTTTCTTGCGCGCGGACCGTGCGTCTGCATAGAAAAATACTTACAAAAATATTTCAATTTTTTTATCTGAGTCCCAAATCAAAATCCTCCATACAAGTCTATTGCCATTGTAAGTCTCTATATACTGACCTAGTATTTTATTATTATTATACTGGTCGCTCTGCTGCATTATTTGGTCAGTAGGGGATTATGGGCCCATTCTATTACATGGCACCTTTGTGCAGTACATATATGTTATATTTGTGTGTTATTCTGTTTCTGATATGTGTTAATACATTTTGGAAAGATATTTTGGAGAAAGCATTTGTTACTGATCCCCTATTTTTCTTGTTCAGTGCATGTCGTTCTGTTTTGAGGAGTGGAGTTAACTTTCAGCACTTACATTGATGACTGCGCTCTTTGCGGCAATATAAGAGATTTCTGTCATTCTTCTTATTGTCCCCTTTTTATAGTGATTTTACTTTTTGCAGGGTTACAGTTTGGTCTACATCGGATTTGGACTGCGTTGGACCAGCATGGGATCCATGTCTTTAAGAAAATGGTCAAAGATGTATGGTGCCAGGAATGTTTTTTTTAAAATAAAGTATTTTTATTTTTTAACACTTTATTACAGCATTGGTAATGTATCTGACAGACGACGTTCCGCTACTGTCACTGGGACTTGGAATCAAGTTTTTTGTCGCCCAAGGGCTGTTCCTCTCCTGTTGACGGGGCGTTGCTGTTAGCCAGTTGTCATTCAGCATGATGTCGGAAATCACGCCATTCAGACAGTGAATTAATAGTGATGGCGATGTCATTTTTTAAGCCAAAAAAAAACACCGCTGATTGTCACTATGCCTCAGAGAGAATAATTTAACCCCGTATATACTGCATATATATACAACGCTGCGATCGCGCGGGTTCGTGATGAGCGCCACTGCGATTGAGTGCGGGTGTCAGCTCTATGTGAGAGCCGAAACCTCGCAGCAACACCCACGATCAGTGCTAGCACTGATCGCGGGCGTTTAACCCCTGTGATGCTACTGTCAATAGTGAGAGCGACATCACAGGGCATCTCAGAGGGAGTGAACTCCCTCTGTGCTTCCATCAGCACAATGTGATGCGATCGCGTTGTGCTGATGTCTCCATGATGACCCCTGATCCCAAGATGGCCACGGGGTCCTTCAGGGTCCTGCAGGAAGGTGGCCTCTCAGCGCCTGCTCAGAGAGCTGAGATGCCTCCTTCCTGCCTGTCAGATGCTGATCATCAGATGCATTGCAGAATATTAGATCAGCGATCAGGGCAGGAAAAGTTGATGTTCCATAGTGGGACAATGTGAAACGGTAAATACAAATTATAAAAATATAAAAAAAAAATAAAAAATCACTAAATAAAGAACAAAAAAAGAAAAAATATTAATCCAATAAATACTGTGTAAAAAAAAAATAATAATAAAAAAAAGTACACATATTTGGTATCATTGCGTCCGGAATGACCCGACCTATAAAACTGTCCAACTAGTTAACCCCTTCAGTGAACAGCAAAGGGCAAAAACAATGTTTTATCATAATAACGCCCAGGGGTGGATTAAGAGTAGCAAGGGCCCCGGGCAGTTTAGAAGGCGCGGGTCCCCCGCCCACACAGACACATACCTGATGTATCACATGTCACATGATCCCCTGTGATAGATCATGTGATAGTTCACGTGAAATTAATTTGGCACAATATTAATTATATTTTTTTTTAGGCTGTGTGCTCACTATGCGTTTTTTAAGCGTTTCCGCAGCGGCAATTCTGCTGCAGAAACGCTTAAAAAACGCTTGGTAGAAGGTCTGCAATGTTCCTCAATGATAATCCGCATGTGCTGTGCACATGCTGTGGAAATTTCCGCTGCGGATTATCATTGCGGAAAAATCCGCAGCATTACCAATTATTTTGCGGAAGCGCGGCGTTTTCGCCGCCATTGACTTGCATTAGAACGCATGGAATCCGCATCCCTGCATCTGTAGATGTGGAATCCATGCGTTTCAATGTGCGGATGGTACCCGGGTGTGGAGCACAGGAGACTCTCCTCCGGACCCGGGTACCATAGATCCTGTAAAAAAAGAATAAAATAAAAAATAAATATATACTTACCTTCTGATGGCCCCCGGTGTCTTTATTCGATGCGTCCTGGCTTGCCGGCAGCTCGCGATGGTCTGAAAAGGACCTGCCGTGACGTCATTTAGTCATGTGACGGGTCACGCGACCGCTGACGTCGGCAGGCCATCAGAAGGTAAGTATATATTTTTTATTTTTTACCATTCTTTTACGGTCACACTAAATAAATCCATGCTGGTAGCATGGATTTATATAGTGTAACCAAGTTGGCAAGCACTTTCCAAGTGATGCTAAAATCGCTTGTCAACCCACATGTGGAAATGCAAGTGAAGAACGCTTCACATCCGCATGTCCCTGGCAGGAAAACGCATGTACAATCTGCATGTAAAATCCGCATGCGTTTTTTCTGCCAGGGAGATGCAGAAACACTCAAAAAAAATCCAGAACATTTCTGTATCGTGGGCACATAGCCTTACATTAATTGTATGACTCAATATTGAGCACACGTAGCCATCTATACACAGCGGGAGGCCACACGTAGTCATCTATACACAACGGGAGGCCGCACGTAGCCATCTATACACAGCGGGAGGCCGCATGGCGCCATCTATACACAGCAGGAGGCCGCACGGCGCCATCTATACACAGCGGGAGGCTGCACGGTGCCCCCCCCAGAGACAGCAGGAGGCCGCATGGCGCCATCTATACTCAGTAGGAGGCCGCACGTAGCCATCTATACACAGCAGGAGGCCGCACGGCGCCATCTATACACAGCGGGAGGCCGCACAGTGCCCCACCTCGAGACAGCAGGAGGCCGCACGGCGCCATCTATACTCAGCAGGAGGCCGCACGTAGCCATCTATACACAGCAGGAGGCCGCACGGCACCATCTATACACAGCGGGAGGCCGCACGGCACCATCTATACACAGCAGGAGGCCGCACGTAGCCATCTATACACAGCAGGAGGCTGCACGGCACCATCTATACACATCAGGAGGCCGCACGTAGCCATCTATACACAGCAGGAGGCCGCACGGCGCCATCTATACACATCAGGAGGCCGCACGTAGCCATCTATACACAGCAGGAGGCCGCATGGCGCCATCTATACACAGCAGGAGGCCACACGGCGCCATCTATACACAGCAGGAGGCCGCACGTAGCCATCTATACACAGCAGGGGGCCACACGGCACCATCTATACACAGCAGGAGGCCGCACGGCGCCATCTATACACAGCAGGGGCCGCACGGCGCCATCTATACACAGCAGGAGGCCACACAGCGCCATCTATACACAGCAGGAGGCCACACAGCGCCATCTATACACAGCAGGGGGCCGCACGGCACCATCTATACACAGCAGGGGGCCGCACGGCACCATCTATACACAGCAGGAGGCCGCATGGCGCCATCTATGCACAGCAGGGGGCCGCATGGCGCCATTTATACACAGCAGAGGGCCGCACAGCGCCATCTATACACAGCAGGGGGCCGCACGCAGTCACGCATGCAGTCACGCACACACACAAACATATACAGACATATACATACACACATAAACACATTTGAAACACAAAAATACATATAAACAGACATCACACGATGATATCTGCCTGCACACACACACACACACACACACACACACAGACTCACCATCCCCCGGCTCCATTCCTCCTGCCTGCTCTGACTTCTCCGTTGCAGCAGTGCAGGCCGGGCACGCACTGCGTGACATCACAGCTAGGAGACACGGCCGCGCACAGGGCCGTGTCTCCTAGCAGTGACGTGGCCGGGCCAGCACAGGGAAGTTAACTGCTGCAGTGCTGGCCCGGCCGATGAAGAAGTAGCGGCCGTGTGCCGCTGCTGGGGGAGCGGTCCCGGGCCTCCCCTCCCGCCACTGCTACCGGTATTTGCCGCGGCGGCCCGCACATATAATGAGGGCAATCCGGCATGAGACACCCCGCCCGGAGCCGCGGGACCCCGGCAAGCTCGGGGCCCCGGGCAGTAGCCCGGATTGCCCTCATTATAATCCGCCTATGATAATGCCAAACAAAAAGTGGATTAAAACACGATCAAAAAAATGAATGTAAATAAAAATGGTACCACTGAAAACATCATCTTGTCCCGCAAAAAACAAGCCGCCATACAGCTCCGTGAGCGGAAAAATAAAAAGTTACAGCTCTCATAATAAAGCAATGCAAAAATAATTATTTTTTCTATAATATAGTTTTTATTGTGTAAAAGCGCCAAAGCATAAAAAAACTATATAAATGTGGTATCGCTGTAATCGTACTGACCCGAAGAATAGGATAAAGCTGCCTTATCAATTTTACCACACGCGGAACAGCATAAAAAAATACTAAAAAAACAATTCCTCAATTGCTGGTTTTTGTTCATTCTGCCTCCCATAAAACAAAACAGAAAGCGATCAAAAAATGTCACATGACCGAAAATGGTACTAATAAAAACATCAACTTGTCTCAGAAAAATCAAGCCATCACATGTCTCTGTCAGCAGAAATATGGAAAAGTTATAGCTCTCAAAATATGGCAATGCAAAAACTTGTTTTTGCAATAAAAATCGGCTTTTAGTGTGTGACAGCTGCAAATCATAAAAACCTGACATAAATCTGGTAACGCTGTAGTTGCACTGACCCAAAGAAGAAAGTAGGCTAATCACTTATACCGCACGAGGAATGGTGTAAAAAATAAATAAAACTAATTCTTCACCTTCTGTTGATTTGTTCATTCTGCCTTCCAAAGATAGCAGTAAGGATCAGCTCACATTTATCCTGCGCTCTGCGCAGAGAGCTTATACTGGGGTTTCCATGTAAATCTCTGAGATACGTTATTCAGAAGGAAACCCCGGTGGAAGATTCCCTATAATGAGGCAGATGGAGGTACTGTGGACGCCATCTGGTCTATGATCGGCCGGTGTCCGTCTTTTTATTAGGTGTGCATAAAAGTGCCATCGGCCACAGTTTTGTGCTCTTCTGAAAAGAAGGATGACATCGAACAGAGTAATTCTGCTGCCTCGTTATAGTGAATGGATCCCTCAGGGGTTTCATCTGAATCACGTCACTTTGGAGATTTAGATGGAAACCCTGATATAAGTGCTCAGCGTAGAGCACAGGATAAATGTAATAAATACTATGATATACTGTATGTATATATAAATAGTAAATAAATGATAAATGTAATTCCAAATGTTATGTAAAATGTTCCCAATAAAAGCTTCAATTCAATTCACAAAAAAAGCAAGTCCCCACTCAGGTCCGTCATCTCTTAATGAAAATATAGTGGGCTTCCATGTTACTGGTAGCCCAAAGACTCTGGAAAAAAATTAAAAGGCTCCTCGCCCTCCAAATGTCCCCCTCCCTTCTGAGCTCCACAGTGTGCCTAAACTGCAGTTAGCATTCACATGTTTAGCATTCCTATAGTGATTAGAGCTCGCCTAATTTATGGGTGCATGTCTCTAGAAGCACGAGCTGGGCATAAAGTACTGGTCACTACAATGTACTGGTCACTACAACGTTTTTGTCACTACAACGGCAGTTTGCAATATTCACTTTGCAACATCCACTGCTGCTTGTTTATGGAAAACACCCATGGAGTCAAAATTGTCACTACACCTATAGATAAATTCATAAAGGGGTATAATTTCCAAAATGGGGTCACTTGGGGGGATTTTGCTCTTCTACAACGTAGGGGCTCTGTATATGGAGTCCACAAACTATTCTAGGAAAATCTGTGCTCCAGGAAGCAAAAAGCGCTACATCCCTCCCAAGTCTTGCCATATGGCTAAGTAGTACTGCACAGGCACATATGGGGTATTTCTACATTCAGCAGAAATTGTTGGACAAATTTTGGTGCCATTTTTACCCATTTCCCAGTGTGAAAATGTGAAAATGTAAAATCTGGGGCTAAAACAAAATTTTGGTGGTAAAAATTAAATTATTTTTTCTTTACTGCCCAATGGTATAAAATGTTTTGACACACCTGTGGTGTCAATATGATCCCCTAGATGAATTCACTGAGAGATGTAGTCTGTAAAATGGGGTCATTTATGGGGGTTTTGGCTGATCTGGCACCTCAAGGGCTCTTCCAATGTGGCATGGCACCCTCAAACCAGTACAGCAAAATCTGAACTCCAATATGGCACTTCTTCTCTTCTGAGCTTTGCACTATGCCTCAAAAGTAGTTTTCGACCACATATGGGATATCTGCCTACTCAAGAGAAATTGTGCACCAAGTTTTGGGGTCCATTTTCTCCTTTACCCTTGTGAAAATGCAAAATGTGGGGCTAAAAAATATTCCTGAGGGAAAAATGTGATTTTTTTATTTACACGGCTCAAGGTTATAAATAGTGTTGAGCCACCCCCGTAGTGTTCGGGTTCGGTTCGGTTCGTCGAACACCGGGATGTTCGAGGAACTGTTCGTCGAACTGTTCGTCGAACACCTTAGAACACCGTCGAACACCGTTAAAACCAATGGCAGGCAAACAAAAACACATAGGAACACATAGAAAACACCTTCAAAGGTGTCCAAAAGCTGACAAACTGCTCAGAAGACGCTTTCTTTAAAAAAGCCGGCCGGCAATTCAGCAGCGGCATACACCGGTACCCGACAATTTAGACATGAAGGAATAGAGCATCACACATAGATTAGATAGATAGAAACATGTCAGTCACATATATATGAAGTACAGTGACAGTGTTGCTTACTGTACTTGTCATTTAGTGTAAAGGATTTATTAAAAAATATAATAGTGTTTTCGTGCACCGTCTCTTTAAAAAAGCCGGCCGGCAATTCAGCAGCGGTACCCGACAATTTATAACAGAAAGAATAGAGCTTCACACATAGATTAGATAGATAGAAACATGTCAGTCACATATATATGAAGTACAGTGACAGTGTTGCTTACTGTACTTGTCATTTACTGCAAAGGATTTATTAAAAAAAATAATAGTGTTTTCATGCACCGTCTCTTTAAGAAAGCCGGCCGGCAATTCAGCAGCGGTACCCGACAATTTATAACAGACAGAATAGAGCTCCACACATAGATTAGATAGATAGAAACATGTCAGTCACATATATATGAAGTACAGTGACAGTGTTGCTTACTGTACTTGTCATTTACTGCAAAGGATTTATTAAAAAAAATAATAGTGTTTTCATGCACCGTCTCTTTAAGAAAGCCGGCCGGCAATTCAGCATCTGTACCCGACAATTTATAACAGACAGAATAGAGCTTCACACATAGATTAGATAGATAGAAACATGTCAGTCACATATACATGAAGTACAGTGACAGTGTTGCTTACTGTAATTGTCATTTAGTGTAAAGGATTTATCAAAAAAAATAATAGTGTTTTCATGCACCGTCTCTTTAAGAAAGCCGGCCGGCAATTCAGCATCTGTACCCGACAATTTATAACAGACAGAATAGAGCTTCACACATAGATTAGATAGATAGAAACATGTCAGTCACATATATAATAAGTACAGTGATAGTGTTGGTTACTGTACTTGTCATTTAGTATTAAAATAAAGGATTTATTATTAAAAAAAATTGGCGTGGGATTCCCCGTAATTTTAGTCTCTAGCGGAGGTTAAGCAGACGGCTGGGGCAGATGTTTGAAGCCTGGGAAGGGGGTAATACCCACGGAGCTTCCCAGGCTACTAATATCAGCCCCCAGCTGAATACCTAGCCTTTACTAGCTATTAAAATGGAGGACCCCCCCCAAAAAAATGACGTGGGGTCCCCCCTAATTTAATAGCTAGCAAAGGCTAGGCAGACAGCTGGGGGCTGATATTAATAGCCCAGGAAGGGAGCCATGAATATTGGCCCCCTCCCAGGCTAGAAACACCAGCCGTCAGCCGCCCCAGAAATGGCGCATCCATAGGATGCGCCAATTCTGGCACTTAGCCTCGCTCTTCCACGCTGCCCTGGTGCGGTGGCAGGGGATAATAGGGTTGGGGTTGATGTCAGCTTATAATGCCAGCTGACATCAAGCCCAGGTTAGTAATAGAGAGGTGTCTATAAGACACCCCCATTACTAACCCCATAGTCAAAGTTAAAAAAAAAACACAAACACCCAGAATAAAGTCCTTTAATTGAAATAAAGACACAATTCTTTATTGTTCTAAATTAAACCATACTTACCATCACGCCCATTCCAGCTGAAGCCAACGATCTCCTGCAATAAAAGAAAAATAATAAAGCAACCTCATCCTTACCTTTCCATGGTTCCCAGGACAGCTCCAGCTCTGCTACATCGAGATGACAGGCTGGACCGCAGCAGAACGCTGCCATCCAGCCTGTCATCCCGCGGACACTGAGAAGCGCAGGCATGCTTGCGCTCCTCAGTGTCTGACTGTGACGGCATCCAGATGAGCCGACAATGAACTCGGCTCACCTCATGTACGTCACTGACAGCGTGGGAAAATTCTCCTGCACTCAGCGCTTCAGCGTGAGAATTTTCCCACGCTGTCAGTGACGTGCATGAGGTGCGCCGAGTTCATTGGACATGACCTCGGCTCATCTGGATGCCGTCACAGCCAGACACTGAGTAGCGCAAGCAAGCCTGCGCTTCTCAGTGTCTGCGGGATGACAGGCTGGATGGCAGCGTTCTGCTGCGGTCCAGCCTGTCATCTCGATGTAGCAGAGCTGAAGCTGTCGTGGGAGCCATGGAAAGGTAAGGATGAGGTTGCTTTATTATTTTTCTTTTATTGCAGGAGATCGTTGGCTTCAGCTGGAATGGGCGTGATGGTAAGTATGGTTTAATTTAGAACAATAAAGAATTGTGTGTTTATTTCAATTAAAGGACTTTTTTCTGGGTGTTGTGTTTTTTTTAAATACTTTACTAGAAATTCATGGTGGTCATGTCTAATATTGGCGTGACCCCATGAATTTCGGGCTTAGGGCCAGCTGATAATGCCAAGCTGGCCTTAACCCCTTTATTACCCAGTGAGCCACCGCACCAGGGCCCTGGATGAGTTGGGTACAGCGCCAGAAGATGGCGCTTCTATGAACGCGCCATTTTCCGGGGCGGCTGCGGACTGCAATTTGCAGCGGGTGGGGACCAGAAAGCTTGGGCCTCCCTGCGCTGCAGATTCCAGCCCCCAGCTGCCTAGTTGTACCTGGCTGGACACAAAAATAGGGAGTAGCTCCACGCATTTTTTTTTTAGATTCATGAAATTCATGGAATAATTAAGAAAAAAAGGGCTTCCCTATATTGTTGTGTCCGGCTAGGTACAAATAGGCAGCTGGTGGTTGGGAGCAGCCCGTTCCTGCCTGCTGTACCTGACTGGACACAAATATAGGGCGAAGCCCCACATCAATTTTTTTTTCATTATTTCATGAATTTCCTGAAATAATTTAAAAAAAATTGACGTGGGGCTTCGCCCTATATTTGTGTCCAGTCAGGTACAGCAGGCAGGAACAGACTGCCCCCAACCACCAGCTGCCTATTTGTACCTGGCCAGACACAACAATATAGGGAAGCCCTTTTTTAAAAAAATTATTTCATGAAATAATTAAAAAAAAATTGACGTGGGGCTTCGCACTATATTTGTGTCCACACTAGCAAAAAAGAAGCAAGACAAAAATATATCTCATACCCTACCATAATTATATATAAATGTAAAGCAAAATTGCATAATAAATATAGGGTACTTAGTGAACTATTTTTGATCAAAAAAAGTATACAAGCCGTCCCACCAGCGGCAAGGTGACCCTAAATTGGGACGGTACCTATACTGCCTATATTAAAAACCTTACTGTATATCAAAGTTGAAGTAATGCATATAAAAGGGTAGACAAATAGGACCGGGTCCCAACTCCAGACCACCTAGGCCCGTGGTAAGCTACATATATACCAATCAGCTCAACAAAGGGCATGCCACACCCTTAAATTGCACAGAATGCAAACAAGTCAAAAAACCAGACAATGTGAACTGAGGTCTAAGATGGCAGACATACAAGAAACAGAGGCATGTTCACACTAGCAAAAAAGAAGCAAGACAAAAATATATCTCATACCCTACCATAATTATATATAAATGTAAAGCAAAATTGCATAATAAATATAGGGTACTTAGTGAACTATTTTTGATCAAAAAAAGTATACAAGCCGTCCCACCAGCGGCAAGGTGACCCTAAATTGGGACGGTACCTATACTGCCTATATTAAAAACCTTCCTGTATATCAAAGTTGAAGTAATGCATATAAAAGGGTAGACAAATAGGACCGGGTCCCAACTCCAGACCACCTAGGCCCGTGGTAAGCTACATATATACCAATCAGCTCAACAAAGGGCATGCCACACCCTTAAATTGCACAGAATGCAAACAAGTCAAAAAACCAGACAATGTGAACTGAGGTCTAAGATGGCAGACATACAAGAAACAGAGGCATGTTCACACTAGCAAAAAAGAAGCAAGACAAAAATATATCTCATACCCTACCATAATTATATATAAATGTAAAGCCAAATTGCATAATAAATATAGGGTACTTAGTGAACTATTTTTGATCAAAAAAAGTATACAAGCCGTCCCACCAGCGGCAAGGTGACCCTAAATTGGGACGGTACCTATACTGCCTATATTAAAAACCTTACTGTATATCAAAGTTGAAGTAATGCATATAAAAGGGTAGACAAATAAGACCGGGTCCCAACTCCAGACCACCTAGGCCCGTGGTAAGCTACATATATACCAATCAGCTCAACAAAGGGCATGCCACACCCTTAAATTGCACAGAATGCAAACAAGTCAAAAAACCAGACAATGTGAACTGAGGTCTAAGATGGCAGACATACAAGAAACAGAGGCATGTTCACACTAGCAAAAAAGAAGCAAGACAAAAATATATCTCATACCCTACCATAATTATATATAAATGTAAAGCAAAATTGCATAATAAATATAGGGTACTTAGTGAACTATTTTTGATCAAAAAAAGTATACAAGCCGTCCCACCAGCGGCAAGGTGACCCTAAATTGGGACGGTACCTATACTGCCTATATTAAAAACCTTCCTGTATATCAAAGTTGAAGTAATGCATATAAAAGGGTAGACAAATAGGACCGGGTCCCAACTCCAGACCACCTAGGCCCGTGGTAAGCTACATATATACCAATCAGCTCAACAAAGGGCATGCCACACCCTTAAATTGCACAGAATGCAAACAAGTCAAAAAACCAGACAATGTGAACTGAGGTCTAAGATGGCAGACATACAAGAAACAGAGGCATGTTCACACTAGCAAAAAAGAAGCAAGACAAAAATATATCTCATACCCTACCATAATTATATATAAATGTAAAGCAAAATTGCATAATAAATATAGGGTACTTAGTGAACTATTTTTGATCAAAAAAAGTATACAAGCCGTCCCACCAGCGGCAAGGTGACCCTAAATTGGGACGGTACCTATACTGCCTATATTAAAAACCTTACTGTATATCAAAGTTGAAGTAATGCATATAAAAGGGTAGACAAATAGGACCGGGTCCCAACTCCAGACCACCTAGGCCCGTGGTAAGCTACATATATACCAATCAGCTCAACAAAGGGCATGCCACACCCTTAAATTGCACAGAATGCAAACAAGTCAAAAAACCAGACAATGTGAACTGAGGTCTAAGATGGCAGACATACAAGAAACAGAGGCATGTTCACACTAGCAAAAAAGAAGCAAGACAAAAATATATCTCATACCCTACCATAATTATATATAAATGTAAAGCCAAATTGCATAATAAATATAGGGTACTTAGTGAACTATTTTTGATCAAAAAAAGTATACAAGCCGTCCCACCAGCGGCAAGGTGACCCTAAATTGGGACGGTACTTCAACTTTGATATACAGTAAGGTTTTTAATATAGGCAGTATAGGTACCGTCCCAATTTAGGGTCACCTTGCCGCTGGTGGGACGGCTTGTATACTTTTTTTGATCAAAAATAGTTCACTAAGTACCCTATATTTATTATGCAATTTTGCTTTACATTTATATATAATTATGGTAGGGTATGAGATATATTTTTGTCTTGCTTCTTTTTTGCTAGTGTGAACATGCCTCTGTTTCTTGTATGTCTGCCATCTTAGACCTCAGTTCACATCGTCTGGTTTTTTGACTTGTTTGCATTCTGTGCAATTTAAGGGTGTGGCATGCCCTTTGTTGAGCTGATTGGTATATATGTAGCTTACCACGGGCCTAGGTGGTCTGGAGTTGGGACCCGGTCCTATTTGTCTACCCTTTTATATGCATTACTTCAACTTTGATATACAGTAAGGTTTTTAATATAGGCAGTATAGGTACCGTCCCAATTTAGGGTCACCTTGCCGCTGGTGGGACGGCTTGTATACTTTTTTTGATCAAAAATAGTTCACTAAGTACCCTATATTTATTATGCAATTTGGCTTTACATTTATATATAATTATGGTAGGGTATGAGATATATTTTTGTCTTGCTTCTTTTTTGCTAGTGTGAACATGCCTCTGTTTCTTGTATGTCTGCCATCTTAGACCTCAGTTCACATTGTCTGGTTTTTTGACTTGTTTGCATTCTGTGCAATTTAAGGGTGTGGCATGCCCTTTGTTGAGCTGATTGGTATATATGTAGCTTACCACGGGCCTAGGTGGTCTGGAGTTGGGACCCGGTCCTATTTGTCTACCCTTTTATATGCATTACTTCAACTTTGATATACAGTAAGGTTTTTAATATAGGCAGTATAGGTACCGTCCCAATTTAGGGTCACCTTGCCGCTGGTGGGACGGCTTGTATACTTTTTTTGATCAAAAATAGTTCACTAAGTACCCTATATTTATTATGCCATTTTGCTTTACATTTATATATAATTATGGTAGGGTATGAGATATATTTTTGTCTTGCTTCTTTTTTGCTAGTGTGAACATGCCTCTGTTTCTTGTATGTCTGCCATCTTAGACCTCAGTTCACATTGTCTGGTTTTTTGACTTGTTTGCATTCTGTGCAATTTAAGGGTGTGGCATGCCCTTTGTTGAGCTGATTGGTATATATGTAGCTTACCACGGGCCTAGGTGGTCTGGAGTTGGGACCCGGTCCTATTTGTCTACCCTTTTATATGCATTACTTCAACTTTGATATACAGTAAGGTTTTTAATATAGGCAGTATAGGTACCGTCCCAATTTAGGGTCACCTTGCCGCTGGTGGGACGGCTTGTATACTTTTTTTGATCAAAAATAGTTCACTAAGTACCCTATATTTATTATGCAATTTTGCTTTACATTTATATATAATTATGGTAGGGTATGAGATATATTTTTGTCTTGCTTCTTTTTTGCTAGTGTGAACATGCTTCTGTTTCTTGTATGTCTGCCATCTTAGACCTCAGTTCACATCGTCTGGTTTTTTGACTTGTTTGCATTCTGTGCAATTTAAGGGTGTGGCATGCCCTTTGTTGAGCTGATTGGTATATATGTAGCTTACCACGGGCCTAGGTGGTCTGGAGTTGGGACCCGGTCCTATTTGTCTACCCTTTTATATGCATTACTTCAACTTTGATATACAGTAAGGTTTTTAATATAGGCAGTATAGGTACCGTCCCAATTTAGGGTCACCTTGCCGCTGGTGGGACGGCTTGTATACTTTTTTTGATCAAAAATAGTTCACTAAGTACCCTATATTTATTATGCAATTTTGCTTTACATTTATATATAATTATGGTAGGGTATGAGATATATTTTTGTCTTGCTTCTTTTTTGCTAGTGTGAACATGCCTCTGTTTCTTGTATGTCTGCCATCTTAGACCTCAGTTCACATTGTCTGGTTTTTTGACTTGTTTGCATTCTGTGCAATTTAAGGGTGTGGCATGCCCTTTGTTGAGCTGATTGGTATATATGTAGCTTACCACGGGCCTAGGTGGTCTGGAGTTGGGACCCGGTCCTATTTGTCTACCCTTTTATATGCATTACTTCAACTTTGATATACAGTAAGGTTTTTAATATAGGCAGTATAGGTACCGTCCCAATTTAGGGTCACCTTGCCGCTGGTGGGACGGCTTGTATACTTTTTTTGATCAAAAATAGTTCACTAAGTACCCTATATTTATTATGCAATTTTGCTTTACATTTATATATAATTATGGTAGGGTATGAGATATATTTTTGTCTTGCTTCTTTTTTGCTAGTGTGAACATGCCTCTGTTTCTTGTATGTCTGCCATCTTAGACCTCAGTTCACATTGTCTGGTTTTTTGACTTGTTTGCATTCTGTGCAATTTAAGGGTGTGGCATGCCCTTTGTTGAGCTGATTGGTATATATGTAGCTTACCACGGGCCTAGGTGGTCTGGAGTTGGGACCCGGTCCTATTTGTCTACCCTTTTATATGCATTACTTCAACTTTGATATACAGTAAGGTTTTTAATATAGGCAGTATAGGTACCGTCCCAATTTAGGGTCACCTTGCCGCTGGTGGGACGGCTTGTATACTTTTTTTGATCAAAAATAGTTCACTAAGTACCCTATATTTATTATGCAATTTTGCTTTACATTTATATATAATTATGGTAGGGTATGAGATATATTTTTGTCTTGCTTCTTTTTTGCTAGTGTGAACATGCCTCTGTTTCTTGTATGTCTGCCATCTTAGACCTCAGTTCACATTGTCTGGTTTTTTGACTTGTTTGCATTCTGTGCAATTTAAGGGTGTGGCATGCCCTTTGTTGAGCTGATTGGTATATATGTAGCTTACCACGGGCCTAGGTGGTCTGGAGTTGGGACCCGGTCCTATTTGTCTACCCTTTTATATGCATTACTTCAACTTTGATATACAGTAAGGTTTTTAATATAGGCAGTATAGGTACCGTCCCAATTTAGGGTCACCTTGCCGCTGGTGGGACGGCTTGTATACTTTTTTTGATCAAAAATAGTTCACTAAGTACCCTATATTTATTATGCAATTTTGCTTTACATTTATATATAATTATGGTAGGGTATGAGATATATTTTTGTCTTGCTTCTTTTTTGCTAGTGTGAACATGCCTCTGTTTCTTGTATGTCTGCCATCTTAGACCTCAGTTCACATTGTCTGGTTTTTTGACTTGTTTGCATTCTGTGCAATTTAAGGGTGTGGCATGCCCTTTGTTGAGCTGATTGGTATATATGTAGCTTACCACGGGCCTAGGTGGTCTGGAGTTGGGACCCGGTCCTATTTGTCTACCCTTTTATATGCATTACTTCAACTTTGATATACAGTAAGGTTTTTAATATAGGCAGTATAGGTACCGTCCCAATTTAGGGTCACCTTGCCGCTGGTGGGACGGCTTGTATACTTTTTTTGATCAAAAATAGTTCACTAAGTACCCTATATTTATTATGCAATTTTGCTTTACATTTATATATAATTATGGTAGGGTATGAGATATATTTTTGTCTTGCTTCTTTTTTGCTAGTGTGAACATGCCTCTGTTTCTTGTATGTCTGCCATCTTAGACCTCAGTTCACATTGTCTGGTTTTTTGACTTGTTTGCATTCTGTGCAATTTAAGGGTGTGGCATGCCCTTTGTTGAGCTGATTGGTATATATGTAGCTTACCACGGGCCTAGGTGGTCTGGAGTTGGGACCCGGTCCTATTTGTCTACCCTTTTATATGCATTACTTCAACTTTGATATACAGGAAGGTTTTTAATATAGGCAGTATAGGTACCGTCCCAATTTAGGGTCACCTTGCCGCTGGTGGGACGGCTTGTATACTTTTTTTGATCAAAAATAGTTCACTAAGTACCCTATATTTATTATGCAATTTTGCTTTACATTTATATATAATTATGGTAGGGTATGAGATATATTTTTGTCTTGCTTCTTTTTTGCTAGTGTGAACATGCCTCTGTTTCTTGTATGTCTGCCATCTTAGACCTCAGTTCACATTGTCTGGTTTTTTGACTTGTTTGCATTCTGTGCAATTTAAGGGTGTGGCATGCCCTTTGTTGAGCTGATTGGTATATATGTAGCTTACCATGGGCCTAGGTGGTCTGGAGTTGGGACCCGGTCCTATTTGTCTACCCTTTTATATGCATTACTTCAACTTTGATATACAGTAAGGTTTTTAATATAGGCAGTATAGGTACCGTCCCAATTTAGGGTCACCTTGCCGCTGGTGGGACGGCTTGTATACTTTTTTTGATCAAAAATAGCTCACTAAGTACCCTATATTTATTATGCAATTTTGCTTTACATTTATATATAATTATGGTAGGGTATGAGATATATTTTTGTCTTGCTTCTTTTTTGCTAGTGTGAACATGCCTCTGTTTCTTGTATGTCTGCCATCTTAGACCTCAGTTCACATTGTCTGGTTTTTTGACTTGTTTGCATTCTGTGCAATTTAAGGGTGTGGCATGCCCTTTGTTGAGCTGATTGGTATATATGTAGCTTACCACGGGCCTAGGTGGTCTGGAGTTGGGACCCGGTCCTATTTGTCTACCCTTTTATATGCATTACTTCAACTTTGATATACAGTAAGGTTTTTAATATAGGCAGTATAGGTACCGTCCCAATTTAGGGTCACCTTGCCGCTGGTGGGACGGCTTGTATACTTTTTTTGATCAAAAATAGTTCACTAAGTACCCTATATTTATTATGCAATTTTGCTTTACATTTATATATAATTATGGTAGGGTATGAGATATATTTTTGTCTTGCTTCTTTTTTGCTAGTGTGAACATGCCTCTGTTTCTTGTATGTCTGCCATCTTAGACCTCAGTTCACATTGTCTGGTTTTTTGACTTGTTTGCATTCTGTGCAATTTAAGGGTGTGGCATGCCCTTTGTTGAGCTGATTGGTATATATGTAGCTTACCACGGGCCTAGGTGGTCTGGAGTTGGGACCCGGTCCTATTTGTCTACCCTTTTATATGCATTACTTCAACTTTGATATACAGTAAGGTTTTTAATATAGGCAGTATAGGTACCGTCCCAATTTAGGGTCACCTTGCCGCTGGTGGGACGGCTTGTATACTTTTTTTGATCAAAAATAGTTCACTAAGTACCCTATATTTATTATGCAATTTTGCTTTACATTTATATATAATTATGGTAGGGTATGAGATATATTTTTGTCTTGCTTCTTTTTTGCTAGTGTGAACATGCCTCTGTTTCTTGTATGTCTGCCATCTTAGACCTCAGTTCACATTGTCTGGTTTTTTGACTTGTTTGCATTCTGTGCAATTTAAGGGTGTGGCATGCCCTTTGTTGAGCTGATTGGTATATATGTAGCTTACCACGGGCCTAGGTGGTCTGGAGTTGGGACCCGGTCCTATTTGTCTACCCTTTTATATGCATTACTTCAACTTTGATATACAGTAAGGTTTTTAATATAGGCAGTATAGGTACCGTCCCAATTTAGGGTCACCTTGCCGCTGGTGGGACGGCTTGTATACTTTTTTTGATCAAAAATAGTTCACTAAGTACCCTATATTTATTATGCAATTTTGCTTTACATTTATATATAATTATGGTAGGGTATGAGATATATTTTTGTCTTGCTTCTTTTTTGCTAGTGTGAACATGCCTCTGTTTCTTGTATGTCTGCCATCTTAGACCTCAGTTCACATTGTCTGGTTTTTTGACTTGTTTGCATTCTGTGCAATTTAAGGGTGTGGCATGCCCTTTGTTGAGCTGATTGGTATATATGTAGCTTACCACGGGCCTAGGTGGTCTGGAGTTGGGACCCGGTCCTATTTGTCTACCCTTTTATATGCATTACTTCAACTTTGATATACAGGAAGGTTTTTAATATAGGCAGTATAGGTACCGTCCCAATTTAGGGTCACCTTGCCGCTGGTGGGACGGCTTGTATACTTTTTTTGATCAAAAATAGTTCACTAAGTACCCTATATTTATTATGCAATTTTGCTTTACATTTATATATAATTATGGTAGGGTATGAGATATATTTTTGTCTTGCTTCTTTTTTGCTAGTGTGAACATGCCTCTGTTTCTTGTATGTCTGCCATCTTAGACCTCAGTTCACATTGTCTGTTTTTTTCCTATATTTGTGTCCAGCCAGGTACAGCAGGCAGGGACGGGCTGCCCCCAACCACCAGCTGCCTATTTGTACCTGGTTGGACACAACAATATAGGGAAGCCCTTTTTTTCTTTATTATTCCATGAATTTCATGAAATAATTTTAAAAAAAAATGCGTGGGGCTTCGCCCTATTTTTGTACCCAGCCAGGTACAACTAGGCAGCTGGGAGCTGGAATCCGCAGCGCAGGGAGGCCCAAGCTTTCTGGGCCCCACCCGCTGCAAATTGCAGTCCGCAGCCGCCCCAGAAAATGGCGCGTTCATAGAAGCGCCATCTTCTGGCGCTGTACCCAACTCATCCAGGACCCTGGTGCGGTGGCTCACTGGGTAATAAAGGGGTTAAGGCCAGCTTGGCATTATCAGCTGGCCCTAAGCCCGAAATTCATGGGGTCACGCCAATATTAGACATGACCACCATGAATTTCTAGTAAAGTATTTAAAAAAACACAAACACCCAGAATAAAGTCCTTTAATTGAAATAAACACACAATTCTTTATTGTTCTAAATTAAACCATACTTACCATCACGCCCATTCCAGCTGAAGCCAATGTCTTCTGCAATAAAAGTAAAATAATAAACCAACATCATCCTTACCTTTCCATGGTTCCCAGGACAGCTTCAGCTCTGCTACATCGAGATGACAGGCTGGACCGCAGCAGAAAGCTGCCATCCAGCCTGTCATCCCGCGGACACTGAGAAGCGCAGGCTTGCTTGCGCTCTGCAGTGTCTGGCTGTGACGGCATAAAGATGAGACAAGTTCATGTCCAATGAACTCGGCTCACCTCATGCACGTCACTGACAGCGTGGGAGAATTCTCCTGCACTCAGCACTTCAGCGTGAGAATTCTCCCACGCTGTCAGTGACGTACATGAGGTCAGCTGAGTTCATTGGACATGAATGAGCTCACCTCATGCACGTCACTGACAGCGTGGGAAAATTCTCACGCTGAAGCGCTGAGTGCAGGAGAATTTTCCCACGCTGTCAGTGACGTGCATGAGGTGAGCTCATTCATGTCCAATGAACTCAGCTGACCTCATGTACGTCACTGACAGCGTTGGAGAATTCTCACGCTGAAGTGCTGAGTGCAGGAGAATTCTCCCACGCTGTCAGTGACGTGCATGAGGTGCGCCGAGTTCATTGGACATGACCTCGGCTCATCTGGATGCCGTCACAGCCAGACACTGCAGAGCGCAAGAATGCCTGCGCTTCTCAGTGTCTGCGGGATGACAGGCTGGATGGCGGCGTTCTGCTGCGGTCCAGCCTGTTATCTCGATGTAGCAGAGCTGAAGCTGTCGTGGGAACCATGGAAAGGTAAGGATGAGGTTGCTTTATTATTTTTCTTTTATTGCAGGAGATCGTTGGCTTCAGCTGGAATGGGCGTGATGGTAAGTATGGTTTAATTTAGAACAATAAAGGAATGTGTCTTTATTTCAATTAAAGGACTTTATTCTGGGTGTTTGTGTTTTCTTTTAACTTTGACTATGGGGTTAGTAATGGGGGTGTCTTATAGACGCCTCTCCATTACTAACCTGGGCTTGATGTCAGCTGGCATTATAAGCTGACATCAACCCCAACCCTATTACCCCACTGCCACCGCTACAGGGCAGTGGGAAGAGCGAGGCTAAGTGCCAGAATTGGCGCATTCTAAGGATGCGCCATTTCTGGGGCGGCTGACGGCTGGTGTTTCTAGCCTGGGAGGGGGCCAATATTCATGGCACCCTTCCTGGGCTATTAATATCAGCCCCCAGCTGTCTGCCTAGCCTTTGCTAGCTATTAAAATAGGGGGGACCCCACGTCATTTTTTTGGGGGGTCCCCCATTTTAGTAGCTAGTAAAGGCTAGGTATTCAGCTGGGGGCTGATATTAGTAGCCTGGGAAGCTCCGTGGGTATTACCCCCTTCCCAAGCTTCAAACATCTGCCCCAGCAGTCTGCTTAACCTCCGCTAGAGACTAAAATTAAGGGGAACCCCACGCCAATTTTTTTTTAAATAAATCCTTTATTTTAACACTAAATGACAAGTACAGTAATCAACACTGTCACTGTACTTCATATATATGTGACTGACATGTTTCTATCTATCTAATCTATGTGTGATTCTCTATTCCTTCTATTCTAAATTGTCGGGTACAGTTGCTGAATTGCCGGCCGGCTTTTTTAAAGAGACGGTGCATGAAAACACTATTATTTTTTTTTAATAAATCCTTTACACTAAATGACAAGTACAGTAAGCAACACTGTCACTGTACTTTATATATATGTGACTGACCTGTTTCTATCTATCTAATCTATGTGTGATTCTCTATTCCTTCTATTCTAAATTGTCGGGTACAGATGCTGAATTGCCGGCCGGCTTTTTTAAAGAGACAGTGCATGAAAACACTATTATTTTTTTTAATAAATCCTTTATACTAAATGACAAGTACAGTAAGCAACACTGTCACTGTACTTCATATATATGTGACTGACATGTTTCTATCTATCTAATCTATGTGTGAAGCTCTATTCTGTCTGTTATAAATTGTCGGGTACCGCTGCTGAATTGCCGGCCGGCTTTTTTAAAGAGACGGTGCATGAAAACACTATTATTTTTTTTGATAAATCCTTTACACTAAATGACAAGTACAGTAAGCAACACTGTCACTGTACTTCATATATATGTGACTGACATGTTTATATCTATCTAATCTATGTGTGAAGCTCTATTCTTTCTGTTCTAAATTGTCGGGTACCGGTGTATGCCGCTGATGAATTGCCGGCTTTTCATGTTTCACTGTGAGCACTGTTCCCATCGATTTGGGCAATCACTGTAATGCCACAACCACCATGGCTGTGGCATTACAGTGAGTGGCAGACAATCCCTGCATGATTGGTGCTCTAAATAGCGCCAGACATGCAGGACACGCTTTTGGTGCACGAACAGTTATCGAACATAACCTCGAACAGCCGAATTTTTTGGAAATCATTCGGGTTCGTCGAACAACTCGAACACCGCCCAAAACAGCTCGAATTTGAGATTGGCGAACAGTTCTAGTCGAACACCGCTCATCTCTAGTTATAAACTTCTGTGAAACACTTGGGGATTCAAGGTGCTCACCACATATCTATATAAGTTCCCTGAGGGGTCTAATTTCCAAAATGGTGTCACTTGTGGACGGTTTCCACTGTTTAGGCACATCAGAGGCTCTCCAAATGCGACATGGCGTCTGCTAATTATTCCAGCAAATTTTGTATTCAAAAAGTTACATGGCACTACTTCATTTCCATTCCCTGCCATGTGCCAAAACAGTAGTTTTCCTCCACATATTTGGCATCTGCGTACTCGGAAGAAACTGCACAACAAATTCCATAGTGAAATTTGTCCTGTTACCCTTGTGAAAATGCAAAATATAGCCCTAAAAAACATTTGTGTGGGAAAAATTTGATTTTTTTTATTTTCATGGCTCAAAGTTATAAACTTCTGTGAAGCATCTGGGAGTTCAAGGTGCTCACTACACATCTATACAAGTTCCCTGAGTGGTCTAATTTCCAGAATGGTGTCACTTGAGTAGGGTTTCCACTGATTAGGGACATCAGCGACTCTACAAACGCGACATGGTGTCTGCTAATTATGCCAGCAAATTTTACATTCAAAAAGTCAAATGGCGCTCGTTTCCTTCCGAGCCCTGCCATGCGCCCAAACAGTGGTTTTCCCCCCATATTGGGTATCCGTGTACTCAGGAGAAATTGACAAAAAAATTTGGGGTCCACTTTCTCCTGTCACCCTTGTGAAAGTAAAAAAATTGGGTCTAAAGTAAAATTTTTGTGAAAAAAACTTAAATGTTTATTGTTTCCTTCCACATTCCATTAATTCCTGTGAAGCACCTAAAGGGTTAATAAACTTCTTGAATGTGGTTTTGAGCACCTTGAGGGGTGCAGCTTTTAGAATGGCGTCACTTTTGGGTATTTTCTGTCATATAGACTCCTCAAATTCAATGTAGCCCAAATAGTGATAAGAAAAATGAAAGAAATCTCTGATATTTAGTTTCACATGCTTTATCTTAATGTAGCGAGTGCTGTCCTCCTTTTTGTTGCGGATATTAACCTTTCTTATTCTATAGTGAATAGATAGTGGGCCCCAATAATGATGTTCTCTTGTGGGCCCTGTGTTCTCCAGTCCCAAACTGGCCTTAACACTCAACTCATCCTATCCATGCTTTCACTGGCAGACACAGAAAGAAGATGGCCCTGTGCAAGAACAATAAGTGAGCTCTTTACAGTCCAAATCTTGGCTCCAGGAGGCAAAAATCGCTTCGTCCCTCCCAAGTCTCGCTGTATGGCTAAGTAGTACTGCACAGCCACATATGGGATATTTCTACATTCAGCAGAAATTGTCAGACTAAAGCAAAATTTTGGTGGTAAAAATTGAGCCCTTTCCAGTCCAATAGCTCATCATAATGCACAATTCCACCTGCTTTAGAGGTTGTAGTGACCCCCTTACCTCTTGGACCCCTGTGCAGCTACACAGGTTGCACCAATGATATGTCCACCAAGGATATGTCCACTGCATCCCTTCATAGTCATCTTTCAAATATTGTTGTCCGTGGGCACCTGCTTACTGTGCTTGTTACTCCAACCTTATAAGAAGCATCAGGAGAGCCATTGTATAGGCTTTCAACTCTTCCCTTTACACAGACAAGTTATGCAAGAAACATCAGAAAAAAACAAAGTCTATTTTATTGTATATCACAGATTTCCAACATGAATTACAAAAATCACATTTGCTTCTATAAGCCATGTTAGCTAATATCTCCTAACATTAGCAGCATTTGTCTTCCATTTAGGAACTATTATGTTACAGTCCAGGGATGTGATCTTGAGTTGTTCTGCGATTGATTTTAGAAGAAGCATTTTTTGAGCTACCACGATTGTCTGGCTGCCATTTCCACAATTATTCATAGTGCTTCTCATTACTGTTGCTGCGATATTTAGGGTGTTAATGGACCAAAAAAGTCTCCTAGAGTTTGATCCCAAAGACCAGAGCTAGATTATAGCAAGGGCTAAAAAGTTAATTTTTCAGGATCCGCCATACCCTGATCCATGAACATGCAAATTCAACACACTAAACCTTGTTTTCCGCCACAGGAGGGCTGCCCTGATACACATGTTCCTGTCATTGAGTGTTTTTTGCATCAGCAGAATCCGCTAAGGAACACAACTAATATCTGCGTCATGTATAATTTACTTAATGAGAGAATTCAGATTACAAAATATTGCTTTCTTGTGTAAAACAAATAGCGTATGCTGTCTATGTGACGACTCACTATTAGGGTCTTTGAACTCTGGTACCTGTCCTTTCATTTGTATTTGCAAATTAATCATTATAAGATTTTGCAAAACAGGTTACACAATGTTCTGGGAGTCTTCAGCTGTCTCCTTTGACCTTGGAGCAAATGTTCATTAACAAACATTTGATAACTAAGTTTTAAAAACAATTTCAGTGTTGTACCTTACAGTACACATCTATGGAGCCTCACATTACCACTGTAGATTTATGATGTTTTTTTCTATCGGCCTCTATACGAATCAGGCAGCAAAAAAAGGATCAATTTCCATCAGAATAATTGCGAAATCTTTTAAGACCTGGCACTATTTCATTTTATTCACTTTGATTTTTTCCTGCTGTTCTTTCAAGAGCCATAACTTTATTTTACTTTTCCACCCATATAGCCGTATGTGACTTGTTTTTTTTGCAGGACGAGTTGTAGTTTTAAATGACACTATTCATTTTACAATGTAAGGTACAAAAAAAACAGTAAAAAAATTCCAAGTGGGGTTTCCTTTTTGACAGCTTTCATTGATCTATAAGGTGAACAGGCAAAACGATTCTCCAGGTCAGTAAGATAACGGCAATACTAAACTTATCAGGTTCCTTAAAATGTTAGTGGCCAAAAAGAAAAATGTTGAACTTTGTTAAAAAAAAATTGGGTCACCATATACTGAAACCTGTAACTTATTGATTTTACTGTAGATGGAGCTGCATGCAGGCTTGTATTTTGCGCACTGAGCTTTTTTTGACTTATACCGTTTTGGGATTCATTTAATGTCTTCAACGCTTTTTATTGCATTTTTAATGAAAATGCAATGACCAACAAATGGCAATCCTGCATTTATGGTATGGTGTAAAGAATTTGAAATTTTCATAGATTGGACTTTTACGGACACAACATTGATAACAAATATGTATGGGTGTTTTTTTACTTTTATTCGTATTCTTATTCTTTTAATACTTTTTACAATATTTTTTTTTCAATTTTTCCTTTATTTTTTGAAGCTGGGATAATTTTTTGCTCATACTATATGCTGCAGTATTATTGTGATACATATGTTTTCCTATGTAGCCACAGAGGGACTAAAGTGACAGCCATGGGGGCCTTCAGCAGGCCCCATGGTCCCTGCAACAGCATCATGAGGGGCCTATTTGAGACAGTGTGTGAGTTCAGTAGTGAGCAGAATATCTAAGTACCAGTGATTTAAATGGTTAAACAGCTTTGACCTGAGGTAGCTCTGTTTGCTGCTGTTAGAAGCAGATGCTGGCTGTGAAACACTGCCGGCCTGCCTCTGCTCAGTATGAAGTAGGCACAGCTCCTGAGCCCGCTCTAACTATCCAACAGAGGACTCAGGTTGTTAAGATGTCAAAGAGTTATTTTCACCTGAAAGCATTTAGAATATCTCTGCTAGTATGCTACTGTATATAGCTGTTGGTAGTCCACAAGTCTTTAAAATGTAATATGCTTCTATCTGGTCTCCCTGCCACTGTCTTCCGTGGGCTGCTACCACATTAGAGATTGGCTCCTCACACAATGTAAGACATAATGGCCATTGAAAAATCATTTTTTAAAGTTAAGTATCCTACAAGCATTATTATTATCAAATTTAAAGGAGTTAAATGCGTTTTCTAATTGCTGCTAATGTTCTACAAAAATTGGGTTGGATTGACATAAGTCAGTTTTAAAGAAGACCCGGTGGCTCACTTGACATGTCTGTTTTGGTAAATAAATAGATTTCTAGTAAAATATCAATCCAGGAAAATCTGGAGTATATTTTATTATAATAAATAATAATAATATTTCTATTTATATAGCACCAGCATATTCCGTAGCACTTTACAATTA
The DNA here is from genome assembly GCF_046119375.1 of Phyllobates terribilis. Lineage (NCBI taxonomy): Eukaryota > Metazoa > Chordata > Amphibia > Anura > Dendrobatidae > Phyllobates > Phyllobates terribilis. The sequence goes on along the minus strand of NW_027362765.1, from coordinate 592,916,752 downwards.
TGACTTTAATTTGCGGCAATACTCTGTTGTTCCTTCTAAAAAAATAATGAATAAATTGACAACTGTGTGTTATCGATGTGAGGGGTGCCTCAACACACTGTCCAATCAGTTCTTACAGTCCATGACAATGTAAGGACATACTCCATTGACGAGGGGAATGGTAACAACCAGCACTCTTTTGTGGAAAAAAAAATAGATGTATAAGTAAAAACACTTTTATTAGTAGAACGACTAAGAATACTTATTACTTATTGTGTTCAAAAGGCGTCAGCTTTGTTCTCTTCTACATGTGCTAAATTTTTTTAATTTATTTTTTCTAAAGGTATTTTTACTTATACATCTATTATTTTCCACTAAAGAGTGTTGGATGTTCTCTTCTTTTTCCTGCAAATCCCCAGATGCCGCACAGTATCAGGGCACCTATGCCTTGATGAGCTGGCTTTTCTCCTACTTTTTCAATGGTAACAACCAGTTATGAATTTATTCAACTATTTCTAGGATGAATAACAGAGGAACAGCACAACATAGTGTTCTAAGAAATAATGCTGCAAATTTTTATCTTATGGACAGTACAAGTATTTACTAAAATGAAATGTCAGTATAGTTGGAAATAACTCTTTAAAGGGAATTTGTCAATAGGATCAAGCCTCCTAAACCATCTATATGGACACAAAGGTGATAGGAAGATGAATAAAACTATTCATTGATATCTGCAATCTAATGTTTTATTCCAGAGAAATCAACATGTTTCTTATATATAAATGAGCTGTTCAGGACTATGGGTTGGACTGATATCTGATATTAAAGGTTTTGCCTCTTGAGAAAAACCATGATAAAAAAAAGTGCGGCACCTGATAGTGAGTGCCTGACACAGAGGTTCAAAGAGCAGCAAAAGAGGGACTCCTTGATATTTTATGGGCTGGGATTTTAGAAGTAAAGGGCTAAAATTTCAGTTTATGACTTAGTTACCTTAGAGAATATTTCAGAAGCAGTAAAGTGGTCTTTTAAGACAGAAGTTTACATTGATTAACCAACTATAATGTCTAATGGTCATAGGAATTCCAAGACATAGAGGTTTGTATAAGCATAACTACAATCAAAATTCACTATAATGATGTGCATTGGAACCAATAGAGGAAAGAGAAAATTAGTCAAAGTCAAGAGATGCGTGAATGTATATAAAATATATTCAACCTTGGTAACACAGTCTCACCACGCCAAAGGACCACCCCAGAGTGTACATTATAATATTTAAAGGTCAGTGTGTTTTGTCATGTCCAGTGCTGCTCTGGTCCTTTTTTGCATCATGTTACTGCAGTTCTAAATGGCTGTCTCACACAGCGAACAACCATTGTCTTAAAGACTTATATTGATAAAGTGACCTTCGGTTCATATAGAAGACGTTGTGAGAGTTGGGTGGGCATAACTGTGGTCACATGATGCAGGAGAGGACTGGAGCAGCGCTGGAAACGGCAGAAGACAGCAAAGTATAAGTATTTTAAAGCACACACTGTACACGAATTACTGATAGCTAAAGGATGGGGAAATAATAGAAAAAACATTAGAATTGTCATTTAAAAGTAGTTTCCTACTATATTAGATTGTATATGGACTAAGCTCATTAATTCTATATTTTACAGTTTGTTACAGATTGTTAAAGAAATATAAGAGGGTGCCCTTTTTATGAGCTTCTAGTTAGTAAGGGACCCATAAATTGCTCTTTTACAGGTGTCCATTGCTATCGGTGTCATCCTTTATGTACATTATTCTTTACAATACACTTCCTATAACAGTAGTAAAGCGAGCAGTGCACCTGTGGATTCATTATATTACCAGGATAGATTTTCATCCCCTAGAAGTAAACTACAGTATGAAGTATTGAATGAAAGCAAGCAAAGATCCTCAAAATCATATAAAAATGAATTAATACAGAATGTATACAGAATTTTTTTTGATTTTTAAAAATATTTGATTAATGTGGACAAATTGATGATAACAATACCTACAGTATGTATAAACTGAAAAAATGTCTTTAAGATGGTGCATTGAGTCTTAAGAAAGGTATGAAAGCCTCATTATTGACATCAGAAATATGAATGTTAGGTCATGTAGTGGAGTTGATAAAACAGCGTTAAGTTATCATTACCATGAAAAAATCTACAAACAGAGAGCAGAAACCCTAGTTATCCAACACAACACAGTACGAAATAACATGTAGAATATCTGCTTGAGTTTGGATAATACTTTTTACTTCCAGAAGATCCATCCATTGCTGTTGCTTCGTATGGTATTTTCCTTGATGTCATCATAAATGTTAATTAATAGTAAATTTGGAATTCCTGAAGGAGAATGTTCTATGTTGCTCTATTTTCTACTCGATATTGTCAGTTCTTCTATCTCTCATTAAAAGATCAATTCCTTTGGAACTTCCCAAGAAAATCCATCTCTACCAAAATGCCCATAGCATGCAGTGTTCTGGTATAAAGGCTTCTTCAAATCAAGGTCCCTGTAGAAAGACAAATAATCTATATTTCAAAAGATTGTTAAATCTGCATATATTATTTTCTGTCATGTTGTGTATATATGTTTACACTCCTTAACATTGACATTGCAGCACCATAAGGCTAAGTGCCCACGATGCAGAAATGCTCCGGATTTTTCCTGAGCGCTTCTGCATCTCCCTGGCAGAAAAAACGCATGCGGATTGTACATGCGGATTGTACATGCGTTTTCCTGCCAGGGACAAGCGTAATTTAAGAGTTTTGATCATGTGATTTCGCATGCGAGTTGTCAAGCGCTTTCCAAGCGATTTTAGCATCACGTGGAAAGTGCTTGACAACTTGGTCACACTATATAAATCCATGCAACCGGCATGGATTTTATATAGTGTGACCAAGTTAGTTAAAAAAAAGAATAAAAATGGTAAAACATGAAAAAAAAAACATTATACTCACCTTCTGATGGCCCCCGGTCTCCTTATCCGATGCATCCGGTCTTCCCGATGTCTCGCGGTTGTCTAAAAGGACCTGCCATGACGTCATTTAGTCAAGTGATGAGTCACGGGACTGGGGACCATCAGAAGGTAAGTATAATGTATATTTTTTATTTTACAGGTACTATGGTACCCGGGTCTGGAGGAGAGTCTCCTCTTCTACAAACCTGGGTACCATCTGCACATTGAATCGCTTAATATCCGCATGTGCACATGTAGTCATGCAGATATTAAGCGATTCAATGCAAGTCAATGGCGGCGAAAACGCCGCGATTACGCAAAATAATTGGTAGTGCTGTGGATTTTTCCGCAATGATAATCCGCAGCGGAAATTTCCGCAGCATGTGCACAGCACATGCGGATTATCATTGGGGAACATTGCAGACCTTCTACCAAGCGTTTTTTAAGCATTTCTGCAGTGGAATTGCCACTGCGGAAACGCTTAAAAAATGCATAGTGGGCACACAGCCTAAATTAAAAGTTGTGGAATTAAGAAAGTCATAGGATGGATAAATACTTTAATGATATGCAAAATATTAAGTAATGGAAACAAAATTTCAAGACATCTCGATATATTCAGTTTTCTATCTAAGCACCTCGTAGAGAAATACCCATTGGCTGCTATCACTGAGGTTATTATGGTTGTCTGAGGAATATTCAGCCACACTGAATGCAGTTGAGCAAAAGCTGCTGCTGGCAGCTCCCTTTGCAATTGCCAATCAATGATCTTCCAGATGTGCTCGCCAGGTGTCAAGTTCGGAGATGATGCAGGTCATGGTAGCACATTTAAGCCACGCTGGCTGCTCACAGTAGCACGAGCAACATGCAACCTGCTGTTGTTGTGTTGAAAAATGGCTCCTGGGACACCTTTCAGAAATGACCATTCCAATGGTTCCAAGATCAAATCAGTGAAATGCCAAGCTGTTAATATACCTGAAATGAAGACTAGCAAAGTCCAGCTACTGTATATTATATCACCCCACACCATAATCCTGGGAGTAGTTCCATCGTTAGGCCTCTTCATGATGTTACTCACATGGTCTTGTCAGTTTCGAAGATGGCACACAGTAATCTGTTCTGCACTGCAGTTGAAATTGGACATCACATATTAAGCAGAGTCTTCAGAAGACGGTTACATGACATTGGGCTACGAGTCAGAAGTCCATCTTCAGGTGTTCCATTCGCTTCAAGGCACCGATCTCAAAGGTTATCATGGTGCAGAGCAATATAGCAATAGAGGCTGGAATGGGGGTCTATCCTCTTCAGTGATGAGTCCCACTTTTGTTTTAGATGCAATGAGAGCTGGAAATTGATTAGCAAACCTTGTAGGAGCTATTTTTTATGACAAAACCAGACCATATGTTGTTTGTGCTACTGTGTGCATTGATTGTGGCCTAAACATGCTAACATAGCCTGCAGCATCTCTGGACTTGTCTTCCATCTAGCACATCTGAGACATTATTAGTTGGCAATTGCAAAGGGAGCAGCCAGCAGCTGGTTTTCCCAAGTGTATTCAGCAATTCATCAAAGGCAAAACATTCCTGAGAAAATCATTAATAACCTCATTGATAGCTGCCAAAGTGTGTAAGTGCAGGGATTTATGCATGTGGTATTTATAACCAATACTGAATAAATTGGGATGTTTTACAATTTTTATTTACTTTTTTCATCTTTTGCGCATCATTAACATGTCTATCGAATCTGTGATTTTCAAAATTCCAAAACAAATATACACATACATCTCAGCACCTGTGCATTTGACCCCATGCCATCCAACCTCATCCCAAACCTCATCACAGTCTTCATCTCATCCCTAACCCATCTCTTTAACCTATCAATAACTGGTGTCTTCCCCTCATGCTTTAAATATGCCTCAATCATACCCATCATCAAAAAGCCCTCCCTTGACACATCCTCTGCATCTAGCTATTGCCCCATATCACTTCTCCCTTATGCCTCAAAACTACTGGAATAGCATGTCCATCTTGAACTGTCCTTCAATCTCTCCTCCTGCTCCCTCTTCGACCAGTTACAATCTGGCTTCAACCAAAACTGCTTTAACTAAAGTCACCAATGACCTACTAACCGTCAAAATCAAGCAACACTGCTCTGTCCTCCTGTCCTTGGACCTGTCCTCTGCCTTCTACACAGTGGACCATTCCCTCTTACTACAGATTCTCTCACAGACTTGACCCTATCTTGGATCTCTTCATACCTAACAGACCAGACATTCAGCATCTCCCACTCACACACCACCTCCTCCTCTCCCCCTATCTCTCAGGGTCTCTCAGGGTCCCCCAAGGTTCAGTTCTAGGGCCCCTGCTCTTCTCCATCTACACCTTCGGTCTGGATCAGCTCATAGAGTCCCACAGATTTCAATACTATCTCTATGCTGATGATACACGGATCTCTCTGGACTTAATGTCACCTCCATACTAACCAGAATTCCACAATGTCTGTCAGCTATTTCATCCTTATCGGCTCAATTCCTAAAACTTAACATGGACAAAATAGAATTCATCATCTTTCCCCCATCTCACTCAACTCTCCCAACATACCTATCCATCAAAGTCAATTGCTTCTCACTCTCCTCAGTCCCGCAAGTTCGCTGTCTCGGGGTAATCATTGATTCTGCTCTCTCCTTCAAACCACATATCCAAGTCCTTGCCACTTCCTGCCAACTAAAAAATATTTCCCGGATCCATACATTCCTTAACTAAGAATCGGCAAAAACACTAGTGCATGCCCTTATCACCTTTCGCCTTGACTACTGCAACCTCCTGCTCTGTGGCCTCCCTACTAACACTCTTGCACCACTCAAATTTATCCTAAACTTTGCTGCCCGAATAATCCATCTGTCCCCACGCTATTCCCTGACCTCTCGTCTCTGCCAATCCCTTCACTTGTTCCCCATTGCCCAAAGACTCCAGTTCAAAACCCTAACAATGACATACAAAGCCATCCGCAACCTGCCTCCTCCATACATCTGTGAACTAGTCTCTCGGCACATACCTACACATAACCTCCGAACCTCATAAGATCTTTTTCTCTACTCCCCTCTTATCTCCTCTTCCCACAATCGCATACCAAATTTCTCCCATGCATCCCACATACTCTGGAACTCTCTACCCCAACATATCAGACTCTTGACTACCATGGGAACATTCAAAAGGAACCTGAAGATCTACCTCTTCCAAAAAGTCAAAAATTTTCAGGAATACTCACTCCACTATCCCGCTGCACAACCAGATCTACCCCCACCTGCTGGTTCTTCACCCATCCCGTGTAGACTGTGAGCCCTTGTGGGCAAGATCCTTTCTCCTCCTGTACCAGTCAGTGACTTGTACTGTTCATGATTATTGTACTTGTTTTCATTATGTATTTTCACATGTATAGAGCCATGGAATAAATGACGCTATAATAATAACATACAGCGGGTGGAATAAGTTTTGAACGTGTCACAAATTTTCCAAGTAAATAAATTTCTAAAGGTGCTATTCAGTCAGTAAAAACCCATTCAGTCCACAGAGGCAAAGAAATTAAGCCAAGGCAGCATGGTAGCTCAGTAGTTAGCATTGCAGCCTTGCAGTGTTGGAGTCCTGGGTTCAAATCCCACCAAGGACAACATCTGCAAGGAGTTTGTATGTTCACTCCATGCTTGTGTGGGCTTCCTCCATGTTCTTTGGTTTCCTCCCAAAGACATACTAATAGGGAATTTAGATTGTAAGCCCAAATGGGACAGGGATTTTCACATTTGTAAAGGGCTGTAGAATTAATGGTGCTTTAAGAGTGAATAAAATAAATAGATGTCCATAAATTAAGTTATGTGTAATAATGAGAAATGACACCGTGAAAAAAGTATTGAACACACTTACTGAAATTGAATTAATACATTGTACAAAAGCCTTTGTTGCTTATGACAGATTCAAGATGCCTCCTGTATGGAAAAACTAGTCGCATGCATTGCTTAGTTGTGATTTTGGCCCATTCTTCCACACAAACACTTTTCATATCCTGAAGGTTCTATGGGATCCTTCTATGGATGCTGAGCTTTAGTTTCTTCCATAAATTTTCTATTGGATTTAGGTCAGGTGATTGGTTGGGCCATTCTAACAGCTTTAATTTCTTTCTCTGAAACCAATTGAGAGGTTCCTTGGCTGTGTGTTTGGGATCATTGTCTTGCTGAACTGTTCACACATGTTTCATCTTCATCACCCCGATTTCATTCACATTGGTCCATTCACCCTTCCTTCAATTATATGAAGTTTGCCAGTGCCGTATGTTGAAAAACAGCCCCATACCATGATGCTCCTATCTCTATACTTTACTCTTGGTATGGTGTTTTTGGGGTGATATGCACTGCCTTTTCGCCTGGAAACATCATGTATATTATGACATCTAAAGAGTTAAATTTTGGTCTCATATGACCAGAATACATATTACCAGTATTTCACAGGCTTGCCTACATGTTGTTGAGCAAATTTTAAATGCACTTGAACATGCGTTTTGTTCAGCAATGGAGCCTTGCGTGGTGAGCGTGCATATAGGCCATGGAGGTTGAGTAAATTACTTATTGTTTTCCCAGAAACAATTGTACCTGCTGATTATAGGTCTTTCTGTAATTCTCCACAGGTGGTCCTTGACTCTCGTACAACTCTTCTGATAATTCTCTTCACTTCTCTGTCTGAAATCTTGTGTGGAGCACCTGGTCGTGGCTGGTATGTGGTGAAATGATGTTCTTTCCATTTTTCAGGATTATGGCCCCGACAGTGCTCACTGGAATCTTCAGTTTAGAAAGTGTACTGTAACCAATGCCATCAGTATGTTTTGCAACAATAGGGTTGCAAAGGTCTTGAGACAGCTCACTGGTTTTACCCATCATGAGAGGTTTCTTGTGTGGCACCTTGGTAATGAGAAATTTTTTATAGGCCATCAGTTGAACCAGCTGATATTATTTTTCACTAAGCGGCAGGATTACTTTCTAATTATTGATACATTTCAGCTGGTGTCATGACTTTCCATGGCTTTTTTCACCTCTCGTGCTTCATGTGTTCAATACTTTTTTCCTGTGTCATTTCTCATTATTGCGCATAACTTAATTTATGGACATCTAAGGTTTGATTTTGTTGCCTGTGTGGATTGCATGGGTTGTTACCAACATCTGGTGAGAATTTCATGCCAACAGCACCTTTAGAAATATATTTACTTAGAAAACTAGTGAAGTGTTCAATACATACTTGTATTTCACCTGCTGTATATGTGTGTATATATGAAGGTGAGCAGTGCATCAGGGAAATGTGAGTAGGTGAGTAGTTTTTTATTATTTTTTCAGTCAATACTTGTGGGACTTCATAATGTGTATATGGAGCTGTTGAGTCATCATACTGAGTATAGAAGAGCTGTGGGGGTCATCATATCGTATATAGCCGTGTCATAATGCCATGCATAAGGAGCTGTGGAGCCATCATATTGTGTATAAGGGAGCTTTAGGAGCCATCATACTGTGCATATTGTGGAAATCATGCTGTTTATAAGGGAGCTGTAAGGGCATCATGCTGTGTATAGGGGAGCTCTAAGAGAATTATACTGTGTATAGGGAAGCTGTGGGGACATCAGGCTATATATAGGTGTAGAGGCCTTCATACTGTATATAGGGGATCTGTGGTGGGCATTATACTGTGCATAGGGGAGCTGTGAAGGCATCGTACTCTTACTCTTATTCTTCAGAGGGGGCTGTAGGATCTTTATACTGTGTATGGGGAGATGTGGGGGCATCATACTATGTATAGGGGGCCACCATAATTTGTACAGGGGGCCTTCATACTGTGTATGGGGATCTATGGAACCATCATACAAGGTATAGATTAGCTGTGAGATCATCATACTAATATAGAGTGGCCATCATACTTTGCATATGTAGCTGAGAAGGCATCATACCATATATATATATGAGAGCTATGAGGCCATTATATTGTGTATAGGGAGCTGTTGGGGCCATCATACCGTGTATAGGGAGCTGTTGGTGCCATCGTACTCTTTATAGTGAGTTATTGGGCTATAATATTGGAGAGCTGTAAGGCATCATACTCTATATAGAGGAAATGCGGGGACATCATAATGTGCATAGAAAAGCTGTAAGGTCATCATGATGTGTATAAGAGAGCTTTGAAAGCTTCATACTGTGAATAGGGAGCTGTTGGAGCATTATAATGCACATAGCAATGCTGTGAGGGTATAATACTGTATGTGGGGGGAGGATTTTGGGGTGCATCATAGTCTATGGCAGGGGTCCTCAAACTTTTTAAACAGGGGGCCAGTTCACGGTCCCTCAGACCATTGGAGGGCCAGAATATAGTTTTTAAAAAAAACTATGAACAAATTCCTATGCACACTGCACATATCTTATTTTGAAGTAAAAAAAACAATACAGGAACAAATACAATATTTAAAATGAGGAACAAGTAAAGTTAAATCAACCGGTATTTCAATAGGTAGGTAACTGTACCCAATAGGCAGCATATGTCCTCAATAGGCAGGTAAATGTACCGAATAGGCAGCATAGGTCCCCAATAGGCAGGTAAATATCCCCAATAGGCAGGTAAATGTCCCCAATAGGCAGCATAGGTCCCCAATAGGCAGGTAAATGTTCCCAACAGGCAGGCTGTTTCCCCCTTATAATGCCATATGCAGGATGTTCCCCCCTTATAATGCCCCATGCTGGATGCCACCCCCCATATAATGCCCCATGCAGGATGTCCCTTTCTCACACCATATAGTGCCCCATGCAAGATATCACTCCCCTGTCTTTATAATGCCCCATGCAGGATGTCCCTTTCCCCCCCATATAATGCCCCATGCAGGATGTCACCCCCCATATCATGCCCCATGCAGGATGTCACCCCTCATATAATGCCCCATGCAGGATATCACTCCCCTGTCTTTATAATGCCCCATGCAGCATGTCACCCCTCCATATAATGCCCCATGCAGCATGTCACCCCCCCATATAATGCCCCATGCAGCATGTCACTCCCCCATATAATGCCCCATGCAGCATGTCACTCCCCCATATAATGCCCCATGCAGCATGTCACCCCCCCATATAATGCCCCATGCAGCATGTCACCCCCCATATCATGCCCCATGCAGGATGTCACCCCCCCATATAATGCCCCATGCAGGATGTCACCCCCCATATAATGCCCCATGCAGGATATCACTCCCCTGTCTTTATAATTCCCCATGCAGCATGTCACCCCCATATAATGCCCCATGCAGCATGTCACCCCCCATATAATGCCCCATGCAGCATGTCACCCCCCCCATATAATGCCCCATGCAGCATGTCACTCCCCCATATAATGCCCCATGCAGCATGTCACCCCACATATAATGCCCCATGCAGCATGTCACCCCCTCATATAATGCCCCATGCAGCATGTCACCCCCCCATATAATGCCCCATGCAGCATGTCACTCCCCCATATAATGCCCCATGCAGCATGTCACCCCCTCATATAATGCCCCATGCAGCATGTCACCCCCCCATATAATGCCCCATGCAGCATGTCACCCCCCCATATAATGCCCCATGCAGCATGTCACCCCCCAATATAATGCCCCATGCAGCATGTCACCCCCCCATATCATGCCCCATGCAGGATGTCACCCCCCCATATAATGACCTATGCCTCCATACATAAAAAAAAATCCAATACTCACCTCACTTCTCACTTGCTGGCGCTGCCGCTGCTCTACTCTGGTCTGGACTCCAGCGTCGCGGCGGCGTTGTCCCGCTCTGCGCTGCCTGTGACGGCACTCGGGGGGGCGCGGTGTAAAGACGTCACCACGCCCTCTGACCTGAGACGTCACAGGAAGCGCAGAGCAGGAAGACAGCGGATCTGCGGAGGCACGGGGAGAGGTAAGTATCCGCCTGCCGGGGCCCTGAGCAAGCGGGGGGAAGGACGGACGCTGACACCGCTCTCCTCTCCTCCGCCCATAGCCCGGCGGGCCAGATAAAAGTCCTCCGCGGGCCGCATGTGGCCCGCGGGCCGTAGTTTGAGGACCCCTGGTCTATGGGGACCATGAAAGGTGTATGGTAGAAGGAGAGAATGCTAAGGGGCTTCAATATGGGAACAATTGCTGTCGTCGTGCAGCAACACATTACTTTCCTTACCTATAAAAGGTGGGAAATATGCACTTCTGTGACTGCCTGTGTGCACAATGACTGCACGACTCCATTAAATTTGGTGGGTGGCAGGGCCAGTTAGAACTTTTGTTATTGGGCCCTATAGTTTCTATGTATGTTTCTGGATTGAACTCACACTAAGCTAACAGTTATCAAGTGGATTTTTGATAATTTGTTTTAACCAGAACTCCCCCTTTAGGAGTCAGAGGCCTCTACAGCTCCTAGGCTATACTAATGACGTAGATAATTATTTTTAAATGGATTACATACCAAAAATATCATGGCATACTCCATCACAAAATGTATGTATAGTTCAATAGAGGAGAATATCTTTGTATATACAAAAGAGAACCATATAGCCTTCATACTCTTGACTGGTAGCCATGACAGGTAAGTATCAAGAACCAGTTCTATACAACAGTAAGTTAATACACTGAATAAGAAACATTCATAATTTATTAGATATGCCTCATTCATTTTACCTGACTATAACTCCAGGTCTCAGGTCAAAGTTTTTATTGACAATGTCCAACAGCTCCTTTTCAGTTTTTTCCGAGGTCCCATAAGTGAACAGTGAAACTGATAATGGCTGGGCCACACCGATGGCATATGACACCTAGTAAATCCATATAAAAATGAACTTTACAGGTAGTTCTTTAAGTAAACTAACACACAAATAAAAAAAAGAAAATTAAACATACCTGGACCAAGACACGATGGCAGAGCTTAGAATGCACCAAAGATTTAGCAACCCAGCGGGCAGCATAGGCGGCAGAACGATCTACTTTTGTGTAGTCTTTTCCTGAAAAAGCTCCACCACCATGGGCACCCCATCCTCCATATGTATCTACAATAATCTTTCGGCCTGTGACGCCAGCATCACCCTGTAATATATAAAAAATATTTTGTTATAAAGATTAATAAGATAGACAAAATGTTGATAAAATAAGAAAAAAATCTAATATGTGCAATAAACAAATGTATATGTTCCAGACATATTCAGAAAGTAGGTAATGAAGTCACCTGAGGACCACCAATAACAAAACGCCCACTTGGCTGTAAATGGTAAATAGTATTCTCATCCAGATACTTGTCAGGAACGACAGCCTTTATAACTTTATTCTTTAAGGCTTCCTGCATGTCACTTAAAGAGATGGTCTCATCATGCTGCACTGATATTACAATAGTATGAACTCGGACAGGAATAACAGCACCATTCTTCTGAATGTATTTCACTGTAACCTAAATTAGATAGAAAAAAAGAGATTAGTCGGACTGAGCAAAAGTAGCACAGTTATACATAATAAATTCACATTTACAAACATTATGCAGTGGGGAAAAACAATTATACAATGTAGATAATATTTCTTAATACACTTTTTCTAATAAAAAGTATAGTTCTCTTTTATTTGTGATATTTCTTTTGTAATTATAGGCACTCTTATGTTTTGCTATAATTCTGACAGTCGTATTTAATCAACAGTAATTCTATTGTAGAGCGGGGACGGTAGCCACGGGCAAGCCACTAATCTTCTGTCACGCCCCGGCGAGCTACATGAAAGAGTGGGTCCTGGCTGGATGTTTGAGTTGGTGCTGTGAGGGCTGTGAGGGCCTTGCACCCATGCAGGTCGCCTGTAGACAGTGGTGTTGGCTGGCAAGGACCATAGGATCCACAGCTGACTAAAGGAGACAGTCATTCAAACTTAAAGTCTTTACTGAACAATAACTTGGAAAGGGATATATACAAGGGATAGCGGGTTCAAAGTCTTTTGGACGTTTCTCTTTCTTTATGGAGCATCTTGTCACACAACATCCTTCCACTATAGAGGCTAGGGAGGCACACTTGTTTCTCCCTACTTCACCGCTTAGGGCTCGGGCCAGGTACCATGTAGCCGGCCTAGCCTTCCGACATCATGAGGTCGGTGGCCAGACCCTCCATGGGGGGCAGGTGGACAGACCCGGAGAGGACAATGAATTGATGGGGCTCATGGAGTCAGGGGATAGCTCAGAATGAAAGTGTGGTCGAACAGAAGAGGAGTTGTGCTAAGGAAGAAGGAAATCTACATTGCTGTGCCCTATCCCACTTTTATCCACCTGATGAGCTTTTACTGTTTAGTAAAATTTTGACTGCTACAAAGAACCCAGTGTTCCATGCATTGTGTGCGGCGACTCCTGAGGACGGAAGCCTGTAGACAGCGGAGACCTGCGGCCTGCAAGTGAGTATGATATACCCTGCACCCTATAGCACACTAGGACTGGGACATTGTCTGTAATGTGAAAGAGCGGAGCTGGACATCGATTTGGTCACTTTACATTTGGCGTAGTTGGCAGGATCGATCAATGCATCAAGAAAACTTGACAGATGTGAGGAAAGATCCAGCAAAATCAAAGATGGCACTGAACACTGATGACAAGATGGTGGTGAGTGGTGTGGCAAGACAGGCCCACCAATTGTGGACGTCATCAAAGAGAAATCACGCGAAAACCTGTTCAGCCTAGGAAGCCTAGCAAGCCATGCCTGTTACAGCAAGTCAATGAAGAATGGGCAGACACTGACAGAAAATGGTCAGGAAAGCCAGAAGCACCAACCAAAGAAGGGCAGAGTCCTGGAGAGGTACATCATGAGGAGACCAGACTGCCACCATTGATGGTGAGAAAGAAGAGAAGAGCCAGGTGCTATGGAGAGATTCTATAATGCTTCCCTTCATGGTGGGCCCGAACCGGCAGAGTGACAGCAAAAGATGAGGGAGCAGGAGCTGGAGATGCGACTGGGAGGACTGCAGCTGCTGATGTGTCTGGAAGAGCCTGTTCAGACACTCCAGCACTCAGAAGCGGACCTTAAGGCAGAAGTTTCCTGGCCGATCCCCGAACCCGAGCCTGGTCTCCTGAAGGAAACGGTTGTGACAGCATGGCTGAAGCCATACGGCCGAGCAGCATGACTGAAGGCCATGGTGGCGGCGATGGTCATAATTACACCTCGACCCCTTACCTAGGCCATGATCCCAAAGGCAGGTCCCACTCCACTGCCATGGATGTACGTGAAGGAAACCCCAGCCCCAGACCCCAAGAAGGCCGATGGGTGTCACGGGTGATCCAAGGGAAGAGGGAGCGGGAAAATGGATATAGTCCCAATTGCTGCTCCCCTGAGGCGGCAAAGTTGGCCACAGACTAAGATAAGGGGTCATGTGGCATTATGATTCCATGAAGGGCTACAGATTCATTCAAGAGGTGGTCACAGGAAACAAAGTCTACATGAACACCAGGTTTTTGCCGCATGGAACCTTCATGCTATGGCTGGGGGACCATTTTAGCTTTACCAAGGAGGATGTGCTACGGGGGTGCTATGCGGTTGTGGTGACAGTAATTCCTCCAGAAGAGGGAGATCTCCGGGGAATACGGCTGGAGAAGGTGAGCCCCTAGACGGCCACTCAACTACAAACAGAATAGACCCAAAACCGAGCTCCAAAGCCTCATAGTCCTGCACTTTCCAGCATCAATGGATGGACCCGAAAGGCCAGTGGGGAGTCGGTATCCAGCAGCATGTCCTCCACCACCAGTACTAGTAGTCCGGCATTGACTGAGGCTGCCATTGCCCTGGCCACTGTTATCGTTTCTCAGGGCCCTCACTCGACCATCTATATTGGGCAAGCCAGAGTGAGAAATACCCTGCTGTGAGACGGCCGTGAGAAATGCGGCCTAAATGCTTAGTTAAGCCCGTTGCACTTGAAAAGCGCCACCAAAAGGAACTGTTCCGCATTCCAGAGGGCAGGAGGCCCTAAAGTGTGCCAAGACTCCCCGGATGTTGGCCAGGACGGCGGAAGAGTTTTGTGTTTTCCCCCTCCTTGTTTGTTTTACACACATTGCGTACCCTGCTGCAGGGTTGCAGAACTGTGAACCACTAAGAGTCTCATACCCTTTTTGTCTCATGGACTGAGTAACTTCAAAGGACTGTTAAACATAAAAAAACTGCTATTGAGAAACGCCTTACCGTGGCTACCAGGTGCACAAGAATTGTAATCCGGTTTCCACTCTTTACACTCCACTGAAACTGCTATCACTAAACTCTCTAATGATCTACTAACAGCTAGATCTAATGGTCACTACTCCCTGCTGATTCTCCTGGATCTCTTTGCAGCATTCGACACTGTGGATCACCAGCTCCTCCTCACCATGGATTGTTCTATCCTGGTTCTCCTCCTACCTACGATATCTGACCGCTCCTTCACTGCATCTTTTGCTGGCTCCTCTTCTTCCCCTTTTCACCTTACTGTCGGGGTTCCTCAAGGATCAGTTCTAGGCCCCCTCCTCTTCTCCTTATAAACCACCCCTATTGTACAAACAATCAGTAGATTTGGTTTTCAGTACCATCTCTATGCTGATGACACCCAATTATACACATCGTCTCCTGACCTCACCCCTGAATTATTATAAAACACCAGTTATTGTCTTTACACTGTCTCTAACATTATATCCTCCCTCTATCTGAAACAGAACCCGATAAAAACTGAATTTCTTGCGTTTCCTCCCTCCACTAACCTACCTATGCCCAATATTGCTATCACCGTGTGTGGCTCCATCATTACTCCCCAGCAACAAGCCCACTATCTTGGGCTCATATTTGATTCAGATCTTTCCATCTCTCCAAACATCCAATCACTCACACGCTCATGTCATCTACACCTCAAAAACATTTATAGAATTCGACCTTTTCTTACCTTTGACTCTGCAAAAACACTTACTGCTGCTCTGATTTATTCTCGTCTGGAATACTGGAACTCTCTTCTAATCTCCCTATTACTAAACTCTCCCCTCTCCAATCTGTCCTAACTGCAGCAGCCAGGATCATATTCCTCGCCAACCGCTACACCGATGCCTCCGCCCTGTGCCAGACGTTGCACTGGTTACTAGTGATAAGCGAGCACTAAAATGCTCAGGTACTCGTTGTTTGAGTCGAGCAAGTTGGAATGCTCGAGTGCTCGGCCCTAGTAATGAGCCCAATGTAAGTCTATGGGAAACTTGAGCATTTTTCAGGCGGCTCCCCCCGGAGGTCTGCAGAGGGCCTAAAAATTGCCCAAATCGATGGGAAGAGTGCTCAAATGACATGGGAACAGCATGGGGAAGACCCCTGGAAGCATTTCTGACTCCCACGTCACTGCTCTCAACAACGTTGTCAGAGGTATTCCGCCACTTTTGCGGACTTACAATAAAACATGCAAAAACGAAACCAAAATGGATTTTCCTGGGAAATATGTTAAAGAGCATCATTTCCAGGGTAATGACTTGTATATAAGGCAAAATAAATAGCCAAAAACAAAAATGCTCCTCCACACCTTGGGCTATGTTCACACATAGCGTTTTTGATGCATTTTTGTACTTTTGCATTGCTTTCAATCAAGACAAATGCATTCACTGGGAAATGTCATTTTAACAATTAACAACATTTATCTGGCCATGTGGTGTGTGACACATCAGACACATGCATACAGTGCTGAAAAGACATGGGAACGACATGGGGAAGACCCCTGGAAGCATCTCTGACTGCCAGGTCACTGCCTAAAAGTGTGCCCATCACAAGTGATCCTTGGTGCATGCGAAGATGCCTCCCACCATGCACCTGTCATTGCAGACTTGCAACAATCGCCGTCCACGTTCTTGTCCCAGTGCAGTGTTTAGTTATTCCTACCCCATTCCTTGGAATGCAAGCGCAAGTATGCAGACAGCCACCCACCCACCCACCGGCTGCAATACTATACTGCCAAATTTTTGACAGCTGCTTGCACTTGAAATGGGGCCTATTAGGTTCGTGGAGGCGGAAGCTGTCCACAACCTCATGCGGGCGGTGGCCGGGTGTCCATACTCAGTCCCCAGCCGCAACTATTTCGATGTCGTCTCCGCCTTCCACAAGCACGGGTCCAACAACATTACCCATGCCCTCCCCAGTGCACTTAGGTTGGAAGTACCGCCTAACCACAAACACGTGGACAGGTGAATGTTGCCATGGATGGTACGGAGCCAGTCCACATTAAAAATGCAGCCATGGAGTGTCCGGGAACATTCCCACACACTTTTCTTAGCCAGGACTGCTTCTCGGCAGGGTTGGACAGTCCCACCAAAGAATCCTAGGGTAGGCCCTGGCTTCTCCATCAGGAGAGTTCATGATAGCGCAAACTTTTCAGCAGCTATGGGGCTCTTGAGCGGGGGAGAAAGGTGAGCTCTCAGAATCAAATCCTCTGGTGGGCCCAATGTTTTTCAGTTTGAAACTGCTTCTCAGTGGGAGTTGTATTTCACCAAAGCCATATTCTTTAGCTCGGTGAAAGGACTGGCATAGAGGGAAACCGTATCTACTCCAGCTGTCATTTCTCCGTCACCACCAGGTTCCTCCCATTGTCACACACGACCATGCCTGGCTGTATGTTCAGCGGTGAGAGCCACAGATCAGGCTGCTGTGTTACAGCTTTCAAAAACTCTGCAACGGTGGGCGGTTTGTCATCTAAGCATTAAGCATGTTATCTTCAGTACAGCCTGTTGCCGCTTGGCCAAGGCAGTTCTGCAATGCTTTCAGCTTGTGACTGATGTGGTCATTTCGGAGATGGAGGCCGAACAGGAGGAGGAGGTGCAGGAGCTGAACAATATGATTACATTGAGGTTACATTGGCGAGTCTGGTTTTTATACTAAGCAAAGATCCTACTGTGTTTTTATATTTTTTTTATTTTTTTTACGTTATTTTTTAAGACTAATGCATTCACCGGGAAATGTCATTTTAACATTTTACAACCTTATTTGGCCATGTGGTGTGTGACACATCATCAGACACATTCTGTTTCATTTATAATGAAGGGACTCTGAAAGTCACAAAGCCTATTTTTATAGGGTCATCAGGCGGCCTTACTATTCTTAAAAGACCAGCAATCGGCCCTCGCTATTGTTAGAGACCCATCAGCCGGCTATGCTTTGTTGTTCCCATTATTAATGAGTGGGTTTCCTAAACTGCTATTGCGTATGCAGTGACTGCAAGGGCTGCCAAAAATTTGGACGCAACCCAATACCCCTTTGAAGAGACATAGAGGAGGGTCTCAGTAAAAAAAATGTTCCCATTATAAAGGAGCGGGTCTCCTATAGTGTTAATGCCCATGCTGTGATTGAGAGGGCTGCCAAAATTTGGGAAAAACCCCACTAACAATTTAAAGACACATAGATTTGGGCGACAGTAACGAGTACGACATGTTCCCATTAGAAAGGAGAGGGTCTGCTATACAGTAATAGGGTATGCAGTGAGTCCAACGGCTGCCAAAATTTAGGAAAAAACCCACTAACAATTTAAAGACAAATAGAGCAAGGCCACAGTAACGACATATTCCCATTAGAAAGGAGAGGGTCTCCCATACTGTTTGCCTATGCAGTGACTGCAATGGCTGTCAAAAATTTGGAGGAACTTCAATGCCCCTTGCAAGAGACGTAGAGGTCAGAGAGCCTCCTATAAACAATGTTCCCATTATTAGGAAGTGGGTCTCTCATAGTGTTTGCCTATGCAGTGAAGCAACAGCTGCCAAAAATTTGGAAGAACTCCAATGCCCCTTGTAAGAGATGTAGATATGTTGATATGGTACATATGGTGGTGATATGGTGGTGGAGGATGAGGATGTGGAGAAGGAGGAGGACAAGAGCAAATAGACAAAATCAGGAAGCATATACCCATGTCTGGGTGTGAAGACAGAGGTGCAAGGGAATAGAGTTAGACTTCTCAAATTTGAGTTTATGTTACGCTGCTATCATTCAGTGGTGTTGAGAAGTCTGGCCCAATCCAGCCCTTGTTCATTTTTATAAGAGTCAGCCTGTCAGCATTTTCAGTTGACAGGCGGATGCGCCTATCGGTTATAATTCCACCGGTGGCACTAAAAACACGCTCTGACAAAAAGCTAGCGGCAGGGCAGGCCAGGACCTCCAAGGCATAGAGAGCCAGTTGATGCCACGTGTCCAGCTTGGATACCCAATAATTATAAGGCACAGAGGAATCACGGAGGACGTTGGTACGGTCGGCAAGGTACTCCCTCACCATCTTCCGAAACTTTGCACTCCTTGTGAGAGTACCCCCCGCGTAAGGACCTGTGCAATGGAAGGGTCTGAGAAAACAGTCCCAGAACTTTGACAGTGTTCCCCTGCCTCTGCTGGATTGCATTTGTGGCTCTCTCGCCTGTACTCCCTGGTTGTCCAACGAACTGTGACCTCTGCCGCCAGCGTTTTCAGATGGGAATTTTTTCACTAATTCCGCAACAAGGGCCTTCTCTTACTGCCCCATTTTATTAGGCCTAACCTGCAAAGGAATAAGAGACATAAAGTTCTCCCTGTAGTGTGGGTCTAGAAGCGTCACCAACCAGTAATGACTGTCACCCAAAATTTGGACAATGCAAGGGTCACGGGAAAGGCAGCGTAACATAAACTCAGCCATGTGTGCCAGACTGCAAAGAGGCAAGACTACCGTGTACTCACCAAGAGGACGACTGACCATGCTCTCCTCCTCTTCCTCCTCCTCCCTGTCCTCAGGCCATCCACGCTGAACAGACGGTATGACAGTTGTGCAGGTAGTACCGTCTATAGAGCTGGAAACTAGCTCCTGTTCTTCCTCCTCCTCTTCCTCATTGTCACCCAATCCACTTTGGGATGAGATGAGGCTGGGCTGTGTGTAATCACCCTGTATAGTTCCTTGCTCCATCTCATCGTGGTCCGCCTGCAATGCATCCTCTTTAATTGAGAGCAGAGAGCATTTCAGAAGACAGAGAAGCTGGATGGTGACGCTAATTATGGCGTCATCACCGCTCACCATCTTGGTGGAGTCCTCAAAGTTTTGAAGGATGGTACATGTGTCAGACATCCATGTCCACTCCTGATGTTTTATGTGTGGAGTCTGAACTGAATACCGATGGCCTTGTTGTTGCTGGTAGTCAACAACTGCCCTCCTCTGCTGACCAATCCTTCTGCAATGTAGAGTTCCAACCTGTGGGGACATCGCAAATCAGCCGGTGAGCTGGAAGCATTGTGCGGTTTGTCACCTAAGCATATTAGCTTCAGCACAGCCTGTTGCGTGGCTGAGGCAGTGCTGCAGTGCTTCCAGCTTGTGACTGATGTGGTCATTTCGGAGATGGAAGCTGAATTGGAGAAGGAGGAGGGGGATGAGGTGCAGGAGCTGTAGAATGTGGGGGCAACCGTGATTGACCCAGGGCCTGCAATCCTCCGCGTCGGGAGGACGTGTTCCGTCCCAAGGTCCGACTGGGTCCCGGCTTCCACTATGTTAACCCAGT
Source organism: Phyllobates terribilis (assembly GCF_046119375.1). Classification (NCBI taxonomy): domain Eukaryota; kingdom Metazoa; phylum Chordata; class Amphibia; order Anura; family Dendrobatidae; genus Phyllobates; species Phyllobates terribilis. The sequence continues at coordinate 592,896,275 of NW_027362765.1, read as the reverse complement.
GTACCGTCAGCAAGATGTACCGTCCCTGCCCACAAGCAGTTGTCCACATATCCGTGGTTAGGTGGACTTTCCCAGTAACTGCACTGTTGAGGGCACGGCTAGTGTTGTGGGACACATGCTTGTGTAATGCAGGGATGGCACACTGGGAGAAATAGTGGTGGATGGGGACCAAGTACCGAGGGGCAGCCGCCACCATCAGGTTGCGGAAAGCTTCCAACTCCACAAGCCTAAAAGAAAACATTTCGAGCACAGGCCATCGCGAAATGTGTGAATTTAGTAGTGTGGCCTGTGGGGTGTTAGCTCTAGCTGCTTATTTGCGCTTGCGTTCCAAGGACTGGGGTAGGGACAACTGAACGCTGCACTGGGACAAGAACATGGACGTGCTTGCTGATGGTGCTAGTTGAGAGTGTTCATCGACAGGTGCAGGGTGGGAGGCATCTTGGCATGCATCATGGACAGGGGATTGGCGTGCACGCACAACAGTGGAACAAGCAGTGGTGTCACCCACAGACACTGTTGCTGGACCCTGGGGTTCAGCCCACTTAGTCGGTTGCTTTGCTCCCATGTGCCTGATCATTCTGGTGGTGGTCAGGCTGCTAGTTTTGCTACCCCTGCTGATGCTGGCCTGGCAGATGGTACAAATGGCCTTTTTGGGGTTATCGGCAGAGTCTTTAAAAACAACCAGACTCGGGAAGATTACAGTTTTAGTGGCAACTTCCATTGTGTTGGCGTTACGAGGAATGCTTTCCCGCCTTGTGTCTGCAGTCACCACACTGCTTCTTCCTGACTATCGTAGTGCTACGCCTCCCTCCCCCTGTGTGCTGCTGTCCTCACTCTGTCTGTCCCCCTGCCAGGTTGGCATATCATCCAGCACCTTGTATTCCACTTCTGCACCCTGGTCCTCCTCCTTACTTTCTGGCAATTGTGTCTCATCATTGTCCACCTCTTGTGACAGTTTCCCACCATCGCCTTCATGTGACCGTGGCTGCTCAAATGTTTGGGCATCGCAACATGCGATCTCCCCTTGCCCCACTTCAAGTGGACCGCGCGAGAGGCCCGAATCTATAAATGGAAAAGTGAACAGCTCTTCGGAGTGTCCAAGTGTGGGCTCAGTTGTCTCCGGGCACTCGGCATGGTGGGAGAAGGAGGATCAGGGTGAGGAATATGCAGTCCAGACTCACGGCTACTGAAACTTGACCATGTGGAAGACAGCGTGGTGGTGGTGGTCGTGGCTAAGTGACTAGAAGCATTATCTGCTGTCCATCCAATAGCTTTTTCACACTGCTCTGTGTTATAGTGGTGTTCTGCGGTGTATACTTACACTAACTAATAAACAACCAAATCTCTCCCTAGCTCAGCAGCATTTCTCCCTACACTGCCTGTTTCCGGGGTAGACTGTGACGAGCATGGCGGCACCAGGACTTATATAGACCTGATGACGCTGTGTGGCCAGCCAATCACTGTAATGCCGCAACCAACATGGCTACAGCATTACAGTATGTGGCAGGCAATCCCTGCATGTTCATTGGCTCTCTAAAGACCACCAAACATGCAGGGAGGGGACCCGAGCTCCCGCCTGAGCAACCAGGAAATACTCGCAGAGCGCCGAGCATCTCGAGCAGTGAGATGTTCGGGCGAGTACCGAGCAGTGGCGAGCACGCTCGTTCATCATTAGTGAAAAGTCAACATGGTATCTGGACAAGATGGAGAAGAAAAGAGAATGACTTCAATCAGAGAAGATGTTGTCTACATGTAAATGTTTATTTGTAATGCTGACTTGCTGTATTAATGTTCTGATGGTAGTTCTCGTGATGTATTCCTGCACAAATGGTGGTTATTTTGGTGTATTCCTGTACTGATAATGCTTCTATTGATGCCTTCAAGGGATGAGCGAACCCAAACGGGAAAGTTCTGGGTCTGTCCGGTATCAAACCCCAAACACAGACTTTTTACTGTACATCCGGTTTCCTGTTCATATTCGCCAGTCTAATAAACCATGTTGAAAGGCTGCAGCGCAGCCAATCAACATGCTTTTAGACTGTGGGCACTTCCAGAGCTATCACAGCCGTGCCAAATACTGGCATGACTGTGATTGGCTGGAACAGCACATGACCCAGCCTGTATAAAGGCCGGATCATGAATGCTGCCTCCATTCTGCTCTTATTAGTGTAGGGGTAGGGCGCAGCTGGAGTGAGAGACAGATTCTGACTGCACTTTGCAAAAAAAAATGCTGTGTGTACTCTGCAACCCATATCTGTGGTAGTACTATGCTAGTACTATGCTAAAAGCCACTGTGTATACACTGCAACCACATCTGTGAGAGTACTGTGCTAAAATCAGCTTTGTGTACTCTGCACCCCCCACATGTGGGAGTACTGTTCCTTTAAGTCGCTGTGTGTACTTTTCACCCCGCCTCCCCGCATGTGGGAATACTGTTCCATTAAGAAGTTGTGTGTTTTCTAGTAGTCTGAGAAATAAATAATTGGCATCAACCATTTAGTTGCCATTTCTAGACAAAATAAATAATTTTTCAGGACCGCTGTGTGTTTTCTAGTAGTGTTGAAAATAAATAATTGGCATCAGCCATCTCATTGCCATTAGTAAGCCAAAGAAATAATTTTTCAGGACTGCTGTGTGTTTTTTAGTAGTCTGAGAAAAAAATAATTTACAACAGCCATCTAGTTGCCATTTCTAGGCCAAAAAAATATTTTTCATGACCGCTGTGTGTTTTCTATTAGTGTCGCAAATAAATAATTGGCATCAGCCATATCGTAGGCCAAAGAAATTATCTTTCTGTACCACTGTGACTTTTCTAGTACTGTGGCAAATAAATCTCTGCAGCAGCCGGCTCATTGCCATTTGTAGGCCAAACAAATAATTTTACTGTACTGCTGTGTCTATACGAGTAGTATTTCTAAAAAGTTTTCATACTCTGCAGCCGTGTTTTTGGAAGTAGTGTGTCTAAAATAAATTTCTACTCTGCAGCTGCTTCTATCTCATTTGTGGGCCGAAAAAAATCTTTTATTCTACTGCTGTGTCTATACGGGTAGTGTTTCTAAAAAAAATTCTACTCTGCAGCTGTCTTTTTGTGAGTGGCGTGTAAAAAAAATTCTAATATGCAGCCTTCTCTTTCCCACTTTTGGGCTAAAGCCTTTGTTTTTAGTTTACTAAAAAGCCTCCGGGAGTAGTGTGCCAAAAAGTCTCTCTTTGTACTGTTCCAAAATAGGGACAGTATCAGATGGTGGTGCTGGATTTTGCAACGTGCTGAGTAAGGTTTTCCATATTTCTGCAATGCATCCCTTATGAGGTGGTGGCAGAGCCCTAGCTGCATTGGTGACTTCACCCTCCTCTGCCTTTTGCTTCCTCTGAGCCCCGCCATCAGTTGTGTGTCTACCGGCATGCGCTTGTATTCCCACATTTTCAGATCTTGTAGCGGGGATCCAGAAGGGTGGCCACCATCAGCACTTCTAACAATCCAGGCAACTTGGCGGTAGGCAAGGCACAGGAGCATGTATTGCCTCATGTGTACCAGGCTGCCTAGAGACAAAGACAAGCTGTTCTCAGTGGGATGTGTATTGTTTGGGTCCTCTGTATCGTCTGTATCTCTCCAGCCATGCTCCAATGATGCCTGTGAGCTGCCTTCAGTGCCACCCTGCTGTGAATGCAGTTGTTCCTCATCCACCTCATCCTCCAAAACTGTCCCCAGACTAAGTATTTGTGTACCTGGCCGCTGTTGGTACAGGAACCCATGCTGCAAAACATGTGTGGATGCCTGGCCTGATAATAGTGTGAATGTTCCCTGTTCCTCCTACTCTTCCTCCTGTGCCACCACCTCATTCATCATCGACTGAAGTTTTTTTTTTCTAGCAGGCATGGAAGTGGAATAGTAATCCTGATAATGGTGTCATCAGTGCTGGCCATGTTCGTGGAGTACTCGAAACAGCGCAACACGGGCCACACATTACACATGGAGGCCCACTCGTTAATCGTGAAGTGGTGCTGTTCCACAGAGTGACTCACCGGAGAGTGCTGCAGCTCAAACTCCAGTATCACCTGCTGTTGCTCGCACAGTCTCTCCAGCATGTGCAAAGTGGAGTTCCACCTTGTGAATACATTGCATATGAGCGGAAAGGCAGAAGTGAAGCTACAGCACAGACAGGCGAGCAGCAGCAAGGTGAGAACGCTGAAACCGTGCACAGATGGCCCGCACTTTCAGCAGCACGTCGGACATATCTGTATAATTTTTAAGAAAGCTCTGCACCATCAAATTCTGCACCTGCACCAGGCAAGGGATGTGTGTCATATTGGCTAGGCCCAGAGCTGCTACGAGTTTTCACCCATTAGCGCACATCACCAGGCTGGGCATGAGGTGTATTGGCACCAACCACACATCTGTCTGTTATTTGATCCCCATCCACAGCTCCTGCGTGGTGTGAGATTTTTCCCACAAACATATTTTCAAAATATCCTGTTGTATTTTCCCCCTGGCTGTGCTGAAGTTGGTCATGCAGGTGTTATGTTGTACAGATGAGGAGGTGGATGAGGAGGCGGTGGAGGAAGAGGAGGCAACATGGACAGAGAAACATGCAGCAATCTTCAGTGGTGGTAGGACATGCACAAAGCGCTTTCCACCTCAAGCCCAGCCACCACTACATTTACCTAGTGGGCAGTTAGGGAGATATTACCTCCCTTATCAAACAGCTTGATGACGTATCTGATTTATCCTCTGCAAGACTATCTTAGAGCACAAGACTTGCAGTGATTGGACAGTACCCATTTCAATTCCTCCAATTTATATGTAATAGAAATAGCAGTCACCCAATGGTACTCATGAAACTTATGAATCATTTCTACTTGTTTTAAGTACAATGGATTGATATGTACAAATCTTTTTCTGAACCAGGTGATAATACCCAACAAATGTGTAGGTGCAAAGTTGCTCACCATAGCAATACCAGATAACTGTTGATAAAAAGCTCCACTATCGCCTGCTGCGGTTCAAACAATCTCTCCAGCATATGCAAGGTGGAGTTCCACCTTGTGGGTACGTCACATATGAGGTGGGGAGCAGGAAGGCAGAAATGACACTGCACCCCAGACAGGTGAGCAGCAGCAGGGTGAGAACACCAAAATCGCGCACACACTGCATGCACTTCTTGACCGGTTGACAAGATGGTGGAGGAAGTGGAGTATAAGGAGGAGGCAACATGGACAGAGAAAAGGCTAGGGGCCGGCCACGGTGCCACTAGCAGCCAACTTAATGGCAAGGGGCCGGCCTTGGCGTTTTTGCACCCTGCTCCCTCTTTTGCTGTGCATCTGGGCCAGCGTGACCAACAACTCTTCCTCCCAACTGCCCACTTCACTCAGTTGGCCTTAACTCCATGTAAGGTGTAGGACCTCATCATCCCCATTGCATCATCATACCTCTCCAGCCTGTGGGTAACTCTGCTGCCACACTAATGTACTTCTGTCCTCACTACTCCTCTGCTTCTCCCCTCTGCTAATCCCTTCATTGGCTCCCAATTCCACAATATGTCCACTTTAAGCTACTACTACTGACCTACAAAGCTGTCTATAATCTGTCTCCCCCATATATCTCTGAACTAATCTCCCGATATCTCCCACCACGTAATCTCTGGTTCTCCCAAGACCTCCTTCTCTCCTCCACAGTCATACACACTTCTCCCGAGTATTCTCCATTCTGTAGAATTCTGTGGCCCAACACATCCGATTATACCCTACATTCGGAACTTTCAAGCGGAACCTGAAATCCCATGTCTTCAGAACAGTTTACAGCCTGCAATGGCCTCGCTGCCACCTCACCAACACCAGAGCTGCAGCAACCCCGAACCTACTGTCTCCTTCCCCATTATCCTGTAGAATGTAAGGCCGCAAGGTTAGGGTCCTCATCCCTCTGTACCTGTCTATCACTATTAGCTTGTTCATTGTAATTTCTATTTGTGTTTTGTATGTAACCCCTCCTCATGTACAGCAACATGGAATCAACAGTGCTCTAAAAACAAATAATAATCCCCCGCATGATGTTCCACCCAGTCTTCTGCTGGTGTACACTCAGCAGAAAGCTGCAGCAGTTGGCACCTGTGTTTCATCACCAGCATCATCAAAGCTGTGTTGCGGTGGTCCACTGACCACTTGCACTACCCCTCCCACATACTCATCCTCTAACAGAACAAGTGGTTTGGTATTCTGAGGATGCAGATACCGTCAGATTCCTGACATGAGGTCGGGGGATGACTAAGGAGCCCCATAGCAGCTGTGAGGTCTGCCACTAGGGACACCCCTGAAGGAGTGATCAGGGCCCAACAGAGGATTCTCCAGTCCTCTTGTGGGCCAGTCCGATGCCTCGTAGAAATCTGAGGAAATTAATATATCTTTTTATCGCTGATCTAATCATGCATCACATATCTTGAGCAATGAACATAGATAAGGAGTAACACATCTGTAGGTGTTTAAGAAAATTCTGGATTTTTATCCCAGTCTTTTACCAAACATAGCAAGGGAATAGTGGGCATCCGTGACTAAGGAGTGTTTGGCAATCCATGACATGAAAATCTAGCATAAATAATGGAAAGACATTTATGATTACCACACACGATAAGGTCCAACTACAAATCCTGAAGACACCTTAAAATTATTGAGCTCTTATTGAGAGACCCATGATGAGGTCAAACCACTCACAATCAGATAATATTAAATTTTACTGAATAAGTCTAATAAGTGATGACCATCAAAATAAAGTAAAGTATTGAAAAGAAAATGGAGTGTTAGATAAGCTATATGTGAAGAAGGTGTATCCCTGGAGACCAATATTATGAATTACTTTTGGTTTGTGATACTCTAATGTTGGATAACAGAAATTTTATTCTTGCTACTTAAAGGATTATTCTCAAGTTGTCTCTTGAGCAGCTGACAATTCTGCAGTCTCCTTTCTTCCTGGTTTCTGGCAGGGCGGGCAATCCTTCTTGCGTGACAGTTCTGGTGAGTTGTAGAGCTGTAGTATTAGTAGAATTATAAAGCTAAGCAAAAGTTCTGCTGTAACACATTCAGCAATCAGTGTTTTGTTCTGAGTCTACACTTTTCTGTTATCAATGTATTTACATAAAGAGAAAATGGGAAATTTGAGCAAGCACAAAGTTCACTGAGAGCTGTGAATAGAAGACCGGCTCTGAAATACAGCTAAGAGTAGTTTGTCAGGAGCTGAGGATCAGGGGAGTGAGCAGCTAACTGTTGTATGGTCAGTGGGCTGGGGGCTGGAGAGAGGTGGCTAGGATATTAGGAGTTAACCCCCCACAGGGAATGTAACTACTGCACACTCTTGACCAGGGTCAAGAATGACAGAAGATAGAAAAAGTACGTCAACGTTAAACTTGCTTATTTTTATGCTGTCTAAATAAAGAAATTTATTAAAAAACAATACCACTTTAATACCAATTAAAGGGGAGTAGAAAATAAATTCCCCTTTTTACCTACCTGTGTTTTGGAATCTGGCCTGAGCCAGGGAAGATCACCACTGCGCCGTAATTCTGCTAATTTTGCATTTAGTTTGTGTGCAAGCACAATAGTCAATGGCATACCCTCTTCTGTTTCATCAGTGGCATAGCCAAACATCAATCCCTATAAAAAGAAATAGAAAAGCAAAATTGATTAATTCAAATATTTACCAGTAAAAAATAATAATTTATTCACTGCTAAGTAATTTTCAGGCTACAGAGCCACTTTTGATATTGCTCACTTGACAAAAAAAATTGAAAAACTTAAGGACAGAACGATTTAATGACATTCTACTGAATTATAAATGGACGGTATGAAGATCTGTATAATGATTATTTTCTACCTAGGTCTGTAACTGTGACAAGGCAAAATTCTTTACGTATAGAGCAGGGATGTCAAACTCAAATACACAGAGGGCCAAAATTAAAAACTATGATATTGTCGTGTGCCAACCTTGATATTTATTAAAAAAAAAGTCTAAGAAACTAGTAAATAAATGGCTGGATCAATAATTCACATAAATGGACACCATCAATAAAGTCATATAAAAAGAGGGAAAGGGAGAGAAGATAAATGTATGCGAATAAAGTATAACTTTCATTAATAAACTTGTTAAAAATTATTTTTAACAAGTTTATTAATAATAATTATATTGTATTCACATACCTTTATTCTCTCCCTTTCCCCCTTTATATTTTAAAAAATGTCTAAAATTGAGGACGTTTTTCCTTATCATCAAATATAACGATGAACCTTTTCACATGGAAACAAACTTAAAGAGGTTGTCCCACAAAGAAAGTACATTTTAATTAATAGATCTTAGAATAAAATAAACACATAATCAGAAATGGGGCATACTGGAATAATATAATGTGTTATGTAAGAGCAGTAAAGAATATGGCCCAATAGGCTAATTTAAATTAAAAAAGGATAAAAATATTGAATAATACAGATAATAATATATGATGCCAACAAAAGTGCTCGCCAAATACAGTAAGGTACGCCCACAGTGAATTCCTTCACACGCACGGTATGATGACCCAACTGTACCCTTCCCTTTAATCCCCCTGGCAAAGAATGGTGACCCCATCACAGTACGATTCCCCAACTGTAATCCCCACTCAGCACTCCATGCAGTATAATGGCCACAAAAAGTGTTCAGTTACAGTACAATGGGCCCCATATAGTCCTCCATACATTATAATGGACCCCACATCGTCCTCCATACAGTATAATGGGCCCCATATAGTCCTCCATACAGTATAATGGCCCCACATAGTCCTCCATACAGTGAAAGGGGGCCCCACATTGTGTTCCATACAGTATAATGACCCCACATAGTTCCTCCTTACACTATAATAGCCCCATAGTCCTCCATATCATATAATGGGCCCTGCATTGCCTTCCATACAGTACAATGGCCCCACATAGTCTTCAATATAGTAAAATGGGCCCTGCATTGCATTTCATACAGTATAATGGCCCTACATAGCCCTCCATACAGTATAATGGGCCCTATATTGCCTTCCATAAAGTGTAATGGCCCCACATAGTCCTCCATACAGAATAATGGGTCCCACATAGTCCTCCATACAGTACAATGGCCCAACATAGTGCTCCATACAGTATAATGGACCCCACATCGTCCTCCATACAGTATAATGGGCCCCATATAGTCCTCCATACAGTATAATGGGCCCCACATAGTCCTCCATACAGTATAATGGCCCCACATTGTCCTCTATACAGTGAAAGGGGGCCCCACATAGTGTTCCACACAGTATAATGACCCCACATAGTTCCTTCATACACTATAATAGCCCCATAGTTCTCCATATCATATAATGGGCCCTGCATAGTGCTCAATACAGTATAATGACTCGACATAGTCCTCCATGCAAAATAAAGGCCCCACATTGTCCTCCATACAGTATAATGGCCCTATATAGTCCTCCATACAGTATAATGGGCCCTGTATTGCCTTCCATACAGTATAATGGCCTCACATAGTCCTCTGTACGGTCTAATGGGCCCACATAGTCCTCCATACAGTTAAATGGGCTCTTATTTGCCTTTCATACAGTACAATGACCCCACATACTGCACCATACAGTATAATAGCCCCACATAGTCCTCCATATAGTGTAATGGCCCCACATTAAAACAAATAAATATATATTCACCTCTCCCCATTTCCCCGCTGCTTCAGTCTCGGCAGTGAGCGCTATAAACCTCTGCACTGCTCAGCACAGTGGGTGTGTTGTAGTGATGTCATCGCGCCCGCTGCATTAAGACTAGAGATGAGCAAATGTTTCAATCTTTGGTTCTGATTACTATCGTCGAATTTGCAATATTAGCCGATTTACTCGTCGAATATTCGCCGGATATTGGCGAACGTCATAGGATTCAATGGGGGGCAAAAACAAACGCATACACAACACCTTCAAACGGGCCCAAAAGCTGCCAAAACACATCAAATTAGGGGTAGAAACCAGGAAAGTGCAATCAATTGACCCAGAGTACAAGTGCTATAATTATTATTATTATTATTACAGTGATATTTATTCCGTGGCGCTTTACATGTGAAAAGGGGTCACCGACTGGTACAAGAGGATAGAGGACCCTGCCTGCGAGGGTGCACAAACAATCTACAATTGTAGAGGAGGACAATTTTATATTACAGGAGGATCTATGTAAACTAGAAGCTTGGGCTGATAAATGGCAAATGAGCTTTAATGGGGATACTTGTAAGGTAATACACTTGGGCAGAGGAAATAAAATGTATAATTATATGCTTAATTGTAAATCACTGGGTAAAACTGTAACTGCAAAAGACCTGGGTGTATTAGTGGACGACAAGCTCACGTTTAGTGGCCAGTGTCAGGCAGCCGCTGCAAAGGCAAATAAAATAATAGGATGCATTAAAAGAGGCATAGATGTTCATGAGGAGAACCTAATTTTACCGCTATACAAGTCATTAGTGCGACCACATTTAGAATACTGTGTACAGTTCTGGTCTCCGGTGTATAAGAAAGACATAGCTGAACTAGAGCAGGTGCAGAGAAGAGTGACCAAGGTTATTAGAGGACTGGGGGGGTCTGCAATACCAAGACAGGTTATTACACTTGGGGTTATTTACTGTGGAAAAAAGAAGGCTTAGGGGTGATCTTATTACTATGTACAAGTATATGAGGGGACAGTATAAAGACCCGTCTACTGATCTTTTTACTCTGAGGCCAGAGACGGGGACAAGGGGGCATCTTCTACGTCTGGAGGAAAGAAGGTTTAATCATAATCACAGACTAGGATTCTTTACTGTAAGAGTAGTGAGACTATGGAACTCTCTGACGCATGATGTTGTAATGAGTGATTCACTATTAAAATTTAAGAAGGGCATGGATGCCTTTCTTGAAAAGTATAATATTACAGGTTATATATACTAGATTCCTTGATAGGGCGTTGATCCAGGGAACTAGTCTGATTGTCATATGGAGTCGGGAAGGAATTTTTTTCCCCAGTGTGGAGCTTAGTGTTTGCCACATGGGTTTTTTTGCCTTCCTCTGGATCAACATGTTAGGCTATGGGTTGAACTAGATGGACTTAGTCTTCCTTCAACCTTAAAAACTATGTTACTATGTTACAAGGGATGGATGAGGATACAGTAGGTCAGGGTACAGCTAATCATGCAGCAGAATGCTGGAGCGAGGGTTACCACAGATTGTACACTTGTCAGAAGAAGTGGGTCTTCAGCTTCCTTTTCAAGGTTTCCATGGTAGGCGAGAGTCTGATATGTTGGGGTACAGAGTTACACAGTAGGGGAGATGCACAGGACAAATCTTGTATGTGATTGTGGCAAGAAAAGATAAGAGGGAAGTAGAGAAGGAGAGAAAGAGATCTTGGAAAGATGGGAGGTTGCGTGAGGTTAACTAGTACAGGGAGACTAGGTCACACATGTATGGAGGAGACAGGTTTTCGATGGCTTGGTATGCCAAAGTTAGGCTTTTCGACTGGAGTCTTTGGGTAACAGGGAGAAAGTACAGGGATTGACAGAGGGGAGAAGCCTGGAATAGCGGGGTGACAGGTGGATAAATCGGACAGCACAGTTTAGGATAGATTGGAGGGGTGCGAGAGTGGTAGAAGGGAGGCCACAGAGCAGGAGCTTGTAGTAGTCTAGGTGGGAGATGATGAGGGCGTGCACTGATGTTTTTCTAGATTCAAGGGTGAGGAATGTGCGGATCCCCGAGATATTTTGGAGTTGGAGTCAGCAACAAGTGGAAAGGGCTTGGATCTGACGTTTGAATGACAGATCAGAGTCAAGTTTGCGGGACCGGGGAGAATGGGCAGCCATTCACTTTGATAGATAGGTCAGTTGGGGGGGGTGGAAGAGATGGTGGAAAGATGATGTATTTGGTTTTATCCATGTTAAGCTTTACAAATCTAGCAGAGAAGAAAGATGAAACAGAGGACACACATTGTGGGATTCTGGTTAGTAAGGAGGTGATATCAGATCCAGAGAGGTAGATCTGTGTGTCATCAGCATAGAGGTGATACTGAAAGCTGTGAGACTATGAGCTGTCCAAGGCTGAAGGTGTAGATGGAGAAGAGCAGGGGTCCTAAAACTGAACCTTGGGGGACACCGACACATAGGGGGCAAGATGAGGAGTTGGTGTGTGAGTGGGAGACACTGAATGTCCTGTCGGTTAGATATGAAAATATCCAAGATAGGGCCCACTCTGTGATGCTGAGAGTTGAGAGTCTGTAGTAAGAGGGAATGGTCTACTGTGTCGAAGGCAGATGACAGGTCTAGGAGGAGGACAGAGTAGTGTTGCTTGGATTTTGCAGTTAGTAGGATGTTGTTGACTTTAGTCAGGGCAGTTTCAGAGGAATGGTGCGGTCGGAAGCCAGATTGTAAGCAGTCAAAGAAGAAACAGGATGAGGGGTGTGGGGACAGTTCAAAATGAATATGTTGATCCAGTAGTTTGGAGGCATAGGGGAGAAGTGAGATGGGGCGATAGCTAGACATAGGATGGGTCAAGGAAGGGCTTTTTGAGGATGGGTGTGATCGAGGTATGTTTGAATCATGAGGGGAAGATACCAGTTGTTAGTGACAGGTTGAAGAGGAGGGTTAGGCTTGGGATGAAGACTGTGATATGGTTTGGAATGAGGTAGGACGGTATTGGGTCAAGTTTACAGGTGGTGAGATGTGATTTGGAGAGTAAAGATGATCTTGCATGATGGCGGAGAAGCTGATTTTGGATGAGGAGAGTTGAGTAGTTATCAGGAGGGGCTGTGGGGACTTTAAGCAAAAGCTTTGCCCTACGTTGTCAATCTTCTGCTTGAAGAATGAGGCTGTCTTCAGCTGAGATGGGAGGAGAGGGAGGGGGAGCTGGTGGACAGAGGAGAGACTTGAAAGTAATGAATAGTTGTTTAGGGTTGTAAGACACGTATGATATGAGAGGTGAGAAGTAGGTTTGTTTTGCTGCAGTGAGCAATTTTGCAGTATTTTCAAAACTTCTGTTAATGGACTCCACTCCCTTTCTTTGGCAGCCGCACAGCGGTACGCCTAGTTGATGAGGGCCAGGAAGAACATGTACTCCAGTAGATGACAAGCACTGCATCAAGTGGCCTCTGCTCCTCTTCTCCACCTTAACATCATTCACAGTACAGTCCTCAGAGGTGGCACCCCAATTACCATTGTTTTCACCCGCGTCACAACTTTCCAACCACCCAACTGGCTTAGGGGAAGCACAGATGGGTGAGTCTGCAGAGCTGTTCACACATTCTATTCTGTGGCATCAGAGGTCTGATCCAAAGCTTCACAGACTCAAGAGGGGGAAACCATATGTAGCTATGTCCAAAATTTGGGGGGTTGGAGAACTAAACTACTAAACAGCTAAGGTTGGAGAATGAAACAAATACACACCAGAACATGGAGAACTAAACTAATATAAAACAGGGGTTGGAGAACTAAACTAATAAGACAACAGGGGTTGGAAAACTAACCTACTAAACAGCTAGGGTTGGAGAACTAAACTACTACACACCAGGGGATGGAGAACTAAACCACTAGACACCAAGGTGTCACTAGACAACAAGTGTTGGAATCTCCAAGGCTTGCGGGACAAACCTCTGTATCTAACACTTCCTCCAGTGCTTCTGCCTCCTCCACCTCCTCTAGGGCCTCCACCTGCGCCCTCAACCCCTGCCTTAATGAGACACACGTTTCAACAGTCCAGAGAGAATCCCCCCCCACCTCAGTACTGCGCAGCCAGGGATCACCGCAATCAGGCGGTGTTAACATTTATATGCCATGGAGATCACAGTCATACAGCTGAAGAGATGTTGGCAGCTCTCCAGGCCGAGTTTGAGCAATGGCTGTCTCCACTGAACCTGAAACAAGGGAAGACCATGTGTGATAATGGTGAAAACCTGGTGGCGGTCCTACCCTGGGTCAACCTCACATGGCTCGCATCCTCAACCTGATGGTACAGCAATTTCTCCGCCACTATCCCAGCCTGGATGCGCTGCTGAAGAAACCACGGTCTCTGTGTGCTCACTTAAAACTATAAAAATTACCAGGATCTTTAGTATAAAAAACAAACTCACCAATGTTACCTCTTAATCCTTGCAAGCTTCAACACAACGTTCACACGGTAGACAGAAGCGGTGGTCGGTCCCCTAGACAACGAGCAAACTCCTTAATGATGGTAGAGGCCACCATCTCCTTAGCTTGCTGCTACTTTTCTGTGGGAAAGAGTTTGTCTCCAACCAGTCAGGAATATCCAGTGAATGGCACTCCACAGTTTGGTATTAGCACCCAGTACCAGAAGCAAAGCCATCCAAAATATCCATACCTCAGGAATTTTATTTGGTAGACTGGCTGCCCAAACATTAGTTTCTCACAAAGGAGCTGAAGACACTGAGTGCAAGTTTCTCTAGCATGACCTGTTTGTTGTTGTTAGATATCAGAGGGAGAACACAATTGGGCTTTGCCAAGGTGCCATATTGCATCTTAAGTCTTATAGACCCTGCACATGCGACCTTACATTCTACAGGATGGTGAAGAAGGAGACAGTAGGTTGTGGAGTTGCATTAGCTCCGGTGGTGCTGAGGTGGCAGTGAGTTAATGGCAGACTGTAGGCTGTCTTGAAGAGATGGGTTTTCAGGTTCTGTCTGAATGATCCGAATGTGGTGGCTAATCGGACGTGTTGAGGCACAGAATTCTAGAGGATGGGGAATATTTGGTAGAAATCTTGGAGGCGATTGGGTGAGGAACAAATAAGTGTGGAGGAGAAAAGGAGGTCTTGGGAGGACCGGAGATTACATAAGGGAATATATCGGGAGATTAGTTCAGAGATGTAAGGAGAATAAAGGTTATAGATGTCTTAGTAGGTCAGTGTTAGTAATTTGAACTGGATATGCTGGGCAATTGGGAGCCAGTGGAAGAATTTTATAGATTGCAATCTTATAGATTGCTAGAGCCAGTCCACAGTAAAAAAAAAAAAAAACAGCCATAGAGTGTCCAGGAACCTTCACACAGACTTTTCTTAGCCATGGCTGCTTCTCGGCAGGGTTGGACGGGCCCACCAGGGAACTGGAGACTCCTCCGGTGGGCCCTAGCTTCTATTTAAGGAGAGTTCATAGTGCAAACCTTGCAGCTGTTATGGGGTTCTTGAGCGGGGGAGAAAGGTGGTCCCTCAGAATCAAATCCTCTGGTGGGCCAAACGTTCTTTAGTCTTACACTGCAGCTTGGTGACAGTTGTATTTCACCCCAGCCGTATTCTTTTGCTTGGTGGAAGGACTGGCACAGAGGTAAACAATATCTACTCCGGGTGTCATTTCTCCTAGGAAAGTCCTCTAATGCAGCTTGTTCCTTAAGCAATGACAGCCCGTCCATCATCAGCTCACACTTCTCGGTGGTGCTTCAGCACACAAAGATTTTTCTTTGCGCCTTGAATTTCATGACAACAGAGTTGGGCAATGGCCTGATCTGCAATGTGTTTTGAGAAATAACTTGCATAAGCAAAGCCACGGTTTAGGCCACTCAAGGTGATCATTAAGTAAAACTCATACAGCTTTCCAACAGACTGAATAAGAGGTGTCAAGACTTCCATGACAGCCAAGACTTCCCTGTCCTCACTAAGAGGACGACTGTACATGTTCCCCTCCTCCTCATTATCACCCAATCTGCGTTGAGATGAGATGAGGCTGAGCTGTGTAGTATCACCCTGCATAGTTCCTTGCTCCACCTGCAATGCCTCCTCTTTAATTGTGAGCACCGAGCGTTTCAGTAGACAGAGAAGCGAGATGGTGACGCTAATTATGGCGTCATCGCCGCGCACCATTTTGGTGGATTCCTCAAAGTTTTGGAGGACGGCACTGATGTCAGACATCCATGTCCACTCAGCAGATCTTATATAGTAAAAAAGAAGAGAGAATAAGTAGGTGTGTAATGTATCAAAGAATTTTTTTCTAGATCTTAACCCAATAGTGAGCCTATGAAACAATGTTTGTGGACCAACGAAGTAAACATTGAATAGAAAACAAGAGAAACACACTTCTCAATAAAGTCCAATTAATCAATGAAAAAATAGTATTTTATTTAATTCTCATAGAAAAGGGGATGGATAACAAACACAGGGATAAATAAAAACATTGCTATAGAGGGGCACCAGAGAGGAGTGTGATATATAATGATTGAAAGAATACAAAATAAAGAGACACAAAATACAAAGTAGAGACATAAAATGTGAAATATCCATCAATGTGAGCTGATATATAGTTAATGGAAGATTAATTAAATGTATTATTTGCTAAAGGTCACTGCTCCCTGCTGATTCTCCTGGATCTCTCTGCAGCATTTGACACTGTGGATCACCAGCTCCTCCTCACTATGCTCCGCTCTATAGGCCTCAAGGAAACCGTTCTCTCCTGGTTCTCCTCCTACCTCTCTGACCGCTCCTTCACTGTATCTTTTGCCAGCTCCTCTTCCTCTCCTCGTCCCCTTACTAACGGAGTTCCGCAGGGCTCAGTCCTAGGCCCCCTCCTCTTCTCTCTATACACTGCCCCTATTGGACAAACAATCAGCAGATTTGGGTTCCAGTATCATCTCTATGCTGACGACACCCAATTATACAATTCTTCCCCTGACATCACCCCTACCGTAATACAAAATACCAAGGATTGTTTGTCTGCTGTGTCTAGCATCATGTCCTCCCTCTATCTCTCCAAAACTGAACTTCTTGTGTTTCCCCCCTCTACTAACCTAACTCTACCTAACATCAAAATTACCTTGGAGGGGTCAAACATAACTCCCAAGCAGCACGCCCGCTGCCTTGCAGTCATATTCGACACTAACCTTTCCTTAACTCCCTATATCCGATCACTTACTCGCTCTTGTCACCTGCATCTTAAAAACATCTCCAGAATCTGATCTTTTCTCACTTTGGAAACTGCTAAAACTCTTACTGTCACTCTTATTCAATCTCGTCTGGACTACTGCAACTCTCTTCTGATCGGTCTCCCTCTTACCAAAATTTCCCCTCTCCAATCTGTCCTGAATGCGGCAGCCAGGGTCGTATTTCTGTCCAGCCGCTTCACCGATGCCTCCACCTTGTGCCAGTCATTACACTGGTTACCCATTCGCTACAGGGTCCAATATAAACTCATTGCTCTCACCCACAAAGCTCTCCACAGTTCTGCACCACCTTATATCTCCTCTCTCATCTCAGTCTATCGTCCTACACGTGCCCTCCGTTCCACAAATGACCTAAGACTAACATTCCCCATAATCCGAACCTCGCACCTCCGTCTCCAAGACTTCTCTCGTGCTGCACTAGTTCTCTGGAATGCTCTACCCCAGACGATCCGATTGATGCCTAGCCCCGATGTCTTCAAGCGCGCTTTAAAAACCCATCTCTTTAAACAAGCCTACCTTCTCAAATACCCTGTAAACTAACTTTCCCCTGTTCCCTCCTAAATACTATTCAGAATCTGCCCCCTACTGTTCATCTGTTTCTACACCCTCCATGCACACGATAACTGCACTCGGTAATTGAGTATTGCACTTGAACATGCAGGCTGATGACCGGATCATACAGCTTTATATGATAATCCGACTTATTATTATTGCCTGACCTGAAATAACAAGCACTTTCCATCTATTGTGTCCCCCCATTTCCTTGTAGAATGTAAGCTTGCGAGCAGGGACCTCACTCCTGATGTAACTGTTAAACTGTCTCACCTTGTATTGAATTTATTGTTTGTACATGTCCCCGCTTAATTGTAAAGTGCTGCGGAATATGTTGGCGCTATATAAATAAAAATTATTATTATTATTATAAAGTGCAAGTGCCTAGGAGCATATCAGAATAGCACTATAGCACTAAAGTGTATACCAAAAAAACTCCAAAGAGAGATATTTATAAACAGACAAATCACTATTCCATGCTTAGGGACAGGTAATCATATCACAAAGTGACAAATATCTGGGAGAGCCCAAACTTAAGAAAAACCAGCAAAAAAGGGCAGCAGTGTTTACCTGCCCCGATCTTCAAAGCCAAATGCACTACCAGGGTGCAGCAGACCCACATAAAGAAGGAGGATACACAGATGCAAAATACTGATGAGACAATCACTCACAACCTACCATTTCATGGAGGGGGTGACTGCTTAGTATTAGAATTGCACAAAGATAGGCTTGTATAGGGTGCTGTTCACACTAGGGTAGTGCACAGTATCCGGCTTACAGCCTATTAGTTACGCCCATACTATTCGACTAGGCGGGCTGCCCGGTACTATCCAAGTGCACCCCCTGGGAACAGACACGCTAGTTTACAATGCCCGCACTGATGGACCTGGGTGCATTCTTCTTAGTGTGGTTTTTGCTGTGAGTGTTTAGAGTAGGATTCGTAAGCATGAGGACCCTTGACGCGGGTTACGAGCTTTCGTATTTTGGTCAAAATATCAACTAATACCTCATATATTATATATATGTAATTTTGCTCACTTTTATTCCAGGGTGCACCCAGGCCCATCAGTGCGGGCATTGTAAACTAGGGTGTCTGTTCCCAGTACATATAAGGGTGTGGCCACCTTTTGTCTGAGCTGAAAGGTTCATTCTGCCTCTCAGGTCTATGCTTCTACTAGGGGTTCAGTCTCTCTGCCCTTATCCATATGAATGTCACTTGACAAATGGTAAGGTTTTAATATTAGAGTTAGGACTGTCCCATAAGGGTTACCGTGACGTGGTGGGATGGCTTTTACATTATTTTGATCAAAATTATGTTAACTAAATACCCTTTATTATTTATTATTATTTTTGCATTGTGCGATTTATCCATTTACTTCCAGTTATTTGGGTATTTTGCTTGCCTTTGGTTTTTCTCTGTCTAGTGGCCTTATGTGAACATGCATTTACATTTTACATGCACATCAATTTACATTTCAGTTCAGACTCCCAGGTTTTTTCTTTGTAATTTAGTGTGCTTTAGTACATA
Source organism: Phyllobates terribilis (assembly GCF_046119375.1). Lineage (NCBI taxonomy): Eukaryota > Metazoa > Chordata > Amphibia > Anura > Dendrobatidae > Phyllobates > Phyllobates terribilis. The sequence continues at coordinate 592,877,265 of NW_027362765.1, read as the reverse complement.
TAAGGGTGTGGCCGCCCTTTGTCTGAGCTGAAAGGTTCATTCTGCCTCTCAGGTCTATGCTTCTACTAGAGGTTCAGTCTTTCTGCCCTTATCCATATGAATGTCACTTGACAAATGGTAAGGTTTTAATATTAGAGTTAGGACTGTCCCATAAGGGTTACCGTGACGTGGTGGGATGGCTTTTACATTATTTTGATCAAAATTATGTTAACTAAATACCTTTTATTATTTATTATTATTTTTGCATTGTGCGATTTATCCATTTACTTCCAGTTATTTGGGTATTTTGCTTGTCTTTGGTTTTTCATTGTAAACTAGGGTGTCTGTTCCCAGGGGGTGCACTTGGATAGTACCAGTCGAATAGTATGAGCGTAACTAATAGGCTGTAAGCCGGATACTGTGCACTACCCTAGTGTGAACAGCACCCTATACAAGCCTATCTTTGTGCAATTCTAATACTAAGCAGTCACCCCTCCATGAAATGGTAGGTTGTGAGTGATTGTCTCATCAGTATTTTGCACCTGTGTATCCGCCATCTTTATGTGGGTCTGCTGCATCCTGGTAGTGCATTTGGCTTTGAAGATCTGGGCAGGTAAACACTGCTGCCCTTTTTTGCTGGTTTTTCTTGAATTTTGGGGGGAATTTTAATTCTTCTTAGTGTGGTTTTTGCTGTGAGTGTTGAGAGCCCAAACTGGCAGCCAAAACACTGATGTATGTAACAAATACTCACGTCCACTATGGATACTGACACACTCCTCAATGGCGCACATCCCGACAAGCGATTACCTGTCCCTAAGGATGGAATAACAATTTGTCTATTTATAAATATCTCTCTTTGGCGCTTTTTTGGTATACACTTTTCTTGTATCCATCTACCACTATTCTATGTGATTTAGCCATTGGCATTAACTTACAGATGAGACCACATAGGTCATAGTGCTATTCTGATACTCCCCTTAGCACTTGCACTTTAGCAAATAATACATTTAATTAATTTTCCATTTGCTATATAGCAGCTCACTTTGATGGATATTTCACATTTTATGTCTCTACTTTGTATTTTGTGTCTTTATTTTGTATTCTTTCAATCATTATATATCACACTCCTCTCTGGTTCCCCTTTATCGCAATGTTTTTATTTATCCCTGTGTTTGTTATTCATCCCCTTTTCTATGAGAATTAAATAAAATACTATAATTTCATTGATTAATTGGACTTTATTGCAAAGTGTGTTTCAACAGCTCTTATGTGCGGAGGCTGACCTGAATTCCAATGAGCGTATTGAAACTGGTACTCAACAACTGCACTCTGCTGCTCACAAATCCTTCCCAACATCTGCAACATTGATTTCTAATGTGTGGTGACATCGCACAACTGTCGGTGAGCTTGAAGCTGCAAACATTGCTGAAGCACTGCCAGGGTGGTGGAAGCTGTAGCTGACTTTCTGAAATGGGCACACACGCGTTGTACTTTCACAAGTAGCTGTGGCAGATCTGGGAGGTTTTGAGAAACCACTGAACCACTAAGTTAAGCACATTTAGTGCTCTCTCATTACTAATGTGTACCCCTGTATGGAGAACAATATCAGCATCAAAGAATTAAAAGATTAAATATAGCCTGCTTTACATCCCACGGTACTAAGAAAACCAATTTTGATTATATATGGTTATTCCCTGTGACAACAATATCTGCACCAAAGAATTAATTTCACTAGAGTAGAACTAGTATAATGGTGACCTACAACACCCAGCATATGGAGACTCAACCAGGAGTATTCACATTTCAAAAAATTAGGGTCTAAAAACACTATTTCCGTGGCTGACAAATTGGAGATGGTGGAGTTAAGTCTCTTAGCTTTGTCATGTGTAGGAGGAAGCAATCCTTTACGTGACCACAACTATGGGACCGAGGGCTGGCTGTATTGCTGAGAGAGGGCGGAGTACGGTGAACCGGACAAACTGCTGGACCGTGAGTGAGGTGCAGGAGGAGATGTTACAGTGGATTGAGAAACATGTGGTGTGCTCAGTGAAAAAAACACAGCAGGCATGTCCGCTTCCGTTACAGCTGACGGGCTCTCACTGGAGCAGGCATACAACCAATGGTTCTGCGGTTGGAGACCTGCATGACAATACTTGGCATGGTAACAGAGAAGGAGGAAGAAGCGGCAGATGTATTTGATGGGGTGGCTCATGGTTTTTTATTGAAAACCAAATTTTGAGTTTATCATGTTTGTGTACCCCTGTGTGGAGAACAATATCTGCACCAAAAATTTATTTCACTAGAGTATAACTATTATAATGGAGACCAAAACCTCTTCCACTACAGCCAACCCTGCAGATGGAGACCCAACCAGAAGTGTTCACATTAAAAAAATTAGGGCTTGACACCACCGAAGTGCCATCAATTTCAGTAGATTAGAAGTAGTAGAATGGGGATAGACACCTCTTCTACTACAGCCAACCCAGTAGATGGAGACCCAATCGGGATTCTCCACATTTACAAAAATTAGTGGCAGACACCAGAGAAGTGGCATCAATTTCACTACAGTAGAAATAGGAGAATTAGGAATGACACCTCTTATACTACAGCCAACACAGCAGATGGAGACTCATTCAGGAGAGCACCATCCTCTCCAGTCATTCACCATGTGGCAGACTTGTACTCTGTTGTGCTGGAGCACAAGCTGGTCTAAAAAATGTGTGAAATTACTCACAGAAATTGCTTCTGCCACTTACACTACTACTGCTGCTAATATTTTGGCGTTGATGAATTGACGTGCCGGAGGTTGGAAGTGTAGAGCTGCGATGCACTCTGAATGCCTCACTGTTGTCTTGGGGAAAACCTATCTTAAGGTTGTGTAAGAGCAAGTTTTGATTCTCCAGCATTTAGTGTGGATGAGGCCTGTATAACAAACGAGATATTCTCCAAACTATTTCAAACTGAGATATCCCTTGCTGTATAACGTTAGGAACAGAATAAAGTATTTTTTTACAGTGGATGAGGCCTGTATAACATAGAATATATGCTCCGAGATAATTCAAACGCAGATCTAGCCTGCTGTATCATATTAGTAACAGCAAAAATTTGATTTTTTTACTCTGCATAAGCTCTGCATACAGCTGAATCTCACCGCCACAAAAGGACTAGTTGTCTTATGGCAGACTCTATTACGTTTGTCACAGAAAAAAATATTTTTTAGATTCTGGCTAGCAACAGAAAAAAAATATTTTTTACTCTGAAAACAGCTTAAGTTCAACGCCACTAAAGTACTAGGTGGCTTATATCAGAGTGTATTACTTTTGCGACAAAAAAAAAATTTTTTGGACTCTGCCTAGCAACAGAATTTTTTTTTTTTACTGTGCATACAGCTGAATTTCACTCCCCAAAAAATAACAAGGTGGGCTACTATAGCTTGTGCTATCATATTAGCAAATTAAAAAAAAGATTTTTGTGCTCTGTACTTAGGAGCTCTGCATACAGCTGAATTTCAACCCCGCAAAATGAAAAAATGGGCTACTAGGGCTTACTTGCTTGCTGTTTCACATTAGCAAGTGAAAAAATAGATTGAAGGAATACTCGTGCATAGAGCACAATACAAGCAGTGCACAACACAGTTCTATGATATGGGCTCTGCTGTTTTTGTCTGAATCTCAGTAATAGCACAAGAAAAAAAATCTGCTGCAAGGTCAATTTCACATGCACACAGGAGACTAGTTATCTAAACTATCTGAATTCCAAACAACCGCCTATCTATCTAGCTAAAATCTCTCATAACACAGGAGCAGGGTGCAGCAACAGCGTCTGTGACCAGTGACATGCATAAAATGGCGCTCAGTGAACATCGCCGCTCTTTATATAGAGAGGACATGTGATTTCAGCAGCCAATGGCAGAAGCCCTTGTGTCTGGACAGTGTAGATGCTTCCTGCGCTCTGATTGGCTAGATGTGATTTGTACACTTAAAGTTACTGAAAAAAAAAAGATTACAAGCACGCCACTCCTCTGAGCTCTTCTGAGACCTCCCCAGCCCCTTCCCCCATCAAGCACGCTCATCATACACAGGCAGTATACTAGCAAAACTATTAAAAACACTGTAGTTGCACCGCAATAATTTTCCTGCACTCCTTCGCCGAATGTTACCCATTTTTGCCGATTTTAAGTAAAAATGCTTGCGTTTCCAATCACAAATCCAAAAGTGCCATATTCGTGTCGAATTTAACATTTAAGATCGGATTTCGAACATATTCGCTCATCACTAATTGAGACGTCAAACGCAGAGGGAGAATGATGGCGGAGGGAACGTCAACTGATTGCTCCTTCTTTCATCACTGCTTTCTACTGTATCAGCATACAGCATTGTGGACCAAATACGCTCATGTTGTGCGCCAGAATTTGACATATGTGGTCTAGAGGAAAGAAAATTGTCAGGTATTTTTTACTGCAAGAGCATTGAAACTATGTAACTTTCTACCCCAGCATGTTTTTAATATTACTTTTCTGAAGGAGGCACAGAACTATAGGTCAATCTTGATTTTTTACCTTATCAATGATATAACTATCTGAGCATTTCAGGACTAATACCTTTTGTATTTTTGCATTAATACAAAAATATTTTGGGATAGGTGCATGTTTTTTTTTGCTTGTTTGTTTATTTTTTACATTTTTAAACATTTATTTTAGGGGACAATCTACCATGTATTTTTTTCTGTTTTTCAATGTTGTGACATGTAAGGGGGTGGGGAGTCGAAGATGAGATTCATCAAAATTCTACGGCACTTGTGATCAAATGTCACCATCTACTGAGCAAGCTGAGTAAGGTAGAACCGAAAGATGGAGGAAGCAATTCTGGGGGGACGAATTTGAAGAGCGCACTGGGTCAGGTGGTAGCCGTGGCACAGTTATCAAATATAAAAGGGCGGAGCAGCAAGGCGAGAAGGCAATTGGCACCAACCAGTGAGAGTGTAACGATGTGTGAACGGTGGAACTCAGAGGCAGAGCGACCGAGGAGTGGCTGGGGACGGAGAACAGCGGGACATCGTGGGTCAAGCATTGAAGTCCAGACTACGCTGGTCAAGACCCAAAGCCCAGGCTGCGCCGTTTAAGACCCGAAAGCCAGATTACGCCGGTCAAGACCCAGTATATAGATGCCGCAGGTCAAGCACCGAAAGTCGAACTCTGAACATCGTACAGAGCCTGACGTCTGCCATGGTGACCAGGAGACACTAGTGAACCAAGTCGTTACTTTCAGCGTAGACGCACGTTACAGGGTGTGGGCCAGTGCCATGCAATGGAAGGGACCAGGCCGGTCAGGGTGAGGAGCACACAGAGTATTAAGTGACTTATGGCTTAGCGGGAAAGACTGGTGACCCCCGTTAATGCCTGCTTGAAGGATTATTATAGTGATGGGCCTATAGTTGCAAGTGCTGCCCATGAAAATTAGAGCAGAAGGACATTAAAGATAGATAGACAGAATAGACAATAAGATATTTAAACTGTTGAATTTTGTTATCGCCATTACTGCTAATATTGAGTGATTTGATACCCTATCAAGGTGTCTTTAAAGAGGACCTTTCACTTGATTATATTTTTATTTAAACTGAGGATCTCCAAGCAATTGGAGAAAGTACATAGTTCCCATTAAAAATCTAGGTAAAGTTCATTTGTAAAGGGGTTTTCTGGGCTTCAGCTTCACTCTGTGACTGTAGACTAGTAAATGCTGACAGTGTGTATTATGCACACTGTCAGCATAACTCTCTATTGAGAGGGTGGTCACTTGAAAACAAGTAAATAATTTTCATACTTGCAGTCATATGCTGACTAGTTCTGATCCGTTTCTCTAAATGTTCTGTTGAGTGAATCGAAGAAAATTCCTCTCTATTGATTCATCTCTATTGCCACATCGAAAGAGCAAGCACATTGAAAGAAGGTAATCTAGTTGTCATGTGCCTTCCAGCATACAAATTACAAACTGGTGCTCATGTAAGTGTCCTTTGGATGTGGCAAAAGACAGAAATACTGACAGTGTGAATAATGCACACTTAAGCATTCTGCAGAGTAACTGCAGAAATTTAGCGTGCGCCCAGATAATCGCTATGAATACCTCAAAACTTTGATGCACATTTACAGTACATCAAGATGCCGGAATGGTTTTTATATAAAAAAGAATCTTTCTATTACATAGAATTGACACTCTTGTAGCAGACTTACCTGATCCCCAGCTCCAACATCTTCCTCTTTTCGGTCTAAATGAACACCTTGTGCAATATCAGGAGATTGTTGTTCTAGAGCTACAAGAACATTACAGGTTTTGTAGTCGAAACCTGCATCAAGAACAGAAATATACAATGAGGATCCAATTAGATATGGTTAGTAATACTCAATTTAAGCTAAATATACTTTGAGAGGTGAACGCACCTTTTTCGGAATCATCATAACCAATGTACTTGATAGTATCACGAACCACCTTCTGGTAATCCACAACCGCTCGGGATGTTATTTCTCCACAAAGAAGAACCATGCCAGTTTTACAAACTGTTTCTGGAAGATAAGCGCTTCTCTTTAATGAAACCATTCATTGTCGTATGTTATACCTTTCATTGTCGTTGGTATAACAAGACCATTGAAACAGTTGGCATCATTCATACATTTAGCACAATAGGAGCCAGTGCTCAGAAAGTCTCACTCCATCCACCTGTCATTTTAGACGCAAAAGCTTTCCGTCATGTCATGTGCGTGTACGGTGCAGCTTGGCATAGGGGCTATGAAGGCATTGGTAGATCATCTGCATCTGGTGAGACATCCACTTTCAGAAGACAACTGGCAGAGCAATGAGCTAATGGCATAGGGGCATGCTGCTGGCATCCTCCACAAATAGTTGACTTTGCTAGAAAAAACTACAGGTAGCCAGGCATTTCTCCTGTAGTAGCAGCTGAATGACTGCCATGTGGTATTGCATGGAAGCCATTCAGATGAACGGCCATCAAGATCATATAAGGACAGCTTGAGTCTGCCAGAATGGGAGTCACTTTTAGAGCTGTTGAACTCTCGGATCTAGTTCACCGAGGTGGGACTTGGGGCATTTGTCATTACAATAGGCAAGATGGTTGCCATTCAAAGCAAGTTGATATTGAGCTAAACTAGGTACAGCACTGGTTCAGACAAAGCTTTAGGTTCCTGTTTGGGGAGGTCTCTATAAAATGTCCTAGTACTTAGATTACACGAAACATAAATTTTCAAACATAATGTGTAAAACAAATCATTCCATGTGTAATATTGCTATTTCATATTTTTTTCCTATTTGCTTGAATTTGTTCCATCCCTTCCAAATATTCAAGAATAAATCTGTACTAAAAGGTCCCTGCAGCCAATCACTGCAAAGAGTTCATAACTGACCTGTTATCACACAGCTAAGATTGTGAATCTGTGTCCTTACCACATGCAACCTTGGCATCTGGATCTTGTTGTAAATGGGCATCGAGAACAGCATCACTTATCTGATCACAGATCTTGTCTGCAAGAAGAGAATGTTATAGTGAGCCTTTAAATAATTTGATTTCTAATCGAACATGCTATCCTTGCTCCTTGTGGGGCAGACCCCTTTGATTACACTGTTTTGATATCTTAGACAGACATATAATACAAAAAGACTCACATATGAGTGTCATACTCCTATAGACTTAAAAGTGTTATACCAAGCTTGGAAGTTATCATCTATCTGATCACTGGCCGTCCAACCACTGAAACCCCACAGAACCCGTCAAGGTTGAGCATGCAATCCTGTGCTCCATTTATTATCGATCAGACCACTGGAAATAGCCGAGTTGCTTTGACGGGTCTGCCTCGGCTTGGCTGGACTTCATCACCTTCTTCTAGGGCCGCTGCCCTTCGCTCTGCTTCATGTTGGGTTTTATATGATCCATGACATGATATGTCTAGGTCTATTTGAGGCCCACTAGGACGCACACCCGTGTCTTGGTATTAAAACTCATAGTTCTGTGTTCTGTTTGTTTGCTATTCTCCTCTATCAGCTCCAGGTCTACATGTGCCTTCTAACCCTGCATACCTGCTGCCTTTGTTGCTTCGAACTTGCCTGCATCCTCTCTGCACCTGTCCTACTGTGATCTCCAGGTTTCCAAGTCCTGGCTCCATGCGTGCCTTCCTGCCTGCTACACCAACGCCTGGGGTCTGTGTGCCCACCTGGACCTGAGGCTTAGAGGATCCACCTCACATGGTGAGCCTAAGGCCACGACCCCATATCAGTATATGGTCAGTATTCGGTCTGTATTTTTTCTCAGGAGTGAAAGCCAAAACCAGGTGAGGAACAATCAAAGAAAAGGCATAAGAGAAACAAGTCACCAATTCTGCATTTATCATTCACTCCTGGTTTTGGCTCCCACTCCTGAGAAAAAATACTGACCGAATACTGACCAAATACTGATAGTGGGGCCGTGGCATAATAGCTGTACTCGGCAGGTCTCTCACACTTCTATTAAGAATGAATAATGTTTAGGTGTGCATGCTTGACATCGGCTACATTCTATTTTTTGTGCACTCCTTCACTAATAATGGGGGAGTCTGTTCCAAAATCCAGATCAAAGTAGTGCAAGTGTAAAAACGTTCATGAGAATTATTGTATTGATTTGCATTGGTCCATTTGCTGTCTGTATAGTACCTATTGTGCTAACGGACAGAACACGGATGTTTAATACATTAGTCTGAACGAGCCCTAGTGAATATGTCTTTATCTCCTATCATAACAGGAGAGATTAGTGCTGCAAAAAGTTGATTCAGGTGTCTTCTTTCCCTAGAGTACTAGAAACTATTGCCAGCTTCTAACACATGGAAAGTTTCTATGAAAGAGATGGAGAACTAGATCTATTTTTAAACCCATCTCATTTTACAAAACCTCCGGTGTCAACTACTCATCACACAGTTCATACTATACGCTAAAACACTCTTGTGCTGGAGCTTGTGCTCCAGTAAACAGAAGAATCAAGTGACGGCACGTTTTTCTATTTAAATATATCTGAGAATATGGCCACACAATCCATTTTTTTTCAGCAAACTTGCACATTTTTTTTACCCCTTAAACAAACAAAAAAAACAAAACTATACTGTCCGTCTTTCATAACTGACCTGGGAAATCACATTGGCAGGTAGTTTGTACCGCACAATGTACACCATAGAAAGAACAACAAAAAATATGGAATCAGAAATGAATAACATTTATTTCTCCATTTCACACCACTCCAATTTTCTTTCTTGTTTTCCAGTACATTATATGGTAAAATGAATGGTGTCATTCAAAATTTCAACTTGTTTCGCATAGAACAAACCCTCATATGTCTATGACAATAATGGAAAAATAGAAAAGTTAAGATTCTTGGATGATGTGGGGTGGTAACAGAAGTGCAAAAATGAGAAATTGCCCCGTTGTGAAGGGGTTAATGTCAAAGTGAAACAAATCTCTAAAAAAGTAGCACAGCTACTGGAGGGACCTGGGACTATATTGATGTCTATCCATAGATTAGTAATACCATCACTCACTGCAAGGTGATACAATCTGACCGAAATGTCATGTTTTTGGGTTGCCTAACAATAAACAGTACAGCTATACCTTGCAATCTAAAAAAGAATGTCAAGTACTTTCCACTATGGTGTAAGGGGTAGGATCCTACTGGAGTGCCTTTTTCCCTTTTCTACTTGCCTGAGGGCAATATGAGGAGTAAAAAGTGTCTTTGTTGTAAACTTTGCAGATGAGTCCTGGTTGGAGAAGTCGTCATGTCAGTCTGGGCCAGATGGAAAAGATTTGAAAAGTGAATGACTCCATTAGAAAGAGTGTAAGCTATTAGTGAGCATCTGTAACTGTACTGTAATCACTTGTATAGTTTGCACGTCTGGTATTTACCACTGTGGGGTCATGTATGTGTAACACAGGTGCCGGAATGCAATGCACAGAGACCACTAGGCGACAACAGTCAGGGGTTGATATATAGTGGTGGCCAAAAGTATTAGCACCAATCCTGTCAGATAATACTCAGTTTCTTCCTGAAAATGGTTGCAATCGCAAATTTCTTTGGTATTATTATCTTCATTTAATTTGCTTGCAAGGAAAAAATACAAAAGAGAATGAAGCAAAAATCAAATCATTGATCATTTCACACAAAACTCCAAAAATGGGCCAGACAAAAGTATTGGCACCCTCAGCCTAATACTTGGTTGCACAACCTTTAGCCAAAATAACTGCGAACAACCGCTTCCAGTAACCATCAATGAGTTTCTTACAATGCTCTGCTGGACTTGTAGACCATTCTTCTTTTTCAAACTGCTCCAGGTCCCTGATATTTGAAGGATGCCTTCTCCAAACTGCCATTTTGAGATCTCTCCACTGGTGTTCTATGGGATTCACGTCTGGACTCATTGCTGGCCACCTTAGAAGTCTCTCAAACCATTTTATAGTGCTTTTGGAAGTGTGTTTTGGGTCATTGTCCTGCTGGAAGACCCATGACCTCTGAGGGAGACCCAGCTTTCTCACACTGGGCCCTACATTATGCTGCAAAATTTGTTGGTAGTCTTCAGACTTCATAATGCCATGCACACGGTCAAGCATTCCAGTGCCAGAGGCAGCAAAGCAACCCCAAAACATCAGGGAACCTCCGCCATGTTTGACTGTAGGGACAGTAGGCATTGTAGGCAGTAGGACTGTAGGCATTATTTGAATGCCTCTTTTTTTTTCCTGTACACTCTATGTTGATGCTTTTTCCCAAAAAGCTCTACTTTTGTCTCATCTGACCAGAGAACATTCTTCCAAAACATTTTAGGCTTTCTCAGGTAAGTTTTGGCAAACTCCAGCCTGGCTTTTTTATGTCTCGGGGTAAGAAGTGGGGTCTTCCTGGGTATCCTACCATACAGTCCCTTTTCATTCAGACGCCGACGGATAGTACGGGTTGACACTGTTGTACCCTCGGACTGCAGGGCAGCTTGAACTTGTTTGGCTATTAGTCGAGGTTCTTTATCCACCATCCGCACAATCTTGCGTTGAAATCTCTCGTCAATTTTTCTTTTCCTTCCACATCTAGGGAGGTTAGGCACAGTGCCATGGGCTTTAAACTTCTTGATGACACTGCGCAAGGAAGACACAGGAGCATTCAGGTCTTTGGAGATGGACTTGTAGCCTTGAGATTGCTCATGCTTCCTCACAATTTGGTTTCTCAAATCCTCAGACAGTTCTTTGGTCTTCTTTCTTTTCTCCATGCTCAATGGGGTACACACAAGGACACAGGACAGAGGTTGAGTCAACTTTAATCCATGTTAACTGGCTGCAAGTGTGATTTAGTTATTGCCAACACCTGTTCGGTGCCACAGGTAAGTTACAGGTGCTGTTAATTAGACGAATTAGAGAAGCATCACATGATTTTTCAAACAGTGCCAATACTTTTGCCCACCCCCTTTTTTAGGTTTGGTGTGGAATTATATCCAATTTGGCTTTAGGACAATTCTTTTTGTGTTTTTTCATTGAAGACAAATTAAATGAAGATAATAATACCAAAGAATTTGTGATTGCACTCATTTTCAGGAAGAAACTGAGTATTATCTGACAGAATTGCAGGGGTGCCAATACTTTTGGCCACCACTGTAACCACTTTATATGTATAACAATTATTTTAAAGGAGTTAGTAAACAATGGAATTAACAATAACTTGGAAAAACTATAAGAGGTATTTTCAGTAATGAACAGTAAAGTTCTTTACAACAATGTGATGCACCCAGTCGTGGGAGCCACCACGTGAGTTCTTTTTCTATGTATTTGACCCTAGCGGGGGTCACTGGTTCTTCCCGCTAGGATGCAAGTCTCTTCTGGATAAAGTCAATCAGATCCCGTTTAGCCTCCCACACACCAACCGGACCCCCTCCCAACCTGAAGTCCTAATCCCAACTGTCCCCGGTACCGTAGGTGGAAGTTGGAAGTGACGGCCATGCTCACTTGCGCGGTTCCTCCGCTACTGATGGCGCGCCTCTCCTGTCACAGTCTTCTCCCAGCTCTTCTCAGCTTGACCGTCGATGATAGTTTTTCAGGCTTAGGGTAAGGGGATTCAGACCTCATCTCTTGACAAGCGACGTCGGGTTCCTGATTCTGACTAACTTGTGCTTATCAGGCAGTGTCCGGCTGAGGCTGTTGCGCTGGGCTCTGTGGTACCACTAGAGCACGTCTGCTCCACTCTGCAGCCTGGCGCCACATCTCCCTGTGGCTTGGTGCGCTGGACTTTTATATCCAGGAAATCCTTCCTGGAGGTCACCTGATCAGGTCCTGCATCTGAATTTTCTCCCCCTTCAACTCTCCTAGCACAAGTTGGTTCCACTTGATTTCACCTGGCCAGCAGATGGTAATCTCTCCTCACCACTGACACATCCTGCAAGAGTTCTCCTGACGGTTCATTGCCTTCTGCTACATATGTACTGTAGGTGTTTGTATAGTCTTTTTATTCAGTATGGTTGTCAGCTCATGTTCTGCCTATACTCAGTATGATTAGGGTGTGCATTGTAGCTGTGAACATGTGCTACCTGGGTGGGGGGCACACTCAGATGTGTTCTGCCACTGCCCCCTTTACTGAACCCCTGACTATGACTCTGCTAGAAAGTGATGTACATTGATTTAACCTATTAAACACAAAATAACTGGGCGTATATTAACCCAATTTATAACTAAATTATCTCTTTTATCAGAAATATAGAAAAGTGGTAAAATGCATACTGGCTGCTAATAGTACAAATACTGAATAATGATTTAGGCAGGATTACGTCAACATGCTGTTTAATTTTTTTCAGATAAAAAAAATCCCCACGGTTCCATATACTACATACTGTACACTAGGTCTGGACTTGCTTGATGGCATTTAGAAGGACAAATATGAGAGCATTTCCTTCTATTAAGTGACAAGAAACACAGGGGAAAGTGCTTACTTCTGTGAATTTCACAAACTGTATGGCCTTCACTCTCCATGCTAATTCCTACACTTTATATTTGCTTTTTGATGCAGATTTCAGATAGTTTACATTTTTTGACAAGAAGCCAACATGCAAGACCTTTATGTGCAGTAGTAGAAGGCAATGCAAGCCAAAAAATATACATTCCAGGGCACAGAGTCCATTCAGGTTATCATACACAGCGCATAACGTCTTACAACATACTACAATTACCTGTGAGCATCAGGGCCAGTAATATAACCTTCATTTACTGTACAAGCTCCAGTCATTATTGCAGATAGAACTTGTTAGAAATGAAATAAACTAATGCCACTGCATTCTTCTAGTTCTGTGTCTGCATTTGTTTTCATCAATGAAGCCCTTTATAAATTGTTCAAAGAAATCAGTTTTTATTTCTATGAATCCACAAGCAGCCAAATGTACAGTTAGTTCTTTGGATTGTTAGCAAAGCAGATGGTTTGTACAGATACATGATAGGACCATTTAAGGTGTTGTCAGCGGCTACATATTATTTATGAAAGGGCATTTTAAAAATAAATAAATTACTCTCATCCTCGGCGATTTCCTGCAGCTCCCTTTCTGACTGTTCCCCGCTGCTCTTAGCTTCCTGGCCTCGGCACACTGTAAATGGCTGGGACGGGGCAACGTTGCAGCCAGTGATTGGCTGAATGAGTTTTTTTCTGCCATTTTTTGTGTGTCACAATGGAACCAGAAAGTAAAGCATAGCGGAGAACAGTTACAGCAAACCTGTCCCTTTGGACAGCATGGTATAGAGAAGGGCAATCTGAGTAGAATTTTGTTGGAACACATTCAGTATAACTTATATTTTATTTGTTGACATCCTGGTTACTGTATGTATACGAGTCCAATGGGCGGTCCTACTAGTGACTGACAGCTGTCTGCATGCATGTTATACAGGGAAGACTGTCAATCACTGAGTAGGACGGTCGGACCACCTACTCAACTCATATACACGCAAACACCAGGGATTTCAATGAATAAAATACAAGTGTTAATGAAACTTTTCCCACACACTTGTATATCAATCTGAGCAGCTCCTCTTGCTCTATATCATCCTGTCTGCAGATCAGATACCATTTTCAACATGACAGGTTCACTTTAGAGAAAAAGAAAGGGCGTTCCGGGGAATAGGTAAGGATAAGTATAATTTATTTTATCTTTATTTTTTTAAACCACTCTGAGCCATTTAAAAAAAATGATATCTACTTGACAACCGCTGTAGTCACTGGAGGAAGGAGAGCCATTGTTTACATCCATGGAGTTTTTGACAAGTAGACCTAGCTCTAGGCTTTAGCTAAGGCTCTGTTCACATGTCCATTTATTTTTTTCCATCTGTCTCTTCCATTTAGAACAAACAAATAAAGCAAATAAATAGAATTTTCATCGTGTGCATTTCTGTGTCAAAGGGAAGAAGGACCCCACTTGCTTATATGGGGTCCTCTGCTTTCCATTTGTTGTTTATTTTCAAAATGTTAAAAAAAACTTCTGCATAAAGGATTTTTTTTTCCATTATAAAGATAAACTACAAATGGAAAGCAAATGACCCTATATAAATCAATGGGGCCCCTCTGCTTGCATTTGACACAGGAAAGAAAGGCCAGGGAGCCTCATATGGCATACAGGCCACATGACAAGACAGAAGGGGGGAGTGAAGGGGTTAAAGGATTTGAAAAGTTGATCAGGGATACGTGTGGGGGGTTTTGATTGGAGAGGAGGAGATGGGGGCAGAAGTAAGAGGAGATATAATGAAGTGAGGGGGTCAGTTACCTCCTCTTGCTTCCTGGAACGCAGCTGGACACATCCTGGACACAGACTGGGTAGCCATATCTGACCTTGCGTCCTTATTGGAGCTGGTGCGGACTGCTACAGTGATTCATGGGGCAGATCTGGTGCAGGAAAAGCTTAGGTTGGTCTATGCCCCCACATCTGGAGAAGAAACCAGCCAGCTTGTGCCCGCAGTGCAGGCTCGCCGGTCCCGGCCGCAGGAGCGCTGCTCGCCAGCAGGTGAGATACAGAGTAGGAGATGCTCCAGGGGTACCTCTGGGGCCAGGGGAGCAGTGCGGGTCTGCAGTTCCTTCTCCAGTCCCCAGGAGGAACCCTCGCCAGATCTGCGGCCTACCGGAAGTGGCCGTGCCCGCGGCACAGACTACTTCCGGTTTGCGGCCTGCCAGGCCCCGGACCAGTATGGCGGTGACCCCCAGTGACGTGCCAGCTGGGGGTTATACCCAGTGGGGAGACAGTCCCGTGGAGCCCCCCTGCGGTCAACAGGGGGGCTGCGATCATCATCAGGTGGACGGCTTGTTGGGGAGCAGAGGACATCAGCGATGGCCCCGGTGACATTCAGGGGCCGAACCTGGCATTTGAGGGAGTGGGGGGAGCCTTCCTGCAGGGAAGATTGCAGCCTGCTGTGTAACAGCGCAGCAGGGCTATAGATGGCACAGGCGCTGCAGCAGGTGATCATAACAGTGGATGTGTGGCGCCCCTGAGGGTTCGGTCGCCACAGAGGTATTGCATCTCAGCCAGAGGTGTGGTATCTCACTCTCAGGTAATGAAGGAGTACAGCTCAGGACCCTAACACCTGCATCCAACACACCACTCCAGGCCAGCAGGAGGGGCAAGATGCCTCCCACGTAATTGCGGAGTCCCTTCCCTGGCTGGAGTGGGGGGGGGGAACTAGTAAAGGGGAACCATGTAGTGAGTGTGGGTGGAGGACGTAGTTAAAGGGAGCACATAGAAGAAAGATATAAAATGGGAAACCATCTTGGAGAGTGGAGTTCAGTCAGAGGAGGAAAGTGACAGGAGCAGAGGCTCTGTACGAGCTCTGCTCCAGAGGTGGGCCTGGACAGTGAGGCCCAAGTCTAAGAGGAGAAGGAGAGAAGAGAGGAGAGGGAGCGGAGAGGCTCCAGGAAGGGAAGAAGGGACCCTAGGGGTACGGGCTGTGCAGAAGGCCACCCGTATGCCCGCATCTACTGGGAGGTGGAGAGTAGTGTTGAGCCACCCCCGTAGTGTTCGAGTTCGGTTCGGTTCGTCGAACACCCGTGTGTTCGCCGAACTGTTCGTCGAACTGTTCGTCGAACACCTTCGAACACCGTTAAAACCAATGGCAGGCAAACAAAAACACATAGAAACACATAGAAAACACCTTCAAAGGTGTCCAAAAGCTGACAAACTGCTCAGAAGACATAACTAACACATGGAAAAGTGACAAGTACATATAGTCATGCGAAAATAAAAGAGGTGGAGGAGTAAAAGGAGGGGGAGACACAGATATAGGCATGTCATGCCCTTCTAAAATCCAAAAAGTGAGAAGCTGACACGGCCAGTCCGCTCCTGCCCGTGCCACCTCCGTGTCGCCGGGTTTGTGCCAGAGCCGCGGTGAACCCTGACGGCCAGCCCCCCTCTCCCAATACTGGTGCCTGTCCGCTGGTGGGTCGAGCGAGCCCCCCTGTGGTGGAGGCAGCTCTAAGCTTTTTAATTAAAATTGTCTCTCTAATTTGAATGAATACACTTTAAATCCATTTACAAGGATCTATTGGAGGGCAAGTCTCATGCCAGCAGCCGCGGTAATTCCAGCTCCAGTAGCGTCCACTAAAGCTGCTGCAGTTAAAAAGCTTTTATAAGGATCGAGCTCGGCTGTCCACCGCAAGGCATCCTACTGCCAGTCCCAGCCCCTATGCCTTGGGGTGCCTCCTGATGCTCTTCACTAAGTATCCCATGGTCCCGAAGCATTTCCTTTGAAAAAATTAAGTGTCTAAACTACAGGTGGTGCAGCTTGCTTAACAGCCGGGATAATCCGCTTACTAGCAGACACTGCTACTAGGCACAAAGTATTTCCTGGGCTAGATGCAGTTAAAAATTTGTAATTAGATACTCTCGTTGGATGCTGAGAAAGCATTCCATAGAGTCTCCTGGCACGCCATATATGATTCTCTTAAAAAGCTTGGGGTAGGGGTCTAGGGGACCCTTTTATAGCCAAAATCACGGCCCTGTATCGCAATACGTCACCTAGGCTGAAGATAAATGGAACTGTAGCACCCTGAGGGCTCGGTTGCTAAAGACGTATTGCACCTCACCCAGAGGTGTGATATCTCACTCTCAGGTAAGGATGGAGTGTGGATCAGGACCCGACACCTGCATGCATTACACCACATTGCCGTGGGACAGGGCGACCAATATGCCCCTGAGATGGGCACGACAGTCCCTGTCCCTGGCTGGAGTGGGGGGAGGGAACACTGAGGAAGGGGAACCCTGTAGTGCAGGAGCAGGGAGGAAGCAGTTCCTGGGTGCATTGAGAAGGGAGTATAAAAGGTGGGCACCATCTTAGTTCAGTGCAGAGAAGTCTGAGCAGAAGTGGCAGGGAGCAGGGGCTCTGCATGAGCTCTGCTCCGGAGGCGGGCCTAGTAACAGAGGCCCAGGCCTGGAAGAGGGAGAAGGAAGGAAGAGGAGCGGAGAAGGCTCCAGGAACGAGGAATGAAGGGATCCCAGGGGTGCGGACGGGCGAGTCGCCACCGCACGCCCGAATCCACCTGCGTGGAGGGGTCAGGCCAAAGGGGGAGACCGGTCCCCGAACTAGTGGAGGCAGGAAACGACCCTCAGCTAGAAACCGGAGGCTCTGACATTTTATGTGGCGCAGCCCCTCGCTACACCCGCTAGGAAGGCACCACATAGGGTCAGGGAAACTGGCGCCAAGTTTACCAAGAGGAGGCCCGAGGCAGCCGGACAGAAGTGTTGGTAAGAAAGGCCAGACAAAGGACACACAAAGGGGGTCCTGTGAAGTGCTCCAAAGTTATCTGGGAGTTGTCTGAGCCCCTCACCTGGTGAGCACAGTACGACGTGGGCAGCCGTTACCTGCAGACGTGGTCTGGATAATAAGAACTGTGAGTAAAGGCCCTGAACTGCATCACTGACTCCGTGTCGTTACTGCTGCTGCCCTGCACCATCACCCCCATCCTCCGCATACACTGCCCTGAGGCTATACTCCTCCCGTGGGGAGTTATGCTACGCTCTGCTGCACCCACAACACCAGCCTCAGTGGTCTGCCCTGTAGCGGCGGTTCACTCTGACCGCAATCCACGGGTGGCGTAGTCGGACATTTAAACATGAAAACCACATAAATAGTTCCGCCACTGGTTTGACCGCCCTGAGCCACGGAACTGGGTCGCCGCCGCGAAGACTACAACCACCAGCATCCACCAAAAAGGGTCCGGCTCCGGGTGTCCCAAGGCCCAGGGGGTGCGTCAGAACATTTTCATCACCTTTCACAATCACCAATGGGACAAGGCAGTGATGTCCTCTGTCCCCTCTCTTATACATCCTAGTGACGGAGCACCTGCTCTCATCAATTCGCCATAACCCCAATATTAGGTGGATTGAGGTGGGAGGCACCGAGTACAAGTGCTCTCTATTTGCTGATGATGTCCTAGTATATATCACTCAATCACATATATCCATCCATGCTGTTATGGCTGAAATAGATCACTTTGTTACATGGTCAAATTTTAAAATCAATGCAGCGAAGTCTGAGGCCCTCGATGTCTCCCTCCCCAAATCCATATAGGATTCCATCCAGTCCAACTTTCCCTTTGCCTGGCCCTCACAGGGTATCAAATACTTAGGAATTCCTATTCATAGAGACCTCTCCCATCTATGTTATCTTAATTTTGGGCCCTTTATTGAACAACTCCATACAGACCACGGTTGGCAAGTTAGAACTGTAAGATTCACTACGTGAACCACTGGTGTTTTGTGGAAAAGCACATGTACACTGCGTTCCAAATTATTATACAAAAAGTGTTTAGGAGTGATAAGGGAAGAATTTGTTTGTTTGTCAGTTAAACTCATTGATGGTGATGTGTGTCAGGGCTCTTTATATCACTGTAAGCAATTGCAGACACCTGTGCTAATTAGTTTGGCAGGTGTGTCCAATGAAAGGCAAGACTACTTAAGAAGGCTCTCTCACATTATTAAGCAGCCTACATTTTCTGCCAAAATGGGAAAGAAAAAGGATGTGTCGGCTGCTGAGAAGCAACAAATTGTGGAGTGTTTAGGTCAAGGCATGACTACAATCAACATTGTGCGATGATCAGGATGAAGTGTCTTGGCAATCAAGAAGTATGTAGCTGATTCACAGTACACACGTGTGCATGCTGATAAGGGCAAATTGAGGACTCTTTCCTACAGGCAATTACGTCAGATTGAAAGAGCAGCGGCAAAAAAGCCTTGTCATAGCAGCAGACAAGTTTTTGAAGCTGCTTGTGCCTCCAACGTCCCCCGAACAACAAGATGCAGGGTCCTTCAGAGGTTTGCAGCTGTGCATGCGCCATCCTGTCGACCTCCTCTATCCACTTCACACAAGCAGAAACGGCTCCAGTGGGCCAAACATTACATGAAGACTGATTTCAAAACTGTTTTGTTCACGGATGAGTGCCGTGCAGCGCTCGATGGTCCAGATGGATGGAGTGGAGGATGGCTGGTTGATGGACACCCCACGCAAACACGGCTACAGCGCCAACAAGGAGGAGGTGGAGTAATGTTTTGGGCTGGAATCATGGGGAGAGAGATTGTCGGCCCCTTTAGGATCCCTGAAGGCGCTAAAGATGAACTCCATAATGTATGTGGATTTTCTCAAACAGCACTTCCTGCCATGGTTCAAGAAGAAGAACCGTGTATTTCACAGCAAGATCATTTTTCTGCATGATAATGCACCATCTCATGCTGCACATAAAACATCTGCATCTCTGGCTGATATGGGCATAAAAGGGGACAAACTTATGGTGTGACCCCCATACTCCCCTGACCTCTACCCCATTCAGAACCTTTGGAGCATCATTAAAAGGAGTGTCTATGATGGCGGGAGGCAGTTCACATCTAAGCAACAGCTCTGGGAGGGTATTCTGTCCTCATGCAAAACAATTGAAGCAGAAACCATCCAAAACCTGACAAATTCAATGGACGAGAGAGTCCAGAAGCTCCTTTCGAACAAGGGGTCCTATGTGAAAATGTAACATCACCTAGAATAAAGTTTTGAGTTGAAAACTGTTTGATTTCAGTTTCTAACAACCTGCTAATGCTTATAATTTCAAAAATGACCATTTTTTGGTCTTTATTAAAATGAAAAGGTTGATCGAAAAGTTTGGGGGATCTAAGAGTGTGGCAACCCAGTAGTCATGATTACTTCGAATTCTGACAATATGAGGGTCATGCTGCAGGTAGTGCAGCAAGAAGGCACTTATGTGCCTTGCGCATCTCGGAGCCCCAAAATTATTTTCCGGGCTAGATGCAGCTAAAAATTATTTTTAATTTTAAATCTGGTGAAGCTTTAGTATAGATGGCCTAATAGGATCAGTGCTGCACACTGCTACAAAGCCCAAATTATTTTCCAGTCAAGATACAGATAAACATGATTAGTAATTTGAAAGCTTAAAACGGTTGGTAGGGTGATTTTAACCAATCATCAAGCTTTTACTCTCCCCAGGATGACACAGGGGTAGAAAAGTCGTTTCGGATCCATGATTTGTTCATCTTTATGAACGTGAGTCTGTCTACATTATCAGTGGAGAGCCGCGTGCGCTTATCTGTCAGCACACCACCAGCAGCGCTGAACAAACGTTCAGACAGAACGCTGGCTGCGGGGCATGACAAGATCTCCAAGGCGTAAGTGGCTAGCTCCGGCCATTTATCCAGATTGGAAGCCCAAAAAGAGCAAGGGTCCAGTGACACAGTCGTGGCTTCAATGTTTACTTGGAGATACTCCTGTACCATCGTCTCTAGGCGTTGACTATGTGTCAGACTTCTTGTCTCCTGTGGCCTTGCAAAGGATGGGCTAAAAAAGTGGTGAAATGATTCCGCAAAATTGATGTTACCAGCAGATACTGTGGTTCTGTTACGGTTTGAGTGCTGAACACTTGACGGTCCCACGGTTGGCAAGTTGGAACTGTGAGATTCACTACGTGCACCACTGGTATTTTGTGGAAAAGCACATGTAAGATTCTGCAACAGTCTCTGCTGATACTCCTGCATGCGTGCATCCCTTTCTATGGCAGGAATAATTTCTGCAAATTTACTTTTGTACCGGGGATCTAACAGTGTGGCAACCCAGTAGTCAGGATTATTTCTAATTCTCACAATTCGAGGGTCATGTTGCAGGTAGTGCAGCAAGAAGGCACTCATGTGTGTTGCGCATCCAGGAGCACCAAGTCCCTGTTGTGTTGGTGGCGAGGTAACAATCATGCTTCCTTCCTCTGTCCTCTCCCCCCAACCTCGCACAACAGAAATGTGATCAAGGTCTCCCTCATCTGATGAGTCTTCCATCAGTTCGTCCTCCACTTCTTCCTGGGCTCCTGCACCTTCCTCACTAGTTTGGCTGCTACCATGCGCCCTGGTAAAACCATCTCCCCCACCCTCACATGCCTGCCGCCTTGGTGCTGCCGACCGTCTGGACCTTGCAGATGTTAGCCCTTCCGCATACAACTCCTCCTCCTCTACTTCCTCCACCTCCTCTTGTGCCACCACCTGACTCCGAATTCTGTTTAACATGTGCTCCAGCATGTAAATCACCGGAATAGTCATGCTGATAATGGCATCGTCAGCACTAAACATCTTCGTCGCCATTTCAAAACTGTGCAGAAGGGTGCATAGGTCCCTGATCTGAGACCACTCCTCCAGCGTGATTTGCCCCACCTCTGAATCTCGTTGGCCCAGGCTATACGTCAGAACGTATTGCACCAGGGCTTGTCGGTGCTGCCACAGTCGCTGCAACATGTGCAGAGTTGAATTCCACCGGGTAGGCACATCGCATTTTAGCCGGTGAAGTGGCAGGCCCAACGACTTCTGTAGAGATGTAAGTCGCTGAGCTGCGGGATGCGAACGGCGGAAGTGAGCACACAGCGACCGTGCCCTCTGCAGAAGGCCATCTAGTCTGGGATAGTGGGCTAAAAATTGCTGGACAACCAGGTTCAACACGTGAGCCATACAAGGCACGTGTGTGACATTGCCCCGGCGAAGGGCCGCACCCAGGTTTGCAGCATTGTCGCACACGGCCTTCCCTGGTTTCAGGTCCAGTGGAGACAACCATTCATGAAATTGGTTCTCCAGAGCTGACCACAACTCCTCAGCTGTGTGACTCACATTTCCCAGACATTTCAATGTAAAAACCGCCTGATGACGTTGAGCCCTACTGCCAGCATAGTAAGGAGGTGTGCAGGATCCCTTCTGCGCAGTTAGAAAGCTTGTGGCATGACCAGACAGGCTTTGGGTGCAGGTGGAAGACCGAGAGGAGGTTGAGGAGGCAGAAGCAGTGGTGGAACTTTGACATAAAGAGGATTGACGCACAACTCGTGGGGACGGCAAGACTTGGACAGCAGCCCCTTGTCCTGCTGTCACCATAGTTACCCAGTGCCCAGTCAGCGACATGTAACGCCCCTGTCCATGCCTACTCGTCCAAGTGTCTGTGGTGAAATGCACCCTGTCACACACAGAGTTTCTCAAAGAAGCGGTGATGTTGTGTGCGACATGCTGGTGGAGCGCAGGCACACCTTTCTTTGAGAAGTAGTGCCGACTGGGCATCTGGTACTGGGGCACTGCGACGGACATAAGGTCTCGAAAATCCTCTGTGTCCACCAGGCGGAAAGGCAGCATTTCTGTAGCCAAGAGCTTGCAGATGGTGAAATTCAACCTCTTAGCTTTCTCATGGCTAGGAGGAAATGGTCTTTTACTTGTCCACATCTGAGGGACCGAGGGCTGGCTATTGTGCTTAGACGGGGTTGATAAGGGTGTCCCCGGCAAACTGCCGGTCTGTGAGGAAGATGCAGGCGGACATGTTAGGTTGCCTTGATCCAAAGGTGGTGCTATCGATGTCGGACAGCGCTCAAGACCAGCTGGTGTTACTACCTCCAAAGAAAATGATGACCTGCCAATCACGCTGGCTGTTGCGGGTAAAGAGGTGGCAGGTCTGCGCCCCAAAACAGGTGTGACTGGTGTCCCCCCAGTCACAGAGGATGAAGAGGCCGCGGATGCACAAGATATGGCAGACGGTGGTTGGCCCGGCCGGCTAGACCGCATTGTAGCACACTGAGCTTCCCACTGCAACTTATGCTTCATGTCCATGTGCCGGTTCATGCATGAAGTACTCAAACTATGTATTTTTTGGCCTCTACTTAGCTTTTGCTGACAAATGTTACAGATAACACGAGTTGGGTCATCTTTATCGATCTGAAAAAATGCCCAGGCTATGCAAGGCTTAGCACCCATGCGACCTGAAGAGCCACCACGACTTGTGGTGAGAGGCAGAGTTGTGTTTGAGGATGCAGTTGTTGACGTGCTTCCAGTACTACGTCTCTGTCCAGGAAGGCGCAACCTGACCTCGTCGTCACTAGCATCTTCCTCCACCTCCTCTGCTGACCTCATCTCTTGGCTGACTGTGGGTTGACAGTAAGTGGGATCTCCGACCTCATCATCATCACCCTGTGCGTTATCACACCCGTCGTCCTCAGAGCCAACCTGTTCCTGCCCTGACAAAAAACTAAAGTTGTCGCTCCAATCAGGTATTTGAGTCTTATCATCGTCTTCCTCATTGTCTCCACCAACAGGAGTTACAGTTTGGGAATGAGGGTCTACATTATGGTCAGAACCTTCTGCGTCTGGTCCTGGATCCGACTCATAAAGATTCTGGGCATCAGTGCAGATCATTTCCTCGTCTGGATTCACAGAAGCGCTGGAGTCGACCTCTGATTCCCAGGCTATAGTATGAGTAAACAGCTCTGCAGACTCAACCATCTGTTCTACCTCATACTCAGACGGGCAGCTGGAGATTTGGGAGCTGTGAGGAAGCAAGTGCGATTTGGGTGACACCTTTGAGGACTGGAGTATTTGTGATGTTGAAGTTGATGTGGAGGAGAGCCCACGTAAAGGAGCACTTGATATCCGTTGAAGCACCTGCTGTTTTTGTGCCTCATCTGGAATTTGTAGCGATTGGCGTGGCCGTAAGAAAGGGATCTTATCACATTGTCCGCTAAAAGAAGTAGACATTTTAGTTTGGCTAGAAGATGGTCTTTCTTCTGCACCTACCCCACGGACACAACCTTTTTTCCCCTTCCCAACATGCCTATTCCCCTTTCCACCAGCAGCAGGCCTTTTTCCACTCATTTTGGTGGTTAACTAATTCACAACTCTGGAGTTGTTTGCACAAAAAAGCAATGGATGGTAACCGAGCAGAGCTGAGTGGCCAAACTGTGGTATTAGGCCAAAACTATTGGCTGGGTTAGATGCAGAAAAAAATTATTTTTAATTTGCAACCTGATGGAGGTCAGTATAGATGGACTAATAGACCAAGTCCCACACACCGCTAGAAGCCCAAATATTTTTTCAGAGCTAGATGCAGAAAATTTTTTTATTCAATTTGCAACCTGATGGAGGTCAGTATAGATGGACTAATAGACCAAGTCCCACACACTGCTAGAAGCCCAAATATTTTTTCAGAGCTAGATGCAGAAAAAAATTATTTTTAATTTGCAACCTGATGGAGGTCAGTATAGATGGACTAATAGACCAAGTCCCACACACTGCTAGAAGCCCAAATATTTTTTCAGAGCTAGATGCAGAAAAAAATTATTTTTAATTTGCAACCTGATGGAGGTCAGTATAGATGGACTAATAGAACAAGTCCCACACGCTGCTAGAAGCCCAAATATTTTTTCAGAGATAAATGAAGAAAAAAATTATTTTTAATTTGCAACCTGATGGAGGTCAGTATAGATGGACTAATAGAACAAGTCCCACACGCTGCTAGAAGCCCAAATATTTTTTCAGAGATAAATGAAGAAAAAAATTATTTTTAATTTGCAACCTGATGGAGGTCAGTATAGATGGACTAATAGACCAAGTCCCACACACTGCTAGAAGCCCAAATATTTTTTCAGAGCTATATGCAGAAAAAAAATATTTTTAATTTGCAACCTGATGGAGGTCAGTATAGATGGACTAATAGACCAAGTCCCACACACTGCTAGAAGCCCAAATATTTTTTCAGAGCTAGATGCAGAAAAAAATTATTTTTAATTTGCAACCTGATGGAGGTCAGTATAGATGGACTAATAGACCAAGTCCCACACGCTGCTAGAAGCCCAAATATTTTTTCAGAGATAAATGAAGAAAAAAATTATTTTTAATTTGCAACCTGATGGAGGTCAGTATAGATGGACTAATAGACCAAGTCCCACACACTGCTAGAAGCCCAAATATATTTTCAGAGCTAGATGCAGAAAAAAATTATTTTTAATTTGCAACCTGATGGAGGTCAGTATAGATGGACTAATAGACCAAGTCCCACACACCGCTAGAAGCCCAAATATTTTTTCAGAGCTAGATGCAGAAAAAAATTATATTCAATTTGCAACCTGCTGGAGGTCAGTATAGAAGGACTAATAGAACAAGTCCCACACACTGCTAGAAGCCCAAATATTTTTTCAGAGCTAAATGAAGAAAAAAAATATTTTTAATTTGCAACCTGATGGAGGTCAGTATAGATGGACTAATAGACCAAGTCCCACACACTGCTAGAAGCCCAAATATTTTTTCAGAGCTAGATGCAGAAAAAAATTATATTCAGTTTGCAACCTGATGGAGGTCAGTATAGATGGACTAATAGAATGATGCTATGCCCAAAAGATTTTACTTCACTAGGTGCAGTAAAAAAATTGGTATTCTATACACAGGTGGTATATCTTGCAACACAGATAGGCTACTCCACTGACTAACACACTCTGCAATAGGCCAAAAAGGATTAGCTTTGCTAGATTCAGCCAAATGCTGTGAAAAAAACTTGCACAGCACTGGCACAGACCTGCCTGGCAAAAACTGATAGGAACTCATGTAACCTAGTCCTGAAAAGGACTCCAATTACAATTAGTCTTTACTCCCACAATCTATCTATTTAAGAGCACAGACCTGCCTGATAAAAGTCGTAGGAAATGCTGTAACCTAGTCCTT
Source organism: Phyllobates terribilis (assembly GCF_046119375.1). NCBI lineage: Eukaryota > Metazoa > Chordata > Amphibia > Anura > Dendrobatidae > Phyllobates > Phyllobates terribilis. The sequence continues at coordinate 592,851,278 of NW_027362765.1, read as the reverse complement.
AAAAGGACTGCAATCACAACTATTCCCTACTCCCAAGCTATCTGTATATTTGTGCGAAAATTGGCTTGAAATTAACAAGGTATAGCGCACACAGCAACAGCGGTGCCGTCTAACACGCAGCTGCAGCAGTGAGAAAATGGTGGCGACGGGGAAAATGGCTTGGTCTTATAGGGCAAGGACATGTGACATACACTGCCAATCACACATGCCCTTGCTTGTGTGAAAAAAAGCACTTCGCTCCGTGTGTGCGCTGCTGATAGGCTGACAGATTGCACCTCCCCACTGTAAATGCGGGAAAGAGAAAAAAAAATGGAGATCTTCATTATTCCTGCAGAGATCCATCCCCTGCCCCTCCCCCCACCCCGCTGTACACTCAAACTGCGTATTAACATTAATTTTCATCATTACTGAGAAAAAATCCAGTTATGATTTTGGTGCACGAACAGTTATCGAACATAACCTCGAACAGCCGAATTTTTCTCAAATTGTTCGTGTTCGCCGACCGGCTCGAACACCGCCCAAAACAGCTCGAATTTGAGATTGGCGAACAGTTCGAGTAGAACAACGCTCATCTCTAGTGGAGAGGTCAGGCTGCATACAGGGTACAGGATCCCTCAACTAGCAAAAGATTGTACATCTTAACTAGAAACCGGAGGCTGCAGTATTTCATGTCCTGTAGCCAAAATTACATATCAGTCTCACCAGGAAGGTAGCTATATAGGACCCAGGGGACGAAACAGACGTCGCCCGCCAATGCCTGCAGATACTGGACTGGGACACTTGGTATGAGGTTCAGGGAGATAGCCAAAGAGAAGACACAGAAGGGGGTCCTGCTAAGTACTCCGGAGATATCTGAGGGTGGACTGAGCCCCTCACTGAGTAAACGCAGCACAACGGTTGCAGTTATACTGAGCTCTGTAACTTGGACTGCAATAACCGTGAGTAAAGACCCTGGGACTGCACTTCCTTGTCTCTGTGTTTCTTGCTGCGCCATCACTCCCTGCACTGCAACGCCCAGCACAACCTACAACAACATCTACACAGCCCTGGAGCTAGCTCTTCCTGTGGAGAGCCACATCATCCCTGCTGCAGTAACATCAGCTTCAGAGGACTGCTCCGCAGCGGCCCCCCCCCTCCCCTTTTAGCTGCATTCCACAGGTGGCGTAGTCGGACTCTTTAACAAAAACCTATACATATAATTTCCCTTGGATTGACCGCCCTGGGTCACGGACCGGGTCACTGCCACTGTGACTACAACCCCCAGCATCTACCGGCCCGGCACCGGGTACCCCACGGCCCAGGGGGCGCGTCAACTTTGGATTAGTCGGCAGGATATGTAACCCACCCGTTATCATCGGGTATTGTGTGCCTAAAAGACTGTGTTTCCTACTGAATGTGGTGCCCGCCCCTGAAGAACGGGCGCCATTATGTGCGAGCCAAACAACAACCAAAGATCACCTCCCATCGTGGGCCGGGTCCCAGAATGGCGCCAAAAGCGCGGCCCACCCATTGCAACTGTGGCCATAACCCTGGACCTGTCCATCAGTCTGGAAAAGACGCCCCCAGGTGTGACAGACAGCAGGCAGACATGGAACCGCCCCATAAAAGGGAGAGGGAAGAATAAAACTGGAAGATGGGGTGTGATCTGGATCCTTCCAGACGGTCCATACCAGGCAGGGAAGATGGAGACAGGTGAAGCCGGAATCCCTGCTAGCGGCCTGCCGTCACAGGAGGCACCCCTCACCCTGGAGGAGTTAGTTGCCAGGCTGTCCCGGGAGGATTCCGAGTTCCTCTGCACCGGGATGGAAGACCTGAGCCGGAGGATGGAGAGGGCCCAGCAAGACGCTATCATCGGCTGGAAGAAAGAAGTGGTGGAAAGGTTGGCGAGCCGGCAGCAAGCATCGCTGCCAAGCATGGGCAGCGCCCCAGCGGTGGCGGATCCGGACCAGCACCAGGAGGCAGAGTGCAGCGCAAGAGCAGCCATGAGAGCAGGTAAAGGGAGTCTCCCTGTCCCGGGCGCTAGAGCCGCTGAACTGCTCCTGGGCCCTCTGGCGGAGCCACCAATCCCGGGCGCTACTGATACCGGCCCACTCCTGACACCCCAGCAAGGCCCCCTGCCCCCGGCCGCGGCAAGCGAGGACCCATTCTGGACCCTCCTCCTAGGACACCTGTCCCTGGGCGCTACTGACACCGGCCCTCTCCTAACACGCCAGCAAGGCCCTCTGCCCCGGGGCGTAGAAGATGAAGATCCATTCCAGATCCTCCTCCCCAGACATCGGTCCCCGGGCGCACGCGCCCTAGACGTCCTTCAGGCCCCGGAACCGTTGCCTCCGGGCACCAGCGACACCGGCCCGCTCCTGGGCCCCTTGCAGGAACCGCCTCCTCCCACACTCGAGTGGGTGTGCAGACGCCGTCCATGAGATTGGTCCGTGGAGATGGAGGACCAGCGGCCCCCACTCCTGCCAGCTACCCAGCCCCCTGCCGACTCCCGTGGTGAGGAAGAGGAGTATTAGTGGGACAATCTCGGGGAAGATCTCATGGGGTTTTCCCAAGAAAACAAGGCAGCGGCGGCCCGCAGAAAAGAGCACTGCAGGAGGGAGCTGGCGCAGCTCGAGAGGGAGCGACACATCCGGCGGGTACGTTGGGAGAAGCTGGAGGCCCGCAACATGGAGGAGAAGGCCCAGGCCCACAGAACCAGCAGAGCAGCATCCGGTCCCCATGCGGAAGGGGTCATTGTAAAATTTAACCTGGAAGGAGGTTGGGGTTTCATCCGGAACCCGAATTCCGATACTGACCTCTTCGTTAACCGGAGGGACGTGGAGTTCCACCTAAAAGAAGGTCACCCGGACCGGGATCTGTATCCGGGTGATTATGTCACATATACCAGACACCGAGGTGAACGGGACTGGTATGCCCTGAATGTCCACCAGGTGGGGAAAGGTAGCAGCTCCTCACCCTATAGTGCTGAGACTGCACTTCCTTGTCTCTGTGTTTCTTGCTGCGCCATCACTCCCTGCACTACAACGCCCAGCACAACCTACAACAACATCTACACAGCCCTGGAGCTAGCTCTTCCTGTGGAGAGCCACACCATCCCTGCTGCAGTAACATCAGCTTCAGAGGACTGCTCCACAGCGGCGGCCCCCCCCCTCCTTTTAGCCGCATTCCACAGGTGGCGTAGTCGGACTCTTTAACAAAAACCTATACAAATAATTTCCCTTGGATTGACCGCCCTGGGTCACGTACACTGTGACTACAACCCCGAGAATCTACCGGCCCGGCACCGGGTACCCCACAGCCCAGGGGGCGCGTCAGATGTCTGGGAGATGACTTGCCCTCCTGCAGTCGGCAGGGTGGGTCTGTGTCTGCTGATGGCCCCAACATGACTGAGGAGGCTCAGGGGTCCCGGGTTGTTGTGGGGGATTGCGGGGGCAGGCTGTCCCGCAGGGCCCTTATGAAACCATTGGACAGGGGCAGGAAGCTGCTGGTGGAGGATCGGGATCATAGGGATTTATCCATGGAGACGGAGCGGCGTCATCGGACAGCCCCTTCTGCGGCCTTATCAAGGCCTGACGATGTGGAAAGCAGGGAGTACAGCGGAGAAGAGGGAGAGATTTCACCGGGACCATCTGATCACAAGCAAGTTTCACCTGGAGTTGTCGCGGCTGGTCAGAGAATTTCTCCGAGGCAGCCTGGTGAGGAGATTTCGCTTGTTAATAATTTACCTGATGTGGGTCGTGCTCGGGGCGTGTTGGGTGTTGGTAATTCTGGGGTTATTGCAGAGAATATTCAAGGGGCAATTAGTGGGGGGCACAACTTATGGGGTCAGTTGTTAGGCATGTTGCAGGTCCTGGCATCTTAGCGAGGAGGAGCAAGTGAGATCTCCGGCAGGGGCATGGGTAGCTCCTGGGGGTTTGGGCCATGAAATGAGGATGAGAAAGAGAAGCGTAGGTACAGGTTACTCCCGCGTGCATTTGCAAATTGAATTGGCTACTGGCTTTTGCAATTTTAGCAAGTTTTAATGGGAAGAAGGAGTCTGAGCATTGCTCAGCTCTTTTTGGCTATATGGATGCAATATGTGAAGCGCCTAGGGTTTATGGGGGCTTGGCGTGGCTCAGATATGATGAGCAGTTTAGACAAAAGAAGGCCATAAGGAATGGCATGCGGTGGGACTACAAGGATATTTTCTTGTGGATGCGTTTGATGACAACCCCCACATTTCAGTACTTTCGGGGTTGTTCTGGAGGTTTTGGGTCAGCCAGTGGATCTTCGGCGTCCCAAAAGAAAGGTTTTTGTAGTCAGTTCAACGAGGGGCAGTGCAAGTTTGGGGGAACATGCAAATTTAAGCACGAGTGTTCTGGGTGCGGGGGTAGTCACGGGCTCAGTAAATGCTTTAAATGAACAAAAGGAAAGGCAGGTGAGGGTCCTGGAAAGAGGGAGGACTCCGGTGAAGGTCAGGGCAATGCTTCCATTTTTAAATAGATACCCGGATACGGAGGCGGCTAAGTTAATTGAGTTGGGTTTTTCTGAAGGTTTCTAGATCCCGTTTGAATTTTCGGCCGGGAAACTTGAAATGGGCAAAGGAGCACCCTGAAGTAGTGTTGGAGAAGCTGAATAACAAAGTGGCTTTGGGGCGCATGGCGGGCCCGTTTCGGGATGCGCCATGGCCGGAGTTGATAATTTCTCCATTGGGTGTTGTTCCCAAGCGGGAGCCTAATAAGTTTCGGCTTATCCATCACTTATCTTATCCAGCGGGGGACTCGGTGAATGATGACATCCCAGAAGAGTTTTCGTCAATGTCTTACGTTTTGTTTGATAAGGCATTGGATTTGGTAAGGGCAGCAGGTTTGGTAAAAACTTGTCCTTATTGGAATTATTCCCAATTGTATTGGCCCTTGAGCTTTGGGGGTCCGGGTTTATTGGAAAGAAGGTGTGTTTTTATTGTGATAACCTGATTGTGGTTCATGCAATAAATTTGTTGTCAGCAAAATCTCCACCTGTGGTAGCCTACCTGCGTCATTTGGTGTTGCGGTGCTTGGAAAGGAATGTGTGCATAGTAGCGAGGCATGTTTTGGGGTATCCAATGAAGTGGCTGACTCTCTGTCTCGTTTTCAGTACGACAGGTTCCATCATTTGGTACTATGGGCAGATGAAGTGGGAGCGGAATGTCCCAATGTGCTGTGGAACCCGCTGAAGGTGTAGTTTTTGAGTTAATCAGGAACTCTGTGACGGTGTCTACGTGGAATTGGTATCAGAAAGTATGGCTAGAATTGAATTCTTTTAGCTCGTGTGCGGAGGCAAATTCTTCTGATAAGGATAGGTTGTTTTTAGTGCTATCCTTTTTGGGGCAAGATTTTGTTGCTGGTAGATCAGTGTCATCAGTGTCACAGAGATTGGCTGCTCCGGCATTTTTGTTTCAGCTGCAGGGTGTGAGGGATGTTACAAAGGAATTTTTGGTGACTCAGGCCATGAAAGGTTTTCAAAAAGGCTGGGCTAGTCGGGATAGAAGGAGGCCGCTCTCCTTTGAGCAGTTGAACAAGTTGCTGGGTTGTGTGAACTCTGTCATTCTCATTTTTTTTCAGCGGCTTTTGTGTTGGCCTTTTTTGGAGCATTTCGCATTAGCTAACTAGTTAGTCCTTCACGATTGGTTGAAGGGGATTTAAACTTGGGTGATGTTCGTGTGTTGGATGACAGGGTGGAATGTGTGTTAAGGCATTCTAAGACGGACCAATATGGCAGAGGTAGGTTGGTGGGGTTGTATGCGATTCCTGGTCATGAGGCCTGCATTATTGCTGTAGTAAAGTGTTTTGTGGAATTTCGGGGTGGTGTGCCGAGTGCATTCATAAGACACATTGACGGTTCTTCCATGTCACGGTACCAGTTTGTGGCAGTTGGGTGAAAGGCCTGAGGAATGCAGGTCTCATTCCTTCCGCATTGGGGTGGCGACAGAGGCTTCTCGGTGGGGCTTGGGTGACAATGTAGTTTGGCATATTAGTCTTTGGGAATCAGCACGTTTTTGCTCATATCTCCGCCATCACCTTGTGGTTGTATAAGGTTGAGTTGGTCTGGAGCCGTTTCATTTGTATTGTGGTATTATTGCGGTGATTGTTTTTGTCTTGTTATAGGTACATGTTTAATTTGGATCCTTGGTCATTCATATGTATTCTGGGGTGCGTTACGAGCCGATGTTTGCACAGATGGTCGGCAGCTCGGGCAGGCTAGGTCCACAGAGCTGATCAAGTGGCCGGATATTCGTGGTATGACCTGAGGGAGGGTTTTGTCGGAAGTGGCATATTATTGTAGGGTGGATCAACCGCCGAATGTGTTATGTTCTGCTACCAGAGCTAAGGAAAGAGAGGAGATCTGTCCCTACGATAGAACTCAGCTGAATCCCTACGATGTAACAGGGAACCTGATCCTGCGATCAGACCTGCTAAAGTCCTAAGCTAGTCTGTACGGAGACCTATAGATGTGGGGAAGGAATCCCTACAAGTACTAAGGACTGGGAGGAATATAGGACACCTCCTAACAGAAATAGTAGCAGACAGACGAACAAACAAAATATATAGAACATAGAGGTCCGTAGACCAAGCAAACTAACAGAGTTAGATACAGAGCACAGGCTAGCTAGAAAGTAGTTATACAATGAAGTCCAGCAAAGCCAGAAGGGCGGAGCAGGATTAAATAGGCCAACAAGGTCATGTGACCAGCAAAGGAAAAAAAACCTAAGAGCAAGGTTCTAACAGTACCCCCCCTTCTAAGAGGATCCTCCGGATCCCCTAGGACCAGGCTTATCAGGAAATCTCCTGTGAAACGCTCTGATAAGTCTGGACGCGGAAACATCATCCGACCTCACCCAAGAGTTATCCTCGGGTCCGAAACCTTTCCAGGCCACAAGATACTGCAAACTACCTCTATACCGTCTAGAGTTAAGGATGCGAGAAATTTCATATTCCCCGTCCTCCACCACCGGAGGAACAGAGGCAGAGGCGTCACAATCCGATACAACAGCTTTTTTCAACAGAGAGACATGAAATACCGGATTAATTCTCCAGGAGGTAGGAACCTCCAACCTAACAGCAGATTGGTTGACAACCTGAAGCACCTTAAAGGGCCCTACAAACTTGGGACCCAATTTCTTAGAAGGAATCCTCAACCGCAGATTCCTAGAGGACAACCAAACCATGTCACCAACAGCGAACAAAACCTCCTGTCGTTTCCTATCAAAGTAGTCTTTAGATTTTCTGTTGGCCTCCTGAAGATTACCACGCACATCCGTCCAAACTCTCTCCAAATCACCGGAAAAATTCTCCTCCTCAGGCACGGCAGATCCCAACTTGGAGAACGACCCAAACGACGGATGTCTCCCAGAACAACAAAAAAAAGGCGAACAACCAGCAGAAGAAGATGTATGATTGTTCAGAGCAAATTCAGCAAGTGGCAGAAACTCAGACCACCCCTCTTGATTGTCTGCCACAAAACAACGCAAGAACTGCTCAACATCCTGGTTTTTCCTTTCTGTCTGGCCATTAGATTCAGGATGATATCCAGACGAGAATGACAAATGAACTCCCAACCTGTCACAAAAGGCACGCCAAAAACGAGCCACGAACTGAGGGCCCCTATCAGAAACAATGTCAGTAGGAACGCCATGAAGTCTGACAATTTCCTTGACAAAGGCCTTAGCGAGAGTTTTAGCGCAGGGCAGTTTGATGAAGGGAACCAAGTGACACATCTTGCTAAAACGGTCCACGACCACCCAGATGACAGTAAAACCCTCAGAGGGGGGAAGGTCAGTTATAAAGTCCATAGCCAAATGTGTCCAAGGAGCACTGGGAACCTCCAAAGGACAAAGCAACCCCGCAGCAGGAGTATGTGAGGACTTAGATCTAGCACATATAGTACATTGACGCACCCACTTAATGACTTCCTTCTGCCATCCAGGCCACCAAAAACTGCGACCCACCAGTCTCTTGGTCTCAGAGATTCCGGGATGACCTGCCAACCGAGATTCATGACACTCAACAAACAAATCTCTCCTAAAGGTCCCAGGCACAAACAACCTCCCATGAGGAGTGTTAGATGGGGCATTCTCCTGTGCTTTAAGAATCTCATCTTCCAAAACGGAGTCCAAAGCAGCTATCACAACACCTTCTTGTAAAATGTTCTCCTCTTTCTCAGCACCGACTATGGGAGAAAAACTGCGAGACAAGGCATCCGCCTTAACATTCTTAGTACCAGGGATGTAAGTAACGGAGAAATTAAACCGCGAGAAAAACAGTGCCCACCTAGCCTGACGGGCATTCAGGCGCTTGGCAGCATCAAGATATATCAGATTTTTATGATCCGTAAGAACCTGAACGGGAAATTCCGCACCTTCCAAGAAATGGCGCCAGTGTTCAAATGCGAGTTTAATAGCCAATAATTCCCGATTACCAATATCGTAATTCAGTTCAGTCTCCGAAAATATTTTTGAAAAAAAGGCACAAGGATGTAATCCATCCCCGTTATCCTGAGACAATACTGCGCCAACCCCCACAGAGGAAGCATCAACCTCAACCAAAAACGGCTTAGTCACATCAGGCTGCATAAGGATGGGAGCAGAGGTGAACCTCTCCTTGAGATACACAAAAGCTTCAATGGCCTCAGAAGACCACTGAACCGCATCAGCACCTTTCCTGGTGAGATCGGTCAGAGGTTTGACAATACTAGAAAAATTTTTTATGAATTTTCTGTAATAATTGGCGAAACCTAAAAACCTCTGTATCGATTTCAAACCAATAGGCCTAGGCCATTCCTGTACAGCTTGAACTTTAACCGGGTCCATCTCAAAACCTTCGCTGGAGATAATGTAACCCAAAAAACTAATTCTCTGTACAGCGAACTCACATTTCTCCAGCTTAGCAAAAAGCGAATTGTCCATTAATAACTGTAATACCTCACGTACGCTCCGCCAATGAGACTCCAGATCCGGCGAATAAATCAAAATGTCATCCAAATACACAACCACATTTTTGCCGATCAAAGGTCTAAGGATGTCATTAATAAGATTCTGAAAAAATGCAGGAGCATTAGTAAGACCAAAAGGCATAACCAGATTCTCAAAATGACCCACAGGAGTGTTAAAAGCAGTCTTCCATTCGTCACCCTCCTTCATGCGCAACAGATTGTATGCCCCCTTAAGGTCAATTTTAGAGAACCACTTGGCCCCCATTAACTGGTTAAACAGATCAGGAATCAATGGCAGTGGGTAAGGATTGCGTACAGTAATTTTGTTAATCTCACGAAAATCCAGACAAGGACGTAAACCGCCGTCCTTTTTTTTTACAAAAAAAAATCCAACCGCCACAGGAGACTTAGAGGGCCTAATGTGACCGGCGGCCAAACTTGTCTGTATGTATTCCTCCAAAGCCTTCCTCTCAGGAATAGTAAGGTTAAATAAACGACTTTTAGGAAGAGTCGCTCCAGGGACAAATTCAATAGAACAATCATAGTCTCTATGGGGAGGCAAAACCTGCGATTCCTTCTCAGAAAAAACTCTCCAAAAATCCTGAATAGGAACAGGCAATTCTCCCCTATCCAAAGCTGCAATACGCCCGTTACAACACTTGTCATAACATTTATGGCTCCAGGATTTAATTTCACTGGTAGACCAATCCAGTACAGGATTGTGAAATTTTAACCAGGGCAATCCCAATATTACTGGAGAAGGCAAGTTATTCAAAACTACCAAATCCAATTTCTCATGGTGAACACCATTAATAGTGAGAGGAAATTCACAGACCTTGAGAGTAATATTCTTCAAAGGGGAACCATCCACAGAAACCACAGCAATGGGGGATGATAAAGGTTCGGGTTTTAAATTGAGTCTTTCCAAGAATCCCCCATCAATAACATTCAGAGTAGACCCACAATCAACAAACACCCGAAATTCCATTAATTTTTCCTGAGCAATCGTGGAAGCAGCTAAAAATACACCCTTGGAATTTAAACAGGCAATACGGGCATGACTGACCATTTTTTTTTCTTTCTTCATACGAAGCTCACAGTCTTTAATCAAATGACCAGATTTTCCGCAATAGAAACACAAGCCTTCAGAAAATCTACGATCTTTTTCTTGAGAGCGAGGTGCCACCGATCCAATCTCCATCGGTTCACCACTGTTAGTACACACATTCTCATAACCAGAAACTGACATAGCAGAGGATTTGCTCTCATTAACCCTTGCACGCAGTCTCCTATCCACCCGTATAGCTAATTGCATAGCCTGTTGCAAATCTTCAGGTGTAGGATAAGCAATTAGCAGGTCTTTAACCCTTTCATTGAGCCCAGCAAGAAATAGACTTTTCAGAGCAGAATCGTTCCACCCTGTTTGAGTAGACCAATGACGGAAATGAGTACAATATTTTTCCACATTACCTGATCCCTGTTTCAAACGTCTCAACTCAGTCTCAGCTGATGCGACACGGTCAGGATCATCATATAATAGTCCCAAAGCAGAAAAAAAACTATCCACTGATCTGAAGCATGTATCACTAGGTTGCAAAGAAAAGGCCCACTCCTGAGGCTCTTTGCGCAAAAGTGACATTATGAACCCTATGCGCTGGGATTCATCCCCAGAGGACTTGGGTCTCAAACAAAAATACAATAAGCAAGCATTTTTAAATGAAAAAAATTCTCGGTGTTCACCAAAAAATAAATCCGGCAAACATACCTTAGGCTCCAAGAAATGTGCTCCAGGACAGTTACTCACGTGCTGACGGAGCTCGGCCACTTCCAGAGAGAGTCCCTGCAGGTGTTTAGCCAAATCCTGAACCGACACCATGATGGAACAGAAAAATCTTTCCTTAGAGAATTTGCGGGCTGGACTTACTGTTATGTTCTGCTACCAGAGCTAAGGAAAGAGAGGAGATCTGTCCCTACGATAGAACTCAGCTGAATCCCTATGATGTAACAGGGAACCTGATCCTGCGATCAGACCTGCTAAAGTCCTAAGCTAGTCTGTACGGAGACCTATAGATGTGGGGAAGGAATCCCTACAAGTACTAAGGACTGGGAGGAATATAGGACACCTCCTAACAGAAATAGTAGCAGACAGACGAACAAACAAAATATATAGAACATAGAGGTCCGTAGACCAAGCAAACTAACAGAGTTAGATACAGAGCACAGGCTAGCTAGAAAGTAGTTATACAATGAAGTCCAGCAAAGCCAGAAGGGCGGAGCAGGATTAAATAGGCCAACAAGGTCATGTGACCAGCAAAGGAAAAAAAACCTAAGAGCAAGGTTCTAACAAATGTACTCATTTTGCATGTTGGAGGAAATGATCTTGGTGTCAGATCATCTTGGGAGTTAATCAGAGACATTAAATTTGGTGGAGCGTATTAACAAGACCAAGATTTCCACTGGTATTATGTCCATTCCTTGTGTTCTTTAGCCCAAACTAGTCTCTTCTGCTTGTTGCCTGTCCTTAGCAGCGGTTTCCTAGCAGCTATTTTACCATGAAGGCCTGCTGCACAAAGTCTCCTCTTAACAGTTGTTGTAGAGATGTGTCGGCTGCTAGAACTCTGTGTGGCATTGACCTGGTCTCTAATCTGAGCTGCTGTTAATCTGCGATTTCTGAGGCTGGTGACTCGGATAAACTTATCCTCAGAAGCAGAGGTGACTCTTGGTCTTCCTTTCCTGAGGCGGTCCTCATGTGAGCCAGTTTCTTTGTAGCGCTTGATGGTTTTTGCAACTGCACTTGTGGACACTTTCAAAGTTTTCCCAATTTTTCGGACTAACTGACCTTCATTTCTTAAAGTAATGATGGCCACTCGTTTTTCTTTACTTAGCTGCTTTTTTTCATGCCATAATACAATTTCTAACAGTCTATTCAGTAGGACTATCAGCTGTGTATCCACCAGACTTCTGCACAACACAACTGATGGTCCCAACCGCATTTATAAGGCAAGAAATCCCACCCATTTCCTGTGACTACCTTTTGAAGCTCATTAAGAGAATGCCAAGAGTGTGCAAAGCAGTCATCAAAGCAAAAGGTGGCTACTTTGAAGAATCTAGAATATAAGACATATTTTCAGTTGTTTCACACATTTTTGTTAAGTATATAATTCCACATGTGTTAATTCATAGTTTTGATGCCTTCAGTGTGAATGTACAATTTTCAAAGTCTTGAAAATACAGAAAAATCTTTAAATGAGAAGGTGTGTCCAAACCTTTGGTCTGTACTCTATAATGTACTGATAATTAGTGTTGAGCCACCCCCGTAGTGTTCGGGTTCGGTTCGGTTCGTCGAACACCGGGATGTTCGAGGAACTGTTCGTCGAACTGTTCGTCGAACACCTTAGAACACCGTCGAACACCGTTAAAACCAATGGCAGGCAAACAAAAACACATAGAAACACATAGAAAACACCTGCAAAGGTGTCCAAAAGCTGACAAACTGCTCAGAAGACACTCTCTTTAAAAAAGCTGGCCGGCAAATTCAGCAGCGGCATACACCGGTACCCGACAATTTAGACAAGAAGGAATAGAGCATCACACATAGATTAGATAGATAGAAACATGTCAGTCACATATATATGAAGTACAGTGATAGTGTTGGTTACTGTACTTGTCATTTAGTATTAAAATAAAGGATTTATTATTAAAAAAATTGGCGTGGGGTTCCCCTTAATTTTAGGCTCTAGCGGAGGTTAAGCAGACGGCTGGGGCAGATGTTTGAAGCCTGGGAAGGGGGTAATACCCACGGAGCTTCCCAGGCTACTAATATCAGCCTCCAGCTGAATACATAGCCTTTACTAGCTATTAAAATGGGGGACCCCCCAAAAAAAATGACGTGGGGTCCCCCCTAATTTAATAGCTAGCAAAGGCTAGGCAGACAGCTGGGGGCTGATATTAATAGCCCAGGAAGGGAGCCATGAATATTGGCCCCCTCCCAGGCTAGAAACACCAGCCGTCAGCCGCCCCAGAAATGGCGCATTCATAGGATGCGCCAATTCTGGCACTTAGCCTCGCTCTTCCACGCTGCCCTGGTGCGGTGGCAGGGGGTAATAGGGTTGGGGTTGATGTCAGCTTATAATGCCAGCTGACATCAAGCCCAGGTTAGTAATGGAGAGGCGTCTATAAGACACCCCCATTACTAACCCCATAGTCAAAGTTAAAAAAAACACAAACACCCAGAATAAAGTCCTTTAATTGAAATAAAGACACAATCCTTTATTGTTCTAAATTAAACCATACTTACCATCACGCCCATTCCAGCTGAAGCCAACGATCTCCTGCAATAAAAGAAAAATAATAAAGCAACCTCATCCTTACCTTTCCATGGTTCCCACGACAGCTTCAGCTCTGCTACATCGAGATAACAGGCTGGACCGCAGCAGAACGCTGCCATCCAGCCTGTCATCCCGCAGACACTGAGAAGCGCAGGCTTGCTTGCGCTGCTCAGCGTCTCTCTGTGACGACATCCAGATGAGCCGAGTTCATGTCCAATGAACTCGGCTCACCTCATGCACGTCACTGACAGCGTGGGAAAATTCTCACGCTGAAGCGCTGATTGCAGGAGAATTTTCCCACGCTGTCAGTGACGTGCAGGAGGTGAGCTGAGTTCATTGGACATGAGCTCACCTCATGCACATCACTGACAGCGTGGGAGTATTCTCCTGCACTCAGCACTTCAGCGTGAGAATTTTCCCACGCTGTCAGTGACGTGCATGAGGTGAGCCGAGTTCATTGGACATGACCTCGGCTCATCTGGATGCCGTCACAGCGAGACAGTGAGGAGCGCAAGCATGCCTGCGCTTCTCAGTGTCTGCGGGATGACAGACTGGATGGCAGCGTTCTGCTGCGGTCCAGCCAGTCATCTCGATGTAGCAGAGCTGAAGCTGTCGTGGGAACCATGGAAAGGTAAGGATGAGGTTGCTTTATTATTTTTCTTTTATTGCAGGAGATCGTTGGCTTCAGCTGGAATGGGTGTGATGGTAAGTATGGTTTAATTTAGAACAATAAAGAATTGTGTCTTTATTTCAATTAAAGGACTTTATTCTGGGTGTTGTGTTTTTTTTAAATACTTTACTAGAAATTCATGGCGGTCATGTCTAATACTGGCGTGACCCCATGAATTTTGGGCTTGGGGCCAGCTGATAATACCAAGCTGGCCCTAACCCCTTTATTACCCAGTGAGCCACCGCACCAGGGCCCTGGATGAGTTGGGTACAGCGCCAGAAGATGGCGCTTCTATGAACGCGCCATTTTCCGGGGTGGCTGCGGACTGCAATTTGTAGCGGGGGGGGGCCCAGAAAGCTTGGGCCTCCCTGCGCTGCAGATTCCAGCCCCCAGCTGCCTAGTTGTACCTGGCTGGACACAAAAATAGGGCGAAGCCCCACGTACTTTTTTTTTAATTATTTCATGAAATTCATGAAATAATTAAGAAAAAAAGGGCTTCCCTATATTGTTGTGTCCGGCCAGGTGCAAATAGGCAGCTGGTGGATGGGGGCAGCCCGTTCCTGCCTGCTGTACCTGGCTGGACACAAATATAGTGCGAAGCCCCACTTCAATTTTTTTTAATTATTTCATGAAATTCATGAAATAATTAAGAAAAAAAGGGCTTCCCTATATTGTTGTGTCCGGCCAGGTACAAATAGGCAGCTGGTGGATGGGGGCAGCCCGTTCCTGCCTGCTGTACCTGGCTGGACACAAATATAGTGCGAAGCCCCACTTCAATTTTTTTAAATTATTTCAGGAAATTCATGAAATAATTTAAAAAAAATTGACGTGGGGCTTCGCACTATATTTGTGTCCAGCCAGGTACAGCAGGCAGGAACGGGCTGCCCCCATCCACCAGCTGCCTATTTGTACCTGGCCGGACACAACAATATAGGGAAGCCCTTTTTTCTTAATTATTTCATGAAATAATTTAAAAAAAATTGACGTGGGGCTTCGCACTATATTTGTGTCCAGTCAGGTACAGCAGGCAGGAACGGGCTGCCCCCAACCACCAGCTGCCTATTTGTACCTGGCCGGACACAACAATATAGGGAAGCCCTTTTTTTCTTAATTATTTCATGAAATAATTTAAAGAAAATTGACGTGGGGCTTCGCCCTGTTTTTGTGTCCAGCCAGGTACAACTAGGCAGCTGGGGGCTGGAATCCGCAGCGCAGGGAGGCCCAAGCTTTCTGGGCCACCCCCGCTGCAAATTGCAGTCCGCAGCCACCCCGGAAAATGGCGCGTTCATAGAAGCGCCATCTTCTGGCGCTGTACCCAACTCATCCAGGGCCCTGATGCGGTGGCTCACTGGGTAATTAAGGGGTTAGGGCCAGCTTGGCATTATCAGCTGGCCCTAAGCCCGAAATTCATGGGGTCACGCCAATATTAGACATGACCACCATGAATTTCTAGTAAAGTATTTAAAAAAAACACAACACCCAGAAAAAAGTCCTTTAATTGAAATAAACACACAATTCTTTATTGTTCTAAATTAAACCATACTTACCATCACGCCCATTCCAGCTGAAGCCAACGATCTCCTGAAATAAAAGAAAAATAATAAAGCAACATCATCCTTACCTTTCCATGGTTCCCATGACAGCTTCAGCTCTGCTACATCGAGATGACAGGCTGGACCGCAGCAGAACGCTGCCATCCTGCCTGTCATCCCGCAGACACTGAGAAGCGCAGGCTTGCTTGCGCTCCACAGTGTCTCTCTGTGAGGGCATCCAGATGAGCCGAGTTAATGTCCAATGAACTCGGCTCACCTCATGCACGTCACTGACAGCGTGGGAAAATTCTCCTGCACTCACCGCTTCAGCGTGGGAGAATTCTCACACTGAAGCGCTGAGTGCAGGAGAATTCTCCCACGCTGTCAGTGACGTGCAGGAGGTGAGCTGAGTTCATTGGACATGAGCTCACCTTATGCACGTCACTGACAGCGTGGGAAAATTCTCCTGCACTCAGCGCTTCAGCGGGAGAATTCTCACGCTGAAGCGCTGAGTGCAGGAGAATTCTCCCACGCTGTCAGTGACGTGCAGGAGGTGAGCTGAGTTCATTGGACATGAGCTCACCTTATGCACGTCACTGACAGCGTGGGAGAATTCTCCTGCACTCACCGCTTCAGCGTGAGAATTTTCCCACGCTGTCAGTGACGTGCATGAGGTGAGCCGAGTTCATTGGACATGAACTCGGCTCATCTGGATGTCGTCACAGAGAGACGCTGAGCAGCGCAAGTAAGCCTGCGCTTCTCAGTGTCTCCGGGATGAGAGGCTGGATGGCAGCGTTCTGCTGCGGTCCAGCCTGTCATCTCGATGTAGCAGAGCTGAAGCTGTCGTGGGAACCATGGAAAGGTAAGGATGATGTTGCTTTATTATTTTTCTTTTATTGCAGGAGATCGTTGGCTTCAGCTGGAATGGGCGTGACGGTAAGTATGGTTTAATTTAGAACAATAAAGGATTGTGTCTTTATTTCAATTAAAGGACTTTATTCTGGGTGTTTGTGTTTTTTTTAACTTTGACTATGGGGTTAGTAATGGGGGTGTCTTATAGACGCCTCTCCATTACTAACCTGGGCTTGATGTCAGCTGGCATTATAAGCTGACATCAACCCCAACCCTATTACCCCCTGCCACCGCACCAGGGCAGCGTGGAAGAGCGAGGCTAAGTGCCAGAATTGGCGCATCCTATGAATGCGCCATTTCTGGGGCGGCTGACGGCTGGTGTTTCTAGCCTGGGAGGGGGCCAATATTCATGGCTCCCTTCCTGGGCTATTAATATCAGCCCCCAGCTGTCTGCCTAGCCTTTGCTAGCTATTAAATTAGGGGGGACCCCACGTCATTTTTTTTGGGGGGTCCCCCATTTTAATAGCTAGTAAAGGCTATGTATTCAGCTGGGGGCTGATATTAGTAGCCTGGGAAGCTCCGTGGGTATTACCCCCTTCCCAGGCTTCAAACATCTGCCCCAGCCGTCTGCTTAACCTCCGCTAGAGCCTAAAATTAAGGGGAACCCCACGCCATTTTTTTTAATAATAAATCCTTTATTTTAATACTAAATGACAAGTACAGTAACCAACACTATCACTGTACTTCATATATATGTGACTGACATGTTTCTATCTATCTAATCTATGTGTGAAGCTCTATTCTGTCTGTTATAAATTGTCGGGTACCGCTGCTGAATTGCCGGCCGGCTTTTTTAAAGAGACGGTGCATGAAAACACTATTATTTTTTTTGATAAATCCTTTACGCTAAATGACAAGTACAGTAATCAACACTGTCACTGTACTTCATATATATGTGACTGACATGTTTATATCTATCTAATCTATGTGTGAAGCTCTATTCTTTCGGTTCTAAATTGTCGGGTACCGGTGTATGCCGCTGCTGAATTGCCGGCTTTTCATGTTTCACTGTTGACACTGTTCCCATCGATTTGGGCAATCACTGTAATGCCACAACCACCATGGCTGTGGCATTACAGTGAGTGACAGACAATCCCTGCATGATTGGTGCTCTAAATAGCGCCAGACATGCAGGACAAGCTTTTGGTGCACGAACAGTTATCGAACATAACCTCGAACAGCCGAATTTTTTGCAAATCGTTCGGGTTCGTCGAACAACTCGAACACCGCCCAAAACAGCTCGAATTTGAGATTGGCGAACAGTTCTAGTCGAACACCGCTCATCTCTACTGATAATACAGGAAGTGTACTCAGTTATGCTCTGCACTGTATATATAATGTACTGATAATACGGGGGTGTACTCACTTATGCCAAGCGCTCTGTATATATATATATATATATATATATATATATATATATATATATATACACTGTATAATGTACTGATAATACAGGGGAATACTCACTTTTGTGAAATGCTGTATATATATATAATGTAATGATAACACGGGGGTGTACTCGCTTATGCTGAGTGCTTTATATATATATGATGTACTGATAATACAGGGGGTGTACTCACTTAGGCTGAGCACTGTATACATATAATGTACTGAGAACAAGGTGGGTGTACTCACTTATACCAATAATACAGGGGGTGTATTAACTTGCGCTGAAAGCTGTATTTATTTATATATATATATATATATATATATATATATATAATGTACTCATAATACTGGGGTGTACTGATTTATGCTGAGCGTTGTATATATATATAATGTACTGATAATACAGGGGTGTACTCACGCTGAGTGCTGTATACATAAAATGTACTGATAATACAGGGGAGTATTCACTTATGCTGAGTGCTATATATATAATGTACTGATAATACAGGGGGTATACTCATTTATGCTGAGTGATGTATATATTATGTATTGATAATACAGGTGGTGTACTCACTTAGGCTGAGCGCTGTATACATATAATGTACTGAGAACACGGGGGTGTACTCACTTATACCAATAATACAGGGGGTGTATTAACTTGCGCTGAGAGCTGTATTTATTTATATATATATACAAGGGGTGTACTCACGTTGAGTACTGTGTATATAATGTACCAATAATAAAGGGGTGTACTCACTGAAGCTGAGTGCTGTATATATAAAATACTGATAATACGTGGGTGTACTCACTTATGCTGGGTGCTGGTATATATAATGTACTGATAATATGAGGGTGTACTCACTTATGCAGAGCGCTGTATATATATAGTAGTGATAATATTGGGTGTACTCACATGCTGAGTGCTGTATATATATATATAATGTACTGATAATACAGGGGCTGTACTCACTTATGTTGAGCGCTGTATGTATAACATACTGATAATACAGGGGTGTACTCACTTATGCTGAGCGCTGTATATATATATATATATATATATATATATAATGTACTGATAACACGGGAGTGTACTCACTTGTGCTGAGTGCTTTATATACAGTATATACTGGTTATATAGGGCAGAGGTCCCCAACCGCCGGTCCGCGGACCAGGACCGGGCCGTTGGGGTTTTTCAGCCGGTCCGCGGGGAGAGGGGGCCCCTCCAGCCTCCAGCAGGGCCGCCATCAGGGCATGACTGCCCTGACTCCAGTATGGGGCCCGGCCGGTAGGAGCCCCCTCGGAGCCCCCCTCTTGTGCGTCTCTCTCCTCATGGGGCCCCCGGCCGCATGCTAAGCGCCGGGTCCGGGACATCTTAGCGCTGCGCTGCTGCGGCAGCACCTTCATGATTCCCCTGTCTTCCGGTCATGTGACGGCGCCGTCACATGGCCGGAAGTCAGGAGAACCTGGTGTCAGCGATTTGGACGAGCGCCAGGATTCCGCAGGGATCGCATGGGGGTAAGTATAACAAGTTTTATTTTTTTTTAAATACAATTAACTAGGAGTGGGGGGAATGGGAGATGCACATGGGGGGAGGGGAGAGATGAGAGATGCACATGGGGGAGGGGAGAGATGAGAGATCCACATGGGGGGGAGGGGAGAGATGAGAGATGCACATGGGGGAGGGGAGAGATGAGAGATCCACATGGGGGGGAGGGGAGAGATGAGAGATGCACATGGGGGAGGGGAGAGATGAGAGATCCACATGGGGGGGAGGGGAGAGATGAGAGATGCACATGGGAGGGAGGGGAGAGATGAGAGATGCACATGGGGGGAGGGGAGAGATGAGAGATGCACATGGGAGGGAGGGGAGAGATGAGAGATGCACGGGGGGGTGAGAGATGCACGGGGGGGTGAGAGATGCACGGGGGGGATGAGAGATGCACGGGGGGTGGATGAGAGATGCACGGGGGGGTGAGAGATGCACGGGGGGGATGAGAGATGCACGGGGGGGGTGAGAGATGCACGGGGGGGTGAGAGATGCACGGGGGTGGATGAGAGATGCACGGGGGGTGGATGAGAGATGCACGGGGGGGTGAGAGATGCACGGGGGGGTGAGAGATACACGGGGGGGATGAGAGATGCACGGAGGGGATGAGAGATGCACGGAGGGGATGAGAGATGCACGGGGGGTGGATGAGAGATGCACGGAGGGGGATGAGAGATGCACGGAGGGGGATGAGAGATGCACGGGGGTGAGCTGCACATGGGGGGGTGAGAGATGCACATGGTGGGGTTATGTTTACATAACTTTGTTGCCTTATGAAGGGCGGGGGGGGCCCCCAAAAATTTCTTGCACAGGGGCCCACTACAGTCTGTGTCCGCCCCTGGGATGAAGTAAATGCAGCTGAACAGCAGCTGTCAGGACAGCTGCCCTGTCCTGCTGCAGGGCGTGATGGGGCCTTAGTGATGCGGCTCCTGGCACAGCACATTATGTGGGGCTCCTGGCATAGCTCCTGGCGGGGACCTGGTCTACACTATATGATAAGTATGCACTAAACTCCAAATCCCTCCATTACCCCGCCCCCATATGTCCAAAGCCCCGGCCACCCCACCCCCTCCTTGCTGGGCCATGGAAAAATGATCTTGCTTCAAGCCGGTCCCTGGTGCAAAAAAGGTTGGGGACCACTGATATAGGGGATGTACTCACTTATGCTGAGTGCTGTATACATAATGTATTGATAATATGGGGGTGTACTCACTTATGGTGAGCGCTGTATATATAATATACTGATAAAACGGGGGTATACTCACTTTTGCTGACCACTATATATATAATTTACTGATAATACAGGGGGTGTACTCACTTATGCTGACCACTATATATATAATGTACTGATAATACAGGGGGTGTACTCACTTATGCTGACCACTATATATATAATGTACTGATAATACAGGGGGTGTACTCACTTATGCTGACCACTATATATATAATGTACTGATAATACAGGGGTGTAGTCACTTATGCTGAGCGCTGAATGTATAATGTACTGAGAATATGGGGGTGTACTCACTTATGCTGAGCGCTGTATTTATAATGTACTGATAATACAGGGGTGTACTCACTTATGCTGACCACTATATATATAATGTACTGATAATACAGGGGGTGTACTCACTTATGCTGACCACTATATATATAATGTACTGATAATACAGGGGGATGTACTCACTTATGCTGAGCGCTGTATATATAATGTACTGATAATACAGGGGGTGTACTCACTTATGCCGAGTGCTATATATATATATAATGTACTGATAATATGGGGGTGTACTCACTTATGCTGAGTGCTGTATATATAATGTATTGATAATACGGGGGGTGTACTCACTTATGCTTAGCGCTTTATTTATATAATGTATTGATAATACGGGGGGGTGTACTCACTTATGCTTAGCGCTTTATATATATAATGTATTGATAATTCGGGGGTGTACTCACTTGTGCTGAGCACTGCATTTATATAATGTACTGATAAAACGGGGGTGTAATCACTTATACTGAGCACTGCATATATAATGTACTGATAATACAGGGGGTGTACTCACTTTTGCTGACCACTATACAGTGCTGGCCAAAAGTATTGGCACCCCTGCAATTCTGTCAGATAATACTCAGTCTCTTCCTGAAAATGATTGCAATCACAAATTCTTTGGTATTATTATCTTCATTTAATTTGCTTGCAAGGAAAAAACACAAAAGAGAATGAAGCAAAAATCAAATCATTGATCATTTCACACAAAACTCCAAAAAAGGGCCGGACAAAAGTATTGGCACACTCAGCCTAATACTTGGTTGCACAACCTGTAGCCAAAATAACTGCGAACAACCGCTTCCGGTAACCATCAATGAGTTTCTTACAATGCTCTGCTGGAATTGTAGACCATTCTTCTTTGGCAAACAGCTCCAGGTCCCTGATATTTGAAGGGTGCCTTCTCCAAACTGCCATTTTGAGATCTCTCCACAGGTGTTCTATGGGATTTAGGTCTGGACTCATTGCTGGCCACCTTAGAAGTCTCCAGTGCTTTCTCTCAAACCATTTTATAGTGCTTTTGGAAGTGTGTTTTGGGTCATTGTCCTGCTGGAAGACCCATGACCTCTGAGGGAGACCCAGCTTTCTCACACTGGGCCCTACATTATGCTGCAAAATTTGTTGCTAGTCTTCAGACTTCATAATGCCATGCACACGGTCAAGCAGTCAAGTGCCAGAGGCAGCAAAGCAACCCCAAAACATCAGGGAACCTCCGCCATGTTTGACTGTAGGGACCGTGTTCTTTTCTTTGAATGCCTCTTTTTTTTTCCTATACACTCTATGTTGATGCTTTTTCCCAAAAAGCTCTACTTTTGTCTCATCTGACCAGAGAACATTCTTCCAAAACGTTTTAGGCTTTCTCAGGTAAGTTTTGGCAAACTCCAGCCTGGCTTTTTTATGTCTCGGGGTAAGAAGTGGGGTCTTCCTGGGTATCCTACCATCCAGTCTCTTTTCATTCAGACGCCGACGGATAGTACGGGTTGACACTGTTGTACCCTCGGACTGCAGGGCAGCTTGAACTTGTTTGGATGTTAGTCGAGGTTCTTTATCCACCATCCGCACAATCTTGCGTTGAAATCTCTTGTCAATTTTTCATTTCCGTCCACATCTAGGGAGGTTAGCCACAGTGCCATGGGCTTTAAACTTCTTGATGACACTGTGCACGGAAGACACAGGAACATTCAGGTCTTTGGAGATGGACTTGTAGCCTTGAGATTGCTCATGCTTCCTTACAATTTGGTTTCTCAAGTCCTCAGACAGTTCTTTGGTCTTCTTTCTTTTCTCCATGCTCAATGTGGTACACACAAGGACACAGGACAGAGGTTGAGTCAACTTTAATCCATGTTAACTGGCTGCAAGTGTGATTTAGTTATTGCCAACACCTGTTAGGTGCCACAGGTAAGTTACAGGTGCTGTTAATTACACAAATTAGAGAAGCATCACATGATTTTTCAAAGGGTGCCAATACTTTTGTCCACCCCCTTTTTTAGGTTTGGTGTGGAATTATATCCAATTTGGCTTTAGAACAATTCTTTTTGTATTTTTTTCATTGAAGACAAATTAAATGAAGGGAATAATACCAAAGAATTTGTGATTGCAATCATTTTCAGGAAGAAACTGAGTATTATCTGACAGAATTGCAGGGGTGCCAATACTTTTGGCCAGCACTGTATATATAATGTACTGATAATACAGGGGGTGTACTCACTTATGCCGAGCGCTGTATGTATTATATGCTGACCACTATATATAAAATGTACTGATAATACAGGGGGTGTACTACGGGGTGTACTCACGCTGTGCACTGTATATATAATGTACTGATAATATGGGGGTGTACTCACGAATTTGTCTCTTTCTTTCTCTCTCTCTCTCCCCCTGGACATAATGTCATTATTGCTCCACACCGAGCATGCTCAGTCTATAGAGGCTTCGGACAGACGGACACATCCCCGGTTATATTATAGATGTTCTGCGGCACCATTGTTGTGGCTGCCCCAGATTGTGTGTATTGTTTAATAAAAGGCTGCTGTGGCTGTTTAACCCATGTCGCATGCAGTCGTGTGTTTCTTTAAAGGGATGTTAAGATAAAGGGTGGGTAAGATCTGGACGACCAGAAATCCCTTCTTGAATTGTCATGTACAAGATGCAAATTAATTTTATCTGTTCTATTTATCTGTTCTAAATAAAACAAATAGAAAAAAATAAACGAACATGTGAACAGAGCCTAAAGAATGTTCTAATTTAAAACAAGCACTAAAGAAGCATTTGACAAGGTGTTATCATTGTCATTATCCTTTTTGAACTAAGTTGAGCATAAATTATAAGGGTAAAACTTTAACCCCTTGCCATAATAGGGCAAACAGTTACATGCTATTGCTACTCTCTGACTTTGATGCGGGCTCACAAGCAGATGACAGCTGTGATATTCAGCTATCATCTACCTGTAACAGTTGCGGGTGAAGCACCATTCATGACTATTAACCTGTTAAATGCCACTGTCAATCTCAGACAGTGGGATTTAAAGCGCACTTGCAGGGGGAGCATCATTCTATGCACCCATCGGCACCCCTGTGATGCAATTGTGGGGTGCTGATGGGTTACTATGATGCGATATGATGAGAAATAAGGGCTTCTGCAATTGGCTGCAGAATTCACATGTCCTCTCCATATGAAAAGCGGGCATGTTCCCTCAGCGCCATTATATCCGTGTCAGTGCTGGAGACAGACGCAGCTCAGTGTTCTCCTGTGTAATGAGACATATTAGCTAGATAGATGGGCGCTTGTGTGGTAGTCAGATAGTGTAGATAATTCCTGGCCTGTGTACCTCTGCAACCGCTGGTGCAGCACATTTTTGGTGTTCTTGTGCAAGTACTGAGATTCTGACAGAAACAGAGGGCCCATGCCATACAATAGTGCTGTGCACCGCTGGTATAGAGCTCCATGTCTCACTATACCTTGAATCTTTTTGTTGCCCTTGCTAATGTGATCAAGCAAGCGCAGTGCACCTTTTCATTTAGTGGGGTGGAAATTGTGCTCTGCACAGTCTGCAGAGCTTCTTATTGCAGAGCACAAAATCTGTTTTTTTTTTCTGCTGCTTTTGTGATATTGAACGCTGTGTGCACTAAAGTTTTTTTAGTGTCAGATACTATTTTAGTGGAGTTGAACTTCAGATGGTTTCAGAGTAAAAAAATACATTTTTTCTCTTACTAGGCCCAGTCCAAAAAATATTTTTTCCTGTGCCAAAAGTCATACAGTGCTATAAGCCAGCTACTACGTCAGTGGCGGTCAAAGTCAGCTTGTATGCACAGTCAAATCTCTATACATTTTTGGCTGGCAGGCAGAGTCCATCAAAGGTTTCTTACTGTGGCAAAGTTGATACAGTCTACTAAAAGGCAGATCCTATTTTTAGTGGCATTGAACTTGTCCTGGTTTCACAGTAAAAAAAAAAACTTCTCTTACTAGGCCCAGTCCAAAAAATATTTTTTTCCTGTGCCAAAAGTCATACAGTGCTATAAGCCATCTACTACGTCATTGGGGGTCAAAGTCAGCTGGACGCAGAGCTTATGCAGAGTAGCCCAAAAATATTTTTTTCTCTGAGTAAAGTGATGCAACTGGCTAGATCTGAGTTTGAAATATTTTGGAGAATATATTCTATGTCATACTGGCCTCATCCACATTCAAAAAAAAATTTCTTCTGTTCATAAAGTAATGCAGCAGGGGACAGCTCAGTTTGAAATTGTTTGGAGAATATCTCGTAGGTTTTATCGGCCTCATGCACACTAACAAATTTCTCTTGTCTGTTAGTAACGTTATACGGCAGGCCATATCTTACCTTGTCATTTAGTGTGGCTGAAATTCAGGTGTTTGCCGAGCTATTGCACAGGAAAAAAACATATTTTTCTTTACTTAATTGCGCGCTCCTACCACTGTATGTGACCAACATGAGTGGGAAAAAGAGAGGGCGTGGTGGAAGGGGGAATAGGCTTGGTGTTCAAGGTGTACGTGGGGTACGTGGTAATATTAGTGAAAGCACTAGTGAACCAGCACAAAGAGGTCCTATCCAAAGACAACTGACAACTTATGTTAGTGGACGGCCTACTGCACTCACTTCCTTTGGCAGCCGCACAGCGATACGCCTTGTTGATAAGGCCCAGAAAGAGCAGGTGCTCCAATGGATGGCAAGCTTTGCTTCACACGCAGTACAGTCCACAGAGGTGGCACCCCAATTACCCATGCTTCCCCCCGCATCACAACTGGCCAACTGCCCAACTGACTGTAGCGAACCACATATGGGCGAGTCTGTAGAACTCTTCACCCATTCTACACCATAGGCATCAGAAGTGTACTCCAAACAGTCACAGAGCCAAGGGGAGGAAAGAATCTGCACCGATGCCCAAAATTTTTTAAGCTTGGATTCGGGGGAGTGGGGGGGGGGGCAGCAAGGGTTGCCTAGCATGGGTCTTTTTTGTCACTGTAAAGGATGAGCCAACTCACGTTATCTGCAAACTTTGCGATAAAAAACTCAGTAGAGGGAAAAACTGCAATAATTTGTCTACTACATGCATGAACGTTCACATGCTCAAGCAACATTCTTTATGCTGGGAATCTTACCGCGCTGAAATGCGGACCAGCGGACCTCAACAACCATCAGCTGCCCCATCAAACGCATCCGCTGCTTCTTTCTCCTCCTCTGTTACCATGCCAAGTATTGTAACGCAGGTCTCCCATCGCAGAAAATCTGGTTCTTTACCCACTCCAGTCAGGCTGAGTGACAGCCCGTCAGCTGTAATGGAAGTGGACATGCCTGCTGTGTTTGTTTCACCGAGCACACCGCATGTTTCTCAATCCACTGTAACATCTGCACCTCACTCACGCGCCAACATTTTTTCCGGGTTCACCATACTCCGCCCTCTCTCAGCATCTTAGCCAGCCCTCGGTCCTGCAGTTGTGGTCACGTAAAAGATTGTTTCATGCTACGCATGACAAAGCTAAGAGGTTGAACTCCACCATCTCCAATCTGTTGGCCACGGAAATGCTGCCTTTCCGCCTGGTAGATACAGACGGTTTCCAAAAACTGATGGCCGTCGCAGTCCCCCAGTACCAGTTGCCCAGTCGCCATTACTTCTCTAAGAAAGCTGTGCCTGCGCTACACCAGTATGTCGCAGACAACATCACGCATTCCTTGTCTAAATCCATGTGTGCTAGGGTGCATTTCACCACAGACACCTGGACAAGTAAGCATGGCCAAGGGCCATGGTTACATCTCGCTGACTGGGCACTGGGTGACTCTGGTGGCTGTGGAGGCAGGCGGTTAAGTGGCTGCTCCACAAATCTTGGAATCCCCAAGGCTTGCAGAAGAAACCTCTGTATTTCCCACTTCCTCCGCTGCTTATGCATCCTCCACCTCCTCTGGGGCCTCCACCTGCGCAGTCAACCTCTGCCTTAACGAGACACGAGTTCTAAGGGTGTGGAGTGAATACACACCAACTCCGTACTGCGCAGTCAGGGCTCACTGTAATCAGGCAGTCTTCAAATTAATATGCCTTGGAGATCGCAGTCATACAGGTGATGAGTTGTAGGCAGCTCTCCAGGCTCAGTTTGAGCAATGGCTGTCTCCGTTGAACCTTACGCCAGGGAAGGCCATGTGCGATAACGGTGCGAACCTGTTAGTGGCCCTAGGCCAAGGAAAGCGTGTCTTGCATGGCTCACATCCTCAACCTGGTGGTACAGCAATTTCTCCACCACTATCCTGGCCTGGATGAGCTGCTTCACAATATATGGAAGCTGTGTGCTCACTTCCGCCGTTTGCACCCCTCAAGTCATCGACTTGCATTGATACAGAGGTCTTTGTCCGTGTCAGTTAACAGGTTGATCTGCGATGTGCCGACACGGTGGAATTCCACTCTGCACATGTTGCAGCGACTGTGCCAGCAGCAATGAGCTCTGACGCAGTATGACATGACGTATAGCTTGGGGCAACGCAGTACGGACTTGGGGCATATCACGTTTGCGGAGTGGGAACAGATTAAGGACCTCTGCACCCTTCTGCATGGTTTTGAAATGGATACTAAACTGATTAGCGCTGACGATGCCATCATCAGCATCACTATTCCGGTCATGTACATGCTGGAGCAAACTTTGAATAACCTGTGGCAGGAAGTGGTGGCCCCAGAAGAAGAGGAGGATGCTGAAGGGATACCAATGTCTCAAATTTCCAGACTGTCGTCACACAGGCGGATGTCAAGTGACGGTGGATTACAGCGATCAAGGGGGTTTGGTGATACCAGGCAAACTGTTAGTGAAGGTGCAAGAGCCGAGGAACTAATGGAGGAGGAATCGGTGATGGGCGAGCAGCAGTCAGAGGATGAAGAGGATAATCATCCCCTCTCTTTTTGAACGTGGTTGGCAGCAGGGGATGGAGGAAACAAGCATCAGTGTTATGCAGCCCACAATACAGCCTGGCTTTGGACCTCCTGGAAAAGCCCGACATATGAGTGCCTTCTTGATGCACTTTCTGCAACATGATCCCCGTATAGCTAGGATTCAAAATAATGCTGACTACTGGGTTGCCACTCTGTTAGATCCACATTATAAGAGTCAATTTTGCCAGATGCTTCCCGCCCTGGAAAGGGACCCGCTCATGTTGGAGTATCGAAACAAGCTTTTAAGAAACATTAATAGATGTTTTCCCCAAGATAACAGTGAGGCACACAATGTGCATCGCAGCTGTAGTCTCTCAACCTCCGGCACGTCAGTTCGTCAACGCCAGAACATTAGCAGCAGCAGCAGAGTAAGTGGCAGAAGCAATTTCTGGGAAACCTTTCACACAGAGTACAAGTCTGACACTTGGTGAACGACTGGAGAGGATGGTGGAGGAGTATCTAGATCTTAATATGAATACCATCAAGGAGGATTTTGACATTTTTGTTTTCAAAAATGGATGAATGGCCTGAGCTCGCCTCTCACGCCTTGGTGGTTTTATCATGCCCGGCAGCCAGCGTTCTCTCTAAACGTGTCTTCAGCGCTGCTGGTAGTGTCTTGATGGATAAGTGCACCCGGCTGTCCCCTGAAAGTGTAGACTCCCTAACTTTCATCAAGATGAACAAGTCATGGATCTCCAAGGACTTTTGCACCCCAATTGCAGACTGTACAGAGTAGGCGATGTTGTCGTTTTGAGTGTGCTGCATTGATCTTTTGAAATTGCAGTCTGTGATATGGCTTCAGTGCCTGCTCTTGCTGCTGCTGCTACAGGTTTTAGGCCCTAATTTTGGGTAATGTGGAGAATTCTGACTGTGTCTCTATGTAACATACCTGGCGGCGTCCTTGCATGGTGGTCCATCTCCCACTGTGCAAGAGGGCGCACTTGATCTCCTGTCCAGAATGTCTCTCTGGCTTCCCTCCATGCTGTCTGTTTGTGTCTGTTTCTGCTGCTTAAGGGCGGCGCCCGATCACTTCCTGCCTTTTGTACCTGCTGTGGGTCACACCCCTTGTGCGTCCTCAGCCTATTGCTGTCTGTCACTTGGTATATAGCTCAGCAGCTCCCTTCTATCCCTGCCTGAGCATAGTGTTTCCTTCAGTGTGTGCTTGCACTCTGAAGGTGCCAGGTCCCGTTCTTTGTTTCCTTGTCTGCCTTTCCTGGAGGCTGTATTTCCAGGCCTGTCTGAACTTAGTCCTGTATGTCTCCTGCTTTACGGTATCAGCTCCCGTGTCTGAACTGTGTCCTGTATGTCTCCTGCTTTGCGGTATCAGCTCCCGTGTCTGAACTGAGTCCTGTATGTCTCCTGCCTTGCGGTATCAGCTCCCGTGTCTGAACTGAGTCCTTTCTGTGTTCTCTTGTCTGTCCTGTCTGAACACGCTCCTAGCCTGTTCCTCCTGCCTTCTAGGGGCCGATTACCTAGACCCGTTCCTGTATCTTGTCTGACCTGTCTGAACACGCTCCTAGCCTGTTCCTCCTGCCTTCTAGGGGCCGTTTACCTAGACCCGTTCCTGTATCTTGTCTGACCTGTCTGAACTCGCTCCTAGCCTGTTCCTCTCGCCTTCTAGTGGCCGATTTCCTAGACCCGCTCCTGTGTCTGGTCTGTCCTGTCTGAACACGCTCCTTGCCTGTTCGTTCCGCCTCTCTGGGGGCCGTATTCCCAGACCCGCTCCTGTATCCCTCTGCAGTGTCGGTCTCCTCCGTACACTCAGTTCCAGTCTGAACTCTCTCCTGTCCTTTACCTGTTTTGCCTCTATGTCCGTTCCCTTCCTTTTTCTGCAGAGTCTGAACTCGTACCTAACTCCTGCTTGTTGTCTCTGCAAGTACTGTGTGAGTATCTGGCTCTGTCTTTCCCTTCCTGTCTGTTCCGTGTGAACAGAGCCCTGTCCTCCCTGCTCTGCCTTGTCTGCACTCTAGCTGTGCTTGCCTGTAACCCTCTGCCTGTATTGTTCCTGAGTCCCGGTGTGTACTGGGTCCTATCCCGCCTGTGTTCCTACCTGCTAGTGCCTCCCTGTCTGCACTCTAGCTGTGCTTGCCTTTACCCCCCTGCCTGCATACCCGCCTGCCTGCATACCAGTCGTGCCTGCCTATACCCTCCAGTCTGTGTGCCAGCCTACCAGCCTGTTCCTGTATTCCCCTGTGTGGGTCAACAGCCGTGTCCGGGGTCTGTCCTGGAGTAGCACCTGGTCCCTCTGCTCGGTTCCTCCTTGGTGCACTGGCGTCGTATGCCGTCGTGCGACCCTGGTCGGATCGGGTGAATACTTAGTCACGCCCCTCCAGGCATTCACTCTCCGGCACGGTCCAGTGGAATCACTACCAATCACACGCACACGCCGCTTAGCCCGGGCGTGTGCATAACAGCATGCTCAGGCCATGGTTCCCGTTGAGCCCCACGGCCTTCGCTCTTTGAGAAGTTTTTCCAGCGAATACATGCATTAAAATAAAATAAATAAATTTTTTTCCCCCTTTAGCTGAGTTCCAGGCGAGTTACGCACCCGTCCAGATGGATCTATCAGCCCTCGTTCCTGCGGATCCGCCACGTTACTATGGGGATCCAAGACAGTGTCGTGCATTTGTGGAGCAATGCATGCTACACTTTAAGGCCTACCCTCTCTATTTTCCTTCCGATTGGGCTAAAGTGGCCTTTATGATTGACTACCTAGCGGGTGATGCCTTGAAATGGGTCACCCCCCTATGGGAAGCATGGGATCCTGTCATCCTTGACCTGCAGGCCTTCCTGGTGGCCTTTCGTATGGTCTTCGAGGACCCTAACTCTGAAGCCCCTGCTGAAGCTTCACTTCCCAATATCCCGGAGCAGCCCCGACGGGTAATGTGTGTGGGTAGCGCAATAGTCCTCCAGCCCAATGAGACTACTGCCCACCCAGAATCCTCACAGGGTGACTACGCTTTCCGGAATACTTCTCTCAACCTCAAGAGGCAGCCCAGACGTGCTAGACTTAGAGGCAAGCCGTCACGCCAGGGTCTGTCCTCCCTGAGACCTCCTGACCCCAACCTTGAAGTCCCTACTGAAGCTTCATCTCCCTGTATCCCGGAGAAACCCCAATGGGTAATGTGCGTGGGTAGTGCACCAGTTCTCCTGGCCGAAGAGACTTCTGCCCATCCAGACTCCACACAGGAGAACTTCCTGCACCCGGCATCAGATGCTTCTTTCTCTTTAACCGGTGTGCATGTCCAAGGATGCTCCAAAGCTGTGGTTACCTCAGAGTCTGTGCACCTCTACTACCTGGCGGAGGATCTCCTGTTGCCTCCTGAACCCTCCGGGATACCACTCGATGACAAATGGAGAGAGACTTCTCTACACCCGGTACTCAATACTTTGTCCGCTTCGTCCTGTGAGCCTGACAATGGGTACCCCAAAGTGGTAGTTACCTCCGAGTCTCTACACCCCTCCGACCAGGCGGAGGATCTCCAGTTGTCTCCTGAACCCTTCGGGGTGCTACCTGGTAGCGAAAGGACAGAGACTTTCCTATACTCTGTACCTGATACCTCGCTCGCTTCGTCCAGTGAGTCCAACTTAGTGTACTCCGAAGCAGAGGTTACTCCTGAGTCTCTACACCCCTCCGACCAGGCGGAGGACCTCCAGTTGTGTTCAGAATCCTTCGGGGTGCCACCTGGTGGTGAATGGACAGAGACTTTCCTATATCCTGGATCTGATACCTCGCTTGCTTCGTCCAGTGAGTCCGACCTAGTGTACTCTGAAGCAGAGGTTACCCGTGAGTCTCTACACCCCTCTGACCAGGCGGAGGACCGCCAGCTGTCTCCAGAACCCTTCGGGGTGCCACCTGGTGGTGAATGGACAGAGACTTTCCTATACTCGGTACCCGATACCTCGCCTGCTTCCTCCAGTGAGTCCGACCTAGTGTACTCTGAAGCAGAGGTTACCCGTGAGTCTCTACACCCCTCTGACCAGGCGGAGGACCGCCAGCTGTCTCCAGAACCCTTCGGGGTGCCACCTGGTGGTGAATGGACAGAGACTTTCCTATACTCGGTACCCGATACCTCGCCTGCTTCCTCCAGTGAGTCCGACCTAGTGTACTCTGAAGCAGTTGTTTTCTCTGAGCCTCTGCACTCTTCTGACCCGGCGGAGGACCTCCAGTTGTTTCCTGAATCCTCCGGGATACCACCAGATAACAAAGAGACAGTGACTTTTCCTCATTATGTACGTGATAACCCGTCTATTTCTTCCTGTGAGCTTGACAAGATGTACCTCGAAGCAGAGATTACCCTTAAGTCTCTGTCCCCCTCCAACCCAGTGAACGACTGGCCCTCGAATTCCCTGCGGAAGATTCTGGCAGGCCTGAAGAAGAGGGGGCGTAAGGGGGGAGGTACTGTAACATACCTGGCGGCGTCCTTGCATGGTGGTCCATCTCCCACTGTGCAAGAGGGCGCACTTGATCTCCTGTCCAGAATGTCTCTCTGGCTTCCCTCCATGCTGTCTGTTTGTGTCTGTTTCTGCTGCTTAAGGGCGGCGCCCGATCACTTCCTGCCTTTTGTACCTGCTGTGGGTCACACCCCTTGTGCGTCCTCAGCCTATTGCTGTCTGTCACTTGGTATATAGCTCAGCAGCTCCCTTCTATCCCTGCCTGAGCATAGTGTTTCCTTCAGTGTGTGCTTGCACTCTGAAGGTGTCAGGTCCCGTTCTTTGTTTCCTTGTCTGCCTTTCCTGGAGGCTGTATTTCCAGGCCTGTCTGAACTTAGTCCTGTATGTCTCCTGCTTTACGGTATCAGCTCCCGTGTCTGAACTGTGTCCTGTATGTCTCCTGCTTTGCGGTATCAGCTCCCGTGTCTGAACTGAGTCCTGTATGTCTCCTGCCTTGCGTTATCAGCTCCCGTGTCTGAACTGAGTCCTTTCTGTGTTCTCTTGTCTGTCCTGTCTGAACACGCTCCTAGCCTGTTCCTCCTGCCTTCTAGGGGCCGATTACCTAGACCCGTTCCTGTATCTTGTCTGACCTGTCTGAACACGCTCCTAGCCTGTTCCTCCTGCCTTCTAGGGGCCGTTTACCTAGACCCGTTCCTGTATCTTGTCTGACCTGTCTGAACTCGCTCCTAGCCTGTTCCTCTCGCCTTCTAGTGGCCGATTTCCTAGACCCGCTCCTGTGTCTGGTCTGTCCTGTCTGAACACGCTCCTTGCCTGTTCGTTCCGCCTCTCTGGGGGCCGTATTCCCAGACCCGCTCCTGTATCCCTCTGCAGTGTCGGTCTCCTCCGTACACTCAGTTCCAGTCTGAACTCTCTCCTGTCCTTTACCTGTTTTGCCTCTATGTCCGTTCCCTTCCTTTTTCTGCAGAGTCTGAACTCGTACCTAACTCCTGCTTGTTGTCTCTGCAAGTACTGTGTGAGTATCTGGCTCTGTCTTTCCCTTCCTGTCTGTTCCGTGTGAACAGAGCCCTGTCCTCCCTGCTCTGCCTTGTCTGCACTCTAGCTGTGCTTGCCTGTAACCCTCTGCCTGTATTGTTCCTGAGTCCCGGTGTGTACTGGGTCCTATCCCGCCTGTGTTCCTACCTGCTAGTGCCTCCCTGTCTGCACTCTAGCTGTGCTTGCCTTTACCCCCCTGCCTGCATACCCGCCTGCCTGCATACCAGTCGTGCCTGCCTATACCCTCCAGTCTGTGTGCCAGCCTACCAGCCTGTTCCTGTATTCCCCTGTGTGGGTCAACAGCCGTGTCCGGGGTCTGTCCTGGAGTAGCACCTGGTCCCTCTGCTCGGTTCCTCCTTGGTGCACTGGCGTCGTATGCCGTCGTGCGACCCTGGTCGGATCGGGTGAATACTTAGTCACGCCCCTCCAGGCATTCACTCTCCGGCACGGTCCAGTGGAATCACTACCAATCACACGCACACGCCGCTTAGCCCGGGCGTGTGCATAACACTCTATCCTTTGGTTTGGCTGTAGTGGGACAGGATTGGGTCTGTTTGTAGTCTGATGACATTGATGCCACTTTGGTGGTGTTAGGCCAATATTTAGGGCAATGTGAACACTCCTGGTTAGTTCTTCATCTCCTGGGTTGGCTGTACTGAAAGAGGTGTAGGTCTTATTTACACTGTTTCTACTGAAGTGAAATTGATTAGACATTGCTAGTGTCTAATTTTTTGAAATGTGGAGAATCATGATTGGGTCTCCATCTATTGGACTGGCTGTAGAGGAACTGGTTTTGGCCTCCTTTGCAATACTTATACTCTTGAGAAAAAGATGCCACTTCGGTGGTGATAGGCCCTCATTTAGGGCAATGTGAACACTCCTGGTTAGGCACCCATCTCCTGGGTTGGCTGTACTGGAAGAGTTGTGAGTCTTATTTACACTATTTTGACTGTAGTGAAATTGATTAGACCTTAATAGTGTCTGCCACTAATTTTTTGAAATGTGGAGAATCATGATTGGGTCTCCATCTATTCGGCTGGCTGTAGAGGAACTGGTTTTGGCCTCCTTTGCAATACTTATACTCTAGTGAAATTGATGCCACTTCAGTGGTGTTAGGCCCTCATTTAGGGCAATGTGAACACTCCTGGTTAGGTCTCCATCTCCTGCGTTGGCTGTACTGGAGGAGGTGTAGGTCTTATTTACACTATTTCTACAGCAGTAAAATTGATGGCACTTTGTTGATGTCTTCCACTAATTTTTTTTAAATGTGGGGAATCCTGATTGGATCTCCATCTATTGAATTGGCAGTAGTGGAACCTTCCTGTTCTGCAGTCTAACTTGTGTAAGGTTGCGTACCAGTCCCTGCTGCACTCTGATACAGACTCTACCTGCTGCACTCCTCATACAGACTCTGCCTGCTGCACTCCTGATACAGACTCTGCCTACTTCACTCTTGATACAGACTCTGCCTGCTTCACTCCTGATACAGATGTGGCGCCCTTGAGGGTTCAGTCGCCACAGAGGTACTGCACCTCACCCAGAGGTGTGGTGTCTCTCTTCTCTCAGGTAAGGAGGGAGTGCTGCACGGAACCCCAAACACCTGCATCCAAGGAAGCAAAAGTCCAGCCTCCGCCTCTGGCCTGCCGCAGCATCAAGTGACCCCTCTCACCATAGAGGGAGAAGTGAGAAATTGTCCCCGGAGGACGTGGAGTTCCTCCAGAGCGAGGTCCTCGAGAGGGCCAACAGGTGGAGCAAGCCCAGCAAGCAGCGGTCACAAAGTGGAGAAGCGAGCTGCTGGAAAAGTTGGCAGCACGGCAGAAAGCAGCACCGGAAGCCAGCAGCAGCGCCCCAGCCCCGGCGGAGCCCGCGGAGAACCAGGAGGCCGTATGGAGTACAGGAGCAGGTAGGAGAGAATACCCAATCATGGGCACCTGCTCCTGCGCCTCTTCCCCCAGCCCTTGCCTTATGCTGCCGTACCCTGGCTGGAACAGCTGTGCAGCCCGGAACCCCCACCCCCGGGTGCTGAACCAGAGGATCCCCCATCTAGTGCCCTCCCGGAGCCTCCATTCCCGGGCGCCTCCACCTCCGGCACCCGAGTGGGTGTGCTGCGCGCCGGCCTTCGACTGGTCCACCCGGATGGAGGACCAGCAGCCGTACCTGCTACTCCCGACACCAGCGCCCCCGGTTGCCTATACCAGCGGAGTGGAGTTACGCTGGGACTACCGGGGGGGGGGACCTGATGGGGTTCCCGTGGGAGACCCAGGCCGAAGCACTGCAAAGGCAGGAGTTCTGCAGGCTGGAGCTCTGGCAACTAGAGAGGGAGCGACGCGCGCGGGAGGTGTGCAGTGAGCGCCTGGAGGCCCGAGACAAGGCCGCCAAGGCGCAAGTCCGTCAGGCGGAGTCAGCCCACCCCAGCCCCCTCGAGGAAGGCCATCCCGACCGGAACTTGTATCCGAGAGACCGCGTCACATTCACCCGGCACCATGGTGAACGTGGCTGGTACGCCCTGCACGTGTATCGTGTCAGCGAGGACACATCCCTGCAGGAAGTCCCTCGTGACCCGGCTGGGTCAGGGAAGAGTGAAAAGTACCCCAGGCAGGGTCCCCACTATTGATCCAGCAAGTAGGACTGAGCATTGTTTAAATAGTCACCTGGAAGGGTGTAGTAGCTAAAGTTTGAAGCAATGGTTTTCTTAGAGTATAAAAGTTGAAAATAATGTTTTCCTAAAATAGTGTGAGTTTCTATCATTACCCGTCAGGGTATACAGGCTGGGGACTGTGAACAGCCGGACATTGACTTTGTAAATAGTTCTGCACTTCTTAAAGTGCACCCTATTGGTTTTATATTAACGACCATGATCACAGAACAAAAAGCAGTTTGGCGTGGCGGAAGCCGTGGTCCAACTCCAGGATCGCCTATTCCCTGCAGCCACGCCCAGGGCCTACGTTGAGGGTTTGCGGACGGGTCCCTCATGCTGCTACCAGTTGCACTTATTGAAAAGAAAAATGTTATTTAAGAAAGTTTTATGATGTCTTTGAAAAATGTAACCTGTAAGGTTTAAGTAAGATGTGCCTCCCATAAAGGGAAGAAATGTTTTTATAATCTTATATGCGGATGCATCTTAAAATTTTGCATGTCAAATATCCCTGTTTTGCTTTGTTCCAGCCCACGGACGTGCTGTGTTTTACCGGGGGGGGAATGTGGCGCCCCTGAGGGTTCAGTCACCACAGAGGTACTGCACCTCACCCAGAGGTGTGGTGTCTCTCTTCTCTCAGGTAAGGAGGGAGTGCTGCAAGGAACCCCAAACACCTGCATCCAACACTACACTGCTCCAGGCCGGCTGGAGAGGCAACATGCAGAGCGCAGCTGCTGAGCCCTGACCCTGGCTGGAGTGGGGGGAACCCAAAGGTAGGGGGAACCAGTAGTGGGTGTGGGTGGAGGAAGTAGTTAGAGGGAGCACTTTGGTAGGAGTATAAGATAGGGAAGCCATCTTAGGGTGGCAGTTGAGTTAGGGAGCAGTTCAGAAGAACAGCTCGGGACAGTTCAGAAGAACAGTCCGGGAGCAGAGTCTCATTAGGAGATCTGCTCCACAAGTAGGGCCAAGTCAGGAGGCCCAGGAGGGGAGCAGGGAGTAGGCTCCATTCTAAGAGAGGATCCCAGGGGGTACGGCGCGTGCAGGACGGCACCCGTACGCCCCGCATCTGTCAAAAGACAGAGGGATCGCAGCCGCATTTTAGTCCCCTGAGGGTCAAGCAAGTCTGTGTAACTCCGACGGACAGGAGGGACTTCAGAGTACCAGAACAGGACTGAGAGTGGGCAGCGAAGAGCAGGAGGGAGAAAGACCAGTGTGAAGACGGTCAAAATAGGAACAGGAGAAAGCGGGGTTCTGCCTGGTATTCCCAAGTTGCTTGAGGAAGGATTGAACCCCTGCCCAGTGAACGCAGCGTGACGCGGGAGTCCTGCACCTGTACAGTGCTCCTGTGGACTGTATGAAGAATTGTGAGTAAAATCTCAGGTGACTGCACCGTACTGCCTCTGTCCATTCTTTCATCAGCGCCATTGTTCCCTCCCTGCACTACAACGCCCAGCGCAACCACCATTCACCTACACTGCCCTGAGGCCTGCTCCACCTGTGGGGAGCCATCCCATCATAAGCTGCCCTAACATCTGCCTCAGAGGACTGTTGCAGCGCTGGTGATCCTCACCAGACACCACAGGTGGCGTCACGAACTTTCTAAAAATAACCCCTTTTGCACTGACTGCCCTGGGTCACGGACCGGGCCAGCCACCGTGATATTCTCCGCCAACCGGCATCTAGGGGCCCGGCTGCCGAGTACCCCACAGCCCTGGGGGCGCGTCACAGACTCTGCCTGCTGCACTCCTTATACAGACTCTGTCTGCTGCACTCCTGATACAGACTCTGCCTGCTGCACTCCTGATACAGACTCTGCCTGCTGCACTCCTGATACAGACTCTGCCTGCTGCACTCCTGATACAGACTCTGCCTGCTGCACTCCTGATACAGACTCTGCCTGCTGCACTCCTGATACAAACTCTGCCTGCTGCACTCCTGATACAGACTCTGCCTGCTGCACTCCTGATACAGACTCTGCCTGCTGCACTCCTGATACAGACTCTGCCTGCTGCACTCCTGATACAAACTCTGCCTGCTGCACTCCTGATACAGACTCTGCCTGCTGCACTCCTGATACAGACTCTGCCTGCTGTGCCATCTAGTCTGTCCTACTGGGTCCAGCTGCTGTGCGTCCATTGGTCTGTCCTGGAGTGGCACCTGGCGTTCATCGGGAGCCAAGTCTAACCTCACCATCAGAGGCTCTAGTGAACAGTCCGGTGCTCGCTTAGTCACGCCCCTCCAGGCTCTCCGGGGTCCGTGGAACAGTGGTTCCACAAACCACGTCCGTGACAGTGCTCCCCTGCAGGCAGGGTCCTCTCTCCTGTTGTACCAGTCGGTGACCCCTTTTGACATGTAAAGCGCAACTGAATAAATGTCGCTGTCATAGTAATAATAATTATAGTACTTGTACTCTGGGTCAATTGATGGCACTTCCCTGGTGTCTACACCTAATTTGATGTGTTTTGGCAGCTTTTTGTCCCATTTCTAGGTGTTCTCTATGCATTTTTTTGGTCCGCCTATTGACTCCTATGGGATTCGGAAATGATCGACGAATAAATTCAGCGAATATCAATTTGTTCGGCAAACTTTTCATAACCAAACATTGAAATGTTCGCTCATGCCTAGTAATAACAGACAGTAATTTTTGCTGTATACAGCAATATTGTGATATTGGTATATATAGTACACGTGATCAGACAATGAGAGAAAAGTCCGGAGATGCTGCCAGACATGATAGCCCGTTTAGGACATGTAGGCTGCTTACAATAGCATGAGCAACATGCAGCCTTGCATTGTCATGTTGAAAAACAGCTCTTGAGATACTTTGGATAAAGGGCCTCACCACTGTTTCCAC
Source organism: Phyllobates terribilis (assembly GCF_046119375.1). Taxonomy (NCBI): domain Eukaryota; kingdom Metazoa; phylum Chordata; class Amphibia; order Anura; family Dendrobatidae; genus Phyllobates; species Phyllobates terribilis. Next base: position 592,812,561 of record NW_027362765.1, on the reverse strand, counting down.
CAACAACCATTTTAAGGCTGAGCTATCAGTGTACATAGAATGAAGATTAGTGGAGGTCGGCTTAAGTACATTATGCCACTCCCACATCATAATCTCAGGAGGAAGACCAGTGTGACATTCCCTTGTGAAGGCCTCTTCATGGCATTGCCCACGTGATCTACAGACCAATCTATAGCTAATATTGCATTCAAGACGAAAGCGGGACTTCCATTTCAGCCTCCATTGCCGTCTTGCTATACCACTTGATAGCCTTTGAGAGAGGTGGCGAGAGGTCAATAGAGCAACAGTAGTGCAAACACCTTCTGATGGTTTATGTAGACTCTATTTGACATATTAAGCTTAAGATGTGATTTCAAATTCCACAGAATGGATTACTAAGCGTCATTTTCATATGACTAAACCATGTGGGCAACACTCTGAAGCAGCCGTCACAAGGGAACATCACACCCATCCTGCTCCTGGAATTATGGTGGAGTGGCATAATGAACTGTAGCCAGACCTTTCTAGTCTTCATTCCAGTTACACTAACAGTTTGGCATCAAATTGATTTGGTGGTGGAACCAGTAGTATGACCATTTCTCCAATGTGTCTCATGAGCCATTTTTCGACACAACACCATCAGGCCACATACTTTTTGGGCTACTGTGAGCATCCTGCAAGATGTTAATGTGCTACTACCGCCTGCAACATCTCCTGACATCTCTTCCATCAACCATAACTGGGATGTCATTTTTTGGCAATTGCAAAGGCAGCTGCCAGCAGTGGATCTTGATGATTTGTTTGCCCAAATGCATTAAGTATGGCAGAACATTCCTCAGACAACCAATAATAACCTCATTGATACAGCCAACATGTGTTAGTGCGAAGATTTCTTTACGTTGTGCTCATACTGGATACTGAATAAATCGAGAAGTTTTGAAAATGTTGTTTCTATTTTTTTCATTATTTGCAGATCATTAACATATATATCCTTCTTGTGATTCCCATAATTTCACGAACTTTTCTTCTTGGTGTTTCAATTTGAGTGATGACGAGCAAGAAAAGCTAGATAAAAGTAGTCAAGGTTTCCCTCAACGCTGCTTACTACCTGACCTAATAGACTTATCCTAGAGACTGGGGATAAACTATTTTTTTGCTTTCACCGCCTATATGATTAAGTCATATGGTATATCTTGAAGTAGTACTTGTTAAAGTACTGTATATCATCCATTATATATTATAGTGATAATTCTATTCTGCACACCAAATACTGTACTTTTCATTTCCAGATGACTGTGTGATCAAGCACATGAATAGTCCCCGGCTCTGCTCTCTTTGAATGTATCAGTGTCATGAGTGAATGGCTCCTAGGAATTCAGCATGCCGTTCATGGCAGTTTAAAGAAGACATAATTGGGCATTGAGCCAATGCCTGAAGTGTCATAGTTAATTACGGCTTTGAAAATGCATATGTTGTAAATATGAGTATTTCTGTACACATGAAGTCTTCAATGCACGTTCAGTAATTCACTTGTGTAAATGCATGTATACAGTGGTTAGAAGAGTTGACAGTCAATCAGATTCGGCATCCTCAAATTGCAACCAACCATAATTCATTATTTCAGAGTAACACATTATTATCTTACAGCAGCTAGCACAGATAATATGTTTACCTAAGTCTTCTTTACCCAGTCTAATTGTTATGATAACCATTGTGACAAATTGTTGTATTTTCAAGCTCTAGGTGTTTTTCTCTCAATGATTTTTTTTCTATTATTACATTTTTTTTCGGCATAATTTATTTATTTAGCTGACCTATTTTCCCTTTTACCCCTAAACATAACCTTTTGTACTTACCGGGATGTCCTTCTCCCACAGACTCTGACGTAAACATAAAAGCTCCAATATCTTCCACAAGTTGGTCACCTAAACCATCTACTGGTCCATTCATGGTCAGACTTTAATTTAAGACGTCTGAGGATGATTAAAAAAAAAAATCTGTATACGGAGTACTTGTGTAGACCTGACAGCTGATGGGCTTTTTTTAAACTCAGCAAGGCTGCAAGCTCTTGTTACTGCTAGTAGCTCAGTAACTTGACTGTGTGTATTTAAGACTGAGCCCGCCTATCACGTATCACTGTTCAGCTTAGCTGTCAGTCAGGCAAGGTCTCCTATATGTGGGAAGTAACATTTTTTCAATGAACATATTAAAATAAAAAAAAGAACAAACATTTGCCTGGCAAGAAGTCACAAGGCGTACCTGCTTATTTATATAGAAACTCAATATCAGACATAAATGAGATCACGGAAAGGTTTAATCAAATGAGCTTCATTGATGTTATATATTATATATTTCCACCTACATTACATCTTACGGAATTCCTTCATGATGGTGGGAACATAATTTGTCCTAGAATAATGATTACGAGGTGTACAGGAAGGATATGCAGGTAATATTTTGGAAAATGTGTTCTTATCAAGGCTTAAAGGGAATCTTTTACTTATCATATTTACAACATGCACTATATTTCAATTCTGTTCAAGCTGTTCTTAAAGGGGTATTATCATTTTATTAAATTGTTTTAGTTAGATAGCATAAAAATAATCAAGTTTGCAATCTGCTTTCCTTCGTATATGAGACCTTTTACCTTTTCATAGTGTACAGCTTGCTGCCCAGAAGAATGATCACTAGAGCCTGGCTGAGTATGAGCAGTAGTTACATTCTAGGCTGAGGAGTCAACTCCTAACCTACCAGCTACCTCTCTAGCTGTTCCATTCCCTCCCCCTCCTTTTCAGTTCCTGATCAGTCCTACAATATCACCCGCACCCCTATCCTAGCCCCCACCATCACCAGTTTCCAGATCAGTTCTAATCATAGCTCTCATTTTCGTGTGCTTGTTCAAAGGCTCTGTTACATCTCTATATGAAAATAAAGTTGTTATGGTGAAGTTATGGTTTAGAGCAATCAAAATCTAATATCCATGTACACCTGGCAGCTTGTTATGTAAGTAGATAAAATAAATGAGTGATTAGCTAACAGTTGTTGGAAATGCAAACTGTGACTGTTTCATCCTCAACACCAAAGAGGATGCCACTTCACTCTCACTTCCTTTGGACAAAACTGACATCCGGAAGAATAGCTGCTGCTCTCTCACTTTCTCTTGGTGTCAGTTATCTTCTAAGGAAGTGAGAGTGAAGCAGCCCATTAGCGGCCACTGATTGGCTGCAAAGCTCATGTGACATAACAACGTCATGTAAGACCCTTCACCGACACAGCTTGAACGGCTCCAGAGGTGAATATAGACTGTTTTCACTTTACAGCAGGAAAAACAAGTTAATAAGGGGTTTTCCGAGTAGTGGACAACCCCTTTAAGTACCAACCCGGTGAATCTGGAAATGGAATCCAGCTCTGTTGTACATACTACCAGTCCTGGGCCCGACTGTACCCCACTGGGAACCGCTGATCTCTGATGACTCTGTGGTGTACTGACTACCACTGTAAAAGGTATGATAACCAGCTTTATAAACTGAAATGTGATGTTATAGCTGCAAGGCATTATGGGTAAGCCTGTGTGGACAAGCAAAACACCATTAGCTCTCACTCTGATGCTTCATTAGTGCAGAAAAGGGGGCTTGGAAACTTTTTTTTTAAAATTGCGAATTGGATCTCAAAATGTGGGAATTCACATAGAACTGCAAATATCAGGAAATTCAAACTTAATCCTTCACGCACCGATCCATTCATCTATAATAGCTATCATCTAAAAATGTTTTGCATAATTATAAGATAAGGGTAAGTAAATAGAATGAGATAAATATATGCCACTGTAATAACAAATATGATAAATAGCGGATATCTTCTGAAAGAAAAAGCATGCAATAGCTTAAAAATGTATCAAACAATGACAAATATATTCAACTTGCCAAAACTTGGCATTGGCATGGCAGCACGGTGGCTCAGTGGTTAGCACTTCAGCCTTGCAGCACTGGGGTCCTGGGTTCAAATCCCACCAAGGACAACATCTGCAAGGAGTTTGTATGTTCTCCCTGTGTTTGCGTGGGCTTACTCCAGGTTCTTCGGTTTCATCCCACATTCCAAAGACATACTGATATCGAATGCAGATTGTGAGCCCCAATGGGGACAGTGCCCATAATGTCTGTAAAGCACTGTGGAATTAATGGTGCTTTATAAGCGAATAAAATAAATAAAAAAATGTGCATATGTATTCCCCCCTTTTTTGGTAAGAAGCCCCCAAAAATTTCTGATTTAAGCCATTACCTTTATAAGTCACATGCATAGTGAAAAGAAGTCCACCTGTTTGCAATCTAAGTGTCACATGGTCTGTTAGTATATACACACCTTTTCTGAAAGGCCACAGAAGTTGCAACATCAAGAGGCACCACTAACCAAACAACACCAAGGAGCTCTCCAAACAAGTCAGGGACAAAATTGTAGAGAAGTACAAGTCAGGGTTGGGTTATAAAAAAAAGATCCCAGTTTGTGAAGATCAGCACCATTAAATCCATTATCATCAAGTGGAAAGAACATGATTACTGATGAGTGAGCACTAAAATTCTCGGGTACTTGTTGTTCGAGTTGAGCAAATTGGAATGCTCGAGTGCTCGGTCCGAGTAATGAGCCTATTGTAAGTCTATGGGAAACTCAAGCATTTTTCCGGCGGCTCCCCCTGGCATTCTGCAGAGGGACTAAAAATTGCCCAAATCGATGAGAACAGTGCTCAAATGACATGGGAACAGCATGGGGAAGACCCCTGGAAACATTTCTGACTCCCAGGTCACTGCTGTTAACAACGTTGTCAGAGGTATTACGCCACTTTTACGGACTCACAATAAAACATACAAAAATGAAACCAAAATGGAATTTCCTGGGAAATATGTTAAGGAACATCCTTTCCAGGGTAATGACTAGAGATGAGCGATGTTCGACTCGAACTGTTAGCCAATCTCAAATTCGAGCTGTTTTGGGCGGTGTTCGAGTCGTTCGACGAACTCGAACGATTTGCAAAAAATTTTGGGCTAGTAGCAGTGTCTCGTAGTCAGCAGAGTAGCCCATCTGAAGCAAGCTACACCGCCTTTGTATCTAATAACAATTTTTAACTGCATCTAGCCCAGGCAATACTTTGGGCCTAGTAGCAGTGTCTGCTAGTCAGCGTAGTAACCCAGCTGGGAAGCAAGCTACACCACCTGTGTATCTAATAACAATTTTTTACTGTATCTAACCCAGCCAATCATTTTGGCCTAGTAGCAGTGTCTCGTAGTCAGCGGAGTAGCCCATCTGAAGCAAGCTACACCACCTGTGTATCTAATAACAATTTTTTACTGCATCTAACCCAGGAAATCCTTTTGGTCTAGTAGCAGTGTCTCGTAGTCAGCGGAGTAGCCCATCTGAAGCAAGCTACACCGCCTTTGTATCTAATAACAATTTTTAACTGCATCTATCCCAGGCAATACTTTGGGCCTAGTAGCAGTGTCTGCTAGTCAGCGGAGTAGCCCAGCTGTTAAGCAAGCTACACCGCCTGTAGATCTAATTACAAATTTTTAACTGCATCTAGCCCAGGCAATACTTTGGGCCTAGTAGCAGTGTCTGCTAGTCAGCGGAGTAGCCCAGCTGTTAAGCAAGCTGCACCACCTGTGCTTTGGACACTTAATTTTTTCAAAAGAAATGCTTCGGGCCCCCGGGACACTCAGTCAAGAGCATCGGGGAGGCGCCCCAAGGCAAAGGGGTTGGGACTGGCGGTAGTACGCCCTCCGGCGGACCGCCAAGCTCGATCCTTATAAAAGCTTTTTAACTGCAGCAGCTTTAGTGGATGCTACTGGAGCTGGAACTCTTTTTTTATTTATAAAAGTGCAAAACGCAAATACACAACACAAATACAAACCACAAATACCAACATTATACAAGAAGAACCAAAACCCCAGCAAGACAAGCCCAAATCCAAAATTATACAGAGTCCAACAAAATAACACATGACACTTGACACTAAACATAAGTCACAAAATGTCCTCGTTTTTCCAAATAAGACCCCCCAGCAAGGGAAGACCTTCCATACCTACCAGGCCACGCCCTAAAGCACACAAGACCCCTAACATCCACAACATTCATACCTGCACATTCACACCTAACCCCAAAAAGGAAAACTAAATAACTGGCCCACCGCCCAAAATAAGAGATGGGCCACCTGGCCAAAACTTTAACACTCTGCACACAATTTTTTTTTCCTTTTTTCCCCACCACCATTTTTAAACACCCAAGGTCCCATGAAAATTTGTGGCCTCTTAACACCAACAAGGTCCCACAAACGTTTGTGGCCATATAACATGCAAAAAGGGTCTCTTTTGCCGCAGCCTGCAGGACGTACATTTTCTTTTTTAACAAAACACCTCTCCCCCCTCCCCCCTTGAAACCCCCCCACCCAACCTAAAACTACACCACCACACACGCAATGCACATACATATACATACAATACACATATACATACAATACACAACATAACAAATTTGTTTTAACAATATATTTAGCTATAACATGATAATATAAACTAACCACAAAGAATCAGCCATAAACCAAAAATTAGACCCAAGTTCAGTGCTTGCAAGCCCTATATTCCGATTCCGATACCGCAAAACAAAAACCTACAATGTGAGGGGAGCAGCCCACCACCAGGAAACTGGAGACTACGGAGGCTCTCACCCTAATCTAACACACAACACCCTATCCCTCCCTATTAAAGAAAAGAAAAATCTGTCCCTACCGCCCTACCAATCTTTCCCTACCTGTCCCTACCTGTCCCTACCTGTCCCTCACTGACCCTCACTTCCAACCTAATACTAAACTACCTATCCCTGAAGACTGTCCCTGTCTGTGCCTCCCTGATCCTACACAACTACCTGACCCTACAAATAAATATAAAATATAGAAAGAGACTAACTCACCCTATCACAGACACACGTAACCTAACTCTCCCTATGGCTCATTAAATGAGAACCCCCTTCCACAGAAGGGAGGCCCTCCCTGCACCCAGCCTCTCATACTCCAGCGAGCGCACTTTTGGCAGGTCACCCAGGATGTTCCTAATCACCTCTTCCCGGGGGAGGGCTTTCTGCTGGGTGGACACTAAGCACCGTGCGTTCCACATGTAAAACCTAGTTACTAAGCTAACTAAGAAAACAGTGCCCCGATCTCGTCCACCAAGGGACCTGAATGCCCCATAGGCCCTCTCCGCATAGCAAAGGCCTGCCTGCCTGGGCCAGCCAATGGAAGCACCCACCCTACTGTAGACCTCTGTATTAAAGGGACACCAAAGCAGGAAGTGCTCCATGCTTTCAAGCATGCCGCCACACTCCTCGCGGGGACAATCCCGGTCATCAGAGTTCCTGTACTTCAGGTTGTCCCTCACATACAGTCTCCCATGGGAGCAGCGCCAAGCCAAGTCCCAAAACTTCAAGGGGATCCGCTTAGAGTTCAATAACCCAAGCCCTACCTCCAGATCCCGGCTTGGGCAATCCTTGAGCGCCAGGGGCTTCTGAAAGTGGGTCAACAGGACCCTATTGTCAAGTAACCTCCACGACAAGGTCCTGATCTCCCACACTCCCAGACCCCACTGGCGGATCACCTTCAGAACCGGGATAGCATAAGCCGGAAGATGTCCATGAGGCGTTCGAAGGTCCTTTACCTGCCCTCCTGTCTCCCTTTCCTGGAAGAAAGGCCGAAACCACCCCCTACAGGAGAATACCCACGGAGGAGCCCTCTCTAACCAGAGGTTGGCGATGTTTGCCTTAATAAAGGTGTTTACTAGGAACACCACTGTGTTGACCATACCCAACCCTCCTAGTCTCCTCGTGTGGTATGTGACCTCCCTCTTGATTACCTTCAGCCTATTCCCCCATAGTAGTTGGAAGAACAGGCTGTTGACAAGTGTACAAAGAGGCTTTGGCAAGATGCAGATGCTGCCCAGGTATATTAATAAAGGGAGCAAATACCCTTTGGCCAGGCTAACCCTTTCCCTCAGGGTCAAGGACCAACCCTTCCACTGATCCACCTTCTGGGCGGCGATCTTAAGTCTACCCTCCCAATTTTGCTGGGGATAGTCCCCCGGGCCGAAACTGATGCCTAAAATTTTTGCTGTGGCCTGAGGCCCTGGAAGGGTGTCCGGGAGATCAAAACTAGGATCTCCCCCTCCCAGCCAGAGACTCTCACACTTATCCCGGTTGATCATGGACTCGGATGCCACCGAGTAGCGCTTGACCTCAGACATGACCCAATCTGCCTCCCCTCTTGAGGATACAAAAAGGCAAACATCGTCGCCGTACGCCACTACCCTCAAGGTGGCCTCTGGCTCCGCCTGGTCCATCCCGACTCCCACCAATGGTCCACGCTCCACCCTCCTTAGAAGGGGGTCGATCGCGAACACATATAACAGTGGGCTCAGAGGACAGCCCTGGCGGACACCAGAATTCACCTCAAAAGGGTGTCCGACCCAACTGTTCTTGAGGGGAAAAGTCTCTGCCCCATTGTAGAACACTCTCAACCAATCAACAAACCTCCCGGGCAGACCATACCTCAGAAGGATGGACCAGAGGTACTCATGGTTAACCTGGTCAAAGGCTTCGCCTGGTCTAAGGACAGCAAGTACCCCTTCCAGCGACCTGCCCTGCTCTTCTCCACTGCCTCTCAGACGAGAATAGCACTAAATGTACTGAGGCCTGGGACAGAGCAGTGCTGGGCCCCTGAAAGGAGCCGGGGTGCAAACTTCACCAACCGATTATAAAGCACCTTTCGTTCCGTATTGAGAAGTGCTATGGGACGCTAATTCTCAATACGGGACGAGTCTTTACCCTTTGACAGAATAATCAAGGCTGACTTCCTCATTGAACTGGGCATAGTGTCCGAGGAGAGACACTCATTAAACACCTCAGTCAAGAGGGAAACCAAAGAGTCCCTAAAAGTCTTGTAAACCTCAGATGTTAAGCCATCCGGACCAGGTGACTTTTTGGGCCAAAGCCCATCAATCGCCCGTCTGACTTCCTCTTCCCTGATTGCTTCTGCCAAAATATGAAGAGAGGGGTTATCCCCTGGCTTAGGGATGGTTTCAGCCAGGAAAGCCGACATCTCATCCCGATCAAGTTCCCTCCTCCCCAAGAGGTGTGAGTAGAAGGATCTGACCACCTTCAAGATCCCTGATTTGGATCTGTTCAGGGACCCCGTACTGTCGATCAGTCCTGTTACCACCTTACAACTCACTGACATCCTGCAGTTACTGTAAGGGTCGGGCGAGCGGTACCTCCCGAAATCCCTCTCAAAAACCAAGGATGTGTGCCTATCATACTGGCACCCCTTGAACAAGGTCTTCACCCTGGAGATTTCCTCGCTGTCCCCTCCAGTTGAGACGAGCTGCTCGAGTTTCCTCCCCAGATCCCGATACAGACAGTACCTGTTCAGGCCCCTGAGGCTTGAGAGCTGACGGAAGAACCTTGCAATCCTTCTTTTAAAGATCTCCCACCACTCAGACTTAGTACTACAGAAACCCAAGAGAGGTACCTGGCTCTGAAGAAATTCCTCAAAGGATTGTCTTACATCCGCTTCTTCCAACAGGAACGAATTCAGCTTCCATAGGCCTCTCCCCATCCGGGGGGTCTCTGTAACATTCAAGGAAAAGAAAATGAAGCAGTGATCGGAGAATTCCACCTCAACAGCGGACACTGCAGAAGAGACGACCTCCTCCTTTAAAAAAAAAACTATCTATCCTAGACCTACTGCTACCCTTATGAAAGGTGAAACCCCCGTGACCTGGGGTGTGCCGGATGTGGACATCCACCAGGCAAGCTTCACTTGCTATGCTATTCAGGGCTATGCTATCATAAGTCAGCCGGTCTCCGTGGCCTCCCCTATCACGAGATCTAGTTACAGTGTTAAAATCCCCACCGAAGACCACCTGCTGGCTCATAAAAAGATAGGGCTTGACCTTCAGAAAGAGACATTTACGGTCCCACTTAGATTGCGGGCCGTAGATATTAATGAGCCGGAGCTCCTATCCCCTCATGAAGACGTCAAGAACCAAGTATCTCCCCATTTCTACCTCAACCACCCGTCTGCATTTCACCAAAGCGGCCTTAAAAAGGACCGCTACCCCGCTATACGGCTCGGCCGCAAGAGACCAGTATGAGGGCCCACACCTCCACTCCCTCTTTGCTTTATAAATGGCCCCCATGTCCGTTAGTCTGGTCTCCTGCAAAAATAAAGTGTCAGCCTCAACTCGGGTGAAAAAATCAAAGGCCGTAAATCTGGCCGCATCTGACTTTATACTGGTGACATTAATCGACGCCAGAGTCAACGGGGTAGGTTCCGCCATCATGGGTGATTGAGTTAGATTACCTTCTTTTTCACCGTACCCCCCTTCTTCCTCTCGCCTTCTGAGGAGGAGCCCTAGTCACCCCTCCTCTTTAGGGATACCGAGGTGTCCATGCCCGCCCCTCCAGCATCGGACACCTCCTTCCCAGCACAGGTTTCCTCGCCTCTGGACCCCAGGGCAGCCCCCCCCAGGGGCAACCGCCGCCCCCTGAAGGCACCCCAGATGTTGTCTCCGTCTCCTTACCCCCGACCTCAGATACAGCAGAGTCATCGAGGGCTTGGAACCGATTGGAGAGGGGGATCAGAGGGGAGCCGGTGAGTCCTTCCGTAGGCACCGTAGCGGTCAGGGGGGGGCTTTAGGTTTTTTTACCCTTTCCCTGTTCTTTTTCCTCCGACTACTGGTACTTTTGTCACCTGATTTTTTTGGCTGCTCCACCACCTCCTCATCCAGACTTTCATACTTGGAGGAGTTATCGGAAGCAGCCACCTCCTCCCTCTCCATCCTCCTGATCTCCTCGCTCACCGCCTTCTCCCCCAGGGTCTCAGAGGCCCCCACCTCCAGTTTCAGCAGAGGATGAACCACTGGGGACCCCCCCCGCGGCCCTCCCCCGCCTGAGCAGAGATGGTGTTGGAAAAGGAACGGGGGCAGCGGCTATACGGGTGACCTAGATCACCTCACAGGTGACACCTAATGTCACCACAGGCTGCGGCCAGATGACCTACCCCGCCACACAAGGCACATTTCTGCACCTTGCAGCCCGCGCTGAAGTGGCGGGGGTCACCGCACCTGTGGCAGACCTTTTGCTGCCCCTGGTAGAAGATCAGGATCCTGTCTCTCCCCAGGAATGCCGAGGAGGGGATGTGGGTGACAGTACCACCTGAAACTTTCAATTTCATCATGAAGGTTCAGCCCCCTGACCAAATGCCAAACTCGTCCGTGTTCTTCTTTGGGACCTCTGTGACTTCCCCATAACGAGAAAGCCACATCATAATATCGATCCCAGACAGTGACTCATTTTTTGTTAGAACGGTCACCCTCTTTACACCATTTTGGCGAGACACCGCCTGTACGGCAAAGTCTCGCCAGCCAGGCTCCCCCTTCACCCGTTCAAAATTCGACCAGAAAAGCTCTAAGCCCTCTGGCCGAGCAAAACTGATGTCAAAGATGGAGGTACCAAAAGGATGGATCAGGGCAAAGATGTCAATCGCCCTGAAATCCATCTTCAGGAGGAGCTCCACGACCCTTGCTTTAGGCGGGCACGCTTCACTGCCCCTCCACCGAAGACGGACCACATTCCTCCTGGCCACCCCCTGCCCGGCTGTCAGGAGGGACCACACTGTTTCCCCCTCCCTTTTATCTTAGAAGGCAGTCTGGCCATGACTGTCCAGCCAAAAGGCCAGATCCACCTCTCTTCCCTCTACCGTGATCGTCCGTTTTCCCTTCTTGAGGGCCTCCTGAAAACGGCATCGCAAGTCACCGTCCCTGAGCTCCAGAGGCGAGGAAACCCCCCGAGAGGACCCCGAGGCCCCGGCCACTACCCCCGCAAAACTCTGGGGGCCCGTGGCTGGGGGGGCAGGTGGGCCAGCCCCCTCCCCGTGCTCCGCGCTACCAACAGACACTCCACTCGCACACCCTACCGCAGACACACCCCCATTCGCATCCTCAGCCACAAGAACGTCCGTACCCACACCATTCCCATTTATATCCACAATCACCCCACTCGCTCCGCTCTCACTCCCATGCATACTGGGGTCAACGTGTTTTGTTTTCTGGGCACACTTTTTATGCACTTCTTTATTTCCACCTTCCACATTACCGGTGTTACTGGTATTGCCACCTGCTGGCGGCGCCTTCCCTGCCGGGGGGGTTTGTACACTGGGTACACCATGTGCTACTGGCCCTTTAAGGACCACACTACACGCTTTAAGCATTCAGCCTATAGAAATTGGAGTATAACACCCAACATATCAAAAAAAGAAAGAAAGGAAAACAAAAATAATGTATTAAAAGCACTTTTATTAGTAGAAATATTAAAAAATTATATATGTATATAGCAATATTAGAAAAGGTCATACAGGGTAGGGAATACACAAACAGCAGATACAGCAGCTTATACGTGGGTCCCCCAGGAGGAGGGTGAAACAAATCCCATCAATAGACAATTAGTCCATAGAGCAAGTAAAATAGTATATATCCAATATAGACAACTGTAAGGCAACTATGCAAACTCAGAGTCTAAGTGGGAAAAGTACACTGAGATGTAAAGAAAAAGAAAAAAACATTTGCTCAAAAAATGAAGGGAAGAAATGACCAGAGCAAAAAAGAAATAAAAGTCAGAGACTCACCCATGGGGACTAAAGTGACCACGTCGCTGTACTGCAGCCCCGACGCACGTTTCGTGTGGCTTCCTCGGGAGGCTGTGGTTGTGGATATAATGGGCGCCTTTAAATATGATCCCAGATGGATCGCTGATTGATGCAGCGCATGCAGAGCGACAGCGTCCCCCCGCACCGCGTCACGTCCGGCCAGTTTCCCGGGGGAACCACGGGCAGCGACGTACACAGTGACGTCACTACCCATAATCCCCACGTATGGAAGCCCGACGGGACGCGGCCAGATGAGGACGGCACTGCGCATGCGCGGCTCAGCGGCAGTCATGATAGATGAGGGCAAGGGTGAGGGCAGGAATATCTCTTTGGACAAGAAAAATGATGGCTAACAGAGACCAAGGTACAAATAGAGTACATGCCCCATTCGCACTTTAAGTATGATAGTGTCATCATAGATGTATTATTTTAAAGTCTAACAAAGACAACATCACATACACACAGTGCGGTAGTGACCACAGTAGCTAGAGAAGAAATAATCAAATATGGAACATTACATAAGTTGCCCCAAAAGGTAAGTACAAAATATGCAGAAGTCCAATACATGCCCAATTATAGATATTGGGAAGAATAAATATATCCAAGGGCGAAAAACCATAATGGGTAGCAGTAAATCGACTCATAGAGATAATTCATGATAGTAACTGTAGATGCCCGTCCCATATGCGTCCAGAAGCATCCTAGATGGTATAGAGGTATAAGTGAAGGTGCCTAAATAAAGAAGGATAAAAGGAAAAGGCAAAGAAAAATATTAGACAGTAAAAAATAAAAAATCCACATTAAAAACAAGGGAGAAGAGACCCTACAAGAATGAAGAGAAGCTATTGTGTTCATTAAGACCACCAGGGGTCACCGTGTCCAGTACCGCAATCCAGCGGCATTCGAGCTGCGCCAAAGTGCGCTTATAGTTACCTCCCCTGGTACCTAAGTGTACCATATCTATACCAATGAATTTGAGGAGTGAGGGATCGCAATTATGGCGCAGCCTGAAATGCCGCGGGATGGTCTTGAGTATAGATACGTCCAGCACATCCCTTGCTGCCACCACATCCCTAATGTGTTCCCTAACACGAATCCGAAACTCGCGGGACGTAAGTCCCACGTAGTTCAAATTACATGGACAAGTAGCCATATACACAACATGTGTAGAGCTGCAGGAGATGTGGTGAGTGATTTTAAATTCCCTGCCCTGTTTGGCAGAAAATGACTTGGCCCTGACAATGTTACGGCAGGCCATACATGACCCACAGGGGTAGCATCCCCATCGTGATTTAGTTACCCCAAATGGGGTGGGAATAGGGGCAACATAATGGCTCCTGACTACTGTGTCCTTTAGACTTTTACCCCTTCGGGCCGTCATTAGTGGTCTGTCAGGCAAGATCCTGCTAAGCGTTGGTTCCGTTTTTAAGATAGGCCAATGTCTCTCAAGGATTTCCCAAATAGTCTGCCAATGGCTGTTGTACGTCGATATAAATCTTATTGGAGGGTCTCTTTCGTACGGCCTACCAACACCGGCCAGGAGGAGATCACGTGGAGTCCCCATTGCACGTCTGTAGCCCCTCTTGATGCACCGGGCACTGTAGCCCGTTCCTGGAATCTTTGATGGAGGTCCCGAGACTGAGCCTCAAACGCCGCATCAGTGGAGCAAATGCGTTTGGCTCTGAGGTACTGTCCAACAGGAATGGCCCGAATGGTAGCCGGTGTATGAGCTGATGTTGCATGCAAAAGTGCATTGACCGATGTTTTCTTGCGAAACACATCGGTCTGTAACAAGCCATCCTGCTGGACAGTAATACCAATGTCCAAAAAGTCAATGTGGCTTGAATCCCATGTATATGTGAGTCTGATGTTAATTTCATTGATATTCAGAGAAGTGATAAAGTTATGAAGCTCAGTCTCGGAACCCTGCCAGATGATCAAAATATCATCTATGTATCTGTACCAGCACTGCGCATGGGAGGCAGCGCACGCGCCATCCCCGAAAACCTCCCTCTCCCAAAAGCCAAGGAAAAGGTTAGCATAGGATGGCGCGCACGCCGTGCCCATCGCAGTGCCGCGCTTCTGAAGAAAGAAACGATCTTTAAACGTAAAAAAATTATGAGTAAGTATGAATTCCAATAATTCCAGGACCAGTGCACGGAGAGAGGCATCCAGACTACTAGTCTCAAGGAAAAAACTAACTGCGCGCAATCCATCCACATGGCCAATGCTGGTATACAACGATTCAACGTCAACAGCCAACAGGCTACCCGGGTCAAGATATATACCCTCAATTTTACAAAGGACGTCTCCAGTGTCCCTGACATAGGAGGGCAGTGTCTCCACAAGTGGATGCAGATAGTGCTCAATAAATTTGCAAATGGGGTCACATAGCCCTCCAATGCCAGAGACAATGGGACGTCCCGGTGGGTCCAACAAATTTTTATGGACCTTAGGGAGTAAATAAAAAGTAGGGATTATTGGATGTTTAGTACAAAGGCCATCAAAAACTTTTTTGGGGATAATACCCTGTTCATACGCTCGCTCCAAAATGTCAGAGAGGTCAGCACTGAAAGATGTCGTGGGGTTGTCTGGTAGGGTGCTATAAGATGCACGGTCCCTGAGGAGTTTGAAGGCTTCCTTCTCATACTTCATGACCGGCCAGATCACAACATTTCCCCCCTTGTCCGCAGGTTTGAAGACCACATCTTTGAAAGATTGTAGTTCATTCAAAGCTTCTTTCTGTTCAGTCGTAAGATTATGATATTTGGGTCCCCCAGATAGGGCCCTGAGGTCTCTGCTGACCAGTTTATTAAAAATCTCTACCTGTGGGCAAAGGGAGAAGGGGGGAAACGTAGAGGATCTGGCCAGGACAGAACACGGGAAAGTACCTGTATTGGTTGAGGTGCCTTCTCGCTCTAATTCATACAGGACCAACAGGGCTTCTCTCTCCAGGGTCGTATCAAGGTTCATGTCAGGCGTTAGTTTCGTATGTAATTTACGTAGGATTACTTTTCTAAGGAAAAGCTGTAAGTCCTTCAATACTGTAAAGAAATTATACCCATTAGTCGGAACGAAAGTCAGTCCCAGAGAAAGTACTTCAATCTGGCAGTCAGAGAGGGTATGTGAGGACAAATTAATTACCTCTAATTTATTTGATTTCGATTTTTTTCTCCAGGGAATGGGGGGGTGTCAATTTGCGTTTTGGATAGGTTCTGCCCCTTAATTGTCCATACTGTTTATTACCCATAGGTTTAGTACCACCAGCGTTAGACTGATTTATGGGAGTCTCTTCATCCATGGAGGAAAGTGATGACACTGAATTCCACCGATTGCCATGTGTGTGTCTGTTGGGGCCATTCTGCCCTCTCCACTTATAGACCCGCTTAAGGTTGAAATCAGAGAGATCCCTCTGATATTTTTTGGCTTTGATAGTTATTATTTCTTTCTCCCATTTAATAAAGTCTGAGTCCAACTCAATGTTAAATTTATTCCAAGCCTCAGGGGTCAATTTAGTAGATACAATGCTTTAAGCATTGCAGCACTACTGCTCCCAGTATACCTGGAGCTTCCTGCTTTACTGGCAGGAAGAGAGCCAGGTGTAGCTCCTCCCCCCGCACAATCCAGCCCTGCTGCAGCTTTCCTGGACACCCGCACTGCCGGAGCCCCTGCCCCAGGTAAGCCCCCAGACACAGGGGACCCCGATGCGCAGGCACCCGCATCAGCCGCAGCAGCAGCCCCCATACTGGTGCTGACCGCAGCTACGGTCTCTGCTAGTCCAGGAGCGGCCGCCGCTGGTGCTAAGCCCCGCCCCCCAGGTGCTGCCACGCACACATGGGCGGACCAGTCCCAGGAAGCCACACCCCCAGTGCCTGAAAGCACAGCTCCCTCAAGCTCCTCCTACATGGGCGGGCCCCATCCGCGAAGCCACGCCACCTGCACCTGGCAGCACAGTGTTGCCCTCTGAGGCCACTCCAACATGGGCGGGGGACACCAGGGGGGACCACGCCCCACCGAAGCCGGCCGCGCCGGGACCCCAAAAGCCGACCCAGAGCCGAGTCTACTCTCAGGGGTCCCCGGTATAGCGGCACCAGTTCCTAGGGGCACAGCGCCCCCCACCGTCACCATCTTGGCCACAAAGAGCTTGGCCAGAGCAACTCCGGCGGCCGGCCCCAGGCTAGGCCGCTCCCCCTCGGCATCCACCGGAGGCGGACCTCCCGGCGCCAACCCATTACTGGGTCCCTGCGCCGGGGCTGCCAGAGGAGCGGGCCCCACCACCTTCTTTTTACGAGCCTGCTCTGCCGGAGCCACAGGCCCCACACTCTTTGCTTTACCAGGTGCATTGCCAGATGCCTGGGTCCCCAAAGGTGATCCAGTTTTTTTAACGGATCCGTGAGTGGGGGACCCAGACACATTCCCAGCACACGCCGCCGGAGAAGCAGCCCCGACTGCCGGTGTGCCGCCTGCAGTGCGGGTTACAGCGGCAGTAAAACTCGCCACCCCCCGCACACCAGCAGGCACACCAGGTGCCAGGCCAGCTCCCTCTCTCACAAGGGACCCAGCCTGAGCACCACCATAGATTTTGCCCGCCGCCGGGCCGCCCTCCGTGCCATGCTCCATGTCAGACACATCCGACGCGCCACCTTCATTACTACAAACAGAGGCGGCGCTCTGTGTGCCATGGCCTACAGTCTCCCCGCTCCCTCGCTGCGGACCCACAATAGAGCCCGAGCCGGGGTGGGTAGCGGGTGTCGCATAACGGGACCGGGGGGCCCCAGAGAGGAGGACAAACACAAATTTATGTGCCACAGATGTTTTTTCCTTTTTCTTTGCTTTCTTCCTCTTCGTCCCCCTCCCGGTTGCCTCGTCCTCGCAGATCTCGTCCCCGAACATCAGCTGGTCAAAACGTACCGGGGACTCGATCTGTCTGATCTGCTTCATGACGAGGCAGCCCCCCTCACTGCTGCTACTACCACTATCCTCATCCTCCCCTTTGCTCCCGCTGCCCTCTGAAGGGCTAGAATCAGACGGGAGAGCCATCTGCTCAGGGGCTATCCCGCTATGCGATGCCTGGAGATCACTTACCAGGCCACCAGATGGCAGGCAGGGCGCGACCTCGTCCTCTTCCTCCTCCTCATCCTCCACCGCCACCACCTGGCTGGAGCTCCGTGACCCCTCCAGAGATCCACCGGCCATGGCCCTGAACCGGTCATCGTTCTCCAGCTTTCCTTTAAATGGCCCGCTGCCGGCCAGGATGACACACCGCCGGCTATCCACCTCCTGGATGGTTTTCTTTATCCTTCTGACAGCGGCGGATAGCTCAGGCTTTTTGCTGCTAGAGACCCTGTCGGACCTCTCCTGAGCTACCCTCAACTCCCCACAGAGGGATTTTAGCTTCCTAGAGGCGTCCTCATACTCTCAGAGGTGCGCGTGGATGTGGGAGTCATAGCTGAACGTGGACTCCTCCGCCACCTTGGTGCCCCAATCAAGGGGCACCGCTGCAGCACCCCTGCTAGTACTCGGCCTACCTCCAGGGCCTCGGGGGTCCCACTGGTCTTCATGCCGGACCCCTTGCCTTTTCCGGACCTGGTCATCCCAGCCACGATGACCAATCCCAGAGCAAGTCTTCTTTCCTGGGAAAGGGGCAGACAAAAAGTCACAGATGGAAAAACAAAACCTCCCTTCCCAGGAGCTCGCTCCACACCCCAAACACAGCAACACACGGCAGGCTCCGCCTCTTCCTCTTCCTGCTACCACGGCTGCTGGCAGCAGACTTGCCCTCCAATAGATCCTTGTAAAAGGATTTTAAGTGTACTCATTAAAATTACAGAGCCAATTCAAATTACAGAGCTTAGACCTGCCTCCACCGAGGGGGGTGTCGACCCACCAGCGGACAGGCACCAGTATTGGGAGAGGGGGGCTGGCCGTCAGGGTCCACCGTGGCTCTGGCACAAACCTGGCGACACGGAGATCGAACGGGCAGGAACGGCCTGGCCGTGTCGGCTTCGCACTCCAGCGTAGTCCGTCTCCCCAATCGCACCCGTTACCTCAAAGGGATGCGCAAGCGGCTTTTCTTCCCAGGGCTGTTCCCTGCCCAGCAGGAACGTGGGGTAGCTCAGGTCGGCCTTCCACTGTACTCCCTTACCTCCCTCGCCCTCTTTCCTTCTTCCGTTCTCCATCTAACCCCTCGGCTCTGTGGTGTCCGCTCTCCCTCCAGCTCTCTCCTTCTCACAGGTGGACTACCCGGTGTATTCACACTGTGGTGAATCTTTTGGGCCCAGGTATAAGAATTCGTCGAGGTAATGGATAATATGTGCCCCCTTAGAAACGTCCATGACGACCCATTCGAGGAAGCAACTAAACGCCTCAAATAGTGAGCAGGATATGGAGCACCCCATGGGCAAACAGCGATCTATATAGTATGCTCCTTCCCAGAAGCAGCCCAATAGGCGGACACTATTCGGAGGCACAGGTAGTAAGTAACCGGAACGCCCCCTCAATGTCTGTTTTGGCCATTAGGGTGCCCCTTCCCAACTTCTTGACCCGCCTGATTGCCTTGTCAAAGGAGGTACAGTATATACTACTGTACTTGGTTCCACGTCGATGTTGTCGTTTACTGACCTGCCCCTTGGATATGACAAATGGTGGATTAGTCCGAATGTATTGGGTTTCGTTTTTGGCATGACTCCCAACGGGGGTACCACTATGTCTTGTAAGGAAAGTGTTCTGGATGGAACCGCCATTCTACCTAAAGATATTTCTTTTTTTAATTTTCTTGTCATGACGTCTGGGTGTTGGTAGGCTGATTTTAGATTTTTACTCCAGCCTTTCTTGATTTTAGAAGGGCATGACATGCCTATATCTGTGTTTCCTCCTCCTTTTACTCCTCCACCTCTTTTCTTTTTGTATGACTATATGTACTTGTCACTTTTCCATGTGTTAGTTGTGTCTTCTGAGCAGTTTGTCAGCTTTTGGACACCTTTGAAGGAGTTTTCTATGTGTTTTCTATGTGTTTCTATGTGTTTTTGTTTGCCTGCCATTGGTTTTAACGGTGTTCGACGAACCGTTCGATGAACATGCCGGTGTTCGACGAACCGAACCCGAACACTACGGGGGTGGCTCAACGCTTGTAATGACTTGTATATAAGGCAAAATACAGTTGTGCTCAAAAGTTTACTTACCTCGGCAGAATTTTTCCTTTCTTGGCATTGTTTCAGAGACTATGAATGATAACAAAAAACTTTTTCTTCACTCATGGTTATTGGTCGGGTGAAGCCATTTATTGTTAAACTACTGTGTTTTATCTTCTTAAATCTTAATGACAGCCCAAAACATCCAAATGACCCTGATGAAAAGTTCACATACCCCATTTCTTAATACCTAGTGATGGGCGAGCACTAAAATGCTCAGGAGCTTGATGCTCAGGTCAAGCACATTGGAATACTCGAGTGCTCGATCCGAGCAACAAGCCCAATGTAAGTCTATGGGATACTCGAGCATTTTTCAGACCGCTTCCCCGGAGGTCTGCAGAGGGCCTAAAAATTGCCCAAATCGATGGGAACAGTGCTCAAATGACATGGGAACAGCATGGGGAAGACCCCTGGAAGCATTTCTGACTCCCAGGTCACTTCTGTCAACAACGTTGTCAGAGGTATTAAGCCACTTTTACGGACTCACAATAAAACATACAAAAACAAAATGGATTTTCCTGGGAAATATGTTAAGGAACATCCTTTCCAGGGTAATGACTTGCATATAAAGCAAAGTAAATAACCAAAAACAAAAATGCTTCTCCACACCTTGGGCTATGTTCAAACGTAGTGATTTTGATGCGTTTTTGCACTTTTGCATTGCTTTCAACTGTGACAAATGCATTCACTAGGAAATGTCATTTTAACATTTTACAACCTTATCTGGCCATGTGGTGTGTGAGATATCATCAGACACAGCATGTTTCATTTATGAAGGAGGGACTCTGAAAGTCACAAAACCTATTTTTATAGGGCCATCAGGCGGCCTTTACTATTCTTAAAGGGCCAGCAGTCGGCCCTCACTAGTCTTAGAGAGCCATCAGCCGGCTATGTTTTATTGCTCCCATTACTAAAGAGTGGGTCTCCTATACTGTTATTGCATATGCAGTGAGTGGCAGGGCTGCCCAAAATTTGGACGCACCCCAATACCCCTTTGAAGAGACTTAAAGGAGGGCCTCCTGAAAACAATGTTCCCATTATTAGGAAGTAGGTCTCCCATTGTGTTTGCCTATGCAGTGAATGCAAGGGTTGCCAAAAATTGGGAGGCACTCCAATGCCACTTGGAAAAGACATGGAGGAGGGCGTCCATTGTGTTTGCCTATGAAGTGAATGCAAGGGTTGCCAAAAATTTGGAGGCACTCCAATGCCCCTTGGAAGAGACGTGGAGGTCAGAGGGCCTCCTGAAAATAATGCTCCCGTTATTAGGATGTGGGTCTCCTATTGTGTTTGCCTATTCAGTGAATGCAAGGGTTGCCAAAATTGGGAGGCACTCCAATGCCCCTTGGAAAAGACGTTGAGGAGGGCGTCATAAAAATTTTTTCCCATTAGAAAGGAGCGGGTCTCCTATATTTGTAATGCCCATGCACTAAGTGTATGGGCTGACAAACATTTACCCCTGGGGGGTATACATGAACATACTGTATAAAAAAATTTTTTTACGGGCATCATAAACACCCTTTAAAAAAATGATGTGGGTGTTGCATCACAGACCACGGTCACCCTGGTGTTATGGTGGTGGAGGATGAGGAGAAGGAGGAGGACAAGAGCAAATAGCTAACATCAGGAAGCGTATACCCATGTGTGGGTGTGAAGAGGTGCATGGGAATACACCTCCCAAAAAAATACACTGGATTTGAGTTTATGTTACGCTGCTATCATTCGGTGGTGTTGAAAAGTCTGGCCCAATCCAGCCCTTGTCAGCCTGTCAGCATTTTCAGTTGACAGGCGGATGCGCTTATCAGTTATAATTCCACCAGCGGCACTAAAAACCCGCTCTGATAAAACGCTGGCGGCAGGGCAGCCCAGGACCTCCAAGGCGTAGAGAGCCAGTTCATTCCACGCATCCAGCTTGGATACCCAATAATTATAAGGCACAGAGGAATCACAGAGGATGTTGGTACGGTCGGCAAGGTACTCCCTCAGCATCTTCCCAAAATTTGCACTCCTTGTGAGAGTACCCCGCTACTCAGGGCTTGTGCTATGGGAGGGGCTGAAAAAATTCTCCCAGAACTTTGACAGTGTTCCCCTGCCTCTGCTGGATTGAAGTTGTGTCTCTCTCGCCTGTACTCCTGGGTTGTCCAACGAACTGTGACCTCTGCCGCCAGAGTTTTCAGATGGGAATTTTTGTAATAGTTCCGCCACAAGGGCCTTCTGGTACTGCCCCATTTTTGTAGACCTGTCTGCCTCAGAAATAAGAGATATAAAGTTCTCCTTGTAGAGTGGGTCTAGAAGTGTCACCAACCAGTAATGACTGTCACCCAAAATTTTGAGAACATGAGGGTAATGGGAAAGGCAGCGTAACATAAACTCAGCCATGCATGCCAAACTGCTAACAGATAACACTTCCGTGTCCTCACTAAGAGGATGACTGACCATGCTCTCCTCCTCCTCCTTTCTGTCTTCTGGCCATCCACGCTGAACAGATGGTATGACAGTTGTGCAGGTAGTACCGTCTATAGCGCAGGAAACTTGCTCCTGTTCTTCCTCCTCCTCCTCCTCTTCCTCATTGTCACTCAATCTACATTGGGATGAGATGAGGCTGGGCTGTGTGGAATCACCCTGTATGGTTCCTTGCTCCCTCTCATCGTGCTCCACCTGCAATGCATCCTCTTTAATTTTCAGCAGAGAGCGCTTCAGAAGACAGAGAAGTGAAATGGTGATGCTAATTATGGCGTCATCACCGCTCACCATCTTGGTGGAGTCCTCAAAGTTTTTGAGGATGGTACATATGTCTGACATCCATGTCCACTTCTGAGGTTTTATGTGTGGAGTCTGACCAGAATACCGATGGCCTTGTTGATGCTGGTAGTCAACAACTGCCCTCTTCAGCTCACAAATCATAATAGATCAGTCAGTGAGCTGAGAGTTGCAAATGCTGCTGAAGCACGGCAAGGGCGGCGGAAGCTGTAGCTGACTTTCTAAAATGGGCACACAGTTGGCGTACTTTCAGAAGCAGATCTGGCAGATCCTGGTAGGTTTTGGGAAACAACTGAACCACGAGGTTAAGCACATGGGCCAGGCATGGTACGTGTGTGAGCTCGCCTCTAAACCGCCAACAGGTTCCGGCCATTGTCACACATGACTATGCCTAGCTGTAGGGTCAGCACTGTCAGCCACAGATTAGCCTGCTCTTTCAGAGCTGTCCACAACTCTTCAGCATTGTGCGATTTTGTCACCAAAGCATATTAGCTTCAGCACAGCCTGTTGCTGCTTGGCCAAGGCAGTGCTGTAGTGCTTTCAGCTTGCGACTGATGTGGTAATTTCGGAGATGGAGGCTGAAGAGGAGGAGGTGCAGGAGCTGTGGAATGGGGGGCGACCCTGATTGATCCAGGGCCCGCAATCCTCGGCGTCGGGAGGACGTGTTCCATCCCAAGGTCCGACTGGGTCCCGACTTCCACTATATTAACCCAGTGTGCCATCAGCGAGATGTACCGTCCATGCCCACAAGCACTTGTCCACATGTCCATGGTTAGGTGGACTTTCCCAGGAACTGCGTTGTTGAGAGCACGTCTAATGTTGTGGGACACATGCTCGTGTAATGCGGGGACGGAACAATGGGAGGAATAGTGGCGGCTGGGTTCCGAGCACCGAGGGACTGCCGCCGCCATCAGGTTGCTGAAAGTTTCCATCTCCACAAGCCTAAAAAGACAACATTTCGAGAGCAAGCATTGGCGAAATGTGTGAATTTAGTAGTGTGGCCTGTGGGGCGTTGGCTACGTATTTGCGCTTGCGTTCCCAGGACTGAGATAAGGACATCTGAACACTGCGCTGGGACAAGGACGTGGACGTGCTTGCTTTCCCGCCTTGCATCTGCGGCCACCACACTGCTTCTTCCTGCCTGTTGTGTTGCTACGCCTCCCTCCCTCTGTGTGCCGGTGTCCATGCTCTGTATGTCCCCCTGCCAGGTTGAGTTAGTTACCATATCATCCACCACCTTGTCTTCCACTTCCATACTCTGGTCCTCCTTTTGACTTTCTGGCAATTGTGTCTCAACATCATCATCATGCTCCTCTTGCGACAGTAATTGCACTTTCCCTCTGTCACCTTCGTGTGACCGTGGCTGCTCCAATATTTGGGCATCACTACACGCGTTCTCCTCTTGACTCATTTGAAGCTGGCTGGGCAAGAGGCCCGAATCTACAAATGAAAAAGTGAACAGCTCTTCGGAGATTCCAAGTGTGGGATCAGTTGTCTCCGGGCACTCAGCATGATAGGAGGAAGGAGGATCAAGGTGAGGAATATGCGGTCCAGACTCACAGCTACTGAGACTTGACCGTGTGGAAGTCAGGGTGGTGGTGGTGGTGGCAAAGTGACTGGAAGCATTATCTGCTATCCAACCAACAACCTTTTGACACTGCTCTGTGTTCAATAGTGGTGTTCTGCGGTCCCCTATTAATTGGGACAGGAAGGTCGAATGAGAAGATGTGGTTGTTTGTTGTGGCACAATTTCAGCTTGTCCACGGCCACGTCCTCGGCCTCTGCATGCACCATCACCATCATGTCCACTTTCCCGTCCCCTGCCACGCACCTTGCCCATTTTTAATGGAGGACAATATTTTCCATGTTCACGAGAAATGGCTGATTTTGGAACGCAGTTATATGAGATACATCTGACAGAGAACCACAATTTTAAATAGCAGGCCTGTAATTTACTAATATTATTCCACACAGAGACCTAGTGTGACTAGCTTGACCGATACACTGCAACAGAATGGAAATGGAAGAAATGTCTGATTTTGGAACAGTCTTATACGTGATATGTCTGACAGAGAACCATGGTTTTAAATAGCAGGCCTGTAATTTGCTAATACTATTCTTCACAGACACCTAGTGTGAATAGCTTGACAGACACTCTGCAACAAAATGGAAAAGGAAGCCAATATTTTCCATGTTCAGTTTAAATTTCTTTATTTTTATCTCTGAAATATGGAACAGATCTGGCTTTATTCTGCAGTGAAAACAAGCAAATGGAGCCGAAAAATGGTGTACTCTGGATTGCTTTGTAAGCAAATAACCAGGATTAAGATAAAAAAAATTTGCCCTGTCCCCTGATATCTGGGGCTATGTCTAAAAATATCTGTAATTATTACAACAGCAGCAGACAGGACGTTCAATGGACCTTCTTGTGCTGTATCATACACTGCAGTCTGCCACATACACTGCCTCCCTGCGTAGCACTGATTATATGCATCTGGATTAGTCCAGCACCATTTTGAGCTGGAACAGCCATGAGTCTTCTTGGGAATGATGCAACAAGTGTTTGACAACTGGATTTGGGGATCCTCTACCATTCTTCCTTGCAGATCCTCTCCAGTTCCCGTCAGGTACGATGGTGAACATTGGTGGACAGCCATTTTCAGGTCTCTCCAGAGATGCTCAATTGGGTTTAGGTCAGGGCTCTGGCTGGGCCAGTCAAGAATGGTCACAGAGTTGTTCTGAAGCCACTCCTTTGCTATTTTAGCTGTGTGCTTAGTGTCATTGTCTTGTTGGAATGTGAACCTTCGGCCAAGTCTGAGGTCCAGAGCACTCTGGAAGAGGTTTTCATCCAGGATATCTCTGTACTTGGCTGCATTAATGTTTCCTTCAATTGCAACCAGTCGTCCTGTCCCTGCAGCTGAAAAACACCCCCATAGCATGATGCTGCCACCACCATGTTTCACTGTTGGGATTGTATTGGGCAGCTGATGAGCAGTTTCTGGTTTTCTCCACACATACCGCTTAGAATTATCACCAAAAAGTTCTATCTTCATCTCATCAGACCAGAGAATCTTATTTCTCATAGTCTGGGAGTCCTATATGTGTTTTTATGCAAACTCTATGCAGACTTTCATATGTCTTACAGTGAGGAGAGGCTTCCGTCGGGTCACTCTGCCAGAAAGGCCCGACTGGTGAAGGGCTGCAGTGATAGTTGACTTTGTGGAATTTTCTCCCATCTCCCTACTGCATCTCTAGAGCTCAGCCATAGTGATCTTGGGGTTCTTCTTTACCTCTCTCACCAAGGCTCTTCTTCCACGATTGCTCAGTTTGGTTGGACGGCCAGCCCTAGGAAGACTTCTGGTCATCCCAAACTTCTTCCATTTAAGGATTATGGAGGCCACTGTGCTCTTAGGAACCTTGAGTAATGCAGAAATTCTTTTGTAACCTTGGCCAGATCTGTGCCTTGCCACAATTCTGTCTCTGAGCTCCTTGGGCAGTTCCTTTGAGCTCATGATTCTCATTTGGTCTGACATGCACTGTGAGCTGTGAGGTCTTATATAGACAGGTGTGTGCCTTTCCAAATCAAAACCTATCAGTTTATTTAAACACAGCTGGACTCCAATGAAGGAGTAGAACTGTCTCAAGGAGGATCACAATGAAATGGACAGCATGTGACTGAAATATGAGTGTCTGACCAAAGGGTTTGAATACTTATGACCATGTGATATTTCAGTTTTTCTTTTTTAATAAATTTGCAAAAATTTCTACATTTCTGTTTTTTTTTAAGTCAAGGTGGGGTTCAGAGTGAACTTTAATGAGAAAAAATGAACTTTTTAGAATTTACCAAATGACTGCAATGAAACAAAGAGTGAAAAATTTAAAAGGGTCTGAATACTTTCCGTACCCACTGTATATGCAGCTAGATTAGTCCTCATAAGGACTGTTAGTTCAGTAGTATATATATATGTTGTGGAATACCTATACCAACTATAGAGAAGCAAATCTCTCCCTGACACAGCAGCACTTCTCCCTACTCTGCCAGATTCCGTTGTACACTGTGACGAGCATAGCGGCGCCAGGTCTTATATAGACCTAATGACGCTGTGCGGCCAGCCAATCACTGTAATGCCCACAACCAACATGGCTACGGCTTTACAGTGCGTGGCAGGCAATCCCTTAAGAGCGTCAAACGTGCAGGCAGGGGACCAGAGCAGTAGCGAGCAGGTTCGCTCATCACTAAACATGATACCACAAGAAACCTGCCAAGTGAAGGCCACCCACCAAAACTCTCAGCCTGGGCAAGGAGAGCATTAATCAGAGAGGCAGCATAGAGACCAAATGTAACCCCAAAGAAGCTTCAGAGTTCCCAAGCAGAGACTGGAGTATTTGTCCATATGAGCCAATAAGCCGTACAATTCATAGAGATGCCTTTAAGGTAAAGTGGGCAGAAAAAAGCCTTTAATTATACATATAAATTGTAAGGCTCATTTTGAGCTTGTCAAAGGACATATGGGGGACTTCCCAAATATATAGAGGAAGGTGCTGTGGTCAGATGAGACCAAAATTGAACTTTGTGGCCACCAAGTAAACGCTATGTATGGCATCAAACCAACACAGCTCATCACCCCAAGAACAACATCCCCACAATGAAACATGGTGGTGGCAGCATCATGCTTTGGAGATGTTTTTCGGCAGCAGGGACAGGGAAAATGGTCCCAGTCGAGGGGAAGATGAATGGTGAAAATACAGGGATATTCTTGAGCAAAACCTGTTTCAGTCTGTCAGTGATTTGAGACTGGAACGAACTTTCGTCTTCCAATAAGATAATGACACAAAGCATGCTGCTAAAGCAACACTCGAGAGGTTTAAGGGGAAACATGTACACACGTGGTCAAAATTGTTGGTAACCCTCGTTTAATGAAATAATGAAAGAAAAACCTACAATAGTCACAGAAATAACTTGAATCTGACAAAATAATAAATTAAAATTCTATGAAAATGAACAAATGAAAGTCAGACATTGCTTTTCAACCCTGCTTCCACAGAATTTAAAAAAAAATTAAACTCATGAAATAGGCCTGGACAGAAATGATGGTACTCTTAACTTAATATTTTGTTGAACAACCTTTTGAGTCAATCACTGCAATCAAACAATTCCTGTAACTGTCAATGAGACTTCTGCACCTCTCGACGTGTATTTTGGCCCACTCCTCATGAGCAAACTGCTCCAGTTGTCTCGTGTTTGAAGGTTGCTTTTTCCAGATGGCATGTTTCAGCTCTTTCCAAAGATGCTCAATAGAATTTAGGTCAGGGCTCATAGAAGGTCACTTCAGAATAGTCCAATGTTTTCCTTCTAGCCATTCTTAGGTGTTTTTAGCTGTGTGTTTTGGTTAATTATCCTGTTGCAAGATCCATGACCTGCCACTGAGACCAAGCTTTCTGACACTGGGCAGCACATTTTTCTCTAGAATCCCTTGATAGTCTTGAGATTTCATTGTACCCTGCACAGATTCAAGACACCCTGTGCCAGATGCAGCAAAGCAGCCCCAGAACATAACAGAGCCTCCTCCATGTTTTACAGTAGGGACAGTGTTCTTTTCTTGATATGCTTCATTTTTCTGTCTGTGAACATAGAGCTGATGTGCAATGCCAAAAACTTCCATTTTTGTCTCATCTGTCCATAGGACATTCTCCCAGAAGCTGTGTGGCTTGTCAACATGTAGTTTGGCAAATTCTAGTGTGGCTTTTTTATCATTTTTTTACAACAATGGTGTTCTCCTTGGTCGTCTCCCTTGAAGTCCACTTTGGATCAAACAACGACGGATGGTGCGATCTGACACTGATGTTCCTTAAGCTTGAAGTTCATCTTTAATCTCTTTAGAAGTTATCCTGGGCTCTTTTTTTACCATTCATATTATCCGTCTCTTTGATTTGTCATCAATTTTCCTCCTGCGGCCACGTCCAGGGAGGTTGGCTACAGTCCCATGGATCTTAAATTTCTGAATAATATATGCAACTGTAGTCACAGAAACATCAAGCTGCTTGGAGATGGTATTATAACCTTTACCTTTAACATGCTTGTCTATAATTTGTTTCTAATCTCCTGAGACAACTCTTTCCTTTGCTTCCTCTGGTCCATGTTGAGTGTGGTACACACCATGTCACCAAACAGCACAGTGAGTATCTGTAGCCCTATATACTGGCCCACTGACTGATTACAAGATTGTAGACACCTGTGATGCTAATTAGCGGACACAACTTGATTTAACATGTCCCTTTTGTCACATTATTTTCAGGGGTACCATCATTTCTGTCCAGGCCTATTTCATGAGTTTCATTTTTTTTTAATTCTGTGGAAGCAGGGTTGAAAAGCAATGTCTGACTTTCATTTGTTCATTTTCATAGATTTGTAATTTATTATTACTTTTGTCAGATTCAAGTTATTTCTGTGACCATTGTGGGTTTTTCTTTCATTAAACGAGGGGTACCAACAATTTTGACCATGTGTGTAAATGTTTTGGAGTGGCCTAGTTAAAGCCCAGGCCTTAATCCAATTGAGAATCCGTGGTCAGACTTGAAGATTGCTGCTCACCAGAGGAAACCATCTAACTTGAAGGAGCTGAAGCAGTTTTGCCTTGAGGAATGGGCAAAAATACCAGTGGCAAGATCTAGAAAGCTCATACAGACTTATCCAAAGCGAGATGCAGCTGTAATTGCGGCAATAGAACACTCTACAAAGTACTGACTTTAGGTGGGGAACATTTATGCACACTGAAGTTTTCAGTTATTTTGTCGTATTTTTTGTTTGCTTCACAATAAAAAGAAAACCAAATGTCCACAGTTATAGGCATGTTCTTTACATGATGCAAACCCTCAAAAAAACTGTGAATTTCCAGGTTGTGAGGTAGCAAAAGACGAAAAATGCCAAGGGAGGTGTATACTTTTGCAAGACACTGTATACATATGAAATTGAACGATTGTTACCAGCTGTGGGAGGCCGCATCATGGGAATCGGAATGCTCGTACATGTCACAAGGTGCATATGTCAATAAAGTTGAATGAGGTCTGATAAAAAAAATTTGAAGAAAATTATGCAATTGAAAATCAGTTGAATTGATCTAAAAGAGGTCATTTTGGCCAGAAACACTTGAATTTTTGCAAGTCCTATCCACATTGATGGGACAGGTAATCATTGCTGAAAATGGCATGATTTAGATACAAAGTCCTCCTGTACTTCAGCCTCCAGCAAATGTATCCATACAGATTGGCTACTAATAATGCACTGCAAATTGAAATGACCTGTCTCTGCTCATGGGAAACACGCTGCTGCTCTGGGGAAGGTAGGGGGTTCAAATCTGCCCGCACGCATGCAGATCCTAGAGCCAGTACACAAGAAACATCCCTCTTAAGAAGACACAAATCACAAAATATATTACAATATATCCATAGCCTAAAAAAAGAGTAATCCTTTACCCTTCCCTTAAAATGATCCCTCAACTGTTTCCCAAAATTGATCATACTAAAGTCCTCTTCCTCTCTGAAGAGGCAATTTGTATATTTAATTTTAAATAGGAGCATTGCATGGCTTATAAGTCTCTTAACACTGGCATTTCAGGCATGATATTCTCCACAAGGAGAGATGTTACCTCTTAGACCCCATACAGAGGCCTCTCATACAGCCAAAACAGATCCCATGGTTTTCACTGAGGAGAGGCAACACACCGAAACATTTGTATGCAAATTGAAATTCTGGGTTGGCTTATAACTAGTGTTGAGCATTCCGATACTGAAATATCGGGTATCGGCCGATATTCGTGGTATCGGATTTTCCGATACTTAATTCCGATACTTTTGCAATATCGTATACTGGAATCGGAAGTTCCCATAATGCAATGAGTCATTTTCATTTTATTCAGCCAATGAGGATCCTAAGAAGTGTGGGCACATCCTGTTAGGCATGTAGGCATCTTAACTAATGGCATGGCTGTGATTGGCTGCTGAAATGATGTCATGATGCACTATAAAAGCCACCGCCGCCATTTTGAGCTCACTCTGCTGTGAATTCAGTTAGGGATAGGATGCTGTTGTTCTGAGGGACAGTTTTAGCTACCGATTTGGTCTATTCTGCTTTACCCAAGCTACTTTATAAATCGCTGTGCCTTGCAGTGCTAGTGCACAGTTCTCTGTGCTGTTCACCGCTGTCTGCAAGGTCTGGTGTGTGAGTGCAGCTCACCCTGTAGTGTATGCTTCAACCACGTCTGGTTGTAGTGCACTCAGTGTGTGTCACTGCCTCATACATTGTCCTTTTTTGCCAATTCATAATTTTTCCTGATATCTCCTATTAGTGTGGTGGTTCCATCCGTATTCAGCTAAATTGGTTCCAAACACACTATATAGGAGTAGATAGAGAAATTTTTTTGGTCTTGCAGCGCTAGTGCACAGTGCTCTGCATCTGTGCTGTTCACCGCTGTCTGCAAGGTCTGGTGTGTGAGTGCAGCTCACCCTGTAGTGTGTGCTTCAACCACGTCTGGTTGTAGTGCACTCAGTGTGTATCACTGCCTCATACATTGTCCTTTTTTGCCAATTCATAATTTTTCCTGATTTCTCCTATTAGTGTGGTGGTTCCATCCGTATTCAGCTAAATTGGTTCCAAACACACTATATAGGAGTAGTTAGAGGAGCCTTTCTGCAGCATTGGGCCCTGCAGCCCCAGCCAGATTAGTATTAGCCTATATTTTGTAGCCTCATCTATTGCATTGTAGGTTACCTTCCTACATTGTAATAGCTACAAAAAGTTTGTGATACTATCATTATTACATCTTTAGGCACATCCAGTGTCTTTTTGTGACAAAAAAAACCTAAATAAAGTTCACCAAACACTCCACTTTACAGTTGTGTAGGCCACATTAGCTCATATTAAAGTCTAGTCCACACTTTATAAAATTAGTGTTTCTTATACCTGTTAGCAGCTGTTCAGGAATAAGCACACTAAGCCCTTAGTACTTTTCTGCCTATCTGTATCAGTCTACCAAGATGAAGAAGGCAGGGAGTAAGGCATGTGGTCGTGGGCGTGGAGTTTCTGCAGGGAGAGGACGTGAGGATTCTGTGCCTGCATGGAGAGGACGTGGGGATTCTGTGCCTGCTGCGGGCACCAGTGACTCAGCATCCCCCAGTTTTACCAGGGAACAGTCCTTTATGCGCAGCTTTGTAGGAGCTAGCCGTACCCCACTGCTGCGGGAGGACCAAATTGAAGCCGTTGTCGGATGGATGGCAGCTAACGCATCGACTTCAATTAGTTCCAGATCCTCTCAGGTCCTGAGCACTGAAGAGCACCCATCTGTCTCTTCACCACCTGCCAAATTGCCCAGGCAGTCAGAGAGCCCTGGACAGGAGCCATCTCTACTTCTGTTCTCTGAATCTCTTGGCTTGGAAAGAGGGGGCCAGCCAAGCAGAATTCGAGAATTTGAAGAAAAGGTAGTATGCAGTGATGCGCAACCGTTTTGTCTCTCTGAATCTGAAGAGGCGGGTGGGCCAGTGCCTATGGTCAGCAGCACACCTCAGTACGCATCTGATGATGAGACTCAGGTGCCACTTTCTGGTGCGTACTGTGCTGTCGAGACTACCCAGGAGAAGCAGTTGTTTGAAGAGGGTGGTGTAGATGATAAGGTCCTTGACCCATCATGGCGTGAGGGACAGGAAGGTGGTGGGAGCAGCTCTGAGGAAGAGATTCCCCGAACAGCCCAAAAAGGAGGGAGAGGGAAAGGGCAGACTTGGTTGCCTGTAGCCTCCACTTCGGCACCCATTAGGAGCATGGCTCTTCCAAAATCCAAAGCGGGCGCTCCCAAGACTTGCAGTGCCTGGTCCTTTTTTGACACAGTTGCAGATGACATTTGCTTTGTCAAATGCAAGCTGTGTAATCAGAAGGTGAAAAGAGGGAAAAGTGTCAGCAACCTCAATACCACAAATATGTGGAAACATGTGCGTACCAAGCACGTGGTGGAGTTACAAAAACACACTGAAGACCTAGGCCAACCTACAGCGCCACCTACCACCTCTTCAGCTCGTGTTGTAGCCTCTTCCTCCAGCTCACACACAGCTGGTTCGGCTTCCTCACAGGATCGCCATGGATGAATCTCTGGCACTGTTGTACAGAGATACAGTGTTATTCCACCCACAGCACCACTTTCCCAGTCATCCTCACACTCCCAGGCCAGTCTACAGCCATCGTTAGCACAGGCATGGGAGAAAAGGCACCCATACTCGGCAAACCACCCCCGAGCACAGGCTCTGAATCCTGGCATTGCTAAACTACTGGCCCTTGAAATGCTATCATTCAGGCTGGTGGAGACTGACACATTCCGTAACTTTATGGCATTGGCAGTCCCACAATACAACGTGCCCAGCCGATTTTATTTCAGCAGGCAAGCCGTCCCTGCCCTGCAACATCATGTGGAGGGAAAAATTAAACATGCGCTACAAAACGCCATCAGTAGCAAGGTCCACCTGACCACCGATGCATGGACCAGTAAGCATGGACAGGGACGATACCTTTCCCTCACTGCCCATTGGGTAAATGTTGTGGAGCCGGGTACAGATCTTGAGAGTGGCGCTGTATGTGTTCTGCCAACTCCAAGGATTGCAGGAATCCAGTCTGTACACATTGACTCCTCCTCATACTCCAGTTCCTCTGAATCAGCGCTGCAGGAGCCGTCACGGTCTACCTCCACATCGACCCGTGAACGGTTACCTGTTATGGTGACCAATATGAGCACAGCCGTGGCCAAACGTCAACAGGCCGTATTAAAATTAATTTCTTTGGGGAATCGAAGCCACACAGCGCAGGAGCTCTGGAATGCCATCAAGCAGCAGAGCGACGTGTGGTTTGTGCCAGCGAATCTCCAGCCAGGCATGGTAGTGTGTGACAATGGCCGAAATCTGGTGACAGCTCTGGGCCTAGGCAACCTCACTCACATCCCATGTCTGGCACATGTGCTCAACTTGGTCATGCAGAGTTTTTTGAGGGACTATCCGGATCTTGATGCACTGCTTCACAAGGTCCGCATAGAGTGCGCTCACTTGCGGCGTTCCAGCAATGCAAGATCACGCATTGCAGCTCTGCAGCGCCGATTACGTCTTCCGGAACATCGCATCATATGTGACCTACCCACCAGGTGGAATTCAACGTTACATATGTTGGAGAGGTTGTGTGAGCAACAGGCAGCAGTAATGGAGTACCAGCTGCAGCAGGCGCAAAGAAGTCGCAGTGCGCGCCGTTCACACTTCACCACCACTGAGTGGGCCTCTATGAAGGACATTTGCCACGTTTTGCGTGCCTTCGATTATTCCACGCGGATGGCGAGTGCAGATGATGCACTAGTCAGCATGACTATCCCCCTTATCTGCCTGCTTGAAAAAACACTGCAAGCACTAAGGGACGAGGTTTTGGAAGAGGTGGAGGATGAGGAGTCACAAATGCCATCTGCTTCTCTACAGTCTGCGCAACGTGGTTCCTCACAAAGGCCTAGGCAGGGGACACTTTGTGAGGAGGATGAGGAGGAGTCAATGGATGAAGAAGACATCTGTCCAGAGGAGGGAGGTACACAATGCTCTAGTAGTCAGTATCTAGAGCGAGGGTGGGGTGATGCAGAGCAGGCAGAGATCACGCCTCAAGCAGGGGACAGCGTTTCTTGGCCAGTTGGCAGTCTGCAGCACATGGTTGATTTCATGCTGCAGTGCCTGAGAAACGACCGCCGCATCGCCCACATTCTCAACACGGCTGATTATTGGGTGTCCACCCTCCTAGATCCTCGCTACTGGGACAACTTACAAAGCCTCATAACACCGTTGAACCGGGAGCGTAAAATGCAGGAGTACCAAGACGCACTGGTGCATTCCATCATGTTCTCCATTCCAACCGAGAGCAGTGCTGCTAGTGCTTTACAAAGCAGCTCAGTGCGTCGAGGCAGTGGAGGAAGCTCTGCACAAAGAGGGAGCAGAAGCAGCGCCTCAGCACAAGGCAAGACCAGTATGGCCAAAATGTGGCAAAGTTTTATGTCCCCGCCGCCACAAATGTCTACACCATCACAGACGGCTCCAGTCAGCAGGAGGCAACGTTTCCGTCAGATGGTGACAGACTACATGTCTTGCCCTCTTAGTGTACTCCCAGACGGCTCTTCTCCCTTCAAGTTTTGGGTCTGTAAGCTAGATACATGGCCAGAGCTAAGTCAGTATGCATTGGAGGTGCTAGCTTGCCCTGCTGCTAGTGTATTATCGGAACGCGTCTTTAGTGCCACAGGTGGTGTACTAACAGACCGTCGCATGCGACTATCCTCCGATAACGTTGACCGGCTTACTTTTCTCAAAATGAACAAGGCCTGGATCTCTCATGAATTTGCCAGTCCTCTTCCAGAATAAATAATTGTTGGCAAAAGTATCCAGGTCTCCTGTTCTGTTCATGTTTCTACCACCTGAACTGTAATCCCTGAGCTCCAACACCGCCAGTTGGCGCTCGGAAGTGCCGTCTGCACAGTCAACACTTGCTGCCGTGTCATTGGGGTTCAGTAACGTCAGCTGTTCCCCGGCTGTGCGGACGGCAATTTCTCCTGCTCTGTCCACATCCACTGTACTACTGATTTAAAACCTCCTCCAAATACACCTCTGGCTCCTCTGTTTTCAGTATTATCCCTGAGCTCCAACACCGCCAGTTGGCACTCGGAAGTGCCGTCTGCACAGTCAACACTTGCTGCCGTGTCATTGGGGTTCAGTAACGTCAGCTGTTCCCCTGCTGTGCGGACGGCAATTTCTCCTGCTCTGTCCACATTCTCACTACTACAGATTTTAAAGTTGCTCCAATTACACCTCTGGCTCCTCTGTTTTCAGTATTATTCCTGAGCTCCAACACCGCCAGTTGGCGCTCGGAAGTGCCGTCTGCACAGTCAACACTTGCTGCCGTGTCATTGGGGTTCAGTAACGTCAGCTGTTCCCCTGCTGTGCGGACGGCAATTTCTCCTGCTCTGTCCACATCCACTGTACTACTGATTTAAAGCCTCCTCCAAATACACCTCTGGCTCCTCTGTTTTCAGTATTATCCCTGAGCTCCAACACCGCCAATTGGCGCTCGGAAGTGCCATCTGCACAGTCAACACTTGCTGCCGTGTTATTGGGGTTCGGTAACGTCAGCTGTTCCCCTGCTGTGCGGACGGCAATTTCTCCTGCTTTGTCCACATCCACTGTACTACTGATTTAAAACCTCCTCCAAATACACCTCTGGCTCCTCTGTTTTTAGTATTTACCCTGGGCTCCAATACCGCTAGTTGCTGCTCAGAAGTGCCGTCTGCACAGTCAACGCTTGCTCCAGTGTTATTGGGGTTCATTAACGTCAGCTGTTCCCCTGCTGTGTGTCCGGCAAATTCTCCTGCTTTGTCCACATCCACTGTACTACTGATTTAAAACTTGCTCCAATTACACCTCTGGCTCCACTCTGTTTTTAGTATTTACCCTGGGTTCCAGCACCGCCAGCTGGTTCTCGGTAGTTCCATTTGCTCTTGTACCTTCTACTACCCATCCGGGTTCCAGTACCATCAGCTGGTTCTCGGCAGTGCCTTTGGATTAGGTGCCTCCTTCTCGGTATCCAAGTTCCACCAACGTCTGCTGGTCCTTGGTAGTGCTTTCTGGCACAGGTACCTCCTGCTTAGTAACCGAGTTCCAGTACCGTCAGCTGGTCTTCGGCAGTTCCATTGGCTCTTGTACCTTCTGCTACCCATCCGGGTTCCAGTACCGTCAGCTGGTCCTCGGTAGTTCAATTTGCTCTTGTACCTTCTACTACCCATCCGGGTTCCAGTACCGTCAGCTGGTTCTCGGCAGTGACTTTGGCACGGGTACTCCCTCCTGCCCAGCCTGGTTCCAGCACGCCAGCTGTTTCCGGGTAGTGTCAACGTCACTTTGCCTCCAATGCGTTGTCCTGTCGTGTTGCGGTCGGGTTAGCCGACTCTATGGTGCCTGCAGTTTAGGTGACTCCTATGTGGACTGCGGGATCTGGCAATGAAGGCAGGTTCCATAGTGCCAATAGGACAAGCACCCCCTGTAGGACTGTTGGTTTTGGTAACTGCGGCCGGCTCGCGGCCTTGAACTTTTTTTTACATGGGTACCTTCTGCTACCCATCCGGGTTCCAGTACCGTCAGCTGGTTCTCGGCAGTGCCTTTGGATTAGGTGCCTCCTTCTCGGTATCCAAGTTCCACCAACGTCTGCTGGTCCTTGGTAGTGCTTTCTGGCACAGGTACCTCCTGTTTAGTAACCGAGTTCCAGTACCGTCAGCTTGTCTTCGGCAGTTCCATTGGCTCTTGTACCTTCTGCTACCCATCCGGGTTCCAGTACTGTCAGCTGGTCCTCGGTAGTTCCATTTGCTCTTGTACCTTCTACTACCCATCCGGGTTCCAGTACTGTCAGCTGGTTATCGGCAGTGACTTTGGCACGGGTACTCCCTCCTGCCCAGCCTGGTTCCAGCACGCCAGCTGTTTCCGGGTAGTGTCAACGTCACTTTGCCTCCAATGCGTTGTCCTGTCGTGTTGCGGTCGGGTTAGCCGACTCTATGGTGCCTGCAGTTTAGGTGACTCCTATGTGGGCTGCGGGATCAGGCAATGAAGGCTGGTTCCATAGTGCCAATAGGACAAGCACCCCCTGTAGGACTGTTGGTTTTGGTAACTGCGGCCGGCTCGCGGCCTTTAACTTTTTTTTACATGGGTACCTTCTGCTACCCATCCGGGTTCCAGTACCGTCAGCTGGTTCTCGGCAGTGCCTTTGGATTAGGTGCCTCCTTCTCGGTATCCAAGTTCCACCAACGTCTGCTGGTCCTTGGTAGTGCTTTCTGGCACAGGTACCTCCTGCTTAGTAACCGAGTTCCAGTACCGTCAGCTGGTCTTCGGCAGTTCCATTGGCTCTTGTACCTTCTGCTACCCATCTGGGTTCCAGTACCGTCAGCTGGTTCTCGGTAGTTCCTCAGCTTTCTTGTACTTTCTGCTACATTTCCAAGTTCAAGCTTTTTGAAATGGTTCTTGGTAATCAATCTGGATCTCCCTGACGAGGACCCTGAAGACGAGGACCCTGAAGACCAACCCTAAGAAGACGACCCCAAAGACAACGACCCTGAAGACGAGGACCCTGAAGACCACCCCGAAGAAGATGAGGACCCTGAAGACCACCCCGAAGAAGACGAGGACCCTGAAGACCACCCCGAAGAAGATGAGGACCCCGAAGACGAGGACCCAGAAGACCAACCCGAAGAAGACGAGGACCCCGAAGACGAGGACCCCCGAAGACGACGACCCTGAAGACCACCCCGAAGAAGACCAAGAAGATGACCCTGAAGAAGTTGACCAAGAGGACAAAGAAGAGAAGACAAGCACCAAGATACAGAAGAACAAGAGACAGAAAACCAAGAAGCAGAAATACAAGAAGCTGCAGAACAAACAGCGGAAGAACATTAAGCATAAGACTAAAAGTCAGAGCAAAAGATAATATCTAAATTATAAGCAGAAGATGACTAAGCAGTGTATGGGGGTGAGTCCGTTCCTCCTCGTGGTGCCCCTGGAAAAGACCTGCTGCTGCAGGCCAAACTGAACGCGGACAAATCCTGTTGTAAATCTTTTGTGACGGGCAGAACGAAAGGTGTAATGTCCAACCTTTTATAGATAACAACTACAGGAATGCCTGTCACAAATAAGAATATGATGAAGAAGAAGAATATGAAGAAGATGAAGAAGTAGAATATGAAGAATGTAAAAAAAAAGAATAATACGAAGAAGGTGAAGAAGAAGAAGATGAAGAAGGTGAAGAAGAAGAGGATGAAAAAGATGCTGAGGATGATGAAGGAGAAAGTGTGGGAGAAGTAAAAAAGAAGGTGAAGAGCATGGAAGTAGTGAAACAAATATCTGACAAAATATAAAAATACTTAACA
This sequence comes from Phyllobates terribilis, assembly GCF_046119375.1. Lineage (NCBI taxonomy): Eukaryota > Metazoa > Chordata > Amphibia > Anura > Dendrobatidae > Phyllobates > Phyllobates terribilis. The sequence continues at coordinate 592,773,946 of NW_027362765.1, read as the reverse complement.
TAGTCAATATTTCCGTAACTCAGAACGTCTTAAAAAAAATATTAATTCCTGCTATTCCATTTGATTGGGCTAAACCTCTATGCCTTTATTGTCTCCCCCACCTCCCCCAATACATTCTACATTATTCTTAGTTGTTTTCCTTCATGTAGAATTAACCTACAAGGAAAGAAAGGGTTTATTTTCATTCTGATATTTCTGTCCCATTGACTTGCATTGGTTTCCGGTATCGGAATCGGCGATATCCGATACTTTTTCGGTATCGGTCCGATCCAATCCGATCCCATATTTCCCGATATCGGAAGGTATCGCTCAACACTACTTATAACCTAAGTCTTGCAGCGATTATATATGTGGGGGCCAATGGAAGGAAATATGGGGGCCAATTATACTGTTTGGAGAGTTATTGGGGACCATTATACTATCTGACTATTTGGAAGGCTATGTAGGGGCCATTATACTGTTTGGAAGTTTATGTAGGGGCCATTATACTGTTTGGAGTGCAAGGTGGGGTCCATTATATTATTTGAAGGGCTATGTAGGGGCCATTATACTGTTGGAGGGCTAGTAGGTCCATTATACTGTGTGCGAGCCATTATACAATGTGGAGGGTTGTGGCCATCATACTGTATATAGGGTTGTATAGGAGCAATTATACTGTGTGGAGGTGTGTAAGGGCCATTACACTGTAAGGAGGACCATTATACTGTATGGAAAGCTTTTATTCCCTATGGAGAACTGTGTTGGGACCATCAACCTGTGGGGTTACTGTGGAAGTATTATACTTTGTGAGGTAGGTGGTAATGTAGGGTCATCAAACTGTATCTGGGAGGTGCTGTGTAGGAATTCAATGTGGGGGTATCATACTGTGTTTGGGGACACTTTTGTAGGTATCATACTTTATGGGAGCCATGAAAGGGGTCATTTAAAGCATGGAACATTGGGCTTCAATAGGAGGAAAATTACTTTGTAAAGGCTGCAAAGTTATTGTAACGATCTGGGTGATGTAACCACTGTGTCATGACCCTAGGAAAGCCTGGAGGTGCGTGACTAGGTTCCACACCAATACTGACCTCGGATGCACGGCAGCTGACGATACGATCTGAAGAAAGCTGGGGGGGGGGGACCAGGTGCTACACCAGGACTGACCTTGGATGCACGTCAGCTGACCCCCAAGGGACAGAAGGTTGGAACGGTCAAGAATGGGTGGACTTGGCAAGTACAAGCAGACGCAGCAGGTATAATGACTGGCATGGCTGATACACAGGTAGGCAGGTGCTGGCGGACATGGCTGATATACAGGCAGGCAGGTGCTAGCAGGCACTTCTGGTATACCTGCAGGCAAGTGCTGTTTGGCACAGCTAATATATAGGCAGGGATATGAGCACTGGGGACCTGAGAACTAGCAAGCATGCAAGACAAAACTAACATGTTGCCCTAAGCACAGTGCCCAGGGATCTGCGATCAGAATACAGACCCCGGGCAGCAGCAAGAGAAGGAGGAGGAATTGCGGGACCTCGGTGGTAGGTAAGTCGGCATCCCTGCCGGGGGAGAGGAGCAGCATGCAAGGACGCTAGCGCTACAGTACACCCCCTCTTCTTCAAGCCTGTAAGAAATCTCTCCAGGAGGAGAGGGGCATGGATGTTCTCCCTGGGCTCCCATGACCTCTCCTCAGGACCGAATCCCTTCCAAGAAAAAAGGTTTTTCCTCTTACCCTCTTGGTGGCCAGAATATTCTCTTCCTCGAAAATGTCCTCTGAGCTGACTGGAGCAGAAGTGGTACCTGGATCTTTGAAGAAGGAACTGAGGACGACAAACTTGAGGAGATACACGTGAAATTTATTGGGAATCCGTAAAGAGGTCGGGAGTTTGAGCTTGTAGGCTACTGGATTAATCGGCTTGAGAACCTCAAATGGGCCATTGAAGCAAGGGCCCAATTTATAGAAAAGTAGCTTGAGACGGACATACTTTAATGACAGCTAAACCTTGTCCCCTGGATGAAACAGAGTCGTATCCAGAAGTCTTTTGTCTGCATGTCTCTCCATCCATTCAGAGGATCTCAATAAGGTGGTCTTTGATGGTGTCTTCCCAGATTTTAGAAAAGCCCTGGACGAGGGACTCAGCAGCAGGAATGTCAATAGTGGTAGACTAGAGACAGGGAACAGAAAGTGGGATGTTGACCGTAGACCACCGCCGACCTGTGTACTATGGCACAGACCCTGCTGTGCATGCGCTGCATGATCACCCTGAACACCTGGCGGGACACTTTAACAACACATGCTACTAACTGGCATGACAGCTCCACTCCCTGAGGAAGATTCGAAACGTGCGTTGGGGCATCAGGGCGTGACGTACAGGGGCCATGGGTAAGTACCTTTCCCATTATTAGCATGCTCACCATTGAATTTCCAGCTACTGAGCTTTATTTCACTACTTGTGTGTCCATCCTCATGTGATCTCAACCTTTATGTTATGTGCTGGTTCTCTTTTATTTGCATAATACATGTACTCATGCTGAACTGAGATCAATCACTGCTACTCTGTGGGGATTCATGTGATATGGTCACACTCAGTGAGTGCTGGATTTTTGGTACCCCATTAACCCTTGCTGTCTAACCCTGTTCTGTTTGGGCTCTCTTGATCTACCTTGTATATATAAAAGGGAATTTTCTCCTCTTTCTACTTTTGGTGTTATACCCATCTTATATGCTTTTGACTCGCCCCCTGGGCCGTGGGGTACTCGATGCCGGGCCGGTCGTTGCTAGGGGAGCTGTCACAGTAGCGGTGATCCGGTCCATGACCCAGGGCTGTCAATCAAAAGGGGAATATTTACAGGGGATGATAGTTTATATACAAAGTTCGTGACGCCACCTGTGGTATGTGGCTAAAGGGAGCCGCCGCTGCGGAGCAGGTCCTCTGGAGCTGATGTTAGTGCAGCAAAGCTGGTGTGGCTCTCCACAGGTAGAGCTTAGCTCCAGGGCAGTGTAGATGTTATAGGTTGTGCTGGGCGTTGTAGTGTGCGGGTGATGGCGCAGATAATAATCACAGAGACAGTGGGGTGCAGTCTTCCGAGTTTACTCACAGTTGTTAAGTTCCTCAGGTTACAGGTTCCGGACTACAACCTCCCACTTCGTGCTGCGTTCACCAGGCAGGGGTTCAGCAATCCCTTAGGTAGTTCAAGAGTGCCTGACAGGACCCCTTTCTATGTGCCTTCCTCAGTCGTCTTCCTGCGCTGGCTCTCGCCCTCCTGCCCTGCGCCTCGCAATCAGTATCCCAATCCGGTAGCCTCGGGTCTTGTCGGGCGACCTGCAGTCCCCGGGACCCTCTGTGGCCACCTTCTCAGCGATATAATTGCGAATGTGGCCACTGCACCTTACAAGTACAGCAGCCTCCGGTTCCTAGCTGAGCCTTGTAGTTCTCCACTAGTTTAGGGGCCGGGTCCCCTCTGTGGCTCGATCCCTCCACTGCCTGGCAGATTCGGGCGCACGGATGGCCTCCAGCACTTCCCGTACCCCTGGGACCCCTTCTGTTCCTGCAGCCTTTCTCCTGCTCCCTCTCCTCTCTCAGTCCTGGGTCTCTGGGGCTAGGCCCACCTCCCGAGCAGAGCTCCTGCAGAGCCTCTGCTCCTTTCACTTCTCCTACTCTGACTGAACACACTTTCCAAGATGGCTCCCCTTTTTATACAACTTCCTTCACGTGCTCCTCTAATCTACTTCTGATGCGCCCCCGGGGCAATGGGGTACTCGGCAGCCGGGCCTATGGATGCTGGGAGGATATGTCACAGTGGCTAGCCCGGTCCGTGGCCCAGGGCTGTCAACCAAAAAGGGGATTGTAACTTGGATAGAGATAAAAATAAAGTAAATAGTTTGTGACGCCACCTGTGGTACCTGGTAAGGTTTACCAGCGCTGCTGCAGACCTCCGGGGGGTGATGGGATGGCAGCTGAGGTGTTTCTGCTCCCCACAGGTGGAGCGGGCCCCCGGGGCAGTGTGGAGTTTGGTGGTGGGTGGTGAGCCTGGGACTTGTAGTGCAGGCGGGATTGGCCAGCAGGAGTAACTGACAGAGACAGGGGATTCGCTTCAATACCTTTACTGGTGCGGATGTCAGGTACGGTCCAGGGTACTCAGTAGGATGGGTGAACTTCAGGACTTCTCCCCAGTGAGCGGGTATAAGGCCTCCTGGTCCGTGTCTGCCTCTCTGTATGCTCCTGGCCAGCCTGCAACTGGGCCTAGCTTATGTGTCGTGCTTTTCCTTCACCTGTCGCTTGGTAGTGGGACCTTCTGCTGGCAACCACTATCCCTGGTCGCCGGGGCCTTCGTGGTTCCTGGTCCTGCAATGGGTCTAGCTTCAGGTCTGCCTGGGACTTGTAGTCCTCCTTGAATGCCGGTGGTCCCTACTGGATATAAAGGACCCTGTAGGCGCGGACCCGGTGTCCGGTTTGTATAATCGGGGTGAGCTTATGATGCTCCTCTGCCCCCTTCAACTCCTCTCTCCTCTCTCCTCTGCCTTCGGCCACACTCGGGTCCCTCAGAACTCAGCAGCAGACGTGCTGCGTCTTCGCTGGTCTCAGCGTCAGCACGCTCTCCAACAACTAACTGCACTGCCTAGCTCCACCCTCCATATATATATGTCCCTAACGGGCTCCCTCTGCTGGTATGAGGTGGAAGGGTGGAGGTGTTTGTATGTAGTGAGGGCCTCTTGTGGAGAAGTCCATCCATGCACCCTGGGTCCTGTGGTACCTGTGAACAGCAGGGTGCCACATTCTCCCCAAGTACAATTCAGTACTCCTGGACTGAAGCATTTTGCAAAACAGGTTAACAACAATAACAATAATAATTACAATAACAATAATAAAGTTACAGTATGTCCCGTAACCAGGTGTCCATTTCACCGATGAAAGTGTAACAGGGAGAAACATGAGGGACCCACCTGAAAACCCTCAACGCTGGCCTCGGGCGCGGCCACAGGGCATAAGCGATCCAGGTGCCGGACCACGTCCTCGGCCACGCCAAACGGGCCCCCGTTCTGTGGTCATTTAAGGGGGCACTTTGATAAGTTCAAATATCTACAGGACAGTCTTTGGCTGCTCACAGTCATCAGCCCACAAGTCTTTGTACCCTGACGGGTAGCTAAATGCACATATTATTTCAGTTCACACAATAAATAATAGGCAATACCCAACTGGGTAACTATTTACAATGGTAGGCACTTCATTCTTATTCCCTAAACCGGGCAGGGATTTGTCCTTGTGTGCTGCGTGTGGACTTTCGTAGCACTGGGGTGTCACTAGTGTCTGAGCGTACCCTTTCTGTTAATCTAGCAGGTGGACGTGCTTGTAGATTATAGAACTGCCTTAATCTCTCTATGGGACTGGCAAGTACACTTTCCACTGGGCCTTCAAGCTCCGTCTCGACGGGTAATTCTCCTCTTACTGGGGACTCTTCCTGTTCCTGAGCAGGTTCTTCCAGAGCACTCACAGGTTCTTCTTGTGGCTGATAGAAGTGTATTACGGGTATAATAACTGCTCCATTTGAGGCCAAGTTGAGGCCAGTCTGCAGGGAAATCTCCTAGAACTGTATGAAGTACATCTTCCTTGGGTTCTTCCGGTGCTATGGGAGGTACTTCTTCTTCTGTTGTCTTCAGTAGACCTGTGCACACTTTCAGATGGTCTCTTGTGACTGTTGCAGTTGTTTTTCCTCCATCTTTGCTAATCAGGCAAGTTTTACTGTTGTCAAATCTGGAGTTCAGCACTGTGTAGGGCTTTCTTTCCCACTGGTCATCGAGCTTGTGACTTCTTCTCTTCCGCTTTAGCACTATCTCACCAGGTGCCAAGAGTTCTGCTGGTGTATGTTTATTGTACTGTTCTTCCTGCCTCTCCCTTCTCTGTTCAGACTGTCTTCGACACAGGCCTGTACTCTCCTGTATTGCTCTTGCCAATTTGTATCCCAGTCTTCAGTGGACATATCTGCTTTCGGTTCTACCACTTCGAGTTCCATGTCCATGGGCAACTTTCCGGGTCTTGCTCTCATGAGGTACGCTGAGGTACAATTTGTATAACTCACAGGTATGTGATTGTACAGATCTACCAGGTCAGATAGTTTGTCTGGCCACTGATTTCTTTCTTCCAAGGGTAAGGTTTTCAGCAGGTCTATGACGATGTTGTTCATTTTCTCACACAAACCATTGGTCTGAGGGTGATACGGCGTAGTCCGGATCTTCTTGCACCCATGCAGATGACAGAATTCTTTAAACAGCTCGGCTTCAAAGGCAGGGCCTTGATCCGTCAGCACTTTGTCCGGGTATCCATGGGGCCTGCAGAACTATGCTTGGAACGTTCTTGCTGCAGTTTCTGCTCTCAGATCCTTGACAGGGGCTACCACCAGGAACCGGGAATAATGATCCACCATGGTCAGTGCATAGGAATAACCTGATCTGCAGTGCGACAGTTTGACATGATCCAGAGCGATGATCTCCAGGGGCTGGGTTGTCTTGATGGACTGCAAGGGTGCTTTCTGCCGTAGTCTTTTCTTCTGAGGCTACAGGGCCCACAATTCCGTTACCACCTTTCTATGGAACTCCTCATTCCAACCCAATAGAACCGGTCCTTTAGCAGGGTTTCCAGCTTCTTCCAGCCAAAGTGACTTGCTTGATCGTGGTAGGCCTCCAACACCATCTGGATATCCGTTCTGGGTACAACAATCTGCCCCACCATTTCATGGGTCTTGGGGTTGACATATCTTCTGCACAGCTTCTCTCTGTAGATGAACAGCCAGCTTCTCTCATTCCACAGTTGCTTGGCTTGTGGAGGAGCATCCTTCTCCAGGTGAGAACCTTCCTGGGTGATCAGTCTTTTGATGAGGCTGACAACTGGGTCACTGTCTTGAGTCTCCTTCCAACTGTGATGGGGTAGAGGATTCAGCGTCCTTCCCTGACATCTTCTGGTGATGTGTTGCTCATGGACCACTCCGCTTCGGTGGAAAGCAGGTAATTGAACTTTCTCTAAATCATCCACTTCATCCTCGGTGTCTGACTGGTGGGGCATCCTTGACAGGGCATCAGCATTGGTGTTCTTGTGACCTGCCCTGTACTTGATGGTGAACTAATAATTTGACAGTCTGGCCACCCAACGCTGTTCCATGGCTCCCAACCTGTCTGTCTCCAGGTGTGTCAAGGGATTGTTGCCAGTAAAAGCTGTAAACTTAGTTGAGGCTAGGTAATGCTTGAACCTTTCAGTGATAGCCCAGACCAAGGCCAGGTACTCCAGCTTGAAGGAACTGTAGTTCTCCGGGTTCCTCTCTGTAGGGCGTAGCTTCCTGCTGGCATACGCAATTACCTTCTCTCTTCCATTTTGCTTATGGGACAACACAGCTCCCAGTCCCTCATTGCTGGAAAGGCTGGCTATAGTCAGGGTAAGCCAGGATTTCTTCACCAGTCAGGATTTCCTTCATTACTGCAAAGGATTCAGCCTGTTCTTTGCCCCACTGGAATGGGGGACTCTTTCCTCTTTTGGACTGTCCTACCAGGAGGTCTTGTAGAGGTGCTACCTTTTTGGTATAGTCCTTTATGAACCTCCTGTAGTACCCGACCAGTCCCAGGAATTGCCGTACTTCTTTGATGCTTCTCGGCTCAGGCCACTTCTGGATGGCAGTGACCTTCTCCGGGTCTGGTGCTACTCCCTCCGAGCTGACTAAGTGCCCCAGGTACTGAACCTTCTGCTTGAGCAAGTGGCATTTAGAAGGCTTTAGTTTCATCCCATACCGGGACAATGCTTCAAATACCTCTGCCAGGTGCTTCAGACTGTCCTCATACGTCCTCGAGTACACAATAACGTCATCCAGGTACAGCAGCACTGTCTCGAAGTTCCGATGTCCTAAGCAACACTCCATCAGCCTCTGGAACGTTCTGGGTGCATTGAAGAGTCCAAATGGCATACTGTTGAACTCGCACAGTCCCATTGGGGTGGTGAAGGCCGTCTTCTCCCGGTCTTCCTCAGCAACAGCGACTTGCCAGTACCCGCTAATGAGATCCAGTGTAGAGAAGTAATTGGCAGATTTTAGTGCAGCCAGGGATTCCTCTATACGGGGCAAAGGGTATGCATCTTTATGTGTTATGCGATTAATCTGTCTATAATCTACACACATCCTCATGCTACCGTCCTTTTTCCTGACCAGGACCAGGGGAGCTGCCCAAGGGCTACAGCTATCCTTTACTATCCCTGCCTTTTTCATGTCACTCAACATTTCCTTGGCTTTCTGATAATGTGCTGGTGGTATGGGTCGGTAATGCTTCTTAATGGGTGGATGGTTACCGGTGGGTATGTGGTGTTGTACCCCTTTAACCCTTCCAAAGTCAAGTGGGTGTTTACTAAACACTTGTTCATATTTCTGAACCACTCTGTAAACACCGTGTTTCTGATGGGCAGGAGAGGCTTTAGTCGCAACATGGAGCTGTTGACACCAATCCTCCAGCTGAGCTTCGGAGTCGTTGTCCTCCACTGCATCTGGTGGGGTCAAGGATTCCACTGTGTGTATGGCATCATCATTCACAGTATACAATCTAGCAACAGTGGCATACCTTGGCAATTTGACTTCCTCCTCCCCACAATTTAGGAGTCGTACGGGCACCCTCCCATTGCATACGTCAACTACCCCTCTAGCAGTTAGGAGTGTAGGTCTGTGCTCTGAGCTAATGGGCTCCACTACCACCTGGTAGTTCTGTCCCTTGAGACCTATTGCTGCCCTACACCAAATCAGCATCTCACTCATTGGGGGAATCACAATGGTTATCGGGTCTGTCACCCGTACATTACCAATCTCACCACCTGTTAGCTTTACCTGTTGCTGGTACAGGAGGGCTCGAATCTCTCTCTGGAGCACCTTCCTCTGCCCTGGTTTGGCAGTGTCAGCAATTCGTTGGAGCAAAAACAACACTTCTCCCAAACAGTTACCAACAATATTTGTACCAACTATCATATACAAGTCTGTATCACCAGGGTTAGATTCTATGACAATTAGTCCTTGGTCCTTTAGTTCCACTCTCCCCACCTTCACTGTCACGTCCTTAACTCCTACTAGGTTAAGAGGAAGGCTGTTAGAGGCATACACAGAGAGGTTCGGGGCTGGCGGGTGGAGTTCATCTATGGACCAGTACCTTTTGTAGAGGACATCAGGTATGATGGTTACCTGTGAGCCGGTGTCCAGTAACGCAGGTGTTGCTATGCCGTCCAGCGCAATGGACAGGAAAGGCCTTCCTCCTACGAACCGGTGGTACCAGCTTGATGGGCCTGGTTGATTTACTCCTGGGTGTCGGCCCTCGGCCACAGGGATGCCCGTTTAAAGGACAGTTCCGCGCGGTGTGGCCTGCCTTGTGGCAGCGGTAGCAGATGAAGTCTCCTGGAGGGCGACGTTGGTCGTTGGTCCTCCCACGGGGTGGCGTTGTCCTCCTACGGGGTGGTGTCGTCCTTCTACAGGGTGGTGTCGTCGTCCTTCTCCTCATCCAGGGGACATCCTCAGGACTGTCGGCGAGTAGGATCCTTCCTTCCGGCTCGGGCTCCGCCTGTAGCTGCAGGGTGCTCAGGACAGTGGCCAGGGTTCTACTCAGCTGACGCACTTCAGAGCGCAGGTTGTCCAGCTCGCTAGGGAGCACTGTTTGCATCTTTGTTTCAGCCGTCAATGAAGGAGCAGTGGGTGCTGCGGCCACTGGGGTAGCCCCACCCTGGTAATGCTGGATAGCAGTCCCTGATGTTTCCAGGGGCTGTAGACCCTTAATAGCCATGTCCTTCAGGGTGTCAAAGGTGGCATCTGGATGATCTAAGGCCCACCACCGTACGGCTCTGCTTTCCTCCTGGAACCTCAACCCCCGGATGAATTGTTCTGTCAGCATTTTATTCTCATCTTGTACGCTAGGTGGACTAACCTGTTTCAGGGCCCGCAGGGCTTCCTGTAAGCGCCAGGCATAGTCCCGGATACTGTCCTCAGGTTTCTGGGTACAGTGGTAGAACCTCATCTGGAGATCTGTCTCAGTGCGGTTTGCAGTCTCTTGAAGATAATGGATACTGATTCCTGGTCTGCGGCTGGCCAGGTTTCAATTTCCCACTCTGCAGCACCAGTCAATTGTCCCAGCACAACAGCGGCTCTCTGCTTACCAGTCATTGAGTACATATCCAGTACACCGCATATTTTTCTCTTGAACACAGACAGGGTGTCTGGTTTGCCATCATACTGGGGAAGCCATTTCGCTCCAGGGATATACGGCAGGGCCATGGGTATCAACGGAGTCACGACCCCTGCTGGCGGGGCGGCCGCTCCGGCCTGAGCGGCGCCGGGTGCAAGTTGAGCATCAGGAGCGTTACCCGGTGCTCCGGCGTCTCGCTGGTCGTCGGCCATGGTTTCGCCCCCTAGTGAACCGTAGCCTACCTCCTGTTTCTTTAATCGGGTAGGCCGCAGCTCCACAGACGACGGTCTCCCTCCAGGACCTGACTCTTCCTGGTGCTGCGTCAGAGCGCAAGGCGGGGCTTGAGCTTCGCGTGCTTCCAGCAGTCACGCCTTTCCGATTCCCACGGTTACGCCCCTCTTCTTCCCGCGCGGCGACTCGAAAATGGCGGTCAATGATGGGAAACAGCGGCAATTGGCGGGAAAACTTCACCATGGTATGCTACACAGTTCTTTAAGGCGCACAGTACCCGGTGGCAACGGGCACGCAATCCTGTTCGTGACGCCAGAAGTTGACGCTCCCCCGGGGCAATGGGGTACTCGGCAGCAGGGCCTATGGATGCTGGGTGGATATGTCACAGTGGCTGGCCCGGTCCGTGGCTCAGGGCTGTCAACCAAAAAGGGGATTGTAACTTGGATAGAGATAAAAATAAAGTAAATAGTTCGTGACGCCACCTGTGGTAACTGGTAAGGTTTACCAGCGCTGCTGCAGACCTCCGGGGGGTGATGGGATGGCAGCTGAGGTGTTTCTGCTCCCCACAGGTGGAGCGGGTCCCCGGGGCAGTGTGGAGTTTGGTGGTGGGTGGTGATGCTGGGGCTTGTAGTGCAGGCGGGAAGGCGCAGCAGGAGTAACTGACAGAGACAGGGGATTCGCTTCAATACCTTTACTGGTGCGGATGTCAGGTACGGTCCAGGGTACTCAGTAGGATGGGTGAACTTCAGGACTTCTCCCCAGTGAGCGGGTATAAGGCCTCCTGGTCCGTGTCTGCCTCTCTGTATGTTCCTGGCCAGCCTGCAACTGGGCCTAACTTATGTGTCGTGCTGTTCCTTCACCTGTCGCTTGGTAGTGGGACCTTCTGCTGGCAACCACTATCCCTGGTCGCCGGGGCCTTCGTGGTTCCTGGTCCTGTAATGGGTCTAGCTTCAGGTCTGCCAGGGACTTGTAGTCCTCCTGTAATGCCGGTGTTCCCTACTGGGTATAAAGGACCCTGTAGGCGCGGACCCGGTGTCCGGTTTGTATATTCGGGGTGAGCCTATGATGCTCCTCTGCCCCTTCAACTCCTCTCTCCTCTGCCTTCGGCCACACTCGGGGCCCTCAGAGCTCAGCAGCAGACGTGCTGCGTCTTCGCTGGTCTCAGCGTCAGCACGCTCTCCAACAGCTAACTGCACTGCCTAGCTCCACCCTCCATATATATATGTCCCTAATGGGCTCCCTCTGCTGGTATGAGGTGGAAGGGTGGAGGTGTTTGTATGTAGTGAGGGCCTCTTGTGGAGAAGTCCATCCATGCACCCTAGGTCCTGTGGTACCTGTGAACAGCAGGGTGCCACACTTCCTCCACCCACACCCACTACATAGTTCCCCCTCACTAGGTTCCCCTCCACTCCAGCTAGGGACCAGGGACTGTGCTCTCCCTTAGGAGCAATCTCGCCCTGCCCTACTGAAGTGGATGTGTTGGATGCAGGTGTTAGGGTCTCAGACAGAACTCTATCCTTACCTGAGAGTGGGATACCACACCTCTGGGTGAGATGCAGTACCTCTGTGGCGACTGAACCCGCAGGGGCGCCACATACCCCCTTGGTAAAACACAGCACATCTGCGGACTGGAACAGAGTAAAAACAGGGTATGTTACAGACATGCAAATTTTTAGATGCATCACATTTAATATCATAAACATAACATTTCTTCCCTTTATGGGAGGCACTTTTTCTTGAACGTTACTGGTTACGTTTTTATCAAAACATTATGAGACCTTTTAAAGAACATTTTTCTTCATACATATAAAACCTTTCTCACATAAAACATTTGTCAACAGGTTACAGCGCGATTTGCAACCGGGTGTCCTTTTCCTTTATCAAGGTGCAAACTAGCAAACATGAGCATGAGGGACCCGTCCGAAAACCCTCAACGTAGCCCTGGGCGTGGCTGCAGGGCATAGATGATCCAGATGTTGGACCACGTCTTCGGTCACGCCAAACGGGTTTTTGTTCTGCGGTCAATTTTGTATATATAAAACCAATAAGGGGCACTTTAAGAAGTGCAATTATTTACAATGGAAAGTTCTTTGGTTATTCACCGTCCATAACCTGATAGTCCTTTTTACTCTTACCGGGTAAGTATACAAACACAAACTTTTCAACTTTTTTTTCTTTTAAACTTGCAGTGTCACTGCTATACCCCCCTGGGTAACTATATACAGTCTTTAAACTTTTTCCTTCAATTAAACAGTTCAACGGTGATGCCCCCTCCGGGGAAACACCTGATTTCTGCAGGCTGACCCAGCCGGGTCATCAGCCTTAGACTGCGGGGGCCTAGGAGCAGGTCTGCAGAGTCGGCCCCCGGGATTGGAGGTTCCGCGAAGGAGCCCAGGAGCAGGCTAGCACTCTCAGCGCCCGTGACAGGGAGTCTCTCCTTACCTGCTCCCGCGGCCGCGCTTGTGCCGTCCTCTGCCTCCTGACTCCGTTCAGGTTCCTCCGGGGCTGGGGGCGCTGCTGGTGAAGTGCAGCGCTGGCTGCTGCGGATCATCAGCTTCTCCAGCAGTTCCTTTTTCCAGCTGGCAATGGCGTCCTGCTGGGCCCTCTCCATTCTCCGGCCCAGCTCCTGGATTTCTGCCTGGAGGAATTCAGTATCCTCCAAGGATAGCTCTGCCATGGCATCCTCCAAGGTAAGAGGCCTTGCCGCTCACTGCAGACCACGGATGGGAGCAGGCTCCTGACTCTCCATCTTGCCCTCCGGGTGCGGTCTGTCTGGACTCCTGGAGACTACGCCCTGTCTCCCAGGTTTCTTCTCCTCCCCCCCTTTCGGGGGCGGTTCCATGGCAACTTGCTTTCGGCCACACCTTGGGGCGGCCCCCCTCCCAGCTTGGTGGACACATCCACATACATGGTCACTGTTGCTCGGGGCGGGCCTCGCTTTTGGCACCATTCTGGAACCCGGCCCATGATGGGAGGTGGTTTCTTGTTGTCGTTTGGCTCGGACATAATGGCACCCGTTCTTCTGGGACGGGCGCCTCATTTAGTATAAAACACAGTCTCTAGGCACACAATACCCGGTGATAACGGGTGGGTTCATATCCTGTTCGTGACGCCAAAGATGACGCGCCCCCTGGGCGGTGGGGTACTCGGTGCCTGGCCGGTCGTTGCTAGGGGAGATGTCACAGTAGCGGTGACCAGGGCGGTCAATCAAAAGGGGAATATTTACAGGAGATTATAGTTTATATACAAAGTTCGAGACGCCACCTGTGGTATGCGGCTAAAGGGAGCCGCCGCTGCGGAGCAGGTCCTCTGGAGCTGATGTTAGTGCAGCAAAGCTGGTGTGGCTCTCCACAGGTAGAGCTTAGCTCCAGGGCAGTGTAGATGTTATAGGTTGTGCTGGGCATTGTAGTGCAGGGGTGATGGCGCAGATAATAATCACAGAGACAGTGGGGTGCAGTCTTCCGAGTTTACTCACAGTTGTTAAGTTCCTCAGGTTACAGGTTCCAGACTACAACCTCCCACTTCGTGCTGCGTTCACCAGGCAGGGGTTCAGCAATCCCTCAGGTAGTTCAAGAGTGCCTGACAGGACCCCTTTCTATGTGCCTTACTCAGTCGTCTTCCTGCGCTGGCTCTCGCCCACATGCCCTGCGCCTCGCAATCAGTGTCCCAATCTGGTAGCCTCGGGTCTTGTCGGGCGACCTGCAGTCCCCTAGACCCTCTGTGGCCACCTTCTCAGCAATATAATTGCGGATGTGGCCACTGCACCTTACAAGTACAGCAGCCTCCGGTTCCTAGCTGAGCCTTGTAGTTCTCCACTAGTTTAGGGGCCGGTCCCCTCTGCGGCTCGATCCCTCCACCGCCTGGCAGATTCGGGCGTACGGGTGGCCTCCAGCACTTCCCGTACCCCTGGGACCCCTTCTGTTCCTGGAGCCTTTCTCCTGCTCCCTCTCCTCTCTCAGTCCTGGGCCTCTCTGGCTAGGCCCACCTCCCGAGCAGAGCTCCTGCAGAGCCTCTGCTCTTTTCACTTCTCCTCCTCTGACTGAACACACTTTCCAAGATGGCTCCCCTTTTTATACAACTTCCTTCACGTGCTCCCCTAATCTACTTCCTCCACCCACACCCACTACATGGTTCCCCCTCACTTGATTCCCCTGCACTCCAGCTAGGGACCAGGGACTGTGCTCTCCCTTAGGAGCAAACTCGCCCTGCGCTACTGAAGTGGATGTGTTGGATGCAGGTGTTAGGGTCCCGGGCAGCACTCTATCCTTACCTGAGAGTGGGATACCACACCTCTGGGTGAGATGCAGTACCTCTGTGGCGACTGAACCCGCAGGGGCGCCACACTTTTATCATGTGTGTCTCTTTTTTCATTAATAAAATTGATATTGCTGTTTTATATAAAACAGAAGTAGTAATGACTCTATTTTTTCTGGGTTGAACTTCTCATACTTGGCATACAGACGGTTCTTCCTTAATCTCTGCAGAACCTGGCGAACATCCCTCCTGTGTGTTGGCAGATCATGAGAAAACACCAAGATGTCATCTAGGTAAACTACCACAGCATAACACGATACTCATAATGGCCATCGCGGCCGTTAAAGGTCGTCTTCCACTCGTCTCCCTGGCAAATTCGATCATGTTATACGCCCCTCGCAAGTCGAGTTTCGTGAAGGCTCTGGAACTTTTAAGACAATCAAACAGCTCAAGAGGCAGAGGATATTTATTCTTAATCATTATTTAGTTCAATTCACTATAATCGATTCAGGGGTGAAGTGAGTTGTCCTCTTTCTTCACAAAGAAGAATTCAGCTTCGGCCGGCGAGGCTTACTTCCAGATAAAGCCCCTGGCTATATTTTCTTTAATATACTCGGACATGACTCGAGTCTCAGCCTTCGACAGGGGGTAGATTCGACTACGTGGAGAAGATGCGCCTGGAAGAAGATTGATGGGACAGTCATACCGCCTATGAGGCAGTAGTGTCTCAGCCTCCTTATTGTCAAAGACGTCAACATTAGTGATTAGCAAACCCGAACAGTAAAGTTTGGGGTCCGTACCGAACACCTACTGTTCAGTCACGGACCCCGAACACAGACTTCCGCTGGAAGTCCGTGTTACTGTTCAGGTTCGTGTGTTTCCCGCGATTTCACTTGCATGAAATACAGCACCCAGTGTAAGTGAGCACACCCCCCCTGTATTCCCAGTACATTATATATACAGCGCTCAGCATAAGTAAGTACAGCCCTCTGTATTCTCAGTACATTATGCATACAGTGCTCAGAGTGAGTACACCCCCTGTATTCTCAGTATGTTATACATACAGTACTCTGTGTAAGTGAGTACATCCCTTTTATTCTCAGTACGTTATACATACTGTCACGGGTGTATCAGAGGTGACAGACAGTCGCCATGCAGTTGGTTGAAGGAGATCTCTACATTTGGCATTACAGACATCTTCTTAGATGAGAGGCTGTCACTAGGACCTAGAGGCTACCTCCCTGTGGTAATTAGCTCCCTGGCCTAGGTGTATATGTGTCACCCCAGGCCTGGATGCCACAAATATTAAAGGCTGTGTCTGAGAGCAGGAGGGAGGTTCCCTGGTTAGGGACCATTAGCATGCAGCACCTCCTGTCCCAGGCCAGTAGGGGGAGCTGGCTGCCCCTATAAAAGCTGGAGCTCGGGCAGGTTTAGAGAGACCAGAACCCACTTCTGAAGTGACCAGAAGGGTTCTCCAGAGAAGAGGGACAGGTCAGCAGCAGCTGAGGAGTCCGTGAGGCAGAGGAGAAACTGCAAGCCAGGGACAGAGGCGACGAGAGCCGGTCCAGGCAGAGAACCATTCTAACCGGACATTGGGGTCTGAGGCTGCCCCGGGTTATCAAGCCCAGCAGCAGAGAACCAACCCGCGAGGGATTTCAGGTCCCTTGGCCTAAGAAGCCTGGAGGCTCCGCCACACAGAGCGACCAGTACAGCGAGGAGAAAGCAAAAGGTACCCAAGGCCCGAGTCGCAAGCCATACAGGCGAGAAGTACACGGCCAGCTCAGGGACGTGGGCTATTACACCACGAAGAGGGGGATAGTCAGAAAGAGCATAGAGAGAACGGTAGGCCTACACACTCACCCTGACCAGTGGGGCTTGCCCGAATGCTCTCAGATACCCAGGCCCATTCCTAACTGGTACTACTGTTGGGTCATTAATAACATCTACAATAAAGACCCAGAACTGTTTTGAAACGGGCTCTGAACTTTTACTACTGCTGCCAGCACTATCACCCCCAGAATCCACCTACACTGCCCTGAGGCTACACTCTTCCCGTGGGGAGTTATCCTACCCCTGTGCTGCACACCAACACCAGCCTCAGTGGTCTGCCTCGCAGCGGCGGTTATCCCTGACCGCAATCCACGGGTGGCGTAGTCGGATATTCACAAATCTATAAATAGACTGTCACAACATTCATCTGACCGCCCTGAGCCACGGGACCGGGTTGCCACTACTACCCCCATCAGCACCGTACACCAGAAGGGCCTTTTCCGGGTACCCCACGGCCCAGGGGGCGAGTCAGCTTTGGCGTAGTCGGCAGGATTGTGACCAACCCGCCACAAACGGGTATTGCGTGCCTGAAAAAGACGTTATACATACCTGAGTGAAGTTTCCCGCCATTCGGGGCCATTTCCCGCCAATCGGAGCCGTTTCCCGCCATCGGGCACCATCTTCAGGACGCCGCTCGGGAAGAAGAGGGGCTTGGACGTCAAAAACGCGCAAGACCTGAAGCTCCGCCCTACGCTGAGACGCTGCGCAAGGTCCTGGAAGGAGATCCAGCGGACGCCGACGTCATCACCGAGCGACGCAAGGTCCTCACCCAGAGCATCGCGAGCGGAGCCACGGCCTACAGAAGAGGATCACCGGAAGGTAGGCAACGGTTAACTAGGGGGGAGGAAGATGTCGGACGCGGAGGGACCCTCTACCACCAGCGTAGCCGCTGCAGCTGTGATGCCGTTTTCCATGCCCTATATCCCCGGAGCGGCCAGGCTGCCACAGTATGCCGGCGAGTCGCATACCTTGGGTGACTTTAAAGAAAGGCTGTATAGCTTGTTCAAAGTTTATCCCCTGACAGAAGAACAGAAAGTAAGCATACTGATAGGGTAGTTAACTGGTGCGGCCCAGCGGGAGGTAAAGTCTTGGACAGCTGAGGAGAAAAGGACTGTAAGGGGGGTTCTGACCCGTCTACGGGACACCTTTGATACCCGTACCTCGGCAGAAATCAAAATGCGGTTCTATGGATGTAAGCAGCGAGCTCAAGATAGTGTCAGGGACTATGCCTTAAACTTGCAAGAAGCCTTAAGAGCAATCAAACAAGCTGACCCTGGCAGCGTGCTGGATACAGATAAACTATTGACTGAACAGTTCATAGAAGATCTGCTGTCCAGCGCCCACAGAACCCAGCTGAGCCTCATGGCCCTACAGAACCCCGTTTTGACTTTTGCGCAGTTTAAAGATAGGGCCATCCGGGTGCTCTGAGAACCCGCACCAGGTGGCGCTGTAGCTGCCCGGCGCCCTGCCATCACTTACTACCAGGAGGCGGCGCCCTAACCTGCGGACCTTGTGGGGGCTGATGCGCAGGCCTTAAACCCATCCCCGCCTGCAAACCTGCACCATCATGTCCAAGAACTAACCAAGAGTGTTGCTGCATTGACCAGGACCGTACAGTCGTTACAGATGGAACCGTCAGGACCAGTCAAGCTGGCTTCCAGTCCGGAGGATGTCCCGTGGCGTCGACAGAGGAGGATCCCTTCGTTCAGAGGGAGTCCCACAGACCGCTACGCTGAGGATGGACAGCCAATTTGCCGCCGTTGCAACCAGCCAGGACACATCGCCAGGTACTGTACTTTAAACGGGTCCGACCTGGGGCAGAGGGCCAACCCCCAGGCATAAGGTCACCAGGCCCGTCTAATTGGCGTGATAAATACGTGGGGGGACGCCCAGTTTTACCCGCAGTGCTGGACGGTATCCCCATGAGTGCACTGCTGGGTACCGGGTCACAAGTAACTACCATCCCCTATGTACTTTTTAAGCAGTATTGGAGTGACACTGACATAACCCGCTATCCAGACAATGACTTGAGCATCATCGCCAGCAATGGCCAGCCCGTGCCGCAGGTGGGGTTCAAAGAGGTGACCATCAAGATTGGTAAAGTTGCACTGCCGGCACAGGGGATGATTATTGTGGACATTGACCGTCGTGAAAGTCACCCTAAAATAACTTTGGGTACTAACGTGATTGAAAATTGTCTTTCAGAGATAATTATAATTTTACAGCAGGTGGCGATGAATGCTAGCTCCAGCCAACAGAGGGTCCTCCAGAAAGAGATAAGAGCCCTGATGAGACGGCAACACATAGAACTGTCTGGTGGTGAGATCGGTAGCGTGAGGATGAGCGACCCGTTCCCCATTGCCATGCCTCCCAAAAGTGAAATGATGATCTGGTGTCAGACTGCAATCGGGTTAAGAGGGAGAGACTACCAAGCCATGGTAGAACCCGTGTACTCAGACAGCAGGCCCACCATTTTGACAGCCCGGGGGGTGGTTGATGTCCGCCATGGAAGGGTGCCCGCCCGGATCTTAAACATTGGAGAAAGGGAAGTACACTTGCCCCGGTAATCTACACTAGCCAAATTGTATACTGTTGAACACAATGCTGTCAGGGCCGTGGAACCCTTGCCTCCATCTCCCCAGGCGGAGGGTAATGGCTCCCAGAAACCCAAGGAGGACTGGTGCCAGAAACTCCACGTGGGTGCTGACTCCACTCCCCTGCATCAAAAACAAGGAGTCTACCGGGTGGTTCAGGAGTACGAGAGAATTTTTAGTAAGCACCAGCTAGACTTCGGCAGAGTGAAAGGGGTAGAACACCACATCCCCACGGGGAGCCACCCACCAATAAAAGAGAGACACAGGCCTGTACCCCCTGCACATTATCAGAACGCAAAGGGCATGCTGAGAGAAATGAAAGAAGCTGGGGTCATTAGAGATAGCTGTAGCCCCTGGTCAGCTCCCTTAATTTTGGTAAAAAAGAAAGACGGTACCATGAGAATGTGCGTGGACTATAGAAAGGTCAATCGTATCACCCATAAAGACGCATACCCGTTGCCTAGAATAGAGGAGTCTTTGGCCGCACTAAAATCAACTAATTTCTTCTCTACTTTAGACCTTACTAGCGGGTACTGGCAGGTTACTGTGGCAGAGGCTGACAAGGAGAAGACCGCCTTCAACACCCCGATGGGATTAAGTGAATTCAACTGTATGCCCTTCAGGCTCTGCAATGCACCCGGGACCTTCCAGAGGCTGATGGAATGCTGCCTTGGGCACCGAAACTTTGAAACGGTCCTACTTTACTTAGACGACGTGATTGTATATTCAAAGACTTACGAGGACCATCTGAAACACCTGGCAGAGGTGTTCGAAGCCCTGGCAGGCTTTGGCCTGAAGGTGAAGCCCTCAAAGTGTCACCTGTTAAAACCGAAGGTACAGTACCTGGGGCACGTGGTGAGTGCTGAGGGAGTAGCCCCCGACCCCGACAAGGTTACAGCCATCAAGAGCTGGCCAAGCCCCTCTAACATCAAAGAAGTGAGGCAATTCCTCGGGTTGGTAGGCTACTACCGAAGGTTCATCCCCGGGTTCAAAAAGATGGCAGCTCCAATGCAGGACCTCCTGATAGGTCAGTCTAAATCCAGAAGTCACAAGCCACCCTTCAAGTGGGACAAGTTGGAAGAGGATTCCTTCCGCCAGCTGAAGATGGCCTTCACGGGGGATGAGATCCTGGCCTGCCCCGATTATGGCCAGCCTTTTATCCTTCACACAGACACCAGTAAAGTGGGGCTGGGAGCCGTACTGTCACAAAACCAACAGGGCAGAGAAAGGGTGATCGCGTACGCCAGCCGGAAGCTGAGGCCCACTGAAAGAAACCCGGAGAATTACAGCTCCTTCAAGCTAGAATTCTTGGCAGTGGTGTGGGCCATCACAGAACGGTTTAAGCATTACCTGGCCTCCGCAAAGTTCACTGTGTACACGGACAACAACCCGTTGACACATCTGGACAATTCAAGACTTGATGCCCTAGAACAGCGGTGGATGGCCCGGCTATCAAATTATGACTTCACAATCAAATACCGGGCAGGCAGAACCAACGCCAACGCAGACGCCCTATCAAGAATGCCCCACCTACCCGAAGGAGAAGAAGACTCGAAAGAGCTGGAGGAAGTAGAGCTCCCTGCGTTCCACCGGTATGGGGCCACTCAGTATTCTCACCAGGTAAGAGACAAAGACCTAACCACCGTCATGTTCAACCCCTTACCCCACCACGGCTGGGCTGAAACACAAGATAGTGACCCTGAAACTCGCCTGGTGAAAGACCTGTTAACCCAGGCAGATGCTAGCCCTGGCCCGGACGCTCCAGAGGAAGCCAAGCACTTATGGAAGGAGAAAAGCAGGCTATTCCTCTACGAAGGTAAGCTGTGCAGAAGGCTTGTCAACCACCGGATGCACGAGCTGACTTAGCAGGTAGTGGTCCCGAGACGAGATGCAGCAATGGTCCTGGAGGCCTACCATGACAGAGCGGGACACTTCGGGTGGAAGAAACTGGAGTTCCTACTGAGAGAGCGGTTCTACTTGGTCGGTATGAGAGGGGCCATAGAGAAGTGGTGCAGGGACGGTGGCCCATGTAACCTCAGAAGGAAGGACGGTACCAGCCAGAAGACACCCTTGAGGCCCATCGTCGCCAGGCAGCCTCTTGAGCTGGTAGCTCTGGACCATGTGAAATTGGCTCCAAGCCGGTCGGGCTACATCTATGCCCTAACAATAGTGGACCACTATTCCCGGTTCCTGGTGGTGGTTCCCGTTAAAGACTTGACAGCCTAAACAGCGGCCAGAGCCTTCCAACAACACTTCTGCCGTCCACACGGGTATCCGGAACAGGTCTTGACAGAACAAGGTCCAGCATTCGAGGCGGAAATCTTCCAGGAGTTCTGCAACCTTTATGGCTGTAAGAAGATTTGGACAACGCCTTATCACCCGCAAACCAACGGGCTGTGTGAGAAAATGAATAATATCATCATTGATCTCCTCAAGACGTTGCCCCTGGAGGAACACAGCCTGTGGCCGGAGAAGCTGCCAGACCTGATAGACTTATACAACCATATCCCGGTGAATGCTACAAATTGCACCCCGGCTTACCTGATGTGAGCAAGACCAGGTAAGCTGCCGGTAGACCTGGAGATGGGAGTCCTGACACCTGAGGACACCTCCCCAGACGCGGACTGGGATACGGAACGGCGGCTACAGTACAAGAAGGTACAGGAGAGTGTGGAGAGGAGTCTGGCTCAAGCGAGAGAAAAGCAAGAAAGGCTCTTCAACCAACACGCCCCTGCTGGTCCCCTGGAACCTGGTGAGCAGGTCCTGAAATGGAAGAGAAAGCTTCACAAGCTAGATGTCCAGTGGGAGAGAGACCCGTACACAGTACTTCAGTCCAACCACGACAACTCGAAGGTATGTGTAATTACCAAGGATGGAGGAGATACCACTAGCACCGTCTCCAGAGACCACCTAAAACGGTGCCCCGAGCAACTACAGAGTGCAGGAGAAGATCAAGATGACCTTGAACCCACAGAGGACAAGGAAGAAATGATCAGCACAGTTCTTGGAGAGTTCCCCCGGTCCTGGACTCGGATAATCGACGCCATAGTGGTACCTGTCCTACACTTCCCTCAACCTACCCAGCAGGAGCCTACAGGAGAGCAGGAAGAACAAGAGGAACAAGCAGCCCCGGAGGCAGAAGAACCCATGCCAGCAGCCCAGGAGAGTCAACCCTCTGCTGACAGTGAGCCTGCCATGCCTGCGGTAAGCCAAAGGACCCGCAGACAGCTGCCTGCCCTGCCTGTAAACCCAGCTAGTAGCTGTACCCTAAATGCTAGTGGGGAAAGCCAGGTTAGACCACCACCAGACAGTGGGTTACGCAGGTCAACCCGGAGCACTAGGGGTCAAATACCAGCTCGCTGTAAGATCTAAATGCTGTATATTGCAAATGTTTTATGTTTGTTATCTGGTTATTCATAATGTTTTTCCAGTTTCCCTAGTTCAATGGACTGGCAGGTCATGGACACTGAATGGCCGGAACTGTCTTGTAGATAGCTGCACTTGGTGCCCTCTTGCGAAGATGGCCACAGAAGAAAAACCTGTCCGGCGTGGCTCCCTTGTGGCCCAAAGTAGGTAGCTCAGCCTTGTCGCCACGCCCAAGGCCAGGAACTTGGGGTTTATGGAGACAGGTTCCCGCACCGTTCAAAACTTCACCTTATTGGGTGATAGGGACACCCAGTCACGTGACCTTAAGGACAAAATGTACTTGTATATATGTTATGTTATCATTTATACCCTGTATTTGTGTTTCCTGTTTAGTCCGGAGTACTAAATTTTACTAGGGGGGAATGTGTCACCCCAGGCCTGGATGCCACAAATATTAAAGGCTGTGTCTGAGAGCAGGAGGGAGGTTCCCTGGTTAGGGACCATTAGCATGCAGCACCTCCTGTCCCAGGCCAGTAGGGGGAGCAGGCTGCCCCTATAAAAGCTGGAGCTGGGGCAGGGTTAGAGAGACCAGAACCCACTTCTGAAGTGACCAGAAGGGTTCTCAGAGAAGAGGGACAGGTCAGCAGCAGCTGAGGAGTCCGTGAGGCAGAGGAGAAACTGCTAGCCAGGGACAGAGGCGACGAGAGCCGGTCCAGGCAGAGAACCATTCTAACCGGACATTGGGGTCCGAGGCTGCCCCGGGTTATCAAGCCCAGCAGCAGAGAACCAACCCGCGAGGGATTTCAGGTCCCTTGGCCTAAGAAGCCTGGAGGCTCCGCCACACAGAGGGACCAGTACAGCGAGGAGAAAGCAAAAGGTACCCAAGGCCCGAGTCGCAAGCCATACAGGCGAGAAGTACTTGGCCAGCTCAGGGACGTGGGCTATTACACCACTAAGAGGGGGATAGTCAGAAAGAGCATAGAGAGAACGGTAGGCCTACACACTCACCCTGACCAGTGGGGCTCGCCCGAATGCTCTCAGATACCCAGGCCCATATTCCTAACCGGTACTACTGTTGGGTCATTAATAACATCTACAATAAAGACCCAGAACTGTTTTGAAACAGGCTCTGAACTTTTACTACTGCGGCCGGCACTATCACCCCCAGCATCCACCTACACTGCCCTGAGGCTACACTCTTCCCATGGGGAGTTATCCTACCCCTGGGCTGCACACCAACACCAGCCCCAGTGGTCTGCCTTGCTGCGGCAGTTATCTCTGACCGCAATCCACGGGTGGTGTAGTCGGATATTCACAAATCTATAAATAGATTGTCACAACATTGGTCTGACCGCCCTGAGCCAAGGGACCGGGTTGCCTCTACTACCCCCATCAGCACCGTACACCAGAAGGCCTGGTTCCGGGTACCCCACGGCCCAGGGGGTGAGTCATATATATACCTGGTGTGTCTGAGAGAGAGGTGCCGGCAATATTAATTTCTTCTTGTGAAGGCTTAGCAAGAGCAGTACTTTGTCCTTTCTCGAGCTTGAGGCCGAGTTTGCATTTGTCTGGAGTCGTCTAAAGCTCAGCATTCTCCCCCTGTTTGTCTACTCCTGTTTTCTATAGAGTTTAGTGAAGATTGACTAGTGCTCATCTCCTCCCATCCCTAGCCTTAGTCATGCGCCAGGGAAAGACAGGGCGAGGCACGCGTGTGGCGATTGCTAAAGAAGCAATATAAGGACGGTAGTTGAGACAGAGTGACACTAGACCAGTCTAGGAGGTCTCCACTTTCCCCTTTGCCTTGTGTCTTGGCTCCCTTTCCCTCTTCCCTCTATGTTGCATTAAGTCTTTCCCATACCTGGTGTGACATTATAACCGGCTGAGCACGTTTTGAAAAGGAAAAAAAAAAAGATCTGACTTTTTTTTTTCTGTGTGTTTTTGGGCATGCACCTTTTTTTTTCCTTTCTTCCGTGGTGTGGGTTCAGTTGCAGAGCTTGCAGAGCGGCTGCACAGGCTGTCTCTGGAGGTTAATGACCTCCGCAGTGAGGTACAGCAGCAGCATCAGCGGTTACTAGTGTTGAGCGATACCATCCGATATCAGGAAATATCGTATCGGATTGGATCGGACCGATACTCAAAAAGTATCGCATATCGCCGATTCCGATACCGGAAACCAATGCAAGTCAATGGGACAGAAATATCGGAATGAAAATAAACCCTTTCTTTCCTTGTAGGTTAATTCTACATGAAGTAAATCAACTAAGAATAATGTAGAATGTATTATGCGAAAAGCCGGCAATTCATCAGCGCATACACCGGTACCCGACAATTTACAACAGAAAGAATAGAGCATCACACATAGATTAGATAGATAGAAACATGTCAGTCACATATATATGAAGTACAGTGACAGTGTTGCTTACTGTACTTGTCATTTAGTGTAAAGGATTTATTAAAAAAAATATTAGTGTTTTCATGCACTGTCTCTTTAAGAAAGCCGGCCGGCAATTCAGCATCTGAACCCGACAATTTAGAATAGAAGGAATAGAGAATCATACATAGATTAGATAGATAGAGACATGTTAGTCACATATATATGAAGTACAGTGACAGTGTTGCTTACTGTACTTGTCATTTAGTGTTAAAATAAAGGATTTATTGAAAAAAAAATTGGCGTGAGGTTCCCCGTAATTTTAGTCTCTAGCGGAGGTTAAGCAGACGGCTGGGGCAGATGTTTGAAGCCTGGGAAGGGGGTAATACCCACGGAGCTTCCCAGGCTACTAATATCAGCCCCCAGCGGAATACTTAGCCTTTACTAGCTATTAAAATGGGGGACCCCCTCAAAAAAATGACGTGGGGTCCCCCCTAATTTAATAGCTAGCAAAGGCTAGGCAGACAGCTGGGGGCTGATATTAATAGCCCAGGAAGGGTGCCATGAATATTGGCCCCCTCCCAGGCTAGAAACACCAGCCGTCAGCCGCCCCAGAAATGGCGCATTCATAGGATGTGCCAATTCTGGCACTTAGCCTCGCTCTTCCCACTGCCCTGTAGCGGTGGCAGTGGGGTAATAGGGCTGGGGTTGATGTCAGCTTATAATACCAGCTGACATCAAGCCCAGGTTAGTAATGGAGAGGCGTCTATAAGACACCCCCATTACTAACCCCATAGTCAAAGTTAAAAAAAAAACACAAACACCCAGAATAAAGTCCTTTAATTGAAATAAACACACAATTCTTTATTGTTCTAAATTAAACCATACTTACCATCACGCCCATTCCAGCTGAAGCTAACGATCTCCTGCAATAAAAGAAAAATAATAAAGCAACCCCATCCTTACCTTTCCATGGTTCCTACGATGGCTCCAGCTCTGCTACATCGAGATGACAGGCTGGACCGCAGGAGAAAGCTGCCATCCAGCCTGTCATCCCGCAGACACTGAGAAGCGCAGGCATGCTTGCGCTCCTGTGTCTCTCTGTGACGGCATAAAGATGAGCCGAGGTCATGTCCAATGAACTCGGCTCACCTCATGCACGTCACTGACAGCGTGGGAGAATTCTCCTGCACTCAGCGCTTCAGCGTGAGAATTTTCCCACGCTGTCAGTGACGTGCATGAGGTGAGGTCATGTCCAATGAACTCAGCTCACCTCATGCACGTCACTGACAGCGTGGGAGAATTCTCACGCTGAAGCGCTGAGTGCAGGAGAATTTTCCCACGCTGTCAGTGACGTGCATGAGGTGAGCCGAGTTC
Organism: Phyllobates terribilis; assembly: GCF_046119375.1. Taxonomy (NCBI): domain Eukaryota; kingdom Metazoa; phylum Chordata; class Amphibia; order Anura; family Dendrobatidae; genus Phyllobates; species Phyllobates terribilis. Next base: position 592,747,755 of record NW_027362765.1, on the reverse strand, counting down.
ATTGGACATGACCTCACCTCATGCACGTCACTGACAGCGTGGGAAAATTCTCCTGCACTCAGCGCTTCAGCGTGAGAATTTTCCCACGCTGTCAGTGACGTGCATGAGGTGAGCCGAGTTCATTGGACATGACCTCACCTCATGCACGTCACTGACAGCGTGGGAAAATTCTCCTGCACTCAGCGCTTCAGCGTGAGAATTTTCCCACGCTGTCAGTGACCTGCATGAGGTGAGCTGAGTTCATTGGACATGAACTCGGCTCATCTGGATGACATCACAGAGAGACACTGAGGAGCGCAAGCATGCCTGCGCTTCTCAGTGTCCGCAGGATGACAGGCTGGATGGCAGCGTTCTGCTGCGGTCCAGCCTGTCATCTCGATGTAGCAGAGCTGAAGCTGTTGTGGGATCCATGGGAAGGTAAGGATGAGGTTGCTTTATTATTTTTCTTTTATTGCAGGAGATCGTTGGCTTAGCTGGAATGGGCGTGATGGTAGGTATGGTTTAATTTAGAACAATAAAGAATTGTGTGTTTATTTCAATTAAAGGACTTTATTCTGGGTGTTGTGTTTTTTTTAAATACTTTACTAGAAATTCATGGTGGTCATGTCTAATATTGGCGTGTCCCCATGAATTTCGGGCTTAGGGCCAGCTGATAATGCCAAGCTGGCCTTAACCCCTTTATTACCCAGTGAGCCACCGCACCAGGGCCCTGGATGAGTTGGGTACAGCGCCAGAAGATGGCGCTTCTATGAACGCGCCATTTTCCGGGGCGGCTGCGGACTGCAATTTGCAGCGGGTGGGGCCCAGAAAGCTTGGGCCTCCCTGCGCTGCGGATTCCAGCCCCCAGCTGCCTAGTTGTACCTGGCTGGACACAAAAATAGGGCGAAGCTCCACGTATTTTTTTTTTTAATTATTTCATGAAATTCATGAAATAATTAAGAAAAAAAGGGCTTCCCTATATTGTTGTGTCCGGCCAGGTACAAATAGGCAGCTGGTGGTTGGGGGCAGTCCGTTCCTGCCTGCTGTACCTGGCTGGACACAAATATTGTGCGAAGCCCCACGTCAATTTTTTTTAATTATTTCATGAATTTCCTGAAATAATTTAAAAAAAATTGACGTGGGGCTTCGCACTATATTTGTGTCCAGCCAGGTACAGCAGGCAGGAACGGGCTGCCCCCAACCACCAGCTGCCTATTTGTACCTGGCCGGACACAACAATATCGGGAAGCCCTTTTTTAAAAAAAATATTTCATGAAATAATTAAAAAAAAAAATACGTGGGGCTTCTCCCTATTTTTGTGTCCAGCCAGGTACAACTAGGCAGCTGGGGGATGGAATCTGCAGCGCAGGGAGGCCCAAGCTTTCTGGGCCTCCCCCCCACTGGAAATTGCAGTCCGCAGCCACCCCAGAAAATGGCGCGTTCATAGAAGCTGGATGCTGTACCTGGCTGGCATACAAAAATATGGCAAAGCCCACGTCAAAATTTTTGGGAAAAATTAATTAAAACATAAATAATAATTTAGGGACTGCATCTTTACTAACTCCACAAATGTCATTTAGTGTTAAAATAAAGGATTTATTTAAAAAAAAAATTGGCGTGTGATGCCCCATAATTTTAGTCTCTAGCGGAGGTTAAGCAGACGGCTGGGGCAGATGTTTGAAGCCTGGGAAGGGGGTAATACCCACGGAGCTTCCCAGACTACTAATATCAGCCCCCAGATGAATACCTAGCCTTTACTAGCTATTAAAATGGGGGACCCCCCAAAAAAATGATGTGGGGTCCCCCCTATTTTAATAGCTAGCAAAGGCTAGGCAGACAGCTGGGGGCTGATATTAATAGCCCAGGAAGGGTGCCATGAATATTGGCCCCCTCCCAGGCTAGAAACACCAGCCGTCAGCCGCCCCAGAAATGGCGCATCCATAGGATGTGCCAATTCTGGCACTTAGCCTCGCTCTTCCACGCTGCCCTGGTGCGGTGGCAGGGGGTAATGGGGCTGGGGTTCATGTCAGCGCCAGCTGCCATGAAGCCCAGGTTAGTAATGATGGGCGTCTATAAGACACCCCCATTACTAACCTACAAAGTGTTAAAAAAAAAACACACACTACACCCAGAAAAAATAATTTATTTGAAATAAAACACACCATTTTATTTAATTCTTAGTTTACTAAAAAAAAATAGTTACCTGTCCACGTTCCTGCGCTGATCTCCCATGCACAGCTGTCACATCTGCAGATGGTGACAGCTGTGCATGGCTGCTGTAAGCTCACGCTGCCGGGAGCATGTCCGCTCCCGGCAGCAGGAGCCCCTGACTGAGGTCACCGGAGTGCATTCAGGCAGCCCAGCTCCGGAGACCTCCTTTATGGCACTGCTGTACCGTGGGAATTTCTCACGATACAGCAGGGCCGTAAAGGAGCTGACCGGAGCAGCGCTGCCTGAACTCCGGCAAACCCGCTTATGCAATGACGGGGCTGCTTTACGGCCCCATCATTCTAGCGGCGGCAGTGGTTCAGAGCGGTCACATTCTATGTGGCTGCTCTGAACTGGAGATCATCGTGGGACACTCGTGGACTACTACGGAGGGGTAAGGATAAGGTTGTGGTTTATTATTTTATATTTTATTACAGGAGATCGATGGCTTCGGGGAATTAGGTGTCTAGGTGAGTATAGGTGTAGTTTTTTATTTTTTACTTTATTTTAGGTGGCGATCGGCGGGGACAGGTAATGTATGAACTAATTTATTGTAGGTAACCACTGGCCACCAATGACATGTATTTAAAATTTATTGGGGACACAGTAGGGCAATTTAAATAGCAGGATCAGGCTGATGGGAACTACTGCTCCCATCGAGCTGATCCTGCTGGCACGAGTGGACGGGGGACAGACATAGGCCGATGTGAGTAGTAGTGTCACATCGGCCTATGTCTGCCTGCACGCACACACCCGCACACATCGCACAGACACCGCGCACACCCGCACACATCGCACAGACACCGCACACACCCCCAGACATCGCACAGACACCGCGCACACCCGCACACACTCGCAGACATCGCACAGACACCGCACACACCCGCAGACACCGCACAGACACCGCACACACCCGCAGACACCGCACAGACACCCCACACACCCCCACACACACCAATCATGACCGGTCTGGGAGGTGAGGCTGACCTGTGCGGCCGTGGGAAAGTTCATGTGAGTCATCCTTCAGAGACACTGCAGAGCGCAGGCATTATGGGAACTTCCGATTCCGGTATTCGATATTGTAAAAGTATCGGAATTAAGTATCGGAATTCCGATACCGCGAATATCGGCCGATACCCGATATTTCAGTATCGGAATGCTCAACACTAGCGGTTACAGGTCGCCAATGTGGGGGTCTCAGTAGGTAGGCCTGTCCAGCCTGAACCCAAGGTTGCCCTCCCGGACAGGTTTTCAGAAGGTAGGGACAAGTTTTTTGTATTTAAGGAGGCACGCAATTTGTATTTCAAACTCCGTCCTTACTCCTCCGGTAATGAGGAGCAACGGGTTGGTATTGTGATCTCTATTGCAGGGAGATCCTCAGTTATGGGCGTTTTCGTTATCACAGGACTCGGTTTGTCTCCAGTCTGTGGAGGGTTTTTTCGGTGCACCGGCCCTCATCTATGAGGACCCTGAGCGAGTCGCCTTGGCTGAGTCTAGGCTACGTCGTTTTCAGCAGAGGAATCGGTCACTGGAAACAGTACAGTTCAGAATTCTGAAGATGGGCGACGGATTTCAAATGGAATGACTCAGCCCTTAGAAGTCAGTTTTGTGAGGGGCTTACTGAAAGCTTGAAAGATGCCTTGGCAGTATATGAAACCCCTCAGTCCTTGGAGGCTGCCATGTCTTTGGCCATACGTCTTGATAGACGCCTTCAGGACAGACGGGTGAGACCACCTTCTCCGGGGCCTTCTTGTCGGGGTTGTGTAACTCTGCCAGGGGAGCAGTCAGGGGGTGAACCAGTAGTGTGGGAGGTAGAGGGACCCATTCAGTTAGGGGGTGTCCTACATCATACCCAGAGATTCGCAAGAAAAAAAGCGTATGTTTTTTTTGTGGGAAAAAGGGACATTTTGTTGGGACCTGTCCTTCAATTCCAAAACAAAAGGAGACTCGATTAACTCTTGGTAGTCTGAAGTTGGAAAATCAAGGGGTGCATTTGTAGCCAAACTGCAGTTCCCGCTTTGTCCTGACAGCTGAAGTTGTGCTACAGAGGAAAACTGAGAAAATGACTGTGTTTGTTGACAGTGGAACCGGAATCAACATGGTTGATGCTGAGTTTGTGAAAACTCATGGTCTTGCTTGCTGTGCTTTAGCTGAACCTATTTCCATCTTTGCCATTGACTCGGCGCCACTTGCACAGAAAGCATTTACTCAGTTTGTACATATAATGTAAATCTGAAGGTGGGGTCAGTTCATTGTGAAATAATGCCTTGCTACGTTCTACCTTGGCTTGTTAAAGATAATCTGCTGGTGGATTGGCAAACTGGGGAGATTATTGAATGGAGAAATTACTGCCATGAGAACTATTTAGAAATTTTCCTTGCTACTGTCTCTATGGAAATTTTACCTGCTTTTCAGTCTGGTTTTGAGGACGTTTTTTCTGAAAGGGGGTGCCAGGATTTGCCTCCTCATCGTGTTTATGACTGTCCTATTAACCTGACCCCTGGAGCTAAACTACCGAAGTCCAGACTGTATAATCTTTCTGGCCCTGAGAGACAAGCCATGAAGGATTTCATTGCGGAAAGTCTGGAGAAGGGACATATCAGACCCTCATCTTCGCCGGCAGGGTTCTTCTTTGTGAAGAAAAAAGATGGCGGTCTACGTCTCTGTTTAGATTTCTGGGAATTAAATCAAATTACCATTCGTGATCCATACCCTCTTCCTCTGATTCCTGATTTGTGCAGCCAGGTTGTGGGAGCTAAGGTATTCTCCACATTGGATTTAAGGAGAGCCTACAACCTGGTTAGAATCAAAGAAGGGGACGAATGGAAAACAGCGTTCAATACCCCGGAAGGACATTTTGAGAATCTGGTTATGCCTTTTGGTTTGACCAATGCACCTGCGGTATTCCAGTGTTTCATAAATGATATTTTCCATCATTTGGTGGGGAGGATTGTGATGGTCTGTCTGGACGATATTTTAGTTTACTCACCTGATTTTAAGACTCATCGGGGGTATGTTAAGCAGCTGCTCCAGATATTAAGGGTCAACAAACTTCACGCCAAACTAGAAAAATGTGTTTTTGCTGTTCAGAAGGTGCTGTTTTTGGGGTACTTATTGTCATCTTCTGGTTTTCAGATGGATCCGGAGAAGATCTGTGCAGTCTTTAACTGGGAACGTCCCGAGAACCTGAAGGCTCTACAACGTTTTCTGGGCTTTACTAATTTTTATCGGAAATTCATCCAAAATTACTCTGTTATTGTGAAACCCCTTACTGACATGACTAAGAAGGGGTCTGATTTTTCCAAATGGTTGGATGCTTCCCTCCAGGCTTTTTCTTCCTTAAAGAATCATTTTGCCACTGTACCTATACTCAGTCAACGCAACGTTTCTCAACCCTTTATTGTGGAGGTTGATGCGTCGGATGTCGGGGTTGGGGCTGTGTTGTCTCAGGGTTCGTTCCCTGGTAAATGGCGTCCATGCGCCTTCTTTTCTAAAAAATTGTCTTCGTCTGAGAGAAATCATGATATGGGTAATAGGGAACTTTTGGAGATCAAATTGGCATTCGAGGAATGGCGAGATTGGTTGGAGGGGGCTGTCCATCCTATTATTGTTATTAGTGACCATAAGAACCTGTCATGTCTCCAGTCAGCTAAACGTCTCAACCCTAGGCAAGCCAGATGGTCCCTGTTTTTCACTAGGTTCAATTTTGTTGTCACTTTTCGTCCAGGGGTCAAAAATGTCAAGGCTGATGCTTTGTCCCGGAGCTTCCCTGGTGGTGGTGACCATGAGAACCCTGCCCCAATATTACAGAAAGAGGTAGTCATTTTGGCACAGTATCCTGAACTGGAGGGTGAGGTTTTTGAGGCAAAGGGGGACGCCCCTGCCTCCTGCCCTTCAGGAAAGTTATTTGTACCATTTGATTTGTGTCACAAAGTAATTAAAGAACATCATAACTTTGTGCTTGCTAGTTATCCAGGTGGTAAGGCAACCATGGACCTCCTCTCTCATCGTTTTTGGTGGCCGGGGTTGCATCGGGATGTGATTGAACACGTAGCTGCTTGTAGTATTTGCGCACGTTCTAAGGTTTCGCATACCCGTCCGTCTGGTACTCTTCTTCCGCTACCTATCCCTAGTAGACCATGAGCATACTTGTCCATGGATTTTATTACTGACCTACCGATTTCAGCAGCAAAATGGTGGTTTTGGTGGTAGTAGATAGGTTCAGTAAAATGGTTCACTTCATCGCATTGCCTGCACTTCCAAATGACAAGACACTTGCTCAGGTGTTCACAAATGGGATTGTGAAGCTTCACGGGGTTCCCTCCGATGTGGTGTCAGATCGGGGGACCCAGTTTGTTTCCAAGTTCTCGAAGGCATTCTGTTCTCGACTGGGGGTGCAGCTGTCCTTTTCCTCTGCCTTCCATCCTCAGTCGAATGGTCAGACCAAACATGTCAATCAGGACTTCGAGACCTACCTCAGGTGCCATTAATAATCATTGTCAAGAATCCACTGGCAGGTCACCGTTCTTCGGTGCATATGGTTATCACCTAAGTTTGGCACCTTTAGTGGGGGAGGAGCTTCAGGAGTTCCTGAGGAGGAATGGTTTGATTTGTCGCTCTCCTCGATATGGCAGGGTGTTCTGAATAAATTAAAGATCATGAGAGACAGACATAAACGAATGGCTGACAGAAAACTCTTGCCAGGTCCGGACCTGAATGTGAATAACTTTGTGTGGTTGTCTACCAGGAATATTAGATTGAAAGTTCCTTCTTGGAAGCTGGGACCTAGGTTTACTGGTCCCTATAAAATAACCGCTGTCTTTAACCCAGTAGCGTTTCGTCTTGAACTTCCTCAGGCCCTTAAGGTCCACAATGTGTTCCACAGGTCCTTACTCAAAAAGTATATGGAACCTCTTGAGCCGTCACCTCTACCACCGCCCCCAGTAATGGTTGATGGTAATCTGGAGTTCCAGATTTTGAGGACAGTAGATTCTCGTCTCCAACGTCGTTCTCTACAATACTTGGTGCACTGGAAGGGCTATGGTCAAGAGGAAAGGATGTGGGTTTCAGAGTCAGAGATGAAAGCTCCCAGATTGGTTCACTCATTCCACATCTCTTTTCCTGAAAAACCAAGTCCTGAGTGTCCAGAAGCCACTCTTAGAGGAGGGGTACTGTCATGGGTGTATCAGAGGTGACACAGTCAGTTGGTTGCAGGAGATCTTGGCATTACAGACATCTTTTTAGATGAGAGGCTGTGTCTAGGATCTAGTGTCTACCTCCCTCTGGTAATTAGCTCCCTGGCCTAGGTGTATATATAACTGGTGTGTCTGAGAGGGAGGTGCCGGATATATTCATTTCCACTTGTGAAGGCTTGGCAAGAGCAGTACTTCGTCCTCTCTCGAGCTTGAGGCCGAGTTCGCATTTGTGTGGAGTCATGTAAAGCGAAACATTCTCCCCCTGTTTGTCTACCCTTGTTGTTTATAGAGTTTAGTGGAGATTAACTAGTGCTCATGTTATGGATTCGGGTGGTGGAACCTCTGTGCCGTGGTGCAAGGAGGGACCCAGAGGGGCGTAACTAAGTATCAACTCAGACCGACCCTGGTCTTACGGCGGCTAACGACTCCGTGACCAGGGAGGGACCGAGCAGAGGTACCAGGTGCTACTTTGGGGACGACCTTGTAAGAGAGCAGGTGGCTCCCAGGGGTCAGATGACTGGGACTGACCGGTATAGCGGATGGGCACAGCAAGCAGGCAGAAGTCTCTGGGTTAGCTGACAGGTGGTCACGGCACGTTACGGCAGGAGCCTCCAGGTAGGCTATCAGGTGGTCACGGCAAGTGACAGCAGGAGCCTCCAGGTAGGCTATCAGGTGGTCACGGCAAGTGACGGCCAAGCAGGCTGAAGTCTCTTGGTTAGCAGGCAGGTGGTCATGGCAAGTGACGGCAGAGCTTCCAGTTAGGCTAGCAGGTAACAGGCAGGTAAGAGGCGAGTGCTCCCAGGTAAGCAGGTTAGCAGACACGGCTGGTAGCAGACAGGTAACTGGCAGGTGCTTCCTGGTTAGCAGGCGGGCTTGCCCATAGACAGACTGGCGGTTGAATGGAAGACAGACTGTCGGGCTGGAGAGTAGTCAGGCTGGCAACTGGACCTGAGGGCTGAAGCAGAGGTAAGAATAGTTGTGCAACAACTATTGCTCGGGCACCTCCATTTTGGAGGAGGTGCCTTAAATATGTGAGGTCCTCCAGCTATTGGCTGGGGACTCCTTAGGACGGAGCGCGCGGCCCCTTTAAGAGAGAGGGAGCGCGCACGCGCGCCCTAAGTACAGTGCCCGGGAAGCTGCGCGCGCCGGCCGCAGCAGGAAGAGGAGAACAGGAGGACGCCGCACGGGGAGCGGGGAGGTGAGAGGGACGGCGTCTCTGCCTGGCAGGGGGCAGAGACGCCGATGCTACAGTACCCCCCCCTTTACGCCCCCTCTTTTTTAGGCCAGACAAAAAAATTTCTAGGAGAAGCGGGGCATGGATGTTCTCCCTGGGTTCCCAAGTTCTCTCCTCTGGGCCAAACAACTTCCAATCCACCAGAAAAAAGGTTCTCCCTCTTACCCTTTTGGTGGCCAGAATATTCTCTACCTCAAAAATGTCCTCAGCGGAAACCGGAGCAGGGGAGGAACCTGGATTATTGGAAAAAGAGTTAAAGACAACAGGTTTGAGGAGAGATACGTGGAAGGAGTTGGGAATCCGTAAGGTGGCTGGGAGTTTTAGCTTGTAGGCCACGGGATTGATCTGTTTAAGGACTTCAAAAGGACTGATGAACCGAGGACCCAACTTGTAGGAGGGTATTTTGAGCCGAACGTGTTTGGAGGAGAGCCAAACCTTGTCTCCCGGACAGAATTGAGGCGGATCCAGACGTCTCTTGTCAGCATGTCTCTTCATCCGCTCGGAGGACCAAAGAAGTGCGGACCTAGCACTCTCCCAAATGGTGGAAAACTCGCTGACCAGAGACTCCGCAGCAGGGTTGTCCACAGAAGTGGAAATGGGAAACGGAATCCGGGGATGTTGACCATAGACTATAAAGAACGGAGACTTGGAAGATGACTCGCTCTCATGGTTATTGTAGGAGAACTCGGCCCATGGCAAGAGATCCACCCAATCAGTATTGTGAGCGTTAACAAAGTGCCAGAGGTAGCTGGTAAGGATCTGGTTGATCCGCTCCACTTGACCGTTGGACTGTGGATGGTAAGCGGAGGAGAAATCCAGGGTGACATCCAGCAACTTACACGTAGCTCTCCAGAAACGTGAGGTGAACTGAACCCCTCGATTTGACACGATGTGGAGGGGTAGGCCATGGAGACAGAAGATATGAAGGAAGAAGTCCTTAGCTAGCTCAGATGCAGACGGGAGACCAGGCAAAGGGATGAAGTGGGCCATTTTAGAAAAGCGGTCAGCAACCACCCAAATGACTGTACAACCGGCAGAGACAGGGAGATCTGTTATAAAGTCCATAGCAATGGGTTGCCATGGGGCATCAGGTACGGGAAGAGGCAAGAGATGACTGGCAGGTAGATGTCTGGGAACCTTGTTGCGGGCACAGGACGAACAGGCTGAGATGAAGTCTACCACATCGTTGAGCAGGGTAGGCAACCAGTAATGCCGGGTGATAAGCAGGAAGGTCTTCTTTTTGCCAGCATGGCCGGCTAGTTTAGATGAATGACCCCAGCGAAGAACCTTCTCACGATTTGATACTGCTACAAACGTCTTACCGGGTGGAAGATGAGTTAGATCCAAGGGAGCCACCTTCATCACCTTGGAGGGGTCGATGATGTGCATAGGCTCCTCCTCTTGATCGGAGGACAGGAAGGATTGGGACAAGGCGTCGGCTTTGACATTCTTATCCGCCGGGCTGAAATGCAGGACGAAGTCGAAGCGGGCGAAGAAAAAAGACCACCGGGCCTGACGCGGATTGAGTCTTTGAGCATTTTGGAGATATGCCAGATTTTTGTGATCCGTATAGATGATCACCGGGTATAGAGCCCCTTCCAGCAGGTAGCGCCATTCCTCCAGCGTCAATTTAACGGCTAACAATTCTCGGTCTCCAATGGAGTAGTTGCGCTCAGACGCGGAGAAGAGTTTGGAGAAGAAGCCGCAGGTTACCATTCTCCCAGATGAAGACTTTTGGGTGAGCACCGCTCCGGCTCCGGAGGAGGGAGCATCAACCTCCAGGTAGAATTGTTTGTTGCAGTCTGGATGGTGCAGTACCGGGGCGGAGGAGAAGGCTTGCTTTAAGGAGAGGAAGGCCTCCTCAGCTTCGGGCGACCATACCTTAGGATTTTCTCCCTTACGGGTGAGCGCAGATATGGGAGCAGTCTGGGAAGAGAAGTGTGGAATGAAGAGACGATAGTAGTTGGCGAAGCCCAGGAATCGCTGAATCGCCTTCAACCCGTCCGGACGGGGCCACTTTAGGACCGCAGAGAGCTTCTCAGGATCCATTCGTAAGCCTGTCTGGGAGATAACGTAGCCTAGGAAAGGAAGAGAGGTCTGCTCGAAGAGGCACTTCTCGTATTTAGCATAGAGGTGGTTCTGCCTGAGCCTAAGCAGGACCTGACGAACATCCATCCGGTGTGTGGGAAGATCCGGAGAGAAGACCAAGATATCGTCCAGGTATACCACCACACAGGAATAAAGAAGATCACGGAAGATGTCGTTGACCAATTCTTGGAAGACAGCGGGAGTGTTGCAGAGACCGAAAGGCATCACACGGTATTCATAGTGACCGTCCCGGGTATTGAATGCCGTCTTCCACTTGTCTCCTTGACGGATTCGGAACAGATTATACGCTCCACGTAGATCCAGCTTGGAAAAGATCCTGGCGCCCTTAAGGCGATCAAACAACTCGGAGATGAGCGGTAGGGGATATTTGTTTTTTACCGTGATCAGATTGAGTCCTCTATAATCAATACAGGGGCGTAGCGGGCCATCCCTCTTCTTGACAAAGAAGAATCCGACTCCAGCCGGGGAGGTAGACTTCCGGATGAATCCCCTAGCCAGATTCTCCTCAATGTACTCAGACATGGCCCGGGTTTCGGCCGCCGACAACGGGTAAATACGCCCACGGGGTGGAGTGGCGCCAGGTACCAGGTCGATCAGGCAATCATATGGCCTATGAGGTGGCAGTGTCTCTGCCTCCTTTTTACCAAAGACATCCGCGTAGGACCAGTAAGGAGCCGGTAGACCGGGTAAATTAGCTGGGGTAGGTGGTGGACGAGTCGGGCGAACAGGAACCAGGCAAGTCCTATGGCAGTCCTGACCCCACCGGAGTACTTCACCGGATTGCCAGTTCAGCACGGGTTCATCTATCTGGAGCCAGGGTAGACCTAGCAATAGGGAGTGAGAGAGTCCGGATAGCACATGGAAGGAAATTATCTCAGAGTGCAGCATTCCCACCTGCAGGGTTATGGGTTCAGTGACAAGCAGGATGGTCACCGGAAGGAGTCTTCCATCCACGGAGGCGACTGACAATGGTTCAGCGAGAGGTTTGGTGGGAATTCGGTATCTCTCTACCAGGGACTGGGAAATGAGGTTTCCAGCAGCTCCACAATCCAGGTGAGCGATTTCAAAATGACGGTTCTCTCCCCAGGAGATAGAGACAGACAAAGTCAGGGATGGAGAGGGCTTACTTTTACCTAGGACGACCTCTCCGAGCAGTCCTAGACACTGGAGTTTCCCAGCTTCTCCGGGCAGGAACGGATAAGGTGCTCCTTACTGCCACAATAGAAACAGCTCCCCTCAGCTCGGCGTAACTCTTGGCGAGATTTGACCATCTTGGTCTGGTCGATCAGCATAGGTTCAGGCGAGTGCGCCCAGGGAGTGACTGGTTGAGAGGCAGGTCTCTGGAAAGTGGGAGCAAGGCGGGGAAACTTTCTCTCCTGGGTGGTCTCTTTGGTGCGTTCTTGGAACCGGATGTCAATCCGGGTAGCTAGTGACACCAGGTCATCCAGGGTGGTAGGAATGTCCCGACCAGCTAGCTCGTCCTTAATCTGACCGGAAAGGCCCTCCCAGAAGACGGACACCAGAGCCTCGTTGTCCCAGGCAAGCTCAGAAGCGAGTGTATGGAACTGTATGGCATACTGGCCCACAGTAAGATTCTCTTGGCGGAGACGTAGCAGAGAGGAGGCTGAAGAGGTTTTTCGTCCCGGTTCATCGAAGAATTTCCGGAAAACAGCGAGGAAAGACGACAGGTCGGACACCAGGGGATCCCCTCGCTCCCACAGGGGATTTAGCCATGCCAGTGCCTCCCCAGTGAGATGGGACATGATGAAGGCCACTTTGGCCCGGTCGGAGATGAACTGATGTGCCAAGACTTCAAAGTGCAGGGTGCACTGGTTTATGAAACCTCGAGCTAAGGCGGGGTTGCCACTAAAACGAGGAGGTGCACAAAGCCGGGGACCGGGGCTGGATACAATGGTAATGGTGGGCTGCGGCGCTGCCGGAGCTGGGGTCGTACGACTCGAGGTGGACGCAAGAGGAACAGGCAGTGTGTCCAGGCAGGAGTTGACACTCCGCAGTTAATTCAGGATGCTCTCCTGTTGGGATCTCTGACGGGACACCTCCTGGTATAGGTCAGAGAGCTTGGGGGCCACCGGGTTCCATGGCCCGAGCAAACTGTTACGGATCCGGGTGGTGGAACCTCTGTGCCGTGGTGCAAGGAGGGACCCAGAGGGGTGTAACTAAGTATCAACTCAGACCGACTCTGGTCGTAGGGCGGCTAACGACTCCGTGACCAGGGAGGGACCGAGCAGAGGGACCAGGTGCTACTCTGGGGACGACCTTGTAAGAGAGCAGGTGGCTCCCAGGGGTCAGATGACTGGGACTGACCAGTATAGCGGATGGGCACAGCAAGCAGGCAGAAGTCTCTGGGTTAGCTGACAGGTGGTCACGGCACGTGACGGCAGGAGCCTCCAGGTAGGCTATCAGGTGGTCACGGCAAGCGACGGCCAAGCAGGCTGAAGTCTCTTGATTAGCAGGCAGGTGGTCACGGCAAGTGACAGCAGAGCCTCCAGGTAGGCTAGCAGGTAACAGGCAGGTAAGAGGCAAGTGCTCCCAGGTGAGCAGGTTAGCAGGCACGGCTGGTAGCAGGCAGGTAACTGGCAGGTGCTTCTTGGTTAGCAGGCGGGCTTGCCCATAGACAGACTGGCGGTTGAATGGAAGACAGACTGTCGGGCTGGAGAGTAGTCAGGCTGGCGGACTGGAACAGTAGTCAGGCTGGCAACTGGACCTGAGGGCTGAAGCAGAGGTAAGAATACTTGTGCAACAACTATTGCTCAGGCACCTCCATTTTGGAGGAGGTGCCTTAAATATGGGAGGTCCTCCGGCTATTGGCCGGGGACTCCTTAGGACGGCGCGCGCGGCCCCTTTAAGAGAAAGGGAGCGCGCGCGCGCCCTAAGTACAGTGCCCGCTGGCCGCAGCAGGAAGAGGAGCGCAGGAGGACGCCGCGCGGGGAGCGGGGAGGTAAGAGGGACGGCGTCTCTGCCCCCTGCTACAGCTCATTTCCTCCCATCCCTGGCCTTAGCCATACGCCAGGGAAAGACAGGGCGAGGCACGCGTGCGGCGATTGCTAAAGAGGCAATATAGGGACGGTAGTTGAGACAGGGTGACATTAGACCAGTCTAGGAGGTCTCCACTTCCCCCTTTCCCTAGTGTCTGGGCTCCCTTTCCCTCTTCCCTCTGTGTTTCACTAAGTCTTTCCCACACCTGGCGTGACAAGCGCTCAGCGTGAGTACACTCCCCTGTATTCTCAGTACGTTATATATACAGCTCTCAGCGTAAGTGAGTACACCCCTCTTTATTCTCAGTATGTTATATATACAGTGCTCAGCGTAAGTAAGTACACCCTCCTGTATTCTCAGTAAGTTCCTGACTGGAAAGATTCGGATCTGTTCCATTATCCATCAGAGAGACATGGATACATTTTGGGGAGTCCAGGAGAGGATGAAGAAGTCACCTGGCCCCATGGATATGTTGTTTTGGGGCTGGTAGGAGGGACCCACTGGTCGCCTGGAACCCATGGAGATGTTTGGAGTTGCCAGGAGGGACTCACCAGTCGCCTGGCCCCATAGAAACTCTCGGAGAGGCCAGATTTCGACCCTCGGGTCTCATGATCTTGTACCTCGATGGACTGCTAGCTTCCTAAGCTCCTACCTCCTCTCTGTGGGGGCCTGCCAGAAGCGGGGAGCCAATGGTTGAGGTCGTCGACCCTGGAAGTCACCAAAGTCACAGCTGTTCTATCCCAGGCAGGCGGAGAAGGAAGGGTGAGACTGTGTAATGTTGTACCATCTTGGGTATTTTCTGGGACTGTTCTGTGTGTTTATTGTCCGCTTTATGGTTCAATAAAGTATTGGCACCCTGTTTTACCCTCACCCTGTGTTGTCTGAGTAGCGTTACACCCAAGGAAGACCCCGGGTCTTCACACCCCTGTATTCTCAGTACGTTATACATACAGTGCTCTGCGTAAGTGAGTACACCCCTGTATACTCAGTACGTTATACATACAATGCTCAGCGTAAATGAGTACAACCCCCTGTATTTCAGTACATCTTATATATGCTGGACGCGTCCTTCGGTTCGAAGTTGGGATGGGTGGCGCCTGCGTAGTGAAGCGCCGGAGTCAGCACGTGTGCAAACCTCACTATAGCGCCATTTTATTGAAGACACTGTATTTGCGAATTCGCAGACAGTGTCTTTAAAAATATGGTGCAGGATAGCGCTGAATGCGCACGTGCTGACTCTGGCGCCATTAATACAATTAAAAATGTACCAATAAAAATGCTCGCCACCCGGGCGTAGAACGGGTTCAATAGCTAGTATCTATATATCAATATATCTAACTATTATCTATCTATCTATAAATCTATTTATCCATATATCTATCCATATATATATATATATATCTATTGATCTATTATCTATCTATCTATCTATCTATTTATCAATATATCTATACAGTGGTGGCCAAAAGTATTGGCACCCCTGCAATTCTGTCAGATAATACTCAGTTTCTTCCTGAAAATGATTGCAATCACAAATTCTTTGGTATTATTATCTTCATTTAATTTGCTTGCAAGGAAAAAACACAAAAGAGAATGAAGCAAAAATCAAATCATTGATCATTTCACACAAAACTCCAAAAATGGGCCAGACAAAAGTATTGGCACCCTCAGCCTAATACTTGGTTGCACAACCTTTAGCCAAAATAACTGCGAACAACCGCTTCCGGTAACCATCAATGAGTTTCTTACAATGCTCTGCTGGAATTGTAGACCATTCTTCTTTGGCAAACTGCTCCAGGTCCCTGATATTTGAAGGGTGCCTTTTCCAAACTGCCATTTTGAGATCTCTCCACAGGTGTTCTATGGGATTCAGGTCTGGACTCATTGCTGGCCACCTTAGAAGTTTCCAGTGCTTTCTCTCAAACCATTTTATAGTGCTTTTGGAAGTGTGTTTTGGGTCATTGTCCTGCTGGAAGACCCATGACCTCTGAGGGAGACCCAGCTTTCTCACACTGGGCCCTACATTATGCTGCAAAATTTGTTGGTAGTCTTCAGACTTCATAATGCCATGCACACGGTCAAGCAGTCCAGTGCCAGAGGCAGCAAAGCAACCCCAAATCATCAGGGAACCTCTGCCATGTTTGACTGTAGGGACCGTGTTCTTTTCTTTGAATGCCTCTTTTTCTTTCCTGTACAATCTATGTTGATGCTTTTTCCCAAAAAGCTCTACTTTTGTCTCATCTGACCAGAGAACATTCTTCCAAAACGTTTTAGGCTTTCTCAGGTAAGTTTTGACAAACTGCAGCCTGGCTTTTTTATGTCTCGGGGTAAGAAGTGGGGTCTTCCTGGGTATCCTACCATACAGTCCCTTTTCATTCAGACGCCGACTGATAGTACGGGTTGACACTGTTGTACCCTCGGACTGCAGGGCAGCTTGAACTTGTTTCGATGTTAGTCGAGGTTCTATATCCACCATCCGCACAATCTTGAGTTGAAATCTCTCGTCAATTTTTCTTTTCTGTCCACATCTAGGGAGTTTAGCCACAGTGCCATGGGCTTTAAACTTCTTGATGACACTGCGCACGGAAGACACAGGAACATTCAGGTCTTTGGAGATGGACTTGTAGCCTTGAGATTGCTCATGCTTCCTCACAATTTGGTTTCTCAAGTCCTCAGACAGTTCTTTGGTCTTCTTTCTTTTCTCCATGCTCAATGTGGTACACACAAGGACACAGGACAGAGGTTGAGTCAACTTTAATCCATGTTAACTGGCTGCAAGTGTGATTTAGTTATTGCCAACACCTGTTAGGTGCCACAGGTAAGTTACAGGTGCTGTTAATTACACGAATTAGAGAAGCATCACATGATTTTTCAAACAGTGCCAATACTTTTGTCCACCCCCTTTTTTAGGTTTGGTGTGGAATTGTATCCAATTTGGCTTTAGGACAATTCTTTTTGTGTTTTTTCATTGAAGATAAATTAAAATACCAAATAATATACCAAAGAATTTGTGATTGCAATCATTTTCAGGAAGAAACTGAGTATTATCTGACAGAATTGCAGGGGTGCCAATACTTTGGCCACCACTGTATATCCATATATCTATATATTATCGTAGATAGGTCAACAGATAATAAATATATATATAGATAGATAAATAGATAATAGATTGATAGATAGATAGATATATAGATAATAGATAGATAAACAGATAGATATAAATATGTGATATATATAATCCGTGCTTTGCGTGTTTACCTTACTGTTCATGTAATTTATTAATAAATGAGTCAATTTCTGGGGAAAAAAATGGTGCGAGGTCTCCCGTAATTTTATTATCCCCCAGAGGGAAAGCGGACAGCTGGGGAGGATGTTTTTAGCCTGGGAAGGGGATAATACCCATGGAGCTTCCCAGGCTACTAATATCAACCCCCAACTGTATATTTAGCCTTTCCTGGCTATTAAAATGGGGGACCCCCCAAAAAAAATGATGTGGGGTCCACCTATTTTAACAGCTAGCAAAGGCTATGCAGACAGCTGGGGGCTGATATTAATAGCCTAGGAAGTGGCCATGAATATTGAGCCCCTCCGAGGCTAGAAACAGGAGCCCTCAGCCGCCCCAAAATGGCGCATACATAGAATGCGCCAATTCTGGCACTTAGCCTAGCTATGCCCTCTGCCTTGTAGCGGTGTCAGTGGGATTATAGGGTTGGGGTTGATGTCAGCTTATAATGCCAGATGACATCAAGCCCAAGTTAGTAATGGAGATGCATCTAGAGGACGCCCACATTACTAACCCCATAGTGTAAGTCACACCCAGAATAAAATATTTTATTTGAAATAAAGACAGACACCCTTTAATACCCTAAATTAAACTATACCTACCGTCACGTCCATTCCAGCTGAAGCCAATGTCCCCTGTCACTGTCACAGCTGTGGCATCATGCTGACACCTGTCAGCATGATGTCACAGTGCTTTGACCATGGTAATGCTATTACCGCCGATCAGAGCATGTGCTTCCTGCACTGTCACGCAAATGACAGCACGGGAAACCAGGTAAATTCGGGTCCCCCATTAACATGAATGGGGTCCATGTTCGGGTTCGGGGTTCGGATACTGTTCTGGTACTTGAACCCAAACTTTTAAAAAACTGTTCAGTGTTCGGCTCAATTAGCCGAACCCAATCAGTCACGGGTTCGCCCATCACTAGTCAGCATATGTCCAATATGCAGGAGGCAAGCCAGGTAAATTGGATGGAGTGGCCGGAGGGTGAGCGGGATGAATGGGAACTAGACAACTCTCGTGGCACTCTTGTTCCCAACGGAGTTCTTTTCTGGATCTCCAATCCAAGACAAGCTCGTGTTTTTGCAGCCATGGCAGACCTAGAAGCAGAGGGTGCAACAGATGCGACAGCACATAAAGAGGAATCTTTTCTGAGTGTAGCATTCCTACCAGAAGTTCCACAGGCTCGGTAACAAAAAAGATGGTCTCGGAAACAGGTTTTCCATCCACCGATGTAACCACCAATGGATCCTATAGACATTGGATTGGGATTTTGTATCACTCTACAATGACCTGTTGGATGAGATTACCTGTAGAACCAGAGTCCAGGTAGGCTGACTCAACAAAACGGATGTTGCCACAGGAAACAGATACTGACAGTCAGAGATAGAGAGGGGTGATTCTGGCCCAGGGGGGCCTCTCCAACAGACCCTAGGCTCTGGCATTTCCTAGTTTCTCTGGGCAAGAGCAGATTACATGCTTAGTACTGCCACAATAGAAGCACCTTCCCTCGGCACGACAGGCCTGCTGACAATGCTTGGCCATCGTCAGCTGGTCAATTTGCATGGACTCTGGGGAGTATGCTGAGTCTGAGGCTTGCTGTAGAATTGGCCTTTGAAAGGTAGGAGTCAGACACGCAGGTCTTCTCTCACGGGTTACCTCTTTGGAATGCTCCTGAAACCTGATGTCGATCAAGTTGCAAGAGACACCAGGTCATTCAGTGAGGTGGGAATATCAGGGTCGGCCAGCTCGTCCTTGATTCTCCCAGAATTCTCCCAGATGGGGGTCACCAATGCTTCATTATTCCAGGCCAGCTCAGAGAACAGAGTACGGAATTGGACAGGGTGCTGGCCCACAGTCAGGTTTCCTTGGCGTAGTCGGAATAGAGAAGATGCTGCAGAGATAACACGCCCAGGTTCATCAAAGGCCTTACAAAAGGCTTCAAGAAAATACTGGAGGTTTGAAGCAAGCGGATCCCCTCTCTCCCATAGGAGATTGAGCCATGCCAGTGCTTCGCAAGTGAGATGAGACATGATAAAGGCCACTTTGGCCCTGTCTGAGGTGAACTGATGAGCCAAGAGATCAAAGTGCAGCGTGCACTGATTGATGAACCCCCGACATAGAGCACGGTCACCGATATAATGTGGAGGAGCACACAAACGGAGCCCAGTACTGGGAGCATAGCCGACAGGCTGATGGGATACGTCTGAGTCTGTCGCAGCTTGGGGAGGAGCAGATGCAGGGAGTTGTCAGTGCATCTAGATGGGTGGTCACTGTCCACAGGTAGGAGAGGATTTTATCCCACTAGTCTTTCTGGTAGGAGACCTTTTGATACCGGTCTGAGATAGAGGTGCTCTGGGTGCCAATGGATTCCATGGCCTGAGTAAATTGTAATGGTCTAAGTGGTGGAAACACTGTGCAGTGACCCACGGAGAGTCTGGAAGGGCATGACTAGGTGCCACACCAAGATTGACTTCGGATGCACGGCAGCTGACAATGCCATGATCCGAGGAGAGTCGAGGGGTGGAGCCAGGTGCTACACCAAAACTGACCTTCGATGCATGGCAACTGACCCCAAAGAGACAGGAGGTTGGAACAGCCACGAATTAGAGAAGCATCACATGATTTTTCAAACAGTGCCAATACTTTTGTCCACCCCCTTTTTTAGGTTTGGTGTGGAATTGTATCCAATTTGGCTTTAGGACAATTCTTTTTGTGTTTTTTCATTGAGGATAAATTAAAATACCAAATAATATACCAAAGAATTTGTGATTGCAATCATTTTCAGGAAGAAACTGAGTATTATCTGACAGAATTGCAGGGGTGCCAATACTTTTGGCCACCACTGTATATCCATATATCTATATATTATCGTAGATAGGGCAACAGATAATAAGTATATATATAGATAGATAAATAGATAATAGATTGATAGATAGATAGATATAAGGATAGCTAGATATATAGATAATAGATAGATATACAGATAGATATAAATATGTGAAATATATAATCCGTGCTTTGCATGTTTACCTTACTGTTCATGTCATTTATTAATAAATGAGTCAATTTCTGGGGAAAAAAATGGTGTGGGGCCTCCCATAATTTTATTAACCCCCAGAGGGAAAGCGGACAGCTGGGGAGGATGTTTTTAGCCTGGGAAGGGGATAATACCCATGGAGCATCCCAGGCTACTAATATCAACCCCCAACTGTATATTTAACCTTTCCTGGCTATTAAAATGGGGGACCCCCCCAAAAAAATGATGTGGGGTCCACCTATTTTAACAGCTAGCAAAGGCTATGCAGACAGCTGGGGGCTGATATTAATAGCCTAGGAAGTGGCCATGAAAATTGAGCCCCTCCGAGGCTAGAAACAGGAGCCCTCAGCCGCCCCAAAATGGCGCATCCATAGAATGCGCCAATTCTGGCACTTAGCCTAGCTATGCCCTCTGCCTTGTAGCGGTGTCAGTGGGATTATAGGGTTGGGGTTGATGTCAGCTTATAATGCCAGATGACATCAAGCCCAAGTTAGTAATGGAGATGCATCTAGAGGACGCCCACATTACTAACCCCATAGTGTAAGTCACACCCAGAATAAAATATTTTATTTGAAATAAAGACAGACACCCGTTAATACCCTAAATTAAACTATACCTACCGTCACGTCCATTCCAGCTGAAGCCAATGTCCCCTGTCACTGTCACAGCTGTGGCATCATGCTGACACCTGTCAGCATGATGTCACAGTGCTTTGACCATGGTAATGCTATTACCGCCGATCAGAGCATGTGCTTCCTGCACTGTCACGCAAATGACAGCACGGGAAACCAGGTAAATTTGGGTCCCCCATTAACATGAATGGGGTCCATGTTCGAGTTCAGGGTTCGGATACTGTTCTGGTACTTGAACCCAAACTTTTAAAAAACTGTTCACTGTTCGGCTCAATTAGCCGAACCCAATCAGTCATGGGTTCGCCCATCACTAGTCAGCATATGTCCAATATGCAGGAGGCAAGCCAGGTAAATTGGATGGAGTGGCCGGAGGTTGAGCGGGATGAATGGGAACTAGACAACTCTCATGGCATTCTTGTTCCCAACGGAGTTCTTTTCTGGATCTCCAATCCAAGACAAGCTTGTGTTTTTGCAGCCATGGCAGACCTAGAAGCAGAGGGTGCAACAGATGCGACAGCACATAAAGAGGAATCTTTTCAGAGTGTAGCATTCCTACCTGAAGTTCCACAGGCCCGGTAACAAAAAAGATGGTCTCGGAAACAGGTTTTCCATCCACCGATGTAACCACCAATGGATCCTATAGACATTGGATTGGGATTTTGTATCACTCTACAATGACCTGTTGGATGAGATTACCTGTAGAACCAGAGTCCAGGTAGGCTGACTCAACAAAACGGATGTTGCCACAGGAAACAGATACTGACAGTCAGAGATGGAGAGGGGTGATTCTGGCCCTGGGGGGCCTCTCCAACAGACCCTAGGCTCTGGCATTTCCCAGTTTCTCTGGGCAAGAGCAGATTACATGCTTAGTACTGCCACAATAGAAGCACCTTCCCTCGGCACGACAGGCCTGCTGACAATGCTTGGCCATCGTCACCTGGTCAATTTGCATGGACTCTGGGGAGTATGCCGAGTCTGAGGCTTGCTGTAGAATTGGCCTTTGAAAGGTAGGAGCCAGACACGCAGGTCTTCTCTCACGGGTCACCTCTTTGGAATGCTCCTGAAACCTGATGTCGATCAAGTTGCAAGAGACACCAGGTCATTCAGTGAGAAGGGAATATCAGGGTCGGCCAGCTCGTCCTTGATTCTCCCAGAATTCTCCCAGATGGGGGCCACCAATGCTTCATTATTCCAGGCCAGCTCAGAGAACAGAGTACGGAATTGGACAGGGTACTGGCCCACAGTCAGGTTTCCTTGGCATAGTCGGAATAGAGAAGATGCTGCAGAGATAACACGCCCAGGTTCATCAAAGGCCTTACAAAAGGCTTCAAGAAAATACTGGAGGTTTGAAGCAAGCGGATCCCCTCTCTCCCATAGGAGATTGAGCCATGCCAGTGCTTCGCAAGTGAGATGAGACATGATAAAGGCCACTTTGGCCCTGTCTGAGGCGAACTGATGAGCCAAGAGATCAAAGTGCAGCGTGCACTGATTGATGAACCCCCGACATAGAGCAGGGTCACCGATATAATGTGGAGGAGCACACAAACGGAGCCCAGTACTGGGAGCATAGCCGACAGGCTGATGGGATACGTCTGAGGCAGTCGCAGCTTGGGGAGGAGCAGATGCAGGGAGTTGTCAGTGCATCTAGATGGGTGGTCACTGTCCACAGGTAGGAGAGGATTTTATCCCACTAGTCTTTCTGGTTGGAGACCTTTTGATACCGGTCTGAGATAGAGGTGCTCTGGGTGCCAATTGATTCCATGGCCTGAGTAAATTGTAATGGTCTAAGTGGTGGAAACACTGTGCAGTGACCCACGGAGAGTCTGGAAGGGCATGACTAGGTGCCACACCAAGACTGACTTCGGATGCACGGCAGCTGACAATGCCATGATCCGAGGAGAGTCGAGGGGTGGAGCCAGGTGCTACACCAAAACTGACCTTCGATGCATGGCAACTGACCCCAAAGAGACAGGAGGTTGGAACAGCCAGGAATAAGTAGACTTGGCAAGTACAGACAGACATGGCAGGTATAGTGATTGGTACGGTTGATACACAGGCAGGCAGGTGTTGGCTGGCACGTCTGGTATTCAGGCAGGTGTTACGGATCCGGGTGGTGGAACCTCTGTGCTACGGTGCAAGGAGGGACCAGAGGGGCATAACTAGGTATCAACTCAGATTGACCAAGGTCGCACGGCGGCTCAATCGACTCCGTGAACCAGGGAAGGGTCGAGCAGAAGGACCAGGTGCTACTCTGGGCCAGTCCTTGTGTGAGAGCTGGTGACTCCCACAGGTCAGAAGGCAGGGACTAACCGGTACAGCAGATGAGCACAGCAGGCAGGTAGACAGACTGGCAGACACCACGGGTAACTGGCAAGAGCCTCCAAATAGGCAGGCTGGTAGGCACGGCAGGTAACAAGCAGCAGCCTCCAGGTAGGCTGGCTGGTAGGCACGGCAGGTAAAGGCTCCGGATAAGCCCATAAACAGACTGGCGAGCTGGGCTGTGAGCAGACTGTCGGGCTGGACTGGTAGTCAGGCTGGCAGACTGGACTGGTAGTCAGGCTGGCGGACTGGACAGGTAGTCAGGCTGGCGGGCTAGACTGGTAGTCAGGCTGGCGGACTGGACTGGTAGTCAGGCTGGCACGCTAGACTGGTAGTCAGGCTGGCAGCGGGACCTGAGGGCTGAAGCAAAGTAAGTACACAGAGCGACAACCTTGCACGGGCACCTCCATTTTGGAGGAGGTGCCTTTTATATGAGAAGTCCTCCGGCCATTGGCCAAGGGCTCCTTAGGACGGCGCGCGCGGCCCCCTTAAGGGGGAGGGAGCGCGCACCCTAAGCACAGTGCCCGGGAAGCTGCGCACTCTGGCAGCAGCAGAAGGAGAGCCGGAAGACGCCAGGCCAGGAGCGCGGCGTTAAGGGGGGTGGCGTCTCTGCCTGTCAGGGGGCAGAGACGCCAATGCTACAGCAGGCAGGTGAGCTGAAAGATATAACTGTAACACAGGCAGGCACGGCAGGCGTGGATATAAAGGACAGGTATTCTGGGATATGAACACTGGGGACCAGTGAACTAGCAAGCATGCAAGACAAAACTGACACATTGCTCAGGCACCTCCCTTCAGGTGGAGGTGCCTTAAATAGTAAGTGTCTCCCAGCCATTGGGAGGTGCCTGGCCTTTAAGATGGTGCACTCTGTCCCTTTAAGAGGGCGGGACCGTGCACTCGCCCTAACCACAGTGCCCGGGGATCTGCGAGCCATACACAGACCCCAGGCTGCGGCAGCAGGAGAAAGAGGGGGAAATGCGGGACTGTGGCGGCAAGTCAGCGTCCCTGCTGGGGGAGAGGAGCAACGTGCGTGTGCGCCAGCGCTGCAGTTACGAGATATGCTCCTCTGTGACCCCACTGAATATTAATTTTCTTCTTTTTTTGTGGTAGTTGGTGGGCCCAATTAGGACTTCTATGGGGCCCATGTTTTCTATGTATGGTTCTGAGTGGGGGAGATGGAATTTAGGATAAGTACATAGGTAAAGGATAACAATTTACAGCTTGAATGTTGGATCTAGAAGAAGGTCTCTGTATGTAAATCTATGACCAGGAACAGGTGAGTGGCTCTATTCAAGAAGACCTGGAAGGTGAACTCCAACTCTGGTCAGAAGGATCAGGAAATGTTTTATTTTTATTACAAACAGACTTGCTCGACTAAATACTGTATATGCTCGAATATAAGCCGACTTTTTCAGCACATTTTTTAGGCTGAAAAAGCCCCCTCGGCTTATACTCGGGTGTATACTTCATATAGTATATACATTCCGGTGGTGGATAGTGGTGGGGGGAATTGCTGCTGCGGAGGAGTGGTGCACAGGCAGTAGCCACTGCTGCAGCTACCACGTGTGCCCGCTGCTAAAGGTAAATGAATACTCACTCCTTTCCACGCCCAGGGGAATGGAGAGGAGTGAATATTAATTTCTTTAATAGCGGGCGCACAGTGTCAGCAGCGCTGCAGATCCTTGCAGTGGCTAAGCGATCCTCCGTGCCCGCTATTAGAGAGTATGAATATTCACTCTTCTCCACTCCCATGGGCGTGGAGAGGAGTGAATATTCATTCTCTTTAGTAGTGGGCATACAGGATCGCTGAACCGCAGCTGGAGTGTGCGCCCGCTCTTAAAGAACATGGATATTCACTCCTCTCCACTCCCATGGTCCCAACGTGGAGAGGAGTGAATGTCCCTGCAGCTCACCTCACTGTCTGAGGGCGCATGGCAGTGATGTCATGCGCTGCTCAGATGCTGAGAACAGGACACAGCACTGGAGCAGAGGGGAGGAAGGTGAGTAGAAGTGTTTCTTTTTTTCATGTGTGCAGTGATGGGGGCCATGTATACCAGGATTGGGGATGAGGGTTCCATGCATACCAAGATTGGGAATAGGGGGCCATGCATACCAGGATTGGGGATGAGGACGCCATGCATAGCAGAATTGGGGATGAGGGGCCCATGCATACCAGGATTGGGTATGAAGTGCCCATGCATACCAGGATTGGGAATGAGGGGCCCGTGCATACCAGGATTGGGGATGAGGGGCCAATGCATACCAGGATTGGGGTTGAGGGGCCCATGCATACCAAGATTGGGGATGAGGGGCCATGCATACCAGGATTGGGGATGAGGGGCCCATGCATACCAGGATTTTGGATGAGGGGGCCATGCATACCAGAATTGGGGATGAGGGGGCCATGCATACCAGGATTGAGGATGAGGGGGCCATGCATACAGGATTGGGGATGAGGGGACCATGGATACCAGGATTGGGGATGAGTGGGCAATGCTAACCAGGATGGAGAAATTTACCAGTAGCTGCCGCATTGCCCACCCTAGGCTTATACTAGTCAATAAGTTTTCCCATTTTTTTGTGGTAAAATTAGGTGCCTCGGCTTATATTCGGGTCGGCTTATACTCAAGTATATACGGTACATTGGTTTTCATAATCACAATTTTGAAGAAGAGCATAATATTTTTTAATGAAATGTGTCATAGAAATATTAAAAAATTTTCCCACACAGCTCTTCCCCCCTCCCTTATCAACCATCTGTCAGAGTAGAAAAGCTGGCAATATAAAGAGCTGTCTATGCAAATTGGCACACACAGGAGAAGTGGCTAATAGGCAAATACTAGTACAAAGGGAGCTACTAACCCAATTAACAGACGAGTGAATTTTCTAGTGATGCCAGCCTATGACAAATATACACCTAGGTGAGAAGGATGCGGTCCCTGGCTTCAAAAGAATTCTCTCTCACCCCCAGGGCATTCCCCATTTGCTCAACAGAAATCTGCCGTCTCGCCGGCGCTGACGCGAAATATGGAATATCGGAAGTTCTATACGTCTGATAATAATAGGACACATAATTTTAGCAGCAGGGTCAGCTAAGGAACAATACGTATAGTTTTCCGTAGCTGTGAGCCCCTCCGGTGAGCTGTGCCGCAAAAGTACCAAAATAATGGACTGCAGCTATGCCATGTGTAGTCTCTAAGGAAAGGTAAATTTGTAACAAAGAATATGGTGTCACTTGCAAGCTTCTGCGATCAAAAAGCGATAAGTTATGGCGAAAGTTAGATATTTTACTAAAAAATATGAAGGCTGGAGCCCAGCCCACAAGATGTCATCACAGGGGGTGTGTAGGCAGGTTACCCCTTCGGCATAAAAGACCCAGCTGAAGATGGGTCACTACTCATGTTGGATGTTACATATTTATGTGTAGCATGGGTCACGTTCGCTGAACATGCATTGGAGTGTTTCCCTCCAGCTAAAATGAATCGTCTCTGCGAAGCTGGTGTCCAATAAGGCCTGTATTATATTTTAAAATTGATTGGTTGTGGCAGCAAATAATACTAATTGGTAGTGTTGAGCGAGCACTAAGATGCTCGGGTGCTCGATGCTCGGGCCGAGCTCGCCGTGATACTCGGGTGCTCGACCCGAGCAACGAGCCCAATGTTAGTCTATGGGAGACCTGAGCAGTCTTGCGGCTGCACCCCCGGCAGTCTTTTAAAAGCCTAACAAGTGCCCAAAACGATAGTGACAGTGCTCAAATGACATGGGGACAGCATTGGGGATTGCCCCAGGAAGCATTTCTTACCCCCAGGTCACTGCTGTCAACAGCGTGGTCAGAGGTATTAAGCCACTTTTAAGGGCTCACAATAAAACGTTAAAAAACAAAACTGAAACTGTTTTCCTGTGAAATATGTTAAGGAAGTTCCTATCCAGGATAAAGACTTGTGTGTAAGGTAAAATAAATAACAAAAAAAAAATACTCCTCCACACCTTGGGCTATGTTCACAAGTAGCATTTTTTATGCGTTTTTGCACTTTTGTATTGCTTTCAACCGTGACAAATGCATTCACTGGGAAATGTCATTTTAACATTTTACAACCTTATCTGGCCATGTGCTATGTGACACATCCATACAGTGCTAAAAGACATGGGAACAGCATGGGGAAGACCCCTGGAAGCATCTCTGACACCCAGGTCACTGCCTAAAAGTGTGACCATCAGAAGTGATCTTTGCCGCATCAGAAGATGCAGACTTGCAACTATCCTCGTGCAAGTCCTTGTCCCAGAGCAGTGTTCAATTGTACATCCCCATTCCTTGCAATGCAAGCGCAAATATGCAGCCAACC
The DNA here is from genome assembly GCF_046119375.1 of Phyllobates terribilis. Lineage (NCBI taxonomy): Eukaryota > Metazoa > Chordata > Amphibia > Anura > Dendrobatidae > Phyllobates > Phyllobates terribilis. Next base: position 592,720,416 of record NW_027362765.1, on the reverse strand, counting down.
ACCCACCCACCCACCCGCAGGCTGCAATACTATACTGCTAGATTGCACTTGAAATGGGGCCTTTTAGTTTGGAGGAGGCCGAAGCTGGCCACTACCTCATGGCTGCTTCGGCAGCGAGGTATCCATACTCAGTCCCCAGCTACCCGGCGGCCGGGTGTTCACGCACGGTTCCCAGCCGCCAGGGGGTGGCCGGGTGTCCATACTCGGTCCCCAGCCGCCCCGCAGCCGGGTGTCCACACACGGTCCCCAGCCACCTGGCGGCGGCCGGGTGTCCCTAAACGGTCCCCAGCCACCCCTATTTCTCCTGTCACCTTCCCACACACTTTTCTTAGCCTGGCCTGCTTTAGGGCAACATTGGACGAGCCCACCAGAGAACCAGACTCCTCCGGTCGGCCCTGGCTTCTCCATCAGGGGAGTTGAGAGTGCCAAGGTGAGGAGCATGATGATGATGATAGAAGTTAGCATCGGCTTTTTTATTTCTTTTAAAGCAAGCGTAAGTGTGCAGCTTGCCACCCACCCACCTCCAGGCTGCAATGCCATACTGCTAGCTTGCACTTGAAATGGGGCCTTTTAGTTTGGAGGAGGCCGAAGCTGGCCACTACCTCATGGCTGCTTCGGCGGCCTGGTATCCATACTGAGTCCCCAGCCACCCCGCGGCCAGGTGTCCATAAACGGTCCGCAGCTGCCCCTATTTCTCCTGTCACCTTCCCACACATTTTTCTTAGCCTGGCCTGCTTTAGGGCAGCATTGGATGAGCCCACCAGAGAACCAGTCTCCTCCGGTGAGCCCTGGCTTCTCCATCAGGGGAGTTGAGAGTGCCAAGGTGAGGAGCATGATGATGATGATAGAAGTTAGCATCTGCTTTGTTTTCTTTTAATGCAAGCGTAAGTGTGCAGCCTGCCACCCACCCACCCTCAGGCTGCATTGCCATACTGCTAGCTTGCACTTGAAATGGGGCCTTTTAGTTTGGAGGAGGTCGAAGCTGGCCACTACCTCATGGCTGCTTCGGCAGCAAGGTATCCATACTCATTCCACAGCCGCACGGCGGCCGGGTGTTCACACTCGGTCCCCAGCCACCAGAGGGTGGCCGGGTGTTCATACTCGGTCCCCAGCCGCCCCGCGGCCTGGTGTCCACATAAGGTCCCCAGCCACCTGGGGGCGGCCGAGTGTCCATAAACAGTCCCCAGCCACCCCTATTTCTCCTGTCACCTTCCCACACACTTTTCTTAGCTTGGCCTGCTTTAGGGCAGCATTGGACGAGCCCACCAGAGAACCAGACTCCTCCGGTGGGCCCTGGCTTCTCCATCAGGGGAGTTGAGAGTGCCAAGGTGAGGAGCATGATGATGATAATAGAAGTTAGCATCTGCTTTGTTTTCTTTTAATGCAAGCATAAGTGTGCAGCCGGCCACCCACCCACCCCCAGGTTGCAATGCCATACTGCAAGCTTGCACTTCAAATGGGGCCTTTTAGTTTGGAGGAGGCCGAAGCTGGCCACTACCTCATGGCTGCTTCGGCAGCGAGGTATCCATACTTAATCCCCAGCCGCCCGGCGGCCGGGTGTCCACGCTCGGTCCCCAGCCGCCAGGGGGTGGCCCGGTGTCCATACTCGGTCCCCAGCCAACCCGTGGTTGGGTGTCCACACACGGTCCCCAGCCACCTGGGGGCGGCCGAGTGTCCATAAACGGTCCCCAGCCGCCCCTATTTCTCCTGTCACCTTCCCACACACTTTTCTTAGACTGGCCTGCTTTAGGGCAGCATTGGACGAGCCCACAAGAGAACCAGACTCCTCCGGAGGGCCCTGGCTTCTCCATCAGGGGAGTTGAGAGTGCCAAGGTGAGGAGCATGATATTGATGATAGAAGTTAGCATCTGCTTTGTTTTCTTTTAAAGCAAGCGTAAGTGTGCAGCTTGCCACCCACCCACCCCCAGGCTGCAATGCCATACTGCTAGCTTGCACTTGAAATGGGGCCTTTTAGTTTGGAGGAGGCTGAAGCTGGCCAATACCTCATGGCTGCTTCGGCGGCCTGGTATCCATACTGAGTCTCCAGCTGCCCGGCGGCCAGGTGTCCATAAAAGGTCCCCAGCCGCCCCTATTTCTCCTGTCACCTTCCCACACACTTTTCTTAGCCTGGCCTGCATTAGGGCAGCATTGGACAAGCCCACCAGAGAACCAGACTCCTCCGGAGGGCCCTGGCTTCTCCATCAGGGGAGTTTTGAGAGTGCCAAGGTGAGGAGCATGATGATGATGATAGAAGTTAGCATCTGCTTTGTTTTCTTTTAATGCAAGCGTAAGTTTGCAGCCTGCCACCCCCCCACCCTCAGGCTGCAATGCCATACTGCTAGCTTGCACTTGAAATGGGGCCTTTTAGTTTGGAGGAGGCCGAAGCTGGCCACTACCTCATGGCTGCTTCGGCAGCGAGGTATCCATACTCAGTCCCCAGGCGCCCAGCGGCCGGGTGTCCACGCTCGGTCCCCAGGCGCCAGGGGGCGGCCGGGTGTCCATACTCGGTCCCCAGCCGCCCCGCGGTCGGGTGTCCACACACGGTCCCCAGCCACCTGGGGGCGGCCGAGTGTCCATAATCGGTCCCCAGCCACCCCTATTTCTCCTGTCACCTTCCCACACACTTTTCTTAGCCTGGCCTGCTTTAGGGCAGCATTGGACGAGCCCACAAGAGAACCAGACTCCTCCGGAGGGCCCTGGCTTCTCCATCAGGGGAGTTGAGAGTGCCAAGGTGAGGAGCATGATGATGATGATAGAAGTTAGCATCTGCTTTGTTTTCTTTTAAAGCAAGCGTAAGTGTGCAGCTTGCCACCCACCCACCCCCAGGCTGCAATGCCATACTGCTAGCTTGCACTTGAAATGGGGCCTTTCAGTTTGGAGGAGGCCGAAGCTGGCCTCTACCTCATGGCTGCTTCGGCGGTCTGGTATCCATACTGAGTCTCCAGCCGCCCAGCGGCCAGGTGTCCATAAACGGTCCCCAGCCACCCCTATTTCTCCTGTCACTAGTGTTGAGCCACACCCGTAGTGTTCGAGTTCGGTTCGACGAACACCCGTGTGTTCGCCGAACTGTTCGTCGAACTGTTCGTCGAACACCTTCGAACACCGTTAAAACCAATGGCAGGCAAACAAAAACACATAGAAACACATAGAAAACACCTTCAAAGGTGTCCAAAAGCTGACAAACTGCTCAGAAGACACAACTAACACATGGAAAATTGACACGTACATATAGTCATGAGAAAAGAAAAGAGGTGGAGGAGTAAAAGGAGGGGGAGACACAGATATAGGCATGTCATGCCCTTCTAAAATCCAAAAAGTGAGAAGCCGACACGTTCAGTCCGCTCCTGCCCGTGCCACCTCCGTGTCGCCGGGTTTGTGCCAGAGCCGCGGTGAACCCTGACGGCCAGCCCCCCTCTCCCAATACTGGTGCCTGTCCGCTGGTGGGTCGAGCGAGCCCCCCTGTGGTGGAGGCAGCTCTAAGCTTTTTAATTTAAATTGTCTCTCTAATTTGAATGAATACACTTTAAATCCATTTACAAGGATCTATTGGAGGGCAAGTCTCATGCCAGCAGCCGCGTAATTCCAGCTCCAGTAGTGTCCACTAAAGCTGCTGCAGTTAAAAAACTTTTATAAGGATCGAGCTCGGCTGTCCACCGCAAGGCATCCTACTGCCAGTCCCAGCCCCTATGCCTTGGGGTGCCTCCTGATGCTCTTCACTGAGTATCCCGTGGTCCCGAAGCATTTCCTTTGAAAAAATTAAGTGTCCAAACTACAGATGGTGTAGCTTGATTAACAGCCGGGATAATCCGCTGACTAGCAGACACTGCTACTAGGCACAAAGTAATTCCTGGGCTAGATGCAGTTAAAAATTTGTAATTAGATACTCTCGTTGGATGCTGAGAAAGCATTCCATAGAGTCTCCTGGCACGCCATATATGATTCTCTTAAAAAGCTTTGGGGTAGGGGTCTAGGGGACCCTTTTATAGCCAAAATCACGGCCCTGTATCGCAATACGTCACCTAGGCTGAAGATAAATGTAACTGTAGCACCCTGAGGGCTCGGTTGCTACAGAGGTATTGCACCTCACCCAGAGGTGTGATATCTCACTCTCAGGTAAGGATGGAGTGTGGATCAGGACCCGACACCTGCATGCATTACACCACATTGCCGTGGGGCAGGGCGACCAATATGCCCCTGAGATGGGCACGACAGTCCCTGTCCCTGGCTGGAGTGGGGGGAGGGAACACTGAGGAAGGGGATCCCTGTAGTGCAGGAGCAGGGAGGAAGCAGTTCCTGGGTGCACTGAGAAGGGAGTATAAAAGGTGGGCACCATCTTAGTTCAGTGCAGAGAAGTCTGAGCAGAAGTGGCAGGGAGCAGGGGCTCTGCATGAGCTCTGCTCCGGAGGCGGGCCTAGTAACAGAGGCCCAGGCCTGGAAGAGGGAGAAGGAAGGAAGAGGAGCGGAGAAGGCTCCAGGAACGAAGGGATCCCAGGGGTGCGGACGAGCGAGTCGCCACCGCACGCCCGAATCCACCTGCATGGAGGGGTCAGGCCAAAGGGGGAGACCAGTCCCCGAAACTAGTGGAGGCAGAAAACGACCCTCAGCTAGAAACCGGAGGCTGTGACATTTTATGTGACGCAGCCCCTCGCTACACCCGCTAGGAGGGCAGCACATAGGGTCAGGGAAACTGGCGCCAAGTTTACCAAGAGGAGGCCCGAGGCAGCCGGACAGAAGGGTTGGTAAGAAAGGCCAGACAAAGGACACACAAAGGGGGTCCTGTGAAGCGCTCCAAAGTTATCTGGGAGTTGTCTGAGCCCCTCACCTGGTGAGCACAGTACGACGTGGGCAGCCGTTACCTGCAGACGTGGTCTGGATAATAAGAACTGTGAGTAAAGGCCCTGGACTGCATCACTGACTCCTTGTCGTTACTGCTGCTGCCCTGCACCATCACCCCCATCCTCCGCATACACTGCCCTGAGGCTATACTCCTCCCGTGGGGAGTTATGCTACGCTCTGCTGCACCCACAACACCAGCCTCAGCGGTCTGCCCTGCAGCGGCAGTTCACTCTGACCGCAATCCACGGGTGGCGTAGTCGGACATTTAAACATCAAAACCACATAAATAGTTCCGCCACTGGTTTGACCACCCTGAGCGACGAAACCGAGTCGCCGCCACGAAGACTACAACCACCAGCATCCACCAAAAAGGGTCCGGCTCCGGGTGTCCCAAGGCCCAGGGGGTGCATCAGAACATTTTCATCACCTTTCACAATCACCAATGGGACAAGGCAGGGATGTCCTCTGTCCCCTCTCTTATACATCCTAGTGATGGAGCACCTGCTCTCATCAATTCGCCATAACCCCAATATTAGGTGGATTGAGGTGGGAGGCACCGAGTACAAGTGCTCTCTATTTGCTGATGATGTACTAGTATATATCACTCAATCACATATATCCATCCATGCTGTTATGGCTGAAATAGATCACTTTGTTACATGGTCAAATTTTAAAATCAATGCAGCGAAGTCTGAGGCCCTCGATGTCTCCCTCCCCAAATCCATACAGGATTCCATCCAGTCCAACTTTCCCTTTGCCTGGCCCTCACAGGGTATCAAATACTTAGGAATTCCTATTCATAGAGACCTCTCCCATCTATGTTATCTTAATTTTGGGCCCTTTATTGAACAACTCCATACAGACCACGGTTGGCAAGTTAGAACTGTAAGATTCACTACGTGAACCACTGGTGTTTTGTGGAAAAGCACATGTACACTGTATTCCAAATTATTATGCAAAAAGTGTTTAGGAGTGATAAGGGAAGAATTTGTTTGTTTGTCAGTTAAACTCATTGATGGTGATGTGTGTCAGGGCTCTTTATATCACTGTAAGCAATTGCAGACACCTGTGCTAATTAGTTTGGCAGGTGTGTCCAATGAAAGGCAAGACTACTTAAGAAGGCTGTCTCACATTATTAAGCAGCCTACATTTTCTGCCAAAATGGGAAAGAAAAAGGATGTGTCGGCTGCTGAGAAGCAACAAATTGTGGAGTGTTTAGGTCAAGGCATGACTACAATCAACATTGTGCGATGATCAGGATGAAGTGTCTTGGCAATCAAGAAGTATGTAGCTGATTCACAGTACACACGTGTGCGTGCTGATAAGGGCAAATTGAGGACTCTTTCCTACAGGCAATTACGTCAGGTTAAAAGAGCAGCGGCAAAAAAGCCTTGTCATAGCAGCAGACAAGTTTTTGAAGCTGCTGGTGCCTCCAACGTCCCCCGAACAACAAGATGCAGGGTCCTTCAGAGGTTTGCAGCTTTGCATATGCCATCCTGTCGACCTCCTCTATCCACTTCACACAAGCAGAAACGGCTCCAGTGGGCCAAACATTACATGAAGACTGATTTCAAAACTGTTTTGTTCACGGATGAGTGCCGTGCAGCGCTCGATGGTTCAGATGGATGGAGTGGAGGATGGCTGGTTGATGGACACCCCACGCAAACACGGCTACAGCGCCAACAAGGAGGAGGTGGAGTAATGTTTTGGACTGGAATCATGGGGAGAGAGATTGTCGGCCCCTTTAGGATCCCTGAAGGCGCTAAAGATGAACTCCATAATGTATGTGGATTTTCTCAAACAGCACTTCCTGCCATGGTTCAAGAAGAAGAACCATGTATTTCACAGCAAGATCATTTTTTTGCATGATAATGCACCATCTCATGCTGCACATAAAACATCTGCATCTCTGGCTGATATGGGCATAAAATGGGACAAACTTATGGTGTGACCCCCATGCTCCCCTGACCTCTACCCCATTCAGAACCTCTGGAGCATCATCAAAAGGAGTGTCTATGATGGCGGGAGGCAGTTCACATCTAAGCAACAGCTCTGGGAGGGTATTCTGTCCTCATGCAAAACAATTGAAGCAGAAACCATCCAAAACCTGACAAATTCAATGGACGAGAGAGTTCAGAAGCTCCTTTCGAACAAGGGGTCCTATGTGAAAATGTAACATCACCTAGAATAAAGTTTTGAGTTGAAAACTGTTTGATTTCAGTTTCTAATAACCTGCTAATGCTTATAATTTCAAAAATGACCATTTTTTGGTCTTTATTAAAATGAAAAGGTTGATCGAAAAGTTTGGGGGATCTAAGAGTGTGGCAACCCAGTAGTCATGATTACTTCGAATTCTGACAATATGAGGGTCATGTTGCAGGTAGTGCAGCAAGAAGGCACTTATGTGTCTTGCGCATCGCGGAGCCCCAAAATTATTTTCCAGGCTAGATGCAGCTACAAATTATTATTAATTTTAAATCTGGTGGAGCTTAGTATAGATGGGCTAATAGGATCAGTGCTGCACACTGCTACAAAGCCCAAATTATTTTCCAGTCAAGATACAGATAAACATGATTAGTAATTTGAAAGCTTAAAACGGTTGGTAGGGTGATTTTAACCAATCATCAAGCTTTTACTCTCCCCAGGATGACACAGGGGTAGAAAAGTCATTTCGGATCCATGATTTGTTCATCTTTATGAACGTGAGTCTGTCTACATTATCAGTGGAGAGCCGCGTGCGCTTATCTGTCAGCACACCACCAGCAGCGCTGAACACACGTTCAGACAGAACGCTGGCTGCGGGGCATGACAAGATCTCCAAGGCGTAAGTGGCTAGCTCCGGCCATTTATCCAGATTGGAAGCCCAAAAAGAGCAAGGGTCCAGTGACACAGTCATGGCTTCAATGTTTACTTGGAGATACTCCTGTACCATCGTCTCTAGGCGTTGACTATGTGTCAGACTTCTTGTCTCCTGTGGCCTCGCAAAGGATGGGCTAAAAAAGTGGTGAAATGATTCCGCAAAATTGATGTTACCAGCAGATACTGTGGTTCTGTTACGGTTTGAGTGCTGAACACTTGACGGTCCCACGGTTGGCAAGTTGGAACTGTGAGATTCACTACGTGCACCACTGGTATTTTGTGGAAAAGCACATGTAAGATTCTGCAACAGTCTCTGCTGATACTCCTGCATGCGTGCATCCCTTTCTATGGCAGGAATAATTTCTGCAAATTTACTTTTGTACCGGGGATCTAACAGTGTGGCAACCCAGTAGTCAGGATTATTTCTAATTCTCACAATTCGAGGGTCATGTTGCAGGTAGTGCAGCAAGAAGGCACTCATGTGTGTTGCGCATCCAGGAGCACCAAGTCCCTGTTGTGTTGGTGGCGAGGTAACAATCATGCTTCCTTCCTCTGTCCTCTCCCCCCAACCTCGCACAACAGAAATGTGATCAAGGTCTCCCTCATCTGATGAGTCTTCCATCAGTTCGTCCTCCACTTCTTCCTGGGCTCCTGCACCTTCCTCACTAGTTTGGCTGCTACCATGCGCCCTGGTAAAACCATCTCCCCCACCCTCACATGCCTGCCGCCTTGGTGCTGCCGACCGTCTGGACCTTGCAGATGTTAGCCCTTCCGCATACAACTCCTCCTCCTCTACTTCCTCCACCTCCTCTTGTGCCACCACCTGACTCCGAATTCTGTTTAACATGTGCTCCAGCATGTAAATCACCGGAATAGTCATGCTGATAATGGCATCGTCAGCACTAAACATCTTCGTCGCCATTTCAAAACTGTGCAGAAGGGTGCATAGGTCCCTGATCTGAGACCACTCCTCCAGCGTGATTTGCCCCACCTCCGGACCTCGTTGGCCCAGGCTATACGTCAGAACGTATTGCACCAGGGCTTGTCGGTGCTGCCACAGTCGCTGCAACATGTGCAGAGTTGAATTCCACCGGGTAGGCACATCGCATTTTAGCCAGTGAAGTGGCAGGCCCAACGACTTCTGTAGAGATGTAAGTCGCTGAGCTGCGGGATGCGAACGGCGGAAGTGAGCACACAGCGACCGTGCCCTCTGCAGAAGGCCATCTAGTCTGGGATAGTGGGCTAAAAATTGTTGGACAACCAGGTTCAACACGTGAGCCATACAAGGCACGTGTGTGACATTGCCCCGGCGAAGGGCCGCACCCAGGTTTGCAGCATTGTCGCACACGGCCTTCCCTGGTTTCAGGTCCAGTGGAGACAACCATTCATGAAATTGGTTCTCCAGAGCTGACCACAACTCCTCAGCTGTGTGACTCACATTTCCCAGACATTTCAAAGTAAAAACCGCCTGATGACGTTGAGCCCTACTGCCAGCATAGTAAGGAGGTGTGCAGGATCCCTTCTGCGCAGTTAGAAAGCTTGTGGCATGACCAGACAGGCTTTGGATGCAGGTGGAAGACCGAGAGGAGGTTGAGGAGGCAGAAGCAGTGGAGGAACTTTGACATAAAGAGGATTGACGCACAACTCGTGGGGACGGCAAGACTTGGACAGCAGCCCCTTGTCCTGCTGTCACCATAGTTACCCAGTGCCCAGTCAGCGACATGTAACGCCCCTGTCCATGCCTACTCGTCCAAGTGTCTGTGGTGAAATGCACCCTGTCACACACAGAGTTTCTCAAAGAAGCGGTGATGTTGTGTGCGACATGCTGGTGCAGCGCAGGCACACCTTTCTTTGAGAAGTAGTGCCGACTGGGCATCTGGTACTGGGGCACTGCGACGGACATAAGGTCTCGAAAATCCTCTGTGTCCACCAGGCGGAAAGGCAGCATTTCTGTAGCCAAGAGCTTGCAGATGGTGAAATTCAACCTCTTAGCTTTCTCATGGCTAGGAGGAAATGGTCTTTTACTTGTCCACATCTGAGGGACCGAGGGCTGGCTATTGTGCTTAGACGGGGTTGATAAGGGTGTCCCCGGCAAACTGCCGGTCTGTGAGGAAGATGCAGGCGGACATGTTAGGTTGCCTTGATCCAAAGGTGGTGCTATCGATGTCGGACAGCGCTCAACACCAGCTGGTGTTACCACCTCCAAAGAAAATGATGACCTGCCAATCACGCTGGCTGTTGCGGGTAAAGAGGTGGCAGGTCTGCGCCCCAAAACAGGTGTGACTGCAGTCCCCCCAGTCACAGAGGATGAAGAGGCCGCGGATGCACAAGACATGGCAGACGGTGATTGGCCCGGCCGGCTAGGCCGCATTGTAGCACACTGAGCTTCCCACTGCAACTTATGCTTCATGTCCATGTGCCGGTTCATGCATGAAGTACTCAAACTATGTATTTTTTGGCCTCTACTTAGCTTTTGCTGACAAATGTTACAGATAACACGAGTTGGGTCATCTTTATCGATCTGAAAAAATGCCCAGGCTATGCAAGTGACTCGCCACCTGGGCCGTGGGGCACTCGGATCCGGGCAATAGGGAACGATGGGGGTAGTAGTGGCGACCCGGTTCCGTGGCTCAGGGTGGTCAGGCCAGTGGTAGTCCGTTATGTGCTATTGATTATGTCCGACTACGCCACCCGTGGATTGCGGTTATTAGGAACCGCCGCTGCATGCTGACCTCTGGGGCTGATGAGGTGTGCAGCTAGGGTAATGTGACTCCCCACGGGAAGAGTGCGGCCCAAGGGCAGTGTAGTGGATGGTGGGAGTGATGGTGGTGAAGGTCCCAGTACCGGTAGTGCTGGAGGCGCGAAGGAGCACACAGACAATAGGTTGCAGTCCAGGGTCTTTACTGAAACAGGTAAACTGATCTATAAACAGTCCCAGCTAGGAGGGGACCTGGATGTCTGAGAGCAACGGGGAAATTGGCCCTGGTCAGGGTGAGGGTGTGGGTGTAGGCCTACCGTGCTTTCTGCGCTCCTTCTGGCTATCTCCTTGTTATAGGGTAATAGCCCACGTTTCCGAGCTTTCCGTGTATTCTCGCCTGTATGGCCTGCGACGTGGGTTCCTTTCTGCTCCCAGCCTTGTACGGCTTTACTGGTCCCTTCGGTTGTGGCAGGGCCTCCAGGCTTCTTAGGCCAAGGAATATACAGTCCCTTGCGAACTGGTTATCTGCTGGAGGATGTAGAATCCTCTCAGCCTCAGACACCAAAGTCTGGTAAAGTCAGTCTCTTATCTGCCAAGACAGGCTTGCTTCACCTCTTGTCTCTGGCTTGTGGCTCTCCTCCTGCCACACTTTCTCTTAGGTGCAGTGCAACTGTCTGTCCCTGCTCTGCTCTGGGACAAGTCTCAGTGCTGAGACAGGCCATCAAGTTCTCCCTAACCCTGCTCTCAGTACCAGCTTTTATAGGGGCAGCCAGCTCCCCCTACTGGCCTGAGACAGGAGGCATTGCATGCTAATGTTCCCCTGACTAGAGAACCTCCCCCTTGCTCTCAGACACAGCTTTAATTACAATTGTGGCATCCAGGTCAGGGTGACACATTCCCCCCTAGTGAAATTTAGTACTCCGGGACTAAACAATAAACAAAGACAATATGAAAACATTAATATACAAGCGACGCACAGATTGAGTTCTTAAGGTCACAATGTGGCCTGTGACCGGGTGTCCATATCACCAGCACAACGGGGAGCCTTAACCAGGTGGGGGTCTGCCCTACCCCAAGTCCTTCACAGTCTTAATTCATTCCTGGGTTAAGCTCCGAACGCAGTCCATACAAGGTCCCGGTTATAAAAAGTCCATAACCTTTGAGTCCTTACGGTAGTTGCAAGAAACTGAAACACACTATTAATAAACATGCAGGTAACTTGGCAAACATTTCAACATTTTGCAACAGGGTTATTTACAATTTTAGTACACTCTATATTCTCCAGCGAGCGGGTATCTGCCCCTTTGTGCTCCTGGTTGACCTCCTTAACCCACTGTCTGGTGGTGGACCAACCTGGCTTTCCCCACTAGCGTTAGGGGTACAGCTGTCAGCTGGGCGTACAGGTAGGGCAAGCAGCTGTCTGCGGGTCCTTTGGCTTACCGCAGGCATGGCAGGCTCACTGTCAGCAGAGGGTTGACTCTCCTGGGCTGCTGGTACAGGCTCTTCTGCCTCTGGAACCGCTTGCTCCTCTTCACCTTCCAGCTCTGGTGTTGGTTGTTGCTGTGCCGGTTGCAGGAAATGCAGGACGGGTACCACTATGGCATCATTTATGCGAGTCCAGGACTGAGGGAACTCTCCGAGAATGGTGCTGATCATTTCTTCCTTGTCCTCTGCGGGTTCAAGGTCACTCTGATCCTCTTCTGCACTACGGAGTTGCTCGGGGCATCTTTTGAGGTGGTCTCTGGAGACGGTGCTAGTGGTTTCTCCTCCGTCCTTGGTGATCACGCACACCTTCGGGTTGTCATGATCAGACTGCAGTACGGTGTAGGATTCCCTTTCCCACTGGTCGTCCAACTTATGTAGCCTTCTCTTCCGCTTCAGGACTTGCTCACCAGGTTCTAGGGGACCAGCAGGGGCGTGTTGGTTGAAGAGTTTTTCTTGCCTCTCTCTTACCTGGGCCAGGCTCTTCTCCACACTCTACTGTACCTTCTTGTACTGCAGTTGACTTTCCGTATCCCAGTCCGCATCCGGGGAGGTGTCCTCAGGTATTAGGACTCCCATCTCCAGGTCTACGGGCAGCTTACCTGGTCTAGCTCGCATCAGGTAAGCCGGGGTGCAGTTTGTAGCATTCACCGGGATATTGTTGTATAGGTCTATCAGGTCCGGCAGTTTTTCTGGCCACAGGCTGCGTTCCTCCAGGGGCAACGTCTTTAGGAGATCAATGACTATGTTGTTCATCTTCTCACACATCCCGTTGGTTTGGGGGTGGTAAGGCGTTGTACGAATCTTCTTACAGCCATAGAGGTTGCAGAACTCCTGGAAGATTTCAGCCTCGAACGCTGGACCCTGGTCTGTCAGGACCTGTTCTGGATACCCGTGTGGACGGCAGAAGTATTGCTGGAAGGCTCTGGCCGCTGTTTGGGCTGTCAAGTCCTTTACCGGGACCACCACTAGAAAACGGGAATAGTGGTCCACGATTGTCAGGGCATAGATGTATCCTGACCGGCTGGGAGCCAATTTGACATGGTCCAGAGCTACCAGCTCAAGAGGCTGCGTGGTGACGATGGGCCTCAAGGGTGTCTTCTGGCTGGTGCGGTCCTTCCTCCTCAGGTGACAAGGGCCACAGTCTCTGCACCACTTTTCTACAGCTCCTCTCATGCCGACCCAAAAGAACCTTCCTCTTAGCAGGAACTCCAGTTTCTTCCAACCGAAGTGCCCCGCTCTGTCATGGTAAGCCCCCAGGACCATAGCTGCATCCCGCCTTGGGACCACGACTTGCCAGGTCAGCTCGTGCGTCCGGTGGTTGACAATCCTTCTGCACAACTTGCCTTTGTAGAGGAACAGCTTGCTCTTCTCTTTCCATAGCTGCTTGGCTTCCTCTGGGGCATCCGGATCTAGGCGGGCGTCTTCCCGGGTCAGCAGATCTTTCACCAGGCGGACTGCAGGGTCACTATCTTGGGTCTCGGCCCAGCTGTGGTGAGGTAGGGGATTGATCATCACAGTTGTTAGATCCTCCTCCTTCACGCGGTGAGAGTGTTGAGTGGCTCCATACCGGTGAAACGCGGGGAGTTCTACCTCCTCCAGCTCTTCTGGGTCTTCGTCACCCTCAGGTAAGTGAGGCATTCTTGATAAGGCGTCCGCGTTGGCATTGGTTTTGCCTGCCCGGTACTTGATCACGAAGTCATAGTTGGAGAGACGGGCCATCCACCGCTGTTCCAGGGCACCCAGTCTTGCATTGTCCAGGTGTGTCAACGGGTTGTTGTCCGTGTACACGGTGAACTTTGCGGAGGCCAGGTAATGCTTGAAGCGTTCCGTCACGGCCCACACCACCGCCAAGAATTCTAGCTTGAAGGAGCTGTAATTCTCCGGGTTCCTCTCGGTGGGCCTCAGCTTCCGGCTGGCGTACGCGATCACCCGTTCTCTGCCCTGTTGGTTTTGGGACAGTACGGTTCCCAGTCCCACATTACTGGTGTCCGTGTGGAGAATGAAAGGCTGGCCGTAATCAGGGTAGGCCAGGATCTCATCCCCCGTGAGGGCCATCTTTAGCAGGCGGAAGGACTCCTCTTCCGGTTTATCCCACTTGAAGGGTGGCTTTTGACTCCTGGACTTAGACTGTCCGATCAGGAGGTCCTGCATAGGAGCTGCCAACTTAGTGAACCCGGGGATGAACCTTCGGTAGTAGCCTACCAACCCGAGAAACTGTCTCACCTCCTTGATGTTCGAGGGGCTTGGCCAGCTCTTGATTGCCGTGACCTTGTCAGGGTCGGGGGCCACTCCTTCCGCGCTTACCACGTGCCCTAGGTACTGGACCTTTGGTTTCAGCAGGTGACACTTCGATGGTTTCACCTTCAGGCCATAGCCTGCCAGGGCTTCGAACACCTCGGCCAGGTGCTTGAGATGGTCCTCGTAGGTCTTCGAATAGACGATCACGTCATCCAGGTAGAGGAGGACCGTGTCGAAGTTTCGGTGCCCTAGACAGCATTCCATCAGCCGCTGGAAGGTCCCTGGTGTGTTGCAGAGCCCGAAAGGCATACAGTTGAATTCACTCAGTCCCATCGGGGTGGTGAAGGCGGTCTTCTCCTTGTCAGCCTCTGCCACAGGAACCTGCCAGTACCCGCTAGTAAGGTCCAAAGTAGAAAAGAAGTTAGCTGATTTTAGTGCGGCTAAAGACTCCTCTATTCTAGGCAGCGGATATGCGTCTTTGTGGGTGATACGGTTGATTTGTCTATAGTCGACGCACATTCTCATGGTGCCTTCTTTCTTTTTCACCAGAACCAAGGGGGCTGCCCAGGGGCTACAGCTGTCTCTAATGACCCCAGCTTCTTTCATTTCTCTTAGCATGCCCTTGGCGTTCTGATAATGTGCAGGGGGTACAGGCCTGTGTCTCTCTTTTATTGGTGGGTGGCTCCCTGTGGGGATGTGGTGTTCTATCCTCTTTACTCTGCCGAAGTCTAGCGGGTGCTTACTAAAGACTCTCTCGTACTCCTGAACCACCCGGTAGACTCCTTGTTTTTGGTGCAGGGGAGTGGAGTCAGCACCCACATGGAGTTTCTGGCACCAGTCCTCCTTTTGTTTCTGGGAGCCATTACCCTCCGCCTGTGGAGATGGAGGCAAGGGTTCCACGGCCCTGATAGCTTGGTGTTCGACAACAAACAGTTTGGCGAGTGTAGCGTACCTGGGTAAGTGTACTTCCCTCTCCCCAATGTTGAGGATGCGGACGGGCACCCTCCCATGACGGACATCAACCACCCCCCGGGCTGTCAAAATGGTGGGCCTGCTGTCTGAGTACACGGGTTCTACCATGGCTTGGTAGTCTCTACCTCTCAACCCGATTGCAGTCCGACACCAGATCATCATTTCACTTTTGGGAGGCATGGAAATGGGGAATGGGTCACTCAGTCTTACGCTACCGATCTCACCACCAGACAGTTCTACCTGCTGCCGTCTCATCAGGGCTTTTATCTCCTCGTTGAGGACTCTCTGTTGGCTGGAACTAGCATTCACCGCCACCTGTTGTAGAATTACAATTACCTCTGAAAGACAATTTTCAATTACATTAGTACCTACAGTTATTTTAGGGTGACTTTCACGACGGTCAATGTCCACAATAATTACTCCCTGTGCCGGCAGTTCAACTTTACCAATTTTAATGGTCATCTCCTTGAACCCCATCTGCGGCACGGGTAAGCCATTACTGGCAATAATGCTCAAGTTACTGTCTGGATACCGTGTGATATCAGCATCAGTCCAATACTGCTTAAAAAGTACATAAGGGATAGTGGTTACTTGCGACCCAGTATCCAGCAAGGCGCTCATGGGGATACCGTCCAGCACCACGGGTAAAACCGGGCGCCCCCCAACGTACTTATCACGCCAATTATAAGGGCCTGGTGATCTTATGCCTGGGGGTCGGCCCTCTGCCCCAGGTTGGACCTGTTTAAATTACAGTACCTGGAAACGTGTCCGGGCTGGTTGCATCGACGGCAAATGGGCTGTCCATCCTCTGCGTAGCGGTCTGTGGGCCTCCCTCGGAACGACGGGATCCTCCTCTGTCGACGCCACGGGACATCCTCCGGACTTGAAGCCACCTCGATGGGTCTTGACGGGTCCACTTGCAACGCCTGGACGGTCCTGGTCAATGCCGCGACGCTCTTGGTCAGCTCCTGGACTTGGTGGTGCAGGTCTTTCAACGGGGCTTGGTTCAGGGCCTGTGCATCAGCCCCCACGGGGTCCATAGAGGAGGGCGCCGCCTCCTGGTGGTAGGTGAGAGCAGGGCGCCGGGGGTTTATAGCGCCACTGGTTGCAGATTCACGGAGCACCCGTATGGCCCTGTCCTTAAATTGGGCAAAGGTCAGTTCGGGGTTCTGAAAGAACATGAGGAGCAGCTGGGCCCTGTGGGCGCTGGACAGCAGACCTTCTATGAATTGTTCTGTTAGCAGTTTGTCCGTTTCCTGCACACTGCCAGGGTCAGTTTGTTGGATAGCCCTCAAGGCTTCCTGCAGATTTAGGGCATAGTCTCTGATGCTGTCCTGTGCCCACTGCTTACACCCATAGATCCTCATTTTAATTTCAGCGGAGGTACGTGTGTCAAAGGTACCCCGCAGCCGGGCCAGAATACCCTTCACAGTTCTTTTCTCCTCAGTGGGCCATGATTTTACCTCCCTCTGGGCTGCGCCAGTTAACTGCCCTGTTAATATGCTGACCTTCTGTTCCTCTGTCAGGGGGTAAACGTGGAACAAACTGTATAGCCTTTCCTTGAAGTCAGTTAGGGCATGGGGCTCCCCTGAGTATTTGGGCAGCCAGGCCGCTCCAGGGATGTAGGGCAGGGAAAAGGGCATCACCGCTGCTGAGTTGGTGGTAGTGGGCGCCTCTGTGTCCGACATCTTCCTCCCCCCTAGTTAAGCGTGACCTACCTTCCGACGATCCTCTTCTGTAGGCCGCGGCTCCGCTGCTGCTGCTCTGGACGAGGACCTTGCGTCGCGTCCTGATGACGTCAGCGTCGCTCTCTCTCCCTTCCAGGACCTTGCGCAGCGTCGGTGCGTGGGGCGGAGCTTCGGGTCTCGCACGCTTTCGGCGTCCACGCCCCTCTTCTTCCCACGCGGCGTCCTGAAGATGGCGTCCGATGGCGGGAAACAGCTGCGGATGGCGGGAAGACGGCAGAAGACGGCGGGAAACGGTCCAAGATGGCGTCCGATGGCGGGAATCGGCTCCGGATGGCGGGAAACGACTCCGGACGGCGGGAAACTTCGCCACAGGTAAGATACAAAAGTCTTTTTCAGGCACGCAGTACCCGGTGGTTGCGGGCACGAAATCCTGCCGACTACGCCAAAGCTGACTCGCCCCCTGGGCCGTGGGGCACTCGGATCCGGGCAATAGGGAACGATGGGGGTAGTAGTGGCGACCCGGTTCCGTGGCTCAGGGTGGTCAGGCCAGTGGTAGTCCGTTATGTGCTATTGATTATGTCCGACTACGCCACCCGTGGATTGCGGTTATTAGGAACCGCCGCTGCATGCAGACCTCTGGGGCTGATGAGGTGTGCAGCTAGGGTAATGTGACTCCCCACGGGAAGAGTGTGGCACCAGGGCAGTGTAGTGGATGGTGGGAGTGATGGTGGTGAAGGTCCCAGTACCGGTAGTGCTGGAGGCGCGAAGGAGCACACAGACAATAGGTTGCAGTCCAGGGTCTTTACTGAAACAGGTAAACTGACCCATAAACAGTCCCAGCTAGGAGGGGACCTGGATGTCTGAGAGCAACGGGGAAATTGGCCCTGGTCAGGGTCAGGGTGTGGGTGTAGGCCTACTGTGCTTTCTGCGCTCCTTCTGGCTATCTCCTTGTTATAGGGTAACAGCCCACGTTTCCGAGCTTTCCGTGTATTCTCGCCTGTATGGCCTGCGACGTGGGTTCCTTTCTGCTCCCAGCCTTGTACGGCTTTACTGGTCCCTTCGGTTGTGGCAGGGCCTCCAGGCTTCTTAGGCCAAGGAATATACAGTCCCTTGCGAACTGGTTATCTGCTGGAGGATGTAGAATCCTCTCAGCCTCAGACACCAAAGTCTGGTAAAGTCAGTCTCTTATCTGCCAAGACAGGCTTGCTTCGCCTCTTGTCTCTGGCTTGTGGCTCTCCTCCTGCCACACTTTCTCTTAGGTGCAGTGCAACTGTCTGTCCCTGCTCTGCTCTGGGACAAGTCTCAGTGCTGAGACAGGCCATCAAGTTCTCCCTAACCCTGCTCTCAGTACCAGCTTTTATAGGGGCAGCCAGCTCCCCCTACTGGCCTGAGACAGGAGGCATTGCATGCTAATGTTCCGCTGACTAGAGAACCTCCCCCTTGCTCTCAGACACAGCTTTAATTACACTTGTGGCATCCAGGTCAGGGTGACACACAAGGCTTAGCACCCATGCGATCTGAAGAGCCACCACGACTTGTGGTGAGAGGCAGAGTTGTGTTTGAGAATGCAGTTGTTGACGTGCTTCCAGTACTACGTCTCTGTCCAGGAAGGCGCAACCTGACCTCGTCGTCACTAGCATCTTCCTCCACCTCCTCTGCTGACCTCATCTCTTGGCTGACTGTGGGTTGACAGTAAGTGGGATCTCCAACCTCATCATCATCACCCTGTGCGTTATCACACCCGTCGTCCTCAGAGCCAACCTGTTCCTGCCCTGACAAAAAACTAAAGTTGTCGCTCCAATCAGGTATTTGAGTCTCATCATCGTCTTCCTCATTGTCTCCACCAACAGGAGTTACAGTTTGGGAATGAGGGTCTACATTATGGTCAGAACCTTCTGCGTCTGGTCCTGGATCCGATTCATAAAGATTCTGGGCATCAGTGCAGATCATTTCCTCGTCTGGATTCACAGAAGCGCTGGAGTCGACCTCTGATTCCCAGGCTATAGTATGAGTAAACAGCTCTGCAGACTCAACCATCTGTTCTACCTCATACTCAGACGGGCAGCTGGAGATTTGGGAGCTGTGAGGAAGCAAGTGCAATTGGGGTGACACCTTTGAGGACTGGAGTATTTGTGATGTTGAAGTTGATGTGGAGGAGAGCCCACTTAAAGGAGCACTTGATATCCGTTGAAGCACCTGCTGTTTTTGTGCCTCATCTGGAATTTGTAGCGATTGGCGTGGCCGTAAGAAAGGGATCTTATCACATTGTCCGCTAAAAGAAGTAGACATTTTAGTTTGGCTGGAAGATGGTCTTTCTTCTGCAGATGTTACTGTTGCTTTAACACCTACCCCACGGACACAACCTTTTTTCCCCTTCCCAACACGCCTATTCCCCTTTCCTCCAGAAGCAGGCCTTTTTCCACTCATTTTTGTGGTTAACTAATTCACAACTCTGGAGTTGTTTGCACAAAAAAACAATGGATGGGAACCGAGCAGAGCTGAGTGGCCAATCTGTGGTATTAGGCCAAAACTATTGGCTGGGTTAGATGCAGAAAAAAATTATATTCAATTTGCAACCTGATGGAGGTCAGTATAGATGGACTAATAGAGAAAGTCCCACACACAGCTAGAAGCCCAAATATTTTTTCAGAGGTAGATGCTGAAAAAAAATATATTCAGTTTGCAACCTGATGGAGGTCAGTATAGATGGACTAATAGAGAAAGTCCCACACACTGCTAGAAGGCCAAATATTTTTTCAGAGGTAGATGCAGAAAAAAATTATATTCAGTTTGCAACCTGATGGAGGTCAGTATAGATGGACTAATAGAACAAGTCCCACACACAGCTAGAAGCCCAAATATTTTTTCAGAGGTAGATGCAGATAAAAATTATTTTTAATTTGCAACCTGATGGAGGTCAGTATAGATGGACTAATAGAGAAAGTCCCATACACTGCTAGAAGGCCAAATATTTTTTCAGAGCTAGATGCAGACAAAAAAATATTTTCAGTTTGCAACCTGATGGAGGTCAGTATAGATGGACTAATAGAACAAGTCCCACACACTGCTAGAAGCCCAAATATTTTTTCAGAGGTAGATGCAGAAAAAAATTATATTCAGTTTGCAACCTGATGGAGGTCTGTATAGATGGATTAATAGAACAAGTCCCACACACAGCTAGAAGCCCAATATTTTTTCAGAGGTAGATACAGAAAAAAATTATATTCAATTTGCAACCTGATGGAGGTCAGTATAGATGGACTAATAGAGAAAGTCCCACACACAGCTAGAAGCCCAAATATTTTTTCAGAGGTAGATGCTGAAAAAAAATATATTCAGTTTGCAACCTGATGGAGGTCAGTGTAGATGGACTAATAGAGAAAGTCCCACACACTGCTAGAAGGCCAAATATTTTTTCAGAGGTAGATGCAGAAAAAAATTATATTCAGTTTGCAACCTGATGGAGGTCTGTATAGATGGATTAATAGAACAAGTCCCACACACAGCTAGAAGCCCAATATTTTTTCAGAGGTAGATACAGAAAAAAATTATATTCAATTTGCAACCTGATGGAGGTCAGTATAGATGGACTAATAGAGAAAGTCCCACACACAGCTAGAAGCCCAAATATTTTTTCAGAGGTAGATGCTGAAAAAAAATATATTCAGTTTGCAACCTGATGGAGGTCAGTGTAGATGGACTAATAGAGAAAGTCCCACACACTGCTAGAAGGCCAAATATTTTTTCAGAGGTAGATGCAGAAAAAAATTATATTCAGTTTGCAACCTGATGGAGGTCAGTATAGATGGACTAATAGAACAAGTCCCACACACAGCTAGAAGCCCAAATATTTTTTCAGAGGTAGATGCAGATAAAAATTATTTTTAATTTGCAACCTGATGGAGGTCAGTATGGATGGACTAATAGAGAAAGTCCCATACACTGCTAGAAGGCCAAATATTTTTTCAGAGCTAGATGCAGTCAAAAAATTATTTTCAGTTTGCAACCTGATGGAGGTCAGTATAGATGGACTAGTAGAACAAGTCCCACACACTGCTAGAAGCCCAAATATTTTTTCAGAGGTAGATGCAGAAAAAAATTATATTCAGTTTGCAACCTGATGGATGTCTGTATAGATGGATTAATAGAACAAGTCCCACACACAGCTAGAAGCCCAATATTTTTTCAGAGGTAGATGCAGAAAAAAAATATATTCAGTTTGCAACCTGATGGAGGTCAGTATAGATGGACTAATAGAGAAAGTCCCACACACTGCTAGAAGGCCAAATATTTTTTCAGAGCTAGATGCAGACAAAAAATTATTTTTAATTTGCAACCTGATGGAGGTCAGTATAGATGGACTAATAGAGAAAGTCCCACACACTGCTAGAGGGCCAAATATTTTTTCAGAGCTGGATGCAGATAAAAATTATTTTTAATTTGCAACCTGATGGAGGTCAGTATAGATGGACTAATAGAGAAAGTCCCACACACTGCTACAAGGCCAAATATTTTTTCAGAGCTAGATGCAGAAAAAAATTATATTCAGTTTGCAACCTGATGGAGGTCAGTATAGATGGACTAATAGAACAAGTCCCACACAC
This sequence comes from Phyllobates terribilis, assembly GCF_046119375.1. Lineage (NCBI taxonomy): Eukaryota > Metazoa > Chordata > Amphibia > Anura > Dendrobatidae > Phyllobates > Phyllobates terribilis. The sequence continues at coordinate 592,699,036 of NW_027362765.1, read as the reverse complement.
AGCTAGAAGCCCAAATATTTTTTCAGAGGTAGATGCAGATAAAAATTATTTTTAATTTGCAACCTGATGGAGGTCAGTATAGATGGACTAATAGAGAAAGTCCCACACACTGCTAGAAGGCCAAATATTTTTTCAGAGCTAGATGCAGACAAAAAATTATTTTCAGTTTGCAACCTGATGGAGGTCAGTATAGATGGACTAATAGAACAAGTCCCACACACAGCTAGAAGCCCAAATATTTTTTCAGAGGTAGATGCAGAAAAAAATTATATTCAGTTTGCAACCTGATGGAGGTCAGTATAGATGGACTAATAGAGAAAGTCCCACACACTGCTAGAAGGCCAAATATTTTTTCAGAGCTAGATGCAGACAAAAAATTATTTTTAATTTGCAACCTGATGGAGGTCAGTATAGATGGACTAATAGAGAAAGTCCCACACACTGCTAGAAGGCCAAATATTTTTTCAGAGCTGGATGCAGTTAAAATTATTTTTAATTTGCAACCTGATGGAGGTCAGTATAGATGGACTAATAGAGAAAGTCCCACACACTGCTAGAAGGCCAAATATTTTTTCAGAGCTAGATGCAGAAAAAAATTATATTCAGTTTGCAACCTGATGGAGGTCAGTATAGATGGACTAATAGAACAAGTCCCACACACAGCTAGAAGCCCAATATTTTTTCAGAGGTAGATGCAGAAAAAAAATATATTCAGTTTGCAACCTGATGGAGGTCAGTATAGATGGACTAATAGAGAAAGTCCCACACACTGCTAGAAGGCCAAATATTTTTTCAGAGCTAGATGCAGACAAAAAATTATTTTTAATTTGCAACCTGATGGAGGTCAGTATAGATGGACTAATAGAGAAAGTCCCACACACTGCTACAAGGCCAAATATTTTTTCAGAGCTAGATGCAGAAAAAAATTATATTCAGTTTGCAACCTGATGGAGGTCAGTATAGATGGACTAATAGAACAAGTCCCACACACAGCTAGAAGCCCAAATATTTTTTCAGAGGTAGATGCAGATAAAAATTATTTTTAATTTGCAACCTGATGGAGGTCAGTATAGATGGACTAATAGAGAAAGTCCCACACACTGCTAGAAGGCCAAATATTTTTTCAGAGCTAGATGCAGACAAAAAATTATTTTCAGTTTGCAACCTGATGGAGGTCAGTATAGATGGACTAATAGAACAAGTCCCACACACAGCTAGAAGCCCAAATATTTTTTCAGAGGTAGATGCAGAAAAAAATTATATTCAGTTTGCAACCTGATGGAGGTCAGTATAGATGGACTAATAGAGAAAGTCCCACACACTGCTAGAAGGCCAAATATTTTTTCAGAGCTAGATGCAGACAAAAAATTATTTTTAATTTGCAACCTGATGGAGGTCAGTATAGATGGACTAATAGAGAAAGTCCCACACACTGCTAGAAGGCCAAATATTTTTTCAGAGCTGGATGCAGTTAAAATTATTTTTAATTTGCAACCTGATGGAGGTCAGTATAGATGGACTAATAGAGAAAGTCCCACACACTGCTAGAAGGCCAAATATTTTTTCAGAGCTAGATGCAGAAAAAAATTATATTCAGTTTGCAACCTGATGGAGGTCAGTATAGATGGACTAATAGAACAAGTCCCACACACAGCTAGAAGCCCAATATTTTTTCAGAGGTAGATGCAGAAAAAAAATATATTCAGTTTGCAACCTGATGGAGGTCAGTATAGATGGACTAATAGAGAAAGTCCCACACACTGCTAGAAGGCCAAATATTTTTTCAGAGCTAGATGCAGACAAAAAATTATTTTTAATTTGCAACCTGATGGAGGTCAGTATAGATGGACTAATAGAGAAAGTCCCACACAATGCTAGAAGGCCAAATATTTTTTCAGAGCTGGATGCAGATAAAAATTATTTTTAATTTGCAACCTGATGGAGGTCAGTATAGATGGACTAATAGAGAAAGTCCCACACACTGCTAGAAGGCCAAATATTTTTTCAGAGCTAGATGCAGAAAAAAATTATATTCAGTTTGCAACCTGATGGAGGTCAGTATAGATGGACTAATAGAACAAGTCCCACACACAGCTAGAAGCCCAAATATTTTTTCAGAGGTACATGCAGATAAAAATTATTTTTAATTTGCAACCTGATGGAGGTCAGTATAGATGGACTAATAGAACAAGTCCCACACACAGCTAGAAGCCCAAATATTTTTTCAGAGGTAGATGCATAAAAAAAATTATATTCAGTTTGCAACCTGATGGAGGTCTGTATAGATGGATTAATAGAACAAGTCCCACACACAGCTAGAAGCCCAATATTTTTTCAGAGGTAGATGCAGAAAAAATATATATTCAGTTTGCAACCTGATGGAGGTCAGTATAGATGGACTAATAGAGAAAGTCCCACACACTGCTACAAGGCCAAATATTTTTTCAGAGCTAGATGCAGAAAAAAATTATATTCAGTTTGCAACCTGATGGAGGTCAGTATAGGTGGACTAATAGAACAAGTCCCACACACTGCTAGAAGCTCAAATATTTTTTCAGAGCTAGATGCAGAAAAAAATTATATTCAATTTGCAACCTGATGGAGGTTGTTATGCACACGCCCGGGCTAAGCGGCGTGTGCGTGTGATTGGTAGTGATTCCACTGGACCGTGCCGGAGAGTGAATGCCTGGAGGGGCGTGACTAAGTATTCACCCGATCCGACTAGGGTCGCACGACGGCATACGACGCCAGTGCACCAAGGAGGAACCGAGCAGAGGGACCAGGTGCTACTCCAGGACAGACCCCGGACACGGCTGTTGACCCACACAGGGGAATACAGGAACAGGCTGGTAGGCTGGCACACAGACTGGTGGGTATAGGCAGGCACGACTGGTATGCAGGCAGGCGGGTATGCAGGCAGGGGGGTAAAGGCAAGCACAGCTAGAGTGCAGACAGGGAGGCACTAGCAGGTAGGAACACAGGCGGGATAGGACCCAGTACACACCGGGACTCAGGAACAATACAGGCAGATGGTTACAGGCAAGCACTGCTAGAGTGCAGACAAGGCTGAGCAGGGAGGACAGGGCTCTGTTCACACGGAACAGACAGGAAGGGAAAGACAGAGCCAGATACTCACACAGTACTTGCAGAGACAACAAGCAGGAGTTAGGTACGAGTTCAGACTCTGCAGAAAAAGGAAGGGAACGGACATAGAGGCAAAAACAGGTAAAGGACAGGAGAGAGTTCAGACTGGAACTGAGTGAACGGAGGAGACCGACACTGCAGAGGGATACAGGAGCGGGTCTGGGAATACGGCCCCCAGAGAGGCGGAACGAACAGGCAAGGAGCGTGTTCAGACAGGACAGACCAGACGCAGGAGCGGGTCTAGGAAATCGGCCACTAGAAGGCGAGAGGAACAGGCTAGGAGCGAGTTCAGACAGGACAGACCAGACACAGGAGCGGGTCTCGCAAAGCAGGAGACATACAGGACTCAGTTCAGACACGGGAGCTGATACCGCAAAGCAGGAGACATACAGGACTCAGTTCAGACACGGGAGCTGATACCGCAAAGCAGGAGACATACAGGACACAGTTCAGACACGGGAGCTGATACCGCAAAGCAGGAGACATACAGGACTCAGTTCAGACACGGGAACTGATACAAAAAGCAGGAGACAAGAGACGGGACCTGGCACCTTCAGAGTGCAAGCACACACTGAAGGAAACACTATGCTCAGGCAGGGATAGAAGGGAGCTGCTGAGCTATATACCAAGTGACAGACAGCAATAGGCTGAGGACGCACAAGGGGTGTGACCCACAGCAGGTACAAAAGGCAGGAAGTGATCGGGCGCCGCCCTTAAGCAGCAGAAACAGACACAAACAGACAGCATGGAGGGAAGCCAGAGAGACATTCTGGACAGGAGATCAAGTGCGCCCTCTTGCACAGTGGGAGATGGACCACCATGCAAGGACGCCGCCAGGTATGTTACAGTACCTCCCCCCTTACGCCCCCTCTTCTTCAGGCCTGCCAGAATCTTCCGCAGGGAATTCGAGGGCCAGTCGTTCACTGGGTTGGAGGGGGACAGAGACTTAAGGGTAATCTCTGCTTCGAGGTACATCTTGTCAAGCTCACAGGAAGAAATAGACGGGTTATCAGGTACATAATGAGGAAAAGTCACTGTCTCTTTGTTATCTGGTCGTATCCCGGAGGATTCAGGAAACAACTGGAGGTCCTCCGCCGGGTCAGAAGAGTGCAGAGGCTCAGAGAAAACAACTGCTTCAGAGTACACTAGGTCGGACTCACTGGAGGAAGCAGGCGAGGTATCGGGTACCGAGTATAGGAAAGTCTCTGTCCATTCACCACCAGGTGGCACCCCGAAGGGTTCTGGAGACAGCTGGCGGTCCTCCGCCTGGTCAGAGGGGTGTAGAGACTCACGGGTAACCTCTGCTTCAGAGTACACTAGGTCGGACTCACTGGAGGAAGCAGGCGAGGTATCGGGTACCGAGTATAGGAAAGTCTCTGTCCATTCACCACCAGGTGGCACCCCGAAGGGTTCTGGAGACAGCTGGCGGTCCTCCGCCTGGTCAGAGGGGTGTAGAGACTCACGGGTAACCTCTGCTTCAGAGTACACTAGGTCGGACTCACTGGACGAAGCAAGCGAGGTATCAGATCCAGGATATAGGAAAGTCTCTGTCCATTCACCACCAGGTGGCACCCCGAAGGATTCTGAACACAACTGGAGGTCCTCCGCCTGGTCGGAGGGGTGTAGAGACTCAGGAGTAACCTCTGCTTCGGAGTACACTAGGTTGGACTCACTGGACGAAGCGAGCGAGGTATCAGGTACAGAGTATAGGAGAGTCTCTGTCCTTTCGTTACCAGGTAGCACCCCGAAGGGTTCAGGAGACAACTGGAGATCCTCCGCCTGGTCGGAGGGGTGTAGAGACTCGGAGGTAACTACCACTTTGGGGTACCCATTGTCAGGCTCACAGGACGAAGCGGACAAAGTATTGAGTACCGGGTGTAGAGAAGTCTCTCTCCATTTGTCATCGAGTGGTATCCCGGAGGGTTCAGGAGGCAACAGGGGATCCTCCGCCAGGTAGTAGAGGTGCACAGACTCTGAGGTAACCACAGCTTTGGAGCATCCTTGGACATGCACACCGGTTAAAGAGAAAGAAGCATCTGATGCCGGGTGCAGGAAGTTCTCCTGTGTGGAGTCTGGATGGGCAGAAGTCTCTTCGGCCAGGAGACCTGGTGCACTACCCACGCACATTACCCATTGGGGTTTCTCCGGGATACAGGGAGATGAAGCTTCAGTAGGGACTTCAAGGTTGGGGTCAGGAGGTCTCAGGGAGGACAGACCCTGGCGTGACGGCTTGCCTCTAAGTCTAGCACGTCTGGACTGCCTCTTGAGGTTGAGAGAAGTATTCCGGAAAGCGTAGTCACCCTGTGAGGATTCTGGGTGGGCAGTAGTCTCATTGGGCTGGAGGACTATTGCGCTACCCAAACACATTACCCGTCGGGGCTGCTCCGGGATATTGGGAAGTGAAGCTTCAGCAGGGGCTTCAGAGTTAGGGTCCTCGAAGACCATACGAAAGGCCACCAGGAAGGCCTGCAGGTCAAGGATGACAGGATCCCATGCTTCCCATAGGGGGGTGACCCATTTCAAGGCATCACCCGCTAGGTAGTCAATCATAAAGGCCACTTTAGCCCAATCGGAAGGAAAATAGAGAGGGTAGGCCTTAAAGTGTAGCATGCATTGCTCCACAAATGCACGACACTGTCTTGGATCCCCATAGTAACGTGGCGGATCCGCAGGAACGAGGGCTGATAGATCCATCTGGACGGGTGCGTAATTCGCCTGGAACTCAGCTAAAGGGGGGAAAAAATTTATTTATTTATTTTAATGCATGTATTCGCTGGAAAAACTTCTCAAAGAGCGAAGGCCGTGGGGCTCAACGGGAACCATGGCCTGAGCATGCTGTTATGCACACGCCCGGGCTAAGCGGCGTGTGCGTGTGATTGGTAGTGATTCCACTGGACCGTGCCGGAGAGTGAATGCCTGGAGGGGCGTGACTAAGTATTCACCCGATCCGACTAGGGTCGCACGACGGCATACGACGCCAGTGCACCAAGGAGGAACCGAGCAGAGGGACCAGGTGCTACTCCAGGACAGACCCCGGACACGGCTGTTGACCCACACAGGGGAATACAGGAACAGGCTGGTAGGCTGGCACACAGACTGGTGGGTATAGGCAGGCACGACTGGTATGCAGGCAGGCGGGTATGCAGGCAGGGGGGTAAAGGCAAGCACAGCTAGAGTGCAGACAGGGAGGCACTAGCAGGTAGGAACACAGGCGGGATAGGACCCAGTACACACCGGGACTCAGGAACAATACAGGCAGAGGGTTACAGGCAAGCACTGCTAGAGTGCAGACAAGGCTGAGCAGGGAGGACAGGGCTCTGTTCACACGGAACAGACAGGAAGGGAAAGACAGAGCCAGATACTCACACAGTACTTGCAGAGACAACAAGCAGGAGTTAGGTACGAGTTCAGACTCTGCAGAAAAAGGAAGGGAACGGACATAGAGGCAAAAACAGGTAAAGGACAGGAGAGAGTTCAGACTGGAACTGAGTGAACGGAGGAGACCGACACTGCAGAGGGATACAGGAGCGGGTCTGGGAATACGGCCCCCAGAGAGGCGGAACGAACAGGCAAGGAGCGTGTTCAGACAGGACAGACCAGACGCAGGAGCGGGTCTAGGAAATCGGCCACTAGAAGGCGAGAGGAACAGGCTAGGAGCGAGTTCAGACAGGACAGACCAGACACAGGAGCGGGTCTCGCAAAGCAGGAGACATACAGGACTCAGTTCAGACACGGGAGCTGATACCGCAAAGCAGGAGACATACAGGACTCAGTTCAGACACGGGAGCTGATACCGCAAAGCAGGAGACATACAGGACACAGTTCAGACACGGGAGCTGATACCGCAAAGCAGGAGACATACAGGACTCAGTTCAGACACGGGAACTGATACAAAAAGCAGGAGACAAGAGACGGGACCTGGCACCTTCAGAGTGCAAGCACACACTGAAGGAAACACTATGCTCAGGCAGGGATAGAAGGGAGCTGCTGAGCTATATACCAAGTGACAGACAGCAATAGGCTGAGGACGCACAAGGGGTGTGACCCACAGCAGGTACAAAAGGCAGGAAGTGATCGGGCGCCGCCCTTAAGCAGCAGAAACAGACACAAACAGACAGCATGGAGGGAAGCCAGAGAGACATTCTGGACAGGAGATCAAGTGCGCCCTCTTGCACAGTGGGAGATGGACCACCATGCAAGGACGCCGCCAGGTATGTTACAGAGGTCAGTATAGATGGACTAATAGAATGATGCTATGCCCAAAAGATTTTACTTCACTAGGTACTCCACTGACTAACACACTCTGCAATAGGCCAAAAAGGATTAGCTTTGCTAGATTCAGCCAAATGCTGTGAAAAAAACTTGCACAGCACTGGCACAGACCTTCCTGGCAAAAACTGATAGGAACTGATGTAACCTAGTCCTGAAAAGGACTGCAATTACAATTAGTCTTTACTCCCACAATCTATCTATTTAAGAGCACAGACCTGCCTGATAAAAGTCGTAGGAAATGCTGTAACCTAGTCCTTAAAAGGACTGCAATCACAACTATTCCCTACTCCCAAGCTATCTGTAGATTTGTGCGAAAATTGGCTTGAAATTAACAAGGTATAGCGCACACAGCAACAGCGGTGCCGTCTAACACGCAGCTGCAGCAGTGAGAAAATGGTGGCGACGGGGAAAATGGCTTGGTCTTATAGGGCAAGGACATGTGACATACACTGCCAATGACACATGCCCTTGCTTGTGTGAAAAAAGCACTTCGCTCCGTGTGTGCGCTGCTGATAGGCTGACAGATTGCACCTCCCCACTGTAAATGCGGGAAACAGAAAAAAAAATGGAGATCTTCATTATTCCTGCAGAGATCCATCCCCTGCCCCTCCCCCCACCCCGCTGTACACTCAAATTGCGTATTAACATTAATTTTCATCATTACTGAGAAAAAATCCAGTTATGATTTTGGTGCACGAACAATTATCGAACATAACCTCGAACAGCCGAATTTTTCTCAAATCGTTCGTGTTCGCCGAACAGCTCGAACACCGCCCAAAACAGCTCGAATTTGAGATTGGCGAACAGTTCGAGTAGAACAACGCTCATCTCTACCTGTCACCTTCCCACATACTTTTCTTAGCCTGGCTTGCTTTAGGGCAGCATTGGACGAGCCCACCAGAGAACCAGACTCCTCCGGAGGGCCCTGGCTTCTCCATCAGGGGAGTTGAGAGTGCCAAGGTGAGGAGCATGATGATGATGATAGAAGTTAGCATCTACTTTGTTATCTTTTAAAGCAAGTGTAAGTGTGCAGCTTGCCACCCACCCACCCCCAAGCTGCAATGCCATACTGCTAGCTTGCACTTGAAATGGGGCCTTTTAGTTTGGAGGAGGCTGAAGCTGGCCACTACCTCATGGCTGCTTCGGCGGCCTGGTATCCATACTGAGTCTCCAGCTGCCCGGTGGCCAGGTGTCCATAAAAGGTCCCCAGGCGCCCCTATTTCTCCTGTCACCTTCCCACACACTTTTCTTAGCCTGGCCTGCTTTAGGGCAGCATTGGACGAGCCCACCAGAGAACCAGACTCCTCCGGAGGGCCCTGGCTTCTCCATCAGGGGAGTTGAGAGTGCCAAGGTGAGGAGCATGATGATGATGATAGAAGTTAGCATCTGCTTTGTTTTCTTTTAAAGCAAGCGTAAGTGTGCAGCTTGCCACCCACCCACCCCCAGGCTGCAATGCCATACTGCTAGCTTGCACTTGAAATGGGGCCTTTCAGTTTGGAGGAGGCCGAAGCTGGCCACTACCTCATGGCTGCTTCGGCGGCCTGGTATCCATACTGAGTCTCCAGCCGCCCGGCGGCCAGGTGTCCATAAACGGTCGCCAGCTGCCCCTATTTCTCTTGTCACCTTCCCACACACTTTTCTTAGCCTGGCCTGCTTTAGGGCAGCATTGGACGAGCCCACCAGAGAACCAGACTCCTCCGGTGGGCCCTGGCTACTCCATCAGGGGAGTTGAGAGTGCCAAGGTGAGGAGCATGATCATGATGATAGAAGTTAGCATCTGCTTTGTTTTCTTTTAATGCAAGCGTAAGTGTGCAGCCTGCCACCCCCCCACCCTCAGGCTGCAATGCCATACTGCCAGCTTGCACTTGAAATGGGGCCTTTTAGTTTGGAGGAGGCCGAAGCTGGCCACTACCTCATGGCTGCTTCGGCAGCGAGGTATCCATACTCAGTCCCCAGCCGCCCAGCGGCCGGGTGTCCACGCTCGGTCCCCAGGCGCCAGGGGGCGGCCGGGTGTCCATATTCGGTCACCAGCCGCCCCGCGGTCGGGTGTCCACACACGGTCCCCAGCCACCTGGGGGCGGCCGAGTGTCGATAAACGGTCCCCAGCCACCCCTATTTCTCCTGTCACCTTCCCACACACTTTTCTTAGCCTGGCCTGCTTTAGGGCAGCATTGGCCGAGCCCACCAGAGAACCAGACTCCTCCGGTGGGCCCTGTCTTCTCCATCAGGGGAGTTGAGAGTGCCAAGTTGAGAAGCATGATGATGATGATAGAAGCTAGCATCAGCTTTGTTTTCTTTTAAAGCAAGCGTAAGTGTGCAGCTTGCCACCCACCCACCCCCAGGCTGCAATGCCATACTGCTAGCTTGCACTTGAAATGGGGCCTTTTAGTTTGGAGTAGTCCGCAACTGGCCACTACCTCATGGCTGCTTCGGCAGCGAGGTATCCATACTCAGTCCCCAGCCGCCCGGCGGCCGGGTGTCCACGCTTGGTCCCCAGCCGCCAGGGGGTGGCCGGGTGTCCGTACTCGGTCCTCAGCCGCCCGGCGGCCGGGTGTCAACACGAGGTCCCCAGCCACCTGGGGCTGCCGGGTGTCCATAAATGGTCCCCAGCCACCCCTATTTCTCCTGTCACCTTCCCACACACTTTTCTTAGCCTGGCCTGCTTTAGGGCAGCATTGGACGAGCCCACCTGAGAACCAGACTCCTCCGGTGGGCCCTGGCTTCTCCATCAGGGGAGTTGAGGGTGCCAAGGTGAGGAGCATGATGATGATGATCGAAGTTAGCATATGCTTTGTTTTCTTTTAATGCAAGCGTAAGTGTGCAGCCTGCCACCCTCCCACCCCCAGGCTGCAATGCCATACTGCTAGCTTGCACTTGAAATGGGGCCTTTTAGTTTGGAGGAGGCCAAAGCTGGCCACTACCTCATGGCTGCTTCGGCAGCGAGGTATCCATACTCAGTCCCCAGCCACCCGGCGGTCGGGTGTCCACGCTCGGTCCCCAGCCGCCAGGGGGCGGCCGGGTGTCAATACTCGGTCCCCAGCTGCCCCGCGGTCGGGTGTCCATCCACGGTCCCCAGCCACCTGGGGGCGGCCGGGTGTCCATAAACGGTCCACAGCAGCCCCTATTTCTCCTGTCACCTTCCCACACACTTTTCTTAGCCTGACCTGCTTTAAGGCAGCATTGGACGAGCCCACCACAGAACCAGACACCTCCGGTGGGCCCTGGCTTCTCCATCAGGGGAGTTGAGAGTGCCAAGGTGTAGTGTTGAGCCACCCCCGTAGTGTTCGAGTTCGGTTCGGTTCGTCGAACACCCGTGTGTTCGCCGAACTGTTCGTCAAACACCTTCGAACACCATTAAAACCAATGGCAGGCAAACAAAAACACATAGAAACACATAGAAAACACCTTCAAAGGTGTCCAAAAGCTGACAAACTGCTTAGAAGTAGTGTTGAGCATCCGATACTCAAATATCGGGTATCGGCCGATATTCGCGGTATCGGAATTCCGATACTTAATTCCGATACTTTTACAATATCGAATACCGGAATCGGAAGTTCCCATAATGCCTGTGACGCACCCCCTGGGCCATATTCTTTAGGGGAATACCCGGAGCCGGATCAGATGGGGGTTGTAGTCTTCCGAGTGGCTGTGACCCGGTCCGTGCCCAGGGTGTCAAGCTCAGAGTATGTGGCAGTCCTACAGATGTTATAAAGTTCTTTATGTCGACTACGCCACCCGTTGTATTGCGGTCACTACGGCCGCCGCTGCAGCAGGGTCCGCTGAGGCTGATGGTGTTGGTGCAGCTTTTGATAGTATAACCCCCAACGGGTGGGGTATAGCCTCAGGGGGTCAGGTGCAGAGGATGGGGGTTGTGGTGGTGCAGCATAGATGGTAATTAAAGACAGAGTCGGGTTGTGCAGTTTAGGGTATTTACTTACTGCTGATGTTCCGGTCACTCCAGCTTCAAGTGACCACCCGAGCCGTGCTGCGTCCACCAGGTCCTGGATTCAGCCAACCCCCAAGCAAGTCCGGAGCGTGACCCTGAGCCCTCCTTCCTGTCCTGTCTTCTGGCCGTCCCCACCAGGGATCCACCTAGGTCCAGCTCCCTCGGGCCTTCTGTTGGGAAACCCTTGGCCTTGGGTTCCCTGACCCTACACGTGGTTTGCCTTCAGGGTGGATATGGTGGGTGGCCGTGGCAGATCCTGCCCACGGCCTCCGGTCTCTGGCTGAGGTGTGCTTGAGCCCCCACCAGTTTGGGATCCGGTACCCTTTTGCCAACTCTTCACCCTCGGTTTGTATATGGGTTCTCAGAGTTCCTGCTTGTTTTCTCTGGGTCCTTCTGGCTCTCCTCTCTCACTCTCTCTGGGACTGCTCTGCTCCTCTTCCTCTGACTTCTCTCAGACTGACCCTGACCTTTGATGGTGCCCACCTTAAATACTCCCTCTATGTGTGAGCTCAGGTGACCAGCACCCAATGAGCTCCTATCTTTACCCAGGCTGCTCCCCCTATCTGCCCCTACACTACTTGGGATGTACCACCCCCCTCCCACTCCAGCCAGGAACAGACTCGGTCGTACCTGCACATTTCTAAGTGGGAGTACCGTTGGTCTGTTCCTCGGAAATGGGATGTGTGTAGTGCATGCAGCTTTCTGAGCTCAGTTCCACACTCCATCCTTACCCGGGAGTGGAATATCACACCTCTGGCTGAGGTGCAATACCCCTGTAGCAGCCGAATCCTCAGGGTGCTACATTCCCCCCTGGTAAATCACAGCACGTCCTCGGGCTGTAAAAGATAAAACACCAAACATACAATTTTTCATATAAACATAATAAAACACATAAAACATATAAAACAACATATTTTAGCAGCATCATAAAACTTTTCATCTTCTTACTCCTCCTCCGGACACTGTGCAACGTGTGCCCGGGAAAAGTGCAACAGTTTCTTTTCTTGGAAGTGGTTTTCCTGTAAAACCAGTAGGGGGCGCTTTAGGAAGCGCAACTATATACAAAAGGGAAGGTGGCCGCTCTCAGTCCTCGGCCAGGTATTAGGGAGGAATGACCGCTCTCAGTCCTCGGTCAGAGGGATTAAGGGAAATACGGGTAACAGTTCAATTTGCTGGTCCCAACGGGGACTATAATAGCAGCAACAGTTCACTGTGCCCCGACGGGCAACTATATACAGCTTGTACTCTGCTGTACTCAACGACGACGTCCTCCTGCTCTTTCTTTGTGGTTACCTTTAGCTTCAGACCCGTCCGGGTCCTCTTGCTCCTCCTCACACCGCAGCTCCTCCTCCGTCAGGCGATGCACATGGAGGGCGTAGGGTCCTTTGGCACACTTGTGCCGGGTGAAGGTGACCTCGTCCCCTATATACAGGTCACGTCCTCTGTGTCCCTCCGGTAGGTGGGACTCAACGTCTCTTCTTGTCACGAAGACGTCGCCTGGGGTGCGGTGATCTCGGATGAAGCCCCACCCGTGCTGCATATTAAACTTGATCACAGTCCCGGTGGAAGGGGGACCATGAGCTGCACGGGGATTCCTCCTGGCCCGGCTCTTCTGCTCCGCGCTCCTTATCTGGGCTTGTTGTTCCCGGACCCGCCTCTCTCTCCGCTCCCTCTCAAAGACCTCGAGCTGCTGCCGGCAGCACTCTGCACGCTCCGCTGCAGCTGCCCGAGTCTCCTGAGTGAACCCCATGAGGTCTTCTCCGGTGGGGTCCCACTCAAACTGCGCTTCTGCTAGCGGGGGCGAGATCCTCTTTACGGGCTTTGGAGCCGGGATCAGGGGTTCATCTAGGGGTCTCTCTTTCCGGAGTCGGGGATGGTGAAACTCCGGTGGCCATATGAAGGGCTGCCCATCCGGGCACATATGCTGGGCGAATAGGTCCTCACCCAGGTGCGGTACTTTAGGTGTTATGGGCGCCGTGGTGGTGGCGCCCGGGTTGCCCAGGCCTTGCGGCCAGGCCTGGGGCACCTGGAAAGTGAAGGGCACCGTAAGGACGGCGGCGCCCTGGGCTACTTGGCCCTGCGACCAGGCCGGTGGCTCCGCGGAGGTAGGGGGCGCTGTTGGTATTGCGGCGCCCGGGGGTACTAGGCCTTGCGACCAGGCTGGTGATACTTCCTGCTTGGTCACGCTCGGGGTCGAGGCGTATGACGTCACAGGGGTCGCGGCTCCCGTTTGAGGCCTAGTCTGCGGCGGTGACGTTGCAGCGACGGGCACGGCAGGGGATACTTCGGGCTCTGCGACGGGGAGCTGGGGCAGGTACGCGGTTTCCCGGTTTGGGGTAGAGACGTCCCCTTTACCTGCCTCCTTTCGTTCGGCTCCCTTCTCGGCGCCGTCTCCGGCCTTCAGTCCTCCTGCGCCATCCTCAGAGGCGGTCTGTTTCCTCGTCTCGGGTGGCGTGCTCCGCTGACGAGTCTCGGTCCGCTGGGCCATCTCTCGGCTCCACTCCGCCAACGTCTCTCGCTGCACCCGGGCCATCCTCCGTGCGAGGCCCTCCAGCGCAGTCTGCGCACACTCCCGATCTCGGGGGAGCTGTGCCAAGACCTCCACTAAGCCTAGTGGGGTCGTTGCTTCTAGCAGGCTCCTGACCAACGGGTCAGTGCTGCTCTGCTCTCCTTCCGTTGTCTCCAGCAGGCTCCTGGCCAGCGGGCCGGTGCTGCTCTGCTCTTCTCCCATCTCCGGGTAAGCTTCTTCTGGACTCAGCTCTAGGCTTCTTGTCTCCGGGTGCGCTCTCTCCAGACTGCTCCAGGCGACACCCATCTTTGCTCTCTTCTCCTCAGTCCTCCCACTTCGAGGGCGGTCCCGGGGCCACTTGGTGATTGTCAGCTCCAGGGGCAGTTCTTTCACGCTGACAGACACCTCTAGCATCACAGTCTCTGTTGGTGGGGGCGGTTTCCACTTTTGGCGCCATTTTCGGTCCTGGCCCACGATGGGAGGCGGCCTCTTGCCACCCACTGGCACGCCCATAATGGCGTCCGCTCTTCCAAGGCGGGAAACCTTTGGAAATGGCGGGAATCGTCTCCCAGTGGCGGGAAACTCTGCAGATGGCGGGAAAAAGCTGTTAATGGCGGACGACCGGCGGGAATCGATCTGTGATGGAGTCCGATGGCGGGGACCCTCCGGAACCGGCAGGAGACTTCTTTTTGAGGTAAACTTGTTCTTTTCTTCAGGCACGCAGTACCCGGGTGTTGCGGGCACGTAATCCTGCCGACTACGCCAAAGTTGACGCACCCCCTGGGCCATATTCTTTAGGGGAATACCCGGAGCCGGATCAGATGGGGGTTGTAGTCTTCCGAGTGGCTGTGACCCGGTCCGTGCCCAGGGTGTCAAGCTCAGAGTATGTGGCAGTCCTACAGATGTTATAAAGTTCTTTATGTCGACTACGCCACCCGTTGTATTGCGGTCACTACGGCCGCCGCTGCAGCAGGGTCCGCTGAGGCTGATGGTGTTGGTGCAGCTTTTGATAGTATAACCCCCAACGGGTGGGGTATAGCCTCAGGGGGTCAGGTGCAGAGGATGGGGGTTGTGGTGGTGCAGCATAGATGGTAATTAAAGACAGAGTCGGGTTGTGCAGTTTAGGGTATTTACTTACTGCTGATGTTCCGGTCACTCCAGCTTCAAGTGACCACCCGAGCCGTGCTGCGTCCACCAGGTCCTGGATTCAGCCAACCCCCAAGCAAGTCCGGAGCGTGACCCTGAGCCCTCCTTCCTGTCCTGTCTTCTGGCCGTCCCCACCAGGGATCCACCTAGGTCCAGCTCCCTCGGGCCTTCTGTTGGGAAACCCTTGGCCTTGGGTTCCCTGACCCTACACGTGGTTTGCCTTCAGGGTGGATATGGTGGGTGGCCGTGGCAGATCCTGCCCACGGCCTCCGGTCTCTGGCTGAGGTGTGCTTGAGCCCCCACCAGTTTGGGATCCGGTACCCTTTTGCCAACTCTTCACCCTCGGTTTGTATATGGGTTCTCAGAGTTCCTGCTTGTTTTCTCTGGGTCCTTCTGGCTCTCCTCTCTCACTCTCTCTGGGACTGCTCTGCTCCTCTTCCTCTGACTTCTCTCAGACTGACCCTGACCTTTGATGGTGCCCACCTTAAATACTCCCTCTATGTGTGAGCTCAGGTGACCAGCACCCAATGAGCTCCTATCTTTACCCAGGCTGCTCCCCCTATCTGCCCCTACACTACTTGGGATGTACCACCCCCCTCCCACTCCAGCCAGGAACAGACTCGGTCGTACCTGCACATTTCTAAGTGGGAGTACCGTTGGTCTGTTCCTCGGAAATGGGATGTGTGTAGTGCATGCAGCTTTCTGAGCTCAGTTCCACACTCCATCCTTACCCGGGAGTGGAATATCACACCTCTGGCTGAGGTGCAATACCCCTGTAGCAGCCGAATCCTCAGGGTGCTACACCTGCGCTCTGCAGTGTCTCTGAAGGATGACAAGCTGGATGGCAGCGCTCAGCTGCGATCCAGCCTGTCATCAGAATGCCATCCCAGCGGGGGAGAATTCTCCTGATTGTTTAAAAGCCGGCGTGCGGTAAAAAGCCGCCGGCTTTTAAACAATCACACAACCCCATACTGCTTCCCCGCAGCCTCCCACCCCGATCCTCCGCTCCCCTCGCCACCTCCAATCCCAATCGTAAATTAGGACCGGGCGGGGAGCGCAGCACCAAGGAGCGAAGGACCCGGGCGGGGAAGCCAGCAGTGAAAAGACTTCACCGCCGGCTTTCCCGTTCTGTGCTGCGCTTTCCCGCCAGTTATTTCAAATGAACAGCTGAGGTATCAGCTGATGCCGATCAGCTGTTCATTTGAAGTCGCCGCGGTGCCCTCAGAGGGTTCATGTGAGTTCATGCTTGACTGCATGAACTCACATGAACTTTCCCACGGCCGCACAGGTCAGCCTCACCTCCCAGACCATCAGACCGGTCATGATTAGTGTGTGTGCGGGTGTCTGTGTGGGTGTGTGCGGGGTGTGTGTGCGATGTCTGCGTGTGTGTGCGGGGTGTCTGTGCGATGTTTGTGCGGGTGTGTGCGGTGTCTGTGCGATGTGTGTGTGCGGTGTCTGTGCGATGTGTGCGGGTGTGTGCGTGCAGGCAGACATAGGCCGATGTGACACTACTACTCCCATCGGCCTATGTCTGTCCCCCGTCCACTCGTGCCAGCAGGATCAGCTCGATGGGAGCAGTAGTTCCCATCAGCCTGATCCTGCTATTTAAATTGCCCTACTGTGTCCCCAATAAATTTTAAATACATGTCATTGGTGGCCAGTGGTTGCCTACAATAAATTAGCTCATACATTACCTGTCCCCGCCGATCGCCACCTAAAATAAAGTAAAAAATAAAAAACTACACCTATACTCACCTAGACACCTAATTCCCCGAAGCCATCGATCTCCTGTAATAAAATATAAAATAATAAACCACAACCTTATCCTTACCCCTCCGTAGTAGTCCACGAGTGTCCCACGAAGATCTCCAGTTCAGAGAAGCCACATAGAATGTGACCGCTCTGAACCGCTGCCGCCGCTAGAATGACGGGGCCGTAAGGGTTCACCGGAGTTCAGGCAGCGCTGCTCCGGTTAGCTCCTTTACGGCCCTGCTGTATCGTGAGAAATTCCCACGGTACAGCACTGCCGTAAAGGAGGTCTCCGGAGCAGCGCTGACTGAATGCACTCCGGTGACCTCAGTCAGTGGCTCCCGCTGCCGGGAGTGGACGTGTTCCCGGCAGCGTGAGCTTACAGCAGCCATGCACAGCTGTCACCATCTCCAGATGGTGGGAAAATTCTCCTGCACTCAGCGCTTCAGCGTGAGAATTCTCCCACGCTGTCAGTGACGTACATGAAGTGAGCTGAGTTCATTGGACATGACCTCGGCTCATCTTTATGCCGTCACAGCCAGACACTGAGGAGCGCAAGCATGCCTGCGCTTCTCAGTGTCTGCGGGATGACAGGCTGAATTGCAGCGTTCTGCTGCGGTCCAGCCTGTCATCTCGATGTAGCAGAGCTGAAGCTGTCGTGGGAACCATGGAAAGGTAAGGATGAGGTTGCTTTATTATTTTACTTTTATTGCAGGAGATCGTTGGCTTCAGCTGGAATGGGCGTGATGGTAAGTATGGTTTAATTTAGAACAATAAAGAATTGTGTCTTTATTTCAATTAAAGGACTTTTTTCTGGGTGTTGTGTTTTTTTTAAATACTTTACTAGAAATTCATGGCGGTCATGTCTAATATTGGCGTGACCCCATGAATTTCGGGCTTAGGACCAGCTGATAATGCCAAGCTGGCCTTAACCCCTTTATTACCCAGTGAGCCACCGCACCAGGGCCCTGGATGAGTTGGGTACAGCGCCAGAAGATGGCGCTTCTATGATCGCGCCATTTTCCGGGGCGGCTGCGGACTGCAATTTGCAGCGGGTGGGGCCCAGAAAGCTTGGGCCTCCCTACGCTGCAGATTCCAGCCCCCAGCTGCCTAGTTGTACCTGGCTGGACACAAAAATAGGGCGAAGCCCCACGTATTTTTTTTTTTAATTATTTCATGAAATTCATGGAATAATTAAGAAAAAAAGGGCTTCCCTATATTGTTGTGTCCGGCCAGGTACAAATAGGCAGCTGGTGGTTGGGGGCAGCCCGTTCCTGCCTGCTGTACCTGACTGGACACAAATATAGGGCGAAGCCCCACATAAATTTTTTTTAATTATTTCATGAATTTCCTGAAATAATTAAAAAAAAATTGACGTGGGGCTTTGCACTATATTTGTGTCCAGCCAGGTACAGCAGGCAGGAACGGGCTGCCCCCAACCACCAGCTGCCTATTTGTACCTGGTTGGACACAACAATATAGGGAAGCCCTTTTTTTCTTAATTATTTCATGAATTTCATGAAATAATTAAAAAAAAAAAAATACGTGAAGCTTCTCCCTATTTTTGTGTCCAGCCAGGTACAACTAGGCAGTTGGGGGATGGAATCTGCAGCGCAGGGAGGCCCAAGCTTTCTGCCCCCACCCCGCTGAAAATTGCAGTCCGCAGCCACCCCGGAAAATGACGCGTTCATAGAAGCTGGATGCTGTACCTGGCTGGCATACAAAAATATGGCGAAGCCCACGTCAAAAGTTTTGGGAAAAATTAATTAAAAAATAAATAATAATTTAGGGACTGCATCTTTATTAACTCCTCAAATGTCATTTAGTGTTAAAATAAAGGATTTATTTTAAAAAAAATTGATGTGGGGCTTCGCCCTATATTTGTGTCCAGCCAGGTACAGCAGGCAGGAACGGGCTGCCCCCAACCACCAGCTGCCTATTTGTACCTGGCCGGACACAACAATATAGGGAAGCCCTTTTTTAAAAAAATTATTTCATGAAATAATTAAAAAAAAATTGACGTGGGGCTTCGCACTATATTTGTGTCCAGCCAGGTACAGCAGGCAGGAACGGGCTGCCCCCAACCACCAGCTGCCTATTTGTACCTGGTTGGACACAACAATATAGGGAAGCACTTTTTTTCTTAATTATTCCATGAATTTCATGAAAGAATTTAAAAAAAAAATGCGTGGGGCTTCGCCCTATTTTTGTGCCCAGCCAGGTACAACTAGGCAGCTGGGGGCTGGAATCCGCAGCGCAGGGAGACCCAAGCTTTCTGGGCCACCCCCGCTGCAAATTGCAGTCCGCAGCCACCCCAGAAAATGGCGCGTTCATAGAAGCGCCATCTTCTGGCGCTGTACCCAACTCATCCAGGGCCCTGGTGCGGTGGCTCACTGGGTAATAAAGGGGTTAAGGCCAGCTTGGCATTATCAGCTGGCCCTAAGCCCGAAATTCATGGGGTCACGCCAATATTAGACATGACCACCATGAATTTCTAGTAAAGTATTTAAAAAAACACAACACCCAGAATAAAGTCCTTTAATTGAAATAAACACACAATTCTTTATTGTTCTAAATTAAACCATACTTACAGTCACGCCCATTCCAGCTGAAGCCAACGATCTCCTGCAATAAAAGTAAAATAATAAAGCAACCTCATCCTTACCTTTCCATGGCTCCCACGACAGCTTCAGCTCTGCTACATCGAGATGACAGGCTGGACCGCAGCAGAACGCTGCCATCCAGCCTGTCATCCCGCAGACACTGAGAAGCGCAGGCATACTTGCACTCCTCAGTGTCTGGCTGTGACGGCATAAAGATGAGCCGAGGTCATGTCCAATGAACTCAGCTCACCTCATGCACGTCACTGACAGCGTGGGAAAATTCTCACGCTGAAGCGCTGAGTGCAGGAGAATTTTCCCACGCTGTCAGTGACGTGCATGAGGTGAGGTCATGTCCAATGAACTCAGCTCACCTCATGCACGTCACTGACAGCGTGGGAAAATTCTCCTGCACTCAGCGCTTCAGCGTGAGAATTTTCCCACGCTGTCAGTGACGTGCATGAGGTGAGCTGAGTTCATTGGACATGACCTCGGCTCATCTTTATGCCGTCACAGCCAGACACTGAGGAGCGCAAGCATGCCTGCGCTTCTCAGTGTCTGCGGGATGACAGGCTGGATGGCAGCGTTCTGCTGCGGTCCAGCCTGTCATCTCGATGTAGCAGAGCTGAAGCTGTCGTGGGAACCATGGAAAGGTAAGGATGAGGTTGCTTTATTATTTTTCTTTTATTGCAGGAGATCGTTGGCTTCAGCTGGAATGGGCGTGACTGTAAGTATGGTTTAATTTAGAACAATAAAGAATTGTGTCTTTATTTCAATTAAAGGACTTTATTCTGGGTGTTTGTGTTTTTCTTTAACTTTGACTATGGGGTTAGTAATGGGGGTGTCTTATAGACGCCTCTCCATTACTAACCTGGGCTTGATGTCAGCTGGCATTATAAGCTGACATCAACCCCAGCCCTATTACCCCACTGCCACCGCTACAGGGCAGTGGGAAGAGCGAGACTAAGTGCCAGAATTGGCGCATCCTATGGATGCGCCATTTCTGGGGCGGCTGACGGCTGGTGTTTCTAGCCTGGGAGGGGGCCAATATTCATGGCACCCTTCCTGGGCTATTAAAATCAGCCCCCAGCTGTCTGCCTAGCCTTTGCTAGCTATTAAATTAGGGGGGACCCCACGTTATTTTTTTGGGGGGGTTCCCCCATTTTAATAGCTAGTAAAGGCTAGGTATTCAGCTGGGGGCTGATATTAGTAGCCTGGGAAGCTCCGTGGGTATTACCCCTTCCCAGGCTTCAAACATTTGCCCCAGCTGTCTGCTTAACCTCCGCTAGAGCCTAAAATTAAGGGGAACCCCACGCCAATTTTTTTTTAAATAAATCCTTTATTTTAACACTAAATGACAAGTACAGTAATCAACACTGTCACTGTACTTCATATATATGTGACTGACATGTTTCTATCTATCTAATCTATGTGTGATTCTCTATTCCTTCTATTCTAAATTGTCGGGTACCGCTGCTGAATTGCCGGCCGGCTTTCTTAAAGAGACGGTGCACGAAAACACTAATATTTTTTTAAATAAATCCTTTACACTAAATGACAAGTACAGTAAGCAACACTGTCACTGTACTTCATAGATATGTGACTGACATGTTTCTATCTATCTAATCTATGTGTGAAGCTCTATTCTGTCTGTTATAAATTGTCGGGTACAGATGCTGAATTGCCGGCCGGCTTTTTTAAAGAGACGGTGCACGAAAACACTAATATTTTTTTAAATAAATCCTTTACACTAAATGACAAGTTCTGTAAGCAACACTATCACTGTACTTCATATATATGTGACTGACATGGTTCTATCTATCTAATCTGTGTGTGATGCTCTATTCTTTCTGTTGTAAATTGTCGGGTACCGGTGTATGCGTTGATGAATTGCCGGCTTTTCATGTCATTCTACATTATTCTTAGTTGTTTTACTTCATGTAGAATTAACATACAAGGAAAGAAAGGGTTTATTTTCATTCCGATATTTGTGTCCCATTGACTTGCATTGGTTTCCGGTATCGGAATCGGCGATATCCGATACTTTTTGGGTATCGGCCCGATCCAATCCGATACGATATTTCCTGATATCGGAAGGTATCGCTCAACACTACTCAGAAGACATAACTAACACATGGAAAAGTGACAAGTACATATAGTCATGCTAAAAGAAAAGAGGTGGAGGAGTAAAAGGAGGGGGAGACACAGATATAGGCATGCCATGCCCTTCTAAAATCCAAAAAGTGAGAAGCCGACACGGCCAGTCCGTTCCTGCTCCGTGTCGCCGGGTTTGTGCCAGAGCCGCGGTGGACCCTGACGGCCAGCCCCCCTCTCCCAATACTGGTGCCTGTCCGCTGGTGGGTCGAGCGAGCCCCCCTGTGGTGGAGGCAGCTCTAAGCATTTTAATTTAAATTGTCTCTCTAATTTGAATGAATACACTTTAAATCCTTTTACAAGGATCATGCAAGTCTCATGCCAGCAGCCGCTTAATTCCAGCTCCAGTAGCGTCCACTAAAGCTGCTGCAGTTAAAAAGCTTTTATAAGGATCGAGCTCGGCTGTCCACCGCAAGGCATCCTACCGCCAGTCCCAGCCCCTATGCCTTGGGGTGCCTCCTGATGCTCTTCACTGAGTATCCCGTGGTCCCGAAGCATTTCCTTTGAAAAAATTAAGTGCCCAAACTACAGGTGGTGTAGCTTGCTTAACAGCCGGGATAATCCGCTGACTAGCAGACACTGCTACTAGGCATGAAGTATTTTCTGGGCTAGATGCAGTAAAAAATTTGTAATGAGATACTCTCGTTGGATGCTGAGAAAGCATTCCATAGAGTCTCCTGGCACGCCATATAATATTCTCTTAAAAAGCTTGGGGTAGGGGTCTAGGGGACCCTTTTATAGCCAAAATCACGGCCCTGTATCGCAATACATCACCTAGGCTGAAGATAAATGGAACTGTAGCACCCTGAGGGCTCGATTGCTACAGAGGTATTGCACCTCACCCAGAGGTGTGATATCTCACTCTCAGGTAAGGATGGAGTGTGGATCAGGACCCGACACCTGCATGCATTACACCACATTGCCGTGGGGCAGGGCGACCAATATGCCCCTGAGATGGGCACGACAGTCCCTGTCCCTGGCTGGAATGGGGGGAGGGAACACTGAGGAAGGGGAACCCTGTAGTGCAGGAGCAGGGAGGAAGCAGTTCCTGGATGCATTGAGAAGGGAGTATAAAAGGTTGGCACCATCATAGTTCAGTGCAGAGAAGTCTGAGCAGAAGTGACAGGGAGCAGGGACTCTGCATGAGCTCTGCTCCGGAGGCGGGCCTAGTAACAGAGGCCCAGGCCTGGAAGAGGGAGAAGGAAGGAAGAGGAGCGGAGAAGGCTCCAGGAACGAGGAACGAAGGGATCCCAGGGGTGCGGACGGGCGAGTCGCCACCGCACGCCCGAATCCACCTGCGTGGAGAGGTCAGGCCAAAGGGGGAGACCGGTCCCCGAAACTAGTGGAGGCGGGAAACGACCCTCAGCTAGAAACTGGAGGCTGTGACATTTTATGTGGCGCAGGCCCTCGCTACACCCGCTAGGAAGGCACCACATAGGGTCAGGGAAACTGGCGCCAAGTTTACCAAGAGGAGGCCCGAGGCAGCCGGACAGAAGGGTTGGTAAGAAAGGCCAGACAAAGGACACACAAAGGGGGTCCTGTGAAGCGCTCCAAAGTTATCTGGGAGTTGTCTGAGCCCCTCACCTGGTGAGCACAGTACGACATGGGCAGCCGTTACCTGCAGAAGTGGTCTGGATAATAAGAACTGTGAGTAAAGGCCCTGGACTGCATCACTGACTCCGTGTCGTTACTGCTGCTGCCCTGCACCATCACACCCATCCTCCTCATACACTGCCCTGAGGCTATACTCCTCCCGTGGGGAGTTATGCTACGCTCTGCTGCACCCACAACACCAGCCTCAGTGGTCTGCCCTGCAGCGGCGGTTCACTCTGACCGCAACCCACAGGTGGCGTAGTCGGACATTTAAACATCAAAGCGACATAAATAGTTCCGCCACTGGTTTGACCGTCCTGAGACACGGAACCGGGTCGCCGCCACGGAGACTACTACCACCAGCATCCACCAAAAAGGGTCCTGCTCCGGGTGTCCCAAGGCCCAGGGGGCGCGTCAGAACATTTTCATCACCTTTCATAATCACCAATGGGACAAGGCAGGGATGTCCTCTGTCCCCTCTCTTATACATCCTAGTGACGGAGCACCTGCTCTCATCAATTCGCCATAACCCCAATATTAGGTGGATTGAGGTGGGAGGCACCGAGTACAAGTGCTCTCTATTTGTTGGTGATGTCTTAGTATATATCACTCAATCACATATATCCATCCCTGCTGTTATGGCTGAAATAGATCACTTTGTTACATGGTCAAATTTTAAAATCAATGCAGCGAAGTCTGAGGCCCTCGATGTCTCCCTCCCCAAATCCATACAGGATTCCATCCAGTCCAACTTTCCCTTTGCCTGGCCCTCACAGGGAATCAAATACTTAGGAATTCCTATTCATAGAGACCTCTCCCGTCTATGTTATCTTAATTTTGGGCCCTTTATTGAACAACTCCATACAGACCACGGTTGGCAAGTTAGAACTGTAAGATTCACTACGTGAACCACTGGTGTTTTGTGGAAAAGCACATGTACACTGTGTTCCAAATTATTATGCAAAAAGTGTTTAGGAGTGATAAGGGAAGAATTTGTTTGTTTGTCAGTTAAACTCATTGATGGTGATGTGTGTCAGGGCTCTTTATATCACTGTAAGCAATTGCAGACACCTGTGCTAAATAGTTTGGCAGGTGTGTCCAATGAAAGGCAAGACTACTTAAGAAGGCTGTCCCACATTATTAAGCAGCCTACATTTTCTGCCAAAATGGGAAAGAAAAAGGATGTGTCGGCTGCTGAGAAGCAACAAATTGTGGAGTGTTTAGGTCAAGGCATGACTACAATCAACATTGTGCGATGATCAGGATGAAGTGTCTTGGCAATCAAGAAGTATGTAGCTGATTCACAGTACACACGTGTGCGTGCTGATAAGGGCAAATTGAGGACTCTTTCCTACAGGCAATTACGTCAGGTTAAAAGAGCAGCGGCAAAAAAGCCTTGTCATAGCAGCAGACAAGTTTTTGAAGCTGCTGGTGCCTCCAACGTCCCCCGAACAACAAGATGCAGGGTCCTTCAGAGGTTTGCAGCTGTGCGTACGCCATCCTGTTGACCTCCTCTATCCACTGCACACAAGCAGAAACGGTTCCAGTGGGCCAAACATTACATGAAGACTGATTTCAAAACTGTTTTGTTCACGGATGAGTGCCGTGCAACGCTCGATGGTCAAGATGGATGGAGTGGAGGATGGCTGCTTGATGGACACCCCACGCAAACACGGCTACAGCACCAACAAGGAGGAGGTGGAGTAATGTTTTGGGCTGGAATCATGGGGAGAGAGATTGTCGGCCCCTTTGGGATCCCTGAAGGGGTAAAGATGAACTCCATAATGTATGTGGAGTTTCTCAAACAGCACTTCCTGCCATGGTTCAAGAAGAAGAACCGTGTATTCCACAGCAAGATCATTTTCATGCATGATAATGCACCATCTCATGCCGCACATAACACATATGCATCTCTGGCTGATATGGGCATAAAAGGGGACAAACTTACGGTGTGACCCCCATGCTCCCCTAACCTCTACCCCATTCAGAACCTCTGGAGCATCATCAAAAGGAGTGTCTATGATGGCGGGAGGCAGTTCACATCTAAGCAACAGCTCTGGGAGGGTATTCTGTCCTCATGCAAAACAATTGAAGCAGAAACCATCCAAAACCTGACAAATTCAATGGACGAGAGAGTTCAGAAGCTCCTTTCGAACAAGGGGTCCTATGTGCAAATGTAACATCACCTAGAATAAAGTTTTGAGTTGAAAACTGTTTGATTTCAGTTTCTAATAACCTGCTAATGCATATAATTTCAAAAATGACCATTTTTTTGGTCTTTATTAAAATGAAAAGGTTGATCGAAGAGTGTGGGGGATCTAAGAGTGTGGCAACCCAGTAGTCAGGATTACTTCGAATTCTGACAATCTGAGGGTCATGTTGCAGGTAGTGCAGCAAGAAGGCACTTATGTGTCTTGCGCATCTCGGAGCCCCAAAATTATTTTCCAGGCTACATGCAGCTAAAAATTATTATTAATTTTAAATGTGGTGGAGCTTAGTATAGATGGCCTAATAGAATCAGTACTGCACACTGCTACAAATCCCAAATTATTTTCCAGCCAAGATACAGATAAACTTGATTAGTAATTTTAAATCTGGTGAAGCTTAGTATAGATGGCCTAATAGAATCAGTGCTGCACACTGCTACAAAGCCCAAATTATTTTCCAGCCAAGATACAGATAAACATGATTAGTAATTTTAAATCTGGTGGAGCTTAGTATAGATGGCCTAATAGAATCAGTACTGCACACTGCTACAAAGCCCAAATTATTTTCCAGCCAAGATACAGATAAACATGATTCGTAATTTTAAATCTGGTGGAGCTTAGTATAGATGGCCTAATAGAATCAGTACTGCACACTGCTACAAAGCCCAAATTATTTTCCAGCCAAGATACAGATAAACATGATTAGTAATTTGAAAGCTTAAAACGGTTGGTGAGGTGATTTTAACCAATCATCAAGCTTTTACTCTCCCCAGGATGACACATGGGTAGAAAAGTCGTTTCGGATCCATGATTTGTTCATCTTTATGAACGTGAGTCTGTCTACATTATCAGTGGAGAGCCGCGCGCACTTATCTGTCAGCACACCACCAGCAGCACTGAACACTAGTTCAGACAGAACGCTGGCTGCGGGGCATGACAAGATCTCCAAGGCGTAAGTGGCTAGCTCCGGCCATTTATCCAGATTGGAAGCCCAAAAAGAGCAAGGGTCCAGTGACACAGTCATGGCTTCAATGTTTACTTGGAGATACTCCTGTACCATCGTCTCTAGGCGTTGACTATGTGTCAGACTTTTTGTCTCCTGTGGCCTTGCAAAGGATGGGCTAAAAAAGTGGTGAAATGATTCCGCAAAATTGATGTTACCAGCAGATACTGTGTTTCTGTTACGGTTTGAGTGCTGAACACTCGACGGTCCCACGGTTGGCAAGTTGGAACTGTGAGATTCACTACTTGCACCACTGGTGTTTTGTGGAAAAGCACATGTAAGATTCTGCAACAGTCTCTGCTGATACTCCTGCATGCGTGCATCCCTTTCTATGGCAGGAATAATTTCTGAAAATTTACTTTTGTACCGGGGATCTAACAGTGTGTCAACCCAGTAGTCAGGATTATTTCTAATTCTCACAATTCGAGGGTCATGTTGCAGGTAGTGCAGCAAGAAGGCACGCATGTGTCTTGCGCATCCAGGAGCACCAAGTCCCTGTTGTGTTGGTGGCGAGGTAACAATCATGCTTCCTTCCTCTGTCTTCTCCCCCCAACCTCGCACAACAGAAATGTGATCAAGGTCTCCCTCATCTGATGAGTCTTCCATCAGTTTCGTCCTCCACTTCTTCCTGGGCTCCTGCACCTTCCTCACTAGTTTGGCTGCTACCATGCACCCTGGTTAAACCATCTCCCCCACCCTCACATGCCTGCCGCCTTGGTGCTGCCAACCGTCTGGACCTTGCAGATGTTAGCCCTTCCGCATACAACTCCTCCTCCTCTACTTCCTCCACCTCCTCTTGTGCCACCACCTGACTCCGAATTCTGTTTAACATGTGCTCCAGCATGTAAATCACCGGAATAGTCATGCTGATAATGGCATCGTCAGCACTAAACATCTTCGTCGCCATTTCAAAACTGTGCAGAAGGGTGCATAGGTCCCTGATCTGAGACCACTCCTCCAGCGTGATTTGCCCCACCTCTGGATCTCGTTGGCCCAGGCTATACGTCAGAACGTATTGCACCAGGGCTTGTCGGTGCTGCCACAGTCGCTGCAACATGTTCAGAGTTGAATTCCACCGGGTAGGCACATCGCATTTTAGCCGGTGAAGTGGCAGGCCCAACGACTTCTGTAGAGATGTAAGTCGCTGAGCTGCGGGATGCGAACAGCGGAAGTGAGCACACAGTGACCGTGCCCTCTGCAGAAGGCCATCTAGTCTGGGATAGTGGGCTAAAAATTGCTGGACAACCAGGTTCAACATGTGAGCCATACAAGGCACGTGTGTGACATTGCCCCGGCGAAGGGTCGCACCCAGGTTTGCAGCATTGTCGCACACGGCCTTCCCTGGTTTCAGGTCCAGTGGAGACAACCATTCATGAAATTGGTTCTCCAGAGCTGACCACAACTCCTCAGCTGTGTGACTCACATTTCCCAGACATTTCAAAGTAAAAACCGCCTGATGACGTTGAGCCCTACTGCCAGCATAGTAAGGAGGTGTGCAGGATCCCTTCTGCGCAGTTAGAAAGCTTGTGGCATGACCAGACAGGCTTTGGGTGCAGGTGGAGGACCGAGAGGAGGTTGAGGAGGCAGAAGCAGTGGAGGAACTTTGAGATAAAGAGGATTGACGCACAACTCGTGGGGACGGCAAGACTTGGACAGCAGCCCCTTGTCCTGCTGTCACCATAGTTACCCAGTGCCCAGTCAGCGACATGTAACGCCCCTGTCCATGCCTACTCGTCCAAGTGTCTGTGGTGAAATGCACCCTGTCACACACAGAGTTTCTCAAAGAAGCGGTGATGTTGTGTGCGACATGCTGGTGAAGCGCAGGCACGCCTTTCTTTGAGAAGTAGTGCCGACTGGGCATCTGGTACTGGGGCACTGCGACGGACATAAGGTCTCGAAAATCCTCTGTGTCCACCAGGCGGAAAGGCAGCATTTCTGTAGCCAAGAGCTTGCAGATGGTGAAATTCAACCTCTTAGCTTTCTCATGGCTAGGAGGAAATGGTCTTTTACTTGTCCACATCTGAGGGACAGAGGGCTGGCTGTTGTGCTTAGACGGGGATGATAAGGGTGTCCCCGGCAAACTGCCGGTCTGTGAGGAAGATGCAGGCGGACATGTTAGGTTGCCTTGATCCAAAGGTGGTGCTATCGATGTCGGACAGCGCTCAACACCAGCTGGTGTTACCACCTCCAAAGAAAATGATGACCTGCCAATCACGCTGGCTGTTGCGGGTAAAGAGGTGGCAGGTCTGCGTCCCAAAACAGGTGTGACTGCTGTCCCCCCAGTCACAGAGGATGAAGAGGGCGCGGATGCACAAGATGTGGCAGACGGTGGTTGGCCCGGCCGGCTAGGCCGCATTGTAGCACAGTGAGCTTCCCACTGCAACTTATGCTTCATGTCCATGTGCCGGTTCATGCATGAAGTACTCAAACTATGTATTTTTTGGCCTCTAATTAGCTTTTGCTGACAAATGTTACATATAACACGAGTTGGGTCATCTTTATCGATCTGAAAAAATGCCCAGGCTATGCAAGGCTTAGCACCCATGCGACCTGAAGAGCCACCACGACTTGTGGTGAGAGGCAGAGTTGTGTTTGAGGATGCAGTTGTTGACGTGCTTCCAGTACTACGTCTCTGTCCAGGAAGGCGCAACCTGACCTCGTCGTTACTAGCAATGTCCTCCACCTCCTCTGCTGACCTCATCTCTTGGCTGACTGTGGGTTGACAGTAAGTGAGATCTCCAACCTCATCATCATCACCCTGTGTGTTATCTCACCCGTCGTCCTCAGAGCCAACTTGTTCATGCCCTGACAAAAAACTAAAGTTGTCTATCCAATCAGGTATTTCAGTCTCATCATCGTCTTCCTCATTGTCTCCACCAACAGGAGTTACAGTTTGGGAATGAGGGTCTACATTATGGTCAGAACCTTCTGCGTCTGGTTCTGGATCCGACTCATAAAGATTCTGGGCATCAGTGCAGATCATTTCCTCGTCTGGATTCACAGAAGCGCTGGAGCCGACCTCTGATTCCCAGGCTATAGTATGAGTAAACAGCTCTGCAGACTCAACCATCTGTAATACCTCATACTCAGACGGGCAGCTGGAGATTTGGGAGCTGTGAGGAAGCAAGTGCGATTGGGGTGACACCTCTCAGGACTGGAGTATTTGTGATGTTGAAGTTGATGTGGAGGAGAGCCCACTTAAAGGAGCACTTGATATCCGTTGAAGCACCTGCTGTTTTTGTGCCTCATCTGGAATTTGTAGCGATTGGCGTGGCCATAAGAAAGGGATCTTATCACATTGTCAGCTAAAAGAAGTAGACATTTTAGTTTGGCTGGAAGATGGTCTTTCTTCTGCAGATGTTACTGTTGCTTTAACACCTACCCCACGGACACAACCTTTTTTCCCCTTCCCAACACGCCTATTCCCCTTTCCACCAGCAGCAGGCCTTTTTCCACTCATTTTGGTGGTTAACTAATTCACAACTCTGGAGTTGTTTGCACAAAAAAACAATGGATGGGAACCGAGCAGAGCTGAGTGGCCAAACTGTGGTATTAGGCCAAAACTATTGGCTGGGTTAGATGCAGAAAAAAATTATATTCAATTTGCAACCTGATGGAGGTCAGTATAGATGGACTAATAGACCAAGTCCCACACACTGCTAGAAGCCCAAATATTTTTTCCGAGCTAGATGCAGAAAAAAATTATATTCAATTTGCAACCTGATGGAGGTCAGTATAGATGGACTAATAGAATGATGCTATGCCCAAAAGGTTTTACTTCACTAGCTGCAGTAAAAAAAATGGTATTCTATACACAGGTGGTGTAGCTTGCAACACAGATAGGCTACTCCACTGACTAACACACTCTTCAATAGGCCTAAAAGGATTAGCTTTGCTAGATTTAGCCAAATGCTGTGAAAAAAACTTGCACAGCACTGGCACAGACCTGCCTGGCAAAAACTGATAGGAACTGATGTAACTTAGTCCTGAAAAGGACTGCAATTACAATTAGTCTTTACTCCCAACCTATCTATTTAAGAGCACAGACCTGCCTGATAAAAGTCGTAGGAAATGCTGTAACCTAGTCCTTAAAAGGACTGCAATCACAACTATTCCCTACTCCCAAGCTACCTGTAGATTTGTGCGAAAATTGGCTTGAAATTAACAAGGTATAGCGCACACAGCAACAGCGGTGCCGTCTAACACGCAGCTGCAGCAGTGAGAAAATGGTGGCGACGGGAAAAATGGCTGGGTCTTATAGGGCAAGGACATGTGACCTACACTGCCAATGACACATGCCCTTGCTTGTGCGAAAAAAAGCACTTCGCTGATAGGCTGACAGATTGCACCTCCCCACTGTAAATGCGGGAAAGAGAAAAAAAAATGGAGATCTTCATTATTCCTGCAGAGAGCCATCCCCTGCCCCTCCCCCCCGCCCCGCTGTACACTCAAACTGCGTATTAACATTAATTTTCATCATTACTGAGAAAAAATCCAGTTATGATTTTTGTGCACGAACAGTTATCGAACATAACCTCGAACAGCCGAATTTTTTTCAAATCGTTCGTGTTCGCCGAACTGCTTGAACACCGCCCAAAACAGCTCGAATTTGAGATTGGCGAACAGTTCGAGTCGAACAATGCTCATCTCTACCAAGGTGAGGGGCATGATGATGATGATATTAGTTAGCATCTGCTTTGTTTTCTTTTAATGCAAGCGTAAGTGTGCAGCCTGCCACCCACCCACCCCCTGGCTGCAATGCCATACTGCCAGCTTGCACTAGAAATGGGGCCTTTTAGTTTGGAGGAGGCCGAAGCTGGCCACTACCTTATGGCTGCTTCAGCGGCCTGGTATCCATACTCAGTCCCCAGCCGCCCGGCGGCCGGGTGTCCATAAACGGTCCCCAGCCGCCCCTATTTCTCCTGTTACCTTCCCACACACTTTTCTTAGCCTGGCCTGCTTTAGGGCAGTATTGGACGAGCCCACCAGAGAACCAGACTCCTCCGGTGGGCCCTGGCTTCTCCATCAGGGGAGTTGAGAGTGCCAAGGTGAGGAGCATGATGATGATGATATTAGTTAGCATCTGCTTTGTTTTCTTTTAATGCAAGCGTAAGTGTGCAGCCTGCCACCCACCCACCCCCTGGCTGCAATGCCATACTGCCAGCTTGCACTAGAAATGGGGCCTTTTAGTTTGGAGGAGGCCGAAGCTGGCCACTACCTTATGGCTGCTTCGGCGGCCAGGTATCCATACTCAGTCCCCAGCCGCCCGGCGGCCGGGTGTCCATAAACGGTCCCCAGCCGCCCCTATTTCTCCTGTCACCTTCCCACACACTTTTCTTAGCCTGGCCTGCTTTAGGGCAGTATTGGACGAGCCCACCAGAGAACCAGACTCCTCCGGTGGGCCCTGGCTTCTCCATCAGAGGAGTTGAGAGTGCCAAGGTGAGGAGCATGATGATGATGATAGAAGTTAGCATCTGCTTTGTTTTCTTTTAATGCAAGCGTAAGTGTGCAGCCTGCCACCCACCTGCCCCCAGGCTGCAATGCCATACTGCTAGCTTGCACTTGAAATGGGGCCTTTTAGTTTGGAGGAGGTCGAAGCTGGCCACTACCTCATGGCTGCTTCGGCAGCGAGGTATCCATACTCAGTCCCCAGCCACCCCTATTTGTCCCGGTGTGCCTTATACAGAAGATTAAGCGTGCATACCAAAACATTACCTGTGCCCTCCCCAGTGCATTTAGTGGGAAGGACAGCCTATTCCGCTGTAGTGTGTGCATGCCAAACCCCTGTTCATGGTACATGCGAAGATGCCTCCCACCCTGCACCTGTCGTTGCAGACTTGCAACTATCCCCTTTCAAGTTCTTGTCCCAGGGCAGTGTTCAATTGTACCTCTCCCATTCCTTGCAATACAAGCGCAAGTATGCAGCCTGCCACCCACCCACCCCCAGGCTTCAATACCATACTGCTTGCTTGCTTGCACTTTAAATTGGGCATTTTAGGCATGTGGAGGCGGAATCTGGCCACCACGTCATGACTGCGTTGGCGGCCTGGTATCCATACTCAGTCCCCAGCCGCCCGGCGGCCGGGTGTCCACACTCGGTCCCCAGCCGCCATGGGGCAGCCGGGTGTCCATACTCGGTACCCAGCCGCCCCGTGGCCGGGTGTCCATACACAGTCCCCAGTCACCTGGGGGCAGCAAGGTGTCCATAAACGGTCCCTAGCCGCCCCAGATGGTTTTAATGAACCTCGGAAGAGACGTGGATGTCACAGTAGCTTAACAAGATGGTTGTAATGCCCCTTGGAAAAGTGGTGGAGGTCACAGTAGCTTAACAAGACGGTTTTAATGCCCCTCGGAAGAGACGTGGAGGTCACAGTAGCTTAACAAGACAGTTTTAAAGCCCCTTGGAAAAGTGGTGGAGGTCACAGTAGCTTAACAAGACGGTTTTAATGCCCCTAGGAAGAGACGTGGAGGTGCATTATCCTGCTTTTGGCAATTTTTGCTGTAAAAAAAAACAGTAATAGTGTCTCCCTGACTGGTCAGACACCAATATATCTGTTTAAAAGAGTCTGGTGTAGGCCAGAGAAATAGAACTGTGGTTTTGCAGTTCCTCGGGTCAAATCTCTGTATTATCCTGCTTTTGGCATTTTTTGCCGTAAAAAAAAACTATAATAGTGTCTCCCTGACTGGTCAGACACCAGTATATCTGTTTAAAAGAGTCTGGTGTAGGCCACATAACTATAACTGTGGTTTTGCACAACCAACAGCCACATCTTCTCGCTCCTACTTCTTGACCGAATTACTAGGGAAGCACACTACAACACCAGTATTGCGAACTGATCAGTGTGAACAGGTTATTAATTGGATAACAGATAATACTTCCAGTTACCTGGGCACCACCACCTCCGGTCTGTCTTCCACACGGTCAAGATTTAGTAGCCGTGAGTCTCGACCGCATACTCCTCCTCACCCTGATGCTCCTTCCTCCCACCATGCCGAGTGTCGTCAGACAGCAACTGATCCCACACTTGGACACTCTGAAGAGCTGTTCACTGGTCCATTTCCATATTTGTGCCCCTCGCCTGCTCCGTTTGAAGTGGTGGAAGAGGAGATCCCATGTAGCGATGCCCAAATATTTGAACAGCCACGGCCACAGGAAGTCGACGCTGGCAATTTGTCACAAGAGGTGGACGATGATGAGACACAATTGCCACGAAGTGAGGAGGAGGATCATGGTGAGCAAGTGGAAGAGGAGGATGTGGTGGATGATCTAGTAACTGACCCAACTTGGCAGGAGGACACACAGAGCAAGGTCAGCAGCACACAGGGGGAGGGAGGCAGAGTACCCCAACAGGCAGGAAGAAGCAGTGTGGTGGCCGCACACAGAAGGTGGGCAACAGTTCCCTGTAACACCAACACGAGGGACGTTGCCAGTTCAACCGGTAGGTCTTCCAGAGTCTGGAATTTTTTTAAAAACTCTGCTGATAACCCCCAAAAGGCCATTTGTACCACCTGCCATGCCAGCATCAGCAGGGGTGACAAAACTACCAGCCTGACCACCACCAGCATGATCAGGCACATGTCAGCAATGCACCCGACTTTGTGGGGCGAACCCCAGGGTCCACGACCAGTGTCAATGGGTGTTACCACTGCTTCTTTCGCTGTTGTGCGTGTAATAGAACCCCCTGTTGTGCGTGCAAGGCAATCCCCTGTCCATACTGCATGCACAGATGCCCCCTCCTCTCAGTCTTCACTTGTTATGGCAGTTTCTCAAGAAAGAGCATCAACGTCCATGTCCCACCGCAGCGTTCAATTGTCCATATCCTAGAGCTTTGAACGAAAGCGCAAATTCGCAGCCAACACCCCACAGGCCACAGTCCTAAATTTGCACATTTCACGACTGCTTGCGTTGGAAATGCTGCCTTTTAGGCTGGTGGAGACGGAATCCTTCCGCAACCTTATGGCGGTGGCCGTCCCTCGGTACTCGGTCCCCAGCCGACACTATTTTGCCCGGTGTGCCAACCCCGCACTACACAAGCACGTGTCCCAAAACATCTGCCGTGCCCTCAACAACGCAGTTACTGGGAGAGTCCATCTGACAACGGACACGTGGACAAGTGCTTGTGGCCAGGGACGGTACATCTCCCTGACGGCACACTGGGTAAACATAGTGGAAGCCGGGACCCAGTCGGACCTTGGGATGGAACACATCCTCCCAACACCGAGGATTGCGGGCCCTATGTCAGCCAGAGTCGCCCCCACAGTGTACAGCTCCTGCGCATCATCCTCCTCCTCCTCCTCATGTTCAGCCTCCATCTCAGATATCACCACATCAGTTACAAGCTGGAAGCACTGCAGTACTGCCTCAGCCAAGCGGCAACAGGCTGAGCTGAAACTCATAAGCTTAGGTGATAAACCTCACACTGCTTGTGAGTTGTGGACAGCTGTGAAAGAGCATGCAGATCTGTGGCTGAGAACGCTGAACCTACATCCAGGCATGGTCATATGTGACAATGGCCGTAACCTTGTGGCGGCTCTGAGGCGAGGCGAGATCACACACTTACCATGCCTGGCTCATGTACTTAACCTCGTGGTTCAGCGGTTTCTTAAATCTTACCCCGAGTTGCCAGATCTGCTCGT
Organism: Phyllobates terribilis; assembly: GCF_046119375.1. Taxonomy (NCBI): domain Eukaryota; kingdom Metazoa; phylum Chordata; class Amphibia; order Anura; family Dendrobatidae; genus Phyllobates; species Phyllobates terribilis. The sequence continues at coordinate 592,664,076 of NW_027362765.1, read as the reverse complement.
CAAAGTACGCCGCCTGTCAGCTCATTTTCGCAAGTCGGCTACAGCTTCCGCTGCCCTTGCTGTGTTGCAGCAGCGTTTGCAGCTTCCGGCACACCGACTGGTGTGTGTTGTCCCCACACGTTGGAACTCTACCCTCCACATGTTGCAAAGGATTTGTGAGCAGAAGAGAGCAGTTGTGGATTACCAGCTGCAACAAGGCCGTCGATATTCAGGTCAGACTCCACACATAAGACCTCAGGAGTGGACCTGGATGTCTGACATATGTACCATCCTGACATACTTTGAGGAGTCCACCAAGATGGTGAGTGGCGATGACGCCATCATTAGCGTCTGCATCCCACTTGTCTGTCTTTTGCAACGTTCTTTGCAGAGAATTAAAGAGGAGGCATTGCAGCCAGAGTATGATGAGATGGATGAAGAACCCGTAATGGGCGATTACACACAGCCCAGCCTCATCTCATCCCAATGTGCATTGGGGCACAATGAGGGAGAGGAGGAGGAGGAGGAGGAAGAACAGGAGCTGGTATCATGCGCTGTAGACAGTAGTTCCTGTATAACTGTCATACAGTCGGTTCAGCGTGGGTGGCCTGAGGACAGGGGGGAGGAGGAGGAGAACATGGTCAGTTGTCATCTTGGTGAGGACATGGAAGTCTTGCCCGTTACCAGTCTGGCACGCATGGCTGACTTTATGTTACGCTGCCTTAACCATGACCCTCGCGTTGTCAAAATGTTGGGTGACAGTCATTACTGGTTGGTGACACTTTTAGACCCCCCCTACAAGGAGAACTTTCACTCTCTTATTCCTGAGGTGGAAAGGTCTACAAAAATGGGGCAGTACCAGAAGGCCCTTGCTGCAGAACTGTTAAAAAAATTCACATCTGAACACGCTAGCGGCAGAGGTCACAGTTTGTTGACTAACCAAGGCGTACAGGCGAGAGAGGCGCAACTCCAATCCAGCAGAGGCAGGGGAACACTGTCAACATTCTGGGACAGTTTTCTGAGACCCGCCCAGCTTACAGGCCCTGAGGCGCGGGGTACTCTCACAAGGAGTGGAAAGTTTCAAAAGCTGGTGAGGGAGTACCTAGCTGACCATACCAGTGTCCTCCGTGATTCCTCTGTGCCTTTTAATTATTGGGTATCCAAGCTGGACACTTGGAATGAACTCGCTCGGTATGCCTTGGAGGTCCTGGCCTGCCCTGCTGCTAGCGTGTTATCGAAGCGTGTTTTTAGTGCCGCTGGGGGAATTATAACTGATAAGCGCACTCGCCTGTCAACTGACAATGCTGACAAGCTGAACCTTATCAAAATGAACAAGGGCTGGATTGGGCCAGACTTCTCATCACCACCAAATGACAGCAGAGTAACATAAAGTCAAATACACTGTGTTATTTCGGGAGGTGTATTCCCATGCACAGCTTCACACCCACACATGGGTATACGCTTCCTCATTTCGGCTGTATTTTGCTCTTCTCCTTATCCTCAGCCTCCACCACCACTAAACCACCAGGGTGACCGTGGTCCGTGTTGCCAGCATTGCAAGTTCCTCCGTTCTAATTTTTTGCAGCTTTTGCTTGGAAGGCATAGGCAAAGACTATGGGAGACCCACTCCCCAATAATGGGAATAATGTTTTTAATATGCTGTACTGCATGGCTATTGTAAGGGGCATGAAAACCACCACTTTTCCCAGGGGCATTGATATTGTCTTTTTATTCCACTGTGACCTCCATGTCTCTTCCAAGGGGCATTAAAACTGTCTTGTTAAGCTACTGCGACCTCCACCACTTTTCCAAGGGGCATTGGTATTGTCTTTTTTATTCCACTGCGACCTCCACCATTCTTCCAAGGGGCATTAAAACCGTCTTGTTAAGCCACTGCGACTTCCACCACTTTTCCCTGGGGCATTAAAACCGTCTTGTTAAGCTACTGCGACCTCCACCACCTTTCCCAGGGCCATTAAAACCATCTTGTTAAGCTACTGCGACCCTCACCACTTTTCCCAGGGGCATTGATATTGTCTTTTTATTCCACTGCGACCTCCACGTCTCTTCCAAGGTGCATTAAAACCCTATGGTTAAGCTACTGCGACCCCCACCACTTTTCAAAGGGGCATTGATATTGTCTTTTTATTCCACTGCGACCTCCACCATTCTTCCATGGGGCATTAAAACTGTCTTATTAAGCTCCTGCGACCTCCATCACTTTTCCCAAGGGCATTAAAACCGTCTTGTTAAGCTACTGCGACCTCCACCACTTTTCCCAGGGGCATTGATATTGTCTTTTTAGACCACTGCGACCTCCACGTCTCTTCCAAGGAGCATTAAAACAGTCTTATTAAGCTACTGCGACCTCCACCACTTTTCCAAGGGGCATTGATATTGTCTTTTTATTCCACTGTGACCTCCACCATTCTTCCAAGGGGCATTAAAACCGTCTTGTTAAGCTCCTGCGACCTCCACCACTTTTCCCAGAGGCATTAAAACCGTCTTGTGAAGCTACTGCAACCTCCACCACTTTTCCCAGAGGCATTAAAACCGTGTTGTTAAGCTACTGCGACCTCCACCACTTTTCCAAGGTGCATTGATATTGTCTTTTTATTCCACTGAGGCCTCCACCATTCTTCCAAGGGGCATTGCATTTCCTCCTAATTTTAGTCAGCTTTTGCTTTTCAATACATAAGCAAACACTAAGGGAGACCCACTCCCCAATAATGGGTAGAAGGTTTTTAGTATGCTGTAATCCACTTATGTTTCAAGGAGCATTGCAGTTCCTCATAATTTTTGGAACGCCTTCCATTAACTGCTTAGGCCAACAGTGCACAGGAGACCCAGTTTCTATAAATGGAAAAAACGGTTTAGTTAAGGCCCTCTGACCTCCGTGTCACTTCCAAGAGGCATTGGAGTGCCTCGAAAATTTTTGGTAGGCATTGCGCTCGCTGCTTGCCCTATAATTGTGTAGGCGAACTTCTCCTTTTGGTACAGAAACATATCCTACAAGACATGTCTGGTTGACTGGCCTGATATTGATGTGAATGGTCCCTGTTCCTCCTGCTCTTTCTCCTTTGCCACCACCTCATCCATCATTCATCACCTGAAGCTTTGTTTTAACAGGAGTCATAGAACTGGGATAGTAGCAGGAAAACATCCAGCAATCCTCAAGAAGGTAGGATATGTGCCAAAACGCTGACCACCTCAGGCCTAGCCGCTACTACATACATGCGCTTGCATTCCAAGAAAACAAAGCAGACGCTAACTTCTATCATCATCATCATGCTCCTCACATTGGCACTCTCAACTCCCCTGATGGAGAAGCCAGGGCCCACTGGAGGAGTCTGGTTCTCTGGTGGGCTCGTCCAATGCTGCCCTAAAGCAGGCCGGGCTAAGAATAGTGTGGGGGGAACTTCCAAGGAGAAATAGGGGCGGCTGGGGACCGTGTGTGGACACCCGGCCGCGGGGCGGCTGGGGACCGAGTATGGACACCCGGCCACCCCCTGGCGGCTAGGGACCCAGCGTGGAAACCCGGCTGCCGGGCGGCTGGGGACTAAGTATGGATACCTTGCTGCCAAAGCAGCCATGAGGTAGTGGCCAGCTTCGGCCTCCTCCAAACTAAAAAGCCCCATTTCAAGTGCAAGCTAGCAGTATGGTATTGCAGCCTGGGGGTGGGTGGGTGGCAGGTTGCACACTTATGCTTGCATTGCAAGGAATGGGGGAGGTACAATTGAACACTGCCATGGGACAAGGACTTGCACGGGGATAGTTGCAAGTCTGCATCTTCTGATGTGGCAAGGATCACTTCTAATGGGCACACTTTTAGGCAGTGACCTTGGTGTCAGAGATGCTTCCAGGGGTCTTCCCCATGCTGTTCCCATGTCTTTTCAGCACTGTATGCATGTGTTACACAGCACATGGCCAGATAAGATTGTAAAATGTTAAAATGACATTTCCCGGTGAATGCATTAGTCACAGTTGAAAGCAATACAAAAGTGCAAAAACGCATTAAAAATGCTACTTGTGAACATAGCCCAAGGTGTGGAGGAGTATTTTTGTTTTTGGTTATTTATTTTACCTTATACACAAGTCTTTACCCTGGAAAGGAAGTTCCTTAACTTATTTCACAGGAAAACCGTTTTAGTTTCGTTTTTGAACGTTTTATTGTGAGCCCGTAAAAGTGGCTTAATACCTCTGACCACGTTGTTGACAGCAGTGACCTGGGGGTCAGAAATGCTTCCTGGGGCGATGTCCATGCTGTCCCCATGTCTTTTGAGCACTGTCACTATCGTTTTGGGCACTTTTTAGGCTTTCTACAGACTGCCGGGGGTGCCGCCGCAAAAATGCTCGGGTCTCCCATAGACTAACATTGGGCTCATTGCTCGGGTCGAGCACCCGAGTATCACGGTGAGCTCGGCCCGAGCTTCGAGCACCCGAGCATTTTAGTGCTCGCTCAACACTAATGACATCCATGCCCACTCCTGAAGTCTTATGTGCGGAGGCTGACCTGAATACCAGTGGATGTTTTGAAGCTGGTGCCCAACAAATGCCCTGTGTTGCTCACAAATCCTTCCCAACATATGCAATGTTGAGTTTAAAAGCATGGGGACATCGCACAACAGTCAGTGAGCTGGAAGCTGCAAACACTGCTGAAGCACGGCAAGGATGGCGGAAGCTGGAGCTGACTTTCTAAAATGGGCACACACGCGGTGTACTTTGACAGGCAGATCCGGGTATGTTTTGAGAAGTAGCTGAAACCACTAGGTTGAGCACATGGTCCAGGCATGGTACGTGTGTGAGCTCACCTCAGTTCAGAGCCGCCACCAGGTTCTGACCATTGTCACACACAACCATGCCTGGCTGTAGGTTCAGTGGTGACAGCCACAGATTTGCCTGTTCTTTTAGAGCTGTGAACAACTATTCAGCGGTGTGCGGTTTGTCACCTAAGGATATTAGCTTCAGCCCAGCCTGTTGCTGCTTGGCTGAAGCAGTGCTCCCAGCTTCCTACTGATGTGGTCATTTTGAATATGGAGGCTGAAGAGGAGGAGGTGCAGGAGCTGTAGAATGTGGAGGAAACCCTGATTGACGCAGGGCCAGCAATCCTCGGGACATGTTCAGTCCCAAGGTCCGACTGGGTCCCAGCTTCCACTATATTAACCCAGTGTGCCATCAGCGAGATGTACCGTCCCTGCCCACAAGCACTTGTCCACGTGTCTGTGGTTAGGTGGATCTTCCCAGTAACTGCGTTGTTGAGGGCACGGCTAATGTTCGGGGACACGTGCTTGTGTAATGCGGGGATGGCACACCGGGAGAAATACTAGCGGTTGGGGTCTGAGTACCGAGGGGCGGCCGCCGTCATCAGGTGCAGAAAGCTTTCATCTCTACAAGCCTAAGAGGCAACGTTTTGAGCGCAAGCATTCACGAAATATGTGAGTTTAGTAGTGTGGCCTGTGGGGCGTTGGCAGCGTATTTGCACTTGCGCTCCAAGGACTGGGGTAGGGAGAACTGAACGCTGTGCTAGGACAAGGACGTGGACGTGACTGCTGATGGTGGTAGTGTCGAGTGTGCAACAACAGGTGCAGGGCGGGAAACATCTTCGCATGCGCCAAGGACAGGAGATTGGCATGCACGCACAATAGCGGAACAAGCAGTAGTGTTACCCGCAGACACTGTTTATGGATCCTGGCATTCGGCCCATCTAGTCGGGTGCTTTGCTGTCATGTGCTTGAGCATGCTGGTGATGGTCAGGCTGCTAGTTTTGCTAACCCTGCTGATGCTGGCCAGGCAGATGTTGCAAATGGCCTTTCTGTGGTTATCTGCACAGTCTTTAAAAAACAACCAGACTCGGGAAGACCTAACAGGTGTACTGGTAACTTCCGTCGTGTTGGTGTTCCGGGGAACAGTTGCCCACCTTGTGTCTGTGGCCACCACACTGCTTGTTCCTTCCTGTTGTGGTGCTACACCTCCCACCCCCTGTGTGCTGCTGTCCTTGCTCTGCATGTCACCTTGCCAGATTGGGTCAGTGACCTCACTGTCCACCACCTCGTCTTCCACTTCTGCACCCTGGTCCTCCTCCTCACTTTCTGGCAATTGTGTCTTGTCATCATCCACCTCTTGTGACAGTAATTGCACTGTCCCACTGTCGCCTTCATGTGACCGTGGCTGCTCAAATATTTGGGCATCGCTACATGCGATCTCATCTTGCCCCACTTGAAGCTGGCCAGGACAGAGGCCCGAATCTATAAATGGAAAAGTGAACAGCTCTTCGGAGTGTCCAAGTGTGGGATCAGTTTTCTCCGGGCACTCGGCATGGTGGAAGGAAGGAGGATCAGGGTGAGGAATATGCAGTTCAGACACTTGGATACTGAGACTTGATCATGTGTAAGACAGGGTGGTGGTGGTGGTGGCAAAGTGACTGGAAGCATTATCTACTATCCAACCAACAACCTTTTGACACTGCTCTGGGTTCAATAGTGGTGTACTGCGGTCCCTTAGTAATTGGGACAGGAAGGTCAAGCGACAAGATGTGGGTGTTTGTTGTGGCACAATTTCAGCTTGCCTACGGCCACGTCCTTGGCCTCTGCATGCACCATCGCCATCACGTCCACTTCCCCATCCCTTACCACGCACCTTGCCCATTTTAAATGAAGGACAATATTTTCCATGTTCACGAAAAATGGCTGATTTTGGAATGCAGTTATAATGTGATACGTCTGACAGAGAATCACGATTTTAAATAGCAGGCCTGTAATTTACTAATATTATTCTACACAGAGACCTAATGTGAATAGCTTAACCGACACACTGCAGCAAAATGGAAATGGAAGAAATGTCTGATTTTGTAACAGTCTTAAAGGTGATATGTCTGACAGAGAACCATGGTTTTAAATAGCTGGCTTGTAATTTACTAATACTATTCTTCACAGACACCTAGTGTGAAAAGCTTGACTGACACACTGCTACAGAATGGAAATGGAAGAAATGTCTGATTTTGGAACAGTCTTATAGGTGATATGTCTGACATAGAACCACGGTTTTAAATAGCAGGCCTGTGATTTACTAATACTATTCTTCACAGACACCTAGTGTGAATAGCTTGACCGACACACTGCAACAGAATGGAAATGGAAGAATTGCCTGATTTTAGAACAGTCTTATAGGTGATATGTCTGACAGAGAATCACGATTTTAAATAGCAGGCCTATAATTCACTAATATTATTCTACACAGAGACCTAATGTGAATAGCTTAACCAACACACTGCAGCAGAATGGAAATGGAAGAAATGTCTGATTTTGGAACAGTCTTATAGGTGATATGTCTGACAGAGAACCACGATTTTAAACAGCAGGCCTGTAATTTACTAATACTATTCTTCACAGACACCTAGTGTGAATGGCTTGACTGACACACTGCAACAGAATGGAAATGGAAGAAATGTCTGATTTTGGAACAGTCTTATAGGTGATATGTCTGACAGAGAACCATGGTTTTAAATAGCAGGCCTGAAATTTACTAATACTACTCTTCACAGACACCTAGTGTGAATAGCTTGACCGACACACTGCAACAGAATGGAAATGGTAAAATTGTCTGATTTTAGAACAGTCTTATTGGTGATATGTCTGACAGAGAATCACGATTTTAAATAGCAGGCCTGTAATTCACTAATATCATTCTACACAGAGACCTAATGTGAATAGCTTAACCAACACACTGCAGCAGAATGGAAATGGAAGAAATGTCTGATTTTGGAACAGTCTTATAGGTGATATGTCTGACAGAGAACCACGGTTTCAAATAGCAGGCCTGTAATTTACTAATACTACTCTTCACAGACACCTAGTGTGAATAGTTTGACTGACACACTGCAGCAGAATGGAAATGGAAGAAATGTCTGATTTTGGAACAGTCTTATAGGTGATATGTCTGACAGAGAACCACGGTTTTAAATAGCAGGCCTGCAAGCTACTAATACTATTCTTTACAGACATCTAGTGTGAATAGCTTGACTGACACACTGCAACAGAATGGAAATGGAAGAAATGTCTGATTTTGGAACAGTCTTATAGGTGATATGTCTGACAAATTTGCCCTGGCCCCTGATATCTGGGGCTATGTCTACAAATATCTGTAATTATTACAGCAGCAGCAGATAGGACGTTCAATGGACGCTCTTGCGCTGTATGCACTGCAGTCTACCACATACACTGCCTGTCTGCCTAACTCCGGCCTTGCACTGATTATATGCAGCTGGGTTATTCCTCAGAAGGACTGTTAGTTCAGATGGATATATGTATATATATATATATATATATATATATATATATATATATACAGTGCATTGTGAAAGTATTTGGCCCCCTTGAACTTTTCTACCTTTTACCACATTTCTGGCTTCAAACATAAAGATATAAAATTTTAATTTTTTGGGGAAGAAGCAACAACAAGTGGCACACAATCGTGAAGTGGAACGAAATTTATTGGATATTTTAAACTTTTTTAACAAATTAAAAACTGAAAAGTGAGGCGTGCAATATTATTCGGCCCCTTTACTTTCAGTGCAGGAAACTCACTCCAGAAGTTCAGTGAGGATCTCTGAATGATCCAATGTTGTCCTAAATGACTAGTAATGATAAATAGAATCCACCTGTGTGTAATCAAGTCTCCGTATAAATGCACCTGCTCTGTGATAGTCTTAGGGTTCTGTTTCAAGTGCAGAGAGCATCATCATGAAGACCAAGGAACACACGAGGCAGGTCCGAGATACTGTGGTGGCGAAGTTTAAAGCCGGATTTGGGTACAAAAAGATTTCCCAAGTTTTAAACATCTCAAGGAGCACTGTGCAAGCGATCATATTGAAATGGAAGGAGTATCAGACCACTTAAATCTACCAAGACCCGGCTGTCCCTCTAAACTTTCATCTCAAACAAGGAGAAGACTGATCAGAGATGCAGCCAAAAGGCCCATGATCACTCTGGATAAACTGCAGAGATCTACAGCTGAGGTGGGAGAGTCTGTCCATAGGACAACAATCAGTCGCACACTGTACAAATCTGGCCTTTATGGAAGAGTGGCAAGAAGAAAGCCATTTCTCAAAGATATCCATAAAAAGTCTAGCTTGAAGTTTGCCACAAGCCACCTGGGAGACACACCAAACATGTGAAATAAGGTGCTCTGGTCAGATGAAACCAAAATCAAACTTTTTGGCCACAATGCAAAACGATATGTTTGGCGTAAAAGCAACACAGCTCATCACCCTCAAAACGCCATCCCCACTGTCAAACGTGGTGGTGGCAGCATCATGGTTTGGGCCTGCTTTTCTTCAGCAGGGACAGGGAAGATGGTTAAAATTGATTGGAAGATGGACGGAGCCAAATACAAGACCATTCTGGAAGAAAACCTGCTGGAGTCTGCAAAAGACCTGAGACTGCGACGGAGATTTATCTTCCAACAAGACAATGATCCCAAACATAAAGCAAAATCTACAAAGGAATGGTTCAAAAATAAACGTATCCAGGTTTTAGAATGACCAAGTCAAAGTCCAGACATGAATCCAATCGAGAATCTGTGGAAAGAGCTGAAAACTGCTGTTAACAAACGCCCTCCATCCAACCTCAATGAGCTCGAGCTGTTTTGCAAAGAAGAATGGGCAAGAATTTCAGCCTCTCGATGTGCAAAACTGATAGAGACATACCCCAAGCGACTTGCAGCTGTAATCGCAGCAAAAGGTGGCGCTACAAAGTATTAACTCAAGGGGGCCGAATAATATTGCACGCCCCACTTTTCAGTTTTTAATTTGTTAAAAAAGTTTAAAATATCCAATAAATTTCATTCCACTTTATGATTGTGTCCCACTTGTTGTTGATTTTTACCCCAAAAATTTGAATTTTATATCTTTATGCTTGAAGCCAGAAATGTGATAAAAGGCAGGAAAGTTCAAGGGGGCCAAATACTTTCACAATGCACTGTATATACAGTACAGACCAAAAGTTTGGACACACCATCTCATTTAAAGATTTTTCTGTAGTTTCATGATTTTGAAAATTGTACATTCACACTGTAGGCATCAAAACTATGAATTAACACATGTGGAATTATATACTTAACAAAAAAGTGTGAAACAACTGAAAATATGTCTTATATTCTTGGTTCTTGAAAGTAGCCACCTTTTGCTTTGATGACTGCTTTGCACACTCTTGGCATTCTCTTGATGAGCTTCAAGGGGAAGAACCTAGAATATAAGACATATTTTCAGTTGTTTCACACTTTTTTGTTAAGTATATAATTCCACATGAGTTAATTCATAGCTTTGATGCATTCAATGTGAATGTACGATTTTCATAGTCCTAAAAACACAGAAAAATCTTTAAATGAGGTGTGTCCAAACTTTTGGTCTGTACTGTATATATATATATGTATATATATATATATATATATATATATATATATGTTTAGGAATACCTATACTAACTATAAACAAGCAAATCTCTCTCTGATGAAGCAGCACCTCTTCCTACTCTGCCTGATTCCGGGGTAGACTGTGGCAAGCATAGCGGCGCCAGGTCTTACGTAGACCTGATGACGCTGTGTGGCCAGCCAATCACTGTAATGCCCACAACCAACATGGCTACGGCATTACAGTGCATGGCAGGCAATCCCTACATGTTCATTGGCTCTCTATAGAGAGCCAAACATGCAAGGAAGGGACACAAGTTCCCACCCAAGCAACCCGGAAATACTCAACGAGCGCCGATCTTGTCAAGCACCATGATGCTCTGGCGAGTACCGAGCAGTGACGAGCACATTTGCTCATCATTAGTTTTAAAGGTAAAATTAGGCTTTAATATATGAAAATAGAAAACCATTTTGAATCCAAAGATGACTGTAAAGTTAACAAGCCAGTGTCCAGAAAATTTAAATTTATAAAAAAAAAAAAATTGGCAAATGTACAAGTGAGGGGGTCCCAGAGCAAAGACCAATGTTGTCTTATAGACTGGGTTTTGACACACCCGTTGGCTAGGTCTAGTGTTTTTTTAATTCTCCACCTTCCCTCTATGACAAATGGACCAAGTCCCCACCTCCTTGCTAACAATTCAGCTCTTCTGGAGAGTGGAGTCCTGCATAGGCTCTCGCTACCGTGAGATGAGTGGATTAATTGGTGGAGGATTAAGTTTGAGTCGAAATTTCTTAAACTTTGCGGTTTCATATTTATTTGAACATTTTGAGATTTGATTCGCAAAATAAAGCTAACTTGCCCAGCAGCATTTCCCACACTGTTGAAGCATTAGAGAGCAAGAAAACGTAATTTTGCTTTGTAGTGTGGACCTCCCCATAATGCCCTGCAGCTATGACAACTTTTGAATTATCATAACTTGTACAGTGGTGGTAAGTACCTGGCTCATCACAGATCAGTGGTTCCCTGCGGAGCTCAGTTTGTATGGCAGAGTAGTTTTCCATCTCCAGAGTCAATGGGTAAGTCTCTCTCTTCTGTAGAGTGTAACTCTTATGATTAGTGAGGTTCTCTCTCTTGTATTGTATTTTTCAAGCAATTACAAGTTTTCCAGTATTGAAATCTGTACAAATGTATTCGTCGCAAATCAATTTGTTTTGCAAAAATTTGTCGAAGTCAGTGATTTCACATTTCAAAAGATCCGCTCATCTTTAGCTTCCATGTAATGAAAAGATGAGCCCAAACCAGGTCTAGGGCTTCATTCTCCAAGCAAACCGTAGAAGTTCTCCTTTAGTACATACACCAAATCAAAATGTCAATAAGAAATAAGATTCAAATATAATTGTGAAAGCACAAATAACCATTTATGTTAACCACAGCATCCAAATATTATTATCAACACAACTAGTTAAAAATTTTATTCAAGATTTTTTCTCTTATACTTTTCTCTGAACCATTATCTACATACAAGAATATTGCGTTCTCTCTTGTGATTTTTTGTTATACCATTGTCGTCCAGCTCCTTTATAAACTCATCTATGTAGATTTCTTCTGTCCCCATAGTGACAGCTTCTTGGCACTTTTTCTCCTTGAAATATGCTGAGGATTGTCCACTTATGGCAATAGCTGAGGCTGTAATTAAACATAGAGCTTTAAATACAACTCATAGAACCAGAAAATCAACAAAAGATCTGATAGTCCTTGTAAAGGAAAAATATAGTTGTAGGGGAATATATAACAGCAGTATAGATACATTTAGTTGACAAAAGGACAAATTGTATTTACCAGGAACACAGAGACATAGGGGATTTCCTGGAAGAATAATGAGTAGTGTTGAGCGATACCTTCCGATATCAGGAAATATCGGATCGGATTGGATCGGGCCGATACCCAAAAAGTATCGGATATCGCCGATTCCGATACCGGAAACCAATGCAAGTCAATGGGACACAAATATCGGAATGAAAATAAACCTTTTCTTTCCTTGTAGGTTAATTCTACATGAAGGAAAACAACTAACAATAATGTAGAATGTATTGGGGGAGGTGGTTGCCCAAATCGATGGGAACAGTGTTCACAGTGAAACATGAAAAGCCGGCAATTCAGCAGCGGCATACACCGGTACCCGACAATTTTGAACAGAAAGAATAGAGCTTCACACATAGATTAGATAGATAGAAACATGTATATGAAGTACAGTGACAGTGTTGCTTACTGTACTTGTCATTTAGTGTAAAGGATTTATTTTAAAAAATATTAGTGTTTTCATGCACCGTCTCTTTAAAAAAGCCGTCCGGCAATTCAACAGCGGTACCCGACAATTTACAACAGAAATAATAGAGCATCACACATAGATTAGATAGATAGAAACATGTCAGTCACATATATAAGAAGTACAGTGACAGTGTTGATTACTGTACTTGTGATTTAGTGTTAAAATAAAGGATTTATTAAAAAAAAATTGGCATGGGGTTCCCCGTAATTTTAGTCTCTAGCGGAGGTTAAGCAGACAGCTGGGGCAGATGTTTGAAGCCTGGGAAGAGGGTAATACCCACGGAGCTTCCCAGGCTACTAATATCAGCCCCCAGCTGAATACCTAGCCTTTACCAGCTATTAAAATGGGGGACACCCCAAAAAATGACGTGGGATCCCCCCTATTTTAATAGCTAGCAAAGGCTAGGCAGACAGCTGGGGGCTGATATTAATAGCCCAGGAAGGGTGCCATGAATATTGGCCCCCTCCCAGGCTAGAAACACCAGCCGTCAGCCGCCCCAGAAATGGCGCATCCATAGGATGCGCCAATTCTGGCACTTAGCCTCGCTCTTCCCACTGCCCTTAAAATGCCAGCTGACATCAAGCCCAGGTTAGTAATGGAGAGGCGTCTATAAGACACCCCCATTACTAACCCCATAGTCAAAGTTAAAAAAAAAACACAAACACCCAGAATAAAGTACTTTAATTGAAATAAAGACACAATTCTTTATTGTTCTAAGTTAAACCATACTTACCATCACGCCCATTCCAGCTGAAGCCAACGATCTCCTGCAATAAAAGAAAAATAATAAAGCAACATCATCCTTACCTTTCCATGGTTCCCAGGACGGCTCCAGCTCTGCTACATCGAGATGACAGGCTGGACCCCAGCAGAACGCTGCCATCCAGCCTGTCATCCCGCGGACACTGAGAAGCGCAGGCATGCTTGCGCTCCTCAGTGTCTGGCTGTGACGGCATCCCGATGAGCCGACATTGAACTCGGCTCACCTCATGCACGTCACTGACAGCGTGGGAAAATTCTCCTGCGCATGCGGTGAGCTCGGCTCATCGGGGTGCCGTCACAGCCAGACACTGAGGAGCGCAAGCATGCCTGCGCTTCTCAGTGTCCGCGGGAGGACAGGCTGGATGGCAGCGTTCTGCTGCGGTCCAGCCTGTCATCTCGATGTAGCAGAGCTGGGGCTGTCCTGGGAACCATCGAAAAGTAAGGATGATGTTGCTTTATTATTTTTCTTTTATTGCAGGAGATCGTTGGCTTCAGCTGGAATGGGCGTGATGGTAAGTATGGTTTAATTTAGAACAATAAAGAATTGTGTCTTTATTTCAATTAAAGGACTTTATTCAGGGTGTTTGTGTTTTTTTTTAAATACTTTACTAGAAATTCATGGTGGTCATGTCTAATATTGGCGTGACCCCATGAATTTCGGGCTTAGGGCCAGCTGATAATGCCAAGCTGGCCCTAACCCCTTTATTACCCAGTGAGCCACCGCACCAGGGCCCTGGATGAGTTGGGTACAGCGCCAGAAGATGGCGCTTCTATGAACGCGCCATTTTCCGGGGTGGCTGCGGACTGCAATTTGCAGCGGGTGGGGCCCAGAAAGATTGAGCCTCCCTGCGCTGCGGATTCCAGCCCCCAGCTGCCTAGATGTACCTGGCTGGACACAAAAATAGGGCGAAGCCCCACGTATTTTTTTTTTTTAATTATTTCATGAAATTCATGAAATAATTAAGAAAAAAATGGCATCCCTATATTGTTGTGTCCAACCAGGTACAAATAGGCAGCTGGTGGTTGGAGGCAGCCCGTTCCTGCCTGCTGTATCTGGCTGGACACAAATATAGTGCGAAGCCCCACGTCAATTTTTTTTAATTATTTCATTAAATAATTTTAAAAAACGGGCTTCCCTATATCGTTGTGTCCGGCCAGGTACAAATAGGCAGCTGGTGGTTGGGGGCAGCCCGTTCCTGCCTGCTGTACCTGGCTGGACACAAATATAGGGCGAAGCTCCACATCAATTTTCTTTTAATTATTTCATGTCCTGAAATAATTTAAAAAAATTGACGTGGGGCTTCGCACTATATTTGTGTCCAGCCAGGTACAGCAGGCAGGAACGGGCTGCCCCCAACCACCAGCTGCCTATTTGTACCTGGTTGGACACAACAATATAGGGAAGCCCTTTTTTCTTTATTATTTCATGAATTTCATGAAATAATTTAAAAAAAAAAATACGTGGAGCTTCGCCATATTTTTGTGTCCAGCCAGGTACAACTAGGCAGCTGGGGGATGGAATCTGCAGCGCAGGGAGGCCCAAGCTTTCTGGGGCCCCCCCCCCTGAAAATTGCAGTCCGCAGCCACCCCGGAAAATTGCGCGTTCATAGAAGTGCCATCTTCTGGCGCTGTACCCAACTCATCCAGGGCCCTGGTGCGGTGGCTCACTGGGTAATAAAGGGGTTAGGGCCAGCTTGGTATTATCAGCTGGCCCTAAGCCCGAAATTCATGGGGTCACGCCAATATTAGACATGACCGCCATGAATTTCTAGTAAAGTATTTAAAAAAAACACAACACCCAGAATAAAGTCCTTTAATTGAAATAAACACACAATTCTTTATTGTTCTAAATTAAACCATACCTACCATCACGCCCATTCCAGCTGAAGCCAATGATCTCCTGCAATAAATGAAAAATAATAAACCAACATCATCCTTACCTTTCGATGGTTCCCAGGACAGCTCCAGCTCTGCTACATAGAGATGACAGGCTGGATCGCAGCGGAAATCTGCCATCCAGCCTGTCATCCCGCAGACACTGAGAAGCGCAGGCATGTTTGCGCTCCTCAGTGTCAGGCTGTGACGTCATCCAGATGAGCCAAGTCTCTCACACTCACCGCATGCGCAGGAGAATTCTCCCACGCTGTCAGTGACATGCAAGAAGTGAGCTGAGTTCATTGTCGGCTCATCGGGATGCCGTCACAGCCAGACACTGAGGAGCGCAAGCATGCCTGCGCTTCTCAGTGTCTGCGGGATGACAGGCTGGATGGCAGCTTTCTGCTGCGATCCAGCCTGTCATGTGAATGTAGCAGAGCTGAAGCTGTCCTGGGAACCATGGAAAGGTAAGGATGATGTTGCTTTATTATTTTACTTTTATTGCAGGAGATCGTTGGCTTCAGCTGGAATGGGCGTGATGGTAAGTAGAGTTTAATTTAGAACAATAAAGAATTGTGTGTTTATTTAAATTAAAGGACTTTATTCTGGGTGTTGTGTTTTTTTTAAATACTTTACTAGAAATTCATGGCGGTGATGTCTAATATTGGCGTGACCCCATGAATTTCGGGCTTAGGGCCAGCGGATAATACAAAGTTGGCCCTAACCCCTTTATTACCCAGTGAGCCACCGCACCAGGGCCCTAGATGAGCTGGATACAGCGCCAGAAGATGGCGCTTCTATGAACGCAACATTTCTGGGGTGGCTGCGGACTGCAGTTCACAGCAGGGGGGGCCCACAAAGCTTGGGCCACCCTGCGCTGTGGATTCCAGCCCCCAGCTGCTTAGTTGTACCTGGCTGGACAGAAAAATAGGGCGAAGCCCCACGTATTTTTTTTTTTAAACTTATTTCATGAAATTCATGAAATAATAAAAAAAAAGGGCTTCCCTATATTGTTGTGTCTGGCCAGGTACAAATAGGCAGCTGCGAGTTGAGGGCAGCCCGCTCCTGGATTCTGTACCTGGCTGGCATACAAAAATATGGCAAAGCCCACGTCAAAATTTTTGGGAAAAATTAATTAAAAAATAAATAATAATTTAGGGACTGCATCTTTATTAACCCCTCAAGTGTCATTTAGTGTTAAAATAAAGGATTTATTAAAAAAAAAATTGGCGTGGGATCCCCCATAATTTTAGTCTCTAGCGGAGGTTAAGCAGACAGCTGGGGCAGATGTTTGAAGCCTGGGAAGGGGGTAATACCCATGGAGCTTCCCAGGCTACTAATATCAGCCCCCAGCTGAATACCTAGCCTTTACCAGCTATTAAAATGGGGGACCCCCCAAAAAATGACGTGGGGTCCCCCCTATTTTCATAGCTAGCAAAGGCTAGGCAGACAGCTGGGGGCTGATATTAATAGCCCAGGAAGGGTGCCATGAATATTGGCCACCTCCCGGGCTAGAAACACCAGCCATCAGCCGCCCCAGAAATGGCGCATCCATAGGATGCGCCAATTCTGGCACTTAGCCTCGCTCTTCCACGCTGCCCTGGTGCGGTGGCAGGGGGTAATAGGGTTGGGGTTCATGTCAGCGCCAGCTGACATTAAGCCCAGGTTAGTAATGATGGGCGTCTATAAGACACCCCCATTACTAACCTACAAAGTGTTAAAAAGAAAACACACACTACACCCAGAAAAAAATAATTTATTTGAAATAAAACACACCATTTTATTTAATTCTTAGTTTACTAAAAAAAAAATAGTTACCTGTCCACGTTCCTGCGCTGATCTCCCATGCACAGCTGTCACATCTGGAGATGGTGACAGCTGTGCATGGCTGCTGTAAGCTCACGCTCCCGGCAGCGTGAGCCCTGACTGAGGTCACCGGAGTGCATTCAGTCAGCGCAGCTCCGGAGACCTCCTTTACGACACTGCTGTACCGTGGGAATTTCTCACGGTACAGCAGGGCCGTAAAGGAGCTGACCGGAGCAGCGCTGCCTGAACTCCAGCGAACCCTCTTATGCAATGACGGGGACGCTTTACGGCCCCGTCATTCTAGAGGCGGCAGCGGTTCAGAGCGGTCACATTCTATGTGGCTGCTCTAAACTGGAGATCTTCGTGGGACACACGTGCACTACTACGGAGGGGTAAGGATAAGGTTGTGGTTTATTATTTTATATTTTATTACAGGAGATCGATGGCTTCGGGGAATTAGGTGTCTAGGTGAGTATAGGTGTATTTTTTTATTTTTTACTTTATTTTAGGTGGCGATCGGCAGGGACAGGTAATGTATAAACTAATTTATTTTAGGTAACCACTGGCCACCAATGACATGTATTTAAAATTTATTGGGGACACAGTAGGGCAATTTAAATAGCAGGATCAGGCTGATGGGAACTACTGCTCCCATCGAGCTGATCCTGCTGGCACGAGTGGACGGGGGACAGACATAGGCCGATGGGAGTAGTAGTGTCACATCGGCCTATGTCTGCCTGCACGCACACACCAATCATGACGGGCTGATGGTCTGGGAGGTGAGGCTGACCTGTGCGGCCGTGGGAAAGTTAATGTGAGTTCATGCAATGCAGTCAAGCATGAACTCACATGAACCCTCTGAGGGCACCACGGCGACTTCAAATGAACAGCTGATCAGCATCACCGGATACCTCAGCTGTTCATTTGAAATAACCGGTGGGAAAGCGCAGCACAGAACGGGAAAGCCGGCGGTGAAGTCTTTTCACTGCCGGCTTCCCCGCCCGGGTCCTTCGCTCCCCGCTCCTTGGTGCTGCGCTCCCAGCCCGGTCCTAACTTACAATCGGGATGAGAGGTGGCGGGGGGAGCGGAGGATCGGGGTGAGAGGCTGAGGGGAAGCAGTATGGGGCTGTGTGATTGTTTAAAAGCCGGCGGCTTTTTACCGCCCGCCGGCTTTTAAACAATCAGGAGAATTCTCCCACGCTGGGATGGCATTCTGATGATAGGCTGGATCTCAGCTGAGCGCTGCCATCCAGCTTGTCATCCTTCAGAGACACTGCAGAGCGCAGGCATTATAGGAACTTCCGATTCCGGTATCCGATATTGTAAAAATATCGGAACTCAGTATCGGAACTCTGATACCGCGAATATCGGCCAATACCCGATATTACAGTATCGGAATGCTCAACACTAATAATGAGCGCTGTCAATCGTGACACCTCGGTCTAGTGAGCCAACTTCAAAGTGTGGGAAGATGGTGATTATAACCCAGCTGAATATTTCCTATGTAGTGTATGGAGGGTGTAGCTAGAGACACAGGATATTTGAAATGCAAGGTCCTGGCCCCTAAATTACCCCCCCATCCAGTCACAAACAGCAATTTTTAAATAGTCCAATTCAGGCTGTCCTGGTAATAGCCCAGGACCAGGCATATTAAAGATGGGTGACACAATAGGAAGGTGTTCACATGTGAGAATCAGTGCATGCTGATTGTGATCCATAATTCATTTCTTCTTCTCTCAAGGAAACAGAAAATAAACATTTTCATCTACAGTTAGGTATTTTTGTTATTTCTCCCTTTATATTTTATAACTGTTTTGCATATTTGTATGTCATTTTATTTTTATCTTTTTATATCTTTTATTGTAAGCACTGTATATTTTTATATTAAAGCTTAGCATCTTTAATAAGTTTGATCCTTGTATGGTTTAAAGAATCCATAGCCTTTCAGAGAGTGTGTTTTTTTGATTGTCTGACAGTAACATATTTTGGGGAATCATCACTCCGTGTGTTTGATGAGTGGTGGCAGTGTGTTACATATCCGGAGTGTGTAATCTGTGTTGAGGGTGTGATTTTTGCTCACTTTAGAGCTTGTAACAGAGATTGAATGCTGGATTAAGTGAAAGGAGATAAATTAACCCTTGCAGACACACCCACATCACATGCTAGAAAATGTGTATGTGACAACTTGGTTGGCAGCAGTGGAATAGTTTACTTCTATTAGAGCATTGGTACACAGTTTAAGCAATTATTCCCTATACTAAAGGACTGATATTCTTGCAAAGAGTGCACCAGTTCTATAAGGTTCAACTCAGTGCTTACTTAGACATACTTGCAAACAGTTTTCCCCTTCCTTGTTTTTCTTTTCTATCTTTTATTTGGTGAAATGCTGTTTACCGATATGGCAGCTGTATGCAAGAAGCAGAGTAAGGAGGCTCTGATTAACCTCTGTGATCAGAGAAGAATAGACACAGCAGACAAATCCAGGAGCAGGACTAGGAGCAGAGTACTGGGACATATGGACAAAGAGGAAGCCGAAACTCTGAGGAGCCAAGCAATGGACCTTGTCCCTGAAATAACTTTTGGGGGTACCAACAATGCCAGTTCTGAGACAAGCTTGGACTTTTCTTGGCAAATGGCCTTACAACAGCTGGAAGAACGTGATGCCAGTATGCGACTGAAGCTTATTCTACACTACCAACAGGCTTCTGCTGCAGAACACCAGGTCCAGGCTGAGAGAGAGGCTGCTGCTGCAGGATGTCAGGCTGAGAGAGATTTCCAGTTTCAGATGACCCAAATACCAAGGGGTAACAGTTTTCAGCTACCCCATTCCTAGGACATAAATCAAAGGAGACCGCGCTTGGAAAACTTCCCTGTGTTGGAGAAAGATGGAGACTTAGATACTTTTCTTTTGGGGGTTTGAAAAAACCTGCAGGCAACACCATCTACACCATGATCAGTGGGCACAGTGTTTAACTCCATGGCTGAAAGGCAAAGCCTTGGATATTTTTGCTGACCTTTCACCAGAGCTAGATGGGGACTATGACACTATAAAAGAGGCCTTGGGTATAAAATACAACTTCACTCCAGAGGAATATCTGAAATAGTTCCAGAGTCTACAGGGGGTATCAACTGACAGCTATGTGAGTACTTTGAGGGCCACATTACATCAATGGATTCGAGAACTTTCTCTTACCAGTTTTGAGAAACTAGAGGATTTTATGGTTAAGGAACAGTTCCTTCACATATGTCCCATGAATGTACGACAATTTGTGCGCGATTGAGAGCCAAAGACTGCTGATCAAGCTGCAAAGATTGCTGACTTATGCTGCCAACAAGATGCCAGAAGCGTGGAAACCATAGGGATTCAGTCAGGGTCGGTCTGGGCTGGCGGGATACCGGGAAATTTCCCGGTGGGCCCCGCCCCCTGCTGCAGAGTAGAGGGGGGAGAAGAGAACAAAAAAAAATCCTGCGGTTTTAAGGGGCACGGGCCCTTTAAAAGCGCAGGCACAGTGTATGCAGGGACGCGCGCACGCAGCGTTCATTACCTGAACCACCGCGGCGCACGTCCCAGTGAAGCAGCTGAAGCTGCGTGTCTCCCTTCGCCGGCCGGCTTATGACGTCATCGTCATGCGCCTGCTGTGAAGGAGGCGCGCAACTCAGGAGAAGGAGGACACCGCACGGGATCGCAGGAAGGTAAGAGGCGTGTGTGTGTGTGTGTGTGTGTGTGTGTGTAATGGTCTGGACACACAAGGCGGGGGCCAGCAGGACACACAAGGGGGGGCCCAGCTGGACAGACCCACAAGGGGGGGCCCAGCTGGACAGACACACAAGGGGGGCCCAGCTGGACAGACACACAAGGGGGGGCCAAGTTGGACAGACACACAAGGGGGGGCCCAGCTGGACAGACACACAAGGGGGGGCCCAGCTGGACAGACACACAAGGGGGGGCCCAGCTGGACAGACACACAAGGGGGGCCCAGCTGGACAGACACACAAGGGGGGGCCCAGCTGGACAGACACACAAGGGGGGGCCCAGCTGGACAGACACACAAGGGGGGGCCCAGCTGGACAGACACACAAGGGGGGGCCCAGCTGGACAGACACACAAGGGGGGGCCCAGCTGGACAGACACACAAGGGGGGCCCAGCTGGACAGACACACAAGGGGGGGCCCAGCTGGACAGACACACAAGGGGGGGCCCAGCTGGACAGACACACAAGGGGGGCCCAGCTGGACAGACACACAAGGGGGGCCCAGCTGGACAGACACACAAGGGGGGGCCAAGTTGGGCAGACACACAAGGGGGGGGGCCCAGCTGGACAGACACACAAGGGGGGGCCCAGCTGGACAGACACACAAGGGGGGGCCCAGCTGGACAGACACACAAGGGGGGGCCCAGCTGGACAGACACACAAGGGGGGGCCCAGCTGGACAGACACACAAGGGGGGGCCCAGCTGGACAGACACACAAGGGGGGGCCCAGCTGGACAGACACACAAGGGGGGGCCCAGCTGGACAGACACACAAGGGGGGCCCAGCTGGACAGACACACAAGGGGGGCCCAGCTGGACAGACACACAAGGGGGGGCCCAGCTGGATGGACACACAAGGGGGGCCCAGCTGGATGGACACACAAGGGGGGCCCAGCTGGACGGACACACGAGGGGGGGCCCAGCTGGACGGACACACGAGGGGGGGCCCAGCTGGACGGACACACGAGGGGGGGCCCAGCTGGACGGACACACGAGGGGGGAACCCTGGCTGGACACGCAAGGGGGGGAGCCCTGGCTGGACACGCAAGGGGGGAGCCTTGGCTGGACACGCAAGGGGGGAGCCCTGGCTGGACACGCAAGGGAGGGGAGCCCTGGCTGGACACACAAGGGGGAGCCCTGGCAGGACACACAAGGGGGAACCAAGGTGGACCCAGGCAAAGGGGGGTGGGCAGGATGGGTATATGGGGGGCAGGCTGGACACATGGAGGCCAGGATGGATATATGGGGGGGCAAGATGGATATATGGAGGCCAGGATGGATATATGGGGGGGGCAAGCTGGACTTATGGAGGCCAGGATGGATATATGGGGGAGGGGGGGCAGGCTGAACACATGGAGGCCAGGATGGATATATGGGGGGACAGGCTGGACACATGGGGGGCTAGGATGAATATGTGGGGGGGGCGGGCTCGATACACATGGGCTAGCATAAATATATGGAGGGGCACGCTGGATATATGGGGGGTGTCAGGATGGATATATGCAGGGGGTAAGGGCAGTATGGATATATGAGGGGAGAGGCTGGACACATGGAGGCCAGGATGAATATGTAGAGGGCAGGCTGGACACATGGAGGATATATGGGGGGGACATATGGGGGCGCAGGCTGGAAACATGGAAGCAAGGATGGATATGTGGGGGGGCAGACTGGCACATGGGGGGGCTAGGATGGGTATATGGGAGGGGGCAGGCTCGATACACATGTGCTAGGATAAATATATGGAGGGGTCACACTAGACAAATGGTGGCCAGAAGGGACATATGGGGGTGCCTGGCTAGACAAGGGACTTAATTACTGTTTGGGAGCCAGATTGAGGAACATACTTTATTAGTTTATGGTGACCAGTGGGGAACATTATTACTTTAGATTCCAATTATTATTACATTATTACTTCTGTAATATAATTTACTTTTTAGGAAATTGTTTTCCATGGGATGGGACAAAAGAGAGGTCCTGTTACTGTGCAGGACGGCACTATGTTGCTTTTTTTCTTCAACTGGTGTAGTGTAGAGGTCGGGGGGGGGGAGTGGGAATATTCTCTAGAAGAGATCAGTTATTAATAACTGTGTGTTATTTTCTGCATAGTCGATTCCTGGCTGGAAGAAGTGATGGCTGTCTGTGCCAGATGAAGAAGAAAAGCGAAGATGAAGGACTTCACCTAGAGACATCACTGGTGAGTCAGTGTATTACATGTACACTTACACTACACACGTGGTCAAAATTGTTGGTACTCCTCGTTTAATGAAAGAAAAACCCACAATGGTCACAGAAATAACTTCAATCTGATAAATTACAAATTTTTGAAAATGAAGAGATGAAGGTCAGACATTGATTTTCTGCTTCCACAGAATTTAAAAAAAAATTAACCTCATGAAATCGGCCTGGACAGAAATGATGGTTCTTCTTCTTAACTTAATATTTTGTTGAACCTTTTGAGGCAATCACTGCAATCAAACGATTCCTGTAACTGTCAATGAGAGTTCTGCGCCTCTCGACAGGTATTTTGGCCGACTCCTCATGAGCAAACTGCTCCAGTTGTCTCGTGTTTGAAGGTTGCCTTTTCCAGAATGTTTCAGCTCTTTCCAAAGATGCTCCATAGGATTTAGGTCAGGGCTCATAGAAGCCACTTCAGAATAGTCCAATGTTTTCCTCTTAGCCATTCTTGGGTGTTTTTAGCTGTGTGTGTTTTGGGTCATTATCCTGTTGCTAGACCTGCGACTGAGACCAAGCTTTCTGACACTGGGCAGCACATTTCTCTCTAGAATCCCTTGATAGTCTTGAGATTTCATTGTACCCTGCACAGATTCAAGACACCCTGTGCCAGGTGCAGCAAAGCAGCCCCAGAACATAACAGAGCCTCCACCATGTTTCACAGTAGGGACAGTGTTCTTTTCTTGATATGCTTCATTTTTCCATCTGTGAACATAGAGCTGATGTGCCTTGCCAAAAACTTCAATTTTTGTCTCATCTCTCCATAGTACATTCTCCCAGAAGCTTTGTGGCTTGTCAACATGTAGTTTGGCAAATTCCAGTCTGGCTTTTTTACTATTTTTTTTTTCAACAATGGTGTTCTCCTTGGTCGTCTTACATGAAGTTCACTTTGGATCAAACAACGGTGGATAGTACGATCTGACACTGATGTTCCTTGAGCTTGAAGTTCACCTTTAATCTCTTTAGAAGTTATTCTGGGCTCTATAGTTACCATACATATTATCCGTCTCTTTGATTTGTCATCAATTTTCCTCCTGCACCCACGTCCAGGGAGGTTGGCTACAGTCCCATGGATCTTAAATTTCTGAATAATATGTGCACCTGTAGTCACAGGAACATCAAGTTGCTTGGAGATGGTCTTATAACCTTTACCTTTTAACATGCTTTTCTATAATTTTCTTTCTAATCTCCTGAGACAGCTCTTTCCTTTGCTTCTTCTGGTCCATGTTGAGTGTGGTACACACCATGTCACCAAACAACACAGTGAGTATCTGTAGCCCTATATACAAGCACAGTGAGTATCTGTAGCCCTATATACAAGCACAGTGAGTATCTGTAACCCTATATACAGGCACAGTGAATATCTGTAACCCTATATACAGGCACAGTGAGTATCTGTAACCCTATATACAGGCACAGTGAGTATCTGTAACCCTATATACAGGCACAGTGAGTATCTGTAGCCCTATATACAGGCACAGTGAGTATCTGCAGCCCTATATATAGCACAGTGAGTATCTGTAGCCCTATATACAGGCACAGTGAGTATCTGTAGCTCTATATACAGCACAGTGAGTATCTGTAGCTCTATATACAGCACAGTGAGTATCTGTAGTCCTATATACAGGCACAGTGAGTATCTGTAACCCTATATACAGGCACAGTGAGTATCTGTAGCTCTATATACAGGCACAGTGAGTATCTGTAGTCCTATATACAGCACAGTGAGTATCTGTAGCTCTATATACAGGCACAGTGAGTATCTGTAACCCTATATACAGGCACAGTGAGTATCTGTAGTCCTATATACAGCACAGTGAGTATCTGTAGCCCTATATACAGGCACAGTGAGTATCTGTAGCCCTATATACAGCACAGTGAGTATCTGTAGCCCTATATACAGGCCCACTGACTGATTACAAGATTGTAGACACCTGTGATGCTAATTAGTGGACACAACTTTATTTAACATGTCCCTTTTGTCACATTATTTTCAGGGGTACCATCATTTCTGTCCAGGCCGATTTCATGAGTTTAATTTTTTTTTTTAATTCAGTGGAAGCAGAAAAGCAATGTCTGACTTTCATTTGTTCATTTTCATAGATTTTTAATTTATTATTACTTTTGTCAGATTCAAGTTATTTCTGTGACCATTGTGGGTTTTTCTTTCATTAAACGAGGGGTACCAACAATTCTGACCACGTGTGTATATAGTATATACAGAACTCCTGTGTATGTCACTGGTGATCACTATATTATGTATACACTATATACAGAGCTTCTGTGTATAATGTCACTTGTGACCACTGTATTACCTGTGCAATATATACAGAGCTCCTGTGTATAATGTCACTGGTGACCACTGTATTACCTGTACACTATATACAGAGCTCCTGTGTATAATGTCACTGGTGACCACTGTATTATCTGTACACTATATACAGAGCTCCTGTGTATAATGTCACTGGTGACCACTGTATTACCTGTGCACTATACACTATGTACAGAGCTCCTGTGTATAATGTCACTGGTGACCACTGTATTACCTGTACACTATATACAGAGCTCCTGTGTATAATGTCACTGGTGACCACTGTAATACCTGTACACTAAATACAGAGCTCCAGTGTATAATGTCACTGGTGATCACTGTATTACCTGTACACTGTACACTTTATACAGAGCTCCTGTGTATAATGTCACTGGTGATCCCTGTATTACCTGTACACTGACACTATATACAGAGCTCCTGTGTATAATGTCACTGGTGATCCCTGTATTACCTGTACACTGACACTATATACAGAGCTCCTGTGTATAATGTCACTGGTGGTAATAACAGTGTTGTTAGTATTGTGGTTTGTATTCATGATCAGTATTGTAGTATTTGGTCACTTTGGGGTGGTAATATGTGGTCTGGTCATGGTGTGGCCGTATTTGTTCCTTGTATGTAGTATTATTCGGTCACTATGTGGTGGTAATATGTGATCTAGTCATGGTGTGGCGATATTTGTCTCTTTTGTATGTGGTATTATTGGTGTTGATATAGTGGACTGTTGTGTATGGCAGTCATTTTGTTCTTGCTGATATTAACTAGGAAAAGATTTTTTTCCATTAGGCCACAGCCCCACCATCAGTATTCGGTCAGTATTTTTTCTCAGGAGTAGCTGCCAAAACCAGGAGTGGGTGATAAATACAGAATTGGTGACTTGTTTCTATTATACCTTTTCTCTGATTGTTCCTCACCTGGTTTTGGCTCCCACTCCTGAGAAAAATTACTGACCAAATACTGATAGTGGGGCCGCAGCCTTAGAGATTAAATACTTGGACCAGAGCGGCAGAGATGCACTTACAGGGGTTCTCTGGTGAAAACAAGTAATCACCTCTCCACAGGATCAGTGATGATATTGATTGGTGGGGGTCTGACTGCTGGGACACAATCGGCAGAATGTGGAGCTTTTCTCCCCATTAGACTGGAGCGGCATGTGAGATGCGACCACTGATCCATTCATTCCTAAAGTGGCTGTGAGTGCTGCTCTTTTTTGGAAGCTGCATTTTAAAATGGGGATAAGTGTCCTGTCAGGGATGAAACTTCCTCATTCTTCTGATAGGCGCCTTTTCCAATGTTCGGACCCAAACGATCAATAAGTGATCACCGATCCTGTGGATCCCATGGATCGGTGATAACTTGTTTTAACCAAAGAAGCCCTTTAATGCAAACTACCGTAATTGTACATCCCAGTTATAGTGGTGCACAGTAGATGTGCAGGAGCCGCCAGTCAATGCTCCACTATAACAGGGATAGCGGATAACAGATATTTGAATATGGCTGTAGGTGGGCCCCTAGAGTCAGTTCTCCCTGTGGGCCCCAGACACCCCAGTCCGACCCTGGATTCAGTTGGAAGGGAGGTAAGCCATTTGGAGACCCTTCTGCCAGCATCTACTTTCTCTGGGGCCCCTGGGACCAGACAATATTTTGCTTATAAATATTTTGCTCATTTATTTCTTTATATGAGAAATAAAGTGGGACATGTTAGTGTTGCTTGCCCTGATAGGAAGAGAGGTCCTAGTATGACCATCAAGACACCAAAGCCCTCACCTTCTTTCTTATTTGTGGGTGGCACTCATGTGAGGAATAATGAGATCTGTCAATCTGTCACTGTGAGCAATAAAGTTATCATTGGCCTCATCGAAACTGGAGCAGAAGTAACCCTGGCGCGTCTAGAAATGGCGACCCTTGAGGGTATAATTCCAGGAAAGACAATATGTGTATCCGGAGCTGGGGGGGGGATCAGCCCTGCCGTGCCCATAGTCTGTGTGTATCTGGACTGGGCAGCAAGGAAAGGATTGAGGAAAGTGGGTGCATCAGACACTATCCCTACCAATGTTTTGCTAGGCACAGACTTGGACAGGATGGTGTCCCACTATATCCATGCTTTGCAAGTGAATGCCACAGTGAAGGTGGAAGCCAGTTACCCACCTGAGAGGCTGTGTGATGCAGGGAAATCTACAGATGTGGAAGGAGAATGTAGAACAGAAGTCCAAATGGCTAGTACAATAGGTCTGCATAGAGAAAGAAGATTAATAGGGCCTGAACTGTATAAGGAAAGGCACTGGGACTGCAAGGGAGTAGGAAAGGGTTAAAGAAAAATTTGGGAAACTTTAGAGGCTGCACTGAATAAAAAGGGGTGGGTTTATTACAAGTGTATATGACGCGCCCCCTGGGCCAGTGCTGTTAGGGATACCCGGAGCCGGATCAGATGGGGGTTGTAGTCTCCGAGTGGCTGTGACCCGGTCCGTGCCCAGGGTGTCAAGCTCAGTGTGTGGCAGTCCTTATGATGTTACTAGATGTTCTTTTGTGTCGACTACGCCACCCGTTGAACTGCGGTCAATACGGCCGCCGCTGCAGCAGGGTCCGCTGAGGCTGGTGATGTATGTGCAGCTCAGGTAGTATAACCCCCAACGGGAGGGGTATAGCCTCAGGGGGTCAGTTGCAGAGGATGGGGGTTGTGGTGGTGCAGCGGGGATGGAAATGAGACTCAGAGTCGGGCTGTGCAGTTCAGGGTTTGTTTACTTACTGCAGTTGTTCTGGTCACTCCGGCCTTAAGTGACCACCCGAGCCGTGCTGCGTCCACCAGGTCCTGGACTCGGCCAACCCCCAGGTGATTCTGGAGCGTGGTCCTGAGCTCCCTTTCTGTCCTGTCCTCTTCTCTGGCCTTCCCCACCAGGGATCCACCTATGTCCGGCTCCCTCGGGCCTCTTGGTGGTAAACCCTTGTCTCTGGGTTCCCTGACCCTATTCCTGGTCTGCCTTCCGGGTGGATTTAGTGGGTGATCGTGGCAGATCGGTCCTGCCCACGACCTCCGGTTCCTGGCTAAGGTGTGCTGTAGCCTCTGCCAGCTTGGGATCCGGTACCCTGTTGCCAACTCTTCACCCTCTGGTCTAATTTGGGCTCTTGGAGTTCCTTCTTTCTCCCCCTCTGGGTCTTTCTTTCTCCTCTCTCTCTCTTGGCCTTGGAGCTGCTCTTCTCCTCTGCTCTCTTCCTCTACAAAGACCCTGATCTAAGATGGTGCCCACCTTATATACTCCCTCTATGTGTGAGCTCAGGTGACCAGCACCCAATGAGCTCCTAGCATTACCCAGACTGCTCCCCCTATCTGCCCCTACACTACTGGGATGTTCCACCCCCCTCCCACTCCAGCCAAGGACAGACTCGGTCGTACCTGCACATTATTAAGTGGGAGTACCATTGGTCTGTCCTCCGGAAATGGGATGTATGTAGTGCATGCAGCCTACTGAGCTCAGTTCCACACCCCATCCTTACCCGGGAGTGGAATATCACACCTCTGGGTTGAGGTGCAATACCCCTGTAGCAGCCGAATCCTCAGGGTGCTACATATATATAGTGGTTTTGGCACCAATATGCATGTCAGCCATTTTACCTTCATCTTGATGCCCACCCACCCTGCCCCGTCTTTTATGTTTTTCTTTGATTTATGTTGATATATGAAGGTTCATGCATAAAGGACCAAGCAGTTGGTTATTAATGAAAGTTTTATGTATATGACGCGCCCCCTGGGCCATATTCAGGGGATACCCGGATCTGGATAGGGGTAGTAGTCCTTGTGGTGGTGACCCGGTCCGTGCCCAGGGTGTCAAACTAAGTGGCAGTCTATGGCAGTAGATGTTAACTTGGATGTCGACTACGCCACCCGTTGAGTGCGGCTTTGCAGCCGCCGCTGCAGAACAGTCCGCTGAGGCCGGTGGTATGGGTGCAGCGATGATGTTATAACCCCCAACGGGAGGGGTATGGCCTCAGGGCAGCAGGGATAGATGATGGGGGTGATGGTGGTACACGAGCGCAACAAAGACAACTCGGAGTCTTGGTGGTGCAGTTCAGGGTCTTTACTCACGGTTACTCGGTTACTGCTCCAGGCCACCGCTGCAGAGGTGGCCGCCTGTTTCGCGCTGTGCTCACCAGGTGAGGGGCTCGGTTAACTCCCAGGTCTTTCTGGAGTGCTTTGCAGGACCCCCTTTATGTCCCCTGTCTCTGGTCTTCAACCCCACTAGTGACCACGCTTATGTCCAGCTGCCTCGGACCTTCTTGGTGGGCAAACGTTGGCCTGCGTTTCCCAGGTCCTATGTGGTGCCTTTCTAGCGGGTGTGGTGAGGGGCTGCTCCACATGTAATGTCGCAGCCTCCGGTTCTTAGTTGAGGGTAGTTTCTCTCCTCCACTAATTTGGGATCCGGTTCCCATCTTCTTGACCTGACCCCCCTACTCAGGTAGCGGCGGGCGTGTGGTGGCTACCAGCCAGTCCACACCCCTGGGGTCCCCTCTGTCCTTCCTGGAGCCCAGTCTGCTCCTCTTCCTCCTTCTTCCCTCCTCCAGGCTCAGGCCTCCTGACAGGGCCTGCCTGTGGAGCAGAGCCCATAAAGCAGCTCTGCTCCCTGTCTTCTCCTCTCTCAACTCACTCCCTTTCCAAGATGGTGCCTCCCTTTATACTCCTGTACAGAGTGCACCCAGGATCTACTTCCCCCATGCACACACTACCGGGTTCCCTTCTCTAGGTGTTCCCTCCCCCCACTCCAGTCAGGGACATGCTCACTCGTGCCTGCATAACTAATGGGAGCACCGTCGAGCTGTCCCCCGGAAATGTGGTGTAGTGCATGTGGGTGTTAGGGTCCTGAGCCACACTCCATCCTTACCTGGAAGTGAGATATCGCACATCTGGGTGAGATGCAATACCTCTGTAGCAACCGAACCCTCGGGGTGCTACATTCCCCCCTGGCAAAACCCAGCACGTCCGCGGGCTGGAACTGAGCAAAAGACAGGGTATACATTAGAACATGCAAATTTTTCATAAACAACAAGTATAACAGGTATCAACATTCAGTTTCCCTTTATGGGAACGGCTCTCTCTTAAACGGTATAAGTGCATATGTACTGTTCTGGAACTCTTTTTCATAGTAACACATTCTAGCATATAAATTTTTCATATAAAACATTTCTAGCAGCAGATCCACAAAGAAGTCTCTTTATAACAGGTCACAGTTTATTCTGCAACCAGGTGTCCATTTTCCTAAAACAGGGAGACGTAACCAGGTAGGGGTCTGTCCTGCCCCGAGTCCTTAACAGTCTTTTAGTCCATCCTGGGTTACGCTCCACTAACTGTACAAAGGATTCCCGGTAAATCCACCAAGGACTCCTATACATTACTAGAAACACATAATTATTTACAGGATATGGCCGCTCTCAGTCCTCGGCCAGGTAGGGGTGGCTGTTCTCAGTCCCCAGCCAGTTAGGGGGTAAGGGAAACAGTTCTCTTTCTGTCCCAACGGGGACCACACTCTTAGTGGAAACAGTCCCACAACAGTCCTTATACCCGGTCGGGTAACTATTTACATCTCCTCTTTTACCGTTTACAATTAACGGTGTGCTCCACACGCTCCTTTCTCTTTCTCAGGTTCAGACCCGTCCGGGCCCTCTTGGTACTCGGGGTCTGAGTGGTACTGTTAATGACGCCCGGGGTCAGGAGGTGCGACTTTGGGCCTGGGCGCGGGCTAGTGGTGGCAGTGCCCAGGTCTGGAGGGCTCGGCTGCAGGGCTTGTTGCGGGGTCTGGAACAGGTCTGCGTCTGCAGCGCCCGGGATCGGCGGCTCCACCGGGTGGCCCGGGAGCAGGCTGACGCTGGCAGCGTCCGGGACAGGGAGACTCCTCTTACCTGCTCCCGCGACCGCTCCTGCGTCACGCGTCTTCTCCTGGTGCTGGTCGGGGCCCGCGATGGCTGGGGCACTGCCGATGCTGGGCAGCTTAGTCTGCTGCCGGTCCGCCATCTTGCTGTCCGTTCCTGGTGTCCTCCTCCCCCCTGGTGGACCGTGGCCTACCTGGCGATGATCCTCTTCCGTAGGCCGCGGCTCCGCAGTTGATCATCAGGGTCGAGGACCTTCCGTCGCGCTCCAGTGACGTCGGCGTCTGCTGGGCTCCTTCCAGGACCTTACGCAACGTCCGGACGTGAGGCGGGGCTTCAGTTCTCGCGCGCTTTCGGAGTCCACGCCCCTCTTCTTCCCGCGCGGCGTCCTCAAGATGGCGCCCAATGGCGGGAAAACTCCACAGATGGCGGGAAGAAGGCTGAAGATGGCGCCGGATGGCGGGAATCTTCACGGATGGCGGGAAGAAGGCTGAAGATGGCGCCGGATGGCGGGAAAACTTCACGGATGGTAAGTTTTTAAAAGTCTCTTTTTCAGGCACGCAGTACCCGGTGGTTGCGGGCACGAAATCCTGCCGACTACGCCAAAAGTTGACGCGCCCCTGGGCCTGTGTCGCGCTGCGTTGCGCACGCGGGAGCTTACCCGGAGCCGGATCTCTTTAGGGTTGTAGTCTCGTGGCGGTGATCCGGTCCGTGCCCAGGGAGTCAGACTAAGTGGCGGTCTCTGACAGTAGATGTTAACTTGGATGTCGACTACGCCACCCGTTGAGTGCGGCTTTGCAGCTGCCGCTGCAGAACAGTCCGCTGAGGCCGGTGGTATGGGTGCAGCGATGATGTTATAACCCCCAACGGGAGGGGTATGGCCTCAGGGCAGCAGGGATAGATGATGGGGGTGATGGTGGTACACGAGCGCAACAAAGACAACTCGGAGTCTTGGTGGTGCAGTTCAGGGTCTTTACTCACGGTTACTCGGTTACTGCTCCAGGCCACCGCTGCAGAGGTGGCCGCCTGTGTCGCGCTGTGCTCACCAGGTGAGGGGCTCGGTTAACTCCCAGGTCTTTCTGGAGTGCTTTGCAGGACCCCCTTTATGTCCCCTGTCTCTGGTCTTCAACCCCACTACTGACCACGCTTATGTCCAGCTGCCTCGGACCTTCTTGGTGGGCAAACGTTGGCCTGCGTTTCCCAGGTCCTATGTGGTGCCTTTCTAGCGGGTGTGGTGAGGGGCTGCTCCACATGTAATGTCGCAGCCTCCGGTTCTTAGTTGAGGGTAGTTTCTCTCCTCCACTAATTTGGGATCCGGTTCCCATCTTCTTGACCTGACCCCCCCTACTCAGGTAGTGGCGGGCTTGTGGTGGCTACCAGCCAGTCCACACCCCTGGGGTCCCCTCTGTCCTTCCTGGAGCCCAGTCTGCTCCTCTTCCTCCTTCTTCCCTCCTCCAGGCTCAGGCCTCCTGACAGGGCCTGCCTGTGGAGCAGAGCCCATAAAGCAGCTCTGCTCCCTGTCTTCTCCTCTCTCAACTCACTCCCTTTCCAAGATGGTGCCTCCCTTTATACTCCTGTACAGAGTGCACCCAGGATCTACTTCCCCCATGCACACACTACCGGGTTCCCTTCTCTAGGTGTTCCCTCCCCCCACTCCAGCCAGGGACATGCTCACTCGTGCCTGCATAACTAATGGGAGCACCGTCGAGCTGTCCCCCGGAAATGTGGTGTAGTGCATGTGGGTGTTAGGGTCCTGAGCCACACTCCATCCTTACCTGGAAGTGAGATATCGCACATCTGGGTGAGATGCAATACCTCTGTAGCAACCGAACCCTCGGGGTGCTACATATATGTTTTGTTAAGTATTCTATCAGTTATATATATAAAATGTGGTTTATATATTTATGTTATGTAAGGTATAAAATTGTCACAGCATGGGGCCTTTTTTCTCATCCATGCCCAATTATGTGCATTCTGCAAGGCCCGCTGTAATACAGCGGTTGTCCTTTGGGGGTTAAATGAGATCGGTCGAAAGAAAGGAAATGGGCATAGATGGAACTTTTTGGATTTTGGTTATAATAAAGCTGTGGACAGCCCACTTATCCCACATAAGTTTCTGTGTGTTTTCATTGTGGTTAAAGAAGGAATTTATATAAAGCAGCCGTGTTTAGGTAGGTGGCTAGTGTATCACACTCTTTGCAGTCGTGCAGGACCATACTTACGGGGCTGCTGTCTCAGAAAGAACTGCCAGAACATGAAGGCTCTAATACTACCCAGGAGCCTCCCCAAATCACAGATCTAGTAAGATTCCAGCTAGAAAATTCAGGAAACTCAGCATCTGACCAGTGTCTGGCATCCCCACTAGGCCGTCACCTGCAGACCTTCCAGAAAGCCCTGCTATTAGATGCCAGTCTGTAGAAGCTGAGCTGTCTTGCACAGAGATGGGCGAACCCGAACAGTAAAGTTCGGGGTCCGTACAGAACACCTAGTGTTCGGGTATGGACCCCGAACACGGACCTCCGTGTTACTGTTACTGTAGCCTGTGTTACTGTTCGGGTTTGGCTGTTTCCTGCACTGTCATCTGCGTGACAGCGTGGGAAACATGGGTTCTGATCGGCGGTAAGCTTTTTACCGCGGGTCACAGTCACAGCTGCGGGATCACACTAACATCTGACACCGTGATCCCGCAGTGCTCTGACTAGCAATAACAATGTTACCATCAATCAGAGACTCTGTTTCCCGCACTGTCACGCAGAGAGTGTGTGACCTTTTTTTTTTATTGTCTGACAGTTACATATATTTGGGACTCATCATCCCGTGTGTTTGATGAGTGGTGGCAGTGTGTTTAGTGTCCGAGGTGTGTAGTCCGTGTTGGGGGGGTGATTTATGCTCACTTTAGAGCCTGTAACAGAGTGCTGGATTGAGAGAGAGATTGAAAAAACAGACTCGGGAAGACCTAAGAGTTGTACTGGCAACTTCCTTCATGTTGGTGTTGCGTGGAACGGTTGCCTGCCTTCTGTCTGCGGCCACCACACTGCTTCTTCCTGCCTGTTGGGGTGCTCTGCCTCCCTCCCTCTGTGTGCTGCTGTCCTCGCTCTGCATTTCATCCTGCCTGGTTGGGTCAGTTACTATATTATCTACCACCTCGTCTTTCACTTCCGCACACTGGTCCTCCTCCTGACTTTCTGGCAATTGTGTCTCATCATCGTCCACCTCTTGTGACACTTTCCCACCATCACCTTCGTGTGACCGTGGCTGCTCAAATATTTGGGCATCGCTACACGCAATCTCATCTTGCCCCGCTTCAAGTGGACTGGGCGAGAGGCCCGAATCTATAAATGGAAAAGTGAACAGCTCTTCAGAGTGTCCAAGTGTGGGATCAGTTGTCTCTCGGCACTAGACATGGTGGGAGGAAGGAGGATCAGGGTGAGGAATATGCGGTTCAGACTCATGGCTACTGAGACTTGACTGTGTGAAAGACTGTGGTGGTGGTGGTGGCAAAGTGACTGGAAGCATTATCTGCTATTCAACCAACAACTTTTTGACACTGCTCTGGTTTCAATAGTGGTGTGCTGCGGTTCCCTAGTAATTGGGACAGGAAGGTCGAGCAACAAGATGTGGGTGCTTGTTGTGGCACAATTTCAGCTTGCCCACGGCCTCAGTCTCTGCATGCTCCGTCACGTCTATTTCCCCGTCCCTTGCCACACGCCTTGCCCATTTTAAATGAAGGATAATATTTTGCACGCTCCCTACAAATGTCTGGATTTGTACTGCGGTAATATGGGATACGTCTGACGCATGCACATGGTTTTAAATATCGGCCTTGTAGTTTACAATTATTGTCAGCGACCACATGTGAATAGCTTCACTGCCACACGGCTACCAAACTGTAAATAAAGGATAATATTTTGCACTCTCCCTACAAATAGCTGGATTTGTACCTCAGTAACATGGGATCACGTCTGATGATTGAAAAGATCTGGCTGTATTCTGAAGTGCTAACAAGCAAATGGAACAGTAAAATGTTAGACTCTATTACTTTTTAAAAAAATAATCAGGATTAAGAGCAAAAAAAAAAGCCCTGATATCTAGTCCAATGGCTATCTGTAACAAGCAGCAGCAGCAGACAGAATGTGTAATGGACACCATTGTGCTGTATAGACTTCACAATCTCTGCCTGCCTAACTCCTGCTATCACCACTGAATATATGCAGCTGGATTAGTCCTCAGAAGAACTGTTAGTTCAGATGGATATTTCTCTTGGTGTGGAATACCTATACCTAACTATTACACTGCCAATTCTGTCCCTCACACAGCAGCACCTCTCCATACTCTGCCTGTCTGAAGGTTAGACTGTGAGAAGCATAGGGTCACCAGGTCTTATATAGACCCGGTGACGTTATGCGGCCAGCCAATCACTGTAATGCCACAACCAACATGCATGTTCCTTGGCTCTCTAAAAAGCGCCAAACATGCGGGACGGGGACCCGTGTTCCTGCCAGAGCATCTAGGAAATACTCACTGAGCATCTCGAGCAGTGAGATGCTTGGCGAGCACCGAGCAGTGAAGAGCACGCTCGCTCATCACTACTTATAACCTAAACTTAACACGCTAATATCTCTACAATGTTGGTGACAAATTAAAAAATAAAAATTACATTTTACTTAGATGCAACAATTCCGTGATGTGGTCAGTTTACCATGCTAAAACTGGTGAAAGGAAAGGTCTTATTTAAGGGTCAAGAGTAGAGTATTTACTAATAAAATAAAACGCGTAGAAATTTTCCATTTTAAAAATTACCAAGTGTTTGGGATGCTATTACTCACGATACTCAGCCCTGAATAAGTTATTAATGATCATTCAAAAAGTAGGATAAGGATACAAACCATTTACATGTAATTACAGTAGCTTTACAACAAATGGTTCTAATATTATTAATTCCTTATCACAAATAGTATCAGTTAGCATACTTTAATGTAAACTTCTCAACATTGAAATAGCAATACCAAAAAGGAAAAGTCATGGAATTAAGGAAATCAAAGGATGTAGACATGTTACTGATCTAGAAATGATGGCAGAATGGAAAGGAATTTTTCAAAACATCTCAGTATGTTCAGTATCAAGAAATATAAACACTAGTACAGAGGCCAGTGGCTGCTATCACTGAGGTTGCTAGTGGTTATCTGAAAAATATTCTGCCACTCTGAATGCACTTGGGCTTGCAAATCATTAAAGGGAACCTGACAGTTTACTCATGCCCCCCAAACTGCCACAATGTATTTATTCTTATATCTGACAAGTTGAGGGGGTGTTGGTTTCCCCTGACTAGTCCAGGGAGCATATTGTGTCGATGTAATCATCCCCAGAATCCAATATCAAGCAGAACAGCTGAGGAAAGTAGAAATGTGCAGTGCACCTATGAAGCAGGGGTAACAGGCCAGATTATCTCCCCACCCAGAATATACCCGGGGTTAAAGTGGCCTAGGCTAGTTCATACTCCTCTGGGCCAGAATATACCCCGGGTTTATTATGGCCTAGGCCAGATTATACCCCTCCAGGTTTCTGCCCCCCTGTGCGCTGTCTGGGACCCCCTGTATGCTGTTTGGGACCCCCTGTGCTATGTCTGGGGCCCCGTTCTTGAGTATATCACTCAATCCTGTGCAATGTCTGGGGCCCCTGTGCGATGTGTGATGTCAGGGCCCCTGTGCGACATCTGGGGCCCCCTTCTGGAGTATATTAAAGATTAAAGGTTTTGGCTGCAGAGAATCAAATCATGTCTAAACCCCAAAACAGGTGGTTACATAGATAATATAGCAAACAAAGGAGACCATGATAATAAAGGTAAGATTGGAGACATACCCCAGCCCCCTCACACCACTCCAACGCCGTTTCGCTCCTAGCTTCGTCAGGAAGTGTGGTGTGAGGGGGAGTGATTGAATATATACAAGGCATGCAGCTGCTGTCCATAATTAATGATTGCCAGCGCCTTGCTATCGGGCGCTGCCAGTCGCGCATGCGTCCTCGCAGACACTTCTGGGGCGGAGGGTCCAGAGTGCGTCACTGAAGGGCGTGTTGCCATTCATGACACACGTTCTCACTCACTCAGGAGGTCTGCAAGGCGCACGTGCGCTGCGGCGCGCGACGCTCACAGCAGCCATGTTGAATACCATAATACCACAAATAAAGTGCATATAATATGATGATATTGAAGATGATATTGAAGAAGAGGCAAGGAAGCATGAAAAAAACAAAAAAGGGGAGGGGAAGAGGAGGTAAAGGGGGGGTATATAAAAGGGGAGGAAAAAAAGAAAATGGGGGGATTTTTTAACTAAAAAAGTGATGGAGTGACAAAGAGAGTTAGGACCTGCTGGAAACACGGTGAAGAAAAACTATTTTAATTTATTGAAAAAATACATACTTGCACCAATACATCAAAATAGACGCATCTGTAGCGCCCCGAGGGTTCGGCCGCTACAGGGGTATTGCACCTCAGACCAGAGGTGTGATATTCCACTCCCAGGTAAGGATGGAGTGTGGACCAGGGCTCAGTTAGCTGCATGCAGCACACACACCCCATTTCCCAGGGACAGCTCAACGGTGCTCCCACTAGACAGAAGTGCAGGCACGACCGACCATGTCCCTGCTGGAGTGGGGAGGGGGTGGAACACCCAGTGCTGTAGGGGCAGATAGGGGGCGGTTCCTGAGTGTAGGAAGGAGCCCATTGGTTGCTGGTCACCTGGGCTCATGGCTAGAAGGAGGTATAAAAGGTGGGCACCATCTTAGATCTAGGTTCAGTCTGTGAGGAGAGGAGAGCTGACAGGGAGCAGCAGCTCAGGCTGAGTGCTGCTCCAGAGGCAGGCCTAGGGAAGAGGCCGGGGCCTGAGAGGAGAAGGAGAAGTGGGCCTAGAGAAGAGGCCGAGGAGGAGGTGAAGGGGAGCTGAGATTCTAGCTCATCTCAGCTCCAAGAGAAAGGAACAGGAGCAGAAAGGAACTGCAAAGAAGGAGAGACAGAGAAACAGAAGGGCTCAGGAACAAGAAGGTGGAAGGGACCCTAAGAACCCACGAGAATCCAGGGTGCAGGGTCAGGCAGATTAAGGGTACCGGATCCCAAGTTGGTGGAGGAGAAACAACCCTCAGCCAAAGACCGGTCGTCGTGATCATATATTGGTGCGACACCTCATCAAACCTGCTAGGAAGGCACCATATAGGACAGCGGAGGACGGGGCCCACGTTTAACCGCACAGGTCCGCGGCAGCTAGACAAAAGTGGGTCACTGGTGAGGCAGGCCAGAGAAAGGATAAAAGGGGGTCCTGTGCCATGCTCCTGAACTGCCTGGGAGTTGACCGAGCCCCACACCTGGTGGACGCAGCACGGCTCGGGCAGTCATTGCCAGCTGAAGTGACTTGGATATTAACCGTGAGTAAAGACGCTGGACTGCAGTACGTTGTCTGTGTGCTTTTTCGCTCCTCCGGCACTACCGGTACTGGGACTCTCACTACCATCACTCCCAGCATCCACTACACTGCCCTGGGGCTGCACTTTTCCCGTGGGGAGTCACATCACCTCAGCTGCACCCATCATCAGCCCCAGCGGACTGCCTTGCAGCGGCGGTTCCTAATAATCGCAATCCACGGGTGGCGTAGTCGGACATTATCTAAAGCACGTAGCAGACTACCATTGGCCTGACCCCCCTGAGCCGCGGGACCGGGCCGCCACCACTACTACCCCCAACGTCTCCCTATCGCCCGGTTCCGCGTGCCCCACGGCCCAGGGAGCGAGTCAGCTTTGGCGTAGTCGGCAGGATCGTGACCAACCCGCCACAAACGGGTATTGCGTGCCTGAAGAGAATTACACATGTACCTTAAAAAGAAGTTTCCCGCCGTCCGGAGTCGTTTCCCGCCATCCGGAGCCGATTCCCGCCATCTTCATCCGTCTTTCCCGCCCTGGCAGAGCGGACGCCATTATGGGCGCACCAAAAGACAGCAGGAAGCCACCTCCCATCATGGGCCAGGTCCCAGAATGGCGCCAAAGAAGAAGCCCGCCCCCACCAGCCATGAATGCAGCAGTGGAGATGTCCATCAACATGGGGGGGCTGCCCCTGAAAGTGATTGTCAGCAGAATGCCCCAGGACCACCCCCTCTGGGGGCGGAATGAGAGGAAAACTGTGGGGCAGGGCGCGGTCTGGATCAGTCTGGCCAGGCCGCACCCGGAGATGGAGGGGGAAATCAGTGCCGGTACCCTGGTAAAGGGCCTGCTGCAAGCAACACCACCATGCAGCCTCACCGAGCTGTTAGCCCATCTCCCCAAGGAGGATCCCGAATACACACGGGCGGCGCTGGAAGAACTGGACCGGAGGATGGTCCGGGCGCAGCAAGAAGTGATCGCCGGATGGAAGGAGGAAGTGGCCCGGCGGGCTGTGATCCTGCAGCCGAAGGCGCCAGCAACAAGCAGCGCACCAGCCAGTGAGGGCCGAGCGGAGGCCGAGGACGACGCCGCGGAGAAGGCCGCGACAGCAGAGGCAGGTAATGGAGACGCCCCTGCACCGAATCCTAGGGCCGCCGACCTGCCCCTGCACCCCGTCGCGGAGCCCCACGCACCGGGACCCGCTGTTGACACCGTGCCCTCACCGCCATCAACCAGCCCCCAGGCCGTCGACGCTGCCAGCGAGCCCCGCCCCACGCCGTGCCCTCTGACCCCGGGCGTGCTCAGCCAACCGCCACCGCAGGCCCGGCCGCAAGGCCCTGCACTCCCGGGCGCCGCTGCCCTGACGGAATCTCCTGCACCAGCTGTGCCACCTGGGGGAGCAACAAGGAAACGACCAGCACGGGCCTGGTCGCAAGGTCACGTGCCCCCGGGCGCCGCCAACCCACTTGCGCCCCCTGCTGCTGCAGTACCACCACTGGGCGCGGATCTCTTTGCCCAGCACACCACTCCGGAGGGGCTGCCTTTCATCTGGCCCCCCGAGTTTGTCAACCCCCGCTTCCGGAAGAGCCCGTCCGCGGAGATCGACGTACCCTCTGAGCCCCTCATACCTGCTCCAGCGCCTCAAGAAATTCCCCAGCTGCCATTAGAAGACGCCCAATTTGAATGGGACCCCACAGGGGAGGACCTGATGGGGTTCACGAAGGAAACGCGAGCGAGCGCAGCCGAGCGGCGAGAGGCCTGCCGCCAACAGCTGGAGATGTTTGAAAAAGAGCAGCGCGAGCGGCGGGTGAAGCAAGAAAAGCTGCAGGTCCAGAGCGTGGAGCAGAAAATGAAGGCGCGGCGAGATCCCCGAACTGCCCGCAGACCCCGAGTCACCGGGACTGTGGTGAAGTTCCAGATGGAGCGCGGCTGGGGTTTCATCCGAGACCCCGAGACCATCAGCGACGTGTTTGTGACAAGGAGAGATGTGGAGAGTCACCTACCGGAAGGCCATCGTGGGCGGGATCTATTCCCAGGCGACGTGGTGTCTTACACCCGACACAAAGGCGTGAAGGGATGGTACGCCCTACACGTCCGCCGAGTAGTAGAGGAGGAGGAACAACACTACTCGGACGCCGAGTACCAGGAGGGCCCGGATGGGCCTGAAGATCCGTACGAGGAGGAAGAAGGAGCGTCACGAAGACACCGTTACCAGTGAACGGTCAAGTGGCATTGTAAGTAGTTACCCGTAAGGGTGCAAAAGGAACTGTGTGGAACTGTTTCAAATTGCGTGTGGTCCCCGTTGGGACTGATATAGGACTGTGTGAACGTTATGCCCTATCCCCTAAGTAACCTGGCTGAGGACTGAGAGCAGCCATCCCTCTTCCCCTAACAGGCTGAGGACTGTGGGCAGCCATTCCCCTATCCCCACCGGCCGCGGACTGGGAACGGCCAATCCCATGTATATAGTTGCGCTTCTTAAAGCGCCCCCTACTGGTTTTATACAAAAACCGCAACGTCTACCTCAAGATTTACTGGACTGTTGCACCTTTAAAAAGAAAGAACGCCTGGTCGCAAGTTGCACCGCCGCCAGGATCCAAGAATGTGCTTTATTTAAAAAAATGTTTTGTGTGAAAAGGTTTTATATGCTGCTAAATAGTCATGTGAAAGTTTTCTATAATGTTTTATACAAAAGAGTTCCGGAAGTATTGAAAAAGTTTTCTATAATGTCTAGTGAAAAGAAAAGTATGTCCCATAAAGGGAACTGAACCGTATTGTCTGTTTCTAAATGTGAAAAGTTTTAAAAAAGTTTGCATGTCCTGTAATTACCTGTTTTTGCTCTTTTCCAGCCCGAGGACGTGCTGTGTTTTACCAGGGGGGAATGTAGCGCCCCGAGGGTTCGGCCGCTACAGGGGTATTGCACCTCAGACCAGAGGTGTGATATTCCACTCCCAGGTAAGGATGGAGTGTGGACCAGGGCTCAGTTAGCTGCATGCAGCACACACACCCCATTTCCCAGGGACAGCTCAACAGTGCTCCCACTAGACAGAAGTGCAGGCACGACCGACCATGTCCCTGCTGGAGTGGGGAGGGAGGGGTGGAACACCCAGTGCTGTAGGGGCAGATAGGGGGCGGTTCCTGAGTGTAGGAAGGAGCCCATTGGTTGCTGGTCACCTGGGCTCATGGCTAGAAGGAGGTATAAAAGGTGGGCACCATCTTAGATCTAGGTTCAGTCTGTGAGGAGAGGAGAGCTGACAGGGAGCAGCAGCTCAGGCTGAGTGCTGCTCCAGAGGCAGGCCTAGGGAAGAGGCCGGGGCCTGAGAGGAGAAGGAGAAGTGGGCCTAGAGAAGAGGCCGAGGAGGAGGTGAAGGGGAGCTGAGATTCTAGCTCATCTCAGCTCCAAGAGAAAGGAACAGGAGCAGAAAGGAACTGCAAAGAAGGGAAGACAGAGAAACAGAAGGGCTCAGGAACAAGAAGGTGGAAGGGACCCTAAGAACCCACGAGAATCCAGGGTGCAGGGTCAGGCAGATTAAGGGTACCGGATCCCAAGTTGGTGGAGGAGAAACAACCCTCAGCCAAAGACCGGTTGTCGTGATCATATATTGGTGCGACACCTCATCAAACCTGCTAGGAAGGCACCATATAGGACAGCGGAGGACGGGGCCCACGTTTAACTGCACAGGTCCGCGGCAGCTGGACAAAAGTGGGTCACTGGTGAGGCAGGCCAGAGAAAGGATAAAAGGGGGTCCTGTGCCATGCTCCTGAACTGCCTGGGAGTTGACCGAGCCCCACACCTGGTGGACGCAGCACGGCTCGGGCAGTCATTGCCAGCTGAAGTGACTTGGATATTAACCGTGAGTAAAGACGCTGGACTGCAGTACGTTGTCTGTGTGCTTTTTCGCTCCTCCGGCACTACCGGTACTGGGACTCTCACTACCATCACTCCCAGCATCCACTACACTGCCCTGGGGCTGCACTCTTCCCGTGGGGAGTCACATCACCTCAGCTGCACCCATCATCAGCCCCAGCGGACTGCCTTGCAGCGGCGGTTCCTAATAACCGCAATCCACGGGTGGCGTAGTCGGACATTATCTAAAGCACGTAGCAGACTACCATTGGCCTGACCACCCTGAGCCGCTGGACCGGGCCGCCACCACTACTACCCCCAACGTCTCCCTATCGCCCGGTTCCGCGTGCCCCACGGCCCAGGGAGCGAGTCACATCCCAGATGCAAAACTCATATATCCATGCACACTGTGGTGTTGTTATGCAGACGAAAGGAACTCCAGAAGGCCACACAGAGATGCTGGATGGTAGGTTTAAACAGCCATACTTTTATTCTCCTGCTTCCGTTCCCTTCTCCTGCCTTGTCCCCTCCTCCCCATTACAACAATAGAACTGGATAACGGTTCAAAAATTCACATTAGTACAAAGGTTTTTTTTTTTTTACTGCAGAACATAGTCCAAGAGGTGGGCTGGCGGTCTTCGATTTGCCCTCGCTGGATAGCGGTGAGACATCTCAGTCCCAGATGAACTTTCCAAGTCCTCTGAGGTATCCTCCCTTGGAACTGCTGAGCTCTGGGGACCCGGCAGGACGTCATCGCCATCTGCCTCGTCTGTTTCTGGGATATAGTCACAAAGTTTTTTAAAATGTGACACGTTCCTTGTGACCTTGCGACCGTGATCTTGAGCAGTGACCATGGTGCCTTTGACTTGTGTGACCTGAAAGGGTTCAGGATAGTATCGTGATGCAAACTTGTCACTAGGTCTTAGTCTTAGTCTTTTTACAAGGACCCAATCTCCCACCAAAACTTCCGGCGGCTTGCAACGATGACTGCTCTTATCTGCATACCTCTTCATCTTCTGTTTGGATATGGCATCCTTAGTAGCAATTGGTGTTTGAACAGGACTCAGCAGAATGCTTGGGAGTTTGACACGCATAGGCCTGTTGAACAGCGCAGTGGCGGGTGGTACCCCGGTAGTAGAATGGGGTGTAGCTCTGTACTGTCTAAGAAATCTGTGTAGCTCTTGCTGTAAATCCTTGTGCTCCATGGTAGCGATCCTCAAAGTTTTGTTGATTGATTGCATGAACCGTTCCACTTCACCATTGGCCTGAGGCCAGTAAGGAGTTATTTTCCTGTGAGTGAAACCCAGATAGGTTGCGAATGATCGAAAGTCTGTGCTATTAAAAGGTGGTCCATTGTCGGATTTCACTGTTTCCGGTATGCCATATGCCGAGAAGATCTTGTCTAATTTTGGTATAACAGCCCTGGCAGAGGTTGTCGAAACATGTTAAATGACTGGGAACCTCGAATAGTCATCCATGACAACCAGCAGATAAGAGTGATCCGGTAAAACACAGAAGTCAACACTAACAGCAGTCCACGGGCCCTCTGGCAGGGGTGTCATTTGTAAGGGTGCGCGTCTATGGTCAATTGTAGTTGCTTGGCAAGGTATGCAAGTTTCAATAAGTGCCTCTACTTTTTTGTCTAGTCTTGGAAACCAGACTTTCTCTCTCAGTAATTGCTTTGTTTTCACCACCCCTTGATGAG
Source organism: Phyllobates terribilis (assembly GCF_046119375.1). Lineage (NCBI taxonomy): Eukaryota > Metazoa > Chordata > Amphibia > Anura > Dendrobatidae > Phyllobates > Phyllobates terribilis. The sequence goes on along the minus strand of NW_027362765.1, from coordinate 592,619,792 downwards.
CCTCGTGGGCCAGATCCAGTACTCTGCTTTGAAGCTTCTGGGGTATCACCAGCCGATTGTTACGCAACAGTAGATTTGAATCAGACACGGAGAGAGCATGTCGTGCATTAAAGAAAGCTGTCAAGTAGGTTGTTTGATCTGGTGTTTGGAGGCGGGCTTCAGCAAGAAAATTGCTCCAATTTTTAGATCGAACAGTCTCTATAACTAACTGAAGTTGGTGATCGGAATCCACCGTTTGTTGTATTTCCTCCATAGTTATGGCTTTTGGCACAGAATGTGCAACAATAAAATTGATATGTTCCTCTGCAAGGATAGTTGCTGGGATGTCGTCCTTGGTAGTTTGTGGTGTTGGGTGTCTCGAGAAGTAGTCTGCCGGATTACCAGCTCCTGCCTCGTATCTCAACCGAAACTGGTAGTTCTGTAGGCGGAGCAACCAGCGTTCAAGTCGTGGGGGAGGCTTTGAAGAATGTTTGTTGAAAAGCGGAATGAGCGGTTTGTGGTCACTTATCACTGTGAATTTATGTCCCATAAGGTACAGATGAAAATGAAGGCATCCCCATACAACCGCAAGAGCTTCCCTTTCAGTTTGTGAATAACGTTGTTCTGTCTCTGTTAAGGCTTTGCTTGCATTGGAAATGGTAGAGACGTTGCCTGCTTTGGACACTTGTGTGAGAATTGCACCCAGGCCCACCGGACTTGCGTCCACGATCAGCTCGGTGGACTTTAGAGGGTCAAAATAGGCCATGACGGTGTCGCCAGTTAGACTGGACTTCATGGAGTCGAATGCTGCTTGGTGTTCAGTAGTCCATGTCCAAGGAGTGTCTTTTTTCGTGAGTAGTCGCAGGGGTTCGGAGACCGTGGCCAGATCAGGTATAAATCGTCCACAGTACGTGACTAGTCCTAGAAAACTGCGAACCTCTGACACATTTTGAGGTTGGCTAGCTGACTTTATGGCAGAAATTTTCTGAGGATCTACTGAAACTCCTTGCTCAGAAAAGATATATCCAAAGAAGCTTAATGACTTTTGGTTAAACTCACATTTTGACGGATTGACAGTTAGATTGCAGGCTTGCAGTCTCTGAAACACTTGCTCTAAGTGACTGTCATGGTCCTCTTGGGTTGTACCATATATAAGAATGTCATCACTGACGTTTAGGACTCCTGCTATTCCAGATAGAACCTGACTGATAACGTTCTGAAATATTTCTGCCGCAGATGAGATACCAAAGTTCAACCTCTTGAATCGTCGTAAACCCACGTGGGTACTAAAAGTTGTAATGTATCTGGACTCTGGATGCTACTCAAGTTGATGATAACCTGATTTTAAATAAATTTTAGAGAATACTTTTGCACCATTCAGGTCTGCGAGAATGTCATCAATAGTGGGCGTGATGTGCCTTTCTCTTTGAATAGCCAGATTGGCATGCCGCATATCCACACATAGCCGGATTTTACCAGGCTGCTTTGGTTTTGGTGCAACAACAATGGGCGATACCCAAGGGGTCGGGCCTTCAACTCGTTCAACAACATCAGACGCTTCCAGATCTTGCAGTTCTTGCTCCACAAGTTTGCGGACATGAAATGGGATGCGCCTGTGAGGTTGAACAGACGGCTGTATTGACTGGTCAATATGCAATTTTATCTGAACGTCTTTTAGCTTACCGAGACCTTTAAAGAGATTGGGGTACCTCTGTATGATGTGTTGGGCCGAAGGACCCGTGACGCTATTGACCAGGTTGACCAGACCCAGAGATATAGCAGTACTGCAGCTGAGAAGCATGTCTGCGGAGCACTCTACTACATATACAGTGTCAGTGATGGACTTCCCGTCAGCTGCAAGTTCTGACTGAAATTTGCCGCACAGGGGTAGTGCCGATGCTGAACCATAAGGAAAAATCTTTAGGCTAGTGCTTTGTAGAGCAGGTCTGTTCGGGAGTCGGCTATAGACTGCACGGCTGATGACGTTTACTGACGCCCCCGTGTCTACTAGGGCTTCCACCGGACTGCCATTTATCAGGATAAGTCGCCTTGGACTGGTAAGTGCGTGCAGTGTTTGAGATCCCTCTGCAGTTACTGAGAATAGATAAGTACTGTGAGGCTCGTGAGTAAGCTGCAGCGTTTGGACTTTTTGTGACCTGGATTGTACTGTGGGATGAGGGGATTGTGGTTTGGATCTACACACTTTTGCAAAATGGTTTTGTTTTCCACAATTATGGCAGGTCCCCCCTTTTGCTGGGCAGACATTCTGGTGAGGATACGACCCTCCGCAGTTGTAGCAAGTTGCCCCCTGCGTACGAGGCACAGGCGGTCTCTGTGTTAGCTTTGCTATACAAGATGGTGCTTCCGCCTCGCACTCAATGTTCTCTATGAGTTTAGCTTGTTTTTCGGCGGTATCATTTACACGTGCTGTTTCAAGCAATTTTGCTAAAGTCATGGTGGGATCTCTGAGTGCTTGTCTCCGTAATTTAGAGGAGATGCAGCCTTGTAAAATCTGCATTTGGATCTCTTTGTCGACATCTGCAAATTCACGGTAAGCTGCAAGGTGCTGTAGTCGGACATGATATTCATCAATATTTTCTGTTGCTGACTGCTTTAATTGTCTAAACTTGAAGATTTCAAATGCCGCATTTCTGTGTGGGGAGAAGTATTTGCTTAATGCTGCCTTGCTGAGCTCATAGTCTTTGTCTTCTCCAGTATTAGGCAGAGTAGCGAAGATATCATAGACTTGTTCCCCTGCATAATGTAATAGCATGGCTTTCTTCCTGGTATCATCTGATATGTTCATGGCTTGTAGGAATATATCAAAACGCTTCAGCCATTTCTCCCAACATGCTGCTAGGTTAGCTGGGGACTGATGTACATCAAAAGCAAGGAAGGCAGGTAAACAGGCCATTGTTGTAGAGCTGAAATACCTTTAGTTGATGATGAACGCTTCCTCGTCGCCAGTTGTGGTGTTGTTATGCAGACGAAAGGAACTCCAGAAGGCCACACAGAGATGCTGGATGGTAGGTTTAAACAGCCATACTTTTATTCTCCTGCTTCCGTTCCCTTCTCCTGCCTTGTCCCCTCCTCCCCATTACATCATCGTTACTAGGCAGAAACTGAAACAAGGATAACAGCCAACCAATCACAGATGTAGTAACAACATCACACACACATCAAACCCAACCATAACCCCTAACTCCAAAACAACAATCGCTGCAACCACATCCGCACATGTCCATGTACTTAATAGAAAAACCATAACCTCAGAACTTGGAAAAATACCAAATCATGTGTATATGATCCTTCTAGTCCCAGTTAAGGATAAAAAGGGAGAATCGAGGGGTTGCACGAGACTTATCACCAACTATAACTCAAGATGGAAAGAGATGTCTGAGGTAGTAGCCAAATTTTTTCCCATTCTAAGACAAGATGCAACTATATCCTCCTTTATATCAGATAGACCAAATCTTATGTCTAAACGTGGAAAAACGATCGAGGACATGCTGGTTCACAGTCATCACAGAATACTGCCTCCTAAATTTATTTTTGATTCCAAGGGCCCGAAATGGGGATGTTGGCAATGTGGGAGCTGTAAGGCATATAGATATTTGGAGAGGACTAACAATTTCTCTGACTCAACAGGCACTCGGGAGTAAAAAAATCCTACATTATATAAACTGTCGGACATCATATATCATCTAGTTGGCCATCTGCCCCTGTGGATTGTATTATGTTGGAATGACAACACGAGAATTGCGAGTCCGTATTTTGGAACACATCAAGGACATTAAATCAGCTATGAAATTACAACAAGAGTACTTGGAAGCCATTGCCAAATTGAAACCTGTGGCCAGACATTTCAGACAACACCATCCGCATCAGGAATATTTATTAAAATTCAGAGGAATTGATTGACTTTATCCAAGTATTAGAAAGGGAAATCTTGCCAAAAAATTGTTACAGATGGAATGTAAATGGATTACTGTATTAAGGAGTATGAGACCAGATGGTTTCAATGTTTAAATGATCAATGGGGCTTTGGGAGTTTTCTATAAAGTTAATCGTTCTTGCTTTGAGATATAGGTGACTCTACTGTGACCACTGTCCTTTATATTTATTATTTTTTATATATATTTTTTATCCGGTCTTTTGTTTGTGCATTATTGGCTCTCTTTTTTGATGGGTGGAGTGGTGTCATATATGCATGGCATTACATATCTATGTATGGATATATTTACGTATGCATCTTCCTGTTGATGTGTGGGCATGATTTTGTATTTTTCCAAGTTCTGAGGTTATGATTTTTCTATTAGATACATGGACATGTGCGGATGTGGTTGCAGCGATTGTTGTTTTGGAGTTAGGGGTTATGGTTGGGTTTGGTGTGTGCATGGATATATGAGTTTTGTATCTGGGATGCGTCTATTTTGATGTATTGGTGCAAGCATGTATGTGAGTGCAGTGTATTTATGCACATGTTTTCACATTTTATCTTTTTGATTTATTTTTTCTTCTTTCTTTTTTTAGCATTTATGTTATTGGTAATTTGGATACATGTGGATTGTTATGAATTTATTTTTGTGTTTATTTTTGCTTATGAATTTTTCAATAAATTATAATAGTTTTTCTTCACCGTGTTTCCAGCAGGTCCTAACTCTCTTTGTCACTCCATCACTTTTTAAATTAAAAAATCCCCGCATTTTCTTTTTTTCCTCCCCTCTTTTATATATCCCCCCTCTTCCCCTCCTCCCCTCCCCTTTTTTGCTTTTTCATGCTTCCTTGTGTCTTCTTCAATATCATCATATTATATGCACTTTATTTGTGGTATTATGCATTATGCACTTTATTATGTATACATTTTGCTCTATATATTTTTAGTCTCAACACACATTTGGATTTACATATATGTATATATTTTCACTTATATGCACTTCATTTGTGGTATTATGCATTAAGCACTTTATTATGCTTAATTTTGCACTATATATATTTTTAGTTTCAACACACATTTGTATTTGCATATATGTTTATATATATTCACTTATTTGCATACACTTTTTTCTATATTTAGTGTTTTTCATTTCCTTTCTTTTTTCACTTTCTTTTCCTTTTCTTTCCTTCTCTTTTCCTTTTCTTTCTTTTCCTTTCTCTTATTATTATCTTTTTTTGCACAATTTATGTAGATTGTTTTCATATTAATTATATATATATATATATATATATATATATATATATATATACTTTTCAAACTTACCTTTCACCTTGGCATTGTCTTTGCACTGGATATCTCCCCCTTTTCAGGTGCCTGTTGAGTTTTTGACTCCTTATCATTATTATATATTTTTTAAAAAAAACATGTACATGTACTTTGGTTTTTCCTTCTTTTTACCTCTTGTGACCTTGCGCTTTAGCTTCGCTATGGCTTTTTGCCACACTTCAACATGGCTGGTGTGAGCGTCGTGTGCCGCAGCGCGCGTGCGCCTTGCGGACCTCCTGAGTGGTTGAGAACGTGAGCGTGTCATGAATGGCAACACGCCCTTCAGTGACGCGCTCCGGACCCTCCGCCCCGGAAGTGTCTGCGAGGACGCATGTGCGACTGGCGGCACCCGATAGTAAGGTGCTTGCAATCATTAATCATGGACAGCAGCTACATGCCTTGTATATATTCAATCACTGCCCCTCACACCACACTCCCTGACGAAGCGAGGAGCGAAACGGCGTTGGAGTGGTGTGAGGGGGCTGGGGTATGTCTCCAATCTTACCTTTATTATCATGGTCTCCTTTGTTTGCTGTATTATCTATGTAACCCCCTGTTTTGGGGTTTAGACATGATTTGATTCTCTGCAGCCAAAACCTCTTTTTGAAGGTTCCATTCTTCCAGCAGTGTTTAATCATTGTATCTTTTTTTCTATGGTATTTATGACGCGCCCCCTGGGCCTGTGCTGTGCAGGGGGATACCCGAAGCCGGGCCTTCTATAAGATGCTGGGGGTTGTAGTCTCCGTGTGGCGGCGACCCGTTCCGTGCCCAGGGCGGTCAAACCAGTGGCAGTCTATTGGTATTGTAATCCTGCCGACTACGCCAAAGTTGACGCGCCCCCTGGGCCTGTGCTGTGCAGGGGGATACCCAGAGTTGGATCGCTGGGGGTTGTAGTCTCAGTGTGGTGGTGACCCGGTCCGTGCCCAGGGCGGTCAAACCAGTGGCAGTCTATTGGTATTGTAATTGTCCGACTACGCCACCCGTGGATTGCGGTCAGTGGGGACCGCCGCTGCGCTGCAGACCGCTGAGGCTGATGTAGTTTGCGCAGCCGAGTATGGGATAACTCCCCACGGGAGAAGTAATGCCTCAGGGCAGCTAATGTGGATGATGGGAGTGATGGTGTGAGCGTCCCAGTAGTAATGGTGCTGGTGCGGCGATGAAACACAGAGACGTGTGGTGCAGTTCAGGGTCTTTACTGATGGTATAACACAGACCTTCCCGGGAGTACTGGTTAGCAGTAGGGGCCTGGTCAGTCTGTAAGCAAGTAGGATCTCCCCTGGCCAGGTGGAGTTGTAGGCCTCCCCGACTATCTGCACTCTTTCCTGGCTACCTTGCTCTATGCGGGTAGAAGTAGCCCACGTCCCTGAGTATACCGTGTGGTGCTCACCCGTATGGCCGGTGACTTGGGGCCTTCCGTTAGCCTCCGCTTCACGATGGCGGTGCTGGTCCCTTGCTTGTGACCGTGCCTTCGGGTTTCTAAGGCCAGAGGACAAGGAATCCCCTGCCGGTTGGATTCTGCTGCTGGACCTGGATGTCCCCACAGCCTCGGACTCCGTGTCCGGGTTTAGTGTCTTCAGCCAAGGCGAGTTATCTAGCTTCCAGCCTCTGGCACTCACTCCTGCTCCTACAGAGCTCCTGTTGTCACTTTCCCTGTGTCTGCTGTCCTCCAGACCTGACTGCGTCTCTGTCTGGGACTTCACTCACTAATCCCGCCCCAGACCCAGTTTATAAGGGCAGATTCCTCCCCTCCCAGGTCTGGGTGGGCCGTGTTGCATGCTTAGGGCTCCTGACCAGAGAAACCTCCCATTTGCTCTCAGACATAATATTTCTATTACTGTGGTAACCAGACCCCTGGGGTGCCACATTTATACACCTGGTAATCAATTTACATATACATGTATATATATATATATATATATATATATTTATTTATTTATTTATTGCACAAGCACTTTGTTAATTTATATATATTGATTTTTTGATATTATTTGGTGTTCCCTATAATATATATATTTTTATTTATTATTTATTATTTTTTGCTGCTATTAGAGGTGATCGTGTATATTTAATTATTATATATCCAATTACTGTTAATTAAATTTGGCTGGCACACAAATATATATACTCTTTTTTATATAGGAGATCCATATGCAATATTTATTGTGAGCATCTCCCTCCCCCCTCCTGGGCTGTATTTTATTTATGTTTTATACATTTTTAAATCTTTGTCTTGTTTTCTGTTTTTATTTGTCTGTATTTGAATGTAATAAAAAAATCTATGAATTACACTTGATAATATTGTAGTCCCTTTATACCTTTCTTTTGTGGTTTGTGTCCATCTCGAGAGATGCCAGAGGTGTTCACATATTCATTCACATCTTGATTAAAGTGGCCCTGTAGTTTTTTGGACAAGTCAGTTTTCATGTGGTGGATGACTCTAGCTTTGAGAAGGGAGTAGTTGTCCACTGTTCCTGTCAGGATATAGCTGATGACCCGAAAGTAGCAGTTCCCATCACCTTTGGTTTTATATGTACGCAGTGGTTGTCCAAGGTCTCTTGTGCATCCAAAGTACACAACCCTACTAAACGTAAGGTCAAGAGTGGAGGTAAGATACTTCCTTCCTGACCTTGGTAGCGGGTTGAAAGTCTTGCTTTGCTTGTGTTTCTGTGTGGCAGAGTCACTGGGACAGTCATCAGGGGACTGGGGTGGTAGAGAAGTCTCTTCATCCTGGTAAACCTTAAGGTTGCTGGCATGGTAGGTGTTGCTTAGTATCTTGCCAGTCTTATTGTTCTTAAGTTTTACTCGTTCCTTGGTTAAGGATTCCACAACTAATTAGGGTCCAACCCAGCGTGGTTCCATCTTTGAACCCATGCGATGAATACGACATTGATTCTTGACACAAACAATGGTGCCAGCAGTGATTTCTTTGTTGCTGTTGTGTCGGCTTTTGGTGTTCCTGAGCAGAATGGATGTTGGTATTTACAGTTCAGTGGATCCTGTTATGAATGGTTGTGAGTGTATTTAGCAGATCAGGGTTGGCATCATCTGAAAGAGATATGACATCCACAGTGTCATTTGCTGATGGATTGAGGTCAATGGGAAGCTTAGCCTTTCGTCCATACATGACCATAAAAATGGAGTGCACTTGGTTGAGGCATGCACAGATGTGTGATAGGCAAACAAAACACCAGGGTGGGACGGCTTGTATACTTTTTTTGATCAAAAATAGTTCACTAAGTACCCTATATTTATTATGCAACTTTGCTTTACATTTATATATAATGATGGTAGGGTATGAGATATATTTTTGTCTTTTGTAGGTTTTGCTTCTTTTTGCTAGTGTGAACATGCTCCTATTTCTTGCATGTCTACCATCTTAGACCTCAGTTCACATTGCTTGGTTTTTTGTCTTGTTTGCATTCTGTGCAATTTAAGGGTGTGGCATCCCCTTTGTTGAGCTGATTAGTATATATGTAGCTTACCACGGGCCTAGGTGGTCTGGAGTTGGGACCCGGTCCTATTTGTCTACCCTTTTATATGCATTACTTCAACTTTGATATACAGTAAGGGTTTTTAATATAGGCAGTATAGGTACCGTCCCAATTTAGGGTCACCTTGCCGCTGGTGGGACTGCTTGTATACTTTTTTTGATCAAAAATAGTTCACTAAGTACCCTATATTTATTATGCAACTTTGCTTTACATTTATATATAATGATGGTAGGGTATGAGATATATTTTTGTCTTTTGTAGGTTTTGCTTCTTTTTGCTAGTGTGAACATGCTCCTATTTCTTGCATGTCTACCATCTTAGACCTCAGTTCACATTGCTTGGTTTTTTGTCTTGTTTGCATTCTGTGCAATTTAAGGGTGTGGCATCCCCTTTGTTGAGCTGATTAGTATATATGTAGCTTACCACGGGCCTAGGTGGTCTGGAGTTGGGACCCGGTCCTATTTGTCTACCCTTTTATATGCATTACTTCAACTTTGATATACAGTAAGGTTTTTAATATAGGCAGTATAGGTACCGTCCCAATTTAGGGTCACCTTGCCGCTGGTGGGACGGCTTGTATACTTTTTTTGATCAAAAATAGTTCACTAAGTACCCTATATTTATTATGCAACTTTGCTTTACATTTATATATAATGATGGTAGGGTATGAGATATATTTTTGTCTTTTGTAGGTTTTGCTTCTTTTTGCTAGTGTGAACATGCTCCTATTTCTTGCATGTCTACCATCTTAGACCTCAGTTCACATTGCTTGGTTTTATGTCTATTAACATGTCTATGATTTTTATAATTTCTTAACTTTGCCTTCTTGATGTTGCAATTTCAATGTTGAGAAGTTTAATATTATGTGTTGGGGATGGTAATGTGGAACCTGCAACACCCAGGAAGATGGGTCACAAAAGGTTGGGTTAAGTTTAATTATAGCAGTAAATACATAAAACAAGAAAAAAAAAAGTGACATCTATAGCTAGTACAGTGGTCTTTAAGCAACCTCTTAAATCGGCATAGCCACAAAATCAATTGACTCGGCTACAGGAAAAAAAGATGTGGTACCTAGAGGGATGAATTTGTTATAATAAAGACAATTCATGAATGAAATAAAGACCGCCATATAATCATCAAGTGATGCAAGGGTAATATGATTTTGAGGAACCATATGCAAGAGCAATAAAATAGTGGTATTCAAGAGTATTGCTATTTAGAGGTTCGATTTTAGCTTGTAAGACAAAATATACATTACTTTTAGGTAATACACAGATACAGGGGACTTTAACTGCAAAATTATACTACTGTACACAGGATTTGTATGGAGTCCCAAAACTTCAATGTATTTTGGCCAACCTGAATAAACACTTTTCCAAAAATGTACATTGTCTTTAACCAATAAAATATCTTTGCCATTAATGGAGAGTAGGGATCACTGAACCAGAACTGTAAAGCTCAGGGTTCGTACCAGACTTTTTCCAGAAAGTCCTTTTACTGTTCGGGTTCGAACAAAGTTTGTCGAAAGGCTTTTAGGCTGCCAGAGCCATCATGGCCATGCCACAGTTCTGGCATGGCTGTGATTGGCTGGTGCAACATGTGACCTGACCTGTATAAATGCTGGATCATGGGTTGTGCAGCCATTTTATTCTGAGCCTGGTGTAGAGTAACATAACACCCTGGTGTAGCGTGCTCTAACAGCCTGGTGCACAGTGCCATAACAGCCTGGTGCACAGTGCCATAACAGTCTGATGTAGCGTGCCATAAAAGCCTGGTGCAACGTGCCCTAACAGCCTTGTGCAGTGTGCCCTAACAGCCTGGTGCACAGTGCCATAACAGCATAGTGCATCATGCCCTTACAGCCTGGTGCACAGTGCCATAACAGCCTGGTATAGAGTGCCATAACAGCCTGGTGCAGTGTGCCCTAACAGACTGGTGCAGTGCCATAACAGGCTAGTACACAGTGCCATCACAGCCTGGTACACAGTGCCATAACAGCCTGGTGCAGCATGCTCTAACAGCCTGGTGCAGCATGCCCTTACAGCCTGGTGCAGCATGCTTTAACAGCCACATGCAGCATGCTCTAACAGCCTGCTGCAGTGTGCTCTAACAGCCTGGTGCAGCATACTTTAACAGCCACATGCAGCGTGCTCTAGCAGCCTGGTGCAGCGTGCTCTAGCAGCCTGGTGCAGCGTGGTCTAATAGCCTGGTGCAGCGTGCTCTAACAGCCTGGTGCAGCATGCTCTAACAGCCTGGTGCAGCGTGCTCTAAAAGCCTGGTGAAACGTGCCCTAACAGCCTCGTGAACAGTGCCATCACAGCCTGGTGTAGAGTGCCATAACAGTCTGGTGTAGAGTACCATAACAGCTTGGTGCTCAGTGTGCCCTAGCAGCCTGATGCACAGTGCCATAACAGCCTGGAGCAGAGTGCCCTAACAGCCTGGTGCAGCATGCCCTAACAGCCTGGTGCAGCGTGCTTTAACAGCCTGGTGCAGCGTACCCTAACAGCCTGTTGCACAGTGCCATACCAGTCTGGTGAAAAGTTCTATAACAGCCTGATGTAAAGTGCCATAATAGCCTGGTGCAGCGTGCCCTAACAGCCTAGTGCATAGTGTCATAACAGACTGGTGTAGAGTGCCATAACAGCGTGATGCAGAGTGCTCTAACACCCTGGTACAGCATGTTCTAACAGCCTGGTGCAGCGAGCCCTAACAGCCTGGAGCACAGTGTCATAAATCATAGTGTAGAGTGCCCTAACAGCCTGGTACACTGCAATAACAGCCTGGTGTGGAGTGCCCCAACATCTTGGTGCAAAGTGCGCTAACAGACTGGTGCAGCATACCCTAACAGCCTGGTGCTCAGTGCCATTGCAGCCTGGTGTAGAGTGCCATAACAGTCTTCTGCAGTGTGCCCTAATAGCATGCTGCTCAGTGCCATAGCAGCCTGGTACTCAGTGCCATAGCAGCCTGGTACTCAGTGCCATAACAGCCTGGTGCAGCGTGATCTAACAGCCTCGTGCAGCATGCCCCAAAAGCCTGATGCACAGTGCCATTATAGCCTGGTGAAGAGTGCCATAAAACCCTGGAGCAGAGTACCCTAAGAGTGTACTAATTTGCTGGGCACTTTCTCTACTCTATTGTACACTTTTTTTGGGGTGGAAAACATGAGGAGAGCATCACATAGAGGACAAGGACGTGGTGCTTCTGATGGTAGTGGTTTGCCTGCTACATGCTCAAATTAAACACCTTCCTCTGGTGCTTTGCAGACGACAGGACATTATACGTAATTTCATAGGCCCAAGTACTGCTGGACGAATGGTGATCCCTGAACATACTGAGGTAATTTTAGATTGGATGGCAGAGAGTGTCTCCAATTCCTTTGCATTATCTTCCACCCAGTCCCCTAATGAAAGTGCAGAGTTGGCACCTGCGTATCATGGTCATCTGGCTTTCAACTCACCCCCTTGCCAAGCAGTATGAGCCCCAAGTCATGCAGCAGTCACTTCTGCTTTTTGATGACTCCACTGGCTGGGTTTCCGTGGGCCATTCACCTGGTCCTGCCCCATAAGTGGAAGAGATTGAGTTCACTGATGCCCAACCACTTGTTCAATTGGAGGATGAGTTCGTGGGAGGGTTAGTGCAAATGGTCAGCAAACCACCGCAGCATATCTCTGACGGTGACAAAACACAGGTGCCAACTGCTGTATCTTTCAGCAGTGTGCAGACCGGCAAGGAGGGCAGGGGTGAGGATTGGGTGGAAGATGATACAGGGTATGATGATGATGTCCTAGACCCTTACATGGAGTGAAGGCCATCCATGTGACTTACGCAGGTTGGATGAGAAGGAGGTGGCCACACTGCCCCAGCTGCATAGCAAAATAGGGAGCAGGGTGGAAATGCAGAGTTGCAGGCCCCTAGCCATTACATCATCTGCTACTACCCACCATGCTTACGAACTGAGCACAGCAAAGCCAGCTCAAAGGAGCACCCTAGCTTGGCATTTCTTCAGGCAATGTGCTGACAACCAGAGACGGGTGGTTTGCACACTGTGCCGTCAGGGCCTGAAGCGAGGCATAAATGTTCTGAACCTGAGCAAAACCTGCATGACGAGGCATTTGAATTCAAAGCATGACCTGCAGTGGAATACACACCTGAAAAACCAGGGAAGCCCTGAGGCTCCTCCTGCTCCCTCTTCTGCTGCAGTGTTGGTCTCTTCTTCCCGTTCCCAATCAACAGGGCAATCTGGCTCACTGCAAAGAGAGGATATGACAGCACCACCACTTTCAGCAATGTCACTGAGCATCTCCACAACGTCCCATGAAAGCATTCAGATATCCATCCCCCAAGCACTGGAGAGAAAGAGAAAGTACCCCACTACCCACCCACGAGCCCTGGTCCTGAATGACAGCATTTCAAAATTCCTGGCCTTTAAAATGCTGCTATTCTGGCTGGTGGAGATGGACAGTTTTAAAAAACTGATGGCGGTTGCTGTATCACAGTACGTACAGTAGTTCTCATCCACCACTACTTTTCTAGGCAGGCCATCCCTGCCCTGCACACACATGTTGAGGAAAAAAATCAGGTGTGCACTGCGCAAGGCCCACACAACCACCGATACGTGGACTGGTAAGCACCGGCAGGGACATTATATCTCCCTAATTGCCCACTGGGTAAATGTAGTGGCGGCTGAACCTGAGGCAGAAGGCGCTCTGGTGCATGTCCTACCACCACCAATAATTGCTGGATGTTTCTCTGTCCATGTTACCTCCTCCTCTTACTCTGCTTCCTCCACCGCCTTCTGATCTGGTCAGTGTAACACCTGCACCACCATCTTCAGCACAGCCAGGGGGAAATGGCAGCATGATTTTCTGAAACCCGTCTGTTTGGGTGAAAGATCCCACACCACGCTGAAGCTATGGAAGGGGGTGAAATAACAGACTGACGAGTGGTTGGTGCCGCTAAACCCTGGTGGTGTATGATATGGGGGGGAAATCTCTTGCAGCTCTGGGCCTAGCCAGTTTGACACATATCCCTTGTCTGGCACATGTGATGAATTTGGTGGAGCAGAGCTTCCTGATAAATTACCCCGATATGTCAAAGCTGGTGCTGAAATTGCGGGACGTCTGTTGGCTCTTTCGGCGTTCTCACGCTGCTGCTCGTCTGTCTGCACTGCAGCATCACTTCTGCCATCCTGCTCACTGCCTCATATACGACGTACCCACAAGGTGGAACTTCACCTTGCATATGCTGGAGAGACTGAGGGAGTAGAATCAACAATAGTGGAGGTTCAGCTGCAGCACACATGGGTGAGTCGCTCTGCGGAACAACATCACTTCACGATCAATGAGTGGGCCCTCCATGCAGGATGTGTGTGCAGTGTTGCGCTGCTTCGAGTACTACACCAACATGGCCAGCGCTAATGACGCCATCATCAGGGTTACTATCCCACTTCTATGCCTCCTTGAAAAAATGCTTTAGGCGATGATGGATGAGGTGGTGGCACAGCAGTAAGAGGAGAAGGAAAATGGACCATTCACACCTTTATCAGGCCAGTCATCTACACATGGCTCGGAGGGTGGGTTCCTGTACCAACAGCAGCCACATACACAACTGCCCAGACAAGGGACAGTTTTGGTGGATGAGGAAGAGGAGGAACTGTGTTCACAGCATGGTAGCACTCAAAGCAGATCACAGGCATCACTAAAGCATGGGTGGGGGGATACAGAGGACCCAAATGATACATTTCCCACCAAGGACAGTTTGTCGTAGCCCCTGGGCAGCCTGGCACACATGAGTTAAAACATGCTGCTGTGCCTGCGCAATGACCGCCGAGTTGCCTGGATTGTTACCATTGCTGATTACTGGGTGGCCACCATGCTGGATCCCTACCATGAGGACAACGTACCATCCCTACTTTCATCACTGGAGCGGGTCCGGAAAATGCAGGAATACAAGCGCATGCTGGTAGATGCATTAATGACGGCTTTCCCACCTGACAGCGGGTGCTCAGAGGAAGAACAAGCAGAGGAGGAAGAGGAGGAAGTCAGCAACACAGCTGGGCCACTGGCACCACCTTGGAAGGCAGGGTTAGCCAGGCAGAAATGGGGAAAACCTTCCTCAGCATGCCACAACATCCAGCACCACCATCTAATACAGTCCATATTAGCAGGAGGAAGCATTTCAACAACATGATGGGAGAGTACTGTCCACACAACTTCACGTACTGAGTGATGGGTCTGCCCCATTTAACTTCTGTATCTCCAAATTGGACACATGGCTTGAGCTTGCACTTTTCACCTTGGATGTTCTGGCCTGCCCTACAGCAAGTGTACTGTAGGAACATGTGTTTAGCACAGCAGCAGTCTGATCATAGAAAGGTGCAACAAAAACAGAAACCAAAAACAATAAAAAATATAAACAAAAACAATATTGGCTACCTCCTCCTCCGCCTCTTCCACCTAGACCACCACGTCCACCTCCAGCTCCTCCTCAACCTCCTCTTCCACTTGGACCTCCGACTCCTGGTTCAAGATTGTTATATATATTTTTTTATTTTAAGTCATTTTCCTATCCATATTTGTTTGCAGGATATTTGTCCTGCTCTTACCCCCATTTTGTTTCCTTTTTCTGCTCCCTAGCCCTTACTATGACCATTTTACAGCATCAAAGTTGTGGTCCCTATTGGCATTTATGGGGTTTAGGTTCATTGTTAAGTTAGAGTCAAGTTCTGGTGCCCGAACCAAACTTTGGATTACAGTTTGACCAAACCCGACAATTCCGAACATCCTCGGGTCCGCTCATACCTAATGGAGAGCAATAGTGACATCCCCTACCTTCGATGAGACATCATGAGAAATTAGAAGCTCTCTTAAGATGGGAAGCCTGATTAGTACACAGATTTATTGTGCTCTTTGTTACAAAATAAAACTAAACAGAAAACAAGTAAGTCCTGAACATAATGTTCCAAAGTGCACCGCTTAAGCAAATCTACACTCTTATGCAATTTTGGCAATAAAAATCATGTGATTCTGTGATTCTCTGGCAATTAGTGATATTTTCTTTAAAAAAATAAAAATCAACTTGGATTCAAGAGTTGTATGAAGTCTAAAATTATCTGAGATACAGAAAGAAACTCAATATCCAAGCTAGTGTTTTTACCAACCAGCTTGACATAATTTAGGATCATTCAACTAGTCAATGCTCAAAACCATTAAGAAATCTTTCTTGACATCTTTCTCAGTTTTTGTTCAAAGCTCCACATCTCGCTGTTTAATCTCCTTCATATACAGTCATGGCCAAACGTTTTGAGAATGACACCAAAATTATATTTTCACATGATCTGCTGGCCTCTGTTTTTTATTAGTCTTTGTCTGATGTTTATATCACATACAGAAATATAATAGCAATCATATTATGAGTACCAATAGGTTATATTGACAGTTAGAATGAGTTAATGCAGCAAGTCAATATTTGCAGTGTTGCCCCTTCTTCTTCAAGACCTCTGTAATTCTCCCTGGCATGCTCTCAATCAACTTTTGGACCAAATCCTGACTGATAGCAGTCCATTCTTGCATAATCAATGCTTGCATTTTGCCAGAATTTGTTGGCTTTTGTTTGTCCACCCGTCTCTTGATGATTGACCACAAGTTCTCAATGGGATTAAGATCTGGGGAGTTTCCAGGCCATGGACCCAAAATCTCTATGTTTTGTTCCATGAGCCATTTAGTTATCACCTTTGCTTTATGGCAAGGTGCTCCATCATGCTGGAAAAGGCATTGTTGGGCGCCAAACTGCTCTTGGACGGTTGGGAGAAGTTGCTCTTGGAGGACATTCTGGTACCATTCTTTATTCATGGCTGTGTTTTTAGGCAAGACTGTGAGTGAGCCGATTCCCTTGGCTGAGAAGCAAACCCACACATGAATGGTTTCAGGATGCTTTACAGTTGGCATGAGACAAGACTGGTGGTAGCGCTCACCTCTTCTTCTCCGAATAAGCTGTTTTCCAGATGTCCCAAACAATCGAAAAGGGGATTCATCAGAGAAAATGACTTTGCCCCAGTCCTCAGCAGTCCACTCCCTGTACCTTTTGCAGAATATCAGTCGGTCCCTGATGTTTTTTCTGGAGAGAAGTGGCTTCTTTGCTGCCCTCCTTGAAACCAGCCCTTGCTCAAAGAGTCTCCGCCTCACAGTGCGTGCAGAAGCACTCACACCAGCCTGCTGCCATTCCTGAGCAAGCTCGGCACTGCTGGTAGTCCGATCCCGCAGCTGAAACAGTTTTAAGATACGGTCCTGGCGCTTGCTGGTCTTTCTTGGGCGCCCTGGAGCCTTTTTGACAACAATGGAAGCTCTCTCCTTGAAGTTCTGGATGATGCGATAGATTGTTGACTGAGGTGCAATCTTTGTAGCTGCGATACTCTTCCCTGTTAGGCCATTTTTGTGCAGTGCAATGATGGCTACACGTGTTTCTTTAGAGATTACCATGGTTAACTGAAGAGAAACAATGATACCAAGAACCAGCCTCCTTTTAAAGTGTCCAGTGATGTCATTCTTACTTAATCATGACTGATTGATCGCCAGCCCTGTCCTCATCAACACCCACACCTGTGTTAATGGATCAATCACTAAAACGATGTTAGCTGCTCCTTTTAAGGCAGGACTGCAATGATGTTGAAATGTGTTTTGGGGGTTAACGTTCATTTTCTGGGCAAATATTGACTTTGCAAGTACATTAATTGCTGTTAAGCTGATCACTCTTTGACATTCAGGAGTATATGCAAATTGCCATTACAAAAAATGAAGCAGTAAACTTTGGAAAAATTACTATTTGTCTCATTCTCAATACTTTTGGCCATGACTGTAGTATGACTCTTGCTGGTAGTTTTCCATTTCCCTTGCTCATTACCATTATTATGACCAGGCTTAGATTGGCCAACAGGGGAATAGGTGAATTCTTTGGTGGGCAATGAGAAATACTTGGCACAGTACATTTGTTGCACTATATACACTCACCTGTCATGATATGAATGTGTATCATGTGCCACCTCTGTAATACTCACTTATCAGATGAATGATGGTCCACCAAGTCCACCCCATTTCATTCCTCATATATTTTACTGGCGATGTGGCAGCATGTACAACACAGCCATATTGCCATTTAAATATATGGAGAATGTAATGGTTGAATATTTGCAAAGAAGAGTTGGTAATATTTGCATGTAGCTGTAGAATGGGCCTCCAGAATTAATGCTACTGGTGGGCCCTTGGAATCCAAGTCTGACACTGATTATGACCAAGATAGACATAGCAAGGACGTTAGTTCTGTTCTTCAAGAATGGAAGTGATCAGATTTGCCTATTAGTGATGCGTGAACATGCTTGGATAAGGCGTTATCTGAACACACTCGACTCCTAACCGAGTATCTTCTGCATGCTCGGAAAATACAGTATGTTCATGTGGGATTGCCCTAACAGCAGAAACCCCCCACAATTGACCCCATTTAAGAAACTACACTCCTCAAGGATTTTATCCTTTAGTGAGCATTTTGAACCCACAGGTACTGCACAGAATTTGATAACATTAGGTCTTCATATTGAATTTCAT
The DNA here is from genome assembly GCF_046119375.1 of Phyllobates terribilis. NCBI lineage: Eukaryota > Metazoa > Chordata > Amphibia > Anura > Dendrobatidae > Phyllobates > Phyllobates terribilis. The sequence goes on along the minus strand of NW_027362765.1, from coordinate 592,601,463 downwards.
ATTGTCATAATTTTTTTGTAATTTTTTAAAAAAAACTAACCCTTAGTCTAACCATAACCACAACCCTAACGCTAAGCCTAACCCAAAACCTAAGCCTAAACCAAACCCTAAGCCTAACCCTAAGGCTAAACCTAAGCTATAGCCACAACCCTAAGTGTAACCTTAGGGACATCATCTCTCTCTGACATGTTGGATCATGTCAAAGGGAGAAATGATTTTTATCCCGAATCTCACTTTTTTTTTACGTGATTGCCATTATTCATTGAATAATGGCGATCACGTGATTGGGGACTGGAAAACCAATGGATAGTAGAAGAAGGGGGTTTCACCAGCTCACCTGAGCACAGACGTTTCTGAAGCACAGATGCGATGAACCATTCGCAAAATTCCAGAAGATATAAAAAGAAAGGGTATCCAGCTTCATGAATAGTCAAAAAAATGTTTTTTTATTGTAGACAAAATTTTAAATTCAGATTCCATAGTCATGGTGAATAGCCAGGGCAGCGCGTTTCGAACACAAAAGGTGTGTTCTTTGTCAAGACTTTACTGGAAAGCCAAGCCCTGATCCTGTTCTCCAGGGTCTCAGCTACTCCTGGTAGCTGAGTCCTCAGAGATTTTTGGACAATGGGGGGTGCTATTACCTTATTCCAGATCAGCGTTTTAAAACAACGATGAGGGAATAAGGCTCCTTAGCGGCCGCCGGTTTTATGCGTATAGGCAGTCGTTAAAAGGTTAATAAAGCTTTTTGGAAAAGATTGTCAATGTTTCATTCATTGTGCCTCTGATTCACCCTTTCCCAGGCTCCTTTTGTTTTCACCAAAGTGGCGACAGTGCTTTTCAGACTAACTGATTCGCATTGTGCAGTCCGAGACACTCACCCTTTTCTTGGATTGGCCACGGCCAATCATGTGAGAGCCGTGGGAATGTCTCAGACTACCCCAAGCACAGTGTACATTGGGTAGTCATGGAAGCACAAAGGATATGTTGAGAAGAAGAAAAATGCATTAACTGGTGGATCAGCAACACAATGAATGTAGAGGAGAGCATCAGGTAAATTTACTTATAATTCTTTTCATAATGACACATTACGCAACCATGGCTAAAAGTTTTGAGACAAACACAAATTTAGTTTTTTTAGGCAAAATTTTAAGTGAGCCCACTCGCTTAGAGGAAATGCAACTCCACACATCTATGGTTTCATTATGTTCTACTGTTGGCATGACTCATGGTAGTGGTCATTCTTCTCTACACAATCAGATGTCCCAAACAGTCTGAGGGGGTCTTCATGACTTAGAAGCCAACATAGTGAAATCCAAAATTTTTGTCAGTCTCAAAACTTTTGGCCATAACTGTATTTCAGACTGGTAGGCCACTTTAAGAAAACTGTATACCAGTGCATATCAGTCAAGAGGTAGGTTAAGTCCATTGTCATAATTTCTTTTTGTGTTTAGATATATAGATGAGATAACAATACCTTCTGACAGCTGGTCAGTATTCTTATAGACAAGTAGCTCACCTAATATTTAATAGTTATATGAGAAGCAGCTCTTAGCAGTGTAACTTTAGGAGATACTGGGTAAATATTTATGTAAGCTGTGGACTCTCAAAGTCTTGGCACTTCTGTCTATTGTACACAAAGTCTCTGGAGGAGTGATCAGGAACACCAATCAGCGAAAGTAAAGTAACCAGGAGGAGGGTGGAGAAGTGAGAGAAATCAGTAATTGGTGAAACTGGCACATGCCCCTTTGTTTTGCTGCTTAACCCATTTCACACTGTATTTTTCAGACTGACTGGTTTGAAAAAAAAAAAAAAAGATGTGTCCATAACAGAGCTATATTCCTTTGCTTACAATTTATAATAATAGCCATAGGTTTTATGTTTTAAAAGCAAAGCAAGCTTACTCATTGCAGAGATAGTGAGCCAAAGAGGATGATTTGGATAAGTACATTAGCAATTCATGATGTTAGGTATATACTTGTACTTAAAAAATAGGACAGTTAATATGGTATTGCACCATAAAGTTATCAACATATCATATAAGAAAAAAATTGTGCAATTTAAAACCAAATAAACCAAAGTTATAATAAAAGAATATATCTTTATTGAATAATAATATTAAAAGTTGGGACATATAGTATGACCAAAATATGATAGGGCAACATCCCCAGCATAGGATGTAATGGATATATAAAAAGAAATATAGAAATAAAAACAAGCATACTAAGGTATATAGATTGTTGGTGCACTCACAACACAGGAGGGGAGATTATGAAGACAGTGTCTCTAAAGTATTACTATAGTTGTCAAAAGTAGCAATCCCTCACACTATAAGTATCAAAAAACAGTTCTTAATTAGTGATGAGCGAGCACTAAAATGCTCGGGTGCTCGAAGCTCGGGTCGAGCACATTGGAATACTCGGGTGCTCGACCCGAGCAACCAGCCCAATGTAAGTCTATGGGAAACTCGAGCATTTTTCTGGTGGTCCCCCCTGGCGGTCTGCAGAAGGTCAAAAATTGCCCAAATCTATGGGAACGGTGCTCAATTAAATGTCATGCAGGCAGAATATATAGGCAGACAGGCAGGCAGGGTATATAGGAGGGTGCATGAAAAACATAGCAGGGCACTTGGAACACACTAGTGCCCTCCGATTTTCATGCACCAGTCTCTTTAAAAAAGCCGGCTGGATGCGCCATTTCTGGGGCAGCTGACGGCTGGTGTTTCTAGCCTGGGAGGGGACCAATATTCATGGCACCCTTCCTTGGCTATTAATATCAGCCCCCAGCTGTCTGCCTAGCCTTTGCTAGCTATTAAAATAGGGGAGACCCCACGTCATTTTTGGGGGAAGTACCCCATTTTAATAGCTGGTAAAGGGTAGGTATTCAGCTGGGGGCTGATATTAGTAGCCTGGGAAGCTCCGTGGGTATTACCCCCTTCCCAGGCTTCAAACATCTGCCCCAGCCATCTGCTTAACCTCCGCTAGAGACTAAAATTACGGGGAACCCCACGCCAATTTTTTTTTTAATAAATCCTTTATTTTAACACTAAATCACAAGTACAGTAATCAACACTATCACTGTACTTATTATATATGTGATTGACATGTTTCTATCTATCTAATCTATGTGTGATGCTCTATTCTTTCTGTTCTAAATTGTCTGGTACCGGTGTATGCTGCTGATGAATTGCCGGCCGGCTTTTTTAAAGAGACAAAAACATTATTATTTTTTTTAATAAATCCTTTATTTTAACACTAAATAACAAGCACAGTAACCAACACTGTCACTGTACTTATTATATATGTGACTGACATGTTTCTATCTATCTAATCTATGTGTGATGCTTTATTCTTTTTGTTCTAAATTGTCGGGTACCGGTGTATGCCGCTGATGAATTGCCAGCTTTACATGTTTCACTGTGAGCACTGTTCTTATCGATTTGGGCAATCACTGTAATGCCACAACCACCATTGCTGTGACATTACAGTGAGTGGCAGAGAATCCTTGCATGATTGGTGCTCTAAATAGCGCCAAACATGCAGGACGGGGACCCGAGCTCCCGTCCGAGCATCTCGAGTACTGAGATGCTCGGGCGAGTACCGAGCAGTGGCGAGCATGCTCGCTCATCACTATTCTTAATACCTATAGTGACATAACAGAATGATTATACAAAGTAGTAATAAGAATAGAGTAAGGAATATAGTAATCATAAATTCCAGTGCTGGATGATGAATGCCAGGGCCCCTACATGCGTTTCGGCCCTTGCCTTCCTCGGGGGGAAGTGGAGAGATTGCAGAGAGGTAATATGAAGATTTTATTTTTAATTAGAGGCATCAATTAAAAGCAGTTTTCCAGTTTTGGAAACCCCTTTCCCCCAGCTGCAGTTTGTTAAAAAAAACTGTGCATTACTCACTCTCCTTGAGTCCAGCACGGAGTTTCTGATGCTGGTCCCGATTTCTGTTATTGTCTGCAATGCTAATTTCATGTCAACAGTACAGCAGCAAATAACTGATCTCAGCAACTTTGAGCGGTTTTTGACATCAACTTAAGCAAAGCCGCTGAGCTCACTGCAGGCAAAAACAGACACTGGGAGCAACAGTCAAAACTGAGTACTGGACCTGGGGAGGGTGAGTGAAGAACTATTTGTGTTCCTAAAACAAAGTGCAGTCAGGGGAGAAGGGTTTTCCAAAAATGGAAAATCCCTTTAAGACTAGTTAATCTGGCTATATAGGTGTAATGAAACACCTAAAACTACAATCCGTGTAAATGAGACAAAAGGCATAGTTATAAATAACTCCAATGAAGAAAAAAATTTTACTCAGGCCAAGTAAAATATTCAATAATTTTATTAATACAAGTAAAGTACATAACCAAATTTCATGAAAACATAACGAGATAACACAGTTGAGATTAAAGATTGGTAGACCGGGAAAAAGCGTGAATGTCCTGCACACAGGGCCACCATCAGGGCATTACTGCCCTTACTGCTGTATGGGGCCCTGTGAGCATCAGTACAGAGGGGGAGCCCGGGCCCTGGCCCACTCGGGGCCCCCCCTCTTGTGTTTCTGCTCACATGGCCAGTAACAAAGTGCCGAGCGCCGGGGCGTGCACCGCCTTAGACGGCACACATCTCGGCGCTGGGTTCCTTACCGGAGCTGCGCAACTCCAGCAGCTCCCTCATACTTCTCCCGACTTCTGGTCATGTGATGGCGCGTACGCGCTGTCACCGGACCAGGAGTCATGAGAACCCGGGGGCGTACCTCTCCTCATCGCAACAGGGACCCTAGGAGCGCCAGGATGCTGCCTGCAGGGATCGTATGAGGGGTAAGTATGACAACTTTATTTTTTAAAATATAATTAATTAAATGGGAGTGGGGGGCAGATGAGCTGCACATGGGGAATTTGGAGTGGGGGGCAATGAGCTGCACATGGGGAATTTGGAGTGGGGAGCAATGAGCTGCACATGGGGAATTTGGAGTGGGGGGCAATGAGCTGCACATGGAGAATTGGGAGTGGGAGGGATGACCTGCACATGGGGAATTGGGAGTGGGGGGGAATGAGCTGCACATGGGGAATTGGGAGTGGGGGGAATGAACTGCACAGGGGGAATTGGGAGTGGGGGGAGAATGAGCTGCACATGGGGAATTGGGAGGGGGGAATGAGTTGCACATGGGGAATTGGGAGTGGGGGGGAATAAGCTACACAAGGGGAATTGGGAATGGGGGGAATGAACTGCACAGCGGGAATTGGAAGTGGAGGGGAATGAGTTGCACATGGAGAATTGGGAGTTGGGGGGAATAAGCTGCACATGGGGAATTGGGAATGGGGGGAATGAGCTGCACATGTGGAATTGGGAGTGGGAGGAGGATGAGCTGCACATGGGGAATTGGGAGTGGGGGGGGTGAGCTGCACATGGGGAATTGGGAGTGGGGGGGATGAGCTGCACATGGGGAATTGGGAGTGGGGGGATGAGCTGCACATGGGGAATTGGGAGTGGGGGGAATGAACTGCACAGGGGGAATTGGGAGTGGGGGGGGAATGAGTTGCACATGGAGAATTGGGAGTTGGGGGGAATAAGCTGCACATGAGGAATTGGGAGTGTGGGGGAGGATGAGCTGCACATGGGGAATTGGGAGTGTGAGGGAGGATGAGCTGCACATGGGGAATTGGGAGTGGGGGGGTGAGCTGCAAAGGGCGAATTGGGAGTGGGGGGAGGATGAGCCGCACATGGAGAATTCGAAGTGGGGGGGTGAGCTGCACATGGGGAATTGGGATTGGGGGAGGATAAGCTGCGCATGGGGAATTGGGAGTGTGGGGGAGGATGAGCTGCACATGGGGAATAGGGAGTGGGGGAGGATGAACGGAGAAGGGGGGTGATGTGGAGGGGCTGTGCATGTAAATATAATGAATCGGGGGAGCAGGAAGTACAGAGCAGGGGGCATTGAGGATGCAGGAGTGTGACTGGTAATAAATTGGTGGAAATCAGCCACCTGGCATTAACCAAGGATCAAGTATGAATCCCCAGATGCACATAATACAATGATCATAAGTGTATATGCAGGAGAGTGTTACTTTAAGGACATTCTTCCAGGGACCCACCACACCCGATGCACGTTTCAAACTGAAATGCTTCATTCAATTGTATTAATAAAATTATTGTATATTTTACTTGGCCTGAGTATATACTGTAGGTGTAATGTATAGGTGTAATCAGGGTTGGACTTGGGTGTCTGGGACCAGGGACGCCATCAGGGCATTACTGACCTTACTTCTGTATGGGGCCCCGTGAGCAGCAGTACAGAGGGGGACCAGGGCCCAGTCGGGGCCCTCCTCATGTGCTTCTGCTCATGGGGCCCCATGCTGAAACAAAGTGCTGAGCACCGGGGCTCCACCGAAGCGGCACACACCTCAGCGCTGAGTGCCTTACTGGAGTTCCACAGCCGCGCAGCACCAGCAGCTCATGGCAGCGACTAGATCGGAGTTGATTTGTTGAGGGAATAACATAATCGGAAGGGGCTCAGCCTCCTCAGTCCAGGTCAGATCAAATGTAAGAGTGCAGCGTTGTGCTGTGGCTGTCGGTGAATAAGCTGTATACACACGATCCTGAGTGGGCTGAGCTGCGGCATACTGGAGCTAAAGATGGAAGGTGAGATGGAAATCATGGCTTTTTTTTCCATATAGAACTGTAAGTGTCTAAGATGGTATTTTGGGGGCATTAAAAGTGCAATGTAGTAGAGGCAAGAGAGGCTTTAAGAGAACTCTTACATGATGCTTCAAAGATGGAGAGAGACTGCCATCTGCTGGCCAGACACAGTCAAGCGGAACCAAGATATACAATAGAAGTTGAAGGCAGAGCAGATTTAGACGCTGGACCCGGTCAGGTGGCTTCCAGGAAGGAGTTCCTGGAGATAAGAGGCCAGCGCACCAAGCCTGAGGAGTTTTTGGCGCCAAGCAGCAGAGAGGAGCAGACATGCTCCCTGCATTCTGAGAATCCCCGCATGGCAGGCCTAAGCCGGAGGCCTGCGAGGTGCCACAGCCGGGCGCTGGTGGATGAGCTCCGGATCCCTCACAGATGTGACCCGAGTGCTGTACCTACTGAGGAGAATCGGAACCTGCTTGCGGTGCTGAGTGAGTTTGCGGAACCCGACATTGCCCGCCGACAGACGAGATCTGGACCCCCCTATCCCCGGTTTGAGAGACTGCCTCCAATGGCCAGGAAGAGAGGAATTGAGAGACTGCTGAGCCAGGAAAGTCACACCAGTGAAAGCAGAAGAGCTGCATACGTGAACAGGGCCGTCACTTCTTCTGTTCACTCACTGTACTGGGGCCAGTTGGGTTTAGGTACTCAGGTTGGGAGGGGAACAGTTGGGGCGGAAGAAGCTAAACTTGCTTTAATTGATTTTGTCCGGAAAAGACTTGCGGCCTAGCGGGAATAACCGGTGACCCCCGCTAGAGCCATATACAGAGATAAAGAACTGATGTGGTGACTCCCCTGACTGGGTGCATCACATTACTTTGAGAGACTTCGTATTTTGCTAATATTTCAAATTACCATTCTATACCCTTGTTGTTATCCCCTTGTTCAAAATACCTGTTTTATATATACATAAACTGTTTATAATCATCTCCGACTGTCCCTGCCTTTTGTCTCTGTGCGTTGCATTCCGGCACCTGCATTACAGCATCATGTGACTACTTAAGATTGCATGTCATTCTGAAGTTGCATGCATGGGGAAGAGGGCATGTTGGGAGGCTTTCACAGGGAAGGGGGCATGTTGGAGTGCTTTCACAGGGAAGGGGGCATGATGGGGGCCTTTCACAGGTAAGGGGGCTTGTTGGGGGGCTTTCACAGGGAAATCACCGCTGCTAATTATGTGGGGTTGCGTATAGGGATGACTTTCACAGTAAAAGGGGTTACTTGAGTGGGGCTGCATTGAGAAGGTGATGAGGAGCTGTGCGGAGGAGGGGGGGTTATGTGGAGGGGCTGTGTGGAGGAGGGGGGTGATGTGGAGGGGCTGTGCGGAGGATGGGGGTGATGTGGAGGTGCTGTGCGGTGGAGGGGGGTGATGTGAAGGGGCTGTGCGGAGGATGGGGGGTTGATGTGGAGGGGCTGAGCGGAGGAAAGGGGATGATGTGGAGGGGCTGTGCGGAGGAAAGGGGATGATGTGGAGGGGCTGTTTGGAGGAGGGGGGGTGATGTGGAGGGGCTGTGTGAAGAAGAGGGGGTGATGTGGAGGGGCTGTGCGGAGGACGGGGGCTGATGTGGAGGGGCTGTGCGGAGGAGGGAAGGTGATGTGGAGGGGCTGTGTGGAGGAGTAGGGGTGATGTGGAGGAGCTGCGCGGAGGAGGTGGTGGGGAGAGCACGGACATGACATAATGAATTGGGGCAGATGGTGCATGTAAATATAATGAATCGGAGCAGGAAGTACAGAGTAGGGGGCGTTGAGGATGCAGGAGTGTGACTGGTAATAAATTGGGGGAAAGTACAGGTTCTAATTAATTTATATATTTATTAGGTGGGAAAGTAGCTATTTACAGTTAGTGGGGGCACAGTGGTGGATTATAATTTATATTTGGAATGGTGGGTTGCATAATGGGAGGTGCAATACACCTCCCTTTTGGGAGGTGTATTCTCATGCACCTTTTCACACCCACACATGGGTATACGCTTCCTGATTTTGGCTATTTGTTCTTGTACTCATCCTTCTCCTCATCCTCCACCACCATATCACCAGGGTGACCGTGGTCCGTGATGCAACACCCACATCATTTTTAAAGGGTGTTTATGATGCCCGTAAAAAATATAATTATACCGTATGTTCAACTTTACCGCCCAGAAGTAAATATTTGTCAGCCCATACACTTAGTGCCTGGGCATTACAGGTATAGAAGACCCGCTCCTTTCTAATAGGAACATTTTTTATGAGACCCTCCTCCACGTCTCTTCCAAGGGGCATTGGAGTGCCTCCCAATTTTTGGCAGCCCTTGCATTCACTGCATAGGCCAACACTATAGATGACCCACTTCCTAATAATGGGAACATTTTTTCATGAGGCCCTCTACGTCTCTTCCAAGGGGCATTGCAGTGCCTCCCAATTTCAGGCAACCATTGCATTCACTGCATAGGCAAAGACAATGGAAGACTTACTTCCTAATAATGGGAAAAAAAATTTTCAGGAGGCCCTCCTCTAAGTCTCTTCCAAGGGATGCCCCCCTTGGAGTAGGTCCAATTTTTTGGTAGCCCTTGCATTCACTGCATAGGCAAATAGTATGGGAGGCCCACTTCCTATTAATGGGAACATTGTTTTCAGGAGGCCCTCATCTAAGTCTCTTCAAAGGGGTATTGGGGTGCGTCCAAATTTTCAAAGGGGTATTGGGGTGCATCCAAATTTTGGGCAGCCCTGCCACTCACTGCATTCGCAATAACAGTATAGGAGACCCACTCTTTAGTAATGGGAACAACAAAGCATAGCCGGCTGATGGCTCTCTAAGAATAGTGAGGGCCGACTGCTGGCCCTTTAAGAATAGTAAAGGCCGCCTGATGGCTCTATAAAATTGGCTTTGTAACTTTCAGAGTCCCTCCTTCATAAATGAAACAGGATGAGTCTGATCATGTCTCACACACCACAAGGCCAAATAAGGTTGTAAAATGCTAAAATGACATTTCCCGGTGAATGCATTTGTCACGGTTGAAAGCAATACAAAAGTGCAAAAACGCATCAAAAATGCTATGTGTGAACATAGGATATGGTGTGGAGCAGTATTTTTGTTTTTGGTTATTTATTTTGCCTTATATACAAGTCATTACCCTGGAAAGAATGTTCCTTAACATATTTCCCAGGAAAATCCTTTTTGGTTTCATTTTTGTATGTTTTATTGTGAGTCCGTAAAAGTGGTGTAATACCTCTGACAACATTGTTGACAGCAGTGACCTGGGAGTCAGAAATTCTTCCAGGAGTCTTCCCCATGCTGTTCCCATGCCATTTGAGCACTGTTCCCATCGATTTGGGTAATTTTTAGGCCCTCTGCAGCCCGCCGGAGGGAGCCACCTGAAAAATGCTTGAGTTTCCCATAGACTTACATTTGGGCACGTTGCTCGGGTCAAGCACCTGAGTATTCCAATGTGCTTGACACGAGCAACGAGCACCCGAGCATTTTAGTGCTCGCCCATCACTAGTCTCCACATTTCCCTAAATTAGTGGCAGACACCATCAAAGTGGCATCAATTTCACTAGAGTAGAACTAGTGTAATGGGGACCAAAACTTCTTCCACTACAGCCATCCCATCAGATGGAGACCCAACCAGGCGTCTCCACATTTTGAAAAATTAGTTGGAGACACCACCAAAGTGGCATCAATTTCATCAGAGTATAAATAGTATAATTAGGATCAACACCTCATCCATTACAGCCAGCCCAACAGATAGAGAGCCAACGAGTCTTCACATTTCCAAAAATTTTTGTTAACATCAGCAGCAGCAATAGCAGGCACAGAAGCCATGCTAAATATATCACAGACTGCAATTACGCGAGATCAACGCAGCACACTAAAAACTACAATATCGCCTAGTCTGTACAGTCTGCGATTGGGGTGCAAAAGTCCTTGGAGATTCATGACTTATTCTTCTTGAAAAAAGTTAGGCAGTCTACACTTTCAGGGGACAGCCGCCTGCGCTTAACTGTCAGGACACCACCAGCAGCACTTGTGGCGCCACTGAGAGTTCAGTCGCCACAGAGGTACTGCACCTCACCCAGAGGTGTGGTGTCTCCTTCTCTCAGGTAAGGAGGGAGTGCTGCCTGGAAAACCAACACCTGCATCCAACACTACACTTCTCCAGGGCGGCTGGAAGGGCAACATGCATGTGCACAGCTGCTGAGCCCTGTTCCCGGCTGGAGTGGGGGGAACCCAAAGGTAGGGGGGAACCAGTAGTGGGTGTGGGTGGAGGAAGTAGTTTAAGGGAGCACTATATAGTGAGATATAAAAAGGGAGGCCATCTTAGGGTGGCAGAACAGAGAGGCTAGTCAGTGGAGAACAGTAAGGGAGCAGAGTCTCTTTAGGAGCTCTGCTCCACAAGTAGGGCCCAGTCCTAGAGGCCCAGGTGGGGAGCAGAGGGGTAGGCTCCAATCTATAGAAGGGATCCCAGGGGGTACGGCGAGTGCAGGACGGCACCCGTACGCCCCGAATCTGTCAGAAGACAGAGGGATCGTAGGCCGCAAGAAGGGGACCGGCCCCTGGACCAGTCGTGTTACTCCAAATCTCGACTAGAAAAACCAGAGGCTTCTGGCTTATATAGTCAGTTGCCGAAGCCTCATTCTAATCTCTGTAAGGGTCAAGCAGGTCCGGGAACTCCAACAAGACAGGAGGGACTTCAGAGCACCCGAGCGGGATTGAGAGTGGGAAAACGCAGGGCAGGAGGGAGAAAGACCCAGCGTGAAGACGGTCTAGCTAGGAACACAAGAAAGTGGGGTTCTGTCATGTACTCCTAATCTGCCTGAGGAAGTGCTGAACCCCTGCCTGGTGAACGCAGCGCGACGTGGGAGGCTGACACCTGTACAGTGCACCAGTGGAACTGTCATAAGAACTGTGAGTAAAGACTCGGATGACTGCACCGTACTGCCTCCGTCCCTTCTTTCATCTGCGCCATCTCTCCCTCCCGGCACTACAACGCCCAGCGCAACTTACACTACCTACACTGCCCTGGAGCTAGCTCTACCTGTGGAGAGCCACACCATCCCTGCTGCCGTAAGACCAGCTCCAGAGGACTGCTCCGCAGTGGCGGCACCCTTTAGCCGCAATTCACAGGTGGCGTCACGAAAACTTCACAAATCTCCTATAAATAGAAAACCCCCCTTTTTGTTGACCGCCCTGGGTCACGGACCGGGCCAGCCACCGTGATACCCCCCACCGGCATCAATAGAGGCCCGGCTGCCGAGTTCCCCACGGCCCTGGGGGCGTGTCACACTGAAGACACGTTCTGAGAGATCACTGACTGCCTGGCATGATAAAACCTCCAAAGCGTAACAGGCGAGCTCAGGCCACTCTTCCATTTTTGAAGACCAAAATGTAAAATGGTCCAAACCCACCCTGATGGTATTGATATTGAGTTCTAGATACTCCTGCACCATCCTTTCCATTCGTTCACCATGTGTCAGACTTGTACTTTGTTGTGCTGGTACACGAGCTTTTGTTAAAAATGTGTGAAAGGACTCACAGAAATTGCTTCTGCAACTTACTGTACGCTGCTGCAGCTAATGTTTTGCCGTTGACAAATTGACGTTCCGGTGGTTGGAAGTCTAGAGCTGTGTTGCACACTGTGTGCCTCACTGCTGACTTGGGGAAAACCTCTCTCAAGGTTGGGTAAAAATGTGTTTTGATACTCCAGCATTCGTGAGTCCCTTTTCAGGGAGGGAAGCATCTGGCAAAATTTACTCTTATAACGTGGATCTAACAGAGTGGCAACTCAGTAGTCAGCACTATTTTGCATCCTAAGTATACGGGGATAATATTGAAGATAGTGCAGCAAGAAGGCACTCATATGTCGGGCTCTTCCATGAGTTCCAAGGCCATGCTGTGTTGGTGGCTGGGTAACACTGATGGATGCTTGTTTCCAGTTTAGAGGTATAAGAAGCTTGTTGATTGGTTGGTTATACAAAGTGATTACTGTACTTTTCGAACTATAAGACGCACTTTTTTCCTCCAAAATTTGGAGGAAAATGGGGGGTGCATCTTATAGTCAGAATTTTGGAGGGGGTTTATATATGTATATAAGGTGTGGGGGGAGCAATAGCGGTGAAGAAGCAGGGCACAGGAGGCAGCAGCCGCCTGCTGCAGCCTACACTGTCCCCGCTGCTAAAGAAAATTAATATTCAGCCCCTCTCCACACCCATGGGTGTGGGGAGGGGGAGAATATTCATGCCCTTTAATAGCAGGCACACGCAATTGCCCGGCAGCAGCAGGAGCCGCGCTGCGGCTACGCTGTGTGCCGGCTATTAAGGAGCATGTAGTCACTGCTCCCCATGCACACAGTTCCAGCGTGCGCAGCAGTGACTTCCGGCAGCTGATCTCTCCTTGTCAGCCGCACATGGCAGTGACGTCATGCGCGGCTTACATGGAGAGATCAATGCGAGCAGACAGGACGCAGCGCTGGAGGAGAGAGAAGAAAGGTTTTATTTTTTATGTGCAGCATGATGGAGATTAGGGGGAGCATGCATACCAGGCTAAGGATGAGGGGGGGCATATATACCAGGATAAGGATGAGGGGGCCATACATACCAGGATATGGATGAGGGGGCCATACATACCAGTATAAGGATGAGGGGGTCATACATACCAGTATACGGATGAGGGGGATCATACATACCAGTATTCGGATGAGGGGGCTATGCACACCAGGATAAGGATGAGGGGTGCCAAGCATACCAGGATAAGGATGAGGGAGATCATACATACCAGTATACGTGAGGGGGCCATACATACCAGGATAAGGATGAGGGGGCCATACATACCAGTATACGGATGAGGGGGATCATATATACCAATATACGGATGAGGGTTGCCATGCATACCAGGATAAGGATGGAGGGGGATCATACATACCAGTATACGGATGAGGGGGCCATACATATCAGGAAATTTATGAGGGGGCCATGTATAACAGGATAAGGATTAGGGCACCATGCATACCTGGATAAGGATGAGGGGGATCATACATACCAGGATAATAATGAAGGGGCCATGTATACCAGGATAAGGATGAGGGTGCCATGCATAGCTGGATAAGGATGAGGGGGCCAAGTATACCAGGATAAGGATTAGGGGTGCCATGCATACCAGGATAGGGATTAGGGATGCCATACATACCAGGATAGGGATGAGGTGTGCCATGTATACCAGGCTAAGGATTAGGGGTGCCATACATACCAGGATAGGGATGAGGTGTGCCATGCATACCAGGAAAGGGATGAGGGGTGCCATGCATACCAGGATAGGGATTAGGGGTGCCATGCATACCAGGATAGGGATGAGGTGTGCCATGTATACCAGGAAAGGGATGAGGGGTACCATGCATACAAGGATGGGGATGAGGGGTGCCATACATACCAGGATAGGGATTAGGGGTGTCATCCATACCAGATTAGGGGTGCCATACATACCAGGATAAGGATTAGGGGTGCCATGCATACCAGGATAGGGATTAGGAGTTCCATGCATACCAGGACAGGGATGAGGGGTGCCATGCATACCAGGATAGCGATGAGGGGTGCCATGCATACCAGGATAAGGATGAGGGGTGCCATGCATACCAGGATGGAGGGGTGCCATGCATACCAGGATGGAGGGGTGCCATGCATACCAGGATGGAGGGGTGCCATGCATACCAGGATGGAGATGGGGGCCACATATAATAGGAAGGGGGGGCATATATACCAGGATGGGGGAAATTATCAGTATTGGGGGACATTACCCCTATACCAGTGTCAGCAGCAGTCCCCCACCCCTTAACAGTGCATCGTGACCACATTTTTTGCTTAAATTTTCTTTTTCTATTTTCCTCCTCTAAAACCTAGATGCGTCTTATGGTCCGGTGCGTCTTATAGTCCGAAAAATATGGTAATTGCAGTTATTTATTCCAAAGGGTGTGCAACCAAATATTAAGTTGAGGGTGCCAACAATTCTGTCCGGCCCATTTTTGAGGTTTTGTGTGAAATTATGTCCAAAGTTTGTTTTTTTTCCCATTTTTTTTTCTGTTGTTCCAATATACACAAAGGAAATTAACACGTATATAACAAAGCATTTATATACAGTGGTGGCCAAAAGTATTGGCACCCCTGCAATTCTGTCAGATAATACTCAGTTTCTTCCTGAAAATGATTGCAATCATAAATTCTTTGGCATTAATATCTTCATTTAATTTGTCTTCAATGAAAAAACACAAAAAGAATTGTCCTAAAGCCAAATTGGATACAATTCCACACCAAACCTTAAAAAGGGGCTGGACAAAAGTTTTGGCACTGTTTGAAAAATCATGTGATGCGTCTCTAATTCATGTAATTAACAGCACCTGTAACTTACCTGTGGCACTTAACAGGTGTTGGCAATAACTAAATCACACTTGCAGCCAGTTAACATGGATTAAAGTTGACTCAACCTCTGTCCTGTGTCCTTGTGTGTACCACATTGAGCATGGAGAAAAGAAAGAAGACCAAAGAACTGTCTGAGGACTTGAGAAACCAAATTGTGAGGAAGCATGAGCAATCTCAAGGCTACAAGTCCATCTCCAAAGACCTGAATGTTCCTGTGTCTTCCGTGCGCAGTGTCATCAAGAAGTTTAAAGCCCATGGCACTGTGGCTAACCTCCCTAGATGTGAACGGAAAAGAAAAATTGACGAGAGATTTCAATGCAAGATTGTGCGGATGGTGGATAAAGAACCTCGACTAACATCCAAACAAGTTCAAGCTGCCCTGCAGTCCGAGGGTACAACAGTGTCAACCCGTACTATCCATCGGCGTCTGAATGAAAAGGGACTGTATGCTAGGATACCCAAGAAGACCCCACTTCTTACCCCAAGACATAAAAAGCCAGGCTGGAGTTTGCCAAAACTTACCTGAGAAAGCCTAAAACGTTTTGGAAGAATGTTCTCTGGTCAGATGAGACAAAAGTAGAGCTTTTTGGGAAAAAGCATCAACATAGAGTGTACAGGAAAAAAAAAGAGGCATTCAAAGAAAAGAACACGGTACCTACAGTCAAACATAGCGGAGGTTCCCTGATGTTTTGGGGTTGCTTTGCTGCCTCTGGCACTGGACTGCTTGACCGTGTGCATGCCATTATGAAGTCTGAAGACTAACAACAAATTTTGCAGCATAATGTAAGGCCCAGTGTGAGTAAACTGGGTCTCCCTCAGAGGTCATGGGTCTTCCAGCAGGACAATGACCCAAAATACACTTCCAAAAGCACTATAAAATGGTTTGAGAGAAAGCACTGGAGACTTCTAAGATGGCCAGCAATGAGTCCAGACCTGAATTCCATAGAACACCTGTGGAGAGATCTCAAAATGGCAGTTTGGAGAAGGCACCCTTCAAATATCAGGGACCTGGAGCAGTTTGCCAAAGAAGAATGGTCTACAATTCCAGCAGAGCATTGTAAGAAACTCATTGATTGTTACCGGATGCGGTTGTTCGCAGCTATTTTGGCTAAAGGTTGTGCAACCAAGTATTAGGCTGAGGGTGCCAATACTTTTGTCTGGCCCATTTTTGGAGTTTTGTGTGAAATGATCAATGATTTGATTTTTGCTTCATTCTCGTTTGTGTTTTTTCCTTGCAAGCAAATTAAATGAAGATAATAATACCAAAGAATTTGTGATTGCAATCATTTTCAGGAAGAAACTGAGTATTATCTGACAGAATTGCAGGGGTGCCAATACTTTTGGTCACCACTGTATATATTCCATGCATTGGAATTGGAGGTGTACAGTCATGGCCAAAAGTATTGAGAATGACACCAAAATTATATTTTCACATGATCTGCTGGCCTCGGGTTTTTATTAGTGTTTGTCTGATGTTTATATCACATACAGAAATATAATTGCAATCATATTATGAGTACCAATAGGTTATATTGACAGTTAGAATGAGTTAATGCAGCAAGTCAATATTTGCAGTGTTGCCCCTTCTTCTTCAAGACCTCTGTAATTCTCCCTGGCATGCTCTCAATCAACTTTTGGACCAAAGCCTGACTGATAGCAGTCCATTCTTACATAATCAATGCTTGCATTTTGCCAGAATTTGTTGGTTTTTGTTTGTCCACCCGTCTCTTGATGATTGACCACAAGTTCTCAATGGGATTAAGATCTGGGGAGTTTCCAGGCCATGGACCCAAAATCTCTATGTTTTGTTCCATGAGCCATTTAGTTATCACCTTTGCTTTATGGCAAGGTGCTCCATCATGCTGGAAAAGGCATTGTTGGGCGCCAAACTGCTCTTGGACGGTTGGGAGAAGTTGCTCTTGGAGGAAATTCTGGTACCATTCTTTATTCATGGCTGTGTTTTTAGGCAAGACTGTGAGTGAGCCGATTCCCTTGGCTGAGAAGCAACCTCACACATGAATGGTTTCAGGATGCTTTACAGTTGGCATGAGACAAGACTGGTGGTAGCGCTCACCTCTTCTTCTCCGAATAAGCTGTTTTCCAGATGTCCCAAACAATCGAAAAGGGGATTCATCAGAGAAAATGACTTTTCCCCAGTCCTCAGCAGTCCACTCCCTGTACCTTTTGCAGAATATCAGTCGGTCCCTGATGTTTTTTCTGGAGAGAAGTGGCTTCTTTGCTGCCCTCCTTGAAACCAGCCCTTGCTCAAAGAGTCTCTGCCTCACAGTGTGTGCAGAAGCACTCACACCAGCCTGCTGCCATTCCTGAGCAAGCTCGGCACTGCTGGTAGTCCGATCCCGCAGCTGAAACAGTTTTAAGATACGGTCCTGGCGCTTGCTGGTCTTTCTTGGGCGCCCTGGAGCCTTTTTGACAACAATGGAAGCTCTCTCCTTGAAGTTCTTGATGATGCGATAGATTGTTGACTGAGGTGCAATCTTTGTAGCTGCGAACCTCTTCCCTGTTAGGCCATTTTTGTGCAGTGCAATGATGGCTGCACGTGTTTCTTTAGAGATAACCATGGCTAACTGAAGAGAAACAATGATACCAAGAACCAGCCTCCTTTTAAAGTGTCCAGTAATGTCATTCTTACTTAATCATGACTGATTGATCGCCAGTCCTGTCCTCATCAACACCCACACCTGGATCAATCACTAAAACGATGTTAGCTGCTCCTTTTAAGGCAGGACTACAATGATGTTGAAATGTGTTTTGGGGGTTAAAGTTCATTTTTTGGGCAAATATTGACTTTGCAAGTACAGTAATTGCTGTTAAGCTGATCACTCTTTGACATTCAGGAGTATATGCAAATTGCCATTACAAAAAATGAAGCAGTAAACTTTAGAAAAATTACTATTTGTCTCATTCTCAATACTTTTGGCCATGACTGTATATACTATACGTTCACTGTAAGCTGCCCAATATCCAGCCTAGTAATGAAAGCAGCCATGGCATAGTCCATTAATCACCAGTCATTTGCGTAATTGTCCTGACGGTTGGAGGCAATGGAGTGCTGTTCATGACTAATTGGCAACATAGGGGGATATCTGTCTGATCCCCCGGCTGTTCCCCTGACAATTGAGGACTATGTGGAGCCCATTATACTGTATGGAAGACAGTATTGGACCCATTATTCTGTATAGAGGACTATGTATGGCCTATTATTCTGTATTGAGGACTATATAGGGCCTGTTATACTGTGTGGAGGGCACATTTAGTGCATTTTTACTGTGTTGGGGTCACCACACTTTGCCGGGGGTTGTGGGAGGGGGAACAGTAGGGTCACAATACCGTGCGTGTGAAGGGTACTGTGAATGAATTTACTGTGGTGGTATCATACTGTGTTTTGGGGGCCATTTTGTTGGCATCATACTTTATGGGGGCATTGAAAATGCAATCTAGGGGCTTTGATAGGATGAAAATTACTTTGTAAGGGCCGAAAAGTTGTGAGATACGCTCTCCAGTGACCTGACCAAATATTAAGGCGTTTTTTTTTTTTTTTAAGGGGGTGCAATTAGAACTTCTGCTGTGGGGTCCCATGATTTCTATGTAAGCCCCCACCTGCGAGGAAATGCTGAATGCCCCGGTTATGTGATCTGACTCTTAAGATCTATTAAGTAAAACGTACTTTGTTCATGGGACAACCCTTTTAAGTTTGTTTCCATATGAAAAGGTTCATTGTTATATTTGATGATAAAGAAAAACTTCCCTCAATTGTATACATTTTTTTAACAAAAATATCAAGGTTGGCCGTGACTTTCTCCAATTTTTTCATTTTGGCCCTCTGTGTATTTGAATTTGACATCCCTGCTATAGAGTAATTATGTCCCCCAATTTGTAATACTGTCTCCCAATCTGGCCCTTATCCTATAATAATTCCCCCATCCTGTAATAATGTTTCTTATCCTGGACTCTATCTTGTTAGAATGTCCTCCATCCTGGCCCCCAGCTGTCACCTGTATTTCAGACTCCACCCAAATTCGTCTGATTATGAGAGCCAGAGAATGGGACTTGTCATTTCCCTGCTGCAGGCTGACCCCCAGGCTTGGGCCTTTTCCCTTATCACTGACGGACTAGAGCTCTCCACAGCTGACTCCTCTTTTGTAGCTTCAGGGCTCCTATATGACGACCCTGACTCAGGCGCTTTCGCAGAAAGTAAATTTAGGCTATGTGCCCACGTTGCAGAAATGAAGCAGAAAATTTCTGCTTTATTTCTGCAAGTAAAAACGCATGCGGAATTCCGCACGCGTTTATCGCGCGATTTCCACATGCGGAATTGCCTTGCGTTTTTTAATGCATTGCAAAAGGCAATTCCCCTTGCGGAAACGCAAAATTAATGAACATGCTGCGGATTTTTGAACGCAGCATAAACGCTGTGGAAAAATCCGCAGCGTGGGTATAGAACTTGCGGAATCCCCTTGGGGACAATGGGGTGCAGATTACCTAGAGTTTAGCAAGCGTTTACGCTGCGGAAATTCCGCAGCATAAACGCTTGAAAAATGCTACATGGGCATGCAGACTAAATGTTCTCCATCAGGGTTGACAGATTGCTGAGGAATAATGAGTGGTGCTTCAGTGCTAGGCTAGAGACTCACAGTGGAATGACCAGGCCCTCTGCAATCAGTTTCGTCCTGGATTTTTGGAGAAAATCAAGGATATTCTTGTACAGTTTCCTTCACCTGACTCCCTTGATTCCGCCATGTCCCTGGCAATCCATGTTGTGCATTGACAGAAATACACTTGTGACTCTCCATCTCCACCTATGAATGTACTTATTACCATTGTTGAGGAGCCCATGCAGATTGAGGTAGCAAAGCGGAGATTATTGAGATATACAAGCTGCATTCATAAATTAAGTCAAAGTCCCACAACGATATATAATGACTTGATAACACAAACT
Source organism: Phyllobates terribilis (assembly GCF_046119375.1). Taxonomy (NCBI): domain Eukaryota; kingdom Metazoa; phylum Chordata; class Amphibia; order Anura; family Dendrobatidae; genus Phyllobates; species Phyllobates terribilis. The sequence continues at coordinate 592,581,427 of NW_027362765.1, read as the reverse complement.
CAAAACAGCAATTAACAACAATTTTCCGAAGGCAAATAATCCACAGAAAAAAAAACAAGTATATTAGATCAATGAAAATATATTTTTTTATTAGAGAAAATTCATCTTTAAAACCATGTACAAACACCAGTAACTTCACAAGCATGGCGGGTATCGTCAATTCCTACATGAATCACACACATCATCAGGGAAATTATATAAAGTGAATAAAAAATGTGTACTAAGGATGGATGATGAAAAGTAGGTAAAGTGGTTATATTATACCAATGTAGGAATATGCACAAAAATGTGTAATCAAAATGTGTTACATAGAATAACACACTTGTTCATCAAAGATCCAAATCTTAGCAAGTGCAAATATAAAAATCCCCCGGAGCACCCTGAGGAAGGTTGACGAAATGTGAGTCGGGGCGTTGGGTTGTCCTGTGAGTCCACTCATTTATCTCATCAAGTAATGATTATTTTTTTTACTCCTAATTATTTCCATCTATTTGGGATGGTGCTGAGGGGGATGTTTATCTTGTGTGGCTTTTAATGATTGTGGTGCTGCAGAAAATGTTATTGATGTCAAGGTGGCATAGGATTTTTGTATACCTTTGCTAAAATTATACCTTGTAAACTCTTGCTTAAATGTTTTACTATGAAGGTAATCATTGCTATTGATGATTAGTGTTGAGCCACCCCCGTAGTGTTCGAGTTCGGTTCGGTTCGTCGAACACCCGTATGTTCGACGAACTGTTCGACGAACACCTTCGAACACCATTAAAACCAATGGCAGGCAAACAAAAACACATAGCAACACATAGAAAACACATAGAAAACACTTCAAAAGGTGTCCAAAAGCTGACAAACTGCTCAGAAGACACAACTAACACATAGAAAAGTGACAAGTACATATAGTCATGCGAAAAGAAAAGAGGTAGAGGAGTAAAAGGAGGGGGAGACACAGATATAGGCATGTCATGCCATTCTAAAATCAAAAAAGTGCGAAGCCGACACGGCCAGTCCGTTCCTGCCCGTGCGACCTCCGTGTCGCCGGGTTTGTGCCAGAGCTGCAGTGGACCCTGACGGCCAGCCCCCCTCTCCCAATACTGGTGCCTGTCCGCTGGTGGGTCGAGCGAGCCCCCCTGCGGTGGAGGCAGGTCTAAGCTTTTTCATTTAAATTGTCTCTCTAATTTGAATGAGTACACTTTAAATCCTTTTACAAGGATCTATTGGAGGGCAAGTCTGATGCCAGCAGCTGCGGAAATTCCAGCTCCAGTAGCGTCCACTAAAGCTGCTGCAGTTAAAAAGCTTTTATAAGGATCGAGTTTGGCGGTCCACTGCAAGGCGTCCTACCGCCAGTCCCAGACCCTGTGGCTTGGGGTGCCTCCCAATGCTCTTCACTGAGTATCCCGGGGGCCCGAAGCATTTCCTTTGAAAAAATTAAGTGTCCAAACTACAGGTGGCGTAGCTTGCTTAACAGCTGGGATAATCCGCTGACTAGCAGACACTGCTACTAGGCACAAAGTATTTCCTGGGCTAGATGCAGTTAAAAATTTGTAATTAGATACTCTCGTTGGATGCTGAGAAAGCATTCCATAGAGTCTCCTGGCACGCCATATATTATTCTCTTAAAAAGCTTGGGGTAGGGGTCTAGGGGACCCTTTTATAGCCAAAATCACGGCCCTGTATCGCAATACGTCACCTAGGCTGAAGATAAATTGAACTGTAGCACCCCGAGGGCTCGGTTGCTACAGAGGTATTGCACCTCACCCAGAGGTGTGATATCTCACTCTCAGGTAAGGATGGAGTGTGGATCAGGACCCCGACACCTGCATGCATTACACCACATTGCCGTGGGGCAGGGCGACCAATATGCCCCTGAGATGGGCACAACAGTCCCTGTCCCTGGCTGGAGTGGGGGGAGGGAACACAGAGGAAGGGGAACCCTGTAGTGCAGGAGCAGGGAGGAAGCAGTTCCTGGGTGCATTGAGAAGGGAGTATAAAAGGTGGGCACCATCTTAGTTCAGTGCAGAGAAGTCAGAGCAGAAGTGACAGGGAGCAGGGGCTCTGCATGAGCTCTGCTCCGGAGGCGGGCCTAGTAACAGAGGCCCAGGCCTGGAAGAGGGAGTAGGAAGGAAGAGGAGCGGAGAAGGCTCCAGGAACGAGGAACGAAGGGATCCCAGGGGTGTGGACGGGTGAGTCGCCACCGCACGCCCGAATCCACCTGCGTGGAGGGGTCAAGCCAAAGGGGGAGACCGGTCCCCTAAACTAGTGGAGGCGGGAAACGACCCTCAGCTAGAAATTGGAGGCTGTGACATTTTATGTGGCACAGCCCCTCGCTATACCCGCTAGGAAGGCACCACATAGGGTCAGGGAAACTGGCGCCAAGTTTACCAAGAGGAGGCCCGAGGCAGCCAGACAGAAGCGTGGTCACTGGTGGGGTAAGAAAGACCAGAGAAAGGACACACAAAGGGGGTCCTGTGAAGCGCTCCAAAGTTATCTGGGAGTTGGCCGAGCCCCTCACCTGGTGAGCACAGTACGACGTGGGCAGCCGTTACCTGCAGAAGTGGTCTGGATAATAAGAACTGTGAGTAAAGGCCCTGGACTGCATCACTGACTCCGTGTCGTTACTGCTGCTGCCCTGCACCATCACCCCCATCCTCCGCATACACTGCCCTGAGGCTATACTCCTCCCGTGGGGAGTTATATACGCTCTGCTGCACCCACAACACCAGCCTCAGCGGTCTGCCCTGCAGCGGCGGTTCACTCTGACCGCAATCCACAGGTGGCGTAGTCGGACATTTAAACATCAAAACCACATAAATAGTTCCGCCACTGCTTTGACCGCCCTGAGCCACGGAACCGGGTCGCCGCCACGGACACTACAACCCCCAGCATCCACTAAAAAAGGGTCCGGCTCCGGGAGTCCCAAGGTCCAGGGAGCGCGTCAGAACATTTTCATCACCTTTCATAATCACCAATGGGACAAGGCAGGGATGTCATCTGTCCCCTCTCTTATACATCCTAGTGACGGAGCACCTGCTCTCATCAATTCGCCATAACCCCAATATTAGGTGGATTGTGGTGGGAGGCACCGAGTACAAGTGCTCTCTATTTGCTGATGATGTCCTAGTATATATCACTCAATCACATATATCCATCCCTGCTGTTATGGCTGAAATAGATCACTTTGTTACATGGTAAAATTTTAAAATCAATGCAGCGAAGTCTGAGGCCCTCGATGTCTCCCTCCCCAAATCCATACAGGATTCCATCCAGTCCAACTTTCCCTTTGCCTGGCCCTCACAGGGTATCAAATACGTAGGAATTCGTATTCATAGAGACCTCTCCCGTCTATGTTATCTTAATTTTGGGCCCTTTATTGAACAACTCCATACAGACCACGGTTGGCAAATTAGAACTGTAAGATTCACTACGTGAACCACAGGTGTTTTGTGGAAAAGCACATGTACACTGTGTTCCTAATTATTATGCAAAAAGTGTTTAGTAGGGATAAGGGAAGAATTTTTTTGTTTGTCAGTTAAACTCATTGATGGTGATGTGTGTCAGGGCCCTTTATATCACTGTAAGCAATTGCAGACACCTGTGCTAATTAGTTTGGTAGGTGTGTACAATGAAAGGCAAGACTATTTAAGAAGGCTGTCCCACATTATTAAGCAGCCTACATTTTCTGCCAAAATGGGAAAGAAAAAGGATGTGTCAGCTGCTGAGAAGCAACAAATTGTGGAGTGTTTAGGTCAAGGCATGACTACAATCAACATTGCCAAGACACTTCATCCTGATCATCGCACAATCAAGAAGTATGTAGCTGATTCACAGTACACATGTGTGCGTGCTGATAAGGGAAAATTGAGGACTCTTTCCTACAGGCAATTACGTCAGGTTAAAAGAGCAGCGGCAAAAAAGCCTTGTCATAGCAGCAGACAAGTTTTTGAAGCTGCTGGTGCCTCCAAAGTCCCCCGAACAACAAGATGCAGGGTCCTTCAGAGGTTTGCAGCTGTGCGTAAGCCATCCTGTCGACCTCCTCTATCTACTGTACACAAGCAGAAACGGCTCCAGTGGGCCAAACAATACATGAAGACTGACTTCAAAACTGTTTTGCTCACCGATAAGCAACGCTCGATGGTACAGATGGATGGAGTGGAGAATGGCTGGTTGATGGACACCCCATGCAAACACGGCTACGGAGCCAACAAGGAGGAGGTGGAGTAATGTTTTGGGCTGGAATCATGAGGAGAAAGATTGTCGGCCCCTTTAGGATCCCTGAAGGGGTAAAGATGAACTCCATAATGTATGTGGAGTTTCTCAAACAACACTTCCTGCCATGGTTCAAGAAGAAGAACCGTGTATTCCGCAGCAAGATCATTTTCATGCATGATAATGCATCGTCTCATGCTGCACATAACACATCTGCATCTCTGGCTAATATGGGCATAAAAGGGGACAAACTTATGGTGTGACCATCATGCTCCCCTGACCTCAACCCCATTGAGAACCTCTGGAGCATCCTCAAAAGGAGTGTCTATGATGGCGGGAGGCAGTTCACATCAAAGCAACAGCTCTGGGAGGGTATTCTGTCCTCATGCAAAACAATTGAAGTAGAAACCATCCAAAACCTGACAAATTCAATGGACGAGAGAGTTCAGAAGCTCCTTTCGAACAAGGGGTCCTATGTGCAAATGTAACATCACCTAGAATAAAGTTTTGAGTTGAAAACTGTTTGATTTCAGTTTGTAATAACCTGCTAATGCTTATAATTTCAAAAATGACCATTTTTTTGTTCTTTATTAAAATGAAAAGGTTGATCGAAGAGTGTGGGGGATCTAAGAGTGTGGCAACCCAGTAGTCAGGATTATTTTGAATTCTGACAATCTGAGGGTCATGTTGCAGGTAGTGCAGCAAGAAGGCACTCATGTGTCTTGCGCATCTAGGAGCCCCAAAATTATTTTCCGGGCTAGATGCAGCTAAAAATTATTATTAATTTGAAAGCTGGTGGAGCTTAGTATAGATGGCCTAATAGAATCAGTACTGCAAACTGCTACAAGGCCCAAATTACTTTCCAGCCAAGATACAGATAAACATGATTAGTAATTTTAAATCTGGTGGAGTAATAATTTCTGCAAATTTACTTTTGTACCGGGGATCTAACAGTGTGGCAACCCAGTAGTCAGGATTATTTCTAATTCTCACAATTCGAGGGTCATGTTGCAGGTAGTGCAGCAAGAAGGCACTCATGTGTCTTGCGCATCAAGGAGCACCAAGTCCCTGTTGTGTTGGTGGCGAGGTAACAATCATGCTTCCTTCCTCTGTCCTCTCCCCCCAACCTCGCACAACAGAAATGTGATCAAGGTCTCCCTCATCTGATGAGTCTTCCATCAGTTCGTCCTCCACTCCTTCCTGGGCTCCTGCACCTTCCTCACTAGTTTGGCTGCTACCATGCGCCCTGGTAAAACCATCTCCCCCACCCTCACATGCCTGCCGCCTTGGTGCTGCCGACCGTCTGGACCTTGCAGATGTTAGCCCTTCCGCATACAACTCCTCCTCCTCTACTTCCTCCACCTCCTCTTGTGCCACCACCTGACTCCGAATTCTGTTTAACATGTGCTCCAGCATGTAAATCACCGGAATAGACATGTTGATAATGGCATCGTCAGCACTAAACATCTTCGTCGCCATTTCAAAACTGTGCAGAAGGGTGCATAGGTCCCTGATCTGAGACCACTCGTCCAGCGTGATTTGCCCCACCTCTGGATCTCGTTGGCCCAGGCTATACATCACAACGTATTGCACCAGGGCTTGTCGGTGCTGCCACAGTCGCTGCAAAATGTGCAGAGTTGAATTCCACTGGGTAGGCACATCGCATTTTAGCCGGTGAAGTGGCAGGCCCAACGACTTCTGTAGAGATGTAAGTCGCTGAGCTGCGGGATGCGAACGGCGGAAGTGAGCACACAGCGACCGTGACCTCTGCAGAAGGCCATCTAGTCCGGGATAGTGGGCTAAAAATTGCTGGACAACCAGGTTCAACACGTGAGCCATACAAGGCACGTGTGTGACATTGCCCTGGCGAAGGGCCGCACTCAGGTTTGCAGCATTGTCGCACACGGCCTTCACTGGTTTCAGGTCCAGTGGAGACAACCATTCATGAAACTGGTTCTCCAGAGCTGACCACAACTCCTCAGCTGTGTGACTCACATTTCCCAGACATTTCAAAGTAAAAACCGCCTGATGACGTTGAGCCCTGCTGCCAGCATAGTAAGGAGGTGTGCAGGATCCCTTCTGCACAGTTATGAAGCTTGTGGCATGACCAGACAGGCTTTGGGTGCAGGTGGAGGACCGAGAGGAAGTTGAGGAGGCAGAAGCAGTGGAGGAAATTTGAGATAAAGAGGATTGACACACAACTCGTGGGGACGGCAAGACTTGGACAGCAGCCCCTTGTCCTGCTGTCACCATAGTTACCCAGTGCCCAGTCAGTGACATGCAACGCCCCTGTCCATGCCTACTCATCCAAGTGTCTGTGGTGAAATGCACCCTGTCACACACAAAGTTTCTCAAAGAAGCGGTGATGTTGTGTGCGACATGCTGGTGGAGCGCAGGCACACCTTTCTTTGAGAAGTAGTGCCGACTGGGCATCAGGTACTGGGGCACTGCGACGGACATAAGGTCTCGAAAATCCTCTGTGTCCACCAGGCGGAAAGGCATTTCTGTAGCCAAGAGCTTGCAGATGGTGAAATTCAACCTCTTAGCTTTTTCATGGCTAGGAGGAAATGGTCTTTTACTTGTCCACATCTGAGGGACCGAGGGCTGGCTGTTGTGCTTAGACGGGGTTGATAAGGGTGTCCCCGGCAAACTGCCGGTCTGTGAGGAAGATGCAGGCGGACATGTTAGGTTGCCTTGATCCAAAGGTGGTGCTATCGATGTCGGACAGCGCTCAACACCAGCTGGTGTTTCCACCTCCAAAGAAAATGATGACCTGCCAATCACGCTGGCTGTTGCGGGTAAAGAGGTGGCAGGTCCGCGTCCAAAAACAGGTGTGACTGCTGTCCCCCCAATCACAGAGGATGAAGAGGCCGCGGATGCACAAGATGTGGCAGACGGTGGTTGGCCCGGTCGGCTAGGCTGCATTGTAGGACAGTGAGCTTCCCTCTGCAACTTATGCTTCATATCCATGTGCCGGTTCATACATGAAGTACTCAAACTATGCATTTTTTGGCCTCTACTTAGCTTTTGCTGACAAATGTTACAGATAACACGAGTTGGGTCATCTTTATCGATCTGAAAAAATGCCCAGGCTATGCAAGGCTTAGCACCCATGCGACCTGAAGAGCCACCACGACTTGTGGTCAGAGGCAGAGTTGTGTTTGAGGATGCAGCTGTTGACGTGCTTCCAGTACTACGTCTCTGTCCAGGAAGGTGCAACCTGACCTCGTCGTCACCAGCATCCTCCTCCACCTCCTCTGCTGATCTCATCGACTGGCTGACTGTGGGTTGACAGTAAGTGGGATCTCCAACCTCGTCATCATCACCCTGTGTGTTATCACACCCGTCGTCCTCAGAGCCAACCTCTTCCTGCCCTGACAAAAAACTAAAGTTGTCGCTCCAATCAGGTATTTGAGTCTCATCATCGTCTTCCTCATTGTCTCCACCAACAGGAGTTACAGTTTGGAAACGAGGGTCTACATTATGGTCAGAACCTTCTGCGTCTGGTCCTGGATCCGACTCCTAAAGATTCTGGGCATCAGTGCAGATCATTTCCTCGTCTGGATTGACAGAAGCTCTGAAGCCGACCTCTGATTCCCAGGCTATAGTATGAGTAAACAGCTCTGCAGACTCAACCATCTGTTCTGCCCCATACTCAGATGGGCAGCTGGAGACTTGGGAGTTGTGAGGAAGCAAGTGCGATTGGGGTGACACCTCTGAGGACTGGAGTATTTGTGATGTTGAAGTTAAGGTGGAGGAGAGCCCACTTAAAGGAGCACTTGATATCCGTTGAAGCACCTGCTGTTTTTGTGCCTCATCTGGAATTTGTAGCGATTGGCGTGGCCGTAAGAAAGGGATCTTATCACATTGTCCGCTAAAAGAAGTAGACATCTTAGTTTGGCTGGAAGATGGTCTTTCTTCTGCAGATGTTACTGTTGATTTAACACCTACCCCACGGACACAACCTTTTTTTCCCTTCCCAACATGCCTATTCCCCTTTCCACCAGCAGCAGGCCTTTTTCCACTCATTTTGGTGGTTAACTAATTCACAACTCCGGAGTTGTTTGCACAAAAAACAATGGCTGGGAACCGAGCAGAGCTGAGTGGCCAAACTGTGGTATTAGCCCAAAAGTATTGGCTGGGTTAGATGCAGATAAAAATTATATTGAATTTGCAACCTGGTGGAGGTTAGTATAGATGGACTAATAGAACAAGTCGCACACACTGCTACAAGCCGAAATATTTTTTCAAAGCTAGATGCAGATAAAAATTATATTGAATTTGCAACCTGGTGGAGGTTAGTATAGATGGACTAATAGAACAAGTCCCACACACTGCTACAAGCCGAAATATTTTTTCAGAGCTAGATGCAGAAAAAAATTATATTGAATTTGCATTCAGTCTGTTTTCTGCTACCAAATTTTAAGGTTCCTGTACTTGTGCCCTGTCTGAACCTGACCCTTGTCAGTCCGGCCTGCTCTGTCTGATCCTGAGCCTGTCCGTCCTGACTGCACCCGATCCAGCCTGCCTTGTCTGAACTGGTTCCTGTCCGCCCTGCTGCATCCTATTTCTGAGCCCGTCCTGCGTCTACTAAGTCATGAGCCTGATCCGTCTTGTCCGCACCTATACCACTACTCTCACCAGTCCAGTCTGAACCTGTACCTGTGATCCTGTAAATAAGGTCAGCCTGTGTTCCTGAACTCATCTTGTCAGTTCCTGATCCCGTTCCTGTTCTGTTTACCAGCCACACATCCCCCTGTAATCCAGTTCCTGGCCGGTCCTGCTTCTCTGCCCCTTTGGGGTTCAGCTGCCAGGACTCTGGAGTCTGTCCTGGAGTAGCACCTGGCATCCACGTGGGTTCAAGTCTAACCACGCCATCAGGGGCTCTAGTGAAGAACCAGGTGTTTGCTTAGTTACACCCCTCCAGGCTCTCCCCCGACAGTGGCACAGTGGTTCCACAACTATGTGTGTAACAGTATGCAGCAATAATGCTAAGTATAAGGTCAACCATAAATATATGCATGTATACAATTAGCGGAGCCAAAAAGAATAGCCACTTAATTAGTGAATAACTCAGCTACTGAGAAATACAAATAGCACAGTCATGGGATTATAGACTCAAAGTAGAGCCATTTTGAAACATACAGTTACCCATCCATGAGAAGAAAACGCATCCGATAGAGGATATATTTATATTGTGCATCAGTGTCTGGCATCCCCCTCTTTTTTGCTATCCAATTTTGATTATGCCCTATAACACAATACAGTGATGTGAAAAAGTGTTTGCCCCCTTCCTGATTTCTTATTCTTTTGCATGTTTGTCACACTTAAATGTTTCTGATCACAAAACATATCTAAATATTAAACAAAGATAACAGAAGTAAACACAAAATGAAGTTTTTAAATGAAGGTCTTTAATATTAAGGGAAAAAGAAATCCAAACCTACAGTGCCCTGTGAAAAAGTAATTGCCCCTCCTTAAAACATAAATTAACTGTGGTTTATCACATCTTTGGGAAGCTGAGTTCAAATTCCCTAGCCACACACAGCCTGATTTCTGCCACTCCTGTTCTCAATCAAGAAATCACTTAAATAGGACCTGCCTGACAAAGTGAAGTAGACCAAAAGATCCTCAAAAGCTAGACATTATGCTGCGATCCAAAGAAATTCAGGAATAAATGAGAAAAAGGTAATTGAGATCTATCAATCTGGAAAAGGTTATAAAGCCATTTCTAAAGCTTTGGGACTCCAGCAAACCAAGTGAGAGCCATTATCCACAAATGGTGAAAACATGGAACAGTGTTGAACCTTCATAGAGTGGCCGGCCGACCAAAATTACCCCAAGAGCACAGCGATGACTCATCCAAGATGTCACAAAAGACCCCACAACAACATCCAAATAACTGCAGGCCTCAATTGCCTCAGGTCAGTGCTCATAACTCCACCATACAAAAGAGACTGGGAAAAAATGGCATCCACGGCAGTGCTCCAAGACGAAAACCACTGATGAGCAAAAAGAACATAAAGGCTTGTCTCAGTTATGCCAGAAAACATCTTGATGATTGCCAAGGCTTTTTGGAAGAATTGTCTGTGGACTGACGAGACAAAATTTGAACGTTTTGGAAGATGTATGTCCCATTACATCTGGCGTAGAAGTAACACATCATTTTAAAAAGGAAAAGGAACATCATACCAACAGTAAAATATCGTGGTGGTAGTGTAATGTTCTGAGGCTGTTTTGCTGCTCCGGGACATGGAAGACTTGCTATGGTAAATGGAACCATGAATTCTGCTGTCTACCAAAAAATCTTGAAGGAGAATGTCCGGCCATCTGTTTGTGATATCAAGCTGAAGTGCTCTTGGGTTACGCAGCAGGACAATAATCCAAAACACACCAGCAAGTCCACCTCTGAATGGCTTAAGAAAAACAAAATTAAGAATTTTGTTTTTTGGCCTAGTCAAAGTCCTGACCTTAATCCGATTGACATGCTGTGGCATGACCTTAAAGCAGTTCATACTCAGAAACCCTCCAATGTGGCTGAATTACAACAATTTTGCAATGATGAGTGGGCCATAGCGTTTTTTTACAACGCTCCTCCCTCCAGAGCGTTGTAAAAGACACATTGCCAGTTATCGCAAATGGTTGATTGCAGTTGTTGCTGCTAATGATGGCCTGTTATTAGGTTTAGGGGCAATCACTTTTTCACACAGGGCCCTGTAGGTTTGGATTTATTTTTCCCTCAATAATACATACCTTAATTTAAAAACTGCATCTTGTGTTTACTTGTGTTATCTTTGTCTAATATTTAAATTTGTTTTGTGATCTGAAACATTTCAGTGTGACAAACATGCAAAAGAATAAGTAAACAGGAAGGGGACAAACACTTTTTCACACCATTGTATATAAAAGGCAATTCAATCTCTCATAGTTTCTGTCCATCTCAGTCTGTAGGCGCTAAACCAGTTCATATTCATGCCAAAGGTATTTTTGTGTCTTCGGTTTCCCTAGATCTTGTAGAGGAGATCCATGGAGTTAGCCACTGACAATATTCTGACACAAAAATAGTTTGTTCCTGCTCAATTCCGTCTATAAATCCTATAGACATCCCATGACTTAGTTCTCGCAGGCCACACTGGGATTAATAATACTCTTTGACTTGTGGCCAAGTATTTTTGGTGGCCAACTATAGTTCAAGATTGTAAGGAATAAGTACTCACTTGTGAAATTTGTGCCCCCAGCCAAAATGCCCTGTACCCATCTTGCCAGACTCCATCAGCCTTAACCCACTCTACAAAGTCCTTTGACACATTTCAGAATGGACCTCTCACCCTTAAAAGGGAAGACTGTTATTTGGGTAGTGGTGGACAGATTTAGATAACAGTGTCATTTTGTTACTGTTTGTTGGTAGCCTAACTCCCAAACCTTAAGGGGTTGTGCCATGAACAAAAGTATATTTTAATCATCAGATTTTGGAATAAAAATAAACTCCACAATTGGATGTGTTTAAAAATAATGTTCCTATGCTGACATAATCTTATATATGTGCCCCTGCTGTGTACTGTGTAATGGCTGTGTCTGACCATGTAGGAACTGCCCGAGATGCTCGGCGCTCACCGAGTATTTCCGGGGTTGCTCCGAGGGAGCTCAGGTCCCCTCCCTGCATGTTTGGCGCTCTTAGAGCACCAATCAACATGCAGGGATTGTCTGCCGCACACTGTAATGCCGCAGCCATGTTGGTTGTGGCATTACAGTGATTGGCTGGCCGCACAGCGTCATCAGGTCTATATCAGACCTGGCGACGCCATGCTCGTCACAGTCACTCCGGAATCAGACTGTGTAGGGAGAGCTGCCATTTCTGGCCTCCATTAAAATTTTGTTTCAGTGTGTCAGTGAAGTTATTGACACCAGTTTGCTGTTAAAAATAGTTACCTACAGGCCAGCTGCTTAAAACTGTGGTTTGTCTGTCACACCGATCATATATAATTGTGCTGAAAATATTGCCTTTTCTGGCCTCCATTTAAATTTTGGTGCAAAGTGTCAGTGAACTTATTGACACGAGGTCGGCGCTGTTAAAAATAGTTACCTACAGGCCAGCTATTTAAAACTGTGGTTTGTCCGTCACACAGATCACATATAAATTCGCTCCAAATTCAGCCATTTGTAGTGAACGTGGAAGATATTGTCCTCCATTTAAAATGGGCAAGGCACGTGGCAAGGGACACAGAACTGGACATGATGGTGATGGTGCATTCAGAGGCCGAGGCCATGGGCAAGCTGAAATTGTGCCATCCATGCTGAACAGGCAGTATGACAATTGTACAGGTAGTACCCTCTATAGCGCAGGAAACTAGCTCCTGTTCTTCCTCCTCCTCTTCCTCATTGTCACCCAATCCACATTGGGATGAGATGAGGCTGGGCTGTGTGGAATCACCCTGTATGGTTCCTTGCTCCATCTCATCGTGCTCCGCCTGCAATGCATCCTCGTTAATTGTGAGCAGAGAGAATTTCAGAAGACAGAGAAGCAGGAAGGTGACGCTAATTATGGCGTCATCGCCGCTCACCATCTTGGTGGAGTCCTCAAAGTTTTGGAGGATGGTACATATATCTGACATCCATGTCCACTCCTGAGGTCTTATGTGTGGAGCCTGAACTGAATACTGACGGCCTTGTTGATCCTGGTAGTCAAAAACTGCCCTCTTCTGCTCACAAATCCTTCCCCAACATCTGCAACATAGAGTTCCAACAAGTGGGAACATCACAGATTTATCAGTGAGCTGAAAGTTGCAAACGCTGCTGAAGCACGGCAAGAGCAGAGGAAGCTGTAGCTGACTTTCTAAAATAGGCACACAGGCGGCATACTTTGACAAGCAGATCTGGCAGATTCAGGTAGGTTTTGAGAAACCTCTGAACCACGAGGTTAAGCACATGGGCCAGGCATGGTACGTGTGTGAGCTCGCCTTGCCTCAGAGCCGCCACCAGGTTCCGGCCATTGTCACACAAGACCATGCCTGGCTGTAGGGTCAGCGGTGTCAGCCACAGATCTGCCTGCTCTTTCAGAGCTGTCCACAACTGATGTGCGGTTTGTCACCTGAGCATATTAGCTTCAGCACAGCCTGTTGTCGCTTGGCCGAGGCAGTGCTGCAGCACTTTCAGCTTGCGACTGATGTGGTCATTTTGGAGATGGAGGCTGAAGAGGAGGAGGAGGTGCAGGAGCTGTAGAATGTGGGGGCAACCCTGACTGACCAAGGGTGTCGGAAGGATGTGTTCTGTCCCAAGGTCCGACTGGGTCCGGGCTTCCACTATATTAACTCAGTGTGCCGTCAGCGATATGTACCATCCCTGCCCACAAGCACTTGTCCACGTGTCCGTGGTTAGGTGGACTTTCCCAGTAACTGCGTTGTTGAGTGCACGGCTAATGTTGTGGGACACGTGCTCGTGTAATGCGGGGATGGCACACCGGGAGAAATAGTGGCGGCTGGGGACCGAGTACCGAGGGACGGCTGCTGCCATCAGGTTGTGGAAAGCTTCCATCTCCACAAGCCAAAAAGGCAAAATTTGAGTGCAAGCATTCGCGAAATGTGTGAATTTAGTAGTGTGGCTTGTGGGGCGTTGGCTGTGTATTTGCGCTTGCGTTCCAAGGACTGGGGAATGGACAAATGAATGCTGCGCTGGGACAAGGATGTGAACGTGCTTGGTGATGGTGCTAGTTGAGAGTGTGCAACGACACATGCAGGGCGGGAGGCATCTTCGCATGCGCCATGGACAGGGGATTGGCGTGCACGCACAACAGCGGAAGAGGCAGTGATGTCACCCGCAGACACTGTTTCTGGACCCTGGGGCTGTTTCTGGGCCTGCGGCCCACTTAGCCGGGTGCTTTGCTGCAATGTGCCTGATCATGCTGGTGGTGATCAGACTGCTAGTTTTGCTACCCCTGCTGATGCTGGTCTGGCAGGTAGTGCAAATGGCCTTTTTGGGGTTATCTGCAGAGTCTTTAAAAAACAACCAGACTTGAGAAGATGTAATAGTTGTACTGGCAACTTCCGTTGTGTTGGTGTTATGAGGAACGCTTTCCCACCTTGTGTCTGCGGCCACCACACTGCTTCATCCTGCCTGTTGTGGTGCTTTGCCTCTCTCCCCCTGTGTGGTGCTGTCCTCGTTCTGTATGTCCCCTGCCAGTTTAGGTCAGTTATTATATCATCCACCACCTCGTCTTCCACTTCCGCACCCTGGTCCTCCTCCTGACTTTCTGGCAATTGTGTCTCATCATCCACCTCTTACAACAGTAATTGCACTTTCCTACCATTGCCTTTGTGTGACCGTGGCTGCTCCAATATTTGGGCATCGCTACATGCGTTCTCCTCTTGACTCGCTTGAAGCTGGCGGGGCAAGAGTCCCGAATCTACAAATGGAAAAGTGAACAGCTCTTCTGAGTGTCTGTCACACTGTCACAGAATACTGGAGGTAGGGGGCCTAAGCTGACCCTAAGCTGGGGCCCTGACTAATCCCTCATCCTGGAGGTACTGTTAAAGGTACAGAGGTCCAGGCCGCCAGCGTAACCCCTACCTTCTGAGGATCCCTGCACCTAAGTAATCTAGTCCTGAGAAGGACCCCGATCACAACAATAGGGAACCAGAAATAATATGCCCACACACAGTATTTAGACGAACGAGACAGTACAAGGGAAAAACCAAAACCACCTTGCATACAACTTCTAAACAACTACAACAGAGGGAACACCAACGGGAAAGGAGATAAATGATAAAGCGAGGAAAGGGAAAACACACTTCCAAATACACTTATCTCAGCAACTCCAAACACCACGATCCGCTCTGTAAGTCTGAATGAAAAGCTTTCACCGACACCTCCCAAACAGACCTGCAGGAATATAAAGGAGTCTCACTAAAGAAGCATTGATTGCAGCTGGGCGAGGCTGGACCTCAGCTAGCCCAGAGAGAGAGAGAATTAACTCCTACACTGCCGAGAAAACACAAAGCACCAACAAGTCAGCTGCGAGAAGTCAGGCTGTGTACTCGTGACGATCTTCGTGGCAACACACCCGTGACAGTACCCCCCCTTCTACGAGGGGCCTCTGGACCCTCAGGGCCAGGTTTATCCGGGTGAGTCGTGTGGAAGGCCCGAACTAATCGGTCTGCGTTAATATCCGACGCAGGAACCCACATCCTCTCCTCAGGACCATACCCCTTCCAATGAACCAAGTACTGAAGGGACCGGCGATTAAAGCGTGAATCAATGACCCTCGATACCTGGAACTCCAAGTTACCATTGACAACCACAGGAGGGGGAGGTAAAGGTGACGGTACCACCGGCGCCACATACCTCTTAAGCAATGATCTGTGAAACACGTTGTGAATTTTAAACGTAGGGGGGAGGTCAAGACGGAATGCCACCGGATTAATAACAGAACTGATTCTGTACGGCCCGATGAACCTGGGACCCAGTTTCCAGGAGGGAACCTTAAGTTTAATATTCCTGGTAGACAACCATACCTGATCGTTCACACTTAGGTCCGGACCAGACACTCTCCTCCTATCAGCCATACGTTTGTATCGGTTCCCCATAGTATTCAGATTCTTCAGCACCCCTCTCCATACTGAAGCGAGAGATGAGGAAAATCGTTCCTCCTCCGGAACCCCCGAAGAGCCCCCCCTACTGAAAGTACAAAACTGGGGGTGAAAACCATATGCCCCAAAAAACGGGGACTTACCAGTGGACTCGCTCCGCCTATTATTGAGAGCAAACTCTGCCAGAGGTAGGAAAGAAGCCCAGTCCTCCTGGTTCTCTGACACAAAACACCGAAGATATGTCTCCAAGCTCTGGTTCATACGTTCCGTCTGACCATTGGTCTGAGGATGAAAAGCCGACGAGAATGACAAATGCATCCCCCGCCGTGCACAAAACGCCTTCCAGAACTTGGACACAAACTGAGACCCCCGATCAGACACCACCTCGGAGGGTACCCCGTGAAGCCTCACAATCTCCCCAATGAACACCTGCGCAAGAGTTTTAGCATTAGGGAGAGCCGGAAGAGCGATAAAATGTGCCATCTTGCTGAACCTGTCCACTACAACGAGTATGACCGTTTTACCCGAAGACGGAGGGAGGTCAGTAATAAAGTCCATAGACAGATGAGTCCAAGGACGCTCCGGGATCTTCAAAGGTAAGAGGGCCCCAGACGGACGGGTATGTGAGGTCTTAGAGCGCGCACAAACCCCACAGGACGCGACAAAAGTTACCACCTCTTTATGTAAGTTAGGCCACCAAAACCGACGCGAGAGGAGATCCACAGTTGCTTTACTCCCCGGGTGTCCTGCAAAAACTGAGTTATGGTGTGCCTCGATCACCTTTTGTCGCAACTGATCTGGAACGAACAGTCTCCCCGGAGGTCCAACAGGGGCGTCTCCCTGAGCCTCCAATATCTCCTCCTCCAGCTCAGAGCATACTGCCGAAACCACCACCCCCTCCTGAAGAATAGGAATCGGGTCGTCCGTATTCCCGGCCCCAGGGAAACTACGAGATAAGGCATCCGCCTTTACATTTTTAGACCCAGGACGATATGTAACGACGAAATTAAACCTGGTAAAAAACAATGACCACCTAGCTTGTCTGGGATTCAGACGTTTAGCGGACTCCAGATATAGCAGGTTCTTGTGATCGGTGATGACGGTGACCGGATGAACTGCCCCCTCCAAAAAATGGCGCCACTCCTCAAAAGCTAACTTAATGGCCAAGAGTTCCCTATTGCCGACATCGTAATTCCTCTCAGCGGACGACAATTTTTTAGAGAAAAAGGCGCACGGAAGCCACTTACCAGGGGACGAACCCTGTGACAATACTGCTCCCACCCCTACCTCGGAAGCGTCTACCTCTACAAAGAATGGCTGAGACGCATCAGGTTGAATGAGTATGGGTGCCGAGGCAAAACATTTTTTCAAGGAGGAGAATGCTTGACAAGCCTTGTCAGACCACCTAGAAAAATCCGTCCCCTTTTTAGTCATGTCTGTGAGAGGCTTAACCATGGACGAGAAATTACGAATGAACTTCCGGTAATAGTTAGCAAACCCCAGGAAACGTTGTAGTGCCTTAAGATTCTCCGGCCGATCCCACTCAAGAACTGCCCGCACTTTCCCAGGGTCCATACGAAAACCGGACGCTGAAACCAGGAAGCCTAAAAACTGGAGTTCCTGTACGGCGAACACACACTTTTCCCACTTGGCATACAGTTTATTATCCCGCAAGATCTGTAACACCTGTCTAACGTGCTCCTGATGAGACACCAGATCCGGCGAGTAAATTAAGATATCATCCAGATATATGACAACAAACTGTCCCACCAGGTGGCGAAAAATATCATTAACAAAGTGTTGAAACACCGCCGGGGCATTAGTCAGACCGAATGGCATGACAAGGTTCTCATAATGCCCCTCCGGAGTGTTAAAAGCCGTCTTCCACTCATCCCCCTCCTTCATCCTAATCAGATTGTACGCCCCCCTGAGATCCAACTTAGAGAACCATTTGGCGCCCACGATCTGATTAAAGAGATCGGGAATAAGTGGGAGCGGATACGGATCTCGGACCGTAATCCGATTAAGTTCACGGAAATCCAGGCAAGGGCGTAGGCCTCCATCTTTCTTCTTAACAAAGAAGAACCCCGCGGCCACCGGAGAAGATGAAGGTCTAATATGCCCCTTAGCCAGACTTTCAGAAATATAATCCTTCATGGCCTGCCTCTCAGGACCAGAAAGGTTATACAACCTAGCTTTAGGTAACTTGGCCTCAGGGAGCAGTTTTACAGAACAGTCATACACGCGATGAGGAGGTAGTTCCTGACACCCATTCTCCGAGAATACATCCTCAAAGTCCGCCAGAAATGGAGGTAAGACCCAAGGAGTAACCGCACCGATGACCGTGTTCATGCAGTTTTTATTACAGAATTTACTCCATTGGCTTATCTCTCTGGTTTGCCAATTAATAACCGGGTTATGCTTAGCTAACCAAGGAAGGCCCAACACTATAGGAGTGGGAAGACCCTCCAACACGTAGCAAGACAACAGTTCTTTATGTATTGCCCCCACTTGAAGTTTTACGCCATGCACAGCTTGCAAAAAACTTCCCTGACCGAGAGGTCTGGCATCGATCGAGAATATGGGGATGGGTTTAGCCAACTCACTCAATCGCATACCTTGAACCCGGGCAAACCGAGCATCAACCAGATTAGCCCCGGCCCCAC
This sequence comes from Phyllobates terribilis, assembly GCF_046119375.1. NCBI lineage: Eukaryota > Metazoa > Chordata > Amphibia > Anura > Dendrobatidae > Phyllobates > Phyllobates terribilis. The sequence goes on along the minus strand of NW_027362765.1, from coordinate 592,562,976 downwards.
TATCCAGAAGAACAGATATCCTCTCAGTTCTCGTACCCACCACCACCTCCGCCGGTACGAGAAACTGAGACGAACCTAGGGACGAAATACCTACTCCCAGATTGCCGTCCACCACACAACCTGGGATCAACAGTTTTTTCGACGACTCTTTACTCTGCAAGGGACGGGATGGACACCCCCCAATAAAATGTCCCTTTTTCCCGCAGAGAAAACACCTTCCTGTCTTATGGCGCACCACCGGTCCCCTTCCCCGAAATGATGTCCCTCCTAATTGCATAGGCTCCTCCGGACTGACCAGGGGAACCACCATATGAGGGGACCTTGTAGGAGGTGGAGACATTACAGGGGGTAGAGTTATCCCGCACCTCTCCCGAAGCCGTCTGTCAACGCGAATAGCAAGGGCCATAGCGGCTTCCAGTGACGCGGGAGAGTCATACTGTGCCAACACATCCTGTAATTTGTCGGATAAACCATGACAAAACTGGCTCCTAAGAGCCGGGTCATTCCACTGGGTGTCCGTGGCCCACCTACGGAACTCCGAACAGAATTCCTCCGCCGGACGATCTCCCTGCTGAATCCTACGTAACTTAGACTCAGCAAGGGAGATCCGATCTGGGTCATCATATACGAGTCCCAGAGCAGCGAAAAACCTATCCACTGACTGGAGAACCGGGGAGCTTGGGGGAAGAGAGAACGCCCAAGATTGTGGGTCCCCTTGTAGGAGCGAGATGATAATTCCCACCCTTTGTTCTTCACTGCCCGATGACCGAGGCCGCAGCCGAAAGTACAATTTGCATGCCTCCCGGAAAACAAAAAACTTGTCCCGCCCCCCAGTGAACCTGTCAGGGAGAGCTACTTTAGGTTCTGGTCCGGCTTGCTCCAGAGGATGCAAAACCTTGGACCTAACGTCCGCCAGCCCCATGGACAAACTCTGCAACTGCCGAGCTAGACCGGCTACTGGATCCATGGTAGCTGGAGAAAAACTAAGATGGTCGGTGAAAATGTCACACTGTCACAGAATACTGGAGGTAGGGGGCCTAAGCTGACCCTAAGCTGGGGCCCTGACTAATCCCTCATCCTGGAGGTACTGTTAAAGGTACAGAGGTCCAGGCCGCCAGCGTAACCCCTACCTTCTGAGGATCCCTGCACCTAAGTAATCTAGTCCTGAGAAGGACCCCGATCACAACAATAGGGAACCAGAAATAATATGCCCACACACAGTATTTAGACGAACGAGACAGTACAAGGGAAAAACCAAAACCACCTTGCATACAACTTCTAAACAACTACAACAGAGGGAACACCAACGGGAAAGGAGATAAATGATAAAGCGAGGAAAGGGAAAACACACTTCCAAATACACTTATCTCAGCAACTCCAAACACCACGATCCGCTCTGTAAGTCTGAATGAAAAGCTTTCACCGACACCTCCCAAACAGACCTGCAGGAATATAAAGGAGTCTCACTAAAGAAGCATTGATTGCAGCTGGGCGAGGCTGGACCTCAGCTAGCCCAGAGAGAGAGAGAATTAACTCCTACACTGCCGAGAAAACACAAAGCACCAACAAGTCAGCTGCGAGAAGTCAGGCTGTGTACTCGTGACGATCTTCGTGGCAACACACCCGTGACAGTGTCCAAGTATGGGATCAGTTATCTCCGGGCACTTGGCATGGTGGGAGGAAGGAGGATCAGGGTGAGGAATATTCGGTCCAGACTCACTGAGACTTGATCATGTGGAAGACAGGGTGGTGGTGGCAAAGTGACTAGAAGCATTATCTGCCGTCCAACCAACAACTTTTTGACACTGCTCTGGGTTCAATAGTGGTGTACTCTGGTCCCCTAGTAATTGGGACAGTAAGTTTGGGTGACAAGATGTGGGTGTCTGTTGTGGCACAATTTCAGCTTGCCCACGGCCATGTCCTCGGCCTCTGCATGCACCATCACCATCACGTCCACTTCCCCATCCCTTGCCACGCATCTTGCCCATTTTAAATGGAGGACAATATTTTCCATGTTCACGAGAAATGGCTGATTTTGGAACGCAGTTATATGTGATACGTCTGACAGAGAATCACGGTTTTAAATAGCAGGCCTGTAATTTACTAATATTATTCTACACAGAGACCTAATGTGAATACCTTGACCGACACACTACAACGAAATGAAAATGAAAGAAATGGCTGATTTTGGAACACTGTTATAGGTGATATGTCTGACAGAGAACCACGGTTTTAAATAGCAGGCCGATAATTTACTAATATTATTCTACACAGAGATCTACTGTGAATAGCTTGACCGACACACTGCAACGAAATGAAAATGGAAGAAATGGCTGATTGTGGAACACTGTTATAGGTGATATGTCTGACAGAGAACCACAGTTTTAAATAGCAGGCCTGTAATTTACTAATACTAATCTTCACAGACACCTAGTGTGAATAGCTTGACCGACACACTTCAACAGAATGGAAAAGGAGGACAATATTTTCCACGTTCAGTTCAAATTTCTAGATTTTTATCGCTGAAATATGGAACAGATCAGGCTTTATTCTGCAGTGCTAACAAGCAAATGGAGCAGAAAAATGGTGTACTCTGGATTTCTTTTTAAAATAACCAGGATTAAGATAAAAAAATTTGCCCTGGCCCCTGATATATGAGGCTATGTCTACAAATATCTGTAATTATTACAGCAGCAGCAGACAGGACGTTCAATGGATCCTCTTGAGCTCCACTGCAGTCTGCCACATACACTGCCTGCCTGCCTAACACTGATTATATGAATCTGGATTAGTCCTCAGAAGGACTATTAGTTCAGATGGATATAGAGATATAAGATGTGGAATACCTATGCTAACAGGACGTTCAATGGACCCTCTTGGACTATATGCACTGCAGTCTGCCACATACCCTGCCTGCCTGCTTAGCTCCTGCTATCACCACTGAATATATGCAGCTGGATTACTCCTCAGAAAGGCTGTTAGTTCAGATGGATATATATATATATATGTGTTGTGGAATACTTTTATTAACTATAAACAAGCAAATCTCTCCCTGACGCAGCAGCACCTCTCCCTACTCTGCCTGATTCCGGGGTAGACTGTGATGAGCACAGCGGCGCCAGGTCTTACATAGACCTGATGACGCTGTACGGCCAGCCAATCACTGTAATGCCCACAACCAACATGGCTACGGCATTACAGTGCATGGCAGGCAATCCCTGATTGTTCATTGGCTCTCTAAAGAGCGGCAAACATGCAGAGAGGGGACCCGAGTTCCCACCCAAGCAACCTGGGAATACTCGCCGAGAACCTAGCTTGACAAGCACCGTGATGCTCGGTCGAGTACCGAGCTGTGGCGAGTGAGTTTGCTCATCACTAGTCAAGATCAATAAATACTAAGACCTGCCTTTTCTATTGCAATCTTGGCTTTCATCCTCATTTTGATCCCTTTATGACTTCCGAATTTAACTTCACTCTGGTCGGATTTCTCCATCTCCTCCATGTCGTGACTCTGCGTATATCGGACTGCACTGGGATGACATCCGTGTGCATTCTGATGTTTCACATACACATGCACCCATAGACTTGTATGAGTGCGAGTGAATCAAGTCTGGCTGCAAATCGCAGCATTATGCGATTGTTCTCTCATGCCCGATCGGCGTGAGAAAATAATCGCTGATCTGAGCAGCCCCATAGAATAACACTGGGCCGAGTGCTATGCAATGTTTTATCGCATAGCACTTGTGTTATACGGTAGTGTGATGCCGGCCTAAAGAAGAATCTCTGCTAATTTGCAAATTGGGTTTCTCAAAATTCTGAAGCCCGTATCTCAGCAACACAGTAAAGAAAAAGAATAGTTTTAAGTACAGCTCTGGCAAAATACACAGATTGTACAGCCGATTTTATCATGTGGATTCTAAAAGACTGAAATCTTCATCTAAAATAAAGAAGAAACCTGCAACATAGTGGGCACGCTGGTAAAAGACAGGAGCGCGCTCTCAAATGTGCGCTGATTTCCGCATGTAAATGAGGTTTTTACATTTTACAGACCTGACTGATAGGAGGGCGATGCCAAAGCCTGGAGACTGTGCACCGCACACAGACAGGAGCGCTGCCGCTGTCCTAACGCAAATCTGCACTAATTCTAATACCTTTTTCCATTTGGCTACTTCTCCCCGCAAAAATATCTAAAAAAAAATGTTAATTTTGTAAAAAATATATTCATAACAAATCTACATGACTGTAATAACCTGAAGACTTAATTTCAGGGGTTATTTAGTAAAAGTATAAATAAAATAAACAAAAAAAAACTTTAATTTTTTTATGTAGTTTTACTTTATAACCATTATAAATATTATTAAATCAAAGTCATATAAGAAGTTAAATAATTTATTAATTGATATATAGACATAGGGTGTATGCATACAGCGATCTAGTGCATGTCATAGCTATCTATTACTATTATTACCATTATTCTGCAGGCATTATTTCCCCTTCTTACAATATTTTATATGTCCACGAGAGGGCAGCAGCGTACAGGTCTCAGCGAGTCACACACCTCATCTTGTCTCTTGGACTCCAACAAAATGGCTGAGCACACTTTGTCTTCTGATACCGGATGAACGAGGATGCAGGCGATAAGATGGCTGGATCAATGCAATTGTAAAGAAATAGAGAAAATTCTATGGCTCACCTCGCTGTAGTTGCCACAATAAACACGCGATCCCACATTAAATGATTTCCGCGGCAGCTGCCTTATGTGGTCGCGCAAAGCATTGATGTGACGTTGGCACGTTCCTCCACGGTTGCTAGGATACATGAGACGCATTTGGCTGCCTCTGAGGACGGGACCGAAGAGGAAAGCACCGGTAGGTGTCTCTATGAGATTTCCCTTAACACAGTGAACGGATAAGACTGGTGCCCGTCATGGAGCTGCTTCATAGGAGCCGCTGGAAGTGGCGATCATAACAGCTGGAGAAGTCCCCTCACTATAGTCAGTGCCAGCCAGAGTGCCCCCATACCTAGTGCCAGGGTGCCCCCATACCTAGTGCCCCCATACCTAGTGCCCCCATACCTAGTGCCCCCATACCTAGTGCCCCCATACCTAGTGCCAGAGTGCCCCTATACCTAGTGCCAGAGTGCCCCCATACCTAGTGCCAGAGTGCCCCCATACCTAGTGCCCCCATACCTAGTGCCCCCATACCTAGTGCCAGAGTGCCCCTATACCTAGTGCCAGAGTGCCCCCATACCTAGTGCCAGGGTGCCCCCATACCTAGTGCCAGAGTGCCCCCATACCTAGTGCCCCCATACCTAGTGCCCCCATACCTAGTGCCAGAGTGCCCCTATACCTAGTGCCAGAGTGCCCCCATACCTAGTGCCAGGGTGCCCCCATACCTAGTGCCAGAGTGCCCCCATACCTAGTGCCAGAGTGCCCCCATACCTAGTGCCAGAGGGCCCCATACCTAGTGCCAGAGTGCCCCCATACCTAGTGCCAGAGTGCCCCCATACCTAGTGCCAGAGTGCCCCTATACCTAGTGCCAGAGTGCCCCCATACCTAGTGCCCCCATACCTAGTGCCCCCATACCTAGTGCCAGGGTGCCCCCATACCTAGTGCCAGAGTGCCCCCATACCTAGTGCCAGAGTGCCCCCATACCTAGTGCCAGAGTGCCCCTATACCTAGTGCCAGAGTGCCCCCATACCTAGTGCCCCCATACCTAGTGCCCCCATACCTAGTGCCAGAGTGCCCCCATACCTAGTGCCAGAGTGCGCCCATATATATAGTGTCAGGCAGAGGGCCTCCATACATAGTACCCCCATGCATAGTGTTAGCTGTAGTGCCTCTATACATAATGCCTGGCAGAGTACCTCTATGCACAGTGCCAGCCGTAGTGCCCCCCATGCATAGTGCCAGCCGTAGTGCCTCCATACATAGTGACAGACAGAGTATCCCCCACACAGTGCCTCCATATATAGTGCCACACATAGTGCCAGACGGACTGCAGTTGTAGCCAAAAGTTTTGAGACTGATTTTGGTTTTCACACATTTCCCTGCTTCAGTGTTTTTCAATCTTTTAGAGGTTTCTATGGTTACTGAAGTACAGTTATCAACATTTCATAAGTTTTTACACTTTTGTTGACATATACAGTGGTGTGAAAAAGTGTTTGCCCCTTCCTGATTTCTTATTCTTTTGCATGTTTGTCACACTTAAATGTTTCAGATCACAAAACAAATTTAAATATTAGATAAAGATAACACAAGCAAACACAAAATGCAGTTTTTAAATGAAGGTTTTTATTATTAAGGGAAAAAGAAATACAAACCTACAGGGCCCTGTGTGTAAAAGTGATTGCCCCATCACCTCCTTAAAGCATAAATTAACTGTGGTTTATCACATCTTTGGGAAGCTGAGTTCAATTTACTAAGCCACACACAGACCTGATTACTGCCACACCTGTTCTCATTCAAGAAATCACTTAAATAGGAGCTGCCTGACAAAGTGAAGCAGACAAAAACATCCTCAAAAGCCAGACATCATGCTGCAATCCAAAGAAATTCAGGAACAAATGAGAAACAAAGTAATTGAGATCAATCATTCTGGAAAATGTTATAAAGCCATTTCTAAAGCTTTGGGACTCCAGCGAACCACAGTGAGAGCCATTATCCACAAATGGTGAAAACATGGAACAGTGTTTAACCTTTCCATGAGTGGCCGACCGACCAAAATTACCCCAAGAGTGCAGCGACGACTCATCCAAGAGGTCACAAAAGACCCCACAACGACATCCAAATATGCAGGCCTGATTTGCCTCAGTTAAGGTCAGTGTTCATGACTCCACCAAAAGAAAGAAACTGGGCAAAAATGGCATGCATGGCAGAGTTCCAAGATGAAAATCACTGCTGAGCAAAAAGAACATAAAGGCTCGTCTCAGTTTTGCCAGAAAACATCTTGATCGCCAAGACTTTTGGGAGAATACTCTGTGGACTCACAAGACAAAAGTTTAACTTTTTGGAAGGTGTATGCCATTACATCTGGCATAGAAGTAATACAGCAATTCAGAAAAGGAGCATCATACCAAAAGTTAAATGTGGTGGTAGTGTGATAGTCTAGGGCTGTTTTGCTGCTTCTGGACCTGGAAGACTTGCTGTGGGAAATGAAACCATGAATTTTGCTGCCTACCAAAAAATCCTGATGGAGAATGTCTGGCCATCTGTCCGTGACCTCACGCTAAAGCCACTTGGGTTATGCAGCAGGACAATGATCCAAAACACACCAGCAAGTCCACCTCTGAATGGCTTAAGAAAAACAAAATAAAGACTTTGGAGTGGCCTAGTCAAAGTCCTGACCTTAATCCGATTCAGATGCTGTGGCATGACCTTAAAAAGGCGGTCCATGCTCGGAAACCCTCCAATGTGACTGAATTACAACAATTTTGCAAAGATGAGTGGGCCAAAATTCCTCCAGAGCTTTGTAAAAGACTCATTGTCAGTTACCGCAAATGATTGATTGCAGTTGTTGCTGCTAAGGGTGGCCCCACCAGTTATTAGTTCAGGGGCAATCACTTTTTAACACAGGGCCCTGTAGGTTTGGATTTCTTTTTCCCTTAATAATAAAGACCTTCATTTAAAAACTGCATTTTGTGTTTACTTGTGTTATCTTTGACTAATATTTAAATTTGTTTTGTGATCAGAAACATTTAACTGTGAGAAACATGCAAAAGAATAAGCCTCCTTACCTTGACATGCAAAAGCCAGTATGTCACTCTCTATAAGGAGAAACGTTACCCCTTAGACCTCAGTCCAGAGCCTCTCACCTAGCCAAATCAGTTCTCATACTCTGCCCTGACGAGGGCCAACAGCCCGAAACACCGTGTCTGCAAACGGAGTTTCTGATTTGGCTTTTATCCTAAGTCATATTGCACGACTCACTAAAGGGTTGATTGTGACTTGTAGGATTGCTGCTTCCTTTAGGTGGCGGTATAGAGTTCAAGTCCTCTTTTTCTCTGAAGAGGCAATTTGCTAAATAATTAGAAATCAGGACGGGGGCAAACACTTTTTCACACCACTGTATAAGACATTTATGTAAAGATTCCATATTTCAAGTCATGACTATATTTCCAGCCTCAGGCTGCTGGATATTGGCCTCTGGGCCAGATTCTGACTGATGATCGCCCATTCTTGGCCTATCAGTGCTTGGAGTTTATCACAACTTCTGTGTTTTTGTTTCTCTGCTGTTTGGAGATTGACCACAGGTTGTCAATAAGATTGAAATCTGGAGAGTTTCCTGGTCATGGACCAAAACTTCAATATTTTATTCACTGATCCACTTAGTTATTACTTTTGCCTTGTGACATGGTCTCCATCATGCTAGAAAAGCATTTTTCATCACCGCATTGCTCATGGATAGTTGGGAGAAGTTGCTTTTGGAGGAGGTTTACATTACATTCTATATTCATGGCAGTGATTTTAGGCGAAATTGTGAGTGAGCCCCCTCCCTGGACGTAAAGCCCCCACACATGAATGGTCTGAGGATGCTTTACTGTTGGCATGAGAAACAATGAGAAATAACTTTTCCCCAGTGCCCAGCAGTCCAATCCCAGCTCTTCCTGCAGAGCGTCTCATCAGTGATTTTCCCGAATAGATAAATGATAAAGCTTCTTCTATCCATGACAATGTTAATCACGGACAGCACATGGGTTACACCCCAACGCCATCTGTGTGCTGTCTGGGATTTTCACGGGCCCATAAACTTGTATGGGGAATTTTGATCTGTGACTCAGATCAAAAAGGAACACGTTGCCGTGATTTTTTGTGGACCTCTTAGTACACAAAAAAAACACGGACATATGAACAGCCCTATAGACTGTAATGCATACGTGTTCTGTCTATGAAAAGCACGGGTAGAACATGTACGTGAGCCATGGATGTCTGAATGAGGCTGGATATTGCAGTGCATTGTAAAATTACCGATCTCAGCTGAGCTTCACAGATGTACAAACTGGGCACACATGGTGGTCTTCAGGAGGGCCCTGCTGCCATGACAATGCAATCAGGACCCTGCAAACAGGATGACCCTCGCCATTTCCAACCTCTTAATGGTTGCTGTCTCCATTAATAGTGTCAGTCGTCCTCTTTTGAACAGTGCCACCATGAATGGTGATAGTGGTCCACATTGTACTGTCATTCAGTGCTCCTCTTGAATGGTGCAAGCTAAAATAACCATGAGTGGTTGGCAGACAATGCTCTACAGGAAACTAATGTGATCATCCAGAAAAGATTCACATTGGAGACAAATCAGTGGTGTTTACCTGGATGTGATATCCCCAGGCTTTTAGTATGAGGCCATAAATTAGCCCTTGTAATAATATATATTTTTTCCGTAATATAGATCTTGTACTTCTGGGTCACAAATGGATTCTGAATATGTGAAGAGATCGTTAGGAAAATGCCTGTCAGAGGGACTGGCTGAAATAGTGGAGAAAAGACCGGCGGACCCTATCGAGTACCTGGCACACTTCATTTACAAGTACAGAAGCAATCTGGATGAACATGAGAAGGTAATGTGCTAACTCCATGAATGACTCGCCTTCCATAAAATGCTTGTGGCAAACCATCACGAAGAATAAAGAAATCTGCACTCGCACATAGAGAGGAAGGGGATCTGTGTTTAGATATATAAAATGCAATCACTTAAAGGAAAGCTGTCACCTCCATAAATGCTAATTCTACCTGTAGACATTGTGGCTGGTTTACTGGAAGAGTTGCTACAGGGAGAAAATTATTCTGCCTGCAAACGCTCTCGTAAGTCATAGGTACAATGCAGAGAGCGGTTACAGTCACCACTCACTATGCAGGAAGCATTCTGTTATCACTCCTTGGCATATTGATTGACAGACAGCACTACAGAGTATGTGTGCAGTATGTGTGTGCAGAGCAGGTTGTCAATCAGTGTGCCAGAGAGTGATTGCAGCACGCTCACTGAGTAGTGTGAAATGATTGTAATAGTTCCACACATAGCCCTGATCACTGGAAGCAAGCAGCTGCAGTGTGAATATAACTTAATTTTCTCCCTGTAGCCACTCCTCCAGTTAGCCAGACTAACATGCTATTTATGTGCAGATTACCACTATGTCTGCAGATAAATAGCATTTTTGGAGGTGATCTGTTCCCTTTAAGCTAAGCTACGCTTGGCTTTCACTATAACCTTGACAATATAACCACACAGTTACAGATGGAGGTACACTCACCTGCAGTCTCCAGTGTCCGAGTGTGAGAAGCGCTGATAAGTAATCCAGCATCAGTCCTCCTTATAGCTCTGGCTGGCAGCGGAAGTGAAAGCACAGGACGCACTACCATCTTTCCTATCACCCATGGCAGCACCACAACGAGAGAGGGGATCCGCCCTTCAAGGACTGGAAACCTACAGAATAAAATGGCGACACCTCTCCACCACCTCTGTTTATACAGATCCTAGAAGATAGGGTAGTTCCGGTACTGGCCTATATTCCCAAGATGGCTTCCAATTTCCTTAGAAGTCAGGAAATTGTGCACCCTACTTTCTGTGCTAATCCGGGGAATCCAAGGCAGAACAATAAGAAAGCGGATGTCCCCATCAAGCAATATGTAAGGTTGTGATTCAGTCTTCACCTTGCACCTTCCATAGACACTATAGGTTTGATCTGGGATCTTCTGCTGTTCTTTCCTTTAGAAATAGGGTTCTACAGGCTGTGGTCCCACCCTAACTTTAAAGTTTCTCTGTAAATCTCTTGTTGTGGCGCTGTCATGGGTGATAGGAAAAAAATTAATTACTTACCGGTAATGTGATTTTCCTGAGCCCATGACAGCACCCTTACATTCCCTCCCGTCTCTGGTAGAGGGTGATCACTTCATTTCCTTCGTGGTGTTTGATTCACGTGGTGTGTAGAAGGAAAAATCATGGGTATAGAACTATTAAGTAGTGTCCTGTCATGCTCTGTAAACAACTGAGGTAGTGGAGAGTCGCCGCCCTTTTATTCTGTAGGTTTACTGTCCTTGAAGGGCAGATCCCCTCTCTCGTTGTGGTGCTGTCATGGGCTCAGGAAAATCACATTACCGGTAAGTAATATAGTGTTTCTGTGCCCTCACGCTACTGATAGTACATGTGGACACACTTCTTTCCAACACGTTTCAGAAGAATTGTCTTCCTTTGTCAGGGACAAGGAGCGCTCACAAAGTTCCTGTCTAAATAGTAGCCTTCCTAGTGATAGGAAAGGACACTAACCTGGGACTAGTTGTGCCATACTAGTTTTAGTTGAGATGTGAGTGCATTTCACAAATCTCGTAGCTGGTTTCCTTGTGAGTCAGCATAGGAATAAGTAAGCTGATTATATTCCATTAAATACAGGGACTCACTTTCACTCTATATATGCGAGTACAGATTTCTTTTGTTTTATTGACTAAATCTATGTGCTATATCAGATAGCAGACCAGTTAACAAATGTGTGATTTCATGGCTGAACATTATAGAGTAGCAATGCCTAATTAAAAAGTGCATAATGGTGGCTCCTAGTACAATAAGATAAATTTGGGTTGGCATCAATACACAGCAGAGCCGCCACCCTTAGAGGGTGAGTGTCCTGAGGGCTGTTTATCAAAGCAAAAATACCAGGCCAGAGGTTGCATGTCAGTCTACGTGGCCTAAACCTTCTACCAGGGCCTGCAGCGTTTCCGGACTTATCTCCCATCGAGCACATCTGGGATGTCCTTAGTCAGCAATGGCGCAGGGAGCTGCCAGCAGCGGCTCTTGATGATTTGACCAACTACATTCAACATGGCAGAACATTCCTCAGACAGCCATTAATAACCTCATTATAGCAGACAATGCTATAAGTACAAGGATCTCTGTACATGGCGCTCATACTTGATACTGAATAAATTGAGATGTTTTGAAAATGTTGTTTCCATTTTTTCATCATTTCCATATCAGTAACATACAGTGGGTATTGAAAGTATTCAGACCCCTTTAAATTTTTCTCTTTGTTTTACTGTAGCCATTTGGTAAATTCTAAAAAGTTCATTTTTTTCTCATTAAAGTACACTCTGCACCCCATCTTGTCTGAAAAAAAGCTGAAATGTAGACATTTTTGCAAATTTATTAAAAAAGAAAAACTGAAATATCACATGGTCATAAGTATTCAGACCCTTTGCTCAGACACTCATATTTAAGTCACATGCTGTCCATTTCCTTGTGATCCTTCTTGAGATGGTTCTACTCCTTCATTGGAGTCCAACTGTGTTTAATTAAACTGATAGGACTTCATTTGAAAAGGCACACACCTATCTATATAAGACCTCACAGCTCACAGTGCATGTCAGACCAAATGAGAATCATGAGCTCAAAGGAACTGCCCAAGGAGCTCAGAGACAGAATTGTGGCAAGGCACAGATCTGGCCAAAGTTACAAAAGAATTTCTGCATTACTCAAGGTTCCTAAGAGCACAGTGGCCTCCATAATCCTTAAATGGAAGAAGTTTGGGACCACCAGAAGTCTTCCTAGACCTGGCTGCCCAGCCAAACTGAGCAATCGTGGGAGAAGAGCTTTGGTGAGAGAGGTAAAGAAGAACCCCAAGATCACTGTGGATGAGCTCCAGAGATGCAGTAGGGAGATGGAAGAAAGTTCCACAAAGTCAGCTATCGCTGCAGCCCTCTACCAGTTGGGCGTTTATGGCAGAGTGGCCCGTCGGAAGCTTCTCCTCAGTGCAAGACATATGAAAGCCCGCATAGAGTTTGCGCAAAAGCACATGAAGGACTCCCAGACTATGAGAAATAAGATTCTCTGGTCTGATAAGACGAAGATAGAACTTTTTGGTGATAATTCTAAGCGGTATGTGTGGAGAAAACCAGGCACTACTCATCACCTGCCCAATACTATCTCAACAGTGAAACATGGTGGTGGCAGCATCATGCTATGGGGGTGTTTTTCAGCTGCAGGGACAGGACGACTGGTGGCAATTGAAGGAAACATTAATGTGGCCAAGTACAGAGATATCCTGGATGAAAACCTCTTCCTGAGTGCTCTGGACCTCAGACTTGGCCGAAGGTTCACCTTCCAACAAGACAATGACCCTAAGCACACAGCTAAAATAACAAAGGAGTGGCTTCAGAACAACTCTGTGACCATTCTTGACTGGTCCAGCCAGAGCCCTGACCTAAACCCAATTGAGCATCTCTGGAGAGACCTGAAAATGGCTGTCCACCAAACTTCACCATCCAACCTGACGGAACTGGAGAAGATCTGCAAGGAAGAATGGCAGAGGCTCCCCAAATCCAGTTGTGAAAAACTTGTTGCATCATCCCCAAGAAGACTCTTGGCTGTACTAGCTCAAAAGGGGGCTTCTACTCAATACTGAGCAAAGGGTCTGAATACTTATGACCTTGTGATATTTCAGTTTTTCTTTTTTAATAAATTTGCAAAAATTTGTACATTTCTGTTTTTTTTCAGTCACGTGTGTACTTTAATGAGAAAAAAAAATAACCTTTTAGAATTTACCAAATGGCTGCAATGAAACAAAGAGTGAAAAATGTAAAGGTGTCTGAATACTTTCCGTACCCACTGTATCTATCTATCCTGTGATTTCCATAATTCTGCAACTTTTCCTTCTTGGTGTTGCAATTTCAATGTTGAGGAGTGTATAATTGTATTAATAATTTTAAGATTATTTTTGCCGCTTACCTTTTTTTTTTTTTTTTTTTTTTAAAGAGAAGACTGGAAAGAGAGCAGCTGGAAATAGAAAAAGAAGAGGCAAGACAAGAGCTTGAGACAATTGAAAAACTAAAGCAAGAAGAACTTTTGATCCAGCAGAAAATTGAAGAGCAACAAAAGGTGAGATCTGAGAAGGCCTCTGAATTCCTCAAATTTATTTCGTATGTGACTTAAAGAGGTCCTATCGCTTCTGAGGAAAACATAAAAAGTAAAAGAAGGTGAAATTCTAAAACTTTTCAGAAAACATGTCATTAGCAAACCGTATGATTTCCCTCAGTATTTCTGTAACACTAGTTATATATTCATTTTTTTCAGTCAGCACAAAATGTGGTGATATTCTCTTCTCTGGAAAATACTAGCTGAGAAGGGGCTAATTCTACAGAGCAGAGGTGAATGAATTAAGAGAGTGGTGAATTAAGTCTTGTGATTAGATCTGGTCATGATTCAGGGTAAACAAATGAATGTCTGTTTTGTTGCATTATTGAACCATAAAATACAATAAAATTGAGTTACCCATTTTTCCTAAATCACCAAAAGCGAAATACAAACATGGAGAATTAACTTACCAACACCTCCCAGTGCTATGAATGAGCAGAATGCTACTCATCCAAAGTTTTTCCTCACTTTCAACCTGATCCTGAACTTTACTTCACACTGAATTTTTTTTATACATCACACATGTAATGAGATGTATCTGTGTATTATGCAGACCAAGACTAGGTGAGGATACAACTGCTTCTAAAGGATTAATCTTAGAGTTGGTGCCTGGGTCTATTCCCAGGACCCAGTCCAGCAGCCATATCAGTAATCTGTGGCTGTGTGACTGAAGGTTTGACAACTGCCTCCTACTGAAGAGCATCAGTGACGATAAAGCTTGTAATCTTTATCAGCCAGACGTTTAGATTTGTTAATGCAAGAGAAATACACTCTTTGTGTTGACTTGTAAATATATGTGTTTTTCTGTGGCTGGGGAAGGACAGACCAATATTTGTGTAACCCTGAATGTTGACTTCTATTGGGCTGTGGAACAATGAGTGTTTGCTAATTATGTTGATTAACCATTGTGGGGACCCTGTGGCTTGTTTACTCACAAGACAAGAGGACAAACTACCCAAATACATTAAATGCTCAAACAATGAGACCTGAGCGCAGCCCTTTCCCCCCAACCGGTGAATGATGACCTTAGCCACATATGTAAATATAAAAAGGGTTGTCTAGCCTTCTGCAAAGAGACTTGAGACAGAGATTGAACAGAGACTTTACAAGGAAAATCAAAGGTCAGACTCTCTCAGACCATCAGCTTGTAAGCATGGATTTAACCAAAGAGACACAGATTTGGATTCTACATGATTCTAGCCTAAGGGTATATAGCCGTGACTTGAAAGATACGGATCTGCTCCATTGACAATCAGAGAGACCATGGATACATTTTGGGGAGACCAGGTTGGGACGTGAAGTCACCTGGCCCAGTGAATATGTTGTTTGGGATTGCTTGTTGGGACTCTCCGGTCACCTGGAACCCATGGAGACATTCGGAGAACCCAGATTGGGACCAGCCGGTCATCTGGCCCCATGGAAACTCTCGGAGAGGCCAGGGTGGGACCCTCGGGTCTCCTGGCCTTGTACCTCGATGTACTTCTAGCTTCCTAAGCTTGCCGCTACCTTCTCTTTGTGGGGGCCCGCCAGGAGCGGGGGGCCACTGGTTGAGGTAGTTGGCCCTGGAAGTCCCAAAGTCGCAGCTGTTCTATCCGAGGTGGGCCAGCGGAAGAGTGACGACTGTGTAACGCTGTACCATCTCATATATTTGCTGGGACTGTTCTATGTGTTTATTGTCCGCTTTGTGGTTCAGTAAAGTATTGCCACGCTGTTTTATCTTCACCCTGTGTTGTGTGAGTAGTATTATGCCCACGTAAGACCCCATGTCTTCACAGCATCTTTGGCTTTTTTTTTGTTTATCTGACCTGGCTTGATGTCATATGTACGTCACACTGCAACGATGACGTTGCGTCATGCCGGCTAATCAAATGAGGAACTGGTGATGCCTTCAAGTAACAGGTAGTTCACAGGGATCCGGTCCGATGGCGACAGATTACTGATGTGGCTGCCGGACTGGTTCCTGTGAATCAATATCTTGTCAATTCTAGTTAATCTGCAAAAGGAGGACATAGTTGCTTCTAAAGGACTTATTTGAGTTTCTCACTACATACACAAGGAGCCCACAACAGACACACTGAGAAGCCGGTGTTTCTTCTAGCCTCCATCTCCTTCACTCTGCTGTTCCAAAATACACAGGAATTCATTTTAAATGGCATTATGTATCACTAGGGGGGACCCCACATAGTTTTTTTTCATTCATTTATTTATTTATTTATTACTAATAAATAAATGAAAAAAATGATGTGGGGTCCCCCTCTATTTTTAATAACCAACTAAGGAAAAGCAGATAGCTGGGGACTGATTAATATGCTGGGAAGGGCCATGAATATTTTTCCCTTCCCAGCCTAATAATACTAGCCTTCAGCCCCCAAGGAATGATGCGCCAATTGTGGCGCTTAGCCTCGGCACTTCCCTATTGCCATGGTGCGGTGGCAATTGGGGTAATGAGACTGTGGGGATGATTTCAGTTGTGTAATGTCTGCTGACATCAAACCCATGGGTTAGTAATCGAGAGGCGTCTTTCAGGCATCCCCATTACTAACCCAGTAAGTAAAAAGAGAATACACACCGAAAAAAAATCTTTATTTGAAAAAAAAAAAACCCTAACAACTTCCCTCTTTCCCCCATCTATCATAAAAAAATCTGTCGTAATCCAAATGGAGGTCCCACAACAATCCCAGTCTTCTTCATCTAGTCTATGGAGCCCCGTTCAGAGAATGCAGCTCCATAGACTGGAGCAGCAACCAATGCTGTGTCTTGTGCTGTACCCCCCGAGAACCAGCTACTGTGAGCTGAGATGACTTTACTGACGTTAGACACCCCCACTACTAACCCAGTAGTAAAAATAAATACACAGAAAAAAAACTTTATTTGAATAAAGACTCCTCACACTAGCCCTCTGTTAGGGAAATATTAATGTCAGGAAAATGTTCTTCCATATCTGCCTGACATAGATGTTCACCCCCCTCCCTTATTCCCCTTCTGCACAGCACAAAAGCCCCAATTAGCACACGCCTGAGAAACAGCTTACACACACAATGCCAGCCAAGAACTGGTAGAAGCTAACTAAAATGCAAATGTATTTCCTCTTAACACAGACCTGAGATAGATTGACACCTTCTCCCAGGCCAGAGTTTGGAGGAAAGTGGAAATGGTTCGTTAAGTTCAAAGGCACTCGCAAACAATTCCCGGCCACCAACCGTAGCCAGGCCGACTCCGGGGTGAAATATGAAATATTGTGAGTTCCATACGTCCGACAGTAACGGGGCTATAAGCAAAATCGGGGAGCTGTAGCGCAAAAACACCAGAATAGCAGACTGCAGCTATTCGATGTGCGGTCTCTAACTGAAGATAAAATCATAAGGGAAAAAATGGCGCAGTTAGCAAGCTTCTGCAATCAACGAGCGATGAGTTATCACAGAAGTTAGCGTTTTTAATAAAAAATGTACAGGCTGGAGACCGGCCCACATGATGTCACCACAAGGGGCGTGTGGCCAGATCTCCCCTTAGGTATAAGAGAATGGACATTATTGAAGCACTCATTGACAGGGGGGAATAAGAATTATAAGCAATGGGTCCTGTTCAATAACAGCATAATTCAACTGGGGAGCCCCTCCTCCACCTATATTGAATTGTCTTTGCGATCGTATAGTGTAAGTTTTTCTTCTTTTATCCTGCTTATTTTATGTAACTGCTTATGTATTTTAATTTCTCCTTTATAACACCCTTGTATATATTTTTCCTAAACACTGCCTGCCTTTTGGATTAAATATAAAATTGAATAGTTCTGTTTCTTTTGTTCTGTAATCGTTCCCTCCCCCAAAGCCATGTAGGCTACCAAAATGCAGGCGTCCGGCCAAGCCTGTATTATATTTCAAACTCGGCCGGTGGTGGCAGAGAAAATTAATAATAAATTGGGCTATCGCGAAGCTGACAGTGACCGTACGGAGGGCATTAAAAACGGATTCCAGGCTTTGGAATCCCTGAGGTGTGATGCCATACTCTCACTGGTCGCTTGCCGATATCCACGTAGCGAGTAGTCTGGATCGCGTGCTCACGACTCCAGACAAAATACGGACAGCGTGACGGCACGGTGAGATATTGCTTGATCTCCCCGGTGTCGTCCCTCTGTGTGGGTTGGGATCCCTGACACCCTCGTTCACCAATTTATTAATAAAAAGATCCCACAAAGTAACCCATGTCCATCGTCTTTGCCCCCACACCTGTGGTTCTATTAGCCACTATGCACAAGCGCCAGCTGGTGACTACTCTCATCAGCGTTGCTTGCTCTTGCTGCTATCAGTGAGAGCAGACGACGTTGATGACAGTAGTAGTCATCAGCCGGCGTCTGACCGGCGGTAACCTTGTTACCGCCGGTCACAGCGCTGTTATACACTTTGTCTTTTGTGTGACAGCGTGGGAACCTGCAGGGGTCCACATTACCCTGCGGCTGTCACCAGCGGTAACTTCAGTAAGGCTACCGCTGGTTATAGCCGCTGGTTTCCACACTGTCACACAGAGGACCGTGTGGGAACTGCTGGCTGTCTGGACCCCTCATGCACTTGAATGGGGTTCGGGATCGGGATCAAGTTCGGGTCCCCCAACTGAACTCTTCTGAACTCAACGGTCCCAAACATCCACGGGATCGCCTATCCCTACTAATACACAATGAAAATAAATAGAAAACAATAATAATGAGCATAATTAAGTTCACCCTCCACAACAGTCAGTGTCTTATGTGGCACCTTGGGAAAATTAACTGCCCATCCTTGCCAAAGAGGGAGCTTTATTTTAAATAGGCAGTAATTTGCTATATTCAGTGGTCCTGATTGAATGAAGTGTGCCATTGCCACCACATTTGAATAGGGAATAAGAGTCTCTATATTTGGTGATTGTTTAGTGTCTACCTGAAAAAATATATTTTTGGGGTTTCCTCATCAAGTTTTTTTACAATACTGGATTACAACCTGTCATAAGTTAGAGATTTTAATAAAAACATGAAGGGTGGAGCCCAGCCCACGTGATGTCATCACAGGGGAGTGTGTGGACAGGGTCCCCCTTCGGCATAAAAGATCCAGCTGAAGATGGGTCCATACTCATGCCGGGAGATTCATATTTTGTAAGCACGAGTCCCGTTCGATAACGGTCCATTGGAGCGCTTCCCTCCAACTAAACTGCATCGTCTCTGCGATCTGTCTAGTAAGTTCTTTTGTTAATCTCTTTTTATTTTGTGTAACTGTATATTCTGTATTGTATTGTCCCCTTTTGTAAAATCTTTTGTATATTTTTTTCATACACACTGCCTCCCTTTTGGATTAAATATAAAATTTAATAGTTCTGTTTCTTCTGTTTTGTAATCGTTCCTTCCCCAAAGCCATATAGGCTACCAGAAAACAGGCATCCAATCAGGCCTGTCTTGTATTTGAATATTTTAAAACTGATTGATTGGTGGCAGCGAATAATCTTAATTGGGTTATCATGAAGCTGGCTGTGATCGTACGGGGACATATATATATATATTCCATGCGTTGGAATTCAGAGAATGGAGATAATTATCTCAATCCAAATTAGCTCTTCTTGGAAGGTCTACCCCGACATTACGGTTTTCTGAACATATGCAGATTTAACTGCGTAATTAGACCGCAGCCTTTTGGACGCAGCGAAAATACGCTGCTTTCAAAACTCTGCTATTTCCTGATCGTGGGCACATAGATTTTGCTTCTACTGTAAAACATTGCATTTTTTCAAAACCCCAAAAAATGGATGGAAAAAATATACCATGATTGCTATGTGTAATCAAGCCCTATATAATCTATACATATACCTGTGACAGACTCTGCAAAACAGAGCGTAAAAAAAATCCTCAAATACTCGTCACTTAAAGAGGTTGTCCGACCCCCCGAAATTATTATTTTTTTTTTAAGCTAATCTGTGCTTTATTGCAATATACAACACCCCTATAAATTTAGTTTTTTTGTTTCTGCTTTTCATTCCTCCTGAATTTCACTTCATTCTCTGCACCCGCTTTGTTTACCTGCGGCTCTCAAAACTTCCAAACTTGACAGCTCTCTGTGCTTTATTATCTAACCTCACAGCCAGAGGGGATGCTGCCTGGCCTCAGTGTCCAGTCCCACCCTCTGCCCGCCCACTACACACTCA
This sequence comes from Phyllobates terribilis, assembly GCF_046119375.1. Classification (NCBI taxonomy): domain Eukaryota; kingdom Metazoa; phylum Chordata; class Amphibia; order Anura; family Dendrobatidae; genus Phyllobates; species Phyllobates terribilis. The sequence goes on along the minus strand of NW_027362765.1, from coordinate 592,542,922 downwards.
TTGGCTATCTGTAATCTGCCCCTGCGCTGACCTCTGTCATCATTGGAAAGCAGCACAATCACTACACTCCACACCACAACCACATTGGTGACAGAGCTCCACATGTCCCACATTACATCCACAGTGGTGGTAGAGCGTCATGTCTCCACATCACCCCTGACATATGAGTACTGTGAAGTGAAGTCTATAGTGATGTGGGTGTGCAAGAGCGTAAGTATGTGTGTGTGTGTGTGTATATCTACATATATACCACATAATACACCTCAGCACCTGCAGAACCTCAGTCTATAGTATTGTGTGGGTGGATAAGGGAGGGATGGATAGATGAGGGAGGGATGGATCGATGTAGGATGTTTGGCTGGAGGAGGGAGGGGGGGATGGATGGGTGAGGCAGCCATGGATGCACAGAGCACATTATACTCACCTACAGTATGTAGAAGCCTTTTCCTTCCTAGTTCATCCAATCAGCTGAGTCATTTCACTGTTGCCTGGCACTGTGTGCTGCACAGGGAGGCTGGAGCAGGAGGCAGGGGGAGGATCTGACAGAGACTGGAGACCTGATGCTTGTTGTGACATCACCAACTAGTCTCTGCCAGACAGGAAACCTCTGGACAGAGAGTGAGCAGCTCCTCCAGAATCAGGAAAGTGCTGCTCACATGACTAAGGCTGTGTGCCCACGATGCGTTTTTTAAGCATTTCCGCAGCGGCAAAAACGCTACAGAAACGCTTAAAAAACGCATGGTAGAAGGCCTGCCATGTTCCCCAATGATAATCCGCATGTGCTGTGCAGATGCTGCGGAAATTTCCACTGTTGATTATCATTGCGGAAAAAAACGCAGCACTACCAATTATTTTGCGGAAGTGCTGCGTTTTCACCGCCATTGACTTACATTAGACCTCATGCATCACTGTATATGCAGATGCGCATTCCATGCGTTCTAATGTGCGGATGGTACCCGGGTCTAGAGAAGAGGAAACTCTCCTCCGGACCAGGGTACCATAGTACTTGTAAAATAAAAAATAAATATATACTTACCTTCTGGCGGCCCCCGATGCGCTGCTTCTCGCATGCCGGCAGTTCGCGATGTACTGAAGGACCTGCGCCGACGTCATAGTCATGTGACGGGGCACGCGTCGCTGACGTCGGCAGGTCCTTCAGTGTACCGTGAGCTGCCGGCAAGGGAGGATGGAGTGAAGCAGGACACCGGGGGCCATCAGAAGGTAAGTATATATTTATTTTTTTATTTTTTACCATTCTTTTACGGTCACACTATATAAATCCATGCCTGTTGGATGTATTTATATAGTGTGACCAAGTTGTCAAGCACTTTCCAAGTGATGCTAAAATCACTTGGAAAGCGCTTGTCAACCCGCATGCGGAAATTCAAGTGAAGAACGCTTCACTTCCGCATGTCCTGGGCAGGAAAATGCATGTACAATCCGCATGTACAATCCGCATGTACAATCCGCATGTACAATCCGCATGTGTTTTTTTCTGCCAGGGAGATGCAGAAACGCTCAGGAAAAAATCCTGAGCATTTCTGCATCGTGGGCACATAGCCTAAGGCTATGTGCCCACGTTGCGGACCTGAAGCATATTTTTTACGCTTCTCCCTGGCGGGAAAATCGCATGCGGATATTACATGCGGTTTTCCCGCCAGGTAGAAGCGTTTGTGAGGCGTCTTTGCATGCATTTCCGCATGCGGGTTATCAAGCACTTCTCCAAGCATCACTTGGAAAAGTGCTTGACAACTTGTTCAGAATGGTTAAAAAATAAAAAAATAAACTTTATACTCACCTTCTGATGCATTCTCTGCCCCGTCCGGAGGCTTGAGTGGCTCACGCTGTTGTGTGCAGGACCTGTGGTGACATCATTGAGTCATGTGGTGGGTCACATAACTCAATGACGTGGCAGGTCCTTCAGACAACAGCGCGACGGAGGGAAAACATCAGAAGATAAGTATAAACTTTATTTTATTCTTTTTTTTACAGGTTCTTTGGTACCCAGGTCTGGATGAGAGTCTCCTCTCATCCAGACTTGGGTACCATCCGCACATTGATTCCGCTGCGCTTCCGCAAAATTAATGAAAATGCTGCAGATTTTTGACCGCAGCATATACGCTGCGGAAAAATCCGCAGCATGGGCATTGACATTGCGGAATGCCATTGGGGACCATGGGGTGCGGATATACATGCGTTTTTCAAGCGTTTACGCTGCGGAAAAACTCTACGTGGGCACACAGCCTAAGTGTGATACCTAGGACACCATGCAGAATGCTGACTGGGAGCATATTACAAACTGTCAGCATTCTGCAGCCTAGGTACTCACACAAATTATACAGAAAGCCTGGAGAACTCCTTTAACAGTAAGAACATACATTATATATGCATTTTTTAAATCATATTGTTTCATTTCAGAGGAATGCTTCAGAGGAGCCTACCCACAAAACTATAGCAGAGCTTACAGAGAAGTTTGGTGCACCTCACCTGCCTACTGTGGAAGAGACAGATGAAAGCTTGGCTGTAAGTATTCCTCAAGGATCCTGTACAGTCTGTGCATATTTCTGGAGAAATCTTACTTGCTACTTCCTTTGGTTTGATACCTTATAAGATGAGTAATACCTCTGCTGGAGCAGTTATTCCAGATTTTCCATATTTACTTCTTCACTTCAGGCCACAATCACACCTTGTAGGTCATAGTCTGATTTATTGAGCAGACGCGGGTCTCCAAACCTGAACCAAAATGCCTCATAGGCATATATGATGCCAAGTTCAGGTCAGCCTGTCCATGTATCGCAGTGTGCATTCAGACCGCTACTCACTGATGTGTATCCGACCTCACTTTCATGTTCTGTCACTCTTCATTTGAAGTAATACTTAGTGATATGAAAACCTAAACTATGCTTTTCTGTGAAGACTTATTTCTTTTTAAACTTGGCAAGACCATGAGCCCCATTCCAGATTCTCACTATTGTAACATAACAATGCGTTTGATTGTTAGGTTTTAATACATAAGGGTCTGTTCTCTATTAAAAGGGTTGTGGACTACTAGGACAACTATTTCTTGAACTAAATGTTTGGCTCCGATAAAATCAAAAAACCTATACTCACCTCTCGTGCCGTCACCATTCCCGTGATGACTGCACTTGCAGTCCTGAGGCTCTGGTGCAGTTGAATGACACGTGAGCCTGGCACCCAATCAGCGCTGGCGTCACTGTCTCTATCTTCATAGAAATTGAACATGAAGATGAAGTCAGATCAGCTGGAGCCCGCACTTCCTCTTCATGTTCAGTTCGACAGGAAGCAGGGACAGTGACGCCAGCGCTGATTGGGTGCCGGGCACCATGTGTCATTTCATCGCACCACAGCTGCGGGAACGGCATCGGCACGGGAGGTGAGTGTAGGTGTTTTATTTTATCGGGGCCAAACATTTCGTTCAAGAAGGGGTTGTCCTTGTACTGTACAACCCCTTTAAGGTATAGAAAGGATACAGAAACAGCTAAGGACTTGGCACAGCTTTGTATTACATCCGGATGACCATTCATTTGAATGGTTATCATGTAGTACTACATTCCCCAGGAAGCATATACAGCATTCTGCAGCTTTCCCTGGAAATACCAACTTACTGCTGCTTTGTTTAGAATCTAAACCTGCACTGATCTCCTGATCACCAAGATTGCTGCACTTTGAAAAAGTTCTTTGACTAGGGATGAACCTTTTATTTTTTAACCTACCCCTTTAAGTACACCTTGGGTATCTTAAAGAGGATGACTGGTCATACAATATTGATGATCTATTCATAAGTAATTCATAGAAAAGGTAATATATGAGATAGGTGGGGGCAGGGCCGGGACAAGTTATTTTGGTGCCCTAGGCAGTAGGCAGATGAAACCAATGGTGTCCCACTCCCGATGAAACCTCAGCCTCCAAGTAAAGGAATGGGTCAGAGACTAAGGTAGCAGGTCTCTTAATGCCCCCTCCTCCTGCTCTGATGATTACAGCCAGTAGAATTGTTACCCTTTTCACCCAAAAATACCAGCAAAAGTAAATAAAGTGGTGTAGGGGTGAGGCTCAACAGGGAATGCAATTTCAAATTAGATATACAGTAGATTCGTTCATTGTTTGCGGACTATTTACAGAATACAAGGGACAAATGGCGATATTCATCCCTGACAACCTATTTTTAAACATGTCAGACCCAAGGAGGGTTATGGAAACTAATATAGCTTAATTATAATGCGGGCCGTTTGGTTTCAGTTAAGGTGTCCAGCATTTGGCGGATATCCTAATGGAAACCAAACAAACCTCATTATAGATAAAGGGATAATTCTGATGGGACGTAGTTAGTATCAACAAATAAACATTTGCATCCAGGTACCTTATAGGTGACCTCTTCTCTGATTGAGTAGTTTTTCTTTTCGTCTCCATCTTGTCCAGATGCCATGATGACTTTTCACATCCACAGCTCTTCTCTGCAGACTTCCCTCTTCTCTGTTCTTCTACAGCAAATCCCAACATGGTGCCCTTAAAAATAAGTGTTATTAAAATGCTCTTTGCATATCTGTCCATACTGTGCCCTAAATAAACCTATATGTTATATGAGCTCCACACGGCCTGCCCTTATGAGCTACTAGATGGAGACCCGGGCGGTAATGTCACGATGGGGTCGGCTTTGCAGCGTTGAGAATCCCCCCCCCCCCCATGTGCTCACCCACCTACCACTCTCTCTTTCCCCCATGTGCTGACTTCTCCCTTCTGTGCTTTCTTCTTTGACCTGTCTACCCTGTGTGCTATCCCCCTTGTCTGCTGTCTCTCTCCTTCCTGTGCTGTGTTCTCCCATCATGTGCTGTCCCGTTTGAGCTGTCTCTCCCCCTCTGCTCTGTCTCTCCCCCCTGTGCGCTTTCTCTCTCCCCCATCTGCTGTCTTCTCCTCCCATGTGATCTCTTCTTTGACCTGTGTACCCCATGTGCTCTCCCCCTTGTCTGCTCTCACTCTCTCCACCCCTGTGCTGTCTTCTTCCCTCATGTGCTCTCTCGTTTGAGCTGTCTCCCCACGCAGTAAATCAGACCGCCGCCATCTTTGTGCAGGCAGATGGCGGCGGTCACATTAAATCTGCGCATGCGCTCCTCCTGTACAAAGATGGCGGCGGTTAGTGAATCATTCTTCTGATCCCAGCGGCGGCGTATGTGGTGTGTATGGCGTGTTCACAACCGTGTTCCGCTGGTGGTATCACGCAAGAGGCTGGTACCACCAGCGGTTTCCATATTGAGACACCCATCACTTGGGTGTCCCAATATGGCGGTCGATGAACTTCCGCCGGCTTGGAATTTTGGGATCCGGACACATCTGGACAGAACAGGATGTGAAGACATTACAAGGTAAGTATATTATAGATAAACCACCCCACTGTCAGCCATTATCAGCTATAACTACCACACCAACTGTCATTTATGAACCACGGCCTACAGGTCCCCTCTACATTGGTTTCCCTTACGCTCTCTATGTCTCCACACTGTCCCTCCACCATGCTAACCTCTCTCTGTGCCCCCATTTCACACTGCCCCCTCTCGTCTATTCTGTGCCCCCTCTTCACATTATGCCCTCATAATGCTCACCACATTGTCCTCTCCAAACTGTACCCCCTCCTCACACTGTCCCTCCTACAAAGCATGTGATGGTCACCACAGCCACCCTTACGGTATGATATCCACAATAGCCCCCCAATATACACTAGGATCTCTACCACAGACCCCCATTATATTGTATGTTACCCACCACAGCCCCTCATATTGTATTCTGTTCACCATAGCCCTCTATATACAGTATAATACCCCCACAGCCCCTATTGTTATGTTCCCCAAAGCTCCTCTTGTAATGTCCCCACAGTCAGCCCCTCGTAATGCCCCCCACAGCCAGCCCCTCGTAATGCCCCCCACATCTAGCCCCTCGTAATGTCCCCCACAGTCAGCCCATCATAGTGGTCCCCACAGCCAGCCCATCATAATGGTCCCCACCGCCAGCCCCTCATAATGGTCCCCACCGCCAGCCCCTCATAATGGTCCCCACCGCCAGCCCCTCAATGTCCTCACAGCCAGTCCCTCATAAAGTCCACACAACCAGCCTCTTAAAGGGGTTGTCCCACGAACAAAGTGCATTTTAATTAATAAATCTTGAAATAAGTTTGGCAATTGGATGTGTTAAAAAAAAATGTTCCTGTGCTAAGATAATCTTATAAATGTGCCCCTGCTGTGTAATGGCTGTGTCTGACTGTACAGGAACATGGTCTGATCATACCACAGCTCCTGGGCAGAATATACAGACATTACAGCAGGGGATCACAGCTGATTTTTTTGTGAGGCAAAACATTTCACTGTCTGTTTTTAAGCAATATTTTACCTCAAAAGAAAGAATCAGCTGTGATCCGATGCCGTAATGTCTTTGTAATATTTTGCTTCTTCCCCTGCCAAGGAAATGTGGTTTGATCAGACCATGTTGCCACATGGTCAGACTCAGCCATTAAACAGGACATGGTAGGGGCACATTTATAAGATTATCTCAGCACAGGAACATTTTTTTTAAAACACATCCAATTGTGGAACTCATTATTATTCAAAGATCTTTTGATTAAAATTAACTTTGTTCGTTGGAAAACAACTTTAATTTATCCACAGCCTGCCCCACAATGTGCTCACAGAAAGCCACTCGTAATGCCCACCACAGACCGCCCCTCATAATGCACCTCACAGACAGCCTCTCATAATGCACCCCACTGCCAGCCCCTATAGTGATATCCTACATTTATTGGCAAAGTAAAATTAGAAAAATAAAAAAGCTTATACTCCCCTAATCCAGGCTCCCTGTACTCCACGGCCGCCATCTCCTATTGCATCTGGTAGAGCAGTGGGCGCCTGATGGTCCGATGACATCACTTCATTGCGCCATCCGACGTCTCCTTCAGTGCACAGGCCGGATGTGGCCTGTATGCTGCTGGAGTTCCCAGCAGAGCAGTTCCTCTGCTCCTGTCCCAGGCGGCGCTGACATCAGTTGTATTCGCGTCTTAGTGACGCAAATACAATTGAGTGCAGGGAAGCAGTGACTGTCTGGGTGCAGGCAGAGAGAGGGGTGGGCAGTGTCAGTGACCGACACTGCTCCCCTGTGTGCCTTCGTCCTGGCCGTCATTGTTCTGAATGCCTATGGCCGGAGAGGGGTAGCAGGCAGATGCAGGCATTCAGCAGTGTGAGGTTTTTTTTTTTTTTTCTTTTACAAAGTGCACCCCCTTCAGGGAGACAGGAGGTAGTGCCCTAAGCAGGTGCCTACCCTGTCTACCCCTTTCCCACCCCTGGGTGATGGTACAAAACCCAGCGCACCCATCAATCATCTAAAAGGAGCTGTGGAGGTGGCAGGGTGTAAGCATATGGAATGAAGCTGCAGTGCAACCGCTGCCAGGTACTGCCGGACAGCTCCTATTTGAATCATCTCAGATGGCCTCACTACCACTTACCTTTAGTAATGACAAGCCTCAGTGCCACTCTCCATTAATAGTGACGGGCCTCGGTGTGGCTTCCCCTTAGTAGGGACAAGCTTCAGTGCCGCTTCCCCTTAGTAGGGACAAGCTTCAGTCCCGCTTCCCCTTAGTAGTGACAAGCTTCAGTGTCGCTTCCCGTTAGTAGGGACAAGCTTCAGTGCCGCTTCCCCTTAGTAGGGACATGCTGCAGTGCCGCTTCCCCTTAGTAGGGACATGCTGCAGTGCCGCTTCCCCTTAGTAGGGACAAGCTGCAGTGCCGCTTCCCCCTTAGTAGGGACAAGTTTCAGTGCCGCTTCCCCTTAGTAGGGACAAACTTCAGTGCCGCTTCCCCTTAGTAGTGACAAGCCTCAGTGCCGCTTCCCCTTAGTAGGGACATGCTTCAGTGCCGCTTCCCCTTAGTAGGGACAAGCCTCAGTGCCACTTCCCCCTAGTAGGGATAAGCCTCAGTGCCGCTTCCCCCTAGTAGGGACAAGCTTCAGTGCCGCTTCCCCTTAGTAGTAACAAGTTTCAGTACTGCTTTCACTTAGTAGTGACAAACCTCAGTTCCACTTTTTTCTTAGTAGTGACAAGTTTCAAAGCTGTTTTCCCCTATAGTGACAAGTCTCAGTGCTGCTTCTCCTTAGTAGTGACAAGCCTCAGTGCCACTTTCCTTTTAGTAGTGACAAGCCTCAGTGCCGCATTCCCCTTTGTAGTGACAAGCCGCAGTGCCGCATTCACCTTTGTAGTGAAAACCCCCAATGCCATTTCCCCTTAGTATTGACTAGTCTCAGTTGTGCTTTCCCCTTAGCAGTGACAAGCCTCAGTGCCACTTCCCCTATGTAGTGAAAAACCCCGGTGTTGCATTCCCTTAGTAGTGACAAGCCTCAGTGGCGCTTCCCCTTAGTAGGGACAAGCTTCAGTGCCGCTTCCCCTTAGTAGGGACAAGCCTCAGTGCCACTTCCCCTTAGTTGGGACAAGCCCCAGTGCTGCATTCTCTTAGTAGGGACAAGCCTCAGTGCCGCTTCCCCTTAGTTGGGACAAGCCCCAGTGCTGCATTCCCTTAGTAATGACAAGCCTCAGTGCCACTTCCCCTTAGTAGGGACAAGCCTCAGTGTCGCTTCCCCTTAGTAGGGACAAACCTCAGTGCTGCTTCTCCTTAGTAGGGACAAGCCTCAGTGTCGCTTCCCCTTAGTAGGGACAAGCCTCAGTGCTGCTTCCCCTTAGTAGGGACAAGCCTCAGTGTCGCTTCCCTTTAGTAGGGACAAGCCTCAGTGTCGCTTCCCCTTAGTAGGGACAAGGCCTCAGTGCTGCTTCTGTTAGAACCTTGCTCTTAGGTTTTTTTTCCTTTGCTGGTCACATGACCTCTTTGGCCTATTTAATCCTGCTCCGCCCTTCTGGCTTTGCTGGACTTCATTGTATAACTACTTTCTAGCTAGCCTGTGCTCTGTATCTAACTCTGTTAGTTTGCTTGGTCTACGGACCTCTTTGTTCTTTATATTTTGTTTGTTTGTCTGTCTGCTACTGTCTCTGTTAGGAGGTGTCCCATTTTCCTCCCAGTCCTTAGTACTTGTAGGGATTCCTTCCCCACATCTATAGGTCTCCGTACAGACTAGCTTAGGACTTTAGCAGGTCTGATCGCAGGATCAGGTTCCCTGTTACATCGTAGGGATTCAGCTGAGTTCTATCGTAGGGACAGATCTCCTCTCTTTCCTTAGCTCTGGTAGCAGAACATAACAGTAAGTCCAGCCTGCAAATTCTCTAAGGAAAGATTTTTCTGTTCCATCATGGTGTCGGTTCAGGATTTGGCTCATCGCCTGCAGGGACTCTCTCTGGAGGTGGCCGAGCTCCGTCAGCACGTGAGTAACTATCCTGGAGCACATTTCTTGGAGCCTAAGGTATGTTTGCCGGATTTATTTTTTGGTGAACACCGAGAATTTTTTTCATTTAAAAATGCTTGCTTATTGTATTTTCGTTTGAGACCCAAGTCCTCTGGGGATGAATCCCAGCACATAGGGTTCATAATGTCACTTTTGCGCAAAGAGCCTCAGGAGTGGGCCTTTTCTTTGCAACCTAGTGATACATGCTTCAGATCAGTGGATAGTTTTTTTTCTGCTTTGGGACTATTATATGATGATCCTGACCGTGTCGCATCAGCTGAGACTGAGTTAAGATGTTTGAGACAGGGATCAGGTAATGTGGAAAAATATTGTACTCATTTCCGTCGTTGGTCTACTCAAACAGGGTGGAACGATTCTGCCCTGAAAAGTCTATTTCTTGCTGGGCTCAATGAAAGGGTTAAAGACCTGCTAATTGCTTATCCTACACCTGAAGATTTGCAACAGGCTATGCAATTAGCTATACGGGTGGATAGGAGACTGCGTGCAAGGGTTAATGAGAGCAAATCCTCTGCTATGTCAGTTTCTGGTTATGAGAATGTGTGTACTCACAGTGGTGAATCGATGGAGATTGGATCGGTGGCACCTCGCTCTCAAGAAAAAGACCGTCGATTTTCTGAAGGCTTGTGTTTCTATTGCGGAAAATCTGGTCATTTGATTAAAGGCTGTGAGCTTCGTATGAAGAAAGAAAAAAAAAATGGTCAGTCATGCCCGTATTGCCTGTTTAAATTCCAAGGGTGTATTTTTAGCTGCTTCCACGATTGCTCAGGAAAAATTAATGGAATTTCGGGTGTTTGTTGAATGTGGATCTACTCTGAATGTAATTGATGGGGGATTCTTGGAAAGACTCAATTTAAAACCCCAACCTTTATCATCCCCCATTGCTGTGGTTTCTGTGGATGGTTCCCCTTTGAAGAATATTACTCTCAAGGTCTGTGAATTTCCTCTCACTATTAATGGTGTTCACCATGAGAAATTGGATTTGGTAGTTTTGAATAACTTGCCTTCTCCAGTAATATTGGGATTGCCCTGGTTAAAATTTCACAATCCTGTACTGGATTGGTCTACCAATGAAATTAAATCCTGGAGCCATAAATGTTATGACAAGTGTTGTAACGGGCGTATTGCAGCTTTGGATAGGGGAGAATTGCCTGTTCCTATTCAGGATTTTTGGAGAGTTTTTTCTGAGAAGGAATCGCAGGTTTTGCCTCCCCATAGAGACTATGATTGTTCTATTGAATTTGTCCCTGAAGCGACTCTTCCTAAAAGTCGTTTATTTAACCTTACTATTCCTGAGAGGAAGGCTTTGGATGAATACATACAGACAAGTTTGGCCGCCGGTCACATTAGGCCCTCTAAGTCTCCTGTGGCGGTTGGATTTTTTTTTGTAAAAAAAAAGGACGGCGGTTTACGTCCTTGTCTGGATTTTCGTGAGATTAACAAAATTACTGTACGCAATCCTTACCCACTGCCATTGATTCCTGATCTGTTTAACCAGTTAATGGGGGCCAAGTGGTTCTCGAAAATTGACCTTAAGGGGGCATACAATCTGTTGCGCATGAAGGAGGGTGACGAATGGAAGACTGCTTTTAACACTCCTGTGGGTCATTTTGAGAATCTGGTTATGCCTTTTGGTCTTACTAATGCTCCTGCATTTTTTCAGAATCTTATTAATGACATCCTTAGACCTTTGATCGGCAAAAATGTGGTTGTGTATTTGGATGACATTTTGATTTATTCGCCGGATCTGGAGTCTCATTGGCGGAGCGTACGTGAGGTATTACAATTGTTAATGGACAATTCGCTTTTTGCTAAGCTGGAGAAATGTGAGTTCGCTGTACAGAGAATTAGTTTTTTGGGTTACATTATCTCCAGCGAAGGTTTTGAGATGGACCCGGTTAAAGTTCAAGCTGTACAGGAATGGCCTAGGCCTATTGGTTTGAAATCGACACAGAGGTTTTTAGGTTTCGCCAATTATTACAGAAAATTCATAAAAAAATTTTCTAGTATTGTCAAACCTCTGACCGATCTCACCAGGAAAGGTGCTGATGCGGTTCAGTGGTCTTCTGAGGCCATTGAAGCTTTTGTGTATCTCAAGGAGAGGTTCACCTCTGCTCCCATCCTTATGCAGCCTGATGTGACTAAGCCGTTTTTGGTTGAGGTTGATGCTTCTTCGGTGGGGGTTGGCGCAGTATTGTCTCAGGATAACGGGGATGGATTACATCCCTGTGCCTTTTTTTCAAAAAAATTTTCGGAGACTGAACTGAATTACGATATTGGTAGTCGGGAATTATTGGCTATTAAACTCGCATTTGAACACTGGCGCCAATTCTTGGAAGGTGCGGAATTTCCCGTTCAGGTTCTTACGGATCATAAAAATCTGATATATCTTGATGCTGCCAAGCGCCTGAATGCCCGTCAGGCTAGGTGGGCACTGTTTTTCTCGCGGTTTAATTTCTCCGTTACTTACATCCCTGGTACTAAGAATGTTAAGGCGGATGCCTTGTCTCGCAGTTTTTCTCCCATAGTCGGTGCTGAGAAAGAGGAGAACATTTTACAAGAAGGTGTTGTGATAGCTGCTTTGGACTCCGTTTTGGAAGATGAGATTCTTAAAGCACAGGAGAATGCCCCATCTAACACTCCTCATGGGAGGTTGTTTGTGCCTGGGACCTTTAGGAGAGATTTGTTTATTGAGTGTCACGAATCTCGGTTGGCAGGTCATCCCGGAATCTCTGAGACCAAGAGACTGGTGGGTCGCAGTTTTTGGTGGCCTGGATGGCAGAAGGAAGTCATTAAGTGGGTGCGTCAATGTACTATATGTGCTAGATCTAAGTCCTCACATACTCCTGCTGCGGGGTTGCTTTGTCCTTTGGAGGTTCCTAGTGCTCCTTGGACACATTTGGCTATGGACTTTATAACTGACCTTCCCCCCTCTGAGGGTTTTACTGTCATCTGGGTGGTCGTGGACCGTTTTAGCAAGATGTGTCACTTGGTTCCCTTCGTCAAACTGCCCTGCGCTAAAACTCTCGCTAAGGCCTTTGTCAAGGAAATTGTCAGACTTCATGGCGTTCCTACTGACATTGTTTCTGATAGGGGTCCTCAGTTCGTGGCTCGTTTTTGGCGTGCCTTTTGTGACAGGTTGGGAGTTCATCTGTCGTTCTCGTCCGGATATCATCCTGAATCTAATGGCCTGGAAAGGTTTCGGACCCGAGGATAACTCTTGGGTGAGGTCAGATGATGTTTCCGCGTCCAGACTTATCAGGGCATTTCACAGGAGATTTCCTGATAAGCCTGGTCCTAGGGGATCCGGAGGATCCTCTTAGAAGGGGGGGTACTGTTAGAACCTTGCTCTTAGGTTTTTTTTCCTTTGCTGGTCACATGACCTCGTTGGCCTATTTAATCCTGCTCCGCCCTTCTGGCTTTGCTGGACTTCATTGTATAACTACTTTCTAGCTAGCCTGTGCTCTGTATCTAACTCTGTTAGTTTGCTTGGTCTACGGACCTCTTTGTTCTTTATATTTTGTTTGTTTGTCTGTCTGCTACTGTCTCTGTTAGGAGGTGTCCCATTTTCCTCCCAGTCCTTAGTACTTGTAGGGATTCCTTCCCCACATCTATAGGTCTCCGTACAGACTAGCTTAGGACTTTAGCAGGTCTGATCGCAGGATCAGGTTCCCTGTTACATCGTAGGGATTCAGCTGAGTTCTATCGTAGGGACAGATCTCCTCTCTTTCCTTAGCTCTGGTAGCAGAACATAACAGCTTCCCCTTAGTAGGGACAAGCCTCAGTGTCGCTTCCCCTTAGTAGTGACAAGCCTCAGTGCCGCTTCCCCTTAGTAGGGACAAGCTTCAGTGCCGCTTCCCCTTAGTAGGGACAAGCCTCAGTGCCGCTTCCCCTTAGTTGGGACAAGCCCCAGTGCTGCATTCCCTTAGTAGGGACAAGCCTCAGTGCCGCTTTCCCTTAGTTGGGACAAGCCTCAGTGTCGCTTCCCCTTAGTAGGGACAAGCCTCAGTGCTGCTTCCCCTTAGTAGGGACAAGCCTCAGTGTCGCTTCCCCTTAGTAGGGACAAGCCTCAGTGTCGCTTCCCCTTAGTAGGGACAAGCCTCAGTGCTGCTTCCCCTTAGTTGGGACAAGCCCCAGTGCTGCATTTCCTTAGTAGTGACAAGCCTCAGTGCCACTTCCCCTTAGTAGGGACAAGCCTCAGTGCTGCCTCCCCTTAGTAGGGACAAGCCTCAGTGTCGCTTCCCCTTAGTAGGGACAAGCCTCAGTGTCGCTTCCCCTTAGTAGGGACAAGCCTCAGTGTCGCTTCCCCTTAGTAGGGACAAGCCTCAGTGCTGCTTCCCCTTAGTTGGGACAAGCCCCAGTGCTGCATTTCCTTAGTAGTGACAAGCCTCAATGCCACTTCCCCTTAGTAGTGACAAGCCTCAATGCCACTTCCCCTTAGTAGTGACAAGCCTCAATGCCACTTCCCCTTAATAGGGACAAGCCTCAGTGTCGCTTCCCCTTAGTAGGGACAAGTCTCAGTGTCGCTTCCCCTTAGTAGGGACAAGCCTCAGTGTCGCTTCCCCTTAGTAGGGACAAGCCTCAGTGCCTCTTCCCCTTAGTAGGGACAAGGCCTCAGTGCTGCTTCCCCTTAGTAGGGACAAGCCTCAGTGCCTCTTCCCCTTAGTAGGGACAAGGCCTCAGTGCCTCTTCCCCTTAGTAGGGACAAGCCCCAGTGCTGCATTTCCTTAGTAGTGACAAGTCTACTTGCCATTTCCCCTATGTAGTCAAAACCTAAACAAAATGAACATATACCCTGCTGTAAGTAAGAAAAAAGCAATAGTGCATATAAATAACATAGGGTACTTAGTAAACACTATTTTTGATTAAAAAAAAAGCGTAAAAGCCATCTCACCAGGGACAAGGTGTATCCAATCGGGACGGTCCTAACTTCTAGTATTAAAACCTTACCATGTGACAAAAATTACTTCAATGTGAATAAGGGCCGAGCAGAACCGGAGCCCGACTATGGACACCCAGCTGTGGGAAGCTATATAAACATAATGCCCAGCTCAAAGAAAGGGAGGACATGCCCTTACCTCCACTGAGTGCAAGAACCTTAAGCAAAACCGAAAGAAATGAACTGGAGTTTAAGTTGGTATACATGTAATGTGTAGGAGCATGTTCACACTGACCAGACAGACAAAATCTATGATAGAAACAAAATGATCATATACCCTGCCGTAAGTAAGTAAAAAGCAATAGTGCATGTAAATAGCATAGGGTTTTTAGTAAACACTGTTTTTAGTCAAAAAAAAGCGTAAAAGCCACCAGCATCAAAGTGTACCCATTCGGGATGTTCCTAACCTCTAGTATTAAAACCATGCCATGTGTGAAAAATTGTATTCTTATTCACATTGAGGTCATTTATGACACATAGTAAATGATTCAACATTAACCCTACACAGTGAAGGTCAAATGATAAAAATGATTTCTTGGGAAGTACACTCTTTTTATCTCTACAATTATGTTATGTATAATACTATTAGCTATAATGGATTTCTATCAGTGCCTGTAATTTACTGTATCCTTAAAGCAGAATCGAAATTGGTTTAAGGACCTTAATTTGCTGTTTTGTAATTCTCTTTTGCAAATCAAATAATGGCTAAACTTCTTTAATCCCACATAAAAGGGCGGAAAGCAGAAGAGCCCAGATATTCCTCCTGAAAGTGAGGACACAGAAGTATCTCATGATGTAGAAAAAGAGGATGAAAATCCGTTAAAATATGATTCGGGAGAGAATCAGGAAAATGCTGAAATTCTAGGACAGGAATCGGTACATGTACCGGCTGAAGACATTCCTGCGGGTAATGATGTAGACGATCATATCCCATCTGTAGATACAGCAAACACAAATACCGAGAAGAATGAAACTGGTATGGAGGCATCAGAAGAAAAGGGTAGCACAGCTGGTGCAGGAGAACAAGATGTATAACCTTCACTGAGAATCTCTTACTATCATGGACAGTTAGAAAACCACTTACTAAATAGGTGGTCTTCTTACTATGCAGCAATCTTATCTTACATCTCAATTGGATCATGATTTTGTATGAAGAGCAGAAACACAAGACTCAGCAGAAAGTGTCAAATGTGATTTTGATCTCTATTAAATCCCTTTTATTTTTCTGGCCTGAGCTTGTTTTATTATATTGTGTTATTCACAGTGTGTGTATGTTTCTGTTTCTTGCTAAAATCACATTCCCTTACAGCTGCCTTTTTACATTTACAGAACGGCGGCTGTTACTTCGCCCCCGGCCCTGACTGACAGGGGGCCCCAATGCAGAGTGAGTGTCAGTCAGGACCGGGGGCGAAGTGACAACAGCTTCTCTATACTCTGAGCGATGACTGAACCAGCATCAACACCGGCCCCGTGACTGAAACTGAATGCTGACGGGGAGAATAAAGTTAATTTTCTCCCCACAATGGCTAAGTGCAGGCGCCGGGCAGGGTAGTAACGCTATTAACCTGCAGATTAACCACATGTCTGCAGGTTAATAGCGTTTTCTGGTGACAAGTTCCCTTTAACAATTTTTTCCGGTGTTTATTTGTCCAGGATCTTTTTTTTTTTATTTTGTAAGAATTTAACAAGAAATACGTTTTTTTTTATAAAGAGTAACCAAAATTGAAATTTTTTTTTTACATAAGTCAATAGTGACAAAAAACACATGAAAAATATGAAGCTTTGTAATCTATTTTAATAGAGAAATTAGCTTATTTCTCCTCCTGGACTGATCATTCATTCTCAAAATTCTCACTTCACAGGTAAAATCTGTTTTCAGTTAATGCAGATTTAGCCATTACTGAGATAGAAGCTGCTAGTTGGTGCTCATAAGGTTATATGAAAGACGGTGAGTGTTATTTTAGGAGAACTTGCAGCAGAATGTCTGTGTTTGCATCCAGCTCATCCCTCCTCCTTTCTCCGTATCATTTTAAAAGTTCCAAATGTCATCTATCTTATTAGTGGGAAAATCTGTCTTCACTGAATTAACAGTAAAATATCAATCCAAAATTAGTAAGAAGCAAATTTGCGAATTTGTCTGATAATGTATATTACAAAGTTGCTTATTTTCATGTGCACTATTAATAAAATAAAAATGAAAACAACAGTTACTTTTTAAGTTCTGTAGAAAAGAGAATGGGAAAGATGGCAGAAAAAAAACTTAACACTAAGAGCATGCTCATTTTTTTTCCTTTTTTAAAGCTAATAACGCCCAAAAAAGAAGCGCTTTTTCTGTCATGCATTTCATATTGCACCATAGACTTAAGGTATATTCACATTTAATTGTACAAAAAAATTACAAATAGCAGTGAAATTCTCTATGTTGTAAGCCACGTTTAAAGAGTAATTGCTATTTACATTTTTAATGTAATCTGTCACCCCCAAAACACTAATAAAACCATTTATACCGGTATGTAGGAAATATAGCCCGTATAAAAATGATACTTGTAATATAGATTTTAGTGGTTTAATTGCAAGAAAAAAACCTATTTCATATTCAAATAAGGGTGCTTCAGTGCACCCTCACACCCTGTCAACTTGCTTACTGAGCACTTTGTCATATCTTGATTGACAAGATTCAATCAGGCGCTGATGGTACTCAATCAGCAATGACACTGCTCAACCTTTGCAGTGACACTGCCGGAGCCCAGCTGTACTCACAGTGTAATTGCGGGCTCTCATTGCTGGCTCTTAGGGCTCATACTCATCTCCGAGAAAAAAGACAGTCCAATGTTGTTCCTGAAAAGTTGGACGAGTATTATGCGAGTTCAATGGGATTTTTTTCTCGCATAGCATCCGTATGACATCTGTATGCAATGCGTTTTTTTTCTCTGCAGCTATTGCTCTACAATCATTGACAGGACCATTTACCGTGTTCTATGCTACAGAATGGTAATGTATCTGTAAAAATCGGATGGCTTACGGATGGTCCGTATGCCATCTTTTTTTCCCACACCCATTGACTTGCATTGGCGAGGCTCGTTCGATATACACTAAATTAGAAAATCATCAAAAAGTTAATTTATTTCAGTTCTTCAATACAAAAAGTGAAACTCATATATTATATAGAGTCATTACAAACAGAGTGATCTATTTCAAGTGTTTATTTCTGTTAATGTTGATGATTATGGCTTACAGCCAATGAAAACACAAAAGTCATTATCTCAGTAAATTAAAATAATTAACAAAAAACACCTGCAAAGACTTCCTAAGCATTTATAAAGGTGCCTTAGTCTGTTTCAGTAGGCTACACAATCATGGGGAAGACTGCTGACTTGACAGATGTCCAGAAGACAGTCATTGACAAACTCCATAAGGTCCAAGAGTTCCAATTTTCATTTGGAAATCAAGGTCCCAGAGTCTGGAGGAAGAGTGGAGAGGCCACAATCCAAGCTGCTTGAGGTCTAGTGTGAAGTTTCCACAATCAGTGATGGTTTGGGGAGCCATGTCATCTGCTGGTGTAGGTCCATCTGTGTTTTATCAAGACCAAAGTCAGCGCAGCCGTTTACCTGGAAATTTTAGAGCAGTTCATGCTTCCCTCAGCCGACAAGCTTTTGGGAGATGGAAATGTCATTCTCCAGCAGGACTTGGCACCTGTCCACACTACTAAAAGTACCAATGCCTGGTTTAAAAACAACAGTATCACTGTGCTTGATTGGCCAGCAAACTCGCCTGACCCTAACCCCATAGAGAATCTATGGGGTATTGTCAAGAGGAAGATGAGACACCAGATCCAACAATGCAGACGAGCTGAAGGCTGCTATCAAAGCAACCTGGGCTTCCATAACACCTCCGCAGTGTCACAGGCTGATCGCCTCCATGCCACTCCACATTGATGCAGTAATTGATCCGATTTCAGCTGAGAAAAAAATCGCAGATGAGCGGTAACTCATAGAATAACATTGGTCAGAGTGCAATCTGATTTTTTTATCAGATTGCACTCGTCCATTTTTCTCGCAGACGAGTATGAGCCCCTGTCTGCAGTACAGTACTTTGCGGCGGCTGCAGACAGGAGCCAGCAATTAGAGTCCACAATGACATTATGACCAGGGCTGTGGAGTCGGTAAATCAAACCCCCAACTCCTCAATTTCAATGACCACGACTCCGACTTCCTCATACATGGCTCATGTTTAAGTGATAAATTTACTGTAGCACAGATTCATGTCAGCTTAAAGTCTAGACCCTTAGATCAGGAATAGGTCAGACATTTATAGGACATTTCATAACTTTCCCAAACTCTTATGAAAAAATATTCCCCACAAACTGCATTGAACTACTGTTTCCAATTCATTATATATTTTAGGAGTTGGAGTCGGCCCATTTTATACCGACTCCGATTCCGACTCCACCAAAATGGACACAGACTCTGACTTCACAACTCCGACTCCACATCCCTGACTATGACTGTGGCTGGACTTCTAAAGTGTCTGTGATTTGCTGCTGATTAAAATCAGGCAACGCTACATTTTTGCATTTTCAATCAAGATACGACAAAGGGCTCATTGTGTAATTTGAGAGGGTGTGACGGTACCCTTGGCACGCCAAGAATGCACTTAAGCAGCCTCCTGTGGATACCAAATAATTTTTTTTCCTCCAGCATCTAAAGTACTTAAATCTGTTTTTTCAGATATGATTTTTACAGAGGTTAGCCTTTGCATAGTTTTGTGCCAGCCATTCCATCTACCCATTCCCAAGGGTTCTCCTAGCCTTCTCCCTTTAGCCCCGCAACAGGTATCTGGACTTGCATGAGGGCTCCTGGATTGGGTCAACAGAGTAGCTGCTGGCCAGTGTCACAAGTTGGCAGAGGATGGACAGGAACAGAATCGTCAGACTAAAAGATTGTTAGAACATTGGCAAAGGTCAAAAACTGACTGAGCAAAAGCTGAAAAACAGGTCTGAACCAGAGCATATATAAACTATAAAAAGCAACCAGCACTATGATGGGAGTTTAAGTAGGGTGTGGTGCTGTCCCATTGGCCACAGCAGTGAGTTAGTTACTCCTGCTGGACAGCGCACACACACAATCTGCCATGCTGGGTGGCACTACAGGGCCCAGTCACACTAGTATCTCTTGTCTGGTCAGAGCCTGTGCAACCCAAGCTTCTGGTCAAGACTTCTCCATCACCTGGTGACAGATGTCGTAAATATGGGTACAGATGTGACAGGATCATACTGCATTATGATCTGTACATGCTGTTTATGGCACTAAGCAAGCAGATAACACTCTGCTTCTCAATCTGAGCTGCCTTCCCCCAGTTCTTGGGGAGGTAGTTTTAATATCAGTAATGATAAAATTCACAGTCCTCTCTCCTGCAGCAATATCTGATTATGGTTTTAAGATCCCAGTATGCTGAGCAGTATCTGCATAACCTTCCAAAGCAGTATCTAGTGGCTTAACATTCTCTTCTTGGATTTCACTCTTTGAATACAGGAGTATTATCTGCATTATTAAAAGAGCAGAGTAATGATCTGAATGATGAAATCACTGTTCCTTTTTACAAAAATTGTGATCTCGCATTCTGAGACAAATGCTGCCCTGCATTGTTGTGGGATGCCACTCCGCATGCCGGGCTCCCACTACACAGTAGTTCAGACCTGATTCGTGCTGGAGAACTACCGTATTGTTCGGACTATAAGACGCACTGGACCATAATACACATCTAGGTTTTAGAGGAGGAAAATAGAAAAAAAAATTAAAGCAAAAAATGTGGACATGATGCACTGTTAAGGGGGAGGGGGTCTGCTGCTGACACTGTTATAGGGGTAATGTCCCCCAATTCTGTTAATATCCCCCATCCTGATATATATGGCCCCCTCCTTCCTGTTATACGTTGCCCCCTCCTTCCTGTTATACATGGCCCCCATCCCCATCCTGGCATGCATGGCACTCCTCATCCCCATCCTGGCATGCATGGCACCCCTATCCCCCATCCTGGTATTCATGGCACCCCTCATTCCTCTTCCTGGTATGCATGGCACCCCTCATCCTCGTATGCATGACCTCCCTCACCCCTCATCCTGGTATGCAAGGCCCCCCTCACCCCTCATCCTGGTATGCATGGCACCCTCATCCTGGTATGCATGACCCCTTTCATCCCTCTTCCTGGTATGCATGGCCCCCCTTATCCTGGTAAGCATGGCACCCCTCATCCCTCTTCCTGGTATGCATGGCACCCCTCATCCTGGTATGCATGGCAGCCCCCTCATCCTGGTATGCATGACCTCCCTTATCCCTCTTCTTTGTATGCATGGCACCCCTCATCCTGGTATGCATGGCACCCCTCATCCTGGTATGCTTGGCACCCTCATCCTGATATGTATGGCACTTCCATCCTCACCGTGTGAGCCACGCATGACGTCACTGCCATGCTCCCTAACACGGTGAGATGATCTTCCGGAATAGTCACTGCTTCCCATGCCAGGACTATGGACGTGGGGAGCAGTGACTATTCACTCTAATAGCACACACAGCGGCTCAGCGGTCGTGTGTGCCCGCTACTAAAGAGCATGAATATTCACTACTCTCCACGCCCATGGGAGTGGAGAGTAGGGAACATTCTTGATCTTTAATAGCGGGCACACGTGACCGCCCAGCCGCAGCAGGAGCTGTGCTGCGGCTACACTGTGCGCGCTATTAAGGAAAATGAATATTCACTGTTCCACATGCATATAGTTCGGGCGTGACAAGCAGTGAATATTCTGGCAGCTGACCTCAGCGTTTGAGGGTGCATGGCAGTGACGTCATGCGCTGCTCACACGCTGAGATCAGCAGCTGGCATCAGAACAGGACGCAGCTCTGGAGCAGAGGAAAGGGGAGTAGAATCCTTTATTTATTTTTCTAACATGTGCAGCGCGATAGGGATTAGGGGTGCCATGCTTACCAGGATTGGGATGGGGGTGCCATGCATACGAGGATGGGGATGGGGGTGCCATACATACCAGGATGGGGGTGCCATGTAAACCAGGATGGGGATGCCATGCATACTAGGATGGGCATGGAGGTACCATGCATATGGGGATGGGGGTGCCATACATACCAGGATTGGGATGGGGGTCCCATATATACCAGGATGGGGTGCCATGTATAATAGGATGAGGATGAGGGCCATATGTAACAGGAAGGGGGGCCATACATATCAGGATGTGGGCATATATATACCAGGATATTAGTATAGGATTGGGGGACATTACCCCTATAACAGTGTCAGCAGCAGACACCTCCCCCATAACAGTGCATCATTACGACATTTTTTGCTTCAATTTGTTTTCTATTTTCCTCCTATAAAAATGTGAATATTCATTTTCTTTAGCAGCAGGCACAGTTTAGATTGTAGCAGCCGGCTCCTGTCCCTGTGCCCTGCTCCTCTGCCGCTCCCCCCACACTCGCCACAGCCACAGTGTGTGTATGTGTGTATATATATATATATATATATATATATATATATATATATATATATATATATATATATATATATACACTGCTCAAAAAAATAAAGGGAACACTTAACAGAATATAACTCCAAGTAAATCAAACTTCTGTGAAATCAAAC
This sequence comes from Phyllobates terribilis, assembly GCF_046119375.1. Classification (NCBI taxonomy): domain Eukaryota; kingdom Metazoa; phylum Chordata; class Amphibia; order Anura; family Dendrobatidae; genus Phyllobates; species Phyllobates terribilis. The sequence continues at coordinate 592,520,934 of NW_027362765.1, read as the reverse complement.
TGTCCACTTAGGAAGCAACACTGATTGACAATCAATTTCACATGCTGTTGTGCAAATGGAATCGACAATAGATGGAAATTATTGGCAATTATCAAGACACACGCAATAAAGGAGTGGTTCTGCAGGTGGGCACCACAGACCACATCTCAGTACCAATGCTTTCTGGCTGATGTTTTGGTCACTTTTGAATGTTGGTTGTGCTTTCACACTCGTGGTAGCATGAGATGGACTCTACAACCCACAGAAGTTGCTCAGGTAGTGCAGCTCATCCAGGATGGCACATCATGCGAGCTGTGACAAGAAGGTTTGCTATGTCTGTCTGCGTAGTGTCCAGAGGCAGCAGGCGCTACCAGGAGACAGGCCAGTATACCAGGAGATGTGGAGGGGGCCGTAGGAGGGCAACAACCCAGCAGCAGGACCACTACCTCCACCTTTGTGCAAGGAGGAACAGGAGGAGCACTGCCAGAGCCCTGCAAAATGACCTCCAGCAGGCCATAAATGTGCATGTGTCTGCACAAACGGTTAGAAGCCAACTCCATGAGAGTGGTATGAGGGCCCGACATCCACAGATGGGGGTTGTGCTCACAGCCCAACACCGTGCAGGACGCTTGGCATTTGCCACAGAACACCAGGATTGGCAAAGTCGCCACTGGTGCCCTGTGCTCTTCGCAGATGAAAGCAGGTTCACACTGAGCACATGTGACATACGTGACAGAGTCTGGAAACTCCGTGGAAAGCGATCTGCCTGCAACATCCTTCAGCATGACCGGTTTGGCAGTGGGTCAATAATGGTGTGGGGTGGCATTTCATTGGAGGGCCGCACAGCCCTCCATGTGCTCGCCAGAAGTAGCCTGGCTGCCATTAGGTACCGAGATGAGATCCTCAGACCCCTTGTGAAACCATATGCCAGTGCAGTTGGCCCTGGGTTCCTCCTAATGCAGGACAATGCCGGACCTCATGTGGCTGGAGTGTGTCAGCAGTTCCTGCAAGATGAAGGCATTGAAGCTATGGACTGGCTCGCCCGTTCCCCAGACCAGAATCCGATTGAGCACATCTGGGACATCATGTCTCGGTGCATCCACCAACGTCACGTTGCACCACAGGCTGTCCAGGAGTTGGCGGATACTTTAGTCCAGATCTGGGAGGAGATCCCACAGGAGACCATCCGCAACCTCATGAGAAGCATGCCCAGGTGTTGTAGGGAGGCCACGCACAATACTGAGCCTCATTTTGACTTGTTTTATGGACATTACATCAAAGTTAGATCAGCCTGTAGTGTGTTTTTCCACTTTAATTTTGGGGGTGACTCCAAATCCAAGCCTCCATTGGTTAATAAATTTGATTTCCATTGATGATTTTTGTATGATTTTGTTGTCAGCACATTCAACTTTGTACAGAACAAAGTATTCAGTGGGAATATTTCATTCATTCAGAACTAGGATGTGTTATTTGAGTGTTCCCTTTATTTTTTATATAGTGTATATACATACATATATATGTGTGTATATATATATGTGTGTGTATATACAGTACAGACCAAAAGTTTGGATACACCTTCTCATTTAAAGATTTTTCTGTATTTATATGACTATGAAAATTGTACATTCACACTGAAGGCATCAAAACTATGAATTAACACATGTGGAATTATATATTTAACAAAAAAGTGGGAAACAACTGAAAATATGTCTTATATTCTAGGTTCTGCAAAGTAGCCACCTTTTGCTTTGATGACTGCTTTGCACACACTTGGCTTTCTCTTGATGAGCTTCAAGAGGTAGTCACCGGAAATGGTCTTCCAACAATCTTGAAGGAGTTCCCAGAGATGCTTAGCACTTGTTGGCCCTTTTGCCTTCACTCTGCAGTCCAGCTCACCCCAAACCATCTCGATTGGGTTCAGGTCTGGTGACTGTGGAGGCCAGGTCATCTGGCACCCCATCACTCTCCTTCTTGGTCAAATAGCCCTTACACAGCCCGGAGGTGTGTTTGGGGTCATTGTAATGTTGAAAAATAAATGATGGTCCAACTAAACGCAAACCGGATGGAATAGCATGCCGCTGCAAGATGCTGTGGTAGACATGCTGGTTCAGTATGCCTACAGTTTTGAATAAATCCCCAAAAGTGTCACCAGCAAAACACCATCACACCTCCTCCTCCATGCTTCACGGTGAGAACCAGGCATGTAGAGTTCATCCGTTCACCTTTTCTGCGTCGCATAAAGACACGGTGGTTGGAACCAAAGATCTCAAATTTGGACTCATCAGACCAAAGCACAGATTTCCACTGGTCTAATGTCTATTCCTTGTGTTCTTTAGCCAAAACAACTCTCTTCTGCTTGTTACCTGTCCTTAGCAGTGGTTTCCTAGCAGCTATTTTACCATGAAGGCCTGCTGCACAAAGTCTCCTCTTAACAGTTGTTGAAGAGATGTGTCTGCTGCTAGAACTCTGTGTGGCATTGACCTGGTCTCTAATCTGAGCTGCTGTTAGCCTGCGATTTCTGAGGCTGGTGACTCGGATAAACTTATCCTCAGAAGCAGAGGTGACTCTTGGTCTTCCTTTCCTGGGGCGGTCCTCATGTGAGCCAGTTTCTTTGTAGCGCTTGATGGTTTTTGCAACTGCACTTGGGGACACTTTCAAAGTTTGCCCAATTTTTCGCACTGACTGACCTTCATTTCTTAAAGTAATGATGGCCACTTGTTTTTCTTTACTTAGCTGCTTTTTTCTTGCCATAATACAAATTCTAACAGTCTATTCAGTGGGACTATCAGCTTTGTATCCACCAGACTTCTGCACAACACAACTGATGGTCCCAACCCCATTTATAAGGCAAGAAATCCCACTTATTAAACCTGACAGGGCACACCTGTGAAGTGAAAACCATTTCCGGTGACTACCTCTTGAAGCTCATCAAGAGAATGCCAAGAGTGTGCAAAGCAGTCATCAAAGCAAAAGGTGGCTACTTTGAAGAACCTAGAATATAAGACATATTTTCAGTTGTTTCACACTTTTTTGTTAAGTATATAATTCCACATGTGTTAATTCATAGTTTTGATGCCTTCAGTGTGAATGCACAATTTTCATAGTCATGAAAATACAGAAAAATCTTTAAATTAGAAGGTGTGTCCAAACTTTTGGTCTGTACTGTATATATACATGTATGTATATATATGTGCATATATATATATATATATATATATATATATATATATATATATATATGTTACTGTAAAAGACAGAAGGCCGGTAAAACCTAGGATTTACCGGTCAATCTGGACATTTACCGAGGCCGTCGGTAAAAGCTCAAAATTAAAAGTAAAATTGGACTTTTACTGGTGAAGTCTTGGTAAATCTTAACATTTCTCAACAGCGTTGGTAAAAGTCAGATGTATTCCATATAAACGAACGATTTTGGACTTTTACCTGGGCGAATTGGTAAATCTTTACATTTACCAGCATGTGTTGGTAAAAGTAACTACCAGCATGTGTTGGTAAAACTGCGTTTAAAACCCTTCTCAGCTACATTTACCAAGAAGCCGTGGTAAATGTGCACATTTACCAACTGCGCTTGGTTAAAGTCAGATGTTCCATCTTCACACCTGATATTTCTGACTTTTACCACGCTCGACGGTAAATGTTAACATTTACCAAGACTTCACAGGTAAAAGTCCAATTTTACTTTTCATTTTGAGCTTTTACCGACGGCCTCGGTAAATGTCCAGATTGACCGGTAAATCCTAGGTTTTACCGGCCTTCTGACTTTTACAGTAACATATACATACGTGTGTATATATATATATATATATATATATATATATATATATATATATACATAAAAAATATATAATATATATATATATACACACATACATATATGTGTATATATATATATTTATGTATATGTGTATATATATATATATATATATATATATATATATATATACTAGCTTTTGAGCCCGTTCTACGCCCGGGTGGCGAGCATTTTTATTGGTATGTGGTCTCCCATGCTTGTATGTGCTTTCTGCTGCTAGAACTCTGTGTGGGATTGACCTGGTCTCTAATCTGAGCTGCTGTTAACCTGCGATTTCTGAGGCTGGTTGTTATGATCTGCAACATAAAGTAAGGAAATATAGGGGAAAGCTGTCCCTACAGTAAGACTAAGCAGAATCCCTGCGATGTAGCGTGCTGCCTGTTCCTAGTGAACAGACCCGCCTTCGTCCTCGGCTAGTCTGAACGAAGACCTATAGAGTTAAGGGAGGGGTCCCTAAAAGAACTAAGGACTGGGACAAAAATGCGACACCCCCTAAACAGAAGGAGATGCAGAGCACAAAAGACAAACAGACAAAACGTACTAGAGGTCCCAGAGGACCAAGCGAACTAGACAGAGATAGGCACCGAAGCACCTGGCTAGAGAGACAGTCAAACAACACTGAAGTTCAGCAAAGCCAGAAGGGTGGAGCTGGAATAAATAGGCAGATGGTCACGTGACCGCAAAACACAAGATAGCAAAAACTAACAGGAGGGTTCTAACAGTACTCCCTCTTCTATGAGGATCCTCCGGATCCTCCAGGCCCAGGCCTATCAGGAAACCTCCTGTGGAAAGCTTTAACAAGCCTAGGAGCAGAGACATCATCCGTCCTTACCCAGGAGTTGTTTTCGGGCCCAAAACCGTTCCAGGAGACAAGATACTGTAATTTCCCTCTATGCCATCTAGAATTCAAAATACGAGAAATTTCATATTCGCCGTCTTCCACCACAGGAGGAACTGTGACAGTGGCGTCCCTATTAGATACGTCAGCCTTTTTCAACAAGGAAACATGCAACACAGGATTAATCTTCCAGGAAGTAGGGACATCCAACCTAACAGCACACTGGTTAACAACCTGAAGCATTTTAAATGGACCCACAAACTTAGGACCCAGTTTTTTAGAGGGAATCCTCAACCGCAGGTTCTTCGAGGACAACCAAACCATGTCACCCACAGTAAACAAAACCTCTTTACGTTTCCTGTCAAAATACTTCTTGAACTTCTTGTTAGCCTCTTGCAAGTTACAACGTACATTAGTCCATACTCTCTCGAAATCACCGGAAAAATTCTCCTCCTCTGGCACAGCCGACCCCAATTTGGAGAAAGAACCAAGAGACGGATGTCTCCCAGCACAACAAAAAAAAGGAGAACACCCAACAGAGGAGGATGTATGATTGTTAAGAGCAAATTCTGCGAGAGGCAGAAACTCAGACCACACCTCTTGATTGTTCTCCACAAAACAACGCAAAAACTGTTCTACATCCTGGTTCTTTCTTTCAGTCTGTCCATTCGACTCAGGATGATAACCAGACGAAAATGACAAATGGACTCCCAACCCGTCGCAAAAAGCACGCCAAAAGCGAGCCACAAACTGAGGTCCTCTATCAGAAACAATATCCGTGGGAACGCCATGGAGCTTGACAATCTCCTTAACAAACGCCTTAGCGAGTGTCTTGGCGCAGGGCAACTTAATGAATGGAACCAAATGACACATCTTACTAAAACGGTCCACGACCACCCAGATGACAGTAAAACCCTCGGACACAGGAAGATCAGTAATAAAATCCATAGTGAGATGCGTCCAAGGCGCACTAGGAACCTCCAGAGGGCAAAGCAACCCCGCAGCAGGAGTATGTGAAGCCTTTGACCTAGCACACACAGTACACTGATGACTTCCTTCTGCCATCCAGGCCACCAAAAACTGCAACTGATAAGTCTCTTAGTCTCCGAAACTCCTGGATGACCTGCCAACCAAGACTCATGACACTCCACAAACAAATCTCTCCTAAAGGCTCTAGGCATGAACAACCTCCCATGGGGAGTGTTAGATGGGGTCATCATCTTGAGCATTCAGAATCGCATTCTCCAAAACGGAGTCCAAAGCCGCCACCACAACTCCTTTCTACAAAATGCTCTCCTCCTCCTCGACACCGACCGTAGGAGAGAAGCTACGAGATAAAGCATCGGCTTTAACATTCTTAGTACCAGGGATATAGGTAACAGAAAAATGAAACCGAGAAAAAAAAAGTGCCCACCTAGCTTGACAGGCATTCAAACGCTTGGCAGCATCCAGATAGATCAAATTCTTATGATCTGTGAAAACCTGAATAGGAAATCTAGCGCCTTCCACAAAATGACACCAGTGTTCAAACGCAAGTCTAATAGCCAGCAACTCCCGATTTCCAACATCATAATTCAGTTCGGTTTCCGAAAAAAAATTCGAAAAAAAGGCACAAGGATGTACTCCACCCTTGTTCTCTTGAGACAAAACTGCTCCGACCCCCACTGATGAAGCATCGACCTCAACCAAAAAATGCTTGGTCTCATCAGGCTGCATAAGGATAGGGGCAGAACTGAACCTCTCTTTGAGATACTCAAAAGCTTCAATGGCCTCAGTAGTCCACTGGGCCGTATTCGCACCTTTCCTGGTGAGATCGGTTAGAGGTTTAACAATTACAGAAAAATTCTTAATGAATTTCCTGTAATAATTGGCAAAACCCAAAAATCTCTGTATAGATTTCAAACCAATAGGCCTAGGCCATTCCTGCACAGCCTGAACCTTCACAGGGTCCATCTCAAAGCCCTCGCTGGAGACAATGTAGCCCAAAAAACTAATTTTCTGAACAGCGAATTCACATTTCTCCAGCTTAGCAAAGAATGAATTATCACTCAACAACTGCAGAACTTCACGTACACTCTGCCAATGGGACTCGAGACCTGGTGAATAAATCAAAATGTCATCCAAATACACAACCACATTCTTACCAATCAAAGGTCTCAGGATGTCATTAATAAGGTTCTGAAAAAATGCAGGTGCATTGGTAAGACCAAAAGGCATCACCAGACTCTCAAAGTGACCTACCGGAGTGTTAAAAGCAGTTTTCCATTCATCACCCTCCTTCACACGTAACAAATTGTATGCCCCCCGGAGATCAATTTTGGAGAACCACTTGGCCCCCACTAACTGGTTAAACAAGTCAGGAATTAACGGCAATGGGTAGGAATTGCGTACGGTAATCTTATTAATTTCACGAAAATCCAGACATGGACGTAAACCGCCGTCCTTTTTTTTAACAAAGAAGAATCCAACTGCCACAGGTGACTTAGAAGGTCTAATGTGACCAGCAGCCAGGCTAGTCTGTATGTACTCCTCCAAAGCCTTTCTTTCAGGGATAGTCAGATTAAACAAGCGACTTTTGGGAAGAGTAGCTCCAGGAACAAACTCAATGGCGCAATCATAATCCCTATGAGGAGGTAAAACTTGCGACTCCTCCTCCGAAAAAACAGGTACAGGTAATTCTCCCTTTTCCACAGCCGCAATGCGACCATTACAACATTTATCATAGCACTTCGGACTCCAAGACTTAATCACATTAGTAGACCAGTCCAATAAAGGATTGTGCAGTCTTAACCAAGGCAATCCTAGAACAACTGGAGAGGGCAAATTATCCAAAACAACCAAGTCCAAAATTTGTTGGTGATCTCCATTGATAGAGGAAATGCAGCAGTCTTGTGAGTAATACATTTCAAAGGAGTGTTATCAATTGCAACCACAGAAATAGGTGATGACAAAGGTTTGGATTTCAATTTAAGGTTTTCCAAAAACCCTTTATCAATCACATTAAGTGTTGAACCACAATCCACAAATACCTGAAATTCAATCAAATCTCCATGCAGAGTAGTACTCCCAGAAAGAAACACTCCTGCAGAGCATAAACAAGCTATACGGGCGTAACTGACCTTTTTTTTTCTTTACTTAAACGACGCTCACAATACTTAATCAAATGATTATCTTTACCATAATAAAGACACAAACCTTCGACGAATCTCCGATCTCTTTCCTGAGAGCGGAGTGGCATTGCCCCCACCTCCATTGGTTCTTCGCTGTCAGAGCAGATTTTCTGGGAACTAGGACCTGAAGTTACAGGAGTTTTTACATCATTAGCCCTGGACCTCAGTCTCCTGTCCACATGAACAGCTAACTGCATAGCTTCCTGCAGAGTCTCAGGTGCAGAGAATGCAATTAGAAAATCCTTAACCCTTTCACTCACACCAGCAAGAAATAAATATCTTAGCGCAGAATCATTCCATTTAACTTCTGAAGCCCATCAACTGAAGTGTGTGCAATAATTTTCAACATCATCTGACCCCTGATTCAAACGTCTAAGTTCTGATTCAGCAGATGAGATTCGATCAGGATCGTCATATAATAGCCCCATAGCAGAAAAAAATTCTTCAACAGAACTTAAATCATTAGGCTGGAGAGAAAAGGCCCAACCCTGTGGTTCTTTGCGCAAAAGTGACATAATAAAACCAATGCGCTGTGATTCATTCCCAGAGGATCTTGGTCTCAAACGAAAATATAACAAACAAGCATTTTTAAAGGAAAAAAATCTTGCTGTTTACCATAAAAAAAAATCAGGCAGTCCTACCTTGGGTTCTACAAAATGCACTCCAGGACAGCTACTCACGTGTTGCTGAAGCTCGGCCACCTCCAGAGACAATCCCTGCAAGCGTTGAGCCAACTCCTGGATGGAAACCATACTGATCCCGAATTTCTTTTCTTTTAGTTTTTTTTTTTTGGGCTGGACTTACTGTTATGATCTGCAACATAAACTAAGGAAAGATAGGGGAAAGCTGTCCCTACAGTAAGACTAAGCAGAATCCCTATGATGTAACGGGCTGCCTGTTCGTAGTGAACAGACTTGCCTTCGTCCTCGGCTAGTCTGAACGAAGACCTATAGAGTTAAGGGATGGGTCCCTAAAAGAACTAAGGACTGGGACAAAAATGGGACACCTCCTAAACAGAAGTAGATGCAGAGCACAAAAGACAAACAGACAAACGTACTAGAGGTCCCAGAGGACCAAGCGAACTAGACAGAGATAGGCACCGAAGCACCTGGCTAGAGAGACAGTCAAACAACACTGAAGTCCAGCAAAGCCAGAAGGGCGGAGCTGAAATAAATAGGCACATGGTCACGAGACCGCAGAACACAAGATAGCAAAAACTAACAGGAGGGTTCTGACACTGGTGACTCGGATAAACTTATCCTCAGAAGAAGAGGTGACTCTTGGTCTTCCTTTCCTGGGGCAGTCCTCATGTGAGCCAGTTTCTTTGTAGCGCTTGATGGTTTTTGCAACTGCACTTGGGGACACTTTCAAATTTCGCCCAATTTTTCGGACTGACTGACCTTCATTTCTTAAAGTAATGATGGCCCCTCGTTTTTCTTTACTTATCTGCTTTTTTCTTGCCATAATACAAATTCTAACAGTCTATTCACTAGGACTATCAGCTGTGTATCCACGAGACTTCTGCACAACACAACTGATGGTCCCAACCCCATTTATAAGGCTAGAAATCCCACTTACTAAACCTGACAGGGCACACCTGTGAAGTGAAAACCATTTCCGGTGACTACCTCTTGAAGCTCATCAGGAGAATGCCAAGAGTGCGCAAAGCAGTCATCAAAGCAAAAGGTGGCTTCTTTGACTATAAGACATATTTTCAGTTGTTTCACACTTTTTTGTTAAGTATATAATTCCACATGTGTTAATTCATAGTTTTGATGCCTTCAGTGTGAATGTACAATTTTCATAGTCATGAAAATACAGAAAAATCTTTAAATGAGAAGGTGTGTCCAAACTTTTGGTCTGTACTGTATATATATATATATATATATATATATATATATATATATACAGTACATACACACACACACACATATATATCACATTCGGACTATAAGACGCTCCCCCACTTTCCTCTAAAATTTTGGAGGAAAAAAGTCCGTTTTATAGTCCTAAAGATATGGTAGGTATTTTAGAAGCTACCTGAGGCAAATTTTGTTCATTTTCTATCAGGTATAAACATAAAGGAAAATGTGTAGTGTAGGCTAACTATTATTCATGATGACTTGGCAGTGGCTTCTTATAGTCTGATCAGAATGTTAAACTAAGAACCTTCTGTTCAGTTTTGTAAAGTTTTCCCCAGCTTCATTTGATCCATGTACAGTCGCTTGCAAAAGTATTCACCCCCTTTGCTTTTTACCTATTTTGTTAAATTACAACCTGTGTTTAAATATTTGTGTAATCCGATTTGTGTGTGATGCATCAGCACTAAATAGTCTAAGTTTGGTTAAGTGAAGTGAGAAAAATATAGGCATAAATTACATTTTTGGGATCAAATAACTGAAAATTGGTGTGTGCATATGTGTTCACCCCTTTTGCGATGAAGGCCCTAAAAATGTATGGTGGAAGCAATACATAAGTCATAAGTCACATGCTTAGTGAAAGGAAGTCCACCTGTGTGAAATCTAAGTGTCACACGGTCTGTCAGTATATACACACCTTTTCTGAAAGGTCACAGAGGCTGCAACACCATTAAGCAGGAGACACCACTAACCAAACACCATGAAGACCAAGGAGATATCAAAACAAGTCAGGGACAAAATTGTTGAGAAGTGCAAGTCAGGGTTGGGTTACAAAAAAAAAAAAATATCCCAATCTCTGATGATCCCCCGGAGCACCATCAAATCCATTATAATCATATGGAAAAACATGGTACCAAAACAAACCCTCCAAGAGATGGCCCTCTACCAAAACTCTCAGGCTGGGCAAGGAGGGCATTAATCAGAGAGGTAGAACAGAGAGGCTGAAAATAGCATGTGTAATTAGCAGGCGTGCCAGCCAGAACATGTATATGTGTATATATATATATATATATATATATATATATATATATATATATATATATATATACACATATATATAAAGAGAGATCATATCCTCCATATGAAATATTTTGCTATCCAAATTTAATACGAAGCATGGATCATACAATAATGTACATAGAATGACAAATTAATATATACAAAAAAGATTGCTCGTATAATTCATACCTTTGGGATGTTTGCTATCTAAATGTAATATCCAGAATGTTTCTTGCAGCATAAGGCGTTTTTGCCAACTACCTCCTCTAGGGGGATATGGAACTCTTTCTATACTGCATAGAAACAAAATGTTTGACAGCACTAGTATACGATCCATTTTTTTTAGTATATTGTTTAAGTGTTTGGGAATTTGCTGTTTTAGTTTTCTAGTGGTATTACCTACGCATTGTACTTTACATAAATCACAAAAAATAAAATATGCTACATGTTGGGTATCACAGGTAATAAATTCTTGGATATAATGAACATCTCTTTGAAAAGAATGAAAGCTTTTTCTTTTGTCCGTAGCAAAGGGCACATGTTACATCGGTTTCCATTACACTTGTAAAATGGGTTTTAACCAACAGCTCTTTTTGGCATGCCCATACCGCGCTGTCTGGCGCCATTTTGCCGAAGACACACTGCAAATGTGTCATCAGTAAAAATAGCGCCGGATAGCGTGCTATGCGCATGCTCTGATTCCAACGCCTTCACTCCTGCCCCGGTCTCCAGTCAGAACAGAGGCACAGTGGCAACACTCCTCTGGGTCAGGTAAGTATGTAAGTATGGCGCCGGAGATCGTGGTATGCGTTCACTGTCTACTCATCTCCAGCGCCATACACTCCTCTTACCTGTAACGGCTCGATGCGTTCTTCTGTCTGGAGCCAGACTGCGCAGGCGTGTTACGCTTGCGCAGTCTATAAAGGCTTCGGACAGAGGGACGCATCTACGATTACATTATAGATTGTGAGTTTTTTATTTCCTTTCACTTGGTACTGGTGTTGTGTGGCGGCCATTGTTGCTGTGGTTTTGTGCCTGTGGGGCGGTGTGGTCTGGAGCCATGGAGACTCAGCCTTGCAGCATGGGTGCTGTGTGGCACCAGGTCGCCCACCCTTCTGGTGCACTATCACTGAAGCGGTGGTTGGTGTATTGTGATGCACTTTTAGGGCTATAAAAAGTTAGGGACCCACTGAGAGGTTCACCGTGAAATGCTAATGGGCTTGATACAGAGTCTGATCAGAATGTTAAACTAAGAACCTCATGTTCAGTTTTCTAAATTTTTGCAGCATTATATCAATGTATTGTTTTTGGATGTTTGGTCCATCTTTTTTTTTCTACAATCCTGGCAAAGGGCTAATTTTGTTTTCTCTAATAAAAAAGGCATCCACAGGGCAATGATAGGCAGTGGTGAATGGTAGTTTTTCCAGCAAAAATTCAGTTTGGTGCCCCCTCCTATCCTCCTTATGCGGTTTGAGCGGTTGTTATATGACATCTCATATGTGACTTGTATAATTTCAGTCACTGCCGACTAGCTGTAATTCTCTTAAATCGACAGCCCCTGCTTCATTGAGAGAAGCAGGAATAGAGGATAGTTAGCTTGTGACTAATCATGAAATTCCCTATACAGTCATGACTGAAATTGTTGGCACCCTTGAAATTATTCCAGAAAATGAAGTTTTTCTTCCAGAAAATTATTGCAGTTACACATGTTTTGTTATACACATGGTTATTTACTTTTTGTGTATTGGAACAACACAAACTAACACAGGGAAAAAAAAGCAAGTTTGACATAATTTCACACAAAACCCCCAAAATGGGCCAGACAAAATTGTTGTCACCTTTCCAAAATTGTGGGTAATATTAGGAATCATGATTTTGTGCTCCCACCTGGGAATCAAGCAGGTCTCGTGCTGTTCTACTTCGGTCGCAGACGCCGCCATTGTCCAGACCCCGGAGGCGGAGCTATTGCACGTGTACGGAGACTGCTCCAATTTTTTGGGGCGTCGCGTTCTGTTGTTGTTGGTTGTGTGGGGACGCGGGACACCGTGTGTTTCACTGATATCCCTGGTTGCCAGGCAATGTAGGACATTGCTTTGTCTGATACTAAGCAATGGTGGAATTGTGTTCATTCTGCTGTGCAGGCTAGCAGGGAGTGGCTGTCTGGGGATGATTGGGAGGTATTCAACACTTGATTATTAGGCAGGCTATATAATCCTGTTACCTGCTCAGTGCCTTGCTGTTTATTGCAGTTCCATATGCTGTAGTGGTGAGTGGTGCTAGCATTAGGTTTTGCTATCTTTTCATGTTCTTTCTCATTTTCTCTTCTTGGGGTTCTTGCAGAGGTACTCACCTGGTTCTTGATTAGGCACCAGCCGCGTCCCCTCTCCATCGTCCTCTTTGGTTGGGTTTCTTCGTTTTGAACAGTGTTTTTGGCTAGTATCTTCCTGTGCCTTGCCATCCTTGTCCATTCCACTCTATATGTGGTTGCTCTATTATGACTTTTTATGCAAGAAATGCCTGGAGTGAATCATTGTGCTGAAAAGCACCGATCATCCGGACTTTCTTTGTATATACATCAGAAAACGCTTACTTTAGTGTTATATGTATTCTAGTTAACAAAAATAACCCCCATCCCAAACCCCCCCTCCCTTTTTCCCTATATACTTCTCAGGACCCCTTCCTAATAAGGAGCGCATTAACCCATGGTTACAGTATATAAGAATATCTTTTGTTTATGGGAGCCAATATCTATAGTACTTTTGTCGCTTTATCATGTGGCCATGTATCGGAAGAATAGTTATGTATTATTAGATTTTTACTAGATAAGGACATACTGATATTTGGCATACAAAAGTATTTAGTGTCATACTAGATCTTGTATCCTATTATAAGATCATTGGTATTTCTTTTTGTCCAGTCCGTGTTTCATAACTTTCTGGAAAAAAGATTTTTTGATATCCTTCCCGTGCCTGCCTGCGCTCCATCGTGGAACGCATGTTATTTTTCCACCGCCCTCATTTGCCGCTGCGTCACTTCCGGGTGCGTCTATACGCTCCGGGTTGGAGCGCACAGAGTATCAGTCTGGTGGAGTGATATCTCCGGCTCCTTATAATCTATAATCACTTGCGCTGCCCCGCTGGCGTTCACTCCACGCTGGAGCGCACGCGTCATGGGTGGGCGTGACTGCTTTTCTGCGCTTCAGGCTGAAGCGCATATCTATTACTTCCGGCATGGCACGCCGGTATATGCACGCAGTGAGAGGAAAACCTCTTGTGTTTACACACCGGACATGCACACTTTTATTTGTGGGGACAGGGGAGCCCTTTGACTGTATGGACAAGCGCTCCTTTAGGGGTGTATAGGAATAATCTACCTACTAACAAGGGGGATATTTAAACGTGGCCTTTGGTATAGCTCCAGAGCCAGCTATCCTGCAACAGCTTTCATCCTGCAGCTCCATCTTCTATGAATACATAATATCTACATCTGCCTCCTGATGAACCAGACACAGTTGGGGAAACGCGTTGAGGCGCTATTATGATACAAGATAAGTCTATCAATCTTTCTTTGTCAGAATATTTATCTATATCTCCTATATATTTTTCTTAGAAATAGGAGCAACTATGTATTAAAACAGGCAGTCACCTTTATATTGTGTTTTAGATCACCTGGTAGGGTACAACAGGGATAGACAGGGACAGCCACCGTTGAGTGGGGGCGCCAAACACACAACAATAGGGTGCCAACCCCCACGTTAGGCAGGATTTAAATAGTGGCGTATCAGGGCTGTTAAAGGCCATCATATTATTTTGGGAGTTGTATTGTCTTCTACTAAGACAACATAATATTTTAATACACAGGATTTTTTTGGTGTATGTTATAATCAGTGAAATAAAAGTTTACTGTTTTAGAGGGAATAAATGTTCACGATATAGCAATCTCATCAGATATATTAAATACTTATTTTCTGTTAGGCACCAGCCGCGTCACCAGAGGCCAGCTGTCCGGCGACAGTGGGCCTGGGAAGGGTTCTAGCAAAGTCCCCCTTCCATTTACTGGAGCTGGATGAAGAGTATTCCAGCTCTCAAGGGCTCGCCTTGCTGGGTAGCTTGCACCAAGAGCATCTGTGGCTGCTCCATTGCTGGTTTGGTGCCTGTCTTTCTGGGTCCCTCTGCAAAGCGCATAACAGGTAAACAATTTTGCTTCAAGCATGTGATGCTCATTAAAACTCACCTGCGACAAGTAACAGGTGTGGGCAATATGAAAATAAGACCTGAAACCAGATAACAAGGGGAGAAGTTGACTCAGTCTATGCATTGTGTGTCTGTGTGTGCCACACTAAGCATGGAGAGCAGAAAGAGGAGAGAACTGTTTGAGGACTTGATAACCAAAATTGTTGAACTATATCAACAATCTCAAGGTTACAAGTCCGTCTCCAGAGATCTTGATGTTCCTTTGTCCATGGTGCCCAACATAATCAGGAAGTTTACAACCCATGGCACTGTAGCCAATCTCCCTGGACGTGGACAGCAGAGAAAAGTTGATGAAAGGTTGCAACTAAGGATAGTCGGGAAGGTGGATAAGCAGCCCCAATCAAGTCCCAAAGAAATTCAAGCTGTCCTGCAGGCACAGGCTGCATCAGAGTCAGCGCAAACTATCTGTCGACATTTGAATAAAATGAAATGCTATGGCAGGAGACCCAGGAGGACCCAACTGCTGACACAGAGACATAAGAAAGCTAGACTGCAGTTTGTCAAAAACATCTTGTGGACAGATGAGACCAAGATACAGCAGCTTTTTTGGTACAGCACATCATTCTATTGTTTACTGAAAACGGAATGAGGCCTATAAAGACAAGAACACAGTACCTACCGTCAAATATTGTGGAGGTTCAAAATGTTTTAGGGTCGTTTTGCTGCGTCTGGCACTGGGTGCCTTGACTGTGTGCAAGGCATCATGAAATCGGAAGATTACCAAAGGATTGTGGATTGTAATGTAGTGCCCAGTGTGAGAAAGCTGGGTTTGCGCCCTAGGTCTTGGATCTTCCAGCGGGATAATGACCCCAAACATACTTGAAGAAGCACCCTGAAATGGATGGAAGCAAATCGCTGGAAAGTTCTGAAGTGGCCAGCACTGAGTCTGGATCTAAATCCCATTGAACACTTTGTAGAGATCTTAAAATTGCTGTTGGGAGAATGCACCCTTCAAATATAAGAGACATGAAGCATTTTGCAAAAGACGAGTGATCCAAAATTCCATTTGAGAGAGGTGTAAGGAGCTTGTTGATGGTTATAGGAAGCGATTGATTGCAGTTATTTATTCCAAAGGGTGTGCAAAAAAATATTAAGTTGAGGGCGCCAACAGTTTTGTCTAGCCAATTTTTGGGCTTCTGTGTGAAATTATGACCAATCCTGTCTTTTTTCCTGTGTTTTTTGTTTGTGTTGTTCCAATACACACAAAAGAAATAAACATGTGTATAACAAAATGTGTAATTGCAATAATTTTCTGGGAGAAATACTTCATTTTCTGGAACAATTTCAAGGCTGCCACCGCTTTCGGCCATGACTGTAAGTGGTGACATGATGACCACTAGAAACGGCAATCAGAGCTGAATCCTGACAGTGAGTATATTACCCATTGTTAAGAATGCAATGCTTCCGTGCTTGTGTTTGTTATTGCCTGGAAAACCCTCTGTATCCTACCCTATTTTTCGGACTATAAGATGCACCGCACCGTAAGACTCACCTAGATTTTATAGGAGGAAAATAGAATAAAAAATTGATGCAAAAAATGTGGTCATGATGCACTGTTATGGGGTGGGTCTGCTACTGACACTGTTATAGGGGTAATGTCCCCAAATTCTGTAATAATACCCCCCATCCTGGTATATATATGCCCCCATCCTGGTATATATGGCCCCCCGTTCCTGTTACACATGGCCACCATCCCCATCATGGTATACATGGCCTTCATCCTCATCTTGTTATACACTGCACCCCCATACCAATCCTGGTATGCATGGAACCCCCATCCCCATCCTCGTATGCATGGCACCCCCATCTCCATCCTTGTATGCATGGCACCCCCATCCCCATCCTGGTATGCATGGCACACCCATCCCAATCCTGGTAAGGATGGCACCCCCATCCCCATCATGCTGCACACTTAAAGGATTCTACTCACCTTCCCTCTGCTTCAGCTCTGCGTCCTGTTGCCAGCTGCTGAACTCAGCATGTGAGCAGCGCATGACGTCACTGCCATGCATCCTTACACGCTGAAGTCAGCTGTCAGAAAATTCACTGCTCCCCACGCCCAAACTATAAAAGAGAATGAATATTCAGTGCTCTCCACGCCCGAATTATAAAAGAGAACGAATATTCACTGCTCTCCACGCCCATGGGCGTGGGGAGCAGTGCATATTCATTTTCTTTAACAGCGGGCACAGAGTTAGCCTCAGCAGCCAGCTCCTGCCTCCTGTGACCTGCTCCTCTGCCGCTGCCGCTTCCCCCCATACCACCCATCATCCACAGTCGAACCGTTCATCCAGACTATAAGACACACACACACTTTCCTGCAAAATTTTATAGAAAAAAGTGCGTCTTATAGTCTGAAAAATATGATATATGTCCTGGCATAAATGTTAAAGGTCTATGGGCAGCATGTATTAACCATCGGCTGTATGATTTTAGCTTTGTATGCTTGACTCTGAAATGCAGCAATGGAGAGGCAGGGCTGGACCTGCAGAGGGTGATTAAATCCTGAGTTTGTTTTTTTATATATATTTGCAAGGCTATAGAATAAGCAAAAAACTCTTAGAAAATCCTTTGTTTATTTGAAGTTTGTAACCTCTGTTTAAAAGTATCCAGACAGCAGATACATGCTCCCCAATCCACAAGAAGCATGTATCAGATACCGACTGTACGATTTCATCCATATATGTTTAACTCTGAAGTGCTACAGTGTTTCAGAGGAATCAAACTTTAGAAGCCACTGGGGATCAAGCTGCACTGGAGACTAGTCTAAAAAAAACCAAAAACATTGTCTAATTAAACACATCACCAGAAACACCATCAGTACATGAATACATTGCCAAGTTTAGTACAATGATCAAGTTGATCATGTCTGAAAGACATGAATACAATTGACAGCAGAGAACCCGCGACATACCTCTTCTCCAAGTTAGTTTAACATCTGGTTCAGAAAATGGCCAAATCCCATTCTTGGGATGCTGCTCCCTAGGAGATGCCACCCCTTGGAAACAAATCAGACTGCCACATGAATCGAGATGTTAAACTTGCCTCATGGTAGATGCTGCCTGACATCTTCCCACCCCCTGCTAACTGCACCTGAGGCACATTCCTTTCATGTCCCTCTAGTCACCAGTGGGATTGGTACACTAAAATATACATTTAGGGAAATGTTGCAAAGTTTTGGCATGGACAATGAATAACGTAAGGTTCAGGAATCAACATGCTCTAACCCAAAGCTGGGCAGACTGCAGCCCACGGGCCACATCTGGTCCTCTGGCTGTTCCAGTCCAAGCTGTGGACCGAAACAGACAATGGGCTGAAGCAGTGGCCTATGGCCCACATCATGCCCTCGCCCGCTGTCACCGTTATCCACATCTTCCGGATGCAGACAGCGGTGAATACATTTGTGGAAGAGGGGAACACCGGCTCCTTCCACCAATCAGCATATGAGTCAGCAGATGCAATGACGTCACTTCATCACGGCTGCTACAGGTGCATCTCACAAAATTAGAATATCATCAAAAAGTTAATTTATTTAAGTTGTAAGCCATAATCATCAACATTAACAGAAATAAATAATTGAAATAGATCACTCTGTTTGTAATGACTCTATAATATATGAGTTTCACTTTTAGTATTGAAGAACTGAAATAAATTAACTTTTTGATTATATTCTAATTTTGTGAGATGCACCTGTATGTGGAGTCAGTATACAGTGGACCCGAGCAGAGTGCTAAATTAATGGGAGCAAGGAGTATGTGTTGTCTTTTTTTTCATATGTGTATGAGATATTTGCATATATATGAGACTATGTGGGGGCTCACACTGTATATAAGAGGTTATGTGGGGGCACATACTGTATATAGAGAGGCTATGTGGGGGCTCACGCTGTATATAGGAGTGTCAGGAAACAGACGGGAGATCCCGCAGATATCTCCCCGTCGTTCCCAGATGATCACGAGCCAGCACTCTGCCGCCTCCAATCCTCAAGACAATTACACAATTGGCTGACAATTGATAGACGAGGCTGTGGCTGCTTTCACTACTAGGCCGATTTTAGGGAGCTCACAGTGAACGTATGGTATATATACATCCGATTCCAACACATAGAATATATATGTATACTCCGTTACGGTCACCGCCAAGCTTTCCAAAAACCCACAAAAAACTAGCTGCCATTACCAATCGTTTATGCAGGCTGATTAGACACCCGACAGGTAGTGTATGGCTTCAGGGGTGCGATTTATAGAGCAAGAGGAAGCTATTACATTTTATATATTTAATCTGCAAAATAGGCAGTGTTTATTAAAAAATATACAATAGATGTTACAAAATGGGAACAAAACAATACAGTATATACAATCACATAAAATAAAAAGGATAAACAAAAGAATTGTACTAAACCTGTGTCACCGAAATGGCTCAGAAATTGCCGGAGGGAAGCGCTCCTTAGAGCAACAGACAGAACCACAGAGCACTGTGTCTTTCAGGACTGGCAAATGATAAAAACCCAAATTCTGATTTTATTAGATCAAGGTTACGCCCACATACTTCCCATTGGTGAGCTCATATGGGGGGCTGGTCGTGGATTGTGGCTAGGTCTTTATAAAACGAAGAGATCCCTAACTGTCAGGATATCTTTGCACCTGAAGGTCTTAGGTGGGAGATATTATTGCCATATTTATTATCAGGATGTTAGCTTTCCATAGATGGGAAACATGGCATATATATTGTCATCCATCTGGTCGATATTAATTTGGAGGTGTTAGCCCAGCCTCACAGTGATGTGAGTGAATATGTTACGTTCATCACCTCGTTATGATGCCAAAAATATATCTCCCATGAATATCAGACCTATGCAAACTCCAATATTCATAGCTGGACACTGGCTCCAGAATGTCTGAGATAATTCCTTTAAATAGAGGAAGCCCCTTACTTTGAAGGTGTAGTTCTCCGCCTCTGAGTATACGAATCCTAGACTTGGTGGCTGCTGAAATTACCTGTTCACGGCAAGAGGTCCTAGTTTAGTAGAGATTGCAGTACAATCTTTTATTCATTTCCTAGGTTACAATTAATCTAATATTTTCAATGTGAGGGTGATATGTCCCCTCATTGGAGATGGCTTCATAGATTTGTACATTTTCATCTAAGACAGGAGGCTATGTGGAGCTCACACTGTATATAGGGGGCTATGTGGGGGCTCATTCTGTATATAGAGAGGCTATGTAGGGGCTCATACTGTATATAGAGTGGCTATGTGGGGCTCACACTGTATATGGGGGGCTCATACTGTATATAGAGAGCCTATGTGGGGGCTCACCCTGTATATGGGGGCTCATACTGTATATAGACAGACTATGTGAGGGCTCATGCTGTATATAGAGAGGCTATGTGGGGCTCATACTGTTTATATGGGGCTCATACTGTATATAGAGAGCCTATGTGGGGCTCATAAGGTATATAGGGGCTGTATGGGAGCTCATACTGTATATAGACAGACTATGTGAGGGCTCATGCTGTATAAAAAAGGCTATGTTGGGGCTCATGTTGTGTACAGGGGGCTGTGTTTGGGCTCATACTGCATATAGGTGGTTGTGGGGGTCTCATACTGTGTATATGAGGCAATGTGGGTGCTCACACTGTATACAGGGGACTATGTGGGTGCTTATATTGTATACAGGGACAATGTGGAGGCTCATACTGTATGTAGGGAGATATGGGGGCTCATACTGTATATAGGGGGCTATGTGGGGGTTCATAGTTTGTAGGTGGCTATGTGGGGGCTCATACTGTAAATAGAGAGGCTATGTGGGAGCTCATACTGTATTCAGGGCTCTATGTGAGGGCTCATATTGTGTATAGAGAAGATCTGTGGGGGCCTCATAATGATATAGGGGCCTGTTTGTGGGCTCATACTTTATATAGAGGCCTTATATTGTATATAGGAGGCTATATGGGGGCTCATACTATGTATAGGGGGCTATGTGGGGGCTCATACTGTATACAGGGGGCTATATGGGGGCTCACACTATATAGGAGGCTTTGATGGCGCTCATACTGTATGTAGGGGGCTGTGTGCAGGCTCATACAGCATATAGGGGGGCTGTGTGTGGGCTCATGCAGCATATTTCGGGGGATGTCAGCATACGTAATTCTGGTCAATATTAAGTGATACAATTAATATGAATGTAAAATAATTATAATTAATATGTTAATATTACTATTGAGCAGAATTAATTTCAGCCTATTGATTCGTCCCTCCAAAACAGTCACAGTCTCTCATGTGGCCCCTCAGGAAAATGAATTGCCCACCCCTGATCTAGCTGGTTAGGCCCCAGTAGAAAAAATTGATTGACAAGCCTCTCGGTAAAAAGTATTCCTATTACTGATATTAATACCATTCTTGCAGACAGAAGACCGAGTTTTGAAAAACGTGGGAGTCCTGGAAACATTTATAGCATATCCTATGCATATGGCATACATTTATTTAAATACATTTTCTCATGCCCAGGTGTCTGCTGTAACGTAAATACAGGTTGGCCCAAAATTAAGTATCCAGATGAATAAACAAAATTCTATGTCCTTAAAATTGTTTCTAGTGGAGGAGCATGCGACCAGACCAGTCCATTGGCCTCATGTGGGGTGTCTAGGGCAACATTGATTGGCATGTCACCCAACTTCACACCAATGAGCTTTTTCAGGGAGTAGTAAAAAGTTAATCTTGGAAGAATTTATAAACATTAATGCAGCCAAGAATTTATGTCATACTGTGTGTGAGAGTGTATTGGACAGGTTCAATGAATGTTGCAACTTTGATGGAAGACATTTCCAGCAATTACAAGATTAACCAATGTTAAACAAATGTAATTGTAATAAACAGTGTTACAAAATGCAAATAAACTACTTTTGTTTTGTGTCAGTGTGTATGATTACCAATATAATCTGTTGTGATACATTTCATAGATTCAGCTGTATGCCTACGTTTGGGCCACTACTGATAAGCATGAGAACATCAAGCAAGATAGGTGTTTATTTATTGCACTCACTTATATAGCCATTAATTCCACAGCGCTGTACAGACATTATCATCACTGTCCCCATCGGGGCTCACAATCTACATTCCCTATCAGTATGTTTTTGGAGTGTGGGAGAAAACCGGAGTACCTGGAGAAAACCCACGCAAACACAGGGAGAACATAAAAAAACTCCTTGCAGTTGTTGTCCTTGGTGGGATACCCTCATAATCATATAAAGAAAAGAGTAAAATCAAATACACCTTGTAAGAAACAACTTGCACATTTCAGTATATGTTTCAAATTTGAAAAAAAATGTTAAACACATTCCCTTTAAAGATTAAAAAAAAAAATATATGAAGTTAGGAAGCTACCCGAATATATAAGATAGAGCCTAAATTGTCCAGCAGATGGCAGCAGGTTCTATAAAATGGGATCTAAGGGATAAGGTTTCTCCTTGTGGAGAATGATAAGCCAAGTCCGCTTCCTCTCTAAAGAAGCAATCTGCATCTATAAAATGGAAAACACCCATGACTTATCAGAACATTCTCAAAAAGATTTGTTTATAACTGTAGAAGTTTTGTAGTGCCTCTGAAGATAACGTCTGATCTTTTTATTCAAGTAATTACTGTATAATAATAGACAATAGTTACACATCCAATTGTGAAATTAACTTACCATTATTTGTTTCTTCATTTGATTTATTGTAGCAGACTTTACTTATAGTTCTAGGTTTGCCCATTAATCTTTCCACTACATTCTGTGGCCTGATTTTTCTAATCTGAAGAATTATAAAGCAGAAATGTTTTACTAATGGAAACATTGGAATTTAATATACTGTATATATTGTAGGGTTTCTAAGATAGTAGGCAGCGTTCACACAGGTATTTAGTTTCTTTGTCCAAGCAGGCAGATTTATTAACGTTCATAAATCTTTTACAGAAAACTGATAAACGGTCTTTTAGCATAATACAAAACAAAATAGTCCACACAGTGGTACAGGGCTCACCCTTTCACAACATTGTCCAGATTCTCACTGCACAGTCTGACCAGAGGTACGAGGTCTCTCCAGTAGAGATGAGCGAACATTTCAATGTTCAGTTCAGAAATGTTCACCGAATATTTAGACATTAGCCGAATTTATTCGCCGAATGTTCGTCAAACATTTCTGAACACCATAGGATTCCATGGGGGGACAAAAAAAAAGCATACAACACCTTCAAACGGGCTTCCAGGAGCTCACAACTGAGCAGATTAACCCCTGCACTGATTAATATAAAGGCAAAAGGCTTCTAATGACTGCAGGAGTGGGAGGAATCAGACACTGCGGTCTCCCGGCTCCTCTCTGTCACGGTAAACCCATGACACCTTTCAAGCTTTAACACAATGTTCACAAGGTAGACAGCAATGGTGGTCGGTCTCCTAGACAACAAGCGAACTCCCTTATCATGATAGAGGACAACATCTGCAAGTAGTTTGTAAGTTCTCCGTGTGTTTGCATGGGTTTCCGCCTGGTTCTCCAGGTACCTCTTCAGTAAAAAAGCAGCCATACAGGAGTGTTCACAGTTCAAAAAATAAGGGCCTGACACCTCCGTTTCTGTGGCCAACAGATTGGAGATGGTGGAGTTTCATCTCTTAGCTTTGTCATGTGTGGGAGGAAACAATCTTTTACGTGACCACAACTGTGGGAACGAGAGCTGGCAGCAGTGCTGAGAGAGGGCGGAGTACGGTGAAACGGACAAACTGCTGCACCATGAGTGAGGTGCAGGCGCAGATGTTATGGTGGATTGAGAAACGTGTGGTGTGCTCGGTGAAACAAACACAGCAGGCATGTCCGCTTCCATTCTAGCTGATGGGCTCTCACTCAGCCTGACTGGAGTGGGTAGAGAACCAGAAGTTCTGAGGTGGGAGACCTTCGTGACAATACTTGGCACGGTAACAGAGAAGGAGGAAGAAGCAGCGGATGCGGTTGATGGGGCGGCTGATGGTTGGTGAGGTCCACATTTTATCGCACTGAGATTGCCAGAGTACCGCATGTTGATTGCGCATGTGAAGGTTCATGCATGTAGTAGTCAAATTATTGCACTTTTTCCTTCTACTGAGTTTTTTATCGCAAAGTTTGCAGATAACGTGAGCTGGCTCATCCTTTGCGGTCTCAAAAAAGGCCCAGGCTAGGCAACCCTTGCCACCCCTGCGAGCTGCAGACCCGCGACCGCTGTTGGTCACTGCCACGGTTGTCGTTAAGTATGCAGTGTTCCTCGTGCTTGCATCACTCTGTGTCTGCGCCATAGGACGCAACGTAACCTCATCTTCCTCCTCCTCCACCTCCTTAGATTAGCTACTCAGCTGCGTGCCTCTGGGTTCACACAAAGTTGGATGTACTGTATAACCTCATCATCATCCAGTGTGTTATCCCATTCCTCGCCCTCAGAGTCACCCTCTTCCTCTTCTTGCCCTGACAACATAGTACAGTCGAGGGTCAGGAAGCTGCTGCTTTTACCCAACCTTTTTTTTTCCCCCTGTATGGAGAACAATATCTGCTCCAAACAATTTTAAGCGGAGATGTAGTCTGTTTTATATACCCATTTTAACTTTATCAGGTCTGTGTGCCCCTGTGTGTTGTCAGTTGTCTTCGGATAGGACATGACGGTTTTGGTTCACTAGTGCTTTCACTAACATTACCACCTACCCCACCTATACCTTGAAATCAAACCTATTCCCCCTTTCACCACAACCTCTCTTTTTCCCACTCATGTTGCTCAGATACTGTGGTAGGAGCACGCTATTAGCAAAACAAAATTAGATTTTTTTGTGGACTCTTCCTAGCAAGACAGAAAATCTATATTTTTACTCTGAAAACAGCTGAACTTCAACGCCACTAATGTAGTAGGTGGCTTTTAGCAGAGTGTATCACATTTGCGACACAAAAAAATATTTTGTGGACTCTGCCTAGCAAGACAAAATTAATTTTTTTTTTACTCTGAAAACAGCTAAGGTTCACCCACCAAAAAAATGACAAACTGGGCTAACACAGCTTGCACTATCACATTAGCAAATGAAAAAAAAAGTTTTTTGTGCTCTGCACTCAGAATCTCAGCACTAACAAGCTCTGCAGACAGCTGAATTTCAACCCCACAAAATCAAAACATGGCCTACAAGTGCTTGCTTGCTTTATCACATTAGCAAGTGCAAAAGTAGATTGAAGGTCTGCATGGAGCACAGACAGTACTACCGGTGCACACCACTGTTCTATGGCATGGGCCATGCTCTTTCTGTCAGAATCTCAGTAATTGCACAAGAAAAAAAAAATGTGCTGCAAGGTTGATTGAACAGGTACACAGCACAGGACTTATCTACACTATCTGACTTCCACACAAGTTCCCATCTACTAGCTAATATCTCTCAATACATGGGCGCACCACACTCAGCGGGATCTGTCTCCAGCAGTGACATGCATAAAATGGCGCTGAGGGAACATGGCCGCTTTTTATATAGAGAGGACATGTGATTTCAGCAGCCAATTGCAGAAGCCCTTGTGTCTGGACACTGTGGATGCTTCCTGCGATCTGATTCACTAGCTGCGCTTTCCTGACTTCCTTACCGCCTACAGGAAGGAAACAAAAATTACAAGCGCTCCGCTGATCTGACCTGTTCTGAGCTATCACCAGCCCCCCACTCATCTACCACGTCCCCCCTCTCTTCATACACAAGCACTATGCTAGCAAAACTGTTAAAAACGCTGTAGTTTCCCCACAATCACGTTCCTGTATTTATTCGCCGAACGATTTTTCCTGAATTTCAGAAATTTTGCCCGCATTTCCGATCACTAATCCGAATGTGCCATATTCGTGTCGAATTTAAGTTGTAAGTTCAGATTTCGAACAAATTCGCTCATCACTACTCTCCAGCTACCACAGAGACTAGGTCTCAGAGATGTTTCCACCTCTACACACAGACCCAAATACAAGAGATGTATTTCAGCCAAGGAATTAACAACTCAGCTGCCCTTTTAAACCAGCTGCAGCTCCTGGATTGAAGAGCGGGAATGACTAGTTCGCCCATCTCATCTAATCATTCCTAACAAACCTGGATTCATATATTGATCGTATTAACCCTCTCAGCGCCTCATAATTAAGATTCTCCCAGCTGCTTATCTACATAATTTCCCCTCTGCCCAAAGTTGGGAGCTGGGCACCTTCACCCAACCAATCGTGAACCCCATCCCGCCAAGGCTTGACCAAGCGGATGTGACATACCTGGTGGGGCTTCCTTTTCACTGGTTGGTAAACCTAATAGTGGCCCTCACCAACCCTTTCCAACACTTCATGGGGTCCCTGCCACTTGGCGAGGAACTTGATCCCCACAGTGGGCACCAACACCCGCACACGATCCCCAGGTTTAAATTGTTTCACCCGAGTCAAGAAATTATACCCGCCTTGCACAGACATATGTAGTTAGCAGGTCTTAGGCTGCAGCCATTTTTGCACCAGGTGTAACAAGTCGGTGATCTGGGACGAAGGAGGCTAGTCCTTTTGCTAGCGCCATAGGTGCCCCCATTGCGCCCAAACTTCCAGGGTTACGCCCAAACGTGACATAATATCCACCTTCAGCTTATCATACACCTTGGTATCCTGCAGGCCAAGGTCATAATACACCTTCTGTGGTTCCACCTCATTGACAACCTTGATAATGGGAAATGATCCTATAAACCTGGGTGCGAGCTTAGGAGATCATACCTTAATCTTGAGATTCTTAGCAGACACCCAAATTCTGTCCCCCACTCTGAGTTGCAACCTTGCTGACGATGCTTATTGGCCTGCCTCTTCATTCTCTCCCCTGCTTTCTTGAGATGGATACAGGTTTCCCCCCAAACCTCCCAGAGGCAGTGGATAGTAGAAGGGACCGCCGGAAGAACATCGTCCCCTCCCTAGATTACAGAAGAGGGGAGACATTCCCAAGCCCTTGTAGTGTCTATTGTTTAGGGCGAACTCTGCCAAGGCAAGTATGATCCACAATCATGCGGAGTATGGGAGCAAAAACATCTTAGATCGGACTCAATACACTGGTTGGTTCGCTCCATTAGTTTGAGGATATGCAAATTAAAACAAGAGCTCCGACCCGAGGCGTTTACCGAAAGCCCTCAAGAATCTGGAGATGAACTGGGACCCACGATCGGAGACAATATTCATAGGAATCCCATGTAATCTTACCACCTGAAAAAGAAACAAATCTAACAAATTCTGCACCCTGGGCAACTCAGCCAAAGGAACCAAATGGCATTGTTTAGAAAATCAATCCACTATAACCCACATCATAGTCAAACCCTTGGAGTCAGGGAGATCCATAATGAAGTCCATGGATATGTGGGACCAAGAACATATAGGAATGGGCAAAGAGAGAAGTTTCCCTGCCGGGGCAATGCAAGGCACCTTGTTCCTGCCACTGATCTTGCATGTCTTAACATAAGCTTCAACATCCTTACCCGAGGATGGCCAACAATACTTTCTGCTCAACAAGTTATAAGTCCCCTTAATGCCCGGGTGACCCGCTGTGTCCGAGTCATGACACTCTCTGAGTAAGCCTTACCGTAACTGCACCGGAACAAATAATTTATCATGAGGTGTTCTGAACAGAGCCATCACCTGAGCCTTAACCACTTCCCAAGCTAAATTGACAGAAGAAACTACAATGCCCCTTGGAAGAATGAAATCAGGTTCCATAATTTCAGACTCACTAGGATAAAAACTCAGAGAGAGAGCATCTGCCCGAACATTCTTGGTCCCAGAAAAGTAAGAGATCAAAAAAGTTTATCTGGTAAAAAACAAGGCCCATCGGACTTCTTTCGAGTTCAGTCTCTTAGCATTCTCTAAAAAAAAACAAATTCTTATGGTCAGTAAGCACCATGTATGGGTGCTTAGCTCCCTCAAGGAGATGCCTCCATGCCTCCAGAGCTAACTTTATGGCAAGAAGTTCACGATTGAACTCTTTAGGAGAGAAGTTCCGAGAAAAAAATGCACAAGGCCTCAAATGGGTTAGAATGGTGGAACCCTGAGAGAGTCCCATTCCCACCCCTACTTCAGAGGCATCCACTTCTACCACAAAAGGCTTATTGACATCAGGCTGGACCAAACTGGAGTGGAGGAAAAGGCCTTAAGTGTATTAAAGGCCTTAATGGCCTCCAGTCCGCAATTAGCCATGTCTGCCCCCTTATGGGTAAGATTAGTCAGATATTTTGCCACCTTGGAAAAACCCTTACTAAACCTCCGGTAATAATTGGCAAACCCTAAAAAATGTTGCAATCCCTTGAGGTTAACCGGTTGTGCCCACTCCAACACCGCCCTCACTTTCTCGGGGTCCATCTAAAACCCCGTGGGGGACAGAATGAGTCCGAGGAACCCCAACTACTGCACTTTGAAAACACATTTTTCTTTTTTGATCTAAAGATAATGATCCTCCAATCTTTTCAGGATGGTGCACACATGGTCGCTATGCGCATCCAGGTCCCTGGAGAAGATGAGGATATCATCGAAGTAAACAATGACAAAAATACCCAAGAGATTACAGAAATTATCATTTACAAGCGTTTGAAGCACAACTAGAGTGTTACAGAGCCCAAAGGGCATGACACAATACTCACAATGACCCTCAGGGGTATTGAAGGCCGTTTTCCACTCATCCCCCTCCTTTATACGAACCAGATTATAAGCCCCCTGGAGATCCAGGTTAGTAAATCAACTTACCCCTACAGTTGGTTAAAGAGGTCAGGGATGAGTGGGAGAGGGTTCTGATTACGTACAGTTATGCGATTAAGCTCATGATAGTCAATACACGGTCTTAAACCGCCATTCTATTTGGCCACAAAAATGAACCCTGCTCCAACTCTGGGTTTAGAAGGGCAGATAAACCCATTTTTTTTCATTTTCCCGAATATATTTCATCATGGCTTGCCAATCGGGTTCTGACAGGTTAAAAATTCTGCCCTTAGGTAACTTTTCCCCCTCAAGGAGTTGGATGGAACAGTCATAAGTTCTATGTGGAGGTAATTTCTGGAAGGCCCCTTCTTAGAACACCTGTGGGAACTCTGTCACATACCATGAAACCTGGAAGTTGGAACCTACTACCTTAGGAGGCTAGATAATACAAAGGGATTGGCATTTGGAGAACCACTTAACAATACCCCCCCTTTGCCAGTCAATAATTGGGTTATGAGTGCGCAGCCAAGGGAGACCTAACACCACAGCGGTAGGAAGATCCTGTAAAATAAAAAAAGCATGCCTCTGCCTTATGCAGACAACCTGTGGTGATAGATACTGGTTCGGTGATGCGATACCCAATACTCTGGGCAAAGGGAGAATTATCAAGAGAAGATATTGTTATAGAAGCAACCAAGGAGATAAGAGAAACCTCCAACTCCTTGGCCACGGCAACATCAAAAAACTTATCTCAAACTCACACTCAACAAAAGCATCACCCTCCACACTCTTCCCGCTAAACGTTATAACAATAGGTAACAGTCATTTTTTTTCTAGGGGTACCTGAGCGCCCAACTGGGAATCCTTGAACCCAGCTAGGCGAGGTTGTTTCCCGCTGGCTCCAGACGTGGACAGTAACGAACCAGATGGTGTGAAGAACCGCATAGAAGACACAGTTGCTGGTGCCATCTTTGCCGCCTTGACTCCTGAGAGATACCAACTCCACCAACCTGCAGGGTTTCTCCCTCAGCCTCAAGACTGGCAGAGGGTACTGATGAACTCCACCCGAGGGACAATTTCTCCCGATATCTCTCTCGCATTCTCCGATCAAGTCGCACAGCTAATGTCATGGGAGTAGAGTCATGCGCTAGCATATCTTTAATTTGGTCATTAAGCCCAGACAGGAAGGTACAACAAATAGCGGTATTGTTCCATCCAGTCTCTATGGCCCACCTACGAAACTGGGAGCAGTAGTCCTCCGCAGTGAAGTCCCGCTGACACAATGCCTTAAGATGGGATTCAGCTAAGGCCACCTGGTTCATCATAAATCTGCCCCATAGACTTAAAAAATTCATCCACTGACGAGAGTTTTGGATGAACCTAAGGGTAATGAAATTGCCCAAGACTGGTAATCCCCTCTAAAAAGGGAAATAACAAGACCCACCCAAGTACCTTTGTTCCATGAGGAAACAGGGCGAAGTTGGAAATATAATTTGCACCACTCCAAATTATTAAATTGTTTCCGATGTTCCCCAAAAAATCAGGAAGGGGCACCTTTAGGTTCTATGGAAATGACCCCTACTACAGGACTACAGTTAGAACTTGCTGGTGTGGGAAGAACCCCCTGAGCCAAGGTCTGGCTGTGTTGGTTCACGGTGCCTGCCAAATCCTGGAACATTCCCAGGAGACTGCATCTGATCAGTAAGCTGCTTGATCTAATTCATTTATATATACATATATATATATATATATATATATACATATATATATGGCTGTTTATTCTGTTATGTGCTACACAGAGAGACCCAGCAAGACTGGCACCAAGCCAGCAATAGCATAGCCACAGTTGCACTTGGCGTAAGCTGCCCAGCTAGGTGAGCCCTTGAGGGCTGGGAGTACTCTTCACACAGCTTCCAGTAAACAAAAGGGGTACTTTGGCAGAGCCCTTCCCAGGTCCACTGTCACCGGTCTGGTGACATGGTCGGTGCCTAGTCAAGAACCCCAGGAAGTGTAACCAGAAGAGAAAATGAAAAAAGCTAGCAACACTACTGCTGCCACCATTCACACCCACAGCACATAGGAACTGCAATAAACAGCAAAGGACTGAGCCGGGAACTGGATTAAATAGCCCGCCTAATGATCAGGTGTTGAATACCTCCCAATCATCCCCAGACAACCACCTTCTGCTAGCTTGCACAGCAGAATGGACAGCATCACACCACTGCCTAGTGCCAGACACAGCAATGTCCTGCATTGCCTGGCAACCGGGGAAATCAGTGAGAGACACAGCGTCCCGTGTCCGACTCCTCACACATCCTACAACACCAGAACGCGATGCTCCATAAGACTGGGACGGTTTCTCTTCATACGTAGTAGCTCTGCCTCCAGGTTCAGGACTATGACGGTGCCTGCGACCAGAGTAGAGTAGCACTGGACCTGCTCCATTCCCAGGTGGGAGCACAGAACCACGATTCTTAACAAAAACAAAATAGCCCATACAGTGGTACAGGGCTCTCAACTTCACAGCGTTTTGCAGATTCTCATTGCACAGTCTGAACAGATGTAAGAGGTCTCTCCAGCTCCCACAAAAACCCGGTCTGTGACATACAGTTGTGGCCACTTCTTCACACAGACCCATATACCAGAGGTGTTTGCACCTTTACTCCCAGCCAAGGAATGAACAACTCAGCTGCACTTTTAAACCAGCTGCAACTCCTGGATTGGAGAGTGGGAATGACTAGTTCGCCCATCTCATCTAATCATTCCTAACAAACCTGGACCCATATGTTGGTCTTAATAACCCTCTCAGCGCCTCCTATCCAAGAGTCTGACAGCTGCTTATCTACAATATATATATATATATATATATATATATATATATATATATATATATGTATATATATACTACAGGTGAAATAAGTATTGAACATGTCACCATTTTTTTAAGTAAATATATTTCTAAAGGTGCTCTTGACATGAAATTCTCACCCACTGTATATAGACATATATATAATCATTTCTCCACAAGGTTATTTCTTGTCTAAATTAATGAGGTTAGGTTCTCCCTGACAGCCAGAAACTCAACCAAATCCTACTAGTTGTAAGACATTTGATGCAGCGATGCCAAAATATATTTCCACAAACACCGTACCAGCGTGACCCGCCATGAATACAGGGTGGGTGACTGTTAAGATGATACATTTCACATTCACATGTCAAAACCTGATGATTCTTATGGAATAAAAGACACCAAACAGTATTTTTGTATATTTTCTGTCAAAATCACTTTGGATAGAAGTTTCTTCTCATGTCTTAGCAAATAGTGACTCACATGTAGGCACCGGTTCATCAAAGAGGTTTCTCCAGAAATCTGGTGTAAAACACTTGATAAGCAACCTGAGGATGTGCAAAAATTTTCATGCCAGTTTCGCCCAGCTCTGAGAGGGGCGCGATACCACAGCGGAGGTGCTCTTTATGGCACAAATGTTACCCACCTGCCTGGAGTCTGAGGTGTCCATCACTTTTCAGACACACTTGATTCATTAAGAGGCATGCACCTCTTAATGAATAAGGTGCCTCTGACTCCAACATGCCCCCTCATCAAGACTGACACGAATATCACCGGTCTTGATGAATCGGGGCTGTTTCTTTTCACCTTAAAGAGGAGCTGTCTCCCAGATAAAAGTTACCAGTTTTTGTTCTTATTTTATTCCTTCTGAGCATTCTTTTTTTTTATTCACCATATGGTTCCAGAAATATGTTCATGGTCTTTACCTGGGAAGTGTGGCTCACAAGACTTTCAAGGGGCATGACTATAGGCTGCTCTGCATAAAAAAACAGATAAAGACTGTAAAAAATTAGCTCCATATATATCTCTGGAACCAATTTTAAAGAAACAAAAACCACAATACTCAGTAAGCAGTGGGGGAAAAACGAGCAAAAACTGGTCACTTTTGACCCAGTAAAAGGTCGTCTTTAAAGGGAACCTGTCTACTGATTCATGTTGCT
Source organism: Phyllobates terribilis (assembly GCF_046119375.1). Taxonomy (NCBI): domain Eukaryota; kingdom Metazoa; phylum Chordata; class Amphibia; order Anura; family Dendrobatidae; genus Phyllobates; species Phyllobates terribilis. The sequence goes on along the minus strand of NW_027362765.1, from coordinate 592,488,237 downwards.
CAAACCATCAGCAGCATGAATTGCAACCTGCCAGCATGACTGCATCCAGGTATGTTTTTCTCTGAAATATTCCACTGTTTCAGAGAAAATATAGTTAGAAGATCTGGCTGGGGACTATAGAGACAGACAAGTCTATGCCGGTGCTGCCCATAGATCTGTCAATCAACTGTATTGGTGCTGAACTTTTTAACTATTTTCTTTGCATTATCAGCTGACAGGTTCCTTTTAACAAGAGGTTCTTCAGGAGCTGCAGTGTGTTTGATGCAGAAGTAATGTAAAGTATCATCTGCACACCTACTTTTAATAAAATGAGTTTCTATTCAGCATATTTAAAGTGTAAATGTTGTTTCAGGTGAATTTGAAGCTGTCTGTATCTGCATTTGTCTACATGGACAAAATTCTGTTGTTATGACGTAACTGCGGCAGTCAAAACACAAAGACTGGCGCAGAGGTGGAGAATCTGCGCTGGACCTGGGAGGGTGAGTATGATCTGCTTTGTGATTTGACATTACATTAAATATTTGGTGTCCACTTTTTTAACAGTGGAAAACCCTTTTGAAGGAGGAGGGGAGCAGGCAAGAGCCAGCAATTATTTGGTGAACTTGTCACTATCCATATAGCCTTAATATACTCACATCAGGCTGCGGTGCCTATAATAGACATATAAGCTGTGCGTGCTAAATATAGTTATGTAGTAAATTACCCTACAGATACATACTATCTCATTTCTCTTTTTCTGCAGGTGGACAATACGGTGGCAGAGAAGACAAATAATCCATTTATGTGATACAATAGGCTGTAGGTGTAACAGATTACTGACAGCCATCAGGCCCTGAATATAATGCAGTATGGCAGCTTCAATAAACAGTTCGTCTCTCAGCCAATAAGTTGTGTTATAGCCAGGAATACTCTTATATCATGTCGTGTAATATGGGAATGTGTCTTGGTGTCTTGATACCCAGCCTCTACCAACTCATCTAGATCCTCATTTCAGGCACAGCTTTTCATTATTGCATTTCCATCTTTACTTTTTCAGTCCCTTGATTTCTAAGTATTAGTGATGAGCGAGCATACTCGCAAGTACTCGGTACTCGCCCGTGCATCTCAGTACTCGAGATGCTCGGAGCTCGCCGAGTACTTGCGAAATGCTCGGGCAGATGCTCGTGTCCTCTCCCTGCATGTTTGGTGCTCTTTACTCATTACTCATTGTAATGTTTCAGTCATAGTGGTTGTGGCATTACAGTGATTGGCTGGCCGCACAGCGTCATCAAGTCTATATCAGACCTGGCGCCGCTGTGCTCGTCGGTCTACTCCGCAATCAGGCAGTGTATGGAGAGGTGCTTCTGAGCTAGGGAGAGATTTGGTTGTGTATTAGGTAGTATAGGGAGAAAACAAGAACATTACACATATCCATCTCAACAAACAGTCCTTCTGAGGACTAATCCATCTGCAGAGATATCAGGCAGGCAGTGTATATAGTCAGGCAGGCAATGTATATAGCAGACTGCAGTGCATGTAGCACAAGAGGCTCCATTCCAGATCTTCCTTCTGCTGCTTTTAGATATTTCTAGACAAAGGCCCAGGTCTCACGGGGCCAGGAATACTTTTCTTTGGATCTTAATCCTCATTATTTGCTTAAAAAGCAATCCAGAGAACACCGTTTTTCTGCGCCATTTCCTTGTTGGCACTGTAGAATACAGCCAGGTCCTTTCCATATTACAGCGCTAAAAATCCAGCTATTTTCATTGTGTGAGCGAAGTTTTTGACACCGGTTTGCTGTTCAAAATAGTTACCTACAGGCAAGGTATTTAAAACTGTGGTTTCTCCATCACATGGAATACATATAACTTCGCTCCAAATTCAACCATTTGTAGTGAGCGTGGAAGATATTGTCCTCCATTTAAAATGGGTAAGGCGCGTGGCAAGGGCTGGGGAACTGGACGTGATGGTGATGGTGCATGCAGAGGCCAAGGCCGTGGGCAAGCTAAAATTGTGCCACAACAAACTCCCACATCTTCTCGCCCGACCTTCCTGTCCCAATTCCTAGGGGACCGCAGCACACCACTATTGAACCTAGAGCAGTGTCAAAAGGTTGTTGGTTGGATAGCGGATAATGCTTCCAGTCACTTAGCCTCCACCACCACCCTGTCTTCCACATGGTCAAGTCTCAGTAGCCGTGAGTCTGGACCACATATTGCTCACCCTCATCCTCCTTCCTCCCACCATGCCGAGTGCCCGGAGACAACTGATCCCACACTTGGACGCTCTGAAGAGATGTTCTCTTTTCCATTTATAGATTGGGGCCTCTCGCCCGGTCCACTTGAAGCGGAGCAAGAGGAGATCGCATGTAGCGATGCCCAAATATTTGAGCAGCTACAGTCACACGAAGGCGACGGTGGGAAAGTGTCACAAGAGGTGGAGAATGATGAGACACAATTTCCAGAAAGTCAGGAGGAGGACCAGGGTGCGGAAGTGGAAGACGAGGTGGTGGATGATATAGTAACTGACCCAACCTGGCAGGAGGACATGCAGAGCGAGGACAGCAGCACACAGGGTGAGGGAGGCAGAGCACCCCAACAGGCAGGAAGAAGCAGTGTGGTGGCCGCAGACAAAAGGCAGGCCACCATTCCCCGTAACACCAACAGTACAACTGTTAGGTCTTCCCGAGTCTGGTTGTTTTTTAAAGACTCTGCCGATAACCCCAAAAAGGCCATTTGCACCACCTGCCAGGCCAGCATCAGCAGGGGTGGCAAAACTAGCAGCCTGACCACCGCCAGCATGATCAGGCACATGGCAGCAAAGCACCCGACTTTGTGGGCCGAACCCCAGGGTCCAGGAACAGTGTCTGCGGGTGGCACCATTGCTTCTTCCGCTGTTGCGCATGCAAGCCAATTCACTGTCCATGGTGCATGCGAAGATGCCTCCTGCCCTGCACCTTTGGTTGCACACTCTCAAGTAGCAGCATCAGGAAGCACATCCACATCCTTGTCCCAGCGCAGTGTTCAGTTGTCCATACCCTTGGAACGCAAGCGCAAATACACAGCCAACGCCCCACAGGCCACACTACTAATTTCACACATTTCACGACTGCTTGTGCTCGAAATGTTGCCTTTTAGGCTCGTGGAGACGGAAGAATTCCGCAACCTGATAGCGGTGGCTGTCCCTCGGTACTCGGTCCCCAGCCGCCACTATTTCTTCCGGTGTGCCGTCCCCGCATTACACAAGCGCGTGTCCCAAAACATTAGCCGTGCCCTCAACAACGCAGTTACCGGGAAAGTCCACCTAACCACGGACACGTGGACAAGTGCTTGTGGGCAGGGACGGTACATCTCGCTAACGGCACACTGGGTTAACATAGTGGAAGCCGGGACCCAGTCGGACCTTGGGACGGAACACATCCTCCCGACACCAAGGATTGCGGGCCCTAAGTCAATCAGGGTTGCCCCTACAGTCTACAGCTCCTGCACCTCAGCCTCCTCCTCCTCTTCAGCCTCCATCTCTGAAATGACCACATCAGTCACTAGCTGGAAGCACTGCCTCAGCCAAGCGGCAGCAGGCTGTGCTGAAGCTAATATGCTTAGGTGAAAAACCGCACAATGCTGAAGAGTTTTGGACAGCTCTGAAAGAGCAGGCAGATCTGTGGCTCACACCACTGAACCTACAGCCAGGCATGGTCGTGTGTGACAATGGCGAGGCGGGCTCATACACGTACCATGCCTGGCCCATGTGCTTAACCTCGTGGTTCAGCGGTTTCTAAAATCCTACCCGGAGCTGTCAGATCTGCTTCTTTTAGTACACCGCCTGTGTGCCCATTTTAGAAAGTTACCTACAGCTTCCGCCGCCCTTGCCGTGTTTCAGCAGCATTTGCAGCTTCCGGCTCACAGACTGTTGTGTGATGTCCCCACACATTGGAACTCTACACTGCAGATGTTGGGAAGGATTTGTGAGCAGAAGAGGGCAGTTGTTGAGTACCAGCATCAACAAGGCCGTCGATATTCAGTTCAGACTCCACACATAAAACCTCAGGAGTGGACATGGATGTCAGACAAATGTACCATCCTCTAAAACTTTGAGGACTCCACCAAGATGGTGAGCGGCGATGACGCCATAATTAGCATCACCATCCCGCTTCTCTGTCTTCTGAAATGCTCTCTGCTCACAATCAAAGAGGATGCATTGCAGGGGGCGCACGATGAGATGGAGCAAGGAACCATACAGGGTGATTCCACACAGCCCAGCTGTCATACCGTCTGTTCAGCGTGGATGGCCAGAGGACAGAGAGGAGGAGGAGAGCATGGTCAGTCATCCTCTTGGTGATGACACGGATGTCTTGCTTGTTAATAGTCTGGCACGCATGGCTGAATTTATGCTACGCTGCCTTTCCCATGACCCTCGCATTCTCAAAATTTTGGGTGACAGTCATTACTGGTTGGTGACACTTCTAGACCCACGCTACAAGGAGAACTTTATATCTCTTATTCCTGAGGCGGACAGGTCTACAAAAATGGGTCTGTACCAGAAGGCCCTTGTTGCGGAACTATTAAAAAAATTCCCACCTGAAAACGCTGGCGGCAGAGGTCACACTTCGTTGGACAACCAAGGAGTGCATGTTATGATCTGCAACATAAACTAAGGAAAGAATGGGAAAAGCTGTCCCTACAGTTAGACTAAGCTGAATCCCTACGATGTAGCGGGCAGCCTGTTCCTTGTGAACAGACCCGCCTTCGTCCTCGGCTAGTCTGAACGGAGACCTATAGAATAAAGGGAGGGGTCCCTAAAAGAACTAAGGACTGGGGCAAAAATGGGACACCTCCTAACAGAAGTTGTTGCAGAGCAAAAAGACAAACTGACAAAAAGTACTAGAGGTCCCAGAGGACCAAGCAAACTAGACAGAGATCAGCATCGAAGCACCTAGCTAGAGAGACAGGCAAAAAACATTGAAGTCCAGCAAAGCCAGAAGGGCGGAGCTGGAATATATAGGCAGCTGGTCACGTGACCGCAAAACACAAGATAGAAAAAACTAACAGGAGGGTTCTAATAGTACCCCCTCTTCTATGAGGATCCTCCGGATCCTCCAGGCCCAGGCCTATCAGGAAACCTCCTGTGGAAAGCTTTAACAATCCTAGGAGCAGAGACATCATCCGTCCTTACCCAGGAGTTGTCTTCGGGACCGAAACCCTTCCAGGAGACAAGATACTGTAATTTCCCTCTATGCCATCTTGAATTCAAAATACGAGAAATTTCATATTCACCGTCTTCCACCACAGGAGGAACTGTGACAGTGGCGTCCCTATTAGAAACGTCAGCCTTTTTCAACAAGGAAACATGAAACACAGGATTAATCTTCCAGGAAGTAGGGACATCCAACCTGACAGCAGATGGGTTAACAACCTGGAGCACCTTAAATGGACCCACAAACTTAGGACCCAGTTTTTTAGAGTGAATCGTCAACCTCAAGTTCTTCGAGGACAACCAAACCATGTCACCCACAGTAAACAAAACCTCTTTACGTTTTCTGTCAAAATACTTCTTGGACTTCTTGTTAGCCTCTTGCAGGTTACAACGTACATTAGTCCAAACTCTCTCCAAATCACCGGAAAAATTCTCCTCCTCCGGCACCACCGACCCCAATTTGGAGAACGAACCAAAGGACGGATGTCTCCCAGTGCAACAAAAAAAAGGAGAACACCCAGCATAGGAGGATGTATGATTGTTAAGAGCAAATTCTGCGAGAGGCAGAAACTCAGACCACACCTCTTGATTGTCTGCCACAAAACAACGCAAAAACTGTTCAACATCCTGGTTCTTTCTTTCAGTCTGTCCATTAGACTCAGGATGATATTCAGACGAAAATGACAAATGAACTCCCAACCTATCACAAAAAGCACGCCAAAAGCGAGCCACAAACTGAGGTCCTCTATCAGAAACAATATCCGTGGGAACGCCATGGATCTTGACAATCTCCTTAACAAACTCCTTAGCGAGTGTCTTGGCGCAGGGCAACTTAATGAATGGAACCAAATGACACATCTTACTAAAACGGTCTACGACCACCCCGATGACAGTAAAACCCTCAGACACAGGAAGATCAGCAATAAAATCCATAGTGAGATGCGTCCAAGGCGCACTAGGAACTTCCAGAGGGCAAAGCAATCCCGCAGCAGGAGTATGTGAAGCCTTTGACCTAGCACACACAGCACACTGACGCACCCACTTGATGACTTCCTTCTGCCATCCAGGCCACCAAAAACTGTGACTGATAAGTCTCTTAGTCTCCGAAACTCCTGGATGACCTGCCAACCGAGACTCATGACACTCCACAAACAAATCTCTCCTAAAGGCTCTAGGCACAAACAACCTCCCATGGGGAGTGTTAGATGGAGCATCATCTTGAGCATTCAGAATCCCATTCTCCAAATCGGAGTCCAATGCCGCCACCACAACTCCTTTCTGCAAAATGCTCTCCTCCTCCTCGGCACTGACCATAGGAGAGAAGCTGCGAAATAAAGCATCGGCTTTAATGTTCTTATTACCAGGGATATAGGTAACAGAAAAATGAAACTGAGAAAAAAAAGTGCCCACCTAGCTTGACGGGCATTCAAGCGTTTGGCAGCATCCAGATAGATCAAATTCTTATGATCTGTGAAAACCTGAATAGGAAATCTAGCGCCTTCCAAAAAATGATGCCAGTGTTCAAAAGCAAGTTTAATAGCCAGCATCTCCTGATTTCCAACATCATAATTCAGTTCGGTTTCTGAAAATTTTTTCGAAAAGAAGGCACAAGGTTGTACTCCACCCTTGTTCTCCTGAGACAAAACTGCTCCGACCCCCACCGATGAAGCATCGACCTCGACCAAAAAAGGTTTTGCCTCATCAGGCTGTATAAGGATAGGGGCAGAACTGAACCTCTCTTTGAGATACTCAAACGCTTCAATGACTTCAGTAGTCCACTGGGTCGTATTCGCACCTTTCCTGGTGAGATCGGTTAGAGGTTTAACAATTACAGAAAAATTCTTAATGAATTTCCTGTAATAACTGGCAAAACCCAAAAACCTCTGTATAGATTTCAAACCAATAGGCCTAGGCCATTCCTGCACAGCCTGAACCTTCACAGGGTCCATCTCAAAGCCCTCGCTGGAGACAATGTAGCCAAAAAAACTAATTTTCTGCACAGCGAACTCACATTTCTCCAGCTTAGCAAAGAGTGAATTATCACTCAATAACTGCAAAACTTCACGTACACTCTGCCAATGGGACTCTAAATCTGGTGAATAAATCAAAATGTCATCCAAATACACAACCACATTCTTACCAATCAAAGGTCTCATGATGTCATTAATAAGGTTCTGAAAAAATGCAGGTGCATTGGTAAGACCGAAGGGCATCACCAGATTCTCAAAATGACCTACCGGAGTGTTAAAAGCAGTTTTCCATTCATCACCCTCCTTCACACGTAACAAATTGTATGCCCCTCGGAGATCAATTTTTGAGAACCACTTGGCTCCCACTAACTGGTTAAACAAGCCCGGAATTAACGGCAATGGGTAGGAATTGCGTACGGTAATCTTATTAGTTTCACAAAAATCCAGACATGGACGTAAACAGTCGTCCTTTTTTTTAACAAAGAAGAATCCGACTGCCACAGGCGACTTAGAAGGTCTAATGTGACCAGCAGCCAGACTAGTCTCTATGTACTCCTCCAAGGCCTTTCTTTCAGGATAGTCAGATTAAACAAACGAGTTTTGGGGAGAGTAGCACCTGGAACAAACTCAATGGCGCAATCATAATCCCTATGAGGAGGTAAAACTTGCGACTCCTCCTCTGAAAAAACCCTCCAAAAATCTTGAATAGGTACTGGTAATTCCACAGCCGCAATGCGACCATTACAACATTTATCATAGCACTTCGGACTCCAAGACTTAATCACATTAGTAGACCAGTCCAACAAAGGATTGTGCAGTTTTAACCAAAGCAATCCTAGAACAACTGGAGAGGACAAATTATCCAAAACAACCAAGTCCAAAATTTCTTGGTGAACACCATTGATAGTGAGAGGAAATGCAGCAGTCTTGTGAGTAATACATTTCAAAGGAGTGTTATCAATTGCAACCACAGAAATAGGAGATGACAAAGGTTTGGATTTCAATTTAAGTTTTTTCCAAAAACCCTTTATCAATCACATTAAGTGTTGAACCACAATCCACAAATACCTGAAATTCAATCAAATCTCCCTGCAGAGTTGTACACCCAGAAAGGAACACTCCTGCAGAGCGTAAACAAGCTATATGGGCGTAACTGACCTTTTTTTTTTTCTTTACTTAAACAACGCTCACAATACTTAATCAAATGATCACCTTTACCACAATAAAGACACAAACCTTTGGCGAATCTCCGATCTCTTTCTTGAGAGCAGAGTGACATCGCCCCAACCTCCATTGGTTCTCCGCTGTCAGAGGAGATTTTCTGGAAACTAGGACCTGAAGTTACAGGAGTTTTTACATCATTGACCCTGGACCTTATTCTCCTGTCCACACGAACAGCTAACTGCATAGCTTCCTGCAGAGTCTCAGGTGCAGGGAATGCAATTAGCAAATCCTTAACCCTTTCACTCAGACCAGCAAGAAATAAACTTTTCATCGCCAAATAATTCCACTTAACTTCTGAAGCCCACTTTCTAAAGTGTGTGCAATAATTTTCAACATCATCAGACCCCTGATTCAAACGTCTAAGTTCTGATTCAGCAGATGAGATTCGATCAGGATCATCATATAATAGCCCCATAGCAGAAAAAAATTCTTCAACAGAACTTAAACACGGATCATTAGGCTGTGGTTCTTTGCGCAAAAGTGACATAATAAAACCAATGCGCTGTGATTCATTCCCAGAGGATCTTGGTCTCAAATGAAAATATAACAAACAAGCATTTTTAAAGGAAAAAAAATCTTGCTGTTTACCATAAAAAACATCAGGCAGTCCTACATTCGGTTCCACAAAATGCGCTCCAGGACAGTTACTCACGTGTTGCTGAAGCTCGGCCACCTCCAGAGACAATCCCTGCAGGCGTTGAGCCAACTCCTGGATGGAGACCATACTGAGCCCCGAATTTCTTTCCTTTTAGTTTTTTTTTGGGGGGGGGCTGGATTTACTGTTATGGAAAGAATGGGAAAGAATGGGAAAAGCTGTCCCTACAGTAAGACTAAGCTGAATCCCTACGATGTAGCGGGCAGCCTGTTCCTTGTGAACAGACCCGCCTTCGTCCTCGGCTAGTCTGAACAAAGACCTATAGAATAAAGGGAGGGGTCCCTAAAAGAACTAAGGACTGGAGCAAAAATGGGACACCTCCTAACAGAAGTTGTTGCAGAGCAAAAAGACAAACTGACAAAAAGTGCTAGAGGTCCCAGAGGACCAAGCAAACTAGACAGAGATGGGCACCGAAGCACCTGGCTAGAGAGACAGACAAAAAACCCTGAAGTCCAGCAAAGCCAGAAGGGCGGAGCTGGAATATATAGGCAGCTGGTCACGTGACCGCAAAACACAAGATAGCAAAAACTAACAGGAGAGTTCTAACAGTACAGGCGAGAGAGACACAACTTCAATCCAGCAGAGGCAGGGGAACACTGTCAAAGTTCTGGGAGAATTTTCTCAGCCCCTCCCATCGCACAAGCCCTGAGGCGCGAGGGACTCTCACAAGGAGTGCAAAGTTTGGGAAGATGCTGAGGGAGTACCTTGCCAACCGTACCAACGTCCTCCGTGATTCCTCTGTGCCTTATAATTATTGGATATCCAAGCTGGATATGTGGAATGAACTGGCTCTCTATGCCTTGGAGGTCCTGGCCTGCCCTGCCGCCAGCGTTTTATCAGAGAGGGTTTTTAGTGCCGCTGGTGGAATTATAACTGATAAGCGCATCCGCCTGTCAACTGAAAATGCTGACAGGCTGATTCTTATAAAAATGAACAAGGGCTGGATTGGGCCAGACTTCTCAATGCCACCGAATGATAGCAGAGTAACATAAACTCAAATCCAGTGTCTTTTTTTGGGAGGTGTATTCCCATGCACCTCTTCACCCCCACACATGGGCATATGCTTCCTGATTTTGTCTATTTGCTCTTGTCCTCCTCCTTCTCCTCATCCTCCACCACCATATCACCAGAGTGACCGTGGTCCGTGATGCAACACCTAAATAATTTTTTAAAGGGTGTTTATGATGCCCTTAAAAAAAATTTTATACAGTATGTTCATGTGTACCCCCCAGGGGTAAATGTTTGTCAGCCCATACACTTAGTGCATGGGCATTACAAGTATAGGAGACCCACTCCTTTTTAATGGGAGCATTTTTTTGAGGCCCTCCTCCACGTCTATTCTAAGGAGCATTGGAGTGCCTTCCAATTTTTGGCAGCCCTTGCATTCATTGCATAGGTAAATACAATGGGAGACCCACTTCCTAATAATGGGAACATTGTTTTCAGGAGGCCCTCCTCTAAGTCTCTTCAAAGGGGTATTGGGGTGCATCCAAATTTTCAAAGTGGTATTGGGGTGCGTGCAAATTTTGGGCAGCCCTGCGACTCATTGCATACGCAATAACAGTATAGGAGACCCACTCTTTAGTAATGGGAACAATAAAACATAGCCTGCTGATGGCTCTCTAAGAATAATGAGGGCTGACTGTTGGCCCGTTAAGAATAGTAAAGGTCGCTTGATGGCCCTATAAAAATAGGCTTTGTGACTTTCAGAGTCCCTCCTTCATAAATGAAACACGATGTGTCTGATGATATCTCACACACCATATGGCCAGATAAGGTTGTAAAATGTTAAAATGACATTTCCTGGTGAATGCTTTTGTCACAGTTGAAAGCAAAGCAAAAGTTAAAAAACGCATCAAAAACGCTACATGTGAACAAAGCCCTAGGTGTGGAGGAGCATTTTTGTTTTTGGTTATTTATTTTGCTTTATATACAAGGCATTACCCAGGAAAGGATGTTCCTTAACATATTTCCCAGGAAAATCCATTTTGGTTTCGTTTTTGTATGTTTTACTGTGAGTCCGTAAAAGTGGCGTAATACCTCTGACAAAGTTGTTGACAGAAGTGACCTGGGAGTCAGAAATGATTCCAGGGGTGTTCCCCATGCTGTCCCCATGTAATTTGAGCACTATTCCCATTTGGGCAATTTTTAGGCTCTCTGCAGACTTTAGAAAAATATTAAGATTTGAGAGGCCTCAGTGGTTCATAAGTTTTAATGGCTAACTAAAAAGATGGTAACAAATTGCAAGCTTTCAAGACTATTCAGGTCATCAGACAAAGAATAACACAAAATCTGAAGTCATATATTTATGCACAACAGGACAGAATAGTGCAGCAAATAAGACAAGTGACGTGAAGCAGAACTATCAATATGGGAAGGGGAGAAAGCAATTGTGGCCATAAATATTGAAACAGTTCATAGATAAGGAGTGTGAAAATTTTATTGTCCTGTGATTGAGGTCTGGTCCATGATTGTGATGTCCCCAAATGGTCTGAGGAGCACATTCCTTAGTTGATGTATCGATGTAAATACTTTTATGCCCAAAAATTACAAAAGTTGATGTAGAAAGGCATACTGACAAGCCACAAAGCTTCTGGGAGAATGTCTGTTGGACAAATGAGACATAACTGGAGATTTTTGGCAAGTCACATCAACTCTATATTTACAGATGCAAAATAGAAACATATAAAGAAAAGAACATTGTACCTTATGTGACAAAGTCACTGGCAAGGTGCTGGAGGGGAGATATGTTTCACTGAGGCTATTAGCTCAAGTCATTTGAAACCTACAAGTTTGCTCCAGCACACTAAGTGGTTTCAAAGGTCACAGAGCCATTTTAAGGGCTGGGTTTTTGAAAACAAACATAGAGTGGGTGGGAGATTGTTCTCTGTATCTCCACCCCAGCATGTGGGTTTAAATAAATGGCCTGCTGAGGCATTCGTTTTTCAGTGTATCTGGAGAGACTAGCTCCAGAGAAAGGAGCTTGTGGTTGTACAGACCTGAACCGTGTGTTATTTGCTAACTCTGTGCGGGCGAATCCCCACAGGCCTCTGGACTGTGCTATCTATTTTTCTTTTGTTTACCCCTTTAAGCCAAGAAAGGCCTGTTTGTTTTGATGGACTTGACAGTGGTTTATGCCGTACCTTAATAAACCACTGAGAAATTTAAATAAACAGCATTGCTGTGCCTACCTCCGTGTGCAGCTGAGTGAGTCAATCTACCATAGGTGGTGGTAGAAGCACAAGATCCCCAGGAGGCACATGTAGCGGCTGAGGACAAACCGCATGTCCTGGGTAAAGGCAGCTGCAAGCCAGGAAACGACAACATACAGTATGGAGGACCTGATCAAGCACCTTGTGAAAGCCCAGCAGGAGACAAGGAAGCTGCTATTGCAACAGATCCACCAATAGTATCAGCAAAAAGACCTGCTCCGACAACAGCAGCAGATGGAGTTACTTGCAGAGGCGGTTCGTGCAAGGCTGGCAGCCCATCCTCCAACTCCAGGTGATGACTCGTACGTCTGTAAAGCAGTAAGACGAGCCACAAAAAAAATGACCCTGGGCGATGATGTGGAAGCTTTTTTGACTGTGTTTGAAAGGGTCGGAGAACAGTGGGCGGAGGTGCTATCCCCCTATCTAAGTGGTGAGTCCCCGAAGGCTTATAATGACCTGGCCTTACAGGATCCACAGGAATATTCTAAACTAAAAACTGAGATACTGACACGCTCAGGGGTCACTATGTCTGTCCGACCTCAAAGGGTCCACCACTGGGCATAATGCGGTGATAAACCACGTCGGTCCCAAATGTTTGATCTGCTGCATCTGGTAGTGGTTACAGCCGGAGTCCTCCACCCCAGTCCAGATGGTAGAGCAGGTCGTAATGGACAGATTTATTTACTGTATCTCCAGGCCGGTGCTGACCTGGGTTGTGAAGGGAGACCCCCGGAATGTGTATGACCTGGTCGGCCTCGTAGAAAGATACCAGGTGGTCAAGAGGTCCCTAAGGAAGCCAGGTGGTGCTGCATCCCAATACTGGGGTACCCAGAGGGAACCCCAGTCCCAAAATAGGGGTAGTAGAGCCACCACTGGGGTAAGTCTGAGGTCCCAAGGGTTCGCTGAGGGGTTACCAAAATCCGCTGGGGAAGACTTGCTCTGCTGGAGATGTCACGGTCCTGGACACATAGCCGCCCATTATCCTATGTTTTCTAATCAGATTGACTGCAGCATAGGGAGGCGCTGTTCGTACTATGCATACCCCTCCTGCAATGTGGACTATCAGCCTGGTGAGGTGCCAGTCATGTCCTGTGACCATAAATGGGGTGCTGGTGTCGGGACTTTTGGATTCGGGGAGTTTGGTGACTCTGGTCAGGGCCACACTCCCCCACCAGATGATCTTCGGGAAGCACGTGGGCATCCGCTGTATTCACAGGACTACCCCATTGCCCGAGTGACTATAGAAACGAACCAAGCACTGAGTCCCATGAGGTCAGGGTAGCCAGAGATTTGCTAAACCCAGTGATAACCAGGCGTTACTTCAGCCTGTTCTGGGACTTGTGAGGAAAGGCAGGGTGCCCACTAACTCAGACCAGAACCAGTTCACCCATGAAGAATCACCATTGCAGTTTGAGGCAGATGAGTTCCCCCTGTGTGTCCTTGCTGGTGACGAGGATAAGATAGTGGACCAGGAGGAGGAGACTCCTGAATTGGGAGTTCCTAGGGGGAATTTTGAAACTGCTTAAATGGAGGACCTTACATTAAATCGGGCTTGGGACAACGTGACTGTGATAAATGGGGTTTACCAAGAGCTGGGGGCTGACACCAGGTTTCCATATTTTGCAGTTAATGAGGATTTGCTATATCGCGTCACTAAACAGAGAGGGGAAGTATTAGAGCAGCTGTTAGTACCCGGACCCTATAGGCGCAGGGTGCAAGACATAGCCCATTTTCGTATCTTTGGGGGGGGCATCTGGGCGTAGCCAAAACCGAAGAGCGGGTCCCTCAAAGATTCTACTGGCCTGGGTGCCACCGGGAGGTTGTTAATTATTGTCGGTCCTGTCATACATGTCAGCTAACTGCTTTCATCTCCCATTTCTGTAGTCCTCTGGTCCTGTTACCCATTATAGAGGTCCCATTTGACTGAATTGTCATGGAACTTGTAGGGCCCATAGTTAAGTCCGCCAGGGGACACCAATATATCCTAGTGGTGTTAGACTATGCCACACGATACTCAGAGGCGGTACCACTGAGAAACTCCTCCGCCAGGAGTATAGCATGAGAGCTAGTCCATATCTTCTCTCGGATAGGCCTGCCGAAGGAGATCCTGACAGATCAAGGGACTCCTTTTATGTCCAAAGTAATGTGGGAGATTTGTAAGGCTGTCCAAATTACCCAATTTCGGACGTCGGTGTACCATCTGCAGACGGACAGCCTAATAGAGAGGTTCAACAAGACCCTGAAGTCTATGCTTAAGAAGGTCATGGAGAAGGATGGCCGAGATTGGGACTGCCTACTACCATACCTACTGTTATCCATTAGAGAAGTCCCACAGGCCTCTATGGGGCTCTCACTCTTCGAGCCGCTATACGGATGGCACCCTTGTGGACTTCTGGACATTGCAAAGGAGACCTGGGAAGCGGAGGTAACACCCCACCAAAGATCAAACATGTGGCCCAGATACAGGACTGTATCGCGAGGTTGATGTCAATTGTGAGGGAGAGCCTCCTTCATGCACAAGAGGCCCAGGCAAGGGTCTACAAATGGTCAGCGAGACTGAGACAGTTTAGCCCTGGAGACCGAGTGTGGATGTTGATCCCAACAGTGGACAGTGAGTTCCTGGTCAAGTGGCAAGTGCCATGTGAGGTGGTCAAAAAGTTGAGTGATGTCAACTATAAGGTCCACCAACCAGGAAGAAGAAAGCCATACCAGGTATACCACATTAACCTGCTCGAACCATGGCGAGACAGTGAACCGGTGGAAACTACGTGCCTGGATGCCCACCCTGAAGCCAGGGTCCAGGATATCACAGTAGCAGAGACACAGTCACCGACACAGAAGAAACACTGATGAGAGCTGCTTCAGCGGAACCGGGACCTGTTTTTGGAGTTTGTGGAACATGAAATCTTGATGGAACCGCATGTGAGAGTAAACCAAAAGCCATATCAGATTCCCGAAGCCCGCCGCGAGGTGATCTCCAAGGAGGTGAGGAGAATGTTGAGCCTGGGCGTCACTGAGGAGTCAAAGAGCGGCTGGACCGGCCCCATTGCCCTGGTGCCAAAGCCAGATTGAGAGTGGCATGTCTGTAATGACTACAGGAAGCTAAATGAGGTGTCCAAGTTCAACGCATATCCAATGCACCGGGTCGATGAGCTCATTGAGATGCTAGGGTCAGCCAGATATATCACCACCCTGGACCTAACGAAAGGGTACTAGCAAATTTTCCTGTCCTCAAGTGCCAAGGAGAAGACGGCCTTCTCTACACCTGATGGGTATTTCCAGTATACCCGGATGCAGTTCTATCTGCAGGGAGCCCCAGCTACCTTCCAGAGGGCCTTGGACTGAATCCTAGTCTCTCACAAAAAGTACGCCGCAGCTTACCTGGATGACATTGTCACCTTCAGCCCGGAGTGGGAAAGTCATCTACAGAAGGTCCAGGTAGTACTGGATGCACTGAGGAAGGCAGGGTTTACCATGAACCCAAAGAAGTGTACCATGGGAAAAGAAGAGGCAAAATACTTGGGCTACATTGTCAGAAGTGGCAAAATAAATCTGCAAGTAAATAAGGTGGAGGTTATCCAAAATTGGCCGCAACCAAACTCCAAGAAGCAAGTTCGGGCATTTCTCGGAATTGTTGGATACTATCGGCGATTTTTCCCAAATTTCGCCATGATAACCGCCCCCTGACTGATCTTCTAAATGGCACAAAGTTGTCAATGGCCAAATGGTCCTCTGAAGTGGAGATGGCATTTCAGGAGTTGAAGCACACCCTATGCAAATAGCCGGTTTTGGTTGCACCTGATTTCACTAAGGAGTTTGTGGTTCAGACGCACACCTCCAAGGTCGGTTTGGGAGCTGTGTTGTCCCAGGAAATAGATGGAGATGAACATACAATGCTATTCCTGAGTAGAAAACTCTCCTCCTGTGAAAAGAACTATGCCATCGTAGAGAAAGAGTGCTTGGCCATCAAATGGGCAATTGACACGCTGAGGTACTGCCTGTTAGTCCGGAAGTTCAGGCTAGTGTCAGACCATGCGCCCCTGTAATGGATGAAGGAAAGCAAGGAGAAGAATGCCCAGGTGACTAGGTGGTTTCTAGTGCTCCAGGACTTTAGTTTACATGTGGAGCACAGGCCCGGGAAGCTACATGGTAACGCAGATGCCCTGTCCAGACTTCCCTGTTTCGCGAGTGAAGGTGCCAAAACCCCCGGCTTTAGGCAAGAGGGGGATATGTGATAAAGTCACTGGAAAAGTGTTGGAGGGGAGGTATGTTTCACTGATGCTATTCACTTCAGTGATCTGAAACTCAGAAGTTTGCTCCAGCACACTAAGTGGTGCAAGGGGTTAAGCAGCCATTTTAAGGGCTAGCTCTTTGAGAACAACCATAAAGCAGGTAGGAGATTGTTCTCCATGTCTCCACCCCGGGTATGGTCTGGGGTTTAAATAGATGGCTTGCTGAGGCATTCGTTTTTCAGTATATCTGGAGAGACTAGCTCCGGAGAAAGGAGCTTGTGGTTGTACCTGAACCATGTGTAATTTGCTAACCTTATGCCTCTGGACTGTGCTATTTTTCATTTGTTTACCCCTTTAAGCCAAGGAAGGCCTGTTTGTTTTGATGGACTTGACAGTGCTTTATGCCGTGCCTTAATAAACCACTAAGAAATTTAATGCAACAGCATTCCTGTGTCTACTTCCGTGTGCAGTTGAGCGAGTACACTTCTTTGAAACATAAAGGAGCCTTGGTTATGTTTTGGGACTGCTTTGCTACATCTTGCACAGTGTGTCTTGAATCTGTGCAGTGGGCATGCTTAAGACTATCCATGCCTTCTGGAGTGAAATGTGCTGCACAGTGTCAGAAAACTGGGTCTGAATTGCAGGTCATGTGTCCTTGAACAGGATAATGACCAAAAACACAATGCTAAAAACATCCTAGAATGGCCAAAGGCAGAGTATTGGACTATTCTGAAGTGGCCTTCTATGATTCCTGATCTGAACGTTATTGAATATCCGTGGAAAGAGCTGAAACATAAAGTCTACAGAAGGCATCCTTCAAACCTTAGACAGTCTTCTCACAAGGAGTGGACAGAAATACCTGTGGACAGCTGCAGAATTCTCATTGAGAGTTAAAGAAATCATTTGTTTGCAGTGATTACTTCACAGCATTGTGTAACAATATTATAATTTAAGGTTACCATCATTTTTGTCCAGACCATTTTCTTTAGTTGTTTTTTTTTTTATTTCTGTTCGTTATATGATAATCAGTAAATTTAAATTGAAATTTTTTTTTGGCAGTTTCAAGCTATTACAGTGGCCATTGTGGGTTTTTCTAACTTTAGGGTACTAACACTTTTTTCCATGTCTGTACATATACATTATTATTATTATCATTTATTATTATAGCGCCATTTATTCCATGGCGCTTTACATGTGAAAAGGGACAAGTACAATAATCTTAGAAAATAGAAGTCACAGACTGGTACAGGAGGAGAGAGAACCTTGCCCGCGAGCGCTCATAATCTACAGGGGATGGGTGAGGATACAGTAGGTGGGGGCAGAGCTGCATACATGTCTGTATGTGCTATGTGTATATACAGTACAGACCAAAAGTTTGGACACACCTTCTCATTTAAAGATTTTTCTGTATTTTCATGACTATGAAAATTGTACATTCACATTGAAGGCATCAAAACTATGAATTAACACATGTGGAATTATATACTTAACAAAAAAGTGTGAAACAACTGAAAATATGTCTTATATTCTAGGTTCTTCAAAGTAGCCACCTTTTGCTTTGATGACTGCTTTGCACACTCTTGGCATTCTCTTGATGAGCTTCAAGAGGTAGTCACCAGAAATGGTCTTCCAACTATCTTGAAGGAGTTCCCAGAGATGCTTAGCACTTGTTGGCCCTTTTGCCTTCACTCTGCGGTCCAGCTCACCCCAAACCATCGCGATTGGGTTCAGGTCTGGTGACTGTGGAGGCCAGGTCATCTAGTGTAGCACCCCATCACTCTACCTCTTGGTCAAATAGCCCTTACACAGCCTGGAGGTGTGTTTGGGGTCATTGTCCTGTTGAAAAATAAATGATGGTCCAACTAAACGCAAACCGGATGGAATAGCATGCCGCTGCAAGATGCTGTGGTAGCCATGCTGGTTCTGTATGCCTTCAAGTTTGAATAAATCCCCAACAGTGTCACCAGCAAATCACCCCTACACCATCACACCTCCTCCCCCATGCTTCACGGTGGGAACCAGGCGTGTAGAGTCCATCCGTTCACCTTTTCTGCGTCGCACAAAGACACAGTGGTTGGAACCAAAGATCTCAAATTTGGACTCATGAGACCAAAGCACAGATTTCCACTGGTCTAATGTCCATTCCTTGTGTTCTTTAGCCCAAACAAGTCTCTTCTGCTTGTTGCCTGTCCTTAGCAGTAGTTTCCTAGCAGCTATTTTACCATGAAGGCCTGCTGCACAAAGTCTCCTCTTAACAGTTGTTGTAGAGATGTGTCTGCTGCTAAAACTCTGTGTGGGATTGACCTGGTCTCTAATCTGAGCTGCTGTTAACCTGCGATTTCAGAGGCTGGTGACTCGGATAAACTTATCCTCAGAAGCAGAGGTGACTCTTGGTCTTCCTTTCCTGGGGTGGTCCTCATGTGAACCAGTTTCTTTGTAGCCCTTGATGGTTTTTGCAACTGCACTTGGGGACACTTTCAAAGTTTGCCCAATTTTTCGGACTTACTGACCTTCATTTCTTAAAGTAATGATGGCCACTCGTTTTTCTTTACTTAGCTGCTTTTTTCTTGCCATAATACAAATTCTAACAGTCTATTCAGTAGGACTATCAGCTGTGTATCCACCTGACTTCTGCACAACACAGCTGATGGTCCCAACCCCATTTATAAGGCGAGAAATCCCACTTATTAAACCTGACAGGGCACACCTGTGAAGTGAAAACCGTTTCCGGTGACTACCTTTTGAAGCTCATCAAGAGAATGCCAAGAGTGTGCAAAGCAGTCATCAAAGCAAAAGGTGGCTACTTTGAAGAACCTAGAATATAAGACATATTTTCAGTTGTTTCGCACTTTTTTGTTAAGTATATAATTCCACATGTGTTAATTCATAGTTTTGATGCCTTTAGTGTGAATGTACAATTTTCATAGTCATGAAAATACAGAAAAATCTTTAAATGAGAAGGTGTGTCCAAACTTGTGGTCTGTACTGTATATATATAACAATTTTTTTGTCTAAAAGTTTTTTATATAAAAGTTGTAGTAAACATGGTGCAGGAATATTTATTTTTCAAACTTTACTGATTACCCCAACAATTTTCACATATTTTTTCGGTAGAATGTTCCTTGCAGACATTTTGTGCACAAGTAGTACAAAAACGCTCAGATTTCCTTTCCTTCTTTGCTGGACAAATATAACAGCGCTTTCTTTTTTTTTCTCTTGGCTCTGGATGTTCCTGAAAATGTATACCACATCGGATCATAGCTTCCGTAATTTGCCTTGGCAAGCATTTCGTGTTGCTTCGCTCCATCATGGTAGGCATCAAAAGTTCATAGCAAAGTTCCGTCAAGAATAGACTTCTCTTGTCCTTCCTGTTGGCATGGAATTCTGTATGAGTTTCGCTATAAACAATATAGCTATTGAGGGCTGACACATCAAGGATATTAAAAAAAATTATTACAGGCCAACATTTTGTCTGCCTCTTGCACGAATACTCTCCAATCATATCATCCATCTTGTCCACACCTCCTTTTGTTTTATTATAATGCAGTATGATTTCAGGTTTCTGTTTCCTGTCATCGGTGTCAATACTTCCATCATGATGCATTGTACTCAGTAATATCACGGATTTTTATTTCTTTGCTTTATAAGATACCATTGTCTCTTGATTGCAGAAACCAAAGACATTCTCAGAAAGTGGTCGCTTGGGATTGTGCTTCATGATTGGAGGAATTTTGCGGCGGTTTAGCCTCATAGTACCAACAAGTGTGAGTTTTTTCTGAAGCAAAAATTTGCCCAGTTCCAGATTGGTAAAGTAGTTGTCCATTGTTATATTTTTTCCAGAATTGAAAATTGGTACTGCAAGTTTTTTTACTATGTCAGAACATAGGACTTTCTGGACTGGAGCATCAGCTTCTTTGCCACAGTAAATCAGACCATTCATGCCATATTAGCTTGCAGAATCACACATCCAGAAATTTTTTATGCCATACTTGGCAGGTTTACTGGGCATGTACTGAATGAATTTGCAACGTCCCCTAAAGGCAAGAAGTTGCTCATCCACTGTCACATTGTCATTAGAATGGTAAAGCTTTGTACAGTTTTTGATGAAAAGATTCCACATTTAGCTAATAGGGGCTAATTTATCTGTTTCCAACCTCACAGGACGAGTTCTCTTATCATCAAAACGAAAGCTTCTCCGAATATTCTCAAATCTATTGACTGACATTGTAGCTTTGTAGTGTGGATCTGAAAAAGGGTTCAGAAATAATTCTCTGATTGGAACATCGTACGATTTTGTACACCCTGCCAGAAGAGTAAGGGCAATATAACCATATAGTTCCTCTTTTATTATATTTTTCCATGTTTTTTTTCTTCCTGAAGCGATATGTTTTCCTTCTAAGTAACAGTACAGACAAAAAGACTGAAGATCACATGTAAACCAAGTACAGGCCTAAAAGGCCCCTGGTATGTGAATATGGGGTAGTCCCAAAAAAGAGTTGTTTTACCGAAATGCCTATAACATAAAAATATATGAACAACTGGAAATTACTAACAACTATATACCTGAGGAATACCTAGAGTTTCAAAATTCTAACTAAAGTAATCTTGATGAAAATAGAATACAAGTAACCTAGAAGGCCTGCGAGGCCCCAGGTATGCGTTCTAGGGTTAAAAAAGGAGGCGGAGGCCCAAGTGAAGGAGAAGGTTGAGGATGAGGTGGAGGTGGACGTAGCGGTGTAGGTGGAAGAAGGGGAGGATGAGATAGCCAATAGATATGAGCAAACTTGTTTGGAAAACATTCTAAAATCTCAAATATACGTGAGCTTTGCTTATTTGGATTCATGTTCGGATCCCCGAGCATTTTCCTCAAAATCGGTAAAATTTGACCAAAGTTCGGTAAATGATCGTGTTTCTACTAATGCTTTTGTTAGGACTTTGGCTAGGATAGTGGTGCTGTATGATGAGCGGGGGGGGACGTGTTTGATGAGGGGAGAGGGAGGAGAGAGGTCAGAGGAGTGGCGGACTGATATACATAATTTTTTTAACGCCTTGTAGATGAGGGACAAAAAGAGCATGTGCTCCAGTGGATGGCAAGCACTGCATCAAGTGGCCTCTCCTCCTCTTCCTCCACCTCACCATCACAGACAGTACAGTCCTCAGAGGTGGCACCTCAATTACCCTTGTTTCCCCCCACGTCACAACTCTACAACCCCCCAACTGACTGTAGGGATCCACAGATGGGCGAGTCTGCAGAGCTGTTCACACATTCTATTCCATAGGCATCAGAGGTCTGCTCCAAAGATTCACAGACTCAAGAGGAGGATAGCATCTGCACCGATGCCCAAAATTTTTTTATGTTGGATCTGGGGCCGGAAGAAGTAGAGTCCGAGCAGGATCCAGACCTTTGCCACCAGACATTAACGCCCGGGGGTGAAGATGATGATCCTAATGAGACTCAGATACCTGAGGCGCACGCGGACTGTACTGGGCTGTCAGGGCAGGAAGAGGAGGAGGGTGACTCTCAAAGTGAGGAGTTGGAGAGCAGAAAGGATGACAATGAGGTTGTAGATCCCACTTGGTATAAACCCAGAGGCACATAGCTGAGTAGCTCAGCAGAGGAAGTGGAGGAGGAAGAAGATGAGGTTACACACAGAGACGGAGTGATGCAACCAAGACAAGCACTGCACTTTCACGCCAGCAGCTGTCGCAGGTCTGCAGTTTGCTGGGGTGGCATTGAGTTGCCTAGCCTGGGCCTTTTTTGAGACCACAAAGGATGACCCAACTCAAGTTATCTGCCAACTTTGTAAAAAAATGACTTAGTAGAGGCAAAAATTGCAATAATTTGACTACTACATGCATGATCCGGCACATGAGCAATCAACATACGTTAGTCTGGTAATCTCACTGTACTAAATTGCAGACTAGCGGGCCTCGCCAACCACTGGCCGCCCCATCAACCGCATCTGCTGCTTTTTCCACCTCTGTCACCTTGGAGAGTGTTCTCACAGAGGTCTCCAGCTGCAGAACCTCCTCTTGTTTACTCGCTACAGTCGGGGTCAGTGAGAGCCTGTCAACTGTTACGGAAGTGGACATGCCTGCTGTTTTTGTTTCACCGAGCACACCACATCATTATCAATCAACCAGAACATCTGCACCTCACTCACAATTCTTCAGTTTTTCAAGTTCACCCTACTCCACCCTCTCTCAGCACAGCAGCCAGCCCTCGGTTCCTCAGTTGTTGTCATGTAAAAGATTGTTTCCTCCTACATATGACAAAGCTAAGAGCTTGAACTCCACCATCTCCAATCTGTTGGGCATGGAAATACTGCCTTTCCGCCTGGTTTCCGGAAGCTGATGGCCGTCGCAGTCCCTCAGTACCAGTTGCCAAGTCGCCATTACTTCTTTCAGAAATCTAGGCCTGCACTACACCAACATGTCGCAGACAACATCACCTGTTCCTGGAAAAAATCTATGTTTGACGGTGCATTTCACCATTGACACCTGTACGAGCAAGCATGGTCAGAGGCATTACATCTCACTGACTGGCCACTGGGTGACTCTGGTGGCTGCTTCTGCCTCCTCCACCTCCTCTAGGGCCTCCACCTGCACCCTCAACCTCTGTCTTAATGAGACAGGTGTTCCAGCAGAGCATAGGGAAACCACCCCACCTCCATACTGCACAGCCAAAGCTTACCACAATCAGGTAGTGTTAAAATTAATATGTCTTGGAGATGGCAGTCACACAGCTCAAGAGTTGTGGACAGCTATCCAGCCGAGTTTGAGCAATGGCTGTCTCCATTGAACCTGGAGCCGGGGAAGGCCGTGTGCGATAACTGTGCAAACCTGGTGGCGGCCCTTCACCGGAGCAACCTCACACACGTGCCTTGCATGGCTCACGTCCTCAACCTGGTGGTACAGCAATTTCTCCGCCACTATCCCAGCCTGGATGCACTGCTGCAGAAAGCACAGTCACTGTGTGCTCAAATCCGCTGTTCACACCCCGCAGGTCTTCAACTTGCATTGCTACAGAGGTCTTTTGGCCTACCAGTTGATATGCAATGTGCCGATACAGTGGAAGTCCACTCTGCACATGAAGCAGCGACTGTGGCAGCAGCGATGAGCCCTGGTGCAGTATCTCATTTTGCATAGTCTGGGCCGTCGCAGTACAGACCTGGTGCAAATCACGCTTGCGGAGTGGGAACAAATGAAGAACCTCTGCATCCTTCTGCACAATTTCGAAATGGCTACTAAGATTGTTAGCGCTGACGATTCCATCATCAGTATCACAATTTTGGTCATCTACATGCTGAAGCACACTTTGATTAATTTGCGGGAGGAGGTGGTGGTCCCAGAGGAAGAGGAGGAAGCAGAGGAGGATGCGGAAAATATATCTCTAAGTTCCAGACTGTCGTTACACAGGTGGGTGCAAAGGGAGGGTGGATTACAGCAAGGGGGGCTCATGGTACCAGACAAACTGTGAAGGTGCAGGAGCCGAGGAGCCAATGGAGGAGGAAGAGATGATGGGCGAGCAACAGTCAGGAGATGAAGAGGATAATGATACCCTCTCTGTTGTACATGGTTGGCGGGAGGGGATGGAGAAAGCAAGCTTGAGTGTTACCCCGCCCCAACACACCATGGACTTGGAGCTCATGGAATCGCCCGACATATGAGCGCCTTCTTGCATTTACAACATGATGCCCGTATTGTTGGAATTAGAAATAGTGCTGACTACTGGGTAGCCACTCAGTTAAATCCACGGTACAAGAGTTCATTTTGCCTGATGCCTCCCCCCCTGGAAAGGGACGCGTGCATGCTGTAGTATCGAAACACACCTGTAGACAATCTAAAGACTGGTTTTCCCCAAGACAGCAGTGAGGCACACAGTGTGCATCACAGTTCTAGACTTCTGTTCCCGGGAACGTTGAGTTGTCAATGCAAAAACATTAGCAGCAGCAGCAGTGTAAGTGGTAGTAGCTAATTCTCTGAGTCCTTTCACATTTTTAGACCAGCCCGTCCACCAGCAGAACACTGTATGAGTCTGACACGTAGTGAACGACTGGAGAGGATGGTGCAGAAGTATCTTGAGCTCAATATCAATGCCATCAGGAGAGGTTTGGACCTTTTCCATTTTGGTCTTCATAAATGGAAGAGTGGCCTGAGCTTGCCTGTCACGCCTTGGAGGTTTTGTCATGCTCTACAGCCAGCGTTCTCTCAGAACGTGTCTTCAGCACTGCTGGTGGTGTCCTGACGGATAAGCGCATCTGGCTGTCCCTTGAAAGTGTGGACCGCCTAACTTTCATCAAGATGAACAAGTCATGGATCTCCAATGTCTTTTGCACCCCCAGTCGCATACTGGGCAGACCAGGCGATGGTGTAGTTTTTAGTGTGCTGCATTGATCTCGCATTATTGCTGTCACGCCAGGTGTGGGAAAGACTTAGTGCAACAGAGACGGAAGAGGGAAAGGGAGCCCAGACACTAGGAAAAGGGGGAAGTGGAGACCTCCAAGACTGGTCTAGTGTCACCCTGTCTCAACAACCATCCCTATATTGCCTCTTCAGCAATTGCCGCACGCATGCCTCGCCCTGTCTTTCCCTGGCGTATGGCTAAGGCTAGGGATGGGAGGAGATGTGCATCACAGTTCTAGACTTCTATTCCCGGGAACGTTGAGTTGTCAATGCAAAAACATTAGCAGCAGCAGCAGTGTAAGTGGTAGTAGCTAATTCTCTGAGTCCTTTCACATTTTTAGACCAGCCCGTCCACCAGCAGAACACTGTATGAGTCTGACACGTAGTGAACGACTGGAGAGGATGGTGCAGAAGTATCTTGAGCTCAATATCAATGCCATCAGGAGAGGTTTGGACCTTTTCCATTTTGGTCTTCATAAATGGAAGAGTGGCCTGAGCTTGCCTGTCACGCCTTGGAGGTTTTGTCATGCTCTACAGCCAGCGTTCTCTCAGAACGTGTCTTCAGCACTGCTGGTGGTGTCCTGACGGATAAGCGCATCTGGCTGTCCCTTGAAAGTGTGGACCGCCTAACTTTCATCAAGATGAACAAGTCATGGATCTCCAATGTCTTTTGCACCCCCAGTCGCATACTGGGCAGACCAGGCGATGGTGTATTTTTAGTGTGCTGCATTGATCTCGCATTATTGCTGTCACGCCAGGTGTGGGAAAGACTTAGTGCAACAGAGAGGGAAGAGGGAAAGGGAGCCCAGACACTAGGAAAAGGGGGAAGTGGAGACCTCCAAGACTGGTCTAGTGTCACCCTGTCTCAACAACCGTCCCTATATTGCCTCTTCAGCAATTGCCGCACGCATGCCTCGCCCTGTCTTTCCCTGGCGTATGGCTAAGGCTAGGGATGGGAGGAGATGAGCACTAGTCGATCTCCACTAAACTCTATAAACAACAAGGGTAGACAAATAGGGAGAATGCTTAGCTTTAGATTACTCCAGACAAATGCGAACTTGACCTCAACTCCAGAGAGGATGAAGTACTGCTCTTGCTAAGCCTTCACAAGTAGAAATTAATATAGCTGGCACCTCCCTCTCAGACACAACAGGTGTATATATACACCCAGGCCAGGGAGCTAATTACCAGAGGGAAGTAGCTACTAGGTCCAAGAGACAGCCTCTCATCAAAGAAGATGTCTGTAATGCCAAACGTAGAGATCTCTTGCAACCAACTGCAGGGCGACTGTCTGTCACCTCTGATACACCCGTGACAATTGCAGTCTGTGACACCTTCGTCGTGGCTTCTGTGTCTGCTGTTGCTACTACTGCTGATGTTACTAACAACTTTTTGAAATGTGAAGACTCCAAGTTGGGTTTCCTTCTGGTGGGTTGCCTGTAGTGGTAGGGGTCACTGCCCAATTATAATATTTCTACTCTAGGGAAATTGATGCCACTTTAGTGGTGTCTACCCCTAATTTTTTGAAATGTGGACACTCCAGGTTGGGTCTCCTTCATGTGTGTTGCCTGTAGCAGTAGGGCTCCCAGATCGGCAGGACTGCACTTACTTTCAGTCAACTACCTGTGTTACTATCTTTACATTTTTCTACCAATGGTAGTCTACAAAACTAATGTTTGTGCCACATGAGTGTGGCTGAGCAGAAAAGCAGTTTGAGCTATTGCATAAGGTATCAGAGCTCCTAAATTGAATGTAAATTCAAAGCTGTAAATGCTGGACCAGACCCTGATACCTCAATAATTGCCCATGTCTGACTGCTGCTGTGACATTATACAATTTCTACTGCGGACCAATTGATGCCACTTTTCCTGGTGTCTGCCCCTAACTTTTGGAAATGTTGGGTCTCCTTCATGTGTGTTGCCTGAATTTGGCAGGGCTCTCAGAGCACTAGGCCTACACCTGTCACTCATCCGTCTGTTACTGATCAATGTTTAAGCTAGAAATGCTTGTCCAAGCCCTGTCCCATGCATCCATGCTGCGCAATTATACTATTTGTACTCTGGGTAAATTGATGCCACTTTTCCTGGTGTCTGCCCCTAATTTGAGTGGTTTGGGCAGCTTTTGGGCCCCCCTGAAGCTGTTGTCTATGTGTTTGGTTTTTGCCTCCCATTGAATTCAATGGGGTTCGGATATGTTCGGTGAAAGGTTTGCACATCTCTAGTAGCCAACACTGTTTTTGTGGGGGGAGTGTATTTTTTAGGGAAATTACTTAAAATAACAGAATTAAAAAAAAATTAAAAATAACAATCTTGAACAAGGGGGTCCAATTATGAGGAAGAGGCGGACAAGGAGGTAGCCAACACTGCTTTTGTTTTGCTTGTTTTTCTTTTGTTCTTATTGTTGTTGTTTTTTAAATTTGGGGAGACCCCAAATCATTGAGAATGGCAAATAGAAGAGCAAACTGCAGTGGAGTTGAAACCTACAGCGACATAGAGGGAGGATATATGATCAATAAAAATGTATCAAAAAATGTTTATTGAAAAATATTGCAAAAGTAATGACAAGAATTACAAATATAAGTAACAGCAAAAATGAAAAAAATAGAGACATGAACGTGGAAAGACATATACTGTATAATAAAGATGGACACAAAAAATACAGAACACCAATAATCACATAAGAGTCAACCAAAGGTCATCAGATATTGCATTACTCTTGAGGGTCCCCTATATCTGCTATTAAAAGTACCGGGTAATTGTGAGTGGGTGGTAGTAGTGGCGAGAGGCTGCTGTTGTTCTGCCACACCCTGGATTCACCCCGTCTGCCGTGTGGTCTTGTATCACACTCACTTTTGAAGGTTCTGATGGTTCCACGGTCCCGGATCTGGACGTCACCACACATTCCATGACAGACTCTGTTTCCTTTTTAAAAGGTTCAACTTTACTTAACATCAGATGTTCCATGGCAGTTCCAGTACAGTACATATCAAGTTTTGCAGCCTGAGTTCTCCCTTCCGTTTCTGGTGCCCCAGGCCCCTGATTTCCTATCTCTGTCTTCACAGCTCCCATGCCTCCTGGCCCAGTCTCCTGCTTCAGTATCCCATCCAGCTCCCCTTGTTGGGAGATGAAAGAGGCACCCTTGTCAATGCCTAATTCGGGCATAGGCCCCAGATTTCTTGGGAGTCACCACTGAAAGTACTAGCTGTCATCTACATGCTGTTCCTCTTTTCCAATCCCATGCTTTCTGTACTTTTCCAGGCCCTCTGGCAAAATCTGCCTTTCCTCGGCTCTCTTCCTCTCCAGCACTCTCTCAATGTTGCAACTATAACTCACTCAGCTCTGTCTGACTAGAACTAGAAAATACTCCATCTATTTATAACTTTACATCTGGAAAATTCCCTGAACCTCATAACTATAACTTTGCCTATTTCTTAAACAACTGTGCCCCCTACTGCACTCCCAGTTCCCAACTAACATTACCTCAATCCTAATTCCCTATCCTTTCTCTATGTTATTTTATTACAGTATACTAAAACACATTTTCATTATTGCAACAGTAGTCATCTTTAACCAAAACAGTACACATTATATTAGTAACATACTATACATAAAACCATTATTAAAGTCTGGTTGTTACTACCATAATACATCTACTGTTTTACCAGGAAGGGATGAAGAGCATGTGTAGGCATCAACACACCCTTACATATTAATGAATAATAAACCTATGTAAAAATAAATCTCCATAGGAACAAAAAATATATACACATGCTTCCACATGTTATATGTATTTAAGTTTTATAAGAAGGAACCCAAAAACATGTCCAGAGAAAAAATTTTAACTAGCAGATGCCATAGCTACCTAAGTCTAAGACGCAATAAAAAAAGGCACTTAAGATATGGTGTCATATAAGTCCTTTGGCATCTCATTTACAGCAGGGGAAATAAATACTCGATCCCTTGCTGTTTTTGTAAGTTGCCCACTGACAAAGAGATGAGCAGTCTATAATGTTAAGGGTAGGTTAATTTTAACATTGAGAGATAGAATATCAAAAAAAAAATCAAGAAAATCACATTGTATAAATTAGATAATTTTTTTTGCATTTCGCAGTGAGAAATAAGTATTTGATCCCCTACAAACCATTATGAGTTCTGGCTCTTACAGACCAGTTAGACCCTCCTATCAACTCGTTACCTGCATTAAAGACAGCTGTCTTACATAGTCACCTGTATGAGAGACTCCTGCTCACAGACTCAATTAATCAGTCAGACTCTAACCTCTACAACATGGGCAAGACCAAGGAGCTTTCTAAGGATGTCAGGGACAAGATCATAGACCTGCACAAAGCTGGAAGGGGCTACAAAACCATAAGTAAAACATAAGTAAGACGCTGGGTGACAAGGAGACAACTGTTGGAAGAAAATGGAAGAAATACAAAATGACTGTCAATCGACATCGATCTGGGGCACCATGCAAAATCTCACCTCGTGGGGTATCCTTGATCATGAGGAGGGTGATAGATCAGCCTAAAACTACATGGGGGAAACTTGTTAATGATCTCAAGGCAGCTGGGACCACAGTCACCAAGAAAACCATTGGTAACACATTACACCTTAAAGGATAAAAATCCTGCAGTGCCCGCAAGGTCCCCCTGTTCAAAAAGGCACATGTGCAGGCCCATCTGAAGTTTGGCAATAAACACCTGGATGATTCTGTGAGTTATTGGGAGAAGGTGCTGTGGTCAGATGAGAAAAAAATTTAGCTCTTTGGCATTAACTCAACTCGCCATGTTTGGAGGAAGAAGAAGGATGAGTACAACCCTAAGAACATCGTCCCAACCATGAAGCATGGTGGAGGAAACATTATACTTTGGGGGTGCTTTTCTGCAAAGGGGACATGACGACTGCACCGTACTGAAGGGAAGATAGATAAGGTCATGTATCGCGAGATTTTGGCCAACAAGCTTCCCTCAGTAAGAGGATTGAAGATGGGTCGTGGCTGGGTTTTCCAGCAAGACAATGACCCAAAACATTCAGCCAAGGCAACAAAGGATTGGCTCAAAAAGAATCACAGTAAGGTCCTGGAGTGGCCTAGCCAGTCTCCAGACCTTAATCCCCTAGAAAACTTATAGAGGGAGTTGAAGCTCTGAGTTGCCAAGCCACAGTCTCAAAATCTTAATGATTTAGAGATGATCTGCAAAGAGGAGTGGACCAAAATTCCTCCTGACATGTGGGCAAACCTTATCAGCAACTACAAAAAATGTCTGACTGCTGTGCTTGCCAACAAGGGTTTTGCCACCAAGTATTAAGTGTTGTTTGCCAGAGGGATCAAATAGTTATTTCTCACTGCAAAATGCTAAATGTTTTATCTAATTTATACAATGTGATATTCTTGATTTTTGGGGGGATATTCTATCTCTCAATGTTAAAATTAACCAACCATTAAAATTATAGACTGTTCATGTCTTTTTCAGTGGGCAAACTTACAAAAACAGCAAGGGATCAAATACTTATTTCCCCCATTGTAAATAAATAACCGTTTGTGCAGACACATGCATATTTGTGGCCTGCTGGAGGTCATTTTGCAAGGGTCTGGCAGTGCTCCTCCTGTTCCTCCTTGCACAAAGGCAGAGGTAGCAGTCCTGCTGCTGTGCTGTTGCCCTCATACGGCTCCCTCCTCATCTCCTGGTGTACCGGCCTGTCTCCTGGTAGCGCCTCCAGCCTCTGGACACTACGCTGACAGACACAGCAAACCTTCTTGCCACAGCTCGCATTGATGTGCCATCCTGGATGAGCTGCACTACCTGAGCAACTTCTGTGGGTTGTAGAGTCCATCTCATGCTACCACGAGTGTGAAAGCACAACCAACATTCAAAAGTGACCAAAACATCAGCCAGAAAGCATTGGTACTGAGATGTGGTCTGTGGTCCCCACCTGCAGAACCACTCCTTTATTGAGGGTGTCTTGATAATTGCCAATAATTTCCATCTATTGTCTATTCCATTTGCACAACAGCATGTGAAATTGATTGTCAATCAGTGTTGCTTCCTAAGTGGACAGTTTGATTTCACAGAAGTTTGATTGACTTGGAGTTATAGTCTGTTGTTTAAGTGTTCCCTTTATTTTTTTGAGCAGTATATATATATATATATATATATATATATATATATATATATATATATATATATATAAATGTACTAGCTATTGAGCCTGTTCTACGCCCGGGTGACGAGCATTTTTATTGGTATATGGTCTCCCATGCTGGTATGTGCTGCCCCATCCTGGTATTTGTGCTGCCCCCATCCTGGTATTTGTGCTCCCCAATTCTGTTCCCCCATCCTGTTATGTGCTGCCCTCATCCCTATCCTGGTATGCATGGCACACCTCATCCCTATCCTGGTATGCATGGCACCCCTCACCCCCCAATCCTGGTATGCATGGCACCCCTCACCTTCAATCCTGGTATGCCTGACACCCCTCACCACTAATCCTGGCATTCATGGCACCCCTCATCCCTATCCTGGTATGCATGGCACGCCTCAAACCCAATCCTAGTATGCATGGCACCCCTCACCTTCAATCCTGGTATGCCTGACACCCCTCACCACTAATCCTGGCATTCATGGCACCCC
This sequence comes from Phyllobates terribilis, assembly GCF_046119375.1. NCBI lineage: Eukaryota > Metazoa > Chordata > Amphibia > Anura > Dendrobatidae > Phyllobates > Phyllobates terribilis. The sequence goes on along the minus strand of NW_027362765.1, from coordinate 592,456,735 downwards.
TCATCCCTATCCTGGTATGCATGGCACCCCTCAAACCCAATCCTAGTATGCATGGCACCCCTCACCCCCAATCCTGTATGCATGGCACCCCTCACCCCCAATCCTGGTATGCATGGCACCCCTCATCCCCAATCCTGGTATGCATGGCTCCCTCACCCAATCCTGGTATGCATGGTACCCCATCCCTCATCCCTATCCTGGTATGTATTGTACCCCTCATCCTGGTATGCATGGTACCCCTCATCCCTATCCTGGTATGCATGTCACTCCATCCCTCATCCTGGTATGCATGGTACCCCTCATCCCTATCCTGGTATACATGGTACCCCTCATCCCTATCCTGGTATGCATGGCACCCCTCATCCCCAATCCTGGTAAGCATGGCTCCCTCATACCCAATCCTGGTATGCATGGTACCCCATCCCTCATCCCTATCCTGTTATGTATGGTACCTCTCATCCTGGTATACATGGTAACCCTCATCCCTATCCTGGTATGCATGGCCCCTCATCCGAATCCTGGTATGCATGGCCCCCCAGATCCCTATCCTGGTATGCATGGTACCCCTCATCACTATTCTGGTATGCATGGTACCCCTCATCCCAAATCCTGGTATGCATGGCACCCCCCATCCCCAATCCTAGTAAGCATGGCATCCCTCATCCACAATCCTGGTATGCATGGCACACCTCATCCCCAATCCTGGTATGCATGGCACCCCTCATCCCCAATCCTGGTATGCATGGTACCCCTCATCCCCAATCCTGGTATGCATGTTCTCCTTAACCCCCCTCCTGGTATGCATGGTACCCCTCATCCCCCAATCCTGGTATGCATTGTACCCCTCATCCCCCAATCCTGGTATGCATGGTACCCCTCACCCCTCAATCCTGGTATGTATGGTACCCCTCACCCCCAATCCTGGTATGTATGGTACTTCTCATCTCCCAATCCTGGTATGTATGGTACCCCTCACCCCCAATCCTGGTATGTATGGTACCCCTCATACCCCAATCCTTGTATGTGTGGCCCCCTCATCCCCCTATCCTGGTATGTGTGGCCCCCTCACCCCCCAATCCTGGTATGTGTGGCCCCCTCACCCTCCTATCCTGGTATGTGTGGCCCCCTCATCCCCCAATCCTAGTATGTGTGGCCCCCTCATCCTCCAATCCTGGTATGCATGGCCCCCTCATACCCCAATCCTGGTATGTGTGGCCCCCTCATCCCCCAATCCTGGTATGTGTGGTCCCCTCATCCCCCTAATCCTGGTATGTGTGGCCCCCTCATCCCCCAATCATCCTGATATGTGTGGCCCCCTCATCCCTTTCACGCTGCACACATACAAAAAAATCAAAACACTTCTACTCACCTTTCTTCCCTGTGCTCCAGCGCCGCTGTGTCCTGTTCTGCCGGAGGCCGGGGGAGGAGTGTGGTGCCCGAGTACGCGCGTGCCCATACCGTGCTGTCTGGCGCCATTGTGCTGAAGACACACTGCAAATGTGTCTTCAGTAAAATGGCGCTGGATAGCGCTATGCGCATGCTCCGATTCCGACAGCACATTCATCTCCCGGCTACCAGCCCAAAGACACAGCGCGGTCTCCCGGATAGTTGAGTAGTTAGGGGTCCAGAGATCGCGGTATGCGTTCAGTGGTTACGCATACCGCGACCTCCGGGGCCACAATCCTCATCCTAAACTCCTCGTTTAGGATGTAGTTGCATTCATTTGTAGGGTCGCGTCGCGCTTGCGCAGTCTATAGAGGCTTCAGACAGAGGGACGCTTGTACGATTATATTATACATATGTACTGTATATACAGTGCTGGCCAAAAGTATTGGCACCCCTGCAATTCTGTCAGATAATACTCAGTTTCTTCCTGAAAATGATTGCAATCACAAATTCTTTGGTATTATTCTCTTCATTTAATTTGCTTGCAAGGAAAAAACACAAAAGAGAATGAAGCAAAAATCAAATCATTGATCATTTTACACAAAACTCCAAAAAAGGGCCGGACAAAAGTTTTGGCACCCTCAGCCTAATACTTGGTTGCACAACCTTTAGCCAAAATAACTGCGAACAACCGCTTCCGGTAACCATCAATGAGTTTCTTACAATGCTCTGCTGGAATTGTAGACCATTCTTCTTTGGCAAACTGCTCCAGGTCCCTGATATTTGAAGGGTGCCTTCTCCAAACTGCCATTTTGAGATCTCTCAATAGGTGTTCTATGGGATTCAGGTCTGGACTCATTGCTGGCCACCTTAGAAGTCTCCAGTGCTTTCTCTCAAACCATTTTATAGTGCTTTTGGAAGTGTGTTTTGGGTCATTGTCCTGCTGGAAGACCCATGACCTCTGAGGGAGACCTAGCTTTCTCACACTGGGCCCTACATTATGCTGCAAAATTTGTTGGTAGTCTTCAGACTTCATAATGCCATGCACACGGTCAAGCAGTCCAGTGCCAGAAGCAGCAAAGCAACCCCAAAACATCAGGGAACCTCCACCATGTTTGACTGTAGGGACCATGTTCTTTTCTTTGAATGCCTCTTTTTTTTCCTGTACACTCTATGTTGATGCTTTTTCCCAAAAAGATCTACTTTTGTCTCATCTGACCAGAGAACATTCTTCCAAAACATTTTAGGCTTTCTCAGGTAAGTTTTGGCAAACTCCAGCCTGGCTTTTTTATGTCTCGGGGTAAGAAGTAGGGTCTTCCTGGGTATCCTACCATACTGTCCCTTTTCATTCAGACGCCGACGGATAGTACGGGTTGACACTGTTGCACCCTCGGACTGCAGGGCAGCTTGAACTTGTTTGGATGTTAGTCGAGGTTCTTTATCCACCATCCGCACAATCTTGCGTTGAAATCTCTCGTCAATTTTTCATTTCCGTCCACATCTAGGGAGGTTAGCCACAGTGCCATGGGCTTTAAACTTCTTGATGACACTGCGCACGGAAGACACAGGAACATTCAGGTCTTTTGAGATGGACTTGTAGCCTTGAGATTGCTCATGCTTCCTCACAATTTGGTTTCTCAAGTCCTCAGACAGTTCTTTGGTCTTCTTTCTTTTCTCCATGCTCAATGTGGTACACACAAGGACACAGGACAGAGGTTGAGTCAACTTTAATCCATGTTAACTGGCTGCAAGTGTGATTTAGCTATTGCCAACACCTGTTAGGTGCCACAGGTAAGTTACATATGCTGTTAATTACATGAATTAGAGAAGCATCACATGATTTTTCAAACAGTGCCAATACTTTTGTCCACCCCATTTTTTAGGTTTGGTGTGGAATTATATCCAATTTGGCTTTAGGACAATTCTTTTTGTGTTTTTTTCATTGAAGACAAATTAAATGAAGAGAATAATACCAAAGAATTTGTGATTGCAATCATTTTCAGGAAGAAACTGAGTATTATCTGACAGAATTGCAGGGGTGCCAATACTTTTGGCCAGCACTGTACATACTGTATATATATATATATATATATATATATATATATATATATATATATATACAGTGCTGCTCACCATTATTGGCACCCCCTTCATTTTTTTTCATAGACTGTACAATATCTTCAGAATCTTCATAAATAAATGGAAATGTATCAAAGTTATATCCTCAGGATTTTTTAATTAGTGGTCCAAATTAATATGACAATAATAATTTCAACTTCCATGTTGCCATTTCAAAGAAAAAAAATAGAATAAACAGCATGTGCAGCAATAAAGGCACTCCTCATTAATACTTGGTTGCACACCCTTTGGCATTGCTGACAGCCTCTAAACGTTTCTTCTAGCCATCTATAAGCTTCTTGCATTACTCAACTGGAATTTTCTCCCACTCTTCCTTTGCAGTTTGTTCAAGTTCTTGAATGTTTGCAGGGTTCTTTTTCCCAATTGCAGATTTCAGCTCACCCCAAAGATTTTCAATGGGATTGAGGTCAGGACTCATTGCTGGCCATTTTAAAACAGTCCATTTGTTTTTTCAATTATTCCTGTGTACTTTTGGATGAGTGCTTTGGGTCATTGTCTTGCTGGAGGACCCATGATCTTTGACTCAAGCCAAGTTTTCTTACACTGGGTACGACATTTCACTCTAAAATCTCTTGATAATTCTCTGATTTCATGATTTCTGTGATAAGGTCAAGGCCTCCAGTACCAGACAAAGCAAAGGAATCCCACAGCATTATGGATCTTCCACCATGCTTAGGTGTTAGTAAGGTGTTCTTTTACTTATAAGCTTCATTGCGCCGTCTGCAAATAAACTGCTGCTTTGCATAGTCAAAAAGCTCTATTTTTGTTTCATCTGTCCACAGAAAATTTTCCCAGAAGGATTGTGGTTTGTCAAGGTACTCTTTGGCAAAGATCAGTCATTCCTTTTCATATCTTTTCTTTAGCAATGGTTTCTGCTTTGGCCTTCGCCCATAAAGCTCTGCTTAGTTTATTGTGCGGCGTATAGTACTTGTTGAAACCATGACCCCAGACTCTTCCAGATTGGCCTTCAGGTCTTTGGGTGTTTGACGTGGTGTTTTTTCCGCTATTCCCACCAACCTTCGAAGACATCTCTTGTCAATTTTCCTCTTTCCTTCCATGTTCAGGGGGGTTCTTGACGGTTCCATGCTTGACAAACTTCTTAATAACATTGCACACAGTTGAAACTGGGTTACCAAGGTCTTTGGAGATGGCCTTATACCCTTTGGAAGTATTGTGTTTGCTAATAATAGCAGTTCTGATGTCCTCAGTGGCTTTTTAAAACACTGAAGTCATCATTCATTTGCTAATTCATGTCACATGGGCACCGACAATTAGACCTGTCAAAATGTGTTTCCTTACTAAATTAATGTAAAGGGTGCCAATACCAGTGACACAGCAAGCTTTAGGTTTTTCTATTTTTCCCTCCCATTGTTTTTTGTTTCAAATGATTGGTGTCAGTGTGCCAACTTCCTCCTTTGCCTTGTTCTGCCACTGAGTCAGGTGGAAATGCCGTCAATTGTGCATCTACCAGCGTGCGCTTGTATTCCTGCACCAGGTTGTTAGGGTATTCTGCACCAGGGTGTTAGGGCACTGTGCACCAGGCTGTTAGGGCACTCTACACCAGGGTGTTAGGGCACTGTGCACCATGCTGTACAGGCACTATGAGCCAGGTTGTTCAGGCATGGTGCACCAGGCTGTTAGGGCACTCTGCTCCAGGCTGTTAGAGCATTGTGTACCAGGCAGTTTGGACACTCTATACCAGACTGTTTGGGCACTTTATGCAAGGCTGTTAGGGCACTCTACACCAGGCTGTTAGAGCACTGTGCACCAGGCTATTATTGCACTGTGAACCAGACTGTTAGGGCACTATACACCAAACTGTTCAGGCACTGTGTACCAGGCTGTTCAGGCACTCTGTACCAGGCTGTTAGGGCACTGTGAACCAGGCTGTTAGGGCACTCTGCACCAGGTTGTTAGGGCACGGTGCACCAGGCTGTTATGGAACTCTGCACCAGGCTGTTAGGGCACGGTGCACCAGGCTGTTAGGGCAGTCTGCACCAGGCTGTTAGGGCATGCTGCACCAGTTTGTTAGGGCATTCTGCACCAGGATGTTAGGGCACTGTGCACCAAGCTGTTAGGGCACTCTACACCAGGCTGTTAGGGCACTGTGCACGAGGCTGTTAGGGCATGCTGCACCAGGCAGTTAGGGCACTTTTAACTAGGTAGTTTGGGCACTCTGCTTTAGGCTGTTAGAGAACTCTGCACCTGGCTGTTAGGGCACTCTACACCAGGCTGTTAGGGCACGTTACAACAGGCTGTTTGGGCCCTGTGTATCAGGTTGTTTGGCCACTGTGTACCAGGCTGTTAGGACACTGTGCACCAGGCTGTTTAGGCTTGGTGCACCAGGCTGTTAGGTCACGCTGCACCAGGCTGTTAGGGCACGCAGCACCAGGCTGTTAGGGCACGCCGCACCAGGCTGTTAGGGCACGCAGCACCAGGCTATTAGGGCACGCAGCACCAGGCTATTAGGGCACATTTCACCAGGTTGTTAAGGCACTGTGCACCAGGCTGTTAGGGCACTCTGCACCAGGCTGTAAAGGCACTCTGCACCAGGCTGTTAGGGCACTGTGCACCAGGCTCTCAGGACATTCTGCACAAGGCTGTTAGGGCACGCAGCACCAGGCTGTTAGGGCACGCAGCACCAGGCTGTTAGGGTAATCAGCACCAGGCTGTTAGGGCATGTTGCACCAGGTTGTTAAGGCACTGTGTACCAGGCTGTTAAGGCATGCTGCACCAGGCTGTTAGGGCATTTTTCACTTGGTGGTTTGGGCACTTTGCTTTAGGCTGTTAGGGCACTCTGCACCAGGCTGTTAGAGTACTCTATACCAGGCTGTTAGGGCACGTTACACCAGGCTGTTTAGACACTGTGTGCCAGGTTGTTTGTCGACTGTGTACCAGGCTGTTAGGGCACTGTACACAAGGCTGTTAGGGCACTGTGCACAAGGCTGTTAGGGCACTGTGCACCAGGCTGTTAGGGAACGCAGCACCAGGCTGTAAGGGCACGCAGCACAAGGCTGTAAGGGCACGCTGCAACAGGTTGTTAAGGCACTGTGTACCAGGCTGTTAAGGCACACTGCACCAGGCTGTTAGGGCACGCTGCACCAGGCTGTTAGGGCACGTTGCACCAGGCTGTTTGGTCACTGTGTACAAGGCTGTTAGGGCACTCTATACAAGGCTGTTGGGGCACTGTGCACCAGGCTGTTAGGGAACTGTGCACAAGGCTGTTACGGCACTGTGTACCAGGCTGTTAGGGCACTCTACTCAAGGCTGTTAGAGCACTGTGCACCAGGCAGTTAGGGAACTGTGCACCAGGCTGTTAGGGCACGCTGCACCAAGCTGATAGGGCACACTGCACCAGGCTGTTAAGGCACGCTGCACCAGGCTGTTAGGGCAGGTTGCACCAGGCTGTTAGGGCATTCTGCACCAGTTTTTTAGGGCGTTCTGCACCAGGGTGTTAGAACACTGTGCACCAGGCTGTCTGGGAACTCTTCACAAGGTGGTTAGGGCACTCTGCTTTAGGCTGTTAGGGCACTCTGCACCAAGCTGTTAGGGCACTCTCCACCAGGATGTAAGGGCACGTTACACCAGGCTATTTGGGCACTGTGTATCAGGTTGTTTGGCCACTGTGTACCAGACTGTTAGGTCACTCTACACAAGGCTGCTAGGGCACTGTGCACCAGGTTGTTAGGGAACTGTGCACCAGGCTGTAAGGGCACTGTGCACCAGGCTGTTTGGCCACTGTGTACCAGACTGTTAGGTCACTTTACACAAGGCTGTTAGGGCACGCTGCACCAGGCTGTTAGGGCACTGTGCACCAGGCTGTTTAGGCACGGTGCACCAGGCTTGTAGGGCATGCTGCACCAGGCTGATAGGGCACACAGCACCAGGCTGATAGGGCACGCAGCACCAGGCTGATAGGGCACATTTCACCAGGTTGTTGAGGCACTGTGCACCAGGCTGTTAGGGCACTGTGCACCAGGCTGTTAGTGCACTCTGCAGCAGACTGTTAGGGCACTCTGCACAAGGCTGTTAGGGCATTCTGCACCAGGCTGTTAGGGCACGCTGCACCAGTTTGTTAGGGCACTCTGCACCAGGCTATTACAGCACTTTGCACAGGGCTGTTAGGACATTCTGCACCAGGCTGTTAGGGAACGCTGCACCAGGCTGTTGGGGCACGTTGCACCAGGTTGTTAAGGCACTGTGTACCAGGGTGTTAAGGCACGCTGCACCAGGTTGTTAGGGCACTGAGCACCAGGCTGTTTAGGCGTGGTGCACCAGGCTGTTAGGGCACGCGGCACCAGGGTGTTAGGGCACACAACACCAGGCTGTTAGGGCACGCAGCACCAGGCTGTTAGGGAACTGTGCACCAGCCTGTTGAGGGACTGTGTACCAGGCTGTTAGGGCACTCTACGCAAGGCTGTTAGGGCACTCTGCACCAGACTGTTAGTGCACTGTGCACAAAGCTGTTAGGACATTCTGCACCAGGCTGTTTGGGCACGCTGCACCAGGCTGTTAGGGCACTGTGCACCAGGTTGTTTAGGCATGGTGCTCCAGGCTGTTAGGGCATGCTGCACCAGGCTGTTAGGGCACACAGCACCAAGCTGTTAGTGTTATGATCTGCTACAAGCACTAAGGAAAGACAGGAGAACTGTCCCTACAATAGAACTAAACTAGATCCCTACGATGTAACGGGGAACCTGATCCTGCGATCAGACCCGCTAAAGTCCTCGGCTAGTCTGTACGAAGACCTATAGATGTGAGGGAGGGATCCCTACAAGAACTAGGGACTGGGATAAGTTGGACACCTCCTAGCAGAAATAGTAGCAGTCAAAGACAAACACACAACAAAAAGCATAGAGGTCAGAAGACCTAGCAAAACTAGCAGAGAACGGCAACAGAGCACCAAGCTAGCTCAAGAGTAGTAAATACAATGAAGTCCAGCAAGACCAGGAGGGCGGAGCCGGATTAAATAGGCAAAAATGGTCATGTGACCAGCAAACTAAAAAAAACCTAACAGGAGAGTTCTAACAGTACCCCCTCTTCTAAGAGGATCCTCCGGATCCCCTAGGCCCAGGCTTACCAGGAAACCTCCTGTGAAACGCTCTGACAAGTCTGGAAGCAGAAACATCATCCGCCCTCACCCATGAGTTATCCTCAGGTCCGAAACCCTTCCAAGCGACGAGATACTGCAAACTCCCTCTATACCATCTAGAATTTAGGATGCGGGAAATTTCATATTCCTCGTCCTCCACCACCGGAGGAACAGTGGCAGAGGCGTCACCATCCGACACATCAGCTTTTCTCAACAGAGAAACATGAAACACCGGGTTAATCTTCCAGGACGTAGGAACCTCCAACCTAACAGCAGATTGGTTAACTATCTGAAGCACCTTAAAGGGCCCTACGAACTTGGGACCCAATTTTTTAGAAGGAATCCTCAATCGCAGATTCTTAGAGGACAACCAAACCATGTCACCAACAGCAAACAAAACCTCTTGCCGTTTCCTATCAAAGTACCTCTTAGATTTTTTGTTAGCCTCCTGAAGATTACCACGCACATCCGTCCAAACTCTCTCCAAATCACCGGAAAAACTCTCCTCCTCAGGCACAGCCGAAACCAATTTGGAGAATGACCCAAAAGATGGATGTCTCCCAGAACAACAAAAAAAAGGCGAACACCCAGCAGAAGAGGATGTATGGTTGTTAAGAGCAAATTCAGCAAGTGGCAGAAACTCAGACCACCCCTCTTGATTGTCTGCCACAAAACAACGCAAGAACTGCTCAACATCCTGGTTCTTCCTTTCTGTCTGGCCATTAGACTCAGGATGATATCCAGATGAAAACGACAAATGAACTCCCAACCTGTCACAAAAGGCACGCCAAAAACGAGCCACGAACTGAGGTCCCCTATCAGAAACAATGTCAGTAGGAACACCATGTAGTCTGACAATTTCCTTGACAAAGGCCTTAGCGAGTGTCTTAGCGCAAGGCAGTTTGATGAAGGGAACCAAGTGACACATCTTGCTAAAACGGTCCACGACCACCCAGATGACCGTGAAACCTTCAGAGGGGGGAAGGTCAGTAATAAAGTCCATAGCCAGATGTGTCCAAGGTGCACTAGGAACCTCCAGAGGGCAAAGCAACCCCGCTGCAGGAGCATGCGAAGACTTGGATCTAGCACACACAGTACATTGACGCACCCACTTAATGACTTCCTTCTGCCATCCAGGCCACCAAAAACTGCGACCCACAAGTCTCTTGGTCTCAGAAATTCCTGGATGACCTGCCAACCGAGACTCATGACACTCAACAAACAAATCTTTCCTAAAGGTCCTAGGCACAAACAACCTCCCATAGGGAGTGTTAGATGGGGCATTCTCCTGAGCTTTAAGAATCTCATCCTCCAAAACGGAGTCCAAAGCAGCAATCACAACACCTTCTTGTAAAATGCTCTCCTCTTCCTCCTCAACACCGACCATGGGAGAAAAGCTGCGAGACAAAGCATCCGCTTTAACATTCTTGGTACCCGGGATGAAAGTAACGGAAAAATTAAACCGCGAGAAAAAAAGTGCCCACCTAGCCTGACGGGCATTCAAGCGCTTGGCAGCATCAAGATAGATCAGATTTTTATGATCAGTGAAAACCTGAATGGGAAATTCAGCACCTTCCAAGAGGTGACGCCAGTGTTCAAATGAGAGTTTAATCGCCAGCAATTCCCGATTACCAATATCGTAATTAAGTTCAGTCTCAGAAAATTTTTTTGAAAAAAAGGCACAGGGATGTACTCCATCCTTGTTTTCCTGAGACAACACCGCACCGACCCCCACCGAAGAAGCATCAACCTCAACCAAAAACGGCTTAGTCACATCAGGCTGCATAAGGATGGGAGCAGAGGTGAACCTCTCCTTTAGAAACACAAAAGCTTCAATGGCCTCAGAAGTCCACTGAACCGCATTAGCACCTTTCCTGGTGAGATCGGTCAGCGGTTTGACAATAATAGAAAAATTTTTTATGAATTTTCTGTAATAATTGGCGAAACCCAAAAACCTCTGTATCGATTTCAAACCAATAAGCCTAGGCCATTCCTGCACAGCTTGAACTTTAACCGGGTCCATCTCAAAACCTTCACTGGAGATAATGTAGCCCAAAAAACTAATTCTCTGTACAGCGAACTCACATTTCTCCAGCTTAGCAAAAAGCGAATTGTCCATTAATAACTGTAATACCTCACGTACGCTCCACCAATGAGACTCCAGATCAGGCGAATAAATCAGAATGTCATCCAAATACACAACCACATTTTTGCCGATTAAAGGTCTAAGGATGTCATTAATAAGATTCTGAAAAAATGCTGGAGCATTGGTAAGACCAAAAGGCATAACCAGATTCTCAAAATGATCCACAGGAGTGTTAAAAGCAGTCTTCCATTCATCACCCTCCTTCATGCGCAACAAATTGTATGCCCCCCGGAGATCAATTTTAGAGAACCACTTGGCCCCCACTAACTGGTTAAATAAATCAGGAATCAATGGCAGTGGGTAAGGATTGCGTACAGTAATTTTATTAATCTCACGAAAGTCCAGACAAGGACGTAAACCGCCATCTTTTTTTTTTACAAAAAAAATCCAACAGCCACAGGAGACTTGGAAGGCCTAATGTGACCGGCGGCCAAGCTTGTCTGTATGTATTCCTCCAAAGCCTTTCTCTCAGGAATAGTAAGATTAAATAAACGACTTTTAGGAAGAGTCGCTCCAGGGACAAATTCAATGGTACAATCATAGTCTCTATGGGGAGGCAAAATTTGTGACTCCTCCTCAGAAAAAACTCTCCAAAAATCCTGAATAGGTACAGGCAATTCCCCTTTATCCACAGCAGCAATACGTCCGTTACAACACTTGTCATAACACTTAGGGCTCCAGGACTTAATTTCATTGGTAGACCAATCCAGTACAGGATTGTGCAATTTTAACCAGGGTAACCCCAATATTACTGGAGAAGGCAAATTATCCAATACCACCAAATCCAAATTTTCTTGGTGAATACCATTAATAGTGAGGGGAAATTCACAGACCTTATGAGTAACACTCTTCAAGGGAGAGCCATCAACAGAAACCACAGCAATAGGGGATGACAAAGTTTTTGGTTCTAATCTAAGTTTTTCCAAGAATCCCCCATCAATCACATTCAGAGTAGAACCACAATCCACAAATACCCGAAATTCAATTAATTCATCCTGAGCAGCAGTAGTGGCAGATAGGAATACTCCCTTAGAATTTAAACAGGCAATACGGGCATAACTGACCTTTTTTTTTTCTTTCTTCATACGAAGCACACAGTTCTTAATAAAATGACCAGAATTTCCGCAATAGAAGCACAAGCCTTCAGAAAGCCTGCGGTCTTTTTCCTGAGAGCGGGGTGTCATCGCCCCAATCTCCATCGGCTCTCCATTGTCAGCACAGACCCTCTCAGGACTCGGAGCTGACATAGCAGAGGATTTGCTCTCATTAACCCTTGCACGCAGTCTCCTGTCCACCCGTATAGCTAATTGCATTGCCTTCTGCAAGTTTCCAGGTGTGGGATAAGCAATCAGTAAATCCTTAACCCTTTCACCTAGCCCTGCAAGAAACAAGCTTTTCAAAGCTGAATCATTCCACCCCACCTGGGCAGACCACCGACGGAAGTGAGAACAATATTTTTCCACATTACCTGATCCCTGCCTCAAACATCTCAATTCAGACTCAGCAGATGAGACACGATCAGGATCATCATACAGCAAACTCAAAGCAGAAAAAAAACTATCCACTGATCTAAAGCACGGATCACTAGGTTGGAGAGAGAAGGCCCATCCCTGAGGATCTTTGCGCAAAAGTGACATTATGAACCCTATGCGCTGTGATTCATCACCAGAGGATCCGGGTCTCAAACGAAAATACAATAAACAAGCATTTTTAAAAGAAAAAAAATCTTGTTGTTCGCCAAAAAATAGATCAGGCAGACGCACCTTTGGTTCCACAAAATGCGCTCCAGAACAGCTACTCACGTGTTGTTGGAGCTCGGCCACCTCCAGAGAGAGTCCCTACAAGCGTTGAGCCAAATCTTGAACCGAGACCATGATGGAAAACTGGAGGTCTTTCCTTAGAGAAATTTTTTTTTTTTTTTAGGGCTGGACTTACTGTTATGATCTGCTACAAGCACTAAGGAAACACAGGAGAACTGTCCCTACAATAGAACTAAACTAGATCCCTACGATGTAACGGGGAACCTGATCCTGCGATCAGACCCGCTAAAGTCCTCGGCTAGTCTGTACGAAGACCTATAGATGTGAGGGAGGGATCCCTACAAGAACTAGGGACTGGGATAAGTTGGACACCTCCTAGCAGAAATAGTAGCAGTCAAAGACAAACACACAACAAAAAGCATAGAGGTCAGAAGACCTAGCAAAACTAACAGAGAACGGCAACAGAGCACCAAGCTAGCTCAAGAGTAGTAAATACAATGAAGTCCAGCAAGACCAGGAGGGCGGAGCCGGATTAAATAGGCAAAAATGGTCATGTGACCAGCAAACTAAAAAAAACGTAACAGGAGAGTTCTAACAGTTAGGGCATGCAGTACCAGGCTCTTAGGGCACGTTTCACCAGGTTGTTGAGGCACTGTGCAGCAGGCTGTTAGGGCACTGTGCACCAGGCTGTTAGGGCACTCTGCACCAGGCTTTAAGGACATTCTGCACCAGGCTGTTAGGGCACGCTGCACCAGGTTGTTAGGGCACTGTACACCAGGCTACTACGGCACTTTGCACAGGGCTGTTAGGATATTCTGCACCAGGCTGTTAGGGCATGCTGCACCAGGCTGTTAGGGCACGTTGCACCAGGTTGTTAAGGCACTGTGTACCAGGCTGTTAAGGCACGCTGCACCAGGCTGTTAGGGAACTGTGTACCAGGCTATTTAGGCATGGTGCACCAGGCTGTTGGGCACGCTGCACCAGGCTGTTGGGGCACGCAGCACCAGGCTGTTAGGGCACGCAGCACCAGGCTGTTAGGGCACGATTCACCAGGTTGTTGAGGCACTGTGCACCAGGCTGTTAGGGAACTGTGCACCAGGCTGTTACGGCACTGTGTACCAGGCTGTTAGGGCACTCTACTCAAGGCTGTTAGAGCACTGTGCACCAAGCTGTTAGGGCACAATGCACCAGGCTGTTAGGACATTCTGCACCAGGCTGTTAGGGCACCAGGTTGTTAGGGCAATCTGCACCAGGCTATTACGGCACTTTGCACAGGGCTGTTAGGACATTCTGCTCCAGGCTGTAAGGGCATGCTGCAACAGGTTGTTAAGGCACTGTGTACCAGGCTGTTAAGGCACACTGCACCAGGCTGTTAGGGCACGCTGCACCAGGCTGTTAGGGCACGTTTCACCAGGTTGTTGAGGTGCTGTGCACCAGGCTGTTAGGTCACAGTGCACCAGTCTGATAGTTCACTCTGCACCAGACTGTTAGGGCACTCTGCACAAGGCTGTTAGGACATTCTGAACCAGGCTGTAAGGGCACGCTGCACCAAGTTGTTAGGGCACTCTGCACCAGGCTATTACGGCACTTTGCACAGGGCTGTTAGGAAATTCTACACCAGGCTGTTAGGGCACGCTGCACCAGGATGTTAGGGCACGTTTCACCAGGTTGTTAAGGCACTGTGTACCAGGCTGTTAAGGCACGCTGCACCAGGCTGTTAGGGCACGCTGCACCAGGTTGTTAGGGCACAGTACACCAGGCTATTACGGCACTTTGCACAGGGCTGTTAGGACCTTCTGCACCAGGCTGTTAGGGCATGCTGCACCAGGCTGTTAGGGCACATTGCACCAGGTTGCTAAGGCACTGTGTACCAGTCTGTTAAGGCACGCTGCACCAGGCTGTTAGGGAACTGTGCACCAGGCTGTTTAGGCATGGTGCACCAGGCTGTTGGGCACGCTGCACCAGGCTGTTAGGGCACGCAGCACCAGGCTGTTAGGGCACGCAGCACCAGGCTGTTAGGGCACGTTTCACCCGGTTGTTGAGGCACTGTGCACCAGGCTGTTAGGGAACTGTGCACCAGGCTGTTACGGCACTGTGTACCAGGCTGTTAGGGCACTCTACTCAAGGCTGTTAGAGCACTGTGCACCAAGCTGTTAGGGCACAATGCACCAGGCTGTTAGGACATTCTGCACCAGGTTGTTAGGTCACCAGGTTGTTAGGGCAATCTGCACCAGGCTATTACGGCACTTTGCACAGGGCTGTTAGGACATTCTGCTCCAGGCTGTAAGGGCACGCTGCAACAGGTTGTTAAGGCACTGTGTACCAGGCTGTTAAGGCACACTGCACCAGGCTGTTAGGGCACGCTGCACCAGGCTGTTAGGGCACGTTGCACCAGGTTGCTAAGGCACTGTGTACCAGGCTGTTAAGGAACGCTGCACCAGGCTGTTAGGGCACGTTTCACCAGGTTGTTGAGGTGCTGTGCACCAGGCTGTTAGGGCACTGTGCACCAGTCTGATAGTTCACTCTGCACCAGACTGTTAGGGCACTCTTCACAAGGCTGTTAGGACATTCTGAACCAGGCTGTTAGGGCACGCTGCATCAAGTTGTTAGGGCACTCTGCACCAGGCTATTACGGCACTTTGCACAGGGCTGTTAGGAAATTCTACACCAGGCTGTTAGGGCACGCTGCACCAGGCTGTTAAGGCACGTTTCACCAGGTTGTTAAGGCACTGTGTACCAGGCTGTTAAGGCACGCTGCACCAGGCTGTTAGGGCACTGTGCACCAGGTTGTTTAGGCGTGGTGAACCAGGCTGTTAGGGCACGCAGCACCAGGCTGTTAGGGAACTGTGCACCAGCCTGTTGTTGGACTGTGTACCAGGCTGTTAGGGCACGTTTCACCAGGTTGTTGAGGCACTGTGCAGCAGGCTGTTAGGGCACTCTGCACAAGGTTGTTAGGGCACTCTACTCAAGCCTGTTAGAGCACTGTGCACCAGGCTGTTAGGGCACTCTGCAGCAGGCTGTTAGGACAGTCTGCACCAGGCTGTTAGGGCACGCTGCACCAGGTTGTTAGAGCAATCTGCACCAGGCTATTGCGGCACTTTGTTCAGGGCTCTTAGGACATTCTGCACCAGGCTGTTAGGGCACGCTGCACCAGGCTGTTAGGGCACGATGCACCTGGTTGTTAAGGCACTGTGTACCAGGCTGTTAGGGCACTGTGCACCAAGCTGTTTAGGCGTGGTGCACCAGGCTGTTAGGGCATGCAGCACCAGGCTGATAGGGCACGCAGCACCAGGCTGTTAGGGCACGTTTCACCAGATTGTTGAGGCCCTGTGCACCAGGCTGTTAGGACACTCTTCACCAGGCTGTTAGTGCTCTCTGCACCAGGCTGTTAGGGCACTCTGCACAAGGCTGTTAGGACATTCTGCACCAGGCTGTTAGGGCAAGCTGCACCAGGTTGTTAGGGCACTCTGCACCAGGCTATTACGGCACTTTGCACAGGGCTGTTAGGACATTCTGCACCAGGCTGTTAGGGCACATTTCACCAGGTTGCTAAGGCACTGTGTACCAGTCTGTTAAGGCACGCTGCACCAGGCTGTTAGGGAACTGTGCACCAGGCTGTTTAGGCGTGGTGCACCAGGCTGTTAGGGCACGCTGCACCAGACTGTTAGGGCACTGTGCACCAGGTTGTTTAGGCATGGTGCACCAGGCTGTTAGGGCAAGCAGCACGAGGCTGTTTTGGCCCGCAATACCATGCTCTTAGAGCACGTTTCACCAGGTTGTTGAGGCACTGTGCAGCAGGCTGTTAGGGCACTGTGCACCAGGTTGTTAGGGCACTCTACTCAAGGCTGTTAGAGCACTGTGCACCAGGCGGTTAGGGCACTCTGCACCAGGCTGTTAGGACATTCTGCACTAGGCTGTTAGGGCACGCTGCACCAGGTTGTTAGGGCAATCTGCACCAGGCTATTGCGGCACTTTGCACATGGCTGTTAGGACATTCTGCACCAGACTGTTAGGGCACGCTGCACCAGGCTGTTAGGGCACGTTGCACCTGGTTGTTAAGGCACTGTGTACCAGGCTGATAAGGCACGCTGCACCAGTCTGTTAGGGCACTGTGCACCAGGCTGTTTAATCATGGTGCACCAGGCTGTTAGGGCACGCTGCACCAGGCTGTTAGGGCATGCAGCACCAGACTGATAGGGCACGCAGCACCAGGCTGTTAGGGCACATTTCACCAGATTGTTGAGGCCCTGTGCACCAGGCTGTTAGGGCACTGTGCACCAGGCTGTTAGGGCACTCTGCACCAGACAGTTAGGGCACTCTGCACAAGGCTGTTAGGACATTCTGCACCAGGCTGTTAGGGCAAGCTGCACCAGGTTGTTAGGGCACTCTGCACCAGGCTATTACGGCACTTTGCACCGGGCTGTTAGGACATTCTGCACCAGGCTGTGAGGGCATGCTGCACCAGGCTGTTATGGCACATTTCACCAGGTTGTTAAGGCACTGTGTACCAGGCTGTTAAGGCATGCTGCACCAGGCTGTTAGGGCACTGTGCACCAGGCTGTTTAGGCGTTGTGCACCAGGCTGTTAGGGCTCGCAGCACCAGGCTGTTAGGGAACTGTGCACCTGCCTGTTGATGGACTCTGTACCAGACTGTTAGGGCACTCTACGCAAGGCTGTTAGTGCACTCTGCAAAGGCTGTTAGGACATTCTGCACCAGGCTTTTAGGGCACGCTGCACCATGTTGTTAGGGCACTCTGCACCAGGCTCTTACGGCACTCTGCACAGGGCTTTTAGGACATTCTGCACCATGCTGTTAGGGCACGCTGCACCAGGCTGTTAGGGCACGCAGCACCAGGTTGATGGGGCACGCAGCACCAGGCTGTTAGGGCATGTTTCATCAGGTTGTTGAGGTACTGTGCACAAGGCTGTTAGGGCACTGTGCACCAGGCTGTTAGGGCACTCTGCACCAGACTGTTAGTGCTCTCTGCACAAGGCTGTTAGGATATTCTGCACCAGACTGTTAGGGCACGCTGCACCAGGTTGTTAGGGCTCTCTGCACCAGGCTATTACGGCACTTTGTACAGGACTGTTAGGACATTCTGCACCAAGCTGTTAGGGCACGCAGCACTAGGCTGTTAGGGCACTGTGCACAAGGCTGTTAGGACATTCTGCACCAGGCGGTTAGGGCACGCTGCACCAGGCTGTTAGGGCATGCAGCACCAGGCTGTTAGGGCACATTTCATCAGGTTGTTGAGACACTCTGCACGAGGTTGTTAGGGCATTGTGCACTAGGCTGTTAGGGCACTCTGCACCAGGCTGTTAGGGCATTCTGCACCAGGCTGTTAAGGCACGCTGCACCAGGCTGTTAGGGCATGCAGCAGCAGGCTGTTAGGGCACGCAGCACCAGGCTCTTAGGGTACGTTTCACCAGGTTGTTAAGGCACTGTGTACCAGGCTGTTAAGGCACGCTGCACCAGGCTGTTAGGGCACTGTGCACCAGGCTGTTTAGGCGTGGTGCTCCAGGCTGTTAGGGCACACTGCACCAGGCTGTTAGGGCACACAACACCAGGCTTTTAGGGCACGCAGTACCAGGCTGTTAGGGAACTGTGCACCAGCCTGTTGAGGGACTGTGTACCAGGCTGTTAGGGCACTCTACGCAAGGCTGTTAGGGCACTCTGCACCAGACTGGTAGGGCACTGTGCACCAGGCTGTTAGGGCACTCTGCACCAGGCTGTTAGGACATTCTGCACCAGGCTGTTAGGGCACGCTGCACCAGGCTGTTAGGGCACATTTCACCAGGTTCTTAAGGCACTGTGTACCAGGTTGTTAAGGCACGCAGCACCAGGCTGTTAGGGCACTGTGCACCAGGCTGTTAGGGCATGGTGAAAAGGGCTGTTAGGGCACGCAGCACCAGGCTGTTAGGGAACTGTGCACAAGGCTGTTAGGACATTCTGCACCAGGCTGTTAGGGCATGCTGCACCAGGCTGTTAGGGCATGCAGCACCAGGCTGTTAGGGCACATTTCACCAGGTTGTTGAGGCACTCTGCACGAGGCTATTAGGGCATAGTGCACCAGGCTGTTAGGGCACTCTGCACCAGGCTGTTAGGGCACTCTGCACCATGCTGTTAGGACATTCTGCACCAGGCTGTTAGGGCACGCTGCACCAGTCTGTTAGGGCATGCAGCACCAGGCTGTAAGGGCATGCAGCACCAGGCTGTTAGGGCACGCAGCACTAGGCTGTTAGTGAACTGTGCACCATGTTGTTACAGCACTGTGCACAAGGCTGTTAGGGCACTCTACTCAAGGCTGTTAGAGCACTGTGCACCAGACTGTTAGGGATCTGTTCACCAAGCTGATAGGGCACGCAGCACCAGGCTGTTAGAGCACGCAGCACCATGATGTTAGGGCATGTTGCACTAGGTTGTTAGGGCACACTGCACCAGGCAATTAGGGCACTGTGCACAAGCCTGTTAGGGCATTTTGCACCAGGCTGTTAAGGCACGCTGCACCAGTTTGTTAGGGTGTTCTGCACCAGGGTGTTAGAGCACTGTGTACCAGGCTGTCTGGGAACTCTTCACAAGGTGGTTAGGGCACTCTGCTTTAGGCTGCTAGGGCACTCTGCACCAAGCTGTTAGGGCACTCTACACCAGGATGTTAGGGCACTTTACACAAGGCTGTTTGGGCACTGTGTATCAGGTTGTTTGGCCTCTGTGTACCAGACTGTTAGGTCACTCTACACAAGGCTGTTAGGGCACTGTGCATCAGGTTGTTAGGGAACTGTGCACCAGGCTGTAAGGGCACTGTGCACCAGGCTGTTTAGACACTGTGTACCAGGTTGTTTGGCCCCTGTGTACCAGGCTGTTAGGGCACGCAGCACCAGGCTGTTAGGGCACGCAGTACCAGGCTGTTAGGGCACGTTTCACCATTATGTTGAGGCACTGTGCAGCAGGCTGTTAGGGCACTGTGCACCAGGTTGTTAGGGCACTCTGCACCAGGCTGTTAGGGCACTCTGCACCAGGCTGTTAGGGCACTCTGCACCAGGCTGTTAGGGCACGCTGCACCAGGTTGTTAGGGCACTCTGTACCAGCCTATTACGGCACTTTGCAGAGGGCTGTTAGGACATTCGGCACCAGGCTGTTAGAGCATGCTGCACCAGGCTGTTATGGCACGTTGCACCAGGTTGTTAAGGCACTGTGTACCAAGCTGTTAAGGCACGCTGCACCAGGCTGTTAGGGCACTGTGCACCAGGCTGTTAGGGCACGCAGCACCAGGCTGTTAGGGCACGCTTCACCAGGTTGTTGAGGCACTGTGCACCAGGCTGTTAGGGAACTGTGCACCAGGCTGTTACGGCACTGTGTACCAGGCTGTTAGGGCACTCTACTCAAGGCTGTTAGAGCACTGTGCACCAGACTGTTAGGGAACTGTGCACCAGGCTGTTAGGGCGCGCAGCACCATGCTGTTAGGGCATGTTGCACCAGGTTGTTAGGGCACACTGCACCAGGCTGTTAGGGCACTTTGCACAAGCCTATTAGGGCATTCTGCACCAGTCTGTTAAGGCACTCTGCACCAGGCTGTTAGTGCAGGTTGCACCAGGCTGTTAGGGCATGCTGCACCAGTTTGTTAGGGCGTTCTGCACCAGGGTGTAAGAGCACTGTGCACCAGGCTGTCTGGGAACTCTTCACAAGGTGGATAGGGCACTCTGCTTTAGGCTGCTAGGGCACTCTGCACCAAGTTGTTAGGGTACTCTACACCAGGATGTTAGGGCACTTTACACAAGGCTGTTTGGGCACTGTGTATCAGGTTGTTTGGCCATTGTGTACCAGACTGTTAGGTCACTCTACACAAGGCTGTTAGGGCACTGTGCACCAGGTTGTTAGGGAACTGTGCACCAGGCTGTAAGGGCACTGTGCACCAGGCTGTTTAGGCACTGTGTACCAGGTTGTTTGGCCCCTGTGTACCAGGCTGTTAGGGCACTCTACACAAGGCTGTTAGGGCACTCTGTACCAGACTGTTAGGGCACTGTGCACAAGACTGTTAGGGCACTGTGCACCAGGCTGTTAGGGCATTGTGCACCAGGCTGTTAGGGCACGCTGCACCAGGCTGTTAGGGCACTGTGCACCAGGTTGTTTAGGCATGGTGCACCAGGCTGTTAAGGCACTCTGCACCAGGCTATTAGGGCACGCAATACCAGGCTGTTAGGGCACGCAGCACGAGGCTGTTATGGCACTTTTCACCAGGTTCTTGAGGCACTGTGCACCAGGCTCTTAGGGCACTCGGCACCAGGCTGTTAGGGCACTCTGCACCAGGCTGCTAGGGCACTCTGCACAAGCCTGTTAGGACATTCTGCACCAGGCTGTTAGGGCACGCTGCACCAGGTTGTTAGGGCACTCTGCACCAGGCTATTGCGGCACTTTGCACAGGCCTGTTTGGACATTCTGCACCAGGCTATTAGGGCACGCTGCACCAGGCTGTTAGGGCATGTTGCACCAGGTTGTTAAGGCACTGTGTACCAGGCTGTTAGGGCACGCTACACCAGGCTGTTAAGGCACTGTGCACCAGGCTGTTTAGGCGTGGTGCACCAGGCTGTTAGGGCACGCTGCACCAGGCTGTTAGGGCACGCTGCACCAGGTTGTTAGGGCATGCAGCACCACGCTGTTAGGGCACATTTCACCTGGTTGTTGAGGCACTGTGCACTAGGCTGTTAGGGCACTGTGCACCAGGCTGTTAGGGCACTCTGCACCAGGCTGTTAGGGCAATCTGCAGAAGGAGGCTGTTAGGACATTCTGCACCAGGTTGTTAGGGCACGTTGCACCAGGTTGTTAGGGCACTGTGTACCAAGCTGTTAACACACGCTGCACCAGGAAGTTAGGGCACTCAACACCTGGCTGTTAGGGCACTCAACACCTGGCTTTTAGGGAACTGTGTACCAGCCTGTTGAGGGACTGTGTACCAGGCTGTTAGGGCACTCTACGCAAGGCTGTTTGGGCACTCTGCACCAGACTGTTAGGGCACTGTGCACAAGGCTGTTAGGACATTCTGCACCAGGCTGTTAGGGCACGCTGCACCAGGCTGTTAGGGCACTGTGCACCAGGTGGTTTAGGCATGGTGCACCAGGCTGTTAAGGCACTCTGCATCAGGCTGTTAGGTCACGCAATACCAGGCTGTTAGGGCACGCAGCACGAGGCTGTTAGGGCACGTTTCACCAGGTTGTTGAGGCACTGTGCACCAGGCTCTTAGGGCACTCGGCACCAGGCTGTTAGGGCACTCTGCACCAGGCTGCTAGGGCACTCTGCACAAGCCTGTTAGGACATTCTGCACCAGGCTGTTAGGGCACGCTGCTCCAGGTTGTTAGGGCACTCTGCACCAGGCTATTGCGGCACTTTGCACAGTCCTGTTTGGACATTCTGCACCAGGCTATTAGGGCACGCTGCACCAGGCTGTTAGGGCATGTTGAACCAGGTTGTTAAGGCACTGTGTACCAGGCTGTTAGGGCACACTACACCAGGCTGTTAAGTCACTGTGCACCAGGCTGTTTAGGCGTGGTGCACCAGGCTGTTAGGGCATGCTGCACCAGGCTGTTAGGGCAGGCAGCACCAGGTTGTTAGGGCACGCAGCACCACGCTGTTAGGGCACATTTCACCTGGTTGTTGAAGCATTGTGCACTAGGCTGTTAGGGCACTGTGCACCAGGCTGTTAGGGCACTGTGCACCAGGCTGTTAGGGCACTCTGCACCAGGCTGTTAGGGCACTCTGCACAAGGACGCTGTTAGGACATTCTGCACCAGGTTGTTAGGGCACGCTGCAACAGGTTGTTAGGGCACGCTGCACCAGGCTATTGCGGCACTTTGCACAGTCCTGTTTGGACATTCTGCACCAGGCTATTAGGGCACGCTGCACCAGGCTGTTAGGGCATGTTGAACCAGGTTGTTAAGGCACTGTGTACCAGGCTGTTAGGGCACACTACACCAGGCTGTTAAGTCACTGTGCACCAGGCTGTTTAGGCGTGGTGCACCAGGCTGTTAGGGCACGCTGCACCAGGCTGTTAGGGCAGGCAGCACCAGGTTGTTAGGGCACGCAGCACCACGCTGTTAGGGCACATTTCACCTGGTTGTTGAGGCACTGTGCACTAGGCTGTTAGGGCACTGTGCACCAGGCTGTTAGGGCACTGTGCACCAGGCTGTTAGGGCACTCTGCACCAGGCTGTTAGGGCACTCTGCACAAGGACGCTGTTAGGACATTCTGCACCAGGTTGTTAGGGCACGCTGCAACAGGTTGTTAGGGCACTCTGCACCAGGCTATTACGGCACTTTGCACTGGCTGTTAGGACATTCTGCACCAGGCTGTTAGGGCACGTTGCACCAGGTTGTTAATGCACTGTGTACCAAGCTGTTAAGGCACGCTGTACCACGAAGTTAGGGCACTGTGCACCAGGCTGTTTAGGCGTGGTGCACCAGGCTGTTAGGGCACGCTGCACCAGGCTGTTAGGGCACGCAACACCTGGCTGTTAGGGCACGCAGCACCAGGCTTTTAGGGAACTGTGCACCAGCCTGTTGAGGGACTGTGTACCAGGCTGTTAGGGCACTCTACGCAAGGCTGTTTGGGCACTCTGCACGAGACTGTTAGGGCACTGTGCACAAGGCTGTTAGGACATTCTGCACCAGGCTGTTAGGGCACCCTGCACCAGGCTGTTATGGCACTGTGCACCAGGCTGTTAGGACACGCAGAACCAGGCTGTTAGGGCACGCAGCACCAGGTTGTTGATGCACTGTGCAGCAGGCTCTTCGGGCACTGTGCACCAGGCTGTTAGGGCACTCTGCACCAGGCCTCTAGGGCACTCTGCACAAGGCTGTTAGGACATTCTGCACCAGGCTGTTAGGGCACGCTGCACCAGATTGTTAGGGCACTTTGCAGAGGGCTGTTAGGACATTCTGCATCAGGCTGTTAGGGCATGCTGCACCAGGCTGTTAGGGCACGTTGCACCAGGTTGTTAAGGCACTGTGTACCAGGCTGTTAAGGCACGCTGCACCAGGCTGTTTGGGCACTGTGCACCAGGCTGTTTAGGCGTGGTGCACCAGGCTGTTAGGGCACGCAGCACCAGGCTGTTAGGGCACGCAGCACCAGTCTGTTAGGGCACGTTTCACCAGGTTGTTGAGGCACTGTGCAGCAGGCTTTTAGGGCACTGTGCACCAGGCTGTTAGGGCACTCTGCACCAGTCTGCTAGGGCACTCTGCACAAGGCTGTTAGGACATTCTGCACCAGACTGTTAGGGCACGCTGCACCAGGTTGTTAGGGCACTCTGCACCAGGCTATTACGGCACTTTGCACAGGCTGTTAGGACATTCTGCACCAGGCTGTTAGGGCACCCTGCACCAGGCTGTTAGGGCACGTTGCACCAGGTTGTTAAGGCTCTGTGTACCAGGCTGTTAAGGCACGCTGCACCAGGCTGTTAGGGCACTGTGCACGAGGCTGTTTAGGTGTGGTGCACCAGGCTGTTAGGGCACGCTGCACCAGGCTGTTAGTGCACACAACACCTGGCTGTTAGGGCATGCTGCACCAGGCTGTTAGGGAACTGTGCACCAGCCTGTTGAGGAACTGTGTACCAGGCTGTTAGGGCACTCTACGCAAGGCTATTAGGGCACTCTGCACCAGACTGTTAGGGCACTGTGCACAAGGCTGTTAGGACATTCTGCACAAGGCTGTTAGGGCACTATGCACCAGGTTGTTTAGGCATGGTGCACCAGACTGTTAAGGCACGCTGCACCAGGCTGTTAGGGCAAGTAGCACCAGGCTGTTAGGGCACGCAGCACCAGGCTGTTAGGACACGTTTCACCAGGTTGTTGAGGCACTTTGCAGCAGGCTGTTAGAGCACTGTGCACCAGGCTGTTAAGGCACTCTGCAGCAGGCTGCTAGGGCACTCTGTACAAGGCTGTTAGGACATTCTGCACCAGGCTGTTAGGGCACGCTGCACCAGGTTGTTAGGGCACTCTGCACCATGCTATTACGGCACTTTGCAGAGAGCTGTTAGGACATTCTGCACCAGGCTGTTAGGGCATGCTGCACCAGGCTGTTAGGGCATGTTGCACCAGGTTGTTAAGGCACTGTGTACCAGGCTGTTAAGGTACGCTGCACCAGGCTGTTAGGGCACGCAGCACCAGGCTGTTAGGGCACGCAGCACCAGGCTGTTAGGGCACGCAGCACCAGGCTGTTAGGGCATGCAGCACAAGGTTGTTAAGGCACTGTGCACTAGGCTGTTAGGGCACTCTGCACCAGGCTGTTAGGGCACTCTGCACCAGGCTGTTAGGTCACTGTGCACCAGGCTGTTAGGTCACTGTGCACCAGGCTGTTAGGGCACTGTGCACCAGGCTATTAGGGCACGCAGCACCAGGTTGTTAGGGCACGCAGCACCAGGTTGTTAAGGCACTGTGCACCAGGCTGTTAGGGCACTCTGCACCAGGCTGTTAGGGCACTCTGCACCAGGTTGTTAGGGAACTGTGCACAAGGCTGTTAGGACATTCTGCACCAGGCTGTTAGAGTACGCTGTACCAGGCTGTTAGAGCACCCTGCACCAGGCTGTTAGGGCACTCTTCCCCAGGCTCTTAGGGCACTGTGTACAAGGCTGTTAGGGCGTTCTGCACCAGTTTGTTAGGGCACGGTGCAGCAGTTTGTTAGGGCACTATGCACCAGGCTGTTAGGGCATGCTGCACCAGGCTGTTAGGGCACTCTATTCCAGACTGTTAGGGCACTGTCTACCAGGCTGTTAGGGCATGCTGCATCAAGCTGTTAGGGCACTCTACACCAGGCTGTTAAGGCACTGTTCACCAGGCTGTTCGGGCACGCTGCACCAGGTTTTTAGGGCATTGTGCACAAGGCTGTTAGGACACTGTACACCAGGCAGTTAGGGCATTTTACACCAGGCTGTTAGGGTACTGTGCACCAGGCTGTTTGGGCACTGTGTACCAGGTTGTTAGGACACTATGCACCAGGCTGTTTGGGCACGCTGCACCAGGCTGTTAGGGCACACTGCACCAGGCTGTTAGGGCATGCAACACCAGGCTGTTGGGGCCCACTGCGCCAGGCTGCTAGGGCACTCTGCACAAGACCATTAGTGCACGTTGCACCAGGTTGTTAAGGCACTGTGCACCAGGCTGTTAGGGCACTCTGCACCAGGCTTTTAGGACACTGTGCACCAGGCTGTTAGGACACTGTGCACCAGGCTGTTAGGGCACTGTGCACCAGGCTGTTAGGGCACTGTGCACCAGGCTGTTAGGGCACACTGCACCAGGCTGTTAGGGCACTCTGCACCAGGGTGAGAATAATATAGCGGCGCAACCCATGATCTGGCGTTTATACAGGCCAGATTACGTGGTGCGCCGGCAAATCACAGCCATGCCAATATTTGGCATGGCTCTATTGTGCCCACAGCCTAGACGCTTGTTTATTAGCAGCGCTGCAGCCTGTGAACAAACTTTATTTGCCAACTGAACCTGAACAGTAAAATGGACATCTGGACAAAAAAATCCTTGTTCAGAGTTTGGCAACAGACATTAGTTGTCCAAAACGAACCCCGAACTTTACAATTTGGGTTCGCTCGTCCCTAATATCTACAAATCAGACACTATATATACTCCCTATTCTCTTCTCTCAAAGTCTTATGCCCCACTCGCTTTGAAAAACTGTGTAGGTTGTCTCAACAAAGGGTCTTATATCAGATGTATATCAGGTAACCCTTAACCAGATGATCACTCGAAACATTCCTATATGAGTAAATGGAAAAGATTTTTGAGGGCACCTCTCTCAACTGTACATAGCAGGAGATCTGGAGAAATGCTTCCAAGACTTCTACTTGTTATACTTATAGAGAAAACGAATATAAAGTACTTATCGTTGGTACCATACTCCTGCCTTATTGCATAAACGTAATCCTACTGTGCCTAACTGTTGTTGTAGATGCGGAATCACAGGAAGCGACTTGAGCCATTTGTTTTGGTCATGCCCAAGCCTGCCGGGTTTCTGGGAAACTTATCATCACAGTTTCCGGCCTTCAGATCCCTTTAGGCAACATATGTCAAACTCTGGCCCGCGGGCCAAATTTTGCCCACAGGGTGATTATATTTGGCCCATGACGCCTTACGGTTCCCCTGGGTATAGTTGGCCTGCGATCGCACTTTCTCACGGCACCGCACTTTAAACTATATTGGCATCCTATATGCTGATACAGTTGAAAGCAATGATGGAGGGAGCGTCCGCTTACACTCACTCTCCCATCATTCCATTTCTGCACCTGACGTCTCAGTTCAGCAGATGCGATGATGTCATTACAACTCGCCTGCTGCACCGAGGTGTGCAGAGGATCTGAAGGCACCTTGAAGAGATCAGAACAGAGGGGGAACCGGCATAAGTAAATATTTTTTTTGTTCAATGTGAGGCCATTATACTGTGTGGAGCACTGTGTGGTGCCAATTATATCCTATGGAGCACTGTGTGGGGCTCATTATACTGTATGGAGCACTATATGGGGCCATTACACTGTATTGAGCACTATGTGAGGCCATTATACTGTATAGAGCACTTTTTGTGGCCAAAAGACTGTATGGAAGGCTGTGTGGGGATTACAATTGGAAAAATCATACTGTGATGGGGTCACCATTCTTTGTCGGGGGGATTGAGGGAGGGGGGTACAGTAGGGTCATCATACGGTGCATGTCCAGGGTACTGTGGAGGAATTCACTGTGGGGGTATTATACTGTGTTTGGGGGCATTTTTATTTGCATTATACTTTATTATTTGTATTATTCAAGGTTTTTTATCCTTTGTTATTACATATTTAAATTAGGCCATTGGGCCATATGTGTTTAATTGCTCTTATATAACGTAAATCATTACAATACTTTATTTGAAGATCTATTAATTAAAATGTACTTTATTCATGGGACAACCCCCTTAAGTTTGTTTTCATATGAAAATGTTCATCATTATATTTGATGATAAGGAAAAACGTTCCAGGTTGGCCTACGACTTTTTCCAAGCTTTTAATTTTGTCCATCTCTGTATTTGAGTATGACATCCCTGCTTTAGACCCAAAATTGTATCCACTTAATATGTTACCATTTAAACTTAGTAGTAAACTTAAACAGCTTTTATTGCATATAACAACAGCTGCAAGATGTTTGGTTGCTTGTAAATAGGTCCTCTACCAGAAGGAACTATCCTGGCCACCATGGATGTGGAATCTTTGTACTCTAATATCCCACACCAAGATGGATTGAATGCCTGCAATGTCTTCATGGAAAATTCAGGAACTGATGCTGATTCTGTGGTGAAACTTAAAAAATTCATCCTCACTCACAATTACTTTGAATTTGATAACAACATATATCTACAGGAAACTGGTAAAGCGATGGGTAGTAAAATAGCTCCACAATATGCAAATCTTATCATGGCCAAATTTGAAAGTGACTTCTTGTCCTCATGTCCCATCATGCCTATGGCCTACTACCATTACATTGACGATAATTTAATAATTTGGAAGAAGTCTAAGCAACAGCCGACGACGTTCCATAAACACTTTAATCAATTTCATCCCACCATCAATTTAATACTTAACTACTCCTGTACTGAAATTAAGCTTTTGGACACCATCATTAAGCTACAAAACAATGAAATACAGACATATCTGTACCAAAAGCCAATAGGCCATCCAACATAGCTTAAATGGGACAGTTTTCATCTAAAACACATAAAAAACTCTATTGTCTACAGCCAAGCCATCAGATACAATCGGATATGTTCCAACCTCATGGATAGAGACAAACACCTTGATGGCCTCAGAAAGACCTTTTTGAACCAGAGCTACCATCCAAGAACAATTGAGAACCAGATTACAAGAGCCACCAGAATATCAAGGAATCATCTCCTACATTACAAAACTAAACAGGAAAGCAACCGGGTGCCTCTAGTAGTCACCTACAATCCAAATCTGGCGCTGCTAAGAGGAGCTGCACGGAAACTACAACTTTTATTACAAAAAGATTACAATCTATATTTCCAGATCCCTCCCTTCTGTGCTTTAGGCAGCCCCCAAATCTAAGAAGCATCATTGTCATAAGCTCCCTGTCCTCTCCAGCAGCCAAAGAAACCTTTCCCTGCAACCAGAAAAAAATGTAAAATCTGTCCATTTATAATGACCATGGACAAGATAAAGATCCCCACCTAATATCAGGACTACAAGATCCAAGGTACTTTCAGCTGCATCACATCTATTATAGTGTACTTAATGATATGTACCAAATGTCCAGCTGTGGGTCTATGTATGTAGGAAAAACTCAAAAAACTTAGAAGGATGAATTCTCATCGCAACACAATAAAAAAAAAAAATAGAATAGATCTACCTATGGCCAAACATTTTTGTATTTCTGATCACAACATCATGGACATGAAATTATTGGTATTAAAAGGCAATTTCAAATTTCAGAGAAACAGAAAAATTTGGGAGTACAAACTTATGACCTTTTACACACTCAGTGCAGGAATGAATGTGTCGCATGGATCTCTGTCTTTCTATATCAACTAAGGAATGTGCTCCTCAGACAATTTGGTAGCATCGCAATCATGGACCAGACCTCAATCACAGGACAATCAAACTTTTACACTCTTTATCTAGTATGAACTGTTCCAATATTTATGGCAACAACTGTTTTCGCCCCTTCCCATGTTATTAGTTCTGCTTCTTGTCACTTGTCTTATTTACTGCACTATTCTGTCCTGTTGTGTATAAATATGTGACTTCAGATTTTGTGTTACTCTATGCCTGAAGAAAAGACCTGAGTAGTTTTGAAAGCTTTCAATTTATTACAATGTTTTCAGTTGGCCATTAAAAGGTATTAACCACTGAGGACTCTCAAATTTTTATATTTTTCTATCTACTGTCTAACACGGTATATATATAAGATATATATTTTTCCTTTAATCTTTGACACTAATACTGCAATAAGCATCTGCCAAGTGCCAGTTCTATGGATATGTTATGAATCACATCTTGTCTCTTTAGCTTGTAATTGCATGCAACAGGCTACCTGTAACAGGCACCTGATGAAGGGTGTGGTCAGAGGCGTACCTAGGCTTTCCTGCACCTCGGGCAAAGATTCAGTTTGGCGTCCCTCTCTCCTCTTAAGCTTAAGGCTTAAAGTAGATGAAGCAGCCAAATCATGGTCCTATTGCAGCTGTAACCTGTTGAACAGTCACTAGATTTTGCAGAACATCTGTTTGAGCCTCAAAATTGCACGGCAAATTCAATCATTTTATGGGTAACACCGCTGTTCTGCAGTACCTAGTGCTTCACCCCTTCATGTCACGGCCAATTTTCACATTTGCACTTTTCCTACTCTTCTTATAAGAGTCATAACTTTTTTTAGTTTTTCGTCCCCATAGCCATTTGAGTGCTTGTGTTTCGCATGAGTTGTTTTTTTGAATACCATCATTCGTTTTACTATACAATGTACTGAAAAAAAGAGGAAAAAATTCCAAGTAAGATGAAATAGTAAATAAAAAGTGCAATTGTGAAATTATATTTTCAGCTTTGTTTTTTGAAGCATACATTATGTGGTAAAAAATGACCTGCTAATATGATGCTCCAGGTGAGTATGATTACAGTGTGGACAGGGGTTTTTTTAGGTGGTGAAAAAAAATACTGAGCTTTGGGGTACATGCAAAGTTTTGATCACGTTTCCTGGCATTTTTTTTTTAGATATATGGTAACCAAAAAAAACAGCAATTAGAGCATTGTCCCCTTTTTTTTTTTACACCCATTTACTATTTGAGTCAATGCATTATATATTTCCATAGATCAGACATTAAGGCTACGTTCCCACAATGAGCTTTTAATACATTTTGGATGTTGCAGATTTTCTGCAGCATTTCTGCACTTAGTAATTAAATAAGGTTACTTGCTTTTTTATTGCGTTTTTGATGCTGATTTTTTTGTTTATTTTTAGTATCTCATATTTTGTATAAAGCTACTTTGTTTTTGATACTGCCTGGTGTTTGGAGTCGACAAAACTTTATGTTCGGATTACATGTGTTTTTTAACTACAGATTTTTCATATCTATGGGAAAAAATCCTCAAGTAAAATTCTGCAAACCCGCAAGGAAATTGACATGTTGCAGATTTGAAACACACACCAGTCAGTTTATGCACAGTAAAAAAAGAAAGTACGGTGGCCATTCGCTTTGCTGGAACTGTAAGACACAATGTTTTTGACACAGCGAAAATACTCAGTATGAAAAACTCAACAAAAACTCATCGTGGGCACACAGCCTTAGCAACGTTTTCATACCTAATATGTTTTTTCTTATTATTATTACTACTATGTAAATGTAAACTGCCCGCATAGCGTTGTTAGTGATGCAATGTACATCACTAACACTCTTTTTTCATTAAAATTGGTGGTAATATATTTCGTCTATAACATTTTATGCATTTATATTTTACCTGCTCGTTTCAGTCATAGGGGTGTGATCCTCGTATTCAGTCATGGGTGACGCCACATCCGTCAGGGCTGGCGCCGCCCACGTATTTGAATTTTGCTTCTGGCTAGTGATGATGTGGGATGCTTGCTCAGTTTTACATGGCCAGCTGCACAGTGAGGCTGTATAGCTCCCAGCTTCACTGCGCATGCGTTGTGACGAGCGGCATCCCGTGCGTGCACAGTGAAGTTCCCAGCTTCACTGTGTGTGGCCGGAGCCACTTGTCCCACTTCCCGAAAATTTTGTTGGTCTACCTGACCGTGGTTTGGTTTTTACAGAGCCCCTGATTTTCCATTTGTTAATCACAGTTTGAACGCTGCTGACTGGCATTATCAATTCCTTGGATATTTTTTTTTATCCCTTTCCTGTGTTATACTGTTCAACTACCTTTTCTTGTAGATCCGTTGACAATTCTTTTGCTTTCCCCATGACTCACAATCCAGAAACGTCAGTGGCTGGATGAAAGATGCAAGAGCCAGTCTGGATCCCAGAAACTCACTCAGCTTTTATGCGCACACTCACTGATTCAACCATTCAAACCCATTTGTGTCAAATTATGGCCAAAATCACCAGGGTATGTGAACTTTTGATCAGGGTCATTTGGATGTTTTTAGTTGTCAATAAAATTTAAAAAGAAAAAACACAGTAGTTTGACAATAAATGGCTTCACCCAACCAATATCTAAGTTTTTTTGTTATCATTCATATTCTCTGAAATAAGGCCAAGAAAGGAAAAATTCTTCCTGGGTATGTAAACTTTTGAGCACAACTGTACCAGCATTGGACATGAGGATGGACTTGAGGCTGTGGAGTTCTTCTTGGTACCAGTAACCTGGATCCTTCATTGCGGTTCCTGATTCTGGAATTGTTACAATTTATCCTTACTCACAATTATTTTACCTTTAAGGATAGATTCTTTTTACAAAAACGAGGCACTGCGATGGGCGTGGAGTGCGCGCCGTCGTACACTAATCTCTTTTTTGGCTATTGGGAGAGGGAGATTTTCAAGAACAACGCGCATGCCGCGACCCAGGAGCAGTGCTGGTACAGATACATCGATGATGTATTCATCATCTGGCAGGGTCTTGAGTCTGAGCTTCATAATTTCATCTGTATACTTAACTTTAACCACCATAATATTAACCTAACTTACAAATGTGAGAAACATCAAATTGATTTTTTGTACATTAAAATCATAATTCAACCTAACGGCTACATTCAGACCGATGTCTTTCGCAAGACATCAGTCAATGCTCTTTTACATGCCACATCGGCCCACACTTCTTCTACCATTCAGGCTATACCAGTGGGTAAATTTTTAAGAATGAAGCGCATTTGTTCCACTGATGAGATTTTTGAGGCCCAGGCTTGGGACCTTCGCCACAGATTTTGGGAACGTGGTTACAGTAATCGTAACATCAGGAAGTGTTATTTTCGTGCCAGGAGAACTCCACATGCCCAGTTACTTACTAATCCCCAGACAAACTCTGAGAAAGATCCACCTATCAGGTTCATCTCTACGTTCAAGAGCCATTGGTCCGATATACGCCAGATATTGAACAAACACTAGACTAATATTGAAAACGGAGTAGACTTTGAGTCGGATGTTGCCCAACCGACCCATGTTAACTGTAAGAAGAGGGAAAAGTCTTAAGGACATACTGGTTAAAAGCCACTATGTGGCTACTCCCCCCACTCTATTTGGAGCTGGGAGACAGAGATGCGGTTGCTACCCGTGCAGGTCATGTGTGGCCTGTAGAAATATAGTCTGGGCAACTTCATTTTCATCTGTGGATGGTGCTAGGAATTTTACAATTACATGCTACATCTCTTGTAGTACTACATTTGTAGTCTACTTAGCTATCTGCCCTTGTAATCTTAGCTATGTGGGACTCACATTGAGGGAGTTCCGTACTTGAGCTAGGGAACACTTTATGGACATTAGGACAGCAAGGGATGTGGAGGATGTTACAACATTAAAAACTATTCCACAACATTTCAAGCTGCGCCATAATTGCAATTCCAGCGGCCTCAAATTTAGGGGCATTGATAAAGTACACCCTGGAATTAGGGGTGGTGACCAAAAACGTACTTTGGTGCAGCTTGAATGTCGGTGGATGGTCACTTTGGGCACTATGACGTCACATCGCCTTAATGAGAAACTCAGTTTTATTCCGTTCTTATACGTTTGCTGTGTTTCTCTCTGGATTTTAATTTGTGTGTTTTCCATTATTTTTTAGTTGGGTATGTATCTGGGACATTTTTCTCATCTGGCTCGTTTGTGGGATCCTCAGAAGCCCTTCATCCCCTGGATAATCCTGTTGTATTATATATGTGCATTTATATAGCGTTTCACTATATATATATTTTGTTGCTCTGTTGCATATATATGTATGTTGTATGTTATTTATTGTCTGCACATGGTCATTTTAAGTGGCACACATATTGTGTGTACCACTTATGTACATCTTTAATCTTTGTACCTTGTTTATGCAGCTTTTCCATTTTCCCATATAACATGAGACTTAAACTGGTCTTGGGTGATTCCCTTTTTCTGACTTCCTCAAATTTCAACTTTTCTATTTTTTTCTACTCACCATGGCAATCGTGCCCTGAACTTGGCCCTTAGTAAAAATGGCCGCAGTTAGTTTGCGCATGCGCGGTGTGTTGCTGCTCCGTCATTCAAGGCATCCACATGGCAGTGGCACTGGATATTGACATCACTGGGACACTTGGTCCCATTGTAAGGTTGCAGCTGGACAGGTAGTGGACGGAAAGTATGTGTCCCCGAGGTGCCAAGCTTTGGTGATGTATGACTCAGAAAAGCAGGCTCCAACACACATAGTGCTGAGAGGTGTTTAATGAGCCCAGATTATGGGGGCCAGGTTTTACGAGCAGTTGAAAGAGCTGGGGGGGAATCAGCTGCTCACTTAACTCCGGTCCAGGTCTTGGAATGTCTAATTTAAGATAGCTGCGCCTGTCTCAGTTTTTTTTGCTGTATGTTTGTGCAAGATTAGCAGACCTTGCATGTGCTGCTCAGACCCTGCTGAAGGGATGAAAAAGCACTTAATTTAAACCGCTGGGGCCCGGCTATATGGACTGTTTATTTTTCTGCTTTGTTACTTTGTGCTGGAGAAGGCTGTGTTTTGTTTGCTTTGAAAGTGCGGTTTATGAAGCCTGAATAAACCTGCCTTGGACATTTTAAAGAGACAATATCCTTTGCCTACCTCTAACGCGGTTGAGTGAGTACAAAACCCTACACCATCCATGCTACTGCCGGGACTTGGCCGGATATGACCCGGGGGATAGGTGAAATGTCACCATGCATGCGCCGGAATGACGGCACATACACAGAACACCTGTGAGCCGGATATTTAAAGATACCCCTTTACACACATTACCACAATGCCTGTCGAGGAAGCTCGAGTGAAACGCGCGTCAGGGCTTCAGGTAGACACCATTCTTAACAACAATGGGTGAGTCTTTATACACCTTCATGCAGTTTTACTTTCTCTAGATGGTATCAGCACTTTCCGATTACTTCTGGAGACCTTAGGTCTTTATGCATGTTGAATAAAGGACTTCCCCTTTTTGTCATGCTGGGTTGAGCACACATATACAGTACAGACCAAAAGTTTGGACACACCTTCTCATTTAAAGATTTTTCTGTATTTTTGACTATGAAAATTGTACATTCACACTCATGTGAGCCAGTTTCTTTGTAGCGCTTGATGGTTTTTGCAACTGCACTTGGAGACACTTTCAAAGTTTTCCCAATTTTTCGCACTGACTGACCTTCATTTCTTAAAGTAATGATGGCCACTCATTTTTCTTTACTTAGCTGCTTTTTTCTTGCCATAATACAAATTCTAACAGTCTATTCAGTAGGACTATCAGCTCTGTATCCACCAGACTTCTGCACAACACAACTGATGGTCCCAACCCCATTTATAAGGCAAGAAATCCCACTTATTAAACCTGACAGGGCACACCTGTGAAGTGAAAACCATTTCCGGTGACTACCTCTTGAAGCTCATCAAGAGAATGCCAAGAGTGTGCAAAGCAGTCATCAAAGCAAAAGGTGGCTACTTTGAAGAACCTAGAATATAAGACATATTTTCAGTTGTTTCACACTTTTTTGTTAAGTATATAATTCCACATGTGTTAATTCATAGTTTTTATGCCTTCAGTGTGAATGTACAGTTTTCATAGTCATGAAAATACAGAAAATTCTTTACATGAGAAGGTGTGTCCAAACTTTTGGTCTGTACTGTATATATACACACTTTCTCACTATATCTATAGTCTTCATTACCTATCTACATTTGTAGGAGATTTGTTGTTACCATCCTGTATATGTCCCATTGTGGACTTAAATGGTTGTCTTCCTGTTCTGTGAAGTCTTCACCTATGACCCACCATTTTAATTGTTTGTGTTCTATTGAGGAGAGATTGTTTTGACCTACTTTTTCCTTTTTTAAAAAAAAATTGATTTTTTATCCGGAATCATTCGTATGTTGTTATGACTCTTTATGGGGCCTAGTAACTCCATTTGTTTTGTAGGTTGAAAACATTGACTTTGTTATCCTTAAGCCACTTTGTTACCATTTTGGCAGTATGCTTTGGGTGATTGTCTATTTGGAAGACCCATTTCCGCCCAAGCTTTAACTTCCTGGCTGATGGCTTGAGATGTTGCTTCAGTATTGCCACATAATCTTCTTTTCTCATGATGCTATTTTGTGAAGTGCACCAGTCCCTCCTGCAGCAAAATAACCCCACAACATGATTCTGCCACCCTCGTGTTTCATAGTTGGAATGGTGTTCTTAGGCTTCCAAGCTTCTCCCTTTTTCCTCCAAACGTAACGATGGTCATTATGACCAAAAAGTTAAATTTTAGTTTCATCAGACCACAGGACATGTCTCCAAAAATTAAGGTCTTTGTTCCTGTGTGCATTTGCAAACATTAATCTGCCTTTTTTATGTTTCTTTTATAGTAATGGCTTCTTCCTGGCAGAGTGGTCTTTCAGCCCTTGTTGATACACTACTCGTTTCACTATAGATATTGACACAATCTTACCTAGAATATAAGACATATTTTCAGTTGTTTCACACTTTTTTGTTTAGTATATAATTCCACATGTGTTAATTCATAGTTTTGATGCCTTCAGTGTGAATGTACAATTTTCATAGTCAGGAAAATACAGAAAAATCTTTAAATGAGAAGGTGTGTCCAAACTTTTGGTCTGTACTGTATATATACAGATTTTTTATTCTCTTACATGTTTGACACTTACATGTTTCAGATCACAAAACAAGTTTAAATATTAGACAAAGATAACACAAGTAAACACAAAATGCAGTTTTTAGAAAGTGATTGCTCCCCCCTTAAAACATAAATTAACTGTGGCTTATTACATCTTTGGGAAGCTGAGTTAAATTTCCTTATCCACACATGGGCCTGATTACTGCCGCACCTGTTCTCAATCAAGAAATCAATTAAATGGGACCTCCCTGACAAAGTGAAGTAGACCAAAATATTCTCAAAGGCTACACATAATGCTGCGATAAAAAGAAATTCAGGAAAAAGGTTATAAAGCAATTTCTAAAGCTTTGGGACTCCAGTGAACCACAGTGAGAGCCATTATCCACAAATGGCAAAAACATGGAATAGCGGTGAACCTTCCCAGGAGTGGCTTGCTGACCAAAATTACCACAAGAGCACAGCGACGACTAATCCAAGAGATCACAAAAACCCCACAGCAACATCAAAAAAACTGCAAGCCTCAGTGTTCATAACTCCACCATAAGAAAGAGACTAGACAAAAATGGCAAGCTTGGCAGAGTTCTAAGATGAAAACAACATAAAGGTTCATCTCAGTTTTGCCAGAAAACATCTTGATGATCGCCAAGACTTTTGGGAGAATACTCTGTGGAATGACAAGACAAAAGTTTAATTTTTTGGAAGGTATATGTCCCATTACTACTGGAATAGAAGTAACACAGCATTTCAGAAAAGGAACATCATACCAACATACCAACAGTAAAATTTGGTGGTGGTAGATTGATGGTCTGGGGCTGTTTTACTGCTTCAGGACCTGGAAGACTTGCTGTGGTAAATGGAACCATGAACTCTGGTGTCTACCAAAAAATCCTGAAGGAGAATGTCCAGCCAGGGTTATGCAGCAGGACAATGATCCAAAACACACCAGCAAGTCTACCTCTGAATGGCTTAAGAAAAACAAAATTAAGACTTTGGAGTGGTCTTGTCAAAGTCCTGACCTTAATCTGATTGAGATGCTGTACCATGACCTTAAAAAGGCGGTTCATGCTCGGACATCCTCAAATATGGCTGGATTACAACACTTTTTAAAAGATGAGTGGGCCAAAATTCCTCCAGAGCATTGTAAAAGACACATTGCCAGTTATCAGAAACTGCTTTAGGCAGAGGGGGGAGGTATAGAAGTTAACTGCAGGACACATAGTTGATGGGAGGTATGTATCACAGAGGTGATGCAAACCTGGATTGTGAAGACATGGGGTCTGGTCTTCCGTGGGCATAATACTACTCAAACAACACAGGATGAGAGTTAAACAGTGTGGCAATACTTTATTGAACCACCAAACAGACAATAACATATAGAATAGTCCCAGCAAAAACCAAAGATGGTGCAAAATTACAGTCTCACCCTTTCGCTGGCCAGCCGGTAATAGAGCAACTGCGACTTTGGGACTTCCAGTGCCAACTATCTCAACCAGTGGCACCCAGCTTTGGGTGGACACCCACATAGAGGAGGTAGCGGCAAGCTTAGGAAGCTGATAGTCCATTGAGGTACAAGGCCAGGAGACCTGAAGTGACTGACCTCCGCTATGAGGTTCAGCAGCAGCAACAGCAGCTGCAGGTCCCATATGTTGGGGTCTCTGCAGGTAGGCCGATCCAGCTTGAACCCAAGGTAGCCCTAATGGACAGGTTTCCAGGAGGTTGGGACAAGTATTTATTGTTCAAGGAAGCTTGTAAACTGTATTTTAAACTTTGTTCTTACTACTCCGGAGATGAGAAGCAATGAATTGGAATTGTGATCTCACTGCTGCAAGGAGATCCTCAATCCTGGGCTTTCTCTTTGCCGCAGGGTTTGGTTTGTCTACAGTCTGTGGAGGGGTTTTTCGGGGCTCTAGCCCTCATTTATGATGACCCTGACTGAATCTCGTTGGCTGAGTCCAGGTTGCATCACCTTCATCAGGGAAATCAGTTAGTGGAGACCTACAGCTACGAATTCCACAGATGGGCAACTGATACTAAATGGAATGACCCAGCTCTTAGAAGCCAATTTTGTCAGGGCCTTACTGAAAAGTTGAAAGATGCTTTGGCAGTGTATGAAACCCCTACGTCCTTGGAGGCTGCCATATCGTTGGCTATACGTGTTGATAGACGCCTTCGGGATAGGTGGGTGAGACCACCTTTTCCAGAGCCTTCTTTTCAGGGTAATGCTCCTTTGCTGGGGTTGGCGGTCTGTCGGTGAACCAGTACGGGAGGAGGTGGAAGAACCCATGCAGTTAGGTCGTGCCTCTGCATATTACATTTCCCCGGAGATCCACGAAAAGAAGGAAGTATGCTTTTTTTGTGGAAAAAAAGTGATATTTTATTGGGGCCTGTACTTTGATTCCTAAGCAAAAGGAAACTCGATTAACCCTTGGTAGTCTGGATAAGCAAGGGGTGCATTTATCGTCAACCTGCAGTTCCCGGTTTGTCCTGACAGCAGAGGTGGTGCTAGAGCGCAAAACTAAGAACATTTCTGTGTTTGTTGACAGTGGAGCTGGGGTCAGCATGGTTGATGCTGAGTTTGTGAGAACTCATGGTTTTGTTTGCTGTACTTTAGCTAAGCCCATTCCCATCTACGCCATCGACTCAGCGCCACTTGCACAGAGAGCTCTGACTCAGATTGTACATGGTGTAAAACTGAGGGTGGGGTTGGTCCATTGTGAGATAATTCCATGCTATTGACGCGCCCCCTGGGCCGCGTGTGTGTGGGGATACCCGGAACCGGACCCGTTGCGGATGCTGCGGGTTGTAGTCCTCGTGTGGCGGGGACCCGTTCCCGTGGCTCAGGGTGGTCAACTCAAATGGCAGTCTATATGCTGAATGTCCGACTACGCCACCCGTGGATTGCGGTCAGAATGAACCGCCGCTACAGGGCAGACCACTGAGGCTGGTGTTGGGAGTGCAGCAGGGGATAGTATAACTCCCCACGGGAGGAGTATAGCCTCAGGGCAGTAAATAGGGATGTTGGGGGTGATGGTGCGCGGGAGCAGCAGTAATGACACAGAGTCATGTAATGCAGTCCAGGGTATTTACTCACAGTTCTTTATCCATGTTACTACAGCTGGTCATAACGTCCCACGTCGCACTGTGCTCACCAGGTGAGGGGCTCGGCCTACTCCCAGATAACTTTGGAGCATTTCACAGGACCCCCTTCGTATGTCCTTTCTCTGGCCTGTCATACCCCGCCAGTGACCTCGCTTCTGTCCGGCTGCCTCGGGCCTTCTCTGGTAAACTTTGGCGCCAGTCTCCTTGACCCTATATGGTGCCTTCCTAGCGGGTGTAGCGAGGGGCTGCGCCACATGAAACGTCATGGCCTCCGGTTTCTAGCTGAGGGTAGTTCCCCGCCTCCACTAGTTTCGGGGACCGGTCTCCCCCTTTGGCCTGACCCTTCTACGCACGTAGATTCGGGCGTGCGGTGGCGACTCGCTGGTCCTCACCCCTGGGGTCCCTTCGTTCCTTGTTCCTGGAGCCTCCTCCGCTCCTCTTCCTTCCTTCTCCTTCCTTCTGCTTCCTCCAGGCTCCGGCCTCTCTCTTAGGCCTGCCTGCGGAGCAGAGCCCATGCAGAGCCTCTGCTCCCACCTCCTGCTCTCTCTCCTTCTCTGTCTGTACTAAACACTGACCTAAGATGGTGCCCACCTTTTATACCTCCCTCTAGGTGCACCCAGGAACTGCCCTCTCCCTCCTATGCACTACAGGGTTCCCCCTTCCTCAGTGTTCCCTCCCCCACTCCAGCCAGGGACAGGGACTGTCATGCATATCAGTCGTCCTGCCCCCCAGAAATGTGGTGTAATGCATGCATGTGTCAGGGTCCTGTTCCACACTCCATCCTTACCTGGAAGTGAGATATCGCACATCTGGATGAGATGCAATACCTCTGTAGCAACCGAGCCCTCAGGGTGCTACATTCCCCCCTGGTAAATCACAGCACGTCCGCGGGCTGGAACAGAGTAAAAGACAATGCAGATTAGGACATGCAAAGAAAATTTTTTTTTTTTTTTTTTTAACTGTCAACTGCACATCACTTCCCTTTATGGGAAACATTTTCTCTCTTCAACATTATAAGTGCACTTTTAATATCACGGGAACTCTTTTATCAAACATCATGTAAAGCATCATATAAAGCATTTCGGTATATAAAACTTTTCATATAAAACATTTTCAAGTGGACTCTCTTGTACTGGCCGCGCTGCAACTGATGACCCGGTGTCCATTTTTTTTTCTTTAAGGTGCAAACTTGCAAACTGGTAACGGATGAATATGAGGGACCCGTTCGCAAACCCTCAACGTAGGCCCTGCGCATGGCTGCAGGGCATAGGTGATCCGGCTGTTGGACCACGTCTTCTGCCACGCCAAACGGGTTTTTGTTCTGAGGTCTGTTGTTGTAATATTTATAAAACCAATAGAGGGCACTTTAAGGAGTGCAATTATTTACAAAGTTGACCGCTCCCAGTCCTCGGCCGGATAGTTCACAAAAGTTGGCTGCTCCCAGTCCTCAGCCGGTTACTACTCGCAGACCCTCTTCGGGTAACTTTTAACAGACACTCAAACGTTCACAACAACCCTTAACCGGGTAAACTTTTCTGTAATCCGGCAAACTTCTCATACTCCAGAAGACGGCATGTTCTTTATCTTTTCACCCTGGCGGGTAACTATTTACAATTAGGTTGTCGCCCATTAATAGCGATGTCCTTGTGGACTCTCCTCCTCCTCGACACACTCTTCAGACCCGTCCGGGTCCTCTGGATAGTAGTGCACATGGTAGTGCTCTTCCTCTACCCTCTGGACATTGAGGGCGTACCACCTTTTCAGGCCTCGATGCCGGGTGTATGTTACCCGATCTTCCGGGAACAGCTCCTGTTTCGGGTGTCCCTTTGGCAGATGACCCTCCACATCCCTCCTGTCAACATAGAGGTCTGTGGCTGTGGTAGAGTCCCTGATAAACCCCCACCCTTTCTCTTGGTGGAACTTTACCACGGTCCCAGCAACTTTAGGACCGCGTGCTGCTTGGGGATTTCGGCGGGTTCACCTCTTCTCCTCGGCGCTCCGGGCCTGCAGCTGCACCCTCTTCTGGCGCCACGCCCACTCCTCCTTCTCGAGCTGCCTGATTTCCCGCTCGCAGAACTCCCGCCTGCAAGCTGCGGCCGCCCGTGTCTCCTGCGAAAACCCCATCAGATCCTCCCCGGTCTGGTCCCACTCGATCTGGACCTCTTCCTCCGGGAGCAGGGGGATGGTGACTGGCTGTGGAGCGGGCAGGAGCGGACCAAGTGGGGCCTCGGCCTCTGCGGACAGGTTCTTCCGCTGACCAGGGTGAACCCATCCATGTGGTAAGGGGACCGGCTCTCGATCGTGTCCGGTGAGCTGGCTGTACAGGTCGGTCCCTTGGGGTGGTGGCTTCGGGACCTGGGGCGCACGCGGTTTGGAGGTACCTGGGGAGGTCAGACCTTGCGACCGGGCCTGGAGCGGGCCGCTTCCGACCGCACCCGGGGTCAGGGGGCATGGCCTGGGGCTTGATCTGGCGACGGTGCTCGCGGCTTGGGGCCTGAGTGCCGGCGGCGGGAGCGGGTGAGGCGCAGCGACGCCCGGAACGTCTGGCTCCGCGACAAGGTCCAAAGGCAGGTTGGTGGCATTAGGGCTGGTGGCAGGGGTTTCCCCCTTACCTGCTTCCAGGGCTGCGCTGCTCTCAGCTTTCGGCCTCCGCTCCTCGTCCTCAGGGGCTGGCTCGCTGGCCAGTGCTGGCGGCATCTCGTGCTGCTGGGCCGCGACCCGCCAGGCCATCTCTTCTCTCCATTCTGCTACAGCTTCCCGCTGCGCCTGGACCATCCTCCGGTCCAAATCCTCCAACGCAGTTCGGAAGAACTCCGGGTCTTCTCCAGGGAGCTGAGCCATCAGCTCCCTGAGGCTGTACGGAGCCGCGATGGCCTGCAGCAAGCCACCCATCAGGGTGCTGGAGTCCGTGCCGCTCGCCATCTCCGGGTGTGGTCTGCGGAGACTGATCCAAACCACACCCTGCCCCCCCGGTTTTCTTCTCCTTCTGCCCCCGTTGGGGGTGGTCCTGGGGCCATCTTCTGACAATCACTCTCAGGGGCAGCCCCGCCTCGTTGATGGACATCTCTGCAGCCGCACTCATGGCTGTTGGGGGTGGGCTCCGTCTTTGGCGCCATTCTGGGACCTGGCCCACGATAGGAGGTGGCTTCTTGTTATCCTTTGGCGCGCACATTATGGCGCCCGTTCTGCTGGGGCGGGCGCCATATTAATACAGTGAAACAGTCTCTTTTCAGGCACGCAGTACCCGCTGGTGGCGGGCACGAAATCCTGCCGACTACGTCAAAAGTTGACGCGCCCCCTGGACCACGTGTGTGTGGGGATACCCGGAACCGGACCCGTTGCGGATGCTGGGGGTTGTAGTCCTCGTGTGGCGGGGACGCGGTCCCGTGGCTCAGGGTGGTCAACTCAAATGGCAGTCTATATGCTGAATGTCTGACTACGCCACCCGTGGATTGCGGTCAGAATGAACCGCCGCTGCAGGGCAGACCGCTGAGGCTGGTGTTGGGAGTGCAGCAGGGGATAGTATAACTCCCCACGGGAGGAGTGTAGCCTCAGGGCAGCAAGCGTGGATGTTGGGGGTGATGGTGCGCGGGAGCAGCAGTAATGACACAGAGTCATGTAATGCAGTCCAGGGTATTTACTCACAGTTCTTTATCCACATTACTACAGCTGGTCATAACGTCCCACGTTGCACTGTGCTCACCAGGTGACGGGCTCGGCCTATTCCCAGATAATTTTGGAGCGTTTCACAGGACGCCCTTCGTGTGTCCTTTCTCTGGCCTGTCATACCCCGCCAGTGACCTCGCTTCTGTCCGGCTGCCTCGGGCCTTCTCTGGTAAACTTGGCG
Organism: Phyllobates terribilis; assembly: GCF_046119375.1. Classification (NCBI taxonomy): domain Eukaryota; kingdom Metazoa; phylum Chordata; class Amphibia; order Anura; family Dendrobatidae; genus Phyllobates; species Phyllobates terribilis. The sequence continues at coordinate 592,413,484 of NW_027362765.1, read as the reverse complement.
CCAGTCTCCCTGACCCTATATGGTGCCTTCCTAGCGGATGTAGCGAGGGGCTGCGCCACATGAAATGTCATAGCCTCCGGTTTCTAGCTGAGGGTAGTTCCCCACCTCCACTAGTTTCAGGGACCGGTCTCCTCCTTTGGCCTGACCCTTCTACGCAGGTAGATTCAGGCGTGCGGTGGCGACTCGCCGGTCCTCACCCCTGGGGTCCCTTCGTTCCTTGTTCCTGGAGCCTCCTCCGCTCCTCTTCTTTCCTTCTACTTCCTTCTGCTTCCTCCAGGCTCCGGCCTCTCTCTTAGGCCTGCCTGCGGAGCAGAGCCCATGCAGAGCCTCTGCTCCCACCTCCTGCTCTCTCTCCTTCTCTGTCTGTACTGAACATGCCCACCTTTTATACCTCCCTCTAGGTGCACCCAGGAACTGCCCTCTCCCTCCTATGCACTACAGGGTTCCCCCTTCCTCGGTGTTCCCTCCCCCCACTCCAGCCAGGGACAGGGACTGTCGTGCTCTACTTGGAGCATATCGGTCGCCCTGCCCCCCGGAAATGTGGTGTAATGCATGCAGGTGTCAGGGTCCTGCTCCACACTCCATCCTTACCTGGAAGTGAGATATCGCACATCTGGATGAGATGCAATACCTCTGTAGCAACCGAGCCCTCAGGGTGCTACACTATGTCCTGGACAGTCTTCCCACCCCAATTGTTTTGGCTCTACCCTGGTTGGTGAAACATAATCCGTTGGTGGATTGACAATCCAGGGAGATCATTGAGTGGGGAGATTACGGCCATGACAACTGTTTAAATATTTCCCTTTCTACAGTCTCTACAGAGACCTTACCTGCATTTTTGTCTGGTTTTGAGGATGTTTTTTCTGAGAGGGGGTGTCAGGATTTGCCTCCTCATAGTGCATATGACTGCACTATTAACCTGACCTCCGGAACAGACTGTATAATCTTTCTGGCCCTAAGAGACAAGTCATGAAGGATTTCATTGCGGAAAATCTGGAGAAGGGACATATCAGACCCTCATCTTCGCCCGTGGCGGCAGGGTTCTTCTTCTTGAAGAAAAAAAATGGCGGTCTACGTCCCTGTTTAGATTTCCGGCAATTAAATCACATTACCATCTGGGATCCATACCCTCTTCCTCTAATTCCAGATTTGTTCAGCCAGGTTGTGGGAGATAAGGTGTTCTCCAAGTTGCATTTAAGGGGATGGTTAGAATCAGAGAGGGGGATGAATAGAAAACAGCGTTCAATACCCCTGAGGGGCATTTTGAGAGTCTGGTTATGTCTTTCGGTTTGAACAATGCACCCGCGGTGTTCCAGCGTTTCATTCATGATATTTTCTATCATTTTGTGGGACGATTTGTGGTGGTCTATCTGGATGATATTTTGGTTTACTCACCTGATTTTGAGACACATCGTGGGCATGTTAGACAGATGCTTCAGATTTTAAGGGATAACAATCTATATGCCAAACTAGAAAAGTGTGTTTTCGCCATCCAGGAGGTGCAGTTTTTGGGGTACTTGATGTCATCTTTGGGTTTTTGGATGGATCTGGATCCGTGCTGTCCTTGATTGGGACCATCCCGAGAATCTGAAGGCTCTACAACGGTTTCTGGGCTTTACTAATGTTTACAGGAAATTCATCCAAAATTATTCAGTAATTGCGAAACCCCTCACAGACATGACAAGGAAGGGGTCTGATTTTTCCAAATGGTCGGATGCCTCCCTTCAGGCTTTTTCCTCCCTAAAGAGCTGTTTTGCCATGGCACCTATACTCAGTCAACCCGATGTTTCCCAATCCTTTACTGTGGAAGTTGTTGCATCGGAGGTGGGGGTTGGGGCGGTGTTGTCTCAGGGTCCGTCCCCTGGTAAATGGCATCCATGCGCTTTCTTTTCTAAGAAATTATCTTCGGCTGAGAGAAATTATGACGTGGATAATAAAGAGCTTTTGGTGAGAACCCTGCCCCGATTTTGCAGAAGGTGATTTGTCATTTCTGCATTGTACCCTGAACTGGAGGGTGAGGTGTTGGAGGATCAGGGGGATGCCCCTTCCTCCTGCCCTTCAGGAAGGTTACTTGTACCATCTAATCTGCGCCGCAAAGTAATTAGGGAACATCACAAATCTGTGCTTGCTGGTCATCCAGGTGGTAAGGCAACTATGAACCTCCTTTCTCGTCGTTTTTGGTGGCCGGGGTTGCATCAGGATGTGGTTGAACACGTATCTGCTTGTAGTATTTGCACGCGTTCTAAAGTATCGCATACCCGTTCGTCTGGTACCATTCTTCCCCTACCTATTCCTAGCAGGACATGGACACACTTGTCCATGGATTTTATTACTGACATACCGGTATCTGCAGGCAAAACTATGGTTTTGGTGGTTGTAGATACAGTACAGACCAAAAGTTTGGACACACCTTCTCATTTAAAGATTTTTCTGTATTTTCATGACTATGAAAATTTTACATTCACACTGAAGGCATCAAAACTATGAATTAACACATGTGGAATTATATACTTAACAAAAAAGTCTGAAACAACTGAAAATATGTCTTATATTCTAGGTTCTTCAAAGTAGCCACCTTTTGCTTTGATGACTGCTTTGCACACTCTTGGCATTCTCTTGATGAGCTTCAAGAGGTAGTCACCGGAAATGGTTTTCACTTCACAGGTGTGCCCTGTCAGGTTTAATAAGTGGGATTTCTTGCCTTATAAATGGGGTTGGGACCATCTGTTGTGTTGTGCAGAAGTCTGGTGGATACTCAGCTGATAGTCCTACTGAATAGACAATTAGAATTTGTATTATGGCAAGAAAAAAGCAGCTAAAGTAAAGAAAAATGAGTGGCCATCATTACTTTAAGAAATGAAGGTCAGTCAGTGCGAAAAATTGGGAAAACTTTGAAAGTGTCCCCAAGTGCAGTTGCAAAAACCATCACGCGCTACAAAGAAACTGGCTCACATGAGGACCGCCCCAGGAAAGGAAGACCAAGAGTCACCTCTGCTTCTGAGGATACGTTTATTCGAGTCACCAGCCTCAGAAATCGCAGGTTAACAGCAGCTCAGATTAGTGACCAGGTCAATGCCACACAGAGTTCTAGCAGCAGACACATCTCTTCAACAACTGTTAAGAGGAGACTTTGTGCAGCCGGCCTTTGTTTGTCTCCCTTGTTGTCTTTAGTCTAGTGGGGACTGACAAGTGCTTCTCCCCCCCCCCCATATCAAGGGCCTAGCTCTTGGAACATACAGAGCTTAGGTTTCCTGCTCGGTGATTGTTGTGGAACCAATATAGGGGCACTAGGGTAGGCAGGGTGCTACTAGATCAGCCTAGGGGTCTCCACTCCCCCTTTCCCTAGTGTCTGGGCTTCCTTCCCCTCATCCCTTCATGTTGCACTTAGTCTTTCCCACACTATGTGTGACAGTCCCCTTCTGGCTTGACCAGCAAACATGGAGTTTCAACAGGTTCCCTTTCCTGCCATGGCTTTATAAGATTTACGTGGTACACTTGCTAAGGCTAACGTGTTCCTGGTTGATGAACCTTGTAATTCACTTCATTAAGCTTCTCTACCACCTCATAGGGGCTGTGTCATTTAGCCCAAAACTTACTCTCTACCATGGGAAAAAGCATGAGGACTTGGTTGTACACCCAGGCTTGAGCCTGCAGTGCCTAGAGGAGATGCTCCTTTACAATTGGCATTACCTTTGCAACCCTCTCCTGCATCTGGGTGACGTGCTCGAGTAGTGTAATCTGCAAGGCCTTACACAGTTCCCTTATCACCTTACTCATAAAGGGTGTTCCTAGATCGGTCAAGATCCCCCTCAGCAGTTCTGTCATGGGAAAAGATGTGTACCAACTTGTAGGCTATACTTTTCGCAGAGGAATTTCTCAGGGGAACTGCTTCTGGGTACTGCGTAGCATAGTCAAGGACGACCAATATATATTGAGGCCCACGAACAGATTTAACAAGGGGCCGACCAGATCCTTTGCAATTTGCTCAAGGGGCACGTCTATGATGGGTAATGGCAGGACCGGAGGTGCACCTGCATGTCACGCAGAGGCTTGAAATGCTGACCTGAAACCGGAAGGCACAACCACGCAGGACCGGAAGTACCCCTGCGTATCACTCTGCTTTCTAAAAGTGATCTCTATGTAGACGGCGATAAGGCAGGTTAACGTGTATGAGCAAAAGTCAGAACCAACTCACAGTGTGTCATCATGCGTTCCACCCGGCCTCTCCACATGCGTGTCACAGTGCACTCCACTCATATTTATGAGTCATACCTATCTGTGAATAATATGCAAAAAACATACTGATATCATATCCCTTTTATGTATATGACTTACTTGCCTGCTGTAATGATATATGCCTCCACTTCCGGCCTTGCGCAATGCTTTGCTGTTTCAGGTTAGCGTCTAAAGCCTCCGTGTGACCAATTACACACCTCGAAGTAAGCACAACAATTTGTTTGCAGGCACTTTAAAACTTTATAAGGGGATATGTTTCATTATTATACAGACCATCCCTGTGAGAGCACAGACTCTTTTTTACCTGAGGAGCCTTATCAAATGGCTTTGCAAAAGCTAAGTAACCATTTAATGCTTTAACCACCATATTAACTGTTTCATTACTCCTGACGAACCTTTTAGAAAGGGGAAACGTGTTGAGTTGGCTACAGGTTAATGAGCCCTATGTTTTCTCTATATGGTGTTCCATAGGGGTTGCTCCTTATGTGGACATCTTCGTTGGTTAAAGAGTTTTTTCTTCTGGTATAAGTCCCATCTGTATCACATGTGGATTTAGCGGATATATGGCTATGAGATCTGACCGTATTGTATATTGAGTTAATCTTTGGTAGTTTCCACATGTTAAGCATATGATCGTATAATCTGACTTGTTAGGACACTATATGATATAGTAACACTCTGTTGTTTTCTGTGAGCCTATACATGATGAGCACTAGAACCTTGAACGTCAGTCTCTTCCAATAATAGGGCCTACTAAGGCCAGAAGGGGGTGCCACATGCGCAGGATTGGGGTGTCAACCTCCGCTGGTAGGCAGGAGAGAGAGCAAGAGCGATAATAGGGACACTTATTACCTGATGAGGTGTCTACTGGCTAATGACACCTTTGTCCGTCTTACATGTTAATATCTTTGCTTTATGAATCATTCAGATAAATATTTTTCCGTATGGGGAGGCATCTGCCATGAGCCCGATGCTATGGATTGTTATATCTACTCCTTGTCTCCTCTTTCATTGAGTTAATATTAGATACTGCTCAGGTGTGTTTTTGAATTTATATATAACTGCACTAGCACTTTAATTCTGTTCCTTTCACTGATAGGACTTCATGGGGACAGTAGGAACAGCTGCAGTAAGGCGGAGGCGCCATCTGCGCAGGACTAGGGTGCCAACCTCCGCGTACAACGTACGAACCATGAACCAAGGCAAACTCAATATTGTCAAAGTCAAAATAGACAACATCAGTAAAAAAAGAGAGCCATTTGAGCAGATAAAGAACTTTATTACCAAAACATATGTACAGAGATAGAAAGCGAAAATCTGAGGGGCAAGACCAGGAAGAAATACCAAAAGATCAAAGAGATACGATGAAAGTTTCAACCAAGAGTGGGCATGTTGAAAGACGCCAACGGGAACAAGCTGACTGAGCCAGAACAGATCATGAAAAGATGGAAACAGTAAAATGAGCCCCTCTACAAGAACAACACAGTGATATGGGAAGAAACTGAGACTCGAAATGATAGAGAGCCGAAAATGCTGAAGTCGTTGTTGCAATAAAGGTTCTGTCAAACAACAAAGCACCTGGATGTGACAATATTTCAATGAAAAATAAATGTCATAGCCGCTATCTGTGTTCCTGAGGCTCCCTTCGATGTTTTCGAAATTAGGGACATCCTGGATATTAAAAAGGTTCGGGTGAGGACCTTCTATCTGGTAGACTGAAAATGCTTTGAACCTGAGGAGAGATCCTTGGAGCATACGGAGAAAATCTGTACCCTTGTCATCCAGAAAAGGTTTCAACGTCATACTGGCCAAGTAAGGGAGCGGCAAAAGGGGGAGGAGTACTGTCATAGTGGTAATGTGCATGCACTCCCAACGCCGTGCTACTTACTGCTTTCGCCACCCTGCTCCTCCATGTTCCAGGCCACCACGCTTAGTTCTCATGCCACATTTCCAACTCTGCTGAATATCCCTGCTGTTTCCACCTGGCTATAGGGAGGCAGGTCCAGATCCTGCAGGAATTTAACCCTGCTGTTTCCTGCAGGGATTGCCTTCCCCAGCCTGTCATCTGCCAGGAGTAGATGTATTAGGCTGCTCCTGCTGTTCACTGCCTAAACCTTGGTTCCTGTTCCTGTCTGTCTTCAGATTTCAGTCTGTTTTCTCATCTCGTCTTCCCTGTTTCTGACACAGCTCATTTACCCGTTCTGTCTGACCTCTCCACCCCTGACCCCAGCTTTGTATAGTGCACCCGTGGTGTCTGCTGTGACCTTAGAGCATCTGAATAAGCTTCTGTTTCGCCTTTCGGTATCTTGCATACCTGCTCTGACCCATGGGTCAGCTGCTGCAGATCTGGGAACTGCCCTGGAGTGACACCTGGGGAATACCTGCATCCAAGCCTTTCCTCACCACCAGAGGCTCTAGCGAAAACCAGGTAGTCACTTAGTCACGCCCCTCAAGGGTAAGCCCAGTCCGTGGCACACCCACTTCAGCAACAAAAAATGTCTTCTGAGGCAGCAGTTGATCTCCTCACACGCCTGTGTCAACAGATGTGGACAACTGGTAAATGGCTCAAGGACTGGACAAGATAGTTGTTTATTCCTGTTCCGATGAAGGGAGATGCTTCTGACTGTGAAAACTATCATTCTATTGCGCTCATTTCTAATGTCAGCAAAATACTACTGAAGATACTTCAAAGACTGTTATAGCCTTTGTTTGACATGGTGCTACTAGAGGAACATGCAGAATTCAGAAAAGGTAGAGGAACAAGAGATGTGATTGCTAACATTAAATGGATATTGAAAAAGGCTAAAGAATACAACAAAAAAAATTATTTTTTCTTAATAGACTACAGTAAAGCCTTCAACTGTCTTGATCACCAGTGTGCCGAAGCATCCGATCAACCTCATTAGGAACTTTTATGTCTGAAAGAAGCAACAGTCCAGAACACGGCGACTCTGCATGGTTCAAAGTAAAGCGAGGCGTCAGACAAAGTTGCATCCTGCCACATTTGCTCCTCTTTTTATATGCAGAAGCTATTTTCAGGAAGGTTGGAAGGTTTTCTTTGAAAAAGAAGAAGGAATCAAAATTTCTGGACAAATCATCAACAATCTTAAATGCGCAGATGAAACAACATTAATAACATATTAGACAGTGTAGGACTGCCCCGAATAAGCTCACCTTGTCACTAGTGGAACAGCTTTTATTCTTTTTTCTATCAAAAACAGTTTGCCAAGTACCCTATGTTATTTAAATGCAACTTTGCTTTTTACTTATTTAGGTACAACAGGGTATATGTTCATTTTGTTTCTTTTAGGTTTTGTTTGTTTAATGGCCAGTGTAAACATGCATTTATATGTAGCATGTATACCAACTTAAACTCCAGCTCACTTTGTGTTTTTTCTTTTTTTTGCATTTTATGCAAGCTAGGGCACAGCCTCCCCTCCTTGAGCTGGATTTGCACATATATATAGTGTCCCATGGCCATGGTGTCCTGAGCTCTGGACCCAGTCCTTTGTCTGCCTTTATTCACACAGACATCAACTCTGGCATACGGTAAGGTTTTTAATATTAGACAGTGTAGGATCTCCTCGAATAGGGTCAGCTTGTTGCTGGTGGGACGGCTTTTATGCTTCTGTTGATCTGGGACAGCTCATAGAGTCCCATGGCTTTCATTATCACCTCTATGCTGATGACACACAGATCTACCTCTCTGGACCCGATATCTCCTCCCTACTAACCAAAATCCCACAATGTCTGTTCGCTATTTCATCCTTCTTCTCTGATAGATTTCTAAAACTTAACATGGACAAAACAGAATTCATCATCTTTCTACCATCCCATTCACCCCCCCCCAACTGACCTATCTATCAATGTCAATGGCTGTCCACTCTCCCCAGTCCCTCAAGCTCGCTGCCTTGGAGTACCCTGGACTCTGATCTCTCCTTCAAACCACATATCTAAGCCCTTTCCACTTCCTGCCGACTCCAACTCAAAAATATGTCCCGGATCCGCACATTCCTCAACCATGAATCTGCAAAAACACTAGTGCACGCCCTCATCATCTCCCGCCTCGACTACTGCAACCTCCTGCTCTGTGGCCTCCCTTCTACCACTCTTGCACCCCTCCAATCTATCCTAAACTCTGCTGCCCGACTAATCCACCTGTCCCTCCGCTATTCCCTGGCCTCTCCTCTCTGTCAATCTCTTCACTGGCTCCCCATTGCTCAGAGAATCCAGTTCAAAACCCTAACCATGGCATACAAAGCCATTCACAACCTGTCTCCTCCATATATCTCTGACCTAGTCTCCCGTTACATACCCGCACGCAACCTCCGATCCTCACAAGATCTCCTTCTCTACTCCCCTCTTATCTCCTCCTCCCACAATCGCATACAAGATTTCTCCCGTGCTTCCCCCCTACTCTGGAACTCTCTACCCCAACACATCAGACTCTCGTCGACCGTGGAAACCTTCAAAAGGAGCCTGAAGACCCACCTCTTCCGACAAGCCTACAACCTGCTGTAACCACCGCTGCATGACCAGCTCTACCTTCACCTAATGTATCCTCAACCATCCCTTGTAGATTTTGAGCCCTCGAGGGCAGGGTCCTCGCTCCTCCTGTACCAGTCGCTGTCACATTGTGTTCAAGATTATTGTACTTGTTTTTGCTATGTATACATACCCCTTTTCACATGTAAAGCGCCATGGAATAAATGGCGCTATAATAATAAATAATAATAATAATAATCAACAACCATTTACTTTTTACTTATTTAGTTACAGCAGGGTATATGCTCATTTTGCTTCTTTTACATTTTGATTGATAGCGTAGATGGAATGAAGGACTTACTATGGAGTGTCAAGCTGGAAAACTCAAACATGGGATTCATACTCAACACAAAGGAGACAAAGATATTGACTACTGACAGGTACAACCGGGACACATTTGAGATGGATGTGGCGCCCCTGAGGGTTCGACCGCCACAGGGATGCTGCACTTCCTTAATGGAGTGTAGTGTTCCTCCTCTGAGGTAAGAACAGTGTGATGGACAGGACTCCACCTCCTCATCCAACACCACATTTCTCCACCAGAGGGGGCTAGAATGCACTAGCTGCTGCCCTCCTGGTTACAGGGAGACTGGGGAACCAAGAGCTAGGAGAACCATTTAGTGGGTGAGGGTGGAGGACTCACATTTTAGTGACACTTTAAATTTCATATTTAATAAAAAGCCATTTTTGGTTTAGGGTCTTTGATCGTTCTTTTGATTGTGATCTCCCTCCCTGAACGTGGATCCTGTGAGGACCTGAAGCGGATGGAGACACGGCCCTCGTACCCTGGCCTTGGGTCTAGGGGCAGGCTGCAGATAATGTATGTCTCAGCCCGGTCAAGGACCATGACCAAGAAGGCCCGGAGCTTAAGAGTGTAGCTCCACAGAAAATGAATCCCAGGGAGGATGCAGACGGAGCGGTATACACCACCTGTCCTCGCCAACCTGATATATTCAGAGGGAGTCCGGCTGCAAGAGGGGTACCGGCCCCCGACACCCGACTTTGCTACTCCATGTCCTGGTCGGGGAAGCCCGGTAGGCCCTGAGGATCCCACCGGGTATCGGAAGGAGTGGAGCTGCCACCCGTACCCTTTTTCTGAGAGGAGTTCAGAGGGAGACCCGGCCTATCTACACACACAGACAGTAAAGGATACGGTCTGTAGTTCAGGAACACTCTGGTGCGGGGTCCTGATCTAATGCTGGACTTACTCGGAGGTTGTTGGATCCCCGTTCCTGGTGACCGCAGAACTCCGCGGGGAGCAGGGAGTCGCCTTCCTTCTGCCATCTCTTATGTGAGTAAAGCCTTGGAAGTTCACCTCTATGGCCTCCGTACTCTTTATTCTGCGCTACACCGCATGACGCAGCTACCGGTCTCCTCTACTACTACCCCCTCCATCCTGTCTCTCTGCCCTGAGGCCTTGCTCCGCCTGTGGGGAGTAGTAACATCGTCGGCTGCCCTAACACCAGGCCTCAGCGGACTGCGGCAGCGCTGGTGGCCTTCACCAGGTGCCACAGGTGGCGTAGTCGTAACCAGCCACTAAACCCGGATAAGCCCATACCATCCTTTTAAATTGTGACGGCCCTGAGCACGGAGCGGGTCCGGGCCACGGCTGCACCCCATCTCTCCATCATAGGACCCGACTCCGAGTCCCCCATCTCCCAGGGTAAAGAAAAGGGCTTCCGAGAAGAGGCGTCACAATGGACAGCGATGAACTGATGGTTGTAAAGGACTTCAACTTATTTGGATAGATGATCACTCAAGATTCAGCAACAACATCGGAATTCAATAGGAAAATAACTATGAATCACCAATGAAGTCACTGGACAAGGTCTTCAAATCGAGTAACATTTAACTAGCAGTGAAGACATGGCTTGTACATAGTTTTGTGTTTTCTGTGGTAGCATACAGATGTGAAACCTGGACGATAAAGAAACAAGACAGAAAAGAATCAACGCCTTCGAATTTTGGTGTTGGAGAAGGATGTTATCAATACCATAGATGGCCAGAAGCAAAAACATATCAATTTTGGAACAAATCAATCTCTTCGTATGATGTGTCCAAAGTAGGTAAGTTGCAGCTTGGTGATCCATGCTTCGAGTGACATGTCTGGACATGTCACTCGAAGCAAGGATCACCAAGCTGCAACTTATCTTCTTTGCACACATCATACGAAGAGAACAATCAATGGAGAAGGACATCATTGTAGAATTAAAGAATAGTAGGAACAAGTCGAAGAGAAGAAAAACAAATCAATTTTGGAACAAATCAAGCAAGACATGTCACTCAAAGCAATGATCACCAAGCTGCAACTTACCTACTTTGGACACATCATATGAAGAGAGCAATCAATGCAGAAGGACATCATGGTAGAATAGAAGAATAGTAGGAACAAGTCGAAGAGGAAGACCATCAACCTGATTGCTTGATACTATCAAAATAATGGTGAAGAAGATCTTGGTGACCTATCTAGACTTGGACAAGATTGATCTTCCTACAGATCGGTCATCCATCAAGTCGCCACGTCTCGAGATTGAGCCGGAGGCTGCTATAAAAGGAAAAATCATTTATTTATATTTGTGACTTTTTTACAATAAAATCCAATTAAATATGTGTGTATATATGTATATATATATACAGTACAGACCAAAAGTTTGGACACACCTTCTCATTTAAAGATTTTTCTGCATTTTCATGACTATGAAAATTGTACATTCACACTGTAGGCATCAAAACTATGAATTAACACATGTGGAATTATATACTTAACAAAAAAGTGTGAAACAACTGAAAATATGTCTTATATTCTAGGTTCTTCAAAGTAGCCACCTTTTGCTTTGATGACTGCTTTGCACACTCTTGGCATTCTCTTGATGAGCTTCAAGAGGTAGTCATTGGAAATGGTCTTCCAACAATCTTGAAGGATTTCCCAGAGATGCTTAGCACTTGTTGGCCCTTTTGCCTTCACTCTGCGGTCCAACTCACCCCAAACCATCTCGATTGGTTTCAGGTTTGGTGACTGTGGAGGCCAGGTCATCTGGCATAGCACCCCATCGCTCTTCCTCTTGGTCAAATAGCTTATTAGTTTATTATTTTACTTTAATTGCAGAAGACATTGGCTTCAGCTGGAATGGGCGTGACGGTAAGTATGGTTTAATTTAGAACATTAAAGAAATGTGTGTTTATTTCAGTTAAAGGACTTTATTCTGGGTGTTGTGTTTTTTTTAAATACTTTACTAGAAATTCATGGTGGTCATGTCTAATATTGGCTCCAGTTTCCCATAGACTTACATTGGGCTCGTTGCTCGGGTCGAGCACCCGAGTATTCCAATGAGCTCGACCCGAGCTTTGAGCACCCAAGCATTTTAGTGCTCGCTCATCACCATTTTACTACGCAGTTAGTATTGGGGGCATCTTATAGGCGCCCTCCATTACTAACCTGGGCTTCATGTCAGCCGCCAATACAAGGCTGACGTGAACCCCAATCCCATTACCCCAGTCGCTACCGCTACAGGGCAGTGGGAAGAGCGAGGCTAAGAGCCAGATTTGGCGCATCTTATGGATGCGCCATTTCTGTGACTGCTGAGGGGTGATATTAATAGCCGCGGAGGGGGCTAGTATCCATGGTTCCTTCCCTGGCTATTAATATCAGCCTGCAGCTGTCTAGTTTAGCCTTTGCTGTTTAGATTTCATAGGGGGACCCTACATCAAGTTTTTTTCTGGTGTCCCCCTGTAATCTAGCCAGTAAAGGCTAAACAAACAGCTGTGGGCTGATATTAATAGCCAGGGAACATTGTTGGCTAATGGCCCCTTCCCTAGCTACTAATATCAGCCCCCAGCAGTCGGCTTTCCCTCTGCTGGTTATAAAAATGAGCGGGAGCCCACGCCATTTTTTTTTTTACATTTTTGGCTCTGTGCCCACTATCCGGACGTAGCAGCGCTTTGGACGCATATTTTTTTTTGCTGCATCCAAAACCTTGCATTCTATTGAACGCAGGTAAATCCACATGTGTTCACTGAACCATGCGGATTTACCACATTTAATACTTTCTAGTGGTCAAATTTCTGTTGCGGAGACTAACGACTCCGCACGAGAATTTGACATTCGCCGGTCCTGAAACACGCTCTGCATGTCAGTCTCCACGGGTGATTCGCAGCCTGATGCATGCATAGTGAACATGGGATTTCTAGAGCTCCCATCCACTATGGTGTAACATCTGGACGCTGCTGGTTTGACGCGGTATAAACACGCAGCGTCAGATCTGCAGCGGCTCTTGATCATGGCCACGTATCCAAACTCACTCGCAGCATGTCAATTTCAGCAGCAGACATGCCAGTCTCTGCTGCAGATTTTACCGATTGAAGTGTCATTATATGGGGTGGATCCTCATTTACCGAAAACAAGTGCTGCATTAGAACACCGCCTTTTGGACGCAGCAAAAATAAGCTGTGTCCAAAGCGCTGCTGAGTGCTGATCGGGGGGATGTAGCGGCTAACGAACCAGCTGTGAGATGTTATTAATGGCCACAGAACATGTTTACCTAATGGCACCTTCCCAGGCTAAAATTAGCAGCTCACAGCAGCCGCATAAATTACATGAATAGAAATGCTAATGAAGATTGGGTGAATGAGACTAGCTTACACCTTGCTCTTTTGTTTGGTCATGACAAGGTGTCAATCAGACCTTTTCATGACCAAACTTAATTAAAGTAAAGTAAAGAGTTAAATAAACACACAGGCACAGAGCAAACACTTTATTTGAATTACAACAGACACATTCTTTAATCATTCAAATTAACCAATATACTCACCCCAGTTCTGATGGTAATCCAAGGTTTAAGCAATGTCCCACCAAATAACTATATTTAGCTCCAAAAATCATTCATTGATGTACAAAAAAGCTTAAAAAAAACATATAAAAAATGCATCAAAAACGCGTCAAAAAATGCATGTAAAAACACATTCATTTTCCTTGCCAAGAAGAAGCAGAAATGCACAGAGAATTTCTGCTTCAAATACGCATCGTGCGCACATAGCATAACACACATTTGAGGCAACAAATCACCATACAATATGGCATCACTGTCAAGTTGATTTAGTTTTCCCCTATCAGCTCTAGTTTTTGAGGTACAAAAAAAATGCCATATACTGCTCTTTTCCCTGCTCATTCATAAAAACAATCTGGATATTTTAATATACTGTTTAAATGAATATCGTTTAAGCATGAAGGAAAAACATAAAAATTGATATATTTCTTACCAAAAGCACAGATTTGCGATTCAAACTTTGCAGTCACTTGATACACAACATGTTGCTTTTGTAAGACTTCAGAATGTGGGATCTACCAGGACAATCCTGCATAAGATTCCTACAATTGTCTGCTATCATTGTGGAAATATTTATAATCTCTCACTGTATCTGCTAACTTGTACCAAAAAAAATAAAAACCAGGTAACAGAAGAACAAGTTGAAAAGCTTGTTAGCACTTAAATCAATGCACAACTGTTTTAAACAGACCAGGTTAAGAAAGCTTTGAAATACAAATTGATGTAGTGTACGACAATCAGGATTTACCTTCTAAATATTTTTGCACATAAGGGTTCTCTCACAATGGCAAGTAGCCAGCACATAACTTGAGTGCTCTCCGATGTTTCATAAGATAGCACTCGCTCCAATGTTATACTATGGAGCAGTGGCAACTAGCATTTATTTTGTCATGCCGAGTTGGCATGAGAAAAAAAACGCTGCATGTTGTGATTAGCAGCATACATCAAAGGGCGCAGTCCCATGCAAGTGTATGGGTGCGTGTAAAACATTGGACTGCACTCGAATGTCATCCAAGTGCAGTCAGATATACGCCAACTCACACATTGGAGAAGATGGAGAAATTAAGTTCTCCATCTTCTCTGCACCTGTGATCCGATTTCCCAATGCGAAAAAATCAGTAAAATGACACTCGGATCATGCTCGCAGCAGAGTTTGAGCCGGCGGTAATTAGCATATAGCATCCGATTCTCTCGCATGAGGGAATCATCGCATTCTATAAACTAGTGTGAGCGTACACTTATAAAGTAAAACAGATCAAAAGTGATTTTGTCATTTGAGCTTTAGAATTTTTGCCAGTGTGCATTATAGAAAAGAAAGTAGATGAATATTTATGAATAAAGGACATTATACACAAAAAAATTGTGTAATTTAAAGGCACAAATTTCCCAATCAAATAAGAATGCTAGTTATGATTAGAGATGAGCGGTGTTCGACTAGAACTGTTCGCCAATCTCAAATTCGAGCTGTTTTGGGCGGTGTTCGAGTCGCTCGACGAACGCGAACGATTTGCAAAAAATTCGGCTGTTCGAGGTTATGTTCGATAGTGGTTGCCCAAATCGATGGGAACAGTGCTCACAGTGAAACATGAAAAGCCGGCAATTCAGCAGCGGCATACACCGGTACCCGACAATTTAGAACAGAAAGAATAGAGTATCACACATAGATTAGATAGATAGAAACATGTCAGTCACATATATAAGAAGTACAGTGACAGAGTTGGTTACTGTACTTGTCATTTAGTGTTAAAGGATTTATTAAAAAAAATAATAGCGTTTTCATGCACCGTCTCTTTAAAAAAGCCGCCGGCAATTCAGCATCGGTACCCGTCAATTTATAACAGAAAGAATAGAGCATCACACATAGATTAGATAGATAGAAACATGTCAGTCACATATATAAGAAGTACAGTGACAGTGTTGATTACTGTACTTGTCATTTAGTGTTAAAATAAAGGATTTATTAAAAAAAAAATTGGCGTGGGGTTCCCCGTAATTTTAGTCTCTAGCGGAGGTTAAGCAGACGGCTGGGGCAGATGTTTGAAGCCTGGGAAGGGGGCAATACCCACGGAGCTTCCCAGGCTACTAATATCAGCCCCCAGCTGAATACCTAGCCTTTACTAGCTATTAAAATGGGGGAACCAAAAAAAAATTATGTGGGGTCCCCCATATTTTAATAGCTAGCAAAGGCTAGGCAGACAGCTGGGGGCTGATATTAATAGCCCAGGAAGGGTACCATGAATATTGGCCCCCTCCCAGGCTAGAAACAGCAGCCGTCAGCTGCCCCAGAAATGGCGCATCCATAGGATGCGCCAATTCTGGCACTTAGCCTCGCTCTTCCCACTGCCCTGTAGCGGTGGCAGTGGGGTAATAGGGCTGGGGTTGATGTCAGCTTATAATGCCAGCTGACATCAAGCCCAGGTTAGTAATGGAGAGGCGTCTATAAGACACCCCCATTACTAACCCCAAAGTCAAAGTTAAAAAAAAACACAAACACCCAGAATAAAGTCCTCTAATTGAAATAAACACACAATTCTTTATTGTTCTAAATGAAACCATACTTACCATCACGCCCATTCCAGCTGAAGCCAATGTCTTCTGCAATAAAAGTAAAATAATAAAGCAACATCATCCTTACCTTTCCATGGTTCCCACGACAGCTTCAACTCGGCTACATTCACATGACAGGCTGGATCGCAGCCGAAAGCTGCCATCCAGCTTGCCATGCCGCAGACACTGAGAAGCGCAGGCATGCTTGTGCTCCTCAGTGTCTCGCTGTGACAGCATAAAGATGAGCCGAGGTCATGTCCAATGAGCTCAGCTCACCTCATGCACGTCACTGACAGCGTGGGAGAATTCTCCTGCGCTCAGCGCTTGAGCAGGAGAATTCTCCCACGCTGAGATGGCATTGAGATGACAGGCTGGATCACAGCTGAGAACTGCCATCCAGCTTGTCATCCTTCAGAGACACTGCAGAGCGTAAGCATGCCTGCGCTCTGCAGTGTCTATGAAGGATGGCATGCTGGATGGTAGCGCTCAGCTGCCATCCAGCCTGTCATCTCAATGCCATCCCAGATTGGGAGAATTCTCCTGCTGAAGCGCTGAGCGCAGAAGAATTTTCCCACGCTGTCAGTGACGTGCATGAGGTGAGCTCATGTCCAATGAACTCAGCTCACCTCATGCACGTCACTGACAGCGTGGGAGAATTGCCTGTGCTCTGCAGTGTCTATGAAGGATGGCATGCTGGATGGCAGCACTCAGCTGCCATCCAGCCTGTCATCTCAATGCCATCCCAGCGTGGGAGAATTCTCCTGCTCAAGCGCTGAGCGCAGGAGAATTTTCCCACGCTGTCAGTGACATGCATGAGGTAAGCCGAGTTCATTGGACATGACCTCGGCTCATCTGGATGCCGTCACAGCGAGACACTGAGGAGCGCAAGCATGCCTGCGCTTCTCAGTGTCTGTGGCGTGGCAAGCGGGATGGCAGCTTTCGGCTGCGATCCAGCCTGTCATGTCAATGTATCAGAGCTGAAGCTATCGTGGGAACCATGGAAAGGTAAGGATGAGGTTGCTTTATTATTTTACTTTTATTGCAGAAGACATTGGCTTCAGCTGGAATGGGCGTGATGGTAAGTATGGTTTAATTTAGAACATTAAAAAATTGTGTGTTTATTTTAATTAAAGGACTTTATTCTGGGTGTTGTGTTTTTTTAAATACTTTACTAGAAATTCATGGCAGTCATGTCTAATATTGGCGTGACCCCATGAATTTCGGGCTTAGGGCCAGCTGATAATGCCTAGCTGGCCCTAACCCCTTTATTACCCAATGAGCCACCGCACCAGGGCCCTGGATGAGTTGGGTACAGTGCCAGAAGATGGCGCTTCTATGAAAAAGCCATTTTCTGGGGTGGCTGCGGACTGCAATTTGCAGCGGGGGAGGCCCAGAAAGCTTGGGCCTCTCTGCGCTGCGGATTCCAGCCCCCAGCTGCCTAGTTGTACCTGGCTGGACACAAAAATAGGGCGAAGCCCCACGTATTTTTTTTTTAATTATTTCATGAAATTCATGAAATAATTTAAAAAAGGGCTAAATGCAGTCCCTAAATATGTTTTTTTTTTTACATTTTATTGAATTTTTCACCAAAAATTTGACGTGGCCTTCTCCATATTTTTGTGTCCAGCCAGGTACAGCAGGCAGGAACGGGCTGCCCCCAACCACCAGATGCCTATTTGTACCTGGCTGGAAACAAAAATACAGGGAAGCCCTTTTTTAAATTATTTCATGAATTTCATGAAATAATTTAAAAAAAATTGCCGTGGGGCTTCGCCCTATTTTGTGTCCAGCCAGGTACAACTAGGCAGCTGGGGGCTGGAATCCGCAGCCCAGGGAGGCCCAAGCTTTCTGGGCACCCCCCCGCTGCAAATTGCAGTCCGCAGCCACCCTAGAAAATGGCGTGTTCATAGAAGCGCCATCTTCTGGCGCTGTACCCAACTCATCCAGGGCCCTGGTGCGGTGGCTCACTGGGTAATAAAGGGGTTAGGGCCAGCTTGGCATTATCAGCTGGCCCTAAGCCCGGAATTCATGGGTTCACACCAATATTAGACATGACCGCCATGAATTTCTAGTAAAGTATTAAAAAAACACAACACCCAGAATAAAGTCCTTTAATTGAAATAAACACACAATTTTTTTATGTTCTAAATTAAAACATACTTACCATCACGCCCATTCCAGCTGAAGCCAATGATCTCCTGCAATAAAAGTAAAATAATAAAGCAACCTCATCCTTACCTTTCCATGGTTCCCACGACAGCTTCAGCTCTGCTACATTGACATGACGGGCTGGATCGCAGCCGAAAGCTACCATCCAGCTTGCCACGCCACAGACACTGAGAAGCGCAGGCATGCTTGCGCTCCTCAGTGTGTCGCTGTGACAGCATCCAGATGAGCCGAGGTCATGTCCAATGAACTCGGCTCACCTCATGCACGTCACTGACAGCGTGGGAAAATTCTCCTGCGCTCAGCGCTTGAGCAGGAGAGTTCTCCCACGCTGGGATGGCATTGAGATGATAGGCTGGATGGCTGCTGAGCGCTGCCATCCAGCATGCCATCCTTCATAGACACTGCAGAGCACAGGCAATTCTCCCACGCTGTCAGTGAGGTGCATGAGGTGAGCTGAGTTCATTGGACATGAGCTCACCTCATGCACGTCACTGACAGCGTGGGAAAATTCTCCTGCGCTCAGCGCTTCAGCAGGAGAATTCTCCCACGCTGGGATGGCATTGAGATGACAGGCTGGATGGCAGCTGAGCGCTACCATCCAGCATGCCATCCTTCATAGACACTGCAGAGCGCAGCTGGAATGGGCGTGATGGTAAGTATGGTTTAATTTAGAACAATAAAGAATTCTGTGTTTATTTCAATTAAAGGACTTTATTTTGGGTGTTTGTGGGGTTTTTTAACTTTGACTATGGGGTTAGTAATGGGGGTGTCTTATAGATGCCTCTCCATTACTAACCTGGGCTTGATGTCAGCTGGCATTATAAGCTGACATCAACCCAAGCCCTATTACCCCACTGCCACCGCTACAGGGCAGTGGGAAGAGCGAGTCTAAGTGCCAGAATTGGCGCATCCTATGGATGCGCCATTTCTGGGGTGGCTGACGGC
This sequence comes from Phyllobates terribilis, assembly GCF_046119375.1. Classification (NCBI taxonomy): domain Eukaryota; kingdom Metazoa; phylum Chordata; class Amphibia; order Anura; family Dendrobatidae; genus Phyllobates; species Phyllobates terribilis. The sequence continues at coordinate 592,394,219 of NW_027362765.1, read as the reverse complement.
TGGTGTTTCTAGCCTGGGAGAGGGCCAATATTCATGGCACCCTTCCTGGGCTATTAATATCAGCCCCCAGCTGTCTGCCTAGCCTTTGCTAGCTATTAAAATAGGGGGGACCCCACGTCATTCTTTTGGGGGTCCCCCATTTTAATAGCTAGTAAAGGCTAGTTATTCTGCTGGGGGCTGATATTAGTAGCCTGGGAAGCTCCGTGGGTATTACCCCTTTCCCAGGCTTCAAACATCTGCCCCAGCCGTCTGCTTAACCTCCGCTAGAGACTAAAATTACGGGGAACCCCAAGCCAATTTTTTTTTAATAAATCCTTTATTTTAACACTAAATGACAAGTACAGTAATCAACACTATCATTGTACTTCTTATATATGTGACTGACATGTTTCTATGTATCTAATCTATGTGTGATGCTCTATTCTTTCTGTTATAAATTGTCGGGTACCGATGCTGAATTGCCGGCCGGCTTTTTTAAAGAGACGGTGCATGAAAACACTATTATTTTTTTTAATAAATCCTTTAACACTAAATGACAAGTACAGTAAGCAACACTGTCACTGTACTTCTTATATATGTGATTGACATGTTTCTATCTATCTAATCTATGTGTGATGCTTTATTCTTTCTGTTCTAAATTGTCGGGTACCGGTGTATGCCGCTGCTGAATTGCTGGCCGGCTTATTTAAAGAGAGTGTCTTCTGAGTAGTTTGTCAGCTTTTGGACATGTTTGAATGTGTTTTCTATGTGTTTCTATGTGTTTTTGTTTGCCTGCCATTGGTTTTAACGGTGTTCGACGGTGTTTGACGGTGTTCTAAGGTGTTCGACGAACAGTTGCACGAACATCCCGGTGTTCGACGAACCGAACCGAACCCGAACACTACGGGGGTGGCTCAATACTAGTTATGATGTCCCAAGATCTTTTACAGAGCTGAGTATAATGTTACAAAAAAATTCAACTATATCTAAGAACTAGAGTAGATGTGTTCTATCCAATGCCACTTTATGTATCAGTGTCACAAATAATCCAAGAAACAGGCCTAAATACCAAAAACTATTTGGTTTGGTTTTTTGGGCTGTGTAATCTTTTAAAGCTGAATTTGTAACAATTTTGTAGCCAATACATCATCATCATTATTATCATTATTTCTAATAATAAAACCTAATTGAGGAGATTGTTATAGTGTACTGATGATGGATTTGGTTACAGTAAAGGAAATAATTATTTGATCCCTTGCTGTTTTTGTAAGTTTGCCCACTGACAAAGACATGAGCAGTCTATAATTTTAAGGGTAGGTTAATTTTAACATTGAGAGATAGAATATCCCAAAAAAATCAAGAAAATCACATTGTATAAATTAGATACATTTATTTGCATTTTACAGTGAGAAATAAGTATTTGATCCCTCTGGCATACAACGCTTAATGCTTGGTGGCAAAACCCTTGTTGGCAAGCACAGCAGTCAGACTTTTTTGTAGTTGATGATGAGGGCTGCGCACATGTCAGGAGGAATTTTGGTCCACTCCTCTTTGGAGATCATCTATAAATCATTCAGATTTGGAGGATGTCACTTGACAACTCGGAGCTTCAGCTCCCTCCATAAGTTTTCTATGGGATTAAGGTCTGGAGACCAGCTAGGCCACTCCATGACCTTACTGTGCTTCTTTTTGAGTCACTCCTTTGTTGCCTTGGCTGAATGTTTTGGGTCATTGTCTTGCTGGAAGACCCAGCCACGACGCATTTTTAATGTCCTGGTGGAGGGAAGGAGGTTGTCGCTCAGGATTTTATGGTACATGGCTTCATTCATTCTCCCATTGATGCGGTGAAGTAGTCCTCTGCCCTTATCAGAGAAACACCCCCAAAACATAATGTTTCCACCTCCATGCTTGACGATGGGGACGATGTTCTTTGGGTCATTTCTCTTCCTCCAAACACAAAGAGCTCAAGTTTTGTCTTATCTGACCACAGCACCTTCTCCCAATAACTCACAAAATCATCCAGGTGTTCATTGGCAAACTTCAGATGGGCCTGCACATGTGCCTTCTTGAGCAGGGGGACCTTGCAGGCACTGCAGGATTTTAAACCTTTAAGGCGTAATGTGTTACCAATGGTTTTCTTGGTAACTGTGGTCCCAGCTGCCTTGAGATCATTAACAAATTCCCCCTGTGTAGTTTTAGGCTGATCTCTCACCTTCCTCATGATCAAGGATACCCCACGAGGTGAGATTTTGCATGGTGCCCCAGATTGATGTCGATTGACAGTCATTTTGTATTTCTTACATTTTCTTTCTATTGCACCAACAGTTGTCTCCTTCTCACCCAGCGTCTTACTTACGGTTTTGTAGCCCATTCCATCTTTGCACAGGTCTATGATCTTGTTCCTGACATCCTTAGAAAGCTCTTTGGTCTTGCCCATGTTGTAGAAGTTAGAGTCTGACTGATTAATTGAGTCTGTGGACAGGAGCCTTTTATACAGGTGACTATGTAAGACAGCTGTCTTTAATGCAGGTAATGAGTTGATTAGGAGCGTCTAACTGGTCTGTAGGAGCCAGAACTCATAATGGTTTGTAGGGGATCAAATACTTATTTCTCACTGCAAAATGCAAATAAATTTATCTAATTTATACAATGTGATTTTCTTGATTTTTTTTGGGGATATTCTATCTCTCAATGTTAGAATTAACCTACCCTTAAAATTATAGACTGCTCGTGTCTGTCAGTGGGCAAACTTGCAAAAACAGCAAGGGATCAAATAATTATTTCCATCACGGTATGTGCTTTTTATGATGAGAGAGACAAAATTTATTTTCTTGGTCAACTGTCTTCTCAGTGTGGGTGGTACAAGCAGTGCTAATCAAGATAAGTAGAACTTAAATCATTTTGTATATTACACATTCATTTTAAACTTGTATGTTACGGTTTGGATTTTGTTATTCTCCAAATGAAAGGATAATTATTGTTCCTCGTATTTCAACAGTATCTGACAGTAAATCTCCGGTCTTTATTTCTAAGCCTATTCATGGCGCTAATAGCATCTCCATTGTAATGTTGTACACAATTCTTCCATTGCATGCAGAGCAGAAATGGAAAATAAAATGGGCAAGTCTTGTTCTACAATTGTTTACACCAAGGTTTTCACCATGAACATGGTCCAATTTCATACATAATGCAAACAGCTATGTACTGCATAGAAAACCCTAGGCTGGAGGTATCTCTTTATAGATAATGAAGCACACCCAGCCCAGTGACTAAGACAGGAGTGTATTTGTTATTCCATTATTTAAAGAAACTTGTCTGAACAATTATTGTTAGTTTTCCTTTTTGTTGATGTATCCTTCTACCAAGTAGTCTCTTGTGCAATGCGTAAATAACTGAGTCATTCCCATGCCTGGGGCCAGCAAGAGATATTGCTCTAAACCGGACGTTCTTCAACTTAAACATATTCATGTTAATGATTATAGGGATGATGAAGAAAGAAAATATTGTTTTGGAATTGTCTGACATGCTGAAAACAATTCTAAATATATGTAGTCAATTGAAAAAGTGAGAACATCCCAAGTTTTTTTTTTAGCATGTGGCCATAATATTTCGAGGAAACAGTCAAAAGCCTAAAAAACCTACAATAGTTAAAAAGTCAAAAAGCACCCTCCATACATACATTTTGTCGCTTCTGGCCCTTCTGATCTAAATGTACTTATTTATTGTACTTACTTATATAGCCATTAATTCCTCAGCGCTTTTCAGACATTTTCATCACTGTCCCCAATGAGGCTCATAATTTACATTCCCTATCAGTACGTGTTTGTAGTGTGGGATGAAACTGGAGAACCCGGAGGAAACCCACACAAATATGGGAGAACAGGTGTTTAAGATTGATGAGGTTATTGATGAGATTGGTGACATCTTGCAGATGTTGTCCTTTGTGATTTGAACCCAGGACCCCAGTGCTGCAAGGTTAAAGTGCTAACCACTGAGCCACCGTGCTTCTAAATCAACTCACCTTTTTAAAACACTACAAAAAAGATTCCAGTGGATTTATAATGATTTTTACACAACCAGCTGACTATCTGATATCATCATATATGATCAGACCATGTTCCTGCACGGTCAGACACAGCCATTACACGGTACACAGCAGGGGCACATTTATAAGATTATCTCAGCACAGGAACATTTTATTTAAACACATCCAATTGTGGAAGTCATTATTATTCCAAGATCTATTGATTAAAAGGAACTTTTTATCATGGCAAAACCAGGAGGGGAGGATGAAGCCAGCACTGATTGGCCACAGTGATCATGTGACATAACAATCTCCAGTGAGCCCCAGGAGAGCCAGTGCCGACACTGCTGGAACGGCGCCAGCACCAGTGGTGAATATATTATTTTACTTGGGTATACAAAGTGATTGAGGAGGGGTTGTTCGAGTAGTACACAGCTCCTTTAAATCTTTCCCACCACAGACAATTTCTGTTTCTGCGTTTTCGTTTCTTCCTCCCCTTCTGCCAAGAACCCTAACTTTTTTAATTGCCTGTCCACATAGACATACGAGGGCTTGTTTTTTTGAATGACACCATTCATTTTACCACATAGTGTATTGGAAAATGGGAAAAAAATTCCAAATGTGCTGAAATTGTAAAAAAACGCAATTCTGACATTGAATTTTTAGGAATTGTTTTCATGGCATAAGGGTGGTTGATTTGAAGTTTTAGATTTTTTCATTGTTTTAAAACTTTTTTCTTACTTTTAGCTGTATTTATTAGTCCCCTTAGGGGTCTTGAACCTGCGATCACTTGTATTATATACAGACATACCACAGTATTGCTGCATATAGTAAAAATCACAGTCTCCTTTGAAGCCCAGCCACACACTGCATTTCAAAGGAGCACCGTAGTGACAGACATGGGGGTCTTCAATAGAGCGCTGATGGACATGGGGGTCTATCACGGGAGCGCCGATGGACTCATAGAATGACGCACCCCTCTTCCTATGCGCTGTTAATGCTACTATCAGAGGTTGAAAGTGGAATTTAACAGGTTAACAGTCGTGGACGGCATTCCGCTCCACACGAGGCTGTAAGAGGCAGGTCCTGACACAGCCATTATCATTACTTACAAGGTATGGGGTGGGCTCACCCCATGAGCTGCTCCATACACCCTCTAACGATTTGCACCGTACGTACACAGCAGATGTTCGTACAGGGTTAATGATTCAGCACAAGTCATTTTGGACAATTGTAGCTTCCATCTTTTTAGAAACAGTTTGAGAAGGTTATTTTCTGTACCAGCATGACTGAGCCTCAGTGCACAAAGACAGGTCCATAAAGACAAGGTTGAGCGAGTTTGGTGTGAAAGAACTTGATTGAGCCATACATGGCTATGACCCCACTGAACACCTTTACCCTCTAGTCCTTGCTGTTCTAATAATGTCAAAGTGCATGATTCTATCACTACAAAATTACTGCATACATTGGAAAGGTGCTGGTAGGAAATCATTTTTATCCGAAGAGAGTTCACTCTCCATGGGAAGTATTCTAGCAGGAAGCCTCTGATATCCAAAAAAACATCAGAGAAGGCTATAGGTTTCCTTATGAGGACCAAGTAAGATACTATCTAACTGCCTGGGATGTCATCAACCATAGTTATTATTACCAATAAATGTGTATATAAGTCATTCTGTATGAACAGAAAAGGTAACAAGAGTTTAAAAAAAACAGATGTGGAGGAAGATGTGTGTGTACAATCCAGTGGAACAAAAAGAGCCTGGAGTATAGGAAACTGCTGAAGTGAAGTCCACACATGCATGACCGGAACATTTATTTTGGCTTCTGCTTGGAACAGCGGCTTCATCAAACCCAAAAAAGTAATCCTGTACAGTTAGGTGCAAAAATATTTGGACTGTGACCGAATCTTTGTGATTTGGGCTGTGCATGTCACTATTTTTTATTTAAAATGAAACAACTCAGATGCAATTGAAATGTAGACTTCCAGGTTTAATTAAAGAGGTGTGGTAAAACGGCTTGCTCAGCTGTTCACGGAGGTAGACACGGAACACTGTTTCTTTAAATTTCGTGTTGGTTTATTAAAACATGTCATAAACCAACTTGGAGTCCATAAAGTAAACATAGCCCATTCGGCATAATGGCAAAACAAACAAAAAAAGATACAGCACAGTCCGTATATTGGCCACGGTCCGGCCACTCAGAGTTAGCCACACATGGTTCAGCAAAACACATGCAAGATCCTCTCTGGAACAAGTTTCTCCAGATACAGACCCACACGTGAGTCACAAGGCTGGCTATTTACAGCCCAGACCACACCCTGAGGTGGAGATATGGAGAACAACCTCCCGCCCCCACTCTATGGTTGTTCTCATAAAACACTTCCTTTTAAACATGGCTGATTAACCCTCTCTGCACCTACCATACAGGAGAAAACTTCCATGTTTCACATCACTGAAGCTAATAGCCTCAGTGAAACATATCTCCCCTCCAGTATTCTGCCAGTGACTTTGTCACAGGGGTTAAACAAAAATATCCTATGAAACCATTTTTCTACAAAGCCTCCTAATTTCAGGGGCTCAAAAGTAATTGGACTATTTATCTTTTTCATAAATAAAATGTTCATTTTTAATACTTTGTAGAGAATTCTTTGCAGACAGTCACTGCCTGAACGTCTGGAAGCCATGGACATCACCAAACGCTGGGTTTTCTCCTTTGTAATGCTTTGACAGGCCTTTATTACAGCTGACTTCAGTTGTTGCTTGTTTGTGCGTCTTTCTGCCATAAGTTTTGTTTTAAGTATGTGAAAAGCATGCTTGATAGGGTTGAGATCTGGTGATTGACTTGGCCATTGCAGAATATTCCACTTCTTTGCCTTAAAAAACTCCTGGGTTGCATTCGCAGTGTGTTTTGGGTCATTGTCCATCTGTACTGTGAAGCGCCGTCCTATCACCTTGCTGCATTTGATTGAATCTGAGCAAAAAGTATTGCCCTGTACGCTTCAGAATTTATCCGGCTGCTTCTGTCTTCATTCACATCATCAATAAACACTAGTGACCCAGTGCCATTGGAAATCATGCATGCCCATGCCATCACACTGCCTCCACCATGTTGTACATCATGAGTCATTACAAGTCATCTCCAAAGTGCCAAAGTCTAATCTGGCCTTTCTATTTTTAAGGCTGATTAATGTTTTGCACATTGTGTTGAACCCTCTTTATTTGATCTCATGAAGTTTTATCTTTATGGTAGACTTAGATACTGAAACATCCACTTCCTGGAGAGTGTTTTTCACTTGGGTGGATGTTGCAAAAGGGTTTTTCTTAACAATGGAAAGGATTCTGGGATCATCCACTACTTTTTTTCTTCTGTGAACATCAAGGCCGTTTTGAGTTCTCAAGGTCACCAGTGCGGTCTTTTATTTCTTTGCAGAATTTACTAAACCGTTGCTTTTACTACTCACTACTACTAACATTTCTAATGATGGTCTTTTTCTCTTCCATTGAGAGCTCCTTTAACCACATATTGTGGGTTCATAGCAACAGCTTCCAAATGCTAATGCCATACCTGGAATCGGCTCCAGACCTTTTACCTACTTAACTGATGATGCAGCACAGCCAATCAACAAGCTTTTAGACTGTGGGCACTTCTGGAACCATCACAGCCATGCCAAGTATTGGCATGACTGTGATTGGCCAGCAAAGCATGACTGTATAAAGGCCGGATCACGAGTGCCGCCGCCATTATGCTCCCGTTAGTGTAGGTGACTCGCCCCCTGGGCCTGTGTTGTGCGTGCACGTGTGTGCGGGGAATACCCGGAGCCGGATCGCTGGGGGTTGTAGTCTCCGTGGCGATGACCCGGTCCGTGCCCAGGGTGGTCAAATCAGTGGCAGTCTTATTAGTATGATAATGGTCCGACTACGCCACCCGTGGTTTGCGGTCAGTGGGGACCGCCGCTGCAAGGCAGACCGCTGAGGCCGGTGTTGTGTGTGCAGCTAAGAATGGGATGACTCCCCACGGGAGAAGTATAGCCTCAGGGCAGTTGGTGTGGATGATGGGAGTGATGGTGCACGAGTGCAGCAGGAACAACTCAGAGTCTGTGCAGTGCAGTTCAGGGTCTTTACTGGTGTTATAAACAGACCCTCCCGGGAGTGCTGGTTAGCAGTAGAGGCCTGGTCAGTCTGTGAGCAAGCAGGATCTCCCCAGGCCAGGTGGAGTTGTAGGCCTCCCCGTCTATCTGCACTCTTCCTGGCTACCTTGCTGTATGCGGGTAGAAGTAGCCCACGTCCCTGAGTGTACCGTGTGGTGCTCACCCGTATGGCCGGTGACTTGGGGCCTTCTGTTAGCCTCCGCTCCACGATGGCGGAGCTGGTCCCTTGCTTGTGACCGTGCCTCTGGGCTTCTATGGCCAGAGGACCTGGAATCCCCTGCCGGTTGCATTCTGCTGCTGGACCTGGATGTCCCCACAGCCTCGGACTCCGTGTCCGGTCTTAGTGTCTTCAGCCAGGGCGAGCTATCTGGCTTCCAGCCCCTGGCACTCGCTCCTGCTCCTACAGAGCTCCTAGTTCTTGCATTCCCTGTGTCTGCTGTCCTCCAGACTCTGACTGACTAATCCCGCCCCAGACCCAGTTTATAAGGGCAGATTCCTCCCCTCCCAGGTCTGGGCGGGCGGTGTTGCATGCTTAGGGCTCCTGACCAGAGAAACCTCCCACTTGCTCTCAGATGTAATATTCCTATTACTGTGGCAACCAGACCCCTGGGGTGCCACATTCCCCCCTAGTGAGTTTTAGTACTCCGGGACTAAACATATTTTTAAAGAAACATAAATGCAGGGTATAACAATAACAAGACAACATGAAAAAGAACATTTTGTGGTCATGGAGTTTCCGTAACCGGGTGTCCATATCACCCAAGGTGAAGTTTTTGAGAAGAGGTAGGGGACCTGTCCAAAGAAAACCCCTTGCGTTGGCCTTGGGCGTGGCTGCAAGGCGAGCTAACTACTTTGGGCCACAAGGAGGCCACGTCAGACAGGTTTTTGTTCCGTGACCATCTTCGCAAGAGGCACTATGTGCAAATATCTACAAGAATTGTTCCGGTTATCCAGCGTCCATAACCTGTTAGTCCATAGAAATCTGCAGGGTAACTGAGAAACATAATTAATAACAGGCAACAGCAAAAACCATAAACATTTTCAAGAAACAGGTACATTTACAGTGCATTACTTTATATTCTCCAGCGAGCGGGCATCTGACCTTTAGTGACTCTAGTGCAGAGGTCCCCAACCGCCGGGGAGAGGGGGCCCCTCCAGCCTCCAGCAGGGCCGCCATCAGGGCATGACTGCCCTGACTCCAGTATGGGGCCCGGCCGGTAGGAGCCCCCTCGGAGCCCCCCTCTTGTGCGTCTCTCTCCTCATGGGGCCCCCGGCCGCATGCTAAGCGCCGGGTCCGGGACATCTTAGCGCTGCGCTGCTGCGGCAGCACCTTCATGATTCCCGGTCATGTGACGGCGCCGTCACATGGCCGGAAGTCAGGAGAACCTGGTGTCAGCGATTTGGACGAGCGCCAGGATTCTGCAGGGATCGCATGGGGGTAAGTATAACAAGTTTTATTTTTTTTTAAATACAATTAACTAGGAGTGGGGGGAATGGGAGATGCACATGGGGGGAGGGGAGAGATGAGAGATGCACATGGGGGAGGGGAGAGATGAGAGATCCACATGGGGGGGAGGGGAGAGATGAGAGATGCACATGGGGGAGGGGAGAGATGAGAGATCCACATGGGGGGGAGGGGAGAGATGAGAGATGCACATGGGGGAGGGGAGAGATGAGAGATCCACATGGGGGGAGGGGAGAGATGAGAGATGCACATGGGGGAGGGGAGAGATGAGAGATGCACATGGGGGGAGGGGAGAGATGAGAGATGCACATGGGAGGGAGGGGAGAGATGAGAGATGCATGGGGGGGTGAGAGATGCACAGGGGGGTGAGAGATGCACGGGGGGTGGATGAGAGATGCACGGGGGGTGGATGAGAGATGCACGGGGGGGTGAGAGATGCACGGGGGGGATGAGAGATGCACGGAGGGGATGAGAGATGCACGGGGGGTGGATGAGAGATGCACGGAGGGGGATGAGAGATGCACGGAGGGGGATGAGAGATGCACGGGGGTGAGCTGCACATGGGGGGGTGAGAGATGCACATGGGGGGGTTATGTTTACATAACTTTGTTGCCTTATGAAGGGCGGGGGGGGCCCCCAAAAATTTCTTGCACAGGGGCCCACTACAGTCTGTGTCCGCCCCTGGGATGAAGTAAATGCAGCTGAACAGCAGCTGTCAGGACAGCTGCCCTGTCCTGCTGCAGGGCGTGATGGGGCCTCGGCTACTGGCACAGCACATTATGTGGGGCTCCTGGCATAGCTCCTGGCGGGGACCTGGTCTACACTATATGATAAGTATGCACTAAACTCCAAATCCCTCCATTACCCCGCCCCCATATGACCAAAGCCCCGCCCACCCCACCCCCTCCTTGCTGGGCCATGGAAAAATGATCTTGCTTCAAGCCGGTCCCTGGTGCAAAAAAGGTTAGGGACCACTGCTCTAGTGGACCTACGGAGCTCACTAACTGGTCCTGCACTACAGGGTGTAGGAGGTGTTATGGGTAAGCTGGGCAGCTGTCTGCGTACTCTTTGGCTCACTAGGGGCACGGCAGGCTCACTACTAGCAGAGGGTTGATCCTCCTGCGCTGCTGGTGTGGACTCTTCTGCCTCCTGGGCTGGCTGCTCTTCCAGCTCTACCTGGTCTTCTGTAGGCACTTGAGGGGCTGGCTGGAGAAAGGTGAGGACGGGCACCACAATAGCGTTGTTTACTTGTGTCCAGGACCGGGGAAAGTCTCCCAGTACGGTGCTGATCATTTCCTCCTTTTCCTCTACGGGTTGAGGGTTTTCCTGATCTTCATCCGTGCTTTGCAACTTCTCGGGGCACTTTTTCAGGTGGTCTCTGGAGACAGTGGCTGTGGTCTCTCCGCCATCCCTGCTGATGACGTACACCTTTGGATTATTGTGGCTTGAGGGCAGTACAGTGTACGGGTCCTTTTCCCACTGGTCGTCCAACTTATGGAGCCGCCTTTTTCTCTTCAAGACCTGTTCTCCAGGTACCAGGGGAACAGCGGGAGCATGTTGGTTATAAGTGCTCTCCTGCCTTTCTCTTGATTGACAGAGACTTCGCTCGATAATCTCCTGTACTTTCCGGTACTGCTGCTGCCGCTCTATATCCCAGTCTGCCTCTGGCGAGGTGTCCTCGGGTGTCAGGACTCCCATATCCAGGTCAACAGGCAGCTTACCAGGTCTTGCTCGCATTAGGTAAGCTGGGGTACAGTTGGTGGAACCTACCGGGATGTGGTTATACAGGTCCACCAGATCAGGCAGTTTCTCAGGCCACAGGCCGCGTTCTTCCAGGGGCAATGTTTTTACCAGATCTATCACCACCTGGTTCATCTTCTCGCAGAGTCCATTGGTTTGGGGGTGATAGGGCGTTGTTCTTATCTTCCGGCAGCCGTACAGGTTGCAGAACTCCTGGAAGACCTCCGTTTCGAAGGCTGGTCCTTGGTCTGTCAACACCTGTTCCGGATACCCGTGTGGGTGGCAGAAAGGCTGCTGGAAGGCCCTAGCTGCTGTTTGAGCTGTTAAGTCTTTGACGGGGACCACCACTGGGAACCGGGAGTAGTGATCCACGATGGTGGGTGTAGACATACCCGCTTCTGCTTGGAGCCAGTTTAACATGGTCCAGAGCGACCAGTTCTAGCGGCTGCCTGGTGATGATGGGCTGCAGGGGAGTCCTCTGGCTGGCACGGTCCCTTCTTCTTAGATTGCACGGGCCACAGTCTCTACACCATCTCTCAATGGCTCCTCTCATGCCTATCCAGTAGAACCGTTCACACAGCAGGAACTCCAGCTTCTTCCATCCGAAGTGCCCTGCCCCATTGTGGTAGGCCTCCAGCACCATAGCTGCGTCCCGTCTCGGTACCACAACCTGCCAGATCTGTTCATGTGTCCGGGAATTGACCATTCTGCGGCACAACTTCTCCTTGTAGAGAAACAGTCTGTTTTTTTCCGTCCAGAGTTGCTTGGTCTCTTCCGGAGCATCTGGGTCCAGGCGGGCATCAGCCTGGGTCAGCATTTCCTTCACCAGACAGACTGCGGGGTCACAGTCTTGCGTCTCCGCCCAGTTGTAGTGGGGTAAGGGGTTGAACGTAGCGGATCGCTGGCCCCTCACACGGTGGGAATGCTGGGTAATCCCATGACGGTGGAACGCAGGGAGTTCGACCTCTTCCAGTTCTTCTGGATCTTCCCCTCCGTCCGGTAGGCTTGGCATCCTGGACAGGGCGTCCGCGTTGGTATTGGAGCGTCCTGCCCAGTATTTGATCGTGAACTCATAAATGGACAGGTGGGCCATCCATCTCTGCTCCAGGGCACCCAGTCTTGCAGTGTCCAGGTGTGTCAATGGGTTGTTGTCTGTGTACACCGTGAACCTGGAAGAGGCAAGGTAATGCTTAAAACGTTCGGTTACCGCCCACACCACTGCCAGGAACTCTAGCTTGAACGAGCTGTAATTCTCAGGGTTTCTTTCCGTGGGTCGCAGTTTTCGGCTGGTGTAAGCAATTACCCGTTCTCTCCCCTGCTGGATCTGGGACAGTACGGCTCCTAGCCCGATGTTGCTTGTGTCCATGTGGAGGATAAAGGGCTGGCTGTAATCAGGGTACGCCAGGATTTCCTCCCCTGTGAGGGCCATTTTCAGCTGACGGAATGACTCCTCTTCCAGCTTTTCCCATCTGAAGGGTGGCTTCTGGTTTTTGGCCTTCCTGGACTGGCCTATCAGGAGGTCCTGCATAGGAGCTGCCTTCTTGGTAAAACCGGGAATGAATCTTCGGTAGTAGCCTACCAACCCGAGGAACTGCCGCACTTCCTTTATGCTGGATGGTCTTGGCCAGTCCTTAATCACGGTGATCTTGTCAGGGTCGGGAGCCACTCCGTCAGCACTCACCACGTGTCCCAGGTACTGTACCTTTGGCTTCAGTAGATGACACTTTGAGGGTTTTACTTTTAGGCCATAGTTTGCCAGGGCTTCAAACACTTCTGCCAGGTGTTCCAGATGGTCCTCATAGGTCTTGGAATAGACGATGACATCGTCCAGGTATAATAGGACCGTCTCGAAGTTCCGGTGCACCAGACAGCATTCCATCAACCGTTGGAAGGTTCCTGGTGCGTTGCAGAGCCCAAACGGCATACAGTTAAATTTGCTGAGTCCCATCGGGGTGGTGAATACGGTCTTCTCCTGGTCCGCCTCTGCTACAGGAACCTGCCAGTACCCGCTAGTGAGATCCAAAGTAGAGGAGAAGTTAGCAGATTTTAATGCAGCTAAGGACTCTTCTATCCTTGGTAACGGGTACGCATCTTTGTGTGTGATACGGTTGACCTTCCTGTAGTCTACACACATTCTCATGGTGTTGTCTTTCTTTTTCACTAAGACTAGTGGAGCTGCCCAGGGGCTACAGCTGTCCCTGATTACCCCAGCCTCCTTCATGTCTTTTAGCATCCCCTTGGCGTGCTGATAGTGTGCAGGGGGTACGGGTCGGTATCTCTCCTTTATGGGAGGATTGTCTCCCGAGGGGATGTGATGTTCTACCCCTTTACTCGCCCGAAGTCTAGCGGGTGTTTACTAAACACTCTCTCGTACTCCTGAACCACCCGATAGACTCCCTGTTTTTGGTGTGAGGGAGTGGAGTCAGTACCCAAATGCAGTTGCTGACACCAGTCCCCCATTGGTTTCTTAGAGCCGTTACCTCTGGTTGAGATGGAGGCAAGGGTTCCACGGCCTTTACTGAGTTCTGGTTGATGGTGAACAATTTGGCTAGAGTGGCATACCGGGGCAGGTGTACTTCTCTCTCCCCGATGTTTATGATGCGAACGGGCACCCTCCCATGGCATACATCGACCACCCCCCATGCTGTCAAAATGGTGGGCCTATTGTCTGAGTAGACGTGTTCTACCATCGCTTGGTAGTCTCTACCCCTTAGACCAATAGCTGCCCGGCACCAAATCATCATCTCACTTTTCGGGGGCATGGCAATAGGGAACGGGTCACACATTCTCACGCTACCAATCTCACCACCAGATAGTTCCACCTGTTGCCATTTCATCAGTGCCCGGATCTCTTTTTGGAGCACACGCTGCTGGCTGGAACTGGCGTTCTTGGCAACCTGTTGCAAAATAAGAATCACCTCTGCAAGACAGTTTTCGATTACGTTAGTACTTAGGGTTATTTTTGGGTGACTCTCGCGACGGTCAATGTCCACAATGATCAGTCCTTGTGCCGGCAGTTCAACCTTACCGACCTTGATGGTCACCTCTTTAAATCCTATCTGTGGCACGGGCTGACCATTGCTGGCGATAATGCTCAGGTCGTCATCTGGGTAGCGGGTTATGTCCGAGTCAATCCAGTACTGCTTGAAGAGCACGTACGGGATGGTAGTCACCTGTGACCCAGTGTCTAGTAGGGCACTCATAGGAATGCCATCCAGTACCACAGGCAAAGACCGGACGCCCCCCTACGTATTTATCACGCCAGTTCGATGGGCCTGATGATCTTATGCCTGGGGGTTGGCCCTCTACCCCAGGTTGTGCCCGTTTAAATGACAGTACCTTGCCATATGTCCGGGTTGATTGCAGCGGCGGCAGATGGGTTGTCCGTCCTCGTTGTATCGGTCGCTGGGTCTTCCTCTGGCCGGTGGGGTCCTCCTCAGTCGGCGCCACGGGACGTCCTCCGGTCTGGATGCCAGCTGGATCTTTCCTGGAGAAGAGACCTGTAAAGACTGCACAGTTCTGGTTAGCGCGGCAACACTCTTAGTCAGCTCTTGGACCTGATGGTGCAGGTCTGTAGCTGGGTTATTGTTCAAAGCCTGCACATCAGCTCCCACAGGCCCTGCAGACAAGGGCGCCGCGTCCTGGTGATAAGTGATAGCAGGGTGCCTGTGGGTCACAGCGCCACCTGGTGCCGGTTCTCGGAGCACCCGGATGGCTCTGTCCTTGAACTGTGCAAAGTCCAGGTCAGGGTCCTGTAAGGCCATTGCCCGCAACTGGGTTCGGTGGGCATTGCACAGTAGACCCTCAATAAATTGTTCGGTCAACAGCTTGTCTTCATTCCTCACGCTGTCAGGGTCTGCCTGCTTAATGGCTCTCAGGGCCTCTTGTAGGTTTAGAGCATTGTCTCTTATACTTTCGTGTGCCCGTTGTTTGCACCCGTAAAATCTGAGTTTTATTTCGGCTGAGGTTCGGGTATCAAATGTGTCTTTCAGCCGGGCTAGTATTTCTCTGACAGTCCTCTTCTTCCTAGGTGGCCAAGACTTTACCTCTCTTTGGGCTGCCCCGAATAACTGGGCCACCAGGATGCTCACTTTTTGCTCTTCCGTGAGGGGGTATACCTGGAAGAGGCTATCCAGTCTTTCCCTAAAGTCACTTAGGGTATGTGACTCCCCTGAGTACTGGGGTAGCCAGGTTGCCCCCGGGATATAGGGCATGGTGAATGGCATGACCACAGAAGCAGTTGCGCTGGCGGCAGCTGTGGCGGTGGAGCTTCCCTCTGTATCCGACATCCTCCTTCCCCCCTAGTGGACCGTGGCCTACCTTGCGATGATCCTCTTCCGTAGGCCGCGGCTCCGCAGTCGATCGTCGGGGTGGAGGACCTTGCGTCGCGCTCCTGTGACGTCAGCGTCGCTCTCTCTCCCTTCCAGGACCTTGCGCAGCGTCAAGATGTAAGGCGGGGCTTCAGTTCTCGCGCCCTTTCGATGTCCACGCCCCTCTTCTTCCCGCGCCGCGTCCTGAAGATGGCGTCCGATGGCGGGAACCGACTCCGGATGGCGGGAACAAACCGAAGATGGCGGGAAACGGCTCCGGATGGCGGGAAGACGGCTGCAGATGGCGAGAAGACGGCTGCAAATGGCGGGAAATGGCTGCGGATGGCGGGAAGCTTCTCTCAGGTAAGTGCAAAAGTCTTTTTCAGGCACGCAATACCCGTTGGTGGCGGGTTGGTTTGAATCCTGCCGACTACGCCAAAGTTGACTCGCCCCCTGGGCCTGTGTTGTGCGTGCACGTGTGTGCGGGGAATACCCGGAGCCGGATCGCTGGGGGTTGTAGTCTCCGTGTAGACCCGGTCCGTGCCCAGGGTGGTCAAATCAGTGGCAGTCTAATTAGTATGATAATGGTCCGACTACGCCACCCGTGGATTGCGGTCAGTGGAGACCGCCGCTGCAAGGCAGACTACTGAGGCCGGTGTTGTGTGTGCAGCTAAGAATGGGATGACTCCCCACGGGAGAAGTATAGCCTCAGGGCAGTTGGTGTGGATGATGGGAGTGATGGTGCACGAGCGCAGCAGGAACAACTCAGAGTCTGTGCAGTGCAGTTCAGGGTCTTTACTGGTGTTATAAAGCAGACCCTCCCGGGAGTACTGGTTAGCAGTAGAGGCCTGGTCAGTCTGTGAGCAAGCAGGATCTCCCCTGGCCAGGTGGAGTTGTAGGCCTCCCCGTCTATCTGCACTCTTCCTGGCTACCTTGCTGTATGCGGGTAGAAGTAGCCCACGTCCCTGAGTGTACCGTGTGGTGCTCACCCGTATGGCCGGTGACTTGGGGCCTTCTGTTAGCCTCCGCTCCACGATGGCGGTGCTGGTCCCTTGCTATCTGGCTTCCAGCCCCTGGCACTCGCTCCTGCTCCTACAGAGCTCCTAGTTCTTGCTTTCCCTGTGTCTGCTGTCCTCCAGACTCTGACTGACTAATCCCGCCCCAGACCCAGTTTATAAGGGCAGATTCCTCCCCTCCCAGGTCTGGGCGGGCGGTGTTGCATGCTTAGGGCTCCTGACCAGAGAAACCTCCCACTTGCTCTCAGACGTAATATTCCTATTACTGTGGCAAACAGACCCCTGGGGTGCCACATAGGCATAGGACGTAGCTGGACAGGGACAGATTCTGACTGCACTCTCTGCAAAAAAAAAACGCTGTGTATACTCTGCAACCCATATCTGTGGAAGTACTGTGCTAAAAGCCGCTTTGTGTACTCTGCACCCCCCCCCGCATGTTGGAGTACTGTTAATTTAAGCCACCGTGCTTTTTCGAGTAGTCTGAGAAATCAATAATTGGCATAAGTGTCTCATTGCTATTAGTACGCACCAAAAAAAACAAAAAAAAAATTTCCGACCTGATGTCTGTTTTCTTGCAAATCAATAAATTGTATCAGCTTTCTTGTTGACATTTGTAGGCCACAAAAAAAACTTTTTTAGGCCTGGTGTGTATTTTCTAGTACTTTTGCAAATCAGTATATCGCATCAGCTGTGTCATTGCCATTTATAGGCCCCAAAACTAATTTTTCAGGGCTGGTGTGTATTTTTTATTAGTCTGGGAAATAAAGAATTGGCATCAGCTGTTCACTTGTCATTTCTGGGCCAAAGTTTTCAGGACTGCTGTGTTTTTTCTAGTACTTTTTCAAATAAATAAATTTACTCTTCTGCCATCTCTTTGCGAGTAGTGTTTAAAAAAATCAAGTTCCAAAAATGAGGAGAGTATCAAATAAGGAATGTGGACATGGGCCATGGTGGTGCTGGTGTAGCTGCTGATGGTGGTGGTGGTGTAGCTGAAGCAGGGAGAGGACATAGTCATTCTATACCTGCTACATGCACAATTACAACACCTTCCTCTGGTGCATGCAGGCGACAGGACATTATGCGTCCTTTCGTAGGCCTGAATACTGCTAGATGAATGGTGAGACCAAAAGATGTTGAAAATGTGTTAGAGTGGATGTCTGAGAGTGGCTCCAGCTCCTTTGCATTATCTTCCACAGAAAATGCGCAATAAGCATCTGAGGACCATCGTCATCCGACTTTCACTTCATCCTCTTGCAAATCAGTGGCCCATCCACCTGCCTCTGCTCCAGAAGTGGAAGAGACTGAGTGCACTGATGCACACCCACTTGTTAGGCTAGTTCACACAGCCAGTGGATCACCACAGCACATGTCAGATGATGACGAAACTCAGTTGTCAACTGCAGCGTCTTCTTGCAGTGTGCAGACCAGCAAGGAGGGCAGGGTTGAGTAGTCGGTGGAAGATGATGCGGGGGAGTATGAGGTCCTAGACCCCACATGGAGCGGAGGCCATCCTACTGACATGCACAGTTCGGAGAAAGAGAAGGTGGCCACGCTGCTACAACAGCACAGCAAAAGAGGGAGCAGAGTGCAAAGGCACAACAGGCTGCCCCTAGCAAGTAAATCAGCTGCTACGGCCCACCATGCCACTGATATAAGCACACCAAAGACAGCTCAAAAGAGGTCCCTGAAATGGCATTTCTTCAGGGAATGTGCTGCCTACAAGAGACAGGTGGTTTGCACTCTGTGTCGTCAGACCCTGAAGCGAGGCATAAATGTTCTGAACCTGAGCACCACAAGTATGACGAGGCATTTGAATTCCAAGCACGAGGTGCAGTGGAGTACACACCTTAAAACCCATGACAGATCTGAGCCTCCTCCTGTTCCCTCTTCTGCTCCAGTCTCAGCATCTTCCTCCTGCTCACTATCAACAGGGCCACCTGCCTCCCCGCATTTAGAGGATGTGACAACATCACCAACCCCACCACCAGTGTCACTGAGCATCTCCACACCGTCCCATGGAAGTGTTCAGCTTTCCATCCCCCAAATCATTGAGAGAAAGAGTAGATATCAACCTAGCCACCCATGAGCCATGGTCCTGAATGACAGCATTTCAAAATTACTGGCATTTGAAATGCTGCCATTCCGGCTGGTGGAGATGGACAGTTATAAAAAAATTATATCAGTGGCTGTCCAGCAGTACGTTGTTCCCAGGCGGGCCATCCCTGCCCTGTTTAAGCATGTTGAGGACCAAATCAAGTGTGCACTGTGCAATGCCATCAGTGGCAGGGTCCACATAAACACCAATATGTGGACCAGTAAGCATGGTCAGGGATGTTACATCTCCCTAACTGACCACTGGGTAAATGTAGTTGGGGCAGGGGCGGAAGGCGTTTCTAACTTATGTACTCCCACCACCTAGTATTGCTGGACATTTATCTGTCCATGTTCCCTCCTCCTCCTACTCTTCTTCCTCCACTGCCTCCTCATTCGGTCCACAGGAACAACAGCACCATCAACTTGAGCACAGCCAGGGGGAAATGAGGGCAGGCTGTTGTTAAACTCCTGTGTTTGATTGACAAATCCAATTGACAAAGCAGATCAAAGAGCAGACAGATGAGTGGTTGCTGTCGGTAACATAGTAACATAGTTTGTAAAGCCGAATAAAGACTTGCGTCCATCAAGTTCGACCTGTTAGTTCTGTAATTGCTAAAGTTGATCCAGAGGAGGGCAAAAACCCCAAATGATTTGGCCAATCTTCACCTGAGGAAAAATTCCCTCCCGACTCTGAAACCAGCAGTCAGAATAAATCCCTGTATCAACCTACTATTTTATTTTATTTTTAAGTATATGCTGAAATCTGCCTGGTATCTAGAAATGCATCCAGTCCCCGCTTGAACTGGTGTAGTGAATCCGACATTACCGTCTCCTCACTCAGTGAATTCCATATTCTCACTGCTCTTACCGTAAAGAACCGCTTCCTATGCTGGTGCTGAAACCTTTTCTCTTCCAGTCTTAGTGAGTGCCCTCTTGTTACCGTAATATCCCTCCTTTTGAACAAATCCCGGGCAAGATCTCTATACTGTCCCCTAACATATTTGTACACATTTATTATGTCCCCCATAACCTTCTCTTTTCCAGGCTGAATAGTTCTAGTTTTGCCAACCTCTCTGGGTATTGCAGTCCCTCCATTCCCTTTATTAATTTTGTTGCCCTCCTTTGTACCTTTTCAAGCTCATTTATATCCTTTCTATATATTGGGGCCCATAACTGAGCACAGTATTCCAAGTGTGGTCTGACCAGTGCTTTGTACAGTGGAAGAACAATGTTCTCATCCTTTGCAGCTATACCTCTTCTGATACATCCCATTACCCTGTTTGCCCTTACAGCAGCGGCCTGACTTTGGGCACTCCAATTTAGTTTGCTATCAATCAAGATGCCCAAGTCTTTCTCCATCTCTGAATTCCCCAATGATTTCCCATTCAGTGAGTACTGGTGACTTCCATTTTTCCTTCCCATATGTATGACCTTACATTTCTCCTCGTTAAACCTCATTTGCCATTTAATGCTCCACCTACCCAGCTTATCCAAATCCCTCTGTAGGTCTGCACTGTCCTCTTTTGTATTAATTGTTTTACATAACTTTGTGTCATCTGCAAATATTGATATTTTACTATTTATCCCGTTGACTATGTCGTTAATAAAGATATTAAATAACATTGGGCCTAGTACAGACCCCTGTGGTACCCCACTAGTGACGCTTACCCAATCTGAGTATATTCCATTTATAACCACCCTCTGCCTTCTATCCTTTAGCCAGTTAGCTACCCACTTGCAGACATTTTCCCCCAGCCCCATCATTCTCATTTTGTATACCAACCTATTATGTGGCACGCTATCGAACGCTTTTGAGAAGTCGAGATACACGACATCCACTGGTTCCCCCTGATCTACTCGAGAGCTAACCTCCTCGTAGAAGTCAATCAGGTTTGTTTGGCAGGAGCGATTCCTCATGAATCCATGTTGGTTCGGGATTAAAAGATTATTAGCATCAAGATGCTCCGTAATTGCCTCTTTAATGAAGCTTTCAAAAATTTTGCCCACAACGGACGTCAGACTCACCGGCCGATAGTTTCCGGCGTCACTTTTTGCTCCCTTTTTGAATATTGGCACTACATTCGCCTGTCGCCAATCAAGTGGCACAGACCCAGTCTCAACAGAGTCCTTAAATATAAGATATAACGGTCTGTCTATCACATTACTTAGTTCCCTTAGTACCCGTGGGTGTATGCCATCAGGTCCTGGTGATTTGTTTATTTTAATGTTACTGAGGCGTTTCTGTACCCCAGCTTGGGTTAGATTAGTCATACTTAGTGGAGGATTAAGTTTGTCACTTCTCATTTCTCCTGTTAGTTCGATTTCCTTTGTGAAAGTTGTCGAAAAAAAATTATTTAATAGAGTAGCTTTATCCTCATCTTTCTCTATGATTTTGCCTTCATCACTTTTTATCGGTCCAATATTATCCGATTTAATCCTTTTACTATTTATATACGTAAAGAACAGTTTGGGATTTGATCTACTTTCCCTAGCAATACTTTTCTCTGTTTCCTCCTTCGCTATTTTTATTTGTTTTTTGCAGGTTCTCGTTTTTTCCTTGTAACACATTGGTGCCTCCTTACTGTTTTCCTGTTTTAATCTCTTGAATGCCTCTTTTTTGCTATTTAACGCCCCTTTTACATTCTTGTTCAACCATATTGGTTTCCTCTTATTTCTGGCCCTTTTATTCCCATACGGTATATACCTCTCGCACCTGGTGGTGTGCGAAAATGGGCGAAATCTCATAGCAGCTCTGGACCTATCTGGTTTGATACACATCCCTTGCCTGCCACATGTGCTTAACTTTCTGAAAAACTACCCACACATGTCAGAGCAGCTGCTGAAAGAGCGGACAGTGTGTACGCACTTTCGGTGTTCTCACCCTGCTGCTGCTCGTATGTCCACGCTGCAGCGTCAATTCTCCTTCCCGCTCACCGGCTGACATGCAACGTATTAACAAGGTGGAACTCCACCTTGCATATGCTGGAAAGACTGTGCAAGCAGCAGCAGGCAATAGTGGAGTTTCACCTGCAGCACGCACGGCTGAGTCGCACTGCAGAAGAACACCATTTCACCACCAATTACTGGGCCTCCATGTGGGATGTGTATGCCGTGTTGCGCTGCTTTGAATATTCGGAATGACAGCCGAGTTGTCCGTATTATTACCAGTGCAGATTACTGGGTGGCCACCCTGATAGATCCCCGCTACAAGGACAACGTACCATCATTACTTCAGTAACTGGAGAGGGATCGCAAAATGCTTGAATACAAGAACATGCTGATAGAAAAACTACTTATGGCTTTCCCACCTGACAGGGGGCTCAGTGGCCAGGCAGAGGCAAAGGGGGAAGTCGCCAATGCAGCTGGGGCACCACCAGCACCTCAGAAGGCAGGATTAGCATAGCTGAAATGTAACAAAACTTCATGAGAACGCCCCAACATCTGACACTACCATCTGATACGGTCCGTATTAGCAGGATGCAGCGTTACAACAGCATGGTGGAAGACAACCTGTCCACATGTCTGCACATACTAACAAATGGGTCTGCCCTATTTAACTTCTGGGTCTCCAATTGGACACATTGTCAAAGCTTGCCCTTCATGCTTTGGAGGTGCTGGCCTGCCCTGTGGCAAGTTTGCTGTCAGAACGTTTGTTTAGCATGGCGGGGGGGTCATCACAGACAGGCGCATCCACCTGTCCACATCCAATGTGGGTAACCTAACATTCCTTAAAATATACCAGGTTTAGATCCCACACAACTTGTCCATACCTTTGGAGGATTAGACAATTATAACAGCTGCACCCAGCCAGTCTTCAACTCTATTTGCCATTCTATTTGCCAACAAAAAAAACCAAAAACTGTGTTGGCTACCTCCTCCTCCGCCTCTTCCACCTATACCACCATGTCCGTCTCCTCCCCCAATATCGCCATGTCCACCTCCTCCACTTGGACCTGTTCCTCCTGGTTCAAGATTCTTATTTTTTATTTCTACTATGCTTAGCATAGGGACAGGACGCAGCTGTACTGAGGGACAGTATTAGGTTTTGCATGTGCGCAGTTTTACAAAAACACTGTCTATGTGTACTCTGTACCCATGTCTGTGATAGTACCATGTGTAGCTGCTGTGTGCATTCTTGAACCCATATCTGTGGGAGTAATGTGCCTTTAAGCTGATGTGTGTATTCTTGAACCCATAACTGTGAGATTAATGTGCCTTTAAGCCGCTGTTTGTATTCTTGAACCTATATCTGTGGGAGTAATGTGCCTTTAAGCCACTGTGTGTATTCTTGAACCCATATCTGTGGGAGTAATGTGCCTTTAAGCCGCAGTGTGTATTCTTGAACCCATATCTGTGGGAGTAATGTGCCTTTAAGCTGATGTGTGTATTCTTGAACCCATAACTGTGGGAGTAATGTGCCTTTAAGCTGATGTGTGTATTCTTGAACCCATAACTGTGAGATTAATGTGCCTTTAAGCCGCTGTGTGTATTCTTGAACCTATATCTGTGGGAGTAATGTGTCTTTAAGCTGATGTGTGTATTCTTGAACCCATATCTGTGGGAGTAATGTGCCTTTAAGCCGCAGTGTGTATTATTTAACTCATATCTGTGAGAGTTATGTACCTTTAAGCCACTGTGTGTATTATTTAACTCATATGTGTGAACTTAATGTGCCTTTAAACTGCTGTGTGTATTCTTGAACCCATATCTGTGGGAGTAGTTTGCCAAAAGACGCTGTGTGTATTCTTGAACCCATATCCATATATGTGGGAGTAATGTGCCTTTAAGCCACTGTGTGTATTCTTGAACCCATATCTGTGGGAGTAGTTTGCCAAAATGCACTGTGTGTATTCTTGAACCCATATCCATATATGTGGGAGTAATGTGCCTTTAAGCCACTGTGTGTATTATTTACCGCATATCTGTGGGAGTAATGTGCATTTAAGCCGCTGAGTGTGCTTTGCAGCCATGCCTGTGGGGGTACTGTGGGCCATTGGGATAAATGTGGAAACATGCTCTGTGAGTGAAATTTGTTATTAGGTTCTGTGGGGGTACTGTGCCCAAAAGCCTTTGCGTGATCTGCAGCCGTGTCTGTACGAGTAGTGTGTATAAAAAATAATTTTAATCTACCTTAGTGGTCGGGCCTAAGCTCATTAAAGGATTTAAATACTCATTCTAATTACAGAGCCTCTAAATTGTCATGGATGGCTATTCTGTCTCACAATATCAGCTGAGAAGTGGTTAATTTGCTTGACTGTTGCCTGCGTTGGATGTGGTACACGTTTATCAGGTTGCTTCTTCGAAATAGAAACCTGATTCTCTGTTACATGTGTGTACTCTGCAACTCTGCCTGTGGGTGGTTTGAGATTGGATGGCTGACAGTGCGTCCAGTTCTTTTACTTTGTTTTCCACTGGGCCCCAGTTCAAACAAACAAGAAAATACAAACAGAGTACAATTCCTAGTTGATGTATTCAGGCGTGGTTACGTGCTTTGAACATTAATTTTTTTCAAGAGAAACACTTTATGCCCCCAGGACCTTAAAGCAAGAGTATTGGGCAGGCGTCCCAAGGCAAAGGGGCTGGGACCGCCAACTGTACCCAGAATCAAATTATCAGATTTTAATCTGCATCCGCTTGTACGCTGCTGGAGGTGAAATTTTGGAGATGTGGGGGAAAACTGAAAACATGCTCTGTGAGTGAAAATTTATTATCAGCTTCTGTGGGGGAAATGTGCAAACATTAGTGATGAGCGAGCATGCTTGCTACTGCTCGGTGCTCGCCCGAGCATCTCACTCGCTCGCCGAGTATTTCCGGGGTTGCTCGGCAGGAGCTTGGGTCCCCTCCCTGCATGTTTGGCACTCTTTAGTGCGCCAATCAACATGCAGGGATTGTCTGCCACACATTGTAATGCCGCAGCCATGTTGATCGTGGCATTACTGTAGTTGGCTGGCCGCACAGCGTCATCAGGTCTATATCAGACCTGGCGCCGCCGTGCTCGTTACAGTCTACTCTGCCATCAGGCAGTGTAGGGAGAGGTGCTTCTGAGCTAGGGAGAGATTTGGTTGTTTATTAGTTAGTGTAGGTATTCTACAAGATTCTCTACATATCAATCTCAACTAACAGTCCTTCTGAGGACTAATCCAGCTGCAAAGATATCAGTGCTAGGCAGGCAGGCAGGCAGGCAATATAGCAGACTGCAGTGCACATAGCAAGATGGTCCATTCCAGTTCTGTCTGCTGGTGCTTTTACAGATATTTGTAGAAATAGCTGGGTATCAGGGGCCAGGAATAATTTTTTTTTATCTTAATCCTGATTATTTGCTTAAAAAGCAATCCAGAGAACAACGTTTTTCTGCGCCATCTGCTTGTTGGCACTGCAGAATACAGCCAGGTCCTTTCCATATTCTAGTGCTAAAAATCCAGCTATTTAAAACTGTGGTTTGTCCGTCACACGGATCACACATAATTGCGTTGAAAATATTGCCATTTCTGGCCTCCATTGAAATTTTGTTGCAGTGTGTCAGTGAACATATTGACAGGAGGTCGGCGCTGTTAAAAATAGTTACCTACAGGCCAGCTATTTAAAACTGTGGTTTGTCCGTCACACGGATCACATATAATTGCGCTGAAAATTCTGCAATTTCTCGCCTCAATTAAAATTTTGTTTCAGTGTGTCAGCGAAGTTATTGACACCAGTTTGCTGTTAAAAATAGTTACTGTAACGGGTCCGGGAGGCGGAACCTCTGAGCTATTATACAAGGGGGCGGCCCTTGTAAGGGAGCGGGTGGCAGTCTCTGGGTGAACGGACAGGGAGTTACGGCAAGTGATCAGGGCAGTCTCTGGGTAAGGGGTAGGTACGACCTGTGATGGCAGAGCCTCCGGGTAGGCTAGCAGGCAGGTGGTAGATGTGTGCTCCCAGGTGAGCAAGCGAGAGTCTCTGGAATAGCAGGTGGTCACGGCACGTGACGGCGGAACCTCCGGGCTGGCAGGCAGGTAGGTAACGGAGAAGCGCTCCCAGGTGAGCGGGCAAGAGTCTCTGGAATAGCTGGTGGTCACCGCACGTGACAACGGGACCTCCGGGCTGGCAAGTAGGCAGGTAACGGAGATGCGCTCCCAGGTGAGCGGGCAAGAGTCTCTGAGATAGCTGGTGGTCACAGCACGTGACAACGGAGCCTCCGGGTTGGCAAGCAGGCAGATAACGGAGAAGCGCTCCCAGGTGAGCGGGCAAGCTGGTCCATAGACAGACTGACCGGAGTAGTAAGGCAGACCGTCGGACCTCAGGCAAGCAGGCAGGTAGCTGATATGCGCTCCCAGGTGAGCGGGCAGGCTGGTCCTTTAGACAGACTGACAGGAGTAGTAAGGCAGACCGTCGGACCTCAGACTGGCAGACAGGTAACAAGTATTCAGGCAGGAATCAGGCAGGTAACTAGCAGGAAACTGGCAGGAAACTGGCAGGTAACTGGCAGGTAACTGGCAACGGGACCTGAGGGCTGAAGCACAGGTGAGACACAGGTGCAAACAACATTGCTCGGGCACCTCCATCTTGGAGGAGGTGCCTTATATATGATGAAGTCCTCCGGCCATTGGCCGGGGACTCCTTAGGACGGCGCGCGCGGTCCCTTTAAGAGGAGGGGAGCGCGCGCGCGCGCGCCCTAAGCACAGGGGCCGGGAAGGAGCGCGCGCTGAGAGCAGAGCGGGAGGAGGACGCCGGGAAGGAGCGCGCGCTGACAGCAGAGCAGGAGGAGGACGCCGGGACGGAGCGCGCGCTGACAGCAGAGCGGGGAGAGGACGCCGGGCACGGAGCAGAGCGGTGAGGGGAGCAGCGTCCCTGCCTAGCAGAGGGCAGGGACGCCAGCGCTACAGTACCCCCCCCTTTAGGCCCCCCCTTTTTTAGGCCAGACAGAAATTTAGCTAGGATGAGAGGGGCATGGATGTTCTCCCGGGGCTCCCACGTTCTCTCCTCAGGACCAAACCCCTTCCAATCTACCAGAAAAAAGGTCTTTCCTCTTACCCTTTTGGTGGCAAGAATGTTCTCTACCTCAAACTCGTCCTCAGCAGAAACCGGAGCAGGAGGCGTACCTGTAGACTTGGAAAAAGAGTTAAGCACTACAGGTTTGAGGAGAGACACATGGAAGGAGTTAGGGATCCGTAAGTTGGCCGGGAGTTTCAATTTATAGGCCACCGGGTTGATCTGACTGATGACCTCCAGTGGGCCGATGAACCGAGGCCCTAACTTATAGGAAGGGATCTTGAGCCGGACATATTTGGACGAGAGCCAGACTTTATCCCCAGGGCGGAATTGAGGAGGGTCCAGACGTTTTTTGTCAGCGTGTCTTTTCATACGCTCGGATGACAGAAGGAGTGCGGACCGGGTACTCTCCCATATGGAGGAAAATTTGTTAACAAGAGATTCCGCAGCCGGATTGTCCGCCGAGGTGGAGACGGGAAACGGGATCCGAGGATGCTGACCGTAGACTATAAAAAACGGGGATTTGGAGGAAGACTCGCTCTCGTGATTGTTGTACGAGAATTCGGCCCATGGCAGGAGATCCACCCAGTCAGAATGGTGGGCATTAACGAAGTGCCGAAGGTAACTGGTCAGGTTCTGATTGATCCGCTCCACTTGACCATTAGACTGTGGGTGGTAAGCGGAGGAGAAGTCCAGGGTGACGTCCAGCAATTTACAAGTGGCTCTCCAGAAACGGGAAGTGAACTGTACCCCACGATCCGACACGATGTGACGGGGCAGGCCATGAAGACGGAAGATGTGGTGGATAAAGTCTTTAGCCAGCTCGGGTGCAGACGGAAGACCTGGCAGTGGAATGAAGTGAGCCATCTTGGAGAAGCGGTCAGCGACCACCCAAATGACCGTACAACCGGCAGAGACGGGTAGATCAGTAATGAAGTCCATCGCTATATGCTGCCAGGGGGCAGCAGGTACTGGCAGAGGTAGGAGGCGGCCGGCCGGCAGGTGTCTCGGAACTTTGTTGCGGGCGCAGGACACACAGGCAGAAACAAAGTCTATTACATCCTTGTGCAGGTTAGGCCACCAGTAGTGCCGGGTAATAAGCTGGAGGGTCTTTTTCTGACCGGCGTGGCCAGCTAGTTTAGACGAATGACCCCAGTGTAGGATCTTCTCCCGATCAGGTACTGGTACGAACGTCTTACCAGGAGGAAGACGATTTAGACTCACGGGAGCCACCTGCATTACTCTGGCGGGATCGATGATATGTTTCGGATCCTCCTCGAGATCAGACACCAGAAAGGACCGAGACAAGGCGTCCGCCTTGACGTTTTTGTCAGCCGGGCGAAAATGAAGGACAAAATCAAAACGAGCAAAAAACAAGGACCACCGGGCTTGGCGCGGGTTAAGTCTCTGGGCATGCTGGAGGTAAGCCAAGTTCTTGTGGTCAGTGTAAATTATTACCGGGTGAAGAGCCCCCTCGAGCAGGTAACGCCACTCCTCCAATGCCAGTTTGATGGCCAATAACTCTCGGTCTCCTATGGAATAGTTGCGCTCAGAGGAGGAGAAGAGTTTAGAGAAGAAGCCACAAGTTACCATCCTCCCGGAAGATGATTTTTGAGTAAGTACCGCTCCGGCTCCAGAGGAGGAGGCGTCAACTTCCAGGAAGAACTGTTTGTTGCCATCTGGGCGATGCAGCACCGGGGCGGAAGAGAAGGCCTGTTTAAGGGAAAGAAAGGCCTCCTCTGCTTCGGGTGGCCACTCTTTGGGATTAGTACCTTTACGGGTGAGCGCAGAAATTGGGGCCGTCCGGGAAGAGAAGTGTGGTATGAAGAGGCGGTAGTAGTTGGCGAAGCCCAGGGATCGCTGAATGGCCTTCAACCCCTCCGGTCGGGGCCATTTCTCGATGGCAGACAGTTTCTCAGGATCCATTTGTAGGCCGGTCTGAGAGATAATGTAGCCCAGAAACGGAAGCGAGGTCTGCTCAAAGAGGCACTTCTCAAATTTAGCGTAGAGATGGTTCTGCCTTAGCCTGAGCAGGACCTGACGAACGTCCCTCCGGTGAGTCTGGAGATCCGGAGAGAAGACCAAGATGTCGTCCAGGTACACCACTACGCAGGAGTAGAGAAGGTCCCGGAAGATGTCATTGACCAACTCTTGAAAGACGGCAGGAGCGTTACAGAGACCAAAGGGCATTACCAGGTATTCATAGTGGCCGTCCCGGGTGTTGAATGCCGTCTTCCATTCATCCCCCTGACGAATACGAACCAGGTTGTACGCCCCACGAAGGTCCAGTTTGGTGAAGATCCTAGCCCCCCTCAGGCGATCAAATAATTCTGGAATGAGCGGAAGGGGGTACTTATTCTTCACCGTGATCAGGTTTAGGCCTCAATAGTCTATACAGGGACGGAGAGAGCCGTCCTTCTTTTTGACGAAAAAGAAGCCTGCTCCCGCCGGGGAGGTAGATTTCCGGATGAATCCTCTGGCCAGATTCTCCTCAATATATTCGGACATTGACCGGGTCTCAGCAGCGGATAAAGGATAGATACGCCCACGGGGAGGAGTAGTACCGGGTAGCAGATCGATGGGACAGTCGTATGGTCTATGTGGTGGTAATGTCTCTGCCTCCTTTTTATTAAAGACATCTGCATAAGACCAATAAGGAATCGGAAGTCCAGGTAGATTAGCTGGGGTAGGAGAGGGACGGACGGGATGGACGGGAACCAGGCAGGTTTTATGACAGTCTTGTCCCCAGCGAAGGACCTCTCCGGTTTGCCAGTCTAGCACGGGTGCATGTCTCTGGAGCCAGGGCAGACCTAGCAAGAGGGCGTGAGAGAGTCCAGGCAGAACATGAAAGGAGATACTTTCAGAATGCAGCATTCCCACCTGCAGGGTAATGGATTCGGTGATGAGTTGAATGGGGCGAGGTAAGAGGCCCCCATCCACGGCAGCGACAGACAAGGGTACAGCCAGAGGTTTGGTAGGGATGCGGTATTTCTCAACCAGGGACTGTGAAATAAGGTTCCCGGCTGCTCCAGAGTCAAGTTGGGCTAGTTCGAAATAACGGTTCTCCCCGTAGATGATCGAAACTGACAACAGCAGGGATGGAGAGGATTTATTCTTGTCTAGGTGGACCTCTCTGAGCGAACCTAGACACAGGCGTTTTCCGACCTCTCCGGGCAGGCACGGATCCGGTGCTCCTTACTGCCACAGTAGAAGCAGCTCCCCTCGGCACGGCGTGAGTCCTGACGGGTTTTGACCATCTTGGTCTGGTCGACCTGCATAGGCTCAGGAGAGTGTACCTGGGGAGAGATGGAGGGAATGACGGGTTTCTGGAAAGTAGGAGCTAAACGTGGAATCCTTCTCTCACGGGTGACCTCTTTGGCACGCTCCTGGAACCGTAGGTCAATCCGGGTGGCAAGGGTTATTAGATCATCGAGAGAGGTAGGAATGTCCCGACCAGCAAGTTCATCTTTAATACGACCGGACAGACCCTCCCAGAAGACGGATACCAGAGCGTCGTTATCCCAGGCCAGCTCCGAGGCAAGGGTGCGGAACCGTATGGCATATTGGCCCACGGTGAGACCCTCCTGACGGAGGCGTAGCAGAGAGGATGCGGATGAGGTCTTCCGTCCGGGTTCGTCGAAGACTTTCCGGAAAGCCGAGAGAAAAGCAGGCAAGTTGGACACCAGGGGGTCTCCTCTCTCCCATAGAGGATTTAGCCAGGCCAGGGCCTCCCCGGTGAGATGGGACATGATAAAGGCAATTTTGGCCCGGTCGGAATTAAACTGATGGGACAAAAGTTCAAAGTGCAGGGTGCACTGATTTATGAAGCCCCGAGCCTGGACGGGGTCGCCTCCGAAGCGAGGAGGTGCAGAAAGCCGGGGTCCGGGGTAGGATACCATAGTATTAGTGAGCAGCGGAGCTGCCGGATTGCAAGATATGGCACTGGCGGAGGTTGTTGGTGGATCAGACAGGGTGTTCAGGCGAGTATTAACATTCCGCAGATGACCCAGGATGGCCTCCTGTTGGGACTTCTGACGGGACAGTTCAAGACAGAGGTCCGAGAGCGAGGGAGCTTGGGTGCCACCGGGTTCCTTGGCCCGAGCAAACTGTAACGGGTCCGGGAGGCGGAACCTCTGAGCTATTATACAAGGGGGCGGCCCTTGTAAGGGAGCGGGTGGCAGTCTCTGGGTGAACGGACAGGGAGTTACGGCAAGTGATCAGGGCAGTCTCTGGGTAAGGGGTAGGTACGACCTGTGATGGCAGAGCCTCCGGGTAGGCTAGCAGGCAGGTGGTAGATGTGTGCTCCCAGGTGAGCAAGCGAGAGTCTCTGGAATAGCAGGTGGTCACGGCACGTGACGGCGGAACCTCCGGGCTGGCAGGCAGGTAGGTAACGGAGAAGCGCTCCCAGGTGAGCGGGCAAGAGTCTCTGGAATAGCTGGTGGTCACCGCACGTGACAACGGGACCTCCGGGCTGGCAAGTAGGCAGGTAACGGAGATGCGCTCCCAGGTGAGCGGGCAAGAGTCTCTGAGATAGCTGGTGGTCACAGCACGTGACAACGGAGCCTCCGGGTTGGCAAGCAGGCAGATAACGGAGAAGCGCTCCCAGGTGAGCGGGCAAGCTGGTCCATAGACAGACTGACCGGAGTAGTAAGGCAGACCGTCGGACCTCAGGCAAGCAGGCAGGTAGCTGATATGCGCTCCCAGGTGAGCGGGCAGGCTGGTCCTTTAGACAGACTGACAGGAGTAGTAAGGCAGACCGTCGGACCTCAGACTGGCAGACAGGTAACAAGTATTCAGGCAGGAATCAGGCAGGTAACTAGCAGGAAACTGGCAGGAAACTGGCAGGTAACTGGCAGGTAACTGGCAACGGGACCTGAGGGCTGAAGCACAGGTGAGACACAGGTGCAAACAACATTGCTCGGGCACCTCCATCTTGGAGGAGGTGCCTTATATATGATGAAGTCCTCCGGCCATTGGCCGGGGACTCCTTAGGACGGCGCGCGCGGTCCCTTTAAGAGGAGGGGAGCGCGCGCGCGCGCGCCCTAAGCACAGGGGCCGGGAAGGAGCGCGCGCTGAGAGCAGAGCGGGAGGAGGACGCCGGGAAGGAGCGCGCGCTGACAGCAGAGCAGGAGGAGGACGCCGGGACGGAGCGCATGCTGACAGCAGAGCGGGGAGAGGACGCCGGGCACGGAGCAGAGCGGTGAGGGGAGCAGCGTCCCTGCCTAGCAGAGGGCAGGGACGCCAGCGCTACAGTTACCTACAGGCCAGCTATTTAAAACTGTGGTTTGTCCGTCACACGGATCACACATAATTGCACTGAAAATATTGCCATTTCTGGCCTCAATTGAAATTTTGTTGTAGTGTGTCAGTGAACTTATTGACATGAGGTCGGCGCTGTTAAAGATAGTTACCTACAGGCCAGCTATTTAAAACTGTAGTTTGTCTGTCACACGGATCACATATAATTGCGCTGAAAATTCTGCCATTTCTGGCATCCATTAAAATTTTGTTTCAGTGTGTCAGCGAAGTTATTGACACCAGTTTGCTGTTAAAAATTGTTACCAACAGGCCAGCTATTTAAAACTGTGGTTTGTGCGTCACACGGATCACATATAAGTTCGCTCCAAAGTCAGTCATTTGTAGTGAGCGTGGAAGATATTGTCCTCCATTTAAAATGGGCAAGGCACGTGGAAAGGGACGGGGAACTGGACGTGATGGTGATGGTGCATGCAGAGGCCGATATCATGGGCAAGCTGAAATTGTGCCACAACAAACACCCACATCTTCTCGCTCGACCTTCCTGTCCCAATTAATAGGGGACCGCAGAACACCATTATTGAACACAGAGCAGTGTGAAAAGGTTATTGGTTGGATAGCAGATAATGCTTCCAGTCACTTAGCCACCACCACCACCCTGTCTTCCACACGGTCAAGTCTCAGTAGTCGTGAGTCTGGACTGCATATTCCTCACCTTGATTCTCCTTCCTCCCACCATGCCAAGTGCCCAGAGACAACTGATCCCACACTTGGACACTTCGAAGAGCTTTTCACTTTTCCATTTATAGATGCGGGCCTCTCGCCTGGTCCACTTGAAGCGGGGCAAGAGGAGATCGCATGTAGCGATGCCCAAATATTTGAGCAGCCACGGTCATACGAAGGCGATGGTGGAAAAGTGTCACAAGAGGTGGACGATGATGAGACACAATTGCCAGAAAGTCAGGAGGAGGACCAGGGTGCTGAAGTGGAAGACGAGGTGGTGGATGCTATAGTAACTGACCCAACCTGGCAGGAGGACATGCAGAGCGAGGACAGCAGCACACAGAGGGAGGGAGGCAGAGCACCCCAACAGGCAGGAAGAAGCAGTGTGGTGGCTGCAGACAGAAGGCGGGCAATCGTTCCTCGTAACACCAACACGACGGGAGTTGCCAGTACAACTGTTAGGTCTTCCCGAGTGTGGTTGTTTTTTAAAGACTCTGCCGATAACCCCAAAAAGCCATTTGCACCACCTGCCAGGCCAGCATCAGCAAGAGTAGCAAAACTACCAGCCTGACCACCACCAGTAGGATCAGACACTTGGCAGCAAAGCACCCGACTTTGTGGGCCGAACCCCAGGGTCCAGAAACAGTGTCTGCGGGTGACACCATGCTTCTTCCGCTGTTGTGCGTACAAGTCAATCCCTTGTCCATAGTGCATGCGAAGATGCCTCCTGCCCTGCACCTGTCATTGCACACTCTCAACTAGCACCATCAGCAAGCACGTCCTTGTCCCAGCACAGCGTTTAGTTGTCCATTCCCCAGTCCTTGGAACGTAAGCGCAAATATGCAGCCAACGCCCCACAGGCCACACTACTAAATTCCCACATTTCGCAACTGCTTGCGCTCGAAATGTTGTGCTTTAGGCACGTGGAGAAGGAAGCTTTCCGCAACCTGATGGCAGCGGCCGTCCCTCGGTACTCGGTCCCCAGCTGCCACTATTTCTCCCGGTGTGCCGTTCCTGCATTACACAAGCATGTTTCCCACAACAGTAGTCGTGCCCTCAACAATGCACTTACTGGGAAAGTCAACCTGGGTTAACATAGTGGAAGCCAGGACCCAGTCGGACCTTGGGACGGAACACATCCTTCCGACGCTGAGGATTGGGGGCCCTAGGTCAAACAGGGTTGCCCCCACAGTCTAAAGCTCCTGCACCTCATCCTCCTAAGCCGTCTCCTCCTCTTCAGCCCCTATCTCCGAAATGACCACATCAGTCAAATGCTGGAAGCACTGCAGCACTGGCTCAGCCAAGCGGCAACAGCTGTGCTGAAGCTAACATGCAGAGGTGACAAACCGCACTTAGTGCATGGGCATTACAAGTATAGGAGACCCGCTCCTTTCTAATGGGAACATTTTTCATGAGACCCTCTACATCTCTTCCAAGGGGCATTGGAGTGCCTCCAAATTTTTGGCAACCCTTGTATTTGTTACGCTCGCGCCCGGACTGACTGGCGTGAGCGTGATAAGTGATCCCACTGTACCATGAACCGAGGAGTGCCTGGAGGGGCGTAACTACGTATCTACCCGATCCGACCAAGGTTGCACGGCGGCTAACGACTCCGTGAACCAAGGAGGAACTGAGCAGAGGGACCAGGTGCGACTCCAGGTCAGACCCCGGTCACAGCTGTTGACCCACACCGGGGAATGCAGGAACAAGCAGGTTAGGCTGGCATACAGACAGGTGGGTATTGGCAGGCACGGCTGGAGAGCAGGCAGGAGGATAATGGCAAGCACGGCTGGAGTGCAGACAGGGAGGCACTAACAGGTTGGAGCGCAGGCTGGATAGGGTCCAGTACAGACTGGGATTCAGGAACAGAACCGCAGATGCGGTAGACAAGCAGAGCAGAGAGGAACCGCTGGAGCAGTGGGCAAGGCAGAGCAGAGAGGAACCGCCGGAGCGGTGAGCAAGGCAGAGCAGAGAGGAACCACCGGAGCGGTGAGCAAGGCAGAGCAGAGAGGAACCGCCGGAGCGGTGAGCAAGGCACAGCAGAGAGGAACTGCCGGAACGGTGAGCAAGGCAGAGCAGAGTGGAACCGCCGGAGCGGTGAGCAAGGCAGAGCAGGAAGGGACCGCCGGAGCGGTGAGCAAGGCAGAGCAGGAAGGAGTCGCCGGAGCGGTGAGCAAGGCAGAGTAGGAAGGAACCGCCGAATCGGTGAGCAAGGCAGAGCAGAGATGAACCACCGGAGCGGTGAGCAAGGCTGAGCAGAGAGGAACCGCCGGAGCGGTGAGCAAGGCAGAGCAGGAAGGAGCCGCCGGAGCGGTGAGCAAGGCAGAGCAGGAAAGAACCACCGGAGCGGTGAGCAAGGCTGAGCAGAGAGGAACCGCCGGAGCGGTGAGCAAGGCAGAGCAGAGCGAAACCGCCGGAGCGGTGAACAAGGCAGAGCAAAGAGGACAGGGCTCTGTTCACACTGAACAGACTGGAAGGGACAAGCAGAACCAGATACACACAAGGTACTTGCAATGAAGTAGCGAGTGGACTCCAAACTCACAACAGATGTACAGAGACATCGAGTAGGAGTGAGGTGCAGGTTCAGAGACTGCAGGAAAAGGGAAGGTACGGACACAGAGACAAACAGGCTAGGAGAGTGTTCAGACAGGAACTGACACTGCAACAAGATACAGGAGCGAGTCTGGGTATACGGCCCCCAGAGAGGCGGACAAACAGGCTAGGAGATAGTTCAGACAGGCCTGGGAATACAGCCCCCAGGTTGGCGGACAGGCAAGAAACAGAACAGGACCTGGCACATCAGAGGAAGGAGGCCTCTGAAGGTAAGAGTTGCTCAGGCACCTTCTTCTGGGAGAAGGAGGTTTAAATATCCAGTGACCCACAGCAATAGGCTGGGGACGCATTAGGGGTGTGCCCACAGCAGCTACAAAAATCAGGAAGTAACCGGGCGGCCGCCCTAAGCAGTCAGAACAGAGGCATGCACACAATATGAACAGGAGCAAGATTTGCAAGCTGGACTGAAAGGTAAGATTGCGGTCTTGAATGGTGGGAGGTGGTGCACTATGAAAGCATGCCGCCAGGGATGTTACAGCATTCACTGCATAGGCAAACACAATGGGAGACCCACTTCCTAATAATGGGAACATTGTTTTCAGGAGGCCCTCTGACCTCCACGTCTTTTCCAAGGGGCATTGGAGTGCCTCTAAATTTTTGGCAACCCTTGCATTCACTGCATAGGCAAACACAATAGGAGACCCACTTTCTAATAATGGGAACTTTTTTTTTTCAGGAGGCCCCCCTCTACGTATCTTTCAAGGGGCATTGGAGTAGGTCCAAATTTTTGGCAACCCTTGCATTCACTGCATAGGCAAACAGTATGGGAGACCCACTTCCTAATAATGAGAACATTGTTTTCAGGAGGCCCTCCTCTAAGTCTCTTCAAAGGGGTATTGGGGTGCGCCCAAATTTTCAAAAGGGTATTGAGGTGCGTCCAAATTTTGGGCAGACCTGCCACTCACTGTGTACGCAATAACAGTATAGGAGACCCACTCTTTAGTAATGGTAACAACAAAGCATAGCCGGCTGATGGCTCTCTAAGAATAGCGAGGGCCGACTGCTGGCCCTTTAAGAATAGTAAAGGCCGCCTGATGGCCCTATAAAAATAGGCTTTGTGACTTTCAGAGTCTCTCCTTCATAAATGAAACAGGATGTGTCTGATCATGTCTCACACACCACATGGCCAGATAAGGTTGTAAAATGTTAAAATCACATTTCCCGGTGAATGCATTTGTCACGGTTGAAAGCAATGCAAAAGTGCAAAAACGCATCAAAAATGCTACGTATTTTTGTTTATAGTTATTGTGAGGCAGTGACGGGAATCATATGCAAGGGACGGTATGTTTCTCCTAGAATGCGCAAAGAGGCATATTAAACCCGCTGGAGTGCATTGCAGTCACAGAGATAGCTGTGGTTGCAGTGCAGAATAAAAGTAAGTTTGGACTTGGTCAAACTAGTTGTCCAAGGCCGATTTGGTAAAACCCGGCATGGGCTTTTATTCTTGGAGTGGACTACTGGAATGGCAGTGGGGCGGTCCACTCCCTCCTGCCCGGGTCTTACAGGTGGCTCATGGCCACAGATTCCTGTTTAAAACCTGCAGCAAAGGTTTGGGTGTGTCAGTGTTTTGTCTGCAAGCTGCAGAGCAGGAGGCTCTGCAACGCAGGCCTGTGTGAAGCTGAACACAGAGCCAAGGGAAGCAAAACTCCTGGCGCACCTAGCACGACACGGCGGTGCCGTCGCCCTCGGTAACGGGTTGGAAAAGGAATGTGTTACGACCCGGCTGCGATCCGGAGGATATCGTTTACCTTTACTTTGTGAGGTTTTTTCTGAATAAAGCCGTTTAAGTTGGACTTTCCTTGGGTCACTGCCTCATAACTGCACAGTATGAACACCGCCACACTACATTATTTATTTTGCCTTATATACAAGTCATTACCCTGGAAAGGATGTTCCTTAACATATTTCCCAGGAAAATCCATTTTGGTTTCGTTTTTGTATGTTTTATTGTGAGTCCGTAAAAGTAGCGTAATACCTCTGACAAAGTTGTTCACAGCAGTAACCTCGGAGTCAGAAATGCTTCCAGGGGTTTTCCCCATGCTGTTGCCATGTCATTTGAGCACTGTTCCCATC
Organism: Phyllobates terribilis; assembly: GCF_046119375.1. NCBI lineage: Eukaryota > Metazoa > Chordata > Amphibia > Anura > Dendrobatidae > Phyllobates > Phyllobates terribilis. The sequence goes on along the minus strand of NW_027362765.1, from coordinate 592,356,811 downwards.
GATTTGGGCAATTTTTAGGCCCTATGCAGACCGCTGGGGGGGAGCCGCCTGAAAAATGCTTGAGTTTCCCATAGACTTAATTGGGCTCGTTGCTCGGGTCGAGCACCCGAGCATCGAGCACCCGAGCATTTTAATGCTCGCTCATCACTAGTAAACATGCTATGTGGGTGAAATTTTTAACTGGACTGCCGGCAGCAAGCCTTGCTGCGGATCGCCAGCTCGATCCAAGATCATACTACCAGCTTTTCATTGGTGGCATTTGTAACATACGCTACTGGCGCAGATATTTTGGAGCTGTGGAGGTACTGTGCCCCATTGTCTGGGTTTGAAATTTTTTATCAGCTTTCTCAGGGAAATGTGAAGACATGCTCTGTGGGTGAAATTTATTATCAGCTTCTATAGGGAAAATGTGTAAACATGCCATGTGGGTAAAATTTTTAACTGGACTGCCAGTAGCAAGCCTCGCTGCGTACCACCAGCTCGATCCAAGATCATACTACCAGTTTTTCATTGGCGGCATTTGTAACATATGCTACTGGAACTAATATTTTGTAGCTGTGGGGGTACTGTGCCTCATTGTCTGGCTGTGAAATTTTTTATCTCAAGGAAATGTGAAAACATGCTCTGTGGGTGAAATTTTTAACTAAACTGCCAGTAGCAAGCCTCACCAGACTCTGCCACATGGTCTGTGGGTGAAATTTGTAAGCTGCATCTGATGGGTGAAATTTGTAAGTGGCTTCTGAGGGAGTACTCTGCCCCATTGTCTGCGGTGGAATTTTTAACTGGAATTGAAGTAGCTTCCTTTTGCAGCCCCCTAGCCCTCACTATGACCATTTTACAGCACTAATCTTTGGGTCCCCATTGACATCTACTGGGTTCGGGATCAATTCGAGGTCAAGTTCGGATCCGAACCAAACTTTTTACTGTATGTTCATCAAACCTAGCGAACCTGAACATCCACGGGTTTGCTTATCTTTATTAGAGACCACTTCACTTTTGAAGTGACTCTGAGGTGCCTATATATCAGAAAATCAATAAACAAGACCCTATTTTAAAATCTGGACCCCTCTGTATTGTAAACTGCATTCAAAAAGTTTGGTAACCCTTTGGGTGCTTCACAGGAATTGATGCAAACTGGAAGAAAGACATGAAAAATTAAATTTTCTTTACTGAATTGTTGCTTTAGCTCCAACTTTTTAATTTTCGCAAGAGTAAAAGGAGAAAATTGACTACACAGTTTGTTGTGCAATTGATGATGATACCCCAAATGTGGTCAGAAACTATTTTTTAAGCACACGGCAGGGCTCGGAATGAAAGAAGCACTATTTTTGGAGTGCAAATTTATCTAGAATAGATTTTAGACGCCATGTCGCATCTGCAGAACCCAGAAGGGCAGCAGCAGAAACCCCCAAAACGATGACATTCCGAGAACTCATCTAGGGGTTGGATGAGCATCTTGAACCCACTGGTGTTTCAAAGAATTTTATAATGTTGAGCTGTGAAAATTAAATATTATGTTTTTCCACAAAAATGTTGATTTAGCCCCAAATTTCTCATTTTCAAGAGGCTAACAGAGAAAATGGACCCACAATTAGTTGTGCAATATCTCCAGAGTAGAGACTTTATACTGTATGTGGGCCAAAGACAGTATAACTGTATGGAGGCAACAGATGGCGACAGTACACTTTAAGGCTAAGTGCCCACGATGTAGAAATGCTGCAGATTTTTTCCGCATCTCCCTGGCAGGAAAAACGCATGCGGATTTTACATGCGTTTTTCCTGCCAGGTAGAAGCGTTTGTCAAGCATTTCTGCATGCGGGTTATCAAGCGCTTTTCCAAGCGATTTTAGCATCACTTGGAAAAGTGCTTGACAACTTGGTCACACTATATAAATCCATGCAACCGGCATGGATTTATATAGTGTGACCAAGTAATAGTTAAAAAAAAGAATAAAAAATGGTAAAAAAAAAATAAATAAACATTATACTTACCTTCCGATGGCCCCCGGTGTTTTCTCGGCTGCGTCCGGTATCCCCGTGTCTCGCGGTGGTCTAAAAGGACCTGCAGTGACGTCATTTAGTCATGTGACAGGTCACGCGACCGCCGCGGCAAAAACACATAGTGGGCACGCAGCCTTAGAGGGTCATGGTATGAGTCCAGAATGGAGGACATCATATTGTAGGGGGCCACAGAGATGGACATTATAACTATATAGGGGCCACAAAGGGTATATTACTACAACATTTGGGGCCAGAATGGGGGAAATTATACTATATGGAGGGACATTATTAATGTATGGGGCCACAATGGGGGACCTTGACAATGCCCCAAATGTGGTCCAATATATTAACAATGACACTGTAACAATGGTCTCATACATTTTTTGATGTTCCAAATGTTTTTAAAGGCATAAAAGGTAAATGCAATTACTGTATGGGTGTCACTAGGAAGGGGGCCATAGCTGTTTTATTTGAACATAAAGATGGACACTAATATTAGGGCACAAACAGGAATTTTACTATTGTACAAGGCTCAAAAAGGGGAAATATGCATTAATACTGTATGGGGGGTAGACATAGGAAAACTCCTCCACAATGAGAAGGTCACACAGGGGGGACATCACTACTATAAAATATTTTATTTTCAGGGATACTGTTACAAGAAGGGAAAAACAGTGAGGTAATATTGCTGTGTAGGTGTCACGGGTGTGTCAGATGTGACAGACAGTCACCCTGCAGTTGGTTGCAGATCTCTTCGTTTGGCATTAGACACCTTCTTAGAAGCTGTCTCACTCTTGGACCCAGTGGTTACCTCCCTCCTGGCTCTAATTAACACGCTGGCCTGGATGTTTAAATACTTTCATTCTGCTATAGGGCAGCGCCAGTGATATTCATTAGTTCTCTGGTGAAAGCTTGGAGCGAGTGCAGCCTGTTTATGTCCTCTCTGGTGCTAAGAGGACGTGTGTGTTATCTCTCTGAAGTCGGCTCAAGCTAAGTTATATTTCCCTGTGTCTGTCTACCTTTTGTCTTTAGTTGTCAGTGGGGATTGACTAGTGCTCCTCCCCTAGCCAGAGCCAAGCGCTAGGGAGATACAGGGATAGGTGTCACGCCAGGTGTGAGTGCAACCCAGAGGGGAAAGGGAGCCCAGACACTACGGAAAGGGGGAAGAGGTGACCTCCTAATCTGGACTAGCGTCACCCTGTCTCCCCCTAGCATCCCTATACAGCCTCCGCATCTGTCGCCGATCACGTGCCTCGCCCTACTATCCCTGGCGTAAGGCTAAAGCTGGGGGTGGAAGGAGATGAGCACTAGATAACCTCCGCTAGCACTCTAAAGACAAAAGTGGAAGACAACACAGGGGAACAACAACTCAGCTTTAGAAGAACTCCAACAGGGCACACAGCCTCAAGACTCCAAAGAGGACGTAATGCTGCTTCAGCCAAGTTCCAAGTAGAAAAGAGTATAAACGGCAACGCCCACCTAGACACGCCCCAGGTATATATACACGCAGACTAAAGGGAGGTAGTCGCTGGGTCCTTAACACAGCTTCATATCTAGGCAGCTGTCTGCATTGCCAAACGTGGAGACCTCTTGCAAACCACTGCAGGGCGATTGTCTGTCACCTCTGACACACCCGTGACAGTACCCCCCCCCACCTCTACGAGTGGCCTCCAGACACTCAGGACCGGGTTTCTCAGGAAAAGAGATGTGAAAACAACAAACCAATCTGGGATCATTCACCTCTGACGCTGTGACGCGCCCCTGGGCCTGTGTCGCGCTGCGTTGCGCACGCGGGAGCTTACCCGGAGCCGGATCTGTTGAGGGTTGTAGTCTGGTGGCGGTGATCCGGTCCGTGCCCAGGGAGTCAGACTAAGTGGCGCTGTTTTAGCGGTAGATGTTGGACGACTACGCCACCCGTTGAGTGCAGCCAGGGAGCTGCTGCTGCAGGGCAGACCGCTGAGGCTGGTGGTAGGATTGTGCAGCGTGATAGCATAACCCCCAACGGGAGGGGTATGGCCTCAGGGCAGCCGACGTGGATGATGGGGGTAGCAGGAACCACTCGGAGACGGTACTGTGTAGTTCAGGGTCTTTACTGGTCACAAAGATAGACCCTCCCGGAGTACTGGCTAGCGATTGGGGCCTGGTCAGTCCTTGAGCAGATGGGATCTCCCCTGGCCAGGCGGAGTTGTAGGCCTCCCAAACTAACGATACTCTTCTGGCTACTAGTGTTGAGCCACCCCCGTAGTGTTCGGGTTCGGTTCGGTTCGTCGAACACCGGGATGTTCGAGGAACTGTTCGTCGAACTGTTCGTCGAACACCTTAGAACACCGTCGAACACCGTTAAAACCAATGGCAGGCAAACAAAAACACATAGGAACACATAGAAAACACCTTCAAAGGTGTCCAAAAGCTGACAAACTGCTCAGAAGACGCTTTCTTTAAAAAAGCCGGCCGGCAATTCAGCAGCGGCATACACCGGTACCCGACAATTTAGACATGAAGGAATAGAGCATCACACATCGATTAGATAGATAGAAACATGTCAGTCACATATATATGAAGTACAGTGACAGTGTTGCTTACTGTACTTGTCATTTAGTGTAAAGGATTTATTAAAAAATATAATAGTGTTTTCATGCACCGTCTCTTTAAAAAAGCCGGCCGGCAATTCAGCATCTGTACCCGACAATTTACAACAGAAAGAATAGAGCATCACACATAGATTAGATAGATAGAAACATGTCAGTCACATATATATGAAGTACTGTGACAGTGTTGCTTACTGTACTTGTCATTTACTGCAAAGGATTTATTAAAAAAAATAATAGTGTTTTCATGCACCGTCTCTTTAAAAAAGCCGGCCGGCAATTCAGCATCTGTACCCAACAATTTATAACAGACAGAATAGAGCATCACACATAGATTAGATAGATAGAAACATGTCAGTCACATATATATGAAGTACTGTGACAGTGTTGCTTACTGTACTTGTCATTTACTGCAAAGGATTTATTAAAAAAAATAATAGTGTTTTCATGCACCGTCTCTTTAAAAAAGCCGGCCGGCAATTCAGCATCTGTACCCGACAATTTATAACAGACAGAATAGAGCATTACACATAGATTAGATAGATAGAAACATGTCAGTCACATATATATGAAGTACAGTGACAGTGTTGGTTACTGTACTTGTCATTTAGTATTAAAATAAAGGATTTATTATTAAAAAAAATTGGCGTGGGGTTCCCCGTAATTTTAGTCTCTAGCGGAGGTTAAGCAGACAGCTGGGGCAGATGTTTGAAGCCTGGGAACGGGGTAATACCCACGGAGCTTCCCAGGCTACTAATATCAGCCCCCAGCTGAATACCTAGCCTTTACTAGCTATTAAAATGGAGGATCCCCCCAAAAAAAATGACGTGGGGTCCCCCCTAATTTAATAGCTAGCAAAGGCTAGGCAGACAGCTGGGGGCTGATATTAATAGCCCAGGAAGGGTGCCATGAATATTGGCCCCCTCCCAGGCTAGAAACACCAGCCGTCAGCCGCCCCAGAAATGGCGCATCCATAGGATGCGCCAATTCTGGCACTTAGCCTCGCTCTTCCACGCTGCCCTGGTGCGGTGGCAGGGGGTAATAGGGTTGGGGTTGATGTCAGCTTATAATGCCAGCTGACATCAAGCCCAGGTTAGTAATGGAGAGGCGTCTATAAGACACCCCCATTACTAACCCCATAGTCAAAGTTAAAAAAAAAACAAAAACACCCAGAATAAAGTCCTTTAATTGAAATAAAGACACAATTCTTTATTGTTCTAAATTAAACCATACTTACCATCACGCCCATTCCAGCTGAAGCCAACGATCTCCTGCAATAAAAGAAAAATAATAAAGCAACCTCATCCTTACCTTTCCATGGTTCCCAGGACAGCTTCAGCTCTGCTACATCGAGATGACAGGCTGGACCGCAGCAGAACGCTGCCATCCAGATTGCCATCCCGCGGACACTGAGAAGCGCAGGCATGCTTGCGCTCCTCAGTGTCTGACTGTGACGGCATCCAGATGAGCCGACAATGAACTCGGCTCACCTCATGTACGTCACTGACAGCGTGGGAAAATTCTCCTGCACTCAGCGCTTCAGCGTGAGAATTTTCCCACGCTGTCAGTGACGTGCATGAGGTGAGCCGAGTTCATTGGACATGACCTCGGCTCATCTGGATGCCGTCACAGCCAGACACTGAGTAGCGCAAGCATGCCTGCGCTTCTCAGTGTCTGCGGGATGACAGGCTGGATGGCAGCGTTCTGCTGCGGTCCAGCCTGTCATCTCGATGTAGCAGAGCTGAAGCTGTCGTGGGAGCCATGGAAAGGTAAGGATGATGTTGCTTTATTATTTTACTTTTATTGCAGGAGATCATTGGCTTCAGCTGGAATGGGCGTGACGGTAAGTATGGTTTAATTTAGAACAATAAAGAATTGTGTGTTTATTTCAATTAAAGGACTTTTTTCTGGGTGTTTGTGTTTTTTTTAAATACTTTACTAGAAATTCATAGTGGTCATGTCTAATATTGGCGTGACCCCATGAATTTCGGGCTTAGGGCCAGCTGATAATGCCAAGCTGGCCTTAACCCCTTTATTACCCAGTGAGCCACCGCACCAGGGCCCTGGATGAGTTGGGTACAGCGCCAGAAGATGGCGCTTCTATGAACGCGCCATTTTCCGGGGCGGCTGCGGACTGCAATTTGCAGCGGGTGGGGCCCAGAAAGCTTGGGCCTCCCTGCGCTGCAGATTCCAGCCCCCAGCTGCCTAGTTGTACCTGGCTGGACACAAAAATAGGGCGAAGCCCCACGCATTTTTTTTTTAAATTCATGAAATTCATGGAATAATTAAGAAAAAAAGGGCTTCCCTATATTGTTGTGTCCGGCTAGGTACAAATAGGCAGCTGGTGGTTGGGAGCAGCCCGTTCCTGCCTGCTGTACCTGACTGGACACAAATATAGGGCGAAGCCCCACATCAATTTTTTTTTCATTATTTCATGAATTTCCTGAAATCTTCTGGCGCTGTACCCAACTCATCCAGGGCCCTGGTGCGGTGGCTCACTGGGTAATAAAGGGGTTAAGGCCAGCTTGGCATTATCAGCTGGCCCTAAGCCCGAAATTCATGGGGTCACGCCAATATTAGACATGACCACCATGAATTTCTAGTAAAGTATTTAAAAAAAACACAACACCCAGAAAAAAGTCCTTTAATTGAAATAAACACACAATTCTTTATTGTTCTAAATTAAACCATACTTACCATCACGCCCATTCCAGCTGAAGCCAACGATCTCCTGAAATAAAAGAAAAATAATAAAGCAACATCATCCTTACCTTTCCATGGTTCCCATGACAGCTTCAGCTCTGCTACATCGAGATGACAGGCTGGACCGCAGCAGAACGCTGCCATCCAGCCTGTCATCCCGCAGACACTGAGAAGCGCAGGCTTGCTTGCGCTCCACAGTGTCTCTCTGTGAGGGCATCCAGATGAGCCGAGTTAATGTCCAATGAACTCGGCTCACCTCATGCACGTCACTGACAGCGTGGGAAAATTCTCCTGCACTCAGCGCTTCAGCGTGGGAGAATTCTCACACTGAAGCGCTGAGTGCAGGAGAATTCTCCCACGCTGTCAGTGACGTGCAGGAGGTGAGCTGAGTTCATTGGACATGAGCTCACCTTATGCACGTCACTGACAGCGTGGGAAAATTCTCCTGCACTCAGCGCTTCAGCGTGGGAGAATTCTCACGCTGAAGCGCTGAGTGCAGGAGAATTCTCCCACGCTGTCAGTGACGTGCAGGAGGTGAGCTGAGTTCATTGGACATGAGCTCACCTTATGCACGTTACTGACAGCGTGGGAGAATTCTCCTGCACTCACCGCTTCAGCGTGAGAATTTTCCCACGCTGTCAGTGACGTGCATGAGGTGAGCCGAGTTCATTGGACATGAACTCGGCTCATCTGGATGTCGTCACAGAGAGACGCTGAGCAGCGCAAGCAAGCCTGCGCTTCTCAGTGTCTGCGGGATGAGAGGCTGGATGGCAGCGTTCTGCTGCGGTCCAGCCTGTCATCTCGATGTAGCAGAGCTGAAGCTGTCGTGGGAACCATGGAAAGGTAAGGATGAGGTTGCTTTATTATTTTTCTTTTATTGCAGGAGATCGTTGGCTTCAGCTGGAATGGGCGTGACGGTAAGTATGGTTTAATTTAGAACAATAAAGGATTGTGTCTTTATTTCAATTAAAGGACTTTATTCTGGGTGTTTGTGTTTTTTTAACTTTGACTATGGGGTTAGTAATGGGGGTGTCTTATAGATGCCTCTCCATTACTAACCTGGGCTTGATGTCAGCTGGCATTATAAGCTGACATCAACCCCAACCCTATTACCCCCTGCCACCGCACCAGGGCAGCGTGGAAGAGCGAGGCTAAGTGCCAGAATTGGCGCATCCTATGAATGCGCCATTTCTGGGGCGGCTGACGGCTGGTGTTTCTAGCCTGGGAGGGGGCCAATATTCATGGCACCCTTCCTGGGCTATTAATATCAGCCCCCAGCTGTCTGCCTAGCCTTTGCTAGCTATTAAATTAGGGGGGACCCCACGTCATTTTTTTTGGGGGGTCCCCCATTTTAATAGCTAGTAAAGGCTATGTATTCAGCTGGGGGCTGATATTAGTAGCCTGGGAAGCTCCGTGGGTATTACCCCCTTCCCAGGCTTCAAACATCTGCCCCAGCTGTCTGCTTAACCTCCGCTAGAGCCTAAAATTAAGGGGAACCCCACGCCAATTTTTTTAATAATAAATCCTTTATTTTAATACTAAATGACAAGTACAGTAACCAACACTATCACTGTACTTCATATATATGTGACTGACATGTTTCTATCTATCTAATCTATGTGTGAAGCTCTATTCTGTCTGTTATAAATTGTCGGGTACAGATGCTGAATTGCCGGCCGGCTTTTTTAAAGAGACGGTGCATGAAAACACTATTATTTTTTTTGATAAATCCTTTACGCTAAATGACAAGTACAGTAAGCAACACTGTCACTGTACTTCGTATATATGTGGCTGACATGTTTCTATCTATCTAATCTATGTGTGAAGCTCTATTCTGTCTGTTATAAATTGTCGGGTACCGCTGCTGAATTGCCGGCCGGCTTTTTTAAAGAGACGGTGCATGAAAACACTATTATTTTTTTTGATAAATCCTTTACGCTAAATGACAAGTACAGTAAGCAACACTGTCACTGTACTTCGTATATATGTGGCTGACATGTTTCTATCTATCTAATCTATGTGTGAAGCTCTATTCTGTCTGTTATAAATTGTCGGGTACCGCTGCTGAATTGCCGGTCGGCTTTTTTAAAGAGACGGTGCATGAAAACACTATTATTTTTTTTGATAAATCCTTTACGCTAAATGACAAGTACAGTAAGCAACACTGTCACTGTACTTCGTATATATGTGGCTGACATGTTTCTATCTATCTAATCTATGTGTGAAGCTCTATTCTTTCGGTTCTAATTTGTCGGGTACCGGTGTATGCCGCTGCTGAATTGCCGGCTTTTCATGTTTCACTGTGAGCACTGTTCCCATCGATTTGGGCAATCACTGTAATGCCACAACCACCATGGCTGTGGCATTACAGTGAGTGGCAGACAATCCCTGCATGATTGGTGCTCTAAATAGCGCCAGACATGCAGGACACGCTTTTGGTGCACGAACAGTTATCGAACATAACCTCGAACAGCCGAATTTTTCTCAAATCGTTCGGGTTCGTCGAACAACTCGAACACCGCCCAAAACAACTCGAATTTGAGATTGGCGAACAGTTCTAGTCGAACACCGCTCATCTCTACTGGCTTCCTTGCTAGAGGCAGGTATAAGTAGCCCACGTCCCTGAGTGTACCGTGTGGTGCTCACCCGTATGGCCGGTGACTCGGGGCCTTCGGGTTTCTGGGCCAGAGAAACTGCAATCCCCTGACGGTCGGTTTCTGCTGCTGGATAGGAGTTAGTCCCCACAGCCTCGGACTCCGGGTCCGGTGATCACTTCTCAGTCAGGGCGAGCTCTGCAGCTGCCAGCCCCTGACTCCTTGTAACACTGCTCCCACAGAGCTCCTGTTGTTTTGTTCCTATATTTGGTTCTTTCCTCTGCTTCTTCTCTACTCACCAACCCTGCCTCAACCCTAGGTTTTTATAGGGGAAGTCCTTCCCCTCCCAGGACTGGGCAGGAGGTGTGGCATGCATAGGATCCCTGACCAAGAGACCTCCCACCTGCTCTCAGACGTAATATCTCTATCACTGTGGCAACCAGACCCCTGGGGTGTCACATTCCCCCCTAGTGAAATTTAGTACTCCGGGACTAAACATATTTTTAGAAAAACATAACAAGGTAAAAACAATAATAATACAATAAGAAAAACACATAAAGATGGTTATGGCGTGTCCGCAACCGGGTGCAGTCTTTGAAGAAAACAAAGGTGTCCATTTCACCAAAACAGGGAGACGTAACCAGGTAGGGGTCTGTCCTGCCCCGAGTCCTTAACAGTCTTTTAGTCCATCCTGGGTTACGCTCCAACTAATTGTACAAGGATTCCCGGTAAATCCACCAAGGACTCCTAAAAATAACTAGAAACACATAATTATTTACAAGTAACAAGAAAAACAGGTAACCACAAATAAAACAATTTATTCATTTCAAATCCTCCAACGTGCGGGTAACTGGCCTCTAGTGGCCCTAGTGGACCTACGGAGCTGACTGTCTAGCCCTGAACTACAGGGTGTAGGAGCTGTCAAGGGTAAACTTGGCAGCTGTCTACCGGCTCTTTGGCTCACTAGGGGTACGGAAGGCTCACTATAAGCAGAGGGTTGATCCTCCTGTTCTGCTTGTGTGGAGTCTTCTGCCTCCTGGACCGGCTGCTCTTCCAGCTCTACCTGTCGCTCCGTAGGTGCTTGGGATGCTGGTTGGAGGAAGGTGAGTACGGGTACCACAACTGCGCCATTGACTTGAGTCCAAGACCGAGGGAAGTCTCCGAGCACAGTACTAACCATGTCTTCCCTTTCCTCTACGGGTCGAGGGTCTTCTTGTTCCTCTTCAGGGTTCCGTAGCTGTTCGGGACACTTCTTCAAGTGATCCCGGGATACAATGGTTGTGGTTTCCCCTCCGTCTTTACTGATGGTACAGACCTTTGGGTTGTCGTGGCTTGAGGGCAGTACGGTGTACGGGTCCTTCTCCCACTGGTCGTCCAACTTGTGGAGCCGTCTTTTTCTCTTCAAGACCTGCTCTCCGGGTACCAGGGGAACAGCGGGAGCATACTGGTTGTAAGTTTTCTCTTGTCTTTCCCTAGCCTGACAGAGACTTCGCTCCACGCTCTCCTGTACTCTCCGGTACTGCTGCTGCCTCTCTGTGTCCCAGTCTGCTTCTGGTGAAGTGTCCTCGGGTGTCTGGACTCCCATTTCCAGGTCAACAGGTAACTTACCAGGTCTCGCCCTCATTAGGTAAGCCGGGGTACAGTTGGTGGAACCTACCGGGATGTGGTTGTATAGGTCCACCAGATCGGGCAGCTTCTCAGGCCACAGACCGCTTTCTTCCAGGGGCAACGTTTTCAGAAGATCCATTACCACCTGGTTCATTTTCTCACAAAGTCCATTAGTTTGCGGATGATAGGGTGTCGTCCTTATCTTCCGGCAGCCATACAGAGTGCAGAATTCTTGGAAGACCTCCGCTTCAAAGGCAGGTCCCTGGTCTGTCAACACTTGGTCCGGGTACCCGTGTGGACGGCAGAAATGCTGCTGGAAGGCTCTCGCTGCTGTTCGAGCTGTTAAGTCCTTGACGGGGACGACAACCAAGAACCGGGAGTAGTGATCCACGATGGTTAGTGCGTAGACGTAGCCACTTCTGCTTGGGGTCAGTTTTACATGATCCAAGGCTACCAGATCCAACGGCTGCCGGGTGACGATGGACTGCAGGGGAGTCTTCTGGCTGGCACGGTCCTTCCTTCTTAGGTTGCACGGGCCACAGTCTCTGCACCACCTCTCGATGGTTCCCCTCATGCCTACCCAGTGGAACCGCTCGCGCAGCAGGAACTCCAGCTTCTTCCATCCGAAGTGTCCAGCCCCGTCGTGGTATGCCTCCATCACCATGGCTGCGTCTCTTCGTGGCACCACTACTTGCCAGATTAGTTCATGCGTCCGGGAGTTAACCATTCTGCGGCACAACTTCCCCTTGTAAAGGAACAGTCGACTCTTCTCAGCCCACAGTTGCTTGGCTTCCTCCGGAGCGTCTGGGTCAAGGCGAGCCTCTGGCCGAGTCAGCATCTCCTTCACCAGCCGGACGGCAGGGTCACTGTCTTGCGTTTCCGCCCAGTTGTAGTGAGGTAAGGGGTTAAGCGTAGCGCCTTGCTTACTCCTTACCCGATGGGAATACTGGATAGTCCCATGACGGTGAAACGCGGGGAGTTCGACTTCTTCCAGTCCCTCTGGATCTTCTCCTACGTCCGGTAGGTTTGGCATCCTGGACAGGGCGTCCGCGTTGGTATTGGAGCGTCCTGCCCGGTATTTGATGGTGAACTCGTAGTTGGACAGGCGGGCCATCCATCTCTGCTCTAGGGCACCGAGTCTTGCCGTGTCCAGGTGTGTCAACGGGTTGTTATCCGTGTACACGACGAACCGGGAAGAAGCGAGGTAGTGCTTAAAGCGTTCGGTGACTGCCCACACCACTGCCAGGAACTCTAGCTTAAATGAGCTGTAATTCTCAGGGTTTCTCTCGGTGGGTCGCAGTTTTCGGCTGGCGTAAGCGATTACTCGTTCTTTCCCCTGCTGGATCTGGGACAGCACGGCTCCTAGCCCGATGTTACTTGCGTCAGTGTAGAGGATAAAGGGCTGGTTGTAATCCGGGTACGCCAGGATTTCATCCCCCGTGAGGGCCATCTTCAGCTGGCGGAAGGACTCTTCTTCCAACTTCTCCCATCTGAAGGGCGGCTTCTGGTTCTTGGCCTTCCGGGACTGGCCTATCAGGAGGTCCTGCATAGGAGCTGCCTTTTTGGTGAAACCGGGGATGAACCTGCGGTAGTAGCCTACCAACCCGAGGAACTGCCGCACTTCCTTTACACTGGAGGGACTTGGCCATTCCTTAATTGCGGTGATCTTATCAGGGTCGGGAGCCACTCCGTCAGCGCTCACCACGTGTCCCAGGTACTGCACCTTTGGTTTCAGGAGGTGACACTTGGAGGGTTTCACCTTTAGGCCGTAGCTTGCCAGAGCTTCGAACACTTCCGCCAGGTGTTTCAGGTGGTCCTCATAAGTCTTAGAATATACGATGACATCGTCCAGGTACAACAGGACCGTTTCGAAGTTTCTGTGGCCCAGACAGCACTCCATTAATCGTTGGAAGGTTCCTGGTGCGTTGCAGAGTCCGAACGGCATGCAGGTAAACTCGCTAAGTCCCATCGGGGTGGTGAATGCGGTCTTCTCCCGGTCCGCCTCTGCTACAGGAACCTGCCAGTACCCACTAGTGAGATCCAAGGTAGAGAAGAAGTTAGCAGATCTTAAAGCAGCCAAAGACTCCTCTATCCTTGGTAAGGGGTACGCATCCTTGTGTGTGATACGGTTGATTTTCCGGTAATCTACACACATCCTCATGGTGTTGTCTTTCTTTTTGACTAAGACTAGTGGAGCTGCCCAGGGGCTACAGCTATCCCTGATCACCCCAGCCTCCTTCATGTCTCTAAGCATCCCCTTGGCGTGTTGGTAGTGTGCAGGGGGTACGGGTCGATACCTCTCTTTTATGGGAGGATGGTCTCCCGTGGGGATGTGGTGTTCTACCCCCTTGACTCGCCCGAAGTCTAACGGGTGTTTACTAAACACTCTCTCGTACTCTTGAACCACCCGATAGACTCCCTGTTTCTGGTGTGAGGGAGTGGAGTCAGTACCCAAATGTAGTTGCTGACACCAGTCCTCCATTGTTTTCTTAGAGCCGTTACCTTCCTCCGGGTGAGATGGAGGCAAGGGTTCCACAGATTGTATAGCATTTTGGTTAATGGTATATAATTTGGCTAGCGTGGCATACCGGGGCAGGTACACTTCCCTCTTCCCGATATTGATTATGCGAACGGGCACCCTCCCATGGCATACATTAACCACCCCCCGTGCTGTCAAGATGGTGGGCCTACTGTCTGAGTAAACTGGTTCTACCATTGCCTGGTAATCTCTACCTCTCAGACCAATAGCTGCCCGGCACCAAATCATCATTTCACTTTTTGGGGGCATGGCAATAGGGAAAGGGTCACACATTCTCACGCTACCAATCTCACCGCCGGAGAGTTCCACCTGTTGCCGTCGCATCAGTGCCCGGATCTCTTTCTGGAGCACTCGCTGCTCGCCGGAGCTGGCGTTCTTGGCAACCTGCTGTAAAAGGAAAATCACCTCTGCAAGACAATTTTCAATTACATTAGTTCCTAGAGTTATCTTTGGGTGACTCTCGTGTTTGTCAATGTCTACAATGATCAGTCCCTGTGCTGCCAGTTCAACTCTACCAATTTTAATGGTCACCTCTTTAAATCCGATCTGTGGCACGGGCTGACCATTGCTGGCGATGATACTCAAGTCGTCGTCAGGGTAGCGGGTAATATCCGAGTCATTCCAGTACTGCTTGAAGAGCACGTACGGGATGGTGGTGACCTGTGACCCGGTGTCCAGTAGGGCACTCATAGGAATGCCATCCAGTATCACTGGTAAGACTGGACGTCCTCCCACATATTTGTCGCGCCAGTTCGATGGGCCTGATGATCTTTTTCCTAGGGGTTGGCCCTCTACCCTAGGTTGTGCCAGTTTAAAGGACAGTACCTTGCCATATGTCCGGGTTGATTGCAGCGGCGGCAGATGGGTTGTCCGTCCTCGTTGTATCGGTCGCTGGGTCTTCCTCTGGCCGGTGGGGTCCTCCTTAGTCGACGCCACGGGATGTCCTCCGGTCCGGATGCCAGCTGGATCTTCCCTGGAGTGGAAACCTGTAAAGACTGCACAGTTCGGGTTAGCGCAGCAACGCTTTTAGCTAGCTCTTGGACCTGATGGTGCAGGTCTGGAGCCGAGTCATTGTTCAAAGCCTGCGCATCAGCTCCCACAGGCCCTGCCGACAAGGGCGCCGCCTCCTGGTGGTAGGTGGTAGTGGGGCGTCTGTGGGTCACAACGCCACCTGGTGCCGGTTCTCGGAGCACCCGGATGGCTCTGTCCTTGAACTGTGCAAATCCCAGATGAGGGTCCTGTAAGGCCATTGCCCGCAACTGGGTTCGGTGGGCATTGCAATATAAACCCTCTATAAATTGTTCAGTTAACAGCCTGTCCTCGTCTCCCACGCCGTCAGGGTCGGTCTGCTTAATGGCTCTCAGGGCCTCTTGTAGGTTCAGGGCATAGTCCCTTATACTCTCATGTGCCCGCTGTTTGCACCCGTAGAATCTAAGCTTGATCTCGGCTGAGGTGCGGGTATCAAAGGTGTCCCTCAGCCGGGTTAGTATCCCTGCGACAGTCCTCCCCCCAGGTGGCCAGGACTTTACCTCCCTTTGGGCTGCCCCGGTTAATTGGGCCACCAGGATGCTTACTTTTTGCTCTTCTGTGAGGGGGTACACCTGGAAGAGGCTATCCAGTTTTTCTCTAAAGTCCTGCAGGGTATGTGACTCCCCTGAGTACTGGGGTAGCCAGGCTGCTCCCGGGATATAGGGCATGGTGAAAGGCATGACCGCAACAGCGGTGGCGCTGGCGGGGGTTGGAGCGGTGAAGCTCTCCTCCGTATCCGACATCCTTCTCTCCCCTAGTGGACCGTGGCCTACCTTGCGATGATCCTCTTCCGTAGGCCGCGGCTCCGCAGTGGATCGTCAGGGTTGAGGACCTTCCGTCGCGCTCCTGTGACGTCGGCGTCTGCTGGGCTCCTTCCAGGACCTTACGCAACGTCCGGACGTGAGGCGGGGCTTCAGTTCTCGCGCGTTTTCGGAGTCCACGCCCCTCTTCTTCCCGCGCGGCGTCCCCAAGATGGCGTCCAACGGCGGGAAAACTCCACGGATGGCGGGAAGAAGGCTGAAGATGGCGCCGGATGACGGGAATCTTCACCACAGGTAAGTTTTAAAAGTCTCTTTTTCAGGCACGCAGTACCCGGTGGTTGCGGGCACGAAATCCTGCCGATTACGCCAAAAGTTGACGCGCCCCTGGGCCTGTGTCGCGCTGCGTTGCGCATGCGGGAGCTTACCCGGAGCCGGATCTGTTGAGGGTTGTAGTCTCGTGGCGGTGATCCGGTCCGTGCCCAGGGAGTCAGACTAAGTGGCGCTGTTTTAGCGGTAGATGTTGGACGACTACGCCACCCGTTGAGTGCAGCCAGGGAGCTGCTGCTGCAGGGCAGACCGCTGAGGCCGGTGGTAGGATTGTGCAGCGTGATAGCATAACCCCCAACGGGAGGGGTATGGCCTCAGGGCAGCCGATGTGGATGATGGGGGTAGCAGGAACCACTCGGAGACGGTACTGTGTAGTTCAGGGTCTTTACTGGTCACAAAGATAGACCCTCCCGGAGTACTGGCTAGCGATTGGGGCCTGGTCAGCCCTTGAGCAGATGGGATCTCCCCTAGCCAGGCGGAGTTGTAGGCCTCCCAAACTAACGATACTCTTCTGGCTACCTTGCTAGAGGCAGGTATAAGTAGCCCACGTCCCTGAGTGTACCGTGTGGTGCTCACCCGTATGGCCGGTGACTCGGGGCCTTCGGGTTTCTGGGCCAGAGGACCTGCAATCCCCTGCCGGTCGGTTTCTGCTGCTGGATAGGAGTTAGTCCCCACAGCCTCGGACTCCGGGTCCGGTGATCACTTCTCAGTCAGGGCGAGCTCTGCAGCTGCCAGCCCCTGACTCCTTGTAACACTGCTCCCACAGAGCTCCTGTTGTTTTGTTCCTATATTTGCTTCTTTCCTCTGCTTCTTCTCTACTCACCAACCCTGCCTCAGCCCTAGGTTTTTATAGGGGAAGTCCTTCCCCTCCCAGGACTGGGCAGGAGGTGTGGCATGCATAGGATCCCTGACCAAGAGACCTCCCACCTGCTCTCAGACGTAATATCTCTATCACTGTGGCAACCAGACCCCTGGGGTGTCACAGCTGAAACCCACTTCCTCTCCTCCGGACCATAGCCTTTCCAGTGCACCAAGTATTGCAAAAAACAACATTGGAGACGAGAATCTACTATCCTAGAAATCTTGAACTCCAAATTACCATCAACCATTACTGGGGGCGGTGGTAGAGGTGAGGGCTCAAGAGGTTCTACGTACCTTTTGAGTAAGGACATGTGGAACACATTGTGAACCTTAAGGGCCCGAGGAAATTCAAGACGAAACGCTGCTGGGTTAATGACGGCGGTAATTTTGTAGGGACCAATAAACCTAGGTCCCAGCTTCCAAGAAGGAATTTTCAATCTTATATTCTTGGTAGACAACCACATAAAGTCATTCACATTCAGGTCCGGAACTGGCAAGCGTTTTCTGTCAGTCATACGTTTATACCTGTCAGCCAAGGTCTTCAAATTACACAGAACACCCTGCCACACCAAGGAGAGCGACAAAGCAAACCGTTCCTCTTCAGGAACTCCTGAAGCTCCCCCCCCACTGAAAGTACCAAACTGTGGGTGATAACCGTATGCACCGAAAAACGGTGACTTGCCAGTGAATTCTTGACGATGATTATTGATGGCAAATTCTGCCAGCGGTAAATAGGATGCCCAATCCTCCTGATTTTCGGAGATGAAACACTTGAGGTGCAGTATGTCTTCAAGTTCTGATTGACCCGCTCAGTCTGACCATTCGACTGAGGGTGGAAGACAGAGGAAAAGGACAGCTTCACCTCCATTCGAGAACAGAATGCTTTCCAGAACTTGGAAACAAACTGGGTCCCCCGTTCAGACACCACATTGGAGGGAACCCCGCAAAGCTTCACAATCTCATTTATGAACACCTGAGAAAGTGTCTTAGCATTGGGAAGTGCAGGTAAAGTGACGAAGTGAACCATTTTACTGAACCTATGTACTACTACCAAAACCACCGTTTTGCCTGCAGAAACCGATAGGTCAGTAATAAAATCCATGGACAAGTGTGTCCATGGCCTGCTAGGGATAGGTAGCGGAAGAAGAGTACCAGACAGAACGTGCGCAAATACTACAAGCTGCTAAATGTTCAATTACATCCCAATGCAACCCCGGCCACCAAAAACGATGAGAGAGGAGGTCCGTGGTTGCCTTACCACCTGGAAGCCCAGAAAGCACAGAGTTATGATGTTCCTTGACTACTTTACGGCGCAGATCAGGTGGTACAAATAACTTTCCTGAAGGGCGGGAGGCAGGGGCATCCCCCTGAGCCTCCAGCACTTCACCCTCCAGTTTAGGAAAAATAGCCGAAATAATTACCCCTTTCTGTAATATCGGGGCAGGGTTCTCATGGTCACCACCACCAGGGAAGCTCCGGGACAAAGCATCAGCCTTGACGTTTTTGACCCCTGGACAAAAAGTGACAACAAAATTGAACCTAGTAAAATACAGTCAGCTAAACATCTTGCCTAGCGTTGAGATGTTTAGCTGACTGGAGACATGACAGGTCCTTATGGTCAGTAATAACAGTAATAGAACTGGTGATCGTAATAGGACATAGGACAGTAATATCACTGGTGATTAGTGTTGAGCGAGCACTAAAATGCTCGGGTGCTCGAAGCTCGGGCTGAGCCCACCGTGATACTCGGGTGCTCGACCCGAGCAACGAGCCCAATGTTAGTCTATGGGAGACCCGAGCATTTTTGTGGAGGCACCCCCGGCAGTCTGTAGAAAGCCTAAAAAGTGCCCAAAACGATAGTGACAGTGCTCAAATGACATGGGGACATCAGGGGGATCGCCCCAGGAAGCATTTCTGACTCCCAGGTCACTGCTGTCAACAACGTGGTCAGAGGTATTAAGCCACTTTTACGGGCTCACAATAAAACGTTCAAAAACTAAACTGAAAATGTTTTCCTGTGAAATATGTTAAGGAACATCCTTTCCAGGGTAAAGACTTGTGTATAAGGTAAAATAAATAACCAAAAACAAAAATACTCCTCCACACCTTGGGCTATGTTCACAAGTAGCATTTTTTATACGTTTTTGCACTTTTGTATTGCTTTCAACCGTGACAAATGCATTCTCCGGAAAATGTCATTTTAACATTTTACAACCTTATCTGGCCATGTGCTGTTTGACACATGCATACAGTGCTGAAAAGACATGGGAACAGCATGGGGAAGACCCCTGGAAGCATCTCTGACACCCAGGTCACTGCCTAAAAGTGTGCCCATCAGAAGTGATCCTTGCCGCATGAGAAGATGCAGACTTGCAACTATCCCCGTGCAAGTCCTTGTCCCAGGGCAGTGTTCAATTGTACCTCCCCCATTCCTTGCAATGCAAGCGCAAATATGCAGCCAACCACCCACCCACCCGCAGGCTGCAATACTATACTGCTAGCTTGCACTTGAAATGGGGACTTTTAGTTTGGAGGAGGCTAAAGCTGGCCACTACCTCATGGCTGCGTCGGCGGCGAGGTCTCCATACTCAGTCCCCAGCTGCCACTATTTGCCCCGGGAACCTTCCCCACACTTTTCTTAGCCTGGCCTGCTTTAGGGCAGCATTGGATGAGTCCACCAGACAACCAGAGACTCCTCCGGTGGGCCCTGGCTTCTCCATCAGGGGAGTTGAGAGTGCCAAGGTGAGGAGCATGATGATGATGATAGAAGTTAGCATCTGCTTTGTTTTCTTGGAATGCAAGCGTAAGTGTGCAGCCTGCCACCCACCCACCCCCAGGCTGCAATACTATGCTGCTAGCTTGCACTTGAAATGGGGCCTTTTAGTTTGGAGGAGGCCAAAGCTGGCCACTACCTCATGGCTGCGTCGGCGGCGAGGTCTCCATACTCAGTCCCCAGCTGCCACTATTTGTCCCGGGAACCTTCCCCACACTTTTCTTAGCCTGGCCTGCTTTAGGGCAGCATTGGATGAGCCCACTAGACAACTAGACTCCTCCGGTGGGCCCTGGCTTCTCCATAAGGGGAGTTGAGAGTGCCAAGGTGAGGAGCATGATGATGATAGAAGTTAGCATCTGTTTTGTTTTCTTGAAATGCAAGCGTAAGTGTGCAGCCTGCCACCCACCCACCCCCAGGCTGCAATACCATAATGAGGCCTTTTAGGCTTGTGGAGGCAGACGCTGACCACTATGTCATGGCTGCGTCGGCGGCCTGGTATCCATACTCAGTCCCCAGCTGCCCGGCGGCCGGGTGTCCATACTCGGTCCCCAGCCGCCCATATTTGTCCCGGTGCGCCTTATACACAAGTGCGCATACCTAAACATTATCTGTGCCCTCCCCAGTGCATTTAGTGGAAAGGACAGCCTATTACGCTGTAGTGTGTGCACGCCAACCCCCTGTTCATGGCACATAGGAAGATACCTCCCGCCCTGCACCTGTCGTTGCAGATTTGCAACTATCCCCATTCAAGTCCTTGTCCCAGGGCAGTGTTCAGTTGTACAGCCCCCATTCCTTGCAATGCAAGCGCAAGTATGCAGCCTGCCACCCACCCACCCCCAGGCAGCAATACCATACTGCTTGCTTGCTTGCACTAGAAATTGGGCCTTTTAGGCATGTGGAGGCGGAATCTGGCCACCACGTCATGGCTGCGTCGGCGGCCTGGTATCCATACTCAGTCCCCAGCCGCCCGGCGGCCAGGTGTCCATACTCGGTCCCCAGCAGCCCCGCGGCCGGGTGCCCACACACACGGCCGGGTGTCCATAAACGGTCCCCAGCCGCCCCGATTTGTCCCGGTGCGCCTTATACACAAGCGTGCATACCAAAACATTACCTGTGCCCTCCCCAGTGCATTTAGTGGGAAGGACAGCCTAACCACAAACACGTGGACAAGTGAATGTGGCCAGGGTTGGTCCATCTCACTGACGCCTTCACACTGGGTTAATATTGTGGAAGCCGGGACACAGTTGGACACTGGGATGCAACACGTCCTCCAGACATAGAGAATTGCGGGTCCTGGGTCAATCAGGCTTCAACACAAAGTTCAGAAGTTAGACAGCAGCAGTGGTCGGCCTCCTACACAACGAGTAAATTATTTATGATCATGAGGCCATCCATCTCCTTAGCTTTCTGTTCCTTGGAATGCAAGCACATGTATGTAGTAGCGGCTAGGCCTGAGGTGGTCAGCGTTTTGGCGCCTATCCTACCTCTTCCGAGGATTGCTGGATGTTTTCCTGCTACTATCCCAGTTCTATGACTCCCGTTAAAACAAAGATTCATGTGATGAATGATGGATAAGGTGGTGGCAAAGGAGAAAGAGCAAGAGGAACAGGGACCATTCACATCAATATCAGGCCAGTCAACCGCACATGTCTTATAGGATATGTTTCGGTACCAAAAGGAGCGGTTCGGCTACACAGTTATAGGGCATACAGTGAGTGCAATGCCTACCAAAAATTTCGAGGCACTCCAATGCCCCTTGGAAGTGACATGGAGGTCAGAGGGCTTTAACTAAACCATTTTTTCCATTTATAGCAACTGGGTCTCCTTGTACACTGTTGGCCTAAGCAGTGAATGGAAGGCTTTCCAAAAATTATGAGGAACTGCAATGCCCCTTGAAACAGACGTGGATTACAGCGTACTAAAAACCTTCTACCCATTATTGGGGAGTTGGTCTCCCTTAGTGTTCGCCTATGCATTGAAAAAGCAAAAGCTGACTAAAGTTTGGAGGAAATGCAATGCCTGTTGGAAGAGTCGTGGAGGTTAGAGGTAATTAAAAACAACATTTCAATGCCCCTTGGAAGAGACGTGGAGGTCACAGTAGCTTAACAAGACGGTTTTAATGCCCCTTGGAAGAGTGGTGGAGGTTACAGTGGAATAAAAAGACAATATCAATGCCCCGTGGAAGAGACGTGGAGGTCACAGTAGCTTAACAAGATGGTTTTAATGCCCCTTGGAAGAGTGGTGGAGGTCGCAGTGGAATAAAACGACAATATCAATGCCCCTTGGAAGAGTGGTGGAGGTTACAGTGGAATAAAAAGACAATATCAATGACCCTTGGAAGAGACGTGGAGGTCACAGTAGCTTAACAAGACGATTTTAATGCCCCTTACAAGAGCCATGCAGTACAGCATATTAAAAACATTATTCCCATTATTGGGGAATGGGTCTCCCATAGTCTTTGCCTATGCCTTCCAAGCAAAAGCTGCCAAAAATTAGGATGGAGGAGCTTGCAATGCCCCTTACAAGAGCCATGCAGTACAGCATATTAAAAACATTATACCCATTATTGGGGAGTGGGTCTCCCATAGTCTTTGCCTATGCCTTCCAAGCAAAAGCTGCCAAAAATTAGGACGGAGGAACTTGCAATGCCCCTTACAAGAGCGATGCAGTACAGCATATTAAAACATTATTCCCATTATTGGGGAGTGGGTCTCCCATGGTCTTTGCCTATGCGTTCCAAGCAAAAGCTGCCAAAAATTAGGACAAAGGAACTTTCAATGCCCCTTACAAGAGCCATGCAGTACAGCATATTAAAAACATTATTCCCATTATTGGGGAGTGGGTCTCCCATAGTCTTTGCCTATGCCTTCCAAGCAAAGCTGCCAAAAATTAGGACGGAGGAACTTGCAATGCCCCTTACAAGAGCCATGCAGTACAGCATATTAAAAACATTATTCCCATTATTGGGGAGTGGGTCTCCCATAGTCTTTGCTTATGCCTTCCAAGCAAAAGCTGCCAAAAATTAGGACGGAGGAACTTGCAATGCCCCTTACAAGAGCCATGCAGTACAACATATTAAAAACATTATTCCCATTATTGGGGAGTGGGTCTCCCATAGTCTTTGCCTATGCCTTCCAAGCAAAAGCTGCCAAAAATTAGGACAGAGGATCTTGCAATGCCCCTTACAAGAGCCATGCAGTACCGCATATTAAAAACATTATTCCCATTATTGGGGAGTGAGTCTCCCATAGTATTTGCCTATACCTTCCTATGCCTTCCCAGCAAAAGCTGCCAAAAATTAGGATGGAGGAGCTTGCAATGCTGGCAACACGGACCACGGTCACCCTGGTGGTAAGTGGTGGTGGAGGCTGAGGATAAGGAGAAGAGCAAAAAACAGCCAAAATGAGGAAGCGTATACCCATGTGTGGGTGTGAAGCGGTGTATGGGACTACACCTCCCGAAATAACACAGTGGATTCGACTTTATGTTACTCTGCTGTCATTTGGTGGTGATGAGAAGTCTGGCTCAATCCAGCCCTTGTTCATTTTGATAAGGGTCAGCTTGTCAGCATTGTCAGTTGACAGGCGAGTGCGCTTATCAGTTATAATTCCCCCAGCGGCACTAAAAACACGCTCCGATAACACGCTAGCGGCAGGGCAGGCCAGGACCTCCAAGGCGTACAGAGCGAGTTCATTCCAAGTGTCCAACTTGGATACCCAATAATTAAAAGGCACAGAGGAATCACGGAGGACGCTGGTACGGTCGGCAAGGTACTCCCTCACCATCTTTTGAAACTTTCCACTCCTTGTGAGAGTACCACGCCCCTCAGGGCCTGTAAGCTGGGCGGGTCTCAGAAAACTGTTCCAGAACCTTGACAGTGATCCCCTGCCTCTGCTGGATTGGAGATGCGTCTCTCTCACCAATACGCCTTGGTTGGGCAACGAACTGTGACCTCTGCCGCTAACGTGTTCAGATGGGAATTTTTTTAACAGTTCTGCGGCAAGGGCCTTCTGGTACTGCCCCATTTTTGTAGACCTCTCCACCTCAGGAATAAGAGAGTGAAAGTTCTCCTTGTAGCGGGGGTCTAAAAGTGTCACGAACCAGTAATGACTGTCACCCAACATTTTGACAACGCGAGGGTCACGGTTAAGGCAGCGTAACATAAAGTCAGCCATGCGTGCCAGACTGGTAACGGGCAAGACTTCCGTGTCCTCACCAAGATGATGACTGACCATGCTCTCCTCCTCCTCCTCCTGCCCCCCTGTCTCAGGCCACCCACGCTGAACCGACGGTATGACAGTTGTACAGGTACTACCGTCTCCAGCGCATGATACCCGCTCTTGTTCTTCCTCCTCCTCCTCCTCCTCTCCCTCATTGTCCCCCAATGCACGTTGGGAGGAGATGAGGCTGGGCTGTGTGTAATCGCCCGCTGCGGCTTCTTGATCCATCTCATCATACTCAGCATTGCAAAAGACAGACAAGTGGGATGCTGACGCTAATGATGGCATCATCGCCACTCACCATCTTGGTGGACTCTTCAAAGTTTGTCAGGATGGTACATATGTCAGACATCCAGGTCCACTCCTGAGGTCTTATGTGTGGAGTCTGACCTGAATATCGATGGCCTTGTTGCAGCTGGTACTCCACAACTGCTCTCTTCTGCTCACAAATCCTTTGCAACATGTGGAGGGTAGAGTTCCAATGTGTGGGGACATCACACACCAGTCGGTGTGCAGGAAGCTGCAAACACTGCTGCAACACAGCAAGGGCGGCGGAAGCTGTAGCCGACTTCCGAAAATGAGCTGACAGGCGGCATACTTTGACGAGCAGATCTGGCAACTCGGGGTACAATTTAAGAAACCGCTGAACCACGAGGTTAAGCACATGAGCCAGGCATGGTAAGTGTGTGATCTCGCCTCGCCTCAGAGCCACCACCAGGTTACGGCCATTGTCACACATGACCATGCCTGGATGTAGGTTCAGCGGTCTCAGCCACAGATCTGCCTGCTCTTTCACAGCTGTCCACAACTCACAAGCAGTGTGAGGTTTATCACCTAAGCTTATGAGTTTCAGCACAGCCTGTTGCTGCTTAGCTGAGGCAGTACTGCAGTGCTTCCAGCTTGTAACTGATACGGTGATATCTGAGATGGAGGCTGAACATGAGGAGGAGGAGGATGATGCGCAGGAGCTGTACATTGTGGGGGCAAATCTGACTGACATAGGGCTCGCAATCCTCGGTGTGGGGAGGATGTGTTCCGTCCCAAGGTCCGACTGGGTCCCGTCTTCCACTATGTTTACCCAGTGTGCCGTCAGGGAGATGTACCGTCACTGGCCACAAGCACTTGTCCACGTGTCCGTTGTCAGGTGGACTCTCCCAGTAACTGCGTTGCTGAGGGCACGGCAGATGTTTTAGGACTTGTGCTTGTGTAGTTTAGGGATGGCAGACCGGGCAAAATAGTGTTGGCTGGGGACCGAGTACCGAGGGACGGCCACCGCCGTAAGGTTGCGGAAAAATTCCGTCTCCACCAGCCTAAAATTCAGCATTTCCAACGCAAGCAGTAGTGAAATGTGCGTATTTAGGACTGTGGCCTGTGGGACGTTGGCTGCGAATTTGCGCTTTCGTTCAAAGGCCTGGGATATGGACAATTGAACGCTGCGGTGGGACGTGGACGTGGACGTTGATGCTCTTTCTTGAGAAACTGCCATAACAAGTGAAGACTGAGAGGAAGGGGCATCTTTGCATGCGGTATGGACAGGGGATTGCCTTGCACGCACAACAGGGGGTTCTCTTACATGCACAACAGCGGAAGAAGCAGTAGTGACACCCGCTGACACTGGCTGTGGACCCTGGGGTTCGCCCCACAAAGTCGGGTGCTTTGCTGACATGAGCCTGATCATGCTGGTGGTGGTCAGGCTGGTAGTTTTGTCACCCCTGCTGATGCTGGCCTGGCAGTTGGTACAAATGGCCTTTTTTAGGTTATCAGCAGAGTCTTTAAAAAAATTCCAGACTCTGGAAGACCTACCGGTTGTACTGGCAACATCCCTCGTGTTGGTGTTACGGGGAACGGTTGCCCGCCTTCTGTCTGCGGCCACCACACTGCTTCTTCCTGCCTTTTGGGGTACTCTGCCTCCCTCCCCCTGTGTGCTGCTGGCCTCGCTCTGCGTGTCCTCCTACCACGTTGGGTTAGTTACTAGATCATCCACCCCCTCCTCCTCTTCCACTTCCGCACCACGGTCCTCCTCCTCACTTCGTGGCAATTGTGTCGCGTCAACGTCGACCTCTTGTGACAAATTGCCAGCGTCACCTTCCTGTGGCCGTGGCTGTTCAAATATTTGGCCATCGCTACATGGGGTCTCCTCTTCCACCACTTCAAGCGGAGCAGGCGAGGGGCCCAAATATGGAAATGGACCAGTGAACAGCTCTTCAGAGTGTCCAACTGTGGGATCAGTTGCTGTCTGACGACACGACGACACTCGGCAGGTGGGAGGAAGGAGCATCAGGGTGAGGAGGAGTATGCGGTCGAGACTCATGGCTACTAAGACTTGACCGTGTGGAAGACAGACCGGAGGTGGTGGTGCCCAGGTGACTGGAAGTATTGTCTGCTATCCAATTAATAACCTGTTCACACTGATCAGTTGGCAATAGTGGTGTTGTTGTGTGCTTCCCTAGTAATTCGGTCAAGAACTGGAAGCGAGAAGATTTCATTGTTTGTTGTGGCACATTTTCATCTTGGCCATGGCCCCGTCCTCTGCACGCACCATCACCAGAACGTCCAGTTCCACGTCCCTTGCCACGCGCCTTGCCCATTGTAAATGAAGTAAAATAGCTTACACTCGCACTATCAATGGCAAAAGGGTAATAGAAAGGAGATTAGAACTGTGGAAGAGGAAAACCGCAGTTCTAGTTCTCTGGCCTACACCAGAATCTTTTAAACAGATATATTTGTGTCTGAACAGCCAGCGAGACACTGAAACTGTTTTTTTTTATGTAATAAAGTCAAAAAGGTGGATTACACCCAGATTTGAACCGTGGAAGAGGAAAACCACAGTTCTAGTACTCTGGCCTACACCAAAATCTTTTAAACAGATATATTTGTGTCTGAACAGTCAGCGAGACACTGAAACTGATTTTTTTATGTAAAAAAGTCAAAAAGGTGGATTTCACCCAGATTTGAACCGTGGAAGAGGAAAACCACAGTTCTAGTACTCTGGCCTACACCAAAATCTTTTAAACAGATATATTTGTGTCTGAACAGTCAGCGAGACACTCAAACTGTTTTTTTAATGGAAAAAAGGCAAAAAGGTGGATAATACAGAGATTTGAACCGTGGAACTGCAAAACCACAGTTCTAGTTATCTGGCCGAAACCAGACTCTTTTAAACAGATATATTTGTGTCTGAACACTCACGGACACACTCAATTTTTTTTTTTGGGGGGGGGATACAAAAAGGTTAATAAGACGGGTATTTGTACAGTCTGACTGAGGAAAAAAAAAAAAAGAGGATTTAGATGAAAAAAAAGGATTTTTCCTGGCCCCTGAGACCTGGGGCTAAGTCTAGCAATTTGAACAGCGGTAGCACACAGGACTGTAATGCAGTGTTTGTTGGTATAACCACTGCGTCTCCTATACAGTCTGCCTGCCTGCCTGATATCTGGGATGGATATTAGTCCTCAGAAGGACTGTTTGTTTGATTTTGCAGGCTTTAGAGACCCTACACTACCTATTTCGCAGTATAAATCTCTCCCTAGCTCAGCAGCACTCTCCCTACACTGTCTGATCCGGAGCGACTGAGTCCAAGATGGCGGCGCCCAGTTTTAAATACTCGAGGTTACGCTGTGCGGCCAGCCAATCACTGTAATGCCCACAATCAACATGGCTGCAGCATTACAGTGACTGGCTGGCAATCCCTGCATGTTCATTTACTCTCTAAAGAGCACCAAACATGCAGGGCAGAGACCTGAGCTCCCGCCCGAGTAACCCAAAAATGCTCGGTGCTCGCCGAACATCCCGAGTAGTGGGATGCTCGGGCGGGTACCGAGCAATGTCGAGCATGCTCGCTCAACACTACTGGTGATCATTGTATTACCTGTACACTTACACTATGTACTATATACAGAGCTCCTGTGTATAATGCTACTTTTGATCATTGTTGACCTGTATACAGTACAGACCAAAAGTTTGGACACACCTTTTCTTTTAAAGATTTTTCTGTATTTTCATGACTTTGAAAATTGTACATTCAGGCTATGTGCCCACGATGCAGAAATGCTCAGGATTTTTTCCTGAGCGTTTCTGCATCTCTCTGGCAGAAAAAAATGCATGCGGATTGTACATGCGTTTTCCTGCCAGGGACATGCGGAAATGAAGTGTTATTCACTGGCATTTCCGCATGCGGGTTGACAAGCGCTTTCCAAGCGATTAGCATCACTTGGAAAGTGCTTGTGACAACTAGGTCACACTATATAAATTCATGCAAATGGCATGGATTTATATAGTGTGACCCGAGAGAGTGGTTAAAAATAAAAAAATAAACCTAATACTTACCTTCCGATGGCCCCCGAGACTTGCTGCGCTCCTGTGCTGGCTGCCGGCAGATTGCGCTACGCTGTACTGAAAAGACCTGCCCGTCACATGACTGTGACGTCACCGCAGGTCCTTCAGTCCTGCGCGATCTGTCGGCAAGCGAAGAGAAGGAGTCCGGGGGCGGTCGGAAGGTGAATATTATCTTTATTTTTTATTTTATTCTTTTTTTTATGGTACCTGGGTGTGGAGGAGAGTCTCCTGTCCCCCACACCCGGGTACCATCCGCACATTAGAACGCGCCAATTACGCAAGTACAGATGCAGTCTTGTGGAATTGGCGCGTTCTAATGCAAGTCAATGGCGGCGAAAACGCAGCGCTTCCGCAAAATTAATGGACATGCTGTGGATTTTTGAGCGCAGCATAAACGCTGCGGAAAAATCCGCAGCATGGGCATTGAAAGTGCGGAATTGCATTGAAGACCATGGGGGAAGTAAGCCCTTCCACAGCCTGGAGGTGTGTTTGGGGTCATTGTCCTGTTAAAAAATAAATGATGATCCAACTAAACACAAAACCGGATGGAATAGCATGCCGCTGCAAGATGCTGTGGTAGCCATGCTGGTTCAGTATGCCTTCAATTTTGAATAAATCCCCAACAGTGTCACCAGCAAAGCACCCCCACACCATCACACCTCCTCCATGCTTCACGGTGGGAACCAGGCATGTAGAGTCCATCCGTTCACCTTTTCTGCGTCGCACAAAGACACGGTGGTTGGAACCAAAGATCTCAAATTTGGACTCATCAGACCAAAGCACAGATTTCCACTGGTCTAATGTCCATTCCTTGTGTTCTTTAGCCCAAACAAGTCTCTTCTGCTTGTTGCCTGTCCTTAGCAGTGGTTTCCTAGCAGCTATTTTACCATGAAGGCCTGCTGCACAAAGTCTCCTCTTAACAGTTGTTGTAGAGATGTGTCTGCTGCTAGAACTCTGTGTGGCATTGACCTGGTATCTAATCTGATCTGCTGTTAAAATGCGATTTCAGAGGCTGGTGACTCGGATAAGCTTATCCTCAGAAGCAGAGGTGATTCTTGGTCTTCCTTTCCTGGGGCGGTCCTCATGTGAGCCAGTTTCATTGTAGCGCTTGATGGTTTTTGCAACTGCACTTGGGGACACATTCAAAGTTTGCCCAATTTTTCGGACTGACACAACACAACTGATGGTCCCAACCCCATTTATAAGGCAAGACATCCCACTTATTAAACCTAACAGGGCACACCTGTGAAGTGAAAACCATTTCCGGTGACTACCTCTTGAAGCTCATCAAGAGAATGCCAAGAGTGTGCAAAGCAGTCATCAAAGCAAAAGGTGGCTACTTTGAAGAACCTAGAATATAAGACATATTTTCAGTTGTTTCTCACTTTTTTGTTAAGTATATAATTCCACATGTGTTAATTCATAGTTTTGCCTTCAGTGTGAATGTACAATTTTCAAAGTCATGAAAATGCAGAAAAATCTTTAAATGAGAAGGTGTGTCCAAACTTTTGGTCTGTACTATATATTCAAGATACACTATATTCTATCTAAAGAGCTCCTGTCTATAATGTCACTGGTGATCACAGTATTACCTGTACCCCATATATTATCAACAGAGCTCCTGTGTATTATGTCACCAGTAATAACTGTATTACCTGTACCTTTACAGTATATTCAGAGCTCCTCTGTATAATGTTGTGGCACCCCAGGGGTCTGGTTTCCACAGTAATAGCAGTATTACGTCTGTGAGCAGGTGGGAGGTCTCCTGGGCAGGAATCCTAAGCATGCCACACCTCCTGCCCAGTCCTGGGAGGGGAAGAACTTCCCCTATATAAACTGGGGCTGAGGCAGGGTTAGAGAGAGGAGTTCCAGACAGAGACGGAGTCTGGTCTGGACACGCAGAAACAGGGACAGATAGACCTCAGGAGCTCTGTAGGAGCCAAGGAGAAGCGCCAGGGGCTGGAGCTGTGCAGAGCTCGCCCTGGGAGAAGGTACAAAAACCGGACACAGGAGTCCGAGGCTGTGGGGACTAAGATATACCCAGCAGCAGAATCCATCCGGCAGGGGATTCCAGGTCCTCTGGCCATAAAAGCCCGGAGGCTCAGTCACAACGAAGGGACCAGCACCGCCATCTCGGAGCGGAGGCTAACAGGAGGCCCCAGGTCACCAGCCATACGGGTGAGCACCACACGGTATACCCAGGGACGTGGGCTACTTGTAACCGCCGAAAGCAGGGTAGCCAGGAAGGGTACAGACTAACGGGAAGGCCTACAACTCCACCTGGCCAGGGGGACTCCGGATTACTCGCAGACTAACCAGGCCCCAACTACTAGCCAGTACTCCCGGGGGAATTTGCCTTGTACCATCAGTAAAGACCCTGAACTGTACCCTCGCGTCTCCGTGCTTCCTTGTCGCACCATTAGTGCTGGGACATCCACACCATCACTCCCAACATCAACCCCATCCTCTGCCCTGAGGCCATACCCCTCCCGTTGGGGGTTATATCAACATTGCTGCACACCTATAACACCAGCCTCAGCGGTCTGCCCTGCAGCGGCGGTTTCATAACCGCATTCAACGGGTGGCGTAGTCGGACACTAATACCATCATACCAATAACCGCCACTAAGTTTGACCACCCTGGGCGCGGACCGGGTCACCGCCACACGAAGACTACTACCCCCATCGGATCCGGCTCCGGGTATCCCCCACACGCACGCGCGCCGCACTACAGCACTGGCCCAGGGGGTGAGTCAACTTTGGCTAGTCGGCAGGATTACGTGCCCGCAACCACTGGGTACTGCGTGCCTGAAAAAGAGACTTTTATACTTACCTGTGGTGAAGTTTCCCGCCATCCGGAGCCGATTCCCGCCATCAGACGCCATCTTGGACCGTTTCCCGCCGTCTTCTGCCTTCTTCCCACCATCCGCAGCTGCTTCCCGCCTTCGGACGCCATCTTCGGGACGCCGCACGGGAAGAAGAGGGGCGTGGACTCCGAAAGCCCGCGAGAACTGAAGCCCCGCCTCACGTCTGGACGTTGCGTAAGGTCCTGGAAGGAGCCCAGCAGACGCCGACGTCACAGGAGCGCGACGGAAGGTCCTCAACCCTGACGATCCACTGCGGAGCCGCGGCCTACGGAAGAGGATCATCGCAAGGTAGGCCACGGTCCACTAGGGGGGAGGAGGATGTCGGATACGGAGGAGAGCTTCACCGCCACAACCGACGCCAGCGCCACCGCTGCTGCGGTCATGCCTTTCACCATGCCCTATATCCCGGGGGCAGCCTGGCTACCCCAGTACTCAGGGGAGTCACATACCCTAAATGACTTCAGAGAAAGGCTGGATAGCCTCTTCCAGGTGTATCCCCTCACGGAGGCGCAAAAAGTGAGCATCCTGGTGGCCCAATTAATCGGGGCAGCCCAAAGGGAGGTAAAGTCCTGGCCACCTGGGAGGAAGAGGACTGTCAGAGACATACTAACCCGGCTGAAAGACACATTTGACACCCGCACCTCAGCCGAAATAAAACTAAGATTTTATGGGTGCAAACAACGGGCACATGAGAGTATAAGAGACTATGCTCTAAACCTACAAGAGGCCCTGAGAGCCATTAAGCAGGCAGACCCTGACAGCGTGGGAAATGAAGATAAGCTGTTGACTGAACAATTCATTGAGGGTCTACTGTGCAATGCCCACCGAACCCAGTTGCGGGCAATGGCCTTACAGGACCCTGACCTGGACTTTGCACAGTTCAAGGACAGAGCCATCCGGGTGCTCCAAGAACCGGCACCAGGTGGCGCTGTGACCCACAGGCGCCCTGCTATCACTTATCACCAGGAGACGGCGCCCTTGTCTGCAGGGCCTGTGGGAGCTGATGCGCAGGCTTTAAACAGTGACCCGGCTACAGACCTGCACCATCAGGTCCAAGAGCTAACTAAAAGCGTTGCCGCGCTAACCCGAACTGTGCAGTCTTTACAGGTTTCTACTGCAGGGAAGATCGAGCTGGCATCCGGACCGGAGGACATCCCGTGGCGCCGACCAAGGAGGACCCCACCGGCCAGAGGAAGACCCAGCGATCGATACAACGAGGACGGACGACCTATTTGCCGCCGCTGCAATCAACCCGGACATGTGGCAAGGTACTGTCATTTAAAACGGGCACAACCTGGGGTAGAGGGCCAACCCCCAGGCATAAGACCATCAGGCCCATCAAACTGGCGTGATAAATACGTAGGGGGACGTCCAATCTTGCCTGTGGTACTGGATGGCATTCCTATGAGTGCCCTACTAGACACTGGGTCACAGGTCACCACCATCCCGTACGTGCTCTTCAAGCAGTACTGGAATGATTCGGACATAACCCGCTACCCAGACGATGACCTGAATATCATCGCCAGCAATGGTCAGCCCGTGCCGCAGGTGGGATTCAAGGAGGTGACCATTAAAATCGGTAAAGTCGAACTGGCGGCACAAGGACTGATTATAGTGGACATAGACCGTCATGAGAGTCACCCTAGAATCACCCTGGGAACCAATGTAATTGAAAATTGTCTTGCAGAGGTGATTCTCATTTTACAGCAGGTTGCCAAGAACGCCAGTTCCGGCCAGCAGCGTGTGCTTCAAAAAGAGATCCGGGCACTGATGAAGCGGCAACAGGTGGAACTATCTGGTGGTGAGATAGGTAGCGTGAGAATGTGTGACCCGTTCCCTATTGCCATGCCCCCAAAAAGTGAGATGATGATCTGGTGCCGGGCAGCTATTGGTCTAAGAGGTAGAGACTACCAAGCAATGGTAGAACCCGTCTACTCAGACAGTAGGCCCACCATTTTGACAGCACGGGGGGTGGTCGATGTACGCCATGGGAGGGTGCCCGTTCGCATCATAAATATCGGTGAGAGAGAAGTACACCTGCCCCGGTATGCCACGCTAGCTAAATTGTTCACCATAAACCAGAATTCTGTACAGGCCGTGGAACCCTTGCCTCCATCTCAACCAGAGGAAGGTAACGGCTCTAAGAAACCAATGGAGGACTGGTGTCAGCAACTACATCTGGGTACTGACTCCACTCCCTCACACCAGAAACAAGGAGTCTATCGGGTGGTTCAAGAGTACGAGAGAGTGTTTAGTAAACACCCGTTAGACTTCGGGTGAGTAAAGGGGGTAGAAAACCACATCCCCACGGGAGACCATCCTCCCATAAAGGAGAGATACCGACCCGTACCCCCTGCACACTACCAACACGCCAAGGGGATGCTTAGAGACATGAAGGAGGCTGGGGTAATCAGGGACAGCTGTAGCCCCTGGGCAGCTCCACTAGTCTTAGTGAAAAAGAAGGACAACACTATGAGAATGTGTGTAGACTACAGGAAGGTCAACCGTATCACACACAAAGATGCGTACCCGTTACCAAGGATAGAAGAGTCCTTAGCTGCATTAAAATCTGCTAACGTCTTCTCTACTTTGGATCTCACTAGCGGGTACTGGCAGGTTCCTGTAGCAGAGGCAGATCGGGAGAAGACCGCATTCACCACCCCGATGGGTCTCAGCGAATTTAACTGTATGCCGTTCGGGCTCTGCAACGCACCAGGAACCTTCCAACGGTTGATGGAATGCTGTCTGGGACACCGGAACTTCGAGACGGTCCTGTTATACCTGGACGATGTCATCGTCTATTCCAAGACCTACGAGGACCACCTGAAACACCTGGCAGAAGTGTTCGAAGCTCTGGCAAACTACGGCCTAAAGGTGAAACCCTCCAAGTGTCACCTCCTGAAACCAAAGGTGCAATACCTGGGACACGTGGTGAGTGCTGACGGAGTGGCTCCTGACCCTGAGAAGATCACCGTGATTAAGGACTGGCCAAGACCCTCCAGCATAAAGGAAGTGCGGCAGTTCCTCGGGTTGGTAGGCTACTACCGAAGATTCATTCCCAGTTTCACCAAAATGGCAGCCCCTATGCAGGACCTCCTGATAGGTCAATCTCGAAAAGCCAAAAACCAGAAGCCGCCCTTCAGGTGGGAAAAGCTGGAAGAGGAGTCCTTTTGCCAGCTGAAGATGGCCCTCACGGGGGGATGAAATCCTGGCATATCCAGACTACAGCCAGCCCTTTATCCTCCACACGGACGCAAGCAACATCGGGCTAGGAGCCGTGCTGTCCCAGATCCAGCAAGGAAAAGAACGGGTAATCGCTTACGCTAGCCGAAAGCTACGACCCATCAAGAGGAACCCTGAGAATTATAGCTCATTCAAGCTGGAGTTCCTGGCAGTAGTGTGGGCAGTGACCGAACGTTTCAAGCATTACCTTGCTTCCTCCAAATTCATCGTGTACACGGATAACAACCCGTTGACACACCTGGACACTGCAAGGCTCGGTGCTCTGGAACAGAGATGGATGGCTCGCCTGTCCAACTTTGAATTCACCATCAAATACCGGGCAGGACGCTCCAATGCCAACGCGGATGCCCTGTCTAGAATGCCGAACTTACCGGACGTAGGGGAAGATCCAGAAGATCTGGAAGAAGTTGAGCTCCCTGCGTTCCACCATCATGGGATTACCCTGTATTCCCACCGTGTGAAGGACAGGCGCTCCACGACGTTCAATCCCTTGCCCCACTACAACTGGGCGGAGACGCAAGACAGTGATCCCGCAGTCCGTCTGGTGAAGGAAATGCTGACCCAAGCCGATGCCAGTCTGGACCCAGACGCCCCAGAGGAGACTAAGCAACTGTGGAAGGAGAAAAGTAGGCTGTTCCTCTACAGGGAGAAGTTGTGCTGGAGAATGGTTAACTCTCGAACACATGAGTTGACCTGGCAGGTAGTGGTCCCCAGACGAGACGCGGCTATGATTCTGGAGGCGTACCACAACGGAGCAGGACATTTCGGGTGGAAGAAGCTGGAGTTCTTGTTGCGTGAACGGTTCTACTGGGTAGGCATGAGAGGAGCCATCGAGAGGTGGTGCAGAGACTGTGGACCGTGCCACCTAAGAAGGAAGGACCGTGCCAGCCAGAAGACTCCCTTGCAGCCCATCATCACCCGACAGCCACTGGAACTGGTAGCCCTGGACCATGTGAAACTGGCTCCAAGCAGATCTGGGTATGTCTACGCCCTCACAATCGTAGATCATTACTCCCGGTTCCTGGTGGTGGTCCCGGTCAAGGACTTAACGTCTCAAACAGCAGCTAGAGCCTTCCAGCAGCACTTCTGTCGTCCACACGGGTACCCGGACCAAGTGCTGACAGACCAAGGGCCAGCCTTCGAAGCGGAAGTCTTCCAGGAGTTCTGCAACCTGTATGGCTGCACGAAGATAAGAACAACGCCCTATCACCCTCAAACCAATGGACTCTGCGAGAAGATGAACCAGGTGGTGATAGACCTCCTGAAAACATTGCCCCTGGAAGAACGCAGTATGTGGCCTGAGAAGCTGCCTGATCTGGTGGACCTATACAACCACATCCCTGTAGGTTCTACCAACTGTACCCCGGCTTACCTAATGAGAGGGAGACCTGGTAAGCTGCCTATCGACCTGGATATGGGAGTCCTGACGCCCGAGGACACCTCGCCAGAGGCAGACTGGGATACAGAACGGCAGCAGCAGTATCGGAAAGTACAGGAGAGCGTCGAGCGAAGTCTGTCTCAAGCTAGAGAAAGGCAAGAGAGGGCTTATAATCAGTATGCTCCCGCTGTTCCCCTGGTACCTGGAGAGCAGGTCTTGAAGAGGAAAAGACGGCTCCACAAGTTGGACGACCAGTGGGAGAAGGACCCGTACACCGTACTGCCATCAAGCCATGAGAACCCAAAGATTTGCGTGATCAGTAAGGATGGAGGAGAAACCACAGCCGTTGTCTCCAGAGACCATCTGAAGAAGTGTCCCGAGCAGCTGCAAAACCCTGAAGAAGAAGATCAAGAAAACCCTCGACCCGCAGAGGAAAGGGAAGAAATGATCAGGACTGTACTCGGAGACTTCCCCCGGTCTTGGACACAAGTAAACGGTGCTGTCGTGGTACCCGTCCTCACCTTTCTCCAGCCAGCCCCTCAAGTGCCTACAGAAGAACCAGTAGAGCTGGAAGAGCAGCCGGCCCAAGAGGCAGAAGAGTCCACACCAGCAGTACAGGAGGATCAACCCTCTGCTAGTAGTGAGCCTGCCGTGCCCCTAGTGAGCCAAAGAGTGCGCAGGAAGCTGCCCAGCCTGCCCATAACACCTCCTACACCCTGTAGTGCAGGACCAGTTAGTGAGCTCCGTAGGTCCACTAGGGTTACCAGAGGCCAGATGCCCGTACGTTGGAGAATCTAAGTTGGCTAGTTGCTT
Source organism: Phyllobates terribilis (assembly GCF_046119375.1). NCBI lineage: Eukaryota > Metazoa > Chordata > Amphibia > Anura > Dendrobatidae > Phyllobates > Phyllobates terribilis. The sequence continues at coordinate 592,320,173 of NW_027362765.1, read as the reverse complement.
TAACTATTTTATGTTTACCTGTTTTGTTGTAGCCGTTGCTAATTATGTTTTTCAGTTACAGGTTTCTTTATATGGACTGACAGGTTATGGACAGTGAGTAACCGGAACTCTGTTGTAAATATGTTTGGAGCGTAACCCAGGAATGGACTACAGACTGTTAAAGACTCGGGGCAGGACAGACCCCTACCTGGTTACGGCTCCCTGTTCTTTGGTGAAATGGACACCCTTATTGCTTCCCGGTTACGGACACGCCGTGACCATCTCATGTATTTAATTGTTATTGTTTATACCCTGTTATGTTTAGTCCGGGAGTACTAAATTTCACTAGGGGGGAATGTGGCACCCCAGGGGTCTGGTTTCCACAGTAATAGCAGTATTACGTCTGTGAGCAGGTGGGAGGTCTCCTGGGCAGGAATCCTAAGCATGCCACACCTCCTGCCCAGTCCTGGGAGGGGAAGAACTTCCCCTATATAAACTGGGGCTGAGGCAGGGTTAGAGAGAGGAGTTCCAGACAGAGACGGAGTCTGGTCTGGACACGCAGAAACAGGGACAGATAGACCTCAGGAGCTCTGTAGGAGCCAAGGAGAAGCGCCAGGGGCTGGAGCTGTGCAGAGCTCGCCCTGGGAGAAGGTACAAAAACCGGACACAGGAGTCCGAGGCTGTGGGGACTAAGATATACCCAGCAGCAGAATCCATCCGGCAGGGGATTCCAGGTCCTCTGGCCATAAAAGCCCGGAGGCTCAGTCACAACGAAGGGACCAGCACCGCCATCTCGGAGCGGAGGCTAAGGCTGTGTGCCCACGTAGCATTTTTCAAGCGTATATGCTGCGGAATTTCCGCAGCGTAAACGCTTGAAAAACGCATGTATGTCCGCACCCCATGGTCCCCAATGGCATTCCGCAAGTTCTATGCACATGCTGCGGATTTTTCCGCAGCGTTTATGCTGCGTTCAAAAATCCGCAGCATGTCATTTAATTTTGCGTTTCCGCATGCAGAATTGCCTTTGTCCAATGCATAAAAAACGCAAGGCAATTCCGCATGTGGAAAACGCGTGATAAACGCGCGAAAAATGCGCGATAAACGCGTGCGGAATTCCGCATGCGTTTTTCCGGGAGAGGACTTGCATTTATGCAGCAGAAATTTTCTGCTTCATAAATGCAACGTGGGCACATAGCCTAACAGGAGGCCCCAGGTCACCAGGCATACGGGTGAGCACCACACGGTATACCCAGGGACGTGGGCTACTTGTAACCGCCGAAAGCAGGGTAGCCAGGAAGGGTACAGACTAACGGGAAGGCCTACAACTCCACCTGGCCAGGGGGACTCCGGCTTACTCGCAGACTAACCAGGCCCCAACTACTAGCCAGTACTCCCGGGGGAATTTGCCTTGTACCATCAGTAAAGACCCTGAACTGTACCCTCGCGTCTCTGTGCTTCCTTGTCGCACCATTAGTGCTGGGACATCCACACCATCACTCCCAACATCAACCCCATCCTCTGCCCTGAGGCCATACCCCTCCCGTTGGGGGTTATATCAACATTGCTGCACACCTATAACACCAGCCTCAGCGGTCTGCCCTGCAGCGGCGGTTTCATAACCGCATTCAACGGGTGGCGTAGTCGGACACTAATACCATCATACCAATAACCGCCACTAAGTTTGACCACCCTGGGCGCGGACCGGGTCACCGCCACACGAAGACTACTACCCCCATCGGATCCGGCTCCGGGTATCCCCCACGCGCACGCGCGCCGCACTACAGCACTGGCCCAGGGGGTGAGTCAATGTCACTGGTGATCATTGTATTACCTTTACACTGATACTATACACCATAAATTATACACATAGCCCTTTTGTATAATGTTACCGGTGCTCACTGTATTACCTTTACACTTACAATATACACTATATACTATCTACAGAGGTCCTCTGTATAATGCCACCGGTAATTATTGTATTACCTGTACCTTTTTTTTATGCCCACCAGTGGCGCATGTGGATTAGTGGACCCACTGTGCCACAGAGCCAGGTCTGCCTATGTAGGGGCGTAGCTAAGCGTCTACCAGGTGTTCACTGCGGCTCCAGATGGTGGAGACAGGCTGGGCTGCGGGTAGCCACCAGATACTACTCCTAGGCAGAAGCTGGTGCTGCAGCAGCTGAACCCAGGGGTCAGGTTAGATGACACAGACTAGGGCTCCGTTCAGACTAATAGGTTCAGGATCACTGAAGAACGGTTACTGACACGGAGATTGAGATAGGGAAATGTTCAGATACTGGCCGCACCGGACCAGGGGACTTTGGGAATAGAACTGGCCACACCAGGACCACGGGACAATGTTCAGGCACTGGCCGCACCACGACCAGAGGACTATGTTCATGCACTGGCCGCACATGGACCAAGGGACTTCGGAAACAGGACTAGCCACACCAGGACCAGGGGACAATGTTCAGGACCCTGGCCACACCAAGACCAGGGGACTTTTGGAACAGGACTGGTCACACCAAAAACAAGGGACAATGTTTAGGACACTGGCCACACCAAGACCAGGGGACTTTGGGAACAGGACTGGCCACACCAGGACCAGAGGACAATGTTCAGGCACTGGCCGCACACAGACCAGGGATTCTGGTTCAGGACCTGGCCACACAGGCCCAAGGATTCGGGTTCAGGACACTGGCCACACCGGGACGAGAGGACCTAACAGCTCACTAGTAGGGGAGACTACATACTAATGAAAGCTGTTGCTTTAGCGACTCCCTAAGGGAGAAGGAGTCTTTTATACAGGATGACTCTCAGAAATATCTGAGAGCCATCCAGCAGGTGAACTCATTATGCTAAATGCCTCTCAGCAACAAGCTGAGGGCACTTAATATATGTGCGCGCTGCCCCTTTAAGAGCAAGGGAGCAAGCGTGGGCGTGCACTACAGTAGAGGACAGAAAGCATGCTGGGGAGCAGTGAGTATGACAGCATCCTTGCATGGAGGGGGAAGGGAAACTATGCAGGGGAGCTGGCAATAGTGTTATGCTTTTACAGTATATTCAGAGCTCTTGTGTATAATGTTACTGGTGATCATTGTATTACCTGTGTAGCACCCCAAGGGCTCGGCTGCTACAGGGATATTGCACCTCAAACCAGAGGTGTGATATTCCACTCCCAGGTAAGGATGGAGTGTGCACCAGGACTCAGTAGGCTGCATGCACCACACACACCCCATTTCCGAGGGACAGCTCAACGGTGCTCCCACAGAAGTGCAGGCACGACAGCATCTGTCCCTGGCTGGAGTGGGGAGGGGAAGGAAAACCCAGTGGTGTAGGAGCAGATAGGGGTGGGTCTCTGGGCATAGGTAGGAGCCCATTGGTTGCTAGTCACCTGGGCTCACACAGAGAGGGAGGTATATAAGGTGGGCACCATCTTAGTTCTGAGAGTAGAGACAGACAAGACAGTCAGAGGAGAGGAGTGAGAGAAGGAGTTCAGCCAGAGAGGGCTGACGGAGAGCTGTGGCTCAGTCTGGGCCCAGCTCCACGAGACAGGCCTGGAGTGGAGGCAAGAAACAGCAGAGAGAGAGAACAAGAACAGAAAGGAAAGTAAGAAAGGAACAGGAACACGGAGAAAGGCCCAGAGACACGAGGACAGAAGGAACCCCATAGGACCAGGAGATTGCGGGTGACGGGTTGGCAGAACAGGGTACCGGAACCCAAATTGGTGGAGGCAATAAATTCCTCAGCCAAAGACCGGAGGTTGTGACCACAACTTGGTGCGACCCCTCACTACATCCACCAGGAAGGCATACCACATAGGGTCAGGGAAACCGGAGATAGGTTTCGCCAAGAGAAGGCCCGAGGAAGCTGGACAAAGGTGGGTCACTGGTGGGGACGGCCAGAGAAAGGAAGAGAAGGGAGCCCTGTGCCACGCTCTGGAATTGCCTGGGTGTTGGTCGAGCCCCTTGCCTGGTGGACGCAGCACGGCTTGGGCAGTCACCGCCGGTACCGAGGTGACTAGGACCAGTAAAGAACTGTGAGAAAAGCATTGGAAACTGCAACCACACGTCTCTGTGTTTCATCGCCGAACCAGCACCATCAGTACTAGGACGCTCACACCATCACTCTCATCATCCACACTAGCTGCCCTGAGGCAATACTTCTCCCGTGGGGAGTTATCCCATACTTGGCTGCGCATACAGCATCAGCCTCAGCGGTCTGCAGCGCAGCGGCGGTCCCCACTGACCACAATCCACGGGTGGCTTGTTATTACACTAAGACTGCCACTGAATTGACCACCCTGGGCACGGACCGGGTCAGCGCCACGGAGACTACAACCCCCAGCGATCTGGCTTCGGGTATCCCCTGCACAACACAGGCCCAGGGGGCGCGTCAACTTTTGGCGTAGTCGGCAGGATTTTTACCAACCCGCCACAAACGGGTATTGCGCACCTGAAAAGAGACTGTTTTATTGTGTTAAAGATGGCGCCCGCCCCAGAAGAACAAGCGCCATAATGTGCGCGCCAAAAGACAACAGGAAGCCACCTCCCATCGTGGGCCAGGTCCAAGAATGGCGCCAAAGAAGGAGCCCACCCCCAGCAACCATGAATGCAGCAGTGGAGATGTCCATCAACGTGGGGGGGCTGCCCCTAAAGGTGATTGTCAGCAGGTGCCCCCAAGACCACCCCCCATGGGGGCGGATAGGAAAGAAAACTGTGGGGCCGGGTGCGGCCTGGATCAGTCTGGACCTGCTGCACCCGGAGATGGAGGGAGCAGCGAACCCCACCAGCACCCTGGCCCGCAGCCTGCTGCAAGTTGAGCCACCTTGCAGCTTAACGGAATTGCTGGCACAGCTGCCCAGAGACCCGGACTGCGCGCGAACTGCGCTGGAGGATCTGAATCAGAGGATGGTCCGGGCGCAGCGAGATGTGTTTGCCGGGTGGAAGGAGGAGTTGGCCCGGCAGCACGTAACCTGCCAGCAGGAGACACCGCAAGGACCGAGCAGTGTGCCTGCCTCTGAGGGCAGAGAAGATGGACCGGCGACTGCGGACGATGCCGCAGAGGAGGCCACAGAGGCCGAGGCAGGTAACGGGGACGTCATCACCCCAAGCCCTGAGACCACCAGCCTGCCCCCACCCTCCGATGCGGGACCCGAAGCCCCGGGGACCGTACCTGATACCACACCTCCACCGCCGCCAGCTAGGCCTCAGGCTGCAGGCGTCGCTGACACGCCCCGCCCCGCGCTGTGCCCTCTGAACCCGGGCGCCGTAAAGCAGGAGACGTCACAGGCCGGGACGCAAGGCCTAGTACACCCAGGCGCCGCTGCCTCACCAGCGCCCCCTGCCTTGGCGGTGCCACCCCCGGGCGCGACCAACAGACGACCACCGGCCTGGTCGCAAGGCCGAGTGCCCCCGGAGCGCTGCTCCCCGATGGGGGTCCCGTACCATACCGCCCCTGGGCGCAGATCTCTTCGCCCAGCATACGGGCCCAGATGGAATGCCCCTGGTGTGGCCGGCCGAGCTGGCCAGCGGCCCCCCAAGGAGAGTTCCACCCCCGCGTGAGCCTCTGATACCAGCTCCGGAGCCCGCGGAAGTCACCCAGCCCGCACTACAGGAAGCCCAGCGCGAATGGGATCCCACCGGCGAAGATCTAATGGGGTTCCCCCAAGGAACACGGGCGGACGCGGCCCATCGCCAGGATCCCTGCCGTCAGCAGCAGGCCACCAGGGAAACCGGAGATAGGTTTTGCCAAGAGAAGGCCCGAGGAAGTTGGACAAAGGTGGGTCACTGGTGGGGACGGCCAGAGAAAGGAAGAGAAGGGAGCCCTGTGCCACGCTCTGGAATTGCCTGGGAATTGGTCGAGCCCCTTGCCTGGTGGACGCAGCATGGCTTGGGCAGTCACCGCCGGTACCGAGGTGACTAGGACCAGTAAAGAACTGTGAGTAAAGCATTGGAAACTGCAACCACACGTCTCTGTGTTTCATCGCCGCACCAGCACCATCAGTACTGGGACGCTCACACCATCACTCTCATCATCCACACTAGCTGCCCTGAGGCAATACTTCTCCCATGGGGAGTTATCCCATACTTGGCTGCGCATACAGCATCAGTCTCAGCGGTCTACAGCGCAGCGGCGGTCCCCACTGACCGCAATCCACGGGTGGCGTAGTCGGACACTTGTTATTACACTAAGACTGCCACTGAATTGACCACCCTGGGCACGGACCGGGTCAGCGCCACTGAGACTACAACCCCCAGCGATCCGGCTTCGGGTATCCCCTGCACAACACAGGCCCAGGGGGCGCGTCACCTGTATACTTACACTTTACACCATAACCTATATACAGAGCTCTTTTTTATAATGTCACAGGTGATCACTGTATTACCTATACACTAAGGCTATACACTATCTACAGAGTTCTTTGGTTTAATGTCACCAGTGATCACTGTATGACCAGTAAATTATATACTATCTACTCAGCTCATGTATGTAAAATCACCGGTAATCATTGTATTACCTGTACACTATATACAATTTACAGAGCTCTTGTGTATAATGTCACTGGTGATCACTGTATTACCTTACATGCTGTACTATATACAGAGCTCCTATGGATATCGTAACAAATCATCACCGAATTACCTGTACACTTACAGTAGCTTGAGAAAGTATTCACCCACTGGGCTTTTTACCTATTTTGTTACATTACATTACAACCTGTGTTTAAATATTTTTGAAATCCTATTTGTGTGTGATGCATCAGCACTAAATAGTCTTAGTTGGTGATGTGAAGTAAGAAAAATATACACAAAAATTTAATTTATGGGATCAAATAACTAAAAATTGGCATGTGCATATGTATTCACCCCTTTTGCTATAAAGCCCCTAAAAATTTCTGGTGCAAGCAATTACCTTTATAAGTCACATTGTTAATGAAAGGAATTCCACCTGTGTGCAATCTAAGTGTCTTATGGTTTGTTAGTATATACACACCTTTCCTGAAAGGCCACATAGGCTGCAACACCATTAACCCCTTTCTGACTTGACACATATCCATACGTCCCTATGGCCTAGTACTTACCTGTTACGCTAAGTATGGAAAGGACACAGCATACAATGAGGGGAAAAGGGGGGGGAGCCCAGCAACTATAGAAAGAGGGAGTGGAAACCCCCTAGGTAGATCTTACAACACCCTGGCTCCTCTACTGTCCCTAAATAGGTTCCTCACCTATCGCCGAGCAGGATACCTAATCCCAACTGACCCAAGAGTTAGGCTCTAGGTAGGGAGGGGAAGGGGTGAGCATTAATCAGCCCCACTGCAACTAAAAACAAACAAGGTAAACAGACAAGGGGATACACTTAGCTTTGAGAAGACGCCAGAACAATCACGACAACGATCACAAAGGAACTCCAAGAAGAAACTAGCTGACTGCTAGAACTCCAGGCCTGAACAGAGGAAAATACTTCTATCACCAGCAATTCTCTGGAGAGACTGGGTGTTATTTGAAGGTCCAGCAAGGGTGTGTTAATTAGCAGCAGAAAGGAGAGCTCAACGCCGGGTCCCAGAGAGGGAAGGATGGTGAAAGGATCAAGAAGGTGTCTGCAAAGCCAAGCACAGCGACCTTCTATAGCCGGATCCAGAATGACTGTCTGTCACACCCAACACACCCGTGATATTACTTACCTGGGACGTATGGATACGTCTAGGCAATCTTTGCACGCACAAAGGCTGTGCACACACAATAGCCACTGGGTGTCAGCTGATTCTGACAGATGACACCCGGCACTCAGTTCCAGGAGCGGTGCATGCACTGCTCCCAGAACTTTAACTCCCTAAATGCTGCATTTAGCGAACAGGCAGAGGGCAAAAACCCCTCAGCTCTTGGATCGGAGACCCCGTGACACCATCGCCATGGTGATCCGATGTCATCATGACAACATCTGGGTCACCAGCCACTAGCAAGATAGTTAGATCATGCGCAGTGCATTATCTAACTAACTTGTGTCTGCAGGGCTGACAGCTATAAAGCATAGTAGTGTTCCTGCACTGCGATGCCTTACAACAGTGATCAGACTTCAGAAAGTGAAAGTCTCATAGTGGGACTAAGTAAAAAAGTAAAAAAAAAAAGAAAAAAGTTGTAAAACTATTTTTAAAAAAAATCACAAACTAATAATAAAAAAAGAAAAATATATATTGTACCCATAAATAAATATTATTAAGGGAAAAAAAAACAATAAAAGTACACATATTTGGCATTGTCGCGTCCGGAACGACCTAATCTATAAATCTGTCCCACTAGTTAACCGCTTTAGTGAACACCGTTAAAAAAAAAAAAAAAGAAGGCAAAAACGATACTTTACCATCATACCGCCAAACAAAAAGTGGAATAAAACGCAATAAAAAAAAAGAATGTAAATAAAAATGGTACTGCTGAAAATGACATCTTGTCCCGCAAAAAATAACTGGCATACAGCTTCATCAGCCAAAAAATAAAAAAGTTATAACTCTCAGAATAAAGTGATGCAAAAATAATTCTTTTTTCTATGAAATAGTTTTCATTGTGTAAAAGAGCCAAAACATAAGAAATAATTTTAAAAGGTAAAAAAATACAATATTTTTTTTCTCTTAAAATACAAAGGAAATGTGTCATCTTTAACCCCTTAACCCCCGAGGGTGGTTTGCACGTTAATGACCAGGCCAATTTTTACAATTCTGACCACTGTCACTTTATGAGGTAATTACTCTGGAACGCTTCAACGGATCCCCCTGATTCTGAGATTGTTTTTTCATGACATATTGTACTTCATGATTGTGGTAAAATTTCTTCGATATCACTTGCGTTTATTTGTGAAAAAAATGGAAATTTGGCGAAAATTTTGAAAATTTTGCAATTTTCAAAATTTGAATTTTTATGCCCTTAAATCAGAGAGATATGTCACACAAAAGAGTAAATAAATAACATTTCCCACATGTCTACTTTACATCAGCACAATTTTGGAACCAAAATTATTTTTTGTTAGGGAGCTATAAGGGTTAAAAGTTGACCAGCGATTTCTCATTCTTCCAACAAAATTTACAAAACCATTTTTTTAGGGACCACATCACATTTGAAGTCACTTTGAGAGGTCTTTTTGACAGAAAATACCCAAAAGTGACACCATTCTAAAAACTTCACCCCTCAAGGTGCTCAAAACCACATTCAAGAACTTTATTAACCCTTCAGGTGCTTCACAGGAATTTTTGGAATGTGGAAGAAAAAAATGAACATTTAACTTTTTTCACAAAAATGTTACTTTAGACCCAATTTTTTTTATTTTCACAGGGGTAGCAAGAAAAAATGGACCCCAAAATTTGTTGTGCAATTTCCCCTGGGCACGCAGATACCCAATATGTGGGGAAAAAAAACTGTTTGGGCGCACTGCAGGGCTCGGAAGGGAAGGAGCGCCATTTGACTTTTTGATTGTAAAATTTGCTTGAATAATTAGCGGACGCCATGTTGCGTTTGGAGAGCCCCTGTGTGCCCAAACATTGGAGCTCCCCCACAAGTGACCCCATTTTGGAAACTAGACCCCCAAAGGCACCTATCTAGATGCATAGTGAGCACTTGGAACCCCCAGGTGCTTCACAAATTGATTCGTAAAAATGAAAAAGTGTTGTTTTTTTCACTTTTTCATTTTTACGAATCAATTTGCGAAGCACCTAGGGGTTCCAAGTGCTCACTATGCATCTAGATAGGTGCCTTGGGGGATCTAGTTTCCAAAATGGGGTCACTTGTGGGGGAGCTCCAATGTTTGGGCACACAGGGACTCTCCAAATGCAACATGGTATCCACTAACAAATTGAATGGAAAATCGGCTCAAATTGTTAGCGGACACCATGTTGCACTGCGCATGTTCAAACAATCTTCCTGCTGTCTGGTGACCCGGATGTTGTCATGACGACATTGGGTCGTCATGGCAACACCCGGGAAGCCGCGTCAGACAGCGCTGGAAGCCGAAAGAGGAGGTGAGTATCTGCGATCACCTCCCCTTGCCCCCGCAATGCTGCGATCGACTTCGATCGCAGCATCGCGGGGGTTAATGTGCTGGGAGCGGTGCGTGACCGCTCCCTGCACATAGTATCGGCTGACACCCGGCGGCGATCGCGCACGCACAGCCTGTGTGCGCGCGCGATCACCATGACGTACTAATACGGGTCTGGCTCTTAAGTCCCAGGGCACAGACGCGTATTAGTACGTCAAATGTTGTTAAGGGGTTAAAGGGGTTTTCCCATGAACAAAAGTTGATTTTAATCAATAGATCTTGGAATAATAATAACTTCCACAATTGGAGGTGTGTAAATAAAATGTTCCTGTGCTGAGATAATCTTATAATTGTGCCCCTGCTCTTTACTGTGTAATGGCTGTGTCTGACCGTACAGGGACATGGTCTGATCATACTACAAGTCCTGGGCAGGAGGGGAAGCCGAAGAGTATACAGACGTTACAGCAGGAGATCACAGCTGATTCTTTATTTGAGGCAAAACATTGTTTAAAAACAGGCAGGGAAATGTTTTACCTCATGTTTTTTTCAGCATTTTTTTTGATGAGTTTATTTTTATGCAAATTTTCAGCTGCATTTTGCAGTACCAGCAAAGTCTATGAGATTCCAGAAATCTCATGCACACATCATGTTTTTTTTTTGTTCAGGATTTTGCGCTTTCCATTTTTTTTTGCAAAATAGAGCATGTCACTTCTTTCATGCCGATTTAGAGGGTTTTTTTGCCAGGGATTTACAGGTGGGATGGCGTGCATTTAGGGGAGATTGGCTTGGATATATTCAACTTAGGGCTTCAGACGTTAGTGGAGCGATGGCTTGGAGGTTTGGGGGGGGGGGGGGGCGCAAACATTCTTAATGTCTACCAGTTTGGGCAAGATTGCTCTTGTCATGAGCGAATTAAGGTTATCTTGTTATAAATGAATGGTTGGTATTTATTATTTATTTATTAAAGAAGATTTAATATATTTTGTATTCATAATTTCATGGAAATAAAGTAACCCTTAATAAAGCTCCATGGCCATTTTGCTCCACTGACGTCTGAGTGCATTATTTACTTAACATTAGAGATGAGCGTTGTTCTACTCGAACTGTTCGCCAATCTCAAATTCGAGCTGTTTTGGGCGGTGTTCGAGCCGTTCGGCGAACACGAACAATTTGAGAAAAATTCGGCTGTTCGAGGTTATGTTCGATAACTGTTCGTGCACCAAAATCATAACTGGATTTTTTCTCAGTAATGATGAAAATTAATGTTAATACGCAGTTTGAGTGTACAGCGGGGTGGGGGGAGGGGCAGGGGATGGATCTCTGCAGGAATAATGAAGATCTCCATTTTTTTTTCTCTTTCCCGCATTTACAGTGGGGAGGTGCAATCTGTCAGCCTATCAGCAGCGCACACACGGAGCAAAGTGATTTTTTTCACACAAGCAAGGGCATGTGTCATTGGCAGTGTATGTCACATGTCCTTGCCCTATAAGACCAAGCCATTTTCCCCGTCGCCACCATTTTCTCACTGCTGCAGCTGCGTGTTAGACGGCACCGCTGTTGCTGTGTGCGCTATACCTTGTTAATTTCAAGCCAATTTTCGCACAAATATACAGATAGCTTGGGAGTAGGGAATAGTTGTGATTGCAGTCCTTTTAAGGACTAGGTTACAGCATTTCCTACGACTTTTATCAGGGAGGTCTGTGCTCTTAAATAGATAGGTTGTGGGAGTAAAGACTAATTGTAATTGGAGTCCTTTTCAGGACTAGGTTACATGAGTTCCTATCAGTTTTTGCCAGGCAGGTCTGTGCCAGTGCTGTGCAAGTTTTTTTCACAGCATTTGGCTGAATCTAGCAAAGCTAATCCTTTTTGGCCTATTGCAGAGTGTGTTAGTCAGTGGAGTAGCCTATCTGTGTTGCAAGATATACCACCTGTGTATAGAATACCAATTTTTTTACTGCACCTAGTGAAGTGAAATCTTTTGGGCATAGCATCATTCTATTAGTCCATCTATACTGACCTCCATCAGGTTGCAAATTAAAACTAATTTTTATCTGCATCTACAGTACCTCTGAAAAAATATTTGGGCTTCTAGCAGTGTGTGGGACTTGTTCTATTAGTCCATCTATACTGACCTCCATCAGGTTGCAAACTGAATATATTTTTTTCTGCATCTACCTCTGAAAAAATATTTGGCCTTCTAGTAGTGTGTCGGACTTTCTCTATTAGTCCATCTATACTGACCTCCATCAGGTTGCAAATTAAAACTAATTTTTATCTGCATCTACAGTACCTCTGAAAAAATATTTGGGCTTCTAGCTGTGTGTGGGACTTGTTGTATTAGTCCATCTATACTGACCTCCATCAGGTTGCAAACTGAATATATTTTTTTCTGCATCTACCTCTGAAAAAATATTTGGCCTTCTAGTAGTGTGTCGGACTTTCTCTATTAGTCCATCTATACTGACCTCCATCAGGTTGCAAATTAAAAATAATTTTTATCTGCATCTACAGTACCTCTGAAAAAATATTTGGGCTTCTAGCTGTGTGCGGGACTTGTTGTATTAGTCCATCTATACTGACCTCCATCAGGTTGCAAACTGAATATATTTTTTTCTGCATCTACCTCTGAAAAAATATTTGGCCTTCTAGTAGTGTGTCGGACTTTCTCTATTAGTCCATCTATACTGACCTCCATCAGGTTGCAAATTAAAACTAATTTTTATCTGCATCTACAGTACCTCTGAAAAAATATTTGGGCTTCTAGCAGTGTGTGGGACTTGTTCTATTAGTCCATCTATACTGACCTCCATCAGGTTGCAAACTGAATATATTTTTTTCTGCATCTACCTCTGAAAAAATATTTGACCTTCTAGTAGTGTGTCGGACTTTCTCTATTAGTCCATCTATACTGACCTCCATCAGGTTGCAAATTAAAACTAATTTTTATCTGCATCTACAGTACCTCTGAAAAAATATTTGGGCTTCTAGCAGTGTGTGGGACTTGTTCTATTAGTCCATCTATACTGACCTCCATCAGGTTGCAAACTGAATATATTTTTTTCTGCATCTACCTCTGAAAAAATATTGGGCTTCTAGCTGTGTGTGGGTCTTGTTCTATTAATCCATCTATACTGACCTCCATCAGGTTGCAAACTGAATATATTTTTTTCTGCATCTACCTCTGAAAAAATATTTGGCCTTCTAGTAGTGTGTCGGACTTTCTCTATTAGTCCATCTATACTGACCTCCATCAGGTTGCAAATTAAAACTAATTTTTATCTGCATCTACAGTACCTCTGAAAAAATATTTGGGCTTCTAGCAGTGTGTGGGACTTGTTCTATTAGTCCATCTATACTGACCTCCATCAGGTTGCAAACTGAATATAGTTTTTTCTGCATCTAGCTCTGAAAAAATATTGGGCTTCTAGCTGTGTGTGGGTCTTGTTCTATTAATCCATCTATACTGACCTCCATCAGGTTACAAACTGAATATATTTTTTTCTGCATCTACCTCTGAAAAAATATTTGGCCTTCTAGTAGTGTGTCGGACTTTCTCTATTAGTCCATCTATACTGACCTCCATCAGGTTGCAAACTGAATATAATTTTTTTCTGCATCTAGCTCTGAAAAAATATTTGGCCTTCTAGTAGTGTGTCGGACTTTCTCTATTAGTCCATCTATACTGACCTCCATCAGGTTGCAAATTAAAACTAATTTTTATCTGCATCTACAGTACCTCTGAAAAAATATTTGGGCTTCTAGCTGTGTGTGGGACTTGTATTAGTCCATCTATACTGACCTCCATCAGGTTGCAAACTGAATATATTTTTTTCTGCATCTACCTGTGAAAAAATATTTGGCCTTCTAGTAGTGTGTCGGACTTTCTCTATTAGTCCATCTATACTGACCTCCATCAGGTTGCAAATTAAAAATAATTTTTATCTGCATCTACAGTACCTCTGAAAAAATATTTGGGCTTCTAGCTGTGTGCGGGACTTGTTGTATTAGTCCATCTATACTGACCTCCATCAGGTTGCAAACTGAATATATTTTTTTCTGCATCTACCTCTGAAAAAATATTTGGCCTTCTAGTAGTGTGTCGGACTTTCTCTATTAGTCCATCTATACTGACCTCCATCAGGTTGCAAATTAAAAATATTTTTTTTCTGCATCTAACCCAGCCAATAGTTTTGGCCTAATACCACAGTTTGGCCACTCAGCTCTGCTCGGTTACCATCCATTGTTTTTTTGTGCAAACAACTCCAGAGTTGTGAATTAGTTAACCACCAAAATGAGTGGAAAAAGGCCTGCTGCTGGTGGAAAGGGGAATAGGCGTGTTGGGAAGGGGAAAAAAGGTTGTGTCCGTGGGGTAGGTGTTAAAGCAACAGTAACATCTGCAGAATAAAGACCATCTTCCAGCCAAACTAAAATGTCTACTTCTTTTAGCGGACAATGTGATAAGATCCCTTTCTTACGGCCACGCCAATCGCTACAAATTCCAGATGAGGCACAAAAACAGCAGGTGCTTCAACGGATATCAAGTGCTCCTTTAAGTGGGCTCTCCTCCACATCAACTTCAACATCACAAATACTCCAGTCCTCAAAGGTGTCACCCAAATCGCACTTGCTTCCTCACAGCTCCCAAATCTCCAGCTGCCCGTCTGAGTATGAGGTAGAACAGATGGTTGAGTCTGCAGAGCTGTTTACTCATACTATAGCCTGGGAATCAGAGGTCGACTCCAGCGCTTCTGTGAATCCAGACGAGGAAATGATCTGCACTGATGCCCAGAATCTTTATGAGTCGGATCCAGGACCAGACGCAGAAGGTTCTGACCATAATGTAGACCCTCATTCCCAAACTGTAACTCCTGTTGGTGGAGACAATGAGGAAGACGATGATAAGACTCAAATACCTGATTGGAGCGACAACTTTAGTTTTTTGTCAGGGCAGGAACAGGTTGGCTCTGAGGACGACGGGTGTGATAACGCACAGGGTGATGATGATGAGGTCGGAGATCCCACTTACTGTCAACCCACAGTCAGCCAAGAGATGAGGTCAGCAGAGGAGGTGGAGGAAGATGCTAGTGACGACGAGGTCAGGTTGCGCCTTCCTGGACAGAGACGTAGTACTGGAAGCACGTCAACAACTGCATCCTCAAACACAACTCTGCCTCTCACCACAAGTCGTGGTGGCTCTTCAGGTCGCATGGGTGCTAAGCCTTGCATAGCCTGGGCATTTTTTCAGATCGATAAAGATGACCCAACTCGTGTTATCTGTAACATTTGTCAGCAAAAGCTAAGTAGAGGCCAAAAAATACATAGTTTGAGTACTTCATGCATGAACCGGCACATGGACATGAAGCATAAGTTGCAGTGGGAAGCTCAGTGTGCTACAATGCGGCCTAGCCGGCCGGGCCAACCACCGTCTGCCATATCTTGTGCATCCGCGGCCTCTTCATCCTCTGTGACTGGGGGGACAGCAGTCACACCTGTTTTGGGGCGCAGACCTGCCACCTCTTTACCCGCAACAGCCAGCGTGATTGGCAGGTCATCATTTTCTTTGGAGGTGGTAACACCAGCTGGTGTTGAGCGCTGTCTGACATCGATAGCACCACCTTTCGATGAAGGCAACCTAACATGTCCGCCTGCATCTTCCTCACAGACCGGCAGTTTGCCGGGGACACCCTTATCAACCCCGTCTAAGCACAATAGCCAGCCCTCGGTCCCTCAGATGTGGACAAGTAAAAGACCATTTCCTCCTAGCCATGAGAAAGCTAAGAGGTTGAATTTCACCATCTGCAAGCTCTTGGCTACAGAAATGCTGCCTTTCCGCCTGGTGGACACAGAGGATTTTCGAGACCTTATGTCCGTCGCAGTGCCCCAGTACCAGATGCCCAGTCGGCACTACTTCTCAAAGAAAGGTGTGCCTGCGCTCCACCAGCATGTCGCACACAACATCACCGCTTCTTTGAGAAACTCTGTGTGTGACAGGGTGCATTTCACCACAGACACTTGGACGAGTAGGCATGGACAGGGGCGTTACATGTCGCTGACTGGGCACTGGGTAACTATGGTGACAGCAGGACAAGGGGCTGCTGTCCAAGTCTTGCCGTCCCCACGAGTTGTGCGTCAATCCTCTTTATGTCAAAGTTCCTCCACTGCTTCTGCCTCCTCAACCTCCTCTCGGTCTTCCACCTGCACCCAAAGCCTGTCTGGTCATGCCACAAGCTTTCTAACTGCGCAGAAGGGATCCTGCACACCTCCTTACTATGCTGGCAGTAGGGCTCAACGTCATCAGGCGGTTTTTACATTGAAATGTCTGGGAAATGTGAGTCACACAGCTGAGGAGTTGTGGTCAGCTCTGGAGAACCAATTTCATGAATGGTTGTCTCCACTGGACCTGAAACTAGGGAAGGCCGTGTGTGACAATGCTGCAAACCTGGGTGCGGCCCTTCGCCGGGGCAATGTCACACACGTGCCTTGTATGGCTCACGTGTTGAACCTGGTTGTCCAGCAATTTTTAGCCCACTATCCCAGACTAGATGGCCTTCTGCAGAGGGCACGGTCGCTGTGTGCTCACTTCCGCTGTTCGCATCCCGCAGCTCAGCGACTTACATCTCTACAGAAGTCGTTGGGCCTGCCACTTCACCGGCTAAAATGCGATGTGCCTACCCGGTGGAATTCAACTCTGCACATGTTGCAGCGACTGTGGCAGCACCGACAAGCCCTGGTGCAATACGTTCTGACGTATAGCCTGGGCCAACGAGATTCAGAGGTGGGGCAAATCACGCTGGAGGAGTGGTCTCAGATCAGGGACCTATGCACCCTTCTGCACAGTTTTGAAATGGCGACGAAGATGTTTAGTGCTGACGATGCCATTATCAGCATGACTATTCCGGTGATTTACATGCTGGAGCACATGTTAAACAGAATTCGGAGTCAGGTGGTGGCACAAGAGGAGGTGGAGGAAGTAGAGGAGGAGGAGTTGTATGCGGAAGGGCTAACATCTGCAAGGACCAGAAGGTCGGCAGCACCAAGGCGGCAGGCATGTGAGGGTGGGGGAGATGGTTTTACCAGGGCGCATGGTAGCAGCCAAACTAGTGAGGAAGGTGCAGGAGCCCAGGAAGAAGTGGAGGACGAACTGATGGAAGACTCATCAGATGAGGGAGACCTTGATCACATTTCTGTTGTGCGAGGTTGGGGGGAGAGGACAGAGGAAGGAAGCATGATTGTTACCTCGCCACCAACACAACAGGGACTTGGTGCTCCTGGATGCGCAACACACATGAGTGCCTTCTTGCTGCACTACCTGCAACATGACCCTCGAATTGTGAGAATTAGAAATAATCCTGACTACTGGGTTGCCACACTGTTAGATCCCCGTTACAAAAGTAAATTTGCAGAAATTATTCCTGCCATAGAAAGGGATGCACGCATGCAGGAGTATCAGCAGAGACTGTTGCAGAATCTTACATGTGCTTTTCCACAAAATACCAGTGGTGCACGTAGTGAATCTCACAGTTCCAACTTGCCAACCGTGGGACCGTCAAGTGTTCAGCACTCAAACCGTAACAGAACCACAGTATCTGCTGGTAACATCAATTTTGCGGAATCATTTCACCACTTTTTTAGCCCATCCTTTGCAAGGCCACAGGAGACAAGAAGTCTGACACATAGTCAACGCCTAGAGACGATGGTACAGGAGTATCTCCAAGTAAACATTGAAGCCACGACTGTGTCACTGGACCCTTGCTCTTTTTGGGCTTCCAATCTGGATAAATGGCCGGAGCTAGCCACTTACGCCTTGGAGATCTTGTCATGCCCCGCAGCCAGCGTTCTGTCTGAACGTGTGTTCAGCGCTGCTGGTGGTGTGCTGACAGATAAGCGCACGCGGCTCTCCACTGATAATGTAGACAGACTCACGTTCATAAAGATGAACAAATCATGGATCCGAAACGACTTTTCTACCCCTGTGTCATCCTGGGGAGAGTAAAAGCTTGATGATTGGTTAAAATCACCCTACCAAACGTTTTAAGCTTTCAAATTACTAATCATGTTTATCTGTATCTTGACTGGAAAATAATTTGGGCTTTGTAGCAGTGTGCAGCACTGATCCTATTAGGTCATCTATAATAAGCTCCACCAGATTTAAAATTAAAAATAATTTTTAGCTGCATCTAGCCCGGAAAATACTTTTGGGGCTCCGAGATGCGCAAGACACATAAGTGCCTTCTTGCTGCACTACCTGCAGCATGACCCTCATATTGTCAGAATTCGAAGTAATCATGACTACTGGGTTGCCACACTCTTAGATCCCCCAAACTTTTCGATCAACCTTTTCATTTTAATAAAGACCAAAAAAATGGTCATTTTTGAAATTATAAGCATTAGCAGGTTGTTAGAAACTGAAATCAAACAGTTTTCAACTCAAAACTTTATTCTAGGTGATGTTACATTTTCACATAGGACCCCTTGTTCGAAAGGAGCTTCTGAACTCTCTCGTCCATTGAATTTGTCAGGTTTTGGATGGTTTCTGCTTCAATTGTTTTGCATGAGGACAGAATACCCTCCCAGAGCTGTTGCTTAGATGTGAACTGCCTCCCGCCATCATAGACACTCCTTTTAATGATGCTCCAAAGGTTCTGAATGGGGTAGAGGTCAGGGGAGCATGGGGGTCACACCATAAGTTTGTCCCCTTTTATGCCCATATCAGCCAGAGATGCAGATGTTTTATGTGCAGCATGAGATGGTGCATTATCATGCAGAAAAATGATCTTGCTGTGAAATACACGGTTCTTCTTCTTGAACCATGGCAGGAAGTGCTGTTTGAGAAAATCCACATACATTATGGAGTTCATCTTTAGCGCCTTCAGGGATCCTAAAGGGGCCGACAATCTCTCTCCCCATGATTCCAGCCCAAAACATTACTCCACCTCCTCCTTGTTGGCGCTGTAGCCGTGTTTGCGTGGGGTGTCCATCAACCAGCCATCCTCCACTCCATCCATCTGGACCATCGAGCGCTGCACGGCACTCATCCGTGAACAAAACAGTTTTGAAATCAGTCTTCATGTAATGTTTGGCCCACTGGAGCCGTTTCTGCTTGTGTGAAGTGGATAGAGGAGGTCGACAGGATGGCGTATGCACAGCTGCAAACCTCTGAAGGACCCTGCATCTTGTTGTTCGGGGGACGTTGGAGGCACAAGCAGCTTCAAAAACTTGTCTGCTGCTATGACAAGGCTTTTTTGCCGCTGCTCTTTCAACCTGACGTAATTGCCTGTAGGAAAGAGTCCTCAATTTGCCCTTATCAGCACGCACACGTGTGTACTGTGAATCAGCTACATACTTCTTGATTGCCAAGACACTTCATCCTGATCATCGCACAATGTTGATTGTAGTCATGCCTTGACCTAAACACTCCACAATTTGTTGCTTCTCAGCAGCCGACACATCCTTTTTCTTTCCCATTTTGGCAGAAAATGTAGGCTGCTTAATAATGTGAGAGAGCCTTCTTAAGTAGTCTTGCCTTTCATTGGACACATCTGCCAAACTAATTAGCACAGGTGTCTGCAATTGCTTACAGTGATATAAAGAGCCCTGACACACATCACCATCAATGAGTTTAACTGACAAACAAACAAATTCTTCCCTTATCACTCCTAAACACTTTTTGCATAATAATTTGGAACGCGGTGTACATGTGCTTTTCCACAAAACACCAGCGGTTCACGTAGTGAATCTTACAGTTCTAACTTGCCAACCGTGGTCTGTATGGAATTGTTCAATAAAGGGCCCAAAATTAAGATAACATAGATGGGAGAGGTCTCTATGAATAGGAATTCCTAAGTATTTGATACCCTGTGAGGGCCAGGCAAAGGGAAAGTTGGACTGGATGGAATCCTATATGGATTTGGGGAGGGAGACATCGAGGGCCTCAGACTTCGCTGCATTGATTTTAAAATTTTACCATGTAACAAAGTGATCTATTTCAGCCATAACAGCATGGATGGATATATGTGATTGAGTGATATATACTAGGACATCATCAGCAAATAGAGAGCACTTGTACTCGGTGCCTCCCACCTCAATCCACCTAATATTGGGGTTATGGCGAATTGATGAGAGCAGGTGCTCCGTCACTAGGATGTATAAGAGAGGGGACAGAGGACATCCCTGCCTTGTCCCATTGGTGATTGTGAAAGGTGATGAAAATGTTCTGACACACCCCCTGGGCCTTGGGACACCCGGAGCCGGACCCTTTTTTGGTGGATGCTGGTGGTTGTAGTCTTCGTGGCGGCGACCCGGTTCCGTGGCTCAGGGCGGTCAAACCAGTGGCGGAACTATTTATGTGGTTTTGATGTTTAAATGTCCGACTACGCCACCCGTGGATTGCGGTCAGAGTGAACCGCCGCTACAGGGCAGACCGCTGAGGCTGGTGTTGTGGGTGCAGCAGAGCATAGCATAACTCCCCACGGGAGGAGTATAGCCTCAGGGCAGTGTATGCGGAGGATGGGGGTGATGGTGCAGGGCAGCAGCAGTAACGACACGGAGTCAGTGATGCAGTCCAGGGCCTTTACTCACAGTTCTTATTATCCAGACCACGTCTGCAGGTAACGGCTGCCCACGTCGTACTGTGCTCACCAGGTGAGGGGCTCAGACAACTCCCAGATAACTTTGGAGCACTTCACAGGACCCCCTTTGTGTGTCCTTTGTCTGGCCTTTCTTACCAACACTTCTGTCCGGCTGCCTCGGGCCTCCTCTTGGTAAACTTGGCGCCAGTTTCCCTGACCCTATGTGGTGCCTTCCTAGCGGGTGTAGCGAGGGGCTGCGCCACATAAAATGTCAAAGCCTCCGGTTTCTAGCTGAGGGTCGTTTCCTGCCTCCACTAGTTCGGGGACCGGTCTCCCCCTTTGGCCTGACCCCTCCACGCAGGTGGATTCGGGCGTGCGGTGGCGACTTGCCCGTCCGCACCCCTGGGATCCCTTCATTCCTCGTTCCTGGAGCCTTCTCCGCTCCTCTTCCTTCCTTCTCCCTCTTCCAGGCCTGGGCCTCTGTTACTAGGCCCGCCTCCGGAGCAGAGCTCATGCAGAGCCCCTGCTCCCTGCCACTTCTGCTCAGACTTCTCTGCACTGAACTAAGATGGTGCCCACCTTTTATACTCCCTTCTCAATGCACCCAGGAACTGCTTCCTCCCTGCTCCTGCACTACAGGGTTCCCCTTCCTCAGTGTTCCCTCCCCCCACTCCAGCCAGGGACAGGGACTGTCGTGCCCATCTCAGGGGCATATTGGTCGCCCTGCCCCACGGCAATGTGGTGTAATGCATGCAGGTGTCGGGTCCTGATCCACACTCCATCCTTACCTGAGAGTGAGATATCACACCTCTGGGTGAGGTGCAATACGTCTGTAGCAACCGAGCCCTCAGGGTGCTACAGTTCCATTTATCTTCAGCCTAGGTGACGTATTGCGATACAGGGCCGTGATTTTGGCTATAAAAGGGTCCCCTAGACCCCTACCCCAACCTTTTTAAGAGAATCATATATGGCGTGCCAGGAGACTCTATGGAATGCTTTCTCAGCATCCAACGAGAGTATCTAATTACAAATTTTTAACTGCATCTAGCCCAGGAAATACTTTGTGCCTAGTAGCAGTGTCTGCTAGTCAGCGGATTATCCCGGCTGTTAAGCAAGCTACACCACCTGTAGTTTAGACACTTAATTTTTTCAAAGGAAATGCTTCGGGACCATGGGATACTCAGTGAAGAGCATCAGGAGGCACCCCAAGGCATAGGGGCTGGGACTGGCAGTAGGATGCCTTGCGGTGGACAGCCGAGCTCGATCCTTATAAAAGCTTTTTAACTGCAGCAGCTTTAGTGGACGCTACTGGAGCTGGAATTACGCGGCTGCTGGCATGAGACTTGCCCTCCAATAGATCCTTGTAAATGGATTTAAAGTGTATTCATTCAAATTAGAGAGACAATTTAAATTAAAAAGCTTAGAGCTGCCTCCACCACAGGGGGGCTCGCTCGACCCACCAGCGGACAGGCACCAGTATTGGGAGAGGGGGGCTGGCCATCAGGGTTCACCGCGGCTCTGGCACAAACCCGGCGACACGGAGGTGGCACGGGCAGGAGCGGACTGGCCGTGTCGGCTTCTCACTTTTTGGATTTTAGAAGGGCATGACATGCCTATATCTGTGTCTCCCCCTCCTTTTACTCCTCCACCTCTTTTATTTTCGCATGACTATGTGTACTTGTCACTTTTCCATGTGTTAGTTGTGTCTTCTGAGCAGTTTGTCAGCTTTTGGACACCTTTGAAGGTGTTTTCTATGTGTTTCTATGTGTTTTTGTTTGCCTGCCATTGGTTTTAACGGTGTTCGAAGGTGTTCGACGAACAGTTCGACGAACAGTTCGGCGAACACACGGGTGTTCGACGAACCGAACCGAACTCGAACACTACGGGGGTGGCTCAACACTACTTAACATATAGAATAAGTTGTTGGGTTCTATGTTACCATGTACGGTGTAGATGGAACAAGATGGAACTGCGTGTTAAAGACTGATGTATCTGAACTGTCCAGTAAAGTTGAACTTGTTAAAATGAATCGGGCATCCCCTGATCATAGAATCATAGAATGATAGAGTTGGAAAGGACCTCCAGAGTCATCAACCCCTATTGGACAAACAATCAGTAGATTTGGGTTCCAGTATCCATCTCTATGCTGACGACACTCAATTATACACATGTTCTACTGACATAATCTGACACCCTAATACAAAATACCAAGGATTGTTTGTCTGCTGTCTCTAACATTATGTCCTCCTTCTATCTTAAACTGAATCCCTCCAAAACTGAACTTCTTGTGTTTTTCCCCTCTACTAACCTAACTCTACCTGACATTGAAATTACCTTGGAGGGTTCAACCATAACTCCCAAGCAGCACGCCCGCTGCCTTGGGGTCATATTCGACACTAAACTTTCCTTTATTCCCTATATCTGATCACTCACTCGCTCTTGTCACCTGCATCTTTAAAACATCTCCAGAATCCGAACTTTTCTCACTTATGAAACTGCTAAAACTTTTACTGTCTGTCGCTTTTATTCACTCTCGTCTGGACTACTGCAACTCTCTTCTGATTGGTCTCCTTTTCACCAAACTTTCTCCTCTCCAATCTGTCCTGAATGCAGAAGCCAGGGTCCTATTGTAATGGGTCTGGGAGGCGGAACCTCTGAGCTACTATACAAGGGGGCAGCCCTTGTAAGGGAGCGGGTGGCAGTCTCTGGATGAACGGACAGGGAGATACGGCAAGTGATCAGGGCAGTCTCTGGGTAAAGGATAGGTACGACCTGTGATGGCAGAGCCCCCGGGTAGGCCAGCAGGCAGATGGTAGATGTGTGCTCCCAGGTGAGCAAGCGAGAGTCTCTGGAATAACAGGTGGTCACGGCACGTGACGGCGGAACCTCCGGGCTGGCAAGCAGGCAGGTAACGGAGAAGCGCTCCCAGGTGAGCGGGCAAGAGTCTCTGAAGTAGCTGATGGTCACAGCACGTGACAACGGAGCCTCCGGGCTGGCAAGCAGGCAGGTAACGGAGAAGCGCTCCCAGGTGAGCGGGCAAGCTGGTCCATAGACAGACTGACCGGAGTTGTAAGGCAGACCGTCGGACCTCAGGAAAGTAGGCAGGTAGCTGATGTGCGCTCCCAGGTGAGCGGGCAGGCTGGTCCTTTAGACAGACTGACAGGAGTAGTAAGGCAGACCGTCGGACCTCAGACTGGCAGACAGGTAACAAGTATTCAGGCAGGAATCAGGCAGGTAACTGGCAGGAAACTGGCAAGTAACTGACAGGAAACTGGCAACGGGACCTGAGGGCTGAATCACAGGTGAGACACAGGTGCAAACAACATTGCTCGGGCACCTCCATTTTGGAGGAGGTGCCTTATATATGATGAAGTCCTCCGGCCATTGGCCGGGGACTCCTTAGGACGGCGCGCGCGGCCCCTTTAAGAGGAGGGGAGCGCACGCGCCCTAAGCACAGGGGCCGGGAAGGAGCGCGCGCTGAGAGCAGAGCGGGAGGAGGACGCCGGGAAGGAGCGCGCGCTGACAGAAGAGCGGGGAGAGGACGCCGGGCACGGAGCAGAGCGGTGAGGGGAGCAGCGTCCCTGCCTAGCAGAGGGCAGGGACGCCAGCGCTACAGTACCCCCCCCTTTAGGCCCCCCCTTTTTTAGGCCAGACAGAAATTTAGCTAGGATGAGAGGGGCATGGATGTTCTCCCGGGGCTCCCACGTTCTCTCCTCAGGACCAAACCCCTTCCAATCTACCAGAAAAAAGGTCTTTCCTCTTACCCTTTTGGTGGCAAGAATGTTCTCTACCTCAAACTCGTCCACAGCAGAAACCGGAGCAGGAGGCGTACCTGTAGACTTGGAAAAAGAGTTAAGTACCACAGGTTTGAGGAGAGATACATGGAAGGAGTTAGGGATCCGTAAGTTGGCCGGGAGTTTCAATTTATAGGCCACCGGGTTGATCTGACTGATGACCTCCAGTGGGCCGATGAACCGAGGCCCTAACTTATAGGAAGGGATCTTGAGCCGGACATATTTGGACGAGAGCCAGACTTTATCCCCAGGACGGAATTGAGGAGGGTCCAGACGTTTTTTGTCAGCGTGTCTTTTCATACGCTCGGAAGACTGAAGGAGTGCGGATCGGGTACTCTCCCAAATGGAGGAAAATTTGCTAACGAGAGATTCCGCAGCCGGGTTGTCCACCGAGGTGGAGACAGGAAAAGGAATCCGAGGATGCTGACCAAAGACTACAAAAAATGGGGATTTGGAGGAGGATTCGCTCTCGTGATTATTGTAAGAGAACTCGGCCCATGGTAGGAGATCCACCCAGTCAGAATGGTGGGCATTAACGAAGTGACGGAGGTAACTGGTCAGGTTCTGATTGATCCGCTCCACTTGACCATTGGACTGTGGGTGGTAAGCGGAAGAGAAGTCCAGGGAGATGTCTAGTAGTTTACAAGTGGCTCTCCAGAAGCGTGAGGTGAACTGTACCCCACGATCCGACACGATGTGGAGGGGCAGGCCATGAAAACGGAAGATGTGACGAATAAAGTCTCTAGCTAGCTCGGGTGCAGACGGGAGGCCAGGCAGGGGAACGAAATGAGCCATCTTGGAGAAGCGGTCAGCGACCACCCAAATGACCGTACAACCGGCAGAGAGTGGGAGGTCAGTTATGAAGTCCATTGCAATATGCTGCCAGGGGGCAGCAGGTACTGGGAGCGGAAGGAGGCGACCGGCTGGCAGATGTCTCGGAACCTTGTTGCGGGCGCAGGACACACAGGCAGAAACAAAGTCTATTACATCCTTGTGCAGGGTAGGCCACCAGTAGTGCCGGGAAATAAGCTGGAGGGTCTTCTTCTGACCAGCGTGGCCAGCCAGTTTAGACGAGTGACCCCAGTGAAGGATCTTCTCCCGATCAGGTACTGATACGAACGTCTTTCCGGGAGGAAGACGATTTAGACTCACGGGAGCCACCTGCATTACTCTGGCGGGATCGATGATGTGTTTCGGATCTTCCTCGAGATCAGATACCAGAAAGGATCGAGACAAGGCGTCCGCCTTGACGTTTTTGTCAGCCGGGCGAAAATGAAGGAAAGGACAAAATCAAAACGAGCAAAAAACAAGGACCACCGGGCTTGGCGCGGGTTAAGTCTCTGGGCATGCTGGAGATAAGCCAAGTTCTTGTGGTCAGTGTAAATTATTACCGGGTGAAGAGCCCCCTCAAGCAGGTAACGCCACTCCTCCAATGCCAGTTTGATGGCCAATAACTCTCGATCTCCTATGGAATAATTGCGCTCTGAGGAGGAGAAGAGTTTAGAGAAGAAGCCGCAAGTTACCATCCTCCCGGAAGAAGATTTTTGAGTAAGTACCGCTCCAGCTCCAGAGGAGGAGGCGTCCACTTCCAAGAAGAACTGCTTGTTGCCGTCCGGGCGATGCAGCACCGGGGCGGAAGAGAAGGCCTGTTTTAAGGAAAGAAAGGCTTCTTCTGCTTCGGGCGGCCACCCTTTGGGATTAGTACCCTTACGGGTGAGCGCGGAAATTGGGGCAGTCCGGGAAGAGAAGTGTGGTATGAAGAGGCGGTAGTAGTTGGCGAAGCCCAGGAACCGCTGAATGGCCTTCAGCCCCTCCGGTCGAGGCCATTTCTCGATGGCAGACAGTTTCTCTGGATCCATTCGTAGGCCGGTCTGAGAAATAATGTAGCCCAAAAACGGAAGCGAGGTCTGCTCAAAGAGGCACTTCTCGTATTTAGCGAAGAGGTGATTCTGCCTGAGCCTGAGCAGGACCTGACGAACGTCCCTCCGGTGAGTCTGGAGATCCGGAGAGAAGACCAAGATGTCGTCCAGGTACACCACTACGCAGGAGTAGAGAAGGTCCCGGAAGATGTCATTGACCAACTCTTGAAAAACGGCAGGAGCGTTACAGAGACCAAAGGGCATTACCAGGTATTCATAGTGGCCGTCCCGGGTGTTGAATGCCGTCTTCCATTCATCCCCTTGACGGATACGAACCAGGTTGTACGCCCCACGGAGGTCTAGTTTGGTGAAGATTCTAGCCCCCCTCAGACGATCAAATAATTCTGGAATGAGCGGAAGGGGGTACTTATTCTTCACCGTGATCTGGTTTAGGCCTCTATAGTCTATACAGCGACGGAGAGAGCCGTCCTTCTTTTTAACGAAAAAGAAGCCTGCTCCCGCCGGGGAGGTAGATTTCCGGATGAATCCCCTGGCCAGATTCTCCTCAATATATTCGGACATCGACCGGGTCTCAGCAGCGGATAAAGGATAAATACGCCCACGGGGAGGAGTAGTACCGGGTAACAGGTCGATGGGACAGTCGTATGGTCTATGAGGGGGTAATGTCTCTGCCTCCTTTTTATTAAAGACATCAGCATAAGACCAATAAGGAATTGGAAGTCCAGGTAGATTAGCTGGGGTAGGAGAGGGACGGACGGGATGGACGGGAACCAGGCAGGTCTTATGACAGTCTTGTCCCCAGCGAAGGACTTCTCCGGTTTGCCAGTCAAGCACGGGTGCATGTCTCTGGAGCCAAGGCAGACCTAGCAAGAGGGCGTGAGAGAGTCCAGGCAGAACATGAAAGGAGATACTCTCAGAATGTAGCATTCCCACCTGCAGAGTAATGGATTCGGTGATGAGTTGGATGGGGCGTGGTAAGAGCCCCCCATCCACGGCAGCCACAGACAAGGGTACAGCCAGAGGTTTGGTGGGGATGCGGTATTTCTCTACCAGGGACTGTGAAATAAGATTCCCGGCTGCTCCAGAGTCCAGTTGGGCTAGTTCGAAATAACGGTTCTCCCCGTAGACGATTGAAACTGACAACAGCAGGGATGGAGAGGATTTATTCTTGTCTAGGTGGACCTCTCTGAGCGAACCTAGACACAGGCGTTTCCCGACCTTTCCGGGCAGGCACGGATCTGGTGCTCCTTACTGCCACAGTAGAAGCAGGTCCCCTCGGCACGGCGTAAGTCCTGACGGGTCTTGACCATCTTGGTCTGGTCGACCTGCATAGGCTCAGGAGGGTGTACCTGGTTAGAGACAGAAGGAGTGACGGGTTTCTGAAAAGTAGGAGCTAGACGTGGTAACCTCCTCTCATGGGTGACCTCTCTGGCACGCTCCTGGAACCGTAGGTCAATCCGGGTGGCAAGAGTTATTAAGTCATCGAGAGTGGTAGGAGTGTCCCGACCGGCAAGTTCATCTTTAATACGGCCGGACAGACCCTCCCAGAAGACGGAAACCAGAGCGTCGTTATCCCAGGTCAGCTCCGAGGCAAGGGTACGGAACCGTATGGCATATTGGCCCACGGTGAGACTCCCCTGACGGAGGCGTAGCAACGATGATGCAGATGAGGTCTTCCGTCCGGGTTCGTCGAAGACTTTCCGGAAAGCCGTGAGAAAAGCAGGCAAGTTGGACACCAGGGGGTCTCCTCTCTCCCATAGAGGATTTAGCCAGGCCAGGGCCTCCCCGGTGAGATGGGACATGATGAAGGCAATTTTGGCCCGGTCGGAGTTAAACTGGTAGGACAAAAGTTCAAAATGCAGGGTGCACTGATTTAAGAAGCCCCGAGCCTGGACGGAGTCGCCTCCGAAGCGAGGAGGTGCAGAAAGCCGGGGTCCGGGGTAGGATACCATGGTATTAGTGGGCAGCGGAGCTGCCGGATTGCAAGATATGGCACTGGCGGAGGTTGTTGGTGGATCAGACAGAGTGTTCAGGCGAGTATTAACATTCCGCAGGTGACCCAGGATGGCCTCCTGTTGGGACCTCTGACGGGACAGTTCAAGACAGAGGTCCGAGAGCGAGGGAGCTTGGGTGCCACCGGGTTCCATGGCCCGAGCAAACTGTAACGGGTCTGGGAGGCGGAACCTCTGAGCTACTATACAAGGGGGCAGCCCTTGTAAGGGAGCGGGTGGCAGTCTCTGGATGAACGGACAGGGAGATACGGCAAGTGATCAGGGCAGTCTCTGGGTAAAGGATAGGTACGACCTGTGATGGCAGAGCCTCCGGGTAGGCCAGCAGGCAGATGGTAGATGTGTGCTCCCAGGTGAGCAAGCGAGAGTCTCTGGAATAACAGGTGGTCACGGCACGTGACGGCGGAACCTCCGGGCTGGCAAGCAGGCAGGTAACGGAGAAGCGCTCCCAGGTGAGCGGGCAAGAGTCTCTGAAGTAGCTGATGGTCACAGCACGTGACAACGGAGCCTCCGGGCTGGCAAGCAGGCAGGTAACGGAGAAGCGCTCCCAGGTGAGCGGGCAAGCTGGTCCATAGACAGACTGACCGGAGTTGTAAGGCAGACCGTCGGACCTCAGGAAAGTAGGCAGGTAGCTGATGTGCGCTCCCAGGTGAGCGGGCAGGCTGGTCCTTTAGACAGACTGACAGGAGTAGTAAGGCAGACCGTCGGACCTCAGACTGGCAGACAGGTAACAAGTATTCAGGCAGGAATCAGGCAGGTAACTGGCAGGAAACTGGCAAGTAACTGACAGGAAACTGGCAACGGGACCTGAGGGCTGAAGCACAGGTGAGACACAGGTGCAAACAACATTGCTCGGGCACCTCCATTTTGGAGGAGGTGCCTTATATATGATGAAGTCCTCCGGCCATTGGCCGGGGACTCCTTAGGACGGCGCGCGCGGCCCCTTTAAGAGGAGGGGAGCGCGCGCGCGCGCGCCCTAAGCACAGGGGCCGGGAAGGAGCGCGCGCTGAGAGCAGAGCGGGAGGAGGACGCCGGGAAGGAGCGCGCGCTGACAGCAGAGCGGGGAGAGGACGCCGGGCACGGAGCAGAGCGGTGAGGGGAGCAGCGTCCCTGCCTAGCAGAGGGCAGGGACGCCAGCGCTACACCTATTTGTGTCTAGCCGCTTCACCGATGCCTCCATCTTGTGCCAGTCATTACAATGTTTACCCATTCGCTACAGGGTCCAATATACACTCATCGCTCTCACTCAGAAAGCTCTCCACAGCTCACCGACAAGCTCTCCACAGTCACCACCTTATATCTCCTCTCTTATCTCTGTATATCGCCCTACACATGCCTTCCATTCTACAAATGACCTAAGACTAACATCCCCAATAATCCGAAACTCGCATCTCCGTCTCCAAGACTTTTCTTGTGCTTCGCCAGTTCTCTGGAATGCACTACCCCAGACGATCCGACTGATGTCTAGCTACCATGTCTTCAAGCTCGCTTTAAAAACCCATCTCTTTAAGCAAGCCTACCACCTCAACTCAGTAAACTAACTTTCCCCTGTTCCCTCCCTCTAAATATTATTCCGAATCTGAGCCCTTCTATTCATCTGTCTCCACACCCTCCATGCACACAATAACGGCACTTAATACTTGATAATTCCACTTAAGTATACTGGCTGATGACTGGATCATGCAGTTTTATATGAAAATAACTACTTATTATAGTTGCCAGACCTGAGAAAACAAGCACTTTTCACCTATTGTGTCCCCCCCATTTCCTTGCAGAATGTAAGCTTGCGAGCAGGGACCTCACTTCTAATGTAACAGTTTAAACTGTCTTACTTTGTATTGAATTTATTGTCTGTATATGTCCCCGCTTAATTGTATAGTGTTGCAGAATATGTTGGTGCTATATAAATAAAAATTATTATATATTATTATTTTTATTATATTATTACGATCACTGAGCCAGTTATGAATCTACCTAACCGTAGCCTTGTCAATCTCATACTTGGTCTTTTTTTCAATATGGATAGTATGAGATACTTTATCAAATGCTTTGCTGAAGTTGAGATATACCATATCTACTGCATTTCCCTGCTTTACCCAGTCAGTGATTTCATCATAGAAGGAATTTAGATTAGTCTGGCATGACTTGCTTGCTACAAACCCATGCTGTCTCTAGTTAATTACTGTATTCTTATCCAAGTACTTACATATATGCTGTTTAATAATTTGTTCAAAGCTCTTTCCTGGTATAGAAGTCAGACTCACAGGCCTGTAATTTCCTGGCTATCTTCTTTCCTTTTTTGAAGATAGGGACAATGTTTGCCCTTCTCCAATCTTATGGCACTACTGTTCTCTAGGAATTTTCAAATATGATGTGTGTGCAGCTGTTTCTGGAACCAAAGACGTGGAGACAGTGAAGGCCCCCGGCCTGCAAATGAGTGTAATGCACCTTACATAGCACAACCCATATGGACTGGGAGATAATTTGTTTGTAAAGTGCCAGGGCGTAATGGATCAGAACTCACCTACGGCTACTGTCCTGTACACTTCACTTGTGATTGATGACAAGTTACCTTTAACCCCTTAATGACCGCCAATACGCCTTTTAACGCCGGTCACTAAGGGGCTTTATTCCTCAAGACTGTTAAAAGGGGGTTAAAAGACCCCCTTTGACAGGATCAACCCCTGCGATCGTAATCGCAGATGCCGGTCATTGCCATCTGTTTAGAATACAGCATCAAATAGATAGGGATTTAGATTAAGTTTCTTTGACCTCCGGACCATCCGTTTACCAATTTACCTGGTGAGTGTGTAAGGTGCGCAGGGCGGTAGTTATGCGTGAAGGGCTGCTGTGTTCCCACATCCTGACACCCCTCAAGTAAATAATGTCCCATCTCCCTTGTGCTTTGTGTGAATTGGATAACACTCACATTTTGGCCTGAGGCCTCCACTTGCTCCGCAATCAAGGATCCTGGAACAACCGCAAAATCAACAGACACTTTGTTCTTTTCAAACAGTTTAACTTTACTGAGCAGTCCGAGTTCAATTGTTGTTACTCAGGGGCAGACACAGACTGCAGAGGGTCCCTGTGCAAGAAATCTTTCTGGGCCGCTCCCCCCCATACTGCAACAAAGTTATGCAAACAGTCTGAGTACAATTGTTGTTACTCAGGGGCAGACACAGACTACAGAGGGTCCCTGTGCAAGAAATCTTTCTGGGCGCTCACAAAATTATGCAAACATATAGATTGTTACATTTATTACTAGGTTAGAACACAACTATTAAATGTAAACAATAAATGTAAGTCATGCCATTGATAAGCCTTATTGTGGCCTATCACTTATCAAGTAGTCCAGACTCTCATTACTTTACATATTGGAGGAAATAATATTGTAGTTAGGAGAATTAGATTTGTTTTTCAAAACTGTTAGGCTATGTTCACACACGTTGTATTTTTTTGTGCAGCTAAATCTGCTGACAACTTTTCTCTGGCAGGAAAACAGCTGTATAAAAAATGCAGATTTTACTGCGCTTTTTGATGCGTTTTTGCAGTGTTTTTTTCACTGTCCTTCTGTCTCTATTTATGCATGTACATAAAGTTCTGTGAAAAAAAGAACCCCATTCTAGTTTGCCATCAAAAACGCTGAAACACGCAGGTGCGTTTTGTTGCTGCGTTTGTGAAGCGTTTTTTTCACCACCCATTACTTCCTATGGGTGAAAAAACATAGCAAAAACGCAGAACAAACGCTGAAGGAAGTGATATGCTCTATTTTCAAAAAAAATACGCAACAAACAAAAATCAACATGTGTGAACAGATAATTCTGGTTTCTCATAGACTTTGCTGGTACTGCTAGACGCAGCTGAAAATTTGCATAAAAATCTGCTGCAAAATACGCAGCAAAACACAACGTGTGTGAACATAGCCTAAGGGATTATCAGGGACTGTTTTCTTTTTTTACGATGGGCCTAATAGGCAGATTGTTGTTAACTAACTGTCCTTCCCAGTGCTGGCATAGAGCGGTCACAGACGACTCCTGCCTGTGATTCTGCGGCATCACATCAACAAGGGCATCGCTTCTTTTTCCGGGCTGCTCTGTTGATGGGACATCACTGCCATCGTAATCATTATCGACAGGGGGCTTCTCCCTACAGAAGACGCTGAATCACTGGCAGGAGCCATCTGTAACCACTTTCTGCCAGCCGAAATCTACGCTGGGCAGGACAGGTATGTAGTTAGCAATTACCTGCCTGTTATTTCTTAGCCCACAGTAAAATATTTAGTATAGTCCTTTAAAGTGAACTGTAATTTTATTTAGTATAATAATTTTTTGTTAAATATACAATAGGCACTGCAACCAGCTTGTGATCGGCGGTGGCCTGGGTCCTGAGACCCCCACTAATTGCTCAAAACACAGCTATGAAATGCGCTGTTCTTGTAAGCAGCAGGGCTGTGGAGTCCGTAAGCCAAACCACCGACTTCGACTCCATAGCCCTGGTAAGCAGCACATGCATAAAACAGTGTATCTCAAGACCTAGACTCTCACTGATCACAAGATATTTGCAACGCACTTTAAGTGGAGAAAAAGTGTGTTGTTTTTTTAAATGGTTTGTGTCACATAACATCCTAAATTTTACATTGATGGAGTGGTGTGAGAGCTGGTTTTTGTATGCCGAGCTGAAGTTTTTATTCATACCATTCTGAGTTGCATATGATGTATTGATGGCTTTTTATTTCTTTTTTTGAGAAATGTGATGAGTGGTGACCAAAGAAAAGCAAATTTTGGCATTTAGATTTTTTTCTCTGCATAGCGCTATTTGTTCACGTTAATTAACTTTTTATTTCCCCGGCTGCCGTAACAGGGGCTGATGGGAGCAGGTGCATGAGTTCACGGGCTATCACATCATGTAAATGCTGTTGTTAATGATTGACAGTGGCATTTAAAAGGGTAAACAGCAGTGATGACAGCGATCTGCAGTTGCTGCTGTTAAAGGCAGATGCCAGCTGTGTAAAGCTGGCTTCATCTGCTTGGTATGGTGCAGGCTGAGCTCCAGAGCTCATATTGACTCGCCCCCTGGGCCGTGGGGCACTCGGAGCCGGGCAATCGGGAAACGATGGGGGTAGTAGTGGCAACCCGGTTCCGTGGCTCAGGGTGGTCAGACCATTGGTAGTCTGCGACGTGCTGTTGATGTGTCCGACTACGCCACCCGTGGATTGCGGTCAGTGCGGACCGCCGCTGCCAGGTAGACCGCTGGGGCTGATGATGTATGCAGCTGGGATAGCGTGACTCCCCACGGGAAGAGTGCGGCCCCAGGGCAGTATAATGGAAGATGGGGGTGATGGTGCAGGACGTCCCAGTACCGTTAGTGCTGGAGGAGCAAGGAGCACACAGACAACAGGTTGCAGTCCAGGGTCTTTACTAGAACAGGTGAACTGACCCACAAACAGGCCCGGCTAGGAGGGGGCCTGGACGTCTGAGAGCAAACGGGAAACTGGCCCTGGTCAGGGTGAGGGTGTAGGCCTACCGTGTTCTCTGCGCTCCTTCTGGCTATCTCCTCCTGGTAGGGTAACAGCTCACGGTCCCGAGCTCACCGTGTCCTCTCGCCTGTATGGTTTGCAACGTGGGTTCCTTTCTACTCCCGGACTGGTACGGCTCTGCTGGTCCCTTCTGCTGTGGCAGAGCCTCCGGGCTTCTTAGGCCAAGGAACGTACAGTCCCCTGCAGACTGATTATCTGCTGTAGGACATGGAATCCTCACAGCCTCAGATGCCAAAGTCTGGTAAATTTGGTTCTTTATCTGCCAGGACAGGCGTACTTCACCTCTTGTCCCTGGCTTGTGGCTCTCCTACTGCCACACGTCCTCTTAGGGTGCAATACAACTGTCCCTCACTGCTCTGGGACACCTCTCAATCCAGAGACAGGTCATCCAGTTCTCTCTAATCCTGCCCCCAGTTCCAGCTTTTATAGGGGCAGCCTGCTCCCCCTACTGGCCTGAGACAGGAGGTATTGCATGCTAATGTTCCCCTGACCAGAGAACCTCCTCCTTGCTCTCAGACACAGCTTTATTATATTTGTGGCATCCAGGCCAGGGTGACACATTCCCCCCTAGTAGAATTTAGTACTCCGGGACTAAACAGTAAACAAAGATAATATACATGACTATAAAACATTAGTAGACAAACGTCGCACAGGTTGAGTTCTTAAGGTCACAGTGTGGTCTGTGACCAGGTGTCCATCTCACCAACACAACAGGGAGCCTTAACCAGGTGGGGGTCTGTCCTAGCCCCAAGTCTTTTACAGTCTTAGTTCATTCCTTGGTCAGGCTCCGAACGCAGTCCATACAAAGTCCCGGTTATTAAAAGTCCATAACCTTTGAGTCTGTACGGTAACTGTAAGAAACTGAAACACAGAATTACCAATCATGCATGTAACTTTGCAAACATTTCAACACTTGGCAACAGGGTTATTTACAATTTTAGTGCACCCTATATTCTCTAGTGAGCGGGTAACTGCCCCTTTGTGCTCCTGGTTGACCTGCGTAACCCACTGTCTGGTGGTGGACCGACCTGGCTTTCCCCACTAGCGTTAGGGGTACAGCTACCAGCTGGACTTACAGGCAGGGCAGGCAGTTGTCTGCGTGTCCTTTGGCTTACCGCAGGCATGGCAGGCTCACTGTCAGCAGAGGGTTGATTCTCCTGGGCTGCTGGTACAGGCTCTTCCGCCTCTGGAACTGCTTGCTCTTCTTCGCCTTCCGGCTCTGGTGTAGGTTGTTGTTGAGCCGGTTGCAGGAAATGCAGGACGGGTACCACTATGGCATCGTTTATTTGAGTCCAGGACTGAGGGAACTCTCCGAGAACGGTCCTCTTCCTTGTCCTCTGCGGGTTCAAGGTCATTTTGATCCTCTTCTGCACTACGGAGTTGCTCGAGGCATCTTTTGAGGTGGTCTCTGGAGACGGTACTAGTGGTTTCTCCTCTGTCCTTGGTGATCACGCACACCTTCGGGTTATCATGGTCAGACTGCAGTACGGTGTAGGGTTCCCTTTCCCACTGGTCGTCCAACTTATGTAGCCTTCTCTTTCGCTTCAGGACCTGCTCACCAGGTTCTAGGGGACCAGCAGGGGCGTGTTGGTTGAAGAGTCTTTCTTGCCTTTCTCTCACCTGGGCCAGGCTCTTCTCCACACTCTCCTGTACCTTCTTGTACTGCAGTCACCTCTCCGTATCCCAGTCCGCATCCGGGGAGGTGTCCTCAGGTGTTAGGACTTCCATCTCCAGGTCTATGGGCAGCTTACCTGGTCTAGCTCGCATCAGCTAAGCCGGGGTGCAGTTTGTAGCATTCACCGGGATATGGTTGTATAAGTCTTTTAGATCCGGCAGTTTTTCTGGCCACAGGCTGCGTTCCTCCAGGGGCAACATCTTCAGGAGATCAATGACTATATTGTTCATTTTCTCACACATCCTGTTGGTTTGTGGGTGGTAAGGCGTTGTCCGAATCTTCTTACAGCCATAGAGGTTGCAGAATTCTTGGAAGATTTCAGCTTCGAACACTGGACCCTGGTCTGTCAGGACCTGTTCCGGATACCCGTGTGGACGGCAGAAGTATTGCTGGAAGGCTCTGGCCGTCGTTTGGGCTGTCAAGTCTTTTACCGGGACCACCACTAGAAAAAGGGAATAGTGGTCCACGATTGTCAGGGCGTAGATGTATCCTGACCGGCTTGGAGCCAATTTGACGTGGTCCAGAGCTACCAGCTCAAGAGGCTGCGTGGTGACGATGGGCCTCAAGGGTGTCTTCTGGCTGGCACGATCCTTCCTCCTTAAGTTACAAGGGCCACAGTCCCTGCACCACTTCTCTACAGCCCCTCTCATGCCGACCCAAAAGAACCGTCCTCTTAGCAGGAACTCCAGTTTCTTCCAACCAAAGTGCCCCGCTCTGTCATGGTAAGCCCCCAGGACCATAGCTGCATCCCGCCTTGGGACCACGACTTGCCAGGTCAGCTCGTGTGTCCGGTGGTTGACAAGTCTCCTGCACAGCTTGCCTTCATAGAGCAACAGCTTGCTCTTCTCTTTCCATAGCTGCTTGGCTTCCTCTGGAGCATCTGGATCTAAGCGGGCGTCTTCCTGGGTCAGCAGATCTTTCACCAGGCGAATTGCAGGGTCACTATCTTGGGTCTCGGCCCAGCTGTGGTGAGCTAGGGGATTGATCATAACGGTTGTTAAATCTTCCTCCTTCACGCGGTGGGAGTATTGAGCGGCCCCATACCGGTGAAACGCGGGGAGTTCTACCTCCTCCAGCTCTTCTGGGTCTTCATCACCTTCAGGTAAGTGAGGCATTCTCGATAGGGCATCAGCGTTGGCATTGGTTTTGCCTGCCCGGTACTTGATCACGAAGTTATAATTAGAGAGACGGGCCATCCACCGCTGTTCCAGGGCACCAAGTCTTGCACTGTCTAGGTGTGTTAACCGGTTGTTATCCGTATACACAGTGAACTTTGCGGAGGCCAGGTAATGCTTGAAGCGTTCTGTTATGGCCCACACCACCGCCAATAATTCTAGCTTGAAGGAGCTGTAATTCTCCGGGTTCCTCTCGGTGGGCCTCAGCTTCCGGCTGGCGTAAGCGATCACTCTTTCTCTGCCCTGTTGGTTTTGTGACAGTACGCCTCCCAGTCCCACATTACTGGCGTCCGTGTGGAGAATAAAAGGCTGGCCATAATCAGGGTAGGCCAGGATCTCATCCCCTGTGAGGGCCATCTTCAACTGGCGGAAGGACTCCTCTTCCGGTTTATCCCACTTGAAGGGTGGCTTTTGGCTTCTGGACTTAGACTGTCCTATCAGGAGGTCCTGCATAGGAGCTGCCATCTTAGTGAACCCGGGAATGAACCTTCGGTAGTAGCCTACCAACCCGAGGAATTGCCTCACTTCTTTGATGTTCGAGGGGCTTGGCCAACTCTTGATTGCTGTGACCTTGTCAGGGTCGGGGGCTATTCCTTCCGCACTTACCACGTGCCCTAGGTACTGGACTTTCGGTTTCAACAGGTGACACTTTGATGGTTTCACCTTCAGGCCATAGCCTGCCAGGGCTTCGAACACCTCGGCCAGGTGCTTTAGATGGTCCTCGTAAGTCTTCGAATAGACGATCACGTCGTCCAGGTAAAGGAGGACCGTCTCGAAGTTTCGGTGCCCTAGACAGCATTCCATCAGCCTCTGGAAGGTCCCTGGTGCGTTGCAGAGCCCGAAGGGCATACAGTTGAATTCACTCAGTCCCATCGGAGTGGTGAAGGCGGTCTTCTCCTTGTCAGCCTCTGCCACAGGAACCTGCCAGTACCCACTAGTAAGGTCCAAAGTAGAAAAGAAGTTAGCTGATTTTAGTGCGGCTAAAGACTCTTCTATTCTAGGCAGCGGATATGCATCTTTGTGGGTGATATGGTTGATTTGTCTATAGTCCACGCACATTCTCATGGTGCCGTCTTTCTTTTTTACCAGAACCAGGGGGGCTGCCCAGGGGCTACAGCTATCTCTAATGACCCCAGCGTCTTTCATTTCTCTTAGCATGCCCTTTGCGTTCTGATAATGTGCAGGGGGTACAGGTCTATGTCTCTCTTTTATTGGTGGGTGGCTCCCTGTGGGGATGTGGTGTTCTATCGCTTTTACTCTGCCGAAGTCGAGCGGGTGCTTACTAAAGACTCTCTCGTACTCCTGTACCACCCGGTAGACTCCTTGTTTTTGGTGCAGGGGAGTGGAGTCAGCACCCACATGGAGTTTCTGGCACCAGTCCTCCTTTTGTTTCTGGGAGCCATTACCCTCCGCCTGTGGAGATGGAGGCAAGGGTTCCACGGCCCTGATAACTTTGTGCTCAACAGCAAACAGTTTGGCAAGTGTAGCGTACCTGGGTAAATGTACCTCCCTCTCCCCAATGTTGAGGATACGGACGGGCACCCTCCCATGACGGACATCAACCTCCCCCCGGGCTGTCAAAATGGTGGGCCTGCTGTCCGAGTACACGGGTTCTACCATGGCTTGGTAGTCTCTACCTCTCAACCTGATTGCAGTCCGACACCAGATCATCATTTCACTTTTGGGAGGCATGGAAATGGGGAATGGGTCACTCATTCTTACGCTACCGATCTCACCACCAGACAGTTCTACCTGCTGCCGTCTCATCAGGGCTTTTATCTCTTTGTTGAGGACTCTCTGTTGGCTGGAACTAGCATTCACCGCCACCTGTTGTAGAATTACAATTACCTCTGAAAGACAATTTTCAATCACGTTAGTACCCACAGTTATTTTAGGGTAACTTTCACGACGGTCAATGTCCACAATAATCACTCCCTGTGCCGGCAGTTCAACTTTACCAATCTTAATGGTCATCTCTTTGAACCCCATCTGCGGCACGGGCAAGCCATTACTGGCGATGATGCTCAAGTCACTGTCTGGATACCGTGTTATATCAGCATCAGTCCAATACTGCTTAAAAAGTACATAAGGGATAGTGGTTACTTGCGACCCGGTATCCAGCAAGGCACTCATGGGGATACCGTCCAGCACCACGGGTAAAACCGGGCGCCCCCCAACGTACTTATTACGCCAATTGTAAGGGCTTGGTGATCTTATGCCTGGGGGTTGGCCCTCTGCCCCAGGTTGGACCCGTTTAAATTACAGTACCTGGAAATGTGTCGGGGCTGGTTGCATCGACCGCAAATGGGCTGTCCATCCTCTGCGTAGCGGTCTGTGGGCCTCCCTCGGAACGATGGGATCCTCCTCTGTCGACGCCACGGGACATCCTCCGGACTTGAAGCCAGCTCGATGGGTCTTGACGGGTCCACTTGTAACGCCTGGACGGTCCTGGTCAACGTCGCGACGCTCCTGGTCAGCTCCTGGACTTGGTGATGCAGATCTTTCGACGGGGCTTGGTTCAGGGCCTGTGCATCGGCCCCCACAGAGTCCATAGAGGAGGGCGCCGCCTCCTGGTGGTAGGTGAGAGCAGGGCGCCGGGGGTTTATAGCGCCACTTGTTGAGGGTTCACGGAGCACCCTTATGGCCCTGTCCTTAAATTGGGCAAAGATCAGATCAGGGTTCTGAAAGAACATGAGGCACAGCTGGATCCTGTGGGCGCTAGACAGCAGAACTTCTATAAACTGTTCTGTTAGTAGCTTATCCGTATCCTTCACGCTGCCAGGGTCAGCTTGTTGGATGGCCCTCAAGGCTTCCTGCAAATTTAGGGCATAGTCTCTGATGCTGTCCTGTGTCCGCTGCTTACATCCATAGAACCTCATTTTAATTTCAGCGGAGGTACGTGTGTCAAAGGTACCCCGCAGCCGGGCCAGAATACCCTTCACAGTTCTTTTCTCCTCAGCGGGCCATGACTTTACCTCCCGCTGGGCTGCGCCAGTTAACTGCCCTGTCAGTATGCTAATCCTCTGTTCCTCTGTCAGGGGGTAAACTTGGAACAAACTGTACAGCCTTTCCTTAAAGTCAGTTAGGGCATGGGGCTCCCCTGAATACTTAGGCAGCCAGGCCGCTCCAGGGATGTAAGGCAGGGAAAATGGCATCACCGCTGCTGCAGCTGCGCTGGTGGTAGTGGGCACCTCTGTGTCCGACATCTTCCTCCCCCCCTAGTTAAGCGTGGCCTACCTTCCGACGATCCTCTTCTGTAGGCCGCGGCTCTGCTGGTGCTGCTCTGGACGAGGACCTTGCGTCGCGTCCTGGTGACGTCAGCGTCGCTCTCTCTCCCTTCCAGGACCTTGCGCAGCGTCGGTGCGTGGGGCGGAGCTTCGGGTCTCGCGCGGTTTGGACATCCACGCCCCTCTTCTTCCTGCGCGGCGTCCTGAAGATGGTGTCCGATGGCGGGAAAACGGCTGAAGATGGCGGGAGACGGCTGAAAATGGCGGGAAACGGCTCCGGATGGCGGGAAACCTCTTCTTCAGGTACGTGTACAGTCTTTTTCAGGCACGCAATACCCGTTTGTGGCAGGTTGGTTACTATCCTGCCGACTACGCCAAAGCTGACTCGCCCCCTGGGCCATGGGGCACTCGGAGCCGGGCAATTGGGAAACGATGGGGGTAGTAGTGGCAACCCGGTTCCGTGGCTCAGGGTGGTCAGACCATTGGTAGTCTGCGACGCGCTGTTGATTCGTCCGACTACGCCACCCGTGGATTGCGGTCAGTGCGGACCGTCGCTGCCAGGTAGACCGCTGGGGCTGATGATGTATGCAGCTGGGATAGCGTGACTCCCCACGGGAAGAGTGCGGCCCCAGGGCAGTATAATGGAAGATGGGCGTGATGGTGCAGGACGTCCCAGTACCGTTAGTGCTGGAGGAGCAAGGAGCACACAGACAACAGGTTGCAGTCCAGGGTCTTTACTAGAACAGGTGAACTGTCCCACAAACAGGCCCGGCTAGGAGGGGGCCTGGACGTCTGAGAGCAAACGGGAAATTGCCCCTGGTCAGGGTGAGGGTGTAGGCCTACCGTGCTCTCTGCGCTCCTTCTGGCTATCTCCTCCTGGTAGGGTAACAGCTCACGGTCCCGAGCTCACCGTGTCCTCTCGCCCGTATGGTTTGCAATGTGGGTTCCTTTCTACTCCCGGCCTGGTACGGCTCTGCTGGTCCCTTCTGCTGTGGCGGAGCTTCTGGGCTTCTTAGGCCAAGGAACGTACAGTCCCCTGCGAACTGGTTATCTGCTGTAGGACGTGGAATCCTCACAGCCTCAGACGCCAAAGTCTGGTAAATTTGGTTCTTTATCTGCCAGGACAGGCGTACTTCACCTCTTGTCCCTGGCTCTCCTACTGCCACACGTCCTCTTAGGGTGCAATACAACTGTCCCTCACTGCTCTGGGACACCTCTCAATCCAGAGACAGGTCGTCCAGTTCTCCCTAACCCTGCCCCCAGTTCCAGCTTTTATAGGGGCAGCCTGCTCCCCTTTCTGGCCTGAGACAGGAGGTATTGCATGCTAATATTCCCCTGACCAGAGAACCTCCCCCTTGCTCTCAGACACAGCTTTGTTATATTTGTGGCATCAAGGCCAGGGTGACACATTCCCCCCTAGTAGAATTTAGTACTCCGGGACTAAACAGTAAACAAAGATAATATACATGACTATAAAACATTAGTAGACAAACGTCGCACAGGTTGAGTTCTTAAGGTCACAGTGTGGTCTGTGACCGGGTGTCCATCTCACCAACACAACGGGGAGCCTTAACCAGGTGGGGGTCTGTCCTAGCCCCAAGTCCTTTACAGTCTTAGTTCATTCCTTGGTCAGGCTCCGAACGCAGTCCATACAAAGTCCCGGTTATTAAAAGTCCATAACCTTTGAGTCCGTACGGTAACTAAGTAGTGTACAACCACATATGGGATACTGCCACGTTCGGTAAAAATTGCACAAAAAACTATGGGATCTATTTTCTCCCATTACCCCTGGAGTAAATTTAAATTGGGTGCTAAAACAGTATTTTCATGGAAAAAGTGTATGTTTTTTTGTTTTCACATCTAAATGTTATAAAGTTTTGTGAATTATCTGTAGGTTAAAAATGCTCAGTACACTAATAGATTAATTCCTTCAGGGGTCTAGTTTCCAAAATGAGGTCACTTTGCTCTGCATATGCGACATGACATTCACAATTTATATCAGACAAATTTACGCTCCAAAAATCAAACAGCACTCTTTCATTTCTGAGCCTTGCCATGTCACCAAACAGCAGATTTTGACCACATATGGGCTTTCAACGCGTTCAGGAGAAATTATGAAACAAATGATTGGGCATATTTTTTCCTATTATCCATTGTGAAAACAACATTTTAGCAGAAAAAAAGTAATTTTTGTTTTTACATCCACATTTTAAAAAGTTCTATGGATCACCTATTTGTTCAGCATGCTCAACACACAGATGAATTCCTTGATGGGTCTAGTTTTCAAAATGTGGTCACTTGTGGGGGATTCTGCTATTTTAGTACTTTAGGGGCTCTGCAAATGAGACATGGTGTCTGCAATCTATTCCAGACAAATTTACATTCCAAATACCAAATGTCGCTTCTTCCTTTCTGAACCCTGCCGTGAGTCCAAACAGTACTTTTTGACTACATGTGGGGTGTTGCCGCACTCAGAAGAAAGTCAGTAACAAACTGTGGGGTCCACTTTTTCATGTTACCTCTTGAAAAATTGAAAAATTTGGGGTTAAAGCAACATTTTCGAGAGAAAAATGACAATTTTCAATATGACGACCTAATGTTATCAAATTCTGTGTAGTACTTGTGAGTTCAAAATACTCATTATACCCTTGGATATAGGGATGTAGTTTCCAAAATGGGGTCACTTGTGCGGGGTTTCTACTGTTAATCACCTTAGGGGTGTAAGGGCGTAAGTGCAATCTCAATCTATTTCAGTCAAATTTGTGTTCCAAAATTCACTTGGTGCTCCTTACCTTCGGAGCCCTGCTGTTTGTCAAAACAGAGGTTTCTGACCACGTGTGAGGTACCAGCGTACTCAGCAGAAACTGGGTAACAAATTGAGGTGTCCATTTTGTTATTGTTTGCAAAAGGTAAAAAATTGGGGCTAAAGCAACATGTTAGAGGAAAAATTACAATTTATTTATTTTTCATTCCACTTTGCATTAATTCCTGTGTAGCACCTGAATGATTAAAAAATATACTGGCAGCAGTTTCGAAGTATTTGAGGGCTGTGGTTTTTAAAATGTTACTTTTGGGAGTTTCCAATACACAGTCCATTGAAATCCGAATAGGTCCCTAAAGAAACAGGGTTTATAAATGTATTTAAAAAATGAGAAATTGCTGCACAACTTTTAACCCTTCTTACATCCTAACAAAATAAAATGACTTTTGAAAAACGATGCAGATGTGAAGTAGCCATATGGGAAATATTATTTATTGATTATTTTGTATAGCATCACTAATTGGTTTAAGGATATAAAAATTGAAGGTTTAAAAATTGTGAATTATTCTAAATTTTTGCCAAAATTCTAATATTGTCACAAATAAATACAAAACATATTAACCTAAATTTACCACTAACATAACATACAATGTGTCACAAAAAACAATCTCAGAATCACTGGGGTATTTTGAAGCATCCCAGATTTATTAAAGGGGATATCTGGGACTTTGGAAAAAAGGCATGTATTTGCTAAGAGAGGCAACTACCTTC
Source organism: Phyllobates terribilis (assembly GCF_046119375.1). Lineage (NCBI taxonomy): Eukaryota > Metazoa > Chordata > Amphibia > Anura > Dendrobatidae > Phyllobates > Phyllobates terribilis. The sequence goes on along the minus strand of NW_027362765.1, from coordinate 592,276,773 downwards.
CTGTTGTACCCCACACCGGTCACTGACTGCTCCTGCCAGAGATTCAACTGCTCCTTGTCAACAGAGCATTCAGATTATTGGGGGTCTGACATCAGGCACCCTACCCATGGGTCAGCTGAAATCTGCTCTGTCGGCCACCAAATATAAAAACATTGGAAAGAGTTGCTTCTTTGGAATAGGACATGTTCTGTAGCACCTGGCAGTGGCCCTTACAAATTGAATGGAGCTGTGGTTATGACCAGACAACCCCTTTAAGTTTAAATGGATGTAGCATTTTTATGTTTTTATTGCCTGTTCAAACCCTTTATTTATTATTTGGATATAATATTGGTTCCTGTTCACGCCACATTTTTAAATCTTATTGAATACTACTTTTTTTTTAATTTGTCAAACTTAACATTAAAACTGGAGGCACCTAGATAAAAAAAAGTATGCCAAAAAATATTCATGCGCTTCCTTTTAGTTGAGCTGAATAGATGCGGAATGATCCTGTATTTCTAATAACAGTAGTCAGATAGTAGTCAGTAACAGCAGGATGCAAATGGATACTCATCTAGTTACATGTTGTTTTAACATGGATTTCACAATAGAACCTGCATAAACTATTGCTAGACCTCTTACACCTGATAAGGATACTTTAGTTTATAAAGGATTACAGCAATGTAGGTCTGCCTGATTGACAGCTCCTCAGTGATCCTATTGCTGAGATCGTACACTGCTCAGTACAAGCTGCAGCTGTCAGTCAGGCTCGGTAGGAGGAGACTGAATAATCTTGGACTCATGAGCTAATTCATTCAATGACTGGACTCATGAAAGGCTTATCCTAATATTAGGACCATGATTTTCAAAGTAAATAACCCAGTCTCATTAGGTCTAAGACAGCTATGTAATAATGTATGCATTTTGCATTGTGAAATCTGGTGACAAATCGAAATAAAACATTTAATAGTGCCATTATTCTACAAGGACTGTTTCTTTCTTAGGCTCTACTCCAAAACAAGTAACCGGTCAAGATACCAAAGGATAACAGCCTTTTCAGGTACAAAAAAGGTACGACTGAACAAAACTCAAAATAACAAGTCCATATAAAGCACGGCTTCAGCCATTTAAATGCAAGTGCTTTCCCTTGACTTCAGCAGGTCTGAGCAACACGTGCAAGGACTGCTCACCTTGCAAAACACACAGACAGACTGGGACAGACCCAGATGCCTTAAATCAGGACATTACAAGACCTGGACTGAAGGTAAAACCCGGCCCTATAATCCAGGCCCATTAAATACCTCTCAGCACTATGTGTGCTGGAGCCTGCTTCTCCGGGTACTACCTCATCGTGGCTTGGTACCTCGGCGACACATACCTCCCCTCCACTACTTGTCCAGCTGCAACCTTACAATATATGTATACACACACACACACGTGGTCAAAATTGTTGGTACCCCTCCTTTAATGAAAGAAAAACCCACAATGGTCACAGCAATAATTTGAATCGGACAAAAGTAATAATAAATTAAAAATCTATGAAAATGAATAAATGAAAGTCAGACATTGCTTTTCAAGCCTGCTTCCACAGAATTTTTAAGTATTCAGACCCCTGTACATTTTTCACTCTTTGTTTCATTGCAGCCATTTGGTAAATTCTAAAAAGTTATTTTTTTTTTCTCATTAAAGTACACTCTGCACCTCATCTTGACTGAAAAAAAGCAGAAATGTAGAAATTTTTGAAAATTTATTAAAAAAGTGAAACAGAAATAGACCATGTGATTTCTGTTTCTCTTTTTTAATAAATTTTCAAAAATGTATACATTTCTGTTTTTTTTGCAGTCAAGATAAGGCACATTAACCCCCGCAATGCTGCGATCGAAGTTGATCGCAGCATTGCGGGGGCAAGGGGAGGTGATCACAATACTCACCTCCTCTTCCGGCCTCCAACGCTGTCTGCCGCGGCTTCCCGGATGTTGCCATGATGACCCGATGTCGTCATGACAACATCCGGGTCACCAGACAGCAGGAAGATACTTTGGTCATGCGCAGTGTATGACCAAAGTATCTTCTGCATCTGCAGCTCTGACAGCCTGTATAGCACAGGGATGGTGCTCCATCCCTATGATATACAGGCGGTCAGAATGTAAAAAGTGAAAGTCCCATAGTGGGACAAAGTATAAAAGTCCAAAACGTGTTAAAAACTGAAAAAAAATAATCCACCAAAAATAAAAATATAATGTACCCATCAATAAATATTATTATGAAAAAAATAAAATAAAAGTAAACATATTTGGTGTCGCCGCATCCGAAATGACCTGACCTATAAAACTAGCCCACTAGTTAACCCCTTTAGTGAACACGGTAAAAAAAATAAATAAATAAACGAAGCCAAAAACAATGCTTTATCATCATACCGCCAAACAAAAAATGGAATAACACGCGATCAAAAAGACGAATATAAATAAAAATGGTACCGCTGAAAACGTCATCTCGTCCCACAAAAAACAAGCCACCATGCAACTCCATCAGCCGAAAAATAAAAAAGTTAAAGCTCTCAGAATAAAGCGATGCAAAAAAATATTTTTTTCTATAAAATAGCTTTTATTGTGTAAAAGCGCCAAAACATAGAAAAACTATATAAATGTGGTACCGCTGTAAACGTACTGACCGAACAATAAATCTACCTTATCAATTTTACCACACGCGGAACAGCATAGAAAAAAAAAAAAAACAATTCCTGAATTGTTTGTTTTTGTTTATTCTGCCTCCCAAAAATCGGAATAGAAAGCGATCAAAAAGTGTCACTTGCCTGAAAATGGTACCAATAAAAACGTCAACTCATCCCGCAAAAATTAATCCGTCAAATGACTCTGTCGGCCAAAATATGGAAAACTTATAGCTCTCAAAATATGGCGATGCAAAAACTAGATTTTACAAAAAAATGCGTCTTTTAGTGTGTGACAGCTGTCAATCATAAAAACCTGATATGATTCTGGTATTGCTGTAATCGCATCGACCCGAAGAATAAAGTCATCTAATCACTTATACTGCACGAAGAACGGCGTAAAAAATAAACTATAGGGTTAGGGTTGTGCTAGGGTTAGGGTTGGGGTTAGGGTTAGGCTAGGGTTAGGGTTGGAGTTCGGGTTGGGCTAGGGTTAGAGTTGGGCTAGGGTTGTGGTTGGGGTTAGGGTTGGGCTAGGGTTAGGGTTGGGGTTGGGCTAGGGTTAGGGTTGGGCTAAGGTTGGGCTAGGGTTAGGGTTGGGCTAGGGTTGGGGTTGGACTAGGGTTAGGGTTGAGGTTGCATTAGGGTTGGGGTTAGGGTTGGGATTTTTTTCAAAAGTAAAAAAAAAAAAGATGACGATATGGCGACTAATGTTGAGCGCAAGTGTTCGCTACTTGAGTTTGCATCGGGTGCTCGGGTATGCACTGAGTATCGCGGGTGCTCGAGTGACATGCTCGAGTCTCCGCCCCATATGCTTTGTGGCCAAAAAAACCTCCCGGGGATTGCCTGCTATGCACGAGTGATCCCAGCATTGTTTTTTTTTGGGTGTCTAATAACCGTGAAACATGCCGGCGGGGACTTGAGCATGCGCGATACATGGTGCATACCCGAGTACCCGATGCAAACTCAAGTAGCAAGCACTTGCGCTCAAGACTAATGACAACTTATTCAATATGATGACCTAATGTTATCAAATTCTGTGTCGTACCTCTGGGTTCAAAATGTTCACTATACCCCTTGATAAAATCCTTGAGGGGTGTAGTTTCCAAAATGGGGTCACTTGTGGGGGGTTTCCACTATTTAGGCACATCAGGGGTTCTCCTGTTTTCTTATGAAAATGCAAAATTGGGGGCTGAAAAACATTTTTGTGGGAAAAATGTGAAAATTTTATTTTTATGGTTCAATGTTATGAACTTCTGTGAAGCACCTGAGGGTTCAAGGTGCTCACCACACATCTAGATAGGTTTCCTGAGGGGTCTAGTTTCCAAAATGGTGTCTCTTGTGGGGGGGTTCCACTGTTTAGACACATCAGGAGCTCTCCAAATGCAACATGGCGTCCGCTAATTATTCAAGCAAATTTTACAATCAAAAAGTCAAATGGCACTCCTTCCCTTCCAAACCCTGCCGTGCACCCAAACAGTGGTTTTTCCCCACATATGGGGTATCGGCGTGCTCAAGGAAAATTGCACAACAAATTTTGGGGTCCATTTTTTCCTGTTACCCCTACAAAAATAAAAATAATTGGGTCTAAAGTAACATTTTTGTGAAAATAGTTAAATGTTAATTTTTTTTCTTCCATATTCCAAAAATTCCTGTGAAGCACCTGAAGGGTTGATAAAGTTCTTGAATGTGGTTTTTAGCACCTTGAGGGGTGCAGTTTTTAGAATGGTGTCACTTTTGGGTATTTTCTGTCATAAAGACCCCTCAAAGTGACTTCAAATGTGATGTGGTCCCTAAAAAAATTATTTTGTTGGAAAAATGAGAAATTGCTGGTCAACTTTTAACCTTTATAGCTCCCTAATAAAAAAAAATTTTGGTTCCCAAATTGTGCTGATGTAAAGTAGACATGTGGGAAATGTTATTTATTAACTATTTTGTGTGACATATCTCTCTTATTTAAGGGAATAAAGATTCAAATTTTGAAAATTGCGAAATTTTCAAAATTTTCGCCAAATTTCTGTTTTTTTTCCACAAATAAACGCAAGTGATATCGAAGAAATTTTACCACAATCATGTAGTACAATACGTCACAAATAAACATTCTCAGAATCCGGGGGATCCGTAGAAGTGTTCCAGAGTAATTACCTCATAAATTGACAGTGGTCAGAATTGTAAAAATTGTCCTGGTTATTAACGTGCAAACCACCTTGGGTTGTAAAGGGGTTAATGAGAAAAAAAATGAACTTTTCAGAATTTACCAAATGGCTGCAATGAAATAAAGAGTGAAAAATTTAAAAGGGTCTGAATACGTTCCGTACCCACTGTGTATATGTATTGTAATGCAGCGACTTGCTGGCATTACAGTAATGGTCCAGGATGTGTTTTACCTGACCATGTACCTTCCCCCTCAGGTGACTGGTCACATGACTGTGACATAGCACAGGTCGTGCATGCACAGAATGTCTGTCTGATCACATGACTGTGACATAGCACAGGTCCTGCACGCACAGAATGTCTGTCTGATCACATGACTGTGACATCAGCAAGGTCCTGTCAGTATGTGTGTGTGTGCACGGGATGCATATATAAACCCTGCTTGATGGGAGACAGCTGTGTTCTGTGAGAGAGGCGTAAGGCCTGTTCCCGTGTGTGTGGGACACCGACCGTGTGAGGCCTAGTGAGGCCGAGTGAAGCCTGGTGCCTGAAAGGTCGAGACTGGATCCTGTGTGGATGCTAGTGGCCTTGGAAGGCAGAGGTTTTGATGAAGAGTCCTGAAAGGCAGAGCCTGGATCCTGTGTGGATGTCAGTGGCCTTTGAGGGAACGACGGCTAGAGACCCCCACCTGGGAAGCCGCAAAGCCACAGTGGTGGCGGATTATTGATGAAGAGTCCTGAAAGGCAGAGCCTGGATCCTGTGTGGATGTCAGTGGCCTTTGAGGGAATGACGGCTGGAGACCCCTACCTGGGAAGCCGCAAAGCCACAGTGGTGGCAAGCCTAATGGACTGCAGCAGCTAAACCCGGCAAAGGTAATACCCTGTGTTATATGGACATTAATATGGACATTGCTATGTCATTACCTCGCTGAAGGCGGTACCTGGAGCAAGTGGGCCGGTCTGCCACTTGGCTCGTGAACATTATATATATATGTGTGTCGGCGTGCCACTCATTTGGACCCGGTGAACTGCGGTTTATGAAGTGCAATAAACTGCAGCGTTGTGAAATACCGGAAGGACATTGCTGGTGTGCTTTGATTTACCCGATGCAGCGAGTATCCCCCATTATGATGACTAGTGCTGCCTTACATATGGTTCGAGAATGCGGGCAACGACAACCCGGTTGCAAGGTGCAACTGCAGTCTGGTTGCTTGAGGCAACTGCAGCCCGGTTGCTAGGGGCAACGGCACAGGACAAGTGTGGATTAAAGCATTTGGCTGCAACTCGGTGGGGTTGCGATGATTGTCGTCGCACTCAAACCTGGTTTGCTGTGGCTCGGCGGGGCTCACGAAGTTTAAAGCATCTGGCCGCAACTCAGCGGGGTTGCGAAGGTTGTCATCGCACTCAAATCCGGTTTTGCTGTGGCTCGGCGGGGCCACGAAAATTTTTCCGGGGAGAGCGGTGTGTGAATAGTGTCCTGAGGAAATGCAGGAGCAGATAAAAATGGCTGTGAAAGGAGCAGCAACTGAGTCTGAAGCTATTGAGCGATTAGAGCGATTAAAGTGCCTGTTAAAACCGGAGCAGGTATTTGACAAACGTCTACTGGACATGAAACTGGACATGGTGCAGGAACCACAGGAGCTGTGGGCACCATATGGAATGGCGGCAGTGGACCATTCTATGAACTCTACAGGGGCGCCAGTGTTGTCCCAGAGTGCCCGGGGAGGTGGTAAGAGCTGTTGTGAACTGAGTCCTAAGACTATTGTTGATTTTTCTTGTAAAAATTCCCCTGCCGGTGTGGTTGTTAAAAAGGGGGCGGAGTCTAAAAAGGGGCGGTTGTTCAAAACAGCGTGGATGATAGAAAATCAAAAAAAATTACTGGTAGTGGGTTGGTACCTCCTAAAAATGACAATGTGACCGTTGATAACGGGGCAGCTCCAGTAGAAGGGGGTGACGTCAAAGTGGGAGGTGACCTGTTAGTCCACAACACCATGGGGAGTGACACAGACCCCGTAGCTGACGGTGACACTACGAAAGTAGAAGGAGAGGTCAGTCAGGAGGGGCTAGACGAGGTGAGAAAGTCCCCATCTCGTAGACGGCGCAAGGGCCACAAAAAGGTTGCTCCTGTAGACTAGGCTGAAAATGAAAATAAAGAGAATGTAGTACTGTGTGCCTTTGCTTCAAGTGTGGATCCTCCATTAGAGGTAGAAGAGGAGGTGACATTGCCAGTAGCAACCTCCGGTACGGTACCGAGTCAGAAGGATCTGACAGCCCTGAAAGAGGAGGCGGCCAGTCGTGACCAAGAGCTGGAGCCTATCGGCCAACAGGGTCAGAGTGACGTGCAGCAATTATGTGAAAACCTGGGGAACGTGTCCTCAGACCAGTTGATCCTGCATTCTGAACAGCAGAAAATACACTAGCTTGTGAAGAACTTACAGCGAGATCTAAAGGGAAGCAACGAGGAAATTAACCAGTGGAAGGAAATATTCTACGCAATTAAGGAGGACCGCCGCAAAATCAAGGAAGAGGTTTTGCAGTTGAAGCTTGAGAAGGAGGCGCGGCAGGCTGGTGTTTCTGGACGCGAACAAATCCTAGAAAGACTGCGCAAACAGCTCAACCAGGAGCTGTGTGACTCCAAGAAGGAGTGTGGTGAATGCAGTAGGGAACTGCAACAGAGTAAGAGAGATTATGAGGATCTCCTCAAGGTGAAGAAAAAACTAGAGGAGGATAAGGCGGGTGCAGAGCAAGTGCACCAAGTGGTTTAGACCACTCTGCAAGACACCCGTGAGGAGAATGATGATCTCCGGGGAAAGACCCTAGATCTGGAAGCTCAGGTGAAGGAGCTACAGATGTCCTGTGATACTCTCCAGAAGGCGGAGACGTACCTTAAGGAAACAGTCAGCAAGATGGAAGTTGAGCGAGAGAGGATGGAGGAGTCCATCGGAAAAGCCACAGACCAGGGCCAGGAGTTGACCGCTGGTGATGGGAGGTATGAAGCAGATACCTCCTCGAGTGATGTGGGCTCGGAGGGTTCGGTGGATGTCGAAGCCGAGATCAAGCAGCTCAAGGAGTGGCTACAAACCCAGTGGACGCAAGAGAAGCGTGACAGACTGGCTATTGAGAGCTGAGTGAGCGCATTGCAGACGGAGAGGTCTGAGAGAGCTCTGCTGCTGGAAGAGCAGTTGAAGCAGGAAGAGCTTCAGAGACGGGCCACGGAGAGGTGTGTGGCGGAGCTAGAGGAAGAAGTTTCCGGGCTCAAAAGTTGCCTGACAAAGTATCACTCAGTGAACGAGGCCTTCTTGGAGAAGGAAAAGGGCGAATATGTTGCACTCACTCCCTTATACCATGAGAAGGAGGACCTGAGGAGAGCTAAGAGAGTGTTAACCACAGATAAATATGAGATGGAAGTGGTCAAGACGAAAATTCGTGAATTTGTAGCTGTGAGTCAGCTCAGGGGAAGCATACAGGGTGAAGAAGCTGGAGGTCAGTTGCCCCTGAAACCTGAGCTGGTTGATCATCTGGAAACCACTGGTGAGACCGAAACGTCTCGGTACAAGGGTCTTGTAGATGTACCCGAGGATTTGAGGGAAGAATGCACCAGTGAGTCCGTGCATGAGGAGTTTAAGAAGGCCGTGGGAGCCTGTAAGGTGTACCTGACCTCAGAAGCTAAACAGCTGGTGGTCCTGTCCACGACCGAAGTCACAGTGAAGAGGGTGGCTATCCTAAGTGACATGCACTGGCGATGTATTCGCACGAAGCGGTTTCTCCGGTTGAAGACGGAACAAGCCGTTAGACAACTGGAGTTGATGAGGAAAACTCATAGTATGCGTGAAGAGGTCATCCGGGTGCCTCATGTTCTGGTGAGGAAGCTCGTTGGGAGAAATGGTCGAGCCATGCAGGTGATGGACAAGAAGTCTGGTGTGGTGAAAGTAAGCAGTCCACGTGATCGTCAGGACTGGATACCAGACGAAGACGGCAAGGTATCATTCTCCGCTGTAGGAACAGAAGAAAGCCTGGGATATATGCGCATGCTGTTGGAGTACCGAGTGACCTACCTGCGAGAGGTAGAACAGTTGAATCTCGCTAGACTGCGAGTGGATAGACAGCATCATCTGAGTAGCAGAAGATGGCAGCCGTCTAGAAATTATGAGACCAGACAGAGAAAGGGCCCCCTAAATAACAGAACAGCTATAGCTGGAGTTAGGGACCTTTCAAGATGTCCTGAGAGTAGTGGGCGTGGGTTTAGAGGTAGTGAGACCTCCAGTAACTCAGGTTTGAGCAGCCCATACAAACGACCCAATAGAGGACGGGACAGTACGGAGTCGAAGCGGACCTTAGATACCAGGGCATGTGAGTCACACCGCTGTATGACTGACCGCTGGGAGCGGGGGAGACCTGACAAGGTTACGACTGACCGCTGGGAGCGGGGGAGACCTGACAAGGTTACAACTGACCGCTGGGAGCAGGTTACGACCCGGAAAGGTGACCTGACGAAGTCAGTGACAGTGACAAATGGTAGGTCCCTAAGGAATGGGCTAATGTCGTTGACTAATGTTCCAGGGGCTGAGTAGCACAATTGTAAAGTACATGGTCTCTATGTGAACTGGGGGCTATAATGTGCAAAGTAGTCATCAAAGCAAAAGGTGGCTACTTTGAATAACCTAGAATATAAGACATATTTTCAGTTGTTTCACACTTTTTTGTTAAGTATATAATTCCACATGTGTTAATTCATAGTTTTGATGCCTTCAGTGTGAATGTACAATTTTCAAAGTCATGAAAATACAGAAAAATCTTTAAATGAGAAGGTGTGTCCATACTTTGGTCTGTACTGTATATATATATATATATAGTAGTCGTGACAGGGTACTGCACATCCACCTCTATTGGTCTGAATAGGAGGCGGATTTGCAGTACCCAGCTGTGGCCACTATCAGAAGATGGAGCAGGTCTGCAATCGAGCATGTCTGGCCGGTGGCCACCACCACCAACACAGACACCGAGAACAGCTGATCGGCGGGGGTGCCAGGTGTTGGACCCCGACCGATCAGACATTGATGACATATCCTAAGGAGAGGTCGTCAATGATAAAGTAGCGGACATCCTCTTTAATATAAAACGAAACTTGGCAGTTGTATTTAGGAACATTTTATAAACAACTGAAAAAACTACCTATGAAACAGAGATACCAGTATTGTGCTAAAATAGAATCAGATTAGAAAGGCAGAAAAAGGGATATACCAGTATATGTAAAATAGTCAAGTTTATTACACAATAATCAAAAAAGACAATATAGATATGGATGGTAGAAGATCTACTAAGACAGTAAATCAATCAGGATAAAGATGAAAATTTGATCATATGAAATCAAAAAGTTACCCTGATAGAAAGAGACAAGGTCCCCCAATTTTGAGTACACTCCCAGTTAGTATATAATATACAATAAAGCAATAAAAACAATAATAACTGGCCATAAAGGATATATAGCAGAAAAATGAAATATGCTTTATAATCGAAATGTAAAAGATATTACATATGGATAATACAATGATGTAAACAACATAATATTTATATAACATGGGCAAAATATATATAATTGTACTACAATAAGAATCTTAATGTATAGCACACTAGATGGCGTCAGCGATTAAGTGAGGCAAAGGTTAAAGTGACATTGTGTCATATACCGTAGAGCAAATCAGTGATAATAGCAATATTATTATTATTTATTATAGCGCCATTTATTCCAAGGTGCTTTACATGTGAAAAAGGGGGTATACATAGCAAAAACACTTACAATAATCTTTAACAAAACGAGTCAGTGACAGGTAGAGGAGGAGAGGGCTCACAGTCTACAAGGGATGGGTGAGGATACAGTAGGCGAGGATAGAGCTGGTCGTGCAGCGGTATGGTGGAGCAAGGGTTACTGCAGATTATAGGCTTGTCGGAAGAGGTGGGTCTTCAGGTTCCTTTTGAAGGTTTCCATGGTAGGCGAGAGTCTGATATGTTGGGGTAGAGAGTTCCAGAGTAGGGGGGATGCACGGAAGAAATCTTATATGAGACTGTGGGAAGAGGAGATAAGAGGGGAGTAGAGAAGGAGATCTTGTGAGGATCGGAGGTTGCTTGTAGGTAAGTACAGGGAGACTAGGTCACACATGTATGGAGGAGACAGGTTGTGGATGGCTTTGTATGCCAAGTTTAGGGTCTTGAAATTGAGTCTCTGGGTAATGAGGAGCCAGTGAAGGGATTGACAGAGGGGAGAGGCCGGGGAGTAGCGGGGAGAACAGGTGTATTAGTCGGGCAGCACAGTTTAGGATAGATTGGAGGGGTGCGAGAGTGTTAGAAGGGAGTCCACAAAGCAGGAGGTTGCAGTAGTCCAAGCGGGAGATGATAAGAGCATGCACTAGTGTTTTTGCAGAGTCTTGGCTGAGGAATGTGCGGATCTGGGAGATATTTTTGAGTTGGAGTCGGCAGGAAGTGGAAAGGGTTTGAATATGTGGTTTGAATGGAGAGATCAGAGTCCAGGGTTACCCCGAGGCAGCGAGCTTGTGGGACTGGGGAGAGTGGGCAGCCAAGACTTAGTAGCAGTAATCAAATTAAAGTGCATAACTATAATTCATGTGTGGCGCCCCTGAGGGTTCGACCGCCACAGGGATGCTGCACTTCTCCAATGGAGTGTGGTGTTCCTCCTCTGAGGTAAGAACAGTGTGATGGTCAGGACCCCACCTCCATATCCAACACCACACTTCTCCCACCAGAGGGGGCAAGTAGGCACTAGGTGCTGCCCCTACTGGCACTCGGGAGACTGGGGAACCAAGAGATAGGGGAACCAATTAGTGGGTGAGGGTGGAGGATTCACACTTTAGTGACACTTTAAATTTCATATTTAATCCACAGCCATTTTGGTTCTTGGTTCGTTCGTTCTTTGACTGTTCTTTGATCATGACCTTCCTCCCTGAGAATGGGTCCTGTGTGGACCTGCAGAGGACGGAGACACGGCCCTCGTACCCCTGCCGTGGGTCGAGGGGCAGGCTGCAGACAATGTATGTCTCAGCCCGGTCAAGGACCATGACCAAAAAGGCCCGGAGCTTAGGAGTGTAGCTCCACCGCAAATGGATCCCAGGGGGATGCAGACGGTGCGGTATACGCAAAGCTGATCTATTCAGAGGGATTCTGGCTGCAAGAGGGGTACCGGCCCCCGACACCTGACCTTGCTACTCTACGTCCTGGTCAGGGAAGTCCGGTAGGCCCTGAGGATCCCACCGGGTAACGGAAGGAGCGGAGCTGCCACCCGTACCCTTTTTCTGAGTGAAGTTCAGAGGGAGACCCGGCCTATCTACACACACACACAGACAGGAAAGGACCCGGTCTGAAGTCTAGGAACACTCTGGTGCGGGGTCCTGATCGAACACTGGACTTACTTGGAGGTTGTCGGACCCCCCCCCCCCATCTCTGGTGACCGCAGAACTCCGCGAGGAGCAGGGAGACGCCTTCCTACTGCCATCTCCATCGTGAGTAAAAACCCTGGAAGTTAACCCCTATGGCCTCCGGACTCTTTATTCTGCATTACACCGCATTACGCAGCACCAGACCTCCTAGACTACTGCTCCCTCCATCCTGTCCCTCTGCCCCTCTGCCCTGCTACGCCTGTGGGGAGTAGTAACAACTATGGCTGCAATAACACCATGCCTCAGAGGACGGCAGCAGCGCTGGTGGCCTTCACCAGGTGCCACAGGTGGCGTAGTCGAGATCAGCCACTCAACCCGGATAAGCCCATACCATCTTTTTTTAGTGCGACGGCCCTAGGCACGGAGCGGGTCTGGGCCACGGCTGCACCCTATCTACAACACAGGACCCGGCTCCGAGTCCCCCATCTCCCAAGGTAGGGCTTTCAGGCGTCACACACATGGTCATTACCTAGAGACATTATGAGGCCAGTAATGAAAGACACCAGCAGAGACACCAAGAGGGGGTCGCACAAGCACCTCGACGTGCTTTTCACTGCACTGGGCTTCATCAGGAGGCGTAGTTAAGTATAATGAGGGCACTTTATATAGGACAGAACATAATGATTTAATAATCTAAATATGGTGTGGGCCGACCCCCGTGATGGAGCAGGTCACGTGCGCCGCATCATGTGATGTAAACATCACCATGGTAGTGAGTGATGCTAGGCCAGCAGAGAGAGTTAGCTGCACACTGCGGATCATGTGAATGCTGAAGGGTCGGGCAGCAAGTCGTAGCGCGTCACTCGTGATGCTCCGCCCCCCATGGTGATGTGAGAGGGAAGACTGAAGTCATCCTCCTCATCCCCACGGCAACCAACAAGTCCACGCCCACATCAGGGACAGAGCAGCGCACACCGAGAGCATGTCTGCGCTGAGTGAAAGTGTTAATGTGTAAAATTGTGTGAATAAGTGGATCCCATAAGCATTAGGGCAGATGCAGTAATACAGAGAATGAATGGTGTAAAGTGAAACAAGCAATAAAATACAGATAACAGTTCTACAAAGAATATAAATAATAAAGACATAATAAATGAAAATATGCATTATTACACAAACATAATAATAATCAAAATAAACAAAACGTAATACAGAATATAAATAAAAAAGAACTATACAGATTAATTAATAAAAAATAATAAATAAAATATAAAATACTGAAAATGTAAATGAAATAAAAATAAGGAAGTAATAGAAATAAAATTAAAATAAAAAGCTAAATTAGAAAACTACAATTATTCTGTAACAAAATTACTGATATGTAAAGTGCTGCAGACCGGTAGTCATGACCGAGCTGCTGTCCAGTTTCACTCTGGCACTTTACAGACAAGGGGTTTCCCGGTCCCAGTGTGTAGGGTGTGGGGTGCATCACACTCAATTGTAGGCCGCAGGCCTCCGCTGTCTCCAGGCTCCTGTCCTCAGGAGCCATCATACACAATGCATGGGACACTAAGTTCTTTGCAACAGTCAAACTTTTACTAAACAGTCCAAGTTCATCAGGTGGATAAAGGTAGCACAACTCCTCTTCAGTCCTGTCACTAGCTCGTTCTAGACTATCCCCAAGCCCATTGATTTTGTCAGTCTCAGGGATATTTTGTCCACCTCGGCAGTCCAACCGGGGCTGGCCATCACCTTACGTCTATGTGGGTCCCTGTCCATCTTCCCCTGCGCTTCAGAATACACGATTTGTCCAGAAGCCCCTATGCTAGACTTTAGGCTTCAGACATGACAGGCGCTACGGTTTGGGAACTCGGTAATGCCTCCCACAGCCTGGAACAAGCACACATGCTGCTCCTAAAAACCCACTGCACCTGAACTTGGCTTTCACTAGGCACTTCACTAACTCCCACTTAACTCCTCCTAACCAGGAAGTGTCCCCCTTTTATCAGCACTAGTGCCCACCCACTGGGCTGGTTCTACCCTTAACCATTTCCTATGTCATATGCTAAACCTATTATTCTTACTCTATGTCTTATGCTATCCTAATCTTATCCTATGCTATACTCACATTATGCATTAACACTTTACATACTGTACATTACCATAATACATTACATAAGACACCCATTACTTCTACATATAAAACCGCATGACAGTCGCATGATGCGTCTGTTGTCTTGAGGGGCAGGAACAGGGTAAAACAGTCCACATCCCTACAGAAACATAATATATAATATATAAAGCATTAAAGACAAAATGTGATATAGAGTGGCTATAAAACGGTTGACTGCTGCATGTCAAAATGCATTCCCAAGATCCCACACGTAGTTAGACAGTAAAAAAGCCTAAAGATACTAAAAAAAAATAATTAGAGGAGGTAATCTGCTATATCTGGTTCTGTCAAATAGACCAGATACTGTTTCCGATATACAGGTCCGGGAGCATTTGGGAAGCAGTGACCATAATATGGTAAGTTTCAATGTAATTTTCAATAAAACATTTCAAAAAGGAAATGCAAAAAACTGGAAATTTAGGAAAGCTGATTTCAACAAATTAAGGGAAGAGCTTAATCGTCTAGACTAGGACCATGTCATGGTAACTGGGGATACTGAAAGTAAATGGGGCATGTTCAAGGAAATACTACTAATGTAATAGTGAGGAAGGGTGTAACCTTCCCCTGGGACTGAAATAGTTAGAATTACATATCCCCATAGTTAGGCACTCTCTGAACTGCTATTAGGTCAAGTTACGGGGTTAATTTCAGTGGCGCAGTCAGTGAAGTAAGGGGGAAACGTAGTGACAGGGATAGACATTGGGCATGTCTAGAGGTTAGATATGATTCCTTGTGGGGCTGCAGTACTTTTTATCAGCCACAAAATGCCACTGCTGGGCACAGTTGTCAGTGAGAGGCAAGGCAGATGCTACGCAGATGGCTTAGTGGGTGCTAAAAATAGCTGCAGCCATTATTTTTGAGTCAGTTGAAGCCCTGTCAGGCACGTGACAGGAACTCTTACATGCGGACGTCCAGGGAAATTGGCTGCTAAGGTAGACGGGGGCTCTCTACCGTCAGACAGTGAATCCGTAGTGTGAATATCTTCTCACGCAGGAGTCTCATTAGCCGGCCGGAGAAACTCAAGGGAGGTATTGAGGACCCAGGGCAATTCTAGTCTGCAGGTAGCAGAGGAAAATAGGACTCCAGGATAAGCAGTGAGGGAGATAAAGGATCTGGGCACACTGTCGCTGGTGAGGAACCGTCTCTTAGGCTAAGGAATAGAAACAGAGAGATGCTTCACCTAAAGAGGACACCAGGGCTGAAGATGATTTTAGCACCAGTATGGGAGACAATAACCTGTTGGGCCTTATCCAATCTACCAGACTGTAAATATTGTAATTACTCCTTTCCCCCAAGTAAAACCCCAGTTATGGTTAATAACTTTGTGTCCTCTGAAATTATTACTGCCATGGTCACAGAAGAGAAATGTCTGGAGACAGCCGCGACCGGATGGTGTGAAATAAGTGAAGAATGTCACATGCACAGCCACACATCAGAGGGAGGACACGAATTGTCTGTAAGGTGCAAAAGCGAGCAGGGGCCACAAATCGCTGGGGCACTACCTCGCTGGGGCACCTTACACTAGAATCCTGTAGAAAATGTATACCCTCAAGTAATAAAATGTCCAGGATTAAACAGAAACCATTATGGATAAATAAGACAGTACAAAGTTTAATAAGACAAAAACAAAGGGCATTCAAAATATTGAAGGCAGAGAATACAGAAATAGCATTTCAGGAGTATAAAGACCTAAATAAGAAATGTAAAAAATAAATCAGATTAGCAAAATTATCGCCAGAGACATTAAAATAAATCCCCAAAATTTTTATACATACAGTACATCAATGCCAAAAAGAAAAAATCAGATGGTATCGGCCCCTTAAAAAATGATAACAAGATAATTATAGAGGACAAAGAAAAGGCTGAGATATTAAACAGGCACTTTTCATCCATGTTCAACAAACCGTCCGTTCCAGTGATCTTTTAACAGGGCAAAAATCAAAGTTCACCACCTAATATAACTAGTTTAACACAAAAAGAAGTACACCTGTGACTGAGCAAATTAAACATTGACAAATCCCCTGGCCCAGATGGCATTCATCCACGGATACTGACGGAATCAGGCTCAGTAACTGACAAACCGCTGTATCTCATATTCTTAGACTCTCTGGTAACAGGGGTAGTGCCACAGGATTGGAGGATAGCCGATGTGGTACTGATATTTAAGAAATTCTCTAACTTTTAATTTTTGTACTCTTAAATCAGAGAGTTATGTCATACTAGATACTTAATAAATAACATTTCCCACATGTCTACTTTACATCAGCACAATTGTTTTAAGAAAAAAATTTTTGTTACGAAGTTAGAAGGGTTAAAAGTTGACCAGTGATTTCTAATTTTTACAGCAAAATTTACATAAACATTTTTTTAGAGACCAAGTCACATTTAAATTGACTTTAGGGGGCCTATATGACAGAAAACACCCAAAAGTGACAACATTATAAAAACTGCACCCCCTCAAGGTGCTCAAAACCACCTTCAAGAAGTTTATTAACCCTTCAGGTGCTTTACAGGAATTAATGGAATGTGGACTGAAAAAATGAACATTTACCTTTTTTTCACAAAAATTTTACATTAGACAGAATTTTTTTTTATTTTCACAAGGATAACAGAAGAAAATGGACCCCAAAATTTGTTGTACAATTTCTCCTGAGTACGCTGATACACCATAAGTGGGGGAAAATTACTGTTTGGGCGCACGGCAGGGCTCGGAAAGGAAAGAGCGCCATTTGACTTTTATAGGTCAAAATTAACTAAAATCATTAGCGGATGCCATGTCGTGTTTGGAAAGCCCCTGATGTGTCTAAACAGTGAAAAAACCCGCATGTGACCTCATTTTGCAAACTAGACCCCTCAAGGAATGTATCTAGATGTGTGGTGAGCACCTTGAACCCCCAGGTGCATCACAGAAGTTTATAATATAGAGCCGTGAAAATAAATAAAATCACATTTTTCCCACAAAAATGTTTTTAGCCTCAAATTTTTATTTTCACAAGGGTAACAGGAGAAAATGGACCTCAAAATCTGTTGTACAATTTCTCCTGAGCATGTCGATATCCCATATGCGGTGGAAAACTACTGTTTGGGCGCACAGCAGGGCTCAGAGAGGAAGGTGTAACGTTTTGTAACGCAGACCTCCTGATGTGCCTAAACAGAAGTGACCCCATTTTGAAATCTAGACCCCACAAGGAATTTATTTAGATGTGTGGTGAGCACCTTCAACCCACAGGTGGTTCACAGAATTTTGCAACGTTGATCTTTTGAAAATGAGAAAAAAATATTTTTCCCACAAAAATTTTGTTTTAGCCCCAAATTTTTTCATTTTTACAAAGAGAGCAGGAGAAATGGACCCTAAAATTTGTTGTGCAATTTTTACAGATTAGACCAATAGTCTATATGTGGTCGAAAACTACTTCTGAGGCACAGTGCAAAGCTCAGAAGTGAATTAGCGCCATATTGGAGCTCATATTTTGCTGGACTGGTTTGAGGGTGCCATTTCACATTGGCAGAACCTCTGAGGTGCCAGAACAGCAGAACCCCCCATAAGTGATCCCATTTTGCAAACTACACCTCTAGGAGTGCAGTGATCATATTGACAACTTAGGTATGTCACAGAATTTTATACCATTGGGCAATGAAGAAAAAATAATTACATTTTTACCACCAAAATTTTGATTTAGCCCCAGATTTTACATTTTCACACAGGAAAAAGGGTGAAAATGGCACCAAAATTTGTCCCACAATTTTTGCTGAATGTAGAAACACTCCATATGTGGCTGTACAGTATTGCTTAGTCGTACGGCGAGACTCGAGAGGGACGAGTGAAGATTTTCCTAGAATAGTTTGCGGACTCCATATACAGAGCCCCTACATGCTAGAAGAGAAGATTCCCCCCTCAAGTGACCCCATTTTGGAAATTAGACCCTTTGGGAATTAATCTACAAGTTTAGTGTCGATTTTGACTCCATGGGTGTTTTCCAGAAACAAGCAGCAGTGGATGTTGCTGAGTGAAAATTGCAAACTGCCATTGTAGCTCCCAGTACATTGTAATCACCAGTATGCTGTAGTGTCCAGTACGTGGTAGTACCCAGCTCATGGAGACACACACCCGTAAATTAGGTGAGCTCTCATCGCTACAGAAATGCCAAACATGTGGGCGATAATTGCGGTTTAGGCACACTGGGGCTCAGAAGAGAGGGGGGATTTGGATTTGGGAGCGTAGGAATTTGCTGGATTTCTTTTGGGGGGCGAGGAGCCATAGCACTTTTTGAGAGCCTTTGTGCTAACAGTAACATGGAAGTCCCCTATATTTTCGTTAACAGGGATGGACTGGAGTTGTTGTTTTTTTTGTGGATTGAGTTTAAGCTTTTATTGGGAACATTTTACATAACATTTGGGATCACATTTATCCTACGCTCTACGCTGAGTACTTATATCGAGGTTTCTATCTGAATCTCCAAGTGATGCGATTTAGATTAACCCCCGAGGATTTATTTCATTATTCACTATAATGAGGCAGCAGGCACCGTCTGGCTTATGTTCAGCGTTGCCTTTCTATTCAGAAGTGCACAAAACTGTGGTTGACCCTATATGCACGCTAAAAAACACAGACACCACCGGATCACAGGCCAGATGGCATCCACAGTGCCTTCATCTGCCTCATTATAGTGAATCCTCCGCCAGGGGATTCCGTCTGAATCACGTATTTCAGAGATTTACACGGAAACGCCATGTAAGCACTCAGCGTAGAACGCAGGATAAATTTGAGCCGAACCTTACTGCGAGCTTTGGGAGGCAGAATCAACAGCAGGTGAAGAATTGGTTTTATTTGTTTTTTTATGCCATTCCCCGTGCGGTATAAGTGATTAGACAAATTTATTCTTTGGGTCGGTGCGATTACAGCGATATCAGATTTATATTGTTTTTTTTATGTATGGCTGCTGTCACACACTAAAAGACGCTTTTTCCATCGCCATATTTTGAGAGCTATAATTTTATCATACTTCGGCTGATAGTCATATGGGGGCTTGCTTTTTTGTGTGATGAGTGGATGTTTTTATTGGTACCGTTTTATGTAACATGACATTTTTTGATCACATTCTATTCTGATTTTTGGGAGGCAGAATGAACAGAAACCATCAATTCAGGAATTGCTCTTTTATGCCATGGTAAAACTGATAAGGCAGCTTTATTCTTTGGGTCAGTACGATTACAGGGATACCACATTAAAAAACATTTTATGTTTTGGCGCTTGTACACAAACTATTTTATAGAAAAATAATTATTTTTGCATCGCTTTATTCTGAGAGCTATAACTTTTTTATTTTTCTGTAGATGGAGCTGTATGGTGGCTTGTTTTTTGCAGGACAAGATCATGTTTTCAGCGATACCATATTTATTTACATTCATGTTTTTTCTTGCGTTTTTGTTGTGTATGATGATAAAGAATTGTTTTTTGCCTTGTTTTTTAATTTCTTTTTTACGGTGTTCACTGAAGGGGTTAACTAGTGGAACAGTTCTTTTTAAACATATATTTTTACAATTTTTTTTTTACTTCGTTCCTCTATGGGACTTTCACTTTTTTAACTCTGATTCCGTCTGATTGCTTATAAAGCATAGCAATGTAAGAGCGTTGCTATGCTTTGTAAACTGTCAGTGCTGCACTGCCACACAAGCTTGCTACACCATGCTCTGAGCATGGTGTAACAAGTTTGCTAGCTCTGGTGACCAAGATGTCGTCAAGACGACATCGAGTCACCATGGCAACGATTGGCCCCTCCCAAAGACGTCGCGGGGGGGCCGATCAGAGCGCCGAGGGGGCTCCCTCCCTCTGCATGCCTGCTAAATACCGCGATCAATATCAGTCGAAGCATTTAGCGGGTGGGAGTGAGTGCTGGGTGTCACCTGCAGAATCAGCTGACACCCGACGGCAATAGCCTGCGCACAGCCTCCTGGGCATGGGCGATTGCCATGACGCTTATATACTGCATTGATTTGGAAGTACTTCCCGACCATGACGTATATATACTGCAAATGTAGTGAAGGGGTTTAAATAACAACTCAAAGAATGATAAAAAATAAAAATGAAAAAAAATAATAAAAAAAGAATGAATATAAAATAAAAATAAAGGCCCACAAGAAAATAAAAATTGCGCTAGATTACAGAAAAGACTTGAAACTAACTGCTTCATTGAGACCTTTAGGTGTGACTGTATTCAGAATGACCATCGAGCATGTCTCATTTTGGAGAAATTTATGCATTAGATCCCCACCTCTAATTCCCAAGTAGACTCGTATGATTAATGCCATGCACAAGGAAGCCCTTTGGATTGAAGTTATGGTGATCACTTGTTGCATCATTCCCAAGAAGACTCACGGCTGTACTAGCTCAAAAGGATGCTTCTACTCAATACTGAGAAAAGGGTCTGAATACTTATGACCGTGTGATATTTCAGTTTTTCTTTTTTAATAAATTTGTAAAAATTTCTACATTTCTGTTTTTTTCAGTCAAGATGGGGTGCAGAGTGTACTTTAATGAGAAAAAAAATGAACTTTTTAGAATTTACCAAATGGCTGCACTGAAACAAAGAGTGAAAAATGTAAAGGGGTCGGAATACTTTCCATACCCACTGTAATGTTATTTACATAATTGTATTATCTTTTACATTTTGTTTAACGCATATGTCATTTTTTTGCTCTATATCCTTTATGGCCAGTTATTATTGTTGATTTATTGTACATCATACCGGGAGTGTACTCAAAATTGGGGGACCTTGTCTCTTTCTATTAAGGTAACTTTTTGATCAAATTTACCATTTTTATCCTGATTGATTCTTAGTAGATCTTCTACCATCCATATCTATATTGTCTTTTTTGATTATTGTGTAATAAACAAGACTGTTTTACATATTCTGATATATATTTTTCTTCCTTTTTAATCTGATGCTATTTTACTGGTATCTCTATTTGATGGGTAGTTTTTTGGTTCTTTATACATCGTCTATTTAGAGATGGCATTTATACATGGAGAAACTTTGTAGGTTTTTGTATTTATGATGATTCCCTGCATTGTGCACTGGTACAGTGAGTGAACCCACTGACATGGTGTACCGATAAGTCTTTACTTAATATGTAGTTACATTATATTCAGACATCTTTACTGTAGACGCTGTATGAATAAACGTAGTGACCTGCCGCATCCACGTGGGGAAATAATATATATGAGCATAATGTAGAAATCAGTGTCTGATGTATTCAGTTTATTAGAAAGTATATTATATCTATTTTATCTAGTGCCGGATTCACACGAGCGTATTTCATGGTGCATAGACAGACTGCAATGTTCGGGCCCACCATAGGTCTCCTGTCCCAACAGCCTCATAGACACGTATGAGGCTGTAAGTTCAGGTTGGGAGACCTGCTGCCAGACCGGGCATTGAGGTCCGTATATGCTTGTGTGACCCCGGCCCAAGACTGAGACCTACATTAACCAAACAGCAGCTCTGAAGGGGAGGCTTGTGCTTTGCTTGTTTCCGGCTAGATGTGGGCTGTTATGTGGAGCCTTCTCTCACTAAATGTAATAGGAACAAAGAAACATCAATATGAAAACATTATGGACAGAGAAGTTATGACATAGGTAAAAGGCTGATGAACACACATTTTTGGGACAAGCGTGTACTTGCTGAAGATAGTAAAGATATTGGTTGTCATGTAATTTATCAAACTGATAAAGATGAAAGTTTCTGAACAATGTGTCACCAGGCGTTAGTCACTCAGTAAATAGCTACTGAACAGAGTTTGTTTTGAAGCAATCGGAAAATTACCTTTTGGTTTTCTTGAAGACTATATACATCAGTCAGGCTAACTACAGACCAGATGTTACATACCTTCCAAATTATTTCTGACTCATGGGAAATATTTTGTAAAGATCCTTATAGAGTAATATTGGTTTCTATCAAGTTAGATTAAAAGGAACCCGATAGCAGATATCGGGGTTTCAAAGTCAAAATGCCTGTCTGGGATCATGGGATCATACAGCCAGTGTCCCATGCATTGGGCAGCATGTATCAGCTATCAGGTTCACTCTAATTCAACATCAGATCTATTGGAAAACATAAGGATCAGTAGTGTAATGACCGCAGTCGCAGCGGTTTCTGCTGCGTCCGGGCGGGTCAGGGGCCCACCGACACCAGCAGAAACTTCAACTGGATGTGCGTCCTCGGAGGCACATCCAGCTGAAGTGTACAGCACCGCACAGACCCATCGGGGCCATGCTCGGCAATATACGCAGCCGGCCAATCAGAAGGCAGCAGCTGGCGTCGGTGTGAACGTCACCAAGGGCACATGGCTCTCGTCGGTCACTGAAGTCAGCTGCCGACTTCAGAAGAGGAGGTGCACAGCGGGGGAGCGAAGGGAAGGTGAGCATTTATTTATTTTTTTAATCAGTGGCCAGACTACTATGTATGACTATGGGCCGTGCATTATACTACTATGTATGACTATGGGCCGTGCATTATACTACTATGTATGACTATGGGCAGTGCATTATACTGCTATGTATGACTATGGGCAGTGCATTATACTGCTATGTATGACTATGGGCAGTGCATTATACTGCTATGTATGACTATGGGCAGTGCATTATACTGCTATGTATGACTATGGGCAGTGCATTATACTGCTATGTATGACTATGGGCAGTGCATTATACTGCTATGTATGACTATGGGCAGTGCATTATACTGCTATGTATGACTATGGGCAGTGCATTATAGTATTATGTATAACTATGGGCAGCACATTATACTACTATGTATGACTATGGACGTGCATTATACTACTATGTATGACTATGGGCAGTGCATTATACTACTATGTATGACTATGGGCCGTGCATTATACTACTATGTATGACTATGGGCCGTGCATTATACTACTATGTATGACTATGGGCAGTGCATTATACTACTATGTATGTGTGGCACCCCAGGGGTCTGGTTTCCACAGTAATGTAATGTTATGTCTGAGAGCAGGTGGGAGGTCCTTTGGTCAGGGATCCTGTGCATGCCACACCTCCTGCCCAGTCTTGGGAGGGGAAGGACTTCCCCTATATAAACCCGGGGCTGAAGCAGGGTTAGTCAGTCAAGGAGAGTAGAGACAAGAAGCAGCATAGGAAGAAACAGCAGAAGCTCAGTGGGAGCAATACTACTACGAGTCAGTGGCTGGCAGCTGCAGAGCTCGCCCTGACTGAGAAGCTTTCTTACCGGACCCGGCGTCCGAGGCTGTGGGGACTAACTCCTACCCAGCAGCAGAATCCGTCAGGCAGGGGATTTCAGGTCCTCTGGCCAAGAAGCCCGAAGGCACGGTCACACGCGTGGGACCAGCACCGCCATCGTGGAGCGGAAGCCATTAGAAGGCCCCGAGTCACCGGCCATACGGGTGAGCACCACACGGTACACTCAGGGACGTGGGCTACTTATACCCGCTTCTAGCAAGGTAGCCAGAAGAGTACAGTCAGTTTGGGAGGCCTACTACTCCGCCTGGCCAGGGGAGATCCCATCTGCTCAAGGACTGACCAGGCCCCAATCGCTAGCCAGTACTCCGGGAGGGTCTATCGTTGTCACCAGTAAAGACCCTGAACTACACCGTACCGTCTCCGAGTGGTTCCTGCTACCCCCATCATCCACATCTGCTGCCCTGAGGCCATACCCCTCCCGTTGGGGGTTATACCATCTACGCTGCACCATCCATCCACCTGCCTCAGCGGACTGTCCTGCAGCGGCAGCTCCATAGCTGCATTCAACGGGTGGCGTAGTCATACAACATCTACCGCTGATACATCGCCGCTCAGTTTGACTCCCTGGGCACGGACCGGGTCACCGCCACGAGACTACAACCCTCAAGAGATCCGGCTCCGGGTAAGCTCCCGCGTGCGCAACGCAGCGCGACACAGGCCCAGGGGCGCGTCACTTTGGCGTAGTCGGCAGGATTTCGTGCCCGCAACCACCGGGTACTGCGTGCCTGAAAAAGAGACTTTTCAAACTTACCTGTGGTGAAGATTCCCGCCATCCGGCGCCATCTTCAGCCTTCTTCCCGCCATCCGTGGAGTTTTCCCGCCATTGGACGCCATCTTGAGGAAGCCGCGCGGGAAGAAGAGGGGCGTGGACTCCGAAAGCGCGCGAGAACTGAAGCCCCGCCTCACGTCCGGACGTTGCGTAAGGTCCTGGAAGGAGCCCAGCAGACGCCGACGTCACAGGAGCGCGACGGAAGGTCCTCAACCCTGACGATCCACTGCGGAGCCGCGGCCTACGGAAGAGGATCATCGCAAGGTAGGCCACGGTCCACTAGGGGGGAGGAAGATGTCGGATACGGAGGAGAGCTTCACTGCCTCAACCCCCGCCAGCGCTACCGCTGCTGCAGTTATGCCCTTCACCATGCCCTATATCCCGGGAGCAGCTTGGCTACCCCAGTACTCAGGGGAGTCACATACCCTGCATGACTTTAGAGAAAAGCTGGATAGCCTCTTCCAGGTGTACCCCCTCACAGAAGAGCAAAAAGTGAGCATCCTGGTGGCCCAACTAACCGGGGCAGCCAAAAGGGAAGTAAAATCCTGGCCACCTGGGAGGAAGACTGTCGCAGGGATACTAACCCGGCTGAAGGACACCTTTGATACCCGCACCTCAGCCGAGATTAAGCTTAAATTCTACGGGTGCAAGCAGCGAGCGCATGAGAGTATAAGGGACTATGCACTAAACCTACAAGAGGCCCTGAGGGCCATTAAGCAGACCGACCCTGATGGAGTGGGAAACGAGGACAGGCTGTTGACCGAACAGTTTATAGAGGGACTGTATTGTAATACCCACCGAACCCAGTTGCGGGCAATGGCCTTACAGGATCCCCATCTGGGCTTTGCACAGTTCAAGGACAGAGCCATCAGGGTGCTCCGAGAACCGGCACCGGGTGGCGTTGTGACCCACAGGCGCCCTGCTATCACTTACCACCAGGAGGCGGCGCCCTTGTCGGCAGGGCCTGTGGGAGCTGATGCGCAGGCTTTGGACAATGACCCGGCTCCAGACCTACACCATCAGGTCCAAGAGCTAGCTAAGAGCGTTGCTGCGTTAACCCGAACTGTGCAGTCTTTACAGGCTTCCATCCCAGGGAAGATCCAGCTGGCATCCGGACCGGAGGACATCCCGTGGCGTCGACCAAGGAGGACCCCACCGGCCAGAGGAAGACCCAGTGACCGATACAGCGAGGACGGACGACCCATCTGCCGCCGCTGCAATCAACCCGGACATATGGCAAGGTACTGTTCTTTAAACGGGCACAACCTGGGGTAGAGGGCCAACCCCCAGGAAAAAGATCACCAGGCCCATCGAACTGGCGCGACAGATATGTGGGAGGACGTCCAGTCTTGCCTGTGGTACTGGATGGCATTCCCATGAGTGCTCTACTGGACACCGGGTCACAGGTCACCACCATCCCGTACGTGCTCTTTAAGCAGTACTGGAATGACTCGGATATTACCCGCTACCCTGACGACGACTTGAGTATCATCGCCAGCAATGGCCAGCCCGTGCCACAGATCGGATTTAAAGAGGTGACCATCAAAATCGGTAGAGTCGAACTGGCAGCCCAGGGACTGATCAATGTAGATATTGACAAGCATGAGAGTCACCCAAAAATAACTCTAGGAACTAATGTAATTGAAAATTGTCTTGCAGAGGTGATTTTCCTTCTACAGCAGGTTGCCAAGAACGCCAGCTCCGGCGAGCAGCGGGTGCTCCAGAAAGAGATCCGGGCACTGATGCGACGGCAACAGGTGGAACTCTCCGGCGGTGAGATTGGTAGCGTAAGAATGTGTGACCCTTTCCCTATTGCCATGCCCCCAAAAAGTGAAATGATGATTTGGTGCCGGGCAGCTATTGGTCCGAGAGGTAGAGATTACCAGGCAATGGTAGAACCAGTTTACTCAGACAGTAGGCCCACCATTTTGACAGCACGGGGGGTGGTCAATGTACGCCATGGGAGGGTGCCCGTTCGCATAATCAATATCGGGGAGAGGGAAGTGTACCTGCCCCGGTATGCCACGCTAGCCAAATTATATACCATCAACCAAAACTCTATACAGTCTGTGGAACCCTTGCCTCCATCTCACCCGGAGGAAGGTAACGGCTCTAAGAAAGTAATGGAGGATTGGTGTCAGCAACTACACTTGGGAACTGACTCCACTCCCTCCCACCAGAAACAGGGAGTCTACCGGGTGGTTCAAGAGTATGAGAGAGTGTTTAGTAAACACCCGTTAGACTTCGGGCGAGTCAAGGGGGTAGAACACCGCATCCCCACGGGAGATCATCCTCCCATAAAAGAGAGGTATCGACCCGTACCCCCTGCACATTACCAACACGCCAAGGGGATGCTTAGAGACATGAAGGAGGCTGGGGTAATCCGAGATAGCTGTAGCCCCTGGGCAGCCCCACTAGTTTTAGTCAAAAAGAAAGACAACACTATGAGGATGTGTGTAGATTATCGGAAAATCAACCGTATCACACACAAGGATGCGTACCCTTTACCAAGGATAGAGGAGTCTTTGGCTGCTTTAAGATCTGCTAACTTCTTCTCCACCTTGGATCTCACTAGCGGGTACTGGCAGGTTCCTGTAGCAGAGGCGGACCGGGAGAAGACCGCATTCACCACCCCGATGGGACTTAGTGAGTTTACCTGCATGCCGTTTGGACTTTGTAACGCACCAGGAACCTTCCAACGATTAATGGAGTGCTGTCTGGGACACAAAAACTTCGAGACGGTCCTGTTGTACCTGGACGATGTCATCGTATATTCCAAGACTTATGAGGACCACCTGAAACATCTGGCGGAAGTGTTCGAAGCCCTGGCAAGTTACGGCCTGAAGGTGAAGCCCTCTAAGTGTCACCTCCTGAAGCCAAAGGTGCAGTACCTGGGACACGTGGTGAGCGCTGACGGAGTGGCTCCTGACCCTGATAAGATCACCGCAATTAAGGAATGGCCAAGTCCCTCCAGTGTAAAGGAAGTGCGGCAGTTCCTCGGGTTGGTAGGCTATTACCGCAGATTCATCCCCGGTTTCACCAAAAAGGCAGCACCTATGCAGGACCTCCTGATAGGCCAGTCCCGGAAGGCCAAGAACCAGAAGCCGCCCTTCAAATGGGAGGAGCTGGAAGAAGAGTCCTTCCGCCAGCTGAAGATGGCCCTCACGGGGGATGAAATCCTGGCGTACCCGGATTATAGCCAGCCCTTTATCCTCTACACCGACGCCAGTAACATCGGGCTAGGAGCCGTACTGTCCCAGATTCAGCAAGGGAAAGAACGAGTAATCGCCTACGCCAGCCGAAAACTGCGACCCACCGAAAGGAACCCCGAGAATTACAGCTCATTTAAGCTAGAGTTCCTGGCCGTGGTATGGGCAGTCACCGAGCGCTTTAAGCATTACCTCGCTTCTTCCCGGTTCACCGTGTACACGGATAACAACCCGCTGACACACCTGGACACGGCAAGACTCGGTGCCCTGGAGCAGAGGTGGATGGCCCGTCTGTCCAACTACGAGTTCACAATCAAATACCGGGCAGGACGCTCCAATACCAACGCGGACGCCCTGTCCAGGATGCCCAACCTGCCGGACGGAGGAGAAGATCTGGAGGGACTGGAAGAAGTTGAACTCCCTGCGTTCCACCGTCATGGGACTATTCAGTATTCCCACCAGGTAAGGAGTAAGCAGACTGCTACGTTGAACCCCTTACCCCACTACAACTGGGCGGAAACGCAAGACAGCGACCCTGCCGTCCGACTGGTGAAGGAGATGCTGACTCGGCCGGAGGCTCGCCTTGAACCAGACGCTCCGGAGGAAGCCAAACAACTATGGGCAGAGAAGAGTCGACTGTTCCTTTACAAAGGGAAGTTGTGCCGCAGAATAGTTAACTCCCGGACGCATGAATTACTCTGGCAAGTAGTGGTGCCACGAAGGGACGCAGCCATGGTGATGGAGGCATACCACGACGGAGCTGGGCACTTCGGGTGGAAGAAGCTGGAGTTCCTGCTGCGCGAGCGGTTCCACTGGGTAGGCATGAGGGGAACCATTGAGAAGTGGTGCAGAGACTGTGGCCCGTGCAACCTGAGAAGGAAGGACCGTGCCAGCCAGAAGACTCCCCTGCAGTCCATCGTCACCCGGCAACCGTTGGAACTGGTAGCCTTGGATCATGTAAAACTGACCCCAAGCAGAAGTGGCTACGTCTACGCGTTAACCATCGTGGATCATTACTCCCGGTTTCTGGTTGTCGTCCCCGTCAAGGACTTAACGGCTCAAACAGCAGCTAGAGCCTTCCAGCAGCACTTTTGCCGTCCACACGGGTACCCGGACCAAGTGCTGACGGACCAGGGACCTGCCTTTGAAGCGGAGGTCTTCCAGGAATTCTGCAATCTGTATGGCTGCCGGAAGATAAGGACGACACCCTACCATCCGCAAACTAATGGACTTTGTGAGAAAATGAACCAGGTGGTAATGGATCTTCTAAAAACGTTGCCCCTGGAAGAACGCAGTCTGTGGCCTGAGAAGTTGCCCGATCTGGTGGACCTATACAACCACATCCCGGTAGGTTCCACCAACTGTACCCCGGCATACCTAATGAGGGCAAGACCTGGTAAGTTACCTGTTGACCTGGAAATGGGAGTCCTGACACCCGAGGACACTTCACCAGAAACAGACTGGGACACAGAGAGGCAGCAGCAGTACTGGAGAGTACAGGAGAGCGTGGAGCGAAGTCTCTGTCAGGCTAGGGAAAGACAAGAGAAAACTTACAACCAGTATGCTCCCGCTGTTCCCCTGGTACCCGGAGAGCAGGTCTTGAAGAGGAAGAGACGGCTCCACAAGTTGGACGACCAGTGGGAGAAGGACCCGTACACCGTACTGCCCTCAAGCCACGAGAACCCGAAGGTTTGTACCATCAGTAAAGACGGAGGGGAAACCACAGCCATCGTATCCCGGGACCACCTGAAGAAGTGTCTCGAACAACTGAGGAACCCTGAAGAGGAACAAGAAGACCATCGACCCGTAGAGGAAAGGGAAGATATGGTTAGTACTGTGCTCGGGGACTTCCCTCGGTCTTGGACTCAAGTCAATGGTGCAGTTGTGGTACCCGTACTCACCTTCCTCCAACCAGCATCCCAAGCACCTACGGAGCAACAGGTAGAGCTGGAAGAACAGCCGGTCCAGGAGGCAGAAGACCCCGCACCCGCAGACCAGGAGGGTCAACCCTCTGCTTGCAGTGAGCCTGCCATATCCCTAGTGAGCCAGGGAACTCGTAGACAGCTGCCCAGTTTACCCTTGACAGCTCCTACACCCTGTAGTTCGGGGCCAGACAGTCAGCTCCGTAGGTCCACTAGAGCCACTAGAGGCCAGTTACCCGCACGTTGGAGGATTTGAAGTGTATAAATTGTTTTATTTATGTTTACCTGTGTATTGTTGCTTGTGTATAATTTTGTGTTTCCAGTTATTTTTAGGAATCCTTGGTGGATTTACCGGGAATCCTTGTACATAGTTGGAGCGTAACCCAGGATGGACTAGAGACTGTTAAGGACTCGGGGTAGGACAGACCCCTACCTGGTTACGTCTCCCTGTTTTGGTGAAATGGACACCTTGCTTCCCCTCAAAGACTGCACCCGGTTGCGGACACGCCGTGACCATTGTTATGTGTCTCTTTATTATAATGTGTTGGTTGTACTCTGTTATGTTTACAAAAATGTGTTTAGTCCCGGAGTACTAAATTTTACTAGGGGGGAATGTGGCACCCCAGGGGTCTGGTTTCCACAGTAATGTAATGTTATGTCTGAGAGCAGGTGGGAGGTCCTTTGGTCAGGGATCCTGTGCATGCCACACCTCCTGCCCAGTCTTGGGAGGGGAAGGACTTCCCCTATATAAACCCGGGGCTGAAGCAGGGTTAGTCAGTCAAGGAGAGTAGAGACAAGAAGCAGCATAGGAAGAAACAGCAGAAGCTCAGTGGGAGCAATACTACTACGAGTCAGGGGCTGGCAGCTGCAGAGCTCGCCCTGACTGAGAAGCTTTCTTACCGGACCCGGCGTCCGAGGCTGTGGGGACTAACTCCTACCCAGCAGCAGAATCCGTCAGGCAGGGGATTTCAGGTCCTCTGGCCAAGAAGCCCGAAGGCACGGTCACACGCGTGGGACCAGCACCGCCATCGTGGAGCGGAAGCCATTAGAAGGCCCCGAGTCACCGGCCATACGGGTGAGCACCACACGGTACACTCAGGGACGTGGGCTACTTATACCCGCTTCTAGCAAGGTAGCCAGAAGAGTACAGTCAGTTTGGGAGGCCTACAACTCCGCCTGGCCAGGGGAGATCCCATCTGCTCAAGGACTGACCAGGCCCCAATCGCTAGCCAGTACTCCGGGAGGGTCTATCGTTGTCACCAGTAAAGACCCTGAACTACACCGTACCGTCTCCGAGTGGTTCCTGCTACCCCCATCATCCACATCTGCTGCCCTGAGGCCATACCCCTCCCGTTGGGGGTTATACCATCTACGCTGCACCATCCATCCACCGGCCTCAGCGGACTGTCCTGCAGCGGCAGCTCCATAGCTGCATTCAACGGGTGGCGTAGTCGTACAACATCTACCGCTGATACATCGCCGCTCAGTTTGACTCCCTGGACACGGACCGGGTCACCGCCACGAGACTACAACCCTCAAGAGATCCGGCTCCGGGTAAGCTCCCGCGTGCGCAACGCAGCGCGACACAGGCCCAGGGGCGCGTCATATGACTATGGGCCGTGCATTATACTACTATGTATGACTATGGGCAGTGCATTATACTACTATGTATGACTATGTGCAGTGCATTATACTACTATGTATGACTATGGGCCGTGCATTATACTACTATGTATGACTATGGGCAGTGCATTATACTACTATGTATGACTATGGGCAGTGCATTATACTACTATGTATGACTATGGGCCGTGCATTATACTACTATGTATGACTATGGGCCGTGCATTATACTACTATGTATGACTATGGGCCGTGCATTATACTACTATGTATGACTATGGACGTGCATTATACTACTATGTATGACTATGGGCCGTGCATTATACTACTATGTATGACTATGGGCAGTGCATTATACTACTATGTATGACTATGGGCAGTGCATTATACTACTATGTATGACTATGGGCCGTGCATTATACTACTATGTATGACTATGGGCTGTGCATTACACTTTATGGATGACTATGGGTTGTGCATTATACTTTATGGATGACTATGGGTTGTGCATTTTACTTTATGGGTGACTATGTTTTGTGCATTTTACTTTATGGGTGACCATGGGATATGCATTATACTTTATGGGTGACTATGGCCTGTGCATTATACTTTATGGATGACTATGGGTTGTGCATTATACTTTATGGATGACTATGGGTTGTGCATTATACTTTATGGATGACTATGGCCTGTGCATTATACTTTATGGATGACTATGGGTTGTGCATTATACTTTATGGATGACTATGGGTTGTGCATTTTACTTTATGGGTGACTATGTTTTGTGCATTTTACTTTATGGGTGACCATGGGATGTGCATTATACTTTATGGGTGACTATGGCCTGTGCATTATACTTTATGGATGACTATGGGTTGTGCATTATACTTTATGGATGACTATGGGTTGTGCATTATACTTTATGGATGACTGAGGTGTATTGGGGTCGCCTGACTCTCTCCTGACAGATGATATCAGGGAAGAGAAAGATCGTGCAGATGGAATTTCTATACCCAAATCTTTTGTTTTCAGAGGAGCCAGGCCCGATCTTTCCCTGTGGAACAGTATTAAGGAAGTCATTGGCACGCACTCTGCCACAGATGAGGTGCTGATGCAATGGGCATATGTTGTCCCGTTAACAGTTCCAGACTAATGTCACGGTTACTGTTACTGTGGCCTTCCACAATTGGTTTGATATTTCTTTGTTTAAGGTGTAAATAAATGACATTATTCACTACCCGAGTGTGCAATGAATTAATCTGGAACTTTCCCTGTGGAAGATGGATGAACACTTGACCGAGCGCTCGGGTTTATAGGGGATTCGGGAGAGATACCTGTCTGCAAAATAAACGTTGATCCAACGACTAACTCATGTGTGGCCGGCTTTAAAGGGGTTCTCCGACAGTAACGTGTGTGTTTGTGTGTGTATATAATTTTTTATTTTTCTTAATTTTATAGCCATGAATTGATTTAAAATAATTATATGAAGACATTCTCACCTTTGTAGGAAACTCCATTGGCTCCAGAAGAGGTGTCTGCCTTATTCACAAGTCCCAGAACCGCTGCAGCCTGTGATTGATGAGATGAGCTCATCATCAAATGTGTCACTGAAGATTGCCATGCGAAAATCGGATTTATTTCCTGGACATTTATCATTTATTTGTAATTTACAGATACTTAGGGGAACATTGCAAGTTTATATCACGTGTCTATGGCAAGAACATAGGACGAAACAGCCAAGTACCTGTGACCTAGGAGTGAACATTGAGCTGGGCGCTGCAGTTGGGAGAGCCTCGGTCTGACTCATGGCCACGCCCCCTGAATACGCTCTATGAGATAAGCTGTGGCCGAGAGGCTGCAGCGTCACAGGACCTGCTGAACTATGCTGCTCTAGCTCCGGACCCCTGCGATCTACTGCTCATGTGAGTACTGACTGCTGCTGAGGTCAGCGACGTGTCCAGGCACAGCAGCCTACACCAGTGTATGCTGGGATTTGTAGTGCTCCATGTGCACGGGTGCTCCCAGCACTTGTCCTGCATTCAGGTCTTGTTTTATGTGTTTTTTCTTTCTTTCTGATATCCTCCGTTTGTAAAGGTGCGTTTTCTCCCAGCTCCTGCTGTTCAGACAGTTTGTGCTGTTCACCCTCATTCACACGCAGCGTCTCCCCACGCTCCCTGTGTACATAAGCCATCTGAAAACTTCAGGGGTGGCCACAGACAGACGAGGGCCCGTAGAACAAGGTGCTGGTTGCCGCCCAATAGTGCACCTGTAAGGGTATGTTCACACTGATTTTGGTGGCTGGGTAATCGCTGTGTATAATGCACATTATTTTTCATTCACGTGAATGGGTGAAAAGATGCTGAGTTATGTTGCAGATTTAAAAAAAAAACAAAACAAAAAAAAACTGCAGTGTGTGTGTGTGAATGAGACTTTAGAGATCTCATTTACTTTGCTGGAGCTGTAAAATGAACTGCTGCATTAATGCCCCATGTGAACATAACCTAACAAGTTGCTTTGGAGGTGGACCTGGACCCAATGCTATATCCCCCTTATAGTTCCTATAGTAACAATCTAATCATGAAGACCACCTATGGGACCACGAGAAGCTACAAATACAGACAAGACGTCTTTTGTTTTCCTGGTTGGTAACTGTGCTCACCCCTTGTACATCGGAGGTGCGGCAGCGGGTGAGCCGGACATATGTATGTATGTAGTCATATTCCATGCGGGATCCCAGTACTGGCTGACCAGAGAGGCCCCTGCTAGCTGTGGGAGCGTCAGACTGGTGAGAAGAGGCCATCCCCCATGGCTACCCCTCGCCTCCGTAGCCAGTCTTGTCTCTAATGTTTGCAAGTTTCTCGCCACTTTTTCCAAATCTGTAACTTTTTTTGCCCGATTTATATTTCACATGAACACGTCTGTATGAGGGTGAGTTGTAGCTGTGAATAATGGCATCCATTTTACCATATAATGTACATGAGGCAGCCGTCCACCACTAGGACAACGCCTTCTCAGTCTGAATGTTTGGCCCAGTGAAAACAAACACTTAAACTCCCCTCCCATACCGGTGCCGCTCTGTTGGTGTTGGCGCTCTCGGTCCCAGGGCTCAATTGCGGATGTTATGATGCGGGAACCCTGCAGCCAATCAGTGATGGCCTCACTATCCCTGCCTCCGGACATGTACATAATCAAGAGGAGGTGAGAGCTGCGGCTGGTCGCTCACTTACCTACAATTACTAATGCGGCCTAAGGTGGGGGCATTGACGCCAGCGCTGATTGGCTGCCGGGCTCACGGATCATAACATACGCGAGTGCTGACACCAATGCAGCTTCGCCAGCACGGGAGGTGAGTGTAATGTTTCCATTTTCATGGGGGGGGGGGACGACCATCAAATTGAGAAGAGGTTGTCCTTTGAGGCCACGGTCACACGTTCAGTATTTGTAAGCCACAACCAGGAGTGGGTGATAAATACAGAAGTGGTGACATGTTTCTATTATACTTTTCCTCTGATTGTTCCGCTCCTGGTTTTGACTTATAAATACTGATGTAAAAAACTCAAATACTCAATGTGTGCACGTGGTCATAGTTGTCAACCCCTTTAACAACAAAAAAATGTAATTCTGTCATTGTTTTTGTGGGTTTTGTTTAGGGTTCATTGCATTCTACACATGACCTAAAAACAGTCTCCAGGTCAGTACGAATACGACTATGTGAAACTTTTTTTTCTGGCCCCCTCAGGGCATCGTATACACTATATACTACAACACCAGAATATTGCAGTAAATATTCTAAATCCTGGTCTTCTCAGAAGCTCTTCCTGTTTCTGTGCTCCCCAAGGCGGTGGGGATCTGCCTGTGTGTGGCTGTGCTTCCCAAGGCGGCGGGGACTGGAGGCAGGTGAATCAGCATTAAAATGCTGCTGTCAATCACTAATGTCGGCTTTGTGACATGCTCATCACGTGTGTGAACGTGTGCTATGGGGTGAGCAGAACCTGTCTGGTGAGGGAGCTCTTCTGCTTCGCCAGCTCGTAGATCTAATTCTTCTGCTTGGCCAGTAAAGGTACAAATGTAATGCTCATCAAATCAAGCATTAATAATGTTGCATGACATGGCTTGGGAAAGATGTAGTAATTGTCCATTTAGCCTATCCTTGGGAGAAGCCATTAAAGGGGCTGTCCACTGCTAGACTACTTTAGGTTAATCTAATCAAATTCCATTGTGTAATCGCTGGCAGGCCAGGAGCTGATCCGTATTCCTTCAGTGCGGATGTCCGCTGTGGTGAAATGGTCACGGCTGCAGCTGACAAGTGTCCGCTCACTGGTTACAACCAGCACCTGACACAACATTGTCCTGTTACCTCCGGGAACAGCGGCGCCAATATCGCTGGAATGGCTGCTGGAGGCGAGTATAGGTTGTCGCATTTTAATTTTGGGGCCTGAATTGATTAGGCTCTTGTTGTTTAGTAGTGAACAACCCCATTAAAATTAGATTGTGGGAGTTTGAGTCGGAGGTCTAGTCAACTGTTAGGAGTCTACGGCATTGGTGCGAGTGCAGCGGCCTCTTCACTGGTTGCAGTGATCTGCAGATAAACTTCTGTATCAAGTAATGGTGGCTTCACGGCAGAAACCTCCTGAAGAACGGTGCGGTCAGTTCTATCTGCTTCGAAGCCTGAAGCAACATATACAGAGCTGTGCTCATTAAAAATAAAAATAAAAAAAATTATTCTAGCTTCTTTGTGAGACCATTCACACTTTTATTCACTATCTAAATTTATTGCAAGAGAAGTGGCACATGTTATACATCACTTTAAAGGATCAGTTTCTGGAACTGCTTAACAATTGTGTGCCAGTGCATAGGAAGATAACCCACAATATTACTGGCTCTGGTCAATGTGCAGAAGCTGCTCCAGTATGATCGGAGTGTTTGAGGCAAAGTACTGGTAATGGTGGTGATTCTGAGAAGGTAGTCCTCATGATAGTCTCTAGCTTTTACATGTTCATTTATTTAAAAACAAACTGGAAGTGCATGCAAAGTGAGTGTTGGGTTTTGTAGGAGTAACTCAGGATGAAACAATAGCTAGTCTTGTTAGTAAGGACCCTGTGCTGTGATGGCTGCCAATAATATCGTAAAAGTACCTACACCTGAGCTGTGCTGGACATAAAACAGTTCTCTTATCAGGACTTTTAATATTTTGAGGAAGTTGGTGTCTGATCAGACCCTTGAAGCACCGATCGCGCACACCATTATATTACAGCACACTGTTCATGTCTGAAATCACCACTTAACTCCAAATTGGTGACAGTAGAGGTCTGATAAAGGTAATCTATGGCCATACAGGTATGTATAGATTTACTTTTATATACCCTGTATGGCCATAGTAGAGGTCTGATAGCTCCAAAGTGGTGACAGATTCCCTTTAACACCATTGAACTTTGGAGAGAGCGAGAGAGAGACTTATTGGATGAGCTGACGTGCACATCACATCATCTGCTTCTTGGTGCTTGGTAAGTCAGACATTTTCCAAGAAAACTCCCTGTCAGGCGCTTGGCTGAATTGAGTTCGTCTTACAGGACAGGACAGGACAGGACAGATCTCCAGCGTTGACTCCAAGACCTGAAACACGAGTCTAGTTTAAGTGGGGAGTGAAGGGTGGGACCCCACTTCACCCATGAAGGCCGGGTCTTGCACTGTCAGGTGCAATTACACTAGCAGATCATTTTCTTTGTAATGAAATGTGTTTTTTTTTTTGTTTTTTTTCTAGCCAACAATTCTAAAAATCAGACTGCAATATACGTTTTACTAATGTGACTGTGTTGCTATTTAAAAAAAAAAAAAATAAAAAAAAATTATAGGTATACTTGGAATACTGATATGAACTCCATGCCAGCATTCACTGTGAACAATAATAAATAAAATAAATTAATAAATAAAAATAGACACCCGTTTTCCCCCTTGGACTATCCATGAATTTAGACAGTAGACAACCCCTCTGACATACTTTATTTTGATTTCTTTATTAGTCTTCTATTCTGAAATATCTCCCAACACGTATAACTCAAGGAATGTTTATAGTAGGTAATGTAATTAACTTGTAATCTATTTGTTGGGAACTACCGTAACTAATTATGTTTGCACCTAAACTTCTGCCTCCACAACCTCAGATTTCATAAAAGTCCAAATCCATCCCGTGAAGACTATGATTAAAAAGCTGAAGAGTAGAGATGAGGCCATTTGAGTTGAATTTTACATGAATATGAAGACATCAACTGCATTCATAGTGTAATGTTAGAGAATACAGGCAAAATAATATTTGTCTCTTCACCTTCCAAAAATCAAACACCTCAAATTTTTTCTTTTTTTTTTCTTTTTAACAGACAGAGCAAAAGTGACCGGACTATTTTCATGGGCTGTCCTGGAATTTCTGGATAGTTGGCAACCTAAATTACTAGTTGGGTTATGCAAATTGCCTCTTCAGAGATGAAGAGGACTTAAACACTATAGTTGGAAGCATACTTTGCACTGGCGAGGGCCAACAGCCCGAAACACCATGTCTGCAAATTGAGATTCTGATTTGGATATTATCCTAAGTCATATTGCACGACTCGTTAAAGGGTCGATTGTGACTTGTAGGACTGCTGCTTCCAATAGGTGGCGCTATAGAGTACAAGTCCTCTTTTTCTCTGAAGAGGCAATTTGCATATTAAATTTCCCAGCGGAGCATTGCACGGCGAATAAGCCTCCTTACCTTGGCATGCCAGAGCCGGTATGTCACTCTCCACAAGGAGAAATGTTGCCCCTTAGACCCTAGTTGGGTGTTATGTAAAAGTGTTTAAAGCTGAAAATATGTTAAGAAACCCGTCTATCATGCCACTATTGGCTCAATAAAACTTGGGATTTCAGGAGAGTTAAAACACTTTTAATCAGTGTCTTTGCCAGCTCATTAAGGTTCTTCTATGTGTAAGTCCTTCTTGACCTGGATTCCACTAGCCAGCTGGCCATATGTTGTGCATTAGTGAGAAGCTCTGCACTGTTTGCTGCCAAATTCTAATAATAATTCTTCTTATAGTAGCATCTCTTAACTTGGCCATTTCAGTATTTTAAGTCTTTGTATATGCAGCTTAAATATAGTGGGTTTTTAAAAAAAAAAATATGATAAAGATATATATTTATATCTTTTTTTTTTTTTTGAAAGGGGAGGGGTTTATTTGGATGGAAATGCAGTCGATCCTTGTGACTGTAGGCTGCTGAATTCCCGTGCGTGCAATACTATACCCACTCAGCTTCCCTCAATAGAAGGGACTTGAGAGAAGTGTGGTGATGTCAGTGACATGTGACTGTATATAAACTGCAGTCGTGTGACCGCCGCCTTGCACACAGAATATAGGATATTCTTGACTGTGCACATCGCATACTGTCACAAATCTCCAGTGACTGCAGACTTCATTTCAGCGTGGACATCCACTTTAAATGATTATCATCTACTATATAATCGGCTTATCCCGTCTGCCTGTCCGTCCAGGAAATCCCGCGTCGCTGATTGGTCTGGCCGCGGCCAATCAGCGACGTGGGATTTCAGAACAAGTCTGGAGATGGCAGGGCTGACTCCGCCCATGTGGTCATGTGACTCACCAACTGCCCATGACGCACTGAACATGTTCTGTCAGTCACAGTGTGTGATGTACTTCTGTCACGTTTAATGAACACGTTCTGTCAGTCACAGTGCGACATAGTTCAGTCACGTGTACTAAACACGGTCAGTCAGTGTGACGTACTTCGGTCACGTTCGGTCAGTCAGTGTGACGTTCCTCGGTCACGTTCGGTCAGTCAGTGTGACGTTCCTCGGTCACGTTCGGTCAGTCAGTGTGACGTTCCTCGGTCACGTTCGGTCAGTCAGTGTGACGTTCCTCGGTCACGTTCGGTCAGTCAGTGTGGTACGCGGAACAGCAGACCCCCGGCTGCAGCCACAAATAGTCGTGATGTAAGCGGAAGCAAGAGTCGGCTGCAGCCGGGGGAGTTACGAGCTGGCTGTGCGTGGTCAGCGATGTTGTCACAAGCAGTATTGAAAACATGACGTAATTACAAAATTCATTAGGGGCCCCGGGGGGATACATTGGGGGGTTAATTTAAAGTAGTGCACAACCTATTTAAACACTGCTTCGCTGCTTAGTCGCGCCCGGTCGGCCGCATACATATTCTAGAATACCCGATGCGTTAGAATCGGGCCACCATCTAGTTTAAAATATTGGCCTTCTCGGTAGCGCATTAACATGTAGGAGTCGCTCTAAGGCCACGGCTCCACTATCGGTATTCGGTCAGTATTTTTTCTCAGGAGTTGGAGCCAAAACAGGAGTGGGTGATAAATGCAGAATTGGTGACTTGTTTCTATTATATCTTTTCTCTGATTGTTCCTCACCTGGTTTTGGCTCACACTCCTGAGAAAAAATACTGACCAAATACTGATAGTGGGGCCGTGGCCTTATAAAGTAGCTCTCTATTCTAGCACATTGAAGTGTGGAGAGGTGTCTGTAAATTCTTATATTAGAGTTGAGCAAAATAATTTGCAGCACCCTGATCCAGTGGCCAAGTTAGTAGTCCGTGACCACTGGAATAAATCCTGTGAGCCTTTCCTACCTCCCTGGCATCCCTGGTGCTTCTACTGATTAGAAGGTCTGGTGTGATGTCATGCGAGCTTCACACCGCAATGATGATGTCATGGTGGGCCTGCTATTTAGAGGCGCTGGTCATGCCAGCAGGTAGGTGGACGTTTGCAGACCTACCCTGGTGGCCATGGGCTACTAACGTGTCTCTAGACCGGGGTCCTGTAAATCTTCTTAATCGGCACTACCTAATTCTCCTTTCATACTGAATTTGGTGAGCTCCTGTGAGTTGTCTGCTTTATTGTAGTTTAACGTGCAGCAGATGTGTTACTGCATCTTGCCCTGTGATCTGAATGCAGGAAACGTCCTTGTATTCCTGTATAAAAACCAATGGAAACGTGATGGTATCGTGAGGTTACAGACCTATCAGATGGGGATAAAGACATATGATCTTTGTCCTCCCAGCATTCCTCTGTAAGTAGCTCACTGCTAAGTGATTTAATGGCCTCGGGCATTAGAGCAGTATTATCTATAATCTGCATACAGAGGAATGCTGGACTAATCGCCGCTTTCTCCAACCACCCGACACTCATCCTAAAGCCCTAGAAATAAAAATATTCTAACCTCCAGGGACCGTGTGACATGGATCCGCTTTACATGAACCCAAATTCTAATTTTGTCACAAAATATTATATCAAATTGCACAAATATTACTTGTTAATTGTCTCTTCATTTTATCTGCTTTTATACCTAAAATCAAAATTCCTGTATACAGCTGCTGTCAATCCATTTATGGATGCCATATATAATATAACGGGAGTAGACGTGCTGGGACAGAAATACTTCTTGTTCTCAGATTTCCTAGCAATAATCTAGGATGGGCAAAGTACTTGTTATTCACAACAGAGCTTTAAGGGGCTGTCTGGGAATATAAACCGATCTACTTGCTTTAGGTTAAATAGTAGAGGGCTTTTAAACCCCCGCCCACTACATTGCGCCAGTCTTTGTTTACGTGATGCAGTGGTGATGTCACCACTGCAGTTAATCACTGAGCTCAGTGGCTATGCTGATGTAGACAGCACGAGCTGCCGAGCCAGCCACAGTCAGTGGCTTCCTACAGGGCAATCCATCGATCAGGCTCCGCTCTACAAGGCTTCAGTTTAGCTGACTTATCGGTGAAGACATGGCTGCAATATTACAGTGAAACCTGATTAGTATTTGATCTATAACCGCTATGTCTTGTAGGTTTATATAATGTCATTTTTACTAATCTTTTGTTTCAGAGATGTGGGGTGTGCCAGAATCTGAGATTTACGCTATGGCTATGTGGTCGATCAGCGTTGGAGCTCTTGGAGCGGCAGTGATTGGGATTATTTTGGCAAACACAGACTACTTCCTCCCTACAACAGACAAGGCTACCTTGGAATATTTAGAAGACACAGATCTGAAGCCTATATCAGATGGTAAAGGCAGTGTATGGTACCAGTAGAATCTGAAACTGGGTTATTGTTCAGTCAATTCTCATTGAAAACCTGACACTGAATTTATTTGATCTTCAGGCAGCATATTATAGAGCTAGGAGTCTACTATATAGGCTGTGCGGAAAGATCCACGGTAAGGCTAGGGTCACAAAAGTATAAAAAATCGATCCCATTGTCATCTAGGAGAGTGGGACCACCCACTGGACTCCTAGCCATAGAAAAAGCAAGGATTTAAATGAATCAAAACCATATCAATCTGTTAATTTCCTCCTGCTTTCTAAAACATGCTCACTGCAGTTGGATTGCATTTTCTAGCTGACAGGTTCCCTATAAAGACACTTTTTTTTTTTTTTTTTTTTTTCCCCTAAGTCCTTTTAGGGGACTTGCACCTGAAGTCATTCAGTCATATACAGTGGCTTGCGAAAGTATTCACCCCCTTGGTGAGAAAAAAAACAAACCCCAATCTCTGATTATCCCCCACCCCAGAGCACCATAAAATCCATCATCAGATGGAAAGGACACGGTACCACAGCAAACCTACCAAGAGAGAACCGCCTGCAAAACTCTCAGCACGAGCAAGGAGTGCATTAATCAGAGGGGCAGCACAGAGACCGAAGGTAACACTGAGGGAGCTGCAGGGTACCCAAGCAGAGACTGGAGTATCTGTACATACGACCACAATGAGCTAGACTGCGAGCTCTCGCTGGCAGGGCCCTCACTCCTCCTGTACCAGTCGCCGTCACTTTTTGTTAAAGATCATTGTAATTGTTTTTGTATGTATACCCCTTTTTCACATGTAAAGTGTCATGGAATAAAGGGCACTATAATGATAATAATGAGCCGTACACTCCATAGAGATGGCCTTTTATGCAATAGTGGGCAGAAACAAGCCTTTACTTACAATATGTTTGTGTAAGGCTCGTTTGAGTTTGCCAAAAGACATGTGGGAGACTCCCCAAATGTATATGGAGGCAGGTTCTGTGGTCAGATGAGACCAAAATTGAGCTCTTTTTGCACTAAGGTAAATGCTCTATCTGGCGCCAAACCAACACGGCTCTTCACCCCAAGAACACCATCCCCACAGTGATACATGGTGATGGCAGCATCCTGCTGTGGGGATGTATTTGTGCAGCAGGGACCGGGCAAATGGTCTAAAGTAAGTTGGATAGTGTGAAATGCAGGGATATTCTTGAGAAAAACCTGTTTCAGTCTCTGTGATTTGAGAGTGGGATGGAGGTTCCCAAGACATTGACCCAAAGTATACTGCTAACACAGTATACTTGTTCATGCTAATTGCTGACATGTACCCGCAACAGCCACGGGTGGAATCGCGATCCACCCGTGGCTGTTAACATGTTAAATGCCGCTGTCAGTCTCTGACAGCGGCATTTAACTGCGCCGGAAACGCGTCACCCCGCCCATCGGTGACCCCGTCACGTGATCTCTCGTCACCGATGCGTGGGCATGACAACCCTGGGTCTGCAGCAGACTCCAGTAATTGTCATGAGCTGATCGCTATGAGCGCCACCTAGTGGTCGGCGCTCATAGCACAGGACCATTTCTGCTACATAGAGGTGATCTGCTGATCACCTCTATGTAGCAGAGGTGATCAGACAAGTGCTGCTTCTAGTCTCCTATGGAGACCATAGAAGCAAGCATAAAGTGAAAAAAAAATGTTTTATATTTTTTTAATTTTAATATTTTTAAAGTTTAAATCACCCCCCATTCAAAATTAAAATGGTTAAAAAAAAACAACACATACACATATTTGGTATCGCCGCGTTCAGAATCGCCCGATTTATCATTATAAAAAAAGAATTAATCTGATCGGTAAACGGTGCAACGAGAAAAAAATTCTAAACGCCAGAACTACTTTTTTTGGTTGCCGCAATAACGGGCCAACAAAACATCAGATCTACCACAAAATGGTATCAATAAAAACTTCAGCTTGGCGCGCAAAAAATAAGCCCTCACACAGCCCCAGATCCCGAAAAAATGGAGACTCTACGGGTCTTGGAAAATGGCGCCAGTTTTTTTTGTTTGTTTGTTTTTTGCAAACCTTGGAATTTTTTTCACCACTTAAATAAAAATTAAATTTGTGGTATAGCACTTTTTTTGCAATTTCACCGCACTTGGAATTTTTTTCCCGTACACGATATGGTAAAACTAGTAATGGCGTTGAGAAGTACAACTCGTCCTGCAAAAAATAACACGGCCATATTGACCAAAAAATAAAAACGCTATGGCTCTGGGAACAAGGGGAGCAAAAAACGAAAATGCAAAAAAAAAAAAAAACGGAAAATCGCAGGGTTGTTAAGTGAAAACGTGTAAATGTTTTGGAGTGACCTAGCCAAAGCCCAGACCTTAATGCCAATTGAGAATCTGTGGTCAGACTTGAAAATTGCTGTTCACCAGAGGAAACCATCTAAGTTGAAGGAGCTGGAGCAGTTTGGCCTTAAGGAATGGGCAGAAATCCCAGTGGCCAGATGTGGAAAGCTAATAGAGACTTATCCAAAGTGACTTGCAGCTGTGCTTGCAGTAATAGTAGGCTGTCTAAAGTACTGACTTTAGGGGGGTGAATAGTTATGCACACTGAAGTTTTCAGTTATTTTGTCCTA
The DNA here is from genome assembly GCF_046119375.1 of Phyllobates terribilis. Classification (NCBI taxonomy): domain Eukaryota; kingdom Metazoa; phylum Chordata; class Amphibia; order Anura; family Dendrobatidae; genus Phyllobates; species Phyllobates terribilis. The sequence goes on along the minus strand of NW_027362765.1, from coordinate 592,232,901 downwards.
TTTGTTTGCTTCACAATAAAAAGAAAACCAAGTGTTCACAGTTGTAGTGGTAAATGGCAGCGAACATTGTTCAGCTCCTACTATTGGGCATCTGCCGTGTGTGATGAGAACTGTTCTCCTGAGCCCTCTCCCCACATGAGAACCCCCTGCAATCATTTTCATGATTGTTTTAGTAAATGCCTACATGTTCCAGGATTAGTGACTTATGGGGCATCTTTTTCCACATGGTAAACATCTACAAAATGGCACAGTTTCCTTTGGTCACTCCTCATTGATGGTGCTTCCAGTGACTACAATGGTGGTGCTCCAGTTCCATAATTTGAAGATTCTACCTGAACAATAAAGCAGGAAAAGATACACACACGTAATGGGAAGGGCTTATACGAACCCCACCCCAAAGTTGCCCTCTTTGGGGGGCACATGTGTTTTGAGAAGGCTACTACTTTGTGGGAGTGGTGGGTTAGATGGGTTTCTGAAGTTGCGCGTGATGGCTGCAGGGACTGCAGTTGTAAGAATCCTTGTCTAATTGTCATTATTTCATCTAATCTCTTGCAATACTATATATTAATTTAAATAGATGCAGTCTGTAATTTAGAAAGCTATTGTATAATTCCTATATACAATATATATCCGGGACAGCGCAGAGCTGACTGACCAACGGACACTGATATAATTGTTGCAAATTAAATTTTTTTTCCTATAGAATCCAGAACCCTCAAAGCAAAAGAACTGTGGGAGAGGAATGGAGCGGTGATCATGGCTGTGCGCAGGCCTGGCTGTTTTTTATGCAGAGAGGTAATTCAGCAAAAGGAAAATCAAATCTGTCTTCTACTTGAGGAGTCCAAGATTTTGTCAGATAGTCTTGTAATGTTCTATACAGTGTCATATAGGAGCCTTCTTCTGTGTCGTTAAGAATTGAGAATTGTACACCCTCAAAAACCATACATTAACCCCCACATGCCCAACAACCGATAGGACTGTCTCCTGTTCATACAATGAACTCTTTGGTAGTGGACCCTAGGTTTTATTCAGTGGATAGATATTGGGTCTCAGATCGTGCCATATGCACAGGACATGGTCTCTGAAGTTGCACCACTATATGGGACACTTATTGTATTTTGATGTGATTAACCCTTGGTGAGAACTCCCTATACAGTTCCGGTATTTTTCCCAACCTTTTGTATCTACTTCTGCTTTCATAGACCCATTGCACTTTGGGGCTAATGGGTGTATTTGAGCACACAGATTATTGTGTCTGGTATATTATGTAATCTGGATGGCCGGCAGGTGTCCGTTTTATCTCCTGCTGCAGGTTACTATAGTGAAGGCACCTGGTGCACCTCAACCTTCAGTGTTGATTACCTCACCTTTGTCTTACAAGATTACATGAGCATATTGGTTATCTGAGATTTCTCCTGGAATCCGCCCCTCTGGTTTTGTAGGTCAGCCTTATGTACACTAACGAGGCGACGCTGCCGCATCGGACACAGCCCATGGATAGGAGTGGTGAGGTTTCTGAGAAAAACAAATGCAGACCGCTTTCTCTAATTTTATTTAGCTCCTATGCTGGTTTCGTACCTATGACCATGGATAAGGAGAGACCAAACAGTCTATTGGGGTGAGAGGAAGCCACTGGGGACCAACCTCTTGGACTCCTGACCTGAGACGTATGGCTCTGACCCCAGTGCTGCAGAATTTCAGAGAAAACCTAGTTATACACACGGCAGCAATAGCACAGCTGGTTGATTCTTGCTGCCTGGGATCCTGGTCTCGTTTGAGGCCAAAGGGCCCCTTAAGCACCAGGACCTGGCATGACTGCCACCTCTGCACCTATTATAACTATGCCCATATAGAGTAAGATCGCCCTTTGTCTGCTTATGAAAAAATATACTAACCAGGAGACCACATTGTGTGTAATCAGCGCTTCTCATTTACGATGGTAACTTGATATACATTATTGTGCAGCTGTTTTTTAATTGTACATACAAAACTTAAGCATGGTCGTCAGGCCTAGTAAGGTAATTACCGCACCCGTAATCTGTGCGTAGTAACGGGTGAGATTTTCTGTAGCCTGATGGAGAATATAGTTCTTTAAAAGGCTACTCCCAGATAACGTACTGATGGCTTAGAGTCCGACTACTGGGACTCCAAGATGTTGTGAGACAGGGGGCTCTGTATCCCAGTAATGGGGCTCTACAGAGCCACACAAAGCATACAGTAGGTGCACGTCGTTTTATTCATTATTGCTGTGAAATGCGTGTGACTGGCTTTTCCTGAGGGGAAAAAAAGAACTGCTTAAGGCTACTTTCTCACTTATACAGTGCATTCCACATGAATTAGAAAAAAACTGAAGACTTATCAGGCAGCTGTATCCATCAACTAAAATAGGCAAAACATAGTTGAAATAAGTTTACAGCATATTGTAGTGAGGTGTGTGTGTGTGTGTGTGTGTTGTTGTTGTGTTTTTTTTTTTTTTTTTATAAGATGAAGATTCGGATTTCTAAGCTCAGCATTTGCAGACGTACCCGCATGGTAGCATTTTTTTTTTTTCCACTAGCATTCTATAATTAGCCATGCGGAGGATAGGACTGAAGATCGTAAGCATGATTTCTTACAATTCCTGAGGTTGTGTAAACAATAAGGCATGTCATCAAAGCATGTCAGAGAATTTCTTCACAATGAGAAATGAGGCAATGGAATTGAGTTAATTCTTTAAAATCCTGGTTTGAACTCTTAAACCTGATCTGCCGCCTGCACTGCCTAACCAAAGCCTGTATGAGAAAAGGAAGAGAAAATATATCATGGGTGTTTCTATTGCAGGAGGCCTCTGAGATATCCCAACTCAAGCCAGAGCTTGACCAGTTAGGAGTCCCCCTTTATGGTGTGGTGAAGGAGAAGATTGGAACGGAGATCGACGATTTCCAGCCTTACTTTAAAGGGGATCTTTTTCTTGACGTAAAGGTACTGATGTCTTTTTATTGTTACATTTTATTTAACTTTAAGGGGTTAGAAAATGATAAAGAACTGGCAGTTTCATTTTTCCCATGTAGTTGTGTAAATAGTCACACCTTTAAGCCATGTTCACACATTCAGTATTTGTAAGCCAAAATCAGGAGTGGGTGAAAAATGCAGAAGTGGTGCACTTGTTTTTTATTCTACTCTTCCTCTGGTTGTTCCACTCCTCCTAATTTTGGCTTACATCAGTATTTGTAAAAATACCGAACATGTCCTTTTTAAAAGGGTGTTCCCATCTCCAAGATCCTATCCCAATATGTAGTATGTGTAATAATATTAGCAAATGCCTCCAAATAGAAATGTATAGTTTTTCTGATTCTCTAGGTCTTTCCTCATGTGCAGGCATTGCAGGACCTTGGGTATCCACCAGTTCCAGCTGCACAAAAAATAAAATAAAAACTGCTTCCACCATGCTTCACTGAAGGGTATGGTGTTCTTCTGCTGATGCACTGTACTACGAAGCTGACTTGGCCTCCTCAGCTGCAACTGCTAGTACTATAGTACACAGTCTAACAAATATACACTGTTACTTGGTACTAGTACTAATTGCTAGTCATTTATGGCACAGCTTGGTAGAAGGGAACAAAGAACTTTTTGTAAAGTTACAGTACCTGTATCCAACTCCCATTTGTATCTATTTTTGTTCGCGCTGCAGAAACGTTTTTATGGACCACAGAAGAGGAAGATGATGTTGCTGGGATTTATACGGTTGGGAGTATGGCAGAATTTCCGTAGAGCCTGGAAAGCGGGCTTCGAGGGAAACCTGGAAGGGGAAGGCCTTATTCTTGGTGGAGTGTTTGTGGTTGGTTCTGGGAAACAGGTAACAACATGAATTTCTTTTTACAACTGTTCATTTTAGTGTTTTTTTTTTTTTCCCCTCTCTATGTATTTCCAGCTGTTCTATGCTTTCTGGATTGCTCCCTTTTTTGTGAAGCATGTTCATTTGGTCAGGGTGTCTCCTCTCACAATGACATCACTGTCTATAGACAATAAAATGGCAAATGTGCAATCATACTAATCAGAGGCCCCTTCAAACCTTTCCTGCTCCTTATCAATCCCTCCTAGTCAGTAATTCATGTAAGCAATCTTTCCACCTTGGCCATTTATAGCATAACTAAATATTATATACCATAGGTGGCAGCCACTGACCATAAAATCCTCAATGGGGCCAACGGCATCTGCAGTGGGGGCAGTGAACTTGGTATGAGGCTACTGTTGGCTGTTTCCATAACCCACAGATCTAATTGGAACCACTCCATTGAGCAGCAAAGTCCTGTCTGACTTTAGCCTGTATGCACTTTGCCTTGTAGGTCAAGAGTCAGAGAATCCCTATTATCCCAACTAGGTATATCCCATTTTAAAAACGGTCTGTTATCTAAAAACGTGGTCAAAAAGTTGCCAAGAAACTTTTTTAAGAATCTACTTGGTATTCAGTTTCCCCATAAATATTCCATAAATTGTGGAGCAATTTAATAAATTACTTGTAGGTAGCAAAACTATAAAGCCTGAATATTTAAATGATTAACTCCTGTAAAAACAAGAATATTGCCTCAGTGCAACAGTTCATGTCTGATATAGCTGCACACATTCCAGTGGACTTGGCCGTATATATATTGTTTCCTCAAGGCTTATGTTATTTCATATAGAGATGAAAGAAATGAATGGTACAATCGTGCAGCTTATTAAATTGAAAATGATCATTCCTCTCTTGGTCTCAAACTCATGTAAGCCTGCGTGTAGATTATGGCATCTGAAGCTGAGCAGTCACATTAGATCATTGCCAGGCAAACACTCATTTGACTAATGGCTACCTCTCACAAACCCTCCATACACATGCAGGCTCAGCTGAGCATTCATGTGTTGTAACGAGAGAGGAAAGTAATGCTACAGCTACATGTGACTTTACCGAGGGTACTGGCAGCAAGCAAGTCAGGAAAGAAATCTGTGTTTGAACGACTTTTGTGTCGGGGTCGTAATGTGATTCCATTCACTTGTACTACACTGCCGTGTACCAACGCGGGCAAAGTCGCCTTGTAGTCTCGGCTGAAATTGCTACTACACATCTGAAAATGTAAGGATTGGGCATATTAAAATCTAACTGCCCAATATTTATCTCTTGTTACATCTGCTTTAGGGGGAGATTCAGACACCTTTAAACATTAGTCAATTGGTTCACTGATCCTGCCAAATTCAATGGGTTCAACTCATACATGTGTCCGGCCAGCTTGTTAGAGAGTACAAATGCACTGCCAAAGTCTGAGAATAAAAGGGATAGGAGATATTAATGTAACTGCCCGATACATGTCTACCTCAACATGCACCATCAGAGGAGAGACTGGAGGCCTCAAACATTAAATGGATGGCCAGTCTATCTATCAGATATTGCCGTGTACGTGTGTATATATAATATATATTACAGTTTTAATGTGGTGACCAGCTTTAGTGGGCACATATGCCACAGCCTTGCTTTTCTAACTCCTTGCATTTCACAATTTCCAGGGAATTCTCCTTGAACATCGTGAGAAGGAATTTGGAGATAAAGCAAATCTGACAGCTGTCCTTGAAGCTGCTAAGAAGATAAACAGAAAGACGGAAGTTCATTAACACGTTTGATAGATTTCCTCATAGTCTAGCAGCAGATTCCAATTACCATGAGATTCTATGGATGATGTTGAATGCAACTTATTTATTAAACTGATAATGGAAGCGGTGTTGTGTTTTATTCACATTTGTGTTGGTGTCAGCGTTGCTCAAAACTAATGTGCTTCTTTCATTTTCAGAGCTTGAAGTTGGTATCTGGCTGTATGAGTAACGGCCACACCTTTCCCTTCCTCCAATTTTAATATTTGCTCCCACTTGTGTTTTCCATCTGCCATATTCCAGTAACTTGATGGTTCTTGTATGTCTCCAATATAAGTTTAGCTTCAATAAAAATATTTCATCTTTGTTAACAATGTTGGATCCGACACCAACATGGGGGATTGAATCATGTCACACCCTATATGGAGGGTATGGACTCCATACACACTACATGTAGGTCATATGGCACAATGCCCATAATCTACCGTTGTGGTTCTGATGACAAGACAGTTTAAAGTAGTTACATTGGATGTGGAGAGATGCAGGAAGCCATTATGTGGTAAAGTTGCTGATGCATGAGGCCTACTGATAAGAACAGACCTCTGTAGGAGACTCCATGGGTGTCCTGCAGTTGTCACTCACTAGCCTCCCTGCCTCTCTCCACTCCTGCCATACGATCTGGTGCGATTAACACAATGTATGAAATCCCTATACAGCAGCATCCTTAAAGTATCTAACATGTCAAGGCTGGAATACCCCTGTAGGGCAAGGTCATCTCCTACAACTGGTGCTGGAACAACATTCTATCAGCTCTAATGTTTTGTGTGTGGCAGGGGCATTGCTAGGGTCAGAAGAGATCAGGGGGCTCAATCCCCAACACATAACCAATTCCCCCTCCTCCCCAAAAATAAGCATGATACCATAGTTAATCCAGTGATAACTTTCTGAGCACAGATCATGTATTAGATGATAACTTCAGTCCTGAGAAACACTGTGGACATCCATTGGATTGGCGCTGCCTCAACGAAGTGCCACTGTCTGCCACGGAATGGCTGAGTCTCCTGCAGTCCTGATACTTATTAATGTAATCTGCCATCTTCTCTGGTCCTCCAGTGCGCACCCCTAAGGTCAGAAACACTTAACTACGCTAACTGGACCTTACCACCGTACAATAACCGATTCTATTTATACCAGATCTGGATAATCCCACTATTCTGTAACTAATACTACCATACAGTTAAAATGATACCTTTATGACATGACTTTAGCACCACCATACTGTAACTAAAACAATGCCACCATATTGTGACCTGATCGCTTTGGGTCCCTAATGATCAGCAAGTTATCTTCTAATTCTAAAAACCCCCAAACACATCAGATAAACGTTGGCTAAACTTGGTTATTTTGGGTGGAATCATCCGACAACCTCATGTATATGGAGGCACGGCTGATTGTATCTTTTTTATTTTATTTTTTTGCTGCCCGAGGTGAATATTCAAATAGTTCCCCTCCCTGCATTCACAATAAACCTGCATTCAATAAATGAAATTCCGTTGTTGCTTTTTGGCTTTTGCTTTTAAGGTATTCATTGCATAGCAAAAGTGACCTGTGAACACCATTCTATTGGTCAGTGCACTTTTTTAATTTCTGATTTTTTTTATTTTTTTTTTTTCCCTCTCGTTACAGTACAAGTTAGTTTATATTGTGATAGACCGGACTTTAAAAATATTTGTTATGACTACATCTCTTCATATTTTTTTTATTTATTTTAACTTTATTATTTCTCTGTTGATATAGCCATGTGAGGACTTATTTTTTTGCAGGACAAGTTATACTTTTGAATCACACCATCCATTTTATCATGTGATGCACTGGAGAGCAGGGGGAAAAAAAATGTAAATGGCAAAATAACAAAGCGCAATTCTGCAATTTTTTTTTTTAGAACGCTCTTCTTGCAGTATGATTCTCCAGTACGGTTACAAAGATATGAAACGTATAGTTTTTGTTTTAAGTATTGGAAAAAAAAATCAGAAATTGTGGAGAAAAAAACAAAACAAATTTTTTTTTATTTATATCATTTTTTTTGATCGTCTTACATATTATTTATTTTTTTTTTTTGCATTGTGGCAGAGCAACCCCAATTCTAACATATAATAATTTTGGAAAAAGGAGGTGATTTGAACTTCGATGGGATGATTTGCTCATTCCAACAAGACAATGATCTGAAGCACACATCCAATTTAGTCAAAAATTGGTTAACAAAGCAAAATGTTCGCCTGTTTCAATGGCCGAGCCAATCATCTGATTTAAACCCTATACAGCACCTTTAGGAGAGTTAGGGTGACAAGTTGAGGCCAGTACCCAAAGCAATAAAGAGTAATGGTTTGCAAATGGAATGAAGCAAGATCCCTCAAGATGTCTTGAATACTCTAGTGGCTTCAATACCCCGTCGGTGTGGTGCAGTAATTACCCCCTTAAGGACCGAGCCACTTTGTTGGTTGATGACCAGGCCTCATTTTTTAACTCTGACCAATGTCACTTTATGAGGTAATAACTCTGGAACACTGTCACAAGGGATACAGGAGAAAACAAACCACAAAAAATTGTTGTGCAATTTCTTCTGAATACGGTGATACCCCAACTGTCTGGGCGCCTGGCAGGGGTCGGAAAGGAAGGTGCATCATTTTGACTTTTTGAATGCAAAATTGGTCGAAATTGAGAGCGGATGCCAAGTCGCTTTTGGATAGCCCCTAATATGCCTAAACAGTAGAAACCCACCACAAATGATTCCATTTTGGAAACGAGACCACTCAAGGAATATATCTAGATGTCTGGTGAGCACCTTGAAACCCCAGGTGCTTCACAGAAGTTTATAACGTAGAGCCATAAGTGATGTCATTTTACAAACTACACCTCTCAATGAATTCATCTAGGAGATCAGTGATCCTATTGACACCACAGATGTGTCACAGAATTTTATACCATTGGGCAGTGAAGAAAAAAAAATTAAATTTTTACCACAAAAATTTTGTTTTAGCCCCAGATCTTACATTTTCACAAGGGTAAATGGGTAAAAATGGCACCAAAATTTGTGTCACACTTTCTGCTGAATGTAGAAATACCCCATATGTGGCTGTGCAGTACTGCTTAGCCACACGGCAAGACTTTGGAGGAATGGAGCGCGATCTCTATGCTATGCTGCGTGTCAGGGCTGCACAGGCAGAAGTTACTTTGATTGTGCACTGCGCATGGGCAAAGTAACTTCTTGCTGTCTGGTAACCCGGATGTCATCATGACGACATCAGGTCACCAAAACAACTACCAGGACCCGGCATAGACAGCGTGGGACACCGGAGAGGAGGTAAGTAAGCCGTGCTTACCACCCCTTGTTCCCAGAATGCTGCGATCGACTTCGATCGAAAGATGGCTACTGTTCGTTCAACCAATCTTTAAGTCCAATGGACACCTTTAGTTTATATCACAGCCTCCATCCCAAAGATTAGCAGTTGGCTGACTAACAGATTGTGAAGTCATCCTACTGCTGATATTACCTCTTAAAGCAGATGCTGCTGACAAATCATTTCCTATACATGAGGCCTTCTCTGTAATACATGAACTTGGCACGGTCCTTGTGAGAAAGTCCTATTTGCAAAACCTTTCTATTATGTTTATATACTCTTAATAGGTCATATGGACATCTCGCCTATACCATGCCGTTAAACCTTTTTAACCCTCAACTGGTGAGGTGGGGTTTGTCACACCCCAGGGAATTTTTGTTCGGCTGCCATTCATTGAAAAATGCTGGTATGAGGATACGTGTCTCTCTAGCTTCCATCCATTTGTGGGTGTCAAAAATTTGTTATACTCATGTGTAATCAATCGCCAATAAGAAAACGATTAAAACAAACATGATCTTTGCATTTTCTGTAAAAATAAGAGATTTCTAAACACTGGGGTATAGGAAACCCCACATCACCAGTTGAGGGTTAATGAGGTCTGCGTAATGCACATCTGGCACTATTTTTTACCTATGACAAAATTACTACAGGAGCTAAATCTCCTGCAAGCAAGACCGGATTTCAACAGACCAATTTTAACGAATAGAAAAAAAATTAATAATTTCCAATTAACTAAAGGGTTACATATCACTCAAATAGAAGAGAAACTTTACTGATGTTGCAGGCTTCATTTGAGAATTTGTGTGTAACACTTTAGTATTGGACATGCCCAGGCAACAAAGCATTTCTTCAACTCTTTACTTGGATATTTATCTTGGCGTGCCAGGTATGGTACATCTTTTTTTCTTTGGCATTGTAAACCTTTCATAATCATGAGAACTTGAAAAGTAATACAGTAACCTGAGGCTGATGTAGAATCTAGTATGCCACTATTAATTACTTCTCACGAAGTTCCAGATTTGCCTTTTTGCTGGCACAGAAAACTGTTTTCCAGTTTGCAGATAATTTATCTATGCATTGAAATTCAAGAGAACAATAGAAAGATTGATCCCTTTCATGCATAAAAAACTTGGCAGCCGTGATCCAGATAAAATGTACTTCAAAGAAGAATGAGCTATAAAGAATGGTTTATTATCTCGACAAATGATTATACGCTCAGCATCTGTTAACACTTCTTCATTTAAAGTGCAACTTTGTTTTTGGAGGGATGTTACAAAAGCAGCAAGCTTCTGCAATAAAGGGTTATCCCATTGAATGACATTTTAGTAGGATTATTAGGATGGGATCCGCTCTGTGCAGAGAAGCTGCAGAAAGGCCATTTGCTTCATCATTCTGGGGATTTATAGGGCTCTCGGAGGCCAGAATTCCTCCAATCATGAAATGATGCCTATCCTAGGCACATTTCCTATGTTCTTATGATTTAATACACTTTAAAACGCAGCAAGATACATTAGCAGCAGAAAGGCTAAAAAGCAGCAGGGCCGTCAGGAAATGCAGATTTGGCTTCATCTTGATCTCTTCAGTATCTTTGCAGTTTTACAAATATTTTATACACGCTTTATTTCTACACGTACCTTTTTTTTTATCACTCACCTTATTAGTGAGGAGAATGATATATTTCAGCCAAATCCAATGCAAGCAGCATATAATCAAGCACATAGCCATGCGATCTCCGACAAAGGTTGGGTTCAGACAAACAGCCATAGTGTAAAAGTCGGACCAGTCGCGACCACAACTTGCTGACATGATTGGCTTTGTGTGCTCATGCTCATTCTGAACGGATGTCGGAGCTGCCTTTCATTGCATATACATGCTGCATTTTTTTTTTTTTTTTTTCATTTTGTTTTTTTTACCATTTTGACCCACACAGACCATTATAAAGAATGAATATCGGACATGAGCACTGGCCATAATTGGTCCGTGTGCGGTCTGTCGTGCACACACACACTGGTTATATGGTCATCTGAATGAACCCTGACATTTGATAGATGCATGGTTTATTCTAAAGAGTTTAGGGATTTTAAAGGGAATCTGTTAGCACAAACTGACTGTTCAAACCAAGTACAGGCGCTCGGTGCACAAAGGCATGGCCAAATACTTAACTGCACCTACCCACATGCTTGTTTTCCCTCTATCTCCAGCCTTCTCTGGCTCTATGAAGTCAGAGCTGTCAATCAAAGAGGAATGGTTGAGATAAAGGGAAAACAAGCAGGGGGGAAGGTATATTGGCATTCAGAAAAAAGGGAAGGTATTCCAGTTCCATTAAAAAAATAATTAAATTTATTCATGATTCCTTAAATATGACATATCCCAAGGGGAAAGGGGGAGAAAAGGATGGACAAATAGTGTGATGCGTTTCAGACGCAACTCAGGCGTCCTTTCTCAAAGCAGATTTGACAAAGGATGCTTGAGTTGCATCTGAAACGCAACATTCCCTTTTTGATGAATGCCATCCGTCTGGTCAGGAATCAGGATCAATTTCCGTGCTCCAACTCTCTGAATTGCTGCAAGTGAGCTGGCATCTTCCTTATACTACATGTAAATGATTGGCCCTGCTGTCACAGGATCCCACTTTTCCCACAAGTGAGTGTTTGTGAAATTTCTTATCTACTAGTTCTGTTTTGGTCAAGTATTAGAGCTATTGTAGTATCGTCGCACCCCCAGGGCAATGGGGTACTCGGAGTCCGGGCCGATAGATGCTGGGGGAAAGGGATATGTCACAGTGGCTGGCCCGGTCCGTGGCCCAGGGCGGTCAACAAAAAGGGGGGAAAGTTTATAGGGGGTTTATAGTTCGATCGTGACGCCACCTGTGGTTTCTTGTAATTTGTACCAGCGCTGCTGCAGACCTCTGAGGCAGTTGATAAGGCAGCTGGGATGGAACGGCTACCCACAGGTGGAGCGGGCCTCAGGGCAGGGTAGAGTTTGATGGTGGGTGGTGATCCTGGGACCTGTAGTGCAGGCGGATGGCGCAGCAGGAGTAACTTACAGAGACAGGGGATTCGCTTCAATACCTTTACTGGTGCGGATGTCAGGTACGGTCCAGGGTACTCAGTAGGATGGGTGCACTTCAGGACTTCTCCACAGTGAGCGGGTATAAGGCCTCCTGGTCCGTGTCTGCCTCTCTGTATGCTCCTGGCCAGCCTGCAACTGGGCCTAGCTTATGTGTTGTGCTGTTCCTTCACCTGTCGCTTGGTAGTAGGACCTTCTGCTGGCAACCACTATCCCTGGTAACGCTGGGGCCTTCGTGGTTCCTGATCCTGTTAAGGGTTTAGCTTCAGGTCAGCCAGGGACTTGTAGTCCTCCTGGTATGCCGGTGATCCCTACTGGGTATAAAGGACCCTGTAGGCGAGGACCCGGTGTCCGGTTTGTATATTGGGGGTGAGCTTATGATGCTCCTCTGCCCCCTCAACTCCTCTCTCCTCTCCTCCTCTTTGCCGTCGGCCACACTCGGTGCCCTCAATACGGCAGCAGACGTGCTGCGTCTTCGCTGCTCTCAGCATCAGCACGCTCTCAGACTCTCTGACTCTGTCTGACTGAACAACTCTGACTGAACTGCCTGGCTCCACACTCCATATATATATATCCCTAAGGGGCTCCCTCTGGTGGTATGAGGTGGAAGGGTGGAGGTGTTTGTATGTAATGAGGGCCTCTTCTGGAGAAGTCCATCCATGCACCCTGGGTCCTGTGGTACCTGTGAACAGCAGGGCGCCACAGTATAGTGAAAAAGTCTAGGTGTGACAACAATCCTGAAGCAATAGACCATAGAAACCTTTAGAGCAGTGTTTCCCAAACCCTATCCTCACAGAACCCAACGCATTGTGTTTTCAGGATCTACTTAGTATTGCACAGGTGAGAGAACTTGTGGCAGTTTCTGATGCCTTAATAATAATTCTATCACCTGGGCAATACTAAGGAAATCCTGAAAACATGATGTGTGGGGGGCCGTGAGGACTGGAGTTTGGGAAACACTGCTTTGGAGCAAGGAAGCTGAATGCTGAAAACACAACCAAAATCTTGTGGAATCCTTTCCCAGAAGGGAAGAGTCATGTGACCCCAAGAGATGAGCCTAATTTATATTACCATCCATGGATTTGAAATCATATGTCTTACAAGCTTGCATAAGTGTTTTTAAAGGGACTATGTCAGCAAAGAATGACTTTTCAAACCAAGTACAGGCTCCTGGTGCATCATGGCGGCCAATCATTTAAATACACCTTCCCACCTGCTTGGTTTCCTTCTATCTCCACCCTTCTCTGGCTCTATAAAGCCAAAGCTGTCAATCAAAGAACAGGGAGATGGAGATACAGTGGCTTGCCAAAGTATTCTCGCTCCCCCCTTGGCTTTTTACCTATTTTGTTACATTACAACCAGGGTTTAAATATTATTGTAATCTGATTTGTGTGTGATGCATCAAAATCAAATAGTCTAAATTAGTGAAGTGAGAAAAATATAGGCATAAATTAAATGTATAAGATCAAATAACTGAACATTGTTATGTGCATATGTATTCACCCTTTTTGCAGTGAAGTCCCTAAAAATTTCTGGTGCAAGAAAATTACCTTCATAAGTCACATGCTTAGTGAAAGGAAGTCCACCTGTGTGCAATCTAAGTGTCACACGGTCTGTCAGTATATACACACCTTTTCTGAAAGGCCACAGAGGCTGCAACACCATTAAGCAAGAGGCACCACTAACCAAACACCATGAAGACCAAGGAGATATCAAAACAAGTCAGGGACAAAGTTGCTTAGTAGTACAAGTCAGGGTTAGGGGTTAAAAAAAATATACCAATCTCTCAAGATCCCCAAAGGCACCATTATCATCAAATGGAAAGGACATGGTACCACAACAAATCTACCAAGTGAGGGCAGCCCACCAAAACTCTCAGCCTGGGCAAGGAGGGCATTAATCGGAGAGATAGAACAGAGACCAAAGGTAACCCTGAAGGAGCTGCAGAGCTGGAGTATATGTCCATATGACCACAATAAGTACTCCATAGAGGTGGATGAAAAAAAACTTTACTTACACACAAAAAATTGTAAGGCTCATTTTGAGTTTGCCAAAATACACGTGGGAGACTTCCCAGATGTATGGAGAAAGGTACTGTGGTCAAATGATACCAAAATTGAACTTTTTGGCCACCAATGTAAACGCTATGTCTGGCACCAAACAAACACACCTAATCACCTCAAGAATACCATCCCCACAGTGAAACATGGTGCCAGCGTCATGCTGTGGGGATGTTTTTTGGCAGCAAGGACAGGGAAAATGGTCTAAGTTGAGGGGAAGATGGATGGTGCGAAATACAGGGATATTCTTGAGCAAAACCTGTTTCAGTCTGTCAGTGATTTGAGACTGAGACGGAGGTTCACCTTCCACAAGACAATGACCCAAAGCATACTGCTAGAGCAACACTTGACTGGTTTAAGGGGAAACGTGTAAATGTTTTGGAGTGTCCTAGTCAAAGCCCAGACCTTATCCGATTGTTCTGTGGTCAGATGTGAAGATTGCTGTTCACCAGAGGAAACCATCTAAGTTGAAGGAGCAGGAGCAGTTTTGCCTTGAGGAATGGGCAAACATCCCAGTGGCAAGATGTGGAAAGTTCATAGAAACTTATCCAAAGTAACTTGCAGCTGTAAGGCTATGTGCCCACGTTGCATTTATGAAGCAGAAAATTTCTGCTGCATAAATGCAAGTCCTCTCCCGGAAAAACGCATGCGGAATTCCGCACGCGTTTATCGCGCTTTTTTCGCGCGTTTATCACGCGTTTTCCACATGCGGAATTGCCTTGCGTTTTTTATGCATTGAACAAAGGCAATTCTGCTTGCGGAAACGCAAAATTAAATGACATGCTGCGGATTTTTGAACACAGCATAAACGCTGCGGAAAAATCCGCAGCATGTGCATAGAACTTGCGGAATCCCATTGGGGACCATGGGGTGCGTGTTACCAAGCGTTTTTCAAGCGTTTACGCTGCGGAAATTCCGCATCAAAAACGCTTGAAAAATGCTACGTGGGCACACAGCCTAATTGCCGCAAAAGGAGGCTCTACAAAGTACTGAGTTTAGGGGGGGCAAAACATGATAAATGCCAAGGGGGTTAATACTTTTGCAAGCCACTGTAGATGGAAACTAAGCAGTTGGGAAGGTGTAGTTAAATGATTAGCCCCACCATAATGCACCAAGCGAGTGAACTTGGTTTGAACAGTCATTCTGTGCTGACAGAGTCCTTTTAATCAAGGGTCCACAAAGTTTTGGCTAACTCAGCCAATGACTAAGGTCTAATTACCAAAACATGTTGGCTCCTGTTATGCTTTTAGGGTAGGTGCACACGGCGTCTTTTCCGGGTGGATTCCACCTGAAAGAGCTCTGCAAAATCACCACAAAAAGTGAACGTAACGCGCAGCAATGTAGAAACGACATTGCTGTGCACATGTTCAGTCCTGTTACTTCTTTTATCTGCTTCAGGGTTTGGAAAGCGCAAAGTGTCCATTCTTCAGATGGTTTCATTTGGAAGCTGCCTGCTTTTTTTAGTTGAAAGTACATGAGAGAGGCGCAGGTGGCGGAATCGCTGCAAAAAAACGACGGCAATACCGCCAGCGAAGCCGCTTCAAGAAAAAGACTGCCAGCTTTTTCTTGAAGTGGCTGCGCTTAGGAAGACCTTGGCGGGTGCACTGGCATTTTAAAAACACCATACTGCTACATGGAATAAGAGTAGTTTTAATGGAAATACTGTCATTTCTGGATCTTTTTATTTTTTCTACATTTAGCTTGCTGATTGGTTTTCACTGCAAACATAAAAATATTCCGCCTATAGAGCTTTGTTTTTAGATTGCTCTCTCTCCTGTCGATGGAAGGAATTTTAGGGACATACTTTTTTACTTTTTTCATTGCTGGCTTCTTCCGTAATTAGTGTGTAACACCAATTGCCAGTGCCTCCGCATGGTTCCCCTTCCCCCTCCATGTGGGGACGCCGATACACCCACTGCCCCAGCCGCAGCAGCGTCCCTGTGGTCCTCGGCTTCCTTTGCTATGCATGCTGCACAGGCATCCAGCGGCCCGTCTAGTGTGCACCACTGTAATTAAAGGGGCATCGCAGTGCAGGCCTAACCCTGCAAAGATGCCCCTACTCAATAGCTGGGAAGCATCTGTTATAAAAGGCACCCTCCCCGATAGGGCGGTGCCTAAGCAATCCCTGTAGTGTCCCTACATTTGAGTGTGCTGCTGTATGTTGCCAAGTCCCCTATCCTTAGTTGTTTATAGTAATTTCCTTATACAGTACCATCCCTGTAGTCCTGTGTAGTGTGTATGTGACTCTGAAGCCGCATTGGCGGTACCTGAACCCTGAACCCTGAATCCGCATTGGCGGTACCTGATCCTGTTTCCAAGACCTATGCATGTGAACGATAACCTATTCCCTAATTCAATGTTGTCCGGATTATCCATCAGTCTCCGAATCCTGCCTGTCCGTGACTCGGTCTCATGTCCCCATCCAGAAAACCCGACGACTGTACTAGGGATACTAGGGACTGCCTAGTGGTGGTACCTGGCAGATACCTGCAGCTCAACCCTGATTCCACCATCAGAAGCTCCACTGTACACCAGGTAGCCGATTAGCTACGCCCCTCCAAGGCAAGCCCAGCCCCGTGGCACAGTGGGTCCATGAACCACAGGCGCCACCTGCGAGTGTGACATAGGCATATGGGTTGGTATGTGTGATCGTTAAGTCAAATTATTGCAGAATAATGATTTATACAACTTTTTTCTAAACTCCTTTTAGATTTTATTTTACTGTGCACTTTGAGTGACATCAGCCTGCATAACTGGATGAAAGATTTCTAAAGTTATGTTTTATATTATTAGTTTACCAGCTGTAATTACTCATCATTGCATTTAATAAAATAGGTATGTTATCACAGCATTAAACTTTTGCTCCCATTTCACTGGAAGAGCTTTGTATTACAAATATCTCTGATTATAAAATGTACATCTTTTCCTAACTAAGATGTGAAGGTTTCTGGCAAGTGCTACATGTTCCCTTATAATGTGCAATGACGGTTAGGAACACACATGCCAATAAAGGGGTGGCTTGACCTAAGAATGATCACTGCTTGCCCCAACTATAATTCATCTATACAATCTCAAGTTTGTTTTTTTTTTGGTTTGTTTTTTATTAGCATTTTCCTGATACAGAGCCTAATAATAGTGTTTACTATGAAGCAAAAGCTGTTTTGTGTTTTGTTCCATCTCAGTGGAAAGAACATTCCTCATAATCCGTGTGAATTGTCATTAGTACATGCATATGCATTAGTACTAGTGATGAGTGAACGCGCTCGCCACTGCTCGGTACTCGCCCACGAGTATTTCCGGGTTGCTCGGGCGGGAACTCGGGTTCCCTCCCAGCATGTTTGGCGCTCTTTAGAGAGCCAATGAACATGCAGGGATTGCCTGCCATGCACTGTAATGCCATAGCCATGTTGGTTGTGGCACTACAGTGATTGGCTGGCAGCACAGCGTCATCAGGTGTATATCAGACCAGGCGCCGCCATGCTCATCACAGTCTACCCCAGAATCAGGGAGAGTAGGGAGAGGTTCTGCTGCGTCAGGGAGAGATTTGCTTCTTCATAGTTAGTATAAGTATGCCACAAAAAAAAAAAAAAAAATATATATATATATATATATATACAGTGCAGACCAAAAGTATGGACACATTCAAGAGAATGCCAAGAGTGTGCAAAGCAGTCATCAAAGCAAAAGGTGGCTACTTTGAAGAACCTAGAATATAAGACATATTTTCAGTTGTTTCACACTTTTTTGTTAAGTATATAATTCCACATGTGTTAATTCATAGTTTTGATGCCTTCAGTGTGAATGTACAATTTTCATAGTCAAGAAAATACAGAAAAATCTTTAAATGAGAAGGAGTGTCCAAACTTTTGGTCTGTACTGTATATCCAACTGAACTAACAGTCCTTCTGAGGACTAATCCAGCTGCATATATTCAGTGGTGATAGCAGGAGTTAGGCAGGCAGGCAGTGTATGTGGCAGACTGCAATACATGATACAGCACAAGAGGATCCATTGAACATCCTGTTAGTATAGGTATTCCACAACATATATGTGGCGCCCCTGCGGGTCCAGTTGCCACAGAGCTACTGCATTTCATCCAGAGGTGTGGTACCCCTCTCTCAGGTAAGAAGGGAGCACTACCCAGGACCCACACACTCACATCCAACATTACACCACTCCTTCAGGGAAGGGCAAGGTTGCTCCTAAGGGAGAGCACAGACCCGGTCCCTGTCTGGAGGATGGAACTAAGTAGAGGAGGTGGGTGGAGGAAGTAGTTTAGGGGAGCACTAAAGTAAGGACTGAAGGTAGAAGGGACCACATAGAGTGACGTGGGTCACATGACAGAGAGTATAAAAGCAAGGGTAGAAAGATCTAGAGAGTTTGAGTTCCAGTCCTGGGTTCAGAGCCAGTAAGTGAGGACCATTGAGGAGTAGGGTCCAGGCGGAGTAAGAGCCCAGTCAGAGGGGCCCCGTAGGAGAGTGAGGAAAGAGGACCGGAGCAGTGAGAAGGGCTCCAGAGAGAGAAAGGATCTTAGGGGCACGGGAAGTGCGGAGTCCATGTGTGCACCCGAGTTCACACCGACCGTGAAGGGAGCAGTAGAGGACCAGCCCCAGACTAGTGGAGGACTGCAAGACTCAGCTAGCAAACCGGAGGTTGCGGTATCTTCAAGTGCCGTAACCAACAACCACACATATTCGCTGAAAAGGTGGCCATATAAGACAAAGGGGACAGAAAGGACGTCGCCCAACAAGGCCTGCGGCCACTGGCTCGGGACACTGTGTGTGAGGCGCAGGGCAGGAGGGCGAGAGCCAGCGCAGAGAGAGACGACCCGGGAAGGTACATAAGAAGGGGGTCCCGATCAAGTGCACCAAAGTTATCTGAGAGTTGGCTGGATCACTTCCCCGGAGGATACAGGACTCGGTGGGCTGTTATAACCTGCTGGTGGTTGTAACCTGGAACATCATAATAACTGTGAGTAAACACTTGAAGACTGCACCCCGCTGTGTCATAGATTTAATTGCTGCGTCACCTGCCTTGCACTACAACACCAACATCTAAATTCTCCTATTTAACTGCCCTGGGGCCTAGCTCTACCCGTGGAGAGCTGAACCATCTCTGCTGCATCACCAACAGCCCCAGTGGATCTGAAAAGCAGCGGCGGCCATCTATAGCCGTATACCACGGGTGGCGTCACAAAACTTTATCCCCAAAATTTTATTCCCCTCTTTTCCCCTGGGCCACGGACCGGGTCACTGCCGCCGTGACTACCCCAAATAGAACCGACCGGCCTGGCTACCGAGTACCCCACGGCCCCAGGGGGCGCGTCATATAAGTGTTACAAAATCAGACATTTCTTCCATTTTCATTCCGTTGCAGTGTGTCGGTAAAGCTATTCACACTAGGTGCCTGTGAAGGATAGTATTAGCAAAATAACAGGCCTGCTATTTAAAACCGTGGTTCTCTGTCAGGCGTAACACCTATAAGAGTGTTCCAAAATTAGGCATTTCTTACATTTTCATTCCGTTGCAGTGTGTCGGTCAAGCTATTCACACTAGGTGTCTGTGAAGGATAGTATTAGAAAATTACAGGCCTGCTATTTAAAATTGTGGTTCTCTGTCAGACGTATCACATATAACTGCGTTCCAAAATCAGCCATTTCTCGTGAACGTGGAAAATATTGTCCTCCATTAAAAATGGGCAAGGTGTGAGGCAAGCGACGGGGTAGTGGACGTGATGGTGCATTCAGAGGCTGAGACAGAGAACGTGGTGGTGGGCAAGCTGAAATTGTGCCACAACAAACACCCACATCTTGTCGTTCGAACTTCCTGTCCCAATTAATAGAGGACCGCAGAACACCACTATTGAACAAAGAGCAGTGTCAAAAGGTTATTGGTTGGATAGCAGATAATGCTTCCAGTCACTTAGCCACCACCACCCTGTCTTCCACACGGTTAAGTCTCAGTAGCCGTGAGTCTGGACCGCATATTCTAAACACTATTTGCCAAAGGCAACAAAAACCCCAACCTAAAGACCCTAAAATATAACTTTTATATGACTAGTATAAAGGAATATAACTTTAAAAGTTTGCAGAGGTCAGTATAACAACTAGCTAACTATTGAGGATCCATTGATCTCTCATTTCATCTATCTGTATGACTACTATATATCCTAAGGATAGAGGCTCTATGCCCTGATGACGCCAGATCTCTGGTGAAACATGTTGGGGAGGCTTTGTGTTTTGTTTTAATGGCAGTAGTCAATATACAAAAGTCATACATAAGCATAGGAGATTATGGGTAGCGGCCGCACCTTTGGCAAATAATGTTTATAGTAATTACCCCACACTGACCTTGGAACAGTATCGTTGGTAATTGGATCGCATATTCCTCACCCTGATCCTCCTTCCTCCCACCATGCCGAGTGCCCGGAGACAACTGATCCCACACTTGTACACTCAGAAGAGCTGTTCACTTTTCCATTTGTAGATTCGGACCTCTTACCCTGCCAGCTTCAAGCGAGTCAAGAGAAGAACGCGTGTAGTGATGCCCAAATATTGGAGCATCCACGGTCACATGAAGGCGATGGTGGAAAAGTGCAATTACTGTTGCAAGAGGTGGATGATGATGATGATGAGACACAATTGCCAGAAAGTCAGAAGGAGGAGATGGTGGATGATATAGTAACTAACCCAACCTGGCAGGGGGACATGCAGAGCTAGGACAGCAGCACACAGGGAGGAGAGGCGTAGCACCACAACAGGCAGGAAGAAGCAGCAAGGTGGTCGCAGACACAAGGCGGGAAAGCATTCCTCGTAACACCAACACAACGGAAGTTGCTAGTACAACTGCTAGGTCTTCCCGAGTCTGGTTATTTTTTAAAGACTCTGCAGATAACCCCAGAAAGGCCATTTGCACCACCTGCCAGGCCAGCATTAGCAGGGGTAGCAAAACTAGCAGCCTGACCACCACCACCTTGATCAGGCAAATGGCAGCAAAGCACAAGACTAAGTGGGCAGAACCCCAGGGTCCAGCAACAGTATCTGCAGATGACACCACTGCCTGTTCTGCTGTTGTGCGTGCACGCCAATCCCCTGTCCATGGCGCATACCAAGGTGCCTCCCGCCCTGCACCTCTCATTGCACACTCTCAACTAGCACCATCAGCAAGCACGTCCACGTCCTTGTCCCAGCGCAACGTTCAGTTGTCCCTACCCCAGTCCTTGGAACACAAGCGCAAATACGCAGCCAACACCCCATAGGCCACACTACTAAATTCACACATTTTGCGAATGCTTGCGCTCGAAATGTTGCCTTTTAGGCTTGTGGAGAACGAAGCTTTCCGCAACCTGATGGCGGCGGCCGTCCCTTGGTACTCGGTCCCCAGCGGCCACTATTTCTCCTGGTGTGCCGTCCCTGCATTACACGAGCTCATGTCCCACAACATTAGACGTGCCCTCAACAATGCAGTTACTGGGAAAGTCCACCTAATCACGGACCACTCGTTAATAATGGGAGCAACCAAGCATAGCCGACTGCTGGCCCTTTAAGAATAGTAAGGGCCGTCTGATGGCCCTATAAAAATTAGTCTTTGTGACTTTCAGAGTCCCTCCATCTTAACTGAAACAGGATGTGTCTGATGATGTGTCACACACCACCTGGCCAAATAAGGTAGTAAAATGTTAAAATGACATTTCCTGGTGAATGCATTTGTCTTGGTTGAAAGCAATGCAAAAGTGCATAAACACATCAAAAACGCTATGTGTGAACATAGCCAAAGGTGTGGAGGAGCATTTTTGTTTTTGGTTGTTTATTTTACCTTATATACAAGTCATTACCCTGGAAAGGATGTTCCTTAACATATTTCCCAGGAAAATCCATTTTGGTTTCATTTTTGTATGTTTTATTGTGAGTCTGTAAAAGTAGCATAATACCTCTGACAACGTTGTTGACAGCAGTGACCTGGGAGTCAGAAATGCTTCCAGGGGTCTTTCCCATGCTGTTCTCATGTCATTTGATCACTGTTCCCATCTATTTGGGCAATTTTTAGGCCCTCTGCAGACCGCCGGTGGAGCCACCTGAAAAATGCTTGAGTTTCCCATAGACTTACATTGGGCTCGTTACTCGGTCCAAGCACTCAAGCACTCCAATCTGCTCGACTCGAACAACGAGTACCCGAGCATTTTAGTGCTCGCTCATCACTAATTAGTACATAATATAAGTATAAAATCCTGCACTGAACCCTGCAGTCTTTCTTTTAATTCAAAAGTGCTTTTTATATAGTAAATTAAATGTATTGATAAATGGTCAGAGAGGGACAGAGCTAATTGCTTTATATTAACCTGTCTGAACAAAGACTAGAAGCACGTGAAACTCATGTAAAAAACAGTACAGATAATTATTTCTTCTCACGAGAAAAAAGGATAAGTGCCTAAGAAATATATTGACTAGTGTTGAGTTAGCGTGCTCGTTAACCCTTTAAATGAGCACGCTTGGGTGCTCGCCAAGTATTTTCGGTGTGCTTGGCATCTGTTTGATCTGCCGCGGCTGCATGTGTCACGGCTGTTAGACAGCTGCGACACATGCAGGGATTGGCTGTTAGACAGCTGCGACACATGCAGGGATTGCCTAACAGCCGTGACACATGCAGCCGCGGCGGATCAAACATAGATGCGGATCACGTTGAAAATAATCGGTAAGCACCCGAGCGTGCTTGATTAAAGGGTTAAATGAGCACGCTCGCTCAACACTAATAATGACATCTTATACTAGAACAATCTCTACAAAGCAGCAAAAAGTCTGGCACCAATACATCAAGACAAGTGGGTCTCACGCTGGTCTTGATGAGGGGGTGTGCTGGAATTAGACACTCCTGATTCATGAAGTGGGCCTCTGTGTGCACCTTGTCACAAATTTTACTCCAGTTGGGGACTGGAGTCAACTTTGTGGTGTAGCAAATATCGCCACCTGTCATGAATTTGATGAGTGAGCATTGCCACACCCGCTTCTCCCCAACTCCACCCAGCTTGTTGGAGGTGGGTAAAAATGAGGTGAAAACGCCAAAAGCTGGAAAATTTTAGAGCATTCTCGCATTCAACCAAAACTGTGACTTTTCAAAGCTTTTTACACCAGAATTCTGGAGTAAAAGATTTGATGAATAGAGCCCTTTGTGTTTACAGGCAACATCTGAGAGTGTGTAAAACAATGCCGATGTCAGCCCTACCACCCAGCACCTGCTAATATCTTGAGGACCTTTCAGTGGACTTTTTATTTAAAGCGCACCTGTCAGCAGGATTGTGCTTAGAAAACAGCATGCACTGTCAGGTGGGCCCCGTTATACTGATTAATATGATACGTTGTTTGATGAAATCCGTCCTGTGGTTCTTTTGTGATCTTTATTTTCAGTTTTCTGTTAATGATATGCTCGTGCTTTGGGGCGGCTTTTGCGGAGGGGCTTTATCTGGTGCTCTGCTTATGTATTCGTGTGTCTGCCTTCTGACAGGTCACTGTGCTTTCACTGACCTGCCTCCTATTTTAAATGCTGCATGTGTAATTGTGGTAGAAATCTAGAAATTTACATGCAGCAATATGGCTTCCGCATGCGCAGTTGCATCTCTCGTTTGCCGAGATATGCTACTGCCCAAGCGCGGCCGGCGGCGCTATATTGCTGCAGGCAAATTGATTTTTTTCTCCAGCAAAATGGTGCCTGCGCGTGTGCAGTAGCATCTAATGCTTGCCAATAGATGCTATTGTGCTAGCAGCGCAGTAGCATATCTCGGCAAACAAGAGATGCTACTGCGCATGCACGGGCGGCGGATGCCATTTTGCTGCATGTAAATTTCAGGTTTGGAACACAATTACACATGAAAATAAAGATTATAAAAGAACACAGGACGGATTTCATCAAGCAAGGTATCATATTAATCAGTGTAACAGCGCCCACCTGACCGTGTATGTGGTTTACTGTGCATAATCCTGCTGACAGGTGCGCTTTAACTATGTTCTCCAATTGTCGCTGTTCCACTGATTCTGGAACAGTTTTCTTTCTTTTCCTCTGTGTTCCTCTTTTCCAAAGTTATGCCTCCAGCAATAAAGATGAAAATCTTCCCTTTTATTGACTGGACATGTACCATCTACATACAACCCCTGGCAAAAATTATGGAATCACTGGGTTTGGAGGATGTTCATTCAGTTGTTTAATGTTATTGAAAAAAAGCAGATCACAGACATGGCACAAAACTAAAGTAATTTCAAATGGTAACTTTAGGGCTTTAAGAAACACTAAAAGAAATCAAGATTAAAAATGTGGTACTCAGTAAGGGTAATTTTTTTCAGACCAAGCAGAGGGAAAAAATTATGGAATCACTCAATTCTGAGGAAAAAATTATGGAATCATGAAAAACAAACACACAAAAGAACACTCTAATACATCACTAGTATTTTGTTTGCACCACCTCTGGCTTTAATAACTGCTTGCAGTCTCTGAGGCATGGACTTAATGAGTGACAAACAGTACTCTTCATCAATCTGGCTCCAACTTTCTCTGATTGCTGTTGCCAGATCAGCTTTGCAGGTTGGAGCCTTGTCATGGACCATTTTCTTCAACCTCCACCAAAGTTTTTCAATTGGATTGGGATCCGGACTATTTGCAGGCCATGACATTGACCTTATGTGTCTTCTTTCAAGCAATGTTTTCACAATTTTTGCTCTATGGCAGGATGCATTATCATCTTGAAAAATGATGTCATCATCCCCAAGCATCCTTTCAATTGATGGGATAAGAAAACTGTCCAAACTATCAATGTAAACTTTGGCATTTATTGAAGATGTAATGACAGCTATTTCCACAATGCCTTTACCTGACATGCAGCCCCATATCATCAATGACTGTGGAAATTTGCATGTTCTCTTCATGCAGTCATCTTTATAAAGATTGAAACAGCACCAAACAAAAGTTCCAGCATCATCACCTTGCCCAATGCAGATTCGCCATTCATCACTGAATATGACTTTCATCCAGTCATCCACAGTCCACAATTGCTTTTCCTTAGCCCATTGTAACCTTGTTTTTTTCTGTTTAGGTGTTAATGATGGCTTATGTTTAGCTTTTCTGTATGTAAATCTCACTTCCTTTAGGCGGTTTCTTACAGTTCGGTCACGGACATTGACTCCAGTTTCCTCCCATTCGTTCCTCATTTGTTTTGTTGTGCATTTCCTGTTTTGGAGACATATTGCTTTAAGTTTCCGGTCTTGACGCTTTGATGTCTTCCTTGGTCTACCAGTATGTTTGCCTTTAACAACCTTCCCATGTTGTTTGTATTTGGTCCAGATTTTAGACACAGCTGACTGTGAACAACCACCATCTTTTGCAACATTGCGTGATGATTTACCTTCTTTTAAGAGTTTGATAATCCTCTCTTTTATTTCAATTGACATCTATCATGTTGAAGCCATGATTCATGTCAGTCCACTTGGTGCAACAGCTCTCCAAGGTGTGATCACTCCTTTTTAGATGCAGACTAACCAGCAGATCTAATTTGATGCAGGTGTTAGTTTTGGAAATGAAAGTTTACAGGGTGATTCCATAATTTTTCCCTCAGAATTGAGTGATTCCATAATTTTTTCCCGGATCCCAATAAATTGAAAAACTTTGGTGGAGGTTGAAGAAAATGGTCCATGACAAGGCTCCAACCTGCAAAGCTGATCTGGCAACAGCAATCAGAGAAAGTTGGAGCCAGATTGATGAAGAGTACTGTTTGTCACTCATTAAGTCCATGCCTCAGAGACTGCAAGCTATTATTAAAGCCAGAGGTGGTGCAACAAAATACTAGTGATGTATTGGAGTGTTCTTTTGTGTGTTTGTTTTTCATGATTCCATAATTTTTTCCTCAGAATTGAGTGATTCCATAATTTTTTCCCTTTGCTTGGTCTGAAAAGAATTACCCTTACTGAGTACCACATTTTTAATCTTGATTTCTTTTAGTGTTTCTTAAAGCCCTAAAGTTGCCATTTGAAATGACTTTAGTTTTGTGCCATGTCTGTGATCTGCTTTTTTTTCAACAATATTAAACAACTGAATCAACATCCTCCGAGCCCGGTGATTCCATAATTTTTGCCAGGGGTTGTAGTAAGATAGTAATATAGTAACATAGTAACATAGTTTTTTAAGGTTGAAGGAAGACTAAGTTCATCTAGTTCAACCCATCGCCTAACATGTTGATCCAGAGGAAGGCAAAAAAAAACCATGTGGCAAACACTAAGCTCCACATTGGGGAAAAAAATTCCTTCCTGACTCCATACGGCAATCAGACTAGTTCCCTGGATCAACGCCCTATCAAGGAATCTAGTATATATAACCTGTAATATTATACTTTTCAAGAAAGGCATCCATGTCCTTCTTAAATTTCAGTAGTGAATCACTCATTACAACATCATGCGGCAGAGAGTTCCATAGTCTCACTGCTCTTACAGTAAAGAATCCGCATCTGTGATTATAATTAAACCTTCTTTCCTCCAGATGTAGGAGATGCCCCCTTGTCCCCGTCTCAGGCCTCAGAGTAAAAAGATCAGTAGAAAGGTCTTTGTACTGCCCCCTCATATACTTGTACATAGTAATAAGATCGCCCCTAAGCCTTCGTTTTTCCGAACTAAATAGCCCCAAGTGTACTAACTGTCTTGGTATTGCAGACCCCCCAGTCCTCTAATAACCTTGGTTGCTCTTCTCTGCGCCCGTTCTATGTCTTTCTTATACACTGGAGACCAGAACTGTACACAGTATTCTAAGTGTGGTCGCACTAGTGACTTGTATAGAGGTAAAATTATGTTCTCCTCATGAGCATCTATGCCTCTTTTAATGCATCCCATTATTTTATTTGCCTTTGCAGCAGCTGCCTGACACTGGCCACCAAACGTGAGCTTGTCGTCCACCAATTCACCCAGGTCTTTTTCAGTGACAGTTTTGCCCAGTGATTTACAATTAAGCATATAATTATACATTTTATTTCCTCCGCCCAAGTGCATTACCTTACATTTATCACCATTAAAGCTCATTTGCCATTTATCAGCCCAAGCTTCTAGTTTACATAGATCCTCCTGTAATATAAAATTGTCCTCCTCTGTATTGATTACCCTGCAGAGTTTAGTGTCATCTGCAAATATTGAAATATTACTCTGTATGCCCCCTACAAGGTCATTAATAAATATGTTAAAAAGAAGCGGGCCCAATACTGACCCCTGTGGTACCCCACTGTTAACTGTGACCCAGTCTGAGTGTGTTCCATTAACAACCACCCTTTGTTTTCTATCATTGAGACAGTTTTTAACCCACATAGATATATTTTCTCCTATCCCTATTGTTCTCAGTTTATGTTTTAAACTTTTGTATGGAACCGTATCAAAAGCTTTTGAAAAGTCCATATACACAACATCCACTGCATTTCCTTGGTCCAGTCCAGAACTTGCCTCCTCATAAAAACTGATCAGATTAGTCTGACAGGAACGGTCCCTCGTAAACCCATGTTGATATTGGGTCATGAGGTTATTCTTCTTCAGATACTCTAGTATAGCATCTCTTAGGAAGCCCTCCAGGATTTTACCCACAGTAGAGGTTAAGCTTACTGGCCTATAATTTCCAAGTTCAGTTTTTGTCCCCTTTTTGAATATTGGCCCCACATTTGCTATACGCCAGTCCTGTGGTACAGACCCTGTTATTATGGAATCTTTAAAGATTAAAGATAATGGTCAATCTAGACTTTACTTAATTCCTGCAGTACTCTCGAATGTATCCCATCCGGGCACGGTCAGCTTTAGTGATTTTTAGACGCCGCCGTACTTCCTGCTGGGCTAAGCAAGTGACATTTAATGGAGAATTTTTGTTATCACTAATCATGTTTTCTGTCATGCAATTTTCTTGTGTAAATACCGTTGAAAAAAAAATCATTTAGCATGTTGGCTTTTTCCTCATCCTCATCCACCATTTCACCCAGACTATTTTTAATGGGGGCCAACACTATAATTTTTTAGTTTTTTACTATTTATGTAGTTAAAGAATATTTTGGGATTATTTTTACTTTCTCTGGCAATGAGTTTCTCTGTCTCAATCTTTGCTGCCTTGATTTGGTTTTTACAGAATTTATTTAATTTTCTGTATTTATTTAATGCCTCAACACTACATACTTGCTTTAGTTCTCTAAATGCTTTCTTTTTGTCACTTATTGCGCCCCTTACAGCTCTATTTAGCCACAGTGGTTTCCTCCTATTTCTAGCATGTTTATTCCCATAGGGTATATATTGTGCACAGGTCCTATTCAGGATGCTAATAAATGTCTCCCATTTGCTCTGTGTAGTTTTATATCTCAGGATATCGTCCCAGTTTATTGCACTAAGATCATCTCTCAATCGTTGGAAATTTGCCTTCCTGAAGTTTAGTGTCCTTGTAACCCCTCTACTACACATCTTATTAAAGGTTACATGAAAACTTATTATTTTGTGATCACTATTAGCCAAGTGACCCCCAACTCGTATATTTGATATGCAGTCTGGCCTGTTGGTTAATATTAGGTCTAGCAGTGCCCCCCTTCTTGTTGGGTGCTGAACCAGTTGTGAAAGGTAATTGTCTCTCATAGTTGTGAAAAACCTATAACCTTTGCTGGAACTACAGGTTTGTGTTTCCCAATGTATTTCAGGGTAGTTAAAGTCCCCCATAATAATGACTTCTCCTTGAGTCGCTGCTTCATGTATTTGCTTTATGAGGATATTCTCCGCTGCTTCCATTATTATCTGCCTGTGGAAAGCTGGATATATAATGGTGCATTGATCAGGGAGGTGACCACAACCCCAAAAGTACAAAGTGCAAGAAACTGAAGCAAAACCAAAAACATGGGCCAGCACACGTTGGTATAAGTGTAATGTGTATGTGCTTATACACACTGTGATCATTAACAGACAAATACAATGCATAGAAATCCTACAATAAGTTACTAGTATCATGTAAAAAACAGAGGGTGCTTCATTTTTTTCCTCTGATGCTGGCCAATCAAGACATGGACATGTCCAGTGACAAGTTCTGTATACGCCCAGTTGGTTGAAAGGAAAATGTACATCTTTTTATTTTTTCAGGGAATATAACTTTGGAATGGAGGAGAACAGAAGAAAAAGAAAAACTACTACCCCATCAGTGGAGCAGCGGCAATTGGAGGAAGTACTTGGATAAAAAATATATATAGTAAAGGGTCCTATTCAAATAAGTAGAATCAGGTCACTGGTTTGTGGTGTCGAAATTACCTACATTTCCAATGTACATTGTGAGAAGAATTGAGCCAAGTCTCCCACCCTTCACAATGTATGTCCAAACGTCCTCTATGTTAATATATTAATTTCTTACATGGTAAGATGTATTTATGGAAGACATCCATTGGTCAAGAGATGGAACATTTTCAGTCATCCATAATTGAGCAATTAACTATCTCTCTTGAAACATGGTCTCTTGTAAGAAGGCGGAATTAGCTTATGATAGGTGGGATAGGTCAACAAGCTCAGTAAGCAGCATCTAGGACCTAGTAGCACTGGGGTTCTCATGAGGCTATTTAGAAACTGAATAACTTTAGCCCTGATTTGCGGGCAGTCCCACAGAAAGTGCAAAAAGGTAACTGATGTTTTGCCACATTTTGGGCAGATGTCTCTATATCTAGTCGAGATACGAGCCAGTCCCCTTGTTGTGACGTATGCTGTATATACAATATATCATTGAGTCATGGAGACCCTCATTCCAGCATGATGTTGGGGGCAGAAGCCCTCATTCCAACAATGTGTCAGTTACTTGGCCGTTTGTTTCAGTTTCAATTAAATCATTGTTCTGTCAGCAGGAGATTATCACTAGTTGTCTTGTGCCATGTAGTACTCCTGGTTTGTGTAACCCCAACCTTATAAAAGATTGAGCTTTCTGCCTATGCACAGTGTACACAGAAAGCTGCCAATTGGTGTGTTTGGGGTTATACACAGAGCTCAGCATTCAGATAACTGGGAGACTTGCAGCAGAAAAAAATGGAATCTTATCAAAACTGCAATAAGCAACCCAGTAAGTGATACATCATTGGAATCAGAGTCTCTGTCATCTGTCATCATGCTCTTCTTAGACTGCATAGCAAAAACCTAGTGACTGATTTTCTTTAACCAACTTTTATTAACTCCTAATGGGAAGGCTTAGAAAACAAACAGCATTTGTACCATTGTTTTTTTCTACACATTTTAAATTTTACATCATTCACGTTGCTGCACAAATAAGGGATTATCTTTCTTCTGTGGGTCAATACAATTATGGTGATATCAAGTTTATATCATTTTATTTGTTTTATTACTTTCATGCAATAAATACTTTGAAAAAAAAAATTGTCTCTGTGTCGCCATATTCTGAGAGCCATACGTTTAATTCATTTCTGTCATCAGAGCTGTGTGAGGTCTTATTTTTTTCAAGACAAGATGTAGTTTTTATTGGTACCCTTGTGTGGTATGTTTGAATTTTTTATAATTTTTTTATAACACTTTTTGAGAGGCAGAATGCATAACAAAACATCAATTTTTGATTATACAGTAGTGTTCAAAATAATAGCAGTCCAATATGACTAACCAGATTAATCACTGTTTTTGGTATAAATTATATTACTACATGTCAAACAATTTACCAGTTGGTGCAGTAGATTGTAAGAAAACCAACAGACTCAGCATTCATGATCTGCATGTTTTGGAGTCTGTGTACTTGAATAATTAATTGCAAGGCGGTGTGTTCAAAATAATAGCAGTGTAGAGTTCAATTAGTGAGGTCAATCATTCTGTGAAGAAACAGGTGTGGATCAGGTGGCCCTTATTTAAGGGTGAAGCCAGCACATGTTGTACATGCATTTCTCCTTGAAAGCCTGAGAGATATGGGTCGTTCGAGACATTGTTCAGAAGAACAGCGTACTTTGATTAAAAAATTGATCCAAGAGGGTAAAACTTATACGGAAGTGCAGACAATGATAGGCTGTTCAGCTAAAATGATCTCCAATGCTTTAAAATGGAAAGCTAAACCAGAGAGATGTGTAAGAAAACAAAAAACTACCATTCGAATGGATCGAAGAATAGCCAGAATGGCAAAGGTTCAGCCAATGATCAGCTCCAGGATGATTAAAGACAGTCTCAAGTTACCTGTGAGTACTGTGACAGTTAGAAGACGCCTGTGTGAAGCTAATCTCTAAGCAAGAAATCCCCGCAAAGTCCCACTGTAAAAAAAAGACATGTACTGATGCAGATACAATTTGCCAAAGAACACATCAACTGGCCTAAAGAGAAATGGAGAAATATTTTGTGGAATGAGGAAAGTAAAATTGTTCTTTTAAGGTCCAAGAGCCGCAGACAGTTCGTCAGACTGAAAACTCTGCAGTCAAGCCACTGTACACTCTGAAGACAGTGAAGCATGGTGGTGCAAACATGATATGTTTCTCTTACTATGGTGCCGTACCTATTTACCGCATACCAGGCATCATGGACCAGTTTGCATATATTAAAAATACTTGAAGAGGTCATGTTGCCTTATGCTGAAGAAGATATGCCTTTGAAATAGGTGTTTCAACAAAATATCGACCCTAAACACATCAGTAACCGAGCAAAATCTTGGTTCCAGTCCAACAAAATTGAGGTTACGGAGTGGCCAGCCCAATCCCCGGACCTTAATCCGATAGAACACTTGAGGGGTGACATCAAAAATGCCATTTCTGAGGCAAAGCCAACAAATGCCAAAGAATTGTGGAATGTAGTCAAAGCATCCTGGGCTGGAATAACAGGTGACAGGTGCCAGAAGTTGGTTGATTCTATGCAACATAGATGTGAAGCAGTTCTAAAAAAACATTTCTTTTAAATAGTTCACGGTTCAGAATAAATGACATATGGTCTTTTTTTTTGCCAATACTATTACGATGATACCAAATTTATATAGGTTTTTTTATGTTTTACTTACACTATTCACAAAAAGTTAGGGATATTTGGCTTTTGGGTGAAATTTCAGTATGATCCTAAAATGCACTCTAACCTTTTCAGGTGAACTTAATGTGAGCGTGTCTAAACTTTTGAATGCACATGTCCAACTGTTCAATGTTTCAATACTTTTACAAGGCTTTAAGCGGGATGTTCTCAGATGAAGTGGCCACTGAGCTTAGAGTGTCACAAATTGTCATCAGCAGGTTGCAACAGAGATACAGAGACTATAGTCACAGAAAGGCATAGAAGTGGACATCCTTTGGCAAGATCCCATACTGATGACTGCTTAATTGTGAACAATCCCGTTTGGAACCGGATTATGAATGCCACACAACTCCAGGAACATTTAAGGAAGGTGAGAGGCACCCAATGTCACGTCAGACCATTCAAAGCCATTTATAGCAGCGTGGTCTGCATGTTAGATGATGTGCAAGGGTACCTGCCCACACCACCAGGCACAGGTGTAATCATCTTGCATGGGCCAGGGATCATCTACGCTGGACGAGGGACCAGTGGGCCTCAGTGCTGTTCACTGATGAAAGTAGATTCACGCTAAGCAGAAATGATGGCCGCCAATGATGATGGGACTTCAAGGAGAGCGCTATGCATCAGCCACTGTTGTCACCAGATGATCCTTTTGGTGGTGGTGATGTTACAGTGTGGGCAGATGTATCTAGTTAATACAGAACTGCCCTACACTTTGTGAATTGTACAGTGATGAGCCCCTACTACTAGAATAACATAATTAATCCAGTCATTGTGCCTCTGTATGCAGGGCCGGCCTTTGGGGCGTGCCA
This sequence comes from Phyllobates terribilis, assembly GCF_046119375.1. Lineage (NCBI taxonomy): Eukaryota > Metazoa > Chordata > Amphibia > Anura > Dendrobatidae > Phyllobates > Phyllobates terribilis. The sequence goes on along the minus strand of NW_027362765.1, from coordinate 592,199,978 downwards.
GCTGTGCAACTGCACAGGGCGCCTCAAACTTGAGAGTGAAGGGGGGCGCTGCGCTGGCTCCCTCCCCGTCGGTATTTTTCTTATGGAAGAGCAGAGAGGGAGCGCCCAGCGTTTCTTCTGTGCTCAGGCGCCGGCGCCCCCTCTCTGCTCTGAAATGTCCGGCCGGGACCCGGGCGCGCTGCACTCTCTCCTCCTCACACACAGGGGCGGAACTACCGCCCGTGCAGCCGGTTCATTGAACGGGGGCCCCGAGGGAGAGGGGGCCCCTTCAGCCTCCAGCAGGGCCGCCATCAGGGCATGACTGCCCTGACTCCAGTATGGGGCCCGGCCGGTAGGGGCCCCCTTGGGGGCCCCCCTCTTGTGTGTCTCTCTCCTCATGGGGCCCCCGGCCCCATGCTAAGCGCCGGGGCCGGAACATCTCTGTCATGATTTCTCTGACTTCCGGTCATGTGACGGCACCGTCACATGACCGGAAGTCAGGAGAACCTGGTGTCATCGATTTGGACGAGGATTCTGCAGGGATCGCATGGGGGTAAGTATAACAAGTTTTTTTTTTTTTTTAAATACAATTTACTAGGAGTGGGGGGAATGGGAGGTGCACATGTGGGGGAGGGGAATGAGAGAGGTGCACATGTGGGGGAGGGGGATGAGAGAGGTGCACATGTGGGGGAGGGGGATGAGAGGTGTGCACATGTGGGGGAGGGGGATGAGAGAGGTGCACATGTGGGGGAGGGGGATGAGAGAGGTGCACATGTGGGGGAGGGGGATGAGAGATGTGCACATGGGGGGGATGAGAGAGGTGCACATGTGGGGGAGGGGGATGAGAGAGGTGCACATGTGGGGGAGGGGGATGAGAGAGGTGCACATGTGGGGGAGTGGGATGAGAGAGGTGCACATGTGGGGGAGGGGGATGAGAGAGGGGCACATGTGGGGGAGGGGGATGAGAGATGTGCACATGGGGGGGTGAGAGCTGCACATGGGGGAATTGGGAGAAAATGAGCTGCACATGGGGGAATTGGGAGTAGGGGGATAATGAGCTGCACATAATGAATGTGGGGTGGGGGACAGTAAATGATGATGGGGTGGGGAGAGCAGGACATGATATAATGAATTGGGGCAGGGGGTGCATGTAAATAATGAATGCGGGGAGCAGGAAGTATAGAGTAGGGGGCGTTGCGGATGCAGGAGTGTAACTGGTAACAAATTGGCGGAAAGAGTAGAGGTTCTAATTAAATTATATATTAAGTGCCTATTTACAGTTAATGGGGGCACCGTGGTGGATTACAATTTATATTTGGAATGGTAGGTTGTATAATAACTAACCATATATTGATGGTGGATACACGTCTGTATTCAGCTGCGTAATGTAGAAGTTGGGGAATGTGCTCTAGATAACTGTGTTATTTTATGCAGAGACGAGTCCTGGCTGGAAGACGTAATGGCGGTCTGTGCTGGATGAAGGAGAAAAGCGTAGCTGAAGGACTTCACCTAGAGACGTCACCAGTGAGTCAGTGTATTACATGTACACTTACACTATATACTATGTACCGGGCTCCTGTGTATAATGTCACTGGTGATCACTGTATTACCTGTACACTGACACTATATACAGAGCTCCTGTGTATAATGTCACTGATGATCACTGTATTACCTGTACACTGACACTATATACAGAGCTCCTGTGTATAATGTCACTGGTGATCACTAGATTACCTGGACACTTACATTATACATACCATGTATAGAGCTCCTGTGCATAATGACACTTATGGTAATATTAGTAATGTGGTGGTAATATTAGTAATGTGGTGGTAATATGTGGTCTGGTCATGGTGTGGCAGTTTTTCCCCCTTCTGTGTGGTATTATTCGGTCACTATGTTGTGGTAATATGTGGTCTGGTCATGGTGTGGCAGTATTCCCTGTATGTGGTATTATTGGTCATTTTTAAAAAAAAATGTATATGACACATTCCCTTAAAGAAAACTAAATAAAAATATATCTAAAAAGAGTATTGGATATTTTAAGAAAATTTTAATAGGTTAGAGTAGGGCCCTGCCAGAAGAGTCTACCTTATCGTGGTGGCGGCTTTAAAACTTTTCAACTTTTGTTGCTTGTTATTACTTGATCATTTGATTAATAAAAAATGCACTTGTTGTTTTCACCTACATGAGTTTAATTTTTTTTCTTTGGGGGGGGGCGCCAAGAGGGATTTCGCACAGGGCGCCATATACCCTAAGGCCGGCCCTGTCTGTATGAACAACACAGGCCTAATTTCATCTTCATGGGCAATCATTCTCCAGCTCATTGAGCTGGCATCATTAGGGAATGGCTGATGGAGACTGGGGTGCCTCAAATGGAGTGGCCTGCACTTTCTCCAGACCTGAATCCGATAGAAAACCTATGGGATAAGCTGAGTCGCTGTGTAGAGGCTTGTAACTCTGTACCCCAAAACCTCAATGACCTGAAGTCCGCCTTTCAAGAAGAGGGGATGCCATGCCTCAGCAAATTGACTTGTGAACAGCATGAGACGTCATTATCAAGCTGTAATTGATGCTCAAGGCCACATGACAAGTTATTGAGACATTGTCTTTTTATGGGTGGTTATATCCACCACTGTTGTTGGCTTTTGCGTCAAAAAATTGTTAAAGATGAGATAATCAGTATCACCATTGCCCGCTGTTAAGTGTCAGGCATTTGTTGGATTTGAAATGGGTTCAGAACCATCAGTGGAGTCTGTGGTCTCCCATTCCAGTCCAGTCCAGCCAGGGCTGATGTTGTTCAGCATCATCGTCAGTCCCAACGCCTAGCTGGTGCATGAGATGTACAAGTTGTCTCTTGGGTCTTTGTTCCTAGCAACATGAAGCGTAGGTTGCGGAGGGAAACAGGGCTGCTACAGCCTAAGTCCAGGATTCACTGCACCGAGCATGCCCGTGACATGGCGGACCGTGATTGGTGGTTTGGGAGTCAGCTGATCCGGTGACCTGGCACCGCCTGATTGGTCGCGGGTGACGTCACAAATAGTGTGACGGTGGGCAGGGCTTAATCTTTAAATAGCCGGCCCACAAACATGGCGGCGCGCTCTGATCATTGAGCTGTGATGGTGTTGTTGTGTGGACGCTTGGTCGTTTGGGCTCCACGTGTGCTTTAGCTTCTGTCAGGCAGGTTTAGCGGGGGATAAGCAGCCTTAGATGGAGGGAGGCAGGTAGTTTCGTCTGACAGTCTGGCTCCGACAAAGGGGTCGCCATACACCCCGAGCAGTCTGCAGATGCCGTATTCCCGACACTGCCTGTAAGCCACGTGGAGAGATACTTCTCAGTCCGGTAGCATGCCGGCTGGGAGCACGTATACGCCTGCGTGTATCACTCACGTATACGCCGGCGTGTATCACACACGCATCCTAGCGCCTGCTGTGTAGTCCCTGTACTGTAAAAAGGGCTACAATACATTATTTATCGCACATCTCTAGTGCAGTTAACGGAGATAGTGCGAATCCCTATTCCCGTTCCGGTGTGCAGTAACACAGAAGGGATTGTTATTTCAGTTGGTTGTTTTATCGTCTTACCCGGAAGGTGTCCGGCCGCAGTCCTCCAGGCTTCATCGCGGACCCCGGGTTCGGTTGCTTTCCATTATTTAATAAAGTTGTTTGCAACCATCCCCCTAACATTATCAGAGTGCCAGCAACTGCAGCGCAATATACAGAAACTTGAGGCCAGACTTAGGACTCTGGAACAAGCTGCCCCGGTGGCTGATATCACTGCAGTAGCTACGCAGGCAGCTTCTCAAGCAGCCAATCTGGTTAACTCGGCTGCTGTGAATGCTGCGGCCGCTGCAATCGCCCCATTACCCCATTTTGCTCTCCCGGAAAAATTTTCTGGTGACAGCCAATCCTGCAGAGGTTTTATTAATCTGTGCTCCATTCAGTTGGAGATGATGGAGGCACGGTTCCCCTCCGAAAGGGCCAAAGTGGGTTTTATCATCTTGTTACTTTCTCACAGGGCCTTGGAGTGGGCTACACCCCTGTGGGAGCGGAGTGACCCGATAGTGGTTAATGCGGGTCTCTTTCTTACAGCCCTAAAAAATGTCTTCCTAGGTCCTCAGGTCACGCATGATACGGCTCTTAAGCTTCTTGCGTTGGTCCAGGGTTCGGTCACCGCGAGCCACTATGCCATCCAGTTCAGAACCTTAGTGGCTGAATTGGATTGGTCTGAGCGGTCTTTAATCCCGGTGTTCTGGAAGGGTCTGACTGGGCATATTAAAAATGCTCTATCTACCAGGGAGATTCCAACCTCCCTGGAGGAGTTAATCTCTCTTGCTAACCGAATAGATTTGCGTCATGCAGAACAGAAGTTAGAGCTGGAGGTCCCCAGACCTCAGTGTCGGTTGGCACCTTCATTCTCTAGACCCATTTCCAAACACGCGATTCCTGACCCGGAGCCTGAGGCTAAGGATGTATCCCGGACGGAGTCTAGCCCCTATCGTTCCCGACCTGCACATCTCTTGGAGTACCCCATTAATAAGGGTTCCAAGCAGTCGGGAAAATGAGTGTGTCTAACCGCCGTTGGAGGAGGTGTGTTAGATTCCGGGGCTCCTTCCTCCAAATTATTGTATAAGGTGACATTGTTCTTCGGAACAACTATGGTTACTGCCAAGGTGTGTGTGTATTCTGGTGCCGATGGCAATTTTTTGTCATCTACGTTTGCCCAGAAGTACACCATTCCTATGGAGTTACTTCCAAAACTAATGAACAATAGGGTAGTCAAATGTTCACTACTGGACGCGCAAATCACCCACCAGTCGATTTCCCTCACCATGTCATTTCCTCAGGGTCACCGGGAGGTTATCTCCTTTCTTATTATTCCCAGTGGATTAGATGAGGTGCTAATGGGTCTTCCATGGTTACGTTGTCACACTCCACACATTGACTGGAATTCGGGGAGAATTTCTTCCTGGAGTGAGAATTGTGTGTCTCAGTATATGGTTACAGTCACCCGAAGGGTAGTCTCTGAGCCTTCTTCCGACTTGGCCGCTCTCCCTGTGCAAAATCAGACCTTTGCGTATGTCTTTCCCAAAAAGGCTGCAGACACTTTACCTCGCCACCGACCATATGGCTGTCCTATTGATTTGGCCTTCGGCACAGATCCTCTGTCTGTTCCCGAGACCCAGGTCTTGTCAGATTATATCAAAAAGAACCTTCGGGTAGACCTTTTGTCCCGGTCCATGGATACGGCTGAGGACAATGATGAGCCCAGGCTCACTCTTCCTTCTGGGAGGACGTTCGTTCCCCCTAATCTACAAAATGAGGTGCTCTCCTGGGCACATACCCCTAAGATCGGAGGTCATTTTGGGGTCAAACGTACCACAAAGTTCCTTTAACGGTCGTATTGGTGGCCCCGGTGGCGCCAGGACGTTAAGGAATATGTTCTAGCGTGTGTCTCCTGTGCGAGAGATAAATCATCCTGTCAAAGTCCGGCTTGTCTTCTCCACCCGTTACCCGTGGTGGATTCCACAGATCTGACTCCGCTTCTTCTGAATAATGGCCAACATCCGCTCGTTCCGGTTCCTATGCCAGTTCCCTCTATGGAACCTGGGGTCAGAGATTTGGCTCTGGAGGCGCGGGAGGTTTGGGACCATACCCAGGATGCTATATTGGCCTCCAAGAATCGAATGAGAGAGTCGGCTGACCCTCTTCGTCGTCCTGTTCCCGCTTTCTATCCGGGCGACAGAGTTTGGCTAATGGCTCGCAATATTAAAGTACGCGGGGAATCTGCTAAGTTTGCCCCCCGCTTTATTGGTCCTTACAAAATTTTGACCGAAGTAAACCCAGTAATATACCGTTTACAGTTACCACGACACCTGAGGAGTCACAACACTTTCCATGTGTAAGATGGTTCGAGGAAAAAAAGGTTACCCAGTACACTGGAGGGGCCAAGGATCTGAGGATCATCCCTGGGAACCGGTGGACCACATTCATGCTCCCCTGCTTGTTGAGGAAAATGAGCATCAAGTGGAGGTGGATGTTAGAAGTAGAGATAATGTTAGGTGTTGGGCATTTGCTGGATTTGAAATGAAATCAGTGGAGTTTGTGGTCTCCCATTCTGGTCCAGCCAGAGCTTATGCTGCTCAGCATCATTGTCAGTCCCAACACCTAGCTTGTGCACGAGATGTACAAGTTGTCTCTTGGGTCTTTGTTCCTAGCAACATGAAGCGTAGGTTGCAGAGGGAAACAGGGCTGCTACAGCCTAAGTCCAGGATTCACTGCACAGAGCATGCCCGTGACATGGCGGACCGTGATTGGTGGTTTGGGAGTCAGCTAATCCGGTGACCTGGCACCGCCTGATTCGTCGCGGGTGACGTCACCAATAGTGCGACGTTGGGCAGGGCTTAATCTTTAAATAGCCGGCCCACAAACATGGTGGCGCACTCTGATCATTGAGCTGTGATGGTGTTGTTGTGTGGACGCTTGGTCGTTTGGGCTCCACGTGTGCTTTAGTTTTGGTCAGGCAGGTTTAGCGGGGGATAGGCAGCCTTAGATGGAGGGAGGCAGGTAGCTTAGTCTGACAGTCTGGCTCCGTCAAAAGGGTCGCCATACACCCCGAGCAGTCTGCAGATGCCGTATTCCCTGCACCGCCTGTAAGCCACGTGGAGAGATACACCTCAGTCCGGTAGCACGCCGGCTGGGATCACGTATACGCCAGCGTGTATCACACACGCATCCTAGCGCCTGCTGTGCAGTCCCTGTGCTGTAAACAAGGCTACGATACATTATTTATCCCACATCTCTCGTGCAGTTAACGGAGATAGTAGGAATCCCTATTCCCGTTCCGGTGTGCAGTAACACGGAAGGGATTGTTATTTCAGTTGGTTGTTTTACCGTCTTACCCGGAAGGTGTTCGGCCGCAGTCCTCCAGGCTGCATTGCGGACCCCGGGTTCGGTTGCTTTCCATTATTTAATAAAGTTGTTTGCAACCGTCCCCCTAACACCTGCTTCTACTTAAATGCCCTACTTTTATGAGAAACTAAAAAATATTCCTGTAGCGTGAACTTTTTACATTTTCCATAAATTTCACTCGAAAGCCAAATATCCCTAACTTTTTGTGAGTAGTGTGTTTTGCACAGTGCATTATCTAACCTGTCATTGTTTGACAAGTAGCCTTTGGTGGGATCTGATAGGTTGAGCTGTATAGCAGACACAGAGGCCATTATTGAGATTTCTGCTGCCATGTCACTCGATTGGTACTCGGCTGACAGAGGTCAGGTAAATACTCATTGTGCAGTAAATATCTCTGGTGTTTATCTTCTGCCTTAGTCTGGCTCCACTAAGTGTCCTCTGAGGTTGACTGAACAGAGGAATGTGCAATTCAACATACCTCAGTCTCCTGCTTCATGCAGTCCATCCCACTCTTACAACGTGTCCTCTAAGATCTGGGATGGGGTGTGATTGATGGTAGCTGCCATCTTAGAATCCTGACAGAGTACAGTACATAAAGCATAACTTTTTAGGTATTTAGAAAAAATGTTTAATATTTAAATATGTATAATTTATTTTTCGGAGAACCCCTTTAAACATCATCCAATAAACATGTGAAGTGGATGTGAGTACTGCTTGTATGGAGCAGGCTCCAGAGCTGAGCTTGCGGCATCAGCAAGGAGTTTGTATGTTCTCCCTGTGTTTGTGTGGGTTTCCGCTGGGTTTTCCAGTTTCCTCCCACACTCCAAAGACAGGAACGGAAGTTACAATGTGAGCCCCAATGGGGACAGTGATTATGATGTCTGTAAAGCGCTGCAGAAAATAATGGCGCTATATAAGAGAGTAAAATGAAGAAATAAATACAGTGTGGGAGCTGGTTGTGTTAAATAGTCAGTTCCTGAAAGTAACTGATCTGATTGCAGATAGCTCCAATTGCAATAGATTAACCTCTTAAAAGGGACCATTCATTAGTTTGACTAGTGTAAATTAAGTTATATTTTTCGCCCCTGCGTTGTGTACTTCTTACCTTGCATGAGGGAGCAACATATTGGGAAGAAAGAACTGGCCCCTACAATAGCTTATAGAGCAGGTTTCTCAGTGTGAGACATGTAATGACTAACAGTTTGCTCTCCTTAATGATCTCACTGCAGAGCGATGTGTGATTACAAAGTGCTGGGAGCAGAGTAGAGCTGAGTGTTTTTATTATCACTGTCAGCTTTCTTCTCACAGCAGTAAGTGTGGGAGGATGCGCAGTGCAACAGAGATGACAGTACTGTGAGAGGAGATAGGTGAAGACGAGTTTGGACTGAGAAAAAGCTCAGCTCTCCTGTACTGCCCCTCACCCCCACACATACTGCCATGAGGTGTAACCTGAAGTGTTAGTAAACACACTCATCTCTGCTCTACATCCAGTACTTTGTAATCACACACAGCTCTGCAATGAGATCAATGAAGAGAAAAGACTGTCTATCATTACATGTCTCACACAGAGAAAACTGCTCTAAGCCATTGTAGGGGCGTGCTCTTATCCCCACAGTATGTTGCTGTCAGCTTATGACTGGTCAACGTCATACAGAGTAAGCAGTACACGCCCCCAGTAAAAAATCTCTGCTAATAATCCTTGGACTTTACATAAATTATAACCTAAACTATAACTTTGCAATGGAGAGGAGAAATTCAAATATAAAAATGATGTTTTATTCAGCTCTGGAGCTACCATTCTACAAGGTGGCCAGTTTAATATGATTAAACTAGTGAAAGATCCTTTTTAAATGCTGCTGTCATTGATTGTTTTGTGAAACAATTTATTGTCCATTTTCCAAAGCTTTTGTCTACAAAACTTTCAACATACTGGGAAACAGTCATAGGTTGTCAGTGGCACATACTATGACTTCTTGACTTCTTTCTAATTGTGTGTTATATTTTTGCATGGTTCTGGAAGGTTTCCTCTCCACTCCAATTTGCTGTGTAAAGGAAACCCTGTTAACAGAGAACAGCGCTTTCTTTTGAACATAAGATGGAAGACTACGGGAGAGAAAACAAGCCATGGCTTAGTCCCCTACTTTTAAATTCTAATTTTATTTGTGTTTTGCTACTAACATCAGTTGAGCAAATGAAAAACTATGACAGAGCAATAATGTGTACAGAGTTTGAGCCACATCTCAGTAGAATTAAATAAATTATATCAGAAATAGTACATTTGTGCTCAAAAAATGCATAAACAAGGTAGAATAAGAAGGACACAAGTCCAATCAATTTTCAAAAGGTGCTATTATTTACTTGTAGTTAGCATTCCAACAAGATAGTATAAGTGAAAACCTACAAAAGGATACGAAATCAAAATATTGGGAAATATATAAAAATACTTTATTGTTTATGAAGTTAAAAATTAAACAAAAGGAAACACCACACAAATAATAAAAATAAAAAGAAACATCCAAAATGGTATGTGGAGTAGATGTGTAAAAATCACAACATAGAGATACACTGTTGTACCATATACCAAAAGAGATCATATACAGTTGAAACCAGAAGTTTACATACACTATATGAAAGGACACATATGAATAATTTTCTCAATATCTGATATGAAATCAGAATAACCCTTTCCCGTTTTAGGTCAATTAGGATTACCATAATTTTTAAGATTTGCCAAATGCCAGAATAATGAGAGAGAGAATGAGAGAAGGAATTTTTATTACTTACTGCAAAGTCAAAAGTTTACATACATTTCATTAGTATTTGGTACCATTGCCCTTAAACTGAATGACTTGGGTCAAACTTTTGGGATATCCTTCCACAAGCTTCTCGCAATAGTTGGTCGGAATTTGAGCCCATTCCCCCTGACAAAACTAGTGTAACTGATCCAGGTTTGTAGGTCGCCTTGCTCGCACCTGCCTTTTCAGCTTTGACCATAAAGTTTCAATAGGATTGAGATCAGGGCTTTGTGGTGGCCACTCCAAAACATTGACTTTGTTATCCTTAAGCCACTTTGTTACCATTTTGGCAGTATGCTTCGGGTTATTGTCCATTTGAAAGACCCAGTTCCTCCCAAGCTTTAACTTCCTGACTGATGTCTTGAGATGTTGCTTCAGTATTGCCACATAATCTTCTTTTCTCATGATGCCATCTATTTTGTGAAGTGCACCAGTCCCTCCTGCAGCAAAATAACCCCACAACATGATGCTGCCACCCCCTTGTTTCACAGTTGGGATGGTGTTCTTAGGCTTCCAAGCTTCTCCCTTTTTCCTCTAAACGTAACTATGGTCATTATGCCCAAAAGGTTCAATTTTAGTTTCAACAGACCAGAGGACATGTCTCCAAAAATTAAGGTTTTTGTTCCTGTGTGCATTTGCAAACATTAATATGGCTTTTTTATGCTTCTCTTGGAGTATTGGCTTCTTCATGGCAGAGTGGCCTTTCAGCCCATGTTGATATAGTACTCTGCGGTTATTGACACAATCTTACCAGCTTCCACCTCATCTTCACAAGGTCTTTTGCTTTTGTCCTTGGGTTGATATGCACATGTCAGACCAAAGCACATTCATCTCTGGGACACAGAACCCGTCTCCTTCCTGAGCGATATGATGGCTGGACATTCCCATCTTGTTTAATATAATTGTTTGTACAGATGAACGAGACACCTTCAGGTATCTTGAAATTCTACCCAAGGATGAGCCAGACTTGTGCAATTCCACAATTCTCTTCCTGATATCTTGGCCACCCCCCCCCCCTCCCCCGCTTGCTCAGAGCCCTGACACTTGGTGGTTTTTTGGAAAACGTCAATCTATGGATTGAGTCTAAGTTACAGCCATTGGTGGAAACTTTGCCCTCGTTCCTGTTGGATACTAAGGATCTACTCAAGAAGGTTGATGGTCTCAGTCTGAATGAAGATATGATGCTTGTGGCGGGCGACATTGAGTCGCTCTACACCAGCATCAGACACACTGATGGCATTAAAGCCACACATTTCTTTCTAACTCTAATCTACCGTCTGACATTGTGTCACTGATCTTAGAACTCCTTGAATTCTCACTTACACACAATTTTTTCACTTTTAAAGGGTCCTTCTACCTCCAGATCCAGGGAACAGCTATGGGGGCTTCATTTGCACCTGCTTACGCCAATCTGTTCCTGGGGTGGTGGGAGAGGGACCTTACCCTGCATGATCGGCTGTCATCAATGGACCACGTCCCCTTTTGGACGCGGTACATTGATGACATCCTGCTCATTTGGCAGGGATCTGAAGAACAATTACAATCTTTTATGCAGTCTCTTAATCTAAACGATCTAAACATTCACATCACATTCCAATATGATAGGAATAAAATTACATTCTTGGATGTGACTATTCAAAAAGATAACCGTGATTTACTTCAGACGAGCATTTTCAGGAAAACCACGGCTACCAACTCCCTACTGCATGCCTCGTCGGCACATCCAAGGTACATGATCCGGTCTGTACCTGTGGGTCAATTCCTCAGATTACGCAGAATCTGCTCTGATGACCAGGAATTCATCAAGCAATCTGAGGATCTTAAGATGCGTTTTTTTGAGAGGGGTTACAGTAGGCGTATTGTTAAAAGTGCGTTTAATCGGGCATTACGTTCTAAACGTTCGGACTTACTCTATAGTAATAAAACTAACATCAACAGCGGTAACCATGTGAGATTTATTACAAAGTACCACTCTCAGTTTTCTCGCATGCGTTCTTGCCTTATTAAAGCCTGGCCTATCCTCCAAACCGATCCCATCATTTCTAGATTTATACCCTCCTCTCCCAATATCACTATTAGGAGGTCAAGGAATTTACGTGACCATTTGGTCCATAGTTACTACCAACCCACCCATGGGAGGGCCTTCATTGACGGGGCTGGTCCTGCACCTGGATGCAGGCCGTGTGGCCGCTGCATTGCCTGTCCCAATGTGGAACATGCTACCCAATTTTTTAACTCCTCACATACAAAGACATATGATATACGCAAGTCTATTAACTGTCTTTCAAGATATGTTATCTACTTTGCCATCTGCCCCTGTGGTCTTATTTATGTGGGACTTACTTCCCGCCAACTCAAAGTCCGAGTTCGTGAGCATGTTCTTGGTATTCAGGCTGCAGCTGGCCACGTGGATGTGTCCATGCTCAGGACCATTCCCCGTCACTTTAAACTTCATCACAATTGTGATAGTTCTCTATTGAGAGTGAGGGGTATAGATCTACTTGCCACCACTATTCGTGGTGGTAAAGTGAGCCAACGTTTGGCACAATTGGAGGCTCGCTGGATATGGTTGCTAGATACGGTCCATCCAAAGGGTCTTAATGAGCACCTTAGTTTCGCTCCTTTTTTGTGATCCTTTTTGTTGTGGTCATCCTCTTGCTACTCCATGTGTGTTTTATTTTAGTTTTTATGTGTTGTTTATAATAATTTTTTTTATTTATTATCAATTTTATTAGGTATTTTCTTCACTTCTAGTATGTGGTCAACGCACTTCGGTCCTCGCTTTAGCTTTACCATCTGGTGCATATACAGTTATATGAAAAAGTTTGGGCACCCCTATTAATCTTAAGCTTAATGTTTTATAAAAATTGGTGTTTTTGCAACAGCTATTTCAGTTTGATATATGTAATAACTGTTGGACACAGTAATGTTTCTGCCTTGAAATGAGGTTTATTGTACTAACAGAAAATGTGCAATCTGCATTCAAACAAAATTTGACAGGTGCATAAGTATGGGCACCTCACCAGAAAAGTGACATTAATATTTAGTAGATCCTCCTTTTGCAAAAATAACAGCCTCTAGTCGCTTCCTGAAGCTTTTAATGAGTTCCTGGATCCTGGATGAAGGTATTTTTGACCATTCCTCTTTACAAAACAATTCCAGTTCAGTTAAGGTTGATGGTCGCCGAGCATGGACAGCCCTCTTCAAATGATCCCACAGATGTTCAATGATATTCAGGTCTGGGGACTGGGATGGCCATTCCAGAACATTGTAATTGTTCCTCTGCATGAATGCCTGAGTAGATTTGGAGCGGTGTTTAGGATCATTGTCTTGCTGAAAGATCCATCCCCTGCGTAACTTCAACTTTGTCACTGATTCTTGAACATTATTGTCAAGAATCTGCTGATACTGAGTGGAATCCATGCGTCCCTCAACTTTAACAAGATTTCGGGTGCTGGCATTGGCCACACAGCCCCAAAGCATGATGGAACCTCCACCAAATTTTACTGTGGGTAGCAAGTGTTTTTCTTGGAATGCTGTATTTTTTTGCCGCCATGCATAACACCTTTTTGTATGACCAAACAACTCAATCTTGGTTTCATCAGTCCACAGGACCTTCTTCCAAAAAGAAATTGGCTTCTCCAAATGTGCTTTTGCATACCTCAGCCGACTCTGTTTGTGATGGGCTTGCAGAAACAGCTTCTTTCGCATCACTCTCCCATACAGCTTCTCCTTGTGCAAAGTGCGTTGTATAGTTGACCGATGCACAGTGACACCATCGGCAGCAAGTTGATGCTGCAGCTCTCTGGAGGTGGTCTGAGGATTGTCCTTGACTGATCTCACCTTTCTTCTACTCTGCCTTTCTGATGTTTTTCTTGGCCTGCCACTTCTGGCCTTAACAAGAACTGTCCCTGTGTTCTTCCATTTCCTTACTATGTTCCTCACAGTGGAAACTGACAGGTTAAATCTCTGAGACAGCTTTTTGTATCCTTCCCCTGAACAACTATGTTGAATAATCTTTGTTTTCAGATCATTTGACAGTTGTTTTTAGGAGCCCATGATGCCACTCTTCAGAGGAGATTCAAACAGGAGAACAACTTGCAAGTGGCCACTTTAAGTAGCTTTTCTCATGATTGCATACACCTGGCTATGAAGTTCAAAGCTCAATGAGGTTACAAAACCAAAAAAAGTGCTTTGGTAAGTCAGTAAAATGTAGGTAGGAGTATTTAAAACAAGAAAATGATAAGGGTGCCCATACTTATGCACCTGTCCAATTTTGTTTGAATGCAGAGTGCACATTTTCTGTTAGTACAATAAACCTCATTTCAAGGCAGAAACATTACTGTGTCCAACAGTTATTACATATATCAAACTGAAATAGCTGTTGCAAAAACACCAATTTTAAGAAAACATTAAGCTTAAGATTAATATGGGTGCCCAAACTTTTTCATATAACTGTATATATTTTTTATGACCTTCTTCCACATCTATGGCTTGTTTTCCCTGAAGACTCAGCTTCTGATTACGAAGATAGCTTTATCTGCATTTATCCACTTACTCAGGATGTTTCCACTGTAGTGGCTATTACCATATTGGCCACTTTGTCTCTTATGTTCTATTTTTGTTAAGGTGACATTATGTATTGGTTTATAATTAGTGGTTAATTTCTTACATCCTGACACTATGTTTTGTCCAGTGATGATGGTTTTATATGCTCATGTATTCTTATTAATATCTATGTATGTCTGACCTCTATTTAACTATTTATTTCAAATTCTTGAGATGATGTTATAGTTAATATATTCATTTATTTATGTCAGATGTCATTACATTGTTCTATATTTATTGTATATTCATCTGTATTGAGCTATATTGTCCCTATTGCATTTTCTTCATTAACTGCTTCTAATCAGTACTTAGTCTCTCCCCCTCTAGCTATGTCTAGTGTTTGATTGGTCTATCTGTAGCCATGGCCCCGTTAAATACTAATTGCCCCTATTCACCTACTTCCTGTTATGTTGCCTGGTGACCACGAACGCCTCCGCGTCATGCTGGCGGTGCGTCCTGCGGCTCTCTGCATCTTTATGTGAGCACCTGCGTGGCGGTCAGCTGACCGTCACGTGGGTGCCACATGATGTGGACGCCGCGGTTCGCCCCTCCCAATATGACGCGGGAAGCGTCATTCAGGTCCTCGGTGACGCCCACTAACAGCTGTGCACCGTTATTCACTTACTGTGACCGCTATATAAGACATACCAGTGCTGTTTGTCCTCACGCCCCCTGACGAAGGCTCGCCGAAACGCGCGTAGAGGTGACACCATCCCCCCCTCTTCCGTTCCTCCTGGGTTACCATCGATGCCTGATATCTAGGTAATTGTGCACATATTCTTCATTTTTCTTGCTGACTATTATTGTAGGCTTTGTATAGTCCCATTGCTGCTTACTGGTGTCTTTACTAACCAGTTATGACCTACTCTTTCAGTCATATGTAATCAGGCACTTGTGAATTGTCCCTTTTCTTTGATTTAAATATTTATATGTGGGCTCTGTGCTCCTCTAATGGACTTATAAATATAATGATTTCCCTTGGGGGTCGGTGGTGTCTCTGCTTTTTAATTAGCACACGTGGCACTTAGTGCTCTTAAGCTCTATGTAATTTTTGTATATTTTTTTGTATATGTGTATTTAATAAAATAAATTTTCTACTTTGTATTTGGGGCTGTGATGTCGCTGTATCTTTTTTCTATATCTTCCAGTTTCTGTTTACGATGCCCCTTCTATTTTTATCCTCAGGTCTGCGCTTAAATGCTTCGAGATTATTGTTATAATGCGGACGATTCTGTGGTATATCTTCCTTACTTGCCAGGGTGTGCAGGGTAGTGAAGCCGGCCCTGTCCCCAATGACTATTCCCTGCTCACTGCCAGTAACTCTCCCTGTATGCGAGTGTAGGGAGAAACCTGTTACTCCAGGGCAGCGGATAATAATAATAATAATAATAATAATAGTTTATTTTTATAGCGCCAACATATTCCGCAGCACTTTACAAATTTTAGGGGGGACTTATACAGACAATACAGAATAAGCATATCTCATATCGAACGGAGTGAGGGCCCTGCTCGCGAGCTTACAGTCTATGAGGAAGTGGGGGAGACACAAAAGGTAAAAAGTACATATATTGTATAATGCAGCCTTGATATACTGAATAGGATAAATAATAATACATGGACTGGTCGCCAGCCAGTATGTGTGCAGTCCTGACAGAGGCTTTTATGTGCATGGTTGGTTTGAACCCGAAGTTGAAGAAGATTTTAATATGGGGGAAAGCTGGGATGGACAGAGTGTGTTTAGGTGATACGCCAGTCTAAAGAAATGTGTTTTTAGGGTTCGCTTGAAACTGTGGGTATTGGGAATTAATCGAACTGTCCTGGGTAGTGCATTCCAGAGAATTGGCGCAGCACGCGAGAAATCTTGGAGACGGGAGTGGGAAGTTCGGATTATGGAGGATTTTAGTTTCAAGTCATTTGCAGAACGGAGGGCACGTGTAGGGTGGTAGACTGAGACAAGGGAGGAGATGTAGGGGGGTACTGAAGCATGGAGCGCTTTGTGGGTAAGCGTAATAAGTTTAAAACGAACTCTATATTGGATGGGCAACCAATGCAATGACTGGCACAGGGAAGAGGCATCTGAGTAGCGGTTGGCGAGGAATATGATCCTGGCTGCTGCGTTCAGGACGGATTGGAGAGGGGAGAGTTTAGTAAGAGGGAGACCGATTAGTAGAGCGTTGCAATAGTCAAGACGAGAATGAATAAGAGCGACAGTAAGAGTTTTTGCCGAGTCAAAGGTGAGAAAAGTCCTGATTCTTGAGATGTTTTTGAGGTGTAGATGACATGAACGAGCGAGTGATTTGATGTGAGGAGTGAAAGAAAGATCTGAATCAAAAATGACCCCAAGACAGCGGGCTTGTAGCTGGGGAGTAATGGTTGAGCCACAAACGGAGATGGCAATATCGGGCACAGGTAGATTAATGGAGGGAGGAAAGACGAGTAGTTCAGTTTTTGACAGATTCAGTTTTAGGTAGAGGGAGGACATAATGTTAGACACAGCAGAAAGACAATCACTGGTCTTTTGTAGTAATGCAGGGGTGATGTCCGGAGCAGAGGTGTATAATTGGGTGTCATCAGCATAGAGATGGTACTGAAAACCGAATCTACTGATTGTTTGTCCAATAGGAGCGGTGTATAAGGAGAAAAGAAGGGGGCCTAGGACTGATCCTTGAGGAACCCCGACAGTAAGAGGAAGTAGGGAGGAGGAGGAGCCGGCAAAAGACACAGAGAAGGAGCGGTCAGAGAGATAAGAGGAGAACCAGGAGAGAACCGTGTCCTTGAGGCCAATAGTGCGGAGCATAGTGAGGAGGAGCTGGTGATCCACAGTGTCAAATGCTGCAGAGAGATCCAGGAGAATCAGCAGGGAGTAGTGACCATTAGATTTAGCTGTTAGTAGATCATTAGAGACTTTAGTGAGGGCAGTTTCAGTAGAATGTAAAGAGCGGAAACCAGATTGTAAAGGGTCAAGAAGAGAGTTGTCTGAGAGATAGCGGATTAGACGGGAGTGGACCAGGCGTTCCAGGAGTTTAGAGATAAAGGGAAGATTGGAAACAGGTCTGTAGTTGGCCGTGCAGTTCTGGTCGAGGGATGGTTTTTTAAGTAATGGTTGTATGCTGGCGTGTTTAAAAGAAGAGGGAAAGATACCAGATGAGAGGGAAAGGTTGAAAATTTTAGTTAGGTGAGAGGTGACAGCTGGAGCAAGGGACTGAAGGAGATGTGAGGGAATAGGGTCGCTGGTGCAGGTGGTAGGGCGAGAAGATGCAAGGAGCCTGATCACTTCATCTTCCGTGACTGGTTCGAAGTCAGAAAATGAGCAAGATACAATGTGGCGGGGGGGAGCATGCATAACATTTGGGGATTGGGAGAAAATTTCCTGTCGGATATGGTCAATTTTTTCTTTGAAATAGTTAGCCAGATCGTCAGCGCTGAGGTCGGTGGTCGGGGCCTGTGCTGTTTGATTGAGGAGAGAATGAAACGTGTCAAAGAGTCGTTTAGGATTATTGGACAGTGAGATGATGAGGTTGTTAAAGTAGGTTTGTTTGGAGAGGTGAAGGGCAGAGTTATATGTTTTCAGCATAAATTTATAGTGGAGGAAATCTTCGGGCAGATTTGATTTTCTCCACAGCCGTTCAGCGCACCTGGAGTACCTCTGGAGAAGACGTGTTTGAGGCGTGTGCCAGGGTTGTCGCCGTCTATGCCGAATTGTTCTTTGTGTAGGAGGTGCGGCTTCATCCAGGGCGCATAGCATTATTTTGTTATAATGCTTCAATGCAGATTCAGGACATGAGAGGGAGGAGATTGGGGCCAATGATGATTGCAACCTTTTTATAAATTTCTGGGTGTTAATGGCGCGTAAATTTCTATAAGTGTGGACGGTGGGAGTGTCTTGAGTAGAGTCACAGTTCTTGACAGAGAATGAAAGAAGATTATGGTCAGAGAGTGGAAGGGGAGAGTTAGTAAAGTCATGTACTGAGCAAAGCCGGGAGAAAATCAGGTCCAATGTGTTCCCGTCCTCATGTGTAGGAGAATTAGCAAGCTGTGAAAGGCCGAAGGAGGAGGTTAATGATAAAAGATGCGTGGCAGATGGGGAAAGAGGATCGCCAATTGGGATGTTAAAGTCTCCCATGATTATCGTGGGGATGTCGCAGGATAGAAAATTTGTAAGCCAGGCAGCAAAGTGATCCAGGAATTGACGGGGGGGACCTGGGGGGCGATAGACAACCGCCACTCGCAGGGAGAAGGGCCGGTAGAGTCTGACTGTGTGGGCCTCAAAGGACGGGAAGATAAGGGAGGGTACAGGGGGGATCACCTGAAAAGTACATTTTGTTGAAAGAAGCAGACCAACACCTCCACCTGATCTGTTGTCAGGTCGCGGGGTATGAGAGAAATGTAGGCCACCATAGGAGAGAGCTGCAGCGGCGGTGGTGTCCGACTGCTGGATCCAGGTTTCAGTGAGAGCCAGAAGGTTGAGGGAATTAGAGAGGAAAAAGTCATGGATGTAAGAGAGTTTATTACAAGCTGAGCGTGCATTCCAAAGGGCACAGTTGAATGAGACAGAAGATATGCAGGGAATATTAATGAGATTAGCAGGGTTTCTGAATGTAACAGGGAAAGAGTTAGTGTTATTATTACTGGAGGGTCCTGGGTTGGGAGAAATATCACCTGCGACTAATAGAAGGAAGATACAGAGAGTGAGCAGATGATTGAGTGATTTGTGAGAGCGTTTCCTGCGTTGTATGGTGGGAATGAATGGATCTGCGTGGTATAACATTGTGAAGAGAGCATGACAACTGTACATAGGAGAAGAGAGGAGTGAGGGATTAATATGGATGAAGTGTGCCGCATTTGTGGGTGAACGGTGAATGTGGATGATTGTAGCAACCAGAGTATAAATGGCACAGATACAAATGGTGAATACTGTTTGCCAAAAAGATGACCTGGAAGCAAGTTTGTTTAATTGTCTTGCATGTCTTACCTGTCTCCTGCCCTGTCCAACTGCCATTTTCTAACTGCCAGGGCACTTTGCTAAATTATGGCACTTCGATAAAGTATGCATAAATGCTATATGCATAAATGCCCCCGCATAAATGCCTCCCCTTAACTAAGTCTCAATATATAGGGACGTATCTGCTTAGATCTGCACAGATTTAACTCATTAACAATCAATCACTAGCTTAAAAGACAACAGGAGACCATAAAGTGCAGGGAAAAAAAAAACAGACTAGTAAACTCGGCATGGATCATAAACTCTTAAAGTAAGTGTGATGACCTTTAAGTATCATGGAATAAAAAAGCTAGAGGAGTGAAAAAATATATACCAGAAATTGATAGGCTGCAGAGCATTGCATGGAGATATAATGCAGTTTTCAGGACAGATCACACAAGCAGTGAAAAATATATACCAGAAATTGATAGGCTGCAGAGCATTGCATGGAGATATAATGCAGTTTTCAGGACAGATCACACAAGCAGTGAAAAATATATACCAGAAATTGATAGGCTGCAGAGCATTGCATGGAGATATAATGCAGTTTTCAGGACAGATCACACAAGCAGTGAAAAATATATACCAGAAATTGATAGGCTGCAGAGCATTGCATGGAGATATAATGCAGTTTTCAGGACAGATCACACAAGCAGTGAAAAATATATACCAGAAATTGATAGGCTGCAGAGCATTGCATGGAGATATAATGCAGTTTTCAGGACAGATCACACAAGCAGTGAAAAATATATACCAGAAATTGATAGGCTGCAGAGCATTGCATGGAGATATAATGCAGTTTTCAGGACAGATCACACAAGCAGTGAAAAATATATACCAGAAATTGATAGGCTGCAGAGCATTGCATGGAGATATAATGCAGTTTTCAGGACAGATCACACAAGCAGTGAAAAATATATACCAGAAATTGATAGGCTGCAGAGCATTGCATGGAGATATAATGCAGTTTTCAGGACAGATCACACAAGCAGTGAAAAATATATACCAGAAATTGATAGGCTGCAGAGCATTGCATGGAGATATAATGCAGTTTTCAGGACAGATCACACAAGCAGTGAAAAATATATACCAGAAATTGATAGGCTGCAGAGCATTGCATGGAGATATAATGCAGTTTTCAGGACAGATCACACAAGCAGTGAAAAATATATACCTGTAAGAAGAGAAGAAAGATGAATATTAGCAATGCCATTTTCTAACTGCCAGGGCACTTTGCTAAATTATGGCACTTCGATAAAGTATGCATAAATGCTATATGCATAAATGCCCCCGCATAAATCGGATGGGGAACCCGCTGGGGATCTGCTCATACAACCAGCCTCCTGTGCAGCTTGGTCTCCGACAGCTTTTTAACTATGTTTCTCTCTGAAATGCAATGTTTCAGAGCCAAATATAGTTTTTTGAGATCCTATAGCCAGTATCTGATAAATGCTGCCAGAGATCGTGCATCTATCAGCTGTCTGGTTGGTTCCCTTTAAGATGTAAGGGCAGGTCATAGATATTCCTGAGGGGGGGTTATCAGTGTGAGACTGTAGTGACTGACATTTATTAATCACAATGTCCACATAGTAAGCTAAATGGCACTTCCCAAAGAAAAATATTTAGATTTGAGAGTCCTCAGTGGTTGATACCTTTTAATGGCTAACTGA
The DNA here is from genome assembly GCF_046119375.1 of Phyllobates terribilis. Taxonomy (NCBI): domain Eukaryota; kingdom Metazoa; phylum Chordata; class Amphibia; order Anura; family Dendrobatidae; genus Phyllobates; species Phyllobates terribilis. The sequence goes on along the minus strand of NW_027362765.1, from coordinate 592,179,034 downwards.
AAAGATGGTAACAAATTGCAAGCTTTCGAGACTACTCTGGTCTCTTCATCAGGCATAGAAGAGACCTTGAAAGAGTCTTGAAAGCTTGCTACTTGTTACCATTTTTGTTAGCCATTAAAACATATCAACCACTGAGGACTCTCAAATCTAAAAATTTTTCTATCTACTGGCTAACACGGTACAAAGTTATATCTTTTTCCTGTACTTCCCAAAGACTAATTCAAAGTAAACTCAGGCTTAAAGTGCAAAGCCCGAGTAATGAAGAGATACATTATATAAAATCAAATATCTTTATTAGAAAATTATGCATAAAAACAACAATAAAAAAGCAGAATGCCTTACAGGGGCAAAAGCAGTTTGCAAAAGAAGAGTGGTCCAAAATTCCAGCTGAGATGTGTAAGAAGCTTGTTGATGGTTATAGGAAGAGATTGATTGCAGTTATTTATTCCAAAGGGTGTGCAACCAAATATTATGCTGAGGGTGCCAACAATTTTGTCCGGCCCATTTTTGGGGGTTTGTGTGAAATTATGTCCAAATTATTATTATTATTATTATTATTATTAATTTGCCTTTTTTCTCTGTTGTTTTTATGTTGTTCCAATACACACAAAGGAAATAAATGTGTATAACAAAACATGTGTAATTGTAATAATTTTCTGGGAGAAATGCTTCATTTTCTGGAACAATTTCAAAGTGACAAAAATTTCAGCTATGACTGTATAACTTTGTATATTGAAACAATATAATGGAGCTTGTTAAAATAAAGTTCATTAATAGACATAAAAATGCTACATCGGTATTGGTAATTTTTAAATTGTAAAAAGTGAAAATATTTTGTTTTTGCATAAAATAGAAAGGAAATGTGTCCTCTTTAACTTTAGGCATTTTAGAGACCATTTCATCTTCAACTTGCTTAAGTGTTCACAATAACAGTAATTTTGACCAGGGGTGCCCAAACTATTACATGCCACTGTAGGTAGAAAAAAACCTAAAGATGCGTATTTATCTAATTAACAAGGAAAGTGATGTTAGGAGTATTTTTCTGTTAATTAAGCCTTTGGCTTAATTTTGTTTAAAATCACAAAGGAAATGTAGTTAGACAAGCCAGGAGTAAGAACTGGAGTGTTTGAATCAAGTTGGCAAAAATTATACTTTGCTCTTTTATGTTTGTTTGCAGAAAGTTTTAATGGAATGTGATACTGGTTCTATCACCCTTCTTATTGGAATCACTGTTCACCTGCTTGCATAGCCGGGGGGCAGGCTCCTTGCATTAAGAAGATTGAGTGTATTGAGTATTATGGTTTTCTAATGTGTCCAGCAAAAAAATATTGTCTGTCTATAATTTTTTTGATATGCTGTCCAGAAAAAATGAAGTCAGGTTGGCCAGCCAGCATGTGGTATTCTGAATTAAGGCATTCTTTATGTGTTGATGAGTGATACAATTGTTAATGCATTATTGCTGCTTTCTATCCAAATATACTAGGCAAACCATGTATTTGGGAGGATTTTAGGAAGCAAAAAGGGGAGTTTGCAGGTTCCAGCAATTAGTTGGAGATAGAGAGTGAAGACAGTCACAAGTATTGTGTCTGAAAAGATTGCAAACTTGGTGTGTGTGTGTGTATGTGTGTGTGTGTGTGTGTGTGTGTGTGTGTGTGTATGGAAACGGAGGGATACTAGACAGCAAGCCAACAGTTGGATAGCATCTGTAAAAACAGCCCGCACATCTGGGTGCCCAGGAAAATTTTGAACGAGATACTGACAGACGGAGCTCAGCTTTGGTGGTATACAGCCGAAGGTCTGAAGGAGGAAGCCATGGGTTAGTGAGGACCCTGAGACAGCACAGTGAAATAAAGATACAGCGGTGACATATAGCCTAAGCCTGGAAGCTTCAGAGAAGGAAGACTTGCCAGGCTTGCCAGGGTAGGGGATGGGTATTGTACCAAAATGAACTGTGGTTAGAGGAATAGCCAGTTAGAAATGGAGTGCCCCATACTAGGATGCTGTGAACTTGGGACACATATACATAAAATATGCACATGCATACACATACTTATTTACACATTTCACACACATATACACATGACACATACTGTATAAATAACTTGCAATATACAAAAGGTATAAACATGTTATTGCATAGATTTTATTAATAAATGCAAAAAAAAAATTAAAAACAGAGGCAGCCGTATGCTGCAAAGTTTGTAATTTAATCCTTTTACTGATTGAAATTTTGGTGCTTACAGCCATTCCTTTTTTGTTTATTTTTAAGTAGACATCACTATATGAGGTCATGTTTTTGCGAGATGAGCTGTAGTCTACACATATTCATATTAAGATTTACTATCTGTTAAATGCAGAAAAATAAGATGGTGTCATTTTTGTTTATACTACTTACTGATCACCATAAATTAACCCTTTAACAACCACTTTTTCACGGCCCTGAAGAATAAGTGAGCCGTGAAAGCGAGTGAAAATCTCACAGGTGTCCCTCATATATGACAGCTGACACCCAGCGGCATCGGCCATGATTGAGGTCGAGTAACTCCTTTTAAATGTTGCTGTCAATCGTGACAGCGACATCTAAAAAGTTAAAAGGGGGTTAAAACATCCCCTTTAACACTATTGGCCCCCCACGATCTTAAATGCTGGTGCCGATAGTTGCCATTGCACACCAAGGTCATCTGATGACCCTAGGGTACGATGACCTGTTAGACCCAGCTATAAGTAGGGTCTGACAGGCTGAGTCAGTGAGAATCTGACACGAATACTGCAGTGTGTGAGATCAGCGATCAAAGTAAAAAATATTCCTATCCCAAAATGAAATAAAATGTGTAAAAGAACACACAAAAAACGCACAATAATCAAGAAAAGCTGTTTTGCCACTAAATACGCAGCTTTTCCGTTAAAACAAAAATAAACAAAAACACACACATAATTGGTATTGCCACTTACGGAATGACCTGAACTATAAAACTGTCAAATTATTTATTCAGTACAGAGAACACGGTAAAAAAAATAAAAAGCACTTCAGAAATGTCTCTTTTTCATAATACTGAAAAAGTCGTATGTAAAAAAAAAGTATGAATGAAAATGCCAAATCGTCCCTTAATGTGGATCATTCGGTGAACAAATAAAAAAGTTACATATAGAATATGGCGATGCAAAAAGAAATACATTTTTTGTAAAATATTGTTTTTAGTCTGTAAAAGTAGCAAAGCATTAAAAAAAACAATATAAATCTGGTATTGCTGTAATCGCAATGACCTGAATAATAAACCTGCCTTATCACTTATGCCATGTGGAAAACTACGTAAAAAAAAAACTATTCTTGTACTTGTATTTGTTCGTTCTGCCTCAAAAAACATCAGAATAAGGCTCAGTTCACATTTATCCTCTGCTCTCCAGTTAAGTGCTTACCTCCGGGTTTCTGTATAAAGTCCCAAAAAAGCAACTCAGACAAAACCTCCGATGGAGTCACTCACTTTAATAAAGCAGATGGAGTCTCTTCGGACTCTGTCTGGTCTCTGTTCCAGTGGTATCATGTTATTTTTGGCGTCTTTTTAGTGCACAACTGTGGATGACCACACTTCTGTACACACCTAAAAAGATGGATACCACTGTAACAAACACCAAACGGAGTCCAAAGTGTCTTCATCTGCTTCATCATGGTGGGTAATTCCCTCTGGGGTTTGACCTGAATCGCATTTTTATAGAATTTACACAAAAAACCCCGACATAAGTTCTCAGTGTAGTGCACAAGAATGTGATCCCAGCCTTGTATTGAAAGCGATCAAAAAAATATTATCAATAAAAACCTTACTTTATGCAGCACAAAACCAACCTCCAGGTCCATCATCTTTTACTGGAAGTATAGAGGGTTCCCACATTACTGGTAAAACAAAGACTATGGAAAAGTGACATGTCTCCAACACCCCATCAAATAAAATCCAATGAAATCTGTGCTCCCAAATCCAAGGAGCGTAAGTGCGAACGAAAGTAAGTGTGTGACTTGTTTTTCAGTGACTTTGGATTCAGGGAGTTTGGAAGGGAGGACTTTGGACTGAATTGCTGTCTGTATTTCATTAATTCTTTACTTTTCTTTTTACTTAACATTCTGTCTATTGCAATCCCCATTAGGAAATGAGCTCCATTATTGACAATGCTATCCAGTGTACATCTTGCCACATGTATGTATTCCTTGAACAGTCGGTCGGGGTTGCTTACTGCTGCGCGAGATGTGTGCACGTTGTGCGTTTGGAAGCCCAGATACTGGATCTAAATGAGCAGCTGGCAACACTGAGATCCACTTACAACATGGAAAGGAGTCTGCTGCTCACTGAGCAGCAGCTTACTGGGGTAGATGTGGGGGAGGGTGGTAGTCAGGAGCTGCAGGACAGTGAGGTCGCTAGTTGGGTGACAGTTAGAAGGGGTGGTAGAGGGAAGAGTGCCAGGGAGGCTAGTCCTGATCTGGCACACCCCAATAAGTTTGCAAAGTTGGCAGATGAGGGGAGTGACGGTACAGGGGTAGCACTACTGCAGCAAGGCATGTCCCCTGAATGCCGGAGGAGTGTCAGCTCCAGTAAAGAGGGAAATAGGAGAGTAGGGCAGGCCAGGCAGGTGCTGGTAGTGGGGGACTCAATTATTAGGGGAACAGATAGGGCAATCTGTCACAAAGACAGGGATCGTTGAACAGTGTGCTGCCTACCTGGCGCTTGAGTCCGGCACATCGCTGATTGGGTTGACAGATTACTGGGAGGGGCTGGTGAGGACCCAGCAGTCATGGTGCACATTGGCACAAATGACAAAGTTAGAGGTAGGTGGAAGGTCCTTAAAGATGATTTCAGGGAATTAGGCTGCAAGCTGAAAGCAAGGACCTCCAGGGTGGTATTCTCTGAAATACTACCGGTACTACGTGCCACGCCAGAGAGGCAACAGGAGATTAGGGAGATAAATAAGTGGCTCAAGAACTGGTGTAGGAAGGAGGGATTTGGGTTCCTGGAGAACTGGGCCGACTTCTCAGTTGGCTACAGACTCTACGCTAGGGACCGGCTGCACCTTAATGGGGAGGGTGCAGCTGTGCTGGGGGAGAAAATGGCTAGAAGGCTGGAGGAGTGTTTAAACTAGGTATTGGGGGGGAGGGTATTCATTTTATAGGTGGGGAAGATAGTGCAGATAGTGACCTGGGCACAAATAAAGAAATTGGGGGTGGGGTTAGAACAGTCAATAAAGTAAGAAGGAATAGAGGTACAGAGAGATACATAAAATGCATGTACACTAATGCCAGAAGCCTCACCAACAAAATGGAGGAATTAGAGTTTATTTTGTTGGAAAATAATTATGACATGGTAGGGATATCTGAGACGTGGCTGGACGAGACCCATGACTGGGCAGTTAATTTACAGGGCTATAGTCTGTTCAGAAATGACAGTACAAACAAGCGAGGGGGGGTGTGTGTTTATATGTAAAATCATCCTTAAAACCTGTCTTGCGGGAGGATATATGTGAATCTAATGAAAATGTAGAGTCCCTGTGGGTGGAGATAAGGGGAGGGAGAAAAAATAATAAATTACTGAAAGGGGTTTGTTATAGTCTCCAAAATTAATGGAAGTAGCGGAGAACCCTCGTAAAGCAAATAGGTGAAGCAGCGACTCAAGGAGAAGTCATTATTATGGGGGACTTCAACTACCCTGAAATTCATTGGGGGACAGAAACATGTAGTTCAAGCAAAGGTAATAGGTTTTTGACAACTATGAGAGACAAATACCTTTCACAACTGGTTCAGGACCCAACAAGAAGGGGGGCACTGCTAGACCTAATATTAACCAATAGGCCAAACCGCATATCAAATATACGAGTTGGGGGTCACTTGGGTAATAGTGATCACAAAATAATATGTTTTCATGTAACCTTTAATAAGATGTGTAGTAGAGGGGTTACAAGGACACTAAACTTCAGGAAGGCAAATTTCCAACGGTTAAGAGATGATCTTAGTGCAATAAACTGGGATGATATCCTGAGACATAAAGCTACACAAAGCAAATGGGAGACATTTATTAACATCCTGAATAGGACCTGTGCACAATATATACCCTTTGGGAATAAACATGCTAGAAATAGGAGGATACCACTATGGCTAAACAGAGCTGTAAGGGGCGCAATAAGTGACAAAAAGAAAGCATTTAGAGAACTAAAGCAAGTAGGTAGTGATGAGGCATTAAATAAATACAGAAAATTAAATAAATTATGTAAAAAACAAATCAAGGCAGCAAAGATTGAGGCAGAAAGAATCTTTGCCAGAGAAAGTAAAAATAACCCAGAAATATTCTTTAACCCCTTAAGCCCCGCGGGTGGTTTGCACGTTAATGACCGGGCCAATTTTTACAATTCTGACCACTGTCACTTTATGAGGTAATTACTCAGGAACGCTTCAACGGATCCCCCTGATTCTGAGACTGTTTTTTCGTGACATATTGTACTTCATGATTGTGGAAAAATTTCTTCGATATCACTTGCGTTTATTTGTGAAAAAAACGGAAATTTGGCAAAAATTTCGAAAATTTTGCAATTTTCAAAATTTGAATTTTTAAGCCCTGAAATCAGAGCGATATGTCACACAAAAGAGTTAATAAATAACATTTCCCACATGTCTACTTTACATCAGCACAATTTTGGAACCAAAATTTTTTTTTGTTAGGGAGCTATAAGGGTTAAAAGTTGACCAGCGATTTCTCATTTTTCCAACAAAATTTACAAAACCATTTTTTTAGGGACCACATCACATTTGAAGTCACTTTGAGAGGTCTTTATGACAGAAAATACCCAAAAGTGACACCATTCTAAAAACTGCACCCCTCAAGGTGCTCAAAACCACATTCAAGAACTTTATTAACCCTTCAGGTGCTTCACAGGAATTTTTTGAATGTGGAAGAAAAAAATGAACATTTAACTTTTTTCACAAAAATGTTACTTTAGACCCAATTTTTTTTATTTTCACAGGGGTAACAAGAAAAAATGGACCCCAAAATTTGTTGTGCAATTTCCCCTGGGCACGCAGATACCCAATATTTGGGGAAAAAACACTGTTTGGGCGCACGGCAGGGCTCGGAAGGGAAGGAGCGCCATTTGACTTTTTGATTGTCAAATTTGCTTGAATAATTAGCGGACGCCATGTTGTGTTTGGAGAGCCCCTGTGTGCCCAAACTTTGGAGCTCCCCCACAAGTGACCCCATTTTGGAAACTAGACCCCCCAAGGCACCTTTATAGATGCATAGTGAGCACTTGGAACCCCCATGTGCTTCACAAATTGATTCGTTAAAATGAAAAAGTGAAAAAAAAAATACTTTTTCATTTTTACGAATCAATTTGTGAAGCACCTAGGGGTTCCAAGTGCTCACTATGCATCTAGATAGGTGCCTTGGGGGGTCTAGTTTCCAAAATTGGGTCACTTGTGGGGGAGCTCCAATGTTTGGGCACACAGGGACTCTCTAAATGCAACATGGTATCCACTAACAAATTGAATGGAAAATCGGCTCAAATTGTTAGCGGACACCACATTGCGTTTGGAGAGCCCCTCTGTGCCCAAACTTTGGAGCTCCCCCACAAGTGACCCCATTTTGGAAACTAGACCCCCCAAGGCACCTTTCTAGATGCATAGTGAGCACTTGGAACCCCCAGGTGCTTCACAAATTGATTCATAAAAATGAAAAAGTGAAAAAAAAAACACTTTTTCATTTCTATGAATCAATTTGTGAAGCACCTGGGGTTCCAAGTGCTCACTATGCATCTAGATAGGTGCCTTGGGGGGTCTACTTTCCAAAATGGGGTCACTTGTGGAGGAGCTCCAATGTTTGGGCACACAGGGACTCTCCAAATGCAACATGATATCCGCTAACAAATTGAGCCGACAATTTGTTAGCGGATATCATGTTGCATTTGGAGAGTCCCTGTGTGCCCAAACATTGGAGCTCCCCCACAAGTGACCACATTTTGGAAACTAGACCCCCCAAGGCACCTATCTAGATTCATAGTGAGCACTTGGAACCCCAGGTGCTTCCCAAATTGATTCATAAAAATGAAAAAGTGTTTTTTTTTTCACTTTTTCATTTTTACGAATCAATTTGTGAAGCACCTGGGGGTTCCAAGTGCTCACTATGCATCTAGAAAGGTGCCTTGGGGGGTCTAGTTTCCAAAATGGGGTCACTTGTGGGGGAGCTCCAAAGTTTGGGCACAGAGGGGCTCTCCAAACGCAACGTGGTGTCCGCTAACAATTTGAGCCGATTTTCCATTCAATTTGTTAGCGGATATCATGTTGCATTTGGAGAGTCCCTGTGTGCCCAAACATTGGAGCTCCCCCACAAGTGACCCCATTTTGGAAACTAGACCCCCCAAGGCACCTATCTAGATTCATAGTGAGCACTTGGAACCCCAGGTGCTTCACAAATTGATTCATAAAAATGAAAAAGTGTTTTTTTTTTCACTTTTTCATTTTTACGAATCAATTTGTGAAGCACCTGGGGGTTCCAAGTGCTCACTATGCATCTAGATAGGTGCCTTGGGGGGTCTAGTTTCCAAAATGGGGTCACTTGTGGGGGAGCTCCAATGTTTGGGCACACAGGGGCTCTCCAAACGCAACATGGCGTCCGCTAACAATTTGAGCCGATTTTCCATTCAATTTGTTAGCGGACACCATGTCGCGTTTGGAGAGCCCGTGATGTGCCTAAACAGTGGAGCTCCCCCACAAGTGTCCCCATTTTGGAAACTATACCCCTCAAGGATTTTATTAAGGTGTATAGTGAACATTTTGAACCCAGAGGTACGACACAGAATTTGTTTACATTAGGTCATCACATTGAATAAGTTGTCATTATTCTTGAGCGCAAGTGCTCGCTACTTGAGTTTGCATCGGGTACTCAGGTATGCACCATGTACAGCGTGTGCTCGAGTGACATGCTCGAGTCCCTGCTCCGCATGTTTCACGGTTATTAGACACCCAAAAAAAAACATGCGGGGATCGCTCGTGCATGGCAGGCAATCCCCGTAAAGTTTTTTGGCCGCGAAGCATATGGGGCAGAGACTCGAGCATGTCACTCAAATACCCACGATACTCAGTGCATATCAGAGCACCCGATGCAAACTCAAGTAGCGAGCACTTGCTCTCAACACTAGTCGCCATATCGTCATCTTTTTTTCTTACTTTTGAAAAAAATCCCAACCCCAGCCCTAACCCTAGCACAACCCTAGCCCTAGCACAACCCTAGCCCTAGCACAACCCTAGCCCCAGCACAACCCTAGCCCCAGCACAACCCTAGCCCCAGCACAACCCTGGCCCCAGCACAACCCTGGCCCCAGCACAGCCCTAGCCCCAAACCCAGCCCTAACCCTAGCCCAATCCTAACCCAAGAGTTTATTTTTGACGCTGTTCCTTGTGCGGTATAAGTGATTAGACGACTTTATTCTTCGGGTCGGTGTGATTACAGCAATGCCAGAATCATATGGGGTTTTTATGACTGACAGCTGTCACACACTAAAAGACGCATTTTTTGTAAAATCTAGTTTTTGCATCGCCATATTTTGAGAGCTATAATTTTTCCAGATTTTGGCAGACAGTCATGTGACGGCTCGTTTTTTGCGGGATGACTTGACCTTGTTATTGGTGCCATTTTCAGGCATGTGACATTTTTTGATCGCTTTCTATTCCGATTTTTGGGAGGCAGAATAAACAAAAACCAACAATTCAGGAATTGTTTTTTTTTTTTTTTTTTAATTCTGTTCCGCGTGTGGTAAAATTGATGAGGTAGCTTTATTCTTCGGGTCAGTACGTATACAGCGGTACCACATTTGTATCATTTTTCTATGTTTTGGCGCTTATACACAATAAAAGCTATTTTATAGAAAAAAATATTTTTTAGCATTGCTTTAATCTGAGAGCTATAACTTTTTTATTTTTCGGCTGATGGAGGTGTATGGTGGCTTGTTTTTTGCGGGACGAGATGACGTTTTCAGCGGTATCATTTTTATCTATATGCGTCTTTTTGATCGCGTGTTATTCCACTTTTTGTTTGGCGGTATGGTGATAAAGCATTGTTTTTTGCTTCGTTTTTTTTTTTTTTTTTTACCGTGTTCACTGAAGGGGTTAACTAGTGGGACAGTTTTATAGGTCAGGTTGTTCCGGACGCGGCGATACCAAATATGTGTACTTTTATTGTTTTTTTTTTATAATAATATTTATTGATGGGTACATTATATTTTTATTTTTGGTGGATTATTTTTTTTATTTTTTTTTAATATTTTTGCAAATTTTTTTTTTTTTTTTTTCCACTTTCACACAGTTTATGCACTTTATTACTTTGTCCCACTCTGGGACTTTCACTTTTTTGTCTCTGATCGCCTGCATGGCATAGGAATGGAGCACCATCCCTATGCCATGCAAACTGTCAGAAATGCACAGTGTGAAGATTGCTTGGAGATGCACTGCGCATGTCCAAGCAATCTTCCTGCTGTCTGGTGACCCGGATGTTGTCATGACGACATCGGGTCGTCATGGCAACACCCGGGAAGCCTTTGCAGACTGCGCTGGAAGCCGGAAGAGGAGGTGAGTATCGGCGATCACCTCCCCTTGCCCCCGCAATGCCGCGATCGACTTCGATCGACTTCGATCGCAGCATCGCTGGGGTTAATGTGCTGGGAGCGGTGCAGGACCGCTCCCTGCACATAGTACCGGGTGTCAGCTGTGACAATCAGCTGACACCCGGCGGCGATCGCGCCCGCACAGCCTGTGTGCGCGCGCGATCGCCATGACGTACTAATACAGGTCTGGCTCTTAAGTCCCAGGGCACAGAAGCGTATTAGTACGGCAAATGTTGTTAAGGGGTTAACTACATAAATAGTAAAAAACTAAAAAATGATAGTGTTGGCCCCCTTAAAAATAGTCTGGGTGAAATGGTGGATGATGATGAGGAAAAAGCCAATATGCTAAATGATTTTTTTTCAACCATATTTACACAAGAAAATCACATGACAGAAAACATGATTAGTGATAACAAAAATTCACCATTAAATGTCACTTGCTTAACCCATCAGGAAGTACGGCGGCGTCTAAAAATCACTAAAGTTGACAAATCCCCGGGCCCGGATGGGATACACCCGTGAGTACTGCAGGAATTAAGTAATGTCATAGATAGACCACTATTTTTAATCTTTAAAGATTCCATAATAACAGGGTCTGTACCACAGGACTGGCGTATAGCAAATGTGGTGTCAATATTCAAAAAGGGGACAAAAACTGAACTTGGAAATTATAGGCCGGTAAGCTTAACCTCTACTGTGGGTAAAATCCTGGAGGGTTTCCTAAGAGATGCTATACTAGAGTATCTGAAGAAGAATAACCTCATGACCCAATATCAACATGGGTTTACGAGGGACCGTTCCTGTCAAACTAATCTGATCAGTTTTTATAAGGAGGCAAGTTCTGGACTGGACCAAGGAAATGCAGTGGATGTTGTGTATATGGACTTTTCAAAAGCTTTTGATACGGTTCCACACAAAAGGTTGATACATAAAATGAGAACAATGGGGATAGGGGAAAATATATGTATGTGGGTTAAGAATTGGCTCAGTGATAGGAAACAATGGGTGGTTATTAATGGAAAACACTCTGACTGGGTCTCAGTTAACAGTGGGGTACCACAGGGGTCACTATTGGGCCCTCTTATTTTAACATATTTATTAATGACCTTGTAGGGGGCATACAGAGTATTATTTCAATATTTGCAGATGACACTAAACTCTGCAGGGTAATCAATACAGAGGAGGACAATTTTATATTACAGGAGGATCTATGTAAACTAGAAGCTTGGGCTGATAAATGGCAAATGAGCTTTAATGGGGATAAATGTAAGGTAATGCACTTGGGCAGAGGAAATAAAATGTATAATTATATGCTTAATTGTAAAACATGGGGCAAAGCTGTCACTGAAAAAGACCTGGGTGAATTGGTGGACGACAAGCTCACGTTTGGTGGCCAGCGTCAGGCAGCTGCTGCAAAGGCAAATAAAATAATGGGATGCATTAAAAGAGGCATAGATGCTCATGAGGAGAACATAATTTTACCTCTATACAAGTCATTAGTGCGACCACACTTAGAATACTGTGTACAGTTCTGGTCTCCGGTGTATAAGAAAGACATAACTGAACTAGAGAGGGTGCAGAGAAGAGCGACCAAGGTTATTAGAGGACTGGGGGGTCTGCAATACCAAGACAGGTTATTACACTTGGGGTTATTTACTCTGGAAAAAAGAAGGCTTAGGGGTGATCTTATTACTATGTACAAGTATATGAGGGGACAGTACAAAGACCTTTCTACTGATCTTTTTACTCTGAGACCTGAGACGGGGACAAGGGGGCATCTTCTACGTCTGGAGGAAAGAAGGTTTAATCATAATCACAGACGGGGATTCTTTACTGTAAGAGCAGTGAGACTATGGAATTCTCTGCCGCATGATGTTGTAATGAGTGATTCACTACTAAAATTTAAGAAGGGCATGGATGCCTTTCTTGAAAAGTATAATATTACAGGTTATAAATACTAGATTCCTTGATAGGGCGTTGATCCAGGGAACTAGTCTGATTGTCGTATGGAGTCGGGAAGGAACATGTTAGGCGATGGGTTGAACTAGATGGACTTAATCTTCCTTCAGCCTTAAAAAACTATGTTACAAGTGTCCCCTCCCTTCATAGCTCCTCTGCGCCTAAAACATAGTACAGTGGCATGTAAAAGTTTGGGCACCCCTGATTAAAATTACTGTTACTGTGAACAGTTAAGCAAGTTGAAGATCAAATGATCTCTAAAAGGCCTAAAGTTAAAGATTACTCATTTACTTTGTACTTTAGGCAATATATATATATATATATACATTTTCAACTTTTACATTTTAAAAATTGCAAAAATGAAAATGGGCCATTGCTAAAGTTTAGGCATCCTGCATGGTTAGTACCTAGTAGCACCCCCTTTTGAAAAATATCACAGCTTGTAAATGGTTTTGGAGCCAGACAAGAGTCTTTCAGTTCTTGTTTGGAGGATTTTTATCCATTCTTCCTTGGAAAATTCTTCCAGTTCTGTGAGATTCCTGGGTCGTCTTGCATGCACTGCTATTTTGAGGTCTAGCCATATATTTTCAATGATGTTCAGATCAGGGGACTGTGAGGGCCATTGTAAAACCTTCAGCTTGTGCCTTTTGAGGTAGTCTATTGTGGATTTTGACGTATGTTTAGGATCATTATTCATTTGTAGAAGCCATCCTCTTTTTAACTTCAGCTTTTTTTACAAATGGTGTTATGTTTGCATCAAGAATTTTTTTGAAATTTCTTTGAATCCATTCTTCCCTCTACAAGTGAAATGTTCCCCATGCCATTGGTCATTACACCCCTAGTTCAGTTCCTTGAGGCATCTAGTTTCCAAAATGGGGTCACTTTTTGGGGGTTTCTGCTGTTTTGGCGTGTCAATGGCTCTGCAAATGTGACATGGTGTCCACAATTTATTCCAGCCAATTTTACGTTCCAAAAATCAAATAGCACTCTTTCCATTCCGAACACTGTCATGTGTTCAAACAGCAGTGTTTGTCCATATATGGGATATTGCGACGTTCATGAGAAATTGCATAACAAATTTTGGGGTCCATTTTCTCCTGTTACCCCTTGTGAAAATTACAAACTTGGGTCTAAAATAAAATTTTACTGGAAAAAAAAATTTGTTCATTATCACACCGAAATGTTATAAAGTTCTGTGAAGCACCTTATTTTCTATTACGAGGTCTTCAGAGTCAAGGCCACCTGAGGAATGGTCAGGTCACTCCTTCTAACCACTTTGAGTCTTTGGAAAACTGTAGTGGTTAAAAGATGCTCAAAAGCTTGAACATAAGAACAGTGAGATGTTATAATACAGAAATACATATGTTCATTCACGCTTAGTTAGTGCTTTATCAGGTGGTTTTGGGAACAGAAACCGCTTGAAAAAGACGTCATCTCTGCATACACTTATGGAGATAAAAAATGTCCCATTCTACTGATCGGTGCGGGTCCCAATAGCCAGACTCCCATATTGATGGATAGGTTATCAGCAATCCTATGCATAGGTGATCTTCATTCCACAATCCCTTTAACGAACACTGCCAGACATCTTTTTTACGGTCCATGTGGCTGCTGTAAAGCAAATATCTGAATGCTGTTAGCTGCTGCTTAGGCAATATGACTGCCACCCAAATCATTTACAAATCATGTCCGTGTGAAAAAAAAATTGCGACATGGATTTCATGTCATGGGTTTAGTAAATACTATACTTCCATAGATCGCCTTTTTATTGATAGCACTTTAAATACATTTGTAGGTATTTGCACTTTTTTTCCCTTATAAATTTGTACACATTGTAGCTTAGGTTTGTAATTAGAATCATAGAATGTTAGAGTTGGAAGGGACCTCCAGGGTCATCATGTCCAACCCCCTGCTCATTGGAGGCTTCATTAAACCATCTCAGACAGATGTCTGTCCAGCCTCTGTTTGAAGACTTCCATTGAAGGAGAACTCACCACCTCTCATCGCAGCCTGTTCCACGCAGTGATCACCCTCACTGTCAAAAAGTTTTTTCTAATATCTAATCTGTATCTTCTCCCTTTCAGTTTCATTCCATTGCTTTTCGTATTTCCATGTGCAAATGAGAATAAGGATGATCCCTCCACACTGTGACATTGCTTCAGATATTTTTAGACAGCTATTAACCCCTTTACCCCTGAAGGCTGTTTGCACGTTAATGACCAGGCCAATTTTTACAATTCTGACGACTGTCACTTTATGAGGTAATAACTCTGGAACGCTTCAACGGATCCCACTAATTATGAGAATGTTTTTTTGTGACATATTGTACTTTATGATAGTGGTAACATTTATTTGATATGACTGGCTTTTATTTGTGAAAAAAATCAGAAATTTGGCAAAAATTTTGAAAATTTAGCAATTTTCAAAATTTAAATTTTCATGACCTTAAATCAGAGAGATATGTCACACAAGATAGTTAATAAGTAACATTTCCCACATGTCTATTTTACATCAGCACAATTTTGGAACCAATTTTTTTTTTTGTTAGAAAGTTCCAAGGGTTAAATTTTTCCATCAACATTTACAAAACCATTTTTTTAGGGACCACGTCAAATTTGAAGTGACTTTGAGCGGCCTTTATGACAGAAAATTCCCCAAAGTGACACCATTCTAAAAATTGCACCCATGAAGGTGCTCAAAACCACAATCAAGAAGTTTATTAATCCTTCAGGTGCTTCACAGGAATTTTTGGAAAGTGGAAGAAAACTATGAACATTTAACTTTTTTTCACAAAAATGTTATTATAGACCCATTTTTTTATTTTTGCAAGGGTAACAGGAAAAAATGGACACCAAAATTTGTTGTGCAATTTCTCCTGAACACACCGATACCCCATATGTGGGGGAAAACCACTGTTTGGGCGCACGGCATTGCTCAGAAGGGAAGGAGCACCATTTGACTTTTTGAATGTAAATTTGCTTGAATAATTAGCGGACACCATGTCACGTTTGGAGAGCCCCTGATGTGCCTAAACAGTGGAAACTCCCCACAAGTAACACCATTTTGGAAACTAGACCCCTCAGGGAACTAATCTAGATGTGTGGTGAGCACCTTGAACCCCCAGGTGCTTCACAGACGTTTATAACAATTTTTTCCACAAAAATGTTATTTTAGCTCAAAAAAATTATTTTCACAAGGGTAAGAGGAGAAAATGGATGCCAAAATTTGTTGTGCAATTTCTCCTGAGCACGCAGATACCCCATATGTGGTTGAAAACTACTTTTGAGGCACAGTGCAAAGCTCCGAACGGAAGAAGCGCCATATTGGAGTTCATATTTTTGAAGGTGCCATGACACATTGGCAGAGCCCCTAAGGTGCCAGAACAGCAGAACCCCTAATAAGAGACCTCATTTTACAAACTACACCTTTCAATGAATTCATCTAGGAGTGCAGTGAGCATGTTAATACCACATGTTCCTCACAGAATTTTATACCATTGGGCGGTGAAGAAAGAATAATTACATTTTTACCACCAAAGTTTTGTTTTAGCCCCAGATTTTACATTTTCACACAGGAAAATGGGTAAAAATGGCACCAAAATTTGTCACACAATTTTTGTTGAATGTAGAAATACCCCATATGTGGCTGTACAGTACTGCTTAGCCACACGGTGAGACTCGGGAGGGACGGAGCGCTATTTGCCCCCTGGAGCGCAGATTTTCCTAGAATAGTATGCAGACTCCATATACAGATACCCTAAGTGCTAGAATAGCAGAATTCCCCCCTCAATTGACCCCATTTTGGAAATTTTACCCCATAGGGAATTTATCTGCAGGTATGGTGAGGATTTTAACTACATGAGTGTTTTCCAGAAACAAGCAGCAGTGGATGTTACTGAGCGAAAATTACAAACTGCCATTTTAGTGCCCAGTGTGTTATGCCTAGCTCGTGCTTCTGGAGAAATTAACTCGTAAATTAGGCAGGCTCTCATTGCTACAGAAATGCAAAACATGTGGACGCTAACTGTGGTTTAGGCACACTGTGGGGCTCAGAATGGAGGTGGGCATTTGTATTTGGGACCACAGAATCTGCTGAATTTCTTTTGGGGTGCAAGGGCCATTTCGCTTTTCCAGAGCCTTTGTGCTACTAGTAATGTGGAAGCCCCCTATATTTCCATTAACAGATGATGGACCTGAGTGGGGACTTACTTTTTTTGTTGATTGAGTCAAAACTTTTATTGTGATTAGTGATGAGTGAGCATGCTCGTTACTCGAGATTTACGAGCATGCTTGGGTATTTTCCGAGTATCTTCAGCGTGCTCGGGGGTTATGTTTCAGTCACTCCATGCACATGATTTGTGACTGTTTGACAGCTTTAATACATGCAAGGAATACCTGTTTCTTAGGCATTCCTCACATGTATTAAAACTGTCAAACAGTCGCAAATCATGAGCACGGAGTGACTGAAACATAACACCCGAGCACGCTGAAGATACTCGGCAAGCATCCGAGCCTGCTCACCGAAAGGGTTAACAGAATGACGCGGCCCCTGGGGCCGTGGGGTACTCGGTAGCCGGGCCAGTCCTTTTTGGGGTATTCACTGCCGCCATTCTGTTAACCCTTTCGGTGAGCAGGCTCGGGTGCTCGCCGAGTATCTTCAGCATTCTCGGGTGTTATGTTTCAGTCACTCCGTGCTCATGATTTGTGACTGTTTGACAGTTTTAATACATGTGAGGAATGCCTAAGAATGCCATGGCCCAGGGCGGTCAATAAGGAAAGTCAATTGGGGGAATAAAGTTTTGGGGATAAAGTTTGTGACGCCACCCGTGGTATGCGGCTATAGTTGGCCGTCGCTGCTGTTCAGATCCACTGGGGCCGTTGGTGACGCAGTAAAGATGGTTCAGCTCTCCACGGGTAGAGCTAGGCCTCAGGGCAGTTAAATAAAGAATTTAAGACGTTGGTGTTGTAGTGTAAGGCAGGTGACACAGCAATTAAGTCAAGGACACAGCGGGGTGCAGTCTTCAAGTATTTACTCACAGTTATTAAGATGCTCCAGGTTACAACTGCCAGATTATAACTGCCCGCCGAGTCCTGTGTCGTCCGGGGAAGTGATCCAGCCAACTCTCAGATAACTTGAGTGCACTTGATCGGGACCCCCTTCTTGTGTACCTTCCCAGGTCATCTCTCTGCGCTGGCTCTCGCCCTCCTGCCCTGTGCCTCACACACAGTGTCCCGATCCAGTGGCCGCGGGCCTTGTTGGGCGACGTCTTTTCTGTCCCCTTTGTCCTATAAGGCCACCTTTTCAGCGAATGTGTGTGAATTTTGACTACGGCTCATGAAGATACTGCAACCTCCGGTTTGCTAGCTGAGTCTTACAGTCCTCCACTAGTCTGGGCCCCTACTGCGGCCTGATCCCTTCACGGTCAGTGTGAACTCGGGCGCACGGGTGGACTCAGCACTTCCCGTGCCCCTAGGCTCCTCTCTCTCTCTCTCTGGAGCCCTCCTCACTGCTCCGGTCTTCTCTCCTCACTCTCCTACTAGGCCTCTCTGACTGGGCCCCTCTCCTCCACGGTCCTCACTCACTGAACTACTGCTCCAAGGACTGGAACCAGGAATCGCCCCTTCTAGATCTTTCTACCCTTCTTTTATACTCTTCCTTCAGTGCTCCCCTAAACTACTTCCTCCACCCACCTCCTCTACTTAGTTCCACCTTCAGACAGGGACCCGGTCTGTGCTCTCCCTTAGGAGCTATCTGGACCCTCCCTCAGGAGTGGTGTAGTGTTGGATGTGAGTGTTTGGGTCCCAGGTAGTGCTTCTTCCTCAAAATGTCCCACACTGATGACACATGGATGATATCTTTGTGTCATCAGTGTGACAAGTATCGGCGCCTGGGAATCAGCGTACAGTTAGCGCTGTTCCCAGGCACTGGTACGTGTGCTTCTGATTCGGTACACGGGAAGCATGCGGTTACCGCACGTATGCCAAACAGGTGCACACGGACATACAGACACGGATATCTCCATTACTGGTTACTAAAAAAGACGCCGTGTGCACTTACACTAGTTTTCATAAATTTCTCCCACTGTTTTCATAGTTGGTGCACAATAATGCAGGCGCTGGCCCTGTTTGAGGAGTGGTGTGTGTCCTGGTCTTTCTTATGCGTGATACCTATCTGCGGTTCGTGAAACACTCACAGTCAGGTTTAGTCACTATACCGTCTTCATGTCGGGCTATGCACAAAAACTGACCTGCTTACAGATAGATTTCCTGGCCGTGGTAGTGAGATTACCTCAAATCTCAATCAAAGTTCACATTAGAATGAAAATCAGCAGGAAAGAGAGACAAATTCTCAACTGGATTCACTTGTAATCAGTCAAGATTTTAAAGAAAACCCGAAACTCATGAACAAACTTAATAAATCACTGTTATTTAGGAGTGAACATATTTCCATGTGTAAGTAGCGCCATCATGTGGTATAATCAGGATTTACAGAACATTTATCAGCTGGGTGCTTTGTGACAATATATCGTATATTCATCTCTGCTTTGTTCACTATAAGTCATTTCATTTATTCACCAGGAACAAGATTATATGCAGGGTACAGTTTTTTGCATCTAAGAAAAATGAATTCAATTTGATCAGTGTTTTTTTTCATCTGCTTTTCAGCCATTTTTAAAGCTTTACCTAACCATTAGTAAAAAAAAAAAAAAAAAAGGAAAGGTGCACTATTAGGATACAATATGGATGGCGTCCATTTTCCTGGAGACCACCACGTAGGAAAGTATGGAGTTTGCAGGGCTCAGGCTTTTACAAAATGTCGGCGGAGCCCCCGCACCACCGAACACCTAGAATGGGGCCCGCAGCATGGGGCCCGCAGCCATCTTCTGACTCCTGCCTCTGCCGGAAGGCAGAAGCTCCCGGCAGCAGTGATCTCCCGACTCCTGCTTCTGAACACCCTGTCCTGCCTCGACCCTGCCATCTAGGACCCCATTCCACCAACGCCTCGGCCCCCCCAAGGTAAGCTGATTATAACATGCACTGATTTGTAAAAAAACATTTTTTTCCTATTCTCCTCCCCAAAATTTGGGGTGCATTTTATAAACTGGTGCGTCTCATAATCCGCAAAATATGGTAAGTATTTGATACAATACAAAAACAAAACTTAATATTTGGTACAGAAACCTTTGTTTGCAATTACAGAGGTCAGACTTTTCCTGTAGTTCTTGACCAAGTTTGCACACACTGCAGCAATGATTTTGGCCCACTCCTCCATACAGGTCTTCTCTAGATCTTTCAGGTTTTAGAGTTTCAGCTCCCTCCAAAGATTTTCTATTTGAGTTCATGTATGGAGTCTAGCTAGGCCACTCCAGGACCTTGAAATGCTTCTTACGGAGCCACTCCTTAGTTGCCCTGGATGTGTGCTTCAGTCATTGTCATGCTGGAAGACCCAGCCACGACCCATCTTCAATGCTTTTACTGAGGGAAGGAGGCTGTTGGCCAAAATCTCGAAATACATGACCCCATCCATCCTCCCGTGAATATAGTGCAGTTGTCCTGTCCCCTTTGCAGAAAAGCACCCCCAAAGTATGATGCTTTCCCCACCATGCTTCACGGTTGGGACAGTGTTCTTTGAGTAGTACTCATCCTTCTTCTTCCTCCAAACGCGGCGAGTGGAGTTGATACCAAAAAGTTCTATTTTGGTCTCATCTGACCACATGACCTTCTCCCATGCCTCCTCTGGATCATCCATATGGTCATTGGCGAACTTCAAATGGGCCTGGACATTTGCTGGCATGAGCAGGGGAACCTTGCTTTCCCTGTAGGATTTTAATCCATGACGGCGTAGTGTGTTGCTAATGATAATGTTTGAGACTGTGGCCCCAGCTCTCTTCAGGTCATTAACCTGATCCTCCTGTGTAGTCCTGGGCTGATTTCTGACCTTTCTCAGAATCATCCTTAAACCACGAGGCGAGATCTTGCATGAAGCCTCAGACTGAGGAAGATTGACAGTCATCTTTTTTACTTCCATTTTCTAATATTGGCACCAATAGTTGTTGCCTTCTCAACAAGCTGCTTGCCTATTTTCCTGTAGCCCATCCCAGCCTTGTGCAGGTCTACAATTTTGTCCCTGGTGTCCTTAGCTCTTTGGTCTTGGCCATGGTGGAGAGGTTGGAGTGTGTGGACAGGTGTCTTTTATACAGATAACGAGTTCAAACAGGTGCAATTAATACAGGTAATGAGTGCAGAGTAGGAAGGCTTCTTAAAGAAAAACTAACAGGTCTGTGAGAGACAGAATTCTTGCTGGTTGGTAGGTGTTCAAACACTTATTTCATGCAATAAAATGCAATTTAATTATTTAAAAATTATACAATGTGATTTTCTGGATTGTTTTAGATTCTGTCTCTCACAGGTGAAGTGTACCTATGATAAAAATTACAGACCTCTTTATTCTTTGTAGGTGGGAAAACTTGCAAAATCGGCAATGTATCAAATATTTATTTTCCCCACTGTAGATACTGTAGATATATGATATAAAGATGATAGATAGATAGATAGATAGATAGATAGATAGAAAGAAATATGTCAGTGAGATATATCATCAGTGCAGTGCATGTGTAGCTTACGGTACATGTATTTAGCTATTAATTAAATGAATTAAAGAAAAAATATATTTTTCTTAACTAGCTGAGGGAAAGCTGACAGCTGGGGCCTGATGTTGATAGTCTAGGAAGGGGGTAATAAATATGGAGCTTCCCAGGCTATTAATATCAGCTCACAGCTGTCTACTTAGCCGTTACTGGTTATTAACAAGGGGTGACTCCCAAAAAATGACGTGGGGTCCCCCCTATTTAACCAGCAAAGTGTAAGCATACAGCTGTGGGCTGATATTAATAGCCTAGGAAGGGGCTGTGAAGTTACTGTACTCTGCTGATGAAATGTCAGGTTTCTTATGAGACAGGTGAGTAAAAATCGCATGGCACAAGCATGGTCCGTGTGCCATGCGATTTTTTTCTCACACCCATTGACTTTTATTGGTGAGACTCGGCCATTTCACACAGCCATATGCAGCATGCTGCAAATTTTTCCTCACACCAATTCTAGCTGAGGAAATAACTCACAGATGAGCATTGTCTAATTGACTAACAATGTATCAAGTGTGATGCGAGGTTTTCACACATTGCACTCGCCAAGTTTAAATGCAGATGTAATCCTAAGGACTGAGAAGGACCGGGGCCCAACAAATGGACACCCAGCAGTGTGGAGCTTTATTAGCGTAATGTCCAACTCAAAGAAAAGGGAGGCCACACCCTATCTTCAGATCTGTACAGATAGGGGCATGGCCTCCCTTTTCTTTGAACTGGACATTACATTTATGTAGCTCCCCACTGCTGTGTGTCCATTAGTTGGAGCTTCTGTCCTTCACAGCCCTTATTCACACAAACGTCATTAGAAACATGGTAATATTTTAATACTAGAGGTTAGGACCGTTCCGAATAGGTCACCATGACGTGGTTGGATGGCTTTTAAATATATGTTATAAATATATTTAAAAATATGTTAACCAAGTACCCTATATTATTTTCATGCACTGTTGTTATTTATTTATTTACTGCAGTGTATTTTCTCATTTTGATTTTCTCTCAGGTTTTATAGAAATCATCTGCAGCATGGGGATGTGATTTTTGAAATCTCATTTTGCTCCTACTATACTCGTAAGTATTGACAAAAAAGTGTTTCACATCTAGAGATTGGGTGTTCTGCTTTCCAGCTTGTATTCTAGGCCCTCATTACAGGACACTGTGACCACAGCCTGCTATTTATGGGTAACACAAAATTAGGAAAACAATTGCAGAGCAATTTCACTAGAATTTTGACGTAAATTTCTTTCTGGCGTTTTCACCCCAGTTTCACCCGGTTTTGCTAAAATGGACAGAGGTATGACGGGACTGTGGTGCAATGCCACAGCTGGTGTACTTCATGGCAAACTGTGGTGTTCCCTACACCAGGAATCTTATTCCAATCAGCGACTGGAGTAAGCCTTCTGGCATGGCACACAGAGGCACATGCCAATTGTCAGACACTCCTGATTCATGAAGAAGCATGCACCCCTTCTTGAATCAGGAGCGTCTTATTCCAGCAAGTCCTCTCATTAATACCAGTGAAAAAATTGCCGATCTTGATGAATCATGGCCTACCTCTTTAAATTGCAATTTTCAATGTAATTTTTTTTGGTTGCATGGTAATGAACATGAGGTCTATCAGCCTTGAAACAAATTGACGCTGATATTATTTTCCTGTTCTGCAAGCAGCCGTCTTTCACGTCTGGCGCCTGCTGGAGACCATGATCTCTTCTCCTGCATGACAGTAATTAAGAGGGTTTCTATCCAAAAGTGTAGGAGCAACTTGTTACTTGTAGCCAAAACATTACTTGTAAGCATGAAGGATGTGAACATCCACTTTTGATGGTATTGTTTGCCTTTATCTGTTACATACTTGTGCAGTTAAAAACAAGCATCAAATTAGAAAGTACAGAGGCAATCTTCGCTCAGCAACCTTAAGGATCCTTATTCACACATATCGCTTTTTTTGCTAATCAAAAAGCAAGTGTTGCCAAGAAAAATGCTGGGTAAATTAAGCATGTTTTGCATGCTTTTTGTGTGTTTTTAGTGAGTAGTTAGTATTATTGAGTAGTAGTAGAATTGTCATGCTGCAGATATGAAAAATTAATTTATAAATGCAAGGGGAAAAAAAAATTTACATGTGGATGAAATTTTGGAAATTACATCCGTTATTGTGGGGGTTTTTTTGCGTACTAAAAAAGCACATAAAAAAAGCTGCAAATACTCAGGGTGTGAACAAGCCCTTACCTCACTCAGGTCAGGGCACACTGCAGTTTTCTGAGGGTCCAATCCTTTACTCAAGCAAACTATGCTAAGATTTTCAAAATGCTGTGTTCATTTTTTCTTTATATCTACTGACAGGATGACTGCTAAAAATCTATGTTCCATATGATCAGAGCTTCCTGTACGCCCATCCTCCATTTTGCACCACATTGTGCACATATTGTAATTTTATGATCCCCTGCTGTAATCTCTGTATATTTTTCTCCCCCCTTCCTGCCCAGGAGCTGTGGTATGATCAGACCATGTTCCTGCACGGTCAGACACAGCCATTACACAGTACACAGCAGGGGCACATTTATAAGATTATCTCAGCACAGGAATATAAACACATCCAATTGTGGAACTTAGTTTTATTTCAAGATTTATTGATTAAAATGTTCTTTTTTCGTGGGAAAACCCTTTAAGGGCCACCGAACTACCTTGAGTAAATGTTATTAAGACCACGGCCCCACTATCAGTATTCGGTCAGTATTTTTTCTCAGGAGTGGGAGCCAAAACCAGGAGTGGGTGATAAATGCAGAATTGGTGACTTGTTTCTATGATACCTTTTCTCTGATTGTTCTTCATCTGGTTTTGGCTCCCACTCCTCTGAAGGCTAAAGATTGGCAACAATATACAGAACTTTTTCACACTATAAGGCCTCATTTAGATGTCTGTATTGCATGTAATAATAATAATAATCTTTATTTATATAGTGCCAACATATTCCGCAGCGCTTTACATTTCAGAGGTTCATATACAACAGTCATAAGTAACATAGTTAAAGATAATACAATAATTAAAGCAAAAATAATGACAATGTTATGAATCGTGGTTCTGTGCTCCCACCTGGGAATGGAGCAGGTCCAGTGCTGTGCTACTCCGGTTGTAGGCGCCGCCATTGTCCTGACCCTGGTGGCGGAGCTACTATGCGGGCATGGAGACTGTCCCAATCTTATGGAACATCGCGTTCTGGTGTTGTAGGATGTGTGAGGACGAGAGACGCCATGTCTCTCACTGATTTCTTTGGTTGCCAGGCAACGCAGGACGCTGCAGTGTTTGGCACTATGCAGTGGTGGGATGTCCATTCTGCTTTTCAAACTAGCAGGGAGTGGCTGTTTGAGGATGATTGGGAGGCATTCAACAACTGATCATTAGGTGGGCTAGTTAATCCTGCTCCCTGCTCAGTCCTTTGCTGTTTATTGCAGTTCCTATGTGCTTGGTGGTGAGTGGTGCTAGCATTAGTGTTGCTATCTTTTCTGAGGTTTTCTCATTTTCTCTTCTGGTAACACTTCCTGGGGATCTTGTAGAGGTACTTACCTGGTTATTGATTAGGCACCGACCATTTCACCAGATGACAGTGGGCCTGGGAAAGGCTCTGCCAAAGTCCCCCTTCCATTTACTGGGAGTTGGGTGAAGAGTATTCCTGGCCGTCAAGGGCTCGCCTAGCTGGACAGCTTGTGCCAGGTGCGTCTATGGCTGTACCTTTGCTGGTTTGATGCCAGTCTTGCTGGGTCCCTCAGAAAAGCTCATAACAGACGACCCTGCTTGTAAGAGCTTACAATCTACAATGAGATGGGGGTGACACAAAATACAGGTGCTTATTTACAATGATGATACAACCATCTTGAGGGAATGGGGGATAGATAAAGGCTGCATGAGTTGGTCACCAGGCAATATTTGTAGTGCTTTTGGGTGCGGTGGAGTTTGATGGAGAATTATATTCAGAGAAATAGTGAATGGGCTATATATAAAGGGACTTTGATTAGGGAACACGATAGTCTGCTCTAAACAGATGTGTTTTTAGGGAGCTTATAAAACTGTGTAAGTTATGGTTAGTCCTAATTTCTTGGGGTAAAGCATTCCAAAGAATCGGTGCAACTCGGGAGTAGTCTTGGAGCCGGGAGTGGAGTGGGATGTGCGGATTAGTGCAGTGTTTGTCGAAAGTCACTTGCGGAGCATAGAGAATGGGTAGGCCGATAAACAGAAATGAAGGAGGAAATGTAGGGGGGTGCCGCACTGTGGAGAACTTTGTGGGTGAGGACAAGCAATTTAAATTGGATCCTATAATGTATGGGCAGCCAGTGCAATGACTGACACAGAGTGGAACGATTAGCCAGATAGATGTCCCTGGATGCTGCATTAAGGATGGACTGGAGAGGGGCAAGTCAAGTGAGGGGGAGGCCAATTAATAGAGAATTACAGTAGTCAAGGTAGGAATGGATCAGGGCAACAAAGTGAGGGTTTTTGTTGTTTCCATGGTGAGAAAGGGGCGGATTCTAGAGATATTCTTCAGGTGCAAGCGACAAGAGCGGGCAAGAGATTGTATATAGGAGATGAAGGAAAGATTGGTGTCAAACATAACACCCAGACAGCGCCCCTGCTGCCTAGGCATTATTGTGGTGCGCCACACGGAGAGGGAAATGTCAGATTTAGGGAGGTAAGTAGACGGTCGGAGCAGAAGAAGTTCAGTTTTGGAAAGGTTGAGTTTCAGAAAGAGAGCGAAAAATATTTAGATTTGAGAGTCCTCAGTGGTTGATACCTTTTAATGGCTAACTGAAAAGATGGTAACAAATTGAAAGCTTTCGAGACTACTCAGGTCTCTTCATCAGGCATAGAATACCACAAAATCTGAAAAGTGACATAATTATACACAATAAGACACACAAGACAAAAAAAATGCAATAGGTAAGACAGGTGATGAAAAGCAGAGTTATTATGGAAGAGATAAACAGTTCTGGCTATAAATATTTTAGCAATTAATAGATAAGGAGTGTGAAGGTTTTATTGTCCTTTGACCAGGTCCAGTATTGTGATGGCCTCACAATTCTGAGGAGCACATTCCTTAGTTGATGTAGAATGACATAAATCCATGCGACACATTCATTCCTGCTCTGAAAGTGTTAAAGGTCATCATCAGTTTATATTCTGAGACTCTACTTTCTCTTTGAGATTTGAAGTTACTTTTTAATACTAGTAATTTCATATCTTTTATGCTGTGATCAGGGGAAAAAAATGCTTGGCTACAGGCAGATCTATTCTTTTTTCTTCTATTGTGTGGCTATGATGATTCATCCTTGTTCTAAGTTTTTGCCCTGTCTCCCCTACATAAAGACCCCCAGCTGGACATTTGGTGCATATAATTAAGTACACTACATTAGATGTGATACAGCTGACCGTACCTGGGATCTTATAGTCCTGATGTGAATTTGGGATCTTTATCTTGTCTGTGGTTGTTATAAACGGACAGGTTTTACATTTTTTCTGGTTGCAAGGAAAGGTACCTGTAGCTGGTGGAGATGACAGGGAGCTTCTGACAATGATGCTTCTTAGATTTGGGGGCTGCCTGAAAATATGGATTGTAATCGGGCATCTTTTTGTAGTAAGGGTTGTAGTTTCTGTGCAGCTCTTCTTAGCGCCTCCAGATTTGGATTGTAGGTGACTACTAGAGGCACCCGGTTGTTTTCTTGTTTGGTTTTGTAATGTAGGAGATGATTCCTTGATATTCTGGTGGCTCTTGTAATCTGGTTCTCAATTGTTCTTGGATGGTAGCCCTGTTTCAAAAAGGTCTTTCTGAGGCCATCAAGGTGTTTGTCTGTATCCATCTGGTTGGAACATATCCAATTGTATCTGATGGCTTGGCTGTAGACAATAGAGTTTTTTATGTGTTTTGGATGGAAACTGTCACATTTAAGGTATGTAGGACGGTCGATTGGTTTCCGGTACAAGGATGTCTCTATTTCATTGTTCTGTAGCTTGATGGTGTCCAAAAAGTTAATTTCAGTACAGGAGTAGTTGAGTGTTAGGTTGATGGTGGGATGAAATCGATTAAAGTGTTCATAGAACGTCTTCAACTGTTGCTCCGACCCCGTCCAGATGATTAAAATATCGTCAATGAAACAATAGTAGGCCAGAGGCCTGATGGGACATGAGGACAAAAAGTCACTTTCAAGCTTGGCCATGAAAAGATTTGCGTACTGTGGAGCCATTTTACTTCCCATCGCTGTACCAGTTTCCTGTAGATATATGTTGTTATCAAATTCAAAGTAATTGTGGGTGAGGATGAATTCTGTAAGTTTGACCACAGAATCAGCAACAATTCCTGTATTTTCTATGAAGATTTTGCAGGCATTTAATCCATCCTGGTGTGGGATATTAGAATACAAAGATTCCTCATCCATGATGGCCAGGATGGTTCCTTCTGGTAGAGGACCCACTGCTGCTAGTTTATTCAGTAGGTCTGTCGTGTCCTGAATGTAGCTGGGTGTACTTTTTACCAGTGGTTTAAGAACACACTCTACCCATCCAGAAACTTGCTCAGTAAGGGTGCCCACACATGAAATAATTGGTCTTCCTGGATTTCCAGATTTGTGGATTTTGGGGAGCATATAGAATGTCCCTCTTCTTGGACTCTCTGGTATCAGATCATCGGCTCTTATGGATTCATCAGGTAGACGAGATACCAACTTGTTTAGTTCCTTGTAATAGTCCTGTGTAGGATCAGACTCCTTCATGTAGTCTGATGTGTTCATCATGACTATTGCACCACCCTTGTCAGCAGGTTTAATGATGATTTCTTTGTTGGTTTTCAAAGATTGTATGGCCTTTCCCTTCTGGGCACTGATATTGGATAAAAGAGGAAAGTAGATTCAGCTCACCTGATTGCTGTAGGCTTTGAAAGGAAGCACGGGTACGTGTGGCCTCACGTGTTTGCTTGAAAAAAAGTGTTGAAGAAACCAGCTTCCAAAAGTGCAAATATTTATTGAAGCAAATCCACGCAGTTTAAAAATTTCCAAATTACATCGGGGAATCTCAAATGGAAAAACGCAATGCGTTTCGAACACAGAGCTGTGTGCTTCGTCAAAGCTGACATGCATATGACACACTATAGTATTATATCCAATAACAACCAATCAGATCGATATGCTTGGTCACATGAGAGTGTGAACAGGGTGCATAATTAGTGTGAGCCAATCACATAAAATGGAAAAAACAATGAAACCATTATAGAGAGAAAGAACAAGAAAAGAGTTAAAATTCATTTTAACATAGAATGTTACATGAAATAGATAAAATAAACTGACAGAAACATGAAGTAGAATCAATAATGAAACATGATTTCACGGCGTGCATTGAGTCCGTCTGGGAAGCGGGATCCAAGGTTATAAATCCAGAATGCTTCTCTGGTGAGTAAACGGTGTCTGGAATCTCCTCCTCGATGTGCAGGTTTAACCCTCTCTATACCAATGACCTGTAGAGAACTGCACGATCTCTGGTGAAATTGAATAAAATGCCTAGAGGCATGTGAAATATTACGGTTGGTACTAGAAAGAGAAGATATATCAGTTAAATGTTCTGAAATACGAACTTTAAGATTTCTTGTTGTGCAACCAACATATATAAGATCATAAGTTTTACATAAAATTATATAAACCACATTCGTGCTGTTACAATTTATGTGTCCTTTGATTTTGAAAGTTTCTGTGTGGTTATTGTTGAAAAATTCTTTAGTAGCTGATGTATATTTGCATGTCCGACATCTATTTTGGCCGCACTTATAGAAACCAGAGTGATTTAGCCAAGTATTACTTTTTAAACTATTAGAGGAGAAAAAAGACGGTGAAACGATGTTACCCATGGTGACACCTCTCCTTGCTACTACAGAGCAATTGGATTGTAAGATTTTAGATAAAGTTGCATCCTCATACAAAATGGATATGTGTTTGAAAAAAATAGATTTGATTGTATTAAACTGAGGGCTATACTGCAATGACAGGACAAGTTTATTGGAATTATTATGAACAATACGTGGTCCCAAATTTTGGTGTCTCTTATGTTTGATTATATGTTTGGCTCTATTCAGGGTCCATTTAGGATACCCCCTTTCCGAAAGTTTGGACCATGTATGTGTAAGTTCTGTAGATAAAGTGTTTTCATCATTGCAGTTCCTTGCAACACGTGTTAATTCACCCACAGGTAATGCTTTAATAGTGTGGGGCGGATAACTACTACTTGCATGCAAAATAGTATTTCCAGACTGTGGTTTACAGTAAGTACTAGTCAATATGTGTCGATCTGGGATGCCCCGCAAATTCAAATCCAGAAATGAAATAGCAGAAATTTCAACCCTATGCGTAAATGTGAGATTGCAATGATTGACATCTAAATATTGCACAAAGTCGGGTATGGCAGACACATCGCCTGACCAAACGAACAGTAGGTCATCTATGTACCTGCCATACCAGACCAGGTGTTTGGTAAAAGGATTATCGGTACTGTAAAGATAACCTTCCTCCCAATAGGCTATAACTAGATTGGCCAATGATGGAGAGTGTTTAGCACCCATTGACACGCCTCTAGATAGTAAATAATATTGGCCATCAAAAGAAAAATAATTACATGTCATAAGAAAATTGACCACTTGTATAATAAATGTACATAGGTCTTCCGTATAATCACTGTATTTTTTCAAATGATATGAGAGTGCTTCCACTGCAATTTCTCGAGGGATTGAGGTATATAATGCCGTTACGTCACAAGCAATCCATGCAAAATCTTGTCTCCAAACTATATTAGAAAGTTGTCCCAATACATCTCCAGTATCTTTGAGAAAACCAGCTGTTCGTTGTGATAATGGTTGCAAAAGCGAGTCAACCCACTCACTTAATCGTTCAGTGACCGATCCTATGCCCGAAATGATGGGCCTCATAGGGGGTGGGCTGACTCCCTTATGTACTTTGGGCAATGCGTGCATAATGGGGGTGATAGGAAAATCTACCGAAAGATAATCTCTTTGGTTTTTAGATAATACACCCAACATATAACCGTCACTTACAATTTCATAGGTTTGTTTTTTAATATCTACAATTGGATCACACCTTAATTTACGATATGTAGATGAATCCTCCAATAAAGATGCAACCTGGGATCTATATGTGTCAGTGTCCAGCACAACTACTAAGCCCCCCTTATCAGCCATACGTATAACAATATGTGGCATACTTCTCAATTCCTGCAGTGCTTAATAGTGTAAAGATGATAAGTTATGGTGGGAACCATAATGCTTGACATCCTGTGCCAGCGATTTGAGCTCTCTTTCCATTGTATCCTGGAAGCGATCCATATAGTCCACCCGTGTCTGTAAGGGATAAAAAGAAGGATTTCTAGTTTTAAACAAAGTAGACATCGAGGTTTGAATAGAAACCGGTTCCAAAGGATTCTGAAGATCCTGCAAATGCAATAAAGACATCTGTTCCTTGAAATTCAAGTCTCTGTATTCATTGACAGTAATTCGAGGAAGTTCAGGTTGCTCATTATCCTCTGTTGTAAAGTGTTTTTTTATAGTAAGATTCCATATGAATCTATTCAGATCCAATAGAGTGGAGAAAAGGTTGAAATTACGGTCTGGTACAAAATTCAAGCCAAGTGAAAGAACTTCATTGTAATGCACACGCCCGGGCTGAGCGGCGTGTGCATGTATATGTAGTGATTCCACTGGACCGTGCCGGAGAGTGAATGCCTGGAGGGGCGTAACTAAGTATTCACCCGATCCGACCAGGGTCGCACGACGGTATACGACGCCAGTGCACCAAGGAAAAACCGAGCAGAGGGACCAGGTGCTACTCGAGGACAGACCCCGGACACGGCTGTTGACCCACACCGGGGAATACAGGAACAGACAGGATAGGCTGGCACACAGACTGGTGGGTATAGGCAGGCACGACTGGTATGCAGGCAGGCGGGTATGCAGGCAGGGGGGTACAGGCAAGCACGGCTAGAGTGCAGACAGGGAGGCACT
This sequence comes from Phyllobates terribilis, assembly GCF_046119375.1. Lineage (NCBI taxonomy): Eukaryota > Metazoa > Chordata > Amphibia > Anura > Dendrobatidae > Phyllobates > Phyllobates terribilis. Next base: position 592,147,769 of record NW_027362765.1, on the reverse strand, counting down.
AGCAGGTTGGAACACAGGCAGGATAGGACCCAGTACACACTGGGACTCAGGAACAGAACCTCAGATGTGGCGGACAAACACAGTAGAGTGAGGCCGCCCTGAGTGGTGAGCGAAAGCAGGGCAAGACGAGACCGCCTAGAGCGGTGAGCGAGAGAAGAGCAGGACGAGGCCGCCTGCAGCGGTGAGCAAGAGTAGAGCAGGACGAGGCCACCTGCAGCGGTGAGCAAGAGTAGAGCAGGACGAGGCCGCCTGCAGCGGTGAGCAAGAGTAGAGCAGGACGAGGCCGCCTGCAGCGGTGAGCAAGAGTAGAGCAGGACGAGGCCGCCTGCAGCGGTGAGCAAGAGTAGAGCAGGACGAGGCCGCCTGCAGCGGTGAGCAAGAGTAGAGCAGGATGAGGCCGCCTGCAGCGGTGAGCAAGAGTAGAGCAGGACGAGGCCGCCTGGAGCGGTGAGCAAGAGTAGAGCAGGACGAGGCCGCCTGGAGCGGTGAGCAAGAGTCAGAGCGGAGCGAGACTGCCGGAGCAGCGAGCAAAGGGTCAGAGCAGGGCGAGACTGCCGGAGCAGCGAGCAAAGGGTCAGAGCAGGGCGAGACTGCCGGAGCAGCGAGCAAAGGGTCAGAGCAGGGAGAAACTGCCGGAGCAGCGAGCAAAGGGTCAGAGCAGGGCGAGACTGCCGGAGCAGCGAGCAAAGGGTCAGAGCAGGGCGAGACTGCCGGAGCAGCGAGCAAAGGCTCAGAGCAGGGCGAGACTGCCGGAGCAACGAGCAAAGGGTCAGAGCAGAGCGGGACTGCCGGAGCAGCGAGCAAAGGGTCAGAGCAGAGCGGGACTGCCAGAGCAGTGAGCAAAGGGTCAGAGCAGAGCGAGACTGCTGGAGCAGTGAGCAAAGCAGAGCAGGCTAGAACCGCCGGAGCGGTGAGCAAAGCAGAGCAGGAGGGACAGGGTTCAGTTCACACGGAACAGACAGGAAGGGAAAGGCAGAACCAGATACCCACAGGGTACTTGCAGTGAAGTAGCGAGTGGACCACAAACGGAAGTACAGTGACAACGAGCAGGAGTTAGGTACGAGTTCAGACTCTGCAGAAAAAGGGAAGGTACGGACATAGAGAAAAACAGGAAACAGGCTAGGAGAGTATTCAGACAAGAACAGACACAGCAGCAAGATACAGGAGCGGGTCTAGGTATGCGGCCCCTAGAAGACGGAAAGAACAGGCTAGGAGCGTGTTCACAGAGGCCTGGAAATACAGCCTCCAGGATAGGCAGAAGACAACAGGCTAGAAGATAATACAGACAGGACACAGTTCAGACATGGGAACTGATACCGAAGGCAGGAAACATAAACGGTACCTGGCATATCAGTGACCAGAAGCCAACTGACAGGACACAATGCTCAGGCAGGGTTTCTTGGGAGGAGCTGGGTTAAATACCAGGTGACAGACAGCAATAGGCTGAGGACGCATCAGGGGTGTGTCTGCAGCAGGTACAAGAAACAGGAAGTGATCGGGCGCCGCCCTTAAGCAGCAGAAACAGAGGCAAGCAAACAGCATGGAGGGAAGCCAGGCTAGCAGACTGGACTGGAGACCAAGTGCGCGCTCTTGCACAGTGGGAGATGGACCACTATGCAAGGACGCCCCAGGTATGTTACATTCATCTTGTTTCGGAGTTAAAACTTGTTTTGACAAATTCAGAACATTGGATTTATGTGATGTTAAAATTATTTCTTTCGGCGAGTTGTCATGCCTGGGGGGTTTGCTGTGTTTGCGTCCTCCCCTCATTTTCCGTTTTTTGTCTGTTTGTGGCTCTTGTAATGTTTGGGCTTGCGATAATAAGCGAGATTCTCCCGAGTTTCTGTGTCTGTGACATTACTGTCTATTGACTCTTGGTCAGAGGAACTAAAACTGACGTGGAAATCAGATGGCGTATTAGACTGATTATTTTTCTTTTTTAAAATGGACTTAGGTGATTGGGAGGTGCGTGCCCACCTACCCCAATCATACACCTGTTGTTGTGAATAATCCGTTTGATCCCTTTCGAATTTAGACTTTTTCCGTGTCATAAGGCTGAGTTCACATGATGCGTATTTAATGCGTTTCCGCTGCGTTTTTGCAGATGCGTAAACGCCACGGAAACGCATTAAAAACGCATGGTAGAAGGGCAGCAATGTTCCCCAATTGAAAACCGCATGTGCTGTGCCCATGATGCGGATTTTTCCGCAGCGTAAACGCTGCGCTCAAAAATCCGCAGCATGTCAATTAATTTTGCGGAAACGCAGCATTTTCGCCGCCATTGACTTGCATTAGAACGCGCCAATTCCGCAAGACTGCATCTGTGCTTGCGTAATTGGTGCGTTCTAATGTGCGGATGGTACCCGGGTGTGGAGGAGAGGAGAGTCTCCTCCACACCCAGGTACCATTAAAAAAGCTGTAAAACAAGAATAAAATAAAATATATATATATACTTACCATCTGTCGGCCCGCGCAGTGCTCCTGCTTGGTTCCCGGCACTTGCAGTGAGTTGAAGGACCTGCGCTGACGTCAGAGTCATGTGACGGGTCACGTGACGCTGACGTCGGCAGGTCTTTCAATTCAAAGTTGCCGGCAGCCGGGAGGAGCATGGAGTGAGCAGTACAGCGCGGGCCTTCAGAAGGTAAAGTATACATGTATTATTTATTTTTACCATTCTCTTGGGTCACACTATATAAATCCATCCCGGTTGCATGGATTTATATAGTGTGACCTAGTTGTCAAGCACTTTCCAGGTGATGCTAAAATCGCCTGGAAAGCGCTTGTCAATCCACATGTGGAAACGCATGTGAATCCGCATGTATTCCGCAGGAAAAACGCATGCACAATCTGCATGCGTTTTTTCTGCCAGGGAGATGCAGAAATGATGCAGAAATTTTCTGCTTCATTTCTGCATCGTGTGCACATACCCTAATAGTGGTTTCTAATCTGGAAACTGCTTGTTGTATGCGATTATAAGTCTGATAATCAGGGTTAATTTTATATTGCTCCAATTTACTGTGTGTGGCTTCAATCTCTTTTTGTAGTTCAGTGAGTTTTGACTCCTCATGTTTGATAATGAGCCTCATCAGATTCAAGGAGCAGTCTGAAAGTAGCTGATTCCAGTTCACAACAAATTCCTCAGAGTAAATAGTTGTAGGTATTTTTTTGATTCTTAAACCTCTAGGGATCATATTTTTGTGTATGTAATTCGACAAAGTAGTCTGATCCCACCAGATTTTGGTTTCATTTAGCATGAGTTTTTCCAATTGCTTAAATAAAGCGCTCATGTCATTCACATCTGTGGGGTTAATAGAGTCCACAGAAAAAACACTCTCCGCCTTACATAGGCGTTCAGATTGAGAGTGTGCCATCTGATTTTTATGCACAAAAAATTCTAAGTATATAGCCTTAAGCAAATAATTCCACAATATTTGTTATCTTCAATAGTCCTGATAAGGTGCAATATGAAAAAAATATTATAGTGGAATTGTGAGCACGAAAATGTGACCATTCAAAGTGAAAAAAGAGGAAAGTAGATTCAGCTCACCTGATTGCTGTAGGCTTTGGAAGGAAGCACGGGTACGTGTGGCCTCACGTGTTTGCATGAAAAAAAGTTGAAGAAACCAGCTTCCAACAGTGCAAATATTTATTGAAGCAAATCCACGCAGTTTAAAAATTTCCAAATTACATCGGGGAATCTCAAATGGAAAAACCGCAACGCGTTTCGAACACAGAGCTGTGTTCTTTGTCAAAGCTGACATGCATATGACACACTATAGTATTATATCCAATAACAACCAATCAGATCAATATACTTGGTCATATCAGAGTGTGAATAGGGTGCATGATTAGAGTGAGCCAATCATATAAAATGGAAAAAACAATAAAACCATTATGGAGAGAGAGAACAAGAAAAGAGTTAAAATTCATTTTAACATGAAATGTTACATGAAATAGATAAAATAAAGTGACAAAAACATGAAGTAGAATCATGCCTCTAGGCATTTTATTCAATTTCACCTGAGATCGTGCAGTTCTCTACAGGTCATTGGTATAGAGAGGGTTAAACCTGCACATCGAGGAGGAGATTCCAGACACCGTTTACTCACCAGAGAAGCATTCTGGATTTATAACCTTGGATCCCGCTTCCCAGACGGACTCAATGCACGCCGTGAAATCATGTTTCATTATTGATTCTACTTCATGTTTCTGTCAGTTTATTTTATCTATGTCATGTAACATTTCATGTTAAAATGAATTTTAACTCTTTTCCTGTTCTTTCTCTCTATAATGGTTTTATTGTTTTTTCCATTTTATGTGATTGGCTCACACTAATTATGCACCCTATTCACACTCTCATGTGACCAAGTATATCGATCTGATTGGTTATTATTGGATATAATACTATAGTGTGTCATATGCATAGGCAAATTATAATGAGGGCAATCCGGGCTACCTCCCGGGGCCCCGAGCCTGCAGGGGGCCCGCGGCTCCGGGCGGGGTGTCTAATGCCGGATTGCCCTCATTATATGTGCGGGCCGCCACGGCACATACCGGCAGCAGTGGCGGGAGGGGTGGCCCCGGACCGCTCCCCCAGCAGCAGCCGCCGCTACTTCTTCATCGGCCGGGCCAGCACTGCAGCAGTTAACTTCCCTCTGCTGGCCCGGCCGCGTCACTGCTAGGAGACACGGCCCTGTGTGCGGCCGCGTCTCCTAGCTGTGACGTCACACAGTCCTCGCCCGGCCTGCACTGCTGCAACGGAGAAGTCAGAGCAGGCAGGAGGAATGGAGCCGGGGGATGGTGAGTCTGTGTGTGTGTATGTGTATGTGTGTGTGTGTGTGTGTGCGTGCAGGCAGATATCATTGTGTCATATCTGTTTATATGTATTTTTGTGTTTCAAATGTGTTTATGCGTATATGTATATGTCTGTATATGTTTGTGTGTGTGCGTGATTGCATGCGTGACTGCGTGTGGCCTCCTGCTGAGTATAGTTGGTGCCGTGCGGCCTCCTGCTGTCTCTTGGAGGGGTGCCGTGCGGCCTCCCATTATGTATAGATGGCGCCGTGCGGCCTCCCGCTGTGTATAGATGGCACCTTGCGGCCCCTTGCTGTGTATAGATGGCGCCGTGCAGCCCCCAGCTGTGTATAGATGGCGCCGTGCGGCCTCCTGCTGTGTATAGATGGCGCCGTGCAGCCCCCTGCTGTGTATAGATGGCGCCGTGCGGCCCCCTGCTGTGTATAGAAGGTGCCGTGCGGCCCCCTGCTGTGTATAGATGGCGCCGTGCGGCTCCCCTGCTGTGTATAGATGGCGCCGTGCGGCCCCCTGCTGTGTATAGATGGCACTGTGCGGCCCCCTGCTGTGTATAGATGGAGCCGTGCAGCCTCCTGCTGTGTATAGATGGCGCCATGCGGCCTCCTGCTGTGTATAGATGGCTATGTGCGGCCTCCTGCTGTGTATAGATGGCACCGTGCGGCCTCCTGCTGTCTCTGGGGGGGCGCCGTGCAGCCTCCCGCTGTGTATTGATGGCACCATGCGGCCTCCTGCTGTGTATAGATGGCTACGTGTGGCCTCCTGCTGAGTATAGATGGTGCTGTGCGGCCTCCTGCTGTCTCTGTGGGGGGCACCGTGCGGCATCTATACTCAGCAGGAGGCCGCACGTAGCCATCTATACACGTATACTCAGCAGGAGGCCGCACGTAGCCATCTATACGGTGCCATCTATACACAGCGGGAGGCCGCACGTAGCCATCTATACACAGCGGGAGGCCGCACGTAGCCATCTATACACAACGGGAGGCCGCACGTAGCCATCTATACACAGCGGGAGGCCGCACGGCGCCATCTATACACAGCAGGAGGCCGCACGGCACCATCTATACACAGCAGGAGGCTGCACGGCGCCATCTATACACAGCGGGAGTCTCAGTGCTTTGCAAGAGCAGTCAATAAATTCTGCTTGACTAATTCTGAGCACCATAAAGTCTGGTTCACTTCTAACCTGCTGTCTTCATTTTCAGCTTGCTGAATTCTATCTCATTTACTGTCATTCGAGACGATGCCTTTGCTGGTCTCTTTCACCTTGAATACCTGTAAGTGCTCCACTTAATGTCATATTTTTGATTCTGTTCTTCTTCATCTACTGGCATGTGCAATTGTATGAGCATGTATTCATATGAATTTATGACCTACTTAAACCTTGGAGGACCTTAAATTTTATTCAATCAAATTTTTTTCCAGTTTAAAACTATGGGACATATATGTGCCTTGGTCCTCAAAGGGTTTTTAAAGGGGCTGCAAACATAAATACAAAAAAAATAATTCAATTAGTGCTTTTTGTGTTCATTTAATTTTTATTTGAAGTCCATTTTTTTTATATACCTTGAAATTCAGCCCTACCCCATGGAATGAAGCCCTACCTACATGACATCTGAGAGCTACATGGATCCCGCTTGTGAGGTGCCTGTCCGTCACTACTATTCAGTTTTAGGGTCCACTCACTAAGCCATATATTCTCTCATGCAAGAGAATAGGGCCAATTATGCTAATGACACTCGGCTCAAACTCTGTCAGAGCTTCAACTGAGTGTGATCTGATTCTCTCGCAGCACAGATGTGGAGAAGATGGAGAACTTAATTTCTCCATCTTCTCCATAGTCTCTGTGAGTGTTCATCGGACTGCACTTGGATGACATCCGAGAGCAGTCCAATGTTTTACGTGCACCCATTGACCTATATGGGTGCACATGGTCCGAATATCGAATGAGATTATTTTCTCATGCCAATAATCGCAGATCTGCACTGTCCCATAGTATAACATAGGGCCGAATCCTATCCGATAAAACATCACATAGCATTCGGCCGTGTTATACGACAGTGTGAGCGAGCCCTTAGAGTCAAGGAATATTTACATGCAGATGATGATATTACTCTCCAAGTGTATATTTTTTTAGGCAAGTTCATAATAAATGCTTTGCCTTTTTGACATGTGATCAACTAAAGAACAAGAAAGATTTAGGACCTCCCCTATAGAGAAATGGAAAATAGTTTGGAGGACTTGCATGTCCTTTTTTATTTATTATGAGAAAATCATAAAAGATCCCGTTTTTTAACCATGCTGTGACTTTCTGCTGAGGGAGAGGGAGAGAGTTGCCCTATTCAGAGTCTGTAATAAGACCTGCTGACAAAAGTGTTGAAGATACAGTCTAATGTGAATTAACAATGAAAAAAAGTTAATTTCACAAATGGCTTGTATTTTTTTTAATACAAACTTTTTTGTGTTTACAGCTCCTTTAAAGGGAATCTGTCATCAGGTTTTTGCTACCTAATCTGAGAGCAGAATAATGTAGGGTTAGAGGCACTGATTACAGTAATGTGTCACTTACTGGGCTGCTTAGTGTTGTTTTGATAAAATCATTGATTTGTCAGAAGGTAATTATCACTAGATGACTAGTAAATCTGCTGCCAGGTAGTCAAGCATATTAATGAGTTCTGTAAGACCCCACCCCCATCACTGATCAGTAGATTTCTGTGTACACTGAGCATGGGCAGAAAGCTGCCAATCAGTGGTGTGGCCGGGGCTATACAGAGCTCAGCATTCAGAGAGCTGCTAGATCTGCAGCAGATAAAACGGTGATTTTATCAAAATGACAACAAGCAGCTGAAAAAGTGACACATCGCTGGAATCAGGGTATCTGCCCCTATATTGTGCTGCTCTCAGATGGGGCAGCACAATTAATATTGTGCCAAATTAATTTCACGTGAACTATCACATAATCTATCACAGGGGATCATGTGACATGTCACGTGATAAATCAGGTGTGTGTGTGTGGGGGGGGGGGCGCGCCTTCTAAACTGCCCGGGGTCCTTGCTACTCTTAATCCACCCCTGGTCATATGCATGTCAGCTTTGACAAAGAACACAGCTCTGTGTTCGAAACGCGTTGCGTTTTTTCCATGTGAGATTCCCCGATGTAATTTGGAAATTTTTAAACTGCGTGGATTTGCTTCAATAAATATTTGCACTTTCGGAAGCTGGTTTCTTCAACTTTTTTTCACTGATGTTGGATGCTTGTCTCCTGTTTGTGTCTAAGATGGTGGATTTTCTCACATGTCTGAAGGAATCTATATACAGTGCCTACAAGTAGTATTCAACCCCCTGCAGATTTAGCTGGTTGACACATGCGGAATTAACTTGGCATTGTGACATTTGTACTGTAGATCAGCCTGGAAGTGGGAAATGCACTGCAGCAAATTTTTTTTTTTTTTTTTTTAAAACGTAAAAAGTTAATTCAGAGTGTCATTTATTATTCAACCCCTCAAACCACAAGAATTCTGTTTGGTCCCCCTAAAGTATTAAGAAGTAGTTCAGGCACCAAGAATAATGAACTTCACATGTGTGGATTAAAGATCTCTTTTGCCAGCCTTTTCTGACTATTTAAGACCCTCCCCAAACTTGTGAACAGCACTCACACATGGTCAACATGGGAAAGACAAAGGAGCATTCCAAGGCCATCAGAGACAAGATCGTGGAGGGTCACAAGGCTGGCAAGGGGTACAAAACCCTTTCCAAGGAGTTGGGCCTACCTGTCTCCACTGTTGGGAGCATCATCCGTAAGTGGAAGGCTTATGGAACTTCTGTTAGCCTTCCACGGCCAGGACAGCCTTTGAAAGTGTCCTCCCGTGCCGAGGCCAGGCTTGTCCGAAGAGTCAAGGCTAACCCAAGGACAACAAGGAAGGAGCTCCGGGAAGATCTCATGGCAGTGGGGACATTGGTTTCAGTCAATACCATAAGTAACGTACTCCACCGCAATGGTCTCCGTTCCAGACGAGCCCGTAAGGTACCTTTACTTTCAAAGCGTCATGTCAAGGCTCGTCTACAGTTTGCTCATGATCACTTGGAGGACTCTGAGACAGACTGGTTCAAGTTTCTATGGTCTGATGAGACCAAGATCGAGATCTTTGGTGCCAACCACACACGTGACGTTTGGAGACTGGATGGCACTGCATACGACCCCAAGAATACCATCCCTACAGTCAAGCATGGTGGTGGCAGCATCATGCTGTGGGGCTGTTTCTCTGCCAAGGGGCCTGGCCATCTGGTCCGCATCCATGGGAAGATGGATAGCACGGCCTACCTGGAGATTTTGGCCAAGAACCTCCGCTCCTCCATCAAGGATCTTAAGATGGGTTGTAATTTCATCTTCCAACAAGACAACGACCCAAAGCACACAGCCAAGAAAACCAAGGCCTGGTTCAATAGGGAAAAAGTCAAGGTGTTGGAGTGGCCTAGTCAGTCTCCTGACCTTAACCCAATTGAAAACTTGTGGAAGGAGCTCAAGAATAAAGTCCACATGAGACACCCAAAGAACCTAGATAACTTGGAGAAGATCTGCATGGAGGAGTGGGCCAAGATAACTCCACAGACCTGTGCCGGCCTGATCAGGTCTTATAAAAGACGATTATTAGCTGTAATTGCAAACAAGGGTTATTCCACAAAATATTAAACATAGGGGTTGTATAATAATTGACCCACACTTTTATGTTTAAAATTTAATAAAATTCAACTGAGCAACATAACTTTTTGGTTTGTAAGATTTATGCTTCTGTTCATAAAACCTACTCTCGTTTGCAGTTTGAAGGCTCTAACTTATTTGCATCTTATCAAACCAGCTAAATCTGCAGGGGGTTGAATACTACTTGTAGGCACTGTATGTATCCAAATGAGGGTTTCGTCCAGGTGGAGGTGTCCAATCTGACCTCTTCTTGGTTGTCAAGATCCCTTTTCCTTCAGTTAGGGTGGGTTCTGACTCTTCTGTAGCATTGAAGTATTCCCTCAGGTGCAGTCTCCTGAAATAATTTTCCATATCACTACAGAGTTCAGTTTTATCTAGAGCCTTAGTTGGACAAAATGAGAGTCCTCTAGAAGGCACAGCCAGCTCCGCTTTATTTGGTGTATAATCTGAGAGATTGATGACACAATTAGATGCTTCTGTGTCTGGAATGGAGTGGTTGTCCAAATTGTCAGGTTTTGGCTTTGTTTTGTAACTGTTTGTATAGCGTCCTGAGTTTAGGCTCAATCTGTGCAGCTTCTTTTCCGTGTTATGAATCAGAAGGGTCCGTAGTTTGTTATAGTATTGCTGTAATTTTTGCTCTGTGTTTTCTGTGTTTTCCTCTGAGTTTCAAATTGCCCTTGGACTTTACTCTTGATGCTGTAGAAGACATGCAAAAGGTGGTTCCTTAGACTCTCAGAAGTCCTGTGGCAAAGGTTTTGTGCATAATGAGTATTGTAGGTATGAAGAATTGAGTTTGTAATCCAGAGTCCTTTGGGAATTAGATTCTCCTTTTTGCATTTAGATGATAAAAAAATGTCGCTGTCCAATTGTGCACGTTTCTTCAGAAGTGGCTTAAGTTCCATGAAGATGCGGTCCATTCTGGTATCCTCCATTTTGATATTGGGAAAATATATATTCTTGTACCGTGTTAGCCAGTAGATAGAAAAATATTTAAATTTGAGAGTCCTCAGTGGTTGATACCTTTTAATGGCTAACTGAAAAGATGGTAACAAATTGCAAGCTTTCGAGACTACGCAGGTCTCTTCATCAGGCTAGTATATCACAAAATCTGAAGAGTCACATATTTATATACAATAAGACACACAAGAAAAAAAAATGCAATAGGTAAGACAGGTGATGAAAAGCAGAGTTATTATGGAAGAGATAAACAGTTCTGGCTATAAATATTTTAGCAGTTAATAGATAAGGAGTGCGAAGGTTTTATTGTCCTTTGACCAGGTTCTAGAGGACTCTCATTTTGTCCTACTAAGGCCCTAGATAAAACTGAACTCTGTAGTGATATGGAAAATTATTTCAGGAGACTGTGCCTGAGGGAATACTTCAATGCTACAGAAGATTCAGAACCCACCCTAACTGAAGGAAAAGGGATCTTGACAACCAAGAAGAGGTCAGATTGGACACCTCCACCTGGACGAAACCCGCATTTGGATACATATATAGACTCCTTCAGACATGTGATAAAATCCACCATCTTAGACACAAGCAGGAGACAAGCATCCAACATCAGTGCCCAGGAGAGAAAGGTCATACAATCTTTGAAAACCAACAAATAAATCATCAGTAAACCTGCTGACAAGGGTGGTGCAATAGTCATGATGAACACATCAGACTACATGAAGGAAGCAAACAGACAACTGGTGGACACGCGCTACTACAAAAAACTGGATGTCCATCCATGTCCATCTGCTGTCTCATTGTGATGTTCGCTTTTGCCACCTTCCTTTGCCCCTTACCTTGTTTGTCCTTCCTCTTTCCATCTTGTCCCTATCTATATATTGTGAGCGTCATACGCTGAGTCGCCCCTCTCTCTTTATATTAAGGACCATGTTTGTCCAGCTACATATGTGAGACACACACCGACTTGAGTTCTCATTATTACCATATGCTGCTTCTAGAGATTTTTGGGACAGTTTCTTGCCCAACCTTTCATTTTCTTTTGCATCTAGTCTCTCTACCCCTTTCCTCCTCTTCTTTGGGCTCCGACATACGGTGGGGTTTTTTGCTCTGCATATTTGCACACTTTTGTAATGACATTCTGACTTTTGTGATATTGTATACTAATAATTTTTATTAATAAAGCCTTTATATGCTGCTATACTCGTTTTGCTCTGTGTTAAAAAAACTGGAGTCTTATCCTACACAGGACTATTACAAGGAACTAAACAAGTTGGTATTGTGTCTGCCTGATGAATCCATAAGAGCCGATGACCTGATACCAAAGAGTCCAAGAATAGGGACATTCTATATGCTCCCCAAAATCCACAAATCTGGAAATCCAGGAAGACCGTTTATTTCATGTGTGGGCACCCTTACTGAGCAAGTTTTTGGATGGGTAGAGTGTGTTCTTACACCACTGGTAAAGATAACACCCAGCTACATTCAGGACACGACAGATCTACTGAATAAACTAGCAGCAGTAGGTCCTCTACCAGAAGGAACCATCCTGGCCACCATGGATGTGGAATCTTTGTATTCTAATATCCCACACAAGGATGGATTAAATGCCTGCAAAATTTTCATATAAAATACAGGAATTGCTGCTGATTCTGTGGTCAAACTTACAGAATTCATCCTCACCCACAATTACTTTGAATTTGATAACAACATATATCTACAGGAAACTGGTACAGCGATGGGAAGTAAAATGGCTCCACAGTACGCAAATCTTTTCATGGCCAAGCTTGAAAGTGACTTTTTGTCCTCATGTCCCATCAAGCCTCTGGCCTACTATCGTTTCATTGACGATATTTTAATCATCTGGACGGGGTCGGAGCAACAGTTGAAGACGTTCTATGAACACTTTAATCGATTTCATCCCACCATCAACTTAACACTCAACTACTCCTGTACTGAAATTAACTTTTTAGACACCATCATCAAGCTACAGAACAATGAAATAGAGACATCCTTGTACCGGAAACCAATCGACCGTCCTACATACCTTAAATGTGACAGTTTCCATCCAAAACACATAAAAAACTCTATTGTTTACAGCCAAGCCATCAGATACAATCGGATATGTTCCAACCAGATGGATAGAGAGAAACACCTTGATGGCCTCAGAAAGACCTTTTTGAAACAGGGCTACCATCCAAGAACAATTGAGAACCAGATTACAAGAGCCACCAGAATATCAAGGAATCATCTCCTACATTACAAAACCAAATAAGAAAACAACCGGGTGCCTCTAGTAGTCACCTACAATCCAAATCTGGAGGCGCTAAGAAGAGCTGCACGGAAACTACAACCCTTACTACAAAAAGATGTAGGGGAGACAGGGCAAAAACTTAGAACAAGGATGAATCATCATCGCCACACAATAGAAGAAAAAAGAATAGATCTGCCTGTAGTCACGCATTTTTGTTCCCCTGATCACAGCATAAAAGATATGAAATTACTAGTATTAAAAGGTAACTTCAAATCTCAAAGAGAAAGGAGAGTCTCAGAATATAAACTGATGATGACCTTTAACACTTTCAGAGCAGGAATGAATGTGTCGCATGGATTTATGTCATTCTACATCAAATAAGGAATGTGCTCCTCAGAATTGTGAGGCCATCACAATACTGGACTTGGTCAAAGGACAATAAAACCTTCACACTCCTTATCTATAACTGCTAAAATATTTATAGCCAGAACTGTTTATCTCTTCCATAATAACTCTGCTTTCATCACCTGTCTTACCTATTGCATTTTTTTTTCTTGTGTGTCTTATTGTGTATAAATATGTGACTCTTCAGATTTTGTGGTATACTATGCCTGATGAAGAGACCTGAGTAGTCTGGAAAGCTTGCAATTTGTTACCATCTTTTCAGTTAGCCATTAAAAGGTATCAACCACTGAGGACTCTCAAATCTAAATATTTTTCTATCTACTGGCTAACATGGTACAAGAATATATATTTTACCTATATCAGGAAAGAGAGCGGATATTATGTTAGAAACTGCAGACAGACAGTCACTGGTTTTCTGTAGTACAGTGGGGGTAAGGTCAGAGGATGAAGTGTATAGTTGTGTGTCATCAGCATAAAGATGTTACTGAAAGCCAAATTTGCTGATGGTCTGTCCAATTGGGGCCATGTAGAGAGAGAAGAAAAGAAGGCCAAGGACTGAACCCTGAGGAACCCCCAATAGTGAGAGGAAGAGGAGAAGAAGTGGGGCCAGAGAATGATACACTGAAGGAGAGGTCAGAAAGATAGAAGGAGAACCAGGAGAGAGCAATGTCCTTTATGCCGACTGAGTGGAGCATAGAGAGTAGGAGATGGTGGTCAACAGTGTCAAAAACTGCAGAGAGGTCAAGAAGAATGAGCAGAGAGTAGTCACCGTTACGTTTTGCTGTCAAAAGGTCTTTGGTCACTTTGATGAGTGCAGATTCTGTAGAATGTAGGGTGTGGAAGCCAGACTTTGATGGATCTAGAAGAGAATAAGTGGAAAGGTAACAGGTAAGGCGGGAGACCAGGCGCTCCAAGAGTTTAGAGATTAAGGGGAGATTGGAGACTGGTCTGTAGTTATTTGTGCAGGATGGATGAAGAGAGGTTTTTTTTTAATAATGGAGTAATGATAGAGTGTTTGAAGGAGGAGGTGAAGATACCAGAAGAGAGGGAGAGATTGAAGATTTTAGTTAGGTGAGTATTGACCACTGGAGAGAGAGAAAGACTGGAGTAGGTGTGAGGGAATGGGGTCAGTAGTGCATGTAGTAGGACGAGAAGAAGAGTTGAGCCTGGAGACTTCTTCTTCTGTGACTGGGTCAAATGTGGAGAGTGAGCCAGAGGAGATGTGGGGAGGGATGGGAGTCATGGCACTTGGTGGCTGGGACCTGATTTCCTGATGGATATTTTCTATTTTCTCTGTAAAGTAGGAGGCAACATCATCAGCACAAATGTCTGTGATATGCTTTAGGACTGAGAAGGGAGTGAAAGGTGTCAAAGAGTTTTTTGGGTTGTTGGTTAGTGAGGAGATCAGCGTTGTGAAGTAGGTCTGTTTGGCAAGGTAAGGGCAGAGTTATAGGTTCTTAACATAAACTTACTGTGGACAAAGTTGTTTGGTGTGCGAGTTTTCCACAGATACAACTCGTACTAATTAATCTATAGTGCTATTCACGTCTGTATGTCCGTGCAAAAACTAAGAGACATGTCTGTGTTTGTTTTTTCCAGTATCATGGATGAAAAGTGCCAATACAAGTCTATGAGTCCTTGGAAAACATGTTCAGCACATGGATGACATCAGCGAACCATACGTGTGCTGTTCGTATGTAACGATATGCAAAAGAAAGTCACATGAGCTTACCATGTCTGTATTTTCACTCCTGTTTTTTCCATATCCATGGGTGTCACTTCTGTTGTGAACTTCTCACTTGGTACATTTTTTTGAGGATTGACGGATGGGATTTATAGAAATCTCATACTCACTGTGCTTCTTTTTAATACAGCATAAACTCACCTGCGGTGCATGTCAATTCCTCTTGTGGTAACGTTGAGTTTTCTGTGCGGATTTTCCCTATAGACTTGCATTAGATGCGGAAAATCCGCAGTAAAAAAAGCATGTGCATTTTTAATGTGTTTCGACGGCGGAAACGTATAAAAAATACATGTAATCCACACCTAAGTATAGCAATAAAGTTTTGTCAAAGCCAAATACCAGAAAATATTAAAAACAAAGGAGCTTTATTTAAATGACACACCAACAAAATTGCAGCATCAAAAATGCAATAAAAACGCATGTTTGCATTCAAAGACACAATGAAAAACCGCAAATAACCGAATTTAAATAATAGGTTTAGAAATGGTGGAGTGTTAAAAACTCACCAAAAGCTTGTGGGAACATAGCCTTATAATTGTGCTTTTCAACAAAATGTTTCACTGCTTCCAAATATGTTTTGTTTTGTTTTTTAGAAATATTGGCAAGAAAGTCTGATATTGGTAGTGTGCAAAGTTTTTGAGGGCATCATAAGAGATGACCTGCAGAGTAATATTGCAGAGAGTAATATAATAAATGATAACCAGCATGGATTCATGAAAAATAGGTCGTGTCTAACCAACATGTTGGGGTTCTATGAGGAGGTAAGTGTATATCTGGAAGTTGGTACAGAGGCGGATGTGATTCATCTGGACTTTGCAAAGGCATTTGATACTGTACCACATAGCAGCCTTATACTGAAGCTACAGAAGCAAGAACTTGGGGTAACTATAAGCAGATGTGTAAGGAATTGACTAAATGATAGGAAATTATAGGAAACAGTTGTCATAAAAGACACATTCTCTATATGGGATATAATCAGCAGTGGGGTGCCAGCGGGATCTGTGCTATGACCGATTCTTTTTAACCTTTTTATTAATGACCTTGGGGTTGGGATTGAGAGTAAAGTGTCAGTCTCTGCTGACGACATCAAACTATGTAAGATATTAAAATCTGATCTTGACATTATAATATTGCAGAATGATCTGGATAAGATGACTGAATGGGCAAACACTTGGCAGATGAGGTTTAATGTAGATAAATGTAGAGTAATGCACCTAGGACGGAATAATCCTATTTCTGCATATACAGATGGATCTCACTAAATTAGGATATCATCAAAAAGTTAAATTTATTTCAGTTCTTCAATTCAAAAAGTGAAACTCATATATTATATAGAGTCATTACAAACAGAGTGATCTCTTTCAAGTGTTTATTTCTGTTAATGTTGATGATTATGGCTTATAGCCAATGAAAACGCAAAAGTCATTATCTCAGTAAATCAGAATAATTAACAAAAAAAACACCTGAAAAGGCTTCCGAAGCGTTTAAAAAGGTCCCTTAGTCTGTTTCAGTAGGTTCCACAATCATGGGGAAGACTGCTGACTTGACAGATGTCCAGAAGGGAGTCATTGACACACTCCACCATGGTAAGCCACAAAAGGTCATTGCTAAAGAATCTGGCTGTTCACAGAGTGCTGTATCCAAGCATATTAATGGAAAGTTGAGTGGAAAGAAAAAGTGTGGTAGGAAAAGGTGCACAAGCAACCAAGATAACTGCAGCCTTGAAAGTATTGTTAAGAAAAGGCCATTTAAAATTTGGGGGAGATTCACAAGAAGTGGACTGCTGCTGGAGTCACTGCTTTAAGAGCCACCACACACAGACGTATCCAGGACATGGTCTACAAGTGTCGCATTCCTTGTGTCAAGCCCCTCATGACCAATAAACAATGCCAGAAGCGTCTTACCTGGACCAAAGAGAAAAACACCTGGACTGTTGCTCCGTGGTCCAAGGTGTTGTTTTCAGATTAAAGTAAATTTTGCATTTCATTTGGAAATCAAGGCCCCAGAGTCTGGAGGAAGAGTGGAGAGGCACACAATCCAAGCTGCTTGAGGTCTAGTGTGAAGTTTCCACAATCAGTGATGGTTTGGGGAGCCATGTCGTCTGCTGGTGTAGGTCCACTGTGTTTTATCAAGACCAAAGTCAGCGCAGCCGTCTACCAGGACATTTTAGAGCACTTCATGCTTCCCTCTGCCGACAAGCTTTTTGGAGATGGAAATGTCATTCTCCAGCAGGACTTGGCACCTGTCCACACAGCCAAAAGTACCAATACCTGGTTTAAAAACAACAGTATCACTGTGCTTGATTGGCCAGCAAACTCGCCTGACCTTAACCGGGGAATTGTCAAGAGGAAGATGAGACACCAGACCCAACAATGCACACGAGCTGAAGGCTGCTATCAAAGCAACCTGGGCTTCCATAACAAATCATCAGTGCCACAGGCTGATCGCCTCCATGCCATGCAGCATTGATGCAGTAATCGATGCAAAAGGAGCCACGACCAAGTATTGAGAGCATTTACTGTACATACATTTCAGTGGGCCAACATTTTGGATTTTAAAAACATTTTTCAAGCTGTTGTTATAAAGTATTCTGATTTACTAAGATAATGACTTTTGTGTTTTCATTTGCTATAACAGAAAAAACTGACCGGCACTTCCAAGAAAAGAAATATGAGTGTACAGGTGCTTACTAGGAGCAGCTACCTCCATATACAACTAAATAACAAAGCAGCACACTGCAACACTAAGTATGTGAACATGAAATATATGAAATTAGAATAGCATTACTGCTCTAGAAAAATAGAAATACACAGGTAGACATGAATTGGCCAATTTATGCACTAAGATTTCTCATTTATTTTTATTTTCTAGAGCAGTAATGCTATTCAAATTTCATATATTTCATGTTTGCATACTTAGCGTTACAGTGTGCTTCTTTGTTTTTTAGTTCTATATGGAGGTAGCTGCTTCTAGTAAGCACCTGTACACACCTATTTCTTGTCTTGGAAGTGCAGCTCAGTTTTTTCTGTTTATATTTAGGCTTTGACTGAGCACTCCGCCTCTAGGCCACAGGCGGTTTCAATTGCAGCAGGATCTTACTTTCCCACACATAATATGTCTCTTAGAGAGTTCACATTGTCAGGGTTCTGGTATTTTGAGAAGCGCCTTATTGTGGCTACCATGTACACATGAATTGGCCAATTTATGCGCTAAGATTAGTAATGAGCGAGCATGCTCGCTACTCCTCGGTGCTCGCCCGAGCATCTGACAGCTTTCCGGGGCTCAATTTCCGGGGTTGCTGCGTGGGAGCTCGGGTCCCCACCCTACATGTTTGGTGCTCTTTAAAGCGCCAATCAACATGCAGGGATTGCCTACCACACACTGTAATGCCGCAGCCATGGTGGTTGTGGCATTACAGTGATTGGCTGGCCGCACAGCGTCATCAGGTCTATATCACACCTGGCGCCGCCATGCTTGTCACAGTCACTCTGGAATCAGACAGTGTAGGGAGAGCAACTGCTGAGCTAGGGAGAGATTTGCTTGTTTCTAGTTAGTGTAGGTATACCAAACTATATTAGAGACACATATACATCTCAACTAACAGTCCTTCTGAGGACTAATCCAGCTGCAGAGATATCAGTGCTAGGCAGGCAGGCAGAATATATAGCAGACTGCAGTGCGTATACCAAGAGGGTCCATTCCAGTAATGTCTGCTGGTGCTTTTACAGATATTTGTAGAAATAGACCCAGGTATCAGGGGTCAGGAATATTTTCTTTTTATTTTAATCCTGATTATTTGCTTAAAAAGCAATCCAGAGAACACCGTTTATATGCGCCATTTGCTTGTTGGCACTGCAGAATACAGCCAGGTCCTTTCCATATTACAGTGCTAAAAATCCAGCTATTTAAAACTGTGGTTTGTCCATCACACGGATCACATATAATTGCGCTGAAAATATTGCCATTTCTGACCTCCATTTAAATTGTGTTGCAGTGTGTCAGTGAAGCTACTGACACCAGTTTGCTGTTAAAAATAGTTACCTACAGGCCAGGTATTTAAAACTGTGGTTTGACCATCACACGGATCATATATAATTGCACTGAAAATACTGCCATTTCTGGCCTCCATTAAAATTTTGTTGCAGTGGGTCAGTGAACTTATTGACACGAGGTCGGAGCTGTTAAAAATAGTTACCTACAGGACAGCTATTTAAAACTGTGGTTTGTCCGTCACACGGATCACATATAATTGCGCTGAAAATATCGCCATTTCTGGCCTCCATTTAAAATTTGTTGCAGTGTGTCAGTGAACTTATTGACATGAGGTCGGCGCTGTTAAAAATAGTTACCTACAGGCCAGCTATTTAAAAGTGTGGTTTGTCCGTCACACGAACCACATATAAGTTCTCACCAAATTCAGCCATTTGTAGTGAGCGTGTAAGATATTGTCCTCCATTTAAAATGGGCAAGGCATATGGCAAGGGATGGGGAACTGGACGTAATGCTGATGGTGATGTGCATGCAGAGGCCGAGGCCGTAGGCAAGTTGAAATTGTGCTACAACAAACACCCACATCTTCTCGCTCGACCTTCCTGTCCCAATTAATAGGGGACCGCAGAACACCACTATTGAACACAGAGCAGTGTGAAAAGGTTATTGGTTGGATAGCAGATAATGCTTACAGTCACTTAGCCACCACCACCCTGTCTTCCACACGGTCAAGTCTCAGTAGCCGTGAGTCTGGACTGCATATTCCTCACCCTGATCCTTCTTCCTCCCAGCATGCCGAGTGCCCAGAGATAACTGATCCCACACTTGGACACTCCGAAGAGCCGTTCACTTTTCCATTTATAGATTCGGGCCTCTCGCCTGGTGTACTTGAAGCGGGGCAAGAGGAGATCGCATGTAGCGATGCCCAAATATTTGAGCAGCCACGGTCATACGAAGGCGACAGTGGGAAAGTGTCACAAGAGGTGGACAATGATGAGACAATATTGCCAGAAAGTCAGGAGGAGGACCAGGGTGCGGAAGTGGAAGATTAGGTGGTGGACTATATAGTAACTTCCAAACCTGGCAGGAGGACATGCAGAGCGAGGAGAGCAGCACACAGGGGGAGGGAGGCAGAGCACCCCAACAGGCAGGAAGAAGCAGTGTGGTGGCCACAGACAGAAGCGGGCAACCGTTCACCGTAACACCGTAAACATAACGGAAGTTGCCAGTTCAACTGTTAGGTCTTCCCGAGTCTGGTTGTTTTTTAAAGACTCTGCCAATAACCCCAAAAAAGCCATTTGCACCACCAGCCAGGCCATCATCAGCAGGGGTAGCAAAACTACAAGCCTGACCACCACCAGCTTGATTAGGCACATGGCAGCAAAGCACACGACTTTGTGGGCCGAACCCCAGGGACCAGGAACAGTGTCTGCGGGTGACACCACTGCTTCTTCCGCTGTTGTGCGTGCAAGCCAATCCCCTGTTCATAGTGCATGCGAATATGCCTCCTGCCCTGCACCTGTCGTTGCACACTCTCAACTAGCACCATCAGCAAGCACGTATTTTTCACAGCATAGCGTTCAGTTGTCCATACCCCAGTCCTTGGAACGCAAGCGCTAATACGCAGCCAACGCCCCACAGGCCACACTACTAAATTCCCACATTTCGCGACTGCTTGCGCTCAAAATGTTGCCTTTTAGGCTCGTGGAGATGGAAGATTTCCGCAACTTGATGGCGGCAGCCGTCCCTCGGTACTCGGTCCCCAGCAGCCACTATTTCTCCTGGTGTGCCGTCCCCGCATTACACAAGCACGTGTCCCACAACATTAGCCATGCCCTCAACAATGCAGTTACAGGGAAAGTCCACCTAACCACGGACATGTGGACAAGTGCTTGTGGGCAGGGACGGTACATCTTGCTGACGGCACACTGGGTTAACATAGTGGAATCCGGGACCCAGTCGGACCTTGGGACGGAACACATCCTCCCAACGCCGAGGATTGCGGGCCCTAGGTCAATCAGGGTTGCCCCTACAGTCTACAGCTCCTGCAGCTCATCCTCCTCAGCCTCTTCCTCCTCTTCAGCCTCCATCTCCGAAATGACCACATCAGTCACAAGCTGGAAGCACTACAGCACTGTCTCGGCCAAGCGGCAACAGGCTGTGCTGAAGCTAATATGCTTAGGTGACAAACTAGACAATGTTGAAGAGTTGTGGACAGCTCTGAAAGAGCAGGCAGATTTGTGGCTGACACCGCTGAACCTACAGCCAGGCATGGTCGTGTGTGACAATGGCCAGAACCTGGTGGCGGCTCTGAGGCGAGGCAAGCTCACACATGTATCATGTCTGGCCCATGAGCTTATCCTCGCGGTTCAGCAGTTTCTCAAAAGCTACCCAGAGCTGCTGGATCTGCTTGTTTAAGTGTGCTGCCTGTGTGCCCATTTTAGAAAGTCAGCTACCGCTTCCGCCGCCCTTGCCATGTTTCAGCAGTATTTGCAGCTTCCAGCTCACCGACTGGTGTGTGATGTCCCCACGCGTTGGAACTCTACACTGCAGATGTTGAGAAGGATTTGTGAGCAGAAGAGGGCAGTTGTTGACTACCAGCATCAACAAGGCCGTCGGTATTCAGTTCAGACTCCACACATAAGACCTCAGGAGTGGACATGGATGTCAGACATATGTACCATCCTCCAAAACTTTGAGGACTCCACCAAGATGGTGAGCAGTGATGACGCAATAATTAGCATCTCCATCCCGCTTCTCTGTCTTCTGAAATGCTCTCTGCTCACAATCAAAGAGGATGCATTGCAGGCAGATCACGATGAGATGGAGCAAAGAACCATACAGGGTGGTTACACACAGCCCAGCCTCATCTGATCCCAACGTGGATTGGGTGACAATGAGGAAGAGGAGGAGGAAGAACAGCAGCTAGTTTCATGAGCTATAGACGGTACTACCTGCACAACTGTCATACCGTTTGTTCAGCGTGGATGGCCTGAGGACAGGGAGGAGGAGGAGGAGGAGAGCATGGTCAGTCATCCTCTTGGTAAGGAGACGGAAGTCTTGCCTGTTAGCAGTCTGGCACGCATGGCTGAGTTTATGTTATGCTGCCTTTCCCGTGACCCTCGCGTTATCAAAATTTTGGGTGACAGTCATTACTGGTTGGTGACACTTCTAGACCCATGATACAAGGAGAACTTTATATCTCTTATTCCTGAGGCGGACAGGTCTACAAAAATGGGGCAGTACCAGAAGGCCCTTGTTGCAGAACTATTAAAGAAATTCCCATCTGAAAATGCTGGGGGCAGAGGTCACAGTTCGTTGGATAACCAAGGAGTACAGCCGAGAGAGACACAACTCCAATCTAGCTGAGGTACGGGAACACTGTTAAAGTTCTGGGAGAGTTTTCTCAGCCCCTCCCATTGCACAGGCCGGAGGCGCGGGGGACTCTCACAAGGAGTGCAAAATTTGGAAGATGCTGAGGGAGTACCTTGCCGACAATACCAACATTCTCTGCGATTCCTCTGTGCCTTATAATTTTTGGGTATCGAAGCTGGACACGTGGAATGAACTGGCTCTCTATGCCTTGGAGGTCCTGGCTTGCCCTGCCGCTAGCGTTTTATCAGAGCGGGTTTTTATTGCCGATGGTGGAATTATAACTGATAAGCGCATCCGCCTATCAACTGAAAATGCTGACAGGCTGACCCTTATAAAATGAACAAGGGCTGGAATGGGCCAGACTTCTCAACACCACCGAATGATAGCAGCGTAACATAAACTCAAATCCAGTGTCTTTTTTTGGTAGGTGTATTCCTATGCACCTTTTCACACCCACACATGGGTATACGCTTCCTGATTTTGGCTATTTGCTCTTGTACTCCTCCTTCTCCTCATCCTTATCCTCCACCACCATATCACCAGGGTGATCGTGGTCCGTGATGCAACAACCGCATAATTTTTTAAAAGGGTGTTTACGATGCCTGTAAAAAAATTTTTTTATACAGTATGTTCATGTATACCCACCCAGGGCTAAATGTTTGTCAGTCCATACACTTAGTGCATGGGCATTACAAGTATAGGAGACCTGCTCCTTTCTAATGGGGACATTTTTTTATGAGGCCGTCCTTTACGTCTTTTCCAATGTGCATTGGAGTGCCTCCCAATTTTTGGCAGCCCTTGCATTTACTGCATAGGCCAATACTATGGGAGACCCACTTCCTAATAATGGGAACATTTTTTCATGAGGCCCTCTACATCTCTTCCAAGGGGCATTGGAGAGCCTCCAAATTTTTGGCAACTCTTGCATTCACTGCATAGGCAAACACAATGGGAGACCCACTTCCTAATAAAGGGAAAAAAATTTTTCAGGAGGCCCTCCTCTACGTGTCTTCCAAGGGGCAGTGGAGTAGGTCCAAATTTTTGGCAGCCCTTGCATTCACTGCGTAGGCAAACAGTATGGAAGACCCACTTCCTAATAAGGAGAACATTGTTTTAAGGAGACCCTCCTCTAAGTCTCTTCAAAGGGGTATTGGGGTGCGTCCAAATTTTCAAAGGGGTATTGGGGTGCATCCAAATTTTGGGCAGACCTGTCACTCACTGCATGCGCAATAATAGTATAGGAGGCCCACTCTTTAGTAATGGGAACAACAAAGCATAACCGGCTGATGGCTCTCTAAGCCACCACATGGCCAGATAAGGTTGTAAAATGTTAAATTGACATGCATTTGTCAAGGTTGACAGCAATGCAAAAGTGCAAAAACGCATCAAAAACGCTAAGTGTGAACATAGCCCAAGGTGTGGAAGAGTATTTTTGTTTTTGGTTATTTATTTTGCCTTATATACAAGTCATTACCCTGGAAAGGATGTTCCTTAACATATTTCCCAGGAAAATCCATTTTGGTTTCGTTTTTGTATGTTTTATTGTGCGTCCGTAAAAGTGGCGTAATACATCTGACAACGTTGTTGACAGCAGTGACCTGGGAGTCAGACCTGGAAGTCAGAAATGCTTCCAGGGGTCTTCCCCATGCTGTTCCCATGTCATTTGATCACTGTACCCATCAATTTGGGCAATTTTTAGGCCTCTGCAGACCGCCAAGGGGAGCCGCCTGAAAAATACTCGAGTTTCCCATATACTTACATTTGGCTCGTTGCTTGGGTCGAGGACCCGGCATCCCAATTTGCTCGACCCGAGCATTGAGCACCCGAGCATTTTAGTGCTTGCCCATCACTAGCTAAGATTTCTCATTCATTTCTATTTTTCTAGAGCAGTAATGCTATTCAAATTTCATATATTTCATGTTCGCATACTTAGCGTTGCAGTGTGCTGCTTTGCTAACAGAAATAAACACTTGAAATAGATCACTCTGTTTGTAACGATATACAATATAATATAATATATGAGTTTCACTTTTTGCATTGAAGACCTGAAATAAATTAACTTTTTGATGATATTCTAATTTTGTGAGAAGCACCTGTACATTAAATGGGAGTATACTCGGGACAACAGAACAGGAGAAGGACTTGGTTATTCTGGTTACAAGTAAGCTGAGCAGCAGTACTCAATGTCAGACAGCAGCCGCAAAAGCAAACAAGATTTTAGGATGCATAAAAACAGAAATAAAATCCCACGATCCCAACGTACTGTTGCCCCTTTATAAATCACTGGTGAGGCCACATATGGAATATGGGATCCAGTTTTGGGCTCTACATTTTAAAAAGGATATTCAGAAGTTAGAGTCAGATCAAAGGCGGGCAATGCGATTATTACAAGGGATGGAAGGCCTCTCATATGATGAGAGGTTGAAAAAGTTGAGCTTGTTTAGCTTAGAAAAACGATGCCTCAGAGGAGATCTCACTTACAGTACAGACCAAAATTTGGACACACCTTCTCATTTAAAGATTTTTCTGTATTTTCATGACTATGAAAATTGTACATTCACACTGAAGGCATCAAAACTATGAATTAACACATGTGGAATTATATACTTAACAAAAAAGTGTGAAACAACTGAAAATATGTCTTATATTCTAGGTTCTTCAAAGTAGCCACCTTTTGCTTTGATGACTGCTTTGCACACTCTTGGCATTCTCTTGATGAGCTTCAAGAGGTAGTCACCGGAAATGGTCTTCCAACAATCTTGAAGGAGTTCCCAGAGATGCTTAGCACTTGTTGGCCCTTTTGCCTTCACTCTGCGGTCCAGCTCACTCCAAACCATCTCGATTGGGTTCAGGTCTGGTGACTGTGGAGGCCAGGTCATCTGGCGTAACACCCCATCACTCTCCTTCTTGGTCAAATAGCCCTTACACAGCCTGGAGGTGTGTTTGCAGTCATTGTCCTATTGAAAAATGATGGTCCAACTAAACGCAAACCGGATGGAATAGCATGCCGCTGCTAGATGCTGTTGTAGCCATGCTGGTTCAGTATGCCTTCAATTTTGAATAAATCCCCAGCTTTTTTAAAGAGACTGTGCATGAAAACTCTATTATTTTTTTTAATAAATCCTTGAACACTAAATGACAAGTACAGTAAGCAACACTGTCACTGTACTTCTTATATGTTTCTATCTATCTAATCTATGTGTGATGCTCTATTCTTTCTGTTCTAAATTGTCGGGTACTTGTGTATGCCGCTGCTGAATAGCCGTCTTCGCCCTATTTTTGTGTCCAGCCAGGTTCAACTATGCAGCTGGGGGCTGGAATCCGCAGCGCAGGGAGGCCCAAGCTTTCTGCCCCCCCCGCTGCAAATTGCAGTCCGCAGCCACCCCAGAAAATGGCGCGTTCATAGAAGCGCCATCTTCTGGCGCTGTACCCAACTCATCCAGGGCCCTGGTGCGGTGGCTCACTGGGTAATAAAGGGGTTAGGGCCAGCTTGGCATTATCAGCTGGCCCTAAGCCCGAAATTCATGGGGTCACGCCAATATTAGACATGACCGCCATGAATTTCTAGTAAAGTATTTAAAAAAACACAACACCCAGAATAAAGTCCTTTAATTGAAATAAACATACAATTTTTTAATGTTCTAAATTAAACCATACTTACCATCACGCACATTCCAGCTGAAGCCAATGTCTTCTGCAATAAAAGTAAAATAATAAACCAACATCATCCTTACCTTTCCATGGTTCCCAGGACGGCTCCAGCTCTGCTATATTCACATGACAGGCTGGATCGCAGGCGAAAGCTGCCATCCAGCTTGCCATGCCGCAGACACTGAGAAGCGCAGGCATGCTTGCGCTTCTCAGTGTCTGGCTGTGACGGCATCCAGATGAGCCGAGGTCATGTCCAATGAACTCGGCTCACCTCATGCACGTCACTGACAGCGTGGAAAAATTCTCCTGTGCTTGCCGTGAGCGCAGGAGAATTCTCTCACGCTGGGATGGCATTCTGATGACAGGCTGGATCGCAGCTGAGCGCTGCCATCCAGCTTGTCATCCTTCAGAGACACTGCAGAGCGCAGGCATTATGGAAACTTCCGATTCCGGTATTCGATATTCTAAAAGTATCGGAACTCAGTATCGGAAGTCCGATACCGCGAATATCGGTCGATACCCGATATTTCAGTATCGGAATGGTCAACACTACTCATGTGTTCTCTCGTTTGAGCTGTCTCCACACACAGTAAATCAGACCGCCACCATATTTGTGCAGGCAGATAGAGGCGGTCACATTAAAACTGCGCATGCGCTCTTCCTGTACAAAGATGGCGGCGGCCAGTGAATCAGCGGCGGCGGCGTGTGCGTTGTGTATGGTGTGTTCGCGATGGTGTTCCACTGGTGGTACCGCGTAAGAGGCTGGTACCACCAGTGGTTTCCATATTGAAACACCCATCACTTGGCTGTCCCAATATGACGGTCGACGAACTTCCGCCGCTTGGAATTCTGGGATCCGGACACATCTGGACAGAACAGGATGTGAAGACATTACAAGGTAAGTATATTATAAATACTTGCGCATGCTTCTGTTTTTAAATATTTTCCCATGATGCTCTGACTCAAGCGGCGAATAAGGGCGCTGAGACGCCAGAAACACGTCAGTGAATTTTCAGACCGTCCTATGTGGATTTTAATCTTTTTTATATTTCTTAAGGATAATTAATGAAGTAACAGATTTTTAATGAGATTTGTGGATGTGCCGTTGTCTGTTTTAAAATTGCAAAGTATAGGAGAAGCTTTTATAATTTAATTATTTATCCACCCATGAAAAACACTGATGACACACTGCTGGTAAAAACAGACACATGGACTAAACATTGATGACACACTGCTGATAAAAATGGGCTCATGGATCAAATACTGATGATACACTGATGGTAAAAACGGACACATGGACTAAACACTGATGACACACTGATGATAAAAATGGATACATGGACCAAACACTGATGGTAAAAGAGGACATATGGGCCATACACTGATGGTAAAAGAGGACATATGGGCCATACACTGATGGTAAAAGAACACATATGGGCCATACACTGATGGTAAAAGAACACATATGGGCCATACACTGATGACACACTGATCCTAAACACTGATACCATTTTTTCATGCGTGTTTAAACACAGACATGTGAATGAGGCCTAAATAACATGAATTTCATGGTTTTTGTCAGGGAATACGTTTTTTTACTTGTAAAAGCTTGTGCATATTGATAATAAAATCACCAGGTCCAGCACTGCCTCTTCTCCACCTCTCTAGTCTTTGATTGCTGGCTTCAGTGATACCATCATGACTATAGCACACATGACCACTGCAGTTAATCAGTAGGCTCAGGGATTCTGTTGATGTAGATGGAATGAGCCTCTAAACCCAGTGAGTGATTGGCTGTGACAGCGAAGTGACCAAACTTGACCTGGGGAGGGTGAGTATTGGTGGGTTTTAATATTTTCAATATGTGCAATCTTTTAGAAGATAAAAAGTAAGTAAGTAAAACAAGTAACCTCCCTATAAGCTGCAATGCATGGATATGCAAAGTTCTCAAGAGTAGAGGTCCCACTATATGTTAGATTGGTCAGCTGATCCTATTGATTTCAATCATCTAATGTGTATGCCCAAGGAGTGAACAAGATCCGTGTTTATTCCTATTTCGAAAAAGCTAGATGTTACCGATAGTTTCCACAATCCGGCTATTGCGCCCATATCTCATGCCAGCAAAATACTACTGAAGATCCTACAAAGACTATTACAGCCTCACGTTGGCAAAAAAGCTGCCAGACGAACAAATAGGATTAAAAAAGGCAGAGGAACAAGAGATCAAGAGATTTGATTGCTAACTTTAGATGGATAATGGAAAAAGCAAAAGAATATAACAAGGAAATCTATTCTTGCTTCATCGACTACAGCAAAGTCTTCGACTGTGTTGATCACCAAAAACTGTGTTGTACTATGAAGAATATGGGTGTGCTGAACCATCTGATGAGCCTCATGAGGAATCTTCACATCGACCAGGAAGCAACAGTCCGATCGGGACACAGCGACACGGCATGGTTCAAAGTAAAGCGAGGCGTCAAACAAAGCTGCATCCTGCCACCATTTCTCTTCAATTTATATGCAGAAGCTATTTTCAGAAAGTCTGGACTTGCTGAAAAAGGAGAAGGAATCAAAATTACTGGACGAATCAATAACAATCTTAAATACGCAGAAGATACAACATTGATAGCAACAAGCATAGATGGAATGAAGGACAAAGATATCAACCCCTTTACCCCCAAGGCTGTTTGCACGTTAATGACCAGGCCAATTTTTACAATTCTGACCACTGTCACTTTATGAGGTAATAACTCTGTAACGCTTCAATAGATCCCACAGATTCTGAAAATGTTTTTTTTTCATGACATATTGTACTTCGTGATACTGGTAAAATTTCTTTGATATGACTTGCGTTTATTTGTGAAAAAATCGGAAATTTGGCAAAAATGTAGAAAATTTTGCAATTTTAAAATTTTGAATTTTCATGCCCTTAAATCAGAGAGATATGTCACAAAAAACTGTTATTAAATAACATTTCCCACATGTCTACTTTACATCAGCACAATTTTGGAACCAAAATGTTTTTTTGTTAGGAAGTTATAAGAGTTAAAAGTTGACCACTGATTTCTAATTTTTCCAACAGAATTTACAAAACCATTTTTTTAGGGACCACATCACATTTGAAGTGACTTTGAGGGTCTTTTATGAGAGAAAATAAAATACTCAAAATTGACACCATTCTAAAAACTGCACCTACCAAGGTACTCAAAACCACATTCAAGAAGTTTATTAACCCTTCAGGTGCATCACAGGAATTTTTGGAATGTGGAAGAAAAAAATGAACATTTAACTATTTTTCACAAAAATTTTACTTTAGACCCCAATTTGTGTATTTTTGCAAGGGTATCAGGAAAAAATAGACCCCCAAAGTTGTTGTGAAATTCCTCCTGAGCACGCCCATACCCCATATGTGGGGGAAAACCAGTGTTTGGGCACACGGCAGGGTTCGGAAGGGAAGGAGTGCCATTTGACTTTTTGAATGTAAATTAGCTTGAATAATTAGCGGACGCCATGTTGCATTTGGGGAGCCCCTGATGTGCCTAAACAGTGGAAACCCCCCACAAGTGACACCATTTTGGAAACAAGACCCCTCTAGGTGTGTGGTGAGCACTCTAAACCCCCAGGTGCTTCACAGAAGTTAATAACATTGAGCCGTAAAAATAAAAAAATGAAACTTTTTCCACAAAAATTATCTTTTAGCCAATTTTTTATTTTCACAAGGGTAAGAGGAGAAAATGGACCCTAAAAACTGTTTTGCAATTTCTCCTGAGTACGCCAATACCCCATATGTGGGGAAAATACACTGTTTGGGCACTAGTTGGCATTAGTCTTGAGCGCAAGTTCTTGCTACTTGAGTTTGCATCGGGTACTCGGGTATGCCCCAAGTATTGCAGGTGCTCAAGTGAGTCCCCGCCCCACATGTTTCACGGTTATTAGACACCCAAAAAAAACAAGTGGGATTGCTCGTGCATGGCAGGCAATCCCTTCCAGGTTTTTTTTGTATAGCAACTGCAAAACAGAGACTTGAGCATGTCACCCGAGCACCCACGATACTCGGTGCAAACCTGAGCACCCGATACAAACTCTAATAGCGAGCACTTGCGTTCAACACTAGTCGCCATATCGTCGTCATTTTTTTTCTTTACTTTTGAAAAAATCCGAACCCCAACACAACCCTAACCCCAACCCTAATACAACCCTAAACCTAGCACAACCCTAACCCTAGCCCAACCCTAACACTAGCCCAACCCTAACACTATCCCAACCCTAACCCTAGCACAACCCTAACCCTAGAGTTTATCTTTTATGCTTTTTCTCGTGTGGCATAAGTGATTAGACGACTTTATTCTTTGGGTCGGTGCGATTACAGCGATACTAGATTCATATCGGGTTTTTATGATTGACAGCTGTCACACACTAAAAAACCCTTTTTTTTGTTGCAAAGACTAGTTTTTGCATCGCCATATTTTGAAAGCTATAATTTTTCCATATTTCAGCCGACAGAGTCATACGATAGCTTGTTTTTTGTGGGACAAGTTGACATATTTATTGGTAACACTTTCAGGCATGTGACATTTTTTGATTGCTTTCTATTTCGATTTTTGGGAGGCAAAATAAACAAAAAACAATTCAGGAATCGTTTTTATGTATTTTTTATGACGTTCCACATTTCGTAAAATTAATAAGGCTGCGTTATTCTTCGGGTCAATACGTTTACAGCGGTACCACATTTATGTAGTATTTTTATGTTTTGGTGATTTTACACAATAAAAACTATTTTATAGGAAAAATATTTTTTTGCATTGATTTATTCTGAGAGCTATAACTTTTTTATTTTTCAGCTGATGGAGCTTTATGGCGGCTTGTTTTTTATGGGACAAGGTGACATTTTCAATGGTAGCATTTTTATTTACATTCGTTTTTTTTATCACGTTTTATTCCATTTTTTGTAGGCGTTATGATAAAGCATTGTTTTTTGTTTCGTTTTTTTTATTTTTACTGTTTACTAAAGGGGTTAACTAGTAGGACAGCTTTATAGGTCAGGTTGTTATGGACGCGGCGATACCAAATATGTGTACTTTTATTTTTGGGGTTTTTTTTTCATTATAATATTTATGGGTACAGTAGATTTTTATTTTTTTTGATCATTTTTTAGTGATGGGCGAGCACTAAAATGCTCGGGTGCTCGATGCTCGGGTCAAGCAAATTTGAATGCTCGGGTGCTCGACCCGAGCAACGAACCCAATGTAAGTCTATGGGAAACTCGATCATTTTTCAGGCGAATCCCCCCCGGCGGTCTGCAGAGGTCTAAAAACTGCCCAAATCCATGGGAACAGTGCTCAAATGACATGGGAACAGCATGGGGAAGATCCCTGAAAGCATTCCTGACTCCCAGGTCACTGCTGTCAACAACGTTGTCAGAGGTATTACGCCACTTTTACGGGCTCACAATAAAACATACAAAAACGACACCAAAATGGATTTTCCTGGGAAATATGTTAAGGAACATTCTTTCCAGGGTAATGACTTGTATATAAGGCTAAATAAAAAACCAAATACAAAAATACTCCTCCACACCTTGGGCTATGTTCACACATAGCGTTTTTGATGCGTTTTTGCACTTTTGCATTGCTTTCAACCTTGACAAATGCATTTACCGGGAAATGTCATTTTAACATTTTACAATCTTATCTGGCCATGTGGTGTGTGAGACATGACCAGACACATCCTGTTTCATTTATGAAGGAGGGACTCTGAAAGTCACAAAGCCTATTTTTATAGGGCCACCAGGCGGCCTTTACTATTCTAAAAGGAGCAGCAGTCAGCCCTCACTATTCTTAGAGAGCCATCAGTCGGCTATGCTTTGTTGTTCCCATTACTAAAGAGTGGGTCTCCTATACTGTTATTGTGTATGAAGTGAGTGTCAGGGCTGCCCAATAACCCTTTGAAAATTTGGACGCACCCAATGTCCCTTTGAAGAGTCTTAGAGGAGGGCCTCCTGAAACAATGTTCCCATTATTAGAAAGTGTGTCTCCCATACTGTTTGCCTATGCAGTGAATGCAAGGGCTGCCAAAAATTTGGACCTTCTCCAATGCCCCTTGGAAGAGACATAGAGGAGAGCCTCCTGAAAAAAAATGTTCCCATTATTAGGAAGTGGGTCTCCCATTGTGTTTGCTTATGCAATGAATGCAAGGGCTGCCAAAAATTGGGAGGCACTCCAATGCCCCTTGGAAGGGACGTAGAGGGCCTTATGAAAATATATTCCCATTATTAGGAAGTGGGTCTCCCATAGTGTTGGCCAATGCAGTGAAAGCAAGGGCTGCCAAAAATTGGGAGGCACTCCAATCCACCTTGGAAGAGACATGGAGGAGGGCCTCATAAAAAAATGTTCCCATTAGAAAGGAGCGGGTCTCCTATACTTGTAGTGCCCATGCATTAAGTGTATGGGCTGACAAACATTTACCCCTGGGGGGTATACATGAACATACTGTATAAAACATTTTTTTTACGGGCATTATAAACACCCTTTAAAAAAATTATGTGGGTGTTGCATCACGGACCACGGTCACCCTGGTGATATGGTGGTGGAGGATGAGGATGAGGAGTTGCGGGCACATGTCAGCTGTAAGAATCAGCTGACATGTGCCCGGTTCAGTGCCGGAGCCCTCACTGAACCGGGGGTTACAGCCTGTTGCATACAAATATGGCACAGGCTGTAAAGTAAGAAGTTAGGCTATGTACCCACGTTGTGGAAATGAAGCGGAAAATTTGCGCTTCATTTACGCATGTCATTTCCCGGAAAAACGCTTGCGGAATTTCCCAAGCGTTTATCGCGCGTTTTCGCCAATGCGGAATTGCCTTGCGTTTTTTTAATGCATTGAAAAGGCAATTCCGCTTGTGGAAACGCAAAATTAATTGACATGCTGCGGATTTTTGTGCGCATCAAAAATGCTGCGGAAAAATCCGCAGCATGGGCATAGAACTTGCGGATTCTCATTGGGGACCATGGGGTGCGGAATAGCAAGCGTTTTACAAGCGTTTTCGCTGCGGAAATTCCGCTTCAAATACGCTTGTAAAACGCTACGTGGGAACATACCCTTACAGGTCTGTGAGAACCAGAAATCTTGCTTGTTTGTAGGTGACCAAATACTTATTTTCCACCAAAATTTGAAAAAAACATTTCCAAATCAGACATTGTGCTTTTCAGGATTTGTTTTCTCATTTTGTCTCTCATAGTTGAGGTCTACCTATGATGTCAATTACAGGCCTCTCTCAAGTGGGAGAACTTGCACAATTGGTGGCTGACTAAATACTTTTTTTCTCCACTGTACAGCTGACACCCGCCGGGAATTCGGCCATGGGGCGGCGCTACACTATTATTCCTCAGCGCCATTAAAAAGTGGCGCTGAGGAATAAGTACCCTTAACGACCGGCATTAAAAGACGTATCGGTGGTTGTTAAGTGGTTAAAAATATATGCAATCTAACAGATCTATATGCGGAAGGAAAAGGGAGATAATGAATCCACCCTCAAAAACAGGGAAGCATGGTGGATATATAAACTTAATACGAGAACATCATCTGGTCTGAACTTACGAAAAGACAGTATGCTAAATTACTAACATTACTTAAAAACATTCATTATCTTATATGTTTCATCACATTATTTGCATTTTCCTTTACACTTCTTTTTTACTTTTTATATTGTCCTCTATCATGCCACTTTAACCCCTTTCCGACGACATCAGTAGTAGTACGTAGCAGCGCCCTGGGAGATATGGACCAGCTATGTACTATTATGCGAGTGGCGATTGCGCCCGCACACAAGCGGTGCGGAGCAATCGCTGCCAGGTGTCAGCTGATCGTCACAGCTGACACCCGGTGCTATGTGCAGAGAGCGATCCCGCACCGCTCCTGGCACATTAACCCCCGCAATGCTGCAATCTAACTCGATCGCAGTATTGCAGAGGCAAGGGGAGGTGATCGCTATACTCACCTCTCCTGCCGGCCTCCAGCGATGTCTGCCGTGGCTTCCCGGATGTTGTCATGATGACCCGATGTCATCATGACAACATCCAGGTCACCAGGAGGCAGGACGTTACTTTGGTCATGCGCAGTGCATGACCAAAGTAATGTCTCCCTGTATTCAGTGCTGACAGGCTGCATGGTATAGGGAGCTGCTGCTCTCTATGCCATGCAGCCAATTAGGCTGCAAAAAGTAAAAGTCTCATAGTGGGACATAGGGTAAGAGTAAAAAAAAGTAGAAAAGTGAAAAAAAAAAAAAGTAACATCATTTAAAAACCAATAAAAGTACACTTATTTGGTATCGCTGCGTCCCGAATGACCTGACCTATAAAACTGTCACATTAGATAACCCCTTTAGTGAACACGGTGAAAAAAAAAAAAAAACTAAGCAAAAAACAATGCTTTATCATCATTCCGCCAAACAAAAAATGGAATAACACGCGGTCAAAAAAACAAATGTAAATAAAAATGGTACCGCTGAAAACATCATCTTGTCCCGTAAAAATCAAGCCACTATAAAGCTACATCATCCAAAAAATAAAAAAGTTATAGCTCTCAGAATAAAGCGATGTGAAAAATTTTTTTTTTCTAGAAAATAGTTTTTATTGTGTAAAAGCATCAAAACATAAAAAAATATATAAATACGGTACCGCTGTAAATGTACTGACCCGAAGAATAATGCTGCCTTATCAATTTTACCACACGCGGAGCAGCATAAAAAAAACCCCATAAAAACAATTCCGGAATTGCTGTTTTTGGTTTATTCTGCCTCCCAAAAATTGGAATAGAAAGAGATCAAAAAATGTCACATGTCCGAAAATGGTACCAATAAAAACGTCAACTTGTCCTGCAAAAAAAAAGCCGTCACATGACTCTGTTGGCCAAAATATGGAAAAATTATAGCTCTCAAAATATGGTAATGCAAAAACTAGTCTTTGCAAAAAAAGTGCCTTTTAGTATGTGACAGCTGTCAATCATAAATACCTGATATGAATCTGGCATCGCTGTAATCGCACTGATCCGAAGAATAAAGTCGCCTAATCACTTATACCACACGAGGGACGGTGTAAAAAAATAAACTTTAGGGTTAGGGTTGTATTAGGGTTGGGGTTAGGGTTGGGGTTAGGGTTGGGCTAGGGTTTGGGTTGGGCTAGGGTTAGGGTTGGGCTAGGGTTGGGGTTGGGGATGGGGTTAGGGTTGGGGATGGGGTTAGGGTTGGGCTAGGGTTAGGGTTGGGCTAGGGTTAGGGTTGGGGTTAGGATTGGGGATGGGGTTAGGGTTGGGCTAGGGTTAGGGTTGGGCTAGGGTGGAGCTAGGGTTAGGGTTGGGGTTGTATTAGGGTTGGGGTTAGGGTTGGGATTTTTTCAAAAGTAAAGAAAAAAAAAATGATGACGATATGGCGACCAGTGTTGAGAGCAAGTCCTCGCTACTTGAGTTTGCATCGAGTGCTCGTGTATGAACTGAGTATCGTGGGTGTTCGATCGACATGCTCGAGTCTCCATTCCATATGTTTTGCGGCCAAAAAAACGTTGCTGGGATTGCCTGCCATGTACGAGCAATCCCCGCATGGTTTTTTTTGAGTGTCTAACAACCGTGAAACATGTGGGGCAGGGAAAAGAGCATGTCACTCGAGCACCCGTGATACATGGTACATATCCGAGTACCCAATGCAAACTCAAGTAGAGAGCACTTACGCTCAAGACTAATGACAACTTATTCAATATGATGACCTAATGTTATCAAATTCTGTCATACCCCTGGGTTCAAAATGTACACTATACCCCTTGAGAAAATCCTTGAGGGGTGTAGTTTCCAAAATGGAATCAATTGTGTGGGGTTTCCACTATTTAGGCACATCAGGGGCTCCCGAAATGCGACATGGCGTCCATTCTTGATTCCAGCCATTTTTGCGTTCAAAAAGTCACACAGTGCTCCTTCCCTTCTGAACCCTGACGGGCGCCC
Source organism: Phyllobates terribilis (assembly GCF_046119375.1). Taxonomy (NCBI): domain Eukaryota; kingdom Metazoa; phylum Chordata; class Amphibia; order Anura; family Dendrobatidae; genus Phyllobates; species Phyllobates terribilis. The sequence continues at coordinate 592,111,899 of NW_027362765.1, read as the reverse complement.
AAACGGTGTATTTTTCTCACATATGGGGTATTGGGGTATTCAGAAGAAATTGCACAACAGTTTTTAGGTTCCATTTTCTCCTCTTACCCTTGTGAAACTAAAAAATTTGAGGATAAAAGATTATTTTTGTGAAAAAAGTTAGATTTTTTTATTTTCACGGCTTCATGTTCTAAACTTCTGTGAAGCACATGGGGGTTCAGGGTGCTCACCACACATTTAGATAAGTTCCCTGAGGGGTCGAGTTTCTAAAATGGTGTCACTTGTGGGGGGTTTCCACTGTTTAGGCACATCAGGGGCTCTCCAAACGCAACATGGCATCTGCTAATTATTCAAGCAAATTTTACATTCAAAAAGTCAAATGGCGCTCCTTCCCTTCCGAACCCTGCCGTGCGCCCAAGCAGTGATTTTCCCCCACATATGGGGTATCGGCTTACTCAGGAGAGATTGCACAACAAGTTGCATGGTGCAATTTCTCCTGTTACCCTTATGAAAATGGAAAACTGGGGGCTGAAAAACATTTTTGTGGGAAAAATGTGAAAATTTTATTTTCACGGCTTCATGTTATAAACTTCTGTGAAGCACCTGGGGGTTCAAGGTGCTCACTACACATCTAGATAAGTTCCCTGAGGGGTTTAGTTTTCAAAATGGTATCACTTATGGGGGTTTCCACTGTTTAGGCACATCAGGGGCTCTCTAAATGCAACATTGCGTCCGCTAATTATTCAAGCAAATTTTACATTCAAAAAGTCAAATGGCGCTTCTTCCCTTCTGAGCCCGGCCATGCGCCCAAACAGTGTTTTTTCCCCACGTATGGGGTATCTGCGTGCTCAGGAGAATTTTCACAACAAATTTTGGGGTCCATGTTTTCCTGTTACCCCTGCAAAAATAAAAAAATTGGGGTCTAAAGTAACATTTTTGTGAAAAAAGTTCAATGTTCATTTTTTTCTTCCCTATTCCAAAAATTCCTGTGAAGCACGTGAAGGGTTAATAAACTTCTTGAATGTTGTTTTGAGCACCTTGAAGGGTGCAGTTTTTAGAATGGTGTCAATTTTGGGTATTTTCTGTCAAAAGGGCCCCTCAAAGTCACTTCAAATGTGATGTGGTCCCTAAAAAAAATGGTTTTGCAAATTTTGCTGTAAAAATGAGAAATCGCTGGTCAACTTTTAACCTTTATAGCTCCCTAATAAAAAAATTTTTTTTCCCAAAATTGTGCTGATGTAAAGTAGACATGTGGAAAATGTTATTTATTAACTATTTTGTGTGACATATCTATCTGATTTAAGGGCATAAAAATTCAAATTTTGAAAATTGCGAAATTTTCAACATTTTTGCCAAATTTCAGATTTTTTCACAAAGAAATGCAAGTGATATCAAAGAAATTTTACCACTAACATGAAGTACAATATGTCACGAAAAAAAAATTCTCAGAATCAGGGGGATACGTTGAAGCGTTCCAGAGTTATTACCTCATAGAGTGACAGTGGTCAGAATTGTAAAAATTGGCCTGGTCATTAACGTGCAAACCACCCTTGGGGGTAAGGGGTTAAATTAATCCCCCCCCCCCTCTGTATATCATTAGGTTGGGGTACACTTTAACAGGCAGCAAAATAAAAAACACAATTACAATACACTTATTATTAAATAAATCAAACCCACATTGATACTTTTAGGTATTATATTATTGATATTACTGCTACTTTTCTGTTTTTCAGTGTGCACCAAGAAATGTCATTGTTATTGTTCATGTTACGTCTTTAATTCCCTCTGCTTTGTAATGGCGATACTTATTTACATCTTGTAACAATTACATATTATATACATTTATATATACTTTTAAAATGTATATACTTGTTATGACTGCTGAGTTTACCACCTTTTCTTTTCACCGCTATGCACATCACTATGTTCCTTATGTATATATAGTATTAACAGTATTTGATTATAATACTACAAACTACAACAATCTTGATCCAATTAATTTAATTTATTTAACTAACTGGTGTGCATATATTATTATATTAGCACACCTTAGCTGTCATGGCACCATCATGATTAAGGGTATATCACACCAGAAACGTGGTGATCGCCTAGCCGCCCAATTGGCTTCTTGACTATGGAGTCATCATTGGTCTATTTTCCTCATAGCTTAGCTTTGTGTCATTTTTAACTTTTTTTTTCACTTTTGAAGTCATTCACTACTAAATAATTCTATTTTATTCTGTGGAGCTGGATTAATCCTTTCTGCAATTGCCAAGGTCCACCCCCCCCCCCCCCTCGTCTCAGGAGCTTCACTTTATAATAGCATTATCAGTGAAGCTTCCGATCTGGAGACTGCTTCAGGATCTTTGGTGACATCACAATCATGTCAAGGACTGAAGAGAAGACAGGCTGATAGTAAGTCCATGTCGGTGTGTCTCTTTCTGTGTTTCTCTGTGTGTGCTTGAGCCTAGAATGTATGGGCTCCTGGTAGCTCCCCTCCACAGCACATACAGATTGATGTACTTCAATGAAGTCACTTAAAATCCTTGTAACAGCCATATAATAGCAGCACGAGCGCACCTTGCAGACTTCGTTCTTCGGATGTTCTTGATGGGTTTACTAACAAATAGTGATGAGCGAACCCATGGATGTTTGGGTTCGTCGGGTTCAGTCGGACTTTTTAAATAGTCCAGTTCGGGAACCAAACTTGACCCCGGACACTGTACCCTATATAAGTCAAAGGGGACCCGAACTTCAGTGCTGTAAAATGGTCAGAGTAAGAGCTAGAGAGCTGCAAAAGGAAGAAAATGGACATAAGAGCAGGATAATTGCTCTGCAAACAAATGTGGATAAGGAAATCACTTAAAGGAGTTCTGTCACCATAGCAATCATGGTAAAATAGGAAGTAAATGAATAACATTAACATTTTAACAGTGCCCTCACAGAGACTGAGGTTTGCTACTGCCAGTCCAGTTAAAAATTTCACCCCTAGAGCAAGAGGCACAGTACCCCCACAGCTCCAAAATGTCAGCTCCAGTAGCGTACGTTACAAATGCTGCCGATGAAAAGCTGGTAGTATGATCTTGACTCGAGCTGGCGGTCCGCCTCAATGCTTGCCATCGGCAGTCCAGTTAAAAATTTCACCTACAGAGCATGTTTTCACATTTTCCCCAGAGAATCTGAAAACAAATTTCACCCACAGAGCATGTTTGCACATTTCCCCCTCAGAAGCTGATAACAAATTTCACCCACAGAGCATGTCTTCACATTTTCCCCAGAAATGTGGATTAAAAATTTCACATTCAGATAATCAGACACAGTACTCCCACAGGCAGAGTTGCAGAGTACACACAGCAGTTTTTGCCACAGTACTCCCACAGGCACACACACGGGTAACAGAGAATCAATGTTCTATTCTAGAGCAGCAGCCTGATAAACCTGTACCACATCCAAGCAAGGCAGCAGTCAAGCAAATTAACCACTTCTCAACTGAGTCAGCAGTTGATGTAGCAAGACAAAATAGTCATCCATTATATTTGTAATTGGAATGAGTAGTTAGATCCTTTAATGAGCATTAGGCCCAGCCACAAAGGTACAGTAATGTTTTTTTTAGGCACACTACTCATACAGGCACGACTGCAGAGTACTCAGAGGCTTTTGGCCACAGTACCCCCACAGAAGCGAATAACAAATTTCACCCATAGAGCATGTCTCCATATTTCCCTCACAGAAGATGATAACAAATTTTACCACAAAGCATGTTTTCACATTTTCCCCAGAGAAGATGATAACAAATTTCACCCACAGAGCAAGCTTTCGAATTTCCCCCACAGAACCTGATAACAAATTTCACCCACAGAGCATGTTTTCACATCTCCCCCACAGAAGCTGATAACAAATTTCCCCCACAGAGCATGTTTTCACATTTCCCCCACAGAAGCTAACAAATTTCACCCACAGAGCATGTTTGCACATTTTCCCCAGAGAAGCTGATTAAAAATTTCACATCCAGACAATGGGGCACAGTACTCCCAGAGGCAGGGTTGAAGAGTATACACAGCGGTTTAAAGGCACAGTACTTTCACAGATATGGGTTAAAGAATACACACAGTGGCTTTTGGCACAGTAATCCCACAGATATGAGTTAAAGAATACACAGAGCGGCTTTTGGCACAGTACTATCACAGACATGGTTGCATAGGAGTAGAAAAATATGTTTAAACGCACATCACTACCACCGGCACAGTTGAAGATCATAAAAACTTTGGGTTACGCACGGTACTATCAAAGACACGGGTGCAGAGTACACATAGAGAGTGTTTTTGGAAAACTGCTAACACACAGAACCTAATACCGTCCCTCACTACAGCTGCGTCCTGTCCCTACGCTAAGCAGAGCAGAAATAAAAAATAAGAATCTTGAACCAGGAAAAACTGGTCCAAGTGGAGGAGAAGGTGGATGTGGCAGTATAGGTAAGAGGTAGGGCAGCATAGTGGCTCAGTGGTTAGAACTGAAGCTTTGCAGCACTGAAGTCTTGGGTTCAAATCCAACTAAGGACAATGTCTGCAAAGAGTTTGTATCTTCTCCCCATGTTTGCGTGGGTTTCCTCTGGATACTCCAGTTTCCCACACTCCAAAGACATACTGATAGGGAAATTAGATTGTGAGCCCCAATGGGGACAGTGCTGATAATGTCTGTAAAGCGATGTGTAATTAATGGCTCTATATAAGTAAGTAAAATAAATAGAGTCAAGGGAGGAGTAATCCAACACAGTTTTTTTTTTTTTTTGGTATTTTTCTGTTTTTTTATGGGACTGACTTAAAACAAACACCCTAGATTTAACAAAACTAAAATTAGGTATCTAGAACCACGCGGCATAGGTCCAACGGGAGGATGAGGTGGACATGGTGGTATAGGTTGAAGAGGAGGAGGAGGTAGCCAACACAGTTGTTTGGGTTTTTTATTTGGGGAAGAAGAACACAAATGAAACGAATGGCAAACAGGGTTGAATACTGGCTCGGTGAGGCTGGTATAGTTGTCTAGTCATCCAAAGGTATGGACAAGTCCTGTGGGATCCATGCCTGGTTCATTTTATGAATGTTATGAATGTTACGTTCCCCATGTTGGCTGCGGACAGGCAGATGGGCCTGTATGTGATGACACCCACTGCTTTGCTAAACACACGGCTTGACATTACACTTGCTGAAGGGCAGGAAGCACCTCCAACGCATAAAGGGTAAGCTCAGGCTATATGTTCAATTTGGAGACCAGGAGTTAAATGGAGCAGACGGTACATCTGTTAGTCCGTGGAGACATGTGGGCATGTACTCTTCCACTATGTTGTCGAAACGCTGGCTCCTGCTAATACATACTTTATTACATGGTGGTGCTGTATGTTGTGGTGTGCTCATAAAGTTTTGCCACATTTCGGCCTTGCTAACCCTGCTGCACCCACAACACCAGCCTCAGTGGTCTGCCCTGTAGCGGCGGTTCACTCTGACCGCAATCCACGGGTGGCGTAGTCGGACATTTAAACATGAAAACCACATAAATAGTTCCGCCACTGGTTTGACCGCCCTGAGCCACGGAACTGGGTCGCCGCCACGAAGACTACAGCCACCAGCATCCACCAAAAACGGTCCGGCTCCGGGTGTCCCAAGGCCCAGGGGGTGCGTCAGAACATTTTCATCACCTTTCACAATCACCAATGGGACAAGGCAGTGATGTCCTCTGTCCCCTCTCTTATACATCCTAGTGACGGAGCACCTGCTCTCATCAATTCGCCATAACCCCAATATTAGGTGGATTGAGGTGGGAGGCACCGAGTACAAGTGCTCTCTATTTGCTGATGATGTCCTAGTATATATCACTCAATCACATATATCCATCCATGCTGTTATGGCTGAAATAGATCACTTTGTTACATGGTAAAATTTTAAAATCAATGCAGCGAAGTCTGAGGCCCTCGATGTCTCCCTCCCCAAATCCATATAGGATTCCATCCAGTCCAACTTTCCCTTTGCCTGGCCCTCACAGGGTATCAAATACTTAGGAATTCCTATTCATAGAGACCTCTCCCATCTATGTTATCTTAATTTTGGGCCCTTTATTGAACAACTCCATACAGACCACGGTTGGCAAGTTAGAACTGTAAGATTCACTACGTGAACCACTGGTGTTTTGTGGAAAAGCACATGTACACTGCGTTCCAAATTATTATACAAAAAGTGTTTAGGAGTGATAAGGGAAGAATTTGTTTGTTTGTCAGTTAAACTCATTGATGGTGATGTGTGTCAGGGCTCTTTATATCACTGTAAGCAATTGCAGACACCTGTGCTAATTAGTTTGGCAGGTGTGTCCAATGAAAGGCAAGACTACTTAAGAAGGCTCTCTCACATTATTAAGCAGCCTACATTTTCTGCCAAAATGGGAAAGAAAAAGGATGTGTCGGCTGCTGAGAAGCAACAAATTGTGGAGTGTTTTGGTCAAGGCATGACTACAATCAACATTGTGCGATGATCAGGATGAAGTGTCTTGGCAATCAAGAAGTATGTAGCTGATTCACAGTACACACGTGTGCGTGCTGATAAGGGCAAATTGAGGACTCTTTCCTACAGGCAATTACGTCAGGTTGAAAGAGCAGCGGCAAAAAAGCCTTGTCATAGCAGCAGACAAGTTTTTGAAGCTGCTTGTGCCTCCAACGTCCCCCGAACAACAAGATGCAGGGTCCTTCAGAGGTTTGCAGCTGTGCATGCGCCATCCTGTCGACCTCCTCTATCCACTTCACACAAGCAGCAACGGCTCCAGTGGGCCAAACATTACATGAAGACTGATTTCAAAACTGTTTTGTTCACGGATGAGTGCCGTGCAGCGCTCGATGGTCCAGATGGATGGAGTGGAGGATGGCTGGTTGATGGACACCCCACGCAAACACGGCTACAGCGCCAACAAGGAGGAGGTGGAGTAATGTTTTGGGCTGGAATCATGGGGAGAGAGATTGTCGGCCCCTTTAGGATCCCTGAATGCGCTAAAGATGAACTCCATAATGTATGTGGATTTTCTCAAACAGCACTTCCTGCCATGGTTCAAGAAGAAGAACCGTGTATTTCACAGCAAGATCAATTTTCTGCATGATAATGCACCATCTCATGCTGCACATAAAACATCTGCATCTCTGGCTGATATGGGCATAAAAGGGGACAAACTTATGGTGTGACCCCCATGCTCCCCTGACCTCTACCCCATTCAGAACCTTTGGAGCATCATTAAAAGGAGTGTCTATGATGGCGGGAGGCAGTTCACATCTAAGCAACAGCTCTGGGAGGGTATTCTGTCCTCATGCAAAACAATTGAAGCAGAAACCATCCAAAACCTGACAAATTCAATGGACGAGAGAGTTCAGAAGCTCCTTTCGAACAAGGGGTCCTATGTGAAAATGTAACATCACCTAGAATAAAGTTTTGAGTTGAAAACTGTTTGATTTCAGTTTCTAACAACCTGCTAATGCTTATAATTTCAAAAATGACCATTTTTTTGGTCTTTATTAAAATGAAAAGGTTGATCGAAAAGTTTGGGGGATCTAAGAGTGTGGCAACCCAGTAGTCATGATTACTTCGAATTCTGACAATATGAGGGTCATGCTGCAGGTAGTGCAGCAAGAAGGCACTTATGTGCCTTGCGCATCTCGGAGCCCCAAAATTATTTTCCGGGCTAGATGCAGCTAAAAATTATTTTTAATTTTAAATCTGGTGAAGCTTTAGTATAGATGGCCTAATAGGATCAGTGCTGCACACTGCTACAAAGCCCAAATTATTTTCCAGTCAAGATACAGATAAACATGATTAGTAATTTGAAAGCTTAAAACGGTTGGTAGGGTGATTTTAACCAATCATCAAGCTTTTACTCTCCCCAGGATGACACAGGGGTAGAAAAGTCGTTTCGGATCCATGATTTGTTCATCTTTATGAACGTGAGTCTGTCTACATTATCAGTGGAGAGCCGCGTGCGCTTATCTGTCAGCACACCACCAGCAGCGCTGAACACACGTTCAGACAGAACGCTGGCTGCGGGGCATGACAAGATCTCCAAGTCGTAAGTGGCTAGCTCCGGCCATTTATCCAGATTGGAAGCCCAAAAAGAGCAAGGGTCCAGTGACACAGTCATGGCTTCAATGTTTACTTGGAGATACTCCTGTACCATCGTCTCTAGGCGTTGACTATGTGTCAGACTTCTTGTCTCCTGTGGCCTTGCAAAGGATGGGCTAAAAAAGTGGTGAAATGATTCCGCAAAATTGATGTTACCAGCAGATACTGTGGTTCTGTTACGGTTTGAGTGCTGAACACTTGACGGTCCCACGGTTGGCAAGTTGGAACTGTGAGATTCACTACGTGCACCACTGGTATTTTGTGGAAAAGCACATGTAAGATTCTGCAACAGTCTCTGCTGATACTCCTGCATGCGTGCATCCCTTTCTATGGCAGGAATAATTTCTGCAAATTTACTTTTGTACCGGGGATCTAACAGTGTGGCAACCCAGTAGTCAGGATTATTTCTAATTCTCACAATTCGAGGGTCATGTTGCAGGTAGTGCAGCAAGAAGGCACTCATGTGTGTTGCGCATCCAGGAGCACCAAGTCCCTGTTGTGTTGGTGGCGAGGTAACAATCATGCTTCCTTCCTCTGTCCTCTCCCCCCAACCTCGCACAACAGAAATGTGATCAAGGTCTCCCTCATCTGATGAGTCTTCCATCAGTTCGTCCTCCACTTCTTCCTGGGCTCCTGCACCTTCCTCACTAGTTTGGCTGCTACCATGCGCCCTGGTAAAACCATCTCCCCCACCCTCACATGCCTGCCGCCTTGGTGCTGCCGACCGTCTGGACCTTGCAGATGTTAGCCCTTCCGCATACAACTCCTCCTCCTCTACTTCCTCCACCTCCTCTTGTGCCACCACCTGACTCCGAATTCTGTTTAACATGTGCTCCAGCATGTAAATCACCGGAATAGTCATGCTGATAATGGCATCGTCAGCACTAAACATCTTCGTCGCCATTTCAAAACTGTGCAGAAGGGTGTATAGGTCCCTGATCTGAGACCACTCCTCCAGCGTGATTTGCCCCACCTCTGAATCTCGTTGGCCCAGGCTATACGTCAGAACATATTGCACCAGGGCTTGTCGGTGCTGCCACAGTCGCTGCAACATGTGCAGAGTTGAATTCCACCGGGTAGGCACATCGCATTTTAGCCGGTGAAGTGGCAGGCCCAACGACTTCTGTAGAGATGTAAGTCGCTGAGCTGCGGGATGCGAACGGCGGAAGTGAGCACACAGCGACCGTGCCCTCTGCAGAAGGCCATCTAGTCTGGGATAGTGGGCTAAAAATTGCTGGACAACCAGGTTCAACACGTGAGCCATACAAGGCACGTGTGTGACATTGCCCCGGCGAAGGGCCGCACCCAGGTTTGCAGCATTGTCGCACACGGCCTTCCCTGTTTTCAGGTCCAGTGGAGACAACCATTCATGAAATTGGTTCTCCAGAGCTGACCACAACTCCTCAGCTGTGTGACTCACATTTCCCAGACATTTCAATGTAAAAACCGCCTGATGACGTTGAGCCCTACTGCCAGCATAGTAAGGAGGTGTGCAGGATCCCTTCTGCGCAGTTAGAAAGCTTGTGGCATGACCAGACAGGCTTTGGGTGCAGGTGGAAGACCGAGAGGAGGTTGAGGAGGCAGAAGCAGTGGAGGAACTTTGACATAAAGAGGATTGACGCACAACTCGTGGGGACGGCAAGACTTGGACAGCAGCCCCTTGTCCTGCTGTCACCATAGTTACCCAGTGCCCAGTCAGCGACATGTAACGCCCCTGTCCATGCCTACTCGTGCAAGTGTCTGTGGTGAAATGCACCCTGTCACACACAGAGTTTCTCAAAGAAGCGGTGATGTTGTGTGCGACATGCTGGTGGAGCGCAGGCACACCTTTCTTTGAGAAGTAGTGCCGACTGGGCATCTGGTACTGGGGCACTGCGACGGACATAAGGTCTCGAAAATCCTCTGTGTCCACCAGGCGGAAAGGCAGCATTTCTGTAGCCAAGAGCTTGCAGATGGTGAAATTCAACCTCTTAGCTTTCTCATGGCTAGGAGGAAATGGTCTTTTACTTGTCCACATCTGAGGGACCGAGGGCTGGCTATTGTGCTTAGACGGGGTTGATAAGGGTGTCCCCAGCAAACTGCCGGTCTGTGAGGAAGATGCAGGCGGACATGTTAGGTTGCCTTGATCCAAAGGTGGTGCTATCGATGTCGGACAGCGCTCAACACCAGCTGGTGTTACCACCTCCAAAGAAAATGATGACCTGCCAATCACGCTGGCTGTTGCGGGTAAAGAGGTGGCAGGTCTGCGCCCCAAAACAGGTGTGACTGCTGTCCCCCCAGTCACAGAGGATGAAGAGGCCGCGGATGCACAAGATATGGCAGACGGTGATTGGCCCGGCCGGCTAGGCCGCATTGTAGCACACTGAGCTTCCCACTGCAACTTATGCTTCATGTCCATGTGCCGGTTCATGCATGAAGTACTCAAACTATGTATTTTTTGGCCTCTACTTAGCTTTTGCTGACAAATGTTACAGATAACACGAGTTGGGTCATCTTTATCGATCTGAAAAAATGCCCAGGCTATGCAAGGCTTAGCACCCATGCGACCTGAAGAGCCACCACGACTTGTGGTGAGAGGCAGAGTTGTGTTTGAGGATGCAGTTGTTGACGTGCTTCCAGTACTACGTCTCTGTCCAGGAAGGCGCAACCTGACCTCGTCGTCACTAGCATCTTCCTCCACCTCCTCTGCTGACCTCATCTCTTGGCTGACTGTGGGTTGACAGTAAGTGGGATCTCCGACCTCATCATCATCACCCTGTGCGTTATCACACCCGTCGTCCTCAGAGCCAACCTGTTCCTGCCCTGACAAAAAACTAAAGTTGTCGCTCCAATCAGGTATTTGAGTCTTATCATCGTCTTCCTCATTGTCTCCACCAACAGGAGTTACAGTTTGGGAATGAGGGTCTACATTATGGTCAGAACCTTCTGCGTCTGGTCCTGGATCCGACTCATAAAGATTCTGGGCATCAGTGCAGATCATTTCCTCGTCTGGATTCACAGAAGCGCTGGAGTCGACCTCTGATTCCCAGGCTATAGTATGAGTAAACAGCTCTGCAGACTCAACCATCTGTTCTACCTCATACTCAGACGGGCAGCTGGAGATTTGGGAGCTGTGAGGAAGCAAGTGCGATTTGGGTGACACCTTTGAGGACTGGAGTATTTGTGATGTTGAAGTTGATGTGGAGGAGAGCCCACTTAAAGGAGCACTTGATATCCGTTGAAGCACCTGCTGTTTTTGTGCCTCATCTGGAATTTGTAGCGATTGGCGTGGCCGTAAGAAAGGGATCTTATCACATTGTCCGCTAAAAGAAGTAGACATTTTAGTTTGGCTGGAAGATGGTCTTTCTTCTGCAGATGTTACTGTTGCTTTAACACCTACCCCACGGACACAACCTTTTTTCCCCTTCCCAACACGCCTATTCCCCTTTCCACCAGCAGCAGGCCTTTTTCCACTCATTTTGGTGGTTAACTAATTCACAACTCTGGAGTTGTTTGCACAAAAAAACAATGGATGGTAACCGAGCAGAGCTGAGTGGCCAAACTGTGGTATTAGGCCAAAACTATTGGCTGGGTTAGATGCAGAAAAAAATTATTTTGAATTTGCAACCTGATGGAGGTCAGTATAGATGGACTAATACAAATAGTCCCACACACTGCTAGAAGCCCAAATATTTTTTCAGAGGTACTGTAGATGCAGATAAAAATTATTTTTAATTTGCAACCTGATGGAGGTCAGTATAGATGGACTAATAGACCAAGTCCCACACACCGCTAGAAGCCCAAATATTTTTTCAGAGCTAGATGCAGAAAAAAATTATTTTTAATTTGCAACCTGATGGAGGTCAGTATAGATGGACTAATAGACCAGGTCCCACACACCGCTAGAAGCCCAACTATTTTTTCAGAGCTAGATGCAGAAAAAAATTATATTCAATTTGCAACCTGCTGGAGGTCAGTATAGAAGGACTAATAGAACAAGTCCCACACACTGCTAGAAGCCCAAATATTTTTTCAGAGCTAAATGAAGAAAAAAATTATTTTTAATTTGCAACCTGATGGAGGTCAGTATAGATGGACTAATAGACCAAGTCCCACACACTGCTAGAAGCCCAAATATTTTTTCAGAGCTAGATGCAGAAAAAAATTATTTTTAATTTGCAACCTGATGGAGGTCAGTATAGATGGACTAATAGACCAAGTCCCACACACCGCTAGAAGCCCAAATATTTTTTCAGAGCTAGATGCAGAAAAAAATTATTTTTAATTTGCAACCTGATGGAGGTCAGTATAGATGGACTAATAGACCAAGTCCCACACACTGCTAGAAGCCCAAATATTTTTTCAGAGCTAGATGCAGAAAAAAATTATTTTTAATTTGCAACCTGATGGAGGTCAGTATAGATGGACTAATAGACCAAGTCCGACACACCGCTAGAAGCCCAAATATTTTTTCAGAGCTAGATGCAGAAAAAAATTATTTTTAATTTGCAACCTGATGGAGGTCAGTATAGATGGACTAATAGACCAAGTCCCACACACTGCTAGAAGCCCAAATATTTTTTCAGAGCTAGATGCAGAAAAAAAATATTTTTAATTTGCAACCTGATGGAGGTCAGTATAGATGGACTAATAGACCAAGTCCCACACACCGCTAGAAGCCCAACTATTTTTTCAGAGCTAGATGCAGAAAAAAATGATATTCAATTTGCAACCTGCTGGAGGTCAGTATAGAAGGACTAATAGAACAAGTCCCACACACTGCTAGAAGCCCAAATATTTTTTCAGAGCTAAATGAAGAAAAAAATTATTTTTAATTTGCAACCTGATGGAGGTCAGTATAGATGGACTAATAGACCAAGTCCCACACACTGCTAGAAGCCCAAATATTTTTTCAGAGCTAGATGCAGAAAAAAATTATATTCAGTTTGCAACCTGATGGAGGTCAGTATAGATGGACTAATAGAATGATGCTATGCCCAAAAGATTTTACTTCACTAGGTGCAGTAAAAAAATTGGTATTCTATACACAGGTGTTATATCTTGCAACACAGATAGGCTACTCCACTGACTAACACACTCTGCAATAGGCCAAAAAGGATTAGCTTTGCTAGATTCAGCCAAATGCTGTGAAAAAAACTTGCACAGCACTGGCACAGACCTGCCTGGCAAAAACTGATAGAAACTCATGTAACCTAGTCCTGAAAAGGACTCCAATTACAATTAGTCTTTACTCCCACAACCTATCTATTTAAGAGCACAGACCTCCCTGATAAAAGTCGTAGGAAATGCTGTAACCTAGTCCTTAAAAGGACTGCAATCACAACTATTCCCTACTCCCAAGCTATCTGTATATTTGTGCGAAAATTGGCTTGAAATTAACAAGGTATAGCGCACACAGCAACAGCGGTGCCGTCTAACACGCAGCTGCAGCAGTGAGAAAATGGTGGCGACGGGGAAAATGGCTTGGTCTTATAGGGCAAGGACATGTGACATACACTGCCAATGACACATGCCCTTGCTTGTGTGAAAAAAAGCACTTCGCTCCGTGTGTGCGCTGCTGATAGGCTGACAGATTGCACCTCCCCACTGCAAATGCGGGAAAGAGAAAAAAAAATGGAGATCTTCATTGTTCCTGCAGAGATCCATCCCCTGCCCCTCCCCCCACCCCGCTGTACACTCAAACTGCGTATTAACATTAATTTTCATCATTACTGAGAAAAAATCCAGTTATGATTTTGGTGCACGAACAGTTATCGAACATAACCTCGAACAGCCGAATTTTTCTCAAATTGTTCGTGTTCGCCGAACGGCTCGAACACCGCCCAAAACAGCTCGAATTTGAGATTGGCGAACAGTTCGAGTAGAACAACGCTCATCTCTAATTGTAAGCGATCAAAGAGGGAGCAGGAGGAGAGGTGGAAGGACAGTTCAAAATTGACGTGTTGATCCAGTAGTTTGGAGGCATAGAGGAGAAGTGAGATGGGGCGATAGCTAAACATAGGATGGGTCAAGGGAGGGCTTTGGGATGGTATTGGGTCAAATTCACAGATGGTGAGATGTGATTTGGAGAGTAAAGATGATCTTCCGTGATAGCAGAGAAGCTGGTTTTGGAGGAGGAAAGTTGTGTAGTTATGAGAAGTGGCTGTTGGGACTTTAAGCAAAAGCTTTGCCCTATGTTGTCAATCTTCTGCTTGAAGAATGAGGCTAAGTCTTCAGATGAGATGAGAGGAGAGGAGAGGAAGGGGGAGCTGGTGGACAGAGGAGGGACTTGAAAGTACTGAATAGCTGTTTAGGGTTGTGAGACACGTATGATATGAGAGATGAGAAGTATGTTTTGCTGCAGTGAGCAATTGTGCAGCATTTTTGAAACTTATGTTACTGGACTCCACTCCCCTTCTTTGGCAGTTGAACAGCGGTACGCCTTGTAGATGAGGGGTAGGAAGAACATGTGCTCCAGTAGATGACAAGCGCTGAATCAAATGGCCTCTGCTCCTCTTCCTCCACCTTAACATCACACACAGTACCCTTGTTTTTACCCACATCACAACTCTCCAACCGGCCAACTGACTGTGGGGAAGCACAGATGGGCAAGTCTGCAGAGCTGTTCACACATTCTATTCCAGGGCATCAGAGGTCTGATCCAAAGCTTCGCAGACTCAAGAGGGGGAAAGCATGTGTAGCGATGCGCAAAATGTTTTTCAGTTGATCCGGGCCCAAACGAAATAGGGTCCGAGAAGAATCCAAACCCTCGTCTCCAAACGTTAACCCCTGGGGGTGGACATGGATGGGTTGGAGAAAGAAATAAATACACACCAGAACATGGAGAACTAAACTAATATACAACTGGGGTGGGAAAACTAAACCACTAAACAGCTAAGATTGGAGAAAAAACAAATACACACCACAACATGGAGAACTAACATGCTTGCGGGACAAACCTCTGTATCTAACACTTCCTCCAGTGCTTCTGCATCCTCCACCTCCTCTAGGACCTCCACCTGCACCCTCAACCTCAGCTTTAATGAGACACACATTCCAACAGTGCAGAGAGAATCTCCGTACTGCGCAGCCAGGGCTCACCGCAATCAGGCAGTGTTAAACTTAATATGCCTTGGAGATCGCAGTCATACAGCTGAAGAGTTGTGGACAGCTCTCCAGGTGAGTTTGAGCAATGGCTGTATCCACTGAACCTGGAGCAAGGGAAGGCCGTGTGTGATAACGGTGCAAACCCGGTGGCGGCCCTATGCCAGGGCAAACTCAGACACGTTCCTTGCATGGCTGGCATCCTCAACCTGATGGTACAACAATTTCTCTGTCACTATCCCGGCCTGGAAGCGCTGCTGCAGAAACCAGCATGCTCACTTAAAACTATAAAAATGAGCAGGATCTTTAGTATAAAAGCCAGACTACTAGACAACTAACAAACTCATTCATGATGGTAGAAGCCACCACCTCCTTAGCTTGCTGGTACTTTTCTGTGGGAATGAGCTTGTCTCCAACCAGCCAGGAATATCCAGTGAATGGCACGCCACGGTTTAGTATTAGCACCCAGTACCAGAAGCAAAGCCATCCACAATTTCCGTACCTCAGGAATTTTATTCGGTAGACTGGCTGAGCAAACATTAGTTTCTCACAAAGGAGCTGAAGACACTGAGTGGCAGTAGGTGCAAGTTTTTCCAGCATGACCTGTTTGTTATTGTTAGATATCAGAGGGAGAACATAACTTGGCTTTGCCAAGGTGCCATATTGCATCTGAAGTCTTATAGACCCTGCACTTGCGGCCTTACATTCTACAGGATGGTGGGGAAGGAGACAGTAGGTTGTGGAGTTGCATTAGCTCCAGTGGTGTTGAGGTGGCAGCGAGGCATTGGCAGGCTGTAGGCTGTCTTGAAGAGATGGGCTTTCAGGTTGTGTCTGAAGGATCCGAATGTGGTGGCTAATCAGACGTGTTGAGGCACAGAATTCCAGAGGATGGGGTATATTTGGTAGAAGTGTTAGAGGCGATTAAGTGAGTAACAAATAAGTGTGGAGAGAAAGAGATCTTGAGAGGACCGGAGATTACGTAAGGGAATATATCGGGAGATTAGTTCAGAGATGTATGGAGAGGAAAGGTTATGGATGGCTTTGTACGTTAGTGTTAGTAGTTTGAACTGGATACGCTGGGCAATTGGGAGCCAGTGAAGGGGTCTTACAGATTGCAATCTTATGGATTGCTGGAGCCAGTCCACAGTAAAAAAGCAGTCATACAGTGTCCGGGAACCTTCACATAGACTTTTCTTAGCCAGGGCTGCTTCTCTGCAGGGATGGATGGGCCCATCAGAGAATCCTCCGGTGGGCCCTGGCTTCTCTTTCAGGAGAGTTTATAGTGCCAAGGTCGTAATGATGATAGAGGCCACCATCTCCTTAGCTTGCTGCTGGTACTTTTCTATGGAAATCAGCTTGGCTCCAACCAGCCTGGAATATTTCCAGTGAACTATGGCACGATGCCATGGTATTAGCAGTGCCCCCAGTACCAGTAGAGAAGCCATCCACAATTTCCTTCTCAGGAATTTTATTTGGTAGACTGAGTGGATGCCCAAATACATTAGTTTCTCACAAAGGAGCTGAAGATACTGAGTTGCAGTAGGTGCAAGTTTCTCCAGCATGTTAGATATCAGAGGGACAACAGAGAGGGCAGCACAGTGGTTCAGTGGTTAGCACTTAAGCTTTGCAGCACTGAGGTCCTGGGTTCAAATCCCACCAAGGACAACATCTGCAAGGATTTTGTATGTTCTCCCCATGTTTGCATAGGTTTCCTCCTCAGTAAAAAAGCAGCAATAGAGTGTCCAGGAACCTTCACACAGACTTTTCTTAGCCAGGGCTGCTTCTAGGCAGGGCTGGACAGGCCCACTAGAGAACCGGAGAGTCCTCCAGTGGGCCATGGCTTCTCCATCAGGAGAGTTCATATCGCAAACCTTGCAGGTTGTGATGATGATGAGGCCATCCATCTCCTTAGTTTTCTGCTACTTGGAATGCAAGCGCAAGTATGCAGCCAGCAACCCACCCACAGGCCGCAATACTAAACTGACAGATTTCTGGACAGTTGCTTGCGCTTGAAATGTTGCCTTTTAGGCTCGTGGAGGTGGAAGCATTTCACAACCTCATGGCGGCGGAGGCCGGGTCTCCATACTCGGTCCCCAGTCGCCACTATTTCTCCTGGTGTCGTCCCCGCCTTCCACAAGCTTGGGTCCTAGAACATTACCCGTGCCCTCCCCAGTGCACTTAGTGGGAAGGACCGCCTAACCACAAACACATGGACAAGTGAATATGGCCAGGGACGATACATCTCACTGGAGCCAGTCCACAGTGAAAAAGAAGCCATAAAGTGTCCAGGAACCTTCACACAGACTTTTCTTAGCCAGGGCTGCTTAGCTGCAGAGTTGGACGGGCCCACCAGAGAACCGGAGAATCCTCGGGTGGGCCCTGGCTTCTCCATCAGGAGAGTTCATAGCACAAACCTTGCAGGTTGTGATTATGATGAGGCCATCCATCTCCTTAGTTTTCTGTTACTTGGAATTCAAGCGTAAGTATGCAGCCATCCACCCACCCACCCACCCACAGGCCGCAATAACTGGCACATTTCTGGACAGCTGCTTGCACTTGAAATGTTGCCTTTTAGGCTTGTGGAGGCGGAAGCTTTTCATAACCTCATGACGGTGGCTGCCGGGTCTCCATACTCAGTCCCCAGCTGCCACTATTTCTCCTGGTGTCGTCCTTGCCTTCCACAAGCACGGGTCCCAGAATATTACCCGTGACCTCCCCAGTGCACTTAGTGGGAAGAACCACCTAACCACAAACACGTAGACAAGTGAATGTGGCCAGGGATGGTACATATCACTGGAGCCAGTCCACAGGAGAAAAGCAGCCATAAAGTGTTGGGGAACGTTTCCACAGACTTTTCTTAGCCAGGGCTGCTACTCGGCAAGGTTGGACGGGCCCACCAGAGAACCAGAGAATCCTTTGGTGGGCCCTGGCTTCTCCTTCAGGAGAGTTCATAGCGCAAACCTTGCAGCTTCTGTGGGGCTCTTTAGCGGGGGAGAAAGGTGGTCCATCAGAATCAAATCCTCTGGTGGGCCCAATGTTCAGTCTGACACTGCTTCTCGGTGAGATTTGTATTTCACCACAGCCATATTCTTTAGCTCGGTGAAAGGACTGGCATAGAGGGAAACCGTATCTACTCCGGCTGTCATTTCTCCCAGGAAGTGCTCTAATGCAGCTTGTTCCAATGGCAGCCCGTCCAACATCAGCTCACACTTCTTGGTGGTGCTTTGACACTCAAAGATCTTTACACTTTGAATTTCATGACTATAGAGTTGGGCAATGGCCTGATCTGCAATGCGTTTTGAGAAATAACGTATATAAACAAAGCCACGGTTTAGACAATACTCATACAGCTTTCCCACAGACTGAAAGAGGGTTATCAAGACTTCCAAAACAGCCAAGAGTTCCCTGTCCTCCACAAGAGGATGACTGTCCATGTTCTCGTCCTCATCCTCCTTCTCCTCATCACCCAATCCGCATTGAGATGAGATGAGGTTGGGCTGCATAGTTCCTTGCTCCGCCTGCAATGCCTCCTCTTTAACTGTGAGCACCGAGTGTTTCAGTAGACAGAGAAGCCGGATGGTGACACTAATTATGGCGTCATCGCAGCTCACCATCTTGGTGGAGTCCTCAAAGTTTTGGAGGACGGCACAGATGTTAGCATCGCACAACAGTCAGTGAGCTGGAAGCTGCAAACGCTGCTGAAGCACTGCCTGGGTGGCGGAAGCTATAACTGACTTTTGGAAATGGGCACACACGCGTTGTACTTTCACAAGCAGCTCTGGCAGATCTGGGTAGGTTTTGAGAAACCACTGAACCACGAATCAGGATTTTCCACATTTCCAAAAATTAGTGGCAGACGCCAGCAAAGTGGCATCAATTTCACCAGAGTAGAAGTAGTTTAATTGAGACAGAAACCTCTTCCGCTACAGCCAAACCGAATAGATGGAGACCCAATCAGGATTCCCCACATTTCCAAAAATTTGTGGCAGACACCAGCAAAGTTGCATTAATTTCATTACAGTAGAAATAGTGAAATTAGAACCGACACCTCTTGCAGTACATCCAACCCAGTAGATGGAGACTCAATCAGAAATGTTTACATTTCCCTAAATTAGGGCCTAACACCACCAAAGTGGCATCAATTTCACTAGAGTAGAAGTAGTTTAATGGAGACAGAAACCTCTTCCACTACAGCCAAACCCAGTAGATGGAGACCCAATCAGGATTCCCCACATTTTCAAAAATTAGTGGCAGATACCAGCAAAGTAGCATCAATTTCAGTACAGTAGAAATTGTAGAATTAGGAATGACACCTCTTCCCCTTAAGCCAACCCAGTAGATGGAGCCCCAATTAGGAGTGTTCACATTTCAATAAATTAGGGCCTAAAACCACCAAAGTGGCATTAATTTCATTAGAGTTTAAGTAGTATAATGAGCACCGACACGGCTTCCACTACAGTCAACCCAGCAGATGGAGACACAATCAGAACTGTTCACATTTAAAAAAATTAGGGCCTAAGACCACTATTTCCATGGCCTATAGATTGGAGATGGTGGAGTTCAACCTCTTAGCTTTGTCATGTGTAGGAGTAAACAATCTTTTACGTGACCACAACTGCGGGACCGAGGGCTGGCTGCAGTGCTGAGAGAGGGCGGAGTACGGTGAAACGGACAAACTGCAAGACCGTGAGTGAGGTGCAGGCGGAGATATTAAGGTGGATTGAGAAACATGTGGTGTGCTCAGTGAAACAAACACAGCAGGCATGTCCGCTTCTGTTACAGCTGACGAGTGTAGCATCGGCGTCTCTGCCCCTTGCTAGGCAGAGACGCCGTCCCTCTTACCTCCCCGCTCCTGGCGCGGTGTCCTCCAGCGCTTCTCTCCCCGCTGCTTCCGGCACGCGCTCCTTCCCCGGCAGTGTGCTTAGGGAGTGCGTGCGCGCGCTCCCCCTCTCTTAAAGGGACCGCGCGCGCCGTCCTAAGGAGTCCCCGGCCAATTGCCGGAGGACCTCCCATATATAAGGAACCTCCTCCAAAATGGAGGTGCCCGAGCAAAGTTGTTTGCACTGTGTCTGATCTTTGCTTCAGCCCTCAGGTCCCGCTGCTAGCCTGACTCCTCGTCCTGCCTGCCAGCCTGTTATCTGCCCGTCACCTGCCGAGCCTGCCAGTCTGCTCACCTGCAGCGCTCACCTGTTACCTGCCTGTTACCTGCTTTGGCTATCAGTCCGCTCACCTAGGAGCATCCGCCTGCCTTGTCTGTCAGACCGCTCACCTGGGAGCATCCACCTGTTATCTGCTGTGTCCGTCAGCCCGCTCACCTGGGAGCGCCCACCAGTTACCTGCCAGTTACCTGCCTCGTCTGTCTGCCCGCTCATCTGGGAGCACCCACCTGTTTCCTGCCAGCCTGCCTGGAGACCCTGCCGTCACTTGCTGTGTCCACCTTCCTGGTAAACCTAAAGACTGCTACTTGTCCTGCTATCACAAACTCTGACCACCTTCCTGGTAAACCTAAAGACTGCTACTGGTCCTGCTTTCACGAACTGTGACCACCTGTCAGCTACCAGAGACTTCCGCCTGCTTGCCGTGTCCATCCGTCATACCGGTCAGTTCCAGCCACCTGACCCGTGGGAGCCACCTGCTCTCTTACAAGGTCGTCCCCAGAGTAGCACCTGGTCCCTCTGCCCGGATCCTCCCTGGTCACGGAGTCATTAGCCGCCGTCTGACCAGGGTCGGTTCGGGTTGATACTTAGTCACGCCCCTCTGGGTCCCTCCTTGCACCTCGGCACAGAGGTTCCACCACCCGGACCCGTAACAGTTTGCTCGGGCCATGGAACCCGGTGGCACCCAAGCTCCCTCGCTCTCAGACCTATACCATGAAGTCTCCCATCAGAGATCCCAGCAGGAGTCCATCCTGAACCACCTGCGGAATGTCAACTCCCGCCTGGACACACTGACTGCTCCCCCAGCAACCACCGCTAGTCACACGACTTGCACCCAGGCAGCGCCGCTGCCCACCAATACCATGGCATCCTGCCCCGAACCCTGGCTTTCTGCACCTCCTCGTTTCGGAGACGACCCAGCTCAAGCTCGGGGCTTCATAAACCAGTGCACCCTGCACTTTGAACTCTTGGCTCACCAGTTTATCTCCGACCGGGCCAAAGTGGCATTCATCATGTCCCATCTCACTGGGGAGGCACTGGCATGGCTTAACCCCCTGTGGGAGAGAGGGAACCCCCTGGTGTCCGACCTGTCGTCTTTCCTCACTGCTTTCCGGAGAGTCTTCGATGAACCGGGACGAAAGACCTCATCTGCCTCCTCTCTGCTATGTCTCCGCCAAGGGAGTCTCACCGTGGGCCAATATGCCATACGGTTCCGCACCCTCGCTTCTGAGCTTGCCTGGGATAACGAGGCCCTGGTGTCCGTCTTCTGGGAGGGTCTTTCCGGTCGGATTAAAGATGAGCTCGCCGGTCGGGACATTCCTACCACCCTGGATGACCTGGTGTCGCTGGCTACCCGGATTGACATCCGGTTTCAAGAACGCACCAAAGAGACCACCCGTGAGAGAAGGTTTCCCTGCCTAGCTCCTACTTTCCAGAGACCTGTCTCCTCTTCTGTCACTCCCCGGGTGCACTCACCCGAGCCCATGCAGATCGACCAGACCAAGATGGTCAAATCTCTCCAAGAGTCACGCCGAGCCAAGGGGAGCTGTTTCTATTGTGGCAGTAAGGAGCACCTGATCCATTCCTGCCCGGAGAGGCCGGGAAACTCCAGTGTCTAGGACCGCTCGGAGAGGTCGCCCTAGACAAAAGTAAGTCCTCTCCAACCCTGACTTTGTCTGTATCTATCTCCTGGGGAGAGAACCGTCACTTTGAACTCGCCCACCTGGATTCTGGATCCGCTGGAAACCTCATCTCCCAGTCCCTCGTTGAGAAATACCGTATTCCCACCAAGTCTCTGGCTGAACCTTTGTCAGTCGCCTCCGTGGATGGAAGACTCCTTCCAGTGACCATCCTGCTCATCACGGAACCCATAACCCTGCAGGTGGGAATGCTGTACTCTGAGGTAATCTCCTTCCATGTGTTGCCCGGACTCTCCTACTCCCTATTGCTAGGTCTACCTTGGCTCCAGACACATGAACCCGTGTTGAACTGGCATTCCGGTGAACTACTCCGGTGGGAGCTGGTCTGCCATAAGACCTGCCTGGTTCCGGTTCGTCCGGTTCGTCCTCCACCTACCCCAGCTAATTTACCCGGTCTTCCGGCTCCTTACTGGCCCTATGCTAACGTCTTCGGTAAAAAGGAAGCAGAGACATTGCCACCTCATAGGCCATATGATTGCCCGATCGACCTGGTACCTGGCACCACTCCACCCCGTGGGCGTATTTATCCGTTGTCTGCGGCTGAAACCCGGGCCATGTCTGAGTACATAGAGGAGAATCTGGCCAGGGGATTCATCCGGAAGTCTACTTCCCCGGCTGGAGCCGGATTCTTCTTTGTCAAAAAAAGGATGGCTCGCTACGCCCTTGTATTGACTATAGAGGACTCAATCAGATCACGGTTAAAAATAAATACCCCCTTCCGCTCATCTCTGAGTTATTTGATCGCCTTAAAGGCGCCAGGATCTTTTCCAAGCTGGATCTACGTGGAGCATATAACCTGGTCCGTATCCGTCAAGGAGACGAGTGGAAAACGGCATTTAATACCCGGGACGGACACTATGAGTACCGTGTGATGCCCTTCGGCCTTTGCAATGCTCGCGCCGTCTTCCAAGATCTGGTCAACGACATCTTCCGTGACCTTCTTTACTCCTGCGTGGTGGTATACCTGGACGACATCTTGGTCTTCTCTCCGGATTTTCCCACACACCGGAGGGATGTTCGTCAGGTCCTGCTTAGGCTCAGGCAGAACCACCTCTATGCTAAATACGAGAAGTGCCTTTTTGAGCAGACCTCTCTTCCATTCCTGGGCTATGTTATCTCCCAGACGGGCTTGCGAATGGATCCCGAGAAGCTCTCTGCTGTCCTAAAGTGGCCCCGTCCGGAGGGCTTGAAGGCGATACAGCGATTCCTGGGCTTCGCTAATTACTATCGTCTCTTCATTCTTCACTTCTCGTCTCGGACTGCTCCCATATCTGCGCTCACCCGTAAGGGAGGAAATCCCAAGGTATGGCCACCCGAAGCTGAGGAGGCCTTCCTTTCCCTGAAGCAAGCCTTCTCCTCTGCCCCTGTGCTGCACCGTCCGGACTGCAACAAACAGTTCTACCTGGAGGTTGATGCTTCCTCCTCTGGAGCCGGAGCGGTGCTCACCCAAAAGTCTTCATCCGGGAGAATGGTAACCTGCGGCTTTTTCTCCAAAATCTTCTCCTCCTCTGAGCGCAATTACTCCATAGGAGACCGAGAACTGCTGGCTGTCAAATTGGCGCTGGAAGAGTGGCGCTATCTGCTTGAAGGGGCTCTATACCCGGTGATCATTTACACGGATCACAAAAACCTGGCATATCTCCAAAATGCCCAGAGACTTAATCCACGTCAGGCCCGGTGGTCTTTGTTTTTTGCCCGCTTCGATTTCATCCTTCATTTCCGCCCGGCGGACAAGAATGTCAAAGCTGATGCCTTGTCCCGATCCTTCCTGTCCTCCGACCAAGAGGAGGAGCCTATGCACATTATCGACCCCTCCAAGGTGATGAATGTGGCCCCATTGGATTTGACTCGTCTTCCACCCGGCAAGAAGTTCGTGGCGCCTCCTGACCGTGAGAAGGTTCTTCGCTGGGGTCATTCTTCTAAACTAGCTGGCCATGCCGGCCAAAAGAAGACCTTCCTACTCATTTCCCGGCATTACTGATGGTCTACCCTGCGTAAGGATGTGGTAGACTTCGTCTCTGCCTGTTCATCTTGTGGCCGCAACAAAGTTCCCAGACACTTACCAGCTGGTCATCTCCTGCCGCTTCCCATACCTGTTGCCCCGTGGCAACACATCGCTATGGACTTCATTACCGATCTTCCTGTTTCTGCCGGGTGTACTGTCATTTGCGTGGTCGCAGACCGATTTTCTAAAATGGCCCACTTCATTCCCCTGCCTGGTCTCCCGTCTGCACCTGTGCTGGCTAAGGACTTTATCCGCCATATCTTCCGTCTCCATGGCCTACCCCTCTACATCGTGTCGGATCGAGGGGTTCAGTTCACCTCACGCTTCTGGAGAGCCACATGTAAACTGCTGGACGTCACCCTGGATATCTCCTCCGCTTACCACCCTCAGTCCAATGGTCAAGTGGAGCGGATCAATCAGATCCTTACCAGCTATCTCCGGCACTTTGTTAATGCCCACCATTCTGATTGGGTGGACCTCCTTCCTTGGGCCGAATACTCTTATAATAACCACGAGAGCGAATCCTCTTCCAAGTCCCCGTTCTTTATTGTCTATGGCCAGCACCCCCGGATTCCGTTTCCCGTCTCCGCCTCTGTGGACAACCCTGCCGCGCAGTCTCTTGTCAGTGAGTTTTCTACCATTTGGGAGAGTACTAGGTCCGCACTTCTTCAGTCCTCCGAGCGGATGAAGAGATATGCTGATAAGAGACGTCTGGATCTGCCTCAATTCCGTCCGGGAGACAAGGTTTGGCTCTCCTCCAAACATGTACGGCTCAAGATACCCTCCTACAAATTAGGTCCTCGCTTCATCGGCCCTTTCGAAATCCTCAGGCAAATTAATCCAGTGGCCTACAAATTAAAACTCCTGGCCATCTTACGGATTTCCAACTCCTTCCACGTATCTCTCCTCAAACCCGTTGTCTTTAACTCTTTTTCCAACAATCCAGGTACTCCCCCTGCTCCGGTTTCCGCTGAAGACATCTTTGAGGTAGAGAGTATTCTGGCCACCAAGAGGGTAACAGGAAAGACCTTTTTTCTGGTAGATTGGAAGGGGTTTGGTCCTGAGGAGAGAACTTGGGAACCCAGGGAGAACATCAACGCCCCGCTTCTCCTTGAAAAATTTCTTTCTGGCCTAAAAAAGAGGGGGCCTAAAGGGGGGGGGGTACTGTAGCATCGGCATCTCTGCCCCTTGCTAGGCAGAGACGCCGTCCCTCTCACCTCCCCGCTCCTGGTGCGGCATCCTCCAGCGCTTCTCTCCCCGCTGCTTCCGGCACGCGCTCCTTCCCCGGCAGTGTGCTTAGGGAGTGCGCGCTCCCCCTCTCTTAAAGGGACCGCACGCGCCGTCCTAAGGAGTCCCCGGCCAATTGCCGGAGGACCTCCCATATATAAGGCACCTCCTCCAAAATGGAGGTGCCCGAGCAAAGTTGTTTGCACTGTGTCTGATCTTTGCTTCAGCCCTCAGGTCCCGCTGCTAGCCTGACTCCTCGTCCTGCCTGCCAGCCTGTTATCTGCCCGTCACCTGCCGAGCCAGCCAGTCTGCTCACCTGGAGCGCTCACCTGTTACCTGCCTGTTACCTGCTTTGGCTATCAGTCCGCTCACCTAGGAGCATCCGCCTGCCTTGTCTGTCAGACCGCTCGCCTGGGAGCATCCGCCTGTTATCTGCTGTGTCCGTCAGCCCGCTCACCTGGGAGCGCCCACCAGTTACCTGCCAGTTACCTGCCTCGTCTGTCTGCCCACTCATCAGGGAGCACCCGCCTGTTTCCTGCCAGCCTGCCTGGAGACCCTGCCGTCACTTGCTGTGTCCACCTTCCTGGTAAACCTAAAGACTGCTACTTGTCCTGCTATCATGAACTCTGACCACCTTCCTGGTAAACCTAAAGACTGCTACTGGTCCTGCTATCACGAACTGTGACCACCTGTCAGCTACCAGAGACTTCCGCCTGCTTGCCGTGTCCATCCGTCATACCGGTCAGTTCCAGCCACCTGACCCATGGGAGCCACCTGCTCTCTTACAAGGTCGTCCCCAGAGTAGCACCTGGTCCCTCTGCCCGGATCCTCCCTGGTCACGGAGTCGTTAGCCGCCGTCTGACCAGGGTCGGTTCGGGTTGATGCTTAGTCACGCCCCTCTGGGTCCCTCATTGCACCTCGGCACAGAGGTTCCACCACCCGGACCCGTAACAACAGGCTCTCACTCAGCCTGACTGGAATGAGTATACAACCATAGGTTCTGCGGTAGGAGACCTACGTGACAATACTTGGCAAGGTAACAGAGGAGGAGGAAGAAGCAGCAGATGCGATTGATGGAGCGGCTGATGGTTGTTTATTGAAATCCAATTTTGAGTTTATCATGTTTGTGTACCCCTTTGTGGAGAACAATATCTGCACAAAATAATTAATTTCACTACAGTATAACTATACTAATGGATAGAGACCAAAACCTCTTCCACTACAGCCAACCCAGGAGATGGAGACCTAACAAGCAGTGTTCACATTTCCCTAAATTAGGGCTTAACACCACCAAAGTGGCATCAATTTCACCACCGTAGAAGCAGTTTAATGGAGACAGAAACCTCTTCCACTACAGCCAACACAATAGATAGAGACCCAATCAGGATTCCTGCCATTTCCAAAAATGAGTGGCAGACACCAGCAAAGTTGCATTAATTTCACTACAGTAGAAATAGTGAAATTAGGACCGACACCTCTTCCAGTACAGCCAACCCAGTAGATGGAAACTCAATCAGAAGTGTTTACATTTCCCTAAATTAGGGTCTAACACCACCAAAGTGGCATCAGTTTCACCAAAGTAGAAGTATTTTAATGGAGACAGAAACCTCTTTCACTACAGCCAACACAATAGATGGAGACCCAATCAGGATTCTCCACATTTACAAAAATTAGTGGAAGACACCAACAAAGTGGCATCAATTTCACTACAGTAGAAATAATGTAATTAGGACCGAAACCTCTCCCAGTACAGCCAACCCAGTAGATGGAGACTCAATCAGAAGTGTTTACATGTTCCCTAAATTAGGGCCTAACACCACCAAAGAGACATCAATTTCACCAGAGTAGAAGTAATGTAATGGAGACAGAAACCTCTTCAAACTCAGACCTAGCCTGCTGTATCACGTTAGTCACATTAAAAAATAGATTTGTTTTACTCTGTATGAGCTCTGCATACAGCTGAATTTCACCGCCACTAAATAGATATGTTTTACTCTGTATGAGCTCTGCATACAGCTGAATTTCACCGCCACTAAGATATTTTGATGGAATGTGGCTAGCAACAGAAAAAAAATATATTTTTACTCTGAAAACAGCTGAAGTTCACCACCTCTAACGTAGTAGCTGACGTACAGCAGAGTGTATGACATTTGTAACACAAAAAAATCTTTGGTGGACTCTGCTTGCCAACAGAAAAAATATATTCACTTTACTGTGCATACAGCTAAGGTTCACCCATCAAATAAAATGACAAACTGGGCTAACACAGCTTGCACTATCACATTAGCAAATGAAAAAAAAAAAGGTTTTTGTGCTCTGCACTCAGAAGTTCTGCACTGACAAGCTCTGCAGACAGCTAAATTTCAACCCCACAAAATCAAAATGTGGCCTACAAGGGCTTGCTTGCTTTATCACATTAGCAAGTGCAAATATAGATTGAAGGTATACTCCTGCATAGAGCACAATACAACCGGTGCACAACACTGTTCTATGGCATAGGCCATGCTCTTTCTGTCAGAATCTCAGTAATTGCACAAGAAAAAAAAATGTGCTGCAAGGTCAATTGAACAGGTACACAGCACAGGACTTATCTACACTATCTGACTTCCAAACAAGCTCCAAACTACTGTATCTAGCTAATATCTCTCAGTACACAGGAGAACACTGAGCAGATTCTGTCTCCAGCAGTGACATGGATAAAATGGCGCTGAAGGAACATGGCCGGTTTTTATATAGAGAGGACATGTGATTTCAGCAGCCAATTGCAGAAGCCCTTGTGTCTGGACAAAGTGGATCCTTCCTGCACTCTGATTGGCTAGCCGTGCTTTCCTGACTTAAAGTTACTGCCTATAGGAAGAAAAAAAAAATATTACAAGCGCGCCACTGATCTGACCTGTTCTGAGCTATCACTGGCCACCCAACACTCATCTACCATGTCTCCCCGCTCATCATAGACAAGCACTATGCCAGCAAAACTGTAAAAAACGTTGTAGTTGCCCCGCAATCACGTTCCCGCATTTATTCGCCAAACGTTGCCGATTTTTTCCGAATTGAAGAAATTTTGCTCGGCTTTCCGATCACGAATCCGAATGTGCCATATTCATGTCGAATTTAAGTTGTAAGATCGGATTTCGAACAAATTCATTCATCACTAATGACAACATCCAGGTCACCATGCACTAGCAAGGTAGTTTGATCATACGCAGTGCATGATCAAACTATCTTGTGTCTGCAGCACTGACAGTTATGAGGTATAGCAGTGATCCTGCACTGCTATACCTTATAATTGCAATCAGACTGCAGAAACTGGGACAAAGTAAAAAAGTGAAAAAAAGTAAAAGAAAAGTTGTAAAAAGATAATAATAATAATAATAATATAAAAATATATATATAGTACCCATAAATAAATATTATTATGAAAAAAAACAATAAAAGTACACATATTTGGTATCCCGCGTCCAGAACGACCTGAACTATAAAACTGTCCCACCAGTTAACCTCTTTAGTGAACACGGTAAAAATAAAAAAAATTAAGCAAAAAACGGTGCTTTATCATCATACCACCGAACAAAAAGTGGCATTAAACACGATCAAAAAGACAAATATAAATAAAAATGGTACCACTGAAGACGTCATCTTATCCCGCAAAACACAAGCTACCATACAGCTCCATTAGTCAAAAAATAAAAAAGTTATAGCTCTCAGAATAAAGAGATGCAAAAAAACTTTGTTTTTCTATAAAATTGTTTTTATTGTGTAAAAGTGCCAAAACATAAAAAAATATATAAATGTAGTATCTCTGTAAACATATTGACCAGAGGAAAAAAAAGTTGCCTTATCAATTTTACCACACGCAGAATGGCATATAAAAAAAAATAAACAATTCCTGAATTGTTGGTTTTTGTTTATTCTGCCTCCCAAAAATCGTAATAGAAAGTGATCAAAAAAGTGCCTGAAAATGGTACCAATATAAACATCAACTTGTCCCTCAAAAAACAAGCACTTACATGACGTCGGCTGAAATATGGAAAAATTATAGCTCTCAAAATATGGCGATGCAAAAACTAGTCTTTGCAAAAAATAAGGGTATTTTAGTGTGTGACAGCTGCCAAACATAAAAACCCGATATGAATCTGGTATTGTTGTAATCGCACCGACCCGAAGAATAAAGTCGTCTAGTCACTTATACCGCATGAGGAATTCTTCACCTGCTGCTAATTTGTTCATTCTGCCTCCCTAAGATCGCAGTAAGGCTCAGCTCACATTTACCCTGTGTTCTGAGCTGAGCGCTTACACCGGGGTTTCCGTGTAAATCTCTGAAATATGTGATTCAGACGGAACCCACTGGGGAAGATTCTCTGTTTGGCCTGTGATCCTACGGTGTCCGTCTTTTTATTAGGCGTGCATAAAAGTGCAGTCGGTCACAGTTATATGAACCTCTGAAAAAACCACACCGCTAAACAAAGGCCAGACGGAGTCCAGAGTAACTCGGCTGCCTGATTATCGTGAATAGATTCCTTGGGGGTTTCATCTGAATTACGTCACTCAGAGATTTAAATGGAAACCCCAATATTAGTGCTTAGCGTAGAGCACAGAGTAAATGGGAACAATTTACATAACATTTTGGACCACAAAAAAAGCTTTGACTAAATCCACAAAAAAAGCAAGTCCCCACTCAGGTCCATCATCTGTTAACGGAAATATAGGGGGCTTCCACGTTACTAGTAGCACAAAGGCTCTGGAAAAAGCAAAATGGCCCTCGCCCCCCAAAAGAAATTCAGCAAATTCTCAGCTCCCAAATATAAATTCCCACCTCACTTTTGAGCCCCTCAGTGAGCCTAAATCGCAGTTAGCGTCCACATGTTTGGCATTTCTGTAGCGATGAGAGCTCACTTAATTTACGGGTGCATGTTTTCAGAAGCACATGCTGGGCATAACGTTCTGGTCACTTCAACGGCAGTTTGCAATTTTCACTCAGCAATATCCACTGCTGCTTGTTTCTGGGAACACACCTCTCCACACATGTAGATACATTTTCAAAAGGGGTCACTTGAGGAGGGATTCTGCTCTTATAGCACTTAGGGTCTCTGTATATGGAGTCTGCATACTATTCTAGGAAAATCTGCATTCCAGGAGGCAAATAGCGCTCTGCCCCCTCTGAGTCTCGACGTGTGGCTAAGTAGTATTTCTATGGGCTATTTCTACATTCAACAAAAACTGTGTGACAAATTTTGGTGCCATTTTTACCCATTTCCCAGTGTGAAAATGTAAAAACTGGGGCTAAAACAAAACTTTGGTGGTAAAAATGCAATTATTCTTTCTTTACCGCTCAATGGTGACATGTGGTGGCAACATGCTCACTGCACCCCTAGATGAATTCATTGAGAGGTGTAGTTTGTAAAATGGGGTCTCTTATGGGGGGGGGGTTTCTGCTGTTCTGGCACTTTGGGGTCTCTGTCAATGTGACATGGCACCATCAAACCAGTCCAGCAAGATATGAACTCCAATATGGCACTTCTTCCCTTCTGAGCTTTGCACTGTGCCTCAAAAGCAGTTTTTGACCACATATGGGGTATCGGCGTACTCCGGAGAACATGTACACTAAATTTTGGGTCCATTTTTTCCTGCCATCCTTGTGAAAATGAAAATATTGGGAGCTACAACAAAATTTTTTGGGGAAAAATATATTTTTTTCATTTTTACAGATTCACGTTGTAAAATTCTGTGAAGCACCTGTGGGTTCAAGGTGCTCACCACACATCTAAATAAATTCCTTGAGGGGTTTAGTTTCAAAAATGGGGTCACTTGTGAGGGGTTAACACTGTTCAGGCACATCAGGGCCTCTCCAAATGCGTTATGACACCCGCATACCATTCCATCAAAGTCTGCGTTCCAAAATGTCACTCCTTCTTTTCTGAGCCCGGCCGTGTGTCCAAACAATAGTTTTCCCCCACATGGAGTATCTGCGTGCTCAGGAGAAATTGCACAACAATTCTTGGTGTCCAATTTCTCCTGTTACCCTTGTGAAAATAATTTGTTTTTCACTAAAAATTATTTTTGTGGAAAAAAAGTGATTTTTTATTTTCACGGCTCTACGTTATAAACTTTTGTGAAACACTTGGGGGTTCAAAGTGCTCACCACACATCTAGATATGTTCCTTAAGTGGCCTAGTTTTCAAAATGTTTTCATTTGTGAGGGGTTTCCACTGTTTCAGCACATCAGGGGCTCTCCAAACGTGACATGGCGTCCATTCTCAATTCCAGCGAGTTTTGAATTGAAAAAGTCAAATGGTGCTCCTTCCCTTCCGACCCCTGCTGTGCACCCAAATAATGGTTTACTCCCACATATGGGGTATCAGCGTACTCAGGAGAAATTGTACAACAGCTTTTGGGATCCAATTCTCCTGTTACCCTTGTGAAAATAAAAAAATTGTGCTAAAAGATCATTTTTGTGTAAGAAAAGTGATATTTTTTTTAAATCTCACAGCTCCATGTTATAAACTTTTGTGAAACACTTGGGGGTTCAAAGTGCTCACCACACATCTAGATAAGTTCCCTGAGGGATCAAGTTTCCAATATGGATTCACTTGTGGGGGGGTTTCCACTGTTTAGGCACATCAGGGGCTCTCCCTAATTATTCAAACAAATTTTACATTCAAAAAGTAAAATGGCGCTCCTTCCCTTCTGAGACCTGCCGTGCACCCAAACACTGTTTTTCCCCCACATATGGGGTATTTTATTACTCAGGAGAAATTGTACAACAAATGGTATGGTGCAATATCTCCTGTTACAAGTATGAAAATGCAAAATATGGAGTGAAAACATTTTTGTGGGAAAAATGTGAAAATGTTATTTTTACGGCTCAATGTTATAAACTTCTGTGAAGCACCTGGGGGTTCAAGGAGCTCACTACACATCTAGATAAGTTTCCTGAGGGGCCTAGTTTCCAAAATGGTGTCACTTTTTGGGGGTTTCCACTGTTTAGGCATATCAGGGGCTCTCCAAACGCGACATGGAGTCAGCTAATTATTCAAGATAATTTTACATTCAAAATTTCAAATGGCGCTCCTTCCCTTCCAAGCCCTGCCATGAGCCCAAACAGTGGTTTACCCCCACAAATGGGGTATGGGCTTACTCAGGAAAAATTGCACAACAAATAGTATGTTGCAATTTCTCCTGTTACTCTTATGAAAACCCAAAATTTTGGGTTGAAAAATATTTTTGAGGGAAAAATGTGAAAATTTTATTTTAACAGTTCAATGTTATTAACTTCTGTGAAGCACCTGAGGGTTCAAGATGCTCACCACACATCTAGATAAGTTCCCTGAGGGGTCTAGTTTCCAAAATGATGTTACCTGTGAGGGGTTTCCACTGTTTAGGCACATCAGGGGCTCTCCAAACACGACATGGGGTCCGCTGATTATTCAAGCAAATTTTACATTCAAAAAGTCAAATGGTGCTCCTTCCCTTCCAAGCCATGCCGTGCACCAAAACAGTGGTTTTCCCCTACATATGGGATATCGGCGTGCTCAGGAGAAATTGCACAACAAATTTTGTGGACCATTTTTCCCTGCTACCCTTGTGAAAATAAAAAAAATTGGGTCTCAAGTAAAAATTTTGTGAAAAAAAGTGAAATGTTCATTGTTTTCTTCATTCTAAAAATTCCTGTGAAGCACCTGAAGGGTTAATAAACTTCTTGAATGTGATTTTGAGCACCTTGAGGGGTGTAGTTTTTAGAATGGTGCCCCTTTTGGGTATTGTCATTTGTCATAAGTGATCTGGTCCTAAAAAAATATTTTTTTAAATTTTGTTGGAAAAATGAGAAATCGCTGGTCAACTTTTAACCCTTATAACTTCCTAACTAGTGTTGAACGATGCCTTCTGATATCGGGAAATATCGAATCAGATTGGATTGGATCGATACCCAAAAAATATCGGATATCGCCGATTCTGATACCGGAAACCAATGCAAGTCAATGGGACACAAATATCGGAATGAAAATAAACCCTTTCTTTCCTTGTAGGTTAATTCTACATGAAGGAAAACAACTAAGAATAATGTAGAATGTATTGGGGGAGGTGGAGGAGACATTAAAGGCATAGAGGTTTAGCCCAATCAAATGGAATAGCAGGAATTAATATATTTTTTAAGACGTTTGGAGTTACAAAGATATTGACTATGTTAAGCTTTTTTATATTTGGTCAGATATTTATGTTTCACTACTTCCATGCTCTTCACCTTCTTTTTTACTTCTCCCACACTTTCTCCTTCATCATCCTCAGCAGCAGCATCTTTTTCATCAACTTCTTCTTCACCTTATTCATCTTCTTCTTCTTCACCTTCTTCCTATTATTCTTTTTTTTTACATTCTTCATATTCTTCTTATTCAACTTTTATTCTTCTTCATATTCTACTTCTTCATCTTCTTCATATTCTTCTTCTTCATCATATTATTTGTCACAGGCATTCCTGTAGTTGTTATCTATAAAAGCTTGAAGATTACACCTTCCTTTCTGCCTGTCACAAAAGATTTACAACAGGATTTGTCCGCGTTCAGTTTGGCCTGCAGCAGCAGGTATTTTCCAGTGGCACCACGAGGATGAATGGACTCACCCCCATACACTGCTTAGTCTTCTTCTGCTTATAATTTAGATAATATCTTTTGCTCTGATTTTTAGTCTTATACTTAATGTTCTTCTGCCTTTTGTTCTGCAGCTTCTTGTTCTTCTGCTTCTTGGTCTTCTGTCTCTTGTTCTTCTGTATCTTGGTGGTTGTCTTCTTGTTCTTTGTCCTCTTGGTCATCTTCTTCAGGGTCATCTTCTTGGTCTTCTTTGGGGTGGTCTTCAGGGCCGTCGTCTTCAGGGTCATCATCTTCGGGGTCCTCGTCTTCTTCGGGGTGGTCTTCAGGGTCGTCGCCTTCAGGGTCGTCGTCTTCGGGGTCCTCGTCTTCTTCGGGGTGGTCTTCAGGGTCGGCGTCTTCAGGGTCGTCGTCTTTGGGGTCCTCGTCTTCTTCGGGGTGGTCTTCAGGGTCGTCGTCTTCAGGGTCGTCGTCTTCGGGGTCGTCGTCTTCTTCGGGTGGTCTTCAGGGTCGTCGTCTTCAGGGTCGTCGTCTTCGGGGTCCTCGTCTTCTTCGGGGTGGTCTTCAGGGTCGTCGCCTTCAGGGTCGTCGTCTTCGGGGTCCTCGTCTTCTTCGGGGTGGTCTTCAGGGTCATCGTCTTCAGGGTCCTCGTCTTCGGGGTCCTCGTCTTCTTCGGGGTGATCTTCAGGGTCGTCGTCTTCAGGGTCGTCGTCTTCGGGGTCGTCGTCTTCTTCGGGGTGGTCTTCAGGGTCGTCGTCTTCAGGGTCGTCGTCTTCTTCGGGGTCCTCGTCTTCTTCGGGGTGGTCTTCTGGGTAGTTGTCTTCAGGGTCGTCGTCTTCAGGGTCGTCGTCAGGGAGATCCAGAGTGATTACCAAAAACCATTTCAAAAAGCTTGAACTTGGAAATGTAGCAGAAGGTACAAGAAGGCTGAGGAGCTGCCGAGAACCAGCTGACGGTACTGGAACCCGGATGGGTAGCAGAAGGTACAAGAGCCAATGGAACTACCGAGGACCAGCTGATGGTACTGGAACTCGGTTACTAAGCAGGAGGTACGTGTGCCAGAGAGCACTACCAAGGACCAGCAGACGTTGGTGGAACTCGGATACCGAGAAGGAGGCACCTAAGCCAAAGGCTCTGCATGGAACCAGCTGATGTCACTGGAACCCAGGGGGAAATATTCAAGATTGACTTCCAAAGAACCAGCTAATGGTACTGGAACTCAGATAGGCAGCAGAAGGTACACATGAAAAAAAAAGTTGCAAGGCCGCGAGCCGGCAGGAGTTACCGAAACCCACAGTCCTACAGGTGGTGCTTGTCCTATTGGCACTATGGAACCAGCCTTCATTGCCAGATCCCACAGCCCACATAGGAGTCACCTAAACTGCAGGCACCATAGAGTCGGCTAACCTGACCGCAACATGACAGGACAACGTATTGGAGGCACAGTGACGTTGACACTACCCGGAAACAGCTGGCGTGTTGGCACCAGGCTGGGCAGGAGGGAGTACCCGTGCCAAAGACACTGCCGAGAACCAGCTGACGGTACTGGAACCCGGATGGGTAGCAGAAGGTTCAAGAGCCAATGGAACTACTGAGGACCAGCTGATGGTACTGGAACCCGGTTACTAAGGAGGAGGTACCTGTGCCAGAAAGCACTACCAAGGACCAGCAGACGTTGGTGGAACTCGGATACCGAGAAGGAGGCACCTAAGCCAAAGGCACTGCCGAGAACCAGCTGACGGTACTGGAACCCGGATGGGTAGCAGAAGGTACAAGAGCCAATGGAACTACCGAGGACCAGCTGATGGTACTGGAACCCGGTTACTAAGCAGGAAGCACCTGTGCCAGAAAGCACTACCAAGAACCAGCAGACGTTGGTGGAACTCGGATACCGAGAAGGAGGCACCTAAGCCAAAGGCACTGTATGAAACCAGCTGATGTTACTGGAACCCAGGGGGACATATTCAAGATTGACTTCCAAAGAACCAGCTAATGGTACTGGAACTCAGATAGGCAGCAGAAGGTACACATGAAAAAAAAAGTTGCAAGGCCGCGAGCCGGCTGGAGTTACCGAAACCCACAGTCCTACAGGGGGTGCTTGTCCTATTGGCACTATGGAACCAGCCTTCATTGCCAGATCCTGCAGCCCACATAGGAGTCACCTAAACTGCAGGCACCATAGAGTTGGCTAACCCGACCGCAACACGACAGGACAACGTATTAGAGGCAAAGTGATGTTGACACTACCCAGAAGCAGCTGGCGTGCTGGAACCAGGCTGGGCAGGAGGGAGTACCCGTGCCCAAGACACTGCTGGGAAACAGCTGGCGGTGCTGGAACCCAGGGTAAATACTGAAAACAGAGTGGCGCCAGAGGCCTAATTGGAGCAAGTTTAAAATCAGTAGTAGTGTGAATGTGGACAGAGCAGGAGAAATTGCCGGGCACACAACAGGGGATTAGCTGACGTTACTGAACCCCAATAACACTGGGGCAAGTGTTGACTGTGCAGACGGCACTTCTGAGCAGCAACTGGCGGTGTTGGAGCCCAGGGTAAATACTGAAAACAGAGAGGAGCCAGAGGCCTTATTGGAGCAAGTTTAAAATCAGTAGTAGTGTGAATGTGGACAGAGCAGGAGAAATTGCCGGGCACACAGCAGGGGAACAGCTGACGTTACTGAACTCCAATAACACTGGGGCAAGTGTTGACTGTGCAGACGGCACTTCTGAGCAGCAACTGGCGGTGTTGGAGCCCAGGTTAAATACTGAAAACAGAGAGGAGCCAGACAGAGGCCTAATTGGAGCAAGTTTAAAATCAGTAGTAGTGTGAATGTGGACAGAGCAGGAGAAATTGACGGACACACAGCAGGGGAACAGCT
Source organism: Phyllobates terribilis (assembly GCF_046119375.1). NCBI lineage: Eukaryota > Metazoa > Chordata > Amphibia > Anura > Dendrobatidae > Phyllobates > Phyllobates terribilis. The sequence continues at coordinate 592,075,152 of NW_027362765.1, read as the reverse complement.
GACGTTACTGAACCCCAATAACACTGGAGCAAGTGTTGACTGTGCAGACGGCACTTCTGATCAGCAACTGGCGGTGTTGGAGCCCAGGGTAAATACTGAAAACAGAGAGGAGCCAGAGGCCTTATTGGAGCAAGTTTAAAATCAGTAGTAGTGTGAATGTGGACAGAGCAGGAGAAATTGCCGGGCACACAGCAGGGGAACAGCTGACGTTACTGAACCCCAATAACACTGGGGCAAGTGTTGACTGTGCAGACGGCACTTCTGAGCAGCAACTTGCGGTGTTGGAGCCCAGGCTAAATACTGAAAACAGAGAGGAGCCAGACAGAGGCCTAATTGGAGCAAGTTTAAAACCAGTAGTAGTGTGAATGTGGACAGAGCAGGAGAAATTGACGGACACACAACAGGGGAACAGCTGACGTTACGGAAGCCCAATAACACTGGAGCAAGTGTTGACTGTGCAGACGGCACTTCCGAGCAGCAACTTGCGATGTTGGAGCCCAGGGTAAATACTGAAAACAGAGAGGAGCCAGAGGCCTAATTGGAGCAAGTTTAAAATCAGTAGTAGTGTGAATGTGGACAGAGCAGGAGAAATTGCCGGGCACACAGCAGGGGATCAGCTGACGTTACTGAACCCCAATAACACTGGAGCAAGTGTTGACTGTGCAGATGGCACTTCTGAGCAGCAACTGTCGGTGTTGGAGCCCAGGGTAAATACTGAAAACAGAGAGGAGCCAGAGGCCTAATTGGAGCAAGTTTAAAATCAGTAGTAGTGTGAATGTGGACAGAGCAGGAGAAATTGCCGGGCACACAGCAGGGGAACAGCTGACGTTACTGAACCCCAATAACACTGGAGCAAGTGTTGACTGTGCAGACGGCACTTCTGAGCAGCAACTGGCGGTGTTGTAGCCCAGGCTAAATACTGAAAACAGAGAGAAGCCAGACAGAGGCCTAATTGGAGCAAGTTTAAAATCAGTAGTAGTGTGAATGTGGACAGAGTAGGAGAAATTGCCGGACACACAGCAGGGGAACAGCTGACGTTACTGAACCCCAATAACACTGGAGCAAGTGTTGACTGTGCAGACGGCACTTCTGATCAGCAACTGGCGGTGTTGGAGCCCAGGGTAAATACTGAAAACAGAGAGGAGCCAGAGGCCTTATTGGAGCAAGTTTAAAATCAGTAGTAGTGTGAATGTGGACAGAGCAGGAGAAATTGCCGGGCACACAGCAGGGGAACAGCTGACGTTACTGAACCCCAATAACACTGGGGCAAGTGTTGACTGTGCAGACGGCACTTCTGAGCAGCAACTTGCGGTGTTGGAGCCCAGGCTAAATACTGAAAACAGAGAGGAGCCAGACAGAGGCCTAATTGGAGCAAGTTTAAAACCAGTAGTAGTGTGAATGTGGACAGAGCAGGAGAAATTGACGGACACACAGCAGGGGAACAGCTGACGTTACGGAACCCCAATAACACTGGAGCAAGTGTTGACTGTGCAGACGGCACTTCCGAGCAGCAACTTGCGATGTTGGAGCCCAGGGTAAATACTGAAAACAGAGAGGAGCCAGAGGCCTAATTGGAGCAAGTTTAAAATCAGTAGTAGTGTGAATGTGGACAGAGCAGGAGAAATTGCCGGGCACACAGCAGGGGATCAGCTGACGTTACTGAACCCCAATATCACTGGAGCAAGTGTTGACTGTGCAGATGGCACTTCTGAGCAGCAACTGTCGGTGTTGGAGCCCAGGGTAAATACTGAAAACAGAGAGGAGCCAGAGGCCTAATTGGAGCAAGTTTAAAATCAGTAGTAGTGTGAATGTGGACAGAGCAGGAGAAATTGCCGGGCACACAGCAGGGGAACAGCTGACGTTACTGAACCCCAATAACACTGGAGCAAGTGTTGACTGTGCAGACGGCACTTCTGAGCAGCAACTGGCGGTGTTGTAGCCCAGGCTAAATACTGAAAACAGAGAGAAGCCAGACAGAGGCCTAATTGGAGCAAGTTTAAAATCAGTAGTAGTGTGAATGTGGACAGAGTAGGAGAAATTGCCGGACACACAGCAGGGGAACAGCTGACGTTACTGAACCCCAATAACACTGGAGCAAGTGTTGACTGTGCAGACGGCACTTCTGAGCAGCAACTGGCGGTGTTGGAGCCCAGGGTAAATACTGAAAACAGAGAGGAGCCAGAGGCCTAATTGCAGCAAGTTTAAAATCAGTAGTAGTGTGAATGTGGACAGAGCAGGAGAAATTGCCGGACACACAGCAGGGAAACAGCTGACGTTACTGAACCCCAATAACACTGGAGCAAGTGTTGACTGTGCAGACGGCACTTCTGAGCAGCAACTGGCGGTGTTGGAGCCCAGGGATTACAGTTCAGGTGGTAGAAACATGAACACAACAGGAGACCTGGATACTGTTGCCAACCAATTATTTAATCTGGAAGAGGACTGGCAAATTCATGCGAGATCCAGGCCTTGTTCATTTTAAGAAAAGTAAGCTGGTCAACGTTATCGGAGGATAGTCGCATTCGACGGTCTGTTAGTACACCACCTGCGGCACTAAAGACACGATCCGATAATACACTAGCAGCAGGGCAAGCCAGCACCTCCAATGCATACTGGCTAAGCTCTGGCCATGTATCCAGCTTAGAGACCTAAAACTTGAAGGGGGAAGAGCCGTCTGGGAGTACACTGACAGGGCAAGACATGTAGTCTGTCACCATCTGACGGAAACGTTGCATCCTGCTGACTGGAGTGTCTGTGATGGTGTAGACATTTGTGGCAGGGACACAAAACTTTGCCACATTTGGGCCATACTGGTCTTGCCTTGTGCTGAGGTGCTGTTTCTGCTCCCTCTTTGTGCAGAGCTTCCTCCACTGCCTCGACGCGCTGAGCTGCTTTGTAAAGCACTAGCAGCACTGCTATCGGGTGGAATGGAGAATATGATGGAATTCACCAGTGTGTCTTGGTACTCCCGCATTTTACGCTCCCGCTTCAACGGTGTTATGAGGCTTTGTAAGTTGTCCCGGTAGCGAGGATCTAGGAGGGTGGACACACAATAATCAGCCGTGTTGAGAATGTGGGCGATGCGGCGGTCGTTTCTCAGGCACTGCAGCATGAAATCAACCATGTGCTGCAGACTGCCAACTGGCCAAGAAACGCTGTCCCCTGCTTGAGGCGTGATCTCTGCCTGCTCTGCATCACCCCACCCTCGCTCTAGATACTGACTACTAGAGCATTGTGTACCTCCCTCCTCTGGACAGATGTCTTCCTCCATTGACTCCTCCTCATCCTCCTCACAAAGTGTCCGCTGCCTAGGCCTTTGTGAGGAACCACGTTGCACAGACTGTATAGAAGCAGATGGCATTTGTGACTCCTCATCCTCCACCTCTTCCTAAACCTCCTCCCTTAGTGCTTGCAGTGTTTTTTCAAGCAGGCAGATAAGGGGGATAGTCATGCTGACTAGTGCATCATCTGCACTCGCCATCTGCGTGGAATAATCGAAGGCACGCAAAACGTGGCAAATGTCCTTCATAGAGGCCCACTCAGTGGTGGTGAAGTGTGAACGGCGCGCAGTGCGACTTGTTTGCACCTGCTGCAGCTGGTACTCCATTACTGCGGCCTGCTGCTCACACAACCTCTCCAACATATGTAACGTTGAATTCCACCTGGTCGGTAGGTCACATATGATGCGATATTCAGGAAAGCGTAATCGGCGCTGCAGAGCTGCAATGTGCGATCTTGCGATGCTGGAACGTCGCAAGTGAGCGCACTCTATGCGGACTTTGTGCAGCAGTGCATCAAGATCCGGATAGTCCCTCAAAAAACTCTGCACGACCAAGTTGAGCACATGTGCCAGACATGGGATGTGAGTGAGGTTGCCTAGGCCCAGAGCTGCCACCAGATTTCGGCCATTGTCACACACTACCATGCCTGGCTGGAGATTCGCTGGCACAAACCACACGTCGCTCTGCTGCTTGATGGCATTCCAGAGCTCCTGCACTGCGTGGCTTCGATTCCCCACATAAATTAATTTCAATATGGCCTGTTGACGTTTGGCCACGGCTTTACTCATATCGGTCGTAACAGGTAACCGTTCACGGGTCGATGTGGAGGTAGACCGTGACGGCTCCTGCAATGCTGATTCAGAGGAACTGGAGTATGAAGAGGAGTCAATGTGTACAGACTGGATTCCTGCAATCCTTGGAGTTGGCAGAACACGTACAGCGCCACTCTCAAGATCTGTACCCGGCTCCACAACATTTACCCAATGGGCAGTGAGGGAAAGGTATCGTCCCTGTCCTTGCTTACTGGTCCACGCATCAGTGGTCAGGTGGACCTTGCTACTGATGGCGTTTTGTAGCGCATGTTTAATTTTTCCCTCCACATGCTGTTGCAGGGCAGGGACGGCTTGCCTACTGAAATAAAAGCGGCTGGCCACGTTGTATTGTGGGACTGCCAATGCCATCAAGTTACGGAAGGTGTCAGTCTCCACCAGCCTGAATGATAGCATTTCAAGGGCCAGTAGTTTTGCAGTGCCAGCATTCAGAGCCTGTGCTCAGGGGTGGTTTGCCGAGTATGGGCACCTTTTCTACCATGCCTGTGCTAACGATGGCTGTAGACTGGCCTGGGAGTGTGAGGATGACAGGGAACGTGGTGCTGTGGGTGGAATGACACTGTGTCTCTGCACAACAGTGCCAGAGGTTCTTCCATGGCAATCCTGTGAGGAAGCCGAACCAGCTGTGTGTGAGCTGGAAGAATAGGCTACAACACGAGCTGAAGAGGTGGTAGGTGGCGCTGTAGGTAGGCCTAGGTATTCAGTGTGTCTTTGTAACTCCACCACGTGCTTGGTCCGCACATGTTTCCACATATTTGTGGTATTGAGGTTGCTGACACTTTTCCCTCTTTTCACTTTCTGATTACACAGTTTGCATTTGACAAAGCAAATGTCATCTGCAACTGTGTCAAAAAAGGACCAGGCACTGCAAGTCTTGGGAGCGCCCGTTTTGGGTTTTGGAAGAGGCATGCTCGTAATGGGTGCCGAAGTGGAGGCTTCAGGCAACCAAGTCTGCCCCCTCCCTCTCCCTCCTTTTTGGGCCGTTCGGGGAATCTCTTCCTCAGAGCTGCTCCCACCACCTTCCTGTACCTCATGCCATGATGGGTTAAGGACCTCATCATCTACACCACCCTCTTCAAACAACTGCTTCTCCTGGGTAGTCTCGAGAGCACAGTACGCACCAGAATGTGGCACCTGAGTCTCATCATCAGATGCGTACTGAGGTGTGCTGACCATAGGCACTGGCCCACCCGCCTCTTCAGATTCAGAGAGACAAAGCGGTTGCGCATCACTGTATACTGCCTCTTCTTCAAATTCTAGAATTCTGCTTGGCTGGCCCCCTTTTTCCAAGCCAAGAGATTCAGAGAACAGAAGTAGAGATGGCTCCTGTCCAGGGCTCTCTGACTGCCTGGGCAATTTGGCAGGTGGTGAAGAGACAGATGGGTGCTCTTCAGTGCTCAGGACCTGAGAGGATCTGGAAGTAATTGAAGTCGATGCGTTAGCTGCCATCCATCCGACAACAGCTTCAATTTGGTCCTCCCGCAGCAATGGGGTACGGCTAGCTCCTACAAAGCTGCGCATAAAGGACTGTTCCCTGGTAAAACTGGGGGATGCTGAGTCACTGGTGCCCGCAGCAGGCACAGAATCCCCACGTCCTCTCCCTGCAGAAACTCCACGCCCACGCCCACATGCCTTACTCCCTGCCTTCTTCATCTTGGTAGACTGATAAAGATAGGCAGAAAAGTACTAAGGGCTTAGTGTACTTATTCCTGAACAGCTGCTAACAGGTATAAGAAACACTAATTTTATAAAGTGTGGACTAGACTTTAATATGAGCTAATGTGGCCTACACAACTGTAAAGTGGAGTGTTTGGTGAACTTTATTTACGTTTTTTTTTTTCACAAAAAGACACTGGATGTGCCCAAAGATGTAAAACCGATAGTATCACAAACTTTTTGTAGCTATTATAATGCAGGAAGGTAACCTACAATGCAATAGATGAGGCTACAAAAAATAGGCTAATACTAATCTGGCTGGGGCTGCAGGGCACAAGGCTGCAGAAAGGCTCCTCTATCTACTCCTATATAGTGTGTTTGGAAGCAATCTAGCTGGATACGGATGGAACCACACTAATAGGAGAAATCTAGAAAAATGAGCAGCACTAATGCAAAAAAGCACAATGTATGAGGCAGTGACGCACGCTGAGCGGACTACAACCAGACGTGGCTGCAGAACACACTACAGAGTGAGCTGCACTCACACACAGAGACCTCGCAGACAGCCGTGAACATTGCAGAGAACTGTGCACTAGTGCTGCAAGGCAAAAGAAAGCTTCTCTATCTACTCCTATATAGTGTGTTTGGAACCAATGTAGCTGAATACGGATGGAACCACCACACTAATAGTAGAAATCAGGAAAAATGATCAGCACTAATGCAAAAAAGCACAATGTATGAGGCAGTGACGCACGCTGAGCGGATTACAACCGGACGTGGCTGCAGCACACACTACAGGGTGAGCTGCACTCACACACAGAGACCTCGCAGAAAGCCGTGAACAGTGCAGAGAACTGTGCACTAGCGCTGCAAGACAAAAGAAAGCTTTATAAAGTAGCCTGGGTAAAGCACAGTAAAGCAAATCGGTAGCTAAAACTGTCCCTCAGAACAGCAGCGTCCTGTCCCTAACTGAATTCACAGCAGAGTGAACCCAAAATGGCGGCGGCGGCTTTTATAGTGCATCATGACATCATTTCAGCAGCCAATCACAGCCATGCCATCAGTTAACATGCCTAACATGTCTAACATGATGTGCCCACACTTCTTAGGATCCTCATTGGCTGAATAAAATCAAACTGGCTCATGGCATTATGGGAACTTCCGATTCCAGTATTCGATATTCTAAAAGTATCGGAACTCAGTATCGGAACTCCGATACCGCGAATATCGGTCGATACCCGATATTTCAGTATCGGAATGCTCAACACTATTCCTAACAAAAAAACATTAGGGTTTCAAAATTGTGCTGATGTAAAGTAGACATGAGGGAAGTGTTATTTATTAACCATTTTGTGTGACATTTAGGGGCATAAAAATTTAAAGTTTGAAAATTGCAAAATTTTCAAAATTTTGGCCAAATTTCAGATTTTTTCAGAAATAAACGCAAGTGATATTGAAGAAATTTTACCACAATCATGGAGTAAAATATGTCACGAATAAACAATCTCAGAATCAGCGGAATCCGTTGAAGCGTTCCAGTTATTACCTCATAAAGTGACAGTGGTCAGAATTGTAAAAATTGGCCTCGTCATTAACATGCAAACATCCTTTTGGGGGTAAAGGGTTATTCCATTGCTGATCGCTGGGGGTCCCCTTGTAGTGGTCCACAATAATGCTGAGATTGGGGCTGTGAAACCTGAAGATCGAGGCTGTGCAGCCCCCATGAATGCAGCTGAGGGGAACATGTGCATTGTCTATGGGGCTGCCGGAGCACTAAGGATGGGGGATAAGTAGATATTTTGGGAATAACCCTTTAGTTTCCTGATAAGATGCGCACATAGGCACTACACAGGATAAGGAACAAGAGCTTAACGACCCTGGTCGCAGTGGACGCTGCTGCGACCAGGCCCGGCGGGTCAGGGGCCTGCCGACTCCAACAGATACTTCAACTGGATGTGCATCCTTGAACGCACATTCAGTTGAATGGTATTGAGGCACACAGTCACTTTGTGTCCGTGCAATCGGAGGCCAGCAGCTGACGGCAGCGTGCACGTAACCTGTGGCACATGGCAATGACGTCATGCGTTCTTGTCGCACCCCGAAGTCAGCTGCCGGCTTCACAACTCACGTCTCGCAGTGGGGGAGCAAAGGGAAGGTGAGTATTTATTTATATATATATTTTTTTATAATTAGTGTCCATAAAGTACATGGATGACTATGGGGTGCATTATACTTTATGGATGACTATGGGGGTTCATTATACTTTATGGATGACTGTAGGGTGTATTATACTTTATAGATGACTATGGGGGTGCATTATACTGTATGGATGACTATGGGGTGCATTATACTTTATGGATGACTATGGGATGTATTATACACTGCTCAATAAAATAAAGGGAACACTCAAATAACACATCCTAGATCTGAATGAATGAAATATTCTCATTGAATACTTTGTTCTGTACAAAGTTGAATGTGCTGACAACAAAATCACACAAAAATCATCATTGGAAATCAAATTTATTAACCAATGGAGGCCTGGATTTGGAGTCACCCCCAAAATTAAAGTGGAAAAACACACTACAGGCTGATCCAACTTTGATGTAATGTCCTTAAAACAAGTCAACATGAGGCTCAGAATTGTGTGTGGCCTCCACGTGCCTGTATGACCTCCCTACAATGACTGGGCATGCTCCTGATGAGGTTGCGGATGGTCCATTGTGGGATCTCTTCCCAAACCCGGATTAAAGCATCCGCCAACTCCTGGACCGTCTGTGGTTCAATGTGACGTTGGTGGATGGAGCGAGACATGATGTCCCAGATGTGCTCAATCGGATTCAGGTCTGGGGAACGGGCGGGCCAGTCCATAGCTTCAATGCCTTCATCTTGCAGGAACTGCTGACACACTCCAGCCACATGAGGTCTGGCATTGTCCTGCATTAGGAGGAACCCAGGGCCAACCGCACCAGAATATGGTCTCACAAGGGGTCTGAGGATCTCATCTCGGTACCTAATGGCAGTCAGGCTACCTCTGGCGAGCACATGGAGGGCTGTGCGGCCCTTCAAAGAAATGCCACCCCACACCATTACTGACCCACTGCCAAACCGGTCATGCTGAAGGATGTTGCAGGCAACAGATCGCTCTCCAGACTCTGTCACATCTGTCACATGTGCTCAGTGTGAACCTGCTTTCATCTGTGAAGAGCACAGGGCGCCAGTGGCGACTTTGTCAATCCTGGTGTTCTGTGGCAAATGCCAAGCGTCCTGCATGGTGTTGGGCTGTGAGCACAACCCCCATCTGTGGACGTCGGGCCCTCATACCACCCTCATGGAGTCGGTTTCTAACCATTTGTGCAAACACACGCACATTTGTGGCCTGCTGGAGGTCATTGTGCAGGGCTCTGGCAGTGCTCCTCCTGTTCCTCCTTGCACAAAGGCGGAGGTAGTGGTCCTGCTGCTGGGTTGTTGCCCTCCCACGGCCCCCTCCACGTCTCCTGGTGTACTGGCCTGTCTCCTGGTAGCGCCTCCAGCCTCTGGACACTACGCTGACAGACACAGCAAACCTTCTTGCCACAGCTCACATTGATGTGCCATCCTGGATGAGCTGCACTACCTGAGCAACTTCTGTGGGTTGTAGAGTCCGTCTCGTGCTACCACGAGTGTGAAAGCACAACCAACATTCAAAAGTGACCAAAACATCAGCCAGAAAGCATTGGTACTGAGATGTGGTCTGTGGTCCCCACCAGCAGAACCACTCCTTTATTGAGGGTGTCTTGATAATTGCCAATAATTTCCATCTATTGTCTATTCCATTTGCACAACAGCATGTGAAATTGATTGTCAATCAGTGTTGCTTTCTAAGTGGACAGTTTGATTTCACAGAAGTTTTATTTACTTGGAGTTATATTCTGTTGTTTAAGTGTTCCCTTTATTTTTTTGAGCAGTGTACTTTATGGATGACTATGGGGTCCATTATACTATATGGAGGGCTATGAGCTGTACAATATATTATATGAAGGATATGGGCTGTGTATTATACTAATATGGATGACTATGGGATGCATAATATTATATGGAGGTCTATGGGATGCATTATACTATATGGAGGACTGTGGACTGTGCATTATACTGTATGGAGAACTATGGGATGCATTATATTGTATGGAGGACTATTGGCTGCATTATACTGTATGGAGGACTATGGGGATGCATTATACTGTATGGAGGACTATGGGGGTGCATTATACTATATGGAGGACTATGGGGGTGCATTATACTGTATGGAGGACAATGGGATGCATTATATTGTATGGAGGACTATGGGGGATGCATTATACTGTATGGGGGACTACGGGGGTGCATTATACTGTATGGAGGACTATGGGGGTGCATTATACTGTATGGAGGACAATGGGATGCATTATATTGTATGGAGGACTATGGGGGATGCATTATACTGTATGGGGGACTACGGGGGTGCATTATACTGTATGGAGGACTATGGGGATGCATTATACTGTATGGAGGACTATGGGGGTGCATTATACTATATGGAGGACTATGGGGGTGCATTATACTGTATGGAGGACAATGGGATGCATTATATTGTATGGAGGACTATGGGGGATGCATTATACTGTATGGGGGACTACGGGGTGCATTATACTGTATGGAGGACTATGGGGATGCATTATACTGTATGGAGGACTATGGGGGTGCATTATACTGTATGGAGGACTATGGGGGTGCATTATACTGTATGGAGGACAATGGGATGCATTATATTGTATGGAGGACTATGGGGGATGCATTATACTGTATGGGGGACTACGGGGTGCATTATACTGTATGGAGGACTATGGGGATGCATTATACTGTATGGAGGACTATGGGGGTGCATTATACTGTATGGAGGACTATGGGGGTGCATTATACTGTATGGAGGACAATGGGATGCATTATATTGTATGGAGGACTATGGAGGATGCATTATACTGTATGGAGGACAATGGGGTGCATTATATTGTATGGAGGACTATGGGGGATGAATTATACTGTATGGAGGACTACAGGGGTGCATTATACTGTATGGAGGACTATGGGGGTGCCTTATACTGTATGGGGGACTATGGGGGTGCCTTATACTGTATGGGGGACTATGGGGGTGCCTTATACTGTATGGGGGACTATGGGGGTGCCTTATACTGTAAGGGGGACTATGGGGGTGCCTTATACTGTATGGGGGACTATGGGGGCGCCTTATACTGTATGGGGGACTATGGGGGTGCCTTATACTGTATGGGGGACTATGGGGGTGCCTTATACTGTATGTAGGACTATGGGGGTGCATTATACTTTCGCTATGGGGCCCCATGACTTCTATTTATGCTCCTGGTGAGAGTATAATGTTTTTTTTTCTTTCTATACATTAAAGAACAGTGGCCACTGGAGCCCATCAGACACTAGTTACACCACTGGTCCTACCAGTTAGGGGTTCCTGGCTGATGGTTGACTCCCTCTGCTCAAATGCAATCTTTGGAGTTTATTGGCCATTCTCTCATAATATATTTTTTTTTATTTACGGACACGGGAGATGCGATAATAACCAAGTTTCGCCTCGCACTGTATCGTTCACAGCGATCCTCCCCCGGACGCTGCTCGTAATGGGCTATTCTCCAGGGATTTCCAGTATCAGTCTATGACACACACCAGTCAGGCACCACCCATTGACATGAATGGAGGGGGTGCAGGGTTAGTACTTCCTGTGTGACTGGGGAGGAGCGCGGTGCGTTCACTGTGAAGAAGACACAACTTTCCAGTCTGCTCCCTGTAAGTTCGTGCGGTGCTCGTGCTGTGCTGGTCGGTGAGTGCCCGGGAGCGGGGGGCGGCGTGTGCGGAAAAGGCATGTGGGGGCGTCAGCACCGGAGACGCGGCAGGAAAAGGAGAGACAATCAGTCTGTTGTTTACCCTCCATAGCTCGTGTTTGTGTAGCTCCTGGGTGTAATAGTATCACTGGTCATCTAATACTACACACTATCTGTATATAATATACACTACACATATGTACACTATACACACACGTTACCGGTCATCTAATAATACACACTATCTGTATATAATATACACTACACATATGTACACTATACACACAGGTTACCGGTCATCTAATAATACACACTATCTGTATATAATATACACTACACATATGTACACTATACACACACGTTACCGGTCATCTAATAATACACACTATCTGTATATAATATACACTACACATATGTACACTATACACACACGTTACCGGTCATCTAATAATACACACTATCTGTATATAATATACACTACACATATGTACACTATACACACACGTTACCGGTCATCTAATAATACACACTATCTGTATATAATATACACTACACATATGTACACTATACACACAGGTTACCGGTCATCTAATAATACACACTATCTGTATATAATATACACTACACATATGTACGCTATACACACAGGTTACCGGTCATCTAATAATACACACTATCTGTATATAATATACACTACACATATGTACGCTATACACACACGTTACCGGTCATCTAATAATACACACTATCTGTATATAATATACACTACACATATGTACGCTATACACACAGGTTACCGGTCATCTAATAATACACACTATCTGTATATAATATACACTACACATATGTACGCTATACACACAGGTTACCGGTCATCTAATAATACACACTATCTGTATATAATATACACTACACTTATGTACGCTATACACACAGGTTACCGGTCATCTAATAATACACACTATCTGTATATAATATACACTACACATATGTACGCTATACACACAGGTTACCGGTCATCTAATAATACACACTATCTGTATATAATATACACTACACTTATGTACGCTATACACACAGGTTACCGGTCATCTAATAATACACACTATCTGTATATAATATACACTACACATATGTACGCTATACACACACGTTACCGGTCATCTAATAATACACACTATCTGTATATAATATACACTACACATATGTACGCTATACACACACGTTACCGGTCATCTAATAATACACACTATCTGTATATAATATACACTACACATATGTACGCTATACACACACGTTACCGGTCATCTAATAATACACACTATCTGTATATAATATACACTACACATATGTACGCTATACACACACGTTACCGGTCATCTAATAATACACACTATCTGTATATAATATACACTACACATATGTACGCTATACACACACGTTACCGGTCATCTAATAATACACACTATCTGTATATAATATACACTACACATATGTACGCTATACACACACGTTACCGGTCATCTAATAATACACACTATCTGTATATAATATACACTACACATATGTACGCTATACACACAGGTTACCGGTCATCTAATAATACACACTATCTGTATATAATATAGACAAAAAACACTGAACTAAAAAGCACGGGACACAGACCATACTATCACCTGTAGATTGGCCTGGTCTAACCTATATCGCGTGCTTTAATATATGGACCAATAGGGAATGGCAGACCATTCGGTAACAAACATGAGAAAAACGAGAACCACCGAATGATAGGTCCAATAGGGTAAAGGATGCATATAAGACTTTATTATAGTAACGGCAACACGTGGCACTACATGCAAAAGGAAAAGCCGCATTGCAGTGACCAAACACAAACAAAAATCATATAATGAAAGTAACATAGTGAGCTGCATAAATACATATAGATAGTAGTACAACAGGTATGCATATCAGACAAATGTTAAAGCTCCATTTGACATATGGTGAATACCACCTAGGAGAACAGGAACAGAGACAGACATCAAGCCATCTCATAAATATAAAGGTACATGTACATCATCATTATGACCATATCCATATCAAATGTATCTAGACGGTCAATACTTAGGTGACCAATACTTAGGTCAGTCCTGACGAAGGACTTGCTGTCCGAAACGCGCGTCTGGGTTCGCCGCACGTGCCATCCACATAAGCTGCTATAGACACAGGTATACCATTTCCTCTTTTATTGATTATATGCTGTCACCTAAGTATTGACCGTCTAGATACATTTGATATGGATATGGTCATAATGATGATGTACATGTACCTTTATATTTATGAGATGGCTTGATGTCTGTCTCTGTTCCTGTTCTCCTAGGTGGTATTCACCATATGTCAAATGGAGCTTTAACATTTGTCTGATATGCATACCTGTTGTACTACTATCTATATGTATTTATGCAGCTCACTATGTTACTTTCATTATATGATTTTTGTTTGTGTTTGGTCACTGCAATGCGGCTTTTCCTTTTGCATGTAGTGCCACGTGTTGCCGTTACTATAATAAAGTCTTATATGCATCCTTTACCCTATTGGACCTATCATTCGGTGGTTCTCGTTTTTCTCCTGTATATAATATACACTACACATATGTACGCTATACACACAGGTTACCGGTCATCTAATAATACACACTATTACATAGTTACATAGTTAGTAAAGCCGAATAAAGACTTGCGTCCATCAAGTTCGACCTGTTAGTTCTGTAATTGCTAAGGTTGATCCAGAGGAGGGCAAAAACCCCAAATGATTTGGCCAATCTTCACCTGAGGAAAAATTCCCTCCTGACTCTGAAACCAGCAGTCAGAATAAATCCCTGTATCAACCTACTATTTTATTTTTAAGTATATGCTGAAATCTGCCTGGTATCTAGAAATGCATCCAGTCCCCGCTTGAACTGGTGTAGTGAATCCGACATTACCGTCTCCTCACTCAGTGAATTCCATATTCTCACTGCTCTTACCGTAAAGAACCCCTTCCTATGCTGGTGCTGAAACCTTTTCTCTTCCAGTCTTAGTGAATGCCCTCTTGTTACCGTAATATCCCTCCTTTTGAACAAATCCCGGCCAAGGTCTCTATACTGTCCCCTAACATATTTGTACACATTTATTATGTCCCCCCTCAACCTTCTCTTTTCCAGGCTGAATAGTCCTAGTTTTGCCAACCTCTCTGGGTATTGCAGTCCCTCCATTCCCTTTATTAATTTTGTTACCCTCCTTTGTACCTTTTCAAGCTCATTTATATCCTTTCTATATATTGGGGCCCATAACTGAGCACAGTATTCCAAGTGTGGTCTGACCAGTGCTTTGTACAGTGGAAGAACAATGTTCTCCTCCTTTGCAGCTATACCTCTTCTGATACATCCCATTACCCTGTTTGCCCTTACAGCAGCGGCCTGACTTTGGGCACTCCAATTTAGTTTGCTATCAATCAAGATGCCCAAGTCCTTCTCCATCTCTGAATTCCCCAATGATTTCCCATTCAGTGAGTACTGGTGACTTCCATTTTTCCTTCCCATATGTATGACCTTACATTTCTCCTCGTTAAACCTCATTTGCCATTTAATGCTCCACCTACCCAGCTTATCGAAATCCCTCTGTAGGTCTGCACTGTCCTCTTTTGTATTAATTGTTTTACATAACTTTGTGTCATCTGCAAATATTGATATTTTACTATTTATCCCGTTGACTATGTCGTTAATATAGATATTAAATAATATTGGGCCTAGTACAGACCCCTGTGGTACCCCACTAGTGACGCTTACCCAATCTGAGTATATTCCATTTATAACCACCCTCTGCCTTCTATCCTTTAGCCAGTTAGCTACCCACTTGCAGACATTTTCCCCCAGCCCCATCATTCTCATTTTGTATACCAACCTATTATGTGGCACGCTATCGAACGCTTTTGAGAAGTCGAGATACACGACATCCACTGGTTCCCCCTGATCTACTCGAGAGCTAACCTCGTAGAAGTCAATCAGGTTTGTTTGGCAGGAGCGATTCCTCATGAATCTATGTTGGTTCGGGGTTAATAGATTATTAGCATCAAGATGCTCCATGATTGCCTCATTAATAAAGCCTTCAAAAATTTTGCCCACAACGGACGTCAGACTCACCGGCCGATAGTTTCCGGCGTCACTTTTCGCTCCCTTTTTGAATATTGGCACTACATTCGCCTGTCGCCAATCAAGTGGCACAGACCCAGTCTCAACAGAGTCCTTTAAATATAAGATATAACGGTCTGTCTATCACATTACTTAGTTCCCTTAGTACCCGTGGGTGTATGCCATCAGGTCCTGGTGATTTGTTTATTTTAATGTTACTGAGGCGTTTCTGTACCCCAGCTTGGGTTAGATTAGTCATACTTAGTGGAGGATTAAGCTTGTCACTTCTCATTTCTCCTGTTAGTTCTTTTTCCTTTGTGAAAGTTGACGAAAAAAATTTATTTAATAGATTAGCTTTATCCTCCTCTTTCTCTATGATTTTGCCTTCATCACTTTTTATCAGTCCAATATTATCCGATTTAATCCTTTTACTATTTATATACGTAAAGAACAGTTTGGGATTTGATCTACTTTCCCTAGCAATACGTCTCTCTGTTTCCTCCTTCGCTATTTTTATTTGTTTTTTGCAGGTTCTCGTTTTTTCCTTGTAACACATTAGTGCCTCCTTGCTGTTTTCCTGTTTTAATCTCTTGAATGCCTCTTTTTTGCTATTTAACGCCCCTTTTACGTTCTTATTCAACCATATTGGTTTCCTCTTATTTCTGGCCCTTTTATTCCCATACGGTATATACCTCTCGCACTGAGTATTCAGAATTCTTTTGAAGGTTTCCCATTTACTATTCGTATTCCTTTGATTAAGAACTTTGTCCCAGTCTATAAGTTGAAGGTTTTCTTTCAGCTGATCAAACTTCGCCCTCCTAAAGTTTAATGTTTTAGTTGTTCCCTTATTGATAACCCTACTGAAGGGCATTTTGAAATTGATAATATTATGATCGCTATTACCTAGGTGCCCCCCTATCTGTACCTCAGTTATTCTATCAGGCCTATTAGTGAATATTAAGTCCAACACGGCCTTCCCTCTCGTTGGTTCCTGCACTAGTTGGGAGAGATAATTATCCTTGATATTTGTCAACAACCTTTTTCCTTTCTGCGATCTACAGGTTTCTGTTTCCCAGTCAATATCCGGGTAGTTGAAGTCCCCCATTACAATCACCTCATTATGTTTTGCTACTTTGTCTATTTGTCCTAATAGCAGATTCTCATTCTCCTCTGTTATATTGGGTGGCTTATAGCAGACCCCCAGTAATATTTTATTATTATTTTTTGCCCCCTCTATCTCTACCCACATGGACTCGACCCCCTCTTCTCCCTCTCCTATATCTTCCCTTAGTCTGGGCTTTAGACGTGACCTTACATATAAGCAGACTCCTCCGCCCTTCCCCTGTTTCCGGTCCCTTCTAAATAAACTATAATCTAATAAATTTACCGCCCAGTCGTAGCTATCGTCTAGCCAAGTCTCTGTTATACCTACGATGTCATACCTCTCCTCCGATATAAGCGCCTGCAGCTCATCCGCCTTATTGGTCAGGCTTCTTGCGTTGGTCAGCATGCAAGATAAAACTTTGGGGTTATTTAGCATCCTATTCTTCTCTAACGATCTAACTGTACTATCCCCACCCCCCTCTCCACCCTCATTATATTCACTTCTCCCCTTCCCCCTTGCTTGCCTCACATCCCACCTATTTCCTTGGTTTCCCCCCCCCGTCTCTAGTTTAAAAACTCCTCCAACCTATTAGCCATCTTCTTCCCCAGCACCGCTGCACCCTCCCCATTGAGGTGCAGCCCGTCCCTACGGTAGAGCCTGTAGCCGACAGCGAAGTCGGCCCAGTTCTCCATGAACCCAAACCCTTCTGCCTTGCACCAACTCTTTAGCCACTTATTCACCTCCCTAACCTCCCGTTGGCGCTCCTGTGTGGCTCGCGGGATCGGTAGTATTTCTGAGAAAACTACCTTGGAGGTCCTTGCCCTAAGCTTCCTACCTAGATCCCTGAAATCATTTTTAAGGACCCTCCATCTACCACTCACTTTGTCATTGGTGCCAATGTGGACCATGACCGCTGGGTCTTCGCCAGCCCCACCCAGTAACCTGTCAACCCGATCCGCGATGTGCCGGACTCGAGCGCCAGGGAGGCAGCACACCGTTCGGCGATCCCGGTCTTTGTGACAGATTGCCCTGTCTGTCCCCCTAATAATAGAGTCACCCACTACCAGGACCTGTCTAGCCTGCCCTACACTTCCCCCCTCCCCCTCATTACTGGAGCATACACTCCCCCGGCGGTCAGAGGATCTGTCGTGCTCCAATAATGCCGGTTCTGAACCAGCCTTCCTATACTTCTTCCCTCTATCCCTTCTAACTGTTACCCAGCTCCCTGCCTGTTCAGCCTGCGCTTCCCCACTAAGCTCCACCCCCAGTGTTGACCCATTGAGTGTCTGCTCGGTGAGCAGCAAACTCCGTTCCATGTTGTCGATGCTCCTCAGTACCACTATCTGAGCACTTAGATCCAGGATTTGGGCTTCCAAGTGCACGATATGCTCACATCTCTCGCAGCAGTATGGATCCCTGAGCGGTAGCTCAGGGAATGCATACATTGCGCAAGATGTACACTGCACGGCTCCGGCCAACATGGACGTCATTCTAAATATGGGGATACAGTCAGTATATATGTACAAGTACAAAACACAATTATTTATATATAGGTGTATGGACGGGGATCAATTAGGGATGTGCAAGTGTATCGATTAGATATCGGCGCGGGATCAGTTAAGTATGGACGGGGGATCAATTAAGTATCAATTAAGTATGGACGGGGAATCAGCTGAGTGGGTCAGGTGGATTAATTAAGTATGGACGGTGTGTCAATTAACTATGGACTGGGATCAATAAGTATGAACTGGGGAAATAATTAATTGTGGACTAGGGAATTGTGATGAACCTGTAGCCGCCATCTTGGTAATGATAAATCATATCCAGGGATGGCCACACTTCAGCAGCCCCCACCCTTGGGACCTTCTGTTAAAACGTCAACTAGATAGTTTCCCCCCATCCAGGCTCCTGTAAGATAAGAAGCCTACTTAACACTTGAATGCTAGGAGCTTCAAAGACTTCGAGAGGAAACACAGCCAGCAGGGGGGGGTGCTTCGTCTATCTGTACCTGACCATTTGTCCCATAGGACTAGTTTCTTTGTCTGTCACAAGCATGGAGGCATAAGATATAGAAACATGAATAGTACACGCATGTTGCGTGGGATGGGCCAATAAAAAAATATCACGGCGTCCCGGAGCCATTGCGCACACAAGCCTCCGCGGTAGACGTTTGTACGTGCTCTGGAAGCCAAGATATAGCGCGGAGCCATTCCTGAGGACCGTATGGTATCATAATTGATATCAAAAGGTCGGTTACGGCGGCCCGAATCCATGGGAACCCCTGGGGGTATCATGAGACCATCCCAGAAGAAGTTATTGGGTTCCATAGAATTTGGGCTTCTGATCGAAGTTAGACCTGAGGGTGGAGACTGAGCCAGCTGACCTCACCAGCAGTGGGCGGGACGGGGCAGGTAAGATAGCAGGACAGACAAGAGACAAGTCAGTTTTTGACCCAAGAGTGGTGTGCTGAACATCTGAGCACCAGCTGAGGCCACCAAGGGGAGGAGCAGTTTGACCATGCGGTGGTAGGCCTCAGCCTGTAACAAAGAACCGTGCCTGCGACCGCAGAATCCTCTCCCTGCGTCACAAGAAAATCAAGAAACCGGTAACTGATATGCTGTGGTGATTCTGTGTGTTGTATTCCATTGTTGTATAGTTTAGCCTGACCTTATACCTGTGTATATTTAGTTGTATATCGTGTATCTAGTGTATTATTATAATCAATTACCTCAAGTAATTGTGGGCCTGCCTTTTATTCTGCATAACGAACGCACGTCCGTGTGAGCTCGGCTCAAGCCAAAACGCTACCCAGGGTTGGTTCCTGACCCGATATAGGCCCATTCACGGACTGGGCGTATATCTAAAATAGGGACTGGTGGCAGCATACCAACTGGGGATTGGGGAAGGCTGGTAGTGACGGTCGGAGGTTCAGATATATATATTCCTGGCGCGGCCAAGGAAGATATATATACCGCCCTCACTACAGAGGGCCCCGATACCCAGTAGGTTACAGGACAGTCTCTCTGGCGACCGCTTATCCTAGGTGCAGTTCCTTGACTGACCTGAGGCTAAGAGGGCGCTAGCGAGTTGTGCTGTGTAGTGACGTTGAAGGGATAACACACTACCGTGTTCCCTGCGCTGGTTGCAGCTACCTGGCACTACTTTCTCTAGGTGCAGTACCTTGACTGACCTGAGAGGTAAGGGGGCGCCAGAGAGCTGCACCCACCGGCCGGCTTTCATCACATTGGTGGCAGAGCGGTGGGATTGCAGAATAATAGTGTTGTGGGACCCCTACTCCCAGGCACTAAAGACTGCCAGTGGTAACTTCCACTGCTGGAGTCTTAAGGTCAGCCCAACGTTAGACGGTCAGGCTAAAAGTATAACAAGGTGTGTGCAAACTCAGGGTTGCAGCGGTGTCGGTTACCAAGATGGCAGACGGCACCAGGAGCAAGACCCTGCAGGAGGCTAATGCTACGGTCCGTGTGGCAGGAGGGGAGGACATTGTTACTCATGGCGAGGAGGAGTCCAGCCCGGGCACCTCAGGGAGCCAGTCCCCAGTATACGGTCCCGCAGTGGGCTGCCCACCACCTACCCAGCCCAGCCTGTCCAGATCACAAGCCCTTTTACAAGCGGCTATGGCAAGTCTCCAGTCTCATGGCGATGCCGTCTACAAAACCCTCCTGGCAGCATCAGAGAAGGCAGCGGAGGAGGAGCGCGAAGCTGCGGAGCGCCGGGAGGCTGCGGAGCGTGAAGCTGCAGAGCGCCGGGAGGCTGCGGAGCGTGCAGAGCGAGCTGCGGAGCGCCAGCACCAACTGGACCTGGCCCAGCGGGGGCTTCCGCTAGAGCAACCAACCCATCAGGAGACCAAGTCGTCCAAAGTCCGAGCTGAGGACTTCCCTCTACTGGAGAAGGATGGGGACCTGGACTCCTTTCTGGTGGCATTTGAACGGACCTGTCTTCAGCACCATCTGGCCCGGGATCAGTGGGCCAGATACCTGACCCCCCGTTTGAGGGGTAAGTCCCTGGATGCCTTGGGGGACTTACCTGCCGGGGAGGTACAGAACTACGACTGCATCAAGCGGGCCCTGATCCGGCAGTACAACCTCACTCCCGAGTCGTACCGCCAGAAGTTCCGGAGCCTGCTGCGTGGCCCCAAGGACACCTGGACCGATCATATGCGGGCGCTGTTGAGAGCCGCAGAGCACTGGACCTCGGGTCTAGCGCTTACTACCCGCCAGGAGGTCCAGGAACTGTTCGTCACGGAGCAGTTCTTGTGGAACTGCCCAGAGGACCTCCGACAGTTCCTCCGTGACCGAAAACCAACAGGGGCTTCTGCTACAGCCGCCCTGGCAGACGAGTATGCCAATAACAGGGCGCCTGAGCTGAAGAAGTCTGCCAGCAGCACCTGGAGAGGGGGTAAGCCCAGTCATGCCCCTGTTTCCCCGGCCCCTAGAACACAAGGGGTGTATCCCCCTGTTGCCCTCTCCAGGCAAGGACCAGACGTAAGACGTTGTCATCTATGCAACAAACCAGGACACTTTAGGGCTGAGTGTCCCCAGCGCCAAAAGACCCCATCCCAGTCCCAGAGAGCGCCCAATGTTTTGTGTGTGGGAGGGGGTGGTGGTAGGTCCCTGGACAACATCCAACCCGTCACCATAGGCCGTTCTGCGGTCATGGGACTGCGGGACACGGGCGCTGAACGAACACTGGTACGGCCTGAGGTGGTGTCCCCCCAGGACTTGGTACCAGGAAAGACTCTTTCCGTCTCCGGGGTTGGAGGCGTGGAGCCGGCACTTCCCGTTGCCATGGTGTATTTGGACTGGGGTGCCGGAAGGGGGATGCGGGAGGTGGGAGTAACGCCAAATATTCCCGCAAATGTTTTATTAGGGACCGACTTGGGGCGTCTAGTATCGCAGTATGTACCCTCTGAACCCCCAAGTTCGGCCCCCCAAGAGTGTATTGATTTGTCTGCTGCTAATGCCAACCATGTTGTATGTAGTGTGTGTCCTGCTGAGGAGGAGGGAGTGAAACCTGAGGGTAACACCTGCACAGACACAACACAAACAGGGTTAGTGAAAGCAGGTGGGGAGTGTGGGGATGCCCGCAGAGGTGCTCAGCCGGCGTGCCGTGACCTCTTGTCCTCCGGTGAGGGAGGGGGCGGGCAGGATTCTGTAGAGGGAAGCTCAGGGATGGAGAGGGGGGCAGCTACCGGCAGTGTAGGGCTCCCAGGGGTATCCAGGCTGCTGAGTATAGGCCCACTGCAGGGGGAGGAACAGGCCATGGGAGTTGGGGGTGTCCCAAGAGAGGAGCCGCCAGGTAAGACCCCAGGGCAGGAGTTCCCCACATCCGAGATGTCCAAAGGCCTAGGAAGCCTGCCTGATCGGGCGGCTTGGTCAGAAACAGAGGGGAAGCGGGCACTACCCACGGTCACAGCGGTCATAGCCGCTGTCACCAGGAGTGGGAGCGCCGGAGCCCAAGGAGCCTTGCAGAGGTCCGACGGCTTCCCCACTTCTGACCAAGTGTCTGCCGGGTCAGACAGCGGCCAGGTGACATGCCCGGAGGGGCTGACGGAGGATGTGGCAGTTTCGTCGATTCTGGCCACATCAAGTCAGGAATTTCAGGCTGCGTTGGAAGCAGACGACAGCCTGAAAGCTCTCAAGGAACAGGCGGCACAGCCTCCCATGGAGTCAGACTGCGAGCGTGTGGTCTGGGACCAGGGACGGCTGTACCGGGTAACGGTCCAGCAGGGTTCACCGGAGGCGTGGCCCAGGGACCGACAGTTAGTGGTACCCTATCCGTTCAGGGCGGAATTGTTGCGGATCGCACACGAGATTCCGATGGCCGGACACCTAGGGATCGCTAAAACCAAGGCCAGGATAGCTCAGCATTTCTACTGGCCTGGGATGGGAGCCGCGGTGGGTGCCTACTGCCGTTCGTGTGACACCTGTCAGAGGGTGGGGAAGGCGGGGCCGCTCCCCAAAGCCCCACTGGTAACTCTGCCAATCATCGAAGAGCCTTTCTCGAGGGTCGCTGTGGATCTTATTGGACCTCTGTCCACTCCCAGCCACTCCGGGAAATGCTTCATACTCACGGTAGTGGACTATGCCACCCGGTACCCGGAAGCGGTAGCTTTGTCGTCCATTCGGGCCGACAAGGTGGCTACCGCCTTACTGGAGATCTTCTCCAGAGTGGGTTTCCCCCAGGAAATGCTCACCGACCGAGGGACCCAGTTCATGTCGCGGCTGATGGAGTCCCTCTGTAAGCAAATGCAGGTGCAACATCTGGTGGCCAGCCCGTATCACCCACAGACTAATGGCCTGTGTGAGCGGTTCAATGGCACCTTAAAGCAGATGCTTAAGATGTTGGTCGACTCCCACGGGAGAGACTGGGAGCGTTACCTCCCACACCTCCTATTTGCTTACCGGGAGGTTCCGCAGGCCTCAACGGGGTTCTCCCCCTTTGAGCTCCTGTACGGGCGACGGGTACGGGGCCCCCTGGCTCTGGTGAAGGAAGCATGGGAAGGGGATTTGGCCACCCCCGAGGTGTCGGTCATCGAGTATGTCGTGCGCCACCGGGACAGGATGATGGCCTTGGCAAAGCTGGTGCAGGACAATATGGCCCAGGCCCAGGCCGACCAGAAGCGGTGGTACGACCAGAATGCTTGTGAGAGGACCTACCAGGTGGGTCAAAAGGTGTGGGTACTGGTCCCCGTACCACAGAACAAGCTTCAGGCAGCCTGGGAAGGTCCCTACTTCGTGCACCAGAAACTCAATGCCGTCACCTATCTGGTCACCCTGGATCACGCCCGTGGAAGGAGGAAGGCCTTCCACGTGAACATGATGAAGGCTCATCATGAGCGGGAAGCGACTGCCCACCCAGTGTGCAACCTTCCCGAGGAAGGAGAGGTAGAAACCCTCCTGGATCTGCTCACCCAAGCCAAGGCGGGTGGGTCCATCGAGGATGTGGGGGTTGGCCACCAGCTCACGGAGGACCAACGGTCCCAGCTGGGGACCACCCTGCACCCCTTCCGGGGGCTGTTCAGCAGCCTGCCCGGAAGGACTGAGATGGCTGTCCACGACGTGGACACTGGCGATCACCCGCCGATCCGGCGTTCAGCATATCGGGTCTCTTTCGAGGTGCAGGGAAACATGCGCCAAGAGATAGACGAGATGCTGAAGCTGGGGGGGATCCAGGCATCCAGCAGCGCGTGGGCCTCGCCTGTAGTCCTCGTACCAAAGAAGGACCGAACTACACGGTTCTGCGTGGACTACCGGGGGCTCAACGCTGTAACGGCCACCGATGCGTTCCCCATACCACGCATCGATGACCTGCTCGATCGGATGGCCGGGGCTAAGTACCTGACCATCATGGATCTGAGCCGGGGGTACTGGCAGATTCCTCTGACCCCCGCGGCAAGGGAACGCTCTGCCTTTATCACCCCTTTTGGACTGTACGAGTCCACAGTGATGCCATTCGGCATGAAGAATGCCCCGGCCACTTTTCAGCGGATGGTCAATACGCTGCTTGAGGGACTTGAAGGGTACGCGGCTGCGTACTTGGACGATATTGCAGTCTTCAGTCCCACTTGGGAGGATCACCTAGAGCACCTGCGGCAGGTGCTCGGTCGGATCCACCGGGCAGGCTTGACCATCAAGCCGGAAAAGTGCCAGCTGGGCATGAGTGAGGTCCTCTACCTGGGTCACCGGGTAGGCGGGGGGGTTCTGAAGCCAGAACCGGGGAAAGTGGATGCCATCGCATCCTGGCCCACTCCTAGGACCAAAAAGCAGGTGATGTCCTTCTTGGGGACCGCCGGGTACTATAGGAGGTTCGTCCCACACTATAGCACCCTGGCCAAGCCCCTGACGGACCTCACCAAGAAGAAGCTGCCCGTCGCAGTCGACTGGACAGTCGCCTGCGAGACAGCTTTCGGGGCACTCAAGGCCGCCCTAAGTAGCTCCCCTGTACTGCAAGCTGCCGACTTCGACCGGCCGTTTGTGGTACAGACCGACGCCAGTGACTTTGGCCTCGGTGCTGTGCTAAGTCAGGTCAACACGACAGGCCAGGAACATCCTGTCTTGTACCTGAGCAGGAAGCTACTGCCCCGGGAGGTGGCTTACTCCACGGTGGAAAAAGAATGCCTGGCAATTGTATGGGCCCTGCAGCGTCTGCAGCCCTACTTGTACGGGAGCCATTTCACCGTGGAGACGGACCACAACCCCCTCAGCTGGTTACACACGGTCTCTGGGTCGAATGGCAGGTTGCTACGCTGGAGCCTCGCTCTCCAGCAGTACCACTTCTCCATTCGCCACAGAAGAGGCCGTGACCACGGTAACGCTGACGGGTTATCCCGGCAAGGGGAGGGTGCAGAAGGACGCACGGGGGAACACAGGAATGTGCTACCCCCTCGCGCCCTCGTATAGGGGGAGGTGTGATGAACCTGTAGCCGCCATCTTGGTAATGATAAATCATATCCAGGGATGGCCACACTTCAGCAGCCCCCACCCTTGGGACCTTCTGTTAAAACGTCAACTAGATAGTTTCCCCCCATCCAGGCTCCTGTAAGATAAGAAGCCTACTTAACACTTGAATGCTAGGAGCTTCAAAGACTTCGAGAGGAAACACAGCCAGCAGGGGGGGGTGCTTCGTCTATCTGTACCTGACCATTTGTCCCATAGGACTAGTTTCTTTGTCTGTCACAAGCATGGAGGCATAAGATATAGAAACATGAATAGTACACGCATGTTGCGTGGGATGGGCCAATAAAAAAATATCACGGCGTCCCGGAGCCATTGCGCACACAAGCCTCCGCGGTAGACGTTTGTACGTGCTCTGGAAGCCAAGATATAGCGCGGAGCCATTCCTGAGGACCGTATGGTATCATAATTGATATCAAAAGGTCGGTTACGGCGGCCCGAATCCATGGGAACCCCTGGGGGTATCATGAGACCATCCCAGAAGAAGTTATTGGGTTCCATAGAATTTGGGCTTCTGATCGAAGTTAGACCTGAGGGTGGAGACTGAGCCAGCTGACCTCACCAGCAGTGGGCGGGACGGGGCAGGTAAGATAGCAGGACAGACAAGAGACAAGTCAGTTTTTGACCCAAGAGTGGTGTGCTGAACATCTGAGCACCAGCTGAGGCCACCAAGGGGAGGAGCAGTTTGACCATGCGGTGGTAGGCCTCAGCCTGTAACAAAGAACCGTGCCTGCGACCGCAGAATCCTCTCCCTGCGTCACAAGAAAATCAAGAAACCGGTAACTGATATGCTGTGGTGATTCTGTGTGTTGTATTCCATTGTTGTATAGTTTAGCCTGACCTTATACCTGTGTATATTTAGTTGTATATCGTGTATCTAGTGTATTATTATAATCAATTACCTCAAGTAATTGTGGGCCTGCCTTTTATTCTGCATAACGAACGCACGTCCGTGTGAGCTCGGCTCAAGCCAAAACGCTACCCAGGGTTGGTTCCTGACCCGATATAGGCCCATTCACGGACTGGGCGTATATCTAAAATAGGGACTGGTGGCAGCATACCAACTGGGGATTGGGGAAGGCTGGTAGTGACGGTCGGAGGTTCAGATATATATATTCCTGGCGCGGCCAAGGAAGATATATATACCGCCCTCACTACAGAGGGCCCCGATACCCAGTAGGTTACAGGACAGTCTCTCTGGCGACCGCTTATCCTAGGTGCAGTTCCTTGACTGACCTGAGGCTAAGAGGGCGCTAGCGAGTTGTGCTGTGTAGTGACGTTGAAGGGATAACACACTACCGTGTTCCCTGCGCTGGTTGCAGCTACCTGGCACTACTTTCTCTAGGTGCAGTACCTTGACTGACCTGAGAGGTAAGGGGGCGCCAGAGAGCTGCACCCACCGGCCGGCTTTCATCACAGGAATCAATCAATTAATTATGGACAGGGGGTTTAATTAAATAGGATGGGGGGTAAAGCAAATAAATAGGTATGGACGGTGGGTCAATTAACTAAGGACTGGGGATCAATAAGTATCAATAATATCAATAAATATGGACTGGGGAAATAATTAATTGTGGTCTGGGGAATCAATCAATTAATTATGGACAGGGGTTAATTAAATATGGTGGGGGATAAGGCAAATAGATAGGGACTGGGGATGAGTAAAAGTGCACAAGGGGAATCTATTAAATAGGACAAGGGGGATCACTCAATTATGGGCTGGGGGGGTCAATCGTTTAAATGTGGTCAGGGGGATCACTTTAATATGGACGGGGGGTGGTCGGGGATCAATTAAATGAGGACGGGGGGGTCAATTTAATGTGGTCAGAGGGATCAGTTAAATATGGACGGGGGTGTTCAGGGGAATCAATTTAAATATGGACGGGGGGGTAATCAATTAAATATGGACTAGGGAATACAATACAATTACAATACAGATACAAATACAATACAGTACAGTACACACTTGGGTTCAGTAGGGCCGCTTATCGCGGCCTCCTGCCCCTCACTCACCTCCTCTAGGGACGCTGCACGCTATCACAGCGCGCTTGTCCCTCCGGTCGCCTCTTACCGGTCCTCCTGATCACCTCCTGGTCACCACCACCTGGCACCCTCCGCTGGCCGGCACTGCACGCTGCCACAGCGCTCTCTTGCGCTCGTCCCTCCGGTCGCCTCCTACTGGTCCTCCCGGTCCGCTCGGTCACCTCCGCCTGGCTCTCCTCCCTTCCCAGGAGCTCTCTCCACACACAGCACAACTCTTGCAGCACACGGCAGGCTCCGCCTCCACCACTTCCTGTCACTATCTGTATATAATATACACTACACATATGTACGCTATACACACAGGTTACCGGTCATCTAATAATACACACTATCTGTATATAATATACACTACACATATGTACGCTATACACACACGTTACCGGTCATCTAATAATACACACTATCTGTATATAATATACACTACACATATGTACGCTATACACACACGTTACCGGTCATCTAATAATACACACTATCTGTATATAATATACACTACACATATGTACGCTATACACACACGTTACCGGTCATCTAATAATACACACTATCTGTATATAATATACACTACACATATGTACGCTATACACACACGTTACCGGTCATCTAATAATACACACTATCTGTATATAATATACACTACACATATGTACGCTATACACACACGTTACCGGTCATCTAATAATACACACTATCTGTATATAATATACACTACACATATGTACGCTATACACACACGTTACCGGTCATCTAATAATACACACTATCTGTATATAATATACACTACACATATGTACGCTATACACACACGTTACCGGTCATCTAATAATACACACTATCTGTATATAATATACACTACACATATGTACGCTATACACACACGTTACCGGTCATCTAATAATACACACTATCTGTATATAATATACACTACACATATGTACGCTATACACACACGTTACCGGTCATCTAATAATACACACTATCTGTATATAATATACACTACACATATGTACGCTATACACACACGTTACCGGTCATCTAATAATACACACTATCTGTATATAATATACACTACACATATGTACGCTATACACACAGGTTACCGGTCATCTAATAATACACACTATCTGTATATAATATACACTACACTTATGTACGCTATACACACAGGTTACCGGTCATCTAATAATACACACTATCTGTATATAATATACACTACACATATGTACGCTATACACACAGGTTACCGGTCATCTAATAATACACACTATCTGTATATAATATACACTACACTTATGTACGCTATACACACAGGTTACCGGTCATCTAATAATACACACTATCTGTATATAATATACACTACACATATGTACGCTATACACACAGGTTACCGGTCATCTAATAATACACACTATCTGTATATAATATACACTACACATATGTACGCTATACACACAGGTTACCGGTCATCTAATAATACACACTATCTGTATATAATATACACTACACATATGTACGCTATACACACACGTTACCGGTCATCTAATAATACACACTATCTGTATATAATATACACTACACATATGTACGCTATACACACACGTTACCGGTCATCTAATAATACACACTATCTGTATATAATATACACTACACATATGTACGCTATACACACACGTTACCGGTCATCTAATAATACACACTATCTGTATATAATATACACTACACATATGTACGCTATACACACAGGTTACCGGTCATCTAATAATACACACTATCTGTATATAATATAGACAAAAAACACTGAACTAAAAAGCACGGGACACAGACCATACTATCACCTGTAGATTGGCCTGGTCTAACCTATATCGCGTGCTTTAATATATGGACCAATAGGGAATGGCAGACCATTCGGTAACAAACATGAGAAAAACGAGAACCACCGAATGATAGGTCCAATAGGGTAAAGGATGCATATAAGACTTTATTATAGTAACGGCAACACGTGGCACTACATGCAAAAGGAAAAGCCGCATTGCAGTGACCAAACACAAACAAAAATCATATAATGAAAGTAACATAGTGAGCTGCATAAATACATATAGATAGTAGTACAACAGGTATGCATATCAGACAAATGTTAAAGCTCCATTTGACATATGGTGAATACCACCTAGGAGAACAGGAACAGAGACAGACATCAAGCCATCTCATAAATATAAAGGTACATGTACATCATCATTATGACCATATCCATATCAAATGTATCTAGACGGTCAATACTTAGGTGACCAATACTTAGGTCAGTCCTGACGAAGGACTTGCTGTCCGAAACGCGCGTCTGGGTTCGCCGCACGTGCCATCCACATAAGCTGCTATAGACACAGGTATACCATTTCCTCTTTTATTGATTATATGCTGTCACCTAAGTATTGACCGTCTAGATACATTTGATATGGATATGGTCATAATGATGATGTACATGTACCTTTATATTTATGAGATGGCTTGATGTCTGTCTCTGTTCCTGTTCTCCTAGGTGGTATTCACCATATGTCAAATGGAGCTTTAACATTTGTCTGATATGCATACCTGTTGTACTACTATCTATATGTATTTATGCAGCTCACTATGTTACTTTCATTATATGATTTTTGTTTGTGTTTGGTCACTGCAATGCGGCTTTTCCTTTTGCATGTAGTGCCACGTGTTGCCGTTACTATAATAAAGTCTTATATGCATCCTTTACCCTATTGGACCTATCATTCGGTGGTTCTCGTTTTTCTCCTGTATATAATATACACTACACATATGTACGCTATACACACAGGTTACCGGTCATCTAATAATACACACTATTACATAGTTACATAGTTAGTAAAGCCGAATAAAGACTTGCGTCCATCAAGTTCGACCTGTTAGTTCTGTAATTGCTAAGGTTGATCCAGAGGAGGGCAAAAACCCCAAATGATTTGGCCAATCTTCACCTGAGGAAAAATTCCCTCCTGACTCTGAAACCAGCAGTCAGAATAAATCCCTGTATCAACCTACTATTTTATTTTTAAGTATATGCTGAAATCTGCCTGGTATCTAGAAATGCATCCAGTCCCCGCTTGAACTGGTGTAGTGAATCCGACATTACCGTCTCCTCACTCAGTGAATTCCATATTCTCACTGCTCTTACCGTAAAGAACCCCTTCCTATGCTGGTGCTGAAACCTTTTCTCTTCCAGTCTTAGTGAATGCCCTCTTGTTACCGTAATATCCCTCCTTTTGAACAAATCCCGGCCAAGGTCTCTATACTGTCCCCTAACATATTTGTACACATTTATTATGTCCCCCCTCAACCTTCTCTTTTCCAGGCTGAATAGTCCTAGTTTTGCCAACCTCTCTGGGTATTGCAGTCCCTCCATTCCCTTTATTAATTTTGTTACCCTCCTTTGTACCTTTTCAAGCTCATTTATATCCTTTCTATATATTGGGGCCCATAACTGAGCACAGTATTCCAAGTGTGGTCTGACCAGTGCTTTGTACAGTGGAAGAACAATGTTCTCCTCCTTTGCAGCTATACCTCTTCTGATACATCCCATTACCCTGTTTGCCCTTACAGCAGCGGCCTGACTTTGGGCACTCCAATTTAGTTTGCTATCAATCAAGATGCCCAAGTCCTTCTCCATCTCTGAATTCCCCAATGATTTCCCATTCAGTGAGTACTGGTGACTTCCATTTTTCCTTCCCATATGTATGACCTTACATTTCTCCTCGTTAAACCTCATTTGCCATTTAATGCTCCACCTACCCAGCTTATCGAAATCCCTCTGTAGGTCTGCACTGTCCTCTTTTGTATTAATTGTTTTACATAACTTTGTGTCATCTGCAAATATTGATATTTTACTATTTATCCCGTTGACTATGTCGTTAATATAGATATTAAATAATATTGGGCCTAGTACAGACCCCTGTGGTACCCCACTAGTGACGCTTACCCAATCTGAGTATATTCCATTTATAACCACCCTCTGCCTTCTATCCTTTAGCCAGTTAGCTACCCACTTGCAGACATTTTCCCCCAGCCCCATCATTCTCATTTTGTATACCAACCTATTATGTGGCACGCTATCGAACGCTTTTGAGAAGTCGAGATACACGACATCCACTGGTTCCCCCTGATCTACTCGAGAGCTAACCTCGTAGAAGTCAATCAGGTTTGTTTGGCAGGAGCGATTCCTCATGAATCTATGTTGGTTCGGGGTTAATAGATTATTAGCATCAAGATGCTCCATGATTGCCTCATTAATAAAGCCTTCAAAAATTTTGCCCACAACGGACGTCAGACTCACCGGCCGATAGTTTCCGGCGTCACTTTTCGCTCCCTTTTTGAATATTGGCACTACATTCGCCTGTCGCCAATCAAGTGGCACAGACCCAGTCTCAACAGAGTCCTTTAAATATAAGATATAACGGTCTGTCTATCACATTACTTAGTTCCCTTAGTACCCGTGGGTGTATGCCATCAGGTCCTGGTGATTTGTTTATTTTAATGTTACTGAGGCGTTTCTGTACCCCAGCTTGGGTTAGATTAGTCATACTTAGTGGAGGATTAAGCTTGTCACTTCTCATTTCTCCTGTTAGTTCTTTTTCCTTTGTGAAAGTTGACGAAAAAAATTTATTTAATAGATTAGCTTTATCCTCCTCTTTCTCTATGATTTTGCCTTCATCACTTTTTATCAGTCCAATATTATCCGATTTAATCCTTTTACTATTTATATACGTAAAGAACAGTTTGGGATTTGATCTACTTTCCCTAGCAATACGTCTCTCTGTTTCCTCCTTCGCTATTTTTATTTGTTTTTTGCAGGTTCTCGTTTTTTCCTTGTAACACATTAGTGCCTCCTTGCTGTTTTCCTGTTTTAATCTCTTGAATGCCTCTTTTTTGCTATTTAACGCCCCTTTTACGTTCTTATTCAACCATATTGGTTTCCTCTTATTTCTGGCCCTTTTATTCCCATACGGTATATACCTCTCGCACTGAGTATTCAGAATTCTTTTGAAGGTTTCCCATTTACTATTCGTATTCCTTTGATTAAGAACTTTGTCCCAGTCTATAAGTTGAAGGTTTTCTTTCAGCTGATCAAACTTCGCCCTCCTAAAGTTTAATGTTTTAGTTGTTCCCTTATTGATAACCCTACTGAAGGGCATTTTGAAATTGATAATATTATGATCGCTATTACCTAGGTGCCCCCCTATCTGTACCTCAGTTATTCTATCAGGCCTATTAGTGAATATTAAGTCCAACACGGCCTTCCCTCTCGTTGGTTCCTGCACTAGTTGGGAGAGATAATTATCCTTGATATTTGTCAACAACCTTTTTCCTTTCTGCGATCTACAGGTTTCTGTTTCCCAGTCAATATCCGGGTAGTTGAAGTCCCCCATTACAATCACCTCATTATGTTTTGCTACTTTGTCTATTTGTCCTAATAGCAGATTCTCATTCTCCTCTGTTATATTGGGTGGCTTATAGCAGACCCCCAGTAATATTTTATTATTATTTTTTGCCCCCTCTATCTCTACCCACATGGACTCGACCCCCTCTTCTCCCTCTCCTATATCTTCCCTTAGTCTGGGCTTTAGACGTGACCTTACATATAAGCAGACTCCTCCGCCCTTCCCCTGTTTCCGGTCCCTTCTAAATAAACTATAATCTAATAAATTTACCGCCCAGTCGTAGCTATCGTCTAGCCAAGTCTCTGTTATACCTACGATGTCATACCTCTCCTCCGATATAAGCGCCTGCAGCTCATCCGCCTTATTGGTCAGGCTTCTTGCGTTGGTCAGCATGCAAGATAAAACTTTGGGGTTATTTAGCATCCTATTCTTCTCTAACGATCTAACTGTACTATCCCCACCCCCCTCTCCACCCTCATTATATTCACTTCTCCCCTTCCCCCTTGCTTGCCTCACATCCCACCTATTTCCTTGGTTTCCCCCCCCCGTCTCTAGTTTAAAAACTCCTCCAACCTATTAGCCATCTTCTTCCCCAGCACCGCTGCACCCTCCCCATTGAGGTGCAGCCCGTCCCTACGGTAGAGCCTGTAGCCGACAGCGAAGTCGGCCCAGTTCTCCATGAACCCAAACCCTTCTGCCTTGCACCAACTCTTTAGCCACTTATTCACCTCCCTAACCTCCCGTTGGCGCTCCTGTGTGGCTCGCGGGATCGGTAGTATTTCTGAGAAAACTACCTTGGAGGTCCTTGCCCTAAGCTTCCTACCTAGATCCCTGAAATCATTTTTAAGGACCCTCCATCTACCACTCACTTTGTCATTGGTGCCAATGTGGACCATGACCGCTGGGTCTTCGCCAGCCCCACCCAGTAACCTGTCAACCCGATCCGCGATGTGCCGGACTCGAGCGCCAGGGAGGCAGCACACCGTTCGGCGATCCCGGTCTTTGTGACAGATTGCCCTGTCTGTCCCCCTAATAATAGAGTCACCCACTACCAGGACCTGTCTAGCCTGCCCTACACTTCCCCCCTCCCCCTCATTACTGGAGCATACACTCCCCCGGCGGTCAGAGGATCTGTCGTGCTCCAATAATGCCGGTTCTGAACCAGCCTTCCTATACTTCTTCCCTCTATCCCTTCTAACTGTTACCCAGCTCCCTGCCTGTTCAGCCTGCGCTTCCCCACTAAGCTCCACCCCCAGTGTTGACCCATTGAGTGTCTGCTCGGTGAGCAGCAAACTCCGTTCCATGTTGTCGATGCTCCTCAGTACCACTATCTGAGCACTTAGATCCAGGATTTGGGCTTCCAAGTGC
Organism: Phyllobates terribilis; assembly: GCF_046119375.1. Classification (NCBI taxonomy): domain Eukaryota; kingdom Metazoa; phylum Chordata; class Amphibia; order Anura; family Dendrobatidae; genus Phyllobates; species Phyllobates terribilis. Next base: position 592,040,928 of record NW_027362765.1, on the reverse strand, counting down.
ACGATATGCTCACATCTCTCGCAGCAGTATGGATCCCTGAGCGGTAGCTCAGGGAATGCATACATTGCGCAAGATGTACACTGCACGGCTCCGGCCAACATGGACGTCATTCTAAATATGGGGATACAGTCAGTATATATGTACAAGTACAAAACACAATTATTTATATATAGGTGTATGGACGGGGATCAATTAGGGATGTGCAAGTGTATCGATTAGATATCGGCGCGGGATCAGTTAAGTATGGACGGGGGATCAATTAAGTATCAATTAAGTATGGACGGGGAATCAGCTGAGTGGGTCAGGTGGATTAATTAAGTATGGACGGTGTGTCAATTAACTATGGACTGGGATCAATAAGTATGAACTGGGGAAATAATTAATTGTGGACTAGGGAATTGTGATGAACCTGTAGCCGCCATCTTGGTAATGATAAATCATATCCAGGGATGGCCACACTTCAGCAGCCCCCACCCTTGGGACCTTCTGTTAAAACGTCAACTAGATAGTTTCCCCCCATCCAGGCTCCTGTAAGATAAGAAGCCTACTTAACACTTGAATGCTAGGAGCTTCAAAGACTTCGAGAGGAAACACAGCCAGCAGGGGGGGGTGCTTCGTCTATCTGTACCTGACCATTTGTCCCATAGGACTAGTTTCTTTGTCTGTCACAAGCATGGAGGCATAAGATATAGAAACATGAATAGTACACGCATGTTGCGTGGGATGGGCCAATAAAAAAATATCACGGCGTCCCGGAGCCATTGCGCACACAAGCCTCCGCGGTAGACGTTTGTACGTGCTCTGGAAGCCAAGATATAGCGCGGAGCCATTCCTGAGGACCGTATGGTATCATAATTGATATCAAAAGGTCGGTTACGGCGGCCCGAATCCATGGGAACCCCTGGGGGTATCATGAGACCATCCCAGAAGAAGTTATTGGGTTCCATAGAATTTGGGCTTCTGATCGAAGTTAGACCTGAGGGTGGAGACTGAGCCAGCTGACCTCACCAGCAGTGGGCGGGACGGGGCAGGTAAGATAGCAGGACAGACAAGAGACAAGTCAGTTTTTGACCCAAGAGTGGTGTGCTGAACATCTGAGCACCAGCTGAGGCCACCAAGGGGAGGAGCAGTTTGACCATGCGGTGGTAGGCCTCAGCCTGTAACAAAGAACCGTGCCTGCGACCGCAGAATCCTCTCCCTGCGTCACAAGAAAATCAAGAAACCGGTAACTGATATGCTGTGGTGATTCTGTGTGTTGTATTCCATTGTTGTATAGTTTAGCCTGACCTTATACCTGTGTATATTTAGTTGTATATCGTGTATCTAGTGTATTATTATAATCAATTACCTCAAGTAATTGTGGGCCTGCCTTTTATTCTGCATAACGAACGCACGTCCGTGTGAGCTCGGCTCAAGCCAAAACGCTACCCAGGGTTGGTTCCTGACCCGATATAGGCCCATTCACGGACTGGGCGTATATCTAAAATAGGGACTGGTGGCAGCATACCAACTGGGGATTGGGGAAGGCTGGTAGTGACGGTCGGAGGTTCAGATATATATATTCCTGGCGCGGCCAAGGAAGATATATATACCGCCCTCACTACAGAGGGCCCCGATACCCAGTAGGTTACAGGACAGTCTCTCTGGCGACCGCTTATCCTAGGTGCAGTTCCTTGACTGACCTGAGGCTAAGAGGGCGCTAGCGAGTTGTGCTGTGTAGTGACGTTGAAGGGATAACACACTACCGTGTTCCCTGCGCTGGTTGCAGCTACCTGGCACTACTTTCTCTAGGTGCAGTACCTTGACTGACCTGAGAGGTAAGGGGGCGCCAGAGAGCTGCACCCACCGGCCGGCTTTCATCACATTGGTGGCAGAGCGGTGGGATTGCAGAATAATAGTGTTGTGGGACCCCTACTCCCAGGCACTAAAGACTGCCAGTGGTAACTTCCACTGCTGGAGTCTTAAGGTCAGCCCAACGTTAGACGGTCAGGCTAAAAGTATAACAAGGTGTGTGCAAACTCAGGGTTGCAGCGGTGTCGGTTACCAAGATGGCAGACGGCACCAGGAGCAAGACCCTGCAGGAGGCTAATGCTACGGTCCGTGTGGCAGGAGGGGAGGACATTGTTACTCATGGCGAGGAGGAGTCCAGCCCGGGCACCTCAGGGAGCCAGTCCCCAGTATACGGTCCCGCAGTGGGCTGCCCACCACCTACCCAGCCCAGCCTGTCCAGATCACAAGCCCTTTTACAAGCGGCTATGGCAAGTCTCCAGTCTCATGGCGATGCCGTCTACAAAACCCTCCTGGCAGCATCAGAGAAGGCAGCGGAGGAGGAGCGCGAAGCTGCGGAGCGCCGGGAGGCTGCGGAGCGTGAAGCTGCAGAGCGCCGGGAGGCTGCGGAGCGTGCAGAGCGAGCTGCGGAGCGCCAGCACCAACTGGACCTGGCCCAGCGGGGGCTTCCGCTAGAGCAACCAACCCATCAGGAGACCAAGTCGTCCAAAGTCCGAGCTGAGGACTTCCCTCTACTGGAGAAGGATGGGGACCTGGACTCCTTTCTGGTGGCATTTGAACGGACCTGTCTTCAGCACCATCTGGCCCGGGATCAGTGGGCCAGATACCTGACCCCCCGTTTGAGGGGTAAGTCCCTGGATGCCTTGGGGGACTTACCTGCCGGGGAGGTACAGAACTACGACTGCATCAAGCGGGCCCTGATCCGGCAGTACAACCTCACTCCCGAGTCGTACCGCCAGAAGTTCCGGAGCCTGCTGCGTGGCCCCAAGGACACCTGGACCGATCATATGCGGGCGCTGTTGAGAGCCGCAGAGCACTGGACCTCGGGTCTAGCGCTTACTACCCGCCAGGAGGTCCAGGAACTGTTCGTCACGGAGCAGTTCTTGTGGAACTGCCCAGAGGACCTCCGACAGTTCCTCCGTGACCGAAAACCAACAGGGGCTTCTGCTACAGCCGCCCTGGCAGACGAGTATGCCAATAACAGGGCGCCTGAGCTGAAGAAGTCTGCCAGCAGCACCTGGAGAGGGGGTAAGCCCAGTCATGCCCCTGTTTCCCCGGCCCCTAGAACACAAGGGGTGTATCCCCCTGTTGCCCTCTCCAGGCAAGGACCAGACGTAAGACGTTGTCATCTATGCAACAAACCAGGACACTTTAGGGCTGAGTGTCCCCAGCGCCAAAAGACCCCATCCCAGTCCCAGAGAGCGCCCAATGTTTTGTGTGTGGGAGGGGGTGGTGGTAGGTCCCTGGACAACATCCAACCCGTCACCATAGGCCGTTCTGCGGTCATGGGACTGCGGGACACGGGCGCTGAACGAACACTGGTACGGCCTGAGGTGGTGTCCCCCCAGGACTTGGTACCAGGAAAGACTCTTTCCGTCTCCGGGGTTGGAGGCGTGGAGCCGGCACTTCCCGTTGCCATGGTGTATTTGGACTGGGGTGCCGGAAGGGGGATGCGGGAGGTGGGAGTAACGCCAAATATTCCCGCAAATGTTTTATTAGGGACCGACTTGGGGCGTCTAGTATCGCAGTATGTACCCTCTGAACCCCCAAGTTCGGCCCCCCAAGAGTGTATTGATTTGTCTGCTGCTAATGCCAACCATGTTGTATGTAGTGTGTGTCCTGCTGAGGAGGAGGGAGTGAAACCTGAGGGTAACACCTGCACAGACACAACACAAACAGGGTTAGTGAAAGCAGGTGGGGAGTGTGGGGATGCCCGCAGAGGTGCTCAGCCGGCGTGCCGTGACCTCTTGTCCTCCGGTGAGGGAGGGGGCGGGCAGGATTCTGTAGAGGGAAGCTCAGGGATGGAGAGGGGGGCAGCTACCGGCAGTGTAGGGCTCCCAGGGGTATCCAGGCTGCTGAGTATAGGCCCACTGCAGGGGGAGGAACAGGCCATGGGAGGTGGGGGTGTCCCAAGAGAGGAGCCGCCAGGTAAGACCCCAGGGCAGGAGTTCCCCACATCCGAGATGTCCAAAGGCCTAGGAAGCCTGCCTGATCGGGCGGCTTGGTCAGAAACAGAGGGGAAGCGGGCACTACCCACGGTCACAGCGGTCATAGCCGCTGTCACCAGGAGTGGGAGCGCCGGAGCCCAAGGAGCCTTGCAGAGGTCCGACGGCTTCCCCACTTCTGACCAAGTGTCTGCCGGGTCAGACAGCGGCCAGGTGACATGCCCGGAGGGGCTGACGGAGGATGTGGCAGTTTCGTCGATTCTGGCCACATCAAGTCAGGAATTTCAGGCTGCGTTGGAAGCAGACGACAGCCTGAAAGCTCTCAAGGAACAGGCGGCACAGCCTCCCATGGAGTCAGACTGCGAGCGTGTGGTCTGGGACCAGGGACGGCTGTACCGGGTAACGGTCCAGCAGGGTTCACCGGAGGCGTGGCCCAGGGACCGACAGTTAGTGGTACCCTATCCGTTCAGGGCGGAATTGTTGCGGATCGCACACGAGATTCCGATGGCCGGACACCTAGGGATCGCTAAAACCAAGGCCAGGATAGCTCAGCATTTCTACTGGCCTGGGATGGGAGCCGCGGTGGGTGCCTACTGCCGTTCGTGTGACACCTGTCAGAGGGTGGGGAAGGCGGGGCCGCTCCCCAAAGCCCCACTGGTAACTCTGCCAATCATCGAAGAGCCTTTCTCGAGGGTCGCTGTGGATCTTATTGGACCTCTGTCCACTCCCAGCCACTCCGGGAAATGCTTCATACTCACGGTAGTGGACTATGCCACCCGGTACCCGGAAGCGGTAGCTTTGTCGTCCATTCGGGCCGACAAGGTGGCTACCGCCTTACTGGAGATCTTCTCCAGAGTGGGTTTCCCCCAGGAAATGCTCACCGACCGAGGGACCCAGTTCATGTCGCGGCTGATGGAGTCCCTCTGTAAGCAAATGCAGGTGCAACATCTGGTGGCCAGCCCGTATCACCCACAGACTAATGGCCTGTGTGAGCGGTTCAATGGCACCTTAAAGCAGATGCTTAAGATGTTGGTCGACTCCCACGGGAGAGACTGGGAGCGTTACCTCCCACACCTCCTATTTGCTTACCGGGAGGTTCCGCAGGCCTCAACGGGGTTCTCCCCCTTTGAGCTCCTGTACGGGCGACGGGTACGGGGCCCCCTGGCTCTGGTGAAGGAAGCATGGGAAGGGGATTTGGCCACCCCCGAGGTGTCGGTCATCGAGTATGTCGTGCGCCACCGGGACAGGATGATGGCCTTGGCAAAGCTGGTGCAGGACAATATGGCCCAGGCCCAGGCCGACCAGAAGCGGTGGTACGACCAGAATGCTTGTGAGAGGACCTACCAGGTGGGTCAAAAGGTGTGGGTACTGGTCCCCGTACCACAGAACAAGCTTCAGGCAGCCTGGGAAGGTCCCTACTTCGTGCACCAGAAACTCAATGCCGTCACCTATCTGGTCACCCTGGATCACGCCCGTGGAAGGAGGAAGGCCTTCCACGTGAACATGATGAAGGCTCATCATGAGCGGGAAGCGACTGCCCACCCAGTGTGCAACCTTCCCGAGGAAGGAGAGGTAGAAACCCTCCTGGATCTGCTCACCCAAGCCAAGGCGGGTGGGTCCATCGAGGATGTGGGGGTTGGCCACCAGCTCACGGAGGACCAACGGTCCCAGCTGGGGACCACCCTGCACCCCTTCCGGGGGCTGTTCAGCAGCCTGCCCGGAAGGACTGAGATGGCTGTCCACGACGTGGACACTGGCGATCACCCGCCGATCCGGCGTTCAGCATATCGGGTCTCTTTCGAGGTGCAGGGAAACATGCGCCAAGAGATAGACGAGATGCTGAAGCTGGGGGGGATCCAGGCATCCAGCAGCGCGTGGGCCTCGCCTGTAGTCCTCGTACCAAAGAAGGACCGAACTACACGGTTCTGCGTGGACTACCGGGGGCTCAACGCTGTAACGGCCACCGATGCGTTCCCCATACCACGCATCGATGACCTGCTCGATCGGATGGCCGGGGCTAAGTACCTGACCATCATGGATCTGAGCCGGGGGTACTGGCAGATTCCTCTGACCCCCGCGGCAAGGGAACGCTCTGCCTTTATCACCCCTTTTGGACTGTACGAGTCCACAGTGATGCCATTCGGCATGAAGAATGCCCCGGCCACTTTTCAGCGGATGGTCAATACGCTGCTTGAGGGACTTGAAGGGTACGCGGCTGCGTACTTGGACGATATTGCAGTCTTCAGTCCCACTTGGGAGGATCACCTAGAGCACCTGCGGCAGGTGCTCGGTCGGATCCACCGGGCAGGCTTGACCATCAAGCCGGAAAAGTGCCAGCTGGGCATGAGTGAGGTCCTCTACCTGGGTCACCGGGTAGGCGGGGGGGTTCTGAAGCCAGAACCGGGGAAAGTGGATGCCATCGCATCCTGGCCCACTCCTAGGACCAAAAAGCAGGTGATGTCCTTCTTGGGGACCGCCGGGTACTATAGGAGGTTCGTCCCACACTATAGCACCCTGGCCAAGCCCCTGACGGACCTCACCAAGAAGAAGCTGCCCGTCGCAGTCGACTGGACAGTCGCCTGCGAGACAGCTTTCGGGGCACTCAAGGCCGCCCTAAGTAGCTCCCCTGTACTGCAAGCTGCCGACTTCGACCGGCCGTTTGTGGTACAGACCGACGCCAGTGACTTTGGCCTCGGTGCTGTGCTAAGTCAGGTCAACACGACAGGCCAGGAACATCCTGTCTTGTACCTGAGCAGGAAGCTACTGCCCCGGGAGGTGGCTTACTCCACGGTGGAAAAAGAATGCCTGGCAATTGTATGGGCCCTGCAGCGTCTGCAGCCCTACTTGTACGGGAGCCATTTCACCGTGGAGACGGACCACAACCCCCTCAGCTGGTTACACACGGTCTCTGGGTCGAATGGCAGGTTGCTACGCTGGAGCCTCGCTCTCCAGCAGTACCACTTCTCCATTCGCCACAGAAGAGGCCGTGACCACGGTAACGCTGACGGGTTATCCCGGCAAGGGGAGGGTGCAGAAGGACGCACGGGGGAACACAGGAATGTGCTACCCCCTCGCGCCCTCGTATAGGGGGAGGTGTGATGAACCTGTAGCCGCCATCTTGGTAATGATAAATCATATCCAGGGATGGCCACACTTCAGCAGCCCCCACCCTTGGGACCTTCTGTTAAAACGTCAACTAGATAGTTTCCCCCCATCCAGGCTCCTGTAAGATAAGAAGCCTACTTAACACTTGAATGCTAGGAGCTTCAAAGACTTCGAGAGGAAACACAGCCAGCAGGGGGGGGTGCTTCGTCTATCTGTACCTGACCATTTGTCCCATAGGACTAGTTTCTTTGTCTGTCACAAGCATGGAGGCATAAGATATAGAAACATGAATAGTACACGCATGTTGCGTGGGATGGGCCAATAAAAAAATATCACGGCGTCCCGGAGCCATTGCGCACACAAGCCTCCGCGGTAGACGTTTGTACGTGCTCTGGAAGCCAAGATATAGCGCGGAGCCATTCCTGAGGACCGTATGGTATCATAATTGATATCAAAAGGTCGGTTACGGCGGCCCGAATCCATGGGAACCCCTGGGGGTATCATGAGACCATCCCAGAAGAAGTTATTGGGTTCCATAGAATTTGGGCTTCTGATCGAAGTTAGACCTGAGGGTGGAGACTGAGCCAGCTGACCTCACCAGCAGTGGGCGGGACGGGGCAGGTAAGATAGCAGGACAGACAAGAGACAAGTCAGTTTTTGACCCAAGAGTGGTGTGCTGAACATCTGAGCACCAGCTGAGGCCACCAAGGGGAGGAGCAGTTTGACCATGCGGTGGTAGGCCTCAGCCTGTAACAAAGAACCGTGCCTGCGACCGCAGAATCCTCTCCCTGCGTCACAAGAAAATCAAGAAACCGGTAACTGATATGCTGTGGTGATTCTGTGTGTTGTATTCCATTGTTGTATAGTTTAGCCTGACCTTATACCTGTGTATATTTAGTTGTATATCGTGTATCTAGTGTATTATTATAATCAATTACCTCAAGTAATTGTGGGCCTGCCTTTTATTCTGCATAACGAACGCACGTCCGTGTGAGCTCGGCTCAAGCCAAAACGCTACCCAGGGTTGGTTCCTGACCCGATATAGGCCCATTCACGGACTGGGCGTATATCTAAAATAGGGACTGGTGGCAGCATACCAACTGGGGATTGGGGAAGGCTGGTAGTGACGGTCGGAGGTTCAGATATATATATTCCTGGCGCGGCCAAGGAAGATATATATACCGCCCTCACTACAGAGGGCCCCGATACCCAGTAGGTTACAGGACAGTCTCTCTGGCGACCGCTTATCCTAGGTGCAGTTCCTTGACTGACCTGAGGCTAAGAGGGCGCTAGCGAGTTGTGCTGTGTAGTGACGTTGAAGGGATAACACACTACCGTGTTCCCTGCGCTGGTTGCAGCTACCTGGCACTACTTTCTCTAGGTGCAGTACCTTGACTGACCTGAGAGGTAAGGGGGCGCCAGAGAGCTGCACCCACCGGCCGGCTTTCATCACAGGAATCAATCAATTAATTATGGACAGGGGGTTTAATTAAATAGGATGGGGGGTAAAGCAAATAAATAGGTATGGACGGTGGGTCAATTAACTAAGGACTGGGGATCAATAAGTATCAATAATATCAATAAATATGGACTGGGGAAATAATTAATTGTGGTCTGGGGAATCAATCAATTAATTATGGACAGGGGTTAATTAAATATGGTGGGGGATAAGGCAAATAGATAGGGACTGGGGATGAGTAAAAGTGCACAAGGGGAATCTATTAAATAGGACAAGGGGGATCACTCAATTATGGGCTGGGGGGGTCAATCGTTTAAATGTGGTCAGGGGGATCACTTTAATATGGACGGGGGGTGGTCGGGGATCAATTAAATGAGGACGGGGGGGTCAATTTAATGTGGTCAGAGGGATCAGTTAAATATGGACGGGGGTGTTCAGGGGAATCAATTTAAATATGGACGGGGGTGATCAATTAAATATGGACTAGGGAATACAATACAATTACAATACAGATACAAATACAATACAGTACAGTACACACTTGGGTTCAGTAGGGCCACTTATCGCGGCCTCCTGCCCCTCACTCACCTCCTCTAGGGACGCTGCACGCTATCACAGCGCGCTTGTCCCTCCGGTCGCCTCTTACCGGTCCTCCTGATCACCTCCTGGTCACCACCACCTGGCACCCTCCGCTGGCCGGCACTGCACGCTGCCACAGCGCTCTCTTGCGCTCGTCCCTCCGGTCGCCTCCTACTGGTCCTCCCGGTCCGCTCGGTCACCTCCGCCTGGCTCTCCTCCCTTCCCAGGAGCTCTCTCCACACACAGCACAACTCTTGCAGCACACGGCAGGCTCCGCCTCCACCACTTCCTGTCACTATCTGTATATAATATACACTACACATATGTACGCTATACACACAGGTTACCGGTCATCTAATAATACACACTATCTGTATATAATATACACTACACATATGTACGCTATACACACACGTTACCGGTCATCTAATAATACACACTATCTGTATATAATATACACTACACATATGTACGCTATACACACACGTTACCGGTCATCTAATAATACACACTATCTGTATATAATATACACTACACATATGTACGCTATACACACACGTTACCGGTCATCTAATAATACACACTATCTGTATATAATATACACTACACATATGTACGCTATACACACACGTTACCGGTCATCTAATAATACACACTATCTGTATATAATATACACTACACATATGTACGCTATACACACACGTTACCGGTCATCTAATAATACACACTATCTGTATATAATATACACTACACATATGTACGCTATACACACACGTTACCGGTCATCTAATAATACACACTATCTGTATATAATATACACTACACATATGTACGCTATACACACACGTTACCGGTCATCTAATAATACACACTATCTGTATATAATATACACTACACATATGTACGCTATACACACACGTTACCGGTCATCTAATAATACACACTATCTGTATATAATATACACTACACATATGTACGCTATACACACACGTTACCGGTCATCTAATAATACACACTATCTGTATATAATATACACTACACATATGTACGCTATACACACACGTTACCGGTCATCTAATAATACACACTATCTGTATATAATATACACTACACATATGTACGCTATACACACACGTTACCGGTCATCTAATAATACACACTATCTGTATATAATATACACTACACATATGTACGCTATACACACACGTTACCGGTCATCTAATAATACACACTATCTGTATATAATATACACTACACATATGTACGCTATACACACAGGTTACCGGTCATCTAATAATACACACTATCTGTATATAATATACACTACACATATGTACGCTATACACACAGGTTACCGGTCATCTAATAATACACACTATCTGTATATAATATACACTACACATATGTACGCTATACACACAGGTTACCGGTCATCTAATAATACACACTATCTGTATATAATATACACTACACATATGTACGCTATACACAACCATGCACACATTACCTAATAGTGTGTTATACATGTATTAGCATCTGTATATAATTTTACACATTTATACACTACCATACTCATCTAATGATGTTATATATACAACACATATTACATGTAATATTACTGTTTGTGCATATTGTATATAATATATACTACACGTGTACTTTATATACAGCCATGCACACATTACCAGTCATCTAATGGTAGCACATTTGCATACTATACTATCTGTACCTAATATATTATGTGATCAATATATGACAATATGCTACACAATTACCACCATCAATCTAATGTAACTACAATTGTGTCTACACTACCTGTATATTAGTATGACATCCACACATTACCATCCATCTGTTACTGCACATAGAATTTATTTTATCCATATATGTATAATATACACTATGTACACACACTGACAGGCGTAATGAATGACAAGTGAACAATCAGTTCTTGTAGTTAAAGGAGTCGGCAACATTTATGAAATTGGGCAACAAACTGTGTAAAATACCTTAAATAACAAACTCGGCCCTCCCTAAGGCTGCGTGCCCACTATGCGTTTTTCAAGCGTTTTTGCCACGGAATTTCCACAGCGAAAATGCTTAAACGCTTGGTAATACGTGTCCCATGGTCCCCAATGATAATCAGCATGTGCTGTGCACATGCTGCAGAAATTTCCACTGCGGATTATTATTGCGGAAAAATACGCAGCATGTCCATTAATTTTGCGGACACGCAGCGCAATCGCTGCCATTGACTTGCATTGGACCGCGTGACATCCGCATCCCTGCATCTGTACATGGGGATATCATACGGTTCCATGTGCGGATGGTACCCGGGTTTGGAAAAGAGGAGACTCTCCTCCAGACCCCGGTACCATGGTACCTGTTAAAAAAAAAATTTAAAATAAAAAAATAAAGATTATACTTACCTTTCGTTGGCCCCCGGTCTCCTCAGCAATGTGTCCGGTATGTTGTATGGGTCGCGGTGGTGTGAAAGGACCTGCCATGACGTCATTGAGTCGTGTGACAGGTCACACGACCGCTGACATCGGCGGTCGCGTGACCTGTCACATGACTCAATGACGTCATCGCAGGTCCTTTCACACCACCGCGACCCATACAACATACCAGACGGAGTGGAGAAAATACCAGGGGCCATCGGACGGTAAGTATAATATTTATTTTTTATTTTTTACCATTTTTATTCTTTTTTTTTTTTAACTATTACTTGGTCACACTATATAAATCCATGCAGGTTACATGGATTTATATAGCGTGACCAAGTTGTCAAGCACTTTTCCAAGTGATGCTAAAATCGCTTGGAAAAGCGCTTGATAACCCACATGCAGAAATGCATGCAAGAACGCTTGACAAACGCCTCTACCTGGCGGGAAAAACGCATGTAAAATCCGCATGCGTTTTTCCTGCCAGGGAGAAGCGGAAAAAATATGCAGCATTTCTGCATCGTGGACACTTAGCCTAACAGTGCGTGTCACCGCTTCAGCCAGTCACTGAGCTCAGTGATTGGCTAGAGTGGTAATGCATGCCGTCAGCCTCAGTGCTTAGTGATTGGCTAGAGCGGTGATGTTTGCCGTCAGCCTCAGTGCACAAGCACAGTGCTCAGTGATTGGCTCGAGCGGTAATCCGTGCCGTCAACCTCAGTGCTTAGTGATTGGCTATAGCAGTAATGCATGCCGTAAGTCTCAGTGCTCAATGATTGGCTAGAGCGGTAATCCGTGACGTCAACCTCAGTGCTTAGTGATTGGCTAGAGCGGTAATGCGTGCCGTCAGCCTCAGTGCTTAGTGATTGGCTAGAGCGGTAATGCGTGCCGTCAGCCTCAGTGCTCAGTGATTGGCTAGAGCGGTAATGCGTGCCGTCAGCCCCAGTGCTTAGTGATTGGCTAGAGCGGTAATGCGTGCCGTCAGCCCCAGTGCTTAGTGATTGGCTAGAGCGGTAATGCGTGCCGTCAGCCTCAGTGCTTAGTGATTGGCTAGAGCGGTAATGCGTGCCGTCAGCCTCAGTGCTTAGTGATTGGCTAGAGCGGTAATGCATGCCGTCAGCCTCAGTGCTTAGTGATTGGCTAGAGCGGTAATACGTGCCGTCAGCCTCAGTGCTTAGTGATTGGCTAGAGCGGTAATGCGTGCCGTCAGCCTCAGTGCTCAGTGATTGGCTAGAGCGGTAATGCGTGCCGTCAGCCCCAGTGCTTGGTGATTGGCTAGAGCGGTAATGCGTGCCGTCAGCACCAGTGCTCAGTGATTGGCTAGAGCCGTAATGCGTGCCGTCAGCCTCAGTGCTTAGTGATTGGCTAGAGCGGTAATGCGTGCCGTCAGCCTCAGTGCTTAGTGATTGGCTAGAGCGGTAATGCGTGCCGTCAGCCTCAGTGCTTAGTGATTGGCTAGAGCGGTAATGCGTGCCGTCAGCCTCAGTGCTTAGTGATTGTCTAGAGCGGTAATGTGTGCCGTCAGCCTCAGTGCTCAGTGATTGGCTAGAGCGGTAATGTTTGCCGTCAGCCCCAGTGCTTAGTGATTGGCTAGAGCGGTAATGCATGCCGTCAGCCTCAGTGCTTAGTGATTGGCTAGAGCGGTAATGCGTGCCGTCAGCCTCAGTGCTTAGTGATTGGCTAGAGCGGTAATGCGTGCCGTCAGCCTCAGTGCTTAGTGATTGGCTAGAGCGGTAATGCGTGCCGTCAGCCTCAGTGCTTAGTGATTGGCTAGAGCGGTAATGCGTGCCGTCAGCCCCAGTGCTCAGTGATTGGCTAGAGCGGTAATGCGTGCCGTCAGCCCCAGTGCTCAGTGATTGGCTAGAGCGGTAATGCGTGCCGTCAGCCCCAGTGCTCAGTGATTGGCTAGAGCGGTAATGCGTGCCGTCAGCCCCAGTGCTCAGTGATTGGCTAGAGCGGTAATGCGTGCCGTCAGCCTCAGTGCTTAGTGATTGGCTAGAGCGGTAATGCGTGCCGTCAGCCTCAGTGCTTAGTGATTGGCTAGAGCGGTAATGCGTGCCGTCAGCCTCAGTGCTTAGTGATTGGCTAGAGTGGTAATGCGTGCCGTCAGCCTCAGTGCTTAGTGATTGGCTAGAGCGGTGATGTTTGCCGTCAGCCTCAGTGCACAAGCACAGTGCTCAGTGATTGGCTCGAGCGGTAATCCGTGCCGTCAACCTCAGTGCTTAGTGATTGGCTATAGCAGTAATGCATGCCGTCAACCTCAGTGCTTAGTGATTGGCTAGAGCGGTAATCCGTGCCGTCAACCTCAGTGCTTAGTGATTGGCTAGAGCGGTAATGCGTGCCGTCAGCCCCAGTGCTTAGTGATTGGCTAGAGCGGTAATGCGTGCCGTCAGCCCCAGTGCTCAGTGATTGGCTAGAGCGGTAATGCGCGCCGTCAGCCTCAGTGCTTAGTGATTGGCTAGAGCGGTAATGCGCGCCGTCAGCCTCATTGCTTAGTGATTGGCTAGAGCGGTAATGCGTGCCGTCAGCCTCAGTGCTTAGTGATTGGCTAGAGCGGTAATGCGTGCCGTCAGCCTCAGTGCTCAGTGATTGGCTAGAGCGGTAATGCGTGCCGTCAGCCTCAGTGCTCAGTGATTGGCTAGAGCGGTAATGCGTGCCGTCAGCCTCAGTGCTTAGTGATTGGCTAGAGCGGTAATGCGTGCCGTCAGCCATAGTGCTCAGTGATTGGCTAAAGTGGTGATATATGCAGTTAAGGTGATATCATCACTAGTCATAACCCCTGGAAATGCTGCTCATGCAGCCGCTGACTAATGCGCTTATTGGACTGAGATTGGACTGAGATCGGACCACAATGCAAGGACTGGCAGGAGGCTCTCCTGACCCGAACGTAATGGCTTGATCTATTTCTATGCAGCTGTCACGCTTGGGTTGGGAGAGAAGCGGCCAGTCCGTGCATTGCGGTCTGATCTATACAGTCGTCTGACTGCACCCTTACCTGTGTGTGGAGGCAGGACCATGAATATGAGACCCAACAGGAACCAAATAAGTGTCAGAATGAGAGCAGCAGGGGATTGGTGACTATAGGTATCACTGCACTTATTTTGTTTTACGAATCTGACCCTTTCTAAATATTAATCTTTATCTGAAAAAGTGCTTTAAGGTGGTGTGAACCATGGTATATATTTCCAAAGGTATTTTTTGTGCATAAAATCCACTGTGAATGGCAGTAAGGGTGGTTTTGCATGTCTGGATATTTCCGGTACCGGAAATGTCCGTGTCCCCGTGTGTGGCAGCTGTGTGCCGCATCAGGAGCACACATACCAGTGCTTGGGAATCAGTGGTACAGTTAGCGCTGTTCCCCAGCACCAGATGCTGAACACTGCACTCATCATGGTTCCCTGCCGGCGCTGCGATCTGCACGAGTAGGGACGATGATGAGAGCAGTAGTGTCTGCTCCAGCAGTGTGCAGCTTAAAATAAGAATAAAATAAAAAATTCTTATACTCGCCTGTCCCCCACTGTAATCCAAGCGACCGCTCAGCAGAGGAGCCAGAGAGAATGATTCGCTCCAGCGAGCAGGTCCCGGAGCTACTCTGAGCTCTGGAGTGGCGCCTGTCCCTCAGTGAGCTCAGTGCAGGGCCTCACTCGCTGTAGGAGTCATTATCCCTGGCTCCTCGGCATGAGCGGTCAGAGGATTACAGTGGGGGGGATACTTATGACAGGTGAGGTATATGGATTTTTTATTTTATTCTTATTTTTACAGTAGGACACTGCAGGAGCAGACACTACTGCTCTCATCATTGTCCCGCAGCACCAGCATGGGACTATAAGGACAGCGTTCAGCACCCGGCGCTTGGGAACAGCTCTAACTGTACACTGATTCCCAAGCTCCGGTTCTTGTCACACGGATGGTATCCGTGTGCGGTACGTGTTTACATTGATCTATTGACTTGAATACGTCCATGTGATCCATGATGTCGTCCAACAAATGGACATGTCAGCGTATTTTGCCCACAGACACACGGTCTGTGGAAACACACTGATATGTACGCAGACCTGTAGGTTTGAATGGATCTGCGTGTGTCAGTGTCTCCGGTACTTGTGGAAACAGCCCTAACAGTGCATGAAGTTTTAAGAAATCTAATGTGGACACTGCAGAGAATCTGTCACACACTTCAGTGGTGCTGAGGGTTTAAAATCTGAGTTATATTGTTTTTTATGCCACAAATGTTACCACAGATTTCACTCTTCTAATACATAGAGTAATATATGCGGCTCGACCACAATGGCATTACACATTATTCTATAACCCCTTATCTAAACAGCGCAAAGACAAAACTACTTGACGCATTAACTAAGAGGATAACTATTGGCCACGGCCTATATTTAATTATTAAACAACATAACATTTAAATGTAACCATATTAATATATCAATTTTTTTTAACGAGTTCCAAACATTTACCAAACTGCAGCTCAGCCACAAGGCTCAAGCCCGTTAACCAATTATCTGTCCATCCAGATCCCTGGACAGCTCTGTCCATCCAGATCCCTGGACAGCTAACCCCAAGCCGTGACAATGATTCAAGGGAGGGAGTGAGGGCGGGGCAGCCTTCCGGTATGAAAATGCAGGACAGACCCGAACCTCTGGCGCTGCACCCTTTTATCACCCCGCTCCCCCTATAGCTGATGTCCGCGCCAATTGGGGCCATCACTAAGGCAGAAAACCTTATCTCCCCTACTACAGACCCCTGAGGGACTGGACTTGACCTCCAATCACATACCCTAGTTTCCCTGGCTACGTTACCAGAGAGAAACTGCGGGAAAGCCATTTTCCCGCCATTTAACCCTTTCAGGAAGGAGGAACACACAGCACCAAATAATGCAATGTATTCCCCTCCTAATGGTCCAGGGAACATCACCCATCTGTGTAGGGCAGAATGCTGTTTTGCTCCTTGTTCTGTCTGTGTGTACAATGGACAACACATTGGCCATTGCTATGCTGTGTGCTAGTGCACAGGAATGATGTCCACCATTATGCACTAGCCTTCTGCATTTTCCTAGTGTTGATGGCAGACAGCTCCTGCACCCGTCCATGATGCAGATTTTTGCACTCGCCTGCACACAGACCCCTGCAGTTAGTGGACAAGATGACAACATTCTTCTGACTTCATCTAAGGACTCGTTCAGCCGAACATCTGATAGCACAGGGACCAATGCATGTCAGTGTGGTAGTTCTGATGAACGTTTTTCCACATGGACCAATGATCTGCAAGTAATAAATTGCAGCATGCTCTACATTGATCCGTTCTAGAGCAGACTCCGCCATTATAAGTCTATGGATGCGCAAAAAAAACGGATCATGTAAGGTTTACCATCTGTCATGTGTTTTTCATGAATCCATTACAATTAT
Organism: Phyllobates terribilis; assembly: GCF_046119375.1. NCBI lineage: Eukaryota > Metazoa > Chordata > Amphibia > Anura > Dendrobatidae > Phyllobates > Phyllobates terribilis. The sequence continues at coordinate 592,023,980 of NW_027362765.1, read as the reverse complement.
TAAGATCGGAAACACGTTGACCTTTTATTTTTTATTAAAACAGATGCCAAATAGATTGCATATGGGTGTAAAGAACCAGACACAGGGACGGCCATACCATCATCTTTTACTGGTTGAGAATCATGTGAACCCAGCCTAAGGCTGTTAAGTTATATCATATTGGTCTGTGTGGTTTGTGTGCACAATGGTTCATGTGGGAAAAAATAGTTTTTCCCTTGCCTAGATGCTCCAACTGGCCAATCCTTCTCTCCCCCGATACCATGTGGGGAGGTCACATTGCCACATCATTTGCTCCCACCTGCTTGTATCTGATGCAGTGGTCCCCAACCTTTCTGACCCTGCGAGCCGACCATCCCGCTGTGAGGGAGGGCCACGCGATCCACCATCCCGATTATAATGATAACCAAAGCTTTTCCACAGCACTCACCCTAATCATACCAAGATCGAGGAGTTCTCTGTATTCTCCCATCACACTGTTGCATCCAGATTCAAGTACCTCCTCTGACAGTATCATCCGGTCTCCAGCGCACCATACTTTAATTATCTCCAAACCCCTATGACTAGTACATGTGTATCCGGATCTGCTCTTCTGTGCAGGGCTAATCACAAAATTCACCATTTTGAGATGTGCTTCACATACCTGTTTGCTGGCAGACAGAGGTGTGCCGCAATTCATGGAACCGCTAGCCACATGTTGCTCCTGAGCTACAGTTTGGGGACCCCTGATCTAATGTGTATGGGGGACTTAAATTGTGAAAATGTTTTGTATTCAGTTCTTTTTGCAGCTCTTTTGGGGAAGCGTTCAAGCTTCACAACGGGCAGTGCCATGCAGTGATCGTGTGTCTTTCTTCTGTCCCAGATAGTAGGGGGTCTGATTTTCCAGTTGTGGCATGTGTGGGACATTGCTGCCACCTTCCCTTATGAGCCGGCAGACTATGCTTTTGATCACGTTATGTCTCATATGATCATGCGACTATTTGCTCACATATTATCCAAGGAGTCCAGTTGAGTTTTCAGTGAGACCTGACAAAGAAATAAGTTCATTTTTTGCAGGGCAGGTACCTTGGGTTAAATCACAGGCTCATGTTACTTTAGGGCTAGACAGCTCCGAAAAAAGTCAGTACTTAAACATTCACTTACTTATCTCTCTCACACATAGCACTTATGCTGCTCCTAGATGTTAACTAAAAAAGCCCAAAATGAAATAATATATGAACTAGACATCCGTCAGTCTGGTGACAACTGAGAAGTCATGTTGCCCTGAAATAATACGTAGAGTCTTGTGCATGATTGCTTTGCCCATCTTTGTGCACTACCCATGTCTTATATATTGTGGTCTAAAGACGTAGGTAGGAGTTCAGACCAGGGCAAGTAAAACACCTGATAGGGCCCCCTGCCGGGGTAGCGATTGGTTCCAATTGCGGAGGTGCACTTTATTTACAGTAGCTTTAAACTGTGCGCACGTTAGCAGATCACTATGCATTGCGAAGGAGCAAGTGCATTTACTGCAAAGACCCCATTGGGCCTGCAATTTGTGAAGGTAGGATTATTGTGCGTGTTCTCCTGTGTCATTTACACCTTTTGGCTATGCAGAGCACAGCAGTCAAATCACTGGTGGCTGCACTCTGCACAATGAACGCTCACGGAGCTCAACATTCAGCTACTGCCCCTGCCAGGCACAGACTCTGACACCGACTGCTATGCTCTGAACATTCATTATCACCAGGCAGAGCGCAGTAGCCAGTAACACAATCTGCTCAGCTTCTGCACACTGCAGAGGCAGTAGGTGAGCCAGCAAAGCTCAGTGAGGTGAGCTCAGTAAGTGATGATTTCATATAGTGCTGTGCTCGGCATACTGTGAGCAGCTGGGAGTGGGCCCCCTCCATATGAGTGTTCCCAGGGGCTGCTTCACCCCCACTCCAACTCTCATCCCCTGCTCTAAATGTTGCATATTTGGAAATTTGTACACTTCCTGGATATTGCTGATTGGCAACAGAGGATAACTTGAAAAGCTTATATTAAATGAGTTGTCTAATACTAAAGTGGTCTCAATAAAATAAAAAAGCGCATGCTCTACATCTCGGACCAGCGATGTCGGTGCTGTGAGATCCAGCAGTTATGTGACAATACACAGTCTTAACAATTTCACGTACACGCAAGGAGACAAGTGGTGAGTATGTGCTTTTCTTAATTTTATTTGGAACTACTTCAGCATTTAAAAAGGGACTGTTCAATAGTGAGTAACCCCTCTGTTACCTACTTTGGCTCACCATCAGACATCCTCTGTGCTAATTTTTTAGTTGTCGGTATTGTCCACTAACACAGGGCGCTGTTTTTGTGAAGTTAGCCATAATCTATCACACAGTTCCTATGGATTTTTTCCCCTGGCTTCTAAGTTTCTTTGTTTTGGACTCCTCCTTTGATAAGGCTGTCCAGACAGTGTGGCTGAGAAGTTACTGCTTTTTGCGGCTCCTTCATCTCCATCAGTTTAATATGACTCATCAGTGAAGCAATATCATATACACAACACAAATGTCTAGATTGCTAAACCTATGGTTTGGTAATGTGAGCGAAAAGAGGAACTTTGTGGTATATTTCTTGTCACCTTTGTCATGACCACCCAAGATGGTGTCTTTGTGTCACCATCTGTAGTGGAAGTCCATGCTTAGATTTAAAAGGAACCGTTTATGTGAAAAAACACTATTAGCCAGCATATATGGGGTTAATCTGCAGGTTAATAGCGTTCTGAACCTGCCCAGCGCCGGCACTTAGATCCCCACTGCCTGGAGGAAATTAACTTTATTCTCCCTGGCAGCGTTCGTGTTCAGTGATGGGGTATAGAGAGGGGTGGTTGTAACTGCGCCCTTGGCACTGACTGACAGCTCACTCAGCATTAGAGCTGGCTGTCAGTCAGAGCCCGGGGAGCGCGTACAGCTGCCATTATCTATGCACAGAGCGGTGAGCCGAACGCTGCCGGGTAAAATAAAGTTAATTTCTTCCTGGCAGAGGGGCTCTAAATGCGGGCACCGGGCAGGTTCAAAACGCTATCAACATGCAGATTAACCCCATATCTAAAGGTTAATAGTGTTTTGTCACATGCCGGGTTCCGTTTAACACGTTGTTTTTTTTTTACCTCCTGCACCCAGTATATCATTAAAATAAGTACAGAATAAGACAATAATGATGTTGAACCATGTCAGACCCAAATTTTAGCGTCGTATTTCATCTAACGACAATCTGCACTTTTATACATGTTTTTGGAAATCTTACTCTGCTGTTATTCAATTAGGCAGTATTCATCTGCGAGTTTTTCCTCTCCTGGATTTGGGATGACAGGAGTAATGTGACGGCTCCGCACTCCAGCCGGAGCACACTGACAGTAGCGTGTGAATCCGTGTGCTGCGACAAGCGCTATGAACTGCGATAATGTTAGTGACGTCAGCGCTTATCTTCACACGCTACTGTCGGTGTGCTCTGGCTGGAGTGCGGAGCGGTCACATTACTCATGTCACCGCTCAACACACCATCCTGATGTAGCAGAGTTTGGATCGTCGTGGGGCAGATTTACGGCGGACCCCTTTGGAATATTTCATTTTTTAATGGTGAAAATGGGTAAAAGAGGGTCGGGGAGTGATTTTTACAGTTAAAGGACTTTTCTCTGTGTATGTTTATTTCTTTTGACTACGGGGTTAGTAATGGGGTCTGTCTGATAGACACCTCTCCATTACTAACCCCTCGGTTTGATGTCAGAGGACATTACACAGCTGACATCAACCCCAAAACCATTACTCTGCTTGCCCACACACCAGGGCAAGCGGGAAGAGCCGAAGCTAAGCGTTAGAATTGGCATATCTAATGGATGAGCCATTTCTGAGGCGGCTAAGGGCTTGTGTTATTAGTCTAGGAGGGGTTCAATATCCATGGCCCCTTCCCGGCCTATTAATATCAGCCTGCAGCTGTCTGATTAGCCTTTGCTGGTTATTAAAATTAGCGGGGACCGCTCCTTTTTAATAACCAGTAAAGGCGAAGTAGACACCTGTGATTGTTTTATTAGTTAGAAAACTAGCTGGAAGTGACACAGAGAATCTGTATGTAAAGCTGATGTTAAAAATGCATTGCATACGGATCGCTTATGCATGTCATTCGGATGCTAGGTGAGAAAAAAAAAAAGCATGACACTCGCCAACTTTTCTGGTTGAGAATCCCAGCTACTTTATATACGCAGATGTGAGCGAACCCTTATACTGCAGTCAAATGGTTGTATATTCTCTCATACGAGAAAATCAGGCGGATTATGCTAATGGCACTCAGCTCAAACTCTGTTAGAGATTGAGTCGAGTGTCATCTTGGTGTAATCCGATTCTCTCTCATGAGAGAATCACAGCACAGATATGGAGAAGGAAAATTTAATATCTCCATCTTCTCCATTGTCTGAGTTCGCGAACATTGTACTGCACTTGGATGAAATCCAAGTGCAGTTCGATGTTTCACAGGCACCCATATACTTGTATAGGTGCGCATAATCCAAATTCTAGAGCAATATACAGTACAGACCAAAAGTTTGGACACTCCTTCTCATTTAAAGATTTTTCTGTTTTTTCATGACTTTGAAAATTGTACATTCACACTGAAGGCATCAAAACTATGAATTAACACATGTGGAATTATATACTTAACAAAAAAGTGTGAAACAACTGAAAATATGTCTTATATTCTAGGTTCTTCAAAGTAGCCACCTTTTGCTTTGATGACTGCTTTGCACACTCTTGGCATTCTCTTGATGAGTTTCAAGAGGTAGTCACCGGAAATGGTCTTCCAACAATCTTGAGGGAGTTCCCAGAGATGCTTAGCACTTGTTGGCCCTTTTGCCTTCACTCTGCGGTCCAGCTCACCCCAAACCATCTCGATTGGGTTCAGGTCTGGTGACTGTGGAGGCCAGGTCATCTGGCGTAGCACCCCATCACTCTCCTTCTTGGTCAAATAGCCCTTACACAGCCTGGAGGTGTGTTTGGGGTCATTGTCCTGCTGAAAAATAAATGATGGTCCAACTAAACACAAACCTGATGAAATAGCATGCCGCTGCAAGATGCTGTGGTAGCCATTTACACAGGCAGTATTTAAAATAGTAGGCTGGTCACTGAAGGCACAGTGACCTGTCAGAGGCCAGAGATCAGAATACATAATGAGATCACCAGTTACAGCCCCTCCCTAAAGGCCGCCCCAAAGCACGAGCATATCATTATGGCAGAACTGAAAATGAAGATTATAAAAAAACCACTGGACGGATTTCATCAACCAAGGTATCATTTTACTCAGTGTAGTGTCGCCCACCTGACCGTGTATGTGGTTTACAAAGCACAATCCTGCTGACAGGTGCGCTTTAATCACGCGGTCTTTAGTCTTCTGGCTGTGGCTGAAGCAATGGAGAACTTTATATTATTCGCTAATGCTTAACGTTTTGTTATCGCAGGCTCTGCAGAGAACTGACTGTCATGTAAACCTTGTGCCACAGTCTCCAGGTAGAGGACATGGTTGATTCAGTGGAGCATGGACATTTAACATCACAGCTTTGTGCTTACTGAAGAACCATAATCTGGGAAAACCCCTGGAGATAGTGAAGCTGGTGTAGCTCAATGATGTTTGCACAATGACATTTTGTTTATTATACAGGAAATGAACATGGTGACACAATTGCTATTGCATGTGCTACAATGTCACAATGTTGTGGCTCACCCCATTATTTTTCTGTGAATAGTTACACATATACTAGTTAGGATCTAAAAGAACTTTTTAACAAATTGTTTCCAGAATAGCCATGTTTTTTCCTCTCTGAAGGCCACTATACACAGTAGATGACTGTTGGCCAAATGATGCTTCTGCTGACCGTCCGGCAGCTAGCCGACTGTCCCGTACACAAAGGAATCTATATTGCCGGTTTTGGACAACAGTCGGATGTGTATGGCGGCCTAAAGGCTAGCTCCACATCAATGTGTACCTTTTTTTTATTTATTTTGTGTGTAAAAAAAAAAAAACAAAAACAAAAACAAAAAAACAAGCACAGTCTGGATATTGGCTGTAGGAATTATTCATATTATTAAACATACTACCGGCAAGTTCTATTTTCTTCTGCCTTTTCTTTTTTACATTCTTGATCAATTTGGGTTATTTTTTTTTTATGAAAAGAAAAAAGCTGTTTCTGGATAAACAAATGTAACCGAGAATAATAATAAAAAAAAATTGCTTTTTTTTTTCCTGACTGAGAAGGAAAACTTCTACGTTTTTTAAAACATTCAGCGTTTTTTCTGCTTTTTTTTTTTTCCACTCATAGAAAACAGAGTAAGTGCAAAAATGCTGCTATCGTTTTTGCAGCGGATTTGGTAAATGAAAAACAAAATCTACAATGGAACAGTAGGATGTGAAAACCATTTATTTATTTATTTTTCCAAGATTTAAACCATGATGTCTTGGTGCCTCACATGAGCATGGATGTTAGTATTAGTACAGTTACAGGTGCATCTCGCTAAATTAGAATATCACCAAAAAGTTAATTTATTTCAGTTCTTCAATACAAAAAGTGAAACTCCTATATAATATAGCGTCATTACAAACAGTGATCTAGTTCAAGTGTTTATTTTTGTTAATGTTGATGATTGTGGTTTACAGCCAATGAAAACACAAAAGTCATTATCTCAGTAAATTAAACATGTACACCTCGCCTCACCACATTAAAAAAAAATGGTCATGGGGGAAGCGGCACGTGTTCTTCCCATTAATATCATTAAGAAACTTTTCTGGAAGCTTTTTGAAGTGTGTTTTAATGTGCAGAATCCACTTAAAATCCAAATCAAAAACTGTTGGTAAACTTAACCTCAATGATAGGGAGACTACTTACTCTGTGGTTGTAGAGGAGTCTACCAGCAGGATCGCTGTCAGGCTATGTGCCCACGATGCAGAAATGCTCCGGATTTTTCCTGAGTGTTTCTGCATCTCCCTGGCAGAAAAAATGCATGTGGATTGTACATGCGGATTGTACATGCATTTTCCTGCCAGGTACAAGCGTTTATCATGCGTTTTGCACATGCGATTTCGCATGCAGGTTGTCAATTGCTTTTCAAGCGATTTTAGCATCACTTGGAAAGTGCTGGACAACTTGGTCACACTATATAAATCCATGCAACCGGCATGGATTTATATAGTCTGACCAAGTTAGTTAAAAAAAGATAAAAATGGTAAAAAAAAACCCCATTATACTCAACTTCCAATGCGTCCGGTCTCCCCGGTGTCTCGCCGTTGTCTTAAAGGACCTTCCATGACGTCATTTAGTCATGTGACAGGTCACGCGACCGCCGGCGTCAGAGGTCTCGTGACCCGTCACATGGCTAAATGACGTAATGGCAGGTCCTTTTAGACCATCGCGAGCCTCCAGAGAGCCAGGATACATCACTAAGGAGACCGGGGGCCATCAGAAGGTGAGTATAATGTATTTTTTTATTTTAAATTCTCTTTTTTTTTTTTTTTTTTTTTTTTTTTTTTTTTTTTTTTTTTTTTTTTACAGGTACTATGGTACCCAGGTCTGGAGGAGAATCTCCTCTTCTCCAAACCCGGGTACCATCCGCACATTGAATCGCTTAATATCTGCATGTGCACATGTGGTCATGCAGATATTAAGCGATTCAATGCAAGTCAATGGCGGCGAAAATGCCGCGATTACGCAAAATAATTGGTAGTGCTGCGGATTTTTCCACAATGATAATCCGCAGCGGAAATTTCCACAGCAGATGCGGATTATTATTGAGGAACATTGCAGACCTTCTATCAAGCGTTTTTTAAGCATTTCTGCGGCGGAATTGCTGCTGCGGAAACGCTTAAACGCATAGTGGGCACACAGCCTAATATGTATTTTTGTGGTTAAAAATTCACTGATAAATAACTGTAGCCTAGAAGGTTGGTCTCGGAGCAGGGAACGTGATATTTGTGCCCACCAGCATTCTGCTATGTAGCTATTTTACGTTATATTCTGTAGTCCTCGGAACAGTTTTCCATACAGCTCTAGTTTCCTGTCTTGGAAGACACAACTATGACTGGTAACCATTGTTATCTACATTGCAACTCCTTTACATCCTTTTCTAAAAATATCTTTTTGTTTTCCAAAGAGTCGGAGGTATGAGTGGTTTCCTACACTAATATTAGAATCCCAACATCGTAACTCTTCTGATGATAGTGCAGTGTCTGTCACGTATTGTTTTTCTCTTGTTAAGCACAGACACTACAATGTATCAGTTTGACACGTCTTTTAGCCGCGATGCCTAGTGTCCTCTAAAAGGATATGATGTCACATCCTCATGTTGGCATTATTGTTTGAAATTTTCTGGTGAATTGACGCCTCTCCACCCACCGCCCAGCAGGACCTGCCCATTTGTTCTGCTTTCATTTATGTATCTGTTAAAGAAGCTTTCTTATAAGTAGACCACAAAAAGATCTATAACTGCTTATGACCACCAGATAAGAAGAGATTCTGACAATGAGATAATAAAATCCTAACAATTTTATTTCAAGTAATAGATAAAAAGTATGATAAATTAGACAGGGAAATAAACCTCCAAAAAAGGGGGGATAGGAAACACAATACGGCCTCGTAAATAATGAAAAATGTAATCATATAAAGCAGCACACAGGAACATAAACCTAAACGAAGTCAAAGTAAATAACCCAAAAAGGACATATTAGTCAGATATTGTAAAAAACAGAAATACTTCACCAGATACTGCGCAAGTGCAACAGGGGGAGTATATACAATGTTTATCCAAAATATATAAAAAAAAATTGTTAGGATTTTATTATCTCATTGCCAGAATCTCTTCTTATCTGGCGGTCATATGCCGTTATAGATCTTTTGTGGTGTATTAATTTTGAAGTTGTCTGACCTTATGTTATTGGACTATTTTGGGGTTTTCTTATAACTATGTAGAATTGTAAAGCGTTTCCAAAAAGAAGCAACTTTGCTCTACTACTTATTAATAATTCACTCCTTTGGCATTATCAAGTGTGTTTTTTTTTTTTTTTTGTTCTTTTGTTCTTTTTTACTATTTTATTATTTTTCTGTATCTATTTTATTTTTGATTTTGGACCTTGAATACACGCTCGTTCTATGTTTTTGTATTATTCGATCTTTATATAACACTTTATTTTTCATCCTCATTCTTATTCATCACCAATAATATTTAGTTCTCTCGTGGTTTTCTACACATTCATTATTCCATTTTTTATTGCACTCGATATTTTCTATAGTTTTTGTTCCCCATACAGACCTGATTCTGTTACTCCACGCCTCTTACACCATAAAAACAGCATATGATCTTCTATACTTTCCTCTGTCCCAGCTCTAATTAATGTCCTAGGCTATACATATATCCTGCCCGCATCTTGGATATCATCTGGCCCCTTAGGGGGTCCAAAGCTCAACACATGCACTGTTGCCCTTGCAGCGGTGGTGTGCTTTCTTTCCTTCGCTTCATGGCATTGAGGCTCCCACCTGGGGATCTTGTGTCATTATGACATGCACCATCATGTAACTAGTGGTTACACTCATTGGTACACAGCCATGTGATCCCTACACCTGCCATATTATGTATGTGATTGGTTTAACTACACCATAAATACTTGGCTCTCACCACCCCAACACACTCCTCATAAGGAAGTAGGATGAAACGTGCGTTGGGGTGGCGGGTATGCTACATTTAACCATCCACTTTCACATGTAATTGCCACACTATATTGTTATTCTCAGTAGTCTGAAGCTCCTGTTTAACTTATGGGGAAAGATTTTATTCACTTATATTACAAAGCACTAAATGTCCGCTTTGTTATATCATGGTGTATGCTAGACTTGCTGGTTAGTTTAACTAATAAAATTGTCCCCGTACTTTAAAGCAGCACATTGCTTTTATCTATTTGTTTATTTATATGTAATTTTTAATAACATTTTTGGACAATAATGTACTCTTGTTTTGGGGTGTTGTCCTTATGCCTACTTGTTAAGTAAAGTTTAGTAGTTGTGGCCATAAGAACTACCAAGCAGATAGTTCCTGACTACCTGCCTGTTTTGCTCACCGCTGATCTCTGCTGGCTAAGCGCGATCACAGAATGCCCCTGTCCGCGATTCTGCTGTTTCCGCTGACGTCACATTGACTAACTGAGGGAAGCCAGTTGACAATCAGCATGACGTCGGCAGTCACACCCCGAAGACCGAGCAGTCTGGAAGAGTAATGTCTGTTGACATGAGCCTGCTAGTAGAATTAGAGAGCACTCAGTTCGGGCCAATGGCGTGACCATGACGCTGGTGTGAACTGTCAGTCATCCAGAGTCCACTGCGCCAGCAACATGCTCATGGGAAAAACACATTAACAGATTGTCTGAAACAGAATAAAAAAATAATGCTGCAAATTGTGGTTAAAACGTACTGTGTAGCTCTTTACAGAATTTACGCACATTGATCCCCATACCAAGTTCATAGCATACCAGCTCCACATTTTACCTTCAAATTTAAATATTTCTCCATGTTCTTTGTGGTTTTTATACACTAATCAGCATCGAAATTGCTCAACCAAAAAGGAAAAGTCATGGAATTATGGAAATTAAATGATGGATATTTATTCATGATTATATATTATGCTTTGCTTGTACTGTATATCGCCATCATATTCCGCAGCGCTTCACAAACCTTATCACTGTCCGCATTGGATTGTGGTAGGAAACCCGAGAACCAAGAGGAAACCTATACAAACTCCTTGCTAGGACTAGAACCCAGGACCCCAGTGCTGTAAAGCTACGGTGTGATCTACTGAGCCTCCATGCTGCCCATGGATAAACATTTTTAATGATATGCACATTTTGAAAAAAATGGAAACAACATTTTAAAGATATCTCAATTTATTCGGCATTGAATATGAGTACATTTTTCTTGGCAAAAAGTCCCCTCATGTACACGCCCTGGCTGCTATGAATGAGGTTATTAATGGTCCTGAGGACTGTTCTGTCATGCTGAATGAATGCATTTTGCAAATCATCAAAATCCACTACTGGCAGATCCCTGTGCTGTTTCTGACCAATGAGTTTCTTGATGGCCGTATTATTGGTTCCAACCCCAAAACATCAAGCTGTTAATGTACCTGTAACGAAGACTTAAAGGGGTTTTCCCACTAACATAAGTTGATTTTAATCAATAGTTCTTAGAATAATAATAACTTCCACTATTGAATGTATGTAAATAAAATGTCCCTGTGCTGAGATAATCTTATAAATATGCCCCTGCTGTGTACTGTGTAATGGTCGCGTCTGACCGTACAGGAACATGGTCTGATCATACCACATCTCCTGGGCAGGAGAGGAAGCAAAAGAGTATACAGACATTACAGCAGGGGATCACAGCTGATTCTTTATTTGAAGTAAAACATGGTTTAAAAACAGGTAGGGAAATGTTTTACCTCACAAAAAGAATCCTCTGCGATTCTCTGCTGTCCTGTCTGTATACTCTTTTGCTTTCTCCTCTGCCCAGGAGATGTGGTATGAGCAGACCAGGTTCTGTACACTGTGAGACGCAGCCATTAATTACACAGGGGAACATTTTATTTAAACACATCCAATTTTGGAAGTTATTATTATTGCAAAATCTGTTCATTAAAATGAACTTTCGTTCATGGGAAAACCCCCTTAAGGGGTTTGATTATTATATATTCTGCAACCCCACACCATAATCCTGGGACTGGGACCGGTGTATTGTTCCCTCGTGAAGGCCTCTTCATAGTGTTGCCCACTTGGTCTCCTGACCATTCTCCGCATATCATTGTGTCCAAGACAAAAACCTCCATTCCAGCCTACATTGTTGTCTAGATCTGCACCATGATTGACTTCATGCCACTGCTCTCAAAGACTATGGAGCACCTGTAGCTGGATGTCTGGCTTGTAAACCAATGTTATGCATATGCCTTATGGTTTGTGTAGACCCTGTTTGATGTCTTAGACTTGGTATGTGTCGTCCAATTCCACTTGAAGTACAGAATGGATCTATCTTGAAACCAGTAGTAGTGTCCTGGGAGCTGTTTTTCAACATGACAGCGCCAAGCCACATGTTACTTGTGCTATTGTGAGCAGTCTGGGTGGCCTAAATGTGCTACCAGAGCCTGCAGCTGCAGGACTTATTTCCCTTCGAGCACATCTGGGATGTCATTAGCAATAGCACAGGTCGCTGCCAGCAGTAGATCTTGATGATTTGCCCAACTACATTCACCATAGCAAAACATTTCTCAGACATCCATTAATAACCTCACTGATGGCAGCCAAGGTGTCTAAGTTTGGGGATTTCTGCACTCTGGTGCTCATACTCGATGCAGAATAAATCAAGCTGTTTTGAAAATTTGTGTTTCCATGTTTTTAAGCATATAATTAACATGTCTGTCCGCCCTGAGATTTCATACTTCAATTGAGTCACAATTTCAGTGTTGAGTGTATGTTTTGGACGTGTGAAGCTGGCCTTACTGGAAGAATACGATTGCAGTGGTTAGTAGTGTTGTCTTGCTTGAGTTCGATTCATAATCAGAACCCAAGTGTTGCTACTTTCGCATAGTTTGTACATTATCGTGTTTTCTATGTTTAATCCTTTTTATTTCACATTGAAAAACTATATTAATGAGTTATTTAGCTTCCTGTAAAATTGATCAGAAATGATGTGTGTTTAAAGCATCATGCATGGTCTGTACGGATCGTGAGGCAGGGACTGGGCCATGGGAATACAGTCCCTGCATCACCATCCGTGACCATGGCACATGGACGTCTGAATGATTCCTTGGATAAAGGGTTTTTCCAAGAAACGGAGCTTTGCTTGCCAACCGTTGCTCCAATAAATTGAGTTAATTAGTTGAATTAAAGGGGTCTTCTACCCTTTTATGGATTTTACATGTGGTTCAAGTGTGCTCTAAGTATACACATTGCTGAAAATAACCCCCTTTCCAAACCATTATGAAATTTAATATTTTATTCTGTTGCCTGGTTCTAGGTAAAAGAAGGTGAAATGATTTATAAGGCCATGGCCCCACTATCAGTATTCGGTCAGTATTTTTTCTCAGGAGTGGGAGCCAAAACCAGGTGAGGAACAATCAGAGAAAAGATATAATAGAAACAAGTCACCAATTCTGCATTTATCACCCACTCCTGAGAAAAAATACTGACCAAATACTGATAGTGGGGCCGTGGTCTAATACTAAGCCTTCAGGTTGCTGGAAAGTGGATTTACCTCAAGGCTGAATGACAAAATAAAAAGTCTCGCAGCCAGCATAATACTCACAGGCTTCCTCATTTTTACACTGCTGTCAGGCATGGTGCCAAAAAGTAGGGTGGTGCTATGTCATGGCTGGGTGAATACCCTCTCATAGACCTCAGGTTCACATTCAGGGCCGGATGGCATATTGCGGCTGCCAACATGTGCATGTTTCCTTTTGTTTCTTCTCCAGTAGTTATTCACTTCTTGCAATAAAAGTGACAAGGAACTATCCTTAGGCCCCGGTCACACATTCAGTATTTGGTCAGTATTTTACATCATTATTTATAAGCTAAAACCAGGAGTGGAACAATCAGAGGAAAAGTATAATAGAAACACGTCTCCACTTCTGTATTTATCACCCACTCCTGGTTTTAGCTTACAAATACAGATGTAAAATACTGAACGTGTGAACGTGGCCTTATTGGAACAGATGAACCTAAAAACAGCTTGGGAAGAGGGAACTTTTGCAACTTGAAAAAAACAAAAACAAACAGGATCGCCAAGAGAGAAACTGCTTGTAAAGTGCAGCTTTCCATTCTGGCTCATACGAATGGTCGATCCCAGCAGAGGACGCTGCTCTATTAAGCCAAATTTCCTAATAGAACATAAGGACTACCCTTCTGAAGGCTGGAGTTTCCTACTGATTATTTGTAATCTTAGGGGGAGTCATGCTTGTTCTGTTGGCATTCATTTAGTGATGCATTTTACAGTGTCTTTATCTTTTTCTTTAGTCCTATCTGACACCATGCACTACTATCGATACAGCACAGCGGAAGTCAGCTGCTGTTACAAGTACCTTCTCTTCAGCTACAACATCATATTTTGGGTGAGTTTTAAACAGTTTTGTATATATAAAGGGACACATCATTGTCATATGCTACAAGTGTATTGTCCAATAAAAATGTATGTGTATATGTATATGAAAATGCTCATTGTATTGTGGTAGATGTGTCTAACCTCTGTTAATGTTCTCTCCTTAGCTTTCGGGAATGGTACTTCTGGGAATTGGTCTGTGGGCTTGGAGTGAAAAAGTAAGCGTTTGCATATTTCTTTTCTAACTTGTTAATAAATTATAACAAGGAACAATCATAATTTCCTTTTCAATGGAATTGGTAAAAAAATGTGTCAAACTCCTACCTTCCAAAACACCAAAATAGGATTATTTAGCTGTTTAAAAGATCCATTTATGACCCCACTAGTGCAGGTCTTGACTCATACTTGCTTGTTTCAGTATATCCACATGCACATTAAAGGAGATCTGTCACCCCCTGGGACGCTTTGAAGCTATTAATATGGGCATACAGGTGATAGCATTGTTATAATAGTCCTACTGGTATGCCTCATAGCTTCTGTCTTTTTGTCGAGAAATAGATTTTTAATCTTTTATGTTAATTAGTTCTTCCAGGTTCTGGGGCGTGCGGTGCCTGGAAGAACACTCTGCCTCCTGTGTTAATTTGCGTACCACCTCTCTCCCCTGCAGGTCACAGTGCCATATGACGTGCAGCTGTGGAGCCAGAATACCGCACCTGCTCCCTGCACTCGTGCGATTACGCAGTACCTTTTCCGCCCTGCTACTAGCATTGCCATAATTGTTCTTCTGCACAGGCGCCGCCGACTCGCCTGTGCAGAAGAACGGTGAAGACACTGCTATGGGGCAGGACGCAGTGAGAGTGAGAGTGCAGGGCACAGGTGAGGTATTCTGGCTCCACAACTTCCATTTAACAGCAATAGACCCTGTGTTTTGTATTGAAGCATCTAATGAGCATATCCAAAGGTCATTCTGGGGGGCAGGGGCAGCTGCAGCTGAGACATGTCTCCTGTTGTTGTAGTCTTTCTTCTGATGAAGAAGCTTGTGATTGTCACAGCTGACACCCGGTGCTATGTGCCAAGAGCGGTCCCGCACTGCTCCCAGCACATTAACCTCCGCAACACTGCAATCGAAGTCGATCACTGCATTGCGGGGGCAAGGGGGCAGATAAGCGCAGGTACTCACCTCCTCTCTGGCCCCTCCAGCGATGTCTGCGGCGGCTCCCGGATGTTGTCATGACGACTCGATGTCATGACAACATCCGAGTCACCAGAAGGCAGGAAGTTACTTTGGTCATGCACAGTGCATGACCAAAGTAATGTCTCCCTGTGTGCAGCGCTTACAGGCTGCATGGCATAGGGAGCTGCTGCTCTCTATGCCATGCAGCCGATCAGGCTGCAAAAAGTGAAAGTCCCATAGTGGGACAATGTGTAAAAGTAAAAAAAAAAAAAAAAAAAAGGGTAGGAAAGTGAAGAAAATTTTCTTTTGTAAAAAATATAAAAAAAAAATTAAAAAATAATCCCCAAAAAATAAAAACATATTGTACCCATAATTATTTATTATGGGAAAAAAAAACAAACAATAAAACACATATTTGGTATCGTCGCGTCCGGAACGACCTGACCTATAAATCTGTTCCACTAGTTCACCCCTTTAGTGACCAAGGTAAAAAAAGATAAATAGAAAACAAAGCAAAAAACAATGCTTTATCATCATACCGCCAAACAAAAAATGGAATAACACGTGATCAAAAAGACAAATGTAAATAAAAATGGAGCCACTGAAAACGTCATCTTGTCTCGCAAAAAAACAAGCCGCCATACAGCTCCGTCATCCGAAAAATAAAAAAGTTATAGCTCTCAGAATAAAGCGATGCACAAAAATTATTTTTCCTATAAAATAGTTTTTATTGTGTAAAAGCGCCAAAACTTAAAAAAAAGCTATAAATACGGTACTGCTGTAAACGTACTGACCCGAAGAATAAAGCTACCTTATCAATTTTACTACACGAGGCACGGCATAAAAAAAAAAAAAAAAAAAAAACAATTCCGGAATTGCTGGTTTATTCGGTCGTCCATGACAGCACCACGTGAGAGAGAGGATCCGCCCATCAAGGACAGGAAACCTACAGGTTAAAAAGGGCGGCCCTCTCTTTCCGCCTCAGTTTAGGTTTCCTGTCCATGATGGGGGACCTTGCAGGCTTACCTGCAGAAGATGGACTCCTGTCCCAGAGAGGGCCACAGCAGGTGGTTGGAGCTGGTCCATCCCGGTCCTCTGGAGACGCCACGGCAGGGCTCATGGGGGCGCCTCCGTGAGCGTTGCGGCAGGCGCGACATCGCCTCACGGGAGGTAGATGTCCGCCAGGTGTGGGGCCGCTAGCGGGCTCCCCCCCTCGCTACCGCTTGCAGGAGATCCAGGTCGCGCCGGCGGCGCATGTGACGGGCGTGACCTTCTGACGCGACTTCCGGTACGCCGGGCAGGAAGCCCTGTGACGTCACCGGAAGGGGCAGGGCTCGTTTGAATTTTTTGGCGCGAGCAGCTGAACGCCGGGGGATTGAGGACCTGGGGCGAGTAGCCCACCTGGATCCCACCTGGACCTGGGGAGGAAGACCGAGGAGCAGGTAACACCCTCCTGGGTAAAAAAAAAAAAAAAAAGGAAACGCACACCCACACATGGTATCGGTATGGCCAGTATATAAAGAGTCTGGTAACATACAGAGGTGCTTCCCAGCCCATTCTTACATTGTAAGCTATGGAAGATTCACAGGAGCTGTCACCTAGGCAACAACATCTGCTGCAGGAGCAGCCCTCTGGGGAGCCCTCACAACTAGTGGCGCAGCGTCATTCCCGGCTAGGGTCTGGTCGTGCAACTAGAAGAGCTACCACTAAGAGCAGGAAGGACGGTCCGGTGCGGCGTGATTCCTCGCCATGCATGCTGGATTCTTCTGCTTCTACGGTACCGAAGGTTCTGTGGGGTGAGTGGAATCTTCGTGAAAGTTCTACTAATGTTTCCTCCTTTTTTCTATCTATGACTTTCTTTTAGAGCAAGAAATGTTCCTCGAAGTCCAAGCACAGAGAGTGTGCCTTATGTAGCTGTCCACTCCCTGATTCTTATAGCAAAAGGTTGTGTCAGCTTTGTATCCGCAAAATGATATCGGAGGAGACCCCAGATTTTTCCCTAGGCCTAAGAACTTTAATAAGGGAAGAAATAGGCAAAGCATTGCAAGGTTCAGAGTCTGGGCATATTCCTCAAGAAACCCAGCCGGGTTCAGACTCTGAGCTATCGGTCACTTCCTCCTCCGCCTTCTCTTCCTCTGATAGTCAGACAGACAGTGTTTCCCCCTGAAGGAGGTCGATGCCCTAGTAAAAGCCGTCCGATCTACAATGGGGATAGTGGACTCGAGGGTAGAGAAGTCAGCTGAGGATGTTATGTTTGGTGGTCTGGGGCTAAAGAAGAGAAGGGTCTTTCCAGTAAATTCAAGGGTGAAAGACCTCATTGATAAGGAGTGGAGAAAGCCTGACAAGAAGGGTAGTGTTCCTCCATCCTTTAAAAGGAAATATCCGTTTGAGGATGCTATGTGTTCCTCCTGGTTAAAAGCACCCAAGCTGGATGTTGCTGTTACTAAAGCAGCGAAAAGAACTTCCCTCCCGTTCGATGATATGGGTGCATTGAGAGACCCCCTAGACAGACGGGCTGATACTTTCCTGAAAGGGGCATGGGAGACAGCTGCGGGAGCAGAGAGACCAACAGTAGCAGCTACCTGTACGTCCAGAGCCCTGATGGTGTGGCTTGAACAGCTAGACAGTCAGTTGAAGGATGGGACTTCTAGGAAAGACATTATTTCTTCCCTTCCACTGGTTCAGGGGGCGGCAGCTTTTCTTGCTGATGCATCTGTGGACTCGGTGAGGTTGGCAGCAAAGTCAGCAGCACTGTCAAATGCGGCTCGGCGAGCCTTGTGGATTAAAAGCTGGCCAGGGGATTTACAGACTAAGTCCAGACTGTGTACAATCCCGTGTGAAGGGGAATACCTCTTTGGTCAGACCATGGACGACTTATTGGAGAAAGCGGGGGACCCTAAGAAGGGGTTTCCATCAGTTCCTCTACCCTCCTTTAAGAGATCATTCCGGAAGAGGAAATTTTTCCGGAAGAGATATTTCAGGGAGAAAGACAAGTCTGATGAAAGAGGTCGAAAAGGTAGAGGTCTACTCTTTGGTCCGTCTCCAAAAATTGAGCAGAAGCCAGGGGATACACAATCAGCCCAGGTGGGAGGGAGATTGTCATTTTTTGTCCCAGCTTGGGAACAGATTTCTCATAGTAATTGGATTTTGAGCCTGATTAAGTATGGTCTTAAGTTTCAATTTAAAGCATTGCCTCACAAAAGGTTCATGGTTGTTCCCTCCAGCTCTTCCCCAGAACGCCAGGCTGCCCTCGTTTCGGAAGTACAAACCCTAATAATAAAGCACGTCCTGATTGAGGTTCCGGAAGCTGAAAAGGGTCTTGGTTTCTACTCCCCGCTCTTCTTGATTCCGAAATCGGATGGAAGTTTCAGGACAATTATAAATCTGAAATCCCTGAATAATTTCCTTAAAATACACACCTTTGAAATGGAGTCTTTAAAATCCGTAATAAAGTTACTTTTTCCCCACTGCTATATGGTAGTGCTCGATCTCAAAGATGCTATTACCATATCCCAATTCATAGTGATTACCAGAAATACTTGAGGCTGGCCATTGAAATAGACGGGGTGGTTAAACACTTCCAATACACTGCACTCCCCTTCGGTTTAGCTATAGCCCCACGGGTTTTTACTAAAGTAATGGCGGAAGTTATGGCCCATATAAGAGAAAGGGACATTCTAATTATCCCTTACCTGGATGATCTCCTGATAGTGGGGAATTCGTTGGTTCAATGCGAGACCCACCTGCAGGAGACCATGTCGGTCTTAAAGAGTTTGGGGTGGTTTCTAAATTTAGAAAAATCTAGACTATCTCCACTCAAGGTACAACAATATCTGGGGGTCATATTAGATTCCAGGAAACAGCTATGTTGTCTTCCAGAAGAGAAAATTGATAGAATCCGGGAGTTGGTAGAACAATGTATACTTAAACCTTCTATGTCACTCCGTAAGGCCATGTCACTATTGGGAACCTTCACCTCCACTTTTCCTGCGGTTCGTTGGTCACAATTGCATTCAAGAGCCTTTCAGTGGGATGTGTTGCACAATAACGCAGCTTTAGAGCGGCATCTAGACCGTAAGTTTACGCTAGGTCCTCGTTCCATATGGTCCCTTCGTTGGTGTTTACGACAAGACAATCTTGCTAAAGGGGTTCCCTGGGAATGTAGTCCAACTGCAGTCTTGTCCACTGATGCAAGTGCTACAGGTTGGGGAGCTCACTTTGAAGGGAAATTAGTGCAGGGAACCTGGTCAAGCAGTGAGCAACAGTTGTCATCAAATGTTAAGGAGCTTCTGGCGGTGCAGCATGCGTTCAACGAGTTCCTTATATATTTTCAGGGCCAGCATGTCCGTGTACTCTCGGACAATCAAGTCACGGTAGCTTACATAAACCACCAAGGGGGAACCCGCTCAAGAAACTTGATGAGGGTAGCGAACGCACTTCTGCTGAAAGCCGAAGATCACTGTCTCTCTCTTTCGGCTACTCATCTAAAAGGCAAGGAAAACATCACAGCGGATTTCCTCAGCCGTACTTCTGTAAAAGAAGGAGAGTGGTCCCTAAATACACACACATTCTCCAGAATCGTAGAGATGTGGGGCCTTCCGTCTGTGGACTTATTCGCAACAAGAGCCAATCGGAAAGTGGAAAATTTTTGTTCCTTAGACCCCAGAGAAGGACCCCTGGCAGTGGACGCCTTTATGGTTCCCTGGAGGTTTCCTCTGGCATATGCCTTCCCTCCCATGATCCTGCTCCCAGCGGTGATAAAAAAGATCAGGGCAGACCGGGCCAGAGTGATACTCGTATGTCCCTTTTGGCCCAAAAGACCGTGGTTCCCTTGTCTCCGGAAGATGTCCATATCAGATCCCTGGGTTCTTCCGGAGATTCCGGACCTCCTCACTCAAGGGCCACTTTCCCATCCTCCAACCCCGAGTCTACATTTGACGGCGTGGAATTTGAGAGGGTGTTATTGACCAACAAAGGATTCCCCGCAAATGTAGTGAATACTCTCCTGGCTAGCAGAAAACCTGTTACCACCCGTATTTATGCCAGGACCTGGAGGAAGTTTCTGTCCTTTGCAGAAGTTAAGGTGGAGGAGGGGCCCCCTATTGGGAAAATTCTGGAATTTCTGCAGCGAGGCTTAGAATTAGGTCTCACTACCAGTACCTTGAAAGTACAGGTGTCGGCGTTGGGAGCTTTATTTTCTTCCAATATTGCAGATAACTATTGGATAGGCCGTTTTATAAAAGCTTCCTTTAGGTGTAGACCCATTACCAAAGCAAAGATGTCTCCCTGGGATTTGAATTATGTCTTAGATGCCTTGACCAGTCCTTCTTTTGAGCCACTAGATTTAGTCTCCCCCAAAATTATTTTCCTAAAGACGGTCCTGTTAGTAGCCCTAACTTCAGCCAGGAGAGTCAGTGACCTACAGGCCCTTTCAATATGCCCTCCATTCACGCAAATTCTGGACGATAGGATTATATTAAAACCTGATCCAGCCTTTCTTCCTAAAGTGGCCACTCGATTCCATAGAACCCAGGAAATAGTTCTCCCAACTTTTTGCTTTCCGCCCAAAAATCAAAAAGAGGAGAGACTTCACACTTTAGACGTTAGGAGGTGCGTACTAAGGTACTTAGAAGTATCACATGGCTTTAGAAAGGATAAATCCCTATTTATTTGCTATCAGGGGGCTAGGAAGGGTTGTAAGGCCTCAAAGGCTACAATCGCTAGATGGATCAAGGAGGCCATTTCCCTCGCATACTCCTCAGGGGATAAAGAGATACCGGAGGGATTGAGGGCGCATTCTACCAGAGCGGTGTCAACCTCCTGGGCGGAGAAGACAGGGCTTTCCATTGAGGAGATTTGTAAGGCTGCCACTTGGTCTTCTCCCTCTACTTTCTATAGGCACTATAGATTGGATCTGGGTGGCTCTGCAGATCTCACTTTCGGGAGAAGGGTGCTTCAAGCTGTGGTCCCTCCCTAATTTCCTTCGTCTCTGTAATTCTCTCACGTGGTGCTGTCATGGACGACCGAATAAAGCCTTAGTTACTTACCGGTAATGGGATTTTTCGGAGCCCATGACAGCACCCGTATATTCCCTCCCTTCACTGGTGTTGTGCACTCCTGTAGATTTGATTTCTTTTTGTGCACCCTTGTGGGAAATTGATGAAAAGTAATGTACTTAATGTGATTATGTTTTGTTATAACTAACCTTGGCGGTACTCTCATGCTCTGTTAACTAAACTGAGGCGGAAAGATAGGGCCGCCCTTATTAACCTGTAGGTTTCCTGTCCTTGATGGGCGGATCCTCTCTCTCACGTGGTGCTGTCATGGGCTCCGAAAAATCCCGTTACCGGTAAGTAACTAAGGCTTTTTGTTTGTTTATTCGGCCTCCCAAAAATCGGAATAGAAAGTGATCAAAAAATATCACGTGCCCCGAAAATGGTACCAATAAAAACATCAACTTGTCCCGCAAAAAACAAGCCCTTACATGACTCTGTTGGCCAAAATATGGAAAAATCATAGCTCTCAAAATATGGCGATGCAAAAATCTTAGTGTGTGACAGCTGCCAATCATAAACCCAATATGAATCTGGTATCGCTGCAATCGCACCGACCCGAAGAATAAAGTTGTCTAATCACTTATACCGCACGAGGAACGGCGTAAAAAAAATAAGCTCTAGGGTTACGATTTTTTCAAAAGTAAAGAAAAAAAAAAATGATGACAATATGGTGACCAGTGTTGAGCGCAAGTGCTCGCTACTTAAGTTTGCATCGGGTGCTCGGGTATGCCCCGAGTATCGCGGGTGTTCGAGTGACATGCTCGAATCTCTGCACCATATGCTTCGCGGCCAAAAAAAACGTTGCTGGGATTACCTGCTTTGCACGAGCGATCCCCGCATGCTTTTTTTGGGTGTCTAACAACCGTGAAACATGCGGGGCGGGGACTCAAACGTGTCACTTGAGCAAACTCAAGCAACGAGCACTTGCGCTCAAGACTAATGACAACTTATTCAATATGATGACCTAATGTTATCAAATTCTGTCATACCTCTGGGTTCAAAATGTACACTATACCCCTTGAGAAAATCCTTGAGGGGTCTAGTTTCCAAAATGGAGTCAATTTTGGGGGTTTCCACTATTTAGGCACATCAGGGGCTCCCGAAATGTGACATGGCATCCTCTCTTGAAACCAGCCAATTTTGTTTGCGTTCAAAAAGTCACACAGTGCTCCTTCCCTTCTGAACCCTGACGTGCGCCCAAACAGTGTATTTTCCTCACATATGGGATATTGGTGTACTCAGGAGAAATTGTACAACAGTTTTTAGGTTCCATTTTCTCCTCTTACCCTTGGAACATTAAAAATTTGGGGCTAAAAGATCATTTTTGCGAAAAAAGTTTTTTTTGTTTTTTTTTCACGGCTCCATGTTATAAACTTCTGAGAAGCACCTGGAGGTTCAAGGTGCTCACCACACACCTAGATAAGTTCCCTGAGGGGTCTACTTTCCAAAATGGTGTCACTTTTGAGAGGTTTCCACTGTTTAGGTACGTCAGGGGCTCTCCAAACGCAACATGGCGTCCGCTAATTATTCAAGCAAATTTTACATTCATAAAGTCAATTGGCGCTCCTTCCCATCTGAGCCCTGCCGTGCGCCCAAACAGTGTTTTTTCCCGATGGTATCTGCATGCGCAGGGGAAATTGCACAACAAATTTTGGGGTCTATTTTTTTTTTTTCCTGTTATCCCTGTAAAAAAAAAAAATTGGGTCTAAAGTAACATTTTTGTGAAAAATAGTTAAATGTTCATTTTTTTCTTCCACATTCCAAAAATTCATGTGAAGCACCTGAAGGGTTAATAAACTTCTTGAATGTGGTTTTGAGCACCTTGAGGGGTGCAGTTTTTAGAATGGTGTCACTTTTGGGTATTTTCTGTCATAAAGGCCCCTCAAAGTCACTTCAAATGTGATGGGGTCCCTAAAAAAATGGTTTTGTAAATTTTGTTGTAAAAATGAGATCAACTTTTAACCCTTATAGCTCCCTAATAAATAAATGAATAAATAATAAAAAAAAAAAATTGGTTCCAAAATTGTGCTGATGTAAAGTAGACATGTGGGAAATGTTGTTTATTAACTTTTGTGTGACATATCTCTCTGATTTAAGGGCATGAAAATTAAAATTTTGAAAATTGCGAAATTTAAATTTTTTTTTGCCAAATTTCTGATTTTTTTTTCACAAATAAATGCAAGTGATATCAAAGAAGTTTCACCACCATCATGAAGTACAATATGTCACGAAAAAACCTCTCAGAAACGGCGGGATCCGTTGAAGCGTACCAGAGGTATTACCTCATAAAGGGACAGTGGTCAGATTTGGAAAACTTGGCCTGGTCATTAACGTGCAAACCACCATCGGGGGTAAAGGGGTTAAAAAAATTGAGCTGTATACTCTCTTGCTTCCTCTCCTGCCCAGGAGCTGTGGTATGATCAGACCATGTTCCTGTACGATCAGACACAGCCATTACACAGCACATAGCAGGGGCACATTTATAAGATTATCTCAGCACAGGAACATTTTATTTAAACACATACAATTGTGGAAGTTATTATTATTCCAAGATCTATTGATGAAAATCAAATTTAATATTAACTTAGTGAGAAAACCCCTGTGGGAAAGTGGGAAAACGTGTATCCTGCCAAATGCATCGGGGTGAAACTTTATTCTCCCCGCCAGCATTCGGGTTCAGTCATAGCTTTGAGAGTACAGAGCGACGGCTGTAACTGCGCCCCCAGCCCTGACTGAGAGCTGGCTGCAATGCAGAAAGGACAAAATGAACTCTACTCTCCCCGCTGCATTCAGCTGCATGTTGGGCCGGGCAGCATAATAACGCGGTTAAGCTGCAGGTTAATAAGCATGTCTGCAGGTTAATAGCGTTATTTCTGGTGACAGGTTTCCTTTAAGGAAAACCTTCCTGTGGTAAGGAGGTGCTCGTACTAATAGAATTAAGTTATTTTGTTCTAGGTTACTGGAGGAAGTGGTTCTTTGCGTGGTGAATATGTAAAGCTGTTATTGTGATGTAAAATAAAAAATTATATTGTGTAGCACTAGCCAAAAAAATCTATGTAAATACTTTTGTCTTTTTTGGGCATAAGAGTATTTCAGGAGTGATACCTTTATTGGCTAACAAGAAAAATTATAATTGTAAGCTTTCACAGATGATATTACATGGACCCACTTCACATCTCCACCAGACTGACACAATGTGGACACTCTTCACACCTCCATCATAGACATCATAGGAACTCCAGATACATACTAGATGGTTCAGTGCACATAGTTTACCATAGTTCTCGGCAGTGGAAGTCCTGCCGAGGCTTCACCGGACAATTATCTTTTATGCTGCGTGAAAGATAATTTCACCCGATGAACGAGCATTGTGCACTTGATTTCACCCACGCTGCGACAGAGTACAATCTGTTCAGTCTGTATGGCAGGACCATGTACCTTGATAAAGTCGGCAATCAGGTATTGGTCCTTTAGCCTGGTTGTCTCCTGCATGAAATGGAAGATGGAGCATTTGAGTATGTTCCTGCTGTGATTCTGTGTAACGCTTTTTTCGCTTGATCATTTTTTTTTTCTCTTTTTCGTGCGCTTTTGTGTCCTCCTCCCTACTCCTCCTCCTCTGTAGTCTCAGAATGCTTAGAATGGGGGTAAGAATAGTTATTCATTTTTTTTTTTTTTGTGTTTTCCTGCTGTGGGTAGCATTTAGGACGTTGGACGTTTGGTCGTCCTATATGCACTGTGTTTGAGGGCCTAATGCTGATGTTTGCTAGGTAGTGTGCACATTGCCTATTGTAGTGTGACTCTGCCCTCAGCGTCTCCCACCACCCCACCCCCACGAGTGCTTTAGCGAAGTCTGTAGCCAAACTGACCAGGATGTCATAGACTCTGGTTACAATTCTGGAACTATTGCTGGCAATTTCTACCAGCCCTGAACTCTGACTGCTGCTACGAGTAAGTCGGATGCTTCAGCTTCTCCACCCCAGCATGGCCGATCATGGGTGCTATCAAAGCTGCTTCGGTTCAGCTCTTCATCCAGGTCGCCTTCTATCACAGGATCTGCTTTTCCCCTCTAAAGAGGTACACTCCCCAAGCCCTAGTTATGGCTTGCAGTCTGTTTTGCGCCTCTACCAGATGGGGAAGTTAAGGGCTGTGGTAGAGAGTCTTGTGTCAGGTGTAGACTCCTCTCTAGGGGTGGCAGCAGCAGACCCCCCCCTCCCCCCGTCATCCCTCCAGAGAAGCAAGTGTTTTTAGGAGGGGTAAATGCTTGGCTGGAACCTTTTCTAACCACGAGCAGTTCGTGGAGGCACTACAGAAGACATGGTAACACCCAGATAAGCATTTTCAGAAGTGTAGTCACATAGAGGTGTTGTACTCCTTTCCAGCGGAGTTGGTGACATCCTGGCCCTCTGTCTGTGGTGGAAATTCCTGTGTCTAGAGCCACCACCCTCCCTCTTTCGGATGTAGCTGCACTAAGAGATCCTACGGACAGTATAGAGTCTATGGCCAAATCTGCCTTTTGAAGCAGCGGGCTTTGCCTTGTGCCCAGCTTTAGAAGCCACTTGGGCAAAATACTTACAGCAGGGTATTCTTGCAGGATCCCAGGGTGCGGAGTTAGCTGAGATTGTGGTCAGATTGCTCAGGCAGGCAGATATTTGTGTTCAGGATACGCGGATGCTGCCGAGTGTTCGGCTCAGGCTGTGAGCAAGAATGTGGCTATCTGTCGTATTCTGTGGCTCAAGACGTGGAGGGCAGATCTTGCTTCAAAGAAGTCTTACAGGTCTGCTGTCTCAGGGCTCTTGTCTGTTTGGGGCCATTTTAGACAACAACATTGCTGACGCCACAGGTGGCAGAATCACCCTTCTTCCTCAGGCTTGGGCTAACCATACAATTCGGAGAAGTGGGTCTCAACTGTTTTGCCCATTTCGTCAGTTTCCAGCACCAGAGGATTCCAGCCGTCCAGTTAGGTCTAAGGCCTCCCAGGGAAGAAGGAGATTATCTTTTAAGTCTACACCCTCAGGGTGTTCGCAGGGTCTAGTGGGGACTACCCCTTAGTTCCAGAAGTAACAGTGGAGTCAATGCATGATGAGTTGCACCCACTTTGGAATTCTTTGGCCGTCTCTTGCTCTTCCAGGAGACAAGTCTGGGTCAGAGAGGTCGTTCCCTCTGGTTACAGAATGGTAATTATTGCCCTTTCGTGGGATCGATTTTATTTACTTTTTTTTTAATGAAGTCCTCGCCCCCCGAGGTTCCCTGTCATAAGAGCCAGTTTCTGGCTTTATCATCGCTGCTTCCAGCAGGAGTAACTGAGGGTTACTCCTACGAATGGTATAGGGTGTTCTACTTAAACCTGTTCGTCATACCCAAGAAAGACTGCTCAGTGCTGCACATTCTAGATCTAAGGCAACTGAACAAATAGATTTGGTTGTGTCATTTCAAGATGGAGTCCCTCCGCCCGGACATTGCATCCATTGAGCCTGGGGAATTTCTGTCTTCAATAGACATTCAGGATGCTTACTTGCTCTTCAATGGTTTCTTTGCTTTGCGGTCAATCAGGATCACTTCGTTTGTGGCCCTCCTCTTTGGTTTGGCCACAGTACCCAGTGGGTTCATGAAGGTCTTGACCCCAGTTATGCTACTGCTTTGGACCAGGGGCTTGACAGTGATCCCTTACTTAGACAATATTCTCCTCAAGGCGCCTTCCTATTCGCTGAATCTGGAGAGCCTTCAGATCGTCCTAGACTCTCTAGTTTACATTGTCAAAAGAGCGAATTCTTCTCTGGTCCCAACTTATCAACTACGGTTTTTGGGGATGATATTTCGACACAATTCAAGCGTCAGTCTTGCTCCCGGAAGAGAAGAGATCAGCTCTTCCATCTGTCATTCAGACCTTGCGGCAGCCTGGGACACCTCCCCTCCGGTTCTGCATGAGAGTTATGGGCAAGATGCTGGCGAGGTTCGAATCAGTCCTATTTGCACAGTTTCTTTGAAGATCCCTATAGAATGCCACTCTGTCCTGTTGGGACAGGTCGGTACAGTCTCTGAGTTGCCCCATTCGCCTTCCTCTTCACAGCCACCAGTCTGTCAGGTGGTGGTTAACGTCACCTTTGTTAGTCCAGGGTCGCTCTTTTCGCCCCATTCAGTGGCAGGCCCTGATGATGACGGACGTCAGTCTCTGCGAATTGAGGGCAGTTTTTCGGCACTTGTCCGTTCAGGGAGCATTGGACAGTCGAGAATCAAAGCTTTGGAACTCTGGGCCTTCTACCAGGTGCTTCGGCATTGGCAGCACCTACTCTCAGGTTTACCATTTCAGATTAAGTTGGATAATGTCACTGCTGTGGCCTATATCCATTGTCAGAGTGGAGGAGCTGATCCGCCATGTCAGAGGTTGCAAGAATTTTGAAGTGAGCAGAGAACAGAGTACCACTGATCTAGGCAGTGCACATACCCGGAGTAGACAACTGGGTTACAGAATTCTTAAGCTGCCAGCAAGTAGCTGCAGGAGAATGGGCACTTTACCTGGGGATATTCAAGCAGATCTGTCGTTGGTTGGGCAGTTCGGATGTTGATTCAGTGACATCCAGGCTAAACCGCAAGATTTGTCACCAGGTCTTGATATCCTCAGGCAGTCAACACGTTAGCAATTCTTTGGTCCTAGTTCACTCTTCCTTACTTTTTTCCAGCTGTAGCCCTTCTGTCCAGGCTTCTCAAGGTCTGGGCACAAGGGAATTCCACTTATTCTCGTCGCACCAGACTGGCATCGAAGAGCCTGGTATGCGGCTGTGATCAATCTCTTGGCAGATGTTCCATTGTTTTTTTTCTGAAACAGCCAGATCTTCTTTCTCAGGGTCCCGTTCTTCCATCAGAATTTATGGTCGCCCAATTTAACGGCATGGCCACGATTCTGAGTTCAGTGGGTCTGTCAGAGCCAATTATCCAGACAATGAATAGAGCACGAAAGCCACCCTCGCAGCATATATATCATTGCACTTGGAAGGCTTACTTTCATTGGTGTGAGTCTACTAACGTTGCTCCAGTGTCATTCTCCTTTTGCCGTAGTTCCCTCCTTTTTACAGTCTGGTTTAGAGTCTGGCGCTTAGCTCCCTCTGGGGACAGATGTCTGCCTTGGCTGTTCTTTTTCAGACTTGGCTTTTAATCCACATGTCAGAACGTTTCTTCAGGGAGTGGCACATACTTGGCCCCTTGATCCTTGGGATCTTAATCTTGTTTTAGAAGCTCTTCAGTCTTCGCCTTTTGAGCCCATTAGGGAGACCTCTGCGCTATGCTATGCCTTTCTTATAAGGTAATCTGTCTTCTAGTCAATAGTCATTATTTCCATCAGGAGGGTACCGGGGCTGGCGGCTCTTTCCTGTAGTACTCCTTACCTCATCCTGCACCTGGATAAGGCTGAGTTGAGGCAAGTTTCATCCTTACTCCCTAACATGTTTTCCACCTTAACAAGGACATTGTCTTGCCTCCTTCCTTTCGCCCTGCACCTTCTCATCCGATTGAGAGAGCCTTGCACAAGCTGGATGTTGTCAGGACTGTGCAGGGTTATTTATTGGCCACCGATCCATTCTGACGGTCGGAATCCTTATTTGCCATACCGGAGGGCCCTCCCGGAGGCTTGGCCGTCTCTAGGCTTATAAAGCACGGGCCAGTTCACCCCCCTTTTCAGGATTTCGGCGCACTATATATGTCAGTGGTAGGAGCTTCCTGGGCTGTTCGTCACTAGGCATCGGTCAAGCATTTCTGTAAGGCAGCTACTTGGTCATTGGTGCATACCTTTTCTAAGTTTTACAGGGCCCACACCTTTGCTTCGGCAGACCCAAGTGTTAGCAGGAAGATACTGCAGGGGGCGGTTGCCCATGCGGCAGCTTGAGCAGGAGCTGAAAACTTCTGTGATAACTTTATAATATTTAATTTGATTCCCACCTCAAGGACAGCTTTGATACATCAGCTATTACATACTAAATGAAAAAATTGGCTCTTCGCCTTGGTTGCCCAGTCGGGCGTGCATTTCTTGTTTTTCTCTCTGGGTGTAATTGGATTACTTTCCTTTCATGCTTTAATTCCTTTTGCTGCTTCTGCTTTCTCACTAAACCGAGGAGGCCTGATGCTAGCAGGCGAAGTATAGTCTGCTGGGGAAGAGCCAGCCTTTTAATCTAGGATGTAATAATAGTGTCAGCATCCAGGTGGCTGCAGACTAGCCCATGGTTTCTGTGTGCCCCAGTGAAGACTATGAGAGAGAGATTTTACAGTAAGTACTAAAAATCTTTATTTTTCTGGTTAGCCAATAAAGGCATCACTCCTAGAATACTTTTTTTTTGTCTTTTTTGGGCTAAAAAGTATTTGCATAAAGCGGTTTTTGAAATCATTTACATTTTTCTGTTTCAAACCCAAAGAATAAATTGTAGTGTAAAACTGGCACAGTTCTTCCAGTTTTTAAGCCGAATATTGTTTTAGCACTATTCTTCCATTTATGGTAGTGTTTTTTAATTTTCTTTTTCTTTTAATGTTCATGTAAAGAGTTTGTATAAAATGTTCCTCTGAGATATATAAAATAGTGTGCCTGCTCTTGGTGGCAAGAGCTGGCCTTGAACCCAGCTTCCATTTTTGTACAGGTTTTGCATGCAATGTTTTGCAGCCAAATTTAAAAATCAAAAAATGAGGAAACGCTTAACTTTTTAATTCCAATTCCTGCTTCAGAACTGGGAAGTATGAAATGGGCCCTAAACATCCAATGTCTGTCGCACATAAGCCCCCATAAAAAATAGTGCCTTTTGCACCAATGCCAGGTGGAGAGAGTAGTTGGCAAGAACTGTGGCCAATTTATTTTAAGGTGCATGGTTCCTAATAAATGTGGTGTGTAGAAATCGTCCTGTTCTACCCCATGCAATGAGCAGCCATACATTTGTACAACTAATTTACGCCTTTTAATCTTTTCCTTTTTGTAAATGAGTCTAAGGCTATGTGCCCATGTAGCAGATTTGATGCAGTGCGTTTTTGCGTTTTTGCCTCTCTCTGGCAGAAAAAAATGCATGCAGATTTACGTGCGTTTTTTCTGCCAGAGAGAAATGTTTTTTTCAGCATTTTTACATGCGTTTTCGCATGCGTTTTTTCAAGCACTTTTCCAAGCGATTTTGAGCATCACTTGGAAAAGTGCTTGACAAGTTGATCACACAATATAAATTCATGCAACTGGCATGGATTTATATTGTGTGACCAACTTAGATGCTTTAAATGCTACATCTATAGTAAAAAAAAAAAAAAAAAGTTAAAAAAAAAATAAAAAAAAAAACCTATATACTCACCCCTCTGGTCTTCTCCCGGCAGCGATCCTCTCTCCTCGGTGTCCCGCGGTGTACTTACAGGACCTGCAGTGACGTAATTTAGTCAGCTGATGGTCACGCGACCATCACCTGACCGCTGATATCAGCGGTCCCGTGACCATCAGCTGACTAAATGACGTCACCGCAGGTCCTGTAAGTACACCGCGGGGCGCCGAGGAGAGAGGACGCGGCCGGGAGGAGACCGGAGAGGTGAGTATACAGGGTTTTTTTTTTATGGTTAACTTTTTTCCTTTTTTCACCGCGTGGTAGCCGGGATGAAGAGGAGTTGTAGTCTCCTCTTCATCCTGGGTACCACACGCACCGCGATTACGCTGCAAATTCGTGGCCATTGAATTTAATTGAAACACAGCAAATCCACATATACCTGCGGGTTTGCTGCGTTTCAATGTTCCTCAATGGCCGCGACTTTGCGGCGTAATCGCGGTAGAAATGGTCATGCTGCGTGTTTCAACGCAATGCGAATTCGGCGTGCTAATAAGCGCGTCATGTGCACAGCACATCCGAATTCACATTGCTTTGCATGGCAGACGGTTTTACAAGTGTTTTCGTGGCGTGGCCATAAAAACGCTACGTGGGCACATAGCCTTAAACTACCCATAATGCGCTAATGTTTTTCTTTTTTTTTTTTTTTTTTCAGGGGATTTTGTCTGATATTACAAAAGTGACTCGGCTTCATGGTTTTGACCCTGTATGGTTGGTCCTGGTAGTTGGGGTCATTATGTTCACACTCGGCTTCGCTGGATGTGTTGGTGCTTTGAGAGAAAACATTTGCCTTTTGAAATTTGTAAGTAATTCAACAGGACTAAAGAATTTTATGGATTAGGGAATATTTTTTTTCACTGGCATGCATGTATTTTGGGCTGAAAACTTTTGCATTTGAGTTTCATAAAATTATTTTGCATTTTGGCTTTTATCTCCTGTCGCACTGCTTGTTGCTGGCTGCAGAATGAACGAACTGATAATCTGTCAGTCCACCCACTATGGAAAAATGCAAGAGCGCAATACAGTCTTATCCAATTAATAATTGTTACAGAAGTATTAAAAACTGCTCACCTAGTAGGGTTGTGTGGGACACAACACCTATAAAGCCTGGACTCCAGATGCTGCAAAACACGTGTTATGTATGATTGTCCTGAGGAAGGAGTCGGTGAACTCTGAAACGCCTAGACAATAAACCTACATTTTTATCCAAACTAATGGTTTGTCGTGACTCCAGAGAGCGCAGAAACAGCTTCCTTTCCCAGCATCTATCTCTGACAAGTCCACCCACTATGGCAGTGAGACGGAGAGTTTGTAACTTGTTTATCTTTTTCTGAGCTCATCTCAGCTGATTTTATGAAAACTGACCACAACAAAGTTGAACGTGCAGAAAAACTGAGGCTGTACAGTCAAACGGTGCAAAATTTGTAATGAAAACCAACTGCAAAAATGATTATTTTTAAAAAGAAATGCATGCAGTTAATTATATAAAAAAAAAAAAAAAAAATTGTCCCCAACAATGGACAACTACTTTAACCCCTTCCTGACATCCTCTGTACATCTACGGCACAAGTTAGAGCTGATGTATGTAGTGGGCTCAGAGGCTAAGTCTACCACATTCACGGCAGATAATGGCTATGGTACATAGCCAGGATCTGCCTCTAACAGAAAAAAAGTGGATCAGAGCGCCACTCGCTGCTGTTAACCACTTAAATGCAGCTGTAAATCTGCGATGGCTGCATTTTATGCATGATTTGCATCGGTTTGGCAGCTTTAATACATGTGAGGAATGTGTAAGAAATAGACATTCCTCACATGTATTAAAGCTGTCAAACCGTTGCAAATCATGCACACGGGAGTGATTCAAACATATCACCGAGCAGCTGTAAATACTCGGTGCTCGCCTGAGTATACTTGGCGAAAGGGTTAACAAAACATACTCGCTCATCAC
This sequence comes from Phyllobates terribilis, assembly GCF_046119375.1. Lineage (NCBI taxonomy): Eukaryota > Metazoa > Chordata > Amphibia > Anura > Dendrobatidae > Phyllobates > Phyllobates terribilis. Next base: position 591,991,345 of record NW_027362765.1, on the reverse strand, counting down.
TAATCCTGGATGAAAACCTCTTCCAGAGTCCTGTGGACCTCAGACTTGGCCGAACGTTCACCTTCCAACAAGACAATGACCCTAAGCACACAGCTAAAATAACAAGGAGTGGCTTCAGAACAACTCTGTGACCATTCTTGACTGGCCCAGCCAGAGCCATGACCTAAACCCAATTGAGCATCTCTGGAGAGATCTGAAAATGGCTGTCCACCAACCTTCACCATCCAACCTGATGTAACTGGAGAGGATCTGCAAGGAAGAATGGCAGAGGATCCCCAAATCCAGGTGTGAAAAACTTGTTGCATCATTCCCAAGAAGACTCATGGCTGTACTAGCTCAAAAGGGTGCTTCTACTCAATACTGAGCAAAGGGTCTGAATACTTATCACCATGTGATATTTCAGTTTTTCTTTTTTAATAAATTTTCAAAAATTTCTACATTTCTGTGTTTTTTTTCAGTCAAGATGGGGTGCAGAGTGTACTTTTAATGAGAAAAAAAATGAACTTTTTAGAATTTACCAAATGGCTGCAATGAAACAAAGAGTGAAAAATGTAAAGGGGTCTGAATACTTCCATACCCACTGTTTCTATAGCTGTATATATATACACACACATACATAAATAGTTGAAACCAGAAGTTTACATACACTATATAAAACGACACATATGCATGTTCTCAATATCTGACATGAAATCAGAATAAACCTTTCCCGTTTTAGGCCAATTAGGATTACCATAATTTTTAATATTTGCCAAATTTCAGGCGCTCAAAAGTAATTGGACAAATTAAGTTCATTATAAATAAAATGTTCATTTTCAATATGTTGTAGATAATACTTTGCAGGCAATGACTGCCTGAAGTCTGGAAGCCATGGACGTCACCAAACACTGGGTTTCCTCCTTTTTCATGCTTTGTTGGCCTTTACTGCAGCTGACTTCAGTTGTTGCTTGTTTGTTTCTTCCCTAAGTTTTGTCTTAATCATGTGAAATGCATGCTCGATGGGGTTGAGATCTGTTGACTGACTCGGCTATTGCAGAATGTTTCACTTCTATGACTTAAACTCCTGGGTTGCATTCGCAGTTTGTTTTGGATCATTGTCCATCATGGGTTTTTTTTTTCAGCCTAATTATGGTCTGTTTCTCTTCCATTGAAAGCTCCTTTGACCGCATATTGTGGGTTCACAGCAATAGCTTCCAAATGCAAAGGCCGCACCTGGAATCAGCTCCAGATCTTTTACCTGCTTAATTGATGATGGATTAATGAGGGAATAGTCCATGCAGCCTATTAAAGAGCTTTTTAGATAACTGTCCAATTAAATTTTTGGTCCCTTTTAAAAAGAGGCAGTTGCATATTAAAGAGCTGTAATCCCTAAACCTTTACTTCAGTTAGGATGTGAATACCCTCAAATTTAAAACTCTTTGCACTTTAAGCCCATATTAATTATATAACCGTATCTTGTAAACCGCTAAAATGCCAAAACTTACGTCACTGTCCAAATATTTCTGTACCTAACTGAATTTTTTTTTAAGACAAGTTTCCTAGTTTTTTTTCCCCACTAAAATAATAAGAAAAACTAGGCAACTTTGGTATCGCCACAATCGTACTGACCTGGAGCATCAAAAGTTATTCTTTTTTTTTTGCCTTTTACATTTTGCAGTACACTGTATGGTTAAATGAATGATCTGTCATTCAAAAGTACAACTGTACCCACAAATTATAAGCCCGATATATCTAGGTGGATGGAAAAATAAAAATACAGCTTATAGAAGAAGGAAAACAAAACACAGAAATTAGCTGCTTTGGGAATATATTATATTGCTGTTTACACATAAACATTTTGACGCTGCTTATATACATTGAGAAAAAGATGCAGCGTCTTACAATTCCAGCAAAGTGGATGGGATTTATAGAAATTTCATGCCCACAGTGGTGGTTTTTCTTTACTCAACATAAGCTAAGCTGGGGTGCGTTTTTCTAATCCGCAACATTTCATTAGATGCTAGTGAAAAATGCATGTAAATGACTATATCAATAAAGTTTTTAGTTAAAGCCAAAGGAAGTATCAAAAACAATGCAGCTTTTTTTTAAAACGTGACACGCCCAAAAGGGACAAAAACCACAATGTCAAAAAAGAAATAAAACCGCATGTAAAAACACACACTAAAATAATGCAATGAAAAGATGCATATCTGAATGCACCTCATAGGTGCAGAAAAGCTGCAACATCAAAAACTCACTAAATACTCGTTGTATGTGCACACATTGAGTATTTGCAGCAGAGTTTTCTGCAGCAAAAACCATGTTTGCAGGAAAAATGCAGCTTGGAATACACGTGATTTTATGCCTTTGTAATTGCGTTTTTTTTCTTATTCATTTGACTGGGTGAAAAAAAAAAAACAGCAAAAACGTTGAAAGACTGGACATGCTGCAGATTTGAAATAAAAAAACAAAAAAAAGCTTTGATTCAAATCCAGAAGGAAAAAGGAAGCGGCATGTGAGATTTGAGAAATCTCCTTCACTTTGCTGGTCCTTCAAAACGCTGAGTTTTACCCTTGAAAAACGCGTCGAAAAATTACAACAAAAAATAGATCATGTGAACACGCTGTAAGAATATCAGCATTGCAGGGGAACAGGCTGAATTGACCTTTATTATTGTGGTTGATATTAATCATTACATATTAATCATTCTTCTTTTGTTCGGAGCAGAAAACACGAGGATGAGTTAACGCAAACACTTGTCACTTCCCCCATAACTCTGATTCTTCTCTTGTGTTTCTGCAGTTCTGTGGGGCGATTGTGCTCATCTTCTTTCTGGAGCTCGCTGTTGCAGTGCTGGCCTTCCTTTTCCAAGATTGGGTGAGAGACCGAGCCAAGGAATTTTTTGAGAACAACATAAGAGCTTACCGAGATGATATCGACCTGCAGAACCTCATAGACTCCCTGCAGAAAGCGGTATTGTTCCCTGACAAGCAGTCAGCTTCTCGCTCTTTACTTCTCCGCCATTGTGTTTCATATGTCCATGTAACGATGTGTCTCTAACAGAACCATTGTTGTGGTGCCCAAGGACCGGATGACTGGGACCTGAATGAGTATTTTAACTGCACTGGTGAAAATCTCAGTCGAGAAAAATGTGGCGTGCCGTTCTCCTGCTGCATCGCTGACCCAGCTGTAAGTGTATTCTTACATCCATGTGAAAAACAGGGAAATTCCAAACCTTTTCCACACACCCTTCTGCTTGCATGACTTTTGATTGACAGGACCCATAGTGCAACCTTCTATAACGAGTCCTGGCTATGTTAGGACTTATTCAACATGCCCGGGACTTTACCTTGCCGGTTTGTCTTTTTTTTTTGACCAGCTCATTAGAATGGTGACCTTGTTTTGGAGATCTAATACAGGTGTCCATTTCTTTTTTGTGTAAGTGAAAAGACCCATAGAATTTTTAATGTGTTCATGTGTTGTCTGTGTGTATAGCGCAGACGACAGAAACTGCCATGTGAATGAAAGTTAATATGCACAACTAATGTCTCCGAGAAAGTTGCCCTTGTAGCTCTAGCTTTTATTAATAATTATACAATGTGCCTTTATTATTTTGTTTTTTTTTTTCACAGCAATCTGTAGTGAATACTCAGTGTGGTTATGACGTCCGTAAAAAGGTATGTAATTTCCAATGCCACTCAGATTGGTGGGGCACTCCACATGCCTGTGTCTGCATACACTGGGGGTAATGGGTATGGGTAGAATTTAGCAATTTTGCTCCTGTTAATCAAAGAAGCATTAACACATCTTTAAATGTCATATTGCAATGAAGTTGAAAATGTTGTCTCACGGAGTCTCAACTCTACATTGTGCAAAAATGTTGCAACTTTTCAAATTGTTTTACACCGTTTTTTCTGGCAAAAGGCAAAATGAAAGCGTTCCTGGTGATAAGAAACCGGGAAGAGTAGATGGGATCGGCTCACCTGGTGGAGGTGTGCAGATGGCGCACAACTCTGATGAGAGTAGTAGTGAAGTGGTAGTCCTCGTATAGTCTGCTGCTCCATCCGGTGTGAGCTGACAGAACGGCTCATTAAAACAACTGCGAGGCAAAAAATAAGAAAAAAACGTTGTGTTGGGCGCTGTCACGATGAAGACAGGGATGAGGAGGTGTAGAAAAACAACAAACATTTATTAAAAAAACGCTTTTAATAAATGTTGTTTCTTTATGGCTTCATTGGGGGACACAGGACCATGGACCATGGGTGTATGCTGCTGTCGCTACGAGGTTGACACTAGGCAAAAAAGAAATAACTCCTCCTCCGCAGTATGCACCCGCCTACAGGCACCAAGCTCACCAGTTTAAGCTTATTGTCTGTAGGAGGTAGACTGGTTCCTAACAATACTTATTAATACTTGTTCTTTATTTTTCAGATACAGCTCTTCAGAGCTAACAGGGAACACTGCGTCCCCTGTTAACCCATTTCACAAGCGACCTAGAGAGCAGTGTGGCAACCCCCACATCGCCCACTCTCGGACCCGCTGGGCAGGACCTATCCCCTGTCACCTCTTTGTGTCTCAGGGTGATTCCTGGTGGCCAGTCCTTGCCTATTCCCCACCCCAGCCCCTTCCTCGGAGCAGCCTGGGAGGGAGACTGTGGTCCCTGCGGTGACCTTTCCCCAGATTCTGAGGTTGAGGAAGAGCCAGGATCCCCCCCCCCCCATCCACGGAGGACCTCCTGTGACCATCCTCAGGAGGGGAGAGGAAGAAGGGGTATCGGGACCCTAAAAAAGGACAGAAAGGTACATCTGCTGTTTCGCAACCGCAGGTCCCAGTCCCCCAGCGCTGCCTGCCACCCCTCCCCCTCACATCAAACATGGTGCTTACTTCAGCAGTACTTCCCGGGCCACGCCCCTTCTCACATCTTCAGCGTCCCCTCCTTCTTCCCCATTATGTGCGGCAAAACTTCCTGCACTTTCTCCGTCGGGGGGCGTCTCTTGTGGGCCGTCCCTTTTTCCGGTGGGTATACGCCCCCTCCGGCAATTAACCAATCAAGGCCGAGGGCCAATCAGGGCCGAGGAGCATTGTGACACTTCCGCCAAGCCCTCCCGCGGACCTATCAGCGGCCGGGTCCTTTAAGCCCGCCCCCTTTCCTTCCGCCTCTTAGAGCCTCGGTGCCCCTCGTCATCAGAGCAGCGTGCTCTGCTCCTGCCCTGCCCCTCTATGCTGACACCATCACTCTGCCTTGCTGCTTCATCACCGCAGCTCTGCTCCTGACTCCGGTGGCACCACTCTGCCTGGCAACAGCGGCCCGCTCCAACCTCTCCTCTGGAGTTCCGACGGGGTACACGGGACCATGGTTACTTCAGGATCGGGTAGGCTCTGCCCTGGTACCGACCCACACCCTTTCCTGCCCACAGACTCCCTCCTCTGCAGTATCACTGGTCAGGCACATATGCCCAAACCCAGGGAGCTCTCTGTACGTCCCTCTCACATAGTCACATACTACGCTGTGCTCTTTGCGGTACTAAGTGGCCCGCGGGTCTCCCAACAGCTTTCTGCTCGACCTGCAAACCTCCCGCCATGCTGGCACCCCAAGATTCCCCTGCCACTCAGGACGAAGGAACTCCCTCTCCTCCGGAGTGGGCTGTTATGTCTCTGGCCTCACCAAGGTATCTCAATCTCTGGTGCAGGTCCTAGAACGCTTGCCTATGTTATCCATGGCCACCAGTGCTCCGAACGTTCCCACGGATGGTTCGCAGGCACCCCTGCCCCCTCCTCCCAAGGGCAGACTGAGAGCACGTTCTCAGAAACGGACTCACACAAGCTCATCCTCCAGCTCTCCAGACTCCAAGATGCTCCCTGCATCTCACATCTCTTTCCCGGCGGTCGCCCTGGGATCTAACTCTGCATCAGATTCAGACTCTGGTTCCGACACGGACCAATATTCCAAGATCTAGTAAATGATCGACAGCCTTATATCGGCCGTCAATCAGACTCTGCACGTTAAAGAGGACGAGAGCCCTTCTCAGGACTACTGTTTCCTACAAGAGCATTAAGCGCCCGGCACGCACTTTTTCTAACCATACAGAATTTGACTGTGTCTTTCAGAAACAGTGGGAGCATCCAGAAAAGCTCTTCACTGGAAAGAAACAGTTAGACATGCTATACCCATTTAACCATGACCTTGTCAGCAAATGGACAGAATCCCCATCAGTGGATCCTCCTGTCTCTCCTCTCTCGGCCAAAACGGTGCTGGCTCTTCCAGATGGCTCCTCCCTTAAGGACACTACGGATAGACAGGTTGAGGCCTTGGCTAAGTCAGCCTTCGAGGCTGCTGGCGCCTCCATATGTCCTTCCTTTGCCTCTACTTGGGTATCAAAAGCAGTGTCCGCATGGGCCAAACAGCTTAGGCAGGGCATCTTAACGGGGGCTTTCCCGGACGATCTGGCTGACCTAGCAGATCAGATAACCCACGCAGGGAAATATCTGCTCACGGCGTCCCTTGGCGCTGCTGCCTGCTCAGCCCTGGTCTCTAGCAATCTTATTGCCTTACGTAGAAATCTTTGGCTGAAGGCTTGGAACGCCAACCCAGCTTCCAAAAAATCTCTTAACAAATCTTCCTTTTCAAGGCTCCAGGCTGTTTGGATCTAAATTAGACTAAATCATTTCTGATGCCACTGGGGGCAAGAGCACCTCCCTTCCCCAGCCCAGCCTTAACGCCCCTTTCCTAGGAGACGTTCCCTTCAGTTTCGGTCCTTTAGTCAGTTCGTTCAACCGGGCCCCTCCTCTCAACAGGACCGTACCCCAGCACAGCGAGAGAGACGTAAGCCTTCCTTTCGGCCCACTCCCAACTGGCGCGCAAAGGGTCGCTCCTCCAAGTCCTCTGGATCCCGTTCACGATCCAACAGATTTTCCTCAGCATGACTGGTCACTCCCACCTGGGACTTCTCCCAGGGTGGGCTGCCGTTTACTTCTGTTCCGAGACTCTTGGGTCTCGGCAATAGAAGACGCCTGGGTCAAGGAGATTGTGACCTCCGGCTGCAAAATCAAATTCAACGCCAGGCCAGGAACACGATTTCTCAAGTCCTGCCCCCCACAACCATCTCTGCTTCCTTCAGGCCATCGCCTCCCTTCTGCGCTCAGGAGTCATAGTTCCCGTCCCCTTTCAGGAAAGGTTTTCCGTTTTTTACTCCAATCTTTTCGTTGTCCCAAAAAAGGACAGCTCACTACGTCCGATCCTGGATCTCAAACAACTAAACCGACAAGTATGCACCCGACACTTCAGAATGGAGTCGCTCACGTCGGTAATCGCCTCAAGGGAAGCCGAGGAATATCTATGTTCAGTGGACATTCAGGACGCATATCTTCACGTCCCAATCTGCGCATCACATCAGAAGTTCCTTCGCTTTTCCTTCCAGAACGCACATTACCAGTTCACTTCCCTCCTCTTCGGCCTCGCCTCCGCCCGAGGGTTTTCACGAAGGTAATGGCGATGGTCATGGCCATTCTACGAGACAGGGGGATTGTAATTATCCCCTACCTCGACGACCAGTGAATCAAAGGCCCCACGTTCAGAGACTGTCTCCACAGCCTCCAGATCACCTTGAACACACTCTCTCGGTTAGGCTGGCTGATCAACACAGACAAATCCTCCCTGGTCCCATCTCAACGTTTAACCTTTCTAGGGATGCAATTCGACACGACCCATGTCCGGGTCCTTCTTCAGAGGGAAAAGATAAACTCTCTCTGTTGGGGGATCCACCTTCTCTCCTACCCAAGTCCACATTCCCTTCGCCTATGCATGAGTGTCCTGGGAAAAATGGTGGCAGCTATGGAAGAAGTGCCGTTTGCCCAGTTCCATACCCGGCCTCTTCAACTGGCCCTTCTGTCGACTTGGGACAAGAACCCGTCCTCTCTAGATCGACGCATCAGGTTACCTCTTCAGGTGAGAAAGTCACTAACCTGGTGGATCCGCCCCTCTTCCTTCAGACTCGGGAGGTCATTCCTACCTCTTCGTTGGCAGGTGGTCACGACCGATGCCAGCCTCATCGGTTGGGGGGCAGTCTTCCTCAACCACACGGTGCAGGGCCGGTGGAGTCCCCACGAAGTCTCCCTACTGATCAACATCTTGGAGATAAGGGCAATTTACCTGGCATTGCGTCACTGGCAGGAGATTCTAGCAGGGTTCCCAGTCCGCGTACAATCTGACAATGCCACGGCCATGGCATACTTAAACCATCAGGGAGGAACGCGCAGCAAGCCCGTCTTGAAAGAGGTGGCAAGAGTGCTAGTTTGGGCCGAGAAGACTGTTTCGGCAATCTCAGCAGTCCACATTCCGGGGGTCGACAATTGGTTGGCAGTCTTCCTCAGTCGGCAGGGCCTTGCCTCAGGAGAATGGTCCCTCCATTCCGAGGTGTTTCATCAGATTTGCTTACGGTGGGGCACGCCGGACGTTGACCTCATGGCGTCTCAGTTAAACCACAAGGTCTCATCCTTTGTAGCTCGGTCCCGAGATCCACTAGCAATCGCTCAAGACGCACTAGTCATATCATGGTCTCAGTTCCAACTGCCCTATCTCTTTCCCCCTCTACCTTTTGATCCCTCAAGTCGTCAAAAAGATCAAGACAGAAGGAGTACCGGTAATTCTAGTAGCCCCGGATTGGCCCAGACTCGTTTGGTACGCAGATCTAGTAAACCTGCTCGTCGACTCCCCCTGGAGACTACCAGACCGTCCGGATCTCCTCTCTCAAGGACCTATTCTTCATCAGAGTTCTCTTTCTCTGAATTTAATGGTATGGCCGTTGAGGTCGCAGTGTTGAGGAATGCGGGTTTTGCTGACCACGTCATTCAGACCCTAATTAACGCCAGAAAACCCGCTACCTCGCGCATATACCACAGAACCTGGAGAGCCTTTTTTTGTCACTGCGAGCAAGATCAGCTAGCTCCCATGTCCTTTTCGTTACCGGTCATTTTGGCCTTTCTTCAGACAGGCCTGGAGGCGTGACTCTCTCTAAGCACTCTCAAAGGCCAAGTTTCAGCCTTGTCCATTCTATTCCAACGTTACTAGGCTGGCCGTCCTCAGGTCAAGACGTTTGTACAAGGGGTGGGTCACCTGGTGCCGCCTTATCGCCCTCCAGTGGACCCATGGGACCTTAATATGGTCCTAAGCGTTCTCCAAAAGCCCCCGTTTGAACCTATTCAGGACATCTCAGACTCTCTTCTCTCCTAGAAGGTGGCTTTTTTTCGTGGCTGTTACCTCAATTAGGAGGGTTGCAGAGCTCGCAGCCCTCTCATGTCCATCGCCCTTTCTGGTCTTCCATCAAGACAAGGTAGTGCTCCGGCCGGTGCCTTCCTTTTTGCCGAAAGTAGTCTCCTCTTTCCACATCAATGAGGACATTGTTTTGCCTTCTTTCTGCCCGACTCCAGTGCATCCACGGGAGAAATCCCTGCACAAACTGGATCTGGTCAGAGCTCTACGTGTGTACCTTTCTAGAATGGCCTCCCTTTGGTGTTCAGATGCCCTGTTTGTCATCCCTGAGGGGCGTCGCAAGGGTCTTCCTGCTTCCAAGTCAACCATCGCCCGTTGGATACGTTCGACCATTTTGGAGGCATGTCGCGTCTCAGACAAACCTCCCTCTCTGGGAGTAAGGGCTCACTCCACCCGGGCGGTGGGGGCCTCTTGGGCGGTTCGCCATCAGGCTTCGGCTTCTCAAATCTGTAAGGCCGCAACGTGGTCTTCACTCCACACCTTTTCAAGGTTTTACAAGGTCCACACTTATTCTTCGGCTGATGCCAGTCTTGGATGGAGGGTCCTGCAGGCGGCGGTTGCCCGCAGTCTGACCTAGTCTGTGACCTATCTTGTGTTCTCCCACCCAAGGGACTGCTTTAGGACGTCCCATGGTCCTGTGTCCTACAATGAAGTGATAAAGAAAGAGGGATTTTTGGTACTCACCGTAAAATCTCTTTCTTGGAGCCTTCATTGGGGGACACCGCACCCTCCCTGATTTTGGGCATATGACCAGTTGGCCCTGTTGGGCATCTGACGCGCCCCCTGGGCCATATTCTTTAGGGGGAATATCCGGAGCCGGATCAGATGGGAGTTGTAGTCTTCCGAGTGGCTGTGACCCGGTCCGTGCCCAGGGTGTCAAACTCGGTTGTATGTGGCAGTCCTACAGATGTTAATAAGTTCTTAATGTCGACTACGCCACCCGTTGTATTGCGGTCACTATGGCCGCCGCTGCAGCAGGGTCCGCTGAGGCTGATGGTGTAGGTGCAGCTTTTGATGGTATAACCCCCAACGGGTGGGGTATAGCCTCAGGGGGTCAGGTGCAGAGAATGGGGGTTGTGGTGGTGCAGCATAGATGTTAAAGGAAGACAGAGTCGGGTTATGCAGTTAAGGGTATTTACTCACTGCTGATGTTCCGGTCACTCCAGCTTCAAGTGACCTCCCGAGCCGTGCTGCATCCACCAGGTCCTGGATCCAGCCAACCCCCAAGCGAGTCCGGAGCGTGACCCTGAGCTCTCCTTCTGTCCTTTCTCTGGCCGTCCCCACTAGTGATCCACCCAGGTCCAGCTCCCTCGGGCCTTCTGTTGGGAGACCCTTGGCCTTGGGTTCCCTGACCCTCCACGTGGTATGCCTTCGGGGTGGATGTGGTGGGTGGCCGTGGCAGACGCTGCCCACGGCCTCCGGTCTCTGGCTGGGGTGTGTTTTTGCCCCCACCAGCTTGGGTTCCGGTACCCTGATGCCGACTCTTCACCCGTGGATTGGATTTGGGGTCTCAGAGTCCTCTCTTCTGTTTCCCCCTCTGGGTCTCTCTTGCTTTCTCTGCTTCTTACTCTGACAGACTGACCTGCCTGCAAAGACTGACTGACCTTGTTCTCTGATGGTGCCCACCTTATATACACCCTCTATGTGTGAGCTCAGGTGACCAGCACCCAATGAGCTCCTATCTTTACCCAGGCTGCTCCCCCTATCTGCCCCTACACTACTTGGGATGTACCACCCCCCTCCCACTCCAGCCAGGAACAGACTCGGTCGTACCTGCACATATCTAAGTGGGAGTACCGTCGGTCTGCTCCTCGGAAATGGGATGTGTGTAGTGCATGCAGCCTACCGAGCTCAGTTCCACACTCCATCCTTACCCGGGAGTGGAATATCACACCTCTGGGTTGAGGTGCAATACCCCTGTAGCAGCCGAATCCTCAGGGTGCTACACATCTCATTTAGTTTTCACGGTTGTGCCCCGTTGGGCATTGCATAGTTGGTTATTTTATGTTTCTCCTACTGCTTTAGCCACTAACTGGTGAGCTTGGTGCCTGTAGGCGGGTGCATACTGCGGAGGAGGAGCTATTTCTTTTTTGTCTAGTGTCAACCTCCTAGCGACAGAAGCATACACCCATGGTCTATGGTCCCCCAATGAAGGCTCCAAGAAAGAGATTTTACGGTGAGTACCAAAAATACCTCTTTTTCTACACCTTCTCATCCTTCTCTTCATCGTGACAGAGCCCACCACAACGGTTTTTTCTTATTTTTTGTCTCTCAATTGTTTTGTCTGGCTAAAACTCTCTGATGAATTGGCCCCATAGTGTTTTGCTCGTCATACGCTCAATTTCTGCTCCAAAACCTCCACAAAAAAACTGTGCACAAACCCCAAGAGCGTCTTCCCGTACAGTCAGTCGTACAGTCGAATTACTGCTCCTAGTGATTTCCCTTGTTAGTAGGTTGTGTTTGCCTCAGAACTGTTATAAAGAGTACAAGTCTTTATTATAACAAACAGGTCAGTGAGATTGTGTGAATTTGAACCTCCCTAAATCTCACTGACCTGTCTGTTATAATATAGACTGGTGCTCTTTATAACAGTTCTGGGACACATAGTGTACCATTCCCCTTGTCAATAAGGTGTCACCGTCAGCAGTAATTGGACTATGTGAGAGACTGTTTAGAAAGACACCCTTAAAGGGAACCTGTCAAGTGAAATAAACGCTTTTAATCTGCAGGTTATTAGCGTTCTAAACCAATGCTTAGCCCCCCTCTGCCGGGAGATAATGAACTTTTAGTCCTGGTAGCATTTGGGTCTTAGTCACGGGGATGGCAGGTTCAGTCACCGCTCTGTGTATAGAGTGTAGGTACTGTAACTGCGCCCCAGCACTGACTGACAGCAGCTCAGCATTAGGGCCAGCTGTCAGTCAGTGCTTGGGGAGCAGTTAGAGCCGTCGCTCTCTATACACTGACTGCTGACTAGACCCACGCCACCCCACCCCCCATGACTGAAACCTGTTACCAGGAGAAATAAAGCTAGAGCCCCGCTGCAGGGCGGAAATTAAGTGCCGGCACTGGGCAGGTTCAGAATGCTATTTAACCTGCAGATTAACCCCATATCTGCAGGTTAATAGCGTTTTTTCACGTGACTGGTTCATTTTAAGCACAATGGTAACCCTTATTTATCAGCATATTCATTTACTTCCAGGAGGAGTAGCAGAAGATCAGTAAAATGCATCATTCTTAGAAAAGATACATTGTGATATTTAATTTTTTTTCATAGAAATAACATTTTAGATTGTAAAAGTGAAGACTCCTAACTAATTTGATATGATGCCTTGTAGTATTACTGATGGAAAGTACATCTGTCTGTCACCCATTTAGTCATTGCACTCGGTAACAATAAGCGTGTGAGTCATTTCCTGCATCGCGCTCAGCTGCTTGTAAGCATGTGGAGCATTGCCTTCTAGTTTGTTTCTTCTGTAGCCACAATTAGACTATTAACTCTTTTTTTGGCTTTTCGGTCCTGTCCTCTAAACGGGCAAATGACCTTTGAATTATGGCTAGAAAACACTACTTCAGGGTAGCTCTGTCACTCCCGGGCTGGTGTCCTCTGCTAGTCAATTGATGAGTCTGCCAGCGTTTTGCAGGATGGGTTGTAATCATTTTCCTGAGATTGCCAAAACATGAAGTGAGAGGAGCATAACCTCCCTCAAAAGTTATTGTGCTTCTTTCCATTGTAGAGTTAGTGCGAATCGATTTGCACTCAGTCACTACGGGGGTTTGTGGCCTCTACACGGGGAGCCCTGATGACCACCTTACCTGCCGACATCCGCAGCTCTTATTTTGATTCGCCGGCCTGGCACAACATCACTTGTGCGTCACGTTGCAATCATGACTTTGTGCCCCAACATGTAATCAGAAGCAGATCCACGGATGTGGACCGGTAAGAGGCGGCACTTCTGCTCCTGTGCAGGAGCCACAGACCGCTGTCATGACCAGTGGAATGGAGGCATGCAAAAAAATCCAAACTGTCTCTGGTCAGTGGTTTATTGTAGGAGAAACAGTTGGAGTGGTCATGCCAAGAGTGCTGGACTCAACAACATGTTGGTGCGGTCAGCAGCGTTCACCTAACTCTTCTCAGAATTCCATAGTGGAGCCATTATTATTATTATTATTATTATTATTATTATTATGCTGTATACCTCTTGAGAATGTAATTTCTTTACTCTCTCATTGCTTTGCTCAAGACATTAAGTGAACCCATAAACTAGTGGCAACAATATTTCTTCTAGGAATGCCTGGACCCCCAGCATTTCTGTATAAACCCCAGCACTCCAGACGTGATGGTGCACTAGTAGGGTCCCAGCCCTTGTACACTGTAAATCCAAAGAACTAGGCATTCATATAGATATGAGGAAAAAAGTAATTTCTTTGAAACCCAAAAGTGAGTTTACGATGTTTCGGTAATACATTCTGGATACTAAATATCAATTAATCATAAATGTAAAACATCACTTTTATTAGAAATATGTTAAAAAAAATATTAAATACAAAATAACAAAAGTATAGTAAGTATGGCCAACAATTAGTCACTTAATTAAGAGGAAAAACGGGGTGTGTATGTATACCCTACAATTCATCTAATATAGCTCTGCCTTGCCACAGAGTTTTGCACCCATAACCTGCACAATAGTGCCCCCCGCTCGAACGTCGACTCTCCCTATCTGACCCTGTAGGGCCCAATTAGGTGCAGCAAGGTAGAGAGGTAAACACACCGCACTCAGAAATACTATCTCAGATTTCAATATGAGAAGTTGATCAGATGTACATAATCATGTGTGCTAATATAACATTCAGATAGCTAATCAGAAAGGAAACTAGTAATTTTCCCTAGGTGAAATCTAGCGTTGCCCTACCTTGCTGCGGAGGTCGGCATCCTACACCTGCGCAATGGCGCCCCCGCTCAGACGTTGACTCTTCCTGTCTGACCCTTCAAAAGTAAAGAGTCAAGAGAAAAGTATACTTACTATACATTTGTTATTTTGTATTCAATATTTTTAACCTATTTCTAATACGTGATGTTTTATATTCATGATTAATTGATATTTAGTGTTCAAGTCGGTGATTTTCTAGTCTTTTATTGCACTAATTAACTATAAGTCGGTGAAAGTAATGGACCCTGGCCTTCCTCGGGTGCACAGATGGCTTTTCCAGAAAGACGTGGATCAAGCTGTGATACAGCGCTATGGGAGAAGTGTGGGATGCCCACAATGGTGACTATCGCTCTTAACACTGCAGGAGTCCAACGCTTCTCTCTTAGCATTTTATCACAGCTTGGTCCACGTTTCTCTGCAAAAGCCATCTGTGCACACAATGAAGGGCAGAGTCTATGACCTATACGTCATAAACTCACTTTTGCATTGCACACAAATTTCCTATTATCTCATATCTATGCGTGCCTAGTTATTTGGACCACCACCATTAGATTATCTCATATCTGAGTGCCTAGTTATTTGGACCACCACCATTAGATTATCTCATATCTATGCGTGCCTAGTTATTTGGACCATCACCATTAGATTATCTCGTATCTATTCGTGCCTAGTTATTTGGACCACCACCATTAGATTATCTCATATCTGAGTGCCTAGTTATTTGGACCAGCACCATTAGATTATCTCGTATCTGAGTGCCTAGTTATTTTTACCACCACCATTAGATTATCTCGTATCTATGAGTGCCTAGTTATTTGGACCACCACCATTAGATTATCTTGTATCTATGAGTGCCTAGTTATTTTTACCACCACCATTAGATTATCTCGTATCTATGAGTGCCTAGTTATTTGGACCACCACCATTACATTATCTCGTATCTGAGTGCCTAGTTATTTGGACCATCACCATTAGATTATCTCGTATCTATTCGTGCCTAGTTATTTGGACCACCACCATTAGATTATCTCATATCTGAGTGCCTAGTTATTTGGACCAGCACCATTACATTATCTCGTATCTGAGTGCCTAGTTATTTTTACCACCACCATTAGATTATCTCGTATCTATTCGTGCCTAGTTATTTGGACCACCACCATTAGATTATCTCATATCTGAGTGCCTAGTTATTTGGACCAGCACCATTAGATTATCTCGTATCTGAGTGCCTAGTTATTTTTACCACCACCATTAGATTATCTCGTATCTATGAGTGCCTAGTTATTTGGACCACCACCATTAGATTATCTTGTATCTATGAGTGCCTAGTTATTTTTACCACCACCATTAGATTATCTCGTATCTATGAGTGCCTAGTTATTTGGACCAGCACCATTAGATTATCTCGTATCTGAGTGCCTAGTTATTTTTACCACCACCATTAGATTATCTCGTATCTATGAGTGCCTAGTTATTTGGACCACCACCATTACATTATCTCGTATCTGAGTGCCTAGTTATTTGGACCAGCACCATTAGATTATCTCGTATCTATTCGTGCCTAGTTATTTGGACCACCACCATTAGATTATCTCATATCTGAGTGCCTAGTTATTTGGACCAGCACCATTAGATTATCTCGTATCTGAGTGCCTAGTTATTTTTACCACCACCATTAGATTATCTCGTATCTATGAGTGCCTAGTTATTTGGACCACCACCATTAGATTATCTTGTATCTATGAGTGCCTAGTTATTTTTACCACCACCATTAGATTATCTCGTATCTATGAGTGCCTAGTTATTTTTACCACCACCATTACATTATCTCGTATCTGAGTGCCTAGTTATTTGGACCAGCACCATTAGATTATCTCGTATCTGAGTGCCTAGTTATTTTTACCACCACCATTAGATTATCTCGTATCTATGAGTGCCTAGTTATTTGGACCAGCACCATTAGATTATCTCATATCTGAGTGCCTAGTTATTTGGACCAGCACCATTAGATTATCTCGTATCTGAGTGCCTAGTTATTTTTACCACCACCATTAGATTATCTCATATCTATGAGTGCCTAGTTATTTGGACCAGCGCCATTAGATTATCTCGTATCTGAGTGCCTAGTTATTTTTACCACCACCATTAGATTATCTCGTATCTATGAGTGCCTAGTTATTTGGACCACCACCATTACATTATCTCGTATCTGAGTGCCTAGTTATTTGGACCAGCACCATTAGATTATCTCGTATCTGAGTGCCTAGTTATTTTTACCACCACCATTAGATTATCTCATATCTATGAGTGCCTAGTTATTTGGACCACCACCATTAGATTATCTCGTATCTATGAGTGCCTAGTTATTTGGACCAGCACCATTAGATTATCTGATATCTATGCGTGCCTAGTTATTTGGACCACCACCATTAGATTATCTCATATCTATGAGTGCCTAGTTATTTGGACCAGCACCATTAGATTATCTCATATCTATGCGTGCCTAGTTATTTGGACCACCACCATTAGATTATCTCATATCTATGAGTGCCTAGTTATTTGGACCACCACCATTAGATTATCTCATATCTATGAGTGCCTAGTTATTTGGACCACCACCATTAGATTATCTCGTATCTGAGTGCCTAGTTATTTGGACCACCACCATTAGATTATCTCATATCTATGAGTGCCTAGTTATTTGGACCACCACCATTAGATTATCTCATATCTATGAGTGCCTAGTTATTTGGACCACCACCATTACATTATCTCGTATCTGAGTGCCTAGTTATTTGGACCAGCACCATTAGATTATCTCGTATCTGAGTGCCTAGTTATTTTTACCACCACCATTAGATTATCTCATATCTATGAGTGCCTAGTTATTTGGACCACCACCATTAGATTATCTCGTATCTATGAGTGCCTAGTTATTTGGACCAGCACCATTAGATTATCTCATATCTATGAGTGCCTAGTTATTTGGACCACCACCATTAGATTATCTCATATCTATGAGTGCCTAGTTATTTGGACCACCACCATTAGATTATCTCATATGAGTGCCTAGTTATTTGGACCACCACCATTAGATTATCTCATATTTGAGTGCCTAGTTATTTGGACCACCACCATTAGATTATCTCATATGAGTGCCTAGTTATTTGGACCAGCACCATTAGATTATCTCATATCTATGAGTGCCTAGTTATTTGGACCAGCACCATTAGATTATCTCATATCTGAGTGCCTAGTTATTTGGACCACCACCATTAGATTATCTCATATGAGTGCCTAGTTATTTGGACCACCACCATTAGATTATCTCATATCTATGAGTGCCTAGTTATTTGGACCACCACCATTAGATTATCTCATATCTATGAGTGCCTAGTTATTTGGACCACCACCATTAGATTATCTCATATGAGTGCCTAGTTATTTGGACCACCACCATTAGATTATCTCATATTTGAGTGCCTAGTTATTTGGACCACCACCATTAGATTATCTCATATGAGTGCCTAGTTATTTGGACCAGCACCATTAGATTATCTCATATCTATGAGTGCCTAGTTATTTGGACCAGCACCATTAGATTATCTCATATCTGAGTGCCTAGTTATTTGGACCACCACCATTAGATTATCTCATATGAGTGCCTAGTTATTTGGACCAGCACCATTAGATTATCTCATATCTATGAGTGCCTAGTTATTTGGACCAGCACCATTAGATTAGCTCATATCTGAGTGCCTAGTTATTTGGACCAGCACCATTAGATTATCTCGTATCTATGCGTGCCTAGTTATTTGGATCACCACCATTAGATTATCTCATATGAGTGCCTAGTTATTTGGACCAGCACCATTAGATTATCTCATATTTGAGTGCCTAGTTATTTGTACCACCACCATTGGAAATGTTTTGGACTTTTCAGACTTTTGTGTTTGCAGCTTTTATAGTTGCCACAATCGGCATGGTCTAATATTGATGTATATATGGATACACTTTTTTTTGTTGCAGACGCTTGCTGAAAGAGCTACAGTGACCTACGTAAAGGGTTGTATATCGGCTTTGGAAGCATGGCTGCCTAGAAATATATACATTGTGGCTGGAGCTTTTCTGGTGATTTCCATTTTACAGGTACGTGTGTGGGCGAAGTACATCTGTATTATATGCTCAGCACTTCAGGGAACAGGTGCCACTGCTATAGGGATCTTATAGAATGCAATCTATGGGGTTACTGACGAGGTAAGAGGGGCTATAAAAAGTAATATTTTCATTTTAATCTCCTCTCGGCTCAGCACCTGTCGGCTAGGACTGGAGTGAGTGCATGTGTAGCTGTTCTCTTGAACTTCAATGATGTCTCCTGATCAGGAGATCCAGTGTTGTCACCAGGCAGCCATGGTTTATTACCAAGTTGCTAAATGTAAAACTTTTACACGAGTCGTTGCCTTTCCTCTGCCATGAACTTACTTATATGGTACAATTCAGTGTCTCTTGACTTCCACATTTCAGCTGCTGGGAATGTTGCCTTAAAAGTTTAGTCTATTATAGAATTTATTTTTTATCTGTAGCTTTAGGCTTAAAGTATAGATAAAAAAAATAAATTCTATATTTTTATTTTACTTTTTAGCTGCCTATTCGGCTAATTACTAATGTAATAATGACTTTGCATTACAAACGGAGTTTTTGGCTACCTCATTCTCTAGTTTATAAATATCTTCAACTGAGACAGGCGTACCAAGCAGAAAGGCCTAACCAAGACACATCCCTGTCTAAAAATATGATTATACACTGAATAACCACTTCACACCACTTCGGGGGTCTGATATCATATTGTACAGTGCCCTTCTGGATCGTGTACTAGTGAAATACCCTATACGTTCTAAAGCTATATGGGAGGGTGTAATGGGCCCCATTGAAGATGAGCAGTGGCAGGGCATACTAGATAGGATTCCCAACTATCCTTAAGTAAATCTTCTAGACTCTCCCAGCTGTATGTGATGCATAAGGTTTATAGAACACCTAAATTCCTATTTTATATTCAACAAACTACTGCATATGCTTTGGTCCTGCCCTAACGTGGAGTCCTATTGGAAGGGCATACTAGACATTGTACACAGAATCTACTCGGTACGAATAGACGCCACTCCTCTCGAATGTTGTATATGGCTAGGATACTAATAGCTCAGTATTGGATAACTGACCAGACCCCCACAATCCCAGAATTCATAAACCAGATGGCTGCTGAATTTGGAAAGAGGTATCTATGTAAAGGGAAACGCTGTCACTAAGTCTGAAAAACTCAGGGCCTCTTGGATTGACAGATTCGGTTGTGCAGAACCGCAAATATATTGTCTGGTCTATTTTAAGCTTCTATATCCTGTAATCTAGAACCCCTGAAGGTATACATGTGGTATCAATGTTACTTGTAGAAAGTCCTACATTCTGACAAGTGGTGTATTATGGGCCATTCCAGCCCCTCTATCCTTTACTGATCCGTGACTTTGCTGGTTATGTTGCACTTTCATTTGTCTCGTTGTATTTTGTTGGGGTGGCAGGGATCGGGAATCTGCGTGGGTACTTTTGTGTTTTGTAATGTTTATATACAAAAACTTTCAATAAAAAAAACATTTGATTTAACATAAAAAAAATAATGACTTTGCACAACTTGTTTTCTCCATAGATTTTTGGCATTTACCTAGCTCGGACCCTTATGTCTGACATTGAAGCAGTAAAGGCTGGATTCCGATTTTAAGGGCCCACCTGCTAGACTGGAAGCCTTCAGAGTACCTCTGTACGACTCCTCCTGTAAACGTATATTATCCACTGGAGACTCTGAGCCAACACCCATGTGGTCCTGCATTGTAGAAACGAAGGGTGGGAACCCAGAGAGAAGCCCCTTTATGGACATCATGGGAGTATGATAGCATAAACCTATCTGTGATCACTCCCTATAACGCCCCCCTTGTTCCTGCTGCGTGAGGTAAAGCGACGCACTCCTCTGCCATCTGGGGCCCTTACCTGAATGTAGCTTGGTAGGAGGACATTGCTCTGCAGGACACATGGGATTAGCTCTGGTTTGTACATTGACTGTGATATGTTGTTGTTGGACCATAACCACTGTCACATTTGGGTGACCTCTATAACCTTAACGCAAAGGCCGTCCCCAGTGTGTATATCCGCCATTAAGTACATTTCTTCTTGATTTTCCCTTCCTCTGCTATATCTGTTTCTTTAGTAATGGCTGCTCCTTGCTGTAAGATACCAAAACACCATTTCAAGACGTTATTTTATTTTTTTAACCTTGTAAATAAGGTTGTTCTCCAGTTAGACAACCCCTTCTTAAATGCAAGTGTCCAATATATAAATAACAAAACCCTTCTACTCCCCACCTGCAATGGCGCCAGGTCTGCCGGCACTTGTTGACGTTGTTATGATAGATGAGTGCTGCACCTGACCAGCGGGCGATGATGGGCTGTAGGCGTCAAATAACAATGACACTGGAGCGCTGCACCTGACCAGCGGGCGATGATGGGCTGTAGTAGTCACGTCACATAATAATGACACTAGAGTGCTGCACCTGACCAGCGGGCGATGATGGGCTGTAGGCGTCACATAACAATGACACTGGAGTGCTGCACCTGACCAGCGGGCGATGATGGGCTGTAGTGGTCACATAACAATGACACTGGAGTGCTGCACCTGACCAGCGGGCGATGATGGGCTGTAGGCGTCACATGTGCTGCACCTGACCAGCGGGCGATGATGGGCTGTAGGCGTCACATAACAATGACACTAGAGTGCTGCACCTGACCAGCGGGCGATGATGGGCTGTAGGCGTCACATAACAATGACACTAGAGCGCTGCACCTGACCAGCGGGCGATGATGGGCTGTAGTAGTCACGTCACATAATAATGACACTAGAGTGCTGCACCTGACCAGCGGGCGATGATGGGCTGTAGGCGTCACATGTGCTGCACCTGACCAGCGGGCGATGATGGGCTGTAGGCGTCACATAATAATGACACTAGAGTGCTGCACCTGACCAGCGGGCGATGATGGGCTGTAGTGGTCACATAACAATGACACTGGAGCGCTGCACCTGACCAGCGGGCGATGATGGGCTGTAGTGGTCACATAACAATGACACTGGAGCGCTGCACCTGACCAGCGGGCGATGATGGGCTGTAGGCGTCACATAACAATGACACTAGAGCGCTGCACCTGACCAGCGGGCGATGATGGGCTGTAGTGGTCACGTCACATAACAATGACACTGGCGCTTGCAGATTCGGTGTCCACATTGCTGGAATGGTGCTGGTGTGGGAGCTGATTTTTATAAGGGTTTTTTTTTCCCTAGGAGACACTTAAGGGGTTGTCAGAAGTAGTGGAGAACCTCTTTAATGTGTGGTCTGTATATTTCAAACAATAACACATGGCATACATGCAAGCTATATGTTCTGTCCTAGGTTATGTATGTCATTGTGAAAAAAAGACACATTGCATTTTGAGAAAAATGGCTGGCGCATGTGTATGATAATTGGCTTGGGATTTGAGGATTGTTAGTATGTGTGCATCATTGTTTACACTCCAAAAAGTGACTAGTTTTTCTATAGTGCCAGGCCTGACATGGTGCCACCCCTGTCCACAGGTTGTGTGTGGTATTGCAGCTTAGCACCCTTTAAATTAGTAGAGCCAAACTGCAGAACCAAACACCACTCCTAAGTGGTTGCAGCGCCTCTGTGAAAGGAAGGTCCACTATTGTAACCACTTTTTCATTTTGTTTTGTTTTAATTGTTTCGATGGATCAAACCTAAATATAAAAAACTTTGCAAATGGTCCTTAATTAACAAAAAAAATAAAAAATTCCTATAGTTGTTGGTCTACATCTCTTACCCAGACCTGTGACTCCATGACCCTGCGCTCACACGTGTTATATCAATGTACATTTCGCAGGCTGGTAAGAAGTGTGGAAACGACAGATGGCAATATCCGTGCAGGGTTTGTTCTTTGTAGGAGCTGTAGACTCGAGGCGATAGGATGTCTGTAATTAAGACTACTTGCAAATTTGTTTAATTTTATCCTTTACAATGCAGAATCCTAAATAGTTGTAAAAATGGACCTGGCCCCGAGCAGCTTTAGCATTGCCATATTTTCTTCAGTATTTGTAAGCCAAAAACAGCAGCAGATCCGCAAAAAAGAAGAGGTACGAGTGTTTCCATCATAGCTTTTCCTTGGTGCAGGTCCCACGCCTGGTTTTGGCTTCTGAATACTGGTGTCGAATATTGTTCAAATGCTGTGAAAGTAGCCTAAAAAGTGGTAACTCTCAATGGGCTGATTTATAGGGAACCTGTGATCAGATTCATGATACGATCATCAGACACCGGCTCCGCGGCTGCAGATGTCTCACTCTTAAACCCTGCGGCGAGGTCTGGGCTGCCTGAGTATGATGACAGGTTCCCCATAAAGTAACACAGACTGCAAAGAGACTGACCGCTGTAGTCTGAATGGCCGCATACAGCTCCATGAATGACACTGCACTGCCACAGATGCTCAATGGTTAAAACCAGCCATTTGCACTACAGTATCTCTGTAGCATAGGGCTTAGGCTGGGATCATACATTCAGTTCTGTGCTGTTTTTTTTTTTTTTAGAAGAGTAAAAAAAAGAAGGAAAAGTGTAAAGGAGACTGGATCCTCTTAATTTTGAAATTATTGCTATATGGCTTAGAAGAATTACATGAAAAGCTTCCATGAAAACTGCATGTGTGATTGTCACCTTAGTGCGTGGACTGATTAGTAAGTCACTGCACCTCCTGTACGCCCCTCCTGTACGCCCCTCCTGTACGCCCCTCCTGTACGCCCCTCCTGTACGCCCCTCCTGTACGCCCCTCCTGTACGCCCCTCCTGTACGCCCCTCCTGTACACCCCTATCTTTTAGCTTGGGTTTTATTATTGCTTCTGCTGGAATCAATTGGAGCACGCCACTGCCATCTTGTGGTTTCTGTAAATAATACAACATATGGAAATGTTCAACTGGATGATTGTCTTTTACAAAAATAATGTGTTTTGCATAGAGACTGAATATTTTAAAATGTTTGGATGCACATGCTTTGATATGTTTACATTTCTTCCTTTTTAGTCTGTATTACTAGAATATGTTCAGTAACGTCATTTGGTATGGTCAATATTTCACTTTTCTTGTATTTCCAAATTTCAGCGATTTCTTGAAAAATAACAAACACCTTAAACTGTTGAAAAATTAACTTTGGGTAAAATTTTCTTTGTGGCCTTTTTTACTGTAAGCAAGTGAAATCCGTTTGCAGTTTGGCTTTATCATCATAGTGTAGTCTGGAGAATTTCACAAGTCCCTTAATTCTTGTCCTTCCCTGTGGATGCCCAGCCGAGTCATCTGCAGATGAAGACAGGCTGCTAACTCTTAAAGGGGTTGTCCGGCATCCCTGACTCTGCGTTGGTAGGTGAGCATCTCAGATGGTGTTGCACCTTCACATACCAGCCTGGAACGTGCATGATTGGCAGGCTACAAACACCCATCAAATCTGCATTTGATCCCATGCAGTGCCCACTGCTTTTGGGGTTGCTACGTTCGCATCCATCTAATGCATTGGGGGAGATTTAAAAAACTCCAAAAGAAAAGCTTTGTTCTCCATAGCAACCAATCACAGTACAGCTTTTGTTTTGTATATTTGTCTTGAAAAAGAGCCGTGCTGTGATTGGTTCCCATGGGCTGCATTTTAGACAGTGTCATAAATCTAGTCCATTCATGTAAAAAGAATTCAGCAAATGGGTTAAATATATATCTGTTCTCCTTTTTAACCCTCTAATGGTCTGATGATCCTCGCTAGTTTGCGTTTAATTCCTGCACGGATCACATGATCATATCACTTCTGTCTATCATTGCTGCAGCCAATCACTTGAGCTACCAGTCATGTGCCATATTCACAGCATTACTGCTGAGGCCAGTCATTAACTGCAGAGAGCGGAAAATGATGTATGGCACGTGATTTCTGAAGGAAGTAAGCCATGTGGATCACCAGAGCTGTGCTGGAGGATTGAAGAGGTAAGTGTATGGTACTCTTATAGTTAACCCCTTCCCAACATGTGACATATATGTATGTCTCACGTCGGGGACAGTGTATGAAGTGGGCTTAAGAGCTGAGCCTGTAACAGCAGTAATTGGAGCAAACTCCGACTGCTGCAGTCAATCATTGCAAATGGTATTTAAATGGCGCAATTACTGGTGCACTGGCTGCCATCCTAGTTTGTGCCACAGGTCCCAGTATATGTCATTGGTCTGCAACACTGATGTCACATCGACAGCACTGCAGCCAATAACTGGGCTCAGCGGCTCTGCCCGAGATGATGGCCGTGGCCTCGGAGCTCACTGATTATTTACAGCACTGACTAAGTGATGTCGGCGCCTCAGACAATGACAGATATTTTGAGCAGCTTTGGAAGCTACATTGAACCTGGGGTGGGTGGGTAAAGCTCATATTTTTGTTTTTAAAGCAAACTGCCATGGACATGGGTTTTCCCCAAAAAATGTGTGCACATGATGTCTTTTCCGTCTGAACAAGCGCTAAAAACACAAAATAATTAACACATGCATTGCAATATGTTTAGTCTTCTTGAGCTTCTTTTAACCACTTCAGGCTTCAATTGCTGTTAAAGAAGCGACCCGACCTTTCTTCAGCAGCATTTCTCTGTCCCAGCAAAGTGAAGGAGATAGCTGAAATCTCATACACTTGTTGCTTATTTTTTCTTGCCGATTTGAAGCAGTTTAAAATCTGTCAATATAAATAAATGTCAATTCTTTCAGCTTTTTTGCAGTTTATCACCTATCCTAATGGACAGAGAAAAATGCATTAAAAAAAAGAAGGAAAAATGCTCGCAAAACATGTCATATCGCTTTTTTTTTGTGTTTTTTTTTTTTTTTTTTTTTTTTTCATGCTGCAGTTTTCCTACCAAGAGACGTGTTTTTGATGCTGAAATGTCTGCAGCAAATACTTAGTGTGCACTTACCCTTGCTTCTCTGTGGTGAGTGGCGTGACTGGCACATGTGCCGCCTATGTTGGGGATAACTCCTCTTCTGAGCATTTCACTGTTAGTCTTATTTTGATCTGAATGATATTTTTTTCCACAGAGACCAATATTGAAAGTCTGTTAGTTCATTGTATGGACCTGGATGTTCATCTGTATGTGACCGCTCATCTCTAAGGCCTAATGAATTTTGCTTTATTACCTCTGTTTAACCCACCCAACATTTTACTGTATTTTATAAATTCTGAAAAAATGTCCTGTTCAATCGGCTGCTGTATTACCGAAGTTTCATCCTCCCACCCGACTTCTAATACTGCTCCATTTATGTAATTCTGCACCACTCTTTGCTTACGTCTAATAGTAATTTGGCTTTAGGTTTGTTAATGGAGTATAAATCATGTTATCAGGACTCAGTACGAGATAAGAGAAGCAAAGGGCCTGTAAATAATTCCTTACTGCGTGAAGACCTGTAATCATGTACATTCTCTGTGTGAATATGAAGATCTCTATAAAGTGCTTCCGAAGCAGTTCCCCTCGTCCAACCTTCTGTCACACATGGTGTATGCTTACGGATTAAGATTGTCTGTGTTTTCATGTGTTATCGTTACCACTATAAGAGGACATATGACGGCTATAGAAAACTATTTTTAAATAAACTTGTTTTTTTTAACGTATTCTTGTTTGTCGTTCTAGTAATTTTTACTCTTTCAATATGGTATTGCTGCAAGTTGTGTGGAATTGTCAGTGGAATTGCTGTGGTAATATATGGCTTTAAGAAGCAATGGTGGTTCATCACACGGACTGAATCTAGATACACCCTCCTAGTAACGCATTGGGACTCATTTGACCTTCCGAACGGCAGCAGTTCACCGGGACGTGAATTTTGCTAGGTGCTGCAATTGTCTGGCCTAGCCTAGAGCCTGGTACTCGCTATTGCCCCAAACCCGATAGAGAAACCAACAGCCAGTACTACCTCATCCCAGAGATGCTCTATAGGATTAGGGGCAGGGAAACAAAAAACTCGCTGCTCTGTTTCTGTACAAAAAATCCAGAACAATACAACCCTATATATAATCTGTACAGTGCCTTGAAAAAAGTATTCATACCACATATGAATACCACAGTATTCATTTCCACATTTTTTCATGTTGCATCCACAAACTTGAATGTATTTTAGGGGTTTTATGTGTTAAACCAACAATGTAGGCCTGACTGCCAGGAGGAAATTACCTTTATTCCTCGGCAGTCTCAAGCTTTCAGTCATAGAGGCACGGTTTCAATCACTGCTCAATACATGGTGAGCAGCGACTTTATCCGAGCTCCAGCACTGACTGACAGCCGGCTCTACAGTGCACCAGTGCTGAGCCGGCTGTCAGTTAGTCCCGGGGTGTGCTTAGAGCCACTGCTCAATATGTACGGAGCAGTGACTCAAGCCGTGCTGGCCCACCCCTTTGACTGAAAGCCGGAAGCTGCAAACTTGAATAAAGATAATTTCCTCCCATAGCCGGACTTTCAGTATGGCAGACGAATGGCTTTAAAACGTGATTAACCGGCAGATTAACCCCATATCTGCAGGTTAATAGCTCTTTTTCACTTGACAGGTTCCCTTTAATTCAGGCCCATCAGCATGCTGCAACAGAAATCTGAATTCATCTGACCAGACAATGTGTGTGTGCTCTTCTGTCCACTTTTTTTTCCTTATTTTTGGAGCACTAGAATTGTTTTTGGCTACCCTTTGCCGGACCCTTGTGCATCACGTGTTCATCAGTTATCCATGTAATTTTTCTCTGACCCTTAACTTCAAGTTGTTTGCATCCACAGGATCTCTGGTAAATGTTTTTCCTCAATCACACCATTTTCAACACCAGGGCGCATATAAAATTCCTTGGCTTCTCTCGTACCAATGACCATGTCTTGTTCAAAGTTGTTCCTAATCACTGATATTTCTATTCAAATGTGGTTTTACAGTGAAACCGATGCTCACAAAACCTGCTCACTTGTTTTTGTGCTGCCTTCTCAGGGTCCTGAACCTATTTTACATGCATGCAATCCCCAGTCCTGAAAGGGAAGGTGGTCCTCAATCAAGTGGCCCATTTTGGAACAGTGTGGACTTGTACAGTAGACTCGCACCATACATACTGTACATATGTATTTTTTTGTAGAAGCAATCCAGGTACAGTAATTTCCTAAGAATTGGTACATAGAGGATTTGTTGCAAAATTTTGTTTTGTGAGAGAACTTACTCCATTGTGTATCCATCTATTCTCAAGACTCGTTTCATGGTGGGCAGATAAGTTTCATATTTCTGTTCACGCCCTAAGTTCCTATAGGATGACTATGGTGAGTAAAGCTAGAGGGAGGGCTACATCTTTCTGCAGGAAGTTTGTTTGTGACCGTATAAAACCTCTGCCTCTGTTTCAATAAAGGGGAATAATCCGCTTTTGTACATCGTCCTTATGTTGTGCCCTCTGATTTCCCGAGCGCTCTTAACCATACCGAACTATTTGGAATTCAAAAGGCAATAGCGGAGAGTTGATTTCACTCATAGTTCGCTTTCGCAAAAGTATAGTACAATATTTGTGAATGGGATTTTAACAAACCCCTTTTGCTCACAGAGCAAAGAAGAATCTCCAGTGGATTCTAAGCATGGTGGGAAGTGTTAATTTGCATCATAACAAATGGCCTAAATGCTGTACTTTGTTAGCAAATTTTATTTGTTGTAGTGCAATGAGTACAATCTACAGCTAAATCTGCATTTAAAAGATTTCTACAAGTTTATATGTTTTTCCCTAGTAAATTGACAAGCACTTCCCAGCACAATGAAACACGTGTACAGGTGCAGATCGCTGTAACATGACTCTGAGCATGCTATATACAGTGTAAGATGTACGACATCTAAAAATTGAATATATACATATGCTGTATAGACTTTACTTTTACTCTTGAGGGCTAGAGGATGACTTATTGATTTCTGGAGGTTCAACCACTGGGCCCCCCTCTAATCCCAAAAATCAGGGCTATGCGAATCCCCATCTAAATGGAATGCGGGTCAGGCATGTGCATCTCTGCTCCATTCATTCTCTATGTGGCTGCCTGAGATAGCTGGCTACACCACTTATAAACTTGGTGCAAGTCCTTTTAAGTCCACACCTTTCACATGTAAATTAGTCACGGCCATAGTGACATTTTTACACGGTGTAGTCTTGTGCACTTTAACGAAAAGTCCTTTTGAAACAAGTTAGAATGGCAGCGCTGACCCTTGTGCGTTTTTAATTTTCATGCTCAATCTTTGAAAATGGCAGAAGGAACACGGTCATCCTGATCTATGAAGAACATTCTGATAAAATCCCCGTAACGACCTTTGGCGCACATTTTTGTCCCTGGTAGTGTGTATGTAGTAGGCATAGGAACAGAGCGCACTCTATACCTGGCAGAGACTGGATCTGAACACTGCAGGTTTCTGCTTCTAACAACAGCAACTGAAGGAATGAACACCATAAATACAAATAAACATTTTTTTCACCACTTGAAATATTTTTCCTGGTTTTCATTAAATAGTAAACTAAATGGTGTCATTTATTTATTTATTTTACTCATTTATATAGCGCCATTAATTCCACAGCGCTTTACAGACCTTATCGTCACTATGTCACCATTGGGGCTCAATAGTACAATTTTTCCGACCAAAAAATAAGCCCATCATGGCTATGTTGATATAAAAAAAATTAAAGAAGTTGTCCGGTACTTTTTTTAAACTGCCCAATGTATTCAGCATGTGGGCATAAGTATATTTGTAAATACCTTGTGTTGCTGATAGCGCCGCTCACATGCATCATCGGTGGCCGCTCAGGCATCACGTGACCCGGCACTGACGTCATGACAAGTGAGGCGTGACTCAGCTCTGGCCTCCCCGCGGTGGCTGCTGGGTTGTGGGCGGGGTTATTCCCCGCATCACACCCAGCATCCACTGCGCGCTTTCCCAATGAATGGGGAGAGGGAGAGCGCGCGGTGGATGCCGGGTGTGATACAGGGGAATAACCCCGCCCACAACCCAGCAGCCACCGGTGGAATGCGGAAGAGGGACCCTCGGCTGCAGCATGGACTTGTCGTGACGTCAGCGCCGGCTGCAGCCGGGGGTCACATGATGCCTGTGAGCTGCCAGTGATAGCGCAGGTCACAGGCATTATATGCAACACAAGGTATTTACCGAGATACTTAATGCCCACATGCTGAATACATTGGGCAACTTAAAAAAAGTACCGGACAACCCCTTTAAGTTATAGCTCTTAAATAAAACAGAAGGAGAAAAATAGAAAGCACAAAAATAGTCGCCCAGTCTTGAAAAGGCTTAAAGGGGTATTTTCATCTCAAAGATCCCATCCTAGTATGTAGTGATTGTAATAATATTAGAAAATACCTCTAATTAGAAACGTAGTATAGTTCTGATTACCGTATATACTCGTGTATAAGCCGACTTTTTCATCACATTTTTTGGTTGAACAAGCCCCCCTCGGCTTATACTTTAGTATATACCTAAATACTGTTGAGCAGCGGCGGAGGAGCGGGGCACAGGCAGTAACTGGCTGCTGCAGCTACCACGTGTGCCTGCTGCTAAAGAGAATGAATATTCACTTCTCTCCACCCCAAGACTATGGGTGTGGAGAGGAGTGAATATTCATTTTCTTTAATAGTGCACACTAGCCGCAGCCGCCGGCTTCCTGCTGTGGCTCAGTGATCCTCTGTGACTGCTATTAGAGAGTATGAATATTCACTCCTCCCCACTCCCATGTGCATGGAGAAAAGTGAATATTCATTCTCTTTAGTAGCGGGCACACAGGATCGCTGAGCCGAAGCAGGAATCGGCGGCTGCGCCTACAGTGTGCGTTTTTAAAGAAAATTAATATTCACTCCTTTCCATGCGCATAGTCCTGGCGTGGAGAGGAGTGAATATCCCCACAGCTCACCTCAGCACCTGAGGGCGCATGGCTGTGACGTAATTCGCTGCTCAGATGCTAAGATCAGCTGCTGGCAGAACAGGACACAGCGCTGGAGCAAAGGGAAGAAAGGTGGGGAGTAGAAGTGTTTTTATTTTTTTCTTGTGTGCAGTGATGGGGGACCATGGATACTAAGATATGGGGGCCATGCATACCAGGATTGGGGATGATGGGGGCCATGCATACCAGGATTGGGGATGGAGGGGGCCATGCATACCAGGATGGGGCCATGCATACCAGGATGGGGAAATTTACCAGTAGCTGCTTCATTTCCCACCCTAGGCTTATACTTGAGTCAATAAGTTTTCCCAGTTTTATGTGGGAAAATGTAGGTGCCTCTGCTTATATTCGGATCGGCTTATACTCGAGTATATACGGTAGATTCGTCACTTACCCAATGTGCAGGGCATTGCAGTAGCTTAGATAGCTATGGTTACGAGAACATATGGTCAAAAAAAAGGCATACACAGAAATCAGGGCCCATAGCAGAAGTTCTAATTGCCCCCCCCCCCTTTCCCAAAAAAACCTAAAAAAATAATAGTCAGGGTCACAACGTTCCAGCCTTTTACATTGTAATTCTCCTCCTGCTGAAGTCCTAGATTCCTCTTTCATTGTCTGCATAAAGTAGTATGCAAACAAGTGCCTGACAAACACTGTATAATACCCCCATGCTGAGTTCCTCCATATGCACAGTATAATGACCCTACTGTACCCCACCTCAACTCCCAAGGCAAAGTATGGCGACCCCAATACAGTATGATCCTCCAACTGTGACCCTTACACAGCTCTGCATGTAGTATAATGGGCCTACATACAGTATAATAGCTTGCACTTGCCCTCCAAACAGTATCATGGACCCACACAAACCTTCACACTGTATAATTGCTTGCATATAGTATAATGGACCCCCACATATAATGGCCCCACATAGCCTTCCATATCGTATAATGTGCCCCCCATAATTCTCCATGTAGTGTAATGCACTCACCATGGTCCTCCATAAAATATAGTGCACTCCCCATGGTTCTCCCTATAATAAAATGCTCTCCCCATGGTCCTCCACACAATATAATGTACCACCTCATGGTCCTCTATACAAGTATAATGCACCCC
This sequence comes from Phyllobates terribilis, assembly GCF_046119375.1. NCBI lineage: Eukaryota > Metazoa > Chordata > Amphibia > Anura > Dendrobatidae > Phyllobates > Phyllobates terribilis. The sequence goes on along the minus strand of NW_027362765.1, from coordinate 591,959,990 downwards.
CATGGCCCTCCGTACAGTATAATGCACCCCCATGGCCCTCCGTACAGTATAATGCACCCCCATGGCCCTCCGTACAGTATAATGCACCTCCCCCCCCCCCATGGTCCTCCACACAATATAATTCACACCTCATACTGTATTATGGCCACCGGTCACTGATTTAAAAAAATAAATACAGTACTCTCCTCTCCTCCTGGTTCCACCTGATGCTCCAGTCTCCATAATGTGCAGGGTGAAGCGCCGGACATCTCAGAGCAGCGGGCGCCATGTAATGACATTGTTGCGCCTGCTGCTCTGTGACGTCAGGCGCTGAGAAAGAATGATGGGGGTGGAAGCCTCTGCTGACGCTCCCTCCTCCATCATCATTGCACACACTGGGCTCCTCTCCGGCCGTCAGCGCGAGCAGTGATGACGGAGGAGGGAGCGTCAGCAGATGCTTCCACCCCCATCATTCTGTGTGGGTGCTGACGGGCAGAGACGGGGCCCGGTGCAGGCACCCCTGACTCCCAGGCCCCATAGTGGAGATGTGGCCTGCCGCCATTAGGCGGTATGCCACTAATCACAAAGTAACAGTTACTATGTGAGTGGCCGTAACAATGCACTGTACATGGGGTAAGCGACATAACTAATCAGAAGAACTATACTACATTTCTAATTGGAGGTATGTGTTAATATTATTATTACTACACCTACTACATATTTGGATATGATCTTGGAGAAGGGAATACCCCTTAAGTGTGTTAGGGAATTACTATATACACTATAGAAAAAATAGGCCATTGGCTGAGAGAAGACCGGATCTGAAATGGGCAAATGTGTGTGTTTGCTAGTATCCCTTAGTTCATTCACATCAATAATGATGAGCTGTAACACCAGCACCTGTATTCTCCTCTTCCTAGGGCAGTGAGGGTGCCTCCTCACTTCCTAAGTTGTCTTCTGACTCTGATTTGTGGAGATTGCCATTATATTATTAACCTTTTTCCTCTGTGCGGCATCCTACCACAGCTTCAGATTGCTATATTACGAATGACTGAACAAAAATGTACATTTATTAAAAAAAATAAATAATAATCTACACACTATTACAAACTTGTGGTCCCTTTCCATCTATAGCCATTTCAATTTGGCACTAGTATGCAAATAGGAAAATATATATATGAATGCTCCTTTACCATTTGTTGAAATAGATGACGCTAGAACACCGTTAGAAACCCACACTTACTAAATAGTGTACTTATTTATAATATTAACAATACAGTACAGTCCCTAATTGTTATTAGTTGAAGAAGTTGCTACATGGGCTAATGCAGGAACGTAGGGGAACACTTTGGGTTGTGTTTGTTCTTTTACACAGAATGTTACATCTATGGAAAGAAATGATCACTGTTCTGACTAAAATGCTCTATAATCTCCAGAACTTTGTTGGCCTGTTTGACTACATTGCCGTTGCTGTGTGTACGTAGCTTCTCCAAGGTTTCTTTTATTTTCATTACTTCTATTTCCTTCCGCAAATCATCTGTAGAAAGGAAACTTTTAAGTTAAATGCCCTCTTTTGGTGCTGGATTTATCTTTAGACGTTTGCTGCAAGAGATATTTCTTTAAAATACATATACATATATATTTCAGTCACTGATTTGAGTCTTCCTTTCCAATCTACAGCATTAGATGGGAACAAAGAGAAAGCCACAGAGGGTGCGAGATGTTGGAGCAGCGAAAATGCTTTATTTTGTAAAAGCAGGCAAACCTTTTAAAGCCATACATACAGTGTGTGAGAGAACAGATTTCATTTTGTGACTGTGGTATTCATCTTGTCTTGTAACTCCTGTGTCATGGTGATCAATCGGATAACAGTGATGGGCCGGAAAGTTTTAACATTTTTATTCACGCCCCTTAAGTTCCTATTGGCTCATAGTTTGGAGGGAAATTTTCCTTAGTCTGTGACCCTATTTAAAGTAGCCTACGTGTGCTAATAAACCAGAAATCCTGGGTACACCATACAAGGCTGTGCTATATTGATTTCCCAAGCGCTCATAAAACAAATCTTATTAATTTGAAGTTTGAAAGTCAAGAGTGTTTTGCTCACAAGTGGATATAAAAATTCTACCCTTTTAGAATGCCATGCTTTTGTCATGTAAAAAAAATCATACCAAGAATCATTTAAGAACTTTTTCCACCTTAAATGGCAATCTAGAATTGGCAATCTTTGCTTACTCCACATCTGTCAGATTGTGATGGCATATTATGTGTACAACCCCCTCTTCAGATTACCTACAGATTTGTAATTAAATTCCGACCTGGGCTCTAGCTGGGCAGTGTATAGCGCTGAGCTGCTGGGAGTGAGGTCACTGGAGTTCAATGAGCTGATTGAACCAGGGGCGGACACAGACTGTAGTGGGCCTCTGTGCAAGAATTTTTCTGGGCCCCCCCCCTGCCCTTCATAGGGGGCATGAAGGCCCCCCCCCCCCCCGTGCATCTCTCATCCCCCCCGTGCATCTCTGATTCCCCCCACTCCTAGTTAATTAATTGTATTTAAAAAAAATAAAACTTGTTATACTTACCCCCAGGGCCGGCTCCAGGTTTTTGTGGGCCCTGGGCGACAGACTTTCAGTGGGCCCCTTTAACACATACCATGATTCATGATGCACAGATACCGCAGAAAGATAGATAGATAGATAGATATAGAGATAGATAGATAGTACAAGGCCAAGGATTTCACTTACTACATTACATGAGCAATATCTATTGTAAATTCTACAATAGCTCAGAAACCGGTGAATCCTCACAACGCACAGTGCAGACCGGACAGTATAGTCCTCCATACAGTATTATGGGCACCATGTAATGCTCCATACAGGATACTGGTCCCCTTATAATGCTCCATACAGGATACTGGTCCCCTTATAATGCTCCATACAGGATACTGGTCCCCATATAATGCTCCATACAGGATACTGGCCCCCATATAATGCTCCATACAGAATACTGACCCCCATATAACGCTCCATACAGAATATTGGCCCCCATATAACGCTCCATGCAGGCTGTCCCCCCCCCCTTATAATGCCCCATTACACGAGCGATATCTATTGTAAATTCTACAATAGCTCAGAAACTAGCGAATCCTCACAGCGCACAGTGCAGACCGGACAGTATAGTCCTCCATACAGTATTATGGGCACCATATAATGCTCCATACAGGATACTGACCCCCTTATAATGCTCCATACAGGATACTGGTCCCCATATAACGCTCCATACAGGATACTAGTCCCCATATAACACTGCATACAGAATACTGGCCCCCATATAACGCTCCATACAGAATACTGGCCCCCATATAACGCTCCATACAGAATACTGACCCCCATATAACGCTCCATACAGAATATTAGCCCCCATGTAACGCTCCATGCAGGCTGTTTCCCCCTTATAATGCCCCATGCAGGATGACACCCCCCTTTTAATGCCCTATGCAGGATGTCACCTCTACCCCCCATAAAATGCCCCATGCAGGATGTCACCCCCCCCCCCATTTAATGCCCCTTGCAGGATGTCACTTCCCCCCTTTTCAATGCCCCATGCAGTATGTCAGACCACCCACTCCCTTATAATGCCCCATGCAGGAGGTCACACCCCCCCTCCTTAGAATGCCCCATGCAGTATGTCACACGCCCACCCTCCTTATAATGCCCCATGCAGGATGTCAATTCCCCCCTCCCCCTCTTATAATGCCCCATGCAGGATGTCACACCCCCTCCCTTATAATGCCCCATGCAGGATGTCACGCCCCCCCTCCCTTATAATGGCCCATGCAGGATGTCAATTCCCCCCCTCCCCCTCTTATAATGCCCCATGCAGAATGTCACCCCCCCTACCTTATAATGCCCCATGCAGGATGTCACTTCCCCCTTACCCTCTTACAATGCCCCATGCAGGATGTCACTTCCCCCCTTCCCCTCTTATAATGCCCCATGCAGGATGTCACACACCCCCACCCCCATATAATGCCCCCATGCAGGATGTCTGTTCCCCCTCCCCTTCTTATAATGCCCCATGCAGGATGTCACACCCCCTCCCTTATAATACCCCATGCAGGACGTCACTTCCCCCCTTCCCCTCTTATAATGCCCCATGCAGTATGTCACCCCCCCATATAATGCCCCATGCAGGATGTCACACCCCCCTCCCTTATAATGCCCCATGCAGGATGTCACCTCTCCCCCCATATAATGCCCCATGCAGGATGTCACCCCCCCATATAATGCCCCATGCAGGATGTCACCCCCCCATATAATGCCCCATGCAGGATGTCACACCCACTCTCCCCCCACCATATAATGCCCCATTCCCCCATACATAACAAAAAAAATCAAATACTCACCTCACTTCTCACCTGATGCTGATCCAGACTCCAGCATCGCCTGCGTCTTCGCGCTGTGACAGCTCAGGAGAGATCGCGCGTGGTGTAAACATATCACCTCACCCTCTGACCTGAGACGTCACAGTCAGAGGACGCGGAAGACGCTGCGGAGGCACGGGGAGGGGTAAGTATTGTGCCGGTGCCGTCACATGACCGGAGATGTCCCTGCGCTCAGCAGGGACATCTTCGGTCATGTGACGGTGGGGGGTCATGTGACGGCGGGGGGTCCTGCGGGGGGGCTCCATGACGAGACGCACAAGAGGGGGCTCCGAGGGGGCCCCGACCGGCCGGGCCCCATGCTGGAGTCAGGGCAGTCATGCCCTGATGGCGGCCCTGCTGGAGGCTGGAGGGGCCCCCTCTCCCTCGGGGGTCCCCGTTCAATGAACCGGCTGCACGGGCGGTTGGATCATCTTATGGATGCGCTGTTTCTGGGGCGGCTGAGAGCTGATATTATTAGCCTCAGAGACCTAGGATCCATGGTCTTTTCCCTGTCTAATAATATCAGCCTGCAGCTGTCTGCCTAGCCTTTACTGGTTAGATTTTATAGGGGAACCCTACATCATTTTTTTTTTTTTTAGGTCCACCTGTAATCTAGCCAGTAAAGGCTAAGCAAACAGCTGTGTGCTGTTATTAATAGCCAGGGAACATTTTTGGTTAATGCCCCCTTCCCCGGCAAGTAATATCAGCCCCCAGTGGTCAGCTTTCCCTCTGTTGGTTATGAAAATGACACGGGAGCCCACGCCATTTTTTTAATTTAAGGAAATGTGCCCACAATCCAAACATAGCAGCGCTTTGGACACAGTATATTTTGCTTTGTCCAAAACGCGTTCTTTTGAACGCAGGTAAATCCACGTGTTCACTAAACCATGCAGATTTACCACATTCAATACATTCTAGTGGTCAAATTTCTGTTGCGGAGACTAGTGACTCCACAAGAGAAATTGATATGCTGTGGTCCTGAAAGACGTGCCGCATGTCAGTGTCCGCTGGTGATCCACAGGCTCAGATGCATGCATAGTGGACATGGGATTTCTAGAAATACCATCCGCTATGCTGTAACATCTGGCTACTGTGGGTTTTACCCTGCATAAATATGCAGCTTCAAACCCGCAGCATTTACTGATCATGGGCATGTACCTAAACTCACCCACAGCATGTCAATTTCTGTAACGGAGACGCCAGTTTCCGCTGCAAATTTTGTCAATTTGAAATGTCATTACATGTAGAAATGTTCACTTGCTAGGACCACCGCCTTTTGCAAGTGTCACAGCTTGTAAACACTTTTTGTAGCTAGCCAAGAGTCTTTCAATTCTTGTTTGAGGGATTTTCATCCATTCTTCCTTGGAAAATTCTTCCAGTTCTGTGAGATTCCTGGGTTGTCTTGCATGCACTGCTATTTTGAGGTACAGCCACAGATTTTCAATGATGATTAGATCAGGAGCCTGTTAGGGCCATTGGCAAACCTTCAGCTTGCGCCTTTTGAGGTAATCTATTGTGGATTTTGACATGTGTTTAGGATCATTATCCATTTGTAAAAGCCAAACTCTTTTCAACTTCAGCTTCTTTACAGATGGTGTTATGTTTGCATCAAGAATTTGTCTTTAACCTCATTGGTCCACAGGACTTGCTTCAAAAATGCACCAGGCTTGTTTAGATGTTCTTTTGCATACTTCTGACTCTGAATTTTATGGTTAGGATGCAGAGGAGGTTTTCTTCTGATAACTCTTCTATGAAGGCCATCTTTGTGCAGGTGTCTCTGAACAGTAGAACAATGTACCACAACTCCAGAGTCTGCTAAATCTTTCTGAAGCTCTTTTGCAGTCAATCGGTGGTTATGATTTGCCTCTCTAGCAATCCTATGAGCAGCTCTCAATGAAATTTTGCTTGGTTTTACAGACCTTATGTTGACCTTCACTGTTCCTGTTAACTGCCATTTCTTAAATACAAGTCGAACTGAGGAAAGGGCAACCTGAAAATGCTTTGCTATCGTCTTATAGCCTTCTCCTGCTTTGCAGGTCTCCACCATTTTCATTTTCAGAGTTCTAGCAGCGGGCAGCTGCTTAGAAGAACCCATGACTGCTGTTTTTTGGCGCTAGGTTGGAGGAGGCGGGGTTTTTATAAAGATGAGAAATTTGCATCACCTGTTAACTTTGACCGAGGCTTCACACCTTATCTGAACACACAAATATCCAAGGGTACCCAAACTTTTGTATCAGCCCATCTTCCTTTTTGTATTTTTTTAAATGTAAAAAATTATAATTTTTTTTGCCTAAAATACAAAGGAAATGTGTCATCTTTAGCTGTAGGCCTTTTAGAGATCATTTTATCTTCAACTTGCTTAACTGTTCACAATAACAGTAATTTTGACCAGGGGTGTCCAAACTTTTACATGCCACTATATATCTAAGGCCTTTTAACATTTTTAGTCCCCTTTTCCTTATTGATAACTTTTAACAATTGGATCATTTTTGTTGTGTTGTAGGATGTTTACAGACCATGGCTTTTGCTGTAAAATGCAACTAAGAGAAAGTAAGGAAAATTCCACTAGAACATCTGAACTTTATACGGGGTTAATCAGAATCAATATAAATTACAGCGGCTGTGTACTGATTACTAAGTAACATGAGTGTAAATGTGATTGGCTAATTCTGAACTTCACTACATCCCCAATTATAAGAGGGTGTTCACACATGTGCAACCACGTTGTTTTAATGTAGTGGCTTGCGAAAGTATTCACCCCCTTGTCTTTTAACCTATTTTGTTAATTACAGCCTGTGTTTAAATATTTTTGTAATCTGATTTGTGTGTGATGCATCATCACTAAATAGTCTAAGTTGGTGAAGTGAGAAAAATATAGGCATTAATTAAATTTATAGGAACATATCACTTAAAATTGGCATGTGCATCTATACTTACCCCTTTTGTGATGAAGGCCCTAAAAAGGGAAGTCCACCTGTTTGCAATCTAAGTGTCACATGGTCTGTTCGTATATACACACCTTTTCTGAAAGACCACACAGGCTGCAACACCATTAAACAAGAGGCGCCACTAACCAAACAACACCATGAAGACCAAGGAGATCTCCAAACAAGTCAAGGACAAAGTTGTTGAGAAGATCAAATCAAGGTTGGGTTATAAAAATAAATAAATAAATACCAATCGCTGATGATCCCCCGGAGTACCATCAACGCTATTATCATCAAATGGAAAGAACATGGTACCACAACAAACCTGCCAAGAGAGGGCCGCCCACCAAATCTTTCAGCCCGGCCAAGTATGGCATTAATTAGAGAGGCAGCACAGAGATCAAAGGTAACCCTGAAGGTGCTGCAGAGTTCCGAAGTAGAGACTGGAGTGCATACGACCACAATGAGTCGTACACTCCATAGAGGTGGCCTTTGCTTACACGCAAAAATTGTAAGGCTCATTTTGAGTTTGCCAAAAGATGTGGGAGACTCCCCAAATGTATGGAGGAAGGTGCTGTGGTTGGATGAGACAAAAATTGAAGTTTTTGGTCACCAAGGTAAGCGCTATGTCTGGCGCCAAACCAGCACCGCTCATCATCGAAGAACACCAGTGAAACATGGTGGTGACAACATTATACTGTGGGGATGTTTTTTGGCAGCATGGACAGGAAAAATGGTCCGAATCAAGGGGAAAGACGGATGGTGGGAAATACAATATATTCTGGAGCATAACCTGTCAAGTCTGTAAGTGATTTTGAGTGTGGGACGGAGGTTCACATTCCAACAAGACAATGACCCAAAGTATACTGCTAAAGCAACACTTGAACGGTTTAAGGGGAAACATGTAAATGTTTTGGAGTGACCTAACCAAAGCCCAGACCTTAATCCAATTGAGAATCTGTGGTCAGACTTGAAGATTGCTGTTCACCAGACAAATTCATCCATCTTGAAGGAATTGGAGCAGTTTTGCCTTGAGGAATAGGCAAAAATCCCAGTGGCAAGATGTGGAAAGCTTATAGAGACTTATCCAAAGTGACTTGCAGCTGTAATTGCCGCCAAAGGAGGTTCTACAACGTACTGACTTTAGGGGGGTGAATAGCTATGCACACTGAAGTTTTCAGTTATTTTATCTTATTTGTTTGCTTCACAATAAAAAGAAAACCAAATGTTCACAGTTCTAGGCATGTTCTTTACATAAACTGATGTTAATCCTGAAAAAACAGTGAAATTCCAGGTTGTGAGGTAGCAAAATACGAAAAATGCCAAGGAGGGGGGATTGAACGCTTTTGCAAGCCACTGTGTGTGTGTGTGTATATTATATATAATTATATATATATATATATATATATATATATCAGTGGTGGCCAAAAGTATTGGCACCCCTGCAATTCTGTCAGATAATACTCAGTTTATTCCTGAAAATGATTGCAATCACAAATTCTTTGGTATTATTATCTTCATTTAATTTGCTTGCAAGGAAAAAACACAAAAGAAAATGAAGCAAAAATCAAATCATTGATCATTTCACACAAAACTCCAAAAATGGGCCAGACAAAAGTATTGGCACCCTCAGCCTAATACTTGGTTGCACAACCTTTAGCCAAAATAACTGCGAACAACCACTTCCGGTAACCATCAATGAGTTTCTTACAATGCTCTGCTGGAATTGTAGACCATTCTTCTTTGGCAAACTGCTCCAGGTCCCTGATATTTGAAGAGTGCCTTCTCCAAACTTCCATTTTGAGATCTCTCCACAGGTGTTCTATGGGATTCAGGTCTGGACTCATTGCTGGTCACCTTAGAAGTCTCCAGTGCTTTCTCATAAACCATTTTATAGTGCTTTTGGAAGTGTGTTTTGGGTCATTGTCCTGCTGGAAGACCCATGACCTCTGAGGGAGACCCAGCTTTCTCACACTGGGCCCTACATTATGCTGCAAAATTTGTTGGTAGTCTTCAGACTTCATAATGCCATGCACACGGTCAAGCAGTCCAGTGCCAGAGGCAGCAAAGCAACCCCAAAACATCAGGGAACCTCCGCCATGTTTGACTGTAGGGACCGTGTTCTTTTCTTTGAATGCCTCTTTTTTTTCCTGTACACTCTATGTTGATGCTTTTTCCCAAAAAGCTCTACTTTTGTCTCATCTGACCAGAGAACATTCTTCCAAAACGTTTAGGCTTTCTCAGGTAAGTTTTGGCAAACTCCAGCCTGGCTTTTTTATGTCGCGGGGTAAGAAGTGGGGTCTTCCTGGGTATCCTACCATACAGTCCCTTTTCATTCAGACGCCGACGGATAGTACGGGTTGACACTGTTGTACCCTCGGACTGCAGGGCAGCTTGAACTTGTTTGGATGTTAGTCGAGGTTCTTTATCCACCATCCGCACAATCTTGCGTTGAAATCTCTCGTCAATTTTTCTTTTCCGTCCACATCTAGGGAGGTTAGCCACAGTGCCATGGGCTTTAAACTTCTTAATGACACTGCGCACGGAAGACACAGGAACATTCAGGTCTTTGGAGATGGACTTGTAGCCTTGAGATTGCTCATGCTTCCTCACAATTTGGTTTCTCAAGTCCTCAGACAGTTGTTTGGTCTTCTTTCTTTTCTCCATGCTCAATGTGGTACACACAAGGACACAGGACAGAGGTTGAGTCAACTTTAATCCATGTTAACTGGCTGCAAGTGTGATTTAGTTATTGCCAACACCTGTTAGGTGCCACAGGTAAGTTACAGGTGCTGTTAATTACATGAATTAGAAAAGCATCACATGATTTTTCAAACAGTGCCAATACTTTTGTCCACCCCCTTTTTTAGGTTTGGTGTGGAATTATATCCAATTTGGCTTTAGGACAATTCTTTTTGTGTTTTTTCATTGAAGACCAATTAAATGAAGATAATAATACCAAAGAATTTGTGATTGCAATCATTTTCAGGAAGAAACTGAGTATTATCTGACAGAATTGCAGGGGTGCCAATACTTTTGGCCACCACTGTATAAATATATATATATACACTGCTCAAAAAAATAAAGGGAACACTTAAACAACAGAATATAACTCCGAGTAAATCAAACTTCTGTGAAATCAAACTGTCCACTTAGGAAGCAACACTGATTGACAATCAATTTCACATGCTGTTGTGCAAATGGAATAGACAATAGATGGAAATTATTGGCAATTATCAAGACACACTCAATAAAGGAGTGGTTCTGCAGGTGGGGACCACAGACCACTTCTCAGTACCAATGCTTTCTGGCTGATGTTTTGGTCACTTTTGAATGTTGGTTGTGCTTTCACAATCGTGGTAGCTTGAGATGGACTCTACAACCCACAGAAGTTGCTCAGCTAGTGCAGCTCATCCAGGATGGCACATCAATGTGAGCTGTGGCAAGAAGGTTTTGTATCTGTCAGCGAAGTGTCCAGAGGCTAGAGGCACTACCAGGAGACAGACTAGTACACCAGGAGACGTGGAGGGGGCCATAGGAGGGAAATATCCCAGCAACAGGACCACTAAGTCCGCCTTTGTGCAAGAAGGAACAGGAGGAGCACTGCCAGAGCCCTGCAAAATTGCCTCCAGCAGGCCACAAATGTGCATGTGTCTGCACAAACGGTTAGAAACCGACTCCATGAGGGTGGTATGAGGGCCCGACGTCCACAGATAGGGGTTGTGCTCACAGCCAAACACCGTGCAGGACGCTTGGCATTTGCCACAGAACACCAGGATTGGCAAAGTCGCCACTGGCGCCCTATGCTCTTCACAAATGAAAGCAGGTTCACACTGAGCACATGTGACAGACGTGACAGAGTCTGGAGATGCCATGGAGAGCGATCTGCTGCCTGCAACATCCTTCAGCATGACCGGTTTGGCAGTGGGTCAGTAATGGTGTGGGGTGGCATTTCTTTGGAGGGCCGCACAGCCCTCCATGTGCTCGCCAGAGGTAGCCTGACTGCCATTAGGTACCGAGATGAGATCCTCAGACCCCTTGTGAGACCATATGCTGGTGCGGTTGGCCCTGGGCTCCTCCTAATGCAGGACAATGCCAGACCTCATGTGGCTGGAGTGTGTCAACAGTTCCTGCAAGATATAGGCATTGAAGCTATGGACTGGCCCGCCCATTCCCCAGACCTGAATCCGATTGAGCACATTTGGGACATCATGTCTCGCTCCATCCACCAACGTCACGTTGCACCACAGGCTGTCCAGGAGTTGGCGGATTCTTTAGTCCAGGTCTGGGAGGAGATCCCACAGGAGACCATCCGCAACCTCATCAGGAGCATGCCCAGGCATTGTAGGGAGGTCATACAGGCACGTGGAGGCCATACACAATACTGAGCCTCATTTTGACTTGTTTTAAGGACATTACATCAAAGTTGGATCAGCCTGTAGTGTGCTTTTCCACTTTAATTTTGGGGGTGACTCCAAATCTAGGCCTCCATTGGTTAATAAATTTGATTTCCATTGATGATTTTTGTGTGATTTAGTTGTCAGCACATTCAACTTTGTACAGAACAAAGTATTCAATGAGAATATTTCATTCATTCAGATCTAGGATGTGTTATTTCAGTATTCCCTTATATATATATACTGTATAAATATTCAAGTAAACCCACATAGGACTGGGTTAAATCCTAGCACTCTAGGTATTAAATAGATGCACCTGGTTAGCTTTCACTAAGGTTCTGGTTCACCCTGTGTCAGTTTGCTGGGGTTGAGCAGAGTCGAGTTTGTTGCAGCTGGTGAGTGGCCAGCCAATGTGTGAGCTGTAGCTGGGAGAGAAACAAGTCAAAGTCTCTCTGAATGGAGACTGCACGGGTCAACTAAGAAAGCTGAGCAGTCTGTGTGTGGAAGCTGCAGCCTGTCCAGTGTGAATTGTGCAAGGAGTTGAACACTTCTGTTTTGGCACTGAAAGCTGCTCAAGCTGAAGGTGATACAGAGACTGGTAGGACCATACCTGTTCTGTTTGTAAAGTTTACTCTGGGAGAAAGGACTGTAATCTGCTAGGGTGAGCCCACTATGACAAATATGTGCCTACTGAATTAACTGTTTATTTTTTGTTATGCCTTTGTGCCTGGAAGAGGCAGTTTTGGTTATGAATACCTTGGAGTTTTATGAAAGCAATAAAATGGCAGATGTTTGGACCAAGCTGCATTGCCTGTGCGAACGCTACCAAATACCTACCTAAGAGAGTGTAGCCCTACAATATATATATATATATATGTGCTCTGTGTATGCAGCATGTGTCTGTATGTATGTGCTCTGTGTATGCAGCATGTCTCTGTATGTATGTATGTGCTCTCTGTACATAGCATGTCTCTGTATGTGTGCTGTGTACACATGTGTGCAATGCATACTGTTTGTGTATGTAGCGTCCACATTTATAAATACTGGCAGCGCAGGCGAGTGTTCACAGGTGTAAATGGGTCGGCAATTGCCCACCAAATGATGCTCATTCATCGGTTAATTGGATTTTTATTCTGGAACAAAAATCATTGTTCTCGACAGCATATCGCCCGGTGTTATCAGAAGATAAGCTGCTGATCACATTATGCTGTATGAGGACAGATTGTTCTACTAGTTCTGTGCCCATCATTCTTCATCAGCCTTTCTAAATAGGCCGGTAACTGAACATCGAACGACTTGAATATTGTGTATCATGCTAGTTTAACGGCCTGAACTCATCTCATGTAAATGCAACCTAAATGTCTGTGTATGATGGTGCAATATGTTAGCATTGGGGTCCTACTTAAAACTTTAGTCTAGGGCCCACTTTGTCTAAAACCAGCCCTGCTTATTAACACTGATGTAAAAATAAAATACTGATCTGCAATATATGATCACAACATGTGCTTTTACCCTAGACTGTCAAATAATCTGCTCATAGAAATTCCTAAAAATATAAATCCAATGTTATTTGAGCCATTATACAGATGTGTGCAAGAAGCTGAATACTGCCGCCACAAAATCAGTGTGTTTGTGCCATCTGTAGTGGACGTGAGTCCAGCATCGGACTGGAGTACACTGGGCCCACCGGAGAAAATAATTCTTGGGGCCCACTACGTAGCTACATAGAAATAAATAAAAGACCACCAACTGTATGATAACACGCTAATATCAGGGTATAATATAAGATAGTACACTTCTTATTGTTATAGAAAGAGCTGGTGTCCACATTTTGGTGCAAACTCAATGATAAATGTCCCCTGATGTGTAATAACAACTAAACCAATGTTTTATAGCACCAGCGTAGTGTATGGGATTTTATGACATCTCATCCATACGCTGAGAAAATCCAGAGCGTGAATTAACCGATGCTGCGAATTTCACATGAACAATGTGTCAACATACGCTGCGGATATTCACCAACGACTTCATCCTTTGCAATACAAAAGGATCAAGTCAGGCTACGTTACCACAGAGTGAAGCCACTGTGGCTCCGACGCTGCGGTAGAGCCGCAGCACTTCCGCCCTCGTTATGCTAATGAGCGGCGCCATTTTTTTCTCCTGCGGACTTTCCTCATAGATGTTAGTCTATGGGGAAAGTCCACATGTAGACCCGCAAGAGAAATTGACTTGCTGCGGGTCTGAAAGATGTGCCACATGTCAGAATCCGCAGGTGATCCACAGACTGAGATGCACACGTAGTGGACATGGGATTTCTAGAAATCCCATCCACTATGCTGTAACATCTGACCACTGCAGTTTTGATGCTGCATAACACGCATCGTCAAAACCGCAGAGAATCCTGAACGTGGGAACATAGCCTCAATGGTAAAGGTGCACCAGCACTAAACACAGCAATATCTGCACAATATCTGCGTGGATATTACCGCTGTTAATTTGCTGTGGGATTTCCATTGTAGAAATTCTGCAGCAAATGCATTATGTGAATGTATCCACTAATAGTGGGGGGCCCTAAATCACTTATGTAAGGGATAATTAGTGACATCAAAAAAGAGCTTTCCCTTACTTAAGTCTCTCTGCCACATTTAAAGCCATAACTTCTTATGAAGGGCCTCATTTTGTTAGTAGTGAGGAAAAAAAACTTCTAGTCAGTCAGGGGTGACAGAGGGAGATGGGGCTAAGTCAGTCAGGGGTGACAGAGGGAGAGGGGGCTAAGTCAGTCAGGGGTGACAGAGGGAGATGGGGATAAGTCAGTCAGGGGTGATAAAGGGAGAGGGGACTAAGTCAGTCAGGGGTGACAGAGGGAGAGGGGGCTAAGTCAGTCAGGGGTGACAGAGGGAGATGGGGCTAAGTCAGTCAAGGGTGACAGAGGGAGATGGGGCTAAGTCAGTCAGGGGTGACAGAGGGAGATGGGGCTAAGTCAGTCGGGTGACAGACGGAGAGGGGGCTCAGTCGGGGGTGAAAGAGGGAGAGGGGGCTCAGTTGGGGGTGAAAGATGGAGAGGGGGCTCAGTCGGGGGTTCTAGAAGGAGAGGGGGCTCAGTCGGGGGTGATACGGGGATAGGGACAAGTTAGGGGGTGCAGTCAGGTGTGACTATAGGGGGAAAAGCCTCAGTAAGAGGTGTTTAGGAGGATGGGGTGCACCATGCAGTCAGTGAGGGGTGAAAAGGGCGATGAGGGAATAGGGCCCTCATTCATCCCTAAGTAACTTAACCCCTTCCCCCTTTATCATCCCTGCCAAAGGCCCCCCATTTGCATTTACTCACTGTTAGGCTGGCGAGGGGGAGGGGGGGGCTTCTTCAATCATTGCAGGCAGCTGTAACAGGGAGTTGTCCATCTCCCTCTGCTGCCAGTGTTTACACTGTGGGTGAGGGGTGCATGCTTTGTAAATCAGAGTACAGCTCATTACCAGAACTGTGCTTTCCAGCCAGCGAGGACATAAACAAAGCTGGCTGGACAAGAGCTTATCAAGAGCTGCACACTCTCCCTGCTGTTTCAATGCAGGGAAGAGCGGTGACATAACAAGCTATCAGGGCTCAGCAGCTCTGACTTACAACTAGTGCACCGCAGTCTGCAGCAGGGGAGCGGGTCCTCCATGTGATCAGTGATGCGCACACTGTGCTCTCCCGGTTTGTTTAATTATGGAAGGATCTGCAAGGAGTAGTGAAGTACTGCTCGCGGCTCCTCCCAGAGTAACCCAGGAGAGCACAGCTCACGCATCACTGATCACACCGAGGACCCGCTCCCCTGCTGCAGACTGCAGCGTGCACTAGTTGTAAGTAACAGAGGGCTGTTGCGCCCTGATAGCTTTTTATATCACTGCGTTCAGTAAGAGCATCGCTGGCACATGTGATGTGTGATCACTGTGCCAGCAGATGTCAGTGCCTGGACCCACCGGAGGATTCTCCGGTCCGCCGGTGGGCCAATCCAACCCTGTGTGAGTCCATATAAAACTAATCCTAATTCTGCCAGGAAACCCACAAAATGTCAGCTACAGTACTGTTAAAAATAGCAGTCCAATATGACTAACCAGATTAATCACTGTTTTTGGTATAAATTATATTACTACATGTCAAACAATTTACCAGTTGGTGCAGTAGATTGTAAGAAAACCAACAGTCTCAGCATTCATGATCTGCATGTTTTTGAGTCTGTGTATTTGAATATTTAATTAAAAGGGGGTTTGTTCAAAATAATAGCAGTGTGGAGTTCAATTAATGAGGTCAATCATTCTGTGAAGAAACAGGTGTGAATCAGGTGGCCCTTATTTAACGGTGAAGCCAGCACATGTTGTACATGCATTTCTCTTTGAAAGCCTGAGAAATATGGGTCGTTTGAGACATTGCTTAGAAGAACAGCGTACTTTGATTAAAATGTTGATTGGAGAGAGTAAAACTTATAAAGAAGTGCAGACAATGGTAGGCTGTTCAGCTAAAATGATCTCCAATGCTTTAAAATGGAAAGTAAAACCAGAAAGACATGGAAGAAAACAGAAGATGACAATTCGAATGGATCGAAGAATAGCCAAAATGGCAAAGGCTTAGCTAATGATAAGCTCCAGGATGATCAAAGACCGTCTCAGGTTACCAGTGAGGACACTGACAGTTAGAAGACGCCTGTATGAAGCTAATTTCTTAGCAAGAAGTCCCCTCAAAGTCCCACTGTTAAAAAAAGACATGTACTGAAGCAGATACAATTTGCCAAAGAACTCATCAACTGGTCGAAAGAGAAATGGAGAAACCTTTTGTGGACTGATGAAAGTAACATTCTTTTTTTTGGGTCCAAGAACACTTCTAGGGTGACATCAAAAATGCCGTTTGAGGCAAAGCCAACAAAAGCCAAAAAGTGGGTGTAATGCACACGCCCGGACTGACTGGCGTGTGCGTGTTTATGTAGTGACTCCACTGTGCAATGAACCAGAGAGTGCCTGGAGGGGCGTAACTAAGTATCTGCCCGATCCGACCAAGGTCGCACGACGGCATACGACGCCAGTGCACCAGGGAGGAACCGAGCAGAGGAACCAGGGTCTACTCCAGGTCAGACTCCGGACACGGCTGTTGACCCACACCGGGGAATACAGGAACAGGCAGACTAGAGCGCAGGCTGGGTAGGGTCCAGTACAGACTGGGAGACAAATTCAAAACCGCAGACGCGGTGGACAGGGCAGAGCAAAGCGAAAACCGCAGACGCGGCGGACAGAGCTGAGCAAAGCGAAAACCGCAGACGCAGCGGACAGAGCTGAGCAAAGCGAAAACCGCAGACGCGGCGGACAGAGCTGAGCAAAGCGAAAACTGCAGACGCGGCGGACAGAGCTGAGCAAAGCGAAAACCGCAGACGCGGCGGACAGAGCTGAGCAAAGCGAAAACCGTAGACGCGGCGGACAGAGCTGAGCAAATCGAAAACCGCAGACGCGGCGGACAGAGCTGAGCAAAGCGAAAACCGCAGACGCGGTGGACAGAGCTGAGCAAAGCGAAAACCGCAGATGCGGTGGACAGAGCTGAGCAAAGCGAAAACCGCAGACGCGGTGGACAGAGCTGAGCAAAGCGAAAACCGCAGACGCGGTGGGGACAGGGCTCTGTACACACGGAACAGACTAGAAGGGAAAGGCAGAACCAGATACCCACAGGGTACTTGCAGAGAAGTAGCGAGTGGACCACAAACTCACAAACGGAAGTAAAGTGACAACAAGCAGGAGTTAGGTACGAGTTCAGACTCTGCAGAAAAAGGGAAAGTACGGACATAGAGAAAAACAAAACAGGCTAGGAGAGTATTCAGACAAGAACAGACACAGCAGCAAGATACAGGAGCGGGTTCACACAGGCCTGGAAATACAGCCTCCAGGATAGGCAGAAGACAACAGGCTAGAAGATAATACAGACAGGACACAGTTCAGACACGGGAACTGATACCGAAGGCAGGAAACATAAACGGGACCTGGCATATCAGTGACCAAAGGCCAACTGACAGAACACAATGCTCAGGCAGGGATTCATTGGAGCAGCTGGGTTAAATACCAGATGGCAGACAGCAATAGGCTGAGGACGCACAAGGGGTGTGTCTGCAGCAAGTACAAAAAGCAGGAAGTGATCGGGCGCCGCCCTTAAGCAGCAGACACAGAGGCAAACAGACAGCATGGAGGGAAGCCAGGCTAGCAAACTGGACTGGAGATCAAGTGCGCGCTCTTGCACAGTGGGAGATGGACCACTATGCAAGGACGCCGCCAGGTATGTTACAGTGGGATGTAGACAAAGCATCTTGGGCTGGAATAAAAGTTGACAGTTGCCAGAAGTTGGTTGACTCTATGCAACATTGATGTGAAGCAGTTCTAAAAACCCGTGGGTATACAACTAATTATTAGGTTAGTGATTCACAAGAATGCTAAATCCTCAAAAAAAAAATCATATTGTGTGTTTGTAAAGACAAATGCAGACACTGCTATTTTTTTGAACAGCCCAATGTTCATTTTTTGTTATTTTCTGTAAAGTAGTTTAAAATTATATACATTTCCCTTCATGTTTTCAATTAGAAAACAATGTGCAATGTTCCCAGTGCATGGAAATAAAAACTAGTACAAAGATTTTGTGTTAAACTCATGTTTTTGAACACACTGCTATTATTTTGAACACTACTGTATACCCCAAACCACTGCCGCCATGGTGAGTGTGCCCCAGTTATACTCCACCAGATTGATCACAAGTTGGTGTACACTGTCTTCTGTAAATAAAGATAGTATAAGTGGTATGATTTTCTAATTATTTTCTTAGATTATAGTTATAAACCAATGTAAAAAGGTTACAATGTTTCTTCTATATACTATTTATGTAATGCTAACAACCTCAGTTTGATCTGAACCAATGCTGGGCTTTTGAAATGACCAGATCATATTTACATTCCAAGGATTTTCTGCTTCAAAATGAGAATAGAATAATATTCCTACCCAGCCCCTCTGGTGTAGATACATAGACAGTTGCAGTCTTTACCTGAGTCAATGAGGCTGCATAACAGCCCCATGGAATTGTATTTCACCTCTGGTCCCATAGATTCATCTTGTAAAACTTTATGCAGGATTGTCACCAACTCCGACTCTTTGAAGACTTCTTCAACAGCCTCTGAAATGTAATGATGACCATTACTCCGTCTCATAAACTACTACTATTACACTAATGATGTTGCAGTGTCTCCACTATATTTGTTGAGGATGATGGTGTTTGTTGGCATCACCATTCTTAGAAAAGCATGAGATAATAATATAGTATGATGATGATGATGAATCTCATTACCACCGGTATGCTTGCATTACATTCCCGAGCCTTCTATAAATCACCTACTCGATAATGAATTTTCTGTCAAGCCTTCGTATTTCATTACGCAATGTTCTGTGCCCCTATAATATAATGGGTTTGTTTTGTGATTGCAGTGCTTTACGTTACCAAGGTTGATGGCAGAAGCGATTGCTAATGCGATGAGGGCTTCATTTTGCATAATGGCGTGCTCGCTGGTTGTCATGGATACCAGATGCTTCACACCTTTGGCCTTTTCAATAGCCTTGACTACATCCTGTACATAACAATCAAAAGAGAAAGTTTTTAAATTGTGTAACCTTGATGGAAGTCATAATCGCTTAAAGTCCATTCTAGATCTTGTTCACGCTTGTGATATTCTAAGTCCTTCTCCGATATCATTCATTCTGAAATCTCACCATAGTGAGAATTCTCAGTTATACAACTACTGGTAGTTCATACAGAACTGTGATTACTGAAGCTGTGACCATAATCCTTTCCTCTAGGTAAACCCTTAGGCTACGTTCCCATGATGAGTTTTTGGTGAGTTTTTGATTCTGCGTATTTTTGCTGTGTCAAAAATGCAGCATCTTACCATTCTACCAGAGTGGATGGGATTTATAGAAATCTCATGCATACTGTGCTTCTTTTTAATGCTGTGTAAACTTACCTGCGGCACTTGTTTTCTTTCCGCAGCATGTCAATTTCTCTTACGGGTACGCTGAGTTTTCTGTGCAGAATTTTCCCATAGACTTACATTAGGTGCGGAAATTCCACAAGTAAAAACATGTTTTAAGTGCATGTCCGAGGCAGAAACGCATAAAAAACACATGGAATCCACACCTAAGTACATCAATGACTTTTGTCAAAGCCAAATACCAGAAAGTATCAAAAACAAAGCAGTTTTATTTAAATCATGAAACAGCAAAAAGAGAAAAAATAAAACAGCATTCAAAATGCGATACATAAGCAACAGATGGGTAGGTGCACACGAGGCATGTACATGGCAGATTTTCTGTCCACATTTTCCACTATTACAGTAGCAGTGGCGTATATGAGATTTATCAATATCTCATCCACTCATTGCGGTGAGTATTGAAAGCCTAAATTGACTGGCGCTGTGGATTTGAGCTATATAGCATGTAAATAAATGCTACGGACACAACTACAATGCAAAAGGTGTAATGTGTAGGTTGGTCCGCCGTGGAAATGTTCCAGGGGCATAAACTCTAAGCTAGTGGTGTCAAACTCAAGGCCAGCGGACCAAATTCAGCCTGCCATGTCATTCTTTGTGGCCTGCTCGTCAGACTGGGTTGGCGGGGTATCGGAGATTTCCCCAATGGGCCCCGCCCCCTGCTGCAGAGGAGATGGGGAAGAAGAGAAGGGAGGCAACCCCCCCCAAAAAAAACTGCAATTTTAAGGGTAAGGGGCACGGGCTCTTTAGAAGCACAGGCAGAATGTATGCAGGGATGCACACACGTCCCGGAGAAGCAGCTGAAGCTGTGCGTCTCCCTTCGCCGGCCGGCATATGTTGTCATCGTCATGCGCCTGCTGCGAAGGAAGTGCACAACTCAGCCGCTGGCCTCTGCTATCAGCGTGCTGGATCTCAGCAGAGGAGGAGGACACCACACGGGAGCGCAAGAAGGTAAGAGGAATCTTTTTTTGTGTGTGTGGATGCAGAATGGGATGGGAGCCTGTCTGGACACATGGCAGGGGGGGCTGGCTGGACACATAAGGAGGGGCATGATGGGTATATGGGAGGTAGGCTGGACATATGGGACCAGTAAGAAAATATGGGGGAGCAGGCTGGAAACATGGGGGCCTGAATGGATATATGGGGAGGCAGGCTGGACACATGGGAGTCTGAATGGATATATGGGGAGGCAGGCTGGACACATGGGGGCCTCAATGGAAATATGGGGAGGCAGGCTGGACACATGGGGGCCTGGATGGATATATGGGGAGGCAGGCTGGACACATGGGGGCCTGGATGGATATATGGGGAGGTTGGCTGGAAACATGGGACCAGTAAGAAAATATGGGGGGGCAGGCTGGACACATGGGGGCCTGAATGGATATATGGGGGGGGCAGGCTGTAAACATGGGGGCCTGGATGGATATATGGGGGGGCAGGTTGGACACATGGAGGCCAGGATGGATATATGGGGGGGTGGGCTGGACACATGGGGGGCCAGGATGGATATATGGGGGGTGGGCTGGACACATGGGGGGCCAGGATGGATATATGGGGGGCAGGCTGGACACATGGAGGCCAGGATGGATATACGGGAGGGGGCAGGCTGGACACATGGAGGCCAGGATGGATATATGGGAGGGGGCAGGCTGGACACATGGAGGCCAGGATGGATTTATGGAGAGGGCAGGCTGGACACATGGAGGCCAGGATGGATATATGCAGGGGCAGGCTGGACACATGGAGGCCAGGATGGATTTATGGGGGGGCATGCTGGACACATGGAGGCCAAGACGGATATATGGGTGAGTGGGTTTCAGAATGGATATATGCGGGGGTGGGTGGCAGGATGAATATATGTGGAGGGGCCAGGATGGATATATGGATGAGGAGGCAAGGATGGACAAGGGACTTAATTACTGTTTGGGGGCAGATTGAGGAACATACATTATTAGCTTATGGTGGCGAGTGGGGAACATTATTACTTTAGAGTCCAATTAGGGACATTATTACTTCTGTAATATAATTTACTTTTTAGGAAACTGTTTTCCATGGGAGGGGACAAAAGGGGGGTCCTGTTACTGTGCAGGGTGGCACTATGTCACTCTTTTTCTTCAACTGGTGTAGTGTAGAAGTCGGGGGGGAAAAAGTGGGAATGTGCTCTAGAAGAGATCAGTTATTGATAACTGTTATTTTCTGCAGAGATGAGTCCTGCCTGGAAGAAGTGATGACGGTCTGTGCCAGATGAAGAAGAAAAGCGAAGATGAAGGACTTCACCTAGAGACGTCACTGGTGAGTCAGTGTATTACATGTACACTTACACTATATAGTATATACAGAGCTCCTGTGTATGTCACTGGTGACCACTGTATTACCTATACACTATATACAGAGCTCATGTGTATAATGTCACCGGTTATCACTTTATTACCTGTACACTATATACAGAGCTCCTGTTTATAATGTCACTGGTGATCACTGTATTACCTGTACAACGACACTATATACAGAGCTCCTGAGTATAATGTCACTGGTGGTAATAACAGTGTTGTTAGTATTGTGGTTTGTATTCATGATCATTATTGTGTATTTGGTCACTTTGTGATGGTAATATGTGAGCTGGTCATGGTGTGACAGTATTTGTTCCTTGTATGTGGTATTATTCGGTCACTTTGTGGTGGTAATATGTGGTACGGTCATGGTGTGGCAGTATTTGTTCCTTGTATGTGGTTTTATTCAGTCACTATGTGGTAGTAATGTGTGATCTGGTCATGGTGTGGCGGTATTTGTCCCTTTTCCATGTGGTATTATTGGTGTTGGTATAGTGGATTGTGTTGTGTATGGCGGTCATTTGTTCTCACTGATATTAACTAGGAAAATATTTTTTTCTATTAGGACACAGCCCCACTATCAGTATTTGGTTAGTATTCGGTTAGTATTTTTTCTCAGGAGTGGGAGCCAAAACCAGGAGTGGGTGATAAATGCAGAATTGGTGCACTTGTTTCTATTATACCTTTTCTGTGATTGTTCCTCACCTGGTTTTGGCTCCCACCCCTGAGAAAAACTACTGACCAAATAATGATAGTGGGGCCGTTGCCTTAGAGATTAAATACTTGGACCAGAGTGTCAGAGATGCACTTACAAGAGTTCTCCGGTGAAAACAAGTAATCACCTCCCCACAGGATAAGTGACAAGTTATTGATTGGTGGGGGTCTGACTGCTGGGAGCCAATCAGCAGAATGTGGAGCTTTTCTCCCCATTAGACTGGAGCTCATGTGCGACTCGACCACTGATCCATACATTCGCTCAGTGGCTGTGAGCGCTGCTCTTTTTTTTAAGCCCCCAAGAATGGAGCTGCGGTCAGACATCTCACCTGTTGCTGCATGTTAAAATGGGGATAAGTGTCCTGTCAGGGATAAAACTTCCCCATTCTTCTGATCGGTGCTGTTTCCAATGTTCGGATCCAAACGATCAATAAGTGATCACATATCCTGTAGAGCCCATGGATCGGTGATAACTTGTTTTAACCAATGAAGCCCTTTAATGCAAACTACCGTAATTGTACATCCCAGTTATAGTGTGTGCACGGTAGATGTGCAGGAGCCGCCAGTCAATGCTCCCCTATAACAGGGATAGCGGATAAAAGATATTTGCACATTGCTGTAGGTGGGCCCCTAGAGTCAATTCCCATTGTGGGCCCCAGACACCCCAGTCGACCCTGCCTGCGAGGTAAGGACACACTTCAACACTGCTCCGACTGGCTCTCTGTATGGGGAAAGAGGATAGGCAGTAGGGGCAGTGTTAAAGCATGCATCGGAGCTCAAAATCTAAGATGGCACCCATTCTCTAGGCAGGTGCTACACCGTCTATTAGGTACTGGCTACTTTCTACATGGACACAGCCAGTGCTTAGCAGAGTGGGCGAAGCAGGCACAGGTTGCTGATATGATCTTGGAATATGAGAGTATGCAGCTAGTTTTTAGTAGAGGGAGAGGCACCAGCACAAGGAGTAGGTGCCATCTTTGTGAATGAACAGTGGACACCATGAACATAGCCAGCCAGTGAACAGAGAATGCAGTTATCACAGTCAACCAGCACAAAAAGTAAAGGCTGAGAACACAGCCAACACAAAACCTGAATGCAGTGAACACAGTCAGCCAGCTCAAAGAGTAAACGCAGTCAACCAGCACAAACAGTGATCACAGTCAGCCAGCACAAAAAGTGAAGGCCAAGAAAGCAGTCAGCCTGCACAAATGGTGAATGCAGTCAGCTAGCGCAAGTGATGAATGCAGTCAGCCAGCACAAACAGTGAGTGCAGTCAGCCAGTACAAAATGTGAACACAAAGAACACAGTCAGCCAGCTCTTTTGTGTGGTTCCATTTTTTTTAAATCAGAGCAGATGCAGCCAGTACTTAGCATAGGGAACAGTCTATCTTGGACTCTGAGGTATGGCACAGCTCTCTTCGCCCTACTACCCAGAGACAGCTCTCTTAGCCTTACTACCCAGAGACAGCTCTCTTAGCCCTACTATCCTGGGAGAGCACTATTAGCCCTACTACCCAGGAAGAGCGTTATTACCCCTACTACTGAAACAGCTGTCTTAAAGCCCTACTACCCAGAGACAGCTCTCTTATAGCCCCTGGCCAATGTGTGCATTGCAGTCCATGCTTTAACCATGTTGCACGGACATCTGCACAAGCCCTTACAATTACAAGTGGCCCTTTGAAGTCAATCATAATGCTGATGTGGCCCTCGCTGAAAATGAGTTTGACACCCCTGCTCTAAAGCTATGGTCATATGCAGCATTTTTTTTCTGCAACCAAAACCTGCTCTAGTGGCAATAAAAACACTGCAGTCCGGGTTCGCTGCTTTTTTCCTTGTGTTTTGCTACGTTTTTTTTGGTGTGGTTTACAAGTGTGATTTGTTTCCAGTACATGTGTAATAAAATCAGTTTTAGTCACCAAAAATGCAGCAAAACCTGATTGCTGCAATTTTTGAAGTGTTATTGCAGTTTCTCATGGTTTTTTATGTTTTTTTATGGGTGAAAAAATGCTGAAAGAATTAACATGCTGCAGATTTTCAAAACCGCTGCAGCACTGAAATTTAGTCAGGAAAAAAAAGCGTTTGCATGAGATTCCTGAAATCTCATAACTTTTGCTGGAACTGTAAAACGCAGCTTTTTTTCTGCAGAAAAAAAATGCTCCATGTGAACGTAGCCCAAAACAACCCTGTTGGGAGCTGACTTAATTGCCAACATCTTCCTCTGTACTGTGATCACTAGGAAAAGGATTGAACGAGGAGAAGGGTTTCGGTTGCATTAATCAGTGGTAGTTCCAACATTCAGATCCCGCAGATCTAACATTTACCTATATATATAAATAGCCAGGATTCCCCATTTCAAGTCTGTTTAACAATAAGTATTTCCCTACTTGAGACTTGCTGTGTCGTAAAAGAGATGCCAAAAGACGATTTGCTTCTCCTCGAACTCCAACATGGTCCTTGGCGTCGCACCACTGCACAAGTCTAGCCAATAGCTTGGAATCTTGACCCAGAATCCTAGCCGTATCCGCTTTACATAAAAATAGAGTGAGATTATGTTATTGCATGGTGCGACAAGGTTGGAATCACCAACTGCCCAATGCTCAATGTCTTGATACATAAAAAAAAAAAAAAAGTGTCCACCGAGAAGCATCTATGTTCTTTACCACCCTCTCACAGTCAACTTCTTCTAGACTCCAAGTTTAAAATCAACGTCATTCTTGGACCTTGGTTCCCTTTCTAGTAGAGTACTGAGGAAAGACAGCATTTTGTATCTTTTTTTTTGGTTCCTGGATTGATATTACACCAGCTATTAATTGAGGCCCTTGAGCTATGCATGAGCATTATTTGTGTCATTCACGTGAGACTAATATTTTACTCTGTATCGTGAATCACCGTAATTTCTTTTTTTGCCATTTTAAAATTTTATTTTTTTAAAGGAGTTCTGTATTAAAAGATATTGATTGCAACTAAGCTACATTACCAGACACAACTCCTAGATAATCTTACCACTGACTCTATCAGACACAGTGAAGTATTATAGAGAGATGCCATCAATAACTTTAAGTATGGAACCTAATTACCTTCTGAAGTTATCAGAAATAGTCATTCCAAAAAGATGAGACTACTCTCAAATTGCGAATTTTATCAGTAGGCTATGAATTTCTAGTTAAAACACAAAAAAGCGGCAATTTTTCTGTTTTACCTTGGCCATCAGTCAACATCCTTAGTGTTCCCAGGAGCTTGAATTGAACAGGGGGCATTTCTGATCTTAACAACATCTGGATTCTGTCTGCCACCCCTTCTTCCAGCATTCTTACTTTGTTCATTACTAAGAATAAGATGCATCATATTAAAATGTTAAAAATGTTATTGATAAATTGATATAAATATAGCTGAAAAATCAAATAGGATATATTTTGCACCTTCTATTTGTTGCCATATAGTATAGGTCAAAAAACTAATGTTTTATATGTGTTTTCCATAAACACAGCTAGAAAATAAATCTGAAGATAACCTTGTAAGTATAAAAATGTGGGATTATTATACTTTCTTGGCATCTCATATCTCCTTAGCCTCAATTTAACATTTCTCTTTCCTATAAGGTACAGCGAAACTTGTGTAGATTGTAAGTGTACAAAGAACCAGACGAGCAGAGCCCACACAAAGTATACAAGCAATCGCATTCTGTGCCAATCCAATTGATTTCATCGAGTAGAATGGCTGTTTTGCAGCTTATACTGAATTTGTATTAGCTGCGTGTGATGTACAATAAAAAATTATTATATTGTGGTACAGTGTTAGCCCAAAAAATCTAGGAAAATAATTTTATGCTAAAAAAGACAAAACTATTAGAGTAATATCTTTATTGGATAACCCCAAAAAATTATATTAGCCAATATAGGTATCACTCTTTGTATTTACACTGCTTCTAAGTAGCATAATGTGCTGATGGTAGTAAACCCTAAATCAGGAAGTCCCAGAAGTCGGACCCCACTGATTTTAGCAATATGCAATTACTTTAGAAGACACGAATACCACTTTGACTTTATTTCTAGGTGATGAATTTAGAGCCCTGTATTTTAAAATGTCCTAATTTGTAAGAAATAATTAAGAAAACAATAATTTGAACATGTAGTATTTAAGTGACCTTATATAGATGACATATCGACGGCAAGAATAACCGCAGAATGTTCAATGTGTGGTAGGGATAAAGCAGAAAAGACACACATAGGGGAGGTGTTCTAAATTATACAAATTCTGGTTAAATGAGTCAGAGAAATTTATGGAGATAGTTTGGATGCCAACATGTACAGTGGGGAAAGTAAGTACGGTATTTGATACACTGCCGATTTTGCAAGCTTTTCCACCTACAAAGAATGGAGAGGTCTGTAATTTTTATTGTAGGTACACTTCAACTGTGAGAGACAGAATCTTAAAATAAAATCCAGAAAATCACATTGTATGATTTTTACATAATTAATTTGCATGAAATAAGTATTTGATACAATAGAAAAGCAGGACTTAATATTTGGTACAGAAACCTTTGTTTGCAATTACAGAGGTCTGACGTTTCCTGTAGTTCTTGACCAAGTTTGCACACACTGCAGCAGGGATTTTGGCCCACTCCTCCATACAGATCTTTTCCAGATCTTGCTGTCAATGGGCAACATTGAGTTTCCGCTCCCTCCAAAGATTTTCTATTGGGTTCAGGTATGGAGGAAACTGGCTAGGCCACTCCAGGACCTTGAAATGTTTCTTACGGAGGTATTCCTTAATTGCTCTGTCTGTGTGTTTCGGGTCATTGTCATGCTGGAAGAACAAGCCACGACCCATCTTCAATGCTCTTACTGAGGGAAGGAGGTTGTTGGCCAAAATCTCACAAAACATGACCCCATCCATCATCCCTTCAATACGGTGCAGTTGTCCTGTACCTTTTGCAGAAAATCACCCCCAAAGTATAATGCTTCCCCCACTATGCTTCACGCTTGGGACAGTGTTCTTGGGGTTGTACTTATCCTTCTTCTTCCTCCAAACACAGCGAGTGGAGTTGATACCAAAATGTTCTATTTTGGTCTCATCTGACCACATGACCTTCTCCAATGCCTCCTCTGGATCATCCAGATGGTGACTGGCGAACTTCAAACAAGCCTGGACAGGTGCTGGCGTGAGCAGGGGGACCCTTGCGTGTCCTGCAGGATTTTAATCCATGACGGTGTAGTGTGTTACTAACGGTAATGTTTGAGACTGTGGTCACAGCTCTCTTCAGGTCATTGACCAGGTCCTCTCATTTAGTTCTGGGCTGATTCCTGACCTTTCTCAGAATCACCCTTACCCCACGAGGCGAGATCTGGCATGGAGCCCCAGACCGAGGAAGATTGACAGTCATCTTGTGTTTCTTCAATTTTCTAATAGTTGTGCCAACAGTTGTTGCCTTCTCACCAAGCTACTTGCCTATTTCCTGTATCACATCTCAGCCTTGTTCAGGTCTTCAATCTTGTCCCTGGTGTCCTTAGACAGCTCGTTGGATTTGGCCATGGTGGAGAGGTTGGAGTGTGATTCATTGAGTGTGTGAACAAGTGTCTTTTATACAAGTAACAAGTTCAAACAGGTGCAATTAGTACAGGTAATGAGTGCAGAGTAGGAGAGCTTCTTAAAGAAAAACTAACAGGTCTGTGAGAGCCAGATATTTTGCTGGTTGGTAGGTGATCAAATACTTACTTAATTAAATTGCATTTTATTGCATGAAATATGTAAAATTCATACAATGTATTTTTCTGTTTTTATTTTTAGATTCTGTCACAGTTGAAGTGTACCTATGATAAAAATTACAGACCTCTCCATTCTTGTAGGTGGGAAAACTTGCAAAATCGGCAGTGTATCAAATACTTATTTTCCCCACTGTATTTCGGGATATGTGAATAATAAAATAAATGCAAATAATTGATTTAGAAGCAATTATTTTTGGTACATTTGTTGGTGGCTATGAAGTGGATGGGAGAAAAGACAACCTATGTCTCACAATGGAAAACAGAGGTGAAAAAAACAATGAAGTATGAAAATAGCAAGTATTTTAAAAACAAACAAAACAAAAACGCAACAGTTAAAAAGGAATAAGCAGATATGAAATTTATTGGTCGGGTTGAAAAAGCATATAAATCATGAATGGTGCCTTTTTTTCCTTGTTTCTGATGGCCGCTTATCTACCCTTACATAGATGGAGAAGGTAAGTGGGAAGACTATCAAGGTTCTCTATGGGTTTGTTTTTTCAAACTAGATTTTGTATGTATTAATAAAGTAAGAGAAAACTACATTATTGAAAATCGTCACTGTCTTTTCACACCAGCCGTCTAACACATAAACCCCATAGTCTTAAGAAGAAAACAAAGTAACCCGGAGAGATGTTGTCTGAAGAGGAGCTCCCTGTTTAATATATATATATATATATATATATATATATATATATATATATATATATATATATATATACAGTCATGGCCAAAAGTTTTGAGAATGACACCAAAATTATATTTTCACATGATCTGCTGGCCTCTGGTTTTTATTAGTGTTTGTCTGATGTTTATATCACATACAGAAATATAATTGCAATCATATTATGAGTACCAATAGGTTATATTGACAGTTAGAATGAGTTAATGCAGCAAGTCAATATTTGCAGTGTTGCCCCTTCTTCTTCAAGACCTCTGTAATTCTCCCTGGCATGCTCTCAATCAACTTTTGGACCAAATCCTGACTGATAGCAGTCCATTCTTGCATAATCAATGCTTGCATTTTGCCAGAATTTGTTGGTTTTTGTTTGTCCACCCGTCTCTTGATGATTGACCACAAGTTCTCAATGGGATTAAGATCTGGGGAGTTTCCAGGCCATGGACCCAAAATCTCTATGTTTTGTTCCATGAGCCATTTAGTTATCACCTTTGCTTTATGGCAAGGTGCTCCATCATGCTGGAAAAGGCATTGTTGGGCGCCAAACTGCTCTTGGACGGTTGGGAGAAGTTGCTCTTGGAGGACATTCTGGTACCATTCTTTTTTCATGGCTGTGTTTTTAGGCAAGACTGTGAGTGAGCTGATTCCCTTGGCTGAGAAGCAACCCCACACATGAATGGTTTCAGGATGCTTTACAGTTGGCATGAGACAAGACTGGTGGTAGCGCTCACCTCTTCTTCTCCGAATAAGCTGTTTTCCAGGTGACCCAAACAATCGAAAAGGGGATTCATCAGAGAAAATGACTTTGCCCCAGTCCTCAGCAGTCCACTCCCTGTACCTTTTGCAGAATATCAGTCGGTCCCTGATGTTTTTTCTGGAGAGAAGTGGCTTCTTTGCTGCCCTCCTTGAAACCAGCCCTTGCTCAAAGAGTCTCCGCCTCACAGTGCGTGCAGAAGCACTCACACCAGCCTGCTGCCATTCCTGAGCAAGCTCGGCACTGCTGGTAGTCCGATCCCGCAGCTGAAACAGTTTTAAGATACGGTCCTGGCGCTTGCTGGTCTTTCTTGGGCGCCCTGGAGCCTTTTTGACAACAATGGAAGCACTCTCCTTGAAGTTCTTGATGATGCGACAGATTGTTGACTGAGGTGCAATCTTTGTAGCTGCGATACTCTTCCCTGTTAGGCCATTTTTGTGCAGTGCAATGATGGCTGCACGTGTTTCTTTAGAGATAACCATGGTTAACTGAAGAGAAACAATGATACCAAGAACCAGCCTCCTTTTAAAGTGTCCAGTGATGTCATTCTTACTTAATCATGACTGATTGATCGCCAGCCCTGTCCTCATCAACACCCACACCTGTGTTAATGGATCAATCACTAAAACGATGTTAGCTGCTCCTTTTAAGGCAGGACTGCAATGATGTTGAAATGTGTTTTGGGGGTTAAAGTTCATTTTCTGGGCAAATATTGACTTTGCAAGTACAGTAATTGCTGTTAAGCTGATCACTCTTTGACATTCAGGAGTATATGCAAATTGCCACTACAAAAAATGAAGCAGTAAACTTTGGAAAAATTACTATTTGTCTCATTCTCAATACTTTTGGCCATGACTGTATATATATATATATATATATATATATATATATATATATATATATATATATATATATATATACAGTACAGACCAAAAGTTTGGACATACCTTCTCATTTAAAGATTTTTCTGTATTTTTATGACTATGAAAATTGTACATTCACACTGAAGACATCACAACTATGAATTAACACATGTGGAATTCTATCCTTAACAAAAAAGTGTGAAACAACTGAAACTATGTCTTATATTCTAGGGTCTTCAAAGTAGCCACCTTTTGCTTTGATGCCTGCTTTGCACACTCTTGGCAGTCTCTTGATGAGCTTCAAGAGGTAGTCACCTGAAATGGTTTTCACTTCACAGGTGTGCCCTGTCAGGTTTAATAAGTGGGATTTCTTGCCTTATAAATGGGGTTGGGACCATCAGTTATGTTGTGCAGAAGTCTGGTGGATACACAGCTGATAGTCCTACTGAATAGACTGTTAGAATTTGTATTATGGCAAGAAAAAAGCAGCTAAGTAAAGAAAAATGAGTGACCATCATTAGTTTAAGAAATGAAGGTCAGTCAGTCCGAAAAATTGGGAAAACTTTGAAAGTGTCCCCAAGTGCAGTTGCAAAAACCATGAAGCGCTACAAAGAAACTGGCTCACATGAGGACCGCCCCAGGAAAGGAAGACCAAGAGTCACCTCTGCTTCTGAGGATAAGTTTATCTGAGTCTCCAGCCTCAGAAATCGCAGGTTAACAGCAGCTCAGATTAGAGAGCAGGTCAATGCCACACAGATTTCTAGCAGCAGACACATCTTTACAACAACTGTTAAGAGGAGACTTTGTGCAGCAGGCCTTCATGGTAAAAAAGCTGCTAGGAAACCACGGCTAAGGCCTGGCAACAAGCAGAAGAGACTTGTTTGGGCTAAAGAACACAAGGAATGGACATTAGACCAGTGGAAATCTGTGCTTTGGTCTGATGAGTCCAAATTTGAGATCTTTGGTTCCAACCACCGTGTCTTTGTGGACGCAGAAAAGGTGAACGGATGGACTTCTACATGCCTGGTTCCCACCGTGATGCATGGAGGAGGAGGTGTGATGGTGTGGGGTGCTTTGCTGGTGACACTGTTTGGGATTTATTCAAAATTGAAGGCATACTGAACCAGCATGGCTACCACAGGTTCTTGCAGCGGCATGCTATTCCATCCGGTTTGCGTTTAGTTGGACCATCATTTATTTATCAACAGGACAATGACCCCAAACACACCTCCAGGCTGTGTAAGGGCTATTTGACCATGAAGGAGAGTGATGGGGTGCTACACCAGATGACCTGGCCTCCACAGTCACCAGACCTGAACCCAATCGAGATGGTTTGAGGTGAGCTGGACCGCAGAGTGAAGGCAAAAGGGCCAACAAGTGCTAAGCATCTCTGGGAACTCCTTCAAGATAGTTGGAAGACCATTTCCGGTGACTACCTCTTGAAGTTCATCACGAGAATGGCAAGAGTGTGCAAAGCAGTCATCAAAGCAAAAGGTGGCTACTTTGAAGAACCTAGAATATAAGACATATTTTCAGTTGTTTCACACTTTTTTGTTAAGTATATAATTCCACATGTGTTATTTCATAGTTTTGATGCCTTCAGTGTGAATGTACAATTTTCATAGTCATGAAAATACAGAAAAATCTTTAAATGAGAAGGTGAGTCCAAACTTTTGGTCTGTACTGTGTATATATATATATATATAATATATATATATATATATATACATATATATATATATATATATATATATATATAATGTAAATATTATGCAGTTTTGAAGAAAACATATAAAGAGCTTCACTTCTTTATACTTCTATTGCCTGGCATGCTGCATGCACTGGATAAAGGAAGATAGTAATTCATTCAATGTGATTATTGTGCATAAGTGGTAAGCAGAGCTTAAAGCAAATGTGCCATCAGAAAATAAGCTATTGTTTTAAAGTGTTTTTATATTAAATATACAGTGTATGAACAAAGATATTAGGACAACTACATTACACCTATAGGGAGGGCCGTATTAGCCACCAGACCAAATAGCAAAACTAGAATCTTTGTGGAGGGAGTGAGGGAACATGACATGTGGAGGCTCTCTGCCTCTCTTCCCAATTGTGTTAGTGGCTTTAGGACGCAGTACAGATGATGCAAGCACATCGGCGTTGTATGGGCAAAGGAGCACTAATCCGTTCACTGCCCTGATGTGCAGTGGTGTGATCATGCTCCTGATATCGCTGCAGTGCCACGAAGGCAGCAAAGATGCAGTAGCTGGGAGATGGTAAGAGCCCCATAGTAGAGACAAGAGTCTATTACTGTAGACTGGGGAGGAGCAGTGTGTTCATTATACAGAAGGAGTGACCGTGTGACGGCACAGCATGGGAGGGGGCAGTATGCAAAAGGAGGGACAGTTACGGGGTACTGTATGGGTGGGGTGGAGAGTATAGTATGTGAGGTGGCAGTATACAGAAGGAAGTGTAATGTAAGGACATAGTATAGGGGCAATATACAGAAGGAAGAATAGTGTAAAGGCAAAGTATTCGGGACAGTATACAAAGGGAGGGATAATGTAAGGGCACAGTATGGGGGTGCAGTATACAGAAGGAGGGGCTGTGTGAAGGCATACTATGGCATGGGAGCAGTGTAGGGGGGGCAGTGAAGAGTGTGAGGTTAAGGCCACGGCCCCACTATCAGTATTTGGTCAGTATTTGTTCAGTATTTTTTTTTTTACAAGTGGGAGCCAAAACCAGGTGAGGAACAAAAAGAGAAAAGGTATAATAAGAACAAGTCACCAATTCTGCATTTATTACCATTTCCTGGTTTTGGCTCCCACTCCTGAGGAAAAATACTGACCAAATACTGATAGTGGGGCCGTGGCCTAAAGTGTGAAAAGGGAGCAGCATGGGGCGCTCTGAAGCTGGGAACCACATAGAGAGAGATAGTGTGGGAGGGCAGTGTGGAGACAAGGGCAGTGTGGAGACAAGGGCAGTGTGAACTATTACTGACAGCGTGGTGACCATAGTTCATTAGAGAGGACGATGTGGCATCAAAGTTCATAAGGGAGAATTATATGGATGTTATAGTTCATAAGGGCGGACAGTGTGGTGATCATAGTATATAAGAAGGATGGTGTGTAGGCAATATTTTATAGGAGACAACAGTGTGAAAGTCATGAATCATAGGAGGGTCAGTGTGGGTGTATTTCTTGAGCAGGGAGTACAGTGAGTGGAAATTATTTAGTCAACGAGCACAGTATAGGACTTATTTAGGCACAGCACAGGTATATATTTTTAATCAGGGGGGCACTGTAATGACATGATATTTTTAAGGGCAGTATATTGGGATATTCTGCAGAAGACTGGAGAAGAGGGAAGTCTGCAAAGATGAGCTGTGGCTGTGAAAGTCACCATGGCGTCAGATAAAGAAGAAAGGGATGAGACTTATACGGTACCTCGATTTAAGAGTACATTTACACTGACCAATCCTGGATTTTAAACAATCACTATATGAAGTTGATCGTATAAATAGCCTTTATAGACAGGCTGATTGCATTTTCATGCACACAGAACGAGCGTTAACATCTCATATTCGCATAGAATAACAGTGTTCTCGGCAGCACATGTCCTGATTATACAGGATGATGTTTGGCAAGGATGATGAAATTTAAGCAAGCTTAAAAATAATTTCACCTGACAAATGAACATATTGCTTGTGCATCGGATGATTGGCAGCCTTGTTTAGATGGGCTGATAAAGAGTAACTCGATTTTTTTTTTTATGTTTTAGGCTTTTTTAATTCTAAGCAGATCAGGCTCCCACCAATCGCGTTAAAGATCTCTTAGGAGAAAAGGTGCAGTGGATTCAGAAATTCTGGAGAAATCTATGTGTACAATGGAAAAAGGCCAATGTTACTGGATGCTCATGATCTATGAGCCCTCAAGAGGCACTGCATTAAAAGCAGGAATGTTCTGAATGTCACTGCATGGGCTCAGGAATACTTCCAGAAATCATTGTCTGTGAACACAGTCAGCCGTGCAATCCTCAAATGAAAGTTAAAGTTCCATCATATAAAGAAGAAGCCATATATCAATACAATCCAGAAGCACTGCTGTCTTCTATGGGCCTGAGCTCATTTGTGATGAATCATGATAAACTGTTCTGTGGTAAGATGAATCAAAAAGTGAAATCCTTTATGGAAACCATGAACCCTGTGTCCTGTGGCATCAAGAGCAACAGGACCATCCAGCCTGTTATCCGACACAATTCAAAATCCTGCATCTCTGATGTATGGGAGGCATTGGTGCCAATAGTATCGGAAGCTTACCCATCCCTGAAGGCACTATCATTGCTGCGCATTATATAGGGGTTTTACAACAATATATGCTCCGTCCAGACAATGACTTTATCAAACAAATAATCCAGCAAAAAACCCGGACTGTGGAGCTGCAAAAATCCTACATCAGACAAGAATAGGACAACATTCCTCTCCCAAAACTCCAGAAACTGTCTCCTTACTTCCCAGACATTTACAGACTGTTAATTTTAATTAATAAAATTACAGTTAATTTTTTCTAATGAGATAGAAAAATGTCCAAAGTTTAATTTCTGATCTGTGTTCTGCTGTGAATAAAATATGGCTATAAAAGATTTACAACTTTTTGGGAATTGGGTTTGTATAATTCTCCCACATAACAAGTTAATAAACGTATGGTAACAAGTTATATGTACCCCAAAATAATGTATTGAGAAATACAACTCATCAAGATAAAAACCAAGCCCTCATTCACCTTTGTTACTTAAAAAATAAAAAAAATGTATTGCTCTTAGAACGCAACAATAACAAAGTAAAAATAAAAAAAAGTGGTTCAGCTGAAAGGCCATATCTGGCTTTGGCAGGAAGGCGTTTAAGTCACATTACCATTTTTATACCTTATTTTACAACAGCATTTTCATTGCTGTAGATCAGTGGTGGCAAATCTATGGCACGTGTGCCAGAGGGGGCACTCATGCCAGGCCTGGGAGACGCTGCTCCCTTCTTCCCATGTTCAAATGTATTCGCATCTTTTTGACGCTCACTAGCTCTGATCAGGACAGTTCTGCACAAGTGAGCGAAAGGTCATGATGTCACGACGTATGGCATTACCATGCACACGAATGTGCAAAACCGTCCCTGATCTCATCAGAGCTGGAAGCTTAACCTAGTATGAGAAGCGTTCTGATTTCAGTGCTCATGGCGGTGATCAGAAGATGCAGCAAGAGCCGGAGAGGTGAGCGCTAAGGTAAGTATTTTTTTTTATTTTTTAATCGTTTGCTGACCCTTTATGGCTCAGAAAAGTGGCAGGCAACAGCTGCTATTTTGTTAATTATGCATGGAAGTGTATTTCAAAATACGAATGTGGATTTTTGGAATATTCAAGTAGAAATCAGTTTCACTCTGATTTATTCGATCATTTCTAATGGTAACCTCTGTATCCAGAAAACTGCACTGATCCATACAGCAGTAAAAAGATATTCAGATCTATAAGACTTGCCGGTGAAAAGGATGAATACGGCAGACGGACATTCAAAACTCTTGCTTTCTATTCACAGGGCAGCATAATGGTGACATGGTGATGGGGATCTAAAATATGGTGATTCCTGATAAATCTGGGTGAATAGACAAGTCTATTAATTCCTTGCCTTGCTATGCTGGTTGTTAGCTCTTGTTCCGGAAATACAATGATGCTTGAAAGTTTGGGACCCCTTCAGAATTTTCCAGATTTTAGCATAAATTTGATGTAAAACTACAACAGATTATCACACAAATCCTAAAAGTAACTAACGAACCAAATCGAATAAATGAGTTAAAAATATTAGACTTTGGAATTTTTTTTTAAGAAAATGATCTCCAATATTACATGTGCAGCAATAACTGCATCTAAATGTTTGCAGTAATTGTTGATTAGTCCTGCACATCGGATCAGAGGAGATTTAGCCCTTTTCACCCTACAAAACAGCTTCAGCTCTGCTCTGTTATTGGGTTTCTCGCATGAACTGCTGCTTCACAACATTTCTAAAGAATTAAAAAATATTCTCCAGTTTGGAAGTTATCCCCAATCTGTGGTACAGTGGATTTATTCCCCATCACTGGGACCTCCACCGATTCCAAAAACATTTAATGGATGCCCCAATTCTGGGGTGGCTGCGGGTTGCTATTTTTAGGCTTGGGAGGGCCAAATATCAATGGACCTTCCCAGCCTGAGAATACTAGCCCCCAGCTTTCTGCTTTACCTTGGCTGGTTATCAAAAATAGGGGGGACCCCAGGCCGTTTTTTTTATTATTATTTATTTAAATAATTTAAAACAAAACGCATGGGGACCCCTCAGTTTGGTTGACTAGCCAAGATAAACAGTTGTGGGCTGCAGTTGCAGCTGTCTGTTTTACCTGCGCTTGTTATAAAAAAAGAGGGGACCCCACGTCTTTATTTTTTTATATTGTTTACTTGTTTATTTATTTTTTACATATGTGCCGGCCAATCACAGCCATGCCAATACTTGGTATGGCTGCAATGGAGCTTTTCAACAAGCTTTGTTCAGGCTACCGAACCCGATTAGTAACACAAACTTCCAGGAGAAGTTCGTGTTCGGAGTCCAAACTTTACTGTTAGGGTTCGCCCATCCCTAATGGTAACTCCTGTGTGATCTGTTTTTTGTTCACCCATTAACTTATAATGAATGGGTAAGTCTGATCTGAAATATGAATTAAAGAAGAGAATACTGTGATTTTTTTTTTTTCGTTACACATATACCCACTGACCGGTCCCCATTTAAAAGTGTACATGTGCACTACTACATTGGTCAGTGTGCTGTCCATATGCTATCCATTTTACATAAAGGACAGCACACGGACATTTAATACGCTCGTTTGAATGAGCCCTTAAACATTGCTATGCAGACATGGAGCTTCGCCGTCTCCCAGTTGCCCACATGCAGGGTCACTTGTATTCCTTCTATTGAAATGCTATAGACAATGAATAACAATCTCCAACAGCAGTGACCCCTGCTGCAAATATCCTTCTATCTATGAATCCCAGACTTAGCTGTACGAGCTTAGCCTATGAACTATTATTAAAAAAAAAAGCCTTGGATTTGGTAATTATTTTTCTTGCACGCTTCATAAGGTAATTGATGGATTACATTGTATGTGTCCTTCTGCTATGCCGGATATGATGGATGACTCGCTTAACGCTCCTGCTTACAGCATTTTCCGATTACAAGAAGAAAAATCTCTTCTAATGCATTTCTTCTCCCTCTCTGTCTTCTATTGTCCTAATAGATTTGGGACCTTTCAAAATCTGACAATAATTCAATCAAAACTGTTTTAGAATCTATACATGTAAATCCCTAAATTGAGTGTAACAAATGGAGAGGATATGTCACGGCATGTATATATGTTGGAAGACTAGAACACTGATAGCAGCTAAATTCAATATTACCATTAGATGCTGCTTAGGTTTGTTGGAGACTCTATTACATGAAGCAAATTTATCAGACAAATGTGAATTTAAGAGATAAATCAGTCACATGAACGTCCTCCTGAAGTCAGTGTGTACTATGCTGTACACTTTAAAATGTCACACACATGAGGAAGTGGCTCCACTTTTCAGGACAGGAAATTCAATTACGGTAGATCTAATGACCTAATTGATTATATTGTATCAGTTACTTTTTCTACATTGAAAAGAATAAAAAAATATTTTACTTTGTTTCTTCATCTATCAAGTGAATGTGATTTTTTTTTTGTACGCAATATGATTTTCAGCAGTATCCTGTTCAGTGCATCAGTTTCTACCATCAGTTTTTCTTCAGTGATTTTCTCGTGTGATAAAAAACAATAAATAAATTACAAAGCTTCTCCTATCCAGTACTATGTTAAAGACAGCGCAGGGATTAAACACGGTGATTGTAGACTTTAATGGGTAATTTTATTTCATTTATTTAGATCATAAACAGCATGTCGCCATGATTTTTTTCTGAAGGTATTCAAAAAACATACAGGTGCTTCTCACTAAATTAGAATATCATCAAAAGGTTCATTTATTTCAGTTCTTCAATACAAAGAGTGAAACTCATATATTATATAGAGTCATTACAAACAGAGTGATCTATTTCAAGTGTTTATTTCTGTTAATGTTGATGATTATGGCTTACAGCCAATGAAAACACAAAAGTCATTATCTCAGTAAATTAGAATACTTTATAACAACAGCTTGAAAAATGTTTTTTAAATCCAAAATGTTGGCCTACTGAAATGTATGTTCAGTAAATGCCTCAATACTTGGTCGGGCTCCTTTTGCATCAATTACTGCATCAATGCGGCGTGGCATGGAGGCGATCAGCCTGTGGCACTGCTGAGGTGTTATGGAAGCCCAGGTTGCTTTGATAGCAGCCTTCAGCTCGTCTGCATTGTTGGGTCTGGTGTCTCTCATCTTCCTCTTGACAATACTCCATATATTCTCTATGGGGTTAAGGTCAGACGAGTTTGTTGTCCAATCAAGTGCAGTGATACTGTGATTTTAAAACCAGGTATTGGAACTTTCCATCTCTAAAAAGCTTCTTGGCAGAGGGAAGCATGAAGTGCTCTAAAAATTTCCTGGTAGACGGCTGCACTGACTTTGGTCTTGATAAAACACAGTGGTCCTACACCAGCAGATGACATGGCTCCCCAAACCATCACTGATTGTGGAAACTTCACACTAGACCTCAAGCAACTTGGATTGTGTGCCTCTCCACTCTTCCTGTAGACTCTGGGACCTTGATTTCCAAATGAAGTGCAAAATTTACTTTGCATTAACTTAATGTGTCAATGACTGCCTTCTGGACATCTGTCAAGTCAGCAGTCTTCCCCATGATTGTGGAGCCTACTGGAACAGACTAAGGGACCTTTTTAAATGCTTAGGAAGCCTTTGCAAGTGTTTTTTTGTTAATTATTCAAATATACTGAGATAATGACTTTTGTGTTTTCATTGGCTGTAAGCCATAATCATCAACATTAACAGAAATAAACACTTGAAATAGATCACTCTGTTTGTAATGAATCTATATAATATGAGCTTCACTTTTTGTATTAAAGAACTGAAATAAATTAACTTTTTGATGATATTCTAATTTAGTGAGATGTACCAGTAGCTGTGTGAAAGAAACCCCCAGAGCACCAAGCAAATGGGTACATGACTTTGGGATAGTGAACCTATAATTCCTGCAGTTTTGTTTCTAGAGTTCAGTAGATTTTAAGCAGGGCTGGTTTTGGTTTAATAGGATTTATCTAAGTATGTGTGTACTGTTACTGAGATGAGGGTGGGGTTAATGGAGAAGTAACTACATTGGGACCCAAAATTCTTTGGTAATCTTCAGATTTCATGATGTCTTGAACACAGTTAAGGCACCCAATGCCAGAAACAGCAAAGCAACCCCAAAACATCTTTGAACCGTCACCATATTTGACTGTAGGTACTGTGTTCTTTTCTTTGTAGGCCTCAAAGAATGATGTGCTTTACCAAAAAGCTCTATCTTGGTCTCATCTGTCCACAAGATGCTTTCCCAGAAGGAATTAGGCTTACTCACGAACATTTTGGCAAACTGCAGTCTAGCTTTTTTATGTCTCTGTGTCAGCAGTGGGGATCTCCAGCCGTAGCGTTTCATTTCATTCAAATGTCGACGGACAGTTTGCGCTGACACTTATGCACCCTGAACCTGTAGAATAGCTTAAATTTCTTTGGAACTTGACTGGGATGCTTATCCACTATCCAGACTGTCCTGCGTTGCAACATTCCATCAATTTTCTCTGCCATTCACGTCCAGGGAGATTAGCTACAGTGTCATGGGTTGTAAACTTCTTGCTTATGTTGTGCACTGTGGACAAAGAAACATCAATATCTCTGGAGATGGACTTGTAACCTTGAGATTGATGATATTTTTCAACAATTTTGGTTCTCAAGTCTAGAGATGAGCGTTGTTCTACTCGAACTGTTCGCCAATCTCAAATTCGAGCTGTTTTGGGCGGTGTTCGAGCCGGTCGGCGAACACGAACAATTTGAGAAAAATTCGGCTGTTCGAGGTTATGTTCGATAACTGTTCGTGCACCAAAATCATAACTGGATTTTTTCTCAGTAATGATGAAAATTAATGTTAATACGCAGTTTGAGTGTACAGCGGGGCGGGGGGAGGGGCAGGGGATGGATCTCTGCAGGAACAATGAAGATCTCCATTTTTTTTTCTCTTTCCCGCATTTGCAGTGGGGAGGTGCAATCTGTCAGCCTATCAGCAGCGCACACACGGAGCGAAGTGCTTTTTTTCACACAAGCAAGGGCATGTGTGATTGGCAGTGTATGTCACATGTCCTTGCCCTATAAGACCAAGCCATTTTCCCCGTCGCCACCATTTTCTCACTGCTGCAGCTGCGTGTTAGACGGCACCGCTGTTGCTGTGTGCGCTATACCTTGTTAATTTCAAGCCAATTTTCGCACAAATATACAGATAGCTTGGGAGTAGGGAATAGTTGTGATTGCAGTCCTTTTAAGGACTAGGTTACAGCATTTCCTACGACTTTTATCAGGCAGGTCTGTGCTCTTAAATAGATAGATTGTGGGAGTAAAGACTAATTGTAATTGGAGTCCTTTTCAGGACTAGGTTACATCAGTTCCTATCAGTTTTTGCCAGGCAGGTCTGTGCCAGTGCTGTGCAAGTTTTTTTCACAGCATTTGGCTGAATCTAGCAAAGCTAATCCTTTTTGGCCTATTGCAGAGTGTGCTAGTCAGTGGAGCAGCCTATCTGTGTTGCAAGATATACCACCTGTGTATAGAATACCAATTTTTTTACTGCACCTAGTGAAGTAAAATCTTTTGGGCATAGCATCATTCTATTAGTCCATCTATACTGACCTCCATCAGGTTGCAAACTGAATATAATTTTTTTCTGCATCTAGCTCTGAAAAAATATTTGGGCTTCTAGCAGTGTGTGGGACTTGGTCTATTAGTCCATCTATACTGACCTCCATCAGGTTGCAAATTAAAAATAATTTTTTTCTTCATTTAGCTCTGAAAAAATATTTGGGCTTCTAGCAGTGTGTGGGACTTGTTCTATTAGTCCTTCTATACTGACCTCCAGCAGGTTGCAAATTGAATATAATTTTTTTCTGCATCTAGCTCTGAAAAAATATTTGGGCTTCTAGCGGTGTGTGGGACTTGGTCTATTAGTCCATCTATACTGACCTCCATCAGGTTGCAAATTAAAAATAATTTTTTTCTGCATCTAGCTCTGAAAAAATATTTGGGCTTCTAGCAGTGTGTGGGACTTGGTCTATTAGTCCATCTATACTGACCTCCATCAGGTTGCAAATTAAAAATAATTTTTTTCTTCATTTATCTCTGAAAAAATATTTGGGCTTCTAGCAGCGTGTGGGACTTGTTCTATTAGTCCATCTATACTGACCTCCATCAGGTTGCAAATTAAAAATAATTTTTTTCTGCATCTAGCTCTGAAAAAATATTTGGGCTTCTAGCAGTGTGTGGGACTTGGTCTATTAGTCCATCTATACTGACCTCCATCAGGTTGCAAATTAAAAATAATTTTTTTCTGCATCTAGCTCTGAAAAAATATTTGGGCTTCTAGCAGTGTGTGGGACTTGGTCTATTAGTCCATCTATACTGACCTCCATCAGGTTGCAAATTGAATAAAAAAATTTTCTGCATCTAGCTCTGAAAAAATATTTGGGCTTCTAGCGGTGTGTGGGACTTGGTCTATTAGTCCATCTATACTGACCTCCATCAGGTTGCAAATTAAAAATAATTTTTTTCTGCATCTAGCTCTGAAAAAATATTTGGGCTTCTAGCAGTGTGTGGGACTTGGTCTATTAGTCCATCTATACTGACCTCCATCAGGTTGCAAATTAAAAATAATTTTTTTCTTCATTTAGCTCTGAAAAAATATTTGGGCTTCTAGCAGTGTGTGGGACTTGTTCTATTAGTCCTTCTATACTGACGTCCAGCAGGTTGCAAATTGAATATAATTTTTTTCTGCATCTAGCTCTGAAAAAATATTTGGGCTTCTAGCGGTGTGTGGGACTTGGTCTATTAGTCCATCTATACTGACCTCCATCAGGTTGCAAATTAAAAATAATTTTTTTCTGCATCTAGCTCTGAAAAAATATTTGGGCTTCTAGCAGTGTGTGGGACTTGGTCTATTAGTCCATCTATACTGACCTCCATCAGGTTGCAAATTAAAAATAATTTTTTTCTGCATCTAGCTCTGAAAAAATATTTGGGCTTCTAGCAGTGTGTGGGACTTGGTCTATTAGTCTATCTATACTGACCTCCATCAGGTTGCAAATTAAAAATAATTTTTTTCTTCATTTAGCTCTGAAAAAATATTTGGGCTTCTAGCAGTGTGTGGGACTTGTTCTATTAGTCCTTCTATACTGACCTCCAGCAGGTTGCAAATTGAATATAATTTTTTTCTGCATCTAGCTCTGAAAAAATATTTGGGCTTCTAGCGGTGTGTGGGACTTGGTCTATTAGTCCATCTATACTGACCTCCATCAGGTTGCAAATTAAAAATAATTTTTTTCTGCATCTAGCTCTGAAAAAATATTTGGGCTTCTAGCAGTGTGTGGGACTTGGTCTATTAGTCCATCTATACTGACCTCCATCAGGTTGCAAATTAAAAATAATTTTTTTCTTCATTTAGCTCTGAAAAAATATTTGGGCTTCTAGCAGTGTGTGGGACTTGTTCTATTAGTCCTTCTATACTGACGTCCAGCAGGTTGCAAATTGAATATAATTTTTTTCTGCATCTAGCTCTGAAAAAATATGTGGGCTTCTAGCGGTGTGTGGGACTTGGTCTATTAGTCCATCTATACTGACCTCCATCAGGTTGCAAATTAAAAATAATTTTTTTCTGCATCTAGCTCTGAAAAAATATTTGGGCTTCTAGCAGTGTGTGGGACTTGGTCTATTAGTCCATCTATACTGACCTCCATCAGGTTGCAAATTAAAAATAATTTTTTTCTGCATCTAGCTCTGAAAAAATATTTGGGCTTCTAGCAGTGTGTGGGACTTGGTCTATTAGTCTATCTATACTGACCTCCATCAGGTTGCAAATTAAAAATAATTTTTTTCTTCATTTAGCTCTGAAAAAATATTTGGGCTTCTAGCAGTGTGTGGGACTTGTTCTATTAGTCCTTCTATACTGACCTCCAGCAGGTTGCAAATTGAATATAATTTTTTTCTGCATCTAGCTCTGAAAAAATATTTGGGCTTCTAGCGGTGTGTGGGACTTGGTCTATTAGTCCATCTATACTGACCTCCATCAGGTTGCAAATTAAAAATAATTTTTTTCTGCATCTAGCTCTGAAAAAATATTTGGGCTTCTAGCGGTGTGTGGGACTTGGTCTATTAGTCCATCTATACTGACCTCCATCAGGTTGCAAATTAAAAATAATTTTTTTCTGCATCTAGCTCTGAAAAAATATTTGGGCTTCTAGCAGTGTGTGGGACTTGGTCTATTAGTCCATCTATACTGACCTCCATCAGGTTGCAAATTGAATAAAAAAATTTTCTGCATCTAGCTCTGAAAAAATATTTGGGCTTCTAGCGGTGTGTGGGACTTGGTCTATTAGTCCATCTATACTGACCTCCATCAGGTTGCAAATTAAAAATAATTTTTTTCTGCATCTAACCCAGCCAATAGTTTTGGCCTAATACCACAGTTTGGCCACTCAGCTCTGCTCGGTTACCATCCATTGTTTTTTTGTGCAAACAACTCCAGAGTTGTGAATTAGTTAACCACCAAAATGAGTGGAAAAAGGCCTGCTGCTGGTGGAAAGGGGAATAGGCGTGTTGGGAAGGGGAAAAAGGTTGTGTCCGTGGGGTAGGTGCAGAAGAAAGACCATCTTCCAGCCAAA
Source organism: Phyllobates terribilis (assembly GCF_046119375.1). Lineage (NCBI taxonomy): Eukaryota > Metazoa > Chordata > Amphibia > Anura > Dendrobatidae > Phyllobates > Phyllobates terribilis. The sequence continues at coordinate 591,915,199 of NW_027362765.1, read as the reverse complement.
CTAAAATGTCTACTTCTTTTAGCGGACAATGTGATAAGATCCCTTTCTTACGGCCACGCCAATCGCTACAAATTCCAGATGAGGCACAAAAACAGCAGGTGCTTCAACGGATATCAAGTGCTCCTTTAAGTGGGCTCTCCTCCACATCAACTTCAACATCACAAATACTCCAGTCCTCAAAGGTGTCACCCAAATCGCACTTGCTTCCTCACAGCTCCCAAATCTCCAGCTGCCCGTCTGAGTTTGAGGTAGAACAGATGGTTGAGTCTGCAGAGCTGTTTACTCATACTATAGCCTGGGAATCAGAGGTCGACTCCAGCGCTTCTGTGAATCCAGACGAGGAAATGATCTGCACTGATGCCCAGAATCTTTATGAATCGGATCCAGGACCAGACGCAGAAGGTTCTGACCATAATGTAGACCCTCATTCCCAAACTGTAACTCCTGTTGGTGGAGACAATGAGGAAGACGATGATAAGACTCAAATACCTGATTGGAGCGACAACTTTAGTTTTTTGTCAGGGCAGGAACAGGTTGGCTCTGAGGACGACGGGTGTGATAACGCACAGGGTGATGATGATGAGGTCGGAGATCCCACTTACTGTCAACCCACAGTCAGCCAAGAGATGAGGTCAGCAGAGGAGGTGGAGGAAGATGCTAGTGACGACGAGGTCAGGTTGCGCCTTCCTGGACAGAGACGTAGTACTGGAAGCACGTCAACAACTGCATCCTCAAACACAACTCTGCCTCTCACCACAAGTCGTGGTGGCTCTTCAGGTCGCATGGGTGCTAAGCCTTGCATAGCCTGGGCATTTTTTCAGATCGATAAAGATGACCCAACTCGTGTTATCTGTAACATTTGTCAGCAAAAGCTAAGTAGAGGCCAAAAAATACATAGTTTGAGTACTTCATGCATGAACCGGCACATGGACATGAAGCATAAGTTGCAGTGGGAAGCTCAGTGTGCTACAATGCGGTCTAGCCGGCCGGGCCAACCACCGTCTGCCATATCTTGTGCATCCGCGGCCTCTTCATCCTCTGTGACTGGGGGGACAGCAGTCACACCTGTTTTGGGGCGCAGACCTGCCACCTCTTTACCCGCAACAGCCAGCGTGATTGGCAGGTCATCATTTTCTTTGGAGGTGGTAACACCAGCTGGTCTTGAGCGCTGTCCGACATCGATAGCACCACCTTTGGATCAAGGCAACCTAACATGTCCGCCTGCATCTTCCTCACAGACCGGCAGTTTGCCGGGGACACCCTTATCAACCCCGTCTAAGCACAATAGCCAGCCCTCGGTCCCTCAGATGTGGACAAGTAAAAGACCATTTCCTCCTAGCCATGAGAAAGCTAAGAGGTTGAATTTCGCCATCTGCAAGCTCTTGGCTACAGAAATGCTGCCTTTCCGCCTGGTGAACACAGAGGATTTTCGAGACCTTATGTCCGTCGCAGTGCCCCAGTACCAGATGCCCAGTCGGCACTACTTCTCAAAGAAAGGTGTGCCTGCGCTCCACCAGCATGTCGCACACAACATCACCGCTTCTTTGAGAAACTCTGTGTGTGACAGGGTGCATTTCACCACAGACACTTGGACGAGTAGGCATGGACAGGGGTGTTACATGTCGCTGACTGGGCACTGGGTAACTATGGTGACAGCAGGACAAGGGGCTGCTGTCCAAGTCTTGTCGTCCCCACGAGTTGTGCGTCAATCCTCTTTATGTCATTTTTCCTCCACTGCTTCTGCCTCCTCAACCTCCTCTCGGTCTTCCACCTGCACCCAAAGCCTGTCTGGTCATGCCACAAGCTTTCTAACTGCGCAGAAGGGATCCTGCACACCTCCTTACTATGCTGGCAGTAGGGCTCAACGTCATCAGGCGGTTTTTACATTGAAATGTCTGGGAAATGTGAGTCACACAGCTGAGGAGTTGTGGTCAGCTCTGGAGAACCAATTTCATGAATGGTTGTCTCCACTGGACCTGAAACCAGGGAAGGCCGTGTGCGACAATGCTGCAAACCTGGGTGCGGCCCTTCGCCGGGGCAATGTCACACACGTGCCTTGTATGGCTCACGTGTTGAACCTGGTTGTCCAGCAATTTTTAGCCCACTATCCCAGACTAGATGGCCTTCTGCAGAGGGCACGGTCGCTGTGTGCTCACTTCCGCCGTTCGCATCCCGCAGCTCAGCGACTTACATCTCTACAGAAGTCGTTGGGCCTGCCACTTCACCGGCTAAAATGCGATGTGCCTACCCGGTGGAATTCAACTCTGCACATGTTGCAGCGACTGTGGCAGCACCGACAAGCCCTGGTGCAATACGTTCTGACGTATAGCCTGGGCCAACGAGATTCAGAGGTGGGGCAAATCACGCTGGAGGAGTGGTCTCAGATCAGGGACCTATGCACCCTTCTGCACAGTTTTGAAATGGCGACGAAGATGTTTAGTGCTGACGATGCCATTATCAGCATGACTATTCCGGTGATTTACATGCTGGAGCACATGTTAAACAGAATTCGGAGTCAGGTGGTGGCACAAGAGGAGGTGGAGGAAGTAGAGGAGGAGGAGTTGTATGCGGAAGGGCTAACATCTGCAAGGTCCAGACGGTCGGCAGCACCAGGGCGGCAGGCATGTGAGGGTGGGGGAGATGATTTTACCAGGGCGCATGGTAGCAGCCAAACTAGTGAGGAAGGTGCAGGAGCCCAGGAAGAAGTGGAGGACGAACTGATGGAAGACTCATCAGATGAGGGAGACCTTGATCACATTTCTGTTGTGCGAGGTTGGGGGGAGAGGACAGAGGAAGGAAGCATGATTGTTACCTCGCCACCAACACAACAGGGACTTGGTGCTCCTGGATGCGCAACACACATGAGTGCCTTCTTGCTGCACTACCTGCAACATGACCCTCGAATTGTGAGAATTAGAAATAATCCTGACTACTGGGTTGCCACACTGTTAGATCCCCGGTACAAAAGTAAATTTGCAGAAATTATTCCTGCCATAGAAAGGGATGCACGCATGCAGGAGTATCAGCAGAGACTGTTGCAGAATCTTACATGTGCTTTTCCACAAAATACCAGTGGTGCACGTAGTGAATCTCACAGTTCCAACTTGCCAACCGTGGGACTGTCAAGTGTTCAGCACTCAAACCGTAACAGAACCACAGTATCTGCTGGTAACATCAATTTTGCGGAATCATTTCACCACTTTTTTAGCCCATCCTTTGCAAGGCCACAGGAGACAAGAAGTCTGACACATAGTCAACGCCTAGAGACGATGGTACAGGAGTATCTCCAAGTAAACATTGAAGCCACGACTGTGTCACTGGACCCTTGCTCTTTTTGGGCTTCCAATCTGGATAAATGGCCGGAGCTAGCCACTTACGCCTTGGAGATCTTGTCATGCCCCGCAGCCAGCGTTCTGTCTGAACGTGTGTTCAGCGCTGCTGGTGGTGTGCTGACAGATAAGCGCACGCGGCTCTCCACTGATAATGTAGACAGACTCACGTTCATAAAGATGAACAAATCATGGATCCGAAACGACTTTTCTACCCCTGTGTCATCCTGGGGAGAGTAAAAGCTTGATGATTGGTTAAAATCACCCTACCAACCGTTTTAAGCTTTCAAATTACTAATCATGTTTATCTGTATCTTGACTGGAAAATAATTTGGGCTTTGTAGCAGTGTGCAGCACTGATCCTATTAGGCCATCTATAATAAGCTTCACCAGATTTAAAATTAAAAATAATTTTTAGCTGCATCTAGCCCGGAAAATAATTTTGGGGCTCCGAGATGCGCAAGACACATAAGTGCCTTCTTGCTGCACTACCTGCAGCATGACCCTCATATTGTCAGAATTCGAAGTAATCATGACTACTGGGTTGCCACACTCTTAGATCCCCCAAACTTTTCGATCAACCTTTTCATTTTAATAAAGACCAAAAAAATGGTCATTTTTGAAATTATAAGCATTAGCAGGTTGTTAGAAACTGAAATCAAACAGTTTTCAACTCAAAACTTTATTCTAGGTGATGTTACATTTTCACATAGGACCCCTTGTTCGAAAGGAGCTTCTGAACTCTCTCGTCCATTGAATTTGTCAGGTTTTGGATGGTTTCTGCTTCAATTGTTTTGCATGAGGACAGAATACCCTCCCAGAGCTGTTGCTTAGATGTGAACTGCCTCCCGCCATCATAGACACTCCTTTTAATGATGCTCCAAAGGTTCTGAATGGGGTAGAGGTCAGGGGAGCATGGGGGTCACACCATAAGTTTGTCCCCTTTTATGCCCATATCAGCCAGAGATGCAGATGTTTTATGTGCAGCATGAGATGGTGCATTATCATGCAGAAAAATGATCTTGCTGTGAAATACACAGTTCTTCTTCTTGAACCATGGCAGGAAGTGCTGTTTGAGAAAATCCACATACATTATGGAGTTCATCTTTAGCGCCTTCAGGGATCCTAAAGGGGCCGACAATCTCTCTCCCCATGATTCCAGCCCAAAACATTACTCCACCTCCTCCTTGTTGGCGCTGTAGCCGTGTTTGCATGGGGTGTCCATCAACCAGCCATCCTCCACTCCATTCATCTGGACCATCGAGCGCTGCACGGCACTCATCCGTGAACAAAACAGTTTTGAAATCAGTCTTCATGTAATGTTTGGCCCACTGGAGCCGTTTCTGCTTGTGTGAAGTGGATAGAGGAGGTCGACAGGATGGCGTATGCACAGCTGCAAACCTCTGAAGGGCCCTGCATCTTGTTGTTCGGGGGACGTTGGAGGCACAAGCAGCTTCAAAAACTTGTCTGCTGCTATGACAAGGCTTTTTTGCCGCTGCTCTTTCAACCTGACGTAATTGCCTGTAGGAAAGAGTCCTCAATTTGCCCTTATCAGCACGCACACGTGTGTACTGTGAATCAGCTACATACTTCTTGATTGCCAAGACACTTCATCCTGATCATCGCACAATGTTGATTGTAGTCATGCCTTGACCTAAACACTCCACAATTTGTTGCTTCTCAGCAGCCGACACATCCTTTTTCTTTCCCATTTTGGCAGAAAATGTAGGCTGCTTAATAATGTGAGAGAGCCTTCTTAAGTAGTCTTGCCTTTCATTGGACACACCTGCCAAACTAATTAGCACAGGTGTCTGCAATTGCTTACAGTGATATAAAGAGCCCTGACACACATCACCATCAATGAGTTTAACTGACAAACAAACAAATTCTTCCCTTATCACTCCTAAACACTTTTTGCATAATAATTTGGAACGCGGTGTACATGTGCTTTTCCACAAAACACCAGTGGTTCACGTAGTGAATCTTACAGTTCTAACTTGCCAACCGTGGTCTGTATGGAATTGTTCAATAAAGGGCCCAAAATTAAGATAACATAGATGGGAGAGGTCTCTATGAATAGGAATTCCTAAGTATTTGATACCCTGTGAGGGCCAGGCAAAGGGAAAGTTGGACTGGATGGAATCCTATATGGATTTAGGGAGGGAGACATCGAGGGCCTCAGACTTCGCTGCATTGATTTTAAAATTTTACCATGTAACAAAGTGATCTATTTCAGCCATAACAGCAGGGATGGATATATGTGATTGAGTGATATATACTAGGACATCATCAGCAAATAGAGAGCACTTGTACTCGGTGCCTCCCACCTCAATCCACCTAATATTGGGGTTATGGCGAATTGATGAGAGCAGGTGCTCCGTCACTAGGATGTATAAGAGAGGGGACAGAGGACATCCCTGCCTTGTCCCATTGGTGATTGTGAAAGGTGATGAAAATGTTCTGACGCACCCCCTGGGCCTTGGGACACCCGGAGCCGGACCCTTTTTGGTGGATGCTGGTGGTTGTAGTCTTCGTGGCGGCGATCCGGTTCCGTGGCTCAGGGCGGTCAAACCAGTGGCGGAACTATTTATGTGGTTTTGATGTTTAAATGTCCGACTACGCCACCCGTGGATTGCGGTCAGAGTGAACCGCCGCTACAGGGCAGACCGCTAAGGCTGGTGTTGTGGGTGCAGCAGAGCGTAGCATAACTCCCCACGGGAGGAGTATAGCCTCAGGGCAGTGTATGCGGAGGATGGGGGTGATGGTGCAGGGCAGCAGCAGTAACGACACGGAGTCAGTGATGCAGTTCAGGGTCTTTACTCACAGTTCTTATTATCCAGACCACGTCTGCAGGTAACGGCTGCCCACGTCGTACTGTGCTCACCAGGTGAGGGGCTCAGACAACTCCCAGATAACTTTGGAGCGCTTCACAGGACCCCCTTTGTGTGTCCTTTGTCTGGCCTTTCTTACCAACACTTCTGTCCGGCTGCCTCGGGCCTCCTCTTGGTAAACTTGGCGCCAGTTTCCCTGACCCTGTGTGGTGCCTTCCTAGCGGGTGGAGCAAGGGGCTGCGCCACATAAAATGTCAGAGCCTCCGGTTTCTAGCTGAGGGTCGTTTCCTGCCTCCACTAGTTCGGGGACCGGTCTCCCCCTTTGGCCTGACCCCTCCACGCAGGTGGATTCGGGCGTGCGGTGGCGACTCGCCCGTCCGCACCCCTGGGATCCCTTCATTCCTCGTTCCTGGAGCCTTCTCCGCTCCTCTTCCTTCCTTCTCCCTCTTGCAGGCCTGGGCCTCTGTTACTAGGCCCGCCTCCGGAGCAGAGCTCATGCAGAGCCCCTGCTCCCTGCCACTTCTGCTCAGACTTCTCTGCACTGAACTAAGATGGTGCCCACCTTTTATACTCCCTTCTCAATGCACCCAGGAACTGCTTCCTCCCTGCTCCTGCACTGCAGGGTTCCCCTTCCTCAGTGTTCCCTCCCCCCACTCCAGCCAGGGACAGGGACTGTCGTGCCCATCTCAGGGGCATATTGGTCGCCCTGCCCCACGGCAATGTGGTGTAATGCATGCAGGTGTCGGGTCCTGATCCACACTCCATCCTTATCTGAGAGTGAGATATCACACCTCTGGGTGAGGTGCAATACGTCTGTAGCAACCGAGCCCTCGGTGCTACAGTTCCATTTATCTTCAGCCTAGGTGACGTATTGTGATACAGGGCCGTGATTTTGGCTATAAAAGGGTCCCCTAGACCCCTACCCCAAGCTTTTTAAGAGAATCATATATGGCGTGCCAGGAGACTCTATGGAATGCTTTCTCAGCATCCAACGAGAGTATCTACTTACAAATTTTTAACTGCATCTAGCCCAGGAAATACTTTGTGCCTAGTAGCAGTGTCTGCTAGTCAGCGGATTATCCCGGCTGTTAAGCAAGCTACACCACCTGTAGTTTGGACACTTAATTTTTTCAAAGGAAATGCTTCGGGACCACGGGATACTTAGTGAAGAGCATCAGGAGGCACCCCAAGGCATAGGGACTGGGACTGGCACTAGGATGCCTTGCGGTGGACAGCCGAGCTCGATCCTTATAAAAGCTTTTTAACTGCAGCAGCTTTAGTGGACGCTACTGGAGCTGGAATTACGCGGCTGCTGGCATGAGACTTGCCCTCCAATAGATCCTTGTAAATGGATTTAAAGTGTATTCATTCAAATTAGAGGGACAATTTAAATTAAAAAGCTTAGAGCTGCCTCCACCACAGGGGGGCTCTCTCGACCCACCAGCGGACAGGCACCAGTATTGGGAGAGGGGGGCTGGCCGTCAGGGTTCACCGCGGCTCTGGCACAAACCCGGCGACACGGAGGTGGCACGGGCAGGAGCGGACTGGCCGTCTCGGCTTCTCACTTTTTGGATTTTAGAAGGGCATGACATGCCTATATCTGTGTCTCCCCCTCCTTTTACTCCTCCACCTCTTTTCTTTTCGCATGACTATATGTACTTGTCACTTTTCCATGTGTTAGTTGTGTCTTCTGAGCAGTTTGTCAGCTTTTGGACACCTTTGAAGGTGTTTTCTATGTGTTTCTATGTGTTTTTGTTTGCCTGCCATTGGTTTTAACGGTGTTCGAAGGTGTTCGACGAACAGTTCGACGAACAGTTCGGCGAACACACGGGTGTTCGACGAACCGAACCGAACTCAAACACTACGGGGGTGGCTCAACACTAGTGATAACTAGTGATGAACGAGCATGCTCGCTACTCGCCCGAGGATGTCACTGTTCGAGATGCTCGGCGAGTACTTCCGGGATGCTCGGGGGGGAGTTGGAGTCCCTGCCCCGCATGTTTGACGCTGTTTAGATGGCAAATAAACATGCAGATATAGGTTGCCACTCACTGAAATGCCACAGCCATGTTGGTTGTGGCATTACAGAGATTGGGTGGCCGCATAGTGTCATCTGGTCTATATCAGACCTGGTGACCCTATGCTCATCACAGTCTACCCTTCAGACAAGCAGAGTAGGAAGAGGTGCTGCTGAGCTAGGGAGAGAATTGGCGTTAGTTAGGTATAGGTATTCCACTGCAAATTTTTATATACATCTGAACTAACAGTCCTTCTAAGGATTAATCCAGCTGCATATATTAATCCTGGTGATAGCAGGAGTTAGGCAGGCAGAGTTTGTGGAGAGTGTATAGAGCAGAATAGGGTCCATTGCACGAGTTGTCTGCTGCTGTTACTGATATCCATAGCTCTAGATATCAGGGCTAGTGATGAGAGAGAACTAAAATGCTCGGGTGCTTTTTGCTCGGGACGAGCAAATCGTAATGCTTGGGTGCTCGACCTGAGCAACAAGCCCAATGTAAGTAAATGAGAAACTCAAGCACTTTTCCGGCGGTCTCCCCCGGAGGTCAGGAGGGGGCTTAAAAATTGGCCAAATGGATGGAAACAGTGCTCAAATGATATGGGAACAGCATGGGGAAGACCTCTTGAAACATCTCTGACTCCCAGGTCACTGCTGTGAACAATTTTGTCAGAGTATTATGCCACTTTTAAGGACTCACAATAAAACATACAAAAACAAAGCCAAAATTGATTAACCTGGAAACAATGTTAAGGAACATTCTTTCCAGGGTAATGACTTGAATATAAGGCAAAATAAATAATCAAAAACAAAAATGCTCCACCACACTTTGGGCTATGAGCATGTGGCACCCCAGGGGTCTGGCTACCACAGTAATAGAGATATTATGTCTGAGAGCAAGTGGGAGGTTTCTCTGGTCAGGAGCCATAAGCATGCAACACGGCCCACCCAGACCTGGGAGGGGAGGAATCTGCCCTGATAAACTGGGTCTGGGGCGGGATTAAGTCAGTCAGAGCCTGGAGTTCAGTTCCAGACACAGGGAAAGGAAGAACTAGGAGCTCTGTAGGAGCAGGAGCGAGTGCCAGAGGCTGGAAGCTAGAAAGCTCGCCTTGGCTGAAGACACTAACCCGGACACGGAGTCTGAGGCTGTGGGGACATCCAGGTCCAGCAGCAGAATCCAACCAGCAGGGGATTCCATGTCCTCTGGCTTTAGAAACCCGAAGGCACGGTCACAAGCAAGGGACCAGCACCGCCATCGTGAAGCGGAGGCTAACGGAAGGCCTCAAGTCACCGGCCATACGGGTGAGCACCACACGGTATACTCAGGGACGTGGGCTACTTCTACCCGCATAGAGCAAGGTAGCCAGGAAAGAGTGCAGATAGTCGGGGAGGCCTACAACTCCACCTGGCCAGGGGAGAACCTGTTTGCTCACAGACTGACCAGGCCCCTACTGCTAACCAGTACTCCCGGGAGGGTTTGCTTTATACCATCAGTAAAGACCCTGAACTGCACCACACGTCTCTGTGATTCCTTGCCGCACCAGCACCATTACTACTGGGATGCTCACACCATCACTCCCATCATCCACATTAGCTGCCCTGAATCAATACTTCTCCCGTGGGGAGTTATCCCATACTCGGCTGCGCAAACAACATCAGCCTCAGCGGTCTGCAGCGCAGCGGCGGTCCCCACTGACCGCAATCCACGGGTGGCGTAGTCGGACATTTGCTATTACATGAAGACTGCCACTGGTTTGACCGCCCTGGGCACGGACCGGGTCACTGCCACGGACAACTACAACCCCCAGCGATCGGGCTCCGGGTATCCCCCTGCACGGCACAGGCCCAGGGGGCGCGTAAACTTTGGCGTAGTCGGCAGGATTTCGTGCCCGCAACCACCAGGTACTGCGTGCCTGAAAAAGAGACTTTTATACTTACCTGTGATGAAGTTTCCCGCCGTCCGGAGCCGTTTCCCGCCATTGGACGCCATCTTGGACCGTTTCCCGCCGTCTTCTGCCTTCTTCCCGCCATCCGCAGCTGCTTCCCGCCTTCGGACGCCATCTTCGGGACGCCGCACGGGAAGAAGAGGGGCGTGGACTCCGAAAGCACGTGAGATCCGAAGCTCCGCCCCACGCTCTGACGCTGCTCAAGGTCCTGGAAGGGAGGAAGAGCGACGCTGACGTCATCGGAGCGCGACGCCAGGTCCTCAACCCCGACGATCGACTGCGGAGCCACGGCCTATGGAAGAAGAGCATCGCAAGGTAGGCCACGGTCCACTAGGGGGGAAGGAGGATGTCGGACACCGAGGGGAGGTCCACCGCCACAGCCACCGCCAGCGCAACCGCTGCAGCAGTCATGCCATTCACCATGCCCTATATCCCGGGGGCAACCTGGCTACCCCAGTACTCAGGAGAGTCACATACCCTGAGTGACTTTAGGGAAAGACTTGATAGCCTCTTCCAGGTATACCCCCTCACAGAAGAGCAAAAGTGAACATTCTGGTGGCCCAGTTAATCGGGGCAGCCCAAAGGGAGGTAAAGTCCTGGTCACCTGGGAAGAAGAAGACTGTCAGAGAGATACTAGCCCGGCTGAAAGACACGTTTGACACCCGCACCTCAGCCGAGATAAAACTAAGATTTTATGGGTGCAAACAACGGGCACATGAAAGTATAAGAGACTATGCCCTAAACCTACAAGAGGCCCTGAGAGCCATTAAGCAGGCAGACCCTGACAGCGTGGGAAATGAAGACAAGCTGTTGACCGAACAATTTATTGAGGGTCTACTGTGCAATGCCCACCGAACTCAGTTGCGGGCAATGGCCTTACAGGACCCTGACCTGGACTTTGCACAGTTCAAGGACAGAGCCATCCGGGTGCTCCGAGAACCGGCACCAGGTGGCGCTGTGACCCACAGGCGCCCTGCTATCACTTACCACCAGGAGATGGCGCCCTTGTCTGCAGGTCCTGTGGGAGCTGATGCGCAGGCTTTGAACAATGACCCGGCAACAGACCTGCACCACCAGGTCCAAGAGCTGACTAAGACTGTTGCCGCGCTAACCAGAACTGTGCAGTCTTTACAGGTCTCTTCTCCAGAAAAGATCCAGCTGGCATCCGGACCGGAGGACGTCCTGTGGCGCCGACTGAGGAGGACCCCACCGGCCAGAGGAAGACCCAGCGACAGATACAACGAGGACGGACGACCCATCTGCCGCCGCTGCAACCAACCCGGACATATGGCAAGGTACTGTCATTTAAACGGGCACAACCTGGGATAGAGGGCCAACCGCCAGGCATAGGATCATCAGGCCCATCAAACTGGCGTGATAAATACATAGGGGGACGTCCGGTCTTGCCTGTGGTACTGGATGGCATTCCTATGAGTGCCTTACTAGACACCGGGTTACAGGTCACCACCATCCCATACGTGCTCTTCAAGCAGTACTGGAATGACTCGGACATAACCCGTTACCCAGATGACGACCTGAGCATTATCGCCAGCAATGGTCAGCCCGTGCCACAGATAGGATTTAAGGAAATGACCATCAAGGTCGGTAAAGTTGAACTGCCGGCACAAGGACTTATCATTGTGGACATTGACCGTCGCGAGAGTCACCCAAAAATCACCCTAGGTACTAACGTAATTGAAAACTGTCTTGCAGAGGTGATTCTTATTTTGCAGCAGGTTGCCAAGAACGCCAGTTCCAGCCAGCAGCGTGTTCTCCAAAAAGAGATCCGGGCACTGATGAAGCGGCAACAAGTGGAACTATTTGGTGGTGAGATAGGTAGCGTGAGAATGTGTGACCCGTTCCCTATTGCCATGCCCCCGAAAAGTGAGATGATGATTTGGTGCCGGGCAGCTATTGGTCTAAGAGGTAGAGACTACCAAGCAATGGTAGAACCCGTCTACTCAGACAGTAGGCCCACCATTTTGACAGCATGGGGGGTGGTCGATGTACGCCATGGGAGGGTGCCCGTCCGCATCATAAATATCGGGGAGAGAGATGTATACCTGCCACGGTATGCCACGCTAGCCAAATTGTTCACCATCAACCAGAACTCTGTACAGGCCGTGGAACCCTTGCCTCCATCTCAACCAGAGGAAGGTAACGGCTCTAAGAAACCAATGGAGGACTGGTGTCAGCAACTACATTTGGGTACTGACTCCACTCCCTCACACCAAAAACAGGGAGTCTATCGGGTGGTTCAAGAGTACGAGAGAGTGTTTAGTAAACACCCGCTAGACTTCGGGCGAGTAAAGGGGGTAGAACATCACATCCCCACGGGAGACCATCCTCCCATAAAGGAGAGATACCGACCTGTACCCCCTGCACACTATCAACACGCCAAGGGGATGCTAAAAGACATGAAGGAGGCTGGGGTAATTAGGGACAGCTGTAGCCCCTGGGCAGCTCCACTAGTCTTAGTGAAAAAGAAAGACAACACCATGAGAATGTTTGTAGACTACAGGAAGGTCAACCGTATCACACACAAAGATGCGTACCCGTTACTAAGGATAGAAGAGTCCTTAGCTGCATTAAAATCTGCTAACTTCTTCTCTACTTTGGATCTCACTAGCGGGTACTGGCAGGTTCCTGTAGCAGAGGCGGACCGGGAGAAAACCACATTCACCACCCCGATGGGACTCAGCGAATTTAACTGTATGCCGTTCGGGCTCTGCAACGCACCAGGAACCTTCCAACGGTTGATGGAATGCTGTCTGGGACACCGGAACTTCGAGACGGTCCTATTATACCTGGACGATGTCATCGTCTATTCCAAGACCTATGAGGACCATCTGGAACACCTGGCAGAAGTGTTTGAAGCCCTGGCAAACTATGGCCTAAAGGTAAAACCCTCAAAGTGTCATCTACTGAAGCCAAAGGTACAGTACCTGGGACACGTGGTGAGTGCTGACGGAGTAGCCCCCGACCCTGACAAGATCACCGTGATTAAGGACTGGCCAAGACCATCCAGCATAAAGGAAGTGCGGCAGTTCCTCGGGTTGGTAGGCTACTACCGAAGATTCATTCCCGGTTTTACCAAGAAGGCAGCTCCTATGCAGGACCTCCTGATAGGCCAGTCCAGGAAGGCCAAAAACCAGAAGCCACCCTTCAAATGGGAAAAGCTGGAAGAGGAGTCCTTCTGCCAGCTGAAGATGGCCCTCACGGGGGATGAAATCCTCTACACGGACGCAAGCAACATCGGGCTAGGAGCCGTACTGTCCCAGATCCAGCAGGGGAGAGAACGGGTAATTGCTTACGCCAGCCGAAAACTGCGACCCACGGAAAGAAACCCTGAGAATTGCAGCTCGTTCAAGCTAGAGTTCCTGGCAGTGGTGTGGGCAGTAACCGAACGTTTCAAGCATTACCTTGCCTCTTCCAGGTTCACCGTGTACACGGACAACAACCCGTTGACACACCTGGACACTGCAAGACTGGGTGCCCTGGAGCAGAGATGGATGGCCCGCCTGTCCAATTTTGAGTTCACCATCAAATACCGGACAGGGCGCTCCAATACCAACGCGGACGCCCTGTCCAGGATGCCAAACCTACCTGACGAAGGGGAGGATCCAGAAGAATTGGAAGAGATCGAACTCCCTTGCTTTTCACCGTCATGGGATTACCCAGTATTCCCACCATGTGAGGGGCCAGCGAACTGCTACGTTCAACCCCTTACCCCACTACAACTGGGCGGAGACGCAAGACAGTGACCCTGCAGTCCATCTGGTGAAGGAGATGCTGACCCAGGCTGATGCCCGCCTGGACCCAGACGCTCCGGAAGAGACCAAGCAAATGTGGACGGAGAAGAGCAGACTGTTTCTCTACAAGGAGAAGTTGTGCCGCAGAATGGTCAATTCCCGGACACATGAACTGATCTGGCAGGTGGTGGTACCAAGACGGGACGCAGCTATGGTGCTGGAGGCCTACCACAATGGGGCAGGGCACTTCGGATGGAAGAAGCTGGAGTTCCTGCTGCGTGAACGGTTCTACTGGATAGGCATGAGAGGAGCCATTGAGAGGTGGTGTAGAGACTGTGGCCCAAGCAACCTAAGAAGAAGGGACCGTGCCAGCCAGAGGACTCCCCTGCAGCCCATCATCACCAGGCAGCCGCTGGAACTGGTCGCTCTGGACCATGTTAAACTGGCTCCAAGCAGAAGCGGGTATGTCTACGCCCTAACCATCGTGGATCATTACTCCCGGTTCTTGGTGGTGGTCCCTGTCAAAGACCTGACGGCTCAAACAGCAGCTAGAGCCTTCCAGCTGCACTTCTGCCGCCCACACGGGTAACCGGACCAAGTGCCAGCCTTCGAAGCGGAGGTCTTCCAGGAGTTCTGCAACCTGCATGGCTGCAAGAAGATAAGAACAACGCCCTATCACCCCCAAACCAATGGACTCTGCGAGAAGATGAACCAGGTGGTGATAGATCTGCTAAAAACATTGCCCCTGGAAGAACGCAGTCTGTGGCCTGAGAAACTGCCCGATCTGGTGGACCTGTATAACCACATCCCGGTAGGTTCCACCAACTGTACCCCGGCTTACCTAATGAGAGCAAGACCTGGTAAGCTGCCTGTCGACCTGGATATGGGAGTCCTGATACCCGAGGACACCTCGCCAGAGACAGACTGGGACACAGAACGGCAGCAGCAGTACCGGAAAGTACAGGAGAGCGTCGAGCGAAGTCTCTGTCAATCAAGAGAAAGGCAGGAGAGGACTTATAACCAACATGCTCCCGCTGTTCCCCTGGTACCTGGAGAGCAGGTCTTGAAAAGAAAAAGGCGGCTCCATAAGTTGGACGACCAGTGGGAAAAGGACCCGTACACTGTACTGCCCTCAAGCCACAATAACCCAAAGGTGTACGTCATCAGCAAGGATGGAGGAGAGACCACAGCCACAGCCAAGTGCCCCGAGAAGTTGCAAAGCACGGATGAAGATCAAGAAGACCCTCAACCCGTAGAGGAAAAGGAGGAAATGATCACCACCGTACACGGAGACTTTCCCCGGTCCTGGACGCAAGTAAACAACGCTATCGTGGTGCCCGTCCTCACCTTTCTCCAGCCAGCGCCTCAAGTGCCTACAGAAGACCAGGTAGAGCTGGAAGAGCAGCCGGCCCAGGAGGCAGAAGAGTCCACACCAGCAGCCCAGGAGAATCAACCCTCTGCTAGTAGTGAGCCTGCCGTGCCCCTAATGAGCCAAAGAGTGTGCAGACAGCTGCCCAGCTTACCCATAACACCTCCTACACCCTGTAGTGCAGGACCAGTTAGTGAGCTCCGTAGGTCCACTAGAGTCACTAGAGGTCAGATGCCCGCTCGCTGGAGAATCTAAACTAATGCACTGTGAATTTATCTGTTTAACTGTTTATGGTTTATGTTTGTTGCCTGTTATTAATTATGTTTCTCAGTTACCCTGCAGATTTATTTGGACTAACAAGTTATGGACACTGGATAACCGGAACATTCTTGTAGATAGTTGCACCTTGGTGCCTCTTGTGAAGACGGCCGCGGAAGAGAAAACCTGTCTGGCGTGGCCTACTTGCGGCCCAAAGTAGCTAGCTCCAGCCTTGCAGCCACGCCCAAGGACAACGCAAGGGGTTTGCTTTGGACAGGTCCCCTACTTCGCTTAAAACTTCACCTTGGGTGATATGGACACCCGGTTGCGGACACGCCGTGACCTTTAAAGAACTAAAGCTTCTTGTAAATATGTTATTGTGTTATTGTTATACCCTGTATTTATGTTTCTTTAAAAAATGTGTTTAGTCCCGGAGTACTAAAATTTACTAGGGGGGAATGTGGCACCCCAGGGGTCTGGCTACCACAGTAATAGAGATATTATGTCTGAGAGCAAGTGGGAGGTTTCTCTGGTCAGGAGCCCTAAGCATGCAACACGGCCCACCCAGACCTGGGAGGGGAGGAATCTGCCCTGATAAACTGGGTCTGGGGCGGGATTAAGTCAGTCAGAGCCTGGAGTTCAGTTCCAGACACAGGGAAAGGAAGAACTAGGAGCTCTGTAGGAGCAGGAGCGAGTGCCAGAGGCTGGAAGCTAGAAAGCTCGCCTTGGCTGAAGACACTAACCCGGACACGGAGTCCGAGGCTGTGGGGACATCCAGGTGCTGCAGCAGAATCCAACCGGCAGGGGGAAACCCGAAGGCACGGTCACAAGCAAGGGACCAGCACCGCCATCGTGAAGCGGAGGCTAACGGAAGGCCTCAAGTCACCGGCCATACGGATGAGCACCACACGGTATACTCAGGGACGTGGGCTACTTCTACCCGCATAGAGCAAGGTAGCCAGGAAAGAGTGCAGATAGTCGGGGAGGCCTACAACTCCACCTGGCCAGGGGAGATCCTGCTTGCTCACAGACTGACCAGGCCCCTACTGCTAACCAGTACTCCCGGGAGGGTCTGCTTTATACCATCAGTAAAGACCCTGAACTGCACCACACGTCTCTGTGATTCTTTGCCGCACCAGCACCATTACTACTGGGACGCTCACACCATCACTCCCATCATCCACATTAGCTGCCCTGAGGCAATACTTCTCCCGTGGGGAGTTATCCCATACTCGGCTGTGCAAACAACATCAGCCTCAGCGGTCTGCAGCGCAGCGGCGGTCCCCACTGACCGCAATCCACGGGTGGCTTAGTCGGACATTTGCTATTACATTAAGACTGCCACTGGTTTGACCGCCCTGGGCACGGACCGGGTCACCGCCACGGACAACTACAACCCCCAGCGATCCGGCTCCGGGTATCCCCCTGCACGGCACAGGCCCAGGGGGCGCGTCAAGCACTCTTAGCGTTTTTGATGCGTTTTTGCACTTTTGCATTGCTTTCAAGAGTGAAAAATATATTCACCGGTAAATGTAACATTTTACTATATTATCTGGCCATGTGGTGTGTGAGACATAATCAGACAAATCCTGTTTCATTTATGAAGGAGGGACTGTAAAAGTCACAAAGCCTATTTTTACAAGGCCATCAGGCGGCCCTTACTATTGTTAGAGGGCCATCAGCCGGCTAAGCTTTATTGTTCCCATTATTAAGGAGTGGGTCTCCTATACTGTTATTGCGCATGCAGCAAGTGCAAGAGCTGCCAAAAATTAGGACGCAATCCAATACCCCTTTGAAGAGACGTCAAGGAGGTCCTCATTAAAAAAATTATCCCCATTATTAAGAAGTGGGTCTCCTGTAGTGGAAATGCACAAGCAGAGACTGCAAAGTTGCCAAAAATTAGGATGCACTCCAATACCCCTTTGAAGAGATGTAGAGGAGGTCTCCTATAATGGTAATGCCCATGCAGTGACTGCAAGGGCTGACAAAAAATTGGACACACTCCCATACCCCTTTGAAGAGAAGTAGAAGAGGTCCTCATTAAAAAAATTCATACCATTGTTAAGAAATGGGTCTCCTATACTCGTAATTCCCATCACTAAGTGCATGGACAGAAAAACATTTACCCCTGTATAACAAAATTTCCTACAGGCATCATAAACACCCTTAAAAAAATTATGTGGGTGTTGCATCACGGTGACCCAGGTGATATGGTGGTGGAGGATGAGGAGAAGGAGAAGGAGGAGGACAGCAGAATGTAGACAAAATCAAAAAGCGTATACCCATGTCTGGGTGTGAAAAGTGTTACGCTCGCGCCCGGACTGACTGGCGTGAGCGTGATTAGTGATCCCACTGTACCATGAACCGAGGAGTGCCTGGAGGGGCGTAACTAAGTATTAGCCCAAGGTCGCACGGCGGCTTAGTCGACTCCGTGAACCAAGGAGGAACCAAGCAGAGGGACCAGGTGCTACTCCAAGTCAGACCCCGGTCACAGTTGTTGACCCACACTAGGGAATGCAGGAACAGGCAGGTTAGACTGGCATACAGGTAGGTGGATATTGGCAGGCACGGCTGGTATGCAGACAGGTGGGCACTGGCAAGCACGGCTGGTATGCAGACAGTTGGGAACTGGCAAGCACGGCTGGTATGCAGACAGGTGGGCACTGGCAAGCACAGCTGGAGTGCAGACAGGGAGGTACTAGCAGGTTGGAGCGCAGGCTGGATAAGGTCCAGTACAGACTGGGAGACAGGTATAGAGCCGCAGATGTGGTAGACAAGCAGAGTAAAGCGAAACCGCCGGAGCGGAGGACAAGGCAGAGCAGAGAGGAACTGCTGGTGCAGTGAGCAAGCAGAACAGAGCGAAAACCGCTGGAGCGGTGGACAAGGCAGAGCAGAGAGGAACCGCCGGAGCGGTGGACAAGGCAGAGCAGAGCGAAATCGCAGGTGCGGTGGATGAGGCAGAGCAGAGCGAAACCACAGGTGCGGTGGACAAGGCAGAGCAGAGCGAAACCACAGGTGTGGTGGGCAAGGCAGAGCAGAGAGAAGCCGCCAGAGCGGTGGGTAAAGCAGAGCAGAGAGAAGCCGCCGGAGCGGTGGGCAAGTCAGAGCAGAGAGAAACCGCTGGCGCGGTGAGCAAGCAGAGCCGAACAGGGCTGAAGGTGCAGGCAGAGAGGACAGGGCTCTGTTCACAAGGAACAGACTGGAAAATACAGGAAGATGGCTAGAACACAGGAGGAAGATACGGAGGAAGGGAAAAGGGACAAGCAGAACCAGATACACACAAGGTACTTACTATAAAGTAGCGAGTGGACACAAAACTCACAAACAGAAGTACAGAGACCACGAGTTGGAGTTAGGTGCAGGTTCAGATACTGCAGGAAAAGGGAAGGTACAGACATAGAGACAAACAGGTAACAGGTTAGGATACAGTTCAGACAGGAACTGCTACTGCAATGAGATACAAGAACGAGCCTGGGTATACAGCCCCCAGAGTGGCGGAAACAGACTAGAAGTCAGAAATAACAGGCCTGGGTATGCAGCCCCCAGAGTAGCGGAAACAGACTAGAAGTCAGAAATAACAGGCCTGGGTATGCAGCCCCCAAGGTGGCAGAAACAGACAGGATAAAAGGCCTGGGTATGCGGCCCCCAGGGTGGCAGAAACAGACAAGATATGAGACAAGACCTGGCAACTCAGAGGCAAGGAGCACACTGAAAGTTAGTGTTGCTCAGGCCCCTCCTTCTGGGTGGAGGGGGTTTTAATATCCAGAGACTCACAGCAATAGGCTGGGGACGCATTAGGAGTGCGCCCACAGCAGCTATAAGAATCAGGAAGTAACTGGGCCGCCGCCCTAAGCAATCAGACAAGAGACATGCACACAGCATGAACTGGAGCAAGGTTTGCAGGCTGGACTGACAGGTAAGATTGCGGTCTTGCATAGTGGGAGGTGGTGCACTATGCAAGCACGCCGCCAGGGATGTTACAAAAAGGTGCATGGGAATAGACTGTCACGGGTGTGTCAGAGGTGACAGACAGTCACCCTGCAGTTGGTTGCGGGAGACCTCTACATTTGGCGTTACAGACATCTTCTTAGAGGCTGGCTGTCTCTAGGACCCAGTGGCTACCTTCCTCTGGCTAATTGGCTCCCTGGCCTTGGTGTTTAAATACCTGGTGTGTCTGAGAGGGAGGTGCCGGCGATATTCGTTAGTACTTGTGAGGCTTTAGCAAAAGCAGTACTTCGTCCTCTCTAGAGCTTGAGGCCATGTGCGCATTTGTTCAGAGTCGTCTAAAGCTAAGCAATCCCCCCTGTTTGTCTACCCTTGTTGTCTATAGAGTTTAGTGGACATCGACTAGTGCTCATCTCCTTCATTCTCTAGCCTTAGCCATACGCCAGGGAAAGTCAGGGCAAGGCACACGTGCGGCGATTGGTGAAGAGCCAATATAGGGACGGTAGTTGAGACAGGGTGACACTAGACCAGATTAGGAGGTCTCCACTCCCTCCTTTCCCAAGTGTCTGGGCTCCCTTTCACTCTTCTCACTGTGTTGCACTAAGTCTTTCCCACACCTGGTGTGACATAGACCCCCCCAAAAAAAACACTGGATTTGACTTTATGTTCTGCTGCTTTCATCCAGTGGTGTTGAGAATTCTGGCCCAATCCAGCCCTTGTTCATTTTGATAAGAGTCAGCCTGTCAGCATTTTCAGTTGACAGGCAGATGCGCCTATTAGTTGTAATGCCCCCGGCAGCACTAAAAACTCGCTCTGACAAAATGCTAGCGGCAGGGCAGGCCAGGACCTCCAAGGCATAGAGAACCAGTTCATGGCACATGTCCAGCTTGGATACCCAATAGTTATAAGGCACAGAGGAATCACGGAGGACATTGGTACGGTCGGCAAGGTACTCCTTCAGCATCTTTCAAAACTTTTCCCTCCTTGTCAGAGTACCCTGCGCATCAGGGCCTGGGTGCTGGGAGGGTCTGAGAAAACTGACCCTCCCACACCTTTGACAGTGTTCCCCTGCCTCTGCTGCATCGTATTTGTGTCTCCCTCGCCTCTACTCTTTGGTTGTCCAAAGAACTGTGACCTCTGCCGCCAGTGTTTTCAGATGGGAATTTTTTTAATAATTCCTCAACAAGGGCCTTCTGGTACTGAAACATTTTATTAGACCTCTCCGCCACGGGAAGGAGAGATAGAAAGTTCCAATGTCCTCAGTGATTCCTCTGTGCCTTATAACTATTGGGTATGCAAGCTGGATACGTGGCATGAACTGGATCTCTATGCTTTGGAGGTCCTGCCCTGCCCTAGCGTTTTGTCAGAGCGGGTTTTTAGTGTCATCGGGGGTATTATAACTGATAGGCGCATATGCCTGTCAACTCAAAATGCTGACAGGCTGACTCTTATCACAATGAACAAGGGCCAGACTTCTGAACACCATCGAATGATAGCAGCGGAACATAAAGTCAAATCCAGTTAGTTATTTTTTGGGGGGGGGGTCTATTCCCATGTACCTCTTCACATCCAGACATGGGTATACGCTTCCTGATTTTGTCTATTTTATGTCACCCTCCTCTTTCTCCTTCACCTCATCCTCCACCACCATATGAACAGGGTGACCATCATTCAACACCCACATAATTTTTTTAAGGGTGTTTATGATGCCCGTAGGAACATTTTTTAGAGGCCTACCTCTAACATTCTGTATGTTCATGTATACCTCCAAGGGGTAAATGTTTTTCAGCCCATACACTTAGTGAATGGGCATTACTACTATGGGAGACCTTCTCTACATCTCTTCAAAGGGGTATTGGAGTGTGTCCAAATTTTTGGCAGGCCTTGCAGTCACTGCATACACAATAACAGTATAGGAGACCCACTCCTTAATAATAGGATCAACGAAGCATAGCCGGCTGATGGCCCTCTAACAATAGTAAGGGCCCATGCTGGCCCTTTAACAATAGTAAGGGCTGCCTGGTGGCCTTGTAAAAATAGGCTTTGTGACTTTCACAGTCCCTCCTTCATAAATGAAACAGGATGTGCCTGATCATGTCTCACACACCACATGGCTAGATAAAGTAATAAAATGTTAAAATTACATTGCAAAAGTGCAAAAATGCATCAAAAATGCTATGTGTGAAAATACACCAAGGTGTGGAAAAGCATTTTTGTTTTAGGTTGTTTATTTTGCCTTATATACAAGACATTACCCTGGAAAGAATGTCCCTTAATATCTGTTTCAGGAAAATCCATTTTGGCTTCTTTTTTTGTCAGTTTTTAAAAGTGGCATAATGCTCTGATAGCATTGTTCACAGCCGTGACCTGGGAGTCAGAGATGCTTCCAGGGGTCTTCCCCATGCTGTTCCCATATAATTTGAGCACTGTTTCTATCAATTTGGCCAATTTAAAGACCCCCTCCAGACCTCTGGGGAGGGGGCCGCCGGAAAAATGCTTGAGTTTCCCATTGACTTACATTGGGCTGGTTGCTCGGGTCGACCACCCAAGCATTATGATTTGATCAATCCGAGCAACGAGTACCCAAGCAATTTAGTGCTCGCTCATCACTAGTGGTGACCAAAAAAAACTTTAGTCTAGCCTTTTTATTTATTTTTTATGGCGTTTACTATTTGGGATAATAACTTACAGATGGACTTTTACAAATGTACGATATCAAGTATGCTTTTTTATTTTTAAACTGGGAAAAGGACGAGTTGATTCAATCTTTTATCATCTGTAAATTTTTTTTTTATTTTTTAGTCCCTTTATGGTATTTAAACCTGTATTGCAGTATAAAGCCCAGCCACTGTTGGACTTAGATAGCAGGCACGAAAAGACAGTGTGGCGGCAGATATAGAGCCGCATGGTTGTGAAACATAATTGTGTTTTGATCAGTCTGACTACTAGCAGTACTTGTATAGACAAGCGTGTTTCAACCTGTGTGTTTTCGGCTGTGTGATCCAAATTTAAAGACAGCTTGTCTCCATTCAGAAAAGTTTTTCCTATAAGCTCTGTTAGTAGAAAAAAAACTGCCAATCCATGAGCTCTGAGGTTCTAAGTGACTTGTGTTGTCTACATCGGCAATGCTGCTGAGGTACGCTGTCTAAAGCGCTGTCAACGTGATATCAGCGCTGCAGACAACAAACACTGGGAGCAGACAACAAACACCGGGAACAGCCAGGGATACTCAGTGCTAAACCTGGGCAGGGTAAGGAAAGAACATTTCATTTTTTTTACCACTAACAGAGTTTATAGGAAAAGCCTTTATAAAAGGGGACAACCCCTTTAATAGACCATTAGCATGGAACACCAGTGGTAATGACCCTGCTAAACAACATGCAATCAAAAAATGCATATAAACAGTACTAGTCTATGCAAAAATATCATGCAAGTGGATCAAAGCTGTGTGAAAACTGCACTGTGTGAGCTCACCTGTGGGTGCTAACCACAGAGCATGGTGGCTCAGTGGTTAGCACTGTTACCTTGCAGTGCTGGGGTCCTGGGTACAAATCTCACCAAGTACAACATCTGCAAGGAGTTTGTATGTTCTCTGCATGTTTGTGTGGGTTTCATCTGGGTTCATCCTACATTCCAAAAACATAGTGATAGAGACAGGGATGACAATATCTGTAAAGTGCTGTGGAATATGATGGTGCAATATACAGTAAGTACGATTATGATGAAAACTAGAAAGATAATGAACGCAATATGGTCCTATCCGGGTTAAAAACGAGAAGTAAAAGCAAAGAATATGTTCACCTTCAAGGGTTGCGAAAGGCACAACCCCTGTGATTGATGGAAAAAGGCTGCTGCAGAGGCACAGAAGGAGATAACATGCGCAAAAAGTTTTTTTGCTTCTGTGGTTTGTCCTGATGAAGAAGCAGATGTGCTTCAAAATGCGTTGAAGTGAAGGACATAGATTCAGCTCACCGGACATCATCATAGGTAAAATTCTGAAGTTTATTTCATCTAAATATAAAATCAGATAATTCTTCCAATAAATTTATACATTCATATTGTCCTCTATTCATGAGGAAAAATGGAAGGAGGGGGAACCCGGGGTACAGTGCCGGTTTACCAGACGCGTTTTGAACAACACGTGTTCTTAAACTTGGTATAGTTGACAGACTGTAATGCACACGCCCGGACTGACTGGCATGTGCGTGTTTAGTGGTTCCACTGTGCCATGAACCGGAGAGTGCCTGGAGGGGCGTAACTAAGTATCTGCCCGATCCGACCAAGGTCGCACGACGGCAGTGCACCAGGGAGGAACCGAGCAGAGGGACCAGGGTCTACTCCAGGTCAGACTCCGGACACGGCTGTTGACCCACACCGGGGAATACAGGAACAGGCAGGCTGGGTAAGGTCCAGTACAGACTGGGAGGCAAAATTCAGAGCCGCAGATGCGGTCAACAAACAGAGTAAAGCGAAACCGCAGGTGCGGTAGACAAGGCAGAGAAAAGTGAAACCGCAGATGCGGTGGACAGGGCTGAGCAAAGCGAAACCGCAGACACGGTGGACAGGGCTGAGCAAAGCGAAACCGCAGACGCGGTGGACAGGGCTGAGCAATGCGAAACCGCAGATGCGATGGACAGGGCTGAGCAGAGCGAAACTGCAGATGCGGTGGACAGGGCTGAGCAAAGCGAAACTGCAGACGCGGTGGACAGGGCGGAGCAAAGCGAAACCGCAGACGCGGTGGACAGGGCTGAGCAAAGCGAAACCGCAGACGCGGTGGACAGGGCTGAGCAAAGCGAAACCGCAGACGCGGTGGACAGGGCTGAGCAAAGCGAAACCGCAGACGCGGTGGACAGGGCTGAGCAAAGCGAAACTGCAGATGCGGTGGACAGGGCTGAGCAAAGTGAAACTGCAGACACGGTGGACAGGGCTGAGCAAAGCGAAACCGCAGACGCGGTGGACAGGGCTGAGCAAAGCGAAACCGCAGACGCGGTGGACAGGGCTGAGCAAAGCGAAACTGCAGATGCGGTGGACAGGGCTGAGCAAAGTGAAACCGCAGACACGGTGGACAGGGCTGAGCAAAGCGAAACCGCAGACGCGGTGGACAGGGCTGAGCAAAGCGAAACCGCAGATGCGGTGGACAGGGCACTGTTCCACGGAACAGACTGGAAGGGAAAGGCAGACCCAGATACCCACAGGGTACTTGCAGTGAAGTAGCGAGTGGACCACAAACTCACAAACGGAAGTACAGTGACAACGAACAGGAGTAGGTACGAGTTCAGACTCTGCAGAAAAAGGAAAGGTACGGACATAGAGAAAAACAGGAAACAGGCTAGAAGAGTATTCAGACAAGAACAGACACAGTAGCAAGATACAGGAGCGGGTCTAGGTATGCAGCCCCTAGAAGGCAGGAGGAACAGGCTAGGAGCGTGTTCAGACAGGCCTGGAAATACAGCCTTCAGGAAAGGCAGGCATGCAAACACAGAAAGGGACCTGGCACGTTCAGAGTGAAAGAGCACACTGAATGAAACACAATGCTCAGGCAGGGATTCATTGGAGCAGCTGGGTTAAATACCAGGTGACAGACAGCAATAGGCTGAGGATGCACAAGAGGTGTGCCCGCAGCAGGTACAAGAAACAGGAAGTGATCGGGCGCCGCCCTTAAGCAGCAGAAACAGAGGCAAGCAGACAGCATGGAGGGAAGCCAGGCTAGCAGACTGGACTGAAGATCAAGTGTGCACTCTTGCACAGTGGGAGATGGACCACTATGCAAGGATGCCGCCAGGTATGTTACAGTACCCCCCCTTTACGCCCCCTCTTCTTCAGGCCTACCAGAATGTTCCCCAGGGAATTTGAGGGCCAATCCTTCACTTCAAGGAGATCACTTCCACTGTCCACAGGAAAAACTGGTCTCATCTGCGTAGCTAGGATGCTACCTCCTATCCAGCCATCCTCAGCAACAGACGAAACGGGTGGAGTACCAGGAACAGCACACAAGGAAGTCTCTCTCCACTTATTATCAGGTAGCACTCCAGAGGGTTCAGGAGACAACTGGAAGTCCTCCGCCGGGTTGGAGGGGTGCAGAGACTCGGGGGTAACCTCTGCTTCGGGGTACATCTTGTCAAGCTCACAGGATGAAATGGGCGAGGTATCAGGTACAAGGTGTAGAAAAGTCACTGTCTCTTTGTTATCTGGTGGTACCCCGGAGGATTCAAGAAACAACTGGGGGTCTTCCGCCGGGTCGGAAGAGTACAGAGACTCGGGGGTAACCTCTGCTTCGGAGTACACTAGGTCGGACTCACTGGAAGAAGCGGATGAGGTATCAGGTACCGAGTATAGGAGAGTCCCTGTCCATTCGTTATCAGGTAGCACCCCGAAGGGTTCAGAAGACAACTGGAGGTCCTCCGCCTGGTCGGAGGGGTGTAGAGACTTGGGGATAACCTCTGCTTCGGAGTACACTAGGTCGGACTCACTGGAAGAAGCGGCCGAGGTATCAGGTACCGAGTATAGGAGAGTCTCAGTCCATTCGCTATCAGGTAGCACCCCGAAGGGTTCAGAAGACAACTGGAGGTCCTCCGCCTGGTCGGAGCGGTGTAGAGACTCGGGGATAACCTCTGCTTCGGAGTACACTAGGTCGGACTCACTGGAAGAAGCGGCCGAGGTATCAGGTACCGAGTATAGGAGAGTCTCAGTCCATTCGCTATCAGGTAGCACCCCGAAGGGTTCAGAAGACAACTGGAGGTCCTCCTCCTGGTCGGAGGGGTGTAGAGACTCGGGGATAACCTCTGCTTCGGAGTACACTAGGTCGGACTCACTGGACGAAGCTGCCAAGGTATCAGGTACAGAGTATAGGGAAGACTCTGTCCATTCGCTACCAGGTAGCACCCCGAAAGGTTCTGGAGACAACTGGAGGTCCTCTGCCTGGTCGGAGGGGTGTAGAGACTCGGGGTTAACTACCGCTTCAAGGTACCCATTGTTAGGCTCACAGGACAGAGCGGACGAAGTATCGGGTACCGAGTGTAGGGAAGTCTCTCTCCATTTGTCATCAGGTGGTATCCCGGAGGATTCAAAAGGCAACAGGGGGTCCTCCGCCAGGTAGTAGAGATGCACAGACTCGGAGGTAATCACTGCTTCGGAATACCCTTGGACAGGCTCACCAGTTAAAGTGGGTGAAGCATCAGATACCGGGTGCAGGAAGTCCTCCTGTGTGGATTCTAGGTGGGCAGAAGACTCTTCGGGCAGGAGGACTAGTGCGCTACCCACGCACATTACCCATCGGGGCTGCTCCGGGATACAGGGAAGTGAAGCTTCAGCAGGGACTTCAAGGTTGGGGTCAGGAGGTCTTTGGGAGTACAGACCCTGGCGTGACGGCTTGCCTCTACGCCTAGCGCGTCTGGAATGCCTCTTGAGGTTGGGAGAAGTATTCCGAAGAGCGTAGTCATCCTGTGTGGATTCTGGATGGCCAATAGTCTCTTCGGGCAGGAGGACTAGTGCGCTACCCACACACATTACCCATCGGGGCTGCTCCGGGATATTGGGAAGTGAAGCTTCAGCAGGAGCCTCCGGATTAGGGTCGTCGAAGACCAATAGAAAGGCCACCAGGAAGGCCATTATGTCCAGGATGATAGGATCCTGTGCGTCCCATAGGAGGGTGATCCATTTCAAGGCATCACCCGCTAGTTAAGACATCATGAATCCCACCTTAGCCCGATCGGTGGGAAAACAAAGAGGGTAGAACTTGAAGTGTAGCATGCATTGCTCCACAAATGCACGACTCTGTCTTGAATCCCCATAGTACCGTGGCGGATCCGCAGGAACGAGTGCAGAAAGATCCATCTGGACGGGTGCGTAATTCGCCTGGAACTCAGCTAAAGAAACAAATAAACAGTACAGACCAAAAGTTTGGACACACCTTCTCATTTAAAGATTTTTCTGTATTTTCATGACTATGAAAATTGTACATTCACACTGAAGGCATCAAAACTATGAATTAACACATGTGGAATTATATACTTAACAAAAAAGTGTGGAACAACTGAAAATATGTCTTATATTCTAGGTTCTTCAAAGTAGCCACCTTTTGCTTTGATGACTGCTTTGCACACTCTTGGCATTCTCTTGATGAGCTTCAAGAGGTACTCACCGGAAATAGTCTTCCAAAAATCTTGAAGGAGTTCCCAGAGATGCTTAGCACTTGTTGGCCCTTTTGCCTTCACTCTGCGGTCCAGCTCACCCCAAATCATCTCGATTGGGTACAGGCCTGGTGACTGCGGAGGCCAGGTCATCTGGCGTAGCACCCCATCACTCTCCTTCTTGGTCAAATAGCCCTTACACAGCCTGGAGGTGTGTTTGGGGTCATTGTCCTGTTGAAAAATAAATGATGGTCCAACTAAACGCAAACCGGATGGAATAGCATGCCACTGCAAGACGCTGTGGTAGCCATGCTGGTTCAGTATGCCTTCAATTTTGAATAAATCCCCAACAGTGTCACCAACAAAGCACCCCCACACCATCACACCTCCACCTCCATGCTTCACGGTGGGAACCAGGCATGTAGAGTCCATCCGTTCACCTTTCCACTGGTCTAGTGTCCATTCCTTGTGTTCTTTAGCCCAAACAAGTCTCTTCTGCTTGTTGCCTGTCCTTAGCAGTGGTTTCCTAGCAGCTATTTTACCATGAAGGCCTGCTGTACAAAGTCTCCTCTTAACAGTTGTTGTAGAGATGTGTCTGCTGCTAGAACTCTGTATGGCATTGACCTGGTCTCTAATCTGAGCTGCTGTTATCCTGAGATTTCTGAGGCTGGTGACTCGGATAAACTTATCCTCAGAAGCAGAGGTGACTCTTGGTCTTCCTTTTCTTGGGGCGGTCCTCATGTGAGCCAGTTTCTTTGTAGCGCTTGATGGTTATTGCAACTGCACTTGGGGACACTTTCAAAGTTTACCCAATTTTTCGCACTGACTGACCTTCATTTCTTAAAGTAATGATGGCCACTCGTTTTTCTTTACTTAGCTGCTTTTTTCTTGCCATAATACAAATTCTTATAGTCTATTCAGTAGGACTATCAGCTGTGTCTCCACCTGACTTCTGCACAACACAACTGATGGTCCCAACCCCATTTACAAGGCAAGAAATCCCACTTATTAAACCTGACAGGGGACATCTGTGAAGTGAAAACCATTTCCAGTGACTACCTCTTGAAGCTCATCAAGAGAATGCCGAGAGTATGCAAAGCAGTCATCAAAGCAAAAGATGGCTACTTTGAAGAACCTAGAATATAAGACATATTTTCAGTTGTTTCACACTTTTTTGTTAAGTATATAATTCCACATGTGTTATTTCATAGTTTTGATGTCTTCAGTGTGAATGTACAATTTTCATCGTCATGAAAATACAGTAAAATCTTTAAATGAGAAGGTGTGTCCAAACTTTTGGTCTGTACTGTAAATATTTTTTTTTATTTATTTTTTTTAATGCACGTATTCGCTGGAAAAAGTCTCAGAGAGCGAAGGCCGTGGGGCTCAACGGGAACCATGGCCTTAGCATGCTGTAATGCACACGCCCGGACTGACTGGCGTGTGCGTGTTTAGTGGTTCCACTGTGCCATGAACCGGAGAGTGCCTGGAGGGGCGTAACTAAGTATCTGCCCGATCCGACCAAGGTCACACGACGGCATATGACGCCAGTGCACTAGGGAGGAACCGAGCAGAGGGACCAGGGTCTACTCCAGGTCAGACTCCGGACACGGCTGTTGACCCACACCGGGGAATACAGGAACAGGCAGGCTGGGTAAGGTCCAGTACAGACTGGGAGGCAAAATTCAGAGCCGCAGATGCGGTCAACAAACAGAGTAAAGCGAAACCGCAGGTGTGGTAGACAAGGCAGAGAAAAGCGAAACCGCAGACGCGGTAGACAAGGCTGAGCAGAGCGAAACCGCAGACGCGGTAGACAGGGCTGAGCAGAGCGAAACCGCAGACGCGGTGGACAGGGCTGAGCAAAGCGAAACCGCAGACGCGGTGGACAGGGCTGAGCAAAGCGAAACCGCAGATGCGGTGGACAGGGCTGAGCAAAGCGAAACCGCAGACGCGGTGGACAGGGCTGAGCAAAGCGAAACCGCAGACGCGGTGGACAGGGCTGAGCAAAGCGAAACCGCAGATGCAGCGGACAGGGCTGGGCAAAGCGAAACCGCAGACGCGGTGGACAGGGCTGAGCAAAGCGAAACCGCAGACGCGGTGGACAGGGCTGAGCAAAGCAAAACCGCAGACGCGGTGGACAGGGCTGAGCAAAGCGAAACCGCAGACGCGGTGGACAGGGCTGAGCAAAGCGAAACCGCAGATGCGGTGGACAGGGCTCTGTTCACACGGAACAGACTGGAAGGGAAAGGCAGAACCAGATACCCACAGGGTATTTGCAGTGAAGTAGCGAGTGGACCACAAGCTCACAAACGGAAGTACAGTGACAACGAACAGGAGTAGGTACGAGTTCAGACTCTGCAGAAAAAGGAAAAAGGACATAGAGAGAAACAGGAAACAGGCTAGAAGAGTATTCAGACAAGAACAGACACAGTAGCAAGATACAGGAGCGGGTCTAGGTATGCAGCCCCTAGAAGGCGGGAGGAACAGGCTAGGAGCGTGTTCAGACAGGCCTGGAAATACAGCCTCCAGGAAAGGCAGGTAAGCAAACACAGAAAGGGACCTGGCACGTTCAGAGTGAAAGAGCACACTGAATGAAACACAATGCTCAGGCAGGGATTCATTGGAGGAGCTGGGTTAAATACCAGGTGACAGACAGCAATAGGCTGAGGACGCACAAGGGGTGTGCCCGCAGCAGGTACAAGAAACAGGAAGTGATCAGGCGCCGCCCTTAAGCAGCAGAAACAGAGGTAAGCAGACAGCATGGAGGGAAGCCAGGCTAGCAGACTGGACTGAAGATCAAGTGCGCGCTCTTGCACAGTGGGAGATGGACCACTATGCAAGGACGCCGCCAGGTATGTTACACAGACAAAAAAACGCATTGATACCTTCACGGTTTTTCCACTGCAGCCTTTACTATTGGCAGCGCAGGTTTATCTCAACTTTCTCCATTTGCACATATACAGTAAGTAAGCATAACAAATAAATAATAATGAATAACCAAAGAAGTTGACATGCATTCGCCAGCTACTGCTGTAAGTTGTATAAGCTCAATGCTCTTATTCCAGAGTGGTGGAGGAACAAATGATCAGTCACAAAGTGGTCATCCATAAATGCTCCCAGAGGCCACAAAGAGTTCTGTGTGTGAAGATCATCTGTCCTTTGCTGCAATGCAGTACACTACTAATAAAGGTCCTCACTGCCTGAGAAATGCACCAGGAGCTTATTCAGGCGAGATAAGCGGGGCCGTATGGTGCTTTAACATTGCATTCAGTACATGCCAGGTTGAGGCATACATCCAAACCTCCTCATAAAACGGGATTCAGACGTATGCTACTATGAGGCCAAAGGCTATAATGGTGCTGGCAGAGCAAACGTACGCTCTGCTGTGCATCATTTTTGAGAGTGTGCGTGCCTACTGAAGATGGACACTCAGACGTAGTAGACAAGCCAGTTAATTTTACAAGCCAGGTAATTTTCATATTAATGATAATAAGAGAGTTACCAACATTCCTGAGTTTTTAGGACTGTCCCAATGTTTTTGCAAACAATCCCAGTAATTTTGCAATGTCCCAGGCAGAAGGTAAAGCTGTAGGATCTGCTCATTTGTGGCTTGGGGGGCATTCCGTAGCTAATACTTGCAATGTCCTCAATTGGAACTTAAATGTCTCACATTGCCACCTCAATGTTGGTGAATATGTAACAATTTCTGTATATACCCTTATACCCCATTGTACATTACAACATATTGTACATTGTACTCTACCTGGTATGGCTAGATTCCGCAGTGCACTGAGAGCGGCGTGCTGTACAGAAACATCTCCGTTCTCCACATGTTGTTCCAACAAGTCTAAAAGTTGATGAACGATGCCAAGTTCCACCATTCGCACACAGTTTATATCTGTGAAAAAAACAGTGTTGGTTCAGCTGTCTTGTTTATTTCTGATGTGATATATATACAGTGGGGGAAATAAGTATTTGATCCTTTGCTGTTTTTGTAAGTTTGCCCACTGACAAAGAACAGTCTATAATTTTAAGGGTAGGTTTATTTTAACATTGAGAGATAGAATATCCCCCCCAAAAAATCAAGAAAATCACATTGTATAAATTAGATAATTTTTTTTGCATTTTGCAGTGAGAAATAAGTATTTGATCCCCTGCTACCCATTATAAGTTCTAGCTCCTACAGACCAGTTAGACGCTCTTAATCAACTCGTTACCTGCATTAAAGACAGCTGCCTTACATAGTTACCTGTATAAAAGACGCCTGTCCACAGACTCAATTAATCATTCAGACTCTAACCTCTACAACATGGGCAAGACCAAAGAGCTTTCTAAGGATGTCAGGGACAAGATCATAGACCTGCACAAAGCTGAAATGGGCTACAAAACCATGAATAAAATGCTGGGTGACAAGGAGACAACTGTTGGTGCAATAGTAAGAAAATGGAAGAAATACAAAATGACTGTCAATCGACATCGATCTGGGGCACCATGCAAAATCTCACCTCGTGGGGTATCCTTGATCATGAGGAAGGTGAGAGATCAGCCTAAAACTACAAGGGGGGAACTTGTTAATGATCTCCAGGCAGCTGGAACCACAGTCACCAAGAAAACCATTGGAAACACATTACGCCTTAAAGGTTTAGAATCCTGCAGTTCCCGCAAGGTCCCCCTGCTCAAGAAGGCACATGTGCAGGCCCATCTGAAGTTTGCCATTGAACACCTGGATGATGTTATGAGTTATTGGGAGACAAAAATGTAGCTCTTTGACATTAACTCAACTCGCCGTGTTTGGAGGAAGAAGAAGGATGAGTACAACCCTAAGAACATTGTCCCAACCATGAAGCATGGTAGGGAAACATTATACTTTGGGGGTGCTTTTCTGCAAAGGGGACATGATGACTGCACCGTACTGAAGGGAAGATGGATAGGGTCATGTACCGTGAGATTTTGGCCAACAACCTCCTTCCCTCAGTAAGAGCATTGAAGATGGGTTGTGACTAGTGTTGAGCCACCCCCATAGTGTTCGGGTTCGGTTCGGTTCGTCGAACACCGGGATGTTCGAGGAACTGTTCGTCGAACTGTTCATCGAACACCTTAGAACACCATCGAACACCGTTAAAACCAATGGCAGGCGAACAAAAACACATAGAAACACATAGAAAACACCTGCAAAGGTGTCCAAAAGCTGACAAACTGCTCAGAAGACACTCTCTTTAAAAAAGCCGGCCGTCAAATTCAGCAGCGGCATACACCGGTACCCGACAATTTAGACAAGAAGGAATAGAGCATCACACATAGTGTTATGTTCTGCTACCAAAGCTAAGGAAAGAGAGGAGATCTGTCCCTACTATAGGACTCAGCTGAATCCCTACGATGTAACAGGGAACCTGATCCTGCGATCAGACCTGCTAAAGTCCTAATCTAGTCTGTATGGAGACCTATAGATGTGGGGAGGGAATCCCTACAAGTACTAAGGACTGGGAGGAATATGGGACACCTCCTAACAGAAATAGTAGCAGACAGACGAACAAACAAAATAGATAGAACATAGAGGTCCGTAGACCAAGCAAACTAACAGAGTTAGATACAGAGCACAGGCTAGCTAGAAAGTAGATATACAATGAAGTCCAGCAAAGCCAGAAGGGCGGAGCAGGATTAAATAGGCCAACAAGGTCATGTGACCAGCAAAGGAAAAAAGACCTAAGAGCAAGGTTCTAACAGTACCCCCCCTTCTAAGAGGATCCTCCGGATCCCCTAGGACCAGGCTTATCAGGAAATCTCCTGTGAAACGCTCTGATAAGTCTGGACGCGGAAACATCATCTGACCTCACCCAAGAGTTATCCTCGGGTCCGAAACCTTTCCAGGCCACAAGATACTGCAAACTACCTCTATACCGTCTAGAGTCAAGGATGCGAGAAATTTCATATTCCCCGTCCTCCACCACCGGAGGAACAGAGGCAGAGGCGTCACCATCCGACACAACAGCTTTTTTTAACAGAGAGACATGAAAGACCGGATTAATTCTCCAGGAGGTAGGAACCTCCAACCTAACAGCAGATTGGTTGACAACCTGAAGCACCTTAAAGGGCCCTACAAACTTGGGACCCAATTTCTTAGAAGGAATCCTCAACCGCAGATTCCTAGAGGACAACCAAACCATGTCACCAACAGCGAACAAAACCTCCTGTCGTTTCCTATCAAAGTAGTCTTTAGATTTTCTGTTGGCCTCCTGAAGATTACCACGCACATCCGTCCAAACTCTTTCCAAATCACCGGAAAAATTCTCCTCCTCAGGCACGGCAGATCCCAACTTGGAGAACGACCCAAACGACGGATGTCTCCCAGAACAACAAAAAAAAGGCGAACAACCAGCAGAAGAAGATGTATGATTGTTCAGAGCAAATTCGGCAAGTGGCAGAAACTCAGACCACCCCTCTTGATTGTCTGCCACAAAACAACGCAAGAACTGCTCAACATCCTGGTTTTTCCTTTCTGTCTGGCCATTAGATTCAGGATGATATCCGGACGAAAACGACAAATGAATTCCCAACCTGTCACAAAAGGCACGCCAAAAACGAGCCACGAACTGAGGACCCCTATCAGAAACAATGTCAGTAGGAACGCCATGAAGTCTGACAATTTCCTTGACAAAGGCCTTAGCGAGAGTTTTAGCGCAGGGCAGTTTGACGAAGGGAACCAAGTGACACATCTTGCTAAAACGGTCCACGACCACCCAGATGACAGTAAAACCCTCAGAGGGGGGAAGGTCAGTTATAAAGTCCATAGCCAAATGTGTCCAAGGAGCACTGGGGACCTCCAAAGGACAAAGCAACCCCGCAGCAGGAGTATGTGAGGACTTAGATCTAGCACATATAGTACATTGGCGCACCCACTTAATGACTTCCTTCTGCCATCCAGGCCACCAAAAACTGCGACCCACCAGTCTCTTGGTCTCAGAGATTCCGGGATGACCTGCCAACCGAGATTCGTGACACTCAACAAACAAATCTCTCCTAAAGGTCCCAGGCACAAACAACCTCCCATGAGGAGTGTTAGATGGGGCATTCTCCTGAGCTTTAAGAATCTCATCTTCCAAAACGGAGTCTAAAGCAGCTATCACAACACCTTCTTGTAAAATGTTTTCCTCTTTCTCAGCACCGACTATGGGAGAAAAACTGCGAGACAAGGCATCCGCCTTAACATTCTTAGTACCAGGGATGTAAGTAACGGAGAAATTAAACCGCGAGAAAAACAGTGCCCACCTAGCCTGACGGGCATTCAGGCGCTTGGCAGCATCAAGATATATCAGATTTTTATGATCCATAAGAACCTGAACGGGAAATTCCGCACCTTCCAAGAAGTGGCGCCAGTGTTCAAATGCGAGTTTAATAGCCAATAATTCCCGATTACCAATATCGTAATTCAGTTCAGTCTCCGAAAATTTTTTTGAAAAAAAGGCACAGGGATGTAATCCATCCCCGTTATCCTGAGACAATACTGCGCCAACCCCCACAGAGGAAACATCAACCTCAACCAAAAACGGCCTAGTAACATCAGGCTGCATAAGGATGGGAGCAGAGGTGAACCTCTCCTTGAGATACACAAAAGCTTCAATGGCCTCAGAAGACCACTGAACCGCATCAGCACCTTTCCTGTTGAGATCAGTCAGAGGTTTGACAATACTAGAAAAATTTTTTATGAATTTTCTATAGTAATTGGCGAAACCCAAAAACCTCTGTATCGATTTCAAACCAATAGGCCTAGGCCATTCCTGCACAGCCTGAACCTTAACCGGATCCATCTCAAAACCTTTGCTGGAGATAATGTAGCCCAAAAAACTAATTCTCTGTACAGCGAACTCACATTTCTCCAGCTTAGCAAAAAGCGAATTGTCCATTAATAACTGTAATACCTCACGCACGCTCCGCCAATGAGACTCCAGATCTGGCGAATAAATCAAAATGTCATCCAAATACACAACCACATTTTTACCGATCAAAGGTCTAAGGATGTCATTAATCAGATTCTGAAAAAATGCAGGAGCATTAGTAAGACCAAAAGGCATAACCAGATTCTCAAAATGACCCACAGGAGTGTTAAAAGCAGTCTTCCATTCATCACCCTCCTTCATGCGCAACAGATTGTATGCCCCCTTAAGGTCAATTTTAGAGAACCACTTGGCCCCCAATAACTGGTTAAACAGATCAGGAATCAATGGCAGTGGGTAAGGATTGCGTACCGTAATTTTGTTAATCTCACGAAAATCCAGACAAGGACGTAAACCGCCGTCCTTTTTTTTTACAAAAAAAAATCCAACCGCCACAGGAGACTTAGAGGGCCTAATGTGACCGGCGGCCAAACTTGTCTGTATGTATTCCTCCAAAGCCTTCCTCTCAGGAATAGTAAGGTTAAATAAACGACTTTTAGGAAGAGTCGCTCCAGGGACAAATTCAATAGAACAATCATAGTCTCTATGGGGAGGCAAAACCTGCGATTCTTTCTCAGAAAAAACTCTCCAAAAATCCTGAATAGGAACAGGCAATTCTCCCCTATCCAAAGCTGCAATACGCCCGTTACAACACTTGTCATAACATTTATGGCTCCAGGATTTAATTTCACTGGTAGACCAATCCAGTACAGTATTGTGAAATTTTAACCAGGGCAAACCCAATATTACTGGAGAAGGCAAGTTATTCAACACTACCAAATCCAATTTCTCATGGTGAACACCATTAATAGTGAGAGGAAATTCACTGACCTTGAGAGTAATATTCTTCAAAGGGGAGCCATCCACAGAAACCACAGAAATGGGGGATGATAAAGGTTCAGGTTTTAAATTGAGTTTTTCCACGAATCCCCCATCAATTACATTCAGTGTAGACCCGCAATCAACAAACACCCGAAATTCCATTAATTTTTCCTGCGCAATCGTGGAAGCAGCTAAAAATATACCCTTGGAATTTAAACAGGCAATACGGGCGTGACTGACCATTTTTTTTTCTTTCTTCATGCGAAGCTCACAGCCTTTAATCAAATGACCAGATTTTCCGCAATAGAAACACAAGCCTTCCGAAAAACGACGGTCTTTTTCTTGAGAGCGAGGTGCCACCGATCCAATCTCCATCGGTTCACCACTGTTAGTACACACATTATCATAACCAGAAACTGACATAGCAGAGGATTTGCTCTCATTAACCCTTGCACGCAGTCTTCTATCCACCCGTATAGCTAATTGCATAGCCTCTTGCAAATCCTCAGGTGTAGGATAAGCAATTAGCAGGTCTTTAACCCTTTCACTGAGCCCAGCAAGAAATAGACTTTTCAGAGCAGAATCGTTCCACCCTGTTTGAGTGGACCAACGACGAAAATGAGTACAATATTTTTCCACATTACCTGATCCTTGTTTTAAACATCTCAACTCAGTCTCAGCTGATGCCACACGGTCAGGATCATCATATAATAGTCCTAAAGCAGAAAAAAAACTATCCACTGATCTGAAGCATGTATCACTAGGTTGCAAAGAAAAGGCCCACTCCTGAGGCTCTTTGCGCAAAAGTGACATTATGAACCCTACGCGCTGGGATTCATCCCCAGAGGACATGGGTCTCAAACGAAAATACAATAAGCAAGCATTTTTAAATGAAAAAAATTCTCGATGTTCACCAAAAAATAAATCCGGCAAACATACCTTAGGCTCCAAGAAATATGCTCCAGGACAGTTACTCACGTGCTGACGGAGCTCGGCCACTTCCAGAGAGAGTCCCTGCAGGTGTTTAGCCAAATCCTGAACCGACACCATGATGGAACAAAAAAAATCTTTCCTTAGAGAATTTGCAGGCTGGACTTACTGTTATGTTCTGCTACCAAAGCTAAGGAAAGAGAGGAGATCTGTCCCTACTATAGGACTCAGCTGAATCCCTACGATGTAACAGGGAACCTGATCCTGCGATCAGACCTGCTAAAGTCCTAATCTAGTCTGTACGGAGACCTATAGATGTGGGGAGGGAATCCCTACAAGTACTAAGGACTGGGAGGAATATGGGACACCTCCTAACAGAAATAGTAGCAGACAGACGAACAAACAAAATAGATAGAACATAGAGGTCCGTAGACCAAGCAAACTAACAGAGTTAGATACAGAGCACAGGCTAGCTAGAAAGTAGATATACAATGAAGTCCAGCAAAGCCAGAAGGGCGGAGCAGGATTAAATAGGCCAACAAGGTCATGTGACCAGCAAAGGAAAAAAGACCTAAGAGCAAGGTTCTAACACATAGATTAGATAGATAGAAACATGTCAGTCACACATATAAGAAGCACAGTGACAGTGTTGGTTACTGTACTTGCCATTTAGTGTAAAGGATTTATTAAAAAAAATAATAGTGTTTTCATGCACTGTCTCTTTAAAAAAGCCGGCCGGCAATTCAGCAGCGGTACCCGACAATTTAGAATGGAAGGAATAGAGCTTCACACATAGATTAGATAGATAGAAACATGTCAGTCACATTTATAATAAGTACAGCG
This sequence comes from Phyllobates terribilis, assembly GCF_046119375.1. Classification (NCBI taxonomy): domain Eukaryota; kingdom Metazoa; phylum Chordata; class Amphibia; order Anura; family Dendrobatidae; genus Phyllobates; species Phyllobates terribilis. The sequence goes on along the minus strand of NW_027362765.1, from coordinate 591,877,097 downwards.
ACAGTGTTGGTTACTGTACTTGTCATTTAGTGTTAAAATAAAGGATTTATTAAAATAAAAATTGGCGTGGGGTTCCCCGTAATTTTAGTCTCTAGCGGAGGTTAAGCAGACGGCTGGGGCAGATGTTTGAAGCCTGGGAAGGGGGTAATACCCACGGAGCTTCCCAGGCTACTAATATCAGCCCCCAGCTGAATACCTAGCCTTTACTAGCTATCAAAATGGGGGACCCCCCCCAAAAAAATGACGTGGGGTCCCCCCTATGTTAATAGCTAGCAAAGGCTAGGCAGACAGCTGGGGGCTGATATTAATAGCTCAGGAAGGGTGCCATGAATATTGGCCCCCTCCCAGGCTAGAAACACCAGCCGTCAGCCGCCCCAGAAATGGCGCATCCATAGGATGCGCCAATTCTGGCACTTAGCCTCGCTCTTCCCACTGCCCTGTAGCGGTGGCAGTGGGGTAATAGGGTTGGGGTTGATGTCAGCTTATAATGCCAGCTGACATCAAGCCCAGGTTAGTAATGGAGAGGCGTCTATAAGACACCCCCATTACTAACCCCATAGTAAAAGTTAAAAAAAACACAAACACCCAGAATAAAGTCCTTTAATTGAAATAAACACACAATTCTTTATTGTTCTAAATTAAACCATAATTACCGTCACGCCCATTCCAGCTGAAGCCAACGATCTCCTGTAATAAAAATAAAATAATAAACCAACATCATCCTTACCTTTCGATGGTTCCCAGGACAGCTTCAGCTCTGCTACATCGAGATGACAGGCTGGACCGCAGGAGAAAGCTGCCATCCAGCCTGTCATCCCGCAGACACTGAGAAGAGCAGGCTTGCTTGCGCTCCTCAGTGTCTCGCTGTGACGGCATCCAAATGAGCCGAGGTCATGTCCAATGAACTCGGCGCACCTCATGCACGTCACTGACAGCGTGGGAAAATTCTCCTGCACTCAGCGCTTCAGCGTGGGAGAATTCTCACGCTGAAGCGCTGAGTGCAGGAGAATTCTCCCACGCTGTCAGTGACGTGCATGAGGTGAGCAGAGATCATTGGACATGAACTCACCTCATGCACGTCACTGACAGCGTGGGAAAATTCTCACGCTGAAGCGCTGTCAGTGACGTGCATGAGGTGAGTTCATATCCAATGATCTCTGCTCACCTCATGCACATCACTTACAGCGTGGGAGAATTCTCCTGCACTCAGCACTTCAGCGTGAGAATTTTCCCACGCTGTCAGTGACGTGAATGAGGTGAGCTGAGTTCATTGGACATGACCTCGGCTCATCTTTATGCAGTCACAGCGAGACACAAGCATGCCTGCGCTTCTCAGTGTCTGCGGGATGACAGGCTGGATGGCAGCGTTCTGCAGGTCCAGCCTGTCATCTCGATGTAGCAGAGCTGGAGCCGTCCTGGGAACCATGGAAAGGTAAGGATGATGTTGGTTTATTATTTTTCTTTTATTGCAGGAGATCGTTGGCTTCAGCTGGAATGGGTGTGATGGTAAGTATGGTTTAATTTAGAACAATAAAGAATTGTGTGTTTATTTCAATTAAAGGACTTTATTCTGGGTGTTGTGTTTTTTTTAAATACTTTACTAGAAATTCATGGCGGTCATGTCTAATACTGGCGTGACCCCATGAATTTTGGGCTTAGGGCCAGGTGATAATACCAAGCTGGCCCTAACCCCTTTATTACCCAGTGAGCCACCACACCAGGGCCCTGGATGAGTTGGGTACAGCGCCAGAAGATGGCGCTTCTATGAACGCGCCATTTTCCGGGGTGGCTGCGGACTGCAATTTGCAGCGGGGGGGGGGGGCCAGAAAGCTTGGGCCTCCCTGCGCTGCAGATTCCAGCCCCCAGCTGCCTAGTTGTACCTGGCTGGACACAAAAATAGGGCGAAGCCCCACGTATTTTTTTTTTAATTATTTCATGAAATTCATGAAATAATTAAGAAAAAAAGGCCTTCCCTATATTGTTGTGTCCGGCCAGGTACAAATAGGCAGCTGGTGGTTGGGGGCAGCCCGTTCCTGCCTGCTGTACCTGGCTGGACACAAATATAGTGCGAAGCCCCACTTCAATTTTTTTTTATTATTTCATGAAATTCATGAAATAATTAAGAAAAAAAGGCCTTCCCTATATTGTTGTGTCCGGCCAGGTACAAATAGGCAGCTGGTGGTTGGGGGCAGCCCGTTCCTGCCTGCTGTACCTGGCTGGACACAAATATAGTGCGAAGCCCCACTTCAATTTTTTTTTATTATTTCATGAAATTCATGAAATAATTAAGAAAAAAAGGCCTTCCCTATATTGTTGTGTCCGGCCAGGTACAAATAGGCAGCTGGTGGTTGGGGGCAGCCCGTTCCTGCCTGCTGTACCTGGCTGGACACAAATATAGTGCGAAGCCCCACTTCAATTTTTTTTTATTAATTCATGAAATTCATGAAATAATTAAGAAAAAAAGGCCTTCCCTATATTGTTGTGTCCGGCCAGGTACAAATAGGCAGCTGGTGGTTGGGGGCAGCCCGTTCCTGCCTGCTGTACCTGGCTGGACACAAATATAGTGCGAAGCCCCACTTCAATTTTTTTTTATTATTTCATGAAATTCATGAAATAATTAAGAAAAAAAGGCCTTCCCTATATTGTTGTGTCCGGCCAGGTACAAATAGGCAGCTGGTGGTTGGGGGCAGCCCGTTCCTGCCTGCTGTACCTGGCTAGACACAAATATAGTGCGAAGCCCCACTTCAATTTTTTTAAATTATTTCAGGAAATTCATGAAATAATTTAAAAAAAATTGACGTGGGGCTTCGCACTATATTTGTGTCCAGTCAGGTGCAGCAGGCAGGAACGGGCTGCCCCCAACCACCAGCTGCCTATTTGTACCTGGCCGGACACAACAATATAGGGAAGCCCTTTTTTTCTTAATTATTTCATGAAATAATTTAAAGAAAATTGACGTGGGGCTTCGCCCTGTTTTTGAGTCCAGCCAGGTACAACTAGGCAGCTGGGGGCTGGAATCCGCAGCGCAGGGAGGCCCAAGCTTTCTGGGCCACCCCCGCTGCAAATTGCAGTCCGCAACCACCCCGGAAAATGGCGCGTTCATAGAAGCGCCATCTTCTGGCGCTGTACCCAACTCATCCAGGGCCCTGATGTGGTGGCTCACTGGGTAATAAAGGGGTTAGGGCCAGCTTGGCATTATCAGCTGGCCCTAAGCCCGAAATTCATGGGGTCACGCCAATATTAGACATGACCGCCATGAATTTCTAGTAAAGTATTTAAAAAAAACACAACACCCAGAATAAAGTCCTTTAATTGAAATAAACACACAATTCTTTATTGTTCTAAATTAAACCATACTTACCGTCAAGCCCATTCCAGCTGAAGCCAACGATCTCCTGAAATAAAAGAAAAATAATAAAGCAACATCATCCTTACCTTTCCATGGTTCCCAGGACGGCTCCAGCTCTGCTACATCGAGATGACAGGCTGGACCTGCAGAACGCTGCCATCCAGCCTGTCATCCCGCAGACACTGAGAAGCGCAGGCATGCTTGCGCTCCACAGTGTCTCTCTGTGAGGGCATCCAGATGAGCCGAGTTAATGTCCAATGAACTCGGCTCACCTCATGCACGTCACTGACAGCGTGGGAAAATTCTCCTGCACTCAGCGCTTCAGCGTGGGAGAATTCTCACGCTGAAGCGCTGAGTGTAGTAGAATTTTCCCACGCTGTCAGTGACGAGCATGAGGTGAGCTGAGTTCATTGGACATGAGCTCACCTTATGCACGTCACTGACAGCGTGGGAGAATTCTCCTGCACTCAGCGCTTCAGCGTGAGAATTTTCCCACGCTGTCAGTGACGTGCATGAGGTGAGCCGAGTTCATTGGACATGACCTCGGCTCATCTGGATGCCGTCACAGAGAGACGCTGAGGAGCGCAAGCATGCCTACGCTTCTCAGTGTCCGCGGGATGACAGGCTGGATGGCAGCGTTCTGCTGCGGTCCAGCCTGTCATCTCGATGTAGCAGAGCTGAAGCTGTCGTGGGAACCATGGAAAGGTAAGGATGATGTTGCTTTATTATTTTTCTTTTATTGCAGGGGATCGTTGGCTTCAGCTGGAATGGGCGTGACGGTAAGTATGGTTTAATTTAGAACAATAAAGAATTGTGTCTTTATTTCAATTAAAGGACTTTATTCTGGGTGTTTGTGTTTTTTTTTAACTTTGACTATGGGGTTAGTAATGGGGGTGTCTTATAGACGCCTCTCCATTACTAACCTGGGCTTGATGTCAGCTGGCATTATAAGCTGACATCAACCCCAGCCCTATTACCCCACTGCCACCGCTACAGGGCAGTGGGAAGAGCGAGGCTAAGTGCCAGAATTGGCGCATCCTATGGATGTGCCATTTCTGGGGCGGCTGACGGCTGGTGTTTCTAGCCTGGGAGGGGGCCAATATTCATGGCACCCTTCCTGGGCTATTAATATCAGCCCCCAGCTGTCTGCCTAGCCTTTGCTAGCTATTAAAATAGGGGGGACCCCACGTCAATTTTTTGGGGGGTCCCCCATTTTAATAGCTAGTAAAGGCTAGGCATTCAGCTGGGGGCTGATATTAGTAGCCTGGGAAGCTCCATGGGTATTACCCCCTTCCCAGGCTTCAAACATCTGCCCCAGCCGTCTGCTTAACCTCCGCTAGAGCCTAAAATTAAGGGGAACCCCACGCTAATTTTTTTTTAAATAAATCCTTTATTTTAACACTAAATGACAAGTACAGTAATCAACACTGTCACTGTACTTCATATATATGTGACTGACATGTTTCTATCTATCTAATCTATGTGTGATGCTCTATTCCTTCCATTCTAAATTGTCGGGTACCGCTGCTGAATTGCCGGCCGGCTTTTTTAAAGAGACAGTGCATGAAAACACTATTATTTTTTTTAATAAATCCTTTACACTAAATGGCAAGTACAGTAATCAACACTGTCACTGTACTTCTTATATATGTGACTGACATGTTTCTATCTATCTAATTTATGTGTGATTCTCTATTCCTTCTATTCTAAATTGTCGGGTACCGCTGCTGAATTGCCGGCCGGCTTTTTTAAAGAGACGGTGCATGAAAACACTATTATTTTTTTTTATAAATCCTTTACACTAAATGACAAGTACAGTAATCAACACTGTCACTGTACTTCTTATATATGTGACTGACATGTTTCTATCTATCTAATCTATGTGTGAAGCTCTATTCTTTCGGTTCTAAATTGTCGGGTACCTGTGTACGCCGCTGCTGAATTGCCGGCTTTTCATGTTTCACTGTGAGCACAGTTCCCATCGATTTGGGCAATCACTCTAATGCCACAACTACCATGGCTGTGGCATTACAGTGAGTGGCAGACAATTCCTGCATGATTGGTGCTCTAAATAGCGCCAGACATGCAGGACACGCTTTTGGTGCACGAACAGTTATCGAACATAACCTCGAACAGCCGAATTTTTTGCAAATCGTTCGGGTTCGTCGAACGGCTCGAACACCGCCCAAAACAGCTCGAATTTGAGATTGGCGAACAGTTCTAGTCGAACACCGCTCATCTCTAGTTGTGACTGGGTCTTCCAGCAAGACAATGAAACAGAAAAAACTAACGGTATTTCCAATACAAGAAATAGGTGTGAACAGGTGCTTACCACGAGAAGCTACCTCCATATACAATTAACAAATAAAGTAGCACTCTGCAACGATGAATATGTAAATATGAAGTGTGAAATATGAATAGCATTACTGCTGTAGAAAATAGAAATAAATGAAACATTTTTCTAGTGCATGTAAATATGAAGTATGAAATATGAATAGCATTACTGCTCTAGAAAATAGAAATAAATGAGAAATCTTAGCGCATAAATTGGCCAATTCATGTGTACCTGACAGCCGCGGTAAGGCGTTTCTCAATGTAAGGACCCTACCAATGTGTATACCTCTCTAAGGGACATCCGTCTGCTTATATGTGGGAAAGGAAGATTCTACTGCAATTAACCCCTTTAAAGCCCAAGACGTATTAATACGCGTCTGCGCCCTGGGCTTAAAGAGCCTCACCCATATCAGCTGATTGTCACAGCTGACACGCGGTGCTATGTGCAGGGAGAGGTCCCGCACCGCTCCCGGCACATTAACCCCCGCAATGCGGCGATCGAAGTCAATCGCAGCATTGCGGTGGCAAGGGGAGGTGATCGCAATACTCACCTCCTCTTCCGGCCTCCAGCGCTGTCTGCCGCGGCTTCCCGGATGTTGCCATAATGACCCGATGTCGTCATGACAACATCCGGGTCACCAGACAGCAGGAAGATATTTTGGTCATGCGCAGTGCATGACCAAACTATCTTCTCCCTGTGCAGCGCTGACAGCCTGCATAGCACAGGGATGGTGCAGCATTCCTGTGCTATGTAGGCGATCAGAATAAAAAAAGTGAAAGTCCCATAGTGGGACAAAGTATAAAAGTAAAAAAAGTGTCAGAAAGTGAAAAAAAAAAATTGTAAAAATATATATAAAAAAAAATAAAAATAATCCACCAAAAATAAAAATATAATGTACTCATCAATAAATATTATTATGAAAAAAAAACAACAAAACAATAAAAGTACACATATTTGGTATCGCCGCGTCCGGAACGACCTGACTTATAAAATTGTCCCACTAGTTAACCCCTTCAGTGAACACGGTAAATAAAAACAATGCTTTATCATCATACCACCAAACAAAAAATGGAATAACATGCGATTAAAAAGACAAATATAAATAAAAATGGTACCGCTGAAAACATCATCTTGTCTCGCAAAAAACAAGCTGCCACACAGCTCCATCAGTCAAAAAATAAAAAAGTTATAGCTCTCAGAATAAAGTGATGCAAAAAAAAATTTTTTTTCTATAAAATTGATTTTGTTATGTAAAAGCGCCAAAACATAGAAAAACGATATAAATGTGGTACGTACTGAACCGAAGAATAAAGCTACCTTATCAATTTTACCACACGCTGAACAGAATAAAAAAAATAAAAAAATACAATTCCTGAATTGTTGTTTTTTGTTTATTCTGCCTCCCAAAAATCGGAATAGAAAGCGATCAAAAAATGTCACGTGCCTGAAAATGGCACCAATAAAAACGTCAACTCATCCTGCAAAAAACAAGCTGTCATATGACTCTGTCGGCCAAAATATGGAAAAATTATAGCTCTCAAAATATGGCGATGCAAAAACTAGATTTTACAAAAAAATGTGTCTTTTAGTGTGTGACAGCTGTCAATCATAAAAACCCAATATGATTCTGGTATCGCTGTAATCGCACCGACCCGAAGAATAAAGTCGACTAATCACTTATACCGCACGAGGAACGGCGTAAAAAATAAACTCTCGGGTTAGGGTAGTGCTAGGGTTAGGGTAGTGCTAGGGTTAGGGTTGGGGTTAGGGTTGGTCTAGGGTTGGTCTAGGGTTGGGCTAGCGTTAGGGTTGGGGTTAGGGTTGGGGTTGTGCTAGGGTTAGGGTTGGGTTTGGGCTGGGGTTGGGGTTGGGATTTTTTTCAAAAGTAAAAAAAAAAAAAAAATGACGATATGGCAACTAGTGTTGAGCGCAAGTGCTCACTACTTGAGTTTGCATCGGGTGCTCGGGTATGCATTGAGTATCGCGGGTGCTCGAGTCTCTGCACAATATGCTTTGTGGGCAAAAAACCTTGCGGGGATTGCCTGCCATGCACGAGCGATCCCCGCATGTTTTTTTTGGGTGTCTAATAACTATGAAACATGCGGGCGGAGACTCAAGCATGTCACTCGAGCACCCACGATACATGGTGCATACCTGAGTACCCGATGCAAACTCAAGTAGCGAGCACTTGCGCTCAAGACTAATGACAACTTATTCAATATGATGACCTAATGTTATCAAATTCTGTGTCGTACCTCTGGGTTCAAAATGTTCACTATACCCCTTGATAAAATCCTTGAGGGGTGTAGATTACAAAATGAGGTCACTTGTGGGGGCTTTCCACTATTTATGCGCATCAGGGGCTCTTCAAACGCAGCATGGCATCCGCTCTCGATTCCAGCCAATTTTGCGTTCAAAAAGTCACACAGTGTTCCTTCCCTTCTGAACTATGCCGTGCGCCCAAACACTGTATTTTCCCCACATATGGGGTATTGGCGTACTCAGGAGAAATTGCACAAAAGTTTTTGGGTCCATTTTGTCCTCTTACCCTTGTGAAAATAAAAAAATTGTGGCTAAAACATCATTTTTGTGGAAATAGTTTGATTTTTTTATTTTCACGGCTCCATGTTATAAACTTCTGCAAAGGACTTTGGGGTTCAGGGTGCTCACCACACATCTAGATAATTTCCCTGAGGGGTCTAGTTTCCAAAATGGTGTCACTTGTGTGGGGTTTCCACTGTTTAGGCACATCAGGGGCACATCCGCTAATTATACAAGCAAATTTTACATTCAAAAAGTCAAATGGTGCTCCTTCCCTTCCGAACCCTGCCGTGTGCCCAAGCAGTAGTTTTTGCCCACATATGGGGTATCTTCTTACTCAGGACAAATTGCACAACAAATTGCATGGTGCAATTTCTCCTGTTACCCTTATAAAAATGCAAAATTGGGGGCGGAAAAACATTTTTGTGGGAAAAATGTGAAAATTTTATTTTTACGGCTCAATGTTATAAACTTCTGTGAAGCACCTAGGGGTTCAAGGTGCTCACCACACATCTATATAAGTTCCTCGAGAGGTCTAGTTTCCAAAGTGGTGTCACTTGTGGGTGGTTTCCACTGTTTAGGCACATCAGGGGCTCTCCAAACGCAATATGACGTCCGCTAATTATTCAAGCAAATTTTACAATCAAAAAGTCAAATGGCGCTCCTTCCCTTCCGAACCCTGCCGTGCACCCAAACAGTGTTTTTTCCCCACATATGGGATATCTTTGTGCACAGGGGAAATTGCACAACAAATTTTCGGGTCCATTTTTTCCTGTTACCCCTGCGAAAATAAAAAAAATTGGGTCTAAAGTAACATTTTTGTGAAAAAAGTTAAATGTTAATTTTTTTCTTCCATATTCCAAAAATTCCTGTGAAGCACCTGAAGGGTTAATAAAGTTCTTGTATGTGGTTTTGAGCACCTTGAGGGGTGCAGTTTTTAGAATGGTGTCACTTTTGGGTATTTTCTGTCAAAAAGACCCCTCAAAGTGACTTCAAAAGTGATGTGGTCCCTAAAGAAATGGTTTTGTAAATTTTGTTCGAAAAATGAGAAATCGCTGGTCAACTTTTAACACTTATAGCTCCCTAATAAAAAAAAATTTTGGTTCCAAAATTGTGCTGATGTAAAGTAGACATGTGGGAAATGTTATTTATTAACTATTTTGTGTGACATACAGTACAGACCAAAAGTTTGGACACACCTTCTCATTTAAAGATTTTTCTGTATTTTCATGACTATGAAAATTGTACATTCACACAGAAGGCATCAAAACTATGAATTAACACATGTGGAATTATATACTTAACAAAAAAGTGTGAAACAACTGAAAATATGTCTTATATTCTAGGTTCTTCAAAGTAGCCACTTTTGCTTTGATGACTGCTTTGCACACTCTTGGCATTCTCTTGATGAGCTTCAAGAGGTAGTCACCGGAAATGGTCTTCCAACAATCTTGAAGGAGTTCCCAGAGATGCTTAGCACTTGTTGGCCCTTTTGCCTTCACTCTGCGGTCCAGCTCACCCCAAACCTTCTCGATTGGGTTCAGGTTTGGTAACTGTGGAGGCCAGGTCATCTGGCGTAGCACCCCATCACTCTCCTTCTTGCTCAAATAGCCCTTACACAGCCTGGAGGTGTGTTTGGGGTCATTGTCCTGTTGAAAAATAAATGATGGTCCAACTAAACGCAAACCGGATGGAATAGCATGCCGCTGCAAAATGCTGTGGCAGCCATGCTGGTTCAGTATGCCTTCAATTTTGAATAAATCCCCAACAGTGTCACCAGCAAAGCACCCCCACACCATTACACCTCCTCCTCCATGCTTCACGGTGGGAACCAGGCATGTAGAGTCCATCCGTTCACCTTTTCTGCGTCACACAAAGACACGGTGGTTGGAACCAAAGATCTCAAATTTGGACTCATCAGACCAAAGCACAGATTTCCACTGGTCTAATGTCCATTCCTTGTGTTCTTTAGCCCATACAAGTCTCTTCTGCTTGTTGCCTGTCCTTACCAGTGGTTTCCTAGCAGCTATTTTACCATGAAGGCCTGCTGCACAATGTCTCCTCTGAACAGTTGTTGTAGAGATGTGTCTGCTGCTAGAACTCTGTGTGGCATTGACCTGGTCTCTAATCTGAGCTGCTGTTAACCTGTGATTTCTGAGGCTGGTGACTCGGATAAACTTATCCTCAGAAGCAGAGGTGACTCTTGGTCTTCCGTTCCTGGGGCGGTCCTCATGTGAGCCAGTTTCTTTGTAGCGCTTGATGGTTTTTGCAACTGCACTTGGGGACACTTTCAAAGTTTGCCCAATTTTTCGGACTGACTGACTTTCATTTCTTAAAGTAATGATGGCCACTCGTTTTTCTTTACTTAGCTTCTTTTTTCTTGCCATAATACAAATTCTAACAGTCTATTCAGTAGGACTATCAACTGTGTATACACCAGACTGATGCACAACACAACTGTTGGTCCCAACCCCATTTATAAGGCAAGAAATCCCACTTATTAAACCTGACAGGGCACACCTGTGAAGTGAAAACCATAAGTGGGATTTCTTGCCTTATAAATGGGGTTGGGACCATCAGTTGTGTTGTGCAGAAGTCCGGTGGATACACAGCTGATAGTCCTACTGAATAGACTGTACGCTGCTTTTTTCTTGCCATAATACAAATTCTAAGGAAAGAAAAACGAGTGGCCATCATTACTTTAAGAAATGAAGGTCAGTCAGTCTGAAAAATTGGGAAAACTTTGAAAGTGTCCACAAGTGCAGTTGCAAAAACCATCAAGCACTACAAAGAAACTGGCTCACATGAGGACCGCCCCACGAAATGAAGACCAATAGTCACCTCTGCTTCTGAGGATAAGTTTATCCGAGTCACCAGCCTCAGAAATCGCAGGTTAACAGCAGCTCAGATTAGAGACTACGTCAATGCCACACAGAGTTCTAGCAGCAGACACATATCTTCAACAACTGTTAAGAGGAGACTTTGTGCAGCAGGCCTTCATGGTAAAATAGCTGCTAGGAAACCACTGCTAAGGACAGGCAACAAGCAGAAGAGACTTGTTTGGGCTAAAGAACACAAGGAATGGACATTAAACCAGTGGAAATCGGTGCTTTGGTCAGATGAGTCCAAATTTGAGATCTTTGGTTCCAACCACCGTGTCTTTGTGCGACGCAGAAAAGGTGAATAGATGGACTCTACATGCCTGGTTCCCACCGTGAAGCATGGAGGAGGAGGTGTGATGGTGTGGGGGTGCTTTGCTGGTGACACTGTTGGTGATTTATTCAAAATTGAAGGCATACTGAACCAGCATGGCTACCACAGCATCTTGCAGCGGCATGCTATTCCATCCGGTTTGCGTTTAGTTGGATCATCATTTATTTTTAAACAGGACAATGACCCCAAACAGACCTCCAGGCTGTGTAAGGGCTATTTGAGCAAGAAGGAGAGTGATGGGGTGTTACGCCAGGTGACCTGGCCTCCACAGTCACCAGACCTGAACCCAATCGAGATGGTTTGGGGTGAGCTTGACCGCAGAGTGAAGGCAAAAGGGCCAACAAGTGCTAAGCATTCTCTGGGAACTCCTTCAAGATTGTTGGAAGACCATTTCCGGTGACTACCTCTTGAACCTCATCAAGAGAATGCCAAGAGCATGCAAAGCAGTCAAGTGCAATTGCACTTGGGGACACATTCAAAGTTTGCCCAATTTTTCGCACTGACTGACCTTCATTTCTTAAAGTAATGATGGCCACTCGTTTTTCTTCACATAGAATTTGTATTATGGCAAGAAAAAAGCAGCTAACAGTCTATTCAGTAGGACTATCAGCTGTGTATCCACTGGACTTCTGCACAACACAACTGATGGTCCCAACCCCATTTATAAGGCAAGAAATCCCACTTATTAAACCTGACAGGGCACACCTGTGAAGTGAAAACCATTTCCGGTGACTACCTCTTGAAGCTCATCAAGAGAATGCCAAGAGTGTGCAAAGCAGTCATCAAAGCAAAAGGTGGCTACTTTGAAGAACCTAGAATATAAGATATATTTTCAGTTGTTTCACACTTTTTTGTTAAGTATATAATTCCACATGGTAATTCATAGTTTTGATGCCTTCAGTGTGAATGTACAATTTTCATAGTCATGAAAATACAGAAAAATCTTTAAATGAGAAGGTGTGTCCAAACTTTTGGTCTGTACTGTATATATATATATATATATATATATATATATATACACACACACACATGCATACACACACACATACATATATATTTATTTATGGTCACTGCATTGGGGTTATGTTTGCATCAGATTTTTCCGTCACTCCCCATATACAATCACTTATGTCATCTGCAGGTGAAAAACGTCTCATATTCTGCCCCTATTCTTACCATAAAAACTCTTTGAAAAAAGTGTAAGCTACTGGAGAGGATGGGTAAGGTGGTAGAAAGAGATGAAGGAGGAGATGTAGGGTGGTGCAGCACTGTATTGTATTGTATAGCGGAGAGGCAACAAGTGCATTGACTGGCACGGGATGGAGGCATCAGTGTAGCAGCTAGACAAAAATATGATCCTGGTTATATAATATATAAGAGAGGGCAGAGTCTAATGAAAGAAAGACCAGCATAAGTTGTAGTAGTCAGGACAAAATTGAATCCAGGAATTGTTCACACATAGCCTTTCCTTACTGTTTTTTTCTATCTGTTTTCCATGGCTGAGCAGCAGAAAATGCATCAAATACACACATTTTAATGCTAAATAGCTACTGCATTTTTCTTTCTGCAACTGATGTAAGATTAAGAGCCTCTGTAAGTTGAAACTCTAACTCCTGTTACTAAGATTTTTCTCATGCTGCACCAACTCCCTGGAATGCATTGCCCTAGACAATCATATTCTCAGTTTCCATTGTTCAAGCATATCTTAAAAACACATGTTTTTCAAGCAGATCTATTACATGACTGAACTGCCTTTTTTCAGTTTTCCTCACAATCTAGTCCCTTCTTTTGACAGTTTCCCCCACACGCCATGCACTCGATAGCACTTCCCATCTTTAGATACAATGATACTGGCTGGTCAGTGGTTGATGCTCCTTTACCTTTTTTATTGTAATACAATACAACATATTTTACCTCTTGTGTTATTCCTATTTCCTCATATATATGTTGACACTATATAAATAAAAAATATCTTCTTGTTGGCATCTGTGAATCAAATGAGAATTTGGAAAGCATTCCATAAATCTACATTATAAATACATGTACAGCCAATTGAATGGGGTGTTCAGCAAAGCCAAACATGCATATTTCTGCGTGAATGCGGGAAGATAACGGATGATGAAACAATTGTGAGAGTTTGGAGCAAGCTCTACAATATGCATTGTATAATATAAAACTTCACTTTTTATGAGTTTTTTATGTGTAAGATAAAGATGGTCACTATTTGGGGAAGATGTCACCTAGGACATTGGCTATAATTACACGCCGTAATGCAAAGGCTGCGGCTCTTTTCTATTAATGCATCCTTTCTTTACAAAACGTGTGATCATTTTTCTCCTTTGCCCATCACTATCCTCTCCTGATCTGCCCTCACACATTAAATGTAGCTGCCAGTTCCTACAGCTTTAAGCTTTTCAATCTGCACTGTGCGAGGATGTCAGATACTTAATCTTAGTCCAGTTGGGACATACTAATGGAAGTGAGCACATTTTGGAGCAATATACAAGATGATGACATATCTATCAGCTCTGATGTTAAATGCTTCTTCACTCTTTAAAGTAAGGAGTGGAAAATAGGTCACTGCTCACATCCATACCGTTTCCTGTCACCTCTCTTTATCTTAGAAGTGAAAACCATGGAGCCCACAGGAATTGTTAGATACCACATACAAGGTTCAATAGAGGACATACAGACAGTAATCACAGCCAGGAACCAGAATAGGAGGGCTTAGTTTTTCTAAAAGATAGGTTGTGTAAAGAATAAGATACGTACATTCTTTTAATGATTCTTTTTTCTAACATATCACTAGTGGGGAACAGTGCAATATTATGTGTAGATGATCAAATCGATCTTCTGCAAATCAGTTTTGTGTAGAATTTCATGAAAATCCACAGATCATGACAGGTAGGGCAGTAAAGGCCTAAATCCGAGTGTGGCACTTTACTGCAGTGCTGAAAAACATAAAGGGGAGTAGTAGTCTGAGTCTACAAATAATGGATAGGGAAGTGCAGAACTTGCAGAGAGGCTGTGACTGTAAATGGATTGATCCATCATATTCTACAGTACAGCACTTAAATAACATTTTTTTGCAATTTTATAGTTGAACTACAAAAAAGGGGGGCAGTTTAAGTCCCCTCAGTGCTTATTTTCATGCCAAAGAAAATTACTCAAACCAAGGCTTCTCTGTCATAGAAAGTGTGCTTCTAGGATTATGAGGCGGACAAATCACAAAGCATTTTCGCTGCATTTCTTTTGCATTATATTTGTAAATGTTTTTTTTTTTAAGACAAAAGAAAAATAAATCTCAACATTTCAAAAAATGAAATGCAACTGCCAACCTCACAAAGTTTGCATATTTTAAAAAAGTCTTCCCGACCCCACATATGACAATCGGTCTAGTTTCCTTGAACATCATCCTGTTAACAGATTCTAATCCCATTGTTATGTTTATCAGTGAAGGTATCACGGCCCTATTTATACTGTGTCGTGAATCGATAATACAGCATCATGTGTGGAGGACCCCATACTCTAACTACTCTTACATCAGTCAGGGCTTCTACAATAAGGAATCTGTATATGGGGATTTTACAGTTGAGAACCCATAGTCCCACTGCTCACAGTAGATAAACTTTCTCTGTGATTGGAAGAAACGTTCTTTCCTCTAGCTATACAGGAGTGATGATCTGCGCTTCCCTATCAGGGGTTCTGATGAGGAACCCAGCGTTGGTAATGGCAGGGGATATTACCTGCCACACTGCATATTTCCTTAGTTTCATTAATATCCAGCCCCTTACTTGAGACCTAGAGATCTAAGGATTCATAATAAACGTCTGTGAAATCCTGGATAAGTAATGTATAAACATCCCAATACTCTGCCATTTATCCATATATTAACAGTTATTGTTTGATCTTCCAGCAATCCGGGGCCTCTGTCCTGCAGGACTCCATATGCTATGGTAAACTGACCTGTAACCAGGGTTTAATCTGAACCCTTGAAGATCGATGAAGGAACAGTCCCGTGTTACTGAGCACATGCAAACCTATTATTGGTCTGCAACAGTCCTCATTGTGTTATGGCAATGGCTATCACCATTCTTTTGCTGGAAAATAAGGTTTTTTTTAGGTCTATTGGTGTTTGTGTCCCTTTCCCTGATGACGCTGTTTAAATGGTGAAACATGTAGGGGGGGCCATATTTTAATAGTTTGCCTTGTTTTGCATATAAACTATGGCACCCAGGATGGAAATTAATTAAAGAATAGTAGCAGTAATTGCTCAATATGAGTCTAAATTAGCAATCTGGGGGCAAAGCAACTTTTAATCAGTTTATTTCTACACCCTCATTTAAAGGTTCGCCCCTTTTGGTACGCACTGTAGAATCCCTCCCAGGACTGTATATACCCCACTGTTTTTTCCAGCAACCCAGGTCTTCCGTCCTGCAGGACTCCTTGTGCTATGGTAAGCTGGTCTGTAACTAGGGTTTAATCTGAACCCTTGAAGATCGATGAAGGAACAGTCCCGTGTTACTGAGCACATGCAAACCTATTATTGGTCTGCAACAGTCCTGATTGTGTTTGTGTGTATCTAATCTGGTTCTTGCCTGAGACTGTGGTCCTTGGGGCTTCTGCACCCACCCTGTTGCTATTTCTTTGGTACTACTCCGCTGGTGCTGTCTAGAGGGACGTATTGGAAAATGGGAATTAGACCTACCGGTTTCCAAGTAGTCCCTCAGGACAGCACCCTTATTTTTCCTCCCTTATGTTTATCTTTAGGCTCACACAAGATCGATTTTCCTGCAGATCATTCATCCATCAAGTCATCGTGGCTCAAGATCGAGCTGAAACCTTTAAAGGGTTTCTCACCTATGAGTTATAGTAGTTCGTATAGACTATTTGCATCCATCCTTCTGTGGTACTTTGAAAAACACTGAAGGGTGGAGCTGAGAGAGGCCTTTTAACATCTCTGTGATCCTGTACTGCTATAGGTCAAGGAAGGACTACCTCCGCTGGTGCTGTCCTGAGGTGCTACTTGAAAACCGAATTACCGGTAGGTCAAATTCCCTTTTTCTACATTTTAAAAATTACAAAAAGGAAAAACGGCAGATG
Organism: Phyllobates terribilis; assembly: GCF_046119375.1. Lineage (NCBI taxonomy): Eukaryota > Metazoa > Chordata > Amphibia > Anura > Dendrobatidae > Phyllobates > Phyllobates terribilis. The sequence continues at coordinate 591,860,556 of NW_027362765.1, read as the reverse complement.
CTAATGTTTTGGCACCCTTGGAGTTTTGTGTGCTCAGATAACTTTGACCAAGGTTTCAGACCTTAATTAGCCTGTTAGGGTTATGGCTTGTTCACTATCATTGTTAGGAAAGGCCAGGTGACACAAATCTCACAGCTTTATAAAAACCCAGCCTCCTCTAACTCTGTGCCAAAAAAAACAGCCACATGTACTTCTAAGAAGCTGCCTAGCACTCTGAGAATGAAAATAGTGGAGGACCACAAAGCAGGAGGAGGTCATAAGAAGATAGCAAAGCATTTTCAAGTTGCCCTTTCCTCACTGCGAAATGTAATTAAGAAATGGCAGTTAACTGGAAAAGTTGAGGTCAAGATAATGTCTGGTAGAACAAGCAAAATTTCAGTGAGAGCTGCTCGTAGGATAGCGGGAGAGGCAAATCAGAACTCCCGCTAGACTGCAAAAGACCTTCAGAAAGATTTACCAGACGCTGGAGTTGTGGTACATTGTTCTACTGTTCAGAGACACCTGCACAACTATGGCCTTCATGGAAGAGTTATCAGAAGAAAACCTCTCTTGCATCCTCACCATACAATTCTGCATCAGAAGTATGCATAAGAACATCTAAACAAGCATGATGCACTTTGGAAACAAGTCCTGTGAACCAATGAGGTTGAAATAGATCTTTTTGACCACAATGATCAAAGGTATGGGTGGAGAAAAAAGGGCAGAGAACTTCATGAAAAGAACATTCTCACCAATCATTAAGCATGGGGGTGGATCAATCATTGATTGGGGTTGTGTTGTAGCCAATGGCACGGAGAATATCTCACAGGTAAAGGGAAGAATGGATTCAATGAAATTTCAACAAATTCTTGATGCAAACATAACACCATCTGTAAAAAAGCTGAAGTTGAAAAAAGGGTAGCTTCTAAAAATTGATAATGATCCTAAACACATGTCAAAATCCACAATAGACTACCTCAAAAGGCGCAAGCTGAAGGTTTTACAATGGCCGTCACAGTCCTCTGATCTGAACATCATTGAAAATTTGTGGCTAGAACTGAAAATAGCAGTGCATGTGTAGCGCCCCGAGGGCTCGGTTGCTACAGGGGTATTGCACCTCACCCAGAGGTGTGATATTCCACTCCCAGGTAAGGATGGAGTGTGCACCAGGGCTCAGTTAGCTGCATACACACACACACACTCACCCCATTTCCGGGGGACAGCTCGACGGTGCTCCCAGCTGCGGGCACAACTGACCATGTCCCTGGCTGGAGTGGGGAGGGGGGAGAGAACCCAGTGGTGTAGGAGCAGAGAGAGGCGGTTTCTGGAGCACAGGAAGGAGCTCATTGGGTGCAGGTCACCTGAGCTCAGGCACAGAGAAACAGATAAAAGGTGGGAGCCATCTTAAGTCGAAGAGCAGTTCAGCAGAGAGTTGTTCAGTCAGAGCGGAAGGGAGAGAGAGCTGACAGGGAGCCGCGGCTCAGCCTGAGCTCAGCTCCATGAGGCAGGCCTAGAGAGAAGGCTGGGACCAGAGAGGAGAAGAGAAGAAGGAGAAGGAAGGAAGGAGAAGAGACAGAGGAGCAGAAGGGCTTCAGAAACAAGAAGGCAGAAGGGACCCTAAGAGTGCAGAATGGTCAGCAACCGTTGCATACCCCATTATACCGGGTGGAAGGGTCAGGCTGTGGAAAGGTATCGGATCCCTAAGTTGGTGGAGGCGAATCTACCCTCAGCCAAGAACCGGAGGTTGTGACCATTTATTGGTGAGACCCCCCGCTAAACCTGCTAGGAAGGCACCATATAGGATAGCGGGAAGTGAAGGCCAACGCTTACCCGACATGGTCCGCGGTAGCCAGACAGAAGTTAGGACACTGGTGGGGCACGAGAGGCCAGAGAAAGGACAGAAGTGGGGTCCTGTGCCATACTCCTGAATTGCCTGGGGGTTGACCGAGCTCCTCACCAGGTGGACGCAGCACGGCTCGGGCAGTCCTTGCTGACAGAAGTGACTTGGATAACAACTGTGAGTAAAAGACACTGGACTGCATCATTGGACTCTGTGATTTCTGCTGCGCCTGCACAATCACCCCCAGCATCCACTTACACTTCCCTGAGGCTACACTCTTCCCGTGGGGAGTTATCCTACCCCTGTGCTGCCCACCAACACCAGCCTCAGCAGTCTGCCTCGCAGCGGAGGTTATCCCTGACCGCAATCCAAGGGTGGCGTAGTCGGACATTTAAAGCACTGATTGATAGACTGCCACAATTTGGTCTGACCACCCTGAGCCACGGGATCGGGTTGCCACTACTACCCCAAGCATCGTACAGAAGCCCGGTTCCGGGTACCCAACGGCCCAGGGGGCGAGTCAGTTTTGGCGTAGTCGGCAGGATCGTGACCAACCCGCCACAAACGGGTATTGCGTGCCTGAAAAGAGACTGTTTCACTGTATTGAATGTGGTGCCCGCCTCAGCAGAACGGACGCCATCATGTGCGCGCCAAAAGACCACAAGAAGCCACCGCCCATCATGGGCCAGGTCCCAGAATGGCGCCAAAGACGGAGCCCACCCCCGACAGCCATGAGTGTGGCTGTAGAGATGTCCATCAAGGTGGGGGGGCTGCCCCTGAGAGTGATTGTCAGCAGATTGCCCCGGGACCACCCCCAACAGGGGCGGAAAGAGAAGAAAACCGAGGGGCAGAGTGTGGTTTGGATCAGTCTCACCAGACCACACCCGGAGATGGAGAGCAGCACCAACTCCAGCACCCTAACGGGTGGCTTGCTGCAGGCCATCTCGGCCCCGTATAGCCTCAAGGATTTGTCTATGCCTTCGAAGCAAAGGCTGCCAAAAATTAGGATGGAGGAACTTGCAATGCTGGCAACACGGACCACGGTCACCCTGGTGGTATAGTGGTGGTGGAGGCAGAGGATAAGGAGAAGTGCAAAAAACAGCCGAAATGAGGAAGCGTATACCCATGTGTGGGTGTGAAGCGGTGCATTGGAATACACCTCCTGAAATAACACAGTGGATTTGACTTCATGTTACTCTGCTGTCATTTGGTGGTGATCAGAAGTCTGGTCCAATCCAGCCCTTGTTCATTTTGATAAGGGTCAGCTTGTCAGCATTGTCAGTTGACAGGCGAGTGCGCTTATCAGTTATAATTCCCCCAGCGGCACTAAAAACACACTCCGATAACACACTAGCGGCAGGGCAGGCTAGGACCTCCAAGGTGTACAGAGCGAGTTCAATCCAAGTGTCCAGCTTGGATACCCAATAATTAAAAGGCACAGAGGAATCACGGAGGACGCTGGTACGGTCGGCAAGGTACTCCCTCACCATCTTTTGAAACTTTCCACTCCTTGTGAGAGTACCCCGCGCCTCAGGGCCTGTAAGATGGGCGGGTCTCAGAAAACTGTCCCAGAACGTTAACAGTATTCCCCTGCCTCTTCTGGATTGGAGTTGCGTCTCTCTCGCCTGTACGCCTTGGTTGGGCAACGAACTGTGACCTCTGCCGCTAGCGTGTTCAGATGGAAATTTTTAACAGTTCTGCAGCAAGGGCCTTCGGGTACTGCCCCATTTTTGTAGACCTCTCCACCTCAGGAATAAGAGAGTGAAAGTTCTCCTTGTAGCGGGGGTCTAAAAGTCTCACCAACCAGTAATGACTGTCACCCAACATTTTGACAACGCGAGGGTCACGGTTAAGGCAGCGTAACATAAAGTCAGCCATGCATGCCAGACTTGGTAACGGGCAAGACTTCCGCGTCCTCACCAAGATGATGACTGACCATGCTCTCCTCCTCCTCCCCCCCCTGTCCTCAGGCCACCCACGCTGAACTGACGGTATGACAGTTGTACAGGTACTACCGTCTACAGCGCATGATACCAGCTCCAGTTCTTCCTCCTCCTCCTCCTCTTCCTCATTATCCCCCAATGCACGCTGGGATGAGATGAGGCTGGGCTGTGTGTAATCGCCCGCTACGGCTTCTTGATCCATCTCATCATACTCTGGCTGCAATGCCTCCTCTTTAATTCTCTGCAGAGAGCGTTGCAAAAGACAGACAAGTGGAATGCTGATGCTAATGATGGCGTCATCGCCACTCACCATCTTGGTGGACTCCTCAAAGTTTGTCAGGATGGTACATATGTCAGACATCCAGGTCCACTCCTGAGGTATTATGTGTGGAGTCAGACCTGAATATCGATGGCCTTGTTGCAGCTGGTACTCCACAACTGCTCTCTCCTGCACACAAATCCTTTGCAACATGTGGAGGGTAGAGTTCCAATGTGTGGGGACATCACACACCAGTCGGTGTGCCGGAAGCTGCAAATGCTGCTGCCACACAGCAAGGGCGGCGGAAGCTGTAGTCGACTTCCGAAAATGAGCTGACAGGCGGCGTACTTTCACGAGCAGATCTGGCAACTCGGGGTACGATTTAAGAAACCACTGAACCACGAGGTTAAGCACATGAGCCAGGCATGGTACGTGTGTGATCTCGCCTCGCCTCAGAGCCGCCACCAGGTTACGGCCATTGTCACACACGACCATGCCTGGATGTAGGTTCAGCGGTCTCAGCCACAGATCTGCCTGCTCTTTCACAGCTGTCCACAACTCACAAGCAGTGTGAGTTTATCACCTAAGCTTATGAGCTTCAGCACAGCCTGTTGCCGCTTGGCTGAGGCAGTACTGCAGTGCTTCCAGCTTGTAACTGATGTGGTGATATCTGAGATGGAGGCTGAACATGAGCAGGAGGAGGAGGAGGATGATGCGCAGGAGCTGTACACTGTGGGGGCAACTCTGACTGACATAGGGCCCGCAATCCTCGGTATGGGGAGAATGTGTTCCGTCCCAAGGTCCGACTGGGTCCCGGCTTCCACTATGTTTACCCAGTGTGCCGTCAGGGAGATGTACCATCCCTGGCCACAAGCACTTGTCCACGTATCCGTTGTCAGGTGGACTCTCCCAGTAACTGCGTTGTTGAGGGCACGGCAGATGTTTTGGGACACGTGCTTGTGTAGTGCGGGGATGTCACACCGGGCAAAATAGTGTCGGCTGGGGACCACGTACCGAGGGACGGCCACCACCATAAGGTTGCGGAAGGATTCCGTCTCCACCAGCCTAAAAGGCAGCATTTCCAAAGCAAGCAGTTGCGAAATGTGCGAATTTAGGACTGTGGCCTGTGGGGCGTTGGCTGCGAATTTGCGCTTTCATTCAAAGGTCTGGGATATGGACAATTGAACGCTGCGGTGGGACGTGGACGTGGACGTTGATGCTGTTTCTTGAGAAACTGTCATAACAAGTGAAGACTGAGAGGAGGGGGCATCTTTGCATGCAGTATGGACAGGGGATTGCCTTGCACACATAACAGAGGGTTCTCTTACATGCACAACAGTGGAAGAAGCAGTGGTGACACCCGCTGACACTGGTCGTGGACCCTGGGGTTCGCCCCACAAAGTCGGGTGCTTTGCTAACATGTGCCTGATCATGCTGGTTGTGGTCAGGCTGGTAGCTTTGTCACCGCTGCTGATGCTGGCCTGGCAGGTGGTACAAATGGCCTTTTTGGGGTTATCAGCAGAGTCTTTAAAAAAATTCCAGACTCTGGAAGACCTACCGGTTATACTGGCAACGTCCCTCGTGTTGGTGTTACGAGGAATGGCTGTCCGCCTTCTGTCTGCGGCCACCACACTGCTTCTTCCTTCTTGTTGAGGTACTCTGCCTCCCTCCCCCTGTGTGCAGCTGGCCTCGCTCTGCGTGTCCTCCTGCCACGTTGGGTCAGTTACTAGATCATCCACTACCTCCTCCTCTTCCACTTTCGCACCACGGTCCTCCTCCTCACTTCGTGGCAATTGTGTCTCGTCATCGTACACCTCTTGTGACAAATTGCCAGCTTCACCTTCCTGTGGCCGTGGCTGTTCAAATATTTGGCCATTGCTACATGGGATCTCCTCATCCACCACGTCAAGCGGAGCAGGCGAGGGGCCCAAATATGGAAATGGACCAGTGAACAGCTCTTCAGAGTGTCCAACTGTGGGATCAGTTGCTGTCTGATGACACTCGGCATGGTGGGAGGAAGGAGCATCAGGGTGAGGAGGAGTATGCGGTCGAGACTCACGGCTACAAAGACTTGACCGTGTGGAAGACAGACCAGAGGTGGTGGCGCCCAGGTGACTGGAAGTATTATCTGCTATCCAATTAATAGCCTGTTCACACTGATCAGTTGGCAATAGTGGTGATGTGTGCTTCCCTAGTAATTCGGTCAAGAACTGGGAGCGAGAAGATGTGGCTGTTGGTTGTGGCACATTTTCACCTTGGCCACGCCCCCGTCCTCTGCACGCACCATCATCAGAACATCCAGTTCCACGTCCCTTGCCACGTGCCTTGCCCATTGTAAATGAAGTAAAATAGCTTACACTCGCACTATCAATGGCAAAAGGAAGAGTGGAAGAGGAAAACCACAGTTCTAATTTCCAGGCGTATACCAGACTTTTTTAAATAGATATATTTGTGTCTGAACAGTCAGCGAGACACTCAACATGTTTCTTTTTTATAGAAAAAAGGCAAAAAAGTGGATAATACACAGATTTGAACCGTGGAACTGCAAAACCACAGTTCTAGTTATCTGGCCGAAACTCTTTTAAACAAATATATTTGTGTCTGAACACTCACAGACACACTCAATTTTTATTTTTTTTTGGGGGGGGGAATACCAAAAGGTTAATAAGACAGGTATTTGTACAGTCTGAGGAAAAAAAAAAAAAAAGAGGATTTAGATGAAAAAAAAAAGGATTTTTCCTGGCCCCTGAGACCTGGGGCTAAGTCTAGCAATTTGAGCAGCAGCAGCACACAGGACTGTAATGCAGTGTTTGTTGGTATAACCACTGCGTCTCCTATACAGCCTGCCTGCCTGATAACTGGGATGGATATTAGTCCTGAGAAGGACTGTTTGTTTGATTTTGCAGCCTTTAGAGACCCTACACTACCTATTTCGCAGTATAAATCTCTCCCTAGCTCAGCAGAATTCTCCCCACACTGTCTGATCCGGAGCGACTGTGTCCAAGATGGCGGCGCCCGGTTTTAAATACTCGAGGTGACGCTGTGTGGCCAGCCAATCACTGTAATGCCCACAACCAACATGGCTGCGGCATTACAGTGACTGGCTGGCAATCCCTGCATGTTCATTGGCTCTGTAAAGAGCGCCAAACATGCAGGGCGGAGACCCGAGCTCCTGCCCGAGTAACCCGAAAATGCTCGGTGCTCGCCCAACATTCCGAGTAGTGAGATGCTCGTGCAAGTACCGAGCAGTGTCAAGCATGCTCGCTCAACACTAATGTCCTGAATAGTGTTGAGCCACCCCCGTAGTGTTCGAGTTCGGTTCAGTTCGTCGAACACCCGTGTGTTCGCCGAACTGTTCGTCGAACTGTTCGTCTAACACCGTTAAAACCAATGGCAGGCAAACAAAAACACATAGAAACACATAGAAAACACCTTCAAAGGTGTCCAAAAGCTGACAAACTGCGTAGAAGACATAACTAACACATGGAAAAGTGACAAGTACATATAGTCATGCGAAAAGAAAAGAGGTGGAGGAGTAAAAGGAGGGGGAGACACAGATATAGGCATGTAATGCCCTTCTAAAATCCAAAAAGTGAGAAGTCGACACGGCCAGTCCGTTCCTGCCCGTGCGACCTCCGTGTTGCCGGGTTTGTGCCAGAGCCGCGGTGGACCCTGACAGCCAGCCCCTCTCTCCCAATACTGATGCCTGTCCGCTGGTGGGTCGAGCCCCCCCGCGGTGGAGGGAAGTAACATCTGCAGAAGAAAGACCATCTTCCAGCCAAACTAACATGTTGACTTCTTTTCGTGGACAATGTGATACGATCCCTTTGTTACGGACATGCCCATCGCTACAAATTCCAGATGAGGCACAAAAACAGCAGGTGCTTCAGCGGATATCAAGTGCTCCTTCAAGTGGGCTCTCCTCCACCTCAATTTCAACATCACAAATACTCCAGTCCTCAGAGGTGTCACCCCAATCACACTTGCTTCCTCACAGCTCCCAAGTCTCCAGCTGCCCGTCTGAGTATGGGGTAACACAGATGGTTGAGTCTGCAGAGCTGTTTACTCATACTATAGCCTGGGAAACGGAGGTCTGCTCCAGAGCTTCTGTTAATCCAGATGAGGAAATGATCTGCACTGATGCCCAGAATCTTTATAAGTCAGATCCAGGACCAGATGAAGAAGGTTCTGAGCATAATGTAGACCCTCGTTCCCAAACTGTAACTCCTGTTGGTGGAGACAATGATGAAGACGATGATGAGACTCAAATACCTGATTGGAGCGACAACTTGACTTTTCGGTCAGGGCAGGAAGAGGTTGGCTTTGAGGACGACGGGTGTGATAACACACAGGGTGATGATGACAAGGTTGGAGATCCCACTTACTGTCAACCCACAGTCAGCCAGTCGATGAGGTCACCCGGGCCTTTTCCTGGCCTTGGGGATGTCGCGGTGGTCGGCTCCCTGGCCCGTACCCTGGGGTCACTCTTTAAAAGGGTGGATAATTGTTAATTTTATAAGAGTTCGTGACGCCACCTGTGGTATCTGGTGAGAAGCACCAGCGCTTCAGCAGTCCACTGAGGCCCGTGATAAGGGAGCTCGATGGTATAGCTCCCCACAGGTGGAGCTAGTTCTCAGGGCAGCGTATGCAGGGGGAATGCAGGACAGGCGAGACCCAGCTGGGTCAGAGCAAGAACGGGAACGGACACGGTAGTCACTTCAGTACCTTTTACTGGAGGAAATTCAGGCACATCCCGGAGCACTGTAGGGTGAAGGGTGCATATCAGGATCCTCCCCAATGAGCGGGTGTAGGGCCTCCTGTTTCTTGCCTCTGCGTAGTAAGTTTCTGACCTGCCTGGAGCTAGGCCTAACTTTGTCTCTGTCCTGCGCTGGCTGACCTTGTGGTAGGGCCTTCTCTTGGAGTTCACGCTCCCAGTATGCGGGGCCTAAGCGTCTCCTGGTTCTGTTACGTATCAGCACCTTAGCGATCCTGGGACTTGTAGTTCTCCAGGGATTCCGGTTATGCCTTACTGGGTCATAGAGATCCCGGTAAGCTCGGATCCGGTGTCCGGTAAATGCTTCGGGGTGAGCTGGTTAAGCTCCTCTGCCCCTTATGTACTAACTCGCCACTCGACTTCGGCCTGCTCGGGCCCTCACTAGGCTATACACACTAACGGCAGCTTGCCGCGCTTCACCGATCTTATGGCGCCGGCACACCTTAAGCTCTATCTGGGCTCCCTGAATCTAGCTAGCCGTAGCCTCGTGCTCCACTGCTGAACTATTAACTGAGTTCTCTAGACTAGACTGAGCTCCACTGCAGACTGACCACTCTTAGGCTTCTCTACTGCAGGAACTCTTCAGAGGAACTGAACTGCCTAGCTCCACCTTCCCTATCTATACCCCTAACGGGCTCCCTCTGCTGGTCTGAGGTGGAAGGTGGCGATGTGTGAATGTTTATGGGGGCCTCTTGTGGAGGATCCCATCAATACACTCTTCTAGGATCTGTGATACCAAGCGCAGCGGTGCATCACAGATGCTATTGACAACGAGGTTAGGTTGCGCCTTCCTGGACAGAGACGGAGTACTGGAAGCAAGTCAACAACTGCATCCTCAACCACAACTCTGCCTCTGACCACAAGTCGTAGTGGCTCTTCAGGTCGCATGGGCTCTAAGCCTTGCATAGCCTGGGCATTTATTCAGATCGATAAGGATGACCCAACTCGTGTTATCTGTAATATTTGTAACCAAAAGCTAAGTAGAGGCCAAAAAATCCATAGTTTGAGTACTTCATGCATGTACCGTCACATGGATATGAAGCATAAGTTGCAGTGGGAAGCTCACTGTGCTACAATGCGGCCTAGCAGGCTGGGCCAACCACCGTCTGCCCCATCTTGTGCATCCGCGGCCTCTTCATCCTCTGTGACTGGGGGGACAGCAGTCACACCTGTTTTTGGACGCAGACCTGCCACCTCTTTACCTGCAACAGCCAGTGTGATTGGCAGGTCGTCAGTTCATTGGGAAGTGGAAACACCTGCTGGTGTTGAGCGCTCTCTGACATCGAGAACACCACCTTTGGATCAGGGCAACCTAACATGTCCGCCTGCATCTTCCTCACAGACCGGCAGTTTGCCGGGGACACCCTACTCAACCCCGTCAAAGCACAACAGCCATCCCTCGGTCCCTCAGATGTGGAAAAGTAAAAGACCATTTCCTCCTAGCCATGAGAAAGCTAAGAGGTTGAATTTCACCATCTGCAAGCTGTTGACTACAGAAATGCTGCCTTTCCGCCTGGAGGACACAGTGGATTTTCGAGACCTTATGTCCGTCGCAGTGCCCCAGTGCCAGATGCCCAGTCGGCACTACTTCTCAAAGAAAGGCGTGCCTGCGCTCCACCAGCATGTCGCACACAACATCACCGCTTCTTTGAGAAACTCTGTGTGTGACAGGGTGTATTTCACCACAGACACTTGGACTAGTAGGCATGGACAGGGGCGTTACATGTCGCTGACTGGGCACTGGGTAACTATGGTGACAGCAGGACAAGGGGCTCCTGTCCAAGTCTTACCGTCCCCACAAGTTTTGCGTCAATCCTCTTTATCTCGAAGTTCCTCCACTGCTTCTGCCTCCTCAACCTCCTCTCGGTCCTCCACCTGCACCCAAAGCCTGTCTGGTAATGCCACCTACTTTCTAACTGCGCAGAAGGAATCCTGCACACCTCCTTACTATGCTGGCAGCAGGGCTCAACGGCATCAGTGTTTACTTTGAAATGTCTGGGAAATGTGAGTCACACAGCTGAGGACTTGTGGTCAGCTCTGGAGACCCAGTTTCATGAATGGTTGTCTCCACTGGACCTGCAACCAGGGAAGGCCGTGTGCGACAATGCTGCAAACCTGGGTGCGGCCCTTCGCCGGGGCAATGTCACACACGTGCCTTGTATGGCTCACGTGCTGAACCTGGTTGTCCATAAATTTTTAGCCCACTATCCCGGACTAGATGGCCTTCTGCAGAGTGCACGGTCGCTGTGTGCTCACTTCCGCCGTTCGCATCCTGCAGCTCAACGACTTACATCTCTACAGAATTCGTTGGGCCTGCCAGTTCACCGGCTGAAATGCGATGTGCCGACATGGTGGAATTCAACTCTGCACATGTTGCAGCGACTGTGGCAGCACCGACAAGCCCTGGTGCAATACGTTCTGATGTATAGCCTGGGCCAAGAAGATCCAGAGGTGGGGCAAATCACGCTGCAGGAGTGGTCTCAGATCAGGGACCTATGAAGTTGATGTGCCCCCTGGGTCGTGGGGTAAACTGAGCCGGGCCGGTAGACGCTATGGGTTGTTGTCAGTGTGGCGGTGACCTGGTCCGTGACCCAGGGCGGTCAATCCAACGGTAATTTGTATATATGAATTTTATAATGTCCGACTACGCCACCTGTGGAGTGCGGCCAAAGGGGTCGCCACTGCGGAACAGTCCTCTGAAGCTGGTGGTTTTGCAGCAATGGTATTATTACTCACCACAGGAAGAGTGTAGCTTCAGGGCAGTGTGGGTGGATGATGGTGGTTGTAGTGCAGGGAGTCAGTAATGAGCACAGAGTCCGTGTGATGCAGTCCCAAGATCTTTACTCACAGTTGTTGCAGTCCAGATTACAGGTACCAGAGCAATCTCACCCGTCGTGCTGTGTGTACTCAGTGAGGGGCTCAGTCCACCCCCAGATAGCTCCGGAGTACTTAGCAGGACCCCCTTCTGTGTGTCCTTTCTCTGGCCTTCTCCCTGCACCTCACACCCAGTGACACTTCTATCCGGTATCCTCGGGCCTTGGCGGGCGACTTGTGTTCTGTGCCCTGGGTCCTATGTGGCTACCTTCTTAGTGAGACTGGTGTCGACTTTTGCCTGCAGTACATGAAACGCTGTAGCCTCCGGTTTCTAGTTGAGCCTTGCTGTTTCTCCTCTAGTTGACGGACCGGTTCCCCTTATCTGGCCTGACCCCTCTACCTCCTGGTAGCAGAGGGAGTACGGGTGGCCTTCTGCACGGCCCGTAGCCCTAGGGTCCCTTCGGTTCCTGGAGCCTTTCTGCTCCCACTCCTCTCTTCTCTCCTTCAGTCCTGGGCCTCCCAGGCTAGGCCCGCCTCCGGAGCAGAGCTCATGCCGAGCCTCTGCTCCAGTCACTTTTCCTCCTCTGACTGGCTTGCTCTTTCTAAGATGGCTTCCTATTTATACTCTCCCTGTCATGTGCTCCCCTAAGCTGCTCCCCTAAGCACCCACTACATAGGACCCTCCCACCAGCTAGGGACCTGGGACTGTGCTCTCCCTTAGGTGCAATCTCACCCTACTCCCACTGCGGGTATGTGTTGGATGCAGGTGTTAGGGTCCCGAGCCATACTCCTTCCTTACCTGAGGGTGAGATACCAAACCTCTTGGTCAGATGCAGTAACTCTGTGGCGACTGACCCCTCTGGGGTGCCACACACGGTTCTGCACAGTTTTGAAATGGCGACGAAGATGTTTAGTGCTGATGATGATGCCATTATCAGCATGACTATTCCGGTGATTTACATGCTGGAGCACACATTAAACAGAATTCAGAGTCAGGTGGTGGGACAAGAGGAGGTGGAGGAAGTAGAGGAGGAGTCGTATGCGGAAGGGATAACATCTCCAAGGTCCAGACGGTTGGCAGCACCAAGGCGGCAGGCATGGGAGGGTGGGGGAGAGGGATTAACCAGGGCACATGGTAGCAGCCAAACTGTTGAGGAAGGTGCAGGAGCCGAGGAAGAAGTGGAGGATGAACTGGCGATGGGCATGGAAGACTCATCAGATGAGGGAGACCTTGATCACATTTCTGTTGTGCGAGGTTGGGGGGAGAGGGCAGAGGAAGGAAGCATGATTCTTACCTCTCTACCAACACAACAAGGACTTGGTCCTCCTGGATGCGCAAGACACATGAGTGCCTTCTTGCTGCACTACCTGCAACATGACCCTCAGATTGCAGAATTCGAAGTAATCCCGACCACTGGGTTGCCACACTCTTAGATCCCCGGTACAAAAGTAAATTTGCCGAAATAATTCCTGCCATAAAAAGGGATTGACGCATGCAGGAGTATCTGCAGACGCTGTTGCAGAATCTTACATGTGCTTTTCCACAAAACACCAGTGGTGCACGAAGTGAATCTCACAGTTCTAACTTGCCAACCGTGGGACTGTCGAGTCTTCATCACTCAAACCGTAACAGTAACACAGTATCTGCTGGTAACAGCAATTTTGTGGAATCGTTTCACCACTTTTTTAGACCATCCTTTGCAAGGCCACAGGAGACAAGAAGTCTGACACATAGTCAATGCCTAGAGAGGATGGTGCAGGAGTATCTCCAAGTGAACATCGAAGCCATGACTGTGTCACTGGACCCTTGCTCATTTTGGTATTCCAATCTGGAAAAATGGCCGGAGCTCGCCACTCACGCCTTGGAGATCTTGTCATGCCCTGCAGCCAGTGTTCTCTCTGAACGTGTGTTCAGCGCTGCTGATGGTGTGCTGACAGATAAGCGCACGCGGCTGTCCACTGAGAATGTAGACAGACTCACGTTTATAAAGATGAACAAATCATGGATTCGCAAGGACTTTTCTAACCCTGTGTTATCCTTGGGAGACTAAAAGCTTGAGGATTTGGTAATATCACCTCACCAACCGTTTTAAGCAACTGTGGGGCAATTGGTGCCACTTAACCCTAGAACGCATGACCTGGGGCGTTTTAGGCCCGTGTGCAAATAACATGGAATAACTCAAACTCAAATGACAAACAACTATATACATGAAGAATACCTAGAGTTTCAAAATTCTAACTAAAGTAATCTTGCCGAAAATAGAAAACAATTAACAGGGCGGGACTGCGAGGCCCCAGGTATGCGTTCTAGGGTTAAGTGGTGTCTGTGCCACAATTTTGGGAAAAAATGGAGACTCTTTTTGGAGTCCCCTTGCTGTGTCTTACGTGACATTGGCATCGTCAATTCCAGGTGGGTTGGGTCGCCCCCCCCCCACTTTTAACTGTAAGAAACTACATACACTATGGCTTGGGGTAACACAGATGGTTGAGTCTGAAGAGCTGCTTACTCAGAGGTCTGCTCCAAATCTTCAGTGTCTGCTAGTCAGCGTAGAATTTTTAACTGCATCTAGCCTAGGCAATACTTTGGGCATAGTAGCCCAGCTGCGAAGCAAGCTGCACCGCCTGTGTATCTAATAAGAATTTTTAAATGCATCTAGCCTAGGCAGACTGTGGGGACCCCCAACCAAACACAGACACTCAGCCCCCCTACCGCCCCCCTTTCCTTGACAATACAATAATACAATAATGTAACTCTTACAACTGGATGGGTGAGGATTGGTCACAGCTTTATTAACTCTTTATACTCATTCCATTAGAAAATAATTCAGCTTGTTGCAGCATGCCCTGGGTCTCCACTCCGGCAACTTGGCCAACAAGTGTAACTCTCCTCATATGCAGGACTCTGACCCCCACCCATCACTCTTAACGCTTGTTCCACTCCGTCCTGGAGTCCTGACAGGAATATGTCCAGTCCAATATCCATTAAGTGAACACTGTCGGGCCGTATGAGGCCTGCTTTATCTCCTTCCAGTTGTCGGTGTCGTACCACTACACCGCCTCTGTCTCTTCTAAATTTTGCCATCCGAATATTTATTACCCGCCTTGTCCGTTCGATGGCCGTGATGTCTCGCGCACCTTGCCATACCGCTATCGGCACAATCTCTGACCATACTATAGCTAGTTTTGTGAAAAATTCTCTGAAGCGCTCAGTGTCTAGTTTCATTATTGCCATTAGTTATGCGCTCTTGTGATGACCTAGGTTGTTTCCCCCGGCCTGTATAACTAAGATGACAGGACATCTTGCCTCTCTCCCTACCTTGATTACCTCTATTAGTACCTGTGGCCATAGCAGGCCTCTAATACCTCTCCAGCTGAAATATGTGTTATGAAACTCTAATTTCCTCCCGCCTGGGCGGACTTTCGCCCTTTTTTCTGCCCAATATACTGTATATACGAGTGGCCTATCACCCACACTGTTGGCTTAGCGTCACCTGTAAAAGAAACAAACCACGTTAGGATAACAAGTCCGGTCTTATGTATCTTGCCAAACACGTGGATCGCCATCTCCCTATCCTCTGAACTTCCGTTTCTGACAGTCCTGCTCTTGCTGCTTCCGTGGCCGCGCCTATGCGGAATGAGTGTGTCCCGTAATCTTTAGGGTGGTTCCCTGCCGATGTTATGCATTTATTAAATATAGCTTGGAACTGGTATCTTGATAATGGCGTTCCATCAATGTGTGATAAGAAGAAATTACTTTGTGATCTGATGGTTAGATATGTTTTTACTATTGTTACCCGACTCAGTGTACCGTTTGTGGGTTGTAGAAGTACCCAAGTGCCCCTGCCCGCTGGAACCGTTTTCGATTTGTGTATGCGTAGACGTATTGCATTATTGGCTATGACTACGTCCTGGTGTAATAAGCCTCCACTGGTGGTAATTTTGGATTGAGGGACTAATTCGCTTATGCATAGCGCCCCGAAGAAGGCGATCACAAATGCAGTAGACAGTAGTGTTGCTTCAAATTGTGAGTGTCATGTTAATGGTGTTAGGGATATGATGTGAGAAATCAGTTTTAGTGACACGCGACGGGACGTCTACACTCCTGACTTGGCTGACCCCTTTTCCACCCTTTTATGGATTGTCTGATGATGAATCTTTGTCACATCTCCCCAATTCAGTAGTTGGAAGTGAAATGCTACTCCGGTCAGACACCGCTGCGCTGACGCCCCTGATATGCCCCTCATCATTAGTTGGTGGAGAAATTCTATGGTGACTTGTGATCTGGCTTGTTCACATTGGTCAACCCGTCTGCCTGCTGCTAGTCGTGTCCACTCTTCCCATGCCTTACCGTATGCTTGCCACCCCGACCGGGCAACTGACGCTCTGATTAATGGCATCAACTATTCGCCACTAGATCCCATAGGGAAGGTGGGCAACTGTTGCCCGATGGGTGGGCGTTGTGGAAGAGCTCTGTGAAAATCTGCCAATTGAATTGTTATAAAGCGCTAGCAGCAGCTTTAGACCCCTCAGCATAGTGGCTAGCGCGGACCCATACATTGTGTTTTAGGCACAGGAATGCTAGCCTGGGTAGTAGGCCTAGCACTGGGAGAGAAGATGATGCCATCTTATTAATGCAGTGCGCTAGGCTGGTGTTTTTTGTTATGAAGCGTATATTTTTGTAAGCCAGGAGCGCGCCCCATATTTCTATTGCTACCACTATTGGGAAGAAAAATTATTTTCAGGGCTAGATGCAGCTAAAAATTATTATTAATTTAAAAGCTGGTGGAGCTTGGTATAGATGGCCTAATACAATGAGTCCCTCACACTGCTAGAAGGCCAAATATTTTTTCAGAGGTAGATGCAGAAAAAAATTATATTCAGTTTGCAACCTGATGGAGGTCAGTATAGATGGACTAATAGAACAAGTCCCACACACTGCTAGCAGACCAAATATTTTTTTCAGAGCTAGATGCAGAAAAATATTATATTCAATTTGCAACCTGATGGAGGTCAGTATAGATGGACTAATAGAACAAGCCCCACACACAGCTAGAAGCCCAAATATTTTTTCAGAGGTAGATGCAGAAAAAAATTATATTCAGCTTGCAACCTGATGGAGGTCAGTATAGATGGACTAATAGAACAAGTCCCACACACAGCTGGAAGCCCAAATATTTTATTCAGAGGTAGATGCTGAAAAAAATTATATTCAGTTTGCAACCTGATGGAGGTCAGTATAGATGGACTAGTAGAACAAGTCCCACACACTGCTAGCAGACCAAATATTTTTTCAGAGCTAGATGCAGAAAAATATTAGATTCAATTTGCAACCTGATGGAGGTCAGTATAGATGGACTAATAGAACAAGTCCCACACACAGCTAGAAGCCCAAATATTTTTTCAGTGGTAGATGCAGAAAAAAATTATATTCAGTTTGCAACCTGATGGAGGTCAGTATAGATGGACTAATAGAACAAGTCCCACACACAGCTAGAAGCCCAAATACTTTTTCAGAGGTAGATGCAGAAAAAAAATATATTCAGTTTGCAACCTGATGGAGGTCAGTATAGATGGTCTAATAGAACAAGTCCCACACACTGCTAGAAGGCCAAATATTTTTTCAGAGCTAGATGCAGAAAAATATTATATTCAATTTGCAACCTGATGGAGGTCAGTATAGATGGACTAATAGAACAAGTCCCACACACAGCTGGAAGCCCAAATATTTTTTTCAGAGGTAGATGCTGAAAAAAATTATATTCAGTTTGCAACCTGATGGAGGTCAGTATAGATGGACTAATAGAACAAGTCCCACACACTGCTAGAAGGCCAAAAAATTTTTCAGAGCTAGATGCAGATAAAAATTATTTTTAATTTGCAACCTGATGGAGGTCAGTATAGATGGACTAATAGAACAAGTCCCACACACTGCTAGAAGGCCAAATATTTTTCAGAGCTAAATGCAGAAAAAAATTATATTCAGTTTGCAACCTGATGGAGGTCAGTATAGATGGACTAATAGAACAAGTCCCACACACAGCTAGAAGCTCAAATATTTTTTCAGAGGTAGATGCAGAAAAAAATTATATTCAGTTTGCAACCTGATGGAGGTCAGTATAGATGGACTAATAGAACAAGTCCCACACACTGCTAAAAGGCCAAATATTTTTTCAGAGCTAGATGCAGATAAAAATTAATTTTAATTTGCAACCTGATGGAGGTCAGTATAGATGGACTAATAGAACAAGTCCCACACACTGCTAGAAGGCCAAATATTTTTTCAGAGCTAGATGCAGATAAAAATTATTTTTAATTTGCAACCTGATGGAGGTCAGTATAGATGGACTAATAGAACAAGTCCCACACACTGCTAGAAGGCCAAATATTTTTTCAGAGCTAGATGCAGACAAAAATTATTTTGAATTTGCAACCTGATGGAGGTCAGTATAGATGGACTAATATAACAAGTCCCAAACACTGCTAGAAGGCAAAATATTTTTTCAGAGCTAGATGCAGAAAAATATTATATTCAATTTGCAACCTGATGGAGGTCAGTATAGATGGACTAATAGAACAAGTCCCACACACAGATAGAAGCCCAAATATTTTTTCAGAGGTAGATGCAGAAAAAAATTATATTCAGTTTGCAACCTGATGGAGGTCAGTATAGATGGACTAATAGAACAAGTCCCACACACAGCTAGAAGCCCAAATATTTTTTCAGAGCTAGATGCAGAAAAAAATTATATTCAATTTGCAACCTGATGGAGGTCAGTATAGATGGACTAATAGAACAAGTCCCACACACTGCTAGAAGGCCAAATATTTTTTCAGAGCTAGATGCAGAAAAATATTATATTCAATTTGCAACCTGATGGAGGTCAGTATAGATGGACTAATAGAACAAGTCCCACACACAGCTAGAAGCCCAAATATTTTTTCAGAGGTAGATGCAGAAAAAAATTATATTCAGTTTGCAACCTGATGGAGGTCAGTATAGATGGACTAATAGAACAAGTCCCACACACTGCTAGAAGGCCAAATATTTTTTCAGAGCTAGATGCAGATAAAAATTCATTTTAATTTGCAACCTGATGGAGGTCAGTATAGATGGACTAATAGAACAAGTCCCACACACTGCTCGAAGGCCAAATATTTTTTAAGAGCTAGATGCAGATAAAAATTATTTTTAATTTGCAACCTGATGGAGGTCAGTATAGATGGACTAATAGAACAAGTCCCACACACTGCTAGAAGGCCAAATATTTTTTCAGAGCTAGATGCAGACAAAAAATTATTTTGAATTTGCAACCTGATGGAGGTCAGTATAGATGGACTAATAGAACAAGTCCCACACACTGCTAGAAGGCCAAATATTTTTTCAGAGCTAGATGCAGAAAAATATTATATTCAATTTGCAACCTGATGGAGGTCAGTGTAGATGGACTAATAGAACAAGTCCCACACACAGCTAGAAGCCCAAATATTTTTTCAGAGGTAGATGCAGAAAAAAATTATATTCAGTTTGCAACCTGATGGAGGTCAGTATAGATGGACTAATAGAACAAGTCCCACACACAGCTAGAAGCCCAAATACTTTTTCAGAGGTAGATGCAGAAAAAAAATATATTCAGTTTGCAACCTGATGGAGGTCAGTATAGATGGACTAATAGAACAAGTCCCACACACTGCTAGAAGGCCAAATATTTTTTCAGAGCTAGATGCAGATAAAAATTATTTTTAATTTGCAACCTGATGGAGGTCAGTATAGATGGACTAATAGAACAAGTCCCACACACTGCTAGAAGGTCAAATATTTTTTCAGAGCTAGATGCAGACAAAAAATTATTTTGAATTTGCAACCTGATGGAGGTCAGTATAGATGGACTAATATAACAAGTCCCAAACACTGCTAGAAGGCAAAATATTTTTTCAGAGCTAGATGCAGAAAAATATTATATTCAATTTGCAACGTGATGGAGGTCAGTATAGATGGACTAATAGAACAAGTCCCACACACAGATAGAAGCCCAAATATTTTTTCAGAGGTAGATGCAGAAAAAAATTATATTCAGTTTGCAACCTGATGGAGGTCAGTATAGATGGACTAATAGAACAAGTCCCACACACAGCTAGAAGCCCAAATATTTTTTCAGAGCTAGATGCAGAAAAAAATTATATTCAATTTGCAACCTGATGGAGGTCAGTATAGATGGACTAATAGAAAAAGTCTCACACACTGCTAGAAGGCCAAATATTTTTTCAGAGCTAGATGCAGAAAAATATTATATTCAATTTGCAACCTGATGGAGGTCAGTATAGATGGACTAATAGAACAAGTCCCACACACAGCTAGAAGCCCAAATATTTTTTCAGAGGTAGATGCAGAAAAAAATTATATTCAGTTTGCAACCTGATGGAGGTCAGTATAGATGGACTAATAGAACAAGTCCCACACACTGCTAGAAGGCCAAATATTTTTTCAGAGCTAGATGCAGATAAAAATTAATTTTAATCTGCAACCTGATGGAGGTCAGTATAGATGGACTAATAGAACAAGTCCCACACACTGCTCGAAGGCCAAATATTTTTTAAGAGCTAGATGCAGATAAAAATTATTTTTAATTTGCAACCTGATGGAGGTCAGTATAGATGGACTAATAGAACGAGTCCCACACTCTGCTAGAAGGCCAAATATTTTTTCAGAGCTAGATGCAGACAAAAAATTATTTTGAATTTGCAACCTGATGGAGGTCAGTATAGATGGACTAATAGAACAAGTCCCACACACTGCTAGAAGGCCAAATATTTTTTCAGAGCTAGATGCAGAAAAATATTATATTCAATTTGCAACCTGATGGAGGTCAGTATAGATGGACTAATAGAACAAGTCCCACACACAGCTAGAAGCCCAAATATTTTTTCAGAGGTAGATGCAGAAAAAAATTATATTCAGTTTGCAACCTGATGGAGGTCAGTATAGATGGACTAATAGAACAAGTCCCACACACAGCTAGAAGCCCAAATACTTTTTCAGAGGTAGATGCAGAAAAAAAATATATTCAGTTTGCAACCTGATGGAGGTCAGTATAGATGGTCTAATAGAACAAGTCCCACACACTGCTAGAAGGCCAAATATTTTTTCAGAGCTAGATGCAGAAAAATATTATATTCAATTTGCAACCTGATGGAGGTCAGTATAGATGGACTAATAGAACAAGTCCCACACACAGCTGGAAGCCCAAATATTTTTTTCAGAGGTAGATGCTGAAAAAAATTATATTCAATTTGCAACCTGATGGAGGTCAGTATAGATGGACTAATAGAACAAGTCCCACACACTGCTAGAAGGCCAAATATTTTTTCAGAGCTAGATGCAGATAAAAATTATTTTTAATTTGCAACCTGATGGAGGTCAGTATAGATGGACTAATAGAACAAGTCCCACACACTGCTAGAAGGTCAAATATTTTTTCAGAGCTAGATGCAGACAAAAAATTATTTTGAATTTGCAACCTGATGGAGGTCAGTATAGATGGACTAATATAACAAGTCCCAAACACTGCTAGAAGGCAAAATATTTTTTCAGAGCTAGATGCAGAAAAATATTATATTCAATTTGCAACCTGATGGAGGTCAGTATAGATGGACTAATAGAACAAGTCCCACACACAGATAGAAGCCCAAATATTTTTTCAGAGGTAGATGCAGAAAAAAATTATATTCAGTTTGCAACCTGATGGAGGTCAGTATAGATGGACTAATAGAACAAGTCCCACACACAGCTAGAAGCCCAAATATTTTTTCAGAGCTAGATGCAGAAAAAAATTATATTCAATTTGCAACCTGATGGAGGTCAGTATAGATGGACTAATAGAAAAAGTCCCACACACTGCTAGAAGGCCAAATATTTTTTCAGAGCTAGATGCAGAAAAATATTATATTCAATTTGCAACCTGATGGAGGTCAGTATAGATGGACTAATAGAACAAGTCCCACACACAGCTAGAAGCCCAAATATTTTTTCAGAGGTAGATGCAGAAAAAAATTATATTCAGTTTGCAACCTGATGGAGGTCAGTATAGATGGACTAATAGAACAAGTCCCACACACTGCTAGAAGGCCAAATATTTTTTCAGAGCTAGATGCAGATAAAAATTAATTTTAATCTGCAACCTGATGGAGGTCAGTATAGATGGACTAATAGAACAAGTCCCACACACTGCTCGAAGGCCAAATATTTTTTAAGAGCTAGATGCAGATAAAAATTATTTTTAATTTGCAACCTGATGGAGGTCAGTATAGATGGACTAATAGAACGAGTCCCACACACTGCTAGAAGGCCAAATATTTTTTCAGAGCTAGATGCAGACAAAAAATTATTTTAAATTTGCAACCTGATGGAGGTCAGTATAGATGGACTAATAGAACAAGTCCCACACACTGCTAGAAGGCCAAATATTTTTTCAGAGCTAGATGCAGAAAAATATTATATTCAATTTGCAACCTGATGGAGGTCAGTATAGATGGAATAATAGAACAAGTCCCACACACAGCTAGAAGCCCAAATATTTTTTCAGAGGTAGATGCAGAAAAAATTATATTCAGTTTGCAACCTGATGGAGGTCAGTATAGATGGACTAATAGAACAAGTCCCACACACAGGTAGAAGCCCAAATACTTTTTCAGAGGTAGATGCAGAAAAAAAAAATATTCAGTTTGCAACCTGATGGAGGTCAGTATAGATGGTCTAATAGAACAAGTCCCACACACTGCTAGAAGGCCAAATATTTTTTCAGAGCTAGATGCAGAAAAATATTATATTCAATTTGCAACCTGATGGAGGTCAGTATAGATGGACTAATAGAACAAGTCCCACACACAGCTGGAAGCCCAAATATTTTTTTCAGAGGTAGATGCTGAAAAAAATTATATTCAGTTTGCAACCTGATGGAGGTCAGTATAGATGGACTAATAGAACAAGTCCCACACACTGCTAGAAGGCCAAAAAATTTTTCAGAGCTAGATGTAGATAAAAATTATTTTTAATTTGCAACCTGATGGAGGTCAGTATAGATGGACTAATAGAACAAGTCCCACACACTGCTAGAAGGCCAAATATTTTTCAGAGCTAAATGCAGAAAAAAATTATATTCAGTTTGCAACCTGATGGAGGTCAGTATAGATGGACTAATAGAACAAGCCCCACACACAGCTAGAAGCTCAAATATTTTTTCAGAGGTAGATGCAGAAAAAAATTATATTCAGTTTGCAACCTGATGGAGGTCAGTATAGATGGACTAATAGAACAAGTCCCACACACTGCTAAAAGGCCAAATATTTTTTCAGAGCTAGATGCAGATAAAAATTAATTTTAATTTGCAACCTGATGGAGGTCAGTATAGATGGACTAATAGAACAAGTCCCACACACTGCTAGAAGGCCAAATATTTTTTCAGAGCTAGATGCAGATAAAAATTAATTTTAATTTGCAACCTGATGGAGGTCAGTATAGATGGACTAATAGAACAAGTCCCACACACTGCTAGAAGGCCAAATATTTTTTCAGAGCTAGATGCAGATAAAAATTATTTTTAATTTGCAACCTGATGGAGGTCAGAATAGATGGACTAATAGAACAAGTCCCACACACTGCTAGAAGGCCAAATATTTTTTCAGAGCTAGATGCAGACAAAAAATTATTTTGAATTTGCAACCTGATGGAGGTCAGTATAGATGGACTAATATAACAAGTCCCAAAAATGCTAGAAGGCAAAATATTTTTTCAGAGCTAGATGCAGAAAAATATTATATTCAATTTGCAACCTGATGGAGGTCAGTATAGATGGACTAATAGAACAAGTCCCACACACAGATAGAAGCCCAAATATTTTTTCAGAGGTAGATGCAGAAAAAAATTATATTCAGTTTGCAACCTGATGGAGGTCAGTATAGATGGACTAATAGAACAAGTACCACACACAGCTAGAAGCCCAAATATTTTTTCAGAGCTAGATGCAGAAAAAAATTATATTCAATTTGCAACCTGATGGAGGTCAGTATAGATGGACTAATAGAACAAGTCCCACACACTGCTAGAAGGCCAAATATTTTTTCAGAGCTAGATGCAGAAAAATATTAAATTCAATTTGCAACCTGATGGAGGTCAGTATATATGGACTAATAGAACAAGTCCCACACACAGCTAGAAGCCCAAAAATTTTTTCAGAGGTAGATGCAGAAAAAAATTATATTCAGTTTGCAACCTGATGGAGGTCAGTATAGATGGACTAATAGAACAAGTCCGACACACTGCTCGAAGGCCAAATATTTTTTAAGAGCTAGATGCAGATAAAAATTATTTTTAATTTGCAACCTGATGGAGGTCAGTATAGATGGACTAATAGAACAAGTCCCACACACTGCTAGAAGGCCAAATATTTTTTCAGAGCTAGATGCAGACAAAAAATTATTTTGAATTTGCAACCTGATGGAGGTCAGTATAGATGGCTAATAGAACAAGTCCCACACACTGCTAGAAGGCCAAATATTTTTTCAGAGCTAGATGCAGAAAAATATTTTATTCAATTTGCAACCTGATGGAGGTCAGTATAGATGGACTAATAGAACAAGTCCCATACACTGCTAGAAGGTCAAAAAAATTTTCAGTGCTAGATGCAGAAAAATATTATATTCAATTTGCAACCTGATGGAGGTCAGTATAGATGGACTAATAGAACAAGTCCCATACACTGCTAGAAGGCCAAATATTTTTTCAGAGCTAGATGCAGAAAAATATTATATTCAATTTGCAACCTGATGGAGGTCAGTATATATGGACTAATAGAACAAGTCCCACACACAGCTAGAAGCCCAAATATTTTTTTCAGAGGTAGATTCAGAAAATAATTATATTCAGTTTGCAACCTGATGGAGGTCAGTATAGATGGACTAATAGAACAAGTCCCACACACTGCTGGAAGGCCAAATATTTTTTCAGAGCTAAATGCAGAAAAATATTATATTCAATTTGCAACCTGATGGAGGTCAGTATAGATGGACTAATAGAACAAGTCCCACACACAGCTAGAAGCCCAAATATATTTTCAGAGGTAGATGCAGAAAAATATTATATTCAATTTGCAACCTGATGGAGGTCAGTATAGATGGACTAATAGAACAAGTCCCAAACACATCTAGAAGGCCAAATATTTTTTCAGAGCTAGATGCAGATAAAAATTATTTTTAATTTGCAACCTGATGGAGGTCAGTATAGATGGACTAATAGAACAAGTCCCACACACTGCTAGAAGGCCAAAATTTTTTCAGAGCTAAATGCAGAAAAAAATTATATTCAGTTTGCAACCTGATGGAGGTCAGTATAGATGTACTAATAGAACAAGTCCCACAAACTGCTAGAAGGCCAAAAATTTTTTCAGAGCTAGATGCAGAAAAATATTATCTTCATTTTGCAACCTGATGGAGGTCAGTATAGATGGACTAATAGAACAAGTCCCACACACTGCTAGAAGGCCAAATATTTTTTCAGAGCTAGATGCAGAAAAATATTGTATTCAATTTGCAACCTGATGGAGGTCAGTATAGATGGACTAATAGAACAACTCACACACACAGCTAGAAGCCCAAATATTTTTTTCAGAGGTAGATGCAGAAAAAAATTATATTCAGTTTGCAACCTGATGGAGGTGAGTATAGATGGACTAATAGAACAAATCCCACACACTGCTAGAAGGCCAAATATTTTTTCAGAGCTAGATGCAGAAAAATATTATATTCAATTTGCAACCTGATGGAGGTCAGTATAGATGGACTAATAGAACAAGTCCCACAACCAGCTGGAAGCCCAAATATTTTTTTCAGAGGTAGATGCTGAAAAAAATTATATTCAGTTTGCAACCTGATGGAGGTCAGTATAGATGGACTAATAGAACAAGTCCCACACACTGCTAGAAAGCCAAAAAAATTTTCAGAGCTAGATGCAGATAAAAATTATTTTAATTTGCAACCTGATGGAGGTCAGTATAGATGGACTAATAGAACAAGTCCCACACACTGCTAGAAGGCCAAATATTTTTCAGAGCTAAATGCAGAAAAAAATTATATTCAGTTTGCAACCTGATGGAGGTCAGTATAGATGGACTAATAGAACAAGTCCCACACACAGCTAGAAGCTCAAATATTTTTTCAGAGGTAGATGCAGAAAAAAATTATATTCAGTTTGCAACCTGATGGAGGTCAGTATAGATGGACTAATAGAACAAGTCCCACACACTGCTAAAAGGCCAAATATTTTTTCAGAGCTAGATGCAGATAAAAATTAATTTTAATTTGCAACTTGATGGAGGTCAGTATAGATGGACTAATAGAACAAGTCCCACACACTGCTAGAAGGCCAAATATTTTTTCAGAGCTAGATGCAGATAAAAATTAATTTTAATTTGCAACCTGATGGAGGTCAGTATAGATGGACTAATAGAACAAGTCCCACACACTGCTAGAAGGCCAAATATTTTTTCAGAGCTAGATGCAGATAAAAATTATTTTTAATTTGCAACCTGATGGAGGTCAGAATAGATGGACTAATAGAGCAAGTCCCACACACTGCTAGAAGGCCAAATATTTTTTCAGCGCTAGATGCAGACAAAAAATTATTTTGAATTTGCAACCTGATGGAGGTCAGTATAGATGGACTAATATAACAAGTCCCAAAAATGCTAGAAGGCAAAATATTTTTTCAGAGCTAGATGCAGAAAAATATTATATTCAATTTGCAACCTGATGGAGGTCAGTATAGATGGACTAATAGAACAAGTCCCACACACAGATAGAAGCCCAAATATTTTTTCAGAGGTAGATGCAGAAAAAAATTATATTCAGTTTGCAACCTGATGGAGGCCAGTATAGATGGACTAATAGAACAAGTCCCACACACAGCTAGAAGCCCAAATATTTTTTCAGAGCTAGATGCAGAAAAAAATTATATTCAATTTGCAACCTGATGGAGGTCAGTATAGATGGACTAATAGAACAAGTCCCACACACAGCTAGAAGCCCAAATATTTTTTCAGAGCTAGATGCAGATAAAAATTAATTTTAATTTGCAACCTGATGGAGGTCAGTATAGATGGACTAATAGAACAAGTCCCACACACTGCTCGAAGGCCAAATATTTTTTAAGAGCTAGATGCAGATGAAAATTATTTTTAATTTGCAACCTGATGGAGGTCAGTATAGATGGACTAATAGAACAAGTCCCACACATTGCTAGAAGGCGAAATATTTTTTCAGAGCTAGATGCAGACAAAAAATTATTTTGAATTTGCAACCTGATGGAGGTCAGTATAGATGGCTAATAGAACAAGTCCCACACACTGCTAGAAGGCCAAATATTTTTTCAGAGCTAGATGCAGAAAAATATTTTATTCAATTTGCAACCTGATGGAGGTCAGTATAGATGGACTAATAGAACAAGTCCCATACACTGCTAGAAGGCCAAAAAAATTTTCAGTGCTAGATGCAGAAAAATATTATATTCAATTTGCAACCTGATGGAGGTCAGTATAGATGGACTAATAGAACAAGTCCCATACACTGCTAGAAGGCCAAATATTTTTTCAGAGCTAGATGCAGAAAAATATTATATTCAATTTGCAACCTGATGGAGGTCAGTATATATGGACTAATAGAACAAGTCCCACACACAGCTAGAAGCCCAAATATTTTTTTCAGAGGTAGATGCAGAAAATAATTATATTCAGTTTGCAACCTGATGGAGGTCAGTATAGATGGACTAATAGAACAAGTCCCACACACTGCTAGAAGGCCAAATATTTTTTCAGAGCTAAATGCAGAAAAATATTATATTCAATTTGCAACCTGATGGAGGTCAGTATAGATGGACTAATAGAACAAGTCCCACACACAGCTAGAAGCCCAAATATTTTTTCAGAGGTAGATGCAGAAAAATATTATATTCAATTTGCAACCTGATGGAGGTCAGTATAGATGGACTAATAGAACAAGTCCCACACACATCTAGAAGGCCAAATATTTTTTCAGAGCTAGATGCAGATAAAAATTATTTTTAATTTGCAACCTGATGGAGGTCAGTATAGATGGACTAATAGAACAAGTCCCACACACTGCTAGAAGGCCAAAATTTTTTCAGAGCTAAATGCAGAAAAAAATTATATTCAGTTTGCAACCTGATTGAGGTCAGTATAGATGTACTAATAGAACAAGTCCCACAAACTGCTTGAAGGCCAAAAATTTTTTCAGAGCTAGATGCAGAAAAATATTATCTTCATTTTGCAACCTGATGGAGGTCAGTATAGATGGAGTAATAGAACAAGTCCCACACACTGCTAGAAGGCCAAATATTTTTTCAGAGCTAGATGCAGAAAAATATTATATTCAATTTGCAACCTGATGGAGGTCAGTATAGATGGACTAATAGAACAATTCCCACACACAGCTAGAAGCCCAAATATTTTTTTCAGAGGTAGATGCAGAAAAAAATTATATTCAGTTTGCAACCTGATGGAGGTCAGTATAGATGGACTAATAGAACAAGTCCCACTCACTGCTAGAAGGCCAAATATTTTTTCAGAGCTAGATGCAGAAAAATATTATATTCAATTTGCAACTTGATGGAGGTCAGTATAGGTGGACTAATAGAACAAGTCCCACACACAGCTAGAAGCCCAAATATTTTTTCAGAGGTAGATGCAGAAAAATATTATATTCAATTTGCAACCTGATGGAGGTCAGTATAGATGAACTAATAGAACAAGTCCCACACACAGCTAGAAGCTCAAATATTTTTTCAGAGGTAGATGCAGAAAAAAATTATATTCAGTTTGCAACCTGATGGAGGTCAGTATAGATGGACTAATAGAACAAGTCCCACACACTGCTAGAAGGCCAAATATTTTTTCAGAGCTAGATGCAGAAAAATATTATATTCAATTTGCAACCTGATGGAGGTCAGTATAGATGGGCTATTAGAACAAGTCCCACACACTGCTAGAAGGCCAAATATTTTTTCAGAGCTAGATGCAGATAAAAATTAATTTTAATTTGCAACCTGATGGAGGTCAGTATAGATGGACTAATAGAACAAGTTCCACACACTGCTCGAAGGCCAAATATTTTTTAAGAGCTAGATGCAGATAAAAATTATTTTTAGTTTGCAACCTGATGGAGGTCAGTATAGATGGACTAATAGAACAAGTCCCACACACTGCTAGAAGGCCAAATATTTTTTCAGAGCTAGATGCAGACAAGAAATTATTTTGAATTTGCAACCTGATGGAGGTCAGTATAGATGGACTAATAGAACAAGTCCCGCACACTGCTAGAAGGCCAAATATTTTTTCAGAGCTAGATGCAGAAAAATATTATATTCAATTTGCATCCTGATGGAGGTCAGTATAGATGGACTAATAGAACAAGTCCCACACACAGCTAGAAGCCCAAATATTTTTTCAGAGGTACATGCAGAAAAAAATTATATTCAGTTTGCAACCTGATGGAGGTAAGTATACATGGACTAATAGAACAAGTCCCACACACAGCTAGAAGCCCAAATACTTTTTCAGAGGTAGATGCAGAAAAAAATTATATTCAGTTTGCAACCTGAGGGAGGTCAGTATAGATAGACTAATAGAACAAGTCCCACACACTGCTAGAAGGCCAAATATTTTTTCAGAGCTAGATGCAGATAAAAATTATTTTTAATTTGCAACCTGATGGAGGTCAGTATAGATGGACTAATAGAACAAGTCCCACACACTGCTAGAAGGCCAAATATTTTTTCAGAGCTAGATGCAGAAAAATATTATATTCAATTTGCATCCTGATGGAGGTCAGTATAGATGGACTAATAGAACCAGTCCCACACACAGCTAGAAGCCCAAATATTTTTTCAGAGGTAGATGCAGAAAGAAATTATATTCAGTTTGCAACCTGATGGAGGTCAGTATAGATGGACTAATAGAACAAGTCCCACACACAGCTAGAAGCCCAAATACTTTTTCAGAGGTAGATGCAGAAAAAAATTATATTCAGTTTGCAACCTGAGGGAGGTCAGTATAGATAGACTAATAGAACAAGTCCGACACACTGCTAGAAGGCCAAATATTTTTTCAGAGCTAGATGCAGATAAAAATTATTTTTAATTTGCAACCTGATGGAGGTCAGTATAGATCGACTAATAGAACAAGTCCCACACACTGCTAGAAGGCCAAAATTTCTTTCAGAGCTAGATGCAGAAAAATATTATATTCAATTTGCAACCTGATGGAGGTCAGTATAGATGGACTAATAGAACAAGTCCCACACACTGCTAGAAGGCCAAATATATTTATAGAGCTAGATGCAGAAAAATATTATATTCAATTTGCAACCTGATGGAGGTCAGTACAGATGGACTAATAGAACAAGTCCCACACACAGCTAGAAGCCGAAATATTTTTTTCAGAGGTAGATGCAGAAAAAAATTATATTCAGTTTGCAACATGATGGAGGTCAGTATAGATGGACTAATAGAACAAGTCCCACACACTGCTAGAAGGCCAAAAAAATTTTCAGTGCTAGATGCAGAAAAATATTATATTCAATTTGCAACCTGATGGAGGTCAGTATAGATGGACTAATAGAACAAATCCCATACACTGCTAGAAGGCCAAATATTTTTTCAGAGCTAGATGCAGAAAAATATTATATTCAATTTGCAACCTGATGGAGGTCAGTATATATGGACTAATAGAAAAAGTCCCACACACAGCTAAAAGCCCAAATATTTTTTTCAGAGGTAGATGCAGAAAATAATTATTTTCAGTTTACAACCTGATGGAGGTCAGTATAGATGGACTAATAGAACAACTCACACACACAGCTAGAAGCCCAAATATTTTTTTCAGAGGTAGATGCAGAAAAAAATTCTATTCAGTTTGCAACCTGATGGAGGTGAGTATAGATGGACTAATAGAACAAATCCCACACACTGCTAGAAGGCCAAATATTTTTTCAGAGGTAGATGCTGAAAAAAATTATATTCAGTTTGCAACCTGATGGAGGTCAGTATAGATGGACTAATAGAACAAGTCCCACACACTGCTAGAAGGCCAAAAAAATTTTCAGAGCTAGATGCAGATAAAAATTATTTTTAATTTGCAACCTGATGGAGGTCAGTATAGATGGACTAATAGAACAAGTCCCACACACTGCTAGAAGGCCAAATATTTTTCAGAGCTAAATGCAGAAAAAAATTATATTCAGTTTGCAACCTGATGGAGGTCAGTATAGATGGACTAATAGAACAAGTCCCACACACAGCTAGAAGCTCAAATATTTTTTCAGAGGTAGATGCAGAAAAAAATTATATTCAGTTTGCAACCTGATGGAGGTCAGTATAGATGGACTAATAGAACAAGTCCCACACACTTCTAAAAGGCCAAATATTTTTTCAGAGCTAGATGCAGATAAAAATTAATTTTAATTTGCAACCTGATGGAGGTCAGTATAGATGGACTAATAGAACAAGTCCCACACACTGCTAGAAGGCCAAATATTTTTTCAGAGCTAGATGCAGATAAAAATTAATTTTAATTTGCAACCTGATGGAGGTCAGTATAGATGGACTAATAGAACAAGTCCCACACACTGCTAGAAGGCCAAATATTTTTTCAGAGCTAGATGCAGATAAAAATTATTTTTAATTTGCAACCTGATGGAGGTCAGAATAGATGGACTAATAGAACGAGTCCCACACACTGCTAGAAGGCCAAATATTTTTTCAGAGCTAGATGCAGACAAAAAATTATTTTGAATTTGCAACCTGATGGAGATCAGTATAGATGGACTAATATAACAAGTCCCAAAAATGCTAGAAGGCAAAATATTTTTTCAGAGCTAGATGCAGAAAAATATTATATTCAATTTGCAACCTGATGGAGGTCAGTATAGATGGACTAATAGAACAAGTCCCACACACATAGAAGCCCAAATATTTTTTCAGAGGTAGATGCAGAAAAAAATTATATTCAGTTTGCAACCTGATGGAGGTCAGTATAGATGGACTAATAGAACAAGTCCGACACACTGCTAGAAGGCCAAATATTTTTTCAGAGCTAGATGCAGATAAAAATTAATTTTAATTTGCAACCTGATGGAGGTCAGTATAGATGGACTAATAGAACAAGTCCCACACACTGCTCGAAGGCCAAATATTTTTTAAGAGCTAGATGCAGATAAAAATTATTTTTAATTTGCAACCTGATGGAGGTCAGTATAGATGGACTAATAGAACAAGTCCCACACACTGCTAGAAGGCCAAATATTTTTTCAGAGCTAGATGCAGACAAAAAATTATTTTGAATTTGCAACCTGATGGAGGTCAGTATAGATGGCTAATAGAACAAGTCCCACACACTGCTAGAAGGCCAAATATTTTTTCAGAGCTAGATGCAGAAAAATATTTTATTCAATTTGCAACCTGATGGAGGTCAGTATAGATGGACAAATAGAACAAGTCCCATACACTGCTAGAAGGCCAAAAAAATTTTCAGTGCTAGATGCAGAAAAATATTATATTCAATTTGCAACCTGATGGAGGTCAGTATAGATGGACTAATAGAACATGTCCCATACACTGCTAGAAGGCCAAATATTTTTTCAGAGCTAGATGCAGAAAAATATTATATTCAATTTGCAACCTGATGGAGGTCAGTATATATGGACTAATAGAACAAGTCCCACACACAGCTAGAAGCCCAAATATTTTTTTCAGAGGTAGATGCAGAAAATAATTATATTCAGTTTGCAACCTGATGGAGGTCAGTATAGATGGACTAATAGAAAAAGTCCCACACACTGCTAGAAGGCCAAATATTTTTTCAGAGCTAAATGCAGAAAAATATTATATTCAATTTGCAACCTGATGGAGGTCAGTATAGATGGACTAATAGAACAAGTCCCACACACAGATAGAAGCCCAAATATTTTTTCAGAGGTAGATGCAGAAAAATATTATATTCAATTTGCAACCTGATGGAGGTCAGTATAGATGGACTAATAGAACAAGTCCCACACACATCTAGATGGCCAAATATTTTTTCAGAGCTAGATGCAGATAAAAATTATTTTTAATTTGCAACCTGATGGAGGTCAGTATAGATGGACTAATAGAACAAGTCCCACACACTGCTAGAAGGCCAAAATTTTTTCAGAGCTAAATGCAGAAAAAAATTATATTCAGTTTGCAACCTGATGGAGGTCAGTATAGATGTACTAATAGAACAAGTCCCACAAACTGCTAGATGGCCAAAAATTTTTTCAGAGCTAGATGCAGAAAAATATTATCTTCATTTTGCAACCTGATGGAGGTCAGTATAGATGGACTAATAGAACAAGTCCAACACACTGCTAGAAGGCCAAATATTTTTTCAGAGCTAGATGCAGAAAAATATTGTATTCAATTTGCAACCTGATGGAGGTCAGTATAGATGGACTAATAGAACAACTCACACACACAGCTAGAAGCCCAAATATTTTTTTCAGAGGTAGATGCAGAAAAAAATTATATTCAGTTTGCAACCTGATGGAGGTGAGTATAGATGGACTAATAGAACAAATCCCACACACTGCTAGAAGGCCAAATATTTTTTCAGCGCTCGATGCAGAAAAATATTATATTCAATTTGCAACCTGATGGAGGTCAGTATAGATGGACTAATAGAACAAGTCCCACACACTGCTAGAAGGCCAAAAAATTTTTCAGAGCTAGATGCAGATAAAAATTATTTTTAATTTGCAACCTGATGGAGGTCAGTATAGATGGACTAATAGAACAAGTCCCACACACTGCTAGAAGGCCAAATATTTTTCAGAGCTAAATGCAGAAAAAAATTATATTCAGTTTGCAACCTGATGGAGGTCAGTATAGATGGACTAATAGAACAAGTCCCACACACAGCTAGAAGCTCAAATATTTTTTCAGAGGTAGATGCAGAAAAAAATTATATTCAGTTTGCAACCTGATGGAGGTCAGTATAGATGGACTAATAGAACAAGTCCCACACACTGCTAAAAGGCCAAATATTTTTTCAGAGCTAGATGCAGATAAAAATTAATTTTAATTTGCAACCTGATGGAGGTCAGTATAGATGGACTAATAGAACAAGTCCCACACACTGCTAGAAGGCCAAATATTTTTTCAGAGCTAGATGCAGATAAAAATTAATTTTAATTTGCAACCTGATGGAGGTCAGTATAGATGGACGAATAGAACAAGTCCCACACACTGCTAGAAGGCCAAATATTTTTTCAGAGCTAGACGCAGATAAAAATTATTTTTAATTTGCAACCTGATGGAGGTCAGAATAGATGGACTAATAGAACGAGTCCCACACACTGCTAGAAGGCCAAATATTTTTTCAGAGCTAGATGCAGACAAAAAATTATTTTGAATTTGCAACCTGATGGAGATCAGTATAGATGGACTAATATAACAAGTCCCAAAAATGCTAGAAGGCAAAATATTTTTTCAGAGCTAGATGCAGAAAAATATTATATTCAATTTGCAACCTGATGGAGGTCAGTATAGATGGACTAATAGAACAAGTCCCACACACAGATAGAAGCCCAAATATTTTTTCAGAGGCAGATGCAGAAAAAAATTATATTCAGTTTGAAACCTGATGGAGGTCAGTATAGATGGACTAATAGAACAAGTCCGACACACTGCTAGAATGCCAAATATTTTTTCAGAGCTAGATGCAGATAAAAATTAATTTTAATTTGCAACCTGATGGAGGTCAGTATAGATGGACTAATAGAACAAGTCCCACACACTGCTCGAAGGCCAAATATTTTTTAAGAGCTAGATGCAGATAAAAATTATTTTTAATTTGCAACCTGATGGAGGTCAGTATAGATGGACTAATAGAACAAGTCCCACACACTGCTAGAAGGCCAAATATTTTTTCAGAGCTAGATGCAGATAAAAATTATTTTTAATTTGCAAGCTGATGGAGGTCAGTATAGATGGACTAATAGAACAAGTCCCACACACTGCTAGAAGGCCAAACATTTTTTCAGAGCTAAATGCAGAAAAAAATTATATTCAGTTTGCAAACTGATGGAGGTCAGTAGAGATGGACTAATAGAACAAGTCCCACACACTGCTAGAAGGCCAAAAAATTTTTCAGAGCTAGATGCAGAAAAATATTATATTCAATTTGCAACCTGATGGAGGTCAGTATAGATGGACTAATAGAACAAGTCCCACACACTGCTAGAAGGCCAAATATTTTTCCAGAGCTAGATGCAGAAAAATATTATATTCAATTTGCAACCTGATGGAGGTCAGTATAGATGGACTAATAGAACAATTCCCACACACAGCTAGAAGCCCAAATATTTTTTTCAGAGGTAGATGCAGAAAAAAATTATATTCAGTTTGCAACCTGATGGAGGTCAGTATAGATGGACTAATAGAACAAGTCCCACTCACTGCTAGAAGGCCAAATATTTTTTCAGAGCTAGATGCAGAAAAATATTATATTCAATTTGCAACCTGATGGAGGTCAGTATAGATGGACTAATAGAACAAGTCCCACACACAGCTAGAAGCCCAAATATTTTTTCAGAGGTAGATGCAGAAAAATATTATATTCAATTTGCAACCTGATGGAGGTCAGTATAGATGAACTAATAGAACAAGTCCCACACACAGCTAGAAGCTCAAATATTTTTTCAGAGGTAGATGCAGAAAAAAATTATATTCAGTTTGCAACCTGATGGAGGTCAGTATAGATGGACTAATAGAACAAGTCCCACACACTGCTAGAAGGCCAAATATTTTTTCAGAGCTAGATGCAGAAAAATATTATATTCAATTTGCAACCTGATGGAGGTCAGTATAGATGGGCTATTAGAACAAGTCCCACACACTGCTAGAAGGCCAAATATTTTTTCAGAGCTAGATGCAGATAAAAATTTATTTTAATTTGCAACCTGATGGAGGTCAGTATAGATGGACTAATAGAACAAGTCCCACACACTGCTCGAAGGCCAAATATTTTTTAAGAGCTAGATGCAGATAAAAATTATTTTTAATTTGCAACCTGATGGAGGTCAGTATAGATGGACTAATAGAACAAGTCCCACACACTGCTAGAAGGCCAAATATTTTTTCAGAGCTAGATGCAGACAAAAAAATATTTTGAATTTACAACCTGATGGAGGTCAGTATAGATGGACTAATAGAACAAGTCCCACACACTGCTAGAAGGCCAAATATTTTTTCAGAGCTAGATGCAGAAAAATATTATATTCAATTTGCATCCTGATAGAGGTCTGTATAGATGGACTAATAGAACAAGTCCCACACACAGCTAGAAGCCCAAATATTTTTTCAGAGGTAGATGCAGAAAAAAATTATATTCAGTTTGCAACCTGATGGAGGTCAGTATAGATGGACTAATAGAACAAGTCCCACACACAGCTAGAAGCCCAAATACTTTTTCAAAGGTAGATGCAGAAAAAAATTATATTCAGTTTGCAACCTGAGGGAGGTCAGTATAGATAGACTAATAGAACAAGTCCCACACACTGCTAGAAGGCCAAATATTTTTTCAGAGCTAGATGCAGATAAAAATTATTTTTAATTTGCAACCTGATGGAGGTCAGTATAGATGGACAAATAGAACAAGTCCCACACACTGCTAGAAGGCCAAATATTTTTTCAGAGCTAGATGCAGAAAAATATTATATTCAATTTGCATCCTGATGGAGGTCAGTATAGATGGACTAATAGAACCAGTCCCACACACAGCTAGAAGCCCAAATATTTTTTCAGAGGTAGATGCAGAAAAAAATTATATTCAGTTTGCAACCTGATGGAGGTCAGTATAGATGGACTAATAGAACAAGTCCCACACACAGCTAGAAGCCCAAATACTTTTTCAGAGGTAGATGCAGAAAAAAATTATATTCAGTTTGCAACCTGAGGGAGGTCAGTATAGATAGACTAATAGAACAAGTCCCACACACTGCTAGAAGGCCAAATATTTTTTCAGAGCTAGATGCAGATAAAAATTATTTTTAATTTGCAACCTGATGGAGGTCAGTATAGATGGACTAATAGAACAAGTCCCACACACTGCTAGAAGGCCAAAATTTCTTTCAGAGGTAGATGCAGAAAAAAATTATATTCAGTTTGCAACCTGATGGAGGTCAGTATAGATGGACTAATAGAACAAGTCCCACACACTGCTAGAAGGCCAAAAAAATTTTCAGTGCTAGATGCAGAAAAATATTATATTCAATTTGCAACCTGATGGAGGTCAGTATAGATGGACTAATAGAACAAGTCCCATACACTGCTAGAAGGCCAAATATTTTTTCAGAGCTAGATGTAGAAAAATATTATATTCAATTTGCAACCTGATGGAGGTCAGTATATATGGACTAATAGAAAAAGTCCCACACACAGCTAAAAGCCCAAATATTTTTTTCAGAGGTAGATGCAGAAAATAATTATATTCAGTTTACAACCTGATGGAGGTCAGTATAGATGGACTAATAGAACAACTCACACACACAGCTAGAAGCCCAAATATTTTTTTCAGAGGTAGATGCAGAAAAAAATTATATTCAGTTTGCAACCTGATGGAGGTGAGTATAGATGGACTAATAGAACAAATACCACACACTGCTAGAAGGCCAAATATTTTTTCAGAGGTAGATGCTGAAAAAAATTATATTCAGTTTGCAACCTGATGGAGGTCAGTATAGATGGACTAATAGAACAAGTCCCACACACTGCTAGAAGGCCAAAAAATTTTTCAGAGCTAGATGCAGATAAAAATTATTTTTAATTTGCAACCTGATGGAGGTCAGTACAGATGGACTAATAGAACAAGTCCCACACACTGCTAGAAGGCCAAATATTTTTCAGAGCTAAATGCAGAAAAAAATTATATTCAGTTTGCAACCTGATGGAGGTCAGTATAGATGGACTAATAGAACAAGTCCCACACACAGCTAGAAGCTCAAATATTTTTTCAGCGGTAGATGCAGAAAAAAATTATATTCAGTTTGCAACCTGATGGAGGTCAGTATAGATGGACTAATAGAACAAGTCCCACACACTGCTAAAAGGCCAAATATTTTTTCAGAGCTAGATGCAGATAAAAATTAATTTTAATTTGCAACCTGATGGAGGTCAGTATAGATGGACTAATAGAACAAGTCCCACACACTGCTAGAAGGCCAAATATTTTTTCAGAGCTAGATGCAGATAAAAATTAATTTTAATTTGCAACCTGATGGAGGTCAGTATAGATGGACTAATAGAACAAGTCCCACACACTGCTAGAAGGCCAAATATTTTTTCAGAGCTAGATGCAGATAAAAATTATTTTGAATTTGCAACCTGATGGAGGTCAGAATAGATGGACTAATAGAACGAGTCCCACACACTGCTAGAAGGCCAAATATTTTTTCAGAGCTAGATGCAGACAAAAAATTATTTTGAATTTGCAACCTGATGGAGATCAGTATAGATGGACTAATATAACAAGTCCCAAAAATGCTAGAAGGCAAAATATTTTTTCAGAGCTAAATGCAGAAAAATATTATATTCAATTTGCAACCTGATGGAGGTCAGTATAGATGGACTAATAGAACAAGTCCCACACACAGATAGAAGCCCAAATATTTTTTCAGAGGTAGATGCAGAAAAAAATTATATTCAGTTTGCAACCTGATGGAGGTCAGTATAGATGGACTAATAGAACAAGTCCGACACACTGCTAGAAGGCCAAATATGTTTTCAGAGCTAGATGCAGATAAAAATTAATTTTAATTTGCAACCTGATGGAGGTCAGTATAGATGGACTAATAGAACAAGTCCCACACACTGCTCGAAGGCCAAATATTTTTTAAGAGCTAGATGCAGATAAAAATTATTTTTAATTTGCAACCTGATGGAGGTCAGTATAGATGGACTAATAGAACAAGTCCCACACACTGCTAGAAGGCCAAATATTTTTTCAGAGCTAGATGCAGACAAAAAATTATTTTGAATTTGCAACCTGATGGAGGTCAGTATAGATGGCTAATAGAACAAGTCCCACACACTGCTAGAAGGCCAAATATTTTTTCAGAGCTAGATGCAGAAAAATATTTTATTCAATTTGCAACCTGATGGAGGTCAGTATAGATGGACTAATAGAACAAGTCCCATACACTGCTAGAAGGCCAAAAAAATTTTCAGTGCTAGATGCAGAAAAATATTATATTCAATTTGCAACCTGATGGAGGTCAGTATAGATGGACTAATAGAGCATGTCCCATACACTGCTAGAAGGCCAAATATTTTTTCAGAGCTAGATGCAGAAAAATATTATATTCAATTTGCAACCTGATGGAGGTCAGTATATATGGACTAATAGAACAAGTCCCACACACAGCTAGAAGCCCAAATATTTTTTTCAGAGGTAGATGCAGAAAATAATTATATTCAGTTTGCAACCTGATGGAGGTCAGTATAGATGGACTAATAGAACAAGTCCCACACACTGCTAGAAGGCCAAATATTTTTTCAGAGCTAAATGCAGAAAAATATTATATTCAATTTGCAACCTGATGGAGGTCAGTATAGATGGACTAATAGAACAAGTCCCACACACAGCTAGAAGCCCAAATATTTTTTCAGAGGTAGATGCAGAAAAATATTATATTCAATTTGCAACCTGATGGAGGTCAGTATAGATGGACTAATAGAACAAGTCCCACACACATCTAGAAGGCCAAATATTTTTTCAGAGCTAGATGCAGATAAAAATAGTTTTTAATTTGCAACCTGATGGAGGTCAGTATAGATCGACTAATAGAACCAGTCCCACACACTGCTAGAAGGCCAAAATTTTTTCAGAGCTAAATGCAGAAAAAAATTATATTCAGTTTGCAACCTGATGGAGGTCAGTATAGATGTACTAATAGAACAAGTCCCACAAACTGCTAGATGGCCAAAAATTTTTTCAGAGCTAGATGCAGAAAAATATTATCTTCATTTTGCAACCTGATGGAGGTCAGTATAGATGGACTAATAGAACAAGTCCAACACACTGCTAGAAGGCCAAATATTTTTTCAGAGCTAGATGCAGAAAAATATTGTATTCAATTTGCAACCTGATGGAGGTCAGTGTAGATGGACTAATAGAACAACTCACACACACAGCTAGAAGCCCAAATATTTTTTTCAGAGGTAGATGCAGAAAAAAATTATATTCAGTTTGCAACCTGATGGAGGTGAGTATAGATGGACTAATAGAACAAATCCCACACACTGCTAGAAGGCCAAATATTTTTTCAGCGCTCGATGCAGAAAAATATTATATTCAATTTGCAACCTGATGGAGGTCAGTATAGATGGACTAATAGAACAAGTCCCACACACTGCTAGAAGGCCAAAAAATTTTTCAGAGCTAGATGCAGATAAAAATTATTTTTAATTTGCAACCTGATGGAGGTCAGTATAGATGGACTAATAGAACAA
Organism: Phyllobates terribilis; assembly: GCF_046119375.1. NCBI lineage: Eukaryota > Metazoa > Chordata > Amphibia > Anura > Dendrobatidae > Phyllobates > Phyllobates terribilis. The sequence continues at coordinate 591,820,359 of NW_027362765.1, read as the reverse complement.
GTCCCACACACTGCTAGAAGGCCAAATATTTTTCAGAGCTAAATGCAGAAAAAAATTATATTCAGTTTGCAACCTGATGGAGGTCAGTATAGATGGACTAATAGAACAAGTCCCACACACAGCTAGAAGCTCAAATATTTTTTCAGAGGTAGATGCAGAAAAAAATTATATTCAGTTTGCAACCTGATGGAGGTCAGTATAGATGGACTAATAGAACAAGTCCCACACACTGCTAAAAGGCCAAATATTTTTTCTGAGCTAGATGCAGATAAAAATTAATTTTAATTTGCAACCTGATGGAGGTCAGTATAGATGGACTAATAGAACAAGTCCCACACACTGCTAGAAGGCCAAATATTTTTTCAGAGCTAGATGCAGATAAAAATTAATTTTAATTTGCAACCTGATGGAGGTCAGTATAGATGGACTAATAGAACAAGTCCCACACACTGCTAGAAGGCCAAATATTTTTTCAGAGCTAGATGCAGATAAAAATTATTTTTAATTTGCAACCTGATGGAGGTCAGAATAGATGGACTAATAGAACGAGTCCCACACACTGCTAGAAGGCCAAATATTTTTTCAGAGCTAGATGCAGACAAAAAATTATTTTGAATTTGCAACCTGATGGAGATCAGTATAGATGGACTAATATAACAAGTCCCAAAAATGCTAGAAGGCAAAATATTTTTTCAGAGCTAGATGCAGAAAAATATTATATTCAATTTGCAACCTGATGGAGGTCAGTATAGATGGACTAATAGAACAAGTCCCACACACAGATAGAAGCCCAAATATCTTTACAGAGGTAGATGCAGAAAAAAATTATATTCAGTTTGAAACCTGATGGAGGTCAGTATAGATGGACTAATAGAACAAGTCCGACACACTGCTAGAATGCCAAATATTTTTTCAGAGCTAGATGCAGATAAAAATTAATTTTAATTTGCAACCTGATGGAGGTCAGTATAGATGGACTAATAGAACAAGTCCCACACACTGCTCGAAGGCCAAATATTTTTTAAGAGCTAGATGCAGATAAAAATTATTTTTAATTTGCAACCTGATGGAGGTCAGTATAGATGGACTAATAGAACAAGTCCCACACACTGCTAGAAGGCCAAATATTTTTTCAGAGCTAGATGCAGACAAAAAATTATTTTGAATTTGCAACCTGATGGAGGTCAGTATAGATGGCTAATAGAACAAGTCCCACACACTGCTAGAAGGCCAAATATTTTTTCAGAGCTAGATGCAGAAAAAATATTTTATTCAATTTGCAACCTGATGGAGGTCAGTATAGATGGACTAATAGAACAAGTCCCATACACTGCTAGAAGGCCAAAAAAATTTTCAGTGCTAGATGCAGAAAAATATTATATTCAATTTGCAACCTGATGGAGGTCAGTATAGATGGACTAATAGAACATGTCCCATACACTGCTAGAAGGCCAAATATTTTTTCAGAGCTAGATGCAGAAAAATATTATATTCAATTTGCAACCTGATGGAGGTCAGTATATATGGACTAATAGAACAAGTCCCACACACAGCTAGAAGCCCAAATATTTTTTTCAGAGGTAGATGCAGAAAATAATTATATTCAGTTTGCAACCTGATGGAGGTCAGTATAGATGGACTAATAGAACAAGTCCCACACACTGCTAGAAGGCCAAATATTTTTTCAGAGCTAAATGCAGAAAAATATTATATTCAATTTGCAACCTGATGGAGGTCAGTATAGATGGACTAATAGAACAAGTCCCACACACAGCTAGAAGCCCAAATATTTTTTCAGAGGTAGATGCAGAAAAATATTATATTCAATTTGCAACCTGATGGAGGTCAGTATAGATGGACTAATAGAACAAGTCCCACACACATCTAGAAGGCCAAATATTTTTTCAGAGCTAGATGCAGATAAAAATTATTTTTAATTTGCAACCTGATGGAGGTCAGTATAGATGGACTAATGGAACAAGTCCCACACACTGCTAGAAGGCCAAAATTTTTTCAGAGCTAAATGCAGAAAAAAATTATATTCAGTTTGCAACCTGATGGAGGTCAGTATAGATGTACTTATAGAACAAGTCCCACAAACTGCTAGAAGGCCAAAAATTTTTTCAGAGCTAGATGCAGAAAAATATTATCTTCATTTTGCAACCTGATGGAGGTCAGTATAGATGGACTAATAGAACAAGTCCCACACACTGCTAGAAGGCCAAATATTTTTTCAGAGCTAGATGCAGAAAAATATTGTATTCAATTTGCAACCTGATGGAGGTCAGTATAGATGGACTAATAGAACAACTCACACACACAGCTAGAAGCCCAAATATTTTTTTCAGAGGTAGATGCAGAAAAAAATTATATTCAGTTTGCAACCTGATGGAGGTGAGTATAGATGGACTAATAGAACAAATCCCACACACTGCTAGAAGGCCAAATATTTTTTCAGCGCTCGATGCAGAAAAATATTATATTCAATTTGCAACCTGATGGAGGTCAGCATAGATGGACTAATAGAACAAGTCCCACACACAGCTAGAAGCCGAAATATTTTTTCAGAGGTAGATGCAGATAAAAATTATTTTTAATTTGCATCCTGATGGAGGTCAGTATAGATGGACTAATAGAACAAGTCCCACACACAGCTAGAAGGCCAAATATTTTTTCAGAGCTAGATGCAGATAAAAATTATTTTTAATTTGCAAGCTGATGGAGGTCAGTATAGATGGACTAATAGAACAAGTCCCACACACTGCTAGAAGGCCAAACATTTTTTCAGAGCTAAATGCAGAAAAAAATTATATTCAGTTTGCAAACTGATGGAGGTCAGTATAGATGGACTAATAGAACACGTCCCACACACTGCTAGAAGGCCAAAAAATTTTTCAGAGCTAGATGCAGAAAAATATTATATTCAATTTGCAACCTGATGGAGGTCAGTATAGATGGACTAAAAGAACAAGTCCCACACACTGCTAGAAGGCCAAATATTTTTTCAGAGCTAGATGCAGAAAAATATTATATTCAATTTGCAACCTGATGGAGGTCAGTATAGATGGACTAATAGAACAAGTCCCACACACAGCTAGAAGCCCAAATATTTTTTTCAGAGGTAGATGCAGAAAAAAATTATATTCAGTTTGCAACCTGTTGGAGGTCAGTATAGATGGACTAATAGAACAAGTCCCACTCACTGCTAGAAGGCCAAATATTTTTTCAGAGCTAGATGCAGAAAAATATTATATTCAGTTTGCAACCTGATGGAGGTCAGTATAGATGGACTAATAGAACAAGTCCCACACACTGCTAGAAGGCCAAATATTTTTTCAGAGCTAGATGCAGATAAAAATTAATTTTAATTTGCAACCTGATGGAGGTCAGTATAGATGGACTAATAGAACAAGTCCCACACACTGCTCGAAGGCCAAATATTTTTTAAGAGCTAGATGCAGATAAAAATTATTTTTAATTTGCAACCTGATGGAGGTCAGTATAGATGGACTAATAGAACAAGTCCAACACACTGCTAGAAGGCCAAATATTTTTTCAGAGCTAGATGCAGAAAAATATTGTATTCAATTTGCAACCTGATGGAGGTCAGTGTAGATGGACTAATAGAACAACTCACACACACAGCTAGAAGCCCAAATATTTTTTTCAGAGGTAGATGCAGAAAAAAATTATATTCAGTTTGCAACCTGATGGAGGTGAGTATAGATGGACTAATAGAACAAATCCCACACACTGCTAGAAGGCCAAATATTTTTTCAGCGCTCGATGCAGAAAAATATTATATTCAATTTGCAACCTGATGGAGGTCAGTATAGATGGACTAATAGAACAAGTCCCACACACTGCTAGAAGGCCAAAAAATTTTTCAGAGCTAGATGCAGATAAAAATTATTTTTAATTTGCAACCTGATGGAGGTCAGTATAGATGGACTAATAGAACAAGTCCCACACACTGCTAGAAGGCCAAATATTTTTCAGAGCTAAATGCAGAAAAAAATTATATTCAGTTTGCAACCTGATGGAGGTCAGTATAGATGGACTAATAGAACAAGTCCCACACACAGCTAGAAGCTCAAATATTTTTTCAGAGGTAGATGCAGAAAAAAATTATATTCAGTTTGCAACCTGATGGAGGTCAGTATAGATGGACTAATAGAACAAGTCCCACACACTGCTAAAAGGCCAAATATTTTTTCTGAGCTAGATGCAGATAAAAATTAATTTTAATTTGCAACCTGATGGAGGTCAGTATAGATGGACTAATAGAACAAGTCCCACACACTGCTAGAAGGCCAAATATTTTTTCAGAGCTAGATGCAGATAAAAATTAATTTTAATTTGCAACCTGATGGAGGTCAGTATAGATGGACTAATAGAACAAGTCCCACACACTGCTAGAAGGCCAAATATTTTTTCAGAGCTAGATGCAGATAAAAATTATTTTTAATTTGCAACCTGATGGAGGTCAGAATAGATGGACTAATAGAACGAGTCCCACACACTGCTAGAAGGCCAAATATTTTTTCAGAGCTAGATGCAGACAAAAAATTATTTTGAATTTGCAACCTGATGGAGATCAGTATAGATGGACTAATATAACAAGTCCCAAAAATGCTAGAAGGCAAAATATTTTTTCAGAGCTAGATGCAGAAAAATATTATATTCAATTTGCAACCTGATGGAGGTCAGTATAGATGGACTAATAGAACAAGTCCCACACACAGATAGAAGCCCAAATATCTTTACAGAGGTAGATGCAGAAAAAAATTATATTCAGTTTGAAACCTGATGGAGGTCAGTATAGATGGACTAATAGAACAAGTCCGACACACTGCTAGAATGCCAAATATTTTTTCAGAGCTAGATGCAGATAAAAATTAATTTTAATTTGCAACCTGATGGAGGTCAGTATAGATGGACTAATAGAACAAGTCCCACACACTGCTCGAAGGCCAAATATTTTTTAAGAGCTAGATGCAGATAAAAATTATTTTTAATTTGCAACCTGATGGAGGTCAGTATAGATGGACTAATAGAACAAGTCCCACACACTGCTAGAAGGCCAAATATTTTTTCAGAGCTAGATGCAGACAAAAAATTATTTTGAATTTGCAACCTGATGGAGGTCAGTATAGATGGCTAATAGAACAAGTCCCACACACTGCTAGAAGGCCAAATATTTTTTCAGAGCTAGATGCAGAAAAAATATTTTATTCAATTTGCAACCTGATGGAGGTCAGTATAGATGGACTAATAGAACAAGCCCCATACACTGCTAGAAGGCCAAAAAAATTTTCAGTGCTAGATGCAGAAAAATATTATATTCAATTTGCAACCTGATGGAGGTCAGTATAGATGGACTAATAGAACATGTCCCATACACTGCTAGAAGGCCAAATATTTTTTTCAGAGGTAGATGCAGAAAATAATTATATTCAGTTTGCAACCTGATGGAGGTCAGTATAGATGGACTAATAGAACAAGTCCCACACACTGCTAGAAGGCCAAATATTTTTTCAGAGCTAAATGCAGAAAAATATTATATTCAATTTGCAACCTGATGGAGGTCAGTATAGATGGACTAATAGAACAAGTCCCACACACAGCTAGAAGCCCAAATATTTTTTCAGAGGTAGATGCAGAAAAATATTATATTCAATTTGCAACCTGATGGAGGTCAGTATAGATGGACTAATAGAACAAGTCCCACACACATCTAGAAGGCCAAATATTTTTTCAGAGCTAGATGCAGATAAAAATTATTTTTAATTTGCAACCTGATGGAGGTCAGTATAGATGGACTAATGGAACAAGTCCCACACACTGCTAGAAGGCCAAAATTTTTTCAGAGCTAAATGCAGAAAAAAATTATATTCAGTTTGCAACCTGATGGAGGACAGTATAGATGTACTAATAGAACAAGTCCCACAAACTGCTAGAAGGCCAAAAATTTTTTCAGAGCTAGATGCAGAAAAATATTATCTTCATTTTGCAACCTGATGGAGGTCAGTATAGATGGACTAATAGAACAAGTCCCACACACTGCTAGAAGGCCAAATATTTTTTCAGAGCTAGATGCAGAAAAATATTGTATTCAATTTGCAACCTGATGGAGGTCAGTATAGATGGACTAATAGAACAACTCACACACACAGCTAGAAGCCCAAATATTTTTTTCAGAGGTAGATGCAGAAAAAAATTATATTCAGTTTGCAACCTGATGGAGGTGAGTATAGATGGACTAATAGAACAAATCCCACACACTGCTAGAAGGCCAAATATTTTTTCAGCGCTCGATGCAGAAAAATATTATATTCAATTTGCAACCTGATGGAGGTCAGCATAGATGGACTAATAGAACAAGTCCCACACACAGCTAGAAGCCGAAATATTTTTTCAGAGGTAGATGCAGATAAAAATTATTTTTAATTTGCATCCTGATGGAGGTCAGTATAGATGGACTAATAGAACAAGTCCCACACACAGCTAGAAGGCCAAATATTTTTTCAGAGCTAGATGCAGATAAAAATTATTTTTAATTTGCAAGCTGATGGAGGTCAGTATAGATGGACTAATAGAACAAGTCCCACACACTGCTAGAAGGCCAAACATTTTTTCAGAGCTAAATGCAGAAAAAAATTATATTCAGTTTGCAAACTGATGGAGGTCAGTATAGATGGACTAATAGAACACGTCCCACACACTGCTAGAAGGCCAAAAAATTTTTCAGAGCTAGATGCAGAAAAATATTATATTCAATTTGCAACCTGATGGAGGTCAGTATAGATGGACTAAAAGAACAAGTCCCACACACTGCTAGAAGGCCAAATATTTTTTCAGAGCTAGATGCAGAAAAATATTATATTCAATTTGCAACCTGATGGAGGTCAGTATAGATGGACTAATAGAACAAGTCCCACACACAGCTAGAAGCCCAAATATTTTTTTCAGAGCTAGATGCAGAAAAATATTATATTCAGTTTGCAACCTGATGGAGGTCAGTATAGATGGACTAATAGAACAAGTCCCACACACTGCTAGAAGGCCAAATATTTTTTCAGAGCTAGATGCAGATAAAAATTAATTTTAATTTGCAACCTGATGGAGGTCAGTATAGATGGACTAATAGAACAAGTCCCACACACTGCTCGAAGGCCAAATATTTTTTAAGAGCTAGATGCAGATAAAAATTATTTTTAATTTGCAACCTGATGGAGGTCAGTATAGATGGACTAATAGAACAAGTCCCACACACTGCTAGAAGGCCAAATATTTTTTCAGAGCTAGATGCAGACAAAAAATTATTTTGAATTTGCAACCTGATGGAGGTCAGTATAGATGGACTAATAGAACAAGTCCCACACACTGCTAGAAGGCCAAATATTTTTTCAGAGCTAGATGCAGAAAAATATTATATTCAATTTGCATCCTGATGGAGGTCAGTATAGATGGACTAATAGAACAAGTCCCACACACAGCTAGAAGCCCAAATATTTTTTCAGAGGTAGATGCAGAAAAAAATTATATTCAGTTTGCAACCTGATGGAGGTCAGTATAGATGGACTAATAGAACAAGTCCCACACACAGCTAGAAGCCCAAATACTTTTTCAGAGGTAGATGCAGAAAAAAATTATATTCAGTTTGCAACCTGAGGGAGGTCAGTATAGATAGACTAATAGAACAAGTCCCACACACTGCTAGAAGGCCAAATATTTTTTCAGAGCTAGATGCAGATAAAAATTATTTTTAATTTTCTACCTGATGGAGGTCAGTATAGATGGACTAATAGAACAAGTCCCACACACTGCTAGAAGGCCAAATATTTTTTCAGAGCTAGAAGCAGAAAAATATTATATTCAATTTGCATCCTGATGGAGGTCAGTATAGATGGACTAATAGAACCAGTCCCACACACAGCTAGAAGCCCAAATATTTTTTCAGAGGTAGATGCAGAAAAAAATTATATTCAGTTTGCAACCTGATGGAGGTCAGTATAGATGGACTAATAGAACAAGTCCCACACACAGCTAGAAGCCCAAATACTTTTTCAGAGGTAGATGCAGAAAAAAATTATATTCAGTTTGCAACCTGAGGGAGGTCAGTATAGATAGACTAATAGAACAAGTCCCACACACTGCTAGAAGGCCAAATATTTTTTCAGAGCTAGATGCAGATAAAAATTATTTTTAATTTGCAACCTGATGGAGGTCAGTATAGATGGACTAATAGAACAAGTCCCACACACTGCTAGAAGGCCAAAATTTCTTTCAGAGCTAGATGCAGAAAAATATTATATTCAATTTGCAACCTGATGGAGGTCAGTATAGATGGACTAATAGAACAAGTCCCACACACTGCTAGAAGGCCAAATATTTTTATAGAGCTAGATGCAGAAAAATATTATATTCAATTTGCAACCTGATGGAGGTCAGTACAGATGGACTAATAGAACAAGTCCCACACACAGCTAGAAGCCGAAATATTTTTTTCAGAGGTAGATGCAGAAAAAAATTATATTCAGTTTGCAACCTGATGGAGGTCAGTATAGATGGACTAATAGAACAAGTCCCACACACTGCTAGAAGGCCAAAAAAATTTTCAGTGCTAGATGCAGAAAAATATTATATTCAATTTGCAACCTGATGGAGGTCAGTATAGATGGACTAATAGAACAAGTCCCATACACTGCAAGAAGGCCAAATATTTTTTCAGAGCTAGATGCAGAAAAATATTATATTCAATTTGCAACCTGATGGAGGTCAGTATATATGGACTAATAGAAAAAGTCCCACACACAGCTAAAAGCCCAAATATTTTTTTCAGAGGTAGATGCAGAAAATAATTATATTCAGTTTGCAACCTGATGGAGGTCAGTATAGATCGACTAATAGAACAAGTCCCACACACTGCTAGAAGGCCAAATATTTTTTCAGAGCTAAATGCAGAAAAATATTATATTCAATTTGCAACCTGATGAAGGTCAGTACAGATGGTCTAATAGAACAAGTCCCACAAAATGCTAGAAGGCCAAAAAAATTTTCAGAGCTAGATGCAGAAAAATATTATCTTCATTTTGCAACCTGATGGAGGTCAGTATAGATGGACTAATAGAACAAGTCCCACACACTGCTAGAAGGCAAAATATTTTTTCAGAGCTAGATGCAGAAAAATATTGTATTCAATTTGCAACCTGATGGAGGTCAGTATAGATGGACTAATAGAACAACTCACACACACAGCTAGAAGCCCAAATATTTTTTTCAGAGGTAGATGCAGAAAAAAATTATATTCAGTTTGCAACCTGATGGAGGTGAGTATAGATGGACTAATAGAACAAGTCCCACACACTGCTAGAAGGCCAAATATTTTTTCAGCGCTCGATGCAGAAAAATATTATATTCAATTTGCAACCTGATGGAGGTCAGTATAGATGGACTAATAGAACAAGTCCCACACACAGCTAGAAGCCGAAATATTTTTTCAGAGGTAGATGCAGAAAAATATTATATTCAATTTGCATCCTGATGGAGGTCAGTATAGATGGACTAATAGAACAAGTCCCACACACAGCTAGAAGGCCAAATATTTTTTCAGAGCTAGATGCAGATAAAAATTATTTTTAATTTGCAACCTGATGGAGGTCAGTATAGATGGCCTAATAGAACAAGTCCCACACACTGCTAGAAGGCCAAACATTTTTTCAGAGCTAAATGCAGAAAAAAATTATATTCAGTTTGCAACCTGATGGAGGTCAGTATAGATGGACTAATAGAACAAGTCCCACACACTGCTAGAAGGCCAAAAAATTTTTCAGAGCTAGATGCAGAAAAATATTATATTCAATTTGCAACCTGATGGAGGTCAGTATAGATGGACTAATAGAACAAGTCCCAAACACTGCTAGAAGGCCAAATATTTTTTCAGAGCTAGATGCAGAAAAATATTATATTCAATTTGCAACCTGCTGGAGGTCAGTATAGATGGACTAATAGAACAAGTCCCACACACAGCTAGAAGCCAAAATATTTTTTTCAGAGGTAGATGCAGAAAAAAATTATATTCAGTTTGCAACCTGATGGAGGTCAGTATAGATGGACTAATAGAACAAGTCCCACTCACTGCTAGAAGGCCAAATATTTTTTCAGAGCTAGATGCAGAAAAATATTATATTTAATTTGCAACCTGATGGAGGTCAGTATAGATGGACTAATAGAACAAGTCCCACACACAGCTAGAAGCCCAAATATTTTTTCAGAGGTAGATGCAGAAAAATATTGTATTCAATTTGCAACCTGATGGAGGTCAGTATAGATGGACTAATAGAACAAGTCCCACACACAGCTAGAAGCTCAAATATTTTTTCAGAGGTAGATGCAGAAAAAAATTATATTCAGTTTGCAACCTGATGGAGGTCAGTATAGATGGACTAATAGAACAAGTCCCACACACTGCTAGAAGGCCAAATATTTTTTCAGAGCTAGATGCAGATAAAAATTATTTTTAATTTGCAACCTGATGGAGGTCAGTATAGATGGACTAATAGAACAAGTCCCACACACTGCTAGAAGGCCAAAATTTCTTTCAGAGCTAGATGCAGAAAAATATTATATTCAATTTGCAACCTGATGGAGGTCAGTATAGATGGACTAATAGAACAAGTCCCACACACTGCTAGAAGGCCAAATATTTTTATAGAGCTAGATGCAGAAAAATATTATATTCAATTTGCAACCTGATGGAGGTCAGTACAGATGGACTAATAGAACAAGTCCCACACACAGCTAGAAGCCGAAATATTTTTTTCAGAGGTAGATGCAGAAAAAAATTATATTCAGTTTGCAACCTGATGGAGGTCAGTATAGATGGACTAATAGAACAAGTCCCACACACTGCTAGAAGGCCAAAAAAATTTTCAGTGCTAGATGCAGAAAAATATTATATTCAATTTGCAACCTGATGGAGGTCAGTATAGATGGACTAATAGAACAAGTCCCATACACTGCTAGAAGGCCAAATATTTTTTCAGAGCTAGATGCAGAAAAATATTATATTCAATTTGCAACCTGATGGAGGTCAGTATATATGGCTAATAGAAAAAGTCCCACACACAGCTAAAAGCCCAAATATTTTTTTCAGAGGTAGATGCAGAAAATAATTATATTCAGTTTGCAACCTGATGGAGGTCAGTATAGATCGACTAATAGAACAAGTCCCACACACTGCAAGAAGGCCAAATATTTTTTCAGAGCTAAATGCAGAAAAATATTATATTCAATTTGCAACCTGATGGAGGTCAGTATAGATGGACTAATAGAACAAGTCCCACACACAGCTAGAAGCCCAAATATTTTTTCAGAGGTAGATGCAGAAAAATATTATATTCAATTTGCAACCTGATGGAGGTCAGTATAGATGGACTAATAGAACAAGTCCCACACACATCTAGAAGGCCAAATATTTTTTCAGAGCTAGATGCAGATAAAAATTATTTTTAATTTGCAACCTGATGGAGGTCAGTATAGATGGACTAATAGAACAAGTCCCACACACTGCTAGAAGGCCAAAATTTTTTTCAGAGCTAAATGCAGAAAAAAATTATATTCAGTTTGCAACCTGATGGAGGTCAGTATAGATGGACTAATAGAACAAGTCAGACAAAATGCTAGAAGGCCAAAAAATTTTTCAGAGCTAGATGCAGAAAAATATTATCTTCATTTTGCAACCTGATGGAGGTCAGTATAGATGGACTAATAGAACAAGTCCCACACACTGCTAGAAGGCCAAATATTTTTTCAGAGCTAGATGCAGAAAAATATTGTATTCAATTTGCAACCTGATGGAGGTCAGTATAGATGGACTAATAGAACAAGTCCCACACACAGCTAGAAGCCCAAATATTTTTTTCAGAGGTAGATGCAGAAAAAAATTATATTCAGTTTGCAACCTGATGTAGGTCAGTATAGATGGACTAATAGAACAAGTCCCACTCACTGCTAGAAGGCCAAATATTTTTTCAGAGCTAGATGCAGAAAAATATTATATTTAATTTGCAACCTGATGGAGGTCAGTATAGATGGACGAATAGAACAAGTCCCACACACAGCTAGAAGCCCAAATATTTTTTCAGAGGTAGATGCAGAAAAATATTATATTTAATTTGCAACCTGATGGAGGTCAGTATAGATGGACTAATAGAACAAGTCCCACACACAGCTAGAAGCCCAAATATTTTTTCAGAGGTAGATGCAGAAAAATATTGTATTCAATTTGCAACCTGATGGAGGTCAGTATAGATGGACTAATAGAACAAGTCCCACACACAGCTAGAAGCTCAAATATTTTTTCAGAGGTAGATGCAGAAAAAAATTATATTCAGTTTGCAACCTGATGGAGGTCAGTATAGATGGACTAATAGAACAAGTCCCACACACTGCTAGAAGGCCAAATATTTTTTCAGAGCTAGATGCAGATAAAAATTATTTTTAATTTGCAACCTGATGGAGGTCAGTATAGATGGACTAATAGAACAAGTCCCACACACTGCTAGAAGGCCAAAATTTCTTTCAGAGCTAGATGCAGAAAAATATTATATTCAATTTGCAACCTGATGGAGGTCAGTATAGATGGACTAATAGAACAAGTCCCACACACATCTAGAAGGCCAAATATTTTTTCAGAGCTAGATGCAGATAAAAATTATTTTTAATTTGCAACCTGATGGAGGTCAGTATAGATGGACTAATAGAACAAGTCCCACACACTGCTAGAAGGCCAAAATTTTTTTCAGAGCTAAATGAAGAAAAAAATTATATTCAGTTTGCAACCTGATGGAGGTCAGTATAGATGGACTAATAGAACAAGTCAGACAAAATGCTAGAAGGCCAAAAAATTTTTCAGAGCTAGATGCAGAAAAATATTATCTTCATTTTGCAACCTGATGGAGGTCAGTATAGATGGACTAATAGAACAAGTCCCACACACTGCTAGAAGGCCAAATATTTTTTCAGAGCTAGATGCAGAAAAATATTGTATTCAATTTGCAACCTGATGGAGGTCAGTATAGATGGACTAATAGAACAAGTCCCACACACAGCTAGAAGCCCAAATATTTTTTTCAGAGGTAGATGCAGAAAAAAATTATATTCAGTTTGCAACCTGATGGAGGTCAGTATAGATGGACTAATAGAACAAGTCCCACTCACTGCTAGAAGGCCAAATATTTTTTCAGAGCTAGATGCAGAAAAATATTATATTTAATTTGCAACCTGATGGAGGTCAGTATAGATGGACGAATAGAACAAGTCCCACACACAGCTAGAAGCCCAAATATTTTTTCAGAGGTAGATGCAGAAAAATATTGTATTCAATTTGCAACCTGATGGAGGTCAGTATAGATGGACTAATAGAACAAGTCCCACACACAGCTAGAAGCTCAAATATTTTTTCAGAGGTAGATGCAGAAAAAAATTATATTCAGTTTGCAACCTGATGGAGGTCAGTATAGATGGACTAATAGAACAAGTCCCACACACTGCTAGAAGGCCAAATATTTTTTCAGAGCTAGATGCAGAAAAATATTATATTCAATATGCAACCTGATGGAGGTCAGTATAGATGGACTAATAGAACAAGTCCCACACACTGCTAGAAGGCCAAATATTTTTTCAGAGCTAGATGCAGAAAAATATTATATTCAATTTGCAGCCTGATGGAGGTCAGTATACATGGACTAATAGAACAAGTCCCACACACAGCTAGAAGCCCAAATATTTTTTCAGAGGTAGATGCAGAAAAAAATTATATTAAGTTTGCAACCTGATGGAGGTCAGTATAGATGGACTAATAGAACAAGTCCCACACACTGCTAGAAGCCCAAATATTTTTTCAGAGGTAGATGCAGAAAAAAATTATATTCAGTTTGCAACCTGATGGAGGTCAGTATAGATGGACTAATAGAACAAGTCCCACACACTGCTAGAAGGCCAAATATTTTTTCAGAGCTAGATGCTGAAAAATATTATATTCAATTTGCAACCTGATGGAGGTCAGTATAGATGGACTAATAGAACAAGTCCCACACACTGCTAGAAGGCCAAATATTTTTTCAGAGCTAAATTCAGAAAAATATTATATTCAATTTGCAACCTGATGGAGGTCAGTATAGATGGACTAATAGAACAAGTCCCACACACAGCTAGAAGCCCAAATATTTTTTCAGAGGTAGATGCAGAAAAATATTATATTCAATTTGCAACCTGATGGAGGTCAGTATAGATGGACTAATAGAACAAGTCCCACACACATCTAGAAGGCCAAATATTTTTTCAGAGCTAGATGCAGATAAAAATTATTTTTAATTTGCACCTGATGGAGGTCAGTATAGATGGACTAATAGAACAAGTCCCACACACTGCTAGAAGGCCAAATATTTTTTCAGAGCTAGATGCAGAAAAATATTATATTCAATTTGCAACCTGATGGAGGTCAGTATAGATGGACTAATAGAACAAGTCCCACACACAGCTAGAAGCCCAAATATTTTTTTCAGAGGTAGATGCAGAAAAAAATTATATTCAGTTTGCAACCTGTTGGAGGTCAGTATAGATGGACTAATAGAACAAGTCCCACTCACTGCTAGAAGGCCAAATATTTTTTCAGAGCTAGATGCAGAAAAATATTATATTCAGTTTGCAACCTGATGGAGGTCAGTATAGATGGACTAATAGAACAAGTCCCACACACTGCTAGAAGGCCAAATATTTTTTCAGAGCTAGATGCAGATAAAAATTAATTTTAATTTGCAACCTGATGGAGGTCAGTATAGATGGACTAATAGAACAAGTCCCACACACTGCTCGAAGGCCAAATATTTTTTAAGAGCTAGATGCAGATAAAAATTATTTTTAATTTGCAACCTGATGGAGGTCAGTATAGATGGACTAATACAACAAGTCCCACACACTGCTAGAAGGCCAAATATTTTTTCAGAGCTAGATGCAGACAAAAAATTATTTTGAATTTGCAACCTGATGGAGGTCAGTATAGATGGACTAATAGAACAAGTCCCACACACTGCTAGAAGGCCAAATATTTTTTCAGAGCTAGATGCAGAAAAATATTATATTCAATTTGCATCCTGATGGAGGTCAGTATAGATGGACTAATAGAACAAGTCCCACACACAGCTAGAAGCCCAAATATTTTTTCAGAGGTAGATGCAGAAAAAAATTATATTCAGTTTGCAACCTGATGGAGGTCAGTATAGATGGACTAATAGAACAAGTCCCACACACAGCTAGAAGCCCAAATACTTTTTCAGAGGTAGATGCAGAAAAAAATTATATTCAGTTTGCAACCTGAGGGAGGTCAGTATAGATAGACTAATAGAACAAGTCCCACACACTGCTAGAAGGCCAAATATTTTTTCAGAGCTAGATGCAGATAAAAATTATTTTTAATTTTCTATCTGATGGAGGTCAGTATAGATGGACTAATAGAACAAGTCCCACACACTGCTAGAAGGCCAAATATTTTTATAGAGCTAGAAGCAGAAAAATATTATATTCAATTTGCATCCTGATGGAGGTCAGTATAGATGGACTAATAGAACCAGTCCCACACACAGCTAGAAGCCCAAATATTTTTTCAGAGGTAGATGCAGAAAAAAATTATATTCAGTTTGCAACCTGATGGAGGTCAGTATAGATGGACTAATAGAACAAGTCCCACACACAGCTAGAAGCCCAAATACTTTTTCAGAGGTAGATGCAGAAAAAAATTATATTCAGTTTGCAACCTGAGGGAGGTCAGTATAGATAGACTAATAGAACAAGTCCCACACACTGCTAGAAGGCCAAATATTTTTTCAGAGCTAGATGCAGATAAAAATTATTTTTAATTTGCAACCTGATGGAGGTCAGTATAGATGGACTAATAGAACAAGTCCCACACACTGCTAGAAGGCCAAAATTTCTTTCAGAGCTAGATGCAGAAAAATATTATATTCAATTTGCAACCTGATGGAGGTCAGTATAGATGGACTAATAGAACAAGTCCCACACACTGCTAGAAGGCCAAATATTTTTATAGAGCTAGATGCAGAAAAATATTATATTCAATTTGCAACCTGATGGAGGTCAGTACAGATGGACTAATAGAACAAGTCCCACACACAGCTAGAAGCCGAAATATTTTTTTCAGAGGTAGATGCAGAAAAAAATTATATTCAGTTTGCAACCTGATGGAGGTCAGTATAGATGGACTAATAGAACAAGTCCCACACACTGCTAGAAGGCCAAAAAAATTTTCAGTGCTAGATGCAGAAAAATATTATATTCAATTTGCAACCTGATGGAGGTCAGTATAGATGGACTAATAGAACAAGTCCCATACACTGCAAGAAGGCCAAATATTTTTTCAGAGCTAGATGCAGAAAAATATTATATTCAATTTGCAACCTGATGGAGGTCAGTATATATGGACTAATAGAAAAAGTCCCACACACAGCTAAAAGCCCAAATATTTTTTTCAGAGGTAGATGCAGAAAATAATTATATTCAGTTTGCAACCTGATGGAGGTCAGTATAGATCGACTAATAGAACAAGTCCCACACACTGCTAGAAGGCCAAATATTTTTTCAGAGCTAAATGCAGAAAAATATTATATTCAATTTGCAACCTGATGGAGGTCAGTATAGATGGACTAATAGAACAAGTCCCACACACAGCTAGAAGCCCAAATATTTTTTCAGAGGTAGATGCAGAAAAATATTATATTCAATTTGCAACCTGATGGAGGTCAGTATAGATGGACTAATAGAACAAGTCCCACACACATCTAGAAGGCCAAATATTTTTTCAGAGCTAGATGCAGATAAAAATTATTTTTAATTTGCAACCTGATGGAGGTCAGTATAGATGGACTAATAGAACAAGTCCCACACACTGCTAGAAGGCCAAAATTTTTTTCAGAGCTAAATGCAGAAAAAAATTATATTCAGTTTGCAACCTGATGGAGGTCAGTATAGATGGACTAATAGAACAAGTCCCACAAAATGCTAGAAGGCCAAAAAATTTTTCAGAGCTAGATGCAGAAAAATATTATCTTCATTTTGCAACCTGATGGAGGTCAGTATAGATGGACTAATAGAACAAGTCCCACACACTGCTAGAAGGCCAAATATTTTTTCAGAGCTAGATGCAGAAAAATATTGTATTCAATTTGCAACATGATGGAGGTCAGTATAGATGGACTAATAGAACAACTCACACACACAGCTAGAAGCCCAAATATTTTTTTCAGAGGTAGATGCAGAAAAAAATTATATTCAGTTTGCAACCTGATGGAGGTGAGTATAGATGGACTAATAGAACAAGTCCCACACACTGCTAGAAGGCCAAATATTTTTTCAGCGCTCGATGCAGAAAAATATTATATTCAATTTGCAACCTGATGGAGGTCAGTATAGATGGACTAATAGAACAAGTCCCACACACAGCTAGAAGCCGAAATATTTTTTCAGAGGTAGATGCAGAAAAATATTATATTCAATTTGCATCCTGATGGAGGTCAGTATAGATGGACTAATAGAACAAGTCCCACACACAGCTAGAAGGCCAAATATTTTTTCAGAGCTAGATGCAGATAAAAATTATTTTTAATTTGCAACCTGATGGAGGTCAGTATAGATGGCCTAATAGAACAAGTCCACACACTGCTAGAAGGCCAAACATTTTATCAGAGCTAAATGCAGAAAAAAATTATATTCAGTTTGCAACCTGATGGAGGTCAGTATAGATGGACTAATAGAACAAGTCCCACACACTGCTAGAAGGCCAAAAAATTTTTCAGAGCTAGATGCAGAAAAATATTATATTCAATTTGCAACCTGATGGAGGTCAGTATAGATGGACTAATAGAACAAGTCCCAAACACTGGTAGAAGGCCAAATATTTTTTCAGAGCTAGATGCAGAAAAATATTATATTCAATTTGCAACCTGATGGAGGTCAGTATAGATGGACTAATAGAACAAGTCCCACACACAGCTAGAAGCCAAAATATTTTTTTCAGAGGTAGATGCAGAAAAAAATTATATTCAGTTTGCAACCTGATGGAGGTCAGTATAGATGGACTAATAGAACAAGTCCCACTCACTGCTAGAAGGCCAAATATTTTTTCAGAGCTAGATGCAGAAAAATATTATATTTAATTTGCAACCTGATGGAGGTCAGTATAGATGGACTAATAGAACAAGTCCCACACACAGCTAGAAGCCCAAATATTTTTTCAGAGGTAGATGCAGAAAAATATTGTATTCAATTTGCAACCTGATGGAGGTCAGTATAGATGGACTAATAGAACAAGTCCCACACACAGCTAGAAGCTCAAATATTTTTTCAGAGGTAGATGCAGAAAAAAATTATATTCAGTTTGCAACCTGATGGAGGTCAGTATAGATGGACTAATAGAACAAGTCCCACACACTGCTAGAAGGCCAAATATTTTTTCAGAGCTAGATGCAGATAAAAATTATTTTTAATTTGCAACCTGATGGAGGTCAGTATAGATGGACTAATAGAACAAGTCCCACACACTGCTAGAAGGCCAAAATTTCTTTCAGAGCTAGATGCAGAAAAATATTATATTCAATTTGCAACCTGATGGAGGTCAGTATAGATGGACTAATAGAACAAGTCCCACACACTGCTAGAAGGCCAAATATTTTTATAGAGCTAGATGCAGAAAAATATTATATTCAATTTGCAACCTGATGGAGGTCAGTACAGATGGACTAATAGAACAAGTCCCACACACAGCTAGAAGCCGAAATATTTTTTTCAGAGGTAGATGCAGAAAAAAATTATATTCAGTTTGCAAACTGATGGAGGTCAGTATAGATGGACTAATAGAACAAGTCCCACACACTGCTAGAAGGCCAAAAAAATTTTCAGTGCTAGATGCAGAAAAATATTATATTCAATTTGCAACCTGATGGAGGTCAGTATAGATGGACTAATAGAACAAGTCCCATACACTGCTAGAAGGCCAAATATTTTTTCAGAGCTAGATGCAGAAAAATATTATATTCAATTTGCAACCTGATGGAGGTCAGTATATATGGCTAATAGAAAAAGTCCCACACACAGCTAAAAGCCCAAATATTTTTTTCAGAGGTAGATGCAGAAAATAATTATATTCAGTTTGCAACCTGATGGAGGTCAGTATAGATCGACTAATAGAACAAGTCCCACACACTGCTAGAAGGCCAAATATTTTTTCAGAGCTAAATGCAGAAAAATATTATATTCAATTTGCAACCTGATGGAGGTCAGTATAGATGGACTAATAGAACAAGTCCCACACACAGCTAGAAGCCCAAATATTTTTTCAGAGGTAGATGCAGAAAAATATTATATTCAATTTGCAACCTGATGGAGGTCAGTATAGATGGACTAATAGAACAAGTCCCACACACATCTAGAAGGCCAAATATTTTTTCAGAGCTAGATGCAGATAAAAATTATTTTTAATTTGCAACCTGATGGAGGTCAGTATAGATGGACTAATAGAACAAGTCCCACACACTGCTAGAAGGCCAAAATTTTTTTCAGAGCTAAATGCAGAAAAAAATTATATTCAGTTTGCAACCTGATGGAGGTCAGTATAGATGGACTAATAGAACAAGTCAGACAAAATGCTAGAAGGCCAAAAAATTTTTCAGAGCTAGATGCAGAAAAATATTATCTTCATTTTGCAACCTGATGGAGGTCAGTATAGATGGACTAATAGAACAAGTCCCACACACTGCTAGAAGGCCAAATATTTTTTCAGAGCTAGATGCAGAAAAATATTGTATTCAATTTGCAACCTGATGGAGGTCAGTATAGATGGACTAATAGAACAAGTCCCACACACAGCTAGAAGCCCAAATATTTTTTTCAGAGGTAGATGCAGAAAAAAATTATATTCAGTTTGCAACCTGATGGAGGTCAGTATAGATGGACTAATAGAACAAGTCCCACTCACTGCTAGAAGGCCAAATATTTTTTCAGAGCTAGATGCAGAAAAATATTATATTTAATTTGCAACCTGATGGAGGTCAGTATAGATGGACGAATAGAACAAGTCCCACACACAGCTAGAAGCCCAAATATTTTTTCAGAGGTAGATGCAGAAAAATATTGTATTCAATTTGCAACCTGATGGAGGTCAGTATAGATGGACTAATAGAACAAGTCCCACACACAGCTAGAAGCTCAAATATTTTTTCAGAGGTAGATGCAGAAAAAAATTATATTCAGTTTGCAACCTGATGGAGGTCAGTATAGATGGACTAATAGAACAAGTCCCACACACTGCTAGAAGGCCAAATATTTTTTCAGAGCTAGATGCAGAAAAATATTATATTCAATTTGCAACCTGATGGAGGTCAGTATAGATGGACTAATAGAACAAGTCCCACACACTGCTAGAAGGCCAAATATTTTTTCAGAGCTAGATGCAGAAAAATATTATATTCAATTTGCAGCCTGATGGAGGTCAGTATACATGGACTAATAGAACAAGTCCCACACACAGCTAGAAGCCCAAATATTTTTTCAGAGGTAGATGCAGAAAAAAATTATATTAAGTTTGCAACCTGATGGAGGTCAGTATAGATGGACTAATAGAACAAGTCCCACACACTGCTAGAAGCCCAAATATTTTTTCAGAGGTAGATGCAGAAAAAAATTATATTCAGTTTGCAACCTGATGGAGGTCAGTATAGATGGACTAATAGAACAAGTCCCACACACTGCTAGAAGGCCAAATATTTTTTCAGAGCTAGATGCTGAAAAATATTATATTCAATTTGCAACCTGATGGAGGTCAGTATAGATGGACTAATAGAACAAGTCCCACACACTGCTAGAAGGCCAAATATTTTTTCAGAGCTAAATTCAGAAAAATATTATATTCAATTTGCAACCTGATGGAGGTCAGTATAGATGGACTAATAGAACAAGTCCCACACACTGCTAGAAGGCCAAATATTTTTTCAGAGCTAGATGCTGAAAAATATTATATTCAATTTGCAACCTGATGGAGGTCAGTATAGATGGACTAATAGAACAAGTCCCACACACAGCTAGAAGCCCAAATATTTTTTCAGAGGTAGATGCAGAAAAATATTATATTCAATTTGCAACCTGATGGAGGTCAGTATAGATGGACTAATAGAACAAGTCCCACACACATCTAGAAGGCCAAATATTTTTTCAGAGCTAGATGCAGATAAAAATTATTTTTAATTTGCACCTGATGGAGGTCAGTATAGATGGACTAATAGAACAAGTCCCACACACTGCTAGAAGGCGAAATTTTTTTTCAGAGCTAAATGCAGAAAAAAATTATATTCAGTTTGCAACCTGATGGAGGTCAGTATAGATGGACTAATAGAACAAGTCTCACAAACTGCTAGAAGGCCAAAATTTTTTTCAGAGCTAGATGCAGAAAAATATTATATTCAATTTGCAACCTGATGGAGGTCAGTATAGATGGACTAATACAACAAGTCCCACACACTGCTAGAAGGCCAAATATTTTTTCAGAGCTAGATGCAGAAAAATATTGTATTCAATTTGCAACCTGATGGAGGTCAGTATAGATGGACTAATATAACAACTCACACACACAGCTAGAAGCCCAAATATTTTTTTCAGAGGTAGATGCAGAAAAAAATTATATTCAGTTTGCAACCTGATGGAGGTGAGTATAGATGGACTAATAGAACAAGTCCCACACACTGCTAGAAGGCCAAATATTTTTTCAGCGCTCGATGCAGAAAAATATTATATTCAATTTGCAACATGATGGAGGTCAGTATAGATGGACTAATAGAACAAGTCCCACACACAGCTAGAAGCCGAAATATTTTTTCAGAGGTAGATGCAGAAAAATATTATATTCAATTTGCATCCTGATGGAGGTCAGTATAGATGGACTAATAGAACTAGTCCCACACACAGCTAGAAGGCCAAATATTTTTTCAGAGCTAGATGCAGATGAAAATTATTTTTAATTTGCAACCTGATGGAGGTCAGTATAGATGGACTAATAGAACAAGTCCCACACACTGCTAGAAGGCCAAGCATTTTTTCAGAGCTAAATGCAGAAAAAAATTATATTCAGTTTGCAAACTGATGGAGGTCAGTATAGATGGACTAATAGAACAAGTCCCACACACTGCTAGAAGGCCAAAAAATTTTTCAGAGCTAGATGCAGAAAAATATTATATTCAATTTGCAACCTGATGGAGGTCAGTATAGATGGACTAATAGAACAAGTCCCACACACTGCTAGAAGGCCAAATATTTTTTCAGAGCTAGATGCAGAAAAATATTATATTCAATTTGCAACCTGATGGAGGTCAGTATAGATGGACTAATAGAACAAGTCCCACACACAGCTAGAAGCCCAAATATTTTTTTCAGAGGTAGATGCAGAAAAAAATTATATTCAGTTTGCAACCTGATGGAGGTCAGTATAGATGGACTAATAGAACAAGTCCCACTCACTGCTAGAAGGCCAAATATTTTTTCAGAGCTAGATGCAGAAAAATATTATATTCAATTTGCAACCTGATGGAGGTCAGTATAGATGGACTAATAGAACAAGTCCCACACACTGCTAGAAGGCCAAATATTTTTTCAGAGCTAGATGCAGAAAAATATTATATTCAATTTGCAACCTGATGGGGGTCAGTATAGATGGACTAATAGAACAAGTCCCACACACAGCTAGAAGCCCAAATATTTTTTCAGAGGTAGATGCAGAAAAAAATTATATTCAGTTTGCAACCTGATGGAGGTCAGTATGGATGGACTAATAGAACAAGTCCCACACACTGCTAGAAGGCCAAATATTTTTTCAGAGCTAGATGCTGAAAAATATTATATTCAATTTGCAACCTGATGGAGGTCAGTATAGATGGACTAATAGAACAAGTCCCACACACTGTTAGAAGGCAAAATATTTTTTCAGAGCTAGATGCAGAAAAATATTATATTCAATTTGCAACCTGATGGAAGTCAGTATAGATGGACTAATAGAACAAGTCCCACACACAGCAAGAAGCCCAAATATTTTTTCAGAGGTAGATGCAGAAAAAAATTATATTCAGTTTGCAACCTGATGGAGGTCAGTATAGATGGACTAATAGAACAAGTCCCACACACAGCTAGAAGCCCAAATATTTTTTCAGAGGTAGATGCAGAAAAAATTATATTCAGTTTGCAATCTGATGGAGGTCAGTATAGATGGACTAATAGAACAAGTCCCACACACAGCTAGAAGCCCAAATATTTTTTCAGAGGTAGATGCAGAAAAAATTATATTCAGTTTGCAACCTGATGGAGGTCAGTATAGATGGACTAATAGAACAAGTCCCAAACACTGATAGAAGGCAAAATATTTTTTCAGAGCTAGATGCAGATAAAAAATAATTTTAATTTGCAACCTGATGGAGGTCAGTATAGATGGACTAATAGACCAAGTCCCACACACTGCTAGAAGGCCAAAAATTTTTTCAGAGCTAGATTCAGAAAAATATTATATTCAATTTGCAACCTGATGGAGGTCAGTATAGATGGACTAATAGAACAAGTCCCACACACTGCTAGAAGGCCAAATATTTTTTCAGAGCTAGATGCAGAAAAATATTATATTCAATTTGCAACCTGATGGAGGTCAGTATAGATGGACTAATAGAACAAGTCCCACACACAGCTAGATGCCCAAATATTTTTTTCAGAGGTAGATGCAGAAAAAAATTATATTCAATTTGCAACCTGATGGAGGTCAGTATAGATGGACTAATAGAACAAGTCCCACACACTGCTAGAAGGCCAAATATTTTTTCAGAGCTAGATGCAGAAAAATATTAGATTCAATTTGCATCCTGATGGAGGTCAGTATAGATGGACTAATAGAACAAGTCCCACACACTGCTAGAAGGCCAAATATTTTTTCATAGCTAGATGCTGAAAAATATTATATTCAATTTGCAACCTGATGGAGGTCAGTATCGATGGACTAATAGAACAAGTCCCACACACTGCTAGAAGGCCAAATATTTTTTCAGAGCTAGATGCAGAAAAATATTATATTCAATTTGCAACCTGATGGAGGTCAGTATAGATGGACTAATAGAACAAGTCCCACACACAGCTAGAAGCTCAAATATTTTTTCAGAGGTAGATGCAGAAAAAAATTATATTCAGTTTGCAACCTGATGGAGGTCAGTATAGATGGACTAATAGAACAAGTCCCACACACAGCTAGAAGCTCAAATATTTTTTCAGAGGTAGATGCAGAAAAAAATTATATTCAGTTTGCAACCTGATGGAGGTCAGTATAGATGGACTAATAGAACAAGTCCCACACACTGCTAGAAGGCCAAATATTTTTTCAGAGCTAGATGCAGAGAAATATTATTTTCAATTTGCAACCTGATGGAGGTCAGTATAGATGGACTAATAGAACAAGTCCCACACACTGCTAGAAGGCCAAATATTTTTTCAGAGCTAGATGCAGAAAAATATTATATTCAATTTGCAACCTGATGGAGGTCAGTATAGATGGACTAATAGAACAAGTCCCACACACAGCTAGAAGCCCAAATATTTTTTCAGAGGTAGATGCAGAAAAAAATTATATTCAGTTTGCAACCTGATGGAGGTCAGTATAGATGGACTAATAGAACAAGTCCCACACACTGCTAGAAGGCCAAATATTTTTTCAGAGCTAGATGCTGAAAAATATTATATTCAATTTGCAACCTGATGGAGGTCAGTATAGATGGACTAATAGAACAAGTCCCACACACTGTTAGAAGGCAAAATATTTTTTCAGAGCTAGATGCAGAAAAATATTATATTCAATTTGCAACCTGATGGAGGTGATTATAGATGGACTAATAGAACAAGTCCCACACACAGCTAGAAGCTCAAATATTTTTTCAGAGGTAGATGCATAAAAAAATTATATTCAGTTTGCAACCTGATGGAGGTCAGTATAGATGGACTAATAGAACAAGTCCCACACACTGCTAGAAGGCCAAATATTTTTTCAGAGGTAGATGCAGAAAAAAATTATATTCAGTTTGCAACCTGATGGAGGTCAGTATAGATGGACTAATAGAACAAGTCCCACACACTGCTAGAAGGCCAAATATTTTTTCAGAGCTAGATGCTGAAAAATATTATATTCAATTTGCAACCTGATGGAGGTCAGTATAGATGGACTAATAGAACAAGTCCCACACACTGTTAGAAGGCCAAATATTTTTTCAGAGCTAGATGCAGAAAAATATTATATTCAATTTGCAACCTGATGGAGGTCAGTATAGATGGACTAATAGAACAAGTCCCACACACTGCTAGAAGGCCAACTATTTTTTCAGAGCTAGATGCAGAAAAATATTATATTCAATTTGCAACCTGATGGAGGTCTCTATAGATGGACTAATAGAACAAGTCCCACACACAGCTAGAAGCCCAACTATATTTTCAGAGGTAGATGCAGAAAAAATTATATTCAGTTTGCAATCTGATGGAGGTCAGTATAGATGGACTAATAGAACAAGTCCCACACACAGCTAGAAGCCCAAATATTTTTTCAGAGGTAGATGCAGAAAAAAATTATATTCAGTTTGCAACCTGATGGAGGTCAGTATAGATGGACTAATAGAACAAGTCCCAAACACTGCTAGAAGGCAAAATATTTTTTAAGAGCTAGATGCAGATAAAAATTAATTTTAATTTGCAACCTGATGGAGGTCAGTATAGATGGACTAATAGACCAAGTCCCACACACTGCTAGAAGGCCAAAATTTTTTTCAGAGCTAGATGTAGAAAAATATTATATTCAATTTGCAACCTGATGGACGTCAGTATAGATGGACTAATAGAACAAGTCCCACACACAGCTAGAAGCTCAAATATTTTTTCAGAGCTAGATGCAGAAAAATATTATATTCAATTTGCAACCTGATGGAGGTCAGTATAGATGGACTAATAGAACAAGTCCCACACACTGCTAGAAGGCCAAATATTTTTTCAGAGCTAGATGCAGAAAAATATTATATTCAATTTGCAACCTGATGGAGGTCAGTATAGATGGACTAATAGAACAAGTTCCACACACAGCTAGAAGCCCAAATATTTTTTCAGAGGTAGATGCAGAAAAATATTATATTCAATTTGCAACCTGATGGAGGTCAGTATAGATGGACTAATAGAACAAGTCCCACACACAGCTAGAAGCTCAAATATTTTTTCAGAGGTAGATGCAGAAAAAAATTATTTTCAGTTTGCAACCTGATGGAGGTCAGTATAGATGGACTAATAGAACAAGTCCCACACACTGCTAGAAGACGAAATATTTTTTCAGAGCTAGATGCAGAAAAACATTATATTCAATTTGCAACCTGATGGAGGTCAGTATAGATGGACTAATAGAACAAGTCCCACACACTGCTAGAAGGCCAAATATTTTTTCAGAGCTAGATGCAGAAAAATATTATATTCAATTTCCAACCTGATGGAGGTCAGTATACATGGACTAATAGAACAAGTCCCACACACAGCTAGAAGCCCAAATATTTTTTCAGAGGTAGATGCAGAAAAAAATTATATTCAGTTTGCAACCTGATGGAGGTCAGTATAGATGGACTAATAGAACAAGTCCCAAACACTGCTAGAAGGCCAAATATTTTTTCAGAGCTAGATGCTGAAAAATATTATATTCAATTTGCAACCTGATGGAGGTCAGTATAGATTGACTAATAGAACAAGTCCCACACACTGTTAGAAGGCAAAATATTTTTTCAGAGCTAGATGCAGAAAAATATTATATTCAATTTGCAACCTGATGGAGGTCAGTATAGATGGACTAATAGAACAAGTCCCACACACAGCAAGAAGCCCAAATATTTTTTCAGAGGTAGATGCAGAAAAAATTATATTCAGTTTGCAACCTGATGGAGGTCAGGATAGATGGACTAATAGAACAAGTCCCACACACTGCTAGAAGGCCAAATATTTTTTCAGAGCTAGATGCAGAAAAATATTATATTCAATTTGCAACCTGATGGAGGTCAGTATAGATGGACTAATAGAACAAGTCCCACACACTGCTAGAAGGCCAAATATTTTTTCAGAGCTAAATTCAGAAAAATATTATATTCAATTTGCAACCTGATGGAGGTCAGTATATATGGACTAATAGAACAAGTTCCACACACAGCTAGAAGCCCAAATATTTTTTCAGAGGTAGATGCAGAAAAATATTATATTCAATTTGCAACCTGATGGAGGTCAGTATAGATGGACTAATAGAACAAGTCCCACACACAGCTAGAAGCTCAAATATTTTTTCAGAGGTAGATGCAGAAAAAAATTATTTTCAGTTTGCAACCTGATGGAGGTCAGTATAGATGGACTAATAGAACAAGTCCCACACACTACTAGAAGACCAAATATTTTTTCAGACCTAGATGCAGAAAAACATTATATTCAATTTGCAACCTGATGGAGGTCAGTATAGATGGACTAATAGAACAAGTCCCACACACTGCTAGAAGGCCAAATATTTTTTCAGAGCTAGATGCAGAAAAATATTATATTCAATTTGCAACCTGATGGAGGTCAGTATACATGGACTAATAGAACAAGTCCCACACACAGCTAGAAGCCCAAATATTTTTTCAGAGGTAGATGCAGAAAAAAATTATATTCAGTTTGCAACCTGATGGAGGTCAGTATAGATGGACTAATAGAACAAGTCCCAAACACTGCTAGAAGGCCAAATATTTTTTCAGAGCTAGATGCTGAAAAATATTATATTCAATTTGCAACCTGATGGAGGTCAGTATAGATTGACTAATAGAACAAGTCCCACACACTGTTAGAAGGCAAAATATTTTTTCAGAGCTAGATGCAGAAAAATATTATATTCAATTTGCAACCTGATGGAGGTCAGTATAGATGGACTAATAGAACAAGTCCCACACACAGCAAGAAGCCCAAATATTTTTTCAGAGGTAGATGCAGAAAAAAATTATATTCAGTTTGCAACCTGATGGAGGTCAGTATAGATGGACTAATAGAACAAGTCCCACACACTGCTAGAAGGCCAAATATTTTTTCAGAGCTAGATGAAGAAAAATATTATATTCAATTTGCAACCTGATGGAGGTCAGTATAGATGGACTAATAGAACAAGTCCCACACACTGCTAGAAGGCCAAATATTTTTTTTTCAGAGCTAAATTCAGAAAAATATTATATTCAATTTGCAACCTGATGGAGGTCAGTATAGATGGACTAATAGAACAAGTTCCACACACAGCTAGAAGCCCAAATATTTTTTCAGAGGTAGATGCAGAAAAATATTATATTCAATTTGCAACCTGATGGAGGTCAGTATAGATGGACTAATAGAACAAGTCCCACACACAGCTAGAAGCTCAAATATTTTTTCAGAGGTAGATGCAGAAAAAAATTATATTCAGTTTGCAACCTGATGGAGGTCAGTATAGATGGACTAATAGAACAAGTCCCACACACTGCTAGAAGGCCAAATATTTTTTCAGAGGTAGATGCAGAAAAAAATTATATTCAGTTTGCAACCTGATGGAGGTCAGTATAGATGGACTAATAGAACAAGTCCCACACACTGCTAGAAGGCCAAATATTTTTTCAGAGCTAGATGCTGAAAAATATTATATTCAATTTGCAACCTGATGGAGGTCAGTATAGATGGACTAATAGAACAAGTCCCACACACTGTTAGAAGGCCAAATATTTTTTCAGAGCTAGATGCAGAAAAATATTATATTCAATTTGCAACCTGATGGAGGTCAGTATAGATGGACTAATAGAACAGGTCCCACACACTGCTAGAAGGCCAACTATTTTTTCAGAGCTAGATGCAGAAAAATATTATATTCAATTTGCAACCTGATGGAGGTCTCTATAGATGGACTAATAGAACAAGTCCCACACACAGCTAGAAGCCCAACTATATTTTCAGAGGTAGATGCAGAAAAAATTATATTCAGTTTGCAATCTGATGGAGGTCAGTATAGATGGACTAATAGAACAAGTCCCACACACAGCTAGAAGCCCAAATATTTTTTCAGAGGTAGATGCAGAAAAAAATTATATTCAGTTTGCAACCTGATGGAGGTCAGTATAGATGGACTAATAGAACAAGTCCCAAACACTGCTAGAAGGCAAAATATTTTTTCAGAGCTAGATGCAGATAAAAATTAATTTTAATTTGCAACCTGATGGAGGTCAGTATAGATTGACTAATAGACCAAGTCCCACACACTGCTAGAAGGCCAAAATTTTTTTCAGAGCTAGATGTAGAAAAATATTATATTCAATTTGCAACCTGATGGACGTCAGTATAGATGGACTAATAGAACAAGTCCCACACACAGCTAGAAGCTCAAATATTTTTTCAGAGCTAGATGCAGAAAAATATTATATTCAATTTGCAACCTGATGGAGGTCAGTATAGATGGACTAATAGAACAAGTCCCACACACTGCTAGAAGGCCAAATATTTTTTCAGAGCTAGATGCAGAAAAATATTATATTCAATTTGCAACCTGATGGAGGTCAGTATAGATGGACTAATAGAACAAGTCCCACACACTGCTAGAAGACGAAATAATTTTTCAGAGCTAGATGCAGAAAAACATTATATTCAATTTGCAACCTGATGGAGGTCAGTATAGATGGACTAATAGAACAAGTCCCACACACTGCTAGAAGGCCAAATATTTTTTCAGAACTAGATGCAGAAAAATATTATATTCAATTTCCAACCTGATGGAGGTCAGTATACATGGACTAATAGAACAAGTCCCACACACAGCTAGAAGCCCAAATATTTTTTCAGAGGTAGATGCAGAAAAAAATTATATTCAGTTTGCAACCTGATGGAGGTCAGTATAGATGGACTAATAGAACAAGTCCCAAACACTGCTAGAAGGCCAAATATTTTTTCAGAGCTAGATGCTGAAAAATATTATATTCAATTTGCAACCTGATGGAGGTCAGTATAGATTGACTAATAGAACAAGTCCCACACACTGTTAGAAGGCAAAATATTTTTTCAGAGGTAGATGCAGAAAAATATTATATTCAATTTGCAACCTGATGGAGGTCAGTATAGATGGACTAATAGAACAAGTCCCACACACAGCAAGAAGCCCAAATATTTTTTCAGAGGTAGATGCAGAAAAAATTATATTCAGTTTGCAACCTGATGGAGGTCAGGATAGATGGACTAATAGAACAAGTCCCACACACTGCTAGAAGGCCAAATATTTTTTCAGAGCTAGATGCAGAAAAATATTATATTCAATTTGCAACCTGATGGAGGTCAGTATAGATGGACTAATAGAACAAGTCCCACACACTGCTAGAAGGCCAAATATTTTTTCAGAGCTAAACTCAGAAAAATATTATATTCAATTTGCAACCTGATGGAGGTCAGTATAGATGGACTAATAGAACAAGTTCCACACACAGCTAGAAGCCCAAATATTTTTTCAGAGGTAGATGCAGAAAAATATTATATTCAATTTGCAACCTGATGGAGGTCAGTATAGATGGACTAATAGAACAAGTCCCACACACAGCTAGAAGCTCAAATATTTTTTCAGAGGTAGATGCAGAAAAAAATTATTTTCAGTTTGCAACCTGATGGAGGTCAGTATAGATGGACTAATAGAACAAGTCCCACACACTACTAGAAGACCAAATATTTTTTCAGACCTAGATGCAGAAAAACATTATATTCAATTTGCAACCTGATGGAGGTCAGTATAGATGGATTAATAGAACAAGTCCCACACACTGCTAGAAGGCCAAATATTTTTTCAGAGCTAGATGCAGAAAAATATTATATTCAATTTGCAACCTGATGGAGGTCAGTATACATGGACTAATAGAACAAGTCCCACACACAGCTAGAAGCCCAAATATTTTTTCAGAGGTAGATGCAGAAAAAAATTATATTCAGTTTGCAACCTGATGGAGGTCAGTATAGATGGACTAATAGAACAAGTCCCAAACACTGCTAGAAGGCCAAATATTTTTTCAGAGCTAGATGCTGAAAAATATTATATTCAATTTGCAACCTGATGGAGGTCAGTATAGATTGACTAATAGAACAAGTCCCACACACTGTTAGAAGGCAAAATATTTTTTCAGAGCTAGATGCAGAAAAATATTATATTCAATTTGCAACCTGATGGAGGTCAGTATAGATGGACTAATAGAACAAGTCCCACACACAGCAAAAAGCCCAAATATTTTTTCAGAGGTAGATGCAGAAAAAAATTATATTCAGTTTGCAACCTGATGGAGGTCAGTATAGATGGACTAATAGAACAAGTCCCACACACTGCTAGAAGGCCAAATATTTTTTCAGAGCTAGATGAAGAAAAATATTATATTCAATTTGCAACCTGATGGAGGTCAGTATAGATGGACTAATAGAACAAGTCCCACACACTGCTAGAAGGCCAAATATTTTTTTTTCAGAGCTAAATTCAGAAAAATATTATATTCAATTTGCAACCTGATGGAGGTCAGTATAGATGGACTAATAGAACAAGTTCCACACACTGCTAGAAGACGAAATATATTTTCAGAGCTAGATGCAGAAAAACATTATATTCAATTTGCAACCTGATGGAGGTCAGTATAGATGGACTAATAGAACAAGTCCCACACACTGCTAGAAGGCCAAATATTTTTTCAGAGCTAGATGCAGAAAAATATTATATTCAATTTCCAACCTGATGGAGGTCAGTATACATGGACTAATAGAACAAGTCCCACACACAGCTAGAAGCCCAAATATTTTTTCAGAGGTAGATGCAGAAAAAAATTATATTCAGTTTGCAACCTGATGGAGGTCAGTATAGATGGACTAATAGAACAAGTCCCAAACACTGCTAGAAGGCCAAATATTTTTTCAGAGCTAGATGCTGAAAAATATTATATTCAATTTGCAACCTGATGGAGGTCAGTATAGATTGACTAATAGAACAAGTCCCACACACTGTTAGAAGGCAAAATATTTTTTCAGAGCTAGATGCAGAAAAATATTATATTCAATTTGCAACCTGATGGAGGTCAGTATAGATGGACTAATAGAACAAGTCCCACACACAGCAAGAAGCCCAAATATTTTTTCAGAGGTAGATGCAGAAAAAAATTATATTCAGTTTGCAACCTGATGGAGGTCAGGATAGATGGACTAATAGAACAAGTCCCACACACTGCTAGAAGGCCAAATATTTTTTCAGAGCTAGATGCAGAAAAATATTATATTCAATTTGCAACCTGATGGAGGTCAGTATAGATGGACTAATAGAACAAGTCCCACACACTGCTAGAAGGCCAAATATTTTTTCAGAGCTAAATTCAGAAAAATATTATATTCAATTTGCAACCTGATGGAGGTCAGTATAGATGGACTAATAGAACAAGTTCCACACACAGCTAGAAGCCCAAATATTTTTTCAGAGGTAGATGCAGAAAAATATTATATTCAATTTGCAACCTGATGGAGGTCAGTATAGATGGACTAATAGAACAAGTCCCACACACAGCTAGAAGCTCAAATATTTTTTCAGAGGTAGATGCAGAAAAAAATTATTTTCAGATTGCAACCTGATGGAGGTCAGTATAGATGGACTAATAGAACAAGTCCCACACACTACTAGAAGACCAAATATTTTTTCAGACCTAGATGCAGAAAAACATTATATTCAATTTGCAACCTGATGGAGGTCAGTATAGATGGACTAATAGAACAAGTCCCACACACTGCTAGAAGGCCAAATATTTTTTCAGAGCTAGATGCAGAAAAATATTATATTCAATTTGCAACCTGATGGAGGTCAGTATACATGGACTAATA
This sequence comes from Phyllobates terribilis, assembly GCF_046119375.1. Lineage (NCBI taxonomy): Eukaryota > Metazoa > Chordata > Amphibia > Anura > Dendrobatidae > Phyllobates > Phyllobates terribilis. The sequence goes on along the minus strand of NW_027362765.1, from coordinate 591,787,344 downwards.
GAACAAGTCCCACACACAGCTAGAAGCCCAAATATTTTTTCAGAGGTAGATGCAGAAAAAAATTATATTCAGTTTGCAACCTGATGGAGGTCAGTATAGATGGACTAATAGAACAAGTCCCAAACACTGCTAGAAGGCCAAATATTTTTTCAGAGCTAGATGCTGAAAAATATTATATTCAATTTGCAACCTGATGGAGGTCAGTATAGATTGACTAATAGAACAAGTCCCACACACTGTTAGAAGGCAAAATATTTTTTCAGAGCTAGATGCAGAAAAATATTATATTCAATTTGCAACCTGATGGAGGTCAGTATAGATGGACTAATAGAACAAGTCCCACACACAGCAAGAAGCCCAAATATTTTTTCAGAGGTAGATGCAGAAAAAAATTATATTCAGTTTGCAACCTGATGGAGGTCAGTATAGATGGACTAATAGAACAAGTCCCACACACTGCTAGAAGGCCAAATATTTTTTCAGAGCTAGATGAAGAAAAATATTATATTCAATTTGCAACCTGATGGAGGTCAGTATAGATGGACTAATAGAACAAGTCCCACACACTGCTAGAAGGCCAAATATTTTTTCAGAGCTAAATTCAGAAAAATATTATATTCAATTTGCAACCTGATGGAGGTCAGTATAGATGGACTAATAGAACAAGTTCCACACACAGCTAGAAGCCCAAATATTTTTTCAGAGGTAGATGCAGAAAAATATTATATTCAATTTGCAACCTGATGGAGGTCAGTATAGATGGACTAATAGAACAAGTCCCACACACAGCTAGAAGCTCAAATATTTTTTCAGAGGTAGATGCAGAAAAAAATTATTTTCAGTTTGCAACCTGATGGAGGTCAGTATAGATGGACTAATAGAACAAGTCCCACACACTGCTAGAAGACCAAATATTTTTTCAGAGCTAGATGCAGAAAAACATTATATTCAATTTGCAACCTGATGGAGGTCAGTATAGATGGACTAATAGAACAAGTCCCACACACTGCTAGAAGGCCAAATATTTTTTCAGAGCTAGATGCAGAAAAATATTATATTCAATTTGCAACCTGATTGAGGTCAGTATACATGGACTAATAGAACAAGTCCCACACACAGCTAGAAGCCCAAATATTTTTTCAGAGGTAGATGCAGAAAAAAATTATATTCAGTTTGCAACCTGATGGAGGTCAGTATAGATGGACTAATAGAACAAGTCCCACACACTGCTGGAAGGCCAAATATTTTTTCAGAGCTAGATGCTGAAAAATATTATATTCAATTTGCAACCTGATGGAGGTCAGTATAGATTGACTAATAGAACAAGTCCCACACACTGTTAGAAGGCAAAATATTTTTTCAGAGCTAGATGCAGAAAAATATTATATTCAATTTGCAACCTGATGGAGGTCAGTATAGATGAACTAATAGAATAAGTCCCACACACAGCAAGAAGCCCAAATATTTTTTCAGAGGTAGATGCAGAAAAAAATTATATTCAGTTTGCAACCTGATGGAGGTCAGTATAGATGGACTAATAGAACAAGTCCCACACACAGCTAGAAGCTCAAATATTTTTTCAGAGGTAGATGCAGAAAAAAATTATTTTCAGTTTGCAACCTGATGGAGGTCAGTATAGATGGACTAATAGAACAAGTCCCACACACTGCTAGAAGACCAAATATTTTTTCAGAGCTAGATGCAGAAAAACATTATATTCAATTTGCAACCTGATGGAGGTCAGTATAGATGGACTAATAGAACAAGTCCCACACACTGCTAGAAGGCCAAATATTTTTTCAGAGCTAGATGCAGAAAAATATTATATTCAATTTGCAACCTGATTGAGGTCAGTATACATGGACTAATAGAACAAGTCCCACACACAGCTAGAAGCCCAAATATTTTTTCAGAGGTAGATGCAGAAAAAAATTATATTCAGTTTGCAACCTGATGGAGGTCAGTATAGATGGACTAATAGAACAAGTCCCACACACTGCTAGAAGGCCAAATATTTTTTCAGAGCTAGATGCTGAAAAATATTATATTCAATTTGCAACCTGATGGAGGTCAGTATAGATTGACTAATAGAACAAGTCCCACACACTGTTAGAAGGCAAAATATTTTTTCAGAGCTAGATGCAGAAAAATATTATATTCAATTTGCAACCTGATGGAGGTCAGTATAGATGAACTAATAGAATAAGTCCCACACACAGCAAGAAGCCCAAATATTTTTTCAGAGGTAGATGCAGAAAAAAATTATATTCAGTTTGCAACCTGATGGAGGTCAGTATAGATGGACTAATAGAACAAGTCCCACACACTGCTAGAAGGCCAAATATTTTTTCAGAGCTAGATGCAGAAAAATATTATATTCAATTTGCAACCTGATGGAAGTCAGTATAGATGGACTAATAGAACAAGTCCCACACACTGCTAGAAGGCCAAATATTTTTTCAGAGCTAAATTCAGAAAAATATTATATTCAATTTGCAACCTGATGGAGGTCAGTATAGATGGACTAATAGAACAAGTCCCACACACAGCTAGAAGCCCAAATATTTTTTCAGAGGTAGATGCAGAAAAATATTATATTCAATTTGCAGCCTGATGGAGGTCAGTATAGATGGACTAATAGAACAAGTCCCACACACATCTAGAAGGCCAAATATTTTTTAAGAGCTAGATGCAGATAAAAATTATTTTTAATTTGCAACCTGATGGAGGTCAGTATAGCTGGACTAATAGAACAAGTCCCACACACTGCTAGAAGGCCAAAATTTTTTTCAGAGCTAAATGCAGAAAAAAATTATATTCAGTTTGCAACCTGATGGAGGTCAGTATAGATGGACTAATAGAACAAGTCCCACAAACTGCTAGAAGGCCAAATATTTTTTGAGAGCTAGATGCAGAAAAATATTATATTCAATTTGCAACCTGATGGAGGTCAGTATAGATGGACTAATAGAACAAGTCCCACACACAGCTAGAAGCCCAAATATTTTTTTCAGAGGTAGATGCAGAAAAAAATTATATTCAGTTTGCAACCTGATGGAGGTCAGTATAGATGGACTAATAGACCAAGTACCACACACTGCTAGAAGGCCAAATATTTTTTCAGAGCTAGATGCTGAAAAATATTATATTCAATTTGCAACCTGATGGAGGTCAGTATAGATGGACTAATAGAACAAGTCCCACACACTGTCAGAAGGCAAAATATTTTTTCAGAGCTAGATGCAGAAAAATATTATATTCAATTTGCAACCTGATGGAAGTCAGTATAGATGGACTAATAGAACAAGTCCCACACACAGCAAGAAGCCCAAATATTTTTTCAGAGGTAGATGCAGAAAAAAATTATATTCAGTTTGCAACCTGATGGAGGTCAGTATAGATGGACTAATAGAACAAGTCCCACACACTGCTGGAAGGCCAAATATTTTTTCAGAGCTAGATGCAGAAAAATATTATATTCAATTTGCAACCTGATGGAGGTCACTATAGATGGACTAATAGAACAAGTCCCACACACAGCTAGAAGCCCAAATATTTTTTCAGAGGTAGATGCAGAAAAAATTATATTCAGTTTGCAATCTGATGGAGGTCAGTATAGATGGACTAATAGAACAAGTCCCACACACAGCTAGAAGCCCAAATATTTTTTCAGAGGTAGATGCAGAAAAAAATTATATCCAGTTTGCAACCTGATGGAGGTCAGTATAGATGGACTAATAGAACAAGTGCCAAACACTGCTAGAAGGCAAAATATTTTTTCAGAGCTAGATGCAGATAAAAATTAATTTTAATTTGCAACCTGATGGAGGTCAGTATAGATGGACTAATAGACCAAGTCCCACACAATGCTAGAAGGCCAAAAATTTTTTCAGAGCTAGATTCAGAAAAATATTATATTCAATTTGCAACCTGATGGAGGTCAGTATAGATGGACTAATAGAACAAGTCCCACACACTGCTAGAAGGCCAAATATTTTTTCAGAGCTAGATGCAGAAAAATATTATATTCAATTTGCAACCTGATGGAGGTCAGTATAGATGGACTAATAGAACAAGTCCCACACACAGCTAGATGCCCAAATATTTTTTTCAGAGGTAGATGCAGAAAAAAATTATATTCAGTTTGCAACCTGATGGAGGTCAGTATAGATGGACTAATAGAACAAGTCCCACACACTGCTAGAAGGCCAAATATTTTTTCAGAGCTAGATGCAGAAAAATATTAGATTCAATGTGCATCCTGATGGAGGTCAGTATAGATGGACTAATAGAACAAGTCCCACACACTGCTAGAAGGCCAAATATTTTTTCAGAGCTAGATGCTGAAAAATATTATATTCAATTTGCAACCTGATGGAGGTCAGTATAGATGGACTAATAGAACAAGTCCCACACACTGTTAGAAGGCCAAATATTTTTTCAGAGCTAGATGCAGAAAAAAATTATATTCAGTTTGCAACCTGATGGAGGTCAGTTTAGATGGACTAATAGAACAAGTCCCACACACTGCTAGAAGGCCAAATATTTTTTCAGAGCTAGATGCAGAAAAATATTATATTCAATTTGCAACCTGATGGAGGTCAGTATAGATGGACTAATAGAACAAGTCCCACACACTGCGAGAAGGCCAAATATTTTTTCAGAGCTAGATGCAGAAAAATATTATATTCAATTTGCAACCTGATGGAGGTCAGTATAGATGGACTAATAGAACAAGTCCCACACACAGCTAGAAGCTCAAATATTTTTTCAGAGGTAGATGCAGAAAAAAATTATATTCAGTTTGCAACCTGATGGAGGTCAGTATAGATGGACTAATAGAACAAGTCCCACACACAGCTAGAAGCTCAAATATTTTTTCAGAGGTAGATGCAGAAAAAAATTATATTCAGTTTGCAAGCTGATGGAGGTCAGTATAGATGGACTAATAGAACAAGTCCCACACACTGCTAGAAGGCCAAATATTTTTTCAGAGCTAGATGCAGAAAAATATTATATTTAATTTGCAACCTGATGGAGGTCAGTATAGATGGACTAATAGAACAAGTCCCACACACTGCTAGAAGGCCAAATATTTTTTCAGAGCTAGATGCAGAAAAATATTATATTCAATTTGCAACCTGATGGAGGTCAGTATAGATGGACTAATAGAACAAGTCCCACACACAGCTAGAAGCCCAAATATTTTTTCAGAGGTAGATGCAGAAAAAAATTATATTCAGTTTGCAACCTGATGGAGGTCAGTATAGATGGACTAATAGAACAAGTCCCACACACTGCTAGAAGGCCAAATATTTTTTCAGAGCTAGATGCTGAAAAATATTATATTCAATTTGCAACCTGATGGAGGTCAGTATAGATGGACTAATAGAACAAGTCCCACACACTGTTAGAAGGCCAAATATTTTTTCAGAGCTAGATGCAGAAAAATATTATATTCAATTTGCAACCTGATGGAGGTGATTATAGATGGACTAATAGAACAAGTCCCACACACAGCTAGAAGCTCAAATATTTTTTCAGAGGTAGATGCAGAAAAAAATTATATTCAGTTTGCAACCTGATGGAGGTCAGTATAGATGGACTAATAGAACAAGTCCCACACACTGCTAGAAGGCCAAATATTTTTTCAGAGGTAGATGCAGAAAAAAATTATATTCAGTTTGCAACCTGATGGAGGTCAGTATAGATGGACTAATAGAACAAGTCCCACACACTGCTAGAAGGCCAAATATTTTTTCAGAGCTAGATGCTGAAAAATATTATATTCAATTTGCAACCTGATGGAGGTCAGTATAGATGGACTAATAGAACAAGTCCCACACACTGTTAGAAGGCCAAATATTTTTTCAGAGCTAGATGCAGAAAAATATTATATTCAATTTGCAACCTGATGGAGGTCAGTATAGATGGACTAATAGAACAAGTCCCACACACTGCTAGAAGGCCAACTATTTTTTCAGAGCTAGATGCAGAAAAATATTATATTCAATTTGCAAACTGATGGAGGTCTCTATAGATGGACTAATAGAACAAGTCCCACACACAGCTAGAAGCCCAACTATATTTTCAGAGGTAGATGCAGAAAAAATTATATTCAGTTTGCAATCTGATGGAGGTCAGTATAGATGGACTAATAGAACAAGTCCCACACACAGCTAGATGCCCAAATATTTTTTCAGAGCTAGATGCTGAAAAATATTATATTCAATTTGCAACCTGATGGAGGTCAGTATAGATGGACTAATAGAACAAGTCCCACACACTGTTAGAAGGCCAAATATTTTTTCAGAGCTAGATGCAGAAAAAAATTATATTCAGTTTGCAACCTGATGGAGGTCAGTTTAGATGGACTAATAGAACAAGTCCCACACACTGCTAGAAGGCCAAATATTTTTTCAGAGCTAGATGCAGAAAAATATTATATTCAATTTGCAACCTGATGGAGGTCAGTATAGATGGACTAATAGAACAAGTCCCACACACTGCTAGAAGGCCAAATATTTTTTCAGAGCTAGATGCTGAAAAATATTATATTCAGTTTGCAACCTGATGGAGGTCAGTATAGATGGACTAATAGAACAAGTCCCACACACTGTTAGAAGGCAAAATATTTTTTCAGAGCTAGATGCAGAAAAATATTATATTCAATTTGCAACCTGATGGAGGTCAGTATAGATGGACTAAAAGAACAAGTCCCACACACAGCAAGAAGCCCAAATATTTTTTCAGAGGTAGATACAGAAAAAAATTATATTCAGTTTGCAACCTGATGGAGGTCAGTATAGATGGACTAATAGAACAAGTCCCACACACTGCTGGAAGGTCAAATATTTTTTTCAGAGCTAGATGCAGAAAAATATTATATTCAATTTGCAACCTGATGGAGGTCACTATAGATGGACTAATAGAACAAGTCCCACACACAGCTAGAAGCCCAAATATTTTTTCAGAGGTAGATGCAGAAAAAAATTATATTCAGTTTGCAACCTGATGGAGGTCAGTATAGATGGACTAATAGAACAAGTCCCACACACAGCTAGAAGCCCAAATATTTTTTCAGAGGTAGATGAAGAAAAAAATTATATTCAGTTTGCAACCTGATGGAGGTCAGTATAGATGGACTAATAGACCAAGTCCCACACACTGCTAGAAGGCCAAAAATTTTTTCAGAGCTAGATGCAGAAAAATATTAGATTCAATTTGCATCCTGATGGAGGTCAGTATAGATGGACTAATAGAAAAAGTCCCACACACAGCTAGATGCCCAAATATTTTTTTCAGAGGTAGATGCAGAAAAAAATTATATTCAGTTTGCAACCTGATGCAGGTCAGTATAGATGGACTAATAGAACAAGTCCCACACACTGCTGGAAAGCCAAATATTTTTTTCAGAGCTAGATGCAGAAAAATATTATATTCAATTTGCAACCTGATGGAGGTCACTATAGATGGACTAATAGAACAAGTCCCACACACAGCTAGAAGCCCAAATATTTTTTCAGAGGTAGATGCAGAAAAATATTATATTCAATTTGCAACCTGATGGACGTCAGTATAGATGGACTAATAGAACAAGTCCCACACACTGCTAGAAGGCCAAATATTTTTTCAGAGCTAGATGCAGAAAAATATTAGATTCAATTTGCATCCTGATGGAGGTCAGTATAGATGGACTAATAGAAAAAGTCCCACAGACAGCTAGATGCCCAAATATTTTTTTCAGAGGTAGATGCAGAAAAAAATTATATTCAGTTTGCAACCTGATGCAGGTCAGTATAGATGGACTAATAGAACAAGTCCCACACACTGCTGGAAGGCCAAATATTTTTTACAGAGCTAGATGCAGAAAAATATTATATTCAATTTGCAACCTGATGGAGGTCACTATAGATGGACTAATAGAACAAGTCCCACACACAGCTAGAAGCCCAAATATTTTTTCAGAGGTAGATGCAGAAAAAATTATATTCAGTTTGCAATCTGATGGAGGTCAGTATAGATGGACTAATAGAACAAGTCCCACACACAGCTAGAAGCCCAAATATTTTTTCAGAGGTAGATGCAGAAAAAAATTATATTCAGTTTGCAACCTGATGGAGGTCAGTATAGATGGACTAATAGAACAAGTCCCAAACACTGCTAGAAGGCAAAATATTTTTTCAGAGCTAGATGCAGATAAAAATTAATTTTAATTTGCAACCTGATGGAGGTTAGTATAGATGGACTAATAGACCAAGTCCCACACACTGCTAGAAGGCCAAAAATTTTTTCAGAGCTAGATTCAGAAAAATATTATATTCAATTTGCAACCTGATGGAGGTCAGTATAGATGGACTAGAACAAGTCCCACACACTGCTAGAAGGCCAAATATTTTTTCAGAGCTAGATGCAGAAAAATATTATATTCAATTTGCAACCTGATGGAGGTCAGTATAGATGGACTAATAGAACAAGTCCCACACACAGCTAGATGCCCAAATATTTTTTTCAGAGGTAGATGCAGAAAAATATTAGATTCAATTAGCATCCTGATGGAGGTCAGTATAGATGGACTAATAGAACAAGTCCCACACACTGCTAGAAGGCCAAATATTTTTTCAGAGCTAGATGCTGAAAAATATTATATTCAATTTGCAACCTGATGGAGGTCAGTATAGATGGACTAATAGAACAAGTCCCACACACTGTTAGAAGGCCAAATATTTTTTCAGAGCTAGATGCTGAAAAAAATTATATTCAGTTTGCAACCTGATGGAGGTCAGTTTAGATGGACTAATAGAACAAGTCCCACACACTGCTAGAAGGCCAAATATTTTTTCAGAGCTAGATGCAGAAAAATATTATATTCAATTTGCAACCTGATGGAGGTCAGTATAGATGGACTAATAGAACAAGTCCCACACACTGCTAGAAGGCCAAATATTTTTTCAGAGCTAGATGCAGAAAAATATTATATTCAATTTGCAACCTGATGGAGGTCAGTATACATGGAATAATAGAACAAGTCCCACACACAGCTAGAAGCTCAAATATTTTTTCAGAGGTAGATGCAGAAAAAAATTATATTCAGTTTGCAACCTGATGGAGGTCAGTATAGATGGACTAATAGAACAAGTCCCACACACAGCAAGAAGCCCAAATATTTTTTCAGAGGTAGATGCAGAAAAAAATTATATTCAGTTTGCAACCTGATGGAGGTCAGTATAGATGGACTAATAGAACAAGTCCCACACACTGCTAGAAGGCCAAATATTTTTTCAGAGCTAGATGCAGAAAAATATTATATTCAATTTGCAACCTGATGGAGGTCAGTATAGATGGACTAATAGAACAAGTCCCACACACAGCTAGATGCCCAAATATTTTTTTCAGAGGTAGATGCAGAAAAATATTAGATTCAATTAGCATCCTGATGGAGGTCAGTATAGATGGACTAATAGAACAAGTCCCACACACTGCTAGAAGGCCAAATATTTTTTCAGAGCTAGATGCTGAAAAATATTATATTCAATTTGCAACCTGATGGAGGTCAGTATAGATGGACTAATAGAACAAGTCCCACACACTGTTAGAAGGCCAAATATTTTTTCAGAGCTAGATGCAGAAAAAAATTATATTCAGTTTGCAACCTGATGGAGGTCAGTTTAGATGGACTAATAGAACAAGTCCCACACACTGCTAGAAGGCCAAATATTTTTTCAGAGCTAGATGCAGAAAAATATTATATTCAATTTGCAACCTGATGGAGGTCAGTATAGATGGACTAATAGAACAAGTCCCACACACTGCTAGAAGGCCAAATATTTTTTCAGAGCTAAATGCAGAAAAATATTATATTCAATTTGCAACCTGATGGAGGTCAGTATACATGGAATAATAGAACAAGTCCCACACACAGCTAGAAGCCCAAATATTTTTTCAGAGGTAGATGCAGAAAAAAATTATATTCAGTTTGCAACCTGATGGAGGTCAGTATAGATGGACTAATAGAACAAGTCCCACACACAGCAAGAAGCCCAAATATTTTTTCAGAGGTAAATGCAGAAAAAAATTATATTCAGTTTGCAACCTGATGGAGGTCAGTATAGATGGACTAATAGAACAAGTCCCACACACTGCTAGAAGGCCAAATATTTTTTCAGAGCTAGATGCAGAAAAATATTATATTCAATTTGCAACCTGATGGAGGTCAGTATAGATGGACTAATAGAACAAGTCCCACACACTGCTAGAAGGCCAAATATTTTTTCAGAGCTAAATTCAGAAAAATATTATATTCAAATTGCAACCTGATGGAGGTCAGTATAGACGGACTAATAGAACAAGTCACACACACAGCTAGAAGCCCAAATATTTTTTCAGAGGTAGATGCAGAAAAATATTATATTCAATTTGCAACCTGATGGAGGTCAGTATAGATGGACTAATAGAACAAGTCCCACACACAGCTAGAAGCTCAAATATTTTTTCAGAGGTAGATGCAGAAAAAAATTATATTCAGTTTGCAACCTGATGGAGGTCAGTATAGATGGACTAATAGAACAAGTCCCACACACTGCTAGAAGGCCAAATATTTTTTCAGAGCTAGATGCAGAAAAATATTATATTCAATTTGCAACCTGATGGAGGTCAGTATAGATGGACTAATAGAACAAGTCCCACACACTGCTAGAAGGCCAAATATTTTTTCAGAGCTAGATGCAGAAAAATATTATAATCAATTTGCAACCTGATGGAGGTCAGTATAGATGGACTAATAGAACAAGTCCCACACACAGCTAGAAGCCCAAATATTTTTTCAGAGGTAGATGCAGAAAAATATTATATTCAGTTTGCAACCTGATGGAGGTCAGTATAGATGGACTAATAGAACAAGTCCCACACACTGCTAGAAGGCCAAATATTTTTTCAGAGCTAGATGCTGAAAAATATTTTATTCAATTTGCAACCTGATGGAGGTCAGTATAGATGGACTAATAGAACAAGTCCCACACACTGTTAGAAGGCAAAATACTTTTTCAGAGCTAGATGCAGAAAAATATTATATTCAATTTGCAACCTGATGGAGGTCAGTATAGATGGACTAATAGAACAAGTCCCACACACAGCAAGAAGCCCAAATATTTTTTCAGAGGTAGATGCAGAAAAAAATTATATTCAGTTTGCAACCTGATGGAGGTCAGTATAGATGGACTAATAGAACAAGTCCCACACACTGCTGGAAGGCCAAATATTTTTTCAGAGCTAGATGCAGAAAAATATTATATTCAATTTGCAACCTGATGGAGGTCACTATAGATGGACTAATAGAACAAGTCCCACACACAGCTAGAAGCCCAAATATTTTTTCAGAGGTAGATGCAGAAAAAATTATATTCAGTTTGCAATCTGATGGTGGTCAGTATAGATGGACTAATAGAACAAGTCCCACACACAGCTAGAAGCCCAAATATTTTTTCAGAGGTAGATGCAGAAAAAAATTATATTCAGTTTGCAACCTGATGGAGGTCAGTATAGATGGACTAATAGAACAAGTCCCAAACACTGCTAGAAGGCAAAATATTTTTTCAGAGCTAGATGCAGATAAAAATTAATTTTAATTTGCAACCTGATGGAGGTCAGTATAGATGGACTAATAGACCAAGTCCCACACACTGCTAGAAGGCCAAAAATTTTTTCAGAGCTAGATTCAGAAAAATATTATATTCAATTTGCAACCTGATGGAGGTCAGTATAGATGGACTAATAGAACAAGTCCCACACACTGCTAGAAGGCCAAATATTTTTTCAGAGCTAGATGCAGAAAAATATTATATTCAATTTGCAACCTGATGGAGGTCAGTATAGATGGACTAATAGAACAAGTCCCACACACAGCTAGATGCCCAAATATTTTTTTCAGAGGTAGATGCAGAAAAAAATTATATTCAGTTTGCAACCTGATGGAGGTCAGTATAGATGGACTAATAGAACAAGTCCCACACACTGCTAGAAGGCCAAATATTTTTTCAGAGCTAGATGCAGAAAAATATTATATTCAATTTGCAACCTGATGGAGGTCAGTATAGATGGACTAATAGAACAAGTCCCACACACTGCTAGAAGGCCAAATATTTTTTCAGAGCTAGATGCAGAAAAATATTATATTCAATTTGCAACCTGATGGAGTTCAGTATAGATGGACTAATAGAACAAGTCCAACACACAGCTAGAAGCTCAAATATTTTTTCAGAGGTAGATGCAGAAAAAAATTATATTCAGTTTGCAAGCTGATGGAGGTCAGTATAGATGGACTAATAGAACAAGTCCCACACACAGCTAGAAGCTGAAATATTTTTTCAGAGGTAGATGCAGAAAAAAATTATATTCAGTTTGCAACCTGATGGAGGTCAGTGTAGATGGACTAATAGAACAAGTCCCACACACTGCTAGAAGGCCAAATATTTTTTCAGAGCTAGATGCAGAAAAATATTATATTCAATTTGCAACCTGATGGAGGTCAGTATAGATGGACTAATAGAACAAGTCCCACACACTGCTAGAAGGCCAAATATTTTTACAGAGCTAGATGCAGAAAAATATTATTATCAATTTGCAACCTGATGGAGGTCAGTATAGATGGACTAATAGAACAAGTCCCACACACTGCTAGAAGGCCAAATATTTTTTCAGAGCTAGATGCAGAAAAATATTATATTCAATTTGCAACCTGATGGAGGTCAGTATAGATGGACTAATAGAACAAGTCCCACACACTGCTAGAAGGCCAAATATTTTTTCAGAGCTAGATGCAGAAAAATATTAGATTCAATTTGAATCCTGATGGAGGTCAGTATAGATGGACTAATAGAAAAAGTCCCACACACAGCTAGATGCCCAAATATTTTTTTCAGAGGTAGATGCAGAAAAAAATTATATTCAGTTTGCAACCTGATGCAGGTCAGTATAGATGGACTAATAGAACAAGTCCCACACACTGCTAGAAGGCCAAATATTTTTTCAGAGCTAGATGCAGAAAAATATTAGATTCAATTTGCATCCTGATGGAGGTCAGTATAGATGGACTAATAGAACAAGTCCCACACACAGCTAGAAGACCAAATATTTTTTCAGAGGTAGATGCAGAAAAATATTATATACAATTTGCAACCTGATGGAGGTCAGTATAGATGGACTAATAGAACAAGTCCCACACAAAGCTAGAAGCTCAAATATTTTTTCAGAGCTAGATGCAGAAAAATATTATATTCAATTTGCAACCTGATGGAGGTCAGTATAGATGGACTAATAGAACAAGTCCCACACACTGCTAGAAGGCCAAATATTTTTTCAGAGCTAGATGCAGAAAAATATTATATTCAATTTGCAACCTGATGGAGGTCAGTATAGATGGACTAATAGAACCAGTCCCACACACAGCTAGAAGCCCAGATATTTTTTCAGAGGTAGATGCAGAAAAAAATTATATTCAGTTTGCAACCTGATGGAGGTCAGTATAGATGGACTAATAGAACAAGTCCCACACACTGCTAGAAGGCCAAATATTTTTTCAGAGCTAGATGCAGAAAAATATTATATTCAATTAGCAACCTGATGGAGGTCAGTATAGATGGACTAATAGAACAAGTCCCACACACAGCTAGAAGCCCAAATATTTTTTCAGAGGTAGATGCAGAAAAAAATTATATTCAGCTTGCCACCTGAAGGAGGTCAGTATAGATGGACTAATAGAACAAGTCCCACACACTGCTAGAAGGCCAAATATTTTTTCAGAGCTAGATGCAGAAAAGTATTATATTCAATTTGCAACCTGATGGAGGTCAGTATGAATGGACTAATATAACAAGTCCCACACACAGCTAGAAGCCCAAATATTTTTTCAGAGGTAGATGCAGAAAAAATTATATTCAGTTTGCAATCTGATGGAGGTCAGTATAGATGGACTAATAGAACAAGTCCCACACACAGCTAGATGCCCAAATATTTTTTTCAGAGGTAGATGCAGAAAAAAATTATATTCAGTTTGCAACCTGATGGAGGTCAGTATAGATGGACTAATAGAACAAGTCCCACACACTGCTAGAAGGCCAAATATTTTTTCAGAGCTAGATGCAGAAAAATATTATATTCAATTTGCAACCTGATGGAGGTCAGTATAGATGGACTAATAGAACAAGTCCCACACACTGCTAGAAGGCCAAATATTTTTTCAGAGCTAGATGCAGAAAAATATTATATTCAATTTGCAACCTGATGGAGTTCAGTATAGATGGACTAATAGAACAAGTCCAACACACAGCTAGAAGCTCAAATATTTTTTCAGAGGTAGATGCAGAAAAAAATTATATTCAGTTTGCAAGCTGATGGAGGTCAGTATAGATGGACTAATAGAACAAGTCCCACACACAGCTAGAAGCTGAAATATTTTTTCAGAGGTAGATGCAGAAAAAAATTATATTCAGTTTGCAACCTGATGGAGGTCAGTGTAGATGGACTAATAGAACAAGTCCCACACACTGCTAGAAGGCCAAATATTTTTTCAGAGCTAGATGCAGAAAAATATTATATTCAATTTGCAACCTGATGGAGGTCAGTATAGATGGACTAATAGAACAAGTCCCACACACTGCTAGAAGGCCAAATATTTTTACAGAGCTAGATGCAGAAAAATATTATTATCAATTTGCAACCTGATGGAGGTCAGTATAGATGGACTAATAGAACAAGTCCCACACACTGCTAGAAGGCCAAATATTTTTTCAGAGCTAGATGCAGAAAAATATTATATTCAATTTGCAACCTGATGGAGGTCAGTATAGATGGACTAATAGAACAAGTCCCACACACTGCTAGAAGGCCAAATATTTTTTCAGAGCTAGATGCAGAAAAATATTAGATTCAATTTGAATCCTGATGGAGGTCAGTATAGATGGACTAATAGAAAAAGTCCCACACACAGCTAGATGCCCAAATATTTTTTTCAGAGGTAGATGCAGAAAAAAATTATATTCAGTTTGCAACCTGATGCAGGTCAGTATAGATGGACTAATAGAACAAGTCCCACACACTGCTAGAAGGCCAAATATTTTTTCAGAGCTAGATGCAGAAAAATATTAGATTCAATTTGCATCCTGATGGAGGTCAGTATAGATGGACTAATAGAACAAGTCCCACACACAGCTAGAAGACCAAATATTTTTTCAGAGGTAGATGCAGAAAAATATTATATACAATTTGCAACCTGATGGAGGTCAGTATAGATGGACTAATAGAACAAGTCCCACACAAAGCTAGAAGCTCAAATATTTTTTCAGAGCTAGATGCAGAAAAATATTATATTCAATTTGCAACCTGATGGAGGTCAGTATAGATGGACTAATAGAACAAGTCCCACACACTGCTAGAAGGCCAAATATTTTTTCAGAGCTAGATGCAGAAAAATATTATATTCAATTTGCAACCTGATGGAGGTCAGTATAGATGGACTAATAGAACCAGTCCCACACACAGCTAGAAGCCCAGATATTTTTTCAGAGGTAGATGCAGAAAAAAATTATATTCAGTTTGCAACCTGATGGAGGTCAGTATAGATGGACTAATAGAACAAGTCCCACACACTGCTAGAAGGCCAAATATTTTTTCAGAGCTAGATGCAGAAAAATATTATATTCAATTAGCAACCTGATGGAGGTCAGTATAGATGGACTAATAGAACAAGTCCCACACACAGCTAGAAGCCCAAATATTTTTTCAGAGGTAGATGCAGAAAAAAATTATATTCAGCTTGCCACCTGAAGGAGGTCAGTATAGATGG
Source organism: Phyllobates terribilis (assembly GCF_046119375.1). Taxonomy (NCBI): domain Eukaryota; kingdom Metazoa; phylum Chordata; class Amphibia; order Anura; family Dendrobatidae; genus Phyllobates; species Phyllobates terribilis. Next base: position 591,771,506 of record NW_027362765.1, on the reverse strand, counting down.
ACTAATAGAACAAGTCCCACACACTGCTAGAAGGCCAAATATTTTTTCAGAGCTAGATGCAGAAAAGTATTATATTCAATTTGCAACCTGATGGAGGTCAGTATGAATGGACTAATATAACAAGTCCCACACACAGCTAGAAGCCCAAATATTTTTTCAGAGGTAGATGCAGAAAAAATTATATTCAGTTTGCAATCTGATGGAGGTCAGTATAGATGGACTAATAGAACAAGTCCCACACACAGCTAGAAGCCCAAATATTTTTTCAGAGGTAGATGCAGAAAAAAATTATATTCAGTTTGCAACCTCATGGAGGTCAGTATAGATGGACTAATAGAACAAGTCCCACACACTGCTAGAAGGCCAAATATTTTTTCAGAGCTAGAAGCAGATAAAAATTAATTTTAATTTGCAACCTGATGGAGGTCAGTATAGATGGACTAGTAGAACAAGTCCCACACACTGCTAGAAGGCCAAATATTTTTTCAGAGCTAGATGCAGATAAAAATTATTTTTAATTTGCAACCTGGTGGAGGTCAGTATAGATGGACTCATAGAACAAGTCCCACACACTGCTAGAAGGCCAAATATTTTTTCAGAGCTAGATGCAGACAAAAAAATATTTTGAATTTGCAACCTAATGGAGGTCAGTATAGATGGACTAATACAACAAGTCCCACACACTGCTAGAAGGCCAAATATTTTTTCAGAGCTAGATGCAGAAAAAAATAATATTCAGTTTGCAACCTGATGGAGGTCAGTTTAGATGGACTAATAGAACAAGTCCCACACACTGCTAGAAGGCCAAATATTTTTTCAGAGCTAGATGCAGAAAAATATTATATTCAATTTGCAACCTGATGGAGGTCAGTATAGATGGACTAATAGAACAAGTCCCACACACTGCTAGAAGCTCAAATATTTTTTCAGAGGTAGATGCAGAAAAAAATTATATTCAGTTTGCAACCTGATGGAGGTCAGTATAGATGGACTAATAGAACAAGTCCCACACACTGCTAGAAGTCCAAATATTTTTTCAGAGCTAGATGCAGAAAAATATTATATTCAATTTGCAACCTGATGGAGGTCAGTATACATGAAATAATAGAACAAGTCCCACACACAGCTAGAAGCCCAAATATTTTTTCAGAGGTAGATGCAGAAAAAAATTATATTCAGTTTGCAACCTGATGGGAGGTCAGTATAGATGGACTAATAGAACAAGTCCCACACACAGCAAGAAGCCCAAATATTTTTTCAGAGGTAGATGCAGAAAAAAATTATATTCAGTTTGCAACCTGATGGAGGTCAGTATAGATGGACTAATAGAACAAGTCCCACACACTGCTAGAAGGACAAATATTTTTTCAGAGCTAGATGCAGAAAAATATTATATTCAATTTGCAACCTGATGGAGGTTAGTATAGATGGACTAATAGAACAAGTCCCACACACTGCTAGAAGGCCAAATATTTTTTCAGAGCTAAATTCAGAAAAATATTATATTCAATTTGCAACCTGATGGAGGTCAGTATAGACGGACTAATAGAACAAGTCCCACACACAGCTAGAAGCCCACTTTTTTCAGAGGTAGATGCAGAAAAATATTATATTCAATTTGCAACCTGATGGAGGTCAGTATAGATGGACTAATAGAACAAGTCCCACACACAGCTAGAAGCTCAAATATTTTTTCAGAGGTAGATGCAGAAAAAAATTATATTCAGTTTGCAACCTGATGGAGGTCAGTATAGATGGACTAATAGAACAAGTCCCACACACTGCTAGAAGGCCAAATATTTTTTCAGAGCTAGATGCAGAAAAATATTATATTCAATTTGCAACCTGATGGAGGTCAGTATAGATGGACTAATAGAACAAGTCCCACACACTGCTAGAAGGCCAAATATTTTTGCAGAGCTAGATGCAGAAAAATATTATAATCAATTTGCAACCTGATGGAGGTCAGTATAGATGGACTAATAGAACAAGTCCCACACACAGCTAGAAGCCCAAATATTTTTTCAGAGGTAGATGCAGAAAAATATTATATTCAGTTTGCAACCTGATGGAGGTCAGTATAGATGGACTAATAGAACAAGTCCCACACACTGCTAGAAGGCCAAATATTTTTTCAGAGCTAGATGCTGAAAAATATTTTATTCAATTTGCAACCTGATGGAGGTCAGTATAGATGGACTAATAGAACAAGTCCCACACACTGTTAGAAGGCAAAATACTTTTTCAGAGCTAGATGCAGAAAAATATTATATTCAATTTGCAACCTGATGGAGGTCAGTATAGATGGACTAATAGAACAAGTCCCACACACAGCAAGAAGCCCAAATATTTTTTCAGAGGTAGATGCAGAAAAAAATTATATTCAGTTTGCAACCTGATGGAGGTCAGTATAGATGGACTAATAGAACAAGTCCCACATACTGCTGGAAGGCCAAATATTTTTTCAGAGCTAGATGCAGAAAAATATTATATTCAGTTTGCAACCTGATGGAGGTCACTATAGATGGACTAATAGAACAAGTCCCACACACAGCTAGAAGCCCAAATATTTTTTCAGAGGTAGATGCAGAAAAAATTATATTCAGTTTGCAATCTGATGGTGGTCAGTATAGATGGACTAATAGAACAAGTCCCACACACAGCTAGAAGCTCAAATATTTTTTCAGAGGTAGACGCAGAAAAAAATTATATTCAGTTTGCAACCTGATGGAGGTCAGTATAGATGGACTAATAGAACAAGTCCCAAACACTGCTAGAAGGCAAAATATTTTTTCAGAGCTAGATGCAGATAAAAATTAATTTTAATTTGCAACCTGATGGAGGTCAGTATAGATGGACTAATAGACCAAGTCCCACACACTGCTAGAAGGCCAAAAATTTTTTCAGAGCTAGATTCAGAAAAATATTATATTCAATTTGCAACCTGATGGAGGTCAGTATAGATGGACTAATAGAACAAGTCCCACACACTGCTAGAAGGCCAAATATTTTTTCAGAGCTAGATGCAGAAAAATATTATATTCAATTTGCAACCTGATGGCGTTCAGTATAGATGGACTAATAGAACAAGTCCAACACACAGCTAGAAGCTCAAATATTTTTTCAGAGGTAGATGCAGAAAAAAATTATATTCAGTTTGCAACCTGATGGAGGTCAGTATAGATGGACTAATAGAACAAGTCCCACACACAGCTAGAAGCTGAAATATTTTTTCAGAGGTAGATGCAGAAAAAAATTATATTCAGTTTGCAAACTGATGGAGGTCAGTATAGATGGACTAATAGAACAAGTCCCACACACTGCTAGAAGGCCAAATATTTTTTCAGAGCTAGATGCAGAAAAATATTATATTCAATTTGCAACCTGATGGAGGTCAGTATAGATGGACTAATAGAACAAGTCCCACACACTGCTAGAAGGCGAAATATTTTTTCAGAGCTAGATGCAGAAAAATATTATTATCAATTTGCAACCTGATGGAGGTCAGTATAGATGGACTAATAGAACAAGTCCCACACATTGCTAGAAGGCCAAATATTTTTTCAGAGCTAGATGCAGAAAAATATTATATTCAATTTGCAACCTGATGGAGGTCAGTATAGATGGACTAATAGAACAAGTCCCACACACTGCTAGAAGGCCAAATATTTTTTCAGAGCTAGATGCAGAAAAATATTAGATTCAATTTGCATCCTGATGGAGGTCAGTATAGATGGACTAATAGAAAAAGTCCCACACACAGCTAGATGCCCAAATATTTTTTTCAGAGGTAGATGCAGAAAAAAATTATATTCAGTTTGCAACCTGATGCAGGTCAGTATAGATGGACTAATAGAACAAGTCCCACACACTGCTAGAAGGCCAAATATTTTTTCAGAGCTAGATGCAGAAAAATATTAGATTCAATTTGCATCCTGATGGAGGTCAGTATAGATGGACTAATAGAACAAGTCCCACACACAGCTAGAAGACCAAATATTTTTTCAGAGGTAGATGCAGAAAAATATTATATACAATTTGCAACCTGATGGAGGTCAGTATAGATGGACTAATAGAACAAGTCCCACACAAAGCTAGAAGCTCAAATATTTTTTCAGAGCTAGATGCAGAAAAATATTATATTCAATTTGCAACCTGATGGAGGTCAGTATAGATGGACTAATAGAACAAGTCCCACACACTGCTAGAAGGCCAAATATTTTTTCAGAGCTAGATGCTGAAAAATATTATATTCAATTTGCAACCTGATGGAGGTCAGTATAGATGGACTAATAGAACCAGTCCCACACACAGCTAGAAGCTCAGATATTTTTTCAGAGGTAGATGCAGAAAAAAATTATATTCAGTTTGCAACCTGATGGAGGTCAGTATAGATGGACTAATAGAACAAGTCCCACACACTGCTAGAAGGCCAAATATTTTTTCAGAGCTAGATGCTGAAAAATATTATATTCAATTTGCAACCTGATGGAGGTCAGTATAGATGGACTAATAGAACAAGTCCCACACACTGTTAGATGGCCAAATATTTTTTCAGAGCTAGATGCAGAAAAATATTTTATTCAATTTGCAACCTGATGGAGGTCAGTATAGATGGACTAATAGAACAAGTCCCACACACAGCTAGAAGCCCAAATATTTTTTCAGAGGTAGATGCAGAAAAAAATTATATTCAGCTTGCTACCTGAAGGAGGTCAGTATAGATGGACTAATAGAACAAGTCCCACACACTGCTAGAAGGCCAAATATTTTTTCAGAGCTAGATGCAGAAAAATATTATATTCAATTTGCAACCTGATGGAGGTTAGTATGAATGGACTAATATAACAAGTCCCACACACAGCTAGAAGCCCAAATATTTTTTCAGAGGTAGAAGCAGAAAAAATTATATTCAGTTTGCAATCTGATGGAGGTCAGTATAGATGGACTAATAGAACAAGTCCCACACACAGCTAGAAGCCCAAATATTTTTTCAGAGGTAGATGCAGAAAAAAATTATATTCAGTTTGCAACCTGATGGAGGTCAGTATAGATGGACTAATAGAACAAGTCCCACACACTGCTAGAAGGCCAAATATTTTTTCAGAGCTAGATGCAGATAAAATTTAATTTTAATTTGCAACCTGATGGAGGTCAGTATAGATGGACTAGTAGAACAAGTCCCACACACTGCTAGAAGGCCAAATATTTTTTCAGAGCTAGATGCAGATAAAAATTATTTTTAATTTGCAACCTGGTGGAGGTCAGTATAGATGGACTCATAGAACAAGTCCCACACACTGCTAGAAGGCCAAATATTTTTTCAGAGCTAGATGCAGACAAAAAATTATTTTGAATTTGCAACCTAATGGAGGTCAGTATAGATGGACAAATAGAACAAGTCCCACACACTGCTAGAAGGCCAAATATTTTTTCAGAGCTAGATGCAGATAAAAATTATTTTTAATTTGCAACCTGGTGGAGGTCAGTATAGATGGACTAATAGAACAAGTCCCACACACTGCTAGAAGGCCAAATATTTTTTCAGAGGTAGATGCAGAAAAAAATTATATTCAGTTTGCAACCTGATGGAGGTCAGTATAGATGGACTAATAGAACAAGTCCCACACACTGCTAGAAGGCCAAATATTTTTTCAGAGCTAGATGCTGAAAAATATTATATTCAATTTGCAACCTGATGGAGGTCAGTATAGATGGACTAATAGAACAAGTCCCACACACTGTTAGATGGCCAAATATTTTTTCAGAGCTAGATGCAGAAAAATATTATATTCAATTTGCAACCTGATGGAGGTCAGTATAGATGGACTAATAGAACAAGTCCCACACACAGCTAGAAGCCCAAATATTTTTTCAGAGGTAGATGCAGAAAAAAATTATATTCAGCTTGCTTCCTGAAGGAGGTCAGTATAGATGGACTAATAGAACAAGTCCCACACACTGCTAGAAGGCCAAATATTTTTTCAGAGCTAGATGCAGAAAAATATTATATTCAATTTGCAACCTGATGGAGGTTAGTATGAATGGACTAATATAACAAGTCCCACACACAGCTAGAAGCCCAAATATTTTTTCAGAGGTAGATGCAGAAAAAATTATATTCAGTTTGCAATCTGATGGAGGTCAGTATAGATGGACTAATAGAACAAGTCCCACACACAGCTAGAAGCCCAAATATTTTTTCAGAGGTAGATGCAGAAAAAAATTATATTCAGTTTGCAACCTGATGGAGGTCAGTATAGATGGACTAATAGAACAAGTCCCACACACTGCTAGAAGGCCAAATATTTTTTCAGAGCTAGATGCAGATAAAATTTAATTTTAATTTGCAACCTGATGGAGGTCAGTATAGATGGACTAGTAGAACAAGTCCCACACACTGCTAGAAGGCCAAATATTTTTTCAGAGCTAGATGCAGATAAAAATTATTTTTAATTTGCAACCTGGTGGAGGTCAGTATAGATGGACTCATAGAACAAGTCCCACACACTGCTAGAAGGCCAAATATTTTTTCAGAGCTAGATGCAGACAAAAAATTATTTTGAATTTGCAACCTAATGGAGGTCAGTATAGATGGACTAATAGAACAAGTCCCACACACTGCTAGAAGGCCAAATATTTTTTCAGAGCTAGATGCAGATAAAAATTATTTTTAATTTGCAACCTGGTGGAGGTCAGTATAGATGGACTAATAGAACAAGTCCCACACACTGCTAGAAGGCCAAATATTTTTTCAGAGGTAGATGCAGAAAAAAATTATATTCAGTTTGCAACCTGATGGAGGTCAGTATAGATGGACTAATAGAACAAGTCCCACACACTGCTAGAAGGCCAAATATTTTTTCAGAGCTAGATGCTGAAAAATATTATATTCAATTTGCAACCTGATGGAGGTCAGTATAGATGGACTAATAGAACAAGTCCCACACACTGCTAGAAGGCCAAATATTTTTTCAGAGCTAGATGCAGAAAGATATTAGATTCAATTTGCATCCTGATGGAGGTCAGTATAGATGGACTAATAGAAAAAGTCCAACACACAGCTAGATGCCCAAATATTTTTTTCAGAGGTAGATGCAGAAAAAAATTATATTCAGTTTGCAACCTGATGCAGGTCATTATAGATGGACTAATAGAACAAGTCCCACACACTGCTAGAAGGCCAAATATTTTTTCAGAGCTAGATGCAGAAAAATATTAGATTCAATTTGCATCCTGATGGAGGTCAGTATAGATGGACTAATAGAACAAGTCCCACACACAGCTAGAAGACCAAATATTTTTTCAGAGGTAGATGCAGAAAAATATTATATACAATTTGCAACCTGATGGAGGTCAGTATAGATGGACTAATAGAACAAGTCCCACACAAAGCTAGAAGCTCAAATATTTTTTCAGAGCTAGATGCAGAAAAATATTATATTCAATTTGCAACCTGATGGAGGTCAGTATAGATGGACTAATAGAACAAGTCCCACACACTGCTAGAAGGCCAAATATTTTTTCAGAGCTAGATGCAGAAAAATATTATATTCAATTTGCAACCTGATGGAGGTCAGTATAGATGGACTAATAGAACCAGTCCCACACACAGCTAGAAGCCCAGATATTTTTTCAGAGGTAGATGCAGAAAAAAATTATATTCAGTTTGCAACCTGATGGAGGTCAGTATAGATGGACTAATAGAACAAGTCCCACACACTGCTAGAAGGCCAAATATTTTTTCAGAGCTAGATGCTGAAAAATATTATACTCAATTTGCAACCTGATGGAGGTCAGTATAGATGGACTAATAGAACAAGTCCCACACACTGTTAGATGGCCAAATATTTTTTCAGAGCTAGATGCAGAAAAATATTATATTCAATTTGCAACCTGATGGAGGTCAGTATAGATGGACTAATAGAACAAGTCCCACACACAGCTAGAAGCCCAAATATTTTTTCAGAGGTAGATGCAGAAAAAATTATATTCAGCTTGCTACCTGAAGGAGGTCAGTATAGATGGACTAATAGAACAAGTCCCACACACTGCTAGAAGGCCAAATATTTTTTCAGAGCTAGATGCAGAAAAATATTATATTCAATTTGCAACCTGATGGAGGTCAGTATGAATGGACTAATATAACAAGTCCCACACACAGCTAGAAGCCCAAATATTTTTTCAAAGGTAGATGCAGAAAAAATTATATTCAGTTTGCAATCTGATGGAGGTCAGTATAGATGGACTAATAGAACAAGTCCCACACACAGCTAGAAGCCCAAATATTTTTTCAGAGGTAGATGCAGAAAAAAATTATATTCAGTTTGCAACCTGATGGAGGTCAGTATAGATGGACTAATAGAACAAGTCCCACACACTGCTAGAAGGCCAAATATTTTTTCAGAGCTAGATGCAGATAAAATTTAATTTTAATTTGCAACCTGATGGAGGTCAGTATAGATGGACTAGTAGAACAAGTCCCACACACTGCTAGAAGGCCAAATATTTTTTCAGAGCTAGATGCAGATAAAAATTATTTATAATTTGCAACCTGGTGGAGGTCAGTATAGATGGACTCATAGAACAAGTCCCACACACTGCTAGAAGGCCAAATATTTTTTCAGAGCTAGATGCAGACAAAAAATTATTTTGAATTTGCAACCTAATGGAGGTCAGTATAGATGGACTAATAGAACAAGTCCCACACACTGCTAGAAGGCCAAATATTTTTACAGAGCTAGATGCAGATAAAAATTATTTTTAATTTGCAACCTGGTGGAGGTCAGTATAGATGGACTAATAGAACAAGTCCCACACACTGCTAGAAGGCCAAATATTTTTTCAGAGGTAGATGCAGAAAAAAATTATATTCAGTTTGCAACCTGATGGAGGTCAGTATAGATGGACTAATAGAACAAGTCCCACACACTGCTAGAAGGCCAAATATTTTTTCAGAGCTAGATGCTGAAAAATATTATATTCAATTTGCAACCTGATGGAGGTCAGTATAGATGGACTAATAGAACAAGTCCCACACACTGTTAGAAGGCCAAATATTTTTTCAGAGCTAGATGCAGAAAAATATTATATTTAATTTGCAACCTGATGTAGGTCAGTATAGATGGACTAATAGAACAAGTCCCACACACAGCTAGAAGCTCAAATATTTTTTCAGAGGTAGATGCAGAAAAAAATTCTGTTCAGTTTGCAACCTGATGGAGGTCAGTATAGATGGACTAATAGAACAAGTCCCACACACTGCTAGAAGGCCAAATATTTTTTCAGAGCTAGATGCAGATAAAAATTAATTTTAATTTGCAACCTGATGGAGGTCAGTATAGATGGACTAGTAGAACAAGTCCCACACACTGCTAGAAGGCCAAATATTTTTTCAGAGCTAGATGCAGATAAAAATTATTTTTAATTTGCAACCTGGTGGAGGTCAGTATAGATGGACTCATAGAACAAGTCCCACACACTGCTAGAAGGCCAAATATTTTTTCAGAGCTAGATGCAGACAAAAAATTATTTTGAATTTGCAACCTAATGGAGGTCAGTATAGATGGACTAATAGAACAAGTCCCACACACTGCTAGAAGGCCAAATATTTTTTCAGAGGTAGATGCAGAAAAAAATTATATTCAGTTTGCAACCTGATGGAGGTCAGTATAGATGGACTAATAGAACAAGTCCCACACACTGCTAGAAGGCCAAATATTTTTTCAGAGCTAGATGCTGAAAAATATTATATTCAATTTGCAACCTGATGGAGGTCAGTATAGATGGACTAATAGAACAAGTCCCACACACTGTTAGAAGGCCAAATATTTTTTCAGAGCTAGATGCAGAAAAATATTATATTCAATTTGCAACCTGATGTAGGTCAGTATAGATGGACTAATAGAACAAGTCCCACACACAGCTAGAAGCTCAAATATTTTTTCAGAGGTAGATGCAGAAAAAAATTATATTCAGTTTGCAACCTGATGGAGGTCAGTATAGATGGACTAACAGAACAAGTCCCACACACTGCTAGAAGGCCAAATATTTTTTCAGAGCTAGATGCAGATAAAAATTATTTTTAATTTGCAACCTGGTGGAGGTCAGTATAGATGGACTAATAGAACAAGTCCCACACACTGCTAGAAGGTCAAATATTTTTTCAGAGGTAGATGCAGAAAAAAATTATATTCAGTTTGCAACCTGATGGAGGTCAGTATAGATGGACTAATAGAACAAGTCCCACACACTGCTAGAAGGCCAAATATTTTTTCAGAGCTAGATGCTGAAAAATATTATATTCAATTTGCAACCTGATGGAGGTCAGTATAGATGGACTAATAGAACAAGTCCCACACACTGTTAGAAGGCCAAATATTTTTTCAGAGCTAGATTCAGAAAAATATTATATTCAATTTGCAACCTGATGTAGGTCAGTATAGATGGACTAATAGAACAAGTCCCACACAGAGCTAGAAGCTCAAATATTTTTTCAGAGGTAGATGCAGAAAAAAATTATATTCAGTTTGCAACCTGATGGAGGTCAGTATAGATGGACTAACAGAATAAGTCCCACACACTGCTAGAAGGCCAAATATTTTTTCATAGCTAGATGCAGAAAAATATTATATTCAATTTGCAACCTGATGGAGGTCAGTATAGATGGACTAATAGAACAAGTCCCACACACTGCTAGAAGGCCAAATATTTTTTCAGAGCTAGATGCAGAAAAATATTATATTCAATTTGCAACCTGATGGAGGTCAGTATAGATGAACTAATAGAACAAGTCCCACACACAGCTAGAAGCCCAAATATTTTTTCAGAGGTAGATGCAGAAAAAAATTATATTCAGATTGCAACCTGATGGAGGTCAGTATAGATGGACTAATAGAACAAGTCCCACACACTGCTAGAAGACCAAATATTTTTTCAGAGCTAGATGCTGAAAAATATTATAATCAATTTGCAACCTGATGGAGGTCAGTATAGATGGACTAATAGAACAAGTCCCACACACTGTTAGAAGGCCAAATATTTTTTCAGAGCTAGATGCAGAAAAATATTATATTCAATTTGCAACCTGATGGAGGTCAGTATAGATGGACTAATAGAACAAGTCCCACACACAATTAGAATCCCAAATATTTTTTCAGAGGTAGATGCAGAAAAAAATTATATTCAGTTTGCAATCTGATGGAGGTCAGTTTAGATGGACTAATAGAACAAGTCCCACAGACTGCTAGAAGGCCAAATATTTTTTCAGAGCTAGATGCAGAAAAATATTATATTCAATTTGCAACCTGATGGAGGTCAGTATAGATGGACTAATAGAACAAGTCCCACACACTGCTAGAAGGCCAAATATTTTTTCAGAGCTAGATGCAGAAAAATATTATATTACATTTGCAACTTGATGGAGGTCAGTATAGATGGACTAATAGAACAAGTCCCACACACAGCTAGAAGCTCAAATATTTTTTCAGAGGTAGATGCAGAAAAAAATTATATTCAGTTTGCAACCTGATTGAGGTCAGTATAGATGGACTAATAGAACAAGTCCCACACACAGCTAGAAGCTCAAATATTTTTTCAGAGGTAGATGCTGAAAAATATTATATTCAATTTGCAACCTGATGGAGGTCAGAATAGATGGACTAATAGAACAAGTCCCACACACTGTTAGAAGGCCAAATATTTTTTCAGAGCTAGATGCAGAAAAATATTATATTCAATTTGCAACCTGATGGAGGTCAGTATAGATGGACTAATAGAACAAGTCCCACACATAGCAAGAAGTCCAAGTATTTTTTCAGAGGTAGATGCAGAAAAAAATTATATTCAGTTTGCAACCTGATGGAGGTCAGTATAGATGGACGAATAGAACAAGTCCCACACACTGCTAGAAGGCCAACTATTTTTTCAGAGCTAGATGCAGAAAAATATTATATTCAATTTGCAACCTGATGGAGGTCTCTATAGATGGACTAATAGAACAAGTCCCACACACAGCTAGAAGCCCAAATATATTTTCAGAGGTAGATGCAGAAAAAATTATATTCAGTTTGCAATCTGATGGAGGTCAATATAGATGGACTAATAGACCAAGTCCCACACACTGTTAGAAGGCCAAAAATTTTTTCAGAGCTAGATGCAGAAAAATATTATATTCAATTTGCAACCTGATGGAGGTCAGTATAGATGGACTAATAGAACAAGTCCCACACAAAGCTAGAAGCCCAAATATTTTTTTCAGAGGTAGATGCAGAAAAAAATTATATTCAGTTTGCAACCTGATGGAGGTCAGTATAGATGGACTAATAGAACAAGTCCCACTCACTGCTAGAAGGCCAAATATTTTTTCAGAGCTAGATGCAGAAAAATATTATATTCAATTTGCAACCTGATGGAGGTCAGTATAGATGGACTAATAGAACAAGTCCCACACACAGCTAGAAGCCCAAATATTTTTTCAGAGGTAGATGCAGAAAAATATTATATTCAATTTGCAACCTGATGGAGGTCAGTATAGATGGACTAATAGAACACGTCCCACACACAGCTAGAAGCTCAAATATTTTTTCAGAGGTAGATGCAGAAAAAAATTATATTCAGTTTGCAACCTGATGGAGGTCAGTATAGATGGAATAATAGAACAAGTCCCACACACTGCTAGAAGGCCAAATATTTTTTCAGAGCTAGATGCAGAAAAATATTATATTCAATTTGCAACCTGATGGAGGTCAGTATAGATGGACTAATAGAACAAGTCCCACACACTGCTAGAAGGCCAAATATTTTTTCAGAGCTAGATGCAGAAAAACATTATATTCAATTTGCAACCTGATGGAGGTCAGTATAGATGGACTAATAGAACAAGTCCCACACACAGCTAGAAGCCCAAATATTTTTTCAGAGGTAGATGCAGAAAATAATTATATTCAGTTTGCAACCTGATGGAGGTCAGTATAGATGGACTAATAGAACAAGTCCCACACACTGCTAGAAGGCCAAATATTTTTTCAGAGCTAGATGATGAAAAATATTATATTCAATTTGCAACCTGATGGAGGTCAGTATAGATGGACTAATAGAACAAGTCCCACACACTGTTAGAAGGCCAAATATTTTTTCAGAGATAGATGCAGAAAAATATTATATTCAAATTGCAACCTGATGGAGGTCAGTATAGATGGACTAATAGAACAAGTCCCACACACAGCAAGAAGCCCAAATATTTTTTCAGAGGTAGATGCAGAAAAAAATTATATTCAGTTTGCAACCTGATGGAGGTCAGTATAGATGGACTAATAGAACAAGTCCCACACACTGCTAGAAAGCCAAATATTTTTTCAGAGCTAGATGAAGAAAAATATTATATTCAATTTGCAACCTGATGGAGGTCACTATAGATGGACTAATAGAATAAGTCCCACACACAGCTAGAAGCCCAAATATTTTTTTAGAGGTAGATGCAGAAAAAATTATATTCAGCTTGCAATCTGATGGAGGTCAGTATAGATGAACTAATAGAACAAGTCCCACACACAGCTAGAAGCCCAAATATTTTTTCAGAGGTAGATGCAGAAAAAAATATATTCACTTAGCAACCTGATGGAGGTCAGTATAGATGGACTAATAGAACAAGTCCCAAACACTGCTAGAAGGCAAAATATTTTTTCAGAGCTAGATGCAGATAAAAATTAATTTTAATTTGCAACCTGATGGAGGTCAGTATAGATGGACTAATAGAACAAGTCCCACACACAGCTAGAAGCCCAAATATTTTTTCAGAGGTAGATGCAGAAAAAAATTATATTCAGTTTGCAACCTGATGGAGGTCAGTATAGATGGACTAATAGAACAAGTCCCACACACTGTTAGAAGGCCAAATATTTTTTCAGAGCTAGATGCAGAAAAATATTATATTCAATATGCAACCTGATGGAGGTCAGTATAGATGGACTAATAGAACAAGTCCCACACACTGTTAGAAGGCCAAATATTTTTTCAGAGCTAGATGCAGAAAAATATTATATTCAATTTGCAACCTGATGGAGGTCAGTATAGATGGACTAATAGAACAAGTCCCACACACAGCTAGAAGCCCAAATATTTTTTCAGAGGTAGATGCAGAAAAAAATTATATTCAGTTTGCAACCTGATGGAGGTCAGTATAGATGGACTAATAGAACAAGTCCCACACACTGCTAGATGGCCAAATATTTTTTCAGAGCTAGATGCAGAAAAATATTATATTCAATTTGCAACCTGATGGAGGTCAGTATGGATGGCCTAATAGAACAAGTCCCACACACAGCTAGAAGCCCAAATATTTTTTCAGAGGTAGATGCAGAAAAAATTATATTCAGTTTGCAATCTGATGGAGGTCAGTATAGATGGACTAATAGAACAAGTCCCACACACAGCTAGAAGCCCAAATATTTTTTCAGAGGTAGATGCAGAACAAAATTATATTCAGTTTGCAACCTGATGGAGGTCAGTATAGATGGACTAATAGAACAAGTCCCACACACTGCTAGAAGGCCAAATATTTTTTTCAGAGCTAGATGCAGATAAAAATTAATTTTAATTTGCAACCTGATGGAGGTCAGTATAGATGGACTAGTAGAACAAGTCCCACACACTGCTAGAAGGCCAAATATTTTTTCAGAGCTGGATGCAGATAAAAATTATTTTTAATTTGCAACCTGGTGGAGGTCAGTATAGATGGACTAATAGAACAAGTCCCACACACTGCTAGAAGGCTAAATATTTTTTCAGAGCTAGATGCAGATAAAAATTAATTTTAGTTTGCAACCTGATGGAGGTCAGTATAGATGGACTAGTAGAACAAGTCCCACACACTGCTAGAAGGCCAAATATTTTTTCAGAGCTAGATGCAGATAAAAATTATTTTTAATTTGCAACCTGGTGGAGGTCAGTATAGATGGACTAATAGAACAAGTCCCACACACTGCTAGAAGGCCAAATATTTTTTCAGAGGTAGATGCAGAAAAAAATTATATTCAGTTTGCAACCTGGTGGAGGTCAGTATAGATGGACTAATAGAACAAGTCCCACACACTGCTAGAAGACCAAATATTTTTTCAGAGCTAGATGCTGAAAAATATTATATTCAATTTGCAACCTGATGGAGGTCAGTATAGATGGACTAATAGAACAAGTCCCACACACTGTTAGAAGGCCAAATATTTTTTCAGAGCTAGATGCAGAAAATTATTATATTCAGTTTGCAACCTGATGGAGGTCAGTATAGATGGACTAATAGAACAAGTCCCACACACTGCTAGAAGGCCAAATATTTTTTCAGAGCTAGATGCAGATAAAAATTAATTTTAATTTGCAACCTGATGGAGGTCAGTATAGATGGACTAGTAGAACAAGTCCCACACACTGCTAGAAGGCCAAATATTTTTTCAGAGCTGGATGCAGATAAAAATTATTTTTAATTTGCAACCTGGTGGAGGTCAGTATAGATGGACTAATAGAACAAGTCCCACACACTGCTAGAAGGCTAAATATTTTTTCAGAGCTAGATGCAGATAAAAATTAATTTTAGTTTGCAACCTGATGGAGGTCAGTATAGATGGACTAGTAGAACAAGTCCCACACACTGCTAGAAGGCCAAATATTTTTTCAGAGCTAGATGCAGATAAAAATTATTTTTAATTTGCAACCTGGTGGAGGTCAGTATAGATGGACTAATAGAACAAGTCCCACACACTGCTAGAAGGCTAAATATTTTTTCAGAGGTAGATGCAGAAAAAATTTATATTCAGTTTGCAACCTGATGGAGGTCAGTATAGATGGACTAATAGAACAAGTCCCACACACTGCTAGAAGACCAAATATTTTTTCAGAGCTAGATGCTGAAAAATATTATATTCAATTTGCAACCTGATGGAGGTCAGTATAGATGGACTAATAGAACAAGTCCCACACACTGTTAGGAGGCCAAATATTTTTTCAGAGCTAGATGCAGAAAATTATTATATTCAGTTTGCAACCTGATGGAGGTCAGTATAGATGGACTAATAGAACAAGTCCCACACACTGCTAGAAGGCCAAATATTTTTTCAGAGCTAGATGCAGATAAAAATTAATTTTAATTTGCAACCTGATGGAGGTCAGTATAGATGGACTAGTAGAACAAGTCCCACACACTGCTAGAAGGCCAAATATTTTTTTCAGAGGTAGATGCAGAAAAAAATTATATTCAGTTTGCAACCTGATGGAGGTCAGTATAGATGGACTAATAGAACAAGTCCCACACACTGCTAGAAGGCCAAATATTTTTTCAGAGCTAGATGCAGAAAAATATTAGATTCAATTTGCATCCTGATGGAGGTCAGTATAGATGGACTAATAGAACAAGTCCGACACACAGCTAGAAGCCCAAATATTTTTCAGAGGTAGATGCAGAAAAATATTATATTCAATTTGCAACCTGATGGAGGTCAGTATAGATGGACTAATAGAACAAGTCCCACACACAGCTAGAAGCTCAAATATTTTTTCAGAGGTAGATGCAGAAAAAAATTAGATTCAGTTTGCAAACTGATGGAGGTCAGTATAGATGGACTAATAGAACAAGTCCCACACACAGCTAGAAGCTCAAATATTTTTGCAGAGGTAGATGCAGAAAAAAATTATATTCAGTTTGCAACCTGATGGAGGTCAGTATAGATGGACTAATAGAACAAGTACCACACTCTGCTAGAAGGCCAAATATTTTTTCAGAGCTAGATGCAGAAAAATATTATATTCAATTTGCAACCTGATGGAGGTCAGTATAGATGGACTAATAGAACAAGTCCCACACACTGCTAGAAGGCCAAATATTTTTTCAGAGCTAGATGCAGAAAAATATTATATTCAATTTGCAACCTGATGGAGGACAGTATAGATGGACTAATAGAACAAATCCCACACACTGTTAGAAGGCCAAATATTTTTTCAGAGCTAGATGCAGAAAAATATTATATTCAATTTGCAACCTGATGGAGGTCAGTATAGATGGACTAATAGAACAAGTCCCACACACAGCTAGAAGCCCAAATATTTTTTCAGAGGTAGATGCAGAAAAAAATTATATTCAGTTTGCAACCTGATGGAGGTCAGTTTAGATGGACTAATAGAACAAGTCCCACACACTGCTAGAAGTCCAAATATTTTTTCAGAGCTAGATGCAGAAAAATATATTCAATTTGCAACCTGATGGAGGTCAGTATAGATGGACTAATAGAACAAGTCCCACACACTGCTAGAAGGCCAAATATTTTTTCAGAGCTAGATGCAGAAAAATATTATATTCAATTTGCAACCTTATAGAGGTCAGTATAGATGGACTAATAGAACAAGTCCCACACACAGCTAGAAGCTCAAATATTTTTTCAGAGGTAGATGCAGAAAAAAATTATATTCAGTTTGCAACCTGATGGAGGTCAGTATAGATGGACTAATAGAACAAGTCCCACACACAGCTAGAAGCTCAAATATTTTTTCAGAGGTAGATGCAGAAAAAAATTATATTCAGTTTGCAACCTGATGGAGGTCAGTATAGATGAACTAATAGAACAAGTCCCACACACTGCTAGAAGGCCAAATATTTTTTCAGAGCTAGATGCAGAAAAATATTATATTAAATTTGCAACCTGATGGAGGTCAGTATAGATGGACTAATAGAACAAGTCCCACACACTGCTAGAAGGCTAAATATTTTTTCAGAGCTAGATGCAGAAAAATATTATATTCAATTTGCAACCTGATGGAGGTCAGTATAGATGGACTAATAGAACAAGTCCCACACACAGCTAGAAGCCCAAATATTTTTTCAGAGGTAGATGCAGAAAAAAATTATATTCAGTTTGCAACCTGATGGAGGTCAGTATAGATGGACTAATAGAACAAGTCCCACACACTGCTAGAAGGCCAAATATTTTTTCAGAGCTAGATGCTGAAAAATATTATATTCAATTTGCAACCTGATGGAGGTCAGTATAGATGGACTAATAGAACAAGTCCCACACACTGCTAGAAGGCTAAATATTTTTTCAGAGCTAGATGCAGAAAAATATTATATTCAATTTGCAACCTGATGGAGGTCAGTATAGATGGACTAATAGATCAAGTCCCACACACAGCTAGAAGCCCAAATATTTTTTCAGAGGTAGATGCAGAAAAAAATTATATTCAGTTTGCAACCTGATGGAGGTCAGTATAGATGGACTAATAGAACAAGTCCCACACACTGCTAGAAGGCCAAATATTTATTCAGAGCTAGATGCAGAAAAATAATATATTCAATTTGCAACCTGATGGAGGTCAGTATAGATGGACTAATAGAACAAGTCCCACACACAGCTAGAAGCCCAAATATTTTTTCAGAGGTAGATGCAGAAAAAAATTATATTCAGTTTGCAACCTGATGGAGGTCAGTATAGATGGACTAATAGAAGAAGTCCCACACACTGCTAGAAGGCCAAATATTTTTTCAGAGCTAGATGCTGAAAAATATTATATTCAATTTGCAACCTGATGGAGGTCAGTATAGATGAACTAATAGAACAAATCCCACACACTGTTAGAAGGCCAAATATTTTTTCAGAGCTAGATGCAGAAAAATATTATATTCAATTTGCAACCTGATGGAGGTCAGTATAGATGGACTAAGAGAACAAGTCCCACACACAGCTAGAAGCCCAAATATTTTTTCAGAGGTAGATGCAGAAAAAAATTATATTCAGTTTGCAACCTGATGGAGGTCAGTATAGATGGACTAATAGAACAAGTCCCACACACTGCTAGAAGGCCAAATATTTTTTCAGAGCTAGATGCTGAAAAATGTTATATTCAATTTGCAACCTGATGGAGGTCAGTATAGATGGACTAATAGAACAAGTCCCACACACTGCTAGAAGGCTAAATATTTTTTCAGAGCTAGATGCAGAAAAATATTATATTCAATTTGCAATCTGATGGAGGTCAGTATAGATGGACTAATAGAACAAGTCCCACACACAGGTAGAAGCCCAAATATTTTTTCAGAGGTAGATGCAGAAAAAAATTATATTCAGTTTGCAACCTGATGGAGGTCGGTTTAGATGGACTAATAGAACAAGTCCCACACACTGCTAGAAGGCCAAATATTTTTTCAGAGCTAGATGCAGGAAAATATTATATTCAATTTGCAACCTGATGGAGGTCAGTATAGATGGACTAATAGAACAAGTCCCACACACTGCTAGAAGGCCAAATATTTTTTCAGAGCTAGATGCAGAAAAATATTATAATCAATTTGCAACCTTATGGAGGTCAGTATAGATGGACTAATAGAACATGTCCCACACACAGCTAGAAGCTCAAATATTTTTTCAAAGGTAGATGCAGAAAAAAATTATATTCAGTTTGCAACTTGATGGAGGTCAGTATAGATGGACTAATAGAACAAGTCCCACACACAGCTAGAAGCTCAAATTTTTTTTCAGAGGTAGATGCAGAAAAAATTATATTCAGTTTGCAACCTTATGGAGGTCAGTATAGATGGACTAATAGAACAAGTCCCACACACTGCTAGATGGCCAAATATTTTTTCAGAGCTAGATGCAGATAACAATTAATTTTAATTTGCAATGTGATGGAGGTCAGTATAGATGGACTAATAGAACAAGTCCCACACACAGCTAGAAGCCCAAATATTTTTTCAGAGGTAGATGCAGAAAAAATTATATTCAGTTTGCAACCTGATGGAGGTCAGTATAGATGGACTAATAGAACAAGTCCCACACACTGCTAGAAGGCCAAATATTTTTTCAGAGCTAGATGCTGAAAAATATTATATTCAATTTGCAACCTGATGGAGGTCAGTATAGATGGACTAATAGAACAAGTCCCACACACTGCTAGAAGGCTAAATATTTTTTCAGAGCTAGATGCAGAAAAATATTATATTCAATTTGCAATCTGATGGAGGTCAGTATAGATGGACTAATAGAACAAGTCCCACACAGAGGTAGAAGCCCAAATATTTTTTCAGAGGTAGATGCAGAAAAAAATTATATTCAGTTTGCAACCTGATGGAGGTCGGTTTAGATGGACTAATAGAACAAGTCCCACACACTGCTAGAAGGCCAAATATTTTTTCAGAGCTAGATGCAGAAAAATATTATATTCAATTTGCAACCTTATGGAGGTCAGTATAGATGGACTAATAGAACATGTCCCACACACAGCTAGAAGCTCAAATATTTTTTCAAAGGTAGATGCAGAAAAAAATTATATTCAGTTTGCAACTTGATGGAGGTCAGTATAGATGGACTAATAGAACAAGTCCCACACACAGCTAGAAGCTCAAATATTTTTTCAGAGGTAGATGCAGAAAAAATTATATTCAGTTTGCAACCTTATGGAGGTCAGTATAGATGGACTAATAGAACAAGTCCCACACACTGCTAGATGGCCAAATATTTTTTCAGAGCTAGATGCAGATAACAATTAATTTTAATTTGCAACCTGATGGAGGTCAGTATAGATGGACTAATAGAACAAGTCCCACACACAGCTAGAAGCCCAAATATTTTTTCAGAGGTAGATGCAGAAAAAATTATATTCAGTTTGCAACCTGATGGAGGTCAGTATAGATGGACTAATAGAACAAGTCCCACACACTGCTAGATGGCCAAATATTTTTTCAGAGCTAGATGCAGAAAAATATTATATTCAATTTGCAACCTGATGGAGGTCAGCATAGATGGACTAATAGAACAAGTCCCACACACTGTTAGAAGGCCAAATATTTTTTCAGAGCTAGATGCAGAAAAATATTATATTCAATTTGCAACCTGATGGAGGTCAGTATAGATGGACTAATAGAACAAGTCCCACACACAGCTAGAAGCCCAAATATTTTTCCAGAGGTAGATGCAGAAAAAAATTATATTCAGTTTGCAACCTGATGGAGGTCAGTTTAGATGGACTAATAGAACAAGTTCCACACACTGCTAGAAGGCCAAATATTTTTTCAGAGCTAGATGCAGAAAAAAATTATATTCAATTTGCAACCTGATGGAGGTCAGTATAGATGGACTAATAGAACAAGTCCCAAACACTGTTAGAAGGCCAAATATTTTTTCAGAGCTAGATGCAGAAAAATATTATATTCAATTTGCAACCTGATGGAGGTCAGTATAGATGGACTAATAGAACAAGTCCCACACACAGCTAGAAGCCCAAATATTTTTTCAGAGGTAGATGCAGAAAAAATTATATTCAGTTTGCAACCTTATGGAGGTCAGTATAGATGGACTAATAGAACAAGTCCCACACACTGCTAGAAGGCCAAATATTTTTTCAGAGCTAGATGCAGATAACAATTAATTTTAATTTGCAACCTGATGGAGGTCAGTATAGATGGACTAATAGAACAAGTCCCACACACAGGTAGAAGCCCAAATATTTTTTCAGAGGTAGATGCATAAAAAAATTATATTCAGTTTGCAACCTGATGGAGGTCGGTTTAGATGGACTAATAGAACAAGTCCCACACACTGCTAGAAGGCCAAATATTTTTTCAGAGCTAGATGCAGAAAAAAATTATATTCAATTTGCAACCTGATGGAGGTCAGTATAGATGGACTAATAGAACAAGTCCCACACACTGCTAGAAGGCCAAATATTTTTTCAGAGCTAGATGCAGAAAAATATTATATTCAATTTGCAACCTTATGGAGGTCAGTATAGATGGACTAATAGAACATGTCCCACACACAGCTAGAAGCTCAAATATTTTTTCAAAGGTAGATGCAGAAAAAAATTGTATTCAGTTTGCAACTTGATGGAGGTCAGTATAGATGGACTAATAGAACAAGTCCCACACACAGGTAGAAGCTCAAATATTTTTTCAGAGGTAGATGCAGAAAAAATTATATTCAGTTTGCAACCTTATGGAGGTCAGTATAGATGGACTAATAGAACAAGTCCCACACACTGCTAGATGGCCAAATATTTTTTCAGAGCTAGATGCAGATAACAATTAATTTTAATTTGGAACCTGATGGAGGTCAGTATAGATGGACTAATAGAACAAGTCCCACACACAGTTAGAAGCCCAAATATTTTTTCAGAGGTAGATGCAGAAAAAATTATATTCAGTTTGCAACCTGATGGAGGTCAGTATAGATGGACTAATAGAACAAGTCCCACACATTGCTAGATGGCCAAATATTTTTTCAGAGCTAGATGCAGAAAAATATTATATTCAATTTGCAACCTGATGGAGGTCAGTATAGATGGACTAATAGAACAAGTCCCACACACAGCTAGAAGCCCAAATATTTTTTCAGAGGTAGATGTAGAAAAAATTATATTCAGTTTGCAACCTGATGGAGGTCAGTATAGATGGACTAATAGAACAAGTCCCACACACTGCTAGAAGGCCAAATATTTTTTCAGAGCTAGATGCTGAAAAATATTATATTCAATTTGCAACCTGATGGAGGTCAGTATAGATGGACTAATAGAACAAGTCCCACACACTGTTAGAAGGCCAAATATTTTTTCAGAGCTAGATGCAGAAAAATATTATATTCAATTTGCAACCTTATGGAGGTCAGTATAGATGGACTAATAGAACAAGTCCCACACACAGCTAGAAGCTCAAATATTTTTTCAAAGGTAGATGCAGAAAAAAATTATATTCAGTTTGCAACCTGATGGAGGTCAGTATAGATGGACTAATAGAACAAGTCCCACACACAGCTAGAAGCTCAAATATTTTTTCAGAGGTAGATGCAGAAAAAAATTATATTCAGTTTGCAACCTGATGGAGGTCAGTATAGATGGACTAACAGAACAAGTCCCACACACTGCTAGAAGGCCAAATATTTTTTCAGAGCTAGATGCAGAAAAATATTATAATCAATTTGCAACCTTATGGAGGTCAGTATAGATGGACTAATAGAACATGTCCCACACACAGCTAGAAGCTCAAATATTTTTTCAAAGGTAGATGCAGAAAAATATTATATTCAGTTTGCAACTTGATGGAGGTCAGTATAGATGGACTAATAGAACAAGTCCCACACACAGCTAGAAGCTCAAATTTTTTTTCAGAGGTAGATGCAGAAAAAATTATATTCAGTTTGCAACCTTATGGAGGTCAGTATAGATGGACTAATAGAACAAGTCCCACACACTGCTAGATGGCCAAATATTTTTTCAGAGCTAGATGCAGATAACAATTAATTTTAATTTGCAATCTGATGGAGGTCAGTATAGATGGACTAATAGAACAAGTCCCACACACAGCTAGAAGCCCAAATATTTTTTCAGAGGTAGATGCAGAAAAAATTATATTCAGTTTGCAACCTGATGGAGGTCAGTATAGATGGACTAATAGAACAAGTCCCACACACTGCTAGAAGGCCAAATATTTTTTCAGAGCTAGATGCTGAAAAATATTATATTCAATTTGCAACCTGATGGAGGTCAGTATAGATGGACTAATAGAACAAGTCCCACACACTGCTAGAAGGCTAAATATTTTTTCAGAGCTAGATGCAGAAAAATATTATATTAAATTTGCAACCTGATGGAGGTCAGTATAGATGGACTAATAGAACAAGTCCCACACACTGCTAGAAGGCTAAATATTTTTTCAGAGCTAGATGCGGAAAAATATTATATTCAATTTGCAACCTGATGAAGGTCAGTATAGATGGACTAATAGAACAAGTCCCACACACAGCTAGAAGCCCAAATATTTTTTCAGAGGTAGATGCAGAAAAAAATTATATTCAGTTTGCAACCTGATGGAGGTCAGTATAGATGGACTAATAGAACAAGTCCCACACACTGCTAGAAGGCCAAATATTTTTTCAGAGCTAGATGCTGAAAAATATTATATTCAATTTGCAACCTGATGGAGGTCAGTATAGATGGACTAATAGAACAAGTCCCACACACTGTTAGAAGGCCAAATATTTTTTCAGAGCTAGATGCAGAAAAATATTATATTCAATTTGCAACCTGATGGAGGTCAGTATAGATGGACTAATAGAACAAGTCCCACACACAGCTAGAAGCCCAAATATTTTTTCAGAGGTAGATGCAGAAAAAAATTATATTCAGTTTGCAACCTGATGGAGGTCAGTTTAGATGGACTAATAGAACAAGTCGCACAAACTGCTAGAAGGCCAAATATTTTTTCAGAGCTAGATGCAGAAAAAAATTATATTCAATTTGCAACCTGATGGAGGTCAGTATAGATTGACTAATGGAACAAGTCCCACACACAGCTAGAAGCCCAAATATTTTTTCAGAGGTAGATGCAGAAAAATTATATTCAGTTTGCAACCTGATGGAGGTCAGTATAGATGGACTAATAGAACAAGTCCCACACACTGCTAGAAGGCCAAATATTTTTTCAGAGCTAGATGCAGAAAAATATTATATTCAATTTGCAACCTTATGGAGGTCAGTATAGATGGACTAATAGAACAAGTCCCACACACAGCTAGAAGCTCAAATATTTTTTCAAAGGTAGATGCAGAAAAAAATTATATTCAGTTTGCAACCTGATGGAGGTCAGTATAGATGGACTAATAGAACAAGTCCCACACACAGCTAGAAGCTCCAATATTTTTTCAGAGGTAGATGCAGAAAAAAATTATATTCAGTTTGCAACCTGATGGAGGTCAGTATAGATGGACTAACAGAACAAGTCCCACACACTGCTAGAAGGCCAAATATTTTTTCAGAGCTAGATGCAGAAAAATATTATATTAAATTTGCAACCTGATGGAGGTCAGTATAGATGGACTAATAGAACAAGTCCCACACACTGCTAGAAGGCTAAATATTTTTTCAGAGCTAGATGCGGAAAAATATTATATTCAATTTGCAACCTGATGAAGGTCAGTATAGATGGACTAATAGAACAAGTCCCACACACAGCTAGAAGCCCAAATATTTTTTCAGAGGTAGATGTAGAAAAAAATTATATTCAGTTTGCAACCTGATGGAGGTCAGTATAGATGGACTAATAGAACAAGTCCCACACAGTGCTAGAAGGCCAAATATTTTTTCAGAGCTAGATGCTGAAAAATATTATATTCAATTTGCAACCTGATGGAGGTCAGTATAGATGGACTAATAGAACAAGTCCCACACACTGTTAGAAGGCCAAATATTTTTTCAGAGCTAGATGCAGAAAAATATTATATTCAATTTGCAACCTGATGGAGGTCAGTATAGATGGACTAATAGAACAAGTCCCACACACAGCTAGAAGCCCAAATATTTTTTCAGAGGTAGATGCAGAAAAAAATTATATTCAGTTTGCAACCTGATGGAGGTCAGTTTAGATGGACTAATAGAACAAGTCGCACACACTGCTAGAAGGCCAAATATTTTTTCAGAGCTAGATGCAGAAAAAAATTATATTCAATTTGCAACCTGATGGAGGTCAGTATAGATTGACTAATGGAACAAGTCCCACACACAGCTAGAAGCCCAAATATTTTTTCAGAGGTAGATGCAGAAAAAATTATATTCAGTTTGCAACCTTATGGAGGTCAGTATAGATGGACTAATAGAACAAGTCCCACACACTGCTAGATGGCCAAATATTTTTTCAGAGCTAGATGCAGATAACAATTAACTTTAATTTGCAACCTGATGGAGGTCAGTATAGATGGACTAATAGAACAAGTCCCACACACAGCTAGAAGCCCAAATATTTTTTCAGAGGTAGATGCAGAAAAAAATTATATTCAGTTTGCAACCTGATGGAGGTCAGTATAGATGGACTAATAGAACAAGTCCCACACACTGCTAGAAGGCCAAATATTTTTTCAGAGCTAGATGCTGAAAAATATTATATTCAATTTGCAACCTGATGGAGGTCAGTATAGATGGACTAATAGAACAAGTCCCACACACTGCTAGAAGACTAAATATTTTTTCAGAGCTAGATGCAGAAAAATATTATATTCAATTTGCAACCTGATGGATGTCAGTATAGATGGACTAATAGAACAATTCCCACACACAGCTAGAAGCCCAAATATTTTTTCAGAGGTAGATGCAGAAAAAAATTATATTCAGTTTGCAACCTGATGGAGGTCAGTTTAGATGGACTAATAGAACAAGTCCCACACACTGCTAGAAGGCCAAATATTTTTTCAGAGCTAGATGCAGAAAAATATTATATTCAATTTGCAACCTGATGGAGGTCAGTATAGATGGACTAATAGAACAAGTCCCACACACAGCTAGAAGCCCAAATATTTTTTCAGAGGTAGATGCAGAAAAAAATTATATTCAGTTTGCAACCTGATGGAGGTCAGTATAGAAGGACTAATAGAACAAGTCCCACACACTGCTAGAAGGCCAAATATTTTTTCAGAGCTAGATGCAGAAAAATTATATATTCAATTTGAAACCTGATGGAGGTCAGTATAGATGGACTAATAGAACAAGTCCCACACACAGCTAGAAGCCCAAATATTTTTTCAGAGGTAGATGCAGAAAAAAAATATATTTAGTTTGCAACCTGATGGAGGTCAGTATAGATGGACTAATAGAACAAGTCCCACACACTGCTAGAAGGCCAAATATTTTTTCAGAGCTAGATGCTGAAAAATATTATATTCAATTTGCAACCTGATGGAGGTCAGTATAGATGGACTAATAGAAGAAATCCCACACACTGTTAGAAGGCCAAATATTTTTTCAGAGCTAGATGCAGAAAAATATTATATTCAATTTGCAACCTGATGGAGGTCAGTATAGATGGACTAATAGAACAAGTCCCACACACAGTTAGAAGCCCAAATATTTTTTCAGAGGTAGATGCAGAAAAAAATTATATTCAGTTTGCAACCTGATGGAGGTCAGTTTAGATGGACTAATAGAACAAGTCCCACACACTGCTAGAAGGCCAAATATTTTTTCAGAGCTAGATGCAGAAAAATATTATATTCAATTTGCAACCTGATGGAGGTCAGTATAGATGGACTAATAGAACAAGTCCCACACACTGCTAGAAGGCCAAATATTTTTTCAGAGCTTGATGCAGAAAAATATTATATTCAATTTGCAACCTTATGGAGGTCAGTATAGATGGACTAGTAGAACAAGTCCCACACACAGTTAGAAGCTCAAATATTTTTTCAAAGGTAGATGCAGAAAAAAATTATATTCAGTTTGCAACCTGATGGAGGTCAGTATAGATGGACTAATAGAACAAGTCCCACACACAGCTAGAAGCTCAAATATTTTTTCAGAGGTAGATGCAGAAAAAAATTATATTCAGTTTGCAACCTGATGGAGGTCAGTATAGATGGACTAATAGAACAAGTCCCACACACTGCTAGAAGGCCAAATATTTTTTCAGAGCTAGATGCAGAAAAATATTATATTCAATTTGTAACCTGATGGAGGTCAGTATAGATGGACTAATAGAACAAGTCCCACACACAGCTAGAAGCCCAAATATTTTTTCAGAGGTAGATGCAGAAAAAAATTATATTCAGTTTGCAACCTGATGGAGGTCAGTTTAGATGGACTAATAGAACAAGTCCCACACACTGCTAGAAGGCCAAATATTTTTTCAGAGCTAGATGCAGAAAAATATTATATTCAATTTGCAACCTGATGGCGGTCGGTATAGATGGATTAATGGAACAAGTCCCACACACAGCAAGAAGCCCAAATATTTTTTCAGAGGTAGATGCAGAAAAAATTATATTCAGTTTGCAACCTGATGGAGGTCAGTATAGATGGACTAATAGAACAAGTCCCACACACTGCTAGAAGGCCAAATATTTTTTCAGAGCTAGATGCAGATAACAATTAATTTTAATTTGCAACCTGATGGAGGTCAGTATAGATGGACTAATAGTCCACGTCCCACACACTGCTAGAAGGCCAAAAATTTTTTCAGAGCTAGATGCTGAAAAATATTAGATTCAATTTGCAACCTGATGGAGGTCAGTATAGATGGACTAATAGAACAAATCCCACACACTGTTAGAAGGCCAAATATTTTTTCAGAGCTAGATGCAGAAAAATATTATATTCAATTTGTAACCTGATGGAGGTCAGTATAGATGGACTAATAGAACAAGTCCCACACACAGCTAGAAGCCCAAATATTTTTTCAGAGGTAGATGCAGAAAAAAATTATATTCAGTTTGCAACCTGATGGAGGTCAGTTTAGATGGACTAATAGAACAAGTCCCACACACTGCTAGAAGGCCAAATATTTTTTCAGAGCTAGATGCAGAAAAATATTATATTCAATTTGCAACCTGATGGAGGTCAGTATAGATGGACTAATAGAACAAGTCCCACACACTGCTAGAAGGCCAAATATTTTTTCAGAGCTAGATGCAGAAAAATATTATATTCAATTTGCAACCTTATGGAGGTCAGTATAGATGGACTAATAGAACAAGTCCCACACACAGCTAGAAGCTCAAATATTTTTTCAAAGGTAGATGTAGAAAAAAATTATATTCAGTTTGCAACCTGATGGAGGTCAGTATAGATGGACTAATTGAACAAGTCCCACACACAGCTAGAAGCTCAAATATTTTTTCAGAGGTAGATGAAGAAAAAAATTATATTCAGTTTGCAACCTGATGGAGGTCAGTATAGATGGACTAACAGAACAAGTCCCACACACTGCTAGAAGGCCAAATATTTTTCAGAGCTAGATGCAGAAAAATATTATATTCAATTTGCAACCTGATGGAGGTCAGTATAGATGGACTAATAGAACAAGTCCCACACACTGCTAGAAGGCTAAATATTTTTTCAGAGCTAGATGCAGAAAAATATTATATTCAATTTGCAACCTGATGGAGGTCAGTATAGATGGACTAATAGAACAAGTCCCACACACAGCTAGAAGCCCAAATATTTTTTCAGAGGTAGATGCAGAAAAAAATTATATTCAGTTTGCAACCTGATGGAGGTCAGTATAGATGGACTAATAGAACAGGTCCCACACACTGCTAGAAGGCCAAATATTTTTTCACAGCTAGATGCTGAAAAATATTATATTCAATTTGCAACCTGATGGAGGTCAGTATAGATGGACTAATAGAACAAGTCCCACACACTGTTAGAAGGCCAAATATTTTTTCAGAGCTAGATGCAGAAAAATATTATATTCAATTTGCAACCTGATGGAGGTCAGTATAGATGGACTAATAGAACAAGTCCCACACACAGCTAGAAGCCCAAATATTTTTTCAGAGGTAGATGCAGAAAAAAATTATATTCAGTTTGCAACCTGATGGAGGTCAGTATAGATGGACTAATAGAACAAGTCCCACACACTGCTAGAAGGCCAAATATTTTTTCAGAGCTAGATGCAGAAAAAAATTATATTCAATTTGCAACCTGATGGAGGTCAGTATAGATGGACTAATGGAACAAGTCCCACACACAGCTAGAAGCCCAAATATTTTTTCAGAGGTAGATGCAGAAAAAATTATATTCAGTTTGCAACCTTATGGAGGTCAGTATAGATGGACTAATAGAACAAGTCCCACACACTGCTAGAAGGCCAAATATTTTTTCAGAGCTAGATGCAGATAACAATTAATTTTAATTTGCAACCTGATGGAGGTCAGTATAGATGGACTAATAGAACAAGTCCCACACACAGCTAGAAGCCCAAATATTTTCTCAGAGGTAGATGTAGAAAAAAATTATATTCAGTTTGCAACCTGATGGAGGTCAGTATAGATGGACTAATAGAACAAGTCCCACACACTGCTAGAAGGCCAAATATTTTTTCAGAGCTAGATGCTGAAAAATATTATATTCAATTTGCAACCTGATGGAGGTCAGTATAGATGGACTAATAGAACAAGTCCCACACACAGCTAGAAGCCCAAATATTTTTTCAGAGGTAGATGCAGAAAAAAATTATATTCAGTTTGCAACCTGATGGAGGTCAGTATAGATGGACTAATAGAACAAGTCCCACACACTGCTAGAAGGTCAAATATTTTTTCAGAGCTAGATGCAGAAAAATAATATATTCAATTTGCAACCTGATGGAGGTCAGTATAGATGGACTAATAGAACAAGTCCCACACACAGCTAGAAGCCCAAATATTTTTTCAGAGGTAGATGCAGAAAAAAATTATATTCAGTTAGCAACCTGATGGAGGTCAGTATAGATGGACTAATAGAACAAGTCCCACACACTGCTAGAAGGCCAAATATTTTTTCAGAGCTAGATGCAGAAAAATATTATATTCAATTTGCAACCTGATGGAGGTCAGTATAGATGGACTAATAGAACAAGTCTCACACACAGCTAGAAGCCCAAATATTTTTTCAGAGGTAGATGCAGAAAAAAATTATATCCAGTTTGCAACCTGATGGAGGTCAGTATAGATGGATTAATAGAACAAGTCCCACACACTGCTAGAAGGCCAAATATTTTTTCAGAGCTAGATGCTGAAAAATATTATATTCAATTTGCAACCTGATGGAGGTCAGTATAGATGGACTAATAGAACAAGTCCCACACACTGTTAGAAGGCCAAATATTTTTTCAGAGCTAGATGCAGAAAAATATTATATTCAATTTGCAACCTGATGGAGGTCAGTATAGATGGACTAATAGAACAAGTCCCACACACAGCTAGAAGCCCAAATATTTTTTCAGAGGTAGATGCAGAAAAAAATTATATTCAGTTTGCAACCTGATGGAGGTCAGTTTAGATGGACTAATAGAACAAGTCCCACACACAGCTAGAAGCTCAAATATTTTTTCAGAGGTAGATGCAGAAAAAAATTATATTCAGTTTGCAACCTGATGGAGGTCAGTATAGATGGACTAATAGAACAAGTCCCACACACTGCTAGAAGGCCAAATATTTTTTCAGAGCTAGATGCAGATAACAATTAATTTTAATTTGCAACCTGATGGAGGTCAGTATAGATGGACTAATAGACCAAGTCCCACACACTGCTAGAAGGCCAATAATTTTTTCAGAGCTAGATGCTGAAAAATATTAGATTCAATTTGCAACCTGATGGAGGTCAGTATAGATGGACTAATAGAACAAGTCCCACACACAGCTAGATGCCCAAATATTTTTTCAGAGGTAGATGCAGAAAAAAATTATATTCAGTTTGCAACCTGATGGAGGTCAGTTTAGATGGACTAATAGAACAAGTCCCATACACTGCTAGAAGGCCAAATATTTTTTCAGAGCTAGATGCAGAAAAATATTATATTCAATTTGCAACCTGATGGAGGTCAGTATAGATGGACTAATAGAACAAGTCCCACACACTGCTAGAAGGCCAAATATTTTTTCAGAGCTAGATGCAGAAAAATATTATATTCAATTTGCAACCTTATGGAGGTCAGTATAGATGGACTAATAGAACAAGTCCCACACACAGCTAGAAGCTCAAATATTTTTTCAAAGGTAGATGTAGAAAAAAATTATATTCAGTTTGCAACCTGATGGAGGTCAGTATAGATGGACTAATAGAACAAGTCCCACACACAGCTAGAAGCTCAAATATTTTTTCAGAGGTAGATGCAGAAAAAAATTATATTCAGTTTGCAACCTGATGGAGGTCAGTATAGATGGACTAACAGAACAAGTCCCACACACTGCTAGAAGGCCAAATATTTTTTCAGAGCTAGATGCAGAAAAATATTATATTAAATTTGCAACCTGATGGAGGTCAGTATAGATGGACTAATAGAACAAGTCCCACACACTGCTAGAAGGCTAAATATTTCTAGATGCAGAAAAATATTATATTCAATTTGCAACCTGATGGAGGTCAGTATAGATGGACTAATAGAACAAGTCCCACACACAGCTAGAAGCCCAAATATTTTTTCAGAGGTAGATGCAGAAAAAAATTATATTCAGTTTGCAACCTGATGGAGGTCAGTATAGGTGGACTAATAGAACAGGTCCCACACACTGCTAGAAGGCCAAATATTTTTTCACAGCTAGATGCTGAAAAATATTATATTCAATTTGCAACCTGATGGGGGTCAGTATAGATGGACTCATAGAACAAGTCCCACACACTGTTAGAAGGCCAAATATTTTTTCAGAGCTAGATGCAGAAAAATATTATATTCAATTTGCAACCTGATGGAGGTCAGTATAGATGAAGTAATAGAACAAGTCCCACACACAGCTAGAAGCCCAAATATTTTTTCAGAGGTAGATGCAGAAAAAAATTATATTCAGTTTGCAACCTGATGGAGGTCAGTTTAGATGGACTAATAGAACAAGTCCCACACACTGCTAGAAGGCCAAATATTTTTTCAGAGCTAGATGCAGAAAAAAATTATATTCAATTTGCAACCTGATGGAGGTCAGTATAGATGGACTAATGGAACAAGTCCCACACACAGCTAGAAACCCAAATATTTTTTCAGAGGTAGATGCAGAAAAAATTATATTCAGTTTGCAACCTTATGGAGGTCAGTATAGATGGACTAATAGAACAAGTCCCACACACAGCTAGAAGCCCAAATATTTTTTCAGAGGTAGATGCAGAAAAAAATTATATTCAGTTTGCAACCTGATGGAGGTCAGTATAGATGGACTAATAGAACAAGTCCCACACACTGCTAGAAGGCCAAATATTTTTTCAGAGCTAGATGCTGAAAAATATTATATTCAATTTGCAACCTGATGGAGGTCAGTATAGATGGACTAATAGAACAAGTCCCACACACTGCTAGAAGGCTAAATATTTTTTCAGAGCTAGATGCAGAAAAATATTATATTCAATTTGCAACCTGATGGAGGTCAGTATAGATGGACTAATAGAACAAGTCCCACACACAGCTAGAAGCCCAAATATTTTTTCAGAGGTAGATGCAGAAAAAAATTATATTCAGTTTGCAACCTGATGGAGGTCAGTATAGATGGACTAATAGAACAAGTCCCACACACTGCTAGAAGGCCAAATATTTTTTCAGAGCTAGATGCAGAAAAATAATATATTCAATTTGCAACCTGATGGAGGTCAGTATAGATGGACTAATAGAACAAGTCCCACACACAGCTAGAAGCCCAAATATTTTTTCAGAGGTAGATGCAGAAAAAAATTATATTCAGTTTACAACCTGATGGAGGTCAGTATAGATGGACTAATAGAACAAGTCCCACACACTGCTAGAAGGCCAAATATTTTTTCAGAGCTAGATGCTGAAAAATATTATGTTCAATTTGCAACCTGATGGAGGTCAGTATAGATGGACTAATAGAACAAATCCCACACACTGTTAGAAGGCCAAATATTTTTTCAGAGCTAGATGCAGAAAAATATTATATTCAATTTGCAACCTGATGGAGGTCAGTATAGATGGACTAATAGAACAAGACCCACACACAGCTAGAAGCCCAAATATTTTTTCAGAGGTAGATGCAGAAAAAAATTATATTCAGTTTACAACCTGATGGAGGTCAGTTTAGATGGTCTAATAGAACAAGTCCCACACACTGCTAGAAGGCCAAATATTTTTTCAGAGCTAGATGTAGAAAAATATTATATTCAATTTGCAACCTGATGGAGGTCAGTATAGATGGACTAATAGAACAAGTCACACACACTGCTAGAAGGCCAAATATTTTTTCAGAGCTAGATGCAGAAAAATATTACATTCAATTTGCAATCTTATGGAGGTCAGTATAGATGGACTAATAGAACAAGTCCCACACACAGCTAGAAGCTCAAATATTTTTTCAAAGGTAGATGCAGAAAAAAATTATATTCAGTTTGCAACCTGATGGAGGTCAGTATAGATGGACTAATAGAACAAGTCCCACACACAGCTAGAAGCTCAAATATTTTTTCAGAGTTAGATGCAGAAAAAAATTATATTCAGTTTGCAACCTGATGGAGGTCAGTATAGATGGACTAATAGAACAAGTCCCACACACTGCTAGAAAGTCAAATATTTTTTCAGAGCTAGATGCAGAAAAATATTATATTAAATTTGCAACCTGATGGAGGTCAGTATAGATGGACTAATAGAACAAGTCCCACACACTGCTAGAAGGCTAAATATTTTTTCAGAGCTAGATGCAGAAAAATATTATATTCAATTTGCAACCTGATGGAGGTCAGTATAGATGGACTAATAGAACAAGTCCCACACACAGCTAGAAGCCCAAATATTTTTTCAGAGGTAGATGCAGAAAAAATTATATTCAGTTTGCAACCTGATGGAGGTCAATATAGATGGACTAATAGAACAAGTCCCACACACTGCTAGAAGGCCAAATATTTTTTCAGAGCTAGATGCAGATAACAATTAATTTTAATTTGCAACATGATGGAGGTCAGTATAGATGGAATAATAGACCAAGTCCCACACACTGCCAGAAGGCCAAAAATTTTTTCAGAGCTAGATGCAGAAAAATATTATATTCAATTTGCAACGTGATGGAGGTCAGTATAGATGGACTAATAGAACAAGTCCCACACACTGCTAGAAGGCCAAATATTTTTTCAGAGCTAGATGCAGAAAAATATTATATTCAATTTGCAGCCTGATGGAGGTCAGTATAGATGGAATAATAGAACAAGTCCCACACACAGCTAGATGCCCAAATATTTTTTTCAGAGGTAGATGCAGAAAAAAATTATATTCAGTTTGCAACCTGATGGAGGTCAGTATAGATGGACTAATAGAACAAGTCCCACACACTGCTAGAAGGCCAAATATTTTTTCAGAGCTAGATGCAGAAAAATATTATATTCAATTTGCAACCTGATGGAGGTCAGTATAGATGGACTAATAGAACAAGTCCCACACACAGCTAGAAGCCCAAATATTTTTTCAGAGGTAGATGCAGAAAAATATTATATTCAATTTGCAACCTGATGGAGGTCAGTATAGATGGTCTAATAGAACAAGTCCCAAACAGAGCTAGAGGCTCACATATTTTTTCAGAGGTAGATGCAGAAAAAAATTATATTCAGTTTGCAACCTGATGGAGGTCAATATAGATGGACTAATAGAACAAGTCCCACACACTGCTAGAAGGCCAAATATTTTTTCAGAGCTAGATGCAGAAAAATATTATATTCAATTTGCAACCTGATGGAGGTCAGTATAGATGGACTAATAGAACAAGTCCCACACACTGTTAGAAGGCCAAATATTTTTTCAGAGCTAGATGCAGAAAAATATTATATTCAATTTGCAACCTGATGGAGGTCAGTATAGATGGACTAATAGAACAAGTCCCACACACAGCTAGAAGCCCAAATATTTTTTCAGAGGTAGAGGCAGAAAAAAATTAATTTTAATTTGCAACCTGATGGAGGTCAGTATAGATGGACTAATAGAACAAGTCCCAAACACTGCTAGAAAGCCAAATATTTTTTGAGAGCTAGATGCAGAAAAATATTATATTCAATTTGCAACCTGATGGAGGTCATTATAGATGGACTAATAGAACAAGTCCCACACACAGCTAGAAGCCCAAATATTTTTTCAGAGGTAGATGCAGAAAAAAATTATATTCAGTTTGCAACCTGATGGAGGTCAGTTTAGATGGACTAATAGAACAAGTCCCACACACAGCTAGAAGCCCAAATATTTTTTCAGAGGTAGAGGCAGAAAAAAATTAATTTTAATTTGCAACCTGATGGAGGTCAGTATAGATGGACTAATAGAACAAGTCCCACACACTGCTAGAAGGCCAAATATTTTTTCAGAGCTAGATGCAGAAAAATATTATATTCAATTTGCAACCTTATGGAGGTCAGTGTAGATGGACTAATAGAACAAGTCCCACACACAGCTAGAAGCTCAAATATTATTTCAAAGGTAGATGTAGGAAAAAATTATATTCAGTTTGCAACCTTATGGAGGTCAGTATAGATGGACTAATTGAACAAGTCCCACACACAGCTAGAAGCTCAAATATTTTTTCAGAGGTAGATGCAGAAAAAAATTATATTCAGTTTGCAACCTGATGGAGGTCAGTATAGATGGACTAACAGAACAAGTCCCACACACTGCTAGAAGGCCAAATATTTTTCAGAGGTAGATGCAGAAAAATATTATATTCAGTTTGCAACCTGATGGAGGTCAGTATAGATGGACTAATAGAACAAGTCCCACACACTGCTAGAAGGCCAAATATTTTTTCAGAGCTAGATGCAGAAAAATATTATATTCAATTTGCAACCTGATGGAGGTCAGTATAGATGGACTAATGGAACAAGTCCCACACACAGCTAGAAGCCCAAATATTTTTTCAGAGGTAGATGCAGAAAAAATTATATTCAGTTTGCAACCTGATGGAGGTCAGTATAGATGGACTAATAGAACAAGTCCCACACACTGCTAGAAGGCCAAATATTTTTTCAGAGCTAGATGCAGATAACAATTAATTTTAATTTGCAACATGATGGAGGTCAGTATAGATGGAATAATAGACCAAGTCCCACACACTGCTAGAAGGTCAAAAATTTTTTCAGAGCTAGATGCAGAAAAATATTATATTCAATTTGCAACGTGATGGAGGTCAGTATAGATGGACTAATAGAACAAGTCCCACACACTGCTAGAAGGCCAAATATTTTTTCAGAGCTAGATGCAGAAAAATATTATATTCAATTTGCAGCCTGATGGAGGTCAGTATAGATGGAATAATAGAACAAGTCCCACACACAGCTAGATGCCCAAATATTTTTTTCAGAGGTAGATGCAGAAAAAAATTATATTCAGTTTGCAACCTGATGGAGGTCAGTATAGATGGACTAATAGAACAAGTCCCACACACTGCTAGAAGGCCAAATATTTTTTCAGAGCTAGATGCAGAAAAATATTATATTCAATTTGCAACCTGATGGAGGTCAGTATAGATGGACTAATAGAACAAGTCCCACACACAGCTAGAAGCCCAAATATTTTTTCAGAGGTAGATGCAGAAAAATATTATATTCAATTTGCAACCTGATGGAGGTCAGTATAGATGGACTAATAGAACAAGTCCCAAACAGAGCTAGAGTCTCACATATTTTTTCAGAGGTAGATGCAGAAAAAAATTATATTCAGTTTGCAACCTGATGGAGGTCAATATAGATGGACTAATAGAACAAGTCCCACACACTGCTAGAAGGCCAAATATTTTTTCAGAGCTAGATGCAGAAAAATATTATATTCAATTTGCAACCTGATGGAGGTCAGTATAGATGGACTAATAGAACAAGTCCCACACACTGTTAGAAGGCCAAATATTTTTTCAGAGCTAGATGCAGAAAAATATTATATTCAATTTGCAACCTGATGGAGGTCAGTATAGATGGACTAATAGAACAAGTCCCACACACCGCTAGAAGCCCAAATATTTTTTCAGAGGTAGAGGCAGAAAAAAATTAATTTTAATTTGCAACCTGATGGAGGTCAGTATAGATGGACTAATAGAACAAGTCCCAAACACTGCTAGAAGGCCAAATATTTTTTGAGAGCTAGATGCAGAAAAATGTTATATTCAATTTGCAACCTGATGGAGGTCAGTATAGATGGACTAATAGAACAAGTCCCACACACAGCTAGAAGCCCAAATATTTTTTCAGAGGTAGATGCAGAAAAAAATTATATTCAGTTTGCAACCTGATGGAGGTCAGTTTAGATGGACTAATAGAACAAGTCCCACACTGCTAGAAGGCCAAATATTTTTTCAGAGCTAGATGCAGAAAAATATTATATTCAATTTGCAACCTTATGGAGGTCAGTATAGATGGACTAATAGAACAAGTCCCACACAAAGCTAGAAGCTCAAATATTTTTTCAAAGGTAGATGCAGAAAAAAATTATATTCAGTTTGCAACCTGATGGAGGTCAGTATAGATGGACTAATAGAACAAGTCCCACACACTGCTAGAAGGCCAAATATTTTTTCAGAGCTAGATGCAGAAAAATATTATATTCAATTTGCAACCTGATGGAGGTCAGTATAGATGGACTAATAGAACAAGTCCCACACACAGCTAGAAGCCCAAATATTTTTTCAGAGGTAGATGCAGAAAAAAATTATATTCAGTTTGCAACCTGATGGAGGTCAGTTTAGATGGACTAATAGAACAAGTCCCACACACTGCTAGAAGGCCAAATATTTTTTCAGAGCTAGATGCAGAAAAATATTATATTCAATTTGCAACCTGATGGAGGTCGGTATAGATGGATTAATGGAACAAGTCCCACACACAGCTAGAAGCCCAAATATTTTTTCAGAGGTAGATGCATAAAAAATTATATTCAGTTTGCAACCTGATGGAGGTCAGTATAGATGGACTAATAGAACAAGTCCCACACACTGCTAGAAGGCCAAATATTTTTTCAGAGCTAGATGCAGATAACAATTAATTTTAATTTGCAACCTGATGGAGGTCAGTATAGATGGACTAATAGACCAAGTCCCACACACTGCTAGAAGGCCAAAAATTTTTTCAGAGCTAGATCCTGAAAAATATTATATTCAATTTGCAACCTGATGGAGGTCAGTATAGATGGACTAATAGAACAAATCCCACACACTGTTAGAAGGCCAAATATTTTTTCAGAGCTAGATGCAGAAAAATATTATATTCAATTTGCAACCTGATGGAGGTCAGTATAGATGGACTAATAGAACAAGTCCCACACACAGGTAGAAGCCCAAATATTTTTTCAGAGGTAGATGCAGAAAAAAATTATATTCAGTTTGCAACCTGATGGAGGTCAGTTTAGATGGACTAATAGAACAAGTCCCACACACTGCTAGAAGGCCAAATATTTTTTCAGAGCTAGATGCAGAAAAATATTATATTCAATTTGCAACCTGATGGAGGTCAATATAGATGGACTAATAGAACAAGTCCCACACACTGCTAGAAGGCCAAATATTTTTTCAGAGCTAGATGCAGAAAAATATTATATTCAATTTGCAACC
This sequence comes from Phyllobates terribilis, assembly GCF_046119375.1. Classification (NCBI taxonomy): domain Eukaryota; kingdom Metazoa; phylum Chordata; class Amphibia; order Anura; family Dendrobatidae; genus Phyllobates; species Phyllobates terribilis. The sequence continues at coordinate 591,732,513 of NW_027362765.1, read as the reverse complement.
TTATGGAGGTCAGTATAGATGGACTAATAGAACAAGTCCCACACACAGCTAGAAGCTCAAATATTTTTTCAAAGGTAGATGTAGAAAAAAATTATATTCAGTTTGCAACCTGATGGAGGTCAGTATAGATGGACTAATTGAACAAGTCCCACACACAGCTAGAAGCTCAAATATTTTTTCAGAGGTAGATGCAGAAAAAAATTATATTCAGTTTGCAACCTGATGGAGGTCAGTATAGATGGACGAACAGAACAAGTCCCACACACTGCTAGAAGGCCAAATATTTTTCAGAGCTAGATGCAGAAAAATATTATATTAAATTTGCAACCTGATGGAGGTCAGTATAGATGGACTAATAGAACAAGTCCCACACACTGCTAGAAGGCTAAATATTTTTTCAGAGCTAGATGCAGAAAAATATTATATTCAATTTGCAACCTGATGGAGGTCAGTATAGATGGACTAATAGAACAAGTCCCACACACAGCTAGAAGCCCAATATTTTTTCAGAGGTAGATGCAGAAAAAAATTATATTCAGTTTGCAACCTGATGGAGGTCAGTATAGATGGACTAATAGAACAGGTCCCACACACTGCTAGAAGGCCAAATATTTTTTCACAGCTAGATGCTGAAAAATATTATATTCAATTTGCAACCTGATGGAGGTCAGTATAGATGGACTAATAGAACAAGTCCCACACACTGTTAGAAGGCCAAATATTTTTTCAGAGCTAGATGCAGAAAAATATTATATTCAATTTGCAACCTGATGGAGGTCAGTATAGATGGACTAATAGAACAAGTCCCACACACAGCTAGAAGCCCAAATATTTTTTCAGAGGTAGATGCAGAAAAAAATTATATTCAGTTTGCAACCTGATGGAGGTCAGTTTAGATGGACTAATAGAACAAGTCCCACACACTGCTAGAAGGCCAAATATTTTTTCAGAGCTAGATGCAGAAAAAAATTATATTCAATTTGCAACCTGATGGAGGTCAGTATAGATGGACTAATGGAACAAGTCCCACACACAGCTAGAAGCCCAAATATTTATTCAGAGGTAGATGCAGAAAAAATTATATTCAGTTTGCAACCTTATGGAGGTCAGTATAGATGGACTAATAGAACAAGTCCCACACACTGCTAGAAGGCCAAATATTTTTTCAGAGCTAGATGCAGATAACAATTAATTTTAATTTGCAACCTGATGGAGGTCAGTATAGATGGACTAATAGAACAAGTCCCACACACAGCTAGAAGCCCAAATATTTTTTCAGAGGTAGATGCAGAAAAAAATTATATTCAGTTTGCAACATGATGGAGGTCAGTATAGATGGACTAATAGAACAAGTCCCACACACTGCTAGAAGGCCAAATATTTTTTCAGAGGTAGATGCAGAAAAAAATTATATTCAGTTTGCAACCTGATGGAGGTCAGTATAGATGGACTAATAGAACAAGTCCCACACACTGCTAGAAGGCCAAATATTTTTTCAGAGGTAGATGCAGAAAAAAATTATATTCAGTTTGCAACATGATGGAGGTCAGTATAGATGGACTAATAGAACAAGTCCCACACACAGCTAGAAGCCCAAATATTTTTTCAGAGGTAGATGCAGAAAAAAATTATATTCAGTTTGCAACCTGATGGAGGTCAGTATAGATGGACTAATAGAACAAGTCCCACACACTGCTAGAAGGCCAAATATTTTTTCAGAGCTAGATGCTGAAAAATATTATATTCAATTTGCAACCTGATGGAGGTCAGTATAGATGGACTAATAGAACAAATCCCACACACTGTTAGAAGGCCAAATATTTTTTCAGAGCTAGATGCAGAAAAATATTATATTCAATTTGCAACCTGATGGAGGTCAGTATAGATGGACTAATAGAACAAGTCCCACGCACAGCTAGAAGCCCAAATATTTTTTCAGAGGTAGATGCAGAAAAAAATTATATTCAGTTTGCAACCTGATGGAGGTCAGTATAGATGGACTAATAGAACAAGTCCCACACACTGCTACAAGGCCAAATATTTTTTCAGAGCTAGATGCTGAAAAATATTATATTCAATTTGCAACCTGATGGAGGTCAGTATAGATGGACTAATAGAACAAATCCCACACACTGTTAGAAGGCCAAATATTTTTTCAGAGCTAGATGCAGAAAAATATTATATTCAATTTGCAACCTGATGGAGGTCAGTATAGATGGACTAATAGAACAAGTCCCACACACAGCTAGAATCCCAAATATTTTTTCAGAGGTAGATGCAGAAAAAAATTATATTCAGTTTGCAACCTGATGGAGGTCAGTTTAGATGGACTAATAGAACAAGTCCCATACACTGCTAGAAGGCCAAATATTTTTTCAGAGCTAGATGCAGAAAAATATTATATTCAAATTGCAATCTTATGGAGGTCAGTATAGATGGACTAATAGAACAAGTCCCACAAACAGCTAGAAGCTCAAATATTTTTTCAAAGGTAGATGCAGAAAAAAATTATATTCAGTTTGCAACCTGATGGAGGTCAGTATAGATGGACTAATAGAACAAGTCCCACACACAGCTAGAAGCTCAAATATTTTTTCAGAGGTAGATGCAGAAAAAAATTATACTCAGTTTGCAACCTGATGGAGGTCAGTATAGATGGACTAATAGAACAAGTCCCACACACTGCTAGAAAGTCAAATAATTTTTCAGAGCTAGATGCAGAAAAATATTATATTAAATTTGCAACCTGATGGAGGTCAGTATAGATGGATTAATAGAACAAGTCCCACACACTGCTAGAAGGCTAAATATTTTTTCAGAGCTAGATGCAGAAAAAAATTATATCCAGTTTGCAACCTGATGGAGGTCAGTATAGATGGATTAATAGAACAAGTCCCACACACTGCTAGAAGGCCAAATATTTTTTCAGAGCTAGATGCTGAAAAATATTATATTCAATTTGCAACCTGATGGAGGTCAGTATAGATGGACTAATAGAACAAGTCCCACACACTGTTAGAAGGCCAAATATTTTTTCAGAGCTAGATGCAGAAAAATATTATATTCAATTTGCAACCTGATGGAGGTCAGTATAGATGGACTAATAGAACAAGTCCCACACACAGCTAGAAGCCCAAATATTTTTTCAGAGGTAGATGCAGAAAAAAATTATATTCAGTTTGCAACCTGATGTAGGTCAGTTTAGATGGACTAATAGAACAAGTCCCACACACAGCTAGAAGCTCAAATATTTTTTCAGAGGTAGATGCAGAAAAAAATTATATTCAGTTTGCAACCTGATGGAGGTCAGTATAGATGGACTAATAGAACAAGTCCCACACACTGCTAGAAGGCCAAATATTTTTTCAGAGCTAGATGCAGAAAAATATTATATTCAATTTGCAACCTGATGGAGGTCGGTATAGATGGACTAATGGAACAAGTCCCACACACAGCTAGAAGCCCAAATATTTTTTCAGAGGTAGATGCAGAAAAAATTATATTCAGTTTGCAACCTGATGGAGGTCAGTATAGATGGACTAATAGAACAAGTCCCACACACTGCTAGAAGGCCAAATATTTTTTCAGAGCTAGATGCAGATAACAATTAATTTTAATTTGCAACCTGATGGAGGTCAGTATAGATGGACTAATAGACCAAGTCCCACACACTGCTAGAAGGCCAAAAATTTTTTCAGAGCTAGATGCTGAAAAATATTAGATTCAATTTGCAACCTGATGGAGGTCAGTATAGATGGACTAATAGAACAAGTCCCACACACAGCTAGAAGCCCAAATATTTTTTCAGAGGTAGATGCAGAAAAAAATTATATTCAGTTTGCAACCTGATGGAGGTCAGTTTAGATGGACTAATAGAACAAGTCCCATACACTGCTAGAAGGCCAAATATTTTTTCAGAGCTAGATGCAGAAAAGTATTATATTCAATTTGCAACCTGATGGAGGTCAGTATAGATGGACTAATAGAACAAGTCCCACACACAGGTAGAAGCCCAAATATTTTTTCAGAGGTAGATGCAGAAAAAAATTATATTCAGTTTGCAACCTGATGGAGGTCAGTTTAGATGGACTAATAGAACAAGTCCCACACACTGCTAGAAGGCCAAATATTTTTTCAGAGCTAGATGCAGAAAAATATTATATTCAATTTGCAACCTGATGGAGGTCAATATAGATGGACTAATAGAACAAGTCCCACACACTGCTAGAAGGCCAAATATTTTTTCAGAGCTAGATGCAGAAAAATATTATATTCAATTTGCAACCTTATGGAGGTCAGTATAGATGGACTAATAGAACAAGTCCCACACACAGCTAGAAGCTCAAATATTTTTTCAAAGGTAGATGTAGAAAAAAATTATATTCAGTTTGCAACCTGATGGAGGTCAGTATAGATGGACTAATTGAACAAGTCCCACACACAGCTAGAAGCTCAAATATTTTTTCAGAGGTAGATGCAGAAAAAAATTATATTCAGTTTGCAACCTGATGGAGGTCAGTATAGATGGACGAACAGAAAAAGTCCCACACACTGCTAGAAGGCCAAATATTTTTCAGAGCTAGATGCAGAAAAATATTATATTAAATTTGCAACCTGATGGAGGTCAGTATAGATGGACTAATAGAACAAGTCCCACACACTGCTAGAAGGCTAAATATTTTTTCAGAGCTAGATGCAGAAAAATATTATATTCAATTTGCAACCTGATGGAGGTCAGTATAGATGGACTAATAGAACAAGTCCCACACACAGCTAGAAGCCCAATATTTTTTCAGAGGTAGATGCAGAAAAAAATTATATTCAGTTTGCAACCTGATGGAGGTCAGTATAGATGGACTAATAGAACAGGTCCCACACACTGCTAGAAGGCCAAATATTTTTTCACAGCTAGATGCTGAAAAATATTATATTCAATTTGCAACCTGATGGAGGTCAGTATAGATGGACTAATAGAACAAGTCCCACACACTGTTAGAAGGCCAAATATTTTTTCAGAGCTAGATGCAGAAAAATATTATATTCAATTTGCAACCTGATGGAGGTCAGTATAGATGGACTAATAGAACAAGTCCCACACACAGCTAGAAGCCCAAATATTTTTTCAGAGGTAGATGCAGAAAAAAATTATATTCAGTTTGCAACCTGATGGAGGTCAGTATAGATGGACTAATAGAACAAGTCCCACACACTGCTAGAAGGCCAAATATTTTTTCAGAGCTAGATGCAGAAAAAAATTATATTCAATTTGCAACCTGATGGAGGTCAGTATAGATGGACTAATGGAACAAGTCCCACACACAGCTAGAAGCCCAAATATTTATTCAGAGGTAGATGCAGAAAAAATTATATTCAGTTTGCAACCTTATGGAGGTCAGTATAGATGGACTAATAGAACAAGTCCCACACACTGCTAGAAGGCCAAATATTTTTTCAGAGCTAGATGCAGATAACAATTAATTTTAATTTGCAACCTGATGGAGGTCAGTATAGATGGACTAATAGAACAAGTCCCACACACAGCTAGAAGCCCAAATATTTTTTCAGACGTAGATGCAGAAAAAAATTATATTCAGTTTGCAACATGATGGAGGTCAGTATAGATGGACTAATAGAACAAGTCCCACACACTGCTAGAAGGCCAAATATTTTTTCAGAGGTAGATGCAGAAAAAAATTATATTCAGTTTGCAACCTGATGGAGATCAGTATAGATGGACTAATAGAACAAGTCCCACACACTGCTAGAAGGCCAAATATTTTTTCAGAGGTAGATGCAGAAAAAAATTATATTCAGTTTGCAACATGATGGAGGTCAGTATAGATGGACTAATAGAACAAGTCCCACACACAGCTAGAAGCCCAAATATTTTTTCAGAGGTAGATGCAGAAAAAAATTATATTCAGTTTGCAACCTGATGGAGGTCAGTATAGATGGACTAATAGAACAAGTCCCACACACTGCTAGAAGGCCAAATATTTTTTCAGAGCTAGATGCTGAAAAATATTATATTCAATTTGCAACCTGATGGAGGTCAGTATAGATGGACTAATAGAACAAATCCCACACACTGTTAGAAGGCCAAATATTTTTTCAGAGCTAGATGCAGAAAAATATTATATTCAATTTGCAACCTGATGGAGGTCAGTATAGATGGACTAATAGAACAAGTCCCACGCACAGCTAGAAGCCCAAATATTTTTTCAGAGGTAGATGCAGAAAAAAATTATATTCAGTTTGCAACCTGATGGAGGTCAGTATAGATGGACTAATAGAACAAGTCCCACACACTGCTACAAGGCCAAATATTTTTTCAGAGCTAGATGCTGAAAAATATTATATTCAATTTGCAACCTGATGGAGGTCAGTATAGATGGACTAATAGAACAAATCCCACACACTGTTAGAAGGCCAAATATTTTTTCAGAGCTAGATGCAGAAAAATATTATATTCAATTTGCAACCTGATGGAGGTCAGTATAGATGGACTAATAGAACAAGTCCCACACATAGCTAGAATCCCAAATATTTTTTCAGAGGTAGATGCAGAAAAAAATTATATTCAGTTTGCAACCTGATGGAGGTCAGTTTAGATGGACTAATAGAACAAGTCCCATACACTGCTAGAAGGCCAAATATTTTTTCAGAGCTAGATGCAGAAAAATATTATATTCAAATTGCAATCTTATGGAGGTCAGTATAGATGGACTAATAGAACAAGTCCCACAAACAGCTAGAAGCTCAAATATTTTTTCAAAGGTAGATGCAGAAAAAAATTATATTCAGTTTGCAACCTGATGGAGGTCAGTATAGATGGACTAATAGAACAAGTCCCACACACAGCTAGAAGCTCAAATATTTTTTCAGAGGTAGATGCAGAAAAAAATTATACTCAGTTTGCAACCTGATGGAGGTCAGTATAGATGGACTAATAGAACAAGTCCCACACACTGCTAGAAAGTCAAATAATTTTTCAGAGCTAGATGCCGAAAAATATTATATTAAATTTGCAACCTGATGGAGGTCAGTATAGATGGATTAATAGAACAAGTCCCACACACTGCTAGAAGGCTAAATATTTTTTCAGAGCTAGATGCAGAAAAAAATTATATCCAGTTTGCAACCTGATGGAGGTCAGTATAGATGGATTAATAGAACAAGTCCCACACACTGCTAGAAGGCCAAATATTTTTTCAGAGCTAGATGCTGAAAAATATTATATTCAATTTGCAACCTGATGGAGGTCAGTATAGATGGACTAATAGAACAAGTCCCACACACTGTTAGAAGGCCAAATATTTTTTCAGAGCTAGATGCAGAAAAATATTATATTCAATTTGCAACCTGATGGAGGTCAGTATAGATGGACTAATAGAACAAGTCCCACACACAGCTAGAAGCCCAAATATTTTTTCAGAGGTAGATGCAGAAAAAAATTATATTCAGTTTGCAACCTGATGTAGGTCAGTTTAGATGGACTAATAGAACAAGTCCCACACACAGCTAGAAGCTCAAATATTTTTTCAGAGGTAGATGCAGAAAAAAATTATATTCAGTTTGCAACCTGATGGAGGTCAGTATAGATGGACTAATAGAACAAGTCCCACACACTGCTAGAAGGCCAAATATTTTTTCAGAGCTAGATGCAGAAAAATATTATATTCAATTTGCAACCTGATGGAGGTCGGTATAGATGGACTAATGGAACAAGTCCCACACACAGCTAGAAGCCCAAATATTTTTTCAGAGGTAGATGCAGAAAAAATTATATTCAGTTTGCAACCTGATGGAGGTCAGTATAGATGGACTAATAGAACAAGTCCCACACACTGCTAGAAGGCCAAATATTTTTTCAGAGCTAGATGCAGATAACAATTAATTTTAATTTGCAACCTGATGGAGGTCAGTATAGATGGACTAATAGACCAAGTCCCACACACTGCTAGAAGGCCAAAAATTTTTTCAGAGCTAGATGCTGAAAAATATTAGATTCAATTTGCAACCTGATGGAGGTCAGTATAGATGGACTAATAGAACAAGTCCCACACACAGCTAGAAGCCCAAATATTTTTTCAGAGGTAGATGCAGAAAAAAATTATATTCAGTTTGCAACCTGATGGAGGTCAGTTTAGATGGACTAATAGAACAAGTCCCATACACTGCTAGAAGGCCAAATATTTTTTCAGAGCTAGATGCAGAAAAGTATTATATTCAATTTGCAACCTGATGGAGGTCAGTATAGATGGACTAATAGAACAAGTCCCACACACTGCTAGAAGGCCAAATATTTTTTCAGAGCTAGATGCAGAAAAATATTATATTCAATTTGCAACCTTATGGAGGTCAGTATAGATGGACTAATAGAACAAGTCCCACACACAGCTAGAAGCTCAAATATTTTTTCAAAGGTAGATGTAGAAAAAAATTATATTCAGCTTGCAACCTGATGGAGGTCAGTATAGATGGACTAATAGAACAAGTCCCACACACAGCTAGAAGCTCAAATATTTTTTCAGAGGTAGATGCAGAAAAAAATTATATTCAGTTTGCAACCTGATGGAGGTCAGTATAGATGGACTAACAGAATAAGTCCCACACACTGCTAGAAGGCCAAATATTTTTTCAGAGCTAGATGCAGAAAAATATTATATTAAATTTGCAACCTGATGGAGGTCAGTATAGATGGACTAATAGAACAAGTCCCACACACTGCTAGAAGGCTAAATATTTTTTCAGAGCTAGATGCAGAAAAATATTATATTCAATTTGCAACCTGATGGAGGTCAGTATAGATGGACTAATAGAACAAGTCCCACACACAGCTAGAAGCCCAAATATTTTTTCAGAGGTAGATGCAGAAAAAAATTATATTCAGTTTGCAACCTGATGGAGGTCAGTATAGGTGGACTAATAGAACAGGTCCCACACACTGCTAGAAGGCCAAATATTTTTTCACAGCTAGATGCTGAAAAATATTATATTCAATTTGCAACCTGATGGGGGTCAGTATAGATGGACTAATAGAACAAGTCCCACACACTGTTAGAAGGCCAAATATTTTTTCAGAGCTAGATGCAGAAAAATATTATATTCAATTTGCAACCTGATGGAGGTCAGTATAGATGGACTCATAGAACAAGTCCCACACACAGCTAGAAGCCCAAATATTTTTTCAGAGGTAGATGCAGAAAAAAATTATATTCAGTTTGCAACCTGATGGAGGTCAGTTTAGATGGACTAATAGAACAAGTCCCACACACTGCTAGAAGGCTAAATATTTTTTCAGAACTAGATGCAGAAAAAAATTATATTCAATTTGCAACCTGATGGAGGTCAGTATAGATGGACTAATGGAACAAGTCCCACACACAGCTAGAAGCCAAAATATTTTTTCAGAGGTAGATGCAGAAAAAATTATATTCAGTTTGCAACCTTATGGAGGTCAGTATAGATGGACTAATAGAACAAGTCCCACAAACTGCTAGAAGGCCAAATATTTTTTCAGAGCTAGATGCAGATAACAATTAATTTTAATTTGCAACCTGATGGAGGTCAGTATAGATGGACTAATAGAACAAGTCCCACACACTGCTAGAAAGTCAAATATTTTTTCAGAGCTAGATGCAGAAAAATATTATATTAAATTTGCAACCTGATGGAGGTCAGTATAGATGGACTAATAGATCAAGTCCCACACACTGCTAGAAGGCTAAATATTTTTTCAGAGCTAGATGCAGAAAAATATTATATTCAATTTGCAACCTGATGGAGGTCAGTATAGATGGACTAATAGAACAAGTCCCACACACAGCTAGAAGCCCAAATATTTTTTCAGAGTTAGATGCAGAAAAAAATTATATTCAGTTTGCAACCTGATGGAGATCAGTATAGATGGATTAATAGAACAAGTCTCACACACTGCTAGAAGGCCAAATATTTTTTCAGAGCTAGATGCTGAAAAATATTATATTCAATTTGCAACCTGATGGAGGTCAGTATAGATGGACTAATAGAACAAGTCCCACACACTGTTAGAAGGCCAAATATTTTTTCAGAGCTAGATGCAGAAAAATATTATATTCAATTTGCAACCTGATGGAGGTCAGTATAGATGGACTAATAGAACAAGTCCCACACACAGCTAGAAGCCCAAATATTTTTTCAGAGGTAGATGCAGAAAAAAATTATATTCAGTTTGCAACCTGATGGAGGTCAGTTTAGATGGACTAATAGAACAAGTCCCACACACTGCTAGAAGGCCAAATATTTTTTCAGAGCTAGATGCAGAAAAATATTATATTCAATTTGCAACCTGATGGAGGTCAGTATAGATGGACTAATGGAACAAGTCCCACACACAGCTAGAAGCCCAAATATTTTTTCAGAGGTAGATGCAGAAAAAATTATATTCAGTTTGCAACCTGATGGAGGTCAGTATAGATGGACTAATAGAACAAGTCCCACACACTGCTAGAAGGCCAAATATTTTTTCAGAGCTAGATGCAGATAACAATTAATTTTAATTTGCAACATGATGGAGGTCAGTATAGATGGAATAATAGACCAAGTCACACAGACTGCTAGAAGGCCAAAAATTTTTTCAGAGCTAGATGCAGAAAAATATTATATTCAATTTGCAACCTGATGGAGGTCAGTATAGATGGACTAATAGAACAAGTCCCACACACAGCTAGAAGCCCAAATATTTTTTCAGAGGTAGATGCAGAAAAATATTATATTCAATTTGCAACCTGATGGACGTCAGTATAGATGGACTAATAGAACAAGTCCGAAACAGAGCTAGAGGCTCACATATTTTTTCAGAGGTAGATGCAGAAAAAAATTATATTCAGTTTGCAACCTGATGGAGGTCAATATAGATGGACTAATAGAACAAGTCCCACACACTGCTAGAAGGCCAAATATTTTTTCAGAGCTAGATGCAGAAAAATATTATATTCAATTTGCAACCTGATGGAGGTCAGTATAGATGGACTAATAGAACAAGTCCCACACACTTTTAGAAGGCCAAATATTTTTTCAGAGCTAGATGCAGAAAAATATTATATTCAATTTGCAACCTGATGGAGGTCAGTATAGATGGCCTAATAGAACAAGTCCCACACAAAGCTAGAAGCCCAAATATTTTTTCAGAGGTAGAGGCAGAAAAAAAATAATTTTAATTTGCAACCTGATGGAGGTCAGTATAGATGGACTAATAGAACAAGTCCCAAACACAGCTAGAAGGCCAAATATTTTTTGAGAGCTAGATGCAGAAAAATATTATATTCAATTTGCAACCTGATGGAGGTCAGTATAGATGGACTAATAGAACAAGTCCCACACACAGATAGAAGCCCAAATATTTTTTCAGAGGTAGATGCAGAAAAAAATTAAATTCAGTTTGCAACCTGATGGAGGTCAGTATAGATGGACTAATAGAACAAGTCCCACACACAGCTAGAAGCCCAAATATTTTTTCAGAGGTAGATGCAGAAAAAAATGATATTCAATTTGCAACCTGATGGAGGTCAGTATAGATGGACTAATAGAACAAGTCCCACACACTGCTAGAAGGCCAAATATTTTTTCAGAGCTAGATGAAGAAAAATATTATATTCAATTTGCAACCTGATGGAGGTCAGTATAGATAGACTAATAGAACAAGTCCCACACACAACTAGAAGCTCTAATATTTTTTCAGAGGTAGATGCAGAAAAAAATTATATTCAGTTTGCAACTTGATGGAGGTCAGTATAGATGGACTAATAGAACAAGTCCCACACACTGCTAGAAGGCCAAATATTTTTTCAGAGCTAGATGCAGAAAAATATTATATTCAATTTGCAACCTGATGGAGGTCAGTATACATGGACCAATAGAACAAGTCCCACACACAGCTAGAAGGCCAAATATTTTTTCAGAGGTAGATGCAGAAAAAAATTATATTCAGTTTGCAAGCTGATGGAGGTCAGTATAGATGGACTAATAGAACAAGTCCCACACACAGCTAGAAGCCCAAATATTTTTTCAGAGGTAGATGCAGAAAAAAATTATATTCAATTTGCAACCTGATGGAGGTCAGTATAGATGGACTAATAGAAAAAGTCCCACACACTGCTAGAAGGCCAAATATTTTTTCAGAGCTAGATGAAGAAAAATATTATATTCAATTTGCAACCTGATGGAGGTCAGTATAGATGGAAAAATAGAACAAGTCCAACACACTGCTAGAAGGCCAAATATTTTTTCAGAGCTAGATGCAGAAAAATATTATATTCAATTTGCAACCTGATGGAGGTCAGTGTAGATGGACTAATAGAACAAGTCCCACACACAGCTAGAAGCCCAAATATTTTTTCAGAGTTAGATGCAGAAAAAAATTATATTCAGTTTGCAACCTGATGGAGGTCAGTATAGATGGACTAATAGAACAAGTCCCACACACAACTAGAAGCCCAAATATTTTTTCAGAGCTAGATGCAGAAAAATATTATATTCAATTTGCAACCTGATGGAGGTCAGTATAGATGGACTAATAGAACAAGTCCCACACACAGCTAGAAGCCCAAATATTTTTTCAGAGGTAGATGCAGAAAAAAATTATATTCAGTTTGCAACCTGATGTAGGTCAGTTTAGATGGACTAATAGAACAAGTCCCACACACAGCTAGAAGCTCAAATATTTTTTCAGAGGTAGATGCAGAAAAAAATTATATTCAGTTTGCAACCTGATGGAGGTCAGTATAGATGGACTAATAGAACAAGTCCCACACACTGCTAGAAGGCCAAATATTTTTTCAGAGCTAGATGCAGAAAAATATTATATTCAATTTGCAACCTGATGGAGGTCGGTATAGATGGACTAATGGAACAAGTCCCACACACAGCTAGAAGCCCAAATATTTTTTCAGAGGTAGATGCAGAAAAAATTATATTCAGTTTGCAACCTGATGGAGGTCAGTATAGATGGACTAATAGAACAAGTCCCACACACTGCTAGAAGGCCAAATATTTTTTCAGAGCTAGATGCAGATAACAATTAATTTTAATTTGCAACCTGATGGAGGTCAGTATAGACGGACTAATAGACCAAGTCCCACACACTGCTAGAAGGCCAAAAATTTTTTCAGAGCTAGATGCTGAAAAATATTAGATTCAATTTGCAACCTGATGGAGGTCAGTATAGATGGACTAATAGAACAAGTCCCACACACAGCTAGAAGCCCAAATATTTTTTCAGAGGTAGATGCAGAAAAAAATTATATTCAGTTTGCAACCTGATGGAGGTCAGTTTAGATGGACTAATAGAACAAGTCCCATACACTGCTAGAAGGCCAAATATTTTTTCAGAGCTAGATGCAGAAAAATATTATATTCAATTTGCAACCTGATGGAGGTCAGTATAGATGGACTAATAGAACAAGTCCCACACACTGCTAGAAGGCCAAATATTTTTTCAGAGCTAGATGCAGAAAAATATTATATTCAATTTGCAACCTTATGGAGGTCAGTATAGATGGACTAATAGAACAAGTCCCACACACAGCTAGAAGCTCAAATATTTTTTCAAAGGTAGATGTAGAAAAAAATTATATTCAGCTTGCAACCTGATGGAGGTCAGTATAGATGGACTAATAGAACAAGTCCCACACACAGTAGAAGCTCAAATATTTTTTCAGAGGTAGATGCAGAAAAAAATTATATTCAGTTTGCAACCTGATGGAGGTCAGTATAGATGGACTAATAGAACAAGTCCCACACACTGCTAGAAGGCCAAATATTTTTTCAGAGCTAGATGCAGAAAAATATTATATTAAATTTGCAACCTGATGGAGGTCAGTATAGATGGACTAATAGAACAAGTCCCACACACTGCTAGAAGGCTAAATATTTTTTCAGAGCTAGATGCAGAAAAATATTATATTCAATTTGCAACCTGATGGAGGTCAGTATAGATGGACTAATAGAACAAGTCCCACACACAGCTAGAAGCCCAAATATTTTTTCAGAGGTAGATGCAGAAAAAAATTATATTCAGTTTGCAACCTGATGGAGATCAGTATAGATGGATTAATAGAACAAGTCTCACACACTGCTAGAAGGCCAAATATTTTTTCAGAGCTAGATGCTGAAAAATATTATATTCAATTTGCAACCTGATGGAGGTCAGTATAGATGGACTAATAGAACAAGTCCCACACACTGTTAGAAGGCCAAATATTTTTTCAGAGCTAGATGCAGAAAAATATTATATTCAATTTGCAACCTGATGGAGGTCAGTATAGATGGACTAATAGAACAAGTCCCACACACAGCTAGAAGCCCAAATATTTTTTCAGAGGTAGATGCAGAAAAAAATTATATTCAGTTTGCAACCTGATGGAGGTCAGTATAGATGGACTAACAGAACAAGTCCCACACACTGCTAGAAGGCCAAATATTTTTTCAGAGCTAGATGCAGAAAAATATTATATTAAATTTGCAACCTGATGGAGGTCAGTATAGATGGACTAATAGAACAAGTCCCACACACTGCTAGAAGGCTAAATATTTTTTCAGAGCTAGATGCAGAAAAATATTATATTCAATTTGCAACCTGATGGAGGTCAGTATAGATGGACTAATAGAACAAGTCCCACACACAGGTAGAAGCCCAAATATTTTTTCAGAGGTAGATGCAGAAAAAAATTATATTCAGTTTGCAACCTGATGGAGGTCAGTATAGGTGGACTAATAGAACAGGTCCCACACACTGCTAGAAGGCCAAATATTTTTTCACAGCTAGATGCTGAAAAATATTATATTCAATTTGCAACCTGATGGGGGTCAGTATAGATGGACTAATAGAACAAGTCCCACACACTGTTAGAAGGCCAAATATTTTTTCAGAGCTAGATGCAGAAAAATATTATATTCAATTTGCAACCTGATGGAGGTCAGTATAGATGGACTAATAGAACAAGTCCCACACACAGCTAGAAGCCCAAATATTTTTTCAGAGGTAGATGCAGAAAAAAATTATATTCAGTTTGCAACCTGATGGAGGTCAGTTTAGATGGACTAATAGAACAAGTCCCACACACTGCTAGAAGGACAAATATTTTTTCAGAGCTAGATGCAGATAACAATTAATTTTAATTTGCAACCTGATGGAGGTCAGTATAGATGGACTAATAGAACAAGTCCCACACACAGCTAGAAGCCCAAATATTTTTTCAGAGGTAGATGCAGAAAAAAATTATATTCAGTTTGCAACCTGATGGAGGTCAGTATAGATGGACTAACAGAACAAGTCCCACACACTGCTAGAAGGCCAAATATTTTTTCAGAGCTAGATGCAGAAAAATATTATATTAAATTTGCAACCTGATGGAGGTCAGTATAGATGGACTAATAGAACAAGTCCCACACACTGCTAGAAGGCTAAATATTTTTTCAGAGCTAGATGCAGAAAAATATTATATTCAATTTGCAACCTGAAGGAGGTCAGTATAGATGGACTAATAGAACAAGTCCCACACACAGGTAGAAGCCCAAATATTTTTTCAGAGGTAGATGCAGAAAAAAATTATATTCAGTTTGCAACCTAATGGAGGTCAGTATAGGTGGACTAATAGAACAGGTCCCACACACTGCTAGAAGGCCAAATATTTTTTCACAGCTAGATGCTGAAAAATATTATATTCAATTTGCAACCTGATGGGGGTCAGTATAGATGGACTAATAGAACAAGTCCCACACACTGTTAGAAGGCCAAATATTTTTTCAGAGCTAGATGCAGAAAAATATTATATTCAATTTGCAACCTGATGGAGGTCAGTATAGATGGACTAATAGAACAAGTCCCACACACAGCTAGAAGCCCAAATATTTTTTCAAAGGTAGATGCAGAAAAAAATTATATTCAGTTTGCAACCTGATGGAGGTCAGTTTAGATGGACTAATAGAACAAGTCCCACACACTGCTAGAAGGACAAATATTTTTTCAGAGCTAGATGCAGATAACAATTAATTTTAATTTGCAACCTGATGGAGGTCAGTATAGATGGACTAATAGAACAAGTCCCACACACAGCTAGAAGCCCAAATATTTTTTCAGAGGTAGATGCAGAAAAAAATTATATTCAGTTTGCAACCTGATGGAGGTCAGTATAGATGGACTAATAGAACAAGTCCCACACACTGCTAGAATGCCAAATATTTTTTCAGAGCTAGATGCTGAAAAATATTATATTCAATTTGCAACCTGATGGAGGTCAGTATAGATGGACTAATAGAACAAGTCCCACACACTGCTAGAAGGCTAAATATTTTTTCAGAGCTAGATGCAGAAAAATATTATATTCAATTTGCAACCTGATGGAGGTCAGTATAGATGGACTAATAGAACAAGTCCCACACACAGCTAGAAGCCCAAATATTTTTTCAGAGGTAGATGCAGAAAAAAATTATATTCAGTTTGCAACCTGATGGAGGTCAGTATAGATGGACTAATAGAACAAGTCCCACACACTGCTAGAAGGCCAAATATTTTTTCAGAGCTAGATGCTGAAAAATATTATATTCAATTTGCAACCTGATGGAGGTCAGTATAGATGGACTAATAGAACAAGTCCCACACACAGCTAGAAGCTCAAATATTTTTTCAGAGGTAGATGCAGAAAAAAATTATATTCAGTTTGCAACCTGATGGAGGTCAGTATAGATGGACTAACAGAACAAGTCCCACACACTGCTAGAAGGCCAAATATTTTTTCAGAGCTAGATGCAGAAAAATATTATATTAAATTTGCAACCTGATGGAGGTCAGTATAGATGGACTAATAGAACAAGTCCCACACACTGCTAGAAGGCTAAATATTTTTTCAGAGCTAGATGCAGAAAAATATTATATTCAATTTGCAACCTGATGGAGGTCAGTATAGATGGACTAATAGAACAAGTCCCACACACAGCTAGAAGCCCAAATATTTTTTCAGAGGTAGATGCAGAAAAAAATTATATTCAGTTTGCAACCTGATGGAGATCAGTATAGATGGATTAATAGAACAAGTCTCACACACTGCTAGAAGGCCAAATATTTTTTCAGAGCTAGATGCTGAAAAATATTATATTCAATTTGCAACCTGATGGAGGTCAGTATAGATGGACTAATAGAACAAGTCCCACACACTGTTAGAAGGCCAAATATTTTTTCAGAGCTAGATGCAGAAAAATATTATATTCAATTTGCAACCTGATGGAGGTCAGTATAGATGGACTAATAGAACAAGTCCCACACACAGCTAGAAGCCCAAATATTTTTTCAGAGGTAGATGCAGAAAAAAATTATATTCAGTTTGCAACCTGATGGAGGTCAGTATAGATGGACTAACAGAACAAGTCCCACACACTGCTAGAAGGCCAAATATTTTTTCAGAGCTAGATGCAGAAAAATATTATATTAAATTTGCAACCTGATGGAGGTCAGTATAGATGGACTAATAGAACAAGTCCCACACACTGCTAGAAGGCCAAATATTTTTTCAGAGCTAGATGTAGAAAAATATTATATTCAATTTGCAACCTGATGGAGGTCAGTATAGATGGACTAATAGAACAAGTCACACACACTGCTAGAAGGCCAAATATTTTTTCAGAGCTAGATGCAGAAAAATATTATATTCAATTTGCAATCTTATGGAGGTCAGTATAGATGGACTAATAGAACAAGTCCCACACACAGCTAGAAGCTCAAATATTTTTTCAAAGGTAGATGCAGAAAAAAATTATATTCAGTTTGCAACCTGATGGAGGTCAGTATAGATGGACTAATAGAACAAGTCCCACACACAGCTAGAAGCTCAAATATTTTTTCAGAGGTAGATGCAGAAAAAAATTATATTCAGTTTGCAACCTGATGGAGGTCAGTATAGATGGACTAATAGAACAAGTCCCACACACTGCTAGAAAGTCAAATATTTTTTCAGAGCTAGATGCAGAAAAATATTATATTAAATTTGCAACCTGATGGAGGTCAGTATAGATGGACTAATAGAACAAGTCCCACACACTGCTAGAAGGCTAAATATTTTTTCAGAGCTAGATGCAGAAAAATATTATATTCAATTTGCAACCTGATGGAGGTCAGTATAGATGGACTAATAGAAAAAGTCCCACACACAGCTAGAAGCCCAAATATTTTTTCAGAGGTAGATGCAGAAAAAAATTATATTTAGTTTGCAACCTGATGGAGATCAGTATAGATGGATTAATAGAACAAGTCTCACACACTGCTAGAAGGCCAAATATTTGTTCAGAGCTAGATGCTGAAAAATATTATATTCAATTTGCAACCTGATGGAGGTCAGTATAGATGGACTAATAGAACAAGTCCCACACAGCTAGAAGTCCAAATATTTTTTCAGAGGTAGATGCAGAAAAAAATTATATTCAGTTTGCAACCTGATGGAGGTCAGTTTAGATGGACTAATAGAACAAGTCCCACACACTGCTAGAAGGCCAAATATTTTTTCAGAGCTAGATGCAGAAAAATATTATATTCAATTTGCAACCTGATGGAGGTCAGTATAGATGGACTAATGGAACAAGTCGCACACACAGCTAGAAGCCCAAATATTTTTTCAGAGGTAGATGCAGAAAAAATTATATTCAGTTTGCAACCTGATGGAGGTCAGTATAGATGGACTAATAGAACAAGTCCCACACACTGCTAGAAGGCCAAATATTTTTTCAGAGCTAGATGCAGATAACAATTAATTTTAATTTGCAACATGATGGAGGTCAGTATAGATGGAATAATAGACCAAGTCACACAGACTGCTAGAAGGCCAAAAATTTTTTCAGAGCTAGATGCAGAAAAATATTATATTCAATTTGCAACCTGATGGAGGTCAGTATAGATGGACTAATAGAACAAGTCCCACACACTGCTAGAAGGCCAAATATTTTTTCAGAGCTAGATGCAGAAAAATATTATATTCAATTTGCAGCCTGATGGAGGTCAGTATAGATGGAATAATAGAACAAGTCCCACACACTGCTAGATGCCCAAATATTTTTTTCAGAGGTAGATGCAGAAAAAAATTATATTCAGTTTGCAACCTGATGGAGGTTAGTATAGATGGACTAATAGAACAAGTCCCACACACTGCTAGAAGGCCAAATATTTTTTCAGAGCTAGATGCAGAAAAATATTATATTCAATTTGCAACCTGATGGAGGTCAGTATAGATGGACTAATAGAACAAGTCCCACACACAGCTAGAAGCCCAAATATTTTTTCAGAGGTAGATGCAGAAAAATATTATATTCAATTTGCAACCTGATGGACGTTAGTATAGATGGACTAATAGAACAAGTCCCAAACAGAGCTAGAGGCTCACATATTTTTTCAGAGGTAGATGCACAAAAAAATTATATTCAGTTTGCAACCTGATGGAGGTCAATATAGATGGACTAATAGAACAAGTCCCACACACTGCTAGAAGGCCAAATATTTTTTCAGAGCTAGATGCAGAAAAATATTATATTCAATTTGCAACCTGATGGAGGTCAGTATAGATGGACTAATAGAACAAGTTCCACACACTTTTAGAAGGCCAAATATTTTTTCAGAGCTAGATGCAGAAAAATATTATATTCAATTTGCAACCTGATGGAGGTCAGTATAGATGGACTAATAGAACAAGTCCCACACACAGCTAGAAGCCCAAATATTTTTTCAGAGGTAGAGGCAGAAAAAAATTAATTTTAATTTGCAACCTGATGGAGGTCAGTATAGATGGACTAATAGAACAAGTCCCAAACACTGCTAGAAGGCCAAATATTTTTTGAGAGCTAGATGCAGAAAAATATTATATTCAATTTGCAACCTGATGGAGGTCAGTATAGATGGACTAATAGAACAAGTCCCACACACAGATAGAAGCCCAAATATTTTTTCAGAGGTAGATGCAGAAAAAAATTAAATTCAGTTTGCAACCTGATGGAGGTCAGTATAGATGGACTAATAGAACAAGTCCCACACACAGCTAGAAGCCCAAATATTTTTTCAGAGGTAGATGCAGAAAAAAATGATATTCAATTTGCAACGTGATGGAGGTCAGTATAGATGGACTAATAGAACAAGTCCCACACACTGCTAGAAGGCCAAATATTTTTTCAGAGCTAGATGAAGAAAAATATTATATTCAATTTGCAACCTGATGGAGGTCAGTATAGATAGACTAATAGAACAAGTCCCACACACAACTAGAAGCTCTAATATTTTTTCAGAGGTAGATGCAGAAAAAAATTATATTCAGTTTGCAACTTGATGGAGGTCAGTATAGATGGACTAATAGAACAAGTCTCACACACTGCTAGAAGGCCAAATATTTTTTCAGAGCTAGATGCAGAAAAATATTATATTCAATTTGCAACCTGATGGAGGTCAGTATAGATGGACCAATAGAACAAGTCCCACACACAGCTAGAAGGCCAAATATTTTTTCAGAGGTAGATGCAGAAAAAAATTATATTCAGTTTGCAAGCTGATGGAGGTCAGTATAGATGGACTAATAGAACAAGTCCCACACACAGCTAGAAGCCCAAATATTTTTTCAGAGGTAGATGCAGAAAAAAATTATATTCAATTTGCAACCTGATGGAGGTCAGTATAGATGGACTAATAGAACAAGTCCCACACACTGCTAGAAGGCCAAATATTTTTTCAGAGCTAGATGAAGAAAAATATTATATTCAATTTGCAACCTGATGGAGGTCAGTATAGATAGACTAATAGAACAAGTCCCACACACTGCTAGAAGCTCAAATATTTTTTCAGAGGTAGATGCAGAAAAAAATTATATTCAGTTTGCAACCTGATGGAGGTCAGTATAGATGGAATAATAGAACAAGTCCAACACACTGCTAGAAGGCCAAATATTTTTTCAGAGCTAGATGCAGAAAAATATTATATTCAATTTGCAACCTGATGGAGGTCAGTGTAGATGGACTAATAGAACGAGTCCCACACACAGCTAGAAGCCCAAATATTTTTTCAGAGTTAGATGCAGAAAAAAATTATATTCAGTTTGCAACCTGATGGAGGTCAGTAAAGATGGACTAATAGAACAAGTCCCACACACAACTAGAAGCCCAAATATTTTTTCAGAGCTAGATGCAGAAAAATATTATATTCAATTTGCAACCTGATGGAGGTCAGTATAGATGGACTAATAGAACAAGTCCCACACACTGCTAGAAGGCCAAATATTTTTTCAGAGCTAGATGAAGAAAAATATTATATTCAATTTGCAACCTGATGGAGGTCAGTTAAGATAGACTAATAGAACAAGTCCCACACACAGCTAGAAGCTCAAATATTTTTTCAGAGGTAGATGCAGAAATAAATTATATTCAGTTTGCAACCTGATGGAGGTCAGTATAGATGGACTAATAGAACAAGTCCCACACACTGCTAGAAGGACAAATTTTTTTCAGAGCTAGATGCAGAAAAATATTATATTCAATTTGCAACCTGATGGAGGTCAGTATAGATGGACTAATAGAACAAGTCCCACACACTGCTAGAAGGCTAAATATTTTTTCAGAGCTAGATGCAGATAAAAATTAATTTTAATTTCCAACCTGATGGAGGTCAGTATAGATGGACTAATAGAACAAGTCCCACACACTGCTAGAAGGCCAAATATTTTTTCAGAGGTAGATGCAGAAAAAAATTATTTTTAATTTGCAACCTGATGGAGGTCAGTATAGATGGACTAATATAACAAGTCCCACACACTGCTAGAAGGCCAAATATTTTTTTAGAACTAGATGCAGAAAAAGATTATATTCAATTTGCAACCTGATGGAGGTCAGTATAGATGGACTAATAGAACAAGTCCCACACACTGCTAGAAGCCCAAATATTTTTTCAGAGGTAGATGCAGAAAAAAATTATATTCAGTTTGCAACCTGATGGAGGTCAGTATAGATGGACTAATAGAACAAGTCCCACACACAGCTAGAAGCCCAAACACTTTTTCAGAGGTAGATGCAGAAAAAATTATATTCAGTTTGCAACCTGATGCAGGTCAGTATAGATGGACTAATAGAACAAGTCCCACACACTGCTAGAAGGCCAAATATTTTTTCAGAGCTAGATGCAGATAAAAATTATTTTTAATTTGCAACCTGATGGAGGTCAGTATAGATGGACTAATAGAACAAGTCCCACACACTGCTAGAAGGCCAAAATTTTTTTCAGAGCTAAATGCGGAAAAATATTATATTCAATTTGCAACCTGATGGAGGTCAGTATAGATGGACTAATAGAACAAGTCCCACACACTCCTAGAAAGCCAAAGATTTTTTCAGAGCTAGATGCAGAAAAATATTATATTCAATTTGCAACCTGATGGAGGTCAGTATAGATGGACTAATAGAACAAGTCCCACACACTGCTAGAAGGCCAAATATTTTTTTCAGAGGTAGATACAGAAAAAAATTATATTCAATTTGCAACCTGATGGAGGTCAGTATAGATGGACTAATAGAACAAGTCCCACACACTGCTAGAAGGCCAAATATTTTTTCAGAGCTAGATGCAGAAAAATATTATTTTCAATTTGCAATCTGATGGAGGTCAGTATGGATGGACTAATAGAACAAGTCCCACACACAGCTAGAAGCCCAAATATTTTTTCAGAGGTAGATGCAGTAAAAAACTATATTCAGTTTGCAATCTGATGGAGGTCAGTATAGATGGACTAATAGAACAAGTCCCACACACAGCTAGAAGCCCAAATATTTTTTCAGAGCTAGATGCAGAAAAATATTATATTCAATTTGCAACCTGATGGAGGTCAGTATAGATGGACTAATAGAACAAGTTCCACACACTTTTAGAAGGCCAAATATTTTTTCAGAGCTAGATGCAGAAAAATATTATATTCAATTTGCAACCTGATGGAGGTCAGTATAGATGGACTAATAGAACAAGTCCCACACACAGCTAGAAGCCCAAATATTTTTTCAGAGGTAGAGGCAGAAAAAAATTAATTTTAATTTGCAACCTGATGGAGGTCAGTATAGATGGACTAATAGAACAAGTCCCAAACACTGCTAGAAGGCCAAATATTTTTTGAGAGCTAGATGCAGAAAAATATTATATTCAATTTGCAACCTGATGGAGGTCAGTATAGATGGACTAATAGAACAAGTCCCACACACAGATAGAAGCCCAAATATTTTTTCAGAGGTAGATGCAGAAAAAAATTAAATTCAGTTTGCAACCTGATGGAGGTCAGTATAGATGGACTAATAGAACAAGTCCCACACACAGCTAGAAGCCCAAATATTTTTTCAGAGGTAGATGCAGAAAAAAATGATATTCAATTTGCAACCTGATGGAGGTCAGTATAGATGGACTAATAGAACAAGTCCCACACACTGCTAGAAGGCCAAATATTTTTTCAGAGCTAGATGAAGAAAAATATTATATTCAATTTGCAACCTGATGGAGGTCAGTATAGATAGACTAATAGAACAAGTCCCACACACAACTAGAAGCTCTAATATTTTTTCAGAGGTAGATGCAGAAAAAAATTATATTCAGTTTGCAACTTGATGGAGGTCAGTATAGATGGACTAATAGAACAAGTCTCACACACTGCTAGAAGGCCAAATATTTTTTCAGAGCTAGATGCAGAAAAATATTATATTCAATTTGCAACCTGATGGAGGTCAGTATAGATGGACCAATAGAACAAGTCCCACACACAGCTAGAAGGCCAAATATTTTTTCAGAGGTAGATGCAGAAAAAAATTATATTCAGTTTGCAAGCTGATGGAGGTCAGTATAGATGGACTAATAGAACAAGTCCCACACACAGCTAGAAGCCCAAATATTTTTTCAGAGGTAGAGGCAGAAAAAAATTAATTTTAATTTGCAACCTGATGGAGGTCAGTATAGATGGACTAATAGAACAAGTCCCAAACACTGCTAGAAGGCCATATATTTTTTGAGAGCTAGATGCAGAAAAATATTATATTCAATTTGCAACCTGATGGAGGTCAGTATAGATGGACTAATAGAACAAGTCCCACACACAGATAGAAGCCCAAATATTTTTTCAGAGGTAGATGCAGAAAAAAATTAAATTCAGTTTGCAACCTGATGGAGGTCAGTATAGATGGACTAATAGAACAAGTCCCACACACAGCTAGAAGCCCAAATATTTTTTCAGAGGTAGATGCAGAAAAAAATGATATTCAATTTGCAACCTGATGGAGGTCAGTATAGATGGACTAATAGAACAAGTCCCACACACTGCTAGAAGGCCAAATATTTTTTCAGAGCTAGATGAAGAAAAATATTATATTCAATTTGCAACCTGATGGAGGTCAGTATAGATAGACTAATAGAACAAGTCCCACACACAACTAGAAGCTCTAATATTTTTTCAGAGGTAGATGCAGAAAAAAATTATATTCAGTTTGCAACTTGATGGAGGTCAGTATAGATGGACTAATAGAACAAGTCTCACACACTGCTAGAAGGCCAAATATTTTTTCAGAGCTAGATGCAGAAAAATATTATATTCAATTTGCAACCTGATGGAGGTCAGTATAGATGGACCAATAGAACAAGTCCCACACACAGCTAGAAGGCCAAATATTTTTTCAGAGGTAGATGCAGAAAAAAATTATATTCAGTTTGCAAGCTGATGGAGGTCAGTATAGATGGACTAATAGAACAAGTCCCACACACAGCTAGAAGCCCAAATATTTTTTCAGAGGTAGATGCAGAAAAAAATTATATTCAATTTGCAACCTGATGGAGGTCAGTATAGATGGACTAATAGAACAAGTCCCACACACTGCTAGAAGGCCAAATATTTTTTCAGAGCTAGATGAAGAAAAATATTATATTCAATTTGCAACCTGATGGAGGTCAGTATAGATAGACTAATAGAACAAGTCCCACACACTGCTAGAAGCTCAAATATTTTTTCAGAGGTAGATGCAGAAAAAAATTATATTCAGTTTGCAACCTGATGGAGGTCAGTATAGATGGAATAATAGAACAAGTCCAACACACTGCTAGAAGGCCAAATATTTTTTCAGAGCTAGATGCAGAAAAATATTATATTCAATTTGCAACCTGATGGAGGTCAGTGTAGATGGACTAATAGAACGAGTCCCACACACAGCTAGAAGCCCAAATATTTTTTCAGAGTTAGATGCAGAAAAAAATTATATTCAGTTTGCAACCTGATGGAGGTCAGTAAAGATGGACTAATAGAACAAGTCCCACACACAACTAGAAGCCCAAATATTTTTTCAGAGCTAGATGCAGAAAAATATTATATTCAATTTGCAACCTGATGGAGGTCAGTATAGATGGACTAATAGAACAAGTCCCACACACTGCTAGAAGGCCAAATATTTTTTCAGAGCTAGATGAAGAAAAATATTATATTCAATTTGCAACCTGATGGAGGTCAGTTAAGATAGACTAATAGAACAAGTCCCACACACAGCTAGAAGCTCAAATATTTTTTCAGAGGTAGATGCAGAAATAAATTATATTCAGTTTGCAACCTGATGGAGGTCAGTATAGATGGACTAATAGAACAAGTCCCACACACTGCTAGAAGGACAAATTTTTTTCAGAGCTAGATGCAGAAAAATATTATATTCAATTTGCAACCTGATGGAGGTCAGTATAGATGGACTAATAGAACAAGTCCCACACACTGCTAGAAGGCTAAATATTTTTTCAGAGCTAGATGCAGATAAAAATTAATTTTAATTTGCAACCTGATGGAGGTCAGTATAGATGGACTAATAGAACAAGTCCCACACACTGCTAGAAGGCCAAATATTTTTTCAGAGCTAGATGAAGAAAAATATTATATTCAATTTGCAACCTGATGGAGGTCAGTTAAGATAGACTAATAGAACAAGTCCCACACACAGCTAGAAGCTCAAATATTTTTTCAGAGGTAGATGCAGAAATAAATTATATTCAGTTTGCAACCTGATGGAGGTCAGTATAGATGGACTAATAGAACAAGTCCCACACACTGCTAGAAGGACAAATTTTTTTCAGAGCTAGATGCAGAAAAATATTATATTCAATTTGCAACCTGATGGAGGTCAGTATAGATGGACTAATAGAACAAGTCCCACACACTGCTAGAAGGCTAAATATTTTTTCAGAGCTAGATGCAGATAAAAATTAATTTTAATTTCCAACCTGATGGAGGTCAGTATAGATGGACTAATAGAACAAGTCCCACACACTGCTAGAAGGCCAAATATTTTTTCAGAGGTAGATGCAGAAAAAAATTATTTTTAATTTGCAACCTGATGGAGGTCAGTATAGATGGACTAATATAACAAGTCCCACACACTGCTAGAAGGCCAAATATTTTTTTAGAACTAGATGCAGAAAAAGATTATATTCAATTTGCAACCTGATGGAGGTCAGTATAGATGGACTAATAGAACAAGTCCCACACACAGCTAGAAGCCCAAATATTTTTTCAGAGGTAGATGCAGAAAAAAATTATATTCAGTTTGCAACCTGATGGAGGTCAGTATAGATGGACTAATAGAACAAGTCCCACACACAGCTAGAAGCCCAAACACTTTTTCAGAGGTAGATGCAGAAAAAATTATATTCAGTTTGCAACCTGATGCAGGTCAGTATAGATGGACTAATAGAACAAGTCCCACACACTGCTAGAAGGCCAAATATTTTTTCAGAGCTAGATGCAGATAAAAATTATTTTTAATTTGCAACCTGATGGAGGTCAGTATAGATGGACTAATAGAACAAGTCCCACACACTGCTAGAAGGCCAAAATTTTTTTCAGAGCTAAATGCAGAAAAATATTATATTCAATTTGCAACCTGATGGAGGTCAGTATAGATGGACTAATAGAACAAGTCCCACACACTGCTAGAAGGCCAAATATTTTTTTCAGAGGTAGATACAGAAAAAAATTATATTCAATTTGCAACCTGATGGAGGTCAGTATAGATGGACTAATAGAACAAGTCCCACACACTGCTAGAAGGCCAAATATTTTTTCAGAGCTAGATGCAGAAAAATATTATTTTCAATTTGCAACCTGATGGAGGTCAGTATGGATGGACTAATAGAACAAGTCCCACACACAGCTAGAAGCCCAAATATTTTTTCAGAGGTAGATGCAGTAAAAAATTAATTTTAATTTGCAACCTGATGGAGGTCAGTATAGATGGACTAGTAGAACAAGTCCCACACACTGCTAGAAGGCCAAATATTTTTTCAGAGCTAGATGCAGATAAAAATTATTTTTAATTTGCAACCTGGTGGAGGTCAGTATAGATGGTCTAATAGAACAAGTCCCACACACTGCTAGAAGGCCAAATATTTTTTCAGAGCTAGATGCAGACAAAAAATAATTTTGAATTTGCAACCTGATGGAGGTCAGTATAGATGGACTAATAGAACAAGTCCCAAACACTGCTAGAAGGACAAATATGTTTTGAGAGCTGGATGCAGAAAAATATTATATTCAATTTGCAACCTGATGGAGGTCAGTATAGATGGACTAATAGAACAAGTCCCACACACAGATAGAAGCCCAAATATTTTTTCAGAGGTAGATGCAGTAAAAAATTATATTCAGTTTGCAACCTGATGGAGGTCAGTATAGATGGACTAATAGAACAAGTCCCACAAACAGCTAGAAGCCCAAATATTTTTTCAGAGGTAGATGCAGAAAAAAATTATATTCAATTTGCAACCTGATGGAGGTCAGTATAGATGGACTAATAGAGCAAGTCCCACACACTGATAGAAGGCCAAATATTTTTTCAGAGCTAGATGCAGAAAAATATTATATTCAATTTGCAACCTGATGGAGGTCAGTATAGATAGACTAATAGAACAAGTCCCACACACAGCTAGAAGCTCAAATATTTTTTCAGAGCTAGATGCAAAAAAATATTATATTCAATTTGCAACCTGATGGAGGTCAGTATAGATGGACTAATAGAACAAGTCCCACGCACTGCTAGAAGGCCAAATATTTTTTCAGAGCTAGATGCAGAAAAATATTATATTCAAATTGCAACCTGATGGAGGTCAGTATAGATGGACTAATAGAAAAAGTCCCACACACTGCTAGAAGGCCAAATATTTTTTCAGAGCTAGATGCAGAAAAATATTATATTCAATTTGCAACCTGATGGAGGTCAGTATAGATGGACTAATAGAACAAGTCCCACACACAGCTAGAAGCTCAAATATTTTTTCAGAGCTAGATGTAGAAAAATATTATATTCAGTTTGCAACCTGATGGAGGTCAGTATAGATGGACTAATAGAACAAGTCCCACACACAGCTAGAAGCTCAAATATTTTTTCAGAGGTAGATGCAGAAAAAAATTATATTCAGTTTGCAACCTGATGGAGGTCAGTATAGATGGACTAATAGAACAAGTCCCACACACTGCTAGAAGGCCAAATATTTTTTCAGAGCTAGATGCAGAAAAATATTATATTCAATTTGCAACCTGATGGAGGTCAGTATAGATGGACTAATAGAACAAGTCCCACACACTGCTAGAAGGCCAAATATTTTTTCAGAGCTAGATGCAGAAAAATATTATATTCAATTTGCAACCTGATGGAGGTCAGTATAGATGGACTAATAGAACAGTCCCACACACAGCTAGAAGCCCAAATATTTTTTCAGAGGTAGATGCAGAAAAAAATTATATTCAGTTTGCAACCTGATGGAGGTCAGTATAGATGGACTAATAGAACAAGTCCCACACACTGCTAGAAGGCCAAATATTTTTTCAGAGCTAGATGCTGAAAAATATTATATTCAATTTGCAACCTGATGGAGGTCAGTATAGATGGACTAATAGAACAAGTCCCACACACTGTTAGAAGGCCAAATATTTTTTCAGAGCTAGATGCAGAAAAATATTATATTCAATTTGCAACCTGATGGAGGTAAGTATAGATGGACTAATAGAACAAGTCCCACACACAGCTAGAAGCCCAAATATTTTTTCAGAGGCAGATGCAGAAAAAAATTACATTCAGTTTGCAACCTGATGGAGGTCAGTTTAGATGGACTAATAGAACAAGTCCCACACACTGCTAGAAGGCCAAATATTTTTTCAGAGCTAGATGCAGAAAAATATTATATTCAATTTGCAACCTGATGGAGGTCAGTATAGATGGACTAATAGAACAAGTCCCACACAATGCTAGAAGGCCAAATATTTTTTCAGAGCTAGATGCAGAAAAATATTATATTCAATTTGCAACCTGATGGAGGTCAGTATAGATGGACTAATAGAACAAGTCCCACACACAGATAGAAGCCCAAATATTTTTTCAGAGGTAGATGCAGTAAAAAATTATATTCAGTTTGCAACCTGATGGAGGTCAGTATAGATGGACTAATGTACAAGTCCCACACACAGCTAGAAGCCCAAATATTTTTTCAGAGGTAGATGCAGAAAAAAATTATATTCAATTTGCAACCTGATGGAGGTCAGTATAGATGGACTAATAGAGCAAGTCCCACACACTGATAGAAGGCCAAATATTTTTTCAGAGCTAGATGCAGAAAAATATTATATTCAATTTGCAACCTGATGGAGGTCAGTATAGATAGACTAATAGAACAAGTCCCACACACAGCTAGAAGCTCAAATATTTTTTCAGAGCTAGATGCAGAAAAATATTATATTCAATTTGCAACCTGATGGAGGTCAGTATAGATGGACTAATAGAACAAGTCCCACGCACTGCTAGAAGGCCAAATATTTTTTCAGAGCTAGATGCAGAAAAATATTATATTCAATTTGCAACCTGATGGAGGTCAGTATAGATGGACTAATAGAACAAGTCCCACACACTGCTAGAAGGCCAAATATTTTTTCAGAGCTAGATGCAGAAAAATATTATATTCAGTTTGCAACCTGATGGAGGTCAGTATAGATGGACTAATAGAACAAGTCCCACACACAGCTAGAAGCTCAAATATTTTTTCAGAGATAGATGCAGAAAAATATTATATTCAGTTTGCAACCTGATGGAGGTCAGTATAGATGGACTAATAGAACAAGTCCCACACACAGCTAGAAGCTCAAATATTTTTTCAGAGGTAGATGCAGAAAAAAATTATATTCAGTTTGCAACCTGATGGAGGTCAGTATAGATGGACTAATAGAACAAGTCCCACACACTGCTAGAAGGCCAAATATTTTTTCAGAGCTAGATGCAGAAAAATATTATATTCAATTTGCAACCTGATGGAGGTCAGTATAGATGGACTAATAGAACAAGTCCCACACACTGCTAGAAGGCCAAATAATTTTTCAGAGCTAGATGCAGAAAAATATTATATTCAATTTGCAACCTGATGGAGGTCAGTATAGATGGACTAATAGAACAAGTCCCACACACAGCTAGAAGCCCAAATATTTTTTCAGAGGTAGATGCAGAAAAAAATTATATTCAGTTTGCAACCTGATGGAGGTCAGTTTAGATGGACTAATAGAACAAGTCCCACACACTGCTAGAAGGCCAAATATTTTTTCAGAGCTAGATGCAGAAAAATATTATATTCAATTTGCAACCTGATGGAGGTCAGTATAGATGGACTAATAGAACAAGTCCCACACACTGCTAGAAGGCCAAATATTTTTTCAGAGCTAGATGCAGAAAAATATTATATTCAATTTGCAACCTGATGGAGGTCAGTATAGATGGACTAATAGAACAAGTCCCACACACAGCTAGAAGCTCAAATATTTTGTCAGAGGTAGATGCAGAAAAAAATTATATTCAGTTTGCAACCTGATGGAGGTCAGTATAGATGGACTAATAGAACAAGTCCCACACACAGCTAGAAGCTCAAATATTTTTTCAGAGGTAGATGCAGAAAAAAATTATATTCAGTTTGCAACCTGATGGAGGTCAGTATAGATGGACTAATAGAACAAGTCCCACACACTGCTAGAAGGCCAAATATTTTTTCAGAGCTAGATGCAGAAAAATATTATATTAAATTTGCAACCTGATGGAGGTCAGTATAGATGGACTAATAGAACAATCCCACACACTGCTAGAAGGCTAAATATTTTTTCAGAGCTAGATGCAGAAAAATATTATATTCAATTTGCAACCTGATGGAGGTCAGTATAGATGGACTAATAGAACAAGTCCCACACACAGCTAGAAGCCCAAATATTTTTTCAGAGGTAGATGCAGAAAAAAATTATATTCAGTTTGCAACCTGATGGAGGTCAGTATAGATGGACTAATAGAACAAGTTCCACACACTGCTAGAAGGCCAAATATTTTTTCAGAGCTAGATGCTGAAAAATATTGTATTCAATTTGCAACCTGATGGAGGTCAGTATAGATGGACTAATAGAACAAGTCCCACACACTGTTAGAATGCCAAATATTTTTTCAGAGCTAGATGCAGAAAAATATTATATTCAATTTGCAACCTGATGGAGGTCAGTATAGATGGACTAATAGAACAAGTCCCACACACAGCTAGAAGCCCAAATATTTTTTCAGAGGTAGATGCAGAAAAAAATTATATTCAGTTTGCAACCTGATGGAGGTCAGTTTAGATGGACTAATAGAACAAGTACCACACACTGCTAGAAGGCCAAATATTTTTTCAGAGCTAGATGCAGAAAAATATTATATTCAATTTGCAACCTGATGGAGGTCAGTATAGATGGACTAATGGAACAAGTCCCACACACAGCTAGAAGCCCAAATATTTTTTCAGAGGTAGATGCAGAAAAAATTATATTCAGTTTGCAACCTGATGGAGGTCAGTATAGATGGACTAATAGAACCACACCCACACACTGCTAGAAGGCCAAATATTTTTTCAGAGCTAGATGCAGATAACAATTAATTTTAATTTGCAACCTGATGGAGGTCAGTATAGATGGACTAATAGACCAAGTCCCACACACTGCTAGAAGGCCAACAATTTTTTCAGAGCTAGATGCAGAAAAATATTATATTCAATTTGCAACGTGATGGAGGTCAGTATAGATGGACGAATAGAACAAGTCCCACACACTGCTAGAAGGCCAAATATTTTTTCAGAGCTAGATGCAGAAAAATATTATATTCAATTTGCAGCCTGATGGAGGTCAGTATAGATGGACTAATAGAACAAGTCCCACACACTGCTAGATGCCCAAATATTTTTTTCAGAGGTAGATGCAATAAAAAATTATATTCAGTTTGCAACCTGATGGAGGTCAGTATAGATGGACTAATAGAACAAGTCCCACACACAGCTAGAAGCCCAAATATTTTTTCAGAGGTAGATGCAGAAAAATATTATATTCAATTTGCAACCTGATGGAGGTCAGTATAGATGGACTAGTAGAACAAGTCCCACACAGAGCTAGAGGCTCACATATTTTTTCAGAGGTAGATGCAGACAAAAATTATATTCAGTTTGCAACCTGATGGAGGTCAGTATAGATGGACTAATAGAACAAGTCCCAAACACTTCTAGAAGGCCAAATATTTTTTCAGAGCTAGATGCAGGAAAATATTATATTCAATTTGCAACCTGATGGAGGTCAGTATAGATGGACTAATAGAACAAGTCCCACACACAGATAGAAGCCCAAATATTTTTTCAGAGGTAGATGCAGAAAAAAATTATATTCAGTTTGCAACCTGATGGAGGTCAGTATAGATGGACTAATAGAACAAGTCCCACACACAGCTAGAAGCCCAAATATTTTTTCAGAGGTAGATGCAGAAAAAAATTATATTCAATTTGCAACCTGATGGAGGTCAGTATAGATGGACTAATAGAACAAGTCCCACACACTGCTAGAAGGCCAAATATTTTTTCAGAGCTAGATGAAGAAAAATATTATATTCAATTTGCAACCTGATGGAGGTCAGTATAGATAGACTAATAGAACAAGTCATACACATTGCTAGAAGCTGAAATATTTTTTCAGAGGTAGATGCAGAAAAAAATTATATTCAGTTTGCAACCTGATGGAGGTCAGTATAGATGGACTAATAGAACAAGTCCCACACACTGCTAGAAGGCCAAATATTTTTTCAGAGCTAGATGCAGAAAAATATTATATTCAATTTGCAACCTGATGGAGGTCAGTATAGATGGACTAATAGAACAAGTCCCACACACAGCTAGAAGCCCAAATATTTTTTCAGAGGTAGATGCAGAAAAAAATTATATTCAGTTTGCAACCTGATGGAGGTCAGTATAGATGGACTAATAGAACAAGTCCCACACACAACTAGAAGCCCAAATCTTTTTTCAGAGGTAGATGCAGAAAAAAATTATATTCAATTTGCAACCTGATGGAGGTCAGTATAGATGGACTAATAGAACAAGTCCCACACACTGCTAGAAGGCCAAATATTTTTTCAGAGCTAGATGCAGAAAAATATTATATTCAATTAATTTGCAACCTGATGGAGGTCAGTATAGATAGACTAATAGAACAAGTCCCACACACAGCTAGAAGCTCAAATATTTTTTCAGAGGTAGATGCAGAAAATTTTTTTATTCAGTTTGCAACCTGATGGAGGTCAGTATAGATGGACTAATAAGAACAAGTACCACACACTACTAGAAGGCCAAATATTTTTTCAGAGCTAGATGCAGAAAAATATTATATTCAATTTGCAACCTGATGGAGGTCAGTATAGATGGACTAATAGAACAAGTCCCACACACAGTTAGAAGCCCAAATATTTTTTCAGAGGTAGATGCAGAAAAAAATTATATTCAGTTTACAACTTGATGGAGGTCAGTATAGATGGACTAATAGAACAAGTCCCACACACTGCTAAAAGGCCAAATATTTTTTCAGAGCAAGATGGAGAAAAATATTATATTCAAATTGCAACATGATGGAGGTCAGTGTAGATGGACTAATAGAACAAGTCCCACACACAGCTAGAAGCCCAAATATTTTTTTAGAGGTAGATGCAGAAAAAATTATATTCAGTTTGCAATCTGATGGAGGTCAGTATAGATGGACTAATAGAACAAGTCCCACACACAGCTAGAAGCCCAAATATTTTTTCAGAGGTAGATGCAGAAAAAAATTATATTCAGTTTGCAACCTGATGGAGGTCAGCATAGATGGACTAATAGAACAAGTTCCACACACTGCTAGAAGGCTAAATATTTTTTCAGAGCTAGATGCAGATAAAAATTAATTTTAATTTCCAACCTGATGGAGGTCAGTATGGATGGACTAATAGAACAAGTCCCACACACTGCTAGAAGGCCAAAAATTTTTTCAGAGCTAAATGCAGAAAAATATTATATTCAATTTGCAACCTGATGGAGGTCAGTATAGATGGACTAATAGAACAAGTCCCACACACTGCTAGAAGGCCAAATATTTTTTCAGAGCTAGATGCAGAAAAATATTACATTCAATTTGCAACCTGATGGAGGTCAGTACAGATGGACTAATAGAACAAGTCCCACACACAACTAGAAGCCCAAATATTTTTTCAGAGGTAGATGCAGAAAAAAATTATATTCAATTTGCAACCTGATGGAGGTCAGTATAGATGGACTAATAGAACAAGTTCCACACACTGCTAGAAGGCCAAATATTTTTTCAGAGCTAGATGCTGAAAAATATTATATTCAATTTGCAACCTGATGGAGGTCAGTATAGATGGACTAATAGAACAAGTCCCACACACTGTTAGAATGCCAAATATTTTTTCAGAGCTAGATGCAGAAAAATATTATATTCCATTTGCAACCTGATGTAGGTCAGCATAGATGGACTAATAGAACAAGTCCCACACACAGCTAGAAGCCCAAATATTTTTTCAGAGGTAGATGCAGAAAAAAATTATATTCAGTTTGCAACCTGATGGAGGTCAGTTTAGATGGACTAATAGAACAAGTACCACACACTGCTAGAAGGCCAAATATTTTTTCAGAGCTAGATGCAGAAAAATATTATATTCAATTTGCAACCTGATGGAGGTCAGTATAGATGGACTAATGGAACAAGTCCCACACACAGCTAGAAGCCCAAATATTTTTTCAGAGGTAGATGCAGAAAAAATTATATTCAGTTTGCAACCTGATGGAGGTCAGTATAGATGGACTAATAGAACCACACCCACACACTGCTAGAAGGCCAAATATTTTTTCAGAGCTAGATGCAGATAACAATTAATTTTAATTTGCAACCTGATGGAGGTCAGTATAGATGGACTAATAGACCAAGTCCCACACACTGCTAAAAGGCCAACAATTTTTTCAGAGCTAGATGCAGAAAAATATTATATTCAATTTGCAACGTGATGGAGGTCAGTATAGATGGACGAATAGAACAAGTCCCACACACTGCTAGAAGGCCAAATATTTTTTCAGAGCTAGATGCAGAAAAATATTATATTCAATTTGCAGCCTGATGGAGGTCAGTATAGATGGACTAATAGAACAAGTCCCACACACAGCTAGATGCCCAAATATTTTTTTCAGAGGTAGATGCAATAAAAAATTATATTCAGTTTGCAACCTGATGGAGGTCAGTATAGATGGACTAATAGAACAAGTCCCACACACTGCTAGAAGGCCAAATATTTTTTCAGTGCTAGATGCAGAAAAATATTATATTCAATTTGCAACCTGATGGAGGTCAGTATAGATGGACTAATAGAACAAGTCCCACACACAGCTAGAAGCCCAAATATTTTTTCAGAGGTAGATGCAGAAAAATATTATATTCAATTTGCAACCTGATGGAGGTCAGTATAGATGGACTAGTAGAACAAGTCCCACACAGAGCTAGAGGCTCACATATTTTTTCAGAGGTAGATGCAGACAAAAATTATATTCAGTTTGCAACCTGATGGAGGTCAGTATAGATGGACTAATAGAACAAGTCCCACACACTGCTAGAAGGCCAAATATTTTTTCAGAGGTAGATGCAGGAAAATATTATATTCAATTTGCAACCTGATGGAGGTCAGTATAGATGGACTAATAGAACAAGTCCCACACACTGTTAGAAGGCCAAATATTTTTTCAGAACCAGATGCAGAAAAATATTATATTCAATTTGCAACCTGATGGAGGTCAGTATAGATGGACTAATAGAACAAGTTCCACACACAGCTAGAAGCCCAAATATTTTTTCAGAGGTAGATGCAGAAAAAAATTAATTTTAATTTGCAACCTGATGGAGGTCAGTATAGATGGACTAATAGAACATGCCCCAAACACTGCTAGAAGGCCAAATATTTTTTGAGAGCTAGATGCAGAAAAATATTATATTCAATTTGCAACCTGATGGAGGTCAGTATAGATGGACTAATAGAACAAGTCCCACACACAGATAGAAGGCCAAATATTTTTTCAGAGCTAGATGCAGATAACAATTAATTTTAATTTGCAACCTGATGGAGGTCAGTATAGATGGACTAATAGAACAATTCCCACACACAGCTAGAAGCCCAAATATTTTTTCAGAGGTAGATGCAGAAAAAAATTATATTCAATTTGCAACCTGATGGAGGTCAGTATAGATGGACTAATAGAACAAGTCCCACACACAGCTAGAAGGCCAAATATTTTTTCAGAGCTAGATGAAGAAAAATATTATATTCAATTTGCAACCTGATGGAGGTCAGTATAGATAGACTAATAGAACAAGTCATACACATTGCTAGAAGCTGAAATATTTTTTCAGAGGTAGATGCAGAAAAAAATTATATTCAGTTTGCAACCTGATGGAGGTCAGTATAGATGGACTAATAGAACAAGTCCCACACACTGCTAGAAGGCCAAATATTTTTTCAGAGCTAGATGCAGAAAAATATTATATTCAATTTGCAACCTGATGGAGGTCAGTATAGATGGACTAATAGAACAAGTCCCACACACAGCTAGAAGCCCAAATATTTTTTCAGAGGTAGATGCAGAAAAAAATTATATTCAGTTTGCAACCTGATGGAGGTCAGTATAGATGGACTAATAGAACAAGTCCCACACACAACTAGAAGCCCAAATCTTTTTTCAGAGGTAGATGCAGAAAAAAATTATATTCAATTTGCAACCTGATGGAGGTCAGTATAGATGGACTAATAGAACAAGTACCACACACTGCTAGAAGGCCAAATATTTTTTCAGAGCTAGATGCAGAAAAATATTATATTCAATTAATTTGCAACCTGATGGAGGTCAGTATAGATAGACTAATAGTACAAGTCCCACACACAGCTAGAAGCTCAAATATTTTTTCAGAGGTAGATGCAGAAAATTTTTTTATTCAGTTTGCAACCTGATGGAGGTCAGTATAGATGGACTAATAGAACAAGTACCACACACTACTAGAAGGCCAAATATTTTTTCAGAGCTAGATGCAGAAAAATATTATATTCAATTTGCAACCTGATGGAGGTCAGTACAGATGGACTAATAGAACAAGTCCCACACACAGTTAGAAGCCCAAATATTTTTTCAGAGGTAGATGCAGAAAAAAATTATATTCAATTTGCAACCTGATGGAGGTCAGTATAGATGGACTAATAGAACAAGTTCCACACACTGCTAGAAGGCCAAATATTTTTTCAGAGCTAGATGCTGAAAAATATTATATTCAATTTGCAACCTGATGGAGGTCAGTATAGATGGACTAATAGAACAAGTCCCACACACTGTTAGAATGCCAAATATTTTTTCAGAGCTAGATGCAGAAAAATATTATATTCAATTTGCAACCTGATGGAGGTCAGCATAGATGGACTAATAGAACAAGTCCCACACACAGCTAGAAGCCCAAATATTTTTTCAGAGGTAGATGCAGAAAAAAATTATATTCAGTTTGCAACCTGATGGAGGTCAGTTTAGATGGACTAATAGAACAAGTACCACACACTGCTAGAAGGCCAAATATTTTTTCAGAGCTAGATGCAGAAAAATATTATATTCAATTTGCAACCTGATGGAGGTCAGTATAGATGGACTAATGGAACAAGTCCCACACACAGCTAGAAGCCCAAATATTTTTTCAGAGGTAGATGCAGAAAAAATTATATTCAGTTTGCAACCTGATGGAGGTCAGTATAGATGGACTAATAGAACCACACCCACACACTGCTAGAAGGCCAAATATTTTTTCAGAGCTAGATGCAGATAACAATTAATTTTAATTTGCAACCTGATGGAGGTCAGTATAGATGGACTAATAGACCAAGTCCCACACACTGCTAGAAGGCCAACAATTTTTTCAGAGCTAGATGCAGAAAAATATTATATTCAATTTGCAACGTGATGGAGGTCAGTATAGATGGACGAATAGAACAAGTCCCACACACTGCTAGAAGGCCAAATATTTTTTCAGAGCTAGATGCAGAAAAATATTATATTCAATTTGCAGCCTGATGGAGGTCAGTATAGATGGACTAATAGAACAAGTCCCACACACAGCTAGATGCCCAAATATTTTTTTCAGAGGTAGATGCAATAAAAAATTATATTCAGTTTGCAACCTGATGGAGGTCAGTATAGATGGACTAATAGAACAAGTCCCACACACTGCTAGAAGGCCAAATATTTTTTCAGTGCTAGATGCAGAAAAATATTATATTCAATTTGCAACCTGATGGAGGTCAGTATAGATGGACTAATAGAACAAGTCCCACACACAGCTAGAAGCCCAAATATTTTTTCAGAGGTAGATGCAGAAAAATATTATATTCAATTTGCAACCTGATGGAGGTCAGTATAGATGGACTAGTAGAACAAGTCCCACACAGAGCTAGAGGCTCACATATTTTTTCAGAGGTAGATGCAGACAAAAATTATATTCAGTTTGCAACCTGATGGAGGTCAGTATAGATGGACTAATAGAACAAGTCCCACACACTGCTAGAAGGCCAAATATTTTTTCAGAGGTAGATGCAGGAAAATATTATATTCAATTTGCAACCTGATGGAGGTCAGTATAGATGGACTAATAGAACAAGTCCCACACACTGTTAGAAGGCCAAATATTTTTTCAGTGCTAGATGCAGAAAAATATTATATTCAATTTGCAACCTGATGGAGGTCAGTATAGATGGACTAATAGAACAAGTCCCACACACAGCTAGAAGCCCAAATATTTTTTCAGAGGTAGATGCAGAAAAATATTATATTCAATTTGCAACCTGATGGAGGTCAGTATAGATGGACTAGTAGAACAAGTCCCACACAGAGCTAGAGGCTCACATATTTTTTCAGAGGTAGATGCAGACAAAAATTATATTCAGTTTGCAACCTGATGGAGGTCAGTATAGATGGACTAATAGAACAAGTCCCACACACTGCTAGAAGGCCAAATATTTTTTCAGAGGTAGATGCAGGAAAATATTATATTCAATTTGCAACCTGATGGAGGTCAGTATAGATGGACTAATAGAACAAGTCCCACACACTGTTAGAAGGCCAAATATTTTTTCAGAACCAGATGCAGAAAAATATTATATTCAATTTGCAACCTGATGGAGGTCAGTATAGATGGACTAATAGAACAAGTTCCACACACAGCTAGAAGCCCAAATATTTTTTCAGAGGTAGATGCAGAAAAAAATTAATTTTAATTTGCAACCTGATGGAGGTCAGTATAGATGGACTAATAGAACATGCCCCAAACACTGCTAGAAGGCCAAATATTTTTTGAGAGCTAGATGCAGAAAAATATTATATTCAATTTGCAACCTGATGGAGGTCAGTATAGATGGACTAATAGAACAAGTCCCACACACAGATAGAAGGCCAAATATTTTTTCAGAGCTAGATGCAGATAACAATTAATTTTAATTTGCAACCTGATGGAGGTCAGTATAGATGGACTAATAGACCAAGTCCCACACACTGCTAGAAGGCCAACAATTTTTTCAGAGCTAGATGCAGAAAAATATTATATTCAATTTGCAACGTGATGGAGGTCAGTATAGATGGACGAATAGAACAAGTCCCACACACTGCTAGAAGGCCAAATATTTTTTCAGAGCTAGATGCAGAAAAATATTATATTCAATTTGCAGCCTGATGGAGGTCAGTATAGATGGACTAATAGAACAAGTCCCACACACAGCTAGATGCCCAAATATTTTTTTCAGAGGTAGATGCAATAAAAAATTATATTCAGTTTGCAACCTGATGGAGGTCAGTATAGATGGACTAATAGAACAAGTCCCACACACTGCTAGAAGGCCAAATATTTTTTCAGTGCTAGATGCAGAAAAATATTATATTCAGTTTGCAACCTGATGGAGGTCAGTATAGATGGACTAATAGAACAAGTCCCACACACAGCTAGAAGCCCCAATATTTTTTCAGAGGTAGATGCAGAAAAATATTATATTCAATTTGCAACCTGATGGAGGTCAGTATAGATGGACTAGTAGAACAAGTCCCACACAGAGCTAGAGGCTCACATATTTTTTCAGAGGTAGATGCAGACAAAAATTATATTCAGTTTGCAACCTGATGGAGGTCAGTATAGATGGACTAATAGAACAAGTCCCACACACTGCTAGAAGGCCAAATATTTTTTCAGAGGTAGATGCAGGAAAATATTATATTCAATTTGCAACCTGATGGAGGTCAGTATAGATGGACTAATAGAACAAGTCCCACACACTGTTAGAAGGCCAAATATTTTTTCAGAACCAGATGCAGAAAAATATTATATTCAATTTGCAACCTGATGGAGGTCAGTATAGATGGACTAATAGAACAAGTTCCACACACAGCTAGAAGCCCAAATATTTTTTCAGAGGTAGATGCAGAAAAAAATTAATTTTAATTTGCAACCTGATGGAGGTCAGTATAGATGGACTAATAGAACATGCCCCAAACACTGCTAGAAGGCCAAATATTTTTTGAGAGCTAGATGCAGAAAAATATTATATTCAATTTGCAACCTGATGGAGGTCAGTATAGATGGACTAATAGAACAAGTCCCACACACAGATAGAAGCCCAAATATTTTTTCAGAGGTAGATGCAGAAAAAAATTATATTCAGTTTGCAACCTGATGGAGGTCAGTATAGATGGACTAATAGAACAAGTCCCACACACAGCTAGAAGCCCAAATATTTTTTCAGAGGTAGATGCAGAAAAAAATTATATTCAATTTGCAACCTGATGGAGGTCAGTATAGATGGACTAATAGAACAAGTCCCACACACAGCTAGAAGGCCAAATATTTTTTCAGAGCTAGATGAAGAAAAATATTATATTCAATTTGCAACCT
The DNA here is from genome assembly GCF_046119375.1 of Phyllobates terribilis. Lineage (NCBI taxonomy): Eukaryota > Metazoa > Chordata > Amphibia > Anura > Dendrobatidae > Phyllobates > Phyllobates terribilis. The sequence goes on along the minus strand of NW_027362765.1, from coordinate 591,691,162 downwards.
GATGGAGGTCAGTATAGATAGACTAATAGAACAAGTCATACACATTGCTAGAAGCTGAAATATTTTTTCAGAGGTAGATGCAGAAAAAAATTATATTCAGTTTGCAACCTGATGGAGGTCAGTATAGATGGACTAATAGAACAAGTCCCACACACTGCTAGAAGGCCAAATATTTTTTCAGAGCTAGATGCAGAAAAATATTATATTCAATTTGCAACCTGATGGAGGTCAGTATAGATGGACTAATAGAACAAGTCCCACACACAGCTAGAAGCCCAAATATTTTTTCAGAGGTAGATGCAGAAAAAAATTATATTCAGTTTGCAACCTGATGGAGGTCAGTATAGATGGACTAATAGAACAAGTCCCACACACAACTAGAAGCCCAAATCTTTTTTCAGAGGTAGATGCAGAAAAAAATTATATTCAATTTGCAACCTGATGGAGGTCAGTATAGATGGACTAATAGAACAAGTCCCACACACTGCTAGAAGGCCAAATATTTTTTCAGAGCTAGATGCAGAAAAATATTATATTCAATTAATTTGCAACCTGATGGAGGTCAGTATAGATAGACTAATAGAACAAGTCCCACACACAGCTAGAAGCTCAAATATTTTTTCAGAGGTAGATGCAGAAAATTTTTTTATTCAGTTTGCAACCTGATGGAGGTCAGTATAGATGGACTAATAGAACAAGTACCACACACTACTAGAAGGCCAAATATTTTTTCAGAGCTAGATGCAGAAAAATATTATATTCAATTTGCAACCTGATGGAGGTCAGTACAGATGGACTAATAGAACAAGTCCCACACACAGTTAGAAGCCCAAATATTTTTTCAGAGGTAGATGCAGAAAAAAATTATATTCAATTTGCAACCTGATGGAGGTCAGTATAGATGGACTAATAGAACAAGTTCCACACACTGCTAGAAGGCCAAATATTTTTTCAGAGCTAGATGCTGAAAAATATTATATTCAATTTGCAACCTGATGGAGGTCAGTATAGATGGACTAATAGAACAAGTCCCACACACTGTTAGAATGCCAAATATTTTTTCAGAGCTAGATGCAGAAAAATATTATATTCAATTTGCAACCTGATGGAGGTCAGCATAGATGGACTAATAGAACAAGTCCCACACACAGCTAGAAGCCCAAATATTTTTTCAGAGGTAGATGCAGAAAAAAATTATATTCAGTTTGCAACCTGATGGAGGTCAGTTTAGATGGACTAATAGAACAAGTACCACACACTGCTAGAAGGCCAAATATTTTTTCAGAGCTAGATGCAGAAAAATATTATATTCAATTTGCAACCTGATGGAGGTCAGTATAGATGGACTAATGGAACAAGTCCCACACACAGCTAGAAGCCCAAATATTTTTTCAGAGGTAGATGCAGAAAAAATTATATTCAGTTTGCAACCTGATGGAGGTCAGTATAGATGGACTAATAGAACCACACCCACACACTGCTAGAAGGCCAAATATTTTTTCAGAGCTAGATGCAGATAACAATTAATTTTAATTTGCAACCTGATGGAGGTCAGTATAGATGGACTAATAGACCAAGTCCCACACACTGCTAGAAGGCCAACAATTTTTTCAGAGCTAGATGCAGAAAAATATTATATTCAATTTGCAACGTGATGGAGGTCAGTATAGATGGACGAATAGAACAAGTCCCACACACTGCTAGAAGGCCAAATATTTTTTCAGAGCTAGATGCAGAAAAATATTATATTCAATTTGCAGCCTGATGGAGGTCAGTATAGATGGACTAATAGAACAAGTCCCACACACAGCTAGATGCCCAAATATTTTTTTCAGAGGTAGATGCAATAAAAAATTATATTCAGTTTGCAACCTGATGGAGGTCAGTATAGATGGACTAATAGAACAAGTCCCACACACTGCTAGAAGGCCAAATATTTTTTCAGTGCTAGATGCAGAAAAATATTATATTCAATTTGCAACCTGATGGAGGTCAGTATAGATGGACTAATAGAACAAGTCCCACACACAGCTAGAAGCCCAAATATTTTTTCAGAGGTAGATGCAGAAAAATATTATATTCAATTTGCAACCTGATGGAGGTCAGTATAGATGGACTAGTAGAACAAGTCCCACACAGAGCTAGAGGCTCACATATTTTTTCAGAGGTAGATGCAGACAAAAATTATATTCAGTTTGCAACCTGATGGAGGTCAGTATAGATGGACTAATAGAACAAGTCCCACACACTGCTAGAAGGCCAAATATTTTTTCAGAGGTAGATGCAGGAAAATATTATATTCAATTTGCAACCTGATGGAGGTCAGTATAGATGGACTAATAGAACAAGTCCCACACACTGTTAGAAGGCCAAATATTTTTTCAGAACCAGATGCAGAAAAATATTATATTCAATTTGCAACCTGATGGAGGTCAGTATAGATGGACTAATAGAACAAGTTCCACACACAGCTAGAAGCCCAAATATTTTTTCAGAGCTAGATGCAGAAAAATATTACATTCAATTTGCAACCTGATGGAGGTCAGTACAGATGGACTAATAGAACAAGTCCCACACACTGCTAGAAGGCCAAATATTTTTTTCTGAGGTAGATGCAGAGAAAAATTATATTCAGTTTGCAACCTGATGGAGGTCAGTATAGATGGACTAATAGAACAAGTCCCTCACACTGCTAGTAGGCCAAACATTTTTTCAGATCTAAATGCAGAAAAATATTATATTCAATTTGCAACCTGATGGAGGTCAGTATAGATGGACTAATAGAACAAGTCCCACACACAGCTAGAAGCTCAAATATTTTTTCAGAGGTAGATGCAGAAAAATATTATATTCAATTTGCAACCTGATGGAGGTCAGTATAGATGGACTAATAGAACAAGTCCCACACACTGCTAGAAGACCAAAATTTTTTTCATAGCTAAATCCAGATAAAAATTATATTCAGTTTGCAACCTGATGGAGGTCAGTATAGATGGACTAATAGAACAAGTGCCACACACTGCTAGAAGGCCAAAAATTTTTTCAGAGCTAGATGCAGAAAAATATTAGATTCAATTTGCAACCTGATGGAGGTCAGTATAGATGGACTAATAGAACAAGTCCCACACACTGCTAGAAGGCCAAATATTTTTTCAGAGCTAGATGGTGAAAAATATTGTATTCAATTTGCAATCTAATGGAGGTCAGTATAGATGGACTAATAGAACAAGTCCCACACACAGCTAGAAGCCCAAATATTTTTTTCAGTGGTAGATGCAGAAAAAAATTATATTCAGTTTGCAACCTGATGGAGGTCAGTATAGATGGACTAATAGAACAAGTCCCACACACTGCTAGAAGGCCAAATATTTTTTCAGAGCTAGATGCAGAAAAATATTATATTCAATTTGCAACCTGATGGAGGTCAGTATAGATGGACTAATAGAACAAGTCCCACACACAGCTAGAAGCCCAAATATTTTTTCTGAGCTAGATGCAGAAAAAAAAATATATTCAGTTTGCAACCTGATGGAGGTCAGTATAGATGGACTAATAGAACAAGTCCCACACACTGCTAGAAGGCCAAATATTTTTTCAGAGCTAGATGCAGAAAAAATTATATTCAGTTTGCAACCTGATGGAGGTCAGTATAGATGGACTAATAGAACAGGTCCCACACACTGCTAGAAGGCCAAATATTTTTTCAGAGCTAGATGCAGAAAAATATTAGATTCAATTTGCAACCTGATGGAGGTCAGTATAGATGGACTAATAGAACAAGTCCCACACACTGCTAGAAAGCCAAATATTTTTTCAGAGCTAGATGCAGAAAAATATTATATTCAGTTTGCAACCTGATGGAGGTCAGTATAGATGGACTAATAGAACAAGTCCCACACACTGCTAGAAGGCCAAATATTTTTTCAGAGGTAGATGCAGAAAAATTATATTCAGTTTGCAACCTGATTTAGGTCAGTATAGATGGACTAATAGAACAAGTCCCACACACTGCTAGAAGGCCAAATATTTTTTCAGAGGTAGATGCAGAAAAAAATTATATTCAGTTTGCAACCTGATGGAGGTCAGTATAGATGGACTAATAGAACAAGTCCCACACACTGCTAGAAGGCCAAATATTTTTTCAGAGCTAGATGCAGAAAAATATTATATTCAATTTGCAACCTGATGGAGGTCAGTATAGATGGACTAATAGAACAGGTCCCACACACAGCTAGAAGCCCAAATATTTTTTCAGAGGTAGATGCTGAAAAAAATTATATTCAGTTTGCAACCTGGTGGAGGTCAGTATAGATGGACTAATAGAACAAGTCCCACACACTGCTAGAAGGCCAAATATTTTTTCAGAGCTAGATGGAGAAAAATATTATATTCAATTTGCAACCTGATGGAGGTCAGTATAGATGGACTAATAGAACAAGTCCCACACACTGCTAGAAGGCCAAATATTTTTTCAGAGGTAAATGCAGAAAAAAATTATATTCAGTTTGCAACCTGATGGAGGTCAGTATAGATGGACTAATAGAACAAGTCCCACACACTGCTAGAAGGCCAAATATTTTTTCAGAGCTAGATGCAGAAAAATATTATATTCAATTTGCAACCTGATGGAGGTCAGTATAGATGGACTAATAGAACAAGTCCCACACACAGCTAGAAGCCCAAATATTTTTTCAGAGGTAGATACAGAAAAAATTATATTCAGTTTGCAATCTGATGGAGGTCAGTATAGATGGACTAATAGAACAAGTCCCACACACAGCTAGAAGACCAAATATTTTTTCAGAGGTAGATGCAGAAAAAAATTATATTCAGTTTGCAACCTGATGGAGGTCAGTATAGATGGACTAATAGAACAAGTCCCACACACTGCTAGAAGGCCAAATATTTTTTCAGAGCTAGATGCAGATAAAAATAAATTTTAATTTGCAACCTGATGGAGGTCAGTATAGATGGACTAATAGAACAAGTCCCACACACTGCTAGAAGGCCAAATATTTTTTCAGAGCTAGATGCAGAAAAAAATTATTTTTAATTTGCAACCTGATGGAGGTCAGTATAGATGGACTAATAGAACAAGTCCCACACACTGCTAGAAGGCCAAATATTTTTTCAGAGCTAGATGCAGACAAAAAATTATTTTGAATTTGCAACCTGATGGAGGTCAGTATAGATGGACTAATAGAACAAGTCCCACACACTGCTAGAAGGCCAAATATTTTTTCAGAGCTAGATGCAGAAAAATAATTATTTTGAATTTGCAATCTGATGGAGGTCAGTATAGATTGACTAATAGAACAAGTCCCACACACTGCTAGAAGGCCAAATATTTTTTCAGAGCTAGATGCAGAAAAATATTATATTGAATTTGCAACCTGATGGTCAGTATAGATGGACTAATAGAACAAGTCTCACACACAGCTAGAAGCCCAAATATTTTTTCAGAGGTAGATGCAGAAAAAAAATATATTCAATTTGCAACCTGATGGAGGTCAGTTGAGAGGGACTGATAGTACAAGTCCCACACACAGCTAGAAGGCAAATATTTTTTCAGAGCTAGATGCAGAAAAAAATTATATTCAATTTGCAACCTGATGGAGGTCAGTATAGATGGACTAATAGAACAAGTCCCACACACAGCTAGAAGCCCAAATATTTTTTCAGAGGTAGATGCAGAAAAAAATTAATTTTAATTTGCAACCTGATGGAGGTCAGTATAGATGGACTAATAGAACAAGTCCCAAACACTGCTAGAAGGCCAAATATTTTTTGAGAGCTAGATGCAGAAAAATATTATATTCAATTTGCAACCTGATGGAGGTCAGTATAGATGGACTAATAGAACAAGTCCCACACACAGATAGAAGCCCAAATATTTTTTCAGAGGTAGATGCAGAAAAAAATTATATTCAATTTGCAACCTGATGGAGGTCAGTATAGATAGACTAATAGAACAAGTCCCACACACAGCTAGAAACTCAAATATTTTTTCAGAGGTAGATGCAGAAAAAAATTATATTCAGTTTGCAACTTGATGGAGGTCAGTATAGATGGACTAATAGAACAAGTCCCACACACTGCTAGAAGGCCAAATATTTTTTCAGAGCTAGATGCAGAAAAATATTATATTCAATTTGCAACCTGATGGAGGTCAGAATAGATGGACTAATAGAACAAGTCCCACACACAGCTAGAAGGCCAAATATTTTTTCAGAGGTAGATGCAGAAAAAAATTATATTCAGTTTGCAACCTGATGGAGGTCAGTATAGATGGACTAATAGAACAAGTCCCACACACAGCTAGAAGCCCAAATATTTTTTCAGAGGTAGATGCAGAAAAAATTATATTCAATTTGCTACCTGATGGAGGTCAGTATAGATGGACTAATAGAACAAGTCCCACACACTGCTAGAAGGCTAAATATTTTTTCAGAGCTAGATGAAGAAAAATATTATATTCAATTTGCAACCTGATGGAGGTCAGTATAGATAGACTAATAGAACAAGTCCCGCACACTGCTAGAAGCTGAAATATTTTTTCAGAGGTAGATGCAGAAAAAAATTATATTCAGTTTGCAACCTGATGGAGGTCAGTATAGATGGACTAATAGAACAAGTCCCACACATTGCTAGAAGGCCAAATATTTTTTCAGAGCTAGATGCAGAAAAATATTATATTCAATTTGCAACCTGATGGAGGTCAGAATAGATGGACTAATAGAACAAGTACCACACACAGCTAGAAGGCCAAATATTTTTTCAGAGGTAGATGCAGAAAAAAATTATATTTAGTTTGCAACCCTAAGGGAGGTCAGTATAGATGGACTAATAGAACAAGTCCCACACACAGCTAGAAGCCCAAATATTTTTTCAGAGGTAGATGCAGAAAAAAATTATATTCAATTTGCAACCTGATGGAGGTCAGTATAGATGGACTAATAGAACCAGTCCCACACACTGCTAGAAGGCTAAATATTTTTTCAGAGCTAGATGAAGAAAAATATTAAATTCAATTTGCAACCTGATGGAGGTCAGTATAGATAGACTAATAGAACAAGTCCCACACACTGCTAGAAGCTGAAATATTTTTTCAGAGGTAGATGCAGAAAAAAATTATATTCAGTTTGCAACCTGATGGAGGTCAGTATAGATGGACTAATAGAACTAGTCCCACACACTGCTAGAAGGCCAAATATTTTTTCAGAGCTAGATGCAGAAAAATATTATATTCAATTTGCAACCTGATGGAGGTCAGTATAGATGGACTAATAGAACAAGTCCCACACACAGCTAGAAGCCCAAATATTTTTTCAGAGGTAGATGCAGAAAAAAATTATATTCAGTTTGCAACCTGATGGAGGTCAGTATAGATGGACTAATAGAACAAGTCCCACACACAACTAGAAGCCCAAATATTTTTTCAGAGGTAGATGCAGAAAAAAATTATATTCAATTTGCAACCTGATGGAGGTCAGTATAGATGGACTAATAGAACAAGTCCCACACACTGCTAGAAGCCCAAATATTTTTTCAGAGCTAGATGCAGAAAAATATTATATTCAATTTGCAACCTGATGGAGGTCAGTATAGATAGACTAATAGAACAAGTCCCACACACAGCTAGAAGCTCAAATATTTTTTCAGAGGTAGATGCAGAAAAAAATTATATTCAGTTTGCAACCTGATGGAGGTCAGTATAGATGGACTAATAGAACAAGTCCCACACACTGCTAGAAGGCCAAATATTTTTTCAGAGCTAGATGCAGAAAAATATTATATTCAATTTTCAACCTGATGGAGGTCAGTATAGATGGACTAATAGAACAAGTCCCACACACAGTTAGAAGCCCAAATATTTTTTCAGAGGTAGATGCAGAACAAAAATTATATTCAGTTTGCAACCTGATGTAGGTCAGTATAGATGGACTAATAGAAAAAGTCCCACACACTGCTAGAAGGCCAAATATTTTTTCAGAGCTAGATGCAGAAAAATATTATATTCAAATTGCAACATGATGGAGGTCAGTATAGATGGACTAGTAGAACAAGTCCCACACACAGCTAGAAGCCCAAATATTTTTTCAGAGGTAGATGCAGAAAAAATTATATTCAGTTTGCAATCTGATGGAGGTCAGTATAGATGGACTAATAGAACAAGTCCCACACACAGCTAGAAGCCCAAATATTTTTTCAGAGGTAGATGCAGAAAAAAATTATATTCAATTTGCAACCTGATGGAGGTCAGCATAGATGGACTAATAGAACAAGTCCCACACACTGCTAGAAGGCTAAATATTTTTTCAGAGCTAGATGCAGACAAAAATTATTTTTAATTTGCAACTTGATGGAGGTCAGTATAGATGGACTAATAGAACAAGTCCCACACACTGCTAGAAGGCCAAAAATTTTTTCAGAGCTAAATGCAGAAAAATATTATATTCAATTTGCAACCTGATGGAGGTCAGTATAGATGGACTAATAGAACAAGTCCCACACACTGCTAGAAGGCCAAATATTTTTTCAGAGCTAGATGCAGAAAAATATTACATTCAATTTGCAACCTGATGGAGGTCAGTATAGATGGACTAATGGAACAAGTCCCACACACAGCTAGAAGCACAAATATTTTTTCAGAGGTAGATGCAGAAAAAATTATATTCAGTTTGCAACCTGATGGAGGTCAGTATAGATGGACTAATAGAACCACACCCACACACTGCTAGAAGGCCAAATATTTTTTCAGAGCTAGATGCAGATAACAATTAATTTTAATTTGCAACCTGATGGAGGTCAGTATAGATGGACTAATAGACCAAGTCCCACACACTGCTAGAAGGCCAAAAATTTTTTCAGAGCTAGATGCAGAAAAATATTATATTCAATTTGCAACGTGATGGAGGTCAGTATAGATGGACTAATAGAACAAGTCCCACACACTGCTAGAAAGCCAAATATTTTTTCAGAGCTAGATGCAGAAAAATATTATATTCAATTTGCAGCCTGATGGAGGTCAGTATAGATGGACTAATAGAACAAGTCCCACACACAGCTAGATGCCCAAATATTTTTTTCAGAGGTAGATGCAGAAAAAAATTATATTCAGTTTGCAACCTGATGGAGGTCAGTATAGATGGACTAATAGAACAAGTCCCACACACTGCTAGAAGGCCAAATATTTTTTCAGAGCTAGATGCAGAAAAATATTATATTCAATTTGCAACCTGATGGAGGTCAGTATAGATGGACTAATAGAACAAGTCCCACACACAGCTAGAAGCCCAAATATTTTTTCAGAGGTAGATGCAGAAAAATATTATATTCAATTTGCAACCTGATGGAGGTCAGTATAGATGGACTAGTAGAACAAGTCCCACACAGAGCTAGAGGCTCACATATTTTTTCAGAGGTAGATGCAGACAAAAATTATATTCAGTTTGCAACCTGATGGAGGTCAGTATAGATGGACTAATAGAACAAGTCCCACACACTGCTAGAAGGCCAAATATTTTTTCAGAGCTAGATGCAGGAAAATATTATATTCAATTTGCAACCTGATGGAGGTCAGTATAGATGGACTAATAGAACAAGTCCCACACACTGTTAGAAGGCCAAATATTTTTTCAGAACCAGATGCAGAAAAATATTATATTCAATTTGCAACCTGATGGAGGTCAGTATAGATGGACTAATAGAACAAATCCCACACACAGCTAGAAGCCCAAATATTTTTTCAGAGGTAGATGCAGAAAAAAATTAATTTTAATTTGCAACCTGATGGAGGTCAGTATAGATGGACTAATAGAACAAGTCCCAAACACTGCTAGAAAGCCAAATATTTTTTGAGAGCTAGATGCAGAAAAATATTATATTCAATTTGCAACCTGATGGAGGTCAGTATAGATGGACTAATAGAACAAGTCCCACACACAGATAGAAGCCCAAATATTTTTTCAGAGGTAGATGCAGAAAAAAATTATATTCAGTTTGCAACCTGATGGAGGTCAGTATAGATGGAATAATAGAACAAGTCCCACACACAGCTAGAAGCCCAAATATTTTTTCAGAGTTAGATGCAGAAAAAAATTATATTCAATTTGCAACCTGATGGAGGTCAGTATAGATGGACTAATAGAACAAGTCCCACACACTGCTAGAAGGCTAAATATTTTTTCAGAGCTAGATGAAGAAAAATATTATATTCAATTTGCATCCTGATGGAGGTCAGTATAGACAGACTAATAGAACAAGTCCCACGCACAGCTAGAAGCTCAAATATTTTTTCAGAGGTAGATGCAGTAAAAAATTATATTCAGTTTGCAACTTGATGGAGGTCAGTATAGATGGACTAATAGAACAAGTCCCACACACTGCTAGAAGGCCAAATATTTTTTCAGAGCTAGATGCAGAAAAATATTATATTCAATTTGCAACCTGATGGAGGTCAGAATAGATGGACTAATAGAACAAGTTCCACACACAGCTAGAAGGCCAAATATTTTTTCAGAGCTAGATGCAGAAAAAAATTATATTCAGTTTGCAACCTGATGGAGGTCAGTATAGATGGACTAATAGAACAAGTCCCACACACAGCTAGAAGCCCAAATATTTTTTCAGAGGTAGATGCAGAAAAAAATTATATTCAATTTGCAACCTGATGGAGGTCAGTATAGATGGACTAATAGAACAAGTCCCACACACTGCTAGAAGGCCAAATATTTTTTCAGAGCTAGATGAATAAAAATATTATATTCAATTTGCAACCTGATGGAGGTCAGTATAGATAGACTAATAGAACAAGTCCCACACATTGCTAGAAGCTGAAATATTTTTTCAGAGGTAGATGCAGAAAAAAATTATATTCAGTTTGCAACCTGATGGAGGTCAGTATAGATGGACTAATAGAACAAGTCCCACACACTGCTAGAAGGCCAAATATTTTTTCAGAGCTAGATGCAGAAAAATATTATATTCAATTTGCAACCTGATGGAGGTCAGTATAGATGGACTAATAGAACAAGTCCCACACACAGCTAGAAGCCCAAATATTTTTTCAGAGGTAGATGCAGAAAAAAATTATATTCAGTTTGCAACCTGATGGAGGTCAGTATAGATGGACTAATAGAACAAGTCCCACACACAACTAGAAGCCCAAATATTTTTTCAGAGGTAGATGCAGAAAAAAATTATATTCAATTTGCAACCTGATGGAGGTCAGTATAGATGGACTAATAGAACAAGTTCCACACACTGCTAGAAGGCCAAATATTTTTTCAGAGCTAGATGCTGAAAAATATTATATTCAATTTGCAACCTGATGGAGGTCAGTATAGATGGACTAATAGAACAAGTCCCACACACTGTTAGAATGCCAAATATTTTTTCAGAGCTAGATGCAGAAAAATATTATATTCAATTTGCAACCTGATGGAGGTCAGTATAGATGGACTAATAGAACAAGTCCCACACACAGCTAGAAGCCCAAATATTTTTTCAGAGGTAGATGCAGAAAAAAATTATATTCAGTTTGCAACCTGATGGAGGTCAGTTTAGATGGACTAATAGAACAAGTACCACACACTGCTAGAAGGCCAAATATTTTTTCAGAGCTAGATGCAGAAAAATATTATATTCAATTTGCAACCTGATGGAGGTCAGTATAGATGGACTAATGGAACAAGTCCCACACACAGCTAGAAGCCCAAATATTTTTTCAGAGGTAGATGCAGAAAAAATTATATTCAGTTTGCAACCTGATGGAGGTCAGTATAGATGGACTAATAGAACCACACCCACACACTGCTAGAAGGCCAAATATTTTTTCAGAGCTAGATGCAGATAACAATTAATTTTAATTTGCAACCTGATGGAGGTCAGTATAGATGGCCTAATAGACCAAGTCCCACACACTGCTAGAAGGCCAACAATTTTTTCAGAGCTAGATGCAGAAAAATATTATATTCAATTTGCAACGTGATGGAGGTCAGTATAGATGGACGAATAGAACAAGTCCCTCACACTGCTAGAAGGCCAAATATTTTTTCAGAGCTAGATGCAGAAAAATATTATATTCAATTTGCAGCCTGATGGAGGTCAGTATAGATGGACTAATAGAACAAGTCCCACACACAGCTAGATGCCCAAATATTTTTTTCAGAGGTAGATGCAATAAAAAATTATATTCAGTTTGCAACCTGATGGAGGTCAGTATAGATGGACTAATAGAACAAGTCCCACACACTGCTAGAAGGCCAAATATTTTTTCAGTGCTAGATGCAGAAAAATATTATATTCAATTTGCAACCTGATGGAGGTCAGTATAGATGGACTAATAGAACAAGTCCCACACACAGCTATAAGCCCAAATATTTTTTCAGAGGTAGATGCAGAAAAATATTATATTCAATTTGCAACCTGATGGAGGTCAGTATAGATGGACTAGTAGAACAAGTCCCACACAGAGCTAGAGGCTCACATATTTTTTCAGAGGTAGATGCAGACAAAAATTATATTCAGTTTGCAACCTGATGGAGGTCAGTATAGATGGACTAATAGAACAGGTCCCACACACTGCTAGAAGGCCAAATATTTTTTCAGAGCTAGATGCAGAAAAATATTAGATTCAATTTGCAACCTGATGGAGGTCAGTATAGATGGACTAATAGAACAAGTCCCACACACTGCTAGAAAGCCAAATATTTTTTCAGAGCTAGATGCAGAAAAATATTATATTCAGTTTGCAACCTGATGGAGGTCAGTATAGATGGACTAATAGAACAAGTCCCACACACTGCTAGAAGGCCAAATATTTTTTCAGAGGTAGATGCAGAAAAAATTATATTCAGTTTGCAACCTGATTTAGGTCAGTATAGATGGACTAATAGAACAAGTCCCACACACTGCTAGAAGGCCAAATATTTTTTCAGAGGTAGATGCAGAAAAAAATTATATTCAGTTTGCAACCTGATGGAGGTCAGTATAGATGGACTAATAGAACAAGTCCCACACACTGCTAGAAGGCCAAATATTTTTTCAGAGCTAGATGCAGAAAAATATTATATTCAATTTGCAACCTGATGGAGGTCAGTATAGATGGACTAATAGAACAGGTCCCACACACAGCTAGAAGCCCAAATATTTTTTCAGAGGTAGATGCTGAAAAAAATTATATTCAGTTTGCAACCTGGTGGAGGTCAGTATAGATGGACTAATAGAACAAGTCCCACACACTGCTAGAAGGCCAAATATTTTTTCAGAGCTAGATGGAGAAAAATATTATATTCAATTTGCAACCTGATGGAGGTCAGTATAGATGGACTAATAGAACAAGTCCCACACACTGCTAGAAGGCCAAATATTTTTTCAGAGGTAAATGCAGAAAAAAATTATATTCAGTTTGCAACCTGATGGAGGTCAGTATAGATGGACTAATAGAACAAGTCCCGCACACTGCTAGAAGGCCAAATATTTTTTCAGAGCTAGATGCAGAAAAATATTATATTCAATTTGCAACCTGATGGAGGTCAGTATAGATGGACTAATAGAACAAGTCCCACACACAGCTAGAAGCCCAAATATTTTTTCAGAGGTAGATACAGAAAAAATTATATTCAGTTTGCAATCTGATGGAGGTCAGTATAGATGGACTAATAGAACAAGTCCCACACACAGCTAGAAGACCAAATATTTTTTCAGAGGTAGATGCAGAAAAAAATTATATTCAGTTTGCAACCTGATGGAGGTCAGTATAGATGGACTAATAGAACAAGTCCCACACACTGCTAGAAGGCCAAATATTTTTTCAGAGCTAGATGCAGATAAAAATAAATTTTAATTTGCAACCTGATGGAGGTCAGTATAGATGGACTAATAGAACAAGTCCCACACACTGCTAGAAGGCCAAATATTTTTTCAGAGCTAGATGCAGAAAAAAATTATTTTTAATTTGCAACCTGATGGAGGTCAGTATAGATGGACTAATAGAACAAGTCCCACACACTGCTAGAAGGCCAAATATTTTTTCAGAGCTAGATGCAGACAAAAAATTATTTTGAAATTGCAACCTGATGGAGGTCAGTATAGATGGACTAATAGAACAAGTCCCACACACTGCTAGAAGGCCAAATATTTTTTCAGAGCTAGTTGCAGAAAAATAATTATTTTGAATTTGCAATCTGATGGAGGTCAGTATAGATTGACTAATAGAACAAGTCCCACACACTGCTAGAAGGCCAAATATTTTTTCAGAGCTAGATGCAGAAAAATATTATATTGAATTTGCAACCTGATGGAGGTCAGTATAGATGGACTAATAGAACAAGTCTCACACACAGCTAGAAGCCCAAATATTTTTTCAGAGGTAGATGCAGAAAAAAAATATACTCAATTTGCAACCTGATGGAGGTCAGTTGAGAGGGACTGATAGTACAAGTCCCACACACAGCTAGAAGGCAAATATTTTTTCAGAGCTAGATGCAGAAAAAAATTATATTCAATTTGCAACCTGATGGAGGTCAGTATAGATGGACTAATAGAACAAGTCCCACACACAGCTAGAAGCCCAAATATTTTTTCAGAGGTAGATGCAGAAAAAAATTAATTTTAATTTGCAACCTGATGGAGGTCAGTATAGATGGACTAATAGAACAAGTCCCAAACACTGCTAGAAGGCCAAATATTTTTTGAGAGCTAGATGCAGAAAAATATTATATTCAATTTGCAACCTGATGGAGGTCAGTATAGATGGACTAATAGAACAAGTCCCACACACAGCTAGAAGCCCAAATATTTTTTCAGAGGTAGATGCAGAAAAAAATTATATTCAGTTTGCAACCTGATGGAGGTCAGTATAGATGGACTAATAGAACAAGTCCCACACACAACTAGAAGCCCAAATATTTTTTCAGAGGTAGATGCAGAAAAAAATTATATTCAATTTGCAACCTGATGGAGGTCAGTATAGATGGACTAATAGAACAAGTCCCACACACTGCTAGAAGCCCAAATATTTTTTCAGAGCTAGATGCAGAAAAATATTATATTCAATTTGCAACCTGATGGAGGTCAGTATAGATAGACTAATAGAACAAGTCCCACACACAGCTAGAAGCTCAAATATTTTTTCAGAGGTAGATGCAGAAAAAAATTATATTCAGTTTGCAACCTGATGGAGGTCAGTATAGATGGACTAATAGAACAAGTCCCACACACTGCTAGAAGGCCAAATATTTTTTCAGAGCTAGATGCAGAAAAATATTATATTCAATTTTCAACCTGATGGAGGTCAGTATAGATGGACTAATAGAACAAGTCCCACACACAGTTAGAAGCCCAAATATTTTTTCAGAGGTAGATGCAGAACAAAAATTATATTCAGTTTGCAACCTGATGTAGGTCAGTATAGATGGACTAATAGAAAAAGTCCCACACACTGCTAGAAGGCCAAATATTTTTTCAGAGCTAGATGCAGAAAAATATTATATTCAAATTGCAACATGATGGAGGTTAGTATAGATGGACTAGTAGAACAAGTCCCACACAGAGCTAGAAGCCCAAATATTTTTTCAGAGGTAGATGCAGAAAAAATTATATTCAGTTTGCAATCTGATGGAGGTCAGTATAGATGGACTAATAGAACAAGTCCCACACACAGCTAGAAGCCCAAATATTTTTTCAGAGGTAGATGCAGAAAAAAATTATATTCAATTTGCAACCTGATGGAGGTCAGCATAGATGGACTAATAGAACAAGTCCCACACACTGCTAGAAGGCTAAATATTTTGTCAGAGCTAGATGCAGACAAAAATTATTTTTAATTTGCAACTTGATGGAGGTCAGTATAGATGGACTAATAGAACAAGTCCCACACACTGCTAGAAGGCCAAAAATTTTTTCAGAGCTAAATGCAGAAAAATATTATATTCAATTTGCAACCTGATGGAGGTCAGTATAGATGGACTAATGGAACAAGTCCCACACACAGCTAGAAGCCCAAATATTTTTTCAGAGGTAGATGCAGAAAAAATTATATTCAGTTTGCAACCTGATGGAGGTCAGTATAGATGGACTAATAGAACCACACCCACACACTGCTAGAAGGCCAAATATTTTTTCAGAGCTAGATGCAGATAACAATTAATTTTAATTTGCAACCTGATGGAGGTCAGTATAGATGGCCTAATAGACCAAGTCCCACACACTGCTAGAAGGCCAACAATTTTTTCAGAGCTAGATGCAGAAAAATATTATATTCAATTTGCAACGTGATGGAGGTCAGTATAGATGGACGAATAGAACAAGTCCCTCACACTGCTAGAAGGCCAAATATTTTTTCAGAGCTAGATGCAGAAAAATATTATATTCAATTTGCAGCCTGATGGAGGTCAGTATAGATGGACTAATAGAACAAGTCCCACACACAGCTAGATACCCAAATATTTTTTTCAGAGGTAGATGCAATAAAAAATTATATTCAGTTTGCAACCTGATGGAGGTCAGTATAGATGGACTAATAGAACAAGTCCCACACACTGCTAGAAGGCCAAATATTTTTTCAGTGCTAGATGCAGAAAAATATTATATTCAATTTGCAACCTGATGGAGGTCAGTATAGATGGACTAATAGAACAAGTCCCACACACAGCTATAAGCCCAAATATTTTTTCAGAGGTAGATGCAGAAAAATATTATATTCAATTTGCAACCTGATGGAGGTCAGTATAGATGGACTAGTAGAACAAGTCCCACACAGAGCTAGAGGCTCACATATTTTTTCAGAGGTAGATGCAGACAAAAATTATATTCAGTTTGCAACCTGATGGAGGTCAGTATAGATGGACTAATAGAACAGGTCCCACACACTGCTAGAAGGCCAAATATTTTTTCAGAGCTAGATGCAGAAAAATATTAGATTCAATTTGCAACCTGATGGAGGTCAGTATAGATGGACTAATAGAACAAGTCCCACACACTGCTAGAAAGCCAAATATTTTTTCAGAGCTAGATGCAGAAAAATATTATATTCAGTTTGCAACCTGATGGAGGTCAGTATAGATGGACTAATAGAACAAGTCCCACACACTGCTAGAAGGCCAAATATTTTTTCAGAGGTAGATGCAGAAAAAATTATATTCAGTTTGCAACCTGATTTAGGTCAGTATAGATGGACTAATAGAACAAGTCCCACACACTGCTAGAAGGCCAAATATTTTTTCAGAGGTAGATGCAGAAAAAAATTATATTCAGTTTGCAACCTGATGGAGGTCAGTATAGATGGACTAATAGAACAAGTCCCACACACTGCTAGAAGGCCAAATATTTTTTCAGAGCTAGATGCAGAAAAATATTATATTCAATTTGCAACCTGATGGAGGTCAGTATAGATGGACTAATAGAACAGGTCCCACACACAGCTAGAAGCCCAAATATTTTTTCAGAGGTAGATGCTGAAAAAAATTATATTCAGTTTGCAACCTGGTGGAGGTCAGTATAGATGGACTAATAGAACAAGTCCCACACACTGCTAGAAGGCCAAATATTTTTTCAGAGCTAGATGGAGAAAAATATTATATTCAATTTGCAACCTGATGGAGGTCAGTATAGATGGACTAATAGAACAAGTCCCACACACTGCTAGAAGGCCAAATATTTTTTCAGAGGTAAATGCAGAAAAAAATTATATTCAGTTTGCAACCTGATGGAGGTCAGTATAGATGGACTAATAGAACAAGTCCCGCACACTGCTAGAAGGCCAAATATTTTTTCAGAGCTAGATGCAGAAAAATATTATATTCAATTTGCAACCTGATGGAGGTCAGTATAGATGGACTAATAGAACAAGTCCCACACACAGCTAGAAGCCCAAATATTTTTTCAGAGGTAGATACAGAAAAAATTATATTCAGTTTGCAATCTGATGGAGGTCAGTATAGATGGACTAATAGAACAAGTCCCACACACAGCTAGAAGACCAAATATTTTTTCAGAGGTAGATGCAGAAAAAAATTATATTCAGTTTGCAACCTGATGGAGGTCAGTATAGATGGACTAATAGAACAAGTCCCACACACTGCTAGAAGGCCAAATATTTTTTCAGAGCTAGATGCAGATAAAAATAAATTTTAATTTGCAACCTGATGGAGGTCAGTATAGATGGACTAATAGAACAAGTCCCACACACTGCTAGAAGGCCAAATATTTTTTCAGAGCTAGATGCAGAAAAAAATTATTTTTAATTTGCAACCTGATGGAGGTCAGTATAGATGGACTAATAGAACAAGTCCCACACACTGCTAGAAGGCCAAATATTTTTTCAGAGCTAGATGCAGACAAAAAATTATTTTGAAATTGCAACCTGATGGAGGTCAGTATAGATGGACTAATAGAACAAGTCCCACACACTGCTAGAAGGCCAAATATTTTTTCAGAGCTAGTTGCAGAAAAATAATTATTTTGAATTTGCAATCTGATGGAGGTCAGTATAGATTGACTAATAGAACAAGTCCCACACACTGCTAGAAGGCCAAATATTTTTTCAGAGCTAGATGCAGAAAAATATTATATTGAATTTGCAACCTGATGGAGGTCAGTATAGATGGACTAATAGAACAAGTCTCACACACAGCTAGAAGCCCAAATATTTTTTCAGAGGTAGATGCAGAAAAAAAATATACTCAATTTGCAACCTGATGGAGGTCAGTTGAGAGGGACTGATAGTACAAGTCCCACACACAGCTAGAAGGCAAATATTTTTTCAGAGCTAGATGCAGAAAAAAATTATATTCAATTTGCAACCTGATGGAGGTCAGTATAGATGGACTAATAGAACAAGTCCCACACACAGCTAGAAGCCCAAATATTTTTTCAGAGGTAGATGCAGAAAAAAATTAATTTTAATTTGCAACCTGATGGAGGTCAGTATAGATGGACTAATAGAACAAGTCCCAAACACTGCTAGAAGGCCAAATATTTTTTGAGAGCTAGATGCAGAAAAATATTATATTCAATTTGCAACCTGATGGAGGTCAGTATAGATGGACTAATAGAACAAGTCCCACACACAGCTAGAAGCCCAAATATTTTTTCAGAGGTAGATGCAGAAAAAAATTATATTCAGTTTGCAACCTGATGGAGGTCAGTATAGATGGACTAATAGAACAAGTCCCACACACAACTAGAAGCCCAAATATTTTTTCAGAGGTAGATGCAGAAAAAAATTATATTCAATTTGCAACCTGATGGAGGTCAGTATAGATGGACTAATAGAACAAGTCCCACACACTGCTAGAAGCCCAAATATTTTTTCAGAGCTAGATGCAGAAAAATATTATATTCAATTTGCAACCTGATGGAGGTCAGTATAGATAGACTAATAGAACAAGTCCCACACACAGCTAGAAGCTCAAATATTTTTTCAGAGGTAGATGCAGAAAAAAATTATATTCAGTTTGCAACCTGATGGAGGTCAGTATAGATGGACTAATAGAACAAGTCCCACACACTGCTAGAAGGCCAAATATTTTTTCAGAGCTAGATGCAGAAAAATATTATATTCAATTTTCAACCTGATGGAGGTCAGTATAGATGGACTAATAGAACAAGTCCCACACACAGTTAGAAGCCCAAATATTTTTTCAGAGGTAGATGCAGAACAAAAATTATATTCAGTTTGCAACCTGATGTAGGTCAGTATAGATGGACTAATAGAAAAAGTCCCACACACTGCTAGAAGGCCAAATATTTTTTCAGAGCTAGATGCAGAAAAATATTATATTCAAATTGCAACATGATGGAGGTTAGTATAGATGGACTAGTAGAACAAGTCCCACACAGAGCTAGAAGCCCAAATATTTTTTCAGAGGTAGATGCAGAAAAAATTATATTCAGTTTGCAATCTGATGGAGGTCAGTATAGATGGACTAATAGAACAAGTCCCACACACAGCTAGAAGCCCAAATATTTTTTCAGAGGTAGATGCAGAAAAAAATTATATTCAATTTGCAACCTGATGGAGGTCAGCATAGATGGACTAATAGAACAAGTCCCACACACTGCTAGAAGGCTAAATATTTTGTCAGAGCTAGATGCAGACAAAAATTATTTTTAATTTGCAACTTGATGGAGGTCAGTATAGATGGACTAATAGAACAAGTCCCACACACTGCTAGAAGGCCAAAAATTTTTTCAGAGCTAAATGCAGAAAAATATTATATTCAATTTGCAACCTGATGGAGGTCAGTATAGATGGACTAATAGAACAAGTCCCACACACTGCTAGAAGGCCAAATATTTTTTCAGAGCTAGATGCAGAAAAATATTACATTCAATTTGCAACCTGATGGAGGTCAGTATAGATGGACTAATGGAACAAGTCCCACACACAGCTAGAAGCACAAATATTTTTTCAGAGGTAGATGCAGAAAAAATTATATTCAGTTTGCAACCTGATGGAGGTCAGTATAGATGGACTAATAGAACCACACCCACACACTGCTAGAAGGCCAAATATTTTTTCAGAGCTAGATGCAGATAACAATTAATTTTAATTTGCAACCTGATGGAGGTCAGTATAGATGGACTAATAGACCAAGTCCCACACACTGCTAGAAGGCCAAAAATTTTTTCAGAGCTAGATGCAGAAAAATATTATATTCAGTTTGCAACGTGATGGAGGTCAGTATAGATGGACTAATAGAACAAGTCCCACACACTGCTAGAAAGACAAATATTTTTTCAGAGCTAGATGCAGAAAAATATTATATTCAATTTGCAGCCTGATGGAGGTCAGTATAGATGGACTAATAGAACAAGTCCCACACACAGCTAGATGCCCAAATATTTTTTTCAGAGGTAGATGCAGAAAAAAATTATATTCAGTTTGCAACCTGATGGAGGTCAGTATAGATGGACTAATAGAACAAGTCCCACACACTGCTAGAAGGCCAAATATTTTTTCAGAGCTAGATGCAGAAAAATATTATATTCAATTTGCAACCTGATGGAGGTCAGTATAGATGGACTAATAGAACAAGTCCCACACACAGCTAGAAGCCCAAATATTTTTTCAGAGGTAGATGCAGAAAAATATTATATTCAATTTGCAACCTGATGGAGGTCAGTATAGATGGACTAGTAGAACAAGTCCCACACAGAGCTAGAGGCTCACATATTTTTTCAGAGGTAGATGCAGACAAAAATTATATTCAGTTTGCAACCTGATGGAGGTCAGTATAGATGGACTAATAGAACAAGTCCCACACACTGCTAGAAGGCCAAATATTTTTTCAGAGCTAGATGCAGGAAAATATTATATTCAATTTGCAACCTGATGGAGGTCAGTATAGATGGACTAATAGAACAAGTCCCACACACTGTTAGAAGGCCAAATATTTTTTCAGAACCAGATGCAGAAAAATATTATATTCAATTTGCAACCTGATGGAGGTCAGTATAGATGGACTAATAGAACAAATCCCACACACAGCTAGAAGCCCAAATATTTTTTCAGAGGTAGATGCAGAAAAAAATTAATTTTAATTTGCAACCTGATGGAGGTCAGTATAGATGGACTAATAGAACAAGTCCCAAACACTGCTAGAAAGCCAAATATTTTTTGAGAGCTAGATGCAGAAAAATATTATATTCAATTTGCAACCTGATGGAGGTCAGTATAGATGGACTAATAGAACAAGTCCCACACACAGATAGAAGCCCAAATATTTTTTCAGAGGTAGATGCAGAAAAAAATTATATTCAGTTTGCAACCTGATGGAGGTCAGTATAGATGGAATAATAGAACAAGTCCCACACACAGCTAGAAGGCCAAATATTTTTTCAGAGCTAGATGCAGAAAAATATTATATTCAAATTGCAACATGATGGAGGTCAGTATAGATGGACTAGTAGAACAAGTCCCACACACAGCTAGAAGCCCAAATATTTTTTCAGAGGTAGATGCATAAAAAATTATATTCAGTTTGCAATCTGATGGAGGTCAGTATAGATGGACTAATAGAACAAGTCCCACACACAGCTAGAAGCCCAAATATTTTTTCAGAGGTAGATGCAGAAAAAAATTATATTCAATTTGCAACCTGATGGAGGTCAGCATAGATGGACTAATAGAACAAGTCCCACACACTGCTAGAAGGCTAAATATTTTTTCAGAGCTAGATGCAGACAAAAATTATTTTTAATTTGCAACTTGATGGAGGTCAGTATAGATGGACTAATAGAACAAGTCCCACACACTGCTAGAAGGCCAAAAATTTTTTCAGAGCTAAATGCAGAAAAATATTATATTCAATTTGCAACCTGATGGAGGTCAGTATAGATGGACTAATAGAACAAGTCCCACACACTGCTAGAAGGCCAAATATTTTTTCAGAGCTAGATGCAGAAAAATATTACATTCAATTTGCAACCTGATGGAGGTCAGTATAGATGGACTAATGGAACAAGTCCCACACACAGCTAGAAGCACAAATATTTTTTCAGAGGTAGATGCAGAAAAAATTATATTCAGTTTGCAACCTGATGGAGGTCAGTATAGATGGACTAATAGAACCACACCCACACACTGCTAGAAGGCCAAATATTTTTTCAGAGCTAGATGCAGATAACAATTAATTTTAATTTGCAACCTGATGGAGGTCAGTATAGATGGACTAATAGACCAAGTCCCACACACTGCTAGAAGGCCAAAAATTTTTTCAGAGCTAGATGCAGAAAAATATTATATTCAATTTGCAACGTGATGGAGGTCAGTATAGATGGACTAATAGAACAAGTCCCACACACTGCTAGAAAGCCAAATATTTTTTCAGAGCTAGATGCAGAAAAATATTATATTCAATTTGCAGCCTGATGGAGGTCAGTATAGATGGACTAATAGAACAAGTCCCACACACAGCTAGATGCCCAAATATTTTTTTCAGAGGTAGATGCAGAAAAAAATGATATTCAGTTTGCAACCTGATGGAGGTCAGTATAGATGGACTAATAGAACAAGTCCCACACACTGCTAGAAGGCCAAATATTTTTTCAGAGCTAGATGCAGAAAAATATTATATTCAATTTGCAACCTGATGGAGGTCAGTATAGATGGACTAATAGAACAAGTCCCACACACAGCTAGAAGCCCAAATATTTTTTCAGAGGTAGATGCAGAAAAATATTATATTCAATTTGCAACCTGATGGAGGTCAGTATAGATGGACTAGTAGAACAAGTCCCACACAGAGCTAGAGGCTCACATATTTTTTCAGAGGTAGATGCAGACAAAAATTATATTCAGTTTGCAACCTGATGGAGGTCAGTATAGATGGACTAATAGAACAAGTCCCACACACTGCTAGAAGGCCAAATATTTTTTCAGAGCTAGATGCAGGAAAATATTATATTCAATTTGCAACCTGATGGAGGTCAGTATAGATGGACTAATAGAACAAGTCCCACACACTGTTAGAAGGCCAAATATTTTTTCAGAACCAGATGCAGAAAAATATTATATTCAATTTGCAACCTGATGGAGGTCAGTATAGATGGACTAATAGAACAAATCCCACACACAGCTAGAAGCCCAAATATTTTTTCAGAGGTAGATGCAGAAAAAAATTAATTTTAATTTGCAACCTGATGGAGGTCAGTATAGATGGACTAATAGAACAAGTCCCAAACACTGCTAGAAAGCCAAATATTTTTTGAGAGCTAGATGCAGAAAAATATTATATTCAATTTGCAACCTGATGGAGGTCAGTATAGATGGACTAACAGAACAAGTCCCACACACAGATAGAAGCCCAAATATTTTTTCAGAGGTAGATGCAGAAAAAAATTATATTCAGTTTGCAACCTGATGGAGGTCAGTATAGATGGAATAATAGAACAAGTCCCACACACAGCTAGAAGCCCAAATATTTTTTCAGAGTTAGATGCAGAAAAAAATTATATTCAATTTGCAACCTGATGGAGGTCAGTATAGATGGACTAATAGAACAAGTCCCACACACTGCTAGAAGGCTAAATATTTTTTCAGAGCTAGATGAAGAAAAATATTATATTCAATTTGCAACCTGATGGAGGTCAGTATAGACAGACTAATAGAACAAGTCCCACGCACAGCTAGAAGCTCAAATATTTTTTCAGAGGTAGATGCAGTAAAAAATTATATTCAGTTTGCAACTTGATGGAGGTCAGTATAGATGGACTAATAGAACAAGTCCCACACACTGCTAGAAGGCCAAATATTTTTTCAGAGCTAGATGCAGAAAAATATTATATTCAATTTGCAACCTGATGGAGGTCAGTATAGATGGACTAATAGAACAAGTTCCACACACAGCTAGAAGGCCAAATATTTTTTCAGAGGTAGATGCAGAAAAAAATTATATTCAGTTTGCAACCTGATGGAGGTCAGTATAGATGGACTAATAGAACAAGTCCCACACACAGCTAGAAGCCCAAATATTTTTTCAGAGGTAGATGCAGAAAAAAATTATATTCAATTTGCAACCTGATGGAGGTCAGTATAGATGGACTAATAGAACAAGTCCCACACACTGCTAGAAGGCCAAATATTTTTTCAGAGCTAGATGAATAAAAATATTATATTCAATTTGCAACCTGATGGAGGTCAGTATAGATAGACTAATAGAACAAGTCCCACACATTGCTAGAAGCTGAAATATTTTTTCAGAGGTAGATGCAGAAAAAAATTATATTCAGTTTGCAACCTGATGGAGGTCAGTATAGATGGACTAATAGAACAAGTCCCACACACTGCTAGAAGGCCAAATATTTTTTCAGAGCTAGATGCAGAAAAATATTATATTCAATTTGCAACCTGATGGAGGTCAGTATAGATGGACTAATAGAACAAGTCCCACACACAGCTAGAAGCCCAAATATTTTTTCAGAGGTAGATGCAGAAAAAAATTATATTCAGTTTGCAACCTGATGGAGGTCAGTATAGATGGACTAATAGAACAAGTCCCACACACAACTAGAAGCCCAAATATTTTTTCAGAGGTAGATGCAGAAAAAAATTATATTCAATTTGCAACCTGATGGAGGTCAGTATAGATGGACTAATAGAACAAGTTCCACACACTGCTAGAAGGCCAAATATTTTTTCAGAGCTAGATGCTGAAAAATATTATATTCAATTTGCAACCTGATGGAGGTCAGTATAGATGGACTAATAGAACAAGTCCCACACACAACTAGAAGCCCAAATATTTTTTCAGAGGTAGTTGCAGAAAAAAATTATATTCAATTTGCAACCTGATGGAGGTCAGTATAGATGGACTAATAGAACAAGTCCCACACACTGCTAGAAGCCCAAATATTTTTTCAGAGCTAGATGCAGAAAAATATTATATTCAATTTGCAACCTGATGGAGGTCAGTATAGATAGACTAATAGAACAAGTCCCACACACAGCTAGAAGCTCAAATATTTTTTCAGAGGTAGATGCAGAAAAAAATTATATTCAGTTTGCAACCTGATGGAGGTCAGTATAGATGGACTAATAGAACAAGTCCCACACACTGCTAGAAGGCCAAATATTTTTTCAGAGCTAGATGCAGAAAAATATTATATTCAATTTTCAACCTGATGGAGGTCAGTATAGATGGACTAATAGAACAAGTCCCACACACAGTTAGAAGCCCAAATATTTTTTCAGAGGTAGATGCAGAACAAAAATTATATTCAGTTTGCAACCTGATGTAGGTCAGTATAGATGGACTAATAGAAAAAGTCCCACACACTGCTAGAAGGCCAAATATTTTTTCAGAGCTAGATGCAGAAAAATATTATATTCAAATTGCAACATGATGGAGGTCAGTATAGATGGACTAGTAGAACAAGTCCCACACACAGCTAGAAGCCCAAATATTTTTTCAGAGGTAGATGCAGAAAAAATTATATTCAGTTTGCAATCTGATGGAGGTCAGTATAGATGGACTAATAGA
This sequence comes from Phyllobates terribilis, assembly GCF_046119375.1. Classification (NCBI taxonomy): domain Eukaryota; kingdom Metazoa; phylum Chordata; class Amphibia; order Anura; family Dendrobatidae; genus Phyllobates; species Phyllobates terribilis. The sequence goes on along the minus strand of NW_027362765.1, from coordinate 591,665,174 downwards.
ACAAGTCCCACACACAGCTAGAAGCCCAAATATTTTTTCAGAGGTAGATGCAGAAAAAAATTATATTCAATTTGCAACCTGATGGAGGTCAGCTTAGATGGACTAATAGAACAAGTCCCACACACTGCTAGAAGGCTAAATATTTTTTCAGAGCTAGATGCAGACAAAAATTATTTTTAATTTGCAACTTGATGGAGGTCAGTATAGATGGACTAATAGAACAAGTCCCACACACTGCTAGAAGGCCAAAAATTTTTTCAGAGCTAAATGCAGAAAAATATTATATTCAATTTGCAACCTGATGGAGGTCAGTATAGATGGACTAATAGAACAAGTCCCACACACTGCTAGAAGGCCAAATATTTTTTCAGAGCTAGATGCAGAAAAATATTACATTCAATTTGCAACCTGATGGAGGTCAGTATAGATGGACTAATGGAACAAGTCCCACACACAGCTAGAAGCACAAATATTTTTTCAGAGGTAGATGCAGAAAAAATTATATTCAGTTTGCAACCTGATGGAGGTCAGTATAGATGGACTAATAGAACCACACCCACACACTGCTAGAAGGCCAAATATTTTTTCAGAGCTAGATGCAGATAACAATTAATTTTAATTTGCAACCTGATGGAGGTCAGTATAGATGGACTAATAGACCAAGTCCCACACACTGCTAGAAGGCCAAAAATTTTTTCAGAGCTAGATGCAGAAAAATATTATATTCAATTTGCAACGTGATGGAGGTCAGTATAGATGGACTAATAGAACAAGTCCCACACACTGCTAGAAAGCCAAATATTTTTTCAGAGCTAGATGCAGAAAAATATTATATTCAATTTGCAGCCTGATGGAGGTCAGTATAGATGGACTAATAGAACAAGTCCCACACACAGCTAGATGCCCAAATATTTTTTTCAGAGGTAGATGCAGAAAAAAATTATATTCAGTTTGCAACCTGATGGAGGTCAGTATAGATGGACTAATAGAACAAGTCCCACACACTGCTAGAAGGCCAAATATTTTTTCAGAGCTAGATGCAGAAAAATATTATATTCAATTTGCAACCTGATGGAGGTCAGTATAGATGGACTAATAGAACAAGTCCCACACACAGCTAGAAGCCCAAATATTTTTTCAGAGGTAGATGCAGAAAAATATTATATTCAATTTGCAACCTGATGGAGGTCAGTATAGATGGACTAGTAGAACAAGTCCCACACAGAGCTAGAGGCTCACATATTTTTTCAGAGGTAGATGCAGACAAAAATTATATTCAGTTTGCAACCTGATGGAGGTCAGTATAGATGGACTAATAGAACAAGTCCCACACACTGCTAGAAGGCCAAATATTTTTTCAGAGCTAGATGCAGGAAAATATTATATTCAATTTGCAACCTGATGGAGGTCAGTATAGATGGACTAATAGAACAAGTCCCACACACTGTTAGAAGGCCAAATATTTTTTCAGAACCAGATGCAGAAAAATATTATATTCAATTTGCAACCTGATGGAGGTCAGTATAGATGGACTAATAGAACAAGTCCCACACACATCTAGAAGGCCAAATATTTTTTCAGAGCTAGATGCAGATAAAAATTATTTTTAATTTGCAACCTGATGGAGGTCAGTATAGATGGACTAATAGAACAAGTCCCACACACTGCTAGAAGGCCAAAATTTTTTTCAGAGCTAAATGCAGATAAAAATTATATTCAGTTTGCAACCTGATGGAGGTCAGTATAGATGGACTAATAGAACAAGTGCCACACACTGCTAGAAGGCCAAAAATTTTTTCAAAGCTAGATGCAGAAAAATATTAGATTCAATTTGCAACCTGATGGAGGTCAGTATAGATGGACTAATAGAACAAGTCCCACACACAGCTAGAAGCCCAAATATTTTTTCTGAGCTAGATGCAGAAAAAAAATATATTCAGTTTGCAACCTGATGGAGGTCAGTATAGATGGACTAATAGAACAAGTCCCACACACTGCTAGAAGGCCAAATATTTTTTCAGACCTAGATGCAGAAAAATATTATATTCAATTTGAAACCTGATGGAGGTCAGTATAGATAGACTAATAGAACAAGTCCCACACACTGCTAGAAGGCCAAATATTTTTTCAGAGCTAGGTGCAGAAAAATATTATATTCAATTTGCAACCTGATGGAGGTCAGTATAGATGGACTAATAGAACAAGTCCCACACACTGCTAGAAGGCCAAATATTTTTTCAGAGGTAGATGCAGAAAAAAATTATATTCAGTTTGCAACCTGATGGAGGTCAGTATAGATGGACTAGTAGAACAAGTCCCACACACTGCTAGATGGCCAAATATTTTTTCAGAGGTAGATGCAGATAAAAATTATATTCAGTTTGCAACCTGATGGAGGTCAGTATAGATGGACTAATAGAACAAGTCCCACACACTGCTAGAAGGCCAAATATTTTTTCAGAGCTAGATGCAGAAAAATATTATATTCAATTTGCAACCTGATGGAGGTCAGTATAGATGGACTAATAGAACAAGTCCCACACACAGCTAGAAGCCCAAATATTTTTTCAGAGGTAGATGCTGAAAAAAATTATATTCAGTTTGCAACCTGATGGAGGTCAGTATAGGTGGACTAATAGAACAAGTCCCACACACTGTTAGAAGGCCAAATATTTTTTCAGAGCTAGATGGAGAAAAATATTATATTCAATTTGCAACCTGATGGAGGTCAGTATAGATGGACTAATAGAACAAGTCCCACACACTGCTAGAAGGCCAAATATTTTTTCAGAGGTAAATGCAGAAAAAAATTATATTCAGTTTGCATCCTGATGGAGGTCAGTATACATGGACTAATAGAACTAGTCCCACACACTGCTAGAAGGCCAAATATTTTTTCAGAGCTAGATGCAGAAAAATATTATATTCAATTTGCAACCTGATGGAGGTCAGTATAGGTGGACTAATAGAACAAGTCCCACACACAGCTAGAAGCCCAAATATTTTTTCAGAGGTAGATGCAGAAAAAAATTATATTCAGTTTGCAACCTGATGGAGGTCAGTATAGATGGACTAATAGAACAAGTCCCACACACAACTAGAAGCCCAAATATTTTTTCAGAGGTAGATGCAGAAAAAAATTATATTCAATTTGCAACCTGATGGAGGTCAGTATAGATGGACTAATAGAACAAGTCCCACACACTGCTAGAAGCCCAAATATTTTTTCAGAGCTAGATGCAGAAAAATATTATATTCAATTTGCAACCTGATGGAGGTCAGTATAGATAGACTAATAGAAGAAGTCCCACACACAGCTAGAAGCTCAAATATTTTTTCAGAGGTAGATGCAGAAAAAAATTATATTCAGTTTGCAACCTGATGGAGGTCAGTATAGATGGACTAATAGAACAAGTCCCACACACTGCTAGAAGGCCAAATATTTTTTCAGAGCTAGATGCAGAAAAATATTATATTCAATTTTCAACCTGATGGAGGTCAGTATAGATGGACTAATAGAACAAGTCCCACACACAGTTAGAAGCCCAAATATTTTTTCAGAGGTAGATGCAGAAAAAAATTATATTCAGTTTGCAACCTGATGTAGGTCAGTATAGATGGACTAATAGAACAAGTCCCACACACTGCTAGAAGGCCAAATATTTTTTCAGAGCTAGATGCAGAAAAATATTATATTCAAATTGCAACATGATGGAGGTCAGTATAGATGGACTAGTAGAACAAGTCTAACACACAGCTAGAAGCCCAAATATTTTTTCAGAGGTAGATGCAGAAAAAATTATATTCAGTTTGCAATCTGATGGAAGTCAGTATAGATGGACTAATAGAACAAGTCCCACACACAGCTAGAAGCCCAAACATTTTTTCAGAGGTAGATGCACAAAAAAATTATATTCAGTTTGCAACCTGATGGAGGTCAGCATAGATGGACTAATAGAACAAGTCCCACACACTGCTAGAAGGCTAAATATTTTTTCAGAGCTAGATGCAGACAAAAATTATTTTTAATTTGCAACTTGATGGAGGTCAGTATAGATGGACTAATAGAACTAGTCACACACACTGCTAGAATTCCAAATATTTTTTTCAGAGGTAGATGCAGAAAAAAATTATATTCAGTTTGCAACCTGATGGAGGTCAGTATAGATGGACTAATAGAACATGTCCCACACACTGCTAGAAGGCCAAAAATTTTTTCAGAGCTAGATGCAGAAAAATATTATATTCAATTTGCAACCTGATGGAGGTGAGTATAGATGGACTAATAGAACAAGTCCCACACACTGCTAGAAGGCCAAATATTTTTTCAGAGCTAGATGCAGAAAAATATTATATTCAATTTGCAACCTGATGGAGGTCAGTATAGATGGACTAATAGAACAAGTCCCACACACATCTAGAAGGCCAAATATTTTTTCAGAGCTAGATGCAGATAAAAATTATTTTTAATTTGCAACCTGATGGAGGTCAGTATAGATGGACTAATAGAACAAGTCCCACACACTGCTAGAATGCCAAAATTTTTTTCAGAGCTAAATGCAGATAAAAATTATATTCAGTTTGCAACCTGATGGAGGTCAGTATAGATGGACTAATAGAATAAGTGCCACACACTGCTAGAAGGCCAAAAATTTTTTCAGAGCTAGATGCAGAAAAATATTAGATTCAATTTGCAACCTGATGGAGGTCAGTATAGATGGACTAATAGAACAAGTCCCACACACAGCTAGAAGCCCAAATATTTTTTCTGAGCTAGATGCAGAAAAAAAATATATTCAGTTTGCAACCTGATGGAGGTCAGTATAGATGGACTAATAGAACAAGTCCCACACACTGCTAGAAGGCCAAATATTTTTTCAGACCTAGATGCAGAAAAATATTATATTCAATTTGCAACCTGATGGAGGTCAGTATAGATAGACTAATAGAACAAGTCCCACACACAGCTAGAAGCTCAAATATTTTTTCAGAGGTAGATGCAGAAAAAAATTATATTCAGTTTGCAACCTGATGGAGGTCAGTATAGATGGACTAATAGAACAAGTCCCACACACTGCTAGAAGGCCAAATATTTTTTCAGAGCTAGATGCAGAAAAATATTAGATTCAATTTGCAACCTGATGGAGGTCAGTATAGCTGGACTAATAGAACAAGTCCCACACACTGCTAGAAAGCCAAATATTTTTTCAGAGCTAGGTGCAGAAAAATATTATATTCAATTTGCAACCTGATGGAGGTCAGTATAGATGGACTAATAGAACAAGTCCCACACCCTGCTAGAAGGCCAAATATTTTTTCAGAGGTAGATGCAGAAAAAAATTATATTCAGTTTGCAACCTGATGGAGGTCAGTATAGATGGACTAGTAGAACAAGTCCCACACACTGCTAGAAGGCCAAATATTTTTTCAGAGGTAGATGCAGATAAAAATTATATTTAGTTTGCAACCTGATGGAGGTCAGTATAGATGGACTAATAGAACAAGTCCCACACACTGCTAGAAGGCCAAATATTTTTTCAGAGCTAGATGCAGAAAAATATTATATTCAATTTGCAACCTGATGGAGGTCAGTATAGATGGACTAATAGAACAAGTCCCACACACAGCTAGAAGCCCAAATATTTTTTCAGAGGTAGATGCTGAAAAAAATTATATTCAGTTTGCAACCTGATGGAGGTCAGTATAGATGGACTAATAGAACAAGTCCCACACACTGTTAGAAGGCCAAATATTTTTTCAGAGCTAGATGGAGAAAAATATTATATTCAATTTGCAACCTGATGGAGGTCAGTATAGATGGACTAATAGAACAAGTCCCACACACTGCTAGAAGGCCAAATATTTTTTCAGAGGTAAATGCAGAAAAAGATTATATTCAGTTTGCAACCTGATGGAGGTCAGTATAGATGGACTAATAGAACAAGTCCCACACACTGCTAGAAGGCCAAATATTTTTTCAGAGCTAGATGCAGAAAAATATTATATTCAATTTGCAACCTGATGGAGGTCAGTATAGATGGACTAATAGAACAAGTCCCACACACAGCTAGAAGCCCAAATATTTTTTCAGAGGTAGATACAGAAAAAATTATATTCAGGTTGCAATCTGATGGAGGTCAGTATAGATGGACTAATAGAACAAGTCCCACACACAGCTAGAAGCCCAAATATTTTTTCAGAGGTAGATGCAGAAAAAAATTATATTCAGTTTGCAACCTGATGGAGGTCAGTATAGATGGACTAATAGAACAAGTCCCACACACTGCTAGAAGGCCAAATATTTTTTCAGAGCTAGATGCAGATAAAAATAAATTTTAATTTGCAACCTGATGGAGGTCAGTATAGATGGACTAATAGATCAAGTCCCACACACAGCTAGAAGGCCAAATATTTTTTCAGAGGTAGATGCTGAAAAAAATTATATTCAATTTGCAACCTGATGGAGGTCAGTATAGATGGACTAATAGAACAAGTCCCACACACAGCTAGAAGCCCAAATATTTTTTCAGAGGTAGATGCTGAAAAAAATTATATTCAGTTTGCAACCTGATGGAGGTCACTATAGATGGACTAATAGAACAAGTCCCACACACTGTTATAAGGCCAAATATTTTTTCAGAGCTAGATGGAGAAAGATATTATATTCAATTTGCAACCTGATGGAGGTCAGTATAGATGGACTAATAGAACAAGTCCCACACACTGCTAGAAGGCCAAATATTTTTTCAGAGGTAAATGCAGAAAAAAATTATATTCAGTTTGCAACCTGATGGAGGTCAGTATAGATGGACTAATAGAACAAGTCCCACACACTGCTAGAAGGCCAAATATTTTTTCAGAGCTAGATGCAGAAAAATATTATATTCAATTTGCAACCTGATGGAGGTCAGTATAGATGGACTAATAGAACAAGTCCCACACACAGCTAGAAGCCCAAATATTTTTTCAGAGGTAGATACAGAAAAAATTATATTCAGTTTGCAATCTGATGGAGGTCAGTATAGATGGACTAATAGAACAAGTCCCACACACAGCTAGAAGCCCAAATATTTTTTCAGAGGTAGATGCAGAAAAAAATTATATTCAGTTTGCAACCTGATGGAGGTCAGTATAGATGGACTAATAGAACAAGTCCCACACACTGCTAGAAGGCCAAATATTTTTTCAGAGCTAGATGCAGATAAAAATAAATTTTAATTTGCAACCTGATGGAGGTCAGTATAGATGGACTAATAGATCAAGTCCCACACACTGCTAGAAGGCCAAATATTTTTTCAGAGGTAGATGCTGAAAAAAATTATATTCAGTTTGCAACCTGATGGAGGTCAGTATAGATGGACTAATAGAACAAGTCCCACACACTGCTAGAAGGCCAAATATTTTTTCAGAGCTAGATGCAGAAAAATATTATATTCAATTTGCAACCTGATGGAGGTCAGTATAGATGGACTAATAGAACAAGTCCCACACACAGCTAGAAGCCCAAATATTTTTTCAGAGGTAGATGCTGAAAAAAATTATATTCAGTTTGCAACCTGATGGAGGTCAGTATAGATGGACTAATAGAACAAGTCCCACACACTGTTAGAAGGCCAAATATTTTTTCAGAGCTAGATGGAGAAAAATATATTCAATTTGCAACCTGATGGAGGTCAGTATAGATGGACTAATAGAACAAGTCCCACACACTGCTAGAAGGCCAAATATTTTTTCAGAGGTAAATGCAGAAAAAAATTATATTCAGTTTGCAACCTGATGGAGGTCAGTATAGATGAACTAATAGAACAAGTCCCACACACTGCTAGAAGGCCAAATATTTTTTCAGAGCTAGATGCAGAAAAATATTATATTCAATTTGCAACCTGATGGAGGTCAGTATAGATGGACTAATAGAACAAGTCCCACACACAGCTAGAAGCCCAAATATTTTTTCAGAGGTAGATACAGAAAAAATTATATTCAGTTTGCAATCTTATGGAGGTCAGTATAGATGGACTAATAGAACAAGTCCCACACACAGCTAGAAGCCCAAATATTTTTTCAGAGGTAGATGCTGAAAAAAATTATATTCAGTTTGCAACCTGATGGAGGTCACTATAGATGGACTAATAGAACAAGTCCCACACACTGTTATAAGGCCAAATATTTTTTCAGAGCTAGATGGAGAAAGATATTATATTCAATTTGCAACCTGATGGAGGTCAGTATAGATGGACTAATAGAACAAGTCCCACACACTGCTAGAAGGCCAAATATTTTTTCAGAGGTAAATGCAGAAAAAAATTATATTCAGTTTGCAACCTGATGGAGGTCAGTATAGATGGACTAATAGAACAAGTCCCACACACTGCTAGAAGGCCAAATATTTTTTCAGAGCTAGATGCAGAAAAATATTATATTCAATTTGCAACCTGATGGAGGTCAGTATAGATGGACTAATAGAACAAGTCCCACACACAGCTAGAAGCCCAAATATTTTTTCAGAGGTAGATACAGAAAAAATTATATTCAGTTTGCAATCTGATGGAGGTCAGTATAGATGGACTAATAGAACAAGTCCCACACACAGCTAGAAGCCCAAATATTTTTTCAGAGGTAGATGCAGAAAAAAATTATATTCAGTTTGCAACCTGATGGAGGTCAGTATAGATGGACTAATAGAACAAGTCCCACACACTGCTAGAAGGCCAAATATTTTTTCAGAGCTAGATGCAGATAAAAATAAATTTTAATTTGCAACCTGATGGAGGTCAGTATAGATGGACTAATAGATCAAGTCCCACACACTGCTAGAAGGCCAAATATTTTTTCAGAGGTAGATGCTGAAAAAAATTATATTCAGTTTGCAACCTGATGGAGGTCAGTATAGATGGACTAATAGAACAAGTCCCACACACTGCTAGAAGGCCAAATATTTTTTCAGAGCTAGATGCAGAAAAATATTATATTCAATTTGCAACCTGATGGAGGTCAGTATAGATGGACTAATAGAACAAGTCCCACACACAGCTAGAAGCCCAAATATTTTTTCAGAGGTAGATGCTGAAAAAAATTATATTCAGTTTGCAACCTGATGGAGGTCAGTATAGATGGACTAATAGAACAAGTCCCACACACTGTTAGAAGGCCAAATATTTTTTCAGAGCTAGATGGAGAAAAATATATTCAATTTGCAACCTGATGGAGGTCAGTATAGATGGACTAATAGAACAAGTCCCACACACTGCTAGAAGGCCAAATATTTTTTCAGAGGTAAATGCAGAAAAAAATTATATTCAGTTTGCAACCTGATGGAGGTCAGTATAGATGAACTAATAGAACAAGTCCCACACACTGCTAGAAGGCCAAATATTTTTTCAGAGCTAGATGCAGAAAAATATTATATTCAATTTGCAACCTGATGGAGGTCAGTATAGATGGACTAATAGAACAAGTCCCACACACAGCTAGAAGCCCAAATATTTTTTCAGAGGTAGATACAGAAAAAATTATATTCAGTTTGCAATCTTATGGAGGTCAGTATAGATGGACTAATAGAACAAGTCCCACACACAGCTAGAAGCCCAAATATTTTTTCAGAGGTAGATGCAGAAAAAAATTATATTCAGTTTGCAACCTGATGGAGGTCAGTATAGATGGACTAATAGAACAAGTCCCACACACTGCTAGAAGGCCAAATATTTTTTCAGAGCTAGATGCAGATAAAAATAAATTTTAATTTGCAACCTGATGGAGGTCAGTATAGATGGACTAATAGATCAAGTCCCACACACTGCTAGAAGGCCAAATATTTTTTCAGAGGTAGATGCTGAAAAAAATTATATTCAGTTTGCAACCTGATGGAGGTCAGTATAGATGGACTAATAGAACAAGTCCCACACACTGCTAGAAGGCCAAATATTTTTTCAGAGCTAGATGCAGAAAAATATTATATTCAATTTGCAACCTGATGGAGGTCAGTATAGATGGACTAATAGAACAAGTCCCACACACAGCTAGAAGCCCAAATATTTTTTCAGAGGTAGATGCTGAAAAAAATTATATTCAGTTTGCAACCTGATGGAGGTCAGTATAGATGGACTAATAGAACAAGTCCCACACACTGTTAGAAGGCCAAATATTTTTTCAGAGCTAGATGGAGAAAAATATATTCAATTTGCAACCTGATGGAGGTCAGTATAGATGGACTAATAGATCAAGTCCCACACACTGCTAGAAGGCCAAATATTTTTTCAGAGCTAGATGCAGATAAAAATTATTTTTAATTTGCAACCTGATGGAGGTCAGTATAGATGGACTAATAGAACAAGTCCCACTCACTGCTAGAAGGCCAAATATTTTTTCAGAGCTAGATGCAGACAAAAAATTATTTTGAATTTGCAACCTGATGGAGGTCAGTATAGATGGACTAATAGAACAAGTCCCACACACTGCTAGAAGGCCAAATATTTTTTCAGAGCTAGATGCAGAAAAAAAATTATTTTGAATTTGCAATCTGATGGAGGTCAGTATAGATGGACTAATAGAACAAGTCCCACACACTGCTAGAAGGCCAAATATTTTTTCAGAGCTAGATGCAGAAAAATATTATATTGAATTTGCAACCTGATGGAGGTCAGTATAGATGGACTAATAGAACAAGTCCCACACACAGCTAGAAGCCCAAATATTTTTTCAGAGGTAGATGCAGAAAAAAAATATATTCAATTTGCAACCTGATGGAGGTCAGTTGAGATGGACTGATAGAACAAGTCCCACACACAGCTAGAAGGCCAAATATTTTTTCAGAGCTAGATGCAGAAAAAAATTATATTCAATTTGCAACCTGATGGAGATCAGTATAGATGGACTAATAGAATGATGCTATGCCCAAAAGGTTTTACTTCACTAGGTGCAGTAAAAAAATTGGTATTCTATACACAGGTGGTGTAGCTTGCAACACAGATACGCTACTCCACTGACTAACACACTCTGCAATAGGCCAAAAAGGATTAGCTTTGCTAGATTTAGCCAAATGCTGTGAAATAAACTTGCACAGCACTGGCACAGACCTGCCTGGCAAAACGTGGTAGGAACTGATGTAACCTAGTCCTGAAAAGGACTGCAATTACAATTAGTCTTTACTCCCACAACCTATCTATTTAAGAGCACAGACCTGCCTGATAAAAGTCGTAGGAAATGCTGTAACCTAGTCCTTAAAAGGATTGCAATCACAACTATTCCCTACTCCCAAGCTATCTGTAGATTTGTGCAAAAATTGGCTTGAAATTAACAAGGTATAGCGCACACAGCAACAGCGGTGCCGTCTAACACGCAGCTGCAGCAGTGAGAAAATGGTGGCGACGGGGAAAATGGCTGGGTCTTATAGGGCAAGGACATGTGACATACACTGCCAATGACACATGCCCTTGCTTGTGTGAAAAAAAGCAGTTCGCTCCGTGTGTGCGCTGCTGATAGGCTGACAGATTGCACCTCCCCACTGTAAATGCGGGAAAGAGAAAAAAAAATGGAGATCTTCATTATTCCTGCAGAGATCCATCCCCTGCCCCTCCCCCCGCCCCGCTGTACACTCAAACTGCGTATTAACATTAATTTTCATCATTAAATCCAGTTATGATTTTGGTGCACGAACAGTTATCGAACATAACCTCGAACAGCCGAATTTTTTTAAATCGTTCGTGTTCGCCGAACGGCTCGAACACCGCCCAAATCAGCTCGAATTTGAGATTGGCGAACAGTTCGAGTCGAACAACGCTCATCTCTAGTCCTGAAAATATAATTAGGCCTGACACCACTGTGATCTTGTTCTTTGTGAGAACACCTTGTCTTTTAATTGTTTGAATATGAATATTTTAACCTATTTTGAATACACTTCTGATTTTATATTTATTGGAGGTTCATTGCACAGTCTTGGTTAAGACTTTGGAGTAGCCTAGTCAAAGTCCTGACCTTAATCCGATGAGATGCTGTGGCATGACCTTAAAAAGGCGGTTCATACTCGGAAACCCTCCAATGTGGCTGAATTACAACAATTTTGCAAAGATGGATGGGCCAAAATTCCTCCAGAGCGTTGTAAAAAATTCATTGCCAGTTATAGCAAACGCTTGATTGCAGATGCTGCTGCTAAGGGTGGCCCAACCAGGTATTAGAGTTGGGGAGCAATCACTTTTTCATACAGAGTCCTGTAGGTTTGATTTATTTTTCCATTAATAATAAAGACCTTCATTTAAAAACGGCATTTTGTGTTTACTTGTTTTATCTTTGTCAATATTTACACTTGTTTTTTGATCTAAAACATTTAAGTGTGACAAACATTCAAAAGACTAAGAAATCAGGAAGGGGACAAATATTTTTTCACACCACTGTATATATATATTTATATATATGTATGTACTGTATATATATATATATATATATATATATATATATATATATTAGGGCAATAATGCAATAATAGGGCAGATGGTATCACAACTGTATCATAGCACATGTTAACATAAAGTGCCAGTGCATAATTTTCATAGAATCAATGATAAAGCCATAACCCAAAATCAAAAGAGTAAGGAAATGAGAGGGAGTAATGACATACCTTTAACAAGCACACACGACCCCTGAGGACGCAGGGTGAAATGTGCGTCGAGGCTCTGCACACGTAGGTGAGGTCACCTTTGTTAAAGGAAACCTGTCACGTCCTAGTTACTATCATCACTGCCCCCATTGGTTTGTTATTGATGCAATGTGCATTACTAACAAGCTGTTTTCATGAAAATTGGTGGTATTATAATGCTTTTCTAACGTTTTATATATTTTGTCCTACCTGTTCGTATTCAGTCATAGGGGTGTGATTCTTAGATTCAGTCATGGTCGGGCGTCGGGTTCAGTTAGTGCTGGCGCCACCCATGACATTTGAATACTGCTCCTGGCAAGCGCTATGTTTGTGGGGCACATGAGCATTTGCACACGCCGGGCCGCTGGTCCGGCGCATGCGCACTGAGGCTGTGCGATTACCAGCTTCAGTGTGTACGCGCTGTGACCTGTGGCTCCCGGCACATGAGCAGTCAATGTATCTTGCGCTCACCGCTGCAGTGTCACACCACATGAGCAGTAACACTGCAGCGGTGACCGCAAGATACATTGACTTGACATAACCTTCTCCCATGCCTCCACTGGATTATTCAGATGGTCATTGGTGAACTTTAAATGGGCCTGGACATGTGCTAGCGTGAGCAAGGGAACCTTGTGTGCCCTGCAGAATTTGAATCCGTTTTACTAACAGTAATGTTTGAGATTGTGGTCCCAGCTCTCTTCAGGTCCAGGTCCTACCGTGTAGTTCTAGGCTGATTCCTGACCTTTCTCAGAATTATCCTTACCTCATGAGGCGAGATCTTGCATGGAACCCCAGACTGAGGAAGATTGACAGTCATCTTGTGTTTCTTCCATTTTCTAATAATTGTGACAACAGTTGTTGCCTTCTCAACAAGCTACTTGCCTATTGTCCTGTAACCCATCCCAGCCTTGTGCAGGTCTACAAGTTTGTCCCTGGTGTCCTTAGACAGCTCTTTGCTCTAGGCCATGGTGAAGAGGTTGGATTATGATTGATTGAGTGTGTAGACAAGTGACTTTTAGACAGGTAACAAGTTCAAAAAGGCACAATTAATACTGGTAATGAATACAGAGTAGGAGAGCTTCTTAAAGAAAAACTAACATCTGTGAGAGCCAGAATTCTTGTTGATTGGTAGGTTATCAAATACTTACTTCATGCAAAAAACTTCAAATACATTATGTAAAAATCATACAATATGATTTTCTGGATATTCTTTAAGATTCTGTCTCTCACAGTTGAAGTGTACCTCCGATAAAAATTAAAGACCCCTCCATTCTTTGTAGGTGGGAAAACTTGAAAAAATGGCAGTATATCAAATATTTATTTTCCCCACTGTATCTGTATACATATATAGGATTTGTAACTGCATATATGTTCTGCAAATACGATTAGTCCAGACACAACAGTGATCTTGTTCTTTGTGAGAAAACCTTGTCTTTTAATTGTTTGAGCATGAATATTTGAACCTATTAGGAATAAACTTATGATTTTATATTTATTAGAGTTTCATTGCACCATTTTGGTCTCTCTGGGATTTTTCCTAGGAGATTCACACTCGTTTACTTGGAGACACATACTGTACATGCCACCCTGATATTAGTGCATTAGCCTTTCTGGCCATTATGTGTATCCTACTTCGCATTTCTGGCTGATTCCATATATTTCCAGGGTAGGGTAAGTGTTGTAAAAAAATGTTTGTATATGTTATACTTGAGTCCAAAATATATGGTAATTGAAAAAAATGTCCCTGGCAGTAGCAATGGACATTGTAGTTTGAGAGGGAAAAAAACCCAATGCCATGGCAAAAAAACATGTGGGATTGCTGGCACCAGCTGTCAAGTCAATAGTAGTGTCAAATGCAGGTCTCACTTGGCTTCATTGCTTCTGACCAACATATTATTGTGGAGGAAGCAGAAGATGTAAGAGAATATACACTAGTGGCCAAAATTGAGGCAACACCTGCAGTTTTTCACCATCACCAATATTTAATGAAAGTTTTCACTGACATACTTACTTGAACATACGCCCTCTCTCTTCTGCGATATGTATTCTATGTTTGTTTATAGTGACCTGGGTGTGATTTAAGACCGATATTGTGATAGCAGTATTAGACAGGAGCGGTCACCTAAGAAGAGAGCCAAAGCTGTTACTTTAAAAGAAGAAGGGTACAGTTACCGGGAAACTGCAGCATGAATTGGAAAAGGGATCTCACCTGCCAGTGTTCTAAAGAGACTGGTTTAATAAAGAATAAACCAGGTAGAGGATGGAACAAGGCTACAACTCCTCAGACTGATAGAAGAATTGTTAGAATCGCCCTAAATAACAGGAAATCAACTGCTGTTGACATCAACAAGGAGCTTGTCAACACTGAAGTGACAGAGTCCGATCGGACGGTTCGACGACGATTGGTAAACGCGGGGTTAAAAGCCAGAATACCACGTCAAAAGCCATTTTTGAATGCCTTGTGCGGTTGTTAGGGAAGCGCTAGACAACTAGACAGGGAATTATAAACCACAAACCTTTTATTGTTTAATACGCTCTCTAACGCCACAACGCATTTCGATAGCGTTTCCCTAATACCGCACAATTCTTTCCTTCTTGATTGCTAATCTCCCTTGTGGAGAGCAGTGGAAGCTGCTCTGTTTACTACTAGCTTACTACAGGACTTGCCATGATGTCATTGTGGAAAGCCCACTTCGGTCACACGGTCCCGGTCATGTGACCGCTGAAGCAGAACAAGCTGGATGGCAGCGTTCTGCTACGATCCAGCCTGCCATCTCAATGCCATCCCAGCGTGGGAGAATTCTCCTGCTCACGCGGTGACGTCATTTGCAGGCACCGCATGCGCAGAAGAATTCTCCCACGCTGTTAGCAACGTGCATGAGGTGAGCTGAGTTTATTTGACATGAACTCAGCTCACATGGATGCCGTCGCAGCAAGACACTGTGGAGCGCAAGCATGCCTGCGCTCTGCAGTGTCTCTGAAGGATGACAAGCTGGATAGCAGTGTTCTGCTGCGATCCAGCCTGCCATCTCAATGTAGAAGAGCTGGAGCCATCCTGGGAACCATGGAAAGGTAAGGGTGAGGTTGCTTAATTATTTTACTTTTATTGCAGGAGACATTGGCTTCAGCTGGATTGGGCGATATGGTAAGTAGAGTTTAATTTAGAATATTTAAATATTGTGTGTTTATTTCAATTAAAAGATTTTATTCTGGGTGTTGGTGTTTTTTTTCACTTTCACTATGGGGTTAGTAATGGGGGCATCTTATAGACGCCTCCCCATTACTAACCTGGGCTTGATGTCAGCTAGCATAAGCTGACATCAACCCCAGCCCTATTACCCCATTGCCACCGCTACAGGGCAGTGGGAAGAGCGAGGCTAAGTGTCAGAATTGGTACATCCGATGGATGCGCCATTTCTGGGGCAGCTAAGGACTGGTGTTTGTAGCCTGGGAGGGGGCCAATATTCATGGCACCCTTCCTGGGCTATTAATATCAGCCCAGAGCTGTCTGCCTAGCTTTTGCTAGCTATTAAAATAGGGGGACCCCACGTCATTTTTTTTTTGGGTCCCCCATTTTAATAGCTAGTAAAGGCTAGGTATTCAGCTGAGGGCTGATATTAGTAGCCTGGGAAGCTCCGTGGGTATTACTCCCTTCCCAGGCTTCAAACAACTGCCACAGCCATCTGCTTAACCTCCGCTAGAGACTAAAATTACGGGGAACCCCACGCCAATTTTTTTTTTAATAAATCCTTTATTTTAACACTAAATGACAAGTACAGTAACCAACACAGTCACTGTACTTATTATATATGTGACTGAGATGTTTCTGTCTGTCTAATCTATGTGTGATGCTCTATTCTTTTTGTTCTAAATTGTTGGGTACCGATGTTATACCTGTATGCGGCTGCTGAATTGCCCGCTTTTCATGTTTCACTGAGCACTGTTCCCATCGATTTGGGCAATCGCTGTAATGCCACAACCAACATGGCTGCGGCATTACAGTGTGTGGCAGGCAATCCCTGCATGTTGATTGGCGCTCTAAATAGCGCCAAACATGCAGGGAGGGGACCGAGCTCCCGCCCGAGCATCGCGCAAGTACTCGGCGAGCTCCAAGCATCTTGAGTACTGAGATGCTCGGGCGAGTACCGAGCAGTGGCGAGCATGCTCGCTCATCACTAGTGCCCACTCTTTGTTCTCCCATGCAACATAGGCTGCTTGCTCAACTTGTTTTTGAGCTACAAATTGCACTACACTGTAGATACCCAGAGCAGGAAGTATGGGAAGGGACAACAAATGAGTTTCACTGCCCACTGGGTGAATGTTTTGTCAGCACTACACCACCGCAGCAGGGACAGGTGATGAAGCCTCCTTGACTAGGAGCAAGGTCTATTTCCACTACCAGGCAGCAGTTATTTGTCTCCTCCTACATCTTTCTGCATCGAAAGACATGATTCTATCCCTAACAGCCACAGGACACAGCGTTGGGAGCACAATGTTCTCATACTTTTTGTGTATGCAAGGTAAAGCACTGTCAACAGGTTTTACAGCTTGAAAGTATATGAAACAAAAGCCATACAGCATACCCGTTGCTGCTCTGCAACAAGCGTCAAATCTCATACTGGATAGCTTCCCGTTAACTGAAACTAGGATTGTCTTAAGTGTCAATGCCAAGAACATTCTGGCTACCTTACCAAAATAACTCACACTCCTTGTATGGCCCACATCCTGAATGTTATTGTGCAAAATTTCTTTAAGAAATATACCCACTTGAGGAAAGTGGTGATTATGCCATTGAGGAAGGCGGTGATTATGCCAGGAAAGTGCCTGCTCATTTCAACCATTCTTACGTGGCAAAACATGCCCTCCTAGCTTTGCAAAAACAGAATGGACTACAGTTTGCATCTTAATTTGCGATGTTGCAAAACATTAGAATTCAATGCTGCAAATGTTGGAGCATCTGTACAAGCAAATAAAAGTGATATGGCATATAAATATGATATAGCAGCCAAACTGGAGCATGAGTAACTTTGAGATCTGCCATTGTCAGCTGATAAGGGATGCATGTTGTCTAGTGAAGCCCTTTGAAGAGGCTACAAAATTTGTCAGTAGGGGCAAGTGTGGCATCCATGATGCCAAACCCCTCGTATTTATTCTGGAAAAAGCACTCACCAGAATACAAAAGGGGATAGGGGTAGAACAGAAACCTCTACATGTTCATTGCTACCCTATGACTGTACACTGCACACTGAAAGTTCATGTTATATGCAGTAGAATATAGAGTGGGGAAAGGAGAAACAGCAGCAGGTGGATGTGATTTCGGAAATTAAGTTATTTCAGGCACAGGCAGGGAACAATGCTGACAGTAAGAGTGAAAATGCCAATTATGACGCTATCCAGGATGACAACAGTCACAGTAGAGAGCAGAAAGTGAACCAGCGAGGCTATCGGTGGTGCTGGTGAGCATGGCAAGCTGTATCTTGAAATGCTAGTGGAATTACAGGCATATCGTTACCATCAAGCAAAGTGATGACAATTGGTTAGCCATGATCTAAAATAGCTGAAAAAATACCCCATTTAGCTTCTATAGCAAGGATCTATAGACACTAAATGGGGTATTTTTTCAGCTTCTGAAAGGAAATCCAAATTGATGTATTACCAAGTGAAGCTGGGATTCCTGCTCGGCAAGGCGTTTACAGAGAGGACGGCCTCTCAGCAGACCAAGAAACCCTTATCCGTACCAACCTGATGCATTTTAACAAACAGAGACACATGGGCTGAACAGCTTGGTTCAGTCATATGTGGTTTTGTACTTTTTCCAGCAGATACCCTGGGCTTAGGTACCATGGACTTCAGGCTCAGCGGGCTGGACTAGTGGCAAAAACTGGCCCAGTTTCTTATGGGCATACAGTCATATCCAACCTTTGATGTACTGTCACAAAGGGTACTCAGCATAGCCGGTGGTTTTTACACACCTAAGTGGCCTATGTTATTCTCAGGAAGCATGGAAAATCCTACATTTGTCAAAATGAATCAGGCATGGATCATGCTGACTTTCATTCATTTATGGCTGATGCCAATGATTAGATTGCCTATACCATCTGTTTGTCTGCCTGTCCATTGTCTTCTACACTATTCTGCTCCTGCAGTGCCAATGATCCACCCCTTGCTGGGCATCTACTCACTGTTCATTATGTCATCTATACTGAACAGCTGCTGATGTGGAAGCTGAAGTTGCTGGCCCTACACTGCAAGACATCTTCTTACCTAGCTTGCCTGTCATATTTCTATACTGTATGGCATTGATTTTCAACCTTTTTTGAGCCGCGGCACACTTTTTATACTTAGAAAATCCTGGGGCACACCACCAACCAAAATAGCACAAAATGACACTAAAACAGTCATATTATACATATAGTTAATAATATAGATTCTAAATTTATTTTACTCACTCAGTGTGAAACCTGGGCCTGTTTCGATAAACACAAAAGGGATATCCTGGCAGGAATGGTGGAAAGACACACACGAAGCTCTTCCTCAACAGTTCTCAGTTTCTCCCTGTTTTTAGTTTTTATCGCAGTCAAGCTTGAGAAGCCCAGCTCACATAGATATGTGGTTGAAAATGGGAGCAATGTCAAAATAGCTTTGTTGGCCAGAATGGGGAACTCCTTGGCAACAGATAACCAAAAACTGTCCAAAGGAAGATCAGCAAACTTTAGCTTTAAACCGCGATCTTGCTTCAGTTCAACGAGTTCCTCTTGCTCCTTTAAAGTCATGTCCTTTCCAGCAACGGATAATGAGCTGTATGGGTCCCTAACCCAGTCAAGGCATTCTGTGAAGGCTGAAGAGAAATAGAACGATAACTTCTCCTCAAGAGTTTTCAAATGTCTGCCAATCGCTTCGCACATTGCAGCAGTATTGTCATCATGCAGTTTCTTGGTGAGTGGGAATATCTGAAGGTTGCCACCCTGCACATGTTGTTGCCAGAGCTGCACCTTTAAACGGAATCCGTTCATTTTATCAGTGCTTGTAAGCAGGTTTTCATTTCGACCTTGCATCCGTGTGTTTAGTTCATTCAGATATTGAAATATATCAGCCAGGTATGCCAGCTTTGCACACCACTCATCACTTGCAAGCAGCTTTGAATAATCGGACCTCTCGTTTGTAAGAAATATTTTAAGTTCCTCTCGCAACTCATACACACGGGCCAGCACTTTGCCGCGTGACAGCCACCTGACCTGCGTGTGGAGCAATAAGATTTTATGTTCCGCTCCCATTTCTGTACACAAAGACGCAAATAAGCGACATCTCAAAGGTCGCGTCTTCACAAAGTTCACTATGCGCACAACATCATCCAACACAGGAGCTAGATCTGCTGGTAAGGTCTTTGCAACGAGGGCCTCACGGTGCAAGAAACAGTGGGTAGCAAGAACATCTGGGTTTCTTTTTTTAACCCTACTTACAAAGCCTTTGATGCGCCCGACCATGGCTGCGGCTCCATCAGTGCAGACACCTGTGCAGTTTTCCCATGTAAGTCCACTTTTATCAAGATATTCCGATGTGACTTGGAATATTGCCTCTCCTGTTGATTTTTCTGTCAGTGCCTTGCAAAATAGGAAGTTTTCTCTAATGGCTTCACCATCCACAAAACGCATATTGGCCAACAACTGACAATGTCCACTGATATCCGTCGACTCATCTAGTTGCAAGGCAAATTTCTTACTGATGCGCACCTTTTCCAAAACAACTGTTTCAATGTCCGCAGACAAGTCATCAATCCATCTGGCAATTGTGTTATCAGAGAGAGGCACTTTAGCTATCTCTTTAGCTGCTTCAGGGCCAAGCATCTCATTTACAATAGCTTTACAAGCTGGTAGTATTAATGTTTCTGCCACAGTGTGGGACTTTTTTGATTTAGCTATGAGTTCAGCAACAAGGTAGCTAGCTTTGAGGGCTCTCTCATTTACCTTTGTGCTTTTTCTCAAAAAAGTTGCCCCTTTCTCATCGTTTGTACGTAAGCGTACAAAATACTCCATCGGTTTATTTTGAACGGAAGGGTGTTTCGTTTGGAGATGGCGTTTAAGTTTGCTTGGCACCATAGCGCTATTGGAAAGCTTCTCACCACACACCAAGCACAGTGGTGTTGGTGCTGTCGCATCCCCAGTGGAAGTAAATCCAAATGAAAGATAGCTTTCACTGTATTGCCTTGAGCTCACTCTGATACTAGGGCCTTCATTTGGGTTAGAATTGTGTCCAGGGTCCTGTTCGGCATTTGCCTTTTCCATTCTCAAATACTTCTCCATCACTGCTGAGATAGTGTGCGCAGCCACACACTAAAATAGAAGAGTATTACATTATCTGCCACACTTAAAGGACCTCTGCTAGGCATATTTCATTCCTGAGGGCTTAAAAAGCAGCTCTCGTGGTGACAAGAAGCTGATTTAAACCCCCCAAGAGTGAACTTCGTGAGAGCTGTATGTGTGTGATAATAACTTATATTACTACGGTCTGCATTTCCTGCTTGAATTGACACTAGTGACGTAGCACTCAGCTTTCTCTATAAGTAGAATAGAGCCGGCTGCCAAGTGCTACGCCACTAGAGTCAATTCAAGCAGGACATGTCTGCGGAAGAACGGTACTAATATCATTTATTATTCCATACATACAACTCTCACGGAGTTCACTCTTGGGGGTTTTAAATCAGCTTCTTACCACCACAAGAGCTACTTTTTTAGCCCTCAAGAGTGAAATATGCCTGGCAGAGGTCCTTTCAATAAATTATTTATTTTAAAAAAGTGAAATAAAAAAGGATAACCCCCTCATATATTCAATCCCATGTAACCTCATAAATACAGTCCCACGTATATGAGCACATGATTATCAGCATCATATACTGTGGTGATGTGCACTGTACAGCGCCACAGTATATGGTGCTGATTATTATGTGGCTCATATACTGCAATATAAAGGGGTACAATGAGAAGTACTATGGCCATGAGGCCAGAGTACAAGTGCCAGCTCATATACTCAGCATATGAGCTGGTACTTGTAGTACTCCAGCCTCATAACTATAGTATTTCTCATTTTACATTTCTCATTGTTATATGCAGTATACTGCTGGAGTACTAAAAGTACCAGCTCATATGCTGAGTATTCTGCCAACAGTTCATATACTCAGGCAAAAGCTCATATAGTCAGCATTATTGGCGGGAATTACCTTGGCCGCGGGCAAATGCGAGAGTCTCTCCGCTCTCAGGATGACGCGCCGGCCTCGGTGACGTCATTAAGTCGCGCGAGGTTCAAAGCTTGCGCATGTGTTATTGTACACGTCTCCTACATTGTAAGAAGGCGTGACTGCGCATCGAGCGCATTGCCGGGAAACAAAACACAGGGGGCACCATAGTTTGGGGAACTTTCCCCGCGGCACACCCGACCATGTGTCGCGGCACACTAGTGTGCCGCGGAACACTGGTTGAAAATCACAGCTGTATGGTTTCTGCCACTGACGGTATAGAGACAGCCATCCCAGCCACATGTCTCCTGGTTGCCCACTGTGTTTATACTGATCTGCTGTACTGCTGCTGGGGCTTCCATTGCTGACCCTATGCTGCCAGATATCTCCTTTCCTGCCCCTTCAAAATATTATACCCTGCAGCTTCTGCCCCTGCACAGTCATGCAACCAACATCTCCTAGTTCCCTACTCTGTTTTATGTTTTATAGTGCTATACTGTATTGCTGCTGTTGTGGCTTGCCTTACAGTGCTTAACATCACCTTGCCGTTCCCTTTCTATACTTTGCAGTTACTGTTGTTTCCACTGCTTCTAGACACCCAATCACATCTCCTGCGCATGTCTATTGTGTTGATTAGCTATAGTTTACTGCTGCCTGGAAGCTTGTTGATATGCTATTGCTATTAGACTGTGAAAATAACTAACCTGCTTCTGTTTCTTAAATAAAGCTTCATAAAAAGCCATTGTAATTGTTTGCTATTTTTGAGAATAGTACACCTGTTGTGGAAGCAAAAAAGGGATATTTTTTCACTCCTAGTTGAGAAATCATTGCTTCTTCACTTTCAAAACAGCACACCTGTTTTGCTCCCAAGATTAAAGGGATCATTTCTGGATGGTTTGGAAACAACAATTTTCGTTTTCATTCAGCAAAGAGCAAAACTTTTGATACTCCCCAAACAGCCACTTGTGAAAAATCACTGCTTCTTTCATTTGCACTGCCTGTGTATAAATAATAGTAAGGCAGGCTTCTGCCCACAGAAAAAGGAATATTTTTGAACCATTTTTACCATTTAAGAAGCTTAAACGTTTGTCAGTGTATTGTATTCTTAAACAGGCTGTTGGTTACTACCAGTTACTATTCATTTACCTATTGCAGGCTGTGTTTGCATTAAAGAGCATGAAATGAGTTCAATAAAGTCCTAGGAATCCTCAGAGTATTATAAATGTATTTTCTGGGTAATTAGAGACTTTAGCTGCGAATCAAATTTTGGGGGAAAATTCATCTAACCTGAGAAATTTGAATTTCAAAGAATTCAATCATCTATAATTCTGTGTATTGGTAATTTTTTATTGTATCAATTATTATATATTGTATATAAATAAAAATACATTAAATGGCAAATAGCAATTTATTTTTTAGATGCTATGTGTATGCTTTATTTTTATCTTTTATGCTAGAATTTTTTTTGCTATATGTATGAATGCAAATTATATTCCTTTCATAACACCAACATATTAATAATAATCTAATAAAAATCTATATTAATTTATTAAAGGGGTTATCCACTACTTGAACAACCCCAATCTCAATTACTATATTCTGACATTTAAAAAACAACCCATGTTCACCTTTGGTGCCGGTGCCATTCCAGAAAAGTTGACTCCGAATCGCTTAGGACTTGTGTGACATTATGTCATGTGAGCCCTGCAGCCAATCGGCAACCATTAATGGTTCGCTTCATTCTCAATTCCTTTAGGCATTACTACATCCAGATTGTTATGAACGTAACACACTCTCTCAAGGGTAACTGAAAAAAGGAACCTAATACAGGGAGACGCCAAACCCACACTTAACTGGTCCCTGTGCAGACTAGAAAGAACCTAGCCACACAACTCAAAAACACCACCTCATAGCTGACTCTCTAAAAGGCCATTAAGGCGTTTCTCATACCTCCTGAGGAACCAAAGGGGAGGCCGAAACACACTGCCAACAAGAGGAGAGGAAAGTGTGCAGGAAGATACAAAACCCAGGGTGAGAAAGTTGAAACACGCTCATATAGGGTAGAGAGGGTAAGCTAAGAAGAGCCAAAAGAAAACGGAACAAGTATATCTTCCCAGAAACCTAAAGAAGTGAAAGGAAGAGAAACTGGGAAGGAAAATAAACAGACTCACTGCAGGAATTCAACTGGTGTTTACCATGCAAGGTAAACCCCTTAGCTGAAGAGCTGGAACTCCTAAACCCAAGTAGTCCACCTAGAGGTATAGCCAGCAAAGAAGTGCAGTGAAGGGTGAACATGTAAAATCCAACCCAGAATGTGACAGGGTAAAATGGGAAAATGAAAAACACCTGGAGAGGAGCAAAGCAAAAAGGGGGAACAAAGACAATTGGAACCATCAGCATTTGGACGGGGAAGAAAAGGCTATAGCTCAGCAGATGGGAACCTACCACAGAGCAACAGGTCAGCAGATTGACATGTGCAAAAGCAGACAGCACATGCATGTCACACAGAATAGCTGGCATTATATGATAGTTATATGGAGAGTCATTCTCTCAATGTTAGTACCTCCATAGTCCTAACTCTAATATCATTCTTCCCAATAACAGAGTAAGTACCCTTAATGTATATATACCATAATTACCTGGATTAGAAAGGACTGGAGTAACGCAGCTTGCTGGGTGGGTGTGCATGATTTTTGCACATGTCTTGCATCACTCGCTCCTATTGTGTGATAAGTGTTTTATAATATATAAATGTTTAATAAAGTTTTTTTCACTTTTATAACTCATTTGGAGGGCTTTATTGTCGCGCTTTTTCTTGTTTATTAAAGTCCTTTATCAGCGATGTCCTCAATTAATGGTCCTTAGCATATTCCATTTGGGTGTCACGTATCTTTTTATATCATGCTATATTATCTGTGGTATACCCTTATTATTAACATCTGCACTAGTAAAACTAAGTGATACATCACTGGAATCAGAGTTTCTATCCCTACATCATGCCAGTTACATCATGTCCAGTTACATAGCAAAAGTCTGCTGACAGATTCCCTTTAAACTATCATGTTCGTGGTATATAAGTAACTGAAAATAAAAGTAATCTTTGAAAAACTAGTATGAATTTACTGTTATATAGAACTAATTTATTCTACAATATTATAGAAAGACTGTCAAAGATTAAATACCTCCCTCTCCTCAATGAGACTTACAATCTAATTTCTATGTTTCAGAAATGCACATTGGGGCCAATTAACACATGGACATGTTTTGAGTGACTGACAAGTTAAGACTAGGCTATAAGATAGGAGATATAATCTATAGCGTCGGCGTCCCTGCCTCCTGCTAGGCAGGGACGCCGTTCCCCTCACCTCTCCACTCCGTGCCCGGCGTCTTCCTCCCGCTCTGCTGGCAGCGCGCGCTGCTTCCCGGCCTCTGTGCTTAGGGCGCGCGCGCGCTCCCCCTCTCTTAAAGGGGCCGCGCGCGTCGTCCTAAGGAGTCCCCGGCCAATGGCCGGAGGACCTCACCATATATAAGGCACCTCCTCCAAAATGGAGGTGCCCGAGCAATGTTGTTGCAAAGCCTTTCAACTCTGCTTCAGCCCTCAGGTCCCGTTACCAGATACCTGCCAGTTACCTGCCAGATCTCTGCTTGATACCTACCTGATTCCTGTCTATCTGCTTGCATTCCTGTGGTCCGACAGTCTGCCTTCCAACACCTGTCAGTCTGTCTATGGATCTGCCCGCCCGCTCACCTGGGAGCGCTCACCTGCTACCTGCCTGCTAGCCTACCTGGAGGCTCTGCCGTCACTTGCCGTGACCACCTGCCTGTCCAGAGACTCTTGCCCGCTCACCTGGGAGCGCCTACCTGCTACCTGCCTGCTAGCCTACCTGGAGGCTCAGCCGTCACCTGCCGTGACCACCTGCCAGTCTAGAGACTCTTACCCTGCTGTCACTTGCCGTGACC
Organism: Phyllobates terribilis; assembly: GCF_046119375.1. Lineage (NCBI taxonomy): Eukaryota > Metazoa > Chordata > Amphibia > Anura > Dendrobatidae > Phyllobates > Phyllobates terribilis. The sequence goes on along the minus strand of NW_027362765.1, from coordinate 591,639,357 downwards.
ATCCGCCTGTCAAGAGACTGTCCCCGTCACTTGCCGTGACCTCCTGCCCTTTTACCCAGAGACTGTCCCTGTCACTTGCCGTGACTACCTGCCCGCCTTCCCTGGGAGCCACCCGCGTCCTTACAAGGACTGCCCCTTTGTATAGTTGCTCTGAGGTTCCACCTCCCAGACCCGTTACAGTTTGCTCGGGCCATGGAACCCGGTGGCACCCAAGCTCCCTCGCTCTCGGACCTATGTCATGAACTTTCCCGTCAGAGGTCCCAACAGGAGTCCATCCTGAGCCACTTGCGTAGTGTTAACTCCCGCCTGGACACACTGACTACCTCTTCAGGACTTGCTTCCAGTCGCACGACTCCTACCCCGGCAGCGCCGCTGCCCATCAATTCCATGGCAACTCTTCCCGGTCCTCGCCTCACCGCCCCGCCTCGTTTTGGCGGAGATCCCGGACAGGCACGGGGCTTCATTAACCTGTGCACTCTGCACTTCGAACTGTTGGCACACCAGTTTTCCACCGACCGAGCCAAAGTAGCCTTCATCAGGTCCCATCTCACGGGAGAGGCGCTGGCTTGGTTAAATCCTCTATGGGAGAGAGGAGACCCCCTGGTGTCCAACCTACCATCCTTTCTCACGACTTTCCGGAAGGTCTTTGGCGAACCAGGACGGAGGACCTCATCCGCCTCATCTCTGCTACGCCTCCGCCAAGGAGGTCTCACCGTGGGTCAATATGCCATACGGTTCCGTACCCTTGCTTCGGAGCTTGCCTGGGATAACGACGCCCTGGTGTCCGTCTTCTGGGAGGGTCTGTTCGGCCGTATTAAAGATGAACTCGCCGGTCGGGACATTCCTACCACACTCGACGACTTAATTACACTTGCCACCCGGAATGACATCAGGCTCCAGGAGCGCACCAAAGAGGCCACCCGTGAGAGGAGGTTTCCACGCCTTGCCCCTACCTTCCAGAGACCCGTCACTTCCTCCGTTACTCCCCTGGCGCACTCACCCGAGCCTATGCAGGTCGACCAGACCAAGATGGTCAAGACCCGTCAAGAATTACGCCGTGCCGAGGGGAGCTGCTTCTACTGTGGCAGTAAGGAGCACCGGATCCGTTCCTGCCCGGAGAGGTCGGGAAACGCCTGTGTCTAGGGTCGCTCAGAGAGGTCGCCCTAGACAGAAATAAACCCTCTCCATCTCTAATGCTGTCGGTCTCTATCATCTGCGGGGAGAACCGTTATTTTGAACTGCCTCAACTTGACTCTGGAGCTGCCGGAAATCTCATTTCTCAGTCCCTGGTAGAGAAATACCGCATTCCCATCAAACCTCTGGCTGTACCCTTATCTGTCGCCGCCGTGGATGGAGGCCTCTTACCTCATGCCATCCAACTCATCACCGAATCCATAACTTTGCAGGTGGGAATGCTGTACTCTGAGAGCATCTTCTTTCATGTTCTGCCTGGACTCTCTCACGCCCTCTTGCTAGGCCTACCTTGGCTCCAGAAACACGCACCCGTGCTTGATTGGCAGACCGGAGAAGTTCTTCGCTGGGGACAGGACTGCCATAAGACTTGTTTAGTTCCCGTTCATCCTGCCCGTCCTTCTCCTACCCCAGCCAATCTACCCGGCCTACCGGTTCCCTATTGGTCTTTTGCGGACGTCTTTAATAAAAGAGAAGCAGAGACATTACCCCCTCATAGACCATACGACTGCCCAATTGACCTGATGCCCGGAGCTACTCCTCCCCGGGGCGTATTTACCCTTTGTCCGCTGCTGAGACCCGGTCCATGTCTGAATATATTGAGGAGAATCTGGCCCGGGGATTTATCCGGAAATCTACCTCCCCGGCAGGAGCAGGCTTCTTCTTCATCAAAAAGAAGGACGGCTCACTCCGTCCCTGTATAGACTATAGAGGCCTTAACCAGTTCACAGTGAAGAATAAATACCCCCTTCCGCTCATTCCTGAATTATTTGACCGTCTGAGGGGGGCTAGAATCTTCACCAAGCTGGACCTCCGTGGGGCGTATAATCTGGTCCGTATCAGTCAGGGGGATGAATGGAAGACGGCATTCAACACCCGGGACGGCCACTATGAATACCTTGTAATGCCCTTCGGTCTCTGTAATGCTCCCGCCATCTTTCAAGAGTTGGTCAATGACATCTTCCGTGACCTTCTCTACTCCTGCGTGGTGGTGTACCTGTGTCACGGGTGTGTCGCCACGAAGATCGTCGCGATTACACAGCCTGACTTCTCGCAGCTGAGTTTTTGGTGTTTGGTGTTTTTCGGCAGGGAGGGAGTTAATTCTCTCTCTCTGTGCTAGACGAGGCCCAGCCTCGCCCAGCTGCAGGTAATTCTGCAGTATTGGGACTCCTTCAAATACCTGCCGTTCTGATTGGGCGGTTGTCGGTGAAAGCTTTTCATGCAGACTATCGGAGTGATACGTGGTATTGTGAAGTAGGAGCGAAGTGTACTCGGTGTGGTTTTTTCCCTTCCACGCTTTATTCTTTACCCCCTTACCCGTTGGTGTTCCCTCCGTTGTAGTGGTGTAAGTTTTTGTATGCAAGGTGGTTTTTGGTTTGCCCCTTGTACTGTCTCGTTCGTCTTGTACTGTGTTTGGCTTATACGGTCCTGTCCCCAATTGTTGTGATCGGGGTCCTTCTCAGGACTAGATTACTGAGGTTCAGGGATTCTCAGGAGGTAGGTTTACGCTGGAGGCCTGGACCTCTGTACCATCAACAGTACCTCCAGGTAGAGGGATTAGGCAGGGCCTCAGTGAAGGGTCAGCATAGGTTCCTGACCTCCTGAACGCAGAGACAGCGTGACATTTTCACCGACCCACTAAAAGATTCTCTCCAGCCACCATGGATCCAGTAGCCAATATAGCTCGGCAGTTGCAGAGTTTGTCCTTGGAGCTGGCGGACGTTAAGTCCAAGGTTTTGTATCCCCTGGAGCAAGCCGGATCAGAACCCAAAGTAGCTCTCCCTGACAGGTTCACGGGGGGGCGGGACAAGCTTTTTGTTTTCCGGGAGGCATGTAAGTTGTACTTTTGGCTGCGGCCTCGGGCATCGGGGAGTGAAGACCAAAGGGTGGGAATAGTCATCTCGCTCTTTCAAGGGGACCCCCAATCTTGGGCGTTCTCCCTTCCCCCGGGCTCTCCGGCTCTCCGGACAGTGGATGGGTTTTTCTCTTCTCTGGGTCTTGTATATGATGACCCGGATCGGATCTCCCTTGCTGAATCTAAGTTACGTAGGATCCAGCAGGGAGATCGTCCAGCGGAGGAATTCTGTTCAGAGTTCCGTAGGTGGGCCACGGACACCCAGTGGAATGACCCGGCTCTTCGGAGCCAGTTTTGTCAAGGTTTATCTGACAAATTAAAGGATATGTTGGCACAGTATGACTCTCCCGCGTCGCTGGAAGCTGCTATGGCCCTGGCTATTCGCATTGACAGACGGCTTCGGGAGAGGTGCAGGATAACTCCACCCCCTGTGATGACTCCACCTTCTTCAAGGGTCCCTTATATAGAGGTTCCCCTGGTTAGTCCAGAGGAGCCTATGCAGTTAGGAGGGACATCCTTTCGGGGGAGGGGACCGGCGGTGCGCCACAAGACAGGAAGGTGTTTCTTCTGTGGGAGAAAGGGACATTTTACTGGAGGGTGTCCTTCGCGTCCTTCGCAGAGCAAAGAGTCGTCGGAAAACTATTGATCCCAGGTTGTGTGGTGGACGGCAATCTGGGAGTAGGTATTTCGTCCCTAGGTTCGTCTCAGTTTCTTGTACCGGCGGAGGTGGTGGTGGGTACGAGAACTGAGAGGTTATCTGTTCTTCTGGATAGTGGGGCCGGGGCTAATCTGGTGGACTCTCGGTTTGCTCGGGTTCAAGGTATGCGATTCAGTGTGTTGGCTAAACCCATCCCCATATTCTCGATCGACGCCAGGCCTCTCGGTCAGGGAAGTTTTTCGCAAGCGGTGCATAACATAAATCTTCAGGTGGGGGCGATACATAAAGAACTGTTGTCTTGTTACGTGGTGGAGGGTCTTCCCACTCCTATTGTGTTGGGCCTTCCTTGGTTAACTAAGCATAACCCGGTTATTAATTGGCAATCTAGAGAGATAAGCCAATGGAGTGAATTCTGTAAAAAAACCTGCATGAATACGGTCATCGGTACGGTTGCTCCTAGGGTCTTACCCCCATTTCTGGCTGACTTTGAGGATGTGTTCTCGGAAAGAGGGTGTCAGGAACTACCTCCTCATCGCGTGTATGACTGTTCGGTAAAACTGCTTCCTGGGGTCAAGTTACCTAAATCTAGGTTGTATAATTTGTCTGGTCCGGAGAGGCAGGCCATGAAGGATTATATTTCAGAGAGTCTGGCTAAGGGGCATATTAGACCTTCATCTTCCCCGGTGGCCGCGGGGTTCTTCTTTGTGAAGAAGAAAGATGGTGGCCTACGCCCTTGCCTGGATTTCCGTGAACTTAATCGGATTACGGTCCATGATCCGTATCCGCTCCCACTTATTCCCGATCTCTTCAATCAGATCGTGGGCACCAAATGGTTCTCTAAATTGGATCTCAGGGGGGCGTACAATCTGATTAGGATGAAGGAGGGGGATGAGTGGAAGACAGCTTTTAACACTCCGGAGGGACATTATGAGAACCTTGTCATGCCATTTGGTCTGACTAATGCCCCGGCGGTGTTCCAACACTTTGTTAATGACATTTTTCGCTGCCTGGTGGGTCAGTTTGTTGTTATTTATCTGGATGACATCTTAATTTACTCGCCTGATCTTGTGTCTCATCAGGAGCATGTTAGGCAGGTGTTACAGATCTTGCGGGATAATAAACTGTACGCCAAGTGGGAAAAATGTGTGTTCACCGTTCAGGAACTCCAGTTTCTAGGCTTCCTGGTGTCAGCGTCTGGTTTTCGTATGGACCCTGGGAAAGTGCGGGCAGTTCTTGAGTGGGATCTGCCAGAGAATCTTAAGGCACTACAACGTTTTCTGGGGTTTGCTAATTATTACCGGAAATTCATTCGTAATTTCTCGTCCATGGTTAAACCTCTCACAGACATGACAAAAAAAGGGACGGATTTTTCTAGGTGGTCTGACAAGGCTTGTCAAGCTTTCTCCTCCTTGAAAAAATGTTTTGCCTCGGCACCCATACTCATTCAACCTGATGCGTCACAGCCATTCATTGTAGAGGTAGACGCTTCTGAGGTAGGGGTAGGGGCAGTATTATCACAAGGTTCGTCTCCTGGTAAATGGCGTCCGTGCGCTTTTTTCTCTAAAAAATTGTCGTCCGCTGAGAGGAATTACGATGTCGGCAATAGGGAACTCTTGGCCATTAAGTTAGCTTTTGAGGAGTGGCGCAATTTTTTGGAGGGGGCTATCCATCCGGTCACCTTCTTCTCCGATCACAAGAACCTGCTATATCTGGAGTCCGCAAAACGTCTGAATCCCAGACAAGCTAGGTGGTCATTGTTTTTTACCAGGTTTAATTTTGTCGTCACATATCGTCCTGGATCAAAAAATGTAATTATTATAAAAATGCCTTATCTCGTAGTTTCCCAGGGGCCGGGAATACGGATGACCCAGTTCCTATCCTTCAGGAGGGGGTGGTGGTGTCGGCAGTATTCTCTGAGCTTGAGGAGGAAGTATTGGAAGCTCAGGGGGACGCCCCTGTTGGACCTCCTGGGAGATTGTTTGTTCCAGATCAGTTGTGACAAAAGGTGATCGAGGCACACTATAACTCAGCTTTGGCAGGACACCCAGGGAGTAAAGCAACTGTGGATCTCCTTTCGCGTCGGTTTTGGTGGCCTAATTTACATAGGGAGGTGGGAACTTTTGTTGCGTCCTGTGGGGTTTGTGCGCACTCTAAGACCCCACGTACCCGTCCGTCTGGGGCTCTCTTACCTTTGAAGATCCCGGAGCGTCCTTGGACTCATCTGTCTATGGACTTTATTACGGACCTCCCGCCATCTTCGGGTAAAACGATCATACTCGTTGTATTGGACAGGTTCAGCAAGATGGCACATTTTATCGCTCTTCCTGCTCTTCCTAATGCTAAAACTCTTGCGCAGGTGTTCATTGGGGAGATTGTAAGGCTTCACGGTGTACCTTCTGATGTGGTGTCTGATCGGGGGTCTCAGTTTGTGTCCAAATTCTGGAGGGCATTTTGTACACGGCGGGGGATGCATTTATCGTTTTCTTCGGTTTTTCATCCTCAGACCAATGGTCAGACGGAACGTCTGAACCAGAGTTTGGAGACATATCTCCGGTGTTTTGTGTCAGAGAACCAGGAGGACTGGGCTTCTTTCTTACCTCTGGCGGAGTTTGCTCTTAATAATAGGCGGAGTGAGTCCACTGGTAAGTCCCCGCTTTTTGGGGCATATGGTTTTCACCCCCAGTTTGGTACTTTCAGTAGGGGGGGCTCTTCGGGGGTTCCTGAGGAGGAACGATTTTTGTCATCACTCGCTTCGATATGGAAAGGATTGCTGTATAATCTAAGTTCTATGGGGAACCGATACAAACATATGGCTGATAGGAAGAGAGTGTCTGGTCCGGACCTAAGTGTGAACGATCGGGTATGGTTGTCTACCAAGAATATAAAACTTAAGGTTCCCTCCTGGAAACTGGGTCCCAGGTTCATTGGGCCGTATAGGATCTGCTCTATAATTAATCCGGTGGCATTTCGTCTTGACCTCCCCTCTACTTTTAAAATTCACAACGTGTTCCACAGATCTTTGCTTAAAAGGTATGTGGCGCCGGTGATACCGTCACCTTTACCTCCTCCTCCTGTGGTGGTCAATGGTAACTTGGAGTTTCAGGTATCGAAGGTCATCAATTCACGTTTTAATCACCGGTCCCTTCAGTACCTGGTTCATTGGAAGGGGTATGGTCCTGAGGAGAGCATGTGGGTTCCTGCGTCGGATATTAACGCAGACCGATTAATTCGGGCCTTCCACACGACTCACCCGGATAAACCTGGCCCTGAGGGTCCGGAGGCCCTTCGCAGAAGAGGGGGGTACTGTCACGGGTGTGTCGCCACGAAGATCGTCACGATTACACAGCCTGACTTCTCGCAGCTGAGTTTTTGGTGCTTGGTGTTTTTCGGCAGGGAGGGAGTTAATTCTCTCTCTCTGTGCTAGACGAGGCCCAGCCTCGCCCAGCTGCAGTTAATTCTGCAGTATTGGGACTCCTTCAAATACCTGCCGTTCTGATTGGGTGGTTGTCGGTGAAAGCTTTTCATGCAGACTATCGGAGTGATACGTGGTATTGTGAAGTAGGAGCGAAGTGTACTCGGTGTGGTTTTTTCCCTTCCTCGCTTTATTCTTTACCCCCTTACCCGTTGGTGTTCCCTCCGTTGTAGTGGTGTAAGTTTTTGTATGCAAGGTGGTTTTTGGTTTGCCCCTTGTACTGTCTCGTTCGTCTTGTACTGTGTTTGGCTTATACGGTCCTGTCCCCAATTGTTGTGATCGGGGTCCTTCTCAGGACAAGATTACTGAGGTTCAGGGATTCTCAGGAGGTAGGTTTATGCTGGCGGCCTGGACCTCTGTACCATCAACAGTACCTCCAGGTAGAGGGATTAGGCAGGGCCTCAGTGAAGGGTCAGCATAGGCTCCTGACCTCCTGAACGCCGAGACAGCGTGACAACCTGGACGACATCTTGGTCTTCTCTCCGGATCTTCTCACTCACCGGAGGGACGTTCGTCAGGTCCTGCTCAGGCTCAGGCCGAACCACCTCTACGCTAAATATGAGATGTGCCTCTTTGAGCAGACCTCGCTTCCGTTTCTGGGCTACATAATCTCTCAGACCGGCCTACAAATGGACCCTGAGAAACTGTCTGCCATCCAGAAGTGGCCCCGACCAGAGGGGTTGAAGGCTATTCAGCGGTTCCTGGGCTTCGCCAACTACTACCGCCTCTTCATTCCGCACTTCTCTTCCCGGACTGCCCCTATCTCGGCGCTCACCCGTAAGGGCGCTAATCCGAGAGAATGGCCGCCCGAAGCAGAGGAGGCCTTCCTTTCCTTAAAACGAGCTTTTTCCTCCGCCCCTGTGCTGCATCATCCAGACGGCAACAAACAATTCTTTCTAGAAGTCGACGCTTCCTCCTCCGGAGCCGGAGCAGTACTTACCCAAAAGTCGTCTTCCGGAAGAATGGTAACCTGCGGCTTCTTCTCCAAACTCTTCTCCTCTTCTGAGCACAATTATTCTATAGGAGACCGAGAATTGTTGGCCATTAAGCTGGCACTGGAGGAGTGGCGTTACCTGCTCGAGGGGGCTCTTCACCCGGTAATAATTTACCCAGGCCACAAGAACTTGGCTTACCTCCCGAGTGCCCAGAGACTTAACCCGCGCCAAGCCCGGTGGTCCTTGTTCTTTGCCCGCTTTAATTTCATTCTTAATTTTCGCCCGGCTGACAAAAACATCAAAGCTGATGCTTTATCCCGATCCTTTTTGGTCTCTGATCTTGAGGAAGAGCCTAAACACATCATCGACCCCGCCAAAGTAATGCAGGTGGCCCCCGTGAATCTAAATCGTCTTCCACCCGGTAAGACGTTCACATCTGTTCCTGATCGTGAGAAGGTTCTACACTGGGGACACTCGTCCAAGCTAGCTGGCCACGCTGGTCAGAAAAAGACCCTCCAGCTTATTTCCCAGCATTACTGGTGGCCTACCCTGCACAAGGACGTAATAGACTTTGTTTCAGCCTGTGTGTCCTGCGCCCGCAACAAGGTTCCGAGACATCTGCCAGCCGGCCGTCTCCTTCCTCTTCCTGTACCTGCTGCCCCGTGGCAGCATATAGCTATGGACTTTATTACGGACCTCCCTGTCTCTGCCGGTTGTACGGTCATATGGGTGGTCGCTGACCGCTTTTCCAAAATGGCTCACTTTATTCCCCTGCTGGGTCTCCCGTCTGCATCAGAGTTAGCTAAAGACTTTATTCATCATGTCTTCCGTCTTCATGGTCTTCCTCTCCACATCGTATCCGACCGAGGGGTTCAGTTCACCTCTCGTTTTTGGCGAGCCATGTGTAAACTGCTGGGGGTCACCTTGGACTTTTCTTCTGCTTATCACCCACAGTCCAATGGCCAAGTAGAACGGATCAACCAAATTTTAACCAGTTACCACTTTGTTAATGCTCACCATTCCGACTGGGTGGATCTTTTACCATGGGCCGAATTTTCTTACAATCATCATGAGAGCGAATCTTCCTCCAAATCCCCGTTTTTTGTAGTCTTTGGTCAGCATCCTCGGATCCCGTTTCCCGTCTCCGCCTCGGTGGAAAATCCGGCTGCGGAATCTCTCGTTAACGAATTTTCCTCCATTTGGGAAAGTACCAGATCCGCACTTCTTCAGTCATCCGAGCGGATGAAAAAATAGGCTGACAAAAGACGTCTGGATCCACCACAATTCTGTCCTGGAGATAAGGTCTGGCTCTCGTCCAAATATGTCCGGCTCAAGATTCCTTCCTACAAGTTAGGGCCTCGGTTCATGGGTCCACTGGGAGTTATCAAACAGATCAATCCGGTGGCCTATAAATTGAAACTCCCGGCCAATTTGCGGATTCCTAACTCCTTCCATGTATCTCTACTCAAACCCGTGGTACTTAACTCTTTTTCCAAGTCTACAGGTACGCCTCCTGCTCCGGTTTCTGCTGAAAACGAGTTTGAGGTAGAGAACATTCTGGCCACCAAAAGGGTAAGAGGAAAATCCTTTTTTCTAGTGGATTGGAAGGGGTTTGGTCCTGAGGAGAGAACATGGGAGCCCCGGGAGAACATCCATGCCCCTTTCATCCTTGATAAATTTCTCTCCGGCCAAAAAAAGGGGGGCCTAAAGGGGGGGTACTGTAGCGTCGGCGTCCCTGCCTCCTGCTAGGCAGGGACGCCGCTCCCCTCACCTCTCCGCTCCGTGCCTGGCGTCTTCCTCCCGCTCTGCTGGCAGCGCGCGCTGCTTCCCGGCCTCTGTGCTTAGGGCGCGCGCGCGCTCCCCCTCTCTTAAAAGGGCCGCGCGCGTCGTCCAAAGGAGTCCCCGGCCAATGGCCGGAGGACCTCACCATATATAAGGCACCTCCTCCAAAATGGAGGTGCCCGAGCAATGTTGTTGCAAAGCCTTTCAACTCTGCTTCAGCCCTCAGGTCCTGTTACCAGATACCTGCCAGTTACCTGCCAGATCTCTGCTTGATACCTACCTGATTCCAGTCTGCTTGCATTTCTGTGGTCCAACAGTCTGACTTCCAACACCTGTCAGTCTGTCTATGGATCTGCCCGCCCGCTCACCTGGGAGCGCTCACCTGCTACCTGCCTGCTAGCCTACCTGGATGCTCTGCCGTCACTTGCCGTGACCACCTGCCTGTCCAGAGACTCTTGCCCGCTCACCTGGGAGCGCCTACCTGCTACCTGCCTGCTAGCCTACCTGGAGGCTCAGCCGTCACCTGCCGTGACCACCTGCCAGTCTAGAGACTCTTACCCTGCTGTCACTTGCCGTGACCATCCGCCTGTCAAGAGACTGTCCCCGTCACTTGCCGTGACCTCCTGCCCTTCTACCCAGAGACTGTCCCTGTCACTTGCCGTGACTACCTGCCCACCTTCCCTGGGAGCCACCCACTTCTTTACAAGGACTGCCCCTTTGTATAGTTGCTCTGAGGTTCCACCTCCCAGACCCGTTACATAATCATGTAGCTTACTCACATACAAACATACACATACACATACACATACAAGCATGGATATCTGTGCAGTTTGTCGAGGCAGGCCCCTCATTAAGGACTCAGTAGCTATTTGTGTAGATTTTAACAGCTGGTTAAGGTAGAAAAATTGCTAAATGACTTCCATATTAAGAATTCTTGCCCAAAGTCCCACTGGAAGTGTCATTCTTAATAATAACCTGAAGATACCCATGTAGGTCTTTTCAAAACCTGCTGTTTAAAAGCTAAATAATATTTGAAAGCACAATATTAATTATAATTACTCACAATTTTTTGATTTTCAAGTTCAAAATGGCCGCTATATTTTCACATAAGGTAAATGACTTTTTTTGCAAATAAAACTAAATTTACCATTTCTTGCAAAATTAGCAATGGCGAGTGCTCCGGTCATCTGAAGAAGGGTGTGCCGAGAGGTTAGCCATGAAGGAATATTCTGGTACACCACGCCACAGCCATTCTCAAAAAGTTTCTGCATGGATTCATCTGGAAAATGACAGGAACATACTGTAAAATTTCTTGTCGCAATAGATATGCAAAGTCTACTTGAGATTAAAGCATGTACGTCTAAGCCACAATGAGTAGTTAAACAATAGTTGTGTTTCGCTAAATCTGCTGAAGACATATCTTCAATTAGTGAAGGTAGACATGGAAGAAGAAACAATTAGGATTGGACATTTTCAGGTCAATATTTTTACTCAGTAAGACCAGAAAGTGAACTTCTTCCAGTAATTAGATGTAAGTCTTAAGAAGTGAAATAATAACATTTTTTCATATTGTAACTACCGTATATTTTTCACTCATCAGTGACCAAGCTCGGTTTTTCAAATGTGACTTGCGTCACTTTATGTATTAATAATTTGGCAATGCTTCTACATATCCCAGTGATTCATGGTGGCACACTGGTATTGTGCATGTTTTTTAATTGGTTCTAATTTGTCTGTATCTGGTGATATTTTGCATTAGAGACATTTTGGGATGTATCTGTCCAAGCACAGCTTCTTTCTCTCCTTATCGCTATGATTTTTTACTATGCAAGGATCACTCCCTACTATTTTGGAGGTGCCCGCTTCCTCCAAATTCCATATTTCCTGAACTGTCTATAAAGACAATGCAGCAGAGGCTATACTTTTACCAGCTGTAATGAATTACATTCAGCACATACCTCAATTAAAAATACAATGTTCAGACCTCTACGCTAGCTTCATCCAGATGTAATTATTACACGGGGATGTTGGGAGTGCTCTTTGTCAAAGAATGTGGTTTTAGTGAACAAGCCAAGCTAAAAACTCATCTAAACTTTATAAAAAATGCTTATGATATTTATATTAAGCTACGTACAGTATGTCGGAAAAAACTGTTACTTTCATGAAATATAATAACTCAGCATGATAGCATTTTTTATTAGGTGGGTTTGCATTCCTATGCAAAATCAAAGCTGCACAGTGGGGGAAATAAGTATTTGATCCCTTGCTGTTTTTGTAAGTTTGCCCACTGACAAAGACATGAACAGTCTATAATTTTAAGGGTAGGTTAATTTTAACATTAAGAGATAGAATATCCAAAAAAAATCAATAAAATCACATTGTATAAATTGAGAAATAAGTATTTGAGCCCTCTGGCAAACAACACTTAATACTTTGTGGCAAAACACTTGTTGGCAAGCACAGCAGTCAGACGTTTTTTGTAGTTGATGATGAGGATTGCGCACATGTCAGGAGGAATTTTGGTCCACTCCTCTTTGCAGATCATCTCTAAATCATTAAGATTTTGAAGCTGTCGCTTGACAACTCTAAGCTTCAAGTCCCCATAAGTTTTCTATGGGATTAAGGTCTGGAGACTGGCAACTGACAAAGTCTTTGGATGAGCTGAAGCGTTTTGAGATGTGGAAATAAATTAGATTAATTCACCACATGTGAGTGCCTGGATTTGTTTTTGCTCTTGGATATATCACTTCTCCTCATGCACCATGAAAGGATTGCAGAGTGCCGACCGCAATTTGAACATTATATTGGAGACTGGCTAGGCCACTCCATGACCTTAATGTGCTTCTTTTTGAGCCACTCCTTTGTTGCCTTGGCTGTATGTTTTGGGTCATTGTCTTGCTGGAAGAACCAGCCACGAACCATCTTCAATGCTCTTACTGAGGGAAGGAGGTTGTTGGCCAAAATCTCACAATACATGACCCCATCCATCTTTCCTTCAGTACGGTGCAGTCATAATGTCCCCTTTGCAGAAAAGCACCCCCAAAGTATAACGTTTCCCCACCATGCTTCATGGTTGGGATGATGTTCTTAGGGTTGTACTCATCCTTCTTCTTCCTCCAAACACGGCGAGTTGAGTTAATGCCAAAGAGATGAATTTTAGTCTCATCTGACCACAGCACCTTCTCCCAATAATGCACAGAATCATCCAGGTGTTCATTGGCAAACTTCAGACAGGTCTGCACATGTGCCTTCTTGAGCAGGGGGACCTTGTGGGCACTGCAGGATTTTAAACCTTTAAGGCGTAATGTGTTACCAATGGTTTTCTTGGTGACTGTGGTCCCAGCTGCCTTGAGATCATTAACAAGTTCCCCCTGTGTAGTTTTAGGCTGATCTCTCACCTTCCCCATGATCAAGGATACCCCACAAGATGAGATTTTGCATGGTGCCCTAGATAGATGTCGATTGACAGTCATTTTGTATTTCTTCCATTTTCTTACTATTGCACCAACAGTTGTCTCGTTCTCACCCAGCGTCTTACTTATGGTTTTGTAGCCCATTCCAGCTTTGTGCAGGTCTATGATCATGTCCCTGACAGCCTTAGAAAGCTCTTTGGTCTTGCCCATGTTGTAGAGGTTAGAGTCTGAGTGATTAATTGAGACTGTGGACAGGAGTCTTTTATACAGGTGACTATGTAAGACAGCTGTCTTTAATGCAGGTAACGAGTTGATTAGGAGTGTCTAACTGGTCTGTAGGAGCCAGAACTCATAATGGTTTGTAGGGGATCAAATACTTATTTCTCACTGCAAAATGCAAATAAGTGTATCTAATTTATACAATGTGATTTTCTTGATTTTTTTGGGATATTCTATCTCTCAATGTTAAAATTAACCTACCCTTAAAATTATAAGCTGTTCATGTCTTTGTCAGTGGGCAAACTTACAAAAACAGCAAGGGATCAAATAATTATTGCCCCCACTGTATTATCAATGAGCTGTGCCAAGTGCAGACAACACAAAGTCTAAAGGTAATTTAATGATGTTAACCATTTAGCTTGTCCCATGGCTAAGCCAGGGGCTATCAAAAGCAAGACTGCAGAATCTAAGAGGTTAAATAGTCATATCAGAATAATCTCTGATCTAGGCTGATAATGCAGGTTATTAGCTATCGGTTATTGTACATGTGTTGCTTCTACACTGGTCTGTGCATGTTTAGTATGATGCAAGAAGGGGTTAAATTCCTTGGATAAGATTAATGGCAATAGTAGGGCAACTATCATTCATTTTAATTATTAATGGATTTTCTGATAACACTGGAACGCCCACTAAATGTTAATAAAAGTGCACCACAGAGGTATAAATGTGAAAAGGATAATATTGTGCAATTTTAGTAAAATCTAAGTATTTGCAGCTTCTATTTCCACTTTTTTCTGAAGAGAGCATATGAAACAGAGGAGGGGGATTTAGACAAGAGAAGGCTGTGATCCTGCTTCTCCCACTTAGAATAATTGACAGCTTTCTGTGTATACAGGAAAAGCTGTCAATTAGCAGTGAGTGGGCAAAAGGAGCAGCAATCCGAGGTTTTCTCCGCTCTAAATCCCCCTCCTCTCTATCACATGTTGTCCTGGATGAATTTAAACAGCTTTTTACTTGAAAATATTGAACCATATCATAGAAAAGTATGCACAGTCAATCTCTGCTTCTGTTTGAGACGGACTTTAGATTGGGCAACATAAAAGACCTGAGAAGCCCACTTTGATACCCAACAGCCTTAAAGGGCAATGTAGCATGCAAGCATTTTCCCAGCATATGCACACAGCTTTCCAGACAGCTGATTTCATTATACTTCCCCTCACTGTTTTCCAGGGGAATTGTATGTTTCGCACCCAGAAGTCCGCCCCCAGCAGTTCGCCCCGGGTACATTTCACCCCCGCACATTCTTCCCCAGCATTTGGCCCCCAGGATGTTTTTCCCCCGCACATTTCACCCCCGCACATATCGCCCCCAGTTCGCCCTGGTCCGGGGGCGAAATGTACCCGGGGGTGAACTGATGGGGGCGAACTGCTGGGGGCAAATTGCTGGGGGCGGACTGCTGGGGGCGAAACTTCCTATAACCGTTTTCCAGGCCTTCACACAGTAATAGTTACGTAAGGTGTATGAGCATTCCTGTGTATGGAGGAGGTCAATAATAGATATGTAGGAAAGTATGGGGAGGTCAGTAATAGATATGTAAGGTGTATGTGCATTAATGTGTATGGAGGAGGTCAGCAATAGATATGTAAGGTGTATTATCATTCTTGTGTATGGAGGAGGTCAGTGATAGATAAGTAGGGTATATGATCATTCTTGTCCATAGGGAGGTCAGTAATAGATATGTAAGGTGTATGATCATTCTTGTGTATGGTGAGGTCAGTAATAGATATGTAAGTTGTATGAGCATTCTTGTGTATGGAGGAGGTCAGTAATAGATATGTAGGATGTATGAGCATTCTTGTGTATGGGGAGGTCAGTAATAGATATGTAGAGTGTATGAGCATTCTTGTGTATGGAGGAGGTAAGAAATAGATATTGCAGTGCGGCGGTGTTCACACTGCGGTAATGAGGCAATGACCCAAGGAAAGTTCAACTTAAATGTCTTTATTTGCAAAAACTCACAACTTAAATGCAAATCCGGGTGCTCCCAACAGTCCGAATAAACTGGTTGCCATGGGCAACGGCCGCGCTGTCTTGCTCTGAGGTGCGTCAGTAGCTTCGCCTTCACAGGCCTGTGTTATGCCTCCACACAAGCTTGCCGTGCACAGAGCCTCCTGTTCTGCAGCTTGAAAACAAACCACTGACACACCCAAACCTTTGCTGCAGGTTTTTAAATGAAAACTGTGGACATGAGCCACATGCAAGACCCGGGCTGGATGGAGTGGATCGCCCCACTGCTATCCTGTAGTCCACTCCAAGAATAAAAGCCCATGCTGGGTTTTACTACATCTACCTTGGTCAAATGGCTTGACCAAGTCCAAACTTACTTTTATTCTGCACTGCAACCACAGCTGTGCCTGTGATTGCAATGCACTCAAGCGGGTTCAATATGCTTCTATGCGCATTCTGGGGGATACATACCGTCCCTCGCATATAATTCCCCACACTGCCTCACGTATCTCTGTTCAAACTTGTTGGGTTGAACACTTGTCACCATACAGGGTGCCCGTGACTGCGCATCCGCTATTGCCTGCGACTTCCCAGCCCGATGTTCCACCGAAAAACTAAAGTTTTGTAGGGACTGGAACCATCTTCAAACAGTTTTCAAACAGAGACTGGACAGACATCTGTCTGAGATGATTTAGTGAATTCTGCTTTGAGCAGGGGGTTGGACCAGATGACCCAGGAGGTCCCCTCCAACTCTACCATTGTATGATTCTATGATCTGGTGACCCAAGCATTCCTCTCCTTAGCATTTCTCATCCAGATGAGGGGCGAATGGTCCGTTACCAAACGAAACTGTTGCCCGAGCAAACAATAGTGCAGGGACTCCAAGACCCACTTAATAACCAAGCACTCCTTCTCTACTACGCTATATTTTTTTTCTGCCGGAGTAAGTTTCCTGCTCAAGTAGGTGACCGGATGTTCCTCTCCGTTCACCTCTTGCGACAGTACCGCTCCGAAGCCTACCTTAGAGGCATCCATTTGCACAATGAAGCCTTTCTTGAAGTTGGGGCTGGTGAGGACAACGCCGACATGGACTGGAACGCTCCCTCCACTTGAGGGTTGCACCGAACCATAACTGACTTCTTACTCTTTAACAGATCAGTCAGGGGCACCGTTCTCCCAGCAAAGTTAGGTATATATCATCGGTAGTACCCAACGATGACGAGGAACGCTCTCACTTGTTTAGTAGTCACAGGTTTGGGCCAGTTTTGAATGGCCTCGATCTTGTTTATTTGGGGTTTGATAACACCACAGCCAATCACATACCCCAAGTATCGGGCTTCCTGGAGACCTATCGCACATTTTTTTGCGTTTGCTGTCAGGCCCGCTACTCTGAGCGAATCCACTTCTGCTTGTACCTGGGACAAGTGGGTCTGCCAATCAGTACTAAAGATGATAATATCATCCAAATATGCGGACGCGTACTTCTGATGGGGCTCCAAAACTATGTCCATCAGCCTCTGGAATGTAGCCGGGGCCCCATGTAACCCAAAAGTCAAGACAACATAGTGATAGAGGCCCTCCGGTGTTATAAAGGCACCTGCCAGTAACTCATGGTCAGATTGAGCATGGTGAAGTACTGTGCCTGCCCCAGTCTCTCAATCAGCTTTTCCACACAGGGTATTTAATAAAGGTCAAATTTTGACAGTTCATTCAATTTTCAGAAGTCGTTACAGAATAGTAATGATTAGTGATAGGCGAGCACTAAAATGCTCGGGTGCTCGATGCTCGGGTCGAGCCCAATGTAAGTCTATGGGAAACTCGAGCATTTTTCAGGCGGCTTCCCACGGCGGTCTGCAGAGGGCCTAAAAATTGCCCAAATCGATGGGAAAAGTGCACAAATGACATGGGAACAGCATGGGGAAGACCCCTGGAAGCATTTCTGACTCCAAGGTCACTTCTGTCAACAACGCTGTCAGAGGTATTACGCCATTTTTACGAACTCACAATAAAACATACAAAAACAAAACCAAAATGGATTTTCCTGGGAAATATGTTAAGGAACATCCTTTACAGGGTAATGACTTGTATATAAAGTAAAATAAATAACCAAAACCAAAAATACTCCTCGACACCTTGGGCTATGTTCACATTTGGCGTTTTTGATGCCTTTTTTGCACTTTTGCATTGCTTTCAACCATGACAAATGTATTCACCAGGAAATGTCATTTTCACATTTTACAACCTTATCTGGCCATGTGCTGTTTGCGATATCATCAGACACATCGTGTTTCAATTATGAAGGAGGGACTCTGAAAGTCACAAAGCCTATTTTTATAGGGCCATCAGGCAGCCTTTACTATTCTTAAAGGGCCAGCAGTCGGCCCTCACTATTCTTAGAGAGCCATCAGCCAGCTATGTTTATTGTTCCCATTACTATAGAGTGAGTCTCCTATACTGTTATTGCGTATGCAGTGAGTGGCAGGGCTGCCCAAAATTTGAACGCACCCTAATACTAGTGTTGAGCCACCCCCGTAGTGTTCGAGTTCGGTTCAGTTCGTCGAACACCCGTGTGTTCGCCGAACTGTTCGTCGAACTGTTCGTCGAACACCTTCGAACACCGTTAAAACCAATGGCAGGCAAACAAAAACACATAGAAACACATAGAAAACACCTTCAAAGGTGTCCAAAAGCTGACAAACTGCTCAGAAGATATAACTAACACATGGAAAAGTGACAAGTACATATAGTCATGCGAAAAGAAAAGAGGTGGAGGAGTAAAAGGAGGGGGAGACACAGATATAGGCATGTCATGCCCTTCTAAAATCCAAAAGGTGAGAAGCCGACAAGGCCAGTCCGCTCCTGCCCGTGCCACCTCCGTGTCGCCGGGTTTGTGCCAGAGCCGCGGTGAACCCTGACGGCCAGCCCCCCTCTCCCAATACTGGTGCCTGTCCGCTGGTGGGTCGAGCGAGCCCCCCTGTGGTGGAGGCAGCTCTAAGCTTTTTAATTTAAATTGTCTCTCTAATTTGAATGAATACACTTTAAATCCATTTACAAGGATCTATTGGAGGGCAAGTCTCATGCCAGCAGCCGCGTAATTCC
The DNA here is from genome assembly GCF_046119375.1 of Phyllobates terribilis. Taxonomy (NCBI): domain Eukaryota; kingdom Metazoa; phylum Chordata; class Amphibia; order Anura; family Dendrobatidae; genus Phyllobates; species Phyllobates terribilis. The sequence continues at coordinate 591,620,726 of NW_027362765.1, read as the reverse complement.
AGCTCCAGTAGCGTCCACTAAAGCTGCTGCAGTTAAAAAGCTTTTATAAGGATCGAGCTCGGCTGTCCACCGCAAGGCATCCTACTGCCAGTCCCAGCCCCTATGCCTTGGGGTGCCTCCTGATGCTCTTCACTGAGTATCCCGTGGTCCCGAAGCATTTCCTTTGAAAAAATTAAGTGTCCAAACTACAGGTGGTGTAGCTTGCTTAACAGCCGGGATAATCCGCTGACTATCAGACACTGCTACTAGGCGCAAAGTATTTTTTGGGCTAGATGCAGTTAAAAATTTGTAATTAGATACTCTCGTTGGATGCTGAGAAAGCATTCCATAGAGTATCCTGGCACGCCATATATTATTCTCTTAAAAAGTTTGGGGTAGGGGTCTAGGGGACCCTTTTATAGCCAAAATCACGGCCCTGTATCACAATACGTCACCTAGGCTGAAGATAAATGGAACTGTAGCACCCTGAGGGCTCGGTTGCTACAGAGGTATTGCACCTCACCCAGAGGTGTGATATCTCACTCTCAGGTAAGGATGGAGTGTGGATCAGGACCCGACACCTGCATGCATTACACCACATTGCCGTGGGGCAGGGCGACCAATATGCCCCTGAGATGGGCACGACAGTCCCTGTCCCTGGCTGGAGTGGGGGGAGGGAACACTGAGGAAGGGGAACCCTGTAGTGCAGGAGCAGGGAGGAAGCAGTTCCTGGGTGCATTGAGAAGGGAGTATAAAAGGTGGGCACCATCTTAGTTCAGTGCAGAGAAGTCTGAGCAGAAGTGACAGGGAGCAGGGGCTCTGCATGAGCTCTGCTCCGGAGGCGGGCCTAGTAACAGAGGCCCAGGCCTGGAAGAGGGAGAAGGAAGGAAGAGGAGCGGAGAAGGCTCCAGGAACGAGGAACGAAGGGATCCCAGGGGTGCGGACGGGCGAGTCGCCACCGCACGCCCAAATCCACCTGCGTGGAGGGGTCAGGCCAAAGGGGGAGACCGGTACCCGAAACTAGTGGAGGCGGGAAACGACCCTCAGCTAGAAACCGGAGACTGTGACATTTTATGTGGCGCAGCCCCTCGCTACACCCGCTAGGAAGGCACCACTTAGGGTCAGGGAAACTGGCGCCAAGGTTACCAAGAGGAGGCCCGAGGCAGCCGGACAGAAGGGTTGGTAAGAAAGGCCAGACAAAGGACACACAAAGGGGGTCCTGTGAAGCGCTCCAAAGTTATCTGGGAGTTGTCTGAGCCCCTCACCTGGTGAGCACAGTACGACGTGGGCAGCCGTTACCTGCAGACGTGGTCTGGATAATAAGAACTGTGAGTAAAGGCCCTGGACTGCATCAATGACTCCGTGTCGTTACTGCTGCTGCCCTGCACCATCACCCCCATCCTCCGCATACACTGCCCTGAGGCTATACTCCTCCCGTGGGGAGTTATGCTACGCTCTGCTGCACCCACAACACCAGCCTCAGCGGTCTGCCCTGCAGCGGCGGTTCACTCTGACCGCAATCCACGGGTGGCGTAGTCGGACATTTAAACATCAAAACCACATAAATAGTTCCGCCACTGGTTTGACCGCCCTGAGCCACAGAACCAGGTCGCCGCCATGGAGACTACAACCACCAGCATCCACCAAAAAGGGTCGGCTCCGGGTGTCCCAAGGCCCAGGGGGCGCGTTAGAACATTTTCATCACCTTTCATAATCACCAATGGGACAAGGCAGGGATGTCCTCTGTCCCCTCTCTTATACATCCTAGTGTCGGAGCACCTGCTCTCATCAATTCGCCATAACCCCAATATTAGGTGGATTGAGGTGGGAGGCACCGAGTACAAGTGCTCTCTATTTGCTGATGATGTCCTAGTATATATCACTCAATCACATATATCCATCCCTGCTGTTATGGCTGAAATAGATCACTTTGTTACATGGTCAAATTTTAAAATCAATGCAGCGAAGTCTGAGGCCCTCGATGTCTCCCTCCCCAAATCCATACAGGATTCCATCCAGTCCAACTTTCCCTTTGCCTGGCCCTCACAGGGTATCAAATACTTAGGAATTCCTATTCATAGTGACCTCTCCCATCTATGTTATCTTAATTTTGGTCCCTTTATTGAACAACTCCATACAGACCACGGTTGGCAAGTTAGAACTGTAAGATTCACTACGTGAGCCACTGGCGTTTTGTGGAAAAGCACATGTACACTGTGTTCCAAATTTTTATGCAAAAAGTGTTTAGGAGTGATAAGGGAAGAATTTGTTTGTTTGTCAGTTAAACTCATTGATGGTGATGCGTGTCAGGGCTCTTTATATTGCTGTAAGCAATTGCAGACACCTGTGCTAATTAGTTTGGCAGGTGTGTCCAATGAAAGGCAAGACTACTTAAGAACGCTGTCCCACATTATTAAGCAGCCTACATTTTCTGCCAAAATGGGAAATAAAAAGGATGTGTCGGCTGCTGAGAAGCAACAAATTGTGGAGTGTTTAGGTCAAGGCATGACTACAATCAAAATTGTGCGATGATCAGGATGAAGTGTCTTGGCAATCAAGAAGTATGTAGCTGATTCACAGTACACACGTGTGCGTGCTGATAAGGGCAAATTGAGGACTCTTTCCTACAGGCAATTATGTCAGGTTAAAAGAGCAGCGGCAAAAAAGCCTTGTCATAGCAGCAGACAAGTTTTTGAAGCTGCTGGTGCCTTCAATGTCCCCCAAACAACAAGATGCAGGGTCCTTCAGAGGTTTGCAGCTGTGCATACGCCATCCTGTCGACCTCCTCTATCCACTTCTCACAAGCAGAAATGGCTCCAGTGGGCCAAACATTACATGAAGACTGATTTCAAAATTGTTTTGTTCACGGATGAGTGCCATGCAACGCTCGATGGTCCAGATGGATGGAGTGGAGGATGGCTGGTTGATGGACACCCCATGCAAACACGGCTACAGCGCCAACAAGGAGGAGGTGGAGTAATGTTTTGGGCTGGAATCATGGGGAGAGAGATTGTCAGCCCCTTTAGGATCCCTGAAGGGGTAAAGATGAACTCCATAATGTATGAGGAGTTTCTCAAACAGCACTTCCTGCCATGGTTCAAGAAGAAGAACCGTGTATTCCACAGCAAGATCATTTTTATGCATGATAATGCACCGTCTCATGCTGCACATAACACATCTGCATCTCTGGCTGATAAGGGCATAAAAGGGGACAAACTTATGGTGTGACCCCCATGCTCCCCTGACCTCTACCCCATTCAGAACCTCAGGAGCATCATCAAAAGGAGTGTCTATGATGGCGGGAGGCAGTTCACATCTAAGCAACAGCTCTGGGAGGGTATTCTGTCCTCATGCAAAACAATTGAAGCAGAAACCATCCAAAACCTGACAAATTCAATGGAAGAGAGAGTTCAGAAGCTCCTTTCGAACAAGGGGTCCTATGTGCAAATGTAACATCACCTAGAATAAAGTTTTGAGTTGAAAACTGTTTGATTTCAGTTTCTAATAACCTGCTATTGCTTATAATTTCAAAAATGACCATTTTTTTGGTCTTTATTAAAATGAAAAGGTTGATCGAAGAGTGTGGGGGATCTAAGAGTGTGGCAACCCAGTAGTCAGGATTACTTCGAATTATGAGAATCTGAGGGTCATGTTGCAGGTAGTGCAGCAAGAAGGCACTTATGTGTCTTGCGCATCTCGGAGCCCCAAAATTATTTTCCGGGCTAGATGCAGCTAAAAATTATTATTAATTTTAAATCTGGTGGAGCTTATTATAGATGGCCTAATAGAATCAGTACTGCACACTGCTACAAAGCCCAAATAATTTTCCAGCCAAGATACAGATAAACATGATTAGTAATTTGAAAGCTTAAAATGGTTGGTGAGGTGATTTTAACCAATCATCAAGCTTTTACTCTCCCCAGGATGACACAGGGGTAGAAAAGTCGTTTCGGATCCATGATTTGTTCATTTTTATAAACGTGAGTCTGTCTACATTATCAGTGGAGAGCCGCGTGCGACTATCTGTCAGCACACAACCAGCAGCGCTGAACACACGTTCAGACAGAATGCTGGCTGCGGGGCATGACAAGATCTCCAAGGCATAAGTGGCTAGCTCCGGCCATTTATCCAGATTGGAAGCCCAAAAAGAGCAAGGGTCCAGTGACACAGTCATGGCTTCAATGTTTACTTGGAGATACTCCTGTACCATCGTCTCTAGGCGTTGACTATGTGTCAGACTTCTTGTCTCCTGTAGCCTTGCAAAGGATGGGCTAAAAAAAGTGGTGAAATGATTCCGCAAAATTGATGTTACCAGCAGATACTGTGTTTCTGTTACGGTTTGAGTGCTGAACACTCGACGGTCCCACGGTTGGCAAGTTGGAACTGTGAGATTCAGTACGTGCACCACTGGTGTTTTGTGGAAAAGCACATGTAAGATTCTGCAACAGTCTCTGCTGATACTCCTGCATGCGTGCATCCCTTTCTATGGCAGGAATAATTTCTGCAAATTTACTTTTGTACCGGGGATCTAACAGTGTGGCAACCCAGTAGTCAGGATTATTTCTAATTCTCACAATTCGAGGGTCATGTTGCAGGTAGTGCAGCAAGAAGGCACTCATGTGTGTTGCGCATCCAGGAGCACCAAGTCCCTGTTGAGTTGGTGGCGAGGTAACAATCATGCTTCCTTCCTCTGTCCTCTCCCCCCAACCTCGCACAACAGAAATGTGATCAAGGTCTCCCTCATCTGATGAGTCTTCCATCAGTTCGTCCTCCACTTCTTCCTGGGCTCCTGCACCTTCCTCACTAGTTTGGCTGCTACCATGCGCCCTGGTAAAACCATCTCCCCCACCCTCACATGCCTGCCGCCTTGGTGCTGCCGACCGTCTGGACCTTGCAGATGTTAGCCCTTCCGCATACAACTCCTCCTCCTCTACTTCCTCCACCTCCTCTTGTGCCGCCACCTGACTCCGAATTCTGTTTAACATGTGCTCCAGCATGTAAATCACCGGAATAGTCATGCTGATAATGGCATCGTCAGCACTAAACATCTTCGTCGCCATTTCAAAACTGTGCAGAAGGGTGCATAGGTCCCTGATCTGAGACCACTCCTCCAGCGTGATTTGCCCCACCTCTGGATCTTGTTGGCCCAGGCTATACGTCAGAACGTATTGCACCAGGGCTTGTCGGTGCTGCCACAGTCGTTGCAACATGTGCAGAGTTGAATTCCACCAGGAAGGCACATCGCATTTTAGCCGGTGAAGTGGCAGGCCCAACGACTTCTGTAGAGATGTAAGTCGCTGAGCTGCGGGATGCGAATGGCGGAAGTGAGCACACAGTGACCGTGCCCTCTGCAGAAGGCCATCTAGTCCGGGATAGTGGGCTAAAAATTGCTGGACAACCAGGTTCAACACGTGAGCCATACAAGGCACGTGTGTGACATTGCCCCGGAGAAGGGCCGCACCCAGGTTTGTAGCATTGTCGCACACGGCCTTCCCTGGTTTCAGGTCCAGTGGAGACAACCATTCATGAAATTGGTTCTCCAGAGCTGACCACAACTCCTCAGCTGTGTGACTCACATTTCCCAGACATTTCAAAGTAAAAACCGCCTGATGACATTGAGCCCTACTGCCAGCATAGTAAGGAGGTGTGCAGGATCCCTTCTGCGCAGTTAGAAAGCTTGTGGCATGACCAGACAGGCTTTGGGTGCAGGTGGAGGACCGAGAGGAGGTTGAGGAGGCAGAAGCAGTGGATGAACTTTGAGATAAAGAGGATTGACGCACAACTCGTGGGGACGGCAAGACTTGGACAGCAGCCCCTTGTCCTGCTGTCACCATAGTTGCCCAGTCAGCGACATGTAATGCCCCTGTCCATGCCTACTCGTCCAAGTGTCTGTGGTGAAATGCACCCTGTCACACACAGAGTTTCTCAAAGAAGCGGTGATGTTGTGTGCGACATGCTGGTGGAGCGCAGGCACACCTTTCTTTGAGAAGTAGTGCCGACTGGGCATCTGGTACTGGGGCACTGCGACGGACATAAGGTCTCGAAAATCCTCTGTGTCCACCAGGCGGAAAGGCAGCATTTCTGCAGCCAAGAGCTTGCAGATGGTGAAATTCAACCTCTTAGCTTTCTCATGGCTAGGAGGAAATGGTCTTTTACTTGTCCACATCTGAGGGACCGAGGGCTGGCTATTGTGCTTAGACGGGGTTGATAAGGGTGTCCCCGGCAAACTGCTGGTCTGTGAGGAGGATGCAGGTGGACATGTTAGGTTGCCTTGATCCAAAGGTGGTGCTATCGATGTCGGACAGCGCTCAACACCACCTGGTGTTGCCACCTCCAAAGAAAATGATGACCTGCCAATCACGCTGGCTGTTGCGGGTAAAGAGGTGGCAGGTCTGAACCCCAAAACAGGTGTGACTGCTGTCCCCCCAGTCACAGAGGATGAAGAGGCCGCGGATGCACAAGATATGGCAGACGGTGGTTGGCCCGGCAGGCTAGGCCGCATTGTAGCACAGTGAGCTTCCCACTGCAACTTATGCTTCATGTCCATGTGCCGGTTCATGCATGAAGTACTCAAACTATGTATTTTTTGGCCTCTACTTAGCTTTTGCTGACAAATGTTACAGATAACACGAGTTGGGTCATCTTTATCGATCTGAAAAAATGCCCAGGCTATGCAAGGCTTAGCACCCATGCGACCTGAAGAGCCACCATGACTTGTGGTGAGAGGCAGAGTTGTGTTTGAGGATGCAGTTGTTGACGTGCTTCCAGTACTACGTCTCTGTCCAGGAAGGCGTAACCTGACCTCGTCGTCACTAGCATTCTCCTCCACCTCCTCTGCTGACCTCATCTCTTGGCTGACTGTGGGTTGACAGTAAGTGGGATCTCCAACCTCATCATCATCACCCTGTGCGTTATCACACCCGTCGTCCTCAGAGCCAACCTGTTCCTGCACTGAAAAAAACTAAAGTTTTCGCTCCAATCAGGTATTTGAGTCTCATCATCGTCTTCCTCATTGTCTCCACCAACAGGAGTTACAGTTTGGGAATGAGGGTCTACATTATGGTCAGAACCTTCAGCGTCTGGTCCTGGATCCGACTCATAAAGATTCTGGGCATCAGTGCAGATCATTTCCTCGTCTGGATTCACAGAACTGCTGGAGCCGACCTCTGATTCCCAGGCTATAGTATGAGTAAACAGCTCTGCAGACTCAACCATCTGTTCTACCTCATACTCAGATGGGCAGCTGGAGATTTGGGAGCTGTCAGGAAGCAACTGCGATTGAGGTGACACCTTTGAGGACTGGAGTATTTGTGATGTTGAAGTTGATGTGGAGGAGAGCCCACTTAAAGGAACACTTGATATCTGTTGAAGCAACTGCTGTTTTTGTGCCTCATCTGGAATTTGTAGCGACTGGCGTGGCCATAAGAAAGGGATCTTATCACATTGTCCGCTAAAAGAAGTAGACATTTTAGTTTGGCTGGAAGATGGTCTTTCTTCTGCAGATGTTACTGTTGCTTTAACACCTACCCCACGGACACAACCTTTTTTTCCCCTTCTCAACACGCCTATTCCCCTTTCCACCAGCAGCAGGCCTTTTTCCACTCATCTTGGTGGTTAACTAATTCACAACTCTGGAGTTGTTTGCACAAAAAAACAATGGATGGGAACCGAGCAGAGCTGAGTGGCCAAACTGTGGTATTAGGCCAAAACTATTGGCTGGGTTAGATGCATAAAAAAAATTATATTCAATTTGCAACCTGATGGAGGTCAGTATAGATGGACTAATAGAACAAGTCCCACACACAGCTAGAAGCCTAAATATTTTTTCAGAGGTAGATGCAGAAAAAAATTATATTCAGTTTGCAACCTGATGGAGGTCAGTATAGATGGACTAATAGAACAAGTCCCAGACACTGCTAGAAGCCCAAATAATTTTTCAGAGGTAGATGCAGAAAAAAATTATATTCAGTTTGCAACCTGATGGAGGTCAGTATAGATGGACTAATAGAACAAGTCCCACACACTGCTAGAAGGACAAATATTTTTTCAGAGCTAGATGCAGACAAAAAATTATTTTGAATTTTGCAACCTGATGGAGGTCAGTATAGATGGACTAATAAACCAAGTCCCACACACTGCTAGAAGCCCAAATATTTTTTCAGAGGTAGATGCAGAAAAAAATTATATTCAGTTTGCAACCTGATGGAGGTCAGTATAGATGGACTAATAGAACAAGTCCCACACACTGCTAGAAGGCCAAATATTTTTTCAGAGCTAGATGCAGAAAAAAATTATATTCAATTTGCAACCTGATGGAGGTCAGTATAGATGGACTAATAAAACAAGTCCCACACACTGCTAGAAACCCAAATATTTTTTCAGAGGTGGATGCTGAAAAAAATTATATTCAGTTTGCAACCTGATGGAGGTCAGTATAGATGGACTAGTAGAACAAGTCCCACACACTGCTAAAAGGACAAATATTTTTTCAGAGCTAGATGCAGATAAAAATTATTTTTAATTTGCAACCTGATGGAGGTCAGTATAGATGGACTAGTAGAACAAGTCCCACACACTGCTAGAAGGACAAATATTTTTTCAGAGCTAGATGCAGAAAAAAATTATATTTTATTTGCAACCTGATGGAGGTCAGTATAGATGGACTAATAGACCAAGTCCCACACTCTGCTAGAAGGCCAAATATTTTTTCAGAGCTAGATGCAGACAAAAAAATATTTTTAATTTGCAACCTGATGGAGGTCAGTATAGATGGACTAATAGAACAAGTTCCACACACTGCTAGAAGCCCAAATATTTTTTCAGAGGTAGATGCAGAAAAAAATTATATTCAGTTTGCAACCTGATGGAGGTCAGTATAGATGGACTAATAGAACAAGTCCCACACAATGCTAGAAGCCCAAATATTTTTTCAGAGGTAGATGCAGAAAAAAATTATATTCAGTTTGCAACCTGATGGAGGTCAGTATAGATGGACTAATAGAACAAGTCCCACACACTGCTAGAAGGCCAAATATTTTTTCAGAGCTAGATGCAGATAAAAATTATTTTTAATTTGCAACCTGATGGAGGTCAGTATAGATGGACTAATAAAACAAGTCCCACACACTGCTAGAAGCCCAAATATTTTTTCAGAGGTAGATGCAGAAAAAAATTATATTCAGTTTGCAACCTGATGGAGGTCAGTATAGATGGACTAATAGAACAAGTCCCACACACTGCTAGAAGCCCAAATATTTTTTCAGAGGTAGATGCAGAAAAAAATTATATTCAGTTTGCAACCTGATGGAGGTCATTATAGATGGACTAGTAGAACAAGTCCCACACACTGCTAGAAGGACAAATATTTTTTCAGAGCTAGATGCAGATAAAGATTATTTTTAATTTGCAACCTGATGGAGGTCAGTATAGATGGAATAGTAGAACAAGTCCCACACACTGCTAGAAGGACAAATATTTTTTCAGAGCTAGATGCAGAAAAAAATTATTTTCAATTTGCAACCTGATGGAGGTCAGTATAGATGGACTAATAGAACAAGTCCCACACACTACTAGAAGCCCAAATATTTTTTCAGAGGTAGATGCAGAAAAAAATTATATTCAGTTTGCAACCTGATGGAGGTCAGTATAGATGGACTAATAGAACAAGTCCCACACACTGCTAGAAGCCCAAATATTTTTTCAGAGGTAGATGCAGAAAAAAATTATATTCAGTTTGCAACCTGATGGAGGTCATTATAGATGGACTAGTAGAACAAGTCCCACACACTGCTAGAAGGACAAATATTTTTTCAGAGCTAGATGCAGATAAAGATTATTTTTAATTTGCAACCTGATGGAGGTCAGTATAGATGGACTAGTACAACAAATCCCACACACTGCTAGAAGGACAAATATTTTTTCAGAGCTAGATGCAGAAAAAAAATTATTTTGAATTTGCAACCTGATGGAGGTCAGTATAGATGGACTAGTAGAACAAGTCCCACACACTGCTAGAAGGACAAATATTTTTTCAGAGCTAGATGCAGAAAAAATTTTATTCAATTTGCTACCTGATGGAGGTCAGTATAGATGGACTAATAGAACAAGTCCCACACACTGCTAGAAGCCCAAGTATTCTTTCAGAGCTAGATGCAGACAAAAAATAATTTTTAATTTGCAACCTGATGGAGGTCAGTATAGATGGACTAATAGAACAAGTCCCACACACTGCTCGAAGCCCAAATATTTTTTCAGAGGTAGATGCAGATAAAAATTATTTTTAATTTTCAACCTGATGGAGGTCAGTATAGATGGACTAGTAGAACAAGTCCCACAGACTGCTAGATGCCCAAATATTTTTCAGAGCTAGATGCAGAAAAAAATTATATTCAGTTTTCAACCTGATGGAGGTCAGTATAGATGGACTAATAGAACAAGTCCCACACACTGCTAGAAGCCCAAATATTTTTTCAGAGGTAGATGCAGAAAAAAATTATATTCAGTTTGAAACCTGATGGAGGTCAGTATAGATGGACTAGTAGAACAAGTCCCACACACTGCTAGAAGGACAAATATTTTTTTCAGAGCTAGATGCAGATAAAAATTATTTTTAATTTGCAACCTGATGGAGGTCAGTATAGATGGACTAGTAGAACAAGTCCCACACACTGCTAGAAGGACAAATATTTTTTCAGAGCTAGATGCAGAAAAAAATTATATTCAATTTGCAACCTGATGGAGGTCAGTATATATAGACTAATAGAACAAGTCCCACACACTGCTAAAAGGCCAAATATTTTTTCAGAGCTAGATGCAGACAAAAAATTATTTTTCATTTGCAACCTGATGGAGGTCATTATAGATGGACTAATAGAACAAGTCCCACACACTGCTAGAAGGCCAAATATTTTTTCAGAGCTAGATGAAGACAAAAAATTATTTTGAATTTGCAACCTGATGGAGGTCAGTATACATGGACTAGTAGAACAAGTCCCACACACTGCTAGAAGGACAAATATTTTTTCAGAGGTAGATGCAGAAAAATATTATATTCAATTTGAAAGCTGATGGAGGTCAGTATAGATGGACTAATAGACCAAGTCCCACACACTGCTAGAAGGCCAAATATTTTTTCAGAGCTAGATGCTGACAAAAAAATATTTTTAATTTTTGCAACCTGATGGAGGTCAGTATAGATGGACTAATAAAACAAGTCCCACACACTGCTAGAAGCCCAAATATTTTTTCAGAGGTAGATGCAGAAAAAAATTATATTCAGTTTGCAACCTGATGGAGGTCAGTATAGATGGACTAGTAGAACAAGTCCCACACACTGCTAGAAGGACAAATATTTTTTCAGAGCTAGATGCAGATAAAAATTATTTTTAATTTGCAACTTGATGGAGGTCAGTATAGATGGACTAATAGACCAAGTCTCACACACTGCTAGAAGGCCAAACATTTTTTCAGAGCTAGATGCAGATAAAAATTATTTTTAATTTGCAACTTGATGGAGGTCAGTATAGATGTACTAATAAAAGAAGTCCCACACACAGCTAGAAGCCCAAATATTTTTTCAGAGGTAGATGCAGTCAAAAATTATATTCAGTTTGCAACCTGATGGAGGTCAGTATAGATGGACTAGTAGAACAAGTCCCACACACTGCTAGAAGGACAAATATTTTTTCAGAGCTAGATGCAGATAAAAATTATTTTTAATTTGCAACCTGATGGAGGTCAGTATAGATGGACTAGTAGAACAAGTCCCACACACTGCTAGAAAGACAAATATTTTTTCAGAGCTAGATTCAGAAAAAAATTATATTCAATTTGCAACCTGATGGAGGTCAGTATAGATGGACTAATAGAACAAGTCCCACACACTGCTAGAAGCCCAAATACTTTTTCAGAGGTAGATGCAGAAAAAAATTATATTTAGTTTGCAACCTGATGGAGGTCAGTATAGATGGACTAATAGAACAAGTCGCACACACTGCTAGAAGGACAAATATTTTTTCAGAGCTAGATGCAGACAAAAAATTATTTTGAATTTTGCAACCTGATGGAGGTCAGTATAGATGGACTAATAAACCAAGTCCCACACACTGCTAGAAGGAAAAATATTTTTTCAGAGCTAGATGCAGACAAAAAAATATTTTTAATTTGCAACCTGATGGAGGTCAGTATAGATGGACTAATAGAACAAGTCCCACACACTGCTACAAGCCCAAATATTTTTTCAGAGGTAGATGCAGAAAAAAATTATATTCAGTTTGCAACCTGATGGAGGTCAGTATAGATGGACTAATAGAACAAGTCCCACACACTGCTAGAAGGCCAAATATTTTTTCAGAGCTAGATGCAGAAAAAAATTATATTCAATTTGCAACCTGATGGAGGTCAGTATAGATGGACTAATAAAACAAGTCCCACACACTGCTAGAAGCCCAAATATTTTTTCAGAGGTAGATGCAGAAAAAAATTATATTCAGTTTGCAACCTGATGGAGGTCAGTATAGATGGACTAGTAGAACAAGTCCCACACACTGCTAGAAGGACAAATATTTTTTCAGAGCTAGATGCAGATAAAAATTATTTTTAATTTGCAACCCGATGGAGGTCAGTATAGATGGAATAGTAGAACAAGTCCCACACACTGCTAGAAGGACAAATATTTTTTCAGAGCTAGATGCAGAAAAAAATTATATTCAATTTGCAACCTGATGGAGGTCAGTATAGATGGACTAATAGACCAAGTCCCACACACTGCTAGAAGGCCAAATATTTTTTCAGAGCTAGATGCAGACAAAAAAATATTTTTAATTTGCAACCTGATGGAGGTCAGTATAGATGGACTAATAGAACAAGTTCCACACACTGCTAGAAGCCCAAATATTTTTTCAGAGGTAGATGAAGAAAAAAATTATATTCAGTTTGCAACCTGATGGAGGTCAGTATAGATGGACTAATAGAACAAGTCCCACACACTGCTAGAAGGCCAAATATTTTTTCAGAGCTAGATGCAGATAAAAATTACTTTTAATTTGCAACCTGATGGAGGTCAGTATAGATGGACTAATAAAACAAGTCCCACACACTGCTAGAAGCCCAAATATTTTTTCAGAGGTAGATGCAGAAAAAAATTATATTCAGTTTGCAACCTGATGGATGTCAGTATAGATGGACTAGTAGAACAAGTCCCACACACTGCTAGAAGGACAAATATTTTTTCAGAGCTAGATGCAGAAAAAAATTATATTCAATTTGCAACCTGATGGAGGTCAGTATAGATGGACTAATAGACCAAGTCCCACACACTGCTAGAAGGCCAAATATTTTTTCAGAGCTAGATGCAGACAAAAAAATATTTTTAATTTGCAACATGATGGAGGTCAGTATAGATGGACTAATAGAACAAGTTCCACACACTGCTAGAAGCCCAAATATTTTTTCAGAGGTAGATGCAGAAAAAAATTATATTAAGTTTGCAATCTGATGGAGGTCAGTATAGATGGACTAATAGAACAAGTCCCACACACTGCTAGAAGCCCAAATATTTTTTCAGAGGTAGATGCTGAAAAAAATTATATTCAGTTTGCAACCTGATGGAGGTCAGTATAGATGGACTAATAGAACAAGTCCCACACACTGTTAGAAGGCCAAATATTTTTTCAGAGCTAGATGCAGATAAAAATTATTTTTAATTTGCAACCTGATGGAGGTCAGTATAGATGGACTAATAAAACAAGTCCCACACACTGCTAGAAGCCCAAATATTTTTTCAGAGGTAGATGCAGAAAAAAATTATATTCAGTTTGCAACCTGATGGATGTCAGTATAGATGGACTAGTAGAACAAGTCCCACACACTGCTAGAAGGACAAATATTTTTTCAGAGCTAGATGCAGAAAAAATTATATTCAATTTGCTACCTGATGGAGGTCAGAATAGATGGACTAATAGAACAAGTCCCACACACTGCTAGAAGCCCAAGTATTCTTTCAGAGCTAGATGCAGACAAAAAATAATTTTTAATTTGCAACCTGATGGAGGTCAGTATAGATGGACTAATAGAACAAGTCCCACACACTGCTAGAAGCCCAAATATTTTTTCAGAGGTAGATGCAGATAAAAATTATTTTTAATTTGCAACCTGATGGAGGTCAGTATAGATGGACTAGTAGAACAAGTCCCACACACTGCTAGAAGCCCAAATATTTTTTCAGAGGTAGATGCAGATAAAAAATATTTTTAATTTGCAACCTGATGGAGGTCAGTATAGATGGACTAATAGAACAAGTCCCACAGACTGCTAGATGCCCAAATATTTTTCAGAGCTAGATGCAGAAAAAAATTATATTCAGTTTTCAACCTGATGGAGGTCAGTATAGATGGACTAATAGAACAAGTCCCACACACTGCTAGAAGCCCAAATATTTTTTCAGAGGTAGATGCAGAAAAAAATTATATTCAGTTTGAAACCTGATGGAGGTCAGTATAGATGGACTAGTAGAACAAGTCCCACACACTGCTAGAAGGACAAATATTTTTTCAGAGCTAGATGCAGATAAAAATTATTTTTAATTTGCAACCTGATGGAGGTCAGTATAGATGGACTAGTAGAACAAGTCCCACACACTGCTAGAAGGACAAATATTTTTTCAGAGCTAGATGCAGAAAAAAATTATATTCAATTTGCAACCTGATGGAGGTCAGTATATATAGACTAATAGATCAAGTCCCACACACTGCTAGAAGGCCAAATATTTTTTCAGAGCTAGATGCAGACAAAAAATTATTTTTCATTTGCAACCTGATGGAGGTCATTATAGATGGACTAATAGAACAAGTCCCACACACTGCTAGAAGGCCAAATATTTTTTCAGAGCTAGATGCAGACAAAAAATTATTTTGAATTTGCAACCTGATGGAGGTCAGTATACATTGACTAGTAGAACAAGTCCCACACACTGCTAGAAGGACAAATATTTTTTCAGAGGTAGATGCAGAAAAATATTATATTCAATTTGCAAGCTGATGGAGGTCAGTATAGATGGACTAATAGACCAAGTCCCACACACTGCTAAAAGGCCAAATATTTTTTCAGAGGTAGATGCAGAAAAAAATTATATTCAGTTTGCAACCTGATGGAGGTCAGTATAGATGGACTAGTAGAACAAGTCCCACACACTGCTAGAAGGCCAAATATTTTTTCAGAGCTAGATGCAGACAAAAAAATATTTTTAATTTGCAACCTGATGGAGGTCAGTATAGATGGACTAATAGAACAAGTCCCACACACTGCTAGAAGCCCAAATATTTTTTCAGAGGTAGATGCAGAAAAAAATTATATTCAGTTTGCAACCTGATGGAGGTCAGTATAGATGGACTAATAGAACAAGTCCCACACACTGCTAGAAGGCCAAATATTTTTTCAGAGCTAGATGCAGATAAAAATTATTTTTAATTTGCAACCTGATGGAGGTCAGTATAGATGGACTAATAAAACAAGTCCCACACACTGCTAGAAGCCCAAATATTTTTTCAGAGGTAGATGCAGAAAAAAATTATATTCAGTTTGCAACCTGATGGATGTCAGTATAGATGGACTAGTAGAACAAGTCCCACACACTGCTAGAAGGACAAATATTTTTTCAGAGCTAGATGCAGAAAACAATTATATTCAATTTGCAACCTGATGGAGGTCAGTATAGATGGACTAATAGACCAAGTCCCACACACTGCTAGAAGGCCAAATATTTTTTCAGAGCTAGATGCAGACAAAAAAATATTTTTAATTTGCAACCTGATGGAGGTCAGTATAGATGGACTAATAGAACAAGTTCCACACACTGCTAGAAGCCCAAATATTTTTTCAGAGGTAGATGCAGAAAAAAATTATATTCAGTTTGCAACCTGATGGAGGTCAGTATAGATGGACTAATAGAACAAGTCCCACACACTGCTAGACGCCCAAATATTTTTTCAGAGGTAGATGCAGAAAAAAATTATATTCAGCTTGCAACCTGATGGAGGTCAGTATAGATGGACTAATAGAACAAGTCCCACACACTGCTAGAAGACCAAATATTTTTTCAGAGCTAGATGCAGATAAAAATTATTTTTAATTTGCAACCTGATGGAGGTCAGTATAGATGGAGTAATAAAACAAGTCACACACACTGCTAGAAGCCCAAATATTTTTTCAGAGGTAGATGCAGAAAAAAATTATATTCAGTTTGCAACATGATGGAGGTCAGTATAGATGGACTAGTAGAACAAGTCCCACACACTGCTAGAAGGACAAATATTTTTTCAAAGCTAGATGCAGATAAAGATTATTTTTAATTTGCAACCTGATGGAGGTCAGTATAGATGGACTAGTAGAACAAGTCCCACACACTGCTAGAAGGACAAATATTTTTTCAGAGCTAGATGCAGAAAAAAATTATATTCAATTTGCAACCTGATGGAGGTCAGTATATATAGACTAATAGAACAATTCCCACACACTGCTAGAAGGCCAAATATTTTTTCAGAGCTAGATGGAGACAAAAAATTATTTTTCATTTGCAACCTGATGGAGGTCATTATAGATGGACTAATAGAACAAGTCCCACACACTGCTAGAAGCCCAAATATTTTTTCAGAGCTAGATGCAGACAAAAAATTATTTTGAATTTGCAACCTGATGGAGGTCACTATACATGGACTAGTAGAACAAGTCCCACACACTGCTATAAGGACAAATATTTTTTCAGAGGCAGATGCAGAAAAAAATTATATTCAATTTGCAAGCTGATGGAGGTCAGTATATATGGACTAATAGTCCAAGTCCCACACACTGCTAGAAGGCCAAATATTTTTTCAGAGCTAGATGCACACAAAAAAATATCTTTAATTTGCAACCTGATGGAGGTCAGTATAGATGGACTAATAAAACAAGTCCCACACACTGCTAGAAGCCCAAATATTTTTTCAGAGGTAGATGCAGAAAAAAATTATATTCAGTTTGCAACCTGATGGAGGTCAGTATAGATGGATTAGTAGAACAAGTCCCACACACTGCTAGAAGGCCAAATATTTTTTCAGAGCTAGATGCAGATAAAAATTATTTTTAATTTGCAACCTGATGGAGGTCAGTATAGATGGACTAATAAAACAAGTCCCAAACACAGCTAGAAGCCCAAATGTTTTTTCAGAGGTAGATGCAGTCAAAAATTATATTCAGTTTGCAACCTGATGGAGGTCAGTATAGATGGACTAGTAGAACAAGTCCCACACACTGCTATAAGGACAAATATTTTTTCAGAGCTAGATGCAGATAAAAATTATTTTTAATTTGCAACCTGATGGAGGTCAGTATAGATGGACTAGTAGAACAAGTCCCACACACTGCTAGAAGGACAAATATTTTTTCAGAGCTAGATGCAGAAAAAAATTATATTCAATTTGCAACCAGATGGAGGTCAGTATAGATGGACTAATAGAACAAGTCCCACACACTGCTAGAAGGACAAATATTTTTTCAGAGCTAGATGCAGACAAAAAATTATTTTGAATTTTGCAACCTGATGGAGGTCAGTATAGATGGACTAATAAACCAAGTCCCACACACTGCTAGAAGGCCAAATATTTTTTCAGAGCTAGATGCAGACAAAAAAATATTTTTAATTTGCAACCTGATGGAGGTCAGTATAAATGGACTAATAGAACAAGTCCCACACACTGCTAGAAGCCCAAATATTTTTTCAGAGGTAGATGCAGAAAAAAATTATATTCAGTTTGCAACCTGATGGAGGTCAGTATAGATGGACTAATAGAACAAGTCCCACACACTGCTAGAAGGCCAAATATTTTTTCAGAGCTAGATGCAGAAAAAAATTATATTCAATTTGCAACCTGATGGAGGTCAGTATAGATGGACTAATAAAACAAGTCCCACACACTGCTAGAAGCCCAAATATTTTTTCAGAGGTAGATGCAGAAAAAAATTATATTCAGTTTGCAACCTGATGGAGGTCAGTATAGATGGACAAGTAGAACAAGTCCCACACACTGCTAGAAGGACAAATATTTTTTCAGAGCTAGATGCAGAAAAAAATTATATTCAATTTGCAACCTGATGGAGGTCAGTATAGATGGACTAATAGACCAAGTCCCACACACTGCTAGAAGGCCAAATATTTTTTCAGAGCTAGATGCAGACAAAAAAATATTTTTAATTTGCAACCTGATGGAGGTCAGTATAGATGGACTAATAGAACAAGTTCCACACACTGCTAGAAGCCCAAATATTTTTTCAGAGGTAGATGCAGAAAAAAATTATATTCAGTTTGCAACCTGATGGAGGTCAGTATAGATGGACTAATAGAACAAGTCCCACACACTGCTAGAAGCCCAAATATTTTTTCAGAGGTAGATGCAGAAAAAAATTATATTCAGTTTGCAACCTGATGGAGGTCAGTATAGATGGACTAATAGAACAAGTCCCACACACTGCTAGAAGGCCAAATATTTTTTCAGAGCTAGATGCAGATAAAAATTATTTTTAATTTGCAACCTGATGGAGGTCAGTATAGATGGACTAATAAAAGAAGTCCCACACACTGCTAGAAGCCCAAATATTTTTTCAGAGGTAGATGCAGAAAAAAATTATATTCAGTTTGCAACCTGATGGAGGTCAGTATAAATGGACTAGTAGAACAAGTCCCACACACTGCTAGAAGGACAAATATTTTTTCAGAGCTAGATGCAGATAAAGATTATTTTTAATTTTCAACCTGATGAAGGTCAGTATAGATGGACTAGTAGAACAAGTCCCACACACTGCTAGAAGGACAAATATTTTTTCAGAGCTAGGTGCAGAAAAAAATTATATTCAATTTGCAACCTGATGGAGGTCAGTATAGATGGACTAATAGAACGAGTCCCACACACTGCTAGAAGCCCAAATATTTTTTCAGAGTTAGATGCAGACAAAAAAATATTTTTAATTTGCAACCTGATGGAGGTCAGTATATATGGACTAATAGAACAAGTCCCACACACTGCTAGAAGCCCAAATATTTTTTCAGAGGTAGATGCAGAAAAAAATTATATTCAGTTTGCAACCTGATGGAGGTCAGTATAGATGGACTAATAGAACAAGTCCCACACACTGCTAGAAGCCCAAATATTTTTTCAGAGGTATATGCAGAAAAAAATTATATTCAGTTTGCAACCTGATGGAGGTCAGTATAGATGGACTAATAGACCATGTCCCACACACTGCTAGAAGGCCAAATATTTTTTCAGAGCTAGATGCAGACAAAAAATTATTTTTAATTTGCACCCTGATGGAGGTCAGTATAGATGGACTAATAGAACAAGTCCCACACACTGCTAGAAGCCCAAATATTTTTTCAGAGCTAGATGCAGATAAAAATTATTTTTAATTTGCAACCTGATGGAGGTCAGTATAGATGGACTAATAGAACAAGTCCCACACACTGCTAGAAGGCCAAATATTTTTTCAGAGCTAGATGCAGACAAAAAAATATTTTTAATTTGCATCCTGATGGAGGTCAGTATAGTGGACTAATAGAACAAGTTCCACACACTGCTAGAAGCCCAAATATTTTTTCAGAGCGAGATGCAGACAAAAAATTATTTTGAATTTGCAAGCTGATGGAGGTCAATATAGATGGACTAGTAGAACAAGTCCCACACACTGCTAGAAGGCCAAATATTTTTTCAGAGCTAGATGCAGACAAAAAAATATTTTTAATTTGCAACCTGATGGAGGTCAGAATAGATGGACTAATAGAACAAGTCCCACACACTGCTAGAAGCCCAAATATTTTTTCAGAGCTAGATGCAGACAAAAAATTATTTTGAATTTGCAACCTGATGGAGGTCAGTATAGATGGACTAGTAGAACAAGTCCCACACACAGCTAGAAGGACAAATATTTTTTCAGAGCTAGATGCAGAAAAAAATTATATTTAATTTGCAACCTTATGGAGGTCAGTATAGATGGACTAATAGAATGATGCTATGCCCAAAAGGTTTTACTTCACTAGGTGCAGTAAAAAAATTGGTATTCTATACACAGGTGGTGTATCTTGCAACACAGATAGGCTACTCCACTGACTAACACACTCTGCAATAGGCCAAAAAGAATTTGCTTTGCTAGATTCAGCCAAATGCTGTGAAGAAAACTTGCACAGCACTGGCACAGACCTGCCTGGCAAAAACTGATAGGAACTGATGTAACTTAGTCCTGAAAAGGACTGCAATTACAATTAGTCTTTACTCCCACAACCTATCTATTTAAGAGCACAGACCAGCCTGATAAAAGTCGTAGGAAATGCTGTAACCTAGTCCTTAAAAGGACTGCAATCACAACTATTCCCTACTCCCAAGCTATCTGTAGATTTGTGCGAAAATTGGCTTGAAATTAACAAGGTATAGCACACACAGCAACAGCGGTGCCGTCTAACACGCAGCTGCAGCAGTGAGAAAATGGTGGTGACGGGGAAAATGGCTGGGTCTTATAGGGCAAGGACATGTGACATACACTGCCAATGACACATGCCCTTGCTTGTGTGAAAAAAAGCACTTCGCTCCGTGTGTGCACTGCTGATAGGCTGACAGATTGCACCTCCCCACTGTAAATGCGGGAAAGAGAAAAAAAAATGGAGATCTTCATTATTCCTGCAGAGATCCATCCCCTGACCCTCCCCCCGCCCCGCTGTACACTCAAACTGGGTATTAACATTAATTTTCATCATTACTGAGAAAAAATACAGTTATGATTTTGGTGCACGAACAGTTATCGAACATAACCTCGAACAGCCGAATTTTTCTCAAATCGTTCGTGTTCGCCGAACGGCTCGAACACCGCCTAAAACAGCTCGAATTTGAGATTGGCGAACAGTTCGAGTCGAACAACGCTCATCTCTACCTAATACAACTTTGAAAATTTGGACGCACCCCAATACCCCTTTGAAGAGACGTAGAGGAGGGTCTCCTGAAAAAAAATGTTCCCATTATTTGGAAGTGGGTCTCCCATAATGTTGGCCTATGTAGTGAATGCAAGGGCTGCCAAAAAGTGGGAGGCACTCAAATGCCCCTTGGAAGAGATGTGGAGGAGGGCCTCATAAAAAATGTTCCCATTAGAAAGGAGCAGGTTTCCTATACTTGTAATGTCCATGCACTAAGTGTATGGGCTGACAAACATTTATCCCTGGGGGGTATACATGAACAACATACTGTATAAAAAATATTTTTTATGGGCATCATAAACACCCTTTAAAAAAATTATGTGGGTGTTGCATCACGGACCACGGTCACCCTATGATATGGTGATGGAGGATGTGGATGAGGAGAAGGAGGAGGACAAGAGCAAATAGCCAAAATCAGGAAGCGTATACCCATGTGTGGGTGTGAAGAGGTGCATTGGAATACACCTCCCAAAAAAAGATACTGGATTGGAGTTTATGTTACGCTGCTATCATTCGGTGGTGTTGAGAAGTCTGGCCCAATCCAGCCCTTGTTCATTTTTATAAGAGTCAGCCTGTCAGCATTTTCAGTTGAGAGGCGGATGCGCTTATCAGTTATATATCAGTTATAATTCCACCAGCGGAACTAAAAACTCGCTGTGATAAAACGCTGGTGGCAGGGTAGGCCAGGACCTCCAAGGCGTAGAGAGCCAGTTCATTCCACGTATCCAGCTTGGATACCCAATAATTATAAGGCACAGAGGAATCACGGAGGACGTTGGTACAGTCGGCAAGGTACTCCCTCAGCATCTTCCCAAACTTTGCATTCCTTGTGAGAGTACCCCGCGCCTCAATGCCTGTGCGATGGGAGGGGCTGAGAAAATTCTCCCAGAACTTTGACAGTGTTCCCTTGCCTCTGCTGGATTGAAGTTGTGTCTCTATCGCCTGTACTCCTTGTTTGTTCAACGAATTGTGACCTCTGCCGCCAGCGTTTTCCGATCGGAATTTTTTTAATAGTTCCGCAACAAGGGCCTTCTGGTACTGCCCCATTTTTGTAGACCTGTCCGTCTCAGGAATAAGAGATATAAAGTTCTCCTTGTAGCGTGGATCTAGAAGTGTCACCAACCAGTAATGACTGTCACTCAAAATTTTGAAAACACGAGGGTCATGGGAAAGGCAGCATAACATAAAATCAGCCATGCATGCCAAACTGCTAACAGGCAAGACTTCCGTGTCCTCACCAAGAGGATGATTGACCATGCTCTCCTCCTCCTCTCTGTTTTCTGGCCATCCACACTGAACAGACGGTATAACAGTTGTGCAGGTAGTACCGTCTATAGTGCATGAAACTAGCTCCTGTTCTTCCTTCTCCTTCGCCTCTTCCTCATTGTCACCCAATCCACGTTGGGATGAGATGAGGCTGGGCTGTGTGTAATCACCCTGTATGGTTCCTTGCTCCATCTCATCGTGCTCTGCCTGCAATGCATCCTCTTTGATTGTGAGCAGAGAGCTTTTCAAAAGAAAGAGAAGCGGGCTGGTGGCTCTAATTATGGTGTCATTGAAGCTCACCATCTTGGTGGAGTCCTCAAAGTTTTGGAGGATGGTAGATATGTCTCAAATCCAGGTCCACTCCTGAGGTCTTATGTGTGGAGTCTGTACTGAATACCGATGGCCTTGTTGATACTGGTACTCAACAACTGCCCTCTTCTTCTCACAAATCCTTCCCAACATCTGCAGTGTAGCGTTCCAATGCATGAGGACATCACACACCAGTCTGTGAGCCGGAAGCTGCAAACGCTGCTGAAACACAGCAAAGGCGGTGGAAGCTGTAGTTGACTTTCTAAAATGGGCACACAGGCGGCGTACTTTAACAAGCTGATCCGGCAGCTCTGGGTAGGATTTGAGAAACTGCTGAACCACGAGGTTAAGCACATGGGCCAGGCATGGTACGTGTGTGAGCTCGCCTCGCCTCAGAGCTGCCACCAAGTTCCGGCCATTGTCACACATGACCATGCCTGGCTGTGGGTTCAGCGGTGTGAGCCACAGATCTGCCTGCTCTTTCCGAGCTGTCCACAACTCTTCAGCATTGTGCGGTTTGTCACCTAAGCATATCAGCTTCAGCACAGCCTGTTGCCGCTTGGCCGAGGCAGTGCTGCAGTGCTTCCAGCTTGTGACTGATGTGGTAATTTCGGAGATGGAGGCTGAAGAAGAGGAGGAGGATGAGGTGCAGGAGCTGTAGACTGTGGGGGCAACCCTGATTGACCTAGGGCCCGCAATCCTTGGTGTCGGGAAGACGTGTTCGGTCCCAAGGTCCAACTGGGCACCGGCTTCCACTATGTTAACCCAGTGTGCCGTCAGCGAGATGTACCGTCCCTGCCTACAAGCACTTGTCCGCGTGTCCGTGGTTAGGTGGACTTTTCCGGTAAATGCGTTGTTGAGGGCTAATGTTTTGGGACACGTGCAAGTGTAATGCGGGGACGGCACACTGGGAGAAATAGTGGCGGCTGGTGGCAAGCAGTCGTGAAATGTAGGAATTTAATAGTGTGGCCTGTGGGGCTTTGGCTGCGTATTTTCACTTGCACTGCAAGGACTGGGGTATGGACAACTGAATGTTGCGCTGGGACAAGGATGTGGACGTGCTTCTTGATGCTGCTACTTGAGAGAGTGCAATCACAGGTGCAGGGCAGGAGGCATCTTCGCATACACCATGGACAGGGGATTGGCTTGCATGCACAACAGTGGAAGAAGCAATGATGCCACCCGCAGACACTGTTCCTGGACCCTGGGTTTCGGCCCACAAAGTCGGGTGCTTTGCTGCCACGTGCCTGATCATGCCGGTGGTGGTCAGGCTACTAGTTTTGCCACACCTGCCGATGCTAGCCTGGCAGATGGTGCAAATGGCCTTGTTGGGGTTATCGGCAGAGTCTTTAAAAAACAACCAGACTCGGGAAGACCTAACAGTTGTACTGGCAACTTCCTTCATGTTGGTGTTACGGGGAACGGTTGCCTGCCTTCTGTCTGCGGCCACCACACTGCTTCTTCCTGCCTGTTGGGTTGCTCTGCCTCCCTCCCCCTGTGAGCTGCTGTACTCGCTCTGCATGTCCTCCTGTCAGGTTGGGTCAGTTACTATATCATCCTCCACCTCGTCTTCCACTTCCGCACCCTGGTCCTCCTCCTGACTTTCTGGCAATTTGGGCTCTCATCATCGTCCACCTGTTGTGACACTTTCCCACCATCGCCTTCGTGTGACCGTGGCTGCTCAAATATTTGGGCATCGCTACATGCGATCTCCTCTTGCCCCGCTTCAAGTGGACCGGGCGAGAGGCCCGAATCTATAAGTGGAAAAGTGAACAGCTCTTCAGAGTGTCCAAGTGTGGGATCAGTTGTCTCTGGGCACTCGGTATGGTGGGAGGAAGGAGGATCAGGGTGAGGAATATGCAGTCCAGACTCATGGCTACTGAGACATGACTGTGTGGAAGACAGGGTGGTGGTGGTGGCTAAGTGACAGGAATCATTATCCGCTATCCAACCAAATAACCTTTTGACACTGCTCTGGGTTCAATAGTGGTGTGCTGTGGTCCCCTAGGAATTGGGACAGGAAGGTCGGGCGAGAACATGTGGGTGTTTGTTGTGGCACAATTTCAGCTTGACCATGGTCGCGGCCTCTGCATGCACCATCACCATCATGTCCAGTTCCCAGTCCCTTGCCACGCCCCTTGCCCATTTTAAATGGAGGACAATATCTTCCACGCTCACTACAAATGGCTCAATTTGGAGCGAAGTTATATGTAATCCGTGTGATTGAGAAACCACAGTTTTAAATACCTGGCCTGTAGGTAACTATTTTGAACAGCAAACCGGTGTCGAAAACTTTGCTGACACACAGAGAAAAAATTAGAATGGAGGCCAGAAATGGCAGAATTTTCAGAAAACGTATATGTGATCCGTGTGACGGACAAACCACAGTTTTAAATACCTGGCCTGTAGGTAACTATTTTGAACATCAAACCGGTGCCACAAACTTTGCTGAAACACTGAAAAAAAATTTGAATGGAGGCCAAAAATGGCAATATTTTCAGCACAATTATATATGATCCGTGTGACGGAGAAACCACAGTTTTAAATACCTGGCCTGTAGGTAACTATTTTGAACAACAAACCGGTGTCAAAAACTTTGCTGACACACTGAAAAAAATTTGAATGGAGGCCAAAAATGGCAGTATTTTCAGCGCAATTATATGTGATCCACGTGACGGACAAACCACAGTTTTAAATAGCTGGATTTTTAGCGCTGAAATATGGAAAGGACCTGGCTGTATTCTGCGGTGCTAACAAGCAAATGGCTCAGAAAAACGGTGTTCTCTGGATTGCTTTTTAAGCAAATAATGAGGATTAAGATCCAAAAAAAATTATTCCTGGCCCCTGAGACCTGGGCCTTTGTCTATAAATGTCTAACAGCAGCAGAAGGCACAACTGGAATGGAGCCTCTTGTGCTATATGCACTGCAGTCTTCTATATACACTGCCTGCCTGCCTATATACACTGCCTGCCGGATATCTCTGCAGATGGATTAGTCCTCAGAAGGACTGTTTGTTGAGATGGATATGTGTAATGTACTTTTTTCTCCCTACACTACCTAATACACAACCAAATCACTGCCTGATTGCGGAGTAGACTGACGAGCACGGTGCGCCAGATCTGATATAGACCTGATGACGCTGTATGGCCAGCCAATCACTGTAATGCCACAACCAACATGGCTGCAGCATTACAGTGAGTGGCAGGCAATCCCTGCATGTTGATTGGCACTCTAAAGAGCGCCAAATATGCAGGGAAGGGACCCGAGCATCCGCCCGAGCATATTGCAAGTACATCTTGCAATAGCTTGCCTCCGGGCTTCTGGTACACGATACGGTTTCATCCGCACCCTCACCTGGGCCTCGGTGACAATGTTGTGTTGGATGACAGAGGTGCAGCCAGGCAGTTTGGAGAATTCGTCCGTATTCTGCTGCACTAATCTCTGAGCCTCCCGCCACTGCTCCTTAGTAAGGGAATCACTTATCTTTACCTCTCCTCTGGCCTCGTCCCTGGCTGGACGCTACGACCGAAGTCGAATCCACAATCAAACATTCCCTGTCTTTCCGGGCTTTTAGCAGATTCACATGATACAGTTGTTTATCTTTTCTCTTTCCTGGTTGGTACAGTCGATAATTTACCTCCCCAACCTTATCCCGGACTTCGTATGGCCCTTGCCACTTGGTCAAGAGCTTACTCTCTGCAGTGGGCACTAATACCAATACCAGATCCCCTTCTTTAAAGGACCTGTCTGCGGCCCTTTTATTATACGTGCGACTCTGCGCTGCCTGGGCATTCATTAGATGCTCTTTTACTATAGGCATGACCGCTGCGATCTGATCTTGCATATTTGCCACGTGCTCAATTACACTCTTATGCGGAGACAGCTCCTGTTCCCACGTCTCTTTGGCTACGTCCAGCAACCCCCTATAATGCCTGCGGAATGGCCTCTGAGTAACGAATGGCATAATCGACGACCACAAGTATGTCTTGGTGGCCACGAGTGGACCTTACAATGGACCCCATCAAATCCATCGCAATCCGTTCAAAAGGTACCTCTATAACCGGCAGAGGTACCAATGGGCTATGGAAGCTTGACATTCTGGGCAATACCGCTTACCTCAACATAAATCCCAGGCCAAAAGAACCGCTGCAAGATGCGCTCTTGCATCATTTTAACCCCTAGATGCCCTCCCAGCAGGTATGTGGGGTCCATCTCAAGTACTGCCCGATGGTGTGACTGAGGCACTACTAGTTGTTCCACGACCTCGTCCCGGATCTTGTCAACCCTATAATGTAAATCTTGGTTGACTGCCATGCGTGGAAAGACTGTCTCTGCACTCGGTTGCTGAGCCACCCCATTTACCTCTATTACCCTCAGTAATAGATATGTAAGGTGTATGAGTATTCTTGTGCATGGAGGAGGTCAGTAATAGATATGTAAGGTGTATGAGTATTCTTGTGTTTGGAGGAGGTCAGTAATAAATATGTAAGGTGTATTAGCATTCTTGTGTATGGAGGAGGTCAGTAATAAATATGTAAAGTGTATGAGCACCTTTCAGATTCTGAATACAATTTACTTACCACCAAGAAGTAATGAGACAATTAGGTCAGATGATGACTTCATTGTACACACGTCCTCTGTCTGTGAACTGTCCTGTAATCTCTGGAGAATATTACATAGAGTCTCCTGAACGCAGGCATCTACTAGTTGTATCTTCAGGTGTTCTGAAAATATAAAAAGCAATCACAATCAAATAACAAAATTCACATTAATATATCGTACTATTATCCTGATAAAATATTATGACACAACAGCAGGGCCTAAAGGGTTATATTAAACACATAAAAATTCTGTTGGAGGAGATGGAGCCTCCTTACATACAATATAGGCTGTTTTTTCTTATGCTTGTAAAGTAGCACAGGACAATGCTCTGCTATGGGATTAATTGGTAATCAACATATTTCTTGAGGATGGTGAAAATACACAATATGTTAGCTGGAATCTCTTTGTGGAGAAATTCTTGTGGGTTACTTCAGTAGGGTTGCAAACTATCTGTCATGTCACTTGAGATGTGGGAGGCAATTTCTGGAGTAGTGATTTATGTATGATCTTCTGACAGTCTGACTGATATATCTAGGCCTGACACATGTCAGAATGCCTCTTGATAGAGTGCCTAGTGCCAACTACAAAGTTGATGGAAGAGGTATAATGGTCTAAACCTACTTCAAGATTGGGTTGTTTCATTTGGTCCTATGAAAGTAAATCATAAAGTTTTTGCATGTCAACGTCCACATGTATAGATTGTGATAGCAAAATAATGTTTGGCCAAGTTTTATTTATGTTGGAGGCTGGACTGTGATTTCCATCTGAAAGCAAATTTGTTACTAGGGTTTTGCTACCCCATCTAAGAGCAGCATGATGTAGGGGTAGATACCCTTATACAAGTAATGTGTCACTTACTTTACTGGTTGCTGCAGTTTTGATTAAAAACTGCTTTCTTTGTTGCAGATGTAGCAGTTATCTGAATGCTGAGCTGTGTATAACCCACACCACTGATTGGCAGCTTTCTGTGTACACTCTGCATAGGCAGAAAGCTGCTAATCAGTGGTGGGGACAAGGCTGGATTAACTGGCTGCAGTCCAAGTAGGAATCTAGTTATAATCTCCTGCCAATGTAATTAGTGTTGAGCCACCCCCGTAGTGTTCGGGTTCGGTTCGGTTCGTCGAACACCGGGATGTTCGAGGAACTGTTCGTCGAACTGTTCGTCGAACACCTTAGAACACCGTCGAACACAGTTAAAACCAATGGCAGGCAAACAAAAACACATAGAAACACATAGAAAACACCTTCAAAGGTGTCCAAAAGCTGACAAACTGCTCAGAAGACGCTCTCTTTAAAAAAGCCGGCCGGCAATTCAGCAGCGGCATACACCGGTACCCGACAATTTAGACAAGAAGGAATAGAGCATCACACATAGATTAGATAGATAGAAACATGTCAGTCACACATATAAGAAGCACAGTGACAGTGTTGCTTACTGTACTTGTCATTTAGTGTAAAGGATTTATTTAAAAAAATAATAGTGTTTTCATGCACCGTCTCTTTAAAAAAGCCGGCCGGCAATTCAGCAGCGGTACCCGACAATTTATAACAGAAAGAATAGAGCTTCACACATAGATAGATAAAAACATGTCAATCACATATATAATAAGTACAGTGACAGTGTTGGTTACTGTACTTGTCATTTAGTGTAAAGGATTTATTTAAAAAAATATTAGTGTTTTCATGCACCGTCTCTTTAAAAAAGCCGGCCGGCAATTCAGCATCTGTACCCGACAATTTAGAACAGAAAGATAGAGCATCACACATAGATTAGATAGATAGAAACATGTCAGTCACATATATATGAAGTACAGTGACAGTGTTGATTACTGTACTTGTCATTTAGTGTTAAAATAAATGATTTATTTAAGAAAAATTGGCGTGGGGTTCCCCTTAATTTTAGTCTCTAGCGGAGGTTAAGCAGACGGCTGGGGCAGATGTTTGAAGCCTGGGAAGGGGGTAATACCCCCGGAGCTTCCCAGGCTACTAATATCAGCCCCCAGCTGAATACCTAGCCTTTACTAGCTATTAAAATGGGGGACCCCCCCAAAAAAATGACGTGGGGTCCCCCCTATTTTAATAGCTAGCAAAGGCTAGGCAGACAGCTGGGGGCTGATATTAATAGCCCAGGAAGGGTACCATGAATATTGGCCCCCTCCCAGGCTAGAAACACCAGCCGTCAGCCGCCCCAGAAATGGCGCATCCATAGGATGCGCCAATTCTGGCACTTAGCCTCGCTCTTCCCACTGCCCTGTAGCGGTGGCAGTGGGGTAATAGGGTTGGGGTTGATGTCAGCTTATAATGCCAGCTGACATCAAGCCCAGGTTAGTAATCGAGAGGCGTCTATAAGACACCCCCATTACTAACCCCATAGTCAAAGTTAAAAAAAAAACACAAACACCCAGAATAAAGTCCTTTAATTGAAATAAAGACACAATTCTTTATTGTTCTAAATTAAACTATACTTACCGTCACGCCGATTCCAGCTGAAGCCAACGATCTCCTGCAATAAAAGAAAAATAATAAAGCAACCTCATCCTTACCTTTCCATGGTTCCCAGGACAGCTTCAGCTCTGCTACATCGAGATGACAGGCTGGACCGCAGCAGAACGCTGCCATCCAGCCTGTCATCCCGCAGACACTGAGAAGCGCAGGCATGCTTGCGCTCCTCAGTGTCTCTCTGTGACGGCATCCAGATGAGCCGACAATGAACTCGGCTCACCTCATGCACGTCACTGACAGCGTGGGAGAATTCTCACGCTGAAGCGCTGAGTGCAGGAGAATTTTCCCATGGTGTCAGTGACGTGCATGAGGTGAGGTCATGTCCAATGAACTCAGCTCACCTCATGTACGTCACTGACAGCGTGGGAGAATTCTCACGCTGAAGCGCTGAGTGCAGGAGAATTTTCCCACGCTGTCAGTGACGTGCATGAGGCTGATATTTAAATTTGGCGCACAAATCGGTGATTGGTCGCGGGCAGCGTCCGCGACCAATCAGCACGGTAGTGTTTAACTTTGGCGGCAAGATCAGTGATTGGTCGCGCGCCAAGACCGCGACCAATCACCGATTTGTGCGGCACATTTAAATAGCGGCCGCGACCAATTGGATGTCAGCGCCGCTCCCCGGTCCTCCCTTCACACCCTAGCCGCTGATGTCCCCACAGTATCCGCATGGTGTTACAAAGGTCCGGACATTTGTGTTAAAAATTGCTGATTGGTCGCTGGCGCTGCCCGTGACCAATCACCGATTTGGGCACCAAATTTAAATATCAGCCGCGACCAATCACCTATTTGGGCGCTAAATTTAAATATCCTCCGCGACCAATCACCCATCTTGGCTCCACATTTAAACACCGCTGTACTGATTGGTCGCGGAGGCTATTTAAATGTGGCGCCAAAATCGGTGATTGGTCGCGCCCAGCGTCGGCGACCAATCAGCACAGCGGTGTTTAAATGTGGAGCCAAGATCGGTGATTGGTTGCGGCCGATATTTAAATTTGGTGCCCAAATCGGTGATTGGTCGCGGGCAGCGCCAGCGACCAATCAGCGATTTTTAACACAAATGTCCGGATCTTTGTAACACCATGCGGATACTGTGGGGACATCAGTGGCTAGGGTGTGAAGGGAGGACCGGGGAGCGGCGCTGCGGGTCGGGATACTTCTGCTGCGAGCAGTCGCTCATCTCCCGGCTTCTCGCAACGGAAGTATCCGACCAGGCAGCGGCGCTCCCCGGTCCTCACCAATACGATTAGCTGATTGGTCGCGTGCGGAGAGCGCGACCAATCAGTGATCTTGGCGCTAAAGTTAAACACCGCTCTGCTGATTGGTGCGGACGCTGCCCGCGACCAATCACCGATTTGGGCGCCACATTTAAATAGCGGCCGCGACCAATCAGCGAGCTTGGCGCCAAATTTAAACCCCGCTCTGCTAATTGGTCGCGGATGCCGGCCGCGACTAATCAGCATTATTGGCCCCAAATTTAAACACCGCTCTGCTGATTGATCGCGGTCGCCGTCCGCGACCAATCAGTAGTATTGGCGCCAAATTTAAACCCTGGTCGGCTGATTGGTCACGGTTGCCGGCCGCGACCAATCAGCAGTATTGGCGCCAAATTTAAACCCCGCTCTGCTGATTGGTCACAGTTGCCTTCCGCGACCAATCAGCGATTTTGACGCCAAATTTAAACACCGCTCTGCTGATTGGTCGCGGCCGGCGATTGCGACCAATCAGCATTATTGGCGCCAAATTTAAACCCCGCTCTGCTGATTGGTCGCGACCGCCGGCCGCGACTAATCAATATTGTTGCCGCCAAATTTAAAAACCGCTCTGCTGAATGGTCGAGGTCGTAACCAATCACCATTATTGGCGCCAAATTTAAACACCGCTTTGCTGATTGGTCGCGACCACAACCTATCAGCATTATTGGCGCAAAATTTAAACCCCGCTCTGCTGATTATTCGCGACCGCCGGCCGTGACCAATCAGTGATATAGTCGCCAAATTTCAACACCGCTTTGCTGATTGGTCGCGGTTGCTGGCCGCGACCAGTCAGCGATTTTGGCGCCAAATTTAAACACCGCTCTGCTGATTGCGCCGGGTCTGCCGCATACATATTCTAGAATACCCGATGCGTTAGAATCGGGCCACCATCTAGTTTCATGAAATAATTTTAAAAAAAATTGACGTGGGGCTTCGCACTACATTTGTGTCCAGCCAGGTACAGCAGGCAGGAACGGACTGCCCCCAACCACCAGCTGCCTATTTGTACCTGGCCGGACACAACAATGTAGGGAAGCCCTTTTTTTCTTAATTATTTCATGAATTTCATGAAATAATTAAAAAAAAAAATACGTGGGGCTTCGCCCTATTTTTGTGTCCAGCCAGGTACAACTAGGCAGCTGGGGGCTGGAATCTGCAGCGCAGGGAGGCCCAAGCTTTCTGGGCCCCACCCGCTGCAAATTGCAGTCCGCAGCCACCCCGGAAAATGGCGCATTCATAGAAGCGCCATCTTCTGGCGCTGTACCCAACTCATCCAGGGCCCTGGTGCGGTGGCTCACTGGGTAATAAAGGGGTTAGGGCCAGCTTGGCATTATCAGCTGGCCCTAAGCCCGAAATTCATGGGGTCACGCCAATATTAGACATGACCACTATGAATTTCTAGTAAAGTATTTAAAAAAAACACAACACCCAGAAAAAAGTCCTTTAATTGAAATAAACACACAATTCTTTATTGTTCTAAATTAAACCATACTTACCGTCACGCCCATTCCAGCTGAAGCCAACGATCTCCTGCAATAAAAGTAAAATAATAAAGCAACCTCATCCTTACCTTTCCATGGTTCCCACGATGGCTCCAGCTCTGCTACATCGAGATGACAGGCTGGACCGCAGCAGAACGCTGCCATCCAGCCTGTCATCCCGCAGACACTGAGAAGCGCAGGCTTGCTTGCGCTCCTCAGTGTCTGGCTGTGACGGCATCCAGATGAGTCGAGGTCATGTCCAATGAACTCAGCTCACCTCATGTACGTCACTGACAGCGTGGAAGAATTCTCCTGCACTCAGCGCTTCAGCGTGAGAATTCTCCCACGCTGTCAGTGACGTACATGAGGTCAGCTGAGTTCAATGGACATGAATGAGCTCACCTCATGCACGTCACTGACAGCGTGGGAAAATTCTCCTGCACTCAGCGCTTCAGCGTGAGAATTTTCCCACGCTGTCAGTGACGTGCATGAGGTGAGCTCATTCATGTCCAATGAACTCGGCTCACCTCATGCACGTCACTGACAGCGTGGGAAAATTCTCACGCTGAAGCGCTGAGTGCAGGAGAATTCTCCCACGCTGTCAGTGACGTGCATGAGGTGAGCCGAGTTCATTGTCGGCTCATCTGGATGCCGTCACAGCGAGACACTGAGGAGCGCAAGCATGCCTGCGCTTCTCAGTGTCCGCGGGATGACAGGCTGGATGGCAGCGTTCTGCTGCGGTCCAGCCTGTCATCTCGATGTAGCAGAGCTGAAGCCATCGTGGGAACCATGGAAAGGTAAGGATGAGGTTGCTTTATTATTTTACTTTTACTGCAGGAGATCGTTGGCTTCAGCTGGAATGGGCGTGGTGGTAAGTATGGTTTAATTTAGAACAATAAAGGATTGTGTCTTTATTTCAATTAAAGGACTTTATTCTGGGTGTTTGTGTTTTCTTTTAACTTTGACTATGGGGTTAGTAATGGTGGTGTCTTATAGACGCCTCTCCATTACTAACCTGCGCTTGATGTCAGCTGGCATTATAAGCTGACATCAACCCCAGCCCTATTACCCCACTGCCACCGCTACAGGGCAGTGGGAAGAGCGAGGCTAAGTGCCAGAATTGGCGCATCCTATGGATGCGCCATTTCTGGGGCGGCTGACGGCTGGTGTTTCTAGCCTGGGAGGGGGCCAATATTCATGGTACACTTCCTGGGCTATTAATATCAGCCCCCAGCTGTCTGCCTAGCCTTTGCTAGCTATTAAAATAGGGGGGACCCCACGTCATTTTTTTGGGGGGGGTCCCCCATTTTAATAGCTAGTAAAGGCTAGGTATTCCGCTGGGGGCTGATATTAGTAGCCTGGGAAGCTCCGTGGGTATTACCCCCTTCCCAGGCTTCAAACATCTGCCCCAGCCGTCTGCTTAACCTCCGCTAGAGCCTAAAATTAAGGGGAACCCCACGCCAATTTTTTTTAAAATAAATCCTTTATTTTAACACTAAATGACAAGTACAGTAATCAACACTATCACTGTACTTCTTATATATGTGACTGACATGTTTCTATCTATCTAATCTATGTGTGATGCTCTATTCCTTCTATTCTAAATTGTCGGGTACAGATGCTGAAATGCCGGCCGGCTTTTTTAAAGAGACAGTGCATGAAAACACTTTTATTTTTTTTAATAAATCCTTTACACTAAATGACAAGTACAGTAAGCAACACTGTCACTGTACTTCATATATATGTGACTGACATGTTTCTATCTATCTAATCTATGTGTGATTCTCTATTCTTTCTATTCCAAATTGTCGGGTACCGCTGCTGAATTGCCGGCCGGCTTTTTTAAAGAGACGGTGCATGAAAACACTATTATTTTTTTTGATAAATCCTTTACACTAAATGACAAGTACAGTACGCAACACTGTCACTGTACTTCATATATATGTGGCTGACATGTTTCTATCTATCTAATCTATGTGTGAAGCTCTATTCTTTCGGTTCTAAATTGTCGGGTACCGGTGTATGCCGCTGCTGAATTGCCGGCTTTTCATGTTTCACTGTGAGCACTGTTCCCATCGATTTGGGCAATCACTGTAATGCCACAACCACCATGGCAGTGGCATTACAGTGAGTGGCAGACAATCCCTGCATGATTGGTGCTCTAAATAGCGCCAGACATGCAGGACACGCTTTTGGTGCACGAACAGTTATCGAACATAACCTTGAACAGCCGAATTTTTTGCAAATCGTTCGGGTTCGTCGAACAACTCGAACACCGCCCAAAACAGCTCGAATTTGAGATTGGCGAACAGTTCTAGTCGAACACCGCTCATCTCTAAATGTAATACAGTCATAATACAGACCATTACGTGATACATTGCTGGAATCAGAGTCTCTTCTCTACATCTTGCTGCTTTCAAATTGGGTAGGAAAAACTTGCTGACAGATTCCCTTTAAGATCGTCATTGAAATAAATTGAGGTGCTAACTGGGAACCAAATCCAAAATTTATTGAAAACCTTTCTATAAGTGTGTTGTCTGTAATAGGAGCAAAGTAAAAAATGATACCATATAAATATACTTTGGATTCAGATGATCAAAATGCACATATAGATGTAACTTTTGGGAGTACCTTTTAGCCTTGTGATCTATATGTATATGACTTCACTTGATACTAGACAAGTACAGAACTATTGGCATTGGCAATCCCAGCAGGTCAAGTTTTGCAAATCTTTACCCGGGTTGAAGAGAGGACTAATTTGTCTTCAGGGATGAGTTAAAACTATATACCTTGTCCATCAACTTACGGGAAAGTATGTAGATGCCATTTTAATACTGTGAATAGAGTCCAAAGGGCTGTTCCTGAGGTTTGTGGAAATTCTGAATAGAAACAATCTAGGTATTTACTTTATGAATCAAGTGCCAAAGGAAGCCATTCACTTCTTCCTACAATCTACACAAGATGACACTGGAATCTGGTCTCCACCAAAAACGCATACGCACCAACAGTCTCATAATCTCTGTACTCCTAATAAGAGGTATCCATAAGGAACAACACTTAAAGCATCACATTTTTTTTTTATTTCACCACTGAAATGGTGATTAAAATCTAAGTCCCCTGCCCATGCCTAATACTTACTGTTACGCTCACGCCCGAACTAACTGGCGTGAGCGTGGTTAGTGATCCCACTGGACCATGAACCGAGGAGTGCCTGGAGGGGCGTGACTAAGTATCAACTCGGTCCGACCAAGGTCGCATGGCGGCTCAGTCGACTCCATGAACCAGGGAGGAACCGAGCAGAGGGACTAGGTGCTACTCCAGGTCAGACCCCGGTCACAGCTGTTGACCCACACCGGGGAATGCAAGAACAGGCAGGCACAGCTGGTATGCAGACAGGTGGGTACTGGCAGGCATGGCTGGTATGCAGACAGGCGGGTACTAGCAGGCACGGCTGGTATGCAAACAGGTGGGTACTGGCAGGCACGGCTGGTATGCAGACAGGCGGGTACTAGCAAGCACGGCTGGTATGCAGACAGGTGGGTACTAGCAGGCATGGCTGGTATGCAGACAGGTGGGTACTAGCAGGCACGGCTGGTATGCAGACAGGTGGGTGCTGACAGGCACAGCTGTAATGCAGACTGGCAGGTACTGGCAGGTATGAACGCAGGCTGGATAGGGACCAGTACAGACTGGGATACAGGAACAGAGCCGCATCTGCGGTGGACTACCAGAGCAGAACCGCAGGCGCGGTGGACAAGCGGGGTAGAGCAGATCGAAACTGCAGGTGCGGTGGACAAGCAGAGCAGAGCGAAACCGCAGATGCGGTGAACAAGCAGAGCAGAGCGAAACCGCAGATGCAGTGAACAAGCAGAGCAGAGAGAAACCACCGGTGTGGTGAACAAGTAGAGCAGAGCGAAACCGCAGGTGCGGTGAACAAGCAGAGCAGAGCGAAACCGCAGATGCGGTGAACAAGCAAAGCAGAGCGAAACCGCAAGTGCGGTGAACAAGCAGAGCAGAGTGAAACCGCAGGTGCGGTGAACAAGCAGAGCAGAGCGAAACCGCAGGTGCGGTGAACAAGCAGAGCAGAGCGAAACCGCAGGTGCGGTGAACAAGCAGAGCAGAGCGAAACCGCAGATGCGGTGAACAAGCAAAGCAGAGCGAAACCGCAAGTGCGGTGAACAAGCAGAGCAGAGCGAAACCGCAGGTGCGGTGAACAAGCAGAGCAGAGCGAAACCGCAGGTGCGGTGAACAAGCAGAGCAGAGCGAAACCGCAGGTGCGGTGAACAAGCAGAGCAGAGCGAAACCGCAGATGTGGTGGAGAAGCAGAGCAGAGCGAAACCGCAGATGTGGTGGACAAGCAGAGCAGAGCAGAAGGTGCAGGCAGACAGGACAGGGCTCTGTTCACATGGAACAGACTGGAAAACACAGGAAGATAGTTAGAACACAGGAGGTAGATACGGAGGCAGGGAAACGGGACAATCAGAACCAGATACACACAGGCTACTTGCTATGAAGTAGTGAGTGGAAACAAAACTCACAAACAGAAGTACAGAGACAATGAGTTGGAGTTAGGTGCAGGTTCAGACACTGCAGGAAAAGGGAAAGTTCGGACATAGAGACAGATAGGTAATGGGCTAGACAGGAACTGAACCAGGAACAAGATACAGGAACGAGCCTGGGAACTCAGCCCCCAGGGTGGCGGAAGCAGACTAGAAGTCACAGATACAGGCAACAGACCTGGGTATACAGCCCCCAGGGTGGCAGAACGGACTAGAAGTCACAGATACAGGTACCAGGCCTGGGTATACAGCCCCCAGGGTGGCGGAAACAGACAAGATACAGGACAGAACCTGGCAACTCAGTTGCAAGGAACACACTGAAGGAAAGTGTTTCTCAGGCACCTCATACTGGGTGGAGGGGGTTTACGTATCCAGTGACTCACAGCAATAGGCTGGGGAGGCATTAGGAGTGCGCACACAGTAACTATAAGAATCAGGCAGTAACCGCGCCGCCGCCCTAAGCAATAAGACAAGAGACACAGCAGATATTGGAGCAAAGTGTGCAGCCTGGACTGATAGGTAAGATGGCGGTATTGCATGGTGGGAGATGGTAAGCCATGCCAGCACGCTGCCAGAGATGTTACACTTACCTTTTCATCTGTTTTCGCCTCTCCAGTCCATCTCCTGCAGTTTGTGAACTTTCGGCAGCTCCAGTGTCTCATGGAGTGAGCCCAAGGTCACTAATCAATGTAAGTCTATGAGAGCCTCATTATGGCCTCGTTCTGGCACTCATAGACTTGCATTAAGAGCTTGTGACGTAGCATCTGACTTCCGGCAAGTCAGAAGCTGCTGCACTCACAAGATGGCGCCGAGGGATGGGAACGGTGAAGACGCCAGAGGGTGAGTATATGACCAGGGGCAGGGGATTTACGTTTAAAACACCACTCAGGGGGTGAAAAAACCCCCGTTGTAGTGGTGATTTAAGATTTTGAAGGAACTGCTCCAAGACAGAGGACTTAATGACCTAAACCAATGACCTTCAACAACAATTTCTGGAAAGCGTGTAACCCAGGAAGTTATCAGAGTGTTACAATACTGGTGGAGTACAGCTGAAATCCAATGGCCGGAGGAGCACAAGCACTTAACAGCAAGTGGTCGTAGAAGTCATTGGAAGTAGCAATAGGAGTTATAGAAACAATCCGGAGGGGTGGGAATAGTCTGGGTCAGACAGTTCTCAGAAGCTGGAGATGGGAACTAGACACAATACTCAAGCAATGAGCAAGTGTTCCATCAGGCCTTAATAGGCCTAAACAGAAAACAAGATGGCTTCTACAAGTTTAACATCTGCCATCTTAGTAAAAGGCCATTGCAGAATGCAACAGCCGCCTCCAGTGGTAAGGAGTGGAAATGCAGCACAATTTATCGAAGTGAATAATAGGAGTCACTAGTGGTCAATTTGCAGAAGGACAGGACAACAGAAGCCTGACACAAAGAGGCATATAAAATGTCCTTTTGGCAACTCGTAGCAAATTACTGACCCCCAGAAAAATGAAAAACATTGGGATTCAGATTTGCTTGTTTGGGAGAATTGACCTTTGTCAAAATTTAATTATGGATATGCTCCAGAATTTCTTGGGTATGTTAGGTACTGATTGAGATCTGATAGATCTGTTCTTCCCACCACACCGGGAATCCCATGTTGGAGGGGGAAAAAAACCTTAGGAACTATTTGGTCCACAGCCATTTTGTAAACAAATGTATAATCCAACAATCATGTGGATTAACCAAAAAGTAATATGCACTTTCAAATGTATAAACTGTAAAGCAGGCAAGTATATTCACAAGAGTAACATCTTTATGAGTACTTCTATGGGCCAAACCTATACAAATAGAAACATTTCTAACTGCAAAACCAGTTTTTCAAGTTACAATTAGTGCTGTTTAAAAGAGGATATGACTGGGGTAAACATCTTCTTAAAAAATAATTTAGTTAAATCCATAGAATCCGCTCTTGACAGCCTGAAGGCTAGAATGATCATTCGGCCTTCACCAGATTGATGGCGCAGTGATAATATTCTTCTAAAATCCATATGCTGTAAGCCTATACAGGCTTGTTATACAGGTGGATACAGTTACCAAGAGCATTTGGAACTACGTGGCAAGTAGTGATTCCAGAAGGGATGGAGTCTAGCATGGTGAAGGAAGCCCATGAGAGGGGCACCCACTTCATAATTGAGAGAACCTTTCAATGGCTACAGTGGATTGTGTACTGGCCACAACTACATCGAGTAGTAGAGGAAGTTTTCCTGAAGTGTAGTCAATGTAAATTGACTAAACACCTTGAACAGCGATCACCTACCCAGGTGACACGGACGTCTGAGTAGCTAAAATTGTTGATGGTAGACTACCTCATGATTGGCCCGTCAATGGTTGTTAAGTAGTTAAGTCTGTGGCCTGAGCCATCTGTTGCAACTCCATCCAGGAGGATCAGAAGATGAAGTGGCCTGAATTTGTACCTGAATTAGTGTGGGTATACAACAAATCGGGATCATGCAACAACAAGGTATACCTCTTACACGTTGCTGTTTTGTCGTAACAGCCGTGAAATCACTAAGCTGGAATTTGACCCAGAAGAAGATTGCACAACAATGAATAATTCCACTTGGTTGCGAGAACACCAACATCGGTTACAGACATTGAGCAGTCTAGATGGGCAGAGATGAACCACTGTAGCGGTTCTAAAAATTTGTCTTGTTCGTATCTTCAAATAATTTTTGCCTTTTTCTTGTGATATAGAGCTTAATTTTATGCCTATATATTTATATATGATTACATACAGTACAGACCAAAGGTTTGGACACACCTTCTCATTTAAAGATTTTTCTGTATTTTCATGACTATGAAAATTGTACATTCACACTGAAGGCATCAAAACTATGAATTAACACATGTGGAATTATATACTTAACAAAAAAGTGTGAAACAACTGAAAATATGTCTTATATTCTAGGTTCTTCAAAGTAGCCACCTTTTGCTTTGATGACTGCTTTGAACACTCTTGGCATTCTCTTGATGAGCTTCAAGAGGTAGTCACCGGAAATGGTCTTCCAACAATCTTGAAGGAGTTCCCAGAGATGCTTAGCACTTGTTGGCCTTTTTGCCTTCACCTTGCGGTCCAGCTCACCCCAAACCATCTCGATTGGGTTAAGGTCTGGCGACTGTGGAGGCCAGGTCACCTGGCGTAGCACCCCATCACTCTCCTGCTTGGTCAAATAGCCCTTACACAGCCTGGAGGTGTGTTTGGGGTCATTGTCCTGTTGAAAAATAAACGATGGTCCAACTAAACGCAAACCGGATGGAATAGCATGCCGCTGCAAGATGCTGTGGTAGCCATGCTGGTTCAGTATGCCTTCAATTTTGAATAAATCCCCAATAGTGTCACCAGCAAAGCACGCCCACACCATCACACCTCCTCCTCCATGCTTCACGGTGAGAACCAGGCATGTAGAGTCCATCCGTTCACCTTTTCTGCGTCGCACAAAGACACGGTGGTTGGAACCAAAGATCTCAAATTTGGACTCATCAGACCAAAGCACAGATTTCCACTGGTCTAATGTCCATTCCTTGTGTTCTTTAGCCCAAACAAGTCTCTTCTGCTTGTTGCCTGTCCTTAGCAGTGGTTTCCTAGCAGCTATTTTACCATAAAGGCCTGCTGCACAAAGTCTCCTCTTAACAGTTGTTGTAGAGATGTGTCTGCTGCTAGAACTCTGTGTGGCATTGACCTGGTCTCTAATCTGAGCTGCTGTTAACCTGCAATTTCTGAGGCAGGTGACTCAGATAAACTTATCCTCAGAAGCAGAGGTGACTCTTGGTCTTCCTTTCCTGGGGCGGTCCTCATGTGAGCCAGTTTCTTTGTAGCGCTTGTTGGTTTTTGGTTTTTGCAACTGCACTTGGGGACACTTTCAAAGTTTGCCCAATTTTTCGGACTGACTGACCTTCCTTTCTTAAAGTAATGATGGCCACTCATTTTTCTTTGCTTAATTGCTTTTTTCTTGCCATAATACTAATTCTAACAGTCTATTCAGTAGGACTATCAGCTGTGTATTCACCTGACTTCTGCACAACACAACTGATGGTCCCAACCCCATTTATAAGGCAAGAAATCCCACTTATTAAACCTGACATGGCACACCTGTGAAGTGAAAACCATTTCCGGTGACTACCTCTTGAAAATCATCAAAAGAATGCCAAGAGTGTGCAAAGCAGTCATCAAAGCAAAAGGTGGCTACTTTGAAGAACCTAGAATATAAGACATATTTTCAGTTGTTTCACACTTTTTTGTTAAGTATATAATTCCACATGTGCTAATTCATAGTTTTGATGCCTTCAGTGTGAATGTACAATTTTCAAAGTCATGAAAATACAGAAAAATCTTTAAATGAGAAGGTGTGTCCAAACTTTTGGTCTGTACTGTATATTCATAATAGGAAATAAGAGTCTATTTTTAAAAATTTTTTTCAACCACACCAAACCAGTAAAATAATTTTAAGTTGAGTTTCTCTTTCCATAGAAGTTATTTTTATATGTGTAGGAAGTCACTCGCTTTTAAGCAGCTAGTAGCGTTCACACAGGTACGTAGTTCCTAGGTCAAACATAGAAGTGTTTTGAATGCATAAACTTCCAGCAAAATGGAAATACTGACAGCCTTTCTCTGGCATAAAGAATAGTGATGAGTGAGCCTGCTCGCCACTGTTCGGTACTCGCCCGAGCATCACTGTGCTCGACATGCTCGGCATTTCTGGGTTGCTCGGGTGGGAGCTCAGGTCCCCGCCCTGCATGCTTGCCGCTCTTTAGAGAGCCAATGAACATGCAGGGATTGCCTGCCACACACTGTAATGCCGTAGCCATGTTGGTTATGGCATTACAGTGAGTGCATAGCTTCACCGAATCCATATAATACCTGGTGCCCCTATGCTCGTCACAGTCTAACCCAAAAACAGGCAGAGTAAGGAGAGCTGCTGTTGAGTCAGGGAGAGATTTGCTTGTTTATTAGTTAGTATAGGAATTCCACAACATATCTATATATGCATCTGAACTAACAGTCCTTCTGAGGACTAATGCAGCTGCATATATTCAGTGGTGATAGCAGGAGTTAGGCAGGCAGGCAGGGTTTGTGCCCGGGTATACAGCACAAGAGGCTCCATTGCACGCTCTGTCTGCTCCTGCTGTTACGGATATCTGTAGACATAGCCCCAGATATCAGGGGCCAGGGCTAATTTTTTTTTTACTTTAATCCTGATTATTTGCTTAACAAGCAATACAGAGTACACCATTTTAGTGCTCCATTTGCTTGCTAGCACTGCAGAATACAGCCAGATCTTTTCCATCATCAGACGTGTTTCCATATTACAGCGATAAAAATCCAAAAATTTTTAGTGAACGTGGAAAATATTGCCCTCCATTTAGAGTTTTGCATCAGTGTGTCAGTGAAGCTATTCAAACATGGTCGCTGTGAAGAATAGTAAACTACAAGCCCGCTATTTAAAACCGTGGGTGTCAGTCAGACGTATCACGTACAACTGCGGTTCAAATCTAGCCATTTGTATTGAACGTGGAAAATATAGTCCTCCATTTAGGGTTTGTAGCAGTATGTCAGTGAAGCTACTCACACGAGGTCGCTGCCAA
Organism: Phyllobates terribilis; assembly: GCF_046119375.1. Lineage (NCBI taxonomy): Eukaryota > Metazoa > Chordata > Amphibia > Anura > Dendrobatidae > Phyllobates > Phyllobates terribilis. The sequence continues at coordinate 591,578,160 of NW_027362765.1, read as the reverse complement.
GAATAGTAAACTACAGGGCCGCTATTAAAAACCGTGGGTGTCTGTCAGACATATCAGCTATAACTGCGGATCAAATCCAGCCATTTGTAGTGCACCTGGAAAATATTGTCCTCCATTTAAAATGGATAAGGCGCGTGGCAAAGGAAGGGGAAGTGGACGTGATGGTGCAAGCTGAAATTGTGCCACAACAAACACCTAATTCTTGTCTTTTGACCTTCCTGTCCCAATTGCTAGGGAACCGCAGCACACCAATATTGAACCCAGAGCAGTGTCAAAAGATTGTTGGTTGGATAGCAAATAATGCTTCCAGTCACTTTGCCACCACCACCACCCCATCTTCCACACAGTCAAGTCTCAGTAGCAGTGAGTCTGGACCGCATATTCCTCACCCTGATCCTCCTTCCTCTCACCATACTGAGTGCCCGGAGACAACTGATCCCACACTTGGAAACTGCAAAGAGCTGTTCACTTTTACATTTATAGATTCAGGCCTCTCACCCGGACAGCATCAAGCGGGGAAAAAGGAGAACGAATGTAGCGATGCCCAAATATCTGAGCAGCCACGGTCACGCAAAGACAACAGTGGGAAAGTGCAATTACTGTCGCAAGAGGTGGATGATGATGAGACACAATTGCCAGAAAGTCAGGAGGAGGACCAGGGTGTGGAAGGGGAAGACGAGGTGGTGAACTATGAAGTCACTGACCCAACCTGGCAAGGTGACATGCAGAGCAAGGACAGCAGCACACAGGGGGAGGGAGGTGTAGCACCACAAAAAGCAGGAAAAAGCAGTGTGGTGGCCACAGACACAAGGCGGGCAACCATACCATGGAACACCAACTCGACAGAAGTTGCCAGTAGAACTGTTAGGTCTTCCCGAGTCCGGTTGCTTTTTAAAGACTCTGCAGATAACCCCAAAAAGGCCATTTGCACCACCTGCCAGGCCAGCATCAGCAGGGGTAGCAAAACTAGCAGCCTGACGACCACCAGCATGATCAGGCACATGACAGCAAAGCACCCGACTAAGTGGGCCGAACGCCAGGGTCCAGAAACAGTGCCTGCAGGTGACACCACTGCTTGTTCTGCAGTTGTGCATGCACGCCAATCTCCTATCCATGGCACATGCGAAGATGTCTCTTGCCCTGCACCTGTCATTGCACACTCTCAACTAGCACCATCACCAACTATGTCCATGTCCTTGTCCCAGCGCAACGTTTAGTTGTCCCTACTCCATTCCTTGGAACGCAAGTGCAAATACACAGCTAACGCATCACAGGCCACACTACTAAACTCACACATTTCTCGAATGCTTGCGCTTAAAATGTTGCTTTTTAGGCTTGTGGAGACGGAAGCTTTGCGGCGGCCATCCCTCGGTACTCGGTTCCCAGCCGCCACTATTTCTCCCAGTGTGCCGTCCCCGCATTACACAAGCAAGTGACCCAAAACATTAGCCGTGCCCTCAACAACGCAGTTACTGGGAAGGTCCACCTAACAACAGACACGTGGACAAGTGCTTGTGGGCAGGGACGATACATCTTGCTGACGGCACACTGGGTCAATATAGTGGATGCCGGGACCCAGTCAGACCTTGGGATGGAACACATCCTCCCGACCCTGGGTCAATCAGGGTTGCCCCCACATTCTACAGCTCCTGCACCTCCTCCTCCTCTTCAGCCTCCATCTCCGAAATTACCACATCAGTCACAAGCTGGAAGCACTGCAGCACTTCCTCGGCCAAGCGGCAACAGGCTTTGCTGAAGCTAATATGCTTAGGTGACAAACTGCACACCGCTGAAGAGTTGCGGACAGCTCTGAAAGAGCAGGCAGATCTGTGGCTGACACCGCTGAACCTACAGCCATGCATGGTCATGTGTGACAATGGCGGGAACGTGGTTGCGGCTCTGAAGTGAGGCGAGCTCACACACGTACCATGCCTGGCCCATGTGCTTAACCTCGTGGTTCAGCAGTTTCTCAAAACCTACCCGGAGCTGCCGGATCTGCTTGTCAAAGTACCCCGCGTGTGTGCCCATTTTAGAAAGTCAGTTACAGCTTCCGCCGCCCTTACCATGCTTCAGCAGCATTTGCAGCTTCCAGCTCACCAACTGGTGTGCGATGTCACCACACATTGGAACGCAATGTTGCAGATGTTGGGAAGGATTTCTGAGCAGAAGAGGGCAGTTATTGACTACCAGCATCAACACAGCCGTCGGTATTCAGGTCAGACTCCACACATAAGACCTCAGGAGTGGGCATGGATATCAGATATCTGTGCCATCCTCCAAAACTTTGAAGACTCCACCAAGATGGTGATTGGTGATGACGCCATAATTAGCGTCACCATACCGCTTCTCTGTCTTCTGAAACACTAGCTGCTCACAATTAAAGAGGAGGCATTGCAGGCGGAGCACGATGAGATGGAGCAAGGAATCATACAGGGTGATTCCATACAGCCCAGCCTCATCTCATCCCAACGTGGATTGGGTGACAATGAGGAAGAGGAAGAGGAGGAAGAACAGGAGCTAGTTTTATGCGCTATAGACGGTACTACCCGGACAACTGTCATACCGTCTGTTCAGCGTGGCAGGCCTGAGGAGAGGGAGGAGGAGGATGAGGAGGAGAGCAAGGTCAGTCGTCTTCTTGGTGAGGACATGGAAGTCTTGCCTGTTAGCAGCCTGGCACACAAGCTGAGTTGATGTTACGCTGCCTTTCCCTTGACCCTAGTGTTCTTCAAATTTTGGGTGACAGTCATTACTGGTTGGTGACACTTCTAGACCCATGCTACAAGAAGAACTTTCTATCTCTTATTCTCGTGGCGGACAGGTCTGCTAAAATGGGACAGTACCAGAAGCCCTTGTTGCGGAATTATTAAAAAAATTCCCATCTGAAAACGCTGGCGGCAGAGGTCACAGTTCGTTGCAAGATCGAGCACTCGAGCATTCCAATTTGCTCGACTCGAACAACGAGTACCCGAGCATTTTAGTGCTCACTCATCACTAATAAAGAACTAAATAAACAGTTCATATATAAGCACATGTGGGCTCACCCATTCAGCAAAAATGTCTACCTGTCTCTCAAGTCATATCATAGGCAATCCAGGACAGTACACTGCAGCTCCCAACAGAATTCACACACTGCTCTGTTCCCCAGCACATTTGACTCTGCTTCATCCAGGATACTGTGCTAAGGGGACGGTTGCAAACAACTTTATTATAATGGAACGCAACCGACCCCGGGGTCCACGATGAAGCCTGGTGGACTGCTGCTGAACACCTTCTGGGTGAGAAGGTAAAAACAACCAACTTAAACAACAATCCCCTCCATGTTACAGCACACCGGAGCGGGAATAGGAATTTGCACTATCTCCGTTAACTTCACGAGAGATGTGAAGTAAATAAAGTATCTGTAGTCCTGTAGCAGCACAGGGACTACAAAGTTGGCGCTAGGATGCGTGTGTGACTCACGCCAGTGTGTAAGTGCTCTCAGCCGGCGTGCTACCGGACTGAGGAGAATCACTCCACATGGCTGACAGGCGGTACCGGGAATACGGCGTCTGCAGACTGCTCGGGGTGTATGGCGACCCCCTAGCCAGTCTGAAAGGCCAATCTACCTGCCTATTTCCACTACACCTGCCTATTTCCACTACAGCACAAGTGGAGCTCAAAAGGCCAAGCATCCACACAACAGCATCACTGCTCAATGATCAGAGCGCACCGCCATGTTTGTGGGCGGGCCTTTTAAAGATTAAGCCCTGCCCACCGTCGCACAATTGGTGACGTCACCCGCGACCAATCAGGCGGTGCCAGGGCACCGGATCAGCTGACTTCCAAACCACCAATCACGGTCCACCATGTCACGGGCATGCTCAGTACAGAGAAACCTGGACTTAGACTTTAACAGCCCTGTCTCCCTCCGCAACCTATGCTTCATGTTGCTAGGCACAAAGGCCCAAGAGACAACCTGTACTTCTCGTGGACCAGCTAGGCGTTGGGACTGATGACAATGCTGAGCAGCATCAGCCCCAGCTGGACCGGAATAGGAGACCACAGAAGGTTCTGGACCCATTTCAAATCCAGCAAACACCCGACGCCTAACATTATCCCCCCTTCTAACATCCCCCTCCACTTGACGCTCATTTTCCTCAACCAGCAGGGGAGCATGAAAGTGGTCCACCGCTTCACAGGGATGGTCCTCAGGTCCATGGCCCCTCCAGTGTACTGGGTAACCTTTTTTTCCACGAACCATTTTAGAGCCCATAATAGCCTGCACCTCGAGATCATCACCCCTGGTGTCTGTAGCAGGTTAGGGTTCAGCGAGTTTTGACAAGTGAACGGGTCTAAGGAGCGACACATGGAAAGTGTCGTGATTCCTCAGGTGTCGTGGTAACTGTAACCGGTACATTACAGAGTTTACTTGGGCCAAAATTTTGAAAGGACCAATAAAGCGGGGGGCAAACTTAGCAGAATCCCCGCATACTTTAAGTATTGCAAGCCTTGAGCCACACTCTGTCGCCCGGATAGAATACGGGAGCAGGACGATGAAGAGTATCAGCCGACTCTCTATCTGTGGAGTCCGCCACGGGTAACGGGTGGAGAAAGCCAGCCGGACTTTGACGGGAAGATTTATCTCTCGCACAGAAGGCACACGCAAGAACATATTCCTTAACGTCCTGGCGCCACCGGGGCCACCAATAGGACCGTTGAAGGGACTTTGTGGTACGTTTTACCCCAAGATGGGCTCCGATCTTAGGGGCATGAGCCCAGGAGAGCACCTCATTTTGTAGATTAGGGGGACCAAACGTCCTCCCCGAAGGAACCTGGTTCTTTTTGACATAATCTGACAAAACCTGGGTCTCAGGGACAGACAGAGGATCTGTGCCGGGGGCCACATTGGTAGAAGGGTCAGAGACTACCCTCCGGGTGACTGTAACCATACACTGAGACACACAATTCTCACTCCAGGAAGAAATTCTCCCCGTATTCCAGTCAATGTGTGGAGTGTGACAACGTAACCATGGAAGACCCAATAACACCTCATCTAATCCACCGGGAATAATAAGAAAGGAGATAACCTCCCGGTGACCCTGAGGAAATGACATGGTGAGGGGAATCGACTGGTGGGTGATTTGCGTGTCCAGGAGTGAACCGTTGACTACCCTAATGTTCATTGGTCTTGGAAGTAACTCTATAGGGATGGCATGCCTCTGGGCAAACGTAGATGACAAAAAATTGCCATCGGCGCCAGAATCCACCCACGCCTTGGCAGTAACCGCGGTTGCTCCGAAGGACAATGTCACCTTATACAATAATTTGGAGGAAGAAGCCCCAGAATCTAACACACCTCCTCCAAAGGTGGTTAGACACACTCGTTTACCCGACTGCTTGGAACCCTTATTAACGGGGGACTCCAAGAGATGTGCAGGTCGGGAACGAGAAGAGCTAGACTCAGTTCGGGATATATCCATAGCCTCAGGCTCCGGGTCGGGAGTCGTGGGTTTGGAAATGGGTCTAGAGAAGAATGGTGCCAACCGATACTGAGGTCTGGCGACCTCCAGGTCTAATTTGTGTTCTGCATGACGCAAATCTATTCGGTTAGCGAGAGATATTAACTCCTCCAGGGAGGTTGGAATCTCTCTGGTAGATAGAGCATTTTAATATGCCCAGCCAGACCCTTCCAGAACACCGGGATTAAAGACCGCTCAGACCAATCCAATTCAGCTGCTAAGGTTCTGAATTTGATGGCATAGTGGCTTGCGGTGGCCGAACCCTGGATCAGCGCAAGAAGCTTAAGAGCCGTATCATGCGTGACCTGAGGACCAAGGAATACACTCTTTAGGGCATTAAGAAAGAGACCCGCATTAGCCACTACCGGGTCATTGCGCTCCCACAGAGGAGTAGCCCACTCCAGAGCCCTGTGGGAGAGTAACGAGATGACATAACACACTTTGGCCCTTTCAGAGGGGAACCGTGCCTCCATCATCTCCAACTGAATGGAGCATAGGTTAATGAAACCTCTGCAGGATTTGCTGTCCCCAGAAAATTTATCCGGGAGAGCAAAACGGGGTAATGGGGCAATTGCAGCTGCTGTAGCATTCACCGCAGCCGTGTTAACCAGATTGGTCGCTTGAGAAGCTGCCTGGGTAGCTACTGCAGTGATATCAGCGACCGGGGCAGCTTGATCCAGAGTCCTAAGTCTGGCCTCAAGTTGCTGTATATAGCTCTGCAGTTGCTGGTTGTCAGCCATGTTCGGCAAGACCCTGGAGCTCTGATACTGTTAAGGGGACGGTTGCAAACGACTTTATTGTAATGGAACGCAACCAACCCCGGGGTCCGCGATGCAGCCTGGTGGACTGCGGCCGAACACCTTCCGGGTGAGAAGGTAAAAACAACCAACTTAAATAACAATCCCCTCCGTGTTACAGCACACCGGAGCGGGAATCGGAATTTGCACTATCTCCGTTAACTTCACGAGAGATGTGAAATAAATAAAGTATCTGTAGTCCTGTTGCAGCACAGGGACTACAAAGTTGGCGCTAGGATGCGTGTGTGACTCACGCCGGCGTGTAAGTGCTCTCAGCCGGCGTGCTACCGGACTGAGGAGAATCACTCCACATGGCTGACAGGCGGTACCGGGAATACGGCGTCCGCAGACTGCTCGGGATGCATGGCGACCCCCTAGTCAGAGCCAGTCTGTACGGCCAAGCTACCTGTCTATTTCCACTACAGCACACGTGGCGCTCAAAAGGCCAAGCATCCACACAACATCATCACTGCTCAATGATCAGAGCGTGCCGCCATGTTTGTGGGCAGGCCTTTTAAAGATTAAGCCCTGCCCACTGTCACACCATTGGTGACGTCACCCGCGACCAATCAGGCGGTGCCAGGTCACCGGATCAGCTGACTCCCAAACCACCAATCACGGTCCGCCATGTCACGGGCATGCTCAGTACAGAGAAACCTGGACTTAGACTTTAACAGCCCTGTCTCCCTCCGCAACCTATGCGTCATGTTGCTAGGCACAAAGGCCAAAGAGACAACCTGTACTTTTCGTGGACCAGCTGGGCATTGGGACTGACAATGATGCTGAGCAGCATCAGCCCCAGCTGGACCGGAATGGGAGATGACAGAAGGTTCTGGACCCATTTCAAATCCAGCAAACGCCCAACATACTGCCACCTAGTGAATCCATTTCCTGGTTCTAGTAAGAAGCTAGCAAGTGCCTCTAATCTAACCCTGCAGAGCTGGGATTTAACCTTGTCCTACATGGCTTTACTACAGTTAGACATATATTTTTTTTCATGGTGGGGAGTAGAAATGAGCGAACCCGAACTGTAAAGTTCAAGGTTCGTACCGGACAACTAGTGTCCAGTGCTAAACTTCGAACACTGACTTCTACTGGAAGAGAGAGATTTTCCAGCACCAAAGTTCGGGTCACAATTGATTTCTATGGGTTCCAGGTTCAAGTTCAGGTGCAGTTTTGCTACCCGAACTGAACTTTGAACAAAAGTTAAGATGAACCCGGCGAACCCGAACATGCACGGGTCCGCTCATTTCTAGTGGTGAGCTATAAACAGCAATTTAGACTGGTGGTGTTTCTTTTTTTTCTTTTTTTCTTGCTTTTTCATTTATTTTTTTCATTTATCTTACACACTTAATTTAATGTTATTTTAATTATGCAGGCAGGATGCTGAATTTTCCCTGTAACTGGGGCTTATATTCTAGCGCCAGTTACAGGGGAAATTCAACATCCTGTCTACATAGCGGAGCTGACTGGGTCTCCTAGGATCCAGCAGCTCCTGCTCCCTCTCTACACATAACTGGGTCTGGATGAGGAGGCACTATCAGTGATTCCTATTCTGTACATATAAATCTTGTTCAATGTTGGCTACATAGCAATCAGGTAGACAAACATGATAAAAAAAACATAGTTAACTTTGTGTGGGAAGTCTGAGTATGTCTAACAGCCAGTTCCTTTCCCCCACATCTGCACAATCTACTGTAAGCTGTCACTGCAGAAATGGTTGTGGACTGCCCAGACCTCTATAGTCTATGGGCAGTCCAGAACTAGTTAAAAATATGACTGAGGATCAAATCTAGAGATGACACGAGTTCAGTGATACCGATCTCTACCATGTGTATAAATAGGGAGATACCTGTCAATGACCTGGAGGTCTGTGGAGATATTGGCCGTGTCCATACTGGAACAGTCCCTCTATGGTCCCCAGTTGGATATTTAGACAATGTTTTCTTTGAAATGCTGAAGCTTCAGGGAGCACATACTTTACGGTAATTGTGCAACCAGGCTCTGATTCATGCTGCCTGTGGTTTGGACAGCATGAATCAACTGACAGGTTCCCTTTAATTTTCATTCAGTTAGAAAATTTGAAATGAAAAAGGGAGTACAGAAATTCACTGCTTACTTTTGTTATTATTTTTTAGAGTAAACTCATAAGTAACACAATATAGAGGAACCTCTGAAGCACCCCCTTGTGGTGTCTGTAGGCAGCCAGAATATAGTGCTACGTTTATGTAAGGGGCTTTAATTTCTGTATCTGGAAAACCAAAGCTGTGACTGCCATAATTAGGAATTTATTTTACTGAAAGATAATTTAGCAGCTCATTTTGGAGATGATAATGACCTAATGATAAAAACTGGTGGTTCACTTTAACAATAGAAGTGTTTGAATGTATTTATATGTAATTTTTTAGATGCGCTGTATTTCTACATTTTCCTTTAATAAGAAAAATTGCATGCCTCTAAGTTGATTTTTCGCTTTCTTCATTAGTGTTTTTGCTCGATAACCAGTTTAGTGCAATAGGGCGCAGCACGTTATTTCTTTCAATTTAATTTTCCTGCAGTTACCAGTCGATGGCCAAATTAATTTAAAATATCAAACTGTTTGCAAAATGTTTTCTTTTCCCATAAGTAAGCGACTTATCAAATATGCATGAATGTTTTACACGTTCGCAAATGTATACGGGTTGCGCACACTTTTACCTTTATAGTCATGTCGATGGCAAAGGATTGATACAGTCAGTTTAAGCCAGCAATGGAGCTTGCACTATCCCGTCTATCCTGACCTGTTCTGTTTGATAAGCATGGCTTCCCACTAGACCCACTTCATCCAACTGAATTTCTCCACTCATTACACAGGCGGTAAGCTGCTGAGAAGGAGCGCTGGTAATACTAGAAATACTACATATACAAACCATTCTCTGCCAGCATCTGGAGGACCTCAATGATCATTTCCACTCTTTCATGGTTTTCTCCCCTCTTCAGTTGCTTTACCAGCTGCTCAACAACCATGGTTTTACTTAAAGCTTCCTTAGCACTTTCTGAAACACACACAAAAATGAGGCAACAATTAACTCCATAGATTCCACATTTTTTTTGCTCCAATGCTATTTTATCTTTAATTTATATTTTATTTATCTTTCATTTTCCAACTATTATAATGTTGCCAGATGATTCAGGTGAGTGGTAAATATCTTTAAAGGGAATCTTTCTGCAGGTTTTTGCTATATAGTTTGAGAGCTGCATGGAATAGGGCAAGAAACACTGATTCCAGGGATGTATCACTTACTCGGCTCCTTGTAGTTTTCATAAAATCCTTGTTTTGTCTGATGTAGATGTAGCAGGAAGAGTTCTGAGCTGTGTATAACTCTCCCACACCCCTGACTGACAGCATCCTGTGTACACTGTACATTGTGAGCAAGCTGCTAATCAGTGGTGGGAGCGGTCTTACACAGATTAGCCTGACTGGTCTGCACATGAGATGTAGTCGTGTAGTGATAATCTTCTGTGATAAAACACTGATTGCACTGAAACTACAACACACAGCCTAATAAGTGACACATCCCTGTAATCAGGGTCTCGTGCCCTATATGATGTCACTCTCAGATTAAATAGCAAAACCTACTGACAAATTCCCTTTAATACATGTTCATTCCATTTTTTGACACTCTCCGGCAAAGAGGTTCAAGCAGAGATAGATCAAAGTCTTTGGAGGCCAATAGGCAAAATAACATGGTGACCCTCTCACATTTTGTTAAAGAAAAATAATTTAGGAAAACTTGGCTATGGGTAAAATGTGGCAAATGGCAAGGCAGCCACAACAATTATCATTAAGCCACTTTTACTATAGAAATACAATGCAGTGTGATAATACTGCCATAATCCGTATTAGAAGAGCTGCATAATGTCCACATAACCTTACTCTGGTCCTAGTTTCCAAGCCAAGCATTAAGTAAAGTAGTAAGACCCTGCTGGTAATCCTCAGGAGACGGGACATTTGCCCCTTTTTCCATCCTTTTGACTTCTGTGTTTCACTCATCTGCATTTTATCATGAGAGCAATTGTATTTGTTAGCTCATAGAGATGTCTAAAATTCAATGTCCCTTTTACAAAAAATGATAGATGGCCTCTTCCGTGCAATAATTAAAGTATTGTCAACAACAATATAACTCGGATTATCTGGTATGCTGTCAAGCTTACTGTTACTAAAGAATTGGTCATTTTAATCAAAGTAACACTTTACCATCTCGCCATACAAATGGTTTAAAAAAAAATCGTAAGCCCCAGGAAATGAGAGGCAGCTCTTTTTAATTAGCAAGAACAACGCTGCAAAATGTTTTTATACGGAAATTAGAAGCTAAACCTTCTTTATCAAAGACCTTTGTAATATTCTGCCTTTTTGCATGAATGCTGTTGCTGTAGGGTTATAAAGTTGATTAGTAAGTACATTGCTCTGTACAAGTATATAATAACCTTATCAGAACTGTATTACTATATGTAATTATGCCAGAAAGTTCTAGCAATGCACATACCCCGCACACAGCTCGCACATTGCATTCTGCAGTCATGGGGGAACTTCAGATAAAACAGGTTTTCTAAGGACAGAATCATTTATATTTAGTATATGGGGCATTTCTCCAAAGTAACTGAGAACTTGTAGAGAAATCAGATGGTGTCTACTATTCATTTTGGTTTTACACCACTGGAGCTTTTGGCCATCCTTCTCCATCTCATTTACAACCTCTAGAAACTATGCAGTTAAGGATATACTTGTAAAGAAGATGATTTAATAACGTAGTTAGAGGGGTTCTTTAGACTTTGATTGATGATCTATACTCAGAATGCGTCATTATCGTATTAATGGTTGGGATTTGTCTGGACTCTCAGCGATCATCAGAATAAAGGGACTATGACATTCTCCGGAGCACCAAGGCCATTTCATTTTTCATCCACACAGCACCATAAGTCGGCCTGCTATTGCAGCTGATGTGAATGGGATAAGCTGCCGTACTAGGCACAGGGGTCATTCGGGTTAGACCCTCACTGATAATACAGTAATAGATCTGTAAAGTCTAAATACTCTGTCATTAGCGAAGACATATACATCTCCGAAGAGATCTCCTGCTACCTCCACATGTGATCTCCAATCTTCACAAGCCCTCCCTCTTTGCTCTTCTCCTGTCTGGTTCTCTCTCTCCCATTTCTGATATATACTTATGTTTTATGTTACACCTATGGACATTAAACCTTATTTGCAGCATATCTATTTGAAGTGTGAAAATAATAAATATGAGAATTTCTAGTTCGCTGATACTTCTTGTAAACTATTGGGTGGATTGATTGACAGCATATTATCAATAGAGATGAGCGGTGTTCGACTAGAACTGTTCGCCAATCTCAAATTCGAGCTGTTTTGGGCGGTGTTCGAGTTGTTCGACGAACCCGAACGATTTGCAAAAAATTCGGCTGTTCGAGGTTATGTTCGATAACTGTTCGTACACCAAAAGCGTGTCCTGCATGGATTGTCTGCCACTCACTGTAATGCCACAGCCATGGTGGTTGCGGCATTACAGTGATTGCCCAAATCGATGGGAACAGTGCCAACAGTGAAACATGAAAAGCCGGCAATTCAGCAGCGGCATACACCTGTACCCGACAATTTAGAACCGAAAGAATAGAGCTTCACACATAGATTAGATAGATATAAACATGTCAGCCACATATATACGAAGTACAGTGAAAGTGCTGCTTACTGTACTTGTCATTTAGCGTAAAGGATTTATCAAAAAAAATAATAGTGTTTTCATGCACCGTCTCTTTAAAAAAGCCGGCCGGCAATTCAGCAGCGGTACCCGACAATTTATAACAGACAGAATAGAGCTTCACACATAGATTAGATAGATAGAAACATGTCAGTCACATATATATGAAGTACAGTGATAGTGTTGGTTACTGTACTTGTCATTTAGTATTAAAATAAAGGATTTATTATTAAAAAAATTGGCGTGGGGTTCCCCTTAATTTTAGGCTCTAGCGGAGGTTAAGCAGACGGCTGGGGCAGATGTTTGAAGCCTGGGAAGGGGGTAATACCCACGGAGCTTCCCAGGCTACTAATATCAGCCCCCAGCTGAATACATAGCCTTTACTAGCTATTAAAATGGGGGACCCCCCAAAAAAAATGACGTGGGTCCCCCCTAATTTAATAGCTAGCAAAGGCTAGGCAGACAGCTGGGGGCTGATATTAATAGCCCAGGAAGGGAGCCATGAATATTGGCCCCCTCCCAGGCTAGAAACACCAGCCGTCAGCCGCCCCAGAAATGGCGCATTCATAGGATGCGCCAATTCTGGCACTTAGCCTCGCTCTTCCACGCTGCCCTGGTGCGGTGGCAGGGGGTAATAGGGTTGGGGTTGATGTCAGCTTATAATGCCAGCTGACATCAAGCCCAGGTTAGTAATGGAGAGGCGTCTATAAGACACCCCCATTACTAACCCCATAGTCAAAGTTAAAAAAAACACAAACACCCAGAATAAAGTCCTTTAATTGAAATAAAGACACAGTCCTTTATTGTTCTAAATTAAACCATACTTACCGTCACGCCCATTCCAGCTGAAGCCAACGATCTCCTGCAATAAAAGAAAAATAATAAAGCAACCTCATCCTTACCTTTCCATGGTTCCCACGACAGCTTCAGCTCTGCTACATCGAGATGACAGGCTGGACCGCAGCAGAACGCTGCCATCCAGTCTGTCATCCCGCAGACACTGAGAAGCGCAGGCTTGCTTGCGCTGCTCAGCGTCTCTCTGTGACGACATCCAGATGAGCCGAGTTCATGTCCAATGAACTCGGCTCACCTCATGCACGTCACTGACAGCGTGGGAAAATTCTCACGCTGAAGTGCTGAGTGCAGGAGAATTCTCCCATGCTGTCAGTGATGTGCATGAGGTGAGCTCATGTCCAATGAACTCAGCTCACCTCCTGCACGTCACTGACAGCGTGGGAAAATTCTCCTGCAATCAGCGCTTCAGCGTGAGAATTTTCCCACGCTGTCAGTGACGTGAATGAGGTGAGCCGAGTTCATTGGACATGAACTCGGCTCATCTGGATGTCGTCACAGAGAGACGCTGAGCAGCGCAAGCAAGCCTGCGCTTCTCAGTGTCTGCGGGATGACAGGCTGGATGGCAGCGTTCTGCTGCGGTCCAGCCTGTCATCTCGATGTAGCAGAGCTGAAGCTGTCGTGGGAACCATGGAAAGGTAAGGATGAGGTTGCTTTATTATTTTTCTTTTATTGCAGGAGATCGTTGGCTTCAGCTGGAATGGGCGTGACGGTAAGTATGGTTTAATTTAGAACAATAAAGGACTGTGTCTTTATTTCAATTAAAGGACTTTATTCTGGGTGTTTGTGTTTTTTTTAACTTTGACTATGGGGTTAGTAATGGGGGTGTCTTATAGACGCCTCTCCATTACTAACCTGGGCTTGATGTCAGCTGGCATTATAAGCTGACATCAACCCCAACCCTATTACCCCCTGCCACCGCACCAGGGCAGCGTGGAAGAGCGAGGCTAAGTGCCAGAATTGGCGCATCCTATGAATGCGCCATTTCTGGGGCGGCTGACGGCTGGTGTTTCTAGCCTGGGAGGGGGCCAATATTCATGGCTCCCTTCCTGGGCTATTAATATCAGCCCCCAGCTGTCTGCCTAGCCTTTGCTAGCTATTAAATTAGGGGGGACCCCACGTCATTTTTTTTGGGGGGTCCCCCATTTTAATAGCTAGTAAAGGCTATGTATTCAGCTGGGGGCTGATATTAGTAGCCTGGGAAGCTCCGTGGGTATTACCCCCTTCCCAGGCTTCAAACATCTGCCCCAGCCGTCTGCTTAACCTCCGCTAGAGCCTAAAATTAAGGGGAACCCCACGCCAATTTTTTTAATAATAAATCCTTTATTTTAATACTAAATGACAAGTACAGTAACCAACACTATCACTGTACTTCATATATATGTGACTGACATGTTTCTATCTATCTAATCTATGTGTGATGCTCTATTCCTTCTTGTCTAAATTGTCGGGTACCGGTGTATGCCGCTGCTGAATTTGCCGGCCAGCTTTTTTAAAGAGAGTGTCTTCTGAGCAGTTTGTCAGCTTTTGGACACCTTTGCAGGTGTTTTCTATGTGTTTCTATGTGTTTTTGTTTGCCTGCCATTGGTTTTAACGGTGTTCGACGGTGTTCTAAGGTGTTCGACGAACAGTTCGACGAACAGTTCCTCGAACATCCCGGTGTTCGACGAACCGAACCGAACCCGAACACTACGGGGGTGGCTCAACACTAATTATCAATCATCATTAACATAATAAATAATATTAACAGATTCCTGCAAAGATGTAGCCTATGCATAATGTTTTAAGGGGAATCTGTCACCAGATTTTTGATACCCTAACTGAGAGCAGGGACAGAGACCCTGATTCCAGGGATGTGCTACTTACTGGGTTGCTTGCTATAATTTGGATACAATTATTGCTTTCTCTGCTGCAGACCTACCAGCTCTCTGAATGTTGAGCTCTGTATAACCCCGTCAACATCACTGATTGGCTGCTTTCTGCCTATGCACAGTATAAACCAATCATTGGAGGTGGTGGGTTATACACAGCTCATGAATATAAAGGACAACATGGCAGCAGGGTTAATAGCTGAATGAACCGGTCACCAGTCAGTATGTATACAGTACAGATAAGAGGACTATTAAGTGCATGGATGGTGTATGAACTGATGCTATGAGGGTCATGATTTTGAATAAAATTTTGTATGGGCTAAAATGGGATAGATAAGTGTGGTGAGGCGATAGGCCAATCTAAAGAAATGTGTTTTAGGCCACTCTTAAAACTGTGGCAATATTGGGAATTAATCAAATTGTCCTGGGTCGTGCATTCTAAAGAATTTGCACAGCATGCTAGAAGTCTTGGAGACGGGAAAGGGATGTTAAGATTAATGATGGTGTTAGTCTTAGGTCATGAGCATAACAGTGAGCAGGGGTTAGGTGGTAGACTGAGACGAGGGAGGAGATGTAGGGTAGTGTTGAACTGTGGATCGCTTTGTGGGTGAGAGTGATAAGTTTATATTGGACTCTGTAGCGGATGGGCAACCAGTGCAATGACTGGAACAGAGTAGAGGCATCGGTGTAGCGGTTGGAGAGGAATAAGATCCTGGCTGCTGCATTCAGGATGAATTGGAGAGGGAAGAATTTAGTAAGAGGAAGATTTGCAGTAGTCCAGACGAAAGTGAGTAAGAGTAACAGTAAGAGTTTATACAGAGTCAAACGTAAAAAAAGGTTGAATTCTAGAAAAGAGGTGTAGGTGACATGAGTGTGTGGCACCCTGCTACTACAGGTACCACAGGACCCTAAAGGGTGCATGGACGGACTTCTCCACAAGAGGCCCTTATTACAAACAAACACCTCCACCCTTCCACCTCATACCACCAGAGGGAGCCTGTTAGGGACATATATATATGGAGGGTGGAGTCAGGCAGTTCAGTTCAGTGAGAGTGTTTAGAGACAGTGTGCTACCACTGAGAGCAGTGAAGACGCAGCACGTCTGCTGCTGTATTGAGGGCCCTGAGTGTGGCCGGAGGCAAAGACGAGAGGAGAGAGGAGTTGACGGGGCAGAGGAGCATCATAGGCTCACCCCAAGACACAAACCGGACACCGGGTCCGCGCCTACAGGGTCCTCTATACCCAGTAGGGACAACCGGCATACCAGGAGGCTTCCAGACCCCTGGTCATCCTGAAGCTACCAGCAATAACAGGACTAGGAACCCCGAAGGCCCCGGCGTCCAGGGATAGTGGTTGCCAAAGAAAGGTCCTACTACCAAGCGGTCAGGTGAGAGAGCAACACAACACAGAAGCTAGGCCAAGTTCCAGGCTGACTAGAAGCTTAGAGAGAGGGAGACACGGATCAGGAGGCCTTATACCCGCTCACTGGGGAGAAGTCCTAAAGTGCACCCTTCCTAGCAAGTACCCTGGACCATATCTGCCGTTACACCAGTAAAGGTACTGAAGCGAACCCCCTGTGTGCGTGTTCGTCATTTCCCCTGACCTGGCCATCTCTCACCTGCGTCCCTTCCATCAACTCTGCCCCGGGGGTCCGCTCCGCCTGTGGGGAGCAGAAACATCCCAGCTGCCATCTCCCTCGGAGGTCTGTAGCAGCGCCGGTAACCATTACCGGAAACCACAGGTGGCGTCACGAAGCAAACCCTACACTAAAAACCCCTTTTTCAAGAGAGACCCCAGAGTACGGGCCCGGGAGCCGACTGCCGTGACATCCTAAGCAAGGTAAAAGGCCCGGGTACCGAGTCCCCTATATCCCCCTGGGCGACACATCTCTCTTCCTGGCGTCACAAACAGGATTTCGTGCCCGTTGCCACTGGGTACTGTGTGCCATATTAAACTGTGTTTTAACTGTGGTGAACATCGCCACCATTACCGTGTCGCCACGCGGGAAGAAGAGGGGCGTAACCGCAGGAACCAGAGAGGCGTGACTGTTGGAAGCGCGCTGAACTCAAGCCCCACCTTGCGCTCTGACGCAGCTCCAGGAAGCGTCAGGTCCTGGAAGGAGACCGTCGTCTGCGGAGCTGCGGCCTACCCGATCAAAAGTAAAGGAGGTAGGCTACGGTTCACTAGGGGGGCGCAACCATGGCCGACAACCAGCAAAATGCCGGAGCACCGGTTAACGCTCCTGATGCTCAACTCGCGCCCGGCGCTGCTCAGGCTGGAGCAGCCGCCCCACTAGCAGGGGTCGCGATTCCAGTCATGCCCATGGCCCAGCCGTACATCCCCGGAGCAGAATGGCTTCCCCAGTATGATGGCAAAACAGACATTGTCTTCCGATTGGTCTACCAATTTAAGTAGCAGATATACATTTATTCCACTATGTTGATCTATTGGATCAGTAAGAATATACACAAATATAAATGTATATTATCTGCTTGTCCTTTGCAACGGTTTTCTAAGGATTTTACCCACAGTAGAGGTTAAGCTTACTGGCCTATAATTTCCAGTTTTTGTCCCCTTTTTCAATATTGGCCCCACATTTGCTATACGCCAGTCCTGTGGTACAGACCCTGTTATTATGGAATCTTTAAAGATTAAAAATAATGGTCTATCTATGACGTTACTTAATTCCTGCAGTACTCGCGGGTGCATCTCATCCGGGCCCAGGGATTTGTCAACTTTAGTGATTTTTAGATGCCGCTGTACTTCCTGCTGGGTTAAGTAAGTGACATTTAAAAGAGAATTTTTGATATCACTGCTCAAGTTTTCTGCATGCGATTTTCTTCTGTAAATACTGTTGAAAAAAAATCATTTAGCTTATTGGCTTTTTCCTCATCCTCATCCACCATTTCACCCAGACTATTTTTAAGGGGGCCAACACTATAATTTTTTACTTTTTTACTATTTATGTAGTTAAAGAATATTTTTGGATTATTTTTACTTTCTCTGGCAATGAGTATCTTTGCTGCCTTGATTTGGTTGTTACAGAATTTAATTCATTTTCTGTATTTATTCAATGCCTCATCACTACCCACTTGCTTAAGTTCTCTAAATGCTTTATTTTTGTCACTTATTGCGCCCCTTACAGCTCTATATAGCCATAGTGGTTTCCTCCTATTTCTAGCATGTTTATTCCCATAGGGTATATATTGTGCACAGGTCCTATTCAGGATGCTAATAAATGTCTCCCATTTTCTTTGTGTAGTTTTATGTCTCAGGATTTCGTCCCAGTTTATTGCACTAAGATCATCTCTCAACCGTTGGAAATTTGCCTTCCTCAAGTTTAGTGTCCTTGTAACTCCTCTACTACACATCTTATTAAAGGATATATGAAAACTTATTATTTTGTGATCACTATTACCCAAGTGACCCCCAACTTGTATATTTGATATGCGGTCTGGCCTGTTGGTTAATATTAGGTCTAGCAGTGCCCCCCTTCTTGTTGGGTCCTGAACCAGTTGTGAAAGGTAATTGTCTCTCATAGTTGTCAAAAACCTATTACCTTTGCTGGAACTACAGGTTTCTGTTTCCCAATGTATTTCAGGGTAGTTAAAGTCCCCCATAATAATGACTTCTTCTTGAGTCGCTGCTTCTCCTATTTCTTTTATGAGGATATTCTCCGCTGCTTCCATTATTTTTGGAGACTTATAATAAACCCCTATCAATAATTTATTATTTTTCCCCCTCCCCTCTTCTCCACCCACAGGGACTCTACATTTTCATTAGATTCACATATATCCTCCCGCAAGATGGGTTTTAAGGATGATTTTACATATAAACACACACCCCCCCTCACTTGTTTGTATGGTCATTTCTGAACAGACTATAGCCCTGTAAATTAACTGCCCAGTCATGGCTCTCGGCCAGCCATGTCCCAGATATCCCTACCATGTCATAATTATTTTCCAACAAAATTAATTCTAATTCCTCCATTTTGTTGGTGAGGCTTCTGGCATTAGTGTACACGCATTTTATGTATCTCTCTGTACCTCTATTTCTTCTTACTATATTGACTGTTCTAACCTCACCCCAATTTCTTTGTTTGTGCCTAGGTCACTATCTACACTATGTTCCCCACCTATAAAATGAATACCCTCCCCCACAATCCCTAGTTTAAACACTCCTCCAACCTTCTAGCATTTTCTCCCCCAGCACAGCTGCACCCTCCCCATTGAGGTGCAGCCTGTCCCTAGCGTAGAACCTGTAGCTGACGCGCCCCTGGGCCTGTGTCGCGCTGCGCTGCGCATGCGGGAGCTTACCCGGAGCCGGATCTGTGGAGGGTTGTAGTCTCGTGGCGGTGACCCGGTCCGTGCCCAGGGAGTCAAACTAGACGGCAGTCCATTAGTAGTAAATGGTTGATGACTACGCCACCCGTTGAGTGCAGCCAGGGGGCTGCTGCTGCAGGGCAGACCGCTGAGGCCGATGGTGGGATTGTGCAGCGTGATAGTATAACCCCCAACGGGAGGGGTATGGCCTCAGGGCAGCCGACGTGGATGATGGGGGTAGCAGGAACCACTCAGAGACGGTACGGTGTAGTTCAGGGTCTTTACTGGTAACAACAAAAGACCCTCCCGGAGTACTTGCTAGCGGATGGGGCCTGGTCAGTCCTTGAGCAGATGGGATCTCCCCTGGCCAGGCGTAGTTGTAGGCCTCCCAAACTGACTGTACTCTTCTGGCTACCTTGCTAGGAGCTGATGTAAGTAGCCCACGTCCCTGAGTGTACCGTGTGGTGCTCACCCGTATGGCCGGTGACTCGGGGCCTTCTAATGGCTTCCGCTCCACGATGGCGGTGCTGGTCCCACGCGTGTGACCGTGCCTTCGGGCTTCTGGGCCAGAGGACCTGAAATCCCCTGCCTGACGGATTCTGCTGCTGGGCAGGAATTAGTCCCCACAGCCTCGGACTCCGGGTCCGGTAAAAAGTCTTCTTAGTCAGGGCGAACTCTGCAGCTGCCAGCCCCTGACTCCTTGTAACTGCTGTTTCTTCCTATGCTGTCTCTACTTCTTCTCTTCTTCTACTCACTCACCCTGCCTCAGCCCCAGGTTTATATAGGGGAAGTTCTTCCCCTCCCAAGACTGGGCAGGAGGTGTGGCATGCACAGGATCCCTGACTAAAGGACCTCCCACCTGCTCTCAGACATAACATTACGTTACTGTGGCAACCAGACCCCTGGGGTGTCACATTCCCCCCTAGTAAAATTTAGTACTCCGGGACTAAACACATTTAGAAAACATAACAAGGCAAAACATTAATAATACAATAAGAAAACACATAAAGATGGTTACGGCGTGTCCGCAACCGGGTGCAGTCTCTGAAGAAAGCAAGGTGTCCATTTCACCAACACAGGGAGACGTAACCAGGTAGGGGTCTGTTCTACCCCGAGTCCTTGACAGTCTTTAGTCCATCCTGGGTTACGCTCCAACTATATACAAGGATTCCCGGTAAATCCACCAAGGATTCCTAAAAACAACTAGAAATACAAAATTACACACAAGCAACTATAGACAGGTAAACATTATAAAATAGCTTAAACATTTAGATCCTCCAACGTGCGGGTAACTGGCCTCTAGTGGCCCTAGTGGACCTACGGAGCTGACTGTCTGGCCCTGAACTACAGGGTGTAGGAGCTGTCAAGGGTAAACTGGGCAGCTGTCTACCGGCTCTTTGTCTCACTAGGGGTACGGCAGGCTCACTATAAGCAGAGGGTTGATTCTCCTGTTCTACTTGTGTGGAGTCTTCTGCCTCCTGGACCGGCTGTTCTTCCAGCTCTACCCGTTGCTCCGTAGGTTCTTGGGATGATGGTTGGAGGAAGGTGAGTACGGGTACCACAACTGCACCATTGACTTGAGTCCAAGACCGAGGGAAGTCCCCGAGCACGGTACTAACCATATCTTCCCTTTCTCCCACGGGTCGATGGTCTTCTTGTTCCTCTTCAGGGTTCCTCAGTTGTTCGGGACACTTCTTCAGGTGGTCCCGGGATACAATGGCTGTGGTTTCCCCTCCGTCTTTACTGATGGTACAGACCTTCGGGTTCTCGTGGCTTGAGGGCAGTACGGTGTACGGGTCCTTCTCCCACTGGTCATCCAACTTGTGGAGCCGTCTTTTCCTCTTCAAGACCTGCTCTCCGGGTACCAGGGGAACAGCGGGAGCATACTGGTTGTAAGTCTTCTCTTGTCTTTCCCTAGCCCGACAGAGACTTCGCTCCACGCTCTCCTGTACTCTCCGGTACTGCTGCTGCCTCTCTGTGTCCCAGTCTGTTTCTGGTGAAGTGTCCTCAGGTGTCAGGACTCCCATTTCCAGGTCAACAGGTAACTTACCAGGTCTCGCCCTCATTAGGTAAGCCGGGGTACAGTTGGTGGAACCTACCGGGATGTGGTTGTATAGGTCCACCAGATCGGGCAACTTCTCAGGCCACAGACTGCGTTCTTCCAGGGGCAATGTTTTTAGAAGATCCATTACCACCTGGTTCATTTTTTCACAAAGTCCATTAGTTTGCGGAAGGTAGGGTGTCGTCCTTATCTTCCGGCAGCCATACAGATTGCAGAATTCCTGGAAGACCTCCGCTTCAAAGGCAGGTCCCTGGTCCGTCAGCACTTGGTCCGGGTACCCGTGTGGACGGCAGAAGTGCTGCTGGAAGGCCCTAGCTGCTGTTTGAGCCGTTAAGTCCTTGACGGGGACGACAACCAAGAACCGGGAGTAATGATCCACGATGGTTAACGCGTAGACGTAGCCACTTCTGCTTGGGGTCAGTTTTACATGATCCAAGGCTACCAGTTCCAACGGTTGCCAGGTGACGATGGACTGCAGGGGAGTCTTCTGGCTGGCCCGGTCCTTCCTTCTCAGATTGCACGGGCCACAGTCTCTGCACCACTTCTCGATGGTTCCCCTCATGCCTACCCAGTGGAACCGCTCGCGCAGCAGGAACTCCAGCTTTTTCCACCCGAAGTGTCCAGCTCCGTCGTGGTATGCCTCCATCACCATGGCTGCGTCTCTTCGGGGCACCACTACTTTCCAGAGTAGTTCATGCGTCCGGGAGTTGACCATTCTGCGGCACAACTTCCCCTTGTAAAGGAATAGTCGACTCTTCTCCGCCCATAGTTGTTTGGCTTCCTCCGGAGCGTCTGGTTCAAGGCGAGCCTCCGGCCGAGTCAGCATCTCCTTCACCAGTCGGACGGCAGGGTCGCTGTCTTGCGTTTCCGCCCAGTTGTAGTGGGGTAAGGGGTTCAACGTAGCAGCCTGCTTACCCCTTACCCAGTGGGAATACTGGATAGTCCCATGACGGTGGAACGCAGGGAGTTCAACTTCTTCCAGTCCCTCCGGATCTTCTCCTTCGTCCGGCAGGTTGGGCATCCTGGACAGGGCGTCCGCGTTAGTATTGGAGCGTCCTGCCCGGTATTTGATTGTGAACTCGTAGTTGGACAGACGGGCCATCCACCTCTGCTCCAGGGCACCGAGTCTTGCCGTGTCCAGGTGTGTCAACGGGTTGTTATCCGTGTATATGGTGAACCGGGAAGAAGCGAGGTAATGCCTAAAGCGCTCGGTGACTGCCCATACCACGGCCAGGAACTCTAGCTTAACTGAGCTGTAATTTTCGGGGTTCCTTTCGGTGGGTCGCAGTTTTTGGCTGGCATAGGAGATTACTCGTTCTCTCCCCTGCTGAATCTGGGACAGTACGGCTCCTAGCCCGATGTTACTGGCGTCGGTGTAGAGGATGAAGGGCTGGCTATAGTCCGGGTACGCCAAGATTTCATCCCCCGTGAGGGCCATCTTCAGCTGGCGGAAGGACTCTTCTTCTAGCTTTTCCCATTTGAAGGGCGGCTTCTGGTTCTTGGCCTTCCGGGACTGGCCTATCAGGAGGTCCTGCATAGGTGCTGCCTTTTTGGTGAAACCGGGAATAAACCTTCGGTAGTAGCCTACCAACCCTAGGAACTGCCGCACTTCTTTTACGCTGGAGGGGCTTGGCCATCCCTTAATTGCGGTGATCTTATCGGGGTCGGGAGCCACTCCGTCAGCGCTCACCACGTGTCCCAGGTATTGCACCTTTGGTTTCAGGAGGTGACACTTGGAGGGTTTCACCTTTAGGCCGTAACTCGCCAGAGCTTCGAACACCTCCGCCAGGTGTTTCAGGTGGTCCTCATAAGTTTTGGAGTATACGATGACATCGTCCAGGTACAACAGGACCGTCTCGAAGTTTCTGTGGCCCAGACAGCACTCCATTAATCGTTGGAAGGTTCCTGGGGCGTTGCAGAGTCCGAACGGCATGCAGGTGAACTCGCTAAGTCCCATCGGGGTGGTGAATGCGGTCTTCTCCCGGTCCGCCTCTGCTACAGGAACCTGCCAGTACCCGCTAGTGAGATCCAAGGTAGAGAAGAAGTTAGCAGATCTTAAAGCAGCCAATGACTCCTCTATCCTTGGTAAGGGGTACGCATCCTTGTGTGTGATACGGTTGATTTTCCGGTAATCTACACACATCCTCATGGTGTTGTCTTTCTTTTTGACTAAAACTAGTGGGGCTGCCCAGGGGCTACAGCTATCCCGGATTACCCCAGCCTCCTTCATGTCTCTAAGCATCCCCTTGGCGTGTTGGTAATGTGCAGGGGGTACGGGTCGATACCTCTCTTTTATGGGAGGATGATCTCCCGTGGGGATGCGGTGTTCTACCCCCTTGACTCGCCCGAAGTCTAACGGGTGTTTACTAAACACTCTCTCATACTCTTGAACCACCCGATAGACTCCTTGTTTCTGATGTGAGGGAGTGGAGTCAGTACCCAGATGTAGTTGCTGACACCAGTCCTCCATGTCTTTCTTAGAGCCGTTACCTTCCTCCGGGTGAGATGGAGGCAAGGGTTCCACAGATTGTATAGAATTTTGATTAGTGGTATATAATTTGGCTAGCGTAGCATACCGGGGCAGGTACACTTCCCTCTCCCCGATATTTATTATGCGAACGGGCACCCTCCCATGGCGTACATTGACCACCCCCCGTGCTGTCAAAATGGTGGGCCTACTGTCTGAGTAAACTGGTTCTACCATTGCCTGGTAATCTCTACCTCTCAGACCAATAGCTGCCCGGCACCAAATCATCATTTCACTTTTTGGGGGCATGGCAATAGGAAAAGGGTCACACATTCTTACGCTACCAATCTCACCGCCGGAGAGTTCCACTTGTTGCCGTTGCATCAGTGCCCGGATCTCTTTCTGGAGCACCCGCTGCTCGCCGGAGCTGGCGTTCTTGGCAACCTGCTGTAAAAGGAAAATCACCTCTGCAAGACAATTTTCAATTACGTTAGTTCCTAGAGTTATTTTTGGGTGACTCTCATGTTTATCAAGATCTACAATGATCAGTCCCTGTGCGGCCAGTTCGACTCTACCGATTTTGAGGGTCACCTCTTTAAATCCGATCTGTGGCACGGGCTGGCCATTGCTGGCGATGATACTCAAGTCGTCGTCAGGGTAGCGGGTAATATCCGAGTCATTCCAGTACTGCTTGAAGAGCACGTACGGGATGGTGGTGACCTGTGACCCGGTATCCAGTAGGGCACTCATGGGAATGCCATCCAGTACCACAGGCAAGACTGGACGTCCTCCCACATATCTGTCGTGCCAGTTCGATGGGCCTGGTGATCTTTTTCCTGGGGGTTGGCCCTCTACCCCAGGTTGTGCCCGTTTAAAGAACAGTACCTTTCCATATGTCCGGGTTGATTGCAGCGGCGGCAGATGGGTCGTCCGTCCTCGCTGTATCGGTCACTGGGTCTTCCTCTGGCCGGTGGGGTCCTCCTTGGTCGACGCCACGGGATGTCCTCCGGTCCGGATGCCAGCTGGATCTTCCCTGGGGTGGAAACCTGTAAAGACTGCACAGTTCGGGTTAGCGCAGCAACGCTCTTAACTAGCTCTTGGACCTGATGGTGTAGGTCTGGAGCCGGGTCATTGTCCAAAGCCTGCGCATCAGCTCCCACAGGCCCTGCTGACAAGGGCGCCGCTTCCTGGTAGTAAGTGGTAGTGGGGCGTCTGTGGGTCACAACGCCACCTGGTGCCGGTTCTCGGAGCACCCGGATGGCTCTGTCCTTGAACTGTGCAAAGTCCAGATGGGGATCCTGTAAGGCCATTGCCCGCAACTGGGTTCGGTGGGCATTGCAATATAAACCCTCTATAAATTGTTCAGTCAACAGCCTGTCCTCGTTTCCCACCCCATCAGGGTCGGTCTGCTTTATGGCCCTCAGGGCCTCTTGTAGGTTTAGTGCATAGTCCCTTATACTCTCATGCGCTCGCTGCTTGCACCCGTAGAATCTAAGCTTAATCTCGGCTGAGGTGCGGGTATCAAAGGTGTCCTTCAGCCGGGTTAGTATCCCTGCGACAGTCTTCCTCCCAGGTGGCCAGGATTTTACTTCCCTTTTGGCTGCCCCGGTTAGTTGGGCCACCAGGATGCTCACTTTTTGCTCTTCTGTGAGGGGGTACACCTGGAAGAGGCTATCCAGCTTTTCTCTAAAGTCATGCAGGGTATGTGACTCCCCTGAATACTGGGGTAGCCAAGCTGCTCCCGGGATATAGGGCATGGTGAAGGGCATAACTGCAGCAGCGGTAGCGCTGGCGGGGGTTGGGGCAGTGAAGCTCTCCTCCGTATCCGACATCTTCCTCCCCCCTAGTGGACCGTGGCCTACCTTGCGATGATCCTCTTCCGTAGGCCGCGGCTCCGCAGTGGATCGTCAGGGTTGAGGACCTTCCGTCGCGCTCCTGTGACGTCGGCGTCTGCTGGGCTCCTTCCAGGACCTTACGCAACGTCCGGACGTGAGGCGGGGTTTCAGTTCTCGCGCGCTTTCGGAGTCCACGCCCCTCTTCTTCCCGCGCGGCGTCCCCAAGATGGCGTCCAACGGCGGGAAAACTCCACGGATGGCGGGAAGAAGGCCGAAGATGGCGCCGGATGGCGGGAAACTTCCCCGATGGCGGGAAGAAGGTAGAAGATGGTGCCGGATGGCGGGAAACCTCCACGGATAGCGGGAATCTTCACCACTGGTAAGTTTGAACAGTCTTTGCTTTTCAGGCACGCAGTACCCGGTGGTTGCGGGCACGAGATCCTGCCGACTACGCCAAAGTTGACGCGCCCCTGGGCCTGTGTCGCGCTGCGCTGCGCATGCGGGAGCTTACCCGGAGCCGGATCTGTGGAGGGTTGTAGTCTCGTGGCGGTGACCCGGTCCGTGCCCAGGGAGTCAAACTAGACGGCAGTCCATTAGTAGTAAATGGTTGATGACTACGCCACCCGTTGAGTGCAGCCAGGGGGCTGCTGCTGCAGGGCAGACCGCTGAGGCCGATGGTGGGATTGTGCAGCGTGATAGTATAACCCCCAACGGGAGGGGTATGGCCTCAGGGCAGCCGACGTGGATGATGGGGGTAGCAGGAACCACTCAGAGACGGTACGGTGTAGTTCAGGGTCTTTACTGGTAACAACAAAAGACCCTCCCGGAGTACTTGCTAGCGGATGGGGCCTGGTCAGTCCTTGAGCAGATGGGATCTCCCCTGGCCAGGCGGAGTTGTAGGCCTCCCAAACTGACTGTACTCTTCTGGCTACCTTGCTAGGAGCTGATGTAAGTAGCCCACGTCCCTGAGTGTACCGTGTGGTGCTCACCCGTATGGCCGGTGACTCGGGGCCTTCTAATGGCTTCCGCTCCACGATGGCGGTGCTGGTCCCACGCGTGTGACCGTGCCTTCGGGCTTCTGGGCCAGAGGACCTGAAATCCCCTGCCTGACGGATTCTGCTGCTGGGCAGGAATTAGTCCCCACAGCCTCGGACTCCGGGTCCGGTAAAAAGTCTTCTTAGTCAGGGCGAACTCTGCAGCTGCCAGCCCCTGACTCCTTGTAACTGCTGTTTCTTCCTATGCTGTCTCTACTTCTTCTCTTCTTCTACTCACTCACCCTGCCTCAGCCCCAGGTTTATATAGGGGAAGTTCTTCCCCTCCCAAGACTGGGCAGGAGGTGTGGCATGCACAGGATCCCTGACTAAAGGACCTCCCACCTGCTCTCAGACATAACATTACGTTACTGTGGCAACCAGACCCCTGGGGTGTCACATAGCCAACTGAGAAGTCGGCCCAGTTCTCCAGGAACCCAAACCCCTCCCTAATCAGAACCAGGGATACCCAGCCAGTCTGCCATTCCGGTACTTGCCCGGCCTCAATTTGCCTAGCGGCTGCAATTTGATGAGGGCAGGCACATTCAGCATAGAATGGCCATTGACATAGTGAGTAGGAGCTTGTGATCCACAGTGTCAATTGCTGCCGAGAGATCCAGGAGAATCAGAATGAAGTAGTGACCATTAGATTTAGCTTATAGTAGATCATTAGAGACTTTAGTGAGTGAAGTTTCAGTAGAGTGTAAACCGCGGAAACCAGATTGTAAAGGGTCAAGAAGAGAGTTATCTGAGAGATAGCGGATGATGATGGGGTTGAACAAAGAGCAGTTTTATTAATCAATGCATTTCAGAGGTGAACAAACTCTTTCATCAGGAAAAAAATACAATCATTGTGTTTTTTCCCGATTAAGGAATTTGTTCAACTCTGAAACGCGTACTAAAACTGCTCTTTGTTCAACACCATCATCACCACTGGATATCCTCCTGACCAGCAGCTTAGCATATTTATCCTTATATCCCTTTCTATTATTGCATTTACTGCTGGTTTATTCCAGCATATGGAACAGCAGCAGCTGGTATCTGTATCTGCTTAGAAGTTGTTCCTGACACAACCTAGCCAGCTGAGCAATACCATAGTATCTACAACGTTTGTTGCCGGGGTCATGCCCTATTGTGCGTTTTTTGACACTTTTCGGCTGTACTACATCATTGGAATCAGGCTCTCTGCCCCTACAATATGCTGATATCAGATTAGGTGGCAAAAATCTTGTGACAGATTCCCTTTAATTCTTCTTCATAAAATAGTATGATGGGTTCATTTTGAGTTGCATTAAACCATAATATAGCACCTATGAATCCATACTCTTCCTCGGGTATGTACATGAGGAATAACACTTTTTATGACTGGTATTTTTTAAGCATACTACATTTGTAACTATTTTCTCTGTATGTCTCTCTGCGTCTATTGCTTTCCTAATTCTGCCCCTCTCCTCTCCATAAACTTCCAATAATTGTAACCTGAGCTGAAATGAGCTGAAAAATCTGTCCCCACTTAACACTATCTGAGCAGTGAAATCAGAATACTGTTGTCTAGTAAAAGTAGTATTTTATTAAATTGTTTTCCAAAATGTTTATCTTCATTCCTGCTATTGATGTGTAAAAAAAGAGAAGCAAGTTACTCTTTTGTGTGTCACTTTTTCCTTCCCATAAAGTTCTACTGAAAATGAGGTTGGTAAGTGATTATATACTTATATGTTACAGGCTGAAAGAGATTTCTAACCTAGATCCGCAAGATTAGACAAGGCCAGGAGATCCACACGCACCAACGTATCATTATCTGGGTAATCAGTTAATATCCTGACCAAGGAAGGGATGACATCAAGTTCAACCAGCCGCTCCTGCAGCTCATCTGAAAGGAAAAAGAAACGAGATAATAGGTGAATGCTACAGATCCAACTTTAAAGATCGCAACCTGTCGGCAGCACACTGCAGAACAATGATGGGATATGTACTCTGGATTCCTCTATTCTATACTTTTATTATATTGATTTGTTTTTAACATGGAAAGGTTGCATAAATATTAAGTTTTATACTGAAGTGGGATCAAAGCTGCTCTTTATGAAGGAAGGCTGTCAGAAGTATATGTATTTACTCCAGAGTAGAGAAGACTGATATTATATCTATATAATGAAATTATATCATTATATAAATACGCAAATGAACCAATACTATACCTTATCATACACATTAAGCTGTTGGCTGACCCGGTCGCTATTGTCAGATTCAGCCGAATTTAGTCTAATGTGTATTTTGGCTTTATCTACAGAAAACAGTAATCAGCTGTAGGAATAATCAGAGGTAACAACAGAATACACAAGTCAAAGATTAGTGATTGTCACCCAGTATTTTCTTAGGCTATGTTCACACTAGGCATTTTTTCAGCGTTTTTTTTTCTGCAGCCAAACCTGATCTCTTGGCAGGAAAGAAGCTGCGTCAAAGCCGCAGGTTTTAGTGCTTTTTTGGTGCATTTTTGCGGCGTTCTTCAGGATCCCAAAGTTCAGCTTTGCTTCCACCACAGAAGCATGAACATAAGTCATCAATGCAAGACATATGTGAAACCATATTAACCAGAATTACAACAGTGGTGGAGGTGAATTGCTCAGGAATAGTTTTCCTAAGACCCTGGCAGTGCATTGAGTTTGTAGGACACTATTTATTTTTACACTATGGTCTGCAATTGAGTTGCTCAGAGATTGTTCAATTTTACACCTCTGTAGGCCACAGGTATTGTTCAAACTCAAACCTAGGTGAGCCAATGTTTACATTTTACACATGACTAATTTAATTAAACTATCCTAAACTAAACTGCCATCTCAGGTGACAAAGACAAGATGGTAAAATAACAAAAATAAATGAGTTTTACATACTGCTGTACTTGCTTTTCTTCACTAGAAACACAGCAAAACCTGACAGCTATGTTCACACTACACATTTTTTCAGCGTTTTTTCACCACCCATTACTTTCAATGGGTGAAAAACGCTGAAAAAACACAGAGAAAACAATGAAAGAAGTGACATACTCTATTGTGCAAAAAAACATGCAAAGCACAAAATGCTGGTGACACAAAAACCAAAACCAAAACCAATGTGTGTGCATGAGATTTCTGAAATCTTAGACTTTACCAGTACTGTAAAACACAGCTGAAAATTTGCATAAAAAAGCATTAAAAAAACGCTGAAAAAACGCCTAGTATGAACATAGCCTTAGGTTGTTGCTATGTAATGGCCTTGATATGTTGGAGGAATTTATAAGGACTGGTACCTCATGTGCTGGTCTTGGAATAAAGTGCACCGGGCTTAGTACGAGGCGCATGACAGAAGTAAAATCTCCGTCATCATAGTATATTTTCAGTGCATGCCTCCTTCTGCTAAGCCCCACACACTTTTAGAAAAGTGAAGCAGTTTGCACAAAAGAGCAAAATATTGCGCTATTATCACTTATTCCAAATTCTTGTATAGAGAGTTGATACAATTCCCCCCATTCTGTCTGATCTTTTTCAATATTTTTATTCCATTTATTCCCTTAAACTGGGATTTCAAGATAAAATGAAAGCATAATGCATACAAGATAGTTTATGTATAAATTATACATTAGTCCTCACACTGCCAATGAACATTCTGGACATTTTATGAAACAGAGTTTCATCCACTTACTGTTATCGTAACATATGCGGCCAATGGCTCTGCCAGCGTGCAAAAGCAACTCCTGATCCGAACTCTGCAGCAAAGGCACCAAGGCCATCACCAAGCCAGCGTCGATACAGGGCTTTCTTGTTTCCTCTATTTGGAGAAAATATTTGTAATGTAATATTAATAAAGAAAGTAAAAAAGTTACAATAACATTCTACAAAATGAAGCTTCTAGGTAATGATCTCAATAGACAGAAATACTGACCATAACTATATATACATTTTCAATAGTAGAAAATTGCTATTTAATGAAGACAAGCTAATAAGACAATTAGTATGTAGAGCTGACACTGACTACATGTGGCAGCACCACCAGGGGTGAGACCAAATGTTGTGGCTGGTTGCATGTCGCCAAAGCTCCGCCAAACCTGATGGTCATATGCCGCACAAAATTCCTGTGGTCGATGTGGGTGGGTAGAATTTTAGCCACATGGCCCACTGTACGTGTACTCTCACTGTAAGCAGCCATGTCATTAGCAGGCACCGCGATGCAATAGTAATGTGATATTGTCTTTTTAGTTGAAGAATGATCCTGTCTAGGAACTATGTAAGGTCTAGATCACTTCTTATGCTGTAAGAGAGCTAAAGCTAACACTAGAACTAAGTAATCTAGGAAATAAATGGGGAGGCAGAGGTAGCAGTCACACTTGGGTCCTGGTACCTGAGATGGCCAGAAGCCCCTCCACCACTAAGAAAAAGAACACTATTATTATTGACCACTATGATATATAATATATATATATATATATATATATATATATATATATATATATATATATATATATATATATATATATATATATATATATAGATACATATACACTGCTCAAAAAATAAAGGGAACACTCAAATAACACATCCTAGATCTGAATAAATGAAATATTCTCATTGAATACTTTGTTCTGTACAAAGTTGAATGTGCTGACAACAGAATCACACAAAAATCATCAATGGAAATCAAATTTATTAACCAATGGAGGCCTGGATTTGGAGTCACCCCCAAAATTAAAGTGGAAAAACACATTACAGGCTGATCCAACTTTGATTTAATGTCCTTAAAACAAGTCAAAATGAGGCTCAGTATTGTGTGTGGCCCCCACACCATTACTGACCCACTGCCAAACCGGCCATGCTGAAAGATGTTGCAGGCAGCAGATCACTCTCCACGGCGTCTCCAGACTCTGTCACGTCTGTCACATGTGCTCAATGTGAATCTGCTTTCATCTGAAGAGCACAGGGCGCCAGTGGCGACTTTGCCAATCCTGGTGTTCTGTGGCAAATGCCAAGCGTCCTGCACGGTGTTGGGCTGTGAGCACAACCCCCATCTGTGGACGTCGGGCCCTCATACCACCCTCATGGAGTTGGTTTCTAACCGTTTGTGCAGACACATGCACATTTGTGGCCTGCTGGAGGTCATTTTGCAGGGCTCTGGCAGTGCTTCTCCTGTACCTCCTTGCACAAAGGCGGAGGTAGCGGTCCTGCTGCTGGGTTGTTGCCCTCCTACGGCCCCCTCCACGTCTCCAGGTGTACTGGCCGGTCTCCTGGTAGCGCCTCCAGCCTTTGGACATTATGCTGACAGACACAGCAAATCTTCTTGCCACAGCTCGCATTGATGTGCCATCCTGGATGAGCTGCACTACCTGAGCAACTTCTGTGGGTTGTAGAGTCCGTCTCATTCTACCACAAGTGTGAAAGCACAACCAACTTTCAAAAGTGACCAAAACATCAGCCAGAGAGCATTGGTATTGAGATGTGGTCTGTGGTCCCCACCTGCAGAAACACTCCTTTATTGAGTGTGACGCGCCCCTGGGCCTGCTGTGTCGTGCGGCATCGCGCGCACGGGGGCTTACCCGGAGCCAGATCAGATGGTGGTAGTAGTCTCGTGGCGGTGACCCGGTCCGTGCCCAGGGAGTCAAGCTGAGAGGCAGTCTTTAGCAGTAGATGTTAGAATGTTCGACTACGCCACCCGTTGAATGCGGCTATGAAGCCGCCGCTGCAGGGCAGACCGCTGAGGCCGGTGGTAAGGTTGTGCAGCGTAGCTGGTAGAACCCCCAACGGGAGGGGTATGACCTCAGGGCAGCAGATGTGGAAGATAGTGGTAGTGATGGTGCAGCAAGGAAGCTCAGAGACGTGTGGTGCAGTTTCAAGGCTTTTACTCACAGGTGTTGCTCCGGTCACTTCGGCCAGCAGTGACCACCCGAGCCGTGCTGCGTCCACCAGGTGCGGGACTCGGCCAACTCCCAGGCAGTTCCAGAGCGTGGTCCTGAGCTCCCCTCACTTCCTTCCTACAGGCCGTCCTCACCAGGGACCCACCTATGTCCGGCTCCCTCGGGTCTTTTGGTGGCGAAACCTTTCCCGGCTTCCCTGACCCTATGCGTGGTCTGCCTTCCTGGTGGATATGGTGAGGGGTCGCGCCAAAGCTTGTCCACGACCTCCGGTTCCTGGCTAAGGATGATTAGCCTCTGCCAGTTTGGGATCCGGTACCCTTTTCTGCCAACCCTTCACCCGTTAACTTGTTCCCTTGTGGGATCTCAGGGTTTCCTCTATTCTTGCGTCTCTGGGCCTTTCTTGGTGTTCCTTTTCTCTTCCTCTCTCTCTGTGCTTCAGGCCTGGCCCTCTCTGGCTGAACTCTCCCTCAGCTTCTCCTCAGACTCAACTCCTTGTCTCAAGATGGTGCCCACCTCTTATACTCCCTCTGACACCCGAGCCCAGGTGACTAGCACCCAATAGGCTCCTACCAATGCCCAGAGTCCCTCCCCTGTCTGCTCCTACACTACTGGGATGTTCCTCCCCCCTCCCCACTCCAGCCAGGGACAGACGCTGTCGTACCTGCACATCTACCTAGTGGGAGTACCGTTGTTCTGTCCCCCGGAAATGGGGTGAGTGTAGTGCATGCAGCTAACTGAGCTCAGTCCCACACTCCATCCTTACCCGGGAGTGGAATACCACACCTCTGGTTTGAGGTGCAATACCCCTGTAGCAGCCGAGTCCTCGGGGTGCTACAAGTGTGTCTTGATAATTGCCAATAATTTCCATCTATTATCTATTCCATTTGCACAACAGCATGTGAAATTGATTGTCAATCAGTGTTGCTTCCTAAGTGGACAGTTTGATTTCACAGGAGTTTGATTTACTTGGAGTTACATTCTGTTGTTTGTGTTCCCTTTATTTTTCTGAGCAGTGTATATATATATATATATATATATATATATATATATATATATATATATATATATTATATACAGTACAGACCAAAAAGTTTGGACACACCTTCTCATTTAAAGATTTTTCTGTATTTTCATGACTTTGAAAATTGTACATTCACACTGAAGGCATCAAAACTATGAATTAACACATGTGGAGTTATATACTTAACAAAAAAGTGTGAAACAACTGAAAATATGTCTTATATTCTAGGTTCTTCAAAGTAGCCACCTTTTGCTTTGATGACTGCTTTGCACACTCTTGGCATCCTCTTGATGAGCTTCAAGTGGTAGTCACCGGAAATGGTCTTCCAACAATCTTGAAGGAGTTCCCAGAGATGCGTAGCACTTGTTGGCCCTTTTGCCTTCACTCTGCGGTCCAGCTCATCCCAAACCATCTCGATTGGGTTCAGGTGTGGTGACTGTGGAGGCCGGGTCATCTGGCGTAGCACCCCATCACTCTCCTTCTTGGTAAAATAGCCCTTACACAGCCTGGAGGTGTGTTTGGGGTCATTGTCCTGTTGAAAAATAAATGATGGTCCAACTAAATGCAAACCGGATGGAATAGCATGCCGCTGCAAGATGCTAGTTCAGTATGCCTTCAATTTTGAATAAATCCCCAACAGTGTAACCAGCAAAGCACCCCCACACCATCACACATCACAGTGGGAAACAGGCATGTAGAGTCCATCTGTTCACCTTTTCTGCGTTGCACAAAGACACGGTGGTTGGAACTAAAGATCTCAAATTTGGACTCATCAGACCAAAGCACAGATTTCCACTGGTCTAATGTCCATTCCTTGTATTCTTTAGCCCAATCAAGTCTCTTCTGCTTGCTGCCTGTCCTTAGCAGTGGTTTCCTAGCAGCTATTTTACCATAAAGGCCTGCTGCACAAAGTCTCCTCTTAACAGTTGTTGAAGAGATGTGTCTGCTGCTAGAACTCTGTGTGGCATTGACCTGGTCTCTAATCTGAGCTGCTTTTAACCTGCGAATTTCTGAGGCTGGTGACTTGGATAAACTTATCCTCAGAAGCAGAGGTGACTCTTGGTCTTCCTTTCCTGGGGCGGTCTTCATGTGAGCCAATTTCTTTGTAGCGCTTGATGGGTTTTGCAACTGCACTTGGGGACACTTTCAAAGTTTTCCCAATTTTTCAGACTGACTAACCTTCATTTCTTAAAGTAATGATGGCCACTCGTTTTTCTTTACTTAGCTGCCTTTTTCTTGCCATAATACAAATTCTAACAGTCTATTCAGTAGGACTATCAGCTGTGTATCCACCTGACTTCTGCACAACACAACTGATTGTCCCAACCCCAATTATAAGGCAAGAAATCCCACTTATTAAACCTGACAGGGTACACCTGTGAAGTGAAAACCATTTCCGGTGACTACCTCTTGAAGCTCATCAAGAGAATGCCAAGAGAGTGCAAAGCAGTCATCAAAGCAAAAGGTGGCTACTTTGAAGAACCTAGAATATAAGACATATTTTAAGTTGTTTCACACTTTTTTGATAAGTATATAAT
The DNA here is from genome assembly GCF_046119375.1 of Phyllobates terribilis. Taxonomy (NCBI): domain Eukaryota; kingdom Metazoa; phylum Chordata; class Amphibia; order Anura; family Dendrobatidae; genus Phyllobates; species Phyllobates terribilis. The sequence goes on along the minus strand of NW_027362765.1, from coordinate 591,543,232 downwards.
TCCACATGTGTTAATTCATAGTTTTGATGCCTTCACTGTGAATGTACAATTTTCAAAGTCATGAAAATACAGAAAAATCTTTAAATGCGAAGGTGTGTCCAAACTTTTGGTCTGTACTATATATATATATATATATATATATAATAAAGTATTATATCTTAGCAATCAACACATTGCCTTATTGGTCAGCCATGACAGGCTCTGTCATCCACTCCATTCTGGGCCTCCGTCTCAGATTCTGTCATATTTGCCAGAAAAAGCATCGCACAGGCAGTACCATGTTTTCTAGTAACATGATGAACATTATATCAAAACCTGACAGGTCACAGTATAATTCACTGGGATCCATTATTGGCTGCCATGTGATTGTTCTACCACCTTGTTGTAGGAACGGAAAACTGAAAATGATAAGGCACATGGTGTTAGGCGTTTGCTGGATTTGAATTGGGTTCAGAACTATCAGTGGATTCTGTGGTCTCCCATTCCAGTCCAGCTAGGGCGGATGCTGCTGAGCATTGTCGTCGGTCCCAACACCTAGCTGGTGCACGAGATGTACAGGTTGTCTCTTGGGTCTTTGTTCCTAGCAACATGAAGGATAGGTTGCGGAGGGAAACAGGGCTGCTGCAGCCTAAGTCCAGGATCCTCTGCACTGAGCATGCCCGTGACATGGCGGACCGTGATTAGTGGTTTGGGAGTCAGCTGACCCGGTGACCTGGCACCGCCTGATTGGTCGCGGGTGACGTCACCAATAGTGTGACGGTGGGCAGGGCTTAATCTTTAAAAAGCCTGCCCACAAACATGGCGGTGGCTCTGATCATTGAGCAGTGATGGTGTTGTGTGGACGCTTGGTCGTTTGAGCTCCACGTGTGCTTTAGCTTGATTCAGGCAGGTTTAGCAGGGGATAGGCAGCCTTAGATGGAGGGAGGCAGGTAGCTTTGTGTGACAGTCTGGCTCCGACAAAGGGGTCGCCATACACCCCGTGCAGTCTGCAGACGCCGTATTCCTGGCACAGCCTGTAAGCCACGTGGAGAGATACTCCTCAGTCCGGTAGCACGCCGGCTAGGAGCACTTATACGCCGGGGTGTAGCACCCACGCATCCTACTGCCTGCTGTGTAGTCTCTGTGCTGTAACAGGACTACAGATACATTATTTATCGCACATCTCTCGTGCAGTTAACGGAGATAGTGCGAATCCCTATTCCCGTTCCGGAGTGCAGTAACACGGAGGGGATTGTTATTTAAGTTGGTTGTTTTACCTTCTCACCCGGAAGGTGTTCGGCCGCAGTCCACCAGGCTGCATCGCGGACCCCGGGTTCGGTTGCTTTCCATTATTTAATAAAGTTGTTTGCAACCGTCCCCTTAACAGTATCAGAGCCCAGGGTCTTGCCTAACATGGCTGACAACCAGCAACTGCAGCGCTATATACAGAAACTTGAGGCCAGACTTAGGACTCTGGAACAAGCTGCCCCAGTCGCTGATATCACTGCAGTAGCTACCCAGGCAGCTTCTCAAGTGGCCAATCTGGTTAACACGGCCCTGGTGAATGCTGCGGCAGCTGCAATTGCCCCATTACCCCGTTTTGCTCTCCCGGAAAAAATTTCTGGTGACAGCAAATCCTGCAGGGGTTTTAATAATTTATGCTCCATTCAGTTGGAGATGATGGAGGCATGGTTCCCCTCCGAAAGGGCCAAAGTGGGTTATGTCATCTCGTTACTCTCCCACAGGGCTCTGGAGTGGGCTACTCCTCTGTGGGAGTGGAATGACCCGGTAATGGCTAATGCGGGTCTCTTTCTTACAGCCCTAAAAAATGTCTTCCTAGGTCCTCAGGTCATGCATGATACGGATCTTAAGCTTCTTGCGTTGGTCCAGGGTTTGGTCACCGCCAGCCACTATGCCATCAAGTTCAGAACCTTAGCGGCTGAATTAGATTGGTCTGAGCGGTCTTTAATCCCGGTGTTCTGGAAGGGTCTTGCTGGGCATATTAAAAATGCTCTATCTACCAGAGAGATTCCAACCTCTCTGGAGGAGTTAATCTCTCCTGCTAACCGAATAGATTTGCATCATGCAGAACACAAGTTAGAACAGGAGGTCCCCAGACCTCAGTGTCGGTTGGCACCATCCTTCTCTAGACCCATTTCCAAACCCGCGACTCCCGACCCGGAGCCTGAGGCTATGGATATATCCCGGACTGAGTCTAGTCCCTCTCGTTCCCGACCTGCTCATCTCTTGGAGTACCCCGTTAATAAGGGATCCAAGCAGTCGGGAAAACGAGTGTGTCTAACCACCGTTGGAGGAGGTGTGTTAGATTCTGGGGCTTCTTCCTCCAAATTATTGTATAAGGTGACATTGTTCTTCGGAGCAACCGCGGTTACTGCCAAGGCGTGGGTGGATTCTGGCGCCGATGGCAATTTTTTGTCATCTACGTTTGCCCAGAAGCATGCCATCCCTATAGAGTTACTGCCAAAACCAATGAACATTAGGGTAATCAACGGTTCACTCCTGGACATGCAAATCACCCACCAGTCGATTCCCCTCACCATGTCATTTCCTCAGGGTCACCGGGAGGTTATCTCCTTTCTTATTATTCCCGGTGGATTAGATGAGGTGTTATTGGGTCTTCCATGGTTACGTTGTCACACTCCACACATTGACTGAAATACGGGGAGAATTTCTTCCTGGAGTGAGAATTGTGTGTCTGAGTGTATGGTTACAGTCACCCGGAGGGTAGTCTCTGACCCTTCTACCGATGTGCCCCCGGCACAGATCCTCTGTCTGTCCCCGAGACCCAGGTCTTGTCAGATTATGTCAAAAAGAACCCTCGGGTAGACCTTTTGTCCCGGTCCATGGATACGGCTGAGGACGATGACGAGCCCAGGCTCTCCATTCCTTCGGGAAGTATGCGGAGGGTGGCTCCAGTGTCCTTAAACCAGGTTCCTTCGGGGAGGACGTTCGTTCCCCCTAATCTACAAAATGAGGTGCTCTCCTGGGCACATGCCCCTAAGATCGGAGCTGATTTTGGGGTCAAACGTACCACAAAGTTCCTTCAACGGTCCTATTGGTGGCCCCAGTGGCTCCAGGACGTTAAAGAATATGTTCTTGCATGTGTCTCCTGTGTGAGAGATAAATCATCCCGTCAAAGTCCGGTTGGTCTTCTCCACCCATTACCCGTGGCGGACTCCACAGATCTGACACCGCTTCTTCTGAATAATGGCGAACATCCGCGTGTTCCGGTTCCTATGCCAGTTCCCTCTATGGAACCTGGGGTCAGAGATTTGGCTCTGGGGGCGCAAGAGGTTTGGGACCATACCCAGAATGCTATATTGGCCTCCAAGAATCGAATGAGAGAGTCGGCTGACACTCTTCGTCATCCTGCTCCTGTATTCTATCCGGGTGACAGAGTGTGGCTCACGGCTCGCAATACTAAAGTGTGCAAGGAATCTACTAAGTTTGCCCCCCGCTTTATTGGTCCTTTCAAAATTTTGGCCCAAGTAAACCCTGTAATGTACCGTTTACAGTTACCACGACACCTTCCATGTGTCGCTCCTTAAACCCGTTCGCCTGACAAAACTCGCTGAACTCCAACCTGCTACAGACACCAGGCGTGATAATCTTGAGGTGCAGGCTATTATGGGGTCTAGGATGGTTCGTGGAACAAAAGGTTACCCAGTACACTGGAGGGTCCCTGGATCTGAGGATCATCCCTGGGAACCTGTGGACCACATTCATGCTCCCCTGCTCGTTGAGGAAAATGAGTGTAAAGTGGAGGGGGATGATGTTAGGCGTTGGGCATTTGCTCGATTTGAAATGGGTTCAGAACAATCAGTGCATCCTGTGGTCTCCCATTCCAGTCCAGTTAGGGTGGATGCTGCTCATCATCGTTGTCGGTCCCAACACCTAGCTGGTGCATGAGATGTACAGGTTGTCTCTTGGGTCTTTGTTCCTAGCAACATGAAGGATAGGTTGCGGAGGGAAACAGGGCTGCTGCAGCCTAAGTCCAGGATTCTCTGCACTGAGCATGCCCGTGACATGGCGGACCGTGATTGGTAGTTTGGGAGTCAGCTGACCCGGTGACCTGGCACCGCCTGATTGGTCTCGGGTGACGTCACCAATAGTGCGACGGTGGGCAGGGCTTAATCATTAAAAAGCCCGCCCACAAACATGGCGGTGGCTCTGATCATTGAGCAGTGATGGTGTTGTGTGGACGCTTGGTCGTTTGAGCTCCACGTGTGCTTTAGCTTGATTCAGGCAGGTTTAGCGGGGGATGGGCAGCCTTAGATGGAGGAAGGCAGGTAGCTTCGTGTGACAGTCTGGCTCCGACAAAGGGGTCGCCATAGACCCCGAGCAGTCTGCAGACGCCGTATTCCCGGCACCGCCTGTAAGCCACGTGGAGAGATACTCCTCAGTCCGGTAGCTCGCCGGCTGGGAGCACTTATACGCCGGCGAGTAGCACCCACGCATCCTACCACCTGCTGTGTAGTCTCTGTGCTGTAACAGGACTACAGATACATTATTTATCGCACATCTCTCGTGCAGTTAACGGAGATAGTGCGAATCCCTATTCCCGTTCCGGTGTGCAGTAACACGGAGGGGATTGTTATTTAAGATGGTTGTTTTACCTTCTCACACTGAAGGTATTCGGCCGCAGTCTACCAGGCTGCATCGTGGACCCCGGGTTCGGTTGCTTTCCATTATTTAATAAAGTTGTTTGCAACCGTCCCCTTAACACATGGAACCCATCCTTAATGTAGTTTTCAGAAAGTTTCCTGGGGACCATTGCTTGAAGCCTTCATACTTCCTTTTTTTCTAACATTTCTAATGCAAATGGCTCAACCTGACTTTGTCACAGAAGGGCAAATGTGGCTTAGATAATACCCGAGTTCTGTCATGAAAGTCCCTTGAATGGGTGATTCGAAATCCAAATGAATTTTCATCCTTAAAGGAGTTCTCCAGTACAAATCAATAAGTCTGGAGTCACTGTTTGTGACTGCAAACTTATGAATCCCACCAGCGCACGCACTGTGTGCTGCATGTATTCACTGGTTTCTGAATGGGGACAGGAGGGTATGTATGGGTTATACATATTCCCGGCCAGGGACTGTCTAGTGGGTGTGGCCTCTCTCCATACACTTGTATTGAGCAGGGCCACGCTCTGTCTAGACATGCGGCTGTGCGGTGGGCATGGCCAAGTGTATGGAAGCGCGGCCGCGCCCACTGGCCGAGAGTATGTATAATGTATACATACCCTCCGGTCCCAGGTCAGAAACTGGGGATTCATAAGTCTGAAATCACACAGAATGAACAAATAAAGTAGCACACTGTAACACTGAGTATATAGATATGAAATATGAAATATGAATAGCTTAACTGCTGTAGAAAATAGAAATAAATGAAAAAATTTTTTTGAAAAATTTTTTTTGCGCATGTAAATATGAAGTATGGAAAATGAATAGCATTACTGCTGTAAATAAATGAGAAATCTTAGCGCATAAATTGGCCAATTCATGTGTACCTGACAGCCGCGGTAAGGCGTTTCTCGATGTCAGGACCTATAATGTGAATACCTCTCTAAGAGACCTCCGTCTGCTTATGTATGGGAAAGACAGATCCTGATGCATTTAAAACCACCTGCGGCATGGGGGTGGGGGTGGAGTGCTCAGTCAACGCTAAATCTAGTAACAAAGAAAATGACGGCACTTCCACTACAAAAACTAGGTGTGAACAGGTGCTTACTAAGAGCAGCTACCTCCATATATAATGAACAAATAAAGTAGCACACTGTAACACTGAGTATATAGATATGAAATATGAAATATGAATAGCTTAACTGCTGTAGAAAATAGAAATAAATGAAAAAATTTTTTTGAAAAATTTTTTTGCGCATGTAAATATGAAGTATGGAAAATGAATAGCATTACTGCTGTAAATAAATGAGAAATCTTAGCGCATAAATTGGCCAATTCATGTGTACCTGACAGCCGCGGTAAGGCGTTTCTCGATGTCAGGACCTATAATGTGAATACCTCTCTAAGAGACCTCCGTCTGCTTATGTATGGGAAAGACAGATCCTGATGCATTTAAAACCACCTGCGGCATGGGGGTGGGGGTGGAGTGCTCAGTCAACGCTAAATCTAGTAACAAAGAAAATGACGGCACTTCCACTACAAAAACTAGGTGTGAACAGGTGCTTACTAAGAGCAGCTACCTCCATATATAATGAACAAATAAAGTAGCACACTGTAACACTGAGTATATAGATATGAAATATGAAATATGAATAGCTTAACTGCTGTAGAAAATAGAAATAAATGAAAAAATTTTTTTGAAAAATTTTTTTGCGCATGTAAATATGAAGTATGGAAAATGAATAGCATTACTGCTGTAAATAAATGAGAAATCTTAGCGCATAAATTGGCCAATTCATGTGTACCTGACAGCCGCGGTAAGGCGTTTCTCGATGTCAGGACCTATAATGTGAATACCTCTCTAAGAGACCTCCGTCTGCTTATGTATGGGAAAGACAGATCCTGATGCATTTAAAACCACCTGCGGCATGGGGGTGGGGGTGGAGTGCTCAGTCAACGCTAAATCTAGTAACAAAGAAAATGACGGCACTTCCACTACAAAAACTAGGTGTGAACAGGTGCTTACTAAGAGCAGCTACCTCCATATATAATGAACAAATAAAGTAGCACACTGTAACACTGAGTATATAGATATGAAATATGAAATATGAATAGCTTAACTGCTGTAGAAAATAGAAATAAATGAAAAAATTTTTTTGAAAAATTTTTTTGCGCATGTAAATATGAAGTATGGAAAATGAATAGCATTACTGCTGTAAATAAATGAGAAATCTTAGCGCATAAATTGGCCAATTCATGTGTACCTGACAGCCGCGGTAAGGCGTTTCTCGATGTCAGGACCTATAATGTGAATACCTCTCTAAGAGACCTCCGTCTGCTTATGTATGGGAAAGACAGATCCTGATGCATTTAAAACCACCTGCGGCATGGGGGTGGGGGTGGAGTGCTCAGTCAACGCTAAATCTAGTAACAAAGAAAATGACGGCACTTCCACTACAAAAACTAGGTGTGAACAGGTGCTTACTAAGAGCAGCTACCTCCATATATAATGAACAAATAAAGTAGCACACTGTAACACTGAGTATATAGATATGAAATATGAAATATGAATAGCTTAACTGCTGTAGAAAATAGAAATAAATGAAAAAATTTTTTTGAAAAATTTTTTTGCGCATGTAAATATGAAGTATGGAAAATGAATAGCATTACTGCTGTAAATAAATGAGAAAGCAGTAGCTGCTCTTAGTAAGCACCTGTTCACACCTAGTTTTTGTAGTGGAAGTGCCGTCATTTTCTTTGTTACTAGATTTAGCGTTGACTGAGCACTCCACCCCCACCCCCATGCCGCAGGTGGTTTTAAATGCATCAGGATCTGTCCTTCCCATACATAAGCAGACGGAGGTCTCTTAGAGAGGTATTCACATTATAGGTCCTGACATCGAGAAACGCCTTACCGCGGCTGTCAGGTACACATGAATTGGCCAATTTATGCGCTAAGATTTCTCATTTATTTACAGCAGTAATGCTATTCATTTTCCATACTTCATATTTACATGCGCAAAAAAATTTTTCAAAAAAATTTTTTCATTTATTTCTATTTTCTACAGCAGTTAAGCTATTCATATTTCATATTTCATATCTATATACTCAGTGTTACAGTGTGCTACTTTATTTGTTCATTATATATGGAGGTAGCTGCTCTTAGTAAGCACCTGTTCACACCTAGTTTTTGTAGTGGAAGTGCCGTCATTTTCTTTGTTACTAGATTTAGCGTTGACTGAGCACTCCACCCCCACCCCCATGCCGCAGGTGGTTTTAAATGCATCAGGATCTGTCTTTCCCATACATAAGCAGACGGAGGTCTCTTAGAGAGGTATTCACATTATAGGTCCTGACATCGAGAAACGCCTTACCGCGGCTGTCAGGTACACATGAATTGGCCAATTTATGCGCTAAGATTTCTCATTTATTTACAGCAGTAATGCTATTCATTTTCCATACTTCATATTTACATGCGCAAAAAAATTTTTCAAAAAAATTTTTTCATTTATTTCTATTTTCTACAGCAGTTAAGCTATTCATATTTCATATTTCATATCTATATACTCAGTGTTACAGTGTGCTACTTTATTTGTTCATTATATATGGAGGTAGCTGCTCTTAGTAAGCACCTGTTCACACCTAGTTTTTGTAGTGGAAGTGCCGTCATTTTCTTTGTTACTAGATTTAGCGTTGACTGAGCACTCCACCCCCACCCCCATGCCGCAGGTGGTTTTAAATGCATCAGGATCTGTCTTTCCCATACATAAGCAGACGGAGGTCTCTTAGAGAGGTATTCACATTATAGGTCCTGACATCGAGAAACGCCTTACCGCGGCTGTCAGGTACACATGAATTGGCCAATTTATGCGCTAAGATTTCTCATTTATTTACAGCAGTAATGCTATTCATTTTCCATACTTCATATTTACATGCGCAAAAAAATTTTTCAAAAAAATTTTTTCATTTATTTCTATTTTCTACAGCAGTTAAGCTATTCATATTTCATATTTCATATCTATATACTCAGTGTTACAGTGTGCTACTTTATTTGTTCATTATATATGGAGGTAGCTGCTCTTAGTAAGCACCTGTTCACACCTAGTTTTTGTAGTGGAAGTGCCGTCATTTTCTTTGTTACTAGATTTAGCGTTGACTGAGCACTCCACCCCCACCCCCATGCCGCAGGTGGTTTTAAATGCATCAGGATCTGTCTTTCCCATACATAAGCAGACGGAGGTCTCTTAGAGAGGTATTCACATTATAGGTCCTGACATCGAGAAACGCCTTACCGCGGCTGTCAGGTACACATGAATTGGCCAATTTATGCGCTAAGATTTCTCATTTATTTACAGCAGTAATGCTATTCATTTTCCATACTTCATATTTACATGCGCAAAAAAATTTTTCAAAAAAATTTTTTCATTTATTTCTATTTTCTACAGCAGTTAAGCTATTCATATTTCATATTTCATATCTATATACTCAGTGTTACAGTGTGCTACTTTATTTGTTCATTATATATGGAGGTAGCTGCTCTTAGTAAGCACCTGTTCACACCTAGTTTTTGTAGTGGAAGTGCCGTCATTTTCTTTGTTACTGAAATCACACAGAGTGACTGCAGAAATTTTGATTTGGCCCTGACAACCCCTTAAATCCTTATCTATTTGATGCCATAATCTAAATTATTTTCTAATACGCTTGCATTGAAAATTCCTTATTCTTCCGTAACTACAGCCTTTCTCTGTTTTCTTTTCACTTCCTTTTTGATGCATGCTGGTATACTCAAACAAAGCATCATTAGGGGGCAGTGGCTGCGGTTGCTGCTGCAGCCCCTGATCCTTCCCTGAAATTAAGCATTATCAGGGACGTTTGTTTCAGTCGCTGTGCTTGTCCCATGTGCACTTTTCAATGTGCACAATGACAGTGCTCTCTGTTGCCACCTCAGATCAGCAGTAACGAGCCAGCAAAAGAGTACGTTGTCGGAATACCCGTGTGTAGAGACAATGACGTTCACTTGCAGATGCGGCACTGGTCTCTGCACGCCAGGTATTTTGACAGCGCGATAACCTGCCGGTTTGTTACTGCTGATTTGAATCGGCAACAGAGAGTGTGCTGTTATTGTGCACATCGCACAGCACACATGGGACTGGACCAGCCCACGAAAGAAGTGTCCCTGATGACGCTTTGTTTGAGTATTTGAGCATGTACTGGGAGTCTCAAATGAAGCATCATAAATAATGAAGTAGAGAAAAAAGAGAGAAAAGCAGTTAAAAAGTGTAGTTAGGGAAGGATATGGCATTTTTAATTCAATTATATTAGAAAATAGTTTAGACCAGGTCATTAAATATTTAAGGATTATGGATGAAAATTCTTTGTATTTCGGACCACCCCTTTTATGTAAAAGACGTTTTATCTATGTTAATCTAATTTTGGGAGTTTACAATATACTGTGAATTTTCTATAGGAGGGATGGAGCTACGATAAGACTCACACTGCAGTTAAATAGTCAAAGTAATTGTTCAATCGACGGCCATCATTACCATTCTTTGCTAGCTCAGAAAGAACATGTGCAACCTTCTCTGCACAATTTGGACTGGTTTTAAGTATTTTGCCCAGCTTTGGTAACACATCGTAGTCTGTAAGCATCTTAGCTGATGTCTGCACTGTGGAGAAAATATAAAACAGAGCATGATTATATTATTTTGTCGTTCTTATGTAATGTTTGAATGATTCCCCCTGGTTTTAACTGTTGGTGAATTGTGTAGTCTTGCATTTTTTAAAAAAACTAGTTTTTGCTGATTTCACTGTGTGTTGTAAACGTGTTAATATGAGTGATGCTTGTCACAATTTGCCGCCATTTTGCTATATTGGTTGGTTTGGAATAATATAGTGAGAGACAGAAACACAGATGCAAATGGGTCACCCAGGCCTGGATGCCACAAGTGTAATTAAAGCTGTGTCTGAGAGCAAGGGGGAGGTTCTCTGGCCAGGGGAACATTAGCATGCAATGCCTCCTGTCTCAGGCCAGTAGGGGGAGCAGGCTGCCCCTATAAAAGCTGGTACTGGGGACAGGGTTAGGGAGAACTGGATTGCCTGTCTCAGCTTTGAGACTTGTCCCAGAGTGGAGCAGGGACAGAAAGTTGATTGCACCTAAGAGGAAGTGTGGCAGTAGGAGAGAGCCACCAGCCAGAGACAAGAGGCGAAGAGAGCCTGTCTTGGCAGATAAAGACTGACTTTACCAGACTTTGGTGTCTGAGGCTGGAAGGATTCCACATCCCCCAGCAGAGAACCAGTCCGCAAGGGACTGCACATTCCTTGGCCTAAGAAGTCTGGAGGCCCTGCCACAACCGAAGGGACCAGTAAAGCCATACAAGGCTGGGAGCAGAAAGGAACCCACGTCGCAGGTCATACAGGCGAGAGTACACGGAGAGCTCGGAAACGTGGGCTGTTACTCTATAAGGAGGGGATAGCCGGAAGGAGCGCAGAAAGCACGGTAGGCCTACACCCTCACCCTGACCAGGGCCAATTTCCCCGTTGCTCTCAGACATCCAGGTCCCCTCCTAGCTGGGACTGTTTATGGGTCAGTTTACCTGTTTCAGTAAAGACCCTGGACTACAACCTGTTGTCTGTGTGCTCCTTGCTCCTCCAGCACTATCATCACTGGGACTCTCACTACCATCACTCCCACCATCCACTATACTGCCCTGGGGCCGCACTCTTCCCGTGGGGAGTCACACTACCCTAGCTGCACACTTCATCAACCCCAGCGGTCTGCATGCAGCGGCGGTTCCTAATAACCGCAATCCACGGGTGGCGTAGTCGGACATAATCAATATAACGGACTACCACTGGCCTGACCACCCTGAGCCACGGAACCGGGTTGCCACTACTACTCCCATCGTTTCCCCCTATTGCCCAGATCTGAGTGCCCCACGGCCTCAGCTTTGGCGTAGTCGGCAGGATTTCGTGCCCGCAACCACCGGGTACTGCGTGCCTGAAAAAGACTTTTGTAACTTACCTGTGGCGAAGTTTCCCGCCGTCCGGAGTCGTTTCCCGCCATCCGGAGCCGATTCCCGCCATCAGACGCCATCTTGGACCGTTTCCCGCCGTCTTCCCGCCATCGGACGCCATCTTCAGGACGCCGCGCGGGAAGAAGAGGGGCGTGGACGTCAAAACTGCGCGAGATCCGAAGCTCCGCCCCACGCACCGACGCTGCGAAGGTCCTGGAAGGGAGAGAGAGCGACGCTGACGTCATCGGAGTGCGACGCCAGGTCCTCGTCCAGAGCAGCAGCGGAGCCGCGGCCTACAGAAGAGGATCGTCGGAAGGTAGGCCGCGCTTAACTAGGGGGGAGGAAGATGTCGGACACAGAGGCGCCCACTACCACCAGCGCAGCTGCAGCAGCGGTGATGCCCTTTTCCCTGCCCTACATCCCTGGAGCGGCCTGGCTGCCCAAATACTCAGGGGAGCCCCATGCCCTAACTGACTTCAAGGAAAGACTGTATAGTTTGTTCCAAGTTTACCCCCTGACAGAGGAACAGAAGGTCAGCATATTGACAGGGCAGTTAACTGGCGCAGCCCAAAGGGAGGTAAAATCATGGCCCATTGAGGAGAAAGGGACTGTGAAGGGTATTCTGGCCCGGCTGCGGGGTACCTTTGATACACGTACCTCCGCTGAGATTAAAATGAGGTTCTATGGGTGTAAGCAGCGGGCACAGGACAGCATCAGAGACTATGCCCTAAATCTGCAGGAAGCCTTGAGGGCTATTCAACAAACTGACCCTGGCAGTGTGCAGGAAACCGATAAGCTGCTAACAGAGCAATTCATAGAGGGTCTGCTGTCCAGCGCCCACAGGGCCCAGCTGCGCCTCATGTTCTTTCAGAACCCCAACCTGACCTTTGCCCAATTTAAGGACAGGGCCATAAGGGTGCTCCGTGAATCTGCACCCAGTGGCGCTATAAACCCCCGGCGCCCTGCTATCACCTACCACCAGGAGGCGGCGCCCTCCTCTATGGACTCCGTGGAGGCTGATGCACAGGCCCTGAACCAAGCCCCGTCGAAAGGCCTGCAACACCAAGTCCAGGAGCTGACCAGGAGCGTCGCGGCGTTGACCAGGACCGTCCAGGCGTTGCAAGTGGACCCGTCAAGACCCATCAAGCTGGCTTCAAGTCCGGAGGATGTCCCGTGGCGTCGACAGAGGAGGATCCCGTCGTTCCGAGGGAGGCCCACAGACCGCTACGCAGAGGATGGACAGCCCATTTGCCGTCGATGCAACCAGCCTGGACACATTTCCAGGTACTGTAATTTAAACGAGTCCAACCTGGGGCAGAGGGCCGACCCCCAGGCATAAGATCACCAGGCCCTTACAATTGGCGTAATAAGTACGTTGGGGGGCGCCCGGTTTTACCCGTGGTGCTGGACGGTATCCCCATGAGCGCCTTGCTGGATACTGGGTCGCAAGTAACCACAATCCCTTATGTACTTTTTAAGCAGTATTGGACTGATGCTGATATCACACGGTATCCAGACAGTAACTTGAGCATCATCGCCAGTAATGGCTTACCAGTGCCGCAGATGGGGTTCAAGGAGATGACCATTAAAATTGGTAAAGTTGAACTGCCGGCACAGGGAGTGATTATTGTGGACATTGACCGTCATGAAAGTCACCCTAAAATAACTGTGGGTACTAACATAATTGAAAATTGTCTTTCAGAAGTAATTGTAATTCTACAACAGGTGGCGGTGAATGCTAGTTCCAGCCAACAGAGAGTCCTCAACAAGGAGATAAAAGCCCTGATGAGACGGCAGCAGGTAGAACTGTCTGGTGGTGAGATCGGTAGCGTAAGACTCAGTGATCCATTCCCCATTTCCATGCCTCCCAAAAGTGAAATGATGATCTGGTGTCGGACTGCAATCGGGTTGAGAGGTAGAGACTACCAAGCCATGGTAGAACCCGTGTACTCAGACAGCAGGCCCACCATTTTGACAGCCCGGGGGGTGGTTGATGTCCGTCATGGGAGGGTGCCCGTCCGCATCCTCAACATTGGGGAGAGGGAAGTACACTTACCCAGGTACGCTACACTCGCCAAACTGTTTGTCGTCGAACACCAAGCTATCAGGGCCGTGGAACCCTTGCCTCCATCTCCACAGGCGGAGGGTAATGGCTCCCAGAAACAAAAGGAGGACTGGTGCCAGAAACTCCACGTGGGTGCTGACTCCACTCCCCTGCACCAAAAACAAGGAGTCTACCGGGTGGTACGGGAGTACGAGAGAGTCTTTAGTAAGCACCCGCTAGACTTCGGCAGAGTAAAAGGGATAGAACACCACATCCCCACAGGGAGCCACCCACCAATAAAAGAGATGCACAGACCTGTACCCCCTGCACATTATCAGAACGCCAAGGGTATGCTAAGGGAGATGAAAGAAGCTGGGGTCATTAGAGACAGCTGTAGCCCCTGGGCAGCCCCCTTGGTTCTGGTCAAAAAGAAAGACGGCACCATGAGAATGTGCGTGGACTATAGACAAATCAACCGTATCACCCACAAAGACGCATATCCTCTGCCTAGAATAGAAGAGTCTTTAGCCGCACTAAAATCTGCTAACTTCTTTTCTACTTTGGACCTTACTAGCGGGTACTGGCAGGTTCCTGTGGCAGAGGCTGACAAGGAGAAGACCGCCTTCACCACCCCGATGGGACTGAGTGAGTTCAACTGTATGCCTTTCGGGCTCTGCAACGCACCAGGGACCTTCCAGCGGCTGATGGAATGCTGTCTAGGGCACCGAAACTTCGAGACGGTCCTCCTTTACCTGGACGACGTGATCGTCTATTCGAAGACCTACGAGGACCATCTCAAGCACCTGGCTGAGGTGTTCGAAGCCCTGGCAGGCTATGGCCTGAAGGTGAAACCATCAAAGTGCCACCTGCTGAAACCAAAGGTCCAGTACCTAGGGCACGTGGTAAGTGCGGAAGGAGTGGCCCCCGACCCTGACAAGGTCACGGCAATCAAGAGCTGGCCAAGCCCCTCGAACATCAAAGAGGTGAGACAGTTTCTCGGGTTGGTAGGCTACTACCGAAGGTTCATCCCCGGGTTCACTAAGATGGCAGCTCCTATGCAGGACCTCCTGATCGGACAGTCTAAGTCCCGAAGTCAAAAGCCACCCTTCAAGTGGGATAAACCGGAAGAGGAGTCCTTCCGCCAGCTAAAGTTGGCCCTCACTGGGGATGAGATCCTGGCCTACCCTGATTATGGCCAGCCTTTCATTCTCCACACAGATGCCAGTAATGTGGGACTGGGAGCCGTACTGTCCCAAAACCAACAGGGCAGAGAGCGGGTGATCGCATACGCCAGCCGGAAGCTGAGGCCCACCGAAAGGAACCCGGAGAATTACAGCTCCTTCAAGCTAGAATTCTTGTCGGTGGTGTGGGCCGTGACAGAACGCTTCAAGCATTACCTGGCCTCCGCAAAGTTCACCGTGTACACGGACAACAACCCGTTGACACACCTGGACAATGCAAGACTGGGTGCCCTGGAACAGCGGTGGATGGCCCGTCTCTCCAACTATGACTTCGTGATCAAGTACCGGGCAGGCAAAACCAACGCCAACGCGGACGCCCTATCAAGGATGCCTCACTTACCTGAAGGTGACGAAGACCCAGAAGAGCTGGAAGAGGTAGAACTCCCCGCGTTTCACCGGTATGGAGCCGCTCAACACTCTCACCGCGTGAAGGAGGAGGATCTAACAACTGTGATGATGAATCCCCTACCTCACCACAGCTGGGCCGAAACCCAAGATAGTGACCCTGCTGTCCGCCTGGTGAAAGATCTGCTGACCCGGGAAGACGCCCGCCTAGATCCAGATACCCCAGAGGAAGCAAAGCAGCTATGGAAGGAGAAGAGCAAGCTGTTCCTCTACGAAGGCAAGTTGTGCAGAAGGATTGTCAACCACCGGACGCACGAGCTGACCTGGCAAGTCGTGGTCCCAAGGCGAGATGCAGCTATGGTCCTGGGAGCTTACCATGACAGAGCGGGACACTTCGGTTGGAAGAAACTGGAGTTCCTACTAAGAGGAAGGTTCTTTTGGGTCGGCATGAGAGGAGCAGTAGAAAAGTGGTGCAGAGACTGTGGCCCTTGTCACCTGAGGAGGAAGGACCGCACCAGCCAGAAGACACCCTTGAGGCCCATCGTCACCACGCAGCCTCTTGAGCTGGTAGCTCTGGACCACGTCAAATTGGCTCCAAGCCGGTCTGGATACATCTATGCCCTGACAATCGTGGACCACTATTCCCGTTTTCTAGTGGTGGTCCCGGTAAAGGACTTGACAGCCCAAACAGCGGCCAGAGCCTTCCAGCAATATTTCTGCCGTCCACACGGGTATCCGGAACAGGTCCTGACAGACCAGGGTCCAGCGTTTGAAGCTGAAATCTTCCAGGAGTTCTGCAACCTCTATGGCTGTAAGAAGATTCGGACAACGCCTTATCACCCCCAAACCAACGGGATGTGTGAGAAGATGAACAATATAGTCATTGATCTCCTGAAGACGTTGCCCCTGGAGGAACGCAGCCTGTGGCCAGAAAAATTGCCGGACCTGGTAGACATGTACAACAACATCCCGGTGAACGCTACAAACTGCACCCCGGCTTACCTGATGCGAGCTAGACCAGGTAAGCTGCCCGTAGACCTGAAGATGGGAGTCCTAATACCTGAGGACACCTCCCCGGATGCGGACTGGGATACGGAAAGGCAACTGCAGTACAAGAAGGTACAGGAGAGTGTGGAGAAGAGCCTGGCCCAGGTGAGAGAGAAGCAAGAAAGACTCTTCAATCAACACGCCCTGCTGGTCCCCTAGAACCTGGTGAGCAAGTTCTAAAGTGAAAAAGAAGGCTACATAAGTTGGACGACCAGTAGGAAAGGGAACCCTACACCGTACTGCAGTCTGACCATGACAACCCAAAGGTGTGCGTAATCACCAAGGACGGAGGAGAAACCACTAGTGTCGTCTCCAGAGACCACCTCAAAAGGTGCCCCGAGCAACTCCGTAGTGCAGAAGAGGATCAGAGTGACCTTGAACCCGCAGAGGACAAGGAAGAAATGATCAACACCGTTCTCGGAGAGTTCCCTCAGTCCTGGACTCGCATAAATGATGCCATAGTGGTACCTGTCCTGCATTTCCTGCAACCGGCACAGCAACAACCAACACCAGAGCCGGAAGGTGAAGAGGAGCAAGCGGTTCCAGAGGCAGAAGAGCCTGTTCCAGCAGCCCAGGAGAGTCAACCCTCTGCTGACAGTGAGCCTGCCATGCCTGCGGTAAACCAAAGAACCCGCAGACAGCTGCCTGCCCTACCTGTACACCCAGCTGGTAGCTGTACCCCTAATGCTAGTGGGGAAAGCCAAGTTGGTCCACCACCAGACAGTGGGCTACGTAGGTCAACCAGGAGCACAAAGGGACAGATACCCGCTCGCTGGAGAATATAGAGTGTACTAAATTGTAAATAACCTTGTTGCCAAATGTTGAAATGTTTGCCAAAGTTACCTGCATGTTTATTGATAGTGTGTTTCAGTTTCTTGCAGTTACCGTAAGGACTCACAGGTTATGGACTTTTTATAACCGGGACCTTGTGTGGACTGCATTCTGAGCCTAACCCAGGAATGAACTAAGACTGTGAAGGACTTGGGGTAGGACAGACCCCCACCTGGTTAAGGCACCCGTTGTTTTGGTGATATGGACACCCGGTCACAGACCACACTGTGACCTTAAGAACTCAATTTGTGCGTCGTCTGTCTATTAATGTGTTATTGTTGTGCATATTGTCTTTGTTTATTGTTTAGTCCCGGAGTACTAAATTTCACTAGGGGGGAATGTGTCACCCAGGCCTGGATGCCACAAGTGTAATTAAAGCTGTGTCTGAGAGCAAGGGGGAGGTTCTCTGGCCAGGGGAACATTAGCATGCAATGCCTCCTGTCTCAGGCCAGTAGGGGGAGCAGGCTGCCCCTATAAAAGCTGGTACTGGGGACAGGGTTAGGGAGAACTGGATTGCCTGTCTCAGCTTTGAGACGTGTCCCAGAGTGGAGCAGGGACAGAAAGTTGATTGCACCTAAGAGGAAGTGTGGCAGTAGGAGAGAGCCACCAGCCAGAGACAAGAGGCGAAGAGAGCCTGTCTTGGCAGATAAAGACTGACTTTACCAGACTTTGGTGTCTGAGGCTGGAAGGATTCTACATCCTCCAGCAGATAACCAGTCCGCAAGGGACTGTACATTCCTTGGCCTAAGAAGTCTGGAGGCTCTGCCACAACCGAAGGGACCAGTAAAGCCATACAAGGCTGGGAGCAGAAAGGAACCCACGTCGCAGGCCATACAGGCGAGACAGCACGGAAAGCTCGGAAACGTGGGCTGTTACTCTATAAGGAGGGGATAGCCGGAAGGAGCGCAGAAAGCACGGTAGGCCTACACCCTCACCCTGACCAGGGCCAATTTCCCCGTTGCTCTCAGACATCCAGGTCCCCTCCTAGCTGGGACTGTTTATGGGTCAGTTTACCTGTTTCAGTAAAGACCCTGGACTACAACCTGTTGTCTGTGTGCTCCTTGCTCCTCCAGCACTATCATCACTGGGACTCTCACTACCATCACTCCCACCATCCACTATACTGCCCTGGGGCCGCACTCTTCCCGTGGGGAGTCACACTACCCTAGCTGCACACTTCATCAGCCCCAGCGGTCTGCATGCAGCGGCGGTTCCTAATAACCGCAATCCACGGGTGGCGTAGTCGGACATAATCAATATAACGGACTACCACTGGCCTGACCACCCTGAGCCACGGAACCGGGTTGCCACTACTACTCCCATCGTTTCCCCCTATTGCCCGGATCTGAGTGCCCCACGGCCCAGGGGGCGAGTCACAAACAACACAGTGAAGATAAATCTAATCCCAATGGACCCATGTTATTGCATATAGGACTAATAAAGAGAACGGGCCATCATCTTGTAACAGTAAAGGAAAGGGGGGATTGTTCCTCTGTGAAGCAGAGAAACAAAAAGATGGCCACACAAGTTCAAAATTGTAAAGAAGTAAGAAAATTCCTTTATTAACACATGTAGTAAACACAAATTACAAAGATAAATGCGGACGACAGAGTGGACACAGAGTGCTGGATCCACATGAATAAAACAATGTTAAAAACTGTGACACAGCGCCCGAAAGGTCAGCCTATATAGCAAGTGGAAATATAAAGGGGACAGCAACAGGGTCACATGTATTAATAAATATATACCACTCATCAAGAATACCTTTTCCAAATTGTACCCCCAAAACAATAATATCCCATCACAATCAAAATACCCAGAAACAAAAGGGTTAAAACCCTTATACAGATGGAAGTAATACAAACAATTGGTCATAAATAAGCTAAAATAGCTATGTACCTGGGTAAGGCCACCAGACAGGCTCTGCTACCGTCCACTTGCTATATAGGCTGACCTTTCGGGTGCTGTGTCACAGTTTTTAACATTGTTTTATTCATGTGGATCCAGCACTCTGTGTCTACTCTGTCTTTGTAATTTGTGTTTACTACATGTGTTAATAAAGGAATTTTCTTACTTCTTTACAATTTTGAACTTGTGTGGCCATCTTTTTGTTTCTCTGCTTCACAGAGGAACAATCCCCCCTTTGGTTTGGAATAATGTAATGTCGCCATCGTGTGTCGTTGGATGACATAATCACCACACATGTATGGATATAAACTCCTCAACATTGAGGTTGTAACACCAAGAAGGAAAAATTGTGAAATTATGGAAATCACACGATGACTAGACATGTTGCTGATTGCTGATATGCAAATGATGAAAAAATGGAGACAAAATTTTCAAAATATCTGAATTTATTTAGTATATGAGGTTATTAATGGTTGTCTGGGGAACGTTCTGCCACGCTGAATTCTTTGGGCACACAAATCACCAAGCTCTGCTGCTGGTAGTTTGGTTTGTAATTGCTACTCATTGACGTCCCAAATGTTGCTTGATGGAAGACAAGTCCAGAAACACTGCAGGCCATTGTAGCATGTTTAGGCAATGCAGAATGCTCACAGTAGGATCAGAAACATGCAGCCTGAAGTTGCATTATTGAAAAACGACTCCCGGGACTCTTTGGAAAAATGTCTGTACCTCTACTTCCACGATTGATCCATTCTGTTCTGCAAGTGAAATTACACATCACATACCAAGTCTAAGGTATCAAACATTTTCTACACAATCAAAAGCATTTACATGACATGACATTTGACTACGAGTTGGACGTCAAACTACAGGCCACCTCTCTCAAGACCTATGATGTTGTAGAGCAATGGAGGCTGGAATGGAGGTACAGTATATTCTCTTAAGCGAAGAGTCTCCCTTAGACGCAAAGATAGCCATTGATTGGTCTGGAAACCACATGGGCAATCCATGAAGTTGTCTTCACAAGAGATCACACCAGTCCTACTTCCAGGGTTATGGGGTTATGGTGTAACATAATATACAGTAGCCGGACCCCTCTAGTCTTCACTCCAGGTACACTGACATCTTGGCATTACATTGATTTGGGTTTGGAATTAGTAGTACATCCATTTCTCTAAAGTGGCCTGGAAGTCGTTTTTCAACACAACACCACCAGGCTGCATGTTGCTCATGCTACTGTGAGCAGTCTGTGTGACATATATGTACTATCACAGCCTGCAGCATCTCTGGACTTGTCTCCCATCGAGCACATATTGAACATCATTATTTGCAAATTGCAAAGGGAGTTGCCAGCAGCATTTCTTGATGAGTTGTGTGCCCAAGTGCATTCAGCATGGCAGAACATTCATCAGACAATCATTAATGACCTAATTGATAGGGGCAAAGACATTCATACTCAATACTGAATAAAACAAAATGTTTCGAAAATTGTGTTTCCTTTTCTGATCATTTGCATATCAGTAACATGTCTATCCATCCTGTGATTTCCATAACTCTATGACTTTTCCTTCTTGGTGTTGCAATTTCAAGATTGAGGAGTGTGAATAATGCTGCACACTTTTTTTCTGCTGGAGAGAAGAATACAGTTTAGCGGGTGTGTTGAGAATGTGGCGGTGCTAAGGGAGCCTGCTCAAAAAGCTGTAAGGCAAAGGATACAATGGTTTTGCAAGCTAACTTTTCAAGAACATGCTTTTATTTGGGATTCAATTGCAAGAAGAAGCACAGCAAGTTTAATGGTTTCCATAAGATGCAATGTTTTTAAACAACAGTTCTGTAGATATGAGATGGCATAACCTAGGTAATATGGATGATGATTCTTCTCTTTTACAGTTACTCTTCTCTTTAGTTCAACATTGTTTTCTCACAATGTGCAGATGAAGTAAGAAGAAACTCATCAGCCTTCCATGAGGATGGAGTAAGGAGCAACTCATCTCAACAGCCTTCCATGAGGACTCACTGTTGAAGATCAGGCTCCCACAGCACCGCCACAGTCTTCACAGGTTCACTTGCAGCTCGACAAACACTCTCTCCTCTACACTGCTTCCAGAAAACTTTCCCTGATCAGCACCCTTAGTGATGTGTTTACAATATACAGTAAAATTGTAAGGGGGTAGTTTGGCCAAATTCTTATTCCGACTCCCTAAACACCTTACATGGGGATCCTTGGGTATGTGCATGTGGTTGTGAGACTGTTACTGATACCTTCAGGATATTTTCTGGCACATTTAGTGTGTCATCAGACCCCTTTAGACGGGTTTGTAAAAATAAAGTCATGTTTTCTGGGTTTAGAACATACATACAAAGTGAAGCAGTAACAATTCTAAACATTTTCTTCTGCACTGTATGACAGAGGTTCATTCTTGATGGCACATTACTTGTGAAGAACGTTGCATATACAGTAGTGGTCGAAGGTGTTGGCACCTTTGAAATTGTTCCACAAAATGAAGTATTCTCCCTGAAAATTATTGCAATTACACATGGTTTGTTACACACATGTATATTTCCTTTGTGTGTATTGGAACAACACAAAAAAAAGAAGAAAAGGCAAATTGGACTCATTTCACACAAAATCCCCAAAATGGCCCGAACAAAATTGTTGGCACTCTCAACTTAATATTTGGTTGCACACCCTTTGGAATAAATAACTGCAATCAATCTCTTCCTATAACCATCATCAAGCTTCTTACACCTCTCAGCTGGAATTTTAGATCACTCTTTTGCAAACTGCTCAAGGTCTCTCATATTTGAAGGATGCCTTCTCACAACAGCAATTTTAAGATCTCTCCTCCGGTGTTCAATGAGATTTAGATACGGACTCATTGCTGGCCACTTTAGAACTCTCCATCCATTTCTGGGTGTTTCTTGAAGTATGTTTAGGGTCATTGTCCTGCTGGAAGATCCATGGCCTAGGAGGACGCAAACCCAGCTTTCTGACACTGGGCACTACATTGCGACCCAAAATCCTTTGGTAATCTTCAGATTTCATGATTCCTTGCATACAGTCAAGGCACCCAGTGCCAGAGGCAGCAAAACAACCCCAAAATATCTGTAAATCTCCACCAGATTTGACTGTAGGTACTCTGTTCTTTTCTTTGTAGGCCTCATTCTGTAAACAGTAGAATGATGTGCTTTACCAAAAAGCTCTATCTTGATCTCATCTGTCCACAAGACATATTCCAAGAAGGATTTTGGCTTCCTCAAGCCAGGGCCGGTATGTCACTCTCCACAAGGAGAAACGTTACCCCTTAGGATTACTCACGTACATTTTGGAAAACTGCAGACTAGCTTTTTTATTTCTCTGTGTCTGCAGTGGGGTCCTCCTGAGTCTCCTGCCATAGCGTATTATTTCATTCAAATGTCGATGGATAGTTCGCACTGACACTAATGCACTTTGAGCCTGCTAGAACAGCTTGAATTTCTTTGCAACACCGTGGACAAAGAAACATCAAGATCTCTGGAGATGGACTTATAATCTTGAGATTGTTGATATTTTTCAACAATTTTGGTTCTTAAGTCCTCAGACAGTTCTCTTTCTGTTCTCCATGCTTAGTGTGGCACACACAGCCACACAACTTCTCTCCTTATTATTTGATTTCAGATGTGATTTTCATATTGCCGACACCTGTTACTGGCCACAGGTGAGTTTGAACGAGGATTACATGCTTGAAACAAAGTTGTTTACCCGCAATATTGGAAAGGTGCCTACAATTTTGTCTGGCCCTTTTTGAGGTATTCTTTGTGAAATAATGTTCAATTTTCCTTTTTTTCTCTGTTTCTTTGTGTTGTTCCAATACACACAAAGGAAAAGAACATGTATAGTATATAACAAAACATGTGTCATTGCAATAATTTTCTTAAACAATTTCAAGGGGTCCAACACTTTTGGCCATGACTGTACATAACATGTTGCGCGGGGGGCCTCTATCTTCCTGGTACAGGGCCACACAAGTCAATGTGTTATCCTGTGCCCACTGCCCACTCTAACTTCACTCTGTGAACAGTGTAAGGGAGCTCTCAATGAGCTACCACCTTACTGACATGCTCCAGCCTGGCTGATCCCATATCCTTTCACAAAGGCCTCCAAGTCTGGTTAACACTGAGACTTGCTGAAATTTCCACTTCCAGTAGGTGCCCCAACTTGCGTGTTCTATGAGGAAAACTGCTGTCCCTGTTGCTTATTTGCTTTGACGTGCTCCCTTGCAGTCTGCTTCTTCACACACACCCAATGATGAACAGAACTTTCTGAGGGTGTCCTTTCTTCTCTTTCTCTCTCTAGACTACCTTATAAAACCAGGATCTAAAACACTAGTGCCCAGGTTCTCCTCCCCATTTGTGAGCTGGCTCTACAGTTAACCCTGTCACCCCTGACTAACAGGAGGGTAAAACACACAATAAAATACAATTCACATAAGATATAACGACAGTGGTCTTTAGAGGTGGTGTTAGCCATCTTCTCCACGTTTACAAAATCAGTATAACATTTTTGAAACAGACATGAAAATGCAAGTTTACCTACCTCACCAACAGTTAAAGGGTATTGACATACTTTGGGGCAATTTTTTCTACTTATATTCATGTCTTTGAGCTAAAAATCATTATTGCTCTTGGGTTTCATTTAGAAAAATTGCAGCACTTAGCTTTTATAGGCTCTTTTTTGCACTATATTGCAGCCTATTGCTGGCTGCTGAATGAGTAAACTTTGAATCCATCAGTGAGGTCATTTTGACAGACGAGTTATTTTAACTCTTAATCTCTTATCTGTATTTTTCTGAGTTACTTGAAACTGATTTATAACCACATCAGCTCAACTTCCATGTGGTTTGGGGTCATAAGTCATCAGAGAGGAGCTCAGAAAGAGCATTCAGCTGCCAGCAATAGACTGTGCAACATAGAGGCTATAGGAGGATAATAGTGCAAAATTGTTTATAAAACCCCATTGCAATAATGATTTTTAGCCAAAAATAGTAAAAACTAAAGTTAAAAAATATACAGTTCAAACATTAAATTTTATTAAATATCTCTTATCTGGTTAAAATTCATTAGTTTATAATAAATTCTTAAGTTTTAGTCATGGATTGTATTTTGCTAAATTGGTGGATATGATTATTCATTCCAATCAGGGAAGGGGTATCTGTCATTGGAATCTTAAGTCTCTTATGACAGGTATGAGGTCTTTGGGCTAAAAACCCTATGCTCATTCATTGAAGTTAATTTATTGCCATGTTCTCTGCTAGAATTCGCTTTTAGCAATGATAATAAGTACATGTTAAAACCATATTTAAATCCAGAAGAAACATTCAAACTGTGATTAAAAACTGAAGAAATCGAGATGTAATTCACCTAGCGGAGTCATAAAAATGACCAATAATAAAGTAAAATTCCTTTAATTTGCCAATAGTGAGACCTGAGGAATGGTTTTTCATTTTCAAAATAATCTGGATTATTGGTCATTCTTAGAAAAGTATGTAATATTTAGGGCACAGA
Organism: Phyllobates terribilis; assembly: GCF_046119375.1. Classification (NCBI taxonomy): domain Eukaryota; kingdom Metazoa; phylum Chordata; class Amphibia; order Anura; family Dendrobatidae; genus Phyllobates; species Phyllobates terribilis. The sequence continues at coordinate 591,518,637 of NW_027362765.1, read as the reverse complement.
GCCTGGAGGAAAACACTAAATAGTCCAGAACTGATGCGGTTATAACTTTATTTTATTCAGAGAAGTAAATGGTCATCTGGTCTGAAATGGATTGTTAGAATTTCTGGATTATTAGATGCTGGGATTTTGCTGTAGTTTCTCTACCACCCGGCATCTCCCTTACAAAGTACCATTCTATTTAAATTAGATATGTTATTTAGCTGGCACCAGCCAAAAGAGGTCGGTGACAACTTACTCTTTGACAAAGTTAGGCTCAGTACACACTACATATGTGGATTTTGCCAGGTATGTGTCAGAAGTTTTTTTTAATGTATTCTGTGACATTCTCTTAGGCCCCCATTAACCAGACAGAGGCCAACAGTGGGTTCTTTTTTTCCTTCCCTTGGCCATTTTGCATGTGTATGCTGCTTGTTTAAAGGGAACCTGACAGGTCCCCCATCACTAGCTCACTCAAATCTCGCACATGCGTGCCACTCATCTTGTCAGCGTCACTGAGTCTCTGTAGCCGGGTGTCCTCAGCTATAGGAAAAATCCAGTGATAAGTCACTGGCAGAGCTGATGTGGGCGAGCTAGGACCCAGCTACTCTATGTCAGGCAGAGACCCAGCGATTATTGAGCATTGGGCTCCATGTGCTCGCAGAAGAGGAGACAGATAACTGTGATAAACCACTTCTGTTTTCTCAGGGGACACTGCTGCTCATCTGTATAGCGCTGCGCAGTGTGAGCTCGGCAGGTCACTGCTCACGCGGTGCAGTCCTACACTGATGAGGGTGGGACACTTCACTCACTGTCTGGGTCAGCGGGACAGAGACCAAAATCTAAGATTGTCCCACTGGATCTAGGATGGTTGGGAGCTATGGGATCAGTGAGAAGTCATGCCATCCACAAGATGGCAGCACGCTTCCATTGAAAATAGGTGCATAAAACATTTTTAGATAAATACTGCAGTCAGTAATCATCAAAAATAAGTAAAAATATACATATAATCATTTTTTATTTTTTAATGAAGCAAGATTTTTGGTGATAAGTACTGTTTAAGGCCTATGCATCCATCCTGACTGTGGCTACTGTGTACCGTATGCTTTCTCAGCATGTGCGTCAGACAACGGTCATAAGTACAGTGTGTCCCTAACTTAAAAATCATCTCTGCCCATTAATTCTGCTGGAAATACTCAATGTGGTTCTTTCTAATTGGGAGATTGTGTATAGTAATCCTTTTTTCTTGGACATGACACTTTATGCAGTATAACTTCCGACACTATTTTCTTGGAACACTGTACATAGGGAAGTTTTCTGGTTTGGGCGTAGTGTATAAGGTTATTTTGTGGCTATGTATTGGAGAACTGTATGTGAGGGTATTCTCTGGCCAGTGACGTGTATATGGTGGAGACATACACATAGTACTGCAAATGTGGGCATTCTTTCCATTACTGATAGGGTCAGTCTCTGCCAATAAATGTAGTGCCATTCATTGGTGGATACTTAATATGCAGAAATTTGCCAAATATACACACGTGGTCAAAATTGTTGGTACCCCTCGTTTAATGAAAGAAAAACCCACAATGGTCACATAAATAACTTGAATATGAAAAAAGTAATAATAAATTAAAAATCTATGAAAATGAACAAATGAAAGTCAGACATTGCTTTTCAACCCTGCTTCCACAGAATTTTAAAAAAAATAAACTCATGAAATAGACCTGGACAGAAATGATGGTACCCCTGAAAATAATGTGACAAAAGGGACATGTTAAATCAAGTTGTGTCCACTAATTAGCAACACGGGTGTTTACAATCCTGTAATCAGTCAGTGGGCCTGTATATAGGGCTACAGATACTCACTGTGCTGTTTGGTGACATGGTGTGTACCACACTCAACATGGACCAGAGGAAGCAAAGGAAAGAGTTGTCTCAGGAGATAAGAAAGAAAATTATAGACAAGCATGTTAAAAGTAAAGGTTATAAGACCATCTCCAAGCAGCTTGATGTTCCTGTGACTACAGTTGCACATATTATTCAGAAATTTAAGATCCATGGGACTGTAGCCAACCTCCCTGGACGTGGCTGCAAGAGGAAAATTGATGACAAATCAAAGAGACAGATAATACGAATGGTAACAAAAGAGCCCAGGATAACTTCTAAAGAGATAAAAGATGAATTCAAGCTAAAGGAACATCAGTGTCAGATCGCACCATCCGGCGTTGTTTGATCCAAAGTGGACTTCATGGGAGATGACCAAGGAGAACACCATTGTTGAAAAAAAATCATAAAAAAGCCAGACTGGAATTTACCAAACTACATGTTGACAAGCCACAAAGCTTCTGGGAGAATGTCCTATGGACAGATGAGACAAAAATGGAAGTTTTTGGCAAGGCACATCAGCTCTATGTTCACAGACGGAAAAATGAAGCATATGAAGAAAAGTACACTGTCCCTACTGTGAAACATGAAGGAGGCTCTGATATGTTCTGGGGCTGCTTTGCTGCATCTGGCACAGGGTGTCTTGAATCTGTGCAAGGTACAATAAAATCTCAAGACTATCAAGGGATTCTAGAGAGAAATGTGCTGCCCAGTGTCATAAAGTTGGTCTCAGTCACAGGTCATGGGTCTTGCAACAGAAAAATGACCCAAAATACACAGCTAAAAACACCCAAGAATGGCTAAGAGGAAAACATTGGACTATTCTGAAGTGGCCTTCTATGAGCCCTGACCTAAATCCTATTGAGCATCTTTGGAAAAAGCTGAAACATGCCATCTGGAAAAGGCAACCTTCAAACACGAGACAACTGGAGAAGTTTGCTCATGATGAGTGGGCCAAATACCTGTCGAGAGGCGCAGGAGTCTCATTGACAGTTACAGGAATAATTTGATTGCAATGATTGCCTCAAAAGGTTGTTCAACAAAATATTAAGTTAAGAGTACCATCATTTCTGTCCAGGACGATTTCATGAGTTACATTTTTTTTTAAATTCTGTAGAAGCAGAGTTGAAAAGCAATGTCTGACTTTCATTTGTTCATTTTCAAAGATTTTTAATTTATTATTACTTTTGTCAGATTCAAGTTATTTCTGTGACTATTGTGGGTTTTTCTTTCATTAAACGAGGGGTACCAACAATTTTGACCACGTGTGTATATAAGATTAAAAATAATATAAAAAATAATTAAAAAGTGTCCCCAAAGGTGGACAACCTCTTTAATAAAAACAAATAAAAACTATCATAAACTGAAGCCACTATTAAAAAGTAATGTGACGCCCAGCTGCGCTTGGTATCACAGATCCTAGAAGAGTGCATTGATGGATTCCTCCACAAGAGGCCCCCATAAACATTCACACATCTCCACCTTCCACCTCAGACCAGCAGAGGGAGCTCATTAGGGATATAAATAGGGAAGGTGGAGCCAGGCAGTGTAGTCTAGTCTAGTTTAGAGTACAGAGTGATTCAGCAGTTTCTCTGAAGAGTTACCTCAGAGGACAGAGCCTGTTCCAGCTCCTGCAGTTGCTAGCCTGCAGTGGAGCTCATCCAGACTAAGACTCAGTTGTAGCTCAGAATAATGAGCTTAAGGTGTGCCGGCGCCGTAAGATCGGTGAAGTGCGGCAAGCATCCGTTAGTGTGAGTAGCCTAGTGAGGGCCCGAGCGTGGCCAAAGGTGAGTGGAAAGTGAGTAGCAGTGGGGGCAGAGGAGCTTACCCAGCTCACCCCGAAACATATACCGGACACCGGGTCCGAGCTTACCGGGATCTCCACGACCCAGTAAGGCATAACCGGAATCCCTGGAGAACTACAGGTCCCAGGTTCACCAGAGACCTGATACATAACAGAGCCAGGAGACACATAGGCCCCGTAAGCTGGGAGCGTGCACTTCAAGAGAAGGCCCTACCACAACGTCAGCCGGTGCAGGACAGAGATAAAGTTAGGCCTAGCTTCAGGCAGGTCAGAAACTTACTACGCAGAGGCAAGAAACAGGAGGCCCTACACCCGCTCATTGGGGAGGATCCTGATATGCACCCTTCACCCTACAGTGCTCCGGGACGTGCCTGAATTTCCATCAGTAAAAGGTACTGAAGTGACTATCGTGTCTGTCCCTGTTCTTGCTCTGACCCAGTTGGGTCTCGCCTGTCCTGCATCCCCCTCTCCGTACGCTGCCCTGAGGCCTAGCTCCACGTGTGGGGAGCTATACTATCGAGCTTCCTTATCACCGGCCTCAGTGGACTGCCGCAGTGCTGGTGATTCTCACCAGAAACCACAGGTGGCGTCACGAACTTTCATAAAATTAACAAACAATCCCCTTTTAAAAGCTGATCCCAGGGTACGGGCCCGGGAGCCGACCACCGCGACATCCCCAAGGCCAGGCAAAGGTCCGGGTACCGAGACGTCCCCTGGGCTTGTCAGTAATTGTTTAAAGAAAGTTGAAGATGAAGACAATAAAACCAGCAGTCAAATTAATAGGCATATTTCAGGTCTATAGTTGGCATAGGAAATATTTTCCAATGCCCTCAGTCTCAGCAGTTTCTCTGGTTTGCTCTTCAGGTAGATGACCAGACTTTCCATTATCAAATCAGATGCCTACTCTTTTGAATTTCATTAGTCTCTTGGATTTTTATCAAGGTCATGGTGAAAATTGTAGTCAAACTAAGGCAGAACTCCATAACCATTGTTCCCTACATGGATGACATCCTTATCATCACCCATTTCAGGATCGAGCTGCTGGAAGACATTTAAGCAATAACACTCATTCTTCTGGATAATTTGGATGGATAATCAACTGGTAGAAGTCAGACTTCACTTCAGACTCCAGTAAGGTCTTCTAGGGTATTCTCTTAGAGTTCCAGAAACCAAGATCGTGTCCTCGCAAAATCAAATAAGAAATATTCTTTTTTGTTCCTTCATTTCAGAATGCAATGTCAATTCCGGGCCACATAACATGCTGCACATCAGCCATAGCCTGGGCCCAATTTCACACAAGACCTTTCCACAAATGTATATTTTTCATCTGGAACAGAAGTTAGTCCTCCTTTGAAAGAAAGATCATCATACCAGCAGAGATCAGGACCTTTCTAAGATGGTGGCTCTCAACCCCAAACCCGTATAGATGAACATAGATAAGAGCAGATTAATTTATTTATCTCAATTGATAACTATGTATGAAACCTAGTCAATATTTAACATGCCTATTCTGTATGCGTAAATACCCGTGTTTCATAGTTGCACTCTATGTTTTTGTATAAATGTTTTAATTTTATTTAAGATATTCGATAAAGATTATTTAGGATAAAATACTCTTTGGTATCCTTGACTTAATAATCAGTGATCCTTTGTGTAATATATTGCTATTGAGTTTCCTCATTCTATATTTTGACTCCATATGGGAATATATAGTGCAATTAATGATGTGGGGGATGGTGGTCACTTTCATCAATTGGGATCCTAGTGGAGGCTCCCTTAAATACACCCCTTTGCAACAAAGTCAAATCACAAGGCAGATTCATTCTTTCCCTAAATCCCGGAGACTTTCCAGTGGCAGTAAATACCTTAAAGCGACCAATGAAATTCCAATCTGGCCTACAGCTTCCACCAGTTGCACTGTTATACTGGTAGTTCTGTACTGGCCCAAGAGAAGCTGGTTTGCCCTTCTGAAAATAAGAAAACTTCAGAGCCCGGTCTATCTTCCAAATGTTTAAGATCTCCTGTCACAAGGTTCGGTCTATCACCACAATCTGGACCAGCTTTATTATTCATCTGGGATACTGAAAAGTCTATTCTACTTCCCCCACAGTCCACCCCACACACAGAATGATGTCCCCTCACACAGTAGAATGAACACAGAGTCCCACTCCCACACACAATAGGATGTCCACACATAGTAATGCCCCCCACAGTCACTACCATATATTATAATTCCAGCACAGCCTCCCACACCTAGTATGATGCCCTCACAGCTCCTCACATACATTATGATGCTCCCATAGACTCTCACACACAGTATTATGCTTTAATAATCCCTACCACACAGTTTTATGCCCCCACATTACATTCCTTCAACACACAGTATGATGCCCCATACAGCCCTCAACATAGTAGTATGCTCACACTGTCCCCACTACAGAGTAGGATGTCTCTTACAGTCTCACAGACCCTGCGGGTCCAGTAGCCACAGAGGTACTGCATCTCACCCAGAAGTGAGGTACCCCACTCTCAGGTAAGGACGGAGTACTACCCGGGACCCACACACCCACATCCAATACACTCCACCTCAGGAGGGAAGTGCGAGATTGCTCCTAAGGGAGAGCACAGTCCCTGGTCCCTAACTGGAGGGTGGAACTAGGTAGAGGAGGTGGATGGAGGGAAAAGATCAGGGGAGCACAGACAGAAAGAGTATAAAAGGCAGATAGAAACATATAGAAAGGGTTCAGAGTTCAGGTTCAGAGGAGAGACAGTTGGGAGTGGGAGCTCAGAAGGAGCAAGAAAAGAGAGAGAGGAGTCGGGCCTAGTGTCACGGGTGTGTCGCCACGAAGATCGTCACGAGTACACAGCCTGACTTCTCGCAGCTGACTTGTTGGTGCTTTGTGTTTTTCGGCAGTGAGGGAGTTAATTCTCTCTCTCTCTGTGCTAGACGAGGTCCAGCCTCGCCCAGCTGCAATCAATACTGCTGTAGTGAGACTCCTTCAAATGCCTGCTGGTCTGTTTGGGAAGTGTCGGTGAAAGCATTTCATTCAGACTAACAGAGCGGATCGTGGTGTTTGGAGTTTCTGAGATAAGTGTATTTGGAGTGTTTTTTCCCTTCCTCGCTTTATCATTTATCTCCTTTCCCGTTGGTGTTCCCTCTGTTGTAGTTGTGTAGTTTTTGTATGCAAGGTGGTTTTGGTTTTTCCCTTGTACTGTCTCGTTCGTCTAAGTACTGTGTGTGGGCATATTATTACTTGTCCCCTTTTGTTGTGATCGGGGTCCTTCTCAGGACTAGATTACTTAGGTGCAGGGATCCTCAGGAGGTAGGGGTTACGCTGGCGGCCTGGACCTCTGTACCTTTAACAGTACCTCCAGGTTGAGGGACTAGTCAGGGCCCCAGCTTAGGGTCAGCTTAGGCCCCCTACCTCCAGTATACAGAGACAGCGTGACATTTTCACCGACCCACTTAGTTTTTCTCCAGCTACCATGGATCCAGTAGCCGGTCTAGCTCGGCAGTTGCAGAGTTTGTCCATGGAGCTGGCGGACGTTAGGTCCAAGGTTTTGCATCCTCAGGAGCAAGCCGGACCAGAATCTAAAGTAGCTCTCCCTGACAGGTTCACTGGGGGGCGGGACAAGTTTTTTGTTTTCCGGGAGGCATGCAAGTTGTACTTTCGGCTGCGGCCTCGGTCATCGGGGAGTGAAGAACAAAGAGTGGGAATTGTCATCTTGCTCCTACAAGGGGACCCACAATCTTGGGCGTTCTCTCTTCCCCCGGGCTCCCCGGCTTTCCAGTCAGTGGATAGGTTTTTCGCTGCTCTGGGACTCGTATATGATGACCCAGATCGGATCTCCCTTGCTGAGTCTAAGTTACGTAGGATCCAGCAGGGAGATCGTCCGGCGGAGGAATTCTGTTCGGAGTTCCGTAGGTGGGCCACGGACACCCAGTGGAATGACCCGGCTCTTAGGAGCCAGTTTTGTCATGGTTTATCCGACAAATTACAGGATGTGTTGGCACAGTATGACTCTCCCGCGTCACTGGAAGCCGCTATGGCCCTTGCTATTCGCGTTGACAGACGGCTTCGGGAGAGGTGCGGGATAACTCTACCCCCTGTGATGACTCCACCTCCTACAAGGTCCCCTCATATGGTGGTTCCCCTGGTCAGTCCAGAGGAGCCTATGCAATTAGGAGGGACATCATTTCGGGGGAGGGGACCGGTGGTGCGCCATAAGACAGGAAGGTGTTTCTTCTGCGGGAGAAAGGGACATTTTATTGGGGGGTGTCCATCCCGTCCCTTGCAGAGTGAAGAGTCGTCGGAAAACTGTTGATCCCAGGTTGTGTGGTGGACGGCAATCTGGGAGTAGATATTTCGTCCCTAGGTTCGTCTCAGTTTCTCGTACCGGCGGAGGTGGTGGTGGGTACGAGAACTGAGACGATATCTGTTCTTCTGGATAGTGGGGCCGGGGCTAATCTGGTTGATGCTCGGTTTGCCCGGGTTCAAGGTATGCGATTGAGTGAGTTGGCTAAACCCATCCCCATATTCTCGATCGATGCCAGGCCTCTCGGTCAGGGAAGTTTTTTGCAAGCTGTGCATGACGTAAAACTTCAAGTGGGGGCGATACATAAAGAACTGTTGTCTTGCTACGTGTTGGAGGGTCTTCCCACTCCTATAGTGTTGGGCCTTCCTTGGTTAGCTAAGCATAACCCGGTTATTAATTGGCAAACCAGAGCGATAAGCCAATGGAGTAAATTCTGTAATAAAAACTGCATGAACACGGTCATCGGTGCGGTTACTCCTTGGGTCTTACCTCCATTTCTGGCGGACTTTGAGGATGTATTCTCGGAGAAAGGGTGTCAGGAACTACCTCCTCATCGCGAGTATGACTGTTCTGTAAAACTGCTCCCTGAGGCCAAGTTACCTAAAGCTAGGTTGTATAAACTTTCTGGTCCTGAGAGGCAGGCCATGAAGGATTATATTTCAGAAAGTCTGGCTAAGGGGCATATTAGACCTTCATCTTCACCGGTGGCTGCGGGGTTCTTCTTTGTTAAGAAGAAAGATGGAGGCCTACGCCCTTGCCTGGATTTCCGTGAACTTAATCGGATTACGGTCCGAGATCCGTATCCGCTCCCACTTATTCCCGATCTCTTTAATCAGATCGTGGGCGCCAAATGGTTCTCTAAGTTGGATCTCAGGGGGGCGTACAATCTGATTAGGATGAAGGAGGGGGATGAGTGGAAGACGGCGTTTAACACTCCGGAGGGGCATTATGAGAACCTTGTCATGCCATTCGGTCTGACTAATGTCCCGGCGGTGTTCCAACACTTTGTTAATGACATTTTTCGCCGCCTGGTGGGACAGTTTGTTGTCATATATCTGGATGATATCTTAATTTACTCGCCGGATCTGGTGTCTCATCAGGAGCACGTTAGGCAGGTGTTACAGATCTTGCGGGATAATAAACTGTATGCCAAATGGGAAAAGTGTGTGTTCGCCGTACAGGAACTCCAGTTTTTAGGCTTCCTGGTTTCAGCGTCCGGTTTACATATGGACCCTGGGAAAGTGCGGGCAGTTCTTGAGTGGGATCGGCCAGAGAATCTTAAGGCACTACAACGTTTCCTGGGGTTTGCTAATTATTACCGGAAGTTCATTCGTAATTTCTCGTCCATGGTTAAGCCTCTCACAGACATGACTAAAAAGGGGACGGATTTTTCTAGGTGGTCTGACAAGGCTTGTCAAGCATTCTCCTCCTTGAAAAAATGTTTTGCCTCGGCACCCATACTCATTCAACCTGATGCGTCACAGCCATTCATTGTAGAGGTAGACGCTTCCAAGGTAGGGGTGGGAGCAGTATTGTCACAGGGTTCGTCCCCTGGTAAGTGGCATCCGTGCGCCTTTTTCTCTAAGAAATTGTCGTCCGCTGAGAGGAATTACGATGTCGGCAATAGGGAACTCTTGGCCATTAAGTTAGCTTTTGAGGAGTGGCGCCATTTTTTGGAGGGGGCAGTCCATCCGGTCACCGTCATCACCGATCACAAGAACCTGCTATATCTGGAGTCCGCGAAACGTCTGAATCCCAGACAAGCTAGGTGGTCATTGTTTTTTACCAGGTTTAATTTTGTCGTTACATATCGTCCTGGGTCAAAAAATGTAAAGGCGGATGCCTTATCTCGTAGTTTCCCTGGGGCCGGGAATACGGACGACCCGATTCCTATCCTTCAGGAGGGGGTGGTGGTTTCGGCAGTATGCTCTGAGCTGGAGGAGGAGGTATTGGAGGCTCAGGGGGATGCCCCTGTTGGACCTCCGGGGAGACTGTTTGTTCCAGATCAGTTGCGACAAAAGGTGATCGAGGCACACCATAACTCAGTTTTTGCAGGACACCCGGGGAGTAAAGCAACTGTGGATCTCCTCTCGCGTCGGTTTTGGTGGCCTAACTTACATAAGGAGGTGGTAACTTTTGTCGCGTCCTTTGGGGTTTGTGCGCGCTCTAAGACCTCACATACCCGTCCGTCTGGGGCCCTCTTACCTTTGAAGATCCCGGAGCGTCCTTGGACTCATCTGTCTATGGACTTTATTACGGACCTCCCTCCGTCTTCGGGTAAAACGGTCATACTCGTTGTAGTGGACAGGTTCAGCAAGATGGCACATTTTATCGCTCTTCCGGCTCTCCCTAATGCTAAAACTCTTGCGCAGGTGTTCATTGGGGAGATTGTGAGGCTTCACGGGGTACCCTCCGAGGTGGTGTCTGATCGGGGGTCTCAGTTTGTGTCCAAGTTCTGGAAGGCGTTTTGTGCACGGCGGGGTATGCATTTGTCGTTCTCATCGGCTTTTCATCCTCAGACCAATGGTCAGACGGAACGTATGAACCAGAGCTTGGAGACATATCTCCGGTGTTTTGTGTCAGAGAACCAGGAGGACTGGGCTTCTTTCTTACCTCTGGCAGAGTTTGCTCTTAATAATAGGCGGAGCGAGTCCACTGGTAAGTCCCCGTTTTTTGGGGCATATGGTTTTCACCCCCAGTTTTGTACTTTCAGTAGGGGGGGCTCTTCGGGGGTTCCTGAGGAGGAACGATTTTCCTCATCACTCGCTTCAGTATGGAGAGGGGTGCTGAAGAATCTGAATACTATGGGGAACTGATACAAACGTATGGCTGATAGGAGGAGAGTGTCTGGTCCGGACCTAAGTGTGAACGATCGGGTATGGTTGTCTACCAGGAATATTAAACTTAAGGTTCCCTCCTGGAAACTGGGTCCCAGGTTCATCGGGCCGTACAGAATCAGTTCTATTATTAATCCGGTGGCATTCCGTCTTGACCTCCCCCCTACGTTTAAAATTCACAACGTGTTCCACAGATCGTTGCTTAAGAGGTATGTGGCGCCGGTGGTACCGTCACCTTTACCTCCCCCTCCAGTGGTGGTCAATGGTAACTTGGAGTTCCAGGTATCGAGGGTCATCGATTCACGCTTTAATCGCCGGTCCCTTCAGTACCTGGTTCATTGGAAAGGGTATGGTCCTGAGGAGAGGATGTGGGTTCCTGCGTCGGATATTAACGCAGACCGATTAGTTCGGGCCTTCCACACAACTCACCCGGATAAACCTGGCCCTGAGGGTCCGGAGGCCCCTTGTAGAAGGGGGGGTACTGTCACGGGTGTGTCGCCACGAAGATCATCACGAGTACACAGCCTGACTTCTCGCAGCTGACTTGTTGGTGCTTTGTGTTTTTCGGCAGTGAGGGAGTTAATTCTCTCTCTCTCTGTGCTAGACGAGGTCCAGCCTCGCCCAGCTGCAATCAATACTGCTGTAGTGAGACTCCTTCAAATGCCTGCTGGTCTGTTTGGGAAGTGTCGGTGAAAGCATTTCATTCAGACTAACAGAGCGGATCGTGGTGTTTGGAGTTTCTGAGATAAGTGTATTTGGAGTGTTTTTCCCTTCCTCGCTTTATCATTTATCTCCTTTCCCGTTGGTGTTCCCTCTGTTGTAGTTGTGTAGTTTTTGTATGCAAGGTGGTTTTGGTTTTTCCCTTGTACTGTCTCGTTCGTCTAAGTACTGTGTGTGGGCATATTATTACTTGTCCCCTTTTGTTGTGATCGGGGTCCTTCTCAGGACTAGATTACTTAGGTGCAGGGATCCTCAGGAGGTAGGGGTTACGCTGGCGGCCTGGACCTCTGTACCTTTAACAGTACCTCCAGGTTGAGGGACTAGTCAGGGCCCCAGCTTAGGGTCAGCTTAGGCCCCCTACCTCCAGTATACAGAGACAGCGTGACATTTTCACCGACCCACTTAGTTTTTCTCCAGCTACCATGGATCCAGTAGCCGGTCTAGCTCGGCAGTTGCAGAGTTTGTCCATGGAGCTGGCGGACGTTAGGTCCAAGGTTTTGCATCCTCAGGAGCAAGCCGGACCAGAATCTAAAGTAGCTCTCCCTGACAGGTTCACTGGGGGGCGGGACAAGTTTTTTGTTTTCCGGGAGGCATGCAAGTTGTACTTTCGGCTGCGGCCTCGGTCATCGGGGAGTGAAGAACAAAGAGTGGGAATTGTCATCTTGCTCCTACAAGGGGACCCACAATCTTGGGCGTTCTCTCTTCCCCCGGGCTCCCCGGCTTTCCAGTCAGTGGATAGGTTTTTCGCTGCTCTGGGACTCGTATATGATGACCCAGATCGGATCTCCCTTGCTGAGTCTAAGTTACGTAGGATCCAGCAGGGAGATCGTCCGGCGGAGGAATTCTGTTCGGAGTTCCGTAGGTGGGCCACGGACACCCAGTGGAATGACCCGGCTCTTAGGAGCCAGTTTTGTCATGGTTTATCCGACAAATTACAGGATGTGTTGGCACAGTATGACTCTCCCGCGTCACTGGAAGCCGCTATGGCCCTTGCTATTCGCGTTGACAGACGGCTTCGGGAGAGGTGCGGGATAACTCTACCCCCTGTGATGACTCCACCTCCTACAAGGTCCCCTCATATGGTGGTTCCCCTGGTCAGTCCAGAGGAGCCTATGCAATTAGGAGGGACATCATTTCGGGGGAGGGGACCGGTGGTGCGCCATAAGACAGGAAGGTGTTTCTTCTGCGGGAGAAAGGGACATTTTATTGGGGGGTGTCCATCCCGTCCCTTGCAGAGTGAAGAGTCGTCGGAAAACTGTTGATCCCAGGTTGTGTGGTGGACGGCAATCTGGGAGTAGATATTTCGTCCCTAGGTTCGTCTCAGTTTCTCGTACCGGCGGAGGTGGTGGTGGGTACGAGAACTGAGACGATATCTGTTCTTCTGGATAGTGGGGCCGGGGCTAATCTGGTTGATGCTCGGTTTGCCCGGGTTCAAGGTATGCGATTGAGTGAGTTGGCTAAACCCATCCCCATATTCTCGATCGATGCCAGGCCTCTCGGTCAGGGAAGTTTTTTGCAAGCTGTGCATGACGTAAAACTTCAAGTGGGGGCGATACATAAAGAACTGTTGTCTTGCTACGTGTTGGAGGGTCTTCCCACTCCTATAGTGTTGGGCCTTCCTTGGTTAGCTAAGCATAACCCGGTTATTAATTGGCAAACCAGAGCGATAAGCCAATGGAGTAAATTCTGTAATAAAAACTGCATGAACACGGTCATCGGTGCGGTTACTCCTTGGGTCTTACCTCCATTTCTGGCGGACTTTGAGGATGTATTCTCGGAGAAAGGGTGTCAGGAACTACCTCCTCATCGCGAGTATGACTGTTCTGTAAAACTGCTCCCTGAGGCCAAGTTACCTAAAGCTAGGTTGTATAAACTTTCTGGTCCTGAGAGGCAGGCCATGAAGGATTATATTTCAGAAAGTCTGGCTAAGGGGCATATTAGACCTTCATCTTCACCGGTGGCTGCGGGGTTCTTCTTTGTTAAGAAGAAAGATGGAGGCCTACGCCCTTGCCTGGATTTCCGTGAACTTAATCGGATTACGGTCCGAGATCCGTATCCGCTCCCACTTATTCCCGATCTCTTTAATCAGATCGTGGGCGCCAAATGGTTCTCTAAGTTGGATCTCAGGGGGGCGTACAATCTGATTAGGATGAAGGAGGGGGATGAGTGGAAGACGGCGTTTAACACTCCGGAGGGGCATTATGAGAACCTTGTCATGCCATTCGGTCTGACTAATGTCCCGGCGGTGTTCCAACACTTTGTTAATGACATTTTTCGCCGCCTGGTGGGACAGTTTGTTGTCATATATCTGGATGATATCTTAATTTACTCGCCGGATCTGGTGTCTCATCAGGAGCACGTTAGGCAGGTGTTACAGATCTTGCGGGATAATAAACTGTATGCCAAATGGGAAAAGTGTGTGTTCGCCGTACAGGAACTCCAGTTTTTAGGCTTCCTGGTTTCAGCGTCCGGTTTACATATGGACCCTGGGAAAGTGCGGGCAGTTCTTGAGTGGGATCGGCCAGAGAATCTTAAGGCACTACAACGTTTCCTGGGGTTTGCTAATTATTACCGGAAGTTCATTCGTAATTTCTCGTCCATGGTTAAGCCTCTCACAGACATGACTAAAAAGGGGACGGATTTTTCTAGGTGGTCTGACAAGGCTTGTCAAGCATTCTCCTCCTTGAAAAAATGTTTTGCCTCGGCACCCATACTCATTCAACCTGATGCGTCACAGCCATTCATTGTAGAGGTAGACGCTTCCAAGGTAGGGGTGGGAGCAGTATTGTCACAGGGTTCGTCCCCTGGTAAGTGGCATCCGTGCGCCTTTTTCTCTAAGAAATTGTCGTCCGCTGAGAGGAATTACGATGTCGGCAATAGGGAACTCTTGGCCATTAAGTTAGCTTTTGAGGAGTGGCGCCATTTTTTGGAGGGGGCAGTCCATCCGGTCACCGTCATCACCGATCACAAGAACCTGCTATATCTGGAGTCCGCGAAACGTCTGAATCCCAGACAAGCTAGGTGGTCATTGTTTTTTACCAGGTTTAATTTTGTCGTTACATATCGTCCTGGGTCAAAAAATGTAAAGGCGGATGCCTTATCTCGTAGTTTCCCTGGGGCCGGGAATACGGACGACCCGATTCCTATCCTTCAGGAGGGGGTGGTGGTTTCGGCAGTATGCTCTGAGCTGGAGGAGGAGGTATTGGAGGCTCAGGGGGATGCCCCTGTTGGACCTCCGGGGAGACTGTTTGTTCCAGATCAGTTGCGACAAAAGGTGATCGAGGCACACCATAACTCAGTTTTTGCAGGACACCCGGGGAGTAAAGCAACTGTGGATCTCCTCTCGCGTCGGTTTTGGTGGCCTAACTTACATAAGGAGGTGGTAACTTTTGTCGCGTCCTTTGGGGTTTGTGCGCGCTCTAAGACCTCACATACCCGTCCGTCTGGGGCCCTCTTACCTTTGAAGATCCCGGAGCGTCCTTGGACTCATCTGTCTATGGACTTTATTACGGACCTCCCTCCGTCTTCGGGTAAAACGGTCATACTCGTTGTAGTGGACAGGTTCAGCAAGATGGCACATTTTATCGCTCTTCCGGCTCTCCCTAATGCGAAAACTCTTGCGCAGGTGTTCATTGGGGAGATTGTGAGGCTTCACGGGGTACCCTCCGAGGTGGTGTCTGATCGGGGGTCTCAGTTTGTGTCCAAGTTCTGGAAGGCGTTTTGTGCACGGCGGGGTATGCATTTGTCGTTCTCATCGGCTTTTCATCCTCAGACCAATGGTCAGACGGAACGTATGAACCAGAGCTTGGAGACATATCTCCGGTGTTTTGTGTCAGAGAACCAGGAGGACTGGGCTTCTTTCTTACCTCTGGCAGAGTTTGCTCTTAATAATAGGCGGAGCGAGTCCACTGGTAAGTCCCCGTTTTTTGGGGCATATGGTTTTCACCCCCAGTTTTGTACTTTCAGTAGGGGGGGCTCTTCGGGGGTTCCTGAGGAGGAACGATTTTCCTCATCACTCGCTTCAGTATGGAGAGGGGTGCTGAAGAATCTGAATACTATGGGGAACTGATACAAACGTATGGCTGATAGGAGGAGAGTGTCTGGTCCGGACCTAAGTGTGAACGATCGGGTATGGTTGTCTACCAGGAATATTAAACTTAAGGTTCCCTCCTGGAAACTGGGTCCCAGGTTCATCGGGCCGTACAGAATCAGTTCTATTATTAATCCGGTGGCATTCCGTCTTGACCTCCCCCCTACGTTTAAAATTCACAACGTGTTCCACAGATCGTTGCTTAAGAGGTATGTGGCGCCGGTGGTACCGTCACCTTTACCTCCCCCTCCAGTGGTGGTCAATGGTAACTTGGAGTTCCAGGTATCGAGGGTCATCGATTCACGCTTTAATCGCCGGTCCCTTCAGTACCTGGTTCATTGGAAAGGGTATGGTCCTGAGGAGAGGATGTGGGTTCCTGCGTCGGATATTAACGCAGACCGATTAGTTCGGGCCTTCCACACAACTCACCCGGATAAACCTGGCCCTGAGGGTCCGGAGGCCCCTTGTAGAAGGGGGGGTACTGTCACGGGTGTGTCGCCACGAAGATCATCACGAGTACACAGCCTGACTTCTCGCAGCTGACTTGTTGGTGCTTTGTGTTTTTCGGCAGTGAGGGAGTTAATTCTCTCTCTCTCTGTGCTAGACGAGGTCCAGCCTCGCCCAGCTGCAATCAATACTGCTGTAGTGAGACTCCTTCAAATGCCTGCTGGTCTGTTTGGGAAGTGTCGGTGAAAGCATTTCATTCAGACTAACAGAGCGGATCGTGGTGTTTGGAGTTTCTGAGATAAGTGTATTTGGAGTGTTTTTCCCTTCCTCGCTTTATCATTTATCTCCTTTCCCGTTGGTGTTCCCTCTGTTGTAGTTGTGTAGTTTTTGTATGCAAGGTGGTTTTGGTTTTTCCCTTGTACTGTCTCGTTCGTCTAAGTACTGTGTGTGGGCATATTATTACTTGTCCCCTTTTGTTGTGATTGGGGTCCTTCTCAGGACTAGATTACTTAGGTGCAGGGATCCTCAGGAAGTAGGGGTTACGCTGGCGGCCTGGACCTCTGTACCTTTAACAGTACCTCCAGGTTGAGGGACTAGTCAGGGCCCCAGCTTAGGGTCAGCTTAGGCCCCCTACCTCCAGTATACAGAGACAGCGTGACACCTAGTGAGAGAGGCCCAGGAGGAGAGTAGGGAGAGGAGAGAGGAGCCGTGGGACAGACTCCAGTGAGACAGAAGGGATCCCAGGGGCAAGGCGAGTGCAGGATGCCACCCGTGCGCCCGAATTCACGCTGACGTGGAGGATCAAGTTCTGATCCAAGGGGACCGGCCCCAAACTAGTGAAGAACAACCAGGCTCAGCTAGCCAACTGGAGGCTGCAGCATTTTCAAGGTGTTGCAGCCAAAATCCACAATTACATCGCTGAAAAGGTGGCCACATAGGGTCCAGGGGACTGAGAGCAAGTCACCCGAAAAGGCCCGAGGCTACTGGCTTGGGACACTGATTGTGAGGCGCAGGGCAGGAGGGTAAGAGCCAGCGCAGTGAGACGACCGGGAAAGGTACATAGAACGGGGTCCTGTCCAAGTGCTCCTGAGATACCTGAGAGTTTGCTGGATCACTACCCCGGAGGACACAGGACGACGTGGGCGGTTGCACACCGGTAACTGTAACTTTGAGAACTTAAGAACTGTGAGTAAAACCTGAAGACTGCACCCCACTGTGTCCTTGAATAATTGCTGCGCCATCACCTGAATTACACGGCACCAACAACATCTACCTCCACAATTCTTCATATACTACCCTGGAGCTTAGCTCTGCCTGTGGAGAGCTGAACAAACTCTGCTGTGTCACCATCTGCTCCAGTGGATCTGCACCGCAGCGGCGGCCCCATATAGCCGCATACCACAGGTGGCGTCATGAACATTATCTCCAAAAACTTTATTCCCCTTTTACTTTTCCCTTAATTATTTGACCACTCGGGGCTACGGACAGGGTCACTGCCACCGTGACATCCCCAGCACCGACAGTCTCGGCACCGAGTACCCCACGGTTTCAGGGGGCGCGTCACATATCCAACTGTAGTTTGCACATACCCCTGATCTCTCAGGACAACTCCCTAAATTCTAGACAGCCCTGCTGGTTCCAGGATGGTTGGGTGTTATGGGGGTATATGGTAATGTATAGAGATTCTATAAAATTTTCTTTTAGAGTCATTGCTGAAAATGTTTTAAACTGTCCTGTTAGTCTATAACTGCCAAAAATTGCCTTCTTTTTACTTTGAGCATCAAAAGGAAGAATTTTGTAAGACATTATGATAGAATACTTAAAATACATTCTTTTGAATAGTGAAGTATAGTAAAAAAAATACACTGGGCTTTTAAAATTCCATCTGTCACCTTTCCTTGCGATGTCCTTGTTGCCATGCCAACAGAATGAATCATAAGAATATGGAGATAGCTGTTAAGGCCAGTCTATGGAGGACTGACAGGTAAAATTAGCCAACTTCTGCTCAAATTAGGTAAATCACACTTTGCAATTACCTCTACATAGTTATCTTGTGCAATAACTTACTTTGCAGAGTCATTAAAAGAACTGAATTTACCTGAACGTCAGTAACTGTTACAGATTCCCTGATACATAAGAGTTGTCCCAAACCATCTAGAGAAACCTTGTTTTTCTCCATTCGGTGAGCCTTTAAAGAGGTCATTCAAAAACAGCACCACACTAGTTACCCTAGTAACTTTAATAGAGCACAACTGCAATGCCAGAAAAAACTCATGGACAGATGTTGCTGTTACGCATACAGGTGGCGCAAGTGGTTCGTGTACCCACTGTGCCATGGGGCCGGGCTTACCTAAGAGGGGCACAGCAAATCAACTACCTGGTGTTCACTGGAGCTCCTGATGGTGGAGTCAGGCTTGGCTTCAGGTAGCCGCCAGGTGCCACTCCTAGGCAGTCCCCTGTACTGCAGCTGCTGACCTCAAGCGTCAGGTACACAAACACGGATAGAACTCAGGCTTTGTTCAGACTACTAGGTTCAGGATCCATGGGTAGAATGGTAACTGACACAGAGTCTCAGACAGAGCTGATTTGGAGACTGGTAGGACAGTCTGGATACATGGCATACTCGGATAGGCACATGTTCAGTCACATGGGTCTTGGATGTATATTCAGGTACCACCGGAGAGGCTCCAGGTTTCAGGACTGGCCACAAGAGGACCAGGGACTTCATAATTCACTAGTAGAACACCACACTACCTAATGATTTAATATTGCTTCGGCACCTCCGTATTGGGGGAGGGTGCCTTTTAAACAAGATGCTTCCCAGCTATTGGCTGGTGGCCATCTTGCAGGTGCATGTGCTGGCCCTTTAAGAACAGGGTAGTGTGCGCACGACGCTCGCCACCAAGAACTGCAGTGCGTACAACACCAGGAAGCAGGGAACACTCCGGGCACCATGCCGCGTGGCAGGGGCGGTGAGTATGCTGTTGTCCCTGCATGGAGGGAGAAGGGGAACTATGTAGGGGTGCCGACAATAGCATTACAGTTTCTAGTTCTTGCCATGTTTTTTGCATCCTTGAGAACCCCTCTAAGGATATGTTCACATGCTGAGGCGGATGAATGTTGTTCAGGGCCGGACTGGGATTACAAAGCAGCTCTGGCACACAAACCTCATTAGCCTACGTAATAATAATAATCTTTATTTATATAGTGTCAATATATTCTGCAGCGATTTACAATTCAGAGGTTCATATACAACAGTCATAAATAACAGAGCTAAAGATAATAAAATAATTGAAGCAAAATTAATGAAGACCCTGCTCGTAAGACCTTACAATCTACAATAAGGTGGGGGTGACACAAAGTACAGGGGCTTATTTACAATGATGGTTCAGCCATCTTGAGGGGATAAGGGATAGATAAAGGCTGCATAGTCTCATCACCAGCCAATATTTGTAGTGTTTTTGGGTTCGGTGGAGTTTGGTGGAGACTTATATTTGGAAAAATAATGAATGGGCTATAAAAATATAAAAAGGACTTTGATTAGGGAACGTGATAGGCCACCCTAAACAGGTGTGTTTTTAGGGAGCGCCTAACACTGTATAAGTTGTGGTTCATCCTAATTTCTTGGGGAAGAGCATTCCAAAGAATAGGTGCAGCCGAGAGTGAGAGGTACGGATTAGTGCGGATGTTATTCGAAAGTTGCTTGCTGAGCGTAGAGAGCGTAGAGAACGGGTAGGGCCGATAAACAGAAATGAGGGAAGAGATGTAGGGGGTGCTGCACTGTGGAGAGCTTTGTGCGTGAGAACAAGCAATTTAAATTGGATCCTATAATTCATGGGCAGCCAGTGCAATGACTGGCATAGAGCGGAAGTGCCTGAGTAACGATTAGCCAGATAGATGACCCTGGCTGCAGCATTAAGGATGGACTGGAGAGGGGAAAGTCGAGTGAGGGGGGGGCCAATTAATAGAGAATTACAGTAGTCAAGGCGGGAGTGGATCAGGGCAACAGTGAGGGTTTTTGTTGTTTCCAAGGTGAGAAAAGGGCAGATTCTAGAGATGTTCTTCAGGTGCAAGCGACAAGAGCGGGCAAGAGATTGTATATGGGAGGTGATGGAAAGATTGCTGTCAAACACAACACCCAGACAGCGCGCCTGCTGGTTCAGCGTTATTGTGGTGCCACAAACAGAGAGGGAGATGTCAGATTTAGGGAGGTGAGTAGATGGCGGGAGCAAAAGAAGTTCAGTTTTGGAAAGGTTGAGTTTCAGATAGAGAGCGGACATTATGTTGGAACTGCGGCCAGACAAAATCATCCTCTCCATAGTGTGGAAAACTAGTGGTACACAACGCTTAGTGTGCTAAATTTATTTTTTACTTGGTAACGCCTGCCCCTAATCTCCTAGTTAGATAGCAACCTCATCACTAAAATGAAACATGAAAAACAGATATTGACATGGTTAGGGAGAGACGTGCGCTCACTTTTTCAGTCAAGAACTAGTGCATACTACATCTATACAAATACCAATATGACCAAAACGACACCATAAAGTGACCATACAGTGGACAAGATCTGCACAGGACTTCTGCTGGGTACAACGCATTCCTCTATATCCATAGCATATTGTACCACTCGGGTCCTTCTCTTATAGATAATTTCCACACTCTCTTTGGATTCCTAGACAGCCCAGTAAACCCTTCATATAATGGTACAAGTGGATTTTTATGCCTTTTTTTGTCCAAGAAAGACATTCTACACATACCCTATTCTTAGCCTGACGAAGCGTACATTTCCCAAAACGTTGCTATACTTCACTCTGTGGTGTAATAACTTATTTTTGGATATGAGGATAGGAAATTAAAATTATTCAAAAAAAAACATTCCTTTTTGGGACTATTCTTGGTGTGCTATTCCTTTATACAATATTAATTTTCTGCTAGGTATTATCACGCTGCAGACTACACAACAGAATATTGCAATGATCGGATGCTGTCACAGGCAGACTATGTAACAATTAGAGTATCGATAGTCTTTCCTGGCATGTCTGTTTTAATAAAGAAACTCTGATATTGCATACTTCTGGAACATTCACATGATAAGTCATAAATGTCTGATCAATACAGGTCCCACCACTGGAACCTGTATCTATCTTAAAAACAGAGGTCCGTGATCCCCTTCTACACCCTGCCTGGTGCCTCCACTGCTATCAGTTGGCTACATGACTGCAATCCTAGCTTACTAGTGGTGGCATCAATATCGCCACTCTGCCCACTGTTAGCAGATCAAAACCATACCCAGATCGACTGCCCACCGACAGCAGATCATCTCCCACTGATAGAAAATCACCTCTCACCACTCTGGTATTGGCATCAAAAGTCTCACACACATACTGGTAGGAGAATCACAGTGCCATTCCTCTCTGGTGGCATTATTTATATGGAATGTGTCATAAGAAAATCATGTTTTTGTGTTACATGTATTTTTTTTAAATACATGGCAATATTTTTTTTAACGCTCATGGGGATCTGTGACCCAACCTATTGTGAATGATGGATACTGTGCTATCAGCTGTGTATAGAGGTGTTACCCGTCATTATAAATCTGCCTCTGATGATAATGAGCCTGCTGAAACCTCTTTCTGAAAGGACAGGAAGTATCAGCCTAAAATAGCCTCAGTTTGAGAGACTATTAATTTTATTTTTGAATGAAGATTATAATATGACATTTTTTTTCCAAAATAAAAAAATATATATATATTAATATTTAACACGAAAATGTGATTAAAAAAATCAATAATTTTTTAATGACACGTTCCCATTAACCCCTTTCTCAATGACTTTTTCACACACTCATTAGAAACTTCAATGCAAAAGATAGGGATTGAGTCTGTTCATTGATGCTAATGTACATGCCAGTTTTATGAAATAACAGGAAGTATCATCTAGAATAAAGTGGCCAGTGTGAAAATTGCAAGATTTCTCATTTTTATTTTTAATTCAGAGTGCGATATAGGAAAAAAAATTGACAAAAATATTCTAAAAAATAAATTTAGATACAAACCCGATTTAAACAGTAAATTAACATGATGATACATTCCTATTAATCCTTTCCTATTGGAAGCAGCAGAGGGAATAATGTATGAGGGAGATAGAGAGTACAGAGAGCTTTCCAGGCTCCTCTCTCACCTCTCCTGTACATCATGAGCTTTCTCAGAGCTCCCACTGTCGGCTCCTTCAGCACTTGTGGTCATACGACCATGTCACCACAGGCCCTTCAAGCTCTCTAGCCATGGAGACTACACTGATAATACAGGGCAGTCATTGTCAATGCACTTGGCCCACACAGATCTGCCCTTTGGGAATCTGCCCAGCAGATCATTCTGGGCTTGATGTGGTTAACCGTCCATACGGCATATAGTTTGTTGAGTTGGTTTTCAATTAATTTGAAGAGGGTTAGGGTTAGGGTTAGGGTTTGCCCAAATGCAGCTGCGTAAAAGTCATAAATTATAAGTATTTCTCATAGTATTTTTGATGGTTTTCTTTTTTTTACTTTGTAATATGTTTATTAATTGCTTTGTTGTCTGCATCCCCCCTGTACGGACAGTAAGAGAGAAAGACAAGTCCTTAGAAGAAAAGCAAAATTTAATATAAAGCTCTTGAGTGATCAGAGGAGCGTGAAAATAACTTATTTTCCATCTCATGAACTTCAAACTCGTCTTTTTTTATAGCAGGATTTAACTTTGGTTGCATTGTCCATGACCTAGATATACTCAGTGGTAGGAGCAGCATATCATTCATATATCTCAGTCAGCAGGAGATGAAAGTGTTCGGAGAGATTAGCATAATACTTAACTGTCTTCATCTATTGCCAGCAGTACCACATTGAGGCTTTGCTGGATCTGCTTCTCATCCTCACCATCCACTCCACAAAGTTTGAGGCACTCCAAGTGCTGGCACAGACTCTCAGCATGGCAAATAGAAGCCCCT
Organism: Phyllobates terribilis; assembly: GCF_046119375.1. Lineage (NCBI taxonomy): Eukaryota > Metazoa > Chordata > Amphibia > Anura > Dendrobatidae > Phyllobates > Phyllobates terribilis. The sequence continues at coordinate 591,495,581 of NW_027362765.1, read as the reverse complement.
TCAGAAACAGTTGGTTTTATGAGTTCCTCGGGCACTAAAAGGATTAGATTAAGACATTAAAACAAACTATTAGTAAATACCTACATCTTGGGTTAAAAAAAATAAACGTTAATTAGAAAGCAATTACTTTAATTCTACAATCTCACTTGTCTGCACGCAGCTTTAATGCAGTTCAATTTTAGTATATTTTGCATTCTCTTTTAAGGCCTTTGAAGCTCCTGTTTCAAGTTTCACCCACTTTTGACAATAAGTTTTTTATTACAAGTACCCCCTAAAAAGTTAATTATGGGCACATACACCAACACATAAAAGCAAAATAACGTGTTATGTTTCACCTGGAAAATTCTCAAAATGGCAATAAAAACTAAAAACAAAATAACTTGAACTTTTTAGGGTCTGATTAACAGGTCCGTCCCACAAAATCAGTTGGATTTTTGGTCACAGGTTGCAAGATGCTTGGGACTTTGCATATACAGGGGCTGATACATCAAAGTTTTTAGGCCAGAAAAGTGGACTGGAGTAACATTTCTGGCAAGATGCGGAGCACACCATTGATAAGATGCACCACTTTATTCCTGCAGGACCATTGCTAAGACTGGGGTACAAAACACAAGTCTTAATGAATTGGGGCATTAATATTTAGCTTTTGAGTTGTGTGTCATCTGTCTTTTTATTTACAACCAATTTGTAGTTCTAAGGCCTCATTATTATTATCATTACTTATTTTTAAAGTACCATTAATTCAGACATCCATGCTTTTTCTCGTACATAATTTAAGAAAGTAGGAGGTAAAGTCCTAGTTGGCAGGTATGTGTTACTGAGATTGTTTTTTCGTTGACTGGATTTTGGGTCTAGGATTTAGGAGTGACCAAAAAAGCCTGGGTGGGAAAGGTTGTTCTCATACTCCAGTCTGGGTCTTACAGGCCTAATAACAGGCAGCTAGGAATAGCTCAGCAACGTGTGTTGTGTTGGAGCTGGAGAAAGACCATTCATGGAGGATAGTGTATGCTAATGACTGAGAAGTGCCTGTGATATCAAGTTGGTGAGACTGTTTGATTTACTTTGCCTTACTAAGAGAGGGGACTGTCTTATTATTCATTTGTACTGAATAATATTAATTTTTTCATTCATTTTTGGAGCTGTAAAGTTTATGAAGGACAATAATTTTTATTGTTTTGATATAAAATCCTTGTGCCTGTGCGTATGTAAGTGGCTATCAGAAAGCCAAAACCCCAAAAGTAAAAATCTAGACTGCTGTTTCTCAGTATTTTGGATTCAAGTTCCATCAGTGTTTGGGCTGTGTTTGGTCTGTTTGGCAACTTTTATCATCAGTGTTTTATAAGTAATTTTTTACTGATGAAAATTAAACAAGTTGTAAATTTTCCCTATCCATTGAAATGTTAGACGCAAACATCACATCGATTGCACACTGATGTATGTTATCCGTGTGCTGTCAATGGTTTTCACAGGTAATTTAGATCCATAACTTGGGTCAAAAACGGACATGTCTCTGATTTTTGCAGACTACTCTATCTGCAAGAAAACACGGATGTGGGAAGAGCCCCATAGATTATAAAGGAAAAGCAAGGATAGAACATGTAGGTGAAAAACAGACTTATAAATGAGGCCTTGAATAGACATTTAAACAAGTTGCATGACCTAAAACGTTTGCGACTTGCTGTTAATACTTGCTGTCACCTGACACATTGCAATATATCCCCAGCCTTAATCCTTTAATGTACTGTGCATATGTGCCAGAAAAATACAGGGCCATTTCATATTTTAGAGAATAAAAGGTTGACTGAAAGTCAAATTGGACATACACTGTAAAGTGTTTCATCACAGATTCATTAAAACTGGCATTGTGGACACCAGTTATAATGATCAGGACTGCTGGAGTAAGATGTGCCTATTTCATTAGTGCAGAATGCAGATTTAATTTCTTAGTTATATAGAGTGGCTCTTGTAGCTTGCACCTGTTCACACTTGTCTTTTTCTGTTTGGAAGTGCCGGTCAGTTTTGTGATATTTGCAGTATACGCCTTCAGACTGAGCACTCCTCCCATCAGCCTAAGGCATTTTTAAATAGAGCTTGAACCTACCTGCCCATATAATTGGGAAAAACCAAAGACAAGCAAAATACCCCAATAACTGGAAGTAAATGGATAATTCGCACAGTGCAAAAAAATATGATAAATAATAAAGGGTATTTAGTTAACATAATTTTGATCAAAATAATGTAAAAGCTATCCCGCCACGTCATGGCAACCCTTATGGGACAGTCCTTACTCTAATATCAAAACCTGACCAGTTGTCAAGTGACATACATATGGATAAGGGCAGAGAGACTGAACCCCTAGTAGAAGCATAGACCTGAGAGGCAGAATGAACCTTTCAGCTCAGACAAAGGACGTCCACACCCTTATATGCACTTAGGCACACTAAACTACAAAGAAAAAACCTGGGAGTCTGAACTGAAACGTAAATTGATGTGCATGCAAAATGTAAATGCATGTTCACATAAGGCCACTGTTAGAACCTTGCTCTTAGGTTTTTTTTCCTTTGCTGGTCACATGACCTTGTTGGCCTATTTAATCCTGCTCCGCCCTTTGCTGGACTTCATTGTATATCTACTTTCTAGCTAGCCTGTGCTCTGTGTCTTGCTCTGTTAGTTTGCTTGGTCTACTGACCTCTATGTTCTATATATTTTGTTTGTTCGTCTGTCTGCTACTATTTCTGTTAGGAGGTGTCCCATATTCCTCCCAGTCCTTAGTACTTGTAGGGATTCCTTCCCCACATCTATAGGTCTCCGTACAGACTAGCTTAGGACTTTAGCAGGTCTGATCGCAGGATCAAGTTCCCTGTTACATCGTAGGGATTAAGCTGAGTTCTATCGTAGGGACAGATCTCCTCTCTTTCCTTAGCTCTGGTAGCAGAACATAACAGTAAGTCCAGCCAGCAAATTCTCTAAGGAAAGATTTTTCTGTTCCATCATGGTGTCGGTTCAGGATTTGGTTCATCGCCTGCAGGGACTCTCTCTGGAGGTGGCCGAGCTCCGTCAGCACGTGAGTAACTGTCCTGGAGCACATTTCTTGGAGCCTAAGGTATGTTTGCCGGATTTATTTTTTGGTGAACACCGAGAATTTTTTTCATTCAAAAATGCTTGCTTATTGTATTTTCGTTTGAGACCTAAGTCCTCTGGGGATGAATCCCAGCACGTAGGGTTCATAATGTCACTTTTGCGCAAAGAGCCTCAGGAGTTGGCCTTTTCTTTGCAACCTAGTGATACATGCTTCAGATCAGTGGATAGTTTTTTTTCTGCTTTGGGACTATTATATGATGATCCTGACCGTGTCGCATCAGCTGAGACTGAGTTGAGACGTTTAAAACAAGGATCAGGTAATGTGGAAAAATATTGTACTCATTTCCGTCGTTGGTCTACTCAAACAGGGTGGAATGATTCTGCTCTGAAAAGTCTATTTCTTGCTGAGCTCAGTGAAAGGGTTAAAGACCTGCTAATTGCTTATCCTACACCTGAAGATTTGCAACAGGCTATGCAATTAGCTATACGGGTGGATAGAAGACTGCGTGAAAGGGTTAATGAGAGCAAATCCTCTGCTATGTCAGTTTCTGGTTATGAGAATGTGTGTACTAACAGTGGTGAACCGATGGAGATTGGATCGGTGGCACCTCGCTCTCAAGAAAAAGACCGTCGATTTTTTGAAGGCTTGTGTTTCTATTGCGGAAAATCTGGTCATTTGATTAAAGGCTGTGAGCTTCGTATGAAGAAAGAAAAAAAATGGTCAGTCATGCCCGTATTGCCTGTTTAAATTCCAAGGGTGTATTTTTAGCTGCTTCCACGATTGCTCAGGAAAAATTAATGGAATTTCGGGTGTTTGTCGATTGTGGGTCTACTCTGAATGTTATTGATGGGGGATTCGTGGAAAGACTCAATTTAAAACCTAAACCTTTATCATCCCCCATTGCTGTGGTTTCTGTGGATGGTTCCCCTTTGAAGAATATTACTCTCAAGGTCTGTGAATTTCCTCTCACTATTAATGGTGTTCACCATGAGAAATTGGATTTGGTAGTGTTGAATAACTTGCCTTCTCCAGTAATATTGGGATTGCCCTGGTTAAAATTTCACAATCCTGTACTGGATTGGTCTACCAGTGAAATTAAATCCTGGAGCCATAAATGTTATGACAAGTGTTGTAATGGGCGTATTGCAGCTTTGGATAGGGGAGAATTGCCTGTTCCTATTCAGGATTTTTGGAGAGTTTTTTCTGAGAAGGAATCGCAGATTTTGCCTCCCCATAGAGACTATGATTGTTCTATTGAATTTGTCCCTGGAGCGACTCTTCCTAAAAGTCGTTTATTTAACCTTACTATTCCTGAGAGGAAGGCTTTGGAGGAATACATACAGACAAGTTTGGCCGCCGGTCACATTAGGCCCTCTAAGTCTCCTGTGGCGGTTGGATTTTTTTTTGTAAGAAAAAAGGACGGCGGTTTACGTCCTTGTCTGGATTTTCGTGAGATTAACAAAATTACTGTACGCAATCCTTACCCACTGCCATTGATTCCTGATCTGTTTAACCAGTTAATGGGGCCAAGTGGTTCTCTAAAATTGACCTTAAGGGGGCATACAATCTGTTGCGCATGAAGGAGGGTGACGAATGGAAGACTGCTTTTAACACTCCTGTGGGTCATTTTGAGAATCTGGTTATGCCTTTTGGTCTTACTAATGCTCCTGCATTTTTTCAGAATCTGATTAATGACATCCTTAGACCTTTGATCGGTAAAAATGTGGTTGTGTATTTGGATGACATTTTGATTTATTCGCCGGATCTGGAGTCTCATTGGCGGAGCGTGCGTGAGGTATTACAGTTATTAATGGACAATTTTCTTTTTGCTAAGCTGGAGAAATGTGAGTTCGCTGTACAGAGAATTAGTTTTTTGGGCTACATTATCTCCAGCAAAGGTTTTGAGATGGATCCGGTTAAGGTTCAGGCTGTGCAGGAATGGCCTAGGCCTATTGGTTTGAAATCGATACAGAGGTTTTTGGGTTTCGCCAATTACTATAGAAAATTCATAAAAATTTTTTCTAGTATTGTCAAACCTCTGACTGATCTCACCAGGAAAGGTGCTGATGCGGTTCAGTGGTCTTCTGAAGCCATTGAAGCTTTTGTGTATCTCAAGGAGAGGTTCACCTCTGCTCCCATCCTTATGCAGCCTGATGTTACTAGGCCGTTTTTGGTTGAGGTTGATGCTTCCTCTGTGGGGGTTGGCGCAGTATTGTCTCAGGATAACGGGGATGGATTACATCCCTGTGCCTTTTTTTCAAAAAAATTTTCGGAGACTGAACTGAATTACGATATTGGTAATCGGGAATTATTGGCTATTAAACTCGCATTTGAACACTGGCGCCACTTCTTGGAAGGTGCGGAATTTCCCGTTCAGGTTCTTACGGATCATAAAAATCTGATATATCTTGATGCTGCCAAGCGCCTGAATGCCCATCAGGCTAGGTGGGCACTGTTTTTCTCGCGGTTTAATTACCATCCCTGGTACTAAGAATGTTAAGGCGGATGCCTTGTCTCGCAGTTTTTCTCCCATAGTCGGTGCTGAGAAAGAGGAGAACATTTTACAAGAAGGTGTTGTGATAGCTGATTTGGACTCCGTTTTGGAAAATGAGATTCTTAAAGCACAGGAGAATGCCCCTTCTAACACTCCTCATGGGAGGTTGTTTGTGCCTGGGACCTTTAGGAGAGATTTGTTTGTTGAGTGTCACGAATCTCGGTTGGCAGGTCATCCCGGAATCTCTGAGACCAAGAGACTGGTGGGTCGCAGTTTTTGGTGGCATGGATGGCAGAAGGAAGTCATTAAGTGGGTGCGTCAATGTACTATATGTGCTAGATCTAAGTCCTCACATACTCCTGCTGCGGGGTTGCTTTGTCCTTTGGAGGTTCCCAGTGCTCATTGGACACATTTGGCTATGGACTTTATAACTGACCTTCCCCCCTCTGAGGGTTTTACTGTCATCTGGGTGGTCGTGGACCGTTTTAGCAAGATGTGTCACTTGGTTCCTTTCGTCAAACTGCCCTGCGCTAAAACTCTCGCTAAGGCCTTTGTCAAGGAAATTGTCAGACTTCATGGCGTTCCTACTGACATTGTTTCTGATAGGGGTCCTCAGTTCGTGGCTCGTTTTTGGCGTGCCTTTTGTGATAGGTTGGGAGTTCATTTGTCGTTCTCGTCCGGATATCATCCTGAATCTAATGGCCAGACAGAAAGGAAAAACCAGGATGTTGAGCAGTTCTTGCATTGTTTTGTGGCAGACAATCAAGAGGGGTGGTCTGAGTTTCTGCCACTTGCTGAATTTGCTCTGAACAATCATACATCTTCTTCTGCTGGTTGTTCGCCTTTTTTTTGTTGTTCTGGGAGACATCCGTCGTTTGGGTCGTTCTCCAAGTTGGGATCTGCCGTGCCTGAGGAGGAGAATTTTTCCGGTGATTTGGAGAGAGTTTGGACGGATGTGCGTGGTAATCTTCAGGAGGCCAACAGAAAATCTAAAGACTACTTTGATAGGAAACGACAGGAGGTTTTATTCGCTGTTGGTGACATGGTTTGGTTGTCCTCTAGGAATCTGCGGTTGAGGATTCCTTCAAAGAAATTGGGTCCCAAGTTTGTAGGGCCCTTTAAGGTGCTTCAGGTTGTCAACCAATCTGCTGTTAGGTTGGAGGTTCCTACCTCCTGGAGAATTAATCCGGTATTTCATGTCTCTCTGTTGAAAAAAGCTGTTGTATCGGATTGTGACGCCTCTGCCTCTGTTCCTCCGGTGGTGGAGGACGGGGAATATGAAATTTCTCGCATCCTTAACTCTAGACAGTATAGAGGTAGTTTGCAGTATCTTGTGGCCTGGAAAGGTTTCGGTCCCGAGGATAACTCTTGGGTGAGGTCGGATGATGTTTCCGCGTCCAGACTTATCAGAGTGTTTCACAGGAGATTTCCTGATAAGCCTGGTCCTAGGGGATCCGGAGGATCCTCTTAGAAGGGGGGGTACTGTTAGAACCTTGCTCTTAGGTTTTTTTTCCTTTGCTGGTCACATGACCTTGTTGGCCTATTTAATCCTGCTCCGCCCTTCTGGCTTTGCTGGACTTCATTGTATATCTACTTTCTAGCTAGCCTGTGCTCTGTGTCTTGCTCTGTTAGTTTGCTTGGTCTACTGACCTCTATGTTCTATATATTTTGTTTGTTCGTCTGTCTGCTACTATTTCTGTTAGGAGGTGTCCCATATTCCTCCCAGTCCTTAGTACTTGTAGGGATTCCTTCCCCACATCTATAGGTCTCCGTACAGACTAGCTTAGGACTTTAGCAGGTCTGATCGCAGGATCAGGTTCCCTGTTACATCGTAGGGATTAAGCTGAGTTCTATCGTAGGGACAGATCTCCTCTCTTTCCTTAGCTCTGGTAGCAGAACATAACAGCCACTAGACAGAGAAAAACCAAAGACAAACAAAATACCCAAATAACTGGAAGTAAATGGATAAATCGCACAGTGCAAAAAAATATGATAAATAATAAAGGGTATTTAGTTAACAGAATTTTGATCAAAATAATGTAAAAGCTATCCCGCCACGTCACGGCAACCCTTATGGGACAGTCCTAACTCTAATATTAAAACCTTACCAGTTGTCAAGTGACATACAGTACAGACCAAAGTTTGGACACACCTTCTCATTTAAAGATTTTTCTGTATTTTCATGACTATGAAAATTGTACATTCACACTGAAGGCATCAAAACTATGAATTAACACATGTGGAATTATATAATTAACAAAAAAGTGTGAAACAACTGAAAATATGTCTTATACTCTAGGTTCTACAAAGTAGCCACCTTTTACTTTAATGACTGCTTTGCACACTCTTGGCATTCTCTTGACGAACTTCAAGAGGTAGTCACCGGAAATGGTCTTCCAACAATCTTGAAGGAGTTCCCAGAGATGCTTAGCACTTGTTGGCCCTTTTGCCTTCACTCTGCGGTCCAGCTCACCACAAACCATCTCGATTGGGTTCAGCTCTGGTGACTGTGGAGGCCAGGTCATCTGGCGTAGCACCCCAAAACTCTCCCTCCTAGTCAAACAGCCCTTACACAGCCTGTAGGTGTGTTTGGGGTCATTGTCCTGTTGAAAAATAAATGATGGTCCAACTAAACGCAAACCGGATGGAACAGCATGCTGCTTCAAGATGCTGCGGTAGCCATGCTGGTTCAGTATGCCTTCAATTTTGAATAAATCCCAAACAGTGTCACCAGCAAAGCACCCCCTCACCATCACACCTCCTCCTTCATGCTTCACGGTGGGAATGAGGCATGTAGAGTCCATCCGTTCACCTTTTCTGTGTTGCACAAAGACACGGTGGTTGGAACCAAAGATCTCAAATTTGGACTCATCAGACCAAAGCACAGATTTCCACTGGTCTAATGTCCATTCCTTGTGTTCTTTAGCCCAAACAAGTCTCTTCTGCTTGTTGCCTGTCCTTAGCAGGTGTTTCCTAGCAGCTATTTTACCATGAAGGCCTGCTGCACGAAGTCTCCTCTTAACAGTTGTTGTAGAGATGTGTCTGCTGCTAGAACTCTGTGTGGCATTGACCTGGTCTCTAATCTGAGCTGCTGTTAACCTGCTATTTCTGAGGCTGGTGACTCGGATAAACTTATCCTCAGAAGCAGAGGTGACTCTTGGTCTTCCTTTCCTGGGGCAGTCCTCATGTGAGCCAGTTTCTTTGTAGCGCTTGATGGTTTTTGCAACTGCACTTGGGGATGCTTTCAAAGTTTGCCCAATTTTTCGGACTGACTGACCTTCATTTCTTAAAGTAATGATGGTCACTCATTTTTCTTTACATAGCTGCTTTTTTCTTGCCATAATACAAATTCTAACAGTCTATTCAGTAGGACTATCAGCTGTGTATCCACCAGACTTCTGCACAGCACAACTGATGGTCCGAACCCCATTTATAAGGCAAGAAATCCCACTTATTAAACCTGAAAGGGCACACCTGTGAAGTGAAAACCATTTCCGGTGACTACCTCTTGAAGCTCATCAAGAGAATGCCAAGAGTGTGCAAAGCAGTCATCAAAGCAAAAGGTGGCTACTTTGAAGAACCTAGAATATAAGACATATTTTCAGCTGTTTCACACTTTTTTGTTAAGTATATAATTCCACATGTGTTAATTCATAGTTTTGATGCCTTCAGTGTGAATGTACAAATTTCAAAGTCATGAAAATACAGAAAAATATTTAAATGAGAAGGTGTGTCCAAACGTTTGGTCTGTACTGTACATATGGATAAGGGCAGAGAGACTGAACCCCTAGTAGAAGCATAGACCTGAGAGGCAGAATGAACCTTTCAGCTCAGACAAAGGGCGGCCACACCCTTATATGCACTTAAGCACACTAAACTACAAAGAAAAAACGTGGGAGTCTGAACTGAAACGTAAATTAATGTGCATGCAAAATGTAAATGCATGTTCACAAAAGGCCACTAGACTGAGAAAAACCAAAGACAAGCAAAATACCCAAATAACTGGAAGTAAATGGATAAATCGCACAGTGCAAAAAAATATGATAAATAATAAAGGGTATTTAGTTAACATAATTTTGATCAAAATAATGTAAAAGGTTTTAATATTAGAGTTAGGACTGTCCCATAAGGGTTGCCGTGATGTGGCGGGATAGCTTTTACATTATTTTGATCAAAATAATGTTCACTAAACACCCTTTACTATTTATCATATTTTTTTGCACTGTGCAATTTATCCATTTACTTCCAGTTATTTGGGTATTTTGCTTGTCTTTGGTTTTTCTCTGTCTAGTGGCCTTATGTGAACATGCATTTACATTTTGCATGCACATCAATTTACGTTTCAGTTCAGACTCCCAGTTTTTTTCTTTGTAGTTTAGTGTGCTTAAGTGCATATAAGCGTGTGGCGCCCTTTGTCTGAGCTGAAAGGTTCATTCTGCCTCTCAGGTCTATGCTTCTACTAGGGGTTCAGTCTCTCTGCCCTTATCCATATGTATGTCACTTGACAACTGGTAAGGTTTTAATATTAGAGTTAGGACTGTCCCATAAGGGTTGCCGTGACGAGCACTTAACAAGCCACTACCTCTGGAAGTTGTTTCTCCACCCAGCACCAGCCTCTTTAGCTTGATTGATAGCACAATGTTGATTTTCTTGCCAGGCTCCTGATGTCACACAGACAGTGAGGTATCAATCAAGTTACAGAGACTAGTGCTGAGCAAGGAAACAATCTCAAAAAGCAGAGGCACCTTAAGGACATTGTCATGGCCAGACCATTTAACATATCATTTGCATTTGAATTAAAATACTAATTACTTTGTACATGCAGCAACACATAGAAGATATAAAGGTGTCAATGTATTTCCATTTTAAAGACCTGAATGCCCAGATATGTGGTTTGTGTAGGAGAGAGGGAGGTTGGTCTTACTGACAGATTCCCTTTAAGGTAATATATGGTGGAATTATTTAGACACTACATGATAATATTATAATTTTTTTTGTGATTGCACTTTATGATGTATGTTAATGATAGATGATCTAATCAATCTGTTGCATCAAAGAAGGGGACCTGACACCGGACATACCAGTGCATCCAATGTCAGGAAGAAGTTAATCCCTGAAATTCAGCCACCAGGGTTCAGCGTTCACTGACTTAATAATAATAATAATAATAATAATTTTATTTCTATAGCACCAACATATTTCACAGCACTTTACAATTCAGAGAAGACATGTACAGACAATATCAGACATTACAAAGTAACACATAATTTAACAGATATCTTAATAGAGGAATATTAGCCCTCTCGCAAGCTGACAATTTATTAGGAAATAGAGGAGGCATAAAAGGTGGATGGTAACAGTTGCTTGTATTGTACGGTCCGACCATTAATATTATAAATAAGGTATTCACGTAATGCAGCATGAAACGGTCACCATCCAGTATGTGTACAGTACAGACACAGACACAAGTGCATGGAGGGTGTGAACAGATGATACAAGGGTCCTGGTTTTGAATAAAATGTTATATGGGCGAAACAGGGATAGTTAGACAAGTATGTTGAGACGATTGGCCAGTCTAAAGAAATGCGTTTTTAGGGCACGCTTAAAACTGTGGGTATTGGGGATTACTTGAAGTGTCCTGGGTAGTGCGTTCCAAAGAATTGGTGCAGCTCACAACTTGTTAAGAAGATGCGATGGAGACCCAATTGGTGCTGAGACCCCAGAACATTATAAGAGGCATTCAATTCACGGGCAATAACTTCTCTATGAATTGAATTTCCCAGGAAAATCAGCGCGAACAACCAAATTCGAATATTGTCTGATCTGCTCACTAATCACAAGAATAAAAAACAAATAATTTAATCATTCAGTGTCTAAACAAGTAAATTCCAAAAATGATTGCTTTTATAAGTTCTACTCAACAAAATCCATCTATGAAGATGGGACTAAACCTTTAATACTAGATTTGCATCCTATTGGATTGATTTTAAAACATCAATTTTTATGATTGTTACTGAAAACATTGCAAATGTAGCAGTGTGTCAAAATCTCTACATTTCCATTGAACTGAAGCAACGTGCAGGGTTAACAAACATGAAACAATGCAGGTGCTTTGTCTTGTCTCTGAGGGAACATCAGCAGAATCACACCATATGTACAATGACATGCAAAAGTCCTTGAAAAGGCTCCATCTGTTTTGTTGTAGATTCTGTTACATAATTGTACCAAATGCAGGATAAAAAAAAGCTTTCTGGATGAATCCTGCTATATGCTTTAGTGACCTCTCTCAAACAGGTTCTGAATATGATGACTCGTCCCATTGTAATGACAATGTTTAGCCTATTAGTTTACATAATATTATGACTAATACACAATTGACCTTGGTCCATCAAGGCAGAGATTGAATGCAGATATTTTTACTTGTCTGTGATTTGCTCTATTCATGCCTATGAAAGTTACAGAGGCAGCCAATTCAGTCTGTAAATATGACATGAATGTCTTTGAAGAAAGACAAAGAAAGTTTACTTTTCAATATGTAAGGAGATGGACATACTGCCCACGTTCCCCCTTGAAGACACGTGTATTGTTGTAATGTCAGGGGCAGAACTACCGCCCGTGCAGCCGCTTCATTGAACGGGGGCTCCGAGGGAGAGGGGGCCCCTCCAGCCTCAAGCAGGGCCGCCATCAGGGCATGTCTGCCCTGACTCCAGTAAGGGGCCCAGCCGGTAGGGGCCCTCCTCTTGTGAGTCTCTCTCCTCATGGGGCCCCCGGCCCCATGCTAAGCGCCGGGTCCGGGACATCTCAGCGCTGCGCTGCGCTGCTGCGGCAGCGCCTTCATGATTCCCCTGACTTCCGGTCATGTGACGGCGCCGTCACATGGCCGGAAGTCAGGAGAACCTGGTGTCAGCGATTTGGACGAGCGCCAGGATTCTGCAGGGATCGCATGAGGGTAAGTATAACAAGTTTTGTTTTTTTCAAAATACAATTTACTAGGAGTGGGGGGAATGGGAGATGCACATGTGTGTGTGTGTGTGTGGGGGGGGGGATAAGAGATGCACATGGGGGGGAGATAAGAGATGCACATGGGGGGGAGATGATAAAAGATGCACATGGGGTGGGGGGGGATGAGAGAGGTGCACATGGGGTGGGGGGGATGAGAGAGGTGCACATGGGGTGGGGGGGATGAGAGAGGTGCACATGTGGGGGGAGGGGGATGAGAGAGGTGCACATGTGGGGGGAGATAAGAGATGCACATGGGGGGAGATAAGAGATGCACATGGGGGGGAGATAAGAGATGCACATGGGGGGAGATAAGAGATGCACATGAGGGGATAAGAGATGCACATGGGGGAGGGGGATAAGAGATGCACATGGGGGAGGGGGATAAGAGATGCACATGGGGAGGGGGATAAGAGATGCACATGGGGGGAGATAAGAGATGCACATGGGGGGGATGAGAGAGGTGCACATGTGGGGGAGGGGGATGAGAGATGTGCACATGTGGGGGGGATGAGAGAGGTGCACATGGAGGGGGTGGTGAGAGCTGCACATGTGGGGGGATGAGAGATGCACATGGGGGGGAGGGGGATGAGAGATGCATATGGGAGGGAGGGGGATGAGAGAGGGGCACATGTGGGGGAGGGGGATGAGAGATGTGCACATGTGGGGGGGTGAGAGAGGTGCACATGGGGGGGTGAGAGAGGTACACATGGGGGGGATGAGAGAGGGGCACATGTGGGGGAGGGGGATGAGAGAGGGGCACATGTGGGGGAGGGGGATGAGAGAGGGGCACATGTGGGGGAGGGGGATGAGAGAGGGGCACATGGGGGGGGTGAGAGAGGTGCACATGGGGGGTGGTGAGAGCTGCACATGGGGGGATGAGAGAGGGGCACATGTGGGGGAGGGGGATGAGAGATGTGCACATGGGGGGGTGGTGAGAGCTGCTCATGGGGGGGTGAGAGCTGCACATGGGGGAATTGGGAGAAAATGAGCTGCACATGGGGGAATTAGGAGTAGGGGGATAATGAGCTGCACATAATGAATGTGGGGTGGGGGAGAGTAAATGATAAATGACGATGGGGTGGGGAGAGCACGGACATGATATAATGAATTGGGGCAGGGGGTGCATGTAAATAATGAATGCGGGGAGCAGGAAGTATAGAGTAGAGGTTCTAATTAAATTATATATTAAGTGCCTATTTACAGTTAATGGGGGCACCGTGGTGGATTACAATTTATATTTGGAATGGTAGGTTGCATAATAACTAACCATATATTGATGGTGGATGCACGTCTGTATTCAGCTGCGTAATGTAGAAGTTGGGGAATGTGCTCTAGATAACTGTGTTATTTTATGCAGAGACGAGTCCTGGCTGGAAGACGTGATGGCGGTCTGTGCTGGATGAAGGAGAAAAGCGTAGCTGAAGGACTTCACCTAGAGACGTCACCAGTGAGTCAGTGCATTACATGTACACTTACACTATATACTATGTACCGGGCTCCTGTGTATAATGTCACTGGTGATCACTGTATTACCTGTACACTATATACAGAGCTCCTGTGTATAATGTCACTGGTGATCACTGTATTACCTGTACACTGACACTATATACAGAGCTCCTGTGTATAATGTCACTAGTGATCACTGTATTACCTGTACACTGACAATATATACAGAGCTCCTGTGTATAATGTCACTGGTGATCCCTGTATTACCTGTACACTATATACAGAGCTCCTGTGTATAATGTCACTGGTGATCCCTGTATTACCTGTACACTATATACAGAGCTCCTGTGTATAATGTCACTGGTGATCACTGTATTACCTGTACACTGACACTATATACAGAGCTCCTGTGTATAATGTCACTGGTGATCACTAGATTACCTGGACACTTACATTATACATACCATGTATAGAGCTCCCGTGTATAATGACACTTATGGTAATATTAGTAATGTGGTGGTAATATTAGTAATGTGGTGGTAATATGTGGTCTGGTCATGGTGTGGCAGTTTTTCTCCCTTCTGTGTGGTATTATTCGGTCACTATGTTGTGGTAATATGTGGTCTGGTGATGGTGTGGCGGTATTCCCTGTATGTGGTATTATTGGTCATTTTAAAAAAAAATGTATATGACACATTCCCTTAAAGAAAACTAAATAAAAATATATCTAAAAAGAGTATTGGATATTTTAAGAAAATTTTAATAGGTTAGAGTAGGGCCCGGCCAGAAGAGTCTACCTTATCGTGGTGGCGGCTTTAAAAATCTTTTGGCCAAAACAAAAGCTGTTGGCTATGTATGTGGCACCGTCACATGGCCGAACGTCAGGAGAGCCTGGTGGCAGCGACGTGGACGAGCGCCAGGATTCTGCAGGGATCGCATGGGGGTAAGTATAACAAGTTTTATTTTTCTTAAATACAATTAATTAACTAGGAGTGGGGGGGATGAGAGATGCACATGGGGGGATGAGAGATGCACATGGGGGGGATGAGAGATGCACATGGGGGGGATGAGAGATGCACATGGGGGGATGAGAGATGCACATGGGGGGGATGAGAGATGCACATGGGGGGGGATGAGAGATGCACATGGGGGGGATGAGAGATGCACGGGGGGGATGAGAGATGCACATGGGGGGGATGAGAGATGCGCATGGGGGGATGAGAGATGCACATGGGGGGGATGAGAGATGCACGGGGGGGTGAGAGATGCACATGGGGGGGTGAGAGATGCACATGGGGGGGTGAGAGATGCACATAGGGGGGTGAGAGATGCACATGGGGGATGAGCGATACATGGGGGGTGAGAGATGCACATGGGGGGGTGAGAGATGCACATGGGGGGGTGAGAGATGCACATGGGGGGGTGGGAGATGCACATGGGGGGGTGAGAGATGCACATGGGGGGGTGAAAGATGCACATGGGGGGGTGAGAGATGCATGGGGGGGATGAGAGATGCATCGGGGGGGTGAGCTGCACATGGGGGGGATGAGAGCTGCACATGGGGGGGCGAGAGATGCACATGGGGGGGTATGTTTACATAACTTTGTTGCCTTATGAAGCGCAGGGGGGGGGCCCCCAAAAATTTCTTGCACAGGGGCCCACTACAGTCTGTCCGCCCCTGTGTAATGTGTAATGTGTATTGTGACATGCATTATTAGTGACAGTGTTGTAGTTTGACCGACAGTGGGGAGAGTAAGAGTTAATGTTTGGGACTAGCCCAGAGTAGCAGGAGATAAAGCGAATCATCAGAGACAGTTTCCTGTCATGGAGTCAGAGTAGAAAAAGGAAAAGTGACAGGGCAGAAGTGATGCGCCAGAGATGAGTCCTGGGAAAGGATGCCTAGCAGTACAGCCCCGGGTTTACAACTCAGGAAGGTAATGTGCCAGTATAAGGTGCCCAGGGCAGCAGCCGTGGGTGAGCTGCTGCTTCTCCACGCCCTGGCACCCCACAAGCAAACAGTGTCCCAGTCCATAAGTGTCGTGCGTTGTACAGTGCATTGTACTCACTTGCAGGTGGGAGGCCTACACTGCATCCATATCCTTAGGTCCACAAAGTTAAACTTTACTGGACAGTTCAATTACATTAGTCTTTAACACGCAGTTTCAGGCACAGCACCCTCCAGTTTAATTGTCATCAACACCGTAAATTTCAAGCCTCTGCTTACGTTCAGCTCAGACTATCCCAACGCTTGATCCTCCTGTCAGCCCCAGGGATTTCCCATCTGGCACCACAGCACTCGCAAGATCCGTTACATTTCCCTCATGTGTTTACCTGTCCAGCTTCCTCTGTATGGAAGGGAATAAGGCATACTTCACAGTGCCTAGTTCAGGCCATAGGCCCCGAATGTTACAGGAATGTGCACAGGAAATTCGGTACGACTTCATGCTGCCAGAACGCTATGTACTTCACGTGTCTCCAGCCCACTGCCACTTGAACTTCCAATTGTCACAAACCTCACACTACATCTAACTCAGACTAACTAAACCAGGAAGTTTTTTTCCTTTTAACTTGAGCTCTCCACTCCCATGCTTGTCAAGTCCTAAACATTTAACTGTATCCTATTCTGCTACTATACTGTACACTAATAAGGCCCACCACTGCCTCTCTACCCTAATGTTCCTTTCTATCACTAATTAAACACTAATCCATGATCTATATTGTCCCTACCCCTGAGTTGAGTGTATCTTAGGCATTACCAATACAGTACCCACACAGCAGCATCAGTCCTTATAACACTCTATGCATTTTACATTCCTCCATTAAAACACAATATGACCGCATATTAGTATTCACACAGCAATTGTCTTCAGGGGAAGGTATATGACAGTCCCTGTCACATTCTTACACCACGACGGAACAGGGAATGTGTGATGAAGAGAGTGCCCCAGGCGAGAGTTTCAAGGTTTCAGCAAGCAAAGAAGATAAGTACCGTTCAAACTAGTTCCCTTAAGAGGGAAAGAGGACGTGGAACCACAGGATAAAGTGTAGGACTGTCACTCACTGGACTGTAGTACTGAGCTGGGTTGTGGTGAAGACAGAGGAACTTGAGACACAAACAAGTAAGCTTGGAAGAAGTAGCGAAACTGTGTGTGAAGATGTTTCGTATTGTAAATTAAACGTTCAGGAAATTATGCACCCTCTATTTATTGTACATTTATATTCAAGTGTTGGTCTCCCTCATTGAACTGCTTAACATCCGGTCCTGGTCAGCCGAAGTTACCAACATGATGCTGCTTGCAAGGGCGTAGCATTCGCACAGACGAAGCCCACACACCCAGCCAGGATCCCCATCTTCATGCAGCATATCGGGGTGTAAGAGACGCCCCACGCCACATTACAAATACATGCCTGAATAAACTTAACATCATCCTGGAGTAGCAGTACACAGCAGGGGCAGGCTGAGTCAGGAGGGCAGAGGGGCATATGTCCCTTGAGCTGGTCACCTGGCAACTGTTTAGGGGGCTGCCTTTTGCTTTAGCTGCCACCGGATGGCAATGTATCTTTAATTGTGTCATTGCATTAGGTCAGATATGCACTACAAGGTGCAGCATACAGCTGCATCTGCTGAAGTCTCATCATGCAGCATTCCTAGGGCTGTTTTACCTGCCAGAGAGAAACCTTATGCTTGTGGGCCAGAGTGGGAGACAGACTGTTCTTTCCAGAAGACTGACTCAGACTGACGGTGTCACTGTCAGAGATAATATTATCTTGCTGTAACTGAGATGAATGATGCACCATATACTCCATAATGCCCTCTACTTTTTCCCCACTAAGGAGGCCAATTGTGGCCTGTGCTTGGCTGTACTACAGCCTAGATGACTGGTGACAGTGGTGGGGATGGTGCTTTTACTGCTGTTAGTGGCTCCCAGACTCTTAGTCATGGCATGGGCTTTTTTCTTTTATACTACCCCATCCATTGCCATGGCCACTTTTCCTTTTACCTTACATTTTGTATAACACTGTGATTAACTTTATAACCTTACTTACTTTAAAGCTATGGGTTAAAACAAGTTCTATGAAACTCAGCATTGTCAAAATTTTGGAAATTGTCCTTGTGTTCAGTGAGATATTGATTAAAATCTTACTTTTCAAAGTCTTTCCATCATATAAACGAGAAGCATTTTTCCTACTAATTAAATTCAGTTGAACCCTATGCAGCAGTTCCTGTTTTCTTTATAATTTTCCTCTTCACCCCAGCTATATTTTTAGCAAAGCAAAACAGTGATTAATTTCTCCTGACTATTATGGATTTTTATTCCTAAAGAATAACCTTTTGCTGAGATCACTGCTGCCTAGCAATCGAGTGGGTAACTATTATGGAAATCAAGGCCAAGGTTGAATGAAGCTTGATTATTAGTTGCCATGACTCTCTCGGATCTTGCATCTGCTTATCATTATAAATGAGCTGACCATAGAGAATGAAAAAGGTTCATATAGAATAAGGTGGAGCAGTGGGGGTTAGCTAGACTCTGTGATCATTTACTGTAGAGAGCTGAACTGACAGTAGTATTCATGGCCCTTTGAACTTGACCAACCTATTTCTGTGCCTTTAAAGTGTAGAGCTGCAGTCAGATCCCATTTATCAAAGAAATGAAGAACTTGTTACCTTCTAAGCCGCTTCTGGTAACTCTAGTGAGGTGGTTTTGTAGTATGCATGGAACAGTTACATATGGATAAGAGGAGTCACTTAGTAACCACTTGAACCAGCTTTTACTGTCAGACGCCATGAGAAATAAAACTGTCAGTCATTTTTTTATTGACTTGATTATCATAAAGTAAATTATGGGTGCCACAGGAAAGTTACAGGTGCTGTTAATTACATGAATTAGAGAAGCATCACATGATTTTTCAAAGGGTGCCAATACTCTTGTCCACCCCCTTTTTTAGGTTTGGTGTGGAATTATATCCAATTTGGCTTTAGGACAATTCTTTTTGTGTTTTTTTCCTTGGAAGCAAATTAAATGAAGATAATAATACCAAAGAATTTGTGATTGCAATCATTTTCAGGAAGAAACTGAGTATTATCTGACAGAATTGCAGGGGTGCCAATACTTTTGGCCAGCACTGTATATAAGGGTTACACGGCCAGCCTTTCCCAAGCATTTTTATGTAATGAACATGTGTAGCATCATTATGCTTATTTCCTTTATATGTACATTGTATTACATGGCGTGCAAATATATATAAAGGAAAGCAGAGTTTATTAGCATTTAAATCTGAGCTACATCATTTAAAATATTTTCAGAACTGATCCATTACCCTTAATCTTCTAAAATGTTAGTGCATGCCCTCATCATCTCCTGCCTCGACTATTGCAATATCCCTTCACTGTTGCCTCCCGACTAACAGTCTCGCTCCGATAAAGTCTATCATTAACTCCACTGTCCAATTAATCCACCTCTCCCCTTGTTACTCCTCAACCTCTGCACTCTGCAAATCCCTTCATTGGCTTCCAATTCACCAGAGAATCTAGTTTAAACTACTAAGTATAATTTACAATGTCGTCCATAATCTGTCTTCTCCACAAACAACTCTCCTGATATTTTCCTGTAATCTTCGCTCCTCAAAACACCTCCTTTTATCCACACTTGTACGTTCCTCACTTAATCGACCATAAGATTTTCCTGAACATCCCCCACCCTCCAGAATCCAGGTCTGATTGTTTCCCACATTCAAAACCTTCAGACGCAACCTGAAAACTCATCTCTTCAGGAAAGCCTACAGCCGGCAATAAGCTCGCTGTCACCTCACCACCACCACTGCTGGAGCTGCTGCAACTACCAACCTACTGCTCCTTCCTAATTTCCCTGTAGACTGTAAGCCCATGAGGGAAGGGTTCTGTCCCCTCTGTACCTGTCTGTCATTGTTAGTTTGTGCCCTCTAATTATGAGTATTTTGTATTTAAGTCCAATTCACATGTACAGCACCGTGGAATGAATGGTGCTCTAAAAATAAAGAATAATTATGTAGAAACAGTTCTGTAACTAAAATATTATTTGATCTCTAAGGATGCTGGGAGTTCGACTTCTACCAAAGTGATTCCTGATATTGATAGCCTATTCAGAAAATTGGCAATCAGTAATATAGTCCAAGAGAAATGTATTAAAGAGGTTGTTTCATCTGTTTAAATAAGTAAAATTGCCAAGTGCTTGTAAAAATAAGCAACTTTGCAATTTCATAGTTTCGTGATTTTTAAGGTTGAAGGTAGACTTTGATCCATCAAGTTAAACCAATACAAATAAAAACAAAAGAGGAGAACCCCATTTCATAAATATTATGGCCTGTTAATAAGGGTTAACTTTTATTAAGGATCAAAATAAATGAGGGTATTACTGGTAGTGAATTGTTAAAAACAGCCTGCCCCTAATCTGCCAATATTGCACATGTTATGTAAGCTGTTGCTTCTAATTATCACAGGATGGCACCACTACTAATATGCAGAATATGACATTTGGATTAAAGCAACAAGTCCCCCCAACATGTTT
The DNA here is from genome assembly GCF_046119375.1 of Phyllobates terribilis. Lineage (NCBI taxonomy): Eukaryota > Metazoa > Chordata > Amphibia > Anura > Dendrobatidae > Phyllobates > Phyllobates terribilis. The sequence goes on along the minus strand of NW_027362765.1, from coordinate 591,475,012 downwards.
CACCGCATTTGCGATGTAATCAGGGGATGAGACAATGGCAGTAATACCCTAACATGTTGATTCAAAGGAAGGCAAAACCTCATGAGAAGGATGTAACTGCCCTATATTTAGGTAAAAACTCCTTCCTGACTCCACAAATGGAGCTCTTATTAAAAATCCTCTCCATTCTTAAGAACAGAGATATTTTAATTGTATTGTACACTGCTCATTGCCAACCAACACTACAAACATGGAGGAAGGAAGTGTATGTTTAAGAAAAGAAACAAATGATTAAAAAACACTCACAATATTCAGATCCAACACAGCATTTATGTCTACACGCCTTTAAACATACATCTACAACTCTCTGAGGAGTGATTATGACTTTTTGTTTTTTGCTACTGTTATAGCAGAAGATGAGGTCCCTCAAGTTTAAAGGCCCCATCTATGCTATATAAGTCTGACTGTTACTTTAGGTCAAAACAACACCAGCTAAATGTTCCTTCCTTGTATCAATAGAGACTAACGTGTCCTTGCTAGCCATCAGAATGTATCTGATTAAATGTGTCTAATCAAATGTGTCCGATTAAATGTTTCAACACAAGCACGAGCATAGAAATCAGTCTTTGTTTGCTAAATTGTGTAATCGGACCATATATGGTAAATCCGTTTCCTGCCTTCAGGGTGTATATAAACCCTATGCTTTGTAATAAAGTTAGAGCTTGTTTGACACATACATCCTGTCCTGTGTATCATTCTCTCCGATATCGTAATCCAAGGATAGAAGACCCAGAAAGCAGTGACGTCAGCTGGCGCCCGAACAGGGACCTTGAGTTAATCTACCCAGGGGTGCTCGACCGGTCCGGGACGTGGGACGAGTGAAGCTCTCTGTTGGTGATATATACAGCGATGAGGTAAGAATAACTGTTATATTCTACCTAATTATATCACTACATAGAAGAGACTCCCTCACCCCCGAGCGGTCGGCTCCCCAGGTAATTCACAGATTGTTGTCTGGCTCAGGTCCCTTTGAACCAGTAGAATCCCCTCAGATAAATTGTCAGTCCTGCCTTCTATCCTTTGGAAAAATTTAAGAATGAAATTATGGATCCAATGATTGTGTTGTGGGTGTGTATCGGGATCGGTGTTTTTGGTCTTTTTTTCTGGTTGGCGTATAAGTCCTGGAGGGCAAGTAGTGGAATGGTTCAGAAACCTTTGTGGCCCATTGTCTAAGTGACTGAGGAGTCTACTCTAAGTGAGGAGAACCGAAAGAATGGGGAACCAAAATGCCAAGGAAGGCATTACTGCCAAAGACTTAGTAGTACGCAGAGAAGGGAAACAGGCACTGATTGGAATTGACAAAATATTGTGTAAAGCGGGAATGAATGAAAATGGAGAGATGAACGGAGAGAAATGGAATTCCTTCTTTAACTCCTACCATGGATGGCTGAAAGATAAGGGTCTGTTGAAGACAGTGGATGTATGGATGAATGCATGCGCTCATTTTGAAGAAAAGATTGAAAAATTAGGAGATAGATGTTACAGACTGACAAAAACCGGAATGACAGATTTTCCTCCCTGTCCGCTCCCGACGTCACTCCCACCCCAGTACCAGAATTCTCAGGAACCCAATTGCTGGGTTTGCCCCAGATGTGGACAGCAGAACCCCTTGACAGTAGACATCTGTGTGGCATGTGGAGGACCGAGACCCCACCCAGCTAGTCTATTCCCAATGAGAACGGTAGTTGTGCCAGAAGCACCAGGAGCAGCAGGAGCAGCAGCAGCAGCAGGGGGGGTGCAGGGGTTCCAGGTCAGGAAGCTCGCACAATGTTAATGTATAGACCATGGAGTCCTTCAGAGCAGTTGGCGCTGATTTCCCAGTTGCCAGATCCGTCCCAGTCCCCGATGGGTTTTGCCAGAATGATAGGAACCATACAGGATACGTACAATGCAACTAGGTTGGATTTACAAGGGGTAATTAAGGGAAAATTGGCAGATGAAGCCCGCTATGATAGGTTGATAGATGAGACAAAAAAACAGTATGCCAATAGGACCGGACCCGTAGATGCAGAACCTAATGATGTAGCAGCCGGAGTCCTATTCGCAGCAGCGTTGGAAAAGGCATGTAAAGACAGACAGGCAGAGAGGCAGGTTACACTAGAAGACCGGGTTCAAGGTGAGGAAGAAGATCCCAAAGACTACTTTTGGGCATTAAGGAGAACTTGGTCAGAAATTGGATTTATTCCCGAAAATAAGACTAATGAGAGGGTATTAGCAAGTGCTTTCATGAATGGACTAAATAAGGAGATTGCAGAGAAGGTAAAAGCAAGTAGACCAGACTGGAGATCAGTGAAAGCAGAGGATTTGGCTAGAATAGCCCAGGGGGCACAGCATGACATCATGTCATTGCCGCCCCCTTCAATTCCCCGTCTGTCCTGCTCCCTGTCACAAAGAGAATTCCCCTGCAAATTCAAGGAGTTACTGTACATAGCCAGCTCATGGTATCACCCCGAGGCCAATGTAATCTTTTGGGAAATGATGTGTTGTCCCAATTACAAGCACATATTGAATATCATCCCGATGGCACTGTCACCATGACCACAGGTTTAAAACCAAGTACCCTTTGCAAGATTATGTCACTAGATATTGCCAGCATAGAAGAGACAAATGAGTTTCCCCCGATATTGGAGCATGCTGTGCCACATGATTTTTGGGCCTCAGACAAAACAGATGTTGGTAGGTTAAGAGTTCAACCAGTAATGGTAAAATTAAAACCAGGAGCAATCTTACCTCGACAGAGGCAGTATCCCCTTAGCTCAGTAGAATGCCATAGCCCAACAAGTCCAAAAATTACTACACAGGGGAGTCCTAGTAAAAACCCAGTCCCCTTGAAATACTCCCCTGTTCCCAGTAAAGAAAAAGAGCGTGCCAGGACAACCAGCCGCATATAGAATGGTCCATGACCTCCGGTTGGTTAACAAAGCCACAGAACTTCTAACACCAGTTGTGCCCAACCCGCATACTCTTCTGTCACAGATACCTTCTAACTCTCTTTGCTTTTCAGTGGTCGATTTGGCAAATGCATTTTTCAGTGTACCATTACATCCTGACTGCCAGTACTTGTTTGCTTTCACGTTCCAGGGCAGTCAATATACATGGACAGTGTTGCCACAGGGTGCCCAGAATTCACCCACAATGTACACTGCAAGTCTGCAGGAAATACTGGAGGGATGGTCTGAACCACATATCGTTGTTTTGCAATATGTCGATGACCTGCTCATTTGTGCCCCTTAAAGGAAACAATGTCATAGTGCAACTATATCGCTTATGTTGTTTCTCTATCGCGCTGGCTACAAGGCATCGAAAGATAAGCTTCAGTTTTGTAAATCTTCAGTCACCTTTTTGGGACATTGCATTACACCAGGAGCCCATCATTTAACAAATGCACGCAAACAAGCAGTACAGGCATTCACCGTCCCCATTAATGTTGCAGCCCTCAGAACTTTTCTTGGACTGGTCTCCTATTGCAGACAGTGGATTCATGCCGTCTCTGTTTTAATGCAGCCCCTCTATGACTGTCTTACCCCAACACCTTTTGTACTAACACCAGAGGCAATAGACTGTTTTTATTCTCTCAAAAACCGTATTTTGGCCGCTCCAGCTTTGGGTACCCCTAACTATGAGCTCCCATTTACTCTGTACCTTCATGAACAAGCTGGACATGCAGCAGGAGTTTTAACTCAAACACACGGTGATAATCAGAGACCTGTTGCCTGCTTTAGTGGCAGATTACATGCGGTATCCAGAGGTGCACCATCCTGCGTTCGTGCTCTGCATGCTGTTGGACTGCTACTCCACAAATCTGCAGACATTGTTCTTGTTCTTGACCACCCGCTCACCGTTCTAACACCTCATGATGTCTACACTATATTGAATCAAGTGCAACCCGCTCACCTCTCAGCAGCACGTCATCTTAGGTTACAATGTGCACTATTAATGCCTCCCAATGTTTCTTTACAGAGGTGTACTACCCTGAATCCAGCAACTTTGTTACCTCTCTCGGATCTAAAGGAGGGGTCAGGTACTGTGCTTTTTACAAATGATGGCACAAGAAACGGCAGGTTTACCTACTGTATTTGAACATGAATTAGAAAATGCAGATTTTGAATTTTTTGTAGATGGATCCCATCATCAGGACAATTCTGGCACTTTCCATACTGGATATGCAGTTGTCTCCCTCAATGCAGTAATCAAGGCAGAACCAATGCTCCCACACGAGTCAGCTCAAGAGGCCTGTAAACTAGCCTAAGGTAGTATTGTTAACATTTACACGGATTCTAGGTACGCATTCGGTATATCGCATGATTTTGGTCCCATATGGAAGTCAAGAGGTTTCCTGACAGCAGCAGGACACCCCATTAAGAATGCTGATGTGGTCCAGTAGTTAATTGAAGCACTACAACTACCCAAAAAGGTTGCTGTCATAAAGGTAAGAGCACATACCAGACGCACCGATCAGGTGAGTAAAGGAAACGTCATGGCAGATGCAGCACCAAAAACAGCAGCCTGTAAGCCGCAACAAGGGCCAACAGTACATCAGTTAAGTGCCCCTAAAAACCCCTTTATGTCGGAGGACATATTATCCCAAATGCAGGCTCAGGCTAAAAAGGAGGAGGTTGATAAGTGGTTAAAGGAAGGTGCATGCCTGAATGAAGCAAATGGAGTATGGGGGAAAGGGACACGACCATGCCTTCCAAGGGCACTGTACCCAGCGGCTGCCCAGATGCTACATGGACCGGTACACCAATCTAAAACGGCTGTGATGAGTGTGATGCAGAAACATTGGGTGGCACCAGGATTCTCCACCTGTATAGAAAGCCTGATACCCTACACATAATCAGGGTAGAGTAGTTAAAACACCACCCAAACACACCCCCGGCCCCTCTATCCATTCCAGAGACTGCAAATTGATTATATTCAGCTGCCAAAGTCAGGATCGTGGGAATATGTGTTGGTCTGAATTGATTTGTTCTCAGGAAGGCCAGAGGCTTTCCCGATTGCCAAAGCCATGGCTGCGGCAACCGCAAAGAAACTGCTTGCGGAGGTGGTCTGCAGGTATGCGGTACCAGAGGTAATTGAGAGTGACAGAGGTACACACTTCACAGGTGAAATAATGAATGAAGTCATGTCAGCTCTAGGAATTCAACAAGCATTCCACACCCCATATCACCGGCAAAGTAATGGTAAAGTGGAAAGACTGAATGGGACATTGAAATTAAAAATTCAGAAAGCCATGGCTGAGACAGGAAAACCATGGCCGGACTGTTTACCGCTTGCTCTGTTTTCAGTAAGATACACGCCTAATAAAAAGACTGGACTCTCTCCATATGAGATATTGTTTGGCAATGTACCCAGCCTAGGGTGTTTCTATCCGCAAGCATTAGAAATGAACAACCATGTGCTAAGTTCCTACGTGAGGGCTTTACACAAAAAGATTAAGCAAGTACATGATAATGTCTTCAGTTCTCTTCCAGATCCAGATCAAGACTCTAGCAGCCATACGCTGCAACCTGGAGACTGGGTGGTTATAAAAAGACACGTGAGGAAAATCCTAGATCCACGGTTTGACGGACCCTTTCAAGTTCTGCTGACCACAAGTACAGCTGTTAAGTAGTGTTGAGCCAACCCCGTAGTGTTCGGGTTCGGTTCGGTTCGTCGAACACCGGGATGTTCGAGGAACTGTTCGTCGAACTGTTCATCGAACACCTTAGAACACCGTCGAACACCGTTAAAACCAATGGCAGGCAAACAAAAACAGATAGAAACACATAGAAAACACCTGCAAAGGTGTCCAAAAGCTGACAAACTGCTCAGAAGACACTCTCTTTAAAAAAGCCGGCTGGCAATTCATCAGCGGCATACACCGGTACCCGACAATTTAGACAAGAAGGAATAGAGCATCACACATAGATTAGATAGATAGAAACATGTCAGTCACACATATAAGAAGCACAGTGACAGTGTTGGTTACTGCACTTGTCATTTAGTGTAAAGGATTTATTAAAAAAAATATTAGTGTTTTCATGCACCATCTCTTTAAAAAAGCCGGCCGGCAATTCAGCATCTGTACCCGACAATTTAGAACAGAAAGAATAGAGCTTCACACATAGATTAGATAGATAGAAACATGTCAGTCACATATATAATAAGTACAGTGACAGTGTTGCTTACTGTACTTGTCATTTAGTGTAAAGGATTTATTTAAAAAAATAATAGTGTTTTCATGCACTGTCTCTTTAAAAAAGCCGGCTGGCAATTCAGCAGCGGTACCCGACAATTTAGAACAGAAAGATAGAGCATCTCACATAGATTAGATAGATAGAAACATGTCAGTCACATTTATAATAAGTACAGTGACAGTGTTGGTTACTGTACTTGTCATTTAGTGTTAAAATAAAGGATTTATTAAAATAAAAATTGGCGTGGGATCCCCCATAATTTTAGGCTCTAGCGGAGGTTAAGCAGATGGCTGGGGCAGATGTTTGAAGCCTCGGAAGGGGGTAATACCCACGGAGCTTACCAGGCTACTAATATCAGCCCCCAGCTGAATACTTAGCCTTTACTAGCTATTAAAATGGGGGACCCCCCCCAAAAAATGACGTGGGGTCCCCCCTATTTTAATAGCTAGCAAAGGCTAGGCAGACACCTGGGGGCTGATATTAATAGCTCAGGAAGGGTGCCATGAATATTGGCCCCCTCCCAGGCTAGAAACACCAGCCGTCAGCCGCCCCAGAAATGGCGCATCCATAGGATGCGCCAATTCTGGCACTTAGCCTCGCTCTTCCCACTGCCCTGTAGCGGTGGCAGTGGGGTAATAGGGCTGGGGTTGATGTCAGCTTATAATGCCAGCTGACATCAAGCCCAGGTTAGTAATGGAGAGGCGTCTATAAGACACCTCCATTACTAACCCCATAGTCAAAGTTAAAAAAAACACAAACACCCAGAATAAAGTCCTTTAATTGAAATAAACACACAATTCTTTATTGTTCTAAATTAAACCATACTTACCGTCATGCCCATTCCAGCTGAAGCCAACGATCTCCTGTAATAAAAATAAAATAATAAACCAACATCATCCTTACCTTTCCATGGTTCCCAGGACAGCTGCAGCTCTGCTACATCGAGATGACTGGCTGGACCGCAGCAGAACGCTGCCATCCAGCCTGTCATCCCGCGGACACTGAGAAGCGCAGGCATGCTTGCGCTCCTCACTGTCTCGCTGTGACGGCATCCAGATGAGCCGAGGTCATGTCCAATGAACTCGGCTCACCTCATGCACGTCACTGACAGCGTGGGAAAATTCTCACACTGAAGCGCTGAGTGCAGGAGAATTTTCCCACGCTGTCAGTGAGGTGCATGAGGTGAGCTGAGTTCATTGGACATGAGCTCACCTCATGCACGTCACTGACAGCGTGGGAGAATTCTCCTGCACTCAGCACTTCAGCGTGAGAATTTTCCCACGCTGTCAGTGACGTGCATGAGGTGAGCCGAGTTCATTGGACATGACCTCGGCTCATCTGGATGCCGTCACAGCGAGACAGTGAGGAGCGCAAGCATGCCTGCGCTTCTCAGTGTCCGCGGGATGACAGGCTGGATGGCAGCGTTCTGCTGCGGTCCAGCCAGTCATCTCGATGTAGCAGAGCTGAAGCTGTCGTGGGAACCATGGAAAGGTAAGGATGAGGTTGGTTTATTATTTTTCTTTTATTGCAGGAGATCGTTGGCTTCAGCTGGAATGGGTGTGATGGTAAGTATGGTTTAATTTAGAACAATAAAGAATTGTGTGTTTATTTCAATTAAAGGACTTTATTCTGGGTGTTGTGTTTTTTTTAAATACTTTACTAGAAATTCATGGCGGTCATGTCTAATACTGGCGTGACCCCATGAATTTTGGGCTTGGGGCCAGCTGATAATACCAAGCTGGCCCTAACCCCTTTATTACCCAGTGAGCCACCGCACCAGGGCCCTGGATGAGTTGGGTACAGCGCCAGAAGATGGCGCTTCTATGAACGCGCCATTTTCCGGGGTGGCTGCGGACTGCAATTTGCAGCGGGGGGGGGCCAGAAAGCTTGGGCCTCCCTGCGCTGCAGATTCCAGCCCCCAGCTTCCTAGTTGTACCTGGCTGGACACAAAAATAGGGTGAAGCCCCACGTATTTTTTTTTAAATTATTTCATGAAATTCATGAAATAATTAAGAAAAAAAGGCCTTCCCTATATTGTTGTGTCCGGCCAGGTACAAATAGTCAGCTGGTGGTTGGGGGCAGCCCGTTCCTGCCTGCTGTACCTGGCTGGACACAAATATAGTGCGAAGCCCCACTTCAATTTTTTTTAATTATTTCATGAAATTCATGAAATAATTAAGAAAAAAAGGCCTTCCCTATATTGCTGTGTCCGGCCAGGTACAAATAGTTAGCTGGTGGTTGGGGGCAGCCCGTTCCTGCCTGCTGTACCTGGCTGGACACAAATATAGTGCGAAGCCCCACTTCAATTTTTTTTAATTATTTCATGAAATTCATGAAATAATTAAGAAAAAAAGGCCTTCTCTATATTGTTATGTCCGGCCAGGTACAAATAGGCAGCTGGTGGTTGGGGGCAGCCCGTTCCTGCCTGCTGTACCTGGCTGGACACAAATATAGTGCGAAGCCCCACTTCAAATTTTTTAAATTATTTCAGGAAATTCATGAAATAATTAAAAAAATATTGACGTGGGGCTTCGCACTATATTTGTGTCCAGTCAGGTGCAGCAGGCAGGAACGGGCTGCCCCCAACCACCAGCTGCCTATTTGTACCTGGCCGGACACAACAATATAGGGAAGCCCTTTTTTTCTTAATTATTTCATGAAATAATTTAAAGAAAATTGACGTGGGGCTTCGCCCTGTTTTTGTGTCCAGCCAGGTACAACTAGGCAGCTGGGGGCTGGAATCCGCAGCGCAGGGAGGCCCAAGCTTTCTGGGCCACCCCCGCTGCAAATTGCAGTCCGCAGCCACCCCTGAAAATGGCGCGTTCATAGAAGCGCCATCTTCTGGCGCTGTACCCAACTCATCCAGGGCCCTGATGCGGTGGCTCACTGGGTAATAAAGGGGTTAGGGCCAGCTTGGCATTATCAGCTGGCCCTAAGCCCGAAATTCATGGGGTCACGCCAATATTAGACATGACCACCATGAATTTCTAGTAAAGTATTTAAAAAAAACACAACACCCAGAAAAAAGTCCTTTAATTGAAATAAACACACAATTCTTTATTGTTCTAAATTAAACCATACTTACCATCACGCCCATTCCAGCTGATGCCAACGATCTCCTGAAATAAAAGAAAAATAATAAAGCAACATCATCCTTACCTTTCCATGGTTCCCATGACAGCTTCAGCTCTGCTACATCGAGATGACAGGCTGGACCGCAGCAGAACGCTGCCATCCAGCCTGTCATCCCGCAGACACTGAGAAGCGCAGGCTTGCTTGCGCTCCACAGTGTCTCTCTGTGAGGGCATCCAGATGAGCCGAGTTAATGACCAATGAACTCGGCTCACCTCATGCACGTCACTGACAGCGTGGGAAAATTCTCCTGCACTCAGCGCTTCAGCGTGGGAGAATTCTCACACTGAAGCGCTGAGTGCAGGAGAATTCTCCCACGCTGTCAGTGACGTGCAGGAGGTGAGCTGAGTTCATTGGACATGAGCTCACCTTATGCACGTCACTGACAGCGTGGGAAAATTCCCCTGCACTCAGCGCTTCAGCGTGGGAGAATTCTCACGCTGAAGCGCTGAGTGCAGGAGAATTCTCCCACGCTGTCAGTGACGTGCAGGAGGTGAGCTGAGTTCATTGGACATGAGCTCACCTTATGCACGTCACTGACAGCGTGGGAGAATTCTCCTGCACTCACCGCTTCAGCGTGAGAATTTTCCCACGCTGTCAGTGACGTGCATGAGGTGAGCCGAGTTCATTGGACATGAACTCGGCTCATCTGGATGTCGTCACAGAGAGACGCTGAGCAGCGCAAGCAAGCCTGCGCTTCTCAGTGTCTGCGGGATGACAGGCTGGATGGCAGCTTTCTGCTGCGGTCCAGCCTGTCATCTCGATGTAGCAGAGCTGAAGCTGTCGTGGGAACCATGGGAAGGTAAGGATTATGTTGCTTTATTATTTTTCTTTTATTGCAGGGGATTGTTGGCTTCAGCTGGAATGGGCGTGATTGTAAGTATGGTTTAATTTAGAACAATAAAGAATTGTGTCTTTATTTCAATTAAAGGACTTTATTCTGGGTGTTTGTGTTTTTTTTTAACTTTGACTATGGGGTTAGTAATGGGGGTGTCTTATAGACGCCTCTCCATTACTAACCTGGGCTTGATGTCAGCTGGCATTATAAGCTGACATCAACCCCAGCCCTATTACCCCACTGCCACCGCTACAGGGCAGTGGGAAGAGCGAGGCTAAGTGCCAGAATTGGCGCATCCTATGGATGTGCCATTTCTGGGGCGGCTGACGGCTGGTGTTTCTAGCCTGGGAGGGGGCCAATATTCATGGCACCCTTCCTGGGCTATTAATATCAGCCCCCAGCTGTCTGCCTAGCCTTTGCTAGCTATTAAAATAGGGGGGACCCCACGTCAATTTTTTGGGGGGTCCCCCATTTTAATAGCTAGTAAAGGCTAGGCATTCAGCTGGGGGCTGATATTAGTAGCCTGGGAAGCTCCGTGGGTATTACCCCTTCCTAGGCTTCAAACATCTGCCCCAGCCATCTGCTTAACCTCCGCTAGAGACTAAAATTATGGGGGATCCCACGCCAATTTTTTTTTAAATAAATCCTTCATTTTAACACTAAATGACAAGTACAGTAATCAACACTGTCACTGTACTTCATATATATGTGACTGACATGTTTCTATCTATCTAATCTATGTGTGATGCTCTATTGCTTCCATTCTAAATTGTCGGGTACAGATGTTGAAATGCCGGCCGGCTTTTTTAAAGAGACGGTGCATGAAAACACTATTATTTTTTTTAATAAATCCTTTACACTAAATGGCAAGTACAGTAATCAACACTGTCACTGTACTTCTTATATATGTGACTGACATGTTTCTATCTATCTAATCTATGTGTGATTCTCTATTCCTTCTATTCTAAATTGTCGGGTACCGCTGCTGAATTGCCGGCCGGCTTTTTTAAAGAGACGGTGCATGAAAACACTAATATTTTTTTTTATAAATCCTTTACACTAAATGGCAAGTACAGTAATCAACACTGTCACTGTACTTCTTATATATGTGACTGACATGTTTCTATCTATCTAATCTATGTGTGATGCTCTATTCTTTCGGTTCTAAATTGTCAGGTACCGGTGTACCGCTGCTGAATTGCCGGCTTTTCATGTTTCACTGTGAGCACAGTTCCCATCGATTTGGGCAATCACTCTAATGCCACAACCACCATGGCTGTGGCATTACAGTGAGTGGCAGACAATCCCTGCATGATTGGTGCTCTAAATAGCGCCAGACATGCAGGACATGCTTTTGGTGCACGAACAGTTATCGAACATAACCTCGAACAGCCGAATTTTTTGCAAATCGTTCGGGTTCGTCGAACAACTCGAACACCGCCCAAAACAGCTCGAATTTGAGATTGGCGAACAGTTCTAGTCGAACACCGCTCATCTCTACTGTTAAGCTAGAGGGTAAAGAGACCTGGATCCACGAGTCCCAGATACTAGGAGAACCAGCGGACAAAGAATGAAGACATTGTTTATACTTACCTGCATCCTTGCGACCACAGGTGCATGGACTACGTTTGGCACTACAGATGGAGGCGACAATAGATTCATTAAACACCATCTTGCTCTAATCGATGGACTAAAGGAGCAAAACCAGACTATTGCTAATTGTTGGATATGTACACATGCCCCTGTGACATCCACTAGCATACCCTTTCTCGCTGTCCCAGTCTCATGGGAAGAGATAAACTTTTGGGTGAACTGTTCAGATACTTGGGCCAATAATGCCACACAGAGATTGTGGAATACCACTGTTGGGATTCCCGTAGTAGGGTGGACAGAATTTCCCTGGTGGCAAGGGAACCTGACGGGTCAAATAATTCCCAGGTTGTATATAGCATTTAAAGGAGGGGAGTGGGTACCTCGTAACAAAACAAAAATTACTGATCTAGGGAAAATACATGAACAAGGATTAAAAATAAGTTTTAATGCCACTTCAGGAAGCAGTGATGCCTTTAAACCTTCCCTGTTGGAAAGATATTTACACACTTCTAATTGGGTGAATAATGTCTATTTTAAAAACGGGACAAAAGATACCTGTGCCAACGTACCTGGCAATCTACAGTGTAACGAAAGCTCAAGTTATCAGAAAGGTGCACCTACGTGTGGCAATCCTGATGCTGGCTATTGTTCCCCTATAGGTCAAGTGCCTGGGTGGTGTATGATGTCAAATGTTTCTAAGTTTGTTGATTTAGTTCACCGTTTAATACTGCAACATTCAGCACTATGGAATCTCCCCTCATCCATGTATTGGGTATGTGGAGACAAGGCTTTCAAGTGGCTCCCAGTAGGAGTAACAGGAACTTGTACTTTAGCCAGATTGACACCCGCAACTTATATTGTTACTCCAGACCAGCTAGATCCTTTGTCTATCCCAAAACATACACTGCATAAGACATCAGCAGATAATAAAGAAAGACCAAGTGGGAGACCCCATATAGTTCAAATGGGAGGGGTAAACAAATTTTTCAGTGCATTGTTTATATACCCTATGTTGACACAAATGTGGGATAAATTAGTAGAAGCTACGGACTATCTTGATGACCAGATTTGGGATATTTTAGAAATAGTTAACGGATCTCTTGCAATACAGAATCAATTGATTATTGTCACGAACCAACATACCCTTGTACTAGATTATTTAACAGCGGCACAAGGAGGAATGTGTCAGATAATAGGGCTCGCATGCTGCCATTATAGAGACAATTCTAGTGTATTGACGCTGAAACATAAGTTAGAAGACGTGGTAAAATTAAGGAGACTTTATGATGAGGCCAACCTCAAGAATCAGGATTCCTGGTGGGCAAACACCTTTTCCTTTTTAAATCCCGTTAATTGGTTTAGAGGTATCGGTGGATGGTTGGCTGGTATTGTGCAAGCTATTTTTCAGGTTTTGCTAATGTGTCTTGCGGTTTATTTGGTTTTTAAGTTTTTTCTAATGTGTATTCAGCGTTGTACTAAAAGCAAACATAGAAATTCATATTGATAAATGAAGGAACAAAAGGACGGAATGTTATAGCAGAAGATGAGGTCCCTCAAGTTTAAAGGCCCCATCTATGCTATATACAGTGCCTACAAGTAGTATTCAACCCCCTGCAGATTTAGCTGGTTGACACATGCAGAATTAACTTGGCATTGTGACATTTGTACTGTAGAACAGCCTGGAAGTGGGAAATGCACTGCAGCAAATTTTTTTTTTAAAAGCGTTAAAAGTTAATTCAGAGTGTCATTTATTATTCAACCCCTCAAACCACAAGAATTCTGTTTGGTCCCCCAAAAGTATTAAGAAGTAGTTCAGGCACCAAGAATAATGAGCTTCACATGTGTGGATTAAAGATCTCTTTTGCCAGCCTTTTCTGACTATTTAAGACCCTCCCCAAACTTGTGAACAGCACTCAGACATGGTCAACATGGGAAAGACAAAGGAGCATTCCAAGGCCATCAGAGACAAGATCGTGGAGGGTCACAAGGCTGGCAAGGGGTACAAAACCCTTTCCAAGGAGTTGGGCCTACCTGTCTCCGCTGTTGGGAGCATCATCCGTAAGTGGAAGGCTTATGGAACTACTGTTAGCCTTCCACGGCCAGGACAGCCTTTGAAAGTGTCCTCTCGTGCCGAGGCCAGGCTTGTCCGAAGAGTCAAGGCTAACCCAAGGACAACAAGGAAGGAGCTCCGGGAAGATCTCATGGCAGTGGGGACATTGGTTTCAGTAAATACCATAAGTAACGTACTCCACCGTAATGGTCTCCGTTCCAGACGAGCCCGTAAGGTACCTTTACTTTCAAAGCGTCATGTCAAGGCTCATCTACAGTTTGCTCATGATCACTTGGAGGACTCTGAGACAGACTGGTTCAAGGTTCTATGGTCTGATGAGACCAAGATCGAGATCTTTTGTGCCAAGCACACACGTGACGTTTGGAGACTGGATGGCACTGCATACGACCCCAAGAATACCATCCCTACAGTCAAGCATGGTGGTGGCAGCATCATGCTGTGGGGCTGTTTCTCTGCCAAGGGGCCTGGCCATCTGGTCCGCATCCATGGGAAGATGGATAGCACGGCCTACCTGGAGATTTTGGCCAAGAACCTCCGCTCCTCCATCAAGGATCTTAAGATGGGTCGTAATTTCATCTTCCAACAAGACAACGACCCAAAGCACACAGCCAAGAAAACCAAGGCCTGGTTCAAGAGGGAAAAAGTCAAGGTGTTGGAGTGGCCTAGTCAGTCTCCTGACCTTAACCCAATTGAAAACTTGTGGAAGGAGCTCAAGAATAAAGTCCACATGAGACACCCAAAGAACCTAGATAACTTGGAGAAGATCTGCATGGAGGAGTGGGCCAAGATAACTCCACAGACCTGTGCCGGCCTGATCAGGTCTTATAAAAGACGATTATTAGCTGTAATTGCAAACAAGGGTTATTCCACAAAATATTAAACATAGGGGTTGTATAATAATTGACCCACACTTTTATGTTTAAAATTTAATAAAATTCAACTGAGCAACATAACTTTTTGGTTTGTAAGATTTATGCTTCTGTTCATAAAACCTACTCTCCTTTGCAGTTTGAAGGCTCTAACTTATTTGCATCTTATCAAACCAGCTAAATCTGCAGGGGGTTGAATACTACTTGTAGGCACTGTAAGTCTGACAGTTACTTTAGGTCAAAACAACACCAGCTAAATGTTCCTTCCTTGTATCAATAGAGACTAACGTGTCCTTGCTAGCCATCAGAATGTATCTGATTAAATGTGTCTAATCAAATGTGTCCGATTAAATGTTTCAGCACAAGCACGAGAATAGAAATCAGTCTTTGTTTGCTAAATTGTATAATCGGACCATATATGGTAAATCCGTTTCCTGCCTTCAGGGTGTATATAAACCCTATGCTTTGTAAGAAAGTTAGAGCTTGTTTGACACATACATCCTGTCCTGTGTCTCATTCTCTCCGATATCATAATCCAAGGATAGAAGACCCAGAAAGCAGTGACGTCACTACTCTTTAAATTATGCAAAAATACACACAATTAAAGAAGCACTACTATCAAAGTTTTTGTCCTCTTAACCCTCAACTGGTGAGGTGGGGTTTTTGTCACGCAACTGGTGATGTGGGGTTTCTTATACCCCAGTGTTTAGAAATCTCTTATTTTTACAGAAAATGCAAAGATCACGTTTGTTTTAATCGTTTTCTTATTGGCGATGGATTACACATGAGTATAACAAATTTTTGACACCCACAAATGGATGGAAGCTAGTGAGACATGTATCCTCATACCAGCATTTTTCAATGAATGGCTGTCGAACAAAAATTCCCTGGGGTGTAGCAAACCCCACCTCACCAGTTGAGAGTTAATATATTGCAATCATATTATATGCCACTTTATACTTACAATTGCTCAATTTGCCTTTCTACCCAGTTAATTCTTCTCTTTTTTCTACTCTATCTAGAAACAGGAAGTCTGTTTCCCTGCATTTATCATTCCCCTCTTCAACCCTTGGCCCAGCTGCTTCCTCCTCCCCCCTGCCAGGAACTTTTGCAGTGATGACTCATGCAGGGAAAATAGACCTCCTGTTTCTACATAGAGCTTAGAAGGATTCATCTAGTCAGTTTTTAATCATGTGATGTCATAGACCTAATGGAAAAGAAAATAATTAACTGGGTACTAACGCAAAATAATCAATTGTAAGTACACAGTGCTATATAATATGATGATTAAAAATATACAGTGGCTTGCGAAATTATTCACCCCCTTGGCTTTTAACCTATTTTGTTTCATTACAACCTGTGTTTAAATAATTTTGTAATCCAATTTGTGTGTGATGCATCAGCATTAAATAGTCTAAGTTAGTGAAGTGAAAAAAATATAGGCATAAATTAAATTTATGCGATCAAATAACTAAAAATTGGCATGAGCATATGTATTCACCCCTTTTACCTTCATAAGTCACATGCTTAGTGAAAGGAAGTCCACCTGTTTGCAATCTAAGTGTCACATGGTCTGTCAGTATATACACACCTTTTCTGAATGGCCACAGAGGCTGAAATACCATTAATCAAGAGGCTCCACTAACCAAACAACACCATGAAGACCAAGGAGATCTCAAAACAAGTCAGGGACAAAGTTGTTGAGAAGCACAAGTCAGGGTTGGGATATAAAATAGTATCCCAATCTCTGATAATCCCCAGGGGCACCATCAAATCCATTATCATGAAATAGAAACAACATGGTACCACAACAATCCTGCCAAGAGAGGGCAGCTCATCAAAACTCTCAGCCCGGGCAAGGAGGGCATTAATCAAGAGAGGCAGCACAGAAACCAAAGGTAATCCTGAAGGAGTTGCAGATTTCCCAAGCAGAGTCTGGACTGTCTGTCCATACAACCACAATAAGCCATACAATCCATAGAGGTGGCCTTTATGGAAGAGAGGGCAGAAAAAAGTGTTTACTTAAACGCAAAAATTGTCAAGAGACATGTGGAAGACTCCCCAAAAGTATAGAGCAAGGTGCTGCGTTCAGATGAAACCAAAATTTTACTTTTTGGCCACTAAGGTAAGCGCTATGTCTGGGGCCAAACCAACACAGCTCATCACCCCAAGAACACAATCCCCACAGTGAAACATGGTGGTGGCAGCATCATGCTGTGAGGATGTGTTTTGGCAGCAGGGACAGTGAAAATGGTGCGAGTTGAGGGGAAGATGGATGGTGCGAAATACAGAGATATTCTTGAGCAAAACCTGTTTTAGTCTGTCAGTGATTTGAGACTGGGATGGAGGTTCAACTTCCATCAAAACAATGACTCAAAGCATACTGCTAAAGTAACACTCGAGTTGTTTAAGGGGAATCGTGTAAATGTTTTAGAGTGGCCTAGTCAAAGCCCAGTCCTTAGTTCTATTGAGAATCTGTGGTCAGACTTGAAGATTGCTGTTCACCAGAGGAAATCATCTAACTTGAAGGCGCTAGAGCAGTTTTGCCTTGAGGAATGGGCAAAATTCTAGTGGCAAGACACGGAAAACTCATAGAGACTTATCCAAAGTGACTTGCAGCTGTAATTGCAGCAAAAGGAGGTTCCATAAAGTGCTGACTTTAGGAGGGTGCATAGTTCAGGTAATTTGTCCTATTTGTTTGCTTCACAATAAAAAGAAAACCAAATGTTTACAGTTGTAGGCATATTCTTTACATGAACTGATGCAAACCCTAAAAACAACAGTGAAATTCCAGGTTGTGAGGTAGCAGAACATGATAAATGCAAATGTGGTGAATATTTTCGCAAGCCACTGTATTAAGAGAATAAAAATTTTGATGGGAGTGCTTCTTTGAAAACTTTAAAGGAGTTGTCCCATTAGGATAAATCCTTTTGATATGCCCAATTTAGGCTAAGCTCACATTGAGCTGTTTGGAGTTTTTCTTTCCTGGGGATTTTTTTGATGTGGTTTTGAAGCGTTTTGAAAACATTTTCTTATCATGAAGCTGCTTTTGAGGAACATTTTGGAGAGATTATGGTCCAAAAAACTCCTAAAAAAACTCTCGATGTGAACATAGCCTTAAACACAGCCGCCAAAGCAGAAGATCTTTGCCAAAAATAGCTTTAGCTCTGCAACAAATAATTAAGTTATCTATTATGCCACATGTCCTTGCTCCAAAATATTCATCAGTCTCCCTTCATGAGAACTATGTGTTTGGACAAGGGAACATGTCAGGGATATTTTGGTAGCAAGGATATGGAGGATCCCTCAATACTTAAAACTCTTCGGAGACATTTCAGGACCTTCCATGGCTGTGTTCCAAGTCAGTTTCTGCTATGTGGTATTGACAAAATTCCCACTGGTATCAGGAAGGTGGGAGGATGTGAAACAGATGCTTTCACAGCTCAAATGTTGGTGGATTGTGACATTGAATACAATGTCACCTTTGGTATTAGATGAAAAATTAAGTTTTGCTTCATTCCTTTAAATATTACATCTCTGTATTTTGATTAATATATTTTAATGATCTTTTTATTTTGTCTTGTTTTTAGTTTTTACTTAAAAGTTGAAGATTTATATGACTTTCAGTTAAATTGGAACATTTGGTGCCACAATTAACAAGGAGAAAATCTGAATAGAGAACATATTGGAACCTATTATTAATTATATTCACTTTTTAATAATTTATGCTATATACATTTTTTATTTTTGGCTATTTTTCCTTTTTATTTTTCATTCTCTATTAATGTAATTTTATTTATAAATTCTTATTCTCATTTATTATAATTCATTATACTGTTTAAATACTTTTGCACTTAGCACTTTATCCACTAGATGTCACTGTGCATTATTCTCTGTATACATTTCACCAACACATTATTTATTTATTTCACTTATATAGCACCATTAATTCCACAGCGCTTCAAAGACAATATTGGCCCTGTCCCCATTGGGCTCACATTATAAATTCTCTATCAGTATGTCTTTGGAATGTGGGAGGAAGCTCACACAAATACAGGGAGAACATACAAACCCCTTGTAGATGTTGCCCTTGGTGGGATTTGAACCCAGGATCCCAGTGCTGCAAGGCTGCAGTGCTAACCACTGAGACACCATGCTGTGCTATACATTATGGTTTTCCCCTTGAGCTGCGGCAATACAGCTGCCAAAGTGTGCATGCACGCTCTGTCCCACAATCCTCTTGCATCTTTAAAGCTTTCAATGCTTTACGCTCGTGTCTATGACATAAATGAGAGTTTTCTCCCTGACACGCGCGACTCTGAACGTCTGAAATGTATGCAAATGGAATACGCTAATTATCAAGCATCCCATTTGATTTATAAAAATATGTAAAAGAACAGGATATACTATACAACTACCCCTTGAGCAAGCTGGATGCGAAATGCGTGTCAGGGTAGGACAGAGGGCATGGCAAACACCACTGTTATGGATAATCAGTGCACTTTACTTAAGGGACATGTTGACTATACATACCATCTGATTATGTGGACTATTAGCCCACTATACAGAATTATTTATCACATATATTCATTTTCTATACACACTGCACTTTAAAGAAGCACTCCTCCCATCAAAGCTTTTATCCTGTTAATATAGTACAATCATCATATTATATTGCAGTTAATTCTTCTCTTTTCTCTGCTCTATGTAGAAACAGGAAGTCTCTTGTCCCTGCAGAAATCATTCCCCTCTTCAACTACTGACCCAGCAGCTCCGCTCCTCCTGTATGAGTCATACAGGGAAAATTGACCTCCTGTTTCTACATAAAGCTTAGAAAGATTCAGCTAGTCAGTTTTTAATCACGTGATATCATAGACCTAATGGAAAAGAGAAGAATTAACTGGGTAGAAAGGCAAAATGAGCAATTGTAAGTACACAGTGCTGTATAATATGATGATTGCAATATATTAAGAGGATAAAAACGTTGTTGGGAGTGCTGCTTTAATACCTTTTTACCTGAGTGGATCAAGCTATTAATTACTTTTTATTATTTAACTTGGTTATAAGCTGATGTTAATGTTGGTGTTTTTATTGACTGTAATCATGTGTCCATATAAATCATTGTACGATTACATCACTTTTTATTAACTTCTACCTTGTTTACTTGCCTCCCTTTTCTTTTTGTATTTTCCTTCCTGGCCTCTCATAATTTTAAGCTGGATTGTTAACCAAAATTACATTTAGTTATTAATGGGAAGTTCCTTTATTACTCTATACTCTTGCTTCTGTAGGTGTTAGAAGTAGGATTAAGAAAAGCAGCAAAGGTATGAAAAACACCCACAATCTTCAGATTCAACACAGCATTTATGTCCGCACTCTTTCAAACATGCTGTCCATCTACAACTCTCTGAGGAGTAATTAAGATTTTTTTAGCTACTCTTTCAATTATGCAAAAATGCACACAATTAAAAACATTAAAGGGGCTGCCCCATCAGGACAAATTCTTTTGATATGCCCTTTTAGGCTATGTTCACATTGAGATGTTTAGAATAGTTTTTGAAGGAATTTTTGTTTTCCTGAAGCTTTTCTTGATGTGGTTTTGGAGAGTTTTTTTGCGAAGCGTTCTTTGCAATCTTTTGACCTTAGTTTGGACAGGAAAGAAGTGACATGTACTTTTTTTTTCTAACAGGTGCTTTTCAAAACATTCTTCTGGAACATAAAATGTAAAATTCTTCTCATATGAATATGAAAGTGGATTTCCCATAGAAATTAATACTGAGCATTTTGAAGATGCTTTTGAGGAACATTTTGGAGAGGACGCTCCAAAAAACTCCTAAAAAAAACCCCATGTGTATATAGCCTTAAACATAGCCACCAAAGCAGCGATAGCTTTTGCTCTGCAGCCAATTATTTTCAGTTGTTGCTATACCATCCATAATTGCAGCTGCAGAAACAACCCAGGGATCATTGGGCTGCAAAATGCAATTGTTCCTTGAAAAAAACACGATACCAATAACCACATGGTCACTTATTTTAGAAACACTATGCTCTTAAGACTATGCTCACACATGTTGGGTTTTTCAGCATCACAAATCTGCAGCAAAACCTAATCTCTGGCAGGAAATCAGCTGTGTCAAAAATGCAGGTTTTGCTGCGTTTTTTTTATGCTTTTTTTGTGCGATTTTTCAGCGTTGTTTCAGCTTTTGTTTCACTGTCCTTCTGTCTCTATTTTTGCATATACATAAAGTTCTGTGAAAAAAAAAAGAATCCCATTCTATTTTGCCATCAAAAACGCTGAAAAAAGGCTGAAAGAAGTGACATGCTCTATTTTCCAAAAACCCAACCAAGGAACAAAATATGCAACAAAAAAAAATACCATGATGTGTGAGCAGAGAATTCTGTTTTCTCATAGACTTTGCTGGTGTGGCGCCCCTGAGGGTTCAGTCGCCACAGAGGTACTGCAACTCACCCAGAGGTGTGGTATCTCCTTCTCTCAGGTAAGGAGGGAGTGCTGCCCGGAACCCCAACGCTCACATTCAACACTACACTGCTCCAGGCCGGCTGGAAGGGCAAGATGCATGTGTGTAGCTGCTGAGTAGAGATGAGCGGTGTTCGACTAGAACTGTTCGCCAATCTCAAATTCGAGTTGTTTTGGGTGGTGTTTGAGTTGTTCGACGAACCCGAACGATTTGCAAAAAATTCGGCTGTTCGAGGTTATGTTCGATAACTGTTCGTGCACCAAAAGCGTGTCCTGCATGTCTGGCGCTATTTAGAGCACCAATCATGAAGGGATTGTCTGCCACTCACTGTAATGCCACAGCCATGGTGGTTGTGGCATTACAGTGATTGCCCAAATCGATGGGAACAGTGCTCACAGTGAAACATGAAAAGCCGGCAATTCAGCAGCGGCATACACCGGTACCCGACAATTTAGAACCGAAAGAATAGAGCTTCACACATAGATTAGATAGATAGAAACATGTCAGTCACACATATAAGAAGCACAGTGACAGTGTTGCTTGCTGTACTTGTCATTTAGTGTAAAGGATTTATCAAAAAAAATAATAGTGTTTTCATGCACTGTCTCTTTAAAAAAGCCGGCTGGCAATTCAGCATCTGTACCCGACAATTTAGAATAGAAGGAATAGAGAATCACACATAGATTAGATAGATAGAAACATGTCAGCCACATATATACGAAGCACAGTGACAGTGTTGCTTACTGTACTTGTCATTTAGTGTAAAGGATTTATTAAAAAATATAATAGTGTTTTCATGCACCATCTCTTTAAAAAAGCCGGCCGGCAATTCAGCATCTGTACCCGACAATTTATAACAGAAAGAATAGAGAATCACACATAGATTAGATAGAAACATGTCAGTCACATATATATGAAGTACTGTGACAGTGTTGCTTACTGTACTTGTCATTTACTGCAAAGGATTTATTAAAAAAAATAATAGTGTTTTCATGCACCGTCTCTTTAAAAAAGCCGGCCGGCAATTCAGCATCTGTACCCGACAATTTATAACAGACAGAATAGAGCTTCAAACATAGATTAGATAGATAGAAACATGTCAGTCACATATATATGAAGTACAGTGACAGTGTTGGTTACTGTACTTGTCATTTAGTATTAAAATAAAGGATTTATTATTAAAAAAAATTGGCGTGGGGTTCCCCGTAATTTTAGTCTCTAGCGGAGGTTAAGCAGACGGCTGGGGCAGATGTTTGAAGCCTGGGAAGGGGGTAATACCCACGGAGCTTCCCAGGCTACTAATATCAGCCCCCAGCTGAATACCTAGCCTTTACTAGCTATTAAAATGGAGGACCCCCCCAAAAAAAATGACGTGGGGTCCCCCCTAATTTAATAGCTAGCAAAGGCTAGGCAGACAGCTGGGGGCTGATATTAATAGCCCAGGAAGGGAGCCATGAATATTGGCCCCCTCCAAGGCTAGAAACACCAGCCGTCAGCCACCCCAGAAATGGCGCATCCATAGGATGCGCCAATTCTGGCACTTAGCCTCGCTCTTCCACGCTGCCCTGGTGCGGTGGCAGGGTGTAATAGGGTTGGGGTTGATGTCAGCTTATAATGCCAGCTGACATCAAGCCCAGGTTAGTAATGGAGAGGCGTCTATAAGACACCCCCATTACTAACCCCATAGTCAAAGTTAAAAGAAAACACAAACACCCAGAATAAAGTCCTTTAATTGAAATAAAGACACATTCCTTTATTGTTCTAAATTAAACCATACTTACCATCACGCCCATTCCAGCTGAAGCCAACGATCTCCTGCAATAAAAGAAAAATAATAAAGCAACCTCATCCTTACCTTTCCATGGTTCCCAGGACAGCTTCAGCTCTGCTACATCGAGATGACAGGCTGGACCGCAGCAGAACGCTGCCATCCAGCCAGTCATCCCGCAGACACTGAGAAGCACAGGCATGCTTGCGCTCCTCAGTGTCTGACTGTGACGTCATAAAGATGAGACGAGTTCATGTCCAATGAACTCGGCGCACCTCATGCACGTCACTGACAGCGTGGGAGAATTCTCCTGCACTCAGCACTTCAGCGTGAGAATTCTCCCACGCTGTCAGTGACGTGCATGAGGTCAGCTGAGTTCATTGGACATGAATGAGCTCACCTCATGCACGTCACTGACAGCGTGGGAGAATTCTCACGCTGTAGCGCTGAGTGCAGGAGAATTTTCCCACGCTGTCAGTGACGTGCATGAGGTGAGCTGAGATCATTGGACATGAATGAGCTCACCTCATGCACGTCACTGACAGCGTGGGAAAATTCTCCTGCACTCAGCGCTTCAGCGTGAGAATTTTCCCACGCTGTCAGTGACGTGCATGAGGTGAGCTCATTCATGTCCAATTAACTCAGCTGACCTCATGTACGTCACTGACAGCGTGGGAGAATTTTCACGCTGAAGTGCTGAGTGCAGGAGAATTCTCCCACGCTGTCAGTGACGTGCATGAGGTGCGCCGAGTTCATTGGACATGAGCTTGTCTCATCTTTATGCCGTCACAGCGAGACAGTGAGGAGCGCAAGCATGCCTGCGCTTCTCAGTGTCCGCGGGATGACAGGCTGGATGGCAGCTTTCTGCTGCGGTCCAGCCTGTCATCTCGATGTAGCAGAGCTGAAGCTGTCGTGGGAACCATGGAAAGGTAAGGATGATGTTGCTTAATTATTTTACTTTTATTGCAGAAGACATTGGCTTCAGCTGGAATGGGCGTGACGGTAAGTATGGTTTAATTTAGAACAATAAAGAATTGTGTGTTTATTTCAATTAAAGGACTTTATTCTGGGTGTTGTGTTTTTTTAAATACTTTACTAGAAATTCATGGTGGTCATGTCTAATATTGGCGTGACCCCATGAATTTCGGGCTTAGGGCCAGCTGATAATGCCAAGCTGGCCTTAACCCCTTTATTACCCAGTGAGCCACCGCACCAGTTCCCTGGATGAGTTGGGTACAGCGCCAGAAGATGGCGCTTCTATGAACGCGCCATTTTCTGGGGCGGCTGCGGACTGCAATTTGCAGCGGGTGGGGCCCAGAAAGCTTGGGCCTCCCTGCGCTGCGGATTCCAGCTCCCAGCTGCCTAGTTGTACCTGGCTGGGCACAAAAATAGGGCGAAGCCCCACGCATTTTTTTTTTAAATTATTTCATGAAATTCATGGAATAATTAAGAAAAAAAGGGCTTCCCTATATTGTTGTGTCCAACCAGGTACAAATAGGCAGCTGGTGGTTGGGGGCAGCCCGTCCCTGCCTGCTGTACCTGGCTGGACACAAATATAGTGCGAAGCCCCACGTCAATTTTTTTTTAATTATTTCATGAAATAATTTTTTTAAAAAAGGGCTTCCCTATATTGTTGTGTCCGGCTAGGTACAAATAGGCAGCTGGTGGTTGGGGGCAGCCCGTTCCTGCCTGCTGTACCTGACTGGACACAAATATAGGGCGAAGCCCCACGTCAATTTTTTTAAAATTATTTCAGGAAATTCATGAAATAATGAAAAAAAAATTGATGTGGGGCTTCGCCCTATATTTGTGTCCAGTCAGGTACAGCAGGCAGGAACGGGCTGCTCCCAACCACCAGCTGCCTATTTGTACCTAGCCGGACACAACAATATAGGGAAACCCTTTTTTTCTTAATTATTCCATGAATTTCATGAATTTAAAAAAAAAATACGTGGAGCTTCGCCCTATTTTTGTGTCCAGCCAGGTACAACTAGGCAGCTGGGGGCTGGAATCTGCAGCGCAGGGAGGCCCAAGCTTTCTGGGCCCCACCCGCTGCAAATTGCAGTCCGCAGCCGCCCCGGAAAATGGCGCGTTCATAGAAGCGCCATCTTCTGGCGCTGCACCCAACTCATCCAGGGCCCTGGTGCGGTGGCTCACTGGGTAATAAAGGGGTTAAGGCCAGCTTGGCATTATCAGCTGGCCCTAAGCCCGAAATTCATGGGGTCACGCCAATTTTAGACATGACCACCATGAATTTCTAGTAAAGTATTTAAAAAAAACACAAACACCCAGAAAAAAGTCCTTTAATTGAAATAAACACACAATTCTTTATTGTTCTAAATTAAACCATACTTACCGTCACGCCCATTCCAGCTGAAGCCAACGATCTCCTGCAATAAAAGTAAAATAATAAAGCAACATCATCCTTACCTTTCCATGGCTCCCACGACAGCTTCAGCTCTGCTACATCGAGATGACAGGCTGGACCGCAGCAGAACGCTGCCATCCAGCCTGTCATCCCGCAGACACTGAGAAGCGCAGGCTTGCTTGCGCTACTCAGTGTCTGGCTGTGACGGCATCCAGATGAGCCGAGGTCATGTCCAATGAACTTGGCTCACCTCATGCACGTCACTGACAGCGTGGGAAAATTCTCACGCTGAAGCGCTGAGTGCAGGAGAATTTTCCCACGCTGTCAGTGACGTACATGAGGTGAGCCGAGTTCATTGTCGGCTCATCTGGATGCCGTCACAGTCAGACACTGAGGAGCGCAAGCATGCCTGCGCTTCTCAGTGTCTGCGGGATGACAGGCTGGATGGCAGCGTTCTGCTGCGGTCCAGCCTGTCATCTCGATGTAGCAGAGCTGAAGCTGTCGTGGGAACCATGGAAAGGTAAGGATGAGGTTGCTTTATTATTTTTCTTTTATTGCAGGAGATCGTTGGCTTCAGCTGGAATGGGCGTGATGGTAAGTATGGTTTAATTTAGAACAATAAAGAATTGTGTCTTTATTTCAATTAAAGGACTTTATTCTGGGTGTTTGTGTTTTTTTTTTAACTTTGACTATGGGGTTAGTAATGGGGGTGTCTTATAGACGCCTCTCCATTACTAACCTGGGCTTGATGTCAGCTGGCATTATAAGCTGACATCAACCCCAACCCTATTACCCCCTGCCACCGCACCCGGGCAGCGTGGAAGAGCGAGGCTAAGTGCCAGAATTGGCGCATCCTATGGATGCGCCATTTCTGGGGCGGCTGACGGCTGGTGTTTCTAGCCTGGGAGGGGGCCAATATTCATGGCTCCCTTCCTGGGCTATTAATATCAGCCCCCAGCTGTCTGCCTAGCCTTTGCTAGCTATTAAATTAGGGGGGACCCCACGTCATTTTTTTGGGGGGGGTCCTCCATTTTAATAGCTAGTAAAGGCTAGGTATTCAGCTGGGGGCTGATATTAGTAGCCTGGGAAGCTCCGTGGGTATTACCCCCTTCCCAGGCTTCAAACATCTGCCCCAGCTGTCTGCTTAACCTCCGCTAGAGACTAAAATTACGGGGAACCCCACGCCAATTTTTTTTAATAATAAATCCTTTATTTTAATACTAAATGACAAGTACAGTAACCAACACTGTCACTGTACTTATTATATATGTGACTGACATGTTTCTATCTATCTAATCTATGTGTGATTCTCTATTCCTTCTATTCTAAATTGTCGGGTACAGATGCTGAATTGCCAGCCGGCATTTTTAAAGAGACGGTGCATGAAAACACTATTATTTTTTTTAATAAATCCTTTGCAGTAAATGACAAGTACAGTAAGCAACACTGTCACAGTACTTCATATATATGTGACTGACATGTTTCTATCTATCTAATCTATGTGTGAAGCTCTATTCTGTCTGTTATAAATTGTCGGGTACCGCTGCTGAATTGCCGGCCGGCTTTTTTAAAGAGACGGTGCACGAAAACACTATTATATTTTTTAATAAATCCTTTACACTAAATGACAAGTACAGTAAGCAACACTGTCACTGTACTTCATATATATGTGACTGACATGTTTCTATCTATCTAATCTATGTGTGATGCTCTATTCCTTCATGTCTAAATTGTCGGGTACCGGTGTATGCCGCTGCTGAATTGCCGGCCGGCTTTTTTAAAGAAAGCGTCTTCTGAGCAGTTTGTCAGCTTTTGGACACCTTTGAAGGTGTTTTCTATGTGTTCCTATGTGTTTTTGTTTGCCTGCCATTGGTTTTAACGGTGTTCGACGGTGTTCTAAGGTGTTCGACGAACAGTTCGACGAACAGTTCCTCGAACATCCCGGTGTTCGACGAACCGAACCGAACCCGAACACTACGGGGTGGCTCAACACTACTGCTGAGCCCTGTCCCCGGCTGGAGTGGGTGGACCCAAAGGAAGGGGGAACCAGTCGTGGGTGTGGGTGGAGGAAGTAGTTTAGGGGAGCACTTTGAAAGTAGGTATAAAAAGGGAAGTCATCTTAGGGTGGCAGATCAGTAAGAGGAGTGAGTGAGGAGAAGTCAGTCTGGGAGCAGAGGCTCTTTAGGAGCTCTGCTACACAAGTAGGGCCCAGTCCTAGAGGCCCAGGAGGGGAGCAGAGGAGTAGGCTCCGTTTTGTTGAAGGGATCCCAGGGGGTATGGCGAGTGCAGGACGGCACCCGTACACCCCGAATCTGTCAGAAGACAGAGGGATCGTAGGCCGCAAGAAGGGGACCGGCCCCTGGACCAGCCGTGTTACTCCAGGTCTCGGCTGGAAAAACAGGAGGCTTCTGGCTTATATAGTTCAGTTGCCAAAGCCTCATTCTAATCTCCGTGAGGGTCAAGCAGGTCCGGGAACTCCAGTTAGACAGGAGGGACTTCAGAGCACCCAAGGGGGACTGAGAGTGGGGAAGCGCAAGGCAGGAGGGAGAAGACCCAGCGTGAAGATGGTCTAGTGAGGAACACAAGAAAGCGGGGTTCTGTCAGGCATTCCTAATTCTCCTGAGGAAGAGCTGAACCCCTGTTCTGGTGAACGCAGCGCGACATGGGAGGCTGTAAGCTGACAATACAACCTGAGGAACTTAACAACTGTGAGTAAAGACTCGGATGACTGCACCACACTGCCTCCGTCCATTCTTTCATCTGCGCCATCTTTCCCTCTGTACTACAACGCCCAGCGCAACCAATACCTACACTGCCCTGGAGCTAGCTCTTCCTGTGGAGAGCCATACCATCCCTGCTGCAGTTACATCAGGTTCAGAGGACTGCTCCGCAGCGGCGGCTCCCTCTAGCCGCATTCCACAGGTGGCGTCACGAGCACTTCCCAAACCCCATACAAATAACAATCCCCTTTTTGTTGACCGCCCTGGGCCACCGACCGGGCCAGCCACCGTGATATCCCCCACCAGAATCCAAAGGCCCGGCTGCCGAGTACCCCATGGCTCTGGGGGCACGTCAGTGGTACTGCAAAACGCAGTGGAAAATTTGCATAAAAATCTGCTGCAAAAAACGCTGAAAACCCAACATGTGTGAACATAGCCTAAATGTAAAAAAAATATTAAAAAGGTTGTTGTTCAACCCAACCTCTAAAAACAGAAAAACATGGTCATTTAGTTTAAAGGGAATCTGTCAGCAGGTTTTTGCTATGCAATCTGAGCAGCATGATATAGGGGAAGAGACCCTGATTACAGTGATGTGTCACTCACTGGGCTGTATTTTGCTGTTTCAATACAATCAGTGTTTCATCAGCAGGAGATTACCACTACATGACAACTGGTCTTGTGCCTCCTAGTCCAACCACGTCCCCAGAACTGATTAGCAGCTCTCTGTCACTATATAATTTTCAGAAAGCTGTGGTGTGTGCAGGTTTATACATGTGAGGATCTGGGCCTGGGTTGGAGTAATTGTATTGCAACCACTAGGGGTAGCAGAGCAGAAGAGGCAGGTAGCGTAGTCAGGGAAGTCAGAGGTCGGTACCCAGAAGCAGCAGGATGGTAATGGAGGATAAGCAGGTAACATAGTTGAAAGGAAGCCAGACGTCGGTACACAATATCAGTAATATTGTATGGAGAAGCAGCCGGTAGAGAGAGAGCTATAGTAAAGGATGGTAGCTCAATAATCTCGTAAGGAGGCAAGTACATGGTCAGGTTTAAGTAGGGTGTCCAATCAAGGAATCACAGAATGAGCCAATCAGGAAAACACAGGATGGAGCTGATCAGAAACAACAGGTACTGGTATCTCAACTAGCAGGGAGCTGTCCATAGAGCTGAGTTGCTCAAGTGCAAGAGCTGCTGCCTGGTGCACAGGAGTCGCTGGGCTCAAGTCCTGATAATACAGGTCTCAGCAACTGAACTGTCTGCTAGATCTGCAGCAAAGAAAACTGTGATGTTATCATAATTGCTGCACCCAGTAAACTAAGTGATCCATCGCTGGAATTAGGGTCTCTATCACTATATCATACTGCTGTCGGATAACATAGCAAAAGCTGGCTGGCAGATTACCTTTAATTATTGCACAAGCAAAACATCTAACTAATTTGCTCCAACAGGTTTTTCTGTGAACCAAGACACAGAAGACAGACCCTAGTGGCAAGTGATGGTCTACAAAGATCCAAATGGGGTTATCTTCTGCTGGACCAGTGGAGACCTTTATTTTGTCAGATCCACAACCGTTTGTAAGCCACATCTAGTCATTTTGATTGCCCATGAGCCTCTGCTGTTGGTTTATCAGTGCATCTGTTCATGGAACTTTCTGGTAAAAAAAACAACTGACAAATGAAAATATAAAATCTCATAGATAAGTTATAAATATTTTTAATAATTTTTTTATGCTTGTCTTGCCTGGGGAGCAATTATTAGGATTTTTAAATTGGCTTTCCATCACATTACTAAATATAAAACCTATTCTAATTATTCAGCCCGGGTTGTGTCTCCTGCCTTCACTGGTCATTATATATGAGGAGAAACAGGAGCTTGACAGGAGGCAATGCCAGTATATGACAGCTGAGGAATGTCGTCCTTATAACCAAGTGTATACGAGCACACAAACTCTGTTAGAACACAGCATCTTTCACAGCAGTCTGCCTCTCACATGTCAGAGCTAAAATAACCTCACAACTAAATTCATTTGGCTCCATTCACACATCCATGTGTCATGGTCTAGGAGGCACGGACCCACCATGACAGCCTTGAAAGCATTACTGAGGTTATGTAGTTCAGGCCAGGAGACCTATTTGCGGCCTGTGCTTAGTGGTCCATACTCTGCCTAAGGCTAGGGTCACACCAGTGTATATTATCTCATCCGAGAGAATTGGGACGATTATGCTAATCACACAAAAAATTCTCCATCTTTTCCATTCTGTCAGTCTGTGAAAATCAGACTGCACTCAGCTGTCATCAATTTTTTACACTGACTCATTGACTTGCATGGCCAAGTGTGATTCAAATACTGTGTGAGGGGTGTGTGGAGAATGTCTACTCCACTCCCCTATAGAACTGTACTGTTTTAGTAATTCTGTGTATGTTTTAGTCATCTGAAAATGTGTTATTTTCAGGTACGGCCATTAGATGGCAGCAGCAATACTGTTTGATACTACATTACCCTTATGTCAGTGGAACACAGGGTTAACTAGTTTGGGGGCTGCCCTTAGTGAGGGTTAGGACTGAGGGAGCACTGGGAGTTGGTGTCGGCCATATTTTTAGTTGAAGTAGTAGCAGTGAGTAAGGAGAGACAGAGAAGATTAACAGGAACGGGCACACCACAGTATAATCTATACTCTAAAGGTCAACTTGTGGATCCTGGCCTCTTCCAGCCGATAGGCAGTAACGGATGTGCCTAGACTAGGGAGCCTCAGAAGCAAGGTAATCCCTGTTAGAGTCAGGTATTGGGAGCTGTGGGGTGAAGCAAGAGCTTCTCCACGAGAAAGTCCAGAGGCAGTTTCCCCTAGGGCCGAGTCACACCATGAATAGCACCGTGTGGGGATTGAGACTGTGTTTTATCATCTGTGAATGCCGTGTTTTGCAACAAATGTTGTTCCTGTAATCCTCTGTTTCTAAGGCCATGCTGGTGAAGTAAATTGTGGACTGTTTGTTTTTAAAGAACTGTGTCGTCTTTTATTCAAAGCGCAGAGGATCTGCACCCATATTGAACCAAGGATGAAAGTGAGTAAAGACTCCCACAGCATACCACACACACCCAGGGACAAGCATGTTCCCATATTTCTGTTGCAGGCCGGGGTGATGAAGAAAACACTGCGACACTCTCCCATGACTACCACCCTGCCCCCCGTTACATTTGGCGTAGTCGGCAGGATGCAAAGACCTTGCATCCGAACGGTGGGGTGGATACGTCCTATGGTGCAAGAGAGAGAAAGCCGAAGAAGGACCACAAGAAAAATGCCCCTGGCGCAAGAGAGGCACCTGAAGAGAAACAGAAGATAATGAAAAACGTATGAACCAAGATGGCGAACAAAGATGGTGATCCTAAGATGGCGGGCGGCAACGTGGGTCCCAAGATGGCAAAGATTGGCGGTAAAAGACTGACCTTTCATGGGCGGAGACTACGCATGGAAGCGCAAAAATACCCCCAACCCACTCAGAGGCTGGCCTGGAGAAGAGGACGTCCAGAAGCCAAGGTTTGGCCCAGAAGAGGAGTCGCTTACAAGAAGACGGCGCTTTTCAAGATGAAGACCGGACCGCCAGGTAAGCGACGATGGGAGCAGGGGGCGCAGCCACGGGCAAGACCACCCAGAGTGATGGATGACGCTGTCTGGATTGCGTCATCTGGCCGGCCCATGAAGAGGCGGAGTCTGGATCGGGGAAGGAGCATGGAAGACTCGGAGCCGCCATTCCTGTCACAGCACACTGCTAACAGGACGTGCGTTAGCATGGAGCCGCATAACACCTTCCGTATGCTGCAAGAGTGTGAGGAGAAAAACCTGCAGAGGTCAGACCGGGTACCCCTGATAGAGAGGCCCATACCAGGAGGGGGAGTCCCTGTGGTGAGTGGCTCATCGAGCCATGAGGATGAATCTACCCAGGGCTCAGCCACACAGGGCCCTACCCCCGAGCGGGCCGAAGGTGGAACCACATCTGCAGCCTTCCGTACCCAGAGAGAAAGTCCAAAAGGCAGTCCCTGTTAGAGTCAGGTATTGGGAGCCATGGGGTATAGCAGCAGCTTCTCCATGAGAGAGTCCAGAGGCAGTTTCCCCTAGGGCCGAGTCACACTGTGAATAGCACCGTGTGGGGATTGCTTTATCATCTGTGAATGCTGTGTTTTGCAACAACTGTTGTACCTGTAATCCCCTGTTTCTAACACCGAGGTGGTGAAGTAAATTGTACTGTATTGTTTTTAAAGAACTGTGTCGTCTTTTATTCAAAGCGCGGAGGATCTGCACCCGTCTGAACCAAGGATGAAAGTGAGTAAAGACTCCCACAGCATGCAGCCCAAAGTACAGCACACCACACACACCATCAGTTTATATTCTGAGATTCTTCTTTCTCTTTGAGATTTGAAGTTACCTTTTAATACCAGTAATTTCATGTCTTTTATGCTGTGATCAGGGATACAAAAATGCTTGGCTACAGGTAGATCTATTCTTTTTTCTTTTATTGTGTGGCGATAATAATAAACTGATGGTGACCTTTAACACTTTCAGAGCAGGAATGAATGTGTCACATGGATTTATGTCATTCTACATCAACTAAGGAATGTGCTCCTCAGACTTATGAGGTCATCACAACACTGGACCTAGTCACAGGACAATAAAACCTTCACACTTCTTATCTATTAACTACTAAAATATTTATAGCCAGAACTGTTTATCTCTTCCATAATAACTCTGCTTTTGATCACCTGTCTTACCTATTGCATTTTTTGTGTGTCTTATTGTGTATAAATATGTGACTCTTCAGATTTTGTGGTATACTAGCCTGATGAAGAGACCTGCGTAGTCTCGAAAGCTTGCAATTTGTTACCATCTTTTCAGTTAGCCATTAAAAGGTATCAACCACTGAGGATTCTCAAATCTAAATGTGATTTTAAGACATTTTTCCTTCTTTCGAATGGGTAAAAAATACTGCAAAAATGTTGAAAGAATTGACGTGCTGCCGATATGAAAAAATACTTTGATAGTTTAAATCCGCAAGGAAATAACAAGCAGCGTGTGCATGAGCTTTCAGAAATTGTGCAGTGCAGTATTTCCCCCCCATGAAAAATGCACTGAAAAAAAGGGGCAAAATATGCAATGTATGAACAAGCCCTTAGGAAATTATATCTCTCAGCTGTGATGTACAAGCATTTCCTCCTGTCAGGCTTTGGTTTCTTCTTATAGATAATGGCCAAAGAAGGCAGGAGATACAAACAGTAGAGCTATGTGTAAGATGAGTTTCGTTCTCAGCAATGGGAATCTAGTAATTCTGATAACTGCATGGTGAGCAACAGGGCCGGCTCCAGGTTTTTGTGGGCCCTGAGCGAAAGAGTCTCAGTGGGCCCCTTTAACACATACCACAATTCATGATGCACAGATACCGCAGAGAAATACAGTATATATATATATATATATATATATATATATATATATATATATATATATATATATAGTACAATGCAAAGATTTCACTTCTTACATTACATGAGCGATATTTATTGTTAATTCCAAAATAGCTCAGAAACTAGCGAATCGCTCCATACAGAATACTGGCCCCCATAAAATGCTCCATACAGGATATTGGCCCCCATATAACGCTCCGTACAGAATACTGGTCATCATAAAATGCTCCATATAGGATACTGGCCCCCATGTAACGCTCCATACAGGATACTGGCCCCCATATAACGCTTCGTACAGAATACTAGCCCCCATAAAATGCTCCGCACAGGATACTGGCCCCCATATAACGCTCCATACAGAATACTGGCCCCCATAAAATACTCCATACAGGATACTGGCCCCCATATAACGCTCCGTACAGAATACTGGCCCCCACATAATGCTCCATGCAAGCTGTTCCCCCCACATAATGCCCCACGCAGGCTGTTTCCCCCACATAATGCCCCATGCAGGCTGTTCCCCCCATATAATGCCCCATACAGGATGTCACCCCCCTTATAATGCCCCATGCATTATGTCACCCCCCTTATAATGCCCCATGCAGGATGTCACCCCCCTTATAATGCCCCATGCAGGATGTCACCTCCCCTTATAATGCCCTATGCATTATGTCACTCCTCCTTATAATTCTCCATGCAGTATGTCACTTCCCCCCCATATAATGCCTCATGCATGATGTCAACCCCCCCTCCCATATAATGCCCCATGCAGGATGTCACTCCCCCCCCATATAATGCCCCATGCCTCCATATATAATAAAAAAAAAATCAAATAATCACCTCACTTCTTCTCACCTGCTGCCGCTGCTCAGCTCTGGACTCCAGCGTCGCCGGCGTCTTCCCGCTCTGCGCTGTGACAGCTCAGGAGAGGGCGTGGTGTAAAGACGTCACCGCACCCTCTGACCTGAGACGTCACAGTGCAGCAGCCGCGAAAGAGACCGGACCTACTGCGGAGGCACGGGGAGAGGTAAGTATTGTGCTGGCTGCCGGGGCACTGAGCAAGAGGGGGGGAGCGGGCGCTGACACAGCTCTTCTCTCCCATAGTGCGCCGGGGTACCCGACGGTGAGTTGGCCCCCCGCCTGCTCAGGGCCCCGACACTTGCCCGGGTGCGGCAGGTGCTGACGCCGGCCCTGGTGAGCAAGATGAGCATGCATTTCTCGATTTTCTGGAGAACCCCTTTAAAAACTTTCCAAGGATTTATACTGATGTACATCTCTAATATTTGCCATAAATATGTAATTGGTGGGGTCTGGCTGCTATGACCCCTAAAATCATGGAACAGAAGGGCGGTATTATCTATGCCTAGCAGCTGTTCTCGGACCGTGTGCAGTGAAGCATGTCAGGTAGCAGTGAACTTTTGGATCTAAGACATTGGCATCCAAGGCCATCAATGCCAATGCTTTAATTATGGTCTTGGCAAAAGTCAAAACAGAATTTACAGCCCATAATAAGAATGACAACCTACAGAAGAAGAAGAATATGCAGTATTTGGCATTGTCCTTTCTGTTTAATATTAGCAGTGGCAGCATACGTTACAATCTGTGCACATTTATTACAACTTTAATATATTTTATTGTCATGTATTTGACATTGGATCAATTTCAATTGGCAGAGTAATTGTCATTTACCCACATCAGTATTTCTCTGAATCGATTCACTTGTAAATCTTTAGAATAATGTTACTAAAGTAAAAACTAGTAGCAGCTGTTTTTAAGACTTTTCTGATGTATGGGGATCTAAAAATTACTTTCAATTGCAAAATAATATAAGAATACACTATACCAGTCATGTATCTATTTTTTCTACATTATTTCCGCTGTAGTGTAATTCTATCCCTCCATCTAATATTTATATGCCTGTCAGGCTTGTGGTTTAATCTCATGTTCTCCTTCTTACAGTAAAAAGGCTAGAGCAAAGATATTACTCATTTTCACTGCCTGGACATCTGTATCATCCATAAACGTACGCACACGAAGAAGCAAATAATGGAAAAGTGTGGATCCCAAAATGCGGAAATGTAAAGTATATACGGCTTATGTTATAGATGTCTAGAAACAATAACCTGGGTGTATGTCCATAATCTTTTCAGAAGGTCAGCCCTGCAGTGTAATAAATTAGTAGCAATATTATCTGTATCTTGACTAAGAATAAAGTCACTCTTGGGATATACAGTACAATGTAAAGTGTTCCCTTCCTACGACATTTAAAGAGGTTTTCCCATGAACAAAAGTTAATTTTAATCATCAATAGATCTTGGAATAATAATGACTTCCACAATTAGATGTGTTTAAATAAAATGATCCTGTGCTGAGATAATCTTATAAATGTGCCCCTGCTGTGTACTGTGTAATGGCTGTGTCTGACCGTACAAGGACATAGTCTGATCATACCACATCTCCTGGGCAGGGGGGAAGAATACGAACATTACAGAATGGGATCGAAAATGATTCTTTCTTTGAGGTAGAACATTGTTTAAAACAGGCAGTGAAATGTACTGCTGTAATGTCTGTATACTCTTCTGCTTCCTCCCCAGCCCAGGAGCTGTGGTATGATCAGACCATGTTCCTGTACGGTCACACACAGCCATTACACAGTACACAGCAGGGGCACATTTATAAGATTATCTCAGCAGAGGAACATTTTATTTAAACACATCCAATTGTGGAAATTATTATTATTCCAAGATCTATTGATTAAAATGAACTTTTGTTCAAGGGAAAACCCCTTTAAGGTGATCAGAAATTGAAAATTCAAAAATTGTACAAAAAAATTAACTACTGGAAGAGACTAGATCAAAAGAGTCTTTAGGGCCAAGATTTACAGAATGCTGCGCAGTTTTCAGGGAATTAGAAATATCTGTCATGGGGCCTGAGAGAAACATGACAGCTCAAAGTATTTGTACGGGTAAACTTCACTGTACAAAATAAGACCAAATGAATAGACAATAATATGAATTTCTGAGCCTGGAGCTAGTACTTTCCTATAGTTTTCTGGTGTGGTTTACTGCCGTATCCTTTCTAATGTAAAGTGAATAGTGGACGAGATCAGACAACAGGTTGTACTGTGTTCATTTAGGGTTCCTTGGCCCACAAGAGGGAATTGGTCTAAGAATCCACTATTCATCTATACACATGCATATTCACATTCACTTATATGTGAATGAACTCCTAAAAATAGTGGCAATCTATTGTCTCCCAAATTGGCTTCAAATAGAGTTGTATTTTACAGGACCCTTTCAGCTTTGTTGTATACAGGTCCAAAATTCTGTCACAGCCTTAAGTCAAAGGATGAACCTCTTTTCTCTGGTGGGACAATAATTTACATCCCAAGTAGACACATATTAGCCATATTTAAGTGACCAGAGTGGCATTGTAGGGTGGGTAAAGCAGTACTGAGTGTCATGGGTTCCTGACTAAGCACTTGTCTAGAAAGAAAAGAGTTTATTTTTTACAAGAATTTATTCATTTGTCCCCACTCATATACTGATCACCACTTTCAGAAGCCGCCCTGCTAATTTGATTGACAGGGCTTCTGGTTAGCTTATTACTCTCGCTAACGGGCCACTGAGAAGGGCTGGTCAGCGGACTAATCACAGTCTAGATTTAGTGGCCATTGAGCATTCTTGGCACCCTATTCAATACCCTACTGTGTCGTCTACTATGTTCGGTTATTATATTCCTACACAAGCTTGGTGCCCTGTAATTGGATTGATCTACAGCATTTCTTACTTGGCTGGTAATTCCTGAAAGTAACTTCATGACCTTTTGTATTGACACTAGATATCACTGATCTCTTCATTTTCCTGTTGCCGCCTAACCTCGTGTGCTCAATCCATTGATCAGCAGCTACCCTGTGTACACAACCCAGGAGCTGCTGCAGCAAAGGCCAGATCTATGCATGAGGCCATGGCCCCACTATCTGTATTTGGTCAGTATTCGGTCAGTAATTTTTCTCAGGAGTGGCAGCCAAAACCAGGAGAGGAACAATCAGAGAAAAGGTATAATACAAACAAGTCACCAATTCTGCATTTATCACCCACTCCTGGTTTTGGTTCCCACTGCTGAGAAAAAATACTGACCAAATACTGATAGTGGGGCCGTGATGTAAGGCTGAGTTCACACGATGCGTATTTAATGCGTTTTCCGCGGCGTTTTTGCAGTTGCGTAAACGCCGCGGAAACACATTAAAAACGCATGGTAGAAGGGCAGCAATGTTCCCCAATTGAAATCCGCATGTGCTGTGCCCATGATGCGGATTTTTCCGCAGCGTAAACGCTGCGCTCAAAAATCCGCAGCTTGTCAATTAATTTTGCGGAAACGCGGCATTTTCGCCGCCATTGACTTGCATTAGAACGCGCCAATTCCGCAAGACTGCATCTGTACTTGCGTAATTGGCGCGTTCTAATGTGCGGATGGTACCAGGGTGTGGAGGAGAGGAGAGTCTCATCCACACCCAGGTACCATTAAAAAAGCTGTAAAAAAAGAATAAAATAAAAAATAAATGTATTCTTACCATCTGTCGGCCCGCGCAGCGCTCCTGCTTGGTTCCCGGCACTTGCAGTGAGTTGTAGGACCTGCGCTGACGTCAGAGTCATGTGACGAGTCACGTGACGCTGACGTCGGCAGGTCTTTCAATTCAAAGTTGCCGGCGAGGGAGAATGGATTGAGCAGGACAGCGCGGGCCATCGGAGGTAAGTATATACACTCTCTTGGGTCACACTATATAAATCCATGTCGGCTGCATGGATTTATATAGTGTGACCTAGTTGTCAAGCACTTTCCAGGTGATGCTAAAATCGCCTGGAATGCGCTTGTCAATCCACATTGAAACGCATGTGAATCCGCATGTATTCCGCAGGAAAAACGCATGCACAATCTGCATGCGTTTTTTCTGCCAGGGAGATGCAGAAATTATGCAGAAATTTTCTGCTTCATTCTGCATCGTGTGCACATACCCTAAGGGTTAAAGAGTAAACACCAAGGTGCTCCATGATCCTACTAGGAGCATTGGCTGGAGCAAAGATTGTCTTTGGAAGTTCACTTTTCAGTTGATGGATTCCCCTTTCTTACCATGTCAAATTTCAGCACAACATCTATAGTAGCCTGTTCCATGCACGGTGAGAACCATCTTTGTTATACAGATGGCACCTGCCAAAAACAGCGATCAGAGCAAAGGAAGGGCACTGCTGTTTAAACTAATGCCATTGTCAGTTACTAACAGTGGCATTTGAGTGGCATGATCTGGGAGGGGGTGGCGCATTTACTGCTGCAGATTCCGTTCCCACCCTGAAATGAAACATCAGTGATGTCTGTTTCAGGGGCTTGGCTACTCCCTGACCTACAGAACATTTATTTGTGGTGGGCCACTGGGGAGGCACCAGATGTTGCAGAAGGGCCAGCTGGGGTGTGTAGCCTCACTGGCAGCAGATAATGATGTTACGGTAGCTAAAGTGGGTCGCTGGACCCTTCAACACTTCCCTCATGTCCACAACAATTTAAAAAGAGGGAGATGGCACTTGTGGATGGTTTAGGACCCCCGGCGGCACTCCTGTAGCGGTGGTGTCTGGGTGCAGGTTTTGGAGTGCCCGTGATGTTTGTGCAATCTCATGCAACCAGACACTCAGGTGAACTTGTAAACCTTACAATTTTACTGAAGGAGGTAACAGGGTACAGTCTCTCTTACAGGCAAAGTTCACAGTATATTGTGCATACGGAAGTTATGGTTTTCTCCTCATGAGACAAGCATTGTTATGGTCCAGGGCGGCTGGAGCAGAGTTCTCTTCACTTGCTTGTACAGGAAATGCTGTGCACAGTCCAGGAAATATTACACTGATGGAGGAACCTTCACAGATTGTCTCTCTGTGGAAACACACTAAAGTGTGGATGCACTCACAGCTTTTATCCCACAGTTCTCTCTTGCAGGGGGTAGGTGTAAGCAAAGTCGGTGGCGTGGCAGCCACGTGGATCTGAACCTGGCTAGAAGCAATCAGGATAACCAGAGAGCAGGAGAGTCCATGTACAGCTTTCTCTCTCCTGACTAGAAGACACTTCACTCTCTTTGTGAAGGAGATTATGTGAGGAAAAATGTACCCTCAGCGTAGACTGGCATTGAAAACACTTCTCTGAGAGAATAGTGTCTCTCCTCAATCTTCCTGAGGCAGCAGTAACCGCCCACAACTGGTTTGTACCAGCGTTCAGTCAGAGTGAGATCCCTGAGCTTTGAGGCGCCTCCCAGCCGTTACTATGGCCACCACTTGTTGTGAGGAGAATAATCATTACTTCATATACACACATTGGCCAGCAGATGGCAGGAAAGTACAATTTACAATGCAATGTATTATATCCCCTAATTCAGTGCACAAAATGGAACAAATCTAATACAACACTACAATTGTTTCATTTAGCAGTAGTAGAACAGGTAAAGGATGCCACACATTGTCAATTCCTATGGATGCTCAGTTGGATCTTGTCTCTGTACAATATTAATTTTAAAAGGAATCTGTCAGTAGGATAAGCCCTCCTAAGCTGTTTATATGGGCAAGTAGGACATAGGATACCTTGATACCTTGATATCTACAATCCAAACTCTTATTTCAGAGAAATCTATGTTTTGAGCTGTGCAAATGAGCTGTTCAGGACTATGGGCCGGAGACTGATCTCCATGAGAATCTGCCTCCAGAGCTTATTTTAAATAAAAAGAGGAGTTACCAGTGTGATGTGTGATGGTCGCTCTGTGTTTTCCTGCTCTCACAGCAGAGCTGTGTGTGATTATACCTGACACATCTGCAGGTTTCTCTCAGCTTCAGCTTCCATCTCACAGGCAGACAGGGCTGTAATATTGTTGCAATAAAGTAGAGCTGCAAGAGCTGCAGCAAGTGTGTTTGTTATGAGACGAAGTTCAGTTCTACGGTTCTGTGTTAGTTATATGTCTTATAGTGGTATCTCCCTCTTTGATTTATAATAAGTCATGGAGGCAGATTCTCATACAGACTAATGTTCTGCCCATAGCTTTGAACAGCTCATTTACATATAAGAAAAATATGGATTTCTCTGGAATAAAACATCAGATTGCAGATATCAAGGTGCATCTTCCTATGACTTACATGCCCATATAGATCGTTTAGCAGGGTTGATCCCTACTGACCGATTCTCTTTAATGCAGTGACAGTGCGTTCCCTCGCCAGCTCTGATGAGAAGTGACGAGTCGGCAAGAGAGTGCACGGTCAGTGCGCATTGTAAGGAGACATCTGGCGAGAAGGGAAAATAGAGACCAGCCCCACCACCAAAAGTGACATCGGATTCGGAGGCTGGTCTCTGTTCTCGCTACTCACCGGGTTCTTAACAATCTTAAGAATTCTAAATAATGAACATCATCTTTCCCTGTATCACACAAACCCTTATACATCTCTTACATACATCTCTGAATTTTTTAAATAACAAAAGAAAAAAAAATCATTGTATATTGTACTGTACTGGTTAATATTGTCACTGGGTCATTTTTACAGCATATTGAAAGCTGTATATCAAAGCCTAAAAAGCAATGGTAGTATTGCATTTTTTTCATCATTTCACCCCACGGAGAATTTTTTCCTATTTATCAGCATATTATGTGGTGTCATTGAAAGCTACAACTATTCCCCCAAAAAACAAACCCTCATATGAGTAGGTTGACAGAAATAAAGCTATGACTCTTGGAAGAAGCAGAGGAAACAATGACAGTGCAAAATCGAAAATTTGCCATGTCATGAAGTGGTAAAGGGAGAATAACTACAAAATCTAACAGAGCAATGTAATGCAGCATGCAGGGCCATAAACAGTATAATTGTGCCACAGCCCAGCCTCTGAGCCATGCATGGAACCTTTGGGGCAAATTGTTATATTTTAACTCTGGGAGTAAGGACCACATATTACTTTTTTTAAAAAAATAAAAAACAGTTTTCTAGTTTGCCATAATGGGCATACTGTACATGTCGCGCCCAGGGGATGCGGAGGACTCGGCGCCCGAGCCTTGTTGGTAGTTTTGGGGGATGTCGCGGTAGTCGGCTCCCGGGCCCGTACCCTGGGCCTCTCTTTTAAAAGGGTGGATAATTATGTGAAAGTTCGTGACGCCACCTGTAGTGTCTGGTGAGCATCACCAGCGCTGCGGCAGCCCACTGAGGCCAGTGTTAAGGCAGCTTGGGTGGTATAGCTCCCCACAGATGGAGCTAGGCCTCAGGGCAGCGTAGGAGAAGGGATGCAGGACAGAGGAGGGGACCCAGCCGGGTCTGAAGATGGATAGGCAAACAAACAGTACCTTTTACTGATGGAAGTTCAGGCACATTCCGGAGCACTGTAGGGTGAAGGGTGCATATCAGGATTCTCCCCAGAGAGCGGGTATAGGTCCTCCTGTCTCTTGCCTTTGTGTAGTAAGTTTCTGACCTGCCTGGAGCTAGGCCTAACTTTGTTTCTGTCCTGCACCGGCTGACTTTGTGGTAGGGCCTTCTCTTGGAGTACACGCTCCCAGCTTGCGGGGCCTCTGTGACTCCTGGCTCTGGTACGTATCAGCTCTTGGGTGATCCTGGGACCTGAAGTCTTCCAGGGGTCTCCGGTTGTCTCTACAGGGGGATATACGGCCCTGTAGACGCAGACCCGGTGTCCGGTATATGTTTTCTGGGGTGAGCTTGTACAGCTCCTCTGCCCCCAATGCTACTCACTCTTCTAGCCTTCGGCCTCGCTCGAGGCCCTCACTAGGCTATACACACTAGCGGCAGCTTGCCGCGCTTCACCGCTCTTATGGCGTCGGCACGCCTTGGGCTCTAACTGAACTGAGCTCCACTCTGTATTCAGACCTGTACTTGCTGAACTCTCCAGAGGAACTGAACTGCCTAGCTCCACCTTCCCTATTTATATCCCTAACGGGCTCCCTCTGGTGGTCTGAGGTGGAAGGTGGAGGTGTGTGTATGCTGTGAGGGCCTCTTGTGGAGGAATCCGTCCATGCACCCCTCTAGGATCTGTGGCACTATTGCGCAGCAGGGGTGCCACATACATGTACTGTATATGTCCATGACTTCTTACCCAAAATTAGTAAGTTAAATGTCACTCAGATCTGGTGTAATTAACCAACATATACATCTGGATTGTTTTAACACCTTACTGGCCTGGGGAGTATTAGTACGCCCCAGGCCATCACCCCGGTTCAGTAAGGGCTCCGGCGCTGAGCCCGCACTGAACCGGGCACATGTCAGCTGATTCTTACAGCTGACATGTGCCCGCAACCAGTTAAATGCCGCTGTCAATCTCTGACAGCGGCATTTAACATCACCGCGTCCGAAGCGTGGCATTAGCCCCGCCCATCGGTGACCTCGTCACGTCATCGCGGGTCACCGATGCGTGGGCATGACAACCCGGGGTCTGCAGAAGACCCCTGTGGTTGTCATGTCTCACCTGCTACAGAGAGGCGATCTGCTCATCGCCTCTGTGTAACAGAGCCGATCAGACAACTGCAACTTCTACTCCCCTATGGAGACTATTGAAGCATGCAGAAAGTGGAAAAAAAATGTTTTTCAAAAATATGAAAAAAATAAAAAATATATAAACGTTTAAATCACTCCCCTTTCGCCCCATTCAAAATAAAATAATTAAAAAAAAACCCCACATACACATATTTGGTATTGCCGCGTTCAGAATCGCCCGATTTATCAACATAAAAAAAAAATTAATCCGATCGGTAAACGGCGTAACGATAAAAAAATTCTAAACGCCAGAATTACGTTTTTTTGGTCGTCGCAACATTGAAATAAAATGCAATAACGGCGATTTAAACATCAGATCTACCCCAAAATGGTATCAATAAAAACATCAGCTCGGCACGCAAAAAATAAGCCCTCACCCGGCCCCAGATCTCGGAAAATGAAAACGCTACGGGTCTCGGAAAATTGCGCCATTTTTTTTTTTTTTTACCAAACTTTGGATTTTTTTTCACCACTTAAATAAAAAAGAACCTATACATGTTTGGTGTCTACAAACTCGTAATGACCTGGAGAATAATAAGGGCAGGTCAGTTTTAGCATTCAGTGAACGTGGTAAAAAAAAAACAACAACCGTGGAATTGCTTTTTTTTTTGCAATTTCACCACACTTGGAATTTTCTTCCCGTTTTCCAGTACACGGTATGGTAAAACCAGTGATGGCGTTTAAAAGTACAACTTGACCCGCAATAAGCCCTCACATGGCCATATTGAATGAAAAATAACAAGGCAATGGCTCTGGGAAGAAGGGGAGGAAAAAATAAAACGGAAAATGCTCTGGTCATTAAGGGGTTAATTAGTGGGTTTTTTTTATATCCCCTTCATACTTATGAAGGCAGCTACCTAGAGTAAGCTGTCACGACACTGTTGTCAGATATCCCAGGGCTAGGGGCTCCTTCCCTATCCCTAAAGCTAGGGGCGCCATAGCTATCCCTGCTCCCTGGATTACTTCTAACGGTGAAGACGCCGGGGCCACGTGCCTTGCTGAGCTCCTAAATCAGCCCTTATCTGTCCTCTCCCCTACCCAGGGAAGTGGAGAGTTGTAGTATATAAGAATACACAAACCATACGAACAAGGGAAGACTTGCAGGGATAAATGAAAATACCAATCATACAAATATGCACTCACAAACAACAGAGTGGAACACCAGGAAGTAAAGGAAGGGAAACCAAATAGGAGATGATGAGGATGTGCACACAGACAAAACACCAACAACAGTCTATAGAACAACACACCAAACTCCTCCTCAAACTACCAACACCTCCAACTCCAGAACCAGGCAGT
Source organism: Phyllobates terribilis (assembly GCF_046119375.1). NCBI lineage: Eukaryota > Metazoa > Chordata > Amphibia > Anura > Dendrobatidae > Phyllobates > Phyllobates terribilis. Next base: position 591,430,660 of record NW_027362765.1, on the reverse strand, counting down.
ATGAAACTAACAGTGGCTAGCAGCTGAGATAATCAAAACAGGAAATCTCAAGAAGCTCTAAACTAAACAGATTAAACCCTGCACTGCTAGCAGAAACCTGCACTGTTTAATATGATGATGAAGTGTTTCTAATCAGTGCAAGAGTACTTGAAATCAGGCACTGCAGTCTTTTGGTACCTCTCTGTCATGGTAAACCTGTGACACAAGCTTTTTGTATACTGTAGGCGCCCATAATGCAATTACTGAAAAATTATCTTAAAGAAGTTGTCCAGTACTTTATATTACCCCCCAATGTATCCCCTTGGGGTCCCTAAGGATTTTTGAAAATACCTTGCGTTGCTGTTTCTGCCTGTGAGCGGCGCTATCCTTGGCCGCTCACAGGCATCACGTGACCCCCCGCTGACGTCACAACAAGTGAGGCGCAACTCAGTGCTGGGGTCCTCGCGGTTGCTGCTGGGTTGTGCAGCCGGGAGTCACGTGATGCCTGTGAGCAGCCAGTGATAGCGCTGCTCACAGGCATTATCTGCAAAGTAAGGTAATCACTTATATCCTTAGGGGTCCCAGGGGGATATTGTACATTGGGGGGGTAAATATAAAGTACTGGACAACCCCTTTAATGAATTTCTATGGGGATGATGTCCTGATCATACACAAAATGCCTTTTTTGTTCATAAAACTTAAAGAAGCACTCCCATCAAAGTTTTTATCCTCTTAATATATTACACTTATCATATTATATGGTACTGTGTACTTACAATTGCTCATTTTGCTTTTCTATCCAGCTAATTCTTCTCTTTTCTCTATGTAGAAACAGGAAGTCTCTTGTCTCTGCATTTATCATTCTCATCTTCAACTTCTGATCTAGCTGCTCCCTCCTACCTCCCTGCCAGGGACTTTTGAAGTGTTTTATAAGTCATACAGGGAAAATTGATCTCCTGTTTCTACATAGAGCTTAGCTAATCAGCTAGTTAGTTTTTAATGACGTGATGTCATAGACCTAATGGAAAACAGAAGAATTAGTTGGGTACAAGGGGAAAATGAGCAATAGTAAGTACTCAGTGCTATATAGTTTGATGATTGTAATATAGTATATTGAGAGGAATAAAAATTTTGATGGAAGTGCTTCTTTAAGTCTCCATAATTTAAATACAACCCCATAGCTCATATGGACCAGTATCTTAGCAATGCATTATATCAAACACAGCGTCCTACTCAAGTTTGTTTTATCAGAACCTGCGTAAAGGCATTTTACTTTCAGCTTCAGTGAAGTCAAGTGGAAAATGACAAATGTTATCCACTGCAACAGTCTTTTTTTAATTCAAAGACAAGCAGTGCCTAACACAGAAAAGTAGAAAATGGGGGGAGACACAAACTGCAATAGGGTCTTATCTGGTGGAGAAATTGGTTCAGGTGAGAGATATAGTTATAGGACTAGCTCACCTTTTGGGGTTGTACAACCCACAAATGAGGAATCAAGGTATTACAGCTGCTGTAGTACCCTCAGGTCGGGAAATCCAACTGTATAGAACAACTGGTTGGAGGATAGGCATAGTAGTCTGCGCTGCTGTGCTGTATTCAAGAAATCCAGAGGACGAAATAGGAATTATTAGACCATGTGGTTTATTCGCTACGCATTTCGAAGTTGGATCAACTTCTTCATCACCAAAACATCAATATTTTCAACAATATTGTGGTTCTCTTGATGAAGAAGTTGGTCCAACTTTGAAACACATTGAGAATAAACAACATGGTCTAATTCCTATTTCGTCCTCTGGATTTCTTGAATGCAGCACAGCAGTGCAGACTACTACTCCTATCCTCCTGCCAAATACTCTAAAGCAGAAAAGTGACACGAACTTCACAGCACCACTGCACTTCATTCTAGCAAACCAGAAACCCAGAGATATGCCACCATAGTCTATAATGGGACAAAACCCTCTAATCAGGCAATACTGTAAATATAAAAATTTCTGACTACTATAGTTTCCAACTGATGGAGCAGAGTTTCAATGTTTGGAGCCAATTGGTTTAGTACTATTAAGAAAATGCTTAAATGGACATTGTATATAGAAAAACTGAAAGTGGCACTTTGCTAAATAAAAGTTTCAGACCCCTCACTATTAGGCCAAGTTCACACAACTATATTTTCAGTTCCTGCGCTCTCTGTGCAAAAACTCGCAGCATGCACTAGTTTCTCCCATGTAATGGATAATACTTGTCCATTCAACTCAATGAATGCACAAAAAACTATAGGGTTCCATACGGAGCCACCAGATATCATTTTTACAGATACGGTGCAATTCTTTGACATAGAAAACTGTATTTGGTCTTGCAAATTTTTAATAACTGCTGCTAGATAAAAATGGATTGCCCACTGATGGCAAATTAGAAAAAAAATCCGAAACCCAGACAACTTTTTATATGCTTGTGTGAACCCTCAGGATAGTGTGGGGTTTTCACTCACTTGTGTGTGACGGGAGGCAAACGGGAAGCATGTTCCTTTAAATGTCCACATCGGTTTATTGCTTCATAAACCAAAAAGCAAAAAAAAGCCTTTAGTTCAGGCAAACAAAGTAAAGTGTCCTTTAAGCAAGTCTCTGCTTAGCCCGTCCTGTGGGCACACTGACTGGGTAGCGTCCAGTATCCTGGCCCGGTCTGGAGACAACAACCACACAGGAGGCCTTTTCCCTCCAAACACAGAGCATGTGCGAAACAAACGGCCTCCATTTTATAGGTTGTTAACCACACCCAGAGGTGAGGTATGTGGGAAGCTATACCTGCCCAACTCTCTAAAATAGCTGAAACCTGCTCCCAGGTGTACCAATCAGTCCTCTTAATGCTTACGTGCACTAGAGCAACACTCCGGGTTACTTCACAGAGGACAGCCATCTCTGTGATGCATACCTCCCATCGACTGTGCAACCGTTAGCCACCTTACAATAGGTAAATAAAGGGATATTCCATCACGTTGTATGATGGGAGCAGCCCTTTAATTCACTTAAAATCACTTGGATTATTAATGACAACCATGACATTAATGGTCACCTTTACATTATAATGACCATTGTTTGATAATGCCCAATAATTACCACCCTTTTTTTAAAAAGTACCAGACAATGAAATGGCCATGGGGTACTGATCCTGAGACTCTTTGCAAAAAGTTATCTCCAGGATAACTGACCAGCTAGTTTTTATTAAGAGGAAAAATTAAGCATTTAATAGCACCCAATTAGATAAATGGCTTATCAGTGTGATGCATGAATGGATTGTCTACTTTAACTGAAGTAATTCCATTACTGACATTATGAGTTTTTGTACTTTTTACAGCAAGAGTAGACAGCTCGCTGCATTTCTTATGCTTCAGCATTGGAACGTTTATTTCCTTTAAAGCTTTCTACTACTATTATTATAGTGGTATATTGAAGGACATGTTTTATTAGAAGATTTGGGATATCAGCTATTTATAGCAGACATTAGCAATGACCCTGCAAAGAATCAATGGAAATACTAAAGAAAATTGTCCATGCAAATAGGAAATGGTGTATGTATCGACATATACAGTGAAGGAAATAATTATTTGATCCTTTGCTGTTTTTGTAAGTGTGCCCACTGACAAAGACATGAACAGTCTATAATTTTAAGGGTAGGTTAATTTTAACATTGTGAGGTAGAATATCCCCCAAAAAATCAAGAAAATCACATTGTATAAATTAGATATAAATTAGATACATTTATTTACATTTTGCAGTGAGAAATAAGTATTTGATCCCCTACAAACCAATATGAGTTCTGGCTCCTACAGACCAGTTAGACGCTCCTAATCAACTCGTTACCTGCATTAAAGACAGCTGTCTTACATAGTCACCTGTATAAAAAACTCCTGTCCACAGACTCAGTCAGACTCTAACCTCTACAACATGGGCAAGACCAAAGAGCTTTCTAAGGATGTCAGGGACAAGATTATAGACCTGCACAAAGCTGGAATGGCCTACAAAACCATAAGTAAGAAGCTAGGTGAGAAGGAGACAACTGTTGGTGCAATAGTAAGAAAATGGAAGAAATACAAAATGACTGTCAATCGACATCGATCTGGGGCACCATGCAAAATCTCGCCTCGTGGGGTATCCTTGATCATGAGGAAGGTGAGAGATCAGCCTAAAACTACATGGGGGAAACTTGTTAATGATCTCAAGGCAGCTGGGACCACAGTCACCAAGAAAACCATTGGTAACACATTACGCCTTAAAGGTTTAAAATCCTGCAGTGCCCGCAACGTCCCCCTGCTCAAGAAGGCACATGTGCAGGCCCGTCTGGACTTTTCCAATGAACACTGGATGATTCTGTGAGTTATTGGGAGAAGGCGCTGTGGTCAGTTGAGACAAAAATTGAGCTCTTTGGCATTGACTCAACTTGCCGTGTTTGGAGGAAGAGAAATGCTGCCTATGACCCAAAGAACACCGTCCCCACTGTCAAGCATGGAGGTGGAAACATTATGTTTTGGGGGTGTTTCTCTGCTAAGGGCACAGGACTACTTCACCGCATCAATGGGAGAATGGATGGAGCCATGTACCGTAAAATCCTGAGTGACAACCTCCTTCCCTCTGCCTGGACATTAAAAATGGGTCGTGGCTGGATCTTCCAGCAAGACAATGGCCCAAAACATACAGCCAAGGCAACAAAGGAGTGGTTTAAAAAGAAGCACATTAAGGTCATGGAGTGGCCTAGCCAGTCTCCCGACCTTAATCCCATAGAAAACTTATGGAGGGTGTTGTAGCTCCGAGTTGCCAAGCAACAGCCTCAAAATCTTAATGATTTATAGATGATCTGCAAAGAGGAGTGGACTAGTGTTGAGCGAACATGCTCGACACTGCTCGGTACTCGCCCGAGCATCACGCTACTCGGGATGTTCGGCGAGCACCAAGCATTTCCGGGTTACTCGGGCGGGAGCTCGGGTCTCCGCCCTGCATGTTTGGCGCTCTTTACAGAGCCGATGAACATGCAGGGATTGCAAGCCAGTCACTGTAATGCTGCAGCCATGTTGGTTGTGGACATTACAGTGATTGGCTAGCCGCACAGCGTCACCTCGAGTATTTAAAACCGGGCGCCTGCATCTTGGACACAGTCGCTCCAGATTAGACAGTGTAGGGACAGCGCTGCTGATTTAGGGAGAGATATAAACTGCGAAATAGTTAGTGTAGGGTCTGTAAAGGCTGCCAGAACAAACAAACAGTCCTTTTCAGGACTAATATCCATCCCAGATACCAGGCAGGCAGGCTGTATAGGAGACACAGTGGTTATACCAGCAAACGCTGCATTACAGTCCTGTGTGCTCCTGTTGCTGAAATTGCTAAACTTAGCACCAGGTGTCGGGGGCCAGGAAAAATCCTTTTTTTTCATCTGAATCCTACTTTTTTTTTCCTCCTTCACACAAATACCCGTCTTATTAACCTTTTGGTGTGTCCCCATCCCCCCCCCCAAAAAAAAGCGTGTCTCTGATTTTTCAGACACAAATATAACTGTTGAAAATAGTCTGGTGTAGGCTAGAGAAACAGAAGTGTTGTTTTGCACTTCCACGGTTCAAACCTCTGTATTATCCATTTTGGGCCATTTGTATCTAAACAAAAACAGTTTGAGTGTGTCGCTCACTGTTCAGCCGCAAATATCTCAATTAAAAAAAGTGTGGTATACCCCAGTAAACAATAACTGTGGTTTTGCCATCCCACGGTAAAAAATCTCTATTATTCAGGTTTTGGTATATTTTCCGTAAAGAAAAACAGTAGTGTCTCCTGACTGTTGTGACACAAAAATATATCTGTTGAAAATAGTCTTGTGTAGGCCCGACATCCCAGTGTGGTTTCGCAGTTCCACGGGTCAAATCGCTGTACTATCCAGTTTTGGGCCTTTGGTATCTAAAAAAAAAGCAGTTTGAGTGTGTCGCTCACTGTTCAGCCGCAAATATTTCTATTTAAAAAATTGTGGTATACCCCAGTAAACAATAACTGTGGTTTTGCCATCCCACGGTAAAAAATCTCTATTATTCAGCTTTTGGTAGTTTTTTCCGTAAAGAAAAACAGTAGTGTCTCTTGACTGTTGTGACACAAAAATATATCTGTTGAAAATAGTCTTGTGTAGGCCCGACATCCCAGTGTGGTTTCGCAGTTCCACGGGTCAAATCGCTGTACTATCCAGTTTTGGGCCTTTGGTATCTAAAAAAAAAGCAGTTTGAGTGTGTCGCTCACTGTTCAGCCGCAAATATTTCTATTTAAAAAATTGTGGTATACCCCAGTAAACAATAACTGTGGTTTTGCCATCCCATGGTAAAAAATCTCTATTATTCAGGTTTTGGTAGTTTTTTCCGTAAAGAAAAACAGTAGTGTCTCCTGACTGTTGTGACACAAAAATATATCTGTTGAAAATAGTCTTGTGTAGGCCCGACATCCCAGTGTGGTTTCGCAGTTCCACGGGTCAAATCGCTGTACTATCCAGTTTTGGGCCTTCGGTATCTAAAAAAAAAGCAGTTTGAGTGTGTCGCTCACTGTTCAGCCGCAAATATCTCTATTTAAAAAAGTGTGGTATACCCCAGTAAACAATAACTGTGGTTTTGCCATCCCACGGTAAAAAATCTCTATTATTCAGCTTTTGGTAGTTTTTGCCGTAAAGAAAAACAGTAGTGTCTCCTGAGTGTTGTGACACAAAAATATATCTGTTGAAAACAGTCTTGTGTAGGCCCAAAATCCCAGTGTGGTTTCGCAGTTCCACGGGTCAAATCGCTGTACTATCCAATTTTGGGCCTTTGGTGTCTAAAAAAAAAGCAGTTTGAGTGTGTCGCTCACTGTTCAGCCGCAAATATCTATATTTAAAAAAGTGTGGTATACCCCAGTAAACAATAACTGTGGTTTTGCCATCCCACGGTAAAAAATCTCTATTATTCAGCTTTTGGTAGTTTTTTCTGTAAAGAAAAACAGTAGTGTCTCCTGACTGTTGTGACACAAAAATATATCTGTTGAAAATAGTCTTGTGTAGGCCCGACATCCCAGAGTGGTTTCGCAGTTCCACGGGTCAAATCGCTGTACTATCCAGTTTTGGGCCTTTGGTATCTAAAAAAAAAGCAGTTTGAGTGTGTCGCTTACTATTCAGCCGCAAATATCTCTATTTAAAAAAGTGTGGTATACCCCAGTAAACAATAACTGTGGTTTTGCCATCCCACGGTAAAAAATCTCTATTATTCAGCTTTTGATAGATTTTTCCGTAAAGAAAAACAGTAGTGTCTCCTGACTGCTGTGACACAAAAATATATCTGTTGAAAATAGTCTTGTGTAGGCCCGACATCCCAGTGTGGTTTCGCAGTTCCACGGGTCAAATCGCTGTACTATCCAGTTTTGGGCCTTTGGTATCTAAAAAAAAAGCAGTTTGAGTGTGTCGCTCACTGTTCAGCCGCAAATATCTCTATTTAAAAAGGTGTGGTATACCCCAGTAAACAATAACTGTGGTTTTGCCATCCCATGGTAAAAAACTCTATTATTCAGCTTTTGGTAGTTTTTTCCGTAAAGAAAAACAGTAGTGTCTCTTGACTGTTGTGACACAAAAATATATCTGTTGAAAATAGTCTTGTGTAGGCCCGACATCCCAGTGTGGTTTCGCAGTTCCACGTGTCAAATCTCTGTACTATCCAGTTTTGGGCCTTTGATATCTAAAAAAAAGCAGTTTGAGTGTGTCGCTCACTGTTCAGCCGCAAATATCTCTATTTAAAAAAGTGTGGTATACCCCAGTAAACAATAACTGTGGTTTTGCCATCCCACGGTAAAAAATTTCTATTATTCAGCTTTTTGTAGTTTTTGCCATAAAGAAAAACAGTAGTGTCTCCTGAGTGTTGTGACACAAAAATATATCTGTTGAAAATAGTCTTGTGTAGGCCCAAAATCCCAGTGTGGTTTCACAGTTCCACGGGTCAAATCGCTGTACTATCCAATTTTGGGCCTTTGGTGTCTAAAAAAAAAGCAGTTTGAGTGTGTCGCTCACTGTTCAGCCGCAAATATCTCTATTTAAAAAAGTGTGGTATACCCCAGTAAACAATAACTGTGGTTTTGCCATCCCACGGTAAAAAATCTCTATTATTCAGCTTTTGGTAGTTTTTTCCGTAAAGAAAAACAGTAGTGTCTCCTGACTGTTGTGACACAAAAATATATCTGTTGAAAATAGTCTTGTGTAGGCCCGACATCCCAGAGTGGTTTTGCAGTTCCACGGGTCAAATCGCTGTACTATCCAGTTTTGGGCCTTTGGTATCTAAAAAAAAAGCAGTTTGAGTGTGTCGCTCACTATTCAGCCGCAAATATCTCTATTTAAAAAAGTGTGGTATACCCCAGTAAACAATAACTGTGGTTTTGCCATCCCACGGTAAAAAATCTCTATTATTCAGCTTTTGGTAGATTTTTCCGTAAAGAAAAACAGTAGTGTCTCCTGTCTGCTGTGACACAAAAATATATCTGTTGAAAATAGTCTTGTGCAGGCCCGACATCCCAGTGTGGTTTCGCAGTTCCACGGGTCAAATCGCTGTACTATCCAGTTTTGGGCCTTTGGTATCTAAAAAAAAAGCAGTTTGAGTGTGTCGCTCACTGTTCAGCCGCAAATATCTCTATTTAAAAAAGTGTGGTATACCCCAGTAAACAATAACTGTGGTTTTCCTCTTCCACAGTTCTAATCTACTCTTTATTACCCTTTTTCCATTGATAGTTCAAGTGTAAGCTATTTTACTTCATTTACAATGGGCAAGGCACGTAGCAAGGGACGTGGAAGTGGATGTTCTGGTGATGGTTCGTGCAGAGGACGGGGCCGTGGCCAAGGTGAAAATGTGCCACAACCAACAGCCACATCTTCTCGCTCCCACTTCTTGACCGAATTACTAGGGAAGCACAGAACAACACCAGTATTGAGAACTGATCAGTGTGAACAGGTTATTAATTGGATAGCAGATAATGCTTCCAGTTACCTGGGCACCACCACCTCCGGTCTGTCTTCCACACGGTCAACTCTTAGTAGCCGTGAGTCTCGACCGCATACTCCTCCTCACCCTGATGCTCCTTCCTCCCACCATGCCGAGTGTCGTCAGATAGCAAGTGATCCCACACTTGGACACTCTGATGAGCTGTTCACTGGTCCATTTCCATATTTGGGCCCCTCGCCTGATACGCTTGAAGTGGTGGAAGAGTCATAGTCATAGTCATAGTTTGTAAAGCCGAATAAAGACTTGCGTCCATCAAGTTCGACCTGTTAGTTCTGTAATTGCTAAAGTTGATCCAGAGGAGGGCAAAAACCCCAAATGATTTGGCCAATCTTCACCTGAGGAAAAATTCCCTCCCGACTCTGAAACCAGCAGTCAGAATAAATCCCTGTATCAACCTACTATTTTATTTTATTTTTAAGTATATGCTGAAATCTGCCTGGTATCTAGAAATGCATCCAGTCCCCGCTTGAACTGGTGTAGTGAATCCCATGTTGCGATGCCCAAATAACTGAACAGCCACGGCCACAGGAAGTCAACGTTGGCAATCTGTCACAAGAGGTGGACGATGACGAGACACAATTGCCAGGAAGTGAGGAGGAGGATCGTGGTGCGCAAGTGGAAGAGGAGGAGGTGGTGGATGATCTAGTAACTGACCCAACGTGGAAGGAGGACATGCAGAGTGAGGCCAGCAGCACACAGGGGGAGGGAGGCAGAGTACCCCTACAGGCAGGAAGAAGCAGTGTGTTGGCCGCAGACAGAAGGCATGCAACCTTTCCCCGTAACACCAACACGAGAGGGACGTTGCCAGTACAAGCTGTAGGTCTTCCAGAGTCTGGAATTTTTTTAAAGACTCTGCTGATAACCCCAGAAAGGCCATATGTTCCACCTGCCATGCCAGCATCAGCAGGGGTGACAAAACTACCAGCCTGACCACCACCAGCATGATCAGGCACATGGCAGCAAAGCACCCGACTTTGTGGGGCGAAACCCAGGGTCCACGACCAGTGTCAGCTTGTGTCACCACTGCTTCTTCCACTGTTGTGCGTGCAATAGAACCCCCTGTTGTGTGTGCAAGGCAATCCCCTGTCCATACTGCATGTAAAGATGCCCCCTCCTCTCAGTCTTCACTTGTTATGGCAGTTTCTCAAGAAACAGCATCAACGTCCACGTCCACGTCCCACCGCAGCGTTCAATTGTCCATATCCCAGACCTTTGAACGAAAGCGGAAATTCGCAGCTAACGCCCCACAGGCCACAGTCCTAAATTCGCACATTTCACGACTGCTTGCGTTGGAAATGCTGCTTTTTAGGCTGGTGGAGATGGAATCCTTCCGCAATCTTATGGCGGTGGCCGTCCCTCGGTACTCGGTCCCCAGCCGACACTATTTTGCCCGGTGTGCCATCCCCGCACTACACAAGCACGTGTCCCAAAGCATCTGCCGTGCCCTCAACAACGCAGTTACTGGGATAGTCCACCTGACAACGGACACGTGGACAAGTGCTTGTGGCCAGGGACGGTACATCTCTCTGACGGCACACTGGGTAAAGATAGTGGAAGCCGGGACCCAGTCGGACTTTGGGACGGAACACATCCTCCCCACACCGAGGATTGCGGGCCCTATGTCAGTCAGAGTTGCCCCCACAGTGTACAGCTCCTGCGCATCCTCCTCCTCCTCCTCATGTTCAGCCTCCATCTCAGATATCACCACATCAGTTACAAGCTGGAAGCATTGCAGTACTGCCTCCGCCAAGCAGCAACAGGCTGTGCTGAAACTCATAAGCTTAGGTGATAAACCTCACACTGCTTGTGAGTTGTGGACAGCTGTGAAAGAGCAGGCAGATCTGTGGCTGAGACCGCTGAACCTACATCCCGGCATGGTCATGTGTGACAATGGCCGTAACCTGGTGGTGGCTCTGAGGCGAGGTGAGATCACACACGTACCATGCCTGGCTCATGTGCTTAACCTCGTGGTTCAGCAGTATCTTAAATCGTACCCCAAGTTGCCAGATCTGCTCGTGAAAGTACGCCGCCTGTCAGCTCATTTTCGCAAGTCGGCTACAGCTTCCGCCGCCCTTGCTGTGTTGCAGCAGCGTTTGCAGCTTCTGGCACACCGACTGGTGTGTGATGTCCCCACACATTGGAACTCTACCCTCCACATGCTGCAAAGGATTTGTGAGCAGAAGAGAGCAGTTGTGGAGTACCAGCTGCAACAAGGCCGTCGATATTCAGGTCAGACTCCACACATAAGACCTCAGGAGTGGATCTGGATGTCTGACATATGTACCATCCTGACAAACTTTGAGCAGGCCACCAAGATGGTGAGTGGCAATGACGCCATCATTAGTGTCAGCATCCCACTTGTCTGTCTTTTGCAACGCTCTCTGCAGAGAATTAAAGAGGAGGCATTGCAGCCAGAGTATGATGAGATGGATCAAGAAGCCATAGCGGGCGATTACACACAGCCCAGCCTCATCTCATCCCAACGTGCATTGGGGGACAATGAGGGAGAGGAGGAGGAGGAGGAGGAGGAGGAAGAACAGGAGCTGCTATCATGCGTTGTAAACGGTAGTACCTGTACAAGTGTCATACCATCGGTTCAGCGTGGGTGGCCTGAGGACAGGGGAGAGGAGGAAGAGGAGGAGGAGGAGGAGAGCATGGACAGTCGTCATCTTGGTGAGGACACGGAAATCTTGCCCGTTACCAGTCTGGCACGCATGGCTGACTTTATGTTACGCTGCCTTAACCGTGATCCTCGCGTTGTCAAAATGTTGGGTGACAGTCATTACTTGTTGGTGACAATTGTAGACCCTCGCTACAAGGAGAACTTTCACTCTCTTATTCCTGAGGTGGAGAGGTCTATAAAAATTGGGCAGTACCAGAAGGCCCTTGCTGCAGAACTCTTAAAAAAATTTCCATCTGAACACGCTAGCGGCAGAGGTCACAGTTCGTTGCCCAACCAAGGCGTACATGCGAGAGAGATGCAACTTCAATCCAGCAGAGGCAGGGGAACACTGTCAACGTTCTGGGACAGTTTTCTGACACACACCCAGCTTACAGGCCCTGAGGCGCGGGGTACTCTCACAAGGAGTGGAAAGTTTCAAAAGATGGTGAGGGAGTTCCTTGCCGATCGTACCAGCGTCCTCCGTGATTCCTCTGTGCCTTTTAATTATTGGGTATCCAAGCTGGACACTTGGAATGAACTAGCTCTGTATGCCTTGGAGGTCCTGACCTGCCCTGCCGCTAGCATGTTATCGGAGCGTGTTTTTAGTGTCGCTGAGGGAATTATAACTGATAAGCGCACTCGCATGTCAACTGACAATGCTGACAAGCTGACCCTTATCAAAATGAGCAAGGGCTGGATTGGGCCAGACTTCTCATCACCACTAAATGACAGCAGAGTGACATAAAGTCAAATCCACTGTGTTATTTCGGGAGGTGTATTCACATGCACCGCTTCACACCCACACATGGGTATACGCTTCCTCGTTTCAGCTGTTTTATCTTCTTCTCCTTATCCTCAGCCTCCACCACCACTATACCACCAGGGTGCCAGCATTGCAAGTTCCTCCGTCCTTATTTTTGGCAGCTTTTGCTTGCAAGGCATAAGCAAATACTATGGGAGACCCACTCCCCAATAATGGGACTTATGTTTGTAATATGCTGTACTGCATGGCTCTTGTAAGGGGCATTGCAAGTTGCTCCATCCTAATTTTTGGCAGCTTTTGCTTGCAAGGCATAAGCAAATACTATGGGAGACCCACTCCCCAATAATGGGACTTATGTTTGTAATATGCTGTACTGCATGGCGCTTGTAAGGGGCATTGCAAGTTGCTCCGTCCTAATTTTTGGCAGCTTTTGCTTGCAAGGCATAAGCAAATACTATGGGAGACCCACTCCCCAATAATGGGACTTATGTTTGTAATATGCTGTACTGCATGTGACGCGCCCCCTGGGCCGTGTGTACACGTGTGTGGGATACCCGGTGCCGGGTCTCTGGGGTCTGTAGTCTCCGTGGCGGTGACCCAGTCCTGTGGCTCAGGCTGGTCAAACCAGTGGCAGTCTTTCTTAGGTTTTGAGGTTAATTGTCCGACTGCGCCACCCGTGGATTGCGGTCAGGGAGTACCACCGCTGCGAGGCAGACCGCTGAGGCTGGTGTTGTGTGCGCAGCAGAGAATGGGATAACTCCCCAAGGGAGGAGTATATCCTCAGGGCATTGAGTGTGGATGATGGGGGTGATGGTGCACGAGCGCAGCAGGAACGACTCAGAGTCATTGCAGTGCAGTTCAGGGTCTTTACTGATGATTATAAGGTAGACCCTCCCGGGAGTACTGGCTAGCATAAGAGGCCTGGTCAGTCTGTGAGCAAGCTGGAGTTCCCCTGGCCAGGTGGAGTTGTAGGCCTCCCCGTCTGTCTGCACTCTTCCTGGCTACCTTGCTGTAAGCGGATAGAAGTAGCCCACGTCCCTGAGTGTACCGTGTAGTGCTCACCCGTATGGCTGGTGACTTGGGGCCTTCTGTTAGCCTCCGCTCCACGATGGCGGTGCTGGTCCCTTGCTTGTGACTGAGCCTCCAGGCTTCTATGGCCAGAGGACCTGAAATCCCCTGCCGACTGGTTTCTGCTGCTGGATATATAAGTCCTCACAGCCTCGGACTCCTGTGTCTGGTTCCTATTGTCTTCTGCCAGGGTGATCCAGTTTATAAGGGCAGAATTCTCCCCTCCCAGGACTGGGGCAGGAGGATGTTGCATTTTTAAGGGATCCTGACCAGGAAACCTCCCACTTACTCTCCTACGTAATATCTCTATTACTGTGGTGGCCAGACCCCTGGGGTGCCACACATGGCTCTTGTAAGGGGCATTGCAGTTTCTCATAATTTTTGGAAAGCCTTCCATTCACTGCTTAGGCCAACAGTGCACAGGAGACCCAGTTGCTATAAATGGAAAAAAAGGTTTAGTTAATGCCCTCTGACCTCCATGTCAATTCCAAGGGGCATTGGAGTGCCTCAAAATTTTTGGTAGGCATTGCACTCACTGTATGCCCTATAACTGTGTAGCCGAACCGCTCCTTTTGTTACAGAAACATATCCTACAAGACATATCTGGTTGACTGGCCTGATATTGATGTGAATGGTCCCTGTTCCTCCTGCTCTTTCTCCTTTGCCACTACCTCATCCATCATTTATCACCTGAAGCTTGGTTTTAACGTGAGTCATAGAACTTGGATAGTAGCAGGAAAACATCCAGCAATCCTGGTAGGATATGCGCCAAAACGCTGACCACCTCAGGCCTAGCCGCTACTACATACATGCGCTTGCATTACAACAAAACAAAGCAGATGCTAACTTCTATTATCCTCATCATGCTCCTCACCTTGGCACTCTCAACTCCCCTGATGGAGAAGCCAGGGCCCACCGGAGGAGTCTGATAGTCCGGTGGGCTCGGCCAATACTGCCCTAAAGCAGGCCAGGCTAAGAAAAGTGTGGGAAAGGTTACCGGGACAAATAGGGGTGGCTGGGGACCGAGTATGGACACCCGGCCACCCCCTGGAGGCTGGGGAGCAAGCGGGGACTCCCGGCCACCAGGCGGCTGGGGACTGAGTATGGATACCAGGCCGCCGACACAGCCATGGCGTGGTGGCCAGATTCCGTCTCCACATGCCTAAAAGGACCAATTTAAAGTGCAAGCAAGCAGTATGGTATTGCAGCCTGGGGGTGGGTGGGTGGCAGGCTGCATACTTGCGCTTGCATTGCAAGGAATGGGAGAGGTACAATTGAACACTGCCCTGGGACAAGGACTTGAATGGGGATAGTTGCAAGTCTGCAACGACAGGTGCAAGGTGGGAGGCATCTTCGCATGTACCATGAACAGGGGTTTGGCTTGCACACACTACAGCGGAATAGGCTTTCCTTCCCACTAAATGCACTGGGGAGGGCACAGGTAATGTTTTGGTATACGCGCTTAATCTTATGTATAAGGCACACCAGGACAAATAGGGGCGGCTGGGGACTCAGTATGGATACCTCGCTGCCGAAGCAGCCATGAGGTAGTGGCCAGCTTCGGCCTCCTCCAAACTAAAAGGCCCCATTTCAAGTGCAAGCTAGCAGTATGGAATTGCAGTCTGGGGGTGGGTGGGTGGCAGGCTGCACACTTACACTTGCATTAAAAGAAAACATAGCAGATGCTAACTTCTGTCATCATCATCATGCTCCTCACCTTGGCACTCTCAACTCCACCGATGGAGAAGTCAGGGCCTACCAGAGGAGTCTGGTTCTCTGGTGGTCTCGTCCAATGCTGCCTATTGCAGGCTGGGCTAAGAAGAGTGTGTGGGGGGATGTTCCAAGGAGAAATAGGGGTGGCTGGGGACCGTTTATGGACACCTGGCTGCCCCCAGGCGGCTGGGGACCATGTGTGGACACCCGGCCGCGGGGCGGCTGGGGACCGAGTATGGATACCCGGCCGCCGGGCGGCTGGGGACAGAGTATGGATTTCAGGCCGCCAACACAGCCATGACGTGGTGGCCAGATTCCGCCTCCACATGCCTAAAAGTCCCAATTTCATGTTCAAGCAAGCAAGCAGTATGGTATTGCAGCCTGGGGGTGGGTGGTTGGCAGGCTGCATACTTGTGCTTGTATTGCAAGGAATGGGGGAGGTACAATTGAACACTGCCCTGGGACTAGAACTTGCATGGGGATAGTTGCAAGTCTGCATCTTCTGATGCGGCAAGGATCACTTATGATGGGCACACTTTTAGACAGTGACCTGGGAGTCAGAGATGCTTCCAGGGGTCTTCCCCATGCTGTTCCCATGTCTTTTCAGCACTTTATGCATGTGTCACACAGCACATGGCCAGATAAGGTTGTAAAATGTTAAAATGACATTTCCCGGTGAATGCATTTGTCATAGTTGAAAGCAATACAAAAGTGCAAAAACGCATAAAAAATGCTACTTGTCAACATAGCCGAAGGTGTGGAAGAGTATTTTTGTTTTTGGTGATTTATTTTAACTTATACACAAGTCTTTTCCCTGGAAAGGAACTTCCTTAACATATTTCACGGGAAAAAAGTTTCACTTTCGTTTTTGAATGTTTTATTGTGAGTCCGTAAATGTGGCTTAATACCTCTGACCACGTTGTTGACAGCAGTGACCTGGGGGTCAGAAATGCTTCCTGGGGCGATCCCCATGCTGTCCCCATGTCATTTGAGCACTGTCACTATCGTTTTGGTCACTTGTTAGGCTTTTAAAAGACTGCCGGGGGTGCCACCGCAAAAATGCTCGAGTCTCCCATAGACTAACATTGGGCTCGTTGCTCGGTTCGAGCACCCGAGTATCACGGCGAGCTCGGCCCGAGCTTCGAGCACCCGAGCATTTTAGTGCTCGCTCAACACTAGAGTGGACCAAAATTCCTCCTGACGTATGAAACCCTGATTATCAACTACAAAAAACGTCTGACTGCTGTGCTTGCCAACAAGGGTTTTGCCACCAAGTATTAAGTGTTATTTGCCAGAAGGATCAAATACTTATTTCTCACTGCAAAATGCAAATAAATTTATCTAATGTTTTTGGATATTCTAACTTCACTGTATGTGATTTATCTGGGAGGAACTCTAACACAATAATAGCACTGCAGACTTTATCCTTAACATAATCAACTAAAATCTGTAACACATATGCTCTTGTAGGGAATCTATCAGCTGGTTTTTGGTATGGAATTTGAGAGCAGGCATTCCTCACATGTATTAAAGATGTCAAACATACGCAAACCATGAGCACGGAGTGACTAAAACATAACAC
This sequence comes from Phyllobates terribilis, assembly GCF_046119375.1. Lineage (NCBI taxonomy): Eukaryota > Metazoa > Chordata > Amphibia > Anura > Dendrobatidae > Phyllobates > Phyllobates terribilis. The sequence continues at coordinate 591,413,871 of NW_027362765.1, read as the reverse complement.
CCGAGCACGCTGAAGATACTCGGAAAACACCCGAGTATGCTCGTGAATCTCGAGTAACGACCATGCTCACTCATCACTATTCACTACAAGACTAGGTTTCTGGTGCTTTCTAGTCTAACCACACCTCCAGCACTGATTAGCAGCTTTCTGTCCCTATACAATGTACATAGAAAGCTGTGGTGTGTGGGTTATAAGGTTATCGTTATCTTTTTATCACAAATGTATTTACATGCTTACATGACTAGTTATTCCAGTGTGTAATGTTAAAGCACTTTATGTTTCAGGATGCCGATATCTAATCCTGCTATATAACAGACTCTGGTTTACACTAATATGCTCACGATACTACTGGGTTAATCATATATTAAACTGTTAAAGTGAGATGGTGTTTGCCAGGAAACTTCCAGGACAAACTGCATATAAAAACCAACCACATCAGCTTATTATATGTACACCTGCCCCCTTAAGGGGATGGAGTCAGTGTGTGTGTAAAGTCTTCATGCAAGGAGCAGACAGAAGTATGTGTGAGGAAAGATTCCCAGCAGACATGTTGTGAGGGCATGGAACTGAGGAGAAAAGACCTGTACCTGGACCTCTTTATCCTCTGCAAATATAGAGCCTGAAGAAGCTGAAGAAGCAGGTAGGAGAGAGTCCATACCTCCTCACAGGTTCGGACTGGCCCACTGGAAAGTCGGTGAATCCTCTGGTGGGCCCCTGACTTTGAAATTCTCTCTTTTCAACATGCAGCACATACGCTGCATGTCCGATTTAAGCTCCACTTCTCCCCGCCCATCAGAAGAGGGGAGAAAAGCTGAGTGCGGTAACTTCCTCCTCACTATCAGCTCCTGCATGGCCTGGTATAACATAGTGTAGGGATCAGAGGCTTAGACTGCAGCATCAGAGAACCGTGTACCTGGTGGATCTCTTCCCTTTCTCTCTCTCTCCCCAGGAGTCTCTGGATATGATGGGGGGAGGGAGGCTCAGCACAGTGCCCCCCTGCATTGCACTGACTATGCTGCTCCTGGAGCCTCACAGCAGTAAGCCCTGGCCACCAGCACGGACCTGCTGTGGAGACTCAGGCTGCTGGAACATGGAGCTAGGAGAACTGTGCTATCAGTGCTGAAGGTAGCAGTGAACAAAGTGTTAATAGAAAAAAGTGAATAGAAGGTGTCCTCTCTCCTGCAATGTTATGTCAGCTAAGCTCTGTAGTCGGCACTATCAGGAGAGGGAGGGGAGGCTCCAGAGGAACACAGTGCTGACCTGAAGTGAGTACTGGAGCCTCCTGTTTTATGTCTCTAGCCTCACTACTCTTTCTGCTCCACCACTCCAACAAAAGCAGTTTTTTCCTGTTTTCCCCACACAGTTGCACTTTCCCTGAACCCTTCTACCCCTTTCTGCCCTCTAGTTGTTGATATCACAGTGTCTTCCCCACTCCTGTTCTGTGATGGTGACAGGGGGTCCCAATCTTCTTCATGGCACTTGCTGCCAGAGATCAAGGTACTTTATTTCTTTGTGTGCAAAAATGTATACAAAAATACACACTTATACACTATATAAATAAATACTCTGTATATGTCTGCATTTATGTGAATGTGTATACGTGTGACATTTTTAGTGATAAGTCAGACATTAAAAAGCATATGCAGTACAGACCAAAAGTTTGGACACACCTTCTCATTTAAAGATTTTTCTGTATTTTCATGACTTTGAAAATTGTACATTCACACTGAAGGCATCAAAACTATGAATTAACACATGTGGAATTATATACTTAACAAAAAAGTGTGAAACAACTGAATATATGTCTTATATTCTAGGTTCTTCAAAGTAGCCACCTTTTGCTTTGATGACTGCTTTGCACACTCTTGGCATTCTCTTGATGAGCTTCAAAAGGTAGTCACCGGAAATGGTCTTCCAACTATCTTGAAGGAGTTCCCAGAGATGCTTAGCACTTGTTGGCCGTTTTGCCTTCACTCTGCGGTCCAGCTCACCCCAAACCATCTTGATTGGGTTCAGGTCTGGTGACTGTGGAGGCCAGGTCATTTGGCGTTGCACCCCATCACTCTCCTTCCTGGTCAAATAGCCCTTACACAGCCTGGAGGTGTGTTTGGGGTCATTGTCCTGTTGAAAAATAAATGATGGTCCAACTAAACGCAAACCGGATGGAATAGCATGCCGCTGCAAGATGCTGTGGTAGCCATGCAGGTTCAGTATGCCTTCAATTTTGAATAAATCCCCAACAGTGTTACCAGCAAAGCACCCCCACACCATCACACCTCCTCCTCCATGCTTCACGGTGGGAACCAGGCATGTAGAGTCCTTCCGTTCACCTTTTCTGCGTTGCACAAAGACACGGTGGTTGGAACCAAAGATCTCAAATTTGGACTCATCAGACCAAAGCACAGATTTCCACTGGCGTAATGTCCATTCCTTGTGTTCTTTAGCCCAAACAAGTCTCTTGTGCTTGTTGCCTGTCCTTAGCAATGGTTTCCTAGCAGCTATTTTACCATGAAGTCCTGCTGCACAAAGTTTCCTCTTAACAGTTGTTGTAGAGATGTGTCTGCTGCTAGATCTCTGTGTGGCATTGATCTGGTCTCTAATCTGAGCTGCTGTTAACCTGCGATTTCTGAGGCTGGTGACTCGGATAAACTTATCCTCAGAAGCAGAGGTGACTCTTGGTCTTCCTTTCCTGGGGCGGTCCTCATGTGAGCCAGTTTCTTTGTAGCGCTTGATGGTTTTTGCAACTACACTTGGAGACACTTTCAAAGTTTGCCCAATTTTTCGGACTGACTGACCTTCATTTCTTAAAGTAATGATGGCCACTCGTTTTTCTTTACTTAGCTGCTTTTTTCTTGCCATAATACAAATTCTAACAGTCTATTCAGTAGGACTATCAGCTGTGTATCCACCTGACTTCTGCACAACACAACTGATGGTCCCAACCCCATTTATAAGGCAAGAAATCCCACTTATTAAACCTGACAGGGCACACCTGTGAAGTGAAAACCATTTCTGGTGACTACCTCTTGAAGCTCATCAAGAGAATGCCAAGAGTGTGCAAAGCAGTCATCAAAGCAAAAGGTGGCTACTTTGAAGAACCTAGAATATAAGACATATTTTCAGTTGTTCCACACTTTTTTGATAAGTATATAATTCCACATGTGTTAATTCATAGTTTTGATGCCTTCAGTGTGAATGTACAATTTTCAAAGTCATGAAAATGCAGAAAAATCTTTAAATGAGAAGGTGTGTCCAAACTTTTGCTCTGTACTGTATGCTTTAGCTAAAAGCAACACACACAAAAAAAAATGCCAAAACAAATGTACCTTAAAAAAAATAACTGGCATTTTTATATGCAGAATGAATAAATCAATATATATATATAATGTTGTTTATAGCAAAAATATAATAGTAAAAAAAATACCACCTCCCCATGCCCAAAGAAGTTAATAAAAATAAATAATTTTTAAATGGGTTATCCCATTTAAAAAATTGCTTCATAAGCTCAGGGATATAAAAAAAACACAAAAAACTGAGGTTTTACTCTTTTTATCTTATCTTGGTTGGCTGCAGCTGTGAAGTTGTGTTTGCAGCACTGTAGTCAATCACTGAACAAGCCACTGTGTTCGGTGATAAATTACAGCACTGTAAACATGAAGTCACTGCTGCAGCCAATCAACAAAGGTGAGAGCAGTGGAAGGAGGCATCTCTGGACTCTGATAAAGTGAGTAAGGTTATATGCACTGTGCCTTTTTTAGGATTATTTTGCTTGGAAAACACCCGAAAAAGAGAAAAAAAAAAAAAAACGCAAAAAAGAATCAAATGATCGGTAATGTGAAAATGACTTGTGCATAAGTTCACTCTTTTTCAACTTCTAACTAGTGTTGAGCGATACCTTCCGATATCAGGAAATATCGTATCGGATTGGATCGGACCGATACTCAAAAAGTATCGGATATCGCCGATTCCGATACCAGAAACCAATGCAAGTCAATGGGACACAAATATCGGAATGAAAATAAACCCTTTCTTTCATTGTAGGTTAATTCTACATGAAGTAAAACAACTAAGAATAATGTAGAATGTATTATGCGAAAAGCCGGCAATTCATCAGCGCATACACCGGTACCCGACAATTTACAACAGAAAGAATAGAGCTTCACACATAGATTAGATAGATAGAAACATGTCAGTCACATATATATGAAGTACAGTGACAGTGTTGCTTAATGTACTTGTCATTTAGTGCAAAGGATTTATTAAAAAAAATATTAGTGTTTTCATGCACCGTCTCTTTAAAAAAGCCGGCCGGCAATTCAGCAGCGGTACCCGACAATTTATAACAGACAAAATAGAGCTTCACACATAGATTAGATAGATAGAAACATGTCAGTCACATATATATGAAGTACAGTGACTGTGTTGCTTAATGTACTTGTCATTTAGTGCAAAGGATTTATTAAAAAAAATATTAGTGTTTTCATGCACCGTCACTTTAAAAAAGCCGGCCGGCAATTCAGCAGTGGTACCCGACAATTTATAACAGACAGAATAGAGCTTCACACATAGATTAGATAGATAGAAACATGTCAGTCACAAATATATGAAGTACAGTGACAGTGTTGCTTACTGTACTTGTCATTTAGTGTAAAGGATTTATTTAAAAAAATAATAGTGTTTTAATGCACTGTCTCTTTAAAAAAGCCGACAATTTTGAATAGAAGGAATAGAGAATCATACATAGATTAGAAAGATAGAAACATGTCAGTCACATATATATGAAGTACAGTGACAGTGTTGCTTACTGTACTTGTCATTTAGTGTTAAAATAAATGATTTATTTAAGAAAAATTGGCGTGGGGTTCCCCTTAATTTTAGTCTCTAGCGGAGGTTAAGCAGACAGCTGGGGCAGATGTTTGAAGCCTGGGAAGGGGGTAATACCCACGGAGCTTCCCAGGCTGCTAATATCAGCCCCCAGCGGAATACTTAGCCTTTACTAGCTATTAAAATGGGGGACCCCCCCAAAAAAATGACGTGGGGTTCCCCCTAATTTAATAGCTAGCAAAGGCTAGGCAGACAGCTGGGGGCTGATATTAATAGCCCAGGAAGGGTGCCATGAATATTGGCCCCCTCCCAGGCTAGAAACACCAGCCGTCAGCCACCCCAGAAATGCCGCATCCACAGGATGCGCCAATTCTGGCACTTAGCCTCGCTCTTCCCACTGCCCTGTAGCGGTGGCAGTGGGGTAATAGGGCTGGGGTTGATGTCAGCTTATAATGCCAGCTGACATCAAGCCCAGGTTAGTAATGGAGAGGCGTCTATAAGACACCCCCATTACTAACCCCATAGTCAAAGTTAAAAAAAAAAACACAAACACCCAGAATAAACTCCTTTAATTGAAATAAACACACAATTCTTTATTGTTCTAAATTAAACCATACTTACCGTCACGCCCATTCCAGCTGAAGCCAATGATCTCCTGCAATAAAAGAAAAATAATAAAGCAACCTCATCCTTACCTTTCCATGGTTCCCACGATGGCTCCAGCTCTGCTACATCGAGATGACAGGCTGGACCGCAGGAGAAAGCTGCCATCCAGCCTGTCATCCCGCAGACACTGAGAAGCGCAGGCATGCTTGCGCTCCTCAGTGTCTCTCTGTGACGGCATCCAGATGAGCCGACAATGAACTCGGCTCACCTCATGCACGTCACTGACAGCGTGGGAGAATTCTCCTGCACTCAGCGCTTCAGCGTGAGAATTTTCCCACGCTGTCAGTGACGTGCATGAGGTGAGGTCATGTCCAATGAATTCAGCTCACCTCATGCACGTCACTGACAGCGTGGGAGAATTCTCACGCTGAAGCGCTGAGTGCAGGAGAATTTTCCCACGCTGTCAGTGACGTGCATGAGGTGAGCCTGCAATTTGCAGCGGGTGGGGCCCAGAAAGCTTGGGCCTCCCTGCGCTGCGGATTCCAGCCCCCAGCTGCCTAGTTGTTCCTGGCTGGACACAAAAATAGGGCGAAGCTCCACGTATTTTTTTTTTTAATTATTTCATGAAATTCATGAAATAATTAAGAAAAAAAGGGCTTCCCTATATTGTTGTGTCCGGCCAGGTACAAATAGGCAGCTGGTGGTTGGGGGCAGTCCGTTCCTGCCTGCTGTACCTGGCTGGACACAAATATAGTGCGAAGCCCCACGTCAATTTTTTTAAAATTATTTCATGAATTTCCTGAAATAATTAAAAAAAAATTGACGTGGGGCTTCGCACTATATTTGTGTCCAGCCAGGTACAGCAGGCAGGAACGGGCTGCCCCCAACCACCAGCTGCCTATTTGTACCTGGCCGGACACAACAATATCGGGAAGCCCTTTTTTAAAAAAAATATTTCATGAAATAATTAAAAAAAAAAATAAGTGGGGCTTCTCCCTATAGGATGCGCCAATTCTGGCACTTAGCCTCGCTCTTCCACGCTGCCCTGGTGCGGTGGCAGGGGGTAATGGGGCTGGGGTTCATGTCAGCGCCAGCTGCCATGAAGCCCAGGTTAGTAATGATGGGCGTCTATAATACACCCCCATTACTAACCTACAAAGTGTTAAAAAGAAAACACACACTACACCCAGAAAAAAATAATTTATTTGAAATAAAACACACCATTTTATTTAATTCTTAGTTTACTAAAAAAAAATAGTTACCTGTCCACGTTCCTGTGCTGATCTCCCATGCACAGCTGTCACATCTGGAGATGGTGACAGCTGTGCATGGCTGCTGTAAGCTCACGCTGCCGGGAACACGTCCGCTCCCGGCAGCGGGAGCCACTGACTGAGGTCACCGAAGTGCATTCAGGCAGCGCAGCTTATGCAATGACGGCCCCGTCATTCTAGCGGCGGCAGCGGTACAGAGCGGTCACATTCTATGTGGCTGCTCTAAACTGGAGATCATCGTGGGACACTCGTGGACTACTACGGAGGGGTAAGGATAAGGTTGTGGTTTATTATTTTATATTTTATTACAGGAGATCGATGGCTTCGGGGAATTAGGTGTCTAGGTGAGTATAGGTGTAGTTTTTTATTTTTTACTTTATTTTAGGTGGCGATCGGCGGGGACAGGTAATGTATGAACTAATTTATTGTAGGTAACCACTGGCCACCAATGACATGTATTTAACATTTATTGGGGACACAGTAGGGCAATTTAAATAGCAGGATCAGGCTGATGGGAACTACTGCTCCCATCAAGCTGATCCTGCTGGCACGAGTGGACGAGGGACAGACATAGGCCGATGGGAGTAGTAGTGTCACATCGGCCTATGTCTGCCTGCACGCACACACCCCTAGACATCGCACAGACACCGCGCACACCCGCAGACATCGCACAGACACCGCACACATCGCACAGACACCGCACACACCCCCAGACATCGCACAGACACCGCACACACCCGCAGACATTGCACAGACACCGCACACACTCGCAGACATCGCACAGACACCGCACACACCCGCAGACACCGCACACACCCGCAGACACCGCACAGACACCCCACACACCGCGCACACCCGCACAGACACCCACACACACCAATCATGACCGGTCTGGGAGATGAGGCTGACCTGTGCGGCCGTGGGAAAGTTCATGTGAGTTCATGCAATGCAGTCAAGCATGAACTCACATGAACCCTCTGAGGGCACCGCGGCTACTTCAAATGAACAGCTGATCGGCATCACCCGATACCTCAGCTGTTCATTTGAAATAACCGGCGGGAAAGCGCAGCACAGAACGGGAAAGCCGACGGTGAAGTCTTTTCACTGCCGGCTTCCCCGCCCGGGTTCTTCGCTCCCCACTCCTTGGTGCTGCGCTCCCCGCCCGGTCCTAACTTACGATCGGGATGGGAGGTGGCGAGGGGAGCGGAGGATCGGGGTGGGAGGCTGCGGGGAAGCAGTATGGGGCTGTGTGATTGTTTAAAAGCTGGCGGCTTTTTACCGCGCGCCGGCTTTTAAACAATCAGGAGAATTCTCCCACGCTGGGATGGCATTCTGATGACAGGCTGGATCTCAGCTGAGCGCTGCCATCCAGCTTGTCATCCTTCAGAGACACTGCAGAGCGCAGGCATTATGGGAACTTCCGATTCCGGTATTCGATATTGTAAAAGTATCGGAATTAAGTATCGGAATTCCGATACCGCGAATATCGGCCGATACCCGATATTTCAGTATCGGAATGCTCAACACTACTTCTAACCACTTTAGGTTTTCATAGTTGAAAAATGATTAAAATAAGCTTGCAATAAGCTCACTATTAACACGCACAATATAATAAAAAAAATAAAAAATTATGTTAGTAAAAAAAATCTAAAAAGACACTTCAGGAAAAACATCTTTGTTGTGTTCCTGAAACTCAATGTGTCTAAAAGACGTCGTGTGCATATACCCTAGAGCTAGGATCACATTTGCTTTCAGGGTTTTGTATTGTTATATGAACAGAAAATTTAAACTAAAAGAAATGGATATGTCACATAATAGATAAAAATGGCGATGGAGAGAACCAATTGAATATAATTGGGTTTTTGTTTTTTCCGTCAGGGTTAGTGTTGAGCCACCCCCATAGTGTTCGAGTTCGGGTCGGTTCGTCGAACACCTTCGAACACCGTTAAAACCAATGGCAGGCAAACAAAACCACATAGAAACACATAGAAAACACCTTCAAAGGTGTCCAAAAGCTGACAAACTGCTCAGAAGACACAACTAACACATGGAAAAGTGACAAGTACATATAGTCATGCGAAAAGAAAAGAGGTGGAGGAGTAAAAGGAGGGGGAGACACAGATATAGGCATGTCATGCCCTTCTAAAATCCAAAAAGTGAGAAGCCGACACGGCCAGTCCGTTCCTGCCCGTGCCACCTCTGTGTCGCCGGGTTTGTGCCAGAGCCGCGGTGGACCCTGACGGCCAGCCCCCCTATCCCAATACTGGTGCCTGTCCGCCGGTGGGTCGAGGCCCCCCACGGTGGGGGGGAGTAACATCTGCAGAAGAAAGACCATCTTCCAGCCAAACTAAGATGTCGACTTCTTTTCGTGGACAATGTGATACGATCCCATTCTTACCGACACGCCCATCGCTACAAATTCTAAATGAGGCACAAAAACAGCAGGTGCTTCAACAGATATCAAGTGCTCCTTCAAGTGGGCTCTCCATCACCTCAATTTCAACATCACAAATACTCCAGTCCTCAGAGGTGTCACCCCAATCGCACTTGCTTCCTCACAGCTCCCAAGTCTCCAGCTGCCCGTCTGAGTATGGGGTAGCACAGATGGTTGAGTCTGCACAGCTGTTTACTCATACTATAGCCTGGGAAACGGAGGTCTGCTCCAGAGCTTCTGTTAATCCAGATGAGGAAATGATCTGATCTGATGCCCAGAATCTTTATAAGTCGGATCCAGGACCAGATGAAGAAGGTTCTGAGCATAATGTAGACCCTTGTTCCCAAACTGTAACTCCTGTTGGTGGAGACAATGATGAAGACGATGATGAGACTCAAATACCTGATTGGAGCGACAACTTGACTTTTCGGTCAGGGCAGGAAGAGGTTGGCTCTGAGGACGACGGGTGTGATAACACACAGGGTGATGATGACGAGGTTGGAGATCCCACTTACTGTCAACCCACAGTCAGCCAGTCGATGAGGTCAGCAGAGGAGGTGGAGGAGGATGTGACTAGCCCTGGGGATGGGGATGACTCGGTACCCGGGCATTTGCCTGGCCTTGGGGATGTCGCTGTGGTCGGCTCCCTGGCCCGTACCCTGGGGTCTCTCTTTAAAAGGGTGGATAATTGTTAATTTTATAAGAGTTCATGACGCCACCTGTGGTATCTGGTGACAAGCACCAGCGCTGCAGCAGTCCACTGAGGCCGGTGATAAGGCAGCTCGATGGTATAGCTCCCCACAGGTGGACCTAGGACTCAGGGCAGCTTATGCAGGGGGAATGCAGGACAGGCGAGACCCAGCTGGGTCAGAGCAAGAACGGGAACGGACACGGTAGTCACTTCAGTACCTTTTACTGGTGGAAATTCAGGCACATCCCGGAGCACTGTAGGGTGAAGGGTGCATATCAGGATCCTCCCCAATGAGCGGGTGTAGGGCCTCCTGTTTCTTGCCTCTGCGTAGTAAGTTTCTGACCTGCCTGGAGCTAGGCCTAACTTTGTCTCTGTCCTGCGCTGGCTGACCTTGTGGTAGGGCCTTCTCTTGGAGTTCACGCTCCCAGTATGCGGGGCCTAAGCATCTCCTGGCTCTGTTACATATCAGCACCTTAGCGATCCTGGGACTTGTAGTTCTCCAGGGATTCCGGTTATGCCTTACTGGGTCATAGAGATACCGGTAAGCTCGGATCCTGTGTCCGGTAAATGCTTCGGGGTGAGCTGGTTAAGCTCCTCTGCCCCTTATGTACTAATTCGCCACTCGCCTTCGGCCTACTCGGGCCCTCACTAGGATATACACACTAACGGCAGCTTGCCGCGCTTCACTGATCTTACGGCACCGGCACACCTTAAGCTCTATCTGGTCTCCCTGAATCTAGCAAGCAGGAGCCTCGCGCTCCACTGCTGAACTATTAACTGCGTTCTCTAGACTAGACTGAGCTCCACTGCAGATTGATCTCTCTTAGGCTTCTCTACTGCAGGAACTCTTCAGAGGAACTGAACTGCCTAGCTCCACCTTCCCTATTTATATCCCTAACGGGCTCCCTCTGCTGGTCTGAGGTGGAAGGTGGAGATGTGTGAATGTTTATGGGGGCCTCTTGTGGAGGATTCCATCAATGCACTCTTCTAGGATCTGTGATACCAAGCGCAGCGGGGCATCACAGATGGTATTGACGACGAGGTTAGGTTGCGCCTTCCTGAACAGAGACGGAGTACTGGAAGCACGTCAACAACTGCATCCTCAACCACAACTCTGCCTCTGACCACAAGTCGTAGTGGCTCTTCAGGTCACATGGGCTCTAAGCCTTGCATAGCCTGGGCATTTATTCAGATCGATAAGGATGACCCAACTCGTGTTATCTGTAATATTTGTCAGCAAAAGCTAAGTAGAGGCCAAAAAATCCATAGTTTGAGTACTTCATGCATGTACCGTCACATGGATATGAAGCATAAGTTGCAGTGGGAAGCTCACTGTGCTACAATGCGGCCTAGCCGGCTGGGCCAACCACCGTCTGCCCCATCTTGTGCATCCGCAGCCTCTTCATCCTCTGTGACTGGGGGGACAGCAGCCACACATGTTTTTGGACGCAGACCTGCCACCTCTTTACCCGCAACAGCCAGTGTGATTGGCAGGTCGTCAGTTCATTGGGAAGTGGAAACACCTGCTAGTGTTGAGCGCTCTCCGACATCGCGAGCACCACCTTTGGATCAAGGCAACCTAACATGTCCGCCTGCATCTTCCTCACAGACCGGCAGTTTGCCGGGGACACCCTACTCAACACCGTCCAAGCACAACAGCCAGCCCTCGGTCCCTCAGATGTGGAAAAGTAAAAGACCATTTCCTCCTAGCCATGAGAAAGCTAAGAGGTTGAATTTCACCATCTGCAAGCTGTTGGCTACAGAAATGCTGCCTTTCCACCTGGAGGACACAGAGGATTTTCAAGACCTTATGTCCGTCACAGTGCCCCAGTACCAGATGCCCAGTCGGCACTACTTCTCAAAGAAAGGTGTGCCTGCGCTCCACTAGCATGTCGCACACAACATCACCGCCTCTTTGAGAAACTCTGTGTGTGACAGGGTGCACTTCACCACAGACACTTGGACGAGAAGGCATGGACAGGGGCGTTACATGTCGCTGACTGGGCACTGGGTAACTATGGTGACAGCAGGACAAGGGGCTGCTGTCCAAGTCTTACCGTCCCCACGAGTTGTGCGTCAATCCTCTTTATCTCGAAGTTCCTCCACTGCTTCTGCCTCCTCAACCTCCTCTCGGTCCTCCACCTGCACTCAAAGCCTGTCGGTAATGCCACCTGCTTTCTAACTGCGCAGAAGGAATCCTGCACACCTCCTTACTATGCTGTCAGCAGGGCTCAACGGCATCAGTGTTTACTTTGAAATGTCTGGGAAATGTGAGTCACAGAGCTGAGGAGTTGTGGTCAGCTCTGGAGACCCAGTTTCATGAAAGGTTGTCTCCACTGGACCTGCAACCAGGGAAGGCCATGTGCGACAATGCTGCAAACCTGGGTGCGACACTTTGCCGGGGCAATGTCACACACGTGCCTTGTATGGCTCACGTGTTGAACCTGGTTGTCCAGCAATTTTTAGCCCACTATCCCGGACTAGATGGCCTTCTGCAGAGGGCACGGTCGCTGTGTGCTCACTTCCGCCGTTCGCATCCCGCAGTTCAACGACTTACATCTCTACAGAAGTCGTTGGGCCTGCCAGTTCACCGGCTGAAATGCGATGTGCCGACACGGTGGAATTCAACTCTGCACATGTTGCAGCGACTGTGGCAGCACCGACAAGCCCTGGTGCAATACGTTCTGACGTATAGCCTGGGACAACGAGATCCAGAGGTGGGGCAAATCACGCTGCAGGAGTGGTCTCAGATCAGGGACCTATGAAGTTGACGCGCCCCCTGGGCCATGGGGTACCCTGAGCCGGGCCGGTAGACGCTGGGGGTTGTAGTCACTGTGGCGGTGACCCAGTCCGTGACCCAGGGCGGTCAATCCAAGGGTAATTTGTATATATGGATTTTATAATGTCTGACTACGCCACCTGTGGAGTGCGGCCAAAGGGGCCGTCGCTGCGGAACAGTCCTCTGAAGCTGGTGGTTTTGCAGCAACGGTATTATTACTCACCACAGGTAGAGTGTAGCTTCAGGGCAGTGTGGGTGGATGATGGTGGTTGTAGTGCAGGGAGTCAGTAATGAACACAGAGTCCGTGTGATGCCGTCTCAAGATGTTACTCACAGTTGTTGTAGTCCAGATTACAGGTACCAGAACAATCTCCCCCGTCGTGCTGTGCATACTCAGTGAGGGGCTCAGTCCACCCCCAGATAGCTCCGGAGTACTTAGCAGGACCCCCTTCTGTGTGTCCTTTCTCTGGCCTTCTCCCTGCACCTCACACCCAGTGACACTTCTATCCGGTATCCTCGGGCCTTGGCGGGTGACGTGTGTTCCGTCCTCTGGGTCCTATGTGGCTACCTTCTTAGTGAGACTGGTGTGGACTTTGGCCTGCAGTACATGAAATGCAGCAGCCTCCGGTTTCTAGTTGAGCCTTGCTGTTTCTCCGATAGTTGAGGGACCGGTTCCCCTTATCTGGCCTGACCCCTCTACCTCCTGGTAGCAGCGGGAGTACGGGTGGCCTTCTGCACGGCCCGTAGCCGTAGGGTCCCTTTGGTTAATGGAGCCTTCCAGCTCCCACTCCTCTCTTCTCTCCTTCAGTCCTGGGCCTCCCAGGCTAGGCCCGCCTCCGGAGCAGAGCTCATGCCTAGTCTCTGCTCCTGTCACTTTTCCTCCTCTGTCTGGCTTGCTCTTTCTAAGATGGCTTCCTATTTATACTCTCCTTGTCATGTGCTCCCCTAAGCTGCTCCCCTAAGCACCCACTACATAGGACCCTCAAACCAGCTAGGGACCTGGGACTGTGCTCTCCCTTAGGAGCAATCTCGCCCTACCCCCACTGCGGGTATGTGTTGGATGCAGGAGTCAGGGTCCCGAGCCATACGCCTTCCTTACCTGAGGGTGAGATACCACACCTCTGGGTGAGATGCAGTAACTCTGTGGCGACTGAACCCTCAGGGGCGCCACACACCCTTCTGCACAGTTTTGAAATGGCGACGAAGATGTTTAGTGCTGACGACGATGCCATTATCAGCATGACTATTCCGGTGATTTACATGCTGAAGCACACATTAAACAGAATTCAGAGTCAGGTGGTGGGACAAGAGGAGGTGGAGGAAGTAGAGGAGGAGTCGTATGCGGAAGGGATAACATCTCCAAGGTCCAGACGGTTGGCAGCACCAAGGTGGCAGGCATGGGAGGGTGGGGGATAGGGATTAACCAGGGCGCATGGTAGCTGCCAAACTGTTGAGGAAGGTGCAGGAGCCGAGGAAGAAGTGGAGGACGAACTGGCGATGGGCATGGAAGACTCATCAGATGAGGGAGACCTTGATCACATTTCTGTTGTGCGAGGTTGGAGGGAGAGGGCAGAGGAAGGAAGCATGATTCTTACCTCGCTACCAACACAACAAGGACTTGGTACTTCTGGATGCGCAAGACACATGAGTGCCTTCTTGCTGCACTACCTGCAACATGACCCCCGGATTGTCAGAATTCGAAGTAATCCCGACTACTGGGTTGCCACACTCTTAGATCCCCGGTACAAAAGTATATTTGCCGAAATAATTCATGCCATAAAAAGGTATTGACGAATGCAGGAGTATCTGCAGACGCTGTTGCAGAATCTTACATGTACTTTTCCACAAAACACCAGTGGTGCACGTAGTGAATCTCACAGTTCTAACTTGCCAACGGTGGGACTGTCGAGTCTTCATCACTCAAACAGTAACAGTAACACAGTATCTGCTGGTAACAGCAATTTTGTGGAATCGTTTCACCACTTTTTTAGACCATCCTTTGCAAGGCCACAGGAGACAAGAAGTCTGACACATAGTCAATGCCTAGAGAGGATGGTACAGGAGAATCTCCAAGTGAACATCGAAGCCATGACTGTGTCACTGGACCCTTGCTCATTTTAGTATTCCAATCTGGAATAATCGCCGGAGCTCGCCACTCACGCCTTGGAGATCTTGTCATGCCATGCAGCCAGCGTTCTCTCTGAACGTGTGTTCAGCGCTGCTGGTGGTGTGCTGACAGATAAGTGCACGCGGCTGTCCACTGAGAATGTAGACAGACTCACGTTCATAAAGATGAACAAATCATGGATTCGCAAGGACATTTCTACCCCTGTGTCATCCTTGGGAGACTAAAAGCTTGGGGATTTGGTAAAATCACCTCACCAACCGTTTTAAGCAACAGTGGGGCAATTGATGCCACTTAACCCTAGAACGCATGACCATAAAAATCTACACTTTCACATACCTGGGGCCCTTTAGGCCCGTGTGCAAACAACATGGAATAACTCAAACTCAAATGACAAACAACTATATACATGAAGAATACCTAGAGTTTCAAAATTCTAACTAAAGTAATCTTGCAGAAAATAGAAAACAATTAACTGGGCGGGCCTGCAAGGCCACAGGTATGCGTTCTAGGGTTAAGTGGTGTCTGTGCCACAATTTTGGGAGTCCCCTTGCTGTGTCTTACGTGACGTTGGCATCGTCAATTCCAGGTGGGTTGGGTCGCACCCCCCCCCTTTTAACTATAAGAAACTACATACACTATGGCTTGGGGTAACACAGATGGTTGAGTCTGAAGAGCTGTTTACTCAGAGGTCTGCTCCAAATCTTCAGTGTCTGCTAGTCAGCGTAGAATTTTTAACTGCATCTAGCCTAGGCAATACTTTGGGCGTAGTAGCCCAGCTGCGAAGCAAGCTGCACCGCCTGTGTATCTAATAAGAATTTTTAAATGAATCTAGCCTAGGCAGACTGTGGGGACCCCCAACCAAACCCAGACGCTCAGCCCCCCTACCGCCCCCCTTTCATGGACAATACAATAATGTAACTCTTACAACTGGATGGGTGAGGATCGGTCACAGCTTTATTAACTCTTTATACTCATTCCATTAGAAAGGCATTTTATTTCTAAAATAATTCAGCTTGTTGCAGCATGCCCTGGGTCCCCACTCCGGCAAGTTGGCCAACAAGTGTAACTCTCCAATATGTCCTTTCTATTTCCAGGCCACGGAGGATCCAGCATACTCGTATGCAGGACTCTGACCCCCACCCATCACTCTTAACGCTTGTTCCACTCCGTCCTGGAGTCCTGACAGGAATATGTCCAGTCCAATATCTATTAAGTGAACACCGTCGGGCCGTATGAGGCCTGCTTTATCTCCTTCCAGTTGTCGGTATCGTATCACTACACCGCCTCTGTCTCTTCTAAATTTTGCCATCCGAATATTTATTACCCGCCTTGTCCATTCGATGGCCGTGATGTCTCGCGCACCTTGCCATACCGCTATTGGCACAATCTCTGACCATACTATAGCTAATTTTGTGAAAAAGTCTCTGAAGCGCTCAGTGTCTAGTTTCATTATTGCCATTAGTTATGCGCTCTTGTGATGACCTAGGTTGTTTCCCCCGGCCTGTATAACTAAGATGACCGGACCTCTTGCCTCTCTCCCTACCTTGATTACCTCCATTAGTACCTGTGGCCATAGCAGGCCTCTAATACCTCTCCAGTTGAAATATGTGTTATGAAACTCTAATTTCCTCCCGCCTGGGCGGACTTTCACCCTTTTTTGTGCCCAATATATATACAAGTGGCCTATCACTCACACTGTTGGCTTAGCGTCACCTGTAAAAGAAACAAACCACGTTACGATATCAAGTCCGGTCTTATGTATCTCGCCAAACACGTGGATCGCCATCTCCCTATCCTCTGAACTTCCGTTTCTGACAGTCCTGCTCTTGCTGCTTCCGTGGCCGCACCTATGCGGAATGAGTGTGTCCCGTAATCTTTGGGGTGGTTCCCTGCCGATGTTATGCATTTATTAAATATAGCTTGGAACAGGTATCTTGATAATGGCGTTCCATCAATGTGTGATAGGAAGAAATTACTTTGTGATCTGATGGTTAGATATGTTTTTACTATTGTTACCCGACTCAGTGTACCGTTTGTGGGTTGTAGAAGTACCCAAGTACCCCTGCCCGCTGGAACCGTTTTCGATTGGTGTATGCGTAGACGTATTGCATTATTGGCTATGACTACGTCCTGGTGTAATAAGCCTCCACTGGTGGTAATTTTGGATTGAGGGACTAATTCGCTTATACATAGCGCCCCGAAGAAGGCGATCACAAATGCAGTAGACATTAGTGTTGCTTCAAATTGTGAGTGTCATGTTAATGGTGTTAGGGATATGATGTGAGAAATCAGTTTTAGTGACACGCGACGGGACGTCTACATTCCTGACTTGGCTGACCCCTTTTCCACCCTTTTATGGATTGTCTGATGATGAATCTTTGTCACATCTCCCCAATTCAGTAGTTGGAAGTGAAATGCTACTCCGGTCAGACACCGCTGCGCTGACGCTCCTGATATGCCCCTCATCATTAACTGGTGGAGAAATTCTATGGTGACTTGTGATCTGGCTTGTTCACATTGGTCAACCCGTCTGCCTGCTACTAGTCGTGTCCACTCTTCCCATGCCTTACCGTATGCTTGCCACGTTGACGGGGCAACTGACGCTCTGATTAATGGCATCAACTATTCGCCACTAGATCCCATAGGGAGGGTGAGCAACTGTTGCCCGATGGGTGGGAGTTGTGCAAGAGCTCTGTGAAAATCTGCCAATTGAATTGTTATAAAGCGTTAGCAGCAGCTTTATACCCCTCAGCATAGTGGCTAGCGCGGACCCATACATTGTGTTTTAGGCACAGGAATGCTAGCCTGCGTAGTAGGCCTAGCACTGGGAGAGACGATGATGCATCTTATTAATGCAGTGCGCTAGGCTGGTGTTTTGTGTTATGAAGCGTATATTTTTGTTAGCCAGGCGCGCGCCCCATATTTCTATTGCTACCACTATTGGGAAAAATTATTTTCAGGGCTAGATGCAGCTAAAAATTATTATTAATTTCAAAGCTGGTGGAGCTTGGTATAGATGGCCTAATACAATGAGTCCCACACACTGCTAGAAGCCCAAATATTTTTTCAGAGCTAGATGCAGATAAAAATTATTTTTCATTTGCAACCTGATGGAGGTCAGTATAGATGAACTATTAGACCCAGTCCCACACATTGCTAGAAGCCCAAATATTTTTTCAGAGCTAGATGCAGAAAAAAATTATATTCAATTTGCAGCCTGATGGAGGTCAGTATAGATGGACTAATAGAACAAGCCCCACTCACTGCTATAAGCCCAAATATTTTTTCAGAGCTAGATGCAGAAAAAAATGATATTCAATTTGCAACCTGATGGAGGTCAGTATAGATGGACTAATAGACCAAGTCCCACACACTGCTAGAAGCCCAAATACTTTTTCAGAGCTAGATGCAAATAAAAATTATTTTAATTTGCAACCTGATGGAGATCAGTATAGATGGACTAATAGACCAAGTCCCACACACTGCTAGAAGCCCAAATATTTTTTTCAGAGCTAGATGCAGATAAAAATTATTTTTAATTTGCAGCCTGATGGAGGTCAGTGTAGATGGACTAATAGACCAAGTCCCACACACTGCTAGAAGCCCAAATATTTTTTCAGAAGTAGATGCAGAAAAAAATTATATTCAATTTGCAACCTGATGGAGGTCAATATAGATGGACTAATAGAACAAGTCCCACATACTGCTAGAAGCCCAAATTTTTTTTCTGAGGTAGATGCAGAAAAAAATGATATTCAGTTTGCAACCTGATGGAGGTCAGTATAGATGGACTAATAGAACAAGTCCCACACACAGCTAGAAGCCCAAATATTTTATCAGAGCTAGATGCAGATAAAAATTATTTTTAATTTGCAACCTGATGGAGATCAGTATAGATGGACTAATAGACCAAGTCCCACACACTGCTAGAAGCCCAAACATTTTTTCAGAAGTAGATGCAGAAAAAAATGATATTCAATTTGCAACCTGATGGAGGTCAGTATAGATGGACTAATAGAACAAGTCCCACACACTGCTAGAAGCCCAAATATTTTTTCAGAGCTAGATGCAGAAAAAAATGATATTCAATTTGCAACCTGATGGAGGTCAGTATAGATGGACTAATAGACCAAGTCCCACACACTGCTAGAAGCCCAAATTTTCAGAGCTAGATGCAGATAAAAATTATTTTTAATTTGAAACCTGATGGAGATCAGTATAGATGGACTAATAGACCAAGTCCCACACACTGCTAGAAGCCCAAATATTTTTTCAGAGCTAGATGCAGATAAAAATTATTTTTAATTTGCAACCTGATGGAGATCAGTATAGATGGACTAATAGACCAAGTCCCACACACTGCTAGATGCCCAAACATTTTTTCAGAAGTAGATGCAGAAAAAAATGATATTCAATTTGCAACCTGATGGAGGTCAGTATAGATGGACTAATAGAACAAGTCCCACACACTGCTAGAAGCCCAAATATTTTTTCAGAGCTAGATGCAGAATAAAATTATATTGAATCTGCAACCTGGTGTAGGTTAGTATAGATGGACTAATAGAACAAGTCCCACACACAGCTAGAAGCCCAAATATTTTTTCAGAGCTAGATGCAGAAAAAAATGATATTCCATTTGCAACCTGATGGAGGTCAGTATAGATGGACTAATAGAACAAGTCCCACACACTGCTAGAAGCCCAAATTTTTTTTCTGAGGTAGATGCAGAAAAAAATGATATTCAGTTTGCAACCTGATGGAGGTCAGTATAGATGGACTAATAGAACAAGTCCCACACACAGCTAGAAGCCCAAATATTTTTTCAGAGCTAGATGCAGATAAAAATTATTTTTAATTTGCAACCTGATGGAGATCAGTATAGATGGATTAATAGACCAAGTCCCACACACTGCTAGAAGCCCAAACATTTTTTCAGAAGTAGATGCAGAAAAAATGATATTCAATTTGCAACGTGATGGAGGTCAGTATAGATGGACTAATAGAACAAGTCCCACACACTGCTAGAAGGCCAAATATTTTTTCAGAGGTAGATGCAGATAAAAATTATTTTTAATTTGCAGCCTGATGGAGGTCAGTATAGATGGACTAATAGAGAAAGTCTCACACACTGCTAGAAGGCCAAATATTTTTTCAGAGCTAGATGCAGACAAAAAATTATTTTTAATTTGCAACCTGATGGAGGTCAGTATAGATGGACTAATAGAGAAAATCCCACACACTGCTAGAAGGCCAAATATTTTTTCAGAGCTAGATGCAGATATAAATTATTTTTAATTTGCAACCTGATGGAGGTCAGTATAGATGGACTAATAGAGAAAGTCCCACACACTGCTAGAAGGCCAAATATTTTTTCAGAGCTAGATGCAGACAAAAAATTATTTTTAATTTGCAACCTGATGGAGGTCAGTATAGATGGACTAATACAGAAAATCCCACACACTGCTAGAAGGCCAAATATTTTTTCAGAGCTAGATGCAGATATAAATTATTTTTAATTTGCAACCTGATGGAGGTCAGTATAGATGGACTAATAGAGAAAGTCCCACACACTGCTAGAAGGCCAAATATTTTTTCAGAGCTAGATGCAGAAAAAAATTATATTCAGTTTGCAACCTGATGGAGGTCAGTATAGATGGACTAATAGAACAAGTCCCACACACAGCTAGAAGGCCAAATATTTTTTCAGAGGTAGATGCAGAAAAAAATGATATTCAGTTTGCAACCTGATGGAGGTCAGTATAGATGGACTAATAGAACAAGTCCCACACACAGCTAGAAGCCCAAATATTTTTTCAGAGCTAGATGCAGATAAAAATTATTTTTAATTTGCAACCTGATGGAGATCAGTATAGATGGACTAATAGACCAAGTCCCACACACTGCTAGAAGCCCAAACATTTTTTCAGAAGTAGATGCAGAAAAAAATGATATTCAATTTGCAACCTGATGGAGGTCAGTATAGATGGACTAATAGAACAAGTCCCACACACTGCTAGAAGCCCAAATATTTTTTCAGAGCTAGATGCAGAAAAAAATGATATTCAATTTGCAACCTGATGGAGGTCAGTATAGATGGACTAATAGACCAAGTCCCACACACTGCTAGAAGCCCAAATACTTTTTCAGAGCTAGATGCAGATAAAAATTATTTTTAATTTGCAACCTGATGGAGATCAGTATAGATGGACTAATAGACCAAGTCCCACACAGTGCTAGAAGCCCAAATATTTTTTCAGAGCTAGATGCAGATAAAAATTATTTTTAATTTGCAACCTGATGGAGATCAGTATAGATGGACTAATAGACCAAGTCCCACACACTGCTAGAAGCCCAAACATTTTTTCAGAAGTAGATGCAGAAAAAAATGATATTCAATTTGCAACCTGATGGAGGTCAGTATAGATGGACTAATAGAACAAGTCCCACACACTGCTAGAAGCCCAAATATTTTTTCAGAGCTAGGTGCAGAATAAAATTATATTGAATCTGCAACCTGGTGTAGGTTAGTATAGATGGACTAATAGAACAAGTCCCACACACTGCTAGAAGCCCAAATATTTTTTCAGAGCTAGATGCAGAAAAAAATGATATTCAATTTGCAACCTGATGGAGGTCAGTATAGATGGACTAATAGACCAAGTCCCACACACTGCTAGAAGCCCAAATACTTTTTCAGAGCTAGATGCAGATAAAAATTATTTTTAATTTGCAACCTGATGGAGGTCAGTGTAGATGGACTAATAGACCAAGTCCCACACACTGCTAGAAGCCCAAATATTTTTTCAGAAGTAGATGCAGAAGAAAATTATATTCAATTTGCAACCTGATGGAGGTCAGTATAGATGGACTAATAGAACAAGTCCCACACACTGCTAGAAGCCCAAATTTTTTTTCTGAGGTAGATGCAGAAAAAAATGATATTCAGTTTGCAACCTGATGGAGGTCAGTATAGATGGACTAATAGAACAAGTCCCACACACAGCTAGAAGCCCAAATATTTTTTCAGAGCTAGATGCAGATAAAAATTATTTTTAATTTGCAACCTGATGGAGATCAGTATAGATGGATTAATAGACCAAGTCCCACACACTGCTAGAAGCCCAAACATTTTTTCAGAAGTAGATGCAGAAAAAAATGATATTCAATTTGCAACGTGATGGAGGTCAGTATAGATGGACTAATAGAACAAGTCCCACACACTGCTAGAAGGCCAAATATTATTTCAGAGGTAGATGCAGATAAAAATTATTTTTAATTTGCAGCCTGATGGAGGTCAGTATAGATGGACTAATAGAGAAAGTCCCACACATTGCTAGAAGGCCAAATATTTTTTCAGAGCTAGATGCAGACAAAAAATTATTTTTAATTTGCAACCTGATGGAGGTCAGTATAGATGGACTAATAGAGAAAATCCCACACACTGCTAGAAGGCCAAATATTTTTTCAGAGCTAGATGCAGATATAAATTATTTTTAATTTGCAACCTGATGGAGGTCAGTATAGATGGACTAATAGAGAAAGTCCCACACACTGCTAGAAGGCCAAATATTTTTTCAGAGCTAGATGCAGACAAAAAATTATTTTTAATTTGCAACCTGATGGAGGTCAGTATAGATGGACTAATAGAGAAAATCCCACACACTGCTAGAAGGCCAAATATTTTTTCAGAGCTAGTTTCAGATATAAATTATTTTTAATTTGCAACCTGATGGAGGTCAGTATAGATGGACTAATAGAGAAAGTCCCACACACTGCTAGAAGGCCAAATATTTTTTCAGAGCTAGATGCAGAAAAAAATTATATTCAGTTTGCAACCTGATGGAGGTCAGTATAGATGGACTAATAGAACAAGTCCCACACACAGCTAGAAGGCCAAATATTTTTTCAGAGGTAGATGCAGATAAAAATTATTTTTAATTTGCAGCCTGATGGAGGTCAGTATAGATGGACTAATAGAGAAAGTCCCACACACTGCTAGAAGGCCAAATATTTTTTCAGAGCTAGATGCAGACAAAAAATTATTTTGAATTTGCAACGTGATGGAGGTCAGTATATATGGACTAATAGAACAAGTCCCACACACTGCTAGAAGGTCAAATATTTTTTCAGAGCTAGATGCAGAAAAAAATTATATTCAGTTTGCAACCTGATGGAGGTCAGTATAGATGGACTAATAGAACAAGTCCCACACACTGCTAGAAGCCCAAATATTTTTTCAGAGCTAGATGCAGAAAAAAATTATATTCAATTTGCAACCTGATGGAGGTCAGTATAGATGGACTAATAGAATGATGCTATGCCCAAAAGATTTTACTTCACTAGGTGCAGTAAAAAATTTGGTATTCTATACACAGGTGGTATGTCTTGCAACACAGATAGGCTACTCCACTGACTAACACACTCTGCAATAGGCCAAAAAGGATTAGCTTTGCTAGATTCAGCCAAATGCTGTGAAAAAAACTTGCACAGCACTGGCACAGACCTGCCTGGCAAAAACTGATAGGAACTGATGTAACCTAGTCCTGAAAAGGACTGCAATTACAATTAGTCTTTACTCCCACAATCTATCTATTTAAGAGCACAGACCTCCCTGATAAAAGTCGTAGGAAATGCTGTAACCTAGTCCTTAAAAGGACTGCAATCACAATTATTCCCTACTCCCAAGCTATCTGTAGATTTGTGCGAAAATTGGCTTGAAATTAACAAGGTATAGCGCACACAGCAACAGCGGTGCCGTCTAACTCGCAGCTGCAGCAGTGAGAAAATGGTGGCGACAGGGAAAATGGCTGGGTCTTATAGGGCAAGGACATGTGACATACACTGCCAATGACACATGCCCTTGCTTGTGTGAAAAAAAGCACTTCGCTCCGTGTGTGCGCTGCTGATAGGCTGACAGATTGCACCTCCCCACTGTAAATGCGGGAAAGAGAAAAAAAAATGGAGTTCTTCATTATTCCTGCAGAAATCCATCCCCTGCCCCTCCCCCCACCCCGCTGTACACTCAAACTGCGTATTAACATTAATTTTCATCATTACTGAGAAAAAATCCAGTTATGATTTTGGTGCACGAACAGTTATCGAACATAACCTCGAACAGCCGAATTTTTCTCAAATCGTTCGTGTTCGCCGAACGGCTCGAACACCGCCCAAAACAGCTCGAATTTGAGATTGGCGAACAGTTCGAGTAGAACAACGCTCATCTCTAGTCAGGATTCATCTTTTTAGAAAAAAAAGTGCAGCATGTTGTATCTGTTCTTCTAGTTAATATAATGAAACTTATTACTAATACGCATGACTGAGCCTCCTAGCAAATACTACAACGCAAAGGTGTACCTAGCCTGAGCATTCAAATTTAGAGTGGGTCCCTTGAGTCAGGTCTACTGGTCGGCCCTAGGCACCCCAACCTGACACTGCTTCCTCTGTATAAAGCACCAAGGTCTCAGCTGCAGTCAGCATGGACCAAGATCGTACAGTTTATGTAGATAAGAGCAGCTGAGGAATCTGTGCATCTAAAGATACATATAATTGCACCAGGATCTCACCTGGTAAGGGCTCTTTCACACGTTAGTGTCTCCGGTACGAGTGGTGACAGTTTACACACGTACCAGAGACACTGACACACTCAGGCCCATTCAAATGAATGGGTTTGTACACATCTGAGTGTGTTTTCACGGACCGTGTGTCCATGTGCTCCACACGGAGACAAGTCAGTTTTTTTGTGGACACAAGGTCCGCAAAACGTCCCACACGGATAATATCCGTGTGTCATCTGTGTGACATGTACCGGCACTTGGGAATCAGCACTACAGTTAGCGCTGTCCCTAAGCGCCGGTGCTGAACACTACCCTCATCATGGTTCCCTGCCGGTGCGGCGATCAGCACCAGCAGGGACAATGATGAGGGTAGTGGTAGTCTGATCCCGCAGTGTCCCCACCTGTAAAAATAAGAATAAGATAATAAAATCCATGTACTCACCTCTCCTAGATGTTCCCCGCTGTAATCCATGCGACCGCTGAAGCCGGGGAGCCGGGGGAAATGAGCCGGAGCTGCCCTCAGTGAGTGACAGGACACCGCTCCTGAGCTGCAGCTCCAGAGCGGCTCATTCTCCCCGGTTCCTCGGAAGCAGCAGTCACATGGACTACAGCGGGGGACACCTAGGAGAGATGATTACATGAATTTTATTATTTTATTCTTATTTTTACAGGTGGGGACACTGCGGGAGCAGACTACTACTACCCTCATCATGGTCCCTGCTGATGCTGATCACAGCGCCGGCAGGGAACCATGATGAGTGCAGTGTTCAGCACCCGACGCTTGGGGACAGTGCTAACTGTAGCGCTGATTCCCTGGCGCCGTCCATGTGATCCTGATGCGGCACACGGGCGGCACATGGTTGCCACATGTGTGACACACTCGGACACATGGACACATGGGACACGGATATCTCCGGTACCGTTTTTTCCAGTACCTAAGATATGCGGATGTGTGAAACCGGCCTAACTGTGTTTGCTGCAATAGGCTAGAAACTGTGTTCAAGAACTATTGAGATAGATGTACCTGTCATTCTTACACAGGTAAATGGTTGCAACCGACCCTGTTTCCTGAATTATTTGGAGTGCACCACAATACATCACACCACTAGCAACAGATGCTAACTAAGGCATCATGAATCCTTTCCTTTTGTCACTGCCATGGCGGAGTGGTAACTTCTGCACATCAATGAGGTATTACATACAGAGCTCAATATCCAAGCTCTGTTAGATCTGCAGCAGAGAAAATTGATTCAACAACTGCTGCACCCATTAAACTAAGTGATACATCACTGGAATCAGGGTCTTAACTTCATGCTGCTGTCAGATTACATAGTAAAAATCTGCTGACAGATTTTGTTTAACAAGTAGATGAAATCAGTAGATTCCATGCTATTTTTTATTGCCTGTTTACATGTATTTTAGATGATTTTGCCATTGGAAAAAAAGTAGATATAAAAGGTTCCCATTAAAAGGAATGGGAAACAATGTAGTTAGTAGGGATGGGCGAACCTGAATGATAAAGTTTGGGGTCCATATCAGACACCTAGTATCTGTGCACGGACCACAAACATAGACTGCTCCCTGAAGTCCATGTTACTGTTCAGGTTTGGCGGCCCAAACAAAGTTTGTTGAAAAACTGCAGCGCAGCCAATCAACAATCTTTTCTGGTCTGGGCACTTCAAGCTCATTCACAGCCATGGCAAGTATTGGCATGGCTGTGATTGGCCGGTACACTGGGTAAAAAAAAAAAAAAATGTTCGGTCTCTTCTATTTTTACTAACCAGACATCACCACTTGGCACTGAGGCTGCGTTCTCACACTCAGTTCAGTGTCTACTGGATGCCATGCTGAGCGGTCGCATCATGTCACCGCTCAGAAATGCATCCAGATGTAGTTGAGTTGGGCTCTTCGTGGGACATATGTATTATCGGCAGACAGGTGTGGAATACTATGTTGTTTTTTTTATTTGGATAATAAATGGGTAAAAGAGGGTTGGTGAGTTTTTAATTCAAATAAAGGACTTTACTCTGTGTGTGTTTTTTTAACTTAAACTTATAGGGTTAGTAATGGGGACATTACTAAGCTGACATCAACCTCAATACTATTACCCCACTTGCCACCGCATCAAGGCAAGTGGGAAGAGCCGGGCAAAGTGCTAGAATATGCTCATCTAATAAATGCGCCTTTTAAGGGATGGGGGACTGCTATTTTTAGGCTGTGGAAGGCCAATATCCATGGCCCCTTCCCAGTCTGAGAATATCAGCCCACAGCTGTCTGCTTTGCTTTAGCTTGGCTGGTTGTCAAAAATGGGGGTGGCCCAATGCCATTTTTTTAAATTATTTATTTAAATAATTTTAAAAATTGGCATGGGAACCCCTCAATTTTAGACAACCAACCAAGATAAAGCTGACATCTGAGGGCTGAAGCCTGCAGCTGTCAGCTTTACCTGCACTGAATATCAAGAATAGAGGGGTCCCCACACCATTTTTTTCATTCATTTATTTATTGCACAGGGCCTGGCAGCTGAATATTCTCATCAGCGTACACCTGCTCTCGCTGCTATCAGCGAGACCAGGAAGACGATGATAAGAGTAGTACTCTCATCAGCCGACGCCTGTGACCGGTGGTAACCTTTTTACCACTGGTCACAGCTGCTGACTCACACTGGCTCATCTGTTTGACAGCGTGGAAACTGGAGCGCTTTGACTGGCGGTAATGAACTTATTGCCGATCGGAGACGGCGTTTACCGCGCTGACACACAGATGACAGCATGTGAAACGCCAGATGGTCGGGCCCCACATTCATTTGAATGGGGTCTGGGTTGGGGTTCGAGTTCAGGTACTGTTCAGGTACCTACCCATCACTAGCAGTTAGCTTAGATGAGTCCTCCAGCGCGAGAGCACATCTTTCTTTGCACACTTTTTTTTTTAAAAAGCAGAGGTACAACCAGCTAAAATAAGATCAGAATTAGTTTGCTTAAAGAGTGACTGTAAAATGTGTTATTTGCTATTACAATGCAGTAAAATGATCACTTTATTTGTTGCTGCACAGCTATAGTTATTCTGTTGCTTACATAAGAAACATTTTTATTGCTCTAATTTATCAAAATAAGGAAGATCCTTTGTTTTCGCCAGTTCTCTTTAGATGCAATTAAGGAGTGTGTCCTGGGTCTCTTCCAGTCCTAAGCCTCTGCCATCCTAAATTTAGCTTGTGCAAAGTGTCAGTGGTGGAAAACCTAATTAGAATTCACAGCCGAGAAACCACAAATTTAATCTGTCTGACAGCTCCTGCAAGGTTTTTGTTCAGTGAAGTGAATAGGTACAGTGAGATAGAGAAATTAACCGAAATAAAAAAACAGATTTAGAATCCAGACAACCATGTACAACTCCAAAACATTTTAAACATAAACACAAACACAACAAAAAACCTTGGAAAACTTATGAAACCTTACAAACATAGCCTCCTAGCTATTGCTATGCATAACAATGACAGGTTTACATTTGACAATCTTTCAATGTAATGATAGGCAACAAACAGAAATCTCTTGATGACACATGTTAGATAATTAATTGATTGATTGCCTCAGTGATCACACAACTGAAATGACCTCTGAAAAACACATTTCTCCTCCAGCAGAGGATAAATGAAATGCTAAAATACAGCACATATTATTATGCAAATGATATTTTTCTTTGATTTCCCTCAATGGTCGATGCAGATGAGTCAGTATAATGTTCAAATCATCAATCGTTAGAGGAGAAATCAAATTCTATTGGACAAACTTCCCAGGGATAATAATATTTTTTTCCAAGTTAAAAAAACTCGAAATGCGCTGTTACCAACTATTATGCACAACAGAGTTTCCAAGCATTTTACAGGTTGTAAAGAACTGAAAATGGTCATTTGTTATATTTGCAACATTAAGAGGTTATATTTACTGAAATCAAAAGCTTTTTCAATAAAAATATCTTAACAGGCCAAGTTACATGTTAACATAGGACCCCATCTTTGATATCACAATTCTTGCATCCATTGAACTTGTGAGTTTTTGGATAGTTTCTGCTTGAATTTCTTAGCAGGATGTCAGAATAGCCTCCCAGAGCTGCCTTTTAATGTGAACTGCTCTTATAGATCTTTTGCTTGAGGTTACTCCAAAGGTTCTAAATGAGGGTTGTGGTCTGGGGAGGATGGTGGTGACACCGTGAGTTTCTCTACTTTTATGCCCATAGAAGCTGCCACAGAGGTATTCTTTACAGCATGATATGATGCATTGACATGCATGAAGATGATTTTGCTCTGGATGGCCTGGTTCTTTTTGTACTACAGAAAAAAGTGGTCAGTCAAAAACTCTATATACTTTGCTGAGGTCATTTTCACACCTACCACCTCTCTCCCCATAATTCGGCCCAAAACATTACTCATTGCTGATGTCCAGCCTTGTTGGGACATTGTGGCCATCCACCAACCATCCACTATTCCATACATCTGGACCATCCAGGGTTGCACGGCACACACCAGTAAATAAGATTGTTTTAAAACTAGCCTTCATGTATGTCTGGCTCACTGCAACCATTTCTGTTGTGAGCATGTTCAGGGGTGGTCGAATAGTAGGTTTATGCACAACTACAAGCCTCTGGAGTATCCTACACCTTGAGGTTCGCTGGACTCCACAGGCACCAGCAGCTTCAAAGACCTTTTTGCCACTCTGTAATGGTAATTTAGCAGCTGTTCTCTTAATCTGATGAATTTGTCTGGAAAAACCTTCCTCATTCTGCCTTTATCTGCACAAGCCCATCTGTGCTCTGTATCAGCCACAAATCTCTATACATTACGATGATCATACATAAGTTTTCATAAAATATGTAATGATTTTATACCTTGTCCAATTCATTGCACTATTTGATGCTTTTCAGCGGCAGAAAGATCCTTTTTCTTCCCATATTGCTTGAAACTTGTGGCCTGCTTAATTATGTGGAATGTCCTTTTTAAGTAGTTTTCCACTAATTGTGCCCACCTGGCAAACTAATTATCACAGATGTTTGAGATTGATTTCAATGATCCAAAAAGCCCCGAGACAAAACGCCATCCATGAGTTTATTTGAAAAACAAAATATTACATCTTTATGACACTTAAATCCAATTTGCATAATAATTTGGAACGGAATATACGGAGGCATGTTCCTATATTAATAATGCAAACTGTGTCACTGATAGAAGGTTAGTATTTGGGTAACGGTTCCTAATTGAGGTTACTATGTCAGGAAGGGTTTAAAGTGACAGAACAACATTGAGATATGTAAGAACCACATGTATATTCAGAACACATGATACTTATCTTGGGCAATTACTATTAGGCTGTGTGCCCACAATGCGGATTTAATGCGTTTCCACGGTGGTATTTCCGCTGCGGAAATGCATTAAAATCGCTTGTTAAGATGTCCGCTGTTGATTATCATTGCGGAAAAATCCACAGCACAACCATTTATTGTGTGATTTCACGGCGAAATGGCCGCCATTGACTTGCATTGAACCGCATAACATCTGCATGTATACATGCGGATGTTATGTGGTTCAATGTGCGGATGGTACCCGGGTCTGGAGAAGAGGAGACTCTCCTCCAACCCGGGTAGCATGGTACCTGCAAGTTAAAAAAGAATTATAAAGTAAAAAATAAAAAAAAATATTCATACACACATCTCCAGCGGCCCTCGGTCTGTTCCAGGCAGCATCCATCACCTGACCGCTGACTTCAGGGGTCGCGTGACCATCAGCTGACTAAATGACGTCACCGCAGGTCCTGGCAGAACACTGCGGGCTGCAGAGGAGAGAGGACGCTGCCTGGAACAGACCGGTGTCGCCGGAGAGATGTCTATGAATATATTTTTTTATTTTTTACTTTAGAATTCTTTTTTTTTACTATAGGTGCAGTATTTTAAGCAGAAATCTCAGTCACACAATATAAATCCATGCCAGTTGCATGGATTCATATTATGTGACCAACTTGTC
Source organism: Phyllobates terribilis (assembly GCF_046119375.1). Taxonomy (NCBI): domain Eukaryota; kingdom Metazoa; phylum Chordata; class Amphibia; order Anura; family Dendrobatidae; genus Phyllobates; species Phyllobates terribilis. The sequence goes on along the minus strand of NW_027362765.1, from coordinate 591,383,577 downwards.
AAGCACTTTCCAAGTGATGCTCAAAATCGCTTGGAAAAGCACTTGAAAAAACGCATGCGAAAACGCATGTAAAAACGCTGAAAAACGCTTCTCCCTGGCAGAAAAAATGCATGTAAAATCTGCATGCGTTTTTTCTGCCAGGGAGAGGAAATTTCTGCTTAAAATCAGCATTGTGGGCACATACCCTTAGCAGAGACACATGAAGTGCCTCCATTGTACACAAACCAAGTGCCCTTAGGAACCTGAGTATAACTGCTACATCTAAACTAAATAAAGGTTGGGCTCGAGAATAGGCTTTCTCTAGTGTATACAAGACACTGGCAAGGTCAAGTGTTTCACTTGTTCCATGAACTACAATGATTATGGCAGCACTCACACATGGCCACTTTGACTAAGCTTTCCATAGCAAAACGCGCGTTGGGTGTGGTGCGTCCCTGCTTCCCTGCACTGCTGGGGAAGTGGCATCATCATTTGGCATAAACATGTAAGTTACTATCTCTGTGTTTTAGTACTCTATCCACTGCATGGCAGTTGTGGTATTATGGCTCATCGACAGTGATTATATTTTTGCACTTGGCACTTTATTAGTATTCATGTTAGCATAATTATACCTAGTTATTTCAATCAACTTTTCTATTGAATCAACTGCCTTATGTTAGGATAGTTATATTTCTTTATCATGTATTAAAAAATATTATTAAGCATGTATGTACACCAATCTGTGGTACCCTTTTGGCTATAACCACCGATCACCACTTGCCACTTTAGATTTTATTGTATATGTTGTATTTAATATTGTCTTCAATAAAATTTATTTTCATTATTTATTATCAGTTCTTGGTATGCCGTTTTCTTTTGTTTGTTTTGTTACTTATTATGACGTTGAACACAAACCATAGTCTTAACTTTAGATGCTTATGACATAGCTTCATAATTTTAGAATGTTACTTTAAATCTGGCGTCATACCAGGTATTAATATCTGTAGCTGGTAACATTACCTTATGTATATCTATTGTATCCTATCATGTATGGTTTCTTCATGCTTATTTGTCTTTTTGTGGCTCAGCATAATTATTGAATCCATTATTACCGGTATATGGGATCATTGATATATTTTATATGTGTATAAGGCATAATTACCATAGTATCACTTAAGAGAAGAAACTCCTCTCACTATAGTGATCAAACAACTACTATTATTATAGTGGAGTCACGTGTTATTTATATCTTGTAATGAATTTCAGGTGTGCATATATATGTATATTTTGCTGATACACAATTAGTCCTTGTTGTTAGGAGTTATTAAATGAACTTAATACCCATACTGAGTCATATGGTATATTACCTGCACTTTGTATGTAACTTTACACAATATGTTTTTTTTATTTGGACCTTAGATTTAGCAGCACAGTATATATAATATATATATTATATTTTATATCCAGGTAAACCCACCTTTTCTGTTCCTGTACTTGTAACCCACTTGTTTCTGTATGTTTTGCATTTATGTATGAATACATTGTAATCTTCTACATTTTTTTACTATCTTTATAATAAAGATATATTTTTAACCCTTTCAAAAAAGCCTCATCTCGTTAGTGTTAGCATTAGACCATGGCCCCATTATCAGTATTCGGTCAGTATTTTTTCTCAGGAGTAGGAGCCAAAACCAGGTGAGGAACAATCAGGGAAAAGGTAAAATAGAAACAAGTCACCAATTCTACAATTATCATCCACTCCTGGTTTTGGCTCCCACTCCTGAGAAAAAATACTGACCGAATACTGACCAAATACTGATAGCGGGGCCGTGGCCTTAATAGTGTTACCTGACACTCCTCCACTCTCCAACATGGACAATACATATGCGCAAGCACTAGACACTCTGACCAAATCATGGAGGGCCACAAAGAAAGTAATCGAAGGCTGCATATGGCCACCGGGCCGCAGGCTGTGCATCCCTGCTTTAAAATATAGACAGCCTGCAGCTATCAGGAGCATGTGAGCTTACTGCCTTCTGTGTGATTATAGCAATTGGTGTACACCAGCATGGAGTAAGCAGCTCTGCTCCCTCTAATGGGGACTATAGATAGCCTAGACATATGTGGCGCCCCTGAGGGTTCAGTCGCCACAGAGGTACTGCACCTCACCCAGAGGTGTGGTGTCTTCTTCTCTCAGGTAAGGCGGGAGTGCTGCCTGGAACCCCAACACCCACATTCAACACTACACTGCTCCAGGCCGGCTAGAAGGGCAAGATGCACTGTGTTCCTGCTGAGCCCTGACCCTGGCTGGAGTGGGGGGAACCCAAAGGTAGGGGGAACCAGTAGTGGGTGTGGGTGGAGGAAGTGGTTAGGGGGAGCACTTTGGTAGGAGATATAAATAGGGAAGCCATCTTAGGGTGGCAGGACAGTAGTGAAAGGACAGTTCAGAAGAACAGTCAGGGAGCAGAGTCTCAGTAGGAGCTCTGCTCCACAACTAGGGTCCAGTGTTAGAGGCCCAGGAGGGGAGCAGGGAGTAGGCTCCGTTCTAAGAAGAGATCCTAGGGGGTACGGCGCGTGCAGGACGGCACCCGTACGCCCCGAATCTGCCAGAAGACAGAGGGATCGTAGGCCACAGGAAGGGGACCGGCCCCTGGTCCAGCCCTGTTACTCCAGGTCTCGGCTAGGAAAACTGGAGACTTCTGGCTTATATAGCCAGTTGCTGAAGCCTCATTCTAATCCCCGTGAGGGTCAAGCAGGTCCGGGAACTCCAACAAGACAGGAGGGACTTCAGAGCACCCGAGCGGGATTGAGAGTGGGAAGCGCAGGGCAGGAGGGAGAAAGACCCAGCGTGAAGTCGGTCTAGCTAGGAACACAAGAATGTGGGGTTCTGTCAGGTACTCCTAATCTGCCTGAGGAAGTGCTGAACCCCTGCCTGGTGAACGCAGAGCGACGTGGGAGGCCGACAACTGTACAGTGCACCAGTGGAACTGCCATAAGAACTGTGAGTAAAGACTCGGATGACTGCACCGCACTGCCTCCGTCCATTCTTTATCTGCGCCATCTTTCCCTCCCTGCACTACAACGCCCAGCGCAACCTTCACCGCCTTGCACTGCCCTGGAGCAAGCTCTACCTGTGGAGAACCACACCACCCCTGCTGCCGTAACACCAGCTCCAGAGGACTACTCCGCAGCGGTGGCTCCCTTTAGCCGCATTCCACAGGTGGCGTCACGACAAATCCCCTATATAATATTCCCTTTTTGCACTGACCGCCCTGGGTCACGGACCGGCCCAGCCACCGTGATATTTCCCCAACCGGCATCCAGAGGCCCAGCTGCCGAGTACCCCACGGCCCTGGGGGTGCGTCACATACACCTTTTCTGTCAAACAGTCTAGGGTTAACCTTAGTTAAACATGTAATGGAAAATATTTATTTAATTTACATTTAATATTGTTGAGTTTATTCAAAGAGTATCTGACACCAGGTTTTTGCAACGCCATCTGAGAGCAGCATAATATAGAGGCAGAGACCCTGATTTCAGCGATGTGTCAATTACTAGGCTTCTTGCTGTCATTTTGATACAATCACTGTTTTACCTGCTGTAGATCTAGCAGTTCTCTGAATGCTGAGTTCTGTATAACCCCACCACTGATTGGCAGCTTTCTTTGTACACTGTGCATAGGCAGAAAGTTGCCAATGAGTGGGTTATGAGCTCATGAATATGCTTGACAACCTGGGAGCAGGGTTACTAGTCCTCTAATGATAATCTCGTGCTAATAAACAGTGATTTTATTAAAACTACACCAAAAACCTGTTGACAAATTCCCTTTAAAAATAGTTTATACATATATATTATACATATACTATTTGGCTCCAAATAATATAAACTAAATCGGCAAAGGTTCCCAGATGATTTCTTTTATCCTGGAGCCCTGTAGCGGTGTCTCTGCTATTACCACTGCACAGTAAATGAAAACATAAATCTATTACCTGACAAAATGTGAAGTAATGCAGAGCGCAGAAGCCTTATGTCAAAATCAACATTTACATAAATGTACTCTACATGTTCCACGCAGCATTCATCTGATTATGGATATACTCTAAAATTCACAAAGAAGATTGTAAATGTAATTCATCTGGTTTATCTTAGCAGACATTATCAAATAGTCCAAAAACCGCAGTGTGTCTGTGTATTGCAGTTCAGTCATTTCCACTTCATCAGTAGCAATTTCATGCCCGGCAGATCAGGAAAAAAATACATTGTGTGTGTATGAGATTGCTGAAATCTCATAGCTTTTGCAGGTACTGTAAAACGCAGCAACAAAACACATCAAAAACACAATGTGTGAACATAGCCTTAGTGTTTGTGCGCTCAGCTGGATGAGTTGTGCGATGGGGCACACCTTTGAAATAGTTTGTGAAGTATTATCGTAAGGGTCCTATGTATGGTCGTATCTGGTATAAAAAAGTGAAACCAAGCCAATGAGGAGTATGGTGACGAGTCTAGTTATTGGTGCTGAACCTAATATGTCCATAAGAAGAATTTTCCAATATTTCCGAAATGTATGGCACAAAGCTGGTGTAATTGTACAGAAGTATAAAGTGCATGACGTATGGGCAGCTGAAAGATGCTCAAAATTCATCAACACTTTTATGCCTTCTAATTAATTTAGTGCATTCTTCTCCAGTGGACTCAGGATCAAGAGTGGTGTATAAAATGCCAACATTCATGAATTACTCCTTAGTGTTTTAAAAATACACTTTCAGGGCATTTCAGACCCAGCCATTCTTCAGATAAAACTTCACTGATCTCTATATTTTTGCATCTTCTTCATCTGCTCTAGAAATCCATGTTTGTCATAACAATTTCTTTTTTCTTAAAGTAAATCTGTCACCAGGTTTATGCCACCTAATCTGAGCTCAGCATAATGTAGTGACAGAGACACTGATTCCAGCGATGTGTCACTTACTGGGCTGCTTTTTGTAGTTTTGATAAAATCACTCTATTTTCAGCAGGAGATTATTACTAGAAGACTATTAAACCTGCTGTCATGTAGTTCCTCACATTCATGAGCTCAGTATAACCCTCCTCCATCACTGATTGGCAGTTTTCTGCCTATGGACAGTGTACCCAGAAAGCTGCCAATCACTGGTGTAGGCAGGGTTATACAGAGCTCAGCATTCAGAGAACTGGTAGATCTACAGGATAGAAAACAGTGGTTTACCAAAATGACAGGAAGCAGCCCAGTAAGCGGTACATCAGTGGAATCGGGGTCTCAGTCCCTACAGTATGCTGTTCTCAGATGGGATAGCAAAAAGCTGGTGACAGATTCCCTTTTTAGGGCTCATGCTCATCTGTGAGAAAAACGGACGACGCTCACCAATGCAAGTCAATGGATGCGAGAAAAATAGCAATGCAATGCGTTATTTTTCTCTGCAGCTATTATTCTGCAATCATTTACAGGACCATTTACAGAGTTCTATGCTACAGAATGGTAATGTATCCGTAAAAATCGGATGACATACAGATGGTCCGTATGCCGTCCGTTTTTTTTCTCGCACCCATTGACTTGCATTGGCGAGGCTCGTCCGATATACGTGGCAAGTCGCAGCATGCTGTGATTTTTTTTCTCAGTCCGATTTCAGCTGAGAAAAAAATTGCAGATGAGCTATAACTCATAGAATAACATTGGTCATAATGCAATCCGATTTTTTATTGGATTGCACTCGTCCGTTTTTCTCAAAAATGGGCATGAGCCCTTAAGGTGAAAACATTCAACAGAATAGATTATTCAACCAATCAGTGCTACTACATTAACTTGGTTCATTATCTTTGCACAAACCTCTTCATTACATCATGAAATATGATTTAATGCTGACTTTCATCTATGCAGCCCTCTAGCATTATGGTAAAGTAATAAGACCATGCCTCTAATTGGACACCAGTGGCCACGAGTTACAAGTAAGGCTATGAGCCCACGATGCAGAAATGCTCAAGATTTTTCCTGAGCGTTTCTGCATCTCCCTGGCAGAAAAAAACGCATGCGGATTGTACATGCGGATTGTACATGGGGATTGTACATGCGTTTTCCTGCCAGGGACATGCGGATGTGAAGCGTTCTTCACTGGCATTTCCGCATACGGGTTGACAAGCGCTTTCCAAGCGATTAGCATCACTTGGAAAGTGCTTGTGACAACTAGGTCACACTATATAAATCCATGCAAACGGCATGGATTTATATAGTGTGACCCGAGAGAGTGGTTAAAAATAAAAAAATAAACCAATACTTACCTTCCAATGGCCCGGCGTGTGTTGCTGCGCTCCTGTGCTGGCTGCCGGCAGATCGCAGTACACTCTACTGAAAAGACCTGCCGTCACATGACTGTGACAACACAGCAGGTCCTTCAGTCCTGCATGATTGCCGGCAGCCAGCACAGGGAAGGAGTCCGGGGACCGTCGGAAGGTGAATATAATCTTTATTTTTTATTTTATTATTTTTTTATGGTACCTGGGTGTGGAGGAGAGTCTCCTGTCCTCCACACCCGGGTACCATCCTCCGCACATTAGAACGCGCCAATTACGCAAGTACAGATGCAGTCTTGCGGAATTGGCGAATTCTAATGCAAGTCAATGGCGGCGAAAAAGCAGCGCTTTCGCAAAATTAATGGACATGCTACGGATTTTTGAGCGCAGCATAAACACTGCGGAAAAATCCGCAGCATGGGCATTGAAAGTGCGGAATTGCATTGGAGACCATGGGGGAAGGTTTACCAACCGTTTCCCAAGTGTTTACACTGCAGAAATTCCGCAGCGTAAACGCTTGAAAAATGCATCGTGGGCACACAGCCTTACACTGCTTTCACTACCTCCCATTTATTAGTTATGGTTCCAAAGAGTGCCTATTCCACTAAGAGAGCTTTCTGGCTCCTGCTTTTGTCTTTCATTGTTTATAGCTTGTTGCTAAGGGGACAGACCACTAGAAAATGGCCGAACATCCGCAGTAGCTATATTTAAAAAGGTTGTCCGCTAATTGTACATTGATGGCCTATCCTTAGGATAGGTCAATAGGAGGCGGATGTCCAGTAACAAGCCCTGGCCACTACAAGTAGACGGCCAGCTCCGCCAGTAATTACTTCCGACCATGGCTGCCACCGCCACCATCACTGCCATCGATATCAGCTGATCAGTGGAGTTGCCGGGTGTCGGACCCTGGCCGATCAGACATTGATGACCTATCCTAAGGATAGGCCATCAATGTAAAACTAGTGGACAGACTCTTTTAAAGCTGTGATCTGACAGTTACCTTCTGAGATTCCAGCGGGCTCTCTTCAACCGATTAGCTTCTGTAGATCAGTTAGACAGTATGACTCACCTCTTCCTCCCTGTCTAACTCGGAGCTACTGTTATCTGTACTGCAAAATCACAAATCCCTGACCCTCAACAATTGGCTGCTTGAGTAGTTCTTGGCTCTGCAGCTCAATGGGAAACTGAGAAGTGATTACATATGCTTGTGCAAAGGCACTGTTATCTCCATATATAAATGTCCAGATTACAGTGCAGACTTCAGAACAAGTGCCCTTAAGGTAACAATAGTACATTCAGTTTAACAGTAAGATAATGCTGCTGAATAAAAACTGTCAGTCAAGGAGGAGTGCCTGCCCACCTGCATCAAGGAAGTCAGAAGGCTAGGCAGTATTGCATTCCTGAAGACTAGAAATGATCCACAGAACATCAACTTCAAGTTGAATTTCCAGAAATTCTCAGTTTTTTTGCAAATTTGAACAGTTTGCAACTTAATTTGTATGGATTGATCAAAAAGAAAACTGCCCAGCACCATTTCACACAGTGCTGAAGAGTCATACAATGAGCTAATAATATAAGGCTTGGCAAGATAGATTTCCGCATAATGCACTGCAATGATGTGCACCAGAACAATAGTGCTGGCTGATACTGCAAATTACTTTGTGTGTATACTTGTCTAGTAACTTTGTATTTTACGATTACAAATATTGCAATTTTTTTTTGCAACGGGGATACATTTAAAAGAAGAAAAAATTTAAAAAAAAGGCTAAGGTTTTACATCTGTTTTAGTAGTTGAATTTAACCAGACACACCACAATACTTCTGGCTATTGCAGAAAATTATTTTCCATGCATTTAACTACCTAGTAACAGAGTATTTTAGGGTTAAATATGTTGCAATTTTTGACAAGGAGGGTGGAAATAACAACAAAAAATAACTAAAATAAAAAAAAATCTTTAAGGTTCTAGAACTGTTTTAGTAGTTGAATTTAAAAAGTGTTATACGGGACTTTTGTATTTTTTATTATGGGGCTAAGAACACATAGGCAGGTAGTTGCTAAAAAAGGGATAATTTTTGGAAAGCTAGATAAAAAGGCTTTAGAATTGTTTACTTGTTTTAAGATTTGCAACCCTGTTGCGGATTCCAAAAATGGGATATCTATTACACCTTTTCACTGTCAAAAGTGCTGAGCACAGATGTTTTTGCTTCCTAAATAAAGGAATAATTTGGCAAAGTAACAATCTCTTGAAACTCCCCAATCAGTGATATTTTTAGCACGATCCAATGTGGAAAAGCCATGGCTACTTTTGTTTGCACAGCCTTTTAGTTAAACACCAGCAAAGCAGGCATCTTCCTGGATAATTTTTGGACTGCTTCAACAATTAAATTAGTCTAACAAGTCTGATACTGCAGTGTTTTGTTAGATACCCTGTTATTTACCACTGGTTACCAACCATTTTCAACTAGATTTGTTGATGTTACTTGAACATTAATAAGGCTGTGTTTGCATTAAAGAGATTAAAGACCTATGAGTGTTAGACATCTATTTTGGGGCAATATTGCGATTCTTCTGATGCCGGAAAATTTGAAATGCAAAAGATTTCCTCATCTCTACTGAAAACACATGTTAATACTAACCTCTTAAATCTGACTTTATTGCTGCTTTGTTTTTCATGTAAAGGTGCATTAGCTTTTTTCAGGATACACTTATTGGAGTATATGTCAAACAGTCCCCCAGTGTCATCCAGACACCCAAATCTGAAATTAGGCTGTCCAGGTGCATTTCACCTTTAAACAGTTATAATCTGTACTTTTGACTATATTGATAATTTTCCAAAATCTATAATACGTTTTGAAAACTACAAATTTTAGCACTACATTATGCCCAACAGATGAACAGTGTGAAATGTGTCTATCTCAATGAGTCCATTGAATGTCCTTGTCGTCTACTTGTCTCTGACCGAAAGTATCTGCGCAGCAGTTACGTTTTGCATTAATGATTTAATATACTTTCAAAGCTAATGGAATGTATTAAGTGGCTTTAAATTTCAGATAGAAACATATTTATCTCTTTTTCTAAATCTCAGCAGTTTCAAGAGAAGTTAGACAGACTTCATCACATCACAACTGCCTGCTGTATATAAACTGCCAAGCAGGCACACCACTACAAGTTCTGCATTCATTGCTCTGTGAACCGAGTGCACGTCAAGTAAATATTATTAATAACTATTGATTTGTAAAATGATTGATGTCGTAATATATGTTGTGTTTCCCATGTGAGCATTTTGTTTGACAGCTTGTTCACATAAATACACTCCAGTGGGTTTATCAGATTTCTATCTGCCTTACAATGGTGTTTTTTTTAGACTGGAATGCCTCAAACTATAATGCATAATAGAGATATTCTTCGATTATTACTTACTGTTCTCTTTTTCTTTCTTCTTTACCTTTACATAATTTAATATCTAACATTACTATAAGCCATGATTCCTTCACTACAGTTTACAACATCATAGCCATGTGCTTTTGGTGTGCACAGGGTTACATTAATGCACTTGTCCAGATTTTATTTTCTGCTGCCCTGGGAATTTAGTACATCTTGCCTGATCTATAACATCTATGCTCTACATTAAAGAGAACCTGACTGGTGATACATGCTGCTCGATCTACAGGCAGCATGTATCAGGCACTGGCTGTGTAATCTCAGCCTGGTATGTTTGACTCTGAAATTCTGGGGTGTTTCAGTGAAGAACATACTTTAAAACTAAGTCACCGGGGACCGACATGCACAGGAGACTAGTTGGACAGGTGGATCTCCGGAAGCTTCTCCCCTTCCGCTTCCCTGGAGTATTATATACCAATAAATATACACCAATTAGTGTTGAGCGAGTATGTATCATCAACTCTTCCGGCGAGCATGCTTGGGTGCTTGCCGAGTATTTTGGCGTGCTCGGCGTTTCATTCACTGTCGCCGCACTTGCAAGTGTCACAGCTGTTAGACAGCCGTGACACATGCCAAGATTGTCTGTTTGACAGGCAGTCTGTGCCTGATTTCTTTAGACTTTCCCATGATGCTACACAAAGAAGCAGTGTGTTTCAGGTGTGCATTAAAATACATCCGCAGGTGTGTCTCTAATTAATTCAGATGTTGCCAAAATCAGAAGCTTCCAAACACATGACATCATTATATGGGCAGTCCAGAATTGTTTAAAGGCATAGTAATCTTAGTGTATGTAAACTTTTGACTTTGCAGTAAGTAATAAAATGCCTTAAAACATTCTCTCTCTCATTATTCTGGCATTTGGCAAATATATAAAATTATGGTAATCCTAATTGACCTAAAACGGGAAAGGTTTATTCTGATTTCATGTCAGATATTGAGAAAAACATGCATATGTGTCTTTTTATATAGTGTATGTAAACTTTATATATTTCCATATCCATTTTTTTGTGTCCGTCTGTCCATCCATCTGTCACTAGATAGCTTTAGTTAGGTGCAGGGCGTTAGTTAGCGTTAGTTAGGGAGGCAATTAGATTAGAAATAGTTAGCCAGGGCTAGTGTTAGGGTACCGGAATTAGCATATATATATATACATATATATGTACACATATATACTGAAATTGCTGCTCATATATATTTGGCAGATGAGGCTTACGCCATGATCTGTTTTGATACAGACAGCGCCCGTGAGACGGACGAGCAGTTTTTGCTGATGTCACCCTCGTCTGCTACTTCTAGCGATGACAAAACTCAGCAGCAGCGCAGCGGGCAAGAACATGCTAGCGGTAGTGCCGCTGTAAGTGACTGGGTGCCCATGGAATCCTACACTCCATGCGTGCCAGAATTTATTTCTGCCACTGGTGTCTATGGGCACACTGCTGGATTTAGGGAGATTGATTTTTTTTTAATTTTCTTCTCTGAATAATTAATAAATTTAATGGTTGAGCAGACCAATTCGTATGCTGCTCAATTGCCGGCCACCAAACATCCTACAACTCCAAAAGTAGTAACTGGAGCCCTGTTTATGTGGTGGATATTTTAACATTTTTTGACTTTGTTCTCAATATGGGTCTGATAAAAAAAACCACCATCAGATCATATCAGTCTACTAATGTCCTGTTCAACACCCCTATGTACTAAAGCATAATGGCCCAGTGATGATTTCTAAGCATTCTGTGAGTTCTACATTTTGCAGAAAACGCAAATTGCTCTCCCTCCCAATAACCCAGCTATGATCGACTTTACAAAGTCAGGCCCCTAATAATTATTTTAACAATAAATTTTCCCAGACATATACTCCCGAAAAAAATATCTGTGTGGATGAGTCTCTGGCCCTCTTCAAGGGCAGACTGCATTTCAAGGAGTATTTGCCGAATAAAAGGTCCCGATGTGCATATAAGTTGTGTGAAAGCGACACTGGCTACAAACACAAATTCCGGGTGTATGAGGGAAAAGATACCCGGATTGTTCCTCCCGAATGTCCCCCCCCCTCCTGTTCCTTAAGCATAGCTAGGACCTGGTGCATCCCCTTTTAGATAAGGGGTATAACTTGTACATAGATAATTATTATACAAGTGTACCCCTGTTCAGGTGCCTGTCTGCCAAAAAAACTGTGGCCTTTGGAACCATACACTGGAATCAGAGTATAGCCCAAAACTCTTGTCACCCAAAAATTAAAGACAGGCAAAATTAAGACACTCTGTAATGAGGACATGCTGCTTGTCAAATTTCGTGTCCTCGTGTTGTCATCAATCCATGCGGACAGAAGTAGAAAAGTCCTATACGCGAGGCAAGTTCTACTGTCTGGAAGCTTGTCTATGTACAGGACTACAATAAGTTTATGGGTGGCGTGAACCTTACGGACCAGATGCTACAGCCCTACAGACCTGTTCGCAAGTCTTGCGTATAGTACAAAAAATTTGCGGTTCACCTAATCCAAGCGGCACTAAATAATTATTTTGTACTATACCGAAAAACTGGGAACCAAGGATTTTACCTTGAGTTCCAAGAAAAAGTAATAAATATTTGATGTGTGGAGACCAAGGGAGGGTGGGGGGAGAATCATCTAGCGAGGCCAGCAGAATTGTCCCCGGTCAGCATTTTCCCTCACAAGTGGCACCGACAACCAAAACAGGCCGACCCCAAAAGAGATGCAGGGTATGTTACAAAGATGGAGTTAGAAGGGAAACCATTTACAAGTGTGACACAGGTTCTGATTAGCCTGGCCTCTGCATTAGGGAATGTTTCCGTCGCTACCATACATCCCTAGAATAACTGGATTTATTTTTTTAGTTGTACCCTTGCCACCTTCTGCCGTTTTCTCTTTATTCACTTTTAATTTCTTCATCGCCCATTAAAAAATTGGAATACAAAAAAAATTCCAAAATGAAAAAGTTAATACTCATTATACCCCTAGATGAATACTGTGAGGGGAATTTGCTGAAATAGCATACTTTTTTTCCGCCAGTTTGACTATGCCGTGCCATCTAAAGCAGTCATTCTGAATCTTGCTACTGTTTGGTGATATAGACATGGCGGTTTATCAAGGAGGATACTTAGTGCACGAGCTGTTCCTGGTCTATAAAGAATGGGCTTTCTTATTACTTTATTCGGGTATTATAAAACCCGTTATACTGCCTCTTTATATGTGCTGTAAAAGGATAGATTGTTCTGCGCACATGGCGGTTCCTACCTTGCCGGGCAGGGACCGGCTATAGTGTGCCAGCGTCACATGGCACATCCGTCCCTCATATAGGGATTGATTGTGCATTAGAAACATTGTGCAACTAGTCCCTTTTTAGAAAGAATGGCAGTAGCTCTGGATGTTCTTTTATCCTGTGAACTTGATCAGCTTGGCAACATTGTTACACTCCTCCATTTTGAAACATGTTTCATTTCATTTCAATGCAGTTTTTTTCAGCTCTAATGAAATAACTGTGGTATCCTCTGTGTCAGCTGTTGTTGTTGGTCTCCAGGTATTTAGTATTTCAAAAATACAGAATAATATGGATTTTTAATTACAAAAATGCAAGATTTTAAAATTAATAAAAGAGATACTATTTAAAGGGGTCTTATACTATTAGAAAAAAAAAGTGCTACGAGGCTCTGGGGACTGGATTCCACATCTCCCATTTCTACCACTGAGAAGACACCTTAGAGCTTGGAAGGGTGAGTTCTTGTCATACATCTTTTGTTATGTGCATGCATTATGCAGAAGGTAGTTCATTCTGTACTTCCTGAACTCTTCTTTACAAGTACATGGGAGTAATCAACCCTAGGATGCTGGCAACTATAAGATAATGTCAACATTGGCATGGGTGCCTCATAGCTATACCCAATAGGTGAATGGCATTGGAAGGAGGGTGGGTTTTAGACAACTACTCTTTTCACATGGTGACAGCAGTTTGCAAGAGAAGACAGAATGGAGAACTAATGCCTAAACTCCCCTAAAAATCAAGCATGTGGTAGGCAATTTGCTAAAAAAAAACACCTAAAAAAACACAAAAACATAGGTATGTTTTTTGACCCACGTTGGGTCTATTTTAGTTAAATATATAACAAATATGTTAAGAATTATTGACTACATATTTGTGCAATGGTAAAGCATTTTTTTCATTCAGAGACATTACTTATCAATAATGAGTAAACTTTGTAGTAACATTCACACTTTGTGACTCAATTACATTAATTAGCCAAATCTGTAATGATGCATTTTTTTTCTCCCACTGAGACCCATTCAACTAAAAGGCACAAACTATAACAAATACATCAAAACTCAAGAATATCAACTATCTTAAAAGGGTTTTCTAGGCTAAAGAGGCATTGTTTTCAGTCACTCTATATGACTGCAGATTACCAAATTGTGAAAGTGTGCAATGTGCATACAGTCAAGATTTCATCCTATTTACAGCACGAGTGGACAGTCACGTGACCACAAGTGTGTGCCTTGACTACATTCAGCTCCACATCTCTTATCTCTTAATAGAACAACCACTCATCGAGAGGAGTAGAAGTGAATCCTGACAGTGTGTACATTGCTCACTGTCAAGATTCAGCAATCTGGAGTTACTCTATTGCTGAATCCTGACAGTGCGCAATGTGCATATTCTATTACGTTCAGAAAATCCCTTTAAATTACTATCTGGATTCATTAACCACAGCATTACAACATTTGTCTTGTTTCTAGATGAGACATTCGTAAGTGCAGCACCTATTTTGTGCCCTATAATAACTGGCAAATATTATGCAAAAATCCCAAACATTATAAATGTATCATACAGTCACACACAATAGCATTGAGAGAGGGCTACATAACATTGAATCAAAGCAGGCATAAATCAAGGTCGAAGGCCTTATAGCCATATTTTCGACGTATTTTCAGTAAAAATGTGTCAAAGTTTTTGAAATCTCTATTAAAAGAAAATAATACGCATAGTCAGGTGTTATACTGATCTCTCCTTCTATTCTGCATGCCCTTCAGATGCCTAAGGTTTGTAGATGAAATGGTTTCTCAGCCGTTCTAAATTCCTAGGTGCATTGTACATTCCTGTCTACTGTAAGCCTGGCCGAACATCGCTACTTCTGTCAATCTATCATCCTGTAATCGATACTCACCCATCCCTGTCGAAAATATCAAGAGGGGAGATGTGAAAACTAAAAAAAAATGCAGCCTATAGAGACGATCTGTCCCTTACAGCTTGCAGGCTGTGAGTAAGGGCTAGATTTTTATATCTCTCTCTTGCTCCCTCTCTGTTTCTCTCTCCCTCCCTCTCTCTTTTCAATGACCCAGCTCCTCAAATGCATTTAATACCCCCTAATTACTTAATCCCTGACAACAGCTTACATGGCAAGCATTGAATTGTCAGGAGCAGAGATGTACACATAGAAATAACATTGTAGCATGGTGGCGGGATGCTTTACAAGCTCCGTTCTCTATTTCCCTGAGAATTTTATTTCATCTCACCGAGCGACGTATTATTTACAATGGGAATCCTTCCTCTGTTCTCCGTGTCCTTCCTCTGTTCTCCGTGCCGCACTATAAATAGATTTCCTTCAAGGGGGGATATTGCTTCAGTGGAGACATGATATACGAGGAGCAAAACATAGAAATTACGTGGGTGAGACACTGATAGAAAATAAATGTCTAGGGATTTTTAACCACTTCCCACCAATAGAGATGAGTGATAACTTGTAGGCGCTTTGAGAGGAACAGTGACTTAAGAGATCTTAAAGAGTCACAATACCGTAATTACCACAGTAATGACAATGGGTTTGTCAATAGGAATGAACCCTTCAGATTAGATGTAAAAGATGTCCAAATAGTAGAGCGAGTGGATTAATTGGTATCATGTAAGTGCCTTTCAAATTGCTAGTCGAGTACCAAAAGCTCACGTGCCCTTTACGGAACTACCATGGGCACTGTAGAATAGACTAAATCGGCAAGATTGCTCAGAAAAGCCATGGTACTTTTTTATTTTTACCAGTCTACGAGACAAGTAAACAGCAGCCCACCACTGGAGATGGCACTATATATTTTTATTATGAGTCACAGCTTTTTTTCAGATCTTTGAATCCCCTTCTTTTAATGATAGAGATAAATAGGGAAAGTTGACATACAGATATGCATATCCAGGCAGCTCTCTCTAATAGCTGTGGTATTATGGCCCTCTGTACCTGATCAGAGGAAAGCAGGGATTTTCGGCTTTTTATACCATATCCAGAGATCCTGTGACATACAGATGCGGCTGCAGCTTTTATTTCCTATGCACGTTTATAGCGGAGGGTGCTTGGTCTGTGTGGTGATTCGGCCCAGTCAGGATGTGCATGGCTGTTCTTGTTCTGACGTGTGCAGACATCACTATCAGTTGAGAGAAGAGGAATTAGGCTGAATGGTTCAAATGGAAGACGGTCTACAGAATCGGCTTGGAGAAATTAGAATAGCCCTTGGAAAAGCAGAGGTGCAGTACAGAGCATCTTAACCCCTTACTCACATATGCCATACATGTATAATGCAATTCTGGGGTGAGCTCACCCCATACCCAGCAAGGCCTGCTTCTAACAGCCGGGGGTGCAGCAGAGCACTGCCTGCCATTGTTAACTTGTTAAATGATGCTGTCAATCACTGACAGTGGCATTAACAGCTCGCCGGCATGTGGGCACAGCATTCCATGAGCCCATCGGCGCGCGTGTCGTGTTCATGTAAGTCATGTACTGGGAGTGTTCTTCAACACACGGTGGAGCCACGGGCGAGAAAACTAACTCTTACATAGTTTGGTCCCAAAAGAACTATTTTGCTTAAGTGTATATTTTCACCCAGACAATACAAAAAAAAAACATTTAAATATTATGCAAACATTAGTCAACAGCTGGAACTTCACTATCTTTTTTATAGATTTGTCTGCTGGCGTACCTGTCTGAACTGGCTGCATATTACAGTTTTTCCCCTTAAGAATTGGTTTAATTGTATGCGTGTAACGTACAGGCTAACGTGCGGTACAACACTGAGGTTTTACAATCTTACAAATGTTTCCTCTATTTCCCCAACCAAATTTCCTCTTCCCTTCCCTTACTGTTTACAGAGGAAGAGTCCGTCTTCAACAGTATCAAAAATACCCAAAACAAACTACGGTGACGGGCGTTTAGCCATAAACATAGTCGTACGCAGTTGAATAACTGTCCCTTACTAAAATGCTGTGCAGAAACTTTCTCCTGTAACAAAATGGAATTCAAGTATGGTCTGGAGTCCGTTATGTGCCGTGTCGGCACCTCAAAGTGGATTGGGATTTTCTTAGTTATTAAACCAGCATAAACCGTGGCATTCTGGACACTGGTATTAGCAACAAACGTTGTGTGAAGAAGTTAATATAACTAACTAACTACAGGCTATATCTTAGCCATTGAATATTTTGGCGCCAAAATGTTATGTTATGCGTGAACAGTTACTCACTGCCGGGCCCCTTCAACAGGTGAGCGGTACCATTGATGCTTGTACCTTAATTTCTCAGTGGTGTCCAAAACCTCTTCACTGTAGGTCCTGGCCTTTATTTTCTCTGGACAACGTTTCTGACAGGAATCTCCTCAAACTTAGACAGGTTCCAGTCGTGAACAAGCTAGGCTCCAATATGTCATTTCTCTGGTGTCAATGGGGTGTTCTCACAAGCAGATGCTGCTGAATACCCTTCAAGAGCATCCTCTTCTGTTCAGGACATATTCCAGACTACCCCCAAGATGGCCGCTTCACTTATTCCTGTGTACTTTTAAACTGTCCACCAGGAATTCCTCTGAGCACTGTAACTAAGCCTCTCCCACACTGGAGCTAGACCAATCACCAACTGTCTCCATTGGTTGCTGGGCAAACTTCGTCCTTCACTATACAGCAGTCACTACCCCTTAACAACATGCACTGGACGTCTTATCATCAATACATTAATTGCTTATTCTCCTTATATAATCATGTAATACAATGCATTTTAAAGCATTCACAGAGTTAAAACCTTACATCAAAATATATATGCAGTCTACAACAAGTACAGTGTTATACTAGTGTGGATACAGATTTATACAATCATATCATTCTAGTGAACCGACACACATCTCACATTCACAGGGCACCGATGAATTGCTATGAGAGCTGGGGGTCTGTTGAAGACCTCCGTCCTTGTCATTATGGAGTTCCCTGGAAACCCAGCTTTTGTGGCTTCAAAGGAAACCATGATTTTTACTATATGCAGCGATGCTATTGTATTGCTGTAAATAGTACAAGCAATTAGACGATCGCAGGTTAAAGTCCCCTAATAAATACAGTGAAAAGTTTTAAAAAAAATATGCAAAAAAAATGTATCTAAAAGTTAAAATCAGCCCTCTTTTCCCCCATTAAAAATAAAGATAATAAAAAAAATACACATACAGTGGGGAAAATAAGTTTTTGATACACTGCCTATTTTGCAAATTTTCCCATCAACAAAGAATGGAGAGGTCTGAAATTTTTATCATAAGTACACTTCAACTGTAAGAGACAGAGTCTAAAAATAAAAACCAGAAAATCACATTGTATGATTTTTACATAATTAAATTGTATTTTATTGCATAAAATAAGTATTTAATCACCTACCAATCAGCAAGAATTCTGACTCTCACAGACCTGTTAGTTGTTTTTTTTAAGAAGCCCTCCTACTCTGCACTCATTACCTGTATTAATTGCACCTGTTTGAACTCGTTACCTGTATAAAAGATACCTGTCCACACACTCAATCAATCACACTCTTACCTCTCCACCATGGTCAAGACCAAAGAGTTGTCTAAGGACACCAGGGACAAAATTGTAGACCTGAAAAAGGCTGGGATTGGCTACGGGACAATAGGCAAACAGCTTGGTGAGAAGGCAACAACTGTTGGCACAATTATTAGAAAATGTAAGAAACACAAGATGACTGTCAATCTTCCCCGGTCTGGGGCTCCATGCAAGATCTCGCCTTGTGGGTGAGAAAGGTCAGCAATCAGCCAAGAACTACACGGGAGGACCTGATCAATGACCTGAAGAGAGCTGGGACCACAGTCTAAAACATTACCGTTAGTAGCACACCACGCCATCATTGGGGGAGGGAGTACAATTGGGGGAGGGAGGTTGAACTTGATGGATCTAGGTCTTTATTCAACCTACGTTACTATGTATGTTACTATGTTACTATGTCATGGATTAAAATCCTGCAGGGCATGCAAGGTCCCCCTGCTCACGCCTGAACATGTCCAGGCCCGTTTGAAGTTCACCAATAACCATCTGGATGATCCTTAGAGGAGGCATAGGAGAAGGTCATGTGGTCATATGAGACCAAAATGGAACTTTTTGGAATGAACTCCACTCGCTGTGTTTGGAGGAAGAAGGAGGATATGAAATAGTAATATATTAAAATCTTCTTCAATTTCAGGATCATACCATCCATGTACTTAATAGACTCAGTCAGGACCAGTCTATGTATTATTATTTATCCTATTTAGTATATCAAGGCAGCATTATACAATATATGTACACTTTACCTTTTGTGTCTCCCCCATTTCCTCATAGACTAAGCTTGCGAGCAGGGCCCTCACTCCTTTTGATTTGAGAAATGCTTATTCTGTATTGTTTGTATAAGTCCCCCCTAAAATTGTATAGTGCTGCGGAATATGTTGGCGCTATAAAAATAAAAATTATTATTATTATAAGAACTACCCCAAGAACACTGTCTCAACTGTGAAGCATGGTGGGAGAAACATCATACTTTGGGGTTGCTCTTCTGCAAAGGGGACAGGATGACTCCACCGTATTGAAGTGAGGATGGATGGGGTCATGTATCGCGAGATTTTGGCCAACAACCTTCCCGCATTAAGAGCATTGAAGATGGGTCGTGTCTGGGTTTTTCAGCAATACAATGACCTGAAACACACAGTCAGAGCAGCTAAAGAGTGACTCCGTAAGAAGCATTTCAAGGTCCTGGAGTGGCCTAGCCAGTCTCCAGACCTGAACCAATAGAAAATCTTTGGAGGGAGCTGAAACTCAATGTTGCCCAGCGACAGCCCCGAAACCTGAAAGATCTAGAGAAGATTTGTATGGAGGAGTGGGCCAAAATCCCTGCTGCAGTGTGTGCAAACTTTGTCTAGAACTGCAGGAGACGTCTGACCTCTGTAATTGCAAACAAAGGTTTCTGTATCAAATATAAAGTTCTGTTTTTCTATTGTATCAAATACTTATTTCATGCAATAAAATACAAATTAATTATGTAAAAATCATACAATGTAATTTTCTGGGTTTTGTTTTTTTTTAGATTCTGTCTCTCACAGGTGAAGTGTAGCTACGATAAAAATTACAGACCTCTCAATTCTTTGTAGGTGGGCAAACTTACAAAATCTGCAGTGTATCAAATACTTATTTTCCCCACTGTATGTGGTATCCATGTGCTGTATGGGTTTTTCACAGACCCATAGACTTGTATTAGTTCTTCTCATCCGTGCTGCAAGAAAAAACGGACATGACTCCATGTGTTTTGCACAGACACATGGTCCATGTAAAAACACGGACATGTGAGCAGCCCCATAGATACTAATGAGTACATATGGGATCTGTGAAAAAAATGGATCCCACATTTACTGGAAATACGGACATGTGAAGGAGCCCTTAGATGATTGAGGCTTGACCTTCCCATTGGATTGGTCCTCAATATAGATTATGGGTGATTGTCATTCGCTGATCTGTTACATCAGTAGGATGTAAACAGTGAATGGAACCATAAGGGTATGTGCACATGATGACTCCCAGCCTGCGGCCCGACGCTGCGGAGGAGCCGCAGGCGGATATGCAAATGAGCGCTTCCTTTTTTTTCCCACTTGTGGACTTTCCTCATAGAGGTTAGGTCTATGGGGAAAGCCCACATGTTGACCCGCTGGAGAAATTGACATACTGCAGTTTGGAAAGATGCGTCGCATATCAGTTTCCTCGGGTGAGCCACAGACGCATAGTGGACATGGGATTTCTGCAAATCCCATCCACTATGCTGTAACATCTGGCCGCAGAGGGTTTGACGCTGCGTAAGTCCGCAGCGTCAAACCCGCAGCTGCTCCGGATCGTTTGCACGCACCCTAACAGCACAGCCTCATTCTCTGTGGTGTGGTTTTACCAAGGACTGCAGCTCAGCTCCTATTCTCTAGAATAGAAGTTGCATTAGGGTGCTTAACCCAAGTGGCAGAAGACAAAGAATGAATTATAGAATTTTTTTTTTAGGTCTAACAAGTCTCTGAAAACTCCTTTGAAGGACATGGAAACCATATTTTATGGTTTATTTGTATCATAAAGGCAAACTTAGACCACATTCAGTTTACTTTAATATTTCCTTCCATTATTGAATAAAAAAATCTGTTCAATTTCTTCACATAAGGCTACATTCTACTGTATTGTCATCCATATGTCCGTATTTTGCATCCATATCAGATCCATTTTTCTACATCAGCAGATAATAAAATATACAAGACTACAAATAGTTTATAATTGGAATATATCCATAAATAACACAATATCAGATGCTTTTTTGAATGATCCGTATGGGATCTTATTTTTATTGAGCACCCCTAGACTTGAATGGGAGAAAGAAGTATAATTTGCCTGCCTCCTTAAACACAAAAAAACCTGTCTCTACCTCCTGAAAACATGTCCGGGAGGGCAACCTTGGGTTTAGGCAGGACAGGCCTACCTGCAGAGACCCCCACATTGGCGGCCTGTTACCCCTGCTGAACCTCACAGCACCTCACAGCGGAGGTCATTCACCTACAGAGACAGACAGCGGAACTGCTCTGCAAGCTCTGCAACTGATCCCATACTAAAGGGAATAAGGAAAAAAAGGTGCACGCCCAAAACCACAAGAACTAAAAAAAACAAAAATGTCATCTTATGTCGTTTTTTTTTTTCCCAAAACGTGCTCGGCCAGTTAGAATGTCACGCCAGGTGTGAGTGTGTAGCACCCTGAGGATTCGGCTGCTACAGGGGTATTGCACCTCAACCCAGAGGTGTGATATTCCACTCCCGGGTAAGGATGGAGTGTGGAACTGAGCTCGGTAGGCTGCATGCACTACACACATCCCATTTCCGAGGAGCAGACCAACGGTACTCCCACTTAGAAATGTGCAGGTACGACCGAGTCTGTTCCTGGCTGGAGTGGGAGGGGGGTGGTACATCCCAAGTAGTGTAGGGGCAGATAGGGGGAGCAGCCTGGGTAAAGATAGGAGCTCATTGGGTGCTGGTCACCTGAGCTCACACATAGAGGGAGTATATAAGGTGGGCACCATCAAAGATCAGGGTCAGTCTGTCAGAGTCAGTAGGAAGCAGAGGTCCAGATGAGCCTGCAGAGAGAGAGTGGAGCAGAGAAGGAAAGACCCAGAGAGGGAAAAAGCAAGGACTCTGAGAACCCAAATTCAAGCTACGGGTGAAGAGTCGGCAATAGGGTACCGGATCCCAAACTGGTGGGGGCAAAAGCACACCCTAGCCAGAGACCGGAGGCCGTGGGCAGCGTCTGCCACGGCCACCCACCACATCCACCCCGAAGGCAAACCACGTGGAGGGTCAGGGAACCCAAGGCCAAGGGTCTCCCAACAGAAGGCCCGAGGGAGCTGGACCTAGGTGGATCACTAGTGGGGACGGCCAGAGGAAAGGACAGAAGGAGAGCTCAGGGTCACGCTCCGGACTTGTTTGGGGGTTTGCTGAATCCAGGACCTGGTGGACGCAGCACGGCTCGGGTGGTCACTTGAAGCTGGAGTGACCGGAACATCAGCAGTGAGTAAATACCCTAAACTGCACAACCCGACTCTGTCTTCACTTAACATCTATGCTGCACCACCACAACCCCCATCCTCTGCACCTGACCCCCTGAGGCTATACCCCACCCGTTGGGGGTTATACTACCAAAAGCTGCACCAACACCATCAGCCTCAGCGGACCCTGCTGCAGCGGCGGCCATAGTGACCGCAATACAATGGGTGGCGTAGTCGACATTAAGAACTTTATAACATCTGTAGGACTGCCACATACTCTGAGCTTGACACCCTGGGCACGGACCGGGTCACAGCCACTCGGAAGACTACAACCCCCATCTGATCCGGCTCCGGGTATTCCCCTAAAGAATATGGCCCAGGGGGCGCGTCAACTTTGGCGTAGTCGGCAGGATTACGTGCCCGCAACAACCGGGTACTGCGTGCCTGAAGAAAAGAACAAGTTTACCTCAAAAAGAAGTCTCCTGCCGGTTCCGGAGGGTCCCCGCCATCGGACTCCGTCACAGATCGATTCCCGCCGGTTGTCCGCCATTAACAGCTTTTTCCCGCCATTTCCAAAGGTTTCCCGCCTTGGAAGAGCGGACGCCATTATGGGCGTGCCAGAGGGTGGCAAGAGGCCACCTCCCATCGTGGGCCAGGACCGAAAATGGCGCCAAAAGTGGAAACCGCCCCCACCAACAGAGACTGTGATGCTAGAGGTGTCTGTCAGCGTGAAAGAACTGCCCCTGGAGCTGACAATCACCAAGTGGCCCCGGGACCGCCCTCGAAGTGGGAGGACTGAGGACGAGAGAGCAAAGATGGGTGTCGCCTGGAGCAGTTTGGAGAGAGCGCACCCGGAGACAAGACGTCTGGAAGGGAGTCCAGAAGAAGCTTACCCGGAGATGGGAGAAGAGCAGAGCAGCACCGGCCCGCTGGCCAGGAGCCTGCTGGAGACAACGAGAGGAGAGCAGAGCAGCACCGACCCGTTGGTCAGGAGCCTGCTAGAAGCAACGACCCCACTAGGCTTAGTGGAGGTCTTGGCACAGCTCCCCCGAGATCGGGAGTGTGCACAGACTGTGCTGGAGGGCCTCGCATGGAGGATGGCCCGGGTGCAACGAGAGACGTTGGCGGAGTGGAGCCGAGAGATGGCCCAGCAGACCGAGACCCGTCAGCGGAGCACGCCACCCAAGACGAGGAGACAGACCGCCTCTGAGGATGGCGCGGGAGGACTCAAGGCCGGAGACGGCGCCGAGAAGGGAGCCGAACGAGTGGAGGCAGGTAAAGGGGACGTCTATACCCCAAACCGGGAAACCGCATACCTGCCCCAGCTCCCCGTCGCAGAGCCCGAAGTCTATCCTGCCGTGCCCGTCGCTGCAACGTCACCGCCGCAGACTAGGCCTCAAACGGGAGCCGCGACCCCTGTGACGTCACACGCCTCGACCCCGAGCGTGACCAAGCAGGAAGTACCACCAGCCTGGTCGCAAGGCCTAGTACCCCCGGGCGCCGCAATACCAACAGCGCCCCCTACCTCCGCGGAGCCACCGGCCTGGTCGCAGGGCCAAGTAGCCCAGGGCGCCGCCGTCCTTACGGTGCCCTTCACTTTCCAGGTGCCCCAGGCCTGGCCGCAAGGCCTGGGCAACCCGGGCGCCGCCACCACCACCGCGCCCATAAAACCAAGAGTGCCGCATCTGGGAGAAGATCTGTTTGCCCAGCATACGTGCCCGAACGGGTCTGAAGCTAAAGGTAACCACCAAGAAAGAGCAGGAGGACGCCGTCGTTAAGTACAGCAGAGTACAAGCTGTATATAGTTGCCCGTCGGGGCACAGTGAACTGTTGCTAATATAGTCCCCGTTGGGACCAGCATGTGTGAACTGTTTACCCGTTTATCCCTTTAATCCCACTGACCGAGGACTGAGAGCGGTCATCCCTATTCCCATTACCTGGCCGAGGACTGAGAGCGGCCATATCCCTGTATATAGTTGCGCGTCCTAAAGCGCCCCCTACCGGTTTTATAGGAAAACCATTTTTCAAGAAAAGACTGTCGCACTTTACCCGGTCACGCGTTGCACAGTGACCGGAGGAGGAGCTAGAAGCGAAGAAAAGTCTACAAGAATGTTTTATATGAAAAGTTTTATTGATATATATATATATAATGTTTTGTAAGATGTTTTATATGTTTATGCAAAAATTTGTATGTTTTGTGGTGTTTTGTTCTTACAGCCCGAGGACGTGCTGTGATTTACCAGGGGGGAATGTAGCACCCTGAGGATTCGGCTGCTACAGGGGTATTGCACCTCAACCCAGAGGTGTGATATTCCACTCCCGGGTAAGGATGGAGTGTGGAACTGAGCTCGGTAGGCTGCATGCACTACACACATCCCATTTCCGAGGAGCAGACCAACGGTACTCCCACTTAGAAATGTGCAGGTACGACCGAGTCTGTTCCTGGCTGGAGTGGGAGGGGGGTGGTACATCCCAAGTAGTGTAGGGGCAGATAGGGGGAGCAGCCTGGGTAAAGATAGGAGCTCATTGGGTGCTGGTCACCTGAGCTCACACATAGAGGGAGTATATAAGGTGGGCACCATCAAAGATCAGGGTCAGTCTGTCAGAGTCAGTAGGAAGCAGAGGTCCAGATGAGCCTGCAGAGAGAGAGTGGAGCAGAGAAGGAAAGACCCAGAGAGGGAAAAAGCAAGGACTCTGAGAACCCAAATTCAAGCTACGGGTGAAGAGTCGGCAATAGGGTACCGGATCCCAAACTGGTGGGGGCAAAAGCACACCCTAGCCAGAGACCGGAGGCCGTGGGCAGCGTCTGCCACGGCCACCCACCACATCCACCCCGAAGGCAAACCACGTGGAGGGTCAGGGAACCCAAGGCCAAGGGTCTCCCAACAGAAGGCCCGAGGGAGCTGGACCTAGGTGGATCACTAGTGGGGACGGCCAGAGGAAAGGACAGAAGGAGAGCTCAGGGTCACGCTCCGGACTTGTTTGGGGGTTTGCTGAATCCAGGACCTGGTGGACGCAGCACGGCTCGGGTGGTCACTTGAAGCTGGAGTGACCGGAACATCAGCAGTGAGTAAATACCCTAAACTGCACAACCCGACTCTGTCTTCACTTAACATCTATGCTGCACCACCACAACCCCCATCCTCTGCACCTGACCCCCTGAGGCTATACCCCACCCGTTGGGGGTTATACTACCAAAAGCTGCACCAACACCATCAGCCTCAGCGGACCCTGCTGCAGCGGCGGCCATAGTGACCGCAATACAATGGGTGGCGTAGTCGACATTAAGAACTTTATAACATCTGTAGGACTGCCACATACTCTGAGCTTGACACCCTGGGCACGGACCGGGTCACAGCCACTCGGAAAACTACAACCCCCATCTGATCCGGCTCCGGGTATTCCCCTAAAGAATATGGCCCAGGGGGCGCGTCAACTTCAACACAGAGGGGAAAGGGAGCCCAGACACTAGGGAAAGGGGGAAGGGGTGACCTAATCTGGACTAGTGTCACCCTGTCTCCCCCTAACGTCCCTATACAGCCTCTGCAGCTGTCGCCGATCACGTGCCTAACCCTACTATCCCTGGCGTAAGGCTATAGCTGGGGGAGGAAGGAGATGAGCACTAGTCAACCTCCGCTAACAGTCTAAAGACAAAAGGGGAAGACAACACAGGGGAACAACAACTCAGCTTTAGAAGAACTCCAAAAGGGCACATGGCCTAAAGACTCCAGAGAGGACGTGATGCTGCTTCAGTCAAGTTCCAAGTAGAAATGAGTATAACCAGCGACGCCCACCTAGACACACAAGGTATATATACACCCAGACTAAAGGGAGGTAGTTGCTGCGTCCTAAACACAGCCTCCTATCTAGGCAGCTGTCTGCATTGCCAAACGTGGAGATCTCCTACAAACCATTGCAGGGT
Source organism: Phyllobates terribilis (assembly GCF_046119375.1). NCBI lineage: Eukaryota > Metazoa > Chordata > Amphibia > Anura > Dendrobatidae > Phyllobates > Phyllobates terribilis. The sequence continues at coordinate 591,357,100 of NW_027362765.1, read as the reverse complement.
GACTGTCTGTCACCTCTGACACACCCGTGACACCAGGGCTACAGAGCGGTCATTTAATTGATTGTCTAAGAGAGTATGGGCTTTATTGCCCTTCTCGTAATAACTCTGTTTAGAGTATAGAAGCATCTTCTGCACCTTGTGCATGGCGAGGTCTTTCAATTCCTCTCTTGCAGCGATCAGCTTCCCCAGGACTCTCTTAAACGGTGTCGTTGCTAGCCTCCTCTGTAAACATTTAATTTGAGAAGTGAGTCTGGCTTGAATATGGTTTGCATTTTTTTTTAATCTAGTCCCTTTCCTAATACAGTGGCCCCTCATCACTGCCTTATGTGCTTTGTAGTGTACCGAGAAAGAGGACACCATGCCTGAATTAAGTAGGAAGAACTCTTTTAAATGTTCCAATAGCACTTGCCCAATATTTGGATCCTTTATTAGGAACTCGTTCAGTCTCCAATGGCACATCCACACTGTTGGAAACTCAGTTTTCAAATTCAAAAGTATTGAGGCATGGTCTGACCACTTAATGGGGTCCATTTCAGCCCCAGACACCATCCTAAATATTGTAATATTGCCAAAAAAATAATCAATTCTAGTGTGAGTGCTGTGTGGGGCCGAATAAAAGGAGTAGGCCCTCTCCCCAGGGTGGGCGATCCTCCACAAATCAAACAGAGAATGAGATCTAATCAGTTTCTTAAATTTTTTTGCCAACGTGACTAAGTTTGTAGAGGGAGGAGAGTCTCTTATTGAATGTCTGTCAAAAAATTCAGAAAATGGGATATTAAAGTCCCAGCTGACTATTAGTGGTGCTGCACTCAGACCCCGGAGGAAGGAAACACTTTTTTTAGAAAAAAAATTTGTCCTATATTCGGAGCATGTATATTGCACAGAATGATAGGTTTGCCCCATAATAGGGCCTGTAATATGATATACCTGCCATCCGGGTCTAAGTGGGAGCCAGTCACCTGAAGTGGGCAAGTCGAGGAAATCAAGATTGCCACTCCACCCTTCTTATTCCTGTTAAATGCTGAATATGCCGTTGGGAACTGTTTAACTGCAAAATGGAAGGTTACTGAGTTATCATAGTGAGCTTCTTGGAGGAACACTATTTCCGGTCCCTGGGCCTTCAATTCTCTTAAGGTTATTCTTCTCTTTTGGGGGAATTAAGCCCCTTAACATTTAAAGATAATAGGCGTACTATTTTTGTATATTAACAACTGTAAAAAAAGATAATAGTGCTACTCACTCTTTTGGAGTGTGCTCCATTGGGGGATCAGGCCTCCCCTGGTGGGGCAAACTGCCAACATCATTTGACAATATGCATACCTGAGCTCTTGAAGAGGGGGAGGGAAGAAATGGAAGGGGGTGTAATGACAATTACAGGGACAACAACAACAAACACATAGAAGAAACTTAAGAAACTTTACAGTATTTTCAAAATTTTCAGATAATTTTCTGGTAGGGGACATTTCCTGTAACAACTATTGAGCCCACAGGATATCAACTATTAAGGCTATGAACTGTCCTGGTTGCCTTAATGATGGCAGCCCTGATGGAAGCAAAAATAAAAGGAAAACTGTCCCCTTTAGATGTAAATTGGGGAGGAAAATACCCAGAGCCACCAAGGAAAAGTTGTCAATAACCCTCTCCGGAGCTCTCAACAGAACAGTCAATGTTGATGAACCCGCAATTATACCGCGATGCTGAATTGTGGCAAAACGTCATTGTAGCAAAAAAGTGTACCAGACAGTACTAAGAAAAAAGAAAGATTTGTAAATGCTCTGTCAATAGAGCTGAAGGGACCCCAGTGTCCCTAGTAGAGAGTCAACATGGTTGAGGAGATAGAGGAGTCTCCGAGTGCCTGCCGTCGTTTCGTCCTCTTTGGCCTCTCCTCCCCTTCTTATTCCAGGCTGACAGGGGCGTCTCGGAAGGGTGCGGAGCATCTTAGCCCACAATCTTGGGGAGGGGAATGTCCAAGGTTTCACAAAAGGCAGCGAGGTCCCCCACGGTTCTAAGGACAGACGACATCCCATCCCGTCTTGCAATTGGGGCAAATGGGAAGCCCCACCTATAGGGGATTTTTTGATCCAGCAAGATCTGTAGTAGTGGCTTTAAATGTCTTCTTTTCTGGAGAGTGAAGCGGGAGAGATCCGGGAATATTTGTATTTCATAGTCCTTGTACTTTATAACTTTCTGGAGTCTGGCCCTTTTCATTATTTTTTCTTTTGTTTCAAAATGGTGCAGACAGCATGTAACATCTCTTGGATGCATCATGGAACCTTTCAGCTGTAGGGCTCTGTGTGCTCGGTCCAACTTGATAGGAGTTGTAGGAGGGTCCCCTAATATGGAGTTAAAGATTGTCTGGAGTATTAGTTTAGCGTCTTCTTGTTCGACAGCTTCAGGAATGCCACGCAGTCTGATGTTACACCTTCTCCCTCTGTTATCTAAATCCTCCATTTGTGTGTTGAGGTTGTTCACTGTTTTCTGTTGTGCCAATATTAGCTTCTGCTGTTCTGCCACATGGGAGGGTGTAGCATTATGATCTCCCTCCAGGACATCTATGCAGCCTGCAAGGTGCTTCAAGTCCTGGCTCGCACATTTAATTTCAGTTCTGAGTGCTTCTTTCACCTCAGAAATCAGAATTTTAAAGTCCTTCTTAGAGGACAGTAAAGAGAGGAACTTTTTCCAAGCATAAGGAGTTAAACGTGATTCAGAGTCCTGCCCTTCATCTTCAGATGACACTATAGGAGACCTCCATGGTACAGCAGACCCAGCCCCAGTTAGGGAACCCCGATCGGTAGATCTTCCCAGAGCCCAACCAGCAGGATCTTCCTTCCCCGTCCTCTCCTCTCCCTCCACCGCTGTAGAAACTGCAGCTGCTTCTACCTCTCCCTCTGTCCCATGCCGAGTCAGTTTCTCCTGCGTGCTGCTGGTATGCATCGTCCAAGATGGCACTGGGGAACCCTGTCCCGCCGAGTCTCTTATGAAGAAAACCTCCAGGACCGTAGCGGAGGTCGCCGCAGTGGAACCCACGGGCACCGCATACCGGGCTTTTCTTGGTCCCGTCTCGGAAAGGTAAATGGCCGGTATAGCTGGGGCTTTTTGCCTGATTTAGAGCGGTGTCCCAGAGGAGCTCTTCAGCAGCATGTCCTCTCCGGCCACGCCCCCAATACATTTGTATTTTTTAATGTTTTATAAGGTTTTTTTGGAACTCTTCTTGTAGCGTATGTGAACAGTGTTGTCTGAATGCAATGTAAACAATGTACAAGTGGGAAACATTGGGGCAATAGAGCTAGAACATGCAGCATGATAACTCAGTGGTTAGCACTGTAGCCTTGCCTGGGTTCAAATTACACCTAACACAACATTTGCAGGGGGTTTATATGTTCTCCATGTGTTTGTATGGGTTTCCTTTGGGTTGTCCAGTTTCCTCTAACACTCCAAAGATGTATGTGAGGACAGTGATAGGGAATTCAGACTGTGAACCCCTATAGGGACAGTAATGATGATGATGTCTGTAAAGTGCTCTGGTATTAATGGAGCTATGTAAGTGAGTAAAATAAATAAAACATAGGGTGACTAAATATTATTTCATCTTTTAGCACTTCTGTAAGCTACCTGTAGCTGCCTTGTATGTATGTAACCCCACATACAACCCAATTCTGAAGTTGGGACACTGTGCAAAATGGAAATAAATACAAGAATGCAATGATATGGAAGCCATTCTATTTTATTCACAATAGAACATAGAGCATAGGTGAAAAGTTGAACTTTGTACATTTTTACATTTCGTTTGAAAAAAATTAAACTCATTAAGAAATTGATGGTGTGACGATACAGCATAAAATCTTAATTATGCCAGACATACTTTCTGATGGCAAGAGCAGCATACCTTTATTTTTATGTTGACTCTTTAATCTGTGTTCTTCTTTAGTTGATTAACCCAGACTATTATTGTATAACTCTGAATCTTATCTGCTCTTTGATTCTTAAACAATGATGTGTATTTACAAGAGCCCCTGTGATACAAATTATGTAAATAGATTAGCTAGAATATTGAATGTTTGCTAGAAATGTTAAATATAGTGTTGATCGAGCACTAAAATGCTCGGGTGCTCGAAGCTCGGGCCGAGCTCGCCGTGATACTCGGGTGCTCGACCCGAGCAACGAGCCCAATGTTAGTCTATGTGAGACCCGAGCATTTTTGGCGCGGCACCCCCGGCAGTCTTTTAAAAGCCTAACAAGTGCCCAAAACGATAGTCACAGTGCTCAAATGACATGGGGACAGCAAGGGAATCGCCCCAGGAAGCATTTCTGATGCCCAGGTCACTGCTGTCAACAACGTGGTCAAAGGTATTAAGCCACTTTTAAGGGCTCACAATAAAACGTTCAAAAACGAAACTGAAACTGCTTTCCTGTGAAATATGTTAAGGAACTTCATTTCTAGGGTAAAGACTTGTGTATAAGGTAAAATAAATGACCCCCCCAAAAAAATACTCCTCCACACCTTGGGCTATGTTAACAAGTAGCATTTTTTATGCGTTTTTGCACTTTTGTATTGCTTTCAACCGTGACAAATGCATTCATGTCATTTTAACATTTTACAACCTTATCTGGCCGTGTGCTGTGTGATACATGCATACAGTGCTGAAAAGACATGGGAACAGCATGGGGAAGACCCCTGGAAGCATCTCTGACACCCAGGTCACTGCCTAAAAGTGTGCCCATCAGAAGTGATCCTTGCCGCATCAGAAGATGCAGACTTGCAACTATCCCCGTGCAAGTTCTTGTCCCAGGGCACTGTTCAATTGTACCTCCCCCATTCCTTGCAATGCAAACACAAGTATGCAGCCTGCTACCCACCCAACCCAAAGCTGCAATACCATACTGCTTGCTTGCACTTGAAATTAGGCCTTTTAGGCATGTGGAGGCGGAATCTGGCCACCACGTCATGGCTGCGTTGGCGGCCTGGAATCCTTACTCAGTCCCCAGCCGCCCGGCGGCCGGGTGTCCATACTCGGTCCCCAGCCTCCCCGCGGCCGGGTGTCCATAAACGGTCCCCAGCCGCCCCTATTTCTCCTGTCAACTTCCCCCCACACACTTTTCTTAGCCCGGCCTGCTTTAGGGCAGCATTGGACGAGACCACCAGAGAACCAGACTGCTCTGGTGGGCCCTGGCTTCTCCATCAGGGGAGTTGAGAGTGCAAAGGTGAGGACCATGATGATGATGATAGAAGTTAGCATCTGCTTTGTTTTCTTTTAATGCAAGCATAAGTGTGCAGCCTGCCAGCCACCCACCCCCAGGCTGCAATGCCATACTGCTAGCTTGCACTTGAAATGAGGCCTTTTAGTTTGGAGGAGGCCGAAGCTGGCCACTACCTCATGGCTGCTTCGGCAGCGAGGTATCCATACTCAGTCCCCAGCCGCCCCTATTTGTCCTGGTGTGCCTTATACATAAGATTAAGCGCCTATACCAAAACATTACCTGTGCCCTCCCCAGTGCATTTAGTGGGAAGGACAGCCTATTCCGCTATAGTGTGTGCATGACAAACCCCTGTTCATGGTACATGCGAAGATGCCTCCCACCCTGCACCTGTCTTTGCAGACTTGCAACTATCCCCGTTCAAGTCCTTGTCTTAGGGCAGTGTTCAATTGTACCTCTCCAATTCCTTGCAATGCAAGCGCAAGTATGCAGCCTGCCACCCACCCACACCCAGGCTGCTATACCATACTGCTTGCTTGCACTTGAAATTGGGCCTTTTAGGCATCTGGCCACCATGTCATGGCTGTGTTGGCGGCCTGCAATCCATACTCAGTCCCCAGCCGCCCGGCGGCCGGGTGTCCATGCTCGGTCCCCAGCCGTCCCACGGCCGGGTGTCCACACATGATCCCCAGCCGCCTGGGGGCAGCTGGGTGTCCATAAATGGTCCCCAGCCGCCCCTATTTCTCCTGTCAACTTCCCCCCCCACACACTTTTCTTAGCCCGGCCTGCTTTAGGTCAGCATTGGACGAGACCACCAGAGAACCAGACTCCTCTGGTGGGCCCTGGCTTCTCCATCAGGGGAGTTGAGAGAGCCAAGGTGAGGACCATGATGATGATGATACAAGTTAGCATCTGCTTTGTTTTCATGGAATGCAAGCGCATGTATGTAGGAGCGGCTAGGCCTGAGGTGGTCAGCGTTTTGGCGCATATCCTACCACCTTCAAGGATTGCTGGATGTTTTCCTGCTACTATCCCAGTTCTATGACTCCCCTTAAAACAAAGCTTCAGGTGATAAATTATAGATGAGGTAGTGGCAAAGGAGAAAGAGCAGGAGGAACAGGGACCATTCACATCAATATCAGGCCAGTCAACCACATATGTCTTGTAGGATATGTTTCTGTAACAAAAGGAGCGGTTCGGCTACACAGTTATAGGGCATACAGTGAGTGCAATGCTTACCAAAAATTTTGAGGCACTCCAATGCCCCTTGGAAATGACATTGAGGTCTGAGGGCCTTAACTAAACCATTTTTTCCATTTATACCAACTGGGTCTCCTGTACACTGTTAGCCTAAGCAGTGAATGGAAGGCTTTCCAAAAATTATGAGGAACTTGCAATGCCCCTTACTAGAGCCATGCAGTACAGCATTTTACAAACATAAGTCCCATTATTGGGGAGTGGGTCTTCCATAGTATTTGCTTATGCCTTCCAAGCAAAAGTTTCCAAAAATTAGGACGGACTAACTTGCAATGCCCCTTACAAGAGCCATGCAGTACAGCACATTACAAACATAAGTCCCATAATTTGGGAGTGGGTCTCCCATAGTATTTGCTTATGCCTTTCAAGCAAAAGCTTCCAAAAATTAGGACGGACCAACTTGCAATGCCCCTTACAAGAGCCATGCACTACAGCATATTACAAACATTATTCCCATTATTGGGGAGTGGGTCTCCCATAGGATTTGCTTATGTCTTCCAAGCAAATGCTTCCAAGAATTAGGACGGACCAACTTGCAATGCCCCTTACAAGAGCCATGCAGTACAGCATATTACAAACATTATTCCCATTATTGGGGAGTGGGTCTCCCATAGTATTTGCTTATGCCTTCCAAACAAAAGCTTCCAAAAATTAGGACGGACCAACTTGCAATGCCCCTTACAAGAGCCGTGCAATACAGCATATTACAAACATAAGTCCCATTATTGGGGAGTGGGTCTCCCATAGTATTTGCTTATGCCTTCCAAGGAAAAGCTTCCAAAAATTTGGATGGACCAACTTGCAATGCCCCTTACAAGAGCCATGCAGTACAGCATAATACAGACATTATTCCCATTATTGAGGAGTGGGTCTCCCATAGTATTTGCTTATGTTCTCCAAGCAAAAGCTTCCAAAAATTAGGATGGACCAACTTGCAATGCCCCTTACAAGAGCCATGCAGCACAGCATATTACAAACATTATTCCCATTATTGAGGAGAGGGTCTCCCATAGTATTTGCTTATGTCTTCCAAGCAAAAGCTTCCAAAAATTAGGACGGACCAACTTGCAATGCCCCTTACAAGAGCGATGCAGAACAGCATATTACAAACATAAATCCCATTATTGGGGAGTGGGTGTCCCATAGTATTTGCTTATGCCTTGCAAGCAAAAGCTGCCAAAAATTAGGACGGACCAACTTGCAATGCCCCTTACAAGAGCCATGCAGTACAGCATATTACAAACATTATTCCCATTATTGGGGAGTGGGTCTCCCATAGTATTTGCTTATGCCTTCCAAGCAAAAGCTTCCAAAAATTAGGACGGACCAACTTGCAATGCCCCTTACAAGAGCCATGCAGCACAGCATATTACAAACATTATTCTCATTATTGGGGAATGGGTCTCCCATAATATTTGCTTATGCCTTCCAAGGAAAAGCTTCCAAAAATTAGGACGGACCAACTTGCAATGCCCTTTGCAAGAGCCATGCAGTACAGCATAATACAAACATTATTCCCATAATTGGGGAGTGGGTCTCCCATAGTATTTGCTTATGTCTTCCAAGCAAAAGCTTCCAAAAGTTAGGATGGACCAACTTGCAATGCCCCTTACAAGAGCCATGCAGCACAGCATATTACAAACATTATTCTCATTATTGGGGAATGGGTCTCCCATAATATTTGCTTATGCCTTCCAAGGAAAAGCTTCCAAAAATTAGGACGGACCAACTTGCAATGCCCTTTGCAAGAGCCATGCAGTACAGCATAATACAAACATTATTCCCATAATTGGGGAGTGGGTCTCCCATAGTATTTGCTTATGCCTTCCAAGCAAAAGCTTCCAAAGATTAGGACGGACCAACTTGCAATGCCCCTTACAAGAGCCTTGCAGTACAGCATATTACAAACATAAGTCCCATTATTGGGGAGTGGGTCTCCCATAGTATTTGCTTATGCCTTCCAAGCAAAAGCTTTCAAAAATTAGGACGGACCAACTTGCAATGCCCCTTACAAGAGCCATGCAGTACAGCATATTACAAACATTATTCCCATTATTGGGGAGTGGGTCTCCCATAGTATTTGCTTATGCCTTCCAAGCAAAAGCTTCCAAAAATTAGGACGGACCAACTTGCAATGCCCCTTACAAGAGCCATGCAGTACAGCATATTACAAACATAAGTCCCATCATTGGGGAGTGGGTCTCCCATAGTATTTGCTTATGCCTTCCAAGCAAAAGCTTCCAAAAATTAGGACGGACCAACTTGCAATGCCCCTTACAAGAGCCATGCAGCACAGCATATTACAAACTTTATTCTCATTATTGGGGAGTGGGTCTCCCATAGTATTTGCTTATGCCTTCCATGGAAAAGCTTCCAAAAATTAGGACGGACCAACTTGCAATGCCCCTTACAAGACCCATGCAGTACAGCATAATACAAACATTATTCCCATTATTGGGGAGTGGGTCTCCCATAGTATTTGCTTATGTCTTCCAAGCAAAAGCTTCCAAAAATTTGGATGGACCAACTTGCAATGCCCCTTACAAGAGCCATGCAGTACAGCATATGACAAACATTATTCCCATTATTGGGGAGTGGGTCTCCCATAGTATTTGCTTATGCCTTCCAAGCAAAAGCTTCCAAAAACTAGGACGGACGAACTTGCAATGCCCCTTACAAAAGCCATGCAGTGCAGCATATTACAAACATTATTCCCATTATTGGGAAGTTGGTCTTCCATAGTATTTGCTTATGCCTTCCAAGCAAAAGCTTCAAAAAATTAGGACGGACCAACTTGCAATGCCGCTTACAAGAGCCATGCAGTACAGCATATTACAAACATAAGTCCCATTATTGGGAAATGGGTCTCCCATAGTATTTGCTTATGCCTTCCAAGCAAAAGCTTCCAAAAATTAGGACGGACCAACGTGCAATGCCCCTTACAAGAGCCATGCAATACAGCATATTACAAACATTATTCCCATTATTGGGGAGTGGGTCTCCCATAGTATTTGCTTATGCCTTCCAAGCAAAAGCTTCCAAAAATTAGGATGGAACAACTTGCAATTCCCCTTACAAGAGCCATGCAGTGCAGCATATTACAAATATTATTCCCATTATTGGGGAGTGGGTCTCCCATAGTATTTGCTTATGCCTTCCAAACAAAAGCTTCCAAAAATTAGGACAGACCAACTTGCAATGCCCCTTACAAGAGCCATGCAGTACAGCATATTACAAACTTTATTCCCATTATTGGGGAGTGGGTCTCCCATAGTATTTGCTTATGCCTTCCAAGCAAAAGCTTCCAAACATTAGGAAGGACCAACTTGCAATGCCCCTTACAAGAGCCATGCAGTACAGCATATTACAAACATTATTCCCATTATTGGGGAGTGGGCCTCCCATAATATTTGCTTATGCCTTCCAAGCAAAAGCTTCCATACATTAGGACGGACCAACTTGCAATGCCCCTTACAAGAGCCATGCAGTACATCATTTTACAAACATTATTCCCATTATTAAGGAGTGGGTCTCCCATAGTATTTGCTTATGCCTTCTAAGCAAAAGCTTCCAAAAATTAGGACGGACCAACTTGCAATGCCCCTTACAAGAGCCATGCAGTACAGCATATTACAAACATTATTCCCATTATTGGGGTGTGGGTCTCCCATAGTATTTGCTTATGCCTTCTAAGCAAAAGCTTCCAAAAATTAGGACGGACCAACTTGCAATGCCCCTTACAAGAGCCATGCAGTACAGCATATTACAAACATTATTCCCATTAATGGGGAGTGAGTCTCCCATAGTATTTGCTTATGCCTTCCAAGCAAAAGCTTCCAAAAATTAGGATGGACCAACTTGCAATGCCCCTTACAAGATCCATGCAGTACAGCATATTACAAACATTATTCCCATTATTGGGGAGTGGGTCTCCCATAGTATTTGCTTATGCCTTCCAAGCAAAAGCTTCCAAAAATTAGGACGGACCAATTTGCAATGCCTCTTACAAGAGCCTTGGCAGCACAGCATATTACAAACATTGTTCTCATTATTGGGGAGTGGGTCTCCCATAATATTTGCTTATGCCTTCCAAGGAAAAGCTTCCAAAAATTAGGACGGACCAACTTGCAATGCCCCTTACAAGAGCCATGCAGTACAGCATAATAAAAACATTATTCCCATTATTGGAGAATGGGTCTCCCATAGTATTTGCTTATGTCTTCCAAGCAAAAGCTTCCAAAAATTAGGATGGACCAATTTGCAATGCCCCTTACAAGAGCGATGCAGTACAGCACATTACAAACATTATTCCCATTATTGGGGAGTGGGTCTCCCATAGTATTTGCTTATGCCTTCCAAGCAAAAGCTTCCAAAAATTAGGACGGACCAACTTGCAATGCCCCTTACAAGAGCCATGCAGTACAGCATATTACAAACATAAGTCCCATTATTGGGGAGTGGGTCTCCCATAGTATTTGCTTATGCCTTCCAAGCAAAAGCTTCCAAAAATTAGGACGGACCAACTTGCAATGCCCCTTACAAGAGCCATGCAGTACAGCATATTACAAACATTATTCCCATTATTGGGGAGTGGGTCTCCCATAGTATTTGCTTATGCCTTCCAAGCAAAAGCTTCCAAAAATTAGGACGGACCAACTTGCAATGCCCCTTACAAGAGCCATGCAGTACAGCATATTACAAACATTATTCCCACAATTGGGGAGTGGGTCTCCCATAGTATTTGCTTATGCACTCCAAGCAAAAGCTTCCAAAAATTAGAACGGACCAACTTGCAATGCCCCTTACAAGAGCCATGCAGTACAGCATATTACAAACATTATTCCCATTATTGGGGAATGGGTCTCCCATAGTATTTGCTTATGCCTTCCAAGCAAAAGCTTCCAAAAATTAGGACGGACCAACTTGCAATGCCCCTTACAAGAGCCATGCAGTACAGCATATTACAAATATTATTCCCATTATTGGCGAGTGGGTCTCCCATAGTATTTGCTTATGCCTTCGAAGCAAAAGCTTCCAAAAATTAGGACGGACCAACTTGCAATGCCCCTTACAAGAGCCATGCAGTACAGCATATTACAAACATTATTCCCATTATTCGGGAGTGGGTCTCCCATAGTATTTGCTTATGCCCTCCAAGCAAAAGCTTCCAAAAATTAGGACGGACAAACTTGCAATGCCCCTTACAAGAGCCATGCAGTACAGCATATTACAAACATTATTCCCATTATTGTGGAGTGGGTCTCCCATAGTATTTGCTTTTGCCTTCCAAGCAAAAGCTTCCAAACATTAGGGCGGACCAACTTGCAATGCCCCTTACAAGAGCCATGCAGTACAGCATATTACAAACATAAGTCCCATTATTGGGGAGTTGGTCTCCCATAGTATTTGCTTATGCCTTCCAAGCAAAAGCTTCCAAAAATTAGAACGGACCAACTTGCAATGCCCCTTACAAGAGCCATGCAGCACAGCATATTACAAACATTATTCTCATTATTGGGGAGTGGGTCTCCGATAGTATTTGCTTATGTCTTCCCAGCAAAAGCTTCCAAAAATTTGGATGGACCAACTTGCAATGCCCCTTACAAGAGCCATGCAGCACATCATATTACAAACATTATTCCCATTATTAAGGAGTGGGTCTCCCATAGTATTTGCTTATGCCTTCTAAGCAAAAGCTTCCAAAAATTAGGACGGACCAACTTGCAATGCCCCTTACAAGAGCCATGCAGTACAACATATTACAAACATTATTCCCATTATTGGGGAGTGGGTCTCCCACAGTATTTGCTTATGCCTTCTAAGCAAAAGCTTCCAAAAATTAGGACGGACCAACTTGCAATGCCCCTTACAAGAGCCATGCAGTACAGCATATTACAAACATTATTCCCATTAATGGGGAGTGAGTCTCCCATAGTATTTGCTTATGCCTTCCAAGCAAAAGCTTCCAAAAATTAGGATGGACCAACTTGCAATGCCCCTTACAAGATCCATGCAGTACAGCATATTACAAACATTATTCCCATTATTGGGGAGTGGGTCTCCCATAGTATTTGCTTATGCCTTCAAAGCAAAAGCTTCCAAAAATTAGGACGGACCAATTTGCAATGCCTCTTACAAGAGCCTTGCAGCACAGCATATTACAAACATTGTTCTCATTATTGGGGAGTGGGTCACCCATAATATTTGCTTATGCCTTCCAAGGAAAAGCTTCCAAAAATTAGGACGGACCAACTTGCAATGCCCCTTACAAGAGCCATGCAGTACAGCATAATACAAACATTATTCCCATTATTGGAGAATGGGTCTCCCATAGTATTTGCTTATGTCTTCCAAGCAAAAGCTTCCAAAAATTAGGATGGACCAATTTGCAATGCCCCTTACAAGAGCGATGCAGTACAGCACATTACAAACATTATTCCCATTATTGGGGAGTGGGTCTCCCATAGTATTTGCTTATGCCTTCCAAGCAAAAGCTTCCAAAAATTAGGACGGACCAACTTGCAATGCCCCTTACAAGAGCCATGCAGTACAGCATATTACAAACATAAGTCACATTATTGGGGAGTGGGTCTCCCATAGTATTTGCTTATGCCTTCCAAGCAAAAGCTTCCAAAAATTAGGACGGACCAACTTGCAATGCCCCTTACAAGAGCCATGCAGTACAGCATATTACAAACATTATTCCCATTATTGGGGAGTGGGTCTCCCATAGTATTTGCTTATGCCTTCCAAGCAAAAGCTTCCAAAAATTAGGACGGACCAACTTGCAATGCCCCTTACAAGAGCCATGCAGTACAGCATATTACAAACATTATTCCCACAATTGGGGAGTGGGTCTCCAATAGTATTTGCTTATGCACTCCAAGCAAAAGCTTCCAAAAATTAGAACGGACCAACTTGCAATGCCCCTTACAAGAGCCATGCAGTACAGCATATTACAAACATTATTCCCATTATTGGGGAATGGGTCTCCCATAGTATTTGCTTATGCCTTCCAAGCAAAAGCTTCCAAAAATTAGGATGGACCAACTTGCAATGCCCCTTACAAGAGCCATGCAGTACAGCATATTACAAACATTATTCCCATTATTGGCGAGTGGGTCTCCCATAGTATTTGCTTATGCCTTCGAAGCAAAAGCTTCCAAAAATTAGGACGGACCAACTTGCAATGCCCCTTACAAGAGCCATGCAGTACAGCATATTACAAACATTATTCCCATTATTCGGGAGTGGGTCTCCCATAGTATTTGCTTATGCCCTCCAAGCAAAAGCTTCCAAAAATTAGGACGGACAAACTTGCAATGCCCCTTACAAGAGCCATGCAGTACAGCATATTACAAACATTATTCCCATTATTGTGGAGTGGGTCTCCCATAGTATTTGCTTTTGCCTTCCAAGCAAAAGCTTCCAAACATTAGGGCGGACCAACTTGCAATGCCCCTTACAAGAGCCATGCAGTACAGCATATTACAAACATAAGTCCCATTATTGGGGAGTGGGTCTCCCATAGTATTTGCTTAAGCCTTCCAATCAAAAGCTTCCAAAAATTAGAACGGACCAACTTGCAATGCCCCTTACAAGAGCCATGCAGCACAGCATATTACAAACATTATTCTCATTATTGGGGAGTGGGTCTCCGATAGTATTTGCTTATGTCTTCCCAGCAAAAGCTTCCAAAAATTTGGATGGACCAACTTGCAATGCCCCTTACAAGAGCCATGCAGTACAGCATATGACAAACATTATTCCCATTATTGGGAAGTGGGTCTCCCATAGTATTTGCTTATGCCTTCCAAGCAAAGGCTTCCAAAAACTAGGACGGACCAAATTGCAATGCCCCTTACAAGAGCCATGCAGTGCAGCATATTACAAACATTATTCCCATTATTGGGGAGTGGGTCTCCCATAGTATTTGCTTATGCCTTCCAAGCAAAAGCTTCCAAAAATTAGGACGGACCAACTTGCAATGCCCGTTACAAGAGCCATGTAGTACAACATATTACAAACATTATTCCCATTATTGGGGAGTGGGTCTCCCATAGTATTTGCTTATGCCTTCCAAGCAAAAGCTTCCAAAAATTAGGACGGACCAAGTTGCAATGCCCGTTACAAGAGCCATGTAGTACAACATATTACAAACATTATTCCCATTATTGGGGAGTGGGTCTCCCATAGTATTTGCTTATGCCTTCCAAGCAAAAGCTTCCAAACATTAGGACGGACCAACTTGCAATGCCCCTTACAAGAGCCATGCAGTACAGCATATTACAAACATTATTCCCATTATTGGGGAGTGGGTCTCCCATAGTATTTGCTTATGCCTTCTAAGCAAAAGCTTCCAAAAATTAGGACGGACCAACTTGCAATTCCCCTTACAAGAGCCATGCAGTACAGCATATTACAAACATTATTCCCATTATTGGGGAGTGGGTCTCCCATAGTATTTGCTTATGCCTTCCAAGCAAAAGCTTCCAAAAATTAGGACGGACCAACTTGCAATGCCCCTTACAAGAGCCATGCAGTACAGCATATTACAAACATTATTCCCATTATTGAGGAGTGGATCTCCCATAATATTTGTTTAAGCCTTCAAACCAAAGCTTCCAAAAATTAGGACGGACCAACTTGCAATGCCCCTTACAAGAGCCATGCAGTACACCATATTACTAACATTATTCCCATTATTGGGAAGTGGGTCTCCCATAGTATTTGCTTATGCCTTCCAAGCAAAAGCTTCCAAAAATTAGGACGGACCAAATTGCAATGCCCCTTACAAGAGCCATGCAGTACAGCATATTACAAACATTATTCCCATTATTGGCGAGTGGGTCTCCCATAGTATTTGCTTATGCCTTCCAAGCAAAAGCTTCCAAAAATTAGTACGTACCAACTTACAATGCCCCTTACAAGAGCCATGCAGTACAGCATATTACAAACATTATTCCCATTATTGGGGAGTGGGTCTCCCATAGTATTTGCTTATGCCCTCCAAGCAAAAGCTTCCAAAAATGATGACAGACAAACTTGCAATGCCCCTTACAAGAGCCATGCACTACAGCATATTACAAACATTATTCCCATTATTGGGGAATTGGTCTCCCATAGTATTTGCTTATGCCTTCCAAGCAAAAGCTTCCAAAAATTTGGATGGACCAACTTGCAATACCCCTTACAAGAGCCATGCAGTACAGCATATGACAAACATTATTCCCATTATTGCGGATTGGGTCTCCCATAGTATTTGCTTATGCCTTCCAAGCAAAAGCTTCCAAAAACTAGGACGGACCAACTTGCAATGCCCTTTACAAGAGCCATGCAGTACAGCATATTACAAACATTATTCCCATTATTGGGGAGTGGGTCTACCATAGTATTTGCTTATGCCTTCCAAGCAAAAGCTTCCAAAAATTAGGACGGACCAACTTGCAATGCCCGTTACAAGAGCCATGCAGTACAGCATATTACAAACATTATTCCCATTATTGGGGAGTGGGTCTCCAATAGTATTTGCTTATGCCTTCCAAGCAAAAGCTTCCAAAAATTAGGACGGACCAACTTGAAATGCCCCTTACAAGAGCCATGCAGTACAGCATATTACAAACATTATTCCCATTATTGGGGAGTGGGTCTCCCATAGTATTTGCTTATGCCTTCCAAGCAAAAGCTTCCAAAAATTAGGACGGACCAACTTGCAATGCCCCTTATAAGAGCCATGCAGTACAGCATATTACAAACATTATTCCCATTATTGGGGAGTGGGTCTCCCATAGTATTTGCTTATGCCCTCCAAGCAAAAGCTTCCAAAAATTAGAACGGACCAACTTGCAATGCCCCTTACAAGAGCCATGCACTACAGCATATTACAAACATTATTCCCATTATTGGGGAATGGGTCTCCCATAGTATTTGCTTATGCCTTCCAAGCAAAAGCTTCCAAAAATTATGACGGACCAACTTGCAATGCCCCTTACAACAGCCATGCAGTACAGCATATTACAAACATTATTCCCATTATTGGCGAGTGGGTCTCCCATAGTATTTGCTTATGCCTTCCAAGGAAAAGCTTCCAAAAATTAGGACTGACCAACTTGCAATGCCCATTACAAGAGCCATGCAGTACAGCATAATACAAACATTATTCCCATTATTGGGGAGTGGGTCTCCCATAGTATTTGCTTATGTCTTCCAAGCAAAAGCTTCCAAAAATTTGGATGGACCAGCTTGCAATGCCCCTTACAAGAGCCATACAGTACAGCATATGACAAGCATTATTCCCATTATTGGGGAGTGGGTCTCCCATAGTATTTGCTTATGCCTTCCAAGCAAAAGCTTCTAAAAACTAGGACGGACCAACTTGCAATGCCCCTTACAAGAGCCATGCAGTGCAGCATATTACAAACATTATTCCCATTATTGGGGAGTGGGTCTCCCATAGTATTTGCTTATGCCTTCCAAGCAAAAGCTTCCAATAATTAGGACGGAACAACTTGCAATGCCGCTTACAAGAGCCATGCAGTACAGCATATTACAAACATAAGTCCCATTATTGGGGAGTGGGTCTCCAATAGTATTTGCTTATGCCTTCCAAGCAAAAGCTTCCAAAAATTAGGACGGACCAACTTGCAATGGCCCTTACAAGAGCCATGCAGTACAGCATATTACAAACATAAATCCCATTATTGGGGAGTGGGTCTCCCATAGTATTTGCTTATGCCTTCCAAGCAAAAGCTTCCAAAAATTAGGACGGATCAACTTGCAATGCCCCTTACAAGAGCCATGCAGAACAGCATATTACAAACATTATTCCCATTATTGGGGACTGGGTCTCCCATAGTATTTGCTTACGACTTCCAAGCAAAAGCTTCCAAAAATTAGGATGGACAAACTTGCAATGCCCCTTACAAGAGCCATGCAGTACAGCATATTACAAACATAAGTCCCAATATTGGGGAGTGGGTCTCCCATAGTATTTGCTTATGCCTTCCAAGCAAAAGCTTCCAAAAATTAGGACGGACCAACTTGCAATGGCCCTTACAAGAGCCATGCAGTACAGCATATTACAAACATTATTCCCATTATTGGGGAGTGGGTCTCCCATAGTTTTTGCTTATGCCTTCCAAGCAAAAGCTTCCAAAAATTAGTACGGACCAACTTGCAATGCCCCTTACAAGAGCCATGCAGTACAGCATATTACAAACATTATTCCCATTATTGGGGAGTGGGTCTCCCATAGTATTTGCTTATGCCTTCCAAGCAAAAGCTTCCAAAAATTAGGACGGACCAACTTGCAATGCCCCTTACAAGAGCCATGCAGTACAGCATATTACAAACATTATTCCCATTATTGGGAAGTGGATCTCCCATAGTATTTGCTTATGCCTTCCAAGCAAAAGCTTCCAAACATTAGGATGGACCAACTTGCAATGCCCCTTACAAGAGCCATGCAGTACAGCATATTACAAACATTATTCCCATTATTGGGGAGTGGGTCTCCCATAGTATTTGTTTAAGCCTTCAAAGCAAAGCTTCCAAAAATTAGGACGGACCAACTTGCAATGCCCCTTACAAGAGCCATGCAGTACAGCATATTACAAACATTATTCCCATTATTGGGGAGTGGGTCTCCCATAGTATTTGCTTATGCCTTCCAAGCAAAAGCTTCCAAAAATTAGGACGGACCAACTTGCAATGCCCGTTACAAGAGCCATGCAGTACAGCATATTACAAACATTATTCCCATTATTGGGGAGTGGGTCTCCCATAGCATTTGCTTATGCCTTCCAAGCAAAAGCTTCCAAACATTAGGACGGACCAACTTGCAATGACCCTTACAAGAGCCATGCAGTACAGCATATTACAAACATTATTCCCATTATTGGGGAGTGGGTCTCCCATAGTATTTGCTTATTCCTTCTAAGCAAAAGCTTCCAAAAATTAGGACGGACCAACTTGCAATGCCCCTTACAAGAGCCATGCAGTATAGCATATTACAAACATTATTCCCATTATTGGGGAGTGGGTCTCCCATAGTATTTGCTTATGCCTTCCAAGCAAAAGCTTCCAAAAATTAGGACGGACCAACTTGCAATGCCCCTTACAAGAGCCATGCAGTACAGCATATTACAAACATTATTCCCATTATTGAGGAGTGGGTCTCCCACAGTATTTTCTTATGCCTTCCAAGCAAAAGCTTCCAAAAATTAGGACGGACCAACTTGCAATGCCCCTTACAAGAGCCATGCAGCACAGCATATTACAAACATTATTCTCATTATTGGGGAGTGGGTCTCACATAATATTTGCTTATGCCTTCCAAGGAAAAGCTTCCAAAAAATAGGAAGAACCAACTTGCAATGCCCCTTACAAGTGCCATGCAGTACAGCATAATACAAACATTATTCCCATTATTGGGGAGTGGGTCTCCCATAGTATTTGCTTATGTCTTCCAAGCAAAAGCTTCCAAAAATTAGGACGGACCAACTTGCAATGCCCCTTTCAAGAGCCATGCAGCACAGCATATTACAAATATTATTCCCATTATTGAGGAGTGGGTCTCCCATAGAATTTGCTTATGCCTTCCAAGCAAAAGCTTCCAAAAACTAGGAAGGACCAACTTGCAATGCCCCTTACAAGAGCGATGCAGTACAGCACATTACAAACATTATTCCCGTTATTGGGGAGTGGGTCTCCCATAGTATTTGCTTATGCCTTCCAAGCAAAAGCTTCCAAAAATTAGGACGGACTAACTTACAATGCCCCTTACAAGAGCCATGCAGTGCAGCATATTACAAACATAAGTCCCATTATTGGGGAGTGCGTCTCCCATAGTATTTGCTTATGCCTTCCAAGCAAAAGCTTCCAAAAATTAGGACGGACCAACTTGCAATGCCCCTTTCAAGAGCCATGCAGTACAGCATATTACAAACATTATTCCCATTATTGGGGAGTGTGTCTCCCATAGTATTTGCTTATGCCCTCCAAGCAAAAGCTTCCAAAAATTAGAACGGACCAACTTGCAATGCCCCTTACAAGAGCCATGCACTACAGCATATTACAAACATTATTCCCATTATTGGGGAATGGGTCTCCCATAGTATTTGCTTATGCCTTCCAAGCAAAAGCTTCCAAAAATTAGGACGGACCAACTTGCAATGCCCCTTACAAGAGCCATGCAGTACAGCATATTGCAAACATTATTCCCATTATTGGCGAGTGGGTCTCCCATAGTATTTGCTTATGCCTTCCAAGCAAAAGCTTCCAAAAATTAGGACGGACCAACTTGCAATGCCCCTTACAAGAGCCATGCAGCACAGCATATTACAAACATTATTCTCATTATTGGGGAGTGGATCTCCCATAGTATTTGCTTATGCCTTCCAAGGAAAAGCTTCAAAAAATTAGGACAGACCAACTTGCAATGCCCCTTACAAGAGCCATGCAGCACAGCATATTACAAACATTATTCTCATTATTGGGGAGTGGGTCTCCCATAGTATTTGCTTATGCCTTCCAAGGAATAGCTTCCAAAAATTAGGACGGACCAACTTGCAATGCCCCTTAAAAGAGCCATGCAGTACAGCATAATACAAACATTATTCCCATTATTGGGGAGTGGGTCTCCCATAGTATTTGCTTATGTCTTCCAAGCAAAAGCTTCCAAAAATTTGGATGGACCAACTTGCAATGCCCCTTACAAGAGCCATGCAGTACAGCATATTACAAACATTATTCCCTTTATTGGGGAGTGGGACTCCCATAGTATTTGCTTATGCCTTCCAAGCAAAAGCTTCCAAAAACTAGGACGGACCAACTTGCAATGCCCCTTACAAGAGCGATGCAGTACAGCACATTACAAACATTATTCCCGTTATTGGGGAGTGGGTCTCCCATAGTATTTGCTTATGCCTTCCAAGCAAAAGCTTCCAAAAATTAGGACCGACCAACTTGCAATGCCCCTTACAAGAGCCATGCAGAACAGCATATTTCAAATATTATTCCCATTATTGGCGATTGGGTCTCCCATAGTATTTGCTTATGCCTTCCAAGCAAAAGCTTCCAAAAATTAGGACGGACCAACTTGCAATGCCCCTTACAAGAGCCATGCAGTACAGCATATTACAAACATTATTCCCATTATTGGGGAGTGGGTCTCCCATAGTATTTGCTTATGCCCTCCAAGCAAAAGCTTCCAAAAATTAGGACGGACAAACTTGCAATGCCCCTTACAAGAGCCATGCACTACAGCATATTACAAACATTATTCCCATTTTTGTGGAGTGGGTCTCCCATAGTATTTGCTTATGCCTTCCAAGCAAAAGCTTCCAAAAGTTAGGATGGACCAACTTGCAATGCCCCTTACAAGAGCCATGCAGTACAGCATATTACAAACATAAGTCCCATTAGTGGGGAGTGGGTCTCCCATAGTATTTGCTTATGCCTTCCAAGCAAAAGCTTCCAAAAATTAGGACGGACCAACTTGCAATGCCCCTTACAAGAGCCATGCAGCACAGCATATTACAAACATTATTCTCATTATTGGGGAGTGGGTCTCCCATAGTATTTGCTTATGCCTTCCAAGGAAAAGCTTCCAAAAATTAGGATGGACCAACTTGCAATGCCCCTTAAAAGAGCCATGCAGTACAGTATAATACAAACATTATTCCCATTATTGGGGAGTGGGTCTCCCATAGTATTTGCTTGTGTCTTCCAAGCAAAAGCTTCCAAAAATTTGGATGGACCAACTTGCAATGCCCCTTACAAGAGCCATGCAGTACAGCATATTACAAACATTATTCCCATTATTGGGAAGTGGATCTCCCATAGTATTTGCTTATGTCTTCCAAGCAAAAGCTTCCAAACATTAGGATGGACCAACTTGCAATGCCCCTTACAAGAGCCATGCAGTACAGCATATTGCAAACATTATTCCCATTATTGGCGAGTGGGTCTCCCATAATATTTGCTTATGCCTTCCAAGCAAAAGCTTCCAAAAATTAGGACGGACCAACTTGCAATGCCCCTTACAAGAGCCATGCAGCACAGCATATTACAAACATTATTCCCATTATTGGGGAATGGGTCTCCCATAGTATTTGCTTATGCCTTTCAAGCAAAAGCTTCCAAAAATTAGGATGGACCAACTTGCAATGCCCCTTACAAGAGCCATGCAGTACAGCATATTGCAAACATTATTCCCATTATTGGCGAGTGGGTCTCCCATAGTATTTGCTTATGCCTTCCAAGCAAAAGCTTCCAAAAATTAGGACGGACCAACTTGCAATGCCCCTTACAAGAGCCATGCAGCACAGCATATTACAAACATTATTCTCATTATTGGGGAGTGGGTCTCCCATAGTATTTGCTTATGCCTTCCAAGGAAAAGCTTCAAAAAATTAGGACAGACCAACTTGCAATGCCCCTTACAAGAGCCATGCAGCACAGCATATTACAAACATTATTCTCATTATTGGGGAGTGGGTCTCCCATAGTATTTGCTTATGCCTTCCAAGGAATAGCTTCCAAAAATTAGGACGGACCAACTTGCAATGCCCCTTAAAAGAGCCATGCAGTACAGCATAATACAAACATTATTCCCATTATTGGGGAGTGGGTCTCCCAGAGTATTTGCTTATGTCTTCCAAGCAAAAGCTTCCAAAAATTTGGATGGACCAACTTGCAATGCCCCTTACAAGAACCATGCAGTACAGCATATTACAAACATTATTCCCATTATTGGGGAGTGGGACTCCCATAGTATTTGCTTATGCCTTCCAAGCAAAAGCTTCCAAAAACTAGGACGGACCAACTTGCAATGCCCCTTACAAGAGCGATGCAGTACAGCACATTACAAACATTATTCCCGTTATTGGGGAGTGGGTCTCCCATAGTATTTGCTTATGCCTTCCAAGCAAAAGCTTCCAAAAATTAGGACCGACCAACTTGCAATGCCCCTTACAAGAGCCATGCAGAACAGCATATTGCAAACATTATTCCCATTATTGGCGATTGGGTCTCCCATAGTATTTGCTTATGCCTTCCAAGCAAAAGCTTCCAAAAATTAGGACGGACCAACTTGCAATGCCCCTTACAAGAGCCATGCAGTACAGCATATTACAAACATTATTCCCATTATTGGGGAGTGGGTCTCCCATAGTATTTGCTTATGCCCTCCAAGCAAAAGCTTCCAAAAATTAGGACGGACAAACTTGCAATGCCCCTTACAAGAGCCATGCACTACAGCATATTACAAACATTATTCCCATTTTTGTGGAGTGGGTCTCCCATAGTATTTGCTTATGCCTTCCAAGCAAAAGCTTCCAAAAGTTAGGATGGACCAACTTGCAATGCCCCTTACAAGAGCCATGCAGTACAGCATATTACAAACATAAGTCCCATTAGTGGGGAGTGGGTCTCCCATAGTATTTGCTTATGCCTTCCAAGCAAAAGCTTCCAAAAATTAGGACGGACCAACTTGCAATGCCCCTTACAAGAGCCATGCAGCACAGCATATTACAAACATTATTCTCATTATTGGGGAGTGGGTCTCCCATAGTATTTGCTTATGCCTTCCAAGGAAAAGCTTCCAAAAATTAGGATGGACCAACTTGCAATGCCCCTTAAAAGAGCCATGCAGTACAGTATAATACAAACATTATTCCCATTATTGGGGAGTGGGTCTCCCATAGTATTTGCTTGTGTCTTCCAAGCAAAAGCTTCCAAAAATTTGGATGGACCAACTTGCAATGCCCCTTACAAGAGCCATGCAGTACAGCATATTACAAACATTATTCCCATTATTGAGGAGTGGGTCTCCCATAGTATTTTCTTATGCCTTCCAAGCAAAAGCTTCCAAAAATTAGGACGGACCAACTTGCAATGCCCCTTACAAGAGCCATGCAGCACAGCATATTACAAACATTATTCTCATTATTGGGGAGTGGGTCTCACATAATATTTGCTTATGCCTTCCAAGGAAAAGCTTCCAAAAAATAGGAAGGACCAACTTGCAATGCCCCTTACAAGTGCCATGCAGTACAGCATAATACAAACATTATTCCCATTATTGGGGAGTGGGTCTCCCATAGTATTTGCTTATGTCTTCCAAGCAAAAGCTTCCAAAAATTAGGACGGACCAACTTGCAATGCCCCTTTCAAGAGCCATGCAGCACAGCATATTACAAACATTATTCCCATTATTGGCGGTTGGGTCTCCCATAGTATTTGCTTATGCCTTCCAAGCAAAAGCTTCCAAAAACTAGGAAGGACCAACTTGCAATGCCCCTTACAAGAGCGATGCAGTACAGCACATTACAAACATTATTCCCGTTATTGGGGAGTGGGTCTCCCATAGTATTTGCTTATGCCTTCCAAGCAAAAGCTTCCAAAAATTAGGACGGACTAACTTACAATGCCCCTTACAAGAGCCATGCAGTGCAGCATATTACAAACATAAGTCCCATTATTGGGGAGTGCGTCTCCCATAGTATTTGCTTATGCCTTCCAAGCAAAAGCTTCCAAAAATTAGGACGGACCAACTTGCAATGCCCCTTACAAGAGCCATGCAGTACAGCATAGTACAAACATTATTCCCATTATTGGGGAGTGGGTCTCCCATAGTATTTGCTTATGCCCTCCAAGCAAAAGCTTCCAAAAATTAGAACGGACCAACTTGCAGTGCCCCTTACAAGAGCCATGCACTACAGCATATTACAAACATTATTCCCATTATTGGGGAATGGGTCTCCCATAGTATTTGCTTATGCCTTCCAAGCAAAAGCTTCCAAAAATTAGGACGGACCAACTTGCAATGCCCCTTACAAGAGCCATGCAGTACAGCATATTGCAAACATTATTCCCATTATTGGCGAGTGGGTCTCCCATAGTATTTGCTTATGCCTTCCAAGCAAAAGCTTCCAAAAATTAGGACGGACCAACTTGCAATGCCCCTTACAAGAGCCATGCAGCACAGCATATTACAAACATTATTCTCATTATTGGGGAGTGGGTCTCCCATAGTATTTGCTTATGCCTTCCAAGGAAAAGCTTCAAAAAATTAGGACAGACCAACTTGCAATGCCCCTTACAAGAGCCATGCAGCACAGCATATTACAAACATTATTCTCATTATTGGGGAGTGGGTCTCCCATAGTATTTGCTTATGCCTTCCAAGGAAAAGCTTCCAAAAATTAGGATGGACCAACTTGCAATGCCCCTTAAAAGAGCCATGCAGTACAGTATAATACAAACATTATTCCCATTATTGGGGAGTAGGTCTCCCATAGTATTTGCTTGTGTCTTCCAAGCAAAAGCTTCCAAAAATTTGGATGGACCAACTTGCAATGCCCCTTACAAGAGCCATGCAGTACAGCATATTACAAACATTATTCCCATTATTGGGAAGTGGATCTCCCATAGTATTTGCTTATGTCTTCCAAGCAAAAGCTTCCAAACATTAGGATGGACCAACTTGCAATGCCCCTTACAAGAGCCATGCAGTACAGCATATTGCAAACATTATTCCCATTATTGGCGAGTGGGTCTCCCATAGTATTTGCTTATGCCTTCCAAGCAAAAGCTTCCAAAAATTAGGACGGACCAACTTGCAATGCCCCTTACAAGAGCCATGCAGCACAGCATATTACAAACATTATTCCCATTATTGGGAAATGGGTCTCCCATAGTATTTGCTTATGCCTTCCAAGCAAAAGCTTCCAAAAATTAGGATGGACCAACTTGCAATGCCCCTTACAAGAGCCATGCAGTACAGCATATTGCAAACATTATTCCCATTATTGGCGAGTGGGTCTCCCATAGTATTTGCTTATGCCTTCCAACCAAAAGCTTCCAAAAATTAGGACGGACCAACTTGCAATGCCCCTTACAAGAGCCATGCAGCACAGCATATTACAAACATTATTCTCATTATTGGGGAGTGGGTCTCCCATAGTATTTGCTTATGCCTTCCAAGGAAAAGCTTCAAAAAATTAGGACAGACCAACTTGCAATGCCCCTTACAAGAGCCATGCAGCACAGCATATTACAAACATTATTCTCATTATTGGGGAGTGGGTCTCCCATAGTATTTGCTTATGCCTTCCAAGGAATAGCTTCCAAAAATTAGGACGGACCAACTTGCAATGCCCCTTAAAAGAGCCATGCAGTACAGCATAATACAAACATTATTCCCATTATTGGGGAGTGGGTCTCCCATAGTATTTGCTTATGTCTTCCAAGCAAAAGCTTCCAAAAATTTGGATGGACCAACTTGCAATGCCCCTTACAAGAGCCATGCAGTACAGCATATTACAAACATTATTCCCATTATTGGGGAGTGGGACTCCCATAGTATCTGCTTATGCCTTCCAAGCAAAAGCTTCCAAAAACTAAGACGGACCAACTTGCAATGCCCCTTACAAGAGCGATGCAGTACAGCACATTACAAACATTATTCCCGTTATTGGGGAGTGGGTCTCCCATAGTATTTGCTTATGCCTTCCAAGCAAAAGCTTCCAAAAATTAGGACCGACCAACTTGCAATGCCCCTTACAAGAGCCATGCAGAACAGCATATTGCAAACATTATTCCCATTATTGGCGATTGGGTCTCCCATAGTATTTGCTTATGCCTTCCAAGCAAAAGCTTCCAAAAATTAGGACGGACCAACTTGCAATGCCCCTTACAAGAGCCATGCAGCACAGCATATTACAAACATTATTCTCATTATTGGGGAGTGGGTCTCCCATAGTATTTGCTTATGCCTTCCAAGGAAAAGCTTCCAAAAATTAGGATGGACCA
Organism: Phyllobates terribilis; assembly: GCF_046119375.1. Lineage (NCBI taxonomy): Eukaryota > Metazoa > Chordata > Amphibia > Anura > Dendrobatidae > Phyllobates > Phyllobates terribilis. The sequence continues at coordinate 591,330,832 of NW_027362765.1, read as the reverse complement.
ACTTGCAATGCCCCTTAAAAGAGCCATGCAGTACAGTATAATACAAACATTATTCCCATTATTGGGGAGTGGGTCTCCCATAGTATTTGCTTGTGTCTTCCAAGCAAAAGCTTCCAAAAATTTGGATGGACCAACTTGCAATGCCCCTTACAAGAGCCATGCAGTACAGCATATTACAAACATTATTCCCATTATTGAGAAGTGGGTCTCCCATAGTATTTTCTTTTGCCTTCCAAGCAAAAGCTTCCAAAAATTAGGACGGACCAACTTGCAATGCCCCTTACAAGAGCCATGCAGCACAGCATATTACAAACATTATTCTCATTATTGGGGAGTGGGTCTCACATAATATTTGCTTATGCCTTCCAAGGAAAAGCTTCCAAAAAATAGGAAGGACCAACTTGCAATGCCCCTTACAAGTGCCATGCAGTACAGCATAATACAAACATTATTCCCATTATTGGGGAGTGGGTCTCCCATAGTATTTGCTTATGTCTTCCAAGCAAAAGCTTCCAAAAATTAGGACGGACCAACTTGCAATGCCCCTTTCAAGAGCCATGCAGCACAGCATATTACAAACATTATTCCCATTATTGGCGATTGGGTCTCCCATAGTATTTGCTTATGCCTTCCAAGCAAAAGCTTCCACAAACTAGGAAGGACCAACTTGCAATGCCCCTTACAAGAGCGATGCAGTACAGCACATTACAAACATTATTCCCGTTATTGGGGAGTGGGTCTCCCATAGTATTTGCTTATGCCTTCCAAGCAAAAGCTTCCAAAAATTAGGACGGACTAACTTACAATGCCCCTTACAAGAGCCATGCAGTGCAGCATATTACAAACATAAGTCCCATTATTGGGGAGTGCGTCTCCCATAGTATTTGCTTATGCCTTCCAAGCAAAAGCTTCCAAAAATTAGGACGGACCAACTTGCAATGCCCCTTACAAGAGCCATGCAGTACAGCATAGTACAAACATTATTCCCATTATTGGGGAGTGGGTCTCCCATAGTATTTGCTTATGCCCTCCAAGCAAAAGCTTCCAAAAATTAGAACGGACCAACTTGCAGTGCCCCTTACAAGAGCCATGCACTACAGCATATTACAAACATTATTCCCATTATTGGGGAATGGGTCTCCCATAGTATTTGCTTATGCCTTCCAAGCAAAAGCTTCCAAAAATTAGGACGGACCAACTTGCAATGCCCCTTACAAGAGCCATGCAGTACAGCATATTGCAAACATTATTCCCATTATTGGCGAGTGGGTCTCCCATAGTATTTGCTTATGCCTTCCAAGCAAAAGCTTCCAAAAATTAGGACGGACCAACTTGCAATGCCCCTTACAAGAGCCATGCAGCACAGCATATTACAAACATTATTCTCATTATTGGGGAGTGGGTCTCCCATAGTATTTGCTTATGCCTTCCAAGGAAAAGCTTCAAAAAATTAGGACAGACCAACTTGCAATGCCCCTTACAAGAGCCATGCAGCACAGCATATTACAAACATTATTCTCATTATTGGGGAGTGGGTCTCCCATAGTATTTGCTTATGCCTTCCAAGGAATAGCTTCCAAAAATTAGGACGGACCAACTTGCAATGCCCCTTAAAAGAGCCATGCAGTACAGCATAATACAAACATTATTCCCATTATTGGGGAGTGGGTCTCCCATAGTATTTGCTTATGTCTTCCAAGCAAAAGCTTCCAAAAATTTGGATGGACCAACTTGCAATGCCCCTTACAAGAGCCATGCAGTACAGCATATTACAAACATTATTCCCATTATTGGGGAGTGGGACTCCCATAGTATTTGCTTATGCCTTCCAAGCAAAAGCTTCCAAAAACTAGGACGGACCAACTTGCAATGCCCCTTACAAGAGCGATGCAGTACAGCACATTACAAACATTATTCCCGTTATTGGGGAGTGGGTCTCCCATAGTATTTGCTTATGCCTTCCAAGCAAAAGCTTCCAAAAATTAGGACCGACCAACTTGCAATGCCCCTTACAAGAGCCATGCAGAACAGCATATTGCAAACATTATTCCCATTATTGGCGATTGGGTCTCCCATAGTATTTGCTTATGCCTTCCAAGCAAAAGCTTCCAAAAATTAGGACGGACCAACTTGCAATGCCCCTTACAAGAGCCATGCAGTACAGCATATTACAAACATTATTCCCATTATTGGGGAGTGGGTCTCCCATAGTATTTGCTTATGCCCTCCAAGCAAAAGCTTCCAAAAATTAGGACGGACAAACTTGCAATGCCCCTTACAAGAGCCATGCACTACAGCATATTACAAACATTATTCCCATTTTTGTGGAGTGGGTCTCCCATAGTATTTGCTTATGCCTTCCAAGCAAAAGCTTCCAAAAGTTAGGATGGACCAACTTGCAATGCCCCTTACAAGAGCCATGCAGTACAGCATATTACAAACATAAGTCCCATTAGTGGGGAGTGGGTCTCCCATAGTATTTGCTTATGCCTTCCAAGCAAAAGCTTCCAAAAATTAGGACGGACCAACTTGCAATGCCCCTTACAAGAGCCATGCAGCACAGCATATTACAAACATTATTCTCATTATTGGGGAGTGGGTCTCCCATAGTATTTGCTTATGCCTTCCAAGGAAAAGCTTCCAAAAATTAGGATGGACCAACTTGCAATGCCCCTTAAAAGAGCCATGCAGAACAGTATAATACAAACATTATTCCCATTATTGGGGAGTGGGTCTCCCATAGTATTTGCTTGTGTCTTCCAAGCAAAAGCTTCCAAAAATTTGGATGGACCAACTTGCAATGCCCCTTACAAGAGCCATGCAGTACAGCATATTACAAACATTATTCCCATTATTGGGGAGTGGGTCTCCCATAGTATTTGCTTATGCCTTCCAAGCAAAAGCTTCCAAAAACTAGGACGGACCAACTTGCAATGCCCCTTACAAGAGCCATGAAGTACAGCATATTACAATCATTATTCCCATTACTGGGGAGTGGGTCTCCCATAGTATTTGCTTATGCCTTCCAAGCAAAAGCTTCCAAAAATGAGTACGGACCAACTTGCAATGCCACTTACAAGAGCCATGCAGTACAGCATATTACAAACATAAGTCCCATTATTTGGGAGTGGGTCTCCATAGTATTTGCTTATGCCTTCCAAGCAAAAGCTTCCAAAAATTAGGACGGACCAACTTGCAATGCCCCTTACAAGAGCCATGCAGTACAGCATATTACAAACATTATTCCCATTATTGGGGAGTAGGTCTCCCATAGCATTAGCTTATGCCTTCCAAGAAAAAGCTTCCAAAAATTAGTACGGACCAACTTGCAATGCCCCTTACAAGAGCCATGCAGTACAGCATATTACAAATATTATTCCCATTATTTGGGAGTGGGTCTCCCATAGTATTTGCTTATGCCTTCCAAGCAAAAGCTTCCAAAAATTAGGACGGACCAACTTGCAATGCCCCTTACAAGAGCCATGCAGTACAGCATATTACAAACATTATTCCCATTATTGGGGAGTGGGTCTCCCATAGTATTTGCTTATGCCTTCCAAGCAAAAGCTTCTAAACATTAGGACGGACCAACTTGCAATGCCCCTTGCAAGAGCCATGCAGTACAGCATATTACAAACATTATTCCCATTATTGGGAAGTGGGTCTCCCATAGTATTTGTTTATGCCTTCCAACCAAAGCTTCCAAAAATTAGGACGGACCAACTTGCAATGCCCCTTACAAGAGCCATGCAGTACAGCATATTACAAACATTATTCCCATTATTGGGGAGTGGGTCTCCCATAGTATTTGGTTATGCCTTCAAAGCAAAAGCTTCCAAAAATTAGGATGGACCAACTTGCAATGCCCGTTACAAGAGCCATGCAGTACAGCATATTACAAACATTATTCCCATTATTGGGGAGTGGGTCTCCCATAGTATTTGCTTATGCCTTCAAAGCAAAAGCTTCCAAAAATTAGGATGGACCAACTTGCAATGCCCGTTACAAGAGCCATGCAGTACAGCATATTACAAACATTATTCACATTATTGTGGAGTGGGTCTCCCATAGTATTTGCTTATGCCTTCCAAGCAAAAGCTTCCAAACATTAGGACGGACCAACTTGCAATGCCCCTTACAAGAGCCATGCAGTACAGCATATTACAAACATTATTCCCATTGTTGGGGAGTGGGTCTCCCATAGTATTTGCTTATGCCTTCTAAGCAAAAGCTTCCAAAAATTAGGACGGACCAACTTGCAATGCCCCTTACAAGAGCCATGCAGTACAGCATATTACAAACATTATTCCCATTATTAGGGAGTGGGTCTCCCATAGGATTTGCTTATGCCTTCCAAGCAAAAGCTTCCAAAAATTAGGATGGACCAACTTGCAATGCCCCTTACAAGAGCCATGCAGTACAGCATATTACAAACATAAGTCCCATTATTGGGGAGTTGGTCTCCCATAGTATTTGCTTATGCCTTCCAAGCAAAAGCTTCAAAAAATTAGGAGGAAATGCAGTGCCCGTTCGAAGACTCGTGGAGGTCCCTGTAGCTTAACAAGATGTTTTTAATGCCCCTTACAAGAGACGTGGAGGTCAGAGTGGTATAACAAGATGCTTTTAATACCCCTCAGAAGAGTCGTGGAGGTCATAGTGGTATAACAAGATGCTTTTAATGCCCCTTACAAGAGACGTGGAGGTCAGAGTGGTATAACAAGATGCTTTTAATGCCCCTTACAAGAGACGTGGAGGTCAGAGTGGTATAACAAGACGCTTTTAATGCCCCTTACATGAGACGTGGAGGTCAGAGTGGTATAACAAGACGCTTTTAATGCCCCTCAGAAGAGACGTGAAGGTCAGAGTGGTATAACAAGACGCTTTTAATGCCCCTCAGAAGAGACGTGGAGGTCAGAGTGGTATAACAAGACACTTTTAATGCCCCTTACAAGAGACATGGAGGTCAGAGTGGTATAACAAGACACTTTTAATGCCCCTTACAAGAGCCATACAGTACAGCATCTTAAAAATATTATTCCCATTATTGGGGAGTGGGTCTCCCACAGGCTTTGCTTATGCCTTCCAAACAAAAGCTGACAAAAATAAGGACGGAGAAACTTTAAATAATGGCAACACGGACCACGGTCTCCCTGTTGGTAAAGTGGTGGTGGAAGCTGAGGATAAGGAGAAGAACATAAAACAGCTGAAATGAGGAAGCGTATACCCATGTGCGGGTGTGAAGCGGTGCATGGGAATACACCTCCCGAAACAACACAGTGGATTTGACTTAATGTTACTCTGCTGTCATTTGGTGGTGATGAGAAGTCTGGCCAAATCCAGCCCTTGGTCATTTTGATAAGGGTCAGCTTGTCAGCATTGTCAGTTGACAGGCGAGTGCGCTTATCAGTTATAATTCCCCCAGCGGCACTAAAAACACGCTCCGATAACACGCTAGCGGCAGGGCAGGCCAGGACCTCCAAGGTATACAGAGCGAGTTCATTCCAAGTATCCAGCTTGGATAACCATCAATTAAAAGGCACAGAGGAATCACGGAGGATGCTGGTACGGTCGGCAAGGTACTCCCTCACCATCTTTTGAAACTTTCCACTCCTTGTGAGAGTACCCCGCGCCTCAGGGTCTGTCCGAAGGGAGGGTTTGAGAAAACTGTCCCAGAACGTTGACAGTGTTCCCCTGCCTCTGCTGGATTGGAGTTGCCTCTCTCTCGCTTGTACACTTTGGTTGGTCAATGAACTGTGACCTCTGCCGCTAGAGTGTTCAGATGGGAATTTTTTTAACAGTTCTGCAGCAAGGGCCTTCTGGTACTGGCCCATTTTTGTTGACCTCTCCACCTCAGGAATAAGAGAGTGAAAGTTCTCCTTGTAGCGGGGGTCTACAAGTGTCACCAACCAGTAATGACTGTCACCGAACATTTTGACAACGCGAGGGTCACGGTTAAGGCAGCGTAACATAAAGTCAGCCATGCGTGCTAGACTGGTAACGGGCAAGATTTCCGTGTCCTAACCAAGATGACGACTGACCATGCTCTCCTCCTCCTCCTCCCCCCTGTCCTCTGGCCGCCCACGCTGAACCGACGCTATGACACTTGTACAGGTACTACCATCTACAGCGCATGATAACAGCTCCTGTTCTTCCTCCTCCTCCTCTTCCTCCTCTCCCTCATTGTCCCCCAATGCACGTTGGGATGAGGCTGAACATGAGGAGGAGGAGGATGATGCGCAGGAGCTGTACACTGTGGGGGCAACTCTGACTGACATATGGCCCGCAATCCTCGGTGTGGGGAGGATGTGTTCCATCCCAAGGTCCGACTGGGTCCCGGCTTCCACTATGTTTACCCAGTGTGCCGTCAGGGAGATGTACCGTCCCTGGCCACAAGCACTTGTCCACGTGTCCGTTGTCAGGTGGACTCTCCCGGTAACTGCGTTGTTGAGGGCATGGCAGATGTTTTGGGACACGTGCTTGTGTAGTGCGGGGATGGCACACCGTGCAAAATAGTGTCGGCTGGGGACCAAGTACCGAGGGACGGCCACCGCCATAAGGTTGCGGAAGGATTCCGTCTCCACCAGCCTAAAAGGCAGCATTTCCAACGCAAGCAGTCGTGAAATGTGAGAATTTAGGACTGTGGCCTGTTGGGCGTTAGCTGCGAATTTCCGCTTTTGTTCAAAGGTCTGGGATATGGACAATTGAATGCTGCGGTGGGACGTGGACATTGATGCTGTTTCTTGAGAAACTGCCATAACAAGTGAAGACTGAGAGGAGGGGGCATCTTTACATTCAGTATGGACAGGGGATTGCCTTGCACACACAACAGGGGGTTCTACTGCACGCACAACAGCGGAAGAAGCAGTGGTGACACCCGCTGATACTGGTCGTGGACCCTGGGGTTCGCCCCACAAAGTCGGGTGCTTTGCTGCCATGTGCCTGATCATGCTGGTGGTGGTCAGGCTGGTAGTTTTGTCACGCCTGCTGATGCTGGCATGGCAGGTGGTACAAATGGCCTTTTTGGGGTTATCAGCAGAGTCTTTAAAAAAATTCCAGACTCTGGAAGACCTACCGCTTGTACTGGCAACATCCCTCGTGTTGGTGTTACAGGGAACGGTTGCCCGCCTTCTGTCTGCGGCCACCACACTGCTTCTTCCTGCCTGTTGGGGTACTCTGCCTCCCTCCCCCTGTGTGCTGCTGGCCTCACTCTGCATGTCCTCCTGCCACGTTGGGTCAGTAACTAGATCATCCACCACCTCCTCCACTTCCATTTACGCACCACGATGCTCCTCCTCACTTCCTGGCAATTGTGTCTCGTCATCGTCCACCTCTTGTGACAAATTGCCAGCGTCGACTTCCTGTGGCCGTGGCTGTTCAAATATTTGGGCATCGCTGCATGGGATCTCCTCTTCCACCACTTCAAGCGTAGCAGGCGTGGGGCACAAATATGGAAATGGTCCAGTGAACAGCTCTTCAGAGTGTCCAAGTGTGGAATCAATTGCTGTCTGACGACACTCGGCATGGTGGGAGGAAGGAGCATCAGGGTGAGGAGGAGTATGCGGTCGAGATTCACGGCTACTAAGAATTGACCGTGTGGAAGACAGACCGGAGGTGGTGGTGCCCAGGTAACTGGAAGTATTATCTGCTATCCAATTAATAACCTGTTCACACTCATCAGTTCGCAATACTGGTGTTGTTCTGTGCTTCCCTAGTAATTTGGTCAAGAAGTGGGAGCGAGAAGATGTGGCTGTTGGTTGTGGCACATTTTCACCTTGGCCACGGTCCCGTCCTCTGCACGCACCATCACCAGAACGTCCAGTTCCATGTCCCTTGCCACGCACCTTGCCCATTGTAAAGGAAGTAAAATAGCTTACACTCGCACTATCAATGGAAAAAGGGTAATATAAAGTAGATTAAAATCGTGGAAGAGGAAAACCACAGTTCTATTTCTCTGGCCTACACCCAACTCTTTTAAACAATCAGAACAATCAGGGAGAAACTATTACTGTTTTTCCTTACAGGAAAAAATACCAAAACCTGAATAATAGAGATTTTTTACCATGGAATGGCAAAACCACAGTTATTGTTTACTGGTGTATACCAGACTTTTTAAAATATATAGATTTGCGGCTGAACAGTGAGCGACACACTCAAACTGGTTTTTTTTTTAGATACCAAAGGCCCAAAACTGGATACTACACAGATTTTACCCGTTGAACTGCAAAACCACACTGGGATTTGTCAGGCGTACACCAGACTATTTTCAACAGACATATTTTTGTGTCAGAACACTCAGGAGATACTGTTTTTTTTTACTGCAAAAAATGCAAAAAGCAGGATAATAGAGATTTTTTACAGTGGAACAGCAAAACCACAGTTTTAATTTACTGGTGTATACCAGACTTTTTAAAATATATAGATTTGTGGCTGAACAGTGAGCGACACACTCAAACTGTTTTTTTTTAGATACCAAAGGCCCAAAACTGGATACTACGCAGATTTTACCCGTTGAACTGCAAAACCACACTTCTGTTTCTGTGGCCTATACCAGACTCTTTTCAACAGATATATTTGTGTCTGAAAAAAGGATTTTTACTGGCCCCCGAGACCTGCAGCTAAGTCCAGCAATTTCAGAAACAGGAGCACACAGGACTGTAATGCAGCGTTTGCTGGTATAACCACTGCGTCTCCTATACAGCCTGCCTGCCTGCCTGATATTTGGGATGGATATTAGTCCTGAGAAGGACTGTTTGTTTGTTCTGGAAGTCTTTACAGACCCTACACTAACTATTTTGCAGCAAAAATCTCTCCCTAGCTCAGCAGCGCTGTCCCTACACTGTCTGATCCGGAGCGTCTGTGTCCAAGATATGGCGGCGCCCGGTTTTAAATACTCGAGGTGACGCTGTGCGGCCAGCCAATCACTGTAATGCCCACAAATAACATGGCTGCGGCATTACAGTGACTGGCTGGCAATCCCTCCATGTTCATTGGCTCTGTAAAGAGCGCCAAGCATGCAGGGCGGAGACCCGAGCTCCCGTCCGAGTAACCCGGAAATGCTCGGTGCTCGCCGAACATCCCGAGTAGCGTGATGCTCGGGCGAGTACCGAGCAGTGTCGAGTATGCTCGCTCAACACTAGTTAAATACCATTGCAGGGTGTTTGCCAGTCAATCTTGGGGGATGAGCTGTGGATATTCAAGCCCTGTGGAATAATATCATCCCTAATTCTTAACCTGTGGATGTGTATTTAAGAAGGGACATATGTTTATGAGACAGAATGAGTCTTGGGACAGAGAATCAAGGAACATCAGAAAGACTTTAGAAGGAGAATTAGAGACAACCTTCAGGAGAGCAGATGGATTGCATGGTATTACCCAAAGAGATACAGATTTGTATTCAATATTATTCTAAGGGTGTTGGCCCTGACTGGAAAGATTCGGATTTGCTCCATTAACCATTAGAGAGACATGGATACATTTTGGGGAGTCCAGGAGAGGACGAAGAAGTCACCTGGCCCAATGGATATGTTGTTTTGGGGTTGCTAGGAGAGACTCACAGGTCACCTAGAACTCATGTAGACATTTGGAGTTGCCAGGAGGGACCCACCAGTCGCCTGGCCCCATGGAAACTCTCGGAGAGGCCAGTGTGGGACCCTTGGGTCTCCTGGCCTTGTACCTCAATGGACTTGTGAGGGGTGCAGGGTGGTAGTAGTGTCGAAGGATTGCTGTGGTATTATATTCTCACCGTGACTGCCCACAAATACTAAAAAAAAAAAAAAAAAAAAAAAGGTAATGTCCGTGTTGTATTGTGCTTTGTATGATGTGTAAAACACTTACAGTTTTCAGTTGCTCCGCCATCTTCTTTAGGAATCCCGCCATTGGATGCAAGCAATCATTGTCACACACAGTCTCTTTTTTATATAACAAAACTTTACTAAACTTCTTTTGTTGCTCGATTCTGGTCACAGATACCATTCCTTTGCAAATCAAAATTACATTTGTCATCCTCTCTTCTGTCCCTTTCGGTCCTATCTTCAGAGAGAGTTTCTCCGGTACCGCAGATTTCCAGAACACGGTCCTACTCTCCTCAGGTATGTCCCCATCCGCTCTCCCCTCTTTGGGAGTTGTGAAGACTGGCTCCATCAGTGTTATGTTCTGCAACTTAGAACTAAGGAATAGGAGGGAAAGCTGTCTCTGCACTGAGACTCAGCTTAACCCTACGCTGGGGTGGGTGCCCTATTCCTTATGAATAGCCCCACCGAAACTCCTGCACTGAACTCAAACGAAGACCTGTAGGACGGGGAAAGGGGTCCCTAAAAGATCTAAGGACTGGGAGCAAAAGCAGGGGATCTCCTAGAAAAAGTTAGTTGCAGAAACAAAAATTAAAGGAAACAAAACTGGTGGAACAAGAAGTCCCAGGATAACAATAGTCCAAAGCATGAAGAACTAAACAAGGCTACTTATCCAGAGCACGAGCGTTACAACACTGATGTCCAGCGGGGAATGGGGTCCAGGTGCTAAGTAATAAAGAGTGCAGAGATCATATGACCAAGAAACTCAGCACAAAAGGAAAAAGCTAGAAGCCAGCAAACCACAACCGGATGGCTGATAGTAAAGCAAAATAGATTCTAACAGTACCTCCCCTTTTACGAGGATCCTCCGGATCTTCTAGGCCGAGCCTTACCATGAAATCTCCTGTGAAAAGCCTTAATTAGCCTTGAGGCCAAGACGTCTTCGGCCTTCACCCAGGAATTATCCTCGGGGCCGAAACCTCTCCAGGACACAAGATACTGTAATCTTCCTCTATGCCACCTAGAATCCAAAATGCGAGAAATCTCAAATTCACCGTCCTCATCAACAGGAGGAACAGTAGGCTTCGCCTGCTTATCAGGCTTGTCCGCCTTCTTAAGTAACGACACATGAAACACAGAATTAATCCTCCAGGACGAGGGAATGCCCAACCTCACAGCTGCCGAGTTGACAATCTGAACCACTTTGAAAGGACCCACAAATTTAGGCCCCAGTTTTTAAAAGGAATTTTCAAATGAAGATTCCTAGAGGACAACCAAACCATATCCACAACAGCAAACAAGGACTCCTTTCTTTTTTTGTCAAAATACCTTTTTGATCTCCTGTTAGCCTCTTTAAGGTTCAGGCGTACACTGGTCCAAGCCCTCTCTAAATCACCAGAAAAATTGTCCTCCTCCGGTACAGCAGCCCTAACTTTGGAAAATGGACCAACAGATGGATACCTGCCAGTACAGCAAAAAAAAGGAGAACAACCAGCCGAGGAAGAAGTATGATTATTAAGGGCAAACTCCGCAAGTGGTAGAAATTCTGACCACATTTCCTGATTGTCTGCCACAAAACATCTCAAAAACTGCTCAACATCCTGGTTCTTCCTTTCAGTCTGTCCATTGGACTCTGGATGATACCCCGACGAGAATGACAAATTAATTTTCAATCTGTCACAAAAAGCACGCCAAAAGCGAGCCACAAACTGTGGTCCTCTATCGGAAACAATGTCAGTGGGAACACCATGGAGCCTGACAATCTCCTTCAGAAAAGTCTTAGCAAGAGTCTTGGCGCAAGGTAACTTGTTGAGTGGAGCCAGATGACACATTTTACTAAACCGGTCCACAACAACCCAGATGACAGAAAAACCCTCCGATACAGGCAGATCGGTGATAAAATCCATCACAAGAGACAAAGTAACCCAAAAAACTAATTTTCTGGACAGCAAACTGACACTTCTCCAATTTAGCAAAGAGTGTGTTATCTCTCAGAATCTAAAGAACTTCGCGGACTCTCTGCCAATGAGACTCAAGATCCGATGAATAAATCAAAATGTTATCCAGATAAACAATAACACTCCTACTGGTTCAAGGGTCTCAGAATGTCATTGATGAAATTTTGAAAAAATACAGAGGCGTTAGTAAGCCCAAAAGGCATTACCAAACACTCAAAATGTCCTTCCGGGGTGTTAAAAGCTGTTTTCCATTCATCTCTGTCCTTCATCCGCAGCAAATTATATGCCCCACAAAGGTCAATCTTAGAAAACCATTTAGCTCCAGTCAATTGGTTAAACAAATCCGGAATAAGGATTGCACACAGTGATCTTATTAATCGCCCGAAAATCCAGACATGGCCTAAGACCCGATGATTTTTTGACAAAAAAGAACCCAACTGCCACAGGAGACTTAGAGGGTTTTATGTGACCTGCAGCTAAACTCGTCTGAAGGTACTCCTTCAAAGCCTCCCTCTCGGGAATTGTCAGATTAAACAACTGACTCTTAGGGAGCTTAGCATCAGGGATGAAGTCAATAGTGCAATCGTAATCTCTATGAGGTGGTAAAGCTTTCGATTCCACCTCCGAAAAAACCCTCCAAAAATCCTGAATGGGTTCAGGTAACTCCCCCTTCACAAAAGCTGCAAAGTGAACATTACAACACTTACCATAACACCCCTGACCCCAGGATCTTATGGAACCAGATGACCAGTCCAGCAAATGATTATGCACTTTTAACCAGGGCAACCCCAGGATGACCGGGCAAGTACAAATAAGTCAATCTACTCCTGATGTTCCATATTCATAGTAAGCGGAAACCCAGTGACCTTTTGAAGAATGCTCCCATGCTCTAGGGGAGTATTATCAATCGCCACCACAGGAAAAGGAGATGACAAAGGTTCAGAATCAAACTTATACTTTTCAAGAAATTGTTGATCAATCAAATTAAGTGCAGAACCACAATCCACCATAACCTGAAACTCAATCAAATGACCCTGACAGGTGGTATTACCAGGAAAAAACACCCCAGCCGAACGTAAAAATGCAATGCGAACGGGACTGTTATTTCTACTGACCATTTTTTTTTCTTTCCTTAAGCGAACCTCCCATTGCTTTAAAAAATGATCAGCTTTACCGCAATACAAGCAAAGTCCCTCAGAGAACCTCCTGTCCCTCTCCTTGGTATGGGATGACATTGCCCCAACCTGCATAGGTTCCCCAGTGTCGGCAGGAATATCGTGAGAAACAGAATCCAGCAATAGAGGAAACTTCTCCTCATTCTGTCTAGCCCTCAACCTTCTATCCACATGGATAGCTAATTGCATGGCAACTTGCAGAGTATCAGGTCCAAGGAATGCAATGAGCAAATCTTTAACCCTTTCACTCAAGCCTGCCAGAAACTGAAACTTGAGTGCAGGGTCATTCCACCTGACCTCTGCAGACCATAGTCTGAACAGGGTGCAATAACTCTTAGCATCCAGAGAACCCTGTTTGAGATGTCTGAGCTCTGCCTCAGCTGATGCAACCTGATCAGGATCATCATGTAACAAACCTATGGCATCAAAAAATGCCTCCACAGAACTCAAACAATGATCATCAGGAGACAAGAAAAACGCCCAGATTTGAGGTTCCTTATGCAATAGAGACATAATAATTCCTACACGCTGTAGTTCACTACCAGAAGACCTTGGTCTGAGCTGAAAATACAACAAACAAACATTTTTAAATGAAAAAAAAATCCTGTCGTTTCCCAGAGAAACACTCAGGTAATCCTACCTTAGGTTCTTCATAGCATTCTGCAGGGTATTTACTCACGTACTGCTGAAGATTGGCAAGCTCCAGAGTCAACCCTAGCAAGTGTTGAGCAAGCTCCTGGATGGTAACCATACTGAAGAAAATCCAGGAAGAGGAGAGGAGAAGAAAAAAAAAACTTTTTTTTTTTTTTTTTTTAAATGCGGCTGGACATACTGTTATGTTCTGCAACTTAGAACTAAGGAATAGGAGGGAAAGCTGTCCCTGTACTGAGACTCAGCTAAACCCTATGCTGGGGTGGGTGCCCTATTCCTTATGAATAGACCCACCGAACCTCCTGCACTGAACTCAAATGAAGACCTGCAGGATGGGGAAAGGGGTCCCTAAAAGATCTAAGGACTAGGAGCAAAAGCAGGAGACCTCCTAGCATAAAAGTTAGTTGCAGAAACGAAAATTAAAGGAAACAAAACTGGTGGAACAAGAAGTCCCAAGATTACAATAGTCCAAAGCAATAAGAACTAAACAAGGCTACTTAGCCAGAGCACGAGTGTTCCAACACTGATGTCCAGCGGGGAATGGGGGCCAGGTGCTGAGTAATAAAGAGTGCAGAGATCACGTGACCAAGAAACCCAGCACCAGAGGAAAAAACTAGAAGCCAGCAAACCACAACAGGATGGCCGATAGTAAAACAAAATAGATTCTAACAATCAGTCCTTCTACAGGCCTCAGACGTTTAGGGAATTTTCCTCAGAGTTTACCGCCTCAACGTTCCCCAAGCTGCCTAACTCTTTCTATCATTGACCGTCAGTATCCTTATTGACCTTCAGCCCCAAGGGCCCGGAGCTTCTCCTCAGTATTCCTCCAGCACATACTTTAACGTTACCAACAGCAATTACTGCTCTGACTGAACTGATTCCTGACAGGAATAACCGTTGCTCCCCTCTGGTCCAAACTCCTCCCCCTTTTTAACTGGACCAATCAGCAACCATCTCCTCCGGTCGCTGGGCAAACTTCTCCCTTCACCAATGAACTGCCGTATTCACCCACAAATAACGTACACTAAACTTCCTATACTCTAAACTATGCCTTATCTTGTATATACTAATAGGCCCACTACTGCCTATCAACGCCAAGATTCCAATCAATTCATAGCTAAACACTAGGCAATGTGCTATGCTTTTCCTATATACTATATATAAATAACATTATACATTTCATTACATTACTGTCACAAGAAGACTAGAGACCCACAAACAACAAAAACCGTTTAGTAAGGGAGAGGCGCATGACAGCCTCTCACCCCCTTACAGACTGCTAGCTTCCTAAGCTTGCAGCTACCTTCTCTTTGTGGGGGCCCGCCAGAAGCAAGGGCCACTGGTTGAGCTAGTCGGAACCGGCTGAAGCCAGGGGTCACGTGATGCCAAAGTCACAGCTGTTCTATTCCAGGCGGGTGGAGAAGTAAGGGTGAGACTGTGTAATGTTGTACCATCTTGGGTATATGCTGGGACTGTGCTATGTGTTTATTGCTCACTTTATAGTTCAATAAAGTATTGCCACGCTGTTTTACCCTCACCCTGTGTTGTCTGAGTAGCGTTACGTCCACGGAAGACCCCGGGTCTTCATAGATGGCAAATACACATTTCAAAAAAGTTGGCCCCGGCCATGTCTACCATTGTGCAGCATCTCCTTTTCTTTTTACAACAGTCTGTAAATGTCTGGGAAGTGACAAGATATTTGCTGGAGTTTTGGGAGAGAAATGTTGTCCTACTCTTGTCTGATGTAGGATTCTAGCTCCTCACAGTCTGAGGTCTTTGTTGGATTTTGGTTTCATAATGCACCAAATGTTTTCAATTGGTGAACGGTCTGGACTGCAGGCGGACAGTCCATCACTGAACTCTTCTTCTGTGGAGCCATGCTGTTGTGATGGATGCAGAATGTCGTTTACCATTGTCTTGCTGAAATGTGCAAGACCTGGATGGAGCAACCTTCATGTAATGTTCAGCATTGATGGCGCATTCAGGGATGTGTACGCTGCCCATGTCATATGCCCTAATGCAACCACTTTCAACTTTCCACTTCTGATCTATATTTTGTGGTGAATAAAATATGGCTGTAAGACGTTTTCATATCATTAATGTGTTTTCTTTATATTTTGCAATGCCTCAATTTCTGGGAATTGAGCTTGTACGTTTAAGTATTAAGCATACAGTACAGACCAAAAGTTTGGACACACCTTCTCATTTAAAGATTTTTCTGTATTTTCATGACTTTGAAAATTGTACATTCACACTGAAGGCATCAAAACTATGAATTAACACATGTGGAATTATATACTTAACAAAAAAGTGTGAAACAACTTAAAATATGTCTTATATTCTAGGTTCTTCAAAGTAGCCACCTTTTGCTTTGATGACTGCTTTGCATACTCTTGGCATTCCCTTGATGAGCTTCAAGAGGTAGTCACCGGAAATGGTCTTCCAACAATCTTGAAGGAGTTCCCAGAGATGCTTAGCACTTGTTGGCCCTTTTGCTTTCACTCTGCGGTCCAGCTCACCCCAAACCATCTCGATTGGGTTCAGGTCTGGTGACTGGGGAGGCCTGGTCATCTGGCGTAGCACCCCATCACTCTCCTCCTTGATCAAATAGCCCTTACACAGCCTGGAGGTGTGTTTGGGGTCATTGTCCTGTTGAAAAATAAATCATGGTCCAACTAAACGCAAACCGGATGGAATAGCATGCCGCTGCAAGATGCTGTAGTAGCCATGCTGGTTCAGTATGCCTTCAATTTTGAATAAACCCCAACAGTGTCACCAGAAAAGCACCCCCACACCATCACACCTCCTCCTCCATGCTTCAAGGTGGGAACCAGGCATGTAGAGTCCATCCGTTCACCTTTTCTGCGTCACTCAAAGACACGGTGGTTGGAACCAAAGATCTCAAATTTGGACTCATCAGACCAAAGCACAGATTTCCACTGGTCTAATGTCCATTCCTTGTGTTATTTACCCCAAACAAGTCTCTTCTGCTTGTTGCCTGTCCTTAGCAATGGTTTCCTAGCAGCTATTTTACCATGAAGGCCTGCTGCACAAAGTCTCCTCTTAACAGTCGTTGTAGAGATGTGTCTGCTGCTAGAACTCTGTGTGGCATTGATCTGGTCTCTAATCTGAGCTGCTGTTAACCTGCGATTTCTGAGGCTGGTGACTCGGATAAACTTATCCTCAGAAGCAGAGGTGACTCTTGGTCTTCCTTTCCTGGGGCGGACCCCATGTGAGCCAGTTTCTTTGTAGCGCTTGATGGTTTTTGCAACTGCACTTGGGGACACTTTCAAAGTTTGCCCAATTTTTCAGACTGACTGACCTTCATTTCTTAAATTAATGATGGCCACTCGTGTTTCTTTACTTAGCTGCTTTTTTCTTGCCATAATACAAATTCTAACAGTCTATTCAGTAGAACTATCAGCTGTGTATCCACCTGACTTCTGCACAACACAACTGATGGTCCCAACCCCATTTATAAGGCAAGAAATCTCACTTATTAAACCTGACAGGGCACACCTGTGAAGTGAAAACCATTTCTGGTGACTACCTCTTGAAGCTCATCAAGAGAATGCCAAGAGTGCACAAAGCAGTCATCAAAGCAAAAGGTGGCTACTTTGAAGAATCTAGAATATAAGACATATTTTCAGTTGTTTCACACTTTTTTGTTAAGTATATAATTCCACATGTGTTTATTCATAGTTTTGATGCCTTCAGTGTGAATGTACAATTTTCATAGTCATGAAAATACAGAAAAATCTTTAAATGAGAAGGTGTGTCGAAACTTTTGGTCTGTACTGTATGTCAACACTTATTTTTATATATATATGCAAATGCACACACTCATACATATATAAGCACAAGAACATACACATACAATATATAAACACCCTTGCACACTCATACATAGAGTACCTGATTTATAGCAGCAGGGGTGTTCTAGAGTTTGTGACTGTAGTAATCAGACCGTAGGCAGATGAGGGGGATATGACACGGGGCACAACTTATTATGGCTTTCTGATCTCAGCACTGCAGACTCGCTGAGCCCTTCCCCCTTCCAGCTCTTCTTTAGCCGAGGAGCCAATAACTATAAGTGATCTGGTTCACAGGAACATCATGGGCCCCTTCTAGCACAACATGCCCCTGCAGAAGAAGGGAGGAGGGAAAAACAACTCTAACACTGATTGGCTGAAGCCTCAGTATTAGGCGTGATACTAGCAGCATTCAGCAGGCCTGGCAGTGAGAACCTGGCGTTCTGTCAGTAGGTGAGGAGCTGCAGGAGTATGGCAGTGCTAGAGTTTATGGCCCACCGCAGGATCCCCTGGACTGATGCAGACAACCAGCATCCACCAAGTATGAACGAGGCTCAGCTCCCCCGCCCACTCCATACACCCACACACAAAATGATGTACACGTAAGTGATATTTGGAAAAGAGATAAATAAAATTGTTGTGAAATAAAGTAATTTCTGATATCTTCGCATTTGGCTGAGTTTCTTTTGGGTCCCCTAAGTCATTGGGGCCCCAGTATGCCTGCTACCTTTTGCATTCACCATAACCACAGTATATACGTTATGCATATAGGGATTTTTTAGGGCTTCACGGATGGATGTGACACCCTTAGCTAAACTACTGTATTTAAACTGTAGTGGCAGATTTGCCATCAGAGACCACATTGTATATTTTAGACCTATGATATATATTTTTTGGTTCTTACGCTTACAACAAAAGCAAGTAATGTCCAGAAATAAAGTTTTGTTGGCAGCAAATCAAATTTTATTACATTTCAGGGAACTTTTGAAAAATGAATTCTCTGAGCAAGTGTAATATTTATATGCCCCAGACTTTATACCAGGCACAGAAGACGTGTTCACTCTTTCATTTTTATCGGAAAACAGAAATAATTCCTGGCAGGGAAAGTATGGAAAATGGTGTTATATATGAGTAATATCGATATGTGTGGGGCAGGGGTTATTCCATGTCCACTTCTGCCAAACAAACAAAAAATATTTCTATAATTTCAAGCCATGTAACAGATTTGTGATTGGAAATAATATCAGATTAACCCTTGCAGGGGGCTGTATGGTCCTGTGCTAGAAGAATGTTATGTGATGCAATAAGGTTTTCACACTATTTGCCCTCCTTTACAGAACAATATCTCATAGTAGGTTATTCAGGAGAGCATGCAATGATTTTTTTTAATTCTTACAGCATCGTACAGAGAAAACATCTGGATGCTTCTTTATGAGAATCTATGGCTGCTCTGTTGCAGCTTAATACAACTTACTGAATGCATAGAGCCATAATGTGCCTTGTATTTTTAGCCGTCTTCATATATAGAGGTAAATTATGGGAATTATGTTTGCTTTTGAGTGTTGACCAGCAGAAGGAATTTCTCTGTAAATCAGTAAATGGAACAGATGAAAGTGCTTTATTCATGCCAAAAAGCAAAAACGGACCTTCAATATCGCCATCTGGCATGTAGGCCTGTAACTTAATCTGACTTTCTTCAGTTAATCCTTTCCATCATCATCTGTCCAGTGGGTAATTCTACAATATAAAGGATTAGGACATTAGATAAGACAGTCGTATGTTCTGACATATCTGAATGCATCTAGTGATCGACCATCAGATTCTATACTATCACTATGCGACATGTTTTATAAATAGACGTGTAATTGAACAATAATGGAAATGATACAATATTTCATTCAGTGCATTATCCTTTTTTCATTTTCTGTGAAAGAAATAAACAAATGAAAAACAGTACACAGTAAGGGGCTCGCTCACCCAGTACACAGTAAGGGGCTCGCTCACCCAGTACACAGTAAGGGGCTCGCTCACCCAGTACACAGTAAGGGGCTCCCTCACCCAGTACACAGTAAGGGGCTCGCTCACCCAGTACACAGTAAGGGGCTCGCTCACCCAGCACACAGTAAGGGGCTCGCTCACACAGTACACAGTAAGGGGCTCGCTCACCCAGTACACAGTAAGGGGCTCCCTCACCCAGTACACAGTAAGGGGCTCGCTCACCCAGTACACAGTAAGGGGCTCGCTCACCCAGTACACAGTAAGGGGCTCGCTCACACAGTACACAGTAAGGGGCTCGCTCACCCAGTACACAGTAAGGGGCTCCCTCACCCAGTACACAGTAAGGGGCTCGCTCACCCAGTACACAGTAAGGGGCTCGCTCACCCAGTACACAGTAAGGGCCTCGCTCACACAGTACACAGTAAGGGCCTCGCTCACCCAGTACACAGTAAGGGGCTCGCTCACACAGTACACAGTAAGGGGTTCGCTCACCCAGTACACAGTAAGGGGCTCGCTCACCCAGTACACAGTAAGGGGCTCGCTCACCCAGTACACAGTAAGGGCCTCGCTCACCCAGTACACAGTAAGGGGCTCGCTCACCCAGTACACAGTAAGGGGCTCCCTCACCCAGTACACATTAAGGGGCTCGCTCACCCAGTACACAGTAAGGGGCTCGCTCACACAGTACACAGTAAGGGGTTCGCTCACCCAGTACACAGTAAGGGGCTCGCTCACCCAGTACACAGTAAGGGGCTCGCTCACCCAGTACACAGTAAGGGCCTCGCTCACACAGTACACAGTAAGGGCCTCGCTCACCCAGTACACAGTAAGGGGCTCGCTCACACAGTACACAGTAAAGGGTTCGCTCACCCAGTACACAGTAAGGGGCTCGCTCACCCAGTACACAGTAAGGGGCTCGCTCACCCAGTACACAGTAAGGGCCTCGCTCACCCAGTACACAGTAAGGGCCTCGCTCACCCATTACACAGTAAGGGGCTCGCTCACCCAGTACACAGTAAGGGGCTCGCTCACACAGTACACAGTAAGGGCCTCGCTCACCCATTACACAGTAAGGGGCTCGCTCACCCAGTACACAGTAAGGGGCTCGCTCACCCAGTACACAGTAAGGGGCTCGCTCACACAGTACACAGTAAGGGCCTCGCTCACCCATTACACATTAAGGGGCTCGCTCACCCAGTACACAGTAAGGGGCTCGCTCACCCAGTACACAGTAAGGGGCTCGCTCACCCAGTACACAGTAAGGGGCTCGCTCACACAGTACACAGTAAGGGCCTCGCTCACCCATTACACAGTAAGGGGCTCGCTCATACAGTACACAGTAAGGGGCTCGCTCACACAGTACACAGTAAGGGGCTCGCTCACACAGTACACAGTAAGGGGCTCCCTCACCCAGTACACAGTAAGGGGATTGCTCACCCAGTACACAGTAAGGGGCTCGCTCACACGATCGAGTGCTCTCTGATGTTTTGTCGGCTAGCACTCGGCCCAATATATTACTATGGGGCAGTGCAGATCTGCGATTTTTTTTCTCGTGTTGATTCAGCATTTTAATACACAATCGCAACATGCTGAGAGTGGCTCCGAGAATCGGTTCACACACACCCATACAAGTCTATGAGTGCGTTAAAAGCATTGGACTGCACTTGGATGTCATCTGAGTGCTGTCCGATGTACGCTCACAGAGACAATGAAGAAGATGGAGAAACTACTTCCTCCATCTTCTTCACACCTGTGTTGCATTTCTTTCATGTGAGAGAATCGGAGCACACTCAGATGACACTCGGATCAACCTCTGATAGAGTTTTAGCAGAGTGTCATTAGCAAAATCTTCCCGATTCTCTCACAAGAGAGAGTATACTGCAGTGTGACCCCAGCCTAAAGATGTGAAGTAAAATGAATCTGTTCTGAATGTTGAAACTACAAATAGTACTGGTTCGCATCAATTTGGAAATAAAACAACAATCACATAAATTAGATTTTCTCTATATTGTAATGTATAATATTTTCTTTTTTTCTTTTTATTTAATATACTGTGTCTCAGTTGTTTGTGTGTATTTAACCCATTGACAGCTAATATGACTATTTAACGGTAGTCATTATAGGGCCATATTTCTCGCCGCTGCTTTTTTGTCGTGCTGAGGAATAAGTACAGTTGAAACCAGAAGTTTACATACACTATATAAAAAGACACATATGCATGTTTTTATCAATATCTGACATGAAATCAGAATAAACCTTTCCCGTTTTAGGTCAATTAGGATTACCATAATTTTTAATATTTACCAAATGCCAGAATAATGAGAGAGAGAATGTTTTAAGGCATTTTTTATTACGGTACTTACTGCAAAGCATCTTAAATAAAGCGTCTTTGCTTTTGAAACTTTCTGGTATTTGGCTTTGACAAAACTCTATTGCTATAATTAGGTGAGGATTATATGCGTTTTTGCTGCGCTTCTGCAGCAGAAATTTACTAAAAATTCGCGCGTTTTTTACCTGTGGATTTTCCGCATCTAATGCAAGTCTATAAGGAAAATCAGCACAGAAAACTCAGCATACCTGTAAGAGAAATTGACATGTTGCAGATTTGAAACATGCACCGCAAATCAGTTTCCGCAGCATAAAAAAGAAGCACAGTGGATATGAGATTTTTATAACTCCCATCCACTTTGCTGGATCTTTAAAACTGTGATTCATTTTTGACGCACCAAAAGCTCTTGGTGGTAACGTAGCTTTAAACTCTCCAATTAACAGGGTATAATAAGCTGTGTCAGTGAAAAACTGACAGGTCTAATGCATGAGTCCTGCACTGTATGCAACAAGCAATCAAAGCAAAGAATATTAAAGTCCCACAGTGGGACTAAGTAAAAAAGTAAAGAAAAGTTCAACAAAATTTGTGAAAATATAAAACATACAAAAGAAGCGCTAAAAAAATCCCGGAAAGCTGTTTTGCCACTAAAAACACAACTTTTGTGTAAAACAAAAAAATAAACAAAACTATTTACATATAATTGGTATCACTGCTTCCGGAACGACCCGAAGTGTAAATCTGTCACGTCATTTAAATCTGTACTGCGAACACCGTAAGAGAAACTAAAAAAAAATTTAAACAAAAATCACTCCAAAAAAAGAGCTCGTTCATCATCCTGACACACAAAAAATGAATAAAAAGCGACCAAAAGGTCATTTAAAAAAATGCCTTCAATGAAACATCAATTCTTACTGCAAAAACAAGCTTTGATATGACTCGGTCAGCAGAAAAAAAAAGATACCATTTGGTATGGTGATGCAAAAGCAAATTATATTTTGTAAAATATTGTTTATAGTGTGCAAAATTAGCAAAGTATAAAAAAGATATAAACCTGGTAACAGCATGAACACACTGACCCAAAGAACAAAGCTGTCTAATAACTTTTACTGCCAACAGTGTGGAAAAACAAAACAAACAGAAAAAACTAACTGAATTTCTTGTTTTTGTATAGTCTGTGTCCAAAAAAATCGAAATAAAAAGGAAATCAAAAATGTTGTGCACTCCAAAATGCTACTAATACAAACTTCAATGTACAACTCGAGTAGTTGGCCAAAACATAAAACATAAATCTCTCAGAAAATCGCAATGGAAAAACTATTTTTTTTAGAAAACAGCATTTTTAATGTGTATAAGTAACAAAATTTAAAAAACCTATATAACTCTCCCTGACATATATGCATATATATATATATATATATATATATATATATATACAGTGGTGTTAAAAAGTGTTTGCCCTCTTCTTGATTTCTTAGTCTTTTGCATGTTTGTCACACTAAAATGTTTCAGATCACAAAACAAATTTAAATATTAGACAAAGATAACACAAGTAAGAACAGAATGCTGCTTTTAAATGAAGGTCTTTATTATTAAGGGGAAAAGAAATCCAAACCTACAGGGCCTCTAAACCTAATAACTGGTGGGGCCACCCTTAGCAGCAACAACCGCATTCAAGTGTTTGCGATAACTGGCAATGAGTCTTTTACAACGCTCTGGAGGAGTTTTGGCCCACTCATCTTTGAAATTTTGTTGTAATTTAGCCACATTGAAGGGTTTCTGAGCATGAACCACCTTTTAAGGGTCATGCCACAGTATCTCAATTGGATTAAGGTCAGAATTTTGACTAGGCCACTCCAATTTTTGATTTTCAAAGTCCCTTTTTCACACAGGCCCCTGTAGTTTTGAATGTTTTTTTTCTCTTAATAATAAAGACCTTCATTTAAAAACTGCATTTTGTGGTTACTTGTGTTATCTTTGACTAACATTTAAATTTGTTTTGTGATCTGAAACATTTAAGTGTAACAAAGATGCAAAACAATAAGAAATCAGGAAGGGGGCAAAAACTTTTTCACACCACTGTATATGTCTTCCATCCTGGTATATATGTCTCTCATTAAGGTATATACAGCTCTGACAAAAATTAATAGACAACTGTACAGTTTTCTAAAAATCCCCATCTCTACATATCTGATAGCCATTCCATTCCAGTGTCAGTTGAATTCAAACCAAAGTACACCTCATTCTACTTAATGTGCTTCTGATTAGGTGATCACCTGAACCAAATCTTATGTAACTAGGGAAAGTATAAAAAACACTGCTGTGGTCTTCACAATCCTCTTGCAATAGGACAAGCTGGATGGCAAAACAAGTGCTAGGAATAGCCCAAAAGTAATTTGAATGAAAAAATGAATTTTAACCATGCCAAAGGAGTTGAAAAGAAAAGTCTTGAGTAGTGTTGAGCCACCCCCGTAGTGTTCGAGTTCGGTTCGGTTCGTCGAACACCCGTGTGTTCGCCGAACTGTTCGTCGAACTGTTCGTCGAACACCTTCGAACACCGTTACAACCAATGGCAGGAAAACAAAAACACATAGAAACACATAGAAAACACCTTCAAAGGTGTCCAAAAGCTGACAAACTGCTCAGAAGACATAACTAACACATGGAAAAGTGACAAGTACATATAGTCATGCGAAAATAAAAGAGGTGGAGGAGTAAAAGGAGGGGGAGACACAGATATAGGCATGTCATGCCCTTCTGAAATCCAAAAAGTGAGAAGCCGACACGGCCAGTCCGCTCCTGCCCGTGCCACCTCCGTGTCGCCGGGTTTGTGCCAGAGCCGCGGTGAACCCTGATGGCCAGCCCCCCTCTCCCAATACTGGTGCCTGTCCGCTGGTGGGTCGAGCGAGCCCCCCTGTGGTGGAGGCAGCTCTAAGATTTTTAATTTAAATTGTCTCTCTAATTTGAATGAATACACTTTAAATCCATTTACAAGGATCTATTGGAGGGCAAGTCTCATGCCAGCAGCCGCGTAATTCCAGCTCCAGTAGCGTCCACTAAAGCTGCTGCAGTTAAAAAGCTTTTATAAGGATCGAGCTCGGCTGTCCACCGCAAGGCATCCTACTGCCAGTCCCAGCCCCTATGCCTTGGGGTGCCTCCTGATGCTCTTCACTGAGTATCCCATGGTCCTGAAGCATTTCCTTTGAAAAAATTAAGTGTCTAAACTACAGGTGGTGTAGCTTGCTTAACAGCCGGGATAATCCGCTGACTAGCAGACATTGCTACTAGGCACAAAGTATTTCCTGGGCTAGATGCAGTTAAAAATTTGTAATTAGATACTCTCGTTGGATGCTGAGAAAGCATTCCATAGAGTCCCCTGGCACGCCATATATGATTCTCTTAAAAAGCTTGGGGTAGGGGTCTAGGGGACCCTTTTATAGCCAAAATCACGGCCCTGTATCACAATACGTCACCTAGGCTGAAGATAAATGGAACTGTAGCACCCTGAGGGCTCGGTTGCTGCAGAGGTATTGCACCTCACCCAGAGGTGTGATATCTCACTCTCAGGTAAGGATGGAGTGTGGATCAGGACCCGACACCTGCATGCATTACACCACATTGCCGTGGGGCAGGGCGACCAATATGCCTCTGAGATGGGCACGACAGTCCCTGTCCCTGGCTGGAGTGGGGGGAGGGAACACTGAGGAAGGGGAACCCTGTAGTGCAGGAGCAGGGAGGAAGCAGTTCCTGGGTGCATTGAGAAGGGAGTATAAAAGGTGGGCACCATCTTAGTTCAGTGCAGAGAAGTCTGAGCAGAAGTGTCAGGGAGCAGGGGCTCTGCATGAGCTCTGCTCCGGAGGCGGGCCTAGTAACAGAGGCCCAGGCCTGGAAGAGGGAGAAGGAAGGAAGAGGAGCGGAGAAGGCTCCAGGAACGAGGAATGAAGGGATCCCAGGGGTGCGGACGGGCGAGTCGCCACCGCACGCCCGAATCCACCTGCGTGGAGGGGTCAGGCCAAAGGGGGAGACCGGTCCCCGAAACTAGTGGAGGCAGGAAACGACCCTCAGCTAGAAACCGGAGGCTGTGACATTTTATGTGGCACAGCCCCTCGCTACACCCGCTTGGAAGGCACCACATAGGGTCAGGGAAACTGGCGCCAAGTTTACCTAGAGGAGGCCCGACAAAGGACACACAAAGGGGGTCCTGTGAAGCGCTCCAAAGTTATCTGGGAGTTGTCTGAGCCCCTCACCTGGTGAGCACAGTACGACGTGGGCAGCCGTTACCTGCAGACGTGGTCTGGATAATAAGAACTGTGAGTAAAGGCCCTGGACTGCATCACTGACTCCGTGTCGTTACTGCTGCTGCCCTGC
The DNA here is from genome assembly GCF_046119375.1 of Phyllobates terribilis. Lineage (NCBI taxonomy): Eukaryota > Metazoa > Chordata > Amphibia > Anura > Dendrobatidae > Phyllobates > Phyllobates terribilis. The sequence continues at coordinate 591,304,756 of NW_027362765.1, read as the reverse complement.
ACCATCACCCCCATCCTCCGCATACACTGCCCTGGCTATACTCCTCCCGTGGGGAGTTATGCTACGCTCTGCTGCACCCACAACACCAGCCTCAGCGGTCTGCCCTGCAGCGGCGGTTCACTCTGACCGCAATCCACGGGTGGCGTAGTCGGACATTTAAACATCAAAACCACATAAATAGTTCCGCCACTGGTTTGACCACCCTGAGCCACGGAACCGGGTCGCCGCCACGAAGACTACAACCACCAGCATCCACCAAAAAGGGTCCGACTCCGGGTGTCCCAAGGCCCAGGGGGTGCATCAGAACATTTTCATCACCTTTCACAATCACCAATGGGACAAGGCAGGGATGTCCTCTGTCCCCTCTCTTATACATCCTAGTGACGGAGCACCTGCTCTCATCAATTCGCCATAACCCCAATATTAGGTGGATTGAGGTGGGAGGCACCGAGTACAAGTGCTCTCTATTTGCTGATGATGTCCTAGTATATATCACTCAATCACATATATCCATCCATGCTGTTATGGCTGAAATAGATCACTTTGTTACATGGTCAAATTTTAAAATCAATGCAGCGAAGTCTGAGGCCCTCGATGTCTCCCTCCCCAAATCCATATAGGATTCCATCCAGTCCAACTTTCCCTTTGCCTGGCCCTCACAGGGTATCAAATACTTAGGAATTCCTATTCATAGAGACCTCTCCCATCTATGTTATCTTAATTTTGGGCCCTTTATTGAACAACTCCATACAGACCACGGTTGGCAAGTTAGAACTGTAAGATTCACTACGTGAACCACTGGTGTTTTGTGGAAAAGCACATGTACACTGCGTTCCAAATTATTATGCAAAAAGTGTTTAGGAGTGATAAGGGAAGAATTTGTTTGGTTGTCAGTTAAACTCATTGATGGTGATGTGTGTCAGGGCTCTTTATATCATTGTAAGCAATTGCAGACACCTGTGCTAATTAGTTTGGCAGGTGTGTCCAATGAAAGGCAAGACTACTTAAGAAGGCTGTCTCACATTATTAAGCAGCCTACATTTTCTGCCAAAATGGGAAAGAAAAAAGATGTGTCGGCTGCTGAGAAGCAACAAATTGTGGAGTATTTAGGTCAAGGCATGACTACAATCAACATTGTGCGATGATCAGGATGAAGTGTCTTGGCAATCAAGAAGTATGTAGCTGATTCACAGTACACACGTGTGCGTGCTGATAAGGGCAAATTGAGGACTCTTTCCTACAGGCAATTACGTCAGGTTGAAAGAGCAGCGGCAAAAAAGCCTTGTCATAGCAGCAGACAAGTTTTTGAAGCTGCTGGTGCCTCCAACGTCCCCCGAACAACAAGATGCAGGGTCCTTCAGAGGTTTGCAGCTGTGCATACGCCATCCTGTCGACCTCCTCTATCCACTTCACACAAGCAGAAACTGCTCCAGTGGGCCAAACATTACATGAAGACTGATTTCAAAACTGTTTTGTTCACGGATGAGTGCCGTGCAGCGCTCGATGGTCCATATGGATGGAGTGGAGGATGGCTGGTTGATGGACACCCCACGCAAACACGGCTACAGCGCCAACAAGGAGGAGGTGGAGTAATGTTTTGGGCTGGAATCATGGGGAGAGAGATTGTCGGCCCCTTTAGGATCCCTGAAGGCGCTAAAGATGAACTCCATAATGTATGTGGATTTTCTCAAACAGCACTTCCTGCCATGGTTCAAGAAGAAGAACCGTGTATTTCACAGCAAGATCATTTTTCTGCATGATAATGCACCATCTCATGCTGCACATAAAACATCTGCATCTCTGGCTGATATGGGCATAAAAGGGGACAAACTTATGGTGTGACCCCCATGCTCCCCTGACCTGTATCCCATTCAGAACCTTTGGAGCATCATTAAAAGGAGTGTCTATGATGGCGGGAGGCAGTTCACATCTAAGCAACAGCTCTGGGAGGGTATTCTGTCCTCATGCAAAACAATTGAAGCAGAAACCATCCAAAACCTGACAAATTCAATGGACGAGAGAGTTCAGAAGCTCCTTTCGAACAAGGGGTCCTATGTGAAAATGTAACATCACCTAGAATAAAGTTTTGAGTTGAAAACTGTTTGATTTCAGTTTCTAACAACCTGCTAATGCTTATAATTTCAAAAATGACCATTTTTTTGGTCTTTATTAAAATGAAAAGGTTGATCGAAAATTTTGGGGGATCTAAGAGTGTGGCAACCCAGTAGTCATGATTACTTCGAATTCTGACAATATGAGGGTCATGCTGCAGGTAGTGCAGCAAGAAGGCACTTATGTGTCTTGCGCATCTCGGAGCCCCAAAATTATTTTCCGGGCTAGATGCAGCTAAAAATTATTATTAATTTTAAATCTGGTGAAGCTTTAGTATAGATGGCCTAATAGGATCAGTGCTGCACACTGCTACAAAGCCCAAATTATTTTCCAGTCAAGATACAGATAAACATGATTAGTAATTTTAAATCTGGTGGAGCTTATTATAGATGGCCTAATAGAATCAGTGCTGCACTCTGCTACAAAGCCCAAATTATTTTTCAGCCAAGATACAGATAAACATGATTAGTAATTTGAAAGCTTAAAACGGTTGGTAGGGTGATTTTAACCAATCATCAAGCTTTTACTCTCCCCAGGATGACACAGGGGTAGAAAAGTCGTTTCGGATCCATGATTTGTTCATCTTTATGAACGTGAGTCTGTCTACATTATCAGTGGAGAGCCGCGTGCGCTTATCTGTCAGCACACGACCAGCAGCGCTGAACACACGTTCAGACAGAACGCTGGCTGCGGGGCATGACAAGATCTCCAAGGCGTAAGTGGCTAGCTCCGGCCATTTATCCAGATTGGAAGCCCAAAAAGAGCAAGGGTCCAGTGACACAGTCGTGGCTTCAATGTATACTTGGAGATACTCCTGTACCATCGTCTCTAGGCGTTGACTATGTGTCAGACTTCTTGTCTCCTGTGGCCTTGCAAAGGATGGGCTAAAAAAGTGGTGAAATGATTCCGCAAAATTGATGTTACCAGCAGATACTGTGGTTCTGTTACGGTTTGAGTGCTGAACACTTGACGGTCCCACGGTTGGCAAGTTGGAACTGTGAGATTCACTACGTGCACCACTGGTATTTTGTGGAAAAGCACATGTAAGATTCTGCAACAGTCTCTGCTGATACTCCTGCATGCGTGCATCCCTTTCTAATGCAGGAATAATTTCTGCAAATTTACTTTTGTACCGGGGATCTAACAGTGTGGCAACCCAGTAGTCAGGATTATTTCTAATTCTCACAATTCGAGGGTCATGTTGCAGGTAGTGCAGCAAGAAGGCACTCATGTGTGTTGCGCATCCAGGAGCACCAAGTCCCTGTTGTGTTGGTGGCGAGGTAACAATCATGCTTCCTTCCTCTGTCCTCTCCCCCCAACCTCGCACAACAGAAATGTGATCAAGGTCTCCCTCATCTGATGAGTCTTCCATCAGTTCGTCCTCCACTTCTTCCTGGGCTCCTGCACCTTCCTCACTAGTTTGGCTGCTACCATGCGCCCTGGTAAAACCATCTCCCCCACCCTCACATGCCTGCCGCCTTGGTGCTGCCGACCGTCTGGACCTTGCAGATGTTAGCCCTTCCGCATACAACTCCTCCTCCTCTACTTCCTCCACCTCCTCTTGTGCCACCACCTGACTCCGAATTCTGTTTAACATGTGCTCCAGCATGTAAATCACCGGAATAGTCATGCTGATAATGGCATCGTCAGCACTAAACATCTTCGTCGCCATTTCAAAACTGTGCAGAAGGGTGCATAGGTCCCTGATCTGAGACCACTCCTCCAGCGTGATTTGCCCCACCTCTGAATCTCGTTGGCCCAGGCTATATGTCAGAACGTATTGCACCAGGGCTTGTCGGTGCTGCCACAGTCGCTGCAACATGTGCAGAGTTGAATTCCACCGGGTAGGCACATCGCATTTTAGCCGGTGAAGTGGCAGGCCCAACGACTTCTGTAGAGATGTAAGTCGCTGAGCTGCGGGATGCGAACGGCGGAAGTGAGCACACAGCGACCGTGCCCTCTGCAGAAGGCCATCTAGTCTGGGATAGTGGGCTAAAAATTGCTGGACAACCAGGTTCAACACGTGAGCCATACAAGGCACGTGTGTGACATTGCCCCAGCGAAGGGCCGCACCCAGGTTTGCAGCATTGTCGCACACGGCCTTCCCTGGTTTCAGGTCCAGTGGAGACAACCATTCATGAAATTGGTTCTCCAGAGCTGACCACAACTCCTCAGCTGTGTGACTCACATTTCCCAGACATTTCAATGTAAAAACCGCCTGATGACGTTGAGCCCTACTGCCAGCATAGTAAGGAGGTGTGCAGGATCCCTTCTGCGCAGTTAGAAAGCTTGTGGCATGACCAGACAGGCTTTGGGTGCAGGTGGAAGACCGAGAGGAGGTTGAGGAGGCAGAAGCAGTGGAGGAACTTTGACATAAAGAGGATTGACGCACAACTCGTGGGGACGGCAAGACTTGGACAGCAGCCCCTTGTCCTGCTGTCACCATAGTTACCCAGTGCCCAGTCAGCGACATGTAACGCCCCTGTCCATGCCTACTCGTCCAAGTGTCTGTGGTGAAATGCACCCTGTCACACACAGAGTTTCTCAAAGAAGCGGTGATGTTGTGTGCGACATGCTGGTGGAGCGCAGGCACACCTTTCTTTGAGAAGTAGTGCCGACTGGGCATCTGGTACTGGGGCACTGCGACGGACATAAGGTCTCGAAAATCCTCTGTGTCCACCAGTCGGAAAGGCAGCATTTCTGTAGCCAAGAGCTTGCAGATGGTGAAATTCAACCTCTTAGCTTTCTCATGGCTAGGAGGAAATGGTCTTTTACTTGTCCACATCTGAGGGACCGAGGGCTGGCTATTGTGCTTAGACGGGGTTGATAAGGGTGTCCCCGGCAAACTGCCGGTCTGTGAGGAAGATGCAGGCGGACATGTTAGGTTGCCTTGATCCAAAGGTGGTGCTATTGATGTCGGACAGCGCTCAACACCAGCTGGTGTTACCACCTCCAAAGAAAATGATGACCTGCCAATCACGCTGGCTGTTGCGGGTAAAGAGGTGGCAGGTCTGCGCCCCAAAACAGGTGTGACTGCTGTCCCCCCAGTCACAGAGGATGAAGAGGCCGCGGATGCACAAGATATGGCAGACGGTGGTTGGCCCGGCCGGCTAGGCCGCATTGTAGCACACTGAGCTTCCCACTGCAACTTATGCTTCATGTCCATGTGCCGGTTCATGCATGAAGTACTCAAACTATGTATTTTGGCCTCTACTTAGCTTTTGCTGACAAATGTTACAGATAACACGAGTTGGGTCATCTTTATCGATCTGAAAAAATGCCCAGGCTATGCAAGGCTTAGCACCCATGCGACCTGAAGAGCCACCACGACTTGTGGTGAGAGGCAGAGTTGTGTTTGAGGATGCAGTTGTTGACGTGCTTCCAGTACTACGTCTCTGTCCAGGAAGGCGCAACCTGACCTCGTCGTCACTAGCATCTTCCTTCACCTCCTCTGCTGACCTCAACTCTTGGCTGACTGTGGGTTGACAGTAAGTGGGATCTCCAACCTCATCATCATCACCCTGTGCGTTATCACACCCGTCGTCCTCAGAGCCAACCTGTTCCTGCCCTGACAAAAAACTAAAGTTGTCGCTCCAATCAGGTATTTGAGTCTTATCATCGTCTTCCTCATTGTCTCCACCAACAGGAGTTACAGTTTGGGAATGAGGGTCTACATTATGGTCAGAACCTTCTGCGTCTGGTCCTGGATCCGACTCATAAAGATTCTGGGCATCAGTGCAGATCATTTCCTCGTCTGGATTCACAGAAGCGCTGGAGTCGACCTCTGATTCCCAGGCTATAGTATGAGTAAACAGCTCTGCAGACTCAACCATCTGTTCTACCTCATACTCAGACGGGCAGCTTGAGATTTGGGAGCTGTGAGGAAGCAAGTGCGATTGGGGTGACACCTTTGAGGACTGGAGTATTTGTGATGTTGAAGTTGATGTGGAGGAGAGCCCACTTAAAGGAGCACTTGATATCCGTTGAAGCACCTGCTGTTTTTGTGCCTCATCTGGAATTTGTAGCGATTGGCGTGGCCGTAAGAAAGGGATCTTATCACATTGTCCGCTAAAAGAAGTGGACATTTTAGTTTGGCTGGAAGATGGTCTTTCTTCTGCAGATGTTACTGTTGCTTTAACACCTACCCCACGGACACAACCTTTTTTCACCTTCCCAACACGCCTATTCCCCTTTCCACCAGCAGCAGGCCTTTTTCCACTCATTTTGGTGGTTAACTAATTCACAACTCTGTAGTTGTTTGCACAAAAAAACAATGGATGGGAACCGAGCAGAGCTGAGTGGCCAAACTGTGGTATTAGTCCAAAACTATTGGCTGGGTTAGATGCAGAAAAAAATTATATTCAATTTGCAACCTGATGGAGGTCTGCATAGATGGATTAATAGAACAAGTCCCACACACAGCTAGAAGCCCAATATTTTTTCAGAGGTAGATGCAGAAAAAAATATATTCAGTTTGCAACCTGATGGAGGTCAGTATAGATGGACTAATGCAACAAGTCCCACGCACAGCTAGAAGCCCAATATTTTTTCAGAGGTAAGATGCAGAAAAAATTATATTCAGTTTGCAACCTGATGGAGGTCTGTATAGATGGATTAATAGAACAAGTCCCACACACAGCTAGAAGCCCAATATTTTTTCAGAGGTAGATGCAGAAAAAAATATATTCAGTTTGCAACCTGATGGAGGTCTGTATAGATGGATTAATAGAACAAGTCCCACACACAGCTAGAAGCCCAATATTTTTTCAGAGGTAGATGCAGAAAAAAATATATTCAGTTTGCAACCTGATGGAGGTCTGTATAGATGGATTAATAGAACAAGTCCCACACACAGCTAGAAGCCCAATATTTTTTCAGAGGTAGATGCAGAAAAAAATATATTCAGTTTGCAACCTGATGGAGGTCTGTATAGATGGATTAATAGAACAAGTCCCACACACAGCTAGAAGCCCAATATTTTTTCAGAGGTAGATGCAGAAAAAAATATATTCAGTTTGCAACCTGATGGAGGTCTGTATAGATGGATTAATAGAACAAGTCCCACACACAGCTAGAAGCCCAATATTTTTTCAGAGGTAGATGCAGAAAAAAATATATTCAGTTTGCAACCTGATGGAGGTCTGTATAGATGGATTAATAGAACAAGTCCCACACACAGCTAGAAGCCCAATATTTTTTCAGAGGTAGATGCAGAAAAAAATATATTCAGTTTGCAACCTGATGGAGGTCAGTATAGATGGACTAATACAACAAGTCCCACACACAGCTAGAAGCCCAATATTTTTTCAGAGGTAGATGCAGAAAAAAATATATTCAGTTTGCAACCTGATGGAGGTCTGTATGGATGGATTAATAGAACAAGTCCCACACACAGCTAGAAGCCCAATATTTTTTCAGAGCTAGATGCAGAAAAAAATATATTCAGTTTGCAACCTGATGGAGGTCAGTATAGATGGACTAATACAACAAGTCCCATACACAGCTAGAAGCCCAATATTTTTTCAGAGGTAGATGCAGAAAAAAATATATTCAGTTTGCAACCTGATGGAGGTCTGTATAGATGGATTAATAGAACAAGTCCCACACACAGCTAGAAGCCCAATATTTTTTCAGAGGTAGATGCAGAAAAAAATATATTCAGTTTGCAACCTGATGGAGGTCTGTATAGATGGATTAATAGAACAAGTCCCATACACAGCTAGAAGCCCAATATTTTTTCAGAGGTAGATGCAGAAAAAAATATATTCAGTTTGCAACCTGATGGAGGTCTGTATAGATGGATTAATAGAACAAGTCCCACACACAGCTAGAAGCCCAATATTTTTTCAGAGGTAGATGCAGAAAAAAATATATTCAGTTTGCAACCTGATGGAGGTCTGTATAGATGGATTAATAGAACAAGTCCCACACACAGCTAGAAGCCCAATATTTTTTCAGAGGTAGATGCAGAAAAAAATATATTCAGTTTGCAACCTGATGGAGGTCTGTATAGATGGATTAATAGAACAAGTCCCACACACAGCTAGAAGCCCAATATTTTTTCAGAGGTAGATGCAGAAAAAATATATTCAGTTTGCAACCTGATGGAGGTCTGTATAGATGGATTAATAGAACAAGTCTCACACACAGCTAGAAGCCCAATATTTTTTTCAGAGGTAGATGCAGAAAAAAATATATTCAGTTTGCAACCTGATGGAGGTCAGTATAGATGGACTAATACAACAAGTCCCACACACATCTAGAAGCCCAATATTTTTTCAGAGGTAGATGCAGAAAAAAATATATTCAGTTTGCAACCTGATGGAGGTCTGTATAGATGGATTAATAGAACAAGTCCCACACACAGCTAGAAGCCCAATATTTTTTCAGAGCTAGATGCAGAAAAAAATTATATTCAATTTGCGACCTGATGGAGGTCAGTATAGATGGACTAATAGAATGATGCTATGCCCAAAAGATTTTACTTCACTAAGTGCAGTAAAAAAATTGGTATTCTATACACAGGTGGTATATCTTGCAACACAGATAGGCTACTCCACTGACTAACACACTCTGCAATAGGCCAAAAAGGATTAGCTTTGCTAGATTCAGCCAAATGCTGTGAAAAAAACTTGCACAGCACTGGCACAGACCTGCCTGGCAAAAACTGATAGGAACTGATGTAACCTAGTCCTGAAAAGGACTCCAATTACAATTAGTCTTTACTCCCACAATCTATCTATTTAAGAGCACAGACCTGCCTGATAAAAGTCGTAGGAAATGCTGTAACCTAGTCCTTAAAAGGACTGCAATCACAACTATTCCCTCCTCCCAAGCTATCTGTAGATTTGTGCGAAAATTGGCTTGAAATTAACAAGGTATAGCGCACACAGCAACAGCGGTGCCGTCTAACACGCAGCTGCAGCAGTGAGAAAATGGTGGCGACGGGGAAAATGGCTTGGTCTTATAGGGCAAGGACATGTGACATACACTGCCAATGACACATGCCCTTGCTTGTGTGAAAAAAAGCACTTCGCTCCGTGTGTGCGCTGCTGATAGGCTGACAGATTGCACCTCCCCACTGCAAATGCGGGAAAGAGAAAAAAAAATGGAGATCTTCATTGTTCCTGCAGAGATCCATCCCCTGCCCCTCCCCCCACCCCGCTGTACACTCAAACTGCGTATTAACATTAATTTTCATCATTACTGAGAAAAAATCCAGTTATGATTTTGGTGCACGAACAGTTATCGAACATAACCTCGAACAGCCGAATTTTTCTCAAATTGTTCGTGTTCGCCGAACGGCTCGAACACCGCCCAAAACAGCTCGAATTTGAGATTGGCGAACAGTTCGAGTAGAACAACGCTCATCTCTAGTCTTGAGTGAGGAAAAGAAGGGCTCAATTCTGGCTTTACTAGCAGAGGGATACAGTGAGCGTCATGTTGCCTCCATCCTTAAAATTTCAAAGACAGCAGTGCATTACAACAAGGTCAAGCAGCAGACATTGGAGAAAACAAAACTACAGACCGGCAGAGGCGGAAAGCGACTCTCCACTGACCAGGATGACCGTCATCCTGTTCGAATGTCAATCAGCAACCGCAGGATGACATCAAGTGACCTACAAAAGGAATGGCAAATGGCTGCTGGGGTGAAGTGTATGGCAAGAACAGTTCATAACAGGCTCATAGAGGCAGGCCTCAAGTCATGTACAGCTAGAAAAAAGCCTTTCATCAATGAGAAGCAAAGGAGAGCCAGGCTGAAGTTTGCTAAAGACCATAAGGATTGGACCATAGAGGACTGGAGTAAGGTAATCTTCTCTGAGGAGTCTAATTTTCAGCTTTGCCCAACACCTGGTCATCTAATGGTTAGACGGAGACCTGGAGTGGCATAAAAGCCACAGTGTCTTGCACCCACTGTAAAATTTGGTGGAGGATTGGTGATGATCTGGGGATGCTTCAGCAACGCTGGAATTGGGCAGGTTAATCTTTGCGAAGGACATAAGAATCAAGCCGCATACAAGGTTATCCTTGAAAAACACTTGCTTCCTTCTGCTCAGGCAATGTTCCCCCACTCTGAGGACTGGTTTTTCAAGCTGGACAATGCCCCATGCCACACAGCTAGGTCAATCAATGTGTGGATGAAGGAGCAGCACATCAAGACCCTGTCATGGCCTGCCCAATCTCCAGACCTGAACCCCATTGAAAACCTCTGGAATGTAATCAAGAGGAAGATGAATAGTCACAAGCCATCAAACAAAGAAGAACTACTTAAATTGTTGTGCCAGAAGTGGCATAAGGTCACCCAAAAGCAGTGTGAAAGACTGGTGGAAAGCAGCCAAGACGCATGAAAGCTGTAATTAAAAATCATGGTTATTCCACCAAATATTGATTTCTGAACTCTTCCTGAGTTAAAACATGAGTATTGTTGTTTCTAAATGAATAAGAACTTGTTTTCTTTACATTATTTGAGGTCTGAAAGCACTGTTTATTTTTTATTATTTTGACGTTTTCTCATTTGCTGCAAATAAATACAAAATTTTTAGCTTTGAATTTCGGAGACATGTTGTTAGTAGTTTATAGAATAAAACAACAATGGACATTTTACTCAAAAATATACCTATAAAGAGAAAAATCAGAGAAAATGAAAATTTTGCAGTGGTCTCTTAATTTTTGCCAGAGCTGTATATATGCTCTTCATCCTGGTATATGTCCCTTATCTTGGGCCCCATCCTGGTAAATATGTCCCCCATATGCTGCAATTCTTTAATGTATAGAAAAAAAGTAAACCATTATACTCACCAGGAGTGGAAATAGACGTCATGGGGCCTCAAAAGCAGAAATATAATGCACTCCCCATAGTCCTCGATATAGTATAATTCACAGCCCACAGTCCTCTGTAAGGCGGTGGTGTTCACACCGTGCAATAACTGAGGCAGTGACCCAAGCAAGTCCAACATAAACAGCTTTATTCAACAACTCACGGGTAAACAGAAAAGTCCTCCGGTACGCAGCCGGGTTAACACGAGCCCTTAAACAACGGTTGCCGTGGGCAACGGCCGCGCCAGGCCGCTCAGAGCCTGACAGGTGCAGAGCCTTCCCAGGCGTGGGTTCAGCCACCCTCAATCCTGCTGAGCTTTCCTGCTATGCTCCTAGCAGGTTCCAACATAGAACAACACTAATCCTTAGTGCAGGGTTTAGAAAGGACCTGTGGCAAGAGCCACTGGAAAACCCGGGTTGGAGGGAGGAGGCCGCCCCACTGCCTTTCTGCAGCCTCCCCCAAGAATTGAAGGCCCTGCCAGGTTTTACTTAATCTGCTTTAGCAAGATAGCCTGACCAGGTCAATGCTCACCTTCATTCCTGCATTGCAGGCGCAGGTGAGTTTGTGACTGCAATGCACTCCAATGGATTTAATAAGTCTCTGTACAAATTCTGGGGAATATATAATGTCCCTCGTATACGATCCCGGTCACTGCCTCACATATCCCCCCCCTCTGTTCAAACTTGTGGGGTTGAACATTTGACACCATACAGGGTGCCTGTGACTTCCCAGGGCGATGTTCTACAGAGAAATTGAAATTTTGCAGTGACAGGAACCACCTGGTGACTCGCGCATTCCTCTCCTTGGCATTTTTCATCCATACCAAGGGTGAGTGGTCCGTCACCAAGCGGAACTGACTACCGAGTAAATAATAACGTAGCGATTCCAAGGCCCACTTAATAGCCAAACACTCTTTCTCTACCACGCTAAAGCTTTTCTCTGCCGGGACAAGTTTTCTACTCAAGTACTGTAGGTGACCGGGTGCTCTTCACCATTCACTTTTTGTGACAATACCGCCCCTAGGCCTACCTCCGAGGCATCTGTCTGTACAATGAAGGTTTCCTTGAAGTTGGGGCTGATGAGGACCGGCTGTCCACACAGGGCCAACTTCATGGACTGAAAGGCTTCTGCCTGAGGGTTCCACTGAACCAGTTGAGATGGCGTGGGCCCCCCCCCCACACACCTGATGTATCACATATCACATGATCCCCTGTGATAGATCATGTGATAGTTCACGTGAAATTAATTTGGCGCAATATTAATTATAATAATTTTTTTAGGCTGTGTGCCCGCTATGCGTTTTTTAAGCAATTCCGCTGCAGAAACGCTTAAAAAACACTTGGTAGAAGGTCTGCCATGTTCCCCAATGATAATCCGCATGTGCTGTGCACATGCTGCGGAAATTTCCGCTGCGGATTATCATTGCAGAAAAATCCACAGCATTACCAATTATTTTGCGGAAGCTCGGCGTTTTCGCCGCCATTGACTTGCATTGGAACGCATGTAATCCGCATCGCTGCATCTGTACATGCGGATTCCATGCGTTTCAATGTGCGGATGGTACCCGGGTTTGGAGAAGAGGAGACTCTCCTCTGGACCCGGATACCATAGAACCTGTAAAAATAAAAAATAAATATTATACTTACCTTCTGATGGCCCCCGGTGTCTTTATCCGATGCGTCCTGGCTTGCCGGCAGCTCATGATGGTCTGAAAAGGACCTGCCGTGACGTCATTTAGTCATGTGATGGGTCACGTGTCCGCTGACGTCGGCAGGCCATCAGAAGGTAAGTATATATTTATTTTTTACCATTCTTTTACGGTCACACTATATAAATCCATGCTGGTTGCATGGATTTATATAGTGTGACCAAGTTGTCAAGCACTTTCCAATTGATGCTAAAATCGCTTGGAAAAGCGCTTGATAACCCGCATGCAGAAATGCATGTGAAGAACGCTTCACGTCCGCTTGTCCCTGGCAGGAAAAACGCATGTAAAATCTGAATGCGTTTTTTCTGCCAGGGAGATGCAGAAACGCTCAAAAAAAATCCAGAGCATTTCTGCATCGTGGGCACATAGGCTTACATTAATTGTATGACTCAATATTGAGCACACGTAGCCATCTATACATGGCGGGAGGCCGCACGGCGCCATCTATAGACAGTGGGAGGCCGCACGGCGCCATCTATACAGAGCGGGAGGCCGCACGGTGCCACCAACACACAGCAGGAGGCCGCATGTAGCCATCTATACACAGGGGGAAGCCACACGTAGCCATCAATACACAGCATGGGGCCGCACGTAGCCATCTATGCACAGCGGGAGGCCGCACGTAGCCATCTATACATAGCAGGAGGCCGCATGTAGCCATCTATACACAGCAGGAGGACACACGTAGCAATCTATACACAGCGGGAGACCACACGTAGCCATCTATACACAGCGGGAGGCCGCACGTAGCCATCTATACACAGCGGTAGGCTGCACGTAGCCATCTATACATAGCAGGGGGCCGCACGTAGCCATCTATGCACAGCGGGAGGCCATACGGCGCCATCTATACACAGCAGGGGGCCGCACGTAGCCATCTATACACAGCGGGAGGCCGCACGGCGCCATCTATACACAGCAGGAGGCCGCACGGTGCCACCAATACACAGCAGGAGGCCGCACATAGCCATCTATACACAGCAGGAGGCCACACGTAGCCATCAATACACAGCAGGGGGCCGCACGTAGCCATCTATGCACAGCGGGAGGCCGCACGTAGCCATCTATACACAGCAGGAGGCCGCATGTAGCCATCTATACAGAGCAGGAGGCCGCACGCAGCCATCTATACACAGCGGGAGGCCGCACGTAGCCATCTATACACAGCGGGAGGCCGCACGTAGCCATCTATACACAGCGGGAGGCCGGAGAAGAAGCAGCATCCGTGCGCCGCTGCTGGGGGGTGGTCCGGGGGCCCCCCGCCACTGTCTGCCAGTATGTGCCGCAGCGCCGCACATATAATGAGGGCAATCTGGCCATAGACACCCCGGAGCCCTGGGCCCCCTGGAGGCCCATGGCCCCGGGCGGTAGCCCAGATTGCCTTCATTATAATCCGCCTATGGGTCAGGGACGTTGTTCTCCCAGCAAAATTAGGTATAAACTGACGGTAATACCCAAGGAGGCCAAGGAATGCCCTCACCTTCTTTGTACTTGACGTTTAGGCCAATTTTTTATGGCCTCAATTTTATTGATTTGGGGCTTGATAATTCCTCGGCCAATCACATACCCCAAATACCGGGCTTCCTCTAGCCCTATTCCACATTTTTTGGGGTTTACTGTTAAGCCCGCGGCTCTGAGAGAATCCAGCACTGCTTGTACCTGGGATAGATGCGTATGCCAGTCGGTGCTAAAGATGTTAATATCATCTAGATGCGCGGACGCGTACTCCTTATGAGGCTTGAGCACTATGTCGATCAACCTCTGGAATGTAGCCGGGGCCCCATGTAACCCAAAAGGTAAGACCGCATAGTGATATAGACCCTCCGGAGTTATGAAGGCAGTCTTTTCTTTTGCCGATTTTGTGAGAGTTACCTGCCAGTAACCCTTGGTGAGATTGAGCGTGGTAAAGTACTGGGCGTGCCCCAGTCTCTCAATAAGCTCATCCACCCTGGGCATTGGATAAAGGTCAAAATTCAACACTTCATTTAGTTTTCGGAAATCGTTACAGAAGTGTAACAATCTGTCTGGTTTCGGAATCAGTACGATGGGGCTAGTCCACTCACTCCGTGATTCCTCGATGACGCCTAACTGGAGCATCTGTTTTACCTCAGCCGTGATGGCTTGCCTCCGGGCTTCGGGTACTCAGTATGGTCTCATTCGCACCCTTACCCCAGGTTCGGTGACAATGTCATGTTGGAGAACTGTAGTCCTACCCGGTAGCTCTGAGAACACGTCGGTATTCTGCTGCACCAGTGAGCGAGCCTCCCATCGCAGCTGTTTAGTGAGAGCATCACTTATCCTGACCTCTCCCCTGGACGCATCACTTAGTGAAGGTAGAGAACTCTCTGGTGATATGCCCGGAGTGATGTCTGTAACTAAACACTCTAGAACTTTCCAAGGTTTTAGCAGGTTTACATGATAAAGCTGCTCAGGTTTCCTGCTTCCGGGCTGATATACCCAGTAATTTACCTCCCCCACTTTTTCTCGAACTTCATATGGCCCTTGCCACTTGGCCATGAGCTTACTCTCGGCTGTGGGTACCAGTACTAATACCCGATTGCCCTTGTTAAAAGACCTGACTGTGGCTCTTTTATTATATGAGCGCCTCTGGACTGCCTGGGCAGATGTTCTTTCACGATGGGTATGACCGCTGCAATCCGGTCCTGCATACTAGCCATGTGTTCAATTATACTCCTATGTGGAGTCGGCTCTTGTTCCCACGTCTCTTTGGCTACGTCCAACAGACCCCTAGGGTGTCTGCCGTACAATAACTCAAAGGGAGAGAACCCTGTGGAAGCCTGGAGTACCTCATGGACGGAGAACATCAAATAGGGTAGGAACATGTCCCAATCCCTTCCGTCCTTAGAAACCACCTTTTTTAACATGGACTTGAGGATTTTATTAAACTGTTCCACTAGCCCGTCGGTTTGAGGGTGGTACACCGAGGTGTGCAATTGTTTAATTTTTAGTATTTTGCACAGTTCCCTTGTCACCTTGGACATAAAAGGGATCCTTTGATCTGTCAGGATCTCCTTAGGTAGTCCAAGGTGACAGAACATGGCAAACAGCTCCCGTGCAATCAGTTTCGCCGAGGTGTGGCGTAGCGGTATAGCCTCCGTGTACTGGGTGGCATAGTCGACGACCATTAGTATATGTTGGTGGCCACGAGCGGATTTTACAATGGGCCCTACCGAGTCCATACTATCCGTTCAAAAGGTACCTCTATCACTGGCAGGGGTACCAATGGGCTACGGAAACTGGCGGTGGGTGTGGTCAGTTGACATTCGGGGCAGGATTCGCAGTATTTTTGGACCTCCGTGTGAATCCCCGGCCAAAAGAACCGCTGCAAGATACGTTCTTGCATCTTTTTAACCCCTAAGTGTCCACCAGTGTGTGTGTGCCAAATCTAGAACCGCACGATGGTACGACTGAAGTACCACTAACTGTTCCATGACCTCGTCCCTGATCTTGTCTACCCTATAGAGCAACTCACCATTGACTGCCATGTGTGGAAATACAGTATCTGCACCGGGCTGTTGAGCTACGCCATTTATCTCTAACACCCTTTCCCGCGCCCGAGTCAGGGTGGGATCCTGTAGCTGAGCTGTCCCAAACATGTCCGGGGACACCTCCCGCTCGGGGATTGATGGGGTCTCCTCGACCTTTCCTGCCAGCACCTCTAGGGAAGACCTATCGGGGTCACACTCTGTCCCTAGGTTGAACACCCCTACGGCACGTATCCCCGACTCGGGTTTGTCGGGTACAGCGCCTGTCATAAATTTTACCGGGGGAGAGTGGATTTTGTTTTTCCACAGAGTCCAGAACAGGGGCAAGTCTCATCCCAACACAGTCCCATAGGGAAGAGATTTTACCACCCCCACCACATGTTTTATGTCGCAACATGGCGTGGACAAAACTACCTCTGCGGTTGGGTACTCTCGGAGGTCCCCATGGATACACACAACCCTGACTGTCCGTCCACTGGGGTTGTCTCCTGCCTCCAGCAACCCATGCACCAAAGTCACTTGGCTTCCTGAGTCTAGGAGGGCCTCCGTGGGGTACCCATTAACCAGTACCTGGCACTGTTTGGGTTCACTGTCCAAGGGGTCGGCACTCGCAGTGCAGACGGTCTGGACGTACATTGAAACTCGGCGGTTATACCCGCAGTCCATGGGTTCCGTAGTCAGGGGGCAGTTAGCAACCACATGTCCCGGCCACTGACACCGCCAGCACCTAATGGTGGAGGTACTGTTAGGTCTTATGCCCATTTGGGAGGGAACCGGTCTCCTGCTATTCTCACTCCGGGCTACCCCTTCAGCACGGGTATGGTGCTGACTGTTCTCAGCAGAGGGACCCGACCCCCTTCCCGTTTCCTGGGTTGGCAGGGATGAGCTGCGAGGGGGCAGAGTCCTGGATAAAGTCCTGAGTGGCCGAGTAGCGCTCGATCAGGCTGACCACCTGGTCGAGTGTGCCGGACTCCCCTTGTCCCACCCAACATTGGATAGCGGCCGGCAGAGTCCTCACCAGCCGGTCAACCACCACCCTCTCTACCACCTGGGCTGGAGACAAAGTCTCAGGCTGGAGCCACCTCTTTACCAGCTGCAGGAGGTCATAAGCCTGAGACCGGGCGGGTTGGGTCTCCACATAGGCCCATGAAAATACACGCTGAGCCCTCATGTATGTATTGACCCCCAGTCGGGCAAGGATCTCACATTTAAGCCTTTGGTAGTCCTGGGCTTCCTCCCGACTGAGGTCGAAGTAGGCCTTTTGGGCATCGCCGACCAAAAACGGAGCCACCACTTTCGTCCACTGGCCGGCTGGTAGGTTTTCCTGCTCTGCTGTGCATTTGTAGACAGTCAGGAAGGCTTCCAGGATGTCCTCCAGTCCCACCTTCCTCAACGCTGAGCGAACCTTGTCCCAGGCCTCTCAACGTTCCGGAATTGGTGTTGTGACCATTTCCCACAGGGCAGCAATCTGTTGCAGCAACAATTCGTTTGTTTTTTTCTGCTGCTGGTACAGTAACTGCTGCTGCTGATTGTGCTGCTGCTCCCGCTCCTGCTGTTGCCGCTGAGACTGCAGCTGCTGCTGAGCTTTCCTGCTATGCTACTAGCAGGTTCCAACATAGAACAACACTAATCCTTAGTGCAGGGTTTTTAAAGGACCTGTGGCAAGAGCTACTGGAAAATCCGGGTTGGAGGGAGGAGGCCGCCCCACTGCCTTTCTGTAGCCTCCCCCAAGAATTGAAGGCCCTGCTGGGTTTTACTTAATCTGCCTTAGCCAGATAACCTGACCAGGTCAATGCTCTCCTTCATTCCTGCATTGCAGCCGCAGGTGAGTTTGTGACTGCAATGCACTCCAATGGATTTAATAGGTCTCTGTACACATTCTGGGGGATATATAACGTCCCTCTTATACGATCCCGGTCACTGCCTTACACCTCCTTATAGTATAATGCACCCTCATAGTCCTCCATATAGTATAATGCTCTCCCCATTGTCCTCCATATAATATAATGCACTCCCCATGGTCCTCCATATAGTATAATGCACCCCTTAGACCTCCAAATAGTATAATGCACCCTTCATAATCCTCCATACAGTATAATGCGCCCTCATAGTCCTCCATACAATATAATGCACAGCCTATAGTCATGCTTGTAGTATAATGCACGGCTCATAGTCATCCATATAATATAATGCACTCTCCATAGTCCTCAATATAGTATAATGCATAGCCCATCCTGGTATATGTTCCCCATCCTGGTATATGTTCCCCATTCTGGTATATGTCCCCCATCCTGATATTTGGCCATCATCCTGGGCCCCATCCTGGTATACGGCAACCATCCTGGTATATGGCCCCATCCTGGTATATTTCCCCATCCTGATATATGGGCCCCATCCTGGTATATGGCCCCCATCCTGGTATATGGCCCCAACCTGGTCTATGTCGCTCCATCCTGGTATATGTTGCCCCATCCTGGTATATGGCTCCCATCCCGGTTTATGGCCGCCACCCTGGTATTGTCCCCATCCTGGTATATGGGCCCCATCCTGGTATATTTCCCCATCCTAGTATATGGCCCTCATCCTGGGCCCCCTCCTGGTATATGCCCACATCCTGGTATATAGCTCCCATCCTGGAATATGGCCTCCATCCAGGTGTATGGCCCCCATACTGGTAAATGGCCCCCATCCTGGTATATGTCCCCCTTCCTGGTATATGTCTTAATCCTGGTATATGGCCTTGCTGTTGTTCAAAACACAGAAAAAAAACAATAATCGCTCATACTCACCTTCCCTGCACTCCCCCGCCATGGGGCATCCACTTCTGAAGCTGGCAGCTGACTCCAGTCATGTGCACGAATAACAAATAGGCATTCCTCACATGTATTAAAACTGTTAAACAGTCGCAAATCATGAACACACAGTGACTCAAACATAACATTCGAGCACGCCGAAGATACTCGGAAAACACCTGAGCATGCTCGTAAATCTCGACTATCAAGCTTGCTCGCTCATCACTAACTGCTATTCATTCTGCCTCCCAACGATCAGAATAAGGCTTGGATTATATTTATCCCGTGCTCTTCGATGAGCGCTTACACCAGGGCTTCCATGTAAATTCCAACAGAAACATTATTCAGAGAAAATCGCAGATTGAACTAACCCCTATAATGAGGCATATGGATTATGGAGTCATGATGGACTCTGGCTTCTGTTCCTGCAGAGACTGTTGTTTTAGATGTCTTTTTAGCTCAGATGAGTGTGGTCTACCACAGTTGGCTGGACGCCTAAAAAGATGGACACTATCACATTTTTGGGGGATTTAGATGGGGACTCCAACGTGAATGCTCAGAAAGGACCACAGGATAAATGTGAACCCAGCTTTATTCCGAAGGAGATTAAAAAATTTATGTACCCGAAAATGTGACCAACAAAGATTGTAACTTATCCGGAAAAAAACAAGTCCACCATTATCTATCATTGGAAATGTACGTCTTAGGAATTCTGTTGTTTTCTATAGTTTGACCACTAGTGGCTGCTATTGTTCACTTTAATAATTGTGCTGCAGCATCACTCCTTACCACTGGAGGCTGCTGTTGTGTTCTACAATTGCCCTTTTCTAAGATGCCAGATTCTGAAACTATGGAATCCATCTTGTTTCCTGTTTGAGCCTACTTAAAGCCGCATGGATCTCTCATTCATTGCTTGAGTATTGTGTCTAGCTGTTAACTTAGCTTCAGTCTCCAGCTCCTGAACATTCTTACCTAAGTCTGTTCTAATTTATCTACAGATTTTTTCCTACAACTCCTTGACATCTTCAAGAACTTCTACTACCACTTGCTGTTCCTGCTTGTGCTCTTTCGGTACTACGCAAGTATCGGAACAGGATACTGAAATCTTCATCATGGATGCCACCGAGGGAGGAAAATTGGAGGTGCGTGTAACTAAGATGAACTGTTTGCTTACCGACATTTATGCAGATATGCAAACACTCAAACACTAAAAACAAAATACACAGCATTTGAAAATCAAACAACCCATAACTTTCAAATTTTTGGAAAAGCTACACAGGATCTACAGAATATTGTGCAAGATCTAAGCAATAAAATAGCACTGCAGTCTGAACAGATCCTTCAGCTACAAAATCAACATATTGCTCCGGCCCATCCACCCACCTCTTCCACTGCCATCTTTCAGGTTTGGTGAAGACTGTGACAAATTTTGTGGATTCATCAACCAGTGCAGATTGTACTTTAGTGCACACCCTGCTCATTTCCATACTGTCAGATCAAATGTATTGTGTATCCTTATGCTACTGACACATAAAGAGATGGCTTGGGCCAGCCCCCTTATTGAAACTCATGATGATAGACTTAATGATCTGGAGGCTTTCCTAGCAGCCATGAGCCAGATGTTTGTTTGATGACCCTAATTGTTGTGCAACAGCTTCAGCTACACTGATGGTGCTATGTCAGGGTAAATGCTCTGTTGCGGAGTACGCCACAGAATTCAGACAGTGGGTGATTGATACCGAATGGAATATTGCTGCAAAATTATCGTTTTTTAAGAACGGACTCTCCAGCACACTCAAAGATGAACTAGCCCGGGCCGATGTTCCCACAAATTTTGATGACTTCATTCACCATTGTATTCGTATAGACAATCAATTATCAAAGAGAAGAGTGGAAAAGTAGAATTCAAATTGGTCCCGCAACAATAATCGCTATCCACCTGCTTCAGCCACCAGTCCCAGAGTCTTTGAGATAAAGAGTCCTCACATATCTGAAGTTGAACCCATGCAGGTGACAGACGGTTAAAACGCGAAAGTGCTGAGAGAAAAGAATGGAGACTTTGGGAAAGTCAGTGTTTTTATTGTGGCAAGACTGACCACTCTCTCATCATTTGTCCTTCTCGACTACGTAAAACAGTGGCAGTGGTAGCGGATCCCAACTTTTCCGAAGAAGAATCAGTCTTGTCTGAACCAGCGCTTCCAGTGAATGCTGTCATACATTCAATTTCTTCTATTGCACCCAACATTAATAAAGAAAACAAGGACTCTCATTGCTTCCTTTCTATCAAGTTTCAAGTGGATTCTCAATAGATTTCAACATCTGCCATGGCTGGTTCAGGAACAAACGGAAATTTTATGGACATCTCTTTCACAAATAAACATGGGGTAAAAATTCAAAACAGACTTCTATCATCATGGAATCTGTTGACTGCTCTCCACTAAATTTGGGACCAGTGAATCAAGAGACTGAACCCTTAGAGATAGTTATGGAACCTAATCACCATGAGGTCTTATCCTTCTTACTAATCTCATCTCCACATTTTCCAATAATCATGGGGTTACCATGACTACAAACTCAAAATCCCACAATCAATTGGGGAACCAAATAAGTGTCTTTTCCATCTACTGTCCACTCCCCACAGGCTTCACCAAATGAAGAAATTGTAAAGCATCCTGAACAAACTTCTAAACTACCATCTATATATAAGGAAATTGCTGATGTAGGTGGCAAGAAAAATGCAGAGAAACTCCATCCTTATCGGTCATATGATTGTCCAATTGATCTATTGCCTGGAGCAGCAATACCCTTTGGAAGCATTTACCCACTAGCAGAGCAGGAATTAAAAGCACTCAAGGAATACATCATTGAAAATGTAGCCTAAGGCTTTATTCGTCCATCTTCATCACCAGCAGGTGTTCTTATATTTTTTGTCAAAAAGAAAGATTGTTCCTTAAGGCCCTGCATTGATTACAGAGAATTGAATAAAATTACTGTAAATAATCGTTACCATCTGCTTTTAATCCCTGAGTAGCTGGACAGAGTTCGTCATGCAAAATTGTTCACAAAACTGGATCTTCGAGGGGCATACAACTTGGTTTGTGTTAGACCAGTTGATGAATGGAAAACGGCATTCAGATCACATTATGGACACTTTGAGTACTTAGTCATGTTGTTTGAACTGTGCAATGCTCCTTCAATGATTCAGCATTTTGTTAATGACATTTTCAGAGACTTGTTTGACCAAATTGTAGTGATTTATCTGGATGATATACAAATCTTTTCTAATTATGCAGAAAAGCATCAGAATCATGTGGAAACTAGAGCGTCTAAGAACGCATCATCTTTATATTAAGCTGGAGAAATGTGAGTTCTCTAGCAAGATTCAAGCTATCACTGAGTGGCCAACGCCAAAAACGTGAAAGAAGTCCAACAATTTGTGGGCTTTGCCAATTTTTACAGAAGTTTCATTAAGAATTTTCCGAATTAATAAAGAAAGGCATATCATTTGTGTCGTCTCCTCAAGCCCAAAATGTTTTTTTCTGGCCTGAAGACGAAGTTCATCACAGCTCCTATACTAATTCATCCCAATCCTGAACATGCCTTTAGGCTGTGTGCCCACGATGCGTTTTTCATGCGTTTCCGCTGCATAATTTCCGCAGCGGAAACGCATTCAAAATGATTGGTAATCCCCACCACATGGTCCTCAATGGCATTCCGCAATGTCAATGCACATGCTGCGGATTATTACGCAGCGTTTCTGCGGCGCTCAAAAATCCGCAGCATGTTCATTAATTTTGCGGAAGCGCAGCGGAATTGCCGCCATTGACTTGCATTGAGACGCATATAATCCGTGTCTGTACATTTGTACACGCGGATTATATGCGTTTCAATGTGCGGATGGTACCCAGTTCTGGAGGAGAGAAGACTCTCATTCAGACCTGGCTACAACTGTACCTATGAAAAAAAGAATAAAATAATAAATAAAGTTTATATCTACCTTCTCGCGGGCCGGCCGGCAGCGCTTATCTTCCAGGACCTGAGATGACGTCGCGGTCATGTGACCGCAGGCTGTCTCGCGATATGCCGGCAACCCGGAAGGAGCGCGACAACACACGCGGCGGGGGATCGGTAAGTATAGCTTTATTTTTTATGGTCACACAATATAAATCCATGCTGTTTGCATGGATTTATATAGTGTGACCTAGTTGTCAAGCACTTTCCAAGTGATGCTATCGCCTGGAAAGTGCTTGTAGTCCGCATGCGTAAACGCATGCATAAACGCATGTGAATACGCATGTGAATACGCGTGTATTCTGCAGGGAAAACGCATGCACAATCTACATGCGTTTTTTCTGGCAAGGGAGATGCAGAAACGCTGCAGAAATTTTCTGCTTCATTTCTGCATCATGGGCACATAGCCTTATTGTACAAGTGGATGCTTCAGATGGTGCAGTAGGGGCCATTCTAGCACAAAGAATAGAAACAAAAGATTTGCTACATCCTTGTGCTTATTTCTCCAGAAGTTTAACAGTGTCAGAGAAGAATTATGATGTGAGGAACAAGAAGCTCTTAGCTATCATTGCTGCTTTCAAAAAATAGAGACATCATCTAGAAGGAGCAAATCAAGAAATTGTTGTGACCATCATAACCTTGAATTTATCAGGTTTGCCAAATGTTTGTCCCCCCTGCTAGGCTCGATGGAGCCTCTTTCTGAACTGATTTAACTTTGTTATCTCTTACAGGCCTGGCTCCCGTACCAGTAAGGCTAATGCTTTATCTAGAATGTTCTCCAAAGATCCTTCTACAACAACACCACCAACAATTATTCTGCCTGAGTCCAACTTCCTGGGAGCGATCCATAACAAAGACTTGCTGAAAGATATACTGGAAGCATACGAGACAGACTCAATTCTTCTGCATCTACCAGATGATATATATTTTACCTTTCAAAATAAATTATGGATCATTGCATCTATGTTCCAGAAACTGTGAAACTTAAAGTATTAAAACTAATCCATGACTCAAAGTTAGCAGGACACAAAGGAATTCAAAAAACACAAGAATTTCTGTCGCGTTTCTTTTGCTGGCCCAATTGCCAAAAAGATGTTAAACAATATGTATCTTCCTGTAACACCTGTGCTATGTATAAAACTCCCCACACATCACCAATGGGATTATTGCAACTTCTGAAAATTCAATCTTGTCCTTGGGGCTCTATATCTATGGACTTTATTGTGGAACTACCGGTTTCAAAAGGAAAGAGTTCAATCCTAGTAGTGGTGGACTGACTCACCAAAGCAGCACATTTTGTCCCTTGCACTGGTTTACCATCTGCTAATGAGACTAGTGATGAGAGAACATGCTCGCCACTGCTCGGTACTCACCCGAGCATCACGGTGCTCGACAAGCTCGGCAAGTATTTCCGGGTTGTTCGGGTGGGAACTCAGGTCCCTGCCCTGCATGTTTGGCGCTCTTTAGAGAGCCAATGAACATGCAGGGATTGCTTGCCACGCACTGGAATGCCGTAGCCATGTTGGTTGTGGGCATTACAGTGATTGGCTGGCCGCACAGCGTCATAAGGTCTATATATATACCTGTCGCCGCTATGCTCATCACAGTCTACCCGGAAACAGACAGAGTAGGGAGAGGTGCTGCTGAGTCAGGGAGGCATTTGCTTGTTTATAGTTAGTATAGGTATTCCACAACATATATATATTTATCCATCTGAACTAACAGCCCTTCTGAGGACTAATCCAGCTGCATAAATTCAGTGATGATAGCAGGAGTTAGGCAGTCAGGCAGTGTATGTGGCAGACTGCAGTGCATGATACAGCACAAGAGGGTCCATTGAATGTCCTGTCTGCTGCTGCTGTTCTTACAGATATTTGTAGACATAGCCCCATATATCAGGGGCCAGGGCAATTTTTTTTATCTTAATCCTGGTTATTTGCTTAAAAAGCAATCCAGAGTACACCATTTTTCTGCTCCAGAATCCAGAAATTTGAACTGAATGTGGAAAATATTGGCCTCCTTTTCCATTCTGTTGCAGCGGGTCGGTCAAGCTATTCACACTAGGTCTCTGTGAAGAATAGTATTAGTAAATTACAGACCTACTATTTAAAACCGCGGTTCTCTGTCAGACATATCACATATAAAAGAGTTCCAAAATCAGCCATTTCTGCCTTCCATTTCATTGTAGTGTGTTGGTCAAGCTATTCACACTAGGTCTCTGTGAAGAATACTATTAGTGAATTAAAGGTCTGCTATTTAAAACCGTGGTTCTGTCAGACATATCACATATAACAGCATTCCAAAATCAGCCATTTCTGCAGTGTGTCGGCCAAGCTATTCACACTAGGTCTCTGTGAAGAATAGTATTAGTAAATTAAGTCCCTCTGTCCGAAGCTTCTATAGACTGCACATTCGCGACGCGCTTGCGCAATCTGGCTCCTGACAGAAGACTGCATCCAGCCATTACATGTAAGAGGAGTGTATGGTGCCGGAGATCCCGGTATGCGTAATCACTGAATGCATGCCGCGATCTCCAACGCCATAAGGACATTCTTACCTGACTGGGAGGAGTGATGCCGCGGTGCCTCTGTTCTAGCCAGAGTCCGGGGGAGGAGTGTGTCATCGGAATCGGCGTATGCACATAGCGCACTGTCCGGCGCCATTTTACTGAAGACACATTTGCAATGTGTCTTCAAAAAAATGGTGCCGGACAGCGCGGTATGGGCCTTTCTCTGTCAGTTCGTTTGGTCCTTCTGGGACCTCTAGTACTTTTTTTGTCTGTTTGTCATTTTGTGTTCTGCAACAACTTCTCTGTTTAGGAGGTGTCCCATTTTTTGTCCCAGTCCTTAGTTGTTTTAAGGACCCCTCCCCTTATGCTATAGGTCTTCTTTCAGACTAGCCGAGGAATAAGGCGGGTCTGTTCGCTAGGAACACGCAGCCCACTACATCGTAGGGATTCAGCTTAGTTTTACTGTAGGGACAGTTTTCCCTTATCTTTCCTTAGTACATGTTGCAGATCATAACAGTAAGTCCAGCCCAAAAAAACTAAAAGGAAAGAAATTCGGCGATCAGTATGGTTTCCATCCAGGATTTGGCTCAACACCTGCAGGGATCGTCTCTGGAGGTGGCCGAGCTCCAGCAACACGTGAGTAGCTGTTCTGAAGCGCATTTTGTGGAACCCAAGGTAGGACTGCCTGATGTTTTTTTATGGTAAACAGCAAGATTTTTTTTCTTTTAAAAATGCTTGTTTGGAATGAATCACAGTGCATTGGTTTTATTATGTCACTTTTGCGCAAAGAAGCACAGGTTTTCGCCTTTTCTCTCCAACCTAATGATCCATGTTTAAGGTCTGTAGAAGAATTTTTTTCTGCTATGGGGCTATTATATGATGATCCTGATAGAATCTCATCTGCTGAGGCAGAACTCAGGCGTTTGAATCAGGGGTCAGGTGATGTTGAAAATTATTGCACACACTTCAGAAGATGGGCCTCAGAAGTTAAATGGAATGATCCAGCTCTGAAATGTCTATTTCTTGCTGGTCTGAGTGAAAGGGTTAAGGATTTGCTAATTGCATTCACTGCACCTGAGACTCTGCAGGATGCCATGCAATTAGCTGTTCATGTGGATAGGAAACTGAGATTTAGACAGAATGAGGTAAAGACTCCTGTAATGCCAGGTCCTAGTCCCCAGAAAATCTGCTCTGACGGCGGAGAACCGATGGAGGTTGGGGTGAAGTCGCTCCCCTCTCAGGAAAGAGACCGGAGGTTCGCCGAGGGATTGTGTCTTTATTGTGGTAAAGCTGACCATTTTATTAAGTATAGTAAGCTTTATTTAAGTAAAATAAAAAAAAAGGTCAGTTACGCCCGTATAGCTTGTTTACGCTCTGCAGGAGTATTTCTTTCTGGGAGTACTACTTTGCAGGAAAATTTGATTGAATTTCAGGTATTTGTGGACTGTGGTTCAACACTTAATGTGATTGATAAGGGTTTTTTGGAAAACCTTAAATTGAAATCCAAACCTTTGTCATCACCTATTTCTGTGATTGCAATTGATAACACTCCCTTGAAATGTATTACTCACAAAGTTGCTGCATTTCCCCTCACTATCAATGGAGTTCACCAAGAAATTTTGGACTTGGTTGTATTAGATAATTTACCCTCTCCGGTCTTTCTAGGATTGCCTTTGTTAAAACTGCACAATCCTTTGCTGAACTGGTCTACTAATGGGATTAAGTCTTGGAGTCCGAAGTGCTATGATAACTGTTGTAATGGTCGCATTGCGGCTGTGGATAAAGGGGAATTACCTGTACCTATTCAAGATTTTTGGAGGTTTTTTTCAGAGGAGGAGTCGCAAGTTTTACCTCCTCATAGGGATTATGATTGCGCCATTGAGTTTGTTCCTGGAGCTACTCTTCCCAAGAGTCGCTTGTTTAATCTGACTATCCCTGAAAGAAAGGCCTTGGAGGAGTACATACAGACTAGCCTGGCTGCTGGTCACATTAGACCTTCTAAGTCGCCTGTGGCAGTTGGATTTTTCTTTGTTAAAAAAAAGGACTACGGTTTACGTCCATGTCTGGATTTTCGTGAAATTAATAAGATTACCGTACGCAATTCCTACCCATTGCCGTTAATTCCTGACTTGTTTAACCAGTTAGTGGGGGCCAAGTGGTTCTCTAAAATTGATCTCCGGGAGGCATACAATTTGTTAAGAGTGAAGGAGGGTGATGAATGCAAATCTGCTTTTAACACTCCGGTAGGTCATTTTGAGAATCTGGTGATGCCTTTTCGTCTTACCAATGCATCTGCATTTTTTCAGAACCTTATTAATGACATCCTGAGACCTTTGATTGTAAGAATGTGGTTGTGTATTTGGATGACATTTTGATTTATTCACCAGATCTAGAGTCCCATTGGCAGAGTGTACGTGAAGTTTTGCAGTTATTGATTGATAATTCACTCTTTGCTAAGCTGGAGAAATGTGAGTTCACTGTGCAGAAAATTAGTATTTTGGGCTACATTGTCTCCAGCGAGGGCTTTGAGATGGACCGTGTGAAGGTTCAGGCTGTGCAGGAATGGCCTAGGCCTATTGGTTTGAAATCTATACAGAGATTTTTTGGTTTTGCCAATTATTACAGGAAATTCATTAAGAATTTTTCTGTAATTGTTAAGCCTCTGACCGATCTCACCAGGAAAGGTGCGAATACGGTCCAGTGGACTACTGAGGCCATTGAAGTGTTTGAGTATCTCAAAGAGAGGTTCAGTACTGCCCCTATCCTTATGCAGCCTGATGAGACCAAGCCTTTTTTGGTCGAGGTCGATGCTTCATCGGTGGGGGTCGGAGCAGTTTTGTCTCAGGAGAACAAGTGGAGTACATCCTTGTGCCTTCTTTTCGAAAAAATTTTCGGAAACCGTACTGAATTATGATGTTGGAAATCGCAAGTTGCTGGCTATTAAACTTGCGTTTGAACATTGGCATCATTTTTTGGAAGGCGTTAGATTTCCTGTTCAGATTTTCACAGATCATAAGAATTTGATCTGTCTGGATGAAGGGGCCAAGCATACCAGGATTGGGGATGACAGGGCCATGCATACCAGGATTGGGGAATGAGGGGGCCATACATACCAGGATTGGGGATGAGGGTGCAATGCATACCGGGATGGCGATCATGGGTGTCATGCATATCAGGATTGGGAATGAGGGGTGCCATGTATACCAGGATGAGGCAAGGGGTGCCATGCATACCAGGATAGGGATGAGGGGTGCCATACATACCAGGATAGGGATGAGGGGCCATGCATACCAGGATAGGGATGAGGGGTACCATGCACACCAGAATAGGGATGAGGGGTGCTGTTACGCACACGCCCGGACTGACTGGCGTGAGCGTGGTTAGTGATCCCACTGGATCATGAACTGAGGAGTGCCTGGAGGGGCGTGACTAAGTATCAACTCAGTCCGACCAAGGTCGCACGGCAGCTCAGTCGACTCCATGAACCAGGGAGGAACCGAGCAGAGGGACCAGGTGCTACTCCAGGTCAGACCCCGGTCACAACTGTTGACCCTCACCGGGGAATGCAGGAACAGGCAAGTTAGGCTGGCATACTGACAGGTGGGTACTGACAGGCACGGTTGGTATGCAGACAGGTGGGTACTGGCAGGCACACCTGGTATGCAGACAGGTAGATACTGGCAGGTACTAACGCAGGCAGGATAGGGACCAGTACAGACTGGGATACAGGAACAGACCCGCAGGTGCGGCAGACAAGCAGAGCAGAGCAAAACCCGCAGGTGCGGTAAACGAGCAGAGCAGAGCAAAGTCCGCAGATGCGGTAGACAAGCAGAGCAGATACACACAAGGTACTTACAATGAAGTAGCGAGTGGACACTAAACTCACAAACAGAAGTACAGAGACAACGAATTGGAGTTAGGTGCAGGTTCAGACACTGCAGGAAAAGGGAAGACACGAACATAGAGGCAAACAAGTAACGGGCTAGGACACTGTTCAGACAGGAACTGAACCAGGAACAAGATACAGGAACGAGCCTGGGAACTCAGCCCCCAGGGTGGCGGAAACAGACTAGAAGTCACAGATACAGGTAACGGGCCTGGGTATACAGCCCCCAGGGTGGCGGAAGAGACTAGAAGTCACAGATACAAGTAACAGGCCTGGGTACTCAGCCCCCAGGGTGGCGGATACAGAGAAGATACCATAAAGGACCTGGCAACTCAGTTGCACAGAACACACTGAAAGAAAGTGTTGCTCAGGCACCTCCTACTGGGTGGAGGGGGTTTAAGCATCCAGTGACTCACAACAATAGGCTGCGCCACCGCCCTAGGCAATCAGACAAGAGACATGCTCACAGCAGGTACTGGAACAAAGTGTGCAGCCAGGACTGATAGGTAAGATGGCGATCTTGCTTGGTGGAAGGTGGTAAGCCATGCCAGCACGCCGCCAGGGATGTTACAGTTACCATGCATACCAGGATAGAGATGAAGTGTACCATGCATACCAGGATAGGGATGAGGGGGCCATACATACCAGGATTTGGATGAGGTGTACCATGCATACCAGGATAGAGATGAGGGGTATCATGCATAACGGGATTGGGGATAAGGGGCCATGTATATTGGGATGGGGATCAGGGAGCCATGCATACCACG
Source organism: Phyllobates terribilis (assembly GCF_046119375.1). NCBI lineage: Eukaryota > Metazoa > Chordata > Amphibia > Anura > Dendrobatidae > Phyllobates > Phyllobates terribilis. The sequence continues at coordinate 591,274,647 of NW_027362765.1, read as the reverse complement.
ATGGAGGGATGCCATGCATACTGGGATGGGGATCAGGGGTGCCATGCATACCAGGATTGGATGGGGGCCGCGTATAATAAGAAGGGGGGGCATGTATACCAGGATGGGGGATATTAACAGAATTGGGGGACATCTATAATATAATCAGGGATGTGTCCTTCTGTCCGAAGCCTCTATAAACTGAGCATGCTCCTGCACAGTCTGGCTACAGACAGAAGAACACATCCAGCCGTTACAGGTAAGAGGAGTGTATAGCGCCGGAGATCGCGGTATGCATAGACACTGAACGCATACCGCGTTCTCGGGCACCAAAAGTACATAATTGACCGGGAAGAGTGCTGCCGTGGTGCCTCTGTTCGGGCCATAGGCCGGGGCAGGAGTGCCGCGCTAGAATCAGCGCATGCGCATAGCCATTTTAGTGAAGACACATTTGCAGTGTGTCTTCATCAAAATGGCGCCGTATAGCATGTTATGGGCACGCGTGTACTCTGGCGCCACTCTCCTCCCCGGCCTCTTGATGGGAGAGCAGGATGGGGGCGCAGGATGGGGGCAGCACAAAAGAGAATTGGAGCGCAGGATGGGGGCAGCATATACCAATAAAAATGCTTGCCACCCGGGCATAGAAAGGGTTCAATAGCTAGTCACATATAACATTGTTCCAAAATCAGCCATTTCTGCCTTCCATTTCGTTGCAGTGTGTCGATCAAGCTATTCACACTAGGTCTCTGTGAAGAATAGTATTAGTAAATTACAGGCCTGCTATTTAAAACTGTGGTTCTCTGTCAGACATATCACATATAACAGCGTTCCAAAATCAGCCATTTCTGCCTTCAATTTCATTGCTGTGTGTCGGTCAAGCTATTCAAAGTAGGTCTCCGTGAAGAATAGTATTAATAAATTACAGGCCTGATATTTAAAACCGTGGTTATCTGTCAGACATATCACCTATAACAGTGTTCCAAAATCAGCCATTTCTGCCTTCCATTTCATTGCAGTGTGTCAGTCAAGCTATTCACACTAGGTCTCTGAAGAATAGTATTAGTAAACTACAAGCCTGCTATTTAAAAACGTGGTTCTCTGTCACATATAACTGCGGTTCAAATCCAGTCACTTGTAGTGAACGTGGAAAATATTGTCCTCCATTTATAGATTGCAGCAGTGTGTCAGAGTACACCATTTTACAGCTCCATTTGCTTGTTCGCAGAATACAGACAGAGTTTTTTACTTTTATTCATATTACTGTATTGTGGAAGCAGAGGACCTTTTTTCAATGATCAGACGCACGTAATCCATATGACTGCCATAATAATACAGAAATTTTGTGGAGCATGGCAAATATTCCTCTCCATTTAAAGTCAGCCACCTGTGTTTTTTTGAACCAATTGATACTTGGTCGCTGACAAATACCATACTATTAGGCGACTGCCTGAAGCTGCGGCCATAAGACGTTATCCCATATGACTGTGCCCTAATAATCCTGCAATTATTGTGATCGTGTCAAATATTACACTCCATTCAAAGTATTGCAGTTGTGGGTTCAAACCTATTCACAGTTGGCCGCTGACAAATAGCATATCTGTGAACAATGCTGTCAGAGTATTATGCAACTTTTGCAGACTGACAAAAAAAAACATACAAAAAACAAGCTAAAATGGTCAAACACCAGGAAGAGTCATACCCCATCACAGAATTTATAACCTGTACCACCACAGGGGTTATCTATGGGCTATCATGCCCGTGTGAAAAAATGTACATAGGGAGAACTAAACGACCCATGCACACTAGAATCAATGAGCAACTCAGGAACATTAAACACAAATTCACGGGCCACCCACTCTCCAAACATTTTATTGAAAAACACAGTGGATCCACTAAAGGGATCAAAGTAGTTGGCATACAGGTAGTCCATAGGAATTGGAGACTCGGTGACCATATTAAAAATATGTCTAGAAAAGAAAGTGAATGGATCTTCAAATTAAATACACTAAAACCAAAGGGACTGAACACTGAATTGGAGCTATTCGCCTTTAATGATTGACAGGTGGACTGCGTATACTATACCATCACCAGGTATATAAGGGCACCATATTACTGGGTAGGGCTATCCCTGATGAAGACAGCCGTAGCTGTTGAAACGCGTTGGACGGACTGTCCCTAACCCAGACCAGGAAGCACACCCAGGCTTCCGTACCTCGTGCACTCCGTGCACCACGTGACGCCGCGTCACACGCCCAGCATCTCGCGCGCTTCTCTGCAGGAAGCGCGCGTCCCTACCTCCTCCTCTCCATCTCCTCACACCGGAACTACGCGGGTTGCGGCAGTCACCGGCCGGGACACCGCAGCCGCTCCGGGCATCAGACGTCACGACTGTACCTCCAGGACCGTCAGGACCGTGAGTACCAGTGGGCTTAGGCCCCCTAACGTATACTACCCAACCCCAAAAGTGAAACTACTGTCTGACTGCCTACCACTGTTCCCTATAGCGCAGCCAGAGCCTCCTGCTGCACCTGGCTGCACCTGACTGTACGAGACCAGGTGCCTCTCCTCCTTTACCTGACCATATGAGACCCAGTGCCTCTCCACTATACTCTGCCACTCCTCTGGACCACCAATAAGCCTCGCAGTTCATCTAAGGTACTTCCTGCACTGCATCAACCCCTCTGTATATGCCTTACATCACTCTGTGACAACTTCCTGACTGCCTACCATTGTTCCCGTATAGTGCAGCCAGAGCCTCCTGCTACATGTGACCCTAGGAAACCCAGTGCATCCTCTGCCGCATCTGACTATATGACACCGAGTGCTTCTCCATAATACTCTACTACCACCCCTCTGGACCACCATTAAGCCCCTTTGCTTACCTAAGGCACGACCACTCAGTGTAAGTACTCCTCGCACTACAGTAACCCCTCTGTGTTTGCTTTGCATCACTCTGTGACCACCTCCATTGCCCACTTTTGCTCAGCCCCTCAGGACGCTAACCTCAATCGCAGCCGCCACGGACAGCTCAACCTGAGCCTCCTGCTGCACCCACCACGCTCAGACCCAGGTGACTCTCAGCAACGACACTCATCCTCTGGACCCATCACAGGTCAGTGAACTTACACACTAAAGCACGTCCACAAAGAGGCGGGTACCTCACCAAGGTCGGACCCCACTTAAATAGGGTCCCCAGACAGGACTCAGCTCACCCTGCTTCTTCCTTCTCAGGACATTGGCCATGTTCGAATCTGACAAAGCGGTTGAATATGACTAATACACTGTGAAGTCTACAGGCCCTACAGGCTCCACAGACAGGATCAACGAAAAAGTGGGCCAATCACATCCGGCAGGAGGTACGTGATCACACCCCTGATCACCAAACTGTATGCACAACTCTATACTAAAAAAATCGTCTTACTCCTATAATATTTTCTCTCCCCCCCCTCCTCCCTAGCTAAATCCAAAAAGACGCAGCTGACACATAAAAAAAACCCACTACGCTGAGGATCGATCACCACGTCTGACCAGGTCTCCGCACCAATACCTCCATCAAGGAAAACCGGGATCATATGCCAGTACTGACCCATTTCCATTGAACTACCTACTGGCCTATTGAACTGATATTCATATATTGAAATCTATGAACTCTATTTTATTTTATCTATTGAAAATTTACTGTACACACCTGTACCTAGTGTACTTTTTACGGACCATCTTATATCCAATTCTATTCCAATTTTACACATTTTAATAATTTGTAACCCAATAAAGGAATTTTAACTAATTACCTCGTCTCCCTAATCCATTCCACTATCGCTGGTGCAAATTTAAAAAACTCTAAATCTAAAATGGAAAAAATGTTAAGAAACATTCTTTCCAGGGTAACGAGTTGTATATAATGCCAAAAAAATAAAAGTAATAAAGTTATGGACTGTGGAAGACATTTATGCGACCAGAATCAACACTCATCTGTAGCTGGTGATGATAGCACCTTGCAGCACCTGTCCCTATTGTAAATTCATCTAACAGCATTATCTAAAAGGAATAGAATAGATTTTCATTTTTTTTGGGCACCAGCAGCACGCAGTTTAAGGCAATAATACCTCGCTGGATCAATGTAATATGCTATCCATACTGCGATACCTCACCCGTAAAAGATTGAATTGTCCTTCCCATTATCAAGGAGTGTGTCTCCTATTCTGTTATTGCATATGCAGCAATTTCAAGGGCTGCCAAAAATTAGGACGAACTCCAATACACATTTGAAGAGACGTAAAAAATAAATAAATAAAAATACAGTAGTTTTAGTATAAAAACCAGACTCACCAATGTAAACTCAATGTAATCACATTGTTCAGCTCCTGCACCTGCAGCTCCAGTTGAGCCTCCATCTCCGAAATGACCACATCAGTCAAAAGCTGGAATCACTGCGGCACTGCCTTGGCCAAGCGGCAACAGGCTGTGCTGAAGATCATATGCTTAATGCTTAGGTGACAAACCACCCACCGCTGCAGAGTTGTTGAAAGCTGTAACACAGCAGCCTGATCTGTGGCTCTCACCGCTGAACACACAGCCAGGCATGGTCGTGTGTGACAATGGGCGGAACCTGGTGGCGGAGAAATGACAGCCGGAGTACATATGGTTTCCCTCTATGCCAGTCCTTTCACTGAGCTAAAGAATACGGCTGTGGTGAAATACAACTCTCACCAAGAAGCAGTGTCAAACTGAAAAGCGTTTGGCCCACCAGAGGATTTGATTCTGAGGGCCCACCTTTCTCCCCCGCTAAAGAGCCCCATAGCAGCTGCAAAGTTTGTGCTATCATGAACTCTCCTGATGGAGAAGCCAGGGTCCACCTGAGAATTCTCTGGTGGGCCCTTCCAACCCTGCCAAGAAGCAGCCCTGGATAAGAAAAGAAAAGTATGTGGGAAGGTTCCTGGACACTCTATGGCTGCTTTTTAACTGAGGGGGAAACCCATGCAAACATGGGGAGAACATACAAAATCCTTGCACATGTTGTCCTTGAACCCAGGACCTCAGTGCTGCAAGGCTTCAGTGCTAACCACTGAGCCACTGTGCTGCCCTCTCTGTTTTACCTCTGATATCTAACATGCTGGAGAAATGCATTTGGGTAGAAGAAAGGGAAATTGCAGATGGCTTTGCTACTGGTACTGGGGGCAATGCTAATAACATGGTGTCATGCCATAGTTCACTGGAAATATTCCAGGCTGGTTGGAGCCAAGCTGATTCCCTTAGAAAAGTACCAGCAGCAAGCTAAAGAGATGGTGGCCTCTATCATCATCACAACCTCACCTCGGCACTATGAACTGTACTGAGGGTTCCCGGAAACTCTATGGCTGCTTTTTTACTGTGGACTGGCTCCAGCAATCTATAAGATTGCAATCTATGATCCCTTCACTGGCTCCCCATTGGCCAGAGACTTCAGTTCAAAACCATAACCATGACATGCAAAGCCATCCACAACCTGTCTGCTCCATATATCTATGACCTAGTCTCACGGAAGACCCACCTCTTCCAGCAAGCCTACAACTTGCAGTAACCCTCGGTCCACCATACTGCTGCACGACCAGCTGTACCCTTACCTACTATATCCTCACCCATCCCTTATAGACTGCTTGTGCGCCCTCACAGACAGGGTCCTCTCTGCTCTTGTACCAGTCAGTGACTTCTTTTCACATGTACAGCACCATGGAATAAATGGCACTGTAATAATAAATAATAATAATTATACTACTTGTACTCTGGGTCAATTGATGGCACTTTCCTGGTGACTGCCCCTAAATTGATGTGTTTTGGCAGCTTTTGGTCCAGTTTGAAGGTGTTGTGTATATGTTTGGTTTTGGCACCCATTGAATCCAATGGTGTTTGGCAATGTTCGGCGAATATTCGACAATTACATTGGCGAATATTGCAAAAACGGCGATTGTAATCCGAAACGAATATTGAAATATTCACTCTTCTCTAATCAGAAACACCCTTAAAAAAATTATGTGGGTGTTGCACCACGGTCTCCCTGGTGATATGATGGTGGAGGATGAGGAGAAGGAGGAGGGTGACAATAAATAGAACAATTCCTGAAGGGAATACCCATGTCTCGGTGTGAGGGGTGCATGGGAATAGACCCCAAAAAAAATAACCACTGGATTTGAGTTTATGTTTGATGCTGTCATCTGGTGGTGTTGAGAAGTCTGGCCCAATTCAGCCCTTGTTAATTTTTACAAGAGTCAGCCTGTCAGCATTTTCAGTTGACAGGCATATGCGGCTATCAGTTTTATCAGTTATAATGCCCCCTGGCGGCACTAAAATCTATCTCTAACAAAACACTAGCGGACAGGACCTCCAAGACAGAGGAAGACAGTTCATGCCATGTGTCCAGCTTGCATCTTCCAAAACTTTTCCCTCCTTGTCAGAGTACCCCATGTATCAGGGCCTGGGCGCTGGGAGGGTCTGAGAAAACTGTCTCATTCCTATGACAGCGTTCTCCTGCCTCTTCCGCATCTGGTTTGTGTCTCCCTAGCTTGTACTCTTTGATTGTCCAATGAACTGTCTGACTGTGACCTCTGCCGCCAGCGCTGTCAGATGAGAATTTTTTTTTTGTTATAATTCTTCAACAAGAGCCTAAACTTAATATCTCCAAAATGAACCTCTTCGGTTACCTCCCTCTATAAACCTACCTATACCTGACTTTGCTATTTCCTTTAGGTGGTGCCACTATACAAGGCCGGCTCCAGGTTTTTGTGGGCCCTGGGCGAAAGAGTCTCAGTGGGCCCCTTTAACACATACCACGATTCATGATGCACAGATACCGCAGAGAAATATATATATAGTACAAGGCCAAAGGTTTCACTTCTTACATTACATGAGCGATATCTATTGTAAATTCTACATTAGCTCAGAAACCGGCGAATCCTTGCAGCGCACAGTGCAGACCGGACAGTATAGTCCTCCATACAGTACTATGGGCACCACTAAGTTCTCGATACAAAATAATGGACCCCATATAATGCTCCATGCAGAATACTGGTCCCCATATAACGCTCCACACAGGATACTGGCCCCCTTATAATGCTCCATACAGGATACTGGCCCCTATATAATGCTCCTTACAGAATAATGGACCCCATATAACGCTCCATACAGGATACTGGCCCCCTTATAACGCTCAATACAGGATACTGGTCCCCATATAACGCTCCATACAGGATACCAGTCCCCATATAACGCTCCAAACAGGATACTGGTCCCCATATAATGCTACATACAGGATACTGGCCCCCATATAATGCTCCATAGAGGATACTGGCCCCCTTATAATGCTCCATACAGAATACTGGCCCCCACATAATGCCCCATGCAAGCTGTGCCCCCACATAATGCCTCTTGCAGGATGTCACTCCCCCCCATATAATTTCCCATGCAGGATGTCACTCCCCCCCATATAATGCCCCATGCAGGATGTCACCCCCCCATATAATGGCCCATGGAGGATGTCACCTCTCCCCCCCATATAATGCCCCATGCGGGATGTCACCCCCCATATAATGCCCTATGCAGGATGTCAATTGTTCCCCCTATATAATGCCCCATGCAGGATGTCACCTCTCCCCCCCATATAATGCCCCACGCAGGATGTCACCACCCCCCATATAATGCACCATGCAGGATGTCACTTGTTCCCCCCATATAAAGCCCCATGCAGGATGCCACTTGTCCCACCCCCCATATAATGCCCCATGCAGGATGTCACTTGTTCCCCTCCATATAATGCTCCATGCAGGATGTCACTTGTCCCCCCATATAATGCCCTATGCAGGATGTCAATCCCCCCATATAATGGCCCATGCCTCCATACACATATATATATATATATATATATATATATATATATATATATAAAAAAAATCAAATACTCACCTCACTTCTCACCTGCTGCCGCTGCTCCGGACTTCTCAGCCACGTCGCTGGCATCTTCCCGCTCTGCGCTGTGACGGCTCACAAGAGGGCACGGTGTAAAGATGTCACTGCGCCCTCTGACCTGAGATGTCACAGCGCCGCAGCCGCGGAAGAGACAGGACCTGCTGCGGAGGCACGAGGAGAGGTAAGTATTGTGCCGCCGGCTGCCGATGCCCTGAGCAGGCGGGGGATGGTGGCCGCTGGCACCGGCACCGCACCGCTCATGGGTCCCATTGCACGCCGGAGTGCCCGACAGTGAGTGGGCCCCCCGCCTGATCAGGTCCCAGGCACTTGCCCGGGTGCGCCGTGTGCTGACGCCGGGCCTTCCACTATAACTCCCACTCGGCACGCCTGCTATTTTGGAGTCATATTTGATACACAACTTTCCTTTATTCAAATTGGAAAATCACTCACTGGCTCATGTCACCTGCAACTTAAAAACCTCTCCAGAAGTCGACCTTTTCTCACCTTTGATACTGCAAAAACTCTTACTGTCACTCTTATTCACTAGTGCAACTCTCTTCTAATCGGTCTCCATCTAAACAAACTGTCTCCTCTCCAATCCCTTTTGAATGCAGTAGCCAGGGTTGTATTTCTATCAAGCCGCTTCACTGATGCCTCTACCCTGTGCCAGTCATTGCACGGGTTAGGTTTAGAGATGAGCGTTGTTCTACTCGAACTGTTCGCCAATCTCAAATTCGAGCTGTTTTGGGCGGTGTTCGAGCCGGTCGGCGAACACGAACAATTTGAGAAAAATTCGGCTGTTCGAGGTTATGTTCGATAACTGTTCGTGCACCAAAATCATAACTGGATTTTTTCTCAGTAATGATGAAAATTAATGTTAATACGCAGTTTGAGTGTACAGCGGGGCGGGGGGAGGGGCAGGGGATGGATCTCTGCAGGAAAAATGAAGATCTCCATTTTTTTTTCTCTTTCCCGCATTTGCAGTGGGGAGGTGCAATCTGTCAGCCTATCAGCAGCGCACACACGGAGCGAAGTGCTTTTTTTCACACAAGCAAGGGCATGTGTGATTGGCAGTGTATGTCACATGTCCTTGCCCTATAAGACCAAGCCATTTTCCCCGTCGCCACCATTTTCTCACTGCTGCAGCTGCGTGTTAGACGGCACCGCTGTTGCTGTGTGCGCTATACCTTGTTAATTTCAAGGCAATTTTCGCACAAATATACAGATAGCTTGGGAGTAGGGAATAGTTGTGATTGCAGTCCTTTTAAGGACTAGGTTACAGCATTTCCTACGACTTTTATCAGGCAGGTCTGTGATCTTAAATAGATAGATTGTGGGAGTAAAGACTAATTGTAATTGGAGTCCTTTTCAGGACTAGGTTACATCAGTTCCTATCAGTTTTTGCCAGGCAGGTCTGTGCCAGTGCTGTGCAAGTTTTTTTCACAGCATTTGGCTGAATCTAGCAAAGCTAATCCTTTTTGGCCTATTGCAGAGTGTGTTAGTCAGTGGAGTAGCCTATCTGTGTTGCAAGATATACCACCTGTGTATAGAATACCAATTTTTTTACTGCTCCTAGTGAAGTAAAATCTTTTGGGCATAGCATCATTCTATTAGTCCATCTATACTGACCTCCATCAGGTTGCAAACTGAATATAATTTTTTTCTGCATCTAGCTCTGAAAAAATATTTGGGCTTCTAGCAGTGTGTGGGACTTGGTCTATTAGTCCATCTATACTGACCTCCATCAGGTTGCAAATTAAAAATAATTTTTTTCTTCATTTAGCTCTGAAAAAATATTTGGGCTTCTAGCAGTGTGTGGGACTTGTTCTATTAGTCCTTCTATACTGACCTCCAGCAGGTTGCAAATTGAATATAATTTTTTTCTGCATCTAGCTCTGAAAAAATATTTGGGCTTCTAGCGGTGTGTGGGACTTGGTCTATTAGTCCATCTATACTGACCTCCATCAGGTTGCAAATTAAAAATAATTTTTTTCTGCATCTAGCTCTGAAAAAATATTTGGGCTTCTAGCAGTGTGTGGGACTTGGTCTATTAGTCCATCTATACTGACCTCCATCAGGTTGCAAATTAAAAATAATTTTTTTCTTCATTTATCTCTGAAAAAATACTTGGGCTTCTAGCAGTGTGTGGGACTTGTTCTATTAGTCCATCTATACTGACCTCCATCAGGTTGCAAATTAAAAATAATTTTTTTCTGCATCTAGCTCTGAAAAAATATTTGGGCTTCTAGCAGTGTGTGGGACTTGGTCTATTAGTCCATCTATACTGACCTCCATCAGGTTGCAAATTAAAAATATTTTTTTTCTGCATCTAGCTCTGAAAAAATATTTGGGCTTCTAGCAGTGTGTGGGACTTGGTCTATTAGTCCATCTATACTGACCTCCATCAGGTTGCAAATTGAATAAAAAAATTTTCTGCATCTAGCTCTGAAAAAATATTTGGGCTTCTAGCGGTGTGTGGGACTTGGTCTATTAGTCCATCTATACTGACCTCCATCAGGTTGCAAATTAAAAATAAATTTTTTCTGCATCTAGCTCTGAAAAAATATTTGGGCTTCTAGCAGTGTGTGGGACTTGGTCTATTAGTCCATCTATACTGACCTCCATCAGGTTGCAAATTAAAAATAATTTTTTTCTTCATTTAGCTCTGAAAAAATATTTGGGCTTCTAGCAGTGTGTGGGACTTGTTCTATTAGTCCTTCTATACTGACCTCCAGCAGGTTGCAAATTGAATATAATTTTTTTCTGCATCTAGCTCTGAAAAAATATTTGGGCTTCTAGCGGTGTGTGGGACTTGGTCTATTAGTCCATCTATACTGACCTCCATCAGGTTGCAAATTAAAAATAATTTTTTTCTGCATCTAGCTCTGAAAAAATATTTGGGCTTCTAGCGGTGTGTGGGACTTGGTCTATTAGTCCATCTATACTGACCTCCATCAGGTTGCAAATTAAAAATAATTTTTTTCTGCATTTAGCTCTGAAAAAATATTTGGGCTTCTAGTAGTGTGTGGGACTTGGTCTATTAGTCCATCTATACTGACCTCCATCAGGTTGCAAATTAAAAATAATTTTTTTCTTCATTTAGCTCTGAAAAAATATTTTGGCTTCTAGCAGTGTGTGGGACTTGTTCTATTAGTCCTTCTATACTGACCTCCAGCAGGTTGCAAATTGAATATAATTTTTTTCTGCATCTAGCTCTGAAAAAATATTTGGGCTTCTAGCGGTGTGTGGGACTTGGTCTATTAGTCCATCTATACTGACCTCCATCAGGTTGCAAATTAAAAATAATTTTTTTCTGCATCTAGCTCTGAAAAAATATTTGGGCTTCTAGCGGTGTGTGGGACTTGATCTATTAGTCCATCTATACTGACCTCCATCAGGTTGCAAATTAAAAATAATTTTTTTCTGCATCTAGCTCTGAAAAAATATTTGGGCTTCTAGCAGTGTGTGGGACTTGGTCTATTAGTCCATCTATACTGACCTCCATCAGGTTGCAAATTGAATAAAAAAATTTTCTGCATCTAGCTCTGAAAAAATATTTGGGCTTCTAGCGGTGTGTGGGACTTGGTCTATTAGTCCATCTATACTGACCTCCATCAGGTTGCAAATTAAAAATAATTTTTTTCTGCATCTAACCCAGCCAATAGTTTTGGCCTAATACCACAGTTTGGCCACTCAGCTCTGCTCGGTTACCATCAATTGTTTTTTTGTGCAAACAACTCCAGAGTTGTGAATTAGTTAACCACCAAAATGAGTGGAAAAAGGCCTGCTGCTGGTGGAAAGGGGAATAGGCGTGTTGGGAAGGGGAAAAAAGGTTGTGTCCGTGGGGTAGGTGCAGAAGAAAGACCATCTTCCAGCCAAACTAAAATGTCTACTTCTTTTAGCGGACAATGTGATAAGATCCCTTTCTTACGGCCACGCCAATCGCTACAAATTCCAGATGAGGCACAAAAACAGCAGGTGCTTCAACGGATATCAAGTGCTCCTTTAAGTGGGCTCTCCTCCACATCAACTTCAACATCACAAATACTCCAGTCCTCAAAGGTGTCACCCAAATCGCACTTGCTTCCTCACAGCTCCCAAATCTCCAGCTGCCCGTCTGAGTATGAGGTAGAACAGATGGTTGAGTCTGCAGAGCTGTTTACTCATACTATAGCCTGGGAATCAGAGGTCGACTCCAGCGCTTCTGTGAATCCAGACGAGGAAATGATCTGCACTGATGCCCAGAATCTTTATGAGTCGGATCCAGGACCAGACGCAGAAGGTTCTGACCATAATGTAGACCCTCAATCCCAAACTGTAACTCCTGTTGGTGGAGACAATGAGGAAGACGATGATAAGACTCAAATACCTGATTGGAGCGACAACTTTAGTTTTTTGTCAGGGCAGGAACAGGTTGGCTCTGAGGACGACGGGTGTGATAACGCACAGGGTGATGATGATGAGGTCGGAGATCCCACTTACTGTCAACCCACAGTCAGCCAAGAGATGAGGTCAGCAGAGGAGGTGGAGGAAGATGCTAGTGACGACGAGGTCAGGTTGCGCCTTCCTGGACAGAGACGTAGTACTGGAAGCACGTCAACAACTGCATCCTCAAACACAACTCTGCCTCTCACCACAAGTCGTGGTGGCTCTTCAGGTCGCATGGGTGCTAAGCCTTGCATAGCCTGGGCATTTTTTCAGATCGATAAAGATGACCCAACTCGTGTTATCTGTAACATTTGTCAGCAAAAGCTAAGTAGAGGCCAAAAAATACATAGTTTGAGTACTTCATGCATGAACCGGCACATGGACATGAAGCATAAGTTGCAGTGGGAAGCTCAGTGTGCTACAATGCGGTCTAGCCGGCCGGGCCAACCACCGTCTGCCATATCTTGTGCATCCGCGGCCTCTTCATCCTCTGTGACTGGGGGGACAGCAGTCACACCTGTTTTGGGGCGCAGACCTGCCACCTCTTTACCCGCAACAGCCAGCGTGATTGGCAGGTCATCATTTTCTTTGGAGGTGGTAACACCAGCTGGTCTTGAGCGCTGTCCGACATCGATAGCACCACCTTTGGATCAAGGCAACCTAACATGTCCGCCTGCATCTTCCTCACAGACCGGCAGTTTGCCGGGGACACCCTTATCAACCCCGTCTAAGCACAATAGCCAGCCCTCGGTCCCTCAGATGTGGACAAGTAAAAGACCATTTCCTCCTAGCCATGAGAAAGCTAAGAGGTTGAATTTCACCATCTGCAAGCTCTTGGCTACAGAAATGCTGCCTTTCCGCCTGGTGGACACAGAGGATTTTCGAGACCTTATGTCCGTCGCAGTGCCCCAGTACCAGATGCCCAGTCGGCACTACTTCTCAAAGAAAGGTGTGCCTGCGCTCCACCAGCATGTCGCACACAACATCACCGCTTCTTTGAGAAACTCTGTGTGTGACAGGGTGCATTTCACCACAGACACTTGGACGAGTAGGCATGGACAGGGGCGTTACATGTCGCTGACTGGGCACTGGGTAACTATGGTGACAGCAGGACAAGGGGCTGCTGTCCAAGTCTTGCCGTCCCCACGAGTTGTGCGTCAATCCTCTTTATGTCATTTTTCCTCCACTGCTTCTGCCTCCTCAACCTCCTCTCGGTCTTCCACCTGCACCCAAAGCCTGTCTGGTCATGCCACAAGCTTTCTAACTGCGCAGAAGGGATCCTGCACACCTCCTTACTATGCTGGCAGTAGGGCTCAACGTCATCAGGCGGTTTTTACATTGAAATGTCTGGGAAATGTGAGTCACACAGCTGAGGAGTTGTGGTCAGCTCTGGAGAACCAATTTCATGAATGGTTGTCTCCACTGGACCTGAAACCAGGGAAGGCCGTGTGCGACAATGCTGCAAACCTGGGTGCGGCCCTTCGCCGGGGCAATGTCACACATGTGCCTTGTATGGCTCACGTGTTGAACCTGGTTGTCCAGCAATTTTTAGCCCACTATCCCAGACTAGATGGCCTTCTGCAGAGGGCACGGTCGCTGTGTGCTCACTTCCGCCGTTCGCATCCCGCAGCTCAGCGACTTACATCTCTACAGAAGTCGTTGGGCCTGCCACTTCACCGGCTAAAATGCGATGTGCCTACCCGGTGGAATTCAACTCTGCACATGTTGCAGCGACTGTGGCAGCACCGACAAGCCCTGGTGCAATACGTTCTGACGTATAGCCTGGGCCAACGAGATTCAGAGGTGGGGCAAATCACGCTGGAGGAGTGGTCTCAGATCAGGGACCTATGCACCCTTCTGCACAGTTTTGAAATGGCGACGAAGATGTTTAGTGCTGACGATGCCATTATCAGCATGACTATTCCGGTGATTTACATGCTGGAGCACATGTTAAACAGAATTCGGAGTCAGGTGGTGGCACAAGAGGAGGTGGAGGAAGTAGAGGAGGAGGAGTTGTATGCGGAAGGGCTAACATCTGCAAGGTCCAGACGGTCGGCAGCACCAGGGCGGCAGGCATGTGAGGGTGGGGGAGATTATTTTACCAGGGCGCATGGTAGCAGCCAAACTAGTGAGGAAGGTGCAGGAGCCCAGGAAGAAGTGGAGGACGAACTGATGGAAGACTCATCAGATGAGGGAGACCTTGATCACATTTCTGTTGTGCGAGGTTGGGGGGAGAGGACAGAGGAAGGAAGCATGATTGTTACCTCGCCACCAACACAACAGGGACTTGGTGCTCCTGGATGCGCAACACACATGAGTGCCTTCTTGCTGCACTACCTGCAACATGACCCTCGAATTGTGAGAATTAGAAATAATCCTGACTACTGGGTTGCCACACTGTTAGATCCCCGGTACAAAAGTAAATTTGCAGAAATTATTCCTGCCATAGAAAGGGATGCACGCATGCAGGAGTATCAGCAGAGACTGTTGCAGAATCTTACATGTGCTTTTCCACAAAATACCAGTGGTGCACGTAGTGAATCTCACAGTTCCAACTTGCCAACCGTGGTCTGTATGGAATTGTTCAATAAAGGGCCCAAAATTAAGATAACATAGATGGGAGAGGTCTCTATGAATAGGAATTCCTAAGTATTTGATACCCTGTGAGGGCCAGGCAAAGGGAAAGTTGGACTGGATGGAATCCTATATGGATTTAGGGAGGGAGACATCGAGGGCCTCAGATTTCGCTGCATTGATTTTAAAATTTTACCATGTAACAAAGTGATCTATTTCAGCCATAACAGCAGGGATGGATATATGTGATTGAGTGATATATACTAGGACATCATCAGCAAATAGAGAGCACTTGTACTCGGTGCCTCCCACCTCAATCCACCTAATATTGGGGTTATGGCGAATTGATGAGAGCAGGTGCTCCGTCACTAGGATGTATAAGAGAGGGGACAGAGGACATCCCTGCCTTGTCCCATTGGTGATTGTGAAAGGTGATGAAAATGTTCTGACGCACCCCCTGGGCCTTGGGACACCCGGAGCCGGACCCTTTTTGGTGGATGCTGGTGGTTGTAGTCTTCGTGGCGGCGATCCGGTTCCGTGGCTCAGGGCGGTCAAACCAGTGGCGGAACTATTTATGTGGTTTTGATGTTTAAATGTCCGACTACGCCACCCGTGGATTGCGGTCAGAGTGAACCGCCGCTACAGGGCAGACCGCTAAGGCTGGTGTTGTGGGTGCAGCAGAGCGTAGCATAACTCCCCACGGGAGGAGTATAGCCTCAGGGCAGTGTATGCGGAGGATGGGGGTGATGGTGCAGGGCAGCAGCAGTAACGACACGGAGTCAGTGATGCAGTTCAGGGCCTTTACTCACAGTTCTTATTATCCAGACCACGTCTGCAGGTAACGGCTGCCCACGTCGTACTGTGCTCACCAGGTGAGGGGCTCAGACAACTCCCAGATAACTTTGGAGCGCTTCACAGGACCCCCTTTGTGTGTCCTTTGTCTGGCCTTTCTTACCAACACTTCTGTCCGGCTGCCTCGGGCCTCCTCTTGGTAAACTTGGCGCCAGTTTCCCTGACCCTATGTGGTGCCTTCCTAGCGGGTGGAGCAAGGGGCTGCGCCACATAAAATGTCAGAGCCTCCGGTTTCTAGCTGAGGGTCGTTTCCTGCCTCCACTAGTTCGGGGACCGGTCTCCCCCTTTGGCCTGACCCCTCCACGCAGGTGGATTCGGGCGTGCGGTGGCGACTCGCCCGTCCGCACCCCTGGGATCCCTTCATTCCTCGTTCCTGGAGCCTTCTCCGCTCCTCTTCCTTCCTTCTCCCTCTTGCAGGCCTGGGCTTCTGTTACTAGGCCCGCCTCCGGAGCAGAGCTCATGCAGAGCCCCTGCTCCCTGCCACTTCTGCTCAGACTTCTCTGCACTGAACTAAGATGGTGCCCACCTTTTATACTCCCTTCTCAATGCACCCAGGAACTGCTTCCTCCCTGCTCCTGCACTGCAGGGTTCCCCTTCCTCAGTGTTCCCTCCCCCCACTCCAGCCAGGGACAGGGACTGTCGTGCCCATCTCAGGGGCATATTGGTCGCCCTGCCCCACGGCAATGTGGTGTAATGCATGCAGGTGTCGGGTCCTGATCCACACTCCATCCTTATCTGAGAGTGAGATATCACACCTCTGGGTGAGGTGCAATACGTCTGTAGCAACCGAGCCCTCGGTGCTACAGTTCCATTTATCTTCAGCCTAGGTGACGTATTGTGATACAGGGCCGTGATTTTGGCTATAAAAGGGTCCCCTAGACCCCTACCCCAAGCTTTTTAAGAGAATCATATATGGCGTGCCAGGAGACTCTATGGAATGCTTTCTCAGCATCCAACGAGAGTATCTACTTACAAATTTTTAACTGCATCTAGCCCAGGAAATACTTTGTGCCTAGTAGCAGTGTCTGCTAGTCAGCGGATTATCCCGGCTGTTAAGCAAGCTACACCACCTGTAGTTTGGACACTTAATTTTTTCAAAGGAAATGCTTCGGGACCACGGGATACTTAGTGAAGAGCATCAGGAGGCACCCCAAGGCATAGGGGCTGGGACTGGCACTAGGATGCCTTGCGGTGGACAGCCGAGCTCGATCCTTATAAAAGCTTTTTAACTGCAGCAGCTTTAGTGGACGCTACTGGAGCTGGAATTACGCGGCTGCTGGCATGAGACTTGCCCTCCAATAGATCCTTGTAAATGGATTTAAAGTGTATTCATTCAAATTAGAGGGACAATTTAAATTAAAAAGCTTAGAGCTGCCTCCACCACAGGGGGGCTCTCTCGACCCACCAGCGGACAGGCACCAGTATTGGGAGAGGGGGGCTGGCCGTCAGGGTTCACCGCGGCTCTGGCACAAACCCGGCGACACGGAGGTGGCATGGGCAGGAGCGGACTGGCCGTCTCGGCTTCTCACTTTTTGGATTTTAGAAGGGCATGACATGCCTATATCTGTGTCTCCCCCTCCTTTTACTCCTCCACCTCATTTCTTTTCGCATGACTATATGTACTTGTCACTTTTCCATGTGTTAGTTGTGTCTTCTGAGCAGTTTGTCAGCTTTTGGACACCTTTGAAGGTGTTTTCTATGTGTTTCTATGTGTTTTTGTTTGCCTGCCATTGGTTTTAACGGTGTTCGAAGGTGTTCGACGAACAGTTCGACGAACAGTTCGGCGAACACACGGGTGTTCGACGAACCGAACCGAACTCGAACACTACGGGGGTGGCTCAACACTAGTTAGGTTACACAATCACTACAATACAATACAAGCTCATCTCTCTCACCCACCAAGCTGTCCACAGTTCTGCACCGGCCTACACCTCTCCCCTCATTTCTGTGTATCACCCCTCCTGTGGCCTCCATTCTGCAACTGATCTAAGACAGACATCCTCCTTAATCAGAACCTCACACCTCCATCCCCAAGAATTCTCTTGTGCCGTGCCAGTTTTCTGTAATGCCCAAAATGCGTACAATGCGATGGTCACGGTAAAGGCTGGGGAACATAAAGTCAGCCTTGTGTGCCAGACTGCCAACAGCCAAGACTTCCCTGCTCTCACCAAGAGTATGATTGTATATGTTCTCTTCCTCCTCCGCCTCCTCATTATCACCCAATCCACATTGAGATGAGATGAGGCTTGGCTGGGTAGCATCACCCTGTATAGTTCCTTGCTCCGCCTGCAATGCCTCCTCTTTAATTGTGAGCAGCAAGCGTTTCAGTAGACAGAGAAGTGAGATGGTGATGCTAATTATGGTGTCATCGCCACTCACCATCTTGGTAGAGTCCTCAAAGTTTTGGAGGAGGGCACAGATGTCAGACATCCATGCCCACTCATCAGCTCTTATATGCGGAGGTTGACCTAAATGCCGACGGACATGTTGAACCTGGTACTCAACAACTGCTCTCTGCTGCTCAAAATCATTCCAAACATCTGCAACATTGATTTCCAACGCGTAGTCACATCGCACACCAGTCGGTGAGCTGGAAGCTGCAAACAGTGCTGAAGCCCTGCCAGGGCGGCGGAAGCTGTAGCTGACTTTTTGAAATGGGCACAACGCTGCATACTTTCACAAGCTGCTCTGGCAGATCTGTGTAGATTTTGAGAAACTGCAGAACCACTAAGTTGAGCACATAGGCCAGGCATGGTACGTGTGTGAGTTTGCCTAGCTTCAGAGCCACCACCAGGTTCTCTGATACTGCTTTCAACAACTCTGCAATGGTGTGCGGTTTGTCGCCTAAGTATACAGTCCTGCTTATTGTTATTGGCACACACAACATTTAAGTGAATAATCTGGAATATGTCCTGAAAAAATGAATCAAGCGATGGAGATGGAGGCTGAAGAGGAAGAGGTGGTGCAGGAGCTGTAGAAAGGTAGGGGCAACCATTGACCCAGGGCCAGCAATCCTCTACGTGGGGAGGACGTGTTCCATCCCAGGGTCCCACTAGGTCCCGGCTTTCACAATATTTACCCAGTGGAATGAGTCAGCGTGATGAACAGCCCCTGGCCACATTCACATGTCCACTTGTTTGTGGTTAGGCGGTCCTTCCCACTTAAGTGCACTGGGGAGGGCACGGGTAATGTTCTGGGAGTCGCACTTTTGGAAGGTGGAGACCATACCTGGAGAAATAGTGGCGGCTGTGGACCAAATATGGATACCCGGCCGCCGCCATGAGGTTGTGAAAAGCTTCCGCCTCCACGAGCCAAAAAGGAAACATTTCAAGTGCAAGCAAGCAGTCCAGAAATATGGCAGTTTAGTATTGCAGCCTGTGGGTGGGTGGCTGGCATTCCAAGGACTGTGGTAGGGACAACTGAACGCTGCAAAGGGACAAGGACATGGACGTTGATGGTTGCAAGTCTGCAACAACAGGTGCAGAGTGGGAGGCATCTTCGCATGTGCCATGGACAGGGGATTGGCGTGCACGCACAACAGCGGAAGAGGCAATGGTGTCACTTGCAGACACCATTTCTTGACCTTGGTGTTCGGCTCAGCTAGTCGGGGGCTTTGCTGTCATGTGCCTGAGCATGCTGGTGGTGGTCAGGCTGGTAGTTTTAGTGCTCTGATGCTGGCCTGGCAGATGTTGCAAATGGCCTTTTTTGGGGTTATCTAAACAGTCCAACCAAACTCGGGAAGACCTAACAGTTGTACTGTCAACTTCCGTTGGGTTGGTGTTCCGGGGAGCAGTTTCTCGCCTTGTGTCTGTGGCCACCACACTGCTTGTTCCTGCCTGTTGTGGTGCTGTGCCTTCCTCCCCCTGTGTGCTGCTGTCCTCACTCTCCATGTCCCCTTGCCAGGTTGGGTTAGTCACTTCATTGTCCATTGCTTCGTTTTCCACTTCCGCACCCTGATCCTCCTCCTGACTTTCTGTCCATTGTGTCTCATCATTATCCATCTCTTGAGACAGTAATTGCACTTTCACACCATCACCTTCGGGGGACCATGGCTGCTCAAATCACTACATGCGATCTTCTGTTGCCCTGCTCGAAGCTGGCTGATCAAGAGGCCCGAATTTATCGATGGAAAAGTGAACAGCTCTTGGGGTTACCCTGGACTCTAATCTCTCCTTCAAACCACATATCCAAGCTATTTCCACTTCCAAGCGGACTGAGCGAGAGGCCAGAATCTATAATTGGAAAGATGAACAAAACAGCTCTTCGGAGTGTCCAAGTGTGGGATCACTTGTCTCTGGGCACTCAGAATGGTGGGAGGAAGGAGGATCAGGGTGAGGAAGACGCTGACGCCAAGTAAAAAAAATCTCCCGGATCCGCACATTCCTCAACCACAAATCTACAAAAACACTAGTTCACGCACTCATCATCTCCCTTCTCGACGACTGCAACCTCCTACTCTGTGGCCTCCCTTCTAACACTCTCGTATTCCTCCAATCTTTCATAAACTCTGTTGCCCGACGAATCCACCTGTCCTCTCGCTATTCCCTGGCCTCTCCTCTCTGTCAATCCCTTCACTGGCTCCCCATTGCCCAGAGACTCCAGTACAAAACCCTAACCTTGGCATTCAAAGCCATCCACAACCTGTCTCCACCATTAATCTGTGACCTAGTCTCCCGGTACTTACCTGCACGCAACCTCCGATCCTCACAAGATCTACTTCTCTACTCACCTCTTATCTCGTCTTTCCACAATCGCATATAAGATTTTTCCCGTGCATCCCCCTTCTCTGGAACTCTCTACACGACCATTTCTGACTCTCACCTACTGTTGTAACCTTCAAAAAGCACCTGAAGACCCACCTCTTGCGACATGCATACAACCAGCAGTAACCCTCGCTCCACCATACTGCTGCATGACCAACTCTATCCACACCTACTTTATACTCACCCATCCATTGTAGACTGTGAGCCCCCGCAGGCAGGGTCCTCTACTCTCCTGTACCAGTCGCTGTCACATTTTTGTTCAAGATTATTGTAATTGTTTTTGCGATGTATACCATATTTTCACATGTAAAGTGCCATGGAATAAATGACGATAAAGTAATAATAATAATGTGGTCCAGACTCACATCTACTGAGACTGGTCCATGTGGAATACAGGGTGGTGGTGGTGGCAAACTGACTGGAAAGTTTATCTGCTATCCAACCAACAACCTTTTCACACTGATCTGGCTTCAATAGTGGTGTTCCGGGGCCCCCTAGAAATTGGGACAGGAAGTTCGACATGACGTGGGTGTTTGTTGTGCTCCCTCAGCGGGCACAGTTTCATCCACGGCCTCTGCCTGCACTATCACTATCGCCATAAAGTCCACTTCCCCGTCTCTTGACACACACCTAGCTCATTTAAAATGGAGTTTAAGATTTGTCACATTGCCAAAATTGTCTGTATTATTACCGCAGTAATATAGGATCACATCTGATGAGATAACAACAGTTTTAGGCAGTGCCCTGGGAGTCAGAGATGCTTCTAGGGGTTTTCCGCATGCTGTTCCCATGTCATTTGAGCACGATAGATTTTGGCATTTTTAGTCTTTCTGCAGACCGCCGGAGGGGGGGGGGGTGGTGCCGGAAAAATTCTTGAGTTTCCCATAGACTTACATTTTGCACACGAGCATTCCAATTTGCTCGACCCAAGCAAAGACTACCCGAGCATTTTAGTGCTTGCTCATCACTAAAAGAGACTGCTGATCTTATAATTCAAAATGTGTTTCGTCTTCATGGGGTCCCAGACGAAGTCGTCTCTGATCGTGGAACACAATTTACATCTAGATTCTGTAAGTGCAGCATTGGACATTGATGTCAGTTTATCTTCTGCATTCCATCCCCAATCTAATGGTCTGACTGAACACACAAACCAAACCTTACAGCAATATCTCAGATGCTACATTTGTCATCTCCAGGATGACTGGGTTGATTTGCTTCCTATGGCAGAATTTTCATACAATTCTCAAAATGCTTCGAACAAACAAACACAATTCTTCTCAAGTTCTTGGTACCATCCAAGTATCCTTCCTATTTTTCCCAGAGAAACTCGTATCCCTGCTGTCACCGACAGAATGCAATCCCTACAACAGAATCTGGAAATACTAAAAGACACTTTAAGAATTGCCCAGGAGAAATATAAGGAAGCAGCAGATAAATCTTGCAGACCTTCTCCAAGCTTCAAAGTGGGTGATGAAGTATGGCTTTCCGCCAAGAATTTGCAACTCATATACCCTCACCAAAACTGGGTAAAAAAGGTATTGGTCCATTTAAAATAATTGGACAAGGTAGCTCAGTAGCTTTTCGACTTCAATGACCCAGAAGAATGAAGATACATCCAGGGTTCCATGCCTCCTTACTAAAGCCATTTGTTCCAAATCCTTTTCCTGGGTGTCGTCTGCCTCCTCCTGATCCTATTGAAGTGGATGGGCAAGAACATAAGACAGTTGAAAAGGTCCTGGATTCCAGAATACTCAGAAGCAAGTTGCAGTACTTAATAAAGGCAAGGGTACGGCCCTGAAGATAACTCCTGTGAACCTGTAGAAAATCTCAGTGCTCCTCGACTGCTTAAAGAGTTTCACCAAAAAAACCCACACAAACCAAGCAAAGCATCATCCCAAGGCCGCTGTTGAAAGGGGGAGTAATGTCAGGAATTCTTTTGCTTTTACAGTTTGACCACTAGTGACTGCTATTGTTCAGTCCTTACTAGTGTTGAGCCACCCCCGTAGTGTTCGAGTTCGGTTCGGTTCGTCGAACACCCGTGTGTTCGCCGAACTGTTCGTCGAACTGTTCGTCGAACACCTTCGAACACCGTTAAAACCAATGGCAGGCAAACAAAAACACATAGAAACACATAGAAAACACCTTCAAAGGTGTCCAAAAGCTGACAAACTGCTCAGAAGACATAACTAACACATGGAAAAGTGACAAGTACATATAGTCATGCGAAAATAAAAGAGGTGGAGGAGTAAAAGGAGGGGGAGACACAGATATAGGCATGTCATGCCCTTCTAAAATCCAAAAAGTGAGAAGCCGACACGGCCAGTCCGC
This sequence comes from Phyllobates terribilis, assembly GCF_046119375.1. Taxonomy (NCBI): domain Eukaryota; kingdom Metazoa; phylum Chordata; class Amphibia; order Anura; family Dendrobatidae; genus Phyllobates; species Phyllobates terribilis. The sequence goes on along the minus strand of NW_027362765.1, from coordinate 591,251,785 downwards.
TCCTGCCCGTGCCACCTCCGTGTCGCCGGGTTTGTGCCAGAGCCGCGGTGAACCCTGACGGCCAGCCCCCCTCTCCCAATACTGGTGCCTGTCCGCTGGTGGGTCGAGCGAGCCCCCCTGTGGTGGAGGCAGCTCTAAGCTTTTTAATTTAAATTGTCTCTCTAATTTGAATGAATACACTTTAAATCCATTTACAAGGATCTATTGGAGGGCAAGTCTCATGCCAGCAGCCGCGGTAATTCCAGCTCCAGTAGCGTCCACTAAAGCTGCTGCAGTTAAAAAGCTTTTATAAGGATCGAGCTCGGCTGTCCACCGCAAGGCATCCTACTGCCAGTCCCAGCCCCTATGCCTTGGGGTGCCTCCTGATGCTCTTCACTAAGTATCCCATGGTCCCGAAGCATTTCCTTTGAAAAAATTAAGTGTCTAAACTACAGGTGGTGCAGCTTGCTTAACAGCCGGGATAATCAGACACTGCTACTAGGCACAAAGTATTTCCTGGGCTAGATGCAGTTAAAAATTTGTAATTAGATACTCTCGTTGGATGCTGAGAAAGCATTCCATAGAGTCTCCTGGCACGCCATATATGATTCTCTTAAAAAGCTTGGGGTAGGGGTCTAGGGGACCCTTTTATAGCCAAAATCACGGCCCTGTATCGCAATACGTCACCTAGGCTGAAGATAAATGGAACTGTAGCACCCTGAGGGCTCGGTTGCTAAAGACGTATTGCACCTCACCCAGAGGTGTGATATCTCACTCTCAGGTAAGGATGGAGTGTGGATCAGGACCCGACACCTGCATGCATTACACCACATTGCCGTGGGGCAGGGCGACCAATATGCCCCTGAGATGGGCACGACAGTCCCTGTCCCTGGCTGGAGTGGGGGGAGGGAACACTGAGGAAGGGGAACCCTGTAGTGCAGGAGCAGGGAGGAAGCAGTTCCTGGGTGCATTGAGAAGGGAGTATAAAAGGTGGGCACCATCTTAGTTCAGTGCAGAGAAGTCTGAGCAGAAGTGGCAGGGAGCAGGGGCTCTGCATGAGCTCTGCTCCGGAGTCGGGCCTAGTAACAGAGGCCCAGGCCTGGAAGAGGGAGAAGGAAGGAAGAGGAGCGGAGAAGGCTCCAGGAACGAGGAATGAAGGGATCCCAGGGGTGCGGACGGGCGAGTCGCCACCGCACGCCCGAATCCACCTGCGTGGAGGGGTCAGGCCAAAGGGGGAGACCGGTCCCCGAACTAGTGGAGGCAGGAAACGACCCTCAGCTAGAAACCGGAGGCTCTGACATTTTATGTGGCGCAGCCCCTCGCTACACCCGCTAGGAAGGCACCACATAGGGTCAGGGAAACTGGCGCCAAGTTTACCAAGAGGAGGCCCGAGGCAGCCGGACAGAAGTGTTGGTAAGAAAGGCCAGACAAAGGACACACAAAGGGGGTCCTGTGAAGTGCTCCAAAGTTATCTGGGAGTTGTCTGAGCCCCTCACCTGATGAGCACAGTACGACGTGGGCAGCCGTTACCTGCAGACGTGGTCTGGATAATAAGAACTGTGAGTAAAGGCCCTGAACTGCATCACTGACTCCGTGTCGTTACTGCTGCTGCCCTGCACCATCACCCCCATCCTCCGCATACACTGCCCTGAGGCTATACTCCTCCCGTGGGGAGTTATGCTACGCTCTGCTGCACCCACAACACCAGCCTCAGTGGTCTGCCCTGTAGCGGCGGTTCACTCTGACCGCAATCCACGGGTGGCGTAGTCGGACATTTAAACATGAAAACCACATAAATAGTTCCACCACTGGTTTGACCGCCCTGAGCCACGGAACTGGGTCGCCGCCACGAAGACTACAACCACCAGCATCCACCAAAAAGGGTCCGGCTCCGGGTGTCCCAAGGCCCAGGGGGTGCGTCAGAACATTTTCATCACCTTTCACAATCACCAATGGGACAAGGCAGTGATGTCCTCTGTCCCCTCTCTTATACATCCTAGTGACGGAGCACCTGCTCTCATCAATTCGCCATAACCCCAATATTAGGTGGATTGAGGTGGGAGGCACCGAGTACAAGTGCTCTCTATTTGCTGATGATGTCCTAGTATATATCACTCAATCACATATATCCATCCATGCTGTTATGGCTGAAATAGATCACTTTGTTACATGGTAAAATTTTAAAATCAATGCAGCGAAGTCTGAGGCCCTCGATGTCTCCCTCCCCAAATCCATATAGGATTCCATCCAGTCCAACTTTCCCTTTGCCTGGCCCTCACAGGGTATCAAATACTTAGGAATTCCTATTCATAGAGACCTCTCCCATCTATGTTATCTTAATTTTGGGCCCTTTATTGAACAACTCCATACAGACCACGGTTGGCAAGTTAGAACTGTAAGATTCACTACGTGAACCACTGGTGTTTTGTGGAAAAGCACATGTACACTGCGTTCCAAATTATTATACAAAAAGTGTTTAGGAGTGATAAGGGAAGAATTTGTTTGTTTGTCAGTTAAACTCATTGATGGTGATGTGTGTCAGGGCTCTTTATATCACTGTAAGCAATTGCAGACACCTGTGCTAATTAGTTTGGCAGGTGTGTCCAATGAAAGGCAAGACTACTTATGAAGGCTCTCTCACATTATTAAGCAGCCTACATTTTCTGCCAAAATGGGAAAGAAAAAGGATGTGTCGGCTGCTGAGAAGCAACAAATTGTGGAGTGTTTAGGTCAAGGCATGACTACAATCAACATTGTGCGATGATCAGGATGAAGTGTCCTGGCAATCAAGAAGTATGTAGCTGATTCACAGTACACACGTGTGCGTGCTGATAAGGGCAAATTGAGGACTCTTTCCTACAGGCAATTACGTCAGGTTGAAAGAGCAGCGGCAAAAAAGCCTTGTCATAGCAGCAGACAAGTTTTTGAAGCTGCTTGTGCCTCCAACGTCCCCCGAACAACAAGATGCAGGGTCCTTCAGAGGTTTGCAGCTGTGCATGCGCCATCCTGTTGACCTCCTCTATCCACTTCACACAAGCAGAAACGGCTCCAGTGGGCCAAACATTACATGAAGACTGATTTCAAAACTGTTTTGTTCACGGATGAGTGCCGTGCAGCGCTCGATGGTCCAGATGGATGGAGTGGAGGATGGCTGGTTGATGGACACCCCACGCAAACACGGCTACAGCGCCAACAAGGAGGAGGTGGAGTAATGTTTTGGGCTGGAATCATGGGGAGAGAGATTGTCGGCCCCTTTAGGATCCCTGAAGGCGCTAAAGATGAACTCCATAATGTATGTGGATTTTCTCAAACAGCACTTCCTGCCATGGTTCAAGAAGAAGAACCGTGTATTTCACAGCAAGATCATTTTTCTGCATGATAATGCACCATCTCATGCTGCACATAAAACATCTGCATCTCTGGCTGATATGGGCATAAAAGGGGACAAACTTATGGTGTGACCCCCATGCTCCCCTGACCTCTACCCCATTCAGAACCTTTGGAGCATCATTAAAAGGAGTGTCTATGATGGCGGGAGGCAGTTCACATCTAAGCAACAGCTCTGGGAGGGTATTCTGTCCTCATGCAAAACAATTGAAGCAGAAACCATCCAAAACCTGACAAATTCAATGGACGAGAGAGTTCAGAAGCTCCTTTCGAACAAGGGGTCCTATGTGAAAATGTAACATCACCTAGAATAAAGTTTTGAGTTGAAAACTGTTTGATTTCAGTTTCTAACAACCTGCTAATGCTTATAATTTCAAAAATGACCATTTTTTTGGTCTTTATTAAAATGAAAAGGTTGATCGAAAAGTTTGGGGGATCTAAGAGTGTGGCAACCCAGTAGTCATGATTACTTCGAATTCTGACAATATGAGGGTCATGCTGCAGGTAGTGCAGCAAGAAGGCACTTATGTGCCTTGCGCATCTCGGAGCCCCAAAATTATTTTCCGGGCTAGATGCAGCTAAAAATTATTTTTAATTTTAAATCTGGTGAAGCTTTAGTATAGATGGCCTAATAGGATCAGTGCTGCACACTGCTACAAAGCCCAAATTATTTTCCAGTCAAGATACAGATAAACATGATTAGTAATTTGAAAGCTTAAAACGGTTGGTAGGGTGATTTTAACCAATCATCAAGCTTTTACTCTCCCCAGGATGACACAGGGGTAGAAAAGTCGTTTCGGATCCATGATTTGTTCATCTTTATGAACGTGAGTCTGTCTACATTATCAGTGGAGAGCCGCGTGCGCTTATCTGTCAGCACACCACCAGCAGCGCTGAACACACGTTCAGACAGAACGCTGGCTGCGGGGCATGACAAGATCTCCAAGGCGTAAGTGGCTAGCTCCGGCCATTTATCCAGATTGGAAGCCCAAAAAGAGCAAGGGTCCAGTGACACAGTCGTGGCTTCAATGTTTACTTGGAGATACTCCTGTACCATCGTCTCTAGGCGTTGACTATGTGTCAGACTTCTTGTCTCCTGTGGCCTTGCAAAGGATGGGCTAAAAAAGTGGTGAAATGATTCCGCAAAATTGATGTTACCAGCAGATACTGTGGTTCTGTTACGGTTTGAGTGCTGAACACTTGACGGTCCCACGGTTGGCAAGTTGGAACTGTGAGATTCACTACGTGCACCACTGGTATTTTGTGGAAAAGCACATGTAAGATTCTGCAACAGTCTCTGCTGATACTCCTGCATGCGTGCATCCCTTTCTATGGCAGGAATAATTTCTGCAAATTTACTTTTGTACCGGGGATCTAACAGTGTGGCAACCCAGTAGTCAGGATTATTTCTAATTCTCACAATTCGAGGGTCATGTTGCAGGTAGTGCAGCAAGAAGGCACTCATGTGTGTTGCGCATCCAGGAGCACCAAGTCCCTGTTGTGTTGGTGGCGAGGTAACAATCATGCTTCCTTCCTCTGTCCTCTCCCCCCAACCTCGCACAACAGAAATGTGATCAAGGTCTCCCTCATCTGATGAGTCTTCCATCAGTTCGTCCTCCACTTCTTCCTGGGCTCCTGCACCTTCCTCACTAGTTTGGCTGCTACCATGCGCCCTGGTAAAACCATCTCCCCCACCCTCACATGCCTGCCGCCTTGGTGCTGCCGACCGTCTGGACCTTGCAGATGTTAGCCCTTCCGCATACAACTCCTCCTCCTCTACTTCCTCCACCTCCTCTTGTGCCACCACCTGACTCCGAATTCTGTTTAACATGTGCTCCAGCATGTAAATCACCGGAATAGTCATGCTGATAATGGCATCGTCAGCACTAAACATCTTCGTCGCCATTTCAAAACTGTGCAGAAGGGTGCATAGGTCCCTGATCTGAGACCACTCCTCCAGCGTGATTTGCCCCACCTCTGAATCTCGTTGGCCCAGGCTATACGTCAGAACGTATTGCACCAGGGCTTGTCGGTGCTGCCACAGTCGCTGCAACATGTGCAGAGTTGAATTCCACCGGGTAGGCACATCGCATTTTAGCCGGTGAAGTGGCAGGCCCAACGACTTCTGTAGAGATGTAAGTCGCTGAGCTGCGGGATGCGAACGGCGGAAGTGAGCACACAGCGACCGTGCCCTCTGCAGAAGGCCATCTAGTCTGGGATAGTGGGCTAAAAATTGCTGGACAACCAGGTTCAACACGTGAGCCATACAAGGCACGTGTGTGACATTGCCCCGGCGAAGGGCCGCACCCAGGTTTGCAGCATTGTCGCACATGGCCTTCCCTGGTTTCAGGTCCAGTGGAGACAACCATTCATGAAATTGGTTCTCCAGAGCTGACCACAACTCCTCAGCTGTGTGACTCACATTTCCCAGACATTTCAATGTAAAAACCTCCTGATGACGTTGAGCCCTACTGCCAGCATAGTAAGGAGGTGTGCAGGATCCCTTCTGCGCAGTTAGAAAGCTTGTGGCATGACCAGACAGGCTTTGGGTGCAGGTGGAAGACCGAGAGGAGGTTGAGGAGGCAGAAGCAGTGGAGGAACTTTGACATAAAGAGGATTGACGCACAACTCGTGGGGACGGCAAGACTTGGACAGCAGCCCCTTGTCCTGCTGTCACCATAGTTACCCAGTGCCCAGTCAGCGACATGTAACGCCCCTGTCCATGCCTACTCGTCCAAGTGTCTGTGGTGAAATGCACCCTGTCACACACAGAGTTTCTCAAAAAAGCGGTGATGTTGTGTGCGACATGCTGGTGGAGCGCAGGCACACCTTTCTTTGAGAAGTAGTGCCGACTGGGCATCTGGTACTGGGGCACTGCGACGGACATAAGGTCTCGAAAATCCTCTGTGTGCACCAGGCGGAAAGGCAGCATTTCTGTAGCCAAGAGCTTGCAGATGGTGAAATTCAACCTCTTAGCTTTCTCATGGCTAGGAGGAAATGGTCTTTTACTTGTCCACATCTGAGGGACCGAGGGCTGGCTATTGTGCTTAGACGGGGTTGATAAGGGTGTCCCCGGCAAACTGCCGGTCTGTGAGGAAGATGCAGGCGGACATGTTAGGTTGCCTTGATCCAAAGGTGGTGCTATCGATGTCGGACAGCGCTCAACACCAGCTGGTGTTACCACCTCCAAAGAAAATGATGACCTGCCAATCACGCTGGCTGTTGCGGGTAAAGAGGTGGCAGGTCTGCGCCCCAAAACAGGTATGACTGCTGTCCCCCCAGTCACAGAGGATGAAGAGGCCGCGGATGCACAAGATATGGCAGACGGTGATTGGCCCGGCCGGCTAGGCCGCATTGTAGCACACTGAGCTTCCCACTGCAACTTATGCTTCATGTCCATGTGCCGGTTCATGCATGAAGTACTCAAACTATGTATTTTTTGGCCTCTACTTAGCTTTTGCTGACAAATGTTACAGATAACACGAGTTGGGTCATCTTTATCGATCTGAAAAAATGCCCAGGCTATGCAAGGCTTAGCACCCATGCGACCTGAAGAGCCACCACGACTTGTGGTGAGAGGCAGAGTTGTGTTTGAGGATGCAGTTGTTGACGTGCTTCCAGTACTACGTCTCTGTCCAGGAAGGCGCAACCTGACCTCGTCATCACTAGCATCTTCCTCCACCTCCTCTGCTGACCTCATCTCTTGGCTGACTGTGGGTTGACAGTAAGTGGGATCTCCGACCTCATCATCATCACCCTGTGCGTTATCACACCCGTCGTCCTCAGAGCCAACCTGTTCCTGCCCTGACAAAAAACTAAAGTTGTCGCTCCAATCAGGTATTTGAGTCTTATCATCGTCTTCCTCATTGTCTCCACCAACAGGAGTTACAGTTTGGGAATGAGGGTCTACATTATGGTCAGAACCTTCTGCGTCTGGTCCTGGATCCGACTCATTCTGGGCATCAGTGCAGATCATTTCCTCGTCTGGATTCACAGAAGCGCTGGAGTCGACCTCTGATTCCCAGGCTATAGTATGAGTAAACAGCTCTGCAGACTCAACCATCTGTTCTACCTCACACTCAGACGGGCAGCTGGAGATTTGGGAGCTGTGAGGAAGCAAGTGCGATTTGGGTGACACCTTTGAGGACTGGAGTATTTGTGATGTTGAAGTTGATGTGGAGGAGAGCCCACTTAAAGGAGCACTTGATATCCGTTGAAGCACCTGCTGTTTTTGTGCCTCATCTGGAATTTGTAGCGATTGGCGTGGCCGTAAGAAAGGGATCTTATCACATTGTCCGCTAAAAGAAGTAGACATTTTAGTTTGGCTGGAAGATGGTCTTTCTTCTGCACCTACCCCACGGACACAACCTTTTTTCCCCTTCCCAACACGCCTATTCCCCTTTCCACCAGCAGCAGGCCTTTTTCCACTCATTTTGGTGGTTAACTAATTCACAACTCTGGAGTTGTTTGCACAAAAAAACAATGGATGGTAACCGAGCAGAGCTGAGTGGCCAAACTGTGGTATTAGGCCAAAACTATTGGCTGGGTTAGATGCAGAAAAAAATTATTTTTAATTTGCAACCTGATGGAGGTCAGTATAGATGGACTAATAGACCAAGTCCCACACACCGCTAGAAGCCCAAATATTTTTTCAGAGCTAGATGCAGAAATTTTTTTTATTCAATTTGCAACCTGATGGAGGTCAGTATAGATGGACTAATAGATCAAGTCCCACACACTGCTAGAAGCCCAAATATTTTTTCAGAGCTAGATGCAGAAAAAAATTATTTTTAATTTGCAACCTGATGGAGGTCAGTATAGATGGACTAATAGACCAAGTCCCACACACTGCTAGAAGCCCAAATATTTTTTCAGAGCTAGATGCAGAAAAAAATTATTTTTAATTTGCAACCTGATGGAGGTCAGTATAGATGGACTAATAGAACAAGTCCCACACGCTGCTAGAAGCCCAAATATTTTTTCAGAGCTAGATGCAGAAAAAAATTATTTTTAATTTGCAACCTGATGGAGGTCAGTATAGATGGACTAATAGACCAAGTCCCACACACTGCTAGAAGCCCAAATATTTTTTCAGAGATAAATGAAGAAAAAAATTATTTTTAATTTGCAACCTGATGGAGGTCAGTTTAGATGGACTAATAGACCAAGTCCCACACACTGCTAGAAGCCCAAATATTTTTTCAGAGCTAGATGCAGAAAAAAATTATTTTTAATTTGCAACCTGATGGAGGTCAGTATAGATGGACTAATAGACCAAGTCCCACACACCGCTAGAAGCCCAAATATTTTTTCAGAGCTAGATGCAGAAAAAAATTATTTTTAATTTGCAACCTGATGTAGGTCAGTATAGATGGACTAATAGACCAAGTCCCACACACTGCTAGAAGCCCAAATATTTTTTCAGAGCTAGATGCAGAAAAAAATTATTTTTAATTTGCAACCTGATGGAGGTCAGTATAGATGGACTAATAGACCAAGTCCCACACACCGCTAGAAGCCCAAATATTTTTTCAGAGCTAGATGCAGAAAAAAATTATTTTTAATTTGCAACCTGATGGAGGTCAGTATAGATGGACTAATAGACCAAGTCCCACACACTGCTAGAAGCCCAAATATTTTTTCAGAGCTAGATGCAGAAAAAAATTATTTTTAATTTGCAACCTGATGGAGGTCAGTATAGATGGACTAATAGACCAAGTCCCACACACTGCTAGAAGCCCAAATATTTTTTCAGAGCTAGATGCAGAAAAAAATTATTTTTAATTTGCAACCTGATGGAGGTCAGTATAGATGGACTAATAGAACAAGTCCCACACACTGCTAGAAGCCCAAATATTTTTTCAGAGATAAATGAAGAAAAAAATTATTTTTAATTTGCAACCTGATGGAGGTCAGTATAGATGGACTAATAGACCAAGTCCCACACACTGCTAGAAGCCCAAATATTTTTTCAGAGCTAGATGCAGAAAAAAATTATTTTTAATTTGCAACCTGATGGAGGTCAGTATAGATGGACTAATAGACCAAGTCCCACACACCGCTAGAAGCCCAAATATTTTTTCAGAGCTAGATGCAGAAAAAAATTATTTTTAATTTGCAACCTGATGTAGGTCAGTATAGATGGACTAATAGACCAAGTCCCACACACTGCTAGAAGCCCAAATATTTTTTCAGAGCTAGATGCAGAAAAAAATTATTTTTAATTTGCAACCTGATGGAGGTCAGTATAGATATACTAATAGACCAAGTCCCACACACCGCTAGAAGCCCAAATATTTTTTCAGAGCTAGATGCAGAAAAAAATTATATTCAGTTTGCAACCTGATGGAGGTCAGTATAGATGGACTAATAGAATGATGCTATGCCCAAAAGATTTTACTTCACTAGGTGCAGTAAAAAAATTGGTATTCTATACACAGGTGTTATATCTTGCAACACAGATAGGCTACTCCACTGACTAACACACTCTGCAATAGGCCAAAAAGGATTAGCTTTGCTAGATTCAGTCAAATGCTGTGAAAAAAACTTGCACAGCACTGGCACAGACCTGCCTTGCAAAAACTGATAGGAACTCATGTAACCTAGTCCTGAAAAGGACTCCAATTACAATTAGTCTTTACTCCCACAACCTATCTATTTAAGAGCACAGACCTCCCTGATAAAAGTCGTAGGAAATGCTGTAACCTAGTCCTTAAAAGGACTGCAATCACAACTATTCCCTACTCCCAAGCTATCTGTATATTTGTGCGAAAATTGGCTTGAAATTAACAAGGTATAGCACACACAGCAACAGCGGTGCCGTCTAACACGCAGCTGCAGCAATGAGAAAATGGTGGCGACGGGGAAAATGGCTTGGTCTTATAGGGCAAGGACATGTGACATACACTGCCAATCACACATGCCCTTGCTTGTGTGAAAAAAAGCACTTCGCTCCGTGTGTGCGCTGCTGATAGGCTGACAGATTGCACCTCCCCACTGCAAATGCGGGAAAGAGAAAAAAAAATGGAGATCTTCATTGTTCCTGCAGAGATCCATCCCCTGCCCCTCCCCCCGCCCCGCTGTACACTCAAACTGCGTATTAACATTAATTTTCATCATTACTGAGAAAAAATCCAGTTATGATTTTGGTGCACGAACAGTTATCGAACATAACCTCGAACAGCCGAATTTTTCTCAAATTGTTCGTGTTCGCCGACCGGCTCGAACACCGCCCAAAACAGCTCGAATTTGAGATTGGCGAACAGTTCGAGTAGAACAACGCTCATCTCTAGTCCTTACCACTGGAGGCTCCTGTTGTGTTCTACAATTGCCCTTTTCGAAAATGGTGGATTGTCAAGCTATGGAATCCATCTTGTTTCCTGTTTGGGCCTTCTTAGAGCCGCATGGATCTCTCACTCATTGCTTGAGTATTGTATCTAGCTGTTAGCTTAGCTTCAGTCTGCAGCTCCTCAACATTCTTACCCAGTCTGTTCTAATTTATCTACGGATTGTTTCCTACAACTCCTTGCTATCTCCAAGAACTTCTAATACCGCTTGCTGTTCCTGCTTATGCTCCTTCGGCCACTGGTTTCTAGCAGTACTATGTCAGTATAGTAACATTAGGGGATTTCATGTTACTGGTAGCTTAAATGCTTTGGAAAAGTTACATGGTGCCCATCCCTGGCGAAATCAGCATGACAAAATCTTAATGACTTACCCTTCCTCAAAGTTATGAGCCCCACAGTGTGCATAAACTGTAGTTAGTATCCACCTGTTTGACATGGCTGTAGTGGGAAGAGCCCAGTTAACAATTTACAGGGTGCGTGTCTCCATAAGTACAAGCTGGTCACAATGGTTGGACACTAAGATGCATATTTGTAATTTTCCAGAGAATAGCATGGAATGGATGTTAGAGTGAAAACATCTGTTTGGTCAAAATAGTCATTCCAGTCGTAGAAATCAGTGAGAGGTACAGTTTCTAAAATTGGGTCACTTCTGGGTTTTTCCTGCTTTTCTGGCACCATAGGGGCTCTGCAAATGTCACCAACTGTTCAAGCACATTCTGCACTCCGAAAGCCAAATTGCGCTCTACTAAGACCTGCAGTGGAGCCAAACAGTAGTTTCTGATGCCATCACTGCATGCGGTAGAAATTGTGCTACAAAATTGGTCATGTCCAGTTTCCCCTATTAAACCTGTCTAAATGAAACGGCGTTGGAGTAGGGAGACACTGCACATGCACTTTCTTTTCCTCTGGTGGTTAACAACTTTCATGTAATATAACCTCTATTAGTTACCTATGTTGATATTAGAGATGAGCGTTGTTCTACTCGAACTGTTCGCCAATCTCAAATTCGAGCTGTTTTGGGCGGTGTTCGAGCCGTTCGGCGAACACGAACAATTTGAGAAAAATTCGGCTGTTCGAGGTTATGTTCGATAACTGTTCGTGCACCAAAATCATAACTGGATTTTTTCTCAGTAATGATGAAAATTAATGTTAATACGCAGTTTGAGTGTACAGCGGGGTGGGGGGAGGGGCAGGGGATGGATCTCTGCAGGAACAATGAAGATCTCCATTTTTTTTTCTCTTTCCCGCATTTACAGTGGGGAGGTGCAATCTGTCAGCCTATCAGCAGCGCACACACGGAGCGAAGTGCTTTTTTTCACACAAGCAAGGGCATGTGTCATTGGCAGTGTATGTCACATGTCCTTGCCCTATAAGACCAAGCCATTTTCCCCGTTGCCACCATTTTCTCACTGCTGCAGCTGCGTGTTAGACGGTACCGCTGTTGCTGTGTGCGCTATACCTTGTTAATTTCAAGCCAATTTTCGCATAAATATACAGATAGCTTGGGAGTAGGGAATAGTTGTGATTGCAGTCCTTTTAAGGACTAGGTTACAGCATTTCCTACGACTTTTATCAGGCAGGTCTGTGCTCTTAAATAGATAGGTTGTGGGAGTAAAGACTAATTGTAATTGGAGTCCTTTTCAGGACTAGGTTACATCAGTTCCTATCAGTTTTTGCCAGGCAGGTCTGTGCCAGTGCTGTGCAAGTTTTTTTTCACAGCATTTGGCTGAATCTAGCAAAGCTAATCCTTTTTGGCCTATTGCAGAGTGTGTTAGTCAGTGGAGTAGCCTATCTGTGTTGCAAGATATACCACCTGTGTATAGAATACCAATTTTTTTTACTGCACCTAGTGAAGTAAAATCTTTTGGGCATAGCATCATTCTATTAGTCCATCTATACTGACCTCCATCAGGTTGCAAACTGAATCTAATTTTTTTCTGCATCTAGCTCTGAAAAAATATTTGGCCTTCTAGCAGTGTGTCGGACTTTCTCTATTAGTCCATCTATACTGACCTCCATCAGGTTGCAAATTCAAAATAATTTTTATCTACATCTACAGTACCTCTGAAAAAATATTTGGGCTTCTAGCTGTGTGTGGGACTTGTTGTATTAGTCCATCTATACTGACCTCCATCAGGTTGCAAACTGAATATATTTTTTTCTGCATCTACCTCTGAAAAAATATTGGGCTTCTAGCTGTGTGTGGGACTTGTTGTATTAGTCGATCTATACTGACCTCCATCAGGTTGCAAACTGAATATATTTTTTTCTGCATCTACCTCTGAAAAAATATTGGGCTTCTAGCTGTGTGTGGGACTTGTTGTATTAATCCATCTATACTGACCTCCATCAGGTTGCAAACTGAATATATTTTTTTCTGCATCTACCTCTGAAAAAATATTGGGCTTCTAGCTGTGTGTGGGACTTGTTGTATTAGTCCATCTATACTGACCTCCATCAGGTTGCAAACTGAATATAATTTTTTTCTGCATCTAGCTCTGAAAAAATATTTGGCCTTCTAGTAGTGTGTCGGACTTTCTCTATTAGTCCATCTATACTGACCTCCATCAGGTTGCAAATTAAAAATAATTTTTATCTGCATCTACAGTACCTCTGAAAAAATATTTGGCCTTCTAGCAGTGTGTCGGACTTTCTCTATTAGTCCATCTATACTGACCTCCATCAGGTTGCAAATTCAAAATAATTTTTATCTGCATCTACAGTAGCTCTGAAAAAATATTTGGGCTTCTAGCTGTGTGTGGGACTTGTTGTATTAGTCCATCTATACTGACCTCCATCAGGTTGCAAACTGAATATATTTTTTTCTGCATCTACCTCTGAAAAAATATTGGGCTTCTAGCTATGTGTGGGACTTGTTGTATTAGTCCATCTATACTGACCTCCATCAGGTTGCAAACTGAATATAATTTTTTTCTGCATCTAGCTCTGAAAAAATATTTGGCCTTCTAGTATTGTGTCGGACTTTCTCTATTAGTCCATCTATACTGACCTCCATCAGGTTGCAAATTAAAAATAATTTTTATCTGCATCTACAGTACCTCTGAAAAAATATTTGGCCTTCTAGCAGTGTGTCGGACTTTCTCTATTAGTCCATCTATACTGACCTCCATCAGGTTGCAAATTCAAAATAATTTTTATCTGCATCTACAGTACCTCTGAAAAAATATTGGGCTTCTAGCTGTGTGTGGGACTTGTTGTATTAGTCCATCTATACTGACCTCCATCAGGTTGCAAACTGAATATATTTTTTTCTGCATCTACCTCTGAAAAAATATTGGGCTTCTAGCTGTGTGTGGGACTTGTTGTATTAGTCCATCTATACTGACCTCCATCAGGTTGCAAACTGAATATAATTTTTTTCTGCATCTAGCTCTGAAAAAATATTTGGCCTTCTAGTAGTGTGTCGGACTTTCTCTATTAGTCCATCTATACTGACCTCCATCAGGTTGCAAATTAAAAATAGTTTTTATCTGCATCTACAGTACCTCTGAAAAAATATTTGGCCTTCTAGCAGTGTGTCGGACTTTCTCTATTAGTCCATCTATACTGACCTCCATCAGGTTGCAAATTCAAAATAATTTTTATCTGCATCTACAGTACCTCTGAAAAAATATTTGGGCTTCTAGCTGTGTGTGGGCCTTGTTGTATTAGTCCATCTATACTGACCTCCATCAGGTTGCAAACTGAATATATTTTTTTCTGCATCTACCTCTGAAAAAATATTGGGCTTCTAGCTGTGTGTGGGTCTTGTTCTATTAATCCATCTATACAGACCTCCATCAGGTTGCAAACTGAATATAATTTTTTTCTGCATCTAGCTCTGAAAAAATATTTGGCCTTCTAGTAGTGTGTGGGACTTTCTCTGTTAGTCCATCTATACTGACCTCCATCAGGTTGCAAACTGAATATATTTTTTTCTGCATCTACCTCTGAAAAAATATTGGGCTTCTAGCTGTGTGTGGGTCTTGTTCTATTAATCCATCTATACAGACCTCCATCAGGTTGCAAACGGAATCTAATTTTTTTCTGCATCTAGCTCTGAAAAAATATTTGGCCTTCTAGCAGTGTGTCGGACTTTCTCTATTAGTCCATCTATACTGACCTCCATCAGGTTGCAAATTAAAATTAATTTTTATCTGCATCTACAGTACCTCTGAAAAAATATTTGGGCTTCTAGCTGTGTGTGGGACTTGTTGTATTAGTCCATCTATACTGACCTCCATCAGGTTGCAAACTGAATATATTTTTTTCTGCATCTACCTCTGAAAAAATATTGGGCTTCTAGCTGTGTGTGGGACTTGTTGTATTAGTCCATCTATACTGACCTCCATCAGGTTGCAAATTGAATATAATTTTTTTCTGCATCTAACCCAGCCAATAGTTTTGGCCTAATACCACAGTTTGGCCACTCAGCTCTGCTCGGTTACCATCCATTGTTTTTTTGTGCAAACAACTCCAGAGTTGTGAATTAGTTAACCACCAAAATGAGTGGAAAAAGGCCTGCTGCTGGTGGAAAGGGTAATAGGCGTGTTGGGAAGGGGAAAAAAGGTTGTGTCCGTGGGGTAGGTGTTAAAGCAACAGTAACATCTGCAGAAGAAAGACCATCTTCCAGCCAAACTAAAATGTCTACTTCTTTTAGCGGACAATGTGATAAGATCCCTTTCTTACGGCCACGCCAATCGCTACAAATTCCAGATGAGGCACAAAAACAGCAGGTGCTTCAACGGATATCAAGTGCTCCTTTAAGTGGGCTCTCCTCCACATCAACTTCAACATCACAAATACTCCAGTCCTCAAAGGTGTCACCCAAATCGCACTTGCTTCCTCACAGCTCCCAAATCTCCAGCTGCCCGTCTGAGTATGAGGTAGAACAGATGGTTGAGTCTGCAGAGCTGTTTACTCATACTATAGCCTGGGAATCAGAGGTCGACTCCAGCGCTTCTGTGAATCCAGACGAGGAAATGATCTGCACTGATGCCCAGAATCTTTATGAGTCGGATCCAGGACCAGACGCAGAAGGTTCTGACCATAATGTAGACCCTCATTCCCAAACTGTAACTCCTGTTGGTGGAGACAATGAGGAAGATGATGATAAGACTCAAATACCTGATTGGAGCGACAACTTTAGCTTTTTGTCAGGGCAGGAACAGGTTGGCTCTGAGGACGACGGGTGTGATAACACACAGGGTGATGATGATGAGGTTGGAGATCCCACTTACTGTCAACCCACAGTCAGCCAAGAGATGAGGTCAGCAGAGGAGGTGGAGGAAGATGCTAGTGACGACGAGGTCAGGTTGCGCCTTCCTGGACAGAGACGTAGTACTGGAAGCACGTCAACAACTGCATCCTCAAACACAACTCTGCCTCTCACCACAAGTCGTGGTGGCTCTTCAGGTCGCATGGGTGCTAAGCCTTGCATAGCCTGGGCATTTTTTCAGATCGATAAAGATGACCCAACTCGTGTTATCTGTAACATTTGTCAGCAAAAGCTAAGTAGAGGCCAAAAAATACATAGTTTGAGTACTTCATGCATGAACCGGCACATGGACATGAAGCATAAGTTGCAGTGGGAAGCTCAGTGTGCTACAATGCGGCCTAGCCGGCCGGGCCAACCACCGTCTGCCATATCTTGTGCATCCGTGGCCTCTTCATCCTCTGTGACTGGGGGGACAGCAGTCACACCTGTTTTGGGGCGCAGACCTGCCACCTCTTTACCCGCAACAGCCAGCGTGATTGGCAGGTCATCATTTTCTTTGGAGGTGGTAACACCAGCTGGTGTTGAGCGCTGTCCGACATCGATAGCACCACCTTTGGATCAAGGCAACCTAAAATGTCTGCCTGCATCTTCCTCACAGACCGGCAGTTTGCCGGGGACACCCTTATCAACCCCGTCTAAGCACAATAGCCAGCCCTCGGTCCCTCAGATGTGGACAAGTAAAAGACCATTTCCTCCTAGCCATGAGAAAGCTAAGAGGTTGAATTTCACCATCTGCAAGCTCTTGGCTACAGAAATGCTGCCTTTCCGCCTGGTGGACACAGAGGATTTTCGAGACCTTATGTCCGTCGCAGTGCCCCAGTACCAGATGCCCAGTCGGCACTACTTCTCAAAGAAAGGTGTGCCTGCGCTCCACCAGCATGTCGCACACAACATCACCGCTTCTTTGAGAAACTCTGTGTGTGACAGGGTGCATTTCACCACAGACACTTGGACGAGTAGGCATGGACAGGGGCGTTACATGTCGCTGACTGGGCACTGGGTAACTATGGTGACAGCAGGACAAGCGGCTGCTGTCCAAGTCTTGCCGTCCCCACGAGTTGTGCGTCAATCCTCTTTATGTCAAAGTTCCTCCACTGCTTCTGCCTCCTCAACCTCCTCTCGGTCTTCCACCTGCACCCAAAGCCTGTCTGGTCATGCCACAAGCTTTCTAACTGCGCAGAAGGGATCCTACACACCTCCTTACTATGCTGGCAGTAGGGCTCAACGTCATCAGGCGGTTTTTACTTTGAAATGTCTGGGAAATGTGAGTCACACAGCTGAGGAGTTGTGGTCAGCTCTGGAGAACCAATTTCATGAATGGTTGTCTCCACTGGACCTGAAACCAGGGAAGGCCGTGTGCAACAATGCTGCAAACCTGGGTGCGGCCCTTCGCCAGGGCAATGTCACACACGTGCCTTGTATGGCTCACGTGTTGAACCTGGTTGTCCAGCAATTTTTAGCCCACTATCCCAGACTAGATGGCCTTCTGCAGAGGGCACGGTCGCTGTGTGCTCACTTCCGCCGTTCGCATCCCGCAGCTCAGCGACTTACATCTCTACCGAAGTCGTTGGGCCTGCCACTTCACCGGCTAAAATGCGATGTGCCTACCCGGTGGAATTCAACTCTGCACATGTTGCAGCGACTGTGGCAGCACCGACAAGCCCTGGTGCAATACGTTCTGACGTATAGCCTGGGCCAACGAGATTCAGAGGTGGGGAAAATCACGCTGGAGGAGTGGTCTCAGATCAGGGACCTATGCACCCTTCTGCACAGTTTTGAAATGGCGACGAAGATGTTTAGTGCTGACGATGCCATTATCAGCATGACTATTCCGGTGATTTACATGCTGGAGCACATGTTAAACAGAATTCGGAGTCAGGTGGTGGCACAAGAGGAGGTGGAGGAAGTAGAGGAGGAGGAGTTGTATGTGGAAGGGCTAACATCTGCAAGGTCCAGACGGTCGGTAGCACCAAGGCGGCAGGCATGTGAGGGTGGGGGAGATGGTTTTACCAGGGCGCATGGTAGCAGCCAAACTAGTGAGGAAGGTGCAGGAGCCCAGGAAGAAGTGGAGGACGAACTGATGGAAGACTCATCAGATGAGGGAGACCTTGATCACATTTCTGTTGTGCGAGGTTGGGGGGAGAGGACAGAGGAAGGAAGCATGATTGTTACCTCGCCACCAACACAACAGGGACTTGGTGCTCCTGGATGCGCAACACACATGAGTGCCTTCTTGCTGCACTACCTGCAACATGACCCTCGAATTGTGAGAATTAGAAATAATCCTGACTACTGGGTTGCCACACTGTTAGATCCCCGGTACAAAAGTAAATTTGCAGAAATTATTCCTGCCATAGAAAGGGATGCACGCATGCAGGAGTATCAGCAGAGACTGTTGCAGAATCTTACATGTGCTTTTCCACAAAATACCAGTGGTGCACGTAGTGAATCTCACAGTTCCAACTTGCCAACCGTGGGACCGTCAAGTGTTCAGCACTCAAACCGTAACAGAACCACAGTATCTGCTGGTAACATCAATTTTGCGGAATCATTTCACCACTTTTTTAGCCCATCCTTTGCAAGGCCACAGGAGACAAGAAGTCTGACACATAGTCAACGCCTAGAGACGATGGTACAGGAGTATCTCCAAGTAAACATTGAAGCCACGACTGTGTCACTGGACCCTTGCTCTTTTTGGGCTTCCAATCTGGATAAATGGCCGGAGCTAGCCACTTACGCCTTGGAGATCTTGTCATGCCCCGCAGCCAGCGTTCTGTCTGAACGTGTGTTCAGCGCTGCTGGTGGTGTGCTGACAGATAAGCGCACGTGGCTCTCCACTGATAATGTAGACAGACTCACGTTCATAAAGATGAACAAATCATGGATCCGAAACGACTTTTCTACCCCTGTGTCATCCTGGGGAGAGTAAAAGCTTGATGATTGGTTAAAATCACCCTACCAACCATTTTAAGCTTTCAAATTACTAATCATGTTTATCTGTATCTTGACTGGAAAATAATTTGGGCTTTGTAGCAGTGTGCAGCACTGATTCTATTAGGCCATCTATAATAAGCTCCACCAGATTTAAAATTAAAAATAATTTTTAGCTGCATCTAGCCCGGAAAATAATTTTGGGGCTCCGAGATGCGCAAGACACATAAGTGCCTTCTTGCTGCACTACCTGCAGCATGACCCTCATATTGTCAGAATTCGAAGTAATCATGACTACTGGGTTGCCACACTCTTAGATCCCCCAAACTTTTCGATCAACCTTTTCATTTTAATAAAGACCAAAAAAATGGTCATTTTTGAAATTATAAGCATTAGCAGGTTGTTAGAAACTGAAATCAAACAGTTTTCAACTCAAAACTTTATTGTAGGTGATGTTACATTTTCACATAGGACCCCTTGTTCGAAAGGAGCTTCTGAACTCTCTCGTCCATTGAATTTGTCAGGTTTTGGATGGTTTCTGCTTCAATTGTTTTGCATGAGGACAGAATACCCTCCCAGAGCTGTTGCTTAGATGTGAACTGCCTCCCGCCATCATAGACACTCCTTTTAATGACGCTCCAAAGGTTCTGAATGGGGTAGAGGTCAGGGGAGCATGGGGGTCACACCATAAGTTTGTCCCCTTTTATGCCCATATCAGCCAGAGATGCAGATGTTTTATGTGCAGCATGAGATGGTGCATTATCATGCAGAAAAATGATCTTGCTGTGAAATACACGGTTCTTCTTCTTGAACCATGGCAGGAAGTGCTGTTTGAGAAAATCCACATACATTATGGAGTTCATCTTTAGCGCCTTCATGGATCCTAAAGGGGCCGACAATCTCTCTCCCCATGATTCCAGCCCAAAACATTACTCCACCTCCTCCTTGTTGGCGCTGTAGCCGTGTTTGCGTGGGGTGTCCATCAACCAGCCATCCTCCACTCCATCCATCTGGACCATCGAGCGCTGCACGGCACTCATCCGTGAACAAAACAGTTTTGAAATCAGTCTTCATGTAATGTTTGGCCCACTGGAGCCGTTTCTGCTTGTGTGAAGTGGATAGAGGAGGTCGACAGGATGGCGTATGCACAGCTGCAAACCTCTGAAGGACCCTGCATCTTGTTGTTCGGGGGACGTTGGAGGCACCAGCAGCTTCAAAAACTTGTCTGCTGCTATGACAAGGCTTTCTTGCCGCTGCTCTTTTAACCTGACGTAATTGCCTGTAGGAAAGAGTCCTCAATTTGCCCTTATCAGCACGCACACGTGTGTACTGTGAATCAGCTACATATTTCTTGATTGCCAAGACACTTCATCCTGATCATCGCACAATGTTGATTGCAGTCATGCCTTGACCTAAACACTCCACAATTTGTTGCTTCTCAGCAGCCGACACATCCTTTTTCTTTCCCATTTTGGCAGAAAATGTAGGCTGCTTAATAATGTGAGAGAGCCTTCTTAAGTAGTCTTGCCTTTCATCGGACACACCTGCCAAACTAATTAGCACAGGTGTCTGCAATTGCTTACAGTGATATAAAGAGCCCTGACACACATCACCATCAATGAGTTTAACTGACAAACAAACAAATTCTTCCCTTATCACTCCTAAACACTTTTTGCATAATAATTTGGAACGCAGTGTACATGTGCTTTTCCACAAAACACCAGTGGTTCACGTAGTGAATCTTACAGTTCTAACTTGCCAACTGTGGTCTGTATGGAATTGTTCAATAAAGGGCCCAAAATTAAGATAACATAGATGGGAGAGGTCTCTATGAATAGGAATTCCTAAGTATTTGATACCCTGTGAGGGCCAGGCAAAGGGAAAGTTGGACTGGATGGAATCCTATATGGATTTGGGGAGGGAGACATCGAGGGCCTCAGACTTCGCTGCATTGATTTTAAAATTTTACCATGTAACAAAGTGATCTATTTCAGCCATAACAGCAGGGATGGATATATGTGATTGAGTGATATATACTAGGACATCATCAGCAAATAGAGAGCACTTGTACTCGATGCCTCCCACCTCAATCCACCTAATATTGGGGTTATGGCGAATTGATGAGAGCAGGTGCTCCGTCACTAGGATGTATAAGAGAGGGGACAGAGGACATCCCTGCCTTGTCCCATTGGTGATTGTGAAAGGTGATGAAAATGTTCTGACGCACCCCCTGGGCCTTGGGACACCCGGAGCCGGACCCTTTTTGGTGGATGCTGGTGGTTGTAGTCTTCGTGGCGGCGACCCGGTTCCGTGGCTCAGGGCGGTCAAACCAGTGGCGGAACTATTTATGTGGTTTTGATGTTTAAATGTCCGACTACGCCACCCGTGGATTGCGGTCAGAGTGAACCGCCGCTACAGGGCAGACCGCTGAGGCTGGTGTTGTGGGTGCAGCAGAGCGTAGCATAACTCCCCACGGGAGGAGTATAGCCTCAGGGCAGTGTATGCGGAGGATGGGGGTGATGGTGCAGGGCAGCAGCAGTAACGACACGGAGTCAGTGATGCAGTCCAGGGCCTTTACTCACAGTTCTTATTATCCAGACCACGTCTGCAGGTAACGGCTGCCCACGTCGTACTGTGCTCACCAGGTGAGGGGCTCAGACAACTCCCAGATAACTTTGGAGCACTTCACAGGACCCCCTTTGTGTGTCCTTTGTCTGGCCTTTCTTACCAACACTTCTGTCCGGCTGCCTCGGGCCTCCTCTTGGTAAACTTGGCGCCAGTTTCCCTGACCCTATGTGGTGCCTTCCTAGCGGGTGTAGCGAGGGGCTGCGCCACATAAAATGTCAGAGCCTCCGGTTTCTAGCTGAGGGTCGTTTCCTGCCTCCACTAGTTCGGGGACCGGTCTCCCCCTTTGGCCTGACCCCTCCACGCAGGTGGATTCGGGCGTGCGGTGGCGACTCGCCCGTCCGCACCCCTGGGATCCCTTCATTCCTCGTTCCTGGAGCCTTCTCCGCTCCTCTTCCTTCCTTCTCCCTCTTCCAGGCCTGGGCCTCTGTTACTAGGCCCGCCTCCGGAGCAGAGCTCATGCAGAGCCCCTGCTCCCTGCCACTTCTGCTCAGACTTCTCTGCACTGAACTAAGATGGTGCCCACCTTTTATACTCCCTTCTCAATGCACCCAGGAACTGCTTCCTCCCTGCTCCTGCACTACAGGGTTCCCCTTCCTCAGTGTTCCCTCCCCCCACTCCAGCCAGGGACAGGGACTGTCGTGCCCATCTCAGGGGCATATTGGTCGCCCTGCCCCATGGCAATGTGGTGTAATGCATGCAGGTGTCGGGTCCTGATCCACACTCCATCCTTACCTGAGAGTGAGATATCACACCTCTGGGTGAGGTGCAATACGTCTGTAGCAACCGAGCCCTCAGGGTGCTACAGTTCCATTTATCTTCAGCCTAGGTGACGTATTGCGATACAGGGCCGTGATTTTGGCTATAAAAGGGTCCCCTAGACCCCTACCCCAAGCTTTTTAAGAGAATCAGATATGGCGTGCCAGGAGACTCTATGGAATGCTTTCTCAGCATCCAACGAGAGTATCTAATTACAAATTTTTAACTGCATCTAGCCCAGGAAATACTTTGTGCCTAGTAGCAGTGTCTGCTAGTCAGCGGATTATCCCGGCTGTTAAGCAAGCTACACCACCTGTAGTTTAGACACTTAATTTTTTCAAAGGAAATGCTTCGGGACCATGGGATACTTAGTGAAGAGCATCAGGAGGCACCCCAAGGCATAGGGGCTGGGACTGGCAGTAGGATGCCTTGCGGTGGACAGCCGAGCTCGATCCTTATAAAAGCTTTTTAACTGCAGCAGCTTTAGTGGACGCTACTGGAGCTGGAATTACCGCGGCTGCTGGCATGAGACTTGCCCTCCAATAGATCCTTGTAAATGGATTTAAAGTGTATTCATTCAAATTAGAGAGACAATTTAAATTAAAAAGCTTAGAGCTGCCTCCACCACAGGGGGGCTCGCTCGACCCACCAGCGGACAGGCACCAGTATTGGGAGAGGGGGGCTGGCCGTCAGGGTTCACCGCGGCTCTGGCACAAACCCGGCGACACGGAGGTGGCACGGGCAGGAGCGGACTGGCCGTGTCGGCTTCTCACTTTTTGGATTTTAGAAGGGCATGACATGCCTATATCTGTGTCTCCCCCTCCTTTTACTCCTCCACCTCTTTTATTTTCGCATGACTATATGTACTTGTCACTTTTCCATGTGTTAGTTATGTCTTCTGAGCAGTTTGTCAGCTTTTGGACACCTTTGAAGGTGTTTTCTATGTGTTTCTATGTGTTTTTGTTTGCCTGCCATTGGTTTTAACGGTGTTCGAAGGTGTTCGACGAACAGTTCGACGAACAGTTCGGCGAACACACGGGTGTTCGACGAACCGAACCGAACTCGAACACTACGGGGGTGGCTCAACACTAGTTGATATGCTGCTATCCCTGTTGTTCTAGTGTTGAGCAATCGACTCTTATGCACTAATAAATGTAACCGTAGGATTTCATTTTCACTGATTTTACTTTGATAGCACTTGCACTTCATTAATATATTTTTTGAAAGATATTATTTTCTTCTATACATAATGCATTAGATCGTCAATTGTGGATATGCTGCTGGCTATATTTCTCTTTCTGTAATTTATATTTGGTGTCCAAGTATTAGCATGGTTTAGATAGGGTTTTCTCTTCCTTGATCAGACCTTTGCTATAGTGTGATTATATCAATGACATTGCATTTGCACTTAACATATATATATATATATATATATATATGTATATGTATATATACACTGCTCAAAAAAATAAAGAGAACACTTAAACAACAAAATATAACTCCAAGTAAATCAAACTTCTGTGAAATCAAGCTGTCCACTTAGGAAGCAACACTGATTGACAATCAATTTCACATGCTGTTGTGCAAATGGAATAGTCAATAGATGGAAATTATTGGCAATTATGAAGACACCCTCGATAAAGGAGTGGTTCTGCAGGTGGGGACCACAGACCACATCTCAGTAACAATGCTTTCTGGCTGATGTTTTGGTCACTTTTGAATGTTGGTTGTGCTTTCACACTCGTGGTAGCATGAAACGGACTCTACAACCCACAGAAGTTGCTCAGCTAGTGCAGCTCATCTAGGATAGCACATCAATTCGAGCTGTGGCAAGAAGGTTTGCTGTGTCTGTCAGCGTAGTGTCCAGAGGCTGGAGGCGCTGCCAGGAGACAGGCCAGTACACCAGGAGACGTGGAGGGGCCGTAGGAGGGCAACAACCCAGCAGCAGGACCGCTACCTCCGCCTTTGTGCAAGGAGGAGCAGGACGAGCACTGCCAAAGCCCTGCAAAATGATCTCCAGCAGGCCACAAATGTGCATGTGTCTGCACAAACGGTTAGAAACCGACTCCATGAGGGTGGTATGAGGGCTCGATGTCAACAGATGGGGGTTGTGCTCACAGCCCAACATTGTGCAGGACGCTTGGCATTTGCCACAAAACACCAGGATTGGCAAAGTCTCCACTGATGCCCTGTGCTCTTCACAGATGAAAGCAGGTTCACACTGAGCACATGTGACAGACGTGACAGAGTCTGGAGACGCCTTGGAGAACGATCTGCTGCCTGCAACATCCTTCAACTTGACCGGTTTCGCAGTGGGTCAGTAATGGTATGCGGTGGCATTTCTTTGGAGGGCCGCACAGCCCTCCATGTGCTCACCAGAGGTAGCCTGACTGCCATTAGGTACCAAGATGAGATCCTCAGACCCCTTGTGAGACCATAAGCTGGTGCGATTGGCCCTGGGTTCCTCCTAATGCAGGACAATGGCAGACTTCATGTGGCTGGAGTGTGTCAGCAGTTCCTGGAAGATGAAGGCATTGAAGCTATGGACTGGCCTGCCCGTTCCCCAGACCTGAATCTGATTGAGCACATCTGGGACATCATGTCTCGCTCCATCCACCAACGTCACGTTGCACCAAAAACTGTCCAGGAGTTGGCGGATGCTTTAGTCCAGGTCTGGGAGGAGATCCCGCAGTAGACCATCCACAACCTCATCAGGAGCATGCCCAGGCGTTGTAGGGAGGTCATACAGGCACATGGAGGCCACACACAATACTGAGCCTCATTTTGACTTGTTTTAAGGACATTACATCAAAGTTGGATCAGCCTGTAGTGTGTTTTCAACTTTCATTTTGGGGGTGACTCCAAATCCAGGCCTCCATTGGTTAATAAATTTGATTTCCATTGATGAGTTTTGTGTGATTTTGTTGTCAGCACATTCAACTTTGTACAGAACAAAGTATTCAATGAGAATATTTAATTCATTCAGATCTAGGATGTGTTATTTGAGTGTTCCTTTTATTTTTTTGAGCAGTGTATATATACATATTGTAAGGCAGCGCTATTCATCATGCTGAGGGGCACTCGCTTCACTGGGTCAATTAAAGCACACATGCAACATCTTTCTTGTATTTCACAATCCAGTAGTTTATTATTTATCATAAACCGCTCATAACCGAGTCCATAACTTGGACGATATATTACACATATAATGTCCAAGAGTCTTTCAAGTGGCAGACAGGCCCACTTGGCTCCAGTTACAGCCTTCAGCAAAGTAACTATATAAATGTCCATATAACGCACCGCTTTTACCTTTTGCCGTGTCAAGCGGTTTCCATCAGATTTGTTCTGCCACAGCTGTGGCTTTACAGCTTCCCAGATGGGGGTCTCCAGCCCTCGTACCTTCCAAGGCTACTGGCATCTCTTACTCACACAAGGATCCAGCCTCTGCCTTTCAGGACTCTTGTCTTCCAAGCCGGCTTTCCCAGATGGGGGTCTCCAGCCCTCGTACCTTCCAAGCCTCTTGCCCTCCAAAGCTACTGGCATCGAACACAAACACACGGGGATCCAGCCTCCGCCTTTCAGGCTTCACCAGGCTTTACTTGGCCTCACTAGGCCACACTAGGCCACTAGACCTCACTAGGCCACACACTCTCACTCACTCAAAACTACCAGGATTTATATACCCTTCTGTGCACATGGGACCTGTCATGATGTCACAGTCATGTGATCAGTCATTCTGTGTGCACAGGACCAGTGTGATGTCACAGTCATGTGATCAGTCACCTGAGGGAGAGGTACATGGTCATCCAGAACACACCCTGGACCATTACAGTAATGCCGCAAGCCCCTGCATTACATATCCCCCCTCTGTTCAAACTTGTGGGGTTGAACACATAATATACACAATCACATTATAACCCACAGTTCACATAGAGACCATGTACTTGACAATTGTGCTGCTCAGCCCCTGGAACATTAGTCATCGACATTAGCCCATTCCTTAGGGATCTACCATCTGTCATTGTCACTGACTACGTCAAGTCACATTTCCGGGTCGTAACCTTGTCAGACCTCCCCCTTGCTCCCAGGGGTCAGTCGTAACCTTGTCAGACCTCCTCTGCTCCCAGCGGTCAGTCATAACCTTGTCAGACCTCCGCCGCTCCCAGCGGTTAATACAGCAGTGTGACTTACATGCCCTGGTATCTAATGTCCGGTTCGACTCCGTACTGTTCTGTGCTCTATTGGGTCATTTGTATGGGCCACTCAGACCTGAGTTACTGCATTTCTCACTACCTCTAAACCCATGCCCACTATCCTCAGGACATCTTGGAAAGTGTCTAACTTCTACTGTAGCCGTTCTATTATTTGAATGGCCCTTTCTCTGTCTGGTCAACCATTTTCTAGACGGCTACCATCTTCTGCTACTCAGTAGTGTTGAGCCACCCCCGTAGTGTTCGGGTTCGGTTCGTCGAACACCGGAATGTTCGTGGAACTGTTCGTCGAACACCTTAGAACACCTTAGAACACCGTCGAACACCGTTAAAACCAATGGCAGGCAAGCAAAAACACATAGAAACATATAGAAAACACATAGAGAACACCTTCAAAGGTGTCCAAAAGCTTACAAACTGCTCAGAAGACACTCTCTTTACAAAAGCCGGCCGGCAATTCAGCAGCGGCATACACCGGTACCCGACAACTTAGAACAGTAAGAATAGAGCATCACACATAGATTAGATAGATAGAAACATGTCAGTCACATATATAAGAAGTACAGTGACAATGTTGCTTACTGTACTTGTCATTTAGTGTTAAAGGATTTATTAAAAAAAATAATAGTGTTTTCATGCACCGCCTCTTTAAAAAAGCCGGCCGGCAATTCAGCATCGGTACCCGACAATTTAGAATAGAAAGAATAGAGCATCACACATAGATTAAATACATAGAAACATGTCAGTCACATATATAAGAAGTACAGTGATAGTGTTGATTACTGTATTTGTCATTTAGTGTTAAAATAAAGGATTCAATAAAAAAAAAATTGGCATGGGGTTCCCCGTAATTTTAGTCTCTAGCGGAGGTTAAGCAGACGGCTGGGGCAGATGTTTGAAGCCTGGGTAGGGGCTAATACCCACGGACCTTCCCAGGCTACTAATATCAGCCCCCAGCTTAATACCTAGCCTTTACTAACTATTAACATGGGGGACCCTCCAAAAAATGACGTGGGGTCCCCCCTATTTTAATAGCTAGCAAAGGCTAGGCAGACAGCTCTGGGCTGATATTAATAGCCCAGGAAGGGTGCCATGAATATTGGCCCCCTCCCAGGCTAGAAACACCATCCGTCAGCCGCCCCAGAAATGGCGCATCCATAGGATGCGCCAATTCTGGCACTTAGCCTCGCTCTTCCCACTGCCCTGTAGCGGTGGCAGTGGGCTAATAGGGCTGGGGTTGATGTCAGCTTATAATGCCAGCTGACATCAAGCCCAGATTAGTAATGGAGAGGCGTCTATAAGACACCCCCATTACTAACCCCATAGTCAAAGTTAAAAAAAAATACAAACACCCAGAATAAAGTCCTTTAATTGAAATAAACACACAATTCTTTATTGTTCTAAATTAAACCATACTTACCATCACGCCCATTCCAGCTGAAGCCAATGTCTTCTGCAATAAAAGTAAAATAATAAACCAACATCATCCTTACCTTTCCATGGTTCCCACGACGGCTCCAGCTCTACTACATTCACATGACAGGCTGGATCGCAGCCGAAAGCTGCCATCCAGCTTGCCATGCCGCAAACACGGAGAAGCGCAGGCATGCTTGCGCTCCTCAGTGTCTGGTTGTGACGGCATAAAGATGAGCCGAGGTCATGTCCAATGAACTCAGCTCACCTCCTGCACGTCACTGACAGCATGGGAAAATTCTCCTGCGCTTGCAGTGAGCGTGAGAGAATTCTCCTACTGAAGCGCTGAGCGCAGGAGAATTTTCCCACGCTGTCAGTGACGTGCATGAGATGAGTTCATGTCCAATGAACTCAGCTCACCTCATGCACATCACTGACAGCGTGGGAAAATTCTCCTGTGCTTGCATTGAGCGTGAGAGAATTCTCCTGCTGAAGCACTGAGCGCAGGAGAATTTTCCCACGCTGTCAATGACGTGCATGAGGTGAGCAGAGTTCATTGGACATGACCTCGGCTCATCTGGATGCCGTCACAGCCAGACACTGATGAGCGCAAGCATGCCTGCGCTTCTCAGTGTCTGCAGCATGGCAAGCTGGATGGCAGCTTTCGGCTACGATCCAGCCTGTCATGTGAATGTAGCAGAGCTGGAGCCGTCGTGGGAACCATGGAAATGTAAGGATGAGGTTGGTTTATTATTTTACTTTTATTGCAGAAGACATTGGCTTCAGCTGGAATGGGCGTGATGGTAGGTATGGTTTAATTTAGAACAATAAAAAATTGTGTGTTTATTTCAATTAAAGGACTTTATTCTGGGTGTTTGTGTTTTTTTTTTAACTTTGACTATGGGGTTAGTAATGGGGGTGTCTTATAGACGCCTCTCAATTACTAACCTGGGCTTGATGTCAGCTGGCATTATAAGCTGACATCAACCCCAACCCTATTACCCCACTGCCACCACTACAGGGCAGTGGGAAGAGCGAGGCTAAGTGCCAGAATTGGCGCATCCTATGGATGCTCCATTTCTGGGGCGGCTGATGGCTGGTGTTTCTAGCCTGGGAAGGGGCCAATATTCATGGCACCCTTCCTGGGCTATTAATATCAGCCCCAAGCTGTCTGCCTAGCCTTTGCTAGCTATTAAAATAGGGGGGACCCCATGTCATTTATTTGGGGTCCCCCATTTTAATAGCTAGTAAAGGCTAGGTATTCAGCTGGGGGCTGATATTAGTAGCCTGGGAAGCTCCATGGGTATTACCCCCTTCCCAGGCTTCAAACATCTGCCTCAGCTGTCTGTTTAACCTCCGCTAGAGACTAAAATTACGGGGAACCCCACGCCAATTTTTTTTAAAATAAATCATTTATTTTAACACTAAATGACAAGTACAGTAATCAACACTATCACTGAACTTACTATATATGTCACTGACATGTTTCTATCTATCTAATCTATGTGTGATGCTCTATTCTTTCTGTTCTAAATTGTCGGGTACAGATGCTGAATTGCCGGCCGGCTTTTTTAAAGAGACAGGTGCATGAAAACACTATTATTTTTTTTTAATAAATCCTTTAACACTAAATGACAAGTACAGTAACCAACACTGTCACTGTACTTCTTATATATGTGACTGACATGTTTCTATCTATCTAATCTATGTGTGATGCTCTATTCTTTCTGTTCTAAATTGTGGGGTACCGGTGTATGCCGCTGCTGAATTGCCGGCTTTTCATGTTTCACTGTGAGCACTGTTCCCATCGATTTGGGCAACCACTGTAATGCCACAACCACCATGGCTGTGGCATTACAGTGAGTGGCAGACAATCCCTGCATGATTGGTGCTCTAAATAGCGCCAGACATGCAGGACACGCTTTTGGTGCACGAACAGTTATCGAACATAACCTCGAACAAGCGTACTTTTTGCAAATCGTTCGCGTTCGTCCAACGACTCGAACACCGCCCAAAACAGCTCGAATTTGAGATTGGCGAACAGTTCTAGTCGAACACCGCTCATCTCTACTGCTCAGTCGATTCTGTCTTTCCACTCGCAGTCTAGCGACATTCAACTGTTCTACCTCTCGCAGGTAGGTCACTCGGTACTCCATCAGCATGAGTATATATGCAAGACTTTCTTCCATTCCTACAGCAGAGAATGACACCATGCCGTCTTCATTTTGTATCCAGTCCTGTCGATCACGTGGACTGCTTACTTTCATCACACCAGACTTCTTTACCATCATCTGCAAGGCTCGGCCATTTCTCCCAATGAGCTTTCTTAACAGAGCATGAGGTACCCGGATGACCTCTTCACGCAGACTTTGAGATTTTCTCATAAGCTCCAGTTATCTAATGGCTTGTTACGTCTTCAACTGGACAAACCACTTTGTGCGAATACATCGCCAGTGCATGTCACTTAGGATAGCCACCCTCTTCACTGTGACTTCGGTTGTGGACAGGACCAACAGCTGTTTAGCTTCTGAGGTCGAGTACACCTTACGGGCTCCCACAGCCTTCTTAAACTCTTCATGCACGGACTCACGGGTGCATTCTTCTCTCAAATCCTCGGGTACATCTATGAGGCACTTGTACCGAGACGTTTCTGTCTCACCAGTGGTTTCCAGATGATCAACCGGCTCAGGTTTCAGGGACAACTGAGTTTCAGCTTCTTCACGCTGTATGCTTCCCCTGAGCTGACTCACAGCTACAAATTCAAGAATTTTCATCTTGACCACTTCCATTTCATATTTATCTTCTGTTAACACTCTCTTAGCTCTCCTCAGGTCCACCTTCCCATGGTATAAAGGAGTAAGTGCAACTTGTTTGCCCTTTTCCTTCTCCAAGGAGGCCTCGTTCACTGAGTGATACTTTGCCAGGTGACCTTTGAGCTCGAAAACTTCTTCCTCTAGCTCAGCTACTCGCCTCTCAGCAGCCCATCTCTGAAGCTCTTCCTGCTTCAACTTCTCCTTTAACAGTAGAGTTCTGTCAGACCTCTCTGTCTCCAATGCGCCCAATGGCTCTCAACAGCCAGTCTCTCAAGCTTCTCTTGCTTCAAATGGGCTTGTAGCGACTCCTTGAGCTCCTTGATCTCAGCTCTTACATCCACCGAATCATCCGATCTCGTATTATTTGAGGAGGTATTTGTTTTATACCTCCCATCTCCAGTGGCCAACTCCTGGCCCTGATCTGTGGCTTCTCCAATAGACTCCTCCATCTTTTACCGCTCAGCTTCCATCTTGCTGATTCTTTCCTTAAGGCACGTCTCTGCCCTGTGGAGATTATCACAGAACGTCTGCAGCTCCTTCACCTGAGCTTCCAGACCTAGGGTCTTTCTGTGGAGATCATCATTTTCATCACGGGTGTCCTGCAGAGTGGTCTGAATCACTTGGCGCATGTGCTCTGCCTCAGCCTTATCCTCCTCTAGTTTTTCCTTAACCTTGAGGAGATCCTCATAGTCTCTCTTAATTTGTTGCAGTTCCTTACTGAGTTCACCATACTCCTTCTTGGTTTTGCGGCGGTCCTCCTTAATTTCCTGGAACATTTCCTTCCATTGGTTAATGTGGCGCCCCTGAGGGTTCGGTCACCACAGGGGTACTGCACCTCAGACCGAGGTGTGGTATCTCCTCTCCGAGGTAAGGGTGGAGCACCTCTCAGGACTCAGCCATCCATTCAACACTACACCACTCCTGTCCTGAGGGGGCTTTAAGGCACCAAAGTGCTGCCCAGGCGGGACAGAGGAGATGGGGGGAACCAAAGATAGGGGGAACCATGTAGTGGGTGAGGGTGGAGGACGCACCTTTAGGTTACACTCATCCAATTCATATTTAACCAGCGACCATCTTAAGTTCAGGGTCTTTGGTTGTGGGTCTTCGGCTGGAAGGTAGCGCAGGGCCTCATCTGGCTGAAGGCTTACGGTCCTCGGTCTCAGGCCTCAAGACGAGGAGCGTGGTGGAGTGATCGGCGGTGGAGTATTGGTGCCTCCACCCCAGCCAGGGTCCCAGAAGCAAGAAGGTCAAGGCGGGGAGCAGAGGAGGAATCTCCGTAGGCGGGGAGCAGAGGAGGAAGCTCTGTAGGCGGGGAGCAGAGGAGAAAAGCTCTGTAAGAGGGGTACCGGCCCCCGATATCTGACTCTGCTACTTCATGTCCTAGTCAGAAAAGCTGGGAGGCTTAGAGGATCTCACCGGGTAACGGACGGAGCGGAGTCGCCACCCGTGCCCTTTTTCTGTGTATAGCCAGAGGGAGACCCAGCCTTGTAACACGCACCACATACGGACAGGAGAGGACCTAGTGGGAAAGCCTAGGAACACTCTGGTGAAGGGGGTCCTGATTGATGAACCCGAACTACCTGGTGTGTGCTGAACCCCTTCCTGGTGGCCGCAGCGCGCCGTGAGGACCAAGGAGAAGCCTTGCAGCTGACACCTAACAACGTGAATAAAGTTTGGAAGACTGCATCCATTGCCTCCGGTTCCTCATTTCAGCGCGACACCACACCGCACCACCCACTACGACCCCCCTTGATCCGTCTTCTCTGCCCCGAGGCCCTGCTCCGCCTGTGGGGAGTAGTGCCATCTTCTGCTGCCACGACATCCCGCCTCAGAGGACTGCCGCAGCGCTGGTGGCGAATCACCAGGCACCACAGGTGGCGCAGTCATTACATCCACTCGATTACCACCGTCCCTCCTGGCCCTTATTTTTACTGTGACGAACCTGGGCACGGGCCGGGCCTAGGCCACGACTGCATCCACCGTACACCAGGAGGCCCAGTTCCGAGTACCCCCATCTCTCAGGGTAGGGCCAGCGAGCGGGAGCGAGGCGTCACAACAACTTCCCCACTGCTTCCCTCCAGTTCTCGCTGTAAGTTCCTCACAACCTTGTATACTTTATGCCATTCAGACTCCAGGCTCTGCTGGTCTGAGGACCCGTTCTCCAGGTTTTCCCATTGTTTCTGCACGTCACTCTGATACTGCTGCCTGATAGGCTCCAGTTCTTGGTCATGACTGGCCACCTCCTCTTTCAGGGCTGTCTCAGTACTGTACCAGAGGTTGCTACTGGCAACGTCACCTCCTTTTCTGCCTCTAAAGGAGGATCCACACTTGAAACAAAGGCACACAGCATTACATTTTCTTTATTTTTCACTTTCAGCCAAGACTACAGGAGCAACCTCTTTGTGGCCCTTGCGCCGTCGACGACGAGAGGGGGACTTTCTCCCCTTGTCTAGCCCCTCCTGACTTAACTCTCTTTCTACTTTCGTAGTGTCACCATCAGCTACGGGGTCTGAGTCACTCCCCATGGTGTTGTGGACTAACAGGTCACCTCCCACTTTGACGTCAACCCCTTCTACTGGAGCTACCCCATTATCAGCGGTCAAATTGTCATTTTTAGGCGGTACCAACCCACAACCAGTAACAAATTTTAGTTTTCTATACTCCATGCTCTTTTGAAAATCCACCCTCTTTTGAGACTCCGCCTACTTTTGGACACCCACACCTGTAGGGGGATTTTTACAAAAAAATCAGCAATAGTCTTAGGACCCAGGTCACAACATCTCTTACCACCTCCCCGGGCACTCTGGGATAGTACCGGCACCCCAGGAGAACTCACAAAATGGTCCGCTGCCGCCTTTCTGTAAAGGGCCAACAGCTCCTGCCCTTCCTGCACCACGACCTGTTGTCGTTTCTCAAATACCTGCTGTTGTTTCTCAAATGCCTGCTGCTGCGATTTTAACAGGCACTTTAATCGCTCAATAGCTTCAGTCTCATTTGCTGCTCCCTTCACAGCCATCTTTTTCTGCTCCTGCATTTCTTCAGTACACTCCATTTTTCTCCAGGACGTTTGCAGCCGGTCATCTAACCCCTTCTCCATTCCGTCTGGAGATACTGCACCATTCATGGCCATCGCGGTACACTATTCACACTAGACACTTCACACCGCTCTCTCTGGAAAATTTTCGTGGCCCCGCCGAGCCACCGCAAACCAGGTTTGAGTGCGAGGACAATTTTCGTGACTCCGCTGAGTTACAGCCAGATGCTTTTATCTTCGTGACCCCACCGACCAGTTGCCCCTAGCAACCGGGCTGCAGTTGCCCGCA
This sequence comes from Phyllobates terribilis, assembly GCF_046119375.1. Taxonomy (NCBI): domain Eukaryota; kingdom Metazoa; phylum Chordata; class Amphibia; order Anura; family Dendrobatidae; genus Phyllobates; species Phyllobates terribilis. The sequence goes on along the minus strand of NW_027362765.1, from coordinate 591,217,720 downwards.
TTCTCCAACCACATGTAAGGCAGCGCTATTCATCATGCTGAGTGGCACTCGCTTCACCGGGTCAATTAAAGCACACATGCAACGTCTTTCCGGTATTTCACAATCCAGCAGTTTATTATTTATCATAAACCGCTCATAACCGAGTCTATCTTAGTGGCTCGTCGATATATTACACATATGATGTCCAAGAGCCTTTCAAGTGGCAGACAGGCCCACTTGGCTCCAGTTACAGCCTTCAGCAAAGTAACTATATAAATGTCCATATAACGCACCGCTTTTACCTTTTGCCGGGTCAAGCGGTTTCCATCAGATTTGTTCTGCCACAGCTGTGGCTTTACGGCTTCCCAGATGGGGGTCTCCAGCCCTCGCACCTTTCAAGGCTACTGGCATCTCTTATACACACAAGGATCCAGCCTCTGCCTTTCAGGACTCTTGTCTTCCAAGCTGGCTTTCCCAGATGGGGGTCTCCAGCCCTCGTACCTTCCAAGCCTCTTGTCCTCCAAGGCTACTGGCATCCCACACACACACACGGGGATCCAGCCTCCGCCTTTCAGGCTTCACCAGGCTTCACTAGGCCTCACTAGGCCACACTAGGCTACTAGGCCTCACTAGGCCACACACTCTCACTCACTCAAAACTACCAGGATTTATATACCCTTCTGTGCACATAGGACCTGTCATGATGTCACAGTCATGTGATCTGTCCTTCTGTGTGCACAGGACCTGTGTGATGTCACAGTCATGTGATCAGTCACCTGAGGGAGAGGTACATGGTCAGCCAGAACACACCCTGGACCATTACAGAAATGCCGCAAGCCGCTGCATTACAATATATATATATATGTATATATATATATATATATATATACACACATATATCTATATTTATATATATATATATATATATATATATATATATATATATATATATATATATACAATACAGACCAAAAGTTTGGAAACACCTTCTTATTTAAAGATTTTTCTGTATTTTACTGACTGTGAAAATTGTACATTCACACTGAAGGCATCAAAACTATGAATTAACACATGTGGAATTATATACTTAACAAAAAAGTGTGAAACAACTGAAAATATGTCTTATATTCTAGGTTCTTCAAAGTAGCCACCTTTTGCTTTGATGACTGCTTTGCACACTCTTGGCATTCTCTTGATGAGCTTCAAGAGGTAGTCACCGGAAATGGTCTTCCAACAATCTTGAAGGAGTTCCCAGAGATGCTTAGCACTTGTTAGCCCTTTTGCCTTCACTCTGCGGTCCAGCTCACCCCAAACCATCTCGATTGGGTTCAGGTCTGGTGACTGTGGAGGCAAGGTCATCTGGCGGAGCACCCCATCACTCTCCTGCTTGGTCAAATAGCCCTTACACAGCCTGGAGGTGTGTTTGGGGTCATTGTCCTGTTGAAAAATAAATGATGGTCCAACTAAACGCAAACCGGAAGGAATAGCATGCCGCTACAAGATGCTGTGGTAGCCATGCTGGTTCAGTGAGCCTTCAATTTGAATAAATCCCCAACAGAGTCACCAGCAAAGCACCCCCACACCATCACACCTCCTCCTCCATGCTTAACGGTGGGAACCATGCATGTAGAGTCCATCCGTTCACCTTTTTTGCGTCGCATCAAGACGCGGTGGTTAGAATCAAAGATCTCAAATTTGGACTCATCAGACCAAAGCACAGATTTCCACTTGTCTAATGTCCATGACTTGTGTTCTTTAGCCCAAACAAGTCTCTTCTGCTTGTTGCCTGTCTTTAGCAGTGGTTTCCTAGCAGCTATTTTACCATGAAGGCCTGCTGCACAAAGTCTCCTCTTAACAGTTGTTGTAGAGATGTGTCTGCTGCTAGAACTCTGTGTGGCGTTGACCTGGTCTCTAATCTGAGCTGCTGTTAACCTGCGATTTCTGAAGCTGGTAACTCGGATAAACTTATACTCAGAAGCAGAGGTGACTCTTGGTCTTCCTTTCCTGGGGCGGTCCTCATGTGAGCCAGTTTCTTTGTAGCGCTTGATGGTTTTTGCAACTGCACCTGGGGACACTTTCAAAGTTTTCCCAATTTTTCAGACTGACTGACCTTCATTTCTTAAAGTAATGATGGCCACTCGTTTTTCTTTACTTAGCTGCTTTTTTCTTGCCATAATACAAATTCTGACAGTCTATTCAGTAGGACTATCAGCTGTGTATCCACCAGACGTCTGCACAACACAACTGATGGTCCCAACCCCATTTATAAGGCAAGAAATCCCACTTATTAAACCTGACAGGGCACACCTGTGAAGTGAAAACCATTTCCGGTGACTACCTCTTGAAGCTCATCAAGAGAATACCAAGAGTGTGCAAAGCAGTCATCAAAGCAAAAGGTGGCTACTTTCAAGAACCTTGAATATAAGACATATTTTCAGTTGTTTCACACTTTTTTGTTAAGTATATAATTCCACATGTGTTAATTCATAGTTTTGATGCCTTCAGTGTGAATGTACAATTTTCATAGTCAGGAAAATACAGAAAAATCTTTAAATGAGAAGGTGTGTCCAAACTTTTGGTCTGTACTGTATATATGTATATATATATATATATATATATGTATATATATATATATATATATATATATATATATATATATACACATATAGTACTATAGCATCTATGGTCTATATGATTTAATAAACCCCCTTTACCTGTAATTAATATCCATTATATTTTTCAAACTTGGATATGCCACCATATTTATGAATTTATTTTGAATCATGTTTGTGTCTCCCTTTTTATTGGGGGTTTTGCCCTGTCTTTATATTTTTTCCTGTTTTTAACTCTATTGATTCAATAAAAATATTATGTTTTTCATATGAAGCTGGAATCTTTTTATATCCCTTAATAGTGTGGATTGGCCAACTAGGGATTGTTGTAAATCAAAAATTTTCAGCTAATAAAAACTTTCATTTTCACTACTAAAATGTTATACAGCATTTCCATAGAACAATGTTATAAAAATCAGTGAGTTAGCTGTGGGTTCAAAATACTCCCTATACCCCTATATGAATTCCGAATTCTTTTTAGCAGTGAAGTTTTTCAAAATGAGGTCACTTGTGCTGTTCTGACACCTCAGGGGCTCTGCTAATGGTGCCCATAATATATTCAATCTGTGTTCCAAAAGCCAAGTAACGCTCCTTCTTTTTGATCCCCACCAAGTGCTAAAACAGTAGTGAACAACTCCATATGGGGTATAGCCATGTTAGTTATAAATTGCATAACAAATTGTCCTGTTTATTTTCACTTATTACCCTAGTGTGAATTAAAACTTTGAGGCTAAAGTAACATTTGAGCGGAAAAACCTTCATTTTTTTTATTTTCACTGCCCAATCTAATAAAATTCTGTCATGTACTTTGTGGGTTAAAAATGCTCACCTTCGATCTATATCTTGTGGAGTTTAGTCTCCCAATTGGGGTCAATTGTGAGTATTTCTAATTTTTTAGCTCCTCAGGGACTGTGCAAATGCAAAATTGCATCCAATTTTAGGTTACAAAATCAAATAGCGCTCTTTCCTTTCCGAGCCCCGCAAGGCACCAAAACATTAGTTTTTGAACATATATGGGGTATCACTGCATTGGGGAGAAATTGAGTAACAAACTTTAGAGTCCATTTTCTCCTATTATTCCTTGTGAAAATTATAAATTTTGTGCTGCAGCAACATTTTACTGAAAAAAAACACAAATTTTTGTTTTCACATTTAAATTTTTATAAAGTTCTGTGTAGCACCTGTGGGTTCAAAATGCTCATCACACTCCTAGATGAATTTTTTGAGGAGTCTAAATTCTAAAATGGGGTCAGTCGGGGGAAAGTGGTCTCTGCTGTTTTGGCATGTCAAGTGCTCTGCAAATGCAACTTGGCTTCCTCAATCTATTCCAGACAAATTTACACTACAAAAAAGAAATTGTGTTTTTCCGTTCCAAGCCCAGTGTGGTGGCCACAGACACAAGGTGGGCAACTGTTCCCCGGAACACCAACCCAACGGAAGTTGACAGTACAACTGTTAGGTCTTTCCGAGTCTGGTTCTTTATAAGGACTGTTTAGATAACCCCAAAAAGACCATTTTCAACATCTGCCAGGACAGCTTCAGCAAGAGCACCAAAACTACCAGCCTGACCACGTCACGGGTGTGTCAGAAGTGACAGACAGTCGCCCTGCAGTTGGTTACAGGAGATCTCTACGTTTGGCATTGCAGACACCTTCTTAGAGGATGTCTCTCTAGGACCCAATGGCTACCTTCCTCTGGCTAATTAACACCCTGGCCTGGGTGTAAAAATACATGCTGTCTGCCAGAGGCAGGTGCCGGCAATACTCACATTACCCTTTGTGAAGGCTCGGAGCAAGTACATTACTTCATTCTCTCTGAAGCAATGAGGACGGGTGTTCATCTCTCTGAAGTCGACTAAAAGCTAAGCTATCTTTCCTTGTTTGTTCCTTCTTGTTGTCTTTAGCTGTCAGTGGGGAGCAACTAGCGCTCATTCTCCTCCCTTCCCTGGCCAGGGCCAAACGCCAGGGAAAGACAGGGCGAGATTCGCGTGCGGCGATTGGTGAAGAGCCAATATAGGGACGTTAGGTGATTGTAGATCAGCCTAGGAGGTCTCCACTCCCCCTTTCCATAGAGTTTGGGCTCCCTTTCCCTCTTCCCTTTGTGTTGCACTAAGTCTTTCCCACACCTTACGTGACAGACCAACACCAGCATGCTCAGGCACATGACAGCAAAGCACCCAACTAGCTGGGCCAAACATCAAGGTCCAGAAACTGTTTCTGCGAGTGACACCGCTGCCTCTTTCGCTGTTGTGTGTGCATGCCAATCCCCTGTCTATGGCGCAAGCAAGATGCCTCCTGTCCTGCACCTGTCGTTGCAGACTTGCAATCATCACCATCCACATCCTTGTCCCAGCGCAGCATTCAGTTGTCCCTACCCCAGTCCTTGGAATGCAAGCACAAGTATGCAGCCAGACACCCACCCACCCACCCACAGGCCGTAATACTAAACTGCCATATTTATGGACTGCTTGCACTTGAAATGTTGCCTTTTAGGCTCGTGGGGACGGAAATTTTCCACAACCTCATGGCAGTGACTGGGGCTCCGTACTTAGTCCCCAGCCACCACCATTTCTCCCAGGGTCTTCCCCGCCTTACGCAAGCACGGGTCCCAGAACATTATCCGTGACTTCCCCAGTGCACTTAGTGTGAAGTACCGCCTAACCACAAACACGTGGAGAAGTGAATGTGGCCAGGGACAGTACATCTCACTGACGCATTCCACTGGGTTAATATTGTGGTAGCAGGGACCCAGTGGGACCCTGGGACAGAACACGTCCTCCCAACGCAGAGGATTGCGGGTCCTGGGTCAATCAGGGTTGCCCCCAAATTCTACAGCTCTTGCACCACCTCCTCCTCCTCTTCAGCCTCCATCTCCATCACTTGATTCATTTTTTTCAGGAGATATTCCAGATTATGTACTTAACCCCTTAAGCCCCACGGGTGGTTTGCACGTTAATGACCAGGCCAATTTTTACAATTCTGACCACTGTCACTTTATGAGGTAATTACTCTGGAACGCTTCAACGGATCCCCCTGATTCTGAGATTGTTTTTTCGTGACATATTGTACTTCATGATTTTGGAAAAATTTCTTCGATATCACTTGCGTTTATTTGTGAAAAAAACCGAAATTTGGCGAAAATTTTGAAAATTTTGCAATTTCCAAAATTTGAATTTTTAAGCCCTGAAATCAGAGCGATGTGTCACACAAAAGAGTTAATAATTAACATTTCCCACATGTCTACTTTACATCAGCAAAATTTTGGAACCAAAATTTTTTTTTGTTAGGGAGCTATAAGGGTTAAAAGTTGACCAGCGATTTCTCATTTTTCCAACAAAATTTACAAAACCGTTTTTTTAGGGACCACATCACATTTGAAGTCACTTGGAGAGGTCTTTTTGACAGAAAATACCCAAAAGTGACACCATTCTAAAAACTGCACCCCTCAAGGTGCTCAAAACCACATTCAAGAACTTTATTAACCCTTCAGGTGCTTCACAGGAATTTTTTGAATGTGGAAGAAAAAAATGAACATTTAACTTTTTTCACAAAAATGTTACTTTAGACCCAATTTTTTTTATTTTCACAGGGGTAACAAGTAAAAATGGACCCCAAAATTTGTTGTGCAATTTCCCCTGGGCACGGAGATACCCAATATTTGGGGAAAAAACACTGTTTGGGCGCACGGCAGGGCTCGGAAGGGAAGGAGCGCCATTTGACTTTTTGATTGTAAAATTTGCTTCAATAATTAGCGGACGCCATGTTGTGTTTGGAGAGCCCCTGTGTGCCCAAACTTTGGAGCTCTCCCACAAGTGACCCCATTTTGGAAACTAGACCCCCCAAGGCACCTTTCTAGATGCATAGTAAGCACTTGGAACCCCCAGGTGCTTCACAAATTGATTTGTAAAAATGAAAAAGTGAAAAAAAAAACACTTTTTCATTTTTACGAATCAATTTGTGAAGCACCTAGGGGTTCCAAATGCTCACTATGCATCTAGATAGGTGCCTTGGGGGGTCTAGTTTCCAAAATGGGGTCACTTGTGGGGGAGCTCCAATGATTGGGCACACAGGGACTCTCTAAATGCAACATGGTATCCGCTAACAAATTGAATGGAAAATCGGCTCAAATTGTTAGCGGACACCACATTGCGTTTGGAGAGCCCCTCTGTGCCCAAACTTTGGAGCTCCCCCACAAGTGACCCCATTTTGGAAACTAGACCCCCAAAGGCACCTTTCTAGATGCATAGTGAGCACTTGGAACCCCCAGGTGCTTCACAAATTGATTCGTAAAAATGAAAAAGTGAAAAAAAAAACACTTTTTCATTTTTATGAATCAATTTGTGAAACACCTGGGGTTCCAAGTGCTCACTATGCATCTAGATAGGTGCCTTGGGGGGTCTAGTTTCCAAAATGGGGTCACTTGTGGGGGAGCTCCAATGTTTGGGCACACAGGGACTCTCCAAATGCAACATGATATCCGCTAACAAATTGAGCCGACAATTTGTTAGCGGATATCATGTTGCATTTGGAGAGTCCCTGTGTGCCCAAACATTGGAGCTCCCCCACAAGTGACCCCATTTTGGAAACTAGACCCCCCAAGGCACCTATCTAGATTCATAGTGAGCACTTGGAACCCCAGGTGCTTCACAAATTGATTCATAAAAATGAAAAAGTGTTTTTTTTTTCACTTTTTCATTTTTATGAATCAATTTGTGAAGCACCTGGGTGCTCCAAGTGCTCACTATGCACCTAGATAGGTGCCTTGGGGGGTCTAGTTTCCAAAATGGGGTCACTTGTGGGGGAGCTCCAATGTTTGGGTACACAGGGGCTCTCCAAACGCAACATGGCGTCCGCTAACAATTTGAGCCGATTTTCCATTCAATTTGTTAGCGGACACCATGTCGCGTTTGGAGAGCCCGTGATGTGCCTAAACAGTGGAGCTCCCCCACAAGTGTCCCCATTTTGGAAACTATACCCCTCAAGGATTTTATTAAGGTGTATAGTGAACATTTTGAACCCAGAGGTACGGCACAGAATTTGTTTACATTAGGTCATCATATTGAATAAGTTGTCATTATTCTTGAGCGCAAGTGCTCGCTACTTGAGTTTGCATTGGGTACTCAGGTATGCACCATGTACAGCGTGTGCTCGAGTGACATGCTCGAGTCCCTGCTCCGCATGTTTCACGGTTATTAGACACCCAAAAAAAAACATGCGGGGATCGCTCGTGCATGGCAGGCAATCTCTGTAAAGTTTTTTGGCCGCGAAGCATATGGGGCAGAGACTCAAGCATGTCACTCAAATACCCACGATACTCAATGCATACCAGAGCACCCGATGCAAACTCAAGTAGCGAGCACTTGCTCTCAACACTAGTCGCCATATCGTCATCTTTTTTTCTTACTTTTGAAAAAAATCCCAACCCCAGCCCTAACCCTAGCACAACCCTAGCCCTAGCACAACCCTAGCCCTAGCACAACCCTAGCCCTAGCACAACCCTAGCCCCAGCACAACCCTAGCCCCAGCACAACCCTAGCCCCAGCACAACCCTAGCCCCAGCACAACCCTAGCCCCAAACCCAGCCCTAACCCTAGCCACAAACCCAGCCCTAACCCTAGCCCAATCCTAACCCAAGAGTTTATTTTTGACGCCGTTCCTTGTGCGGTATAAGTGATTAGACGACTTTATTCTTCGGGTCGGTGTGATTACAGCAATGCCAGAATCATATGGGGTTTTTATGACTGACAGCTGTCACACACTAAAAGACGCATTTTTTGTAAAATCTAGTTTTTGCATCGCCATATTTTGAGAGCTATAATTTTTCCAGATTTTGGCAGACAGTCATGTGATGGCTCGTTTTTTGCGGGATGACTTGACGTTGTTATTGGTGCCATTTTCAGGCACGTGACATTTTTTGATCGCTTTCTATTCCGATTTTTGGGAGGCAGAATAAACAAAAACCAACAATTCAGGAATTGTTTTTTTTTTTTTTTTTTTTATTCTGTTCCGCGTGTGGTAAAATTGATGAGGTAGCTTTATTCTTCGGGTCAGTACGTTTACAGCGGTACCACATTTGTATCATTTTTCTATGTTTTGGCGCTTATACACAATAAAAGCTATTTTATATAAAAAAAAATTTTTTAGCATCTCTTTATTCTGAGAGCTATAACTTTTTTATTTTTCGGCTGATGGAGCTGTATGGCAGCTTGTTTTTTGCGGGATGAGATGACGTTTTCAGCGGTATCATTTTTATTTATATGCGTCTTTTTGATCGGGTGTTATTCCACTTTTTGTTTGGCAGTATGGTGATAAAGCATTGTTTTTTGCTTTGTTTTTTTTGTTTTTTTTCTACCGTGTTCAGTGAAGGGGTTAACTAGTGGGACAGTTTTATAGGTCAGGTTGTTCTGGACGCGGCGATACCAATTATGTGTACTTTTATTGTTTTTTTTTTATTTTTTTTATAATAATATTTATTGATGGGTACATTATATTTTTATTTTTGGTGTATTATTTTTGTTTATTTTTTTATAATATTTTTGCACATTTTTTTTTTTTCCACTTTCACACAGTTTATACACTTTATTACTTTGTCCCACTCTGAGACTTTCACTTTTTTTTTTCTGATCGCCTGCATGGCACAGGAATGAAGCACCATCCCTATGCCATGAAGGCTGTCAGAAGTGCACAGTGTGAAGATTGCTTGGAGATGCACTGCGCATGCCCAAGCAATCTTCCTGCTCTCTGGTGACCCGGATGTTGTCATGACAACATCGGGTCGTCATGGCAACACCCGGGAAGCCTTTGCAGACTGCGCTGGAAGCCGGAAGAGGAGGTGAGTATCGCCGATCACCTCCCCTTGCCCCCGCAATGCCGCGATCGACTTCGATCGACTTCGATCGCAGCATCGCGGGGGTTAATGTGCTGGGAGCGGTGCAGGACCGCTCTCTGCACATAGTACCGGGTGTCAGCTGTGACAATAAGCTGACACCCGGCGGCGATCACGCCCGCACAGCCTGTGTGCGCGCTATCGCCATGACGTACTAATACGGGTCTGGCTCTTAAGTCCCAGGGCACAGACGCGTATTAGTACGTCAGATGTTATTAAGGGGTTAAACTTCATGGGTGCCAATAACAGGAAGCAGGATTGTATGCTTAAGCAACAAACTGCACACCATTGCAGAGTTGTTGAAAGCTGTATCAGAGAACCTGAAGCTAGGCAAGCTTGCACACGTACCATGCCTGGCCCATGTGCTCAACTTAGTGGTTCAGCGGTTTTTCAAAACCTACCCAGATCTGCCAGAGCGGCTTGTGAAAGTATGCCGCGTTGTGCCCATTTCAGAAAGTCAGCTACAGCTTCCTCCACCTTGGCAAGGCTTCATCAGCGTTTGCAGCTTCCAGCTCACTGACTGGTGTGCGATGTGACCCCACTTTGGAAATCAACATTGCAGATGTTTGGAATGATTTTGAGCAGCAGAGAGCAGTTGTTGAGTACCAGTTTCAACACACCTGTCGGCATTCAGGTCAGCCTCCTCACATAAAAGCTGATGAGTGGGCATGGATGTCTGACATCTGTGCCGTCCTCCAAAACTTTGAGGACTGCACCAAGATGGTGAGCGGCGATGACGTCATAATTAGCATCACCATCCCGCTTCTCTGGCTAGTGAAACGCTTGCTGCTCACAATTAAAGAGGAGGCATTGCAGGCGGAGCAAGGAACTATACAGGGTGATGCCACTCAACCCAGCCTCATCTAATCTCAACGTAGATTGGATGATAATGAGGAGGAGGAGGAAGAGAACATGGACAGTCATCCTCTTGGTGAGAACAGGGAAGTCTTGGCTGTTGGCAGTCTGGCACACATGGCCGACTTTATGTTTCGCTGCCTTTACCGTGACCATCGTGTTGTACACAATTTGGGCATTACAGAAAACTGGCATGGCATGAGAGAATTCTTGGAGATGGAGGTGTGAGGTTCTGATTAAGGAGGATGCCAGTCTTAGATCAGTTGCAGAACGGAGTGCATGGGAGGGGTGATACACAGGAATGAGGGATGAGATATCGGGTGGTTCTGAACTGTGGACAGCTTGGTGGGTGAGAGAGATGAGTTTGTATTGTATTTTGTAGTGATTGTTTAACCTAACCAGTGCAATGACTGGCACAGGGTAGAGGCATCGGTGAAGCGGCTTGATAGAAATATGACTCTGGCTGCTGCATTAAGAAGGGATTGGAGAGGAGACAGTTTGTTTCGAGGGAGACCTATTAGGAGAGAGTTGCATCAGTGACAGTAAGAGTTTTTGCAGTATCAAAGGTGAGAAAAGGTCATATTCTTTATATGTTTTTAAGGTGTAGGTGACATGAGCGAGTGAGTGATTTTCTACGTTGAATAAAGGAAATTTGTGTGTCAAATATGACTCCAAGACAGCAGGCGTGCAGAGTGGGAGTTATGGTGGCACCACCTAAAGGAAACTGCAAAGTCAGGTATAGGTAGGTTAGTAAAAGTCATATATAGGTAAGTTAGTAAAAGTCAGGTAAAGGTAGGTTAGTAACAGTCAGATACAGGTAAGTTAGTAGAGGGAGGAAACCAAAGGAGTTCATTTTTGGAGATATTTAGTTCAGGCCCTTGTTGTAGAATTATAAAATAAAAAAATTCCCATCTAACAATGCTGGCGTCAGAGGTCACTGACAGTTCATTGGACAACCAAGGAGTACAGGCAACGGAGACACAAACCAGATGCGGCAGAGTCAAGGGAACACTATCAAAGGTCTGGGACAGTGTTCTCAGACCCTCCCAGCTCCCAAGCCCTGATACACGGGGTACTCTGACAAAGAGTGAAAAGTTTTGGAAGATGCTGAAGGACTACCTTGGCAACCATACCAGCTTCCTCCATGATTCCTCTCTGTGCCTTACAACTATTGGTTATCCAAGCTGGACACGTGGCTAGTGATGAGCGAGCATGCTCTCTACTGCTTGGTGCTCGCCCGTGCATCTCACTGCTCGAGATGCTCGGCGCTCGCCGAGGATTTCCAGGGTTGCTTGGCAGGATCTCGGGTCTCCTCCCTGCATGTTTGGCACTCTTTAGAGCGCCAATGAACATGAAGGGATTTCTTGCCACTCACTGTAATGCCGTAGCCATGTTGGTTGTGGCATTACAGTGATTGGCTGGCCGCACAGCATCATCAGGTCTATATCAGACCTGGTGCCGCCATGATCGTCACAGTCACCCTGGAATCAGACAGTGTAGGGAGGGCTGCTGCTGAGCTAGGGAGAGATTTGCTTGTTTCTAGTTAGTGTAGGTGTACCAAACTATATTAGAGACACATATCCATCTCAACAAAAAGTACTTCTGAGGACTAATCCATCAGCAGAAATATCAGGCAGGCAGTGTATATAGCAGACTGCAGTGCAGATAGCACAAGAGGCTCCATTCCAGTTCTGTCTGCTGCTGCTGCTAGATATTTCTAGAAATAGGCCCAGGTCTCAGGGGCCAGGAATAATTTTTTATTGGTTCTTAATCCTCATTATTTGCTTAAAAAACAATGCAGAGAACAAAGTTTTTCTGCACCATTTGCTTGTTGGCACTGCAGAATACAGCCAAGTCCTTTCCATATTGCAGCGCTAAAAATCCAGCTATTTAAAACTGTGTTTTCTCCGTCACACGGATCACATATACGTTTTCAGAAAATACTGCCATTTCTGACCTCCATTAAAATTTTTTTCAGTGTGTCAGTGAAGCAATTGACACCAGATTGCTGTTCAAAATAGTTACCTACAGGTCAGGTATTTAAAAGTGTGGTTTCTCCATCACACGGATCACATATACGTTTTCAGAAAATACTGCCATTTCTGACCTCCATTAAAAATTTGTTTCAGTGTGTCAGTGAAGAAATTGACACCTGTTTGCTGTTCAAAATAGTTACCTACAGGCCAGGTATTTAAAACTGTGGTTTCTCAGTCACACGGATCACATATAAGTTCGCTCCAAATTCAGTCATTTGTTGTGAGCGTGGAAGACATTGTCCTCTATTTAAAATGGGCAAGGCACGTGGCAAGGGACAGGGAACTGGACATGATGGTGATGATGGTGCATACAGAGGCCGAGGCCGTGGGCAAGCTGAAATTGTGCCACAACAAACACCCACATCTTCTCGCTCGACTTTCCTGTCCCAATTAATAGGGGACCGCAGAAAACTACTATTGAACACAGAGCAGTGTGAAAAGGTTTTTGGTTGGATAGCAGATAATGCTTAAAGTCACTTAGCCACCACAACCACCACCTTGTCTTCCACATGGTCAAGTCTCAGTAGCTGTGAATCTGGACCGCATATTCCTCACCCTGAACCTCCTTCCTCACACCATGCCGAATGCCCACAGACAACTGATCCCACACTTGGACACTCTGAAGAACTGTTCACTTTTCCATTTATAGATTCGAGCCTCTCACCCGGTCCACTTGAAGCAGGGCAAGAGGAGATTGCATGCAGCAATGCCAAAATATTTTAGCAGCCATGGTCACACGAAGGTGACGGTGGGAAAGTGTCACAAGAGGTGGACGATGATGAGACACAATTGTCAGAAAATCAGGAGGAGGACCAGAGTGCGGATATGGGAGATGAGGTGGTGGATGATATAGTAACTGACCCAACCTGGCAGGAGGACATGCAGATCGAGGAAAGCAGCACACAGGGGGAGGGAGGCCGAGCACACCAACAGGCAGAAAGAAGCAGTGTGGTGGCTGCAGAAAGAAGGCAGGCAACCATTCCCCGTAACAGCAACACGAAGGAGGTTGCCAATACAACTGTTAGGTCTTCCCGTATCTGATTGTTTTTTAAAGACTCTGCCGATAACCCCAAAAAGGCCATTTGCACCACCTGCCAGGCCAGCATAAGCAGGGGAGGCAAAACGACCAGCCTGACCACTACCAGCATGATCAGGCACATGGCAGCAAAGCACCCGACTTTGTGCGCTGAACCCCAGGGTCCAGGAAAAGTGTCTGTGGGTGGCACCACTGCTTCTTCCACTGTTGTGCATGCAAGCCAATCCCCTGTCCATGGTGCATGCAAAGATACCTCCTGCCTTGCACCTGTCATTGCACACTCTCAAGTAGCAGCATCAGGAAGCACATCCACGTCCTTGTCCCAGCGCAGCGTTCAGTTGTCCATACCCCAATCGTTGGGACGCAGGCGCAAATACGCAGCCAATGCCCCACAGACCACACTACTAAATTTCCACATTTCGTGACTGCTGGCGCTATAAATGTTGCCTTTTACGCTCGTGGAGACGGAAGCATTCTGCAACCAGATGGTGACGGCTGTTCCTCGGTACTCGGTCCCCAGCCACCACTATTTCTCCTGGTGTGCCGTCCCCGCATTACACAAGCACGTGTCCCGAACCATTAGCCGTGCCCTCAACAACGCAGTTACCGGGAAAGTTCACCAAACCACGGACACGTGGACAAGTACTTGTGGGCAGGGATGGTACGTCTCACTGACGACACACTGGGTTAACATAGTGAAGCCGGGACCCAGTCGGACCTTAGGACGGAACACGTCCTCCCGACGCCAAGGATTGCGGACCCTAGGTCAATCAGGGTTGCCCCCGCAGTCTACAGCTCCTGCACCTCATCCTCCTCAGCCTCCTCCTCCTCTTCAACCTCAATCTCTGAAATGACCACATCAGTCACAAGCTGGAAGCACTGCAGCACTGCCTCGGCCAAGCGGCAACAGGTTGTGCTGAAGCTATTATGCTTAGGTGACAAACCACACAATGCTGAAGAGCTGTGGACAGCTCTGAAAGAGCAGGCAGATCTGTGGCTCACACCGCTGAGCCTACAGCCAGGCATGATCATGTGTGACAATGGCCGGAACCTGGTGGCGGCTCTGAGGCGAGGCGAGCTCACACACGTACCATGCCTGGCCCATGTGCTTAACCTTGTGGTTCAGCGGTTTCTCAAATCCTACCTGGAGCTGCCGGATCTGCTTGTTAAAGTATGCCGCCTGTGTGGCCATTTTAGAAAGTCACCTACAGCTACCGCCGCCCTTGCCGTGTTTCAGCAGAGTTTTCAGCTTCCGGCTCACTGACTGGTATGTGATGTCCCCACGCATTGGAACTCTACACTGCAGATGTTGGGAAGGATTTGTGAGCAGAAGAGGGTAGTTGTTGAGTACCAGCATCAACAAGGCCATCAGTATTTAGTTCAGACTCCACATATAAGACCTCAGGAGTGGACATGGATGTCAGACATATGTACCATCCTCCAAAACTTTGAGGACTCCACCAAAATGGTGAGCGGCGATGATGCCATAATTATCGTCACCATCCCGCTTCTCTGTCTTCTGAAATGCTCTCTGCTCACAATCAAAGAGGATGCATTGCAGGCGCAGCATGATGAGATGGAGCAAGGAACCATACAGGGTGATTACACACAGCCCACCCTCATTTCATCCCAACATGGATTGGGTGACAACGAGGAAGAGGAGGAGGAGGAAGAAGAACAGAAGCTAGTTTCATGCACTATAGACGGTACTACCAGCACAACTGTCATACCGTCTGTTCAGCATGGATGGCCAGAGGACAGAGAGGAGGAGGAGGAGAGCATGGTCAGTCATCCTCTTGGTGAGGACACGGAAGTCTTGCCTGTTAGCAGTCTGGCACGCATGGCTGAGTTTATGTTACGCTGCCTTTCCCATGACCCTCACATTCTCAAAATTTTGGGTGACAGTAATTGCTGGTTGGTGACACTTCTAGACCCACGCTACAAGGAGAACTTTAAATCTCTTATTCCTGAGGCGGACAGGTCTACAAAAATGGGGCAGTACCAGAAGGCCCTTGTTAAGGAACTATTAAAATAATTCCCATCTGAAAATGCTGGCGGCAGAGGTCACACTTTGTTGGACAACCAAAGGGTACAGGCGAGAGAGACACAACTTCAATCCAGCAGAGGCAGGGGAAGGGGAACACTGTCAAAGTTCTGGGAGAATTTTCTCAGCCCCTCCCATCGCACAGTCCCTGAGGCGCGGGGTACTCTCACAAGGAGTGCAAAGTTTCGGAAGATGCTGAGGGAGTACCTTGCCGACTGTACCAATGTCCTCCGTGATTCTTCTGTGATTTATAATTATTGGGTATCCAAGCTGGATACGTGAAATGAACTGGCTCTCTACGCCTTGGAGGTCTTGGCCTGCCCTGCCGCTAGCGTTTTATCAGAGCGGGTTTTTAGTGCCTCTGGTGGAATTATAACTGATAAGCGCATCCGCCTGTCAACTGAAAATGCTGACAGGCTAACTCTTATAAAAATGAACAAGGGCTGGATTGGGCCAGTCTTCTCAACATCACCTAATGATAGCAGCGTAACATAAACTCAAATCCAGTGTCTTTTTTTGGGAGATGTATTCCCATGCATCTCTTCACACCCACACATGGGTATACGCCACCTGATTTTGGCTATTTGCTCTTGTCCTCCTCCATCTCCTCATCCTCATCCTCCACCACAGCCATGGAACACCCACATAATTTTTTTAAAGGGTGTTTTTGATGCCCGTAAAAAAATGTTTTTATACAGTATGTCCATGTATGCCCCCCAGGGGTAAATGTTTGTCAGCCCATACACTTAGTGCATGGGCATTACAAGTATAGGAGACCCGCTCCTTTCTAATGGGAACATTTTTTTACGAGGCCCTCTAAGTCTCTTCCAAGGGGCATTGGAGTGCCTCCCAATTTTTGGAAGCCCTTGCATTCACTGCATAGGCCAACACCATGGGAGACACTCTCCTTTCTAATGGGAATTTGTCGTTACTGTGGCCCTGCTCTATGTGTCTATAAATTCTTAGTGGGATTTTTCCTAAATTTGTTCAGCCATTGGAATCACTGCATACCCTATAACTGTATAGCAGACCCTTTCCTTTCTAATAGGAACATGTCTTACTCGTTACTGTGGCCCTGCTCTATGTGTATTTAAATTGTTAGTGGGGTTTTTCCTAAATTTGGTCAGCTGTTAAACTCACTGCATACCCTATAACTGTATAGCAGACCCTCTCCTTTCTAATGGGAACATGTCATACTCGTTACTGTGGCCCTGCTCTATGTGTCTTTAATTTGTTAGTGGGGTTTTTCATAAATTTGGTCAGCCGTTGGACTCACTGTATACCCTATAACTGTATAGCACACCCGCTCCTTTGTAATGGAAACATGTCATTACTGTGGCCCTGCTCTATGTGTCTTTAACTTCTTAGTGGGGTTTTTCCCAAATTTTGGTCAGCCCTTGCAGTCACAGCATGGGCATTGCCACTATAGGAGACCCGCTCCTTTATAATGAGAACATTTTTTTTACTGAGACCCTCCTCTATGTCTCTTCAAAGGGGTATTGGGTTGCGTCTGAATTTTGGGCAGCCCTTGTAGTTACTGCTTACGCAATAACAGTATGGGAGACCCACCTGTTAATAATGGAACAACAAAGCATAGGTGGCTCATGGCTCTCTAACAATAGTGAGGGCCAACTGCTAGCCTTTTAAGAATAGTAAGGGCCGCCTGATGGCCCTATAAAAATAGTCTTTGTGACTTGCAGAGTCCCTCCATCATAAATGAAACAGGATGTGTTTGATGATGTGTCACACACCACATGGCCAGATAAGGTTGTAAAATGTTAAAATGACATTTCCTGGTGAATGCATTTGTCTTAAAAAATAACGTAAAAAACAAACAAACAGTAGGATCTTTCTTTAGTATAAAAAACAGAGTCGCCATTGTAACCTCAATGTAATCACATTGTTCAGCTCCTGCACCTCCTCCTCCATCTCCGAAATGACCACATCAGTTACAAGCTGAAAGCACTGCAGCACTGCCTTGGCCAAGCGGCAACAGGCTGTGCTGAAGATAACATGCTTAATGCTTAGGTGACAAACCGCCCAGTGCTGCAGAGTTGTTGAAAGCTGTAACACAGCAGCCTGATCTGTGGCTCTCACCGCTGAACATACAGCCAGGCATGGTCGTGTGTCACAATGGGCAGAACCTGGTGATGGAGAAATGACAGCCGGAGTAGATATGGTTTCCCTGTATGCCAGTCCTTTCACCGAGCTAAAGAATATGGCTGTGGTGAAATGAAAGTCCCACTGAGAAGCTGTTTCAGATTGAAAAACATTGGGCTCACCAGAGGATTTGATTTTGATGGCTCACCTTTCTCCCCCCGCTCAAGAGCCCCATAGCAGCTGCAAAGTTAGCGCTATCATGAACTCTCTTGATGTAGAAGCCAGGGCACACCAGAGGATTCTCTGGTGGGACCGTCCAACCTTACTGAGAAGCAGTCCTGGCTTAGAAAAGTGTGTGGGAAGGTTCCCGGACACTCTATGACTGCTTTTTTACTGAGATGGAAACCCACACAAACACAGGGAGAACATACAAAATCCTTGTAGATGTTGTCCTTGCTGGGATTTTAACCCAGGATTCCAGTGCTGCAAGGCTTCAGCGCTAACCACTGATCCATTGTGCTGCCGTTCACCCTCTGATATCTAACAGGCTGGAGAAACGTGCACCTACCGCCACTCTATCTTCAGCTCCTTTGTGAGAAACTAATGTATTTGGTCAGCTACTCAGTCTACCAAATAAAATTCCTAAGAATGAAATTGGGTATGGCTTCGCTACTGGTACTGGGGTCAGTGCTAATACCTCGGCGTCGTACTATAGTTTACTGGAAATATTCCAGGCTGGTAGGAGGCAAGCAGATTCCCACAGAAAAGTACCAGCAGTAATGTTTAAGGACCCGCGCTTGTAGAAGGCAGTGACAACACCGGGAGAAATAGTGGCGCCTGGGGACCGAGTATGGACACTAGGCATGAGGCATGAGGTTGTGAAAAGCTTCCACCTCCATGAGCCTAAAAGGCCACATTTCAAGTGCAAGCAGCTGCTCAGAAATCTGGCATTTTAGTATTGCGGCCTGTGGATAAGTGGGTGGGTGGGGGGCTGGCTGCATACTTGCGCTTGCATTCCAAGTAACAGAAACCTAAGCAGATGGTAGCCTCTATCATCATCATGGCCTCACCTCGACACTATGAACTCTCCTGAAGGAGAAGCCAGGGTCCATCGGAGGAGTCTCCGGCTTTCTGAAGGGCCCATCCAACCCTGACTAAGAAAAGTGTGGGGGAAGGTTCCCAGACACTCTATGGCTGATTTTTTAATGTGGATTGGACGTGCTTATGCATGTTATTTCTAAAACCGCATTGCAGATCAGGCGATTGCCCAACTCTGTAGTCATGAAATTAAATGCGCAAAGAAAGATGATTGTGTGTCAAAGCACCACCGACAAGTGTGAGTTGATGTTAGATGGGCTGCCATTGCTTCTGCAACAAGCTGCATTAGAGGACTTCCTGGGAGAAATGACAGCCAGACTAGATACGGTTTCCCTCTATGCCAGTCCTTTCACCGAGATAAAGAATATGGCTGTGGTGAAATGTGGTGACCCGTGCTTATGGAAGGCGGAGACGATACTGGGAGAAACAGTAGCGGCTGGGGACCGAGTATGGACACCTGGCCGCCGGCATGAGGTTGTGAAAAGACTCCGCCTCCATGAGCCTAAAAGGCCACATTTCAAGTGAAAGCAGCTTTAGAGGACTTCCTGGGAGAAATGACAGCTGTAGTAGATATGGTTTCCCAAGTCCTTTCACCAAGCTAAACAATATGGCTGTGGTGAAATACAACTCAGCAAAAAAATCTGTGGACTGGCTCTGTACCGTCCCTGGCCACATTCACTTGACCACGTGTTTGTGGGTAGGCGGTCCTTACCAGTAAGTTCACTGGGGAGGGCACGGGTAATGTTGTGGGACCCATGCTTGTGGAAGGCGGAGACTACACTAAGACAAATAGTGGTGGCTGGGGACTGAGTATGGATACCCGGTCGCCGCCACCATAAGATTGTGGACAGCTTCCGCCTCCACGAGCCTAAAAGGCTCCAAGGTGTGGAGAAGTATTTTTGGTTTTGGTTATTTATTTTGACTTATATACAAGTCATTACCCTCGAAAGGATGTTCCTTAACATATTTCCCAGGAAAATCCTTTTTGGATTCGTTTTTGTAAGTTTTATTGTGAGTCCGTAAAAGTGGCGTAATACCTCTGACAATGTTGTTGACAGCAGTGACCTGGGAGTCAGAAATGCTTCTGGGGTCTTCCCCATGCTGTTCCCATGTCATTTGAACACTATTCCCATCGATTTGGGCAATTTTTAGGCACTCTGCAGACCGCCGGGAGGAGCTGCCTGAAAAATGCTTGAGTTTCCCATAGATTTACATTGGGCTCGTTGCTCGGGTCAAGCACCCCAGTATTCCAATATGCTCGACTCGAGCATTGAGCACACTTTAGTGCTCGCCTATCACTACACGTGGCATGAACTGTCTCTCTACGCCTTGGAGGTCCTGCCCGCAAGCGTTTTGTCAGAGATGGTTTTTAGTGCCGCCGGGGGCATAATAACTGATATAACTGATAGGTGCATCCGACTGTCAACTGAAAATGCTGACAGGCTGACTTATCAAAATGATCAAGGGCTGGATTGGGCCAGACTTCTGAACACCACCAGATGATAGTATCAAACATAAACTCAAATACAGTGCTTATGTTTTTGGGAGTCTATTCCCATGCACCCCTTCACACCCAGACATGGGTATACACTTCAGGAATTGCTCTATTCTATATGTCGCCCTATTCCTTCTCCTCATCCTCCACCACCATATCACCAGGGTGACCATCATGCCATGCCTAAATATTTTTTTAAGGGTGTTTCTGATTACAGACGAGCGAATATTTCAATATTCGTTTTGGATTACGATCGCCATTTTTCCAATATTCGCCAATGTAATTGTCAAATATTCGCTGAACATTGCTGAACACCATTGGAATCAATGGGGGCCAAAACCAAACGCATACACAATACCTTCAAACTGGACCAAAAGCTGCCAAAACACATCAATTTAGGGGCAGACACCAGGAAAGTGCCATCAATTGACCCAGAGTACAAGTAGTATAATTATTATTATTTATTATTATAGCACCATTTATTCCATGGCGCTTTACATGTGAAAAGAGGTCACCGACTGGTACAAGAGGAGAGAGGACCCTGCCCGTGAGGGTGCACAAACAGTCTATAAGGTATGGGTGAGGATACAGTAGGTGAGGGTACAGCTGGTCGTACAGTGGTATGGTGGAGTGAGGGTTACTGCAGGTTGTAGGCTTGTCAGAAGAGGTGGGTCTTCAGCTTCCTTTTAAAGGTTTCAACTGTAGGCGAGAGTCTGATATGTTGGGGTACAGAGTTCCAGAGTAGGGGGGATGCACTGGAGAAATCTTGTATGCGATTGTGGGAAATGGAGATAGGACGGGAGTAGAGAAGGAGATCTTGTGAGGATCGGAGGTTGTACCGTGAGACTAGGTCACAGATATATGGAGGAGACAGGTTGTGGATGGCTTTGCATGTCATGGTTAGGGTTTTGAACTGGAGTCTCTGAGCAATGGGGAGCCAGTGAAGGGATCTTATAGAGTGCAATCTTATACATTGCTGGAGGCAGTTCACAGTGAAAAAGCAGCCATAGAGTGTCGGGGAACCTTCTCACATACTTTTCTTAGCCAGGGCTGCTTCTCGTCGGAGAACAAGAGACTCCTCCAGTGGGCCCTGGCTTCTCCTTCAGGAGAGTTTACAGTGCAAACCTTGAAAGTCGTGATGATGATATAGGCCACCATCTCCTTAGCTGGGTACTGGTACTTTTCTGTAGGAATCAGCTTGGCTCCAATCCACCTGGACCATTTCCAGGGAACTATGGCATTACACCATGGTATTAGCAGTGCCCCCAGTACCAGTAGCGAAGCTATCAACAATTTCCTTCTCAGGAATTTTATTTGGTAGACTGAGTGGCTGCCCAAATACATTAGTTTCTCACGAAGGAGCTGAAGATACTGAGTGGCAGTAGGTGCAAATTTCTCCAGCATGTTAAACATCAATGGGAGAACAGAGAGGGCAGCACAGTTGCTCAGTGGTTAGCACTGAAGTCTTGCAGCACTTGGGTCCTGGGTTCAAATCCCACCAAGGACAACATCTGCAATGATTTTGTATGTTCTCCCCGTTTTTGCGTGGGTTTCCCCCTCAGTAAAAAAGCAGCCATAGAGTGTCTGGAAACCTTCACACAGACTTTTCTTAACCAGGGCTGCTTTTCGGCAGGGTTGGATGGGCCCACCAATGAATGCTCTGGTGGGCCCTGGCTTCTTCATCAGGAGAATTCATAGCATAAACTTTGAAGCTGCTATGGGGCTTTTGAGTGGGGGAGAAAGGTGGGCCCTCAGAATCAAATCCTCTGGTGAGCCCAATGTTCTTCAGTCTGACACTGCTTCTTGGTGAGAGTTGTATTTCACCACAGCCATATTCTTTAGCTCGGTGAAAGGACTGGCATAGAGGGACACAGTATCTACTCTGGCTGTCATTTCTCCCAGGAAGTCCTCTAATGCAGCTTGTTGCATAAGCAATAGCAGACCGTCCAACATCAGCTCACACTTCTTGGTGGTGCTTCAACAGTGCGTTTTGAGAAATAAAATGCATAAGCATGTCCAATCCACAGTAAAAAAGCAGCCAGAGAGTGTCCGGGAACCTACACACAGACTTTTTATTAGCCAGGGCTGCTTCTCGGAGAGAGTTGTATTTCACCACAGCCATATTCTTTAGGTCGGATGAAAGGACTGGCATACAGGGAAACCGTATCTACTCCGGTTCTCATTTCTCCGCCACAAGGTTCTGGCCATTGGCACACACGACCATGCCTGGCTGTATGTTCAGCGGTGAGAGCCACAGATCTGCCTGCTGTGTTAGAGCTTTCAACAACTCTGCAGTGGTATGCGGTTTGTCACTTAAGCATTAAGCATATTATCTTCAGCACAGCCTGTTGCCACTTGGCCAAGGCAGTGCTGCAGTGTTTCCAGCTTGTAACTGATGTGGTCATTTCAGGAGATGGAGGCTGAACAGGAGGAGGAGGAGATTTCAAAATAGATTCTATATTCTAGAATATTAACTGTCTTATCTGAAATTTGTTTACGGGTGAGGTATCGCAGTATGGATAGCGTATTACACCGATCCAGACAGGTATTATTTATTGCCTTATACTGCGTGCTGCTGGTTCTGCCCAAAAAAATATAAAATCTATTCAATTCCCTATTGATTATGCTGTTAGATGCATTTACAATAGGGACAGGTGCTGCTAGGTGGTATCATCAGATCCAGATGAGTGTTCATTCTGGTCGCATAAATGTCTTCCACAGTCCATAACTTTTTTTGTAGTATTTATAAGCCTTATATACAAGTCATTACCCTGGAAAGAATGTTTCTTAACATTTTTTCCATTTTAGCTTGTTTTTTGTATGTTTTTTTTTATCGGTCCGTAAAAGTGGCGTAATAATCTGACAACATTGTTCACAGATATGCTATTTGTCAGTGACCAACTGTGAATAGGTTTGAACCCACAACTGCAATACTTTAAATGGAGTGTAATATTTGACACGCTCACAAAAATTGCTGGCTTATTAGAGCAGTCATATGAGATCACGTCTGATGGCCACGATTTACGGCAGTCGACTAATAGTATGCTATTTGTCAGCTACCAAGTGTCAATTGGTTCAAAAAACACAGCTGGCTGACTTTAAATGGAGTGGAATATTTGGCACGCTCCACAAAATTTCTGTATTATTACGGCAGTCATACGGGATCACGTCTGATGGCCACGGTTTCAGGCAGTCACTTAATAGTATGGCATTTGTCAGAGACCAAGTGTCAATTGGTTCAACAAAACACAGCTGGCTGACTTTAAATGGAGTGGAATATTTGGCACTCTCCACAAAATTTCTGTATTATTACGGCAGTCATATGGGATCACGTCTGATGGCCACGGTTTCAGGCAGTCACTTAATAGTATGGCATTTGTCAGAGACCAAGTGTCAATTGGTTCAACAAAACACAGCTGGCTGACTTTAAATGGAGTGGAATATTTGGCACTCTCCACAAAATGTCTGTATTATTACAGCAGTCAAATGGGATCACGTCTGATGGCCACGGTTTACGGCAGTCGCCTAATAGTATGGTATTTGTCAGCAACTAAGTGTCAATTTGTTCAACAGAACACAGCTGGCTGACTTTAAATTTAGTGGAATATTTGGCACACTCCACAAAATTTTTGTATTAATATGGCAGACATATGGGATCACGTCTGATCATTGAAAAAAGTTTCTCTTCTTCCACAATACAGTAATGTGAATAAAATAAAATAAATCTGGCTATATTCTGTGAACAAGCAAATGGAGCAGTAAAATGGTGTACTCTGGATAGCTTTTTAAGCAAATAATCAGGATTAAGATAAAAAAAAATAGCCCTGGTCCCTCATATCTGGGGCTATGTCTACGGATATCTGTAACAGCAGGAGCAGACAGAATATGTAATAGACCCTCTTGTGCTGTATACACTGCCACAAACCCTGCCTGCCGGCCTAACTACTGCTATTAGAATTAATATATGCAGCTGGATTAGTCCTCAGAAGAACTGTTAGTTCAGAAGGATATACAGTGCAGACCAAAAGTTTGGACACACATTCTCATTTAAAGATTTTTCTGTATTTTCATGACTATGAAAATTGTACATTCACACTGAAGGCATCAAAACTATGAATTAACACATGTGGAATTATATACTTAACAAAAAAGTGTGAAACAACTGAAAATATGTCTTATATTCAAGGTTCTTCAAAGTAACCACCTTTTGCTTTGATGACTGCTTTGCACACTCTTGGCATTCTCTTGATGAGCTTCAAGAGGTAGTCACCGGAAATGGTTTTCACTTCACAGGTTTTGCCTTCACTCTGCGGTCCAGCTCACCCCAAACCATCTCAATTGGGTTTAGGTCTGGTGACTGTGGAGGCCAGATCATCTGGCGTAGCTCCCCATCACTCTCCTTCTTGGTCAAAAAGCCCTTACACAGCCTGGAGGTGTGTTTGGGGTCATTGTCCTATTGAAAAATAAATGATGGTCCAACTAAACGCAAACCGGATGGAATAGCATGCCGCTGCAAGATGCTGTGGTAGCCATACTGGTTCAGTATGCCTTCAATTTTGAATAAATCCCCAACAGTGTCACCAGCAAAGCACCCCCACACCATCACACCTCCTCCTCCATGCTTCATGGTGGGAACCAGGCATGTAGAGTCCATCCGTTCACCTTTTCTGCGTCGCACAAAGACACGGTGGTTGGAACCAAAGATCTCAAATTTGGACTCATCAGACCAAAGCACAGATTTCCACTGCTCTAATGTCCATTCCTTGTGTTCTTTAGCCCAAACAAGTCTCTTCTGCTTGTTGCCTGTCCTTAGCAGTGGTTTCCTAGCAGCTATTTTACCATGAAGGCCTGCTGCACAAAGTCTCCTCTTAACAGTTGTTGTAGAGATGTGTCTGCTGCTAGAACCCTGTGTGGCATTGACCTTGTCTCTAATCTGAGCTGCGGTTAACCTGCGATTTCTGAAGCTGGTGACTCGGATAAACTTATCCTCAGAAGCAGAGGTGACTCTTGGTCTTCCTTTCCTGGGGCGGTCCTCATGTGAGCCAGTTTCTTTGCAGCGCTTGATGGTTTTTGCAACTGCACTTGGGGACACTTTAAAAGTTTTCCCAACTTTTAGCACTGACTGACCTTCATTTCTTAAAGTAATGATGGCCACTTGTTTTTCTTTACTTAGCTGCTTTTTTCTTGCCATAATACAAATTCTAACAGTCTATTCAGTAGGACTATCAGCTGTGTATCCACCAGACTTCTGCACAACACGACTGTTGATCCCAACCCCATTTATAAGGCAAGAAATCCCACTTGTTAAACCTGACAGGGCACACCTGTGAAGTGAAAACCATTTCCGGTGACTACCTCTTGAAGCTCATCAAGAAAATGCCAAGAGTGTGCAAAGCAGTCATCAAAGCAAAAGGTGGTTACTTTGAAGAACCTAGAATATAAGACATATTTTCAGCTGTTTCACACTTTTTTGTTAAGTATCTAATTCCACATGTGTTAATTCATAGTTTTGATGCCTTCAGTGTGAATGTACAATTTTGATAGTCATGAAAATACAGAAAAATCTTTAAATGAGAAGGTGCGTCCAAACTTTTGGTTCGTACTGTATATATATATATATATATATATATACTCCTGGAGTACCATTACCTATATCTAACTATTACACCACCAATTCTGTCCCTCACACAGCAGCACCTCTCTCTACTCTGCCTGTTTCCCGGGTAGAATATGACAAGCCAAGCGTCACCAGGTCTGATATACACCTGATGACGCTATGCGGCCAGCCAATCACTGTAATGTCACAAACAATATGGCTACAGCATTACAGTGCGTGGCAGAAAATCCCTGCATGTTCATTCCCTATCTAAAGAGCGCCAAACATGCAGGGAGGGGACCCGAGCTCCCGCCCCCGAGCGACGCAGAAATACTCGCCGAGCGCCAAGCATATCATCACTAGTGAACACACAACTAATTAAATTCTTTGATAAATCTACTTTTCCAAATGACATCACTTGTGGGCGGGGGGTTCTGCTGTTTTGGCATGTTGGGGGCTCTGTAAATACAACATGGTGTCCACAATCTTTCAGACGAATTTATGCTCCAAATACCAAATAGCGCTACTTCCCTTTCAAGGCCTGTCATGTGCCCAAACAGCAGTTTTTGAGAACATATGCAATATTGACACATTTGGGAGAAATTGTGTAATAAGTTTTGCTGTTCATTTTCTCCCATGACCCCTTGTAGAAAAAATGCATCTAAAGCAATATTTTAGTGGAAAGAAAATAATTTTTCATTCTATTTTTCCTTAATTCTTCTGTAGCACCTGTAGGGTTAAAAAATGTAACTTACTGCAGGGCATTTACTGAGTGTTTTTATCCTAGGTTTTTTCTGTTAATGGCCACAGAGTGAATGTGCACCTACACATTGCACTTATACCAACAGGTGTGTTGGCCTATTTTTTGAGTTTTGCTTTAGATCCTTGACCTTTGTATATGTGGGGGTCTGTCTCCCTTTGGCAGTGGCGATAGATCTAAATATGAAAATATATGACATTAAAATAAAAGACATAGAGACTGACTCATTATACTGGCGTTGTGCTCGCCTTTCATTGATCCATACATGTAACAGTTTTAAAAATGGGTCCATGTCTCCAGTCTGTGAGACTCAGAGCATGTCCTATTCTCAATAGTTTTGCAGATCAGATTAAGCAATGCATCAGCTAATAACACATTCCAATAGTCTTTAATAGTAGAGTCAATGGATAAAGAATTCGTGAATGTAGCTTAAATAAGAGAATTTTAAGCTTCCTTATCTTGCAAAATACTGGTCTATTAGTTTGGGATAAAGCAACCAAAACATTTTTTCTCAACATACAAGGAAAATCAATACAAATGTATAATGTTTCGGCATCATAAGCTCAGTTCTGATATCCCAGATATGTTAGAGATGTGGGAAGATGAGGGCACTGTTACACATTTTTTAGGTCTGTGGTCAGGTATAACATTTATGGTTAGGAGTCAAAAATAGATATGAGTGGATCGATCTGCAAAGCTCGAGTTTGAGAAGAAATTCCTTTACTTCATGGTTTCACGCAAATTCAAATATTTTGAGATTTGATTTGCGGTTAAAAAAAACCCTTGTTCGGAACCATTTCCCAAATTGCTGAAGCATCAGAAAGTGGGCTAATGTCTTTTTGTGTGGCTATGTGTCTCAATGCCCTGCAGCAGTGACATCTTATGGATTATCATACCCTCTACAGTGGAGGTCAATACCTGGGCCATCACAGATCTCAGTTTGTACGGCAGAGTCGTTGTTCATCTCAAGAGTTACTGAGTAAGTCTCTCTCTTCATTAGAGTGTAAAATCTCTCCCATCTCTCTCTCCTCTCTCTTGTAACAGTGTGACCGGGATGGTCATAAACTTCTTCCTTAATAAGAAAACGGTTATAACATGTGTGTTTTATTATGCATAGAACCTTATAGGCACCAAAATGCATAGTTGATGTATTGTAATAAAATTGATATCATATGTGTAATTTTATATAGTTTTATAAATACTTAAGTGACGTGGATCTCATAATGTGTTGATGTATTCAGTATAGGGAAAGAATAAGGTTAGGATTTAGGACATAAGGAAGTTCCGGATATAGATGTAGAATAAAGCCTTAGGTATAGTTAAGAAAATGCAGTGGTGGGCACAATAGATTCAGGAACCAGACAGGTACAGTACAACGACTCTTAAAGTGTTCGGGAACAGCCCCAACATGGGAGACAGAGGGTTAGTTAAAAAAGGGGAACACTTCCTGATTAGTGTTAGATGAGGAGATTAGATGAAAGTATATATAGAAGAAGTTCAAGGCCAGAGGGCTGGAAATCATGAGAGATTACAGACGGTGTGGGCAACATGAGAACGACTGCAAAAAACTTCAGTGGACCTTCCTGGGACATCCAGGGCCTATTAACCCGAACTAGGCATAGAGGAGCCTGCCTTATTCTCTTCCCATAAGGGGAAGCTGGACGGGAAACCATGTACGGAATTTGATACGGAATTCATGAGAGCTGCCGCGCCAGATGGAGTATCCCAAGGGCCGGATATGCCAGTGAGGAGAGGGATAGCTCAGACTGAAAGAACCGTAACCACAACATTGTATTGTGCTGTAGCAACAATTGAACTTGGACTGCTCAGTAAAGTTAAACTGTTTGAAAAGGACAAAATGTCTCCTATTGACTATGCGGATGTTCTGGAGGCCTCTGGCCAAAATGTGAGTGTTATACAATTGACACAGAGTATAAGTGAGACTGGACTCTATTTACTTGTGGGGTGCCAGGGTGTGGGAACACAGCAGCCCCTTGCCCATGACTACCACCCTGCAAACCTTACACTATCTCCTATCTCTCCTTTCTTTCCTCTCTTTTTCTTCTTTCCTCTCCTTTCCTCAGTTGGCAAGTATTTTTTAAAGGTATTAAAGGGGTGGTCCGATACCTAAAATGTCCTTTCTAAATATATATATTTTTTATTCACACATTAGCATTTCCCACCAATGAGATTTTCTATGTTATTCCATACAAATTGGTATCCGTTTGTAATATTGGGATTATAGTTTATATATTCTACTATACCATTGTATTTAATCTTTTTTTACTATCTAAGTATCTGCTATTTAGTACTAAACTTATATTTATCAAAAGCTAGACTTGTATCATGTTGTTTACATTATGCTATACTCGTCAGCTTTGATTATCTTACCTTTTTTTCAATAAAAGTTAATTTTTATATTGATCATTTTGTTGCACTGTAGATGTAGCAGAGTTAAAACTTCTCTACTGTTTATACGGCAATTCCGCCCACACCTCTGACTTAGTATATTATGTATGTACTGTACATATACTGTAAGTAGCAGTTATTGTTACTTTTAATCATGTAATGCCATAAGCCTGTTTTACTATTTACATTTTTGTATGCTTCATGGCTATTTTCAGACCTGGTTTAGTTTTGGTGCCACCTATTGGCTTTTTGCCACCTATTGGCTTTTTGCCATGCATCACCTGTCCATTCGTTCATTCTTCATTTTATGTTGCATCTTTGAATTTAATAAAATTATGTAATTCTCAATTTGCGTTCTGTGTGTGCAATTTTCTTTTTATATGCTTCAGTGAGATGTAATCCTGTAGTGATAATCTCTTGCTGATAAAATGGTATTGAAACTAAAGCACACAGTCTAATAAGTGACACATCACATCCCTGTAAAAAGGCTCTTGTGCCCTATATCATGCTGCTCCCAGATTAATTGCAAAATCCTGCTGACAGGTAATCTTTAAGATCACTGGGGGTCCCAGTGGTCAGACCCCAATTTATAATTAAATTATTTATCAACCTATGGATAGGGGATAACTTTTCATGCCTCTATCTATTATCTAGTGAAATAAAAATAAAAGATAAAAATATGGTTAATGTACTTGTGCTGTCCAGCTAATTCTCTGCAAAATATTACAGCCATAATAGGGACATACTCCTAATGTAATATGTCTTGATTCATTGAAGATATAACAATCAGCATATAAAGTGGCTTGTGAAAGTATTCACTCCCTTGGCTTTTAACCTATTTTGTTACATACAACCTGTGTTTAAATCATTTTTCTAATTTGACTTGTGTGTGATCCATCAGAACTAAATAGTCTAAGTTGGTGAAGTGAAGTTAGAAAAATATAGGCATAAATTACATTTATGGGATAAAATAAATAAAAATTGGCATGTGCATATGTATTCACCCCTTTTGCGATGAAACCCCTAAAAATTTCTGGTGCAAGCAATTACCTTCATAAGGCACATTCTTCATGTAAGGAAGTCCCCCTGTGTGAACTGTATGCAATCTTAGTGTCACATGGTCTGTCTTTATATAGACACCTTTTCTGAAACTCCACAGAGGCTGCAACACCATTAAGTAAGAGGCACCACTAACCAAACAACACCAAGATCTCCAAACAAGTCAGGGACAAAGTTGTTGAGAAGTAGAAGTCAGGATTGGGTTTTAAAAAAATATACCAATCTCCGATGATACCCCGGAGCACTATCAAATCTATTATCATCAAATGGAAAGAACATGGTACCACAACAAACATGCAAACAGAGGGTCACCACCAAAACTCTCAGCCCGGACAAGTAGGGCATTAATCAGAGATGCAGCACAGAGACCAAAGGTAACCCTGAAGGAGCTGCAGAGTTCCCAAGCAGAGACTGGAGTATCTGTCCATACAATCACAATAAGCCGTACACTCCATAGAGGTGGCCTTTATGTAAGAGTGGGCAGAAAAAAGCCTTTATTACACACAAAAATGTTAAGGTTTCTTTTAAGTTTGCCAAAAGACATGTGTGAGACTCCTCAAATGTATGGAGGTAGGTGCTGTGGTCAGATGAGACCAAAATTGAGCATTTTCGCCACCAAGGTAAATGCTATGTCTGGCACCAAACCAACACAGCTCATCACTCCAAGAACTCCATCCCCACAGTGAAACATCGTGGTGGCAGCATCATGCTGTGGAGATGTTTTTCGGCAGCTGGAACAGGGAAAATGGTCCGAGTTGAGGGGAAGATGGATGGTGCCAAATACAGGGATATACTTGAGCAAAACCTGTTTCTGTCTGTCTGAGATTGGGACGGAGGTTCCCTTTCCAACAAAACAATGACCCAAAGCATACTGCTAGAGCAACACTCGAGTGGCTTAAGGCGAAATGTGTAAATGTTTTGGAGTGGCCCAGTCAAAGCCCAGACCTTAATCCAATTTGAGAATCTGTGGTCAGACTTAAAGATTGCTGTTCACCAGAGGAATCCTTCTAATTTGAAGGAGCTAGAGCAGTTTTGCCTTGGGAAATGGGCAAAAATCCCAGTGGAAAGATGTTGAAAGCTCATAATGACTTATCCACAGCAACTTGCAGGTGTAAGGATGAGTGCACACGATGCAGTTTTAATGCGTTTCTGCTGCGTTTTTTCCACCGCAGAAACACATTAAAACCGCTTGGTAATAGGTCTGCCATGTATAGCAATGATAATCCGCATGTGCTGTGAACATGATGCAGAAATTTCCACTCCGGATTATCATTGCAGCAAAAACCACAGCATAACCAATTCAGGCGAGATTCTGTGGCAAATTTGCGCCCATTCACTTGCATTGAATCGCAGCAAACCCGCATGTATGATATCTATACATGCGGATTTGCTGCGTTTCAATGAAAATCAATAGGCGCAAAATCGCGACGGAATCGCACTGCGGCTGGTACCCAGGTAGGGAGAGGAGGTTGCTACTCCTCTCATCCCACCGCTGCTCTGGCTGATAACAGCGAGAGCAGCGTGGATGGGATGAGCAGCAGTCTGCTTTTCCCAGCCCGCGTGCCCGCGGTAGTTAAAAAAAGAATTAAAAAAGTAAAAATAAAAGAAAAAACCTTTACCATCACCTGTCCGGCGGCCCCTAGTGTCCTCCTGGTCCCTGGCGGCAATCCTATCTCTCCGGCGGCCAGCGATACACTGCAGGGCGCAGGCTCGGGCCCTGCAGTGTACTGCCAGGACCTGCGGTAACCATCAGCTGATCGGTGACATCAGCGGTCAGCTGATGGTCACGTGATCATCAGCTGATCAGTGCCAGCAGTAATCAGCTAATCAGTGCCAGCAGCAATCAGCTGATGGTCACATGACCATCAGCTGATTGCTGACGCCGGTAATCAGCTGATCGGTCTCATGACTGATCAGCTGATGCTCACAGTGGGGACATTCGCAAGAATGTTCCCAAGGTCTCTAGCTCACCGGGGCTCATCAGCTGATGAACCCCAGTGACCTCCTGCTGCCTGTATACTGACCGGGGGTGATTTTACACCCCTGTCAGTATACAGTGCTGTATTCTACAGCAATGATATCAGTAATGGCTGTTGTCACTGCTGTAGAAGTGACCCGGATCATCGTGGGACACTCATTGGCAGTACATGGACTGTGTCGTTGAAGGCAGACAGGTGAAGAATATTGTTGTTTGTTTTTTCACATTTTTTTCAGGAGATCGAGGGTTTTGCGGAGGCATGTAATAAAAAATATTGTAGAACCGTGTATGTTTTACCTCATTAAAATACTTTATTCTGGCAATGTTTTTTATTGATGAAGCGGCGACCATTTTACCTCGCGGTTAGTAATGGGGGCGTCTTATAGACACCCTCCATTACTAACCAATTCTTCACGTCAACCGCCAATACAAGGCTGACATGAACCCCAACCCTATTACCCCACTGACACCGCTACAGGGCATTGGGAAGAGCAAGGCTAAGCGCCAGATTTGGGGCATCTTATGGATGCGCCATTTCTGGAACTGCAGAGGGATGATATTAATAGCCGCGGAGGGGGCTAGTATTCGTGGCCCCTTCCATGGCTATTAATATAAGCCTGCAGCTGTCTAGTTTAGCCTTTGCTGGTTAGATTTTATAGGGGGACCCCACGTCAATTTTTTTCTGGGGTCCCCCTGTAATCTAGCCAGTAAATGCTAAACAAACAGCTGTGGGCTGATATTAACAGCCATGGAATATTGTTGGCTAATGGCCCCTTCCGCGGCTACTAATATCAGTCCCCAGCAGTTGGGTTTACCTCTGCTGGTTATAAAAATGACGCGGGAATGCACGCCATTTTTTTTTTAAATTTTAAGCTCTGTGCCCATAATTCAGACGTAGCTGCGTCCAAAACGTTGCATTCTATTGAACGCAGGTAAATCCACATGTGTTCACTGAACCATGCGGATTTACCGCATTCTATACATTCTAGTGGTCAAATTTCTGTTACAGAGACTAGTGACTCTGCAAGAGAAATTGACATGCTGCGGTCCTGAAAGACGTGCCACATGTCAGTGTCCACGGGTGGTTCGCAGCCTTTGATACACGTATAGCGAACATGGGTTTTCTAGAGATCCCATCCACTATGCTGTAACATTTGGACGCTGCGGGTTTGACGCTGTCTATACACGCAGCTCTTTTGTTTGGTGTCAATCAGACCTTTTAATGACCGAACAAAGTAAAGAAACACACAGACACAGTGCAAACACTTTATTTTAAATACAACAGACCCATTCTTTAATCATTTAAATGAACCAATATACTCACCCCAGTTCTTAAGGTAATCCAAGGGCTTAAGCAATGTCCCACCAAATAAATTTATTTAGCTCCAAAAATCATTCATTGGTGCTCAAAAACGCTTCAAAAACCGCATGTAAAACCGCAAGTAAAAACGTGTCAAAAACGCATGTAAAAACGCGTGAAAGACGCATGTAAATCCGCATGCATTTTTTTTTGCCAGGGAGAGGCAAAAACGCTCAGGAAATTTCTGCTTCAATTCCTGAACGTGTGCACATACCCTAATTGCCACAAAGGGAGGCTCTACAAAGTACTGAATTTAGGGGGATGAATAGTTATACACACTGAAGTTTTCAGTTACTTTGTCCTATTTGTTGTTTGCTTCACAATAAAAAGAAAAACAAATGTTCACCATTGTAGACATGTTCTTTACATGAACTGATGCAAACCCTCTAAAAAAAACCCTGAAATTCCAGGTTGCGAAGTAGCAAATAGTGATGAGCAAGCACTAAAATGCTCGGATGCTTGTTGCTCGGATCGAGCAAATTGGAATGCTCACGTGCTCGACCCGAGCAACAAGTGAAACTCGAGCATTTTTCCGGCAACTCCACCGGGGGTCTGAAGGTGGTCCGAAAAAATTGCCCTAATCGATGGGAATAGTGCTTTAATGACATGAGAACAGCATGAGGAAGACCCCTGGAAGCATCTCTGACTCCGAGGTCACTGCTGTTAAAAATGTCAGAGTATTACGCCACTTTCAAAACATACAAAAACAAAACCAAAATGGATTTTCCTGGGAAAAATGTTAAGGAACATCCTTTCCAGGGTAATGACTTGAATATAAGGTAAAATAAATAATGTGATGCATTTTTGCACTTTTACATTGCTTTCAACGGTGAAAGATACATTTACCAGTAAATGTCATTTTAACATTTTACTACTTTATCTGGCCATGTGGTGTGTGAGACATGATCAGACACATCCTCTTTCATTTATGAAGAAGGGACTCTGAAAGCCACAAAGAATATTTTTATATGGCCATCAGGCGGCCCTCACTATTGCTAGAGGGCCATCAGCTGGCTATGCTTTGTTGTTCCCATTGTTAAGGAGTGGGTCTCCTATACTGTTATAGCTTTGACTTCAAGGGCTGCCAAAAATTAAGACGCACTCCAATACCCCTTTGAAAAGACGTAGAGGAGAGCCTCTGAAAACAAAATGTTCCCATTATATTGCGTATGCAGAGACTGCAACGGCTGCCTAAAGTTAGGAAAAACCCAAATACCAGCTTAAAGACACATAGAGGAGGGCCTCAGTAACAAAATGTTCTCCATTAAAAAGGAGCGGTTCTGCAATACAGTTATTGCATCTGCAGTGACTACAACGGCTGCCTAAATTTTGGACGCACCCCAATACCCCTTTGAAAACACATAGAGGAGGGCCTCAGTAACAAAATGTTCACATTATAAAGGAGTGGTTCTGCTATAGTTATTGCGTATGCAGTGACTGCAAAGGCTGCCTAAATTTAGGAAAAACCCCAATACCAATTTAAAGACACATAGAGGAGGGCCTCAGTTACAAAATGTTCCCATTATAAAGGAGCGGGACTCCTATACTGGCATTGCGTATGCAGTATATTAACCTGCATCTGGGCTTATATAAAGAAGCACCCGGGAGACCAGAGTTATGCATCAACCAAAATATTTTTGTTTGACACACGTGACAAAATTTAAAAACACCCAAGTACCGCACAAAGGGAAAGGCACTCCATGGATTTTTACAAAATATCCTTACAATTTCAAAACATAATTACCTATATAATCTTCATCAATAGTATGCATTCAGTAAGGTGCAACATGATAATAAAGTGGCCAGTGCTTTGTGCAAAAAAATATTTTTAGTCACAAGAAGCAAAATCTTACATAATTACATATCACAAGCAGTATGAGTCAATATGTCCTAGATGCCTAAAGTTCAAGTGCAAATGCATACTGATAAAATACATAGAAAGAAATCCTTACGATTGGACGTACAGTATATTGCACTTCTAACAGGGTCTGACTTAATAATGGACCCCTTCAAGGAGATATAATTTGCTCCATATTAATCTATATGTTCCAAAGGTGTAACTGGCATCATTTGATCTATGGGCTCAGATGAACATCATACTTACTGACTGATTAAGGAGATGTGGAGTGGCTGACCCACGCCCCAACGCAAGTTTCACCATTTCCTCAGGGGGCGTGCATATGCAGTGACTGCAAGGGCTCCTAAAAATTTGGACACATCCCAATAACCCTTTGAAGAGACATAGAGGAGGACCTCAGTAAAAAAAAATGTTCCCATTATTAGGAAGTGGGTCTCCTATACTGTTATTGCCTATGCAGTGAATGCAAGGGCTGCCAAAAATTTGGACACATACTAAAACCCCTTTGAAGAGTCATAGAGGAGGGCTTCAGTAAAAAATTTTTTCCCATTATTAGGAAGTGTGTCTACTATACTGTTATTGCCTATGCAGTGAATGCAAGGGCTGCCAAAAATTTGGATGCATCCCAATACCCCTTTGAAGAGACATAGAAGAGGGCCTCAGTAAAAAAAAATGTTCAGATTTTAAAGAAGTGGGTCTCCTATAGTGGTAATACCCATGCAGTGAATGCAAAGGCTGCCAAAAAACTGGACGCACTCCAATACCCCTGTGAAGAGATGTAGAGAAGGTCCTCATTCAAAAAATTGTTATCATTATTAAGGAGTGGCTCTCCTATACTGGTAATGTCCATACACTAAGTGCATGGGCTGAAAAACATTTACCCCTGTGGGGTATATATGAACATACTGTATATCATACAGATTGTTAGAGGTAGGCCTCTAAAAAAATTCCGTGCGGGCATCATAAACACCCATAAAAAAATATGTGGGTGTTGCTTCACAGTCAGCCTGGTGATGTGGTGAAGGATGAGGAGAAGGAGAAGGAGGAGGACAACAGAAAATAGACAAAATCAGGAAGTGTATACACATGTCTGGGTGTGAAGAGGTGCATGGGAATAGACCTCCCAAAAAAAAGACACTGGATTTGAGTTTATGTTCTGCTACTATCATTCGGTGGTGTTGAGAAATCTGGCCCAATCCAGCCCTTCTTAATTTTTTATAAGAGTCAGCCTGTCAGCATTTTCAGTTGACAGGCGGATGCGCCTATCAGTTATAATGCCCCCGGCGGCACTAAAGACCCGCTCTGACAAAACGCTAGCGGCAGGGCAGACCAGGACCTCCAAGGCGTAGATAACCTGTTCATGCCACGTGTCCAGCTTGGATGCCCAATAATGATAAGGCACAGAGGAATCATGGAGGATGTTGGTACAGTCGGCAAGGTACTCCTTCAGCATCTTTGAAAAATTATCCCTCCTTGTGAGAGTACCCCGTGAATCAGCGCCTCAGCGATGGGAGGTTCTGAGAAAATTCTCCCAGACCTTTGACAGTGTTCCCCTGCCTCTGCTGGATTGTATTTGTCATTGTGGCTTAAAAAGTCTCCTCACTTTGATGTGCTTAGCATGTCGCTCTCCATAAGGAGAAACGTTACTTCTTAGATAACGGTCTGACGCCTCTCACCCAGCCAAACCAGAACTCACACTTTGCACTGACGAGAGGCAGTACCCCAAAACACAGTGTCTGCAAATTGAGTTTCTGGTCTTGGCTTTTATCCTAAGTCATGTGACAAGGCTTGTTAAAGGGTCAATATTGACTTTTAGGATTGCTACTTCCAATAGGTGGCACTAGAGTTCTAGTTCTCTTCCTCTCTGAAGAGACAATTTACATATTTCCCAGAAGAGCATTGCGGCTTGAAAAGTCTCCTCACCTTGACGTGCTTAGCATGTTTCTTTCTGCAAGGAGAAATGTTACTTCTTAGATACCGGTCTGATGCCTGTCACCCAGCCAAACAAGAACTCATACTTTGCACTGATGAGGGGCAGTACCCTGAAACACAGTGACTGAAAATTGAGTTTCTGGTCTTGGCTTTTATCCTAAGGCATGTGACAAGGCTTGTTAAAGGGTCAATATTGACTTTTAGGATTGCTACTTCCATTAGGTGGCACTAGAGTTCTAGTTCTTTTCCTCTCTGAAGACACAATTTGCATATTTCAAAGAGAAGCATTGTCACTCTCCGCAAGGAGAAATATTACTTCTTAGATACATGTCTCTCTCGTCTGTACTCCTTGGTTGTCCAACGAACTGTGACCTCTGCGCCAGCTTTTTCACATGGGAATTTTTTTAATAATTCTGCAACAAGGGCCTTTTGGTACCGCACCATTTTAGCATTCCCGCCGTGGGAATGAGAGATAGAAAGTTCTCCTTGTAGCGTGGGTCTAGAAGTGTCGCCAACAAGTAATGATTGTCGCCCAAAATTTGAAGAATGCAAGGGTCACGGGAAAGGCAGTGTAACATAAACTTAGCCATGTGTGCCAGACTGCTAACAGGCAAGACTGCCATGTCCTCACCAAGAGGACGACTGACCATGCTCTCCTCCTCATCCTCCTCCCTCTCAGGCCATCCACGGTGAACAGACGGTATGACAGTTGGGTGGGTAGTCCCGCCTATAGTGCAAGAAACTAGCTCCTATTCTTCCTCCCCCTCTTTGACACCCAATCCACGTTGGGATGAGATGAGGCTGGGCTGTGTATGGTATGTATGGTTCCTTGCTCCATCTCATCGTGCTCCGCCTTCAATTCCTCCTCTTTAATTGTGAGCAGCGATCATTTCAGTGTTATGATCTGCTACAAGCACTAGGGAAAGAAAGGAGATCTGTCCCTACAATAGAACTAAGCTAGATCCCTACGATGTAACGGGGAAACTGATCCTGCGATCAGACCCGCTAAAGTCCTCGGCTAGTCTGTACGAAGACCTATAGATGCAAGGGAGGGATCCCTACAAGAA
The DNA here is from genome assembly GCF_046119375.1 of Phyllobates terribilis. Classification (NCBI taxonomy): domain Eukaryota; kingdom Metazoa; phylum Chordata; class Amphibia; order Anura; family Dendrobatidae; genus Phyllobates; species Phyllobates terribilis. The sequence continues at coordinate 591,179,561 of NW_027362765.1, read as the reverse complement.
CTAGGGACTGGGATAAAGTTGGACACCTCCTAGCAGAAATTGTAGCAGTAAAAGACAAACATACAACATAGAACATAAAGGTCCGAAGACCTAGCTAAACTGACTGAGAAAGGTAACTAAGCACCAGGCTAGCTTAAGAGTAGAAATTACAATGAAGTCCAGCAAGGCCAGGATCGCGGAGCAGGATTAAATAGGCAAAAAAGGTCATGTGACCAGCAAGATAGAAAAAACCTAACAGGAGAGTTCTAACAGTACCCCCTCTTCTATGAGGATCCTCCGGATCCCCTAGGCCCAGGCTTATCAGGAAACCTCTTGTGAAACGCTCTGACAAGTCTGGAAGCAGAAACATCATCCGCACTCACCCATGAGTTATCCTCGGGTCCGAAATCCTTCAAATCAACGAGATACTGCAAACTCCCTCTATACCGTCTAGAATTTAGGATGCGGGAAAATTCGTATTCCCCGTCCTCCACCACCGGAGGAACAGTGGCAGAGGCATCTCCATCTGACACATAAGCTCTTTTCAACAGAGAAACATGAAACACCGGATTAATCTTCCAGGAGGTAGGAACCTCTAACCTAACAGCAGATTGGTTAACTACCTGAAGCACCTTAAAGGGCCCTACCAACTTGGGACCCAATTTTTTAGAAGGAATCCTCCACCGCAGATTCTTAGAGGACAACCAAACCATGTCACCAATAGCAAACTAAACCTCTTGCTGTTTCCTATCAAAGTACTTCTTAGAATTTTTGTTAGCCTCCTGAAGATTACCACGCACATCCGTCCAAACTCTCTCCAAATCACCGGAAAAACTCTCCTCCTCAGGCACAGTCGATACCAATTTGGAGAATGACCCAAAAGACCGATGTCTCCCAGAACAACAAAAAAAAGGCGAACAACCAGCAGAAGAGGATTTATGGTTGTTAAGAGCAAACTCAGCAAGTGGCAGAAACTCAGACCACCCCTCCTGATTGTCTGCCACAAAACAACGCAAGAACTGCTCAACATCCTGATTCTTCCTTTCTGTCTGGCCATTAGACTCAGGAAGATATCCGGATGAAAACGACAAATGAACTTCCAACCTGTCACAAAAAGCACGCCAAAAACGAGCCACGAACTGAGGTCCCCTATCCGAAACAATGTCAGTAGGAACGCCATGTAGTCTGAGAATTTCCTTGACAAAGGCCTTAGCGAGTGTCTTAGCGCAGGGCAGTTTGATGAAAGGAACCAAGTGACACATCTTGCTAAAACGGTCCACGACCACCCAGACAACTGTGAAACCCTCAGAGGGGGGAAGGTCAGTAATAAAGTCCATAGCCAGATGTGTCCAAGGTGCACTAGGAACCTCCAGAGGGCAAAGCCACCCCGCTGCTGGAGTATGTGAAGACTTAGATCTAGCACACACGGTACATGGACGCACCCACTTAATGACTTCCTTCTGCCATCCAGGCCACCAAAAATTGCGACCCACAAGTCTCTTGGTCTCAGAAATTCCTGGATGACCTGCCAACCGAGACTCATGACACTCCACAAACAAATCTCTCCTAAAGGTCCTAGGCACAAATAACCTCCCATGGGGAGTGTTAGATGGGGCCTCCTCCTGGGCTTTAAGAATCTCATCTTCCAAAATGGAGTCCAATGCAGCAATCACAACACCTTCTTGTAAAATGCTCTCCTCCTCCTCAGCACCGACCATGGGAGAAAAGCTGCGAGACAAAGCATCAGCTTTAACATTCTTGGTACCCGGGATGTAAGTAACGGAAAAATTAAACCGCGAGAAAAAAAGTGCCCACCTAGCCTATTCAAGCGCTTGGCAGCATCAAGATAGATCAGATTTTTATGATCAGTGAAAACCTGAATGGGAAATTCAGCACCTTCCAAGAGATGACGCCTGTGTTCAAATGCGAGTTTAATAGCCAACAATTCCATATTACCAATATCGTAATTAAGTTCAGTCTCAAAAATTTTTTTTGAAAAAAAAGCACAGGGATGTACTCCATCCTTGTTTTTCTAAGACAACACCGCACCGACCCCCACCGAAGAAGCATCAACCTCAACCAAAAATGGCTTAGTCACATCAGGCTGCATAAGGATGGGAGCAGAGCTGAACCTCTCCTTTAGAAACACAAAAGCTTCAATGGCCTCAGTAGTCCACTGAACCGCATTAGCACCTTTCCTGGTGAGATCGGTCAGTGGTTTGACAATAATAGAACATTTTTTAATGAATTTTCTGTAATAATTGGCGAAACCCAAAAACCTCTGTATCGATTTCAAACCAATAGGCCTAGGCCATTCCTGCACAGATTGAACTTTCACCGGGTCCATCTCAAAGCCCTCGCTGGAGATAATGTAGCCCAAAAAACTAATTCTCTGTACAGCGAACTCACATTTCTCCAGCTTAGCAAAAAGCGAATTGTCAATTAATAACTGTAATACCTCACGTACGCTCCGCCAATGAGACTCCAGATCCGGTGAATAAATCAAAATGTCATCCAAATACACAACCACATTTTTGCCAATCAAAGGTCTAAGGATGTCATTAATAAGATTCTGAAAAAATGCTGGAGCATTGGTAAGATCAAAAGGCATAACCAGATTCTCAAAATGACTCACAGGAGTGTTAAAAGCAGTCTTCCATTCATCACCCTCCTTCATGCGCAACAAATTGTATGCCCCCCGGAGATCAATTTTAGAGAACCAGTTAGCCCCCACTAACTGGTTAAACAAATCAGGAATCAATGGCAGTAGGTAAGGATTGCGTACAGTAATTTTATTAATCTCATGAAAATCCAGACAAGGACGTAAACCGCCGTCCTTTTTTTTAACAAAAAAAAGTCCAACAGCCACAGGAGACTTGGAAGGCCTAATGTGACCGGCGGCCAAGCTTGTCTGTATGTATTCCTCCAAAGCCTTTCTCTCAGGAATAGTAAGATTAAATAAACGACTTTTAGGAAGAGTCGCTCCAGGGACAAATTCAATGGTACAATCATAGTCTCTATGGTGAGGCAAAATTTGTGACTCCTCCTCAGAAAAAAACTCTCCAAAAATCCTGAATAGGTACAGGTAATTCCCCTTTTTCCACCGCAGCAATACGTCCGTTACAACACTTGTCATAACACTTAGGACTCCAGGACTTAATTTCATTGGTAGACCAATCCAGTACAGGATTGTGCAATTTTAACCAGGGTAACCCCAAAACTACTGGAGAAGGCAAATTATTTAATACTTCCAAATCCAAATTTTCTTGGTGAATACCATTAATAGTGAGGGGAAATTCACAGACCTTATGAGTAACACTCTTCAAGGTGGAGCCATCGACAGAAACCACAGCAATAGGGGATGACAAAGGTTTGGATTTTAATTTAAGTTTTTCCAAGAATCCCCCATCAATCACATTCAGAGTAGAACCACAATCCACAAATACCCAAAATTCAATTAATTCTTCCTGAGCAGTAGTAGTAGCAGAAAGAAATACCCCCTTAGTATTTAAACAGGCTATACGGGCGTAACTGACCTTTTTTTTTCTTTGTTCATACGAAGCACACAGTTCTTAATAAAATGGTCAGATTTCCCGCAATAAAAGCACAAACCTTCAGAAGACCTGCGGTCTTTTTCCTGAGAGCGGGGTGACATCGCCCCAATCTCCATCAGCTCTCCAATGTCAGTACAGACCCTCTCAAGACTCGGAGCTGACATGGCAGAGGATTTACTCTCATTAACCCTTGCATGCAGTCTCCTGTCCACCCGTATAGCTAATTGCATTGCCTCCTGCAAGTTTCCAGGTGTGGGATAAGCAATCAGCAAATCCTTAACCCTTTCACCTAGCCCCGCAAGAAGCAAACTTTTCAAAGCTGAATCGTTCCACCCCACCTGGGCAGACCACCGACGGAAGTGAGAACAATATTTTTCCACATTACCTGATCCCTGCCTCAAACGTCTCAATTCAGTCTCAGCTGATGAGACACGATCAGGATCATCATACAACAAACCCAAAGCAGAAAAAAAACTATCCACTGATCTAAAGCATGGATCACAAGGTTGGAGATAAAAGGCCCATCCCTGAGGTTCTTTGCGCAAAAGTGACATTATGAACCCTATGCGCTGTGATTCATCACTAGAGGATCTGGGTCTCAAACGAAAATACAACAAACAAGCATTTTTAAAGGAAAAAAATTCTTGTTGATCACAAAAAAATATATCAGGCAAACGTACCTTTGGCTCCACAAAATGTGCTCCAGAACAGCTACTCACGTGTTGTTGGAGCTCGGCCACCTCCAGAGAGAGTCCCTGCAGGCGTTGAGCCAAATCCTGAACCGACACCATGATGGAAACTGGAGGTCTTTCCTTAGAGATATTTTTGGGCTGGAATTACTATTATGATCTGCTACAAGCACTAAGGAAAGAAAGGAGATCTGTCCCTACAATAGAACTAAGCTAGATCCCTACGATGTAACGGGGAACCTGATCCTGCGATCAGACCCGCTAAAGTCCTCGGCTAGTCTGTACGAAGACCTATAGATGCAAGGGAGGGATCCCTACAAGAACTAGGGACTGGGATAAAGTTGGACACCTCCTAGCAGAAATTGTAGCAGTAAAAGACAAACACACAACATAGAACATAAAGGTCCGAAGACCTACCTAAACTGACTGAGAAAGGTAACTAAGCACCAGGCTAGCTTAAGCGTAGAAATTACAATGAAGTCCAGCAAGGCCAGGAGGGCGGAGCAGGATTAAATAGGCAAAAAAGGTCATGTGACCAGCAAGATAGAAAAAACCTAACAGGAGAGTTCTAACATTCAGAAGACAGAGTAGCGGAATGGTGATGCTAATTATGGCATCATCGCTGCTCACCATCTTGGTGGAGTCCTCAAAGTTTTGGAGGATGGCACAGATGTCAGACATCCATGCCCACTCCTGAGCTTTTATGTGCAAAGGCTGACCTGAATATCGAAGGGTGTTTTGAAGCTGGTACTGAACAAGTGCCCTGTGCTGCTCACAAATCCTTCCCTACATATGCAACGTTGATTTACAACGCGTAGAGACATCGCACACCAGTCGGTGATCTGGACGCTGCAAACGCTACTGAAGCACGGCAAGGGCGGCGGAAGCTGTAGGTGACTTTCTAAAAAGGCGACCCACACAGCGTACTTTGACAAGCAGATCAGGCAGATCCGGGTACATTTTGAGAAACCATTGAACCACGAGGTTGAGCACATGGGCCTGGCATGGTATGTGTGTGAGCTCGCCTCGCTTCAGAGCCACCACCAGGTTACGCCCATTGTCACACACGACCATGCCTGGCTGTAGGTTCAGCGGTGACAGCCACTGATCTGCCTGCTCTTTAAGAGCTGTCAACAACTCTTCAGGGGTGTGCGATTTGTCATCGAAGCATATTAACCTCAGCACAGCCTGTTGCCGCTTGGCCAAGGCAGTGCTGCAGTGCTTCTAGCTTCCGACTGATGTGGTAATTTCAGAGGTGGAGGCTGAGGTGGAGAAAGATGTGCAGGAGCTGTAGACTGTGGGGGCAACCCTGATTGACCCAGGGCCCGCAATCCTTGGCGTCCGGAGGACGTGTTCCATCCCAAGGTCCGACTGGGTCTTGGCTTCCACTATATTAACCCAGTGTGCCATCAGCGAGATGTACCGTCCCTGCCCACAAGCACTTGTCCACGTGTCCGTGGTTAGGTAGACCTTCCCATTAACTTCATTGTTGAGGGCTTACACGTGCTTGTGTAAAGCGGGGGCAGCACACCTGGAGAAATAGTGGCAGCTGGGTACCAATTACAGAGGGACAGATGCTGCCATCAGGTTGTGGAAAGCTTCTGTCTCCACAAGCCTAAAAGGTAACATTTTGAGCCCAAGCATTCAAGAAATGTGTAAGTTTAGTAGTGTGGCCTGTGGGGCGTTGACTGCGTATTTGCGCTTGCGTTCCAAGGATTGGGGTAGAGACAACTGAACATTGCACTGGGACAAGGACGTGGACGTGACTGCTGATGGTGGTAGTTGTGAGTGTGCAATGACAGGAGCAGGGTGGGAGGCATCTTCGCATGCGCCATGGACAGGGGATTGGCGTGCACGCACAACAGCGGACCAAGCAGTGGTGTCACCCGCAGACACTCTTTCTGGACCCTGGCATTCGGCCCACCTAGTTGGGTGCTTTGCTGTAATGTGCCAGAGCATGCTGGTGGTGGTCAGGCTGCAAGTTTTGCCACCCCTGCTGATGCTGGCCTCCCAGATGTTGCAAATGGCCTTTTGGGGGTAATCTGGACAGTCTTTAAAAAACAACCAGAATCGGGAAGACCTAACAGTTGTACTTGCAACTTCAGTCTTGTTGGTGTTCCGGGGAACAGTTGCACGCCTTGTGTCTGCCACTTCTTGTTCCTGCCTGTTGTGGTGCTACACCTCCCTCCCCCTGTGTGCTGCTGTCCTCGCTCTGCATGTCACCTTGCCAGGTTTGGTCAGTGACTTTATCGTCCACCACCTTGTCTTCCACTTCGGCACCCTGGTCCTCCTCCTGACTTTCTGTCAATTGTGTCTCATCATCATCCACCTCTTGCGACAGTAATTTCACTTTCCCACCATCGCCTTCTTGTGACCGTGGCAGCTCAAATATTTGGGCATTGCTACATGCGATCTCTTATTGCCCTGCTTGAAGCTGGCCTGGCGAGAGACCCGAATCTACAAAAGGAAAAGTGAATAGCTCTTCTGAGTGTCCAAGTGTGGCATCAGTTGTCTCTGGGTACTCTGTATGGTGGGAGGAAGGAGGATTAGGGTGAGGAATATGTGGTCCAGACTCACGGCTACTGAGACTTGACCGTGTGGAAGAAAGGGTGATGGTGGTGCCCTGGAAGCATTATCTGCTATCCAACCAACAACCTTTTAACAGTGCTGTCAGTTTCATAGTAGTGTGCTGCGGTCCCCTAGTAATTAGGACAGAAAGGTAGGTTGACAAGATTTGGGTGCTTGTTGTGGCACAATTTCAGCTTGCCCACAGCCTCTGCATGCACCATCACGTCCACTTCCCCATCCCATGCCATGCGCCTTGACCATTTTAAATGGAGTAGAATATTTTATACGTTCTCTACAAATTGCTGGATTTGTACCGCAGTAATATGTGATACGCCTGACAGACGCCCACGGTTTTAAATACCAGCCTTGTAGTTTACTATTATTGGCAGTGACCACGTGTGAATAGCTTCACTGCCACACTGCTGCCAAACTGTAAATGGAGTAGAATATTTTACATGTTCCCTGCAAATTGATGGATTTGTACCACAGTAATGTGATACATCTGATGGACGCCCTCGGTTTTAAATACCGACCTTGTAGTTTACTATTACTGGCAGTGACCACGTGTGAATATCTTCATTGCCACACTGCTGCCAAAGTGTAAATGGAGGATAATATTTTGCACGGTCCCTACAAATTGCTGGGTTTGTACCACAGTAATATGTGATACGTACTTTCACAAGTCACTGCTTAAGATGGAAAGGTATAAGATAGAATATAAATAATGAATGATATTTAAATTTAAATAATGAATGGAGTAAATAGATATACCATGTATCTATAAAAACAAAAGATAGTAAACAGGGTGTGTGCAAATAATGCTCCAAGAAGTTAAAGTATGGGAGTCTCACAAAGGGAGAACTAAGCCAGTGCAAACAAATGAGCAGACCAAGGTGCAAAGTCAAATAACAACCACACATAACCATAATAATAAGCTTGTTTGCACCTTCCTGACCAGGCCAAATTTTGCAATTCTGGCCAGTGTCATTTTATGTGGTAATAACTCTTGAATGCTTCAATGAATCTCAGTTTGTTTTTTACGTGACACATTGTACTTTATGATAGTGGTAAATTTAGGCTGATAGTTTTTGTGTTTATTTGTGAAAATATCGGAATTTTGGCAAAAATTTTGAAAATGTTGACAATTTTCAAACTTTTAATGTTTATGCCCTTAAACCAGATAGTTATATCACAAAAAAATAGTTAATAAATAACATTTACCACATGTCTACATTACATAAACATAATTTTTTAAATATATATTTTTAGAAAGGTTAAAAGTTGATTAGAAATTTCTCAATTTTCCAACTAAATTTACAAAACCAATTTTTCTTGGCACCACATCACATTTGAAGTGACTTTGAGAGGCCTATATGTCAGAAAATGCAAAAGTGTCAATCTTTTTATAAACTGCACCCCTCACAGTGCTCAAAAACACATTCAATAAGTTGATTAACTCTCAGGTGCTTTCACCAGTAAAATTTTACTTTTTCCCTCAAAAATTTTGATTGAACCCTGAATTTTGCACTTTCTCAAGGGTAACAGGAGAAAATGGACCATATAATTTGTTGTGCAATTTCTCCTGAGTACACCGAAACCTTATATGTGGTGGAAAGCTATTGTTCGGGCGCACGGCAGGGTTTGGAAGGGAAGGAGCGCCATTTGACTTTTGGAATTGGCTGGAATAGATAGCGGACGACATGTCGCGTTTGCAGAGCTACTGATGTGCCTAAAGAGTTGAAAACCCCCACAAGTGACCACATTTTGGAAACTACACCCCTCAAGGAACTTATCTTGAAGTGTAGTGAGCACGTTGATCCCATAAGTGCTACACAGAATTTTATAACGTTAAAAAATACATCTTTTTCTGCAAAAATATTTGTTTTGCTCCAAATTTTTCATTTTCACAAGGATAACAAGAGAAAGTGGACCATGAAGTTTGTTGTAAAATTTCTTTTGAGTACACCGATACCCCATATGTGATGGAAAACTACTGTTTGGGAGAACGGCAGGGCTCGGAAGGGAAGCCAACTGAATTCTGGAGCTCAATATTTGGCATGAAATAGATTGGGGATCTAGGGGTGTAGTGAGCATTTTTAACATTCAGGCTATTCACAGAATTGTATAACATTAGGCTGAGTAAATGGGACTTACCATTTTTTCCACTAAAATGTTGCTTTGTCCCCATGTTTTTAATTTTCAAAAGGCATAATAGGAGAAAGTGAACAGTATAATTTTTACACAATTTCTCCTGAGTATGGCAATATCCCATATGTGGTCTAAAACTACTTTTGATGCACAGTGCAAAGCTCAGAAGGGAAGAAGCACCATATTGCAGTTCAGATTTTGCTGGACTGGTTTGAGAGTTCTATGTCACATTGGCAGAGCCCCTGGGGTGCCAGAGCAGCAGACCCCCATAAGAGACCCAATTTTACAAACTACACCCCTCAATAAATTCATCTAGGGATGCAGTGATCACTTTGACACCACATATGCCTCGTAGAATTTTATACCACTGGGTGGTAAAGAAATAATAATTACATTTTTACCACGAAAATATTGTTTTAGCCCAAATTTTAAAATATTATAAGGGCTAATAAGAAAAAATGGACCTCACAGTTTGTTTTGCAATTTCACTGAGTGCGCCAATACCCTACATGTAATCGAGAAATACTTTTCATGCACAGTGCAAAGCTCAGAAGAGTAGGAGCACCATATTATAGTGCAGATTTTACTGTTATTGTTTGCGGGTGCCATGACCCACTTGAAGAGCCCCTGAAGTGCCAGAACAGCAGAAACCTCTCATAGGTGACCCTATTTTACAAACTACACCTCTCAATGAATTCATCTATGGGTGCAGTGATCATATTGGCACCACGGGTGTGTCACAGAATGTTATACCATTGGGTAAGAAAAAATAACTAAAATTTTACCACAAAAAAATTGTTTTAGCCCCAGATTTTACATTTTCACAAAGAGAAATGGGTAAAAATGGCACCAAAATTTGTCGCACAATTTCTGCTGATTATGGATATACCCCATATATGGCTGTATAGTACTGCTTAGCCACACGGCAAAACTTGGGAGGGAAGGAGCGCTATTTGACTCCCGGAGCACAGATTTTCCTAGAATAGTTTGTGGACTCCATACAGTATGCAGAGTCCCTAAGTACTAGAAGAGCAGAATCCCCCCTCAAGTGACCCTATTTTTGAAATGATACCCCTTTGCGCATTTATCTACTGATATAGTGATGATTTTGACTGCATGGGTGTTTTCCAGAAACAAGCAGGACTGGATGATGCTGAGTGAAAATTGAAAATCTGCCGTTGTAGTTCCTGTACATTGCAGTGCCCAGTACATTGTAGTTCACATATATTATGCCCAGCCTGTGCTTCAGATGACATGCACCTGTAAATTAAGCTCTAATCTCTACAGAAATGCCAAACTGTGGCTGACGGCGGTATTATGCACACTTAAAAAGACGGACACTGCTGGATCATAGGCCAGATGGCATCCACAGTGTCCACAGTGCCTCCATATGTTTCATTATAAGAAATCTTCCACTGAGGGTGTCATTAGTCGACTTTATTCTTCTGGTCGTTGCATTTACAGCGATACCAGATTTATATAGTTTTTTTATGTTTGGCAGCTGTCACACACTAAAAGGATCCTGTGCCGTGCACAATCGCCATGACGTGCATATACTTCATCGGTCGGGAGCCCCTATTTAACCATGACGTATACTGTAGGTACATCAAATGTCGTGAAGAGGTTAATAGCTAAACAATGCAGGACAACAGTTACCATATGAATGTTCCTCAGGGACACCCAAGGGGCATTTGATTCTCGTTTTGACACCAAGGCCAAATATGTTATTATTAACTATCTCTATAGCATTGACTACTGTCTAAAATTGCATACAAAAAACACAAGCAAAAACTCTACAAAAAAGAAGCAAATCCGCAATCATTTTTAGACCTGCGTCTTTATAGCGTAAAAACACTGTAAAAACGCTGAAAAAATTGACATGCTGCAGATTTTAATCTGCTCCAAATCTGCTAGTTACAAATAAGCAATGTGTGCGTGACACTTCAGCATTCTCATTCACTTTGCTGGTATCAGGAATCCCTTTTTTGTTTTTTTTGACAAATCTGCACTTCAAAAATGCTACAAAAACGTGACATTTGCACACAGTCTAGTTCATCATTGTGTTCAGGCTTGCAAAAAAGAGGAAAACTGCAATAACAAATATCTGATTTGCCTGTTGATAGGACATGCACAGAGCCACCATTTACTTATGTTGGTTTGGATGTCTTTGGATCTTGGGCAGTCACTGCACGTAGAACCAGAAGTGGCCATGCAGAGAGTAAATGATGGGCAGTGGTGTTTACATGCATGAGTGTATGTGCGATACACATAGAGGTAATAGAATCCATGGATGCCTTGCCTCTAACCTTAAGATGATTCCTATCTATCAGAGGACCATTAAAGAAGTTGAGATCTGATTGTGGAACAAACTTCATAGGTGCCTGTCGTAAATTCCAAATGAATTCAACACCATTCCAGGACTTCTTGGCAAATAATGGTTGTTCGTGGGTCTTCAACCCTCCTCACACTTCCCATATTGGCAGATCATGCAAAAGAATGATAGGCATCACTCGTAGGATATTGGAATCTATGTTGATGAACTTGAACCTTTCAAGGTTCACTCATGAGACTTTGATCACTTTCTTAGTTGAAATGTCCGCCATTGTGAACTCAAGACCCTTGTTCCTATATCTATGAATCCAGAATCTCCTTCTATTCTTACTCCAACAACTCTCCTCACTCAAATACTTGGAGTAGTTGCTCCTAGCACTGAAGACTCTGTGGAAACATGTTCAACATCTGGCTAAATGTGTCTGTAGTGGATGGAGGAGGGAGTACGTTACTCTCCTCCAAGGATGAAGAAATTGGCAACAAGTTAAACCGAACTTACAAGTATTAGATATTGTTCTCATGAAAGACCAGAATATGGAAAGAAATGCATGGCCTACGGGATAATCTCAAAAACCTTTCCAAGTGAAGATGGTAAGGTACGTAAACTAGGAGTGACAGTCACAAAGCAAGGTGATTCCAAGTATTTCATTAGGCCTATATCGGAAGTTATCTTACTCGTACTGGTTGAGAATTAATTCTCCATTCTTTTGGAAGAAACTTTCAAGGAACATTCACACCACTTATTTTGCTCATCTCATAGCAATAGGAAAATGAACTATTGGACTACAATGGGGTTGGAGACAGTTTGGCCAAGTGCGGCTTCTCCAATCCAAAGAGGGGCCATCCATTGGATGATTGCAGGAGCTTACTTACAGACATTGGTCTACCTTGTTCATATGTTAATGTTATTGTTGTATTGCATACTTTTGTTTTTTATCTTTCAGGTTGAGGTATCCTTCAGTGAACTTTAGGAAAACATCTCCACTTCATGACAGTTAATGTAGTGAAATCCAAAGTTTTCAGATGGGGAGTGTGCTGTCCAGCCAATTCTTTGCAAAAGCCTTCAGCCATTTCAGGGACATTAACCTAATCTAATATATTTTGCTTCAGCACCAGGGACTGCATTGGAGTGGTACCTGGTGTCTACCGGTGGTCTAGCCTATCATCACCATCAGAGGCTCTAGTGAATACCCAGTAGAAAATTAATCACGCCACTCCATGGTAAGCCCGTCCCATGGTGCAGTGGGTCCACACCCACCAGCATTACAGTCAGTTCACACTATGGACCCTGCTAACAAATCAGGATCAAGGGATCCCAAGTTTAGTGTACAAGTACTGTACGAGGAGGTCTGCTCTCAGCATGAGCGTCTGGACCAGCTGATACAGGCCATAAATTTGGTGGCAACCCATTGTAGGATCTGTCTACCATTATGTCCTCCTTGTCTGCCACTTCTACCATATCTGGCCAACCCTCCCCTGAATAGTCAGCCTCTCCGAGAGAATTGCCTAATGCTCTGATTTCGGATGGAACTGCTAAGCTCCAGCTTCCACTTCCATACCGCTACAATGGAGACCCCAAGGAAAGTCGTGGCTTCATTAATCAGTGTCAGACCCACTTCATATAACAAGCTATCAGGGTAACCACCAGATTAATCAAAATTCTTAAGCTAGATAGTTAAAATATAACATTTATTAGATATGTATTAAAATTTTCCTTCAAGTAAAAAAACCCTAAATGGGCCAAACAGTGAACCCTGGGTCTTCTGAATTACCATCAATAACTTATGATAATGTATACATGCGAACCACACCTCAACATATCGAATGTCAAGTGCGTGGGGTTTAGAAAAATCAACCTCAATTCATCCAGAGCACTGGATTAAACACTACCCTTGCTAATATTAGTTGGCATTTTTTATAGCAATCATATAGGGATACCATGCGTGCGCTCAAAAAATTAGGTATACAATAAACTCCCATGTGCCCTTTTAACACAGAAGGCACCATAGTCTATACAGTAAAATCCCACATGACTTCTATTCAATAAAGTACCGTGGATTATGTCAGGGAAAATCAACAAAGCCCCACTGAAAGAATCCTTCAAGTTATTGTTATATCAAACAAAATGAAACAATCTCACCCTATCCTAAAGTGCATCATGGCTTGATTCATCCTGGTATAATGTCATCCTATTATTCATGACCAAAACATACTGCAGGTATCCATGGTATCCCTATATGATTGCTATAAAAATGCTAACTAATATTAGCAAGGGTAGTCTTTAATCCGGTGCTCTGGATGAATTGAGGTTGATTTTTCTAAACCCCACGCACTTGACATTCGATATGTTGAGGTGTGGTTCGCATGTATACATTATCATAAGTTATTGATGGTAATTCAGAAGACCCAGGGTTCACTGTTTGGCCCATTTAGGGTTTTTTTACTTGAAGGAAAATTTTAATACATATCAGATCCACTTCACACTCCACGCTCATAACTTTCCTTCAGACCAGACCAAGATAGCATTTATGGTTTCTTTACTGTTTGAACAAGCCCTGGCCTGGGCAAATCCCATTTGGGAGCATGGAGGTCTGGAGACCCGTGATGTTGGAAGATTCCTGGAGATGTTCCGAGTGGTATTCGAAGTTCGAAGTTGTCTCTAAGGCTAAGCACGCATATCATGGCCCAATATGCCCTACGCTTACACTTGTACCTTGGTGGCAGAGCTGGCTTAGAACTAAGAAGCCCTGGTGGCAACCTTCTGACTGGACCTGTCTGGTCGAATCAAAGATGAGTTGACAGGTAGAGATCAACCATCCTCGCTGGACGCCCTTATACATTTGGCCACTAGGATAGAACTTCGCTTCCATGAGCGAGCCCTGGAACAAGCTTCGGTGTCTCCTCGTGCCAGAAGACCACCCAAACTGGCTCAAAACTTTCAGTTCTTGCTACTGCAAGCTGTGTTAGCAGGCACTGAGAAGGTTGAGTGGGCCAAACTTTCTGTCCATTAATGACAGCGGCGGCTCCAAGAGAATATACTCATGTATTGTGGAAGCAAGGGACATTTTATTCGACAGTGCCCTGTGAGACCGGGAAACTTCAGCACCTAGGGTTGGTCGGAGAGACGACCCTAGGTGTGAGTTAATGCTTTCTCAGTCTTCTGACCAAAGTTACCTTGGCCTGGCAGGAGAGGGCTCTCTCCACTGCTGCCCATCTGGATTCCGGCTCTGCAGGCAACTTCATTCATTTGGATTTTGTCCGTCGACTTCAGCTCCCTACTCAACAGCTGGATCACCCTCTGGCTATTGCCTCTATTGATGGACAACTCCTGGCAGAACCTATTCATTTCATCACACTGCCAGTCACGCTGAGGATTGGAGTACTGCATATTGAAAATATTTCCTTCTACTTGCTACCCAAATCTGTGAATTCTCTCCTCCTTGGCCTTCTATGGCTGCATCTACATATGCCTGTTATTGACTGGTCCTCAGATACTTCATTGGGGGCTGTATTGTGCTTCCAACTGCTTAGCAAAGACTCCACCTCCCGTGCCTTCGAAATTTGCTTCTCTACCCTCCCAGTATCATGCCTACGCAGCAGTCTTTTGTGAGAAGGCAAAGGTCTTGCCACTGCATAGACCTTACGATTGTCCAGTCGATTTGCAGCTTGGCACCTCTCCACCCCAAGGCCAGGTGTAAGCGCTATCATTACCAGAGACTCGTGCCATGTTGCAATACATCCAAGAAAATCTAGCTAAGAGATTCATCTGAAAGTCCTTTTCTCTTGCCAGTGCTGTTTTTTTCTTTGTAACGAAGAAGGATGGCTCCTTCTGTCCCTGCATTGATTTTCGGGGTCTTAACAAAATCACCATCAAGAGCAAGTACCCACTGCCGCTGATCTCTAAACTATTTGTCAGAATCCGTGGGGCAAAGATTTTCACTAATATGCATCTAAGAGGGGCTTATAACTTGATCCAGATACACAAGGATGACAATTGGAAGATGGCCTTTAATACCTGTGATGGTCACTATGAGTATCTTGTCATGCCCTTTGGTCTGTGTAATGCATCCGCTGTGTTTCAGGAGTTCATTAATGACATCTTTCGGGATCTCCTCTATGTTACCGTGGTTGTATGTCTGAACAATATCCTGATTTTCTTGCCTCTATCTACTCACAGAAGACATGTCCGTCAAGTTTTGCAGCGTCTTCAAGAGAACCATTTGTTTGCTAAATTGTCCAAATGTGTCTTTGAAAAACCTCCTTGACCTTCCTCAGTTACATCGTCTCCAACCAGAGTCTCGAGATGGATCCAGAGAAGGTTTCTGCTGTTCTCTCTTGGCCTTGTCCTCAAGTTTTGTGTGCCATACAGCGCTTCATGGGTTTCGCCAACTTCTATAGGCAATTAATTCCACACTTTTTGTCTCTCATGGTATCCATTTCCGTCTTAACCAAAAAGGGAGCTAATGCCTAGCTCTGATATCAGTCAGCCCTGTCAGTCTTCCAAGACTTGAAAGAGGCCTTCGAGAGTGCACTGGTGCTTCACAACCCCAATCCTAACAAGCAAATCCTCCTGAAGATGGATGCCTCCTCTATTGGTGTTGGAGCAATCCTTCTGCAAAGGACTTCTTCAGGGAAGTCTGTCCCCTGTGGCTTTTTCTCTAAGCGGTTCTCTTCAGTTGAGCAAAACTATACAATCGGGGATTGTAAACCATTGGCCATCAAGATGGTGCTTGAAGAACGGAGACATCCATTGGAAGATGCCAGCTGTTCAGTGATAATTTACATGGACCATAAGAATTTACCCTTTCTATGGTCCACCCAATGGTTAAATCCCTCGCCAAGCCAGGTTGGGCACTCCTCTTCGCTCAGTTCAACTTTGAGTTGCACTTCTATCCTGTGGAGAAGAACGTGAAAGCAGGTGCCTTGTCTCGGGCCTTCAATTTAACTGATTCTAAGGAGGAACCACGGCACATAACTTAACCGGCTAAGTGGTTCCAGTTCTTTAAAAAAAGTCATCCCTCGGGTTAAAACCTTTTGCCCCGTCTGCTAAGGAGGAGAATTCTGACCTGGGGACAGAAATCCAAACTGGCTTGCCTTATGGGTAAATGCAAGTTCACTGAGCCGATTGCTTGTCGCTTCTGGTAGCCTTTGCTGCTCAAGGATGTTCAGGACTCTGTAACTGCTTGTCCACAGTGTGACAGAAATAAGTCCTCCAGGAACAAGCCAGCAGGTGTCTTTCAGCCTCTGCCATTTCCTTCCGCTACCTGGCAACACATAGGCATGGATTTCATCACAAACTGCCTCTCCCTGAGGGCTGCAACACCACCTGGGTCATGGTGGATCGTTTTTCCAAGATGGCTCACTTCATTCCTCTGGTCGACCTTCCCTCAGCTTTCAAACTCACTGTGCAGTTCTTTCAACATGTGTTTCATCTCCATGGTCTTCCCCTCCATATTCTCTCAGATTGTGGGGTCCAGTTCACTTCCAAATTCTGTGCAAGTTGCTAGATATCCAGCTCGATGTTTCCTCTGCGCATCATCCGCAAACCGATGGGCAAGTGGAACGGTTTAATCAGACTCTCAAGATCTACCTATGCCATTTTAACACTGCCAATCAGGTGGCTGAGTACAACTACTCCCCTTGGGCGGAGTTTTCCTATAACAATCACATTGGGGAGTCTTCTGGGGCATCTCCATTCTTCATGGTATACACTCAGAATCCTCAGGTACCCTCTCCTCTGTCTCCCTCCTCCGGGATACCAGCAGTTGATTCCTCATATGGTGACTTCTTCCAGATCTGGCTGAAAACTCACAAACTCAGGCCTCCCTCCTTAAAGTTGTGTCTCGGATGAAGACACATGCGGATAAGAAGAGAAGTTTTTCGCCTAAGTATCACCCTGAAGAAAAAACTCTGGCTGTCATCCCGGAATATTTGCCTAAAGATGCCTTCATACAAGTTCACCCTCCTGATACCTCGGTCCCCATAAAGTTCCAGGCAACTTAATCCATCTTCAACTCCCTGCGAATCTATGGATCCCTAACTCCCTTCATGTCTCGCTCTTGAAGTCGTTGATATTGAAATCGCTTCTGCAAAGTCCATACTCCTGCCTCTAATTCTGAGGGATCTTCAGATGTGTTCGAGGTCAAAAACATTTTAGATTCGAAGAGGGTCCAAGGGAAGACATTCTATTTAGTTGATTGGAAGGGCTTTGGTCCGAAGGAGAGATCTTCGGAGCCTGTGGAAAATATCTGCGGTCCTACTGTCCTTTAAAAATTTCTCCATCTGTCTAGCCAAAAAAGGTGGATGAGTAAGAGGGGGGGGGTACTGTTACGCTGGCCACTCGCAAGCCTTCTAAGCGCTGCCCCACTCACCGGTGGTTTTGCTCTGCTCCACCCAGTCAGTACCTGACTATCACTCTGAGCTGAGTCTGTACTTCACTTCTTGATCTGTTGTTTGTGAGTCATAAGGGGGCATGGCCAAATTCTGCAGGAATTTGTATACATTCTGTCCTGCAGAGATCTGCTTCCCAAGCCTATCACTTGCCAGCATGTGATATATCAGGCAACTTCACCCTCCATTCCTTGCCTGAACTTAGGTTCTAGTAGCTCACTTTCTACTTTACTGTATTGGCGTGTTACTGTTTTGTCTCACCAGTTTTCGATCTGGCTAGCCCTCTCGTTTATCCTGATCTCTCTGCTCCTGACCTTAGCTATGAATTCTGAACCTGTGCTGATTGCCTCGACTTCAGTACCTGGAGTGGTACCTGGTCTGGGGTCTTCCGGCGGCCCAGCCTATCCTCACCATCAGTGGCTCTAGTGCATATCCCGTAGACACTTAGTCACACCCCTCCAGGTTAAGCCTGCCCATGGCACAGTGGGTCCACACCCACCAGCGTTACAGTTATGATGGTTGTTCAGTATTTGTGTCCTTTTTTGCCATCTACGGGCTATTGTTATAATATATGTTTTCAAGTATTGCTGCTGTAATTTCCCACCATGTTTCTCTCTGTAATTCCTCTTATCTTATTTCCTCACATCCTGTTCTTTCTGGTAAGCGCCATCTTGAATCATGCATTAGAGCTGGAGAGAAGATTCTCCTGTTACCTCTATCCTTTATCCTCCATCTTTCACCTCCCACCTCATCCTCTTCCCTTCATATTCTCAGACATCCGTGCCTCACCATTTGTCAAGGTTTAATCAATAAACTATCTAAAAGTTCATCCACTGCATCTTCCTTCCTGGGTTAACTACATGCAGCTGATCAGGCAAGAGATGAAAGGATAGTGAGTAACCTATTTACCATTGCTTGTACAGAGATCCGTGGTCACATCCTTCAAACACATCTCACCTATGTACATTGGTGGCAAAGTGGTACTGTTGAAAAGTAATATTTATGTGTCTATAATTGTGATATGCAATTATGTTTGAGAGTGTATTGCATAGTTATTTTACTCAGAGTTCTGAAATGATCCATGGGATAGCCGTGCATGTGAGACACCTTTTCATTAGTTTATGGGACTGCTGAAAATATTTGAGTACAGTGCTTGACCTTCTCCGGCAGTGCCATAAAAATCCATTTATGGATTAGTAGGGGGCTCAGCATTCAAACCTTACTGATCAGCAAGTTATCACCTACCCTATTGTTATGACCCTTTAATTATAATCTTGCTCAGTGACACTGAGATGACTGTTGCTTCTTTTCCTAGTGCACACAACATAAACTGAAATTATATCAATAGCAAACAGTAAATGTTAATCTATTGTGATTACTCATAGGACAATATGAAAACTTTATGCTCCTTTAACTTGGATGAAATTAAATATTAAATGGAAACAATATAAACTTCCATTTTGTTTTTAAATATGTTTAACATTAAATCTTGATCCAAAGAATAGGCATTATAAATAATACATTCCAATCCAACTACCGTACTATCATCAGGAGAATGAAGAAGAATAAAGAATACATAGCACTGAATTAATAATAATGTTTGTGTAAGTGCTTGTATTAGGCTGTGTAAATATCAGTCCACAGGATATGTGCTTTATTCTGTATCGGTGAACTGAGAGAACTGTTGGAAGAAGGGTTAAGAATATGCAACATTGCAAAAATAACATTCAAATTCCTACATGTTGTAATCCTATAGCACATTCAGATTTAGGAAATGAAATTTCTTTCTTGTACATTGATTTCAGTTTGTTTCTCAAAATGTACAAGTTCTGAAATTATTCTTCGTGGTATGTTTTATTACATGACAGAAACCTGGGTGCGTAGACTTTTTACATCTACTGTGCATATAGATAAGTTTTGTTTTTGAGAAAAATCCCTTTAGGAACAGAAGCCATGATAGTAGTGTAAACTGGGCCTAAAAATTTGTCTGCTGTAGCAGATAAACCAAAGACACAGAGACGGGGAATGTTAAGTGGGGTCTCATGTTATAGTCTTTTACTGACCCATGCTCTAAGGCAGGAGTCTCAAACTCGGCTGGGTATATGGGCCACAAATGGAAAAAATTTGAATTTGGGGGGCCGCATTTTTTGTTCAATGTGACATTTTTAGTGATACCATTTTTTTTTTGTATACACCTTTTGAACATTTTTCCCGTGTTTATTTTTTTATAGCTTGGGTCGTTATGGATGTGGCGATAATAAACGTGTACTTTTTTGTGTTTACTTTACTTTACATATTAAACAGCATTTTTAGTGCCCAATATTTTTTCATGCTTTATTTTTATTTTTTTGATTTTTACAATTTTCTTTCCTCAAATTTGCCACATTCAGTAAAATTGTCATACCATTAGCATCATATAGTAATAATGGCAAACATCTTGTAGTAATGTCCCCATCTTGTACTAATGTGCCCCAACCAGGTCCCCATCCTGTGGCTATGTGCCCCATCCAGGTCCCCATCCTGTGGCTATGTGCCCCATCCAGGTGCCCATCCTGTGGCAATGTTCCCGATCCAGGTTCCCATCCTGTGGCAATGTTCCCGATCCAGGTCCCCATCTTGTGGCTATGTGACCATCCAGGTTTCCATCTTGTGGCAATGTTCCCCATCCTGGCCCCCATCTTGTACTAATGTGCCTCATCCAGGTACCCATCCTGTGGCTATGTGTCCCATCCAGGTCCCCATCCTGTTGGCTATGTGCCCCATCCAGGTCCCCATCCTGTGGCTATGTGCCCCATCCAGGTCCCCATCTTGTGGCTATGTGCCCCATCCAGGTCCCCATCTTGTGGCTCTGTGCCCCATCCAGGTCCCCATCTTGTGGCTATGTGCCCCATCCAGGTACCCTCTTGTGGCTATGTGCCCCATCCA
Source organism: Phyllobates terribilis (assembly GCF_046119375.1). NCBI lineage: Eukaryota > Metazoa > Chordata > Amphibia > Anura > Dendrobatidae > Phyllobates > Phyllobates terribilis. The sequence goes on along the minus strand of NW_027362765.1, from coordinate 591,158,977 downwards.
GGTCACCATCTTGTGGCTATGTGCCCCATCCAGGTCCCCATCTTGTGGCTATGTGCCCCATCCAGGTCACCATCTTGTGGCTATGTGCCCCATCCAGGTCCCCATCTTGTGGCTATGTGCCCCATCCAGGTCCCCATCCTGTGGCTATGTGCCCCATCCAGGTCCCCATCCTGTGGCTATGTGCCCCATCCAGGTCTCCATCTTGTGGCTCTGTGCCCCATCCAGGTCCCCATCCTGTGGCTATGTGCCCCATCCAGGTCCCCATCCTGTGGCTATGTGCCCCATCCAGGTCTCCATCTTGTGGCTCTGTGCCCCATCCAGGTCTCCATCTTGTGGCTATGTGCCCCATCCAGGTCCCCATCCTGTGGCTATGTGCCCCATCCAGGTCTCCATCTTGTGGCTCTGTGCCCCATCCAGGTCTCCATCTTGTGGCTATGTGCCCCATCCAGGTCCCCATCCTGTGGCTATGTGCCCCATCCAGGTCTCCATCTTGTGGCTCTGTGCCCCATCCAGGTCTCCATCCTGTGGCTATGTGCCCCATCCAGGTCCCCTCTTGTGGCTATGTGCCCCATCCAGGTCCCCTCTTGTGGCTATGTGCCCCATCCAGGTCCCCTCTTGTGGCTATGTGCCCCATCCAGGTCCCCATCTTGTGGCTCTGTGCCCCATCCAGGTCCCCATCTTGTGGCTCTGTGCCCCATCCAGGTCCCCATTTTGTGGCTATGTGCCCCATCCAGGTCCCCATCCTGTGGCAACATTCCCCATCCTGGCGCCCATCTTGTACTAATGTGCCTCATCCAGGTCCCCATCTTGAGGCTATGTGCCCCATCCAGGTCCCCATCCTGTGGCTATGTGCCCCATCCAGGTCCCCTCTTGTGGCTATGTGCCCCATCCAGGTCCCCTCTTGTGGCTCTGTGCCCCACCCCGGTCCCCATGTTGTGGCTCTGTGCCCCCTGTGCTGTTCTTCACACACATAAAAAAAAAAAAAAATGATTCTCACCTGTCCTCCGTTCCCTCGGCGGCCTTCCTGCAGATGTGGCCCGCAGGCACCACAGAGTCCGACCCCTTGACGATCCCGACCTGGTCCAGGAGGAGCCGCTGACAGCAGCGCTGCATTGCCGTACACAGACTGTCTCCCAGCACAGCATTTCCAATGTCAGCCGCTGACCAATCAGAGGCCAGCAGCTGACATCTGCATATGGCAATGACATCATACTCACTGCGCCGACACGCAGATATCAGCTGCTGGCCTCTGATTGGCCAGCGGCTGTCATTGGAAATGCTGTGCTGGGAGACAGTCTCTGTGTGCGGCAATGCAGCGCTGCTGTCGGCGGCTCCTCCTGGACCAGGTCGGGATCGTCAAGGGGTTTGTGCCTGCGGGCCACATAAAGCAGCCTCAGGGGCCGCATGCGGCCCGCGGGCCGCGTGTTTGAGACCCCTGCTCTAAGGGAATGACAAGTGCAGCAGTCGGAAGGCTGCTGATTGCTGTTAGCATGCAGCACAGCTCTTTTGCTTTATATTAGGAAAAGCTACTCTAATTATAAAATATTAATTAATACAAGCAGATATTATATAAAAAGAGAAAAAAAGATAAAAAATCTGTAGGTCACCCTGATCTAGTTCTATGCTGCATCTTATAGAGCTGATGATGATTTTTAGTTTTAACAAATATTCCTTTTGATGCTAAAATTAAGGATGACTTAAATCTTATTCCTTTAAGTATTCACATATGTTTTGGCTTCATGTCAACGTCATATATGGCAATGTTTTATCATGGTGACTGATCAAATGAACACATTATACTGATTTCTCCATCTCTCATCATTTAATTAAAAAGATGCTGTTGGCATTCCCTGGACCTGTCACAGGGAGTCAGTGTGACTTTCCAATAAAGTAGCAGCATCTAGAAATATATTCTGCCAATGCAGCCAGTTATTGGTTAATATCTTTTAAATGCATCATCCTTCTCTAACAAGCATACACTAGGTCAGTTTCATTATTATTGAAAGAAGACTGCATTTTACTTTTATATTTATTCTATTAAAAGATCAGTATCAAAAAAGAATTAATGAGACATGAAAAAAGACATCCCGAGTATACAGAACGAAGAAAAATCAATTAATTGCTGCCTTACGTCAATCAAGAATTAATTATACATGGAACATTTTGTTATGCTGTTGCATTGTATTTACCAATTATTTCTCTATTCAGTAGCAGCCTCAAAAGGCGAGTGCAGACATTAATATCTCTGCTCTACTCCTCTGTCATGACATTTTTCTGAGAGGTTTAGCACTTTTTTTTTGTAATGTAGACTTTCAAGAGCTTTCTTGACTAGGTCGAGCTGTACTCTTGTTACAAATTAGTTCCATAAAGTTATGGAGAAGTAGCGATTACAACAGAGAGTGAATCTCTGTGTGGGAGGAGAATGGTAAAAGCAGTTCAATAAGCCGAGATCTAAAAGATTGTCAGACTATTCGGTAGTAAATGTAGTCCAACAGTATTAAAGTTTTGTATTTCAGAAAGTTTGTAACATTATAAATAAGACTTTGGAGACACTGTAGGGTGTTGGCTGATATGACACCAGCAAATAATTATCAAGTGAAATTGTTGACTAGGATAAATCATAAAACAAAACATTTTCACTTCTTACTTTGTCCAAAAAACAAACAAACTAGAAAAATTAACAGTTCAGTGACAATATTTTCAAAGTTGAAATAAGTGTTAACCAGCAATAACAGTCTTTTCTTTTGCTGTACAATTTTATAACCTAGATTTTTGTACTACAAGAGATGGCAAATTCAGGACTGTATATACCCCAGGCACGAGCCCAATTCACTCCTACCACCATACCATGACTTGATAATGGCACCACATAGTGTTTGAATAATGCCATCACGTCGTGACTGTATAATACCACAACATGGTAACTAAATAACACCGCAATATAGAATCTGCAGCGTACTGTAAATACACAGTAAATCTGCCACACCTATGACTGGATGGACCGTTTATTTCCCCACCTTGTTTAAAGAGCCATAACTTTTTTATTTTTCTGTCAACATGGCCACATTAGGACAGTACTTTGCAGGACGAGTTGTAGTTTTTAAAGACACTATAATTTTATCCGATGATGTACTGAAAAATGGGGAAAAAAATTACAAGTGCAGTGAAATTTCAAAATACCCTGTATATCAGCAATTGTGTTTTGAGTTTTGTTTTTAAGGCAATAATTGTATAATAAATATGAGCTATTAGTATGATAGTGTGATACTCCAGGTCAGCGCGATACCAAGTTTGCAGAGATTATTTTTTTAATTAAGTAATGAAAATAAAAACTGAAGTTTGTAAAAAAATGAATAAATAATAATTTTGTTTTGTGTTGGCATTTTGCACCTAGAGGTGACATTTTTATTTATTTCAATTAAGGTACATGCGATATTTGATCATTTTTATTTAAGTTTAAGTTTTATTTAAGTTTTTAGGATGGTGTGGTAAGAGAAAAACTGTAGCTTGCCATTTTTATTTTTTTCTCTTTATACCATTTACCGTATTGGTTAATTAATTTTATGTTTTGATAAACCTGACTTTTACAGATGCAGACATACCAGATGTGTTTGTTTATTTATTTCTTATTTTAATTTCTTTATTTTTAATGGAGAAAAAGAGATGTGATATCTACTTAATTTTTAGTCTATAGTATTGAAGTATTTCCTGAAAATAGGCTGAACTTCACCGGAAATCTGACATAGAAAGCCAAGCACAGTAGGGGAATGGCGGGGGCTATCAGTATAAGAATGGTTCAACATTTTATTTTTGAAAACTTTATTTACTTCTTTTTGACCCCTTAGAGGATTTGAAGTTGAGACATTCGATCGCTTATAAAGTAGTGTTCAAAATAATAGCAATGTGTTCAAAGACATGAGTTAAGCACAAAATCTTTATAGCAGTTATGTCCAAGCATTGGGAACATTGCACACTATTTTCTAATTCAAAACATGAAGAGAAATGTATGTAATTTTTAACTACTCTACAGAAAATAACACAAAAGGAATATTTGGCTGTTCTAAAAAATAGCAGTGTCTGCATTTGCCTTTACAAACTCACAATATGTATTTTTTTTTGGAGGATTTAGCATTCCTGTGAATCACTAACCTAAAATTTAGTTGTATACCTAGTTTTTTAGAACTGCTTCACATCTGTGTTGCATAGAGTCAACCAACTTCTGGTATCTGTGAACTATTATTCCAGCCCAGAATGCTTTGACTACATCCCACAATTTTTTGGCATTTGTTGACTTTGCCTCAGAAACAGCATTTTTGATGTCACCCCACAAGTGTTCTATCGGATTAAGGTCCGGTGATTGAGCGGGCCACTCCAAAACCTCAATTTTGTTGGACTGGAATCAAGATTTTGCTTGTTTACTGGTGTGTGTAGGGTCATTGTCTTGTTGAAACACCCATTTCAAGGGCATATCCTCTTCAACGTAAGGCAACATGACCTCTTCAAGTATTTTAATATATGCAAAGTGGTCCATGATCCCTGGTATGTGGTAAAAAGGTCTGGCACCATACTAAGAGAAACATGCCCATATAATGATGCTTACACCACCATGCTTCACTGTCTTCAGAGTGTACTGTGGCTTGAATACAGAGTTTGGGGGTCACCTGACGAACTGTCTGTGGCCCATGGACCCAAAAAGAACAATTTTACTTTCATCAGTCCACAAAATGTTTCTCCATTTCTCTTTAGGCCAGTTGATGTGTTCTTTGGTAAATTTTATCGCTTCAGTACATGTTTTTTTTTAACAGTGGGACTTTGCGGAGACTTCTTGCTAAGAGATTAGCTTCAGACAGGCGTCTTCTAACTGTCACAGTACTCATAGGTAACTTGAGACTGTCTTTGATTATCCTGGAGCTGATCATTGGCTGAGCCTTTGCCATTCTGGCTATTCTTCGATCCATTCGAATGGTAGTCTTCCATTTTTTCAATGCCGTTCTTCTGAACAATGTCTTGAACGACCCATATTTCTCAGGCTTTAAAGGAGAAATGCATGTACAACATGTCCTGGCTTCACCCTTAAATAAGGGCCACCTGATTCACACCTGTTTCTTCACAGAATGATTGACCTCACTAATTGAACTCCACACTGCCTATTATTTTGAACAAACCCCCTTTCAATTAATTATTAAAGTACACAGACTTAAATTCATGCTGATCATGAATGCTGAGTCTGCTGGTATTCTTCTACTAGAATCTACTGCACCAACTGGTAAATTGTTTGACATCTGGTAATATAATTTATACCAAAAACAGTGATTAATCTGGTTAGTCATATTGGACTGCTATTATTTTGAACACTACTGTACTATATTTTCCACTATGCAACAGTAATGCAGCATTTAGGGAAAATCGTGGCTTCTTATGAAGAAGCTGGGCTTCACAGATGGCAAGATGGCAACAAAGGGGCCTTCAACAGGCCCCCAACTTTCATTGTAACCCATCGGTGCCCTGCAATCACGGGAGGCTGATGGGAGCCAATGTGCAAGCGCCAACAGTTTCATCATTTAAGCACTGCTGTTCGTGATTGACATTGGCATTTCTTTAAGTTTCTCAAAAGTTTTGAGAATATTACACCTTTTTTGCAGATTTTGCTTTATGGCTTACTAATACTGCATATGTTTTGATTAAAATTGTAGCTTCACTATTGCCAAAATGAATAAACAGTATATATAACATAGGATAAAGAGAAACAGAAGCTTTCGACTTCCACTTGCCAGGACTCTGATAAAGATCCTGGTATCTACTCTCAATGCCTCCTACATAATGACAGTTGTCTATTTGTCAGGCCTCAGACAGGGATGCCCAACTTGTGATCAATAGAAACTGAACTGAATGGGCGTATGCATCCACTGTAGAACCCCTCATCATCCTCCAATACATCATAGAGACTGACAGGGAGAGGTAATGCAGTAAGGTTTTGGCAGTCTGACGATTCCACCATAAGAGATCCCTGGGACTTTTTAGGGATAGAATATGGACAAGTAGAATGTGGTAGAATGAAATAAAATGAAATAAAATGTTTTAAAAGTTTGTTAAAAAGAGTTGAATGTGAGAATACCAGACTCCATTTTGAATAGTTAAAGTCACCATTATATGTAGATGGGGCAGTCACTAGTGATGGGCGAGCACTAAAATGCTCGGGTACTCATTGCTCGGGTCTAGCAAATTGTAATGCATGGGTGCTCGTCCCAAGTAACGAGTATAATGGAAGTCAATGGGAGACTCGAGCATTTTTCCGGCAGCCCCCCTGGAGGTCTGGAGGGGGTCAAAAATTTGGTTGAATCATTGGAAACAGCGCTGTAATGGTATAGGAACAGCATGGGGCAGACCACTGGAAGCATCTCTGAATCCCAGTTCACTGCTATGAACAACTTTTTTGGACTGACAATAATACATACATAAACGAAGATAAAAATGGATTTTCCTGGGAAAAATGTTAACAAACATTCTTTCCAGGATAATGACTTGTTTATAAGGCAAAATGAATAAAAGAAAAAAAAATGCTCCTCCACACCTTAGGCTATGTTCACACGTAGTGTTTTTGCAGCATTTTTGCACGTTCGCATTGCTTTCAACGGTGAAAAAACATTCACCAGTAAATGTAACTTTAACATTTTAATACCTTATCTGACCATGTGGTGTGTGAGACATGATCAGACATATCTTGTTTTTTAGAACTGCTTCACATTTATGTTGCATAGAGTCAACCAACTTCTGGTACCTGTCAACTGTTATTCCAACCCAGGATGTTTTGACTACATTCCACAATTTTTTGGCATTTGTTGGCTTTGCCTCAGAAACAGCATTTCTGATGTCACCCCACAAGTGTTCTATCGGATTAAGGTCCGGGGATTGGGCTGGCCACTCCATAACCTCAATTTTGTTGGACTGGAATCAAGATTTTGCTTGTTTACTGGTGTGTTTAGGGTCATTGTCTTGTTGAAACACCCATTTCAAGGGCATATCCTCTTCAACGTAAGGCAACATGACCTCTTCAAGTATTTTAATATATGCAAAGTGGTCCATGATCCCTGGTATGCGGTAAATAGGTCTGGCACCATAGTAAGAGAAGCATGCCTATATAATGATGCTTACACCACCATGCTTCACTGTCTTCATAGTGTACTGTGGCTTGAATACAGTGTTTGGGGGTCATCTGATGAACTGTCTATGGCCCATGGACCCAAAAAGAAAAATTCTTGTAGCGTGAGTCTACAAGGGTGACTATCCAGTAATTAGTGTTGTCCAAAATATGTACAATGAGAGGGGTACAGGAAAGACAACGGAACATAAACTCAGCCATGTGTGCCAGACTTCCCTGTCCCCACTAAAAGAATGAATGTCCATCTCCTCCTCATTCTCGGTCTCCTCCTTGTCTTTAGGCCATACACGCTGAACAGACGGGATGAAGGTGGTGTGGGTAGTACCGTCTATAGCACAGGCAATAAGCTACTGTTCCTCCTCCTCCTCATTATCACTAGAGATAAGTGAACATGTTCATAAAACGTTCGCCAATCTCAGCATGAACATTGCAAATTCAGATTCATTTTCAGATTCCCGAGCATTTCCTCAAAATCGCCAAAATTCGGCCAAAGTTCGATAAATGATCGAGTTTCCACTAATGAGGACTTCAGCTAGAATAGTGGTGATGTGTGATGAGCGGGGGGGACGTATTTTATCACAGTACTGGCGCTGGGGAATCAGTGGTACAGTTCGCGCTGGTCCCCTGCGCTGGGTGCTGAAAGCAACTCACATTATTTTCAGCTGCTCGCACTGACATCACTGATGGGAGCTACCGCCGGTCAGAGCACTGCGGGATCACGCTGTCAGATGTAATCGCTTCCGCAGTGTATAGCGCTGAGTTCCTGTGAGAAAGGTCACACAAGTTCATCAGCTGAGGAGCTCTGGTGATTTCACTTACTGCACTACCACATGAGAAAATTCTCACACAGTGGTGGTGCCGTGAGGTTACCAGGGCTCATCAGCTGATGAACTCCTGTTACCTCTCTCACGGCAGCTCAGCGCTATGCACTGACAAAGGAGTGATTACACTCCTATGTCAGTGTCAGCCTGCTGTCTTGTAGAGCAGGCACAACTGCTGATGTGACTCTTCTACAAGTGAGACTATCGTTGGACAGTGTGTATTATTTAATCACATTGGACAGGTGGAGGATATTGTTGTTTTTTATTTTTTATTTTTACAGGTGACAACTGCTTCAATGGAATGGGTGTTAGGTGAGTATTTTTGTTGTTTATTATTTTCTGTTTTTTTTACAGGAGACAATGGCTTCAATGGATTGGGTGTTAGGGGAGTATAACTGTGCTTGTTATTTTAAAATAAAAAAGTAAAATTATGTTTTTTTATTTCAAAGAAAGGATTTTTTCTGGCTCTGTCTTTATTAGTGTTGAGCCACCCCCGTAGTGTTCGAGTTCGGTTCGGTTCATCGAACACCCGTATGTTCGCCGAACTGTTCGTCGAACTGTTCATCGAACACCTTCGAACACCGTTAAAATCAATGGCAGGCAAACAAAAACACATAGAAACACATAGAAAACACCTTCAAAGGTGTCCAAAAGCTGACAAACTGCTCAGAAGACACAACTAACACATGGAAAAGTGACAAGTACATATAGTTATGCGAAAAGAAAAGAGGTGAAGGAGTAAAAGGAGGGGGAGACACAGATATAGGCATGTCATGCCCTTCTAAAACCAAAAAAGTGCGAAGCCGACACAGCCAGTCCTTTCCTGTCCGTGCGACCTCCGTGTCGCCGGGTTTGTGCCAGAGCCGGTGGACCCTGACGGCCAGCCCCCCTCTCCCAATACTGGTGCCTGTCCGCTGGTGGGTCGAACGAACCCCCTGCCGTGGAGGCCGGTCTAATCTTTTTAATTGAAATTGTCTCTCTAATTTGAATGAGTACAATTTAAATCCTTTTACAAGGATCTATTGAAGGGCAAGTCTCATGCCAGCAGCCACGGTAATTCTAGCTCCAGTAGTGTCCACTAAAGCTGCTGCAGGTAAAAAGCTTTTATAAGGATCGAGCTTGGCGGCCCACCGCAAGGCGTCCTACCACCAGTCCCAGCCTCTGTGCCTTGGGGTGCCTCCCCGATGCTCTTCACTGAGTGTCCAGGGGGCCCGAACCATTTCCTTTGAAAAAATTAAGTGTCCAAACTACAGGTGGTGTAGCTTGCTTAACAGCTGGGATAATCCGCTGACTAGCAGACACTGCTACTAGGCACAAAGTATTTCCTGGGCTAGATGCAGTTAAAAATTTGTAATTAGATACTCTCGTTGGATGCTCAGAAAGCATTCCATAGAGTCTCCTGGCATGCCATATATTATTCTCTTAAAAAGCTTGGGGTAGGGGTCTAGGGGACCCTTTTATAGGCAAAATCACGGCCCTGTATCGCAATACGTCACCTAGGCTGAAGATAAATGGAACATTTTCATCACCTTTCATAATCACCAATGGGACAAAGCAGGAATGTCCTCTGTCCCCTCTCTTATACATCCTAGTGACGGAGCACCTGCTCTCATCAATTCGCCATAACCCCAATATTAGGTGGATTGAGGTGGGAGGCACCGAGTACAAGTGCTCTGCATTTGCTGATGATGTCCTAGTATATATCACTCAATCACATATATCCATCCCTGCTGTTATGGCTGAAATAGATCACTTTGTTACATGGTCAAATTTTAAAATCAATGCAGCAAAGTCTGAGGCCCTCGATGTCTCCCTCCCCAAATCCATACATGATTCCATCCAGTCCAACTTTCCGTTTGCCTGGCCCTCACAGGGTATCAAATACTTAGGAATTCGTATTCATAGAGACCTCTCCCGTCTATGTTATCTTAATTTTGGGCCCTTTATTGAACAACTCCATACAGACCACGGTTGGCAAGTTAGAACTGTAAGATTCACTACGCGAACCACTGGTGTTTTGTGGAAAAGCACATGTACACTGTGTTCCAAATTATTATGCAAAAATTGCTTAGAAGAGATAAGGTAAGAATTTTTTTGTTTGTCGGTTAAACTCATTGATGGTGATGTGTGTCAGGACTCTTTATATCACTGTAAGCAATTGCAGACACCTGTGCTAATTAGTTTGGCAGGTGTGTCCAATGAAAGGCAAGACAACTTAAGAAGGCTGTCCCACATTATTAAGCAGCCTACATTTTCTGCCAAAATGGGAAAGAAAAAGGACGTGTCGGCTGCTGAGAAGAAACAAATTGTGGAGTGTTTAGGTCAAGGCATGACTACAATCAACATTGCCAAGACACTTCATCCTGATCATCGCACAATCAAGAAGCATGTAGCTGATTCACAGTACACACGTGTGCGTGCTGATAAGGGAAAATTGAGGACTCTTTCCTACAGGCAATTATGTCAGGTTAAAAGAGCAGCGGCAAAAAAGCCTTGTCATAGCAGCAGACAAGTTTTTGAAGCTTCTGGTGCCTCCAACGTCCCCCGAACAACAAGATGCAGGGTCCTTCAGAGGTTTGCAGCTGTGAGTAAGCCATCCTGTTGACCTCCTCTATCCACTGTACACAAGCATAAACGACTCCAGTGGGCCAAACAATACATGAAGACTGACTTCAAAACTGTTTTGTTCACCGATGAGTGCCGTGTAACACTCGATGGTCCAGATGGATGGAGTGGAGGATGGCTGGTTGATGGACACCCCATGCAAACACGGCTACGGCGCCAACAAGGAGGAGGTGGAGTAATGTTTTGGGCTGGAATCATGGGGAGAGAGATTGTCGGCCCCTTTAGGATCCCTGAAGGGGTAAAGATGAACTCCATAATGTATGTGGAGTTTCTCAAACAGCACTTCCTGCCATGGTTCAAGAAGAAGAACCGTGTATTCCGCAGCAAGATCATTTTCATGCATGATAATGCACCATCTCATGCTGCACATAACACATCTGCATCTCTGGCTGATATGGGCATAAAAGGGGACAAACTTATGGTGTGACCCCCATGCTCCCCTGACCTCAACCCCATTGATAATCTCTGGAGCATCATCAAAAGGAGTGTCTATGATGGTGGGAGGCAGTTCACATCTAAGCAACAGCTCTGGGAGGGTATTCTGTCCTCATGCAAAACCTTTGAAGCAGAAACCATCCAAAACCTGACAAATTCAATGGACGAGAGAGTTCAGAAGCTCCTTTCGAACCAGGGGTCCTATGCGGAAATGTAACATCACCTAGAATAAAGTTTTGAGTTGAAAACTGTTTGATTTCAGTTTCTAATAACCTGCTAATGCTTATAATTTCAAAAATGACCATTTTTTTGTTCTTTATTAAAATGAAAAGGTTGATCGAAGAGTGTGGGGGATCTAAGAGTGTGGCAACCCAGTAGTCAGGATTATTTCGAATTCTGACAATCTGAGGGTCATGTTGCAGGTAGTGCAGCAAGAAGGCACTCATGTGTCTTGCGCATCTAGGAGACCCAAAATTATTTTCCGGGCTAGATGCAGCTAAAAATTATTATTAATTTGAAAGCTGGTGGAGCTTAGTATAGATGGCCTAATAGAATCAGTACTGCAAACTGCTACAAGGCCCAAATTATTTTCCAGCCAAGATAGAGATAAACATGATTAGTAATTTTAAATCTGGTGGAGTTTAGTATAGATGGCCTAATAGAATCAGTACTGCACACTGCTACAAGGCCCAAATTATTTTCCAGCCAAGATACAGATAAACATGATTAGTAATTTGAAAGCTTAAAACGGTTGGTGAGGTGATTTTAACAAACCATCAAGCTTTTACTCTCCCCAGGATGACACAGGGGTAGAAAAGTCATTTCGGATCCATGATTTGTTCATCTTTATGAACGTGAGTCTGTCTACATTATCAGTGGAGAGCCGCGTGCGCTTATCTGTCAGCACACCACCAGCAGCGCTGAACACATGTTCAGACAGAACGCTGGCTGCGGGGCATGACAAGATCTCCAAGGCGTAAGTGGCGAGCTCCGGCCATTTATCCAGATTGGAAGCCCAAAAAGAGCAAGGGTCCAGTGACACAGTCATGGCTCAAATGTTTACTTGGAGATACTCCTGTACCATCGTCTGTAGGCATTGACTATGTGTCATACTTCTTGTCTCCAGTGGCCTTGCAAAGGATGGGCTAAAAAAGTGGTGAAATGATTCCGCAAAATTGATGTTACCAGCAGATACTGTGTTTCTGTTACGTTTTGAGTGCTGAACACTCGACGGTCCCACGGTTGGAAAGTTGGAACTGTGAGATTCACTACGTGCACCACTAGTGTTTTGGGGATAAGCACATGTAAGATTCTGCAACAGTCTCTGCTGATACTCCTGCATGCGTGCATCTCTTTCTATGGCAGGAATAATTTCTGCAAATTTACTTTTGTACCGGGGATCTAAGAGTATGGCAACCCAGTAATCAGGATTATTTCTAATTCTCACAATTCGAGGGTCATGTTGCAGGTAGTGCAGCAAGAAGGCACTCATGTGTCTTGCGCATCCAGGAGCACCAAGTCCCTGTTGTATTGGTGGCGAGGTAACAATCATGCTTCCTTCCTCTGCCCTCTCCCCCCAACCTTGCACAACAGAAATGTGATCAAGGTCTCCCTCATCTGATGAGTCTTCCATCAGTTCGTCCTCCACTTCTTCCTGGGCTCCTGCACCTTCCTCACTAGTTTGGCTGCTACCATGCGCCCTGGTAAAACCATCTCCCCCACCCTCACATGCCTGCCGCCTTGGTGCTGCCGACAGTCTGGACCTTGCAGATGTTAGCCCTTCCGCATACAACTCCTACTCCTCTACTTCCTCCACCTCCTCTTGTGCCACCACCTGACCCCGAATTCTGTTTAACATGTGCTCCAGCATGTAAATCACTGGAATAGTCATGCTGATAATGGCATCGTCAGCACTAAACATCTTCGTCGCCATTTCAAAACTGTGCAGAAGGGTGCATAGGTCCCTGATCTGAGACCACATCTCCAGCGTGATTTGCCCCACCTCTGGATCTCGTTGGCCCAGGCTATACGTCAGAACGTATTGCACCAGGGCTTGTCGGTGCGGCCACAGTCGCTGCAACATGTGCAGAGTTGAATTCCACTGGGTAGGCACATCGAATTTTAGCCGGTGAAGTGGCAGGCCCAACGACTTCTGTAGACATGTAAGTCGCTGAGCTGCGGGATGCGAACGGCAGAAGTGAGCACACAGCGACAGTGCCCTCTGCAGAAGGCCATCTAGTCCGGGATAGTGGGCTAAAAATTGCTGGACAACCATGTTCAACACTTGATCCATACAAGGCTCGTGTGTGACATTGCCCCGGCGAAGGGCCGCACCCAGGTTTGCAGCATTGTCGCACACGGCCTTCCCTGGTTTCAGGTTCAGTGGAGACAACCATTCATGAAACTGGTTCTCCAGAGCTGACCACAACTCCTCAGCTGTGTGACTCACATTTCCCAGACATTTCAAAGTAAAAGCCGCCTGATGACGTTGAGCCCTCCTGCCAGCATAGTAAGGAGGTGTGCTTTCTGCACTGTTAGAAAGCTTGTGGCATGACCAGACAGGCTTTGGGTGAAGGTGGAGGACCGAGAGGAGGTTGAGGAGGCAGAAGCAGTGGAGGAACTTCGAGATAAAGAGGATTGACGCACAACTCGTGGAGACGGCAAGACTTGGACAGCAGCCCCTTGTCCTGCTGTCACCATAGTTACCCAGTGCCCAGTCAACGACATGTAACGCCCCTGTCCATGCCTACTCGTCCAAGTGTCTGTGGTGAAATGCACCCTGTCACACACAGAGTTTCTCATAGAAGCGGTGATGTTGTGTGCGACATGCTGGTGGAGCGCAGGCACACCATTCTTTGAAGTAGTGCCGACTGGGCATCTGGTACTGGGGCACTGCGACGGACATAAGGTGTCGAAAATCCTCTGTGTCCACCAGGCGGAAAGGCAGCATTTATGTAGCCAAGAGCTTGCAGATGGTGAAATTCAACCTCTTAGCTTTCTCATGGCTAGGAGGAAATGGTCTTTTACTTGTCCACATCTGAGGGACCGAGGGCTGGCTGTTGTGCTTAGACGGGGTTGAGAAGGGTGTCCCCGGCAAACTGCCGGTCTATGAGGAAGATGCAGGCAGACATGTTAGGTTGCCTTGATCCAAAGGTGGTGCTATCGATGTCGGACAGCACTCAACACCAGCTGGTGTTTCCACCTCCAAAGAAAATGATGACCTGTCAATCACGCTGGCTGTTGTGGGTAAAGAGGTGGCAGGTCTGCATCCCAAAACAGGTGTGACTGCTGTCCCCCCAGTCACAGAGGTTGAAGAGGCCGTGGATGCACAAGATGTGGCAGACGGTGGTTGGCCCGGCCGGCTAGGCCGCATTGTAGCACAGTGAGCTTCCCACTGCAACTTATGCTTCATGTCCATGTGCCGGTTCATGCATGAAGTACTCAAACTATGTAATTTTTGGCCTCTACTTAGCTTTTGCTGAAAAATGTTACAGATAACACGAGTTGGGTCATCTTTATCGATCTGAAAAAATGCCCAGGCTATGCAAGGCTTAGCACCCATGTGACCTGAAGAGCCACCACGACTTGTGGTGAGAGGCAGAGTTGTGTTTGAGGATGCAGTTGCTGACGTGCTTCCAGTACTACGTCTCTGTCCAGGAAGGCGCAACCTGACCTCATCGTCACTAGCATCCTCCTCCACCTCCTCTGCTGACCTCATCAACTGGCTGACTGTGGGTTGACAGTAAGTGGGATCTCCAACCTCGTCATCATCACCCTGTGTGTTATCACACCCATCTTCCTCAGAGCCAACCTCTTCCTGCCCTGACAAAAAACTAAAGTTGTCGCTCCAATCAGGTGTTTGAGTCTCATCATCGTCTTCCTCATTGTCTCCACCAACAGGAGTTACCGTTTGGGAACGAGGGTCTACATTATGGTCAGAACCTTCTGCGTCTGGTCCTGGATCTGACTCATAAAGATTCTGGGCATCGGTGCAGATCATTTCCTCATCTGGATTCACAGAAGCTCTGGAGCCGACCTCTGATTCTCAGGCTATAGTATGAGTAAACAGCTCTGCAGACTCAACCATCTGTTCTACCCCATACTCAGACAGGCAGCTGGAGACTTGGGAGCTGTTAGGAAGCAAGTGCGGTTGGGGTGACACTGCTGAGGACTGGAGTATTTGTGATGTTGAAGTTGAGGTGGAGGAGAGCCCACTTAAAGGAGCACTTGATATACGTTGAAGCACCTGCTGTTTTTGTGCCTCATCTGGAATTTGTAGCGATTGGCGTGGCCGTAAGAAAGGGATCTTATCACATTGTCCGCTAAAAGAAGTAGACATCTTAGTTTGGCTGGAAGATGGTCTTTCTTCTGCAGATGTTACTGTTGCTTTAACACCTACCCCATGGACACAACCTTTTTTTCTCTTCCCAACACGCCTATTCCCCTTTCCACCAGCAGCAGGCCTTTTTCCACTCATTTTGGTGGTTAACTAATTGACAACTCTGGATTTGTTTGCACAAAAAACAATGGATGGGAACCGAGCAGAGCTGAGTGGCCAAACTGTGGTATTAGCCCAAAATTATTGGCTGGGTTAGATGCAGATAAAAATTAATTTGAATTTGCAACCTGGTGGAGGTTAGTATAGATGGACTAATAGAAAAAGTCCCACACACTGCTATAAGCCGACATATTTTTTCAGAGCTAGATGCCGACAAAAATTATATTGAATTTGCAACCTGGTGGAGGTTAGTATAGATGGACTAATAGAACAAGTCCCACACACTGCTACAAGCCGAAATATTTTTTCAGAGCTAGATGCAGATAAAAATTATATTGAATTTGCAACCTGGTGGAGGTTAGTATAGATGGACTAATAGAACAAGTCCCACACACTGCTACAAGTCGAAATATTTTTTCAGAGCTAGATGCAGATAAAAATTATATTGAATTTGCAACCTGGTGGCGGTTAGTATAGATGGACTAATAGAACAAGACCCACACACTGCTACAAGCCAAAATATTTTTTCAGAGCTAGATGCAGATAATTATTTTGAATTTGCAACCTGGTGGAGGTTAGTATAGATGGACTAATAGAATGATTCTATGTCCAAAAGGTTTTACTTCACTAGGTGCAGTCAAAAAATTTGTATTCTATACACAGGTGGTGTAGCTTGCAACACAGATAGGCTACTCCACTGACTAACACACACTGCAAGAGGACAAAAAGGATTTGCTTTGCTAGATTTAGCCAAATGCTGTGAAAAAAACTTGCACAGCACTAAAACAGACCTGCCTGGCAAAAAGTGATAGGAACTGATGTAACCTAGCCCTCAAAAGGACTGCAATTACAATTAGTCTTTACTCCCAACCTATCTATTTAAGAACACAGACCTGACTGATAAAAGTGATAGGAACTGATGTAACCTAGCCCTCAAAAAGACTGCAATTACAATTAGTCTTTGCTCCCAACTTATCTATTTAAGAGCACAGTCCTGCCTGATAAAAGTGATAGGAACTGATGTAACCTAGCCCTCAAAAGGACTGCAATTGCAATTAGTCTTTACTCCCAACCTATCTATTTAAGAGCACAGACCTGCCTGATAAAAGTCGTAGGAAATGATGCAACCTAGTCCTTAAAAGGACTGCAATCACAACTATTCCCTACTCCCAAGCTGTCTGTAGATTTGTGCGAAAATTGGCTTGAAATTAACAAAGTATAGCGCACACAGCAACAGCGGTGCCGCCTAACACGCAGCTGCAGCAGTGAGAAAATGGTGGCGACCTGGAAAATGGCTGGGTCTTATAGGGCAAGGACATGTGACATACACTGCCAATGACACATGCCCTTGCTTGTGTGAAAAAAAGCAGTTCGCTCCATGTGTGCACTGCTGATAGGCTGACAGATTGCACCTCCCCACTGTAAATGCGGGAAAGAGAAATAAAATGGAGATCTTCATTATTTATGCAGAGATCCATCCCCTGCCCCTCCCCCCGCCCTGCTGTACACTCAAACTGCGTATTAACATTAATTTTCAGCATTACTGAGAAAAAATCCAGTTATGATTTTGGTGCGTGAACAGTTATTGAACATAACATTGAACAGCCGAATTTTTTTCAAATTGTTCGTGTTCGCCGAACTGCTCGAACCCCGCCCAAAACAGCTCGAATTTGAGATTGGCGAACAGTTCGAGTCGAACACCGCTCATCTCTAGTCTTTATTTCAAAATTTTTTCTATGGGGTTAATAATGGGGGCGTGTTATAGATGCCTCTCCATTACTAACCATGTCAGCTGCCAATACAAGGCTGACATGAATCCCAACCCTATTACCCCACTTGCCACCACATCAGGGCAAGTGGGAACAGCAAGGCTAAGTGCCAGATTTTATAGTGGGACCCTATGTCAATTTTTTTATGGGGTCCTTCTGTAATCTAGCCAGTAAACACTAGGAAAACAGTTGTGGGCTGTTATTAATAGCCAGGTAACATCTTTGGCTATTGGCCCTTTCCCTGGCTAGTAATATCAGCCCCCAGTGGCTTTCCCTCTGCTGGTTATGAAAATGAGCCCACGCTGTTTTTTACTTATTTTTTTATTTCTTAAGAAGTACATTATAATACACACCCAATGTAACCTTAGTTCACAGCCTCCAGGTGTTCCAGTGAACTTTAAATGTCCCTCAAAGTTTCCCATGAGATTTCCAGGCCTCATAGCTGCCAGGAGACCTGGTAGCTTTGAACTCTGAAAGGTTACCTGAGTTCAATACACTGGGTCTCACGGTAGCTCTAGTGCCGGACTGTTGAATGTCGGAGTGCCAAGTGCCGGACTGGCGCAGGGTACTGTTTGCAGCTCACATCACTGTCGCCTGGTCTCCCTGAGATCAGTGCGACCATGCGACAATGATGGGAGTTGTAGTCAGCACCCAAAGTGTACATTATGTGTAAAATAAAGAATGAAATAAAAAAAAACAGTATGGGCTACTGCCGATTATTCATAGCCAGCAGAGGAAAAGCTGTTGGGGGCAGATATTAATACCTAGGGAAAGGGGCCATTAGCCCAAAATGTACCCTGGATATTAATAACAGCTCACAGCTGTTTGATTAACTTTTACTGGCTAGAGTATAGAGGGACCCTCAAAAAAATTGACATTGGGTCCCCCTATTAATTATAACCAGCAAAGTCTAAACAGACAGCTGTGAGCTATGTGAGCTAATATTAATAGCCAGGGAAAGGGCCTTGGATGCAGGCCCCCTCCGAGGCTAATATTATCAGCCCTCAGCGGCCCCAGAAATGGCGCGTCAGCCTTGTATTGGCAGCTGACATGGTTAGTAATGGAGAGGCATCTATAAGATGCCCTCATTTCTAACCCCATAGTAAAATGTGTGAAATAAAGACATCCAGAAAAAAATCCTTTATTTGAAATAAAAACACAGACTCCTTTATTAAATCTAGATAGATAAATAGATATATATATATATGGAGATAGATAGATAGATAGATAGATAGATATGGATCTGTTTTTGTAGGAAACCCTTTTCTCATGTACAGCACCATGGAATCAATGGTGCTATGTAAATAAATAATAATAATAATAATTTGGATAGATATGGATAGATAGATATGGGTAGATGGAGAGATATAGATAGATAGATAAATAGAGTGGGGAAAATGTATTTACTCAGCCACTAATTGTGCAAGTTCTCACACTTAAAAAGATGAGAGATCTTGTGTGGAGCCCCAGATCAAGGGAGATTATCAGTGGTCTTGTATGTTATCCATTTTCTAATTATTGCTCCCACAGTTTATTTCTTCACACCAAGCTGCTTGCTGAGGATGACCCTGTGGCCCGAGTGGTCATAGACACAAACTGTGGCGCTGAGTCCCATAAGGTGGGCGTAATGAAGGACCTGTTGCACCCTGTTATAATAGGGCAAGATTTCGCCTTGTTTTGGGACTTGTGGGGGAAAGGGAGGAAGCCGGGTTGTCCAGACAACAACCAGGTCACTCCTAAAGAAACCTCATCGCAGGCCGCAGCCGACGGGTTTCCTTTTGTGTGCTTGTTGGGGATGAGGATGAGGCAGCACCCCCAGAGGCCAACATCCCTGAGTTGGAGGTGTCTGGGGGAAACTTTTGAACTGCCCAACTCAGGGACTTAACTCTAAAAGGGCTTTTGATAATATTACTGTTCTGAATGGTGTTGCTCAAGAGCCAGGGCAGACATCCAATATCCATACTTTGCCTTAAAAGGGAAGTTACTGTATCGGCTCACCAAGCTCAGAGGAGAGGTAATCGAGCTGCTAGTGCCAGGGCCGTACAGACGCAGGGTGTTAGATATGGCCCATGCACATGTCTTAGGTGGTCATCTGGGGGTAGAAAAAAACGAGGAAAGGATCCTCCAGAGTTTGTACTGGCCCGGTAGTCACTGAGGGATCTTGAATTATTGTAGGTCCTGTCCCACCTGCCAACTGACCTCCCCTGTGGCTCACTTCCATAGCCCCTTAGTGCCACTACCTATCATTGAGCTTCCATTCGATCACATTGCCATGGATATAGTGGGACCCCTGGTCAAGTCCCCCAGAGGACATCAGTATATTCTGGTGGTATTGAACTATGCTACATGGTACTCACAGGCTGTACCACTATGAAGCTCCTCTGCCAAGTGCATAGCCCGGGAGATGGTCAACATCTTTTCTAGAACGTGGTTGCCTAAAGAGATCCTAAAGGACCAAGAGACCCCATTTATGTCAAGGGTGATGAGGGAATTGTGCAGAACCCTGCAAATCACACAATGACCTCAGTCTACCACCCCCAGACAGATGGCTTAGTGGAGAGGTTTAAGAAAACATTGAAGGCCATATTGAAGAAGGTCGTAGAGAAAGATGACTGTGACTGTCTACTGCTGTATCTTCTGTACTCCATCAGGGAAGTCCCACAGGCCTCAACTGGATTCTCCTCTTTTGAGATGTAATATGGCCGACACCCCCGCGGACTCCAGGAGAGCTGAGAGGCGGAGTCTACACCCTTCAGGAGTGTAATCGAACATGTGGCCCAGATGTAAGAGAGGATTGCCGAGGTGATGCCCATTGTTAAAGAACACCTCCTCAAAGCAGAAGAGGCAAAGTTGAGGGTGTACAATAGATCGGCGAGGGTGAGACACTTCAACCCTGGAGACCGGGTACTGGTCCTGGCACCTACGATGGAGAGCAAATTGCTGGCCAAGTGGCAGAGCCCCTATGAAGTAGTTGAAAAAATTGGCGACGTCAACTATAGAGTCCACCAACCAGGGAGAAGGAAGCCCTACCAGGTGTACCACGTCAACTTGATTAAGCCATGGCGAAATAGGGAGCCTGTGGAAGCTCCCTGTTTGGTGGCGAAGACTGAAGCCGGTGAGGAGGAGGTCAAGGTGGCAGAGTCGCCGTCACATGCCCAGAAGCAACACTGCAGAGAGTTGCTACAGGGGAACAGACACCTGTTCTCAGAGCTTCCACGTGTACTTGGATCATAGAGCATCAGGTTCTTATGGAGCCTCATGTCCGAGTAAACATGAAGCCGTATGAGATTCCTGAAGCCCGATCTCGAAAGAGATGAAGCGAATGCTGAGCCTGGGAGTCATTGAAGAGTCCAAGAGGGGCTGGTCCAGTCCCATAGTATCAGTGCTTTAACCAGATGGAGAATTGCGGTTTTGCAATGACTATAGGAAGCTCAATGGGATCTCAAAGTTAGACACCTACCCAATGCAAAATGCAGACAAACTGATTGAAAGGTTGGGGCTGGCCAGGTACATTACCACCCTTACCACGAAAGGATATTGGCAAATAACCATACCCATACCCATGTCCCAAGATGCCAAGGAGACAATGGCCTTCTCAACGCCAGATGGTTGTTTCTCGTACACAAGGATGCCGCTTAGGTTGCAAGGAGCCCCGGCTTCCTTCTAGAGAGCTATGCACCAGATCTTAGCTCCCCACAAGAAGTATGCAGCAGCCTACCTAGATGACATTGTGATCTACAGCTGGGATTGGGGAAGCCATCTGAGCAAAGTCCAGGCGATGCTTGATGCTCTACTGAAGACAGAGTTTTCCATAAACCCGAAGAAATGTGTCATGGGCATGGAGGAAGCAAAATACTTGGGCGAAGTTGTAGGCAGAGGCGAAATTAAGCCCCACATAAATAAAGTCAACGATCCAGAGTTGGCCACAACTCCTCTCAAAGAAACAAGTCAGAGTGTTTTTGGGCATCGTGGGCTATTGCCGCCAGTTTATCCCTAAATTCGCCATGATAGCCGCCCCTTTGATAGACTTTCTTAAAGGGAAAAAGTCGGCTACGGATAAGTGGTCTCCAGAGGCTGAGACAGCCTTCCAGGAACTGAAACTAGTTCTGTCTAAACAGCCAGTGTTGGTGGCATCAGATTTCTCAAAGGAGTTTGTGGTCCAGACGGACGCGTCAGATGTCAGGCTGGGTGCTGTCCTATCACAAGAGGTGAACGGGGAAGAACACTCCATAATGTACTGTATATCAGTCAGAAGCTGACATCCTGTGAGAAGAATTACTACATAGTGGAGAAGTAATGTGACTCGCCCCCGGGCCGTGGGGCACTCGGATCCGGGCAGTAGGGGAACGATGGGAGTAGTAGTGGCAACCCGGTTCCGTGGCTCAGGGTGGTCAGGCCAGTGGTAGTCCGTTATGCGCTGATGATTATGTCCGACTACGCCACCCGTGGATTGCGGTTATTAGGAACCGCCGCTGCATGCAGACCGCTGGGGCTGATGAGGTGTGCAGTTCAACTTTACCAATTTTGATGGTCATCTCCTTGAACCCCATCTGCGGCACGGGTAAGCCATTACTGGCGATGATGCTCAAGTTACTGTCTGGATACCGTGTAATATCAGCATCAGTCCAATACTGCTTAAAAAAGTACATAAGGGATAGTGGTTACTTGCGACCCAGTATCCAGCAAGGCGCTCATGGGGATACCGTCCAGCACCACGGGTAAAACCGGGCACCCCCCAACGTACTTATCACGCCAATTATAAGGGCCTGGTGATCTTATGCCTGGGGGTCGGCCCTCTGCCCTAGCTTGGACCCGTTTAAATTACAGTACCGGGAAATGTGTCCGGGCTGGTTGCATCGACGGCAAATGGGCTGTCCATCCTTTGCGTAGCGGTCTGTGGGCCTCCCTCGGAACGACGGGATCCTCCTCTGTCGATGCCACGGGACATCCTCCGGACTTGAAGCCAGCTCGATGGCTCTTGACGGGTCCACTTGTAACGCCTGGACGGTCCTGGTCAACGCCGCGACGCTCCTGGTCAGCTCCTGGACTTGGTGGTGCAGATCTTTCGACGGGGCTTGGTTCAGGGCCTGTGCATCAGCCCCCACGGAGTCCATAGAGGAGGGCGCCGCCTCCTGGTGGTAGGTGAGAGCAGGGCACCAGGGGTTTATAGCGCCACTTGTTGCGGATTCACGGAGCACCCTTATGGCCCTGTCCTTGAATTGGGCAAAGGTCAGATCAGGGTTCTGAAAGAACATGAGGCGCAGCTGGGTCCTGTGGGTGCTAGACAGCAGACCTTCTATAAACTGTTCTGTTAGTAGCTTATCCGTTTCCTGCATGCTGCCAGGGTCAGCTTGTTGGATGGCCCTCAAGGCTTCCTGCAAATTTAGGGCATAGTCTCTGATGCTGTCCTGTGCCCGCTGCTTACATCCATAGAACCTCATTTTAATTTCAGCGGAGGTACGTGTGTCAAAGGTACCCCGCAGCCGGGCCAGAATACCCTTCACGGTCCTTTTCTCCTCAGTGGGCCATGATTTTACCTCCCTTTGGGCTGCGCCAGTTAACTGCCCTGTTAACATGCTGACCTTCTGTTCCCCTGTCAGGGGGTAGACTTGGAGCAAACTGTACAGCCTTTCCTTAAAGTCAGTTAGGGCATGGGGCTCCCCAGAGTACTTGGGCAGCCAGGCCGCTCCAGGGATGTAGGGCAGGGAAAATGGCATCACCGCTGCTGCAGCTGCATTGGTGGTAGTGGGCGCCTCTGTATCCGACATCTTCTTCCCCCCTAGTTAAGCGTGACCTACCTTCCGATGATCCTCTTCTGTAGGCCGCGGCTCCGCTGCTGCTGCTCTGGACGAGGACCTTGCGTCGCGTCCTGGTGACGTCAGCGTCGCTCTCTCTCCCTTCCAGGACCTTGCGCAGCATCGGTGCGTGGGGCGGAGCTTCGGGTCTCGCGTGGTTTGGACGTCCACGCCCCTCTTCTTCCCGCGCGGCGTCCTGAAGATGGCGTCCGATGCCGGGAAAACGGCTGAAGATGGCGGGAACCGATGGAAGATGGCGGGAGACGGCTGGAAATGGCGGGAAATGGCTCCGGACGGCGGGAAACCTCTTTTCAGGTAAGTGCAAAGTCTTTTTCAGGCACGCAATACCCGTTTGTGGCGGGTTGGTTGCAATCCTGCCGACTACGCCAAAGCTGACTCGCCCCCTGGGCCGTGGAGCACTCGGATCCAGGCAGTAGGGGAACGATGGGAGTAGTAGTGGCAACCCAGTTCCGTGGCTCAGGGTGGTCAGGCCAGTGGTAGTCCGTTATGCGCTGATGATTATGTCCGACTACGCCACCCGTGGATTGCGGTTATTAGGAACCGCCGCTGCATGCAGACCGCTGGGGCTGATGAGGTGTGCAGCTAGGGTAGTGTGACTCCCCATGGGAAGAGTGCGGCCCCAGGGCAGTATAATGGATGGTGGGAGTGATGGTGGTGAGAGTCCCAGTACCGGTAGTGCTGGAGGCGTGAAGGAGCACACAGACAACAGGTTGCAGTCCAGGGCCTTTACTAAAACAGGTAAACTGACCCATAAACAGTCCCGGCTAGGAGGGGACGTGGATGTCTGAGAGCAATGGGGAAATTGGCACTGGTCAGGGTGAGGGTGTAGGCCTACCGTGCTTTCTGTGCTCCTTCTGGCTATCTCCTCCTGATAGGGTAACAGCCCACGGTCCGAGCTCACCGTGTATTCTCGCTTATATGGCCTGAAACGTGGGTTCCTTTCTGCTCCCGGCCTGGTACGGCTGTGCTGGTCCCTTCTGTTGTCGCAGAGCCTCCAGGCTTCTTAGGCCAAGGAATATACAGTCCCCTGCGGACTGGTTATCTGCTGTAGGATGTGGAATCCTCATAGCCTCAGACACCAAAGTCTGGTAAATTAAGTCCTTTATCTGCTAAGACAGGCTCACTTCGCCTCTTGTCTCTGGCTTGTGGCTCTCCTCCTGCCACACTTCCTCTTAGGTGCAATAAAACTTTCTGTCCCTGCTCTGCTCCGGGACAAGTCTCAATGCTGAGACAGGTCATCCAGTTCTCCCTAACCCTGCCCCCTGTTCCAGCTTTTATAGGGGCAGCCTGCTCCCCCTACTGGCCTGAGACAGGAGGTATTGCATGCTAATGTTCCCCTGACCAGAGAACCTCCCCCTTGCTCTCAGACACAGCTTTATTAGATTTTGTGGCATCCAGGCCAGGGTGACACAAATGTCTGGCCATCAAGTGGGCGTTGGACACTCTAAGAAGCTACCTCTTAGGCAGGAAGTTCAGGCTGGTGTCAGACCATGTCCCACTAAGGTGGATAAGGGAGAAGAAGAGGAACAATGACCGAGTGACCAGATGGTTCCTAGCCCTCCAGGATTTTAGCTTCCATGTAGAGCATAAGCCCGAGAAACTGCATGGCAATGCTTTCGCACTGTTGAGGGTCTACTGTTTGATAGCGGAAGGTGCCAAGCCCCCCGGCTTTGTGCAGAGGAGCAGTATGTAAGATGGCCACCGGACAGGTCCTTGAGCTGAGATATGTATCATCGAGGTTGGTAGCTTCGGTGATATAAACCGGGGAAAACATGCTCCAGCACGAATAGTGCTGAGAGGATTAATACGGCGTACCTGGGCCGGGTTTTACGAGCAGTCATAAGAGATGGGAGGCAATGGCTGCTCACTAGTGATGATCGAGCATGCTCATTGCTCGAGATTTACGAGTATGCTCCGGTGAGCAACTATTATCTACTGGAACAGGTCGGGATCATCAAGGGGTCTGTGCCTGTGGGCCGCAAAAAAACAGCCTCAGGGGCCGCATGCTGGCCGCGTGTATGAGACCTCAGCTTTAGTAGAAAGGACTCCTGAAAAACTAAGCGTCTTATTAAATGTCTAAATGACATTGTGGGATAAAACTAGGTGGAAAAGGACAGCGCAATAGGGTTTTATCCAAGGGAGATAAAGATGTTTAAATAAGGTTATACTAACCTGATTTAGTTTACACAACATTTCAATTACTTAGAAATCCAGCTGCTGCAGGTCCAACGGGTTATCAGAGTCTCTGCTGCTGGTATCCCATATAATAAATCCAACTCCATATCGAAAGTATATGCGTTTTTTTTATTTAGTCAACGCGTTTCGAAATACTTTAGATTTCTTCATCAGGACAAGAAAAGCCCAGCTCACACCACAGTGCAGTTACATTTATCGTGATAGCAGTTCAAATGTTGGCACCAAATGGACACATGATGGACAGGTGTCAAAGTTCATCAGAGTTCAATAGAAACCAAAAAAAATTTCTATTTAAATAGTAAAAAAAAATTAGATGTGAACTTAGAACAGGAATATGTTCTAATCTTATATTGCACCGAACTCAGAGATCCACGTTAGATGAAGTAAACAAGAAAAAATTCATAGTCTCATGTGAAATGAAAGAAAATTCCTTGGATTGTTTTTCCAGAAAAAATGTATATAAAAAAGAATTAGGAATATATTCATTAATTGACTATTTTTATGTGGTGAAATAAATATGTTTGAAAATGTGCCATAATAGTTTAATAAATTCAAGGGGTTATGATACTTCCCTGTAGTATCACCTTGATTTAGCTGAGTGGAAAAACATCCCATGGAAAGGAAGAAGGAACATAAGAAAAAAGGGAAAAAAAATGCATAAAGCAATGTGTTTAGCAGTTGCACATTATATAGCACAATCAAAAACTCCTACTCTGAGGCTGTGTGCTCACGATGCGTTTTTTAAGCTCTACATCATAAACGTTTTCGAAACACTTTGGGGTTCAAAGTGCTCACCACACATCTAAATAAGTTCCTTAAGGTGTATAGTTTCCAAAATGTGGTCACTTGTGGGGGAGCTCCACTGTTTAGGCACATCAGGGGCTCTCCAATCGCGACATGTCGTCCGATGTCAATTCCAGCAAGTTTTGCACTGAAAATGTCAAAGGGTGCTCCCTGCCGTGTGCCCAAACAATGGCTTTTCCCCACATATGGGGTATCAGTGTACTCAGGAGAAATAGCACAACAGCTTTTGGGGTCCAATTTCTCCTGTTACCCTTGTGAAAATAAAAAAAATTGGGGTCTAAATTAACATTTTAGTTAAAAACAGTTAAATGTTCATTTTTTCCTTTCATTTTCTACTAATTGATGTGAAGCACGTGAAGGGTTAATATACTTCTTGAATGTGGCTTTGAGCACCTTGAGGGGTGAAGTTTTTGGAATGGTGTCACTTTTGGGTATTTTCTTTCATATAGACCCCTCAAAGTGACTTCAAATGTGGTATGGTCCCTAAAAAAACGGTTTTGTAAATTTTGCTGGAAAAAATGAGAAATCGCTGGTCGACTTTTAACCCTTATAGCTCCCTAACAAAAAAAAATTTGGTTCCAAAATTTTGCTGATGTAAAGTAGACATGTGGGAAATGTTATTTATTAACTATTTTGTGTGACATATCTCTCTGATTTAAGGGCATAAAAATTCAAATCTTGTAAATTGTGAAATTTTCAAAATTTTTGCCAAATTTCCAATTTTTTCACAAATAAACGCAAGTCATATCTAAGAAATTTTACCACTATCATGAAGTACAACATGTCACGAAAAACAATTTCAGAATCAGGGGGATCAGTTGAAGCGTTCCAGAGTAATTACCTCATAAAGTGACAGTGGTCAGAATTGTAAAAATTGGCCCGGTCATTAATGTGCAAACCACCCTCGGGGGTAAAGGGGTTAAAAAGAATTGTACATTTGATTCTGACTTCAATGTCCAGGCTAATGTCCTAAAAGAAAGATTTTATAACCAGAAATTTATAAAAAAAATCATTAAAATGTGCTTTCATCAATGTTAAGGGGTGGGATCAGGAATCCTTATAACCAAAAACAAGCCATCATGTGTCAAATATGAGTCCAATTTCATCACCACATTCATTAAACACCATAAAGAAATACGGAAAACTATTCAGGAATATTGGTATATTATCCTGAATGATCCTATCCCTGGAACCCGGCTTTGACTTTTCGCAGAGTTCCAACTATTAAATATATTTAGATTGAAAACTAATATGAACATGATGAACCACAAACAATGAGCATGCAGTATTTGTAAATGTAATACCAGGAATTGTCCATGCTGTCAGCCTATATGCCATGCTTCTGTAGCACCCCGAGGGCTCGGCTGCTACAGGGGTATTGCACCTCGAACCAGAGGTGTGGTATTCCACTCCCGGGTAAGGATGGAGTGTGAACTAGAACTCAGTTAGCTGCATGCAGCACATACAT
Organism: Phyllobates terribilis; assembly: GCF_046119375.1. NCBI lineage: Eukaryota > Metazoa > Chordata > Amphibia > Anura > Dendrobatidae > Phyllobates > Phyllobates terribilis. The sequence goes on along the minus strand of NW_027362765.1, from coordinate 591,131,386 downwards.
CCCATTTCCGGGGGACAGATCAACGGTACTCCCACCAGATAGATGTGCAGGTACGACAGCGTCTGTCCCTGGCTGGAGTGGGAGGGGGGGAGGAATATCCCAGTGGTGCAGGAGCAGAGAGGGGAGGGACTCTGGGCATAGGAAGGAGCCCATTGGTGGCTAGTCACCTGGGCTCGGGTGTCAGAGGGAGTATAAAGGTGGGCACCATCTTAGGAGTTCAGTTCAGTCAGACAGAAAAAGAGGAGAAGAGTAGTGACAGGGAGCAGCAGCCCTGTCTGGGTGCTGCTCCTGAAGGGAGCAAGAGAGAGAAAGACAAGAGGAAAGGAACAAGGAACAAGGAAGGAATGGAACCTGGAGAAAGGCCCAGAGACATGAAGGAAGAGGGAACCCGAACACGCTAGGAGTCAGCGGGTGAAGGGTTGGCAGATCAGGGTACCGGATCCCGAACTGGTGGAGGCCACTTATGATCGGCCAGGAACCGGAGGTCGTGGCCACGTCTTGGCGCGACCACTTACTACACTCACCACGAAGGCACGCCACATAGGGTCAGGGAAACCGGAGATAGGTTTCGCCACCAGAAGGCCCGAGGAAGCTGGACATGGGTGGGTCCCTAGTGGGGACGGCCAGAGAAAGGAACGGAGAAAGGAGTTCAAGGTCACACTCTGGAACTGCCTGGGGGTTGGTCGAGCCCCGTACCTGGTGGACGCAGCACGGCTCGGGTCGTCATCACCTGCAGGACTGACACTGATAACATCTGTGAGTAAAGCATTGAAAACTGCAATCAGTCTCTGTGTTCCATCGCACTACCAGCACTAAAGGTACCGGGACGCCCTTTCTATCACTCCCTTCACCCGCACCAGCTGCCCTGAGGCCATACCTCTCCCGTTGGGGGTTATACCACCATTGCTGCACACATACCACCGGCCTCAGCGGACTGTTCTGCAGCGGCGGCCTTGCGACCGCAAATCAACGGGTGGCGTAGTCGACACTTAAACAACATCTACAAAGACTGCCACACACTTAGTTTGACCACCCTGGGCACGGACCGGGTCCCCGCCACTCGGAGACTACTACCCCCATCGGATCCGGCTCCGGGTATTCCCCCGCGCACACGTGCGCCGCACTACAGCACTGGCCCAGGGGGCGCGTCACTTCCACCTGTGTTATTTCCAACAGATCGAATGAACCATTTTCTATTTCTCAATTACTGACCTGCATGACTAGCTTTGTGATCTATATGATTGAGTGTCCCTGTAACAAGCAGTATGTTGGCCGTACAACACAGCCCTTACACAAAAGGGTTAATTCCCGCAGAGTCAACATAAGTAAAGGTTTTCTCCTTCATGGGTTATTGAGACCCTACACCCTAAAACAGAGCAAAGACAGCAATAAAATGCGTAATAGCCTCATTGAACACGCCCCTGTGGAAACACAGAATCGCGTACAACTCAATAAAAAGGAAATATACTGGATATACAAGCTAAGTACATTAAAACCAAATGGACTCAACAAAATCACGGATGTTTTCCTTTGAGGGGGATATGAAACTTGTTTTTAAAAATTTTCCCATATCAGTCCACTATTACCTTGTTTTTAACAGAGAATAAGAATTAATTTATAATAATTTTGTTGTACTATATAATGTCCAACTGCAAATACCCTTTGCGGCTTTTAAACATATTGTTTTATACAATTTTTATTTTTCCTTGCTTCTGGATATCCTGTCTCTCCATTGTTCACACGGGTCTTGAACGGATGTCTCCCTGTCGACACCCATTGGTATATGAAGCAACTTCACTCTATCAAAACTTTCCTCTGTTCCTTTTTCTCTCTGTTGGTTGTTTATTTTTAAGTTTTGTTTTTTCTTCTCCCCTTCCAAGATTTTTTATGAAAACATTAATTGAAAATCACATATTTTATAACCGGTTTTATAATGATTGCAGTTTTGTATAAATTTTATCTGTGTTTTGTCTCCCTACACACAATTTTTTATGATTAATCTTTTAAATATTATATATTACAGACCTCTAATAGATACTAAAGGACTCAACTAATATACAACTGTCAGAGTAGGAGTTTTTGATTGTGCTATATAATGTGCAACTGCTAATACCCTTTGCCACCTTTAAACACATTGCTTTATGCATTTTTTCCCTTTTTTCTTATGTTCCTTCTTCCTTTCCATGGGATGTTTTTCCACTGAGCTAAATCAAGGTGATACTACAGGGAAGTATCATAACCCCTTGAATTTATTAAACTAATATGGCACACATACACATATATTTATTTCACCACATAAAAATAGTCAATTAATTAATATATTCCTAATACTTTTTAATATATACACATTTTTTCTGGAAAAACAATCCAAGGAATTTTCTTTCATTTCACATGAGACTATGAATTTTTTCTTGTTTACTTCATCTAACGTGGATCTCTGAGTTCGGTGGAACATAAGATTAGAACATATTCCCATTCTAAATTCTAATCCATTTAATCTAAAAAAATTTTTTTACTATTTAAATGCAATTTTTTTTTGTTTCTAATGAACTATGATGAACTTTGACACCTGTCCATCATATGTCCTAAATGTAACTTCACTGTGGTGTGAGCTGTGCTTTTCTTGTCCCGATGAAGAAGTCTATAGTACTTCGAAATGTGTTGACTAAATAAAGAGAGATCGCTTGTACTTTCGGTCTGGAGTTGGATTTATTATATGGGATACCAGCAGCAGAGATTATCCGCAAATTCTTCTTATCTGTAAATGAGGTTGTGTGCAGATGCTCTTAAAGGGATAGTCTCACTACAAAATCCCTTGTACATATTCTCTATTTGGGCACATGTATGTCCCCTACTTGCACTATGGCCTTTTTCATCATTGCCTTTGAGCCTGATTTTAGTCTAGTTTTGTGTGTTTTTCGCCTTCTTTTAGGTCTTCACCCAATTCATTATTCTATTTGTGCTTTTTTTTAAATCTACTTCACATGTGCTCGTCTGTTTTTTTTTTACATTTTTCGCTTTGCGGGCACAGTATAGCGACTCCAGATGCATTTGCCTGATTAATCAATTGCAACTGTTATAAACTCGTTTCAAGCCCCCCTATGGGTGTATTTTTGAGTACTCCAGTATTTTGGCACAATTTTTGCACCATTCTGCAAAACATGCAACTTTTGACACCAAAAAGTCACAAGAACAGTTCAAGACAAAAACGACCATTTTTGACAATGACTATTCATGGATCGCGTGCACCATTTTGAAGAATTTGGTGGAAAAAACGGCAGCTTATACCACAGGACAAAAAAGGAATGAGACGTAAAAAAATAGCGCAAAAGTTGAACCAGGTCCTCTGTAGAAAAATGTTTAGTCCAGTACAATGCAGTTTAACACTTCTTAAAAGTTATATACTGTATGGTTCCTCTAATTATTTTCTACAGAGTAATCCTGCACACATTTTTCTTGCACATTACAATGCAAAATTTACCATAAATAAGTTTTTGAAAGGCAAAAATATCAGTTTTAGGCCGGAATCAGGTAACATATGAAAAATTGCCCGATTTCATCCATATTGCTATCCCTGGGCCATCCATGTGTCCATATTTTACATCCTTGTGACATCCATGTGGCATATTTATTTATACATCAACATTTTAAAATGATGAAATACAGTTTCCTAGCTTAGTAATGGTAATACATGCATAAATATTTAATGCTATATGGATAATTGTCTGGGATCTGATTTTTTTGTGCACCCATAGACTTGAGCAGGTGAGCCTCATCTGAGATATGGAAGAGACTAGTGCATGTTGCGATTTTTTTAGACACAGACACTCAGAAGTTCTCATCTGAACAAGCCTATTAAATTACAGTGTGCTGTCCGATAGTTACTCGGACAGCACATGTCTGGATAATATGTACGTCTGAGCAAGCCCTTAATACTTGTTACATGTGATTTTGAGAAGTGACCAAAATACATTTTTGTAAATTTCACAACAAAAATTCTTTATTTGCTGCGATTTGTCATTTTTTTGATTGGGAATGCAAATACTGCCAAAGAGCAGGTCTAGGGTGCAGAACATCAGCTACCAGATGAAGTTCCACTGCACAATGTGTCATTTATATTACTGATGTTTTATGGGGCAGAGGAGCCTTTCAGTGCCATCAGGCCAGTACCTGGGTGCTACCTTTGCAACTGTAGGAGCTACTCACCTGTCTAACATTGCCAATGTTTCATGGTCCTCTGTTATATACACTTTTGAACAATGTAATATAACTGGATATTAAAAATCTAAAGCAATAAATATTACACTTGTACATTGCCAGAAGGAAGAAAATATTCATAATAAAAGAAGGCTTGATGCTTTTATTTTTTGGATGCTTAAAAACAAATTGTACCAGCTCGAGACAGAACGATTCCTGGGCAGATGTTGGTTTAATTCCGTTTATCGTTCCTGTATTATAAACTCTAAGGAAAAAGTTTACACAGTCTATTATATATAACCATTGCCATCTGGAAGAGAGAAACTTCACAGTGACCTTAAGTTCTATCAATATCACTCATGCCTTGCAGTGATACCAATGACAAATGTAACTGTCATTCTGTGTTGTATATTTTAATCACAAGATGTTTCATTTGTTTGAGTCATGACGGGGACACTTTCAGGATGCAGGAGAAATCAATATTGAAGTATTAATTCATATTTTCAGATCATATGATTCATCATAAATTACAGATTTTCTATTTGACTTACTTAACCCTTGCATGAAAGCATGCATAAGCAAAATAAAAAAGACACAGAGGTGGATTGTAGAGGGTTGGTTAGGCGACCTTCAATTTAAGATAATTTGTAATATAGAACCATAATAAGTAGTGTGCAGTTTTGTACATGCATTATATTACAGGATTGAAGGTGAGCATTGATCTGGTCAGGCTATCTGGCTAAGGCAGATTAAGTAATACCGGCAGGGCCTTCATTTCCTTGGGGAGGTTACAGGAAGGCAGTGGGGCGGCCTCCTCCCTTCAACCCGGGTTTTCCAGTGGCTCTTGCCACAGGTCCTTTATGAACCCTTCATTAAGGATTAGTGTTGTTCAGTGTTGGGACCTGCTAGGAGGATAGCAGAAAAGCTTGGCGGGCCTGTGATTAGCTGAACCCACGCCTGGGAAGGCTCTGCACCTGTCAGGCTCTGAGTGGCCCGGCACGGCCGCTGCCCCTGGCAACCGTTGTTATGGACTTGTGTTAACCCAGCTGTGAACCGGAGGACTTTCTGTTTACCTGTAAGTTTTGCTGAATAAAGCTGTTTATGTTGGACTTGCTTGGGTCACTGCCTCAGTTACTGCACGGTGTGAACACCGCCGCCCTACACTGGGTAGAGTTCTAACAGTGAAGAGGCTGATACTAGAGGTAGGACAAGAAATAGATTAAAATGGTAGATATTAGATAGATGTATAGATAGTTATGTGATAAATATACAACGTGGAGCAGAGAGGTAGCCTTGGGCGATGTACTTGTGCATCACATCCCGGCACGCTACATGAAAATGGGGTCCTGGTTGAATAAGGCTCACACTTGGAGCCGAAACGTCACCTTATGGTTTTTACATAGCACTTTTTTTTACATAATATGGTATGCTGCTTCCAACATTTTCTTTTTGCTAAATTTGAGGACTGGTATGCACCTGGGAGGTTTTGCACCCAACTTTGCTGGTGCTGCTTTTCACTCTTTCTATTTTTTTTAGATAGATAGATATCAATATAATTGGACAAATCTCAAAAGCTCTTTAATGGACTGCATGGGCTATTGCCTCATTAATCCATCATCAGTTAAGCAAGTAAAAGGTTTAGAGCTGATTCTAGGTGTGGCATTTGCAGTTGGAAGATGTTGTCGTGAACCCACAACATGAGATCAAAGGATCTCTATTGAAGAGAAACAGACCATCATTAGGCTTAAAAAAGGAATAAATTCACCAGGCAGATAGTGGAAATGTTAGGAGTGGTCAAATCAATAGTTTGGTACAATCTTCAAAAAAATAACTCACTGGTGAGCTTGGAAACTCAAAAAGGTCTGGACATCAACAGAAGACAACAGTGGTGAATGATCACAGAATCCTTTAAATGGTGAAGAAAAAACCCTTCACAATATCCACCCAAGTGGAGAACATTCTGTTTCAGCATCTAAATTTACCATAAAGGGAATACTTCATAAGAGAAAATACAGAGGGTTCACCACAAGATGCAAACCATTAATCAGCCTTAAAAATAGAAAGGCCAGAATAGACTTTGTCAAAAAACATCTAAAGAAGCCAGCCCAGTTCTGGAAAAGCATTCTTTGGACAGATGAAACTAAAATCAGCCTGTACCAGAATGATGGGAAGGCAGTTTGAAGAAGGCTTGGAATGGCTCATGATACAAAGCAAACCACTTCCACCGTAAAACTTGTTGTAGTCAGTAAGGAGGCACTGGAGGCTATTGTCATGGGTGTATCAAGTGTGACAGACAGTCACTCTGGATCCAGCTGTAGGTGACTGCTCTTGGCATTGCAGACGTCTTCTTGATCTTCTCATCTCTGTAGTGTAGTGATATCCTTCTTCCTTTAGGACCCAGAAGCGACCTCCACCTTCTGCTGCTGACTGATACACCCTTGCTTGGTAGTTAAAAACTCTCAGTGTCTCCAAAGAGTTGCCGGTGATAGTTCTATGTTTCTCTGTCCATGCTTGTAGTACTAGTAGTCGGCAACTTTCTTCTTGGACTTCCCTTGGAGGACAGTGGGCGTTATCTCTCTGGTGTCATTTCAAGCTAAGTGTATCCCCTTTGTTTACCTTGTTGTCTTTAGTTACAGTGGGGCCTGACTAATGTTCACCCCGTCCCCTCCATACTTATGGCCTAGATCTAGTGACATTCAAGGTTTAGGTTTCCTGCTCGACGATAGGTGCGGAACCTATAAAGGGACGATAGGGTATTCAGGGGGGTATTAGATCTGCCTAGGGGTCTCCACACCCCCTTTCCCTAGTTGTTGGGCTCCCTTTCCCCTCTTCCCATCATTGCACACTTATCCCTTCCCTCACCTTGCGTGACAGCTATGCATGGTTTCCAATGGCACTAGGTCACAAGTGTTAATTGATGATTTTGTAACGGACCGGGTGGTGGCTTCAGTGTGCCATGAACTGAAGAGAGCCTGGAGGGGCGTTACTAGATGCCTTACCGAGTCCGACCTCGGATGCACAGCAGCTGATGATACCGCGATCCAAGAAGAAACGAGGAAGGCGGAACCAAGTGCTACACTAGGACTAACCCAAGGTTGATGGCAGCTGATACCCAAGGGACAGGAGGCTAAAGCGGCCAGGAAAGGTAAATTTGGCAAGCACAGGTGGGTACGGCTGATAGACAGGCAGGTGGGCAGGCACGTCTGATAATCAGGTTAACTGGATACAGGCAATAGGACATGAAAACCAGCAAGCGTGGAGGTGCCTTAAATAATCCCTTTAAGAGGATGGGTCCGCACATGCCCTAAGCACAGTGCCCAGGGATCTATGCGCAGTGCGCGCACCGCGGGCATCAGCAGCCGGACCAGGAAGTGCGGGACGAGGTCCACGGTGGTGTGTCAGAATCTTTGCTGGGAGGGAGGCAGAAGGCAGAGACGCCGGCACTATAGATTTGACTGAAGCCAGAATCAGCTGGATGAATCTTGAAGTGTACAGGGCGATACTTTCTGCTCAGATTCAAGCAAATGCAGCAAAGTTGATTGGACTGTGCTTCACAGTACAGATGGACAATGAGTCAAAACATACTGTGAAGGCAACCGAGGTGTTTTTTGAGCTAAAAAGTGTAATATTCTGCAATGACCAAGACAAGCACCAGATTTCAACCCCATTGAGCAAGCATTTCACATGCTTAAGACAAAACTTAGAGTACAAATACTCCAAAACAAGCAACAACTCAAGTCAGCTGCAGAGAAGGCCTGGCAAAGCATCACAAATGAGTGTGTCACCAAGGTGCCTAGGTTTCAGTGATGAGAAACCTGGAGAGAAGGCTCCAGGACGATAGGTGCTGAGAGGGTTTTTTAATGGGCCGGGAATTTTGGGTCCAGGTTTTTTAGGAACGACTGGTAGAGCAGAGTGGGACTTGTCATTACTATTCTTAAATCCAGGAGGTGCAGCTGCTGGGATAAAAGGGCAGCTGATCTGCTTACAGGTACTTGGCTCTGTTTTTGAAGGAAAAGCAGTACTTCATGGCTAAAAGTCCTTTACTACAAATTAAATGGACATTCTTGGAATATGGTAAAAAATGGGAAATTAGAAGGGGGAGAGGGTGGACGACGGCCGTTTTGCATCTAATTCACGCTTTATGGATCCAATACCGCATGTTATTCCAAGAATGTCCATTTAATAAAGGAATTTTAGCCATCAAGATCCGGTGAGTGCTGCTTTTATACTTTTCTTTGTGTAATATGTATTTGAAACTCAGCGTATACACGACAAAGTTGTCAGTACCCGGAGTCACTTAAAAAGGCATTGCAGATTTGGTGCCGTTTAGTGTTGAGTGAGCATGCTCGACACTGCTCGGTACTCGCCCGAGCATCTCACTACTCGGGATGTTCGGCGAGCACCGAGCATTTCCGGGTTACTCGGGCGGGAGCTCAGGTCTCCGCCCTGCATGTTTGGCGCTCTTTACAGAGCCAATGAACATGCAGGGATTGCCAGCCAGTCACTGTAATGCCAGAGTCATGTTGGTTGTAGGCATTACAGCTGTTATGCACACGCCCGGGCTAAGCGGCGTGTGCGTGTGATTGGTAGTGATTCCACTGGACCGTGCCGGAGAGTGAATGCCTGGAGGGGCGTAACTAGGTATTCACCCGATCCGACCAGGGTCGCACGACGGCATACGACGCCAGTGCACCAAGGAGGAACCGAGCAGAGGGACCAGGTGCTACTCCAGGACAGACCCCGGACACGGCTGTTGACCCACACAGGGGAATACAGGAACAGACTGGTAGGCTGGCACACTGACTGGTGGGTATAGGCAGGCACGACTGGTATGCAGGCAGGCGGGTAAGCAGGCAGGGGGGTATAGGCAAGCACAGCAAGAGTGCAGACAGGGAGGCACTAGCAGGTAGGAACACAGGCGGGATAGGACCCAGTACACACCGGGACTCAGGAACAATACAGGCAGAAGGGTACAGGCAGGGCAGGACAGGACTGCCGGAGCAGCGGGCAGAAGCAGGGCAGGACAGGACTGCCGGAGCAGCGGGCAGAAGCAGGGCAGGACAGGACTGCCGGAGCAGCGGGCAGAAGCAGGGCAGGACAGGACTGCCGGAGCAGCGGGCAGAAGCAGGGCAGGACAGGACTGCCGGAGCAGCGGGCAGAAGCTGGGCAGGACAGGACTGCCGGAGCAGCGGGCAGAAGCAGGGCAGGACAGGACTGCCGGAGCAGCGGGCAGAAGCAGGGCAGGACAGGACTGCCGGAGCAGCGGGCAGAAACAGGGCAGGACAGGACTCTGTTCACACATGGGAACTAATACCGCAAAGCAGGAGACATACAGGACACAGTTCAGACACGGGAGCTGATACCGCAAAGCAGGAGACATACAGGACTAAGTTCAGACAGGCCTGGAAATACAGCCTCCAGGAAAGGCAGACAAGGAAACAAAGACGGGACCTGGCACCTTCAGAGTGCAAACACACACTGAAGGAAAACACTATGCTCAGGCAGGGATAGAAGGGAGCTGCTGAGCTATATACCAAGTGTAAGACAGCAATAGGCTGAGGACGCACAAGGGGTGTGACCCACAGCAGGTACAAAAAGCAGGAAGTGATCGGGCGCCGCCCTTAAGCAGCAGAGACAGACACAAACAGACAGCATGGAGGGAAGCCAGAGAGACACTCTGGACAGGAGATCAAGTGCGCTCTCTTGCACAGTGGGAGATGGACCACCATGCAAGGACGCCGCCAGGTATGTTACAGTACCTCCCCCCTTACGCCCCCTCTTCTTCAGGCCTGCCAGAATCTTCCGCAGGGAATTCGAGGACCAGTCGTTCTCTGGGTTGGAGGGGGACAGAGACTTGAGGGTAATCTCTGCTTCGAGGTACATCTTGTCAAGCTCACAGGAAAAAATAGACGGGTTATCAGGTACATAATGAGGAAAAGTCACTGTCTCTTTGTTATCTGGTGGTACCCCGGAGGATTCAGGAAACAACTGGAGGTCCTCCGCCGGGTCAGAAGAGTGCAGAGGCTCAGAGAAAACAACTGCTTCAGAGTACACTAGGTCGGACTCACTGGAGGAAGCAGGCGAGGTATCGGGTACCGAGTATAGGAAAGTCTCTGTCCATTCACCACCAGGTGGCACCCCGAAGGGTTCTGAACACAACTGGAGGTCCTCCGCCTGGTCGGAGGGGTGTAGAGACTCGGGAGTAACCTCTGCCTCGGAGTACACTAGGTTGGACTCACTGGACGAAGCGAGCGAGGTATCAGGTACAGGATATAGGAAAGTCTCTGTCCATTCACCACCAGGTGGCACCCCGAAGGATTCTGAACACAACTGGAGGTCCTCCGCCTGGTCGGAGGGGTGTAGAGACTCAGGAGTAACCTCTGCTTCGGAGTACACTAGGTTGGACTCACTGGACGAAGCGAGCGAGGTATCAGGTACAGAGTATAGGAGAGTCTCTGTCCTTTCGCTACCAGGTAGCACCCCGAAGGGTTCAGGAGACAACTGGAGATCCTCCGCCTGGTCGGAGGGGTGTAGAGACTCGGAGGTAACTACCACTTTGGGGTACCCATTGTCAGGCTCACAGGACGAAGCGGACAAAGTATTGAGTACCGGGTGTAGAGAAGTCTCTCTCCATTTGTCATCGAGTGGTATCCCGGAGGATTCAGGAGGCAACAGGGGATCCTCCGCCAGGTAGTAGAGGTGCACAGACTCAGAGGTAACCACAGCTTTGGAGCATCCTTGGACATGCACACCGGTTAAAGAGAGAGAAGCATCTGATGCCGGGTGCAGGAAGTTCTCCAGTGTGGAGTCTGGATGGGCAGAAGTCTCTTCGGGCAGGAGAACTGGTGCACTACCCACGCACACTACCCATTGGGGTTTCTCCGGGATACAGGGAGATGAAGCTTCAGTAGGGACTTCAAGGTTGGGGTCAGGAGGTCTCAGGGAGGACAGGCCCTGGCGTGACGGCTTGCCTCTAAGTCTAGCACGTCTGGACTGCCTCTTGAGGTTGAGAGAAGTATTCCGGAAAGCGTAGTCACCCTGAGAGGATTCTGGGTGGGCAGTAGTCTCATTGGGCTGGAGGACTATTGCGCTACCCACACACATTACCCATTGGGGCTGCTCCGGGATATTGGGAAGTGAAGCTTCAGCAGGAGCCTCCGGGTTAGGATCATCGAAGACCATTAGAAAGGCCACCAGGAAGGCCATTAGGTCCCGGAGGATCGGATCCTGTGTTTCATATAGGGGGTTGATCCATTCCAAGGCATCACCCGCCAGGTAAGACATCATAAAGGCCACTTTAGCCCAATCGGAAGGAAAATAAAGAGGGTAGGCCTTAAAGTGTAGCATGCATTGCTCCACAAATGCACGACACTGTCTTGGATCCCCATAGTAACGTGGCGGATCCGCAGGAACGAGAGCTGATAGATCCATCTGGACGGTGCGTAATTCGCCTGGAACTCAGCTAAGGGAAAAAAAATTTATTTATTTATTTTAATGCATATATTCGCTGGAAAACTTCTCAGAGGGCGAAGGCCGTGGGGCTCAACGGGAACCATGGCCTGAGCATGCTGTTATGCACACGCCCGGGCTAAGCGGCGTGTGCGTGTGATTGGTAGTGATTCCACTGGACCGTGCCGGAGAGTGAATGCCTGGAGGGGCGTAACTAGGTATTCACCCGATCCGACCAGGGTCGCACGACGGCATACGACGCCAGTGCACCAAGGAGGAACCGAGCAGAGGGACCAGGTGCTACTCCAGGACAGACCCCGGACACGGCTGTTGACCCACACAGGGGAATACAGGAACAGACTGGTAGGCTGGCACACTGACTGGTGGGTATAGGCAGGCACGACTGGTATGCAGGCAGGCGGGTAAGCAGGCAGGGGGGTATAGGCAAGCACAGCAAGAGTGCAGACAGGGAGGCACTAGCAGGTAGGAACACAGGCGGGATAGGACCCAGTACACACCGGGACTCAGGAACAATACAGGCAGAAGGGTACAGGCAGGGCAGGACAGGACTGCCGGAGCAGCGGGCAGAAGCAGGGCAGGACAGGACTGCCGGAGCAGCGGGCAGAAGCAGGGCAGGACAGGACTGCCGGAGCAGCGGGCAGAAGCAGGGCAGGACAGGACTGCCGGAGCAGCGGGCAGAAGCAGGGCAGGACAGGACTGCCGGAGCAGCGGGCAGAAGCTGGGCAGGACAGGACTGCCGGAGCAGTGGGCAGAAGCAGGGCAGGACAGGACTGCCGGAGCAGCGGGCAGAAGCAGGGCAGGACAGGACTGCCGGAGCAGCGGGCAGAAACAGGGCAGGACAGGACTCTGTTCACACACGGGAACTAATACCGCAAAGCAGGAGACATACAGGACACAGTTCAGACACGGGAGCTGATACCGCAAAGCAGGAGACATACAGGACTAAGTTCAGACAGGCCTGGAAATACAGCCTCCAGGAAAGTCAGACAAGGAAACAAAGACGGGACCTGGCACCTTCAGAGTGCAAACACACACTGAAGGAAAACACTATGCTCAGGCAGGGATAGAAGGGAGCTGCTGAGCTATATACCAAGTGTAAGACAGCAATAGGCTGAGGACGCACAAGGGGTGTGACCCACAGCAGGTACAAAAAGCAGGAAGTGATCGGGCGCCGCCCTTAAGCAGCAGAGACAGACACAAACAGACAGCATGGAGGGAAGCCAGAGAGACACTCTGGACAGGAGATCAAGTGCGCTCTCTTGCACAGTGGGAGATGGACCACCATGCAAGGACGCCGCCAGGTATGTTACAACAGTGATTGGCTGGCCGCACAGAGTCACCTCGAGTATTTAAAACCGGGCGCTGCCATCTTGGACACAGTCGCTCCGGATCAGACAGTGTAGGGAGAGTGGTGCTGAGCTAGGGAGAGATTTATACTGCAAAATAGGTAGTGTAGGGTCTCTAAAGCCTGCAAAATCAAACAAACAGTTCTTCTGAGGACTAATATCCATCCCAGATATCAGGCACGCAGGCTGTATAGGAGACGCAGTGGTTATACCAACAAACAACTGCATTACAGTCCTGTGTGCTGCGGCTGCTCAAATTGCTAGACTTAGCCCCAGGTCTCAGGGGCCAGGAAAAATCCTTTTTTTTTCATCTAAATCCTCTTTTTTTTTTTTCCTCAGTCAGACTGTACAAATACCAGTCTTATTAACCTTTAGGTATTCCCCCCCCCCAAAAAAAATAAATTGAGTGTGTCTGTGAGTGTTCATACACAAATGTGTCTGTTTAAAAGAGTCTGGTTTTGGCCAGATAACTAGAACTGTGGTTTTGCAGTTCCACGGTTCAAATATCTATTTAAAAAAGTCTGGTATACGCCAGGAAATTAGAACTGTCGTTTTCCTCTTCCACGGTTCAAATCAGGGTGTTATCCACCTTTTTGCCTCTTTTAAAAAAAACAAACAGTTTGAGTGTCTTGCTGACTGTTCAGACACAAATATATCTGTTTAAAAGATTCTGGTGTAGGCCAGAGAACTAGCACTGTGGTTTTCCTCTTCCACGGTTCAAATCTGGGTGTAATCTACCTTTTTGCATTTTTTACATAAAAAAAACAGTTTGAGTGTCTCGCTGACTGTTCAGACACAAATATATCTGTTTAAAAGATTCTTGTGTAGGCCAGAGAAATAGAACTGTGGTTTTCCTCTTCCACGGTTCTAATCTCCTTTTTATTACCCTTTTGCCATTGATAGTGTGAGTGTAAGCTATTTTACTTCATTTACAATGGGCAAGGCGAGTGGCAAGGGACGTGGAACTGGACGTTCTGGTGATGGTGCGTGCAGAGAACGGGGCCGTGGCCAAGGTGAAAATGTGCTACAACCAAGAGCCACATCTTCTCGCTTCCAGTTCTTGTCCGAATTACTAGGGAAGCACACAATAACACCACTATTGCCAACTGATCATTGTGAACAGGTTATTAATTGCATAGCAGATAATACTTCCAGTCACCTGGGCACCACCTCCTCCGGTCTGTCTTCCACACGGTCAAGTCTTAGTAGCCGTGAGTCTCCACCACATACTCCTCCTCACCCTGATGCTCCTTCCTTCCACCATGCCGAGTGTCATCAGATAGCAACTGATCCCACAGTTGAACACTCTGAAGAGCTGTTCACTGGTCCATTTCCATATTTGGGCCCCTCGCCTGCTCCGCTTGAAGTGGTGGAAGAGGAGATCCCATGTAGCGATGGCCAAATATTTGAACAGCCACGGCCACAGGAAGTCGACGCTGGCAATTTGTCACAAGAGGTGGACGATGACGAGGCACAATTGCCACCAAGCGAGGAGGAGGACCGTGGTGCGGAAGTGGAAGAGGAGGAGGTGGTGGATGATCTAGTAACTGGCTCAAAGTGGCTGGAGGACACGCAGAGCGAGGCCAGCAGTACACAGGGGAAGGGAGGCAGAGTACCCCAACAGGCAGGAAGAAGCAGTGTAGTGGCCGCAGACAGAAGGCGGGCAACCGTTCCCCGTAACACCAACACGAGGGACGTTGCCAGTACAACCGGTAGGTCTTCCAGAGTCTGGAATTTTTTTAAAGACTCTGCTGATAACCCCAAAAAGGCCATTTGTACCACCTGCCAGGCCAGCATCAGCAGGGGTGACGAAACTACCTGCCTGACCATCACCAGCATGATCAGGCACATGTCAGCAAAGCACCCGACTTTGTGGGGCGAACTCCAGGGTCCTCGACCAGAGTCAGCGGGTGTCACTAGTGTTGAGCGAGCACTAAAATGCTCAGGTGCTTGAAGCTCGGGCCAAGCTCACCGTGATACTCGGGTGCTCGACCCGAGCAACGAGCCCAATGTTAGTCTATGGGAGACCCGAGCATTTTTGCGGCGGCACCCCCGCAGTCTCTAGAAAGCCCAAAAAGTGCCCAAAAAGATAGTGACAGTGCTCAAATGACATGGGGACAGCATGGGGATCGCTCCAGGAAGCATTTCTGACCCCCAGATCACTGCTGTCAACAACGTGGTCAGAGGTATTAAGCCACTTTTACGGGCTCACAATAAAACGTTCAAAAACGAAACTGAAACGGTTTTCCTGTGAAATATGTTAAGGGGCATCCTTTCCAGGGTAAAGACTTGTGTATAAGGTAAAATAAATATCCAAAAACAATAAATACTCCTCCACACCTTGGGCTATGTTCACAAGTAGCTTTTTTTATGCGTTTTTGCACTTTTGTATTGCTTTCAACCGTGACAAATGCATTCACCGGGAAATGTAATTTTAACATTTTACAACCTTATCTGGCCATGTGCTGTGTGACACGTGCATACAGTACTGAAAAGACATTGGAACAGCATGGGGAAGACCCCTGGAAGCATCTCTGACACCCAGGTCACTGCCTAAAAGTGTGCCCATCAGAAGTGATCCTTGCCGCATCAGAAGATGCAGACTTGTAACTATCCCTGTGCAAGTCCTTGTCTATCTGGGATGGATATTAGAAATCAGAAAGACTGTTTGTTTTATTTTGCAGGCTTTAGAGACCCTACACTACATATTTCGCAGTATAAATCTCTCCCTAGCTCAGCAGCACTCTCCCTACACTGTCTGATCCGGAGCAACTGTGTCCAAGACAGCGGCGCCAGGTTTTAAATCTCGAGGTGACGCTGTGCGGCCAGCCAATCACTGTAATGCCCACAACAAACATGGCTGCGGCATTACTGTGACTGGCTGGCAATCCCTGCATGTTCATTGGCTCTGTAAAGAGCGCCAAACATGCAGGGCGTAGACCCGAGCTCCCGCCCGAGTAACCCGGAAATGCTCGGTGCTCGCCGTAAATCCCGAGTAGAGATGAGCGTTGTTCGACTCGAACTGTTCGCCAATCTCAAATTCGAGCTGTTTTGGGAGGTGTTTGAGCCGTTCGGCGAACACGAACGATTTGAGAAAAATTCGGCTGTTCGAGGTTATGTTCGATAACTGTTCGTGCACCAAAATCATAACTGGATTTTTTCTCAGTAATGATGAAAATTAATGTTAATACGCAGTTTGAGTGTACAGCGGGGCGGGGGGAGGGGCAGGGGATGGATCTCTGCAGGAATAATGAAGATCTCCTTTTTTATTTTTCTCTTTCCCGCATTTACAGTGGGGAGGTGCCATCTGTCAGCCTATCAGCAGCGCACACACGGAGTGAAGTGCTTTTTTTCACACAAGCAAGGGCATGTGTCATTGGCAGTGTATGTCACATGTCCTTGCCCTATAAGACCCAGCCATTTTCCCCGTCGCCACCATTTTCTCACTGTTGCAGCTGCGTGTTAGACGGCACCGCTGTTGCTGTGTGTGCTATACCTTGTTAATTTCAAGCCAATTTTCGCACAAATCTACAGATAGCTTGGGAGTAGGGAATAGTTGTGATTGCAGTCCTTTTAAGGACTAGGTTACAGCATTTCCTACGACTTTTATCATGCTGGTCTGTGCTCTTAAATTGATAGGTTGTGGGAGTAAAGACTAATTGTAATTGCAGTCCTTTTCAGGACTAAGTTACATCAGTTCCTATCAGTTTTTGCCAGGCAGGTATGTGCCAGTGCTGTGCAAGTTTTTTTCACAGCATTTGGCTGAATCTAGCAAAGCTAATCCTTTTTGGCCTATTGCAGAGTGTGTTAGTCAGTGGAGTAGCCTATCTGTGTTGCAAGCTACACCACCTGTGTATAGAATACCAATTTTTTTACAGCACCTAGTGAAGTAGAACCTTTTGGACATAGCATCATTCTATTAGTCCATCTATACTGACCTCCGTCAGGTTGCAAATTGAATATAATTTTTTTCTGCATCTAGCTCTGAAAAAATATTTGTCCTTCTAGCAGTGTGTGGGACTTGTTCTACTTGTCCATCTATACTGACCTCCGTCAGGTTGCAAATTCAAAATAATTTTTTGTCTGCATCTAGCTCTGAAAAAATATTTGGGCTTCTAGCAGTGTGTGGGACTTGTTATATTAGTCCATCTATACTAACCTCCATCAGGTTGCAAATTAAAAATATTTTTTAGTCTGCATCTAGCTCTGAAAAAATATTTGGCCTTCTAGCAGTGTGTGGGACTTTGTCTATTAGTCCATCTATACTGACCTTCATCAGGTTGCAAATTAAAAATATTTTTTTGTCTGCATCTAGCTCTGAAAAAATATTTGGCCTTCTAGCAGTGTGTGGAACTTGTTCTATTAGTCCATCTATACTGACCTCCATCAGGTTGCAAATTAAAAATAATTTTTATCTGCATCTAGCTCTGAAAAAATATTTGGGCTTCTAGCAGTGTGTGGGACTTGTTCTATTAGTCCATCTATACTGACCTCCATCAGGTTGCAAATTAAAAATAATTTTTATCTGCATCTAGCTCTGAAAAAATATTTGTCCTTCTAGCAGTGTGTGGGACTTGTTCTACTAGTCCATCTATACTGACCTCCATCAGGTTGCAAATTGAATATAATTTTTTTCTGCATCTAGCTCTGAAAAAATATTTGTCCTTCTAGAAGTGTGTGGGACTTGCTCTACTAGTCCATCTATACTAAACTCCATCAGGTTGCAAATTATAAATATTTTTTATCTGCATCTAGCTCTGAAACAATATTTGTCCTTCTAGCAGTGTGTGGGACTTGTTCTACTAGTCCATCTATACTGACCTACATCAGGTTGCAAACTGAATATAATTTTTTTCTGCATCTAGCTCTGAAAAAATATTTGTCCTTCTAGCAGTGTGTGGGACTTGTTCTACTAGTCCATCTATACTGACCTCCATCAGGTTGCAAATTCAAAATAATTTTTTGTCTGCATCTAGCTCTGAAAAAATATTTGGGCTTCTAGCAGTGTGTGGGACTTGTTCTATTAGTGCATCTATACTGACCTCCATCAGGTTGCAAACTGAATATAATTTTTCTCTGCATCTACCTCTGAAAAAATATTTGGGCTTCTAGCTGTGTGTGGGACTTGTTCTATTAGTCCATCTATACTGACCTCCATCAGGTTGCAAATTGAATATAATTTTTTTCTACATCTAGCTCTGAAAAAATATTTGGGCTTCTAGCAGTGTGTGTGACTTGGTCTATTAGTCCATCTATACTGACCTCCATCAGGTTGCAAATTGAATATAATATTTTTCTGGATCTAGCACTGAAAAAATATTTGGTCTTCTAGCAGTGTGTGGGACTTGTTCTATTAGTCCATCTATACTGACCTCCATCAGGTTGCAAACTGAATATAATTTTTTTCTGCATCTACCTCTGAAAAAATATTTTGGCTTCTAGCTGTGTGTGGGACTTGTTCTATTTGTCCATCTATACTGACCTCCATCAGGTTGCAAATTGAATATAATTTTTTTCTGCATCTAACCCAGCCAATAGTTTTGGCCTAATACCACAGTTTGGCCACTCAGCTCTGCTCGGTTCCCATCCATTGTTTTTTTGTGCAAAAAACTCCAGAGTTGTGAATTAGTTAACCACCAAAATGAGTGGAAAAAGGCCTGCTGCTGGTGGAAAGGGGAATAGGCATGTTGGGAACGGGAAAAAAGGTTGTGTCCGTGGGGTAGGTGTTAAAGCAACAGTAACATCTGCAGAAGAAAGACCATCTTCCAGCCAAACTAAAATGTTTCCTTTTTTTAGCGGACAATGTGATAAGATCCCTTTCTTACGGCCACGCCAATCGCTACAAATTCCAGATGAGGCACAAAAACAGCAGGTGCTTCAATGGATATCAAGTGTTCCTTTAAGTGGGCTCTCCTCCACATCAACTTCAACATCACAAATACTCCAGTCCTCAAAGGTGTCACCCCAATCGCACTTGCTTCCTCACAGCTCCCAAATTTCCAGCTGCCTGTCTGAGTATGAGGTAGAACAGATGGTTGAGTCTGCAGAGCTGTTTACTCATACTATAGTCTGGGAATCAGAGGTCGGCTCCAGCGCTTCTGTGAATCCAGACGAGGAAATGATCTGCACTGATGCCCAGAATCTTTATGAGTCAGATCCAGGACCAGACGCTGAAGGTTCTGACCATAATGTAGACCCTTATTCCCAAACTGTAACTCCTGTTGGTGGAGACAATGAGGAAGACGATGATGAGACTCAAATACCTGATTGGAGCGACAACTTTAGTTTTTTGTCAGGGCAGGAACAGGTTGGCTCTGAGGACGACGGGTGTGATAACGCACAGGGTGATGATGATGAGGTTGGAGATCCCACTTACTGTCAACCACAGTCAGCCAAGAGATGAGGTCAGCAGAGGAGGTGGAGGAGATTGCTAGTGACGACGAGGTCAGGTTGCGCCTTCCTGGACAGAGACGTAGTACTGGAAGCACGTCAACAACTGCATCCTCAAACACAACTCTGCCTCTCACCACAAGTCGTGGTGGCTCTTCAGGTCGCATGGGTGCTACGCCTTGCATAGCCTGGGCATTTTTTCAGATCGATAAAGATGACCCAACTCGTGTTATCTGTAACATTTGTCAGCAAAAGCAAAGTAGAGGCCAAAAAATACATAGTTTGAGTACTTCATGCATGAACCGGCACATGGACATGAAGCATAAGTTGCAGTGGGAAGCTCACTGTGCTACAATGCGGCCTAGCCGGCCGGGCCAACCACCGTCTGCCTTATCTTGTGCATCCGCGGCCTCTTCATCCTCTGTGACTGGGGGGACAGCAGTCACACCTGTTTTGGGGCGCAGACCTGCCACCTCTTTACCCGCAACAGCCAGCGTGATTGGCAGGTCATCATTTTCTTTGGAGGTGGTAACACCAGCTGGTGCTGAGCGCTGTCCGACATCGATAGCACCACCTTTGGATCAAGGCAACCTAACATGTCCGCCTGCATCTTCCTCACAGACCGGCAGTTTGCCGGGTACACCCTTATCAACCCCGTCTAAGCACAATAGCCAGCCCTCGGTCCCTCAGATGTGGACAAGTAAAAGACCATTTCCTCCTAGCCATGGGAAAGCTAAGAGGTTGAATTTCACCATCTGCAAGCTCTTGGCTACAGAAATTCTGCCTTTCCGCCACGTGTACTCAGAGGATTTTCGAGACCTTATGTCCGTCGCAGTGCCCCAGTACCAGATGCCCAGTCGTCACTACTTCTCAAAGAAAGGTGTGCCTGCGCTCCACCAGCATGTCGCACACAACATCACCGCTTCTTTGAGAAACTCTGTGTGTGACAGGGTGCATTTCACCACAGACACTTGGACGAGTAGGCATGGACAGGGGCATTACATGTCGCTGACTGGGCACTGGGTAACTATGGTGACAGCAGGACAAGGGGCTGCTGTCCAAGTCTTGCCGTCCCCACGAGTTGTGTGTCAATCCTCTTTATCTCGAAGTTCCTCCACTGCTTCTGCCTCCTCCACCTCCTCTCGGTCCTCCACCTGCATCCAAAGCCTGTCTGGTCATGCCACAAGCTTTCTAACTGCGCAGAAGGGATCCTGCACACCTCCTTACTATGCTGGCAGTAGGGCTCAACGTTATCAGGCGGTTTTTACTTTGAAATGTCTGGGAAATGTGAGTCACACAGCTGAGGAGTTGTGGTCAGCTCTGGAGAACCAATTTCATGAATGGTTGTCTCCACTTGACCTGAAACCAGGGAAGGCCGTGTGCGACAATGCTGCAAACCTGGGTGCGGCCCTTCGCCGGGGCAATGTCACACAAGTGCCTTGTATGGCTCACGTGTTGAACCTGGTTGTCCAGGAATTTTTAGCCCACTATCCCGGACTAGATGGCCTTCTGCAGAGGGCACTGTCGCTGTGTGCTCACTTCCGCCGTTCGCATCCCGCAGCTCAGCGACTTACATCTCTACAGAAGTCGTTGGGCCTGCCACTTCACCGGCTAAAATGCGATGTTCCTACCCGGTGGAATTCAACTCTGCACATGTTGCAGCGACTGTGGCAGCACCGACAAGCCCTGGTGCAATACGTTCTGACGTATAGCCTGGGCCAACGAGATCCAGAGGTGGGGCAAATCACGCTGGAGGAGTGGTCTCAGATCAGGGACCTATGCACCCTTCTGCACAGTTTTGAAATGGCGACGAAGATGTTTAGTGCTGACGATGCCATTATCAGCATGACTATTCCGGTGATTTACATGCTGGAGCACATGTTAAACAGAATTCGGAGTCAGGTGGTAGCACAAGAGAAGGTGGAGGAAGTAGAGGAGGAGGAGTTGTATGTGGAAGGGCTAACATCTGCAAGGTCCAGACGGTCGGCAGCACCAAGGCGGCAGGCCTGTGAGGGTGGGGGAGATGGTTTTACCAGTGCGCATGGTAGCAGCCAAACTAGTGAGGAAGGTGCAGGAGCCCAGGAAGAAGTGGAGGACGGACTGATGGAAGACTCATCAGATGAGGGAGACCTTGATCACATTTCTGTTGTGCGAGGTTGGGGGGAGAGGACAGAGGAAGGAAGCATGATTGTTACCTCGCCACCAACACAACAGGGACTTGGTGCTCCTGGATGCACAACACACATGAGTGCCTTCTTGCTGCACTACCTGCAACATGACCCTCGAATTGTGAGAATTAGAAATAATCCTGACTACTGGGTTGCCACACTGTTAGATCGCCGGTACAAAAGTAAATTTGCAGAAATTATTCCTGCCATAGAAAGGGATGCACGCATGCAGGAGTATCAGCAGAGACTGTTGCAGAATCTTACTTGTGCTTTTCCACAAAACAACAGTGGTGCACGTAGTGAATCTCACAGTTCCAACTTGCCAACCGTGGGACCGCCGAGTGTTCAGCACTCAAACCGTAACAGAAACACAGTATCTGCTTGTAACATCAATTTTGCGGAATCATTTCACTACTTTTTTAGCCCATCCTTTGCAAGGCCACAGGAAACAAGAAGTCTGATACTTAGTCAATGCCTAGAGACGATGGTACAGGAGTATCTCCAAGTAAACATTGAAGCCATGACTGTGTCACTGGACCCTTGCTCTTTTTGGGCTTCCAATCTGGATAAATGGCTGGAGCTAGCCACTTACGCCTTGGAGATCTTGTCATGCCCCGCAGCCAGCGTTCTGTCTGAACGTGTGTTCAGCGCTGCTGGTGGTGTGCTGACAGATAAGCGCACGCAGCTCTCCACTGATAATGTAGACAGACTCACGTTCATAAAGATGAACAAATCATGGATCCGAAACGACTTTTCTACCCCTGTGTCATCCTGGGGAGAGTAAAAGCTTGATGATTGGTTAAAATCACCCTACCAACCGTTTTAAGCTTTCAAATTACTAATCATGTTTATCTGTATCTTGGCTGGAAAATTATTTGGGCTTTGTAGCAGTGTGCAGTACTGATTCTATTAGGCCATCAATACTAAGCTCCACCAGATTTAAAATTACTAATCATGTTTATCTGTATCTTGGCTGGAAAATAATTTGGGCTTTGTAGCAGTGTGCAGTACTGATTCTATTAGGCCATCTATACTAAGCTCCACCAGATTTAAAATTAATAATAATTTTTAGCTGCATCTAGCCCGGAAAATAATTTTTGGGCTCCTAGATGCGCAAGACACATAAGTGCCTTCTTGTTGCACTACCTGCAACATGACCCTCAGATTGTCAGAATTCGAAGTAATCCTGACTACTGGGTTGCCACACTCTTAGATCCCCCACACTCTTCGATCAACTTTTTCATTTTAATAAAGACCAAAAAAATGGTCATTTTTTAAATTATAAGCATTAGCAGGTTATTAGAAACTGAAATCAAACAGTTTTCAACTCAAAACTTTATTCTAGGTGATGTTACATTTGCACATAGGACCCCTTGTTCGAAAGGAGCTTCTGAACTCTCTCGTCCATTGAATTTGTCAGATTTTGGATGGTTTCTGCTTCAATTGTTTTGCATGAGGACAGAATACCCTCCCAGAGCTGTTGCTTAGATGTGAACTGCCTCCCGCCATCATAGACACTCCTTTTGATGATGCTCCAGAGGTTCTGAATGGGGTAGAGGTCAGGGGAGCATGAGGGTCAAACCATAAGTTTGTCCCCTTTTATGCCCATATCAGCCAGAGATGCAGATGTGTTATGTGCAGCATGAGACGGTGCATTATCATGCATAAAAATGATCTTGCTGTGGAATACACGGTTCTTCTTCTTGAACCATGGCAGGAAGTGCTGTTTGAGAAACTCCACATACATTATGGAGTTCATCTTTAGCGCCTTCAGGGATCCTAAAGGGGCCGACAATCTCTCTCCCCATGATTCCAGCCCAAAACATTACTCCACCTCTTCCTTGTTGGCGCTGTAACCGTGTTTGCGTGGGGTGTCCATCAACCAGCCATCCTAAACTCCATCCATCTGGAACATCGAGCGTTGCACGGCACTCATCCGTGAACAAAACAGTTTTGAAATCAGTCTTCATGTAATGTTTGGCCCACTGGAGCCGTTTCTGCTTGTGTGAAGTGGATAGAGGAGGTCGACAGGATGGCGTATGCACAGCTGCAAACCTCTGAAGGACCCCGCATCTTGTTGTTTGGGGGACGTTGGAGGCAACAGCAGCTTCAAAAACTTGTCTGCTGCTATGACAAGGCTTTTTTGCCGCTGCTCTTTTAACCTGACGTAATTGCCTGTAGGAAAGAGTCCACAATTTTCCCTTATCAGCACGCACACGTGTGTACTGTGAATCAGCTACATACTTCTTGATTGCCAAGACACTTCATCCTGATCATCGCACAATGTTGATTGTAGTCATGCCTTGACCTAAACACTCCACAACTTGTTGCTTCTCAGCAGCCGACACATCCTTTTTCTTTCCCATTTTGGCAGAAAATGTAGGCTGCTTAATAATGTGGGACAGCCTTCTTAAGTAGTCTTGCCTTTCATTGGACACACCTGCCTAACTAATTAGCACAGGTGTCTGCAATTGCTTACAGTGATATAAAGAGCCCTGACACACATCACCATCAATGAGTTTAACTGACAAACAAACAAATTCTTCCCTTATCACTCCTAAACACTTTTTGCATAATAATTTGGAACACAGTGTACATGTGCTTTTCCACAAAACACCAGTGGTTCACGTAGTGAATCTTACAGTTCTAACTTGCCAACCGTGGTCTGTATGGAGTTGTTCAATAAAGGGCCCAAAATGAAGATAACATAGATGGGAGAGGTCTCTATGAAAAGGAATTCCTAAGTATTTGATACCCTGTGAGGGCCAGGCAAAGGGAAAGTTGGACTGGATGGAATCCTGTATGGATTTGGGGAGGGAGACATCGAGGGCCTCAGACTTCGCTGCATTGATTTTAAAATTTGACCATGTAACAAAGTGATCTATTTCAGCCATAACAGCAGGGATGGATATATGTGATTGAGTGATATATACTAGGACATCATCAGCAAATAGAGAGCACTTGTACTCAGTGCCTCCCACCTCAATCCACCTAATATTGGGGTTAGGTCGAATTGATGAGAGCAGGTGCTCAGTCACTAGGATGTATAAGAGAGAGGACAGAGGACATCCCTGCCTTGTCCCATTGGTGATTATGAAAGGTGATGAAAATGTTCTGACGCGCCCCCTGGGCCTTGGGACACCCGGAGCCGGACCCTTTTTGGTGGATGCTGGTGGTTGTAGTCTCCGTGGCGGCGACCTGGTTCCGTGGCTCAGGGCGATCAAACCAGTGGCGGAACTATTTATGTGGTTTTGATGTTTAAATGTCCGACTACGCCACCCGTGGATTGCGGTCAGAGTGAACCGCCGCTGCAGGGCAGACCGCTGAGGCTGGTGTTGTGGGTGCAGCAGAGCATAGCATAACTCCCCACGGGAGGAGTATAGCCTCAGGGCAGTGTATGCGGAGGATGGGGGTGATGGTGCAGGGCAGCAGCAGTAACGACACGGAATCAGTGATGCAGTCCAGGGCCTATACTCACAGTTCTTATTATCCAGACCACGTCTGCAGGTAACGACTGCCCACGTCGTACTGTGCTCACCAGGTGAGGGGCTCAGACAACTCCCAGATAACTTTGGAGCGCTTCACAGGACCCCCTTTGTGTGTCCTTTGTCTGGCCTTTCTTACCAACTCTTCTGTCCGGCTGCCTCGGGCCTCCTCTTGGTAAACTTGGCGCCAGTTTCCCTGACCCTATGTGGTGCCTTCCTAGCGGGTGTAGCGAGGGGCTGCGCCACATAAAATGTCACAGCCTCCGGTTTCTAGCTGAGGGTCGTTTCCCGCCTCCACTAGTTTCGGGGACCGGTCTCCCCCTTTGGCCTGACCCCTCCACGCAGGTGGGTTCGGGCGTGCTGTGGCGACTCGCCCGTCCGCACCCCTGCGATCCCATCGTTCCTCGTTCCTGGAGCCTTCTCCGCTCCTCTTCCTTCCTTCTCCCTCTTCCAGGCCTGGACCTCTGTTACTTGGCCCGCCTCCGGAGCAGAGCTCATGCAGAGCCCCTGCTCCCTGTCACTTCTGCTCAGACTTCTCTGCACTGAACTAAGATGGTGCCCACCTTTTATACTCCCTTCTCAATACACCCAGGAACTGCTTCCTCCCTGCTCCTGCACTACAGGGTTCCCCTTCCTCAGTGTTCCCTCCCCCCACTCCAGCCAGGAACAGGGACTGTCGTGCCCATCTCAGGGGCATATTGGTCGCCCTGCCCCACGGCAATGTGGTGTAATGCATGCAGGTGTCGGGTCCTGATCCACACTCCATCCTTACCTCTGGGTGAGGTGCAATACCTCTGTAGCAACCGAGCCCTCAGGGTGCTACAGTTCCATTTATCTTCAGCCTAGGTGACGTATTGCGATACAGGGCCATGATTTTGGCTATAAAAGGGTCCCCTAGACCCCTACCCCAAACTTTTTAAGAGAATAATATATGGCGTGCCAGGAGACTCTATGGAATGCTTTCTCAGCATCCAACGAGAGTATCTAATTACAAATTTTTAACTGCATCTAGCCCAGGAAATACTTTGTGTCTAGTAGCAGTGTCTGCTAGTCAGCGGATTATCCCGGCTGTTAAGCAAGCTACACCACCTGTAGTTTGGACACTTAATTTTTTCAAAGGAAATGCTTCGGGACCACGGGATACGCATTGAAGAGCATCAGGAGGCACCCCAAGGCATAGGGGCTGGGACTGGCAGTAGGATGCCTTGCGGTGGACAGCCGAGCTCGATCCTTATAAAAGCTTTTAACTGCAGCAGCTTTAGTGGACGCTACTGGAGCTGGAATTACGTGGCTGCTGGCATGAGACTTGCCCTCCAATAGATCCTTGTAAATGGATTTAAAGTGTATTCATTCAAATTAGAGAGACAATTTAAATTAAAAAGCTTAGAGCTGCCTCCACCACAGGGGGGCTCGCTCGACCCACCAGTGGACAGGCACCAGTATTGGGAGAGGGGGGCTGGCCGTCAGGGTTCACCGCGGCTCTGGCACAAACCCGGCGACACGGGGGTGGCACGGGCAGGAGCGGACTGGCCGTGTCGGCTTCTCACTTTTTGGATTTTAGAAGGGCATGACATGCTTATATCTGTGTCTCCCCCTCCTTTTACTCTTCCACCTCTTTTCTTTTCGCATGACTATATGTACTTGTCACTTTTCCATGTGTTAGTTATGTCTTCTGAGCAGTTTGTCAGCTTTTGGACACCTTTGAAGGTGTTTTCTATGTGTTTCTATGTGTTTTTGTTTGCCTGCCATTGGTTTTAACGGTGTTCGAAGGTGTTCGATGAACAGTTCGACGAACAGTTCGGCGAACACACGGGTGTTCGACGAACCGAACCGAACTCGAACACTACGGGGGTGGCTCAACACTAATCCCGAGTAGTGAGATGCTTGGGCGAGTACCATGCATTGTCGAGCATGCTCGCTCAACACAAAAAGAAATATGTCAGTCATATATATAATAAGTACAGTGACAGTGTTGGCTACTGTACTTGTCATTTAGTGTTAAAATGAAGGATTTATTAAAAAAAAAATTGGCGTGGGGTTCCCCATAATTTTAGTCTCTAGCAGAGGTTAAGCAGACGGCTGGGGCAGATGTTTGAAGCCTGGGAAGGGGCCAATATCCAAGGAGCTTCCCATGCTACTACTATCAGCCCCCAGCTGAATACCTAGCCTTTACTAACTATTAAAATGGGGGACCCAAAAAAAAATTACTTGGGGTCCCCCCTATTTTAATAGCTAGCTAAGGCTAGGCAGACAGCTGGGGGCTGATATTAATAGCCCAGGAAGGGTGCCATGAATATTGGCCCCCTCCCAGGCTAGAAACACCAGCCGTCAGCCACCCCAGAAATGGCGCATCCATAGGATGCGCCAATTCTGGCACTTAGCCTCGCTCTACCCACTGCCCTGTAGCAGTGGCAGTGGGGTAATAGGGTTGGGGTTGATGTCAGCTTATAATGCCAGCTGACATCAAGCCTGCTCTCCTCAGTGTCTCTGAAGGATGGCACGCTGGATGGCAGCGTGCTGCTACCATCCAGCCTGCCATCTCAATGCCGTCCCAGCGTGGGAGAATTCTCCTGCTCAAGCGGTGATGTCATTTGCCGGCACCGCATGCGCAGGAGAATTCTCTCATGCTGTCAGTGACATGCATGAGGTGAGCTGAGTTCATTGAACATGAACTCGGCTCATCTGGATGCCGTCACAGCCAGACACCGAGCAGCTTCACTGAGGAGCTTCTCAGTGTCTGTGGCATGGCAAGCTGGATGGCAGCATTCTGCTGCGATCCAGCCTGTCATGTAAATGTAGCAGAACTGAAGCCCTCCTGGGAACAACGGAAAGGTAAGGATGAGGTTGGTTTATTATTTTACTTTTATTGCAGTAGATCGTTGGCTTCAGCTGGAATGGGCATGATGGTAAGTAGACTTTAATTTGGAACATTAAAGAATTGTGTCTTTATTTCAATTAAAGGACTTTATTCTGGGTGTTTGTGGTTTTTTTTAACTTTCACTATGGGGTTAGTAATGGGGGTGTCTTATAGACGCCTCTCCATTACTAACCTGGGCTTCATGTCAGCTGGCATTATAAGCTGACATCAACCCCAACCCTATTACCCCACTGCCACCGCTACAGGGCAGTGGGAAGAGTGAGGCTAAGTGCCAGAATTGGCGCATCCTATGGATGCGCCATTTCTGGGGTGGCTGACGGCTGGTGTTTCTAGCCTGGGAGAGGGCCAATATTCATGGCACCCTTCCTGGGCTATTAATATCAGCCCCCAGCTGTCTGCCTAGCCTTTGCTAGCTATTAAAATAGGGGGGACACCAAGTAATTTTTTTTGGGGTCCCCCATTTTAATAGTTAGTAAAGGCTAGGTATTCAGCTGGGGTCTGATATTAGTAGCCTGGGAAGCTCCGTGGATATTACCCCCTTCCCAGTCTTCAAACATCTGCCCCAGCCGTCTGCTTAACCTCTGCTAGAGACTAAAATTATGAGGAACCCCACGCCAATTTTTTTTTTTTAATAAATCCTTTATTTTAACACTAAATGACAAGTACAGTAACCAACACTGTCACTGTACTTATTATATATGTGACTGACATGTTTCTATTAGTGTTGAGCGAGCATGCTCGACACTGTTCGGTACTCGCCCGAGAATCTCACTACTCGAGATGTTCGGCGAGCAGTGATTGGCTGTCCACACAGCGTCACCCCAAATATTTAAAACCGGGCGCCGCCATCTTGGACACAGTCGCTCCGGATCAGACAGTGTAGGGAGAGTTCTGCTGAGCTAGGGAGAGATTTATACTGCTAAATAGGTAGTGTAGGGTCTCTAAAGCCTGCAAAATCAAACAAACAGTACTTCTGAGGGCTAATATCCATCCCAGATAGACAAGGACTTGCACGGGGATAGTTGCAAGTCTGCATCTTCTGATGCGGCAAGGATCACTTCTGATGGGCACACTTTTAGGCAGTGACCTGGGGGTCAGAGATGCTTCCAGGGGTCTTCCCCATGCTGTTCCCATGTCATTTCAGCACTGCATGCATGTGTCACACAGCACATGGCCAGATAAGGTTGTAAAATGTTAAAATGACATTTCCCGATGAATGCATTTGTCACGGTTGAAAGCAACACAAAAGTGCAAAAACGCATAAAAAATGCTACTTGTGAACATAGCCCAAGGTTTGGAGGAGTATTTTTGTTTTTGGTTATTTATTTTACCTTATACACAAGTCTCTACCCTGGAAAGGATGTTCCTTAACATATTTCACAGGAAAGCAGTTTCAGTTTAGTTTTTGAACATTTTATTGTGAGCCCGTAAAAGTGGCTTAATACCTCTGACCACGTTGTTGACAGCAGTGACCTCGGGGTCAGAAATGCTTCCTGGGGTGATCCTCATGCTGTCCCCATGTAATTTGAGCACTGTCACTATCGTTTTGGGCACTTTTTAGGCTTTCTACAGACTGCGGGGGTGCCGCCGCAAAAATGCTCGGGTCTCCCTTAGACTAACATTGTGCTCGTTGCTCGGGTCGAGCACCCGAGTATCACAGTGAGCTCGGCCCGAGCTTCGAGCACCCGAGCATTTTAGTGCTCGCTCAACACTAGTGCCGTTATAATTCTGTTTTTTTGCTGGATTATTCGATTTATTTTCTGTTCCTTTTGTTTACTATTTTTGCTGGGAAAAGACTGTTTGGTTTTTGTTTTGAAAGTTCATGAACTCTAATAAACTTTCACTTTTGCACCGAGAAGCTTTGTGCCTGTGTGAACTCTACCATCTCCCTAAAAAGAAGGTGGCGCTATAGAGTTCAAGTCCTCTTTTTCTCTGAAGAGGCAATTTGCATAAAAAGAATGTGAATCCCTGCAATAGATACATACAGTAGTGTTCAAATTAATAGCAGTCCAATATGACTAATCAGATTAATCACTGTTTTTGGTATAAATTATATTACCACATATCTAACAATTTATCAGTTGGTGCAGTAGATTCTAAGAAAATCAACAGACTCAGCATTCATGATCTGCATGTTTTTGAGTCTGTGTATCTGAATAATTAATTGTAAGGGGGGTGTCCAAAATAATAGCAGTGTGGAGTTCAATTAGTGAGGTCAATTATTCTGTGAAGAAACAGGTGCAAATCAGGTGGCCCTTTTTTAAGGGTGAAGCCAGCACATGTTGTACATGCATTTCTCCTTTAAAGCCTAAGAAATATGGGTCTTTCGAGACATTGTTCAGAAGAACAGCGTACTTTGATTAAAAAGTTAATTGGAGAGGGTAAAACTTAAAAAGTGCAGACAATGATAGGCTGTTCAGCTAAAATGATCTCCAATGCTTTAAAATGGAAAGCAAAGCCAGAGAGATGTGGAAGAAAACGGAAGACTACCATTCGAATGGATCGAAGAATAGGCAGAATGGCAAAGGCTCAGCCAATGATCAGCTCCAGGATGATCAAAGACAGTCTCAAGTTACAGTTAGAAGACGCCTGTCTGAAACTAATCTCTTAGAAAGAAGTCCTTGCAAAGTCCCACTGTTAAAAAAAGACATACTGAAGCGGATACAATTAGCCAAGAACACCAACTGGCCTAAAGAGAAATGGAGAAACATTTTGTGGACTGATAAAAGTAAAATTGTTCTTTTTAGGTTCAAAGACTGCCGATGGGTCTCAGACGACCCTTAAATATACAATCAAGCCACAGTACACTCAGAAGACAGTGAAGCATGGTGGTGCAAGCATCTTGATATGGGCATGTTTTTTTAACCCCTCTACCCCAGAGGGTGGTTTGCACATTAATGACCGGACCAATTTTTATAATTCTGACCACTGTCATTTTATGAGGTAATAACTCTGGAAAGCATCAACAGATCCCACTGATTCTGAGATTGTTTTTTCATGACATATTGTACTTCCCTTTTTGTCGTGAAATTTGTCTTGCGTCTATTTTGTGAAAAAATAGGAAATTTGGAGAAAATTTTGAAAATTTCGCAATTTTCAAAATTTGAATTTTCATGCCTTTAAATCAGAAAGATATGTCAGATAAAATAGTTGATAAATAACATATCCCAAATGTCTACTTTACATCAGCACAATTTTGTAACTAAAATTTTTTTTGTTTGGAAGTTAAAAGGGTTTAAAATTGACCAGCGATTTCTCATTGTTCCAACAAAATTTACAAAACCATTGTTTTAGGGACCACATCACATTTAAAGTGACTTTGAGGGGACTTTATAACAAAAAATACCCAAAAGTGACACAATTCTAAAAACTGCACCCCTCAAGGTGCTCAAAACCACATTCGAAGAAGTTTATTAACCCTTAAGGTGCTTCACAGGAATTTTTGTGAAAGAAAAAAATGAACATTTAACTTTTTTCACAAGAATGTTACTTTAGTCCCCAATTTTTTTATTTTCGCAAGGGTATCAGGAAAAAAATGGACCCCAAAATTTGTTGTGCAATTCCTCCTGAGCACGTCAATACCCAATATGTGGTTGAATACCACTGTTTGGGAACACAGCAGAGTTCGGAGGGGAAGGAATGCCATTTGACTTTTTGAATGTAAAATTTGCTTGAATAATTAGCGGACGCTATCTTGCATTTGGGGAGCCCCTGATGTGCTTAAACAGTGCAAACCCCCCACAAGTGACACCATTTTGGAAACTACACCCATCAGGGAACTTATCTAGATGTGTGGTGAACACCTTGAACACCCAGGTGCTTCACAGAAGTTTATAACATTGAGCCGTAAAAATACATTTTTCACATTATTCCAACAAAAATGTTTTTCAGCCTCCAATTTTGCATTTTCATAAGAGTAACAGGAGAAATGTCACCATGCAATTTGTTGTGCAATTTCTCCTGAGTAAGCAGATACCCCATATGGGGGAGAAAACCACTGTTTGGGCGCACGGCAGGGTTCGGAAGGGAAGGAGCGCCATTTGACTTTTTGAGTGTAAAATTTGCTAGAATAATTAGCAGACGCCATGTTGCATTTGGGGAGCCCCTGATGTGCCTAAACAGTGGAAACCCCCCACAGGTGACACCATTTTGGAAACTACACCCCTCAAGGATTTTATCAAGGGGTATAGTGAACATTTTGAACCCAAAGGTACGACAGAGAATTTGATAACATTAGGTCATCATATTGAATAAGTTGTCATTAGTCTTGAGCGCAAGTGTTCGCTACTTGATCTTGCATCGGGTACTCAGGTATGCACCATGTATTGCAGGTGCTCGAGTGACATGCTCGAGTCCCCGCCTCACATGTTTCACAGTTATTAGACACCCAAAAAAAACCATGAGGGGATCGCTCGTGCATGGCAGGCAATCCCCACAAGGTCTTTTTGGCTGTATAACAGCTGCAAAACATATGGGGCAGAGACTCAAGCATGTCACTCGAGCACCCGCGATACTCGGTGCATACCCGAGCACCCGATGCAAACTCAAGTAGCGATCACTTGCGCTCAACACTATTCGCTATATTGTCGTCAAATTTTTTTCTTTACTTTTGAAAAAAATCGCAACCCCAACCCTAACCCTAGCACAACCCTAACCTAACCCTAACACAACCCTAACCCAACCCTAGCACAACCCTAACCTAGCACAACCCTAACCCTATCCCAACCAAGCACAACCCTAAGCCTAGCACAACCCTAACTCTAGAGTTTATTTATGAGCCTTTCCTCATGCAGTATAAGTGATTAGACTACCTTATTCTTCGGGTTGGTGTGATTACAGCGATACCAGATTCATATTGGACTTTTATGATTGACAGCTGTAACACACTAAAAAAACATTATTTTTGCAAAGACTATTTTTTGCATCACCATATTTTTCCATATTTTGGCCTACAGAGTCATGTAAGGGCTTGTTTTTGGCGGGACAAGTTGATGTTTTTATTGGTACCATTTTCGGGCACGTGACATTTTTAGATCGCTTTCTATTCTGAATTTTGTGAGGCAGAATAAACAAAAACCAACAATTCCGGAATAGTTTTTTTTTTTATGCCATTCCGCGTGTGGTAAAATTGATAATGCAGCTTTATTCTTCGGGTCCGTATCTTTACAGTGGTACCACATTTATATAGTTTTTTTATATTTTGGCGCTTTTAAACAATAAAAACTATTTTATAGAAAAAGATTTTTTTGTAACACTTTATTCTGAGAGCTATAACTTTTTTATTTTTAGGCTGATGGAGCTGTATGACAGCTTGTTTTTTGCGGGACAAGGTGACGTTTTCAGCGGTAACATTTTTATTTAAGTTGGTCTTTTTGATCGCGTTTTATTCCATTTCTTGTTTGGTGGTATGAGGATTAATATTGATTTTTTTATTTTTTGCCGTGTTCACTAAAGGGGTTAAATAATGGGACAGTTTTATAGGTCAGTTCGTTCCGGACACGGTGATACCAAATATGTGTACTTTTATTGTTTTGTTTTTTTCACAACATTTATTTATATATACAGTATATATATATTTTTTTTGATTATTTTTTATATAATTTTTTTTTTTCACTTTCTGAATCTTATTTTTACTTTTACATTTTGTCCCACTATGGAACTTTCATTTTCAGATCGCTTGCATAGCAAAGAAATGCCGCAGCAGCTATGCAGGCTGCAGCCCTGCACGCACAAGTTAGTTAGACCGTGCACTGAGCATGATCTACCTAACTTCCTGCTCTCCGGTGACCCGGATGTCTTCATGACGACATCGGGTCACCAGTATAACCACCAGGACCCCACACAGACAGCGTGGGACACTGGAGAAGAGGTAAGTATGCAGCGCTCACCTCCCCTTTCCACCAGAATGCTGCGATCGACTTAGATCACATTTTGGGAGATAATGTGCTGCGAGTGGTCCAGGACCGCTCCTAGCACCGGGTGTCAGCTGTGAGAATCAGCTGACACCTGGTGACGATCGCCCCGCACCGCTTGTGTGCAGGCGCGATTACATTCTGCGTAATAGTACGTCCCTGGCCCAATAGGCCCAGGGCACAAGAACTTACTATTACCACAAATGTCAGAAAGGGGTTAACCATGGTACCAGACCTATTTACCACATACCAGGGATCATGGACCAGTTTACATATATTAAAATACCTGAAGAGGTCGTATTGCCTTACGCTGAAGAGAATATGCCCTTGAAATGGGTGTTTCAACAACACAACAACCCTAAACACACCAGTAAACGAGCAAAATCTTGGTTCCAATCCAGCAAAATTGAGGTTATGGAGTGGACAACCCAATCCCTGGACCTTAATCTGATAGAATACTTGTGGGGTGACATGAAAAATGCCGTTTCTGAGGCAAAAACAACCAATGCCAAAAAATTGTGGGATATATACAAAGCATCCTGGGCTGGATGAAAGTTGATAGGTGCCAGAAATTGGTTGACTCTATGCAACATAGATGTGAAGCAGTTCTGAAAAACTGTGGGTATATAACTAAATATTAAGTTAGTGATTCACAGGAATGCTAAATCCTCAAAAAGAGTACATATTTTGAGTTTGTAAAGACAAATGCAGACACTGCTATTTTTAGAACATTCCAATGTTCATTTTCTGTAAAGTAGTTAAAATTATATAAATTTCTCTTTATGTTTTGAATTAGAAAACAGTGTGCAAAGTTCCCAATGCATGGAAATAAAAACTAGTATAAAGATTTTGTCCTTAACTCATGTTTTTGAACACACTGCTATTATTTTAAACATTACTGTATGTGATACATGAAAAAAAAAAAAAACAAGCAATGTGAACTGAGGTCTAAGATGGTAGACATGCAAGAAATAGGAGCATGTTCACACTAGCAAAAAGAAGCAAAACCTACAAAAGACAAAAATATATCTCATACCCTACCATCATTATATATAAATGTAAAGCAAAGTTGCATAATAAATATAGGGTACTTAGTGAACTATTTTTGATCAAAAAAAGTATACAAGCCGTCCCACCAGCGGCAAGGTGACCCTAAATTGGGACGGTACCTATACTGTCTATATTAAAAACCTTACTGTATATCAAAGTTGAAGTAATGCATATAAAAGGGTAGACAAATAGGACCGGGTCCCAACTCCAGACCACCTAGGCCCGTGGTAAGCTACATATATACTAATCAGCTCAACAAAGGGGATGCCACACCCTTAAATTGCACAGAATGCAAACAAGACAAAAAAACAAGCAATGTGAACTGAGGTCTAAGATGGTAGACATGCAAGAAATAGGAGCATGTTCACACTAGCAAAAAGAAGCAAAACCTACAAAAGACAAAAATATATCTCATACCCTACCATCATTATATATAAATGTAAAGCAAAGTTGCATAATAAATATAGGGTACTTAGTGAACTATTTTTGATCAAAAAAAGTATACAAGCCGTCCCACCAGCGGCAAGGTGACCCTAAATTGGGACGGTACCTATACTGTCTATATTAAAAACCTTACTGTATATCAAAGTTGAAGTAATGCATATAAAAGGGTAGACAAATAGGACCGGGTCCCAACTCCAGACCACCTAGGCCCGTGGTAAGCTACATATATACTAATCAGCTCAACAAAGGGGATGCCACACCCTTAAATTGCACAGAATGCAAACAAGACAAAAAAACAAGCAATGTGAACTGAGGTCTAAGATGGTAGACATGCAAGAAATAGGAGCATGTTCCCACTAGCAAAAAGAAGCAAAACCTACAAAAGACAAAAATATATCTCATACCCTACCATCATTATATATAAATGTAAAGCAAAGTTGCATAATAAATATAGGGTACTTAGTGAACTATTTTTGATCAAAAAAAGTATACAAGCCGTCCCACCAGCGGCAAGGTGACCCTAAATTGGGACGGTACCTATACTGTCTATATTAAAAACCTTACTGTATATCAAAGTTGAAGTAATGCATATAAAAGGGTAGACAAATAGGACCGGGTCCCAACTCCAGACCACCTAGGCCCGTGGTAAGCTACATATATACTAATCAGCTCAACAAAGGGGATGCCACACCCTTAAATTGCACAGAATGCAAACAAGACAAAAAAACAAGCAATGTGAACTGAGGTCTAAGATGGTAGACATGCAAGAAATAGGAGCATGTTCACACTAGCAAAAAGAAGCAAAACCTACAAAAGACAAAAATATATCTCATACCCTACCATCATTATATATAAATGTAAAGCAAAGTTGCATAATAAATATAGGGTACTTAGTGAACTATTTTTGATCAAAAAAAGTATACAAGCCGTCCCACCAGCGGCAAGGTGACCCTAAATTGGGACGGTACCTATACTGTCTATATTAAAAACCTTACTGTATATCAAAGTTGAAGTAATGCATATAAAAGGGTAGACAAATAGGACCGGGTCCCAACTCCAGACCATATATTTTTGTCTTTTGTAGGTTTTGCTTCTTTTTGCTAGTGTGAACATGCTCCTATTTCTTACATGTCTACCATCTTAGACCTCAGTTCACATTGCTTGTTTTTTTGTCTTGTTTGCATTCTGTGCAATTTAAGGGTGTGGCTTCCCCTTTGTTGAGCTGATTAGTATATATGTAGCTTACCACGGGCCTAGGTGGTCTGGAGTTGGGACCCGGTCCTATTTGTCTACCCTTTTATATGCATTACTTCAACTTTGATATACAGTAAGGTTTTTAATATAGACAGTATAGGTACCGTCCCAATTTAGGGTCACCTTGCCGCTGGTGGGACGGCTTGTATACTTTTTTTGATCAAAAATAGTTCACTAAGTACCCTATATTTATTATGCAACTTTGCTTTACATTTATATATAATGATGGTAGGGTATGAGATATATTTTTGTCTTTTGTAGGTTTTGCTGTATGTGATACATGATAGAGATTTGTGATAGATAAATAGATATGATGCAAATGCACTGTCGTGTCTGTCAACCTCATATCTGAGATAGGAGATGAGGCATTAGCAGAAGCTGACTGAAATGCCCTCTTGGGGGACTCAACTGCTTTTTAGTCACATAGGATGGGCTGCTGCCAGATCACAGAAAATGAACAGACTAAAATTGCAGAAGAGTAAAAAAAGGGTAAAATTACAATGTAAAGTGATATTTTTTTGCTTTGATATGATTAAAATATTAATGTGCATTACTTCAAAGATTTTTTCTTAATCCCTTTAAGGAAGACTTTTCCTTATGACATAATGTAGGTCAGAGATGTGCGCTTCAACACAAAACCAAAAAGCCACTGTCTTAACTATGGTATCTAGATACAGGTGTAAAAGTGGAGAGAAAGACAATCCCAGAAATTCTGTATTGTTTCTTTATACACTGCTCAAATTTAAGGGAACACTTAAACAACACATTGTAACTCCAAGTCAATAACACTTCTGTGAAATCTACCTGTTCAGTTATGAAGCAACGCTGATTGTGAATAAATTTCTCTTGCTGTTGTGCAAATGGAACAGACAACTGGTAGAAATGATAGGCAATTAGCAGGATACCCCCTATAAAGGAGTGACTCTGCAGGTGGTGACCACAGACTACTTATCTGTTCTCATCCTTTTTGGCTTATATTTTGGTCAATTTGTCATTTTGCCATTGCTCTCACCCCTAGAGGTACAGCAGCATGAGGTAGTGTCTACAGTACAACCCACATAAGTTGCTCAGGTAGTGCTGTTAGGCATCAGGCAGTTGGTAGACCTGAAATTGGGACAGAATCATCTGTGGTCTCCCATTCTGGTCCAGCCAGGTCAGATGCTGCTTAGTATCACCATCAGTCCCAATGCCTAGCCAGTGCACAAGAAGTACAG
Source organism: Phyllobates terribilis (assembly GCF_046119375.1). Lineage (NCBI taxonomy): Eukaryota > Metazoa > Chordata > Amphibia > Anura > Dendrobatidae > Phyllobates > Phyllobates terribilis. Next base: position 591,093,578 of record NW_027362765.1, on the reverse strand, counting down.
GCTGTCTCTTGGGTCCTTGTTCTTAGTAGTGTTAAGCATAGGTTGCGGAGGGGCACAAGGGCTGCTACAGCCTAAGTCCAGGATGCACTGCACTGAGCATGCCCGTGACATAGCGGACCGTGATTGGTGCTTTGGTGTCAGCTGATCCTATGACCTGGCACCGCCTGATTGGCCGCGGTTGACGTCATCAGTAGTGTGACCAATAATGCGACAGTGGGCAGGGTTTAGTCTTTAAATAGGCCGCCCATAAGCATGGCGGCGCGCTCTGATCATTGAGCTAAGGTTGTGTTCCTGTGTGGACGCTTGTCTGTTTGGGCTCCACGTGCTCTCTTGCTGCTCTAGCTTCGGACAGGCAGGTTTAGCTGGAGGGAGGCAGGTAGTTCCGTTTGACAGTCCGGCTCCGACAAGGGGGTCGCTATACACCCCGATAAGACTGCGGACTCTGTATTCTTGGCACCGCCTGTTAGTCACGTGGAGAGTGACTCTGCAGTCCGGTCACACACTGGTTGGGAGCACTTATACGCCGGCGTGAGTCACACACACTTCTTAGCGTCTGCAGCGTAGCCTCTGTGCAGTTAACAGGGCTACGGCTATGTTATTTGTCGCACATCTCTCGTGCAGTTAACGGAGATAGTGCGAATCCCTTTTCCCGTCTCGGTGTGCAGTAACACTGGAGGGATTTATATATTAGCTGGTTGTTTTACCTTCTTACCCGGAAGGTGTTCGGCCGCAGTCTTCTAGGCTGCATCGCGGACCCCGGGTTCGGTTGCTTTCCATTATTAATAAAGTTGCTTGCAATCATCCCCATAACAGTATCAGAGTGTCAGGGTCTTGCCGAACATGGCTGACAACCAGCAACAGCAGCGCTATATACAGCAACTTGAGGCTAGACTTAGGACTCTGGAACAAGCTGCCCCGGTGGCTGATATCACTGCAGTAGCGACCCAGGCAGCTTCACAGGCAGCCAATCTGGTTAACACGGCTGCGGTGAATGCTGCTGCAGCTGCAATTGCCTCATTACCCCGTTTTGCTCTCCTGGAAAAATTTTCTGGTGACAGCAGATCCTGCAGAGGTTTTATTAATCTGTGCTCCATTCAGTTAGAGATGATGGAAGCACGGTTCCCCTCCGAAAGAGCCGAAGTGGGTTTTGTCATCTCGTTACTTTCTCACAGGGCCTTAGAGTGGGCAACCCCTCTGTGGGAGCGGAGTGAGCCGGTAGTGGCTAATGCGGGTCTCTTTCTTAGACCCCTAAAGACTGTTTTCCTAGGTCCTCAGGTCACGCATGATACGACTGTTAAGATTCTTGCGTTGGTCCAGCGTTCGGCCACCGCCAGTCACTATGCCATCCAGTTCAGAACCTTAGCGGCTGAATTGGATTGGTCTGAGCGGTCGTTAATCCCGGTGTTCTGGAAGGGTCTGGCTGGGCATATTAAAAATGCTCTATCTACCAGAGAGATTCCAACCTCTCTGGAGGAATTAATCTCTCTCGCTAACCGAATACATTTGCGTCATGCAGAACACAAGTTAGAGCTGGAGGTCCCCAGACCTCAGTTTCGGTTGGCACCTTCATTCTCTAGACCCATTTCCAAACCCGCGACTCCCGACCCGGAGCCTGAGGCTATGGATATATCCTGGACTGAGTCTAGTTCCTCTCATTCCCGACCTGCACATCTCTTGGAGTATCCCATTAATAAGGGTTCCAAGCAGTCGGGAAAACGAGTGTGTCTAACCACCGTTCGAGGAGGTGTGTTAGATTCCGGGGCTTCTTCCTCCAAATTATTGTATAAGGTGACGTTGCTCTTCAGAACAACCACGGTTACTGCCAAGGCGTGGGTGGATTCTGTCGTCGATGGCAATTTTTTGTCATCTACGTTTGCCCAGAAGCACGCCATTCCTATGGAGTTACTGCCAAAACCAATGAACATTAGGGTAGTCAACGGCTCACTGCTGGACACACAAATCACTCACCAGTCGATTCCCCTCACCATCTCGTTCCCTCAGGGTCACCGGGAGGTTGTCTCATTTCTTATTATTCCCGGTGGATTGGATGAGGTGCTATTGGGTCTTCCATGGTTACGTTGTCACACTCCACACATTGACTGGAATACGGGGAGAATTTCTTCCTGGGGTGAGAATTGTGTGTCTTGGTGTATGGTTACAGCCACCCGGAGGGTAGTCTCTGAGCCTTCTACCGACTTGGCCGCTCTCCCTGTGCAATATCAGAGTTTTGCGGATGTCTTTCCCAAAAAGGCTGCAGACACTTTACCTCGCTGCCAACCGTATGGCTATCCTATTGATTTGGTCCCCGGCACAGATCCTCTGTCTGTCCCCGAGACCCAGGTATTGTCAGATTATATCAAAAAGAACCCTCGGGTAGACCCTTTGTCCTGGTCCATGGATATGGCTGAGGACGATGACGAGCCCAGGCTTACCATTCCTTCGGGAAGTATGCGGATGGTGGCTCCAGTGTCCCTAAACCAGGTTCCTTCTGGGAGGACGTTCGTTCCTCCTAATCTACAAAATGAGGTGCTCTCCTGGGCACATGCCTCTAAGATCGGAGGTTATTTTGGGGTCAAACGTACCATGAAGTTTCTCCAACGGTCGTATTGGTGGCCCCGGTGGCGCCAGGACGTTAAGGAATATGTTCTAGCGTGTGTCTCCTGTACGAGAGATAAATAATCCCGTCAAAGTCTGGCTGGTCTTCTCCATCCGTTACCTGTGGCGGATTCCACAGATCAGACTCCGCTTCTTCTGAATAATGGCCAACATCCGCGCATTCCGGTTCCTATGAGAGTTCCCTCTGTGGAACCTGGGGTCAGAGATTGGGCTCTGGAGGCGCGGGAGGTTTGGGACCATACCCAGGATGCTATATTGGCCTCCAAGAATCGGATGAGAGAGTCGGCTGACACTCTTTATCTTCCAGCCCCCGTATTCTATCCGGGCAACAGAGTGTGGCTCGCGGCTCGCAATATCAAAGTACGCGGGGAATCTGTTAAGTTTTCCCCCCGCTTTATTGGTCCTTTCAAAATTTCGGCCCAAGTAAACCCCGTAGTCTACTGTTTACAGTTACCATGACACCTGAGGAGTCACGACACTTTTCATGTGTCGCTCCTTAAGCCCGTTCGCCTGCCAAAACTCCCTGAACCCCAACCTGCTACAGACACCAGGGGTGATGATCTCGAGGTGCAGGCTATTGTGGGGTCTAATATGGTTTGTGGAAAAAAATATTTCCTGATACACTGGAGGGGTCATGGATCTAAGGATTGCTCCTGGGAACTGGTGGACCACATTCATGCCCCCCTGCTCATTGAGGAATATGAGTGTCAAGTAGAGGGGGATAATGTCAGGCAGTTGCTGGACCTGAAATTGGGCTAGAATCATCTGTGGTCTCCCATTCTGGTCTAGGCAGGGCAGATGCTGCTTAGCATCACCATCAGTCCCAATGCCTAGCCAGTGCACAAGAAGTACAGGCTGTCTCTAGGTTCCTTGTTCTTAGTAGTGTTAAGCATCGGTTGCGGAGGGGAACAAGGGCTGCTACAGCCTAAGTCCAGGATGCACTGCACTGAGCATGCCCGTGACATGGCGGACCGTGATTGGTGCTTTGGTATCAGTTGATCCGGTGACCTGGCACCGCCTGATTGGCCGCGGGTGACGTCATCAGTAGTGCGACCAATAATGCGACAGTGGGCAGGGCTTAGTCTTTAAATAGGCCGCCCACAAGCATGGCGGCACGCTCTGATCATTGAGCTAAGGTTGTGTTCCTGTGTGGACGCTTGTCTGTTTGAGCTCCATTTGCTCTCTTGCTGCTCTAGCTTCGGACAGGCAGGTTTAGCTGGGGATAGGCAGTCTTTGCTGTAGGGAGGCAGGTAGTTCCGTTTGACAGTCTGGCTCCGACATTGGGGTCGCTATACACCCCGAGAAGACTGCGGACTCTGTATTCCTGGCACCGCCTGTTAGTCACATGGAGAATGACTCCGCAGTTTGGTCACACACCGGCTGGGAGCACGTATACGCCGGCGTGAGTCACACACACTTCTTAGCATCTGCAGCATAGCCTCTGTGCAGTTAACAGGGCTACGGCTATGTTATTTGTCGCACATCTCTCGTGCAGTTAACGGAGATAGTGCGAATCCCTTTTCCCGTCTCGGTGTGCAGTAACACTGGAGGGATTTATATATTAGTTGGTTGTTTTACCTTCTTACCCGGAAGGTGTTCGGCTGCATTGCGGGCCCCGGGTTCGGTTGCTTTCCATTATTAATAAAGTTGTTTGCAACTGTCCCCAAAACAAGTGCAGTTCATCCAGGATGGCACATCAGTGCTAGCTGTGGCAAGAAGGGTAGCTGTGTCTGTCAGCACTGTGTTCAGAGCATGGAGCAGATACCAGGAGATGTGGAGGGAGCCATAGGAGGGCAACAATCCAGCAGCAGGACCCCTACCTCCTCCTTTGTGCAAGGAGGAACAGGAGGAGCACTGCCAGAGCCCTGCAAAATGATCTCCAGCAGGCCACAAATGTGCATGTGTCTGCACAAACGGTTAGAAACCGACTCCATGAGGGTGGTATGAGGGCCTGACATCCACAGATGGGGATTGTGCTCACAGCCCAACACCGTGCAGGACGTTTGGCATTTGCCGCAGAACACAAGGATTGGCAAAGTCGCCACTGGCGCCATGTGCTCTTCCCAGTTGAAAGCAGGTTCACACTTAGCACACGTGACAGACCTGACAGAGTCTGGAGACCCCGTGGAGAGCGATCTGCTGCCTGCAACATCCTTCAGCATGACCGGTTTGGCAGTGGGTCAGTAATGGTGTGGGGTGGCATTTCTTTGGAGGGCCGCACAGCCCTCCATGTGCTCGCCAGAGGTAGCCTGACTGCCATTAGGTACCAAGATGAGATCATCAGACCCCTTGTGAGACCATATGCTGGTGAGTTGGCCCTGGGTTCCTCCTAATGCAGGACAATTCCAGACCTCATGTGACTGGAGTGTGTCAGCAGTTCCTGCAAGAAGAAGGCATTGAAGCTATGGACTGTCCCGCCCGTTCCCCAGACCTGAATCTGATTGAGCACATCTGGGACATCATGTCTCACTCCATCCACCAACGTCACGTTGCACCACAGACTGTCCAGGAGTTGGCAGATGCTTTAGTCCAGTTCTGGGAGGAGATCCCACAGGAGACCACCCGCAACCTTATCAAGAGAATGGCCAGGTGTTGTAAGGAGGTCATACCCGGCACGTGAAGGCCACACACAATACTGAGCCTCATTTTGACTTGTTTTAGGGACATTACATCAAAGTTGGATCAGCCTGTAGTGTGTTTTTCCACTTTAATTTTACTTTAATTTTGGGGGTGACTCCAAATCCATGCCTCCATTGATTAATAAATTTGATTTCCATTGATGATTTTTGTGTGATTTTCTTGTCAGCACATTCAACAGAACAAAGTATTCAATGAGAATATTTCATTCATTCAGATCTAGGATGTGTTATTTGAGTGTTCCCTTTATTTATTTGAGCAGTGTATATAAGTTGTTTTATTTGAATGTTGCAACGTGGGCACATTGTCTTGGTCATGTGTATACAAGGCTGTTTTATGGAATGGGGATATGTAACAACACAGTCTTTCTTCTTAATTATGCCAGACATACTTTCTGTAGGCCAGGAGCAATATACCTTTATCTTTATGTTGACTTTTAAACCTGTGTTCTTCTTTGGCTGCTCAACACAGACTATTGTTCTTATAAGCTGGAGTACTGATCACGTGAGGTAATGTTGGTAATTGATGAATGGCTGCTATTCACATCTTATATCAGCTCTTGAATCGTCTGCAAGTTTTGCGATACAGGGACTCTGAACAATGGATGTTTGCTAAGATATGGTAAATACCATTTTAGAGTGTTTGCCAGCCAACATTGGAGGGATGAGTTGTGGATATTCAAGCATTGTAAATTGATATCATGATCCCTGACCATTGACTTGTGAATGATGGCTTAAAAGGACAAATGTGAACTATAAAAAGGGGGGTTTTACATCTCTTCAAAAAACACTACAGGATTACAGCCTAAGGGACCACGGCCCTGGCTGGAAAAATACAGAACTGCTCCATTGACCATTGCTGAACTCTCAGAGTCGATTTGAAGAATCCAGGTTGGGACAATCAGGTCAACTGGCGACATATCTCACGACTCTAATCCCGGCAGGCCAGCGGAAGGGTGAGACTTTGTAGCTTGCACTGTCTCGTGTACTTGCTGGGACTGTTCTATATGTTAGTGATTGCTGGTGGTTCAATAAATTATTGCCACACTGTTTACCGTCACCCTGTTTTGTCTGAGTCGTGTTCTGCCCATGGAAGATCCCGTGTCTTCACAGTATCCTACTGATGTGTGAAGCAGCTTACAAGTGCAAGGCCCATTGTATGGTAAAGTGAGAAGCTAAATTCTGAGTCTTATATTTCTATAAAAACAAATAGGTCAGCTAGCCCTCTGCTTAAATAAGGTATGTGCTCAGTAGAGACTTAGAGTAATTTCACATTGCGTTCCATGGCCCCGTCGGGGCATACATCTGAACTCCCCTGCAAAACGGGATCCTGATGTATACGCTGGAGGGGCCCTAGACAGTAATGATACAGATAGAGTGAATGTGTGCTCTGACCTGCAGAATTTTTGGGAATATATGCCTATAAGAGGCGGATACTCAGACACAGTCTACTGTGTCTGAGTTTCAGCCTCCTGTAGGCTTATGCACACTCGCTCTGTCTGCATCATTATAGTCTATGGCCCCGCCGGCAAATACGTCCGGATCCCGTTTTGCATGGAGGGTTCAAATGTATGCCCCGATGGGGCCACAGAACATAATGTGAAAGCACCCTTAGGCCCAATTCATCAAGACCAGCAGTTCTCACTCAACAAAATGTCACAAGAAGAGCAGTAAAAAAAAAGACTTTTTACAAATTAGCAGGATAGGGAGAAGCTTAGCGTATATTATAAAATAACTATTTTCAAAAGTGATGAGGGTGTAAAAATACATATTGACAAAGATTATTTTAGGTATTGGACCACCCCTTTAACCCTTTAGTGATCGAGCCAATTTTGACCTTAATGACCAGGCCAAAGTTTTGAATTCTGACCAGTGTCACTTTATGAGCTAACAACTCTGTAACACTTCAATGGATCCCACTGATTCTGAGATTGTTTTTTCATGACATATTATACTTCATGATAGTAGTAAAAAAATTTGCTTGATATGACAGGTTTATTTGTGAAAGTATCAAAAATTTGGAGAAATTTTTGAAAATTTCAAATTTTCAAACTTTTAAGTTTGAAAATTTTAAGTTTCAAAATTTTTAAACTTTTACTGCCCTAAAACCAGAGTAACATCAGCACAATTTTTGAAACATAATTTGTTTTTGTTAGGAAATTAGAAGGGTTAAAAATTAAAACCAATTTCTCTTTTTTTTTTTTTTAACAAAATTTACAAAAACATTTTTTTAGGGACCACATCACATTTGAAGTGACTTTGGGGGTCTATATGACAGAAAATATACAAAATTGACAACATTCTAAAAACTGAACCCCTCAAAGTCCTCAAAACTACCTTCAAGAAGTTTATTAATCCTTCAGGTGCTTCATAGGAACTAAACCAATGTGGAAGGATAAAATTAACATTTTACTTTTTTTCTTATTTTTCACTAAAAGTTTACTTTAGCCCAATTTTTTCATTTTAACAAAGATAACAGGATAAAATAGACCAAAAATTTGTTGTGAAATTTCTCCTGAGCATGACGATATCCCATATGTGGGGGAAAAATATTGTCTGGACACACGGCAGGTCTTGGAAGGGAAGGAGCATCGTTTTAACTTTTTGAATGTAAAAATAGCTGGAATCGAGAACGAACGCCATGTCGCGTTTGGAGAGCCCCTGATGTGCCTAAACAGTGGAAATCCCCCACAAGTGACCCAATTTTGGAAACTAGACCTCTCAAGTAATGTATCCAGATGTGTAGTGAGTACCTTGAATCCCAAAGGTGCTTCACAGTAAGGGCATGAAAATAAGAAAATCAAATTTTTTCCACAAAAAATGTACTTTTAGCCCCAAATTTTTTATTTTCACAAGAGTAGCAGGAGAAAAGGGACCCCAAAATTTGTTGTTCAATTTCTCCTGAGTTTGCTAATAACCCATACATAGGGGAAAACTATTGTTTAGGTGCACGGCAGGGCTCGGAAGAGAAGGAGAACCGTTTGACTGCTTGAAAGCAATAAAGGCTGGAATCGAGAGAGGACACCATGTCGCATTTGGAGAGCCACTGATGTGCCTAAACAGTGGAAACCCCCCACAAGTGACCCCATTTTGGAAATTACACACCTCAAGAATTTTATCCAAGGGTATAGTGAGGATTTTGAACCCACAGGTACTACACAAAATTTGATAACGTTAGGTCATCATTTGGAAAATTTTCATTATTTTCAGGAAAATGTTGTTTTAGCCCCAAATGTGTAATTTTCACAATGGTGAGAACGAACCCCATAATTTGTTATGCAATTTCTCCTGAATGCAATGATACCTCATATGTCGTCAAAAATTTCTGTTTGGGCACATGGCAGGTCTAGGAAAGGAAAGAGCGCTGCTTGTCTGGAATAAATTGTGAATGCCATGTCACATTTGGAGAGCCCCTGGCATGCAAAAACAGCAGAAACCCCCCACAAGTGACTGGATTTTGGAAACTAGACCCCTCAAGGAACTCATATAGGTTGTACTGAGCATTTTAAACCTACAGGTGATTCATAAAACTTTATAACACTTAGATATGAGAACAAAAAATATTTTATGCCCACTAAAATACTGTTTTACCACCAAATTTATAATTTACACAAGGGGTAAAGGGAGAAATTGGATCCAATAATTTGTTATAACATTTCTCCAGAATGTGGCAGTACCCCATACGTGAATGTACACTACTGTTTGTGCACACAGCAGAGATCGGATGAGAAGGAGCTCTACATGGCTTTTAGAACGCAGATTCCCTTTGAATAGATTGTGGGCTCCATTAGGGCTCCTGAGTTGCCAGAACAGTAGAAAAACCCCATGTGACCCCATATTGGAAACTTCATTGCCTAAGGAATTCATCTAGGCATATAGTAAGCATTTTGAACACACACATGGAGATCACACACATATTCTTATCCACACGTGGAGCTCCTACACATACACTTATCCACATGTGGAGATCTTACACATACTGATCCACATGTGGAGGTCCACAGTAGAGATGAGCGTTGTTCGACTCGAACTGTTCGCCAATCTCAAATTCGAGCTGATTTGGGCGGTGTTCGAGCCGTTCGGCGAACACGAACGATTTGAGAAAAATTCGGCTGTTCGAGGTTATGTTCGATAACTGTTCGTGCACCAAAATCATAACTGGATTTTTTCTCAGTAATGATGAAAATTAATGTTAATACGCAGTTTGAGTGTACAGCGGGGTGGGGGGAGGGGCAGGGGATGGATCTCTGCAGGAATAATGAAGATCTCCATTTTTTTTTCTCTTTCCCGCATTTACAGTGGGGAGGTGCAATCTGTCAGCCTATCAGCAGCGCACACACGGAGCGAAGTGCTTTTTTTCACACAAGCAAGGGCATGTGTCATTGGCAGTGTATGTCACATGTCCTTGCCCTATAAGACCAAGCCATTTTCCCCGTCGCCACCATTTTCTCACTGCTGCAGCTGCGTGTTAGACGGCACCGCTGTTGCTGTGTGCGCTATACCTTGTTAATTTCAAGCCAATTTTCGCACAAATCTACAGATAGCTTGGGAGTAGGGAATAGTTGTGATTGCAGTCCTTTTAAGGACTAGGTTACAGCATTTCCTACGACTTTTATCAGGCAGGTCTGTGCTCTTAAATAGATAGATTGTGGGAGTAAAGACTAATTGTAATTGCAGTCCTTTTCAGGACTAGGTTACATCAGTTCCTATCAGTTTTTGCCAGGCAGGTCTGTGCCAGTGCTGAGCAAGTTTTTTTCACATCATTTGGCTGAATCTAGCAAAGCTAATCCTTTTTGGCCTATTGCAGAGTGTGTTAGTCAGTGGAGTAGCCTAACTGTGTTGCAAGATATACCACCTGTGTATAGAATACCAATTTTTTTACTGCACCTAGTGAAGTAAAATCTTTTGGGCATAGCATCATTCTATTAGTCCATCTATACTGACCTCCATCAGGTTGCAAATTGAATATAATTTTTTTCTGCATCTAGCTCTGAAAAAATATTTGGCCTTCTAGCAGTGTGTGGGACTTGTTCTATTAGTCCATCTATACTGACCTCCATCAGGTTGCAAACTGAATCTAATTTTTTTCTGCATCTAGCTCTGAAAAAATATTTGGCCTTCTAGCAGTGTGTGGGACTTGTTCTATTAGTCCATCTATACTGACCTCCATCAGGTTGCAAACTGAATATAATTTTTTTCGGCATCTAGCTCTGAAAAAATATTTGGCCTTCTAGCAGTGTGTGGGACTTGTTCTATTAATCCATCTATACAGACCTCCATCAGGTTGCAAACTGAATATATATTTTTTCTGCATCTTCCTCTGAAAAAATATTGGGCTTCTAGCTGTGTTTGGGACTTGTTCTATTAATCCATCTATACAGACCTCCATCAGGTTGCAAACTGAATATAATTTTTTTCTGCATCTAGCTCTGAAAAAATAGTTGGCCTTCTAGCAGTGTGTGGGACTTTCTCTATTAGTCCATCTATACTGACCTCCATAAGGTTGCAAATTAAAAATAATTTTTATCTGCATCTAGCTCTGAAAAAATATTTGGCCTTCTAGCAGTGTGTGGGACTTTCTCTATTAGTCCATCTATACTGACCTCCATCAGGTTGCAAATTAAAAATAATTTTTATCTGCATCTACCTCTGAAAAAATATTTGGGCTTCTAGCTGTGTGTGGGACTTGTTCTATTAGTCCATCTATACTGACCTCCATCAGGTTGCAAACTGAATATAATTTTTTTCTGCATCTAGCTCTGAAAAAATATTTGGCCTTCTAGTAGTGTGTGGGACTTTCTCTATTAGTCCATCTATACTGACCTCCATCAGGTTGCAAATTAAAAATAATTTTTATCTGCATCTAGCTCTGAAAAAATATTTGGCCTTCTAGCAGTGTGTGGGACTTGTTCTATTAATCCATCTATACAGACCTCCATCAGGTTGCAAACTGAATATAATTTTTTTCTGCATCTACCTCTGAAAAAATATTTGGGCTTCTAGCTGTGTGTGGGACTTGTTCTATTAGTCCATCTACACTGACCTCCATCAGGTTGCAAACTGAATATAATTTTTTTCTGCATCTAGCTCTGAAAAAATATTTGGCCTTCTAGCAGTGTGTGGGACTTGTTCTATTAGTCCACCTATACTGACCTCCATCAGGTTGCAAATTCAAAATAATTTTTTGTCTGCATCTAGCTCTGAAAAAATATTTGGCCTTCTAGCAGTGTGAGGGACTTTCTCTATTTGTCCATCTATACTGACGTCCATCAGGTTGCAAATTGAATATATTGTTTTCTGCATCTAACCCAGCCAATAGTTTTGGCCTAATACCACAGTTTGGCCACTCAGCTCTGCTCGGTTCCCATCCATTGTTTTTTTGTGCAAACAACTCTAGAGTTGTGAATTAGTTAACCACCAAAATGAGTGGAAAAAGGCCTGCTGCTGGTGGAAAGGGGAATAGGCGTGTTGGGAAGGGGAAAAAAGGTTGTGTCCGTGGGGTAGGTGTTAAAGCAACAGTAACATCTGCAGAAGAAAGACCATCTTCCAGCCAAACTAAAATGTCTACTTCTTTTAGCGGACAATGTGATAAGATCCCTTTCTTACGGCCACGCCAATCGCTACAAATTCCAGATGAGGCACAAAAACAGCAGGTGCTTCAACGGATATCAAGTGCTCCTTTAAGTGGGCTCTCCTCCACATCAACTTCAACATCACAAATACTCCAGTCCTCAAAGGTGTCACCCCAATCGCACTTGCTTCCTCACAGCTCCCAAATCTCCAGCTGCCCGTCTGAGTATGAGATAGAACAGATGGTTGAGTCTGCAGAGCTGTTTACTCATACTATAGCCTGGGAATCAGAGGTCGACTCCAGCGCTTCTGTGAATCCAGACGAGGAAATGATCTGCACTGATGCCCAGAATCTTTATGAGTGGGATCCAGGACCAGACGCAGAAGGTTCTGACCATAATGTAGACCCTCATTCCCAAACTGTAACTCCTGTTGGTGGAGACAATGAGGAAGACGATGATGAGACTCAAATACCTGATTGGAGCGACAACTTTAGTTTTTTGTCAGGGCAGGAACAGGTTGGCTCTGAGGACGATGGGTGTGATAACGCACAGGGTGATGATGATGAGGTTGGAGATCCCACTTACTGTCAACCCACAGTCAGCCAAGAGATGAGGTCAGCAGAGGAGGTGGAGGAAGATGCTAGTGACGACGAGGTCAGGTTGCGCCTTCCTGGACAGAGACGTAGTACTGGAAGCACGTCAACAACTGCATCCTCAAACACAACTCTGCCTCTCACCACAAGTCGTGGTGGCTCTTCAGGTCGCATGGGTGCTACGCCTTGCATAGCCTGGGCATTTTTTCAGATCGATAAAGATGACCCAACTCGTGTTATCTGTAACATTTGTCAGCAAAAGCTAAGTAGAGGCCAAAAAATACATAGTTTGAGTACTTCATGCATGAACCGGCACATGGACATGAAGCATAAGTTGCAGTGGGAAGCTCAGTGTGCTACAATGCGGCCTAGCCGGCCGGGCCAACCACCGTCTGCCATATCTTGTGCATCCGCGGCCTCTTCATCCTTTGTGACTGGGGGGACAGCAGTCACACCTGTTTTGGGGCGCAGACCTGCCACCTCTATACCCGCAACAGCCAGCGTGATTGGCAGGTCATCATTTTCTTTGGAGGTAGCAACACCAGCTGGTGTTGAGCGCTGTCCGACATCGATAGCACCACCTTTGGATCAAGGCAACCTAACATGTCCGCCTGCATCTTCCTCACAGACCGGCAGTTTGCCGGGGACACCCTTATCAACCCCGTCTAAGCACAATAGCCAGCCCTCGGTCCCTCAGATGTGGACAAGTAAAAGACCATTTCCTCCTAGCCATGAGAAAGCTAAGAGGTTGAATTTCACCATCTGCAAGCTCTTGGCTACAGAAATGCTGCCTTTCCGCCTGGTGGACACAGAGGATTTTTGAGACCTTACGTCCGTCGCAGTGCCCCAGTACCAGATGCCCAGTCGGCACTACTTCTCAAAGAAAGGTGTGCCTGCGCTCCACCAGCATGTCGCACACAACATCACCGCTTCTTTGAGAAACTCTGTGTGTGACAGGGTGCATTTCACCACAGACACTTGGACGAGAAGGCATGGACAGGGGCGTTACATGTCGCTGACTGGGCACTGGGTAACTATGGTGACAGCAGGACAAGGGGCTGCTGTCCAAGTCTTGCCGTCCCCACGAGTTGTGCGTCAAATCCTCTTTATGTCAAAGTTCCTCCACTGCTTCTGCCTCCTCAACCTCCTCTCGGTCTTCCACCTGCACCCAAAGCCTGTTTGGTCATGCCACAAGCTTTCTAACTGCGCAGAAGGGATCCTGCACACCTCCTTACTATGCTGGCAGTAGGGTTCAACGTCATCAGGCGGTTTTTACTTTGAAATGTCTGGGAAATGTGAGTCACACAGCTGAGGAGTTGTGGTCAGCTCTGGAGAACCAATTTCATGAATGGTTGTCTCCACTGGACCTGAAACCAGGGAAGGCCGTGTGCGACAATGCTGCAAACCTGGGTGCGGCCCTTCGCCGGGGCAATGTCACACACGTGCCTTGTATGGCTCACGTGTTGAACCTGGTTGTCCAGCAATTTTTAGCCCACTATCCCAGACTAGATGGCCTTCTGCAGAGGGCACGGTCGCTGTGTGCTCACTTCCGCCGTTCGGATCCCGCAGCTCAGCGACTTACATCTCTACAGAAGTCGTTGGGCCTGCCACTTCACCGGCTAAAATGCGATGTGCCTACCCGGTGGAATTCAACTCTGCACATGTTGCAGCGACTGTGGCAGCACCGACAAGCCCTGGTGCAATACGTTCTGACGTATAGCCTGGGCCAACGAGATCCAGAGGTGGGGCAAATCACGCTGGAGGAGTGGTCTCAGATCAGGGACCTATGCACCCTTCTGCACAGTTTTGAAATGGCGACGAAGATGTTTAGTGCTGACGATGCCATTATCAGCATGACTATTCCGGTGATTTACATGCTGGAGCACATGTTAAACAGAATTCGGAGTCAGGTGGTGGCACAAGAGGAGTTGGAGGAAGTAGAGGAGGAGGAGTTGTATGCGGAAGGGCTAACATCTGCAAGGTCCAGACGGTCGGCAGCACCAAGGCGGCAGGCATGTGAGGGTGGGGGAGATGGTTTTACCAGGGCGCATGATAGCAGCCAAACTAGTGAGGAAGGTGCAGGAGCCCAGGAAGAAGTGGAGGACGAACTGATGGAAGACTCATCAGATGAGGGAGACCTTGATCACATTTCTGTTGTGCGAGGTTGGGGGGAGAGGACAGAGGAAGGAAGCATGATTGTTACCTCGCCACCAACACAACAGGGACTTGGTGCTCCTGGATGCGCAACACACATGAGTGCATTCTTGCTGCACTACCTGCAACATGACCCTCGAATTGTGAGAATTAGAAATAATCCTGACTACTGGGTTGCCACACTGTTAGATCCCCGGTACAAAAGTAAATTTGCCGAAATTATTCCTGCCATAGAAAGGGATGCACGCATGCAGGAGTATCAGCAGAGACTGTTGCAGAATCTTACATGTGCTTTTCCACAAAACACCAGTGGTGCACGTAGTGAATCTCACAGTTCCAACTTACCAACCGTGGGACCGTCAAGTGTTCAGCACTCAAACCGTAACAGAACCACAGTATCTGCTGGTAACATCAATTTTGCGGAATCATTTCACCACTTTTTTAGCCCATCCTTTGCAAGGCCACAGGAGACAAGAAGTCTGACACATAGTCAACGCCTAGAGACGATGGTACAGGAGTATCTCCAAGTAAACATTGAAGCCATGACTGTGTCACTGGACCCTTGCTCTTTTTGGGCTTCAAATCTGGATAAATGGCCGGAGCTAGCCACTTACGCCTTGGAGATCTTGTCACGCCCCGCAGCCAGCGTTCTGTCTGAACGTGTGTTCAGCGCTGCTGGTGGTGTTCTGACAGATAAGCGCACGCAGCTCTCCACTGATAATGTAGACAGACTCACGTTCATAAAGATGAACAAATCATGGATCCGAAAAGACTTTTCTACCCCTGTGTCATCCTAGGGAGAATAAAAGCTTGATGATTGGTTAAAATCACCCTACCAACCGTTTTAAGCTTTCAAATTACTAATCATGTTTATCTGTATCTTGACTGGAAAATAATTTGGGCTTTGTAGCAGTGTGCAGCACTGATTCTATTAGGCCATCTATAATAAGCTCCACCAGATTTAAAATTACTAATCATGTTTATCTGTATCTTGGCTGGAAAATAATTTGGGCTTTGTAGCAGTGTGCAGCACTGATCCTATTAGGCCATCTATACTAAGCTCCACCAGATTTAAAAATAATAATAATTTTTAGCTGCATCTAGCCCGGAAAATAATTTTGGTGCTCCGAGATGCGCAAGACACATAAGTGCCTTCTTGCTGCACTACCTGCAACATGACCCTCATATTGTCAGAATTCGAAGTAATCTTGACTACTGGGTTGCCACACTCTTAGATCCCCCAAACTTTTCGATCAACCTTTTCATTTTAATAAAGATCAAAAAAATGGTCATTTTTGAAATTATAAGCATTAGCAGGTTATTAGAAACTGAAATCAAACAGTTTTCAACTCAAAACTTTATTCTAGGTGATGTTACATTTTCACATAGGACCCCTTGTTCAAAAGGAGCTTCTGAACTCTCTCGTCCATTGAATTTGTCAGGTTTTGGATGGTTTCTGCTTCAATTGTTTTGCATGAGGACAGAATACCCTCCCAGAGGTGTTGCTTAGATGTGAACTGCCTCCTGCCATCATAGACACTCCTTTTGATGATGCTCCAGAGGTTCTGAATGGGGTAGAGGTCAGGGGAGCATGGGGGTCACACCATAAGTTTGTCCCCTTTTATGCCCATATCAGCCAGAGATGCAGATGTTTTATGTGCAGCATGAGATGGTGCATTATCATGCAAAAAAATGATCTTGCTGTGAAATACACGGTTCTTCTTCTTGAACCATGGCAGGAAGTGCTGTTTGAGAAAATCCACATACATTATGGAGTTCATCTTTAGCGCCTTCAGGGATCCTAAAGGGGCCGACAATCTCTCTCCCCATGATTCCCGTCCAAAACATTACTCCACCTCCTCCTTGTTGGCGCTGTAGCCGTGTTTGCGTGGGGTGTCCATCAACCAGCCATCCTCCACTCCATCCATCTGGACCATCGAGCGCTTCACGGCACTCATCCGTGAACAAAACAGTTTTGAAATCAGTCTTCATATAATGTTTAGCCCACTGGAGCCATTTCTGCTTGTGTGAAGTGGATAGAGGAGGTCGACAGGATGGCGTATGCACAGCTGCAAACCTCTGAAGGACCCTGCATCTTGTTGTTCGGGGGACGTTGGAGGCACCAGCAGCTTCAAAAACTTGTCTGCTGCTATGACAAGGCTTTTTTGCCGCTGCTCTTTTAACCTGACGTAATTGCCTGTAGGAAAGAGTCCTCAATTTGCCCTTATCAGCACGCACACGTGTGTACTGTGAATCAGCTACATACTTCTTGATTGCCAAGACACTTCATCCTGATCATCGCACAATGTTGATTGTAGTCATGCCTTGACCTAAACACTCCACAATTTGTTGCTTCTGAGCAGCCGACACATTCTTTTTCTTTCCCATTTTGGCAGAAAATGTAGGCTGCTTAATAATGTGAGACAGCCTTCTTAAGTAGTCTTGCCTTTCATTGGACACACCTGCCAAACTAATTAACACAGGTGTCTGCAATTGCTTACAGTGATATAAAGAGCCCTGACACACATCACCATCAATGAGTTTAACTGACAAACAAACAAATTCTTCCCTTATCACTCCTAAACACTTTTTGCATAATAATTTGGAACACAGTGTACATGTGCTTTTCCACAAAACACCAGTGGTTCACGCAGTGAATCTTACAGTTCTAACTTGCCAACCGTGGTCTGTATGGAGTTGTTCAATAAAGGGCCCAAAATTAAGATAACATAGATGGGAGAGGTCTCTATGAATAGGAATTCCTAAGTATTTGATACCCTGTGAGGGCCAGGCAAAGGGAAAGTTGGACTGGATGGAATCCTATATGGATTTGGGGAGGGAGACATCGAGGGCCTCAGACTTCGCTGCATTGATTTTAAAATTTGACCATGTAACAAAGTGATCTATTTCAGCCATAACAGCATGGATGGATATATGTGATTGAGTGATATATACTAGGACATCATCAGCAAATAGAGAGCACTTGTACTCGGTGCCTCCCACCTCAATCCACCTAATATTGGGGTTATGGCGAATTGATGAGAGCAGGTGCTCCGTCACTAGGATGTATAAGAGAGGGGACAGAGGACATCCCTGCCTTGTCCCATTGGTGATTGTGAAAGGTGATGAAAATGTTCTGATGCACCCCCTGGGCCTTGGGACACCCGGAGCCGGACCCTTTTTGGTGGATGCTGGTGGTTGTAGTCTTCGTGGCGGTGACCCGGTTCCGTGGCTCAGGGTGGTCAAACCAGTGGCGGAACTATTTATGTGGTTTTGATGTTTAAATGTCCGACTATGCCACCCGTGGATTGCGGTCAGATTGAACCGCCGCTGCAGGGCAGACCGCTGAGGCTGGTGTTGTGGGTGCAGCAGAGCGTAGCATAACTCCCCACAGGAGGAGTATAGCCTCAGGGCAGTGTATGCAGAGGATGGGGGTGATGGTGCAGGGCAGCAGCAGTAACGACACGGAGTCAGTGATGCAGTCCAGGGCCTTTACTCACAGTTCTTATTATCCAGACCACGTCTGCAGGTAACGGCTGCCCACGTCGTACTGTGCTCACCAGGTGAGGGGCTCAGACAACTCCCAGATAACTTTGGAGTGCTTCACAGGACCCCCTTTGTGTGTCCTTTGTCTGGCCTTTCTTACCAACCCTTCTGTCCGGCTGCCTCGGGCCTCCTCTTGGTAAACTTGGCGCCAATTTCCCTGACCCTATGTGGTGCCTTCCTAGCGGGTGTAGCGAGGGGCTGCGCCACATAAAATGTCACAGCCTCCGGTTTCTAGCTGAGGGTCGTTTCCTGCCTCCACTAGTTTCGGGGACCGGTCTCCCCCTTTGGCCTGACCCCTCCACGCAGGTGGATTCGGGCGTGCGGTGGCGACGCGCCCGTCCGCACCCCTGGGATCCTTTCATTCCTCGTTCCTGGAACCTTCTCCGCTCCTCTTCCTTCCTTCTCCCTCTTCCAGGCCTGGGCCTCTGTTACTTGGCCCGCCTCCGGAGCAGAGCTCATGCAGAGCCCCTGCTCCCTGCCACTTCTGCTCAGACTTCTCTGCACTGAACTAAGATGGTGTCCACCTTTTATACTCCCTTCTCAATGCACCCAGGAACTGCTTCCTCCCTGCTCCTGCACTACAGGGTTCCCCTTCCTCAGTGTTCCCTCCCCTCACTCCAGTCAGGGACAGGGACTGTCGTGCCCATCTCAGAGGCATATCGGTCGCCCTGCCCCACGGCAATGTGGTGTAATGCATGCAGGTGTCGGGTCCTGATCCACACTCCATCCTTACCTGAGAGTGAGATATCACACCTCTGGGTGAGGTGAAATACCTCTGTACCAACCGAGCCCTCAGGGTGCTACAGTTCCATTTATCTTCAGCCTAGGTGACGTATTGTGATACAGGGCCGTGATTTTGGCTATAAAAGGGTCCCCTAGACCCCTAACCCAAGCTTTTTAAGAGAATCATATATGGCGTGCCAGGAGACTCTATGGAATGCTTTCTCAGCATCCAACGAGAGTATCTAATTACAAATTTTTAACTGCATCTAGCCCAGGAAATACTTTGTGCCTAGTAGCAGTGTCTGCTAGTCAGCGGATTATCCCGGCTTTTAAGCAAGCTACACCACCTGTAGCTTGGACACTTAATTTTTTCAAAGGAAATGCTTCGGGACCACGGGACACTCAGTGAAGAGCATCAGGAGGCACCCCAAGGCATAGGGGCTGGGACTGGCAGTAGGATGCCTTGCGGTGGACAGCCGAGCTCGATCCTTATAAAAGCTTTTTAACTGCAGCAGCTTTAGTGGACGCTACTGGAGCTGGAATTATGCGGCTGCTGGCATGAGACTTGCCCTCCAATATATCCTTGTAAATGGATTTAAAGTGTATTCATTCAAATTAGAGAGACAATTTAAATTAAAAAGCTTAGAGCTGCCTCCACCACAGGGGGGCTCGCTCGACCCACCAGCGGACAGGCACCAGTATTGGGAGAGGGGGGCTGGCCGTCAGGGTTCACCGCGGCTCTGGCACAAACCCGGCGACACGGAGGTGGCATGGGCAGGAGCGGACTGAACGTGTCGGCTTCTCACTTTTTGGATTTTAGAAGGGCATGACATGCCTATATTTGTGTCTCCCCCTCCTTTTACTCCTCCACCTCTTTTCTTTACGCATGACTGTATGTACTTGTCACTTTTCCATGTGTTAGTTGTGTCTTCTGAGCAGTTTGTCAGCTTTTGGACACCTTTGAAGGTGTTTTCTATGTGTTTCTATGTGTTTTTGTTTGCCTGCCATTGGTTTTAACGGTGTTCGAAGGTGTTCGACGAACAGTTCGACGAACAGTTCGGCGAACACACGGGTGTTCGACGAACCAAACCGAACTCGAACACTACGGAGGTGGCTCAACACTAATACTGACCTCCATCAGGTTGCAAACTGAATATATTTTTTTTCTGCATCTACCTCTGAAAAAATATTGGGCTTCTAGCTGTGTGTGGGACTTGTTCTATTAATCCATCTATACAGACCTCCATCAGGTTGCAAACTGAATTTATTTTTTTCTGCATCTACCTCTGAAAAAATATTTGGGCTTCTAGCTGTGTGTGGGACTTGTTCTATTAGTCCATCTATACTAACCTCCATCAGGTTGCAAATTGAATATAATTTTTTTCTGCATCTAACCCAGCCAATAGTTTTGGCCTAATACCACAGTTTGGCCACTCAGCTCTGCTCGGTTCCCATCCATTGTTTTTTTGTGCAAACAACTCTAGAGTTGTGAATTAGTTAACCACCAAAATGAGTGGAAAAAGGCCTGCTGCTGGTGGAAAGGGGAATAGGCGTGTTGGGAAGGGGAAAAAAGGTTGTGTCCGTGGGGTAGGTGTTAAAGCAACAGTAACATCTGCAGAAGAAAGACCATCTTCCAGCCAAACTAAAATGTCTACTTCTTTTAGCGGACAATGTGATAAGATCCCTTTCTTACGGCCACGCCAATCGCTACAAATTCCAGATGAGGCACAAAAACAGCAGGTGCTTCAACGGATATCAAGTGCTCCTTTAAGTGGGCTCTCCTCCACATCAACTTCAACATCACAAATACTCCAGTCCTCAAAGGTGTCACCCCAATCGCACTTGCTTCCTCACAGCTCCCAAATCTCCAGCTGCCCGTCTGAGTATGAGGTAGAACAGATGGTTGAGTCTGCAGAGCTGTTTACTCATACTATAGCCTGGGAATCAGAGGTCGACTCCAGCGCTTCTGTGAATCCAGACGAGGAAATGATCTGCACTGATGCCCAGAATCTTTATGAGTCGGATCCAGGACGAGGCGCAGAAGGTTCTGACCATAATGTAGACCCTCATTCCCAAACTGTAACTCCTGTTGGTGGAGACAATGAGGAAGACGATGATGAGACTCAAATACCTGATTGGAGCGACAACTTTAGTTTTTTGTCAGGGCAGGAACAGGTTGGCTCTGAGGACGACGGGTGTGATAACGCACAGGGTGATGATGATGAGGTTGGACATCCCACTTACTGTCAACCCACAGTCAGCCAAGAGATGAGGTCAGCAGAGGAGGTGGAGGAAGATGCTAGTGACGACGAGGTCAGGTTGCGCCTTCCTGGACAGAGACGTAGTACTGGAAGCACGTCAACAACTGCATCCTCAAACACAACTCTGCCTCTCACCACAAGTCGTGGTGGCTCTTCAGGTCGCATGGGTGCTAAGCCTTGCATAGCCTGGGCATTTTTTCAGATCGATAGAGATGACCCAACTCGTGTTATCTGTAACATTTGTCAGCAAAAGCTAAGTAGAGGCCAAAAAATACATAGTTTGAGTACTTCATGCATGAACCGGCACATGGACATGAAGCATAAGTTGCAGTGGGAAGCTCAGTGTGCTACAATGCGGCCTAGCCGGCCGGGCCAACCACCGTCTGCCATATCTTGTGCATCCGCGGCCTCTTCATCCTCTGTGACTGGGGGGACAGCAGTCACACCTGTTTTGGGGTGCAGACCTGCCACCTCTTTACCCGCAACAGCCAGCGTGATTGGCAGGTCATCATTTTCATTGGAGGTGGTAACACCAGCTGGTGTTGAGCGCTGTCCGACATCGATAGCACCACCTTTGGATCAAGGCAACCTAACATGTCCGCCTGCATCTTCCTCACAGACCGGCAGTTTGCCGGGGACACCCTTATCAACCCCGTCTAAGCACAATAGCCAGCCCTCGGTCCCTCAGATGTGGACAAGTAAAAGACCATTTCCTCCTAGCCATGAGAAAGCTAAGAGGTTGAATTTCACCATCTGCAAGCTTTTGGCTACAGAAATGCTGCCTTTCCGCCTGGTGGACACAGAGGATTTTCGAGACCTTATGTCCGTCGCAGTGCCCCAGTACCAGATGCCCAGTCGGCACTACTTCTCAAAGAAATGTGTGCCTGCGCTCCACCAGCATGTTGCACACAACATCACCGCTTCTTTGAGAAACTCTGTGTGCGACAGGGTGCATTTCACCACAGACACTTGGACGAGTAGGCATGGACAGGGGCATTACATGTCGCTGACTGGGCACTGGGTAACTATGGTGACAGCAGGACAAGGGGCTGCTGTCCAAGTCTTGCCGTCCCCACGAGTTGTGCGTCAATCCTCTTTATGTCAAAGTTCCTCCACTGCTTCTGCCTCCTCAACCTCCTCTCGGTCTTCCACCTGCACCCAAAGCCTGTCTGGTCATGCCACAAGCTTTCTAACTGTGCAGAAGGGATCCTGCACACCTCCTTACTATGCTGGCAGTAGGGCTCAACGTCATCAGGCGGTTTTTACTTTGAAATGTCTGGGAAATGTGAGTCACACAGCTGAGGAGTTGTGGTCAGCTCTGGAGAACTAATTTCATGAATGGTTGTCTCCACTGGACCTGAAACCAGGAAAGGCCATGTGCGACAATGCTGCAAACCTGGGTGCGGCCCTTCGCCGGGGCAATGTCACACACGTGCCTTGTATGGCTCACATGTTGAACCTGGTTGTCCAGAAATTTTTAGCCCACTATCCCAGACTAGATGGCCTTCTGCAGAGGGCACGGTCGCTGTGTGCTCACTTCCGCCGTTCGCATCCCGCAGCTCAGCGACTTACATCTCTACAGAAGTCGTTGGGCCTGCCACTTCACCGGCTAAAATGCGATGTGCCTACCCGGTGGAATTCAACTCTGCACATGTTGCAGCGACTGTGGCAGCACCGACAAGCCCTGGTGCAATACGTTCTGACGTATAGCCTGGGCCAACGAGATCCAGAGGTGGGGCAAATCACGCTGGAGGAGTGGTCTCAGATCAGGGACCTATGCACCCTTCTGCACAGTTTTGAAATGGCGACGAAGATGTTTAGTGCTGACGATGCCATTATCAGCATGACTATTCCGGTGATTTACATGCTGGAGCACATGTTAAACAGAATTCGGAGTCAGGTGGTGGCACAAGAGGAGGTGGAGGAAGTAGAGGAGGAGGAGTTGTATGCGGAAGGGCTAAGATCTGCAAGGTCCAGACGGTCGGCAGCACCAAGGCGGCAGGCATGTGAGGGTGGGGGAGATGGTTTTACCAGGGCGCATGGTAGCAGCCAAACTAGTGAGGAAGGTGCAGGAGCCCAGGAAGAAGTGGAGGACGAACTGATGGAAGACTCATCAGATGAGGGAGACCTTGATCACATTTCTGTTGTGCGAGGTTGGGGGGAGAGGACAGAGGAAGGAAGCATGATTGTTACCTCGCCACCAACACAACAGGGACTTGGTGCTCCTGGATGCGCAACACACATGAGTGCCTTCTTGCTGCACTACCTGCAACATGACCTTCGAATTGTGAGAATTAGAATTAATCCTGACTACTAGGTTGCCACTGATGCGCCCCCTGGGCCATGTTGCGTAGCGTTGCGCGCATGCGTGCGCGGGGAATACCCGGAGCCGGATCCGATGGGGGTAGTAGTCCTCGTGGCGGTGACCCGGTCCGTGCCCAGGGTGGTCAAACTAAGTGGCAGTTATTGGTATGATGGTATTAGTGTCCGACTACGCCACCCGTTGAATGCGGCTATGAAGCCGCCGCTGCAGGGCAGTCCGCTGAGGCCGGTGGTACGGATGTGCAGCGTGGATGGTATAACCCCCAACGGGAGAGGTATAGCCTCAGGGCAGCTGGTGAAGCAGGGAATGATGATAGTGGTAGTGGTGTGACAAGGAAGCTCAGAGACGTGCATTGCAGTTTTCACAGCTTTACTCACAGTTGGTGTTCAGATCACTTCGGCCAAGAGTGACCACCCGAGCCGTGCTGCGTCCACCAGGTGCGGGACTCGGCCAACTCCCAGGCAGTTCCAGAGCGTGGTCCTGAGCTCCCCTCTCTTCCTTCCTACTGGCCGTCCCCACCAGGGATCCACCTTTGTCCAGCTCCCTCGGGCCTTCTGGTGGTGAAACCTTTCCCGGCTTCCCTGACCCTATACGTGGTATGCCTTCCTGGTGGATATGGCGAGGGGTCGCGCCAAAACTTATCCACGACTTCCGGTTCCTGGCTGAGGATAATTGGCCTCCACCAGTTTGGGATCCGGTACCCTGTTCTGCCAACCCTTCACCCGTTAACTTGTGGGATCTCAGGGTTCCCTCTTCTCTTGCGTCTCTGGGCCTCTCCTGGTGTTTCTGTTCCTCCTTCTTCTCCTTTCTCTCTCTCTCTGCTTCAGGCCTCCTCTCCAGGCCTGGCTCTGGAGCTGGGCCCAGACTGAGCCACAGCTCCCTGTCAGCCCTCTCTGGCTGAGCTCCTCTCTGCACAGAGCAGACCAAAAAGACCTTGTCCTAAGATGGTGCCCACCTTATATACTCCCTCTGACACCTGAGCCCAGGTGACAAGCACCCAATGGGCTCCTACCTATGCCCAGAGTCCCTCCCCTGTCTGCTCCTACACCACTGGGATGTTCCTCCCCCCTCCCCACTCCAGCCAGGGACAGAAGCTGTCGTACCTGCACATCTATCTGGTGGGAGTACCGTTGATCTGTCCCCCGGAAATGGGGTGAGTGTAGTGCATGCAGCTAACTGAGCCCAATTCCACACTCCATCCTTACCCGGGAGTGGAATACCACACCTCTGGTCTGAGGTGCAATACCCCTGTAGCAGCCGAGTCCTCGGGGTGCTACATTCCCCCCTGGTAAACCACAGCACGTCCTCGGGCTGGAATAGAGCAAAAGCAAATTACAACATACAAAATTTTAAAGTGCACTCATATATAAGTTATTAACTTATGAACTCATCCCTTTATGGGAGGTACTTTTCTCTTCTAACTTTACAGGTATAAAACATTACGAAAACATTATCAGAAAATGCCATTGACTCTTTTAGCATCATAAAAACTTTTTCATATAAAACATTCTTGATCAACACGTTCTTGATCTCTGGCCACTGTGCAACTTGTGACCAGGTAAAGTGCAACAGTCACTAATTCTGTAGTAGGAAAACAGTTCTTCTATAAAACCAGTAGGGGGCGCCTTAGGAAGCGCAACTATTTACAGGGTATGGCCGCTCTCAGTCCTCGGCCAGTGGGAATAGGGGAATGGCTGCTCACAGTCCTCAGCCTGGTAATGGATAGGGGCACACAGGAAACAGTTCTTTAACAGTCCCACACTAGTCCCAACGGGGACCACACTTCACTCAACAACAGTTTCAGCAACAGTTCTCATACCCTGACGGGTAACTATATACAGTACTTTGTTTATGCTACTTCCTTCAGTAGCTGTATCCTCTCCTTGTCTCCTCCTGAGGGTAGTCTTCAGACCCGTCCGGGTCCTCTTGGCTATCCTCATATTGTATCTCCTCCTCAGTCAGCCGGTGTACGTGAAGGGCGTACGGTCCTTTAGCACACTGATGCCGGGTGAAGGTGACCTCATCACCCGGGTAGAGGTCACGTCCGCGATGTCCCTCCGGCAGGTGGCTCTCGACATCCCTGCGGGTGACAAAGACGTCGCCGGGGGTTCGGTGATCCCGGATAAAGCCCCAGCCATACTCCAACTGGAACTTTATTACGGTCCCGGTGGCGCGGGGACCGTGGGCCGCACGGGGGTTTCGTCGGGCTCGACGTTTCTGCTCCGCGCTCCGGACCTGCAGCTGTTCTTCGCGGATCCGCCTCTCTCGTCGTTCTCTCCCGAAGACCTCTAGCTGCTGACGGCAGCACTCCTCACGCCGGGCTGCGTCCGCCCGGGTCTCCTGGGTAAACCCCATTAGGTTCTCATCGGTGGGGTCCCATGCAAACTGGGCTTCCTCCAACGGGAGCGGGACAATTTTGGCGGGCGCCGGAGCCGGGATTAGAGGCTCACACAGGGGCCGTTCCCTCCGGAGTCGGGGATTGATGTACTCCGGTGGCCAAACGAAGGGCAGCCCGTCCGGGCTAGTATGCTGTGCAAACAGATCTTCACCCAGGGGTGGCACGTTGGAGGTAGAGGGCGCTGTAGGGGCAGCGGCGCCCGGGGGTGCTCGGCCTTGTGTCCAGGCCGTAGGCATCCTGTCTGGATTCAAGTATGGCGCCTTCCGGGAGGAGGGCGCTGTTGAGACCGCGGCGCCCGGGGGTACTCGGCCTTGCGACCAGGCCGGGGGCACTTCCTCTTTTGCCGCGCTCAGGGTCAAGGGGCGTGGCGCGGAAGGGGGCGTGACCGTGGCTCCGGCCGCTTGAGGCCTAGTTGGGAGCAGTGGCGGTGCGGCAACGGGCGCTGTGAGTGGGACTTCGGGCTCTGCGACGGGGAGCTGGGGCAGGCTTTCGGCTACTGGGCTCGGGGTGGTGACGTCCCCATTACCTGCTTCCATCCCTGCGGCTCCCTCCGCGGCGTCGTCTCCGGCCTTCGTCCCTCCTGCACCATCCTCAGGGGCAGATATGCCCCACGTTGCGGGTGGCGTCCTCTGCTGGCGGGTTCCAGCCTGCTGGGCCATCTCCCTCCTCCATTCGGCCAGTGCTTCTTGTTGTACTCGGGCCATCTTCCGGGCCAAGGCCTCCAGCGCAGTCTGTGCACGCTCCCGATCTCTGGGGAGCTGTGCCAGGATCTCCACCAGGCCTTCTGGGGTGGCGGCCTGCAGCAGGCCCCGGACCACGGGGTCGGTACCGCTTGTCTCTTCCTCCATCCCCGGGTGCGATCTGTCCAGACTCCTCCAGGCTGCACCCATCTTCTCCGTTTTGTTCTCTATCCGCCCCCCTTGGGAGTGGTCCCGGGGCAACTTAGTGACAGTCAGTTTCAGGGGCAGACCCCCCACTTTGATGGACATTTCCATGGTGGTAGTCTCGGCTGGTGGGGGCGGTCTCCACTTTTGGCGCCCTTCTGGGACCGCGCCCACGATGGGAGGTGGTCTCTTGCCACCCTCTGGCACGCCCATAATGGCGTCCGCTCTGCCAGGGCGGGAAATCGTCTCAGATGGCGGGAATCGTCTCCCGATGGCGGGAAACTTCGCAGATGGCGGGCAAAGACTGCAGATGGCGGGCAAACGGCGGGAAACGACCCCAGATGGCGTCCGATGGCGGGAACCCTCTGAAATTGGCGGGAGACTCCTTTTTGCGGTAAATGTGAACTTTTCTTCAGGCACGCAGTACCCGGTGGTTGCGGGCACGTAATCCTGCCGACTACGCCAAAGTTGACGAGCCCCCTGGGCCATGTTGCGTAGCGTTGCGCGCGTGCGCGTGCGGGGAATACCCGGAGCCGGATCCGATGGGGGTAGTAGTCCTCGTGGTGGTGACCCGGTCCGTGCCCAGGGTGGTCAAACTAAGTGGCAGTTATTGGTATGATGGTATTAGTGTCCGACTACGCCACCCGTTGAATGCGGCTATGAAGCCGCCGCTGCAGGGCAGTCCGCTGAGGCCGGTGGTACGGATGTGCAGCGTGGATGGTATAACCCCCAACGGGAGAGGTATAGCCTCAGGGCAGCTGGTGAAGCAGGGAATGATGATAGTGGTAGTGGTGTGACAAGGAAGCTCAGAGACGTGCATTGCAGTTTTCACAGCTTTACTCACAGTTGGTGTTCAGATCACTTCGGCCAAGAGTGACCACCCGAGCCGTGCTGCGTCCACCAGGTGCGGGACTCGGCCAACTCCCAGGCAGTTCCAGAGCGTGGTCCTGAGCTCCCCTCTCTTCCTTCCTACTGGCCGTCCCCACCAGGGATCCACCTTTGTCCAGCTCCCTCGGGCCTTCTGGTGGTGAAACCTTTCCCGGCTTCCCTGACCCTATACGTGGTATGCCTTCCTGGTGGATATGGCGAGGGGTCGCGCCAAAACTTATCCACGACCTCCGGTTCCTGGCTGAGGATAATTGGCCTCCACCAGTTTGGGATCCGGTACCCTGTTCTGCCAACCCTTCACCCGTTAACTCGTGGGATCTCAGGGTTCCCTCTCTTCTTGCGTCTCTGGGCCTCTCCTGGTGTTTCTGTTCCTCCTTCTTCTCCTTTCTCTCTCTCTCTGCTTCAGGCCTCCTCTCCAGGCCTGGCTCTGGAGCTGGGCCCAGACTGAGCCACAGCTCCCTGTCAGCCCTCTCTGGCTGAGCTCCTCTCTGCACAGAGCAGACCAAAAAGACCTTGTCCTAAGATGGTGCCCACCTTATATACTCCCTCTGACACCCGAGCCCAGGTGACAAGCACCCAATGGGCTCCTACCTATGCCCAGAGTCCCTCCCCTGTCTGCTCCTACACCACTGGGATGTTTCTCTCCCCTCCCCACTCCAGCCAGGGACAGAAGCTGTCGTACCTGCACATCTATCTGGTGGGAGTACCGTTGATCTGTCCCCCGGAAATGGGGTGAGTGTAGTGCATGCAGCTAACTGAGCCCAGTTCCACACTCCATCCTTACCCGGGAGTGGAATACCACACCTCTGGTCTGAGGTGCAATACCCCTGTAGCAGCCGAGTCCTCGGGGTGCTACACCACACTGTTAGATCCCCGGTACAAAAGTAAATTTGCAGAAATTATTCCTGCCATAGAAAGGGATGCACGCATGCAGGAGTATCAGCAGAGACTGTTGCAGAATCTTACATGTGCTTTTCCACAAAACACCAGTGGTGCACGTAGTGAATCTCACAGTTCCAACTTGCCAACCGTGGGACCGTCAAGTGTTCAGCACTCAAACCGTAACAGAACCACAGTATCTGCTGGTAACATCAATTTTGCGGAATAATTTCACCACTTTTTTAGCCCATCCTTTGCAAGGCCACAGGAGACAAGAAGTCTGACACATAGTCAACGCCTAGAGACGATGGTACAGGAGTATCTCCAAGTAAACATTGAAGCCATGACTGTGTCACTGGACCCTTGCTCTTTTTGGGCTTCCAATCTGGATAAATGGCCGGAGCTAGCCACTTACGCCTTGGAGATCTTGTCATGCCCCGCAGCCAGCGTTCTGTCTGAACGTGTGTTCAGTGCTGCTGGTGGTGTGCTGACAGATAAGCGCACGCGGCTCTCCACTGATAATGTAGACAGACTCACGTTCATAAAGATGAACAAATCATGGATCCGAAACGACTTTTCTACCCCTGTGTCATCCTGGGGAGAGTAAAAGCTTGATGATTGGTTAAAATCACCCTACCAACCGTTTTAAGCTTTCAAATTACTAATCATGTTTATCTGTATCTTGGCTGGAAAATAATTTGGGATTTGT
This sequence comes from Phyllobates terribilis, assembly GCF_046119375.1. Taxonomy (NCBI): domain Eukaryota; kingdom Metazoa; phylum Chordata; class Amphibia; order Anura; family Dendrobatidae; genus Phyllobates; species Phyllobates terribilis. Next base: position 591,064,396 of record NW_027362765.1, on the reverse strand, counting down.
AGCAGTGTGCAGCACTGATTCTGTTAGGCCATCTATAATAAGCTCCACCAGATTTAAAATTAATAATAATTTTTAGCTGCATCTAGCCCGGAAAATAATTTTGGGGCTCCGAGATGCGCAAGACACATAAGTGCCTTCTTGCTGCACTACCTGCAACATGACCCTCATATTGTCAGAATTCGAAGTAATCATGACTACTGGGTTGCCACACTCTTAGATCCCCCAAACTTTTCGATCAACCTTTTCATTTTAATAAAGACCAAAAAAATTGTCATTTTTGAAATTATAAGCATTAGCAGGTTATTAGAAACTGAAATCAAACAGTTTTCAACTCAAAACTTTATTCTAGGTGATGTTACATTTTCACATAGGACCCCTTGTTCGAAAGGAGCTTCTGAACTCTCTCGTCCATTGAATTTGTCAGGTTTTGGATGGTTTCTGCTTCAATTGTTTTGCATGAGGACAGAATACCCTCCCAGAGCTGTTGCTTAGATGTGAACTGCCTCCCGCCATCATAGACACTCTTTTTGATGATGCTCCAGAGGTTCTGAATGGGGTAGAGGTCAGGGGAGCATGGGGGTCACACCATAAGTTTGTCCACTTTTATGCCCATATCAGCCAGAGATGCAGATGTTTTATGTGCAGCATGAGATGGTGCATTATCATGCAAAAAAATGATCTTGCTGTGAAATACACGGTTCTTCTTCTTGAACCATGGCAGGAAGTGCTGTTTGAGAAAATCCACATACATTATGGAGTTCATCTTTAGCTCCTTCAGGGATCCTAAAGGGGCCGACAATCTCTCTCCCCATGATTCCAGCCCAAAACATTACTCCACCTCCTCCTTGTTGGCGCTGTAGCCGTGTTTGCGTGGGGTGTCTATCAACCAGCCATCCTCCACTCCATCCATCTGGACCATCGAGCGCTGCACGGCACTCATCCGTGAACAAAACAGTTTTGAAATCAGTCTTCATGTAATGTTTGGCCCACTGGAGCCGTTTGTGCTTGTGTGAAGTGGATAGAGGGGGTCGACAGGATGGCATATGCACAGCTGCAAACCTCTGAAGGACCCTGCATCTTGTTGTTCGGGGGACGTTGGAGGCACCAGCAGCTTCAAAAACTTGTCTGCTGCTATGACAAGGCTTTTTTGCCGCTGCTCTTTTAACCTGACGTAATTGCCTGTAGGAAAGAGTCCTCAATTTGCCCTTATCAGCACGCACACGTGTGTACTGTGAATCAGCTACATACTTCTTGATTGCCAAGACACTTCATCCTGATCATCGCACAATGTTGATTGTAGTCATGCCTTGACCTAAACACTCCACAATTTGTTGCTTCTCAGCAGCCGACACATCCTTTTTCTTTCCCATTTTGGCAGAAAATGTAGGCTGCTTAATAATGTGAGACAGCCTTCTTAAGTAGTCTTGCCTTTCATTGGACACACCTGCCAAACTAATTAGCACAGGTGTCTGCAATTGCTTACAGTGATATAAAGAGCCCTGACACACATCACCATCAATGAGTTTAACTGACAAACAAACAAATTCTTCCCTTATCACTCCTAAACACTTTTTGCATAATAATTTGGAACACAGTGTACATGTGCTTTTCCACAAAACACCAGTGGTTCACGTAGTGAATCTTACAGTTCTAACTTGCCAACCGTGGTCTGTATGGAGTTGTTCAATAAAGGGCCCAAAATTAAGATAACATAGATGGGAGAGGTCTCTATGAATAGGAATTCCTAAGTATTTGATACCCTGTGAGGGCCAGGCAAAGGGAAAGTTGGACTGGATGGAATCCTATATGGATTTGGGGAGGGAGACATCGAGGGCCTCAGACTTCGCTGCATTGATTTTAAAATTTGACCATGTAACAAAGTGATCTATTTCAGCCATAACAGCATGGATGGATATATGTGATTGAGTGATATATACTAGGACATCATCAGCAAATAGAGAGCACTTGTACTCGGTGCCTCCCACCTCAATCCACCTAATATTGGGGTTATGGCGAATTGATGAGAGCAGGTGCTCCGTCACTAGGATGTATAAGAGAGGGGACAGAGGACATCCCTGCCTTGTCCCATTGGTGATTGTGAAAGGTGATGAAAATGTTCTGATGCACCCCCTGGGCCTTGGGACACCCGGAGCCGGACCCTTTTTGGTGGATGCTGGTGGTTGTAGTCTTCGTGGCGGCGACCCGGTTCCGTGGCTCAGGGTGGTCAAACCAGTGGCGGAACTATTTATGTGGTTTTGATGTTTAAATGTCCGACTACGCCACCCGTGGATTGCGGTCAGAGTGAACCGCCGCTGCAGGGCAGACCGCTGAGGCTGGTGTTGTGGGTGCAGCAGAGCGTAGCATAACTCCCCACGGGAGGAGTATAGCCTCAGGGCAGTGTATGCGGAGGATGGGGGTGATGGTGCAGGGCAGCAGCAGTAACGACACGGAGTCAGTGATGCAGTCCAGGGCCTTTACTCACAGTTCTTATTATCCAGACCACTTCTGCAGGTAACGGCTGCCCACGTCGTACTGTGCTCACCAGGTGAGGGGCTCAGACAACTCCCAGATAACTTTGGAGCGCTTCACAGGACCCCCTTTGTGTGTCCTTTGTCTGGCCTTTCTTACCAACCCTTCTGTCCAGCTGCCTCGGGCCTCCTCTTGGTATACTTGGCGCCAGTTTCCCTGACCCTATGTGGTGCCTTCCTAGCGGGTGTAGCGAGGGGCTGCGCCACATAAAATGTCACAGCCTCTGGTTTCTAGCTGAGGGTCGTTTCCTGCCTCCACTAGTTTCGGGGACCGGTCTCCCCCTTTGGCCTGACCCCTCCACGCAGGTGGATTCGGGCGTGCGGTGGAGACTCGCCCGTCCGCACCCCTGGGATCCCATCATTCCTCGTTCCTGGAGCCTTCTCCGCTCCTCTTCCTTCCTTCTCCCTCTTCCAGGCCTGGGCCTCTGTTACTAGGCCCGCCTCCGGAGCAGAGCTCATGCAGAGCCCCTGCTCCCTGCCACTTCTGCTCAGACTTCTCTGCACTGAACTAAGATGGTGCCCACCTTTTATACTCCCTTCTCAATGCACCCAGGAACTGCTTCCTCCCTGCTCCTGCACTACAGGGTTCCCCTTCCTCAGTGTTCCCTCCCCCCACTCCAGCCAGGGACAGGGACTGTCGTGCCCATCTCAGAGGCATATTGGTCGCCCTGCCCCACGGCAATGTGGTGTAATGCATGCAGGTGTCAGGTCCTGATCCACACTCCATCCTTACCTGAGAGTGAGATATCACACCTCTGGGTGAGGTGCAATACCTCTGTAGCAACCGAGCCCTCAGGGTGCTACAGTTCCATTTATCTTCAGCTTAGGTGACGTATTGTGATACAGGGCCATGATTTTGGCTATAAAAGGGTCCCCTAGACCCCTACCCCAAGCTTTTTAAGAGAATCATATATGGCGTGCCAGGAGACTCTATGGAATGCTTTCTCAGCATCCAACGAGAGTATCTAATTACAAATTTTTAACTGCATCTAGCCCAGGAAATACTTTGTGCCTAGTAGCAGTGTCTGCTAGTCAGCGGATTATCCCGGTTGTTAACCCCTTAAGCCCCGCGGGTGGTTTGCACGTTAATGACCGGGCCAATTTTTACAATTCTGACCACTGTCATTTTATGAGGTAATTACTCTGGAACGCTTCAACGGATCCCCCTGATTCTGAGATTATTTTCTCGTGACATATTGTACTTCATGATTGTGGAAAAATTTCTTCGATATCACTTGCGTTTATTTGTGAAAAAAACGGAAATTTGGCGAAAGTTTTGAAAATTTTGCAATTTTCAAAATTTGAATTTTTAAGCCCTGAAATCAGAGCGATATGTCACACAAAAGAGTTAATCAATAACATTTCCCACATGTCTACTTTACATCAGCACAATTTTGGAACCAAAATTTTTTTTTGTTAGGGAGCTATAAGGGTTAAAAGTTGACCAGCGGTTTCTCATTTATCCAACAAAATTTACAAAACCATTTTTTTAGGGACCACATCACATTTGAAGTCACTTGGAGAGGTCTTTTTGACAGAAAATACCCAAAAGTAACACCATTCTAAAGCCCATGTGTGCCCAAACTTTGGAGCTCCCCCACAAGTGACCCCATTTTGGAAACTAGACCCCCCAAGGCACCTTATAGATGCATAGTGAGCACTTGGAACCCCCAGGTGCTTCACAAATTGATTCGTAAAAATGAAAAAGTGAAAAAAAAAACACTTTTTCATTTTTGCGAATCACATGCACATGTGGAGATATTACACATACTGATCCATATGTGGAGACCCTACACATACTCGTATCCACATGTGTAGATCCAACACATACTCGTATCCACAGGTGCAGATCCAATACATACTATTATCCACATATGGAGATCCAACACATACTCGTATCCACATGCAGAGATCTTAGACATATTGATCCAAATGTGGAGCTCCTACATATACTCGTATCCACATGTGGAGATCTTACACATTCTGATATACAGTACAGACCAAAAGTTTGGACACACCTTATCATTTAAAGATTTTCCTGTATTTTCATGACTTTGAAAATTGTACATTCACACTGAAGGCATCAAAACTATGAACTAACACATGTGGAATTATATACTTAACAAAAAAGAGTGAAACAACTGAAAATATGTCTTATATTCTAGGTTCTTCAAAGTAGCCACCTTTTGCTTTGATGACTGCTTTGCACACTCTTGACACTCTCTTGATGAGCTTCAAATGTAGTCACCGGAAATGGTCTTCCAACAATCTTGAAGGAGTTCCCAGAGATGCTTAGCACTTGTTGGCCCTTTTGCCTTCACTCTGCGGTCCAGCTCATCCCTAACCATCTTGATTGGGTTCAGGTCTGGTGACTGTGGAGGCCAGGTCATCTGGCGTAGCACCCCATGACTCTCTTTCTTGGTCAAATAGCCCTTACACAGCCTGGAGGTGTGTTTGGGGTCATTGTCCTGTTGAAAAATAAATGATGGTCCAACTAAACGCAAACCGGATGGAATAGCATGCCTCTGCAAGATGCTGTGGTAGTCATGCTGGTTCAGTATGCCTTCAATTTTGAATAAATCCCCAACAGTGTCACCAGCAAAGCACCCCCACACCATCACACCTCCTCCTCCATGCTTCACGGTGGGAACCAGGCATGTAGAGTCCATCCGTTCACCTTTTCTGCGTCGCACAAAGACACGGTGGTTGGAACCAAAGATCTCAAATTTGGACTCATCAGACCAAAGCACAGATTTCCACTGGTCTAATGTCCATTCCTTGTGTTCTTTAGCCCAAACAAGTCTCTTCTGCTTGTTGCCTGTCCTTAGCAGTGGTTTCCTAGCAGCTATTTTACCATGAAGGCCTGCTGCACAAAGTCTCCTCTTAACAGTTGTTGAAGAGATGTGTCTGCTGCTAGAACTCTGTGTGGCATTGACCTGGTCTTTAATCTGAGCTGCTGTTAACCTGCAATTTCTGAGGCTGATGACTCGGATAAACTTATCCTCAGAAGCAGAGGTGACTCTTGGTCTTCCTTTCCTGGGGCGGTACTCATGTGAGCCAGTTTCTTTGTAGCGCTTGATGGTTTTTGCAACTGCACTTGGGGACACTTTCAAAGTTTGCCCAATTTTTCGGACTGACTGACCTTCATTTCTTAAAGTAATGATGGCCACTCGTTTTTCTTTACTTAGCTGCTTTTTTCTTACCATAATACAAATTCTAACAGTCTATTCAGTAGGACTATCAGCTGTGTATCCACCAGACTTCTGCACAACACAACTGATGGTCCCAACCCCATTTATAAGGCAAGAAATCCCACTTATTAAACCTGACAGGGCACACCTGTGAAGTGAAAACCATTTCCGGTGACTACTTCTTGAAGCTCATCAAGAGAATGCCAAGAGTGTGCAAAGCAGTCATCAAAGCAAAAGGTGGCTACTTTGAAGAACCTAGAATATAAGACATATTTTCAGTTGTTTCACACTTTTTTGTTAAGTATATAATTCCACATGTGTTAATTCATAGTTTTGATGCCTACAGTGTGAATGTACAATTTTCATAGTCATGAAAATACAGAAAAATCTTTAAATGAGAAGGTGTGTCCAAACTTTTAGTCTGTACTGTACATGTGGACATCCAACACATTAATCCACATGTGGCGATATTACATATTCTGATCCACATGTTGAGACCATACACATACTCTTACCCACATGTGAATATCCAAAATATAGTCTAATCCACATGTGGAGATTTTATACATACTATTATCCACATGTGGAGATATTACACATACTGATCCATATGTGGAGACCATACACATACTCTCATCCACATGAGGAGATCCAACACATACTCTTATCCTCATGTGGAGATCATACATACAGTGGGGGAAATAAGTATTTGATCCCTTGCTGTTTTTGTAAGTTTGCCCACTGACAAAGACATGAACAGTCTATAATTTTAAGGGTAGTTTAATTTTAACATTGAGCGAACTCAATGGTTTGTAGGGGATCAAATACTTATTTCTCACTGCAAAATGCAAATAAATGTATCTAATTTATACAATGTGATTTTCTTGATTTATTTTGGATATTCTATCTCTCAATGTTAAAATTAACCCACCCTTAAAATTCTAGACTGTTCATGTCTTTGTCAGTGGACAAACTTACAAAAACAGCAAGGGATCAAAAACTTATTTCCTCCACTGTAAACTGAACATTTGGAGATCCTACACATACTCTTATCCACACGCAGAGATCTTACACATAGTGATCCACATATGGACATCCAACAAATAATCTTATCCACATGTGGAGTCTTACACATACTGATCCACTTGTGGACATTCAACACATACCCTTATCCACATGTGAAGTTCCAACACATACTGATCCACATGTGGACATCCAACACATTTATTCACATGTGGAGATCCAACACATACTCTTAGTGCACACATTCAGGAATTGAAGCAGAAATTTCCTGAGTGTTTTTGCCTCTCCCTGGCAGAAAAAAACGCATGCGGATTTACATGCGTTTTTCACGCGTTTTTACATCCTTTTTTTGAAGCATTGCTGAGCATCGATGAATGATTTTTGGAGCTAAATAAAGTAATTTGCTGGGACATTGCTTAAGCACTTGGATAACCATAAGAACTGGGGTGAGTATATTGGTTCATTTCAAATAAAGTGTTTACACTGTGTCTGTGTGTTTCTTTACTTTGTTTGGTCATGAAAAGGTCTGATTGACACCTTGACATCACCCCACAAAAAAACTGGGTGTCAGCTAGTCCTATTCACCCAATCTTCATTAGCATTTCTATTTGTGTATTTTATGCGACTGCTGTGAGCTGTTTTTTTTAGCCTGGGAAGGAGCCATTAGGCAAACATTTCCCTGGCCAATAAATAACATCTCACAGCTGGATTGTTAGCCACTACACCCCCCAATCAGCACTCAGCCTCGCTTTGGACACAACATATTTAACGCGGTGTTCTAATGCCACACTTTTGTTGTCTGTACATGTGAATCCACCACATATAATGACACTTCAATTGGTCAAAATCTGCAGTGGAGACTAGCGTGTCCACTACAGAAATTGACATTCTGTGGGTGAGTTTGGGTACGTGGCCACGATCAAGACCCGCTGCAGGTTTGACGCGTGTATATAGAGCATCAAATCCACAGCGTCCAGATGTTACAGCATAGTGGATGGGATCTCTAGAAATCCCATGTGTGCATCAGAGGCTGCAAACCACCCGTGGACACTGACATGCGGCACGTCTTTCAGGACCGCAGCATGTCAATTTCTCTTGCGGTGTCGCTAGAAATTTGACCACTACTAAGTATTGAATGCAGTAAATACACATGGTTCAGAGAACACATGTGGATTTACCTGCGTTCAATAGAATGCAACGTTTTGGACGCAGGAAAAATTTGTGTCCAAAGTGCTGCTATGTCTGAAATATGGGCACAGAGCCTAAAATTAAAAAAAAAATGACGTGGGCTCCCTCGTCATTTTTATAACCAGCAGAGGGAAAGCTGACTGCTGGGGGCTGATATTAGTAGCTGCGGAAGGGGCCTTTAGCCAACAATGTTCCATGGCTATTAATATCAGCCTACAGCTGTTTGTTTAGCCTTTACTGGCTAGAATAAAGGGGGACCCCAGACAAAAATTGACGTTGGGTCCCCCTATAAAATCTAACCAGCAAAGGCTGAACTAGACAGCTGCGGGCTGATATTAATAGCCATGGAAGGGGTCACGAATACTAGCCCCCTCTGCAGCTATTAATATCTCCCCTCAGCAGTCCCAGAAATGGCGCATCCATAAGATGCGTCCAATCTGGCACTTACCCTCGCTCTTCCCACTGCCCTGTAGCGGTGGAAGTGGGGTAACGGGGCTGGAGTTCACATCAGCCTTGTATTGGTGACTGACGTGAAGCCCAGGTTAGTAATTAGTGTTGAGCCACCCCCGTAGTGTTCGAGTTCGGTTCGGTTCGTCGAACACCCGTGTGTTCGCCGAACTGTTCGTCAAACTGTTCGTCGAACACCTTCGAACACCGTTAAAACCAATGGCAGGCAAACAAAAACACATAGAAAACACCTTCAAAGGTGTCCAAAAGCTGACAAACTGCTCAGAAGACACAACTAACACATGGAAAAGTGACAAGTACATATAGTCATGAGAAAAGAAAAGAGGTGGAGGAGTAAAAGGAGGGGGAGACACAGATATAGGCATGTCATGCCCTTCTAAAATCCAAAAAGTGAGAAGCCGACACGTTCAGTCCGCTCCTGCCCGTGACACCTCCGTGTCGCCGGGTTTGTGCCAGAGCCGTGGTGAACCCTGACGGCCAGCCCCCCTCTCCCAATACTGGTGCCTGTCCGCTGGTGGGTCGAGCGAGCCCCCCTGTGGTGGAGGCAGCTCTAAGCTTTTTAATTTAAATTGTCTCTCTAATTTGAATGAATACACTTTAAATCCATTTACAAGGATCTATTGGAGGGCAAGTCTCATGCCAGCAGCCGCGTAATTCCAGCTCCAGTAGCGTCCACTAAAGCTGCTGCAGTTAAAAAGCTTTTATAAGGATCGAGCTCGGCTGTCCACCGCAAGGCATCCTACTGCCAGTCCCAGCCCCTATGCCTTGGGGTGCCTCCTGATGCTCTTCACTGAGTATCCCGTGATCCCGAAGCATTTCCTTTGAAAAAATGAAGTGTCCAAACTACAGGTGGTGTAGCTTGCTTAACAGCCGGGATAATCCTCTGACTAGCAGACACTGCTACTAGGCACAAAGTATTTCCTGGGCTAGATGCAGTTAAAAATTTGTAATTAGATACTCTCGTTGGATGCTGAGAAAGCATTCCATAGAGTCTCCTGGCACGCCATATATGATTCTCTTAAAAAGCTTGGGGTAGGGGTTTAGGGGACCCTTTTATAGCCAAAATCACGGCCCTGTATCACAATACGTCACCTAGGCTGAAGATAAATGGAACTGTAGCACCCTGAGGGCTCGGTTGGTACAGAGGTATTGCACCTCACCCAGAGGTGTGATATCTCACTCTCAGGTAAGGATGGAGCGTGGATCAGGACCCGACACCTGCATGCATTACACCACATTGCCGTGGGGCAGGGCAACCAATATGCCTCTGAGATGGGCACGACAGTCCCTGTCCCTGGCTGGAGTGGGGGGAAGGAACACTGAGGAAGGGGAACCCTGTAGTGCAGGAGCAGGGAGGAAGCAGTTCCTGGGTGCATTGAGAAGGGAGTATAAAAGGTGGGCACCATCTTAGTTCAGTGCAGAGGAGTCTGAGCAGAAGTGGCAGGGAGCAGGGGCTCTGCATGAGCTCTGCTCCGGAGGCGGGCCTAGTAACAGAGGCTCAGGCCTGGAAGAGGGAGAAGGAAGGAAGAGGAGCGGAGAAGGCTCCAGGAACGAGGAATGAAGGGATCCCAGGGGTGCGGACGGGCGAGTCGCCACCGCACGCCCGAATCCACCTGCGTGGAGGGGTCAGGCCAAAGGGGGAGACCGGTCCCCGAAACTAGTGGAGGCAGGAAACGACCCTCAGCTAGAAACCGGAGGCTGTGACATTTTAAGTGGCGCAGCCCCTCGCTACACCCGCTAGGAAGGCACCACATAGGGTCAGGGAAACTGGCGCCAAGTTTACCAAGAGGAAGCCCGAGGCAGCCGGACAGAAGGGTTGGTAAGAAAGGCCAGACAAAGGACACACAAAGGGGGTCCTGTGAAGCGCTCCAAAGTTATCTGGGAGTTGTCTGAGCCCCTCACCTGGTGAGCACAGTACGACGTGGGCAGCCGTTACCTGCAGACGTGGTCTGGATAATAAGAACTGTGAGTAAAGGCCCTGAACTGCATCACTGACTCCGTGTCGTTACTGCTGCTGCCCTGCACCATCACCCCCATCCTCCGCATACACTGCCCTGAGGCTATACTCCTCCTGTGGGGAGTTATGCTACGCTCTGCTGCACCCACAACACCAGCCTCAGCGGTCTGCCCTGCAGCGGCGGTTCACTCTGACCGCAATCCACGGGTGGCGTAGTCAGACATTTAAACATCAAAACCACATAAATAGTTCCGCCACTGGTTTGACCACCCTGAGCCACGGAACAGGGTCGCCGCCACGAAGACTACAACCACCAGCATCCACCAAAAAGGGTCCGGATCTGGGTGTCCCAAGGCCCAGGGGGTGCATCAGAACATTTTCATCACCTTTCACAATCACCAATGGGACAAGGCAGGGATGTCCTCTGTCCCCTCTCTTATACATCCTAGTGACGGTGCACCTGCTCTCATCAATTCGCCATAACCCCAATATTAGGTGGATTGAGATAGGAGGCACCGAGTACAAGTGCTCTCTATTTGCTGATGATGTCCTGGTATATATCACTCAATCACATATATCCATCCATGCTGTTATGGCTGAAATAGATCACTTTGTTACATGGTCAAATTTTAAAATCAATGCAGCGAAGTCTGAGGCCCTCGATGTCTCCCTCCCCAAATCCATATAGGATTCCATCCAGTCCAACTTTCCCTTTGCCTGGCCCTCACAGGGTATCAAATACTTAGGAATTCCTATTCATAGAGACCTCTCCCATCTATGTTATCTTAATTTTGGGCCCTTTATTGAACAACTCCATACAGACCACGGTTGGCAAGTTAGAACTGTAAGATTCACTGCGTGAACCACTGGTGTTTTGTGGAAAAGCACATGTACACTGTGTTCCAAATTATTATGCAAAAAGAGTTTAGGAGTGATAAGGGAAGAATTTGTTTGTCAGTTAAACTCATTGATGGTGATGTGTGTCAGGGCTCTTTATATCACTGTAAGCAATTGCAGACACCTGTGCTAATTAGTTTGGCAGGTGTGTCCAATGAAAGGCAAGACTACTTAAGAAGGCTGTCTCACATTATTAAGCAGCCTACATTTTCTGCCAAAATGGGAAAGAAAAAGGATGTGTCGGCTGCTGAGAAGCAACAAATTGTGGAGTGTTTAGGTCAAGGCATGACTACAATCAACATTGTGCGATGATCAGGATGAAGTGTCTTGGCAATCAAGAAGTATGTAGCTGATTCACAGTACACACGTGTGCGTGCTGATAAGGGCAAATTGAGGACTCTTTCCTACAGGCAATTATGTCAGGTTAAAAGAGCAGCGGCAAAAAAGCCTTGTCATAGCAGCAGACAAGTTTTTGAAGCTGCTGGTGCCTCCAACGTCCCCCGAACAACAAGATGCAGGGTCCTTCAGAGGTTTGCAGCTGTGCATACGCCATCCTGTCGACCTCCTCTATCCACTTCACACAAGCACAAACGGCTCCAGTGGGCCAAACATTACATGAAGACTGATTTCAAAATTGTTTTGTTCACGGATGAGTGCCGTGCAGCGCTCGATGGTCCAGATGGATGGAGTGGAGGATGGCTGGTTGATAGACACCCCACGCAAACACGGCTACAGCGCCAACAAGGAGGAGGTGGAGTAATGTTTTGGGCTGGAATCATGGGGAGAGAGATTGTCGGCCCCTTTAGGATCCCTGAAGGCGCTAAAGATGAACTCCATAATGTATGTGGATTTTCTCAAACAGCACTTCCTGCCATGGTTCAAGAAGAAGAACCGTGTATTTCACAGCAAGATCATTTTTTTGCATGATAATGCACCATCTCATGCTGCACATAAAACATCTGCATCTCTGGCTGATATGGGCATAAAAGGGGACAAACTTATGGTGTGACCCCCATGCTCCCCTGACCTCTACCCCATTCAGAACCTCTGGAGCATCATCAAAAGGAGTGTCTATGATGGCGGGAGGCAGTTCACATCTAAGCAACAGCTCTGGGAGGGTATTCTGTCCTCATGCAAAACAATTGAAGCAGAAACCATCCAAAACCTGACAAATTCAATGGACGAGAGAGTTCAGAAGCTCCTTTCGAACAAGGGGTCCTATGTGAAAATGTAACATCACCTAGAATAAAGTTTTGAGTTGAAAACTGTTTGATTTCAGTTTCTAATAACCTATATAATGCTTATAATTTCAAAAATGACCATTTTTTTGGTCTTTATTAAAATGAAAAGGTTGATCGAAAAGTTTGGGGGATCTAAGAGTGTGGCAACCCAGTAGTCATGATTACTTCGAATTCTGACAATATGAGGGTCATGTTGCAGGTAGTGCAGCAAGAAGGCACTTATGTGTCTTGCGCATCTCGGAGCCCCAAAATTATTTTCCGGGCTAGATGCAGCTAAAAATTATTATTAATTTTAAATCTGGTGGAGCTTAGTATAGATGGCCTAATAGGATCAGTGCTGCACACCGCTACAAAGCCCAAATTATTTTCCAGTCAAGATACAGATAAACATGATTAGTAATTTTAAATCTGGTGGAGCTTATTATAGATGGCCTAATAGAATCAGTGCTGGACACTGCTACAAAGCCCAAATTATTTTCCAGCCAAGATACAGATAAACATGATTAGTAATTTGAAAGCTTAAAACGGTTGGTAGGGTGATTTTAACCAATCATCAAGCTTTTACTCTCCCCAGGATGACACAGGGGTAGAAAAGTCGTTTCGGATCCAGGATTTGTTCATCTTTATGAACGTGAGTCTGTCTACATTATTAGTGGAGAGCCGCGTGCCCTTATCTGTCAGCACACCACCAGCAGCGCTGAACACACGTTCAGACAGAACGCTGGCTGCGGGACATGACAAGATCTCCAAGGCGTAAGTGGCTAGCTCCGGCCATTTATCCAGATTGGAAGCCCAAAAAGAGCAAGGGTCCAGTGACACAGTCATGGCTTCAATGTTTACTTGGAGATACTCCTGTACCATCGTCTCTAGGCGTTGACTATGTGTCAGACTTCTTGTCTCCTGTGGCCTTGCAAAGGATGGGCTAAAAAAGTGGTGAAATGATTCCGCAAAATTGATGTTACCAGCAGATACTGTGGTTCTGTTACGGTTTGAGTGCTGAACACTTGACGGTCCCACGGTTGGCAAGTTGGAACTGTGAGATTCACTACATGCACCACGGGTGTTTTGTGGAAAAGCACATGTAAGATTCTGCAACAGTCTCTGCTGATACTCCTGCATGCGTGCATCCCTTTCTATGGCAGGAATAATTTCTGCAAATTTACTTTTGTACCGGGAATCTAACAGTGTGGCAACCCAGTAGTCAGGATTATTTCTAATTCTCACAATTCGAGGGTCATGTTGCAGGTAGTGCAGCAAGAAGGCACTCATGTGTGTTGCGCATCCAGGAGCACCAAGTCCCTGTTGTATTGGTGGCGAGGTAACAATCATGCTTCCTTCCTCTGTCCTCTCCCCCCAACCTCGCACAACAGAAATGTGATCAAGGTCTCCCTCATCTGATGAGTCTTCCATCAGTTCGTCCTCCACTTCTTCCTGGGCTCCTGCACCTTCCTCACTAGTTTGGCTGCTGCCATGCGCCCTGGTAAAACCATCTCCCCCACCCTCACATGCCTGCCGCCTTGGTGCTGCCAACCGTCTGGACCTTGCAGATGTTAGCCCTTCCGCATACAACTCCTCCTCCTCTACTTCCTCCACCTCCTCTTGTGCCACCACCTGACTCCGAATTCTGTTTAACATGTGCTCCAGCATGTAAATCACCGGAATAGTCATGCTGATAATGGCATCGTCAGCACTAAACATCTTCGTCGCCATTTCAAAACTGTGCAGAATGGTGCATAGGTCCCTGATCTGAGACCACTCCTCCAGCGTGATTTGCCCCACCTCCGGATCTCGTTGGCCCAGGCTATACGTCAGAACGTATTGCACCAGGGCTTGTCAGTGCTGCCACAGTCGCTGCAACATGTGCAGAGTTGAATTCCACCGGGTAGGCACATCGCATTTTAGCCGGTGAAGTGGCAGGCCCAACGACTTCTGTAGAGATGTAAGTCGCTGAGCTGCGGGATGCGAACGGCGGAAGTGAGCACACAGCGACCGTGCCCTCTGCAGAAGGCCATCTAGTCTGGGATAGTGGGCTAAAAATTGCTGGACAACCAGGTTCAACACGTGAGCCATACAAGGCACGTGTGTGACATTGCCCCAGCGAAGGGCCGCACCCAGGTTTGCAGCATTGTCGCACACGGCCTTCCCTGGTTTCAGGTCCAGTGGAGACAACCATTCATGAAATTGGTTCTCCAGAGCTGACCACAACTCCTCAGCTGTGTGACTCACATTTCCCAGACATTTCAAAGTAAAAACCGCCTGATGACGTTGAGCCCTACTGCCAGCATAGTAAGGAGGTGTGCAGGATCCCTTCTGCGCAGTTAGAAAGCTTGTGGCATGACCAGACAGGCTTTGGGTGCAGGTGGAAGACCGAGAGGAGGTTGAGGAGGCAGAAGCAGTGGAGGAACTTTGACATAAAGAGGATTGACGCACAATTCGTGGGGACGGCAAGACTTGGACAGCAGCCCCTTGTCCTGCTGTCACCATAGTTACCCAGTGCCCAGTCAGCGACATGTAACGCCCCTGTCCATGCCTACTCGTCCAAGTGTCTGTGGTGAAATGCACCCTGTCACACACAGAGTTTCTCAAAGAAGCGGTGATGTTGTGTGCGACATGCTGGTGGAGCGCAGGCACACCTTTCTTTGAGAAGTAGTGCCGACTGGGCATCTGGTACTGGGGCACTGCGACGGACATAAGGTCTCGAAAATCCTCTGTGTCCACCAGGCGGAAAGGCAGCATTTCTGTAGCCAAGAGCTTGCAGATGGTGAAATTCAACCTCTTAGCTTTCTCATGGCTAGGAGGAAATGGTCTTTTACTTGTCCACATCTGAGGGACCGAGGGCTGGCTATTGTGCTTAGATGGGGTTGATAAGGGTGTCCCCGGCAAACTGCCGGTCTGTGAGGAAGATGCAGGCGGACATGTTAGGTTGCCTTGATCCAAAGGTGGTGCTATCGATGTCGGACAGCGCTCAACACCAGCTGGTGTTACCACCTCCAAAGAAAATGATGACCTGCCAATCACGCTGGCTGTTGCGGGTAAAGAGGTGGCAGGTCTGCGCCCCAAAACAGGTGTGACTGCTGTCCCCCTAGTCACAGAGGATGAAGAGGCCGCGGATGCACAAGATATGGCAGACGGTGGTTGGCCCGGCCGGCTAGGCCACATTGTAGCACACTGAGCTTCCCACTGCAACTTATGCTTCATGTCCATGTGCCGGTTCATGCATGAAGTACTCAAACTATGTATTTTTTGGCCTCTACTTAGCTTTTGCTGACAAATGTTACAGATAACACGAGTTGGGTCATCTTTATCGATCTGAAAAAATGCCCAGGCTATGCAAGGCTTAGCACCCATGCGACCTGAAGAGCCACCACGACTTGTGGTGAGAGGCAGAGTTGTGTTTGAGGATGCAGTTGTTGACGTGCTTCCAGTACTACGTCTCTGTCCAGGAAGGCACAACCTGACCTCGTCGTCACTAGCATCTTCCTCCACCTCCTCTGCTGACCTCATCTCTTGGCTGACTGTGGGTTGACAGTAAGTGGGATCTCCAACCTCATCATCATCACCCTGTGCGTTATCACACCCGTCGTCCTCAGAGCCAACCTGTTCCTGCCCTGACAAAAAACTAAAGTTGTCGCTCCAATCAGGTATTTGAGTCTCATCATTGTCTTCCTCATTGTCTCCACCAACAGGAGTTACAGTTTGGGAATGAGGGTCTACATTATGGTCAGAACCTTCTGCGTCTGGTCCTGGATCCGACTCATAAAGATTCTGGGCATCAGTGCAGATCATTTCCTCGTCTGAATTCACAGAAGCGCTGGAGTCGACCTCTGATTCCCAGGCTATAGTATGAGTAAACAGCTCTGCAGACTCAACCATCTGTTCTACCTCATACTCAGACGGGCAGCTGGAGATTTGGGAGCTGTGAGGAAGCAAGTGCGATTGGGGTGACACCTTTGAGGACTGGAGTATTTGTGATGTTGAAGTTGATGTGGAGGAGAGCCCACTTAAAGGAGCAATTGATATCCGTTGAAGCACCTGCTGTTTTTGTGCCTCATCTGGAATTTGTAGCGATTGGCGTGGCCGTAAGAAAGGGATCTTATCACATTGTCCGCTAAAAGAAGTAGACATTTTAGTTTGGCTGGAAGATGGTCTTTCTTCTGCAGATGTTACTGTTGCTTTAACACCTACCCCACGGACACAACCTTTTTTCCCCTTCCCAACATGCCTATTCCCCTTTCCACCAGCAGCAGGCCTTTTTCCACTCATTTTGGTGGTTAACTAATTCACAACTCTGTAGTTGTTTGCACAAAAAAACAATGGATGGGAACTGAGCAGAGCTGAGTGGCCAAACTGTGGTATTAGGTCAAAACTATTGGCTGGGTTAGATGCAGAAAAAAATTATATTCAATTTGCAACCTGATGGAGGTCAGTATAGATGGACTAATAGAACAAGTCCCACACACAGCTAGAAGCCCAAATATTTTTTCAGAGGTAGATGCAGAAAAAAAATGTATTCAGTTTGCAACCTGATGGAGGTCAGTATAGATGGACTAATAGAACAAGTCCTACACACAGCTAGAAGCCCAAATATTTTTTCAGAGGTAGATGCAGAAAAAAAATATATTCAGTTTGCAACCTGATGGAGGTCAGTATAGATGGACTAATAGAGAAAGTCCCACACACTGCTAGAAGGCCAAATATTTTTTCAGAGCTAGATGCAGACAAAAAATTATTTTTAATTTGCAACCTGATGGAGGTCAGTATAGATGGACTAATAGAGAAAGTCCCACACACTGCTAGAAGGCCAAATATTTTTTCAGAGCTAGATGCAGAAAAAAATTATATTCAGTTTGCAACCTGATGGAGGTCAGTATAGATGGACTAATAGAACAAGTCCCACACACAGCTAGAAGGCCAAATATTTTTTCAGAGGTAGATGCAGATAAAAATTATTTTTAATTTGCAGCCTGATGGAGGTCAGTATAGATGGACTAATAGAGAAAGTCCCACAAACTGCTAGAAGGCCAAATATTTTTTCAGAGCTAGATGCAGACAAAAAATTATTTTGAATTTGCAACCTGATGGAGGTCAGTATAGATGGACTAATAGAGAAAGTCCCACACACTGCTAGAAGGCCAAATATTTTTTCAGAGCTAGATGCAGACAAAAAATTATTTTTAATTTGCAACCTGATGGAGGTCAGTATAGATGGACTAATAGAGAAAGTCCCACACACTGCTAGAAGGCCAAATATTTTTCAGAGCTAGATGCAGATAAAAATTATTTTTAATTTGCAACCTGATGGAGGTCAGTATAGATGGACTAATAGAGAAAGTCTCACACACTGCTAGAAGGCCAAATATTTTTTCAGAGCTAGATGCAGAAAAAAATTATATTCAGTTTGCAACCTGATGGAGGTCAGTATAGATGGACTAATAGAACAAGTCCCACACACAGCTAGAAGCCCAAATATTTTTTCAGAGGTAGATGCAGAAAAAAATTATATTCAGTTTGCAACCTGATGGAGGTCTGTATAGATGGATTAATAGAACAAGTCCCACACACAGCTAGAAGCCCAAATATTTTTTCAGAGGTTGGTGCAGAAAAAAATTATATTCAGTTTGCAACCTGATGGAGGTCTGTATAGATGGATTAAGAGAACAAGTCCCACACACAGCTAGAAGCCCAATATTTTTTCAGAGGTAGATGCAGAAAAAAAATATATTCAGTTTGCAACCTGATGGAGGTCAGTATAGATGGACTAATAGAGAAAGTCCCACACACTGCTAGAAGGCCAAATATTTTTTCAGAGCTAGATGCAGACAAAAAATTATTTTTAATTTGCAACCTGATGGAGGTCAGTATAGATGGACTAATAGAGAAAGTCCCACACACTGCTAGAAGGCCAAATATTTTTTCAGAGCTAGATGCAGATATAAATTATTTTTAATTTGCAACCTGATGGAGGTCAGTATAGATGGACTAATAGAGAAAGTCCCACACACTGCTAGAAGGCCAAATATTTTTTCAGAGCTAGATGCAGAAAAAAATTATATTCAGTTTGCAACCTGATGGAGGTCAGTATAGATGGACTAATAGAACAAGTCCCACACACAGCTAGAAGCCCAAATATTTTTTCAGAGGTAGATGCAGAAAAAAATTATATTCAGTTTGCAACCTGAAGAAGGTCTGTATAGATGGATTAATAGAACAAGTCCCACACACAGCTAGAAGCCCAAATATTTTTTCAGAGGTAGATGCAGAAAAAAATTATATTCAGTTTGCAACCTGATGGAGGTCTGTATAGATGGATTAATAGAACAAGTCCCACACACAGCTAGAAGCCCAATATTTTTTCAGAGGTAGATGCAGAAAAAAAATATATTCAGTTTGCAACCTGATGGAGGTCAGTATAGATGGACTAATAGAGAAAGTCCCACACACTGCTAGAAGGCCAAATATTTTTTCAGAGCTAGATGCAGAAAAAAATTATATTCAGTTTGCAACCTGATGGAGGTCAGTATAGATGGACTAATAGAACAAGTCCCACACACAGCTAGAAGCCCAAATATTTTTTCAGAGGTAGATGCAGAAAAAAATTATATTCAGTTTGCAACCTGATGGAGGTCTGTATAGATGGATTAATAGAACAAGTCCCACACACAGCTAGAAGCCCAATATTTTTTCAGAGGTAGATGCAGAAAAAAAATATATTCAGTTTGCAACCTGATGGAGGTCAGTATAGATGGACTAATAGAGAAAGTCCCACACACTGCTAGAAGGCCAAATATTTTTTCAGAGCTAGATGCAGAAAAAAATTATTTTTAATTTGCAACCTGATGGAGGTCAGTATAGATGGACTAATAGAGAAAGTCCCACACACTGCTAGAAGGCCAAATATTTTTTCAGAGCTAGATGCAGAAAAAAATTATATTCAGTTTGCAGCCTGATGGAGGTCAGTGTAGATGGACTAATAGAACAAGTCCCACACACAGCTAGAAGGCCAAATATTTTTTCAGAGGTAGATGCAGATAAAAATTATTTTTAATTTGCAGCCTGATGGAGGTCAGTATAGATGGACTAATAGAGAAAGTCCCACACACTGCTAGAAGGCCAAATATTTTTTCAGAGATAGATGCAGACAAAAAATTATTTTGAATTTGCAACCTGATGGAGGTCAATATAGATGGACTAATAGAGAAAGTCCCACACACTGCTAGAAGGCCAAATATTTTTTCAGAGCTAGATGCAGACCAAAAATTATTTTTAATTTGCAACCTGATGGAGGTCAGTATAGATGGACTAATAGAACAAGTCCCACACACTGCTAGAAGGCCAAATATTTTTTCAGAGCTAGATGCAAAAAAAAATTATATTCAGTTTGCAACCTGATGGAGGTCAGTATAGATGGACTAATAGAACAAGTCCCACACACTGCTAGAAGGCCAAATATTTTTTCAGAGCTACATGCAGAAAAAAATTATATTCAATTTGCAACCTGATGGAGGTGAGTATAGATGGACTAATAGAATGATGCTATGCCCAAAAGATTTTACTTCACTAGGTGCAGTAAAAAAATTGGTATTCTATACACAGGTGGTATATCTTGCAACACAGATAGGCTACTCCACTGACTAACACACTCTGCAATAGGCCAAAAAGGATTAGCTTTGCTAGATTCAGCCAAATGCTGTGAAAAAAACTTGCACAGCACTGGCACAGACCTGCCTGGCAAAAACTGATAGGAACTGATGTAACCTAGTCCTGAAAAGGACTGCAATTACAATTAGTCTTTACTCCCACAATCTATCTATTTAAGAGCACAGACCTGCCTGATAAAAGTCGTAGGAAATGCTGTAACCTAGTCCTTAAAAGTACTGCAATCACAACTATTCCCTACTCCCAAGCTATCTGTAGATTTGTGCGAAAATTGGCTTGAAATTAACAAGGTATAGCACACACAGCAACAGCGGTGCCGTCTAACACGCAGCTGCAGCAGTGAGAAAATGGTGGCGACGGGGAAAATGGCTCGGTCTTATAGGGCAAGGACATGTGACATACACTGCCAATGACACATGCCCTTGCTTGTGTGAAAAAAAGCACTTCGCTCCGTGTGTGCGCTGCTGATAGGCTGACAGATTGCACCTCCCCACTGTAAATGCGGGAAAGAGAAAAAAAAATGGAGATCTTCATTATTCCTGCAGAGATCCATCCCCTGCCCCTCCCCCCACCCCGCTGTACACTCAAACTGCGTATTAACATTAATTTTCATCATTGCTGAGAAAAAATCCAGTTATGATTTTGGTGCACGAACAGTTATTGAACATAACCTCGAACAGCCGAATTTTTCTCAAATCGTTTGTGTTCGCCGAACGGCTCGAACACCGCCCAAAACAGCTCGAATTTGAGATTGGCGAACAGTTCGAGTCGAACAACGCTCATCTCTACTTGTGACACTGTTGGGGATTTATTCAAAATTGAAGGCATACTGAACCAGCATGGCTACCACAGCATCTTGCAGCAGCATGCTATTCTATCCGGTTTGCGTTTAGTTGGACCATCATTTATTTTTCAACAGGACATTGACCTCAAACACACCTCCAGGCTGTGTAAGGGCTATTTTACCGAGATGGAGAGTGATGGGGTGCTACGCCAGATGACCTGGCCTCCACAGTCACCAGACCTGAACCCAATCGAGATGGTTTGGGGTGAGCTGGACCGCAGAGTGAAGGTAAAAGGGCCAGCAAGTGCTAAGCATCTCTGGGAACTCCTTCAAGATTGTTGGAAGACCATTTCCGGTGACTACCTCTTGAAGCTCATCAAGAGAGTGCCAAGAGTGTGCAAAGCAGTCATCAAAGCAAAAGGTGGCTACTTTGAAGAACCTAGAATATAAGACATATTTTCAGTTGTTTCACACTTTTTGTTAAGTATATAATTCCACATGTGTTAATTCATAGTTTTGATGCCTACAGTGTGAATGTACAATTTTCATAGTCATGAAAATACAGAAAAATCTTTAAATAAGAAGGTGTGTCCAAACTTTTGGTCTGTACTGTATATAAAGTGCATACTTCCCAACTTTTGAAGAATAGAATCAGGGAAAAATTATGCAGAGTGCTGAGGTAAATCTTGACCACACCCCAATCCACTCCCATTTGCCATTTCTTTCTACCCTGGTAGGAGGAGTTGTCAGAGGGGCACTGGCAGTGAAGGACATTCAGCAGATACCCGCGACTGCAGGACTTAGACAGTTATAGACACCCGAACTTTCTGTAACTTCACTATATGACATCTCACATTTTTGTGTCTGTAAGGCCTTGTTCACACATTGCAGAAATACAGAGTTTATTTTCACCAAACTACACAATAAAAATCTTCTCTGATTATCGCTGAATTTTTAATACTTTTTCACTCTTATTTGATGCGTGTTTTGTGCCGTTGTGAAATCGCATTTTTAATGTGTTTTTTTTTTATAGTACAGAAAAGCTTTGATTTTATACTCAACCCCTTTACCCCCGAAGTCTGTTTGCATGTTAATGACCAGGCCAATTTTTACAATTCTGACCACTGTCACTTTGAGGTAATAACTCTGTAATGCTTCATTGGATCCCATTGATTCTGAGTTTGTTTTGTTGTGACATGTATTACTTCATGATAGTGGTAAAATTTATTGATATGACTGGAGTTTTTTATGAAAAAATCGGAGATTTGGTGAAGATTTTCAAAATTTTCGTAATTTTCAAACTTTGAATTTTCATGTCCTTAAATCAGAGAGATATGTCACACAAAATAGTTAATAAATAACATTTCCCACATGTCTACTTTACATCCTTTTGAATCAAAATTTTTTTTTGTTAGGAAGCTATAAGGGTTAAACATTTCTAATTTTTTTAACAAAATTTACAAAACCATTTTTTTTAGGGACCACATCACATTTGAAGTAACTTTGAGGGGCCTTTATGACAGAAAGTACCCAAAAGTGACACCATTCTAAAAAATGCACCCCTCAAGGTGCTCAAAACCACATTCAAGAAGTTTAGTATCCCTTTAGGTGCTTCACAAGAAAACGCACAAAAGAAGCGCAGCAAATACACGATAGTCATAGAAGATTGTTATTGCGTCGTGTGGTGCGGACACCTGCAGAAATAATGCAGAAAGAACGGAGCATTTACGCTACGTGTGAACACGGCCTCAGCCTCACAGTTTTATTACATTTTTATGGGTTTATAGAGAAAAAATATCAATGACACCACTTTTTTTTACGTCATTTACTGATCCCCGTAAATAATCACATTGCTGTGTTCTGCGGGTCGTTAGGATTACAGGAACAACAAATATGTCCGTGTTATGTGCTGATTTGTGATGTTCATTATTTTTTAATTAAACACATTAAAAATGACTTTTTATTATCAAATGTTTTCTTTATTATTTTTAAGCAATTTTATAGGCTGAAAAAATCTCTTATTCTGCTGTGTACAATGTATGTATAAAAATACATTCATTATACACAGCAGTGTATTTTTATCAGCCTAG
This sequence comes from Phyllobates terribilis, assembly GCF_046119375.1. NCBI lineage: Eukaryota > Metazoa > Chordata > Amphibia > Anura > Dendrobatidae > Phyllobates > Phyllobates terribilis. Next base: position 591,041,373 of record NW_027362765.1, on the reverse strand, counting down.
GCAGTTCCTGCAGTACAGATCAAGAAGACAGAATTCTAGCAATGGTATCTCTATATCTTGTCGCTCTGCAGGTTAAGTGTCTGTGTCAGGAATGTTTGAGGTTGTGGGTTCAAGACCAGGGACTCACAGAATGGAAAAATGCAAACAATTTTTTGTAATTGCTTATAAATTTACTACTTTTATTTATAGGACCAAAAAAATAATTTTCTTCAGCTCAGTATACAGGCACCATAAAAATACATTGTTATACACAATGTATTTCTATGGACTTGTATGAGCTTGTTCTGGATTCATTGACTTCATTGTAGAGTCAAGTTAACCAAATCCTCCTATATTTACCATTGAGAGATGTAGCTCAGTGGTTAGAGCTACAGCCTATGCACAATGAGTTCCTTTTTCAAGTCCTAGGCAGATGTGGGTACAGGAGGGAGAAGAGGTAAGTAATTTAATTTATTCACTGACCAGTGAGCAGCCCTGCCCCCCGAGGAGGAGGAGCTACGGAGCGACATCGGAGAGGTGAGTATAAATAGAACGTGGGAGAAGAGCTGAGCCGTGACAGGAGCTATGGTAAACTGTGCCCATCGGCGTGGAGACCAGTTAATATTCATTTTCCTTAATAGCGCTCACACTGTACCTTCAGCGCGGCTCCTGCTGCACTCGACGGTCATGTGTGCCCGCTATTAAAGACTATGAAGACCACCCATGGGTTGTAGTGAATATTCATTCTCTTTAATAGCGGGCACACGTGACCGCCTGGCGCAGCAGGAGCTACTCTGTGGGTACAGTGTGTGCGCTATTAAGGAGAGTGAATGGTAGTGTTGAGCCACCCCCGTAGTGTTCGAGTTCGGTTCGGTTCGTCGAACACCCGTGTGTTCGCCGAACTGTTCGTCGAACTGTTCGTCGAACACCTTCGAACACCGTTAAAACCAATGGCAGGCAAACAAAAACACATAGAAACACATAGAAAACACCTTCAAAGGTGTCCAAAAGCTGACAAACTGCTCAGAAGACATAACTAACACATGGAAAAGTGACAAGTACATATAGTCATGCGAAAATAAAAGAGGTGGAGGAGTAAAAGGAGGGGGAGACACAGATATAGGCATGTCATGCCCTTCTAAAATCCAAAAAGTGAGAAGCCGACACGGCCAGTCCGCTCCTGCCCGTGCCACCTCCGTGTCGCCGGGTTTGTGCCAGAGCCGCGGTGAACCCTGACGGCCAGCCCCCCTCTCCCAATACTGGTGCCTGTCCGCTGGTGGGTCGAGAGAGCCCCCCTGTGGTGGAGGCAGCTCTAAGCTTTTTAATTTAAATTGTCTCTCTAATTTGAATGAATACACATTAAATCCATTTACAAGGATCTATTGGAGGGCAAGTCTCATGCCAGCAGCCGCGGTAATTCCAGCTCCAGTAGCGTCCACTAAAGCTGCTGCAGTTAAAAAGCTTTTATAAGGATCGAGCTCGGCTGTCCACCGCAAGGCATCCTACTGCCAGTCCCAGCCCCTATGCCTTGGGGTGCCTCCTGATGCTCTTCACTAAGTATCCCATGGTCCTGAAGCATTTCCTTTGAAAAAATTAAGTGTCTAAACTACAGGTGGTGTAGCTTGCTTAACAGCCGGGATAATCCGCTGACTAGCAGACACTGCTACTAGGCACAAAGTATTTCCTGGGCTAGATGCAGTTAAAAATTTGTAATTAGATACTCTCGTTGGATGCTGAGAAAGCATTCCATAGAGTCTCCTGGCACGCCATATATGATTCTCTTAAAAAGCTTGGGGTAGGGGTCTAGGGGACCCTTTTATAGCCAAAATCAGGGCCCTGTATCGCAATACGTCACCTAGGCTGAAGATAAATGGAACTGTAGCACCCTGAGGGCTCGGTTGCTACAGACGTATTGCACCTCACCCAGAGGTGTGATATCTCACTCTCAGGTAAGGATGGAGTGTGGATCAGGACCCGACACCTGCATGCATTACACCACATTGCCGTGGGGCAGGGCAACCAATATGCCCCTGAGATGGGCACGACAGTCCCTGTCCCTGGCTGGAGTGGGGGGAGGGAACACTGAGGAAGGGGAACCCTGTAGTGCAGGAGCAGGGAGGAAGCAGTTCCTGGGTGCATTGAGAAGGGAGTATAAAAGGTGGGCACCATCTTAGTTCAGTGCAGAGAAGTCTGAGCAGAAGTGGCAGGGAGCAGGGGCTCTGCATGAGCTCTGCTCCGGAGGCGGGCCTAGTAACAGAGGCCCAGGCCTGGAAGAGGGAGAAGGAAGGAAGAGGAGCGGAGAAGGCTCCAGGAACGAGGAATGAAGGGATCCCAGGGGTGCGGACGGGCGAGTCGCCACCGCACGCCCGAATCCACCTGCGTGGAGGGGTCAGGCCAAAGGGGGAGACCGGTCCCTGAACTAGTGGAGGCAGGAAACGACCCTCAGCTAGAAACCGGAGGCTCTGACATTTTATGTGGCGCAGCCCCTCGCTACACCCGCTAGGAAGGCACCACATAGGGTCAGGGAAACTGGCGCCAAGTTTACCAAGAGGAGGCCCGAGGCAGCCGGACAGAAGTGTTGGTAAGAAAGGCCAGACAAAGGACACACAAAGGGGGTCCTGTGAAGTGCTCCAAAGTTATCTGGGAGTTGTCTGAGCCCCTCACCTGGTGAGCACAGTACGACGTGGGCAGCCGTTACCTGCAGACGTGGTCTGGATAATAAGAACTGTGAGTAAAGGCCCTGGACTGCATCATTGACTCCGTGTCGTTACTGGTGCTGCCCTGCACCATCACCCCCATCCTCCGCATACACTGCCCTGAGGCTATACTCCTCCCGTGGGGAGTTGTGCTACGCTCTGCTGCACCCACAACACCAGCCTCAGCGGTCTGCCCTGTAGCGGCGGTTCACTCTGACCGCAATCCACGGGTGGCGTAGTCGGACATTTAAACATCAAAACCACATAAATAGTTCCGCCACTGGTTTGACCGCCCTGAGCCACGGAACCGGATCGCCGCCACGAAGACTACAACCACCAGCATCCACCAAAAAGGGTCCGGCTCCGGGTGTCCCAAGGCCCAGGGGGTGCGTCAGAACATTTTCATCACCTTTCACAATCACCAATGGGACAAGGCAGGGATGTCCTCTGTCCCCTCTCTTATACATCCTAGTGACGGAGCACCTGCTCTCATCAATTCGCCATAACCCCAATATTAGGTGGATTGAGGTGGGAGGCACCGAGTACAAGTGCTCTCTATTTGCTGATGATGTCCTAGTATATATCACTCAATCACATATATCCATCCCTGCTGTTATGGCTGAAATAGATCACTTTGTTACATGGTAAAATTTTAAAATCAATGCAGCGAAGTCTGAGGCCCTCGATGTCTCCCTCCCCAAATCCATATAGGATTCCATCCAGTCCAACTTTCCCTTTGCCTGGCCCTCACAGGGTATCAAATACTTAGGAATTCCTATTCATAGAGACCTCTCCCATCTATGTTATCTTAATTTTGGGCCCTTTATTGAACAATTCCATACAGACCACGGTTGGCAAGTTAGAACTGTAAGATTCACTACGTGAACCACTGGTGTTTTGAGGAAAAGCACATGTACACTGCGTTCCAAATTATTATGCAAAAAGTGTTTAGGAGTGATAAGGGAAGAATTTGTCTGTTTGTCAGTTAAACTCATTGATGGTGATGTGTGTCAGGGCTCTTTATATCACTGTAAGCAATTGCAGACACCTGTGCTAATTAGTTTGGCAGGTGTGTCCAATGAAAGGCAAGACTACTTAAGAAGGCTCTCTCACATTATTAAGCAGCCTACATTTTCTGCCAAAATGGGAAAGAAAAAGGATGTGTCGGCTGCTGAGATGCAACAAATTGTGGAGTGTTTAGGTCAAGGCATGACTACAATCAACATTGTGCGATGATCAGGATGAAGTGTCTTGGCAATCAAGAAGTATGTAGCTGATTCACAGTACACACGTGTGCGTGCTGATAAGGGCAAATTGAGGACTCTTTCCTACAGGCAATTACGTCAGGTTAAAAGAGCAGCGGCAAGAAAGCCTTGTCATAGCAGCAGACAAGTTTTTGAAGCTGCTGGTGCCTCCAACGTCTCCCGAACAACAAGATGCAGGGTCCTTCAGAGGTTTGCAGCTGTGCATACGCCATCCTGTCGACCTCCTCTATCCACTTCACACAAGCAGAAACGGCTCCAGTGGGCCAAACATTACATGAAGACTGATTTCAAAACTGTTTTGTTCACGGATGAGTGCCGTGCAGCGCTCGATGGTCCAGATGGATGGAGTGGAGGATGGCTGGTTGATGGACACCCCACGCAAACACGGCTATAGCACCAACAAGGAGGAGGTGGAGTAATGTTTTGGGCTGGAATCATGGGGAGAGAGATTGTCGGCCCCTTTAGGATCCCTGAAGGCGCTAAAGATGAACTCCATAATGTATGTGGATTTCCTCAAACAGCACTTCCTGCCATGGTTCAAGAAGAAGAACCGTGTATTTCACAGCAAGATCATTTTTCTGCATGATAATGCACCATCTCATGCTGCACATAAAACATCTGCATCTCTGGCTGATATGGGCATAAAAGGGGACAAACTTATGGTGTGACCCCCATGCTCCCCTGACCTCTACCCCATTCAGAACCTTTGGAGCATCATTAAAAGGAGTGTCTATGATGGTGGGAGGCAGTTCACATCTAAGCAACAGCTCTGGGAGGGTATTCTGTCCTCATGCAAAACAATTGAAGCAGAAACCATCCAAAACCTGACAAATTCAATGGATGAGAGAGTTCAGAAGCTCCTTTCGAACAAGGGGTCCTATGTGAAAATGTAACATCACCTACAATAAAGTTTTGAGTTGAAAACTGTTTGATTTCAGTTTCTAACAACCTGCTAATGCTTATAATTTCAAAAATGACCATTTTTTTGGTCTTTATTAAAATGAAAAGGTTGATCGAAAAGTTTGGGGGATCTAAGAGTGTGGCAACCCAGTAGTCATGATTACTTCGAATTCTGACAATATGAGGGTCATGCTGCAGGTAGTGTAGCAAGAAGGCACTTATGTGTCTTGCGCATCTCGGAGCCCCAAAATTATTTTCCGGGCTAGATGCAGCTAAAAATTATTTTTAATTTTAAATCTGGTGGAGCTTATTATAGATGGCCTAATAGGATCAGTGCTGCACACTGCTACAAAGCCCAAATTATTTTCCAGTCAAGATACAGATAAACATGATTAGTAATTTGAAAGCTTAAAACGGTTGGTAGGGTGATTTTAACCAATCATCAAGTTTTTACTCTCCCCAGGATGACACAGGGGTAGAAAAGTCGTTTCGGATCCATGATTTGTTCATCTTTATGAACGTGAGTCTGTCTACATTATCAGTGGAGAGCCGCGTGCACTTATCTGTCAGCACACCACCAGCAGCGCTGAACACACGTTCAGACAGAACGCTGGCTGCGGGGCATGACAAGATCTCCAAGGCGTAAGTGGCTAGCTCCGGCCATTTATCCAGATTGGAAGCCCAAAAAGAGCAAGGGTCCAGTGACACAGTCGTGGCTTCAATGTTTACTTGGAGATACTCCTGTACCATCGTCTCTAGGCGTTGACTATGTGTCAGACTTCTTGTCTCCTGTGGCCTTGCAAAGGATGGGCTAAAAAAGTGGTGAAATGATTCCGCAAAATTGATGTTACCAGCAGATACTGTGGTTCTGTTACGGTTTGAGTGCTGAACACTTGACGGTCCCACGGTTGGCAAGTTGGAACTGTGAGATTCACTACGTGCACCACTGGTATTTTGTGGAAAAGCACATGTAAGATTCTGCAACAGTCTCTGCTGATACTCCTGCATGCGTGCATCCCTTTCTATGGCAGGAATAATTTCTGCAAATTTACTTTTGTACCGGGGATCTAACAGTGTGGCAACCCAGTAGTCAGGATTATTTCTAATTCTCACAATTCGAGGGTCATGTTGCAGGTAGTGCAGCAAGAAGGCACTCATGTGTGTTGCGCATCCAGGAGCACCAAGTCCCTGTTGTGTTGGTGGCGAGGTAACAATCATGATTCCTTCCTCTGTCCTCTCCCCCCAACCTCGCACAACAGAAATGTGATCAAGGTCTCCCTCATCTGATGAGTCTTCCATCAGTTCGTCCTCCACTTCTTCCTGGGCTCCTGCACCTTCCTCACTAGTTTGGCTGCTACCATGCGCCCTGGTAAAACCATCTCCCCCACCCTCACATGCCTGCCGCCTTGGTGCTGCCGACCGTCTGGACCTTGCAGATGTTAGCCCTTCCGCATACAACTCCTCCTCCTCTACTTCCTCCACCTCCTCTTGTGCCACCACCTGACTCCGAATTCTGTTTAACATGTGCTCCAGCATGTAAATCACCGGAATAGTCATGCTGATAATGGCATCGTCAGCACTAAACATCTTCGTCGCCATTTCAAAACTGTGCAGAAGGGTGCATAGGTCCCTGATCTGAGACCACTCCTCCAGCGTGATTTGCCCCACCTCTGAATCTCGTTGGCCCAGGCTATACGTCAGAACGTATTGCACCAGGGCTTGTCGGTGCTGCCACAGTCGCTGCAACATGTGCAGAGTTGAATTCCACCGGGTAGGCACATCGCATTTTAGCCGGTGAAGTGGCAGGCCCAACGACTTCTGTAGAGATGTAAGTCGCTGAGCTGCGGGATGCGAACGGCGGAAGTGAGCACACAGCGACCGTGCCCTCTGCAGAAGGCCATCTAGTCTGGGATAGTGGGCTAAAAATTGCTGAACAACCAGGTTCAACAAGTGAGCCATACAAGGCACGTGTGTGACATTGCCCCGGCGAAGGGCCGCACCCAGGTTTGCAGCATTGTCGCACACGGCCTTCCCTGGTTTCAGGTCCAGTGGAGACAACCATTCATGAAATTGGTTCTCCAGAGCTGACCACAACTCCTCAGCTGTGTGGCTTACATTTCCCAGACATTTCAAAGTAAAAACCGCCTGATGACGGTGAACCCTACTGCCAGCATAGTAAGGAGGTGTGCAGGATCCCTTCTGCGCAGTTAGAAAGCTTGTGGCATGACCAGACAGGCTTTGGGTGCAGGTGGAAGACCGAGAGGAGGTTGAGGAGGCAGAAGCAGTGGAGGAACTTTGACATAAACAGGATTGACGCACAACTCGTGGGGACGGCAAGACTTGGACAGCAGCCCCTTGTCCTGCTGTCACCATAGTTACCCAGTGCCCAGTCAGCGACATGTAACGCCCCTGTCCATGCCTACTCGTCCAAGTGTCTGTGGTGAAATGCACCCTGTCACACACAGAGTTTCTCAAAGAAGCGGTGATGTTGTGTGCGACATGCTGGTGGAGCGCAGGCACACCTTTCTTTGAGAAGTAGTGCCGACTGGGCATCTGGTACTGGGGCACTGCGACGGACATAAGGTCTCGAAAATCCTCTCTGTCCACCAGGCGGAAAGGTAGCATTTCTGTAGCCAAGAGCTTGCAGATGGTGAAATTCAACCTCTTAGCTTTCTCATGGCTAGGAGGAAATGGTCTTTTACTTGTCCACATCTGAGGGACCGAGGGCTGGCTATTGTGCTTAGACGGGGTTGATAAGGGTGTCCCCGGCAAACTGCCGGTCTGTGAGGAAGGTGCAGGCGGACATGTTAGGTTGCCTTGATCCAAAGGTGGTGCTATCGATGTCGGACAGAGATCAACACCAGCTGGTGTCACCACCTCCAAAGAAAATGATGACCTGCCAATCACGCTGGCTGTTGCGGGTAAAGAGGTGGCAGGTCTGCGCCCCAAAACAGGTGTGACTGGTGTCCCCCCAGTCACAGAGGATGAAGAGGCCGCGGATGCACAAGATATGGCAGACGGTGGTTGGCCCGGCCGGCTAGGCCGCATTGTAGCACACTGAGCTTCCCACTGCAACTTATGCTTCATGTCCATGTGCCGGTTCATGCATGAAGTACTCAAACTATGTATTTTTTGGCCTCTACTTAGCTTTTCTGACAAATGTTACAGATAACACGAGTTGGGTCATCTTTATCGATCTGAAAAAATGCCCAGGCTATGCAAGGCTTAGCACCCATGCGACCTGAAGAGCCACCACGACTTGTGGTGAGAGGCAGAGTTGTGTTTGAGGATGCAGTTGTTGACGTGCTTCCAGTACTACGTCTCTGTCCAGGAAGGCGCAACCTGACCTCGTCGTCACTAGCATCTTCCTCCACCTCCTCTGCTGACCTCATCTCTTGGCTGACTGTGGGTTGACAGTAAGTGGGATCTCCAACCTCATCATCATCACCCTGTGTGTTATCACACCCGTCGTCCTCAGAGCCAACCTGTTCCTGCCCTGACAAAAAACTAAAGTTGTCGCTCCAATCAGGTATTTGAGTCTTATCATCGTCTTCCTCATTGTCTCCACCAACAGGAGTTACAGTTTGGGAATGAGGGTCTACATTATGGTCAGAACCTTCTGCGTCTGGTCCTGGATCCCACTCATAAAGATTCTGGGCATCAGTGCAGATCATTTCCTCGTCTGGATTCACAGAAGCGCTGGAGTCGACCTCTGATTCCCAGGCTATAGTATGAGTAAACAGCTCTGCAGACTCAACCAACTGTTCTACCTCATACTCAGACGGGCAGCTGGAGATTTGGGAGCTGTGAGGAAGCAAGTGCGATTTGGGTGACACCTTTGAGGACTGGAGTATTTGTGATGTTGAAGTTGATGTGGAGGAGAGCCCACTTAAAGGAGCACTTGATATCCGTTGAAGCACCTGCTGTTTTTGTGCCTCATCTGGAATTTGTAGCGATTGGCGTGGCCGTAAGAAAGGGATCTTATCACATTGTCCGCTAAAAGAAGTAGACATTTTAGTTTGGCTGGAAGATGGCCTTTCTTCTGCAGATGTTACTGTTGCTTTAACACCTACCCCACGGACACAACCTTTTTTCCCCTTCCCAACACGCCTATTCCCCTTTCCACCAGCAGCAGGCCTTTTTCCACTCATTTTGGTGGTTAACTAATTGACAACTCTGGAGTTGTTTGCACAAAAAAACAATGGATGGTAACCGAGCAGAGCTGAGTGGCCAAATTGTGGTATTAGGCCAAAACTATTGGCTGGGTTAGATGCAGAAAAAATTATATTCAATTTGCAACCTGATGGAGGTCAGTATAGATGGACTAATACAACAAGTCCCACACACAGCTAGAAGCCCAATATTTTTTCAGAGGTAGATGCAGAAAAAAATATATTCAGTTTGCAACCTGATGGAGGTCAGTATAGATGAACTAATACAACAAGTCCCACACACAGCTAGAAGCCCAAATATTTTTTCAGAGGTACTTTAGATGCAGATAAAAATTATTTTGAATTTGCAACCTGATGGAGGTCAGTATAGATGGACTAATAGAGAAAGTCCGACACACTGCTAGAAGGCCAAATATTTTTTCAGAGCTAGATGCAGAAAAAAATTATATTCAATTTGCAACCTGATGGAGGTCAGTATAGATGGACTAATACAACAAGTCCCACACACAGCTAGAAGCCCAATATTTTTTCAGAGGTAGATGCAGAAAAAAATATATTCAGTTTGCAACCTGATGGAGGTCAGTATAGATGGACTAATACAACAAGTCCCACACACAGCTAGAAGCCCAAATATTTTTTCAGAGGTACTGTAGATGCAGATAAAAATTATTTTGAATTTGCAACCTGATGGAGGTCAGTATAGATGGACTAATAGAGAAAGTCCGACACACTGCTAGAAAGCCAAATATTTTTTCAGAGGTACTGTAGATGCAGATAAAAATTATTTTTAATTTGCAACCTGATGGAGGTCAGTATAGATGGACTAATAGAGAAAGTCCGACACACTACTAGAAGGCCAAATATTTTTTCAGAGCTAGATGCAGAAAAAAATTATATTCAGTTTGCAACCTGATGGAGGTCAGTATAGATGGACTAATACAACAAGTCCCACACACAGCTAGAAGCCCAATATTTTTTCAGAGGTAGATGCAGAAAAAAATATATTCAGTTTGCAACCTGATGGAGGTCAGTATAGATGGACTAATACAACAAGTCCCACACACAGCTAGAAGCCCAATATTTTTTCAGAGGTAGATGCAGAAAAAAATATATTCAGTTTGCAACCTGATGGAGGTCAGTATAGATGGACTAATACAACAAGTCCCACACACAGCTAGAAGCCCAAATATTTTTTCAGAGGTACTGTAGATGCAGATAAAAATTATTTTGAATTTGCAACCTGATGGAGGTCAGTATAGATGGACTAATAGAGAAAGTCCGACACACTGCTAGAAGGCCAAATATTTTTTCAGAGCTAGATGCAGAAAAAAATTATATTTAGTTTGCAACCTGATGGAGGTCTGTATAGATGGATTAATAGAACAAGACCCACACACAGCTAGAAGCCCAATATTTTTTCAGAGGTAGATGCAGAAAAAAATATATTCAGTTTGCAACCTGATGGAGGTCAGTATAGACGGACTAATACAACAAGTCCCACACACAGCTAGAAGGCCAAATATTTTTTCAGAGGTACTGTAGATGCAGATAAAAATTATTTTGAATTTGCAACCTGATGGAGGTCAGTATAGATGGACTAATAGAGAAAGTCTGACACACTTCTAGAAGGCCAAATATTTTTTCAGAGGTACTGTAGATGCAGATAAAAATTATTTTTAATTTGCAACCTGATGGAGGTCAGTATAGATGGACTAATAGAGAAAGTCCGACACACTACTAGAAGGCCAAATATTTTTTCAGAGCTAGATGCAGAAAAAAATTATATTCAGTTTGCAACCTGATGGAGGTCAGTATAGATGGACTGATACAACAAGTCCCACACACAGCTAGAAGCCCAATATTTTTTCAGAGGTAGATGCAGAAAAAAATATATTCAGTTTGCAACCTGATGGAGGTCAGTATAGATGGACTAATACAACAAGTCCCACACACAGCTAGAAGCCCAATATTTTTTCAGAGGTAGATGCAGAAAAAAATATATTCAGTTTGCAACCTGATGGAGGTCAGTATAGATGGACTAATACAACAAGTCCCACACACAGCTAGAAGCCCAAATATTTTTTCAGAGGTACTGTAGATGCAGATAAAAATTATTTTGAATTTGCAACCTGATGGAGGTCAGTATAGATGGACTAATAGAGAAAGTCCCACACACTGCTAGAAGGCCAAATATTTTTTCAGAGCTAGATGCAGAAAAAAATTAGATTCAGTTTGCAACCTGATGGAGGTCAGTATAGACGGACTAATAGAATGATGCTATGCCCAAAAGATTTTACTTCACTAGGTGCAGTAAAAAAATTGGTATTCTATACACAGGTGGTATATCTTGCAACACAGATAGGCTACTCCACTGACTAACACACTCTGCAATAGGCCAAAAAGGATTAGCTTTGCTAGATTCAGCCAAATGCTGTGAAAAAAACTTGCACAGCACTGGCACAGACCTGCCTCGCAAAAACTGATAGGAACTGATGTAACCTAGTCCTGAAAAGGACTCCAATTACAATTAGTCTTTACTCCCACAACCTATCTATTTAAGAGCACAGACCTGCCTGATAAAAGTCGTAGGAAATGCTGTAACCTAGTCCTTAAAAGACTGCAATCACAACTATTCCCTACTCCCAAGCTATCTGTATATTTGTGCGAAAATTGGCTTGAAATTAACAAGGTATAGCGCACACAGCAACAGCGGTGCCGTCTAACACGCAGCTGCAGCAGTGAGAAAATGGTGGCGACGGGGAAAATGGCTTGGTCTTATAGGGCAAGGACATGTGACATACACTGCCAATGACACATGCCCTTGCTTGTGTGAAAAAAAGCACTTCGCTCCGTGTGTGCGCTGCTGATAGGCTGACAGATTGCACCTCCCCACTGTAAATGCGGGAAAGAGAAAAAAAAATGGAGATCTTCATTGTTCCTGCAGAGATCCATCCCCTGCCCCTCCCCCCACCCCGCTGTACACTCAAACTGCGTATTAACATTAATTTTCATCATTACTGAGAAAAAATCCAGTTATGATTTTGGTGCACGAACAGTTATCGAACATAACCTCGAACAGCCGAATTTTTCTCAAATTGTTCGTGTTCGCCGAACGGCTCGAACACCGCCCAAAACAGCTCGAATTTGAGATTGGCGAACAGTTCGAGTAGAACAACGCTCATCTCTAGTGGTGAGCACCTTGAACCCCCATGTGCTTCACAGAAGTTTATTACATTGAGCCGTAAAAATAAAATTTTCACATTTTTCCCACAAAAATGTTTTCCAGCCCCCAATTTTGCATTTTCATGAGGGTAACAGGAGAAATTGCAATGCCATTTGTTGTGCAATTTCTCCTGAGTAAGCTGATACTGCATATGTGGGGGAAAACCACTGTTTGGGCACACGACAGGGCTCGAAATGGAAGGAGTGCTATTTGACTTTTTGAATGGAAAATTTGCTTGAATAATTAGCGGACGCCATGACGCGTTTGGGGAGCCCCTGGTGTGCTTAAACAGTGGAAACTCCCCACAATAGACCCCATTTTGAAAGCTAGACCCCTCAGGGAACTTATCTAAATGTGTGGTGAGCACCATAAACCCCTAGGTTCTTCAAAGAAGTTTATAACATAGAGCCATCAAAATAAAAAATCTAACTTTTTCCACAAAAATGATATTTTAGCCCCAAATTTTCATTTTTACATGGGTAAGAGGAGAAAATGGACCCCAAAAATTGTTGTGCAATTTATCCTGAGTACACGGATACCCCATATGTGGGGAAAAACGACTGTTTTGGCGCACGGCAGGGTGCAAAAGGGAATGAGCACTGTGTGATTTTTTGAATGCAAAATTGACTGTAATCGAGAGTGGGCGCCATGTCACATTTGGAGAGCCCCTTATGTGCTTAAACAGTGGAAACCCTAGAACGACGTGCAAAAAGTGGCGAAGTATAATAAAAAATAACTTTTATTTATCTATTTTAAAAAGATTCAGTAAATATATAGAATTAATATAAAAACGAATGATTGCAAGTATTTCAAACGGTACTTAGCAGCCTAAGAAGTGGGTGTATATGTGGAACTAGTAACACGCCTGATATAGTTCCCTCTAACTAGGGAACTTAATGGACCACAGGTATATAGCACAGTAGACCACCACATCAATTCCAACTAGGTGGTCTTGGTCTATACCAAAGAAAATCCTGTCATGCAGTAAGTATTTCTCTATATATACATTAGAACATATTGGACATGCAGGCATGAGTCAAGAATCCCCTGCACCCATAAATTCAACTCAAAGATGGGTGGGGAGAAGAAAAAGATAGACCAACTGCAATGCAGAGTCTAGATGTGACATAAAATACCTGGTGAAAGATAATTAAGATATGGAACAATCTCACCGTTAGAATGTCAATGTCATCGCTGTTGACTCGTATCTATGCAGTTCTAAAGAGGACCCTTTGGAAGTGGCATTATCCAGTAGAGTGCAGGACTCGTTTCTTCTGGAAGGACCTAAACCAACAGAGTGAGGGGTGCCCTCCCGATGCGTTTCCTCGTGCTAATGATTCATCAGGGGAGAGAGCGATAATGCAGATGGGTCTATCGGCCAGCAGTGGAAATGGCACGGCTGCTAAGTGGCACCCGTGCTTCTTTTAAATGTACCGGTGAAACCGCGCTACAGCGGTAGCGTTACTTCCGGTTTTCGGCCCCTCAACTTCCGTTGTTTGGAGCGCATAAGCCGGCAGATGACACGCAAGCATCATTTCCAATGACGTAACCCTCCACAAGTGGCCCCATTTTGGAAACTACATCCCTCAAGAACTTTATCAAGAGGTTTAGTGAACATTTTGAACCCAGAGGTACAACACAGAATTTGATAACATTAGGTCATCATATTGAATATATTGACATTAGTCTTGAGGGCAAGTGCTTGCTACTGGAGTTTGCATCACGCACTCTGGTATGCACCAGATATCGCGGGTGCTCGAGTGACATTCTCGAGTCCCCGCCCCGCATGTTTCACGGTTGTTAGACACCCAAAAGAAAAACATACAGGGATTGTTTATGTATGGCAGGCAATCCCTGCGTGTTTTTTTTAGGCTGTATAACAGCTGTGAAACGTGCAGGGCGGGGACTCGAGCATGTCAGTCAAGCACCCGCGATACTTGGTGCATAGCCGAGCACCCAATGCAAACTCAAGTAGCGAGCACTTGCGCTCAACACTAGTCGCCATATCATCATCATTTTTTTTTCTTTACTTTTGAAAAAATCCCAAACCCAACATAACCCTAAACCTAACACAACCCTAGCCCCAACCCTAATACAACCCTAACACAACTCTAATCCTAACCACAACCCTAATCCTCACCCTAACACAACCCTAGCCCTATCCCTAGTGATCCATTCACTATAATGAGGCAGCAGAGTTACTCTGGACTCCATCTGGCCTCTGTTTAGCGGTGTCCATTTTTTAGAAGTTCACAAAGCTGTGGCCGATGGCACTTTTATGCACGCCTAATAAGAAGACGGATACCGTGGGATCACAGGCCAGGCGACGTCCATGGTGCCTCCATCTGCCTCATTACAGGGAATCTTCCACCGGGAGTTCCGTTTGAATCACAAATTTCAGAGATTTACACGGAAACCCCGGTGTAAGCGCTCAGCGATAAATGTGAGCCGAGCCATACTGTGATCTTTGGGAGGCAGAATAAACAAATCAGCAGCAGGTGAAGAATTGGTTTTATTTTTTTTTTACGCTGTTCCTCGTGTGGTGTAAGTGATGAGATGACTTTAGTCTTCAGGTCGGTGCGATTACAGCGATACCAGATTTATATGGGGGCTTGGCTGCTGTCACACACTAAAAAATGCTTTTTTTTGCAGGACAAGATGGTACCATTTTTATTTCCATTCGTCTTTTTGATCGCGTTTTATTCCACTTTTTGTTTTTTGTTTGGTGGTATGATGAAATGATGATAAAGCACAGTTTTTTGCTTCCTTTTTTTTACTGTGTTCACAAAAGGGGTTAACTAGTGGGACAGTTTTATAGCTCAGGCTGTTCCAGACACGACGATACCAAATATGTGTACTTTTATTTTTTTTTTTTATATTTATGTATGGGTACAATATATGTATATATATGTGTGTGCATATATATATATATATATATATATATATATATATATATATGTATATAATCTACTATATAATCGGCTTATCCCGTCTGTCTGTCCGTCCAGGAAATCCCGCATCGCTGATTTGTCCGGCCGCGGCCAATCAGCGACGCGGGATTTCAGAACAAGATGGCGGCCGTTAGTGGCTCGTCTGCCGCACGGAGGTCAGCGGCGATGCAGCCGGGAGATGACCGGCGCTTGCCGGTCATCTCCCGGCTCCTCGCAGCAGAAGTACCCCGACCGGCGGCCTAGGTGGCGCCACTCTCCGGTCCTCCCTTCACACTTGCCGTCGGGAGATCAGTGACCCTAGCCGCTGATCTCCCGATGGTAGCCGCATGGAGGTCAGCGGCGATGCAGCCGGGAGATGACCGGCGCTAGCCGATCATCTCCCGGCTGCTCGCAGCGGAAGTACCCGCACAGGCAGCGCCGCTACCCGGTCCTCACTAACACGGTTCGCTGATTGGTCGCCAGACAAACACCTAGAATAAAGTCCTTTAATTGAAATAAAGACACATTCCTTTAATGTTCTAAATTAAACCCTACTTACCGTATCGCCCATTCCAGCTGAAGCCAACGATCTCCTGCAATAAAAATAAAATAATAAACCAACCTCATCCTTACCTTTCCATGGTTCCTTGGACAGCTTCAGCTCTGCTACATTGACATGACAGGCTGGAGCGCAGCAGAACGCTGCCATCCAGCTTGCCATGCCGCAGACACTGAGAAGCTCCTCAGTGAAGCTCCTCAGAGTCTGGCTGTGACGACATCCAGATGAGCCGAGTTCACGTCACTGACAGCGTAGGAGAATTCTCCTGCACTCACCGCTTGAGCAGGAGAATTCTCCCACACTGGGATGGCATTGAGATGACAGGCTGGATCGCAGCAGAGCGCTACCATCCAGCTTGTCATCCTTCAGAGACACTGCAGAGCGCAAGCATTTGCGCTCTGCAGTGTCTCTGAAGGATGACAAGTTGGATGGTAGCGCTCTGCTGTGATCCAGCGCTTCAGAGACACTGCAGGTAGCGCTTCAGAGACACTGCAGAGAGCAAGCATGCTTGCGCTCTGCAGTGTCTCTGAAGGATGACAAGCTGGATTGTAGCGCTCTGCTGCGATCCAGCGCTTCAGAGACACTGCAGGTAGCACTTCAGAGACACTGCAGATGACAAGCTGGATGGTAGCACTCTGCTGCGATCAAGCCTTTCATCTCAATGCCATCCCAGCGTGGGAGAATTCTCCTGCTCAAGCGGTGAGCTCAGGAGAATTCTCCCACGCTGTCAGTGATGTGCATGAAGTGAGCTGAGTTTATTGGACATGAACTAGGCTCATCTGGATGGTGTCACAGCCAGACACTGAGGAGTTTCACTGAGGAGCTTCTCAGTGTCTGCGGCATGGCAAGCTGGATGGCAGCGTTCTGCTGCGGTCCAGCCTGTCATGTCAATGTAGCAGAGCTGAAGCTGTCCTGGGAACCATGGAAAGGTAAGGATGAGGTTGGTTTATTATTTTATTTTTATTGCAGGAGATCATTGGCTTCAGCTGGAATGGGCGATACAGTAAGTAGGGTTTAACTTAGAACATTAAAGGAATTTTGTCTTTATTTCAATTAAAGGACTTTATTCTTTGTGTTTTTTTTAACTTTGACTATGGGGTTAGTAATGGGGGCGTCTTATAGACGCCTCTCCATTACTAACATGGGCTTGATGTCAGCTGGCATTATAAGCTGACATCAACCACAGCCCTATTATCCCACTGCCACCGCTACAGGGCAGTGGGAAGAGCGAGGCTAAGTGCCAGAATTGGCACATCCTATGGATGCGCCATTTCTGGGGCGGCTTACGGCTGGTGTTTCTAGCCTTGGAGGGGGCCAATATTCATGGCACCCTTCCTGGGCTATTAATATCAGCCCCCAGCTGTCTGCCTAGCCTTTGCTAGCTATTAAATAGGGGGGACCCCAAATCATTGTTTTGGGGGGTCCCCCATTTTAAAAGCTAGTAAAGGCTGGGGGCTGATATTAGTAGCCTGGGAAGCTCCGTGGGTATTACCCCCTTCCCAGGCTTCAAACATCTGCCCCAGCTGTCTGCTTAACCTCCGCTAGAGACTAAAATTACGGGGAACCCCACGCCAATTTTTTTTTTAATAAATCCTTTATTTTAACACTAAATGACAAGTACAGTAACCAACACTGTCACTGTACTTATTATATATGTGACTGACATGTTTCTTTCTATCTAATCTATGTGTGATGCTCTATTCTTTCTGTTCTAAATTGTCGGGTACCGATGATGAATTGCCGGCCGGCTTTTTTAAAGAGACGGGTGCATGAAAACACTATTATTTTTTTTTAATAAATCCTTTATTTTAGCACTAAATGACAAGTACAGTAACCAACACTGTCACTATACTTATTATATATGTGACTGACATGTTTTTATCTTTCTAATCTATGTGTGATGCTCTATTCTTTCTGTTCTAAATTGTCGGGTACTGGTGTATGCCGCTGCTGAATTGCCGGCCGGCTTTTTTAAAGAGAAGGGTCCATGAAAATCGGAGGGCACTAGTGTGTTCCAAGTGCCCTGCTATGTTTTTCATGCACCCTCCTATATACCCTGCCTGCCTATATATTCTGCCTGTCTGACATTTAATTGAGCACTGTTCCCATCGATTTGGGCAATTTTTGACCTTCTGCAGACCGCCGGGGGGGACCGACAGAAAATTGCTCGAGTTTCCGATAGACTTACATTTGGCTCGTTGCTCGGGTCGAGCACCCGAGTATTCCAATGTGCTTGACCCAAGCTTCGAGCACCCAAGCATTTTAGTGCTCGCTCATCACTAGAGAGGACTGTAACTTGACATCATCGGTAGACCTCAACTATGAGAGACAAAATGAGAAAACAAATCCTGAAAATCACATTGTCTGATTTGTAAAGAAATTTTTTTCAAATTTTGGTGGAAAATAAGTATTTGGTCAATTACAAACAAGCAAGATTTCTGGCCCTCACAGACCTGTAGCTTCTTCTGTAAGAGGCTCCTCTGTCCTCCACTCATTACCTGTACTACTGGCACCTGTTTGAACTTGTTATCAGTATAAAAGACATCTGTCCACAACCTCAAACAGTCATATTTCAAACTCCACTATGGTGAAGACCAAAGAGCTGTCAAAGGACACTAGAAACAAAATTGTAGCCCTGCACCAGGCTGGGAAGACTGAATCTGCAATAGACAAGCAGATTGGTGTGAAGAAATCAACTGTGGGGGCAATAATTAGAAAATGGAAGACATACAAGACCACTGATAATCTCCCTCGATCTGGGGCTCCACACAAGATCTTACCCCCTGGGGTCAAAATGATGTCAAGAACGGTGAGCAAAACTCCCAGAACCACACGGGGGGACCTAGTGAATGACCTGCAGAGAGCTGGGACCAACGTTACACAGGCTACCATCAGTAACACACACAGAGACTCAGATCCTGCAGTGCTAGACGTGTCCCCCTACTTAAGCCATTACATGTCCAGGCCCATCTGAAGTTTGCTAGAGAGCATTTGGATGATCCAGAAGAGTATTGGGAGAATTAGATGAAACCAAAGTAGAACTGTTTAGTAGAAACACAACTCGTCGTGTTTGGAGGAGAAAGAATGCTGAGTTACATCCAAAGAACCCATACCTACTGTGAAGCATGGGGGTGGCAACATCATGCTTTAGGGCTGTTTCTCTGCCAAGGGACCAGGACGACTGATCCGTGTACATGAAAGAATGAATGGGGCCATGTATCGCGAGATTTTGAATGCAAACCTCCTTCCATCAGCAAGGGCATTGAAGATGAAATGTAGCTGGGTCTTTCAGCATGACAATGATCCCAAGCACACCGCCAGGGTAACGAAGGAGTGGCTTTGTAAGAAGCATTTCAAGGTCCTGGAGTGGCCTAGCCAGTCTCCAGATCTAAACCCTATAGAAAACCTTTGGAGGGAGTTGAAAGTCCATGTTTCCCAGTGACCGCCCCAAAATATCACTGCTCTAGAGGAGATCAGCATGGAGGAATGGGCAACATACCAGCAAAAGTGTGTGACAACCTTGTGAAGACTTACAGATAATGTTTGACCTCTGTCATTGCCAACAAAGGATATATAACAAAGTATTGAGATGAACTTTTGTAATTGACAAAATATTTATTTTCCACCAAAATTTGAAAAATTTTTTTTCCAAATCAGACAATATGATTTTCAGGATTTGTTTTCTCATTTTGTATCTCATAGTTGAGGTCTAACTATGATGTCAATTACAGGCCTCTCTCATGTTTTTAAGTGGGAGAACTTGCACAATTGGTGGGTTACTAAATACTTTATATCCTCACTATATATATATATATATATATATATATATATATATATATATATATATATATATATATATATATATATATACTGTTTATATACAATATATATATATATTTTTAATTTATTTATTTTTTTATATTTTTAGAACCTTTTTTTTGCTTCTTTTCACTTTCTGCAGGCTGATCGCAGTTATAAGGTATAGCAGTGCAGGATCACTGCTATACCTTGTAAACTAAGAAAGAAGGAATTCTGCGGTGTTAGTGAAGCGCTAGAACAACTAGACAGTGGATTAGGTTATAACTAGTGTTGAGCATTCCGATACTGAAATATCGGGTATCGGCCGATATTCACTGTATCGGAATTCCGATACTTAATTCCGATACTTTTATAATATCGAATACCGGAATCGGAAGTTCCCATAATGCCTGCACTCTGCAGTGTCTCTGAAGGATGACAAGCTGGATGGCAGCGCTCAGCTGCGATCCAGCTTGTCATCAGAATGCCATCCCAGCGTGGGAGAATTCTCCTGATTGTTTAAAAGCCGGCGCGCGGTAAAAAGCCGCCGGCTTTTAAACAATCACGCAGCCCCATACTGCTTCCCCGCAGCCTCCCACCCCGATCCTCCGCTCCCCTCGCCACCTCCCATCCCGATCGTAAATTAGGACCGGGCGGGGAGCACAGCACCAAGGAGCGAAGGACCCGGGCGGGGAAGCCGGCAGTGAAAAGACTTCACCGCCGGCTTTCCCGTTCTGTGCTGCGCTTTCCCGCCGGTTATTTCAAATGAACAGCTGAGGTATCAGGTGATGCCGATCAGCTGTTCATTTGAAGTAGCCGCGGTGCCCTCAGAGGGTTCATGTGAGTTCATGCTTGACTGCATGAACTCACATGAACTTTCCCACGGCCGCACAGGTCAGCCACTCCTCCCAGACCCGTCATGATTAGTGTGTGTGCGGGGTGTGTGTGTGCGGGGTGTGTGTGTGCGGGTGTGTGTGTGTGCGGGGTGTGTGTGTGCGGGTGTGTGTGTGTGCGGGGTGTGTGTGTGCGGGGTGTGTGTGTGCGGGGTGTGCGGGGTGTGTGTGCGGGGTGTGTGTGCGGGTGTGTGTGTGTGCGGGGTGTGTGTGCGGGTGTGTGTGCGGGGTGTCTGTGCGATGTGTGCGGGTGTGTGTGCGGGCAGACATAGGCCGATGTGACACTACTACTCCCATCGGCCTATGTCTGTCCCCCGTCCACTCCTGCCAGCAGGATCAGCTCGATGGGAGCAGTAGTTCCCATCAGCCTGATCCTGCTATTTAAATTGCCCTACTGTGTCCCCAATAAATGTTAGATACATGTCATTGGTGGCCAGTGGTTACCTAAAAGAAATTAGTTCATACATTACCTGTCCCCGCCGACCGCCACCTAAAATAAAGTAAAAAATAAAAAACTACACCTATACTCACCAAGACACCTAATTCCCCGAAGCCATCGATCTCCTGTAATAAAATATAAAATAATAAACCACAACCTTATCCTTACCCCTCCGTAGCAGTCCACGAGTGTCCCACGAAGATCTCCAGTTCAGAGCAGCCACATAGAATGTGACCGCTCTGAACCGCTGCCGCCGCTAGAATGACGGGGCCGTAAGGGTTCACCGGAGTTCAGGCAGCGCTGCTCCGGTTAGCTCCTTTACGGCACTGCTGTATCGTGAGAAATTCCCACGGTACAGCACTGCCGTAAAGGAGGTCTCCGGAGCTGCGCTGCCTGAATGCACTCCGGTGACCTCAGTCAGTGGCTCCCGCTGCCGGGAGCGGACGTGTTCCCGGCAGCGTGAGCTTACAGCAGCCATGCACAGCTGTCACCATCTCCAGATGTGACAGCTGTGCATGGGAGATCAGCGCAGGAACGTGGACAGGTAACTATTTTTTTTTTAGTAAACTAAGAATTAAATAAAATGGTGTTTTATTTCAAATAAATTATTTTTTTCTGGGTGTAGTGTGTTTTTTCTTTTTAACACTTTGTAGGTTAGTAATGGGGGTGTCATATAGACGGCCATCATTACTAACCTGGGCTTCATGGCAGCTGGCGCTGACATGAACCCCACCACTATTACCCCCTGCCACCGCACCAGGGCAGCGTGGAAGAGCGAGGCTAAGTGCCAGAATTGGCGCATCCTATGGATGCGCCATTTCTGGGGCGGCTGACGGCTGGTGTTTCTAGCCTGGGAGGGGGCCAATATTCATGGCACCCTTCCTGAGCTATTAATATCAGCCCCCAGCTGTCTGCCTAGCCTTTGCTAGCTATTAAAATAGAGGGGACCCCACGTCATTTTTTTTTGGGGGGTCCCCCATTTTAATAGCTAGTAAAGGCTAGGTATTCAGCTGGGGGCTGATATTAGTAGCCTGGGAAGCTCCGTGGGTTTTACCCCCTTCCCAGGCTTCAAACATCTGCCCCAGCCGTCTGCTTAACCTCCGCTAGAGACTAAAATTATGGGGGATCCCACGCCATTTTTTTTTTAAATAAATCCTTTATTTTAACACTAAATGACATTTGAGGACTTAATAAAGATGCAGTCCCTAAATTATTATTTATTTTTTAATAAATTTTTCCCAAAACTTTTGACGTGGGCTTCGCCATATTTTTGTATGCCAGCCAGGTACAGCATCCAGCTTCTATGAACGCGCCATTTTCCGGGGCGGCCGCGGACTGCAATTTTCAGCGGGGGGGGGAGGGCAAAAAGCTTGGGCCTCCCTGCGCTGCAGATTCCATCCCCCAGCTGCCTAGTTGTACCTGGCTGGACACAAAAATAAGGAGAAGCTCCACGTTTTTTTTTTTTTAATTATTTCATGAAATTCATGGAATAATTAAGAAAAAAAGGGCTTCCCTATATTGTTGTGTCCGGCTAGGTACAAATAGGCAGCTGGTGGTTGGGGGCAGCCCATTCCTGCCTGCTGTACCTGGCTGGACACAAATATAGTGTGAAGCCCCACGTCAATTTTTTTTTAATTATTTCAGGAAATTCATGAAATAATTAAAAAAAAATTATGTGGGGCTTCGCCCTATAATTGTGTCCAGCCAGGTACAGCAGGCAGGAACGGGCTGCCCCCAACCACCAGCTGCCTATTTGTACCTAGCCGGACACAACAATATAGGGAAGCCCTTTTTTTCTTAATTATTCCATGAATTTCATGAAATAATTAAAAAAAAAAATGTGTGGCGCTTCGCCCTATTTTTGTGTCCAGCCAGGTACAACTAGGCAGCTGGGGGCTGGAATCTGCAGCGCAGGGAGACCCAAGCTTTCTGGGTCCCACCCGCTGCAAATTGCAGTCCGCAGCCGCCCCGGAAAATGGCGCGTTCATAGAAGCGCCATCTTCTGGCGCTGTACCCAACTCATCCAGGGCCCTGGTGCGGTGGCTCACTGGGTAATAAAGGGGTTAAGGCCAGCTTGGCATTATCAGCTGGCCCTAAGCCCGAAATTCATGGGGTCACGCCAATATTAGACATGACCACCATGAATTTCTAGTAAAGTATTTAAAAAAAACACAAACACCCAGAAAAAAGTCCTTTAATTGAAATAAAGACACAATTCTTTATTGTTCTAAATTAAACCATACTTACCGCCACACCCATTCCAGCTGAAGCCAACGATCTCCTGCAATAAAAGTAAAATAATAAAGCAACCTCATCCTTACCTTTCCATGGCTCCCACGACAGCTTCAGCTCTGCTACATCGAGATGACAGGCTGGACCGCAGCAGAACGCTGCCATCCATCCTGTCATCCCGCAGACACTGAGAAGCGCAGGCATACTTCCACTCCTCAGTGTCTGGCTGTGACGGCATCCAGATGAGCCGAGGTCATGTCCAATGAACTCCGCTCACTTCATGTACGTCACTGACAGCGTGGGAAAATTCTCCTGCACTCAGCACTTCAGCGTGAGAATTTTCCCACGCTGTCAGTGACGTGCATGAGGTGAGCTGAGTTCATTGGACATGACCTCACCTCATGTATGTCACTGACAGCGTGGGAGAATTCTCACGCTGAAGCGCTGAGTGCAGGAGAATTTTCCCACGCTGTCAGTGACGTGCATGAGGTGAGCTGAGTTCATTGGACATGAACTCGGCTCATCTGGATGACGTCACAGAGAGACACTGAGGAGCGCAAGCATGCCTGCGCTTCTCAGTGTCTGCGGGATGACAGGCTGGATGGCAGCTTTCTGCTGCGGTCCAGCCTGTCATCTCGATGTAGCAGAGCTGGAGCTGTCCTGGGAACCATCGAAAGGTAAGGATGAGGTTGCTTTATTATTTTTCTTTTATTGCAGGAGATCGTTGGCTTCAGCTGGAATGGGCGTGATGGTAAGTATGGTTTAATTTAGAACAATAAAGAATTGTGTCTTTATTTCAATTAAAGGACTTTACTCTGGGTGTTTGTGTTTTCTTTTAACTTTGACTATGGGGTTAGTAATGGGGGTGTCTTATAGACGCCTCTCCATTACTAACCTGGGCTTGATGTCAGCTGGCATTATAAGCTGACATCAACCCCAACCCTATTACCCCCTGCCACCGCACCAGGGCAGCGTGGAAGAGCGAGGCTAAGTGCCAGAATTGGCGCATCCTATGGATGCGCCATTTCTGGGGCGGCTGACGGCTGGTGTTTCTAGCCTGGGAGGGGGCCAATATTCATGGCACCCTTCCTGGGCTATTAATATCAGCCCCCAGCTGTCTGCCTAGCCTGTGCTAGCTATTAAATTAGGGGGGACCCCACGTCATTTTTTTGGGGGGGTCCCCCATTTTAATAGCTAGTAAAGGCTAGGTATTCAGCTGGGGGCTGATATTAGTAGCCTGGGAAGCTCCGTGGGTATTACCCCCTTCCCAGGCTTCAAACATTTGCCCCAGCTGTCTGCTTAACCTCCGCTAGAGCCTAAAATTAAGGGGAATCCCACGCCAATTTTTTTTTAAATAAATCCTTTATTTTAACACTAAATGACAAGTACAGTAATCAACACTGTCACTGTACTTCATATATATGTGACTGACATGTTTCTATCTATCTAATCTATGTGTGATTCTCTATTCCTTCTATTCTAAATTGTCGGGTACAGATGCTGAATTGCCGGCCGGCTTTCTTAAAGAGACGGTGCATGAAAACACTATTATTTTTTTAAATAAATCCTTTACACTAAATGACAAGTTCTGTAAGCAACACTGTCACTGTACTTCATATATATGTGACTGACATGTTTCTATCTATCTAATCTATGTGTGAAGCTCTATTCTGTCTGTTATAAATTGTCGGGTACAGATGCTGAATTGCCGGCCGGCTTTTTTAAAGAGACGGTGCACGAAAACACTAATATTTTTTTTAATAAATCCTTTACACTAAATGACAAGTACAGTAAGCAACACTGTCACTGTACTTCATATATATGTGACTGACATGTTTCTATCTATCTAATCTATGTGTGAAGCTCTATTCTTTCTGTTGTAAATTGTCGGGTACCGGTGAATGCCGCTGATGAATTGCCGGCTTTTCATGTCATTCTACATTATTCTTAGTTGTTTTACTTCATGTAGAATTAACCTACAAGGAAAGAAAGGGTTTATTTTCATTCCGATATTTGTGTCCCATTGACTTGCATTGGTTTCCGGTATCGGAATCGGCGATATCCGATACTTTTTGGGTATCGGCCCGATCCAATCCGATACGATATTTCCTGATATCGGAAGGTATCGCTCAACACTAGTTATAACACACAAACCTTTTATTGTTTAGTACGCTCTCTAACGCCACGACGCGTTTCGATAGCAGACGCTATCTACCTGAGGAAGATAGCGTCTGCTATCGAAACGCGTCGTGGCGTTAGAGAGCGTACTAAACAATAAAAGGTTTGTGTGTTATAACCTAATCCACTGTCTAGTTGTTCTAGCGCTTCACTAACACCGCAGAATTCCTTCTTTCTTGATTGCTAATCTCCCTTGTGGAGAGCGGTGGAAGCTGCTCTGTTTACAACTAGCCTACTACAGGACCTGTCGTGATGTCATTGTGGAATGCCCACTTCGGTCACACGGTCTTGGTCATGTGACCGCTGAAGCAGACAGAAGCTCCCTACAACTGTTCCTGCTAAGTTGTGATCATCTTACAGACTCCCACCTGGAAGCGTTTTCCCTTGTTGTGCGGGGCTCCTTTGCACAACAGGACCAGGTGAGTGGTCACAACATCTCCCCCTTCATTCCCCCCCCAAACCTCAGGCTCTTCACCATTGGCGCTCCTGCTGTTTTTGTTTTCCATACCTTGTAAACTGTCAGCCCTGCAGACACAAGTTACTTTGATCATGCACTGCGCATGATCAAACTAGCTTGCTGGTGCCTGGTGACCCTGATGTCGTCATGACATCACCATGGCAACAATCGGGACCTCGCGCTAACAGCGTGGCGTCTCTGATCCAAGGGCAGAGGGGCTTCTGTCTCTCTGTTAACTAGCTAAATGCTGCAATCGCAGCATTCAGGGGGATGGCAGTCGCAAACCATAACCGCAAAATCTGCACTATAATATGGCGCTCCTTCCCTTCTGAGCTTTGTACTGTGCATCAAAAATAGTTTTCGACCACATATGTGGCACTGGTGTCCTCAGGAGAAAATGCACAACAAACAGTGAGGTCATTTTTTCCTATTAGCCCTTGTAAAAATTAAAAACTTGGGGCTAAAACAACATTTTTGTAGTAAAAATGTAATTATTCTTTCTTCACCGCCTAATGGTATAAACTTCTATAAGGCACATGTGGTATCAACATGCTCACTGCACCCCTAGATGAATTCATTGAGAGGTGTAGTTTGTAAAATTACATCACTTTAGGTGGGTTTCTGCTGTTCTGGCAGCTATGGGGCTCTGCCAATGTGACATGGCACCCTCAAACTATTCCAGCAAAATCTGGACTCCAATATGGCGCTCCTTCCCTTCTGAGCTTTGCACTGTGCCTCAAAAGTAGTTTTTTCCACATGTGGCATCACAGAATTTTATATCATTGAGACGTGGAAATATGACATTTTAGTATTAAAAATGTAATTATTGTATTTGCTGCAAATTTTTCAGGTGCACAAGGGTTAATAGGTGAAACTGGACCCCAGAATTTATTGCGCAATTTCTCCCAAAGGCGGTAGCGCCCCATATGTCGTCAGAAATTACTGTTAGGCCACATGTCAGGGCTGAGAAGAAAGGAGTGCTATTTAGCACAGATTTTGTTAGAATAGTTTGCTGACAACATTTCCTGAGCCTCTAAGGTGCCAGAACCGCAGAAAAACCCCAAAAGTGACCCCACGGTAGAAATTGCACCTCTCAATGAATTAATCTATGTCTACAGTGACTATTTTGTAACATCCACGCCAGGTTTTATTCTGGAGAATTGCAAATATATCAGTTTAGTGCCCATACATTGTGCCCCCATAGAGTATATAGCCACCATATATTATAGTGCCCCCATACATTGTGCCCAACTTGTGCTTCTGGTGATACACACCCACAGGGATGCCACCAGGAATTTCAGGGCCCCATACTGGCAACATTTTTGGGCCCCCTTGAGACTCCACCATGATCGCTGTTCCCGGCTCTGACACCGGCGAATCCTCACAGCGCACAGTGCATATGATGTGAGGATCCACAAGTCTGCAGTCAGTGACACAGAGGGACTACAGGCTTGTGGATTTAGACCATACAACCCCTTTAAGGCTCATTCAGTCATCAGTGAATATCATTCTGTGCTTGGACAGCAGTGCACGGACTGGCTGCGGATCTCCTGACCTGAACTCAGCAGCCTCACAGCATGTATGAGAATGCAGGTCAGATCGGTGCCCAGTCCGAGCGCAGACTGATTCCCCCCTTCTATAATTACAGTGCCATAAAAATAAAGAGATCACAGCACAGTTTTCTAAAAATCCCCATCTCTACATGTCTGACAGCCATTCCATTCCAGTGTCAGTTGAATTCCAACCAAAGTCCACATCATTCTACTTAATGTGCTTCTGATTAGGTGATCACCTGAACCAAATCTTATGTAACTAGGGAAAGTATAAAAAACACTGCTGTCGTCTTCACAATCCTCTTGCAAGAGGACAAGCTGGATGGCAAAACAAGTGCTAGGAATAGCCCAAAAGTAATTTGAGTGAAAAAATAACTTTTAACCATGCCAAAGGAGTTGAAAAGAAAAGACTTGAGTGAGGAAAAGAAGGGCTCAATCCTGGCTTTACTAGCAGAGGGATACAGTGAGCGTCATGTTGCCTCCACCCACCCTTAAAATTTCGAAGAAGGCAGTCCATTACAATAAGGTCAAGCAGCAAACATTGGGGACAACAAAGCTACAGACCGGTAGAGAGCAAAAGCGACTCTCCACCATCATCTTATTTGAATGTCACTCAGCAACCGCAGGATGACATCAAGTGACCTACAAAAGGAATGGCAAATGGAAGCTGGGGTGAAGTGCACGGCAAGAACAGTTCGTAACAGGCTCCTAGAGGCAGGCCTCAAGTCATGTAAAGCTAGAAAAAAGTCTTTCATCAATGAGAAGCAAAGGAGAGCCAGGCTGAAGTTTGCCAAAGACCATAAGGATTGGACCATAGAGGACTGGAGTAAGGTAATCTTCTCTGATGAGCCTAATTTTCAGCTTTGCCCAACACCTGGTCATCTAATGGTTAGAAGGAGACCTGGAGAGGCATACAAGTCACAGTGTCTTGCACCCACTGTGAAATTTAGTGGAGGATTGGTGATGATCTGGGGATGCTTCAGCAAGGCTGGAATTGGGCAGGTTAATCTTTACGAAGGACGTATGAATCAAGCCGCATATAAGGTTATCCTTGAAAAACACTTGCTTCCTTCTGCTCAGGCAATGTTCCCCAACTCTGAGGACTGGTTTTGTCCAGCAGGACAATGCCCCATGCCACACAGCTAGGTCAATCAATGAGTGTATGAAGGTGTACCACATCAAGACCCTGCCATGGCCAGCCCAATCTCCAGACCTGAGCCCCATTGCAAACCTCTGGAATGTAATCAAGAGGAAGATGGATAGTCTCTGTCTAGCCCAGGGGGATATAGGGGACTCGGTACCCAGGCCTTTTACCTTGTTTAGGATGTCACGGCAGTCGGCCCCCGGGCGTGTGGTCTGTCTTAAAAAGGGGGTTTTAGTGTACAGTTTGTCTCGTGACGCCACCTGTGGTTCCCGGTAACTGTTACTGGTGCTGCTGCAGACCTCCGGGGGTGATGGGATGGCAGTTGGGATGTTTCTGCTCCCCACAGGTGGAGCGGGCCCCCGGGGCAGTGTAGGTGCAGATGGTGATGCTCGGCGTTGTAGTGCAGAAGAGATATATGGCGTAGTGGAAATAACTGACGGAGACAGGGGAGTGCAGTCATCTGAGTTTACTCACAGCTCTGTTCAAGTTCCTCAGGTACACTGTACACGTGTCAGCCTCCCACGTTGCACAGCGTCTACCAGACAAGGGGTTCAGCACTTTCTCAGGTATATCAGGAGCGCTTGACGGAACCCCGCTTTCTTTATGTTCCTTACTAGACCGTCTTCTCGCGCCGGGTCTTCTCCCTCCTGCCCTGCGCTTCCCCACACGAAGTCCCGATCGGGTGCTCTGAAGTCCCTCTGGGCAACCTGAAGTTCCCGGACATATTTGGTGCCCTTCACGGCGGCTAGGGTGAGGTTGTGGCAACTGTACCATGGAAGTGCAGAAGCCTCTGGTTTTTCCAGCCGAGACCTGGAGTAACACGGCTGGTCCAGGGACCGGTTTCCTTCTTGCGGCCTGATCCCTCTGACACTTGGCAGACTCGGGCGTATGGGTGGCTTCCTGCTCCTTCCGTACCCCGTTATCCCTTATGCTACCGGAGCCTTTCTCCTCTGCTCCCCTCCTGGGCCTCTCTTACTAGGCCCCAGTCATGGAGCAGACCTCCTGAAGAGACTCTGCTCCCCTCCTCTCCTTACTACTCACTGACTGAACATAACTCTCAACTCTCTACAAACTAAGATGGCTATATACCTCCTACAATGGTGCTCCCCTGTACTACATCCTCCACCCACACCCACTACTGGTTCCCCCTCTCTTTTGTTCCCCCCTCTCCAGCCAGGTACAGGGCAGCAGAAGAAGTGCATAATGCCCTTTCAGCCGGCCTGGAGTAGTATAGTGCAGGTGTTGGGGTTCCAGGCAGCACTCCCTCCTTACCTGAGAGAAGGAGACACCACACCTCTGGGTGAGGTGCAGTACTTCTGTGGCGACTGAACCCTCAGGGGCGCCACATCACGAGCCATCAAACAAAGAAGAACTGCTTAAATTTTTGTGCCAGGAGTGGCATAAGGTCACCCAAAAGCAGTGTGAAAGACTGGTAGAAAGCATGCCAAGATGCATAAAAGCTGTGATTAAAAATCATGGTTATTCCACCAAATATTGATTTCTCAACTCTTCCTGAATTTAAACATGAGTATTGTTGTTTCTAAATGAATAAGAACTTGTTTTCTTTGGATTATTTGAGGTCTGAAAGCAGTTTCTTTTTTATTATTTTGACGATTTCTCATTTGCTGCAAATAAATACAACATTTTTAGCTTTGAATTTCAGAGACTTGTTGTAGTTTATAGAATAAAACAACAGTGTAAATTTTACTCAAAAAACTCCCTGAGAAAAAATAGAGAAAATGAAAATTTTGTAGTGGTCTCTTAGTTTTTGCCAGAGCTGTATATCCACTTGCATCAATCATTCCCTCCCCTCCCCCCTTCAAACCCCCAACCAAAATTTATAAGCTACTGGATGATCCTGACCACTGCTCACGGATGTTGTGATTGGTCATTTAGTTTTGCAGCAGTGCTTAGCTTATAAATTTGAGTTGGAGGGTGGAAGGGGGGATAGGTGGGAATGAATGTTTGTATCATACAATCACGTTCTGAAATGGTGGACAAATAAATATATGGATTTAAGTTAGTTACTCGCACAGCCAGTGGCACCGCTGCGCTCGCTGCCCAATCGAGAAGAATCTAATGGCCGCCTCAGTCTGCCCGCCTCCTCAGCGGCCTGCCCTCTGTGGCCTGTCCTCACCAGCCTCTCCACATGCCGTTTCCTCACACTGTCCAGCAGCCTCCCCTCCTCACACTGGCCATCTGCTGCTTCCACACACTGTCCAGCAGCCTCCCCTCCTCACACTGCCCATCTGCCGCTTCCTCACACTGTCCAGCAGCCTCCTCTTAGCTTCCTCTCCACTCACCATTTCCTCACACTATCCATCAGCCTTCCCATTCTGTCCACCTGTCGATTCCCCAGACTATACAGCAGCCTCCCCACCTGTAGCTTCTCCACACTTGTCCACCAGCCTCCCCACACTGCCCATATGTTGATTCCCCACACTGTCCAGCAGCCTCCATTCTTCAGCCTCCCCACACTGCCCACATGTCGATTCCCGACAATGTCCAGCAGCCTCCCCTCCTCAGGTTCTCCACCTGTCACTTCACACTGTCCAGCAGCCTCCCCTCCTCAGCCTTCCCACCTGTCTCTTCTTCACACTGTCCAGCAGCCTCCCCTCCTCAGCCTCCCCACCTGTCACTTCCTTACACTGTCAAGCTGTCTCCCCTCCTCAGCCTCTCCACCTGTCACTTCTTTACACTGTCCAGCAGCCTCCCCTCCTCAGCCTCCCCACCTGTCACTTCACACTGTCCAGCAGCCTCCCCTCCTCAGCCTTCCCACCTGTCTCTTCTTCACACTGTCCAGCAGCCTCCCCTCCTCAGCCTCCCCACCTGTCACTTCCTTACACTGTCAAGCTGTCTCCCCTCCTCATCCTCTCTACCTGTCACTTCTTCACACTGCCTAGCAGCCTCCCATCCTCAGCCTCCCCACCTGTCACTTCACACTGTCCAGCAGCCTCCCCTCCTCAGCCTTCCCACCTGTCTCTTCTTCACACTGTCCAGCAGCCTCCCCTCCTCAGCCTCCCCACCTGTCACTTCCTTACACTGTCAAGCTGTCTCCCCTCCTCAGCCTCTCCACCTGTCACATCTTCACATTGTCCAGCAGCCTCCCATCCTCAGCCTCCCCACCTGTCACTTCTTCACACTGTCCAGCAGCCTCCCCTCCTCAGCCTCCCCACCTGTCACTTCTTCACACTGTCCAGCAGCCTCCCCTCCTCAGCCTCAACACCTGTCACTTCCTTACACTGTCAAGCTGTCTCCCCTCCTCATCCTCTCCACCTGTCACTTCTTCACACTGTCCAACTGCCTCCCATCCTCAGCCTCCCCACCTGTCACTTATTCACACTGTCAAGCAGTCTCTCCTCCTCAGCCTTCCCACCTGTCACTTCCTCACACTGTCCAGCAGCCTCCCCTCAGCCTTCCCACCTGTCACTTCTTCACACTGTCCAGCAGCTTCCCTCCCTCAGCAGCCTCCACACACTGCCAGCCAACCAACATCTTCCTCACACTGTCCGCCTCAGCCTGCCTGCCCACCGCCGCAGCCTCCAATGGTGCCCGACTCCCATGCTACTTCGGATTCAAGGTGCGTACGTGTCAAGTCAGAACCATAATGCTCCCGAGCCCGGCCGTGGCTTAAAGGTATATTACCCAATTCCTGCTGCCGGGTGCATTAACAACATTGTAGCTGTATAGTGTACAGTGTTGTTACGCACCAGGGCCGCCGTAGCACAGCACACCAGAACTGTTTCCCCTCAGGGGGCCCGGTGAGTGAAAACAAAGAGAAGGGGGCCCCAAGCTGCTAGCGTGTTCTGGCCCACCCTTTTTGATTCAGTTCACCGGGCCCCATATCAGTAGTAAGGGCAGTAATGCCCTGATGGTGGCCCTGCACACCCACTACAATAATTGCAAACATGTGGCTGCTTACTGTGGTTTAGGCACAGTGGGGCTCAGAAGTAACGTGTCATTTTGATTTGGGAGCGCAGAATTCAATGGATTTTATTTGAGGGGGAGAAGCTAAGTTGCTTTTCCAGAGTCTTTATTCTACCAGTAATGTAGGAACCCCCTTATAGTTCCACTGACAGATGACGTACCTGAGTGGGGGCTGGTTTTGTGTTGGATAAATTAGGGTTTTATTGGTAACATTTTGGAGTACAAAGCATTTTTTGATCGCCAAGGCTGGATCACATTCTTGTGTTCTACGCTGAGCACTTACGTCAGAGTTTTCGTGTAGATCCCACAAAAATGCGATTCAGACGAAACCCCCGATGGAACCACCCACCATGATGAGGCAGATGGAGACATTTCTTACTCCATTTGACGTCTGCTCCGGTGGTCTCCATCTTTTTAGGCATGGACAGATCTGTGGTTGCCCACACTTGTGCGCTAAAAAGACACTGCCGAAACACAGACCAGTCCAAAGTGACTCCATCTGCATCATAAGTGAGTGGTTCCATCTGGGATTTTGTCTGAATCACGGTTTTGGAGAATTTACACGGAAACCCCAGTGTAAGCGTCCAGCGTAAGCGTCCAACGAAGAGAGCAGGATAAATGTGAGCTGAGCCTTATTCCAATTTTTGGGAGGTAGAATGAACAAATAGCCAGTTGTACAAGAATAGTTTTTATTTTTGCGTGGTTCACTGTGCGGTATAAGCAATAAGGTGGATTTATTCTTTGGGTCGGTGCGATTACAGCGAAACCAGATTTATGTTTTTTTTAAAGTTTTGCTGATATCACACAGTAAAAATGCTTTTTTATAAAAAGTAGTCTTTTTTCGTCGCCATATTCTGAGAGCTGCAATTTTTTTATTTTTGGGTGAACAGAGCTGTATGAGGGCTTATTTTTTGTGGGATGAGTTGCAGATTTTTTTGGTACTATTTTGGGGTATATAATATTTTTTGATCGCTTTTTATTCAGATTTTTCTGACACAGAATGTACAAAAACCAGCAATCTTGTTATTGTTTTTATTTTTTATTTTTTGCGCCGTTCACCGTGCGGCAAAAGTTATAAGACCAAATTGTTCATCGGGATGTACGATTACAGCTATACCAGATTAATATTTCTTTTTTTTACGATTTGCTATTTCTGCAGACTAAAAACAATATTTTACAAAAATGAATTTGTTTTTGCATTGTCATATTCTGAGAGCTGTAAGTTTTTTATTTTTTTTCCGAATGAGCACATTAAGCCTTGTTTTTGGCAGGATGGTTTGGTGTTTTTTTTACATATGCCTTTTTGATAGTTTTTATTCACTTTTTAGTGAGTCAGTATGATGAAAAAGCAATATTTTTGGGATTTTTTTTTTTTTTCACGGCGTTTGCCAAACATAGTAACATAGTTTGTAAAGCCGAATAAAGACTTGCGTCCATCAAGTTCGACCTGCTAGTTCTGTAATTGCTAAAGTTGATCCAGAGGAGGGCAAAAACCCCAAATGATTTAGCCAATCTTCACCTGAGGAAAAATTCCCTCCCCACTCTGAAACCAGCAGTCAGAATAAATCCCTGTATCAACCTACAATTTTATTTTATTTTTAAGTATATGCTGAAATCTGCCTGGTATCTAGAAATGCATCCAGTCCCCGCTTGAACTGGTGTAGTGAATCCGACATTACCGTCTCCTCACTCAGTGAATTCCATATTCTCACTGCTCTTACCGTAAAGAACCCCTTCCTATGCTGGTGCTGAAACCTTTTCTCTTCCAGTCTTAGTGAATGCCCTCTTGTTACCGTAATATCCCTCCTTTTGAACAAATCCCTGGCAAGATCTCTATACTGTCCCCTAACATATTTGTACACATTTATTATGTCCCCCCTCAACCTTCTCTCTTCCAGGCTCTCTGGGTATTGCAGTCCCTCCATTCCCTTTATTAATTTTGTTGCCCTCCTTTGTACCTTTTCAAGCTCATTTATATCCTTTCTATATAGTGGGGCCCATAACTGAGCACAGTATTCCAAGTGTGGTCTGACCAGTGCTTTGTACAGTGGAAGATCAATGTTCTCATCCTTTGCAGCTATACCTCTTCTGATACATCCCATTACCCTGTTGGTCCTTACAGCAGCGGCCTGACTTTGGGCACTCCAATTTAGTTTGCTATCAATTAAGATGCCCAAGTCCTTCTCCATCTCTGAATTCCCCAATGATTTCCCATTCAGTGAGTACTGGTGACTTCCATTTTTCCTTCCCATATGTATGACCTTACATTTCTCCTCGTTAAACCTCATTTGCCATTTAATGCTCCACCTACCCAGTTTATCCAAATCCCTCTGTAGGTCTGCACTGTCCTCTTTTGTATTAATTGTTTTACATAACTTTGTGTCATCTGCAAATATTGATATTTTACTATTTATCCCGTTGACTATGTCGTTAATAAAGATATTAAATAACATTGGGCCTAGTACAGACCCCTGTGGTACCCCACTAGTGACGCTTACCCAATCTGAGTATATTCCATTTATAACCACCCTCTGCCTTCTATCCCTTAGCCAGTTAGCTACCCACTTGCAGACATTTTCCCCCAGCCCCATCATTCTCATTTTGTATACCAACCTATTATGTGGCACGCTATCGAACACTTTTGAGAAGTCGAGATACACGACATCCACTGGTTCCCCCTGATCTACTCGAGAGCTAACCTCCTCGTAGAAGTCAATCAGGTTTGTTTGGCAGGAGCGATTCCTCATGAATCCATGTTGGTTCGGGATTAAAAGATTATTAGCATCAAGATGCTCCGTCATTGCCTCTTTAATGAAGCTTTCAAAAATTTTGCCCACAACGGACGTCAGAATCACCGGCCGATAGTTTCCGGCGTCACTTTTTGCTCCCTTTTTGAATATTGGCACTACATTCGCCTGTCACCAATCAAGTGGTACAGACCCAGTCTCAACAGAGTCCTTAAATATAAGATATAACGGTCTGTCTATCACATTACTTAGTTCCCTTAGTACCCGTGGGTGTATGCCATCAGGTCCTGGTGATTTGTTTATTTTAATGTTACTGAGGCGTTTCTGTACCCCAGCTTGGGTTAGATTAGTCATACTTAGTGGAGGATTAAGCTTGTCACTTCTCATTTCGCTTGTTAGTTCTATTTCCTTTGTGAAAGTTGTCGAAAAAAAATTATTTAATAGATTAGCTTTATCCTCATCTTTCTCTATGATTTTGCCTTCCTCACTTTTTATCGGTCCAATATTATCCGATTTAATCATTTTACTATTTATATACGTAAAGAACAGTTTGGGATTTGATCTACTTTCCCTAGCAATACGTTTCTCTGTTTCCTCCTTCGCTATTTTTATTTGTTTTTTGCAGGTTCTCGTTTTTTCCTTGTAACACATTGGTGCCTCCTTACTGTTTTCCTGTTTTAATCTCTTGAATGCCTCTTTTTTTGCTATTTAACGCCCCTTTTACGTTCTTGTTCAACCATATTGGTTTCCTCTTATTTCTGGCCCTTTTATTCCCATACGGTATATATCTCTCGCACTGAGTATTCAGAATTCTTTTGAAGGTTTCCCATTTACTATTCGTATTCCTTTGATTAAGTACTTTGTCCCAGTCAATAAGTTGAAGGTTTTCTATCAGCTGATCAAACTTCGCCCTCCTAAAGTTTAATGTTTTTGTTGTTCCCTTATTGATAACCCTACTGAAGGGCATTTTGAAGTCGATAATATTATGATCGCTATTACCTAGGTGCCCCCCTATCTGTACCTCAGTTATTCTATCAGGCCTATTAGTCAATATTAAGTCCAACACGGCCTTCCCTCTCGTTGGTTCCTGCACTAGTTGGGAGAGATAATTATCCTTAATATTTGTCAAGAACCTTTTTCCTTTCTGAGATCTACAGGTTTCTGTTTCCCAGTCAATATCCGGGTAGTTGAAATCCCCCATTACAATCACTTCATTATGTTTTGCTACTTTGTCTATTTGTCCTAATAGCAGATTCTCATTCTCCTCTGTTATATTTGGTGGCTTATAGCAGACCCCCAGTAATATTTTATTATTATTTTTTGCCCCCTCTATCTCTACCCACATGGACTCGACCCCCTCTTCTCCCTCTCCTACATCTTCCCTTAGTCTGGGTTTTAGACATGACTTTACATATAAGCAGACTCCTAAACTATAATCTAATAAATTTACCGCCCAGTCGTAGCTATCGTCTAGCCAAGTCTCTGTTATACCTACGATGTCATACCTCTCCTCCGATATAAGCGCCCGCAGCTCATCCGCCTTATTGGTCAGGCTTCTTGCGTTGGTCAGCATGCAAGATAAAACTTTGGGGTTATTTAGCATCCTATTCTTCTCTAACGATCTAACTGTACTATCCCCACCCCCCTCTCCACCCTCATTATATTCACTTCTCCCCTTCCCCCTTGCTTGCCTCACATCCCACCTATTTCCTTGGTTTCCCCCCCGTCTCTAGTTTAAAAACTCCTCCAACCTATTAGCCATCTTCTTCCCCAGCACCACTGCACCCTCCCCATTGAGGTGCAGCCCGTCCCTACGGTAGAGCCTGTAGCCGACCGCAAAGTCGGCCCAGTTCTCCATGAACCCAAACCCTTCTGCCCTGCACCAACTCTTTAGCCACTTATTCAACTCCCTAACTTCCCGTTGGCGCTCCTGTGTGGCTCGTGGGATTGGTAGTATTTCTGAGAAAACTACCTTGGAGGTCCTTGCCCTAAGCTTCCTACCTAGGTCCCTGAAATCATTTTTAAGGACCCTCCATCTACCACTCACTTTGTCATTGGTGCCGATGTGGACCATGACCGCTGGGTCTTCGCCAGCCCCACCCAGTAACCTGTCAACCCGATCCGCAATGTGCCGGACTCGAGCGCCAGGGAGGCAGCACACCGTTCGGCGATCTCGGTCTTTGTGACAGATTGCCCTGTCTGTCCCCCTAATAATAGAGTCACCCACTACCAGAACCTGTCTTGCCTGCCCTACACTTCCCCCCTCCCCCTCATTACTGGAGCATACACTCCCCCGGTGGTCAGAGGATCTGTCGTGCTCCAATAATGCCGGTTCTGAACCAGCCTTCCTATACTTCTTCCCTCTATCCCTCCTAACTGTTATCCAGCTCCCTGCCTGTTCAGCCTGCACTTCCCCACTATGTTCCACCCCCAGTACTGACCCATTGAGTGTCTGCTCGGTGAGCAGCAAACTCCGTTCCATGTTGTCGATGCTCCTCAGTATCGCTATCTGAGCACTTAGATCCAGAATTTGGGCTTCCAAGTGCACGATATGCTCACATCTCTCGCAGCAGTATGGATCCTCGAGCTGTTGCTCACGGAATGCATACATTGCGCAAGATGTACACTGCACGGCTCCGGCCAACATGGACGTCATTCTAAATATGGGGATACAGTCAGTATATATATACAAGTACAAAACACAATTATTTATATATAGGTGTATGGACGGGGATCAATTAGGGATGTGCAAGTGTATCAATTAGATATCGGCGGGGGATCAGTTAAGTATGGACGGGGGATCAATTAAGTATCAAGTATGGATGGGGGAATCAGAAAAGTAGGTCAGGTGGATTAATTAAGTAAAAAGCAAAGTAAAGAATTAATGAAATACAGTCAGCAATTCAGTCCAAAGTCCTCCTTTCCAAACTCCCTGAATCCAAAGTCACTGAAAAGCAAGTCACACACTTACTTTCGTTCGCACTTATGCTCCGGACACACGCAGCTCGTTCACACTCGCAAACTAAGAGATTTAAAGAGTTTTTTTTTTTTTTTTTTTCCCTTTTCCAGCAATGTACCCTTCACCTCAATGCACTTCCAAAGGAATAAACGGAATAAATAATGTGCCATTTTTATAGAGTAGGTCGTTCCGGACACAGCAATACCAATTATGTGTACTTTTTTTTTTGTTTATTTTTGTTTTATCACAAACGCTGCATTTTGAGCGGGGAAACGGATTTTAGTGATTTGTGTGGACTTTTTGTGAGCTTTTTTTTTTTTTTTTTTACACAGTTTATTTCACTTTTTTTTTTTACTTTAAGTCCCACTGTGGGACATGTAGAATTTTTATTTCTATTTTTGGTCTCATACCAGTACTGCAGTGCATAAGTCTGACAGTGTCTCACTGACTCAGCCTGTGAGACCCAGTTTACAGCTGGATCTCACAGGCCACCATACTCTGAAGTCATCACAAATCCTCAGGGTACCATATAAACCATCAGGACCCGTCATTTTGTGACCCCCTTGTATCAACTTAAAAACCGCTGTTGCGATTGACAATGTTATTTAAGGGGTTATTCGTCTCAGACAGGTCACAAATCCAGCTGGGCCGATACTGCAGGGTGTCAGCTGTCACAAACAGCTGACATCCACAGGAATTGTCGCAGCTGGGCGGCGCTATTCCCTTATTCCTGATCGCTGTTTTAAAACGGCGTTGAGGGAATAAGGCCTCTTAACGACAACAGTTTTAATGTGTATGGGCGGTCGTTAAAGGGTTAAGCAGGCATTTCTGGAACACATTAGGTATTTCAGAGTATGGACGGAGTTTCAGGTGCAAGGCAAAATGGTTAATGACCTCAGTAATTTTATATGGACCAATAAATTTGGGCTCCAGTTTGATTGTTGGAATCTTCAGTTTGTTTTTAGTGAATAATGACACCTTATCCCCAACACAAAGGTTTGGCCCACACTGTCTCTTACCAACAAAAGAGGTCTGTACACTGTTTTCCCTGACTTTGGAACAGATAAGGGTTTTTCTGCTTTAAGAAAATCTTTCTCCACAGATGCAGTTTTCTGTACATTATGATCAGGGGCGGACGCAGACTGTAGTGGGCCCCTGTGCAAGAAATTTTTTGCCCCCCTCCCCCCTGCCCTTCATAGGGCAACAAATGCATGTGCATCTCTCATCCCCCCCATGTGCATCTCTCATCCCCCATGTGCATCTCTCACCCCCCCATGTGCAGCTCTCACCCCCCATGTGCATCTCTCACCCCCCATGTGCATCTCTCACCCCCCATGTGCATCTCTCATTCCGCCCCGTGCAGCTCTCATCCCCATGTGCAGCTCTCACCCCCCCGTGCATCTCTCACCCCCCCATGTGCATCTCATCCCCCCCGTGCATCTCTCATCCCCCCCGTGCATCTCTCATCCCCCCGTGCATCTCTGATTCCCCCCACTCCTAGTTAATTAATTGTATTTAAAAAAAATAAAACTTGTTATACTTACCCCCATGCGATCCCTGCAGAACCCTGACGCTCGTCCACGTCGCTGCCACCAGGTTCTCCTGACTTCCGGCCATGTGACGGCGCCGTCACATGACCGGAAGTCAGGGGAATCATGAAGGTGCTGCCGCAGAGGAATGCAGCGCTGAGATGTCCCGGCGCTTAGCGCTCAGCATGGGGCCGGGGGCCCCATGAGGAGACACACAAGAGGGGGGCCAGAATGGGGCTCTGAGGGGGCCCCGACCGGCCGGGCCCCATACTGGAGTCAGGGTAGTCATGCCCTGATGGCGACCCTGCTGGAGGCTGGAGGGGCCCCCTCTCCCTCGGGGCCCCCGTTCAATAAACGGGCTGCATGGGCGGTAGGTCCGCCCCTGATTATGACGTCAATGCCGCAGACAATAACAGATTCCAGTAGCAGCGGTGGAGAATCATAGCTGGATCCATGGAGAATGAGTAAAGGGGAAAGGGGTTTTCTGACTGTGGTAAAACCCTTTTAATCTATCTCTGGACTTATTGGCCTCTGGAGTTATCATCCTGGAGGCAGAAAAAGAACCAAAATGAGAATATATTTCCCAATGATGTTCCACCCAGTCAGACTGATGATCAGATATACAACACAGAAAAAATATTAGGACTCCATATTCAGTCTCGGGAGCATTTCTCCACTATGCTTTATTCAGCTGGAGGAATCTAAAGTTGGGCTGAAGAATGAAGAATGTTTCTGTCATGGCCTTTATTAGATGGCCTCATTGTCAGCCCTGTTTACCATGTTTTTACCAAGTCTCTCAGAAATTCTGGCACAGTTGGCAAATCTCCAGGGTGCTGCCAAAATCCCATGTTAAGGGACGGTTCTGGAAGTTTTATTGTTTGGAATCTCAGGATGTTTGTTTATCACAAAGAGTTAAGGCATCGATGTCACTTTACATCCAGGCTCCCGAATAACAAGCCACTAATGGAGCATGCTACACAAAAGACTCCCTATGCATCTGTACGAAATTAGCGGTAATGAATCCCTTTAGTGACCCTTATACATCTTCCTTAAATTTTAATGCTGTTTTCAAGCCACAGAACTTATGAGTAGTGTTGAGCCACCCCCGTAGTGTTCGAGTTCGGTTCGGTTCGTCGAACACCCGTGTGTTCGCCGAACTGTTCGTCGAACTGTTCGTCGAACACCTTCGAACACCGTTAAAACCAATGGCAGGCAAACAAAAACACATAGAAACACATAGAAAACACCTTCAAAGGTGTCCAAAAGCTGACAAACTGCTCAGAAGACACAACTAACACATGGAAAAGTGACAAGTACATATAGTCATGCGAAAATAAAAGAGGTGGAGGAGTAAAAGGAGGGGGAGACACAGATATAGGCATGTCATGCCCTTCTAAAATCCAGAAAGTGAGAAGCCGACACGGCCAGTCCGCTCCTGCCCGTGCCACCTCCGTGTCGCCGGGTTTGTGCCAGAGCCGCGGTGAACCCTGATGGCCAGCCCCCCTCTCCCAATACTGGTGCCTGTCCGCTGGTGGGTCGAGCGAGCCCCCCTGTGGTGGAGGCAGCTCTAAGCTTTTTAATTTAAATTGTCTCTCTAATTTGAATGAATACACTTTAAATCCATTTACAAGGATCTATTGGAGGGCAAGTCTCATGCCAGCAGCCACGTAATTCCAGCTTCAGTAGCGTCCACTAAAGCTGCTGCAGTTAAAAAGCTTTTATAAGGATCGAGCTCGGCTGTCCACCGCAAGGCATCCTACTGCCAGTCCCAGCCCCTATGCCTTGGGGTGCCTCCTGATGCTCTTCACTGAGTATCCCATGGTCCCGAAGCATTTCCTTTGAAAAAATTAAGTGTCTAAACTACAGGTGGTGTAGCTTGCTTAACAGCCGGGATAATCCGCTGACTAGCAGACACTGCTACTAGGCACAAAGCATTTCCTGGGCTAGATGCAGTTAAAAATTTGTAATTAGATACTCTCGTTGGATGCTGAGAAAGCATTCCATAGAGTCTCCTGGCACGCCATATATTATTCTCTTAAAAAGTTTGGGGTAGGGGTCTAGGGGACCCTTTTATAGCCAAAATCACGGCCCTGTATCGCAATACGTCACCTAGGCTGAAGATAAATGGAACTGTAGCACCCTGAGGGCTCGGTTGCTACAGACGTATTGCACCTCACCCAGAGGTGTGATATCTCACTCTCAGGTAAGGATGGAGTGTGGATCAGGACCCGACACCTGCATGCATTACACCACATTGCCGTGGGGCAGGGCGACCAATATGCCCCTGAGATGGGCACGACAGTCCCTGTCCCTGGCTGGAGTGGGGGGAGGGAACACTGAGGAAGGGGAACCCTGTAGTGCAGGAGCAGGGAGGAAGCAGTTCCTGGGTGCATTGAGAAGGGAGTATAAAAGGTGGGCACCATCTTAGTTCAGTGCAGAGAAGTCTGAGCAGAAGTGGCAGGGAGCAGGGGCTCTGCATGAGCTCTGCTCCGGAGGCGGGCCTAGTAACAGAGGCCCAGGCCTGCAAGAGGGAGAAGGAAGGAAGAGGAGCGGAGAAGGCTCCAGGAACAAGGAATGAAGGGATCCCAGGGGTGCGGATGGGCGAGTCGCCACCGCACGCCCGAATCCACCTGCGTGGAGGGGTCAGGCCAAAGGGGGAGACCGGTCCCCGAACTAGTGGAGGCAGGAAACGACCCTCAGCTAGAAACCGGAGGCTCTGACATTTTATGTGGCGCAGCCCCTCGCTACACCCGCTAGGAAGGCACCACATAGGGTCAGGGAAACTGGCGCCAAGTTTACCAAGAGGAGGCCCGAGGCAGCCGGACAGAAGTGTTGGTAAGAAAGGCCAGACAAAGGACACACAAAGGGGGTCCTGTGAAGTGTTCCAAAGTTATCTGGGAGTTGTCTGAGCCCCTCACCTGGTGAGCACAGTACGACGTGGGCAGCCGTTACCTGCAGACGTGGTCTGGATAATAAGAACTGTGAGTAAAGGCCCTGGACTGCATCACTGACTCCGTGTAGTTACTGCTGCTGCCCTGCACCATCACCCCCATCCTCCGCATACACTGCCCTGAGGCTATACTCCTCCCGTGGGGAGTTATGCTACGCTCTGCTGCACCCACAACACCAGCCTCAGCGGTCTGCCCTGTAGCGGCGGTTCACTCTGACCGCAATCCACGGGTGGCGTAGTCGGACATTTAAACATCAAAACCACATAAATAGTTCCGCCACTGGTTTGACCGCCCTGAGCCACGGAACCGGGTCGCCGCCACGAAGACTACAACCACCAGCATCCACCAAAAAGGGTCCGGCTCCGGGTGTCCCAAGGCCCAGGGGGTGCGTCAGAACATTTTCATCACCTTTCACAATCACCAATGGGACAAGGCAGGGATGTCCTCTGTCCCCTCTCTTATACATCCTAGTGACGGAGCACCTGCTCTCATCAATTCGCCATAACCCCAATATTAGGTGGATTGAGGTGGGAGGCACCGAGTACAAGTGCTCTCTATTTGCTGATGATGTCCTAGTATATATCACTCAATCACATATATCCATCCATGCTGTTATGGCTGAAATAGATCACTTTGTTACATGGTAAAATTTTAAAATCAATGCAGCGAAGTCTGAGGCCCTCGATGTCTCCCTCCTCAAATCCATATAGGATTCCATCCAGTCCAACTTTCTCTTTGCCTGGCCCTCACAGGGTATCAAATACTTAGGAATTCCTATTCATAGAGACCTCTCCCATCTATGTTATCTTAATTTTGGGCCCTTTATTGAACAATTCCATACAGACCACGGTTGGCAAGTTAGAACTGTAAGATTCACTACGTGAACCGCTGGTGTTTTGTGGAAAAGCACATGTACACCGCGTTCCAAATTATTATGCAAAAAGTGTTTAGGAGTGATAAGGGAAGAATTTGTTTGTTTGTCAGTTAAACTCATTGATGGTGATGTGTGTCAGGGCTCTTTATATCACTGTAAGCAATTGCAGACACCTGTGCTAATTAGTTTGGCAGGTGTGTCCAATGAAAGGCAAGACTACTTAAGAAGGCTCTCTCACATTATTAAGCAGCCTACATTTTCTGCCAAAATGGGAAAGAAAAAGGATGTGTCGGCTGCTGAGAAGCAACAAATTGTGGAGTGTTTAGGTCAAGGCATGACTACAATCAACATTGTGCGATGATCAGGATGAAGTGTCTTGGCAATCAAGAAGTATGTAGCTGATTCACAGTACACACGTGTGCGTGCTGATAAGGGCAAATTGAGGACTCTTTCCTACAGGCAATTACGTCAGGTTGAAAGAGCAGCGGCAAAAAAGCCTTGTCATAGCAGCAGACAAGTTTTTGAAGCTGCTTGTGCCTCCAACGTCCCCCGAACAACAAGATGCAGGGTCCTTCAGAGGTTTGCAGCTGTGCATACGCCATCCTGTCGACCTCCTCTATCCACTTCACACAAGCAGAAACGGCTCCAGTGGGCCAAACATTACATGAAGACTGATTTCAAAACTGTTTTGTTCACGGATGAGTGCCGTGCAGCGCTCGATGGTCCAGATGGATGGAGTGGAGGATGGCTGGTTGATGGACACCCCACGCAAACACGGCTACAGCGCCAACAAGGAGGAGGTGGAGTGATGTTTTGGGCTGGAATCATGGGGAGAGAGATTGTCGGCCCCTTTAGGATCCCTGAAGGCGCTAAAGATGAACTCCATAATGTATGTGGATTTTCTCAAACAGCACTTCCTGCCATGGTTCAAGAAGAAGAACCGTGTATTTCACAGCAAGATCATTTTTCTGCATGATAATGCACCATCTCATGCTGCACATAAAACATCTGCATCTCTGGCTGATATGGGCATAAAAGGGGACAAACTTATGGTGTGACCCCCATGCTCCCCTGACCTCTACCCCATTCAGAACCTTTGGAGCATCATTAAAAGGAGTGTCTATGATGGCGGGAGGCAGTT
Organism: Phyllobates terribilis; assembly: GCF_046119375.1. Lineage (NCBI taxonomy): Eukaryota > Metazoa > Chordata > Amphibia > Anura > Dendrobatidae > Phyllobates > Phyllobates terribilis. Next base: position 590,996,827 of record NW_027362765.1, on the reverse strand, counting down.
CACATCTAAGCAACAGCTCTGGGAGGGTATTCTGTCCTCATGCAAAACAATTGAAGCAGAAACCATCCAAAACCTGACAAATTCAATGGACGAGAGAGTTCAGAAGCTCCTTTCGAACAAGGGGTCCTATGTGAAAATGTAACATCACCTAGAATAAAGTTTTGAGTTGAAAACTGTTTGATTTCAGTTTCTAACAACCTGCTAATGCTTATAATTTCAAAAATGACCATTTTTTTGGTCTTTATTAAAATGAAAAGGTTGATCGAAAAGTTTGGGGGATCTAAGAGTGTGGCAACCCAGTAGTCATGATTACTTCGAATTCTGACAATATGAGGGTCATGCTGCAGGTAGTGCAGCAAGAAGGCACTTATGTGTCTTGCGCATCTCGGAGCCCCAAAATTATTTTCCGGGCTAGATGCAGCTAAAAATTATTTTTAATTTTAAATCTGGTGGAGCTTATTATAGATGGCCTAATAGGATCAGTGCTGCACACTGCTACAAAGCCCAAATTATTTTCCAGTCAAGATACAGATAAACATGATAAGTAATTTGAAAGCTTAAAACGTTTGGTAGGGTGATTTTAACCAATCATCAAGCTTTTACTCTCCCCAGGATGACACAGGGGTAGAAAAGTCGTTTCGGATCCATGATTTGTTCATCTTTATGAACGTGAGTCTGTCTAGATTATCAGTGGAGAGCCGCGTGCGCTTATCTGTCAGCATACCACCAGCAGCGCTGAACACACGTTCAGACAGAACGCTGGCTGCGGGGCATGACAAGATCTCCAAGGCGTAAGTGGCTAGCTCCGGCCATTTATCCAGATTGGAAGCCCAAAAAGAGCAAGGGTCCAGTGACACAGTCGTGGCTTCAATGTTTACTTGGAGATACTCCTGTACCATCGTCTCTAGGCGTTGACTATGTGTCAGACTTCTTGTCTCCTGTGGCCTTGCAAAGGATGGGCTAAAAAAGTGGTGAAATGATTCCGCAAAATTGATGTTACCAGCAGATACTGTGGTTCTGTTACGGTTTGAGTGCTGAACACTTGACGGTCCCACGGTTGGCAAGTTGGAACTGTGAGATTCACTACGTGCACCACTGGTATTTTGTGGAAAAGCACATGTAAGATTCTGCAACAGTCTCTGCTGATACTCCTGCATGCGTGCATCCCTTTCTATGGCAGGAATAATTTCTGCAAATTTACTTTTGTACCGGGGATCTAACAGTGTGGCAACCCAGTAGTCAGGATTATTTCTAATTCTCACAATTCGAGGGTCATGTTGCAGGTAGTGCAGCAAGAAGGCACTCATGTGTGTTGCGCATCCAGGAGCACCAAGTCCCTGTTGTGTTGGTGGCGAGGTAACAATCATGCTTCCTTCCTCTGTCCTCTCCCCCCAACCTCGCACAACAGAAATGTGATCAAGGTCTCCCTCATCTGATGAGTCTTCCATCAGTTCGTCCTCCACTTCTTCCTGGGCTCCTGCACCTTCCTCACTAGTTTGGCTGCTACCATGCGCCCTGGTAAAACCATCTCCCCCACCCTCACATGCCTGCCGCCTTGGTGCTGCCGACCTTCTGGACCTTGCAGATGTTAGCCCTTCCGCATACAACTCCTCCTCCTCTACTTCCTCCACCTCCTCTTGTGCCACCACCTGACTCCGAATTCTGTTTAACATGTGCTCCAGCATGTAAATCACCGGAATAGTCATGCTGATAATGGCATCGTCAGCACTAAACATCTTCGTCGCCATTTCAAAACTGTGCAGAAGGGTGCATAGGTCCCTGATCTGAGACCACTCCTCCAGCGTGATTTGCCCCACCTCTGAATCTCGTTGGCCCAGGCTATACGTCAGAACGTATTGCACCAGGGCTTGTCGGTGCTGCCACAGTCGCTGCAACATGTGCAGAGTTGAATTCCACCGGGTAGGCACATCGCATTTTAGCCGGTGAAGTGGCAGGCCCAACGACTTCTGTACAGATGTAAGTCGCTGAGCTGCGGGATGCGAACGGCGGAAGTGAGCACACAGCGACCGTGCCCTCTGCAGAAGGCCATCTAGTCTGGGATAGTGGGCTAAAAATTGCTGGACAACCAGGTTCAACACGTGAGCCATACAAGGCACGTGTGTGACATTGCCCCGGCGAAGGGCCGCACCCAGGTTTGCAGCATTGTCGCACACGGCCTTCCCTGGTTTCAGGTCCAGTGGAGACAACCATTCATGAAATTGGTTCTCCAGAGCTGACCACAACTCCTCAGCTGTGTGACTCACATTTCCCAGACATTTCAATGTAAAAACCGCCTGATGACGTTGAGCCCTACTGCCAGCATAGTAAGGAGGTGTGCAGGATCCCTTCTGCGCAGTTAGAAAGCTTGTGGCATGACCAGACAGGCTTTGGGTGCAGGTGGAAGACCGAGAGGAGGTTGAGGAGGCAGAAGTAGTGGAGGAACTTTGACATAAAGAGGATTGACGCACAACTCGTGGGGACGGCAAGACTTGGACAACAGCCCCTTGTCCTGCTGTCACCATAGTTACCCAGTGCCCAGTCAGCGACATGTAACGCCCCTGTCCATGCCTACTCGTCCAAGTGTCTGTGGAGAAATGCACCCTGTCACACACAGAGTTTCTCAAAGAAGCGGTGATGTTGTGTGCGACATGCTGGTGGAGCGCAGGCACACCTTTCTTTGAGAAGTAGTGCCGACTGGGCATCTGGTACTGGGGCACTGCGACGGACATAAGGTCTGGAAAATCCTCTGTGTCCACCAGGCGGAAAGGCAGCATTTCTGTAGCCAAGAGCTTGCAGATGGTGAAATTCAACCTCTTAGCTTTCTCATGGCTAGGAGGAAATGGTCTTTTACTTGTCCACATCTGAGGGACTGAGGGCTGGCTATTGTGCTTAGACGGGGTTGATAAGGGTGTCCCCGGCAAACTGCCGGTCTGTGAGGAAGATGCAGGCGGACATGTTAGGTTGCCTTCATCCAAAGGTGGTGCTATCGATGTCGGACAGCGCTCAACACCAGCTGGTGTTACCACCTCCAAAGAAAATGATGACCTGCCAATCACGCTGGCTGTTGCGGGTAAAGAGGTGGCAGGTCTGCGCCCCAAAACAGGTGTGACTGCTGTCCCCCCAGTCACAGAGGATGAAGAGGCTGCGGATGCACAAGATATGGCAGACGGTGGTTGGCCCGGCCGGCTAGGCCGCATTGTAGCACACTGAGCTTCCCACTGCAACTTATGCTTCATGTCCATGTGCCGGTTCATGCATGAAGTACTCAAACTATGTATTTTTTGGCCTCTACTTAGCTTTTGCTGACAAATGTTACAGATAACACGAGTTGGGTCATCTTTATCGATCTGAAAAAATGCCCAGGCTATGCAAGGCTTAGCACCCATGCGACCTGAAGAGCCACCACGACTTGTGGTGAGAGGCAGAGTTGTGTTTGAGGATGCAATTGTTGACGTGCTTCCAGTACTACGTCTCTGTCCAGGAAGGCGCAACCTGACCTCGTCGTCACTAGCATCTTCCTCCACCTCCTCTGCTGACCTCATCTCTTGGCTGACTGTGGGTTGACAGTAAGTGGGATCTCCGACCTCATCATCATCACCCTGTGCGTTATCACACCCGTCGTCCTCAGAGCCAACCTGTTCCTGCCCTGACAAAAAACTAAAGTTGTCGCTCCAATCAGGTATTTGAGTCTTATCATCGTCTTCCTCATTGTCTCCACCAACAGGAGTTACAGTTTGGGAATGAGGGTCTACATTATGGTCAGAACCTTCTGCGTCTGGTCCTGGATCCGACTCATAAAGATTCTGGGCATCAGTGCAGATCATTTCCTCGTCTGGATTCACAGAAGCGCTGGAGTCGACCTCTGATTCCCAGGCTATAGTATGAGTAAACAGCTCTGCAGACTCAACCATCTGTTCTACCTCATACTCAGACGGGCAGCTGGAGATTTGGGAGCTGTGAGGAAGCAAGTGCGATTTGGGTGACACCTTTGAGGACTGGAGTATTTGTGATGTTGAAGTTGATGTGGAGGAGAGCCCACTTAAAGGAGCACTTTATATCCGTTGAAGCACCTGCTGTTTTTGTGCCTCATCTGGAATTTGTAGCGATTGGCGTGGCCGTAAGAAAGGGATCTTATCACATTGTCCGCTAAAAGAAGTAGACATTTTGGTTTGGCTGGAAGATGGTCTTTCTTCTGCAGATGTTACTGTTGCTTTAACACCTACCCCACGGACACAACCTTTTTTCCCCTTCCCAACACGCCTATTCCCCTTTCCACCAGCAGCAGGCCTTTTTCCACTCATTTTGGTGGTTAACTAATTCACAACTCTGGAGTTGTTTGCACAAAAAAACAATGGATGGTAACCGAGCAGAGCTGAGTGGCCAAATTGTGGTATTAGGCCAAAACTATTGGCTGGGTTAGATGCAGAAAAAAATTATTTTGAATTTGCAACCTGATGGAGGTCAGTATAGATGGACTAATAGAGAAAGTCCGACACACTACTAGAAGGCCAAATATTTTTTCAGAGCTAGATGCAGAAAAAAATTATATTCAGTTTGCAACCTGATGGAGGTCAGTATAGATGGACTAATAGAACAAGTCCCACACACTGCTAGAAGCCCAAATATTTTTTCAGAGGTACTGTAGATGCAGATAAAAATTAGTTTTAATTTGCAACCTGATGGAGGTCAGTATAGATGGACTAATAGAGAAAGTCCGACACACTACTAGAAGGCCAAATATTTTTTCAAAGCTAGATGCAGAAAAAAATTATATTCAGTTTGCAACCTGATGGAGGTCAGTATCGATGGACTAATAGAGAAAGTCCGACACACTACTAGAAGGCCAAATATTTTTTCAGAGGTAGATGCAGAAAAAAATATATTCAGTTTGCAACCTGATGGAGGTCAGTATAGATGGATTAATAGAACAAGACCCACACACAGCTAGAAGCCCAATATTTTTTCAGAGGTAGATGCAGAAAAAACTATATTCAGTTTGCAACCTGATGGAGGTCAGTATAGATGGACTAATAGAACAAGTCCCACACACTGCTAGAAGCCCAAATATTTTTTCAGAGGTACTGTAGATGCAGATAAAAATTAGTTTTAATTTGCAACCTGATGGAGGTCAGTATAGATGGACTAATAGAGAAAGTCCGACACACTACTAGAAGGCCAAATATTTTTTCAGAGGTAGATGCAGAAAAAAATATATTCAGTTTGCAACCTGATGGAGGTCAGTATAGATGGATTAATAGAACAAGACCCACAAACAGCTAGAAGCCCAATATTTTTTCAGAGGTAGATGCAGAAAAAAATATATTCAGTTTGCAACCTGATGGAGGTCAGTATAGATGGACTAATAGAACAAGTCCCACACACTGCTAGAAGCCCAAATATTTTTTCAGAGGTACTGTAGATGCAGATAAAAATTAGTTTTAATTTGCAACCTGATGGAGGTCAGTATAGATGGACTAATAGAGAAAGTCCGACACACTACTAGAAGGCCAAATATTTTTTCAGAGGTAGATGCAGAAAAAAATATATTCAGTTTGCAACCTGATGGAGGTCAGTATAGATGGACTAATACAACAAGTCCCGCACACAGCTAGAAGCCCAAATATTTTTTCAGAGGTACTGTAGATGCAGATAAAAATTATTTTTAATTTGCAACCTGATGGAGGTCAGAATAGATGGACTAATAGAGAAAGTCCGACACACTACTAGAAGGCCAAATATTTTTTCAGAGGTAGATGCAGAAAAAAATATATTCAGTTTGCAACCTGATGTAGGTCAGTATAGATAGACTAATACAACAAGTCCCACACACAGCTAGAAGCCCAAATATTTTTTCAGAGGTACTGAAGATGCAGATAAAAATTAGTTTTAATTTGCAACCTGATGGAGGTCAGTATAGATGGACTAATAGAGAAAGTCCGACACACTACTAGAAGGCCAAATATTTTTTCAGAGGTAGATGCAGAAAAAAATATATTCAGTTTGCAACCTGATGGAGGTCAGTATAGATGGACTAATACAACAAGTCCCGCACACAGCTAGAAGCCCAAATATTTTTTCAGAGGTACTGTAGATGCAGATAAAAATTATTTTTAATTTGCAACCTGATGGAGGTCAGTATAGATGGACTAATAGAGAAAGTCCGACACACTACTAGAAGGCCAAATATTTTTTCAGAGGTAGATGCAGAAAAAAATATATTCAGTTTGCAACCTGATGGAGGTCAGTATAGATGGACTAATACAACAAGTCCCGCACACAGCTAGAAGCCCAAATATTTTTTCAGAGGTACTGTAGATGCAGATAAAAATTATTTTTAATTTGCAACCTGATGGAGGTCAGTATAGATGGACTAATAGAGAAAGTCCGACACACTACTAGAAGGCCAAATATTTTTTCAGAGGTAGATGCAGAAAAAAATATATTCAGTTTGCAACCTGATGTAGGTCAGTATAGATAGACTAATACAACAAGTCCCACACACAGCTAGAATCCCAAATATTTTTTCAGAGGTACTGTAGATGCAGATAAAAATTAGTTTTAATTTGCAACCTGATGGAGGTCAGTATAGATGGACTAATAGAGAAAGTCCGACACACTACTAGAAGGCCAAATATTTTTTCAGAGCTAGATGCAGAAAAAAATTATATTCAGTGTGCAACCTGATGGAGGTCAGTATAGATGGACTAATAGAGAAAGTCCGACACACTACTAGAAGGCCAAATATTTTTTCAGAGGTAGATGCAGAAAAAAATATATTCAGTTTGCAACCTGATGGAGGTCAGTGTAGATGGATTAAAAGAACAAGACCCACACACAGCTAGAAGCCCAATATTTTTTCAGAGGTAGATGCAGAAAAAACTATATTCAGTTTGCATCCTGATGGAGGTCAGTATAGATGGACTAATAGAACAAGTCCCACACACTGCTAGAAGCCCAAATATTTTTTCAGAGGTACTGTAGATGCAGATAAAAATTAGTTTTAATTTGCAACCTGATGGAGGTCAGTATAGATGGACTAATAGAGAAAGTCCGACACACTACTAGAAGGCCAAATATTTTTTCAGAGGTAGATGCAGAAAAAAATATATTCAGTTTGCAACCTGATGGAGGTCAGTATAGATGGATTAATAGAACAAGACCCACACACAGCTAGAAGCCCAATATTTTTTCAGAGGTAGATGCAGAAAAAAATATATTCAGTTTGCAACCTGATGGAGGTCAGTATAGATGGACTAATAGAACAAGTCCCACACACTGCTAGAAGCCCAAATATTTTTTCAGAGGTACTGTAGATGCAGATAAAAATTAGTTTTAATTTGCAACCTGATGGAGGTCAGTATAGATGGACTAATAGAGAAAGTCCGACACACTACTAGAAGGCCAAATATTTTTTCAGAGGTAGATGCAGAAAAAAATATATTCAGTTTGCAACCTGATGGAGGTCAGTATAGATGGATTAATAGAACAAGACCCACACACAGCTAGAAGCCCAATATTTTTTCAGAGGTAGATGCAGAAAAAAATATATTCAGTTTGCAACCTGATGGAGGTCAGTATAGATGGACTAATAGAACAAGTCCCACACACTGCTAGAAGCCCAAATATTTTTTCAGAGGTACTGTAGATGCAGATAAAAATTAGTTTTAATTTGCAACCTGATGGAGGTCAGTATAGATGGACTAATAGAGAAAGTCCGACACACTACTAGAAGGCCAAATATTTTTTCAGAGGTAGATGCAGAAAAAAATATATTCAGTTTGCAACCTGATGGAGGTCAGTATAGATGGATTAATAGAACAAGACCCACACACAGCTAGAAGCCCAATATTTTTTCAGAGGTAGATGCAGAAAAAAATATATTCAGTTTGCAACCTGATGGAGGTCAGTATAGATGGACTAATAGAACAAGTCCCACACACTGCTAGAAGCCCAAATATTTTTTCAGAGGTACTGTAGATGCAGATAAAAATTAGTTTTAATTTGCAACCTGATGGAGGTCAGTATAGATGGACTAATAGAGAAAGTCCGACACACTACTAGAAGGCCAAATATTTTTTCAGAGGTAGATGCAGAAAAAAATATATTCAGTTTGCAACCTGATGGAGGTCAGTATAGATGGACTAATACAAGTCCCGCACACAGCTAGATGCCCAAATATTTTTTCAGAGGTACTGTAGATGCAGATAAAAATTATTTTTAATTTGCAACCTGATGGAGGTCAGTATAGATGGACTAATAGAGAAAGTCCGACACACTACTAGAAGGCCAAATATTTTTTCAGAGGTAGATGCAGAAAAAAATATATTCAGTTTGCAACCTGATGGAGGTCAGTATAGATGGACTAATACAACAAGTCCCGCACACAGCTAGAAGCCCAAATATTTTTTCAGAGGTACTGTAGATGCAGATAAAAATTATTTTTAATTTGCAACCTGATGGAGGTCAGTATAGATGGACTAATAGAGAAAGTCCGACACACTACTAGAAGGCCAAATATTTTTTCAGTGGTAGATGCAGAAAAAAATATATTCAGTTTGCAACCTGATGTAGGTCAGTATAGATAGACTAATACAACAAGTCCCACACACAGCTAGAAGCCCAAATATTTTTTCAGAGGTACTGTAGATGCAGATAAAAATTAGTTTTAATTTGCAACCTGATGGAGGTCAGTATAGATGGACTAATAGAGAAAGTCCGACACACTACTAGAAGGCCAAATATTTTTTCAGAGCTAGATGCAGAAAAAAATTATATTCAGTTTGCAACCTGATGGAGGTCAGTATAGATGGACTAATAGAGAAAGTCCGACACACTACTAGAAGGCCAAATATTTTTTCAGAGGTAGATGCAGAAAAAAATATATTCAGTTTGCAACCTGATGGAGGTCAGTATAGATGGATTAATAGAACAAGACCCACACACAGCTAGAAGCCCAATATTTTTTCAGAGGTAGATGCAGAAAAAACTATATTCAGTTTGCAACCTGATGGAGGTCAGTATAGATGGACTAATAGAACAAGTCCCACACACTGCTAGAAGCCCAAATATTTTTTCAGAGGTACTGTAGATGCAGATAAAAATTAGTTTTAATTTGCAACCTGATGGAGGTCAGTATAGATGGACTAATAGAGAAAGTCCGACACACTACTAGAAGGCCAAATATTTTTTCAGAGGTAGATGCAGAAAAAAATATATTCAGTTTGCAACCTGATGGATGTCAGTATAGATGGATTAATAGAACAAGACCCACACACAGCTAGAAGCCCAATATTTTTTCAGAGGTAGATGCAGAAAAAAATATATTCAGTTTGCAACCTGATGGAGGTCAGTATAGATGGACTAATAGAACAAGTCCCACACACTGCTAGAAGCCCAAATATTTTTTCAGAGGTACTGTAGATGCAGATAAAAATTAGTTTTAATTTGCAACCTGATGGAGGTCAGTATAGATGGACTAATAGAGAAAGTCCGACACACTACTAGAAGGCCAAATATTTTTTCAGAGGTAGATGCAGAAAAAAATATATTCAGTTTGCAACCTGATGGAGGTCAGTATAGATGGATTAATAGAACAAGACCCACACACAGCTAGAAGCCCAATATTTTTTCAGAGGTAGATGCAGAAAAAAATATATTCAGTTTGCAACCTGATGGAGGTCAGTATAGATGGACTAATAGAACAAGTCCCACACACTGCTAGAAGCCCAAATATTTTTTCAGAGGTACTGTAGATGCAGATAAAAATTAGTTTTAATTTGCAACCTGATGGAGGTCAGTATAGATGGACTAATAGAGAAAGTCCGACACACTACTAGAAGGCCAAATATTTTTTCAGAGGTAGATGCAGAAAAAAATATATTCAGTTTGCAACCTGATGGAGGTCAGTATAGATGGATTAATAGAACAAGACCCACACACAGCTAGAAGCCCAATATTTTTTCAGAGGTAGATGCAGAAAAAAATATATTCAGTTTGCAACCTGATGGAGGTCAGTATAGATGGACTAATAGAACAAGTCCCACACACTGCTAGAAGCCCAAATATTTTTTCAGAGGTACTGTAGATGCAGATAAAAATTAGTTTTAATTTGCAACCTGATGGAGGTCAGTATAGATGGACTAATAGAATGATGCTATGCCCAAAAGATTTTACTTCACTAGGTGCAGTAAAAAAATTGGTATTCTATACACAGGTGGTATATCTTGCAACACAGATAGGCTACTCCACTGACTAACACACTCTGCAATAGGCCAGAAAGGATTAGCTTTGCTAGATTCAGCCAAATGCTGTGAAAAAAACTTGCACAGCACTGGCACAGACCTGCCTGGCAAAAACTGATAGGAACTCATGTAACCTAGTCCTGAAAAGGACTGCAATTACAATTAGTCTTTACTCCCACAACCGATCTATTTAAGAGCACAGACCTCCCTGATAAAAGTCGTAGGAAATGCTGTAACCTAGTCCTTAAAAGACTGCAATCACAACTATTCCCTACTCCCAAGCTATCTGTATATTTGTGCGAAAATTGGCTTGAAATTAACAAGGTATAGCGCACACAGCAACAGCGGTGCCGTCTAACACGCAGCTGCAGCAGTGAGAAAATGGTGGCGACGGGGAAAATGGCTTGGTCTTATAGGGCAAGGACATGTGACATACACTGCCAATGACACATGCCCTTGCTTGTGTGAAAAAAAGCACTTCGCTCCGTGTGTGCGCAGCTGATAGGCTGACAGATTGCACCTCCCCACTGTAAATGCGGGAAAGAGAAAAAAAAATGGAGATCTTCATTGTTCCTGCAGAGATCCATCCCCTGCCCCTCCCCCCACCCCGCTGTACACTCAAACTGCGTATTAACATTAATTTTCATCATTACTGAGAAAAAATCCAGTTATGATTTTGGTGCACGAACAGTTATCGAACATAACCTCGAACAGCCGAATTTTTCTCAAATTGTTCGTGTTCGCCGAACGGCTCGAACACCGCCCAAAACAGCTCGAATTTGAGATTGGCGAACAGTTCGAGTAGAACAACGCTCATCTCTACTTATGAGAGTGCATCATGTTAATGAATAAACAATAAAACAATAATGCATACTTGCTAATGTTAGTGTGGCGCCCCTGAGGGTTCGGTCACCACAGAGGTACTGCATCTCACCCAGAGGTGTGGTATCTCACTCTCAGGTAAGGAAGGAGTACAGCTCGGGACCCTAATGTGGCACCCTGCAGCGCACAGGTGCCACAGAACCACGTAGGGTGCATAGATGGACTTCTCCACAAGAGGCCCTCACACATTCACACACCTCCACCCTACCACCTCAGACAACCAGAAGGAGCCCCATTAGGGATATAAAAACTGGAGGGTGGAGTTAGGTAGTGAGAGTGTGCTGACGCTAGGAGATCAGTGAAGATGCAGCACGCTGGCTGCTGTGCTTAGGCGAGCCAAGGCATACAGCACGAGTAGAAGCCTGAGGGGCCCCGAGTGTGGCTGGAGGCAAGAGGCAGAGGAGAGAAGTAACGAGGGGGCAGAGGAGCATACCAGGCTCACCCCGAACCATACACCGGACACCGGGTCCGTGCCTACAGGGTCCCTTTATACCCAGTAGGGATCACCGGATACCTGGAGGACTACAAGTCCCATGTCGACCAACGCTGACTACCGTACCAGGGCTAGGAGTCATGGAGGCCCCAGCGTCCAGGTAGAGTGATCTCCAAGAGAAGGCCCTACCACAAGGTTAGCAGGTGCAAGGGAGAGAGAGACAGTAATTAAGCCAGGCCTAGCTCCAGGCAGGTCAGAAGCTTAGCAAGTGAAAGCAACGGATCAGGAGGCCCTATACCCACTCACTAGGGAGAGTCCAGAAGTGCACCCTTCGCACCGGGTACCCTGGACCATACCTGCATCTACACCAGTAAAGGTACCGAAGAGAACATCCGTGTGAGTGTCTCATTTTTCCCTGAACCGTCCTGGCCGTCTCTCACCTGTACCACAATCTATTTCCCCACGTTGCCCTGAGGCCCGCTCCACCTGTCAGGAGCCGTTCCATCATAAGCTGCCCTAACATCTGCATCAGAGGACTGTCGTAGCGCTGGAAGAACTTACCAGGCACCACAGGTGGCGTCACAAACTATTCCAAAAATCTGTTATGATAGGCTACAAGCACTAAGGAAAGACAGGAGATCAGTCCCTACAATAGAAGTAAGCTAGATCCCTACGATGTAACGGGGAACCTGATCCTGCGATCAGACCCGCTAAAGTCCTCAGCTAGTCTGAACGAAGACCTATAGATGCAAGGGAGGGATCCCTACAAGAACTAGGGACTGGGAGAAAGATGGACACCTCCTAGCAGAAATTGTAGCAGTAAAAAGACAAACAAACAACATTGAACATAGAGGTCAAAAGACCTAGCTAAACTGACTGAGAAAGGTTACAAAGCACCTGGCTAGCTTAAGAGTAGAAATTACAATGAAGTCCAGCATGGCCAGAAGGGCGGAGCAGGATTAAATAGGCAAAAAAGGTCATGTGACCAGCAAAATAGAAAAAACCTAACAGGAGAGTTCTAACGGTACCCCCTCTTCTATGAGGATCCTCCGGATCCCCTAGGCCCAGGCCTATCAGGAAACCTCCTGTGAAACACTCTGACATGTCTGGAAGCAGAAACATCATCCACCCTCACCCATGAGTTATCCTCGGGACCGAAACCCTTCCAAGCGACGAGATACTGCAAACTCCCCCTATACCGTCTAGAATTAAGAATGCGGGAAATATCATATTTCCCGTCCTCCACCACCAGAAGAACAGTGGCAGTGGCGTCTCTATCTGATACATCAGCTTTTTTCAATAGAGAAACATGAAACACCGGATTAATCTTCCAGGAGGTAGGAACCTCCAACCTAACCATTGGTTAACTACCTGAAGCACCTTATAGGGCCCTACAAACTTGGGACCCAATTTTTTAGAAGGAATCCTCAACCGCAGATTCTTAGAGGACAACCAAACCATGTCACCAACCGTAAACAAAACCTCTTGACGTTTCCTGTCAAAGTACCTCTTAGATTTTTTGTTAGCCTCCTGAAGATTACCACGCACATCCGTCCAAACTCACTCCAAATCAGCGGAAAAACTCTCCTCCTCAGGCACAGCCGATACCAATTTGGAGAATGACCCAAAAGACGGATGTCTCCCAGAACAACCAAAAAAAGGCGAACACCCAGCAGAAGAGGATGTATGGTTGTTAAGAGCAAATTCAGCAAGCGGCAGAAACTCAGACCACCCCTCCTGATTGTCTGCCACAAAACAACGCAAGAACTGCTCAACATCCTGATTCTTCCTTTCTGTCTGGCCATTAGACTCAGGATGATATCCAGATGAAAACGACAAATGAACTCCCAACCTGTCACAAAAGGCACGCCAAAAACGAGCCACGAACTGAGGTCCCCTATCAGAAACAATGTCAGTAGGAACACCATGGAGTCTGACAATTTCCTTGACAAAAGCCTTAGCGAGTGTCTTAGCGCAGGGCAGTTTGATGAAGGGAACCAAGTGACACATCTTGCTAAAACGGTCCACGACCACCCAGATGAGCGTGAAACCCTCAGAGGAGGGAAGGTCAGTAATAAAGTCCATGGCCAGATGTGTCCAAGGTGCACTAGGAACCTCCAGAGGGCAAAGCAACCCCACAGCAGGAGCATGCGAAGACTTAGATCTAGTACACACAGTACATGGACGCACCCACTTAATGACTTCTTTCTGCCATCCAGGCCACCAAAAACTGCGACCCACAAGTCTCTTCGTCTCAGAAATTCCTGGATGACCCGCCAACCGAGACTCATGACACTCAACAAACAAATCTTTCCTAAAGGTCCTAGGCACAAACAACTTCCCATGGGGAGTGTTAGATCCGGCATTCTCCTGTGCTTTAAGAATCTCATCTTCCAAATCGGAGTCCAATGCAGCAATCACAGCACCTTCTTGTAAAATGCTCTCCTCCTCCTCAGCACCGACCATGGGAGAAAAGCTGCGAGACAAAACATCAGCTTTAACATTCTTGGTACCCGGGATGTAAGTAACGGAAAAATTAAACCGCGAAAAAAAAAGAGCCCACCTAGCCTGACGGGCATTCAAGTGCTTGGCAGCATCAAGATAGATCAGATTTTTATGATCAGTGAAAATCTGAATGGGAAATTCAGCACCTTCCAAGAGATGACGCCAGTGTTCAAATGCGAGTTTAATAGCCAGCAATTCCCGATTACCAATATCGTAATTAAGTTCAGTCTCAGAAATTTTTTTTGAAAAAAAAGGCACAGGGATGTACTCCATCCTTGTTTTCCTGAAACAACACCGCACCGACCCCCCACAGAAGAAGCATCAACCTCAACCAAAAACGGCTTAGTCACATCAGGCTGCATAAGGATGGGGGCAGAGCTGAACCTCTCCTTTAGAAACACTAACGCTTCAATGGCCTCAGTAGTCCACTGAACCGTATTAACACCTTTCCTGGTGAGATCGGTCAGTGGTTTAACAATAATAGAACAATTTTTAATGAATTTTCTGTTATAATTGGCGAAACCCAAAAACCTCTGTATCGATTTCAAAGCAATAGGCCTAGGCCATTCCTGCACAGCTTGAACTTTCACCGGGTCCATCTCAAAGCCCTCGCTGGAGATAATGTAGCCCAAAAAACTAATTCTCTGTACAGCGAACTCACATTTCTCTAGCTTAGCAAAAAGCGAATTGTCAATTAATAACTGTAATACCTCACGTACGCTCCGCCAATGAGACTCCAGATCAGGCGAATAAATCAAAATGTCATCCAAATACACAACCACATTTTTGCCGATCAAAGGTCTATGGATGTCATTAATAAGATTCTGAAAAAATGCTGGTGCATTGGTAAGACCAAAAGGCATAACCAGATTCTCAAAATGACCCAGAGGAGTGTTAAAAGCAGTCTTCCATTCATCACCCTCCTTCATGCGCAACAAATTGTATGCCCCCCAGAGATCAATTTTAGAAGACCACTTGGCCCCCCACTAACTGGTTAAACAAATCAGGAATCAATGGCAGTGGGTAGGGATTGCGTACAGTAATTTTATTAATCTCGCGAAAGTCCAGACAAGGACGTAAACCGCCGTCCTTTTTTTTAACAAAAAAAAATCCAACAGCCACAGGTGACTTAGAGGGTCTGATATGACCGGCGGCCAAGCTCGTCTGTATGTATTCCTCCAAAGCCTTTCTCTCAGAAATAGTAAGATTAAATAAACGACTTTTAGGAAGAGTCGTTCCAGGGACAAATTCAATGGTACAATCATAGTCTCTATGGGGAGGCAAAATTTGCTACTCCTCCTCAGAAAAAACTTTCCAAAAATCCTGAATAGGTACAGGTAATTCCCCTTTATCCACAGCAGCAATGCGCCCGTTACAACACTTGTCATAACACTTAGGGCTCCAGGACTTAATTTCATTAGTAGACCAATCCAGTACAGGATTGTGCAATTTTAACCAGGGTAACCCCAAAACTACTGGAGAAGGCAAATTATTTAATACTACCAAATCCAAATTTTCTTCGTGAATACCATTAATAGTGAGGGGAAATTCATAAACCTTGTGAGTAACACATTTCAAGGGAGAGCCATCGACAGAAACCACGGCAATAGGGGATGACAAAGGTTTGGGTTTTAATTTCAGTTTTTCCAAGAATTCTCCATCAATCACATTCAGAGAAGAACCACAATCCACAAATAACCGAAATTCAATTAATTCTTCCTGAGCTGCAGTAGTAGCAGAAAGAAATACCCCCTTAGTGTTTAAACAGGCTATACGGGCGTAACTGACCTTTTTTTTTTTCTTTGTTCATACGAAGCACACAGTTCCCAATGAAATGGTCAGATTTTCCGCAATAAAAGCACAAACCTTCAGAAAACCTGCGGTCTTTTTCCTGAGAGCGGGGTGACATCGCCCCAATCTCCATCGACTCTCTAATGTCAGTACAGACCCTCTCAAGACTAGGAGCTGACATGGCAAAGGATTTACTCTCATTAACCCTTGCACGCAGTCTCCTGTCCACCCGTATAGCTAATTGCATTGCCTCCTGCAAGTTTCCAGGTGTAGGATAAGCAATAAGCAGATCCTTAACCCTTTCACCTAGCCCAGCAAGAAACAAACTTTTCAGATCTGAATCGCTCCACCCCACCTGAGCAGACCACCGACGGAAGTGAGTACAATAATTTTCCACATTACCTGATCCCTGCCTCAAAAGTCTCAATTCCGTCTCAGCTGATGAGACACGATCAGGATCATCATGCAACAACCCCAAAGCAGAAAAAAAACTATCCACTGATCTAAAGCATGGATCACTAGGTTGGAGAGAAAAGGCCCATCCCTGAGGTTCTTTGCGCAAAAGTGACATTATGAACCCTATGCGCTGTGATTCATCACTAGAGGATCTGGGTCTCAAATGAAAATACAATAAACAAGCATTTTTAAAGGAAAAAAAATCTTGTTGTTCACCAAAAAATAAATCAGGCAATCGTACCTTTGGCTCCACAAAATGCGCTCCAGAATGGCTACTCACGTGTTGTTGGAGCTCGGCCACCTCCAGAGAGAGTCCCTGCAGGCGTTGAGCCAAATCCTGAACCGACACCATGATGGAAACTGGAGGTCTTTCCTTAGAGATATTTTTGGGCTGGACTTACTGTTATGATAGGCTACAAGCACTAAGGAAAGACAGGAGATCAGTCCCTACAATAGAACTAAGCTAGATCCCTACGATTTAACGGGGAACCTGATCCTGCGATCAGACCCGCTAAAGTCCTCAGCTAGTCTGAACGAAAACCTATAGATGTGAGAGAGGGATCCCTACAAGAACTAGGGACTGGGAGAAAGATGCACCCCTCCTAGCAGAAATTGTAGCAGTAAAAAGACAAACAAACAACATTGAACATAGAGGTCAAAAGACCTAGCTAAACTGACTGAGAAAGGTTACAAAGCACCTGCCTAGCTTAAGAGTAGAAATTACAATGAAGTCCAGCATGGCCAGAAGGGTGGAGCAGGATTAAATAGGCAAAAAAGGTCATGTGACCAGCAAAATAGAAAAAACCTAACAGGAGAGTTCTAACAAAATCCCATATAAACCCAAAACCCCCTTTCTTTTTGTTGACCGCCCTGGGCCACGGACCGGGACAGCCACCGTGATATCCCCCACCAGCATCGATAGGCCCGACTGCCTAGTACCCCACGGCCCTGGGGGCGAGTCAACTTCTGGCGTCATGAACAGGTTTGCATGCCCGCTGCCACCGGGTACTGTGCGCCTTAAAAGACTGTAACACTCAGTGTGGTGAAGGTTTCCCGCCATTATCCGCTATTTTCCTGTCGCCGTGCGTGAAGAAGAGGGGCATAACCGCGGGAACCTGAGAGGCTTGACTGTGAAAAGCACGCGAAGCCCAGGACACACCCCACCCTTGACGTCGAACCAGGAAGCGTCAGGTCCTGGAAGGAGTCCAGTGGACGCTCTGACGTCAGATGCGAGTGACGCAAGGTCCTGGAAGAAGACCGTCGCCCGTGGAGCTGCGGCCTACCTGATAAAAAGTTTACTAGGGGGGGCGCAACCATGGCCGACGACCAGCAAGCCGCCGGAGCACCGGTTAATGCTCCCGATGCCCAACTTGCGCCTGGCGCTGCACAGGCCGGAGCGGCCGCCCCACCAGCAGGGGTCGTGACTCCGTTGATACCCATGGCCCTGCCGTATATCCCTGGAGCGAAATGGCTTGCCCAGTATGATGTCAAACCAGACACCCTGTCTGGGTTCAAGAGAAAAATATGCGGTGTACTGGACATGTATTCTATGACTGGTAAGCAGAGAGCCGCTGTTGTGCTGGGACAATTGACTGGTGCCGCAGAGCGGGAAGTTGAAACCTGGCCAGCCGCAGACCAGGAATCAATATCCACTATTTTTAAGAGACTGCAAACTGTGTTTGAAAACCGCACTGAGACAGATCTCCGGATGAGGTTTTACCACTGTGTCCAGAAACCTGAGGACAGTATCCAGGACTACGCCTGGGGCTTACAGGAAGCCCTGCGGGCCCTAAAACAAGTTAGTCCAGCCAGCATACAGGATAAGAACAAAATGCTGACAGAACAGTTCATCCGGGGGTTGAGGTCCCAGGAGGAGAGCAGAACTGTACGGTGGTGGGCTTTAGATCATCCAGACGCCACCTTTGACACCCTGAAGGACATGGCTATTAAGGGTCTACAGCCCATGGAAACATCAGGGACTGCTATCCAGCATTACCAGGGTGGGGCCATCCCAGTGGCCGCAGCACCCACTGCTCCTTCATTAACGGCTGAAACAAAGACGCAAACAGTGCCCCCTAGCGAGCTGGACAGCCTACACTCCGAAGTGCGCCAGCTAAGTAAAACCCTGGCCACTTTCCTGAGCACCCTGCTGCTACAGACGGAGCCCAAGCCGGAAGGAAGGATCCTACTCGCCGACAGTTCTGAGGATGTCCCCTGGATGAGGAGACGAAGGATGACACCACCCCGTAGGAGGACAACGCCACCCCGTGGGAGGATCAACAACCAATGTTGCCCTCGAGGAAACTTCATCTGCTACCACTGCCACAAGGCAGGCCACACCGCGCGGAACTGTCCTTTAAACGGGCAAACCCTGGGGCCAAGGGTCGACACCCAGGAGTAAATCAACCAGGCCCATTAAGCTGGTACCACCAGTTCGTAGGAGGAAGGCCTTTCCTGTCCATCATGCTGGACGGCATAGCAACACCTGCGTTACTGGACATCGGCTCACAGGTAACCATCCTACCTAATGTCCTCTACAAAAGGTGCTGGTCCGTAGATGAACTCCAGCCGCCAGCCCCGAACCTCTCTGTGTATGCCTCTAGCGGCCTTCCTCTTAACCTAGTTGGGGTTAAGGACGTGACAGTGAAGGTGGGGAGAGAGGAACTAAAGGACCAAGGACTCATTGTAGTGGAATCTAACCCTGGTGATACAGACTTGTATATGATACTTGGTACAAATATTGTTGGTAACTGTTTGGGAGAAGTGTTGTTTTTGCTCCAACAGATTGCTGACACTGCCAAACCAGGGCAGAGGAAGGTGCTCCAGAGAGAGATTCGAGCCCTACTGTACCAGCAACAGGTAAAGCAAACATGTGGTGAGATTGGTAATGTACGGGTGACAGACCCGATACCCATTGTGATTCCCCCAATGAGTGAGATGCTGATTTGGTGTAGGGCAGCAATAGGTCTCAAGGGACAGAACTACCAGGCGATAGTGGAGACCATTAGCTCGGAGCAGAGACCTACAGTGGTGGCCAAAAGTATTGGCACCCCTGCAATTCTGTCAGATAATACTCAGTTTCTTCCTGAAAATTATTGCAATCACAAATTCTTTGGTATCTTCATTTAATTTGTCTTCAATGAAAAAACACAAAAAGAATTGTCCTAAAGCCAAATTGGATATAATTCCACACCAAACCTAAAAAAGGGGGTGGACAAAAGTATTGGCACTGTTTGAAAAATCATGTGATGCTTCTCTAATTCGTGTAATTAACAGCACCTGTAACTTACCCGTGGCACCTAACAGGTGTTGGCAATAACTAAATCACACTTGCAGCCAGTTAACATGGATTAAAGTTGACTCAACCTCTATCCTGTGTCCTTGTGTGTACCACATTGAGCATGAAGAAAAGAAAGAAGACCAAAGAACTGTCTGAGGACTTGAGAAACCAAATTGTGAGGAAGCATGAGCAATTTCAAGGATACAAGTCCATCTCCAAAGACCTGAATGTTCCTGTGTCTTCCGTGCGCAGTGTCATCAAGAATTTTAAAGCCCATGGCACTGTGGCTAACCTCCCTAGATGTGGACGGAAAAGAAAAATTGACGAGAGATTTCAACGCAAGATTGTGCGGATGGTGGATAAAGAACCTCGACTAACATCCAAACAAGTTCAAGCTGCCCTGCAGTCCGAGGGTATAACAGTGTCAACCCTTACTATCCGTCGGCGTCTGAATGAAAAGGGACTGTATGGTAGGATACCCAGGAAGACCGCACTTCTTACCCCGAGACATAAAAAAGCCAGGTTGGAGTTTGCCAAAACTTACCTGAGAAAGCCTAAAACGTTTTGGAAGAATGTTCTCTGGTCAGAAGAGACAAAAGTAGAGCTTTTTGGGAAAAAGCATCAACATAGAGTGTACAGGAAAAAAAAGAGGCATTCAAAGAAAAGAACACGGTCCCTACAGTGAAAAATGGCGGAGGTTTCCTGATGTTTTGGGGTTGCTTTGCTGCCTCTGGCACTGGACTGCTTGACCGTGTGCATGGCATTCTGAAGTCTGAAGACTACCAACAAATTTTGCAGCATAATGTAGGGCCCAGTGTGAGAAAGCTGGGTCTCCCTCAAAGGTCATGGGTCTTCCAGCAGGACAATAACCCAAAACACACTTCCAAAAGCACTATAAAATGGTTTGAGAGAAAGCACTGGAGACTTCTAAGGTGGCCAGCAATGAGTCCAGACCTGAATCCCATAGAACACCTGTGGAGAGATCTCAAAATGGCAGTTTGGAGAAGGCACCCTTCAAATATCAGGGACCTGGAGCAGTTTGCCAAAGAAGAATGGTCTACAATTCCAGCAGAGCATTGTAAGAAACTCATCGATGGTTACCGGAAGCGGTTGTTCGCAGTTATTTTGGCTAAAGGTTGTGCAACCAAGTATTAGGCTGTGGGTGCCAATACTTTTGTCTGGCCCATTTTTGGAGTTTTGTGTGAAATGATCCATGATTTGATTTTTGCTTCATTCTCTTTTGTGTTTTTTCCTTGCAAGCAAATTTAATTAAGATAATAATACCAAAGAATTTGTGATTGCAATCATTTTCAGGAAGAAACTGAGTATTATCTGACAGAATTGCAGGGGTGCCAATACTTTTGGCCACCACTGTACATTCTTAACTGCTAGAGGGGTAGTTGATGTACGTAATGGGAGGGTACCCATACGTCTCCTAAATTGTGGGGAGGAGGAAGTTAAATTACCAAGATACGCCACTGTTGCCAGATTGTATACTGTGAATGATGACGCCATACACACAGTAGAGTCTTTAACCTCATCAGACACAGTGGAGGGTAATGACTCAGAAACCCAGGTGGGGGATTGGTGACAACAGCTCCATGTTGGGACTGACACCACTCCTGTCCATCAAAAACAAGGTGTACACAGGGTGGTCCAGGAATACGAACAAGTATTCAGCAAACACCCACTTGATTTTGGGAGGATTAAAGGGGTACAACACCATATACCCACAGGTGACCATCCACCCATGAAAGAACGTTACAGGCCCATACCACCAGCACACTACCAGAAAGCGAAGGAAATGTTGCATGACATGAAGAAAGCAGGGGTAATAAGAGATAGCTGTAGCCCCTGGGCAGCTCCCCTGGTCCTGGTCAGGAAAAAAGATGGAAGCATGAGGATGTGTGTAGATTACAGACAGGTAAACCGCATAACACATAAAGATGCATACCCTTTGCCCCGTATAGAGGAATCCCTGGCTGCACTAAAGTCTGCAAATTACTTCTCTACCCTTGACCTCACTAGTGGGTACTGGCAAGTAGCAGTTGCTGAGGAGGACCGGGAGAGGACGGCCTTCACTACCCCGATGGTACTCTGCGAGTTCAACAGTATGCCGTTCGGACTCTGCAACGTCCCTGGAACGTTCCAGAGATTGATGGAGTGCTGCTTGGGACACCGGAACTTCGAGACAGTGCTGCTGTTCCTGGATGACGTTATCTTGTACTCGAGGACATATGAGGACCATCTGAAGCACCTGGCGGAGGTATTTGAAGCATTGTCCCGGTATGGGATGAAACTAAAGCCTTCTAAATGCCACTTGCTCAAGCAGAAAGTTCAGTACCTGGGGCACGTAGTCAGCTTGGAGGGAGTAGCACCAGATCCGGAGAAGGTCACTGCCATCCAGAAATGGTCGGAACCGAAGAATCTCAAGGAGGTTCGTCAGTTCCTGGGACTGGTCGGATAATACCGGAGATTTCTAAAGGACTACACCAAGAAGGCAGCGCCTTTGCAAAATTTCCTGGTAGGACAGTCCAACAGAGGCAAACCCCCGCCCCCTTCCAGTGGGGTAAAGAGCAGGCTAAGTCCTTTGCAGTGATGAAAGGGATCCTGACGGGCGAAGAAATCCTGGCCTACCCTGACTACAGCCAACCTTTCCTGCTGTACACTAATGCCAGCAACGAGGGACTAGGAGCTGTGTTAAGTCAGAAGCAGTATGGCAAAGAGAAGGTGATTGCCTATGCCAGCAGGAAGCTTCGTCCTACCGAGAGGAATCCAGAAAACTATAGCTCCTTCAAGTTGGAGTTCCTGGCCTTGGTCTGGGCCATCACTGAACGATTCAAGCACTACCTAGCCTCCACTAAGTTTAGGCCCGGCTGCCGAGTACCCCACAGCCCTGGGGGCAGGTCACTAACACTTGCATCCAATAAATACCAGCAGTGGGGGCAGGGCGAGATTGCTCCTAAGGGAGAGCACAGTCCTGGGTTCCTAGCTGTTGGGAGGAGCTATGTAGTGGATGTGGGTGGAGGAAGTAGCTTAGAGGAGCACATGAAGGAAAGTATAAATAGAGAAGCCATCTTGTTTAGAGAGAGAGCAGTCAGAGAGATCAGTCTGAGGAGGAGTTGGGAGCAGGAGCTCTGTATGAGCTCTGATCAGGAGGAGGGCCTGAGTAGAGGCCCAAGACTGAAGGAGAAGGAGAGAGAAGCAGGAAGGGCTCCAGGAACGAGGAAGGGACCCCAGGGGTACGGGCAGTGCTGGAGGCCACCCGTACGCCCCAATCTACCAGGAGGTGGAGGGGTCAGGCCACACAAAGGGGACCGGTCCCTCAACTAGCAGAGTACTCTATGTCTCAACTAGAAACCGGAGGCTGCAGCATTTCAAGTCTTGCAGCCAACAGTTCATATCAGTCTCACCTAGAAGGTAGCTACAGAGGACCCAGGGGACGGAACAGACGTCACCCGACAAGGCCCGCGGGTACCGGATTGGGACACTTGGTATGAGGTGCAGGGAGACGGCCAGAGAGAGAACATACAGAAGGGGGTCCCGCTAAGTACTCCTGAGATATCTGAGGGTGGTCTGAACCCCTCTCTGAGTAAGCACAGCACGACGAGGAAAGTTATACTGGTACCTGTAGCTTGGACTGCAACAACCGTGAGTAAAGACCTTGAGGACTGCACCCACTGTCTCTGTGATTATTAGCTGCGCCATCACCCCTGCACTACAACGCCCAGCATCATCTACTTCATTACAACATCTACACTGCCCTGGAGCTAAGCTCTACCTGTGGAGAGCTGAACAAGCCCGGCTGCACTAACACCAGCTCCAGAGGTTCTGCATAGCAGCGGCGGCTCCACATAGCCGCATACTACAGGTGGAGTCACAAACTTTATACATAAAAACTAGAAATCCCCTGTAAATAATAACCCCTTTTGAATGACCTCCCTAGGTCACGGACTGGGTCACCGCCACTGTGACATCTCCCCAAACAACGACCGGCCCAGCACCGAGTACCCCACGGCCCAGGGGGCGCGTCATTAGCACCATATACCACGGTGTAAACTACAGTGCTTGACCTACATTTGTGGTCCATAGTACAGATTGTGTAAATTAATGAGACAATTGCCCTTCAGTTGTGTAGATACAGTGCATCATTACTGAGAGCTTATAAGTAATGCTGTATGACTTACTTCACATATATGATGTGACATAAAGCCACAGTACTGTGCTATACTAAGAGCAGCAGTGTTTGTGGTAAGCTACGGACATAAATATTTCAGCATGTATATAATACATTATTTACGCACCACAATCAATTCATCTCTTTGTATATTAGACCCAACTGACTATTTTATGTTATCTTTATTATCAAAATAACGCAAGCTAAAATAATGTCGGCTATAAAACTATAGATAACACATGGAAATATTATAAACTATGCCATATAACAAACTTAGCTCTTCTGCATCTGATAAACAAAGCTCAAATATTTCTGTATTTAATATTTCAAAACATACAAAGTCTGAACTATGACTTTTGTGGTCAATTCATAAAAGTCTTTACACCTGTTTTCTGGCATAAAACACATTGCAAAGTCGTAAACTCTTTGCGCTACCTGAAGCTCTACCAAAGTGGATAAAGTATGAGTAGGGCAAGGCATGACGTCACCCGCTAAATTAATCAAAAGTTACTCCACTTTAGTGACATAACTAGAGATGAGCGGTGTTCGACTAGAACTGTTCGCCAATCTCAAATTCGAGCTGTTTTGGGTGGTGTTCGAGTTGTTCGACGAACCCGAACGATTTGCAAAAAATTCGGCTGTTCGAGGTTATGTTCGATAACTGTTCGTGCACCAAAAGCGTGTCCTGCATGTCTGGCGCTATTTAGAGCACCAATCATGAAGGGATTGTCTGCCACTCACTGTAATGCCACAGCCATGGTGGTTGTGGCATTACAGTGATTGCCCAAATCGATGGGAACAGTGCTCACAGTGAAACATGAAAAGCCGGCAATTCAGCAGCGGCATACACCGGTACCCGACAATTTAGAACAGAAAGAATAGAGCTTCACACATAGATTAGATAGATAGAAACATGTCAGTCACACATATAAGAAGCACAGTGACAGTGTTGCTTGCTGTACTTGTCATTTAGTGTAAAGGATTTATCAAAAAAAATAATAGTGTTTTCATGCACTGTCTCTTTAAAAAAGCCGGCTGGCAATTCAGCATCTGTACCCGACAATTTATAACAGAAAGAATAGAGCATCACACATAGATTAGATAGATAGAAACATGTCAGCCACATATATACGAAGCACAGTGACAGTGTTGCTAACTGTACTTGTCATTTAGTGTAAAGGATTTATTAAAAAATATAATAGTGTTTTCATGCACCGTCTCTTTAAAAATGCCGGCCGGCAATTCAGCATCTGTACCCGACAATTTATAACAGAAAGAATAGAGCATCACACATAGATTAGATAGATAGAAACATGTCAGCCACATATATACGAAGCACAGTGACAGTGTTGCTTACTGTACTTGTCATTTAGTGTAAAGGATTTATTAAAAAATATAATAGTGTTTTCATGCACCGTCTCTTTAAAAAAGCCGGCCGGCAATTCAGCATCTGTACCCGACAATTTATAACAGAAAGAATAGAGCATCACACATAGATTAGATAGATAGAAACATGTCAGCCACATATATACGAAGCACAGTGACAGTGTTGCTTACTGTACTTGTCATTTAGTGTAAAGGATTTATTAAAAAATATAATAGTGTTTTCATGCACCGTCTCTTTAAAAAAGCCGGCCGGCAATTCAGCAGCGGTACCCGACAATTTAGAATGGAAGGAATAGAGAATCATACATAGATTAGATAGATAGAAACATGTCAGTCACATATATATGAAGTACAGTGACAGTGTTGGTTACTGTACTTGTCATTTAGTATTAAAATAAAGGATTTATTATTAAAAAAAATTGGCGTGGGGTTCCCCGTAATTTTAGTCTCTAGCGGAGGTTAAGCAGACGGCTGGGGCAGATGTTTGAAGCCTGGGAAGGGGGTAATACCCACGGAGCTTCCCAGGCTACTAATATCAGCCCCCAGCTGAATACCTAGCCTTTACTAGCTATTAAAATGGAGGACCCCCCCCAAAAAAATGACGTGGGGTCCCCCCTAATTTAATAGCTAGCAAAGGCTAGGCAGACAGCTGGGGGCTGATATTAATAGCCCAGGAAGGGAGCCATGAATATTGGCCCCCTCCCAGGCTAGAAACACCAGCCGTCAGCCACCCCAGAAATGGCGCATCCATAGGATGCGCCAATTCTGGCACTTAGCCTCGCTCTTCCACACTGCCCTGGTGCGGTGGCAGGGGGTAATAGGGTTGGGGTTGATGTCAGCTTATAATGCCAGCTGACATCAAGCCCAGGTTAGTAATGGAGAGGCGTCTATAAGACACCCCCATTACTAACCCCATAGTCAAAGTTAAAAGTAAACACAAACACCCAGAATAAAGTCCTTTAATTGAAATAAAGACACATTCCTTTATTGTTCTAAATTAAACCATACTTACCATCACGCCCATTCCAGCTTAAGCCAACGATCTCCTGCAATAAAAGAAAAATAATAAAGCAACATCATCCTTACCTTTCCAGGGTTCCCAGGACAGCTTCAGCTCTGCTACATCGAGATGACAGGCTGGACCGCAGCAGAACGCTGCCATCCAGCTTGTCATCCCGCAGACACTGAGAAGCGCAGGCATGCTTGCGCTCTGCAGTGTCTGGCTGTGACGGCATAAAGATGAGACGAGTTCATGTCCAATGAACTCGGCGCACCTCATGCACGTCACTGACAGCGTGGGAGAATTCTCCTGCACTCAGCACTTCAGCGTGAGAATTCTCCCACGCTGTCAGTGACGTGCATGAGGTCAGCTGAGTTCATTGGACATGAATGAGCTCACCTCATGCACGTCACTGACAGCGTGGGAAAATTCTCCTGCACTCAGCGCTTCAGCGTGAGAATTTTCCCACGCTGTCAGTGACGTACATGAGGTCAGCTGAGTTCATTGGACATGAATGAGCTCACCTCATGCACGTCACTGACAGCGTGGGAGAATTCTCACGCTGAAGCGCTGAGTGCAGGAGAATTTTCCCACGCTGTCAGTGACGTGCATGAGGTGAGCTGAGATCATTGGACATGAATGAGCTCACCTCATGCACGTCACTGACAGCGTGGGAAAATTCTCCTGCACTCAGCGCTTCAGTGTGAGAATTTTCCCACGCTGTCAGTGACGTGCATGAGGTGAGCTCATTCATGTCCAATGAACTCAGCTGACCTCATGTACGTCACTGACAGCGTGGGAGAATTTTCACGCTGAAGTGCTGAGTGCAGGAGAATTCTCCCACGCTGTCAGTGACGTGCATGAGGTGCGCCGAGTTCATTGGACATGAGCTTGTCTCATCTTTATGCCGTCACAGCGAGACAGTGAGGAGCGCAAGCATGCCTGCGCTTCTCAGTGTCCGCGGGATGACAGGCTGGATGGCAGCTTTCTGCTGCGGTCCAGCCTGTCATCTCGATGTAGCAGAGCTGAAGCTGTCGTGGGAACCATGGAAAGGTAAGGATGATGTTGCTTAATTATTTTACTTTTATTGCAGAAGACATTGGCTTCAGCTGGAATGGGCGTGACGGTAAGTATGGTTTAATTTAGAACAATAAAGAATTGTGTGTTTATTTCAATTAAAGGACTTTATTCTGGGTGTTGTGTTTTTTTAAATACTTTACTAGAAATTCATGGTGGTCATGTCTAATATTGGCGTGACCCCATGAATTTCGGGCTTAGGGCCAGCTGATAATGCCAAGCTGGCCTTAACCCCTTTATTACCCAGTGAGCCACCGCACCAGGGCCCTGGATGAGTTGGGTACAGCGCCAGAAGATGGCGCTTCTATGAACGCGCCATTTTCTGGGGCGGCTGCGGACTGCAATTTGCAGCGGGTGGGGCCCAGAAAGCTTGGGCCTCCCTGCGCTGCGGATTCCAGCTCCCAGCTGCCTAGTTGTACCTGGCTGGGCACAAAAATAGGGCGAAGCCCCACGCATTTTTTTTTTAAATTATTTCATGAAATTCATGGAATAATTAAGAAAAAAAGGGCTTCCCTATATTGTTGTGTCCAACCAGGTACAAATAGGCAGCTGGTGGTTGGGGGCAGCCCGTCCCTGCCTGCTGTACCTGGCTGGACACAAATATAGTGTGAAGCCCCACGTCAATTTTTTTTTAATTATTTCATGAAATAATTTTTTTAAAAAAGGGCTTCCCTATATTGTTGTGTCTGGCCAGGTACAAATAGGCAGCTGGTGGTTGGGGGCAGCCCGTTCCTGCCTGCTGTACCTGACTGGACACAAATATAGGGCGAAGCCCCACGTCAATTTTTTTTAAATTATTTCAGGAAATTCATGAAATAATGAAAAAAAAATTGATGTGGGGCTTCGCCCTATATTTGTGTCCAGTCAGGTACAGCAGGCAGGAACGGGCTGCTCCCAACCACCAGCTGCCTATTTGTACCTAGCCGGACACAACAATATAGGGAAGCCCTTTTTTTCTTAATTCCATGAATTTCATGAATTTAAAAAAAAAATACGTGGAGCTTCGCCCTATTTTTGTGTCCAGCCAGGTACAACTAGGTAGCTGGGGGCTGGAATCTGCAGCGCAGGGAGGCCCAAGCTTTCTGGGCCCCACCCGCTGCAAATTGCAGTCCGCAGCCGCCCCGGAAAATGGCGCGTTCATAGAAGCGCCATCTTCTGGCGCTGTACCCAACTCATCCAGGGCCCTGGTGCGGTGGCTCACTGGGTAATAAAGGGGTTAAGGCCAGCTTGGCATTATCAGCTGGCCCTAAGCCCGAAATTCATGGGGTCACGCCAATATTAGACATGACCACCATGAATTTCTAGTAAAGTATTTAAAAAAAACACAAACACCCAGAAAAAAGTCCTTTAATTGAAATAAACACACAATTCTTTATTGTTCTAAATTAAACCATACTTACCGTCACGCCCATTCCAGCTGAAGCCAACGATCTCCTGCAATAAAAGTAAAATAATAAAGCAACATCATCCTTACCTTTCCATGGCTCCCACGACAGCTTCAGCTCTGCTACATCGAGATGACAGGCTGGACCGCAGCAGAACGCTGCCATCCAGCCTGTCATCCCGTAGACACTGAGAAGCGCAGGCTTGCTTGCGCTACTCAGTGTCTGGCTGTGACGGCATCCAGATGAGCCGAGGTCATGTCCAATGAACTCGGCTCAAGTCATGCACGTCACTGACAGCGTGGGAAAATTCTCACGCTGAAGCGCTGAGTGCAGGAGAATTTTCCCACGCTGTCAGTGACGTACATGAGGTGAGCCGAGTTCATTGTCGGCTCATCTGGATGCCGTCACAGTCAGACACTGAGGAGCGCAAGCATGCCTGCGCTTCTCAGTGTCTGCGGGATGACAGGCTGGATGGCAGCGTTCTGCTGCGGTCCAGCCTGTCATCTCGATGTAGCAGAGCTGAAGCTGTCGTGGGAACCATGGAAAGGTAAGGATGAGGTTGCTTTATTATTTTTCTTTTATTGCAGGAGATCATTGGCTTCAGCTGGAATGGGCGTGATGGTAAGTATGGTTTAATTTAGAACAATAAAGAATTGTGTCTTTATTTCAATTAAAGGACTTTATTCTGGGTGTTTGTGTTTTTTTTAACTTTGACTATGGGGTTAGTAATGGGGGTGTCTTATAGACGCCTCTCCATTACTAACCTGGGCTTGATGTCAGCTGGCATTATAAGCTGACATCAACCCCAACCCTATTACCCCCTGCCACCGCACCAGGGCAGTGGGAAGAGCGAGGCTAAGTGCCAGAATTGGCGCATCCTATGGATGCGCCATTTCTGGGGCGGCTGACGGCTGGTGTTTCTAGCCTGGGAGGGGGCCAATATTCATGGCTCCCTTCCTGGGCTATTAATATCAGCCCCCAGCTGTCTGCCTAGCCTTTGCTAGCTATTAAATTAGGGGGACCCCACGTCATTTTTTTGGGGGGGGTCCTCCATTTTAATAGCTAGTAAAGGCTAGGTATTCAGCTGGGGGCTGATATTAGTAGCCTGAGAAGCTCCGTGGGTATTACCCCCTTCCCAGGCTTCAAACATCTGCCCCAGCTGTCTGCTTAACCTCCGCTAGAGACTAAAATTACGGGGAACCCCACGCCAATTTTTTTTAATAATAAATCCTTTATTTTAATACTAAATGACAAGTACAGTAACCAACACTGTCACTGTACTTATTATATATGTGACTGACATGTTTCTATCTATCTAATCTATGTGTGAAGCTCTATTCTGTCTGTTATAAATTGTCGGGTACAGATGCTGAATTGCCGGCCGGCTTTTTTAAAGAGACGGTGCATGAAAACACTATTATTTTTTTTAATAAATCTTTTGCAGTAAATGACAAGTACAGTAAGCAACACTGTCACAGTACTTCATATATATGTGACTGACATGTTTCTATCTATCTAATCTATGTGTGAAGCTCTATTCTGTCTGTTATAAATTGTCGGGTACCGCTGCTGAATTGCCGGCCGGCTTTTTTAAAGAGACGGTGCACGAAAACACTATTATATTTTTTAATAAATCCTTTACACTAAATGACAAGTACAGTAAGCAACACTGTCACTGTACTTCATATATATGTGACTGACATGTTTCTATCTATCTAATCTATGTGTGATGCTCTATTCCTTCATGTCTAAATTGTCGGGTACCGGTGTATGCCGCTGCTGAATTGCCGGCCGGCTTTTTTAAAGAAAGCGTCTTCTGAGCAGTTTGTCAGCTTTTGGACACCTTTGAAGGTGTTTTCTATGTGTTCCTATGTGTTTTTGTTTGCCTGCTATTGGTTTTAACGGTGTTCGACGGTGTTCTAAGGTGTTCGACGAACAGTTCGACGACAGTTCCTCGAACATCCCGGTGTTCGACGAACCGAACCGAACCCGAACACTACGGGGGTGGCTCAACACTAGACATAACTTACACCAGAAATGTTACTCCAATCTCTGATATGATGTGCAGAATTAATTAAGCGGTGTGCACATCTTTCAATACATACCACCTCCTCAGACCTAGGTCATACAGATGGGAAACCGGTGAAAATACAATGCCACCAATGAATAAAAATAAATTTTATCTAGTCCTTTTCTAAAAAAAAGAATTAACATACATATATAAAAAAGCAACTGTGCCTCAAGGAAAAGCACTGGGTAATATATCTACAAAATTATAGAATATATAATTCGTAATGCCATACAGACAATTGTGATTCAATCATAGATAAAGATATTTGCATTGAGACATTTATAGATTTTTTGCAGTTAAAATGTACATACTGCTTTTACCGCCAATTAAATATAGGTAAAATGATACACCTCAGGGATCGGTCACTTATATCTGTAGTGAATATGGTATGATAATATGGTGTCCTGGTCATGAATCACTGTAGCCCCGTATATAATACTCATTCACTATACCTATCAACAATAAATTGCCTCAAGATAAAAATTATATACATGTCAAGGTATGGGCATAGATTACCCCTAAAGAGTGTGGTACGTAATCCTAGACAATTCAATACAGGAATTTTGCGCTAATATATGTCCCCATAGCAAGAACTCAAGACAATCACAAAGTCCCCAATGATTTAATATCCTGGCCAATGGTCCATGTATACTGTAAATATGTGTATAAACATCACGGAGATCCATATACATTAACAGCAAAGTATATACACTGGGGAAAATAAATATTTGATGCACTGCCGATATTGCAATTTTTCCCACCTACAAAGAATGGAGATGTCTGTTATATTTATTGCTGGTTCACTTCACCTGTAAGAGACAGAATCTAAAAATAATATCTGAATAATCACATTTCATGATTTTTAGATAATGAAATTGCATTTTATTGCATGAAATAAGTATTTATTTCTGGCTCTCACAGACCTGTTAGTTTTTCTTTAAGAAGCCCTCCTACTCTGCACTCATTACCTGTATTAATTATACCTGTTTAAACTTGTTACCTGTATAAAAGACACCTGTTCACACACTCAATCACACTCCAACCTCTCCACCATGGCCAACACCAAAGAACTGTCGAATGACACAAGGGACAAAATTGTAGACCTGCACAAGGCTGGGATGAGCTACAGGACAATAGGCAAGCAGCTTGTTGAGAAGGCAACAACTGTTGGCACAATTATTAGAAAATAGAAGAAACACAAGATTGTAGCATCTGCGTCTCTGCCTCCTGCCAGGCAGAGACGCCGTTCCCCTCACCTTGGTCTGGCGTCTTCCGGCTCCCGTCCTGCAGCTATTGTGGTGCACACCGCGCACAGCTTCCCAGGCTCAGTGCTTAGGGTGCGCGTCCTCCCTCCCTCTCAAAGGGGCCGCGCGTGCCGTCCTAAAAAGTCCCCGGCCAATGGCCGTAGGACTTTCCCTATTTAAAGCACCTTCTCCAATATGGAGATGCCTGTGCAAGGTTGTTGTTCCGTGTGCTAACACTTGCTTCAGCCCTCAGGTCCCGCTGCCTGTCTTCAGTCCAGTCCGCCAGTCTGTCTTCAGTCCAGTCCGCCAGTCTGTCTTCAGTTCAGTCCGCCAGTCTGTCTTCAGTCCAGTCCACCAGTCTGTCTTCAGTCCAGTCTGCCAGTCTGTCTACAGTCCTGCCCGCCAGCCTGCTTACCTGGAAGCACCGGCCAGTTACCTGCCGTGCCCACCAGCCTGCTTACCTGGTTCACCTGTCTGTTACCTGTCATGCCCGCCAGCCAGCCTACCTGGAGCACCTGCCTGTAACCTGCTGTGCCCGCCAGCCTGCCTACCTGGAGCACCCATCTGGCTATCTGCCAAACCAGCCTGCTTATCTACCCGGACCACCCGTCAGCCTTCCTGCCGTGCTCATCCGCTGTACCGGTCAGTTCCTGCCATCTGACCCATGGGAGTCACCTGTTCTCACACAAGGTCAGTCCCAGAGTGACATCTGGTCCCCCTGCTCGATCCCTCCCTGGTTCATGGAGTCGATTGAGCAGCCGTGCGACCTTGGTCAGGTGGAGTAGGCACTTAGTCACTCCCCTCTGGTACCTTCTTGCACCAAAACACAGAGGTTCCACCACCCGGACTCGTAACAGTTTGCACAGGCCATGGAACCCGGTGGCCCCCCATGCTTCTTGGCTTTCTGACCTGTACCAGGAGTTTTCACGTCAGAGATCCCAACAGGAAACTATCCTGTCCTACCTGCAGTCTGTCAACTACCGCCTGGACACGCTGTCCACCCTGTCTGTGTCCGTCTCTAGCCGAGCGGCACCCGCTCCGGCTGCACCTCAATCTACTGGCGCTATGGCATCCGGCTCTGGACCCCAGCTCTCTGTGCCTCCACATTTTGGTGGAGACCCCGTCTTATGTCGGGGTTTCCTAAATCAGTGCACGCTGCACTTTGAACTCCTGGCACATCAGTTCCCCTCCGAACGGGTCAAGGTGGCGTTCATCATGTCTCACCTCACCGGGGAGGCATTGGCATGGCTAAACCCTCTGTGGGAGAGAGGGGATCGCCTGGTGTCCGATCATCCGGCTTTCCTCACTGTCTTCCGGAAGGTCTTCGATGAGCCCGAACGAAAATCTTCTACTGCCTCCTCACTTCTCCGTCTCCGCCAAGGGAGTCTCACCGTGGGCCAGTATGCCATTCATTTCTGAACCCTCGCATCTGAGCTTGCCTGAAACAACGAGGCCCTGGTGTCCACCTTCTGGGAGGGTCTTTCCGGACGTATCAAGGATGAGCTGGCAGGTAGAGTCATCCCTTCCACCCTGGACAACCTGGTGTCATTGGCTACCCGGATTGACATCCGTTTTTTGGAACAAGCTAAGGAGACTACCTGGGAAAGAAGATTTCCGCATCTCGCTCCTGTATTCCAAAGCCCAGCCTCGCAACCAGCTATTCCTCGGACACGCTCCCCAGAGCCTATGCAAATTTACCAAACCAAGATGGTCAAGTCTCGCCTGGAGGCACGCCGAGCTGAGGGGAGTTGCTTCTACTGTGGCAGTAAAGAGCATCTGATCCGTTCCTGCCCAGTGAAGTCGTGAAACTCCAGTGTCTAGGACCACTTGGAGAGGTCATCCTAGGCAAAAGTAAATCCTCTCCGTCCTTGACTCTATCTGTTTCTATTTCCAATGGTGAGACCCGCTTCTTCGAGACCGCCCACCTGGATTCCGGAGCCGCTGGGAATCTCATTTCACAGGATGTTGTGGAACGGTATCAGATTCGTACCATACGTCTGGCTGAACCGTTGGCGGTCGCTTCCGTGGATGGAAGACTTCTTCCGGAGACCATCTTGCTCGTCACAGAGCCTGTGACCCTTCAAGTGGGAATGCTGCACTCGGAGAAGATCTCCTTTCATGTGCTGTCCGGTCTCTCTCACTCCCTCTTGCTTGGTCTACCCTGGTTACAGAGACATGAACCCATCCTGAATTGGAGATCTGGTGAAGTGCTCCGTTGGGGGCATGAATGCCATGTGTCCTGCCTGGTACCGGTTCATCCATCTCGATCCCTGTCTATTCTGGCTAATCTACCTGGTCTGCCGGCACCCTACTGGTCCTATGCGGATGTCTTCAACAAAAAGGAGGCAGGGACACTTCCACCTCATAGGTCGTATGATTGCCCAATCGACCTGGTACCTGGGTCTTCTCCTCCCCGCAGGTGTATCTACCCCTTGTCGCTGGTTGAGACCCGGGCCATGTCTGAGTACATAAAAGAGAATCTCGCGAGGGGATTCATCCAGAAATCTACCTCCCCAGCTGGAGCAGGATTCTTCTTCGTTAAGAAGAAAGATGGCTCACTACATCCCTGTATTGATTACAGGGGTCTTAACCAGATTACCATCAAGAATAAGTACCCCCTGCCTCTCATCTGGTAGCTGTTCGACCACCTTAAAGGCGCAAAGATGTTTACCAAGCTCGATCTTCGTGGGGCGTACAATTTGGTTCAGATCCGCGCAGGGAGACGAGTGGAAGACGGCATTCAACACCCGGGACGGTCACTACGAATATCGCGTGATGCCCTTTGGTTTCTGTAATGCTCCAGCCGTCTTCCAGGAGCTGGTTAACGACATATTCCATGATCTCCTGTATTCTTGCGTGGTCGTGTACCTGGACGATATCTTGGTCTTCTCTCCGGTTCTACCCTCACACCGGAGGGATGTTCGTCAGGTTCTGCTAAGGCTCCGGCAGAATCGCCTATACACAAAATTTGAGAAATGTCTCTTCGAGCAGACCTCCCTTCCGTTCCTGGGCTATATTATCTCCGAGACTGGTCTGCGGATGAATCCTGAGAAGGTCTCTGCCATCTTAAAGTGGCCACAACCGGAGGGGTTGAAGGCGATTCACGATTCCTGGGCTTCGCAAATTATTACCGCCTCTTCATCCCTCATTTCTCCTCCTGGACCGCTCCGATCTCCGCGCTCACCCGTAAGGGAGCAAATTACAGGGAATGGACTTCCGAAGCTGAGGAGGCCTTCGTCTCCTTAAAACAAGCTTTCTCCTCCACCCCGGTGCTGCACCATGCGGATTGCAACAAGCAGTTTTTCCTGGAGGTTGATGCATCCTCCTCCGGAGCCGGAGCGGTGCTCAACCAGAAATCCCCGTCAGGGAGAATGATAACCTGCGGCTTCTCCAAGCTCTTCTCCTTGTCCGAGCGCAACTACTCCATAGGAGATCGTGAGCTGCTAGCCATCAAATTGGCGCTGGAGGAGTGGCGTTAACTGTTGGAGGGGGCTCTGCCCGGTGGTCATCTACGCTGACCACAAAAACCTCGCCTATTTACAAAACGCCCAAAGACTTAATCCGCATCAGGCCAGGTGGTCTCTATTCTTTGCCCGATTCTTCTTTACTCTGCATTACCGCCCGGCGGACATGAACATTAAGGCGGACGCTTTATCCCGCTCGTTCCTGTCCACTGACCAAGAGGAGGAGCCTCTACATATCATCGACCCCTCCAAGTAATGACTGTGGCTCCGTTTGACCTGTCTCTTCTTCCACCCGGTAAGACCTTTGTGGCGGTTCCAGATTGTAAGAAGGTTCTACTCTGGGGCCATTCATCCAAACTAGCCGGTCATGCTGGTCAGAGGAAGACCTTTCTACTCATCACCCGACATTACTGGTGGCCTTCTCTGCGCAAGGATGTTGCGGACTTCATCGCAGCTTGTTCCTCTTGTGCCTGTAACAAGGTTCCTTGGCACCTTCCTTCCGGCCGTCTCCTTCCTCTTCCCGTGCCTTCCGCTCCGTGGCAACGCATAGCTATGGACTTCATTACGGATCTCCCTGTCTCTGCCCGTTGTACAGTCATTTGGTGATCGTTGACCGCTTCTCTAAAATGGCCCACTTCATTCCTCTGCCTGGTCTTCCGTCTGCATCTGTGCTGGCTAAGGACTTCATCCATCACATCTTCCGTCTCCACGGTCTACCTCTCCACATTGTGTCTGATCGCGGGGTTCAGTTCACTTCGCGCTTCTGGAGAGCTACGTGCAAGCTGCTGGATGTCTCCTTGGATTTTTCCTCTGCTTATCACCCTCAATCTATTGGTCAAGTAGAACGTATCAAACAGGTTCTTACCAGCTTTCTCCGGCACTTCGTCAATGCTCACGATAACGATTGGGTTGAGCTCCTGCCCTGGGCCTAGTTCTCCTATAACAACCATGAGAGTGAGTCTTCTTCTAAATCCCCGTTTTTTGTGGTCTACGGTCGACACCCCCGGATTCCGTTTCCCGTCTCCTCTTCAGTGGACAGTCCTGCCGCGGAGTCTCTTGTCAGCGAATTTTCAGCTATTTGGGAAGATACTAGATCTGCACTTCTTCAGTCCTCCGAGCGGATAAGAGACATGCTGATAAGAGACATCTGGATCTGCCTCAATTCCGTCCGGGAGACAAGGTCTGGCTTTCCTCCAAATATGTGCGTCTCAAGATACCTTCCAATAAATTGGGTCCGTGGTTCATCGGTCCGTTCGAGGTTCTGAACCAAATCAATCCCGTGGCCTACAAGCTGAAACTCCCGGTCACATTACGGATTCCAAACTACTTTCATGTATCCCTCCTCAAACCTGTTGTCCTTAATTCCTTCTCTGATGATCCAGGTACCTCTCCAGCTCCAGCCTCCGCTGAGGACATCCTTGAGGTAGATAACATTTTGGCCACCAAGAGGGTAAGAGGAACAACTTTCTTTCTTGTCGATTGGAAGGGGTTTGACCAGGAGGAGAGGTCTTTGGAACCCAGGGAGAACATTCATGCCCCTCATCTTCTTAAAAAAATTCTCTCGGGTTTAAAGAAGGGGGGGGGGGGGCAAAAAGGGGGGGTACTGTAGCATCAGCGTCTCTGCCCGGCAGGAGGTGGCCATTCCCCTCACCGCCACCGCCCTGGTCCGGTGTCTTTCGGCTCCCATCCGGATATCATCCTGACTCTAATGGCCAGACAGAAAGGAAGAATCAGGATGTTGAGCAGTTCTTGCGTTGTTTTGTGGCAGACAATCAGGAGGGGTGGTCTGAGTTTCTGCCACTTGCTGAGTTTGCTCTTAACAACCATACATCCTCTTCTGCTGGTTATTCGCCATTTTTTTGTTGTTCTGGGAGACATCCGTCTTTTGGGTCATTCTCCAAATTGGTATCGGCTGTGCCTGAGGAGGAGAGTTTTTCCGGTGATTTGGAGAGAGTTTGGACGGATGTGCGTGGTAATCTTCAGGAGGCTAACAAAAAATCTAAGAGGTACTTTGATAGGAAACGGCAAGAGGTTTTGTTTGCTATTGGTGACATGGTTTGGTTGTCCTCTAAGAATCTGCGGTTGAGGATTCCTTCTAAAAAATTGGGTCCCAAGTTAGTAGGGCCCTTTAAGGTGCTTCAGGTAGTTAACCAATCTGCTGTTAGGTTGGAGGTTCCTACCTTCTGGAAGATTAATCCGGTGTTTCATGTTTCTCTGTTGAAAAGAGCTTATGTGTCGGATGGAGACGCCTCTGCCACTGTTCCTCCGGTGGTGGAGGACGGGGAATATGAAATTTCCCGCATCCTAAATTCTAGACGGTATAGAGGGAGTTTGCAGTATCTTGTCGCTTGGAAGGGTTTCAGACCCGAGGATAACTCATGGGTGAGGGCGGATGATGTTTCTGCCTCCAGACTTGTCAGAGCGTTTCACAAGAGGTTTCCTGATAAGCCTGGGCCTAGGTGATCCGGAGGATCCTCATAGAAGAGGGGGTACTGTTAGAACTCTCCTGTTAGGTTTTTTCTATCTTGCTGGTCACATGACCTTTTTTTGCCTATTTAATCCTGCTCCACCCTCCTGGCCTTGCTGGACTTCATTGTAATTTCTACTCTTTAGCTAGCCTGGGGCTTAGTTACCTTTCTCAGTCAGTTTAGCTAGGTCTTTATGTTCTATGTTGTGTGTTTGTCTTTTACTGCTACAATCTCTGCTAGGAGGTGTCCAACTTTATCCCAGTCCCTAGCTCATGTAGGGATCCCTCCCTTGCATCTATAGGTCTTCGTACAGACTAGCTGAGGACTTTAGCTGGTCTGATCGCAGGATCAGGTTCCCCGTTACATCGTAGGGATCTAGCTTAGTTCTATTGTAGGGACAGATCTCCTGTCTTTCCTTAGTGCTTGTAGCAGATCATAACAGCAAGCGCATTGAAGATGGGTCGTGGCTGGGTCTTCCAGCTTGACAATGTGAAAAGAAAAGAAAGGGCGCATGTGTAGACTCACAGGGCTATTTAAATAATTTAAAAAGTGCCAGTACACTCACCTGTGATGGTTGTGTACGTCTACACAACCAAGATTAAGCGTGTGATTAATGAGGCTCCGGGTCGCCTCTATTTGTAGTACCGTCCTGTCGGTGTTTGCCTCCCAACTCCGTGCTCCTCAAGTGGTCACACGATCCTGCTGGACCAGATACCACGTCACCGCAGGTCCCCAGTAGTTTAACCCGGTAGCTGGATAACCGCAGGTCCTCACACATCCAAATATGCCCAGCTGCTCCTGCCGCTTTGGCTCCGTATGGAGATATATCACAAGTAAACAACGGTGCAGTAGTCTCAGGGAGCGCCAAAGGAATACTGGACAATTTAATAGATGTCCACCGACTTTTATTCTTCCTCCAATACCACTGCCACAACGCGTTTCAACGGTCTAAGCCGTCTTCTGATGAAGCCCCCACCTGATGAAGACGGCTTAGACCGTTGAAACGCGTTGTGGCAGTGGTATTGGAGGAAGAATAAAAGTCGGCTGACATCTATTAAATTGTCCAGTATTCCTTTGGCGCTCCCTGAGACTGCTGCACCATTGTTTACTTGTGATATATTTCCAGCTTGACAATGACACAGCCAGGTCAACTAAGGAGTGGCTCCCTAAGAAATATTTCAAGGTCCTGCAGTGGCCTAGCCAGTCTCCACACCTTAACCCGAGAGAAAATCTTTGGAGAGAACTGAAACTTTATGTTGCCCAGCGAAAGTCCAGAAACCTGAAAAATCTGGAGAACATCTGTATGGATGAGTGGGCCAAAATCCCTGCTGCAGTGTGTTCAAACTTGGTCAAGAACTACAGGAAACTCCTGACCTCTAAAATTGTAGGTTCAGCGGTAACAGCCACAGATCTGCCTGCTCTGTTATTGCTGTAAACAACTCTGCAGTGGTGTGCAGTTTGTCCCATAAGCATATTAGCTTCAGCACAGCCTGTTGCTGCTTGGCTTTCACGGGTGTGTCAGGTTTAACAGACAGTCGTTCTGGATCTGGCTGTAGAAGGTCGCTGCGCTTGGCCTTGCAGACACCTTCTTGATCTATTCATCATCCCTCCCTCTCTAGGACCCAGCGGTGATCTGCACCTTATACTGATAATTGACACAGCCTTGCTAGATCTTTAAGTACACTCAGTTTCTCCAGAGAGTTGCTAGTGATAGAGTTAATTCCTCTGTTCATGTCTGGAATTCTAGCAGTCAGCTAGATTCTCCTTGGAGTTCCTTTG
Source organism: Phyllobates terribilis (assembly GCF_046119375.1). Classification (NCBI taxonomy): domain Eukaryota; kingdom Metazoa; phylum Chordata; class Amphibia; order Anura; family Dendrobatidae; genus Phyllobates; species Phyllobates terribilis. Next base: position 590,957,188 of record NW_027362765.1, on the reverse strand, counting down.
TGGATTGTTGTCGCTATCTCTCTGATGTCTTCTCAAAGATAAGTGCATCCCCTTGTATGTTTCCCTTGTTTGTCTTTAGTTGCAGTGGGGCTGACTAGTGCTCACCCCTCACCCTCACTACCTAAGGCCTAGCTCTAGGGTCAGCCAGGGCTAAGGTATCCTGCTTGGCGATAGGTGCGGAACCTATTTAGGGACTATAGGGGAGTCAGGGTGTTGTTAGATCTGCTTAGGGGTCTCCACTCCCCCTTTCCCTAGTTGCTGGGCTTTCCCCCTTTTCCCATCATCGTTCTTCCCTTACCTAGCTTGACATTATCACCAGCCCTTTAGGAAAAAAAAAATGACTTTGGGGTTTTTTTTGTTTTTTTTGTGTGTTTTTTTTCTGGGTTTATGGATCCTGTTTCAGTGCTGGCAGAGCAGCTTCAGAGTTTGTCACTGGAGGTGACTGACCTTCGATTAGAGGTTCAGCAGCAACTGCAGCGGCCGCAGACTCTTAATGTTGAGGACTCTGCAAGCAAGCCAGTCCAGCTTGAACACAAAATTGCCCTCTCAGACAGGTTTTCAGGAGGTAGGGACAAGATTTAAAGATGTTTGTAAGTTGTATTTTAAGCTTCAACCTTACTCGTCTGGAGATGAGGAACAGCGAGTGGGGATTGTGGTCTCACAGTTGCAAGGAGAGCCTCAATTCTGGGCTTTCCCTTTGCCACATGGTTCTGCTTGCCTCAGATTGGTTGAAGGATTTTTTGGGGCTCTTGCCCTTTTCCATGTTGATTCTGACCAAATATCTGAATATCAGTAAGTGGAGACTTATAGTTCCGAATTCCGTAGATGGGCAACCAATACCAAGTGGAATGACCTGGCTCTTAGAAACCATTTTTGTCAGGGCCTTTCAGAAAGGTTGAAGGATGCCTTGTCAGTTTATGAAACCCCTGGGTCCTTAGAGACTGCCATGTCATTGGCTATACATGTGGATAGACACCTTCGGGATAGGTGAGTGAGAGCACCTTCTGCTGAGCCCTATTTTCGGAGCAACATCCCTTTGCTGGGGGGGGGGGGTTGGTCTGGGGGTGAACCTGTACTTATGGAAGGAGGAACCCATGCAGTTAGGGGGAGCTACTGTGTCGTATATTTCCTCTGAAATCCGCAAGAGAAAGGGCGTGCGTTTGTTTGTGGTAAAAAGGGACATTTTATTGAGGTCTGTCCCTCGGTTCCTAAGCAAAAAGAAACTCGACTAACCCTTGTTAGTGTGGAGTTGTCTTCAACATGCAGCTCTTGGTTTGTCCTGATGTCATAGGTGGTGCTAGAGAGCAGGACTGAGAAAATGTATGCATTTGTGGACAGTGGAGCTGGAGTCAGCATGGTTGATGCTTGGTTTGTGAGAACTCATGAGTTTAGTTTCTGTACCTAAACTAAGCCCATCCCTATTTATGTCATCGACTCAGCGCCACTTGCACAGAGATCTCTGACTCAGATTGACTCAGACTGTACATAATATAAGACTGAGGGTGGGGTCTTTTCATTATGAAGTAATTCCTTGTTAAGTCCTGGAGGGCCTTCCCACTCCAATTGTACTGGGTCTACCCTGGTAGGTGAAACACAATCCAGTAGTGGATTGACAATTCAGGGAAATTGTTGAATGGGGAGATTACTGTCATGAGAACAGCTTAAACATTTCCCTTTCTGCGGTCTCTACGGAGACCTTACCTGTGTTTTTGTCAGGTTTTTAAGGACATATTTTCTGAGGTGTCAGGATTTGCCTTCTCATCGTGCATATGACTGTCCTATTAACCTAACTCCCGGAGCTAAACTACCCAAGTCCAGACTGTATAATCTTTCTGGTCCTGAGAGACAAGCCATGAAGGATTTCATTGTTGAGAGTCTGGAGAAGGAACATATCAGACCCTCATCTTCGCACATGGTAGCAGGGTTCTTCTTCGTTAAGAAGAAAGATGGGGGTCTCCTTCCCTGTTAAGATGTCCGGGAATTTAATCAAATTACCATCCGAGATCCTTATCCTCTTCCTCTGAATCCAGATTAATTCAACCAGGTTGTGGGAGCTATGGTGTTCTCCAAGTTGGATTTAAGAGGAGCCTACAATCTGGTTAGAATCAGAGAGGGAGATGAATGGAAAAATGGTGTTCAATACCCCTGAGGGGTATTTCAAGAGTCTGGTTATGCCTTTTGGTCTGACCAATACACCTGCAGTGTTCCAGCATTTCAGAAACTATATTTTCTATCATTTAGTGGGCAGGTTTGTGGTGGTCTATCTGGATGATATTTTGGTTTACTCACCTGATTTTGAGATGCATCAAGGTCATGTTAAATAGGTACTACAGATATTAAGAGATAACAAACTATACGCCAAACTAGAGAAAAGTGTTTTCGCTCTCCAGGAGGTACAAATTTTTGGTTATCTGCTGTCATCATCAGGTTTTCAAATGCATCTGGAGAAGATCTATGCTGTACTTGATTGGGATCATCCCAAGACTCTGAAGGCATTACAGCGCTTTCTAGGCTTTACTAATTTTACCGGAAATGTATCCAAAATTATTCGGTAATTTTGAAACTCTTCACTGACATGACAAGAAGGGGGTCAGATTTTTCTAAATGGCTGAATGCCGCCCAGCATGCTTTTTTCTCTTAAAAGAGATGTTTTTCCACAGCACCTATACTCAGTTAGACCGATGTTTCTCAATTTTTCATCGTAGAAGTTGATGTGGGGGTTGGGGCTGTGTTGTCTCAGGGTCCGCCCCCTGGTAAATTGCATCCATTCGCTTTCTTTTCCAAAAAGTGTCTTTGGCTGAGAGAATTTATGATGTGGGTAATAGGTAGCTTTTGGCGATTAAAATGGCTTTCAAAGAATGGTAACATTGGTTGGAGGGGACAGGCCATCCTATTACTGCTATCACGGACCATGAGAACCTGTTATATCTTCAGTCTGTTAAATGTCTCAACCCTAGGCAAGCTAGATGGTCTATGTTTTTTACTAGGTTCAATTTTGTTGTCACTTTCCGTTCAGGGGTTAAAAACATCAATGCTGATGCTTAATCCCGAGCTTCCCTGGTGGTGGTGACCATGAGAACCCTGACCTGGAGGGAAAGGTGTTGGAAGCTCAGGGGGACACCCCTGCCTCCTGCGCTTTGGGGAGGTTATTTTTACCATCCAATCTGTGCCGTAAAGTAATTACGGAATATCACAACTCTGTGCTTGCTGGTCATCCAGGTGGTAAGGAAACTGTGGACCTCCATTCGTTTTTGGTGGCCGGGGTTGCATCAGGATGTGGTTGAACATGTGTCTGCTTGCAGAATTTGCACGAGTTCTAAAGTATCACACACCCGTCTGTCTGGTCCTCTTCTGCCGCTGCCTATTCCTAGCAGACCATGGACACTCTTGCCATGGATTTTATTACTGACCTATCTGCAGGCAAGACTGTGGTTCTGGTGGTTGTAGATAGGTTCAGCAAAATGGTTCATTTCATCGCATTACCGGCACTTCCAAATGTCAAGACTCTTGCTCAGGTCTTCATTAATGAGATCGTGAAGCTTCACTGGGTTCTTCTGATGTGGTGTCAGATCGGGGGACCCAGTTTGCTTCTAAATTCTGGAAAGCTTTCTGTACTCGACTGGGGGTGCAGTTGTCTTTTTCTTCTGCCTTTCATTCTCAGTCGAATGGACTGACCGAGCGCATTAATCAGAATTTAGAGACTTACCTCAGGTGTTTTGTCTCCGAGAACCAGGAGGATTAGGCATCCTACTTACCGTTGGCCGAGTTTGCTATTAATAATCATCTCCAAGAATCTACTGGCAGGTCACCTTTATTTGGTGCATACGGTTTTCATCCACAGTTTGGTACTTTTAGTGGGGGAGGGGCTTCGGGAATTCCTGCGGAGGAACGTTTTGCTTCATCGCTCTCTTCTGTGTGGCGGGGAGTTCAGAGTAATTTGAAGATCATGGGAGAGTGATACAAACGTATGACTGACTGGAAGCGCTCACCAGGTCTGGATCTTAGTATAAATTACTTTGTGTGGTTGTCTACGAGGAATATCAAGTTGAAGGTTCCTTCCTGGAAGCTGGGACCTACATTTATTGGTCCCTATAAAATAACCGCCGTCATTAACCCAGCAGCGTTTCATCTTCAGTTTCCTCAAGCTCTTAGTATCCACAATGTGTTTCACAGGTCTCTGCTCAAAAAGTATGTGGTACCTGTTGAGTCCTTCCCCCTTCTGCCGCCCTCAATCATTGTTGATGGCAATTTGAAGTTCCAAATTTCAAAGATTGTGGATTCTCATCTTCAACATCGTTCCCTTCAGTACTTTGTGCACTGGAAGGTTATGGTCCAGAGGAAAGGATGTGGGTCTCTGCATCAGAGGTGAATGCCCCTAGGTTGGATCATACTTTTTATGCCTCTCATGCAGAGAAACCTGGTCCTGAGTGTCCTGAGGCCACTTGTAGAAGGGGGGATACTGTCACGGGTGTGTCAGGTTTGACAGACAGTCATTCTGGATCCAGCTGTAGAAGGTCAATGCGCTTGGCCTTGCAGACACCTTCTTGATCTTTTCATCATCCCTCCCTCTCTAGGAACCAGCGGTCATCTCCATCTTCTGCTAATAATTGACACACCCTTGCTGGATCTTTGAATACACTCAGTTTCTCCAGAGAGTTGCTGGTGATAGAGTTAATTCCTCTGTTCAGGTCTGGAATTCTAGCAGTCAGCTAGATTCTCCTTGGAGTTCCTTTGTGGATTGTTGTCGTTATCTCTCTGATGTCTTCTGAAAGCTAAGGGTATCCCCTTGTATGTTTCCCTTGTTTGTCTTTAGTTTCAGTGGGGCTGACTAGTGCTCACCCCTCCCGCTCGCTACATAAGCCCTAGCTCTATGGTCAGCCAGGGCTAATGTATCCTGCTCAGCGATAGGTGCGGAACCTTTTTAGGGACTATAGGGGAGTCAGGGTGTTGTTAGATCTGCTTAGGGGTCTCCACTCCCACTTTCCCTAGTTGCTGGGCTTTCCCTCTTTTCCCATCATCGTACACTGGGTTCTTCCCATGCCTAGCATGACATTGGCCGAGGCAGTGCTGCAGTTCTTACAGCTCCCGACTGATGTGGTCATTTCGGAGATGGAGGCTGAAGAGGAGGAGAGGTGCAGGAGCTGTAGAATGTGAGGGCAACCCAGATTGACCCAGGGCCCACAATCCTCAGAATCAGGAGGATGTGCTCCGTCCCAGGGTCCGACTCGGTCCCGGCTTCCACTATATTAACCCAGTGTGCCATCAGTGAGATGTACCGTCCCTGGCCACAAGCACTTGGACTTTCCCAGTAACTGCTTTTTTGAGGGCAAGTTTAGGGACACATGTTTGTGTAAGGCGGGGATGGCACACCAGGAGAAATAGTGGCGGCTGGGGACCGAATACCGAGGAACAGCCGCCGGCATGAGGTTGTGGAAAGATTTTGTCTTCACAAGCCTAAAAGGCAACAATTCAAGTGCAAGCATTCAAGAAATGTGGCAGTTTAGTACTGTGGTCTGTGGGTGGTTGGTATCTGTGCTTGGTTGGTATCTGCGCTTGCGTTCAAAGGACTGGGGTAGGGACAACTGAACGCGGCGCTGGCACAAGGACGTAGACATGTTTGCTAATGGTGGTGGTTGCAAGTGTGCAATGACAGGTGCAGGGTGGGAGGCATCTTCGCCTGCGGCATGGACAGGGGATTGGTATGCACAACAGCGGAACATGCAGTGGTGTCACCCGCAGACACTGTTACTGGACCTTGGTGTTCAGCCCAACTAGTCGAATGCTTTGCTGTCATGTGCTTGAGCATGCTGATGGTGATCAGGTTGATAGTTTTGCTGCCGCTGCTGATGCTGGCATGGCAGATGTTGCAAATGGCCTTTTTGGGGTTAACTGGACAGACTTTAAAAAAACAGCCATACTCGGGAAGACCTAACAGTTGGACTGGCAACTTCCCTCGTGTTGGTGTTCTGAGGAACAGTTGCCCTTGTGTCTGTGGCCACCCCGCTACTTGTTCCTGCCTGTTGTGGTGCTACGCCTCCCTCCCCCTCTGTGCCGCTGCCCTCGCTATGCATGTCACCTTGCCAGGTTGGGTCAGTGTCTTCTTCGTCCAACGCCTCACCTTGCACGTATGCATCCTGGTCCTCCTCCCGACTTGCTGGCAATTATGTCTCATCATCATCATCCACCTCTTGCGACAATAATTGCACTTTCCCACATTCATCATGTGACCGTGGCTGATCAAATAATTGGGCATTGCTACATGCGATCTTCTCTTGCCCCTCTTGAAGCGGGCCGGGCGAGAGACCCAAATCTATAAATGGAAAAGTGAACAGCTCTTCGGAGTGTCCAAGTGTGGGATTACTTGTCTCCAGGCACTCAGCATGGTGGGAGGAAGGTGAGTAATATGTGGTCCAGACTCACGGCTACTGAGACTGGACCGTGTGTAAGACAGGGTGGTGGTGGTGGCAAACTGACTGGAAGCATTATCTGCTATCCAACCAGCAACCTTTTCACACTGCTCTGGCTTCAAGAGTGGTGTTCCCAGCCCCCTAGAAACTGGGACAGGAAGGTAGGGCGACGTGATATGGGTGCTTTTTGTGCTCCCTCAGCAGGCACAATTTCAGCTTGCCCACGGCCTCTGCGTCTGCGTGCATCATCACTATCATGTCCACATCCACGTGCCTTGGCCATTTTAAATGGAGTAAAATATTTGGCACGCTCCCCAAAATGTCAGGATTATTACCACAGTAATATCAGATCACATGTGATGACCACGGTTTTAGGGAGTGGCCTTGTTGTATGGTATTGGTCAGCGACCAAGTGTGAATAGGTTGAACAACACACTACTGGCAGACTTTAAATGGAGTATAATGTTTGGCACCCTCCCCAATATGTCACGATTATTACTGCAGTAATATCGGATCACGTCCGATGATGGATAAGTTTCTCTGCTTCCACATTCAACAATACAGCAATGCGAATAAAATCAAACAAATCTGACTGTATGCTCCTAACAAGCAAATGGAGCTGTAAAAATAGTTTATTATATTGCTTTTCAAGAAAATAATCAGGATTTAGAGCAAAAAAGATTATTAGCCCTGATATCCAGGGCTATGGATATCAGTAACAGCAGCAGACAGAACGTGCAATGTACCCTATTCTGCTCTATACACTCTCCACAAACTCTGCCTGCCTAACTCCTGCTATCACCAGGATTGATATGCATCTGGATTAGTCCTTAGAAGGACTGTTAGTTGAGATGTATATATTGCTCTGGAATACCTATTACCTAAATAAATAAACCGCCAATTCTCTCCCTAGCTCAGCAGTACCTTTCCCTACTTTGCCTGTCTGAAGGTAGACTGTGATGAGCATAGGGTCACCAGGTGTCAAGGGTGTCAGGTGTGACAGACAGTCATTCTTGATCCAGCTGTAGAAGGTCATTGGCTCTGCAGACACCTTATTGATATTTTCATCTCTGTAGTGTAGTGACATCCTTCTCCTTCTAGGACCTAGCAGTGACCTCTACCTTCTGATGATAATTGACACACCCTTTCTGGATGTTTAAATACCTTAGGGTGTTATCAGATCTGCCTAGGGGCCTCAACTCCCCCTTTCCCTAGTGTTTGGGTTTCCCCCCTCTTCCTTTCTTTGTGCACTTAGTCTTTCCCTCACCTTGCGTGACATTATCACCAGCTGTACACATATAAAAAAAAAACTGACACGTGTCTTTTTTTGTGTTTTTTTTCCTCTCTCCTTGTTCATGGATCCCGTTTCTATGCTGGCAGAGCAGCTGCGGAGGTTGTCACTAGAGGTGACTGACCTTCGATCTGACGTTCAGCAGCAATGGCAGTGGCTGCAGAATCCTATTGCTGGAGACTTTGCGGGTAGGCCGATCCAGCTTGAACCCAAAATTGCCCCCCCGGACAGGTTTTCAGAAGGTAGGGACAAGTTTTTTGTATTCAAAGAAACTTGTAAATTGGATTTCAATCTTCGACATTTCTCCTCTGGTGATGAGGAACAGCGAGTGGGGATTGTGATCTCACTGTTGCAAGGAGATCCTCAATCCTGGGCTTTTTCTTTGCCACATGGTTCTATTTGTCTCCAGTCAGTAGAAGGGTTTTTCAGGACTTTAGCCCTCATCTACGATGATCCTGATTGAATATCCTTGGCTGAATCCAGTCTGCGCCGCTTTCAGCAGGGGAATCGGTCAGTGTGGACTTATAGCTCTGAATTCTAGAGGTGGGCAATCGATACCAAATGGAATGACCCGGCTCTTAGAAGCCAATTTTGTCAGGGCCTTACAGAAAGGTTGAAAGATGATTTGGCAGTGTACGAAACCCCGGAGTCCTTGGAGGCTGCAATGTCATTGGCTATACATGTGGATAGTCGCCTGCGGGATAGGTGGGTAAGACCACCTTCGCCTTAGCGCTCTTTCTGGGACAATGCTCCTTTGCCAGGGGGGGCGTTCCTGAGGTGAACCAGTACTTGTGGAGATAGAAGAACCCATATAGTTTGGGGGTGCTTCTGTGTCGTATGTTTCCCCTGAGATCCACAAGAAAAAGGGCATGTGTTTTTTTTTGTGGGAAGAAGGGACATTTTATTGGGGCCTGTCCCTCGATTGCAAAGCAAAAAGAGACTCGATTAACCCTTCGGAGTTTGGAGTTGAATAATCAAGGGGTATGTTTGTCTTCAACCTGCAGTTCTCGGTTTATACTGACAACAGAGGTGGTGCTAGAGAACAGGACTGAGAAAATTTCTGTGTTTGTAGACAGTGGATCTGGAGTCAGCATGGTGGATGCTGAGTTTGCGAAAACTCATGCGCTTGCTTGCTGTGCTTTAGCTAAGCACATTCCTATTTATGCCATTGATTCAGCGCCACTTGCACAGAAAGCTTTGACTCAGATTGTACATAATATAAGACTGAGGGTGGGGTCTTTTCATTATGAAGTAATTCCTTGTTATGTCCTGGAGGGCCTTCCCACTCAAATTGTACTGGGTTTACCCTGGTTGGTGAGACATAATCCGATAGTGGATTGGCAATTTTCCCTTCTGCAGCCTCTAGGGAGACCTTACCTGCATTTTTGTGTGGTTTTTAAGATGTTTTTTCTGAGAAGGGGTGTCAGGATTTGCCTCCTCATTGTGCATATGACTGTCCTATTAACCCGACCCCCGGAGCTAAACTACCAAAGTCCAGACTGTACAATCTTTCTGGCCCTGAGAGACAAACCATGAAGGATTTCATTGCTGAGAGTATAGAGAAGGGGCATATCAGACCCTCATCTTCACCCGTGGCGGCAGGGTTCTTTGTGAAGAAGAAAGATGTCGGTCTCCGTTCCTGTTTAGATGTCTGGGAATTGAGCCAAGTTACCATCCGAGATCCATACCCTCTTCCTCTGATTCCAGATTTATTCAGCCAGGTTGTGGGAGCTAAGGTGTTCTTCAAGTTGCATTTAAAGGGAGCCTACAACCTGGTTAGAATCAGAGAAGGGGATGAATGAAGATGGCGTTCAATACCCCTGATGACATTTCGAGAGTTTAGTTATGCCTTCGGTCTAACCTGCGGTGATCTAGCTTTTCATAAATTATATTTTTCATAATATGGTGGGGAGGTTTGTGGTGGTCTACCTAAATTATATTTTGGTTTACTCACCTGATCTTGAGACACATCAGGTGCTTTGGATATTAAGGGATAGCAAACTATATGCCAAAATAGAGAAATGTGTTTTCACCGTTCAGGAGGTGCAGTTTTTGGGGTACCTGTTGTCATCTTCAGGTTTTCAGATGGATCCGGAGAAGGTCCGTACCATACTTGATTGGGACCATCCAAAGAACCTGAAGGCATTACAGCGCTTTCTGGGTTTTACTAATTTTACCAGAAATGTATTCAAAATTATTCGGTAATTGTGAAACCTCTTACTGACATGAGAAGGAAGGGGGTCTGATTTTTCTAAATGGTCCAATGCCGCCCGCCAGGCTTTTTCCTCCCTAAAGAGTTGTTTTGCCACAGCACCTACACTCAGTCAACCCGAAGTTTCTCAATCTTTTATCGTAGAAGTTGATGCGCTGGGGGTGGGGGTTGGGGCTGTGTTGTCTCAGGGTCTGTCCCCTGGCAAATGGCGTCTATGTGCTTTCTTTTGCAAAAATTTTCTTCGGCTGAGAGAAATTATGACGTAGGGAATAAGGAGCTTTTGGCGATTAAATTGGCGTTCGAAGAATGGTGACATTGGAGGAGGCAGTCCATCCTATTACTGTTATCACGGACCATAAGAACCTGTCATATCTTCAGTCTGCTAAATGTCTCAACCCTAGGCAAGCGATGTGGTCCCTGTTTTTTAATAGGTTCAATTTTGTTGTCACTTTCCGTCCAGGGGTTAAAAACATCAAGGCTGTTGCTCTGTTCCGGAGCTTCCCTGGTGGTGGTGACCATCAGAACCCTGCTCCAATTTTGCAGAAAGGGGTAGTCATTTCGGCATTGTACCCTGACTTGAAGGGTGAGGTATTGGAGGCTCAGGGGGACGTCCTTGCCTCCTGCCCTTCGACGAGGTTATTTGTACCATCTAACTTGCGCTGTAAAGTAATTATTGAACATCATAACTCAGTGCTTGCTGGTCATCCAGGTGGTAAGGCAATCACGGACCTCCTTTCTTGTCGTTTTTGGTGGACGGTATTGCATCAGGAAATTTTTGAACAGGTGTCTGCGTGCAGTATTTGTGCACATTCTAAAGTATTGCATACCCGTCAATGTCGTTCTCTTCTTCCACTGCCTATTCCTAGCAGGCCATGGACACATTTGTCCATTGATTTTATTACTGACCTACCAGTGTCTGCCAGCAAGACTGTGGTTCTGGTGGTTGTAGATAGGTTCAATAAAATGGTTAATTTCATCGAATTACTGGCACTTCCGAATGCCAAGACTCTTGCTCAGGTTTTTATTAATGAGATTGTGAAGGTTCACGGATTCCCTCCGATGTTGTGTCAGATCGGGGGACCCAATTTGTTTCTAAGTTCTGGAAAGCTCTCTGTACTTGGCTGGGTTTGCAACTGTCCTTTTCCTTGGCTTTCCATCCTCAGTTGAATGGACAGACTGAGTACATTAATCAGAATTTAGAGATTTACCTCAGGTGTTTTGTCTCCGAAAATCATTGCCAAGAATCTACTGGCAGGTCACTGTTTTTTGGTGCATAAGTTTTCCATCCACAGTTTGGTACTTTTAGTGGGGGAGGGGCTTCGGGAATTCCTGAGGAGGAACATTTTGCTACGTCGCTCTCTTCTGTGTGGCGGGGAGTTCAGAGTAATTTGAAGATCATGGGAGACAGATACGATGATATGCGGCAAGCCAATCACTGAAATGCCACAACCAACATGGCTGCGGCATTTCAGTGAGTGGCAGGCAATCCCCGCATGTTTACTCGCTGTCTAAACAGCACCACACATGCAGGGCGGGGACTCGAGCTCCCGCCTGAGCATCCAGGAAGTACTTGCCGAGCATCTCAAACAGTGAGATGCTCGGATGAGTATCGAGCAAGAGCGAGAACACTCGCTCATCACTAGTACCTACGATAAAAATTACAGACCTCTCCATTCTTTGTAGGTGGGAGAAATTGAAAAATCGGCAGTGTATCAAATACTTATTTTCCCCACTGTACACACATTTAATGAATGAAAACCTTAGCAAAAGTGCTTCTTTAATTTCTAGTATTATATTCGCTGTAAAACAAAAATCAGAGACGTGTCCTATTTTGATCATTTTTTTGGATCAAAGATCTTTCATTCAAGTGAGTGGGTCTGAGAATAATACGAATAACATCCAGATGTCATCCATGTGCCATCCAAGTGATATCCATTTTTCACTGTGTAGTTTTAGGCGAAGCAGTGAATTTTTTTAAGACAAAAACTGATTTTGAAGTGTGACACATATGCCAAAAATCAATCCAGCACACTGAAAAAAAGTGCTAAATTTTTCATGTATGAGAAATAAGCCTAATGTGTCACCATAATTAATAATCACAAAGCCTAAAATGATGCAATTTTTTTCCTAAGCCTTCTAACTAAACCTTTGGTTTCACACCGGCACACTATGTTCAAATTGTGTCTGATATTATAAAAGTACAAATCTGACCAGCAACCACCAGAATAAAGCAAATGTGAAAAACTGTAGACTGTCTGCAATATATGCTGTACAGTACATACCATAGTGCTAAGTGCTGACTGATATAATACTGCTAGCAAAAACAATACATTATGGGCCCAATTCATCATTTGAATTTTTTCTTGGACTTCTAGTTTTCGCTGACATTTTTTTGCTCTGAATTCACCAAAATGGAGCACGCCATTCATGAAATTTTCACGAAGCCTACAATTGACTTTTTTTCAGCCTGCTTGAATTTTGGAAACTTTTTGTTTAAAAAAAGACTCTCACTTTGCATAGTGTCTCAAAAATGCAACTTTTAAAGCTGGCATGCTTCCAGTAGCTTACAAAAGTATTCAAACTCCCCCTCCCCTGGCATTTTTTGTGTTTTGCTACCTCACAACCTGTAATTTCACTGGGTTTTTTTAGGGTTTGAGTCAGTTCACGTAAAGAGTATGAAAACAACTATGAACATTTGGTTTTCTTTTTATTGTGAAGCAAACAACAAATATGACAAAATAACTGAAATCTTCACTGTGCATAACTGTTTACCCCACTAACGTCAGTACTTTAGACAGCCTTCTGTTGCTGCAATTACATCTGAAAGTCGCTTTGGATAAGTCTCTATGAGCTTTCCACATCTTGCCACTGGGATTTTTGCCCATTCCTTAAGGCAAAACTGCTCCAGCTCCTTCAAGTTAGATGGTTTCCTCAGGTGAACAGCAATCTTCAAGTCTGACCACAGATTCTCAATTGGATTAAGGCCTGGGCTTTGACTAGGCCACTCCAAAACATTTATGCATTTCCCCTTAAACCTCTCGAGTGTTGCTTTAGCAGTATGCTTTGGGTCATTGTCTTGTTGGAAGGTGAACCTCTGTTCCAGTCTCAAATCACTGAGAGACTGAAACAGGTTTTGCTAAAGAATATCCCTGTATTTTGCATCATCCATCTTCCCCTCGACTAGGACCTTTTTCCCTGACCCAGCTGCTGAAAATCATCCCCACAGCATGATGCTGCCACCACCATGTTTCACTGTGGAGACGGTGTTTTTGGGGTGAAGAGCTGTGTTGGTTTGGTGGCAGATATTGCATTTACCTTGGTGGTTATAAAGTTACATTTTGATCTCATCTGACCACAGCACTTTCCTCCATACATTTGGGGATTCTCCCACAAGGCTTTTTTCTGCCCACTCTTCCATAAAGGCCACCTCTATGGAGTATATGGCTCATTGTGTTTGTACTTATAGATACTCCAATCTCTGCTTGGGAACTCTGCAGCTCCTTCAGGGTTATTATCTTTGGTCTCTGTGCTGCCTCTCTGATTAATGCACTCCTTGCCCAGGCTAAGAGTTTTGTGGGTGGCCCTCTTTTGGTAGATTTGTTGAGGTACCATGTCATTTCCATTTGATGATAATGGTGCTTCGGGGTTCATCAGAGATTGGGATATTTTTTTTTAGAACCCAACCCGGACTTGTACTTCTCAACAACTTTGTTCCTGACTAGTAATGAGAGAACCCGTGACTGTTCAGATTCGGCTAATTGAGCCGAACGCCGAACAGTTTATTAAAAGTTCGGGTACCTGAACAGTACCTGAACCCCGAACACGGACCCCATTCATGTGAATGAGGGAGCCGAATTTACCTGCTTTCCCGCACTGTCATTTGCGTGACAGCGCAGGAAACACAGGCTCTGATAGGCGGTCAGAGCGCTGCGGCATCATGCTGACAGTTGCTGCCATAGGAAAGTGCGAGCACAGGCACCGCTGGATGACAGCAATAGTCACCCATCCGCCGGTGCCTATGCTCTGCTGAAAGTAAGAAAAAAAAAGTTAAAATTAATAAAAAATATTAAAATAAAAAAAAAACACATTATACTCACCTGCATCTTGTCCCCGATGTTCTCCGCACCAGCAAAAAATAAAAAATAAAAAAAACACCATATGCTCATCTTACAGCTAATCCCTGAGGCACATGATCACCTGTAATAAAGGTAAAATAATAAAGACACCGCATCCTCACCTGTCCGACGCAGTCCAAATATTGAGGTTAACACAATGATCCCATGAACAGAATGGCCACATTGTTAAATGTGACCGCTCTGTTAATTTGCCAGCAATACACAGATGCTCAGTGTATTGCCGGCAAATGAGGTCAGCGCATGCGCTGTGAGTATTTTCCCATGCTTGTGTTAATGAGTTGAGCATGTGCTGACCTCATTTGCCAGGTGAGTATTTTCCCACGCTGTACTGACGTCAGCGCGCCCTCTGCCCTGACATGTCACAGAGTCAGGAGATGCAGAATATGCCAGAGCTGCAGAGGATCGAGAAAAGGTAAGCATGGAAAGTGTCGGGGGCCCTGAGGAAGTGTGGGGGGGGTCACTCGTGGGCGCTGGCACTGGGCTCTCCCAACTCACCGGGTCCATAGCGTGCCTAAGTCCCAGACGGCGAGAGGGTCCCCCACTTCCTCAGGATCCTGGTCGTGGCAATCATATTGTGTGTGAGGGACTTTGGAGGCCATCATACCATGTGTGGGGAACTGTGGGGACCATTATTCTGTATGTTGGAGTCACTACACATTGCAGGGGGGAGTACTGTAGGGTCATCATACTGTGCATGTGGAAGGTACTGTGGAGGAATTATAGACTATCACTGTGAAAGTATCATACTGTGTTTGGGGGGCACTTTTATTGGCATCATACTTTATAGGTGTCATAAATCTTAGTGTGTGAGAACACTAACGGGCTTTAATAGAAGCAAAATGACTTTGTAATGACTGCAAAGTTGTGAGATATGTTTTTCTGTCACACTGCAAAATGTTCATTTTTGTGGCGAGTCCAATTAGGACTTTGCTATGGGGCCTCATGATTTCTATGTACGCCCTGAATGAATGCATAAAGAGGCATAATCAATCCTACATTTGTAGTGAGCTGGCAGGCTCTGGCTGTTCTGTGATAATTGAGATAGAGCCTGTGACAGAAATGATAACGCAGGATGGTGTTGCCACCTTGTGGCCAGAGGTTGCACCTGCGCAGAATGTGATGACAGAGAAAAAGACTGAGTCTCCTGTGTCCCGCCCTAGAGAGTCACGTGACCAGAGTGAGAAGCAGAAAAAAGCGCGCGGAGAGTCTGAGAGAGTCTGTGAAAAGAACCAGGACGGTGTGCCTTAGAGGATACTCTCAACGTGGCTGCTGTTATCTGACATCTTTTCCTCAGAGCTTTCCCCAGCTTCCGCACAGCTGAAGGATTCAGCTGTTACACTCCCCACTACTGGAGTGTGGACTACACAAGGGAATCCACAAGAGCTGCTATCCGGATCAGAGAGACTGTAAGCGGGACCTCTGGCGAGAGGCCGAAGTATTCCTTCCTTTCAGCGAAATTTGTTGTTCCTGTTTTTTTCTTTTCTTCGGCTGGGACGCCTTCCTTCAAAGACAGACAGGCCTGCGACGGGGGACACATCCTTCTGGAGTAAAGGACTGGTAACGTGTGAGTAGGGACAGTGAGGGTCAGCTTATAAGTACACGTTATTGCTGTGAACATTTACGGTTGTCATTTATTGTGTTCTGCTATGTTAAAAATGTATACAAGTAAAGATACGGTTATCAAGATAGAGTCTGTGTGTGGGGATCTTGCTGGGCCAGATTATAGATAGATACCAACGCACGGCCTTGCCCGCGGTCACTTCATCTGGCGTAGTCGGCAGGATCTGTGACCAACAAGATTCCCACCCAGGCCACGTGTACAGTCAGAAAGCCCCGCCGGTGTCTATTGTGAATCAGGTCAGGAAATTTGGCGGACGAAACTACCCTGTACCAGAGTGGGTGGAACAAGTCCGGATACTGGGGGAAATGTATAATATTGACCCTAAGACCTTGGAAGAAATGGCGGTACTGACGCTAGAGGGGGAGGCATGGATGACAGTCAGACTGGAGACGGCTAGGGGCTAGTGTACAGTGGATGATTTGGTGCGGGTGCTGGAGAACACCTATGGGCCGACCACATACCAGGGAACACTGCGACACATGTTCTTTAGACGGACGCAGCTTGAATGGGAGGATATTCCCCAATATGCGAACTCCCTTCAGGTACTCCTTGAACAAGCCTGTGGAAAAGGGGAACAACTAGCTGGTATGGCTCCTCGTGACCTGGTACTGAGAGACCAATTTGTAATAGGACTGAGAGACCAGTATCTTAACCGCACGTTACAGGACTTGATCCGGATGATGCCGACTCTTACTTTTGCTGAAGTCAAACAGGAAGCCATAGAACGTTCAAGGGGACCCGTCATGGATGTGGGGATTCCAGGTGCTGCGTGCAGATCCATATCTGACGTAAAAAATCCGAACAGTGACACGGAAGACCTGAAACAGATGGTAGCAGACTTACAGAAACAGGTATTACAGTTAACATTAGACCGACAGGGAGACCAGCGAAGACAGCCTAGTCGTCCAGTGGGACAGTGTTGGTCATGCGGTGATCCTTGCCATAGGGCAAATCATTGTCCTCAACACTTCCCTCCGTAAAAACCTCCGTCGCACCAACGAACAAATCCTCAGTCACCCCAGCGAAGGGAATTTCGATCAGACCAGCGAATGGAACCCCAGCCATATCCACAAGCAGAGCTACCACGCCGGGCCTCACCACAATGGCCGCAGTTAAACTAGACACCCCTGCAGCTGAGGCTCGCGCAGCAGGGGAGGCCAAAGAGAGGGCTGTGGAAAAACAGAGCCGACGGCGGAGTGCTCTTGCCTCGAATAGCCCGACACTTGAAGTTTCCTGGAAGGAATTGCTGTACAGGGACTTATGGACACCGGGTCACAAGTGACCACGATCTCTGAACAGCTTTACGAAAATTACCTCAAACCAAGAACTGCTTGTGACCCAGACACCACCATTAAGATTATTGCGGCTAATAATCTACCCATTCCAGTGACCGGAGTTGCTTGGATGGACACAAAGGCCTGCGGACAGGACTAAGGGAAACGAGGGATCGTCATCGTCAAGGAAGGTTTCGGCTCCGAGACCCCAGTGATAGTTGGAATGAACATCTTGAAAGACCTAGATCTTATGCTGTTGACAAGAAAAGGACCCAAATACTGGCAGAAAGTCACCAAACATAAGCCGACTCGTCTGGCGTTCCAGCGCGTAATCCGGACCGTTGGACTTCAACAGATGGCCGAGGAACAACTACCCCTAGCCGCCATTACGGTGCCACGCCGTACCCGGATTACTTTGCCCGCTGAAAAAGAGACAGTCATTTCCTTACCCCTTAACACCCACCGACAACTTGAGGGGGTTGAAGTGTTGATCGAGCCGAGGACCCCAAGTGGGGGTAAGCTAAACCCACTAGTTGCTCGCAATCTAGCCGTCGTGAGGAACGGGAGAGTCCCTTTCAGGCTAAACAACACCGCAGACGTAGGCCTAGCCCTTGAAGCCGGCACTCAACTTGCCCGGGTATATGCTCTACCCATGGAAGTGAATCCCATTGGACCCCTAAAATTCACCCCGTCTACAGAAGGCGACTGGACGGTAACCGTCTCAGCCATAAACGCTCAAGTAGACGATGAAGACATTGGGCGAAAACTACGGGAAAAAGTACAGCTAGACAAGTCCCAATACACCAAACAAGAAGTGTCTCAAGTGGAGGAACTCCTGCGGGAACACCAAGACTCCTTTGCAAAGCATGACACAGACTTTGGGTGTACCACCAGTATCCAGCACGAGATACCCACGGGCGATACCCCCCCTATCCGCGAGAGGTACCGACAGATACCACCTCAACAATACCAGAAAGTGAAAAGTCTATTAGAATCCATGCTACACGCCGGAGTGGTACGTGAAAGCCAGAGCCCGTGGGCTGCACCCGTGGTGATAGTCAAAAAGAAAGATGGTTCCCTGAGATTTTGCGCAGCCTACCGTAGGCTGAACGCTTGCACTATCCGGGACTCATATCCACTTCCTCGGATCGAAGAGTCACTGACCGCCATGAAGAAGGCCAAATATTTTTCGTCCCTAGACCTGGCCAGTGGATATTGGCCAGTTCCAATGAGTGAGAAGGACAGGGAAAAGACCGCCTTCATCCTTCCCATGGGCCTGTATGAGTTCGATCGGATGCCGTTCGGCTTGAATAAGGCACCAGAGACCTTTCAGAGACTGATGGAAAGCTGTCTGGGAGACTTTAACTTTGAGTTTACGCTGATATACCTTGACGACATCGTGGTATACTCCGCCACCTTCGAGGATCATCTTCACAAGCTTGGCCAAGTGTTCCAGCGCTTGAGGGGACACGGCTTGAAGTTGAAGCCCAGCAAGTGCCATCTGTTCCAGCAGGAAATTGACTACTTGGGTCACCGGATCTCGGCCGAAGGTGTCCAGCCCTCTACGAAGAAGATAGCAGCCGTTCAAGAGTGGCCGCAGCCAACTACCGTCAAAGAAGTCCGGGCTTTTCTGGGGCTGGCAGGCTACTACCGTCGGTTTGTCAAGGACTTTGCTCGGCTTGCAGAACCACTGCATGAGGTTCTCCGAGGGACCCCGAACAGTCCCAGAGGACGACGCATCAGTTGGGGGCCTGACCGAGAAAAATCCTTTCAGGCACTTAAGGCTGCTCTAACATCACCCCCTGTTCTGGCGCATGCAGATTACAGATTACCATTTCAGTTTCACACCGACGCCAGCCTTCAAGGTCTAGGGGCGGTCCTCTCTCAAGTTCAAGATAATAAAGAACGCGTGATAGCCTATGCCAGTAGGTCTCTCCGTGATACCGAAAACAATCCCGTCAACTACAGCTCCTTCCGCTTGGAACTCTTGGCTCCGACTTGGGCTATGACGGAGAAATTTGCCAGCTATCTGACAGGAGCGGAGGTGCTGGTCATGACGGACAACAATCCTCTTGCCCACCTAGAGAATGCCAAACTAGGGACAATGGAACAGCGCTGGATGGCCAGGCTCTCTAGATTCCAGTATAAAATTAAATACAGAGCGGGGAACGAGAATCAGAATGCTGACAGCCTGTCTAGAGTGACATCATCCCCGCCAGTGGGGGACCGGGATGAAGAGTTGGAGGAAGATGAGATGCCTGACTTTGCCCGGCTCGCAAAGCAAATAGAAGATAGCCGCCAGTATGCAATAGGAGGGATTGAAGCCGTAGTGGGATCTCCCCTGTCCCAGCAAGAATGGGCCAAGCTTCAAGATCGAGATCCCGAGCACGTCTTACTGAAACAGTATGTGAATAAACAAGAGAAACCGCCCTCCGAAGTGAGAGCCCGACTATCGACCGGAGCCTTGGCTCTGCTTGCCCAATGGGAGCGGCTGATCGTGAAAGATGGAGTCCTGTATCGCAGGGCCCTTTTATCCCATATGCTGGTGGAGTGTTTGCAGATTGTCGTCCCGGTGCAGTTGGTCCATGAGATGGTGGGCGAAGCTTACAGGAAGAACGGCCACTTCGGCATAGACAAGACCCTCCGGTGGACCCAGCAGTTCATTTTTTGGCCGGGGCTCCGTAAGCTGGTTGAAAACATCTGTCAAGAATGCCGTACCTGTGAATTCCACAAGTCCGCGGAGCAGCGTGCCCCCGTCCAGACTATTAAGACGTCGAGGCCCCTCGAGCTGTTGATGGTGGACTATCTGTTGATCGGAACGGCGAATAGTGGCTACCAGTACTGTCTGGTAATGGTGGACCGCTTCACGAAATTCGCCGTCGCTGTTGCTACCAGGGATCAGACTGCCGAATCAGCTGCACAGGCCATCTGTCAGCAATTCGTTCGGGTCTACGGGTGTCCGGAGCGGCTACACTCTGATCATGGGGCTTGTTTCGAAGGGCAAGTCATTGAAGAACTCCAACGGATGTATGGAATCAAGAAGTCCAGGACCACCCCTTACCATCCACAAGGGAATGGCGCGTGTGAACGCTTTAACCGGACCCTCTTACAACTGATCCGGACACTGGCTGAAGACAAAAAGCCCGACTGGCCTCGATTCCTCCCAGAACTGCTGTGGGCCTATAATAATCAAGTCCATTCTGTCACCGGATACACCCCATACACCCTTCTCTTTGGCCGTCCAGGCAAAGACATCCATGAGTTGCAACTGTCTAGCTCCGAAGAAGATACCTGTGGTACCTATCCTTCCTGGCTACAAACACACCGCCAGAGAATGGAGACTGTCTACCGGCTAGTAGGCCGACAAATCCAGGATCAAGTGCACGCTGACCCACTTCCGGTACAAGAGGACTCACTGAATGTAGGTCAACTGGTCCTAGTCCATATAAAGAAACCGCAAGGGAAACTCCGGCCCAAGTGGGAGACCGAAGTCTATCGAGTAATTGGACAGCCGTACCCCGGTGGCCCCGTCTATCGAGTGCAGGGCGAAGACAGCGGCAGCATCCGAACTTTGCACCGTAATATGTTGCGCCCCTGCCGTTCCCAGCCTGACTCCCCTACTGTGATACCTAGAGAGATGGATATCACTAATACTGTCGGAGACACTGACCCCGGGGATGTAGAGATTGAATGCATGCCTACCCCTGTCCGTCCGACTGACGCACTTGAACCGATTACCTCCTCTACTGACATGTTGACTGGGAAAGAGAGTGGGGTGACTGATCGGAGAGAGGGGATCCAACCCGTTAGGCGGACAACGAGGACCACTGCAGGGGTACCTCCAGGACAGTCCTACAGAGACCAATATGTGTGGCCCTCTTCCCAGCCGCCCCCTGTCACATCCACAGCCATTGCCGCCCTGGAGCCAGTCGTTGACAGGGACTGCCAACCTTTGAGTGGGGGGGCATGTAGTGAGCTGGCAGGCTCTGGCTGCTCTGTGATAATTGAGATAGAGCCTGTGACAGAAATGATTGCGCAGGATGGTGTTGCCACCTTGTGGCCAGAGGTTGCACCTGCGCAGGGTGTGTTGACAGAGAAAAAGACTGAGTCTCCTGTGTCCCGCCCTAGAGAGTCACGTGACCAGAGTGAGAAGCAGGAAAAAGCGCGCGGAGAGTCTGAGAGAGTCTGTGAAAAGAACCAGGACGGTGTGCAGGTCCTCGTGTGTGCCTTAGAGGATACTCTCAACGTGGCTGCTGTTATCTGACATCTTTTCTTCAGAGCTTTCCCCAGCTTCCGCACTGCTGAAGGATTCAGCTGTTACACTCCCCACTACTGGAGTGTGGACTACACAAGGGAATCCACAAGAGCTGCTATCCGGATCAGAGAGACTGTAAGCGGGACCTCTGGCGAGAGACCGAAGTATTCCTTCCTTTCAGCGAAATTTGTTGTTCCTGTTTTTTTCTTTTCTTCGGCTGGGACGCCTTCCTGCAAAGACAGACAAGCCTGTGACGGGGGACACATCCTTCTGGAGTAAAGGACTGGTAACGTGTGAGTAGGGACAGTGAGGGTCAGCTTATAAGTACACGTTATTGCTGTGAACATTTGCGGTTGTCATTTATTGTGTTCTGCTATATTAAAAATGTATACAAGTAAAGATACGGTTATCAAGATAGAGTCAGTGTGTGGGGATCTTGCTGGGTCAGATCATAGATACCAACGCGCGGCCTTGCCCGCGGTAACTTCACATTCACAGCAGATTTGTGGTTAGTTCTCCAAGATGTTTGGAACAACCTCCCTGCCAAGCTCCCTCAAAAACTGTGAGTATTTATCTTATACATCATTTTTCATCTTTTTATTGCATATTTTTCCATTTTGCAGGATACACCCAGACCCATTAGTGTTGGTTGGGTGAATTAGGGCATCTGTCTTGTGGGGTGCATGTATATAGTGCTGGCCAGCCCACCTGATCTAATAGTATGGGTGTCATCAATTGGCTGTAAGCCAGAACCTGTACATCACATATATCTGTGTGACAGGCGTCCTATGCAAGCCCAATTTGTGTGCATTTTTAATACTACACAGCCACCCCCTCCATGAATAGGTAGGTTTGTGAGTGGCTGTTGCATCAGTATTTTGCACTTGTGCTGCCCCCGCCTTTATCATGGGGGTCTGCTGCATCCTGCTACTGCATTGGTAATCTGACCTGGTGCTGGTAAGGCTGATTTCTTCTCTGGAAAGTAAATAGCAGTCACACTAAATATAGATTTTGCTTTGTCCACTAATTTTGCATTTTGTTAATTGCTAAAAACAAACTATTAACACTTCTATTGCTGAAAACCTTACTATTTTACAGAATGTTTTCCATTCCTGTCTAAAACGTTTGCACAGTACTGTAAGGCTGTGTTCACACGATGCGTATTTCATGCGTTTCCGCGGCGTTTTTGCAGTTGCGTAAACGCCGCGGAAACGCATGAAAAACGCATGGTAGAAGGGAAGCAATGTTCCCCAATGGAAATCCGCATGTGCTGTGCCCATGATGCGGATTTTTCCGCAGCGTTAACGCTGCGGTCAAAAATCCGCAGCATGTCAATTAATTTTGCGGAAACGCGGCGATTTCGCCGCCATTGACTTGCATTAGAACGCGCCAATTCCGCAAGACAGCATTTGTACTTGCGTAATTGGCGCGTTCTAATGTGCGGATGGTACCCGGGTGTGGAGGAGAGGAGACTCTCCTCCACACCCAGGTACCATTAAAAAAGCTGTAAAAGAAGAATAAAATAAAAAATAAATGTATTCTTACCATCTGTCGGCCCGCACAGCGCTCCCGCTTGGTTCCCGGCACTTACAGTGAGTTGTAGGACCTGCGGTGACGTCAGAGTCATGTGACGGGTCACGTGACGCTGACGTCGGCAGGTCTTTCAATTCAAAGTTGCCGGCGAGGGAGAACAGATTGAGCAGGACAGCGCGGGCCATCGGAGGTAAGTATATACACTCTCTCGGGTCACACTATATAAATCCATGCTGTTTGCATGGATTTATATAGTGTGACCTAGTTATCAAGCACTTTCCAGGTGATGCTAAAATCGCCTGGAAAGCGCTTGTCAATCTGCATGCGGAAACGCATGTGAATCTGCATGTGGATCCGCATGTATTCTGCAGGAAAAACGCATGCACAATCTGCATGCGTTTTTTCTGCCAGGGAGATGCAGAAATGATGCAGAAATTTTCTGCTTCATTTCTGCATCGTGTGCACATACCCTTAGTCTTATAATGAAAGTGTCCTCATTCATGTTTACTAAGCACGACAAGAAATGATGATTCAGCTCAACAATCATGGAGACTAGGTAAACTAGACAAGCAAATTGTTTTTCCTCTCTTTTAAATCACTAATAAATATTAATCATTTTTGCAATTGAGCAGTAAAGTATTATGTGCAATGTTGTTCTTTTTTTTCTTTCTTAGCCCAGAGAACAAGATATACATGTCCTACGTATTTAATATATGGCATGTGCAATATCGTGACTGCCTCTAGAGGGTGCCAGAGACTATGTAATATTTATAGCAATTCTTCACATGGAAAAAATATGTTCTGCTTCTTGATCAGCAAAAGGAGGTTAATTTTGCCCTTGGTGTAGCCATGCTTGCATCTTGTATTCAGTGTCATGGCAGGATACAAAATATGTCATAGACAAGAAGCTAAACAGTCAGTGATTGTTCCAGGCTCTCAGCATTACATCCTTCTTTGGCATTCTATTTTATATCTTTCTTTGTTGTTCCTAAGCACATCCAGTAATAGCCGGGTGCACAAATTTGTGTCCACTTGTCACAGTTTACTAGCTGTGTGTTTATATAAGATATCTTCTGTTTGTAAAATGTGGGTTTAATGACAGAGCTTGGAAAGTGCTCAGATCGGCAGAAGAACTTGACACTCATAAATATGCTGTAAAATGGACCTTGGGAGAGCTCTGCAGGTGCATCGTCGTGTCACCTAGCTTTATTTTGTCACCATGGATGTGATAAAACTAGTTTGCAGGCTTTGTATGGTGTGCAACCTAAGAAGTACATTAATCAGAGTGCAAAATATGCATGTTTGCACTTTTAATAAGCTGTGTGATTGAGAAGGTAACATATAGTGTATAGACTGCAAAAGCACCTACTTCCATAAAAAACAGCGAGGGCTATT
The DNA here is from genome assembly GCF_046119375.1 of Phyllobates terribilis. Lineage (NCBI taxonomy): Eukaryota > Metazoa > Chordata > Amphibia > Anura > Dendrobatidae > Phyllobates > Phyllobates terribilis. The sequence continues at coordinate 590,933,064 of NW_027362765.1, read as the reverse complement.
ACTTTATAATTTTTGTGGCAATACTGTAGCTTGCATTATACGGGGGCACACTGTGATAATATTGTAGGAGTTAAACCCCTATCTGGCACCAGAGAACATCACCAGTTGGTAGAAACCTCTGGGCAAAATAATTGGTAGGTCACATTTACTGTGGTAGCGTCCATGATCTAGCTTACACTGGGTATAAATCTTAGATAATTGTTGGCATATTTCGCTGATGAGACCAGAAATGACAAAGAATTTAAAGGGTTTGTCCAGTCACCACTGTAACACAGGTGGATGTGGACCTGGCCTACCTTGGAGGGGAGTAACTAAGTGACTACCGGGTATTCGCTAGAGCCTCTGATGGGGAGGATAGGCTTTGCTGCCGGTAATCACCAGGTACTACTCCATGGCAGTCCCCGGGTCTGCAGTAGATGACCAAAAAGTTAGAGGCGAGGGTACAACGTACGGAGGGGAGAGACAGAGGCTTAGTCATATAAAGTGTCCAGGGCAGTAGCCTTGGGCGAGCAGCTGCTTCTCCATGCCCTGGCACCCCACAAACAAACAGTGTCCCAGTCGGTGTGTGTTATACTGTGAAATTTGCTTTGCACTCACTTGTAGGCCAGAGGCCTCCGCTGCATCCATGTCCTTAGCTCCTGGATTATCCACACACACATCAGGGGACACTCAGTTCACTTTAACAAGTTTAACTTTACTGTACACTTCAATTACATCAGTCTTTAACATGCAGTTTCGGGCACAGCACCCTCCGGTTCCAGTTCCATCAACACCATACATTTCAAGCCTCTGCTCACATTCAGCTCAGATTATCCCTACACTTGATCCTCTTGTCAGCCCCATAGATTTCCCGTCTGGCTGCACAGCACTCCCGAGATCCGTTACATCTCCCTCTCTCTCGCGGTTCCCTGTCTGGCTTCCTCCATATGGAAGGGATTAAGGCATAATCTTTAAGTGCGAGACATAGGCCCCGGATTTTACAGGAAGGCCCGCAGGAAATTTTGTATGACCTCATGCTTCCAGAATGATATGTGCTCCATGTCCCTTCAGCACACTGCACCTTGAACTTCCACTTGTCACAAACCTCACATTTTCTCTAACTAAATCAGGAAGTGATTCCCCTTTTTACTTGACCCAACCCCCTCCAATTCTGGGCTGGCCCCAAACATTTAACTGTATCCTACACTATTCCTATTACTGTACACTAATAAGGCCCCCCACTGCCTTATCTATCCTAATGTTCCTATCTATCACTTCCTAAGTACTATATTCTATACTTTCCCTACCCCTGAGCTGAGTGTACCAGAGTTACCTTAGGCTTAACCTTATAGTACCCACACAGCAGCATCAGTACTTAGAACACTTTGAGCATTTCACATTACATAATAAAATGCAATACAACCTCAAATCAATATTAACACTACACAAATTCAAGGGACAGATATACGACAGTCTCTGACAGTATCTTACAGTCAGACGGTCGAGGTTGTGGCAGGCAGCACTGGATCATTAAATGTAGCCAAGGTCAGTAGCAGAGAGGTTAAGGCCCCATCACACTTAGCGACGCTACAGCGATCCCGACAACGATACGACCTGCCACGGATCGTTGCTGCATCGCTATGTGGTCACTGGTGAGATGTCAAACAGTCAGATCTTCCCAACGACGCAGCAGCGAAGCGGCGACCCGTAACGATCTGTATAACGATGCACGCCAATGTGTTTCTGTGTCTGAGTCGTCAACAAGGTCGTTGGTAAGGTGTCAAACACACCGATGCATGCTACCCAGCGGGGCCTCAACGATCAAAGAAATGTCCAGACCATTCCGACACGACCAGCGATCTCACAGCAGGGGCCTGATTGCTGCTAAGTGTCAAAAGTAGCGAGATCGCTGCTGAGGTCGCTGTTGCATCACAAAACTTGTGACTCAGCAGCGATCTCGCTAGCGATCTCGCTTTAGTGTGATGGGGGGGCTTTAGGCAGGAAGGGTAAACAAGCCATGTTGTTAACGGGTAGTGGAATACAGTGGAACGCATGAACAGGTACTAATCATCAGGATAGGAACCAATGTTCAGACGGGGAGTAGCAGGACAGCTGCCTAATAAAGGCCCTGCTAACACGGATAGGCCTGGGAAGTTAATCTCTGCAAGATCCAGCAGGGTTACATTCCAACAGAGACCGGCCATACCCCATATGGCTAAATTAATGCCATGCAAATGCTGCAAGAAGCAGGGAGAAACCGCACGGTGAGTAGAGGGGAGATAAGGAAGCATGCGAGTTACCGCTGTGAGGGTGTGACAGGGATTGTCATATGCCTTTCTTCCTGAAGACAACGATGGTAAAATGTGTTATGACATCTGGTTTTATTGTATTTTAGGAGTGGTGTAAAATGTAGAATTGCATAGAATCTTATGGGCACTACTCTATGCGGTTCTTGTTATGTAATGTAAACAATGTACAACGTGAGTTATGTGTAGTGCATTGGGAAAGCATAGACTTAGATTTACGACATCATGTTTAGTATAGGGCTTAGATGTTAGTTTAAGAAAGGAGATATGAAGTGGTGGGCATATTAGTAGTAGGATATAGTGTACATGTTAGGATACAGTTAATATGTTTGGGACCAGCCCAGCATGGGAGGGGATAGTCAGACAAAAATGGAAAGCATTTCCTGATTAGAGCGGATAGTGTTCAGTATTAGAGTGAGAACAAGTGGAAGTTCAAGAGCAGTGGGCTGGAGGCATGAGAAGTATCTATTGTTCTGGCAGTAAGGGATCATTGTAAATGTCTTGCGGACATTCTTGTAACGTCTTGAGCCTTGAGCTTGAGTCAGTGGCTATGGAGAGCACTGACAACCCTTCCAGAATGTGGAAGATACAAGCAAAAAGCAAGAAAAAAGTCTGAAAGGAAGCGATTTTGAGGGGAGAGGAGAGGAAGAAAAACCAACAAAACACACTAAATTGATATCTTGAATGTGGACAGCTTTGTTACAGCTTAATCACCCTGCTGCTACCAGGTACAGACATCCTAATCAGATGCCGTATTGTAAAACAGCTGAAAAAACAAACAAACAAAAAAAGGAGCGCCAGCCGAAAAGCACAGTAGGTTGACATGGAGAGTTGGGAAGTTGAAGGATTGAAGCTTCACTTACTTTGTGGGGGGGGGGATTCCTATACCCCCCTTCTTCCAGGTCAGCCTCTTGTCCTTGCACGCTGAACAATGCAGTGAAAGTTAAACCATATACTGGAGTGACTGCCAATCCAGCAAGAGACTAACAGAATTAATTTAATAGATAAACAGACTTTTACAACTCAATAACAAATAAACAAACAGAGCCAAATCTACCGGTTTTCAGTTTTCCCCTTCATCATTCCATAACGTGGAAGATGGACAGGGAAATGCTTGAGGGGAAAATAACGAATTCCGTAAGTACTGTGGAGCCAGAAGGGAAATCCCTGGGGCTGAAGGAGAAAGTAAGAGGAGGGATAGTTCAGGCTGAACAAACAGACAACATGAAAATGTACTGTGATATAGACTTAAGCGGAAAAGAAGGTTGTGCCCAATACTGCATGTTGTCATCTATTGAACTTGGACTATTAAGTAAAGTTGAACAGATTAAGCTGAACCAGGTGTCTCTTAATTTAGGTGCGACGGTTCCTGGATCTGGAAGCATGGAGACAGCGGAGGCCTGCAGCCAAAACGTGAGTGCTCTGCACCACACACACACCACACATACAGTATGAACTGGAGCACGTTTTATATGTAAGAAGCCAGGGTGACGTGAGGCAGCCCCTCGACCATGACTACCACCCTGCGCACCTTAAACTGCCGTGACATCCACATTTTGTTGACAAAATCTGGCATGTCAGCATTCCACAGATCAGCTGCTAAAAGCTCCATCAGTGGCCAAATGCACAGCCCAATTCAGCATGTAGTGGTGGCTGCTGGGTTCTGCAGAGCAAAACTTATAGGTCATCAATAAGTGGTGACCAAATAACTCTTTTAAATTGTTGGCTGTTCCAGCAGCGGCCACCACATATTGAATGGAGCTGTGCAGTGCAGTTCTACTTAATGTGTTTACTTCTGACCACTTATAGCAGCTGATTGATGGGAATGTTGGGTGCCACCGATCTGACCTATTCCAAGGATAATTCATGAATATGTGCTGACCAGACAAACCCTTTAATGTATGCTTAACCAGACTACCCTTTTAATGCACCATCATTGTTGGGCAAAAAAAATGCTACCATGCCAATTCATTGATTAAGAGATTGCCACTTTATTATGGCCAATTCCTTGATTAACAAGGTGCAAGCTAAGTACCATTTTAACAATACACATGTACTATTACCTCTCTTTCTAGCCAGTGGTTGCTACAGATAAATGAGAACTCCTTTTTAGTTTCACAGCTGGGTGACAGCTGTGATTAAAAATAAAAAAAAAGTAAATCAACCCACTCAACTTTTAAAGTTAATGATGCCTTGGCTAAATACTGGGCTAGAATTAATTACATGAATTGGGATCAGCATATAATAATCTCATGAAGGTAGACAAAATAGTAGCAGCTATTACAAACTGTAAATGACCATGCTATAAATACAAGAAACCGATTATTACTTTGTCCATAGGGCGATAATAGTTGCCAAAAATAGTCTATGCTAATGTTAGTTACAACTAACTGCAGCTGCAATAATCGGTTTCTTGTATTTATGGTTTGTTGTTGACATAACTGATACTATTTTGTCTACCTTTATAGGATTATTCTATGCTGTTCCCAAACCATATAATTCCTAATGAATGCTGAGATTATTTTTTTATTACTACTTAACTTTATGTTAATATGAGATGCACAGGAGTTGATAACTTTTACATGTGTCTTTCGGCAGTTCTTTGGAGATGCTAGTCTCTTCTTTTTAGTATTGAAAGCTGTCGGTGTAGAAGTTATTATCATGATCATTCATGCAGAATTCGCATTAGTAAATGATATGAGTAGATGGCATTGGTACAGTTTACGCGGAGAAGGAGGGTATCAATTGTACATGATGCTCTTTTGAAAGCTAAAATTCCACTGGCAGAAGATATAACAGCTGTTATCGAGCATTTCAGAGAAGAGAGGCTGTCTCCAATGTTAAAGGAGCTTCAGAGGTGAAGGAAAATAAGTGATCGCAGTGGATGATGGAAGGGGAGAAAGAACTTGAGCATGTAGGAAACAAGGAGGGAAGTAGATAATGGAATAAATGACACTGAGAGGATGAGGATATCAGGAAAAGTCACAGGGGACAGAGTACAGACCATAATAATTATATTCTTTTCATTTTCTGACCTCACTTACTGCTGATAGTTGAGTGTAGCGCCATTTCAACACGTTTTATGCCGCAGATGTGCTTTTGACACCATGACTAAAATTCATCACAGAACAAAGATCTTGTCCTTCAATTAGGATGTGCGAAGTCGAAGGTCAGCTACCCAGCCGACAGACACTGCTGGGCACCCAGGAGAGAAGATGCAAGTAATTCTTTTTCACTACTTCTGTGATTTTTCATACACGGTGACAGTGCTGGCTAAACTTAGCCTATCGATAAAATATATGGTAGAGTAAAAATAGATACCATAATAATGATAATCCTAAAAGAAATAAAAAAATAAATAAGAATTAAATTAGAAATAATATAAAAGTATTTATTAATTTGTCTTAAAAATAACATGTTTCCAAAGTAGAGTCCCTCCTCAAATAAAAAAAAGACAGGTGCTCTGAGGAGCTTGGAATCGCCCTCGAAAAATCGTATTTTAAAGACATTTTGATAAATATTTTAATTCTATGTAGAATTTAGTGCTAGTGTCCGGGTATTTATTTTTATTTTTCTTTTCTGTTTGGAAGCTCAGCCCGCACAGTAGGGAGTTTCAATTAATCTCAGCTACCCTGGAGGCACCTGCAGCTGTTACAAGAAGACCACTCTCAGTCTTTATGCTTTCATACGTTGTCACTAAAGATGAGGACCTCCACTGCTATCATACCATACATCCTTCTGTGTAAATGGTATTACACTATGAGATCTAGTCTGATTTTTTATCAATTTAACTAACCTGGAATGATGATGATTACAGAGATAACAGGACTTACCAAATAGGAGGTGAAGGAAAAAAAATCGTTAATTAAACATACTGGTAATTTGTTTCCTTGAACCTCGACAGCACCATAGAGAGATAGCCTCTGCCTGAGGGACAGGAAAACCTGGAAAATAAAAGGAAGTACGGTACCTCCTCCAACCTAGCCTCAGGCTATGTGCCCACGTTGCGGAAATGAAGCGGAAAATTTGCGTGACTCGCCCAGGTGGATGGGGACGACTCGGTACCTGGGCCTTTCGCCTGACCTTGGGGATGTCGCGGTAGTCGGCTCCCGGACCCGTACCCTGGGGTCAGCTTTTAAAAAGGGATTATTTGTTAATTATATGAAAGTTTGTGATGCCACCTGTGGTTTCTGGTGAGAATCACCAGTCCACTGAGGCTGGTGATAAGGCAGCTCGATGGTATAGCTCCCCACAGGTGGAGCTAGGCATCAGGGCAGTGTATGAAGGGGGGATGCAGGACAGGGAAGACCCAGCCGGGCCTACGGAAAGACAGGCAAACACACAGTTCTCTTCAGTACCTTTTACTGATCGAAATTCAGGCACATCCCGAAGCACTGTAGAGTGAAGGGTGCATTTCAGGATCCTCCCCAATGAGCGGGTGTAGGGCCTCCTGTTTCTTGCCTTTGTGTCGTAAGTTTCTGACCTGCCTGGAGCTAGGCCTAACTTTGTCTCTGTCCTGCACCGGCTGACCTTGTGGTAGAGCCTTCTCCTGGAGTATGCGCTCCCAGCTTGCAGGGCCTATGTGTCTCCTGGCTCTGGTACGTATCAGCGCTCAGGTGATCCTGGGACCTGTAGTTCTCCAGGGATTCCGGTTATGCCTTACCGGGTCTTGGAGATCCCGGTAAGCTCGGACCTGGTGTCCGGTAAATGCTTCGGGGTGAGCTGGTTGAGCTCCTCTACCCCCTATGTTACTAACTCTCCACTCGCCTTTGGCCTACTCGGGGCCCTCACTAGGCTATACACACTAGCGGCAGCTTGCCGCGCTTCACCGATCTTATGGCGCGGCACACCTTAAGCTCTAACTGAGCTCCCTGAATCTAGCTATCTAGCAGGAGCCTCGTGCTCCACTGCTGAACTATTAACTGAGTTCCCTTGACTAGACTGAGCTCCACTGCAGACTGACCTCTCATAGGCTTCTTTACTGCAGGAACTCTTCAGAGGAACTGCTGAATCACTGAGCTGCCTAGCTCCACCTTCCCTATTTATATCCCTAACGGGCTCCTTCTGGTGGTCTGAGGTGGGAGGTGGAGTGGTGTGTATGCTGTGGGGGCCTCTTGTGGAGGAATCCATTAATGCACACCACTTCTAGGATCTGTGATACCAAGCGCAGCCTGGCATCACATGCGCTTCATTTCTGCATGTTCTTTCCCGGAAAAACGCATGCTGAATTTTGCAAGCGTTTATCGCGCATTTTTCGCGCATTTTCGACATGCGGAATTGCCTTGCGTTTTTTATTGCTTTGCAAAGGCAGTTCCGCATGCGGAAACGCAAAATTAATTGACATGCTGCGGATTTTTGTGCACATCAAAAACGCTGCGGAAAAATACGCAGCATGGGCATAGAACTTGCGGATTCTCATTGGGGACCATGGGGTGCGGATTACCAAGCGTTTTACAAGCGTTTCCGCTGCGGAAATTCCGCATCAAATACGCTTGTAAAACACTACGTGGGCACATAACCTTAGTGAGTTTCTGAAACCCGGAGGAACGTCCTAGATTAGTCATATACAATGTGATTATATTTTATTTTTTCAAACACCACATGATAACACCCGGTGTACTGATGCTGAAAGCAAAGAGGTGGGAATTTAAGGGTTCTATCGTAGTTCGAGGAAACAAAATTGAATTTAATTACTGATTTCCCCCTCACCACAACATCACAGAGAGAATACCAGAGATGAACCATTAGGCCGGCGTCACACTACCGTATAACACGGCCAAGTGCTATGAGACAAAACATTGCATAGCACTCGGCCCAGTGTTATTCTATGGTGCTGCTCAGATCAGCGATTATTTTCTAATGTTGATTTTGCATGCTGTGATTTGCAGCGAGACTTGATTCACTCACACCCATACAAGTGTATGGGTGCGAGTGAAACATCGGACGGCACTCGGATGTCATTCCAGTGCACTCCAATATAAGTCGAGTCAGGTCATTGAGGAGATGGAGAAATTACTGTCTCCGTCTCCTCCTCAGCTGTGCTGCGATCCTCTTATGCGAGAAAATTGCAGCACAGTAGCTTGACAGTTGGCTCCCTCTCGCAGCAGAGCCAACTGTCATGCTACTGTGCTGCAATTTTGCTTGCAAAAACCATCAAAGAAATTTTTTTTGTTCCTCCTTGATGATATATATAGGACACTGCCACTGTATTGACAGATTGTGTTCTTCTTCTTTATGAAAGTGATTGCTTTTTTAAGGATTTAGAAAACTGCTTATCAGCTCTTTGTAATTTCAAGATTTTACTTTAACCATTTGATTCCAGGTGATCTGAACCCCTTAAGGGTTAGCATGTATTGTCAAGAGTACTGGATCTCCTTGTTTCCAAGGAAGCCACTTCCTCAGGTCAAGAATTTCGAGTCCAGACTATGAGTCTGACAGTACCATTCAGACAGGATCTGAAGCTGAAAAGAATATGAATGGAGCTGTGGCCATGATGCATCTAGAATACATGTTGTCATCTTTCCCTGGATAGTCCTTCGCCTTTGAATGAACAATTTTGGATGCTGAATGGTGTACTGGATGAATAGATCCATGTTTCCTTCCTCACTTGTGGTAGAAATGTTCTTTGATTTCTGAAGTCTAGGACCACAAAAAAAATCATCTGAATCATTCTGTCCTTTACTGAAAGGTACATATAGACTCCCATATAAATTGTTGCTTATCCATCTAAAGCAGAGGTCCCCAACCGCCGGTCCGCGGACCAGGACCGGGCCGTTGGGGTTTTTCAGCCGGTCCGTGGCGCCGCTGACAGCAGAGAACATTATGCAGGACGGGGTGGGGCGTCGGGCGGGTCTTAGTGACGCGGCCCTCCTGCACAGCATGGTGTGTTCCTGACGGGGTGGGGCGTCGGGCGGGTCTTAGTGACGCGGCCCTCCTGCACAGCATGGTGTGTTCCTGACGGGGTGGGGCGTCGGGCGGGTCTTAGTGACGCGGCCCTCCTGCACAGCATGGTGTGTTCCTGACGGGGTGCGGCGGCAGGCTCTCCTCACTGACACGCCCCCGGCAGAACATGTTATGTGGGGCGTGCTGGGGCAGCAGACTGGCTTCAGTGACGCGGCTCCCGATACCGTTGTTCAGTGTGTAGCGCTGCTAAGCAGCAGCGCTGTATACACTGACGCTCAATGTACAATGCTGCTACTTAGCAGCGCTGTACACCGAGGTCCCGCCAGCATCCTCCCCATACAGCTCCACCCCTCCATAACCCCACCCCCATATGACCAAAGCCCCGCCCCCACCCCCACCGGGCCGTGGAAAACTGGTCTTGCTTAAAGCCGGTCCCTGGTGCAAAAAAGGTTGGGGACCTCTGATCTAAAGCATGGTTTGACAGGTATGAAAATTGTGTAAATGTTTGGAGAAGTTCTCTTATTTCCTATTGACTTGTAGCTACAAGTCAATTCCCTCATCCCAGGCAGAAAGTATTACTACTCTGATAAATATATTTAAAATCTAAGATCCCACGGGTTTAGTGTTAGCACTTTATATCCCATACTGAATGTCAGAATCTCCAGACAAAGGGAATTGACAGAGTTTAATTTCTACATTAAAGGGGTATTCCCACAACTATTTCATATCCTACCTCTTCCTAAGTATCATTTTTCTAACATGTTTTTATTACCTGCACTGCTTCTACATCCTTTGTTGTCAAATAGCCATTTTAGAGTTACTTAAAGGGGTGTTCTCAAGTTCTTAAATTGCTTTAATTATTTAGACAGCATGAATATAAGCCAGTTTGCAACTCATTTGCCTTTTCTATCTGTTGTCATTCTCAAAAAATGAGAGATTTTATCTTTTATATAGTAGTGTACAGCTGATTTCCTTGGAGCTCTACCAATAGCGTGTGTTCAGACCCTGGCCTAGAGTGTACAGTAGTTACATTTCAGGAGTGGGTTAACTCTTAACATCTCAGTCAGCTCTCTCCAGTTCATTCATTTTTATACCTCAGTTAGCTGCTCACTTCACTCCTCCTTCCTCCTTTCCCTCTCATGTTCTGAAGAGATACAGATATAAATCATTAGCAGGCAGCTTTTACAGCAGGTGTCCAATCTCACTGTGCCTTGTGCTTGCTCCAATGCGCTGTTTTCTCTGTATGTAAATACAGCGATAGCAGTGTAGAGTCAGAATAAACCACTCATGGCTGAATGTGGTAAAGCAGAATGTTTATTGGGCTTTATAGTTCTACTAATACTACTGTTCTACTCACCAAAGAAGTCACTCAATGAAAAGGGACCACTATACCAGAAGTCACGAAGTAAGGAAATGGTAATGAGATTGCATTGCTCTGAACTGCTCAAGAGATAACCTGAGAATACGCGCAAAGCACAAAGTTCACCAGCTCCTATAGATTGGCTGTGAAGAATCTCAGCCCCTGCTTGGTTTGAGATGCAGACAAAGCAAACAACGTTATCCAGTCATTTTGATATAAAACTTCACCAATTTATTGGTACAGGTACATTAAAAATATTGCATCAAGGTAAAAACCAATGCGATTCGGTCATACAATTGTCCTGAGTCATGGTAACTTGCAAATACCCCTTAACTCCTTGCAGACCATGTAAAATGTGCAGAATGTCTCACAATTGCAGTCATATGTGACATATTCCAGACTGATTTCTGTTCTAAGAGTCAAAGATTTTGGTCTGAACTTTTAAACCTTTTTTACAGGAGCAGTAGAGGTCCCTATTAGTGTTGAGCCACCCCCGTAGTGTTCGAGTTCGGTTCGGTTCGTCGAACACCCGTGTGTTCGCCGAACTGTTCGTCGAACTGTTCGTCGAACACCTTCGAACACCGTTAAAACCAATGGCAGGCAAACAAAAACACATAGAAACACATAGAAAACACCTTCAAAGGTGTCCAAAAGCTGACAAACTGCTCAGAAGACACAACTAACACATGGAAAAGTGACAAGTACATATAGTCATGCGAAAAGAAAAGAGGTGGAGGAGTAAAAGGAGGGGGAGACACAGATATAGGCATGTCATGCCCTTCTAAAATCCAAAAAGTGAGAAGCCGAGACGGCCAGTCCGCTCCTGCCCGTGCCACCTCCGTGTCGCCGGGTTTGTGCCAGAGCCGCGGTGAACCCTGACGGCCAGCCCCCCTCTCCCAATACTGGTGCCTGTCCGCTGGTGGGTCGAGAGAGCCCCCCTGTGGTGGAGGCAGCTCTAAGCTTTTTAATTTAAATTGTCCCTCTAATTTGAATGAATACACTTTAAATCCATTTACAAGGATCTATTGGAGGGCAAGTCTCATGCCAGCAGCCGCGTAATTCCAGCTCCAGTAGCGTCCACTAAAGCTGCTGCAGTTAAAAAGCTTTTATAAGGATCGAGCTCGGCTGTCCACCGCAAGGCATCCTAGTGCCAGTCCCAGCCCCTATGCCTTGGGGTGCCTCCTGATGCTCTTCACTAAGTATCCCGTGGTCCCGAAGCATTTCCTTTGAAAAAATTAAGTGTCCAAACTACAGGTGGTGTAGCTTGCTTAACAGCCGGGATAATCCGCTGACTAGCAGACACTGCTACTAGGCACAAAGTATTTCCTGGGCTAGATGCAGTTAAAAATTTGTAAGTAGATACTCTCGTTGGATGCTGAGAAAGCATTCCATAGAGTCTCCTGGCACGCCATATATGATTCTCTTAAAAAGCTTGGGGTAGGGGTCTAGGGGACCCTTTTATAGCCAAAATCACGGCCCTGTATCACAATACGTCACCTAGGCTGAAGATAAATGGAACTGTAGCACCGAGGGCTCGGTTGCTACAGACGTATTGCACCTCACCCAGAGGTGTGATATCTCACTCTCAGATAAGGATGGAGTGTGGATCAGGACCCGACACCTGCATGCATTACACCACATTGCCGTGGGGCAGGGCGACCAATATGCCCCTGAGATGGGCACGACAGTCCCTGTCCCTGGCTGGAGTGGGGGGAGGGAACACTGAGGAAGGGGAACCCTGCAGTGCAGGAGCAGGGAGGAAGCAGTTCCTGGGTGCATTGAGAAGGGAGTATAAAAGGTGGGCACCATCTTAGTTCAGTGCAGAGAAGTCTGAGCAGAAGTGGCAGGGAGCAGGGGCTCTGCATGAGCTCTGCTCCGGAGGCGGGCCTAGTAACAGAGGCCCAGGCCTGCAAGAGGGAGAAGGAAGGAAGAGGAGCGGAGAAGGCTCCAGGAACGAGGAATGAAGGGATCCCAGGGGTGCGGACGGGCGAGTCGCCACCGCACGCCCGAATCCACCTGCGTGGAGGGGTCAGGCCAAAGGGGGAGACCGGTCCCCGAACTAGTGGAGGCAGGAAACGACCCTCAGCTAGAAACCGGAGGCTCTGACATTTTATGTGGCGCAGCCCCTTGCTCCACCCGCTAGGAAGGCACCACATAGGGTCAGGGAAACTGGCGCCAAGTTTACCAAGAGGAGGCCCGAGGCAGCCGGACAGAAGTGTTGGTAAGAAAGGCCAGACAAAGGACACACAAAGGGGGTCCTGTGAAGCTCTCCAAAGTTATCTGGGAGTTGTCTGAGCCCCTCACCTGGTGAGCACAGTACGACGTGGGCAGCAGTTACCTGCAGACGTGGTCTGGATAATAAGAACTGTGAGTAAAGGCCCTGAACTGCATCACTGACTCCGTGTCATTACTGCTGCTGCCCTGCACCATCACCCCCATCCTCCGCATACACTGCCCTGAGGCTATACTCCTCCCGTGGGGAGTTATGCTACGCTCTGCTGCACCCACAACACCAGCCTTAGCGGTCTGCCCTGTAGCGGCGGTTCACTCTGACCGCAATCCACGGGTGGCGTAGTCGGACATTTAAACATCAAAACCACATAAATAGTTCCGCCACTGGTTTGACCGCCCTGAGCCACGGAACCGGATCGCCGCCACGAAGACTACAACCACCAGCATCCACCAAAAAGGGTCCGGCTCCGGGTGTCCCAAGGCCCAGGGGGTGCGTCAGAACATTTTCATCACCTTTCACAATCACCAATGGGACAAGGCAGGGATGTCCTCTGTCCCCTCTCTTATACATCCTAGTGACGGAGCACCTGCTCTCATCAATTCGCCATAACCCCAATATTAGGTGGATTGAGGTGGGAGGCACCGAGTACAAGTGCTCTCTATTTGCTGATGATGTCCTAGTATATATCACTCAATCACATATATCCATCCCTGCTGTTATGGCTGAAATAGATCACTTTGTTACATGGTAAAATTTTAAAATCAATGCAGCGAAGTCTGAGGCCCTCGATGTCTCCCTCCCTAAATCCATATAGGATTCCATCCAGTCCAACTTTCCCTTTGCCTGGCCCTCACAGGGTATCAAATACTTAGGAATTCCTATTCATAGAGACCTCTCCCATCTATGTTATCTTAATTTTGGGCCCTTTATTGAACAATTCCATACAGACCACGGTTGGCAAGTTAGAACTGTAAGATTCACTACGTGAACCACTGGTGTTTTGTGGAAAAGCACATGTACACCGCGTTCCAAATTATTATGCAAAAAGTGTTTAGGAGTGATAAGGGAAGAATTTGTTTGTTTGTCAGTTAAACTCATTAATGGTGATGTGTGTCAGGGCTCTTTATATCACTGTAAGCAATTGCAGACACCTGTGCTAATTAGTTTGGCAGGTGTGTCCAATGAAAGGCAAGACTACTTAAGAAGGCTCTCTCACATTATTAAGCAGCCTACATTTTCTGCCAAAATGGGAAAGAAAAAGGATGTGTCGGCTGCTGAGAAGCAACAAATTGTGGAGTGTTTAGGTCAAGGCATGACTACAATCAACATTGTGCGATGATCAGGATGAAGTGTCTTGGCAATCAAGAAGTATGTAGCTGATTCACAGTACACACGTGTGCGTGCTGATAAGGGCAAATTGAGGACTCTTTCCTACAGGCAATTACGTCAGGTTGAAACAGCAGCGGCAAAAAAGCCTTGTCATAGCAGCAGACAAGTTTTTGAAGCTGCTTGTGCCTCCAACGTCCCCCGAACAACAAGATGCAGGGTCCTTCAGAGGTTTGCAGCTGTGCATATGCCATCCTGTCGACCTCCTCTATCCACTTCACACAAGCAGAAACGGCTCCAGTGGGCCAAACATTACATGAAGACTGATTTCAAAACTGTTTTGTTCACGGATGAGTGCCGTGCAGCGCTCGATGGTCCAGATGAATGGAGTGGAGGATGGCTGGTTGATGGACACCCCACGCAAACACGGCTACAGCGCCAACAAGGAGGAGGTGGAGTAATGTTTTGGGCTGGAATCATGGGGAGAGAGATTGTCGGCCCCTTTAGGATCCCTGAAGGCGCTAAAGATGAACTCCATAATGTATGTGGATTTTCTCAAACAGCACTTCCTGCCATGGTTCAAGAAGAAGAACCGTGTATTTCACAGCAAGATCATTTTTCTGCATGATAATGCACCATCTCATGCTGCACATAAAACATCTGCATCTCTGGCTGATATGGGCATAAAAGGGGACAAACTTATGGTGTGACCCCCATGCTCCCCTGACCTCTACCCCATTCAGAACCTTTGGAGCATCATTAAAAGGAGTGTCTATGATGGCGGGAGGCAGTTCACATCTAAGCAACAGCTCTGGGAGGGTATTCCGTCCTCATGCAAAACAATTGAAGCAGAAACCATCCAAAACCTGACAAATTCAATGGACGAGAGAGTTCAGAAGCTCCTTTCGAACAAGGGGTCCTATGTGAAAATGTAACATCACCTAGAATAAAGTTTTGAGTTGAAAACTGTTTGATTTCAGTTTCTAACAACCTGCTAATGCTTATAATTTCAAAAATGACCATTTTTTTGGTCTTTATTAAAATGAAAAGGTTGATCGAAAAGTTTGGGGGATCTAAGAGTGTGGCAACCCAGTAGTCATGATTACTTCGAATTCTGACAATATGAGGGTCATGCTGCAGGTAGTGCAGCAAGAAGGCACTTATGTGTCTTGCGCATCTCGGAGCCCCAAAATTATTTTCCGGGCTAGATGCAGCTAAAAATTATTTTTAATTTTAAATCTGGTGAAGCTTATTATAGATGGCCTAATAGGATCAGTGCTGCACACTGCTACAAAGCCCAAATTATTTTCCAGTCAAGATACAGATAAACATGATTAGTAATTTGAAAGCTTAAAACGGTTGGTAGGGTGATTTTAACCAATCATCAAGCTTTTACTCTCCCCAGGATGACACAGGGGTAGAAAAGTCGTTTCGGATCCATGATTTGTTCATCTTTATGAACGTGAGTCTGTCTACATTATCAGTGGAGAGCCGCGTGCGCTTATCTGTCAGCACACCACCAGCAGCGCTGAACACACGTTCAGACAGAATGCTGGCTGCGGGGCATGACAAGATCTCCAAGGCGTAAGTGGCTAGCTCCGGCCATTTATCCAGATTGGAAGCCCAAAAAGAGCAAGGGTCCAGTGACATAGTCGTGGCTTCAATGTTTACTTGGAGATACTCCTGTACCATCGTCTCTAGGCGTTGACTATGTGTCAGACTTCTTGTCTCCTGTGGCCTTGCAAAGGATGGGCTAAAAAAGTGGTGAAATGATTCCGCAAAATTGATGTTACCAGCAGATACTGTGGTTCTGTTACGGTTTGAGTGCTGAACACTTGACGGTCCCACGGTTGGCAAGTTGGAACTGTGAGATTCACTACGTGCACCACTGGTATTTTGTGGAAAAGCACATGTAAGATTCTGCAACAGTCTCTGCTGATACTTCTGCATGCGTGCATCCCTTTCTATGGCAGGAATAATTTCTGCAAATTTACTTTTGTACCGGGGATCTAACAGTGTGGCAACCCAGTAGTCAGGATTATTTCTAATTCTCACAATTCGAGGGTCATGTTGCAGGTAGTGCAGCAAGAAGGCACTCATGTGTGTTGCGCATCCAGGAGCACCAAGTCCCTGTTGTGTTGGTGGCGAGGTAGCAATCATGCTTCCTTCCTCTGTCCTCTCCCCCCAACCTCGCACAACAGAAATGTGATCAAGGTCTCCCTCATCTGATGAGTCTTCCATCAGTTCGTCCTCCACTTCTTCCTGGGCTCCTGCACCTTCCTCACTAGTTTGGCTGCTACCATGCGCCCTGGTAAAATCATCTCCCCCACCCTCACATGCCTGCCGCCTTGGTGCTGCCGACCGTCTGGACCTTGCAGATGTTAGCCCTTCCGCATACAACTCCTCCTCCTCTACTTCCTCCACCTCCTCTTGTGCCACCACCTGACTCCGAATTCTGTTTAACATGTGCTCCAGCATGTAAATCACCGGAATAGTCATGCTGATAATGGCATCGTCAGCACTAAACATCTTCGTCGCCATTTCAAAACTGTGCAGAAGGGTGCATAGGTCCCTGATCTGAGACCACTCCTCCAGCGTGATTTGCCCCACCTCTGAATCTCGTTGGCCCAGGCTATACGTCAGAACGTATTGCACCAGGGCTTGTCGGTGCTGCCACAGTCGCTGCAACATGTGCAGAGTTGAATTCCACCGGGTAGGCACATCGCATTTTAGCCGGTGAAGTGGCAGGCCCAACGACTTCTGTAGAGATGTAAGTCGCTGAGCTGCGGGATGCGAACGGCGGAAGTGAGCACACAGCGACCGTGCCCTCTGCAGAAGGCCATCTAGTCTGGGATAGTGGGCTAAAAATTGCTGGACAACCAGGTTCAACACGTGAGCCATACAAGGCACGTGTGTGACATTGCCCCGGCGAAGGGCCGCACCCAGGTTTGCAGCATTGTCGCACACGGCCTTCCCTGGTTTCAGGTCCAGTGGAGACAACCATTCATGAAATTGGTTCTCCAGAGCTGACCACAACTCCTCAGCTGTGTGACTCACATTTCCCAGACATTTCAATGTAAAAACCGCCTGATGACGTTGAGCCCTACTGCCAGCATAGTAAGGAGGTGTGCAGGATCCCTTCTGCGCAGTTAGAAAGCTTGTGGCATGACCAGACAGGCTTTGGGTGCAGGTGGAAGACCGAGAGGAGGTTGAGGAGGCAGAAGCAGTGGAGGAAAAATGACATAAAGAGGATTGACGCACAACTCGTGGGGACGGCAAGACTTGGATAGCAGCCCCTTGTCCTGCTGTCACCATAGTTACCCAGTGCCCAGTCAGCGACATGTAACGCCCCTGTCCATGCCTACTCGTCCAAGTGTCTGTGGTGAAATGCACCCTGTCACACACAGAGTTTCTCAAAGAAGCGGTGATGTTGTGTGCGACATGCTGGTGGAGCGCAGGCACACCTTTCTTTGAGAAGTAGTGCCGACTGGGCATCTGGTACTGGGGCACTGCGACGGACATAAGGTCTCAAAAATCCTCTGTGTCCACCAGGCGGAAAGGCAGCATTTCTGTAGCCAAGAGCTTGCAGATGGTGAAATTCAACCTCTTAGCTTTCTCATGGCTAGGAGGAAATGGTCTTTTACTTGTCCACATCTGAGGGACCGAGGGCTGGCTATTGTGCTTAGACGGGGTTGATAAGGGTGTCCCCGGCAAACTGCCGGTCTGTGAGGAAGATGCAGGCGGACATGTTAGGTTGCCTTGATCCAAAGGTGGTGCTATCGATGTCGGACAGCGCTCAAGACCAGCTGGTGTTACCACCTCCAAAGAAAATGATGACCTGCCAATCACGCTGGCTGTTGCGGGTAAAGAGGTGGCAGGTCTGCGCCCCAAAACAGGTGTGACTGCTGTCCCCCCAGTCACAGAGGATGAAGAGGCCGCGGATGCACAAGATATGGCAGACGGTGGTTGGCCCGGCCGGCTAGACCGCATTGTAGCACACTGAGCTTCCCACTGCAACTTATGCTTCATGTCCATGTGCCGGTTCATGCATGAAGTACTCAAACTATGTATTTTTTGGCCTCTACTTAGCTTTTGCTGACAAATGTTACAGATAACACGAGTTGGGTCATCTTTATCGATCTGAAAAAATGCCCAGGCTATGCAAGGCTTAGCACCCATGCGACCTGAAGAGCCACCACGACTTGTGGTGAGAGGCAGAGTTGTGTTTGAGGATGCAGTTGTTGACGTGCTTCCAGTACTACGTCTCTGTCCAGGAAGGCGCAACCTGACCTCGTCGTCACTAGCATCTTCCTCCACCTCCTCTGCTGACCTCATCTCTTGGCTGACTGTGGGTTGACAGTAAGTGGGATCTCCGACCTCATCATCATCACCCTGTGCGTTATCACACCCGTCGTCCTCAGAGCCAACCTGTTCCTGCCCTGACAAAAAACTAAAGTTGTCGCTCCAATCAGGTATTTGAGTCTTATCATCGTCTTCCTCATTGTCTCCACCAACAGGAGTTACAGTTTGGGAATGAGGGTCTACATTATGGTCAGAACCTTCTGCGTCTGGTCCTGGATCCGACTCATAAAGATTCTGGGCATCAGTGCAGATCATTTCCTCGTCTGGATTTACAGAAGCGCTGGAGTCGACCTCTGATTCCCAGGCTATAGTATGAGTAAACAGCTCTGCAGACTCAACCATCTGTTCTACCTCATACTCAGACGGGCAGCTGGAGATTTGGGAGCTGTGAGGAAGCAAGTGCGATTTGGGTGACACCTTTGAGGACTGGAGTATTTGTGATGTTGAAGTTGATGTGGAGGAGAGCCCACTTAAAGGAGCACTTGATATCCGTTGAAGCACCTGCTGTTTTTGTGCCTCATCTGGAATTTGTAGCGATTGGCGTGGCCGTAAGAAAGGGATCTTATCACATTGTCCGCTAAAAGAAGTAGACATTTTAGTTTGGCTGGAAGATGGTCTTTCTTCTGCACCTACCCCACGGACACAACCTTTTTTCCCCTTCCCAACACGCCTATTCCCCTTTCCACCAGCAGCAGGCCTTTTTCCACTCATTTTGGTGGTTAACTAATTCACAACTCTGGAGTTGTTTGCACAAAAAAACAATGGATGGTAACCGAGCAGAGCTGAGTGGCCAAACTGTGGTATTAGGCCAAAACTATTGGCTGGGTTAGATGCAGAAAAAAATTATTTTTAATTTGCAACCTGATGGAGGTCAGTATAGATGGACTAATAGACCAAGTCCCACACACCGCTAGAAGCCCAAATATTTTTTCAGAGCTAGATGCAGAAAATTTTTTTATTCAATTTGCAACCTGATGGAGGTCAGTATAGATGGACTAATAGACCAAGTCCCACACACTGCTAGAAGCCCAAATATTTTTTCAGAGCTAGATGCAGAAAAAAATTATTTTTAATTTGCAACCTGATGGAGGTCAGTATAGATGGACTAATAGACCAAGTCCCACACACTGCTAGAAGCCCAAATATTTTTTCAGAGCTAGATGCAGAAAAAAATTATTTTTAATTTGCAACCTGATGGAGGTCAGTATAGATGGACTAATAGACCAAGTCCCACACACCGCTAGAAGCCCAAATATTTTTTCAGAGCTAGATGCAGAAAAAAATTATATTCAATTTGCAACCTGCTGGACGTCAGTATAGAAGGACTAATAGAACAAGTCCCACACACTGCTAGAAGCCCAAATATTTTTTCAGAGCTAAAT
Organism: Phyllobates terribilis; assembly: GCF_046119375.1. Classification (NCBI taxonomy): domain Eukaryota; kingdom Metazoa; phylum Chordata; class Amphibia; order Anura; family Dendrobatidae; genus Phyllobates; species Phyllobates terribilis. Next base: position 590,913,213 of record NW_027362765.1, on the reverse strand, counting down.
GAAGAAAAAAATTATTTTTAATTTGCAACCTGATGGAGGTCAGTATAGATGGACTAATAGACCAAGTCCCACACACTGCTAGAAGCCCAAATATTTTTTCAGAGCTAGATGCAGAAAAAAATTATTTTTAATTTGCAACCTGATGGAGGTCAGTATAGATGGACTAATAGACCAAGTCCCACACACCGCTAGAAGCCCAAATATTTTTTCAGAGCTAGATGCAGAAAATTTTTTTATTCAATTTGCAACCTGATGGAGGTCAGTATAGATGGACTAATAGACCAAGTCCCACACACTGCTAAAAGCCCAAATATTTTTTCAGAGCTAGATGCAGAAAAAAATTATTTTTAATTTGCAACCTGATGGAGGTCAGTATAGATGGACTAATAGACCAAGTCCCACACACTGCTAGAAGCCCAAATATTTTTTCAGAGCTAGATGCAGAAAAAAATTATTTTTAATTTGCAACCTGATGGAGGTCAGTATAGATGGACTAATAGAACAAGTCCCACACGCTGCTAGAAGCCCAAATATTTTTTCAGAGATAAATGAAGAAAAAAATTATTTTTAATTTGCAACCTGATGGAGGTCAGTATAGATGGACTAATAGACCAAGTCCCACACACTGCTAGAAGCCCAAATATTTTTTCAGAGCTAGATGCAGAAAAAAATTATTTTTAATTTGCAACCTGATGGAGGTCAGTATAGATGGACTAATAGACCAAGTCCCACACACCGCTAGAAGCCCAAATATTTTTTCAGAGCTAGATGCAGAAAAAAATTATATTCAATTTGCAACCTGCTGGAGGTCAGTATAGAAGGACTAATAGAACAAGTCCCACACACTGCTAGAAGCCCAAATATTTTTTCAGAGCTAGATGCAGAAAAAAATTATTTTAATTTGCAACCTGATGGAGGTCAGTATAGATGGACTAATAGACCAAGTCCCACACACCGCTAGAAGCCCAAATATTTTTTCAGAGCTAGATTCAGAAAAAAATTATATTCAGTTTGCAACCTGATGGAGGTCAGTATAGATGGACTAATAGAATGATGCTATGCCCAAAAGATTTTACTTCACTAGGTGCAGTAAAAAAATTGGTATTCTATACACAGGTGGTATATCTTGCAACACAGATAGGCTACTCCACTGACTAACACACTCTGCAATAGGCCAAAAAGGATTAGCTTTGCTAGATTCAGCCAAATGCTGTGAAAAAAACTTGCACAGCACTGGCACAGACCTGCCTGGCAAAAACTGATAGGAACTGATGTAAACTAGTCCTGAAAAGGACTCCAATTACAATTAGTCTTTACTCCCACAATCTATCTATTTAAGAGCACAGACCTGCCTGATAAAAGTCGGAGGAAATGCTGTAACCTAGTCCTTAAAAGGACTGCAATCACAACTATTCCCTACTCCCAAGCTATCTGTATATTTGTGCGAAAATTGGCTTGAAATTAACAAGGTATAGCGCACACAGCAACAGCGGTGCCGTCTAACACGCAGCTGCAGCAGTGAGAAAATGGTGGCGACGGGGAAAATGGCTTGGTCTTATAGGGCAAGGACATGTGACATACACTGCCAATGACACATGCCCTTGCTTGTGTGAAACAAAGCACTTCGCTGCGTGTGTGCACTGCTGATAGGCTGACAGATTGCACCTCCTCACTGTAAATGCGGGAAAGAGAAAAAAAAATGGAGATCTTCATTGTTCCTGCAGAGATCCATCCCCTGCCCCTCCCCCCGCCCCGCTGTACACTCAAACTGCGGATTAACATTAATTTTCATCATTACTGAGAAAAAATCCAGTTATGATTTTGGTGCACGAACAGTTATCGAACATAACCTCGAACAGCCGAATTTTTCTCAAATCGTTCGTGTTCGCCGAACGGCTCGAACACCGCCCAAAACAGCTCGAATTTGAGATTGGCGAACAGTTCGAGTAGAACAACGCTCATCTCTAGTCCCTATAGATTACAAAGCAAGGATGTCACGATTCTGTTGTCAGATTACCTAGGGCAAGGGTGCCCCTTCCCTGGCCCTAACGCTAGGGCGTCCTAGCTATCCCTGCTCCCCAGATTAATTCTCGTGGTGAAGATGCTGGGGCCACGTACCTTGCTGAACTCCTGAATCAGCCCTATATCTGTCCCCTCCTCCACCCAGGGAAGTGGGGAGGAATAATGTTTGGAAATACACCAACCAGACAAACAACGTAGGACATACAGGGATAACTGAAAATACCAATCATGCAAATATAGAACCAAAATCTGCTCAAGAACCATAGTTGAATCTTGGGTGAAAAGTAGTGTTGAGCGAGCATGCTCGACACTGCTCGGTACTCGCCCGAGCATCTCACTACTCGGGATGTTCGGCGAGCACCGAGCATTTCCGGGTTACTCGGGCGGGAGCTCGAGTCTCCGCCCTGCACTTTTGGCGCTCTTTACAGAGCCAATGAACATGCAGGGATTGCCAGCCAGTCACTGTAATGCCGCATCCATGTTGTTTGTGGGCATTACAGTGATTGGCTGACCGCACAGCGTCACCTCGAGTATTTAAAACCAGGCGCCACCATCTTGTGTACAGTCGCTCCGGATCAGACAGTGTAGGGTCAGTGCTGCTGAGCTAGGGAGAGATTTATACTCCGAAATAGTTAGTGTAGGGTCTCTAAAGCCTGACAAATCAAACAAACATTCTTTCTCAGGACTAATATCCATCCCAGATATCAGGCAGGCAGGCAGGCTGTATAGGAGACGCAGTGGTTATACCAGCAAATGCTGCATTACAGTCCTGTGTGCTCCTGTTGGTCAAATTGCTAGACTTATCACCCCGGTCTCAGGGGCCAGGAAAGATTATTTTTGTTTTCATCTAAATCCTGTATTTTTTTTTTCCTCAGTCAGACTGTCCAAATACGCGTCTTATTAATCTTTTGGTATCCCCCCCCAAAAAAAAAAAATTGAGTGTGTCTGTTCCGACACCAATATATCTGTTTAAAAGAGTCTGGTGTAGGCCAGAAAAATATAACTGTGGTTTTGCAGTTCCACGGGTCAAATCTGTGTATTATCCTGTTTTTTGCATTTTTTGCCATAAAAAAACCCCGTAATAGTGTCTCCCTGACTGGTCAGACACCAATATATCTGTTTGAAAGAGGCTGGTGTAGGCCAGAAAAATATAACTGTGGTTTTGCAGTTCCACTGGTCAAATCTCTGCATTATCCTGTTTTTGGCATTTTTGCCGTAAAAAAAACTGTAATAGTGTCTCCTTGACTGGTCAGACACCAATATATCTGTTTAAAAAATTCTGGTGTAGGCCAGAAAAATATAACTGTGGTTTTGCAGTTCCACGAGTCAAATCTCTGTATTATCCTGTTTTGGGCATTTTTTGCGTTAAAAAAAAATCGAAATAGTGTCTCCCTGACTGGTCAGACACAAATATATCTGTTTAAAAGAGGCTGGTGTAGGCCAGAAAAATATAACTGTGGTTTTGCAGCTCCACGGTTCAAATCTCTGTATTATCCAGCTTTTGGTATTTTTTCCCTAAAGAAAAACAGTAATAGTGTCTCCCTGATTGTTCAGAGACAAATATATCTGTTTGAAAGATTCTGGTGTAGGCCAGAAAAATATAACTGTGGTTTTGCAAGTTCCACGGATCAAATCTCTGTATTATCCAGCTTTTGGTATTTTTTCCGTAAAGAAAAACAGTAATAGTGTCTCCCTGATTGTTCAGACACAAATTTATCTGTTTGAAAGATTCTGGTGTAGGCCAGAAAAATATAACTGTGGTTTTGCAGTTCCACGGTTCAAATCTCTGTATTATCCAGCTTTTGGTATTTTTACCATAAAGAAAAACAGTAATAGTGTCTCCATGATTGTTCAGACACAAATATATCTGTTTGAAAGATTCTGGTGTAGGCCAGAAAAATATAACTGTGGTTTTGCAGTTCCACGGTTCAAATCTCTGTATTATCCAGCTTTAGGTATTTTTTCCCTAAAGAAAAACAGTAATGGTGTCTCCCTGATTGTTCAGACACAAATATATCTGTTTGAAAGATTCTGGTGTAGGCCAGAAAATATATAACTGTGGTTTTGCAGTTCCACTGGTCAAATCTCTGCATTATCCTGTTTTTGGCATTTTTGCCGTAAAAAAAACTGTAATAGTGTCTCCTTGACTGGTCAGACACCAATATATCTGTTTAAAAAATTCTGGTGTAGGCCAGAAAAATATAACTGTGGTTTTGCAGTTCCACGAGTCAAATCTCTGTATTATCCTGTTTTTGGCATTTTTTGCGGTAAAAAAAAAATTTAAATACTGTCTCCCTGACTGGTCAGACACAAATATATCTGTTTAAAAGAGGCTGGTGTAGGCCAGAAAAATATAACTGTGGTTTTGCAGCTCCAAGGTTCAAATCTCTGTATTATCCAGCTTTTGGTATTTTTTCCCTAAAGAAAAACAGTAATAGTGTCTCCCTGATTGTTCAGACACCAATATATCTGTTTGAAAGATTCTGGTGTAGGCCAGAAAAATATAACTGTGGTTTTGCAGTTCCACAGTTCAAATCTCTGTATTATCCTGTTTTTGGCATTTTTTTGCCATAAAAAAAAAACTGTAATAGTGTCTCCGTGACTGGTCAGACACCAATATATCTGTTTAAAAGATTCTGGTGTAGGCCAGAAAAATATAACTGTGGTTTTGCAGTTCCACGAGTCAAATCTGTGTATTATCCTGTTTTTGGCATTTTTTGCAGTAAAAAAATCGAAATAGTGTCTCTCTGATTGTTCAGACACAAGTATATCTGTTTGAAAGTTTCTGATGTAGGCCAAAAAAATATAACTGTGGTTTTGCAGTTCCACGGTTCAAATCTTTGTATTATCCAGCTTTTGGTATTTTTTCTGTAAAGAAAAACATTAATAGTGTCTTTCTGATTGTTCAGTCACAAATATATCTGTTTGAAAGATTCTGGTGTTGGCCAGAGAAATAGAACTGTGGTTTTCCTCTTCCATGGTTCTAATCTCCTTTTTATTACCCTTTTTGTGAGTGTAAGCTATTTTACTTAATTTACAATGGGCAAGGCGCGTGGCAAGGGACGTGGAACTGGACGTTCTGGTGATGGTGCGTGTAGAGGACAGGGCCGTGGCCAAGGTGAAAATGTGCCACAACTAACAGCCACATCTTCTCGCTCCCACTTCTTGACCAAATTACTAGGGAACCACACTACAACACCAGTATAGCGAACTGATCAGTGTGAACAGGTTATTAATTGGATAGCAGATAATACTTCCTGTTCCCTGGGCACCACCACCTTCGGTCTGTCTTCCACACGGTCAAGTTTAAGCAGCCGTGAGTCTCGACTGCATACTCCTCTTCACGCTGATGCTGCTTCCTCCCACCATGCCGAGTGTCGTCAGACAGCAACTGATCCCACATTTAGACATTCTGAAGAGCTGTTCACTAGTCCATTTCCATATTTGTGCCCCTTGCCTGCTCCTCTTGAAGTGGTGGAAGAGGAGATCCCATGTAGCGATGCCCAAATATTTGAACAGCCACGGCCAGAGGAAGTCGAAGCTGGCAATTTGTCACAAGTGGTGGACGATGACGAGACACATTGCCACGAAGTGATGAGGAGGATCGTGGTGCGCAAGTGGAAGAGGAGGAGGTGGTGGATGATCTAGTAACTGACCCAATGTGGCAGGAGGACACGCAGAGCGAGGCCAGCAGCACACAGGGGGAGAGAGGCAGAGTACCCCAATAGGTAGGAAGAAGCAGTGTGGTGGCCGCACACAGAAGGCGGGCAACAGATCCCCGTAACACCAGCACGAGGGATGTTGCCAGTACAACCGGTACGTCTTCCAGAGAATTTTTTTAAAGACTCTGCTGATAACCCCAAAAAGGCCATTTGTACCACCTGCCATGCCAGCATCAGCAGGGGTGACAAAACTACCAGCCTGACCACCACCAGCATGATCAGGCACATGGCAGCAAAGCACCCGACTTTGTGGGGTGAACCCCAGGGTCCACGACCAGTGTCAGTGGGTGTCACCACTGCTTCTTCCGCCGTTGTGCATGTAATAGAACCCCCTGTTGTGCGTGCAAGGCAATCCCCTGTCCATACTGCATGCAAAGATGCCCCCTCCTCTCAGTCTTCACTTGTTATGGCAGTTTCTCAAGAAACAGCATCAACGTCCACGTCCACATCCCACCGCAGCATTCAATTGTCCATATCCCAGACCTTTGAATGAAAGCGCAAATTCACAGCCAACGCCCCACAGGCCACAGTCCTAAATTCGCACATTTCACGACTGCTTGCTTTGGAAATGCTGCCTTTAAGGCTGGTGGAGACGGAATCCTTCCGCAACCTTATGGCGGTGGCCGTCCCTCGATACTCGGTCCCCAGCCGACACTATTTTGCCCGGTGTACCATCCCCGCACTACACAAGCACGTGTCCCAAAACATCTGCCGTGCTCTCAACAACGCAGTTACTGGGAGAGTCCACCTGACAACGGATACGTGGACAAGTGCTTGTGGCCAGGGATGGTACATCTCCCTGACGGCACACTGGGTAAACATAGTGGAAGCCGGGACACAGTCGGACCTTGGGACGGAACACATCCTCCCCACACTGAGGATTGCAGGCCCTATGTCAATCAGAGTTGCCCCCACAGTGTACAGCACCAGCACATCATCCTCCTCCTCCTCCTCATGTTCAGCCTCCATCTCAGATATCACCACATCAGTTACAGGCTGGAAGCACTGCAGTACTGCCTCAGCCAAGCGGCAACAGGCTGTGCTGAAACTCATAAGGTTAGGTGATAAACCTCACACTGCTTGTGAGTTGTGGACAGCTGTGAAAGAGCAGGCAGATCTGTGGCTGAGACCGCTGAACCTACATCCAGGCAAGGTCGTGTGTGACAATGGCCGTAACCTGGTGGCAGCTCTGAGGCGAGGCGAGATCACACACGTACCATGCCTGGCTCATGTGCTTAACCTCGTGGTTCAGCGGTTTCTTAAATCGTACCCCAAGTTGCCAGATCTGCTTGTGAAAGTACGCCTCCTGTCAGCTCATTTTCGGATTTCAGCTACAGCTTCCTCCGCCCTTGCTGTGTTGCAGCAGCGTTTGCAGCTTCCGGCATTCCGACTGGTGTGTGATGTCCCCACACGTTGGAACTCTACTCTCCACATGTTGCAAAGGATTTGTGAGCAGAGAGAGCAGTTGTGGAGTACTAGCTGCAACAAGGCCGTCGATATTCAGGTCCGACTCCACACATAAGACCTCAGGAGTGGACCTGGATGTCTGACATATGCACCATCCTGACAAACTTTGGGGAGTCCACAAAGATGATGAGTGGCGATGACGCCATCATTAGCGTCAGCATCCCATTTGTCTGTCTTTTGCAATGTTCTCTGCTGAGAATTAAAGAGGAGGCATTGCAGCCAGAGTATGATGAGATGGATCAAGAAGCCATAGCGGGCGATTACACACAGCCCAGCCTCATCTCGTCCCAACGTGCATTGGGGGACAATGAGGGAGAGGAGGAGGAAGAACAGGAGCTGGTATAATGCTCTGTAGACGGTAGTAACTGTACAACTGTCATACCGTCGGTTCAGCATGGGTTGCCTGAGGACAGGGGGGAGGAGGAGGAAGAGCAGGAGGACTAGGAGGAGAGCATGGTCAGTCGTCATCTTGGTGAGGACATGGAAGTCTAGCCCATTACCAGTCTGACACGCATGGCTGACTTTATTTACGCTGCCTTAACCGTGACCCTCGCGTTGTCAAAATGTTGGGTGACAGTCATTACTGGTTGGGGACACTTTTAGACCCCCGCTACAAGGAGAACTTTCACTCTCTTATTCCTGAGGTGGAGAGGTCTACAAAAATGGGGCAGTACCAGACGGCCCTTGCTGCTGACCTGTTAAAAGAATTCTCATCTGAACACGCTTGTGGCAGAGGTCACAGTTCATTGACCAACCAAGGCGTATAGGAAAGAGAGACGCAACTCCAATCCAGCAGAGGTAGGGGAACACTGTCAACATTCTGGGACAGTTTTCTGAGACTCGCCCAGCTTACAGGCCCTGAGGTGTGGGGTACTCTCACATGGAATGGAAAGTTTCAAAAGATGGTGAGGGAGTACCTTGCCGACCGTACCAGTGTCCTCCGTGATTCCTCTGTGCCTTTTAATTATTAGGTATCCAAGCTGAACACTTGGAATGAACTCGCTCTGTACACCTTGGAGGTCCTGGCCTGCCCAGCCACTAGCGTGTTATCGGAGCGTGTTTTTAGTGCCGCTGGGGGAATTATAACTGATAAGCGTACTCGCCTGTCAACTGACAATGCTGACAAGCTGACCCTTATCAAAATGAACAAGGGCTGGATTGGGCCAGACTTCTCATCACCACCAAATGACAGCAGAGTAACATAAAGTCAAATCCACTGTGTTATTTCGGGAGGTGTATTCCCATGCACCGCTTCACATCCACACATGGGTATACGCTTCCTCATTTCGGCTGTATTTTGCTCTTCTCCTTATCCTCAGCCTCCACCACCACTATATCACCAGGGTGACCTTGGTCCGTGTTGCCAGCATTGTCCATACCCCAGACCTTTGAACGCAAGCGGAAATTCGCAGCTAACGCCCCACAGGCCACTCGTTCCCCAGCCGACACTATTTTGCCCAGTGTGCAATCCCCGCACTACACAAGCACGTGTCCAAAAACATCTGCCGTGCCCTCAACAACACAGTTACCAGGAGAGTCCACCTGCCAATGGACACGTGGACAAGTGCTTGTGGCCAGGGATGGTACATCTCCCTGACGGCACATTGGGTAAACATAGTGGAAGCCGGGACCCAGTTGGACCTTGGGACGGAGCACATCCTCCCCACACCAAGGATTGCGGGCCCTATGTCAGTCAAAGTTGCCCCCACAGTGTACAGCTCCTGCACATCATCCTCCTCCTCCTCCTCATGTTCAGCCTCCATCTCAGATATCACCACATCAGTTACAAGCTGGAAGCACAGCAGTACTGCCTCCGTCAAGCGGCAACAGGCTGTGCTGAAACTCATAAGCTTAGGTGATAAACCTCACACTGCTTGTGAGTTGTGGACAGCTGTGAAAGAGCAGGCAGATCTGTGGCTGAGACCGCTGAACCTACATCCAGGCATGGTCATGTGTGACAATGGCCGCAACCTGGTGGCGGCTCTGAGGCGAGGCGAGTTCACACACGTACCATGCCTGGCTCATGTGCTTAACCTCGTGGTTCAGTGGTTTCTTAAATCATACCCTGAGTTGCCAGATCTGCTCGTGAAAGTACGCCGCCTGTCAGCTCATTTTCGCAAGTCGGCTACAGCTTCCGCCGCCCTTGCTGTGTTGCAGCAGCGTTTGCAGCTTCCGGCACACCGACTGGTGTGTGATGTCCCCACACGTTGGAACTCTACCCTCCACATGTTGCAAAGGATTTGTGAGCAGAAGAGAGCAGTTGTGGAGTACCAGCTGCAACAAAGCCGTCGATATTCAGGTCAGACTCCACACATAAGACCTCATGAGTGGACCTGGATGTCGGACATATGTACCATCCTGACAAACTTTGAGGAGTCCACCAAGATGGTGAGTGGCGATGACGCCATCATTAGTGTCAGCATTCCACTTGTCTGTCTTTTGCAACGCTCTCTGCAGAGAATTAAAGAGGAGGCATTGCAGCCAGAGTATGATGAGATGGATCAAGAAGCCGTAGTGGGTGATTACACAAAGCACAGCCTCATCTCATCCCAATGTGCATTGGGGGACAATGAGGGAGAGGAGGAGGAGGAAGAACAGGAGCTGTTATCATGCGCTGTAGACGGTAGTACCTGTACAAGTGTCATACCGTCGGTTCAGCGTGGGTGGCCTTAGGACAGGGGTGGGGAGGAGGAGGAGGAGGAGGAGAGCATGGTCAGTCGTCATCTTGGTGAGGACGCGGAAATCTTGCCCGTTACCAGTCTAGCACGCATGGCTGACTTTATGTTACGCTGCCTTAACCATGACCCTCGCTTTGTCAAAATGTTGGGTGACAGTCATTACTGGTTGGTGACACTTGTAGACCCCCGCTACAAGGAGAACTTTCTCTCTCTTATTCCTGAGGTGGAGAGGTCTACAAAAATGGGCCAGTACAAGAAGACCCTTGCTGCAGAACTGTTAAAAAAATTCATATCTGAACACGCTAGCGGCAGAGGTCACAGTTCGTTGACCAAACAAGGCGTACAAGCGAGAGAGAGGCAACTCCAATCCAGCAGAGGCAGGGGAACATTCTCAACGTTCTGGGACAGTTTTCTCAGACCCTCCCTTCGGACAGACCATGAGGCGCGGGGTACTCTCACAAGGAGTGGAAAGTTTCAAAAGATGGTGATGGAGTACCTTGCCGACCGTACCAGCGTCCTCCTTGATTCCTCAATGCCTTTTAATTATTTGGTATCCAAGCTGGACACTTGGAATGAACTCGCTCTGTATGCCTTGGAGGTCATGGCCTGCCATGCCGCTATCGTGTTATCGGAGCTTGTTTTTAGTGCCGCTGGGGGAATTATAACTGATAAGCGTTCTCGCCTGTCAACTGACAATGCTGACAAGCTTACCCTTATCAAAATGAACAAGGGCTGGATTGGGCCAGACTTCTCATCACCACTAAATGACAGCAGAGTAACATAAAGTCAAATCCACTGTGTTATTTCGGGAGGTATATTCCCATGCACCGCTTAACACCCACACATGGGTATATGCTTCCTCATTTTGGCTGTTTTATGTTCTTCTCCTTATCCTCAGCCTCAACCACCACTATACCACCAGGGTGACCGTGGTCCGTGTTGCCATTATTGAAAGTTCCTCCGTCCTTTTTTTGTCAGCTTTTGCTTGGAAGGCATAAGCAAAGCCTGTGGGAGACCCACTCCCCAGTAATGGGAATAATAATTTTAAGATGCTGTACTGTATGGCTCTTGTAAGGGGCATTAAAAGCGCCTTGTTATACCACTCTTACCTCCATGTCTCTTGTAAGGGGCATTAAAAGCGTCTTGTTACACCACTCTGACCTCCACGTCTCTTCTGAGGGGCATTAAAAGCGCCTTGTTATACCACTCTGACCTCCACGTCTCTTCTGAGGGACATTAAAAGCGTCTTATTATACCACTCTGACCTCCACGTCTCTTGTAAGGGGCATTAAAAGCATCTTGTTATATCACTCTGACCTCCTTGTCTCTTGTAAGGGTCATTAAAAGCGTCTTGTTAAACCACTCTGACCTCCACGTCTCTTCTGAGGGACATTAAAAGCGTCTTATTATACCACTCTGACCTCCACGTCTCTTGTAAGGGGCATTAAAAGCATCTTGTTATAACACTCTGACCTCCACGTCTCTTCTGAGGGGCATTAAAAGCGTCTTGTTATACCACTCTGACCTCCACATCTCTTGTAAGGGGCTTTAAAAGCATCTTGTTATACCACTCTGACCTCCACGTCTCTTCTGAGGCGCATTGAAAGCGTCTTGTTATACCACTCTGACCTCCACGTCTCTTGTAAGGGGCATTAAAAGCGTCTTTTTATACCACTCTGACCTCCACGTCTCTTCTGAGGGGCATTAAAAGCATCTTGTTATACCACTCTGACCTCCACGCCTCTTGTAAGGGGCATTAAATCCATCTTGTTATACCACTCTGACCTCCACGTCTCTTCTGAGTGGCATTAAAAGCGTCTTGTTATACCACTCTGACCTCCACGTCTCTTGTAAAGGGCATTAAAAGTGTCTTGTTATACCACTCTGACCTCCACGTCTCTTGTAAGGGGCATTAAAAGTGTCTTGTTATACCACTTTGACCTCCACGTCTCTTCTGAGGGGCATTAAAACCGTCTTGTTATACCACTTTGACCTCCATATCTCTTCTGAGGGGTATTAAATGTGTCTTGTTATACCACTCTGACCTCCACGTCTCTTGTAAGGGGCATTAAAAGCATCTTGTTATACCACTCTGACCTCCACGTCTCTTCCGAGGGGCATTAAAAGCTTCTTGTTATACCACTCTGACCTCCACGTCTTTTGTAAGGGGCATTAAAAGTGTCTTGTTATACCACTCTGACCTCCACGTCTCTTCTGAGGGGCATTAAAAGCGTCTTGTTATACCACTCTGACCTCCACGTCTCTTCTGAGGGGCATTAAAAGCGTCTTGTTATACCACTCTGACCTCCACGTCTCTTCTGAGGGGCATTAAAAGCATCTTGTTATACCACTCTGACCTCCACGTCTCTTCTGAGGGGCATTAAAAGCATCTTGTTATACCACTGTGACCTCCACGTCTCTTGTAAAGGGCATTAAAACCGTCTTGTTAAGCTCCTGGGACCTTCAAGAGTCTTCGAACGGGCACTGCATTTCCTCCTAATTTTTTGAAGCTTTTGCTAGGAAGGCATAAGCAAATACTATGGGAGACCCACTCCCCAATAATGGGACTTATGTTTGTAATATGCTGTACTGCATGGCTCTTGTAAGGGGCATTGCAAGTTCCTCATAATTTTTGGAAAGCCTTCCATTCACTGCTTAGGCTAACAGTGTACAGGAGACCCAGTTGGTATAAATGGAAAAAACGGTTTAGTTAAGGCCCTCTGACCTCCATGTCATTTCCAAGGGGCATTGGAGTGCCTCAAAATTTTTGGTAGACATTGCACTCACTGTATGCCCTATAACTGTGTAGCCGAACCGCTCCTTTTGTTACAGAAACATATCCTACAAGACATATGTAGTTGACTGGCCTGATATTGATGTGAATGGTCCCTGTTCCTCCTGCGCTTTCTCCTTTGCCACTACCTCATCCATCATTTATCACCTGAAGCTTTGTTTTAACGGGAGTCATAGAACTGGGATAGTAGCAGGAAAACATCCAGCAATCCTTGGAGGAGGTAGGATATGCGCCAAAACGTTGACCACCTCAGGCCTAGCCGCTATGTAGCTTTACCTTTTATTACTTGCCCCTACTGTTGCCCTATATTAACATGGCCCCTTGGATGTGTGCGCATGTCCTTCCTTCCTCTGTGCCCGCGCTTTCTGCCGCGTGCCCGACTTGTGACTTTACAGGCGGCGCGACCGCACCTTCTTGTGACGTCGCCACTGGGTTCTTGGTGGACGCGCGATCATGGCGGCGGAAGCTAATCATGCGCCCGATAATGAGCATCTGCTAGTCATTACCTTTTTTATCTATATTATATATATATAAATCACACTCTCCCCATTCATTATCACTCCCTGAGGAAGCGAAGTTGTGAAACGCGCGTTGGAGTATGGTTATCCTGGAGCACGGTGCCCACATCAAGAATCTGGGAATGTTATGGATCGTCTGCTGCATTACTTTATGAACTGATATTCAATTAATTTTTGCACTATGTTACTTTAGTTCTTGTCTCTCTATGTGCACTGCACTTTACTTATATACTTATGTGTGACTGTGTCTACCTTTGTGGATAATCTTATGTGCATTATATCAGTTCATAATATTGGCACCATATCATTTTAGATCTATATTCATCTGGACATTTTATGTCATATATGTACCATAGATAGTACTCCAGCTGTATAGCTTTTGTCACTTTCTAAGTTTAATAGGAGGTACCTTCTCCTCATGATCTGGATGGATACTAATATTCTATTTATCGTGTTCTGTGCGCTGTGCTGCTTTATTTTAATTGTTTGTGTTGTATGTTTTTAAATTGTGTTTTTGGTGTTCTGATTCAATAATAAAATTCATATCTTTTCACCCATATCTTTTCACCGATTATGGTTCTTGAGCAGTTTTTTGGTTCTATGGTTTGTATTTCTGCTTAGGAGTATGCCTTAATGGCAATACATATTATGTTAATATGATTTTGGACTTGAATCCTTCTCTATTTTTGGCAATAACAATTATACAAACATGCACACACACACAACAGAGAGGAACACCGAGGAGAAAAGAAAGGGAAACAAAATAAGAGAGGATGAGGATTTTCACATAGCCAAAACACCTAGCAACAGTCAAAAATAAACACTCCAAATGCCTCTACCAACAACTGACTCCGCCACTCCTTCACCAGGCAGTACACGACTTAACACTGGCAATACAGATTGCCAGAGGTGAGTATATAAAGGAGAGGGAAGTGGCAAATACTGAACAGCTGCGATCATCCAAGCTGGGAAGCCTCAAAGAATCCAAGCTGAACATATTAAACCCTGCACTGCTAAAAGAAACCTGCACTGTTTAATATGAAGGAGAAGTGCTGCTGATCAGTGCAGGAGTACGTGAAATCATACGCTGCGGACTTCTGGCCCCTCTCTGTCGTGGTAAACCTGTGACAAGAGATATGTTTATTGAAAATCTTTGATGAAGGACACTGTTTTCTTCATGATAGAATTTCCCTAAGATAAGCTCTCATTATGGGAAGGAACGCTATTGTAGTAGTGTGATAGGAGAAAACACGACCCTGTGTATCTCAATGGAAAAAATTAGTAAATAAAGCACTTCAATATGAAATAAAGTGTATAAAAATAGCTTTGTCACTGATGCAATGTGTATTGCGAACAGTGTTATCTGTATGTTTTCATTTTTTTATTCTTTAATAGAACGAGTTAAAAAAAGGAAAATGGATGTAGTTATCCTGTAACATGGTAACTTTTGTACAGTCCTTTATGAATATAAACTCTGTTCATATTTAAGTCTCACCTTCTTCTATGTGCATTTATCATAATACACATCTAATTGATTCAAGTTGGATTTCAGTTGGATTTCAGCTTGTAATTTACACTATTAAAACAGAGATTTTGTGTTTCTGAGTAAAATATGTGGTTGCTCCACATTTGTTCTTTTTGATTTCTATATATTTGTTTTTTCTTTCTTAAGACAATGCCGAGTCTATAAATAACAAAAAGGTTGATTCCAAAATTATACAACCACTTATCCAAAGGGCATGAACTTGCAGCCCATGATATTAGAGCAAGGTATCCTGATAACATTAAGTACCGCTTCCTCGGTTTTGTTACAGCACATTATGGGTAACTACAGCCAAAACATTCTTAACTGATTCCCCTGCTTCACCAGCTGTCAGTGTGTAGCTACCTACTTGTGAGGAGTATCAAATGCTGACTGACAGCACTATTACCCACAATGATGGCTCCTCTGGAAACAAAAGATTAATGTGCACTGTCTGATCCTGACTTATCTCTCCAATGGCTCGTATGTTCCTCACTTTGCTATACTAATGATCTTTCCTTTATTTTACTCGAATGGCTCTTTGCAGGTAGTAAGCATATTTTACAGAAGGCCTTTATTTCTAGCTGAGATTATATATTGTCTGTCTTGTCAAACAAGGGAAAATAGTTCACAACTGTTTTTGGTTTGACTTGCTCTACTTTGGGCAATAGTGGCCATAAATAGATTGAGTCAGCCATAAATTGCCTAATTATCAGATAAGGCTATCTAAAGGATGCAATGGGGAACGCCCCTATAGTAATCAGTTTTTACATTCGCTAAACATTAAAAATTGCTGTGACGCTGAGTCGCTTCTCACAGAAAGGCTGTGAGGAATTTGACGCTGAGTCATTTCTCATGGGCAAGGCATGAGGCAGGGAAGTCAAGGAGTCCAAGGTAAAATGCCAGGAGGGTACATCATAGACAAAGGGATAATACAAACAGATAGTCAAAGTCTTGGGTCAGGAAACCAAGGTCAAAGTGCGCCTAGGCAAAAAGGGGTAATACAAACGGATAGTCAAAAAGGCAAATCCAAGGTCTGGCAACAAGAAATATCAGGAGACAGAGCACAGAGCTTTGGGATATTATACATCTGGTTATTGTCTTTGTCTATTTTCCAGTTTTTTTCCCTTTCCCTACCTGTATTCAACTGGTGGCTAGTTTTGGACAACTGTTTTTCATTCTTTTAGTGCATTTGCATTTTGCATTTTTGCACATCTCGTTTACAGGGATTTTTTGCATATATTGAATCTATCTAATGGTTATCATATATATAAGTGCTGATAAAATACTCTCTTACCCTTTAACTAAGTCTTAATTTACTTTTTGTAACATGTTATTATACGCAGTGTTCATCTATTATTGAGTGTGTCATTTGTTAGGTTGGTTTCAGCCATATTGTGGTTTGATGTTCTGTAATTTTGTTTGACTTTATTGTTTTTAAACTTGTTGTGGCTCATTTGTACCAATAAAGCATTGTTATTTTATGGTGATCCCTGTGTACATGGCATGTTTCTTTCTCTCACTTTTCATTACACTGGTAACATCCGCTTTAATTTAAAATAAGCTCTGGAGGAAGATTCTCAGAGATCTATGCCCCACCCATAGATCTTATTAGCTCATTTACATCCTAAGAAAAATTTGTATTTCTCTGGAATTGGGTCGCAGATATAAAGGTATTATTTTATTCAGCATCCTATGACTGGCATGCTCATGAAAGTAGTGATAGAAAAATTCAGCAATAGATGTGAAATTTATTTACAACTTAACCAGCTAATGACGTTTTGGATGAGCGCCTATCCAGATAGTGACATAACCACAATACTCCAGTGCTGATTTCATATACTTCTGCTGACACAGTCCGCTGAACCTCATCCAGCATACTGTGAGTTCCATAACTCACATATCTTACTACGTCACTACAGCAGTTATCTGATGAAGGTCCATATTGGACCGAAACATCATAAGTAGTGATGAACGCGCATGCTCGTTGCTCGAGATTTACGAGCATGCTCAGGTGAGCATCTATTATCTTCAGCGTGCTCTGGCGTTAAGTTTTCGTCGCTCCGTGAACATGATTTGCGACTGTTTGACAGCTTTAATACATGTGAGGAATGCTGGAAAAACAGGCATTCCTCACATGTATTAAAGCTGTCAAACAGTCACAAATCATGTTCACAGAGAGACGAAAGCTTAACGCCCGAGCACTCTGACGATAATAGGTGCTCGACCGAGCATGCTCGTAAATCTCGAGCAACGAGCATAATCGATCATCACTAGTCATAAGCTGTTTCTCCAGACTGATTAAATTGTAAATAATTTCACATCGCTTACCACACATCCTACTGAGTACCGAGTTTTACTATTACTATTATTCATGGATTAGAACTCTACTCGGGCACCTCACCATTCCTTACTGGAGTGTAGTATATGTTTTTCCTGCTTACCCATACAGATGGCTTAGAAGGGTTGATCCTACTGACAGGTTCCCTTTAAAGAGATAATCCCAACTGAGCATTCCCTGTACTTATGCTATTTTGGAATGTAAAAAATCTCAGTCAAGATTCTTGTCTGTTAGGAGGTGCAGAAAGTCGTTAAAAGGGCATGTGGCATTATCAAATAGTTAAACAGTAACAGAGAGCGCTGACATTGGCACTGTGGGTGATAAGGTTGCATAGCTGGGGCTGAAATCAGAAAATAAACAAAAAAATTATTAAACACATCAAGCCAAAAGTGTAGTTGGGTACAGAGCATGGGTAAAACCAGCCAGGCCAAAAATGATTTCAAACAGTATAGGAAGCAAAATGTTGGCCATTCTGGTTACAGGATAATGTACTCTAATAGAGTGCCTAGTGCTCAGATTGGCTGGCCAGTCAAGCTTTCTGATGAGTTGGGCACTCTGTTTGGCCTATGAGCTCAGTTTCTTGAAATCTAAGACAATCATGATTTCTGTACATGTGCAGCATTTCCACCAGCCCCTATGAGATCTTGAGTGGCTGAGAATAGACAACTTTGGGGCATGGTGAGACCCAAGTTTCAGAAACATTTTACAATTGAATATTTTCTTTAATATGACAGTTTGTCAAAAAGTCAATGAAAAAATCCATGGATATATGAATCCAAGGTCTATTAGGTACCTGAAGAGACAGTAATAGACCCAAAGGTTGTTATCGGGGCTGTTTATAATGAGCCCTTTCCTCACAAGAAGATACACATTCTTTAGTATTATGCAAATAAGAAAACCACCAGGAAAAACCTGAGACCAATTTAGAAATACCGGAGATACCAGGGTGACCAGTGAAGACTGAATAGTTCTTTTCCTACCAGCAATCTAGGGTAACAAATCATTTTTCCAGAAGAAAATGACTAAAACATTGAGATAACACATCAACTTTTCTACTTTTATTACCAACCCTAAACATGACCAACATTGCATTGAGCACAAAACAATGTCATCTCACTTGCCTAAGGTTTAATTTCCTAGCAGACTCTAAGTAACCAAGTATTTTTTATCATTACTGAGCAACTTAGTTCTTTTTAAGAAACATCTACGCACCTCAGAATCCCATTGAATGCCTTGTATTTAAGTTTTTGTCAAATGGAGAAAATGTTTGAGAAAAATCTATGAACAGGAGCGACTTTGTCAAGTAATATGAACACTGAGATAAAACTGCTCTCACCCCTTCCTAAGAAGCTTCCACTTCTACAATTAAAAGCCACTGTGGATCAGGTTGGACTAAAACCAGAGTTGAAATAAAGCACCTTTTCAATTTCTTAAAAGCTTCTACTGTCTCCAGTTTCTACTCAGGTACTACATATATTAGCCCTCTTTTTAGACAAATCTATGTAAGAGGCTTTGCCTAGACAGAAAACCACTTATTAAAATTTCTGCAGAAATCTACAGCTTAGAAATCTTTACAAAATTTTCAAGGTTTTGGGCTGGATGCAGTAGCTTGAACTTCAGCTGTATCCATATGAGATTACAGATCCTAAGCAGCTCACATCTTGTACTCAAATTACACATTTTCCCAATTTAGCAAGCACTTAATTCTCTCATAATTTCAACTTTGCCAAACAGACATGAAATTCAAGAGTAGCAAAAGAGGGAAAAAAATCCAAATGTTAAACTACCATAAATCTTCCTGGAAAATCCCTTAAAAGATCACAAAGGAAATTAGAGAAAAAATGTCTCTGAATTTTGAAATTACTTAGTCCTAAAGGTATAACTAGATACTAAAAATGTAATTGAGAGTAGTGAAAGCTGTTTTTTACTCATCGCCTTGTCTAGTATGGATGAAATTGTAGGGAAAGCTTAGTGATGTGTTCTGCACCTGGTAGAGATTAGAGATGAGCGTTGTTCTACTCGAACTGTTCGCCAATCTCAAATTCGAGCTGTTTTGGGCGGTGTTCGAGCCGTTCGGCGAACACGAACAATTTGAGAAAAATTCGGCTGTTCGAGGTTATGTTCGATAACTGTTCGTGCACCAAAATCATAACTGGATTTTTTCTCAGTAATGATGAAAATTAATGTTAATACGCAGTTTGAGTGTACAGCGGGGTGGGGGGAGGGGCAGGGGATGGATCTCTGCAGGAACAATGAAGATCTCCATTTTTTTTTCTCTTTCCCGCATTTACAATGGGGAGGTGCAATCTGTCAGCCTATCAGCAGCGCACACACGGAGCGAAGTGCTTTTTTTCACACAAGCAAGGGCATGTGTCATTGGCAGTGTATGTCACATGTCCTTGCCCTATAAGACCAAGCCATTTTCCCCGTCGCCACCATTTTCTCACTGCTGCAGCTGCGTGTTAGACGGCACCGCTGTTGCTGTGTGCGCTATACCTTGTTAATTTCAAGAAAATTTTCGCACAAATCTACAGATAGCTTGGGAGTAGGGAATAGTTGTGATTGGAGTCCATTTAAGGACTAGGTTACAGCATTTCCTACGACTTTTATCAGGCAGGTCTGTGCTCTTAAATAGATAGATTGTGGGAGTAAAGACTAATTGTAATTGGAGTCCTTTTCAGGACTACGTTACATCAGTTCCTATCAGTTTTTGCCAGGCAGGTCTGTGCCAGTGCTGTGCAAGTTTTTTTCACAGCATTTGGCTGAATCTAGCAAAGCTAATCCTTTTTGGCCTATTGCAGAGTGTGTTAGTCAGTGGAGTAGCCTATCTGTGTTGCAAGATATACCACCTGTGTATAGAACACCAATTTTTTTACTGCACCTAGTGAAGTAAAATCTTTTGGGCATAGCATCATTCTATTAGTCCATCTATACTGACCTCCATCAGGTTGCAAATTGAATATAATTTTTTTCTGCATCTAGCTCTGAAAAAATATTGGGCTTCTAGCTGTGTGTGGGACTTGTTGTATTAGTCCATCTATACTGACCTCCATCAGGTTGCAAACTGCATATATTTTTTTCTTCATCTACCTCTGAAAAAATATTGGGCTTCTAGCTGTGTGTGGGACTTGTTCTATTAATCCATCTATACAGACCTCCATCAGGTTGCAAACTGAATATATTTTTTTCTGCATCTACCTCTGAAAAAATATTGGGCTTCTAGCTGTGTGTGGGACTTGTTGTATTAGTCCATCTATACTGACCTCCATCAGGTTGCAAACTGCATATATTTTTTTCTTCATCTACCTCTGAAAAAATATTGGGCTTCTAGCTGTGTGTGGGACTTGTTCTATTAATCCATCTATACAGACCTCCATCAGGTTGCAAACTGAATATATTTTTTTCTGCATCTACCTCTGAAAAAATATTGGGCTTCTAGCTGTGTGTGGGACTTGTTGTATTAGTCCATCTATACTGACCTCCATCAGGTTGCAAACTGAATATATTTTTTTCTGCATCTACCTCTGAAAAAATATTGGGCTTCTAGCTGTGTGTGGGACTTGTTGTATTAGTCCATCTATACTGACCTCCATCAGGTTGCAAACTGAATATATTTTTTTCTGCATCTACCTCTGAAAAAATATTGGGCTTCTAGCTGTGTGTGGGACTTGTTCTATTAATCCATCTATACAGACCTCCATCAGGTTGCAAACTGAATATATTTTTTTCTGCATCTACCTCTGAAAAAATATTGGGCTTCTAGCTGTGTGTGGGACTTGTTGTATTAGTCCATCTATACTGACCTCCATCAGGTTGCAAACTGAATATATTTTTTTCTGCATCTACCTCTGAAAAAATATTGGGCTTCTAGCTGTGTGTGGGACTTGTTCTATTAATCCATCTATACAGACCTCCATCAGGTTGCAAACTGAATATATTTTTTTCTGCATCTAGCTCTGAAAAAATATTTGGCCTTCTAGCAGTGTGTGGGACTTTCTCTATTAGTCCATCTATACTGACCTCCATCAGGTTGCAAATTGAATATAATTTTTTTCTGCATCTAACCCAGCCAATAGTTTTGGCCTAATACCACAGTTTGGCCACTCAGCTCTGCTCGGTTCCCATCCATTGTTTTTTTGTGCAAACAACTCCAGAGTTGTTAATTAGTTAACCACCAAAATGAGTGGAAAAAGGCCTGCTGCTGGTGGAAAGGGGAATAGGCGTGTTGAGAAGGGGAAAAAAGGTTGTGTCCGTGGGGTAGGTGTTAAAGCAACAGTAACATCTGCAGAAGAAAGACCATCTTCCAGCCAAACTAAAATGTCTACTTCTTTTAGCGGACAATGTGATAAGATCCCTTTCTTACGGCCACGCCAATCGCTACAAATTCCAGATGAGGCACAAAAACAGCAGGTGCTTCAACGGATATCAAGTGCTCCTTTAAGTGGGCTCTCCTCCACATCAACTTCAACATCACAAATACTCCAGTCCTCAAAGGTGTCACCCCAATCGCACTTGCTTCCTCACAGCTCCCAAATCTCCAGCTGCCCGTCTGAGTATGAGGTAGAACAGATGGTTGAGTCTGCAGAGCTGTTTACTCATACTATAGCCTGGGAATCAGAGGTCGACTCCAGTGCTTCTGTGAATCCAGACGAGGAAATGATCTGCACTGATGCCCAGAATCTTTATGAGTCGGATCCAGGACCAGGCGCAGAAGGTTCTGACCATAATGTAGACCCTCATTCCCAAACTGTAACTCCTGTTGGTGGAGACAATGAGGAAGACGATGATAAGACTCAAATACCTGATTGGAGCGACAACTTTAGTTTTTTGTCAGGGCAGGAACAGGTTGGCTCTGAGGACGACGGGTGTGATAACGCACAGGGTGATGATGATGAGGTTGGAGATCCCACTTACTGTCAACCCACAGTCAGCCAAGAGATGAGGTCAGCAGAGGAGGTGGAGGAAGATGCTAGTGACGACGAGGTCAGGTTGCGCCTTCCTGGACAGAGATGTAGTACTGGAAGCACGTCAACAACTGCATCCTCAAACACAACTCTGCCTCTCATCACAAGTCGTGGTCGCTCTTCAGGTCGCATGGGTGCTAAGCCTTGCATAGCCTGGGCATTTTTTCAGATCGATAAAGATGACCCAACTCGTGTTATCTGTAACATTTGTCAGCAAAAGCTAAGTAGAGGCCAAAAAATACATAGTTTGAGTACTTCATGCATGAACCGGCACATGGACATGAAGCATAAGTTGCAGTGGGAAGCTCAGTGTGCTACAATGCGGCCTAGCCGGCCGGGCCAACCACCGTCTGCCATATCTTGTGCATCCGCGGCCTCTTCATCCTCTGTGACTGGGGGGACAGCAGTCACACCTGTTTTGGGGCGCAGACCTGCCACCTCTTTACCCGCAACAGCCAGCGTGATTGGCAGGTCATCATTTTCTTTGGAGGTGGTAACACCAGCTGGTGTTGAGCGCTGTCCGACATCGATAGCACCACCTTTGGATCAAGGCAACCTAACATGTCCGCCTGCATCTTCCTCACAGACCGGCAGTTTGCCGGGGACACCCTTATCAACCCCGTCTAAGCACAATAGCCAGCCCTCGGTCCCTCAGATGTGGACAAGTAAAAGACCATTTCCTCCTAGCCATGAGAAAGCTAAGAGGTTGAATTTCACCATCTGCAAGTTCTTGGCTACAGAAATGCTGCCTTTCCGCCTGGTGGACACAGAGGTTTTTCGAGACCTTATGTCCGTCGCAGTGCCCCAGTACCAGATGCCCAGTCGGCACTACTTCTCAAAGAAAGGTGTGCCTGCGCTCCACCAGCATGTCGCACACAACATCACCGCTTCTTTGAGAAACTCTGTGTGTGACAGGGTGCATTTCACCACAGACACTTGGACGAGTAGGCATGGACAGGGGCGTTACATGTCGCTGACTGGGCACTGGGTAACTATGGTGACAGCAGGACAAGGGGCTGCTGTCCAAGTCTTGCCATCCCCACGAGTTGTGCGTCAATCCTCTTTATGTCAAAGTTCCTCCACTGCTTCTGCCTCCTCAACCTCCTCTCGGTCTTCCACCTGCACCCAAAGCCTGTCTGGTCATGCCACAAGCTTTCTAACTGCGCAGAAGGGATCCTGCACACCTCCTTACTATGCTGGCAGTAGGGCTCAACGTCATCAGGCGGTTTTTACATTGAAATGTCTGGGAAATGTGAGTCACACAGCTGAGGAGTTGTGGTCAGCTCTGGAGAACCAATTTCATGAATGGTTGTCTCCACTGGACCTGAAACCAGGGAAGGCCGTGTGCGACAATGCTGCAAACCTGGGTGCGGCCCTTCGCCGGGGCAATGTCACACACGTGCCTTGTATGGCTCACGTGTTGAACCTGGTTGTCCAGCAATTTTTAGCCCACTATCCCAGACTAGATGGCCTTCTGCAGAGGGCACGGTCGCTGTGTGCTCACTTTCGCCGTTTACATCCCGCAGCTCAGCGACTTACATCTCTACAGAAGCCGTTGGGCCTGCCACTTCACCGGCTAAAATGCGATGTGCCTACCCGGTGGAATTCAACTCTGTACAAGTTGCAGCGACTGTGGCAGCACCGACAAGCCCTGGTGCAATACGTTCTGACGTATAGCCTGGGCCAACGAGATCCAGAGGTGGGGCAAATCACGCTGGAGGAGTGGTCTCAGATCAGGGACCTATGCACCCTTCTGCACAGTTTTGAAATGGCGACGAAGATGTTTAGTGCTGACGATGCCATTATCAGCATGACTATTCCGGTGATTTACATGCTGGAGCACATGTTAAACAGAATTCGGAGTCAGGTGGTGGCACAAGAGGAGGTGGAGGAAGTAGAGGAGGAGGAGTTGTATGCGGAAGGGCTAACATCTGCAAGGTCCAGACGGTCGGCAGCACCAAGGCGGCAGGCATGTGAGGGTGGGGGAGATGGTTTTATCAGGGCGCATGATAGCAGCCAAACTAGTGAGGAAGGTGCAGGAGCCCAGGAAAAAGTGGTGGACGAACTGATGGAAGACTCATCAGATGAGGGAGACCTTGATCACATTTCTGTTGTGCGAGGTTGGGGGGAGAGGACAGAGGAAGGAAGCATGATTGTTACCTCGCCACCAACACAACAGGGACTTGGTGCTCCTGGATGCGCAACACACATGAGTGCCTTCTTGCTGCACTACCTGCAACATGACACTTGAATTGTGAGAATTAGAAATAATCCTGACTACTGGGTTGCCACACTGTTAGATCCCCGGTACAAAAGTAAATTTGCAGAAATTATTCCTGCCATAGAAAGGGATGCACGCATGCAGGAGTATCAGCAGAGACTGTTGCAGAACCACAGTATCTGCTGGTAACATCAATTTTGCGGAATCATTTCACCACGTTTTTAGCCCATCCTTTGCAAGGCCACAGGAGACAAGAAGTCTGACACATAGTCAACGCCTAGAGACGATGGTACAGGAGTATCTCCAAGTAAACATTGAAGCCACGACTGTGTCACTGGACCCTTGCTCTTTTTGGGCTTCCAATCTGGATAAATGGCCGGAGCTAGCCACTTATGCCTTGGAGATCTTGTCATGCCCCGCAGCCAGCATTCTGTCTGAACGTGTGTTCAGCGCTGCTGGTGGTGTGCTGACAGATAAGCGCACGCGGCTCTCCACTGATAATGTAGACAGACTCACGTTCATAAAGATGAACAAATCATGGATCCGAAACGACTTTTCTACCCCTGTGTCATCCTGGGGAGAGTAAAAGCTTGATGATTGGTTAAAATCACCCTACCAACCGTTTTAAGCTTTCAAATTACTAATCATGTTTATCTGTATCTTGGCTGGAAAATAATTTGGGCTTTGTAGCAGTGTGCAGCACTGATTCTATTAGGCCATCTATAATAAGCTCCACCAGATTTAAAATTACTAATCATGTTTATCTGTATCTTGACTGGAAAATAATTTGGGCTTTGTAGCAGTGTGCAGCACTGATCCTATTAGGCCATCTATGCTAAAGCTTCACCAGATTTAAAATTAATAATAATTTTTAGCTGCATCTAGCCCGGAAAATAATTTTGGGTCTCCGAGATGCGCAAGACACATAAGTGCCTTCTTGCTGCACTACCTGCAGCATGACCCTCATATTGTCAGAATTCGAAGTAATCATGACAACTGGGTTGCCACACTCTTAGATCCCCGAAACTTTTCGATCAACCTTTTCATTTTAATAAAGACCAAAAAAATGGTCATTTTTGAAATTATAAGCATTAGCAGGTTGTTAGAAACTGAAATCAAACAGTTTTCAACTCAAAACTTTATTCTAGGTGATGTTACATTTTCACATAGGACCCCTTGTTCGAAAGGAGCTTCTGAACTCTCTCGTCCATTGAATTTGTCAGGTTTTGGATGGTTTCTGCTTCAATTGTTTTGCATGAGGACAGAATACCCTCCCAGAGCTGTTGCTTAGATGTGAACTGCCTCCCGCCATCATAGACACTCCTTTTAATGATGCTCCAAAGGTTCTGAATGGGGTAGAGGTCAGGGGAGCATGGGGGTCACACCATAAGTTTGTCCCCTTTTATGCCCATATCAGCCAGAGATGCAGATGTTTTATGTGCAGCATGAGATGGTGCATTATCATGCAGAAAAATGATCTTGCTGTGAAATACACGGTTCTTCTTCTTGAACCATGGCAGGAAGTGCTGTTTGAGAAAATCCACATACATTATGGAGTTCATCTTTAGTGCCTTCAGGGATCCTAAAGGGGCCGACAATCTCTCTCCCCATGATTCCAGCCCAAAACATTACTCCACCTCCTCCTTGTTGGCGCTGTAGCCGTGTTTGCGTGGGGTGTCCATCAACCAGCCATCCTCCACTCCATCCATCTGGACCATCGAGCGCTGCACGGCACTCATCCGTGAACAAAACAGTTTTGAAATCAGTCTTCATGTAATGTTTGGCCCACTGGAGCCGTTTCTGCTTGTGTGAAGTGGATAGAGGAGGTCGACAGGATGGCGTATGCACAGCTGCAAACCTCTGAAGGACCCTGCATCTTGTTGTTCGGGGGACGTTGGAGGCACAAGCAGCTTCAAAAACTTGTCTGCTGCTATGACAAGGCTTTTTTGCCGCTGCTCTTTCAACCTGACGTAATTGCCTGTAGGAAAGAGTCCTCAATTTGCCCTTATCAGCACGCACACGTGTGTACTGTGAATCAGCTACATACTTCTTGATTGCCAAGACACTTCATCCTGATCATCGCACAATGTTGATTGTAGTCATGCCTTGACCTAAACACTCCACAATTTGTTGCTTCTCAGCAGCCGACACATCCTTTTTCTTTCCCATTTTGGCAGAAAATGTAGGCTGCTTAATAATGTGAGACAGCCTTCTTAAGTAGTCTTGCCTTTCATTGGACACACCTGCCAAACTAATTAGCACAGGTGTCTGCAATTGCTTACAGTGATATAAAGAGCCCTGACACACATCACCATCAATGAGTTTAACTGACAAACAAACAAATTCTTCCCTTATCACTCCTAAACACTTTTTGCATAATAATTTGGAACACAGTGTACATGTGCTTTTCCACAAAACACCAGTGGTTCACGTAGTGAATCTTACAGTTCTAACTTGCCAACCGTGGTCTGTATGGAGTTGTTCAATAAAGGGCCCAAAATTAAGATAACATAGATGGGAGAGGTCTCTATGAATAGGAATTCCTAAGTATTTGATACCCTGTGAGGGCCAGGCAAAGGGAAAGTTGGACTGGATGGAATCCTATATGGATTTGGGGAGGGAGACATCGAGGGCCTCAGACTTCGCTGCATTGATTTTAAAATTTGACCATGTAACAAAGTGATCTATTTCAGCCATAACAGCATGGATGGATATATGTGATTGAGTGATATATACTAGGACATCATCAGCAAATAGAGAGCACTTGTACTCGGTGCCTCCCACCTCAATCCACCTAATATTGGGGTTATGGCGAATTGATGAGAGCAGGTGCTCCGTCACTAGGATGTATAAGAGAGGGGACAGAGAACATCCCTGCCTTGTCCCATTGGTGATTGTGAAAGGTGATGAAAATGTTCTGACGCGCCCCCTGGGCCTTGGGACACCCGGAGCCGGACCCTTTTTGGTGGATGCTGGTGGTTGTAGTCTCCGTGGCGGCATCCCGGTTCCGTGGCTCAGGGCGGTCAAACCAGTGGCGGAACTATTTATGTGGTTTTGATGTTTAAATGTCCGACTACGCCACCCGTGGATTGCGGTCAGAGTGAACCGCCGCTCCAGGGCAGACCGCTGAGGCTGGTGTTGTGGGTGTAGCAGAGCGTAGCATAACTCCCCACGGGAGGAGTATAGCCTCAGGGCAGTGTATGCGGAGGATGGGGGTGATGGTGCAGGGCAGCAGCAGTAATGACACGGAGTCAGTGATGCAGTCCAATGCCTTTACTCACAGTTCTTATTATCCAGACCAAGTCTGCAGGTAACGGCTGCCCACGTCGTACTGTGCTCACCAGGTGAGGGGCTCAGACAACTCCCAGATAACTTTGGAGTGCTTCACAGGACCCCCTTTGTGTGTCCTTTGTCTGGCCTTTCTTACCAACCCTTCTGTCCGGCTGCGTCGGGCCTCCTCTTGGTAAACTTGGCGCCAGTTTCCCTGACCCTATGTGGTGCCTTCCTAGCGGGTGTAGCGAGGGGCTGCACCACATAAAATGTCACAGCCTCCTGTTTCTAGCTGAGGGTCGTTTCCTGCCTCCACTAGTTTCGGGGACCGGTCTCCCCCTTTGGCCTGACCCCTCCACGCAGGTGGATTCGGGCATGCGGTGGCGACGCGCCCATCCGCACCCCTGAGATCCCTTCGTTCCTCGTTCCTGGAGCCTTATCCGCTCCTCTTCCTTCCTTCTCCCTCTTCCAGGCCTGGGCCTCTGTTACTAGGCCCGCCTCCGGAGCAGAGCTCATGCAGAGCCCCTGCTCCCTGCCACTTCTGCTCAGACTTCTCTGCACTGAACTAAGATGGTGCCCACCTTTTATACTCCCTTCTCAATGCACCCAGGAACTGCTTCCTCCCTGCTCCTGCACTACAGGGTTCCCCTTCCTCAGTGTTCCCTCCCCCCACTCCAGCCAGGGACAGGGACTGTCGTGCCCATCTCAGGGGCATATTGGTCGCCCTGCCCCACGGCAATGTGGTGTAATGCATGCAGGTGTCGGGTCCTGATCCACACTACATCCTTACCTGAGAGTGAGATATCACACCTCTGGGAGAGGTGCAATACCTCTGTAGCAACCGAGCCCTCAGGGTGCTACAGTTCCATTTATCTTCAGCCTAGGTGACGTATTGCGATACAGGGCCATGATTTTGGCTATAAAAGGGTCCCCTAGACCCCTACCCCAAGCTTTTTAAGAGAATCATATATGGCGTGCCAGGAGACTCTATGGAATGCTTTCTCAGCATCCAACGAGAGTATCTAATTACAAATTTTTAACTGCATCTAGCCCAGGAAATACTTTGTGCCTAGTAGCAGGGTCTGCTAGTCAGCGGATTATCCCGGCTGTTAAGCAAGCTACACCACCTGTAGTTTGGACACTTCATTTTTTCAAAGGAAATGCTTCGGGACCACGGGATACTCAGTGAAGAGCATCAGGAGGCACCCCAAGGCATAGGGGCTCGGACTGGCAGTAGGATGCCTTGTGGTGGACAGCCGAGCTCGATCCTTATAAAAGCTTTTTAACTGCAGCAGCTTTAGTGGACGCTACTGGAGCTGGAATTACGCGGCTGCTGGCATGAGACTTGCCCTCCAATAGATCCTTGTAAATGGATTTAAAGTGTATTTATTCAAATTAGAGAGACAATTTAAATTTAAAAGCTTAGAGCTGCCTCCACCACAGGGGGGCTCGCTCGACCCACCAGCGGACAGGCACCAGTATTGGGAGAGGGGGGCTGGCCGTCAGGGTTCACCGCGGCTCTGGCACAAACCCGGCGACACGGAGGTGGCACGGGCAGGAGCGGACTGAACGTGTCGGCTTCTCACTTTTTGGATTTTAGAAGGGCATGACATGCCTATATCTGTGTCTCCCCCTCCTTTTACTCCTCCACCTCTTTTCTTTTCGCATGACTATATGTACTTGTCACTTTTCCATGTGTTAGTTGTGTCTTCTGAGCAGTTTGTCAGCTTTTGGACACCTTTGAAGGTGTTTTCTATGTGTTTCTATGTGTTTTTGTTTGCCTGCCATTGGTTTTAACGGTGTTCGAAGGTGTTCGACGAACAGTTCGACGAACAGTTCGGCGAACACATGGGTGTTCGACGAACCGAACCGAACCGAACTCGAACACTACGGGGGTGGCTCAACACTAGTAGAGATGAGCAGATTACTTTGTGCAACTCCAGTCCACGCTCCAGATCAGTACTCTCTGGCCATGTACAGAAGCTGCACAAATTTTCAGACCTTCCGGGTTCTCCAGTGGAGTTTGATTCTCTGGCCTGGTGTGATTTCATGCTGTGTTACGTGCACCGCTAATGTGACGCCTCTTCAGCCTGGATAATCATAAGATGAGCCTGGGATCCCAGAGAGTAAGGAAATTCACACAGCTTCTCTCCATTGCCAGAAAGTGCTGATCTGCACCATGGATTGGGGTCGTATGAAGCTATCTGCTTATCTCTAGCTCCTGGCAATTATTAAATAAGTAAAAATTAAAGGAAAAAATAATTGACCTTTGACTACTTTTTTTGTAGTGTCATACAAGCCTGTAAACCACCATCTTGCTTTTTTAAATTCATATTTGAAGGTAAGTATGATGATGGTCTTATGAAGCTTTAAGGTAAACTATCAGTTACGTAATCTTTAAAAGCCTGACATTCATAGGCGGAGAGATTGTAGATTGAACTTTAACCCCTTTACCCCCGAAGGTGGTTTGCACGTTAATGACCAGTAGATAAGTTAATTTCCATCAAAAAGGTCATAAACATAAACTACCTCAATAAAGATTTCCAATAACCATAAAAAACTGCGTTTGTATAAAGCAGATTTTTTGAAAAGAGGATGTGAAACAAATGATATTTTAAAAATTATTTATTTTTATTACATCAATTGACATCATAAATATTATATTTATTGGTCTTATGTCTACATCACCTTCCCCCCTCCCTCTTGGTCAATAGCACAATAAATGATACATTATTACTATGATCTATTAATTGGAAGACTTCTTGCATGGGATTGATAGGCCACTGCTTTTTTACGTTCTTTTATTGAAGGTTTTAAATTGATGTAATAAAAATAAATAATTTTTAAAATATCATTTGTTTCACATCCTCTTTTCAAAAAATCTGCTTTATACAAAAGCAGTTTTTTATGGTTATTGGAAAACGTTAATGACCAGGCCAATTTTTACAATTATGATCACTGTCACTTTATGAGGTAATAACTCTGGAACGCTTCAACTAATGCTGAGACTGTTTTTTGGAGACATATTGTACTCCATGATAGTGGTAAAAAAAATTTCGATATGACTTGCATTACTTTGAGATAAAAATCGGAAATTTGGCGAAAATTTAGAAAATTTTGCAATTTTCAAACTTTAAATTTACATGCCCTTCAATCAGAGAGATATGTCACACAAAATAGTTAATAAATAACATTTCTCACATGTCTACTTTACAGCAGCACAATTTTGTAACCAAAATTTTTTTTTGTTAGGAAGTTATAAGGGTTAAAAGTTGACCAGCGATTTCTAATTTTTCCAATAAAATTTACAAAACCATTTTTTAGGGACCATATCACATTTGAGGAAACTTTGAGGGGCCTTATGACAGAAAATACCCAAAAGTGACACCATTCTAAAAACTGTACCCCTCAAGGTGCTAAAAAACATATTCAAGAAGTTTATTAACCCTTCAGGTGCTTCACAGGAATTTTTTGAATGTGGAAGAAAACAATGAACATTTAACTTTTTTTCACAAAAAAGTTATTTTAGACCCAAATTTTTTTATTTTCGCAAGGGTGAAAGGAAAAAATGGACCATGAAATTTGCTGTACAATTTCTCCTGAGCACACTGATATCCCATATGTGAGGGAAAACCACTGTCTGGGCACACGGCAGGGCTTGGAAGAGAAGGAGCGCCATTTGACTTTTTGAAAGTAAAATTTGCTTGAATAATCAGCGGATGCCATGTTGCGTTTGGGGAGCCCCTGATGTGCCTGAACAGTGGAAACCCCCACAAGTGACACAATTTTGGAAACTAGACCCCTCAAGGATTTTATCAAGGGATATAGTGAACATTTTGAACCCAGAGGTACGACACAGAATTTGATAACATTAGGTCATCATATTGAATAAGTTGTCATTAGTATTGAGTGCAAGTGCTCGCTACTTGAGTTTGCATCAGGCACTCGGGTATGCACCATGTATCACAGGTGCACGAGTGACATGCTCGAGTCCCCACCCGCATGTTTGATGGTTGTTAGACACCTAAAAAAAAACATGTGGGGATTGCCCTTGCATGGCGCAATCATCGTATGTTTTTTTGGCTGTATAACAGCTGCAAAACATATGGGGCGGAGACTCGAGCATGTCACTCGAGCACCCGCGATACTCAGTGAATACCTGAGCACCTGATGCAAACTCAAGTAGCGAGCACTTGCGCTCAACACTGGTCGCCATATCGTCATCATTTTTTTTTCTTCTCTTTTGAAAAAATCCCAAACCCTGCACAACCCTAAAACAACCCTAACCCCATCCCTAACCCTAACACAACCCTAACCCTAACACAACCCTAACCCTAACAGTAACTCTAATCCTAGAGTTTCTTTTTAAAGCCGTTCCTCGTGCGGTATAAGTGATTAGACAACTTTATTCTTTGGGTCGGTGTGATTACAGCGATACCAGATTCATATTGGGTTTTCATGTTTCGCAGCTGTCACACAAAAAGACGCTTTTTTTGCAAAGAAAAGATTTTGCAATCATTTTTCCATATTTCAGCCAACAGAGTCATGTAAGGGCTTGCTTTTTGCGGGACAAGTTGATGTTTTTATTGGTACCATTTTCGGGCTCGTGACATTTTTTGATTGCTTTCTATTCCAATTTTTGGGAGGCAGAATAAACAAAAACCAACAATTCAAGAATTGGTTTTTTTTATACCATTCTGCTTGTGGTAAAATTGATAAGGCAGCTTTATTCTTCGGGTCAGTATGTTTACAGCGATACTGCATTTATATAGTTTTTTTATGTTTTGCCGCTTTTACTCATTCAAAACAATTTTATAGAAAAAAAATATATTTTTTGCATCTCATTATTCTGAGAGTTGTAACTTTTTTATTTTTTGGCTGATGGAGCTGTATGGCAACTTGTTTTTTTGCGAGACAAGACAACGCTTTTATCGGTACCATTTTTATTTACATTTGTCTTTTTGATCGCGTTTTATTCCATTTTTTGTTTCACGGTATCATGATAAAGTATCTTTTTTTTTTTTACCGTGTTCACTAAAGGGGTTAACTAGTGGGACAGTTTTATATTTCAGGTCGCTCCAGGCATGGCGATTCCAAATATGTGTACTTTTATTGTTTTTTTTTTAATAATAATATTTATTTATGGGTGCAGCATATATATATTTTTTTATATTTTTACAATTTTTTTAAAACATGTTTTCACTTTCTAACACTTTCTTTCACTTTTACATTTTGTCCCACTATGGGACTTTCATTTTGTGCAGGCTGATCGTTTGTATAGCATAGGGATGCAGCAGCATTCCTGTGCTATGCAGGCTGTTCGCTCTGCAGTGGCACAACTAAGATAGATTGTGCACTGTGCATGATCTATCTAACTTCCTGATGCCTGGTGATCTGGATGTCGTCATGACGATATTGGGTCACTAGGGCAACGATCAGGACCCCGCGGAGTCTCCGGTCCAAGGTAAGAGAGGCTATCTTACCTCCGCCTGCCCCGGAAATGCTGCGGGACCGCTCCTGGCACAGCGTACCGGGTGTCAGCTGTCAGAATCAACTGACACCCGGCAGCAATCGCACCTGCAGAGCTTCTGTGCAGGCGAGATTAGTGAGATGTAATAATACGTCCCTAGTCATTAAGGCCCAGGTCACAGAGACGTATTATTACGCCTCATGTCAGAAAGGGGTTAAGGTCCATTTACACGAAATACCTGGTGGCATTAAACAACCACCGATTGATAAACCTTTAACAATCGGCAGTTGTTTAACAACCTGTTTACATAGGCAGTGCATTGAATGATCTGTAGTGGATAGCTCAGTGTTAATAGGCCGCCATAGTTCTTGACAGTCCGAGTTCTTTTTACACAAGATGATGCATCACCGAGAACGAATAAGATCATTTCACCCACTGATCGAGCGTTTTGCATGTTTATCAGGTGATGGTCAGCCTGTTTGCCCATGAGGATTATCGTGAATCTAGCGTTTCTAAGAACACTCGTTCACAGTTATCTTTCTGTCTAAATGCAGCCTTAGGCAGAGGAAAAGATCTAATAACCAATTAGGTAGTTATATTCTATAAGAAAGCAACCTGTTCAGTCTTTAGAAGTAAATGAGAAAAGACTCTCAATTGCCCAGGCAAACCAACTGGAGAAATTACCATGACATTTAGAGAGAATGACACGCAATTAGCACAGCATTCTGCATCTCATTCCAACCAATGCCAGTCACCAGCAGGAATATGTTTCCAGAAATTAGGTATGCCTATAACAGATCGATGGTGATTTCAAATTAAAATGACAGAGTTTCAAAATACGTAGAACCGACTAACATAGAAATTTCTAGGGTGATAAATTCCACAACTTCCTAGGTCATAAGAGAATCATTAACCACAGTAACGCTTACTGGTTTGGATTATTTGAAGAATGGATGCTTCAACATTCTAGTTAGGGGATTAGGTTGGCGTGCACTCGGTCATAAGTCGAGGTGCTGATGCAATAGGCTTGTAGGCCCAAATTAGTACAATGCATTTAATTCATCGCATTCTCATAATCTTTGAAAGAAGTGATTTATTTAAAGCAAAAAATTATAAGATACTTTAACCAAACCAGAGATAGGTGACAACAATATAGCGAGTATAAAGACGTTTCGGCCTGAATCGACCTTTTTCAATCAGTCGCTACTGAAAAACAAGAAATCATAGTATAAGTATAAAGTAATATATACAAACATATAAGTATGAGACTGTGTTAGTTATCACAGTGCATTAGAGATATTTACAAAAGAAAAACAATTTTAACAAAAGAAAAGGGTTAAAACACCAGGAACAGGGGAGGAGGGGGAGGGGAAGACGGGGTGGGGAGGGGAGAAGGGAAGAGACTTAGGATGAGTGGGAGACTTCACTAGCAGTTTACACATTTATAGTTCAAATGCATTTCATAACAATTGCAACAGCGTAAAGAGACTGAAAAAGAACTCACTTATATTGGATGGTGTAGATATGTGAAATTAAGGCTGTATGCTCAAGTAAGTCAGACCCCCTGGAAGAAAAACTATGGAGAAGAGGTATAAGGGAAAATGTGGAGTAGATGTACTAGGACATGGTATAGTCTAATAGTAGCAACATACCTAAGATAAGGTAGGTATCTCTGAGACCAAAGTGTGTTGGTTTGGGCAAGCCTAGGGGAAATACAATAGTCAGTAATGGGGAGGTATGAATACACCATAAGGGAGATCAAATAGCAGTGTAGTATACTCACGAAAGAGGGCC
Source organism: Phyllobates terribilis (assembly GCF_046119375.1). NCBI lineage: Eukaryota > Metazoa > Chordata > Amphibia > Anura > Dendrobatidae > Phyllobates > Phyllobates terribilis. The sequence continues at coordinate 590,878,430 of NW_027362765.1, read as the reverse complement.
GGTATCAGTCCGGAGTCTGCATAGTGGTAACGAATAGCAGTGCTGCCAGCACCAAGATTGTGGAGGGGGATGTGCATCCATAGAGGAGCAGGGCCCTTTTTAAAAGTCCGCGTTATTGCCAGACCGGAAGGGGCGGGGCGCCGGATGTGACGTGTGCCTGTTCAGAATCATGCAGCCAGGCATTCTGTGTTGATCGCGTTGTGTGGAATGGGGGGCGGGACATTGAAAATTATGTCACTGTTTACCCAGTGTTGCCATGGGGACCTGAGTGCCCTGTCTCTAAAGCACGATAGGTGGAGGGGGCGGGACGCAGCAAGGTTGTTATGGGGACCAAAGTAACAAGAACATTAGGAGTGTAGACGCTGCAGAATGAGTCATACAGAGGCAGGACAAGCAGCAATGAGTAAACGCAGTGCGTGCAGTCTAGTGGGTCATATCACTATGTACTGAGCTCCCCATAGTGGTGACTAGATGCAGCCAAAGATTTATCCTTAACAGTAAGAAAAACAGAGAATTTGAAGCTTAATACAAGGTTCAACCACAAAACATTAGCTGACAATAATGTAAGGTGGAGCCCTTTCTGAATTTAGCTATGGGACCCTATAATTTCTATATACACTCTCATGGATATCAATGAAGGAGTTGTACAACTCCATGCTAAACATTCATACAGGCTTTGTGCCTTGCCACACAGCAGGGATGGGGAACCTTTTTCTGCCTTAGGCCATTTGGATATTTATACCATCATTTGGGGGCCGTAGAAAATTATCAACTTGATATTTATACTGCTATATAAACATTTAATTAACTCACCCCTAATGGAACTGCTTCTCTTTTGTTTGGCTGTGGTGTTAAGTGGTATTGATATTGCTACTCACAACTGATTTTCCAGATTTGCGTCGGTCTGCAGCAGTCGACTTTTTGCTATGAATTCTAAAAAGAAGACGCTGGGGGACTATACATTACAGGAGGGGTTGTGGGGCATATACATCACAGGAGGGATTGGGGGATATATATCACAGGAGGGGCTGGGGGCATACACATCACAGGAGGGGCTGGGGGCATATACATCACAGGAGGGGCTGGGGGCATATACATCTGACGTGCTCCCTAGGGCCGTGGGGTACTCGAAAGCCGAGCCAGTCTATTCTTTTAGGATAGTCACGGTGGCGTGACCCGTTCTGTGGCCCCAGGTGGTCAATAAATAAAGAAACGAGGAGAATAAAGATTAGGGGATGAAGTTTCGTGACGCCACCCGTGCTATGCGGCTTTAGATGGTCGTCGCTGTTGTTCAGATCGACTAGGGCCGTTGGTGACGCAGCAGAGATAGTTCAGCTCTCCACGGGTAGAGCTAGGCCTCAGGGCAGTTAAATAGGTAATTTTAGATGGTGGTGTAGTGCAAGGCAGGTGACGCAGCAATTAAGTCAAGGACACAGCGGGGTGCAGTCTTCAAGATTTTACTCACAGTTTTTTACAGTGCTCCAGGTTACAATTGCTAGCCATGATATAACAGCCCACCGAGTCCTGTGTCCTCCGGGGAAGGAAGTGATCCAGCCAACTTTCAGATAACTTCGGTGCACTTGATCGGGACCCCCTTCTTGTGTATCTTCCCTGGTCGTCTCTCTGCACTGGCTCTCGCCCTCCTGCCCTGCGCCTCACACACAGTGTCATGAGCCAGTGGCCGCGGACCTTGTCGGGTGACGTCTTTTCTATCCCCTTGGTCGTATATGGCCACCTTTTCAGCGAATGTGTGTGGTTTTGGCTCATGCACTTAGAAGTACCACAGCCTCTGGTTTGCTAGGTGAGCCTTGCAGTCCTCCAATAGTCAGGGGCCGGTCCCCTACTGCGACTCCGCACTTCCCGTGCCCCTCAGATCCTTTCTCTGTCCCTGGAGCCCTTCTCTGACTCCCTCGCTCCTCTTGTTCTTACTCTTACTGGGCCCCTCGGACTGGACCCTACCCCTCAACGGTCTTCACTCACTGCGCTCTTGCTCCTAGGACCCTTCTAGATCTTTCTACCTTTCCTTTTATACTACCTATCATGTGACCCACGTCACCAACTGTCACTCTACGTGGTCCCCTCTACCTTCAGTCCTTCCTTCAGTGCTCCCCTAAACTACTTCCTCCACCCACCTCCTCTACCTAGTTCCCCCCTCCAGGCAGGGACAGGAACTGTGCTCTCCCTCAGGAGTGATGTAGTGTTGGATGTGGGTATGTGGGTCCCTGGTAGTGCTCACGCCTTACCCGAGAGTGGGGTACCACACCTCTGGCTGAGATGCAATACCTCTGTGGCGACTGGACCCGCAGGTGCGCCACACATCACATGATGGGGTGGGGGCATTTACATCACAGGAGGGGGTGGGGCCATACCCATGACAGGAGGGGCTGGGGGCATATACATCACAGGAGGGGGTGGGGCATACACATCACAGGAGGGGGTGGGGCATACACATCACAGAAGGTTCTGGGGGCATATGTGGCACCCCGAGGGTTCGGTTGCCACAGGGGTATTGCACCTCAACCAGAGGTGTAATATTCCACTCCCTGGAAAGGATGGAGTGTGGACCAGGGCTCAGTTAGCTGCACGCATACATACACACACTCTTCATTTCCGGGGGACAGCTCGACGGTGCTCCCATTTATTGCAGGCACAACTGACCATGTCCCTGGCTGGAGTGGGGAGGGGAGAGAGAACCCAGTGATGTAGGAGCAGAAGGGGACGGTTTCTGGAGCATAGGAAGGAGCTCATTGGGTGCAGGTCACCTGAGCTCAGACAAAGTGAAGCTTATAAAAGGTGGGGGCCATCTTCGGAGAGGGGGCAGAGCAGCAGTGAGTCAGAGCAGAAGGGAGAAAGAGCTGACAGGCTCGGCCTGAGCTCAGCTCCACGAGGCAGGCCTAGAGAGAAGGCCGGGGCCAGAAAGGAGAAGAGGAGATGGAGAAGGAAGGAAAGAGGAGAGACAGAGGAGTAGAAAGGCTCCAGAAAGAAGAAGGCAGAAGGGACCCTTAGACAGCAAAACGGACAGCAACCGTTGCAAGCCCGCGTGATAACGGGTGAAGGGTCAGGCCGCAGAAGGGTACCGGATTCCCAAGTTGGTGGAGGTAAATTATCCCTCAGCCAAAGACCGGAGGTCGAGATCATCTATTGGTGCGACCCCCTGCTACACCCACTAGGAAGGCACCACATAGGGTCAGGAAAACTGGCACCAAGTTTCTCCAGAGAAGGCCTGAGGCAGCTGGACAGAAGCGTGGTCACTGGTGGGGCACGAGAGGCCAGAGAAAGGATAGAAGGGGTCCTGTGCCATACTCCTGAATTGCCTGGGGGTTGACCGAGCCCCTCACCTGGTGGACGCAGCAAGGCTCAGGCAGTCCTTGCCGACGGAAGTGACTTGGATAACAACTGTGAGTAAAAGGCCTGAACTGCACCATTGGACTCTGTGTGATTTATGCTGCGCCTGCACCATCACCCCCAGCATCCACCTACATTGCCCTGAGGCTACACTCTTCCCGTGGGGAGTTATCCTATCCCTGTGCTGCACACCAACACCAGCCTCAGTGGTTTGCATTGCAGCGGCGGTCATCCCTGACCGCAATCCACGGGTGGCGTAGTCGGACATCCATAGCTCTACAAATAGACTGCCACAGCATTTGGTCTGACCACCCTGAGCCACGGGATCGGGTTGCCACTACTACCCCCGTCATCGCACTGAAGCCCGGTTCCGGGTGTCCCACGGCCCAGAGGGTGAGTCACATACACATCACAGAAGTGACTGGGGCTGGTCCTGGGTCATATACATTACAGAAGATGCTGGGGCTGTCAGTGCAGTCTTTGTTGGTGGAACAGGCATGCATAACGCTGCATGAACTTGCTTGCACGGCAAGTAGCAATTAAAGGGCCCACAGCCGGAATCTGCCCGGGGCTGGAAGAAGGGACTTTGCGGGCTGGAGGTTCCCCACCCCTGCCTTACAGGCTCCTTATGCATTAGCTCTAGGATTCCTGTTAGATTTGGCTCCTGGTGCTGTTGCTAAGTCTGATTTTTTTCTTCTGCCAGGGTTTAGTCCATTAGAAAAGCAAAGTAAATTACTTTTTAAGCCTAAAAAAGAAGGCGAAACGTAAATTTAAATTAGTTAGGTAATAAATGGTTTTATTGATTAATACCAGCACCATTGCTATGATTTAGTAGCTAAGTAATAGACTTTTTCTTCCTCTACAAATGCATCTGTCTTTAATTCAAATACCTTCCATTGTGCTTGTTTAACTTAACTGGATAGCTAATAGTAAAAAAAAAAAATTTACTTAATCAAGAGGACAAGAATCAAAGGGCAAGCTGTTCTGTTTTGCCTTATTTCAAGTCAAATATCAAAATATTAGGGATTCAGTCATTTGAAAAAAGAAAGCTGGTAAGGCATGCTGACGCTATGAAAAGTTTATTAAGGGCATAAAATCCATATAACATTTTTTCCTTGACCAAAATACATAAAGAAATGTATACTGTATGACACTGGAAATTAAATTACAAAATTAGTTAAAATGGCTTGTAGATGAGGAAGAGCAGATGCTTCATTTGTTATCAGACATATTAGGAATAAAAGTAACAAACAAGCAAATTACATTTCATTTTGATATCTATAGATGGTGCAACCACACATATTCTGCAGTACATGTTGACAAGGTATCGATTTTCAATTGCATATGTTACGTTAAAACCATTAAAGAGAATCGTTATATGAATAATCGAAATACAGTAGAGAATCAAGGCAACGAACTCAACCATTGTTTATAACCAAACCATATACGCAAAAGGAGATGAATACAAAAGTAGGGGAAAAAAGGAAGAGAGCAGGGAGGAAGGTATGCGAGTAGGGACAAGGATATCGAGAGCATACCCAAACATGACAACTGCAAAGTTTTTTGTTATTAGTTGTCAGATATCCCATTAGATAGTTTGTGACCCTTAATAAATAAAAAACATGTCGACTGTTGTTAACATTTTTTCTGAGAGACATGTAGCATACAGCCAGAAGCATCACCATAACGTCAAGACAAGTGTGACACAGATGGAAAGATTCTATGTAACATAGTGGGACAAAGGTACCATTAGGACTGTATTTTGCAATTTTTATCTTGCACATGGCCAGTGATAGATTGTAAGAAACTACAAAGGCTTTTTGCCATTCTTCTTATGAAATCTGCCTTCCTAATTCTCTTTTCCAGAACTTGACAAAATACAAGCAGGTCATTTTGTGAAGCATCCCGTAAAACATTGTAGATAGTTCATAAAAATTTATCAGGAGGACCATCCTGAACTAGAAAAATTTCAAAGGGTGTACAAATTGACGTAAGCTCCCCCCTATAAAATTTAACCAACAAAGGCTAACCAGACCTCTGTGGGCTGATATTAATAGCCAGGGAAGGGGCCATGAATACTAGCCCCCTCTGACGCTAATAACATCAGCTCTCAGCTGCCCCAGAAATGGCACATCAGTAAGATGCGCCAATTCTGGCGCTTAGCCTCGGCCCTTCCCATTTAACCCTGGAGCAGTGGCAAGTGGGGAACAGGGTTGGGGTTCATGTCAGCCTTGTATTAGCAGCTCACATGAAGTCCAAGGGTTAATAATGTAGAGGCGTCTATAAGACACCCCCATTACTAACCCCATAGTAAAAGTTTGTAAACAAAGATACAACATGTAAAAATTCCTTTATTTGAAATAAAAGTCCACACGGATTTACTCATTTATGTAAAGATAAAAAACATAGTTATACTCACCTAACACATAATCCCTGAAGCCATTGTCCCCTGTAAAAAAAACAGAAAATAAAAAAGCTAATTTATACTCACCTAACACCTAATCCCAGAAGCCATTGTCCCCTGTAAAAAAAAAAATAAAACAACCACAGCCCTCAACTGTCCAAAGTGATGAAATAATCCATACTGTCCCACGACAATTCAGATAACTTGTAGAGCAGTCACATCAGCAGTCACTGATATGACTGCTTTACACAACAGCAGGCTAGACAATGACACAGGCAGTGTATAGCGCTGAGCTTCCGTGAGAGAGTTCACATTAGTTCATCAGCTGATGAACTCCTGTGAACTCACTTACGGCACCATCGCTGCGTGAGAACTTTCTCATGCAGCGGCAGAGGCATAAGTGAGATCACCTGAGCTCATCAGCTGATGAACTCCTGTGAACTCTCTCACAGCAGCTCTGCATTTTACACTGCAGCAGCGATTACGCTCCTGTCAGTGTGTAGCCAGCTGCCGGTTTAGCAGTCACATCAGCTAATGTGACTGCTCTACAAGTAAGCCAGATCACCGTGGGACAGTGTGGATTACGGCAGAATGGTGAGCATTACGGTTGTTTATTATTTTTTCTCTTTTACAGATGACATGGGCATCAGGGATTAGGCATTAGGGTGAGTATAACTGTGTTTTTAATTTCAATATTCATTTATTCACTTTAATTTTTTTTTTTTTACTTTGAGCATGATGCCGGCTGTTGACTACTCTCATCAGTGACATAGGCTGATGGCAGTAGTACTCTTATCAGCCGACGTCTGTGATCAGTGGTAAGAATTTTACCGCAGGTCACAGGCTCAAACTGACATCTGACAGTGTGATTCCGCAAGTGCTCTGACCAGCGATAACGATCTTACCACCTTCAGAGTCCATGTTTCCCTTGCTGTCACTCAGATGACAGCGCGGGGAAACACCCAAACAGTAGCACAGACTTCCTGAGGAAGTTCGTGTTCAGCGTCTGTGCCTGAATACTAGGTGTTCGATACGAACCCCAAACTTTACTGTTCAGGTTTGCCCATCTCTAATGACAGATTCTGCACCTGTTCTTTTTAATGCAGCTTTCCTTGCAAACTGCACAGATCTCCAATCCATAAAATGGCTGCTGATCGAGGAGAATGTGACCAGAAACAGTCCATCAGCTTCCACCAATAAAAAAGCAGCTTTCCCATGTGAGGTGTTTTATTTTATTGGACGAGGATGATGGCCTTGTCTGGTCACATGCTTCTCCACCATCAGCCATTGTACAATTAGGAGAGCTGTGCAGTTTGTTAGGAAAGCTGCGGGAGAACAACTTGTCATGCCTACATTATATAATAGTAAGTACCACAAAATCATGTCCTCAAAACATCTGATAAAATACAGGTAATGTGGACAACCCCATTAACTGATTCTGTAGCCAGTAATAGACCGTGTAATACAGAAGCTAAAGGAGAGAAATGGTGCAAAATATTTTATGTAAAAATTTGAAACAAACTCTACAAGACATATTTTTCTTCTTGGAGTATTGCAATCATCATATCACTTTGTACTTACAATTGCTCTTTTTGCCCTTCTACACAGTCTTTTATCTCTTCTCCTTTTCGCTCAGTCTATAGTATCATATAATAAAAAAACAACTCAATGAAACCTTCTTAGCTCTATGTATAACCTGAATGTCGTTTTTCTCTTCATGGTTCAGCGTTACAACCACAATATTACATCACTGTAAAGTCCCTGGTAAGCACAACTCCACATCCTTGTTAACTCATGACCTAACCATAGTGCCCCTCACCTTATCTATAACTTGAGGAGCAGGAAAGTTGCATTGACCGTTCTAACCACGTCTGTACAAGAGTCGCTAGATGAGCAGAATCTTGGGACTTGCAGGAATAGCTGGTCTTTATAAGCACATATTCTGATGTTAAAATTGCCATATCTGCTACGGAGAAACAAAGACATGGTAAGATGGAGCGTTTTGAAAAAAAGCTATTATAGCAGAAAATTGATAAAATGGATATTCTACTAAAATGATCATTGCATATTTAGCCCCCCAAAATCCAATTGAAATGTTTCAATTATTTCTGGACTTCCCACAGACTATAAACGTCTGGTCAGTCCACAGAGTACTCTGCACTGATGTTCTAAAATATCAATACAGTCTAAGCAGCTTGCGCAAGATCCTGTAGCTATGGGGTGGGGAGCTGGCTGTCAGACACAGCTAGTCTCCCCACAGGGAAGATAAACATGGTTTATTGCCCAGTTTAGCTTCCTGATCTCTGTATAGATAACACTGAACCAGCACTTATGAATATAGATTAGGAAGCAGACCAGGTAAGCTCTGCTATGCAGGCAGGAGCTTGAAATTCCCCTGTAACTGGGACAAATATGCCAGCCCCAGTTACAGGTGTAATCAGCGTAAAAAGAATGTATCAACATATTAAAATGCCTGACAAGCATCTTTTACTTATAAGACTTTATGGGTGGCCCAGTATATAAAATAATAAAAAAAAAAAAATAAAGTACGGTAATAATCAAATACTGTAGAGAAAAATAAGCATAAATAAATAAAACAAAACAAAAAAAGAGACAATGCCAGCCCTTCCCAGTTGAAAAAAAAATATGTCCAATATTTAAAAAATAATTTCTACAGAAAGGTGACTTATTTCCTATTTTTCTTTACAATTTTTCTCGATAAACGCAGAAAAAAAGGAATACTGACATTTTTTTAAAGCTGTTAAAAGCAAATGTTCGAAAAAACCTTAAAATATGCCTGGTCAGGAAGGAGGTAAAAAATGGCCCAGTCTTTAACTGGTTAAACTATGGTGGTTACTACTTCATACTCTGAAGATACTTCTTTGCAGTAGGATTTAGAAGGTAAAATCTGGATTGCAATATTGCAATATACAGAAAAATCTTGAAGGAAAACTGTTTGCAGTCTACAAAAGACCTGACTATGAGATTTTTTTTCAGAAAGATGAAAACTCTAGGGGTGGGATCCACTTTAATGCATACGTCAATAGGCATTATCTTGAAAAAAGAGTGCAGAAGAACTTCAATTGGTTCATTGAAAAATAATTTATTTTGTAAATATCCGGTCAGGAATTCAAAGCAGTGATCAAGTTGGTAACCGCCAATTTTTTCTACACTAGTTTTTATAAATGAGGCCTGATGTTTTACAGACAAACACATCTACCTATATGAACTAATGCATTGATGACTTTTGGGATCAGCACTCAGGGCATTGTTAAAATTATACTTTCCATTAAATGTTCCATTTTTTAAATGCAAAATGTCACCTCCAAGGTGAATAACTAGCACTTATATGTGCTTTATCCATGGGATCCCTCATAATTGCTAATGCTACCTTGCTCCACAGTAGAGCTGTTGATCAATAAAGAGTGAAACCTCATACCCTAGGGCCTAGCACCAAGCTGCCCTGTGCTGTAATCGAATGGCACTCAGAACAAAACCAAGCTTTCCTGTCTGTCACCAGAGATCCGTTCTCGAAGGCTGAACAGCCTTGACATGGATATTCCTGGTGTAGCTGTTACTTTTAACCATGACATCACTCAAAACATTGTTATCCTGAGCACACATTGCTTCAAAGCCAGAAACAAATCAACCATAGCAAAGGGTGTGATACTGTGAGCTGCTTGACTGCGACTTCAGATATTTTCTCCTGTTAAGTCTAGTATGTATTTATTCAGCATTTGCTGCTTGTAGACACTACTAAAGATTATTGACCTGCACTTTGTTTCCTATACCTTTTATCTCTTTACAACTCCTTTATATTCTGACTTAATGTTTATTCCAGATATATACACCTTATACAAAGCAATGACAGGCGTTTGGTGGAATTAAGTTTCGCTTTTGTTTGATCCATCACAAAAGAGGATCCAAAGTCAAACATGTTGCAACAGATTCTAAGGGACATGTACATTGATCCTGACCTTCTGGCAGAGCTGAATGAGGAGCAGAAACAAATTCTCTTCTACAAGATGAGGGAAGAGCAAATCAAACGCTGGTCTGAGTGGGATAGAAATCTGGACAAGGAGGAATCCAAAATGAAAATCAAGGCCAAGTTCCAACACAGTAAGTGCTAATGAAATAAGACTTTGAGAGAATGATTAAGAAACTGAACTTAGAATATTTAATATTAGCATGGAAATGAATGATACAACTCTCTAAATATGTAACTCCGTCCCCATAATATGAGGATATCAATAATCAGTATGGAGTACTGTAATAGTTATTTTAACTTAATTATTGGTAATCAGTTGTTTTATTCTTCAGTGGACACAAGAGAACACATTCAGCCTTGGTTTTCTCAAGTTTCTTCATCTATTCTTTATTTTTTCGAGCTGCTTGTTGTCAATTCCTTATCCTAAAGATTTGAACAGCATATTCCACATGGCGTTTTCCACATTTCTTTACAATTTCTTTATGCCTTAAATAATTCCTGTAATAAATCATTTTCTTACTACCTAAACTGACAACATGGCAGGGCTATTGACTCTTACTACCAGGGGGTATCTGTAGGGGTTGGTGGAGCATGTGGGTGCAACGACCAGGGTCAGGGGCATTGATTAGGGTCAGGAGCATTTCTCCCAAGACATTTCTACTGAATTTTTTTATTGGAATCACACTTCACTTGCTAGGCCTTGATGAATTGGTTTTCTGGAAGAATATTACTTTTTACATTAAATTCACCATGACAAGCCACATAGGAGAGTACACCACTGATCAGATGACGTCACAGCCAAAATACAGTACAGCTCCAACCAGTATCTCACCATGATGTCTTCTCTGATTTTACACATCCTCTTTACCCATTTAATCTATCTGGCTCAGTCAACACCATATGATTTTTCCAGTCATGACATGTCTGTGCAGAGTTTGCTGTCCAGACATCTTATGTTCCTCACTATTCTGTGAGTCTCTGTACCCTATGAGCACAAACACCAGGAGCCATACCAGTGTCATATCACAGCTACCCCTAATACTGCTGTGCTCCTGAATACTGGATTGCAGCCATACAAGTGCCATTCAGTCTTCCTGAAAAACTAGTAACACAGATAGAGCCCCTTGGAATTATAGGTGTCAACTGATTACATAATTGCCACACACAGTTCACCTACAATAATACTGCCACATTGTGCCACAGACATAGTGTCTACTAAAAATTATTGTTATTCTACAACTAAACTCCCCCAAAAATAATTTTGGCAACAAATAGTGCCCGAGCAGTATGTATAAAAATAATTCTGAGAAACAGAGTGTCCCTAATAGTAATAGTGCTCACACTATACCCTCTAAAATAATTGTATCAATCAGAATGCTTCTAACATTAATAGTGTGCCCTCAAAAGTCACTGTGGCAATAAGTATGCCCTCAATATAAATAATTATCCACCATATTACTATAAAAAGTACTTAGCAGGATGCTCCCATGATAATAATTCCCTCAAAAGTGCTACCATTAGTACCGTAATAATTATTCCCCAGAGTGTCCTTATTAGTAATAGTGCTCCTCATAGTAGCAATAATGCTCTCCCAGAGTGCTTCAGTTAGTAATAGCATCCTCCATTGTGCCTTAAACAGTAATATTGCTGCCCTAAAGTGTCTCCATTAATAAGAGTGTCCCCTCCGCGCATGCAATAGTAATATTGTTCTACCAAATTACTCCATAAATTGGAGTGAAAAACCGGAAAAAATGATTTATGTTGTCTGTGGTGGTGCAGTGCGGTGCAGGCCACCGGCCTTTTCCTGTCTATAGCCTGACGTAGATGGACAAGCCAGGCAAACAATCCTATGCATATACAGGTGCATCTCACTAAATTAGAATATCATCAAAAAGTTAATTTATTTCAGTTCTTCAATGCAAAAAGTGAAACTCATATATTATATAGAGTCATTACAAACAGAGTGATCTATTTCAAGTGTTTATTTCTGTTAATGTTGATGATTATGGCTTACAGCCAATGAAAACACAAAAGTCCTTATCTCAGTAAATTCAAATACTTTATAACAACAGCTTGAAAAATGTTTTTAAAATCCAAAATGTTGGCCTACTAAAATGTATGTTCAGTAAATGCACTCAATACTTGGTCGGGGCTCCTTTTGCATCAATTACTGCATCAATGTGGCGTGGCATGGAGGCGATCAGCCTGTGGCACTGCTGAGGTGTTATGGAAGCCCAGGTTGCTTTGATATCAGGCTTCAGCTCATCTGCATTGCTGGGTCTGATGTCTCTCATCTTCCTCTTGACAATACCTTATAGATTCTCTATAGGGTTAAGGTCAGGCGAGTTTGCTGGACAATCAAGCACAGTGATACTGTTATTTTTAAACCAGGTATTGGTACTTTTGGCAGTGTGAACAGGTGCCAAGTCCTGCAGGAGAATGAAATTTCCATCTCCAAAAAGCTTGTTGGCAGAGGGAAGCATGAAGTGCTCTAAAATTTCCTGGTAGACGGCTGCACTGACTTTGGTCCTGATAAAACACAGTGGACCTACACCAGCAGATGACATGGCTCCCCAAACCATCACTGATTGTGGAAACGTCATACTAGACCTCTAGACCTCAAGCAGCTTGGATTGTGTGCCTCTCCACTCTTCCTTCTGGCTCTGGGACCTTGATTTCCAAATGAAAATTTGAACTATGGGACCTTGTGGAGTGTGTCAATGACTGCCTTCTGGACATTTGTCAAGTCAGCAGTTTTCCCCATAATTGTGGAGCTTACTGAGACAGACTAAGGGACCTTTTTAAAAGCACGGGAAGCCTTTGCAGGTGCTTTTTGTTAATTATTTTAATTTACTGAGATAATGACTTTTGTGTTTTCATTGGCTTTAAGCCATAATCATCAACATTAACAGAAATAAACACTTGAAATAGATCACTCAGTTTGTAATGACTCTATATAATATATGAGTTTCACTTTTTGTATTGAAGAACTGAAATAAATTAAATTTTTGATGATATTCTAATTTAGTGAGATGCACCAGTACCTTAGATAGCCAGTACTAATAACTCCAATCCTGGATATTTTGACAAGGCATAGCACATTAAAAGAAACCATTTTTCTGGGCTGGGCGAAAACCTGGTTATGATTCTACTTACTACTACTAGATGGTCAGACTTCATAAGGGCTACAACTCCAGAACCTTCAACTTATTGTACAGTCAATCATTCTTTAAACTTTCAACCTCCAATATTTTGACAGGTAAAAATATTAAGTGTGTCTTTCATTTAGTGATATGAGTGATATAATGGTAGCATCCATACCATGCTTACCTACTGTAATATTAACTGAGTATCATAAGTATCAGAAAACAAAGTTGGGGAAATATATTACTCCAACATTGTATTTGTTACAGTCCCAAGAATTTTACCTACACAAACCAAATTCAACTGCTGTTGTGCAGTAGTGTTATGCTTCCTCTGATGTTCCAAACTGTTGATAAATGTGCCTTAAAGAGTAACCATCATTTTAATTTTTATTTCATAAATCAATAGTGCACATGGAAATAAGAAACTGTAAAATATTATATCAGAGAAATCTGCCTCTTTCGCCTTCTGAACTGATCTTTTATTCTCAAAATTCTCAATTCATGTGTAAATTCTATATTCAGTGAAGACAGATTGTTACATTACTGAGATAGGAGATGGCAGTTACTACTAATGAGATTCTATGGAGAGGAAGGGTGTAGGGTAGAGCTATAGGCAGAGCTACTCCATTCTCATCCACTTCCTGCCTGTATACAATTTTATCCGTAACAATTGCCATCTCCTATCTCAATACTGTAACAATCTGTCTACACTGAATACAGATTTTAACTGAATTAAGAATTTTGAGAATGAAAGATCAGTCTAGGAAGAGAAAGGAGCAGATTTTTCTGATAAGATATATTCCAAAGTTTTGTTATTTTCATGTGTATTATTCAATTATGAAGAACATTTGACACAATTGAGCACTGCAGAAAAGTTAAAGATATTGTCAGGGCAAAATAAAATTTTGCCCAAAAGGACTGGATATGTAAGAAATAACATATATATCAACTGTGCGTCGGCACACTGAGACTAATGAATACATGACCTCCAGTATTGCTGTAAACATTAAAAACATAAGGTCCTTAGTGAGTGTTTTTTAATCAAGGAGTGCAAAAGCCGTCCAATCACATCAAGGTGTACCTAAATATGAATGTCCCTAATAACAATATGTCCTATTTCTCCATGGATCAACCCAGGCCTCATCTGAATAGGGAGTAAAAGAAAACCAGGCGGTAGCTCACAATTTAAACCTTGTCTGGAGGGGGCCAGCCCCAATATGTACTACAGAAAAAGAAAAAATAGGGCCCCCACACCTGTACATTAATTTAATAGATATAATGGGCCCTATAGGTGTGGGGGGCCCATTTCTTTGGTTTGTTTTTATGTAAAAAAATAACAAATTTAGTTAAATTCACCTACCAACAGCCACCTGGATCAAGTGCTTCCGGCATCGTGGTCTGCATATAGACAGAAAGCGATGATGTCATCCCACCTACTGCCAGACCACAGTAGCCAGTGATTGCCTGCAGCTGTCAGGTGACTTTGAGCAGTGTGTCATCATCAATCATTTGATTACTTTCTCATCTGGTCACCTGATTTCTGCAACCAATCACAGGCCTCAGCGGTCCAGCAGCTGTTGAAACTATGAGATCACTGTATCCTTTTTCTACGTAGATGACAAAGTAGCCTGCGCTGATCCTGTTGTGTCACGTTATGTGAGTATGACTCAGTTTGTTATTTTACACATATCCTGTCCCCTGGGAAAAGTTTTATTTTGCAAGGCTAACCTCTTTAAGTAAAAAAACATGGTAAATTTGGTATTTTTATATTTAAATACTTCCCTCTATACTGTCAGCTCTCTTTCAGCACCATAGACAGCGATATTTTTCCAAAATCTGCATGATAGTAGTATTAAAAGATTTATTCACAAAATCACAATGTGGTCTTATAATAATGTACATATATAGTTATCAACTTGTGCCGACATAATTCCCGGCTATATTTACCCTCCAGTTGCATATGAATTCATCCTACTGTAATTTCACAGTTCTTGGCACATACAGTGAGTTCAGTCTGTGTCAGCTGGTTATCAATATAGCTCTGCTATGCATCCATCACTGAAATAGAGTCTATGACATAGTGTAGACTCTATTCTTATGTGCACTATATGGTCCTGTACAGTATTTTGTCAGCCAATTTTATCTTCTGCCGTATACATCATCATAGCTGGATGTGTATTTCTATATCATTGATGTGCTATCTGGTTTACAGCAGAGATCAACAGTCCAGCGCTTTACTGTGCTCTACCTGAACAAGGGAGTACTGCAAAACGGATACCTGCTGAAGACAGACCAGTGATGTAAAACTGAAAATGCTGCTCTGCTGATACAGAATAAAATTTGCACTTTTGCATTATTTATCTGTCAGCAGCAGGCATCAATTACAGCTCAGCCCTGCTTGTGTAGGTTCTTTTTCTAGTTATTACAAGCTTTGTTGTGCATGTAGAGCAAAGCAGAGTGCAGGACTGTTTACTCTGCAGTAAACCAGCTAACAGATCAATGATCAAAAAACACACAGGAAACTATGTTGATATTAATGGCTGAAGATTAGTGATGAGCGAGTATGTTCTATTAATCCTTTAGGCGAGCATGCTCAGGTGCTCGCCGAGAATCTCCAACGTGCTCAGGTGTTATGTTTTAGTCACGCTGTGTGCATGATTTGCAACTGTTTGACAGCTTTAATACATGTGAGGAATGCCTAAGAAACAGGCATTCCTCACATATATTAAAGCTGTCAAACAGTTGCAAATCATGCACACATCGCGACTCAAACATAACATCCGAGCAGGCTGAAGATACTCGGGAAATACCCGAGCATGCTCGCTCATCACTACTGAAGATTAATGTGTCAGTTGAGTTATGAACAGGATAGTTGGTATTCTAAACTTACAGTGGATACGGAAAGTATTCAGACCCCTTTACATTTTTCACTCTTTGTTTCATTGCAGCCATTTGGTAAATTCTAAAAAGTTCATTTTTTTTCTCATTAATGTACACTCTGCACCCCATCTTGACTGAAAAAAAAACTGAAATGTAGAAATTTTTGCATATTTATTAAAAAAGAAAAACTGAAATATCACATGGTCATAAGTATTCAGACCCTTTGCTCAGTATTTAGTAGAAGCACCCTTTTGAGCTAGTAAAGCCAAGAGTCTTCTTGGGAATGATGCAACAAATTTTTCACACCTGGATTTTGGGATCCTCTGCCATTTTTCCTTGCAGATCTTCTTCAGTTTTGTCAGGTTGGATGGTGAATATTGGTGGACAGCCGTTTTCAGGTCTCTCCAGAGATGCTCAGTTGGGTTTAGGTCAGGGCTTTGGCTGGGCCAGTCAAGAATGGCCACAGAGTTGTTCTGAAGCCACTCCTTTGTTATTTTAGCTGTGTGCTTAGGGTCATTGTCTTGTTTGAAGGTGAACCTTCGGCCAAGTCTGAGGTCCAGAGCACTCTGGAAGAGGTTTTCATCCAGGATATCTCTTTACTTGGCTGCATTCATGTTTCCTTCAATTGTAACCAGTCGTTCTGTTCCTGCAGCTGAAAAACACCCCCATAGCATGATGCTGCCACCACCATGTTTCACTGTTGGGATTGTATTGGGCAGGTGATGAGAAGAGCCTGCTTTTCTCTACACATACCGCTTAGAATTATCATCAAAAAGTTCTATCTTCGTCTCATCCGACCAGAGAATCTTATTTCTCATAGTCTGGGAGTTTTTCATGTGTTTTTGAGTAAACTCTATGCAGGCTTTCATATGTCTTGCACTGAGGAGAGGCTTCCGTCTGGCCACTCTGCCATAAAGGCCTGACTTGTGGAGGGCTGCAGTGAGAGTTGACTTTGTGGAACTTTCTCCCATCTCCCTACTGCATCTCTGGAGCTCAGCCACAGTGATCTTGGGGTTCTTCTTTACTTCTCTCACCAAGGCTCTTCTCCCACAATTGCTCAGTTTGGCTGGACAGCCAGGTCTAGGAATACTTCTGGTGGTCCAAAACTTCTTCCATTTAAGGATTTTTGAGGCCACTGTGCTCTTAGGAACCTTGAGTACTGCAGAAATTCTTTTGTAACTTTGGCCAGATCAGTGCCTTGCCACAATTCTGTCTCTGAGCTCCTTGGGCAGTTCCTTTGAGCTCATGATTCTCATTTGGTCTGACATGCACTGTGAGCTTTTATATAGACAGGTGTGTGCCTTTCTAAATCAAGTCCGATCAGTTTAATTAAACACAGCTGGACTCCAATGAAGAAGTAGAACTATCTCAAGGAGGATCACAAGGAAATGGACAGCATGTGACTTAAATATGAGTGTCCGAGCAAAGGGTCTGAATACTTATGACCATGTGATATTTCAGTTTTTCTTTTTTAATAAATTTGCAAAAATTTCTACATTTTTGTTTTTTTTCAATCAAGATGAGGAGCAGGGTATATATTAATGAAAAAAAATGTAGAATTTACCAAATGGCTGCAATGAAACAAAGAGTAAAAAATTTAAAGGGGTCTGAATACTTTCCATACCCACTGTAGATTAGCTTGATGAGATATCCGATATCTGTGGTAGATGCAGCTGAGCAGAGTTTAGCAGAGCAGAACTGGGTTGGAAACCTGTGCTATTTTACACATTCATAAGTCAGCCAGCTCCAGCACAGCTCTGAATCATCAATTCAGAGAGGTTGGGCTATTCAGTAGCACACCAGAGAGGGAGGAGTCTGCAGCACTGAGGAGAAGCAAGTGCTGCTGAAAAATGTACGTTTAGTCATTTAAAATCAGCCCATTCAGCAATGTAAAGCTGCATACACAGAAGAGCAGATGGAAATAAGAAAAGACACAGAGGTACATAACAAGACATAATCTTTATGTCCGGCTTGGTCTGTGTAATACAATAACTATGAATTTATTGTGCTTTGTGAAAAGTAATTGCGGGAATAACCCTTTAACAAAGTATCATTGGAAAAATATACACATAATTTCATTTAGGAAAGGTATTTTTAATTACCTTGGCAGTCCAGAAGAAAACATGTTTCATAAAAACAATGAGCCATTAATTTTAATTATATTGAGTTACAATTTATTTCAAAAGACAAAAATCAGTAATTAAGAGAGTGGAATGTGAGCACAACAATCTTTTCTCTTCCTTTACAGTCCTCCTGGCACTTCTTTGTATTACTTTCTGATTGAATTCTGCACACATTTTGTTAGGTGAATCTTTACTTTAACTTGCCTATTATCCTGACAGCCAAACTGCAGTTTAAAATCACCCCACCTTACCATACAATTTTCTTCACAATGAGCTTTTGCTTTTAATAGCGTTGATGAGCTTCAATTTTAAAAATGCAGCAATCAAATCAATGGCTAACAATATCATTGTTTCAATAGTGAGCCCCAGCTTACAATGACATGATTGAAAAATTGGCCACAGACAAGCCATAGAGATTTGCTACATATACCTGGAGCAAGATTTGCAAGAATAACATGGTTAAATCAAATTAGCACTTTAAATGCTAATGTTGGATTTAAATTACATTGTATTGAGTTTGTCCTTCCAACCAAGCCTATTAGTGTCACAAATGGGATAGGAAAGTGCATATAGACCCACATTAGGAAAATGGAAAATGCAGCCACTGAATATGAATTATATAGGAAAATCAATTCCTATGTTAAAGTTACCATATCTAAGAATATATTAAAATATTTTATAATTACATGCTCACAAATATCTAGATTAAATAGTTATGTTTCTTCAGGAAACTTCTGGACACAAATTACTATTTGATTACAATTTAATAAACAA
The DNA here is from genome assembly GCF_046119375.1 of Phyllobates terribilis. NCBI lineage: Eukaryota > Metazoa > Chordata > Amphibia > Anura > Dendrobatidae > Phyllobates > Phyllobates terribilis. The sequence continues at coordinate 590,859,770 of NW_027362765.1, read as the reverse complement.
TATAAGGTGCAGAGGCCCTTGGTATAAGAGAGGTTTCCCCACTCAGGGATATCTGGAGGACTAAAGATGCAGACAGAAGACAGATCAGGATCATCTTTACTCATGAAGAAGCAGTGAGCTCGTTGGTTAAGGAGCAAGATCCTCAGTAGTTACTTTCCCACAAGACATAACTGCTTTAACAACAACAGATTAAACTTGCAAAACTTTGCTCAGCCTGCTGGCAAAGTCAATAGTAGCCTTTTTCACTCCAACACAATCTCTGAGTCATTCTCAATACTGCACATCACTCTATATGGTTACTGACTCAGCCCCTCGCTCACAGTGACCTCTTTTTGACAACGATGCAATGCTACAGCTTATCTGGCAATCTTGCACACTTCTGTGATCTGCTCACTTGGTTTCTTTGCCTCACACTCAGGCCTCGCACTGTCCCTGTGGTTGTAATACTCTAAACCCACAAGTACAGTGTCCATTTTAAGACATGATCAGATAATCAAACATCAGAATGATGTCAGTTTGAGGCTAAATACCCTGTCTGAGAACTGATTTTGCTAAGTAATTCTGACAAGTGATTCTGACAAGTGATTTTGACGAGTGATTTTGATAAGTGATTCTGACAAGTGATTCTGACAAGTGATTTTGACGAGTGATTTTGACGAGTGATTTTGATGACTGATTCTGACAAGTGATTCTGACAAGTCAGAATCACTCGTCAAAATCACTCGTCAGAATCACTCATCAAAATCACTCATCAAAATCATTTGTCAAAATCACTTGTCAGAATCACTCGTCAGTATCACTCGTCAAAATCACTTCTCAGAATCACTTCTCAGAATCACTTGTCAGAATCGCTCATCAAAATCACTCGTCAAAATCACTCATCAAAATCATTTGTCAAAATCACTTGTCAGAATCACTCGTCAGAATCACTTATCAAAATCAGTTCTCAAACAGGGTATTTAGCCTCATCATTCTGATGTTTGATTTTGATATCTGATCATGTCCTAAAATGGACACTGTATACAGGACTTAGCATAGGGACTGCCTATGGTATGTAATTTGTCACCATTGTAAATGCTATACCCCTTTACCCCCGAGGGTGGTTTTCAAGTTAATGACCAGGCCAATTTTTACAATTCTAACCACCATCAATTTATGAGGTAATTACTCTGGAACGCTTCAACGGATCCCCCTGATTCTGAGAATGTTTTATCGTGACATATTGTACTTCATGATTGTGGAAACATTTCTTTGATATCACTTGTGTTTATTTGTGAAAAAATCGGAAATTTGTCAAAAATTTTGAAAATTTCGCAATTTTCAAAATTTTAGTTTTTATGCCCTTAAATCAGAGAGATATGTCACACAAAAGAGTTAATAAATAACATTTCCCACATGTTTAATTTACATCAGCACAATTTTGGAACCAACATTTTTTTTTAGTAGGAAGATATAAGGGTTAAAAGTTGACCAGCGATTTCTCATTTTTACAGCAAAATTTACAAAACCATTTTTTTTAGGGACCACATCACATTTGAAGTGACTTTGAAGGGCCTTTATAACAGAAAATACCCAAAAGTGACACCATTCTAAAAACTGCACCCCTCAAGGTGCTCAAAACCACATTCAAGAAGTTTATTAACCCTTCACAGGAATTTTTGGAATGTGGAAGAAAAAAATTAACATTTAACTTTTTTCACAAAAATGTTACTTTAGACCAAATTTTTTTTATTTTCGCAGGGGTAACAGGAAAAAATGGACCACAAAATTTGTTGTGCAATTTCCCCTGAGCAAGAAGATACCCCATATGTGAGGAAAAAAAAATGTTTGGGCGCACAGCAGGGCTCGGAAGGGAAGGAGCGCCATTTGACTTTTTGAATGTAAAATTTGCTTGAATAATTAGCGGACGCCATGTTGCGTTTGGGGAGCCCCTGATGTGCCTAAACAGTGGGAACCCCCCACAAGGGACCCTATTTTGGAAACTAGACCCCTCAGGGAACTTATCTAGATGTGTGGTGAGCATCTTGAACCCCCAGGTGCTTCACAGAAGTTTATAACATGGAGCCGTGAAAATAAAATTTTCACATTTTTCCAACAAAAATGTTTTTCCGCTCCCAGTTTTACATTTTCATAAGGGTAACAGGAGAAATTGCACCATGCAACTTGTTGTGAAATCTCTCCTGAGTAAGCCAATATGCCATATGTGGGGGAAAACCACTGTTTGGGCACACGGCAGGGTTCAGAAGGGAAGGAGCACCATTTGACTTTTTGAATGTAAAATTTGCTTGAATAATTAGCGGACGCCATGTTGCGTTTGGAGAGCCCCTGATGTGCCTAAACAGTGGGAACCCCCCACAAGTGACCACATTTTGGAAACTAGACCCCTTAGGGAACTTATCTAGATGTGTGGTGAGCACCCTGAACTCCCAGGTGCGTCACAGAAGTTTATAACATGGAGCAGCGAAAATAAAATTTTCACATTTTTCCCACAAAAATGTTTTTCAGCCCCCAATTTTGCATTTTCATAAGGGTAACAGGAGAAATTTCACCATGCAGTTTGTTTTGCAATTTCTCCTGAGTAGGCAGATACCCCATATGTGGGGGAAAACTAATGCTTGGGCTTACGGCAGGGTTCGGAAGGGAAGGAGCACCATTTGACTTTTTGAATGTAAAATTTGTTTGAATAATTAGCAGATGTGCCCCTGATGTGCCTAAACAGTAGAAACTCCCAACCCCCCACAAGTGACACCATTTTGGAAACTAGACCCCTCAGGGAACTTATCTAGATGTGTGGTGAGCACCCTGAACCCCAAAATGTTTTACAGAAGTTTATAACATGGAGCCGTGAAAATAAAAAAATCAAACTTTTTCCACAAAAATTATCTTTTAGCCCCAATTTTTTTATTTTCACAAGGGTAAGAGGAGAAAATGGAACCCAAAAACTGTTGTGCAATTTTTCCTGAGTACGCCAATACCCCATATGTGGGGAAAATACAGTGTTTGGACGCACGGCAGAGTTCAGAAGGGAAGGAGCACTGTGTGACCTTTTGAACGCAAAATTGGCTGGAATCGAGAGCGGATGCCATGTCGCCTTTGGAGAGCCCCTGATGTGCCTAAATAGTGGAAACCCCCCACAAGTGACCCCATTTTGGAAAATACACCCCTCAAGGATTTTATCAAGGGGTATAGTGAACATTTTGAACCAAGAGGTACGACACAGAATTTGATAACATTAGGTCATCATATTGAATAAGTTGTCATTAGTATTGAGTGCAAGTGCTTGCTATTTGAGTTTGCATCGGGTGCTCAGGTATGCACCAAGTATCGCGGGTGCTCGAGTGACATGCTCGAGTCCCCGCCCAGCATGTTTCACGGTTATTAGACACCCCAAAAAAACATGCGGGGATCGCTCGTGCATGGCAGGCAATCCCCGCAAGTTTTTTTTGGCTGTATAACAGCTGCAAAACATTTTGGGCGGAGACTCGAGCATGTCACTAGAGCTCCCACTATACTCGGTGCACACCCGAGCACCCGATGCAAACTCAAGTAGCGAGCACTTGCGCTCAACATTAGTCGCCATATCGTCATCTTTTTTTTTCTTTACTTCTGAAAAAATCCCAACCCCAACCTTAGCCCAACCCTAACCCTAGCCCAACCCTTGTCCAACTCTAACCCTAGCCTAACCCTAACCTTAGCCTAACCCTAGTCTAACCATAGCCTAACCCTAGCCCTAGCCTAACCCTAGCACAACCCTAACCCTTGGCCAACCCTAACCCTAGCCCAACCCTAACCTTAGCCCAACCCTTACCCTAGCCCAACCCTAACCCTAGCCCAACCCCAACCCTAACCCTAGCACAACCCTAACCCAAACCCTAGCACAACCCTAACCCTAGTACAACCCTAACCCTAGCCCAACCCCAACCCTAGCCCAACCCCAACCCTAACCCTAACACAACCCTAACCCAAACCCTAGCACAACCCTAACCCTAGCACAACCCTAACCCTAGCAAAACCCTAACCCTAGCACAACCCTAACCCTAAAGTTTATTTTTTCCGCCGTTCCTCGTGTGGTATAAGTGATTAGATGACTTTATTCTTCAAGTTGGTGCGAGGTTTTTTATGATTGACTGCTGTCACACACTAAAAGACGCATTTTTTTCCATACTAGTTTTTACATCGCCATATTTTGAGAGCTATAATTTTTCCATATTTCGGCTGACAGAGTCATGTGGCAGCTTGTTTTTTGCGGGACAAGTTGACGTTTTTATTGGTACCATTTTCGGGCACGTGACATTTTTTGATCGCTTTCTATTCTGATTTTTAGAAGGCAGAATAAACTAAAACCAACAATTCAGGAATTGTTTTTTTGAGGGTTTTTTTTGCCGTTCTGTGTGCGGTAAAATTGATAAGGTAGCTTTATTCTTTGGGTCAGTACATTTATAGCGGTACTACATTTATATATTTTTTTTATATTTTGGCGCTTTTACACAATAAAAGCTATTTTATAGAAAAAAGAATTGTTTTTGCATCGCTTTGTTCTGAGAGCTATAACTTTTTTATTTTTCGGCCGTTGGAGCTACATGGCAGCTTGTTTTTTGCGGGACAAGATGACGTTTTCAGTGGTACCATCTTTATTTACATTCGTATTTTTGATCGCGTTTTATTCCATTTTTTGTTTGACAATATGATGATAAAACATAGTTTTATGTTTATTTTTTTTTTTAACGTGTTCACTAAAGGGGTTAACTTGCAGGACAGTTTTATAGGTCAGGTCGTTTTGGACGTGGTGATACCAAATATGTGTATTTTTTTTGTTTTATTTTTTTTTTTTCATAAGATTATTTATTTATGGGTGCAATATATATATTTTTTTTTATTTATTTTTTTTCATTTTTTTTATATTTTTACAATTTTTTTTTTACATTTTTTTTCACTTTCTGACATTTTTATTACTTGTTAACATTGTTCCACTATGGCACTTTCACTTTTTGCAGCCTGATCGGCTGCATGGCTTAGAGAGCAGCAGCTCCCTATGCCATGCAGCCTGTCAGCGCTGCACAGGGAGAAGTTGCTTTGGTCGTGCACTGCGCATGACCAAAGCAACTTCCTGCCTCCTGCTGTCCCAGATGTTGTCATGATGACGTCAGGTCACCATGGCAACATCCAGGACCGGACTCAGACGCCGCTGGACGCCAGCAGGGAAGGTAAGAATAGCGCTTACCTCTTCTTGCCACCGGAATGCTGCGATCGAATTCGATCGCAGCATTTCGGGGGTTAAAGTGCCGGGAGCGGTGCGGGACCGCTCCCTGCACATAGCACACGGTGTCAGCTGTAACAATCAGCTGACACCCGGCAGCAATCTCGCCCGCACCTCTTGTGTGCGGGCGAAATCGCCAGGGCGTATTAATACGTATCAGGCCCATAAGGCCCAGGGCACAGATACGTATTAATACGCCCTGGACCAGAAAGGGGTTAAAGAAGCGGTAGTGCCGCTGTAAGAGACTCAGGGTAGTAGTTGTGGCGAGGGGCTGATGTGTTCCCATACCCTGGTCCCCTGACAAAGATAAATGTCCCAAATCTCCTGTGTTGTGTTTGTGGTGCAGAACACTCACGTTTTGATTGCAGCTCTCTGTTGTCTTCGGTTCTTTCACCTCAGGAACCGCCGCACACAGATTTAGGGACTTCCATTCCGTTTTATAAAAAAGAACTTTACTAGAACACTTGTAATCATCTTCACACAGCATACAGCATTGATCACATACTTTTCCAGGGTTACCGTTTGATACACCGCACGTATTGATGTTCACTGCCGTTTGTCCTGAGCTGTCCCTTCCATAGCGGACGTTCCTGGTCTGTAAGACCCTCACAGTTTTAAAAATCCCGTACTGACTATCTCCCATCCGACTTCCCCTTCAATGAAGGCTTATGGACACACACCTCACTGTGAATCCTGTGGACCGTAGATCCCGAACGTTCGGAAATGTCTGTATCAGAGTATCTGAATACGGATCCTTTTCTGCTGGAGAGAATGTGCCAAAGGAGCCCCCTGGACCACCAACTGTAATCACCTTACATCTCTCTCTCTTCCTCTAGAACTCCCTGCAACCAGGAAACGTCTCTGTGCTTCACTGAATCTGCTCCTCCCACACTGAGCAGCTCCCAATCCCCTTAACTCTTTCCTAACCTGCAACTATATCTGCTTTAAACTATAGTGTCCTCCTTAGCCTACTCTCCTCCTATTCTAGTACCCTATCTGCACTAACCTATACTGACCCTATTACTAACACATCAGGCAATTGATAATAACACATGTTTACATTTAAGACAGGATATAGTGTTATGTGTATATATACAGACAAGGTGCATGACCAGGTCCTGGTCACCCTCTTACACCGCTCACAGGCAAGAAGCATAGCAGGAGGTAATTAGAAAAACACTTAGGTGTACAGGGTCCATTGATTGGGGCAATCATAAAAAGTAGTGGCCAAATCCTTTAACCTTGGCTATCTCATGGATGCCCTCTTTAGTCCCAGAAAGAAGTCTGTTTGATAACCTATGTGGTAGCAATTCTTACCCTCTCTCAACAATGGCAGTACCTTGTCTAGCAGGTGGGCTGGTTTTCCCCACTTTGAAAAAAGTACACTGATCGCAGTACAAGAAGAAGTTCCTGATTTGCTCCTCTGTGGTCTATAGCTCACTAAAGATTTGAGGCTTGTGCACTATTTATAGCAAGTGTTACTCACCTTCACTACTTGCCAATTATCATGCAGACTCTCTCCACTAAGCTGTACAGCTCTCCACCCTTGTGTCAGCTCTCCTTGTCACTTTGCCATAAGTGTGGGTGCATATTCTAATGTAGGCCTCATGCTGCCCTCTAACCAAGCGGTTTCACTAGAAATTCAATCAAACTTCTGCTAACTAGTGATGAGCGAGCACTAAAATGCTCAGGTACTCATTGCTCGGGTCGAGCAAATTGGAATACTCAGGTGCTCGACACGAACAACGAGCCCAATGTAAGTCTATGGGAACCTCGAGCATTTTTCAGACGGCTCCCCCCAGCGGTCTGCAGAGGGCCTCAAAATTGCCCAAATCAATGGGAACAGTGCTCAAATGACATGGGGACAGCATGGGGAAGACCCCTGGAACCATTTTTGACTCCCAGGTCACTTCTGTCAACAACATTGTCAGAGGTATTACGCCACCTTTACAGACTCACAATAAAACATACCAAAACGAAACCAAAATGGATTTTCCTGGGAAATATGTTAAGGAACATCCTTTCCATGATATGTGCAATGTATATAAAGCAAAATAAATAACCTAAAACAAAAATACTCCTTCACACCTTAAGCTATGTTCACACGTAGCGTTTTTTGATGCGTTTTTGCACTTTTGCATTGCTTTCAACCAAGACAAATGCATTCACCATGAAATTTCATTTAAACATTTTACAACCTTATCTGCCCATGTGGTGTGTGACACATCATCAGACACATGCATACTGTGCTGAAAAGTCATGGGAACAGCATGGGGAAGACCTCTGGAAGCATCTCTGACTCCCAGGTCACTGTGTGCCCATCATAAATGATCCTTGGCGCATGCGAAGATGCCTCCCGCCATGAACCTGTCGTTGCAGACTTGCAACAATTACCATCCACGTCCTTGTCCCACTGCAGCGTTCAGTTGTTCCTACCCCATTCCTTGGAATGGAAGCGCAAGTATGCAGGCAGCCAGACACCCACCCACCCACAGGCTGCAATACTATACTGCCAAATTTTTGACAGCTGCTTGCACTTGAAATGTGGCTTTTTAGGCTCATGGAGGCAGAAGCTATTCATAACCTCATGCCGACGGCAGCCGGGTGTCCATACTCGGTCCCCAGCCGCCACTATATTTCTCGATATCGCATCCGCCTTCCACAAGCACGGGTCCCACAACATTACCCGTGCCCTCCCCAGTGCACTTACTGGGAAGGACCGCCTAACCACAAACACGTGGACAGGTGAATGAGGCCACAGACGGTACGGAGCTAGTCCACAACTTTTTTTGCTGACAGTTGTATTTAGCTCGGTGAAAGGACTGGCATAGAGGGAAACCCTATCTACCCTGCATGTCATTTCTCACAGGAAGTCCTGTAATGCAGCTTGTTGCAGAAGCAATGGCAGCCCGTCCAACATCAACTCGCCCATGTCGGTGGTGCTTTGACACACACACATCTTTCTTTGCGCATTTAATTTCTTGAATACAGAGTTGGACAATGGCCTGATCTGTAATGCGGTTTGAGAAATAACATGAATAAGCATGGCCGATCCACATTTAAAAAACAGCTATAGAATGTCCGGTAACATTCCCCCACACTTTTCTTAGCCAGGGCTGCTTTTCAGCAGGGTTGGATGGGCCCACCAGAGAACCGGAGACTCCTCCGGCGGGCCCTGGCTTCTCCTTCAGGAGAGATCATAGTGCCAAGGTGCGGCCATGATGATGATAGAGGCCACCATCTGCTTAGTTTTCTGTTACTTGGAATGCAAGTGCAAGTATGCAGCCAGCCACCCACCCACAGGCCGCAACACTAAACTGCCAGATTTCTGGGCAGCTCTTTGCACTTGAAATGTGGCCTTTTAAGCTCGTGGAGGCGGAAGATTTTCACAACCTCATGTCGGCGGCGGCCGGGTGTCCATACTTGGTCCCCAGCTGCCACTATATTTCCCGTTATCGCCTCCTCCTTCCACAAGCACGGGTCCCACAACATTACCCGTGCCCTCCCCAGTGCACTTTCTGGGAAGGACCGCCTAACCACAAACACGTGGACAGGTGAATGTGGCCAGGGACAGTACGGAGCCAGTGCACAACTTTTTTTGCTGACAGTTGTATTTAGCTTGGTGAAAGGACTGGCATAGAAGGAAAACCTATCTACCCTGCGTGTCATTTCTCACAGGAAGTCCTGTAAAGCTGCTTTCCCTTGAAATGTGGCCTTTTAGGCTCGTGGAGGCGGAAGCTTTTCACAACCACATGCCTCATGCCTCTTGTCCATACTTGGTCCCCAGCCGTCACTATTTCTCCCGGTGTTGTCTCCATCTTCTACAAGCGCATGTCCCTGAACATTACTGCTGGTACTATTCTGTGGGTATTTGCTTGCCTCCTACCAGCCTGGAATATTTCCAGCAAACTATGGTACGACGCCATGGTATTAGCACTGCCCCCAGTACCAGTAGCGAAGCCATCCCCAATTTCCATCTCAGGAATTTTATTTGGTAGACTGAGTGGCTGCCCAAATACATTTTCTCACAAAGGAGCTGAAGATAGAGTGGCAGTAGGTGCAAGTTTCTCCAGCCTGTTAGATGTTAGAGGGTGAATGGCAGCACATTGGATCAGTGGTTAGCAGCGCTGGGATCCTGGGTTCAAATCCCAGCAAGGACTTTGTATGTTCTCCCCGTGTTTGCATGTGTTTCCTCCTCAGTAAAAAAGCAACCATAGAGTGTCCAGGAACCTTTCCACACACTTTTCTTAGCCAGGACTGCTTCTTGGCAGGGTTGGACGGTCCCACCAGAGAATCCTCTCGTGTGCCTTGGCTTCTACCTCAGGAGAGTTCATGATAGCGCTAACTTTGCAGCTGCCATGGGGCTCTTGAGTGGGGGGAGAAAGGTTAACCCTCAGAATCAAATCCTCTGGTGGGCACAATGTTTTTCAATCTGAAACGGCTTTTCAGTGGGAGTTGTATTTCACCACAGCCATATTCTTTAGCTCGGTGAAAGGACTGGCATAGAGGGAAACCGTATCTACCCCGGCTGTCATTTCTCCGTCACCAGGTTCCGCCCATTGTCACACATGACCATGCCTGGCTGTATGTTCAGTGGCGAGAGCCACAGATCAGGCTGCTGTTTTACAGCTTTCAACAACTCTGCAGCGCTGTGCGGTTTGTTGACAAGTCTGGTCCAATCCAGCCCTTGTTCATTTTTATAAAAGTCAGCCTGTCAGCATTTTCAGTTGACAGGTAGATGCGCTTATCAGTTATAATTCCACCAGCGGCACTAAAAACACTCTCTGATAAAACGCTGGCGGCAGGGCAGGCCAGGACCTTCAAGGCATAGAGAGCCAGTTCATTCCACGTATCCATCTTGGATACCCAATAATTATAAGGCACAGCGGAATCATGGAGGACGTTGGTACAGTCAGCAAGGTACTCCCTCAGCATCTTCCCAAACTTTGCACTCCTTGTGAGAGTACCCCACGCCTCAGTGCCTGTCTGATGGGAGGGTCTGAGAAAACTCTCCCAGAACTTTGACAGTGTTCCCCTGCCTCTGCTGGATTGAAGTTGTGTCTCTCTCGCCTGTACTCCTTGGTTATCCAACGAAGTGTGCCCTCTGCCGCCAGCGTTTTCAGATGGGAATATTTTTAATAGTTCCGCAACAAGGGCCTTCTGGTACAGCCCCATTTTTGTAGACCTTTCCGCCTCAGGAATAAGAGATATAAAGTAATCCTTGTAGTGTGGGTCTAGAAGTGTCACCAACCAGTAATGACTGTCACCCAAAATTTTGAGAACGCGTGGGTCATGGGAAAGGCAGCGTAACATAAACTCGGCCATGCGTGCCAGACTACTAACAGGCAAGACTTCCGTGTCCTCACCAAGAGGATGACTGACCATGCTCTCCTCTTCCTCCTCCTCTCTGTCCTCTGGCCATCCACGCTGAACAGATGGTATGACAGCTGTGCAGGTAGTACCGTCTATAGTGCATGAAACTAGTTCCCGTCCTTCCTCCTCCTCTTCCTCATTGTCACCCAATCCACGTTGGGATGAGATGAGGCTTGGCTGTGTGTAATCACCCTGTATGGTTCCTCGCTCCATCTCATCGTGCTCCGCCTGCAGTGCATCCTCTTTGATTGTGAGCAGAGAGCGTTTCGAAAGACAGAGAAGCGGGATGGTGATGCTAATTATGGCGTCATCTCCGCTCTCCATCTTGGTGGAGTCCGCAAAGTTTTGGAGCCACCCCCGTAGTGTTCGAGTTCGGATCGGTTCGTCGAACACCCTTGTGTTCGCCGAACTGTTCATCGAACTGTTCATCGAACACCTTCGAACACCGTTAAAACCAATGGCAGGCAAACAAAAACACATAGAAACACATAGAAAACACCTTCAAAGGTGTCCAAAAGCTGACAAACTGCTCAGAAGACATAACTAACACATGGAAAAGTGACAAGTACATATAGTCATGCGAAAAGAAAAGAGGTGGAGGAGTAAAAGGAGGGGGAGACACAGATATAGGCATGTCATGCCCTTCTAAAATCCAAAAAGTGAGAAGCCGACTGCCAGTCGGTTCCTGCCCGTGCCACCTCTGTTTGTGCCAGAGTCGCGGTGGACACTGACGGCTTGCCCCCCTCTCCCAATACTGGTGCCTGTCCGCTGGTGGGTCGAGCGAGCCCCCCTGTGGCGGAGGCAGCTCTAAGCTTTTTAATTTAAATTGTCTCTCTAATTTGAATCCCTTTACAAGGATCTATTGAAGGGCAAGTCTCATGCAAGCAGCTGCGTAATTCCAGCTCCAGTAGTGTCCACTAAAGCTGCTGCAGTTAAAAAGCTTTTATAAGGATCAAGCTCGGCTGTCCACCGCAAGGCCTCCTGATACTCTTCACTGAGTATCCCGTGGTCCCGAAGCATTTCCTTTGAAAAAATTAAGTGTCCAAACTACAGGTGGTGTAGCTTGCTTAACAGCCGGGATAATCCGCTGACTAGCAGACACTGCTACCAGGCACAAAGTATTTCCTGGGCTAGATGCAGTTAAAAATTTGTAATTAGATACTCTCGTTGGATGCTGAGAAAGCATTCCATAGAGTCTCCTGGCATGCCATATATTATTCTCTTAAAAAGCTTGGTATAGGGGTCTAGGGGACCCTTTTATAGCCAAAATCACGGCCCTGTATCGCAATGTGTCACCTAGGCTGAAGATAAATGGAACTGTAGCACCCCGAGGGCTCGGTTGCTGCAGAGGTATTGCACCTCACCCAGAGGTGTGATATCTCACTCTCAGGTAAGGATGGAGTGTGGATCAGGACCCCGACACCTGCATGCATTACACCACATTGCCGTGGGGCAGGGCGACCAATATACCCCTGAGATGGGCACGACAGTCCCTGTCCCTGGCTGGAGTGGGGGGAGGGAACACTGAGGAAGGGGAACCCTGTAGTGCAGGAGCAGGGAGGAAGCAGTTCCTGGGTGCATTGAGAAGGGAGTATAAAAGGTGGGCACTATCTTAGTTCAGTGCAGAGAAGTCTGAGCAGAAGTGACAGGGAGCAGGGGCTCTGCATGAGCTCTGCTCCAGAGGCGGGCCTAGTAACAGAGGCCCAGGCCTGGAAGAGGGAGAAGGAAGGAAGAGGAGCGGAGAAGGCTCCAGGAACGAGGAACGAAGGGATCCCAGGGGTGTGGACGGGTGAGTTGCCACCGCACGCCCGAATCCACCTGCGTGGAGGGGTCAGGCCAAAGGGGGAGACCGATCCCCGAAACTAATGGAGGCGGGAAACGACCCTCAGCTAGAAACCGGAGGCTGTGACATTTTATGTGGCGCAGCCCCTCGCTACACCCGCTAGGAGGGCAGCACATAGGGTCAGGGAAACTGGCGCCAAGTTTACCAAGAGGAGGCCAGAGGCAGCCGGACTGAAGGGTTGGTAAGAAAGGCCAGACAAAGGACACACAAAGGGGGTCCTGTGAAGCGCTCCAAAGTTATCTGGGAGTTGTCTGAGCCCCTCACCTGGTGAGCACAGTACGACGTGGGCAGCCATTACCTGCAGAAGTGGTCTGGATAATAAGAACTGTGAGTAAAGGCCCTGGACTGCATAACTGACTCTGTGTCATTATTGCTGCTGCCCTGCACTATCACCCCCATCCTCCGCATACACTGCCCTGAGGCTATACTCCTCCCATGGGGAGTTATGCTACGCTCTGCTGCACCCACAACACCAGCCTCAGCGGTCTGCCCTGTAGCGGCGGTTCACTCTGACTGCAATCCACGGGTGGCGTAGTCGGATATTTAAACTTCAAAACCACATAAATAGTTCCGCCACTGGTTTGACCGCCCTGAGCCACGGAACCGGGTCGCCGCCACGGAGACTACAACCACCAGCATCCACCAAAAAGGGTCCGGCTCCGGATGTCCCAAGGCCCAGGGGGCGCGTCAGAACATTTTCATCACCTTTCATAATCACCAATGGGACAAGGCAGGGGTGTCCTCTGTCCCCTCTCTTATACATCCTAGTGACGGAGAACCTGCTCTCATCAATTCGCCATAACCCCAATATTAGGTGGATTGAGGTGGGAGGCACCGAGTACAAGTGCTCTCTATTTGCTGATGATGTCCTAGTATATATCACTCAATCACATATATCCATGCCTGCTGTTATGGCTGAAATAGATCACTTTGTTACATGGTCAAATTTTAAAATCAATACAGCGAAGTCTGAGGCCCTCGATGTCTCCCTCCCCAAATCAATACAGGATTCCATCCAGTCCAACTTTCCCTTTGCTTGGCCCTCACAGGGTATCAAATTCTTAGGAATTCCTATTCATAGAGACCTCTCCCGTCTATGTTATCTTAATTTTGGGCCCTTTATTGAGCAACTCCATACAGACCACGGTTGGCAAGTTAGAACTGTAAGATTCACTACGTGAACCACTGGTGTTTTGTGGAAAAGCACATGTACACTGTGTTCCAAATTATTATGCAAAAAGTGTTTAGGAGTGATAAGGGAAGAATTTGTTTGTTTGTCAGTTAAACTCATTGATGGTGATGTGTGTCAGGGCTCTTTATATCACTGTAAGCAATTGCAGACACCTGTGCTAATTAGTTTGGCAGGTGTGTCCAATGAACGGCAAGACTACTTAAGAAGGCTGTCCCACATTATTAAGCAGCCTACATTTTCTGCCAAAATGGGAAAGAAAAAGGATGTGTCGGCTGCTGAGAAGCAGCAAATTGTGGAGTGTTTAGGTCAAGGCATGACTACAATCAACATTGCGCGATGATCAGTATGAAGTGTCTTGGCAATCAAGAAGTATGTAGCTGATTCACAGTACACACGTGTGCATGCTGATAAGGGCAAATTGAGGACTCTTTCCTACAAGGAATTACGTCAGGTTAAAAGAGCAGCGGCAAAAAAGCCTTGTCATAGCAGCCGACAAGTTTTTGAAGCTGCTGGCGCCTCCAACGTTCCCCGAACAACAAGATGCAGGGTCCTTCAGAGATTTGCAGCTGTGCGTACGCCATCCTGTCGACCTCCTCTATCCACTGCACACAAGCAGAAACGGCTCTAGTGGGCCAAACATTACATGAAGACTGATTTCAAAACTGTTTTGTTCACGGATGAGTGCCGTGCAACGCTCGATGGTCCAGATGGATGGAATCCATCAAGGAGGAGGTGGAGTAATGTTTTGGGCTGGAATCATGGGGAGAGAGATTGTCAGCCATTTTAGGATCCCTGAAGGGGTAAAGATGAACTCCATAATGTATGTGGAGTTTCTCAAACAGCACTTCCTGCCATGGTTCAAGAAGAAGAACCGTGTATTCCGCAGCAAGATCATTTTCATGCATGATAATGCACCGTCTCATGCTGCACATAACACATCTGCATCTCGGGCTGATATGGGCATAAAAGGGGACAAACTTATGGTGTGACCCCCATGCTCCCCTGACCTCTACCCCATTCAGAACCTCTGGAGCATCATCAAAAGGAGTGTCTATGATGGCGGGAGGCAGTTCACATCTAAGCTACAGCTCTGGGAGGGTATTCTGTCCTCATGCAAAACAATTGAAGCAGAAACCATCCAAAACCTGACAAATTCAACGGACGAGAGAGTTCAGAAGCTCCTTTCGAACAAGGGGTCCTATGTGCAAATGTAACATCACTTAGAATAAAGTTTTGAGTTGAAAACTGTTTGATTTCAGTTTCTAATAACCTGCTAATGCTTATAAGTTCAAAAATGACCATTTTTTTGGTCTTTATTAAAATGAAAAGGTTGATCGACGAGTGTGGAGGATCTAAGAGTGTGGCAACCCAGTAGTCAAGATTACTTCGAATTCTGACAATCTGAGGGTCATGTTGCAGGTAGTGCAGCAAGAAGGCACTTATGTGTCTTGCGCATCTCGGAGCCCCAAAATTATTTTCCGGGCTAGATGCAGCTAAAAATTATTATTAATTTTAGATCTGGTGGAGCTTAGTATAGATGGCCTAATAGAATCAGTACTGCACACTGCTATAAAGCCCAAATTATTTTCCAGCCAAGATACAGATAAACATGAGTAGTAATTTGAAAGCTTAAAACGGTTGGTGAGGTGATTTTAACCAATCATCAAGCTTTTACTCTCCTCAGGATGACACAGGGGTAGAAAAGTCATTTCAGATCCATGATTTGTTCATTTTTATGAACGTGAGTCTGTCTACATTATCAGTGGAGAGCCGCGTGCGCTTATCTGTCAGCACACCACCAGCAGCGCTGAACACACGTTCAGACAGAACGCTGGCTGTGGGGCATGACAAGATCTCCAAGGCGTAAGTGGCGAGCTCTGGCCATTTATCCAGATTGGAAGCCCAAAAAGAGCAAGGGTCCAGTGACACAGTCATGGCTTCAATGTTTACTTGGAGATACTCCTGTACCATCGTCTCTAGGCGTTGACTATGTGTCAGACTTCTTGTCTCCTGTGGCCTTGCAAAGAATGAGCTAAAAAAGTGGTGAAATGATTCCGCAAAATTGATGTTACCAGCAGATACTGTGTTTCTGTTACGGTTTGAGTGCTGAACACTCGACGGTCCCACGGTTGGCAAGTTGGAACTGTGAGATTCACTGCGTGCGCCACTGGTGTTTTGTGGAAAAGCACATGTAAGATTCTGCAACAGTCTCTGCTGATACTCCTGCATGCGTGCATCCCTTTCTATGGCAGGAATTATTTCTGCAAATTTACTTTTGTACCGAGGATCTAACAGTGTGGCAACCCAGTAGTCAGGATTATTTCTAATTCTCCCAATTCGAGGGTCATGTTGCAGGTAGTGCAGCAAGAAGGCACTCATGTGTCTTTCGCATCCAGGAGCACCAAGTCCCTGTTGTGTTGGTGGCAAGGTAACAATCATGCTTCCTTCCTCTGTCCTCTCCCCCCAACCTCGCACAACAGAAATGTGATCCAGGTCTCCCTCATCTGATGAGTCTTCCATCAGTTCATCCTCCACTTCTTCCTGGGCTCCTGCACCTTCCTCACTAGTTTGGCTGCTACCATGCGCCCTGGTAAAACCATCTCCCCCACCCTCACATGCCTGCCGCCTTGGTGCTGCCGACTGTCTGGACCTTGCAGATGTTAGCCCTTCTGCATACAACTCCTCCTCCTCTACTTCCTCCACCTCCTCTTGTGCCACCACCTGACTCCGAATTCTGTTTAACATGTGCTCCAGCATGTAAATCACCGGAATAGTCATGCTGATAAAGGCATTGTCACCACTAAACATCTTCGTCGCCATTTCAAAACTGTGCAGAAGGGTGCAGAGGTCCCTGATCTGAGACCACTCCTCCAGCGTGATTTGCCCCACCTCTGGATCCCGTTGGCCCAGGCTATACGTCAGAACGTATTGCACCAGGGCTTGTCGGTGCTGCCACAGTCGCTGCAACATGTGCAGAGTTGAATTCCACCGGGTAGGCACATCGCATTTTAGCCGGTGAAGTGGCAGGCCCAACTACTTCTGTAGAGATGTAAGTCGCTGAGCTGTGGGATGCGAACGGCGGAAGTGAGCACACAGCGACCGTGCCCTCTGCAGAAGGCCATCTAGTCCGGGATAGTGGGCTAAAAATTGCTGGACAACCAGGTTCAACACGTGAGCCATACAAGACACGTGTGTGACATTGCCCCGGCGAAGGGCCGCACCCAGGTTTGCAGCATTGTCGCACACGGCCTTCCCTGGTTTCAGGTCCAGTGGAGACAACCATTCATGAAATTGGTTCTCCAGAGCTGACCACAACTCCTCAGCTGTGTGACTCACATTTTCCAGACATTTCAAAGTAAAAACCGCCTGATGACGTTGAGCCCTACAGCCAGCATAGTAAGGAGGTGTGCAGGATCCCTTCTGCGCAGTTAGAAAGCTTGTGGCATGACAAGACAGGCTTTGGGTGCAGGTGGAGGACCGAGAGGAGGTTGAGGAGGCAGAAGCAGTGGAGGAACTTTGACATAAAGAGGATTGACACACAACTCGTGGGGACGGCAAGACTTGGACAGCAGCCCCTTGTCCTGCTGTCACCATAGTTACCCAGTGCCAAGTCAGCGACATGTAGCGCCCGTGTCCATGCCTACTCGTCCAAGTGTCTGTGGTGAAATGCACCCTGTCACACACAGAGTTTCTAAAAGAAGCGGTGATGTTGTGTGCGACATGCTAGTGGAGCGCAGGCACACCTTTCTTTGAGAAGTAGTGCCGACTGGGCATCTGGTACTGGGGCAGTGCGACGGACATAAGGTCTGGAAAATCCTCTGTGTCCACCAGGCGGAAAGGCAGCATTTCTGTAGCCAAGAGCTTGCAGATGGTGAAATTCAACCTCTTAGCTTTCTCATGGCTAGGAGGAAATGGTCTTTTACTTGTCCACATCTGAGGGACTGAGGGCTGGCTGTTGTGCTTAGACGGGGTGGATAAGGGTGTCCCCGGCAAACTGCCGGTCTGTGAGGAAGATGCAGGTGGACATGTTAGGTTGCCTTGATCCAAAGGTGGTGCTATCGATGTCGGACATCGCTCAACACCAGCTGGTGTTACCACCTCCAAAGAAAATGAGGACCTGCCAATCACGCTGGCTGTTGCGGGTAAAGAGGTGGCAGGTCTGCGTCCCAAAACAGGTGTGACTGCTGTCCCCCCAGTCACAGAGGATGAAGAGGCCGCAGATGCACAAGATGGGGCAGACGGTGGTTGGCCCGGCCGGCTAGGCCGCCTTGTAGCACAGTGAGCTTCCCACTGCAACTTATGCTTCATGTCCATGTGCCGGTTCATGCATGAAGTACTCAAACTATGTATTTTTTGGCCTCTACTTAGCTTTTGTTGACAAATGTTACAGATAACACGAGTTGGGTCATCTTTATCGATCTGAAAAAATGCCCAGGCTATGCAAGGCTTAGCACCCATGCGACCTGAAGAGCCACCACGACTTGTGGTCAGAGGCAGAGTTGTGTTTGAGGATGCAGTTGTTGACGTGCTTCCAGTACTACGTCTCTGTCCAGGAAGGCGCAACCTGACTTCGTCGTCACTAGCATCCTCCTCCACCTCCTCTGCTGACCTCATCTCTTGGGTGACTGTGGGTTGACAGTAAGTGGGATCTCCAACCTCATCATTATCACCCTGTGTGTTATCACACGTCCTCAGAGCCAACCTGTTCCTGCCCTGACAAAAAACTAAAGTTGTCGCTCCAATCAGGTATTTGAGTCTCATCATCATCTTCCTCATTGTCTCCACCAACAGGAGTTACAGTTTGGGAATGAGGGTCTACATTATGGTCAGAACCTTCTGCGTCTGGTCCTGGATCCGACTCATAAAGATTCTGGGCATCAGTGCAGATCATTTCCTCGTCTGGATTCACAGAAGCACTGGAGCCGACCTCTGATTCCCAGGCTATAGTATGAGTAAACAGCTCTGCAGACTCAACCATCTGTTCTACCTCATACTCAGACGGGCAGCTGGAGATTTGGGAGCTGTGAGGAAGCAAGTGCGATTGGGGTGACACCTCTGAGGACTGGAGTATTTATGATGTTGAAGTTGATGTGGAGGAGAGCCCACTTAAAGGAGCACTTGATATCCGTTGAAACACCTGCTGTTTTTGTGCCTCATCTGGAATTTGTAGCGATTGGCATGGCCGTAAGAAAGGGATCTTATCACATTGTCCGCTAAAAGAAGTAGACCTTTTAGGTTTGCTGGAAGATGGTCTTTCTTCTGCAGATGTTACTGTTGCTTTAACACCTACTCTACGGACACAACCTTTTTTCCCCTTCCCAACACGCCTATTCCACTTTCCACCAGCAGCAGGCCTTTTTCCACTCATTTTGGTGGTTAACTAATTCACAACTCTGGAGTTGTTTGCACAAAAAAACAATGGATGGGAACCGAGCAGAGCTGAGTGGCCAAACTGTGGTATTAGGCCAAAACTATTGTCTGGGTTAGATGCAGAAAAAAATTACATTCAGTTTGCAAAGTGATGGAGGTCAGTATAGATGGACTAATAGAACAAGTCCCACACACTGCTAGGAGGCCAAATATTTTTTCAGAGCTAGATGCAGAAAAAAATTATATTCAATTTGCAACCTGATTGAGGTCAGTATAGATGGACTAATAGAACAAGTCCCACACACTGCTAGAAGGCCAAATATTTTTTCAGAGCTAGATGCAGAAAAATATTATATTCAATTTGCAACCTGATGGAGGTCAGCATAGATGGACTAATAGAACAAGTCCCACACACTGCTAGAAGGCCAAATATTTTTTCAGAGCTAGATGCAGAAAAAAATTATATTCAATTTGCAACCTGATGGAGGTCAGTATAGATGGACTAATAGAACAAGTCCCGCACACTGCTAGAAGGCCAAATATTTTTTCAGAGCTAGATGCAGAAAAATATTATATTCAATTTGCAACCTGATGGAGATCAGCATAGATGGACTAATAGAACAAGTCCCACACACTGCTAGAAGGCCAAATATTTTTTCAGAGCTAGATGCAGAAAAAAATTATATTCAATTTGCAACCTGATGGAGGTCAGTAGAGATGGACTAATAGAACAAGTCCCACACACAGCTAGAAGCCCAAATGTTTTTTCAGAGGTAGATGCGGAAAAAAATTATATTCAATTTGCAACCTGATGGAGGTCAGTATAGATGGACTAATAGAACAAGTCCCACACACTGCTAGAAGGCCAAATATTTTTTCAGAGCTAGATGCAGAAAAAAATTATATTCAATTTGCAACCTGATGGAGGTCAGTATAGATGGACTAATAGAACAAGTCCCACACACAGCTAGAAGCCCAAATATTTTTTCAGAGGTAGATGCAGAAACAAATTATATTCAGTTTGCAACCTGATGGAGGTCAGTATAGATGGACTAATAGAACAAGTCCCACACACAGCTAGAAGCCCAAATATGTTTTCAGAGCTAGATGCAGAAAAAAATTATATTCAATTTGCAACGTGATGGAGGTCAGTATAGATGGACTAATAGAACAAGTCCCACACACTGCAAGAAGGCCAAATATTTTTTCAGAGCTAGATGCAGAAAAATATTATATTCAATTTGCAACCTGATGGAGGTCAGTATAGATGGACTAACAGAACAAGTCCCACACACTGCTAGAAGGCCACATATTTTTTCAGAGCTAGATGCAGAAAAAAATTATATTAAATTTGCAACCTTATGGAGGTCAGTATAGATGGACTAATAGAATGATGCTATGCCCAAAAGGTTTTACTTCACTAGGTGCAGTAAAAAAATTGGTATTCTATACACAGGTGGTGTAGCTTGCAACACAGATAGGCTACTCCACTGACTAACACACTCTGCAATAGGCCAAAAGGATTAGCTTTGCTAGATTTAGCCAAATGCTGTGAAAAAAAAACTTGCACAGCACTGGCACAGACCTGCCTGGCAAAAACTGATAGGAACTGATCTAACTTAGTCCTGAAAAGGACTGCAATTACAATTAGTCTTTACTCCCAACCTATCTATTTAAGAGCACAGACCTGCCTGATAAAAGTCATAGGAAATGCTGTAACCTAGTCCTTAAAAGGACTGCAATCACAACTATTCCCTACTCCCAAGCTATCTGTAGATTTGTGCGAAAATTGGCTTGAAATTAACAAGGTATAGCGCACACAGCAACAGCGGTGCCGTCTAACACGCAGCTGCAGCAGTGAGAAAATGGTGGCGACGGGGAAAATGGCTGGGGCTTATAGGGCAAGGACATGTGACATACACTGCCAATGACACATGCCCTTGCTTGTGTGAAAAAAAGCACTTCGCTCCGTGTGTGCGCTGCTGATAGGCAGACAGATTGCACCTCCCCACTGTAAATGCGGGAAAGAGAAAAAAAAAATGGAGACCTTCATTATTCCTGCAGAGATCCATCCCCTGCCCCTCCCCCTGCCCCGCTGTACACTCAAACTGCGTATTAACATTAATTTTCATCATTACTGAGAAAAAATCCAGTTATGATTTTGGTGTACGAACAGTTATCGAACATAACCTCGAACAGCCGAATTTTTTTCAAATCGTTCGTGTTCGCCGAACGGCTCGAACACCGCCCAAAACAGCTCGAATTTGAGATTGGCGAACAGTTCAAGTCGAACACCGCTCATCTCTAGATGGTACATATGTTTGACATCCATGTCCACTCCTGAGGTCTTATGTGTGGAGTCTGAACTGAATACCGACGGCCTTGTTGATGTTGGTACTCAACAACTGCCCTCTTCTGCTCACAAATCCTTCCCAACATCTGCAGTGTAGAGTTCCAACGCGTGGGGACATCACACACCAGTCTGTGAGCCGGAAGCTGCAAATGCTGCTGAAACACTGCAAGGGCGGAGGAGCTGTGGCTGACTTTCTAAAATGGGCACACAGGCAGCGTACTTGAACAAACAGATCCGGCAGCTCCGGGAAGGATTTGAGAAACCGCTGAACCACGAGGTTAAGCACATGGGCCAGGCATGGCATGTGTGAGCTCGCCTCGCCTCAGAGCCGCCACCAGGTTCCGGCCATTGTCACAGGCGACCATGCCTGGCTGTAGGTTCAGCGATGTGAGCCACAGATCTGCCTGCTCTTTCAGAGCTGTCCACAACTCTTCAGCATTGTGTGGTTTTTCACCTAAGCATATTAGCTTCAGCACAGCCTGTTGCCACTTGGCCGAGGCAATGCTGCAGTGCTCCAGCTTTTGGCTGATGTGGTCATTTCGGAGATGGAGGCTGAAGAGGAGGAGGAGGCTGAGGAGGATGAGGTGCAGGAGCTGTAGACCATGGGGGCAACGCTGATTAACCTAGGGCCCGCAATCCTTGGCGTCGGGAGGATGTGGTCCGACTTGGTCCCGGCTTCCACTACGTTAACCCAGTGTGCCATCAGCGAGATGCACCGTCCCTGCCCACAAGCACTTGTCCACGTGTCCGTGGTTAGGTGAACTTTACCGGTAACTGTGTTGTTGAGAGCACGGCTAATGTTTTGGTACACGTGCTTCTGTAATGGGGGGACGGCACACCAGGAGAAATAGTCCGAGGGACGGCCGCCGCCATCAGGTTGCGGAATGCTTCCGTCTCAATGAGCCAAAAAGGCAATATTTTGAGCACAAGCAGTCGTGAAATGTGAGAATTTAGTTTTGTGGCCTGTGGGGCGTTAGCTGCATATTTGCGCTTGCGTTCCAACGACTGGGGTATGGACAACTGAACGCTGCGCTGGGACAAGGACATGGACGTGCTTCCTGATGCTGCTACTTGACAGTGTGCAATGACAGGTGCAGGGCAGGAGGCATCTTTGCATGCACCATGGACAGGGGATTGGCTTGCCTGCACTGCTCTGAAGCAATGGTGCCACCCGCAGACACTGTTCCTAGACCATGGGGTTCGGCCCACAAAGTCGGGTGCTTTGCTGTCATGTGCCTGATCATGCTGGTGGTGGTCAGGCTGGTCGTTTTGCCACCCCTGCTGATGCTGGCCTGGCAGGTGTTGCAAATAGCCTTTTTGGGGTTATCGGCAGAGTCTTTAAAAAACAACCAGACTCGGGAAGACCTAACAGTTGTACTGGCAACTTCCTTCGTGTTGGTGTTACTGGGAATGGTTGCCTGCCTTCTGTCTGCGGCCACCACACTGCTTCTTCCTGCCTGTTGGGGTGCTCTGCCTCCCTCCCCCTGTGTGCTGCTGTCCTCGCTATGCATGACCTCCTGCCAGGTTGGGTCAGTTACTATATCATCCACCACCTCATCTTCCACTTCCGCACCCTTGTCCTCCTCCTGACTTTCTGGCAATTGTGTCTCATCATCGTCCACATCTTGTGACACTTTCCCACCATCGCCTTTGTGTGACTGTGGCTGCTCAAATATTTGGGCATCGCTACACTCAATCTCCTCTTGCCCCGCTTCAAGTGGATCGGGCGAGAGGCCCGAATCTATAAATGGAAAAGTGAAAAGCTCTTCAGAGTGTCCAATTGAGGGACCAGTTGTCTCTGGGTACCTGGCATGGTGGGAGGAAGGAGGATCAGGGTGAGGAATATGCGGTCCAGACTCATGGCTACTGAGACTTGACCGTGTGGAAGACAGGGTGGTAGTGGCTAAGTGACTGGAAGCATTATCTGCTATCCAGCCATCAACCTATTGACACTGCTCTGGGTTCAATAGTGGTGTGCTATGGTCCCCTAGAAATTGGGACAGGAAGGTCAGGCGAGAAGATGTGGGTGTTTGTTGTGGCACAATTTCGGCTTGCCCATGGCCTTGTCCTCGGCCTCTGCATGCACCATTACCATCACGTCCAGTTCCCCGTCCCTTGCCTTGTGCCTTGCCCTTTTTAAATGGAGGACAGTATCTTCCACGCTCACTACAGATGACTGAGTTTGGAGCGAATTTATATGTGATCCGTGTGACAGAGTAAACAGAGTTTTAAATACCTGGCCTGTAGGTAAGTAGTATGACCAGCAAACTGCTGTGAATTGCTTCACTGACACACTGAAAGAAATTTTTAATGGAGGCCAGAAATAGCAGTATTTTCTCACAATGTATATGTGAGCCTTGTGACGGAGAAAACACAGTTTTAAATACCTGGCCTGTAGGTAACTGTTTTGAACAGCAAACCAGTGTCAAAAACTTTGCTGACACATTAAAAAAAAATTTAATGGAGGCCAGAAATGGCAGTATTTTCTGACAACGTATATGTGATCTGTGTGACAGAGAAAACACAGATTTAAATTCCTGGCCTGTAGGTAACTGTTGTGAACAGCAAACCAGTGTCAAAAACTTTGCTGACACACTGAAAAAATTTTTTAATGGAGGCCAGAAATGGCAGTAATATCTGAAAACGTATATTTGATCCGTGTGACGGAGAAAACACAGTTTTAAATAGATGGATTTTTAGCGCTGTAATATGGAAAGGACCTGGCTGTATTCTGCAGTGCCAACAAGCAAATGGCGCAGAAAAAACGTGTTCTCTGGATTGCTTTTTAAGCAAATAATGTGGATTAATATGCAAAAAAAATTATTCCTGGCCCCTGAGACCTGGGCCTATTTTCAAAAATATCTAACAGCAGCAGCCGACAGAACTGGAATGAAGCCTCTTGTGCTATATGCACTGCAGTCTGCTATATACACTGCCTGCCTGCCTATATACACTGCCTGCTTCATATCTCTGCAGATGGATTAGTTAGTCCTCAAAAGGACTGTTTGTTAAGATGGATATGTGTAATGTACGGTTTTTCTCCTTACACTACCTAATACACAAGCAAATCTCTCCCTAGCTCAGCAGCAGCTCTCCCTACACTGTCTGATCCGGAGTGACTGTGACGAGCATGGTGGCGCCAGGTTTGATATACACCTGATGACGCTGTGCGGTCAGCCAATCACTGTAATGCCCACAACCAACGTGGCTACGGCATTACAGTGCATGGCAGTCAATCCCTGCATGTTCATTGGCTCTCTAAAGAGCGCCAAACATGCAGGGAGGGGACCCGAGTTCCCACCCGGGCAACCCGGAAATACTCACCGAGCGCCGAGCTTGTCGAGCACCATGATGTTCGGGCGAGTACCGAGTAGTGGCGAGCACGTTCGCTCATCACTACAGCTAACGCAAAGTTTCTGGAGACTTACGCTACGTGCCCACGATGCAGAAATTTTGCAGAAATTTTCCTGAGCGTTTTTGCATCTCCTTGGCAGAAAAAACGCAAGCGGATTTTACATGCATTTTTCTGCCAGGTAGAAGCGTTTTTCAAGCGTTTTTACATGCATTTCCCCATGCGTTTTTTCAAGCGCTTTTCCAAGCGATTTTGAGCATCACTTGGAAAAGTGCTTGACAAGTTGGTCACACAATATAAATCCATGCAACTGGCATGGATTTATATTGTGTGACCAACTTATGCTGCTTTAAATGCAGCATCAATAGTAAGAAAAATAATTAAAACATAAAAAATAAAAAAAAACACCTCAGCGTCCTGCGGTGTTCTGAAAGGACCTGCGCTGACGTCATTTAGTCATGTGATGGTCACGCAACCGTTGACGTTGGCGGTCGCGTGACCTGTCAGCTGACTAAATGACGTCAGCGCAGATCCTTTCAGAACACCGCGGGACGCCAAAGACAGAGGACACCACCAGAGAAGGAGACCGGGGGCCACCGGAGGGTTAAGTATAATTTTTTTTTTATGTTTTAATTCTTTTTTTACTAATGGTACCCGGGTCGGATGAGAGTCTCCTCTTCTCCAGACCTGGGTACCATCCGCACATTGAACCGCATAACATCCGCATGCATACATGTATGCATGCGGATGTTATGTGGTACAATGAAAGTCAATGGCGGCGATTTCGCCGTGATTCTGCAAAATTAATGGTAGTGCTGTGGATTTTTCCGCAATGATAATCTGCAGCGGAAATCTCCACAGCATGTGCACAGCACATGCGGATTATCATTGGGGAACATTACAGAACTTGCAACAAGCATTTTTTAAGCTTTTCCACAGCAGAAATAACGCAGCGGAAATGCATAAAAACCGCATCGTGGGCACGCATCCTTAATGTTTATTTATTCTTCACCAATAAAGAAGATCATCTTATTTCATTATTATGTATCAAAAACTGCCTTCTTGGGAATTCATTTGGTCCATTCCAGCATTGTGGTAACACACAGACGCGCTGATTGCTCTCATTTGGTTTTCCTCCATGGCTGAGTCCAGCAACTCATGCTACAAGACTTGGGTCATCAGCTGCAGATGACATTATGATTTTTTATCCGCTTTTCATTTGACATACCAACAATATGAGCGCTTTTTTTACTTTCTCTTTTACATGTTATTGCTGCTGATTCTTTACACTCCTAATAAGTGGCACCTCAGACCTTCTATCAGCTACCAGTGATGACTTGTCGACATTAACTGATTGACATTTCTTCCATCATGCTGAAATCCTCACAGAAGGTTACGAGGTCATGATGTGCGCCATATCCTGACAAGGGGATTTTCAACGCGAGCAGCATTGATCTGAAGATGTGTCGAGGTCCGGATGTGTGACTTGAGTAGCGGAGGGGTTGGAAACTGAGTGGTAAGGTGAGTATAAACATTTTTTTAAGCTTTTGAAGACCCTTTAAGGTCTAGCAGCAGACATTTTTTGGAATTTGCGAGGAAACAAATTCTAAAAAATCCGCATCTTGGCGAATTAGTAAAATTCGAGTTGATTTCAATTCTATTCTAATTTGTTTGCTTATACCTAATACTGAATAAAGAAATAAAAAATACTTTTTCTCAATATTTTTATTGAAAGAAACACAATTTTCCTCTAAAGTGTGCAGCATTGGTCACAGCAAAGAAAAGCAGTATGGTACATGAGTCAGTCTGGTTTAGCAGGGATATAACTATAATTCAAATTTCAAAACCTAACACTGGGGCAAGGGTCACACGAGTGTATAAAAAATTGGTCCGATTTCCCTCCAGAAAAGTGCTGATTTTTTCTCACTTGTCACCCATTTGCTGTCTGTACAATCCGTTTTCTTGCTCAGCAGTTATTAATCATGTACAGCACCAATTACTGTTTCCTATGCTATAGAATTGTAATGTATCTGTAAAAATCGGATGCCATACTGAGCCACAGTAGATAATCCAATTTTTTCTCACACCCATCTGATTTGCTTGCTGCAATGTTTTTCACACACATATTCTGTCAGTGAAAAAAGACGGTCATCAGCACTGCCCCATTGAATAACATTGGTCCCGAGTGCTATTCGATAAAAAATCGAATAGCACTCATCCGGTTTATACGGTGTTGTGAGTGAACCTTGATTCTGAAACTTTAAGGCTTAGCTCCCACGATGAGTTTTATGTGAGGCTCCCTCTACTTAAAATAAGGCTCAATTTTACTTTGATTACCATATATTCTGAAGAGGTCTTTCTTTAGTTGCAAAAAACACCGGTTGAGTTTTTAATGGCAGTCAAAATAAAGAGCATGTAGGAATAGGATGCGCCAAATTAGTTAAGAGGCGCATGTCACTTCATGAATTTGGCACATCTTATCAGTGAAGTATGTAAGAAACACCCCATCTTTCAATGAATTTGTTTGGCGGGTGCAACCATTGTGACAGGGTCACTGGCGATATATGTGTGGGGAGATATGTGTCACGGGGGTTGCTATTTTCCGTGATGTGAAACCCAGAAGCTTGTCTCCAGCATGTTAGGTGCTGAAAAGGGTAATCAGCCATGTTTGGGTTTGGTTTTTCGTGAGTGGTTGTAAGAGATGGGTAGAAGGGCCACTCACCATATCTCCACCTCAATGGTGTGGCTAAAGAAGTTAAATCTCCGGCTACTGAGTTTTTTTCCTGTTGTTTATTGGAGACAAGGAAGTCTCCTGTGTGGAATTTCAGGGAGAGCTGAAGTTTTTGATAACCTGAGAGGGCGAATCCCGTATGCATAAGGACTGTGCTATACTTTATCTTCTGTTTGCCGTTATACCAGCAAGGCCGTATTTATTTTGTTAAACTTGCAGTACTTTATGCCATATTGAATAAACCTGCACATGAAAACGTTCTTGTGTCTACCTCTGAAAGCAGTTAAGTGAGTTAATCTACCACACCATATGCAATCCCACCTCAGCTCTCCCAAGCTCCTATTTTGGCCTAGCTGCCGAAACTGGTGTGTAAACTCCAAAAGTCTCAACTTTTTGCACAACTTCATATTGCGCAAAAAGTTTGGTACTTTTCAAAGTATTTTATGTCAGTTTGCTCAACTTTGTTGAATTGGCCCTAGGCCCTAGACCACGATCTTCCTTTTTCGTGATCTACTGCATTCTTTGACCGTCTGTCGCAAACTACTCTATATAAATATAGATAAAACCAAACATTAAAGGGAGCCTGTTTTCCTGCTATTGTAATGCTTCAGGGCTTGTAAATAGTATTGCTAATGAAAAAATTATATTAACATGGCGTATATTTTATTCAAGATGTACACCTATGTTGTATTTCTCTGACTCACATCGTACCAGATCTGATGTAGGCACAATAAGCTGCTGAAGGAAGGTTCACCTGTCTCCGCTCTGCTAATGGTGTCGCTAGAAACTCAGGAAGATATGAAACCGTAAGATATAAGAATGATAACAGCTGGGACACTGCGCTACTTGTCAATGCCACACTCCCCAGATGATTCCAAATAAGTCATTTGCACACAGTACGTGCCCATAGATTTGCATTGCTCACGGTCCAGTAGATTTGATTTGCTTGATCCAACACTTAAATCAATATTGGACATGTCTCTGGACCACTCATTCCACAAAATATAATGGACATGTGAACAGCCCCATAGACCGTCCGCGTACGAGTGCTGCCCGTGAAAAAAACAGCAAGCACTTGTAGGTGAAAAACTGACATGTGAATGAGTCCTAAATCTGAGTATAGTGCAACAAAGTATTTGAACAAATTACAACTTGAAATAATTATTATTTTTTGTTCAGAGGATTTTAAATTCATCCTTTAATGCTGCATTTTGTATACTATTTGCTGTCAAAAAGAGCTGCTTAAAATTCCTTCTTTCATGTATTGGATGATTTATTAATTCCTAGATTAATGCAATGCAGCATGTAACACCCATAAAACTCAGTTTAGCGGCTGAGTCAGTCTTACCCGTCAATTATCTCAGTATGGTGATACTTTCCTTCCAGATTAAACACAGCAGAAGTTTAGCTTTTCACTTATCTCATAGTTTTATCTTTGCAATATTATCCTGCTCAGCACCAGAATAGACAACCAAGCACACAGAAAAAACTGCCCACGGCCATAATTATATATGGTTGTATAACTTGATCACATTTTTGCAGAGTGAAGTTGAATTGAGCAGAAATACTGACCTTCAACTGCTGGAAGCTGTAGCAGTTCTATGTATTTGGACGACAATCGGAGAAAACGAGGTTTACTTTTGCATGGCCTTGCTCTTAAATGACCTTGCATCTTCTACTGGCATCGACAATAGTAACTTGTTGCAATGTCATCACAGCCAAATGATAACACTGAATAGCATCCTGTATAAATACAAGAGTAATGGGATAAACAATATAGACAGAAGGAATAAATTACATTACGGCTACACTGCGTAGAAAATGCTCCAGCCATCCACATACACAGATGTGTGCCAATCTGGTGCATTCAGCTGACATTGGTAGATGCAGATTAGTGTTGAGCCACCCCCGTAGTGTTCGGGTTCGGTTCGGTTCGTCGAACACCGGGATGTTCGAGGAACTGTTCGTCGAACTGTTCGTCGAACACCTTAGAACACCGTCGAACACCGTTAAAACCAATGGCAGGCAAACAAAAACACATAGGAACACATAGAAAACACCTTCAAAGGTGTCCAAAAGCTCACAAACTGCTCAGAAGACGCTTTCTTTAAAAAAGCCGGCCGGCAATTCAGCAGCGGCATACACCGGTACCCGACAATTTAGACATGAAGGAATAGAGCATCACACATAGATTAGATAGATAGAAACATGTCAGTCACATATATATGAAGTACAGTGACAGTGTTGCTTACTGTACTTGTCATTTAGTGTAAAGGATTTATTAAAAAATATAATAGTGTTTTCATGCACCGTCTCTTTAATAAAGCCGGCCGGCAATTCAGCATCTGTACCCAACAATTTATAACAGACAGAATAGAGCTTCACACATAGATTAGATAGATAGAAACATGTCAGTCACATATATATGAAGTACTGTGACAGTGTTGCTTACTGTACTTGTCATTTACTGCAAAGGATTTATTAAAAAAAATAAAAGTGTTTTCATGCACCGTCTCTTTAAAAAAGCCGGCTGGCAATTCAGCATCTGTACCCAACAATTTAGAATAGAAGGAATAGAGAATCACACATAGATTAGATAGATAGAAACATGTCAGCCACATATATATGAAGTACAGTGACAGTGTTGCTTACTGTAATTGTCATTTAGTGTAAAGGATTTATCAAAAAAAATAATAGTGTTTTCATGCACCGTCTCTTTAAGAAAGCCGGCCGGCAATTCAGCATCTGTACCCGACAATTTATAACAGACAGAATAGAGCTTCACACATAGATTAGATAGATAGAAACATGTCAGTCACATATATAATAAGTACAGTGATAGTGTTGGTTACTGTACTTGTCATTTAGTATTAAAATAAAGGATTTATTATTAAAAAAAATTGGCGTGGGGTTCCCCGTAATTTTAGTCTCTAGCGGAGGTTAAGCAGACAGCTGGGGCAGATGTTTGAAGCCTGGGAAGGGGGTAATACCCACGGAGCTTCCCAGGCTACTAATATCAGCCCCCATCTGAATACCTAGCCTTTACTAGCTATTAAAATGGAGGACCCCCCCAAAAAAAATGACGTGGGGTCCCCCCTATTTTAATAGCTAGCAAAGGCTAGGCAGACAGCTGGGGGCTGATATTAATAGCCCAGGAAGGGAGCCATGAATATTGGCCCCCTCCCAGGCTAGAAACATCAGCCGTCAGCCGCCCCAGAAATGGCGCATCCATAGGATGCGCCAATTCTGGCACTTAGCCTCGCTCTTCCACGCTGCCCTGGTGCGGTGGCAGGGGGTAATAGGGTTGGGGTTGATGTCAGCTTATAATGCCAGCTGACATCAAGCCCAGGTTAGTAATGGAGAGGCGTCTATAAGACACCCCCATTACTAACCCCATAGTCAAAGTTAAAAAAAAAACACAAACACGCAGAATAAAGTCCTTTAATTGAAATAAAGTCACAATTCTTTATTGTTCTAAATTAAACCATACTTACCATCACGCCCATTCCAGCTGAAGCCAACGATCTCCTGAAATAAAAGAAAAATAATAAAGCAACCTCATCCTTACCTTTCCATGGTTCCCACGACAGCTTCAGCTCTGCTACATCGAGATGACAGGCTGGACCTGCAGAACGCTGCCATCCAGCCTGTCATCCCGCAGACACTGAGAAGCGCAGGCATGCTTGCGCTCCTCAGTGTCTGACTGTGACGGCATCCAGATGAGCCGACAATGAACTCGGCTCACCTCATGTACGTCACTGACAGTGTGGGAAAATTCTCCTGCACTCAGCGCTTCAGCGTGAGAATTTTCCCACGCTGTCAGTGACGTACATGAGGTGCGCCGAGTTCATTGGACATGACCTCGGCTCATCTGGATGCCGTCACAGCCAGACACTGAGTAGCGCAAGCAAGCCTGCGCTTCTCAGTGTCTGCGGGATGACAGGCTGGATGGCAGCGTTCTGCTGCGGTCCAGCCTGTCATCTCGATGTAGCAGAGCTGAAGCTGTCGTGGGAGCCATGGAAAGGTAAGGATGATGTTGCTTTATTATTTTACTTTTATTGCAGGAGATCATTGGCTTCAGCTGGAATGGGCGTGATGGTAAGTATGGTTTAATTTAGAACAATAAAGAATTGTGTGTTTATTTCAATTAAAGGACTTTTTTCTGGGTGTTGTGTTTTTTTGAAATACTTTACTAGAAATTCATGGTGGTCATGTCTAATATTGGCGTGACCCCATGAATTTCGGGCTTAGGGCCAGCTGATAATGCCAAGCTGGCCTTAACCCCTTTATTACCCAGTGAGCCACCGCACCAGGGCCCTGGATTAGTTGGGTACAGCGCCAGAAGATGGCGCTTCTATGAACGCGCCATTTTCCGGGGCGGCTGCGGACTGCAATTTGCAGCGGGTGGGGCCCAGAAAGCTTGGGCCTCCCTGCGCTGCAGATTCCAGCCCCCAGCTGCCTAGTTGTACCTGGCTGGACACAAAAATAGGGCGAAGCTCCACGTATTTTTTTTTTAAATTCATGAAATTCATGGAATAATTAAGAAAAAAAGGGCTTCCCTATATTGTTGTGTCCGGCTAGGTACAAATAGGCAGCTGGTGGTTGGGAGCAGCCCGTTCCTGCCTGCTGTACCTGACTGGACACAAATATAGGGCGAAGCCCCACATCAATTTTTTTTTCATTATTTCATGAATTTCCTGAAATAATTTAAAAAAATTGACGTGGGGCTTCGCCCTATATTTGTGTCCAGTCAGGTACAGCAGGCAGGAACGGGCTGCCCCCAACCACCAGCTGCCTATTTGTACCTGGCCAGACACAACAATATAGGGAAGCCCTTTTTTAAAAAAATTATTTCATGAAATAATTAAAAAAAAATTGACGTGGGGCTTCGCACTATATTTGTGTCCAGCCAGGTACAGCAGGCAGGGACGGGCTGCCCCCAACCACCAGCTGCCTATTTGTACCTGGTTGGACACAACAATATAGGGAAGCCCTTTTTTTCTTAATTATTCCATGAATTTCATGAAATAATTTAAAAAAAAATGCGTGGGGCTTCGCCCTATTTTTGTGCCCAGCCAGGTACAACTAGGCAGCTGGGAGCTGGAATCTGCAGCGCAGGGAGGCCCAAGCTTTCTGGGCCCCACCCGCTGCAAATTGCAGTCCGCAGCCGCCCCAGAAAATGGCACGTTCATAGAAGCGCCATCTTCTGGCACTGTACCCAACTCATCCAGGGCCCTGGTGCGGTGGCTCACTGGGTAATAAAGGGGTTAAGGCCAGCTTGGCATTATCAGCTGGCCCTAAGCCCGAAATTCATGGGGTCACGCCAATATTAGACATGACCACCATGAATTTCTAGTAAAGTATTTAAAAAAACACAACACCCAGAATAAAGTCCTTTAATTGAAATAAACACACAATTCTTTATTGTTCTAAATTAAACCATACTTACCGTCACGCCCATTCCAGCTGAAGCCAATGTCTTCTGCAATAAAAGTAAAATAATTAAGCAACCTCATCCTTACCTTTCCATGGTTCCCACGACAGCTTCAGCTCTGCTACATCGAGATGACAGGCTGGACCGCAGCAGAAAGCTGCCATCCAGCCTGTCATCCCGCGGACACTGAGAAGCGCAGGCATGCTTGCGCTCCTCAGTGTCTCGCTGTGACGGCATAAAGATGAGACAAGTTCATGTCCAATGAACTCGGCGCACCTCATGCACGTCACTGACAGCGTGGGAGAATTCTCCTGCACTCAGCACTTCAGCATGAAAATTCTCCCACGCTGTCAGTGACGTACATGAGGTCAGCTGAGTTCATTGGACATGAATGAGCTCACCTCATGCACGTCACTGACAGCGTGGGAAAATTCTCACGCTGAAGCGCTGAGTGCAGAAGAATTTTCCCACGCTGTCAGTGACGTGCATGAGGTGAGCTCATTCATGTCCAATGATCTCAGCTCACCTCATGCACGTCACTGACAGCGTGGGAAAATTCTCCTGCACTCAGCACTACAGCGTGAGAATTCTCCCACGCTGTCAGTGACGTGCATGAGGTGAGCTCATTCATGTCCAATGAACTCAGCTGACCTCATGTACATCACTGACAGCGTGGGAGAATTCTCACGCTGAAGTGCTGAGTGCAGGAGAATTCTCCCACGCTGTCAGTGACGTGCATGAGGTGCGCCGAGTTCATTGGACATGACCTCGGCTCATCTGGATGCCGTCACAGCCAGACACTGCAGAGCGCAAGCATGCCTGCGCTTCTCAGTGTCTGCGGGATGACAGGCTGGATGGCAGCGTTCTGCTGCGGTCCAGCCTGTTATCTCGATGTAGCAGAGCTGAAGCTGTCGTGGGAACCATGGAAAGGTAAGGATGAGGTTGCTTTATTATTTTTCTTTTATTGCAGGAGATCGTTGGCTTCAGCTGGAATGGGCGTGACGGTAAGTATGGTTTAATTTAGAACAATAAAGGAATGTGTCTTTATTTCAATTAAAGGACTTTATTCTGGGTGTTTGTGTTTTCTTTTAACTTTGACTATGGGGTTAGTAATAGGGGTGTCTTATAGACGCCTCTCCATTACTAACCTGGGCTTGATGTCAGCTGGCATTATAAGCTGACATCAACCCCAGCCCTATTACCCCACTGCCACCGCTACAGGGCAGCGTGGAAGAGCGAGGCTAAGTGCCAGAATTGGCGCATCCTAAGGATGCGCCATTTCTGGGGCGGCTGACGGCTGGTGTTTCTAGCCTGGGAGGGGGCCAATATTCATGGAACCCTTCCTGGGCTATTAATATCAGCCCCCAGCTGTCTGCCTAGCCTTTGCTAGCTATTAAAATAGGGGGGACCCCACGTCATTTTTTTGGGGGGTCCCCCATTTTAATAGCTAGTAAAGGCTAGGTATTCCGCTGGGGGCTGATATTAGTAGCCTGGGAAGCTCCGTGGGTATTACCCCCTTCCCAGGCTTCAAACATCTGCCCCAGCCGTCTGGTTAACCTCCGCTAGAGCCTAAAATTATGGGGATCCCCACGCCAATTTTTTTTTAAATAAATCCTTTATTTTAACACTAAATGACAAGTACAGTAATCAACACTATCACTGTACTTCATATATATGTGACTGACATGTTTCTATCTAATCTATGTGTGATTCTCTATTCCTTCTATTCTAAATTGTCGGGTACAAATGCTGAATTGCCTGCCGGCTTTTTTAAAGAGACGGTGCATGAAAACACTATTATTTTTTTTTAATAAATCCTTTACACTAAATGACAAGTACAGTAAGCAACACTGTCACTGTACTTCATATATATGTGACTGACCTGTTTCTATCTATCTAATCTATGTGTGATTCTCTATTCCTTCTATTCTAAATTGTCGGGTACAGATGCTGAATTGCCGGCCGGCTTTTTTAAAGAGACAGTGCATGAAAACACTATTATTTTTTTTAATAAATCCTTTATACTAAATGACAAGTACAGTAAGCAACACTGTCACTGTACTTCATATATATGTGACTGACATGTTTCTATCTACCTAATCTATGTGTGATTCTCTATTCCTTCTATTCTAAATTGTTGGGTACAGATGCTGAATTGTCGGCTGGCTTTTTTAAAGAGACGGTGCATGAAAACACTATTATTTTTTTTAATAAATCCTTTACACTAAATGCCAAGTACAGTAATCAACACTGTCACTGTACTTCATATATATGTGACTGACATGTTTCTATCTATCTAATCTATGTGTGAAGCTCTATTCTGTCTGTTATAAATTGTCGGGTACAGATGCTGAATTGCCGGCCGGCTTTTTTAAAGAGACGGTGCATGAAAACACTATTATTTTTTTTGATAAATCCTTTACACTAAATGACAAGTACAGTAAGCAACACTGTCACTGTGCTTCTTATATATGTGACTGACATGTTTCTATCTATCTAATCTATGTGTCATGCTCTATTCTTTCGGTTCTAAATTGTCGGGTACCGGTGTATGCCGCTGATGAATTGCCGGCTTTTCATGTTTCACTGTTGGCACTGTTCCCATCGATTTGGGCAATCACTGTAATGCCACAACCACCATGGCTGTGGCATTACAGTGAGTGGCAGACAATCCCTGCATGATTGGTGCTCTAAATAGCGCCAGACATGCAGGACACGCTTTTGGTGCACGAACAGTTATCGAACATAACCTCGAACAGCCGAATTTTTTGCAAATTGTTCGGGTTCGTCGAACAACTCGAACACCGCCCAAAACAGCTCGAATTTGAGATTGGCGAACAGTTCTAGTCGAACACCGCTCATCTCTAATGCAGATATCTCAGAATGTAAACATTACTGCTCACTTTCTTAACACTATTGAGTTTGCGGACAAACGCTAAACGCTAAATGTTCGTGTCAAAAAAACCCACATGTGTATTTTTCTCATATAGTTGTAATGAAAAGAAAAGATAACTTTTAACACAGTTGGGGCAGCGAGTTCCTGACCTGGTTATTGGTATGCCAGAAGTACACCCTATGGGCACACCTGCTTATCTGATGGGAGACTAATTGTATTCTAAGCAGTATTCTGAAAATATCTATTTAGACTCCGTTATGTTAAAAAATAAGAAGTTATGTGATCCAGCACAGTAGGCTGAAAAGAAATAACCTGGTATTTGAAAAAGCATCAGCCCCACGAAAAACAAATCATTTTAAAAATACATAGTAACTCATTAAAGAATTTAAAAAATTATATATATGCTGCAAGTGCATTATATTAATGTCCTGACTAGAGATGAGCGTTGTTCTACTCGAACTGTTCGCCAATCTCAAATTCGAGCTGTTTTGGGCGGTGTTCGAGCCGTTCGGCGAACACGAACGATTTGAGAAAAATTCGGCTGTTCGAGGTTATGTTCGATAACTGTTCGTGCACCAAAATCATAACTGGATTTTTTCTCAGTAATGATGAAAATTAATGTTAATACGCAGTTTGAGTGTACAGCGGGGTGGGGGAGGGGCAGGGGATGGATCTCTGCAGGAACAATGAAGATCTCCATTTTTTTTTCTCTTTCCCGCATTTGCAGTGGGGAGGTGCAGTCTGTCAGCCTATCAGCAGCGCACACACGGAGCGAACTGCTGTTTTTCACACAAGCAAGGGCATGTGTCATTGGCAGTGTATGTCACATGTCCTTGCCCTATAAGACCAAGCCATTTTCCCCGTCGCCACCATTTTCTCACTGCTGCAGCTGCGTGTTAGACGGCACCGCTGTTGCTGTGTGCACTATACCTTGTTAATTTCAAGCCAATTTTCGCACAAATCAACAGATAGCTTGGGAGTAGGGAATAGTTGTGATTGCAGTCCTTTTAAGGACTAGGTTACAGCATTTCCTACGACTTTTATCAGGCAGGTCTGTGCTCTTAAATAGATAGATTGTGGGAGTAAAGACTAATTGTAATTGCAGTCCTTTTCAGGACTAGGTTACATCAGTTCCTATCAGTTTTTGCCAGGCAGGTCTGTGCCAGTGCTGTGCAAGCTTTTTTCACAGCATTTGGCTGAATCTAGCAAAGCTAATCCTTTTTGGCCTATTGCAGAGTGTGTTAGTCAGTGGAGTAGCCTATCTGTGCTGCAAGATATACCACCTGTGTATAGAATACCAATTTTTTTACTGCACCTAGTGAAGTAAAATCTTTTGGGCATAGCATCATTCTATTAGTCCATCTATACTGACCTCCATCAGGTTGCAAATTGAATATAATTTTTTTCTGCATCTAGCTCTGAAAAAATATTTGGGCTTCTAGCAGTGTGTGGGACTTGTTCTATTAGTCCATCTATACTGACCTCCATCAGGTTGCAAACTGAATATATTTTTTTTCTGCATCTAGCTCTGAAAAAATATTTGGCCTTCTAGCAGTGTGTGGGACTTTCTCTATTAGTCCATCTATACTGACCTCCATCAGGTTGCAAATTAAAAATAATTTTTATCTGCATCTAGATCTGAAAAAATATTTGGCCTTCTAGCAGTGTGTGGGACTTTCTCTATTAGTCCATCTATACTGACCTCCATCAGGTTGCAAATTAAAAATAATTTTTATCTGCATCTACCTCTGAAAAAATATTTGGGCTTCTAGCTGTGTGTGGGACTTGTTCTATTAGTCCATCTATACTGACCTCCATCAGGTTGCAAACTGAATATAATTTTTTTCTGCATCTAGCTCTGAAAAAATATTTGGCCTTCTAGCAGTGTGTGGGACTTTCTCTATTAGTCCATCTATACTGACCTTCATCAGGTTGCAAACTGAATATATTTTTTTTCTGCATCTACCTCTGAAAAAATATTGGTCTTCTAGCTGTGTGTGGGACTTGCTCTATTAATCCATCTATACAGACCTCCATCAGGTTGCAAACTGAATATATTTTTTTTCTGCATCTACCTCTGAAAAAATATTGGGCTTCTAGCTGTGTGTGGGACTTGTTCTATTAATACATCTATACAGACCTCCATCAGGTTGCAAAGTGAATATAATTTTTTTCTGCATCTAGCTCTCAAAAAATAGTTGGCCTTCTAGCAGTGTGTGGGACTTTCTCTATTAGTCCATCTATACTGACCTCCATGAGGTTGCAAATTAAAAATAATTTTTATCTGCATCTAGCTCTGAAAAAATATTTGGCCTTCTAGCAGTGTGTGGGACTTTCTCTATTAGTCCATCTATACTGACCTCCATCAGGTTGCAAATTAAAAATAATTTTTATCTGCATCTACCTCTGAAAAAATATTTGGGCTTCTAGCTGTGTGTGGGACTTGTTCTATTAGTCCATCTATACTGACCTCCATCAGGTTGCAAACTGAATATAATTTTTTTCTGCATCTACCTCTGAAAAAATATTTGGGCTTCTAGCTGTGTGTGGGACTTGTTCTATTAGTCCATCTATACTGACCTCCATCAGGTTGCAAGCTGAATATAATTTTTTTCTGCATCTAGCTCTGAAAAAATATTTGGCCTTCTAGCAGTGTGTGGGACTTGTTCTATTAGTCCACCTATACTGACCTCCATCAGGTTGCAAATTCAAAATAATTTTTTGTCTGCATCTAGCTCTGAAAAAATATTTGGCCTTCTAGCAGTGTGTGGGACTTTCTCTATTAGTCCATCTATACTGACCTCCATCAGGTTGCAAACTGAATATATTTTTTTCCTGCATCTACCTCTGAAAAAATATTTGGGCTTCTAGCTGTGTGTGGGACTTGTTCTATTAGTCCATCTATACTGACCTCCATCAGGTTGCAAATCGAATATAATTTTTTTCTCCATCTAACCCAGCCAATAGTTTTGGCCTAATACCACAGTTTGGCCACTCAGCTCTGCTCGGTTCCCATACATTGTTTTATTGTGCAAACAACTCCAGAGTTGTGAATTAGTTAACCACCAAAATGAGTGGAAAAAGGCCTGCTGCTGGTGGAAAGTGGAATAGGCGTGTTGGGAAGGGGAAAAAAGGTTGTGTCCGTGGGGTAGGTGTTAAAGCAACAGTAACATCTGCAGAAGAAAGACCATCTTCCAGCCAAACTAAAATGTCTACTTCTTTTAGCGGACAATGTGATAAGATCCCTTTCTTACGGCCACGCCAATCGCTACAAATTCCAGATGAGGCACAAAAACAGCAGGTGCTTCAACGGATATCAAGTGCTCCTTTAAGTGGGCTCTCCTCCACATCAACTTCAACATCACAAATACTCCAGTCCTCAAAGGTGTCACCCCAATCGCACTTGCTTCCTCACAGCTCCCAAATCTCCAGCTGCCCGTCTGAGTATGAGGTAGAACAGATGGTTGAGTCTGCAGAGCTGTTTACTCATACTATAGCCTGGGAATCAGAGGTCGACTCCAGCGCTTCTGTGAATCCAGACGAGGAAATGATCTGCACTGATGCCCAGAATCTTTATGAGTCGGATCCAGGACCAGACGCAGAAGGTTCCGACCATAATGTAGACCCTCATTCCCAAACTGTAACTCCTGTTGGTGGAGACAATGAGGAAGACGATGATGAGACTCAAATACCTGATTGGAGCGACAACTTTAGTTTTTTGTCAGGGCAGGAACAGGTTGGCTCTGAGGACGACGGGTGTGATAACGCACAGGGTGATGATGATGAGGTTGGAGATCCCACTTACTGTCAACCCACAGTCAGCCAAGAGATGAGGTCAGCAGAGGAGGTGGAGGAAGATGCTAGTGACGACGAGGTCAGGTTGCGCCTTCCTGGACAGAGACGTAGTACTGGAAGCACGTCAACAACTGCATCCTCAAACACAACTCTGCCTCTCACCACAAGTCGTGGTGGCTCTTCAGGTCGCATGGGTGCTAAGCCTTGCATAGCCTGGGCATTTTTTCAGATCGATAAAGATGACCCAACTCGTGTTATCTGTAACATTTGTCAGCAAAAGCTAAGTAGAGGCCAAAAAATACATAGTTTGAGTACTTCATGCATGAACCGGCACATGGACATGAAGCATAAGTTGCAGTGGGAAGCTCAGTGTGCTACAATGCGGCCTAGCCGTCCGGGCCAACCACCGTCTGCCATATCTTGTGCATCCGCGGCGTCTTCATCCTCTGTGACTGAGGGGACAGCAGTCACACCTGTTTTGGGGCGCAGACCTGCCACCTTTACCCGCAACAGCCAGCGTGATTGGCAGGTCATCATTTTCTTTGGAGGTGGTAACACCAGCTGGTGTTGAGCGCTGTCCGACATCGATAGCACCACCTTTGGATCAAGGCAACCTAACATGTCCGCCTGCATCTTCCTCACAGACCGGCAGTTTGCCGGGGACACCCTTATCAACCACGTCTAAGCACAATAGCCAGCCCTTGGTCCCTCAGATGTGGACAAGTAAAGACCATTTCCTCCTAGCCATGAGAAAGCTAAGAGGTTGAATTTCACCATCTGCAAGCTCTTGGCTAGAGAAATGCTGCCTTTCCGCCTGGTGGACACA
Source organism: Phyllobates terribilis (assembly GCF_046119375.1). NCBI lineage: Eukaryota > Metazoa > Chordata > Amphibia > Anura > Dendrobatidae > Phyllobates > Phyllobates terribilis. The sequence continues at coordinate 590,819,348 of NW_027362765.1, read as the reverse complement.
GAGGATTTTCGAGACCTTATGTCCGTCGCAGTGCCCCAGTACCAGATGCCCAGTCGGCACTACTTCTCAAAGAAAGGTGTGCCTGCGCTCCACCAGCATGTCACACACAACATCACCGCTTCTTTGAGAAACTCTGTGTGTGACAGGGTGCATTTCACCACAGACACTTGGACGAGTAGGCATGGACAGGGGCGTTACATGTCGCTGACTGGGCACTGGGTAACTATGGTGACAGCAGGACAAGGGGCTGCTGTCCAAGTCTTGCCGTCCCCACGAGTTGTGCGTCAATCCTCTTTATGTCAAAGTTCCTCCACTGCTTCTGCCTCCTCAACCTCCTCTCGGTCTTCCACCTGCACCCAAAGCCTGTCTGGTCATGCCACAAGCTTTCTAACTGCGCAGAAGGGATCCTGCACACTTCCTTACTACGCTGGCAGTAGGGCTCAACGTCATCAGGCGGTTTTTACATTGAAATGTCTGGGAAATGTGAGTCACACAGCTGAGGAGTTGTGGTCAGCTCTGGAGAACCAATTTCATGAATGGTTGTCTCCACTGGACCTGAAACCAGGGAAGGCCGTGTGCGACAATGCTGCAAACCTGGGTGCGGCCCTTCGCTGGGGCAATGTCACACACGTGCCTTGTATGGCTCACGTGTTGAACCTGGTTGTCCAGCAATTTTTAGCCCACTATCCCAGACTAGATGGCCTTCTGCAGAGGGCACGGTCGCTGTGTGCTCACTTCCGCCGTTCGCATCCCGCAGCTCAGCGACTTACATCTCTACAGAAGTCGTTGGGCCTGCCACTTCACCGGCTAAAATGCGATGTGCCTACCCGGTGGAATTCAACTCTGCACATGTTGCAGCGACTGTGGCAGCACCGACAAGCCCTGGTGCAATACGTTCTGACGTATAGCCTGGGCCAACGAGATCCAGAGGTGGGGCAAATCACGCTGGAGGAGTGGTCTCAGATCAGGGACCTATGCACCCTTCTGCACAGTTTTGAAATGGCGACGAAGATGTTTAGTCCTGACGATGCCATTATCAGCATGACTATTCCGGTGATTTACATGCTGGAGCACATGTTAAACAGAATTCGGAGTCAGGTGGTGGCACAAGAGGAGGTGGAGGAAGTAGAGGAGGAGGAGTTGTATGCAGAAGGGCTAAGATCTGCAAGGTCCAGACGGTCGGCAGCACCAAGGCGGCAGGCATGTGAGGGTGGGGGAGATGGTTTTACCAGGGCGCATGGTAGCAGCCAAACTAGTGAGGAAGGTGCAGGAGCCCAGGAAGAAGTGGAGGACGAACTGATGGAAGACTCATCAGATGAGGGAGACCTTGATCACATTTCTGTTGTGCGAGGTTGGGGGGAGAGGACAGAGGAAGGAAGCATGATTGTTACCTCGCCACCAACACAACAGGGACTTGGTGCTCCTGGATGCGCAATACACATGAGTGCCTTCTTGCTGCACTACCTGCAACATGACCCTCGAATTGTGAGAATTAGAAATAATCCTGACTACTGGGTTGCCACACTGTTAGATCCCCGGTACAAAAGTAAATTTGCTGAAATTATTCCTGCCATAGAAAGGGATGCACGAATGCAGGAGTATCAGCAGAGACTGTTGCAGAATCTTACATGTGCTTTTCCACAAAACACCAGTGGTGCACGTAGTGAATCTCACAGTTCCAACTTGCCAACCGTGGGACCGTCAAGTGTTCAGCACTCAAACCGTAACAGAACCACAGTATCTGCTGGTAACATCAATTTTGCGGAATCATTTCACCACTTTTTTAGCCCATCCTTTGCAAGGCCACAGGAGACAAGAAGTCTGACACATAGTCAACGCCTAGAGACGATGGTACAGGAGTATCTCCAAGTAAACATTGAAGCCATGACTGTGTCACTGGACCCTTGCTCTTTTTGGGCTTCCAATCTGGATAAATGGCCGGAGCTAGCCACTTACGCCTTGGAGATCTTGTCATGCCCCGCAGCCAGCGTTCTGTCTGAACGTGTGTTCAGCGCTGCTGGTGGTGTGCTGACAGATAAGCGCACGCGGCTCTCCACTGATAATGTAGACAGACTCACGTTCATAAAGATGAACAAATCATGGATCCGAAACGACTTTTCTACCCCTGTGTCATCCTGGGAAGAGTAAAAGCTTGATGATTGGTTAAAATCACCCTACCAAACGTTTTAAGCTTTCAAATTATTAATCATGTTTATCTGTATCTTGGCTGGAAAATAATTTGGGCTTTGTAGCAGTGTGCAGCACTGATCCTATTAGGCCATCTATACTAAGCTCCACCAGATTTAAAATTAATAATAATTTTTACCTGCATCTAGCCCGGAAAATAATTTTGGGGCTCCGAGATGCGCAAGACACATAAGTGCCTTCTTGCTGCACTACCTGCAACATGACCCTCATATTGTCAGAATTCGAAGTAATCATGACTACTGGGTTGCCACACTCTTAGATCCCCCAAACTTTTTGATCAACCTTTTCATTTTAATAAAGACCAAAAAAATGGTCATTTTTGAAATTATAAGCATTAGCAGGTTATTAGAAACTGAAATCAAACAGTTTTCAACTCAAAACTTTATTCTAGGTGATGTTACATTTTCACATAGGACCCCTTGGTCGAAAGGAGCTTCTGAACTCTCTCGTCCATTGAATTTGTCAGGTTTTGGATGGTTTCTGCTTCAATTGTTTTGCATGAGGACAGAATACCCTCTCAGAGGTGTTGCTTAGATGTGAACTGCCTCCCGCCATCATAGACACTCCTTTTGATGATGCTCCAGAGGTTCTGAATGGGGTAGAGGTCAGGGGAGCATGGGGGTCACACCATAAGTTTGTCCCCTTTTATGCCCATATCAGCCAGAGATGCAGATGTTTTATGTGCAGCATGAGATGGTGCATTATCATGCAAAAAAATGATCTTGCTGTGAAATACACGGTTCTTCTTCTTGAACCATGGCAGGAAGTGCTGTTTGAGAAAATCCACATACATTATGGAGTTCATCTTTAGCGCCTTCAGGGATCCTAAAGGGGCCGACAATCTCTCTCCCCATGATTCCAGCCCAAAACATTACTCCACCTCCTCCTTGTTGGCGCTGTAGCCGTGTTTGCGTGGGGTGTCCATCAACCAGCCATCCTCCACTCCATCCATCTGGACCATCGAGCGCTGCACGGCACTCATCCGTGAACAAAACAGTTTTGAAATCAGTCTTCATGTAATGTTTAGCCCACTGGAGCCGTTTCTGCTTGTGTGAAGTGGATAGAGGAGGTCGACAGGATGGCATCTGCACAGCTGCAAACCTCTGAAGGACCCTGCATCTTGTTGTTCGGGGGACGTTGGAGGCACCAGCAGCTTCAAAAACTTGTCTGCTGCTATGACAAGGCTTTTTTGCCGCTGCTCTTTTAACCTGACGTAATTGCCTGTAGGAAAGAGTCCTCAATTTGCCCTTATCAGCACGCACACGTGTGTACTGTGAATCAGCTACATACTTCTTGATTGCCAAGACACTTCATCCTGATCATCGCACAATGTTGATTGTAGTCATGCCTTGACCTAAACACTCCACAATTTGTTGCTTCTCAGCAGCCGACACATCCTTTTTCTTTCCCATTTTGGCAGAAAATGTAGGCTGCTTAATAATGTGAGACAGCCTTCTTAAGTAGTCTTGCCTTTCATTGGACACACCTGCCAAACTAATTAGCACAGGTGTCTGCAATTGCTTACAGTGATATAAAGAGCCCTGACACACATCACCATCAATGAGTTTAACTGACAAACAAACAAATTATTCCCTTATCACTCCTAAACACTTTTTGCATAATAATTTGGAACACAGTGTACATGTGCTTTTCCACAAAACACCAGTGGTTCATGTAGTGAATCTTACAGTTCTAACTTGCCAACCGTGGTCTGTATGGAGTTGTTCAATAAAGGGCCCAAAATTAAGATAACATAGATGGGAGAGGTCTCTATGAATAGGAATTCCTAAGTATTTGATACCCTGTGAGGGCCAGGCAAAGGGAAAGTTGGACTGGATGGAATCTTATATGGATTTGGGGAGGGAGACATCGAGGGCCTCAGATTTCGCTGCATTGATTTTAAAATTTGACCATGTAACAAAGTGATCTATTTCAGCCATAACAGCATGGATGGATATATGTGATTGAGTGATATATACTAGGACATCATCAGCAAATAGAGAGCACTTGTACTCGGTGCCTCCCACCTCAATCCACCTAATATTGGGGTTATGGCGAATTGATGAGAGCAGGTGCTCCGTCACTAGGATGTATAAGAGAGGGGACAGAGGACATCCCTGCCTTGTCCCATTGGTGATTGTGAAAGGTGATGAAAATGTTCTGATGCACCCCTGGGCCTTGGGACACCTGGAGCCGGACCCTTTTTGGTGGATGCTGGTGGTTGTAGTCTTCGTGGCGACGACCCGGTTCCGTGGCTCAGGGTGGTCAAACCAGTGGCGGAACTATTTATGTGGTTTTGATGTTTAAATGTCCGACTACGCCACCCGTGGATTGCGGTCAGAGTGAACCGCCGCTGCAGAGCAGACCGCTGAGGCTGGTGTTGTGGGTGCAGCAGAGCGTAGCATAACTCCCCACGGGAGGAGTATAGCCTCAGGGCAGTGTATGCGGAGGATGGGGGTGATGGTGCAGGGCAGCAGCAGTAACGACACGGAGTCAGTGATGCAGTCCAGGGCCTTTACTCACATTTCTTATTATCCAGACCACGTCTGCAGGTAACGGCTGCCCACGTCGTACTGTGCTCACCAGGTGAGGGGCTCAGACAACTCCCAGATAACTTTAGAGCACTTCACAGGACCCCCTTTGTGTGTCCTTTGTCTGGCCTTTCTTGCCAACCCTTCTGTCCGGCTGCCTCGGGCCTCCTCTTGGTAAACTTGGCGCCAGTTTCCCTGACCCTATGTGGTGCCTTTCTAGCGGGTGTAGCGAGGGGCTGCGCCACATAAAATGTCAGAGCCTCCGGTTTCTAGCTGAGGGTCGTTTCCTGCCTCCACTAGTTTCGGGGACCGGTCTCCCCCTTTGGCCTGACCCCTCCACGCAGGTGGATTCGGGCGTGCGGTGGCGACTCGCCCGTCCGCACCCCTGGGATCCCTTCATTCCTCGTTCCTGGAGCCTTCTCCGCTCCTCTTCCTTCCTTCTCCCTCTTCCAGGCCTGGGCCTCTGTTACTAGGCCCACCTCCGGAGCAGAGCTCATGCAGAGCCCCTGCTCCCTGCCACTTCTGCTCAGACTTCTCTGCACTGAACTAAGATGGTGCCCACCTTTTATACTCCCTTCTCAATGCACCCAGGAACTGCTTCCTCCCTGCTCCTGCACTACAGGGTTCCCCTTCCTCAGTGTCCCCCCCCCCACTCCAGCCAGGGACAGGGACTGTCGTGCCCATCTCAGAGGCATATTGGTCGCCCTGCCCCACGGCAATGTGGTGTAATGCATGCAGGTGTCGGGTCCTGATCCACACTCCATCCTTACCTGAGAGTGAGATATCACACCTCTGGGTGAGGTGCAATACCTCTGTAGCAACCGAGCCCTCAGGGTGCTACAGTTCCATTTATCTTCAGCCTAGGTGACGTATTGTGATACAGGGCCATGATTTTGGCTATAAAAGGGTCCCCTAGACCCCTACCCCAAGCTTTTTAAGAGAATCATATATGGCGTGCCAGGAGACTCTATGGAATGCTTTCTCAGCATCCAACGAGAGTATCTAATTACAAATTTTTAACTGCATCTAGCCCAGGAAATACTTTGTGCCTAGTAGCAGTGTCTGCTAGTCAGCGGATTATCCCGGCTGTTAAGCAAGCTACACCACCTGTAGTTTGGACACTTAATTTTTTCAAAGGAAATGCTTCGGGACCACGGGATACTCAGTGAAGAGCATCAGGAGGCACCCCAAGGCATAGGGGCTGGGACTGGCAGTAGGATGCCTTGCGGTGGACAGCCGAGCTCGATCCTTATAAAAGCTTTTTAACTGCAGCAGCTTTAGTGGACGCTACTGGAGCTGGAATTACGCGGCTGCTGGCATGAGACTTGCCCTCCAATAGATCCTTGTAAATGGATTTAAAGTGTATTCATTCAAATTAGAGAGACAATTTAAATTAAAAAGCTTAGAGCTGCCTCCACCACAGGGGGGCTCGCTCGACCCACCAGCGGACAGGCACCAGTATTGGGAGAGGGGGGCAAGCCGTCAGGGTTCACCGCGGCTCTGGCACAAACCCGGGAACACGGAGGTGGCACGGGCAGGAGCGGACTGAATGTGTCGGCTTCTCACTTTTTGGATTTTAGAAGGGCATGACATGCCTATATCTGTGTCTCTCCCTCGTTTTACTCCTCCACCTCTTTTCTTTTCGCATGACTATATGTACTTGTCACTTTTCCATGTGTTAGTTGTGTCTTCTGAGCAGTTTGTCAGCTTTTGGACACCTTTGAAGGTGTTTTCTATGTGTTTCTATGTGTTTTTGTTTGCCTGCCATTGGTTTTAACGGTGTTCGAAGGTGTTCGACGAACAGTTCAGCGAACACACGGGTGTTCGACGAACCGAACCGAACTCGATCACTACGGGGGTGGCTCAATACTAGTCCTGACTCCTGACAGGAGTCCGATATGAACTTCCAGGTATGTACAGATATGAGAAAAATTAAGTACATTAAGTTCTATGGATTCACATATCAGGACATAATGAAAAAAAAATTATGAAAAAAAAAGACAATAATAACATCTGTTTCTTAGAAGATCTTAAAATTAGATAAATACGACCTCAGATGATGACATCCCATAACCATCATGTCACCATGTCCGAAATGTTTGGGCAGTGACACAAGTTTTGGCATTTTAGCTGATTATCAAACATATTCAAGATACAATTAATCTAATCAATATGGGCTAAAAGTGCAGACTCACAGCTTTAATTTAAATGCATTCACACCCTAATTGGAGTAAGGCTTTAGGAATTACAGCTCTTTAACATGTAGCTGGCTGTTTTTTAAAGGGACCAGAAGTAATTAGACAATTATCTTAAAACCTCTTTACTGATCTGCATGGGCTTTTCTCTCGTTAATCAATCATCAATTAAGCATGTAAAAGGTCTGGTGCTGATTGCATGTGTGGCATTTGCATTTGGAAGCTGTTGCTGTGAATCCACAACATGCGGTCAAAGAAGCTCTTAATAGAAGTTAAACAGGCCATCATTAGGCAGAAAAAATAGAACAAATCCATCAAAAAGGTGACAAAAATGTTAGGAGTGGCCAAAATCAACTGTTTGGTACATTATGTAAAAAAAATAGTGCACTAGTGAGCTTCGGAACTGAAAAAGCCGGCGCGTCCACAGAAGATAACAGCCTGATGAGGGGGCTGGACCAGCTCCGTAATGTGGAGCTCAATAAATTTTAAAGTTTTTTTTAACATTATTTTCTCCTCCTTGTATCCTTGTCAGCGCTTTTGGAAGCCAAATTTTTGTTTCTTTTTTTCCTAAACGGAAGACAACAGTGGCAGAATCCTTTCCATGATGAAGAAAAAACCCTTCACAACATCCACCTAAGTGAAAAACACTCTCCAGGAAGTAGGTGTTTCAGGATCTATGTCTACCATAAAGAGAAAACTTCATGAGAGAAAATGCAGAGGGTTCACCACAACCATTAATCATCCTTAAAAATAGAAAGTCCAGATTACACTTTGCCAAAAAACATCTTAAAAAGCCAACCCAGTTCTGGAAAAGCATTTTTTGGACAGATGAAACTAGGATTAACCTGTACCAGAATGAGGGGAAGAAGAAAGTATAGAGAAGGCTAGGAACGACTCATGATCCAAAGCACACCACATCCTCTGTAAAACATTGTGGAGGCAATGTGATGGCATGGGCATGCCATAATGGCTTGGACAATAATGGCACTGGGTCACTAGTGCTTATTGATGATGTGTGACTGAACACAGAAGCAGCCGGATTAATTGTGAAGTGTATAGTGCTACACTTTCTGCTCAGAATCAACCAAATGCAGCAAGGTTGATTGGACTGCACTTTACAGTACAGATGGACTATGACCCAAAACATACTGAGAAAGCAATCCAGGAGTTTTTTAAGGCAAATAAATGGAATATTCTACAATGGCCAAGTCAATCACCAGATCTCAACCCATTTCACATGCTTAAGGCAAAACTTAAGGCAGAAAGACCCACAAAAAGCAACAACTGAAGTCAGCTGCAGTAAAGGTCTGGCAAAACATCACAAGGGAGGAAACCCAGCTTTGGTGATGTCCATGGCTTCCAGACTTCAGGCAGTCATTGCCTGCAAACGGTTCTATACAAAGTATTAAAAATGAATGTTTTATTTATGATAAATTTAATTTGTCCAATTACTTTTGAGCCCCTGAAATGAGGAGGCTTTGTAGAGAAATGGTTGCAATTCCTAAACATTTCGCGGGATATTTTTGTTCAACCCCTTTAATTAAACGTGAAAGTCTACACTTCATTTGCATCTCAGTTGTTTTATTTTAAAACCAAAATAATGTCATACGGAGCTCAAATCATGAAGATTCTGTAATTGTCCAAATATTTCTGGACCTCACTGTAAATACACCTTAATGTGCACACTGTGGCCCCAATTCATCAAAGCATTTATGACAGAATTCTGGTGTAAATAGCTTTGAAAGGTCAGTTTTTTGTGCAACACATGAATTGAAATGAAATTTCTGACTTTTGGCATTTTCATGCCTCAGTGTTCAAAAACTGTCCTTGACAACTTAATGAAGACTTGGCTATCGGCAAGAAATTAACTTTATTCCTCCCGGGAGCCTTCAGCTTTCAATAATTGAGGCATGGCCGGCGCAGCTTCAGTCACCGCTCAGTAGATAGAGAGCAACAACTGTAACCATGCCCTGGACCTGGGCCCCTCACAGTCATTGAATCAACCATGAACTCCTCTATTTACCAAAGTATTCTAGAGCAAAATGTAACACCATCTATCCAAAAGCTAAAGCTGAGCCAACACTGGGTCATGCAACAGGACAATGATGTGAAGCAGCAAATCTACATCAGAATAGCTTGTAAATAAAGGTTCACGATAGTAAAATAAATTGTTTTTGCCGGCCACTAAAATAAAGTAACAACGATAGTATGAGGGTATTGGTTTTATTCTAAGATGTAGAATGTGCATAGGACAAAAAAAGCAAAGGTGATTAATATTGTGCATATATTGCATGTGTTGCTTCATGAAGGGGGAAACTGGCTTAAATAGTGGAGACTGTTGTGAGACCTGAACAGGGGAATATAGATATTACAGCAATTAGGAAATGCACAATATGTATCATAATCGTCTGGAAATGCATGAAGTACAAAGAACAACATAAATGTGCCTAGGTGAATATCACAAATAAAATGTGATAAAAACAGTGTAGTAAAATGGTATAAAAATCTATAGATGATTAAGATGTTAAAACAAAATTTAAAAGCAATCACACATGCATATAGATTCCATAATATCTGAACTATTACATATGGTCAAAAAGAAATTAGTAAATATATACTGTATATAAATCATGGATCTGTAAGGCTATGTTCACATCACATTTTAACCACACATCAGTGGTTCTGTCTAGGTTTGCATCTAAAGCCCTGAAAAAAGGATTTGGGCATATCTGCTGATGGAACCATTGACTTTAATGAAGCACAAGCAGTCATAGTGCTCTGTCGGACATAATTTTCTGTAGTATTTGCTTATATAAGGCACGCACCAAAACGCAATCAACCACATTTTGGTACCATCCTCAAATAGGCAAATATTGTAAAAAATTATGTCCGACAGATTACAAAGTGACTTCTTCTGAATCATGAAAATCAATAGACCCGTCAACAGTTAGTCCATAATCCCATTTCTCAGGGCTTCAGCCACAACAGAGCCACTGATGTGTGGCTAAAACATGATGTGAACATAGCCTAAAGGGTAAATTATATGTGTACTATACTCTCTGTCTAGCCCATATTTACCAATTTAAATATCCAAAATATTTTTCTCAAAGGAATATTTCACTGAGGAGCATGTCTATTTTACTTATTCTGTAGGAGTGATGTAAAAGTCTTAAAAGTTGCAGTTGTGATGGATAGCATCATATTGGGAAACACTGTGCAACGTTGGGGTCATTATTCCTATATTGGTGACATTCCACAGTTTGTGTTCTGTGTAGGGATGAGCAAACTCGAACTGTAAAGTTCCGGTACTGAACGCCGGAAAAGGACTTTTTGCGCGGAAGTCTGTTTAACTGTTCGGATTCTGTGCCAAATAAAGTTTGTTGAAAGCTTTTAGACTGTGGGCACTTCCAGAGCCATCACAGTCATGCCAAGTAGTGGCATGGCTGTGATTCGCCGGTGCAACACGTGACCCGGCTTGTATAAACACTGGATGATGGGCGGCGCCGAGATTGTGCTCTGACTTGCATATGGACAGTGTAAAAAAAAAAATGACGTGGGGTCCCCTATATTTTTAATAACCAGCTAGGGGAAAGCAGACAGCTGTGAGCTGATCTTATTATGCTTGGAAAGGACCAATATCCATAGACCTTCCCAGGCTATTAATATCAGCCCCTAGCAGTCTGCTTTGCCTTTGCTGATAAATAAAAATGCGGAGATAAACTCCAATATGGCCTTCTGAGAGTTGCACTGCGCCTCAAAAGTAGTTTTTGACCACATATGGGGTATTGGTGTACTCAGGATAAATTGTGTAACAAATTGTTCCATTCATTTTCTCCTATGATCCATTTTTAAAATTAAAAACTTGGAGCCAAAGCAACATTTTAGTGGAAAAAAAGGTAGTTTTCCATTAACTCAGCCCAATGTTATACAATTCTGTGAATTGCCTGAGGGTTGAAAATGCTCTCTACATTCCTAGACGAATTTCACAAGAGGTCTAATTTCCAAAATGGCGTCACTTGTGGGGGTTTCTGCTGTTTTGGCTTGGAAGGTGCTTTACAAATGTGACATGGCATCCTCAATCTATTCCAGCCAAAATTGTGCTCCAGAATTCAATTGGCGCTCCTTCCCTTCCAAGCCTTGCCATGTGCCCAAACAGTTGTTTTTCACTACATATGGGGTATTGGTGTACTCAGGAGAAATAGCACAGCAAATTTTATGGTCCATATTTTTGTATTACCCTTTTAAAAATGAAAAATTTGGGGCCAAACCACATATTTGTCTGAAAAATGTAATTTTTTCTTCCACATTGCTTTAATTCCTGTGAAGCAACTGAAGGGTTAATACATTTCTAAAATGTGGTTTTAAGCACTTTGAGGGGTGCAGTCTTTAAAATGGTCTCATTTTTGGTATTTTCTGTCATATAGGCCCCTCAAAATAATTTTATGTGGTCCCTAAAAAAAATTGTTTTTGTGAATTTTGTTGGAAAAATGAGAAATATCTGATAAAGTTTTAACTAGAGATGAGCGAACCTGAACTTAAAAGTTTGCCGTTCGTACTGGACAGTTAGTGTCCGGTGCTAAATGCCGAACACGGACTTTTCCAGGAAGTCCGTTGCAATGTTCGGAGTTCCTGGGGAAGTATGTTAGAGAGAGAGAGAGAGATTTTTTTTTCATACACAGACACAAAGTTCGGGTCTCTATTGTTTTCAATGGGGTTTGTGTTCTGGTTCAGGTTCAGCTACAGTTCTGGTACCCGAACCAAACTTTGGAATAAAGATCGGGTACCAGAACCCAAACATCTACAAGTCTGCTCATCTATAGTTTTAACCCTTCTAACGTCCTGGCAAAAAAATATATAAAAATTATGCCAAATTTCAGATATTTTCACAAATATATGTAAAAAATATCGATCTGTAATATGGGCATACAGGTGATAGAAATGTAAATCTATACCTACCTGTATGTGACGCGCCCCCTGGGCCTGTGTTGTGCAGGGGAACCCGGAACCGGGCCTGTTGTAGAATGCTGGGGGTTGTAGTCTCCGTGTGGCGGTGACCCGGTCCGTGGCCAGGGTGGTCAAACCAGTGGCAGTCTATTTGTATTGGAATAAGTGTCCGACTACGCCACCCGTGGATTGCGGTCAGTGGGGACCGCCGCTGCGCTGCCGACCGCTGAGGCTGATGTTGGTTGCGCAGCCGAGTATGGGATAACTCCCCACGGGAGGAGTATTGCCTCAGGGCAGCTAATGTGAGAGATGATGGGAGTGATGGTCTGAGGGTCCCAGTGCTAATGGTGCAGGAGCGGCAAGGAATCACAGAGACGGGAGGTGCAGTTTAGGGTCTTTACTGATGGTACAAGGCAGACCCTCCCGGGACTACTGGCTAGTATAAGGGGCCTGGTCAGTCTGCGAGCAAGCAGGAGTTCCCCTGGCCAGGTGGAGTTGTAGGCCTCCCCGTTTATCTGCACTCTTCCTGGCTACCTTGCTGTCAGCGGTTACAAGTAGCCCACGTCCCTGAGTATACCGTGTGGTGCTCACCCGTATGGCTGGTGACTTGGGGCCTTCTGTTAGCCTCCGCTCCTGGATGGTGGCATTGGTCCCTTCTTTGTGACTGAGCCTCCGGGCTTCTATGGCCAGAGGACCTGGAATCCCCTGCCCGGCTGGTTTCTGCTGCTGGGTTTATATCAGTCCCCACAGCCTCGGACTCCTGTGTCCGGTTTTAGTGTCTTCGTCCAGGGCGAACTCTGCTCAGCTCCAGCCCCTGGACTTCAGCTACTGCTCCTCCAGAGCTCCTGATCTCACTTTCCCTCTCCAGACTCTGACTCTGTCTGCAGCTTCACTCTGACTCTAATCCCGCCCCAGACCCAGTTTAAAAGGGCAGATTCCTCCCCTCCCAGGTCTGGGCGGACCGTGTTGCATGTTTAGGGATCCTGACCAGAGAAACCTCCCACTTGCTCTCAGACATAATATCTCTATTACTGTGGCAACCAGACCCCTGGGGTGTCACATTCCCCCCTAGTAAATTTTAGTACTCCGGGACTAAACACATTTTTAAAGAAACATAAATACAAGGTATAACAATAACAAGACAACATATTTACAAGAAGCTTTAGTCTGTAGAGGTCACGGCGTTTCCGTGACCGGGTGTCCATATCACCCAACAAGGCGAAGTCTTGGCACAGAATAGGGGACCTGTCCAAAGCAAACCCCTTGCGTTGTCCTTGGGTGTGGCTGCAAGGGTAGAGCTAGCTACTTTGGGCCGCAAGTAGGCCATGCCAGACAGGTTTTCTCTTCTGCGACCGTCTTCGCAAGAGGCACCAAGGTGCAACTATCTACAAGCATTGTTCCGGTTATCCAGTGTCCATAACCTGTTAGTCCATAAAAATCTGCAGGGTAACTGAGAAACATAATTAGTAACAGGCAACAAACATAAACCATAAACATTTTTCAATAAACAGTCAACTTTACAGTGCATTGGTTTAGATTCTCCAGCGAGCGGGCATCTGACCTCTAGTGACTCTAGTGGACCTACGGAGCTCACTAACTGGTTCTGAACTACAAGGTGTAGGAGGTGTTATGGGCAAGCTGGGCAGCTTTCTGCACACTCTTTGGCTCACTAGGGGCACAGCAGGCTCACTACTAGCAGAGGGTTGATCCTCCTGTACTGCTGGTGTGGACTCTTCTGCCCCTTGGGCCGGCTGCTCTTCCAGCTCTACCGGTTCCTCTGTAGGCACTTGCGGGGCTGGCTGGAGAAAGGTGAGGACGGGTACCACGACAGCGCCGTTTACTTGTGTCCAAGACCGGGGGAAGTCTCCGAGTACGGTACTGATCATTTCTTCCCTTTCCTCTGCGGGTTGAGGGTTTTCTTGATCTTCTTCAGGGCTTTGCAGCTGCTCGGGACACTTCTTCAGGTGGTCTCTGGAGACAATGGCTGTGGTTTCTCCTCCATCCTTACTGATTACGCAGATTTTTGGGTTCTCATGGCTTGATGGCAGTACGGTGTACGGGTCCTTCTCCCACTGGTCGTCCAACTTGTGGAGCCGCCTCTTCCTCTTCAAGACCTGCTCTCCAGGTACCAGGGGAACAGCGGGAGCATACTGGTTATAAGCCTTCTCTTGCCTTTCTCTAGCTTGAGACAGACTTCGCTCGACGCTCTCCTGTACTTTCCGATACTGCTGTTGCCGTTCTGTATCCCAGTCTGCCTCTGGCGAGGTGTTCTCAGGTGTCAGGACTCCCATATCCAGGTCAATAGGCAGCTTACCAGGTCTTGCTCTCATTAGGTAAGCCGGGGTACAGTTGGTGGAACCTACAGGGATGTGGTTATACAGGTCCACCAGATCGGGCAGTTTCTCAGGCCACAGACTGCGTTCTTCCAGGGGCAATGTTTTTAGCAGATCTATCACCACCTGGTTCATCTTCTCGCAGAGTCCATTGGTTTGAGGGTGATAGGGCGTTGTTCTTATCTTCTTGCAGCCATACAGGTTGCAGAACTCCTGGAAGACCTCCGCTTCAAAGGCTGGCCCTTGGTCTGTCAGCACTTGGTCCGGGTACCCGTGTGGACGGCAGAAGTGCTGCTGGAAGGCTCTAGCTGCTGTTGGAGCCGTTAAGTCCTTGACCGGGACCACCACCAGGAACCGGGAGTAATGATCTACGATTGTGAGGGCGTAGACATACCCAGATCTGCTTGGAGCCAGTTTCACATGGTCCAGGGCTACCAGTTCCAGTGGCTGTCTGGTGATGATGGGCTGCAGTGGAGTCTTCTGGCTGGCACGGTCTTTTCTTCTCAGGTGGCACGGGCCACAGTCTCTGCACCACCTCTCGATGGCTCCTCTCATGCCTACCCAGTAGAACCGTTCACGCAACAAGAACTCCAGCTTCTTCCATCCGAAGTGTCCCGCTCCGTTGTGGTATGCCTCCAGAACCATAGCCGCGTCTCGTCTTGGGACCACTACCTGCCAGGTCAACTCATGCGTTCGAGAGTTAACCATTCTCCGGCACAGCTTCTCCCTGTAGAGGAACAGCTTACTTTTCTCCTTCCACAGTTGCTTGGTCTCCTCCGGAGCATCTGGGTCAAGACGGGCATCGGCCTGGGTCAGCATTTCCTTCGCCAAATGGACTGCAGGATCACTGTCTTGCGTCTCCGCCCAGTTGTAGTGGGGCAAGGGATTGAACGTCACGGAGCGCCTGTCCTTCACACTGTGGGAATACAGGGTAATCCCATGACGGTGGAACGCAGGGAGCTCAACTTCTTCCAGATCTTCTGGATCTTCCCCTACGTCCAGCAAGTTCGGCATTCTAGACAGGGCATCCGCGTTGGCATTTGAGCGTCCTGCCCGGTATTTGATGGTGAATTCAAAGTTGGACAGGCGGGCCATCCATCTCTGTTCAAGGGCACCGAGCCTTGCAGTGTCCAGGTGTGTCAACGGGTTGTTATCCGTGTACACGGTGAATTTGGAGGAGGCAAGGTAATGCTTGAAACGTTCGGTCACTGCCCACACTACTGCCAGGAACTCCAGCTTGAATGAGCTATAATTCTCAGGGTTCCTCTCCGTGGGCCGTAGCTTTCGGCTGGCGTAAGCAATTACCCGTTCTTTCCCCTGCTGGATCTGGGACAGTACGGCTCCTAGCCCGATGTTGCTTGCGTCCGTGTGGAGGATAAAGGGCTGGCTGTAGTCTGGATATGCCAGGATTTCATACCCCGTGAGGGCCATCTTCAGCTGGCAAAAGGACTCCTCTTCCAGCTTTTCCCACCTGAAGGGCGGCTTCTGGTTTTTGGCTTTCCGAGATTGACCTATCAGGAGGTCCTGCATTGGGGCTGCCATTTGGTGAAACCAGGAATGAATCTTCGGTAGTAGCCTACCAACCCGAGGAACTGCCGCACTTCCTTTATGCTGGAGGGTCTTGGCCAGTCCTTAATCACGGTGATCTTATCAGGGTCAGGAGCCACTCCGTCAGCACTCACAACGTGTCCCAGGTATTGCACCTTTAGTTTCAGGAGGTGACACTTGGAGGGTTTCACCTTTAGGCCGTAGTTTGCCAGAGCTTCGAACACTTCTGCCAGGTGTTTCAGGTGGTCCTCGTAGGTCTTGGAATAGACGATGACATCGTCCAGGTATAACAGGACCGTCTCGAAGTTCCGGTGTCCCAGACAGCATTCCATCAACCGTTGGAAGGTTCCTGGTGCGTTGCAGAGCCCGAACGGCATGCAGTTAAATTCACTGAGACCCATCGGGGTGGTGAATGCGGTCTTCTCCCGGTCCGCCTCTGCTACAGGAACCTGCCAGTACCCGCTAGTGAGATCCAAAGTAGAGAAGAAGTTAGCAGATTTTAATGCAGCTAAGGACTCTTCTATCCTTGGTAACGGGTACGCATCTTTGTGTGTGATACGGTTGACCTTCCTGTAGTCTACACACATTCTCATGGTGTTGTCTTTCTTTTTCACTAAGACTAGTGGAGCTGCCCAGGGGCTACAGCTGTCCCTGATTACCCCAGCCTCCTTCATGTCTCTAAGCATCCCCTTGGCGTGTTGGTAGTGTGCCGGGGGTACGGGTCGGTATCTCTCCTTTATGGGAGGATGGTCTGCCATGGGGATTGTAACATACCTGGCGGCGTCCTTGCATGGTGGTCCATCTCCCACTGTGCAAGAGCGCGCACTTGATCTCCAGTCCAGAATGTCTCTCTGGCTTCCCTCCTTGCTGTCTGTTTGTCTGTTTTGGCTGCATAGGGCGACGCCCGCTGAACTTCCTGTTTCTTGTACCTGCTGCGGACACGCCCCTGTTGCACCTTCAGCCTATTGCTGTCCATCTTTGGGTATTTATACCACCTTCTTCCTCAAGATGGCGCCTGAGCATTGTGTCCTGTCAGTCGGCTTTTTGTCTCTGACATGCCAGGTCCTATCCTGTTTTCCTGCCTGTTTTCCAGTTCTGTGTCTGAACTGTGGTCTGTTCTTGTGAACACGCTTCTTGCCTGTTCTTTCGCCTTCTAGGGGCCGTATTCCTAGATCTGCCTGTCTGTGCCTTGCGGTATCTGTTCCCGTCTGAACAGAGTCCTGTTTGTGTCCCTGCCTTGCGGTATCAGTTCCCGTGTCCGAACTGAGTCCTGTCTTTTTCTCCTGTCTTGCAGTATCTGTTCCCGTGTCTGAACTGAGTCCTGTCTATGTCTCCTGCCTTGCGGTATCAGTTCCCGTGTCTGAACTGAGTCCTGTCTGTGTACTCTTGCCTGCTGCCTTTCCTGGAGGCTGTATTTCCAGGCCTGTCTGAACACGCTCCTAGCCTGTTCCTCCCGCCTTCTAGGGGCCGATTACCTAGATCCGTTCCTGTATCTTGTCTGTCCTGTCTGAACACGCTCCTTGCCTGTTCGTCCCGCCTCTCTGGGGGCCGTATTCCCAGACCCGCTCCTGTATCCCGCTGCAGTGTCGGTCTCTTCCGTACACTCAGTTCCAGTCTGAACTCTCTCCTATCCTTTACCTGTTTTGCCTCTATGTCCGTTACTTTCCTTTTTCTGCAGAGTCTGAACTCGTACCTAACTCCTGCTTGTTGTCTCTGTACTCCCGTTTGTGAGTTTGTGGTCCCCTCGCTACTTCGCTGCAAGTACCCTGTGGGTATCTGGCTCTGCCTTTCCCTTCCTGTCTGTTCCGTGTGAACAGAGCCCTGTCCGTCCTGCTCTGACTCCTTGCTCACTGCTCCGGCAGCCTTGCTCCGCTCTTACCCTTTTGCTCACTGCTCCGGCAGTCCTGTCCTGCCCTGCTTCTGCCCGCTGCTCCGGCAGTCCTGTCCTGCCCTGCTTCTGCCCGCTGCTCCGGCAGTCCTGTCCTGCCCTGCTTCTGCCCGCTGCTCTGGCAGTCCTGTCCTGCCCTGCTTCTGCCCGCTGCTCCGGCAGTCTTGTCCTGCCCTGCTTCTGCCCGCTGCTCCGGCAGTCCTGTCCTGCCCTGCTTCTGCCCGCTGCTCCGGCAGTCCTGTCCTGCCCTGCTTCTGCCCGCTGCTCCGGCAGTCCTGTCCTGCCCTGCTTCTGCCCGCTGCTCCGGCAGTCCTGTCCTGCCCTGCTTGTGCTCGCTGCTCCTGCAGCCCCGTCCTGCTCTGTTCTTGCCCACCGCTTTGGGCGTTCCCTCTCTGCTGTGGTTGTCTACCGCATCTGCGGTTCTGTGACCCAGTCTGTACTGGGTCTTAACCTTTCTGTGCTCCAGCCCGTCCTTTCGGCCAGTACCTCCCTGCCTGCATACTCGCCTGTATCCACCCCTCTGCATACCTGCCGTGTTTGCTTACATCCACCAGTCTGTGCCAGCCTAACCTGCCTGTTCCAGTAATTCCAGTGTGGGCCAACCCCCATGTCCGGAGTTTGACCTGGAGTAGCACCTGGTCCCTCTGCCCGGTTTCTCCCTGGTGCACTGGCGTCGTATGCCGTCGTGCCACCTTGGTCGGATCGGCCAGATACTTAGTCACGCCCCTCCAGGCACTCTCCGGTCCATGGTCCAGTGGAACCACAACACCCGCACACGCCAGTCAGTCCGGGCGTGTGCATAACAGGGATGTGGTGTTCTACCCCCTTTACTCGCCCGAAGTCTAGCGGGTGTTTGCTAAACACTCTCTCGTACTCTCGAACCACCCAATAGACTCCCTGTTTCTGGTGTGAGGGAGTGGAGTCAGTACCCAAATGCAGTTGCTGACACCAGTCCTCCATTGGTTTCTTAGAGCCGTTACCTTCCTCTGGTTGAGATGGAGGCAAGGGTTCCACAGCCTGTACAGAATTATGGTTTATGGAGAACAATTTGGCTAGCGTGGCATACCGGGGCAGGTGTACTTCTCTCTCCCCGATATTTATGATGCGAACGGGCACCCTCCCATGGCGTACATCGACCACCCCCCGTGCTGTCAAAATGGTGGGCCTACTGTCTGAGTAGACGGGTTCTACCATTGCTTGGTAGTCTCTACCTCTTAGATCAATAGCTGCCCGGCACCAAATCATCATCTCACTTTTTGGGGGCATGGCAATAGGGAACGGGTCACACATTCTCACGCTACCTATCTCACCACCAGATAGTTCCACCTGTTGCCGCTTCATCAGTGCCCGGATCTCTTTTTGGAGCACACGCTGCTGGCCGGAACTGGCGTTCTTGGCCACCTGCTGTAAAATGAGAATCACCTCTGCAAGACAATTTTCAATCACATTAGTTCCCAAAGTTATTCTAGGGTGACTCTCATGACGGTCTATGTCCACTATTATCAGTCCTTGTGCCCCCAGTTCGACTTTACCGATCTTAATGGTCACCTCTTTGAATCCCACCTGCGGCACGGGCTGACCATTGCTGGCGATGATACTCAGGTCGTCATATGGGTAGCGGGTTATGTCCGAGTCATTCCAGTACTGCTTGAAGAGCACGTACGGGATGGTGGTGACCTGTGACCCGGTGTCTAGTAGGGCACTCATAGGAATGCCATCCAGTACCACAGACAAGATTGGACGTCCCCCTATGTATTTATCACGCCAGTTTGATGGGCCTGATGGTCTTATGCCTGGGGGTTGGCCCTCTACCCCAGGTTGTGCCCGTTTAAATGACAGTACCTTGCCACATGTCTGGGTTGATTGCAGCGGCGGCAGATGGGTCGTCCGTCCTCGTTGTATCTGTCTCTGGGTCTTCCTCTGGCCGGTGGGGTCCTCTTCAGTCGGCGCCACGGGACGTCCTCCGGTCCAGATGCCAGCTGGATCTTTCCTGGAGAAGAGACCTGTAAAGACTGCACAGTTCTGGTTAGCGCGGCAACGCTCTTAGTCAGCTCTTGGACCTGATGGTGCAGGTCTGTAGCTGGGTCACTGTTTAAAGCCTGCGCATAAGCTCCCACAGGCCCTGCAGACAAGGGCGCCGTCTCCTGGTGGTAAGTGATAGCAGGGCGCCTGTGGGTCACAGCACCACCTGGTGCCGGTTCTCGGAGCACCCGGATGGCTCTGTCCTTGAACTGTGCAAAGTCCAGGTCAGGGTCCTGTAAGGCCATTGCCCGCAACTTGGTTCGGTGGGCATTGCACAGTAGATCCTCAATAAATTGTTCAGTCAACAGCTTATCTTCATTTCCCACGCTGTCAGGGTCTGCCTGCTTAATAGCTCTCAGGGCCTCTTGTAGGTTTAGAGCATAGTCTCTTATACTCTCATGTGCCCGTTGTTTACACCCATAAAATCTTAGTTTTATTTCGGCTGAGGTGCGGGTGTCAAAGGTGTCTTTCAGCCGGGTTAGTATGTCTCTGACAGTCCTCTTCCTCCCAGGTGGCCAGGACTTTACCTCCCTTTGGGCTGCCCCGATTAATTGGGCCACCAGGGTGCTCACTTTTTGCTCTTCTGTGAGGGGGTACACCTGGAAGAGGCTATCCAGTCTTTCTCTAAAGTCATTTAGAGTATGTGACTCCCCTGAGTACTGGGGTAGCCAGGTTGCCCCCGGGATATAGGGCATGGTGAATGGCATGACTGCTGCAGCGGTTGCGCTGGCGGTGGCTGTCGCAGTGGAGCTCCCCTCGGTATCCGGCATCCTCCTCCCCCCTAGTGGACCGTGGCCTACCTTGCGATGCTCTTCTTCCGTAGGCTGCGGCTCCGCAGTCGATCGTCGGGGTTGAGGACCTGGCGTCGCGCTCCGATGACGTCAGCGTCGCTCTTCCTCCCTTCCAGGACCTTGCGCAGCGTCAGAGCGTGGGGCGGAGCGTGGGGCGGAGCTTCGGATCTCGCGCGCTTTCGGCGTCCACGCCCCTCTTCTTCCCGTGCGGCGTCCCGAAGATGGCGTCTGAAGGCGGGAAGCAGCTGCGGATGGCGGGAAGAAGGCAGAAGACGGCGGGAAACGGTCCAAGATGGCGTCTGATGGCGGGAATCGGCTACGGATGGCGGGAAACGACTACGGACGGCGGGAAACTTCACCACAGGTAAGTATAAAAGTCTCTTTTTCAGGCGCGCAGTACCCGGTGGTTGCGGGCACGAAATCCTGCCGACTACGCCAAAGTTGACGCGCCCCCTGGGCCTGTGTTGTGCAGGGGAACCCGGAACCGGGCCTGTTGTAGAATGCTGGGGGTTGTAGTCTCCGTGTGGCGGTGACCCGGTCCGTGCCCAGGGTGGTCAAACCAGTGGCAGTCTATTTGTATTGGAATAAGTGTCCGACTACGCCACCCATGGATTGCGGTCAGTGGGGACCGCCGCTGCGCTGCCGACCGCTGAGGCTGATGTTGGTTGCGCAGCCGAGTATGGGATAACTCCCCACGGGAGGAGTATTGCCTCAGGGCAGCTAATGTGAGAGATGATGGGAGTGATGGTCTGAGGGTCCCAGTGCTAATGGTGCAGGAGCGGCAAGGAATCACAGAGACGGGAGGTGCAGTTTAGGGTCTTTACTGATGGTACAAGGCAGACCCTCCCAGGAGTACTGGCTAGTATAAGGGGCCTGGTCAGTCTGCGAGCAAGCAGGAGTTCCCCTGGTCAGGTGGAGTTGTAGGCCTCCCCGTTTATCTGCACTCTTCCTGGCTACCTTGCTGTCAGCGGTTACAAGTAGCCCACGTCCCTGAGTATACCGTGTGGTGCTCACCCGTATGGCTGGTGACTTGGGGCCTTCTGCTAGCCTCCGCTCCTGGATGGCGGCGCTGGTCCCTTTGTGACTGAGCCTCCGGGCTTCTATGGCCAGAGGACCTGGAATCCCCTGCCGGCTGGTTTCTGCTGCTGGGTTTATATCAGTCCCCACAGCCTCGGACTCCTGTGTCCGGTTTTAGTGTCTTCGTCCAGGGCGAACTCTGCTCAGCTCCAGCCCCTGGACTTCAGCTACTGCTCCTCCAGAGCTCCTGATCTCACTTTCCCTCTCCAGACTCTGACTCTGTCTGCAGCTTCACTCTGACTCTAATCCCGCCCCAGACCCAGTTTAAAAGGGCAGATTCCTCCCCTCCCAGGTCTGGGTGGACCGTGTTGCATGTTTAGGGATCCTGACCAGAGAAACCTCCCACTTGCTCTCAGACATAATATCTCTATTACTGTGGCAACCAGACCCCTGGGGTGTCACATATGCTTCGTATTAGAGGTCTTGTTGCTGTGAAATGTTTTTTAATTCCTACAAGTTTCTGATGTGTTCCCTTCCCTGGGCCCACAATAAGTCCCACCTCCTTCGTGAATTATAATGTTTCCACCCTCCCCTGCACATCACTGTGCCCTGTGACGTGCAGTCGCTGCTGCCAAATCCTGCGCCTGTGCCCTTCACCTTTTAAGCAAGGCACACTTGTTCCTGCCATCTATGTTTTATGTAGAGCAGGGATCTTGAGTGCAGGCGCCGCAAGTCACTCTGACTTTCCCGTAACTCAAATCTTCCCTGCCCTGCGTTGTTTCTTCAGCTGCAAGACTCAATCCTGCTGACTACGCCAAGTGTAACGTGGCGTGGAGCGGTAGTCATGGGTGAGGCACTTGTCTTCAGCACCTTGAAAGTTACATGAAAGTGTGGGTCCTGACTAGGTGTGGACTTGTGCTGTGAGGGCCTTATGACCATGCAGGCCGCAAATAGCCGGTGTTGTGGACTTGCCAGGGCTGGATGTTTCGCAGTTCCATGAGGGTGACCGCCATTCCAAAATAAACTCTTTACTGAACGGTAACTTGGGAATGGTTATATACAAGAGATAGCTGGTACAAAGTCTTATGGACGTTTCCTTTACGGTATAAAAAGCATTATTCCACACAGTATCCTTCCACTGTAGTCTACCACTTGGGACCCTTCAATAGTCCCCATCTCTCAGACCTGCTAATGTCTGTTACCTTCTGCATTACAAGCTCAAGGTCTCGTGGCTAGACCTTGTCTCCTTTGATCCGTCTGCAGAAGGCCACTCAGTACTGTCGGTCACTTTTCCTCAGGATCCCACTATCCCTCCTTCTTTAGTCTCCTCTTGCTCTCGGTCACCCTTTAATTGCAGCACTGCTCACTTTGCACTGAGGAAACCCTATATCCCTAACTAACAGGAAGCAGTGACGTTCCCTAACACTAACCTCTCCCACTATGGGCTAGTCCCAAACATTATCTCCTAACTTACCCTATCTAGATATCTATACCTTACACTACCTATCTTACATTACTATACAGTATAATACCTTTCATTATAGTAGCAACACTTATCACACTCATTAGAACACTATTCCCACAAATTACAATACAACACATCACGTGATTGGTGTCTTCAGTGGTAGGAACAGGACAACACAGTCCACCACCCTTACACAGCACTGCCATGTATATTAACCCTGTTTATGAACAGTGCAGGAGGAAGGTACAGAGCATGTCCTGATTCCTAGTGGAGCCATGTGGCTTCTGTGCACTGATGTATACTTTCTGTTTAGTGAACTAATTAAATAGCTCTTCCCCCCTTAGAAGCAACACTTCTTGTGAAAGAAAACCTGCAAATGTTTAAAATCAAGAGCAGCATGCCACAATTCAGAAGGAAATTGACAAAAATCTTTTAGTCTGCCTATGTAGTGTATAAAATCGGTGGCATCCAGAGCCGTAGTAGAGATCTCATCATACACTTTGGCTGCTCTATTGCAGTGCCAGATCTTTTAGCAATGGTGCAAATGCAGGAACAGGACGAGAGATTTTAAACAAGGGTTCTCAACTGCAATCACGGATCAGATGTCTAGCAGGACTTCAATTCAATCGCTAACATTTCATTTGGTACTTGACTTCTCTGGGGTTATTTTTTCAACTATTTGAGCGATAACCGGCTGCTCAGTAATTAAGTAGCAGATGCTGTGGTCTCAAGGGGCATTCACACTGCAAAACAATAATGAACAAGTAAAGTTTGTTTCATGAGTATATTGTCATGTAAGCAGGCTGCCGATCACCTGATTAAAAAGAGAAATGCTTGTTTATTGGGTGAAGTGATCTTTAGTGCGTAATAAAAAATCATTGTTCCTGGTGGAGCAGTATCCTGTGTAAACAGGGCTTGTGCGGCTGAGAACTATGGCTGCCTATGCACAGTGTACAAATGTATTAAGGATTGCTCAGTGTGCATCATTTACTGCAATCTACTTTTAAAAGTTTAAAAGTTTACAGATCGGCGTTGGTTGGTCAGTGTAAACGGACCTTTAGCCAGGAATGAGACAAGAGAATGTTATTGGTTCCTGACTAAAGGCTGTCTTTTAATTGCTGCTGGATCACCAATATTTATAGAACATGCCCTTGAGAATGTGTTTACATTTTCCTATTTGAATTGTTGCATCTCACCATACGTTGTTCACATGAGCTCACACGTTGCATTTTTGTCTTGAAAAAAGCAACATTTCACTCTCCCAGCAAAGTGAATGAGATTTCGAAACCGTCCACTCCCCATCTATTCTCAACATACACAGACTCCCCATCCTGCTGACACCTGTATCTTTCGGCTGTTGCCCCATCACTGCATCTGTTGTGTGGCACAGGGAACGAGATACTTCCCAAATTGTGTAATTTTTATAATTGTGTCATCACTATAGCTATCCTGCTACTGTATTCTTGAAAACAATAGTACTGGATGGAAAAAATGCCTCGTAATGTAATAGTGACAAATAGACTGTAATGGTGCACCACTATGTAAATTGGTAACATTGGTGCCTTAAACAGTAAGAGTTATCTTTTGTGTCCAATGTGGTAATAGTGATCTTCTCAGTTGACAGTAATAATGCTCCTCCTGGTGCTCTACACAGTCACAGTCTACCTTTGTGTACTCTAGACAGTTATAATGATCCCTGAGTGCCTGATAGAAAGTAATTATGCCCCCATTTGTGTACCATAGAAATTAATAAAGCCCAATGCTAGCAATCAGGCCCTCTTTACATAGAGAGTAAATATGCCTACTTGAAAAACATGAATACTTCTGTGTGATCCTTTGAAGTTTATAATGCTTAATATTCTCAGGGTTATAATGCTGCCTGAGTTAACCATAAAATGTAATAATGCCCCTGAATGCCACCTTAAAAAGTAATAAGTCCCCTGAGAGCCCCTCAAAACAATAATAGCCCCTCCACCTGAGGGTCAGGTTTCAAAATAATAATACCACATATGCTCCATCCCCTGCTAAAAATAAAGTTTAACATCGCCTAATCATAATCGCGAACACAGCAGCCATGTTGTCTTCTGACCTGCAGAGATGGTGCAATGCAGTGACATCATTTCACCATTTGCACCGGGACAGATATTTTGTATTTTGTAGGCCCACTGTAGCCTATAAGGCGAAGAACAGTAGGAGCCTATTGCTCCCTACTCCACCACAGGATTCAACTGTATCAGCGTTGTGCCGAAACATTGTAAAGTAGCACTCGCGTGGGGATCAGAAGCATCGACCAAGAACCTCAGGACATACGCCCCCGGATGTTTCTTGCTAGCAAGTAGAGAAAAGTATAACTGTTGTTTTAAGCAACTTTCCAAAGATGGTTGGATGCAATTTTTCACCATTATATGACTTGCATGCTTTCGTTATCAGTTACCTTTTCCTGATTCCCGCTCTAATCTTCAGTTTGTTTTGAACTCAGATACAAAAGAGACTAGTGGAGACTAGCTGTCATCATGTCTCCAGTGCACAGCACATGCAGTGAGGTGCTAATCACGCTGCACTATTTTGATCTATCACACACATGAAAAGCAGCAGCAGCATGGAGGATGTAATAGTCACTGATAATGGTCATAGTAGCTGTAATTTTAATATTGGAGTGAATTAGAAAACTTACTAGCAGCAGTGCTGTCTCTGTGTGTGCTATTCTCCCCATTGCTGTTCCCTCCTCTTCCTCCTCATCCATCCCCTCCCCAGACTACAATGTACAGTGATAGTGACCTGATCTCAAAGTTAGCAGGTAATCCTGAATTTCTGAAGAAGGATTTTTAGAATTAAAATCAGAGTAACTGTAGAGTTTAGGCAGTAGATGAGAGGAGCGGATATAGTCAATCACTGTTAAAGAGTTATTCCCAACTGGGGTGTTATCATCTATTTTGTTGATGATTATGGGTCCAACTGTTGGCACTTCCACCAACCTCAAGAATGGGGCTCTGAGATAATCTGCCAGAATGGAGTGGTGGCTGGGCATGGGCATTACTGTATCAAATGGCAGTCATTGGCAGCCTAGTAAAGATATATGGGCTGGTGGTATCATGAATGGGCAACAGATTTTAGATTTTTATTCAGTTTGCAAAGAGTGGGATGTACAGATCCAAAGTGCCCCTCTGACAGGTCTGTGATTATTTCTTACCAATAGCAGATTGTAACAAACATAGGATATGACAACTTGTGTTTTATGATTAGTATTTAATAAAATAAGTTCTTAAGGGCTTGTCTAACAGTAAAATAATTTTCTTGTAGGCATGAATTGTTTTTGAAAAAAAAAAAAAAGAGATATACCCACCTTCCTGTGCCCCTGTGCAACCAGCAGCGGCCACACATTAGGTAGCACTGTCTGCTCAGTTTGGACGTCACCGCACCGCTGCAGCCTGTGATTGGCTGCAACAGTCAGGTGACAAGAAGAACATGTCATCAGATGTTTCTCTGTTGACTAGCTGTTGAAACTAATTACACTAATTACAGGCTGCAGCGGTGCGGTGATTTCCATATGGAGCAGACACTGCATTCATGGCCGTTGCAGACCTACATGGACGGTCTGCACTGAATCCATGGGAAGATGAGTATGTCTCATTTTCTATGCCTAAAAGAAAATGATTTTACTATGAGACAACCCCATTTAATGAAACAAATATACAACAATATAAAATAATAATGCTTAAAATGAACCTTAATTATTACATTGTACACAACTGGTTGTTAAAAATAATTATTTTCATCGAGTGTACTGACCTGCTGAACAACTTGACTCTGACTGATGCGGTAACATGTGATAATTAAGGCCTCACTACGTCAGTATGGAAATCTTATTTCCAAATAGTGAATTACCTTTGACCTTACAGTATAATGAAAAATACGTAGTGCTGTCGATATTTTACCACCACAGGACTATCCCCTTTCTAGTATACAATGAAGTTCATTGGAAAACGTGCAGGAGCTGCTGTAAAATAATCATGACAGTGGGAACAAAAGATGAATATTTAATGCTTGCACTAAGAAGCCAGTTCAAATAGTCATGCCCTAGAGCAATACTTATCAGAAGTCGGAAAATATCATAGGACATGGAAATTAGGACTGGACGTGTAACTAGTGTTTGTCAGGAGCCTTGGTGTAAAAATAAAACTGTTTGGTGTGCAGCAGACACATTACTGGCAGCCGATCGGAAGCTAATCATTTCTCCGTTTCATTTGTGCTAACATACTTTCTGTGTACCTTTGTCAGAAAATATGAGTTCTCTTTCTCTTAGCTCTACTACTGGAAAAGTAAGACTTAAAACTTGGATTCAACTTTTTGAAGATTTTTTTTTTAAATGTGTTAAAACATTGATAGATTACAGTCAATTAGGATTTATACTAAAGCATGAGCAATGGTACACATATATTAGCACCTGCGCTAGTTCATATAGAGGATAATAAACAGTATCTTCAAAACAGAAAACATATTTAACAGAATAAGTATTAGAAGACACATTGCCTTCATTGCAGGGCCTACTCAATATATCTACATGGACACTCCTTTAGAAAATTCATTCATATAGAGGATAATCACATCAACAGTAATACTTAAATAATAGCATCATCTATAACACATACAGTACAGACCAAAAGTTTGGACACACTTTCTCATTTAAAGATTTTTCTGTATTTTCCTGACTATGAAAATTGTACATTCACACTGAAGGTATCAAAACTATGAATTAACACACGTGGAATTATATACTTAACAAAAAAGTGTGAAACAACTAAAATATGTCCTATATTCTAGGTTCTTCAAAGTAGCCACCTTTTGCTTTGATGGCTGCTTTGCACACTCTTGGCATTCTCTTGATGAGCTTAAAGAGGTAGTCACCGGAAATGGTTTTCACTTCACAGGTGTGCCCTGGCAGGTTTAATAAGTGGGATTTCTTGCCTTATAAATGGGGTTGGGACCATAAGTTCGGTTGTGCAGAAGTCTGGTGGATACACAGCTGATAGTCCTACTGAATAGACTGTTAGAATTTGTATTATGGCAAGAAAAAAGCAGCTAAGTAAAGAAAAACGAGTGGCCATCATTACTTTAAGAAATGAAGGTCAGTCAGTCCAAAAAATTGGGAAAACTTTGAAAGTGTCCCCAAGTGCAGTTGCAAAAACCATCAAGCGCTACAAAGAAACTGGCTCACATGAGGACCGCCCCAGGAAAGGAAGACCAAGAGTCACCTCTGCTTCTGAGGATAAGTTTATCCGAGTCACCAGCCTCAGAAATCGCAGGTTAATAGCAGCTCAGATTAGAGACCAGGTCAATGCCACACAGAGTTCTAGCAGCAGACACATCTCTTCAACAACTGTTAGGAGGAGACTTTGTGCAGCAGGCCATTATGGTAAAATAGCTGCTGGGAAACCACTGCTAAGGACAGGCAACAAGCAGAAGAGACTTGTTTGGGCTAAAGAGCACAAGGAATGGACATTAGACCTGTGGAAATCTGTGCTTTGGTCTGATGAGTCCAAATTTGATATTGGTTCCAACCACCGTGTCTTTGTGCGACGCAGAAAAGGTGAACGGATGGACTCTACATGCCTGATTCCCACCGTGAAGCATGGAGGAGGAGGTGTGATGCTGTGGGGGTGCTTTGCTGGTGACACTGTTGGGGATTTATTCACAATTGAAGGCATACTGAACCAGCATGGCTACCACAGCATCTTGCAGCGGCATGCTATTCCATCCGGTTTGCGTTTGGTTGGACCATCATTTATTTTTCAACAGGACAATGACCCCAAACACACCTCCAGGTTGTATAAGGGCTATTTGATCAAGAAAGAGAGTGATGGGGTGCTACGCCAGATGACCTGGCCTCCACAGTCACCAGACCTGAACCCAATCGAGATGGCTTTGGGTGAGCTGGACCGCAGAGTGAAGGCAAAAGGGCCAACAAGTGCTAAGCATCTCTGGGAACTTCTTCAAGATTGTTGGAAGACCATTTCCGGTGACTACCTCTTGAAGGTCATCAAGAGAATGCCAAGAGTGTGCAAAGCAGTCATCAAAGCTAAAGGTGGCTACTTTGAAGAACCTAGAATATAAGACATATTTTCAGTTGTTTCACACTTTTTGTTAAGTATATAATTCCACATGTGTTAAGTTTTGATGCCTTCAGTGTGAATGTACAATTTTCATAGTCAAGAAAATACAGAAAAATCTTTAAATGAGAAGGTATATCCAAACTTTTGGTCTGTACTGTATATTATAGAAATCATAGAGGAGTATATATATATGTGTGTGTGTGTGTATGTATATAAGTAGTGATGAGCGAACCCGAACGGTAAAGTTTGGGGTCCGTACCAGACTCCTACGGTCCATGCACGGACCCGAACACAGAGTTTTTCCCAGAAGTCCGTCATAATGTTCAGGTTTGTGGACGAAAAAAGCATGTTGAAAGGCTGCTGAGCAGCTGATCAACAAGCTTTTAGACTTTGGGCACTTCCGGAGCCATCACAGTCATGCCAAGTACTGTATAAATTCAGGGTCATGGGTTGCGCCACCATTTTGTTCCTCTTGCACTGTCAGTGTGGTTCTCACTTCTCTGTGCCATATAAGCCTCATTCTCTGTGTCCTAAAACCTGTTCCTGTGTGCCATACCAGCGTTGTATAGACTGCCGTAAAAGCCTGTTGCTCTGTGGCGAAAAATCCTATTGAGCTGTTGCATAAAAACCTTGTTCTCTTGAAAAAAAATCCTATTGCTTTGTGCCATATAAACCTGTTCTCTGTTGCAAAAAATCCTATTGCTCTGTTGCATGTTGTACTCTGTGGCATAAAATCCAATTGCTCTGTGCCATATAAAACTTGTTCTCTGTAGCAAAAAAAATCCTATTGCTTTGTTGCATAAAAACCTTGTTGTCTGTGGCAAAAAATCCTATTGCTGTGTAGCATTAAGAGCTTGTACTCTTTTGAAAAAAAAAACTTGTACTCTGTGCCATAAACCCTGTTTCTCTGTGGCATAATAGCCATGAGTAGAGTGCCTAAATGCAGCCTCTTGCCTATGGGGTATTTTTTAAGGGGGAAAAACATGAAGAGAGTAGCAAATAGGGTACGTGGACATCATTGTGGTGCTGCTGGTGATGATGGTGTAGCTGATGCAGGGAGAGGACATGGTCGATCTGCGCCTGTTACTTGTCCAACAGCAATACCTTCCTCAGGGGTAGGCAAGTGACAGGATGTTTGGCGTTATTTAGTAGGCCCTAGTACCGCAGAACGAATGGCAAGGCCAAAACATGTGTAGGTTGTCTTAGATTGAATGGCCAATTGTGCCTCCAGTTCCTTCACATTTTTTTCCATCCAGTCCCCTGCATAAAGCGTTCAGTTGGCACGTGAGGATCTTAGTCATCTTTCTTCCACCTCATACCCTTGCAAATCATTCAAGCAGTCTGAGCCCCAAGTCATACAGCAGTCTCTTCTGCTATTTGATGAGTCCGCTGACTGTGGTTATATGGCCCATCCAGCTGGCCTGGAAATGGAAGAGACTGAGTGCACTGATGCCCAACTACTTGTTCTGTTGGAGGAAGAATACATAAGAGGGCCAGTGCACACGGTCAGCGTACCATCGCAGCACATCTCTGGGGATGAGCAAACACAGGCGCCAACTGCTGCGGCTTTCTCTAGCATGCCGACTATCAAGGAGGGCAGGCATCAGGACTGGGTGGAAGATCATGTTGGGGATGATGAGGTCTTCAAACCCACATGGATCAAAGGACCTCATAGTGACCTATGCAGTTCGGAGGAGGAGTGGTCCTGCTCCCCAAACAGCACAGCAAAAGAGGAAGCAGAGTGGAAAAGCACAACGGGCAGCCCATAACCAGTATGTCATCTTCTATTGCCCCCCACACCAAGGGAATGATTCCCCAAAAGCCAGCTCAAAGGAGCTCCCTAGCATGGGATTTCTTCACCCAATGTAGTGAAGACAAGCGGCAGGTCGTTTGCAAGCTGTGCCATCAGAGCCTCAAGCGAGATGTAAATATTCTAAAATTGAAAATCAGGTATCTCAAATTCAAGCACGAGGTGCAGTGGAGTACACATCTTAAAAAGCATGACAAATCTGAGCCTCCTCCTGCTCCCTCTTTTGCTGTGCTCTCAACCTCTTCCTCTTGGTCACGTTCAACAGGGCCACCTGCCTCCTCGCAAAGAGAGGATGTGACAGCAACACCACCACCACCTGCAGTGTCACGGACCATGTCTACACGTCCCATAGAAGTTTTCAACTCCCCATCCTCCAAACCCTTGAGAGAAAGAGGAAATTCCACCCTAACTACCCACGAGCCATGTGCCTGAATGACAGCATTTCTAAATTACTGGCATTTGAAATGCTGCCATTCTGGTTGGTGGAGACCGGCAGTTTAAAAAAACTGATGTCGGTGGCTGTCCCGCAGTACATTGCCCCCAGCCGCCACTACTTTACCAGGCAGGCCACCCCTGCCCTGCACACACACGTTTCTGACCAGATAAGATGTGCACTGCGCAATGCCATCAATGGAAAGGTCCATGTTACAACAGATACGTGGACCAGTAAGCACAGGCAGGGACGTTACATCTCCCTAACTGCCCACTGGATCAATGTAGTGGTGGCTGGGACAGAGGAGGAAGGTGTTCCAGCAAATATACTACTATCATCGAGGATTGCTGGACGTTTCTCGATACATGTTGCCTCCTCCTCATACTCCACTTCCTCCACTACCTCCTCATCTGGTCACAGTGAGCCCTGCACCACCAATTTCAGCACAATCAGGGAGAAATGACAGCAGGCTGTTCCGCAACTCATTTGTTTGGGGGACAGATCCCACACTGCACAGGAGCTGTGGATGGGGATCAAACAGCAGACAGATGAGTGGTTGGTGGCCATTAACCTCAAGGCCGGCCTGATGGTTTGCGATAACGGGCAAAATCTGGTAGCAGCTCTGGGCCTAGCAGGTTTGACTCACATACCTTGCCTGGTGCATGTGCTGAACTTGGTGGTGCAGAGCTTCCTGAAGAACTGCCCAAGTATGTCTGGTTTGCTGCTGAAAGTGTGTGCAGTGTTTGAGTGCTTTCGGCATTATCACCCTTCAGCTGCTCTCCTGTTTGTGACGCAGCATCACTTTTACCTTCCAGCTGACCGACTCATATGTGATGTAGCAATAGTGGAGTATCAGCGTTACTATACCACTTCTATGTCTGCTTGAAAAAACCCTTCAGGTGATAATGGATGAGGTGGTGGCACAGGAGGAAGAGGAGCAGGATGACCAGGCAACATTGACACCCTTATATGGCCTGTCATTCCCTCATGGCTCAGGGGGTGGGTTCCTGTACCCACTGCAGCCTGGTACGCAAGTGTCCAAAAAAGGGACAGTTTTGGAGGATGAGGAGGACACTGAGAAACCGTGTTTCCAGCAGGGTGCCACTCCAAGCTGCTCATGGGCATCACTGGAGCGTGGCTAGGGGGATACAGAGGACCCAGACCATACACATCCCACCGAGGACAGTTTGTCGTTGACTCTGGGCAGCCTGGCTCACATGAGTCAATACATGCTGCTGTGCTTACGCAATGACCATTAAGTTGCCCGTATTATTGTCAGTTCTGATTACAGGGTTGACACACTGCTGGATCCCCTTTTGTCCTTGGACCGGGATGGCAAAATGCGTGAATACAAACAAGAAACTACTGATGGCTTTCCCACCTGACAGCAGGGGCTCATTGGAAGAACAAGGCAGAGGTAGAGGAGGAAGTCGCCAACCCAGCTAGGGCAGCGCCAGCACCTCAGGAGTCAGGGTTAACATGGCTGAAATGTGGAAACCCTTCATCTACACAGAAAATATTCGGCACCAACATCTTATAATGTCCATATCAGCAGGAGGCAGTGTTGCCACAATATGGTGGAAGAGTACGTGTCCACTTGTCTCTGCATACTAACAGATGGGTCTGTGCCATTTAACTTTTGGGTCTCCAAATTGGACACATGACCTGAGATTGCCCTTTACACCTTGGAGATGCTGACCTGCCCTATGGCAAGTGTACTGTAAGAACGTGAGTATAGCACGACAGGTGGTGAAATCACAGACAGATGCATCCGCCTGTGCACAGCCAATGTGAGCAACCTCAAATTTATTAAAATGAACCAGGCATGGATCACAAAGATACCAAAAAAAGATAAAAATAACAAAAAAAAAAACGGTATTGGATAACTACTACTTCACCTCTTACGTGTACATCACCAGGTCCACCTGCACCTCCATTTGAACCTCGGCCTCCTGGTTCAAGATTATTTATTTTTTTATCTTTTTTTAAGTCAGTGCCCTATCCCCATTTGTACAGGGGTGCAAGAACCTTTGGCCACCCCCTCACAACTGGAGCCCTTTAAGTAATTTCCTTATCCACGTTTGTTGGCAGAGCAATTGTCCTGCTCTTACCCCCATTTTGCAGCACCCTTAATGCCACCATTTTACAGCACAAAATTTCAGGCATCCATTGCCTCTTGGAGTGAAATTTGAATCAGCATCTGTGGGGGTATTGTGACCCTTTCCCTGTGGTTGAAATTTTTAATATTCTTATGTGGGGTTATTGTTCCCCATGCACTGAGGCTAAAATGTTTAAAACTTCTTCTGTGGCTATATTGTGCTCCATGCTATGTGGGTTAAAAAAAAGTTTGCATAATTGTCTAATCCAGACTTGTGCTAAAGGCCCTAATTCAAGTGTGGTTGCCTGCTTTGAACAGTAATTTTTTCAAGGTAAACTCTTCAGGATTTAGGACCTACCATGCTTTCCTCAGATGCATTTGCAGTACACACAATAGTGTAGTGCAAATTTTGGAACATTTGGGGTATTGTGCCCCATGCTCTGAGGCTGAAATTTAGTGTAATCTTATGTGGGGGTAATATTTCCCATGCTCTGAGGCTGAAATTTTTACACTTCTTCTGTGTGGGTATTGTGCACCATACTCTGTGGGTTCAATTTTATAGGCCCCCCAAAAAAAGTTTGCATAATCGTCTAATCCAGACTCGTGCTTACGTCCCTAATGCACGCGTAGTTGCCTGCTTGGAACAGTAATGTTTTCAAGGTAAACTATTTGGGATTTGAACATTTGGGGTATCATGCCTCATACTCTATGGCTGAAATTTAATGTAATCTTATGTGGGGGTAATGTTCCCCATACTCTAAGGCTGACATTTTTAATAATTTTATGTGGGGTTATTATTAGAGATGAGCGTTGTTCTACTCGAACTGTTCGCCAATCTCAAATTCGAGCTGTTTTGGGCGGTGTTCGAGCCGTTCGGCGAACACGAGCGATTTGAGAAAAATTCGGCTGTTCGAGGTTATGTTCGATAACTGTTCGTGCACCAAAATCATAACTGGATTTTTTCTCAGTAATGATGAAAATTAATGTTAATACGCAGTTTGAGTGTACAGCGGGGTGGGGGGAGGGGCAGGGGATGGATCTCTGCAGGAACAATGAAGATCTCCATTTTTTTTTCTCTTTCCCGCATTTGCAGTGGGGAGGTGCAATCTGTCAGCCTATCAGCAGCGCACACACGGAGCGAAGTGCTTTTTTTCACACAAGCAAGGGCATGTGTCATTGGCAGTGTATGTCACATGTCCTTGCCCTATAAGACCAAGCCATTTTCCCCGTCGCCACCATTTTCTCACTGCTGCAGCTGCGTGTTAGACGGCACCGCTGTTGCTGTGTGCGCTATACCTTGTTAATTTCAAGCCAATTTTCGCACAAATATACAGATAGCTTGGGAGTAGGGAATAGTTGTGATTGCAGTCCTTTTAAGGACTAGGTTACAGCATTTCCTACGACTTTTATCAGGGAGGTCTGTGCTCTTAAATAGATAGGTTGTGGGAGTAAAGACTAATTGTAATTGGAGTCCTTTTCAGGACTAGGTTACATCAGTTCCTATCAGTTTTTGCCAGGCAGGTCTGTGCCAGTGCTGTGCAAGTTTTTTTCATAGCATTTGGCTGAATCTAGCAAAGCTAATCCTTTTTGGCATATTGCAGAGTGTGTTAGTCAGTGGAGTAGCCTATCTGTGCTGCAAGATATACCACCTGTGTATAGAATACCAATTTTTTTACTGCACCTAGTGAAGTAAAATCTTTTGGGCATAGCATCATTCTATTAGTCCATCTATACTGACCTCCATCAGGTTGCAAATTAAAACTAATTTTTATCTGCATCTACAGTACCTCTGAAAAAATATTTGGGCTTCTAGCTGTGTGTGGGACTTGTTGTATTAGTCCATCTATACTGACCTCCATCAGGTTGCAAACTGAATATATTTTTTTCTGCATCTACCTCTGAAAAAATATTTGGGCTTCTAGCTGTGTGTGGGTCTTGTTCTATTAATCGATCTATACTGACCTCCATCAGGTTGCAAACTGAATATAATTTTTTTCTGCATCTAGCTCTGAAAAAATATTTGGCCTTCTAGCAGTGTGTCGGACTTTCTCTATTAGTCCATCTATACTGACCTCCATCAGGTTGCAAATTAAAAATAATTTGTATCTGCATCTACAGTACCTCTGAAAAAATATTTGGGCTTCTAGCTGTGTGTGGGACTTGTTGTATTAGTCCATCTATACTGACCTCCATCAGGTTGCAAATTAAAACTAATTTTTATCTGCATCTACAGTACCTCTGAAAAAATATTTGGGCTTCTAGCTGTGTGTGGGACTTGTTGTATTAGTCCATCTATACTGACCTCCATCAGGTTGCAAATTAAAAATAATTTTTATCTGCATCTACAGTACCTCTGAAAAAATATTTGGGCTTCTAGCTGTGTGTGGGACTTGTTGTATTAGTCCATCTATACTGACCTCCATCAGGTTGCAAACTGAATATATTTTTTTCTGCATCTACCTCTGAAAAAATATTTGGGCTTCTAGCTGTGTGTGGGACTTGTTCTATTAATCCATCTATACTGACCTCCATCAGGTTGCAAACTGAATATAATTTTTTTCTGCATCTAGCTCTGAAAAAATATTTGGCCTTCTAGCAGTGTGTCGGACTTTCTCTATTAGTCCATCTATACTGACCTCCATCAGGTTGCAAATTAAAAATAATTTTTATCTGCATCTACAGTACCTCTGAAAAAATATTTGGGCTTCTAGCTGTGTGTGGGACTTGTTGTATTAGTCCATCTATACTGACCTCCATCAGGTTGCAAATTAAAACTAATTTTTATCTGCATCTACAGTACCTCTGAAAAAATATTTGGGCTTCTAGCTGTGTGTGGGACTTGTTGTATTAGTCCATCTATACTGACCTCCATCAGGTTGCAAACTGAATATATTTTTTTCTGCATCTACCTCTGAAAAAATATTGGGCTTCTAGCTGTGTGTGGGACTTGTTGTATTAGTCCATCTATACTGACCTCCATCAGGTTGCAAACTGAATATATTTTTTTCTGCATCTACCTCTGAAAAAATATTGGGCTTCTAGCTGTGTGTGGGTCTTGTTCTATTAATCCATCTATACAGACCTCCATCAGGTTGCAAACTGAATATAATTTTTTTCTGCATCTACCTCTGAAAAAATATTTGGCCTTGTAGCAGTGTGTCGGACTTTCTCTATTAGTCCATCTATACTGACCTCCATCAGGTTGCAAACTGAATATATTTTTTTCTGCATCTAACCCAGCCAATAGTTTTGGCCTAATACCACAGTTTGGCCACTCAGCTCTGCTCGGTTACCATCCATTGTTTTTTTGTGCAAACAACTCCAGAGTTGTGAATTAGTTAACCACCAAAATGAGTGGAAAAAGGCCTGCTGCTGGTGGAAAGGGGAATAGGCGTGTTGGGAAGGGGAAAAAAGGTTGTGTCCGTGGGGTAGGTGTTAAAGCAACAGTAACATCTGCAGAAGAAAGACCATCTTCCAGCCAAACTAAAATGTCTACTTCTTTTAGCGGACAATGTGATAAGATCCCTTTCTTACGGCCACGCCAATCGCTACAAATTCCAGATGAGGCACAAAAACAGCAGGTGCTTCAACGGATATCAAGTGCTCCTTTAAGTGGGCTCTCCTCCACATCAACTTCAACATCACAAATACTCCAGTCCTCAAAGGTGTCACCCAAATCGCACTTGCTTCCTCACAGCTCCCAAATCTCCAGCTGCCCGTCTGAGTATGAGGTAGAACAGATGGTTGAGTCTGCAGAGCTGTTTACTCATACTATAGCCTGGGAATCAGAGGTCGACTCCAGCGCTTCTGTGAATCCAGACGAGGAAATGATCTGCACTGATGCCCAGAATCTTTATGAGTCGGATCCAGGACCAGACGCAGAAGGTTCTGACCATAATGTAGACCCTCATTCCCAAACTGTAACTCCTGTTGGTGGAGACAATGAGGAAGACGATGATAAGACTCAAATACCTGATTGGAGCGACAACTTTAGTTTTTTGTCAGGGCAGGAACAGGTTGGCTCTGAGGACGACGGGTGTGATAACACACAGGGTGATGATGATGAGGTTGGAGATCCCACTTACTGTCAACCCACAGTCAGCCAAGAGATGAGGTCAGCAGAGGAGGTGGAGGAAGATGCTAGTGACGACGAGGTCAGGTTGCGGCTTCCTGGACAGAGACGTAGTACTGGAAGCACATCAACAACTGCATCCTCAAACACAACTCTGCCTCTCACCACAAGTCGTGGTGGCTCTTCAGGTCGCATGGGTGCTAAGCCTTGCATAGCCTGGGCATTTTTTCAGATCGATAAAGATGACCCAACTCGTGTTATCTGTAACATTTGTCAGCGAAAGCTAAGTAGAGGCCAAAAAATACATAGTTTGAGTACTTCATGCATGAACCGGCACATGGACATGAAGCATAAGATGCAGTGGGAAGCTCAGTGTGCTACAATGCGGCCTAGCCGGCCGGGCCAACCACCGTCTGCCATATCTTGTGCATCCGCGGCCTCTTCATCCTCTGTGACTGGGGGGACAGCAGTCACACCTGTTTTGGGGCGCAGACCTGCCACCTCTTTACCCGCAACAGCCAGCGTGATTGGCAGGTCATCATTTTCTTTGGAGGTGGTAACACCAGCTGGTCTTGAGCGCTGTCCGACATCGATAGCACCACCTTTGGATCAAGGCAACCTAACATGTCCGCCTGCATCTTCCTCACAGACCGGCAGTTTGCCGGGGACACCCTTATCAACCCCGTCTAAGCACAATAGCCAGCCCTCGGTCCATCAGATGTGGACAAGTAAAAGACCATTTCCTCCTAGCCATGAGAAAGCTAAGAGGTTGAATTTCACCATCTGCAAGCTCTTGGCTACAGAAATGCTGCCTTTCCGCCTGGTGGACACAGAGGATTTTCGAGACCTTATGTCCGTCGCAGTGCCCCAGTACCAGATGCCCAGTCGGCACTACTTCTCAAAGAAAGGTGTGCCTGCGCTCCACCAGCATGTCGCACACAACATCACCGCTTCTTTGAGAAACTCTGTGTGTGACAGGGTGCATTTCACCACAGACACTTGGACGAGTAGGCATGGACAGGGGCGTTACATGTCGCTGACTGGGCACTGGGTAACTATGGTGACAGCAGGACAAGGGGCTGCTGTCCAAGTCTTGCCGTCCCCACGAGTTGTGCGTCAATCCTCTTTATGTCAAAGTTCCTCCACTGCTTCTGCCTACTCAACCTCCTCTCGGTCTTCCACCTGCACCCAAAGCCTGTCTGGTCATGCCACAAGCTTTCTAACTGCGCAGAAGGGATCCTGCACACCTCCTTACTATGCTGGCAGTAGGGCTCAACGTCATCAGGCGGTTTTTACATTGAAATGTCTGGGAAATGTGAGTCACACAGCTAAGGAGTTGTGGTCAGCTCTGGAGAATCAATTTCATGAATGGTTGTCTCCACTGGACCTGAAACCAGGGAAGGCCGTGTGCGACAATGCTGCAAACCTGGGTGCGGCCCTTCGCCGGGGCAATGTCACACACGTGCCTTGTATGGCTCACGTGTTGAACCTGGTTGTCCAGCAATTTTTAGCCCACTATCCCAGACTAGATGGCCTTCTGCAGAGGGCACGGTCGCTGTGTGCTCACTTCCGCCGTTCGCATCCCGCAGCTCAGCGACTTACATCTCTACAGAAGTCGTTGGGCCTGCCACTTCACCGGCTAAAATGCGATGTGCCTACCCGGTGGAATTCAACTCTGCACATGTTGCAGCGACAGTGGCAGCACCGACAAGCCCTGGTGCAATACGTTCTGAGGTATAGCCTGGGCCAACGAGATTCAGAGGTGGGGCAAATCACGCTGGAGGAGTGGTCTCAGATCAGGGACCTATGCACCCTTCTGCACAGTTTTGAAATGGCGACGAAGATGTTTAGTGCTGACGATGCCATTATCAGCATGACTATTCCGGTGATTTACATGCTGGAGCACATGTTAAACAGAATTCGGAGTCAGGTGGTGGCACAAGAGGAGGTGGAGGAAGTAGAGGAGGAGGAGTTGTATGCGGAAGGGCTAACATCTGCAAGGTCCAGACGGTCGGCAGCACCAAGGCGGCAGGCATGTGAGGGTGGGGGAGATGGTTTTACCAGGGCGCATGGTAGCAGCCAAACTAGTGAAGAAGGTGCAGGAGCCCAGGAAGAAGTGGAGGACGAACTGATGGAAGACTCATCAGATGAGGGAGACCTTGATCACATTTCTGTTGTGCGAGGTTGGGGGGAGAGGACAGAGGAAGGAAGCATGATTGTTACCTCGCCACCAACACAACAGGGACTTGGTGCTCCTGGATGCGCAACACACATGAGTGCCTTCTTGCTGCACTACCTGCAACATGACCCTCGAATTGTGAGAATTAGAAATAATCCTGACTACTGGGTTGCCACACTGTTAGATCCCCGGTACAAAAGTAAATTTGCAGAAATTATTCCTGCCATAGAAAGGGATGCACGCATGCAGGAGTATCAGCAGAGACTGTTGCAGAATCTTACATGTGCTTTTCCACAAAATACCAGTGGTGCACGTAGTGAATCTCACAGTTCCAACTTGCCAACCGTGGGACCGTCAAGTGTTCAGCACTCAAACCGTAACAGAACCACAGTATCTGGTGGTAACATCAATTTTGCGGAATCATTTCACCACTTTTTTAGCCCATACTTTGCAAGACCACAGGAGACAAGAAGTCTGACACATAGTCAACGCCTAGAGACGATGGTACAGGAGTATCTCCAAGTAAACATTGAAGCCACGACTGTGTCACTGGACCCTTGCTCTTTTTGGGCTTCCAATCTGGATAAATGGCCGGAGCTAGCCACTTACGCCTTGGAGATCTTGTCATGCCCCGCAGCCAGCGTTCTGTCTGAACGTGTGTTCAGCGCTGCTGGTGGTGTGCTGACAGATAAGCGCACGCGGCTCTCCACTGATAATGTAGACAGACTCACGTTCATAAAGATGAACAAATCATGGATCCGAAACGACTTTTCTACCCCTGTGTCATCCTGGGGAGAGTAAAAGCTTGATGATTGGTTAAAATCACCCTACCAACCGTTTTAAGCTTTCAAATTACTAATCATGTTTATCTGTATCTTGACTGGAAAATAATTTGGGCTTTGTAGCAGTGTGCAGCACTGATCCTATTAGGCCATCTATAATAAGCTCCACCAGATTTAAAATTAAAAACAATTTTTAGCTGCATCTAGCCCGGAAAATAATTTTGGGGCTCCGAGATGCGCAAGACACATAAGTGCCTTCTTGCTGCACTACCTGCAGCATGACCCTCATATTGTCAGAATTCGAAGTAATCATGACTACTGGGTTGCCACACTCTTAGATCCCCCAAACTTTTCGATCAACCTTTTCATTTTAATAAAGACCAAAAAAATGGTCATTTTTGAAATTATAAGCATTAGCAGGTTGTTAGAAACTGAAATCAAACAGTTTTCAACTCAAAACTTTATTCTAGGTGATGTTACATTTTCACATAGGACCCCTTGTTCGAAAGGAGCTTCTGAACTCTCTCGTCCATTGAATTTGTCAGGTTTTGGATGGTTTCTGCTTCAATTGTTTTGCATGAGGACAGAATACCCTCCCAGAGCTGTTGCTTAGATGTGAACTGCCTCCCGCCATCATAGACACTCCTTTTAATGATGCTCCAAAGGTTCTGAATGGGGTAGAGGTCAGGGGAGCATGGGGGTCACACCATAAGTTTGTCCCCTTTTATGCCCATATCAGCCAGAGATGCAGATGTTTTATGTGCAGCATGAGATGGTGCATTATCATGCAGAAAAATGATCTTGCTGTGAAATACACGGTTCTTCTTCTTGAACCATGGCAGGAAGTGCTGTTTGAGAAAATCCACATACATTATGGAGTTCATCTTTAGCGCCTTCAGGGATCCTAAAGGGGCCGACAATCTCTCTCCCCATGATTCCAGCCCAAAACATTACTCCACCTCCTCCTTGTTGGCGCTGTAGCCGTGTTTGCGTGGGGTGTCTATCAACCAGCCATCCTCCACTCCATCCATCTGGACCATCGAGCGCTGCACGGCACTCATCCGTGAACAAAACAGTTTTGAAATCAGTCTTCATGTAATGTTTGGCCCACTGGAGCTGTTTCTGCTTGTGTGAAGTGGATAGAGGAGGTCGACAGGATGGCGTATGCACAGCTGCAAACCTCTGAAGGACCCTGCATCTTGTTGTTCGGGGGACGTTGGAGGCACAAGCAGCTTCAAAAACTTGTCTGCTGCTATGACAAGGCTTTTTTGCCGCTGCTCTTTCAACCTGACGTAATTGCCTGTAGGAAAGAGTCCTCAATTTGCCCTTATCAGCACGCACACGTGTGTACTGTGAATCAGCTACATACTTCTTGATTGCCAAGACACTTCATCCTGATCATCGCACAATGTTGATTGTAGTCATGCCTTGACCTAAACACTCCACAATTTGTTGCTTCTCAGCAGCCGACACTTCCTTTTTCTTTCCCATTTTGGCAGAAAATGTAGGCTGCTGAATAATGTGAGAGAGCCTTCTTAAGTAGTCTTGCCTTTCATTGGACACACCTGACAAACTAATTAGCACTGGTGTCTGCAATTGCTTACAGTGATATAAAGAGCCCTGACACACATCACCATCAATGAGTTTAACTGACAAACAAATTCTTCCCTTATCACTCCTAAACACTTTTTGCATAATAATTTGGAACACAGTGTACATGTGCTTTTCCACAAAACACCAGTGGTTCACGTAGTGAATCTTACAGTTCTAACTTGCCAACCGTGGTCTGTATGGAGTTGTTCAATAAAGGGCCCAAAATTAAGA
Organism: Phyllobates terribilis; assembly: GCF_046119375.1. Classification (NCBI taxonomy): domain Eukaryota; kingdom Metazoa; phylum Chordata; class Amphibia; order Anura; family Dendrobatidae; genus Phyllobates; species Phyllobates terribilis. The sequence continues at coordinate 590,777,098 of NW_027362765.1, read as the reverse complement.
TAACATAGATGGGAGAGGTCTCTATGAATAGGAATTCCTAAGTATTTGATACCCTGTGAGGGCCAGGCAAAGGGAAAGTTGGACTGGATGGAATCCTATATGGATTTGGGGAGGGAGACATCGAGGGCCTCAGACTTCGCTGCATTGATTTTAAAATTTGACCATGTAACAAAGTGATCTATTTCAGCCATAACAGCATGGATGGATATATGTGATTGAGTGATATATACTAGGACATCATCAGCAAATAGAGAGCACTTGTACTCGGTGCCTCCCACCTCAATCCACCTAATATTGGGGTTATGGCGAATTGATGAGAGCAGGTGCTCCGTCACTAGGATGTATAAGAGAGGTGACAGAGAACATCCCTGCCTTGTCCCATTGGTGATTGTGAAAGGTGATGAAAATGTTCTGACGCGCCCCCTGGGCCTTGGGACACCCGGAGCCGGACCCTTTTTGGTGGATGCTGGTGGTTGTAGTCTCCGTGGCGGCAATCCGGTTCCGTGGCTCAGGGCGGTCAAACCAGTGGCGGAACTATTTATGTGGTTTTGATGTTTAAATGTCCGACTACGCCACCCGTGGATTGCGGTCAGAGTGAACCGCCGCTCCAGGGCAGACCGCTGAGGCTGGTGTTGTGGGTGCAGCAGAGCGTAGCATAACTCCCCACGGGAGGAGTATAGCCTCAGGGCAGTGTATGCGGAGGATGGGGGTGATGGTGCAGGGCAGCAGCAGTAATGACACAGAGTCAGTGATGCAGTCCAGGGCCTTTACTCACAGTTCTTATTATCCAGACCACGTCTGCAGGTAACGGCTGCCCACGTCGTACTGTGCTCACCAGGTGAGGGGCTCAGACAACTCCCAGATAACTTTGGAGCGCTTCACAGGACCCCCTTTGTGTGTCCTTTGTCTGGCCTTTCTTACCAACCCTTCTGTCCGGCTGCCTCGGGCCTCCTCTTGGTAAACTTGGCGCCAGTTTCCCTGACCCTATGTGGTGCCTTCCTAGCAGGTGTAGCGAGGGGCTGCGCCACATAAAATGTCACAGCCTCCTGTTTCTAGCTGAGGGTCGTTTCCTGCCTCCACTAGTTTCGGGGACCGGTCTCCCCCTTTGGCCTGACCCCTCCACGCAGGTGGATTCTGGCGTGCGGTGGCGACTCGCCCGTCCGCACCCCTGAGATCCCTTCGTTCCTCGTTCCTGGAGCCTTCTCCGCTCCTCTTCCTTCCTTCTCCCTCTTCCAGGCCTGGGCCTCTGTTACTAGGCCCGCCTCCGGAGCAGAGCTCATGCAGAGCCCCTGCTCCCTGCCACGTCTGCTCAGACTTCTCTGCACTGAACTAAGATGGTGCCCACCTTTTATACTCCCTTCTCAATGCACCCAGGAACTGCTTCCTCCCTGCTCCTGCACTACAGGGTTCCCCTTCCTCAGTGTTCCCTCCCCCCACTCCAGCCAGGGACAGGGACTGTCGTGCCCATCTCAGGGGCATATTGGTCGCCCTGCCCCACGGCAATGTGGTGTAATGCATGCAGGTGTCGGGTCCTGATCCACACTACATCCTTACCTGAGAGTGAGATATCACACCTCTGGGTGAGGTGCAATACCTCTGTAGCAACCGAGCCCTCAGGGTGCTACAGTTCCATTTATCTTCAGCCTAGGTGACGTATTGCGATACAGGGCCGTGATTTTGGCTATAAAAGGGTCCCCTAGACCCCTACCCCAAGCTTTTTAAGAGAATCATATATGGCGTGCCAGGAGACTCTATGGAATGCTTTCTCAGCATCCAACGAGAGTATCTAATTACAAATTTTTAACTGCATCTAGCCCAGGAAATACTTTGTGCCTAGTAGCAGGGTCTGCTAGTCAGCAGATTATCCCGGCTGTTAAGCAAGCTACACCACCTGTAGTTTGGACACTTAATTTTTTCAAAGGAAATGCTTCGGGACCACGGGATACTCAGTGAAGAGCATCAGGAGGCACCCCAAGGCATAGGGGCTGGGACTGGCAGTAGGATGCCTTGCGGTGGACAGCCGAGCTCGATCCTTATAAAAGCTTTTTAACTGCAGCAGCTTTAGTGGACGCTACTGGAGCTGGAATTACGCGGCTGCTGGCATGAGACTTGCCCTCCAATAGATCCTTGTAAATGGATTTAAAGTGTATTCATTCAAATTAGAGAGACAATTTAAATTAAAAAGCTTAGAGCTGCCTCCACCACAGGGGGGCTCGCTCGACCCACCAGCGGACAGGCACCAGTATTGGGAGAGGGGGGCTGGCCGTCAGGGTCCACCGCGGCTCTGGCACAAACCCGGCGACACGGAGGTGGCACGGGCAGGAACGGACTAGCCGTGTCGGCTTCTCACTTTTTGGATTTTAGAAGGGCATGACATGCCTATATCTGTGTCTCCCCCTCCTTTTACTCCTCCACCTCTTTTCTTTTCGCATGACTATATGTACTTGTCACTTTTCCATGTGTTAGTTATGTCTTCTGAGCAGTTTGTCAGCTTCTGGACACCTTTGAAGGTGTTTTCTATGTGTTTCTATGTGTTTTTGTTTGCCTGCCATTGGTTTTAACGGTGTTCGAAGGTGTTCGACGAACAGTTCGACGAACAGTTCGGCGAACACACGGGTGTTCGACGAACCGAACCGAACTCGAACACTACGGGGGTGGCTCAACACTAGTTATTATTCCCCATGCTCTGAGGCTGAAATTTTTACACTTCTTCTGTGGAGATATTGTGCTCCATGCTCTGTGGATAAAATTTGAAGGGCTCCCCCAAAAAAGTTTGCATAATCTTCGAATCCAGTCTGGTGCTAAAGTCCCTAATTCAGGCTTGGTTGCCTGCTTGGAAGAGGAATGTTTTCGAGGTAAATTATTCGGGATTTGGGACCTACTATGTTTTCCTCAGATGCATTTGCAGTACACACAGTACTATAGCGTAAATGTTTGAACATTTGGGGTATCATGCCTCATGCTGTATGGCTGAAATTTAATATAATCTTCTGTGGGGATATTGTTCCCCATACTCTGAAGCTGAAATTTTTAAGCTTCTTCTGTGGGGGTATTGTGCACCATGCATTATGGCTGAAATATTTAATAATCTTATGTGAGGGTATTGTTCATCATGCACTGTGGGTGAAATTTGAGTCAGCTTCTGTCGGGGGTAGTGTGCCCCATGGTCTAAGGGTGAAGTTTGTAAGCTGCTTCTGTGGGGATACTCTTTCCCATGCTTTGTGGGTGAAATTTTTAACTAGACTGACGATAGCAAGTCTCTGTGGGGGCACTGTTATAATTGTTATGCTATTAATTTACTTCCTATTTTATCATGATTGCTATGGTGAAATAATCCATTTAAGTCATTTTCCTATCCACATTTATTTGCAGGGCAATTGTCCTGCTCTTATCCCCATTGTACTTCTTATTGCAGCACACCAAGCCCTTACAATGACAATTTTATAGCCATTTTACAGCTCTGAAGTTCAGGTCCTCATCAACTTATATGGGCTCCGGAGTTTGGGGTCAAGTTCAGGTCAAATTTAAAAAAAGTCGGAACCAGCCAAACACGGATATCCACAGGTTCGTTCATCTCTATATGACACGCCCCCTGGGCCGTGGGGTACTCGGTGCCGGGCCGGTCGTTGCTAAGGGTGATGTCACAGTGGCGGTGACCCGGTCCGTGACCCAGGGCGGTCATTAAAAAGGGGATATTTACAGGGGATTTATAGTTTTTATAAACAGTTTGTGACGCCACCTGTGGCATGTGGCTAAAGGGAGCCGCTGCTGTGGAGCAGGTCCTCTGGAGCTATTGTTAATGCAGCAGAGTTGGTTTAGCTCTTCACAGGTAGAGCTTAGCTCCAGGGCAGTGTAGATGTTATAGGTGTTGTAGACGTTGCTGTTATGGTGTAATGCAGAGGATGGCGCAGTTAATAATCACAGAGACAGTAAGGTGCAGTCCTCATGGTTTACTCACGGTTTCTTAGACTTCCAGTTACCAGTACTAGAGTAACTTCCCATGGCGTTCTATGCTTACTCAGGGAGGGGTTCAGCAAACTCCCAGGTCTCTCCGGAGTATGTAATGGGACCCCCTTCTGTGTGTTCCTTCAGGCCATCTCCCTGCACCTCACACCTAGTGTCTCAGGCCAGTGGCCACGGACCTTGCTGGGCAACGTCTTCTCTGTCCCATGGGTCCTCTATGGCCACCTTTCTGGTGATTAGATGTGGCTTGTGGCTGCAGTACCTGAAATACTGCAGCCTCCGGTTTCCTAGTTGAGGCTTAAAGAACTCTGCTAGTTTCGGGACCGGTTCCCTCTGTGCAACCTGACCCCTCCACCTCCTGGTAGATTCGGGCGTACGGGTGGCCTCCAGCACTACCCGTACCCCTGGGATCCCTTCCACGTTCCTGGAGCCTTTCTTCTGCTCCTCTCTCTCAGTCTGTCCTGGGCCTCTCTCTAGGCCCTCCTCCTGAGCAGAGCTCCTACAGAGCTCCTGCTCCTCTCACTGTCCTCCTCTGACTGCACTGTCCTTTCAAGATGGCTTCTCTCTTTATACTATTCCTAACAAGTGCTCCCCTGATTTACTTCCTCCAACCACACCCACTACATGGTTCCCCCTACTTTGGTTCCCCCCACTCCAGCCAGGGACAGGGCTCAGCAGGGAAGCGACATATATATAAGCATATATTTATATATTCCTCAATGTTGAAATGAGACACCATGGAATTATACAAATCACACGATCGATAGACATCTTGATTTATTCAGCATCAAGTATAAGCGTTATCTACTATCAATGAGGTTATCAATGGTTATCTGCTCTACCACGTTGAATGAACTTCATCATGCTCCGCTCCTGTGTAATCACCGACCAATGACGTCCCAGATTTGCTTGATTGGAGACAAGTCCGGAAATGCTGCAGACCATGGTAGCACATTAAGAACACACTGACTGCTTACAGTAGCACAAGCAACATGTGGCTTGGTGTTGTCATATTGGAAACATAGCTTCCACGACACTTTGGAGAAGTGGCCGTACCACTGATTTCATGATTCATCCATTGTCATGACACAGCTATCGGGTGACCAGGGACCAGTAGCCTAACACTAGGGGGTGCCCCAGCTTGCCCTATTCCCCAGGATACCTCTGAAGGTGAGGATGCCAGGCCTCCATCCTCCCCCTAACTCCTGAGTAATCCCTCTGTCTGTTCATTCCCCCCACCCAGGGAAGGCGGCGCTACTGTGCAGGAGCTGTTTTTCAACATGAGAATGCAAGTCCACATGTTGCTCATGCTACTGTGAGCAGCCAGCCTAATTGATCAAAATGTAATAACATTGCCTACAGGGTCTCTGGACTCGTTTCCCATCATGCACATTATCTTGATGATTTGCCAAAGTGCATTCAGTGCTCAGGAACATTCCTCAGACAACCATTAATAACCCCACTGAGAGCAGACAAGGCGTGTAAATGTATATAAATGTATATATGTATATGTAAATGTATATATTTCTGTGCATGGCGCTCACACTCGATACTGAGAAATCAAGATGTGTTGACAATTTTGTGTCTATCTTTTTGTCATTTGTATACTATTGTATTGTATTGTATACTATTGTACACTGTATGTCTATCAGTCCTGCAACTCCTGTAATTTTCATAAATTTATGACTTTTCCTTTTTAGTGTTGCAATTATAATGAGGATCATTATATATACGATATATCATCGTTCTGGGTCGAAAACTAGAATAAAGTAAATAAAAGTTTTACAAATATTAAAAAAATAAATAAAAACACAAAATTTCAAATCACCCGCCTTTTGCAACATTGAAAATAAAACAATAAAAAAACATATATTTGATATCGCTGCATTCAGAAAGGTCCGATCTATGAAAATATAAACTAAATTAATCAGATCGGTAAACAATGTGACGAGAAAAAAAAAAATCGAAACTCCAGAATTATGGGGTTTTTTTGGCAGCCACAACATTGCAATAAAATTTAATAACAGGCAATCAAAACATCGTATGTACCCTAAAATGGTATCAATAAAAACGTCAGTCCGATATAAGCAAATTTTTTTTCCTTATAAATTTAGATTTTTTTCCCCCACTTAAGTAAAAAGAACCTATACATGTTTGATATCTGCATACTTGTACTGACTTGGGGATTCATATTGGCAGGTCAGTTTTAGCACTTAGTGAACATGTTAAATAAAAAACCCAAAGAACAATTGCAGAATTGCACTTTTTTTGCAATTTCACTGCACTTGGGATATGTTTCCCTTTTTCCAGTACAGTATATGGTAAAATCAATTATGTCACTAAAAAGTACAACTTGTCCTGCAGAAAATAAGCGCACATATTGATGGAAAAATAAAAAAGTTATGGCTCTAGGAAAAGGAGAGGAAGAAACTAAAGCGCAAAAACGGAAAATCGCAAGGTGGTGAAGGGGTTAAAACTATTGCACACTGCCTTCTCAACAGCCTGAAGTAGGTAATTGAACTGAATGTCCTTGTAATGCTCCCTAATCTGTGGGCCAAAAAGGCTTGTTGCTCTTTACAAAGTTATCCATTAATCCTAGTTTGTTGTGTAGTGAAGGGAGTAACATTTTCTTAGAATCAACCAATGGTTCATTTTGTACATATTTTGTACCAGGCTGAAGTGTTTCTCTCCCCGGATATTGCCAACCTCTTACAACCTAATACGAAAAAATGTATTAGATTCCATACATTTACTGCATTATAATTCTCCACTATCGACATTTGTAAAATAAAAACTAGAGCTAATTATCAATTGTACCTGTCATTTTCATTTATAGCAGCATGAAATCTATACGAATTAGCTACTTTTGTACAATTTTGTTGTTGAACAGTGTTGTCAGCTATTGTCAAAAGTGTGCAGCAGGAGCTCTGATGCCCCTAGAAAAGGGCCACATACTAGCAAAAGTAGGTCCCAAACTTCCAGGTTGTGGATACTGGCATGTATTGCGGTATTTGACAACCCTCCGTAATCCCCTGTGCAGTGAAGGCATCTCGTGTGATGTCGCTCTTTGCATTAACCCAGTGCCAACGCATCCTTTTTAAGCTGTTACCGACCAGTAAATCCTCTAAGGATCTTTCTGTTCTGGAAATGCTTAGTAAATAGCACTGGAGTGCTGGTTTAGCACAAAAGCAAGAACTCGAGAGATAACAGTTAAGAGCTCATGCTTTTACTGCAAAAGGTTTTGGCGAGGGTTGTGGGATATCCTGCTTCCCATGGCAGGGTGATACAACCCAGAAAGGACATTATAATTCTTTCTGTGCATTTTTAGCATAACAATAACTTACATTTACAAAAATATTCACCACTCTGCCCACTCTTTTATTAAAAAAGGCACACCAGATTGATTACAGGTACTCTTTAAGTATATCATGCAAATACTGTAGTCTACAAATAATTGAGCTTTTAAAAGGGTTAAAAATGAATCTGTGTAAGGAATTCTGTTGCTTTCTACAGTTTGACCACTAGTGGCCGCTATTGTTCATTTTAATAATTGTGCTGCAGTTTCACTCCTTACCACTGGAGGCTGCTGTTGTGTTCTACAATTGTCCTTTTCCAAGATGGTGGATTCTGAATCTATGGAATCCATCTTGTTTCCTGTTTGGGCCTACTTAAAGCTGCATGGATATCTCACTCATTGCTTGAGTATTGTGTCTAGCTGTAAGCTTAGCTTCAGTTTCCAGCTCCTGAACATTCTTACCCAGTCTGTTCTAATTTATCTTCGGAGTGTTTGCTGCAACTCCTTGCTATCTCCAAGAACTTCTACTACCGCTTGTTGTTCCTGCTTGCGCTCCTTCGGCTATTGGTTTCAAGCAGTACTATGCCAGTACCGTAACAATCCGGCAACCTCATACTAGTACAGTCTTTCAACCCCTTCACCCCTGTTTCCACCTTCCTGACCATGTGAAATGTTACAATTCTGACCAGCATCACTCTATGATGTAATAACTCTGGAATGCTTCAATGGATCCCAGTGATTCAGAAATTGTTTTTTCGCGACACATTGTACTTTATGTTAGTGGCAAATTTAGGTCAACATTTTTTGCGTGTATTTGTAAAAGTATCAGAATTTTAGTGAAAAAAATTAGCAATTTTCAAATTTTTTATTTTTATGCCCTTAAATCAGATATTTATATCACACAAAATAGTTAATAAATAACATGTTTACTTTACATCAGCATCATTTTTTAAACATAATTTTTTTTGTTAGAAAGTTAGCAATTTATCAGCAATTTCTAATTTTTCCAACAAAATTTACAAAACAATTTTTTTAGGGACCACATCACATCTGAATTTACTTTGAGTGGCTAATGTGACAGAAAATTCCCAAGAGTGAGCACCCGTCAAAGTGCTCAAAACCACATTCAAGAAGTTTATTAATAATTTATAATTCCTGCTTCACAGGAATTAAGGAAATGTGGAAGGAAAAAATGAAAATTTTACTTTTTTCCACAAATGTTGCTGTAGCCTCAAATTTTGCATATTTACAAGGGTTACAGGAGAAAATGAATCATACAATTTGTTGTGAAATTTATCCTGAGTACACTGATACTACTACTTTTGGGGGTACGGCTTGGATGTGCCTAAACAGTGGAAAATCCCCACAAGTGACCACATTTTGTAAACTACACCTCTCAAGGAATTTTTGTAGAGGTCACGGTGTGGTGAGAACCTTGAACCCACAGGTGCTTCAAAGAATTTTATTAAGTTGAGCCGTGAAAATAAAAAAATCTAATTTTCCCCACAAAAATTTTACTTTAGCCTCAAATTGTTCAATTATACAAGGGTAACAGGAGAAAATAACCCATATAATTTGTTGAGCATTTTCCAATCAGTACGCTGATGCCCCATGTGTGGGGGAAAACTACTGTTTGGGCACATGGCAGGGCTCGGAAGGGAAGGAGCGCGATTTGACTTTTTGAGCAGAGATTTGGCAGGAATAGACTGCAGGCACCATGTCACATTTAAAGAGCCTTTATGGTGCCAAAACAGCAGAAACCACCTACATATGACCGCATTTTGGCAAGAATACCTCTTGAGGAACTTGTCTAGGGGTGTATTGAGCATTTTAAACTCACAGATGATTCACAGAATTGTGTAACATTGGGTGGCGGATATGCAAAATTTATTTTTTTCCTGTAAAATGTTGTTTTAGCCCCAAACTTTTAATTTTAAAAAGGGCAATTAGGATTAAATGGACCATATAATTTGTTATATAATTACTTCCACGTTCGCCAATATCCTGTATGTGCTTCGGAACTACTTTTTAGGCACAGATATTGCAAGAATGGTTTGCGGGTGTCATGTCACATTGGCACAGCCCCTGAGGTTGAAGAACAGCAGAACCCTCTACAAGTGACCCCATCTTACAAATTGCATCAGTGAGGATATTGACACCACAGGTGTGTCACAAAATTATATACCATTCTGAGGTGAAGAACTAATTATTACATTTTTATCACTAAAATACTGTTTTAGCCCCATATTTTTTATTTTCACGAAGAAAAATGGGTAAAAAAGGCCACATAATTTGTTATACAATTTCTTCTTAATGTGACAATACCCAATATAAGGCTGTACAGTACTATTTGGCCGCACAGCAGGACTCAAGAGTGAAGGAGTGCTATTTCACTTTTGTGGTGTAGATTTTTATAGAATAGTTTGTGGACTCCATTTGCAGAGCCCAGTAACAGTGGAAACCCCCTAAAGTGACCCCTCATTGGAATTTATACCCATTTTGGAATTCATATATGGGTGTAGTGATGATTTTTACGCTATGGGCATTTTCCAGAAACTAACATGCAGTGGAAGTTGCAGAGTGAAAATTGCAAATATGCCATTGTAGTGCCCAGTAAATTGTAGTGCCAAATACATTGTGCCCAGCTTGTGTATCTGGAGCTATGCACCCATAAAATAAGTGGGCTCTCCTCACTACGTTAATGTCAAACATGTGGATGCTAATTGAAGTTTAGGCACATTGTGGAGCTCAGAAGGGAGGGGGGCATTTGGATTTAGGAGCACAGATTTCAGTAAATTTCTTTTGGTGGCAGTCATGTCACTTTTCCAGAGCCTTTGTGCTACCCGTTACTTGGATACCCCCTATATTTCTGCTAACAGATGACAGACCTGGATGGGGACTTATTTTTGGCGGATTGAGTTGAAGCTTTTAGTGGTGCCATTTTGGGATACAGAACATTTTGGAACAGTTCACATTTATCCTGTACTCAACGCTAAACACTTACTTACATCCGAGTTTCCATCTAAATCTCTGAAATACGTGAATCAGATGAAATGCCCGATGGATCCATTCACTAATGAGGCAGGCAAAGTTACTCCGGACTCAATTTGGCCTTTGTTTAGTGGTGTCTGGCATTTCAGAGGTGCACAAAATTGTGGCCAGTTGCGCTTTGTGCACGCCTAAAAAGATGAACGCTGCCGGATCACAGGCCAAACGGCATCCAAAGTGTCTCCATCTGCCTCATTATAGGAAATATTCCATTGGAGGTTCCACCTAAATCATGTATTTCAGATATTTATACAGAAACTCCGGTGTAAGTGCTCAGGGTAGAGCGTAGTATAAATGTGAGCCGCCTTTCTGTGATCTTTTGGAGGCAGAATAAACAAATCAACAGCAAGTGAAGAATTGGTTTTATTTATATTTTACGCTGTTACTCGTGCGGTATAAGTGGTAAGATGGCTTTTTTCTTTGGGTTGGAGTGATTACAACGATACTAGATTTATATAGTTTTTTTATCTTTGGCTGCTATCACACACTAAGAAATGCTTTTTTACAAAAACAAATTTTTCTATTGCCATTTTTTGACAGCTTTAATTTTTCTGGATTTCTGCTGACAAAGTCATGTGAGGGTTTGTTTTTTGCGGGATGAGTTGACATTTTTATTGGTACCATTTTCGGGCACACAGCAGTTTTTGATCACTTTCTAATACGTTTTTTGGGGAGGCAGAACGATCAAAAACCCCCAATTCAGGAATTGTTTATTGTTTTTTTTAATCCGTTCCACATATGGTAAAATTGATCAAGCTTTATTCTTCAGGTCAGTAGTATTACAACAATACTATATTTATATTTTTTTTCATGTTTTGCTAGTTTTGCGGAATGAATACTATTTTATAGAAAAAATAATTGTTTCTGCATTGCTATATTCTGAAAGCTATAGTTTTTTTTATGTCTCTGCTGCTGGAGCTGTATGGTATTTTTTCTACATTCGCCTTTTTGATTGCATTTTATTCTGCTTTTTGTTCAGCGGTTTGATGAAAAAGCATAGTTTTTCTTTTTTTTACGGTGTTCACTGAAAGCACTAAATAGTGTGTTAGTTTTATAGACATGGCTATGCCAAATATGTGTACTTTTTTGTTTATTTTTGTTTTTACATAAATATATGTATTCATTGGCATAATATATATATATTTTTCTTTATTTTGTGATTTTTACAAATATTTTTAATTTTTTTTTTCAGTTACTTCCTCTATGGGACTTTAATTTTTATTACTCTGATCACTGGTATAATGCATTGTAATGCACCAGCACTGCAATGCATTATACTCGTCAGTGAGACACTGACAGCACTCCTTTTAGAACTCCTCTCAGCATGGTCTAAAAAGCACGCTGTATTTGGCTGACCCAGAGATCATCATGTGACCTTGAGTTGCCATGGCAACGATTGGAATCGTGCGATGATGTCGCGGAGTGCCGATCGGGCAGGAGAGGGAGCCCCCTCCCTCTCACAGCCTCCTAAATGCTGTGATCGCTATTGATCATGACATTTAGGGGGTTAACAGCCCGGGGCAGTGTGGGCACCATTCCAGGCTGCGACTTAAGCTGAGCTCCTGGCGGCGATTGTGTGGGTACAGCTCCTGTGCCCCGCATGATCTCCATTACATACCCATACATCACAGGTCGGGAAACCCTTCCCAACCATGACATATGGGTATGTCAAAAAGGTCATGAAGGGGTTAACAAATGTGAGGTCTTATTCCATAAGAACCTCACTCATTTTCTGGACTGTCAACAATTGTATTCTATTTTGTTGTGATGTGTTACCGTTGACCCTACTGCACTGGAAATCCCACTTGATTACCTAAGTAATGTGCTTTTTTGCCATGTTAATGCCAAATTTATGCATATCGATTGCCATGTTTAATTGGAACCTGTCACTTGATTCATGTTGTCCAAACCAATGTAGCATAAATCAGATACTTGGCTGCATGATTGCCGCCAGATATATTTTTCTCAGAAATGCTCCAATATTTTAGAGAAAGCACAATTTGAAGAGTGGTGCATGGAGTTGGTTGACATCTCTCCCTTGTATCTACATTGGGCGAGACCTGTCAATCACCTGGAGCAGTGCTTGGAGAAGGTAACACTCAAAGGGAACACTCAAATAACACATCCTAGATCTGAATGAATGAAATATTCTCATTGAACACTTTGTTCTGTACAAAGTTGAATGTGCTGACAACAAAATCAAACAAAAATCATCAATGGAAATCAAATTTATTAACCAATGGAGGCCTGGATTTGGAGTCACCCCCAAAATTAAAGTGGAAAAACACACTACAGACTGATCCAACTTTGATGTAATGTCCTTAAAACAAGTCAAAATGAGGCTCAGTATTGTGTGTGGCCTCCACATGCTTGTATGACCTCCCTACAATGCCTGGGCATGCTCCTGATGAGGTTGCAGATGGTCTCTGGTGGGATCTCCTCCCAGACCTGGACTAAAGCATCCGCCAACTCCTGGACAGTCTGTGGTGCAACGTGACGTTGATGGATGGAGCGAGACATGGTGTCCCAGATGTGCTCAATCGGATTCAGGTCTGGGGAACGGGCCGGCCAGTCCATAGCTTCAATGCCTTCATCTTGCAGGAACTGCTGACACACTCCAGCCACATGAGGTCTGGTATTGTCCTGCATTAGGAGGAACCCAGGGCCAACCGCACCAGCATATGGTATCACCAAGGGTCTGAGGATCTCATCTCGGTACCTAATGGCAGTTAGGCTACCTCTGGCGAGCACATGGAGGGTGTGCGGCCCTCCAAAGAAATGCCACCCTACACCATTACTGACCCACTGCCAAACCGGTCATGCTGAAGGATGTTGCAGGCAGCAGATCGCTCTCCACGGCTTCTCCAGACTCTGTCATGTCTGTCACATGTGCTCTGTGTGAACCTGCTTTCATCTGTGAAGAGCACAGAGCGCCAGTGGCGACTTTGCCAATTCTGGTGTTCTGTGGCAAATGCCAAGTTTACTGCACGGTGTTGGGCTGTGAGCACAACCCCCATGTGTGGACGTCGGGCCCTCATACCACCCTCATGGAGTCGGTTTCTAACCGTTTGTGCAAACACATGCACATTTGTGGCCTGCTGGAGGTCATTTTGCAGGGCTCTGGCAGTGCTCCTCCTGTTCCTACTTGCACAAAGGCGGAGGTAGCCATCCTGCTACTGGGTTGTTGCCCTCCTACGGCCCCCTTCATGTCTCCTGGTGTACTGGCCTGTCTCCTGGTAGTGCCTCCAGCCTCTGGACTCTACGCTGACAGACACAGCAAACCTTCTTGCCACAACTCGAATTGATGTGCCAATCTGGATGAGCTGCACTACCTGAGCAACTTCTGTGGGTTGTAGAGTCTGTCTCATGCTACCACGAGTGTGAAAGCACAACCAACATTCAAAAGTGACCAAAACATCAGCCAGAAAGCATTGGTACTGAGATGTGGTCTGTGGTCCCCACCTGCAGAACCACTCCTTTATTGAGGGTGTCTTGATAATTGCCAATAATTTCCATCTATTGTCTATTCCATTTGCACAACAGCAGGTGAAATTGATTGTCAGTGTTGCTTCTGAAGTGGACAGTTTGATTTCACAGAAGTTTGATTTACTTGGAGTTATATTCTGTTGTTTAAGTGTTCCCTTTATTTTTTTGAGCAGTATATATATATATATACAGTCATGGCCAAAAGTATTGAGAATGAGACAAATAGTAATTTTTCCAAAGTTTACTGCTTCATTTTTTGTAATGGCAATTAGCATATACTCCTGAATGTCAAAGAGTGATCAGCTTAACAGCAATTACTGTACTTGCAAAGTCAATATTTGCCCAGAAAATGAACTTTAACCCCCAAAACTCATTTCAACATCATTGCAGTCCTGCCTTAAAAGGAGCAGCTAACATCATTTTAGTGATTGATCCATTAACACAGGTGTGGGTGTTGATGAGGACAGGGCTGGCGATCAATTAGTCATGATTAAGTAAGAATGACATCACTGGACACTTTAAAAGGAGGCTGGTTCTTGGTATCATTGTTTCTCTTCAGTTAACCATGGTTATCTCTAAAGAAACACGTGCAGCCATCATTGCACTGCACAAAAATGGCCTAACAGGGAAGAGTGTCGCAGCTACAAAGATTGCACCTCAGTCAACAATCTATCGCATCATCAAGAACTTCAAGGAGAGAGCTTCTATTGTTGTCAAAAAGGCTCCAGGGTGCCCAAGAAAGACCAGCAAGCGCCAGGACCGTATCTTAAAACTGTTTCAGCTGCGGGATCGGACTACCAGCAGTGCCGAGCTTGCTCAGGAATGGCAGCAGGCTGGTGTGAGTGCTTCTGCACGCACTGTGAGGCGGAGACTCTTTGAGCAAGGGCTGGTTTCAAGGAGGGCAGCAAAGAAGCCACTTCTCTCCAGAAAAAACATCAGGGACCGACTGATATTCTGAAAAAGGTACAGGGAGTGGACTGCTGAGGACTGGGGCAAAGTCATTTTCTCTGATGAATCCCCTTTTCGATTGTTTGGGACATCTGGAAAACAGCTTATTCGGAGAAGAAGAGGTGAGCGCTACCACCAGTCTTGTCTCATGCCAACTGTAAAGCATCCTGAAACCATTCATGTGTGGGGTTGCTTCTCAGCCAAGGGAATCGGCTCACTCACAGTCTTGCCTAAAAACACAGCCATGAATAAAGAATGGTACCAGAATGTCCTCCAAGAGCAACTTCTCCCAACCGTCCAAGAGCAGTTTGGCGCCCAACAATCCCTTTTCCAGCATGATGGAGCACCTTGCCATAAAGCAAAGGTGATAACTAAATGGCTCATGGAACAAAACATAGAGATTTTGGGTCCATGGCCTGGAAACTCCCCAGATCTTAATCCCATTGAGAAGTTGTGGTCAATCATCAAGAGACGGGTGGACAAACAAAAACCAACAAATTCTGGCAAATGCAAGCATTGATTATGCAAGAATGGACTGCTATCAGTCAGGATTTGGTCCAAAAGTTGATTGAGAGCATGCCAGGGAGAATTACAGAGGTCTTGAAGAAGAAGGGGCAGCACTGCAAATATTGACTTGCTGCATTAACTCATTCTAACTGTCAATATAACCTATTGGTACTCATAATATGATTGCAATTATATTTCTGTATGTGATATAAACATCAGACAAGCACTAATAAAAACCAGAGGCCAGCAGATCATGTGAAAATATAATTTTGGTGTCATTCTCAAAACTTTTGGCCATGACTGTATATATATATATATATATATATATATATATATATATATATATATATATATCATATCTTTGACCACTGTTCATTATTTAAAAATCTTATGCTTATAATTATTGTACTTACTTTTACATGCACTGCTCTGTTTCCAGTGTTCTGGATGTTGTCATCCTCTATACTCTATTGGTTTACTAAATACCTTTTGTATATATGTATTCAATAAATATTTTTTAGCAAAAATACCCTCCTTTTTCTTTTTTGTTGTATAAATCCCTTTATTTTAATGTTGTGTATTCCTCTGCTTTCTACCACCAGACAAGAGCTAGTTAGTAATATGAAATACGGTGGTTAGGCAAGCACTACTCTGGGTTATATATAGAGTGTCTGTATATGTACTGTATATACAGTGAAGAAAATAATTATTTGAATCCTTGCTGTTTTTGTAAGTTTGCCCACTGACAAAGCCATGAACAGTCTATAATTTTAAGGGTAGGTTAATTTTAACATTGAGAGATAGAATATCCAAAAAAAAAATCAAGAAAATCACATTGTATGAATTAGATAATTTTTTTTGCATTTTGCAGTGAGAAATAAGTATTTGATTCCTCTGGCAAACAACACTTTATAATTGGTGAAAAAACTCTTGCTGGCAAGGACAGCAGTCAGACATTTTTTGTAGTTGATGATGAGGGTTGCGCACATATCAGAAGGAATTTTGGTCCACTCCTCTTGGCAGATCATCTCTAAATCATTAAGATTTTGAGGCTTTCGCTTGGCAACTCGGAGCCTCAACTCCCTCCATAAGTTTTCTATTGGATTAAGGTCTGGAGACTGGCTAGGCCACTCCATGACCTTAATGTGCTTCTTTTTGAGCCACTCCTTTGTTGCCTTAGCTGTATGTTTTGGGTCATTGTCTTGCTGGAAGACTCAGCCATGACCCATTTTTAATGTCCTGGCAGAGGTAAGGAGGTTGTCACTCAGGATTTTACGGTACATGGCTCCATCCATTCTCCCATTGATGCGGTGAAGTAGTCCTGTGCCCTTAGCAGAGAAACACCTCCAAAACATAATGTTTCCACCTCCATGCTTGACAGTGGGGATGGTGTTCTTTGGATCATAGGTAGCATTTCTCTTCCTCTAAAGACGGCGAGTTGAGTTAATGCCAAAGAGCTCAATTTTTGTCTCATCTGACCACAGCACCTTCTCCCAATAACTCACGGAATTATCCAGGTGTTCATTGGCAAACTTCAGATGGGACTGCACATGTGCCTTCTTGAGCAGGAGTACCTTGCGGGCGCTGCAGGATTTTAAACCATTAAGGTGTAAGGTGTTAGCAATGGTTGTCTTGGTGACTGCGGTCCCAGCTACCGGGAGATCATTAACAAGTTCCCCCCGTGTAGTTTTAGGCTGATCTATCACCCACCTCATGATCAAGGATACCTCACGAGATGAGATTTTGCATGGTGCCCCAGATCGATGTCGATTGACAGTCATTTTGTATTTCTTCCATTTTCTTACTATTGCACCAACAGTTGTCTCCTTCTCACCCAGAGTCTTACTTATGGTTTTGTAGCTCATTCCAGCTTTGTGCAGGTGTATGATCTTGTCCTTGACATCCTTAGAAAGCTCTTTGCTCTTGCCCTTGTTGTAGAGGTTAGAGTGTGACTGATTAATTGAGTCTGTGGACAGGAGTCTTTTGTACAGGTGACTATGTAAGACAGCTGTCTTTAATGCAGGTAGCGAGTGGATTAGGAGCGTTTAACTGGTCTGTAGGAGCCAGAACTCATAATGGTTTGTAGGCGATCAAATACTTGTTTCTCACTGCAAAATACAAATAAATTTATTTAATTTATACAATGAGATTTTCTTGATTTTTTGGGGGATATTCTATCTATCAATGTTAAAATTTAACCTACCCTTAAAATTATAGACTGGTCATGTCTTTGTCAGTGGGCAAACTTACAAAAACAGCAAGGGATCAAATAATTATTTCCTTCACTGTATGTATCATGTTTCAATGAAAAGCAAAGGTTTTGCTGCTGAAGAGTGAAAAAGTGTGACATATGTATCAGGAGGAAAGCCACGTGAATGATACAAATGACAGTGAATGATGCCCAACAGGATGGCCTTGGCAAATTTTAGGATGGTTGATGTGCTGCTCATTAGGGGCAAGGGTTGTGCTGTGTCCTATGAAGAGTTAATACACTGAGTTGCTGGTGATATGGCTGGGTCATAGGGTAGAGTCAGGTTGGCATTGGAATGTGTGTCTATGTCTCTGTAATATGTTTCAAAGAGCATACAATATTCCTGCTTCCCATTACTAGATTTCAGATATATACAGTCGAATGGCTTTGCAAAAGGAAAACAGAAAGAGAGCACAGGAGTCTTTCATAAAGTGTCTGCATCACAGCTAGCTAGTAGTAGGGGTGAGTAGCAGTTATCACACATTGTAACCTACCATAGGGCAAAAGAGAGAGCCACAAATGGAGCAAAGCAGCCTGTACTGCTGTCAGTGTAATGTGTGTAAAGGTGAGGAGGTACAGCCCATCAGCAAGAAAGTAATGTCACTGCACTAAGAGGGAAAAGATTGTCATCACATAAGGGAGCAGAAAGGCTTATTGCAGTAAGTGAAGAGTGCATCTACTAAAAAGGTAACAAATATTAGCAGCCTACAAGTTAGCCACAGCAAAGTATTAATCTTTGAGAGTGAGGATGTATGCCACCAAAGAGATGACAAAGGCAATGCTGTCCTAAGTGAAAAAATGATTTGCAAAAACTATGTATGCAGGCTGCAGAGGTGCACAAGATTGCCAGACACAGTACAGCAGTGCATAGCAGTCAGGAGAGGTGGATGAGAAAGGAGGTTGAGTCAAACACTGAGGGAGAATGTGCTGTTTTGAAAGTAGCAGAGAAACTGTGCTGGACCAAAGGTAAAGCTGTTGAGAAGAGGCTCAGCAAGTGCAAGGCACACCACTACCCAATAATCCACCTATTCTTGCCAGTGCTGCAATCCACAGTATATGAAAAAGTGTCAGTTTGGTATTACTGACCAAATACTCAATGTGTGAACATAGCCTTAGACTTAGACATGTTTCTCTGTGTCTGATTTTCAATGATCTTACAGTATATTCTATGTATTCTGACCTTTCTCTTTAAGAGCATTTGTCTTGCAGAAGACAATTTTATTTTAATTTTGGGTGATCTTCTTATTTGATGATCTATTTATCATGTGCATATAAATTCAATCAAATAGATATATTGCCTAGAACTAGTGTTGAGCCACCCCCGTAGTGTTCGAGTTCGGTTCGGTTCGTCGAACACCCGTGTGTTCGCCGAACTGTTCGTCGAACTGTTCGTCGAACACCTTCGAACACCGTTAAAACCAATGGCAGGCAAACAAAAACACATAGAAACACATAGAAAACACCTTCAAAGGTGTCCAAAAGCTGACAAACTGCTCAGAAGACACAACTAACACATGGAAAAGTGACAAGTACATATAGTCATGCGAAAAGAAAAGAGGTGGAGGAGTAAAAGGAGGGGGAGACACAGATATAGGCATGTCATGCCCTTCTAAAATCCAAAAAGTGAGAAGCCGAGACGGCCAGTCCGCTCCTGCCCGTGCCACCTCCGTGTCGCCGGGTTTGTGCCAGAGCCGCGGTGAACCCTGACGGCCAGCCCCCCTCTCCCAATACTGGTGCCTGTCCGCTGGTGGGTCGAGAGAGCCCCCCTGTGGTGGAGGCAGCTCTAAGCTTTTTAATTTAAATTGTCCCTCTAATTTGAATGAATACACTTTAAATCCATTTACAAGGATCTATTGGAGGGCAAGTCTCATGCCAGCAGCCGCGTAATTCCAGCTCCAGTAGCGTCCACTAAAGCTGCTGCAGTTAAAAAGCTTTTATAAGGATCGAGCTCGGCTGTCCACCGCAAGGCATCCTAGTGCCAGTCCCAGCCCCTATGCCTTGGGGTGCCTCCTGATGCTCTTCAATGCGTATCCCGTGGTCCCGAAGCATTTCCTTTGAAAAAATGAAGTGTCCAAACTACAGGTGGTGTAGCTTGCTTAACAGCCGGGATAATCCGCTGACTAGCAGACACTGCTACTAGGCACAAAATATTTCCTGGGCTAGATGCAGTTAAAAATTTGTAAGTAGATACTCTCGTTGGATGCTGAGAAAGCATTCCATAGAGTCTCCTGGCACGCCATATATGATTCTCTTAAAAAGCTTGGGGTAGGGGTCTAGGGGACCCTTTTATAGCCAAAATCACGGCCCTGTATCACAATACGTCACCTAGGCTGAAGATAAATGGAACTGTAGCACCGAGGGCTCGGTTGCTACAGACGTATTGCACCTCACCCAGAGGTGTGATATCTCACTCTCAGATAAGGATGGAGTGTGGATCAGGACCCGACACCTGCATGCATTACACCACATTGCCGTGGGGCAGGGCGACCAATATGCCCCTGAGATGGGCACGACAGTCCCTGTCCCTGGCTGGAGTGGGGGGAGGGAACACTGAGGAAGGGGAACCCTGCAGTGCAGGAGCAGGGAGGAAGCAGTTCCTGGGTGCATTGAGAAGGGAGTATAAAAGGTGGGCACCATCTTAGTTCAGTGCAGAGAAGTCTGAGCAGAAGTGGCAGGGAGCAGGGGCTCTGCATGAGCTCTGCTCCGGAGGCGGGCCTAGTAACAGAGGCCCAGGCCTGCAAGAGGGAGAAGGAAGGAAGAGGAGCGGAGAAGGCTCCAGGAACGAGGAATGAAGGGATCCCAGGGGTGTGGACGGGCGAGTCGCCACCGCACGCCCGAATCCACCTGCGTGGAGGGGTCAGGCCAAAGGGGGAGACCGGTCCCCGAACTAGTGGAGGCAGGAAACGACCCTCAGCTAGAAACCGGAGGCTCTGACATTTTATGTGGCGCAGCCCCTTGCTCCACCCGCTAGGAAGGCACCACATAGGGTCAGGGAAACTGGCGCCAAGTTTACCAAGAGGAGGCCCGAGGCAGCCGGACAGAAGTGTTGGTAAGAAAGGCCAGACAAAGGACACACAAAGGGGGTCCTGTGAAGCGCTCCAAAGTTATCTGGGAGTTGTCTGAGCCCCTCACCTGGTGAGCACAGTACGACGTGGGCAGCCGTTACCTGCAGACGTGGTCTGGATAATAAGAACTGTGAGTAAAGGCCCTGAACTGCATCACTGACTCCGTGTCGTTACTGCTGCTGCCCTGCACCATCACCCCCATCCTCCGCATACACTGCCCTGAGGCTATACTCCTCCCGTGGGGAGTTATGCTACGCTCTGCTGCACCCACAACACCAGCCTTAGCGGTCTGCCCTGTAGCGGCGGTTCACTCTGACCGCAATCCACGGGTGGCGTAGTCGGACATTTAAACATCAAAACCACATAAATAGTTCCGCCACTGGTTTGACCGCCCTGAGCCACGGAACCGGATCGCCGCCACGAAGACTACAACCACCAGCATCCACCAAAAAGGGTCCGGCTCCGGGTGTCCCAAGGCCCAGGGGGTGCGTCAGAACATTTTCATCACCTTTCACAATCACCAATGGGACAAGGCAGGAATGTCCTCTGTCCCCTCTCTTATACATCCTAGTGACGGAGCACCTGCTCTCATCAATTCGCCATAACCCCAATATTAGGTGGATTGAGGTGGGAGGCACCGAGTACAAGTGCTCTCTATTTGCTGATGATGTCCTAGTATATATCACTCAATCACATATATCCATCCCTGCTGTTATGGCTGAAATAGATCACTTTGTTACATGGTAAAATTTTAAAATCAATGCAGCGAAGTCTGAGGCCCTCGATGTCTCCCTCCCTAAATCCATATAGGATTCCATCCAGTCCAACTTTCCCTTTGCCTGGCCCTCACAGGGTATCAAATACTTAGGAATTCCTATTCATAGAGACCTCTCCCATCTATGTTATCTTAATTTTGGGCCCTTTATTGAACAATTCCATACAGACCACGGTTGGCAAGTTGGAACTGTGAGATTCACTACGTGCACCACTGGTATTTTGTGGAAAAGCACATGTAAGATTCTGCAACAGTCTCTGCTGATACTCCTGCATGCGTGCATCCCTTTCTATGGCAGGAATAATTTCTGCAAATTTACTTTTGTACCGGGGATCTAACAGTGTGGCAACCCAGTAGTCAGGATTATTTCTAATTCTCACAATTCGAGGGTCATGTTGCAGGTAGTGCAGCAAGAAGGCACTCATGTGTGTTGCGCATCCAGGAGCACCAAGTCCCTGTTGTGTTGGTGGCGAGGTAACAATCATGCTTCCTTCCTCTGTCCTCTCCCCCCAACCTCGCACAACAGAAATGTGATCAAGGTCTCCCTCATCTGATGAGTCTTCCATCAGTTCGTCCTCCACTTCTTCCTGGGCTCCTGCACCTTCCTCACTAGTTTGGCTGCTACCATGCGCCCTGGTAAAATCATCTCCCCCACCCTCACATGCCTGCCGCCCTGGTGCTGCTGACCGTCTGGACCTTGCAGATGTTAGCCCTTCCGCATACAACTCCTCCTCCTCTACTTCCTCCACCTCCTCTTGTGCCACCACCTGACTCCGAATTCTGTTTAACATGTGCTCCAGCATGTAAATCACCGGAATAGTCATGCTGATAATGGCATCGTCAGCACTAAACATCTTCGTCGCCATTTCAAAACTGTGCAGAAGGGTGCATAGGTCCCTGATCTGAGACCACTCCTCCAGCGTGATTTGCCCCACCTCTGAATCTCGTTGGCCCAGGCTATACGTCAGAACGTATTGCACCAGGGCTTGTCGGTGCTGCCACAGTCGCTGCAACATGTGCAGAGTTGAATTCCACCGGGTAGGCACATCGCATTTTAGCCGGTCAAGTGGCAGGCCCAACGACTTCTGTAGAGATGTAAGTCGCTGAGCTGCGGGATGCGAACGGCGGAAGTGAGCACACAGCGACCGTGCCCTCTGCAGAAGGCCATCTGGTCTGGGATAGTGGGCTAAAAATTGCTGGACAACCAGGTTCAACACGTGAGCCATACAAGGCACGTGTGTGACATTGCCCCGGCGAAGGGCCGCACCCAGGTTTGCAGCATTGTCGCACAAGGCCTTCCCTGGTTTCAGGTCCAGTGGAGACAACCATTCATGAAATTGGTTCTCCAGAGCTGACCACAACTCCTCAGCTGTGTGACTCACATTTCCCAGACATTTCAATGTAAAAACCGCCTGATGACGTTGAGCCCTACTGCCAGCATAGTAAGGAGGTGTGCAGGATCCCTTCTGCGCAGTTAGAAAGCTTGTGGCATGACCAGACAGGCTTTGGGTGCAGGTGGAAGACCGAGAGGAGGTTGAGGAGGCAGAAGCAGTGGAGGAAAAATGACATAAAGAGGATTGACGCACAACTCGTGGGGACGGCAAGACTTGGACAGCAGCCCCTTGTCCTGCTGTCACCATAGTTACCCAGTGCCCAGTCAGCGACATGTAACGCCCCTGTCCATGCCTACTCGTCCAAGTGTCTGTGGTGAAATGCACCCTGTCACACACAGAGTTTCTCAAAGAAGCGGTGATGTTGTGTGCGACATGCTGGTGGAGCGCAGGCACACCTTTCTTTGAGAAGTAGTGCCGACTGGGCATCTGGTACTGGGGCACTGCGACGGACATAAGGTCTCGAAAATCCTCTGTGTCCACCAGGCGGAAAGGCAGCATTTCTGTAGCCAAGAGCTTGCAGATGGTGAAATTCAACCTCTTAGCTTTCTCATGGCTAGGAGGAAATGGTCTTTTACTTGTCCACATCTGAGGGACCGAGGGCTGGCTATTGTGCTTAGACGGGGTTGATAAGGGTGTCCCCGGCAAACTGCCGGTCTGTGAGGAAGATGCAGGCGGACATGTTAGGTTGCCTTGATCCAAAGGTGGTGCTATCGATGTCGGACAGCGCTCAAGACCAGCTGGTGTTACCACCTCCAAAGAAAATGATGACCTGCCAATCACGCTGGCTGTTGCGGGTAAAGAGGTGGCAGGTCTGCGCCCCAAAACAGGTGTGACTGCTGTCCCCCCAGTCACAGAGGATGAAGAGGCCGCGGATGCACAAGATATGGCAGACGGTGGTTGGCCCGGCCGGCTAGACCGCATTGTAGCACACTGAGCTTCCCACTGCAACTTATGCTTCATGTCCATGTGCCGGTTCATGCATGAAGTACTCAAACTATGTATTTTTTGGCCTCTACTTAGCTTTTGCTGACAAATGTTACAGATAACACGAGTTGGGTCATCTTTATCGATCTGAAAAAATGCCCAGGCTATGCAAGGCTTAGCACCCATGCGACCTGAAGAGCCACCACGACTTGTGGTGAGAGGCAGAGTTGTGTTTGAGGATGCAGTTGTTGACGTGCTTCCAGTACTACGTCTCTGTCCAGGAAGGCGCAACCTGACCTCGTCGTCACTAGCATCTTCCTCCACCTCCTCTGCTGACCTCATCTCTTGGCTGACTGTGGGTTGACAGTAAGTGGGATCTCCGACCTCATCATCATCACCCTGTGCGTTATCACACCCGTCGTCCTCAGAGCCAACCTGTTCCTGCCCTGACAAAAAACTAAAGTTGTCGCTCCAATCAGGTATTTGAGTCTTATCATCGTCTTCCTTATTGTCTCCACCAACAGGAGTTACAGTTTGGGAATGAGGGTCTACATTATGGTCAGAACCTTCTGCGTCTGGTCCTGGATCCGACTCATAAAGATTCTGGGCATCAGTGCAGATCATTTCCTCGTCTGGATTCACAGAAGCGCTGGAGTCGACCTCTGATTCCCAGGCTATAGTATGAGTAAACAGCTCTGCAGACTCAACCATCTGTTCTACCTCATACTCAGACGGGCAGCTGGAGATTTGGGAGCTGTGAGGAAGCAAGTGCGATTTGGGTGACACCTTTGAGGACTGGAGTATTTGTGATGTTGAAGTTGATGTGGAGGAGAGCCCACTTAAAGGAGCACTTGATATCCGTTGAAGCACCTGCTGTTTTTGTGCCTCATCTGGAATTTGTAGCGATTGGCGTGGCCGTAAGAAAGGGATCTTATCACATTGTCCGCTAAAAGAAGTAGACATTTTAGTTTGGCTGGAAGATGGTCTTTCTTCTGCACCTACCCCACGGACACAACCTTTTTTCCCCTTCCCAACACGCCTATTGCCCTTTCCACCAGCAGCAGGCCTTTTTCCACTCATTTTGGTGGTTAACTAATTCACAACTCTGGAGTTGTTTGCACAAAAAAACAATGGATGGTAACCGAGCAGAGCTGAGTGGCCAAACTGTGGTATTAGGCCAAAACTATTGGCTGGGTTAGATGCAGAAAAAAATTATTTTTAATTTGCAACCTGATGGAGGTCAGTATAGATGGACTAATAGACCAAGTCCCACACACCGCTAGAAGCCCAAATATTTTTTCAGAGCTAGATGCAGAAAATTTTTTTATTCAATTTGCAACCTGATGGAGGTCAGTATAGATGGACTAATAGACCAAGTCCCACACACTGCTAGAAGCCCAAATATTTTTTCAGAGCTAGATGCAGAAAAAAATTATTTTTAATTTGCAACCTGATGGAGGTCAGTATAGATGGACTAATAGACCAAGTCCCACACACCGCTAGAAGCCCAAATATTTTTTCAGAGCTATATGCAGAAAAAAATTATATTCAATTTGCAACCTGCTGGAGGTCAGTATAGAAGGACTAATAGAACAAGTCCCACACACTGCTAGAAGCCCAAATAATTTTTCAGAGCTAAATGAAGAAAAAAATTATTTTTAATTTGCAACCTGATGGAGGTCAGTATAGATGGACTAATAGACCAAGTCCCACACACTGCTAGAAGCCCAAATATTTTTTCAGAGCTAGATGCAGAAAAAAATTATATTCAGTTTGCAACCTGATGGAGGTCAGTATAGATGGACTAATAGAATGATGCTATGCCCAAAAGATTTTACTTCACTAGGTGCAGTAAAAAAATTGGTATTCTATACACAGGTGGTATATCTTGCAACACAGATAGGCTACTCCACTGACTAACACACTCTGCAATAGGCCAAAAAGGATTAGCTTTGCTAGATTCAGCCAAATGCTGTGAAAAAAACTTGCACAGCACTGGCACAGACCTGCCTGGCAAAAACTGATAGGAACTGATGTAACCTAGTCCTGAAAAGGACTCCAATTACAATTAGTCTTTACTCCCACAATCTATCTATTTAAGAGCACAGACCTGCCTGATAAAAGTCGTAGGAAATGCTGTAACCTAGTCCTTAAAAGGACTGCAATCACAACTATTCCCTACTCCCAAGCTATCTGTATATTTGTGCGAAAATTGGCTTGAAATTAACAAGGTATAGCGCACACAGCAACAGCGGTGCCGTCTAACACGCAGCTGCAGCAGTGAGAAAATGGTGGCGACGGGGAAAATGGCTTGGTCTTATAGGGCAAGGACATGTGACATACACTGCCAATCACACATGCCCTTGCATGTGTGAAAAAAAGCACTTCGCTCCGTGTGTGCGCTGCTGATAGGCTGACAGATTGCACCTCCCCACTGCAAATGCGGGAAAGAGAAAAAAAAATGGAGATCTTCATTGTTCCTGCAGAGATCCATCCCCTGCCCCTCCCCCCGCCCCGCTGTACACTCAAACTGCGTATTAACATTAATTTTCATCATTACTGAGAAAAAATCCAGTTATGATTTTGGTGCACGAACAGTTATCGAACATAACCTCGAACAGCCGAATTTTTCTCAAATTGTTCGTGTTCGCCTACCGGCTCGAACACCGCCCAAAACAGCTCGAATTTGAGATTGGCGAACAGTTCGAGTAGAACAACGCTCATCTCTACCTAGAACCACAATTTTTACATACCAGCCATAGTGACCACTTGACATGCACCTGCTAAAATGTATTCATTTCTCCTAGATACAAGATATGGATGAGACTAGACCAGGGTACCATGTGCCTTTTCCAGTAAACTACAGTTAGCTTTTGTGCTGGGGACTTTTAGAAACAATACAATGGCAATACATGTAATTTAAATTATCGATTGTTTTGTTTTAAAGTGAAACCTGAGATAAAATGGGAAATTAAGGATACGTTCAAACAGCACATTGTGACTGCTATAAATACATTGCTTTTTGAGCTATCATGTGTACAATCACCCTACTGATAGCAGAGCAAGTGAAACCTCACAGATACCCTGATAACATGAAAAAATTGCAGTGATATATAAACAGATACTAGAAATGGGAGTTGTCAACAAAGGCATAATTGTGGCAAGTATGATAAATGGCGCTGCCATGTAGTCTGCTGACCCCAGCGATTAACTGCAGCAGGTTGGATCTTTCTGAGGAACCTTTTCTTTAATTAGCATCAGATATGCAGATGTAGACTAAATGCTTTGAAAAAAAATATGAAAATATGATTACACAGAGGGCCAACATTTTATTCTGGCATGTAGATAACATATTACTTCTTGTGCAATATTTCTTTCTTCCTTTATACTAATTAGAAGGACATTTTCAAGGTCATAGCATATAAAATATAAAAAGTTGAGAATTAACAATAGATAGATAGATACTGATATACATATCTATCTATACAGTATCAATAGATACATTTATGTATACAGTACTGTGCAGAAGTTTTGGGCAGTTGTGCAAAAATGCTGCATGGTAAGAATGCTTTAAAATAAGTATTAATAGTTAATTTATTTCAATGAAGACCATGCACAATGAATGATCAAACAAGAAATTCAAATCAAATCAATATTTGGTGTGATCATCCTTTGCTAAAGCAGCATCAGTTCTTCTAGGTACAGTTGTACACAGTTTTTGAAGGAATTTTGCAGGGAGGTTGTTCCAAACATCTTGGAGGACTAACCACAAATCTACTGTGGATGTCACTTGTGCAAATCATTCTATATTTTTTATGCAATTCCAGACACATGCAATGGTGTTGAGATAACAGCTCTGAGGGGACAATTCATTACTTCTAGGACTCACTGTTCTTCTTTCATGCCTCAGGTCATACACCATGGCAAAACTGAACACCGCAACAAGACAAAATGTAGTTATACTGTATCATCAAGGTCTCTCCAGGCAAAGATTTCAAAGCAGTCTGGGATTTCATGATTTACTGTTCATGCTCTTTTGAACGAGCACCAAGAAATGGGCAACTCCGAGGACCATAGATATGGTGGTCGATTCAAAATCGGAAGTGCCGTCAGCTTAAAGGGGTTTTCCTACAAACAAAAATTCATTTTCATCAATAGATCTTGGAATAATAACTTTCACAAATGGATGTGTTTAAATAAAATGTTCCTGTGCTGATATAATCTTATAAATGTGCCCCTGGTATGTACTGGGTAATGGCTGTGTCTGACCGTACAGGAACATGGTCTGATCATACCACATCTCCTGGGCAGGGGAGGAAGCAAAAGGGTGTACAGACATTACAGCAGGGGATCAGATCAGAGATAATTCTTTTTTTGAAGTTAAACATTGTTTAAAAACAGGCAGTGAAATGTTTTACCTCACAAAAAGAATCAGCTGTGATCCCCTGCTGTAATGTCTGTATACTCTTTTCCTTCCTCTCCAGCCCAGGAGATGTGGTATGATCAGACCATGTCCTTGTACGGTCAGACGCGACCATTACACAGTACACAGCAGGGGCACATTTATAAGATTATCTCCGCACAGGAACATTTTATTTAACAAATGGAACCAAGCCATATCCATCTACTGTTTGAGGAAGTCTAGCCAGAAGTGGTCTTCAAAGAAGAAAGGTAGCAAAAAAGCCATATCTTTGAAATGAAAACAAGTCCAAGTGACTGAATTATGCACAAAAAAGATAGGAACTGGAGTGCAGCAAAAATGTCCGCAGGTGCTCTGAACTGATGAGTCAAAAATGTGAATTATTTGGCTGTAACAGAAGGTAGTTTGTTCACTGAAGAGCTGAAGAGCGGTACAATAATGAGTCTGTGCAGGCAAAAGTGGAGGGTCCTTGCATGTTTGGAACTGCATTACAGCAAATAGATGAGGGCAGTTGGTGAGAGAAATAAATAACTTGATGGTCATAGGAAGCATAATAACCTACTATGGTCAGGCCTTTGTTAAATAGCCCACTAGGATGTTATATCTGCATTTGAAGTCACTAATTACCTTGGATAAACATCAGACAAATGGCGCTCCTTCCGAAAGGACAGCTCCACTCCCTTCTCTTGCCAGGATGGCAAGATTTAGAAAAAGGGGGAATGTGTGAAGTTAAATGCTTAGGGCAGGTAGTGAAATTCTTCCCATATTTCACTTACATTCCACAAAATATCACCAGCCTTATTTGGGACTTTGAGTGGATGAAATGAACTAAACCTCACCAGGTACTCTATACTCATAACATCCAGATAGCAGGGTGCTGCTGCAACCGTTCTTGTCCTTTGATCATACAGGTGGCAGAACATATTTTAACATTGCATTCATTGGCATGAGAGAGGGAATAATATATATTTTAGACTTAGTGACCTAGTGAGGCAAGTCTTCTTCTAAAAAAAGTTAAATTCCCTTCCTAACGCCCCAAGAAATCATATTTACAATTTGTGCCCAATGTGCTTACTGATCCTGCCGCTGATTACGGTAACTGCACAGCAGAGACTTGTCTTGTTATCTTTTTTTTTTCCAATGGAGCAGTGCTAAAAATGCAATAAATTTTATGGTTAGAAACACAAAAAAACTCCTATTTCCTAGTGTTATAATTGAGCTTTCCGTATATCGCTAAATACTTCATATGTCTTGTTATATAATGTTATTGCTCTTTATAAGATCCATATAACTTGAATGAAAATTAAAAGGAACCTGTCACATTGTACATGCAATCTGTGGACAGCATTGTATAAAGAAGGAGAATCTGAGCAGAATGATATACAGGTTTATCATAAAGATTCACTATAGCTGGTGACTGTAAGCATAAGTCCAGGGGGCAGTCCTACTAGTGACTGACAGCTATTTCTGCATGCACACTCATACAGGGAAGACAGTC
The DNA here is from genome assembly GCF_046119375.1 of Phyllobates terribilis. Taxonomy (NCBI): domain Eukaryota; kingdom Metazoa; phylum Chordata; class Amphibia; order Anura; family Dendrobatidae; genus Phyllobates; species Phyllobates terribilis. The sequence continues at coordinate 590,747,524 of NW_027362765.1, read as the reverse complement.
CATCATTGAATACCACCACTCACTGGTGGAGTGTCAGTAAAATGCAAGTTTTACTGACACTTTTCACACCAATATGTATACCAACCTGATCATCTCCACCTGCTCTGTAACATCCTGCCTGCAGATCACATACCATTTTCAACATGGCAGGTTCCCTTTAAGTATTCAAGACAGAGCATTCATTTGTATTGTACAATAGTTCTGCTTCACATGACAGCATCATTAAGCAATTAGTGTAATATATTATTGTGCCTTTTCTCCACTTAGTTGTTGTTGCATTGATGTATTGTGCATTCCCAGTAATATGTGCCACCATTCATTATCATGTAATGGCTCATGTGTACGATATCAGCAGGATCTTCAGCTTCTTTTAGCCTCTGGTCTACACAGAGTCTGCAGTTTAGATTGGCCTGGAAGCTTTAACCACATCTTTTCATTGAACCGGAATATGATTTAATAATATTGGACTGATGGCTGATTTATGAGTGGCCTTTGCCCTCCATTCCCTGGTTGACCTTGTGCTCACAACCACTGCATACTTTACTGTCCATTTACAACTTGAGTAGTGTTTTCATTATACCAGGAGTTATGATTGTTGAGATCCTTTCTCTTATAAACCTATTTTTACACTACCTATCTTCAACTCAATAGAAACAAAGCTAAAAAATTAAAATTACATGAAAAATTAGCTCAACTGAATTTCATTATGCGTCTCAACGTGTCTTTCCTTTCAAAGCTTAAATATCTCGGGCTGATTTTTTTATGGTTCTCCAAAAAATCTAATGTGCCTATATATATTATTTAGTAGATGCTCATCTTAACCTGATGATTTCTTTTAATTCTAGTCTAATGACTGAACACATTATAAACAGGAGAATATACGTATATAATTAAAGAAGATACAAAAATAAATATTCAGGTTGTCCAAATAAAGTAGACCACTAATTGAAGCATAGTGCAGTCCAACATTAGCTCGGTCTTTAAATTGGCATTGACATCTTACACATTGATAACATATCAATCTTATGTGCCATAGACGCAGCTCTCACCACTGTCGGCACACTCCCATAGCCTTATTGTTGGCAATTTTTGGAACTCCCATAGAAATGCATGGAGAGATGCACAATTCACTGTGAGGTGTACATTTTGGATAGTATACGGCATGACACCATTCTCCAGAAAGATGCGGGTTTCAGGGCTGGGACCCAAATCCGTCACACATCTATGGAATATCCTTTGGACAATCCACTTTAAGGGGCTAAAGAAGCCCTCCTGTCAAACATTTTAATGCCTAAAACTGTGAAAATGAGTATATAATATTGTGTAAGTGCGGTAATACACTCACCTATTGTCATCTTCCCCAGATTCAAGCATGACGCCAGTCCTTTTCCGGATCATGTGATTTCTACTCCGACTCACCGGATCTCACTGAGAGCTATGTGTCAGTCAGAAGTCGCTTTTACAATGTAAGTCTATGGAGCCTCATCCTGACTCTCCATAGACTTACATTGTAAAATCAGAAGGTCGGAATAATCATCACAAGAGTGAGAAGAGGGTTAGAGAGGTGTTGGAAACTGGGAAAGATGGTGATAGGTGAGTATATTACCACACTTACACTATGCTACATATAGAGTGTTTAGTATAAATGAGTACACCCCCTTTGAAAAGTAAGATTTTAAGCAGTATCTCATTGAACACAAGCACAGTTTACAAAACTTTAACAAGACTGAGTTTCATAGAACATTTTTTAACCCATAACATGAAACAAAGCTTAATAATAAAACTTTCATTACAAAATCTTCAGTTTTACTCAAATTAGTTGATTAAAAAATGAATACACCCCACATCAAAAACTATTCCATCTAGTATTGTGTATGACCTCCATGATTTTTTAGGACAGCACCAAGTCTTCTAGGCTTGGAATGAACAAGTTGGCGACATATTGCAACATCTATCTTTTTCCTTTCTTCAAGAATGACCTCTTCTAGAGCCTGGATGCTGGATAGTGAGTGATGCTCAAAGCAGTGTACTCATTTTTGCTGAACACTGTACCTTTACACTGGATTAGGCAATAAAAAGTATGGTGGGATTGCTTTAGTAAAGGAGTTATTGGTGACATAGGGTTTTTTCTTATTGGGGGAACTTAAAGGCATGTACTTGCTGACTATCTGCCTGTTCTGTGACAATCTGCCCTTGTTCAGAGTGGTCACAGACCGTTCCGTTGATATCACGTCGACAGAGCAGTGCCTTCTCTTCCACTGTGCTCTGTTGATGGGGCGTCACTGCTGATGCCATGCTGACAGGAGACAGCTGTCAATCAGCATGATGGCAACAGTGACGCCCCATCAACAGAGCAGAGCAGAAGAGAAGACGTTGCTCTGTTGAGTCACTGCCTGAGCCGGGAGAAATCATCGCAGGGCAGAACAGACGAGTAGTTAGCAACTATCTGCCAGTAAGTCCTTAGTCCAAAAGGAAAAAAAAAATGCTACTAATCCCCTAAATGAATGTTGATCGAATTTTTTTTCTGAAATCCCTTGAGATATCCATCTGTGTCAGTTATTTTAATATTTGTTCGGTTATTGTTTTATTTTCTTTTGGTTTAGTTATTTGTTTATTCTGCTTAAAAGATACTCATTTTCTATAGTTGAAATGTACAGATGCAAATTTTTGACATGTTTCACAGTTCTGTAATTTGAGCTTTAGATTTATTAACCAGCAGGTGTACGATAAACTTTACTATGTTTCCCCCTAAATTGGGTGGCATAGATTAAAAAATTGTGGTATAACGCAAAAAAACAAACAAAAAAAAAATGAAATGTGAAAAAACCATGCCTATTTGGGTTCACAGTATAGAGTTTCCATGCTCTCGGTATTAAGAAAACAGAATTTTAGGATCCTGCTTGATGTGTTATCTAGCAGGTATTGTGGCCTTATCCCTAATGCTGGTAGATGGAGCTGTGGTTATTTTTTCCTTCATCTCAGCACTGACATAAATATGCATACATATAGAAGGTTTACTAATCAATGTCTTGTGGTGATTGCTAAAAATCCTCCCCCTTGCTAGAGGTCACTTTATTATCACCGGATTGTCTACTCAGTTTATTCAGCTTCCTTTGTGAATTTCAAAGTGAACAAATAGCATTTATATTATTTCGCCTGGTAGGCTCCTTTACCAGACGTAAGATAAGGCCTATATTTTGTATCCTGTTAGCCAGCCGACCAAAAACATAAAAATCTGCAGTAGCTAGCTTTCCATATTTCTTCAGGTATTTTCACACTTTGTATTTTTCTGCCATTTTTTTTATGAGCGGCTCTGCTCCTACTAGAAAAAACACTCATAAAATACTCAAAAGAATCTTCCTTTGTACTTCTATGCAAAAATGACTATTCATACGTTCAGATTTTAGAGCATTTTATAAACGCTTCAGACATTCAGAACTGCCGAGTGCTTAATAGAAGTGACATGTCCATTCTTCAGCTGTTTTCTGCTGGGCGGAAGCTCCATTATATACCACAGGAACCAATGGGAAGGCTGAAATGATGCCTCTTTTTGAGCATTTTGGCCTCAAAAACGTGAGTATTTTATTCATTGCTTGATAGATTTAAAAAAACGTCAATGTAATGTAAAAAAAAGGCAGCCAAAAACACCTCAAAAAGCTACCTGGGCTTCCATAACATCTCAGCAGTGCCACAGGCTGATCGCCTCCATGCCACACCGCATTGATGCAGTAATTGATGCAAAAGGAGCCCCGACCAAGTATTGAGTGCATTTACTGAACATACATTTCAGTAGGCCTACATTTCGGATTTTAAAATCATTTTTCAAGCTGTTGTTATAAAGTATTCTAATTTACTGAGATAATGACTTTTGTGTTTTCATTGGTTGTAAGCCATAATCATCAACATTAACAGAAATAAACACTTGAAATAGATCACTCTGTTTGTAATGACTCTATATAATATATGAGTTTCACTTTTGTATTGAAGAACTGAAATAAATTAACTTTTTGATGATATTCTAATTTTGTGAGAAGCACCTGTATCTCTGCCTTCTCTAGTATTGAGTGTTGTTCTGCTCCTCTTCTCAGTGACGTCACCACTCTGTAGACTCTCTCTGGGTCACACAGCCCTTTGCATGACCAGAAAGTGGCTTTAACAATGTTAGCCTATGTCATAATGAGGCTCAAAGCAAGGCTCCATAGGCTTACATTGTAAAAGAAACTTCCGGTCACACATAGAGCATAGAGTGAGCCGGAGAACTGAACAGCGGTGATGTCACTGAGAAGATGAGTGGAGTGGCACTGGATCTTGGAGAAGGCAGTGGTAGGTGAGTATTAATACTCTCACATTATACACCATATGCATATACACAGATTTAGAAGGAAAAAAGTTTATGGGAGGGCTTTAAGTTAGATCCTTCAGTATTTGACTGGGCGCACATTTTACAGCTCCTAGCAACTCCCTCTGGAAACATAAGCTAAGAATGTCACTATATAAACTGAATAACTTTAGTGTATATATGAACTTACTGCTTAGATATAGATAGATTCAGAACCATGCCTACAGCAACTAGTAATTAACACCTGAACAACACTAGAAATACTTATATAAACACCTCTGGATGCGGTGCAACATTCCGCTAAATAAAGCAGAAGATCAAAATTATAAAAATGTCCATAGCTTAATTATGATATCAGTTAAAGTGTCCAGTGAAGGAAAGGCTTTTGCTACTTTATCTGAAGCAGCATAATATAGAGACAGAGGGCCTGATTCCAGCAATTTATCTTTTACTGGGCTGCTTGCCCTAATTTTGATAAAATTGCTGTTTTATCAGCAGGAGATTAATCACTAGAGGTCTAGTAAACTTGCTGCCATGTAGTTTTCTATATACATGAGCTTTGTATAATCCGCCCATACAACTGATTGGCAGCTTACTGTCTATGCACAGTGTACACAGAAAGCTGCCAGTCAGTGATGTGGGCGGGGTTATACAGAGCTTAGCAGTAAGAGAACTGGTAGATTTGCAGCAGATAAAACAGTGAGGTAAACTACAGCAAGTAGTTCAGTAAGTGACACATCTCTGGAATCAGGGTTTCTGTCCTTATACTACAGAGCTCTTTAGTGGGGCAGAAAAAAACAGGTGGCAAATTTATTTCAGCTTATTCTTTGTAGTATGATGAATTGAAAAGTTTACAATATAGAATACTGCATAACTCAATTTTTTAATACCTTAATCCTCTATGCAAAACCCAAAAAATGAACAAGAGTATAAGCTGTTATACATACAACGTGTAGGAGCATGTTCGCACAGAAAATACCTAAGCTAGAAACAAAATGAACATATACCCTGCTATAAGTAAGTAAAAAGCAATAGTGCATGTAACCCTCTATGGCAGATTCGTTTGCATGTCTTTTTTCCAGTGTTAGTTGGTATAAAGGTTAGACCTCTTTTTTAGATCAAGACTTAGTTTTGGTCCATGCAGGGCCGGCGTCAGCACTCGGCGCACCCGGGCAAGTGCTGGGGCCCTGAGCAGGAGGAGGGGCCCACTTGCGGTCAGGCCCCCCGCTGGGCTATGAGTGGAGGAGATCGGTGCCAGCGCCTGCCCCCCCCCACTTTCTCAGGGCCCCCTGGCAGCCGGATACTTACCTCTCCCCGTGCCTCCGCAGATCCGCTGTCTTCCTGCTGTGCGTTCCCTGTGACGTCTCAGGTCAGAGGGTGTGGTGACGTCTTTCCACCACGCCCTCCCTTGAGCCATCACAGGCAGCGCATAGCGGGATGATGCCGGTGACGCTGGAGTCCGGACCTGAGCAGCGGCAGCAGGTGAGGAGGAGTGAAGTGAGTATTTGATTTTTTTTTTAATGTAGGGAGGCCTGGGGCATTATATGGGGGTGACATCCTGCATGGGCATTATATGGGGGGTGACATCCTGCATGGGGCATTATAAAGAGGGGGGGGCATCTTGCATGGGGCATTATAAAGAGGGGGGTGACATCCTGCATGGGGCACTATAAGGGGGGGTGACATCCTGCATGGGGCATTATATGGGGGGAAAGGGATATCCTGCATGGAGCATTATATGGGGGGAAATGGACATTCTGCATGGGGCATTATATGGGGGGAACAAGTGACATCCTGCATGGGGCATTATATGGGGGGGAGGGACATCCTGCATGGGGCATTATATGGGGGGGAAAGGGACATCCTGCATGGAGCATTATATGGGGGGGGACAAGTGACATCCTGCATGGGGTATTATATGGGGGGGACAAGTGACATCCTGCATGGGGTATTATATGGGGGGGAAGGACATCCTGCATGCAGCATTATATGGGGGGAGAAGTGACATCCTGCATGGGGCATTATATTGGGGGTGACATCCTGCATGGGGCATTATATGGGGGGTGACATCCTGCTTGGGGCATTATAAGGAGGGGAACAGCCTGCATGGGGCATTATAAGGGGGGAACAGCCTGCATGGGGCATTATGTGGGGGGAACAGCCTGCATTGAGCATTATGTGGGGGCCAGTATCCTGTATGGAGCATTATAAGGGGACCAGTATCCTGTATGGAGCGTTATATGGGGGCCAGTATTCTGTACGGAGCATTATATGGGGACCAGTATCCTGTACGGATCGTTATGTGGGGGCCAGTATGGAGCGTTACATGGGGACCAGTATTCCGTATGGAATGTTATATGGGGGCCAGTATTCCATATGGAGCGTTATATGGGGGGGTGACATCCTGCATGGGGCATTATATGGGGGGTGACATCCTGCATGGGGCATTATAAAGAGGGGGGATGACATCCTGCATGGGTCATTATAAGGGGGGGAGGTGACATTCTGCGTGGGGCATTATATGGGGGGAAAGGGACATCCTGCATGAGGCATTATATGGGGGGGAGAGGTGACATCATGCATGGGGCATTATATGGGCAGGAACAAGTGATATCCTGCATGGGGCATTATATGGGGAGGGTAACAAGTGACATGCTGCATGGGGCATTATATGGGGAGGAAAGGGACATCCTGCATGGTGCATTATACGGGGGGGAACAAGTGACATCCTGCATGGGGCATTATATGGAGGGGAACATATATATGGGGGCCAGTATGGAGCGTTAAATGGGGGCCAGTATTCCGTATGGAGCGTTATATGGGGGCCAGTATTCCGTATGGAGCGTTATACGGGGGCCAGTATTCCGTATGGAGCGTTATATGGGGGCCAGTATTCCTTATGGAGCATTTTATGGGGGCCAGTATACTGTGTGGAGCAATTCACTGGTTTCTGATCTATTGTGGAATTTACAATAGATATCACTCATGTAATGTAAGAAGTGAAATCTTTGGCATTGTACTATATCTATATTTCTCTGTGGTATCTGTGCATCATGAATCGTGGTATGTGTGAAAGGGGCCCACTGAGACTCTTTCGCCCAGGGCCCAGGAAAACCTGGAGCCAGCCCTGGGTTCATGTAATGCATGTAAACATTTCCATCAAATCCCAACATGTCAGTGAGACCTTAGACTTAACATCACAACTGATGCTTAAGGAAGGGAAATATGTACCATGCAGCTACCTGTCCTAGAATAATCACCTGGCTTCAGTGCCACTGTACAGTATGCTGTTTGCTCTGCTCAACTGTGAAATAAAACAGTACGACAAGATACAAACAATTTCTTACCTTGTGCTGATTTGGTTTTTCGATGGTTTGCTGGGGGACCATGGGGACTATGATTGTGATGGTAAATACTTCCATTATAGCCTTGCAGTGGGGCCCTTAGGGATCCAGCATTACTTTTCCGGTGTATAAGTGCCAAATGTATTAAAGCAGTACTCCCATCAAAGTTTTCATCCTCTTAATATATTGCAGTCATCTTATATACAACTGTGTACTTACAATTGCTCATTTTACCCTTCTACCAAGCTAATTCTTCTCTTTTCCATAAGGTCTATCACATCAAGTGATTAAAAACTGACTAGCTGAATCCTTCTAAGCTGTATGAAGAAACAGAAAGTCTCTTTTCCCTGTATGAGTCATGAGCCATTGCAAAAGTCCCTGGCAGGGGGAGAAAGGGACAGCTGGATCAGGAGTTGAACAGGGGAATGATTTATGCAGGGAAAGGAGACTTCCTGTTTATAGGTAGAACTGAGTAAAGAAAAGCATTAGCTGGGTAGAAGGGCAAAATGAGCAATTTTAAGTGCACAGTGTTACATAATATGATGATTGCAATACAGTTATATGAAAAAGTTTGGGCACCCCTAATAATCTTAAGCTTAATGTTTTATAAAAATTGGTGTTTTTGCAACAGCTATTTCAGTTTGATATATGTAATAACTGTTGGACACAGTAATGTTTCTGCCTTGAAATAAGGTTTATTGTACTAACAGAAAATGTGCAATCTGCATTCAAACAAAATTTGACAGGTGCATAAGTATGGGCACCTCACCAGAAAAATGACATTAATATTTAGTAGATCCTCCTTTTGCAAAAATAACAGCCTCTAGTTGCTTCCTGTAGCTTTTAATGATTTCCTGGATCCTGGATGAAGGTATTTTTGACCATTCCTCTTTACAAAACAATTCCAGTTCAGTTAAGTTTGATGGTCGCCGAGCATGGACAGCCCTCTTCAAATGATCCCACAGATGTTCAATGATATTCAGGTCTGGGGACTGGAATTGCCATTCCAGAACATTGTAATTGTTCCTCTGCATGAATGCCTGAGTAGATTTGGAGCGGTGTTTTGGATCATTGTCTTGCTGAAAGATCCATCCCCTGCGTAACTTCAACTTTGTCACTGATTCTTGAACATTATTGTCAAGAATCTGCTGATACTGAGTGGAATCCATGCGTCCCTCAACTTTAACAAGATTCCCGGTGCCGGCATTGGCCACACAGCCCCAAAGGATGATGGAACCTCCACCAAATTTTACTGTGGGTAGCAAGTGTTTTTCTTGGAATGCTGTGTTTTTTTGCCGCCATGCATAACGCCTTTTTGTATGACCAAACAACTCAATATTGGTTTCATCAGTCCACAGGACCTTCTTCCAAAAAGAAATTGTCTTCTCCTAATGTGCTTTTGCATACCTCAGCCGACTCTGTTTGTGGCGTGCTTGCAGAAACGGCTTCTTTCGCATCACTCTCCCATACAGCTTCTCCTTGTGCAAAGTGCGTTGTATAGTTGACCGATGCACAGTGACACCATCTGCAGCAAGTTGAAGCTGCAGCTCTCTGGAGGAGGTCTGAGGATTGTCCTTGACTGATCTCACCATTCTTCTTCTCTGCCTTTCTGATGTTTTTCTTGGCCTGCCACTTCTGGCCTTAACAAGAACTGTCCCTGTGTTCTTCCATTTCCTTACTATGTTCCTCACAGTGGAAACTGACAGGTTAAATCTCTGAGACAGCTTTTTGTATCCTTCACCTGAACAACTATGTTGAATAATCTTTGTTGTCAGATCATTTGACAGTTGTTTTGAGGAGCCCATGATGCCACTCTTCAGAGGAGATTCAAACAGGAGAACAACTTGCAAGTGGCCACTTTAAGTAGCTTTTCTCATGATTGCATACACCTAGCTATGAAGTTCAAAGCTCAATGAGGTTTCAAAACCAAAAAAAGTGCTTTAGTAAGTCAGTAAAAAGTAGGTAGGAGTATTTAAAACAAGAAAATGATAAGGGTGCCCATACTTATGCACCTGTCAATTTTTGTTTGAATGCAGATTGCACATTTTCTGTTGGTACAATAAACCTTATTTCAAGGCAGAAACATTACTGTGTCCAACAGTTATTACATATATCAAACTGAAATAGCTGTTGCAAAAACACCAATTTTTATAAAACATTAAGCTTAAGATTAATAGGGGTGCCCAAACTTTTTCATATAACTGTATATATATATATATATATATATATATATATATATATATATATACAGTACAGACCAAAAGTTTGAACACACCTCATTTAAAGATTTTTCTGTATTTTCATGACTATGAAAATTATACATTCACACTGAAGGCATCAAAACTATGAATTAACACATGTGGAATTATATACTTAACAAAAAAGTGTGAAACAACTGAAAATATGTCTTATATTCTAGGTTCTTCAAAGTAGCCACCTTTTGCTTTGATGACTGTTTTGCACACTCTTGGCATTCTCTCGATGAGCTTCAAGAGGTAGTCACCGGAAATGGTCTTCCAACAATCTTGAAGGAGTTCCCAGAGATGCTTAGCACTTGTTGGCCCTTTTGCCTTCACTCTGCGGTCTAGCTCACCCCAAACCATCTCGATTGGGTTCAGGACTGGTGACTGTGGAGGCCAGGTCATCTGGCGTAGCACCCCATCACTCTCCTTCTTGGTTAAATAGCCCTTACACAGCCGGGAGGTGTGTTTGGGGTCATTGTCCTGTTGAAAAATAAATGATGGTCCAACTAAACGCAAACCGGATGGAATAGCATGCCGCTGCAAGATGCTGTGGTAGCCATGCTGGTTTAGTATGCCTACAATTTTGAATAAATCCCCAACAGTGTCACCAGCAAAGCGCCCCCACACCATAACACCTCCTCCTCCATGCTTCACGGTGGGAACCAGGCATGTAGAGTCCATCCGTTCACCTTTTCTGCATCGCACAAAGACACGGTGGTTGGAACCAAAGATCTCAAATTTGGACTCATCAGACCAAAGCACAGATTTCCACTGGTCTAATCTCCATTCCTTGTGTTCTTTAGCCCAAACAAGTCTCTTCTGCTTGTTGCCTGTCCTTAGCAGTGGTTTCCTAGCAGCTATTTTAACATGAAGGCCTGCTGCACAAAGTCTCCTCTTAACAGATGTTATAAAGATGTGTCTGCTGCTAGAACTCTGTGTGGCATTGACCTGGTCTCTAATCTGAGCTGCAGTTAACCTGCAATTTCTGAGACTGGTGACTCGGATAAACTTATCCTCAGAAGCAGAGGTGACTCTTGGTCTTCCTTTCCTGGGGCGGTCCTCATGTGATCCAGTTTCTTTGTAGCGCTTGATGGTTTTTGCAACTGCACTTGGGGACACTTTAAAAGTTTGCCCTATTTTTCAGACTGACTGACCTTCATTTCTTAAAGTAATGATGGCACTCATTTTTCTTTACTTAGCTCCTTTTTTCTTGCCATAATACAAATTCTAACAGTCTATTCAGTAGGACTTTCAGCTGTGTATCCACCAGACTTCTGCACAACACAACTGATGGTCCCAACCCCATTTATAAGGCAAGAAATCCCACTTATTAAACCTGATAGGGCACACCTGTGAAGTGAAAACCTTTTCCAGTGACAACCTCTTGAAACTCATCAAGAGAATGCCAAGAGTGTGCAAAGCAGTCATCAAAGCAAAAGGTGGGTACTTTGAAAACCTAGAATATAAGACATGTTCTCAGTTGTTTCACACTTTTTTGTTAAGTATATAATTCCACATGTATTATTTCATAGTTTTGATGCCTTTAGTGTAAATGTACAATTTTCAAAGTTATGAAAATACAGAAAAATCTTTAAATGAGAATGTGTGTCTAAACTTTTGGTCTGTACTGTATACGCCCCCCGTACAGTCACTGTCAGCTTTATGATAGCCCAATTATTAATATTATTCGCGGCCACTACCATCCAGATTTGAAATATAATACAGGCCTGGTCGGACGCCTGCGTTCTGATAGTATATTCTGCGTATATAGCTTCGGGGGAGGGAACAATTACAGGACAAAAGTAACAAAATTATTAAATTTTATATTTAATCCAAAAGGAAGGCAGTGTTATGAAAAATATATAAGATTTTACAAAAGGGGACAATACAATACATAGGCAGTCACACAAAATAATAAGGATTAAAGAATAAACTTACTCTATACAGTTCGCAGGGACGAATCAGCATAGGTAGAAGAGGGGCTCCCCGATTTGATTTGAGCGTTATCGAACGTGATCCGTTACTTATAGTATCTATACCCCCCTGGCAAAGAATATGGATCAATCTTCAGTTGGCTCTTTTATGCCTAAGGGAAGATCTGCCCGCACACCCCCTGTGCTGACATCACGGGGCTGGTCTCCAGCCTGCACATTTTATTTAAGATACCTGGTTTTTAGGATAACTTATCGCTGGTTGATCCCAGAAGCCCAAAAGTAATACCATATTTTCTATTATGATTTTACCTTCATTTAGAGCCCACACATGGCGTAGTTGTGATCTGCTATTTTGTTACTTTTGTACCACAGCGCCGTGGAGGGGCTTACAGCTACAAAAATTTAAGCATCTTGTTCCTTGGCTGACCTTGCCACTAAAAATATGGGTCCCATCATTATCAGAATTATGGAACTTGAGCTATTCCATATTTTGTATCGGTGCCAGATGTCCTGGGAACTTGTGGCTGGGAATTGTTCTGTTTATTTGAGTGCGTTTGATCTTAACAAGCTGCGTCCTCCTGTCTGTGTCAGAGGAAAATACACTCGCCTGCTAAATGGGTCTGTAGCATCTAATGTGCCAGCGTTTGCTTCCAAGGCCCTTCTCAGGTGTGTGTTAATTTGCATAGAGACAGAGCTCTCAGCTCTTCTCTTGTGACAAAGGGTGAATAATGGAGGGGCGAGAGAGGCTTCAGAGGAAGAAAGGATATTTTCAATATTTTTCAATATTTCCCTGACACAAGCCATAACTCTAACAGGCTAATTAAAGTCTGAAACCTTGGTCAAAGTTATCTAGCACACAAAATGCTTGTTGATTGGCTGTGCTGCAGTCTTTCAACAAGCTTTATTCAGCATTCTAACTCCGAACACTAAAACAGACTCCTGTGAGAAGTCCATGTTCGGAGTTCAGAGCCAATAATGAACCCCAAATTTTATAGTTTGGGTTCACACATCTCTGATTAAGAGGATAAAAACTTTGATGGGTGTGCTTTATTAAGTGGGAAACTTCTGAATGTCAATGTTGTCCTTAACAGTGATTGCATTTAAAGCCTCCACAATGTGTCAGATTGGCATTCTAGAGCTTTTACTCTGAATCATCCTCCACAAGCAGATAACAAGAGTGCTGGACCAATGCCCAATCTTGGAATGGCTTACCCAGAACATAGGCCAAGCAAATCAAGTGAGACCATAGAACAGAACCCTAAATAAGACCCAGGATCAGACTAACAAATAAATCATTTACCTATTACTCTTTATTCGTGGCTTCTCGTTCCTTCAGGGCACTGCCCTTGCTACTGCATGCCATACATGTTCCTGACAGCAGCCAGAATCAGGACCTTGTAAGCAATGAGGCACACAAACTTTTGGGCATCTATAAATAAGGCAAATCTTGCTCCAGCGAGCTTCAGAAATTCTCCCAATTATGTCCATTTCCTTGACCAGTTTAATCCTTAAGAGTAAATTTCATCTTAGATGCTATAAAAAATAAGGTAGCTATGAAATAAAGCACTTAAAAAAATAAAAAAATTATGCCAATGGGTAAAGTTACTTTCTGTTCCTTACAGTACCATGGAGTTTGAGGCTAAGCGTCAGCTTAGATCAATACAACTACTAGAGCATTCATAGACAATTACTTAGAAATTGACATCTCAGATGTGATTACTGACCCTAACTCCTAGAATCCGCTATACAAATGTTTACTTCCCCATGTGGGAAATCTAGCCCTGATCATGACAAATAGCACAGTTACATCAGGAAACTACACACTGATGATGTAGAACAGCCCCTTTCTTCATGAATGTTATATTCAAGGTTAATGTTTTTCCTTTCTTTAGTGGGTTTTTATGCACTTCTTAAAGTGGAAATATACTATAATCTGACATATGAATTCCTCTTTTATCATTTTTGTTCTATCATTTCTGGTAAATGTGTAGTAGAATTAATTTCCAACATTATAAACAATAATTAGACCTCATATAAGAGTGCAGACAAACTCAAACCACACTCCGGATGCTTCTCAGGATAAATCTGAATCAGAGGTACCCAACCTTTTATGGTTCAAATGTCAATTATTGTGATTGTACCACAAGCAGGGCCACATAAAATATAAAGGGGTATTCTGATCAGATGTATATATCAACAGTACTATGTATGTTAAAGTCTAATAAGTGAGGGTTCTATTTCTGGAACTTCCACTATTGTAGACAAAGAGGTTCCTCTGCTCTCCAATTTAGCACCCCATAAAAAAAGAGTCAAAATGACCATACAATGAGCACAGCGATCTGCAAATTTTATGAGAGTTACTGAATATAAAGGAACCAGAGAAGGCTGGGGGCCACACAGAATGGCACTGTGGGATGCATGTGCCCCTGGGCAACAAGTTGAAGTTATGCATACGTGATCTAAATGATGCTAAATTAAGTTGGGGGGAACGTTGGCTCTCCAGTCCATGAAGTGCAATGCCCAGCATGATTTAAAGGGAACCTATCAGGTCTCATGACTGTTCAAAACCACTACAATAGTGGTACATACAAGTATACCAATTATTGTATTCTGATAAAGTCTTTTAAGTGGCACAGTAATGCTGCAATATTTTTATAATGAAGCTTTAATCTGCAGCATTGTATATACTGATGAAGCAGGACTAGTCTGGTGAGGCTTCTCTCCTGCTGGACTAGTCGTACCTCAGCTCTTTAAATTCTTTAAACTGTAGCACGTCAACTTCTTACCAAGATTGGTCATTGATTTTAACCTATTGCGTTCAAAATCTGCAATAAACGTAAAATCCACAAGTCCAGCTTCGTTTGAAAGAAAAAAAATCAAGGTCTGAATTAATTTTTTACAAATGTGCACCAAATTGTGCGGATTTTGTTGCTCAGTCACCTTTTTCCGATAAAAAACACTATTCTCACCTCCCTTGGCACTTCTATGGCTATGCTTCTCTGATCCCCTCTGTCATGAGATATGAGCATCGTATTTTTTTGCTTTTTTTTTCTGAATCATCTCCTTTCCAAAGCGTAATCAGTAATAACATCATCACAATTTTACCACATGAGATTTCCCTGCGGATTTACCTGGGATTGCTGTGACAGGTTTCTACAGATATTCGTCTATATGTCTAATCCCACCTTTACTAGATGCAAGACAACATTGTTTTTTTATTTCACATTTTTAATTAAAAAAAACCTGAACTTATCTGTTTTACTGGCAAAAAATATATATCAGCTTTGTATATCCATCTTAGCGAGGGATATCATATGGCTAATATACTGTACTGTATGTCTTCTCTTCCTGATTGGTGGGGGGATTTTGAATACCATTCAGTAATTTAAAAAATATACTTTGAAAAGATATGTACATAAATGCAACATGTTTTAATACTCCATTGCATTAAAAAAAAAAAAAAAACTCAACTGTGTAAAGTTTTTCTTGCTTACAGCTCCCATGCAGACCTTTGTATTTGCCCGGTTACTACGTACAAACAGAGCCTGTGTGATTGATCCTATAGCCAGACTGCGTGCTTTTTTTGCCTATAGGCTAGCAAGGAAATGAAGTAATAGATGTTTCACCCATGTCTAGTGCAGTTACACAGAAATATATATTTTTTATACAGTATGTATTTTTTTTATAGACAATTCAAAACATATTGAGTGGATGAAAGGTGCTGATGGAGAAGTATGGGTTTGGATTCTGGGAGAAGCCCAGGGAGATAAACCATACGAGCAAATATGCGAGGAACTCATGGCAGAAAGAGCCAGATATCAAGCTCAGAAGGAAGCAGAGGAACAATGGTGAGAAAATACTGAAAGTATCAAGAATTTATTATACACAGATAGGACATTTGTTTTTCTTTCATACAATTATATGGTTACAATTTCTACCAAACGCAAATCCAAAGTTCGTTTACCTTGCTGTACAATGACTGGTACCATCAGGACTTTCTCATGTATATCTCGACTTACTATTAATAAAAGAGACCGAACTTTATAGCTGATGAAATTAATTGTTGGTCTCCACTCCATTAACTGTGGAGTTGAGATACAAGCCCTTGTGATCTGGTCAGAAACTACTTGTGTTGGCTTAGCCATATACCATGACATACCCTTATATTTGAAGTTGAAACAATAAATCAAAAAAATGGTCTTACAATAAGTCACAATTCAAATGGATAAAGATGACCCCATTGATAAAGGTGTCGGCAGCACGTGTGCAAAATACTAATAAACTACCATTAATGGAGGAGGTGGTTGAATAGTATTATAAATGCACATAGATAAAGCTTGTATTTGTCTTTGGCTTACAGTCTATTAATAATGCCCATAGTATTAGATCAGATGGCCTGCCCAGCATTATATAAGTGCACCCCACAAATATAAAACGCTGTTTACCCAGCCACAACTTGTGGGGCCTAGATATATAAATATGCAAAATGATGAAAAAAGATGGAAATAAATAAAGGAGGTATTGATAAATATTTTTTTTGCCCAAAATGCACAAGCCCCAACCCTAGTCAAGGGTCCTCATTACTTAAACTAATTAAATCAAATAAAGCTAAATAAAATTAATTAAATTAAACGAATTAGATTACAAAAATTTACTTGAATAAAAAATGCTAAACAAAGGACATAAAATCAACAAACAACATGCCAAAAAAGCAGCCTTCGTTTTTTTGTTTGTTTTAATTACAGTTACATTTTTTATTTAATTCGTTTAGGAATTTGCAATTAATCAGGACCCTTGATGACGGTTACCTATTTATTTATTTTTATCTTTTTTCATCATTTTGCAGATTTATCTATTTTTAGCTGGACACCATAAGTGTTCACAGGGTAAATAAGGTTATGTCCCTCTTGGGTGCACTTATATAGTTTGGGGGCGCCCATCTGTTTTAAAATTATGGGCGTCACTAATAGGCTGTAAGCCATATACTGTGCACAACATAAATCTGTGTGACCGGAGCCATATGCAAGCCTCATCAGTGTGCGAGAGTGTTAGAAGGGAGGCTATGGCGGGAGATGATGAGGAAATTCACTAGTGTTTTTGTAGATTCTTAGTTAAGGAATGTACAGATCCAGGAAATATTTTTTAATTGGAGTGAAGTGGAAAGAGTTTGGATATGTGACTTGAAGGAGAGCGCAGAATCAAAGGTTACCATGAGGCAGCGAGCTTGCAGGACTGTGGAGAGTGAGCAGCAATTGACTTTAATGGATAGGTCTGTTGGGTGGGGTTGAGTGAGATGGGGAGAGATGATAAATTTTGTTTTGTCCATGTCAAGTTTTAGGACCTTTAGCAAGGATGAAATAGCAGACAGACATTGTGGGAGTGGGAGATTCTGAATGTCCAGTCTGATTGGTATGAAAAGATCCAAGATAGGGCCAAGTCTGTGATGCCAAGAGATGAGAGAACCTGTAGTAAGAGGGAATGGTCCACTGTGTCGAAGGCAGAGAACAGGTTGAGGAGGACAGAGTATTGTTGATTGTCTTTGACGATTAATAGGTCATTGGTGACTTTAGTAAGGGCAGATTCGGTCAAATTATGCGGTCAGAAGCCAGATTGTAAGCTGTCAAAGAGGCAGTAGGAGGAGAGGTGGGAGGACAGTTCAAGATGGACATGCTGTTCCGGTAGTTTTGAGGCATAGGGGAGAAGTGATACAGGGTGATAGCTAGACACATAGGATGGGTAAAGGGAGAGCTTTTTAAGGATGGGTGTGATCGAGGCATGTCTAAAAAATGAGGAGAAGACATTAGTTATTAGTGATAGGTTGAACAGATGGGTTAGGGTTTGGATGAAGACTGTGGTGAGGTTTGGGATGTGATCAGGTCAAGTGCACAGGTGTTTGTTGATTTTATGTCTTTCCTTTTTAAATCTTCAGTTCTTGGCAGTGTTCATTACACATAGAGAAAAGCTCCATTTAATGTTTTCATCCTGCCACTGGTGGAACTGAGATAGCAGATATGTGTGTATGTGGTTTTGTAGCATCGGCGTCCCTGCCTCCTGTCGGGCAGAGATGACGTTCCCCTCACTGCGCTGTCCCGGTCCGGCGTCTTCCTTCTCCCCTGCTGTTGCTGTGGTGCGCACCGCGCACAGCTTCCTGGGCACTGTGCTTAGGGCGCGCGCGCTCCCTCTTAAAGGGGCTGCGTGCGCCGTCCTAAAGAGTCCCCAGCCAATGGCCAGAGGACTTCCCTTTTATAAGGCACCTCCTCCAAAATGGAGGTGCCTGTGCAAGGTTGTTGTTTTGTGTGCTAACACTTTCCTCAGCCCTCATGTCCCTGTGCCCGTCAGCCTGCCTGTCAGCCGTGCCCGTCAGCCTGTCTATCAGCTGTGCCCACCAGCCAGTCTATCAGCCGTGCCCGCCAGTCAGTCTATCAGCTGTGTCTGCCTGTCTGCCTACCCGGAGCATCTGCCGGGTTACCAGCCGTGGTCACCTGCTTGCCTACCCGGAGCACCTGTCTGGCTATTCGCCGTACCTGCCAGCTTGCCTACCCAGAGCACCTGTCTGGCTGTCTGCCATACCTGCCTGCTTATCTACCTGGATCACCCACCAGCCTTCCTGCCATGCTCATCCGCAGTACCGGTCAGCTCCTGTCATCTGACCCATGGGAGTCACCTGCTCTCACACAAGGTTGGTCGCAGAGTGGCACCTGGTTCACCTGCCCGGTCCCTCCCTGGTTGATGGATCGACTAAGCCGCCGTGTGACCTGGGTCGGTCCAAGTTGGCACTTAGTTATACCCATCTGGTCCCTCCTTGCACCAAAGCACAGAGGTTCCACCACCCGGACCCATAATAGTTTGCATAGGCCATGGAATCCCGAGGCTCCCAGGCTCCTTCGCTCTCTGACCTGTACCAGGACGTCTCTCGTCAGGGATCCCAACAGGAAACTATCCTGTCCTATCTGCGGACAGTCAACTCCCGCCTGGACACGCTGTCCACCCCGACTGTGTCCGTCCCTAGCCGAGCGGCACCCGCCCCGGCTACACCTCAACCCAGTGGCGCTGTGACACCCGGTTTTGGACCCCGGCTTTCTGCGCCTTCAAGTTTCGATGGTGACCCTGTCCTATGTCGGGGCTTCATAAACCAGTGCACGCTGCACTTTGAACTCCTGGCACACCAGTTCATCTCCGAAGGGGGTCAAGATGGCATTCATAATGTCTCACCTCAACAGAGAGGCGTTAGCGTGGCTTAACCCTCTGTGGGAGAGAGGGGATACTCTGGTGTTCGATCTCCAGTCCTTCCTCGTGGCTTTCCGGAAGGTGTTCGATGAACCTGGATGAATATCCTCTACTGACTCCTCACTTCTTCGACTCCGTCAAGGGACTCTCTCTGTGGGACGCTATGCCATGCGTTTCCGCACTCTCGCATCTGAACTGGCTTGGAATAATGAGGCACTGGTGTCCACCTTTTGGGAGGGCCTTTCCAGACGGATCAAGGACGAGCTAGCCGGTCGTGACATACCTTCCACCCTGGAAGACCTGGTGTCATTAGCTACCCGGATTGACATCCGTTTTCTGGAACGTGCTAAGGAGACGACCCGGGAGAGAAGATTTCTGCTTCTTGCTCCAACCTTCCAAAGGCCAGTCTCACAATCAGCAATCCCCTGGACATGTTCGTCAGAGCCTATGCAAATTGACCAAACCAAGATGGTCAAGTCTCGCCTGGAGACACGCCGCGCCGAGGGAAGTTGCTTCTACTGTGGCAGTATAGAGCATCTGATCCGTTTCTGCCCGGTGAGGCCGGGAAACTCCAGTGTCTAGGACCGCTCGGAGAGGACGTCCTAGGCAAGAGTAAATCCTCTCCGTCCTTGACTCTGTTTGTTTCCATTTCCAGTGGAGAGACCCGCTTCTTCAAGACTGCCCATCTGGATTCCAGAGCCGCTGGGAACCTTATTCATCAGGTCGTTGTGGAGCGTTATCAGATTCCTACCATACATCTGGCTGAACCATTGGCGGTTGCCTCTGTGGATGGGAAGCTTCTTCCGGAAACCATCTTGCTTGTCACTGAGCCTGTAACCCTTCAGGTGGGAATGCTGCACTCAGAGAAGATCTCCTTTTATGTGCTGTCTGGTCTCTCTCACTCCCTCTTGCTTGATCTACCCTGGTTACAACAACATGAGCCCATCCTGAATTGGAGATCTGATGAAGTGCTCCGTTGGGGTCAGGAATGCCATGAGTCCTGTCTGGTTCCGGTGCGTCCTGCTTGACCCCCTTCTACTCCAGCTAATCTTCCTGGCCTGCTGGCACCCTACTGGTCCTATGGGGACGTCTTTGACAAAAAGGAAGCGGAGACACTACCACCTCATAGGCCGTACGATTGCCCCATTGACCTGGTACCTGGTGCTTCACCACCCCGTGGGCAAATCTACCCCTTATCGCTGGCCGAGACCCGTTCCATGTCTGAGTACATAGAGGAGAATCTTGCTACGGGCTTTATCAAGAAATCCACCTCCCTGGCTGGAGCAGGATTCTTCTTCGTCAAGAAGAAAGACGGCTCTCTACGTCCTTGTATCCACTACAGGGGCCTAAACCAGATTACCATCAAAAATAAGTACCCCCTGCCTCTCATCTTGGAGCTGTTTGACCGCCTTAAAGGCGCGAAGATCTTCACCAAGCTCGATCTTCGTGGGGCGTACAATCTGGTCCCGATTCGCTAGGGAGACGAGTGGAAGACGGCATTTAACACCCGGGACAGTCACTACGAATACCGCGTGATGCCCTTTGGTCTCTGTAATGCTCCAGCCATCTTCCAGGAGCTGGTTAACGACATCTTCTGAGATCTCCTGTATTTTTGCGTGGTGGTGTACTTGGACGATATCTTGGTTTTCTCTCCGGATCTGCTCTCACACCAGAGGGATGTTCGTCATGTTCTGCTGAGGCTTCGGAAGAATCGCCTGTACGCTAAATACAAGAAATGCCTCTTTGAGCAGACCTCTATGCCGTTCCTGGGTTATATTATCTCTGAGCCTGGTCTGCGGATAGATCCTGAGAAGGTATCTGCCATCTTAAAGTGGCCCCGACCGGAGGGGTTGAAGGCGATTCAATGATTCCTGGGTTTCGCAAACTATTACCGCCTCTTTATTCCTCATTTCTCCTCCCGGACTGCTCCTATCTCTGCGCTCACCCGTAAAAGAGAAGCTCCTGTCATCTACCCCGTGGGAGTCACCTGCTCTCACACAAGGTCGATCCCAAAGTGGCACCTGGTTCACCTGCCCGGTTCCTCCCTGGGTCACGGAGTCGACTAAGCCGCCTTGTGACCTGGGTCCGTCCGAGTAGGCACTTAGTTACGCCCCTCTGGTCCCTCCTTGCACCAAAGCACAGAGGTTCCACCACCCAGACGCGTAACAGTTTGGCTGTAAAACACTTACTGATGCGGTATTAATGATCCATCCTATGGATAGATCATCAGTGTTATATCCTCAGACAACCCCTTTAAGAGTGTTTAATTCTTATTCACACACCTGCTTATCATTCCTTTTGTAGCAGAGATGGTTGGTGCAAGACTTCTCTGGCTAATATTACATTGTTTTCACTTCTTGTTTGCTAACATTGCAGGCTTTATGGGAATAAGGAGCAACGTATGTAGGTTCCCTCTTTCCATTTAATAAAACCAAAGCTGGACCTTTGTCTTCATGGGTCCTCATATCCTCTACAAAGTACCCTTTATAAAAGGCATGTTCATTGTCTTCAAATTATAAATAATGAAAGAGACGTAGCTGTGTCATTGAAATTGACTGTAAAAGAGAAGTTAAATAGTAGAAGATAGGAATCTTGTCCTGGAATGAAGTTCAGAATTGCTGTGCGCTGATACTTCTCATTCAATTGGTCGATTATGGTTTGAGTGAAACTCTATCTAATGAACTAGAAAGCTTTTGCTGCCTAATCTGAGAGCAGTATGATGTAGAGACAGAGTCTCTGATTCCAGCAATGTGTGATTTACTGGGCTGCTTGCTGTAGTTTAGATAACATCACTATTTATCAGCAGGAATTTATCACTGGATAACTAATTAACCTGCAGCCATATAGTTTTCCATATTCATGAGCTCTGTATTACCCTGCCTCCGCCACTGATCAGTAGCTTTCTGCTTATGCACAGCATACTCAGAAAGCTGCCAGACAGTAATGGGGATGGGGTTTGCAAAGTTTAGCATTCAAAGAACTAGTAAATATGCAGAAAACGAAACAGTGATGTTATCAAAATTGCAGCAAGCTGCCTACTAAGTTATATATCACAGGAATCAGGATTTCTGCCCCTACATCATGCTGCTCTCAGATAGGGTAGCAGAAACCTGATGATAGATTCACTTTAAACACTGTTTAATGAGAGATTAAAGTACACTTGCTTGCAATGCACTAAGTGTTGCTTCTTATGCTAAGGTAAATATAATTTTATGATGGGTCTATAAATGAATGCCTAGTACATACCATGTTTCTATATGAATAATGTTGTTTTTAAAGCAGCACTCCCATCAAAGTTTTTATCCTCTTAATATATTGCAGTCATCATATTATACAGCACTGTGTACTTACAATTGCTCACTTTGCCTTTTTACCCAGCTAATTCTTCCCTTTTCCATTAGGTTTATGACATCACATGACAAAACTGACTAGCTGAATCCTTCTAAGCTCTATGTAGAAACAGGAGGTCAATTTTGCCTGTATGAGTCATATGTCACTGCAATAGTCCCTGGCAGGAGGGAGGAGCTGGGTCAAGAGCTGAAGAGGGGAATATTAAATGCAGGGACAAGAGACTTCCTGTTTCTACATAGAGCAGAGAAAAAAGCAGAATTTACTGGGTAGAAAGGTAAAATGAGCAATTGTAATTACAAAGTGCTATATAATGTGATTGCAATATATTACAAGGATGAAAACTTTCATGGGAGTGTGTCACGCCAGGTGTGAGAGCAACACAGAGGGGAAAGGGAAAGGGAGCCCAGACACTGGGGAAAGGGCGAAGAGGTGACCTCCTAATCTGGACTAGCTTCACCCTGTCACCCCCTAACGTCCCTATACAGCCTCCGCAGCTGTCGCCGATCACGTGCCTCGCCCTACTATCCCTGGTGTAAGGCTATAGCTGCGGGAGGAAGGAGATGAGCACTAGTCAACCTCCGCTATCACTCTAAAGACAAAAGGGGAAGACAACACAGGGGAACAACTCAGCTTTAGAAGAACTCCAACAGGGCACACGGGCTAAGAGTCCAGAGAGGACGTGATGCTGCTTCAGCCAAGTTCCAAGTAGAAATGAGTATAACCGACGACGCCCACCTAGACACACTAGGTATATATACACCCAGACTAAAGGGAGGTAGTTGCTGGGTCCTAAACACAGCCTCCTATCTAGGCAGCTGTCTGCATTGCCAAATGTGTAGATCTCCTGCAAACCATTGCAGGGCGACTGTCTGTCACCCGTGACAGAGTGCTTCTTTAAATCAAATTTAGCCAATACTTTTGATGCATAACAAAAAAATGTACACAAACACATAGTGTACCAATCAGATTTTAATAGGACAAGCCTACGCCAAGTGGGTTTCCAAGTTTAGTAGGTCGGCACCTAGTAGCCTGCTACTGTATGCTATGAGATGCCCCAAAAGTGATTTTTGATTAGAGGTGCGGCTTAAATTTCATGAACCCCAATTTAATGAATGATCATTATGCATGAAACAGCTAGCATCCTGAATATCAGGAGCTGATGATGTGTGGTAAATTATAAAACTCCTTGTCCACCAATAGAGTTTGTCCAACTTTCCCCACCATCAAACATATGCCATTCACAATATTAGTGTATTCTAATGAGACTCAACAGCCATTGGGCCCCCTTGGGCACTAGTGTCCAGGGGTGACTCTTACTTTTGCATCTCCTATAGTTACCTGTTTCAAAGCTCATTGAGCAAATGGAGCTGGAGCAAAAAATGGCAAGACCGTATGTTCATATGTTTGCTCACTAGACATTTAGACTAGTTCTATTGATGTGTTTAACAATAATTTACTTTTACAAAGGAAGCAGAAAGAGGCAGAAATTGAAAAAAAGTTTCGTGACGCCATGGCCAAAGAAAAAGCAAGAATAGTTGCTGAAAAATGGAAAGTTGAGATTGAGGATCGGAAAGCAGCAAAACTACTTGAAAAAAAGTTTCAGGAGGAATTAAAGGTAGGCATAATCTCTATGCTTTGCCATTGACTTTTAAATACAGTCTCATTTAATTCTTACTTGATCTTTACAAAATTTATTTTATTTTACTTGGCTCATTTATACATTATTATGTAAATCCAAACTATTCTATATACAAGCAATTGAATGCTAAATACACTGTCTATGGATATGAATGAGTCATGTGCTAAGCGGTATAAAAATGGCAAAAGTAACTTATTATATTTGAGCTATTACTTGACCTTTAGTAAATTGCATCCAAAGGATATTGTCCCAGCTCAAGAACACTGACCAATCAATGCTCCACACTGTGGCATGCTGGGATGGAAGTAAAATTCTGGATTTAACACTCTCTAAAATAAGAACTAATTTGTTCCGTGTATACAACTGTTCATAAGCAACGGAGTAGAACGTAAATTCTTAATTAAAATGATGGATGTCAACATTTTGCAGTAATTATTTCTGCAAATGCAATAGAAAAAATGTTAAAAACCCTTTAAAAAGTCGAATGGTTAGACATTGTAATTCTTTCCTCTGTGAAAGTAATATCACATTAAAACAAAAACCAAAAAGTAGCAGTTTAAAAAGTTATCAATTTGTGCCTAACTATCTTTTCTACTCTAGCCAATCATCCTTAAAGGGAACCTGTCACTATTTTTTTCATGTATGAACCAATACCAGTACCTTCCTCAGCGTTAGGTTTTAGGCTCTGTCCTCAGTAGGACAAAGCAAAGCACGCCTGCTCAAGCCGGCGATGTCGCTGCGCAGGCATACGATTTCGTTCAGCAATATGCATGACGCAGGACACATCATCCACATCAATCGTTTAGCGGGGAGAAGAGGGACAGGCGCCACTACAATGACACCCATCAGATCGGACCGTCCGAATTTGCATTCCTCGCTGAAGCACTTCAAAAGGTTTTTTGGGGGGATATACAGGGGAGTCAGGACATAATATACAACATTCTGGAATGCAGCACAGGCACTGAGGAAGGTGGTGGTATTGGTTCATACATGAAAAACTGGTGACAGCTTCTCCTTAATGAAGAGAGAGTATCTTTGTTGTGTTTCACTTGTATTGGTAGGCTATATAAATAGCTATACCCATTAGATATACCTGTTAGGCTGCAGTATCTTGGACCCACCAGAATAGACGCTGAGTGATTCAGGTTATTAGTTAATAAAAAAATTTTTTTAAATTTCTTCTAGCAGAAATTAATAAGCTCCAAATCTACTTTACGTAGGGCCATCTCCTGTTTGGTTTTTACGGTTAGGGATCCTTTTGCGTGCTAGTCGGATGTGTTAGTCTGACCCTACATTTAGCCTTCCTTAACATACCATCTTCTTCATCAATCAGACACGTCAAAATGGTCACATTATTGAGAGTCAAGCATCTGGGACTCTCAAAAAAGTAAAAATGTCCTGACGGAATGGGTTTGAGTGTAAGTAAAAGATTCTATAAGTTTCATAAATATATGTTGGAGAAATGTTTAAAGGTGCACATTGGCTTCTTCATTAAAGCATAGCTCGTGTTTTTAGAGTATGCTGAGTATACTATCTGCAGGAGAGGCAGAGGGACGCTGCTATAGGGGTTAGTTATGGATTTTGACCTATACATCCACATATATTACTCCAACAATCCTCTGACTTGTGAAATTCGAAAAACTCTTATAAATGTAATAGATTATTTTATTTGTATAAATACTTTATATTGGCTATGAAATTTTAAAACGAGTGTTACATTGTTTACTATAATACATATTTTCTGTGCTGGTAATTTCGTGCCTAAAATTGTATCAATATTTTTTCTGTATTTTACATTTTGTGTCTGCTAAAATCCGTAATGTACTGAATACAATTCCCAGAGCTTCACGCCTTCATTAACGATTCAAAGTCTTGAATTATATGCAGAACACTTAACAAGCGTGCTTTAACCATGCTAAAATATTTAACACTCCACAAATCTCCCTCCTAAAATGATGAGTGGACCATATTTAAAGTCGGGAAAGTGTAGTTAAAAAAATGTCAAGTCCATTAAAAGGCATTTACTTTCCAGACTTATGCAAATTATTTCTTCACTATCAACCAAATGAAAACTATTTGTTTCACTTTAGTAATTATAATGACATAATATTTGACAATATGATTTCAAAATCCTTTCGCTCATAAAGGAGATTAAATAGAAAATTATTCTACAAATTTATTTTGTGCTACAGTAAATAAAATCCTAGGGTAAACTGTAAAATTCCAAATTAATCTCTCACTTTGTTTCTCCTGTCGGTATGGTGTTAGTTTTACTCTGTAAATGGGTATACCACTCTTTGGGATTTACTGGAATTTAGTTTGATGTTCCCTCTATCAACTTAAGTACCCCATATTGGTAAGAATAGTACAATTCATACCTGTTAAGGTGCCTGCTCTCACGCTGTGAATGTCACACAAGGTGATGGAAATTCTAAATGCAATACAAAGGGAAGAGGGGGAGGAAACCCAAACACTAGGGAAAGGGGGAGTGGAGACCCTTAGGCAGATCTAATATCACCCTGCCTACCCTCCTTATATAGGTTCCACACCTATCGCATAGATAGGGAGGGGGAGGGGTGAGCACTAGTCAAGCCCCACTACAAACTAAAAACAACAAGGTAGACAAACAAAGAGAATACACTTATCTTGAGCAGACACCAGAGAGATAACGCCAACTGTCCTCCAAGGGCACCATAGAAGAAACTAGCCGACTGCTTGTGCTCCAAGCCTACATGAGACAGAGAAACTACCCAGCAAGGGTGTGTCAATCAGCAGCAGAAGGTGGAGATCGCTGCTGGATCCTAAAGGAAGAAAGATATACCTATACTACAGAGATGAGGAAATCAAGAAGGTGTCTGCAATGCAAAGTGCAGTGACCTTCCACAGCCAGCTCCAGAGCGACTGTCTGTCACACTTAACACACCCATGACAGTGAAATTGTCTGATTGCACATCTCCAAACTCTACTAATGTGATACTTCACTGAACATTTTTACAGCATTAATATGATGTCAACTGTATTATGAAATTGTATTGAGCACATGAGCTCCCCAGAACCCTGCCAGAATCAATAGAGAGTATAGTTACAGTGATGCCTTATTAAGAAAGAAACTACTGAAGTAACAACAGGGACAGTGAGGAGTGGGTATGATTTAGTAGTTGGACATGTAATATCTATTGAAAGATGATCTTTAAGATGAAGGGAATTTGATCAGATTCTTTCTATGTAATCGGAGGGCAGCTTAATGTAGTAATGGAGAGCCTGATTACTGCGATGTGTCACTTACTGGGCTCTGTTTTGCTGTTTCAATACAATTAGTGGTTTATCGTCACGAGTTTTTCACTAGAGGACAACTGGCCTTGTGCTTCCTAGTCCAACAAAGCCTCCAGCACTGATTAGCAGCTTTCTGTCACTATACACTGTACTCACAAAGTTGCCAATCAGTGGTGTGGTTATGGTTATACAGGGCTCAGTATTCTGAGCCCTCTTAGATTTGCAGTAGAGAAAACTGTTATTCTAGCACAACTGCTGCACCCAATAAACTAAGTGATACATTGCTGGAATCAGTATCTCTGTCTCTATCTCATTCTTCTGTCAGAATACATAGCAAACACCTGCTGACTGATTCGCTTTGTGATGAAAATACTCCTTGAATGACAACTTGTCAAGGTCATAATGTTTTTAAACAGAAAATGCTCAACTAAGTTGCCAAAAAAGTAAAAATGAATAGCAGAAATGAGACTTACCTACCTACTAGGACCTTGTTTAATGTAACCTCTTGCTTCTCTTAAAATTAGTTTAAAAATGTGCCATGCTGCAAAAGTGCATTTCTATTATTCTGATGAGCTAAGTATGCAAAGTTGAGTTAATACTGACTCATTCAGCAACAATTTCTGTTGTTCCGCTACAGTTATGTGTAAAATAATAGCAGTGTGTTTAAAAGAACTGAGAAAAAGCTCAATCCTCATAATAGCATTTATTTCCGCATACACAAAGGCACTGGGAGCACTGCACATTCAATTGCAAATGAAAACTTGAACAAAATATAAATTTTTAAACTGAAAATGAAGAAAAAGGAATAATGGGCAGTTCAAAAAAATAGCCGTGTCTGTATTTTCATTTACAAACTCGAATATTTACAGTATAAAAATTAAATTTATTTACAGACTTAACTCTTCTGTTAATCTCAGAACTAATATTTAGTTGTCTAACCTTTCTTTCTGATAACTGCTTTACATCTGTGTGGCATGGAGTCAACTACCATCTGACACTGGCAAACAGATGTTCTAGCCCAAGCTGACTGGACTACATTCCACAGTTCTTTTGCATTCTTAGGTTTTGTATCAAAAACAGCACTGTTGATGTTACTCCACAAATTCTCAATCGGATTGAGGTCTGGAGATTGGGCGGCCACTTCATAACCTCAATCTTGTTGGTCTGGAACTAGTATATTGTCCCATTGCTGGTGTGTTTGGGGTCATCCTGCTGAAACACCTAGTTCAAGGATATTTCTTCTTCAGCATAAGGCAACACAATCTCTTCCAGTACTCTGATTTATTCAAACTAGTCCATGGGGCCTGGTATGTAATAAATGGGCCCAACTCCATAGAATGAGAAACATCCCCAAACCATTATGATTGCTCCTCCATGTTTTACAGTCTTCACATGGCACTGTGGCTTGAATTCAGTGTCTCACAAACTATCTGCAGCCTTTAGAATGTTGCTCCACTTCTCTTTAGGCCAGTCAATGTGTTATTTGGCAAACTGTAACCTTTTCAACACATCTTTTTTTCAGCAATGGTACTTTACAAGTGTTTCTTGCAAATAGTTTGGCTTCACGTAGGCATCTTCTGATGGTTACAGGACTCACAGGTAACTGAAGATCTTCTTTGATCTCCCTGGAGCTGATCATTGGATGCTCCTTTGTCATTCTTGTGATTCTATGAACTACCGTATGTGGATGGTAGTATTTATTTTCCTATCACATGTTTCGGGTTTTGTTTGCCATTTTAAAGCAATAGAAATCTTTTTAGCTGAGCAGCCAATTATTTTCTGCACGTCTTTATATGTTTTCCCCTCTCTGATCAACTTCTTGATCAAAGTTCTTTCTCCTTCGGTACAATGTCTGGAATGATTCATTTTAGTTATTGAGCAAGGGCTAAAACCAGCAGGTACAACATTTTCTGCAAGGGACCAATATTTTCTGAAAGGAAACAACCCCTTTAATGTCCTCTTTACTATATATTGCAGCCCTGTATATAAATGAAGTATATATATATATATATATATATATATATATATATATATATATCTCTATATATATACAGTACAGACCAAAAGTTTGGACACACCTTCTCATTTAAAGATTTTTCTATATGTTCTTGACTTTGAAAATTGTACATTCACACTGAAGGCATCAAAACTATGAATTAACACATATGGTATTATATACTTATCAAAAAAGTGTGAAAAAGCTGAAAATATGTCTTATATTCTAGGTTCTTCAAAGTAGCCACCTTTTGCTTTGATGACTGCTTTGCACACTCTTGGCATTCTCTTGATGAGCTTCAAGAGGTAGTCACTGGAAATGGTTTTCACTTCACAGGTGTGCCCTGTCAGCTTTAATAAGTGGGATTTCTTGCCTTATAAATGGGGTTGGGACCATCAGTTGTGTTGTGCAGAAGTCAGGTGGATACACAGGTGATAATCCGACTGAATAGACTGTAAGAATTTGTATTATGGCAAGAAAAAAGCAGCTAAGTAAAGAAAAATGAGTGGCCATCATTACTTTAAGAAATGAAGGTCAGTCAGTCCGAAAAATTGGGAAAACTTTGAAAGTGTCCCCAAGTGCAGTTGCAAAAACCATCAAGCGCTACAAAGAAACTGGCTTACATGAGGACCGCCTCCGGAAAGGCAGACCAAGAGTCACCTCTGCTTCTGAGGATAAGTTTATCAGAGTCACCAGCTTCAGAAATCGCAGGTTAACAGCAGCTCAGATTAGAGACCAGGTCAATGCCACACAGAGTTCTAGCAGCAGACACATCTCTACAACAACTGTTAAGAGGAGACTTCGTGCAGCAGGCCTTCATGGTAAAATAATTGCTAGGAAACCACTGCTAAGGACAGGCAACAAGCAGAAGAGACTTGTTTGAGCTAAAGAACACAAGGAATGGACATTAGACCAGTGGAAATCTGTGCTTTGGTCTGATGAGTCCAAATTTGAGATCTTTGGTTCCAACCACCGTGTCTTTGTGCGACGCAGAAAAGGTGAATGGATGGACTCTACATGCCTGGTTCCCACCGTGAAGCATGGAGGAGGAGGTGTGATGATGTGGGGGTGCTTTGCTGGTGACACTGTTGGGGATTTATTCAAAATTGAAGGCATACTGAACCAGCATGGCTACCACAGCATCTTGCAGCAGCATGCTATTCCATCCGGTTTGCGTTTAGTTGGACCATCATTTATTTTTCAACAGGACAATGACCCCAAACACACCTCCAGGCTGTGTAAGGGCTATTTGACCAAGAAGTAGAGTGATGGGGTGCTACACCAGATGACCTGGCCTCCACAGTCAAGAGACCTGAACCCAATCGAGATGGTTTGGGGTGAGCTGGACCGCAGAGTGAAGGCAAAAGGGCCAATAAGTGCTAAGCATCTCTGGGAACTCCTTCAAGATTGTTGGAAGACCATTTCCGGTGACTACCTCTTGAAGATCATCAAGAGAATGCTCCAAGAGTGTGCAAAGCAGTCATCATGAAAATACAGAAAAATCTTTAAATGAGAAGGTGTGTCCAAAATTTTGGGCTGTACTATATATATATATATATATATATATATATATTTATATACAGGGCTGCAACGAGGAATTTCAGGGCCCCATACAGGCAAAATTTTTGGGCCTACTTGAGACTCCACCCAGGCTCCACCCCAGCTCCGCCTCCACCCCTTGAACCTTTCACAGTTCCACCACTCATTCTTGGAAAAACTCCACCTCTGCACCACGTACTCACCAATCACACATTAACAGTTCCCATTAAAGCATATCACATACATAACCATCAGCTTTTGTTTTGGCCAAAAGATTTTTTAAGCCGCCACCACGTCAAGGTAAACTCTTCTGGCTGGGTCCTACTCTACTCTAACCTGTTAAAAATTTCTTAAAATATCCCATACTCTTTTTAGGTATATTTTTATTTATTTTTCTTCAAGGGAATGTGTCACATACATTTTTTAAAATGACCAATAATATCATAAACAGTGGCCACTGTCACACCATGACCAGACCACATATAACCACCACATAGTGACCGAATAATACCACATACAAGGAATACCGCCACACCATGACCAGACCACATATTACCACCAAATAGTGACTGAATAATACCACATACAAGGAACAAATACCGCCACACCATGACCAGATCACATATTACCACCTTATAGTGACCAAATAATACCACATACAAGGAACAAATACCTCCACACCATGACCAGACCACATATTGCCACCATATAGTGACCTAATACTACAATACTGATCGTTAATAAAAAAAACACAATACTAATATTATCATAAGTGCCATTATGCACAGGAGCTCTGTACATAGTATACGGTGTATAGTATCAGTTTACAGGTAATACAGTGATCACCAGTGACATTATAAATTGGAACTCTGTATATAGTGTCAGTGTACAGGTAATGCTGTGATCATTGACATTTTGAACAGGAGCTCTGTATATAGGTTATGGCGTACAGGTAATACAGTGCTCACCAGTGATATTATACATAGGAGCTTTGTATATAGTGTACAGGTAATACAGTGATCACCAGTGACATTATACACATGAGGTCTATAGTACATGGTGTCAGTGTACAGATAACACATTGACTCACCAGTGACTCTAGTTTAAGTTCTTCATCTTCGCTTTTCTCCATCATCCAGCTCAGATCGCTATCACTTCTTCCAGTCAGGACTCGTCTCTGCATAAAATAACACACAGTTATCTAGAGCACATTCCCCAACTTCTACACTGCACAGCTGAATATGGACGTGCACCCACCATTAATACATAATTAGTTATTTTGCAACCCATCATTCCAAATATAAATTGTAATCCACCACTGCGCCCCCACTAACTATAAGGAGCACTTTCCCGACCTAATAAATATAAAAATTAATTAGCATCTGTACTCTTTCCCCCAATTCATTACCAGTCACACTCCATCATCCTCAACACCGCCCACCCTGTACCTCCCATTCCCCCGAATCATTACATTTATGTACCCCCCTCCATCCCAATTTATTTTGTCATGTCCTCTCTCTCTCCCATCCTCAATTCATCATCATTTACTCTCCCCCACCCCTAATTCATCATCATTTTTTGTCCCCCACCCTCAATTCATTATCATTTGGTCTCAATCCCCACCTTCAATTCATCATTTGCTCTCCTCGTCCGCCACCCTCAATTCATTATTTGCTCTCCCCACCCCTCCATAATATGCTCTCCCCACCTCTCATTCGTTATTTGCTCTCCCCCTCCAAATTCGTCATTTACTCTCCCCACTCCCACTCCAATTCATCATTTGCCCTCCCCCTACTCCCAATTCATCATTTGCTCTCCTCCCACTCCCAATTTGTCATTTGCTCTCCCCACCCACCACTCCCAATTCGTCATTTACTCCGCCAACTCCCAATTCGTCATCTCCTCTCCGAACCCTCTATTCCCAATTCGTCATTTGTCCCCCACTCCCAATTTGTCATTTTCTCTCCCCACCCCCACTCCCAATTCGTCATTTTCTCTCCCCACCCCCTACTCCCAATTCGTCATTTGCTTCCCCCCACTCCCAATTCGTCATCTCTTCTCCCCACCCCCCCACCTCCCAATTCGTCTTTTGTCCCCCCACTCCCAATTCGTCATTTTCTCTCCTCACCCCCCACTCCCAATTTGTCATTTGCTCTCACCACCCCCCACTCCCAATTCGTCATTTGCTCCCCCAACTCCCAATTTGTCATTTGCTCTCCCCACCCCCCACTCCCAATTCATTAGCTCTCCCCACCCCCCACTCCCAGTTCATTATGTGCTCTTCTCACCCTCCACTCCCAGTTCATCATGTGCACTCCCCACCCCCACTCCCAATTTGTCATTTGCTCCCCCCACTCCCAATTTGTCACTTGCTCTCCCCACCTCCCACTCCCAAATCATTAGCTCTCCCCACCCCCCACTCCCAGTTCATCATGTGCTCTTCCCACCCCCCACTCCCAGTTCATCATTTGGTCTTCCCACCCCCAGTTCATCATATACTTTCCACATCCCCCACTCCCAGTTCATCATGTGCTCTCCCCACACCCACTCCCAGCTCATCATGTACCAAGACCATTTAATTAATCTATTAAAAAAACTTCTGGACTGACATTCTGGAGCTCAATTCCAGTGAGTATGTGATGACATCATTGCATGCACACCATCTCCAGCACATCACATAAGAGGCGGAGAGACTCCCTGGAGCTACAAGATACACCGGAACCTGTTGAGCAGAAGCACAAGAGGTGGGGCCCTGGACGGGGTCTGTGTCCAGGCCCCTGCTCTTTGCTTCTGGTCACCGCTCCCCATACAGCAGTAAGGGCAGTAATGCCCTGATGGAGGCCCTGTATATATGTATACAGTGGGTGAAATAAGTTTTGAACATGTCACCAATTTTCTAAGTAAATATATTTCTAAAGGTGCTAGTGACATGAAATTATCACCAGATGTCAGTAACAACCCATGTAATTCACACAGGTAAAGAAATCATACTATAGAAGTCCATAAACTAAGTTATGTGTGATAATGAGAAATGACACACGGAAAAAGTATTGAACACATGAAGAAAGAGAGGTGCAAAAAGCCATAGAAAGTCATGACATCAGCTGAAATCTATCAGTAATTAAAAAGCAATCCTGCCACTTAGTGAAAAATAATATAAGCTGGTTCAACTGATGCCCTATAAAAAGGTGTCTCGTTACCAAGGTGCCACACAAAAAACATCTCATGATGGGTAAAACCATTGAGCTGTCTCAAGACCTTTGCAACCTTATTGTTGCAAAACATACTCATGGCATTGGTTACAGAAGAATTTCTAAACTGCTGAAGGTTCCAGTGAGCACTGCTGGGGCCATTATCCGGAAGTGGAATGAACATCGTTTCACCATTATTCGGCCACGATCAGGTACTCCCCACAAGATTTCAGACAGAGGAGTAAAAGGAATTATAAGAAGAGTTGTCCAAGAATCAAGGACCACAGTGGAGAGCTACAGAAAGACCTGGAATCAGCAGGTACAATTGTTTCAAATAAAACTATAGGTAATGCACTCAATCTCCATGGCCTTTATACACGCCCATCACACAAAACTCCATTTCTGAACAAAAAGCATGTTCTAATGCATTTACAGTTTGCTCAACAACATTTAGACAAGCCTGTGAAATAGAGAATATAGACTGGTCAGATGAGACCAAAATTTAACTCTTTGGATGCCATAATACACGTTGCCATGTTTGGAGATCAAAAGGCACTGCATATTACCCCAAAAATACCATGCCAACAGTGGAGTTTGGAGGTGGGAACATTATGGTGTGGGGCTGTTTTTCAGCATATGGCACTGACACTCCTCATAAAATTGATGGAAGGACGAATGGACAAATATATCGAGATATTTTTGATAAAAACCTGCTGCCATTTACCATTATGATGAAGATGAAACGTGGGTGGACGTTTCAGTAAGTAAATGATCCCAACCAAACAGCCAAGGAAACTCTCAATTGGTTTCAGAAAAAGAAAATAATGCTACTAGAATGGCCCAGCCAATCACCTGACTGGAATCCAATACAAAATTTATGGAAGGAATTAAAACTCAGAGTTCATAGAAGGAGCCCACAAAACCTTCAACATTTGAAGAGTGTTTGTGTGGAAGAATGGGCAAAATCACACCTGAACAATGCTTGCGATTAGTTTCTCCATGCAGGAGGCATCTTGAAGCTGTCATCACCAACAAAGGCTTTTGAGCGAAATAAATAAATAAATTTCACTAATAATACTTTTTCCCTGTGTCATTT
Source organism: Phyllobates terribilis (assembly GCF_046119375.1). Taxonomy (NCBI): domain Eukaryota; kingdom Metazoa; phylum Chordata; class Amphibia; order Anura; family Dendrobatidae; genus Phyllobates; species Phyllobates terribilis. Next base: position 590,712,352 of record NW_027362765.1, on the reverse strand, counting down.
CTCATTATTAGACATAATAACTTAATCTATAGATATCTATGATTTGATTTATTTGCCTTGTGGATTGGATGGGTTGTTGTTACCAACATCTGGTGAAAACTTGAATTTCATTTCAATAGCACCTTTAGAAATATATTTACATAGAAAATTGGTGACGTTTTCAATACTTATTTCACCCGCTGTATATATTGCGACAAGGTCACTGGCGAAGTACTGGAGAGGAGATTGAAATTGTTAATTCCAGTGATATAAACATAAAAAAAGTGTTCCAGCACACAAAGTAGTGCTAGGGTGATTTAAACAGCTGTAGAAAGGGAGGAACTCAGAGGATAAATTCCCAACCTTTTAGAGAATTTGTGTGTGGGGTAGCCCTGAAGGTGGAAGCTCTGAGATTTTTTGTCTTGTGAAGGAAAGCTAAACCTTGGATTGTTTGTTCCTGAAGCAGGCAGTTACCCGTAGCAACAAAGACAGTGCCATACATTATGTTTTGTTTTTCCTGTAAGGCCGCGAAGGCAGAGTTTGTTTTTGTTCACATTGCCGTGGTTTATGCAGTGCTCTTAATAAACCACAGAAGATTTAAAGAGACACTGTTCCTGTGTTTACCTCTATGTTCAGCCAAGAAAGCTGATCTACCACAGTTGGTGTTAGAAGTGAGGGCAAGATCCATAGGAAGCAAGTGTGATGGCTATGGACAGACTGCATGTCCTGGATGAAGGCGGCTGTGAGCATGGAACAGCAGTTAGACAAAATATAGGAGCTGATCAAGCACCTGGTCCAAAGCCAGCACCAACAGCACCTGCAGCATTTGCAGCAGCACAGGGAGCAGCCCCGGGATTAGCTCCGAGAACAACAGCAGCAGATTGATTTACTCACAGAGGCAGTTTGTGGCTCGGCAGTGGCTCCAACCCCAATGTCAGCTAATGATTTCTCTTTCTGGAAGGCGGTGAGGAGAGCCTTGCAGAAGATGACCCCAGGTGATATAGAGGCCTTTTAACTGTTTTTGAAAGGGTCTCCGATAGAGAGAAACTCCCGCCAGAGCAGTGGGAGGAGGTTCTGGCACCATACTTAATGGGAAAGCCACAAAAGGCCTACTATGATTTGGCCATACAGGACGCCAAGGAATATGAAAAATTGAAAACGGAAATTTTGGCGCGCTTGGGGGTGACAATGTTTATCAATGCACAACGGGTCCACAGCTGGGCATATCACCATGACAAACCCCCTCACTCCCAAATGTTTGATCTGCTGCAACTCATCCAAAAGTGGTTACAGCCAGAGTCCTCTACCCCAGCGCAGATGGTGGAGCGAGTTGTAATGGACCGGTTTCTGCACTCCCTTCCAAGCCCAATGCAAACTTGGATTGCCCAGGAAGATCCATGGAATGCCTATGACTTGGTCGCACTTGTCGAAAGGTATCAGGGGGTTATGTTTTTCCTATGAGGCCGGGAAGGCCGAGTTTGTTTTTACTAACATTGCCGTGGTTTATGCAGTACTCTTCATAAACCACAGAAGATTAAAAGAGATGTTGTTCCTTTGTTTACCTCTATGTGCAACCAAGTAAACCGATCTGACTTGTTTGCATTCAGTTCAAGTGCAATGGTACCAAATACTAATGAAATGTACAGTATATAAACTTTTGACTTTGCAGCAAGTAATAAAAATTCCTTAAAACATTCTCTCTCTCTCATTATTCTGGCATTTAGCAAATATTAAAAATTATGGTAATCCTAATTGACCTAAAACGGGAAAGGTTTATTCTGATTTCATGTCAGATATTGAGAAAAACATGCATATGTGTCTTTTTATATAGTGTATGCAAACTTCTGGTTTCACCTATATATACAGGTGCATCTCACTAAATTAGAATTTCATGAAAAAGTTAATTTATTTCAGTTCTTCAATACAAAAAGTGAAACTCATATATTATATACAGTCATTACAAACAGAGTGATCTATTTCAAGTATTTATTTCTGTTATTGTTGATGATTATGTCTTACAGCCAATGAAAACACAAAGTCATTATCTCAGTAAATTTAAATAATTAACAAAAAACACCTGCAAAGGCTTCCTAAGCGTTAAAAATGTCCCTTAGTCTGTTTCAGTAGGCTCCACAATCGTGGGGAAAGACTGCTAACTTGACAGATGTCCAGAAGGCAGTCATTAAAACTAAGTAAATGCAAAATAAATGTTGCATTTCATTTGGAAATCAAGGCCCCAGAGTCTGGAGGAAGAGTGGAGAGGCACTCAATCCAAGCTGCTTGAGGTCTAGTGTGAAGTTTCCACAATCAGTGATGGTTTGGGGAGCCATGTCATCTGCTGGTGTAGGTCCACTGTGTTTTATCAAGACCAAAGTCAGCACAGCCATCTTGGAGCACTTCATGCTTCCCTCTGCCGTCAAGCTAAATTTAGGAAAATTTAGGAAAAACCCTACTAAAAATTTAAAGACACATGGAGCTGGGCTACAGTAACGAGTACGACATGTTCCCATTAAAAAAAGTGGGACTCCTATACTGTTTGCCTATGGAGCGAATGCAACGGCTGCTAAAAATTTGGAGGCACTCCAATGCCCCTTGCAAGAGACATAGAAGTCGGAGGGCCTCCTGAAAACAATGTTCCCATTATTATAAAGTGGGTCTCCCCCATATTGTTTGCCTATGCAGTGAATGCAACGGCTGCCAAAAATTTGGAGGCACTCTAATGCCCCTTGCAAGGGACGTAGAGGTCGGAGGGTCTCCTGAAAACTATGTTCCCTTTATTATGTAGTGGGTCTCCTATACTGTTTGCTTATGCAGTGAATGCAACGGCTGCCAAAAATTTGGAGGCACTCCAATGCCCCTTGCAAGAGATGTAGAGGTCGGAGGACCTCCTGAAAACAATGTTCCCATTATTAGGAAGTGGGTCTCCCATACTGTTTGCCTATGCAATGAATGCAACGGCTGCCAAAAATTTCGAGGCACTCCAATGTCCCTTGCAAGAGACGTAGAGGTCGGAGGGTCTCCTGAAAACAATGTTCCCTTTATTATGTAGTGGGTCTCCTATACTCTTTGCCTATGCAGTGAATGCAACGGCTGCCAAAAATTTGGAGGCACTCCAATGCCCCTTGCAAGAGACGTAGAGGTCGGAGGGCCTCCTGAAAACAATGTTCCCATTATTATGAAGTGGGTCTCCCATACTGTTTGCCTATGCAGTGAATGCAACGGCTGCCAAAAATTTGGAGACACTCCAATGCCCCTTGCAAGAGGCGCAGAGGTCGGAGGGCCTCCTGAAAACAATGTTCCCATTATTAGGCAGTGGGTCTCCCATACTGATTGCCTATGCAATGAATGCACAGGCTTCCAAAAATTTGGAGGCACTCCAATGCCCCTTGCTAGAGACGTAGAGGTCGGAGGGCCTCCTGAAAACAATGTTCCCTTTATTATGAAGTGGGTCTCCCATACTTTTTGCCTATGCAGTGAATGCAACGGCTTCCAAAAAATTGGAGGCACTCCAATGTCCCTTGCAAGAGACGTAGAGGTCAGAGGGCCTCCTGAAAACTATGTTCCCATTGTTTGAAAGTGGGTCTCCCATACTGTTTGCCTGTGAAATGAATGCAATGGCTGCCAAAAATTTGGAGGCACTCCAATGGCCCTTGCAAGAAACGTAGAGGTCGGAGGGTCTCCTGCAAACAATGTTCCCATTATTAGGAAGTGGGTCTCCCATACTGTTTGCCTATGCAGTGAATGCAACTGCTGCCAAACATTTGGAGGAACTCCCATGCCCCTTGCAAGAGACGAAGATATGGTGATATGGTAGATATTTTGGTGATATGGTGGTGGAGGATTAGGATGAGGAGAAGGAGGGGGACAAGAGCAAATAGACAAAATCAAGAAGCTTATACGCATGTCTAGGTGTGAAGACAGAGGTGCATGGGAATAGAGTTAGGCCTCCCAAAAAAAGACACTGTTATCACTAAGTGGTGTTGAGAAGTCTGGCCCAATCCAGCCCTTGTTCATTTTTATAAGAGTCAGCCTGTCAGCATTTTGACAAGCGGATGCGCCTATCGGTTATAATTCCACCGGCGGCACTAAAAACCCGCTCTGACAAAGCGCTAGCGACAGGGCAGGCCAGGACCTCCAAGGCATAGAGAGACAGTTCATGCCACATGTCCAGCTTGGATACCCAATAATTATAAGGAACAGAGGAATCACGGAGGACGTTGGTACGGTTGGCAAGGTACTCCCTCACCATCTTCTGAAACTTTCCCTCCTTGGGAGAGTACCCCGTGCCTTAGGGCCTGTGTGATGGGAGGGTCTGAGAAAACTGTCTCAGAACTTTGACAGTGTTCCTCTACCTCTGTTGGATTGCATTTGTGTCTCTATCGCCTGTACTCCTTTGTTGTCCAACAAACTGTGACCTCTGCCACCAGCGTTTTCAGATGGGAATTTTTTAAATAATTCTGCAACAAGGGCCTTCTCGTACTGCACCATTTTATTAAGCCTGTCCTGCAAGGGAATAAGAGACAGAAAGTTCTCCTTGTAGCGTGGGTCTAGAAGTGTCACCAACCAGTAATGACTGTCACACAAAATTTGGACAACGTGAGGGTCACGGGAAAGGAAGCGTAACATAAACTCAGCCATGTGTGCCAGACTACTAACAGGCAAGACTTATGTGTCCTCATCAAGAGGATGACTGACCATGCTCTCCTCCTCATCCTCCTCTTCCTGCTCCCTGTCCTCAGACCATCCAAGCTGAACAGACGGTATGACAGTTGTGCAGGTAGTACCGTCTATAGCGCAGAAATCTAGCTCCTGTTCTTACTCCTCCTCCTTCTCTTCCTCATTGTCACCCAATCCACAATGGGATGAGATGAGGCTGGGTTGTGTGGAATCACCTTGTATGGTTCCTTGCTCCATCTCACCATGATCCGCCAGCAATGCATCCTCTTTAATTGTGAGCAGAGTGTTTCAGAAGACAGAGAAGCAGGATGGTGATGCTAATTATGGCATCATTGCCGCTCAACATCTTGGTGGAGTCCTCAAAATTTTGAAGGATGGTACACATGTCTGACATCCATGTCCATTCCTGAGGTCTTATGTGTGGAGTCTGACCTGAATACCGACGGCCATGTTGATGCTGGTAGTCAACAACTGCCCCTTTCTGCTCACAAATCCTTCCCAATATCTGCAATGTAGAGTTCCAATGCGTGGTGACATTGCAGATCAGTCGGTGAGCTGGAAGCTGCAAACGATGCTGAAGTATGGGAAGGGCGGCGGAAGCTGTAGCTGACTTTCTAAAATGGGTACACAGGTGGCGTACTGTGACAAGCAGAACCAGCAGATCGGGGTAGGTTTTGAGAAACCGCTGAACCACGAGGTTAAGCACACGGGCCTGGCATGGTACGTGTGTGAGCTCGTCTCGCCTCAGAGCAGCAACCAGGTTCCGGCAATTGTCACACACAACCATGCCTGGCTGTAGGGTCAGCAGTGTCAGCCACAGATCTGCCTGCTCTTTCAGAGCTGTCCACAACTCTTCAGCCTTGTGTGGCTTGTCACCTAAGCACATTAGCTTCAGCACAGCCTGTTGCCGCTTGGCAGAGGCAGTGCTGCAGTGCTTCCAGCTTGCAACTGATGTGGTCATTTCGGAGATGGAGTCTGAAGAGGAGAAGGAGGAGAAGCAGGAGCTGTAGAATGTGGGGGCAACCCTGATTGACCCAGGGCCCGCAATCCTCGGTGTCAGGAGGACGTGTTCCATCCCAAGGTCCGACTGGGTCCCGGATTCCACTAAATTAACCCAGTGTGCTATCAGCGAGATGTACGGTCCCTACCCACAAGCACTTGTCCACATGTCTGTGGTTAGGTATTCTTTCCCAGTAACTGCGTTGTTGAGGGCATGGCTAATTTTATAGGACACGTGCTCGTGTAATGCGGGGACGGCACACCGGGAGAAGTAGTGGCGGCTGAGGACCGAGTACCGAGGGATGGCCACCGCCATAAGGTAGCAGAAAGCTTTCGTCGCCACGAGCCTAAAAGGTAACATTTCGAGCTCAAGCAGTCGTGAAATGTATGAATTTAATAGTGTGGCCTGTGGGGCATTGGGTACCCTTGCGCTTGCGTTCCAAGGACTGGGGTAGGGACAACTGAATGCTGCGCTGGGATAAGGACATGGACGTGCTTGCTGATGGAGCTAGTTGAGAGTGCGCAACGACAGGTGCAGGGCGGGATGCATTTTGGCGTGCCCCATAGACAGGGGATTGGTGTGCACGCACAACAGTGGAAAAAACAGTGGTGTCACCCGCAGACACTGTTTCTGGACCTTGGGGTTCGGCCCACTGAGTCGGGTGCTTTGCTGCCATGTGCCTGATCATGCTGGTGGTGGGCAGGCTGCTAGTTTCACTACCCCTGCTGATGCTGGCCTGGCAGGTGGTGCAATTGGCCTTTTTGGGGTTATCGGCAGAGTCTTTATAAAACAACCAGACTCGAGAAGACCTAGCAGTTGGACTGGCAACTTCCGTCGTGTTGGCGTTACAAGGAATGCTTTCCCACCTTGTGTCTGTGGCCACCACACTGCTTCTTCCTATCTGTTGTGGTGCTACGCCTCTCTCCCCCTGTGTGCTGCTGTCCTCACTCTGTATGTCCCCCTGCCAGATTAGGTCAGTTACTGTATCATCCACCACCTCGTCTTCCATTTCCGCACCCTGGTCCTCCTCCTGGCTTTCTGGCAATTGTGTCTCATCAACATCATCCACCTCTTGCGACAGTAATAGCACTTTACCACTATTGCCTTCATGTGACCGTGGTTGCTCCAATATTTGGGCATCGCTACATGCGTTTTCCTCTTGACTCACTTGAAGCTGGCCAGATGAGAGGCCCGAATCTACCAATGGAAAAGTGAAAAGTTCTTCTGAGTGTCCAAGTGTGGGATAAGTTGTCTCCGGGCACTCAGCATGGTGAGAGGAAGGAGGATCAGGGTGAGGAATATGCGGTCCAGACTCACGGCTACTCAGACTTGACCGTGTGGAAGACAGGGTGGTAATGGTGGTTGCAAAGTAACTGGAAGCATTATCTGCTATCCAACCAACAACCGTTTGACACTGCTCTAGGTTCAATAGTGGTGTACTGTGGTCCCCTAGTAATTGGGACAGGTAGGTCGAACGACAAGATGTGGGTGTTTGTTGTGGCACAATTTCAGCTTGCCTCGGCCTCTGCATGCACCATCACCATCACGTCCACTTCCCCGTCCCTTGACACGCTCCTTGCCCATTTTAAATGGAGGACAATATTTTCCACGTTCACGAGAAATGGCTGATTTTGGAACGCAGTTATATATGATACGTCTGACAGAGAGCCACAGTTTTAAATAGCAGGCCTTTAATTTGCTAATATTATTCTATACAAAGACCTAGTGTGAATAGCTTGACAGACACACTGCAACAAAATGAAAACGGAAGAAATGGCTGATTTTGGAAGACTGTTATAGATGATATGTCTGACAGAGAAGCACAGTTTTAAATAGTAGGCTTGTAATTTACTAATATTATTCTACACAGAGACCTAGTGTGAATAGCTTGACCAACACACTGCAGCGGAATGAAAATGGAAGAAATGGCTGATTTTGGAACACTGTTATAGGTGATATGTCTGACAGAGAACCACGGTTTTAAATAGCAGGCCTGTAATTTACTAATACTATTCTTCACAGACACCTAGTGTGAATAGCTTGACCGACACACTGCAACAGCATGGAAAAGGAGGCCAATATTTTCCATGTTCAGTTCAAATTTCTGGATTTTTATTGCTGAAATATGGAACAGATCTGGCTGTATTCTGCAGTGAGAACTAGCAAATGGAGCAGAAAAATAGTTTTTTAACCAAATAACCAGGATTAAGAGCAAAAAAAAATTTGCCCTGGCCCCAGTTGGCGGATGCTTTAGTCCAGGTCTGGGAGGAGATCCCACAGGAGACCATCCGCAACCTCATCAGGAGCATGCCCAGGCATTGTAGGGAGGTCATACAGGCACGTGGAGGCCACACACAATACTGAGCCTCATTTTGACTTGTTTTAAGGACATTACATCAAAGTTGGAACAGTCGGTAGTGTGTTTTTCCACTTTAATTTTGGGGGTGACTCCAAATCCAGGTCTCCATTGGTTAATAAATTTGATTTCCACTGATGAATTTTGTGTGATTTTGTTGTCAGCACATTCAACTTTGTACAGAACAAAGTATTCAATGAGAATATTTCATTCATTCAGATCTAGGATGTGTTATTTGAGTGTTCCCTTTATTTTTTTGAGCAGTGTATATATGTTGTGGAATACCTATACTAACTATAAACAAGCAAATCTCTTCCTGACTCAGCAGCAGCTCTCCCTACTCTGCCTGTTTTCAGAGTAGACTGTGAGGAACATAGCGGAGCAAGGTCTTATATAGACCTGATGATGCTGTGCGGTCAGCCAATCATTGTAATGCCACAACCAACATGGCTTTGGCATTATAGTGTGTGGCAGGCAATCCCTGCACGTTCATTGGCTCTCTAAAGAGCACCAAACATGCAGGGAGGGGACCCAAGTTCCGACCTGAGCCACCCGGAAATACTCGCAGAGCTTGTCGAGAACCGTGATGCGAGAACCGTCGGGCGAGTACCGAGCAGTGGCGAGCAAGTTCACTCATCACTATTTGTAATGTCTTTATATAATATATGAGTAGAGATGAGCGTTGTTCGACTCGAACTGTTCGCCCATCTCAAATTCGAGCTGTTTTGGGCGGTGTTAGAGCCGTTCGGCGAACACGAACGATTTGAAAAAAATTCGGCTGTTCGAGGTTATGTTCGATAACTGTTCGTGCACCAAAATGATAACTGGATTTTTTCTCAGTAATGATGAAAATTAATGTTAATACGCAGTTTGAGTGTACAGCGGGGCGGGGGGAGGGGCAGGGGATGGATCTCTGCAGGAATAATGAAGATCTCCATTTTTTTTTCTCTTTCCCGCATTTACAGTGGGGAGGTGCAATCTGTCAGCCTATCAGCAGGGCACACACGGAGCGAAGTGCATTTTTTCACATAAGCAAGGGCATGTGTCATTGGCAGTGTATGTCACATGTCCTTGCCCTATAAGACCCAGCCATTTTCCCCGTCGCCACCATTTTCTCACTGCTGCAGCTGCGTGTTAGACGGCACCGCTGTTGCTGTGTGCGCTATACCTTGTTAATTTCAAGCCAATTTTCGCACAAATCTACAGATAGCTTGGGAGTAGGGAATAGTTGTGATTGCAGTCCTTTTAAGGACTAGGTTACAGCATTTCCTGCGACTTTTATCAGGCAGGTCTGTGCTCTTAAATAGATAGGTTGGGAGTAAAGACTAATTGTAATTGCAGTCCTTTTCAGGACTAAGTTACATCAGTTCCTATCAGTTTTTGCCAGGCAGGTCTGTGCCAGTGCTGTGCAAGTTTTTTCACAGCATTTGGCTAAATCTAGCAAAGCTAATCCTTTTTGGCCTATTGCAGAGTGTGTTAGTCAGTGGAGTAGCCTATCTGTGTTGCAAGCTACACCACCTGTGTATAGAATACCAATTTTTTTACTGCACCTAGTGAAGTAAAACTTTTTGGGCATAGCATCATTCTATTAGTCCATCTATACTGACCTCCATGAGGTTGCAGATTGAAAATAATTTTTTTCTGCATCTAGCTCTGAAAAAATATTTGGGCTTCTAGCAGTGTGTGGGACTGGTTCTATTAGTCCATCTATACTGACCTCCACCAGGTTGCAAATTGAATATAATTTTTTTCTGCATCTAGCTCTGAAAAAATATTTGGGCTTCTAGCAGAGTGTGGGACTTGTTCTGTTAGTCCATCTATTCTGACCTCCATCAGGTTGCAAATTAAAAATAATGTTTATCTGCATCTACCTCTGAAAAAATATTTGGGCTTCTAGCAGTGTGTGGGACTTGGTCTATTAGTCCATCTATACTGACCTCCATCAGGTTGCAAATTAAAAATAATTTTTATCTGCATCTAGCTCTGAAAAAAATATTTGGGCTTCTAGCAGTGTTTGGGATTTGGTCTATTAGTCCATCTATACTGACCTCCATCAGGTTGCAAATTGAATATAACTTTTTTCTGCATCAAGCTCTGAAAAAATATTTGGGCCTCTAGCAGTGTGTGGGACTTGGTCTATTAGTCCATCTATACTGACCTCCATCAGGTTGCAAATTAAAAATAATTTTTATCTGCATCTAGCTCTGAAAAAAATATTTGGGCTTCTAGCAGTGTGTGGGACTGGGTCTATTAGTCCATCTATACTGACCTCCATCAGGTTGCAAATTGAATATAATTTTTTTCTGCATCTAGCTCTGAAAAAATATTTGGGCTTCTAGCAGTGTGTGGGACTTGTTCTATTAGTCCATCTATACTGACCTCCAGCAGGTTGCAAATGGAATATAATTTTTTTCTGCATCTAGCTCTGAAAAAATATTTGGGCTTCTAGCAGTGTGTGGGACTTGTTCTATTAGTCCATCTATACTGACCTCCAGCAGGTTGCAAATTAAAAATAATTTGTATCTGCATCTAGCTCTGAAAAAATATATGGGCTTCTAGCAGTGTGTGGGACTTGGTCTATTAGTCCATCAATACTGACCTCCATCAGGTTGCAAATTGAATATAATTTTTTTCTGCATCTAGCTCTGAAAAAATATTTGGGCTTCTAGCAGTGTGTGGGACTTGTTCTATTAGTCCATCTATACTGACCTCCATCAGGTTGCAAATTGAATATAATTTTTTTCTGCATCTAGCTCTGAAAAAATATTTGGGCTTCTAGCAGTGTGTGGGACTTGGGCTATTAGTCCATCTATACTGACCTCCATCAGGTTGCAAATTGAATATAATTTTTTTCTGCATCTAACCCAGCCAATAGTTTCGGCCTAATACCACAGTTTGGCCACTCAGCTCTGCTCGGTTCCCATCCATTGTTTTTTTGTGCAAACAACTCCAGAGTTGTGAATTAGTTAATCACCAAAATGAGTGGAAAAAGGCCTGCTGCTGGTGGAAAGGGGAATAGGCGTGTTGGGAAAGGGAAAAAAGGTTGTGTCCGTGGGGTAGGTGTTAAAGCAACAGTAACATCTGCAGAAGAAAGACCACCTTCCAGCCAAACTAAAATGTCTACTTCTTTTAGCGGACAATGTGATAAGATCCCTTTCTTACGGCCACGCCAATCGCTACAAATTCCAAGTGAGGCACAAAAACAGCAGGTGCTTCAACGGATATCAAGTGCTCCTTTAAGTGGGCTCTCCTCCACATCAACTTCAACATCACAAATACTCCAGTCCTCAGAGGTGTCACCCCAATCGCACTTGCTTCCTCACAGCTCCCAATCTCCAGCTGCCCGTCTGAGTATGAGGTAGAACAGATGGTTGAGTCTGCAGAGCTGTTTTCTCATACTATAGCCTGGGAATCAGAGGTCGGCTCCAGCGCTTCTGTGAATCCAGATGAGGAAATGATCTGCACTGATGCCCAGAATCTTTATGAGTCGGATCCAGGACCAGACGCAGAAGGTTCTGACCATAATGTAGACCCTCATTCCCAAACTGTAACTCCTGTTGGTGGAGACAATGAGGAAGACGATGATGAGACTCAAATACCTGATTGGAGCGACAACTTTAGTTTTTTGTCAGGGCAGGAACAGGTTGGCTCTGAGGACGACGGGTGTGATAACACACAGGGTGATGATGATGAGGTTGAAGATCCCACTTACTGTCAACCCACAGTCAGCCAAGAGATGAGGTCAGCAGAGGAGGTGGAGGAGAATGCTAGTGATGACGAGGTCAGGTTGCGCCTTCCTGGACAGAGACGTAGTACTGGAAGCACGTCAACAACTGCATCCTCAAACACAACTCTGCCTCTCACCACAAGTCGTGGTGGCTCTTCAGGTCGCATGGGTGCTAAGCCTTGCATAGCCTGGGCATTTTTTCAGATCGATAAAGATGACCCAACTCGTGTTATCTGTAACATTTGTCAGCAAATGCTAAGTGGAGGCCAAAAAATACATAGTTTGAGTACTTCATGCATGAACCGGCACATGGACATGAAGCATAAGTTGCAGTGGGAAGCTCACTGTGCTACAATGCGGCCTAGCCGGCCGGGCCAAACGCCGTCTGCCACATCTTGTGCATCCGTGGCCTCTTCATCCTCTGTGACTGGGGGGACAGCAGTCCTGCCACCTCTTTACCCGCAACAGCCAGCGTGATTGGCAGGTCATCATTTTCTTTGGAGGTGGTAACACCAGCTGGTGTTGAGCGCTGTCCGACATCGATAGTAGCACCTTTGGATCAAGGCAACATTACATGTCCTCCTGCATCTTCCTTACAGACTGGCAGTTTGCCGGGGACACCCGTCTAAGCACAACAGCCAGCCCCTGGTCCCTCAGATGTGGACAAGTAAAAGACCATTTCCTCCTAGCCATGAGAAAGCTAAGAGGTTGAATTTCACCATCTGCAAGCTGTTGGCTACAGAAATGCTGCCTTTCCGCCTGGTGGACACAGAGGATTTTCGAGACCTTATGTCCGTCGCAGTGCCCCAGTACCAGATGCCCAGTCGGCACTACTTCTCAAAGAAAGGTGTGCCTGTGCTCCACCAGCATGTCGCACACAACATCACCGCTTCTTTGAGAAACTCTGTGTGTGACAGGGTGTATTTCACCACAGACACTTGGACGAGTAGGCATGGACAGGGGCGTTACATGTCGCAGACTGGGCACTGGGTAACTATGGTGACAGCAGGACAAGGGGCTGCTGTCCAAGTCTTGCTGTCCCCACGAGTTGTGCGTCAATCCTCTTTATCTCAAAGTTCCTCCACTGCTTCTGCCTCCTCAACCTCCTCTCGGTCCTCCACCTGCACCAAAAGCCTGTCTGGTCATGCCTCAAGCTTTCTAACTGCACAGAAGGGATCCTGCACCCCTCCTTACTATGCTGGCAGTAGGGCTCAACGTTATCAGGCGGTTTTTACTTTGAAATGTCTGGGAAATGTGAGTCACACAGCTGAGGAGTTGTGGTCAGCTCTGGAGAACCAATTTCATGAATGGTTGTCTCCACTGGACCTGAAACCAGGGAAGGCCGTGTGCGACAATGCTGCAAACCTGGGTGCGGCCCTTCGCCGGGGCAATGTCACACACGTGCCTTGTATGGCTCACGTGTTGAACCTGGTTGTCCAGCAATTTTTAGCCCACTATCCCAGACTAGATTGCCTTCTGCAGAGGGCACGGTCGCTGTGTGCTCACTTCCGCCGTTCGCATCCCGCAGCTCAGCGACTTACATCTCTACAGAAGTCGTTGGGCCTGCCACTTCACCGGCTAAAATGCGATGTGCCTACCCGGTGGAATTCAACTCTGCACATGTTGCAGCGACTGTGGCAGCACCGACAAACCCTGGTGCAATACGTTCTGACATATAGCCTGGGCCAACGAGATCCAGAGGTGGGGCAAATCACGCTGGAGGAGTGGTCTCAGATCAGGGACCTATGCACCCTTCTGCACAGTTTTGAAATGGCGACGAAGATGTTTAGTGCTGACGATGCCATTATCAGCATGACTATTCCGGTGATTTACATGCTGGAGCACATGTTAAACAGAATTCGGAGTCAGGTGGTGGCACAAGAGGAGGTGGAGGAAGTAGAGGAGGAGGAGTTGTATGCGGAAGGGCTAACATCTGCAAGGTCCAGACGGTCGGCAGCACCAAGGCGGCAGGCATGTGAGGGTGGGGGAGATGGTTTTACCAGGGCGCATGGTAGCAGCCAAACTAGTGAGGAAGGTGCAGGAGCCCAGGAAGAAGTGGAGGACGAACTGATGGAAGACTCACCAGATGAGGGAGACCTTGATCACATTTCTGTTGTGCACGGTTGGGGGGAGAGGACAGAGGAAGGAAGCATGATTGTTACCTCGCCACCAACACAACAGGGACTTGGTGCTCCTGGATGCGCAAGACACATGAGTGCCTTCTTGCTGCACTACCTGCAACATGACCCTCGAATTGTGAGAATTAGAAATAATCCTGACTACTTGGTTGCCACACTGTTAGATCCCCGGTACAAAAGTAAATTTGCAGAAATTATTCCTGCCATAGAAAGGGATGCACGCATGCAGGAGTATCAGCAGAGACTGTTGCAGAATCTTACATGTGCTTTTCCACAAAACACCAGTGGTGCACGTAGTGAATCTCACAGTTCCAACTTGCCAACCGTGGGACCGTCGAGTGTTCAGCACTCAAACCGTAACAGAAACACAGTATCTGCTGGTAACATCAATTTTGCGGAATCATTTCACCACTTTTTTAGCCCATCCTTTGCAAGGCCACAGGAGACAAGAAGTCTGACACATAGTCAACGCCTAGAGACGATGGTACAGGAGTATTTCCAAGTAAAAATTGAAGCCATGACTGTGTCCCTGGACCCTTGCTCTTTTTGGGCTTCCAATCTGGATAAATGGCCGGAGCTAGCTACTTACGCCTTGGAGATCTTGTCATGCCCCGCAGCCAGCGTTCTGTCTGAACGTGTGTTCAGCGCTGCTGGTGGTGTGCTGACAGATAAGAGCACGCGGCTCTCCACTGATAATGTAGACAGACTCACGTTCATAAAGATGAACAAATCATGGATCCGAAACGACTTTTCTACCCCTGTGTCATCCTGGGGAGAGTAAAAGCTTGATGATTGGTTAAAATCACCTCACCAACCGTTTTAAGCTTTAAAATTACTAATCATGTTTATCTGTATCTTGGCTGGAAAATAATTTGGGCTTTGTAGCAGTGTGCAGTACTGATTCTATTAGGCCATCTATACTAAGCTCCACCAGATTTAAAATTAATAATAATTTTTAGCTGCATCTAGCCCGGAAAATAATTTTGGGGCTCCGAGATGCGCAAGACACATAAGTGCCTTCTTGCTGCACTACCTGCAACACTACCTGCAACATGACCCTCAGATTGTCAGAATTCGAAGTAATCCTGACTACTGGGTTGCCACACTCTTAGATCCCCCACTCTTCGATCAACCTTTTCATTTTAATAAAGACCAGAAAAATGGTCATTTTTGAAATTATAAGCATTAGCAGGTTATTAGAAACTGAAATCAAACAGTTTTCAACTCAAAACTTTATTCCAGGTGATGTTACATTTGCACATAGGACCTCATGTTCGAAAGGAGCTTCTGAACACTCTTGTCCATTGAATTTTTCAGGTTTTCGATCGTTTCTGCTTCACTTGTTTTGCATGAGGACAGAATACCCTCCCAGAGCTGTTGCTCAGATGTGAACTGCCTCCCGCCATCCTAGACACTCCTTTTGATGATGCTCCAGAGGTTCTGAATGGGGTAGAGGTCAGGGGAGCATGGGGATCACACCATAAGTTTGTCCCCTTTTTATGCCCATATCAGCCAGAGATGCAGATGTGTTATGTGCAGCATGAGATGGTGCATCATCATGCATGAAAATGATCTTGCTGTGGAATACACGGTTCTTCTTCTTGAACCATGGCAGGAAGTGCTGTTTGAGAAACTCCACATACATTATGGAGTTCATCTTTACCCCTTCAGGGATCCTAAAGGGGCCGACAATCTCTCTCCCCCCATGATTCCAGCCCAAAACATTACTCCACCTCCTCCTTGTTGGCGCTGTAGCCATGTTTGCGTGGGGTGTCCATCAACCAGCCATCCTCCACTCCATCCATCTGGACCATCGAGCGTTGCATGGCACTCATCCGTGTACAAAACAGTTTTGAAGTCAGCCTTCATGTATTGTTTGGCCCACTTTTGCCGTTTCTGCTTGTGTGCAGTGGATAGAGGAGGTCGACAGGATGGCGTACGCACAGCTGCAAACCTCTGAAGGACCCTGCATCTTGTTGTTCGGGGGACGTTGGAGGCACCAGCAGCTTCAAAAACTTGTCTGCTGCTATGACAAGGCTTTTTTGCCGCTGCTCTTTTAACCTGATGTAATTGCCTGTAGGAAAGAGTCCTCAATTTGCCCTTATCAGCACGCACACATGTGTACTGTGAATCAGCTACATCTTGATTGCCAAGACACTTCATCCTGATCATCGCACAATGCTGATTGTAGTCATGCCTTGACCTAAACACTCCACAATTTGTTGCTTCTCAGCAGCCGACACATCCGTTTTCTTTCCCATTTTGACAGAAAATGTAGGCTGCTTAATAATGTGGGACAGCCTTCTTAAGTAGTCTTGCCTTTCATTGGACACACCTGCCAAACTAATTAGCACAGGTGTCTGCAATTGCTTACAGTGATATAAAGAGCCCTGACACACATCACCATCAATGAGTTTAACTGACAAACAAACAAATTCTTCCCTTATCACTCCTAAACACTTTTTGCATAATAATTTGGAACACAGTGTACATGTGCTTTTCCACAAAACACCAGTGGTTCACGTAGTGAATCTTACAGTTCTAACTTGCCAATCGTGGTCTGTATGGAGTTGTTCAATAAAGGGCCCAAAATTAAGATAACATAGACGAGAGAGGTCTCTATGAATAGGAATTCCTAAGCATTTGATACCCTGTGAGGGCCAGGCAAAGGGAAAGTTGGACTGGATGGAATCCTGTATGGATTTGGGGAGGGAGACATCGAGGGCCTCAGACTTCGCTGCATTGATTTTAAAATTTAACCATGTAACAAAGTGATCTATTTCAGCCATAACAGCAGGGATGGATATATGTGATTGAGTGATATATACTAGTACATCATCAGCAAATAGAGAGCACTTGTACTCGGTGCTTCCCACCTCAATCCACCTAATATTGGGGTTATGGCGAATTGATGAGAGCAGGTGCTCCGTCACTAGGATGTATAAGAGAGGGGACAGAGGACATCCCTGCCTTGTCCCATTGGTGATTATGAAAGGTGATGAAAATGTTCTGACGCACCCCCTGGGCCTTGGGACACCCGGAGCCGGACCCTTTTTGGTGGATGCTGGTGGTTGTAGTCTTCGTGGCCGCGACCCGATTCCGTGGCTCAGGGCGGTCGAACCAGTGGTGGAACTATTTTGTGGTTTTGATGCTTAAATGTCTGACTACGCCACCCGTGGATTGCGGTCAGAGTGAACCGCCGCTGCAGGGCAGATCGCTGAGGCTGGTTTTGTGGGTGCAGCAGAGCGTAGCATAAGTCCCCACGAGAGGAGTATAGCCTCAGGGCAGTGTATGCGGAGGATGGGGGTGATGGTGCAGGGCAGCAGCAGTAACGATACGGAGTCAGTGATGCAGTCCAGGGCCTTTACTCACAGTTCTTATTATCCAGACCACTTCTGCAGGTAACTGCTGCCCACGTCGTACTGTGCTCACCAGGTGAGGGGCTCAGACAACTCCCAGATAACTTTGGAGCGCTTCACAGGATCCCCTTTGTGTGTCCTTTGTCTGGCCTTTCCATCCCTTCTGTCCGGCTGCCTCGGGCCTCCTCTTGGTAAACTTGGCGCCAGTTTCCCTGACCCTATGTGGTGCCTTCCTATCGGGTGTAGCGAGGGGCTGCGCCACATAAAATGTCACAGCCTCCGGTTTCTAGCTGAGGGTCGTTTCCCGCCTCCACTAGTTTCGGGGACCGGTCTCCCCCTTTGGCCTGACCCCTCTTCTCAGGTGGATTCAGGCGTGCGGTGGCGACTCGCCCGTCCGCACCCCTGGGATCCCTTTGTTCCTCGTTCCTGGAGCCTTCTCCGCTCCTCTTCCTTCCTTCTCCCTCTTCCAGGCCTGGGCCTCTGTTACTAGGCCCGCCTCCGGAGCAGAGCTCATGCAGAGCCCCTGCTCCCTGCCACTTCTGCTCAGACTTCTCTGCACTGAACTAAGATGGTGCCCACCTTTTATACTCCCTTCTCAATGCACCCAGGAACAGCTTCCTCCCTGCTCCTGCACTACAGGGTTCCCCTTCCTCAGTGTTCCTTCCCCCCATTCCAGCCAGGGACAGGGACTGTCGTGCCCATCTCAGGGGCATATTGGTCGCCCTGCCCCATGGCAATGTGGTGTAATGCATGCAGGTGTCGGGTCCTGATCCACACTCCATCCTTACCTGAGAGTGAGATATCACACCTCTGGGTGAGGTGCAATACCTCTGTAGCAACCGAGCCCTCAGGGTGCTACAGTTCAATTTATCTTCAGCCTAGGTGACGTATTGCGATACAGGGCCATGATTTTGGCTATAAAAGGGTCCCCTAGACCCCTACCCCAAGCTTTTTAAGAGAATAATATATGGCGTGCCAGGAGACTCTATGGAATGCTTTCTCAGCATCCAACGAGAGTATCTAATTACAAATTTTTAACTGCATCTAGCCCAGGAAATATTTTGTGCCTAATAGCAGTGTCTGCTAGTCAGCGGATTATCCCGGCTGTTAAGCAAGCTACACCACCTGTAGTTTGGACACTTACTTTTTTCAAAGGAAATGCTTCGGGACCACGGGATACTCAGTGAAGAGCATCAGGAGGCACCCCAAGGCATAGGGGCTGGGACTGGCGGTAGGATGCCTTGCGGTGGACAGCCGAGCTCGATCCTTATAAAAGCTTTTTAACTGCAGCAGCTTTAGTGGACGCTACTGGAGCTGGAACTACGCTGCTGCTTGCATGAGACTTGCCCTCCAATAGATCCCTGTAAAAGGATTTAAAGTGTATTCATTCAAATTAGAGAGACAATTTAAATTAAAAAGCTTAGTGCTGCCTCCACCATAGGGGGGCTCGCTCGACCCACCAGCGGACAGGCACCAGTATTGGGAGAGGGGGGCTGGCTGTCAGGGTCCACCGCGGCTCTGGCACAAACCCGGCGACACGGAGGTGGCACGGGCAGGAACGGACTGGCCGTGTCGGCTTCACACTTTTTGGATTTTAGAAGGGCATGACATGCCTATATCTGTGTCTCCCCCTCGATTTACTCCTCCACCTCTTTTCTTTTCGCATGATTATATGTACTTGTCACTTTTCCATGTGTTAGTTATGTCTTCTGAGCAGTTTGTCAGCTTTTGGACACCTTTGAAGGTGTTTTCTATGTGTTTCTATGTGTTTTTGTTTGCCTGCCATTGGTTTTAACGGTGTTTAAAGGTGTTCGACGAACCGAACCGAACTCGAACACTACGGGGGTGGCTCAACACTATATATGAGTTTTACTTTTTGTATTGAAGAACTGAAATAAATTAACTTTTTGATGATATTCTAATTTAGTGATATGCACCTGTATATGTATGTATATATATATATACAGTACAGACCAAAAGTTTTGGACACATCTTCTCATTTAAAGATTTTTCTGTATTTTCATGACTATGAAAATTGTACATTCACACTGAAAGCATCAAAACTATGAATTAACACATGTGGAATTATATACTTAACAAAAAAGTGTGAAACAACTGAAAGTATATCTCATATTCTGGGTTCTTCAAAGTAGCCACCTTTTGCTTTGATGACTGCTTTGCACACTCTTGCCATTCTCTTGATGAGCTTCAAGAGGTTGTCACCGGAAATGGTTTTCACTTCACAGGTGTGCCCTGTCAAGTTTAATAAGTGGGATTTCTTGCCTTATAAATGGGGTTGGGACCATCAGTTGTGTTGTGCAGAAGTCAGGTGGATACACAGCTGATAGTCCTACTGAATAGACTGTTAGAATTTGTATTATGGCAAGAAAAAAGCAGCTAAGTAAAGAAAAATGAGTGCCCATCATTACTTTAAGAAATGAAGGTCAGTCAGTGCGAAAAATTGGGAAAACTTTGAAAGTGTCCCCAAGTGCAGTTGCAAAAACCATCAAGCGCTACAAAGAAACTGGCTCACATGAGGACTGCCCCAGGAAAGGAAGACTAAGAGTCACCTCTGCTTCTGAAGATAAGTTTATTCGAGTCACCAGCCTAAGAAATCGCAGGTTAACAGCAGCTCAGATTAGAGACCAGGTCAATCCCACACAGAGTTCTAGCAGCAGACACATCTCTTCAACAACTGTTAGGAGGAGACTTTGTGCAGCAGGCCTTCATGGTAAAATAGCTGCTAGGAAACCAATGCTATGGACAGGCAACAAGCAGAAGAGACTTGTTTGGGCTAAAGAACACAAGGAATGGACCTTAGACCAGTGGAAATCTGTGCTTTGGTCTGATGAGTCCAAATTTGCGATCTTTGGTTCCAACCACCGTGTCTTTGTGCGACGCAGAAAAGGTGAACGGGTGGACTCTACATGCCTGGTTCCCACCATGAAGCATGGAGGAGGAGGTGTGATGGTGTGGGGGTGCTTTGCTGGTGACACTGTTGGGGATTTATTCAAAATTGAAGGCATACTGAACCAGCATGGCTACCACAGCATCTTGCAGCGGCATGCTATTCCATCCGGTTTGCGTTTAGTTGGACCATCATTTATTTTTCAAAAGGACAATGACCCCAAACACACCTCCATTCTGTGTAAGGGCTATTTGACCAAGAAGGAGAGTGATGGGGTGCTACACCAGATGACCTGGCCTCCACAGTCACCAGACCTGAACCCAATCGAGATGGTTTGGGGTGAGCTGGATCGCAAAGTGAAGGCAAAAGGGCCAACAAATGCTAAGCATCTCTGGGAACTCCTTCAAGATTGTTGGAAGACCAATTCCGGTGACAACCTCTTGAAGCTCATCAAGAGAATTCCAAGAGTGTGCAAAGCAGTCATGAAAGCAAAAGGTGGCTACTTTGAAGAACCTAGAATATGAGACATATTTTCAGTTGTTTCACACTTTTTTGTTAAGTATATAATTCCACATGTGTTAATTCATAGTTTTGATGCCTTCAGTGTGAATGTACAATTTTCATAGTCATGAAAATAAAGAAAAATCTTTAAATTAGAAAGTGTGTCCAAACTTTTGGTCTGTACTGTATATATGTATATATATATATATATATATATATATAATATATTTTTTAATGCGTTTTGCAACATGTTATTTAGATTTTTTTTAAACCATACTACAGTTTGTCAATTGATACAACATACTGCAATACCTTTTGTTTTACAGTTTATTATTAGTGTTGAGCGAGCATGCTCGGGTCTCTGCCCTGCACGTTTGGCACTCTTTACAGAGCCAATGAACATGCAGGGATTGCCAGCCAGTCACTGTAATGCTGTAGCCATGTTGTTTGTGGGCATTACAGTGATTGGCTGGCCACACAGCGTCACCTCGAGTATTTAAAACCGGTCGCCGCCATCTTAGACACAGTCGCTCCGGATCAGACAGTGTAGGGTCAGTGCTGCTGAGCTAAGGAGAGATTTATACTCCGAAATAGTTAGTGTAGGGTCTCTAAAGCCTGACAAATCAAACAAACAGTCCTTCTCAGGACTAATATCCATTCCAGATATCAGGCAGGCAGGCAGGCAGGCAGGCTGTATAGGAGACGCAATGGTTAAACCAGCAAACGCTGCATTACAGTTCTGTGTGCTCCTGTTGGTCAAATTGCTAGACTTATCACCCCGGTCTCAGGGGCCAGGAAAAATTATTATTTTTTTCATCTAAATCCTGTATTTTTATTTCCTCAGTCAGACTGTCCAAATATGCGTCTTATTAACCTTTTGGTCTTCCTCCCCCCGCAAAAAAAAATTGAGTGTGTCTGCGACTGTTCAGACACCAATATATCTATTTAAAAGAGTCTGGTGTAGGCCAGAAAAATATAACTGTGGTTTTGCAGTTCCACGGGTGAAATCTCTATATTATCCTGCTTTTGGAATTTTTTGCCATAAAAAAAAATGTAATAGTGTCTCCCTGACTGGTCAGACACCAATATATCTGTTTAAAAGAGTCTGGTGTACGCCAAATAACTATAACTGTGGTTTTGCAGATCCACGGGTCAAATCTCTGTATTATCCTGTTTTTGGAATTTTTTGCCGTAAAGAAAAACAGTAATAGTGTCTCCCTGATTGTTCAGACACAAACATATCTGTTTGAAAGATTCTGGTGTAGGCCAGAAAAATATAACTGTGCTTTTGCAGTTCCACGGGTCAAATCTCTGTATTATCCAGCTTTTGGTATTTTTTCCGTAAAGAAAAACAGTAATAGTGTCTCCCTGATTGTTCAGACACAAATATATCTGTTTGAATGATTCTGGTGTAGGCCAGAAAAACATAACTGTGGTTTTGCAGTTCCACGGTTCAAATCTCTGTATTATCCAGCTTTTGGTATTTTTTCCGTAAAGAAAAGCAGTAATAGTGTCTCCCTGATTGTTCAGACACAAATATATCTGTTTGAAAGATTCTGGTGTAGGCCAGAAAAATATAACTGTGGTTTTTGCAGTTCCACGGTTCAAATCTCTGTATTATCCAGCTTTTGGTATTTTTACCGTAAAGAAAAACAGTAATAGTGTCTCCCTGATTGTTCAGACACAAATATATCTGTTTGAAAGATTCTGGTGTAGGCCAGAAAAATATAAATGTGGTTTTGCAGTTCCACGGGTCAAATCTCTGTATTATCCAGCTTTTGGTATTTTTTCCATAAAGAAAAACAGTAATAGTGTCTCCCTGATTGTTCAGACACAAATATATCTGTTTGAAAGATTCTGGTGTAGGCCAGAGAAATAGAACTGTGGTTTAGCTCTTCCACGGTTCTAATCTCCTTTTTATTACCCTTTTTCCATTGATAGTGCGAGTGTAAGCTATTTTACTTAATTTACAATGGGCAAGGCGCGTGGCAAGGGACGTGGAACTGGACGTTCTGGTGATGGTGAGTGTAGAGGACGGTGCCGTGGCCAAGGTGAAAATGTGCCACAACCAACAGCCACATCTTCTCGCTCCCACTTCTTGACCGAATTACTAGGGAACCACACTACATCACCAGTATTGCGAACTGATCAGTGTGAACAGGTTATTAACTGGATAGCAGATAATACTTCCAGTTACCTGGGCACCACCACCGGGCTGTCTTCCACACGGTCAAGTTTTAGTAGCCGTGAGTCTCGACTGCATACTCCTACTCACCCTGATGCTCCTTCCTCCCACCATGCCGAGTGTTGTCAGACAGCAACTGATCCCACACTTGGACACTCTGAAGAGCTGTTCACTGGTCCATTTCCATATTTGTGCCCCTCGGCTGCTCCGCTTGAAGTGGTGGAAGAGGAGATCCCATGTAGCGATGCCCAAATATTTGAACAGCCACGGCCACAGGAAGTCGACGCTGGCAATTTGTCACAAGAGGTGGACGATGACGAGACATAATTGCCACGAAGTGAGGAGGAGGATCGTGGTGCGCAAGTGGAAGAGGAGGAGGTGGTGATGATCTAGTAACCGACCCAACGTGGCATGAGGACACGCAGAGCAAGGCCAACAGCACACAGGGGGAGGGAGGCAGAGTACCCCAACAGGCAGGAAGAAGCAGTGTGGTGGCCGCACACAGAAGGCGGGCAACAGTTCTCCGTAACACGAACACGAGGGACAATGCCAGTATAACCGGTAGGTCTTCCAGAGTCTGGAATTTTTTTAAAGACTCTGCTGATAACCCCAAAAAGGCCATTTGTACCACCTGCCATGCCAGCATCAGCAGGGGTGACAAAACTACCAGCCTGACCACCACCAGCATGATCAGGCACATGTCAGCAAAGCACCCGACTTTGTGGGGCGAACCCCAGGGTCCACGACCAGTGTCAGCGGGTGTCACCACTGCTTCTTCCGCTGTTGTGCGTGTAATAGAACCCCCTGTTGTGCATTCAAGGCAATCCCCTGTCCATACTGCATGCAAAGATGCCCCTCCTCTGAGTCTTCACTTGTTATGTCAGTTTCTCAAGAAACAGCATCAACGTCCACGTCCACGTCCCACCGCAGCGTTCAATTGTCCATATCCCAGACCTTTGAACGAAAGCGCAAATTCTCAGCCAACACCCCACAGGCCACAGTCCTAAATTCGCACATTTCACGACTGCTTGCGTTGGAAATGCTGCCTTTTTGGCTGGTGGAGACAGAATCCTTCCGCAACCTTATGGCGGTGGTCGTCCCTCGGTACTCGGTCCCCAGCCGACACTATTTTGCCCAGTGTGCCATCCCCGCACTACACAAGCACGTGTCCCAAAACATCTGCCGTGCCCTCAACAACGCAGTCACTGGGAGAGTCCACCTGACAACGGACACGTGGACAAGTGCTTGTGGCCAGGGACGGTACATCTCACTGACGGCACACTGGGTAAACATAGTGGAAGCCGGGACCCATTCGGACCTTGGGACGGAACACATCCTCCCCACACCGAGGATTGCGGGCCCTATGTCAGTCAGAGTTGCCCCCACAGTGTACAGCTCCTGCACCTCATCCTCCTCCTCCTCATGTTCAGCCTCCATCTCAGATATCACCACATCAGTTACAAGCTGGAAGCACTGCAGTACTGCCTCAGCCTAGCGGCAACTGGCTTTGCTGAAATTCATAAGCTTAGGTGATAAACCTCATACTGCTTGTGAGTTGTGGACAGCTGTGAAAGAGCAGGCAGATCTGTGGCTGAGACCGCTGAACCTACATCCAGGCATGGTCGTGTGTGACAATGGCCGTAACCTGGTGGCAGCTCTGAGGCGAGGCGAGATCACTCACGTACCATGCCTGGCTCATGTGCTTAACCTCGTGGATCAGCGGTTTCTTAAATCGTACCCCGAGTTGCCAGATCTGCTCGTCATTTACGCCGCCTGTCAGCTCATTTTCGCAAGTCGGCTACAGCTTCCGCCGCCCTTCCTGTGTTGCAGCAGCGTTTGCATCTTCCGGCACACCGACTGGTGTGTGATGTCCCCACACGTTGGAACTCTACCCTCCACATGTTGCTAAGGATATGTGAGCAGAAGAGAGCAGTTGTGGAGTACCAGCTGCAACAAGGCCGTCGATATTCAGGTCAGACTCCACACATAAGACCTCAGGAGTGGACCAGGATGTCTGACATATGTACCATCCTGACAAACTTTGAGAAGTCCACCAAGATGGTGAGTGGCGATGACGCCATCATTAGCATCAGCATCCCACTTGTCTGCCTTTTGCAACGATCTTTGCAGAGAATTAAAGAGGAGGCACTGAAGCCAGAGTATGATGAGATGGATCAAGAAGCCGTAGCGGGCGATTACACACAGCCCAGCCTCATCTCATCCCAACGTGCATTTGGGGACAATGAGGGAGAGGAGGAGAAGGAGGAGGAAGAACAGGAGTTGGTGTCATGCGCTGTAGATGGTAGTACCGGTACAACTGTCATACCGTCTGTTCAGCGTGGGTGGCCTGAGGACATGGGGGAGGAGGAGGAGGAGGAGAGCATGGTCAGTCGTCATCTTGGTGAGGACACGGAAGTCGTGCCGTTACCAGTCTGGCACGCATGGCTGACTTTATGTTACGCTGCCTTAACCGTGACCCTCGCGTTGTAAAAATGGTGGGTGACAGTCATTACTGGTTGGTGACACTTTTAGACCCCAGCTACAAGGAGAACTTTCTCTCTCTTATTCCTGAGGTGGAGAGGTCTACAAAAATGGGGCAGTACCAGAAGGCTCTTGCTGCAGAACTGTTAAAAAAATTCCAATCTGAACACGCTAGCGGCAGAGGTCACAGTTCATTGACCAACCAAGGCGTACAGGCGAGAGAGACGCAACTCCAATCCAGCAGAGGCAGGGGAACACTGTCAACATTCTGGGACAGTTTTCTGAGACCATCCCAGCTTACAGGCAGTGAGGCGCAGAGTACTCTCACAAGGAGTGGAAAGTTTCAAAAGATGGTGAGGGAGTACCTTGCCGATCGTACCAGCATCCTCCGTGATACCTCTGTGCCTTTTAATTATTGGGTATCCAAGCTAGACACTTGGAATGAACTCGCTCTGTACGCCTTGGAGGTCCTGGCCTGCCATGCCACTAGCGTGTTATCGGAGCTTGTTTTTAGTGCAGCTGGGGGAATTATAACTGATAAGCGCACTCGCCTGTCAACTGACAATGCTGACAAGCTGACCCTTATCAAAATGAACAAGGGCTGGATTGGGCCAGACTTCTCATCACAACCAAATGACAGCTGAGTAACATAAAGTCAAATCCACTGTGTTATTTCGGGAGGTGTATTACCATGCACCGCTTCACACCCACACATGGGTATACGCTTCATCATTTTGGCTGTATTTTGCTCTTCTCCTTATCCTCAGCCTCCACCACCACTATACCACCAGGGTGACCTTGGTCCGTGTTGGCAGCATTGCAAGTTACTCCCTCCTAATTTTTGGCAGCTTTTGCTTGGAAGGCATACGCAAAGACTATGGGAGAACCACTCCCCAATAATGGGAATAATGTTTTTAAGATGCTGTACTGCATGGCTCTTCCAAGGGGCATTAAAACCGTCTTGTTAAGCTACTGCAACCTCCACGTCTCTTTCAAGGGGCATTAAAACCATCATGTCAAGCTACTGCAATCTCCACATCTCTTCCAAGGAGCATTAAAACCGTCTTGTTAAGCTACTGCGACCTCCACCACATTTTCAAGGGGCATTGATATTGTCTTTTAATTCCACTGCAACCTCCACGTCTCTTCCAAGGAGCATTAAAACCGTCTTGTTAAGCTACTGCGACCTCCACCACTTTTCCAAGGGGCATTAAAACTGTCTTGCTAAGCTACTGCGACCTCCACGTCTCTTCCAAGGGGCATTAAAACAGTCTTGTTAAGCTACTGCGACCTCCACCACTTTTCCCAGGGGCATTAAAACCGTCTTGTTAAGCTACTGTGACCTCCACCTCTTTTCCAAGGGGCATTGATATTGTCTTTTTATTCCACTGCGTCCTCCACGTCTTTTCCAAGGGGCATTAAAACCGTCTTGTTAGGCTACTGCGACCTCCAGGTTTCTTCCAAGGGGCATTAAAACCGTCTTGTTAAGCTACTGCGACCTCCACCATTCTTCCAAGGGGCATTAAAACCATCTTGTTAAGCTACTGCGACCTTTACGTCTCTATCAAGGGGCATTAAAACCGTCTTGTTAAGCTACTGCGACCTCCACCACATTTTCAAAGGGCATTGATATTGTGTTTTTATTCCACTGCGACCTCCACGTCTCTTCCAAGTGGCATTAAAACCATCTTGTTCAGCTACTGCGACCTCCACCACTTTTCCCAGGGGCATTAAAACCGTCTTGTTAAGCTACAGCGACCTCCACCACATTTTCAAGGGGCATTGATATTGTCTTTTTATTCCACTGCGACCTCCACGTCTCTTCCAAGGGGCATTAAAACCGCCTTGTTAAGCTACTGCGACCTCCACCACTTTTCCCAGGGGCATTAAAACCATCTTGTTAAGCTACTGAGACCTCCACCACATTTTCAAGGGGCATTGATATTGTCTTTTTATTCCACTGCGACCTCCACGTCTCTTCCAAGGGGCATTAAAACCGTCTTGTTAAGCTACTGCGACCTCCAATTCTTTTCCAAGGGGCATTAAAACCGGCTTTTTAAGCTACTGCGACCTCCACCACATTTTCAAGGGGCATTGATATTGTCTTTTTATTCCACTGCGACCTCCACATCTCTTCCAAGGGGCATTAAAACCGTCTTGTTAAGCTACTGCGACCTCCACCACATTTTCAAGGGGCATTGGTATTGTCTTTTTATACCACTGTGACCTCCACGTCTCTTCCAAGGGGCATTAAAACCATCTTGTTAAGCTACTGCGACCTCCACCACTTTTCCCAGGGGCATTAAAACCATCTTGTTAAGCTACTGTGACCTCCACCACATTTTCAAGGGGCATTGATATTGTCTTTTTAAGCTACTGCGACCTCCACCACATTTTCAAGGGGCATTGGTATTGTATTTTTATACCACTGCGACCTCCACGTCTCTTCCAAGGGGCATTAAAACCATCTTGTTAAGCTACTGCGACCTCCACCACTTTTCCCAGGGGCATTAAAACCGTCTTGTTAAGCTACTGTGACCTCCACCACATTTTCAAGGGGCATTGATATTGTCTTTTTATTCCACTGCGACCTCCACGTCTCTTCCAAGGGGCATTAAAACCGCCTTGTTAAGCTACTGGGACCTCCACCACTTTTCCCAGGGGCATTAAAACCATCTTGTTAAGCTACTGAGACCTCCACCACATTTTTAAGGGGCATTGATATTGTCTTTTTATTCCACTGCGACCTCCACGTCTCTTCCAAGGGGCATTAAAATCATCTTGTTAAGCTACTGGGACCTCCACGTCTTTTCCAAGGGGCATTAAAATCGTCTTTTTAAGCTACTGCGACCTCCACCACATTTTCAAGGGGCATTGATATTGTCTTTTTATTCCACTGCGACCTCCACATCTCTTCCAAGGGGCATTAAAACCGTCTTGTTAAGCTACTGCGACCTCCACCACATTTTCAAGGGGCATTGGTATTGTCTTTTTATACCACTGCGACCTCCACGTTTCTTCCAAGGGGCATTAAAACCGTCTTGTTAGGCTACTGCGACCTCCAGGTCTCTTCCAAGGGGCATTAAAACCGTCTTGTTAAGCTACTGAGACCTCCACCACTTTTCCAAGGGGCATTAAAACCATCTTATTAAGCTACTGCGACCTCCACGTCTCTTCCAAGGGGCATTAAAACCGTCTTGTTAAGCTACTGCGACCTCCACCACTTTTCCCAGGGGCATTAAAACCATCTTGTTAAGCTACTGCGACCTCCACCACATTTTCAAGGGGCATTGATATTGTCTTTTTATTCCACTGCGACCTCCACGTATTTTCCAAGGGGCATTAAAACTGTCTTGTTAAGCTACTGCGACCTCCACGTCTCTTCCATGGGGCATTAAAACTGTCTTGTTAAACCATTCTGAACTCCACAGCTCTTCCAAGGGGCATTGAAATGTTGTTTTTAATTAACTCTAACCTCCATGACTCTTCCAACGGGCATTGCATTTCCTCCTAATTTTAGTCAGCTTTTGCTTTTCAATGCATAGGCGAACACTAAGGGAGACCCACTCCCCAATAATGGGTAGAAGGTTTTTAGTATGCTGTAATCCACGTCTGTTTCAAGGGCCATTGCAGTTCCTCATAATTTTTGGAAAGCCTTCCATTCACTGCTTAGGCCAACAGTGCACAGGAGACCCAGTTGCTATAAATGGAAAAAACGGTTTAGTAAAGGCCCTCTGACCTCCATGTCTCTTCCAAGGGGCATTGGAGTGCCTCGAAATTTTTGGTAGGCAAAGCACTCACTGTATGCCCTATAACTGTGTAGCCGAACCGCTCATTTTGGTACAGAAACATATCCTACAAGACATGTGTGGTTGACTGGCCTGATATTGATGTGAATGGTCCCTGTTCCTCCTGCTCTTTCTCCTTTGCCACCACCTCATCCATCATTTATCACCTGAAGCTTTGTTTTAACGGGAGTCATAGAACTGGGATAGTAGCAGGAAAACATCCAGCAATCCTCGGAAGAGGTAGGATATGCGCCAAAACGCTGGCCACTTCAGGCCTAGCCGCTACTACATACATGCGCTTGAATTCCAAGGATCAGAAAGCTAAGGAGATGGATGGCCTCATGATCATGAATAATTTACTCGTTGTGTAGGAGGCCAACCACTGCTGCTGTCTACCTTTTGAACTTTGTGTTGAAGCCTGATTGACCCAGGATCCGCAATCCTCTATGTCTGGAGGACGTGTTGTATCCCAGTGTCCAACTGTGTTCCGGCTTCCACAATATTAACCCAGTGTGAAGGCGTGAGATGGACCATCCCTGGCCACATTCACTTGTCCACATGTTTATGGTTAGGCTGTCCTTCAAATAGGGGCAGCTGGGGACCGTTTTATAGAAGTTATCCATATGCTAACTTCTATCATCATCATGCTCCTCACCTTGGCACTCTCAATTCCCCTGATGGAGAAGCCAGGGCCCACCGGAGGAGTCTGGTTCTCTGGTGGGCTCGTCCAATGCTTCCCTAAAGCAGGCCGGACTAAGAAAAGTGTGTGGGGGGAAGTTGATAGGAGAAATAGGGGTGGCTGGGGACCGTTTATGGACACCCGGCCGCTGGGCGGCTGGGGACTGAGTATGGATACCAGGCCGCCGACGCAGCCATGACGTGGTGGCCAGATTCCGTCTCCACATGCCTAAAAGGCCGAATTTCAAGTGCAAGCAAGCAAGCAGTATGGTATTGCAGTCTGGGGGTGGGTGGGTGGCAGGCTACATACTTGCGCTTGCATTGCAAGGAATGGGGAAGGTACAATTGAACACAGCCCTGGGACAAGGACTTGCACGGGGATAGTTGCAAGTCTGCATCTTCTGATGTGGCAAGGATCACTTCTGATGGGCACACTTTTAGGCAGTGACCTGGATGTCAGAGATGCTTCCAGGGGTCTTCACCATGCTGTTCCCATGTCTTTTCAGCACTGTATGCATGTGTCACACAGCAGATGGCCAGATAAGATTGTAAAATGTTAAAATTACATTTCCCGGTGAATGCATTTGTCACGGTTGAAAGCAATACAAAAGTGCAAAAAAGCATAAATAATGCTACTTGTGAACATAGCCCAAGGTGTGGAGGAGTATTTTTGTTTTCGGTTATTTATTTTACCATATACACAAGTCTTTACCCTGGAAAGGAAGTTCCTTAACATATTTCACAGGAAAACCATTTCAGTTTAGTTTTTGAATGTTTTATTGTGAGCCCGTAAAAGTGGCTTAATACCTCTGACCACGTTGTTGACAGCAGTGACCTGGGGGTCAGAAATTCTTCCTGGGGCGATGCCCATGTTGTCCCCATGTCTTTTGGGCACTGTCACTATCGTTTTGGACACTTTTTAGGCTTTCAACAGACTGCCGGGGGTGCCGCCGCAAAAATGCTCGGGTCTCCCATAGACTAACATTGGGCTCGTTGCTCGGGTCGAGCACCCGAGCATTTTAGTGCTCGCTCAACACTAGTCACAAGCTGACAGCACTGCAGCACTGCCTTGGCCAAGCGGCAACAGACTGTGCTGAAAATACCATGCTTAATGCTTAATTGACAAACCGCCCAGCGCTGCAGAGTTGTTGAAAGCTATAACACAGCAGCCTGATCTGTGGCTCTCACCGCTTAACATACAGCCAGGCATGGTCGTGTGAGACAATGGGCGGAACCTGGTGACAGAGAAATGACAGCCGGGGTAGATACTGTTTCCCTCTATGCCAGTCCTTTCACAGAGCTAAAGAATATGGCTGTGGTGAAATACAACTCCCACTGAGAAGTTGTTTCAGATTGAAAAACATTGTGCCCACCAGAGGATTTGATTCTGAGGGCTAACCTTTCTCACCCGCTCAAGAGTCCCATAGCAGCTGCAAAGTTAGCGCTTTCATGAACTCTCCTGAGGTAGAAGCCAAGGCACACCAGAGGATTCTCTGGTGGGACCGTCTAACCCTGCCGAGAAGCAGTCTTGGCTAAGAAAAGTGTGTGGGAAGGTTCCCGGACACTCTATGGCTGCTTTTTTACTGAGGAGGAAACACATGCAAACATGGGGAGAACATACAAAGTCCTTGCAGATGTTGTCCTTGCTGAGATTTGAACCCAGGCTCTCAGTGCTGCAAGGCTTCAGTGCTAACCACTGATCCAATGTGCTGCCGTTCATCCTCTAATATCTAACAGGCTGGAGAAGATTGCACCTACTGCCACTCTATCTTCAGCTCATTTGTGAGAAAATGTATTTCGGCAACCACTCAGTCTACCAAATAAAATTCCTGAAAAGTAAATTGGGGATGGCTTCGCTACTGGTACTGTGGGCAGTGCTAATACCATGGCGTCGTACCATAGTTTGCTGGAAATATTCCAGGCTGGTAGGAGGCAAGCAAATTCCCACAGAAAAGTATCAGCAGTAATGTTCAGGCCACATTTCAAGTGCAAGAAGCTTTAGAGGACTTCCTGGGAGAAATGACACGCAAGGTACTTACGGTTTCCCTCTATGCCAGTAATTTCAGTGAGCTAAATACATCTCTCAGCAAAAAGAGTTGTGGACTGGCTCCGTACCGTCCCTGGCCACATTCACCTGTACACGTATTTGTGGTTAGGCAGTCATTCCCAGTAAGTGCACTGGGGAGGGCACGGGTAATGTTGTGGGACCCGTGCTTGTGGAAAGCGGAGGCGATACCGGGAAATATAGTGGCGGCTGGGGACCGAGTATGGATACCCGGCCGCCGCCCGCATGAGGATGTGAAAAGCATCCGCCTCCACGAGCTTAAAAGGCCAAATTTCAAGTGCAAAGAGCTGCCCAGAAATCTGGCAGTTTAGTGTTGCGGCCTGTGGGTGGGTGGGTGGCTGGCTGCATACTTGCACTTGCATTCCAAGTAACAGAAAACTAAGCAGATGGTGGCCTCTATCATCATC
The DNA here is from genome assembly GCF_046119375.1 of Phyllobates terribilis. Taxonomy (NCBI): domain Eukaryota; kingdom Metazoa; phylum Chordata; class Amphibia; order Anura; family Dendrobatidae; genus Phyllobates; species Phyllobates terribilis. Next base: position 590,680,103 of record NW_027362765.1, on the reverse strand, counting down.
ATGGCCTCACCTCGGCACTATGAACTCTCCTGAAGGAGAAGCCAGGGCCCCCCAGAGGAGTCTCCGGTTCTCTGGTGAGCCCGTCCAACCCTGCCGAGAAGCAGTCCTGGCTAAGAAAAATGTGTGGGAAGGTTCCCGGACACTCTATGGCTGCTTTTTTACTGAGGAGGAAACACATGCAAACATGGAGAGAACATACAAAGTCCTTGCAGATGTTGTCCTTGCTGAGATTTGAACCCAGGATCTCAGCGCTGCAAGGCTTCAGTGCTAACCACTGATCAAATGTGCTGTCGTTCACCCTCTAATATCTAACAGGCTGGAGAACCTTGCACCTACTGCCACACTATCTTCAGCTCATTTGTGAGAAAATGTATTTGGGCAGTTACTCAGTCTACCAAATAAAATTCCTGAAAAGGAAATTGGGGATGGCTTCGCTACTGGTACTGGGGGCAGTGCTAATACCATGGCGTCGTACCATAGTTTACTGGAAATATTCCAGGCTGGTAGGAGGCAAGCAAATTCCCACAGAAAAGTATCAGCAGTAATGTTTAGGCCACATTTCAAGTGCAAGCAGCTTTAGAGGACTTCCTGGGAGAAATGACACGCAGGGTGTAACATACCTGGCGGCGTCCTTGCATAGTGGTCCATCTCCCACTGTGCAAGAGTGCGCACTTGATTCCAGTCCAGACTGCCACTCTGGCTTCTTTCCATACTGTCTGCTTTGCTCTGCTCTGGCTGCTTAGGGCGACGCCCGCTGAACTTCCTGTTTCTTGTAGCTGCTGCAGACACACCCCTAATGCGTCCTCAGCCTATTGCTGTCTGTCACCTGGTATTTAAACCAGCTCCTCCTTGGAATCCATGCCTGAACATCTTGTTTTGTCAGTTGGCTTCTAGTCACTGATGTGCCAGGTCCTGTCTATGTTTCCTGCTTTGCGGTATCAGTTCCCGTGTCTGAACTGTGTCCTGTCTGTGTACTCTAGCCAGCTGTCTTTCTGCCTTTCCTGGAGGCTGTATTTCCAGGCCCGTGTGAACACGCTCTTAGCCTGTTCCTTCCGCCCTCTAGGGGCCGCATACCTAGATCTGTTGTCTGTGTCTTTTCCCAGCCCATATCTTCCCTTTTTCTGCAGAGTCTGAACTCGTACCTAACTCCTGCTCGTTGTCACTGTACTTCCGTTTGTGAGTTTGTGGTCCACTCGCTACTTCACTGCAAGTACCCTGTGGATATCTGGTTCTGCCTTTCTCTTCCTGTCTGTTCCGTGTGAACAGAGCCCTGTCCCCTCTGCCCTGCCTTGCTCCCCGCTCCGGCGGTTCTTGCCTGCTCTGCCTTTGCTCACCGCTCCAGACGGTCTCACTCTGCTCTGCCTTTGCTCACCGCTCCAGGCGGTCACGCTCTGCTCTGACCCTTTGCTCACTGCTCCGGCAGTCTCGCTCTGCTCTGACCCTTTGCTCACTCCTCCGGCAGTCTCGCTCTGCTCTGACCCTTTGCTCACTGCTCCATCACTCTTGCTCTGCTCTGACCCTTTGCTCACTGCTCCGGCAGTCTCGCTCTGCTCTGACCCCTTGCTCACTGCTCCGGCAGTCTCGCTCTGCTCTGACCCTTTGCTCACTGCTCCGGCAGTCTCGCTCTGCTCTGACCCCTTGCTCACTGCTCCGGCAGTCTCGCTCTGCTCTGACCCTTTGCTCACTGCTCCGGCAGTCTCGCTCTGCTCTGACCCTTTGCTCACTGCTCCAGCAGTCTCGCTCTGCTCTGACTCTTTTTTCACTGCTCCGGCAGTCTCGCTCTGCTCTGACCCTTTGCTCACTGCTCCGGCAGTCTCGTCCTGCTCCACTCTTGCTCACCGCTCCAGGCGGCCTCGTCCTGCTACACTCTTGCTCACTACTCCAGGCGGCCTCGTCCTGCTTCACTCTTGCTCACCGCTCCAGGCGGCCTCGTCCTGCTCCACTCTCGCTCACCGCTCCAGGCGGTCTCGTCTCGCTCTGCTCTTGCTAGCCGCTCCGGGCGGCCTCACTCTGCAGTGTTTGTCCACCGCATCTGTGGTTCTGTTCCTGAGTCCCAGTCTGTACTGGGACCTATCCACTCTGTGCTCCAACCTGTCGTACCTGCCAGTACCTCCCTGCCTTGCATACCAGTCGTGCTTACCAGCATCCACCTGCCTGCATACCGGCCGTACCTGTCAGTACCTCCCGGTTTGCATACCAGTCGTGCTTGCCAGCATTCATCCGTCTGTGTGCCAGCCTAACCTGCCTGCTCCTGTATTCCCCGGTGTGGGCCAACAGTCGTGTCCGGGGTCTGACCTGGAGTAGCACCTGGTCCCTCTGCTCGGTTCCTCCTTGGTGCACTGGCATCGTATGCCGTCGTGCGACCTTGGTCGGATCGGGTGGATACTTAGTTACGCCCTTCCAGGCATTCACTCTCCGGTACGGTCCAGTGGAATCACTACATATACACGCACACGCCAGTCAGTCCGGGCGCGTGCATTACACAGGGTACATACGGTTTCCCTCTATGCCAGTCCTTTCAGCGAGCTAAATACAACTCTCAGCAAAAAGAGTTGTGAACTGGCTCCATACCGTCCCTGGCCACATTCACCTGTCCACGTATTTGTGGTTAGGCGGTCATTCCCAGTAAGTGCACTGGGGAGGGCACGGGTAATGTTGTGGGACCCGTGCTTGTGGAAAGCGGAGGCGATACCGGGAAATATAGTGGCGGCTGGGGACCGAGTATGGACACCCGATCGCCACTGGCATGAGGTTGTGAAAATCTTCCACCTCCATGAGCTTAAAAGGCCATATTTCAAGTGCAAATAGCTGCCCAGAAATCTGGCAGTTTAGTGTTGCGGCCTGTGGGTGGGTGGGTGGCTGGCTGCATACTTGTACTTGCATTGCAAGTTACAGAAAACTAAGCAGATGGTGGCCTCTATCATCATCATGGCCTCACCTCGGCACTATGAACTCTCCTGAAGGAGAAGCCAGGGCCCCCCGGAGGAGTCTCCGGGTCTCTGGTGAGCCCGTCCAACCCTGCCAAAAAGCAGCCCTGGCTAAGAAAAGTGTGGGGGAAGGTTCTCGGACACTCTATGGCTGATTTTTTAATGTGGATTGGCCATGCTTATGCATGTTATTTCTCAAAACGCATTACAGATCAGGCCATTGTCCAACTCTGTATTCAAGAAATTAAATGCGCAAAGAAAGATGTGTGTGTGTGTCAAGGCACCACCGACAAGTGCGAGTTGATGTTGGAAGGGCTGCCATTGCTTCTGCAACAAGCTCAATTACATGACTTCCTGGGAGAAATGACACACAGGGTACATGCGGTTTCCCTCTATGCCAGTCCTTTCACCGAGCTAAATACAACTCTTAGCAAAAAAAGTTGTGGACTGGCTCCATACCGTCCCTGGCCACATTCACCTGTCGACGTGTTTGTGGTTAGGCAGTCCTTCCCAGTAAGTGCACTGGGGTGGGCACGGGTAATGTTGTGGGACCCGTGCTTGTGGAAGGCGGAGGCGATACCGGGAAATATAGTGGCTGCTGGGGACCGAGTATGGACACCAGGCCGCCGCCGGCATGAGGATGTGAAAAGCTTCCGCCTCCACGAGCTTAAAAGGCCATATTTCAAGTGCAAAGAGCTGCCCAGAAATCTGGCAGTTTAGTGTTGCGGCCTGTGGGTGGGTGGGTGGGTGGCTGGCTGCATACTTGCACTTGCATTCCAAGTAACAGAAAACTAAGCAGATGGTGGCCTCTATCATCATCATGGCCTCACCTCGGCACTATGAATTCTCCTGAAGGAGAAGCTAGGGCCCGCCGGAGGAGTCTTCGGTTCTCTGGTGAGCCCGTCCAACCCTGCTGAAAAGCAGCCCTGGCTAAGAAATGTGTGGGGGAAGGTTCCCGGTCACACTATGGCTGCATTTTTAATGTGGATCGGCCATGCTTATTCATGTTATTTCTCAAAACGCATTACAGATCAGGCCATTGTCCAACTCTGTATTCAAGAAATTAAATGCACAAAGAAAGATGTGTGTGTGTTTCAAAGCACCACCGACAAGTGCGAGTTGATGTTGGACGGGCTGCCATTGCTTCTGCAACAAGCTCAATTACAGGATTTCCTGGGAGAAATGACACGCAGGGTACATACGGTTTCCCTTTATGCCAGTCCTTTCACCGAGCTAAATACTACTCTTAGCAAAAAAAGTTGTGGACTGGCTCCGTACCGTCCCTGGCCACATTCACCTGTCCACGTGTTTGTGGTTAGGCGGTCCTTCCCAGTAAGTGCACTGGGGAGGGCACTGATAATGTTGTGGGACCCATGCTTGTGGAAGGCGGAGGCGATACCGGGAAATATAGTGGCAGCTGGGGACCGAGTATGGACACCCGGCCACCGCCGGCATGAGGTTGTGAAAAGCTTCCGCCTCCACGAGCCTAAAAGGCCACATTTCAAGTGCAAGCAGCTGTCAAAAATTTGTCAGTATAGTATTGCAGCCTGTTGGTGGGTGGGTGGCTGCCTGCATACTTGCGCTTGCATTCCAATTCCACCACATGGCCAGATAAGGTTGTAAAATGTTAAAATGACATTTCCTGGTGAATGCATTTGTCTTGGTTGAAAGCAATTCAAAAGTGCAAAAACGCATCAAAAACGCTACGTGTGAACATAGCCCAAGTTGTGAAGGAGTATTTTTGTTTTTGGTTATTTATTTTGCCTTATATATGTTACTGGAAAAGTCAGTAGGCCGGTAAAACCTAGGATTTACCGGTCAATCTGGACATTTACCGAGGCCGTCGGTAAAACCTCAAAATGAAAAGTAAAATTGGACATTTACCTGTGAAGTCTTGGTAAATGTTAACATTTACCGTCGAGCGTGGTAAAAGTCAGAAATATCAGGTGTGAAGATGGAACATCTGACTTTAACCAAGCGCAGTTGGTAAATGTGCACATTTACCACGGCTTCTTGGTAAATGTTGCTGAGAAGGGTGTAATAAAAAGTGTAAGCCACCGCGGGAAAAGTGTCTGATTAGGCAGATACGGCGAGGAAATGGAGGACACAGTGGGAAAGGTGTCTGATTAAGCAGATACGGTGAGGAAATGGAGGACACAGTGTTCAAAGTTTTTATAAATGTAATAAGAGTAAATGGGGAAAATATGGTAATAACAATGAAAAAAATCTGCTACCCTGTATGGTATCTGCTACCCTGTAACGTATGTACATTCTATATATACAGATGTCAATCCTGACTATCCTTAACGTATGTACGTTCTATATATACAGATGTCAATCCTGACTATCCTATGATTATTGTTCCGATCATACAAAAAGTGCCCACTTCCCGCTAACATACAACCACTAACCCCACACTAAAATATGCAAAAGAGAACGTCCTATGAATCTTAGGGTATCAGTGTTCCGCAGCACCCTCTCAGAAAAAGTTACAAGAAGTACACACGCTGCCGGTGTAGTAGTGTATAAATTGTCCTGTACTTAGCTTCCTGTAGAGCGCAGAGTCCAAAGTCTTTTCAAGGGCCCCTTGCTAGGTGGACGCTAACACCGCTCACACGATTTACCGTTGCCGCGCCAATGTGGTAGAACCAGAAGATATGCAGATAAGCTCTGAGCCGGAGTTGCTGGGTGCCATGAACGGTCTGTTCCACCCGAGCACCGTAGTCTCTGATCAGGGGAATCGAAAGACAGCGCATTCCGAGAAAAGGCTGGAAGGAAACAGCGCAACAGCCCTGTCTGTGCTCAGTCTAGTCAGCACAGCACCAGTCCTCTCACTCTCCCTAAAATAGCTCCTGCCTCAAGTCCTAGTTTCCTGGGGTTCTGTTCTTAGATTGCTGCCCAATCACTGCCTGAAGAAAATCACTAACTCATCAATGGCAGTGTTGGACCAGTAGATGGTGCTGTTGTACAGTCTTTCACACAATGCTGAGTAACCCTATTACAAAATAACATGGGATTCTTGCCAAGCAGTGTGGGTAAATGGGCGTACTTCCTGTTTGTGTCCTCATGCTGGACGACTGCCTGAGTGTTTTGCAAGCTGCACATACTGCTTAAAGCTGCATAGCCGACTGCCTGTCAAAGCTGCACAGGCACTAGCTCCTAAAGGAGGTGAACCGTAAGTTCAAAAATGTCACAACGGAGTTAATAGTTATTTATCTGCGACTCTGCCAGCCATGCCAGAAAAAACAGAAGATTACCAAAAAAGGCCTTGTTGTGAAACCCATCCTACACAGTGAAATGAATTCTCGTGCTCAAGTCGATCTCATTGACATGCAATCCAATTGTGATAATGATTTCAAGTTCATATTTGTCTATCAAGACCACGTCACTAAATTTGTTCTTCTACGTGCTTTATGCACTAAAAGAGCAGAAGAGGTTGCGTACCACCTCCTTGACATTTTTTCCACTTTTGGTGCCCCGTGTATTCTGCATTCTGATAATGGGAGGGAATTTTGTAACAAGGTCATACTGTCACGCTGTCTCTGTATACTGGAGGTAGGGGGCCTAAGCTGACCCTAAGCTGGGGCCCTGACTAATCCCTCAACCTGGAGGTACTGTTAAAGGTACAGAGGTCCAGGCCGCCAGCGTAACCCCTACCTCCTGAAGATCCCTGCACCTCAGTAATCTAGTCCTGAGAAGGACCCCGATCACAACCAAAGGGAACAAGAAATAATATGCCCAAACACAGTATTTAGACGAACGAGACAGTACAAGGGAAAAACCAAAACCACCTTGCATACAAACAACTTCTCAACTACAACAGAGGGAAAACCAACGGGAAAGGAGATAAATGATAAAGCGAGGAAAGGGAAAAAACACTTCCAAATACACTTATCTCAGCAACTCCAAACACCACTATCCGCTCTGTCAGTCTGAATGAAATGCTTTCACCGACACCTCCGAAACAGACCAGCAGGTATATGAAGGAGTCTCACTACAGAAGTATTGATTGCAGCTGGGCGAGGCTGGACCTCATCTAGCCCAGAGAGAGAGAGAGAATTAACTCCCTCACTGCCGAGAAACACAAAGCACCAACAAGTCAGCTGCGAGAAGTCAGGCTGTGTACTCGTGACGATCTTCGTGGCAACACACCCGTGACACATACAGAGTTTGTGCGCAATGTGGCCTGATATGAAAATAGTGCATGGTAAACCAAGACACAGCCAGTCCCAAGGCTCCGTGGAAAGAGCAAATCAAGACATTGAAAACATGTTTTCAACGTGGATGGAAACAAATAAGACACCCAAGTGGTCTGAGGGCCTTCGCTTTGTACAAGCAATGAAAAATAGAGCATACCATGAGGAAATAAAATGCTCGCCCTATGAAGCTATGTTCGGAGTACCAATGCAGATGGGTCTAGCTACCTCCAAAATTCCTAGTGATTGGAGCAGAAATCTCTCTTCAGAAGAAGATCTTGAAAAAATGTTTGTTGGTTTGCAAGAGGAACCTAGTGATCCGACATCACCAACAGAAGCCGAAGGGTCAGATGAATCTAACTTTCATCACACGTCAGCACCGACAGCAGCAGAAGCTTCGGATGAATCCAATTGTCATCAGCTGTTCACAACGGAAGGAGAAGCTTTGGACTTATCCAACTGTCCGCACACCTTAACAGCATATGAAACTCCACCAATTTTGCCATCTAAGAATAATGAAGACCTAAAAGAAAAAAGTGTCGAGTCAAAGCCTTCTAAGAAAGATGGAGAACCTCATGATGATCAGCAACCTGACGTTTTGATTTCGCATACAATCAATAGAAGAATTGGTGCGGTCAGAAGAGTTCGAAAAGCTGCAAGAGAAGGACTTGAAACACAGGCCAAGAAAATGTTGAAATGTTCCAGTCAAAAATTACCCGAACCTAACCTAACATTGGACAGAACATCAGAATCAGAATTCCAGACGTCGACCGTTCAAAAATGGACCCTAAGTCGATCATTGCGATTATTATAAAAAAAGAAGATGACTTCACTTAAAGATCACTACTTACCGGAGGCTACTAGAGGCTTTCCAGGTCTCGTCGGCCGGCCGCATCCTCCTTCTTCCGGGTCACATGACTGCATACGTCACCACGAAAGAGACAGGTGCATAAGTCATGTGACACGAATTGTGTCACATGACTTACGCATGCGTCACTTGCGTGGTGACGTATGCAGTCATGTGACCCGGAAGGAGAACGCGGACGACGAGACCTGGGAAACCTCCGGTAAGTAGCAATTTAGCTTTATACCTGTCTGCCCTGCACACTCGCACCATCCATGCCTTCCGATGATGCATGAAACATGCATTATCGGAAGGCACGGATATATCCGACAGATATCGGGATTATTCGTATCCGTACAGCCCGTTATCCGCTCGGATAACGGGTCTGGATGGATCTATCCGCTTATCCCTAGTCACAATTACAGAATTACATAGTTTTGAAGTTGCGTTATTCTTGTATTTGCGTTAATTTGTCATTTTTGAGAAGTATTTTCCTACATAAATGTTTCCTATTTGAATTCAGAATTACATAGTTTTGAAGTTGCTTTATTCTTGTATTTGCGGTAATTTGTCATTTTTGAGAAGTATTTTCCTACATAAATGTTTTCTATTTGCATTTTCCTATTTGCATTCAGAATTACATAGTTTTGAAGTTGCGTTATTCTTGTATTTGCGGTAATTTGTCATTTTTGAGAAGTATTTTCCTACATAAATGTTTTCTATTTGCAATTTCATATTTGTATTTGTTCATTTGCATTTGCATTTTGAAGAATAAAAATATTTCTAACGATTAAGGCCTTCATCAGAGTCGGAAATTGCGTTTAGTTAACTTTTACCACCATCATCTCCTGGTAAGAGTCAGAATTCTGTGACTCAAAGTTACTTTTACCAACACATGCTGGTAGTTACTTTTACCAACACATGCTGGTAAATGTAAAGATTTTCCAATTCGCCCAGGTAAAAGTCAAAAATCGTTCGTTTATATGGAATACATCTGACTTTTACCAACGCTGTTGAGAAATGTTAAGATTTACCAAGACTTCACCGGTAAAAGTCCAATTTTACATTTCATTTTGAGCTTTTACCGACGGCCTCGATAAATGTCCAGATTGACCGGTAAATCCTAGGTTTTACCGGCCTTCTGACTTTTACAGTAACATATACAAGTCATTACCCTGGAAAGGATGTTCCTTAACATATTTCCCTGAAAAATCCATTTTGGTTTCGTTTTTGTATGTTTTATTGTGAGTCCATAAAAGTGGCATAATACCTCTGACCACGTTGCTGACAGCAGTGATCTGGGAGTCAGAAATGCTTCCAGGGGTCTTCCCATGTCATTTGAGCACTGTTCCCATCGATTTGGGCAATTTTTAGGCCCTCTGCAGACCGCCGGGGGGAGCCGCCTGAAAAATGCTCGAGTTTCCCATAGACTTACATTCGGCTCGTTGCTCGGGTCGAGCACCCGAGAATTCCTCGAGTACCCAAGCATTTTAGTGCTCGCTCATCACTATTCATGACTTATCTAGATGTTCTGCAGAGGATTTTGTTACCAAGGAAAAAATCTGTGATCATCCACTAGATTTGCCTTCCAAGCTTTTACATTTTGGTGTCACTGAGCTTTCCGGTCCATTCCCTTTTATAAAAATGTATCTAAAGTTTCTGCTGCTTCTTTCTATCTGTTAATTTCTCAGCCTAATTATGGCTATCTTCCCTTACACTGACATCTCTACAAAACTTGAGAGTTCCCATGAACATCTACCAAATGCAAATTCAACACTTGAAATCAACTCCAGACCCTTTATCTCCTAAACTTGTCAGGAGATAATTATATAATAGGCCACATCAGGCCATGAGATGTCTTATCAGTCAATTGTCCAGTACTTTCCAGCTTGTGAAATGCAGTATTTTGTTAATATAAAAAAACTTGAATTAATGTCGAAGGTCTATACTTCAATCACATCCTCGTGTACAAAAACTAAATTATAAAATTCTGTTAGTGCTAAAATACTTTTTGCATTAACCATACATGTTGCATAACTCGTTGATTGCATTGCTTCTAATAGGTATTGGGGTGGTGATGTGCCCATATAAATATATTGTTGAGTAATGTAGAAGTATAAACCTCTTAGCTCCTCTTTGCTGTGGCTAAACCTGGCGTCTATGGCAGCCAATCTGACAGATTTGTTCTTCATACACAGAAATAGTCTTTTCTGCTTCCTATTGTGGTTGATATTCTTGCAGTCTGACAGCAACAGTGGTGCTCTCTCTTCTCTCACCTAAGGAAAAATACAAGGACGATAGCACAAGCTGGATCTTTCTGATTTGCTCCTCTCTGGCCATTGCCATAGCCCAAGCATAGCACATTATGTAGCACCCTGAGGATTCGGTTGCTACAGGGGTATTGCACCTCAACCCAGAGGTGTGATATTCCACTCCCGGGTAAGGAAGGAGTGTGGAACTGAGCTCAGATAGACTGCATGCACTACATACATCCCATTCCAGAGGAGCAGGCCGACGGTACTCCCACTTAGAAATGTGCAGGTACAACCGAGCCTGTTCCTGGCTGGAGTGGGAGGGGGGTGGTACATCCCATGTAGTGTAGGGGCAGATAGGGGGAGCAGTCTGGGTAGTGTTAGGAGCTCATTGGGTGCTGGTCACCTGAGCTCACACATAGAGGGATATATAAGGAGGGCACCAACTTAGATCAGGGTCAGACGCTGAGAACAAGTCAGTTGGAGAGGAGAGAGAAGAAAACAGCAGCCCTGGAGAGAGAGAGAGGAGAAAGAAAGAGAAAGACCCAGAGGGGGAAGACTGAAGGGACCCAAGAACCCAAATTAGAGCACCGGGTGAGGAGTCAGCAAGAGGGTACCGGAACCCAAGCTGGTGGGGGCAAAAACATCCCTAGCCAGAGACCGGAGGCTGTGGGCAGCATCTGCCACGGCCACCCACTACATCCACCCTGAAGGCATACCACATGGAGGGTCAGGGAACCTAAGGCCAAGGGTTGCCCAACAGAAGGCCCGAGGGAGCTGGACCTAGGTGGATCACTGGTGGGGACGGCTGAAGAAAGGACAGAGGGAGAGCTCAGGGCCACGCTCCGGACTTGTTTGGGGGTTGGCTGGATCCAGGACCTGGTGGACGCAGCACGGCTCGGGTGGTCACTAACAGCTGGAGTGACCGAAACATCAGCAGTAAGTAAACTCCCTTAACTGCACAACCCGAGTCTGTCTTCATTGCCGGCTGCACCGCACCACCACAACCCCCATCCTCTGCGCCTGTCCCCTCTGAGGCTATACCCCTCCCGTTGGGGGTTATCTCACCAAGCTGCGCACCCACCATCAGCCTCAGCGGACCCTGCAGCAGCGGCGGCCACAGTGACCGCATCACAACGGGTGGCGTAGTCGACACAAAAGAACTCTTATAACATCAGTAAGAACTGCCACATAACACATAGCTTGACGCCCTGGGCACGGGACCGGGTCACAGCCGCTCGGAGACTACAACCCCCCATCTGATCCGGTGCCGGGTATTCCCCTCAAAAAGGAATATGTCCCAGGGGGCGCGTCAACTTTGGCGTAGTCGGCAGGATTACGTGCCCGCAACACCCGGGTACTGCGTGCCTGAAGAAAAGTGCAAGTTTACCTCAGAAAGAAGTCTCCCGCCGGTTCCGGAGGGTCCACGCCATCGGACTCCATCACCAGTCGTTTCCCGCCGATTGTCCGCCATTTCCAGCTTGTTCCCGCCATCTGCCGAGTTTCCCGCCACTGGGAAGCGATTCCCGCCAAAACCGCAGATTTCCCGCCTTGGAAGAGCAGCGGACGCCATTATGGGCGTGCCAAAGGAGGGCAAGAGGCCACATCCCATCGTGGGCCGGGACAGAAAATGGCGCCAAAAGTGGAAACCGCCCCCACCAACAGAGACTGTGATGCTGGAGGTGTCTGTCAGCGTAAAAGAACTCCCCCTGGAGCTGACAGTCACCGAGTTGCCCCGGGACCGCCCTCGAAGTGGGAGGAGACGAAAGAGAAGAGAAAAGATGGGTGTCGCTTGGAGCAGTCTGGAGCGAGCGCACCCGGAGGCAGGAAGCCTGGAGAGGAGCAGCAGAAAAGCTCACCCGGAGATGGAGAGAAAGCAGAACAGCACCGGCCCGCTGGCCAGGAGTCTGCTAGAGATCGAGGAAGGAGGGCAGAGCAGCACCGGCCCGCTGGCCAGGAGCCTGCCGAGAGCAGAGCAGAGCAGCACCGACCCGATGGTCAGGAGCCTGCTAGAGTCCACAACCCCGCTAGGTCTAGCGGAGATCCTTGCACAGCTCCCCCGAGACCGGGAGTGTGCACAAACTGCCCTGGAGGGCCTCGCAAGGAGGATGGCCCGGGTACAGCGTGAGATACTGGCGGAGTGGAGCCGGGAGATGGCCCAGCAAGTAGAGACCAGTCAACGGAGCACGCTACCCTGGAAGAGGAAGCAGACCGCCTCTGAGGATGGCGCGGGAGGACACAAGGCCGGAGACGGCGCCGAGGAGAGAGCCGAACGCATGGAGGCAGGTAAAGGGGACGCCTATACCCCAAGCCGTGACACCGCTTACCTGCCCCAGCTCCCCGTCGCAGAGCCCGAAAGTCCCCCTGCTGTGCCCGTAGCCGCCATGTCACCGCTATGGACTAGGCCCCAACCGGAAGCCGCCGCCGCGACCCCTGTGACGTCACACGCCTCGACCCCGAGCGTGACCAAGCAGGAAGTACCTCCAGCCTGGTCGCAAGGCCTAGTACCCCCGGGCGCCGCAATACCAACAGCGCCCCCTACCTCCGCGGAGCCTCCGGCCTGGCCGCAAGGCCAGGTAGCCCAGGGTGCCGCCGTCCTAACGGTGCCCTTCACCCTCCAGGTGCCCCAGGCCTGGCCGCAAGGCCTGGGCAACCCGGGCGCCACCACCACCGCGCCCATAAGACCTAAAGTGCCGCATCTGGGAGAGGACCTGTACGCCCAGCAAGAACAAGAGGACCCGGACGGGTCTGAAACTAGAGTCGAAGGTAACAATAAAGAAAGAGCAGGAGGACGACGTTGTTAAGTACAGCGGAGTAGGTGATGCAAATAGTTACCCGACCGGGTACCAAAGAAACTGTTGCTACATATATATAGTCCCCGTTGGGACCAGCATGAGTGAACTGTTTACTCGTTATTCCGTATTCATACCAGGCTGAGGACTGTGAGCAGCCATTCCCTTCCCTCTACCTGGCCGAGGACTGAGAACGGCCAAATTCCCCTGTAAATAGTTGCGCGTCCTAAAGCGCCCCCTACCGGTTTTATAGGAGAAACCATTTTTCTAGAAAGACTGTCGCACTTTTCCCGGACACACGTTGCACAGTGTCCAGAGGAGGAACCTGAAACCAGAGACAAGAGAAGTCTACGAGAATGTTTATATAAAAAGTTTTATATATATATAATGTTATATGTTTTATATGTTCATATAAAAATTTTGTATGTTTTGGTGTTTTATGTCTTACAGCCCGAGGACGTGCTGTGATTTACCAGGGGGGAATGTAGCACCCTGAGGATTCGGTTGCTACAGGGGTATTGCACCTCAACCCAGAGGTGTGATATTCCACTCCCGGGTAAGGAAGGAGTGTGGAACTGAGCTCAGATAGACTGCATGCACTACATACATCCCATTCCAGAGGAGCAGGCCGACGGTACTCCCACTTAGAAATGTGCAGGTACAACCGAGCCTGTTCCTGGCTGGAGTGGGAGGGGGGTGGTACATCCCATGTAGTGTAGGGGCAGATAGGGGGAGCAGTCTGGGTAGTGTTAGGAGCTCATTGGGTGCTGGTCACCTGAGCTCACACATAGAGGGATATATAAGGAGGGCACCAACTTAGATCAGGGTCAGACGCTGAGAACAAGTCAGTTGGAGAGGAGAGAGAAGAAAACAGCAGCCCTGGAGAGAGAGAGAGGAGAAAGAAAGAGAAAGACCCAGAGGGGGAAGACTGAAGGGACCCAAGAACCCAAATTAGAGCACCGGGTGAGGAGTCAGCAAGAGGGTACCGGAACCCAAGCTGGTGGGGGCAAAAACATCCCTAGCCAGAGACCGGAGGCTGTGGGCAGCATCTGCCACGGCCACCCACTACATCCACCCTGAAGGCATACCACATGGAGGGTCAGGGAACCTAAGGCCAAGGGTTGCCCAACAGAAGGCCCGAGGGAGCTGGACCTAGGTGGATCACTGGTGGGGACGGCTGAAGAAAGGACAGAGGGAGAGCTCAGGGCCACGCTCCGGACTTGTTTGGGGGTTGGCTGGATCCAGGACCTGGTGGACGCAGCACGGCTCGGGTGGTCACTAACAGCTGGAGTGACCGAAACATCAGCAGTAAGTAAACTCCCTTAACTGCACAACCCGAGTCTGTCTTCATTGCCGGCTGCACCGCACCACCACAACCCCCATCCTCTGCGCCTGTCCCCTCTGAGGCTATACCCCTCCCGTTGGGGGTTATCTCACCAAGCTGCGCACCCACCATCAGCCTCAGCGGACCCTGCAGCAGCGGCGGCCACAGTGACCGCATCACAACGGGTGGCGTAGTCGACACAAAAGAACTCTTATAACATCAGTAAGAACTGCCACATAACACATAGCTTGACGCCCTGGGCACGGGACCGGGTCACAGCCGCTCGGAGACTACAACCCCCCATCTGATCCGGTGCCGGGTATTCCCCTCAAAAAGGAATATGTCCCAGGGGGCGCGTCAATTATATATAGGTATTTATTAATTTTGTTTTTGTTCTAGGTTATATTAGTTAATGGTCACAATGTGAATGTGTACCTACATACGCATTACACTTATAGGAACATGTGTTCCAGCTCAGTTCTTTGGTGTTGCTTCAGTTTTTTTACTTTATACACTAAGGGACATGGCTTCCCCTTTTGAGCTGTGCATTTAGGATATATAGCTTTCGGCAGGTGTTTAAACAGTCAGACCTGGATCCTGCTCTGCCTGCAGCTATTGAGGCTTGCTGGCAAACAGAGAAGTTTTACTTCAGAGATAAGACCATCCTGAGTTGTTGGACCTTATCTTGGTGGGATGGCTTTTGTGCTTTTTTGAATAAAACATTCTAAACTAAGTGCTCTAAGTTATGTATTATTACTATTTACTTAGTGCAGGGTATTTATTCATTTTGTTTGTATTCTAGGTTACATTATATATAGAGTTTGCTACTCACCCCTACTTCTAGCCAGCTATGAGGAAGACAACTTTTCCTGAGCTCCACAGCTGTACACTCTTCTGCCAGACTGTCTGACCTCTACTGGTGGCAAGTAGGACACTATATACCATAAAACTTGGGGTTTACAGGTATATGGTCCTTCTAATCTTCTCTGACTCATGTCACAAGCAATTTAGTGCATTAACTCTTTACGTTCATAGTGCAAATTTCATACCTCTACTTCACTATCAGAGCATGATCTCACCCAAAGCATTTCTTCCATTTATTGTCATTCACTTTCATTCATTTGCATTACACAACATGCAACAATATGTCACACTTCATTCACAACACAACATATTATTTTATACATTACAGGTGTATCTAACTGGAACAGGCAAAACACTGAGCTGCAACTGTGTCTGGCTATGTGTATGCAGCTAGGGAATACTGGACATAAATTAGCATAAATAAGGTGCCTACATACTAATAAGACAACTTGGGTAACTATGTAGGATTTCTGGTGCAGCGGGGTCAATAGTAACCCTATATCAGGTTCTGTGTGCAAAGCAGCTGCCACATACAACAATCTGGACCAATGTCACAATGATGTGGCCAGGACGGACTGGCAACAAGACCTCTTTCAATTCTACAACTCATTTTAAAAATATTTTGAATTTAATGACACAATCTGACAGACAGGTGGAGCGACCCTCTCTTTACCTGCATGAATGACCCACCAGGATTCTGCTTGATAGAGAAGATTGTCAATCCAGGTTTGATATGAGGTTTAAATAGCACAAGTTCCAGATTTTGTAAAATGGTGGCTGACTCGTCTTCAATCATCTTACAAGCAGATTCAGCCCCTTTCTCTATAGTCTTGCAAAACCTGGTGTCTGATTAAATTGCGTCAAAATGTCCCCTGTAGATATTTGAGTCATAGTGCAGCCAATGCCATAGATATAATACATTGGAATATACCAGTTGCTTGTATTTAGCATTAACAAAGGGGCTGATTTACATAAGTGACTGCATTTACCTACATGTGTGTCTCCTTGTGAATGGTAATAAGTTTATGGCTCAGAATACAAGCTTTTTATGTGGGGCTGCGGTTGGAAAGGAAAAAATGGATTAATGAGGCATAAAACTAAAACACAGCACTTGTCAGCAATAATATTACATGATTAAAATGAGACAGTGAAGATAATTTATGTTGTATCCGAGCGTTTATTTACTCTTACGTGCCCGCTCGCTCGTATCTGACCAGGCAAAGGTGCACATGCCTTTTGAACTACATTGCTTACATTCTAGTTTTCATAATTAAGCATTTTGCTGAGTTGTTTCGTTGTGAGCCAAGCTGCAGTCTGCCCAGCCCTGCTTTAGCAACTTCTTCACGTCTTGTCTTGTACAGTTGCTCGGGAATTGAAAGCTTGCTGCAGCAGATCAATTAGATTTGCAATTCTCAAAGTGAAGCATGGTCAATTTTCCTCTATGCCAATATTAACCCCAACATCAATACTACTTTTCTAACTTGCACATTTATGACGCCTGGAGAAACAAATTTGCTCATGTCATTGTCTCATAAAAAGGGTTGTTTATGATGCAGTCCAAAACTCCGTTTTATGGGCATTGCATTCGGGATCATTTTGATTTAAGCTCCGTCAGTGCATTTACCAACAGGCATTTTTACTGGAGGCTTTTAGTTACAAGTCTGAAACACAACCAGGTCACACAAGAGTGCTATATTGATTTGTGCAAATAAATAAAAAGGATACATTGAGCCTCACAATGTTGTGAGCTGCTAACAAAATACAAATGCTGTTATGTGTTATCAAATATTACAGTGCCTTTCGTTTGTGCACACTTGGCATTTTTATTTTAATAGCATCTAAGGCTGCATGCCCACTATGCGTTTTTCAAGCGGTTTTGCCGCGGAATTTCAGCAGCGGAAACGCTTAAAAAACGCTTGGTAATACGTGCCCCATGGTCCCCAATGATAATCCGCATGTGCTGTGCACATGCTGCGGAAATCTCCGCTGCGGATTATCATTGCTGAAAAATACACAGCATGTCCATAATTGCCGCCATTGACTTGCATTGAATCACTTAATATCCGCATGACTACATGTGCACATGCGGATATTAAGCGATTCAATGTACGGATGCTACCCGGGTCTGGAGAAGAAGAGACTTTCCTCCAGACCCGGGTACCATAGAAAACTGTGAAAAAAAGAATTTAAAATAAAAAGTAAAGATTATACTTACCTTCCGATGGCCCCCGGTCTCCTCAGCGATGCGTCTGGTGTGTTGGGCGGCTCGCGATGGTCTAAAAGGACCTTCCATGACGTCATTTAGTCATGTGACAGGTCACGCGACCGCCGACGTCAGCGGTCACGTGACCTGTCACATGACTAAATGACGTCATGAAAGGTCCTTTCACATCACCGCGAGCAGTACAAGAGACCAGACACTGCGGAGAAAATACCGGGGGCCATCAGAAGGTAAGTATAATCTTTATTTTTTATTTTTTACCATTTTTATTCTTTTTTTAACTATTACTTGGTCACACTATATAAATCCATAGCATCTAAGGCATGGATTTATATAGTGTGACCAAGTTGTCAAGCACTTTTCCAAGTGATGCTAAAATCGCTTGGAAAAGCACTTGATAACCCGCATGCAGAAATGCTTGACAAACGCTTCTTACCTGGCAGGAAAAACGCATGTAAAATCCGCATGCATTTTTCCTGCCAGGGAGATGTGGAAAAAATATGCAGCATTTCTGCATCGTGGACACTTAGCCTAAATATCAATCCTTGTATAACAAGGTAAACATAGCAAAGGGCCAATGTGGAAGAACAGTATGTACAAACTATAATCTGCAAGGAATCTTTATTTGTGCCTCCATATACAGTGCTGCTCACCATTATTGGTACCCTTAATTTTTTTCATAGATTGTACAATACTGTCACGGTTCCACCCCTCAGTGTGTCTGGGATGCAGTTACTGACATCTCAGCCGTCCAATCTGGTACAGGGGCGTGCTGAAGCTGTCAGTACTTTGAATTACAGCTCAGCCATCCAATCTTGTACAGGGGTGTGCTGAAGCTGTCAGTGTGTTGATTGACAGCTTGGCTGTCCAATCTGGGATTGGGAGGCGCTGGCTATTTCCAGGTGTTCATTATTCCATGTTACTGCCAGGCTACTTAACTGGGCTGTATCACCCAGATCTCTGCCAGACGTACATTTAGCTTGTGTGAGGTTTGTTTCTCTGTGCCTTGTGTTCTATGTATTTATCTTCTGTTGCTTGACCTTGGACCTTGTGCTGACCATCCATCTGTTTAACCCCTTCTGCTTTGATCCGATACCCTCCTGGTATTCTCACCAACGGAACGTTATCTGACTATCCCTTTGTCTCTTCCCTCTGTTTATGTCCTACCCTCCATAACTATTCCGTCTCACGGCTTGGCCATGAAAAGTGACTCAGAGTCAAAAATATATTCAGAAATAAATGGAAATGTACCAAAATTATATCCTCAGGATTTTTAAATTAGTGGTCCAAAGTAATACAACAATAAAACATTGTTTTTCAACTTCCACGTTGCAATTGCAAAGAAGAAACAGAATAAACAGCATGTGCAGCTATAAAGCCACCCCTAATTATTACTTGGTTGCACACCCTTTGGCATTGCTGACAGCCTCTAAACATTTCTTGTAGCCATCTATAAGCTTCTTGCACTCAGCTGGAATTTTCTCCAACTCTTCCTTTGCAGTTTGTTCAAGCTCTTGAATGTTTAACAGGATTCTTTTTCCCAATGGCAGATTTCAGCTCACCCCAAAGATTTTCAATGGGATTGAGGTCAGGGCTCATTGCTGGCCATTTTAAAACAATTCATTTTTTCTTTTTCAACCATTCCTGTGTACTTTTGGATGTGTGCTTTGGGTCATTGTCTTGCTGGAGGACCCATGATCTTCGACTCAAATAAAGTTTTTTACACTTGGTAGGCCATTTTGCTCTAAAATCTCTTGCTAATTCTCTGATTTCATGATTCTTGTGATATGGCCAAGGCTTCCAGTACCAGACATAGTAAAGGAACCCCACAGCATTATGGATCCTCCACCATGCTTAACTGTTGGTAAGGTGTTCTTTTCCTTATAAGCTTCATTGCGCTGTCTGTAAACAAGCTCTTGCTTTGCACTGGCAAAAAGCTCTATTTTTGTTTCATCTGTCAACAGAACATTTTCCTATAAGGATTGTGGTTTGTCAAGGTACTCTTTGGCAAAGATCAGTCGTTCCTTTTTATTTCTTTTCTTCAGCAATGGTTTCTTCCTTGGCCTTTGTTCATAAAGCTCTGCTTGGTTTAATGTGCGGCATATGGCACTTGTTGAGACCATGAGCCCAGGCTGTTCCAGGTTGGCCTTCAGGTCTTTGGATGTTTGATGTGTTTTTTCCACCATTCACAACTACCTATGAAAACATTTCTTGTCCATTTTCCTCTTTCCCCCATGTCCAGGGAGGTTCTTGACAGTTCCATACTTGGCATACTTCTTAATAACATTGTGCACTGTTGAAACTGGGATACCAAGGTTTTGGAGATTGACTTATACCCTTTCCAAGTCTTGTGCTTGCTAATAATAGCAGTTCTGGTGTCCTCAGACAGCTCCTTTGTCTTCACCATTGTGACACAGGAACAGGGCCTTCCATCATGTGGCTTTTTAAAACACTGAAGTTATCATTCATTGGTTAATTCATGTCACGTGGACACTGACAATTAATTACAGGAGAATCTCTTTTGTGATTTACCTCAGGCGAGTCAAAATGTGTTTCCATACTAAATTAAGGTAAAGGGTGCCAATACCAGTGACAAAGCAATCTTAAGGTTTTTCTATTTTTCCCTCCCATTGTTTTTTGTTTTAAATTATTGTGTGAGCCAGAAGTTACTTATACAATATAAGTCTATAGAGCCTCATTCAGACACTCCATAGACTTTTATTGCAAAAGCCACTTCCGGCTCACACGTAAACCCCAGTGTGATCCGACAAGTCAGAATAAAAGTCACATGGAGAAGAGGACCAGGGCTGCTGTTAACCCGGGATGGCGGTGATCGGTACACTACATTGAACACACATTTACACTGGTTTAGAGAATTAAAAAATAATGGCAGTGCTTCTTTAACACCACTGTCATTTAATGTAGTTTGGTGGCACATACACTGCCTGGTATCAGTGTGTGCCCCACCCCAATGCAAATGGTATGCTAAAAGAAATACACTTTATTTGACAATAGAAAATCCCTTTATTTTGCTTTTCAAATGATGACCTCTGTATTATTATGAGTGCAAAATGCTAATTGTACTGCTGACTGTAGGCTAGTTATAACCTGGAGCATACTGCATATGTGAGGGCAGAATTCATAACATATTTGCATTGGTATTTTTATGTGGATAGATATTTGCTATTTATGAAGATAATAATTCTACTGAGATTTTCTTAAAACCCCACATCAGGTTATTTACATTGTAATTTATTGACCACATGTCTCATCTTCCAGCCAGGCACAAAGATAAGAGTCTTAATGACATGTTCCAGGACATGAACATTTATTATTCATCCGCTCCCTATGCTATCAGACTCTTAACTATGTCTACTCTTCCTACATAAATTGTGCTGAGCTCCTTTTTCCAGAAGTAACATGTATTTTCATAGAGTTAGAAACACTTAGTGGATCACATGGAAAGCCAATGCAATCAATGTAGTGTCTGCACAATTGTGTTACAGCCTGACTCCATATTTTTGCAATGAAAGTGTATCAATGTCCAATATACATGATTAGGGTACATACTGTGTAAAATTTTACCTCTTGCATATGATAATACAATGCTGCTTTCCTACCTAACCCTTTCCCACCACAGATTCTTCTTTTTTTCCCTTCCATTTCTTTTTATCCTTGTCTTCCCGGAGCCAGAACTTTTTTTATTCTTCTGTTGACACATCCAAGTGAGGGCTTGTTTCTTTGTGGAACGATGTTGTAGTTTTGAATGTTACCATTTAATTTACCTTATAATGCACTTAAAATGGGAAATAATATATTTATGTGGTGGAATGGAGAAATATTTACAGATATAAATTTGTATAATTAATTAACTCAAATGTATCAAAGTTGCTTTTAGTTTTGTACAAATTGAATACAATGGCTGCTGCCATGATACAGATAGCATAATAGCATAAGACAGAAAAGTAGGACCGCATGT
The DNA here is from genome assembly GCF_046119375.1 of Phyllobates terribilis. Taxonomy (NCBI): domain Eukaryota; kingdom Metazoa; phylum Chordata; class Amphibia; order Anura; family Dendrobatidae; genus Phyllobates; species Phyllobates terribilis. The sequence continues at coordinate 590,658,704 of NW_027362765.1, read as the reverse complement.
CCTTCGGCACGGCAAAGTGGGCTTATTCATAATGCTTTGCAGGAATCCCACCCTAAAGTTCAGCCAATTATGAGGTAACTGATCACACTATAAGAGTTATTTTAAGCCAGTATTAATAAGCGGACCCATGGAGTTTTGAGTTCTTGTACCAGACCTTTATTCCAAAGTTCGGTTCGGGTACCGGAACTGTACCCAAACTAAAACCAGAACGCAAACCCCTTTGAAAAAACTGGGGACTCGGACTTTTGAGCTGGAAAATTCTCTCTCTCTCACTCTCTGCAACGTACTTTCCCTGGAACTCTGAACATTGCAACGGACTTCCGGGAGAAGTTTGTGTTAAACGTTTAGCACCGGACACTTCCTCCCTGATGCTGCTGTACTGATCAACATAAGCTGTAGCTGTCAGTCAGGTTTGGTGGGTAGAGACTGAATTTGCTTGGACTCTACTTCTATACCTGGGTTCATAAAAAGCTCATCTTAATATCAGGATTTTAGAGCCATACTGATTTTCAAAGAAAATAGACCAGTCTCATTAGGTCTAAGAGATCAATTCAATAATGCATGCAGTTTGCATTGTGATATCTGATGACAGATCTTCTTTAAAAATATAATTCATGCTACCAAAAAATCAGGTTCTCAAAAGTTTATACCAAATTTTGCTTGAGCTGAATTTTACTCCTTTGACTTACATTTCCAGGGGAAATAAGAGAGTTATTATCAAGTAGAGCACTAAGGCAGAGGATGCATTTCAAGATTTGAGGTCTCACCTCTGAAGCCAACCCCGCTTGATTACACCTATTTTCAGAAAGTCATTCTTGGTCTATATTGGTGCCTCTGATTTGGGATTGGATGCAGTCCTTTCACAGGACATTAAAGAAGAAGAGTACACATCCGAGCAGGCAGAGGTGTATCTAGGTTTTCCGGCACCTGGGGCAAGAATTCAGTTTGCCCACCCAAGCACATATGCGAGTTGGACACTTAGGGCTCATACCCATATGTGAGAAAAAAAAGTTCCAATATCTGGACCGAAAAAACGGACGAGTGCCATGTGAGTGTCATGCGATTTTCATACAAGTGCTATGCAATTTTCTCAACTAGCATTCATATGACATTTGTATGACATCCGTATGCAATCCAATTAAAATGCAATTTTAACATAGGTTTTTACATAGGGGAATTGTCTATGTCATTTAAACATAGTTTTCTATGGAATTAACATATTTAAATCTATCTATCTATCTATATACTGTATATACAGTACAGACCAAAAGTTTGGACACACCTTCTCATTTAAAGATTTTTCTGTATTTTCATGACTATGAAAATTGTACATTCACACTGAAGGCATCAAAACTATGAATTAACACATGTGGAATTATATACTTAACAAAAAAGTGTGAAACAACTGGAAATATGTCTTATATTCTAGGTTCTTCACAGTAGCAACCTTTTGCTTTGATGACTGCTTTGCACACTATTAAAGGAGTCTGTCTGTTTATTTCAAATAAAATATTTCATTCTGGGTGTGGGTGTTTTTTGTTAACATTTCACTTTCACTATGAGGTTAGTAATGGGGGCGTCTTATAGACGCCTCTCCATTACTAACCTGGGCTTGATGTCAGCTGGCATTATAAATTGACATCAACCCCAGCCCTATAACCCCACTTGCCACCACCACACAGCAATGGGCAGGGCGGAGGCTAAGTACCAGAATTGGCACATCTTATGGATGCGCCATTTCTGGGGTGGCTGAGGGCTGGTGTTAGTAGTCTGGGGGGGCACTATTCATGGCCCCTTCCTAGGCTATTAATATCAGCCCCCATCTGTCTGCCTAGCCTTTGCCTAGACTTTGCTGGCTGTTAAAATAGGGAGACCCCACATAAATTTTTTTTTGGGGTCCCCCATTTTAATAGCCAGTAAAAGCTAAGTACAGTGCTGGCCAAAAGTATTGGCACCCCTGCAATTCTGTCAGATAATACTCAGTTTCTTCCTGAAAATGATTGCAATCACAAATTCTTTGGTATTATTATCTTAATTTAATTTGTCTTCAATGAAAAAGCACAAAAAGAATTGTCCTAAAGCCAAATTGGATATAATTCCACACCAAACCTAAAAAAGGGGGTGGACAAAAGTATTGGCACCCTTTGAAAAATCATGTGATGCTTCTCTAATTGGTGTAATTAACAGCACCTGTAACTTACCTGTGGCACCTAACACGTGTTGGCAATAACTAAATCACACTTGCAGCCAGTTAACATGGATTAAAGTTGCCTCAACCTCTGTCCTGTGTCCTTGTGTGAACCACATTGAGCATGGAGAAAAGAAAGAAGACCAAAGAACTGTCTGAGGACTTGAGAAACCAAATTGTGAGAAAGCATGAGAAATCTCAAGGCTACAAGTCCATCTCCAAAGACCTGAATGTTCCTGTGTCTTCCGTGCGCAGTGTCATAAAGAAGTGTAAAGCCCATGGCACTGTGGCTAACCTCCCTAGATGTGGACGGAAAAGAAAGATTGACGAGAGATTTCAACGCAAGATTGTGCGGATGGTGGATAAAGAACCTCGACTAACATCCAAACAAGTTCAAGCTGCCCTGCAGTCCGAGGGTACGACAGTGTCAACCCGTACTATCTGTCGGCATCTGAATGAAAGGCACTGTATGGTAGGATACCCAGGAAGACCCCACTTCTTACCCCGAGACATAAAAAAGCCAGGCTGGAGTTTGCCAAAACTTACCTGAGAAAGCCTAAAACGTTTTAGAAGAATGTTCTCTGGTCAGATGAGACAAAAGTAGAGCTTTTTGGGAAAAAGCATCAACATAGAGTGTACAGGAAAAAAAAAGAGGCATTCAAAGAAAAGAACACGGTCCCTACAGCCAAACATGGCGGAGGTTCCCTGGTGTTTTGGGGTTGCTTTGCTGCCTCTGGCACTGGACTGCTTGACCGTGTGCATGGCTTTATGAAGTCTGAAGACTACCAACAAATTTTGCAGCATAATGTAGGGCCCAGTGTGAGAAAGCTGGGTCTCCCTCAGAGGTCATGAGTCTTCCAGCAGGACAATGACCCAAAACACACTTCCAAAAGCACTATAAAATGGTTTGAGAGAAAGCACTGGAGACTTCTAAGGTGACCAGCAATGAGTCCAGACCTGAATCCCATAGAACACCTGTGGAGAGATCTCAAAATGGCAGTTTGGAGAAGGCACCCTTCAAATATCAGGGACCTGGAGCAGTTTGCCAAAGAAGAATGGTCCACAATTCCAGCAGAGCATTGTAAGAAACTCATTGATGGCTACCGGAAGCAGTTGTTCGCAGTTATTTTAGCTAAAGGTTGTGCAACCAAGTATTAGGCTGAGGGTGCCAATACTTTTGTCCGGCCCTTTTTTGGAGTTTTGTGTGAAATGATCAATGATTTGATTTTTGCTTCATTCTCTTTTGTGTTTTTTCCTTGCAAGCAAATTAAATGAAGAGAATAAGACCAAAGAATTTGTGATTGCAATCATTTTCAGGAAGAAACTGAGTATTATCTGACAGAATTGCAGGGGTGCCAATACTTTTGGCCAGCACTGTATACAGCTGGGGCCTGATATTAGTAGCCTGGGAAGCTCCATCGGTATTAGCCCCTTCCCAGGCTAAAAACATCAGCCCCAGCTAACAGCTTAACCTCTGCTAGAGAATAAAATTATGGGGGACCCCACGCCATTTTTTTTTTAATTCTTTAATTTAACAATAAATGACATGTACAGTAACCAAATCAGCCACTGTACTAATTATATATGTCACTAACATCTTTCTATCTAACTATTCTATGTGTGTATATCTATTTTCTCTATTCTAAATTGTCAGGTACCGTTGTGTTTTTACTGTAGGCGGCTGATGGATTGTCGGGTTTCAAGGAGACAGGTGCTTGAAAATCGGACGGCACTCGCATGGCCCGAGTGCCACGTGATTTTTTTTCAAGCACCCATTGACTTGCATTGGCTAATCTTGTCCGAGATACGCAGCAATACGAAGCATGCTGTGATTTTTTTCTCAGTCCGATTTCAGCTGAGAAAAAAATTGCAGATGAGATGTGCCTCATAGAATAACATTGGTCCGAGTGCAATCCAATTTTTTACTTTTTCCTCGAATATGAGTATGAACCCTAAAATTGAGAATTGCATATGAGTAAAGTAGCCATGTGATGACTTCTGGAGCCAGAAACAGAACTGAATCCTGACAGTGAGTATATTACGCGCTGCTAGGTTTGGCATGCTAAAGAGCTTCATTTTATAATTAGAGGGCTTGTCCAGGTTTGAGATGAAAGTCTGCAGTCATTCTATGTGACTGCAGGCCTCTGAATTCTCACAGTGTATGAACTGCACACTTTAAGGATATTCCCTTGCTGGTGGCAAAAGTGGACAGTCATGTGAGCACAAATATGCAAATTCTATACTTCTGGCCACATTCCGACTAGAAGTGTCCGGCCTCCCTCAATTCATTTTCATTGAATGAGGCCACGCATGTCTAGTCGGCACATGACTACATGTATGCAAATCACCGGCACAAGAGAATCCTGACAGCGTGCAGTGAATTACTGCAGACTCATTACAATCTTGGACAACCCCTTTAATGCTCCTAACATAAATAAAAATATGAGAATTAGTATCACAAAAAAAATTACATCCAGGTACCTTATAGATGACGTTGTCTCTGATTGGATTTGTCCTGTTTCTTTCCTTCTTCATCTTGTCCAGACACCATGATGAGTTTTCTCATCCACAGCTCGTCTCTGAAGACTTCCATCTTCTCCGGTCTTTTGCAGCACATCCTCACACAATGCCCTTAAAGATAGCAGAGTCATTATAATGCTCCTGAATAAAAATATCTGCCCAACGCTGAGCCCCTGAATAACTGATTGCCCCTCACTATATTCCCTGCACAAAATTTGACCTCCACACTATCCCTCTTATGGTACATGCCTTCAACACTGCCCTCTGCTTACCATACTGGGCCTCCTCTTCACACTGTCCTCTCACACTGTGTCCCCCCTACAGCACCCAGTCTCTATACTGTGCCTTCTCATCATGCTCCCCCTCCTTGGCTTACTATGCCCTCTTGGCTGTGCAGTTACACTGTTCCCTCATGCTACACCCCCACCACAGTAAATCTCCCTCACCACAGTAAATCTCCCCACCACATTAAATCTCCCGACACAGTAAATCTCCCCACGACAGTAAATCTCCCGACACATTAAATCTCCCCACCACAGTAAATCTCCCCACCACAGTAAATCTCCCCATAAAGTAAATCTTCCCACCACAGTAAATCTCCCCACACAGTAAATCTCCCCACCACAGTAAATCTCCCACCACAGTAAATCTCCCCATCAAAGTAAATCTCCCCCACCACAGTAAATCTCCCCACAAAGTAAATCTCCCCACCACAGTAAATCTCCCCACAAAGTAAATCTTCCCACCACAGTAAATCTCCCCATAAAGTAAATCTTCCCACCACAGTAAATCTCCCCACACAGTAAATCTCCCCACCACAGTAAATCTCCCACCACAGTAAATCTCCCCATCAAAGTAAATCTCCCCCACCATAGTAAATCTCCCCATCAAAGTAAATCTCCCCATCAAAGTAAATCTCCCCAACAGGTAAATTTCCCCATCACAGTAAATCTCCCCCACAGTAAATCTCCCCCCACACCAAATTTCCCATACCCCCACACTAAATCTCCACCCTACCCCAGCACTAAATCTCCCGTCAACCCCACACTCAATCTCTACCCTTTAAATTTAATCTTCTGTGTATTCAGTTCCACTGGTGTGGAGCACTTGCCACCAATGTTCTTCGCGCCTCTGTGCGCCAGCGAGTGACGTCAACAGTGTGATCACATGACCTGATCATGCTGCTGATGTCGCCCTGACCCAGCAGTCAGACCTTCAATTGTACTCAAGTATGAAAGATGTGAGTATAATTATTCACTGGGAGCCGGTGTGCTGCACCTTCTCTGAGCTGTCTGTCAGCTTGACAGCCGGCTTAAAGAACGGCCGAATCCCAGTGTTGGGAGCGGTAAAATGCAGCACCAGGGAGACACCTCAGACTCCGACTGCACCCCTTGCCAGCTGCATCCAGGGCAGATGCCTCGTCTGCCTCCTCCCTAAATACTCCTCTCTGAGCAGGAGACTTACACCCTAAAAAAAACCTACAGTATTTTTTAACTTGAATATTTTGCAATTAATTGGACTCTAGAATCAACAAGGTTTTACTTGTCCAGCTGACACTTCAGGTTGGTGACAGAACACTCTTATCAGACTTGGATGAGTCAGGCCAAAGAAAGAAATGCAGGTGCTCTGTGCCAAACACATTGCTTGATGACTCAAAGTGTCTATCCCTAGTCAGGGAGACTGATGTCTAGTTAATGGTCTGCCAAGCAAGGGTTAATTTGTATGTTCACCTGGATGTAAAGGCTTTCTATTTATTTTAATTTATTATTATCTCTTATTTGTATGTATTATTTATATTTTATTCATTTCATTTCTATTATATTTATGAAGGACAGGAGAAACCCTCCTATGTTACTGACCATGACTGCATTTAATCTTGTTTTGTCTTCTGCAATCAGCCAATGTTCTCCACAACCTAAAATATAAAATGACCCCTTGATCTTTAAATAGATCTTTTTTTTTCCATTTTCCCATGGTCTTTGCAATAATTGTATTTTTGCATTTTCTGAAACTTAACATTAAGCCCAGTCAATGAGAGACTTGAAACTGGTGTAAAAATGACTGTTTGAAGTGTTTTTTTCTGTCTAGAAATGATGCAAACTGTTTATAGTGAGCAGTTTAGGAGTTAAACCTGTAAATGAAATGCTGTGCTCTCATAGGGACCTTTCTGTAATTCCAGGGTTTAAGCACCTGCTAGCGCAATATTACAGGTCACGTTATCTCTGTCCTTTTATTACTCCGACAATGCAGTCTACGTTCTTCTGCTCATATGAACTATTCTCATAAAGCTGCCAAGCCGCCCTCTCCTTTTCTTTCTCAGTGACTCCTTACTCCTTCACATCATTAGAATCTCATTTAGTGTTCATTATAACTATGTTAATCATGTTGAACTAATGTGCTGCTAAAGTAGCGCTTTCCCCAGTACCCCGTTATAATTTACCTATTCATTAATGCGTCTTCCATTATTTTAAACCGTTACCATAAAAATCAGGAGAGCTCTAACTCCTCGCTTCATTTTCTAGATTCTGGGATTTGTTAAATGTGCAGACAGTAGGAGGACAAAAGGAACAGATGCAAATAAAACCTGTTAATATACTGTAAGAAGGAAACAGATGAGACATTAATAACATTTTAGTCTGTATAATAAACGACTCACGGTCTTCTGTTGAGGTCTGAGTTTCTTTTGATATATCACTTGCAGAAAGTATAGATGAAGTCATCACTATCACACATAATGTGAGGACACTTTATGGTCACTCATTCATGAGTGAATAATTTGCTTGTATACTTATATTGTGTTCTGTTAAATGAAAGTACACCCACTCGTGCAGAAAACCAATCGATCTCAGGGGTGCATGGCCAAGACACAGGCCAAGACAGGGGCCAAAGATCACATGGCAGCGTAATGCATGTGAATAGCATTTTATTACAAACCCTAAGGTACTGCGACGAGCAAGTCTCAAAAAATTCACAACCAACTGGATTTTTTGCGACTTTCTTGTCACTGTTGCAGTGCCCTGGCAGTCACAATTCGACCCCATTCACTTGATTTATGCTACAATGTAGCAGCAGCATAAAGCGATCCAAAACGTAACCTTTCGCCATAACCACAATCATGTCTAGACTCAGCCTAATAGGAAATATCTAACATCAGTTAAGAAAAAGTATTTATACAAAGATGAATGAAAACGTACTTCTATGTTATATTAGCACCACGTCCGTACATCACTGAGGTTGTCCATGATATGGAAGATGTTACATACAGGCAGCAGTAGCACAATAACAAAATTAACGATTACAAGTCTTCTACTGCAGCCCTGCATCCATCCCCACCCGTGTACTGTTTATATTGTCTACAGATGTCACAGTCCATATACCCCATGTGATGTCTATGATCTGTGGCCTCATCAGTCTTGGACCTTATATTGTTAAGGGTAGTAATTGATTGTAGATATCACATGGGATACACAGGCTGTGATGACTTTTCACATAGCAATATTTTTTTTTGGGTATTGTCAGATCTTAGAATTCAGTAACGTGAATTTCGAAACTGTCACCTCTGTGATACTAATGAGCTTTACCTCCCAGAAGTGTAATTATCTTAGTTACCATCCTTGGTATATTTTGCTAACGATGAAGTTACTCGGCAGAGAAAAGTCTTTTACAGGTTCTTGACAACCAGTTTCAAATAAAATCGGACCTCTTTCTCTCTAAGGATGCCAATATAACTCCTCTGGCTGTTTTCGTGGTATTCACCCCTCTAAAATAAGCCTTATTACAGGTTACAACTGAAAGTGTAGCATGGTTGCTCAGTGGTTACAACTGCAGCACTGGGGTCCTGGGTACAAATCTCACCAACAACAAATTCTTCAAGGAGTTTATATGTTCTCCTTGTGTTTGCGTGGGTTTTCTCCCACACAACATACTGCTAGGGGATTTAGATTGTGAGCGCCAATGGGGGAAAGTGATGAGGATAATATCTGTGGACTATGATGGCAATGTGTCAGTCAGTAAAATAAATAGATGCTACAAGAAAATAATTAAAAATCACCACCCACTCACGCTATACAATTGCTAGAAGAAATGCAGCTGCTAGTAGTAGAGCAGGTTTCGTGTGACCACCTGCCTGTGGGAATAAATGTAGTGAATGGAGTATATACTACTGTGCTCGCAGACGTCAAAAATAAATGTCTGAAAGAATCTAGAACACCAGGGTAAACATATGTCAGGAGTAACAAACTGTAAACTCGGATAATCCTCTTAATATTATTTCCCAGTATGTTTTGAATGTAGTTTTACAGTCATGTATCACTTTAAAAGGCTGTGACTGTGCTAAGTTTTTAAATAATTGATAATATAATTTGTTGTATGAAACTATAAAGCAATTGTGGTTTAAAAATATTACTTCTATATAAGCGATATTCAAGAAATACAAGAATGCAGAACTCTAGTGGCTTGTTATCATTGATTAGAAACGGGAAGATGAGGAACGGAGAAGGGGTGAGGAACAAATTCGCCAGAGAGAAGAACTGCGGGCAAAAGAGCTCTACCTGAGTCTAAAGAGAGCGCAACTGCAAAGTCAGCGTAATGAAAATGACGAGGAAGAGTGGCAAGAACAATGTAAGTAGGAGCAAAACTTTATTTTTTTTCTATTATATATTTTTTCCATTGTTTTCTTTACGGTTTAAGTAGTTTTAACTTAATGCAGTATATTGAACTCAATATGGCATCGTAGTTATTCCATTAGATGTTTTCAACAAAGACTGACCAGATATTGTTCAAGGTCCCTAGAGCATAAAAACCTTTTTTGCTATGCTTGGTGTATGTTTCAGGCAATGCCCCTGACTTGTCCATAGACTAATACAAGCCCATGTACACATGTGCCAAAGTATTGCCCTTTTTACTGTACTTTTAGGGGTGTATGTCATTGTATGTTTTGTTCAGAAAAAACAGAGGACCCAACATATGGCCTAGTGAAGGCGCCTGTTCAGAGCTGAAACGCATATGTCTACCTATGGGCCGTCATCCTTTACAGGAGCACCCGGTGGCTCTTTGTTTTTAATTTACACTCTATTACATTTTTTTAGGACTTGAAAAAACATTTTTTAATTAATCTTGACAGCAAAACAGCAATATTATTATACTGTATGTACTGTCCCACCCATATCTCAATCCCCCAAAAATCAGGTTCACCAACAAAACTGGCACTTCAGCCATGGAATCCAAGAGACACAGAATGCTCTCCCTAAAAGCATTGCTACAAAGTACTTTACTTACTTCCAATACTGGATATTTAGTTTTTAGATACTTTAACCCCTAAATAACCTGTGACAAAACATCTTTTTCTCCGGTCGCATGCATCATATCTTGAGCGGCATAAGAGCTGAGCCAGCTCCATACTGGATATATGTCAGGAATGTTTCATAGCCACCATCTGCCTCTGATCGCTGTTGTTAAGCCCTTTTAATGCTGCTGTAAGTCACCAATTCCCATTATCCTCCCCATGATGTGATCGCAGGGAGGCTGATGGATTACCATGGTAGTCGTGGGCCTGCTTAAGACACCTGTGACTACCAACTTAGTCTTCTTTTGAAGGGAAATCTCATTAAGGGACCTCATAAGAGAACATCATTTACAGTATATACTGCAATATATTGTAGTTTATAGTATAATAAATCAAACAATTGCACGTTCAAATCCCTAAGGGAAGTAAAAACTAGATATATGATAACGCCTTCATGACTAATGACGTATATTTACGTCGTTGGCCGTGTCCTGCCTTTGATGTGGGCTCTGGCGCTGAGCCCGCATCTTTCCCCACACTTGATGGTGGATTTAATCAGCCATCAAGTGCCTTTAACTGCAGTGCTGAGATCCACCTCCAACTGTTAACCAGTTAAATGCTGCTGTCAATCACTGACAGTGGCATTTAACCCACGTCGGGCTGACAAACCCCGCCCATCGGCATCCCTTTCATGTGATCACGTGGCTCCGATGGGTTGAAATGACTGCTGAGGGTCTGCAAAAGACCCCTGTGCCTGTCATCATGATGCTTCTGTGAATGCCGGCTCCTTGCTGGTGTTCATAGATCATATATAAATAACATTTTAAGTCACCACCTTTCCCTGTTGATTTTGTTTTTTTTAAATAAACATATTTTGTATCATTCTGTCCATAAAAGTCTGAGGTATCACGGTATAAAATTATTTAAACCGTGCATTAAATGTTGAATAATCTTTTTTTTTGGTTGCAACACTTCCAATAAAAAGCAAACAAAACATTGTATGTTATTTCAAAATGGTATCACTAAAAACGACAGCTCAGTATGCAAAAAGAAAAAGCCCTCACATAGCTCCACTGATTGAAAAAAAAAGTTATAGCCAGTGAAAATATAGGAGGAAAAAAGTGAAAGTGCAGTAATGAAAAATCGCTAGGTCGTCAGATAATAAAATATCTAACATGTTTTTCCTCTTAAAATTCACTTTCAGTTGCACCATGCTGTGCGGGCTACTGTATCTCACAATACATTATAGCCTGGAGCTCCAGCATCAAACGTCCACTGCCACTGAGGATTAAGGACAAATGGCAGCACTTTCAGTTATAGATTTTCTTTGTAAATTCCTTTCCTGGTTTTGGCATACAAAGACTGATGCAAAATACTGACCAAATACTGTCGTGTGAATGAGGCCTAAGTGTATCTGCACACATCCGGGAATTGCAACAGCAAAATCTGCTGCAAATCTGCTGTAAATACAGATGTGTTGGCAGAAAAAAGGCAGCATAAAATACATGCTTTTTATGTGTTTTTCCCACTCATTAGTATGAGTGAAATCTGCAGTAAAAATGCTGAAAGAATTGGCATGCTGCAGGTTAAATTCTGCTCATTCACTTTGCTAGTGTTAGGAAATCCTTCAGCTTTTGTGACAAATACGAGCAGAAAAAATGCGACAAACACGAGACAAAGCCGCAACATTCGCAACCGCCATATTTGCTACTTATTATTTAAAAAAGCGAAAAAAAATGTAAAAAAATAAAATAAAATTACTGTATTACAGAGCAACATATTCAGATCTATCACATGCGATAAAAAATGCAAAGGTTCCCTACACAAAGATGTAAGGACCCTCATACACGGCTGACCTCTCCTGTGTTCTCTATGAGAGGAGTCTAGCAGTGGGCTATCTCCAGGGAGAGTAAATAGAAGTCAGGAGCCTACCATACACAGAGTAGACTGTTGGAAAAACCTACTGATACTGGCGGGATTGTCTGACTTTAGTGTAATGTGTATTGGACTTTAAGCTATGATGATAAGGTATGGTTGTGAGTAAATAGGTGATCTACCATAAGGCTATGTGCCCACGATGCAGAAATGAAGCAGAAAATTTCTGCAGCATTTCTGCATCTCCCTGGCAGAAAAAAACGCATGCGGATTGTACATGCAGATTGTGCATGCGTTTTTCCTGCGTAATAAATGCGGATTCACATGCGTTTCCGCATGCGGATTGACAAGCGCTTTCAAAGCGATTTTAGCATCACCTGGAAAGTGCTTGACAACTAGGTCACACTATATAAATCCATGCAAACAGCATGGATTTATATAGTATGACCTTTAAATGGTTAAAAATAAAAAAATAAACCTGATACTTACCTTCCGATGGCCCGGGGTGTGCTGCTGCACTCGTTCCTGGCTGCCGTGATATTGCGATGCTGTGTACTGAAGGACCTCCCTTCACATGACTGTGACGTCACCGCAGGTCCTTCAGTCCTGCCCGCAAGCACAGGGAAGGAGATTGGGGGCCGTTGGAAGGTGAATATAATCTTTATTTTTATTTTATTCTTTTTTTTACAGTTTCTATGGTACCTGGGTGTGGATGAGAGTCTTCTCCACACTCGGGTACCATCCGCACATTACAACGCGCCAATTACACAAGTACAGATGCAGTCTTGCGTTATTGGCGCATTCTAATGCAAGTCAATGGCGGCGAAAACGCTGCGCTTCCGCAAAATTATTGGACATGCTCCGGATTTTTGAGCGCAGCATAAACGCTGCGGAAAAATCTGCATTGAAAGTGCTGAATTGCATAGGGGACCATGGCAGAAGGCTTACCATGCGTTTGTCATGCGTTTACGCTGCAGAAATTTCCGCACCAAAAACGCATCAAATACGCATCGTGGGCACACAGCCTAAGGCTAGGTCATGAAGCACCAAAACTTACTGGGCCCAGTGTTAGGGTGCCCAAACTCCCAAGGTCATTTTTGGCTAAATGGTTATTCAGCTGACAGTTATGTCTCCTTGAATAGAGCAGTAATCTGCTTCCATTTACTGCTGGTGAAAGCTCATCTCCTACTAGAAATAAATTGGATGTTTAAAATCAGCATTGCTAAACTATTTTATTTTGTCAAGCTTTGCAAAACAATTACATCGTCACCGGTGGTGGTCTACCTAAGACAACTTGTGAAAGCATGAAGTGGAGTACAGAAAATAGAGGGGGTTCTCAAACAAAGATCAAAAGTGGCCCTCCAATAGTCTCAATGTTTTTAACCGTGCTGGTTAGAAAGATTTGATCCTTTAATTTTTTTTTTTAGTGCGCAAGTCAAAGGCAGCAGATGAGGATCGCAAACACAAAGCTCGCAAAGCAAGGGCTGAATATCATCGTCAATCTCTGAGAGCCATTCAGAAAGGAAAGGTAGCCGGACTAAGCAATTTATTCCAAAACACCAACCTTAGCAATGGGCAAGAATCGAGTCAAGAGAACAGCAGCTCATCTCCAGCTAAACTTCATGTGCCAGCTCAGTAAGTTCTCTTTAATATATTTATATTATATCTTATAGAGATTATTCTCATATTTTATGCATGTGTTTTGTAATATAATCACTTATCTTTGTATTGGTGATTCATATTCTTCTCAATATTTGTGGCAAACATGACGCCACCAGTAGATCAAGAGTGATTGCTAAATTCTATATTGAAGGAAACCCAAGAAGTGCATGGATGCATAAAAAAACAGAGTTGTTGCCAAGTTGCAGAATTTGAAGCTTCCTCTTTTATTCCATGTATTCTGTAGTGTCCGTCTCCAGATATGTTACTGGGGGTAATAATGCATCCACTATGGCTCCAGGCCTAGGTGCAACTACAACTTTTACACCCCTATAGATATACCCTTTATGCCACTAATAGGTATGACTTATATATCCATAGCTGTTTATATGCTGGTAGCTAATCGGATAGGATGTTGAATGTTGATTAAAGGGGTTCAATATGTTTAAGTATTTAGGGCATGTAAATAGCCATTATATATACAGATACAGATCCCGGAATAGCTGTTGAACATTACAACAAAGAGGCCACAGACACTCCATCAAACTCACATGAGCCCATAATCCATATAAAAAAAATAACTGAGATGTCAGAAAATGTCACAGCTCAAGAACAGAAAATAATTACTCCACATTACAATTTAAAAACAGAACTTAAACCAACAAATGAAAGTGTAAAGTTCAGATTTAATCCAATGCTCTCTTTACTAGAAACATATGGGAACGTCCTGCTCGTCCTATCTCCAAGGATGTTATTGTTCGTTGGTTTAAGGAGGAACAGGTTCCTCGACGCGCCGGTTTGGAAAAGGATAGTGGACAAATTGCAACTTGGTTTCATGGTAATACACTTGTCTTTATAATGTTTATGGTCATTGACAATGTTTTTCTATTTTATCCAAAAATGTAAATGTTTAGTTACAAATTCAATTAACATTAACCAGATAATTATAATTATCCTAATTAAGATGATAATGAAACTTTGGGAATATAAATGGTAAATGCTTCCACTATAATAATAATACCACTCACAGTTGATCATGGAATATTTAGGAGGGAAAAAATTGGTATCCTCTTACAGTGCCATGCTTGAATTTAGAGAGAATTTTCAAAATTCTGCTGACTTAATTTCAAGTTATTTTTATTGCAGATTTTCAGTGAAAAACATTGTATTGAAGATACTTGACTTACCGCCATTTCTAAACTTGGCATCAATAGTACACATAACAAATCATAATATTTTGCTGTCGAGTTTTAAATAAAATTATGTTATGTTTTTGTCCTTTGACTCTATACTGTTTAGGAGAATTCTTATAAAGTTGTGCAGGCTGTTGCAAGGCATATGTGATTATCGTTGCATATAGCATATAGAGTTGTGCTCAAAAGTTTACATACCCTGGCAGAATTTTTCTTTTCTTGACCTTGTTTCAGAGAATATGAATGATAACGAAAAAAACTTTTTCTCCACTCATGGTTATTGGTTGGGTGAAGCCATTTATTGTCAAACTACTGTGTTTCCTCTTTTTAAATCTTAATGACAACCAAAAACATCCAAATGACCCTGATCAAATGTTCACATGCCCCTTCTAACATCAGTGACAGCTTGAAGTCTTTTGTGGTAGTTGTGGATGAGGTTCTTTAATTTCGTAGATGGTAAAGCTGCCCATTCAAATTGGCAAAAAGCCTCCAGTTCCTGTAAATTCCTAGGCTGTCTAGTATGTACTGCGCACTTGAGATCTCCCCAGAGTGGCTAAGTGATATTGAGGTCAGGAGACTGAGATGGCCACTCCAGAACCTTCACTTTGTTACACGCACGCCACTAGGTTCAGATAGGGGCGAGACAGGTTACATGAATTCTTTGGAATCCTAGGGGAACCGTTACTCTGGGCGACCATAGACCATGTGCTGCATCTTCTCTCAGGCACACAGGGGTATTGATCCTCAGGCACAGACAAGTAGGTTGTTTCACTTGCTGACCAGACACACTTGACAAGAGTCCTCATAAATGGTAGAACAGTAGCATTTAATAAGAAGCTGCACAGCCAGTGCAAGTTAAGTCTTATGAGCAACAGGCTGTGACAAACTGTACAGTTTCCTTAGCAGCACTACAGTTCACAGTCTTCCCAGTAGTACAGGACAGCACAGTTCTAATGCAAAGGCACATTAATGAACACAGCATTCTTTACAGCACAGTGAGATGGAGGAGGTGGGGAGGGTTTGCTGAGGGAGATGATCCTTTTGACACCATTTCTTCCAGTCCTTAGCTTTCTGCCTGACAATACTCTGCACTGCTAGTTCAGGAGCTCTACTTGACCTGTGCTTAGCTTCACTCCTGACTTGAATCCTTTTCACTTGCAGGGGCGCTTCTGTGAGATACAGAACACACACCCAACCTTTCTCTTCGGCTCCAGCCGGACAGTAAACAACTTCCCCACAATCCCCCTGGGGCTCTGCTAAAACACTCCCCTTCTCCCATGACTGTGTTAACCCCTCTAGTTGCTGGATGCTTCTGGAGCACAACACTTCCTGTCTCTTGTGCTACTTGTGTTACTTCTAATAGTTGCTGAATGCTTTTAAAGCAACAGCACTACTTCTGCATGTCACACTCTGCAATAGTACTACTTCTGCATGTCACAATAATAATGTGTGACCAGAGCTGCGTGTCATCCTAACCACCTTACAAGTTAATACTCCGTCTGCTGCCACTATTAAATTTCACTATACACAATGTTAATACAGGTCAGTTTCTTAGTACATGGTGTAGGAAACATGGTCAAGTGTGAGAAGCAGGTCCTAGTCATTACTACATCACCAAGAAGACACTATTTTAACTCATGTATAAACAGGATAGTCAAAGCAAGACTTTAACATTCATGAATACTGTAAGCTGAAGTTACTACTATGTGGGTCTTTTTATTTATTTATTTGTTATTAATCTTTTTTTATCAAGTTTTGATCCCACATTTTCATATATTCTTCTATAGATGTGGCAAATATAATCTTGTAAGCTCTGCTATGGCATTAAAGTAATGTGTCTGCACAGTTTATGTAATTTGTGCATTGTATTACTTTGCATTTAAGCAGTGCTAAACAAATTGCGTACAAACATTCATCTTGTTTTTCAGTACATTATATGGCAAAATAAATGGTGTCATTCAATAAATCTTATATAAGACGGGAAATTTGTTCAGTTTCGAAAAGCAACAAGGAGAATTGAGAAAACTGTTCTGTACTGTAATACAGGCTGCAAGAGAACTACAGTGGCTCAGTAGTTATCACTGGGGTCCTGGGTTCAATTCTCATGAAGGACAACATCTACAAGGAGTTTGTATGTTCTCCCTGTGTCTGCATGCCTTTCCTCCCACACTCTAAAGATTTATTGATAGAGAATTTAGATTGTCAGACTCAGTGGGGACAGTGAAGATGTCTGTAAAGTGCTATGAGTAGAAACACTGGAAAGACAATTGAGCGCAAAATAGGGCTTTAACTAGTTAAAATAAATGCAATATAAAAGTGATTTTATGCTCACCTTAATATGTTGCAACCTGCAACTATATGAAAGCATGTACCAGCTGCTGCACAACCGCGGATCAATAGACCAAAACTTGATGCAGTAAGGAGTTCAAACGTTTTTTCTCTGTGCTGCTGAGAATCCACATGGAAAAGACATCTCAAATCAAAAGATTCCAAAAAGAATAAACCCCATCCTGATGAAGAAGTTGGAGATACTTCGAAAAGCATATATTTTTAATTTGTAACAAACAAAAATAAAAAATCCTTATTGGAATCTTTTGATTTGAGACGTCTTTTCCACGTGGATGACCAGCCACGCAGTGAAAAACCGTTTGAACGCCTTATTATAAAGTGCTTTGTAATACAATGGCGATATGTAAGGAAAAAACAATTTATTATAAGAATAACATACGTGCTAAATTTTCTTTTTTAATCCTGAATAAGAGGTTCTTGCTTAAGAACAAAACCTCATTGCCAGAGAAGGATTTGACACAGTGGCATAACTAGAGTCCGAAGGGCTCCGGTGCAATATTTGGACCTGGGCTCACACCTGCATGTTCGTCAGCTGTATGGGCCTTTGTAGCAATCCAAATCCATTGATGACATGTGTTCACCCTCTCATGTAACAATGTCGCCGATCCTGTAATAATGTCCCTGATTCTGGACCCTTCCTGCAATAATGTCTCCATCGTGTACCCCTTTCCTGTAATAATGTCCCCAACCTGACCCCTTCCTGTAATAATGTATCCCATCACAGGTCCCTTCCAGGTATAATGTCCTCCATCCTGGACCCCTTCTATTAATAATGTCCCCCATCCTGGTATAATGTCTCCATCCTAGGCCCCTTCCTGGTATAATGTCTCCCATCCTGTACCCCTTCCAGTATTATAAGTCTCCCATCCTGGTATAATGCCCCCCATCCTTGGCCTCTTTCTGTAATATATGTCCCTGTTATACAGCTCTTCTCCAACAAATATAAACAAATTAACGATTCTACTCACCTTCCCCTGATTCCATGACGTGCGGCCCCCATTCCCAACACATGCAGGGACATGGCAAGTCCATGTGCCGCAATACGTTTCAGTTGAATGTGCATCCTCGGATGCACATCCAGCTGAAATAGCTGCTGCCATCAGCGGGCCCCCCTCCAGCACGCCTCTACTTTGATGTTTTGTTATTCCTTGTGCATAGATTTATCAGAAAGTCCTGTACCAACAGTTTTTGGCTACGTCCTCACAGTCAACTCCAGTGGTTTCCAACTTTTCTTACCTTAAGAGCCACATTCAACTCAAAGAGAGGGTCAAAGCCACATCCACAGACCCCTTTCCCGAATAATGATATCTCCTTCACATCAGTGACACACAAAGCCCCAATTATTGGTATATTGACAGCCAAAACTTTGACACAGAAATCACACTGAAACAGTACTCTTTCAGAGGTTCCCATCTTATCCCCATTCTGTATTCTTGCATCAAGCACTCTGACCACACTATCACATGCAGCCTCAATAACCGTCTCTATCTGGCATTATCAATCTATCTCCAGCTTGAAGGGAACCTGTCACCAGGTTTTCCCAATATGAAGTACGGCTGCCACCTTTAAGGTCTGTTTTACAGTATTTTAGTTAGCTATATGTAAGTCTCCAATCCCATCTGCATAGCACAAAAAATAGCTTTTATAATCCCTCCATATGGTGTGGTGTGGTCCTGTCAGATGGACATCCCTGGTCTTCCTTTGGTGCCTTCCTTATAAGCTCCGTCCTCCAGCCCTGCTTCATGTGTGTAATGCCTCTTACGTCATCCATATAGTGCCCCCCAATCATGCTCCTGTGCAGGCATACTTTGATATGCTCTGCTGAGGGCAGAGCAAAGTACTATAATGACGATCCGGAAGTAAAGTCGGCGCATGGACATTACAGTACTTTGCTGTGCCCTCAGCAGGGCAGAGAGAAGTACACTTGAACAGAAATACTACTGGGGGACACTGTATGGATGATGTAGGATGCATCATTCACATGAAGCAGGGCAGGAGGACGACGATTGCGACCAGAGATGGGGCAACGGAACAAGACTAGCCACGCCAATTGGACTGCACTGTATGGGGGTATAATAAAAGTTATTTTTTGTACTATGCAGAGGGAAATGGGGACTTACATACAGCTTACTAGCATACTGTAAAAGAGGCCTTATAGGTGGTGGCCATACTTAAAATTGAGGAAACCTGGTGACTAGCGTTGAGCGAGCACTAAAATGCTCGGGTGCTCGAAGCTCGGGCCGAGCTCGCCGTGATACTCGGGTGCTCGACCCGAGCAACGAGCCCAATGTTAGTCTATGGGAGACCCGAGCATTTTTGCGGCGGCACCCCCGGCAGTCTTTTAAAAGCATAACAAGTGCCCAAAACGATAGTGACAGTGCTCAAATGACATGGGGACAGCATGGGGATCGCCCCAGGAAGCATTTCTGACCCCCAGGTCACTGTTGTCAACAACGTGTTCAGAGGCATTAAGCCACTTTTACAGGCTCATAATAAAACGTTTAAAAACGAAAATGAAACTATTTTCCTGTGAAATATGTTAAGGAATTTCTTTTCCAGGGTAAAGACTTGTGCATAAGGTAAAATAAATAACCAAAAACAAAAATACTCCTCCACACCTTGGGCTATGTTCACAAGTAGCATTTTTTATGCGTTTTTGCACTTTTGCATTGCTTTCAACTGTGACAAATGCATTCACTGGGAAATGTAATTTTAACATTTTACAACCTTATTTGGCCATATGCTGTGTGACACATGCATACAGTGCTGAAATGACATGGGGACAGCATGGGGAAGATTCCTGGAAGCATCTCTGGCTCCCAGGTCACTGCCTAAAAGTGTGCCCATCAGAAGTGATCCTTGCCGTATCAGAAGATGCAGACTTGCAACTATCCCCGTGCAAGTCCTTGTCCCAGGGCAGTTTTCAATTGTACCTCCCCCATTCCTTGCAATGCAAGCGTAAATATGCAGCCAACCACCCACCCACCCCCAGGCTGCAATACCATACTGCTTGCTTGCACTTGAAATGGGGCCTTTTAGTATTGAGGAGGCCGAAGCTGGCCACTACCTCATGGCTGCTTCGGCAGCGAGGTATCCATACTCAGTCCCCAGCCGCCCGGCGGCCGGGTGTCCACGCTCGGTTCCCAGCAGCCAGGGGGCGGCCGGGTGTCCATAAACGGTCCCCAGCCGCCCCGATTTCTCATCCACACAGACTTTTCTTAGACTGGCCTGCTTTAGGGCAGCATTGGACGAGCCCACCAGAGAACCCGACTTCTCCGGTGGGCCCTGGCTTCTCCATCAGGGGAGTTGTTTGTGCCAAGGTGAGGAGGATGATGATGATAGAAGTTAGCATCTGCTTTGTTTTCTTGGAATGCAAGCGTAAGTGTGCAACCTGCCAACCACCCACACCCAGGCTGCAATACCATACTGCTAGCTTGCTTGCACTTGAAATTGGGCCATTTAGGCATGTGGAGGCAGACGCCGGCCACCATGTCATGGCTGCGTCGGCGGCCCTTTTATCCATACTCAGTCCCCAGCCGCCCGGCGGCCGGGTGTCCACACTCGGTCCCCAGCCGCCCCGCGGCCGGGTGTCCACACACGGTCCCCAGCCGCCCCGCGGCCGGGTGTCCACACACGGTCCCCAGCCGCCTAGGGGCGGCCGGGTGTCCATAAACGGTCCCCAGCCGCCCCGATTTCTCCGCGGAACATCCACACAGACTTTTCTTAGACTGGCCTGCTTTAGGGCAGCATTGGACAAGCCCACCAGAGAACCAGACTCCTCCGGTGGGCCCTGGCTTCTCCATCAGGGGAGTTGAGAGTGCCAAGGTGAGGAGCATGATGAGGTTGATAGAAGTTAGCATCTGCTTTGTTTTCAAGGAATGCAAGCGCATGTATGTAGTAGCGGCTAGGCCTGAGGTGGTCAGCATTTTGGCGCATATCCTAAATCCTCCGAGGATTGCTGGATGTTTTCCTGCTACTATCCAAGTTCTATGACTCCCATTAAAACAAAGCTTCAGGTGATAAATGATGGATGAGGTAGTGGCAAAGGAGAAAGAGCAGGAGGAACAAGGACCATTCACATCAATATCAGGCCAGTCAACCACATATGTCTTGTAGTATATGTTTCTGTACCAAAAGGAGCGGTTTGGCTACACAGTTATAGGGCATACAGTGAGTGCAATGCCTACCAAAAATTTTGAGGCACTCCAATGCCCCTTGGAAATGACATGGAGGTCAAAGGGCCTTAACTAAACCTTTTTTTTCCATTTATAGCAACTGGGTCTTCTGTGCATTGTTGGCCTAAGCAGTGAATGGAAGGCTTTCAAAAAATTATGTGGAACTGCAATGCCCCTTGAAACAGACGTGGATTGCAGTGTACTAAAAACCTTCTACGCATTATTGGGTAGTGTGTCTCCCTTAGTTTTCACCTTTGTATTGAAAAGCAAAAGCTGACTAAAATTAGGAGGAAATGCAATGCCCTTTGGAAGAGTCATGTAGATTAGAGGTAAGATAATTAAAAACAAAATTTCAATGTCCCTTGGAAGAGCTGTGGAGTTCAGAGTGGCTTAAGAAGACGCTTTTAATGCCCCTTTGAAGAGACGTGGAGGTCACAGTAGCTTAACATGATGGCTTTAATGCCCCTTACAAGAGCCATACAGTACAGCATCTTAAAAACATTATTCCCATTATTGGGGAGTGGGTCTCCCATAGTATTTGCTAATGTCTTCCTAGCAAAAACTTCCAAAAATTAGGATGGAGCAACTTGCAATGCCCCTTACAAGAGCCATGCAGTACAGCATATTACAAACATAAGTCCCATTATTGGGGAGTGGGTCTCCCATAGTATTTGCTTATGCCTTCCAAGCAAAAGCTTCTAAAAATAAGGACGGAGCAACTTGCAATGCCTCTTTCAAGAGCCATGGAGTACAGCATATTACAAACATAAGTCCCATTTTTGGGGAGTGGGTCTCCCATAGAATTTGCTTATGCCTTCCAAGCAAAAGCTTCCAAAAATTAGGAGGAAATGCAATGCCCGTTCGAAGAGTCGTGGAGGTCCCAGTAGCTTAACAAGATGCTTTTAATGCCCCTCAGAAGAGACGTGGAGGTCAGAGTGGTATAACAAGATGCTTTTAATGCCCCTTGAAAGAATGATGGAGGTCCCAGTAACTTAACAAGATGCTTTTAATGCCCCTCAGAAGAGACGAGGAGGTCAGAGTGGTATAAAAGATGCTTTTAATGCCCCTCAAAAGAGACGTAGAGGTCAGAGTGGTATAACAAGACGCTTTTAATGCCCCTCAGAAGAGACGTGGAGGTCAGAGTGGTATAACAAGACACTTTTAATGCCCCTTGAAAGAATGATGGAGGTCCCAGTAGCTTAACAAGACGCTTTTAATGCCCCTCAGAAGAGACGTGGAGGTCAGAGTGGTATAACAAGACGCTTTTAATGCCCCTTGAAAGAATGATGGAGGTCCCAGTAGCTTAACAAGACGCTTTTAATGCCCCTCAGAAGAGACGTGGAGGTCAGAGTGGTATAACAAGACGCTTTTAATGCCCCTTGAAAGAATGATGGAGGTCCCAGTAGCTTAACAAGATGCTTTTAATGCCCCTCAGAAGAGACGTGGAGGTCAGAGTGGTATAACAAGATGCTTTTAACCCCTTACTTACCGGGGATGTATTAGTATGCATATTTGCGTACCCCCCGTTCAGTGAGGGCTGCTGCGCTGAGCCCTCACTGAACGGAGCACATGTCAGCTGATTCTTACAGCTGACATGTGCCCGCAACAGCCGCGGGTGGAATCGCGATCCACCCGCGGCTGTTAACCAGTTAAATGCTGCTGTCAATCTCCGACAGCAGTATTTAACGCGCGCTTCCGGGTAGCGCGTCATAAGCCCCGCCCACCGGCGACCCCGTCACGTGATCGCGGGTCGCCGATGGGCGTGCATGACAACCCAGGGTCTGCAGCAGACGCCTGTGGTTGTCATGATCTTGTCGCTATGAGCGCCACCTAGTGGTCGGCGCTCATAGCACAGGACCATTTCTGCTGCATGCAGGGGACCTGCTCGTCCCCTGTATGTAGCAGAGGTGATCGGATAGTTGCTGATTCTAGTCTCCTATGGAGACTACAGAAGCATGCAAAAAGTAAAAAAAAAAAAGTTTTTAAAAATATAAAAAAAAATAAAAAATTATAAAAGTTTAAATCACCCCCCTTTCGCCCCATTCAAAATAAAATATATAAAAAAAAAAACCACATACACATATTTGGTATCGCCGCGTTCAGAATCGCCCGATCTATCAATATAAAAAAAGAATTATTCCGATCGGTAAACGGCGTAGCGAGAAAAAAATTCTAAACGCCAGAATTACGTTTTATGGTCGCCGCAAAATTGCAATAAAATGCAATAACGGGCGTTCAAAACATTGGATCTACCCCAAATGTTATCAATGAAAACGTCAGCCTGGCACGCAAAAAATAAGCCATCAACCAGCCCCAGATCACGAAAAATGGAGACGCTACGGGTCTTAGAAAATGGCGCTATTTTTTTTTTTTTTTTTTTACCAAATTTTGGAATTTTTTTTCACCATTAAATATAAAAGAACCTATACATGTTTGGTGTCTATGAACTCGTAATGACCTGTAGAATAAGAAGGGCAGGTCAGTTTTAGCATTCAGTGAACATGGTAAAAAAAATAAATAAAAAACAACTGTGGTATTGCACTTTTTTTGCAATTTTACCGCACTTGGAATTTTTTTCCCGTTTTCCCATAGGGGATATGATAAAACTAGTAATGGCGTTGAAAAGTACAACTCGTCCCGCAAAAAATAAGCCCTCACATGGCCATATTGACCAAAAAATAAAAACGCTATGGCTCTGGGAACAAGGGGAGCAAAATCGAAAATGCAAAAACGAAAAATGCTCCCGGGCTTAAGGGGTTAATGCCCCTTGAAAGAATGATGGAGGTCCCAGTAGCTTAACAAGACACTTTTAATGCCCCTCAGAAGAGACGTGGAGGTCAGAGTGGTATAACAAGACGCTTTTAATGCCCCTCAGAAGAGACGTGGAGGTCAGAGTGGTATAACAAGACGATTTTAATGCCCTTCAGAAGAGACGTGGAGGTCAGAGAGGTATAACAAGATGCTTTTAATGCCCCATGAAAGAATGATGGGAGGTCCCAGTAGCTTAACAAGATGCTTTTAATGTCCCTCAGAAGAGACGTGGAGGTCAGAGTGGTATAACAAGACGCTTTTAATGCCCCTTGAAGGAATGATGGAGGTCCCAGTAGCTCAACAAGACGCTTTTAATGCCCCTCAGAAGAGACATGGAGGTCAGAGTGGTAAAACAAGACGCTTTTAATGCCCCTCTGAAGAGACGTGGAGGTCAGAGTGGCATAACAAGACGCTTTTAATGCCCTTCAGAAGAGACGTGGAGGTCAGAGAGGTATAACAAGATGCTTTTAATGCCCCTTGAAAGAATGATGGGAGGTCCCAGTAGCTTAACAAGACGCTTTTAATGCCCCTCAGAAGAGACGTGGAGGTCAGAGTGGTATAACAAGATGCTTTTAATGCCCCTTAAAACAATGATGGAGGTCCCAGTAGCTTAACAAGACGCTTTTAATGCCCCTCAGAAGAGACGTGGAGGTCAGAGTGGTATAGCAAGACGCTTTTAATGCCCCTCAGAAGAGACGTGGAGGTCAGAGTGGTATAACAAGACGCTTTTAATGCCCCTCAGAAGAGACGTGGAGGTCAGAGTGGTATAACAAGACGATTTTAATGCCCTTCAGAAGAGACGTGGAGGTCAGAGAGGTATAACAAGATGCTTTTAATGCCCCATGAAAGAATGATGGGAGGTCCCAGTAGCTTAACAAGATGCTTTTAATGTCCCTCAGAAGAGACGTGGAGGTCAGAGTGGTATAACAAGACGCTTTTAATGCCCCTTGAAGGAATGATGGAGGTCCCAGTAGCTCAACAAGACGCTTTTAATGCCCCTCAGAAGAGACATGGAGGTCAGAGTGGTAAAACAAGACGCTTTTAATGCCCCTCTGAAGAGACGTGGAGGTCAGAGTGGCATAACAAGACGCTTTTAATGCCCTTCAGAAGAGACGTGGAGGTCAGAGAGGTATAACAAGATGCTTTTAATGCCCCTTGAAAGAATGATGGGAGGTCCCAGTAGCTTAACAAGACGCTTTTAATGCCCCTCAGAAGAGACGTGGAGGTCAGAGTGGTATAACAAGATGCTTTTAATGCCCCTTAAAACAATGATGGAGGTCCCAGTAGCTTAACAAGACGCTTTTAATGCCCCTCAGAAGAGACGTGGAGGTCAGAGTGGTATAGCAAGACGCTTTTAATGCCCCTCAGAAGAGACGTGGAGGTCAGAGTGGTATAACAAGACGCTTTTAATGCCCCTTGAAAGAATGATGGAGGTCCCAGTAGCTTAACAAGACGCTTTTAATGCCCCTAAGAAGAGACGTGGAGGTCAGAGTGGTATAACAAGACGCTTTTAATACCCATCAGAAGAGACGTGGAGGTCATAGTGGTTTAACAAGACGCTTTTAATGCCCCTCAGAAGAGACGTGGAGGTCAGAGTGGTATAACAAGACGCTTTTAATGCCCCTTGAAAGAATGATGGGAGGTCCCAGTAGCTTAACAAGACACTTTTATTGCCCCTCAGAAGAGGCGTGGAGGTCAGAGTGGTATAACAAGACGCTTTTAATGACCCTTGGAAGAGCCATACAGTACAACATCTTAAAAATATTATTCCCATTATTGGGGAGTGCTACAATGCTGGCAAGACGGACCAAGGTCACCCTGGTGGTATAGTGGTGGTGGAGGCTGAGGATAAGGAGAAGAGCAAAATACAGCCGAAATGAGGATGCGTATACCCATGTGTGGGTGTGAAGCGGTGCATGGGAATACACCTCCCGAAATAACACAGTGGGTTTGACTTTATGTTACTCTGCTGTCATTTGGTGGTGATGAGAAGTCTAGCCCAATCCAGCCCTTGTTCATTTTGATAAGGGTCAGCTTGTCAGCATTGTCAGTTGACAGGTGAGTACACTTAACAGTTATAATTCCCCCAGTGGCACTAAAAACACGCTCCGATAACACGCTAGCGGCAGGGCAGGCCAGGATCTCCAGGCGTACAGAGCGAGTTCATTCCAAGTGTCCAGCTTGGATACCCAATAATTAAAAGGCACAGAGGAATCACGGAGGATGCTGGTACGGTCGGCAAGGTACTCCCTCACCATCTTTTGAAACTTTCCACTCCTTGTGAGAGTACCCCGCGCCTCAGGGTCTGTCCGAAGGGAGGGTCTGAGAAAACTGTCCCAGAATGTTGACAGTGTTCCCCTGCCTCTGCTGGATTGTAGTTGTGTCTCTCTCGCATGTACGCCTTGGTTGGGCAACAACGAACTGTGACCTCTGCCGCTAGAGTGTTCAGATTGGAATTTTTTTAAGAGTTCTGCAGCAAGGGCCTTCTGGTATTGCCCCATTTTTGTAGACCTCTCCACCTCAGGAATAAGATAGTGAAAGTTCTCCTTGTAGCGGGGGACTACAAGTGTCACCAACCAGTAATGACTGTCACCCAACATTTTAATAACGCGAGGGTCACGGTTAAGGCAGCGTAGCATAAAGTCACCCATGCATGCCAAACTGGTAACGGGCAAGATTTCTGTGTCCTCACCAAGATGACGACTGACCATGCTCTCCTCCTCCTCCTCCTCCTCCTCCCCCCTGTCCTCAGGCCACCCACGCTGAACCGACGGTATGACAGTTGTACAGGTACTACCGTCTACAGCGCATGAAACCAGCTCCTGTTCTTCCTCCTCCTCCTCCTCCTCCTCCTCTCCCTCATTGTCCCCCAATGCACGTTGGGATGAGATGAGGCTGGGCTGTGTGTAATCAACCGCTACGGCGTCTTGATCCATCTCATCATACTCTGGCTGCAATGCCTCCTCTTTAATTCTCTGCAGAGAGCATTGCAAAAGACAGACAAGTGGAATGCTGACACTAATGATGGCGTCATCGCCACTCACCATCTTGGTGGCCTTCTCAAAGTTTGTCAGGATGGTAGATATGTCAGACATCCAGGTCCACTCCTGAGGTCTTATGTGTGGAGTCTGACCTGAATATCGGCAGCCTTGTTGCAACTGGTACTCCACAACTGCTCTCTTCTGCTCACAAATCCTTAGCAACATGTGGAGGGTAGAGTTCCAACGTGTGGGGACATCACACACCAGTCAGTGTGCCGGAAGCTGCAAACGCTGCTGCAAGAGAGCAAGGGCGGCGGAAGCTGTAGCCGACTTGCGAAAATGAGCTGACAGGCGGCGTACTTTCACGAGCAGATCTGGCAACTCGGGGTACGATTTAAGAAACCGCTGAACCACGAGGTTAAGCACATGAGCCAGGCATGGTACGTGTGTGATCTCGCCTCGCCTCAGAGCCGCCACCAGGTTACGACCATTGTCACACACGACCATGCCTGGATGTAGGTTCGGCGGTCTCAGCCACAGATCTGCCTGCTCTTTCACAGATGTCCACAACTCACAAGCAGTGTGAGGTTTCTCACCTAAGCTTAAGAGTTTCAGCACAGCCTGTTGCCGCTTGGCGGAGGCAGTACTGCAGTGCTTCCAGCTTGTAACTGATGTGGTGATATCTGAGATGGAGGCTGAACATGAGGAGGAGGAGGATGATGCGCAGGAGCTGTACACTGTGGGGGCAACTCTAACTGACATAGGGCCCGCAATCCTCGGTGTGGGGAGGATGTGTTCCGTCCCAAGGTCTGACTGGGTCCTGGCTTCCACTATGTTTACCCAGTGTGCCGTCAGGGAGATGTACCGTCCCTGGCCACAAGCACTTGTCCACGTGTCCGTTGTCAGGTGGACTCTCCCAGTAACTGTGTTGTTGAGGGCACGGCAGATGTTTTGGGACACGTGCTTGTGTAGTGCGGCGATGGCACACCGGGCAAAATAGTGTCGGCTGGGGACCGAGTACCGAGGGACAGCCACCGCCATAAGGTTGCGGAAGGATTTCGTCTCCACCAGCCTAAAAGGCAGCATTTCCAACGCAAGCATTCATGAAATGTGCGAATTTAGGACTGTGGCCTGTGGGGCGTTAGCTGCGAATTTCCGCTTTCGTACAAAGGTCTGGGATATGGACAATTGAACGCTGCGGTGGGACGTGGATGTGGACGTTGCTGCTGTTTCTTGAGAAAGTGCCATAACAAGTGAAGACTGAGAGGAGGGGGCATCTTTACATGCAGTATGGACAGGGGATTGCCTTGCACACACAACAGGGGGTTCTATTGCATGCACAACAGCGGAAGAAGCAGTGGTGACACCCGCTGACACTGGTCGTGGACCCTGGGGTTCGCCCCACAAAGTCGGGTGCTTTGCTGCCATGTGCCTGATCATGCTGGTGGTGGTCAGGCTGGTATTTTTTCACCCCTGCTGATGCTGGCATGGCAGGCGGTACAAATGGCCTTTTTGGGTTTATCAGCAGAGTCTTTAAAAAAATTCCAGACTCTGGAAGACCTACCGCTTGTACTGGCAACGTCCCTCGTGTTGGTGTTACGGGGAACGGTTGCCCGCCTTCTGTCTGCGGCCACCACACTGCTTCTTCCTGCCTGCTGGGGTACTCTGCCTCCCTCCCCCTGTGTGCTGCTGTCCTCACTCTGCATGTCCTCCTGCCACGTTGGGTCAGTTACTAGATCATCCACCACCTCCTCCTCTTCCACTTGCGCACCACGATCCTCCTCCTCACTTCCTGGCAATTGTGTCTCGTCATCGTCCACCTCTTGTGACAAATTGCCAGCGTCGACTTCCTGTGGCCGTGGCTGTTCAAATATTTGGGCATCGCTACATGGGATCTCCTCTTCCACCACTTCAAGCGGAGCAGGCGAGGGACACAAATATGGAAATGGACCAGAGAACAGCTCTTCAGAGTGTCCAAGTGTGGGATCAGTTGCTGTCTGACGACCCTCGGCATGGTGGGACGAAGGAGCATCAGGGTGAGGAGGAGTATGCGGTCGAGACTCACAACTACAAAGAGTTGACCATGTGGAAGACAGCCCGGAGGTGGTGGTGCTTAGGTAACTAGAAGTATTATCTGCTATCCAATTAATAACCTGTTCACACTGATCAGTTCTCAATACTGGTCTTGTTCTGTGCTTTCCTAGTAATTCGGTCAAGTGGGAGTGAGAAGATGTGGCTGTTGGCTGTGGCACACTTTCACCTTGGCCACTGCCCCGTCCTCTGCATGCAACATCACCACAACGTCCACTTCCACGTCCCTTGCCACGCTCCTTGCCCATTGTAAAGGAAGTAAAATAGCTTACACTCGCACTATCAATGGAAAAAGGTTAATAGAAAGTAGATTAGAACCGTGGAAGAGGAAAACCACAGTTCTATTTCTATGGCGTACACCCGACTCTTTTAAACAATCAGAACAATCAGGGAGAAACTATTATTGTTTTTCTTTACAGAAAAAATACCAAAACCTGAATAATAGAGATTTTTTACCGTGGAATGGCAAAACAACAGTTATTGTTTACTGGGGTATACCATAAAATTTTAAATATATACAGTACAGACCAAAAGTTTGGACACACCTTCTCATTTAAAGATTTTTCTGTATTTTCATGACTATGAAAATTGTACATTCACACTGAAGGCATCAAAACTATGAATTAACACATGTGGAATTATATACTTAACAAAAAAGTGTGAAACAACTGAAAATATGTCTTATATTCTAGGTTCTTCAAAGTAGCCACCTTTTGCTTTGATGACTGCTTTGCACACTCTTGGCATTCTCTTGATGAGCTTCAAGAGGTAGTCAACGGAAATGGTTTTCACTTCACAGGTGTGCCCTGTCAGGTTTAATAAGTGGGATTTCTTGCCTTATAAATGGGGTTGGGACCATCAGTTGTGTTATGCAGAAGTCTGGTGGATACACAGCTGATAGTCCTACTGAATAGACTGTTAGAATTTGTATTATGGCAAGAAAAAAGCAGCTAAGTAAAGAAAAACGAGTGGCCATCATTACTTTAAGAAATGAAGGTCAGTCAGTCCGAAAAATTGGGAAAACTTTGAAAGTGTCTCCAAGTGCAGTTGCAAAAACCATCAAGCGCTACAAAGAAACTGGCTCACATGAGGACCGCCCCAGGAAAGGAAGACCAAGAGTCACCTCTGCTTCTGAGGATAAGTTTATGCGAGTCACCAGCCTCAGAAATCGCAGGTTAACAGCAGCTCAGATTAGAGACCAGGTCAATGCCACACAGAGTTTTAGCAGCAGACTCATCTCTTCAACAACTGTTAAGAGGAGACTTTGTGCAGCAGACCTTTATGGTAAAATAGCTGCTAGGAAACCACTGCTAAGGACAGGCAACAAGCAGAAGAGACTTCTTTGGGCTAAAGAACACAAGGAATGGACATTAGACCAGTGGAAATCTGTGCTTTGGTCTGATGAGTCCAAATTTGAGATCTTTGGTTCCAACCACCGTGTCTTTGTGCGACGCAGAAAAGGTGAACGGATGGACTCTACATGCCTGGTTGCCACCGTGAAGCATGGAGGAGGAGGTGTGATGGTGTGGGGGTGCTTTGCTGGTGACACTGTTGGGGATTTATTCAAAATTGAAGGCATACTGAACCAGCATGGCTACAACAGCATCTTGCAGCGGCATGCTATTTCATCCGGTTTGCGTTTAGTTGGACCATCATTTATTTTTCAACAAGACAATGACCTCAAACACACCTCCAGGCTGTGTAAGGGCTATTTGACCAAGAGGGGGAGTGATGGGGTGCTACGCCAGATGACCTGGCCTCCACAGTCACCAGACCTGAACCCAATCGAGATGGTTTGGGGTGAGCTGGACCGCAGACTGAAGGCTAAAGGGCCAACAAGTGCTAAGCATCTCTGGGAACTCCTTCAAGATTGTTGGAAGACCATTTCTGGTGACTACCTCTTGAAGCTCATCAAGAGAATGTCAAGAGTGTGCAAAGCAGTCATCAAAGCAAAATGTGACTGCTTTGAAGAACCTAGAATATAAGACATATTTTCAGTTGTTTCACACTTTTTTGTTAAGTATATAATTCCACATGTGTTAATTCATAGTTTTGATGCCTTCAGTGTGAATGTACAATTATCATAGTCATGAAAATTCAGAAAAATCTTTAAATGAGAAGGTGTGTCCAAACTTTTGGTCAGTACTGTATATATTTGCGGCTGAACAGTGAGCGACACACTCAAACTGTTTTTTTAGATACAAAAGGCCCAAAACTGGATACTACAGAGATTTGACCCATGGAACTGCAAAACCACACTGGGATTTGTCGGGCCTTCAACAGACTATTTTCAACAGATATATTTTTGTGTCAGAACAGTCAGGAGACACTACTGGGTTTTTTTTAAGGCAAAAAATGCGCAAAAACAGGATTATAGAGATTTTTTACCGTGGAACAGCAAAACCACAGTTTTAATTTACTGGTGTATACCAGACGTTTTAAAATATATAAATTTGCGGCTGAACAGTGAGCGATACACTCAAACTGTTTTTTTTAGATACAAAAGGCCCAAAACTGGATACTGTAGAGATTTGACCCGTGGAACTGCAAAACCACGCTTCTGTTTCTGTGGCCTATACCAGACTATTTTCAACAGATATATTTGCGTCTGAAAAATCAGAGACACACTTTTTTTTTGGGGGGGAGGGGGGACACCAATACGTTAATAAGACGGGTATTTGTACAGTGTGAAGGAGGAAAAAAAAAGAGGATTTAGATGAAAAAAAAGGATTTTTACTGGCCTCCGAGACCTGGAGCTAAGTCCAGCAATTTCAGAAACAGGAGCACACAGGACTGTAATGCAGCGTTTGCTGGTATAACCCCACTGCGTCTCCTATACAGCCTGTCTGCCTGATATCTGGGATGTATATTAGTCCTGAGAAGGACTGTTTGTTTGATCTGGCAGCCTTTACAGACCCTACACTAACTATTTCTCAGGATAAATCTCTCCCTAGCTCAGCAGCGCTGTCCCTACACTGTCTAATCCGGAGCGACTGTGTCCAAGATGGCGGCGCCCGGTTTTAAATACTCGAGGTGACGCTGTGCGGCCAGCCAATCACTGTAATGCCCACAAACAACATGGCTGCGGCATTACAGTGACTGCCTGGCAATCCCTGCATGTTCATTGGCTCTGTAAAGAGTGCCAAACATGCAAGGCGGAGACCCGAGCTCCCGCCCGAGTAACCCGGAAATGCTCGGTGCTCGCCGAACATCCCAAGTAGCGTGATGCTCGGGCGAGTACCGAGCAGTGTCGAGCATGCTCACTCAACACTACTGGTGACAATTTCCCTTTAAAACTTACTTAATTTATCTCTCCAAACCAAGACCAGAATATGTGTATCCAAATTTGCTCTTCTGTGAGGGTAACTTAAAAAAGTCACTATCTGGAGTGCTGCTCTTCATAGCTGTTTGGTGGACCTTGTGCTAATGCACCAAGCTGGCAGACAGCCGCCAGCCACACATCATGAGCCCATGAGCCACAGGTTGGGGATCCCTGGTCAACTCCAATAAAGGGACTGAAAAATAATAGGCAAGACCTCATGCACACATCATAGTTGTGTGCAGTAGGCTATAAAACAGCATGCATGGGGCATGCTATGTACTAGATTTTTTTTTCTGTTGTGTTTATATGGAATCTGATTGAAACAAAGCTCAGAGATTTATGGAGCCATTATATGGCCATGGTCATAATGCCTTATAGAGAACCTGTCAGGAGACGCTCCATTATTAAATTAATGCCATTAGTCATTACAGCCGAGACTATCCTTATAACTGTGCCTGCCGCAGCACCATCAAGATGAGTTTTGGAGAGTGTTTCTCTGCCAGGTTATAACCCAACCTTCTCTCTTCTAGTAAAGTTGCTAATTTCTGCAGGGACATGTATGACAAAGTATTCACAAGCCATGTAACATCATGATATTAATAACAAAACATCTTCTGACAGGTTCCCTTTAAGCTGTGTGATCCCCAAGAGCAATACAGATACAGTTTCTTCATAAAGATATGAAGTTAAATATAGTAACCTATATTTTTCTGGGTCAGAGAATGGTCAACTGTATATCGTGGAAAATATCTCACAATATTTTAAGTTCAATACATTGTTAAATTAAAAAAATATATGTTTCCAATGGAATATTGGAATAATGCTGCAACAAAATGTAAACATATCCCCAAGAGCGTTTGCATTATAGACCATAAGTATTTAATGGCTGTTTTACCTAGGAAAACAATGTGCTCTTTATGGGCATTTCAATCATTCAGGTAATCTCCTAACATTATGTTAGCAGCTGCAGGAAAACAATCTTAGATTGTCAATTGTTCTTAGAATTATAGGCTATAATGACATCCTCTACAAATGTGCTTTCTTGTACCTCAGTACTGTTTCTACACAATAGCTCTACAGTGGAAGCTAAACTCTTATAGTATCTATTCTATAATTAGTATAGTGTACTATGTGATATTAAAGAGACTGTCCGGCCTTAGGGTACAGGCCTGTGAATCGTCACAGTGTGCGCACTGTGTACTGTGAGAATTCTCTGTACCGCCACTGGGAGAGGCGGGCGCGTGACTACAAGTATGTGATTTGCCTACGTGCAGTCACGTACCGATAAGACATGTGCGGCCTCGCTCAATGCAACTGAATTGATTGAGGCCGCCTGCATCTAGTCTGAATCTGGCCAGAAGCATGCAAATTTCATACTAGCGCTCATATGACTGCCTGCTTTCTCCGCTTGCACCAGAGAATCCTCACAGCACGCAGTGCGCAAGATGGGAGGATTCACAAGTCTGCAGTCACATAGTGTAATTGCAGGCTTGTACCCCAAGGCCGGACAGCCCCTTTAATTGCAGGTAAGTTAGAGGGAAGGATGGCACCATATTAAGGAAGAAATAGAGTTGAGCAAAAATATTCTTGATTGCCCTTGTTCGGTGTCTTGTTAGTTACAGAGGAGTTAATTGGGAGGTAGGAACTGTATTAAAGTACAAAGCTTCAGCAAAATGCTATCAATTCACACAGCCCAGGTCTGTCATCGAGTCCAGGCCTCCAGGGCAGCACATTCAGGACAGTCATTACTTCCGCACCTGGAAGTTTCGGCCTCAGATCCTAGGTAACTGTTGCTCTTTCTAGGCCCCATGACATCATGACATCGCAGAGCTAAGTAAGTGCAAGAGTCATCTGGGATGTCGGGTGCAAAAGTGAAGTCTACCCTAAACTGACTGCCATGGAGAACGGCAGATGGAATTTTTTGGACAACTCTAATTATTATTTATTTTAAGATTCAATTTTTTTAATGTATATTATTAGTACTACTATTATTATTATTACTAGAAGTAGTACTAGTAGTAGTAGCAGTATCAATAAATGAGTAGTAATGATACATAAAATAGTGTTATTCTTTATTCATAAACCTTCAACATATTGCATATATTCAGTATATACAATAAATATTGAAAGAGATGACCAAGCACAAACAAACCATGAAAAAATATGTCCAGGGACATGATAACTGAGAAAAAAAAAGACTTACCCAAAAGAAGTTCCAATTTAAAAGAGTGGAAATTAGAGTAATGTTTGGCAAAAGCTTTTCATAGTAGGTTCAAAGGGATTTTATGAGAATAGAAAAACATGAATGCCAACTGCTTACTGACAGATAAAAGGGATATACAATTGACTGCTGCCAAGTTTTATCATGGAGTTTTATGGTTGTCCTATTGGGGGTTTCACCTTTTCTCTATATCATTACTTGTGTTATTCCTGTGCTGCATCATTATCGCAACATCCCTGTACTGTGCCATCAATACACAGTGTTCCAAATTATTATGCAAATAATATTTTCTCAGATTTTCCCAAATTACCTATATGAATTGCAGTCATTGTAATTTTCCAGTCAAATAACTATTAGAGTACAATTGAAAGGTTTTTGTACAAACTGCCTATGATAACAGTATATTTTTAAAAAAATAAAAAACTCAAACTGCACTCAAAATGCATGTTCCAAATTATTATGCACAGCAGAGTTTTCAACCTTTTCATTTTAATAAAGAACAAAAACAATGGTCATTTTTGAAATTATAAGCATTAGCAGATTATTACAAACTGAAATCAAACAGTTTTCAACTCAAAACTTTATTCTAGGTGATGTTACATTTGCACATAGGACCCCTTGTTCGAAAGGAGCTTCTGAACTCTCTCGTCCATTGAATTTGTCAGGTTTTGGATGGTTTCTGCTTCAATTGTTTTGCATGAGGACAGAATACCCTCCCAGAGCTGTTGTTTAGATGTGAACTGCCTCCCGCCATCATAGACACTCCTTTTGATGATGCTCCAGAGGTTCTCAATGGGGTTGAGGTCAGGGGAGCATGGGTGCCACACCATAAGTTTGTCCCCTTTTATGCCCATATCAGCCAGAGATGCAGATGTGTTATGTGCAGCACGAGACGGGGCATTATCATGCATGAAATGATCTCGATGGTCCAGATGGATGGAGTGGAGGATGGCTGGTTGATGGACACCCCATGCAAACACGGCTACGGCGCTAACAAGGAGGAGGTGGAGTAATGTTTTGGGCTGGAATCATGGGGAGAGAGATTGTCGGCCCTTTTAGGATCCCTGAAGGGGTAAAGATGAACTTCATAATGTATGTTGAGTTTCGCAAACAGCACTTCCTTCCATGGTTCTAGAAGAAGAACCATGCATTCCGCAGCAAGATCATTTTCATGCATGATAATGCCCCATCTCATGCTGCACATAACACATCTGCATCTCTGGCTGCTATGGGCATAAAAGGGGACAAACTTATGGTGTGGCACCCATGCTCCCCTGACCTCAACCCCATTGAGAACCTCTGGAGCATCATCAAAAGGAGTGTCTATGATGGCGGGAGGCAGTTCACATCTAAGCAACAGCTCTGGGAGGGTATTCTGTCCTCATGCAAAACAATTGAAGCAGAAACCATCCAAAACCTGACAAATTCAATGGACGAGAGAGTTCAGAAGCTCCTTTCGAACAAGGGGTCCTATGTGCAAATGTAACATCTACTAGAATAAAGTTTTGAGTTGAAAACTGTTTGATTTCAGTTTGTAATAACCTGCTAATGCTTATAATTACAAAAATGACCATTGTTTTTGTTCTTTATTAAAATGAAAAGGTTGAAAACTCTGCTGTGCATAATAATTTGGAACATGCATTTTGAGTGCAGTTTGAGTTTTTTATTTTTTTTAAAATATACTGTTATCATAGGCAGTTTGTACAAAAACCTTTCAATTGTACTCAAATAGTTATTTGACTGGAAAATTACAATGACTGCAATTCATATAGGTAATTTGGGAAAATCTGAGAAAATATTATTTGCATAATAATTTGGAACACAGTGTATATGTTTTCCTATGCTGTGATGTCACAAGATTGATGGAAACCTTTTTTACGTCCATTATTCCTCTGCCATGATATCATGGTGTGCATTATCCCATGTTCTGTGACATCACTGTGCACATAACTCCTATTGTGACATCACTGTGACTACAATTGATCTGTATAGGGAGAACCAAAATAATCAAAAAATTTTCATGTTGTGAGTGTGCTGCTAAAGGTGGTACCACTAAGGTCAGAGGTTGGCTAAAGGGCACTTGTGGGGAGGTGAAAGGTCAACAGCAAAGTAAAAAAGACCTGCAGGGAATAATGGAGCAGCAGCACTGAATAGCGGCAATGTATCAGGGGAGTATCAGGGGAGTAATGGGTCTTATATTAGTTAACTGCATTTTTCTCCTTTACTCTATTATTTTGAAGCTGAAGAACCCTTTTAAGTTCTTCTATACTATACCTCTGGTAAATCCTTGAAGTACCTGCCCTGATAAAGACGACTCCACAAAAATGACCAATGAGGACTTAAATGATGGATTACCTGTACCAAGCTCCAACACACGTCCCCCATAACTCTATGGACTTATTGAGTGCTAAACTTTTAGAACCAGATAGAATATGCAAATAGTTCAAAACATGTAAGGAAATATTCCAGTTTAAAAGCAACTCATAGAATGGAGTCCTTCGGTTTTTGGATGCTCACAGAGTAGGCGTTAGTTTCTGCTTTGTCAGGATTGTGATGCTATGTTTTTTTCATGTAAAAATAGAAGCATCATAACATTATGTACTTAGTGAACTGCATCAAACTGAGCTTTACAACACTGATACATTACACAGTACCAGGAGCAGAGAGAAGAGGCCCCTGTGCAAGAACAGTATATGGGCCCTCTGCAGTCCAATAGCTCACCACAATGCACAATTCCTCCTGCTTTGGGGGTGGTGGTGGCCATGTTACCTTTTAGGGTGCAGCTTCACATGTGCACCTACCTGCACAGTAGGTATATGATACAGTAAATATATGATATATTACTTGAGGATAATGTGATATTGTATTCCATAGAAAACATGTACAGAACAATTGCTGCATTAACAATTGTCAATTTGTGCGAAGCTGTAATATGGCACCTAAAGACTTGTACATCCATATGCCCTTGATTTCATAGAGAATCATACAGAATTTTCTTCTAATGCTTCTTTAGTTGCCATTTTACCAAGGCGTGCTTATCAAGATGCATTAACTGAAGGAGAGATTATTTGACATACAACTCTTCTTGGGGGCTCTGCCATGCTCAGGAATCATAAAATTTATAGACTGTACTTGAAACATTGTTAAAGTGACAATATTCAGTCTAACATTTTTATGACAACTGGGCCAAAAAATACCATGTATAGGCAATTACTTATCCAAGAGAAATGCTAGATAATACATTTGTAGTTGTTTTTTTTTATAAATTGGTTTCGGCAATGGTGGGGTATGGCTGTATCTCCTTACGGAGACCATTTATGTATGGAGTCTTTGGCATTTGACATTTGACATTTGGCAATGTTCAATGTGAAAAGTGTATAAGAATTAGCACTTTTCCAGAACTAAAGGAAACTATCCACCTAGTAGAGTTGGCCACAATATAAATCAATGTCCAACCTTTCAACGTGATCAGGGATGGTTAATATCTGATATGCCCCTGATGAAGCCACCGTGAGTGGCGACACGCGTTGGGCTCCGCGGCGCCAGCTGTTCTTATTATTTTTTTCAGCACAGGCTCTCACTTTCTGGTATCACCCCCTTATTTTGTGCTCCAGGCTCCGCTGTGGTCATTAGCTTATGTTAGCTGTAGGGACCTATTTGGTCATCCATTAGGATCGTACTTTTATCTTTGTGGGGGCACCATTCAGTGTGGGGAAACAGGTACTGCTTTTTGCCATACTCTGCCTTTTCAGTCTTCTATGTGGTTTACTTGCCTTTACACATTTACCCTGTTATTTAACTTGTGCATTGCAGGGTCTAGGCATCATTGACCATCACAGATATTGCACTGAGCCTGTGCGCTCTGTATTTCTTTATTCATTGAATTATCATATATAGTATTTGTTGTATCATTACATACGTGATTCTATTATAATGTATCAGCTGGCTCCTTAGACAGTGGTGTTTTTCCACTATTTTATGGTGTTTTATATGTTTGTTAGTTTGTTACTACATGTATATGTGTCAGGAAACATTTGTATTTAATAAATTGACATATTTTCATAGATTGATATTGCTATTGATTACTATCTATTTATTTATTCTTGATCATTTTGGTGATCACTGTTAGTTAGCATCTCCTCTCTCTCTAAAATATTTTTCACTAATATCTCTGATTATGTTGCATGGTTCGTTAGGTTCAATAACATTGACTTATAGGGTAGCTGGCTCCACTTGTGAGGTTGTTTTTTTTGGTTCTAGGAAAGAGCTATACAGTTGAAACCAGAAGTTTACATACACTAAATAAAAAGACACATATGCATGGTTTTTCTTAATATCTGACATGAAATCAGAATAAACATTTTCTGTTTAGGTCAATTAGGATTACCATAATTTTTAAAATTTGTCAAATCCAGAATAATGAGAGAGAGAATGTTTTAAGGCATTTTTATTACTTACTGCAACGTCAAAAGTTTACATACATTTCATTAGTATTTTATACTATTGCCCTTAAACTGAATGACTTCGGTCAAACATTTTGGATATCCTTCCACAAGCTTCTCACAATAGTTGCTCGGAATTTGGGCCCATTCCTCCTGACAAAACTGGTGTAACTGATCCAGGTTTGTAGGTCGCTTTTCTCCCACCTGCCTTTTCAGCTTTGCCCATAAATTTTCAATAGGATTGAGATCAGGGCTTTGTGCCACTCCAAAACATTGAATTTGTTACCATTTTGGCAGTATGCTTTGGGTCATTGTCCATTTGGAAGACCCATTTCTGTCCAAGCTTTAACTTTCTGGCTGATATCTTGAGATGTTGCTTCAGTATTGCCATATAATCTTTTTTTTCATGATGCCATCTATTTTGTGAAGTGCACCAGTCCCTTTGGCAGCAAAACAACCCTACAACATGATGCTGCCATCCCCGTGTTTCACAGTTGGGATGGTGTTCTTAGGCTTCCAAGCTTCTCCCTTTTTCTTCCAAATGTAAAGATGGTCATTATACCTAAGAAGTTCAATTTTAGTTTCATCAGACCACATGACATGTCTCCAAAAATTAAGATCTTTGTTCCTGTGTGCATTTGCAAATATTAATCTGGCTTTTTTGTTTCTTTTGGAGTAATGGCTTCTTCCTAGCAGAGAAGCCTTTCAGCCCATGTTGATACAGTACTGGTTTCATTGTGGATATTGACACAATCTTACCAGCCTCCGCCATCATCCCAAAAGGTCTTTTGCTTTTGTTATTGGGTTGATATGTAGTGATGAGCAAGCACTAAAATGCTTGGGTACTCGTTGCTTGGGTCGAGCAAATTGGAATACTCAGGTGCTCGACCCGAGCAACGAGCCCAATGTAAGTCTATAGGAAACTCGAGCATTTTTCAGACGGCTCCCCCCGGCGGTCTGCAGAGGGCCTAAAACATGTCCAAATCGATGGGAACAGTGCTCAAATGACATGGGACCAGCATGTGGAAGACACCTGGAAGCATCTCTGACTCCCAGATCACTGCTGTCAGCAATGTGGTCAGAGTATTACGCCACTTTTACTGACTCAAAATAAAACATACAAAAATGAAACTAAAATGGATTTTCCTGGGAAATATGTTAAGGAACATCCTATCCAGGGTAATGACTTGTATATAAGGCAAAATAAATAACCAAAAACAAAAATACTTCTCCACAACATGGGCTATGTTCACACATAGCGCTTTTGATGAGTTTTTGCACTTTTGAATTGCTTTCAACCAAGACAAATGCATTCACCAGGAAATGTAATTTTAACATTTTACAAACATATCTGGCCATGTGGTGTATGACACATCATCAGACACATGCATACAGTGCTGAAAAGACATGGGAACAGCATGGGGAAGACCTCTGGAAGCATCTCTGACTC
Source organism: Phyllobates terribilis (assembly GCF_046119375.1). Taxonomy (NCBI): domain Eukaryota; kingdom Metazoa; phylum Chordata; class Amphibia; order Anura; family Dendrobatidae; genus Phyllobates; species Phyllobates terribilis. The sequence continues at coordinate 590,618,143 of NW_027362765.1, read as the reverse complement.
CCCGGCCACTGCCTAAAAGTGTGCCCATCATAAGTGATCCTTGACGCATGCGAAGATGCCTCCCGCCATGCACCAGTCATTGCAGACTTGCAACAATCACCGACCACGTCCTTGTCCCACTGCAGCGTTCAGTTGTCCCTACCCCATTCCTTGGAATGCAAGCGCAAGTAGGCAGCCAGACACCCATCCACCCTTTGGCTGCAATACTATACTGCCAAATTTTTGACAGCTGCTTGCACTTGAAATGTGGCCTTTTAAGCTCATGGAGGCGGAAGCTTTTCACAACCTCATGCCGGCAGTGGCCGGGTGTCCATACTCGGTCCCCAGCCACCACTATATTTCCCGGTATCGCCTCCATCTTCCACAAGCACGGGTCCCACAACATTACCCGTGCCCTCCCCAGTGCACTTACTGGGAAGGACCGCCTAACCACAAACACGTGGACAGGTGAATGTGGCCAGGGATTGTATGGAGCCAGTCCACATCTTTTTTTGCTAAGAGTTGCATTTAGCTCGGAGAAAGGACTGGCATAGATGGAAACCATATGTACCCTGGTGTCATTTCTCCTTGGAAGTCCTGTTATTGAGCTTGTTGCAGAAGTAATGGCAGCCCATCCAACATCAACTCGCACTTGTCGGTGGTGCTTTGACACACACACACATCTTTCTTTGCGCATTTAATTTCTTGAATACAGAGTTGGACAATGGCCTGATCTGTAATGCGTTTTGAGAAATAACATGCATAAGCATGGTCGATCCACATTAAAAAAGCAGCCATAGAGTGTCCGGGAACCTTCCCCCACACTTTTCTTAGCCAGGGCTGCTTTTTGGCAGAGTTGGACGGGCCCACCAGAGAACCGAAGACTCCTCCGGCGGGCCCTGGCTTCTCCTTCAGGAGAGTTCATAGTGTTGAGGTGAGGCCATAATTATGATAGAGGCCACCATCTGCTTAGTTTTCTGTTACTTGGAATGCAAGTGCAAGCACCCACCCACAGGCCGCAATACTAAACTGACAGATTTCTGGGCAGCTCTTTGCACTTGAAATATGGCCTTTTAAGCTCATGAAGGCGGAAGCTTTTCACAACCTCATGCCGACGGCGGCCGGGTGTCCATACTCGGTCCCCAGCCACCACTATATTTCCCGGTATCGCCTCCACCTTCCACAAGCACGGGTACCACAACATTACCCGTGCCCTCCCCAGTGCACTTACTGGGAAGGACCGCCTAACCACAAACACGTGGACAGGAGAATGTGGCCAGGGACGGTACAGAGCCAGTCTTCAACTTTTTTTGCTAAGAGTTGCATTTAGCTTGGTGAAAGGACTGGCATAGAGGGAAACCGTATGTACCCTGCGTGTTATTTCTCCCAGGAAGTCCTGTAATTGAGCTTGTTGCAAAAGCAATGGCAGCCCGTCCAACATTAACTCGCACTTGTCGGTGGTGTTTTGACACACACACTCATATTTCTTTGCGCATTTAAATTCTTGAATTCAGAGTTGGACAATGGCCTGGTCTGTAATGCGTTTTGAGAAAAAACATGCATAAGCATGGCCGATTCACATTAAAAAAAGCTGCCATAGAGTGTCCGTGAACCTTCCCCCACACTTTTCTTAGCCAGGGCAGGGTTGGATGGGCCCACCAGAGAACCAGAGACTCCTTCGGCGGGCCCTGGCTTCTCCTTCAGGAGAGTTCATAGTGTTGAGGTGAGGCCATGATGATGATAGAGGCCACCATCTGCTTAGTTTTCTGTTACTTGGAATGCAAGTGCAAGTATGCAGCCAGCCACCCACCCACCCACAGGCCGCAACACTAAACTGCCAGATTTCTGGGCAGCTCTTTGCACTTGAAATATGGCTTTTTAAGCTCGTGAAGGCGGAAGCTTTTCACAACCTCATGCCGACGGCGGCTGGGTGTCCATACTCGCTCCCCAGCCCCCACTATATTTCCCGGTACCGCCTCCACAGTGAGTCCAACTGCTGACCAATTTTAGGAAAAACCCCACTAAGAATTTAAAGACACACAGAGCAGGGCCACAGTAACAAGTACGACATGTTCCCATTTGAAAGGAGAGAGTCTGCTATACAGTTATAGGGTATGCAGTGAGTCCAACGGCTGACCTATTTTAGGAAAAACCCCACTAAGAATTTAAAGACACACGGAGCACGGCCTCAGTAACAAGGTACAACATGTTCCCATTAGAAAGTAGAGGGTCTGCTATACAGTTATAGGGTATGCAGTGAGTCCAACGGCTGACCAATTTTAGGAAAAACCCCTCTAAGAATTTAAAGACACACGGAGCAGGGCCACAGTACCAAGGCACGACATGTTCCCATTAGAAAGGAGACGGTCTGCTATACAGTTATAGGGTATGCAGTGAGTCCAACGGCTGACCAATTTTAGGAAAAACCCCACTAAGAATTTAAAGACACAAAGAGCAGGGCCACAATAACGACAAATTCCCATTAGAAAGGAGAGAGTCTCCCATAGTGTTGGCCTATGCAGTGAATGCAAGGGTTGCCAAAAATTTGGAGGCACTTCAATGCCCCTTGGAAGAGACGTGAAGAAGGGCCTCATAAAAAAATGTTCCCATTAGAAAGGAGCGGGCCTCCTATACTTGTAATGCCCATGAACTAAGTGTATGGGCTGACAAACATTTACCCCTGGGGGGTATACATGAACATACTGTATAAAAAAAAATTTTCACGGGCATGATTAACACCCTTTAAAAAGATGATGTGGGTGTTGCATCATGGACCACGGTCACCCTGGTTATATGATGGTGGAAGATGAGGAGAAGGAGGAGGACAAGGAAGCGTATACCCATGTGTGGGTTTGAAAATGTGCATGGGAATACACCTCCCAAGAAAAGACACTGGATTTGAGTTTATGTTACGCTGCTATCATTCGGTGGTGTTGAGAAGTCTCGCCCCATCCAGCCCTTGTTCATTTTTATAAGAGTCAGCTTGTCAGCATTTTCAGTTGACAGGCGGATGCGCTTATCAGTTATAATTCCACCAGCGGCACTAAAAACTCGCTCTGATAAAAATGCTAGCGGCAGGGAAGGCCAGGACCTCCAAGGCATAGAAAGCCAGATCATTCCACGTATCTAGCTTGGATACCTAATAATTATAAGGCATAGAGGAATCACGGAGGACGTTTTTACGGTCGGCAAGGTACTCCCTCAGCATCTTCCCAAACTTTGCACTCCTTGTGAGAGTACCCCACGCCTCTGGGCCTGTGCGATGGGAGGGTCTGAGAAAACTCTCCCAGAACTTTGACAGTGTTCCCCTGCCTCTGCTGGATTGAAGTTCTGTCTCTCTCGTCTGTACTCCTTGGTTGTCCAACGAAGTGTGCCCTCTGCCACCAGCGTTTTCAGATGGGAATTTTTTTAATAGTTCCGCAACAAGGGCCTTCTGGTACTGCCCCATTTTTGTAGATCTGTCCGCCTCAAGAATAAGAGATATAAAGTTCTCCTTGTAGCGTGGGTCTAGAAGTGTCACCAAACAGTAATGACTGTCACCCAAAATTTTGAGAACGCGAGGGACATGAGAAAGGCAGCATAACATAAACTGAACCATGCGTGACAGACTACTAACAGGCAAGACTTCCGTGTCCTCACCAAGAGGATGACTGACCATGCTCTCCTCCTCCTCTTCCTGCACCTCCTCCTCTCTGTCCTCTGGCCATCCACGCTGAACAAACGGTATGACAGCTGGGCAGGTAGTACCATCTATAGTGCATGAAACTAGCTCCTGTCCTTCCTCCTCCTCCTCCTATTTCTCATTGTCATCCAATCCACGCGGGGATGATATGAGGCTTGGCTGTGTGTAATCACCCTGTATGGTTCCTTGCTCCATCTCATCGTGCTCCGCCTGCAATGCATCCTCTTTGATTGTGAGCAGAGAGCGTTTCAGAAGACAGAGAAGCGGGATGATGATGCTAATTATGGCGTCATCGCCGCTCACCATCTTGGTGGAGTCCTCAAAGTTTTCGAGGATGGTATATATGTCTGACATCCATGTCCATTCCTGAGGCCTTATGTGTGGAGTCTGAACAGAATACCGATGGCCTTATTGATGCTGGTACTCAACAACTGCCCTCTTCTGCTCACAAATCCTTCCCAACATCTGCAGTGTAGAGTTCCAAGGCGTGCGGACATCACACACCAGTCTGTGAGCCGGAAGCTGCAAACGCTGCTGAAACACTTCAAGGGCTGCGGAAGCTGTAGCTGACTTTTTAAAATGGGCACACAGGTGGCGTACTATAACAAGCAGATCCAGCAGCTCCGGGTAGGATTTGAGAAACCGCTGAACCACGAGGTTAAGCACATGGGCCAGACATCGTACGTGTGTGAGCCCGCCTCGCCTCAGAGCCGCCACGAGGTTCCGGCCATTGTCATACACGACCATGCCTGGCTGTAGGTTTAGCGGTGTGAGCCACAGATCTGCCTGCTCCTTCGGAGCTGTCCACAACTCTTCAGCATTGTGCGGTTTTTCACCTAAGCATATTAGCTTCAGCACAGCCTGTTGCCGCTTGGCCGAGGCAGTGCTGCAGTGCTTCCAGCTTGTGACTGATGTGGTCATTTCGGAGATGGAGGATGAAGAGGAGGAGGAGGCTGAGGAAGATGAGGTGCAGGAGCTGTAGACCATGGGGGCACCCCTGATTGACCTAGCGCCCGCAATCCTTGGCGTCGGGAGGACGTGTTCCCTCCCAAGGTCCGACTGGGTCTCGGCTTCCACTATGTTAACCCAGTGTGCCGTCAGCGAGATGTACCATCCCTGCCCGCAAGCACTTGTCCACGTGTCCGTGGTTAGGTGGACTTAACCGGTAACTGCATTGTTAAGAGCACGGCTAATGTTTTGGGACACGTGCTTGTATAATGTGGGGACGGCAAACTAGGAGAAATAGTGGCGGCTGGGGACCGAGTACCGAGGTTGCGGAATGCTTCCCTCTCCACAAGCCTAAAAGGCAACATTTCGAGCTCAAGCAGTCGTGAAATGTGAGAATTTAGTAGTGTGGCCTGTGGGGCGTTGGCTGCATATTTGCGCTTGTGTTCCAAGGACTGGGATATGGACAACTGAACGCTGCGCTGGGACAAGGACATGGACATGCTTCCAGATGCTGCTACTTGAGAGTGTGCAACGACAGTTGCAGGGCAGGAGGCGTCTTCGCATGCACCATGGACAGGGGATTGGCTTGCATGCACAGCAGTGGAAGAAGTAATGGTGCCACCCGCAGACACTGTTCCTGGACCCTGGAGTTCGGCGCCCAAAGTCGGGTACTTTGCTGCCATGTGCCTGATCATGCTGGTGGTAGTCAGGCTGGTCGTTTTGCCTCCCCTGCTGATGCTGGCCTGGCAGGTGGTGCAAATGGCCTTTATGGGGTTGTCGGCAGAGTCTTTAAAAAACAACCAGACTCGGGAAGACCTAACAGTTGTACTGGCAACTTCCTTCATGTTGGTGTTACGGGGAACGGTTGCCTGCCTTCTGTCTGCGGCCACCACACTGCTTCTTCATACCTGTTGGGGTGCTCTGCCTCCCTCCCCCTGTGTGCTGCTGTCCTCGCTCTGCATGTCCTCCTGCCAGGTTGGGTCAGTTACTATATCATCCACCACCTCGTCTTCCACTTCCGCACCCTGGTCCTCCTCCTGAATTTCTGGCAATTGTGTCTCATCATCGTCCACCTCTTGTGACACTTTCCCACCGTCGCCTTCGTGTGACCGTGGCTGCTCAAATATTTGGGCATCGCTACACGCGATCTCCTCTTGCCACGCTTCAAGTGGACCGAGCGAGAGGCCCGAATCTATAAATGGAAAAGTGAACAGCTCTTCAGAGTGTCCAAGTGTGGGATCAGTTGTCTCTGGGTACTCAGCATGGTGGCAGGAAGGAGGATCAGGGTGAGGAATATGCGATCCAGACTTACGGCTACTGAGTCTTGACCGTGTGAAAGACAGGGTGGTGGTGGTGGTGGCTAAGTGACTGGAAGCATTATCCGCTATCCAACCAACAACCTTTTGACACTGCTCTGGGTTCAATAGTGGTGTGCTGCGGTCCCCTAGAAATTGGGACAGGAAGGTCAGGCGAGAAGATATGGGTGTTTGTTGTGCACAATTTTGGCTTGCCCATGGCCTTGTCCTCGGCCTCTGCATGCATCATTACCATCATGTCTAGTTCCCCGTCCGTTGCCACGTGCTTTGCCCATTTTAAATGGAGGACAGTATCTTCCACGCTCAAAACAAATGACTGAGTTTGGAGCGAACTTATATGTGATCTGTGTGATAGAGAAAACAGAGTTTTAAATACCTGGCCTGTAGGTAAGTAGTTTGAACAGCAAACTGCGGTGAATTGCTTCAATGACACACTAAAGGACATTTTTAATGGAGGCCAGAAATGGCAGTATTTTCTGACAATGTATATGTGATCCGTTTGACGGAGAAAACACAGTTTTAAATACCTGGCCTGTAGGTAAGTAGTTTGAATAGCAAACTTATGTGAATTGCTTCAATGACACACTAAAGGAAATTTTTAATGGAGGCCAGAAATGGCAGTATTTTTTGACAACGTATATGTGATCCGTTTAACGGAGAATACACAGTTTTAAATAGCTGTATTTCTAGTGCTCTAATATGGAAAGGACCTGGCTGTATTCTGCAGTGCCAACAAGCACATGGCGCAGAAAAAATTGTGTTCTCTGGATTGCTATTTAAGCAAATAATGAGGATTAAGATCCAAAGAAAAGAATTCCTGGCCCCTGAGACCTGGGCCATTGTATATAAATATCTAACAGCAGCAGAAGGCAGAATTGGAATGGAGCCTCTTGTGCTATATGCACTGCAGTCTGCTATATACACTGCCTGCCTATACACCCTGCCTGCCTGATATCTCTGCAGATATATTAGTCCTCAGAAGGACTGTTTGTTAAGATGGATATGTATAATATACATTTTTTCTCCCTACATTACCTAATACACAAGCAAATCTGTCCCTGACGCAGCAGCACCTCTCCCAAAACAAGCAAATGGCGCAGAAAAACGGTGTTCTCTGGATTGCTTTTTAAGCAAATAATGAGGATTAAGAACCAGCAAAGAAAAGTATTCCTGGCCCCTGAGGCCTGGGCCTTTGCATAGAAATATCTAATAGCAGCAGAAGGCAGAATTGGAATGGAGCCTCTTGTGCTATATGCACTGCAGTCTGCTATATACCCTGCCTGCCTATACACCCTGCCTGCCTGATATCTCTGCAGATGGATTAGTCCTCAGAAGGACTGTTTGTTAAGATGGATATGTGTAATGTATGGTTTTTCTCCCTACACTACCTAATACACTATCAAATCTCTCCCTGACACAGCAGCAGCTCTCCCTACACTGTTTGATCCTGAGTGACTGTGACGAGCATGGCGGCGCTAGGTCTGATATAGACCTGATGACGCTGTTTGGCCAGCCAATCACTGTAATGCCCACAACCAACATGGCTACGGCATTACAGTGAATGGCAGGCAATCCCTGCATGTTCATTGGCTCTCTAAAGAGCGCCAAACATGCAGGGAGGGGTCCCGAGTTCCCGCCCGAGCAACCCGGAAACACTCGGCGAGCGCCAAGCATCTCAAGCAGTGAGATGCTCGGGCGAGCACCGAGCAGTAGTGAGCATGCTCGCTCATCACTATTGATATGCATATTTTGGACCAAAGCACGTTCATCTCTGGGACACAGTACCCGTCTCCTTCCTGAGCGGTATGATAGCTGGACATTCCCATCTTGTTTGTACTTGCTTATAATTGTTTGTACAGATACCTTCAGGTATCTTGAAATTGTACCCAAGGATGAGCCAGATTTTTGCAAGTCCACAATTCTCTTCCTGATATCTTGGCTGATTTCTTTAGACTTTCCCATGATGCTACACAAAGAATCAGTGTCTTTCAGGTGTTCATTAAAATACATCCACAGGTGTGCGTCTAATTAACTCAGATGTTGCAAAAAAAAAAAAAATCTGAAACTTCCAAACACATGACATCATCATATGGGCAGTCCAGAATTGCTTAAAGTCATAGTAATCTTAGTGTAAATTTTTGACTTTGCAGTAAGTAATAAAAATGCCTTAAAACATTCTATCTCTCTCATTATTCTGGCATTTGGCAAATATTAAAAATGATGATAATCCTAATTGACCTAAAACGGGAAAGGTTTATTCTGATTTCATGTCAGATATTGAGAAAAACATGCATATGTGTCTTTTTATATAGTGTATGTAAACTGTTGGTTTCAACTGTATATACCATGTCATTTGCACAGCTTGACCATACCCATTACTTTTGCATGAGAAACCACATCAGTTATCTGTAGAACTCTTGGCAATTATGGTCTGAATATCAGAAAATATATCCCCAATGATTTCAACAAGCCATAAGTGTCATGTCTATTAGATCTAAAGATTTTTCAAAGACAGGACAAAAGACAGATAATAAAAATTCAAGACTAGAAAAAATAGTTTTAGTTGATTTTTTTTTGCATTCTTCAGTATGCAGAATAAGTACCAAATCTCTGCAGAAAGAAAACTGTATGCTCAGTGAGCCTACGAGATATTTTATCCGGTCTTAAAAATAAACAGTCATTTTGCATTTTATCACTTTGATACGGCTGAAAGGATTTTAGAACTATGTAGTGCACAAATACAAGGGAAGAAGCTGTGTCACAAGGAGGCAATTTTTATGTGACATGCAAATACATTTCATCAGACAGGTAAAAGGATTACTTTGAAGTATCTAATTTTATAATCAGGAAATCACATTTGCTCAGAAAGAGTCCATCAAAAGGAGAACATAGATAAATCACATTTAATCATAACTAATCATATATAAAATATGCTTTTTTTCCATAATATATTTGGACCCTCAGCTTTCTGTAAAAATATTTAAGGCCAGTAATATAGTGGTGCATAAAAGTTTGTGAACCCTTTAGAATTTTACATATTTCTGCATAAATTTGACTGAAAACTACAGTAGTGTGCAAATGTTTTAGGCAGGTGTGGAAAAAAATAATAGTTCATAGTTCAATGTTATCAATTAAAAAATGCAGAGTGAATGCACAAAAGATTGATGTGACTGCCCATTGTCTTCACAACAGCATTATGGTAATTCTTCTATGTACACTTACACCCCTTTTTTAAGCCAATACACTCAATTTCATTAAGAACTATTTTTAGGAAAAATTAGTCTAGAAATGATGGTATGGCCCCACAGAGCCTTTGATCTCAACATATAGACTGCTTCGGATTTCATGAAAAGATAAAAAAGATTTACTCAAGCAACATCCACAGAAGATATGTGATTGGTTCTACAAGATGTTTGGAACAAGCTCCCTGCTGAGGTCCTTCAAAAACTGTGTGCAAATGTACCTGGAAGAATTGATGTTCTCATGATGTTTTAAAGGCAAATATTTATGTGGTTTAGATTTCTCTTTTGTTCATTCACTTTGCATTTTGTTAATTGATAAAAAAAACTATTATCACTTCTATTTTTTATATTTTTGAAGGCATTCTTACTTATGAGCATTTTTTCCACACCTGCCTAAACATTTTGCACAGTATTGTATATCAGATTTTCACACAAGTCCTAAAAGTAGATAAAGAGAATCAAATAAAACAAATGAGTAAAAAATATTAGAATTTGTCATTTTTTACATGAGAAAAATGATCCAATATCATATCTGTTAGTGGCAAAGTATGTGAATCTGGGATTTCAGTATCTAGTGTGACCCCTTGTACAGAAATACCTGCATCTAAACGTTACTTTTAATTGATGATTGGTCCTGTATGTTGGCTTGGAGGAATTTTAGCCCAATACTCCCTACAAAACAGCTTCAACTCTGTTATATTGGTGGGTTTTCTCCAATTAACTGCTGCTTCATGTCCTTCTACAACATACTGCATCTGTATTAGATCAGGACTTTGACTTGGCCATTTCAAAACTTCAACTTTATTTTTCCATAACTATTCTTTTGTAGAACAACGTGTGTGCTTTTTGTATCGTTGTCTTGCTGCATAACCCACATTCTCTTGAGATTCAGCTCATAGTCAGATGTCCTGAAATTTTCCTGATAAAATTCAGAATTCATTGTTCCATCAATAATGGTAAGCCATCTTGGCCAAAATGTAGAAAACCAAGCCCAAACCGGGATTTTATCGCCACTGTGTTTCACAAATGGAATGAGATCTATGCTGTAATGCAGATTTTTTCTTACTCCAAACATAATGCTTTTCATTTAAACCAAAAAGCTCAATTTTGGTCTCATCTAGCTTGTTTAGCTTAGAAAAAAGACGTCTCAGAGGAGATCTCATTTTTATGTATAAATAAAATGTTTGGTCATTACCAAGGACTGGCACATGACTTATTCTTTTCAAAGACCACTCTAAGGACCATGGGGCACTCATTACGGGTGAAACAAAGGCGATTCCAGCAGCTAAATAGGAAAGGATTCTTTACAGTTAGAGCAGTCAGACTGTGGAATGCCTAACGCAAGAGGTAGTGATGACAGATACTCTATCAGCATTTTGAGAAAGGCTGTATGATTTTGTCACAACAGACAGCATTTGGGGTTATTGATGATGTAGTGATATAGAAGAAAGTGGAGAAAGTTTGAACTTGATGTATTTTTTATTTCAACCTATATAAATACGTAACAAAACATTGAACATTGTTCGTAAAGCTGTCTGGCTTGTCAAGGTGATCTTTAGTGTTATTCACCTGTCCTGGAATCAGCGTCTGGCCCTGCTTCCTCCTCTTATGGCTGCCTTCCTTTGATGTAGTCCAGTTTTTCAAGTAACCTAGCAAGTTCCCTTGACATAATCAATCACCCAAGGCCTTTTAATGTGGATTTATATAGCTTGGAGCTGTCTGAGGTTTCATTAAGTCCCGCAATGACTATACATCCACAAATCCTGTGTATATCCACACTCTTGGATCTGTGTCTTCTGGTGTTTCTGCTCCACTTGCCTTTTATCTTTGCACATCCAGCTGTCCAGGCCCTTGCAAATCCAAGTAATGTCCAGCAATTACTGCCTGCTGTGTCATCACCTTTGGTCTGTGTTGCTCACCCTGATCTATGCCTAGAGAATCCATCTTACCAGGAGAGTCCATAACATTTAGCAAACTGCAGATGGGCAGCAATGTTCTTTTGGAGAGCAGTGGTTTTCCCTTTGCAATCCTGCCATGGACATTATTATTGTTCAGCGACTTCATGATGATGGACTCATTGACATTAGTATGAGGGAGGACTTTAGTTGCTCAGAGGTTACCTTGCAAACTTCTACTGTATATGTTTTGCTCTTGGAGTGATGTTGTTGGAAAACCATGCCTAGGGAGGATAATATTAGTTTGGAATTCCCTCCATTTGAACACAATCTGATTGTAGATTTCTTTTTCCTTCAAAGATTAAATGACTATGTAGGGAGACTGCAGCAAAAGAAGCTATTGTGACTAAATGGCGTGAAATAACTGCAATGTATGAATTCAGTCTAAATGAAACAGGTCGCCCACTCACTCCTGATTGTCATTCCATTAATTGAAAACACCACTGCAATCACTGCCCCAGGCTGTTAAACCCCCTAAATGCCACTATCGATATCAATTGTAACATTTTGGAAGCTGGGAGAGGGAGGGGATTCTCTCTTCCTTCAGATCGGCGCCCCCGTGATGTCATTGCAAGGGCATTATGGTCATCATGGTAAACCGAGGTCATCATGATGACCTCCAGGTCTGCCAGCAATGGTGCCCAGGAGCATGGTCTAAGAGGCTTCAGTGTAATACTAACTTGCATAATGCATTGCAATTCTGGTGCATTGCAATGCATTATACCAGCGATCAGAGTAATGAAAGTTAAAGTGCCATAAAGGGACTAAGTTAAAAAAAAATAAAAGAGCACCTCCCAGTCACAGATTGCATGGCTGAGCTGTCAATAAAAACACCGACAACTCAGCATGACCCAGATTCCATAGGATAGCAAAACAGTCAGTCCAGTCAGTCACTGAGTGGAGGACTTATGATGTATGTCACTTCCAGGGCTTCTTGCTGTCATTTTGATAAAATTGCTGTTTTACCCTCAACAGATATAAGAAGCACAGTGACAGTGTTGCTTACTGTACTTGTCATTTAGTGTAAAGGATTTATTAAAAAATATAATAGTGTTTTCGTGCACTGTCTCTTTAAAAAAGCCGGCCGGCAATTCAGCAGCGGTACCGGACAATTTATAACAGACAGAATAGAGCTTCACACATAGATTAGATAGATAGAAACATGTCAGTCACATATATATGAAGTACTGTGACAGTGTTGCTTACTGTACTTGTCATTTACTGCAAAGGATTTATTAAAAAAAAATAATAGTGTTTTCATGCACTGTCTCTTTAAAAAAGCCGGCTGGCAATTCAGCATCTGTACCCGACAATTTAGAATAGAAGGAATAGAGAATCACACATAGATTAGATAGATAGAAATATGTCAGCCACATATATATGAAGTACAGTGACAGTGTTGCTTACTGTAATTGTCATTTAGTGTAAAGGATTTATCAAAAAAAATAATAGTGTTTTCATGCACCGTCTCTTTAAAAAAGCCCGCCGGCAATTCAGCATCTGTACCCGACAATTTATAACAGACAGAATAGAGCTTCACACATAGATTAGATAGATAGAAACATGTCAGTCACATATATAATAAGTACAGTGATAGTGTTGGTTACTGTACTTGTCATTTAGTATTAAAATAAAGGATTTATTATTAAAAAAAATTGGCGTGGGGATCCCCGTAATTTTAGTCTCTAGCGGAGGTTAAGCAGACAGCTTGGGCAGATGTTAGAAGCCTGGGAAGGGGGTAATACCCACGGAGCTTCCCAGGCTACTAATATCAGCCCCCAGCTGAATACCTAGCCTTTACTAGCTATTAAAATGGAGGACCCCCCCCAAAAAAAATGACGTGGGGTCCCCCCTAATTTAATAGCTAGCAAAGGCTAGGCAGACAGCTGGGGGCTGATATTAATAGCCCAGGAAGGGAGCCATGAATATTGGCCCCCTCCCAGGCTAGAAACACCAGCCGTCAGCCACCCCAGAAATGGCGCATCCATAGGATGCGCCAATTCTGGCACTTAGCCTCGCTCTTCCACGCTGCCCTGGTGCGGTGGCAGGGGGTAATAGGGTTGGGGTTGATGTCAGCTTATAATGCCAGCTGACATCAAGCCCAGGTTAGTAATGGAGAGGCGTCTATAAGACACCCCCATTACTAACCCCATAGTCAAAGTTAAAAAAAAAACACAAACACCCAGAATAAAGTCCTTTAATTGAAATAAAGACACAATTCTTTATTGTTCTAAATTAAACCATACTTACCATCACGCCCATTCCAGCTGAAGCCAACGATCTCCTGCAATAAAAGAAAAATAATAAAGCAACCTCATCCTTACCTTTCCATGGTTCCCATGACAGCTTCAGCTCTGCTACATCGAGATGACAGGCTGTCCAATGATCTCAGCTCACCTCATGCACGTCACTGACAGCGTGGGAAAATTCTCCTGCACTCAGCGCTACAGCGTGAGAATTCTCCCACGCTGTCAGTGACGTGCATGAGGTGAGCTCATTCATGTCCAATGAACTCAGCTGACCTCATGTACGTCACTGACAGCGTGGGAGAATTCTCACGCTGAAGTGCTGAGTGCAGGAGAATTCTCCTACGCTGTCAGTGACGTGCATGAGGTGCGCCGAGTTCATTGGACATGAACTCGTCTCATCTGGATGCCGTCACAGCCAGACACTGCAGAGCGCAAGCATGCCTGCGCTTCTCAGTGTCTGCGGGATGACAGGCTGGATGGCAGCGTTCTGCTGCGGTCCAGCCTGTTATCTCGATGTAGCAGAGCTGAAGCTGTCGTGGGAACCATGGAAAGGTAAGGATGAGGTTGCTTTATTATTTTTCTTTTATTGCAGAAGATCGTTGGCTTCAGCTGGAATGGGCGTGATGGTAAGTATGGTTTAATTTAGAACAATAAAGGAATGTGTCTTTATTTCAATTAAAGGACTTTATTCTGGGTGTTTGTGTTTTCTTTTAACTTTGACTATGGGGTTAGTAATGGGGGTGTCTTATAGACGCCTCTCCATTACTAACCTGGGCTTGATGTCAGCTGGCATTATAAGCTGACATCAACCCCAACCCTATTACCCCACTGCCACCGCTACAGGGCAGTGGGAAGAGCGAGGCTAAGTGCCAGAATTGTCGCATCCTAAGGATGCGCCATTTCTGGGGTGGCTGACGGCTGGTGTTTCTAGCCTGGGAGGGGGCCAATATTCATGGAACCCTTCCTGGGCTATTAATATCAGCCCCCAGCTGTCTGCCTAGCCTTTGCTAGCTATTAAAATAGGGGGGACCCCACGTCATTTTTTGGGGGGGTCCCCCATTTTAATAGCTAGTAAAGGCTAGGTATTCCGCTGGGGGCTGATATTAGTAGCCTGGGAAGCTCCGTGGGTATTACCCCCTTCCCAGGCTTCAAACATCTGCCCCAGCCGTCTGGTTAACCTCCGCTAGAGCCTAAAATTATGGGGATCCCCACGCCAATTTTTTTTTAAATAAATCCTTTATTTTAACACTAAATGACAAGTACAGTAATCAACACTGTCACTGTACTTCATATATATGTGACTGACATGTTTCTATCTATCTAATCTATGTGTGATTCTCTATTCCTTCTATTCTAAATTGTCGGGTACAGATGCTGAATTGCCGGCCGGCTTTTTTAAAGAGACAGTGCATGAAAACACTATTATTTTTTTTTAATAAATCCTTTACACTAAATGACAAGTACAGTAAGCAACACTGTCACTGTACTTCATATATATGTGACTGACCTGTTTCTATCTATCTAATCTATGTGTGATTCTCTATTCCTTCTATTCTAAATTGTCGGGTACAGATGCTGAATTGCCGGCCGGCTTTTTTAAAGAGACTGTTCATGAAAACACTATTATTTTTTTTGATAAATCCTTTACACTAAATGACAAGTACAGTAAGCAACACTGTCACTGTACTTCATATATATGTGACTGACATGTTTCTATCTACCTAATCTATGTGTGATTCTCTATTCCTTCTATTCTAAATTGTTGGGTACAGATGCTGAATTGCCGGCCGGCTTTTTTAAAGAGACGGTGCATGAAAACACTATTATTTTTTTTAATAAATCCTTTACACTAAATGACAAGTACAGTAATCAACACTGTCACTGTACTTCATATATATGTGACTGACATGTTTCTATCTATCTAATCTATGTGTGAAGCTCTATTCTGTCTGTTATAAATTGTCGGGTACCGCTGCTGAATTGCCGGCCGGCTTTTTTAAAGAGACAGTGCATGAAAACACTATTATTTTTTTTGATAAATCCTTTACACTAAATGACAAGTACAGTAAGCAACACTGTCACTGTGCTTCTTATATGTGTGACTGACATGTTTCTATCTATCTAATCTATGTGTGAAGCTCTATTCTTTCGGTTCTAAATTGTCGGGCACCGGTGTATGCCGCTGATGAATTGCCGGCTTTTCATGTTTCACTGTGAGCACTGTTCCCATCGATTTGGGCAATCACTGTAATGCCACAACCACCATGGCTGTGGCATTACAGTGAGTGGCAGACAATCCCTGCATGATTGGTGCTCTAAATAGCGCCAGACATGCAGAACACGCTTTTGGTGCACGAACAGTTATCGAACATAACCTCGAACAGCCGAATTTTTTGCAAATCGTTCGGGTTCGTCGAACAACTCGAACACCGCCCAAAACAGCTCGAATTTGAGATTGGCGAACAGTTCTAGTCGAACACCGCTCATCTCTAATCAAAACCACACTAAGCAGTCCAGTAAGTGATACATTACTGGATTCAGAGTATCTGTCTCTACATCATGTTGCTCTTAGATTAGGTGGAAGAAACCTGGAATCTGGTGACAGATTCCCTTTAAGAAATTAAGATAAAAAAATTGTCAAGCACATCATATTTGAGTCTATTTTAGTGGTGGAGAACTGGAAAAATTGCCCAAAGGTCTTATTTCCTAGGGTACTACAAAAGATGGGGCAGCGGAATGCCACTTTTCAGTAACTTTTCGAATTTTATAATAGTATTTTGTTGCTACTTTATGGTAAAATAGTTTGGGCTTAGTTTGGAACATTAGATGAAATCTTTATTTGGATACCGAACACCAGTATTATAGATGTACTCTTTATGGCAGTATGGACACTATATGAAAACATTATTTTTGTACCAATTGATTATGTTGTGGAAAAACGGAAAAGACAAGGAAAAGGTGTTTCTATTTCCCCATGATGAGCAAAAAAAGATAAGTTATACACTGTCACTATCAATATAAAATAGTCAACAAATCCAGAGAATAATGTTGAGAATGATAAAAAAAATCTCAACTACATTGGGGCTTCCTCTCCCACGCGATTGGCACCCAATTGTTGATTGTAGTCATAGCAACTGGAGGTCAGATGACTACATCCATGTCTGCTAGCTACGGTGACCTGTTAGGTTAGACCATGCTAGGAGCATGGTATAAAAGGTGTTCTGTCAGTGTAACACTGACAGGTACAATGCACTTCAGTACATGCATGCATTGCAATGCATTATACCAGCAATCAGAGTAAATTAGAGTAATAAAGTTAAACTCCCATAGAGGAACTAAGTAAAAAAAGTTTTAAAAAAAATTGTAAAAATATTAAATAAAAATCACAAAATAAATAATAAAAAAAAAAAATATTTAAACCAATAAATACGTATATTTATGTAAAAATAAATATAAACAAAAAAAGTACACATATTTTGTATAACCACATCCGGGACGATCTGATCTATAAAACTATCACATTAGCAAACCCCTTTAGTGAACAACATAAAAAAATAAATGAAAAGGCGTGACAAAAACAATGCTTTTTATCATAGGCACATCAGGTGCTTTTCCAACGCGGCATGGCGTTCGCTATCTATTCCAGCCAATTTTGCGCTCCAAAGTGCTTCTTACCTTCTTAGACCTGTCGTGCGCCCAAACAGTAATTTTACATCACATATGGGGTACCAGTGTACTCAGGGGAAATTGCTCAACAAATTATGTGGCCATTTTTCTCCTGTTAAAATTGTAAAAATTTTAAATTTGGGGCTAAAGCAACATTTTTGTGAGAAAAATGTATTTTCTCATTTTAACAGCTCAAAGTTATAAAATTCTGTAAAGCACCTGATTCAAGATGCTTCCCACACCTTTAAATAAAGGCCTTGAGGTGTGTAGTTACCAAAATCAGGTCTCTTGTGGGGGGTTTCCACTATTTAGGCACATCAGGGGTTCTGCAAACGGGACATAGCATCCCCTATCTACTCCAGCCAATTTTGTGCTCCAAAAGTCAAATGGTGCTCATTACCTGCTGAGCCCTGCCATGCGCCCAAACAGTAATTTTCCACCACATATGGGGTATCGTTGTACTCAGGAGAAATTGTACAACAAACTGTTTTGTCCATTTTCTCCTGTTACCCTTGTGAAAATGAAACCTTAGGGACTAAAGCAACATTCTTTAATTCATGTGAAGCATATAAAGGGTTAATAAGCTTCTTGAATGTGGTTTTGAGCACTTTGAGAGGTACAATTTTGGGTATTTTCTGTCACATAGGCCCTTAAAAGTCACTTTAAATGTGGTGTGGTCCCTAAAAAAATTGGTTTTGTAAATTTTGCTGGAAAAATGAAAAATTGCTGTTTAACTTCTAACCCTTCTAACTCCCTAACCAAAAAAAATATGTTTCATAAATGATGCTGATGTAAAGTATGTGTAAAATTTTACTTTTATCTCTTTAGTGTGGTATAACTATCTGGTTTAAAGGCATAAAAATTCATAGTTTGAAAATTGCGAAAATTTTCATTTTTTTTTTCACATTTTTGACATTTTCATAAATTATTGCAAATCATATCTGGTGCCTGTCCGCTGGTGGGTCGAGCGAGCCCCCCTGTGGTGGAGGCAGCTCTAAGCTTTTTAATTTAAATTGTCTCTCTAATTTGAATAAATACACTTTAAATCCATTTACAAGGATCTATTGGAGGGCAAGTCTCATGCCAGCAGCCGCGTAATTCCAGCTCCAGTAGCGTCCACTAAAGCTGCTGCAGTTAAAAAGCTTTTATAAGGATCGAGCTCGGCTGTCCACCACAAGGCATCCTACTGCCAGTCCCAGCCCCTATGCCTTGGGGTGCCTCCTGATGCTCTTCACTGAGTATCCCGTGGTCCCGAAGCATTTCCTTTGAAAAAATGAAGTGTCCAAACTACAGGTGGTGTAGCTTGCTTAACAGCCGGGATAATCCGCTGACTAGCAGACCCTGCTACTAGGCACAAAGTATTTCCTGGGCTAGATGCAGTTAAAAATTTGTAATTAGATACTCTCGTTGGATGCTGAGAAAGCATTCCATAGAGTCTCCTGGCACGCCATATATGATTCTCTTAAAAAGCTTGGGGTAGGGGTCTAGGGGACCCTTTTATAGCCAAAATCACGGCCCTGTATCGCAATACGTCACCTAAGCTGAAGATAAATGGAACTGTAGCACCCTGAGGGCTCGGTTGCTACAGAGGTATTGCACCTCACCCAGAGGTGTGATATCTCACTCTCAGGTAAGGATGTAGTGTGGATCAGGACCCGACACCTGCATGCATTACACCACATTGCCGTGGGGCAGGGCGACCAATATGCCCCTGAGATGGGCACGACAGTCCCTGTCCCTGGCTGGAGTGGGGGGAGGGAACACTGAGGAAGGGGAACCCTGTAGTGCAGGAGCAGGGAGGAAGCAGTTCCTGGGTGCATTGAGAAGGGAGTATAAAAGGTGGGCACCATCTTAGTTCAGTGCAGAGAAGTCTGAGCAGAAGTGGCAGGGAGCAGGGGCTCTGCATGAGCTCTGCTCCGGAGGCGGGCCTAGTAACAGAGGCCCAGGCCTGGAAGAGGGAGAAGGAAGGAAGAGGAGCGGAGAAGGCTCCAGGAACGAGGAACGAAGGGATCTCAGGGGTGCGGACGGGCGAGTCGCCACCGCACGCCCGAATCCACCTGCGTGGAGGGGTCAGGCCAAAGGGGGAGACCGGTCCCCGAAACTAGTGGAGGCAGGAAACGACCCTCAGCTAGAAACAGGAGGCTGTGACATTTTATGTGGCGCAGCCCCTCGCTACACCCGCTAGGAAGGCACCACATAGGGTCAGGGAAACTGGCGCCAAGTTTACCAAGAGGAGGCCCGAGGCAGCCGGACAGAAGGGTTGGTAAGAAAGGCCAGACAAAGGACACACAAAGGGGGTCCTGTGAAGCACTCCAAAGTTATCTGGGAGTTGTCTGAGCCCCTCACCTGGTGAGCACAGTACGACGTGGCAGCCGTTAACTGCAGACGTGGTCTGGATAATAAGAACTGTGAGTAAAGGCCCTGGACTGCATCACTGACTCCGTGTCATTACTGCTGCTGCCCTGCACCATCACCCCCATCCTCCGCATACACTGCCCTGAGGCTATACTCCTCCCGTGGGGAGTTATGCTACGCTCTGCTGCACCCACAACACCAGCCTCAGCGGTCTGCCCTGGAGCGGCGGTTCACTCTGACCTCAATCCACGGGTGGCGTAGTCGGACATTTAAACATCAAAACCACATAAATAGTTCCGCCACTGGTTTGACCGCCCTGAGCCACGGAACCGGGTTGCCGCCACGGAGACTACAACCACCAGCATCCACCAAAAAGGGTCCGGCTCCGGGTGTCCCAAGGCCCAGGGGGTGCGTCAGAACATTTTCATCACCTTTCACAATCACCAATGGGACAAGGCAGGGATGTTCTCTGTCCCCTCTCTTATACATCCTAGTGACGGAGCACCTGCTCTCATCAATTCGCCATAACCCCAATATTAGGTGGATTGAGGTGGGAGGCACTGAGTACAAGTGCTCTCTATTTGCTGATGATGTCCTAGTATATATCACTCAATCACATATATCCATCCATGCTGTTATGGCTGAAATAGATCACTTTGTTACATGGTCAAATTTTAAAATCAATGCAGCGAAGTCTGAGGCCCTCAATGTCTCCCTTTCCAAATCCATATAGGATTCCATCCAGTCCAACTTTCCCTTTGCCTGGCCCTCACAGGGTATCAAATACTTAGGAATTCCTATTCATAGAGACCTCTCCCATCTATGTTATCTTAATTTTGGGCCCTTTATTGAACAACTCCATACAGACCACGGTTGGCAAGTTAGAACTGTAAGACTCACTACGTGAACCACTGGTGTTTCGTGGAAAAGCACATGTACACTGTGTTCCAAATTATTATGCAAAAAGTGTTTAGGAGTGATAAGGGAAGAATTTGTTTGTTTGTCAGTTAAACTCATTGATGGTGATGTGTGTCAGGGCTCTTTATATCACTGTAAGCAATTGCAGACACCTGTGCTAATTAGTTTGGCAGGTGTGTCCAATGAAAGGCAAGACTACTTAAGAAGGCTGTCTCACATTATTAAGCAGCCTACATTTTCTGCCAAAATGGGAAAGAAAAAGGATGTGTCGGCTGCTGAGAAGCAACAAATTGTGGAGTGTTTAGGTCAAGGCATGACTACAATCAACATTGTGCGATGATCAGGATGAAGTGTCTTGGCAATCAAGAAGTATGTAGCTGATTCACAGTACATACGTGTGCGTGCTGATAAGGGCAAATTGAGGACTCTTTCCTACAGGCAATTACGTCAGGTTGAAAGAGCAGCGGCAAAAAAGCCTTGTCATAGCAGCAGACAAGTTTTTGAAGCTGCTTGTGCCTCCAACGTCCCCCGAACAACAAGATGCAGGGTCCTTCAGAGGTTTGCAGCTGTGCATACGCCATCCTGTCGACCTCCTCTATCCACTTCACACAAGCAGAAACGGCTCCAGTGGGCCAAACATTACATGAAGACTGATTTCAAAACTGTTTTGTTCACGGATGAGTGCCGTGCAGCGCTCGATGGTCCAGATGGATGGAGTGGAGGATGGCTGGTTGATGGACACCCCACGCAAACACGGCTACAGCGCCAACAAGGAGGAGGTGGAGTAATGTTTTGGGCTGGAATCATGGGGAGAGAGATTGTCGGCCCCTTTAGGATCCCTGAAGGCGCTAAAGATGAACTCCATAATGTATGTGGATTTTCTCAAACAGCACTTCCTGCCATGGTACAAGAAGAAGAACCGTGTATTTCACAGCAAGATCATTTTTCTGCATGATAATGCACCATCTCATGCTGCACATAAAACATCTGCATCTCTGGCTGATATGGGCATAAAAGGGGACAAACTTATGGTGTGACCCCCATGCTCCCCTGACCTCTACCCCATTCAGAACCTTTGGAGCATCATTAAAAGGAGTGTCTATGATGGCGGGAGGCAGTTCACATCTAAGCAACAGCTCTGGGAGGGTATTCTGTCCTCATGCAAAACAATTGAAGCAGAAACCATCCAAAACCTGACAAATTCAATGGACGAGAGAGTTCAGAAGCTCCTTTCGAACAAGGGGTCCTATGTGAAAATGTAACATCACCTAGAATAAAGTTTTGAGTTGAAAACTGTTTGATTTCAGTTTCTAACAACCTGCTAATGCTTATAATTTCAAAAATGACCATTTTTTTGGTCTTTATTAAAATGAAAAGGTTGATCGAAAAGTTTGGGGGATCTAAGAGTGTGGCAACCCAGTAGTCATGATTACTTCGAATTCTGACAATATGAGGGTCATGCTGCAGGTAGTGCAGCAAGAAGGCACTTATGTGTCTTGCGCATCTCGGAGCCCCAAAATTATTTTCCGGGCTAGATGCAGCTAAAAATTATTATTAATTTTAAATCTGGTGAAGCTTTAGTATAGATGGCCTAATAGGATCAGTGCTGCACACTGCTACAAAGCCCAAATTATTTTCCAGCCAAGATACAGTAAACATGATTAGTAATTTGAAAGCTTAAAACGGTTGGTAGGGTGATTTTAACCAATCATCAAGCTTTTACTCTCCCCAGGATGACACAGGGGTAGAAAAGTCGTTTCGGATCCATGATTTGTTCATCTTTATGAACGTGAGTCTGTCTACATTATCAGTGGAGAGCCGCGTGCACTTATTTGTCAGCACACCACCAGCAGCGCTGAACACACGTTCAGACAGAACGCTGGCTGCGGGGCATGACAAGATCTCCAAGGCGTAAGTGGCTAGCTCCGGCCATTTATCCAGATTGGAAGCCCAAAAACAGCAAGGGTCCAGTGACACAGTCATGGCTTCAATGTTTACTTGGAGATACTCCTGTACCATCGTCTCTAGGCGTTGACTATGTGTCAGACTTCTTGTCTCCTGTGGCCTTGCAAAGGATGGGCTAAAAAAGTGGTGAAATGATTCCGCAAAATTGATGTTACCAGCAGATACTGTGGTTCTGTTACGGTTTGAGTGCTGAACACTTGACGGTCCCACGGTTGGCAAGTTGGAACTGTGAGATTCACTACGTGCACCACTGGTATTTTGTGGAAAAGCACATGTAAGATTCTGCAACAGTCTCTGCTGATACTCCTGCATGCGTGCATCCCTTTCTATGGCAGAAATAATTTCTGCAAATTTACTTTTGTACCGGGAATCTAACAGTGTGGCAACCCAGTAGTCAGGATTATTTCTAATTCTCACAATTCGAGGGTCATGTTGCAGGTAGTGCAGCAAGAAGGCACTCATGTGTGTTGCGCATCCAGGAGCACCAAGTCCCTGTTGTGTTGGTGGCGAGGTAACAATCATGCTTCCTTCCTCTGTCCTCTCCCCCCAACCTCGCACAACAGAAATGTGATCAAGGTCTCCCTCATCTGATGAGTCTTCCATCAGTTCGTCCTCCACTTCTTCCTGGGCTCCTGCACCTTCCTCACTAGTTTGGCTGCTACCATGCGCCCTGGTAAAACCATCTCCCCCACCCTCACATGCCTGCTGCCTTGGTGCTGCCGACCGTCTGGACCTTGCAGATGTTAGCCCTTCCGCATACAACTCCTCCTCCTCTACTTCCTCCACCTCCTCTTGTGCCACCACCTGACTCCGAATTCTGTTTAGCATGTGCTCCAGCATGTAAATCACCGGAATAGTCATGCTGATAATGGCATCGTCAGCACTAAACATCTTCGTCGCCATTTCAAAACTGTGCAGAAGGGTGCATAGGTCCCTGATCTGAGACCACTCCTCCAGCGTGATTTGCCCCACCTCTGGATCTCGTTGGCCCAGGCTATACGTCAGAACGTATTGCACCAGGGCTTGTCGGTGCTGCCACAGTCGCTGCAACATGTGCAGAGTTGAATTCCACCGGGTAGGCACATCGCATTTTAGCCGGTGAAGTGGCAGGCCCAACGACTTCTGTAGAGATGTAAGTCGCTCAGCTGCGGGATGCGAACGGCGGAAGTGAGCACACAGCGACCGTGCCCTCTGCAGAAGGCCATCTAGTCTGGGATAGTGGGCTAAAAATTGCTGGACAACCAGGTTCAACACGTGAGCCATACAAGGCACGTGTGTGACATTGCCCCGGCGAAGGGCCGCACCCAGGTTTGCAGCATTGTCGCACATGGCCTTCCCTGGTTTCAGGTCCAGTGGAGACAACCATTCATGAAATTGGTTCTCCAGAGCTGACCACAACTCCTCAGCTGTGTGACTCACATTTCCCAGACATTTCAATGTAAAAACCGCCTGATGACGTTGAGCCCTACTGCCAGCATAGTAAGGAGGTGTGCAGGATCCCTTCTGCGCAGTTAGAAAGCTTGTGGCATGACCAGACAGGCTTTGGGTGCAGGTGGAAGACCGAGAGGAGGTTGAGGAGGCAGAAGCAGTGGAGGAACTTTGAGATAAAGAGGATTAACGCACAACTCATGGGGGCGGCAAGACTTGGACAGCAGCCCCTTGTCCTGCTGTCACCATAGTTACCCAGTGCCCAGTCAGCGACATGTAACGCCCCTGTTCATGTCTACTCGTCCAAGTGTCTGTGGTGAAATGCACCCTGTCACACACAGAGTTTCTCAAAGAAGCGGTGATGTTGTGTGCGACATGCTGGTGGAGCGCAGGCACACCTTTCTTTGAGAAGTAGTGCCGACTGGGCATCTGGTACTGGGGCACTGCGACAGACATAAGGTCTCGAAAATCCTCTGTGTCCACCAGGCGGAAAGGCAGCATTTCTGTAGCCAAGAGCTTGCAGATGGTGAAATTCAACCTCTTAGCTTTCTCATGGCTAGGAGGAAATGGTCTTTTACTTGTCCACATCTGAGGGACCGAGGGCTGGCTATTGTGCTTAGACGGGGTTGATAAGGGTGTCCCCGGCAACCTGCCGGTCTGTGAGGAAGATTCAGGCGGACATGTTAGGTTTCCTTGATCCAAAGGTGGTGCTATCGATGTCGGACAGCGCTCAACACCAGCTGGTGTTACCACCTCCAAAGAAAATGATGACCTGCCAATCACGCTGGCTGTTTCGGGTAAAGAGGTGGCAGGTCTGCGCCCCAAAACAGGTGTGACTGCTGTCCCCCCAGTCACAGAGGATGAAGAGGCCGCGGATGCACAAGATATGGCAGACGGTGGTTGGCCCGGCCGGCTAGGCCGCATTGTAGCACACTGAGCTTCCCACTGCAACTTATGCTTCATGTCCATGTGCCGGTTCATGCATGAAGTACTCAAACTATGTATTTTTTGGCCTCTACTTAGCTTTTGCTGACAAATGTTACAGATAACATGAGTTGGGTCATCTTTATCGATCTGAAAAAATGCCCAGGCTATGCAAGGCTTAGCACCCATGCGACCTGAAGAGCCACCACGACTTGTGGTGAGAGGCAGAGTTGTGTTTGAGGATGCAGTTGTTGACGTGCTTCCAGTACTATGTCTCTGTCCAGGAAGGCGCAACCTGACCTCGTCGTCACTAGCATCTTCCTCCACCTCCTCTGCTGACCTCATCTCTTGGCTGACTGTGGGTTGACAGTAAGTGGGATCTCCAACCTCATCATCATCACCCTGTGCGTTATCACACCCGTCGTCCTCAGAGCCAACCTGTTCCTGCCCTGACAAAAAACTAAAGTTGTCGCTCCAATCAGGTATTTGAGTCTTATCATCGTCTTCCTCATTGTCTCCACCAACAGGAGTTACAGTTTGGGAATGAGGGTCTACATTATGGTCAGAACCTTCTGCGTCTGGTCCTGGATCCGACTCATAAAGATTCTGGGCATCAGTGCAGATCATTTCCTCGTCTGGATTCACAGAAGCGCTGGAGTCGACCTCTGATTCCCAGGCTATAGTATGAGTAAACAGCTCTGCAGACTCAACCATCTGTTCTACCTCATACTCAGACGGGCAGCTGGAGATTTGGGAGCTGTGAGAAAGCAAGTGCGATTGGGGTGACACCTTTGAGGACTGGAGTATTTGTGATGTTGAAGTTGATGTGGAGGAGAGCCCACTTAAAGGAGCACTTGATATCCGTTGAAGCACCTGCTGTTTTTGTGCCTCATCTGGAATTTGTAGCGATTGGCGTGGCCGTAAGAAAGGGATCTTATCACATTGTCCGCTAAAAGAAGTAGACATTTTAGTTTGGCTGGAAGATGGTCTTTCTTCTGCAGATGTTACTGTTGCTTTAACACCTACCCCACGGACACAACCTTTTTTCCCCTTCCAAACACACCTATTCCCCTTTCCACCAGCAGCAGGCCTTTTTCCACTCATTTTGGTGGTTAACTAATTAACAACTCTGGAGTTGTTTGCACAAAAAAACAATGGATGGGAACCGAGCGGAGCTGAGTGGCCAAACTGTGGTATTAGGCCAAAACTATTGGCTGGGTTAGATGCAGAAAAAAATTATATTCAATTTGCAACCTGATGGAGGTCAGTATAGATGGACTAATAGAGAAAGTCCCACACACTGCTAGAAGGCCAAATATTTTTTCAGAGCTAGATGCAGATAAAAATTATTTTTAATTTGCAACCTGATGGAGGTCAGTATAGATGGACTAATAGAGAAAGTCCCACACACTGCTAGAAGGCCAAATATTTTTTCAGAGCTAGATGCAGATAAAAATTATTTTTAATTTGCAACCTGATGGAGGTCAGTATAGATGGACTAATAGAGAAAGTCCCACACACTGCTAGAAGGCCAAATATTTTTTCAGAGGTAGATGCAGAAAAAAATATATTCAGTTTGCAACCTGATGGAGGTCTGTATAGATGGATTAATAGAACAAGTCCCACACACAGCTAGAAGCCCAATATTTTTTCAGAGGTAGATGCAGAAAAAAATATATTCAGTTTGCAACCTGATGGAGGTCAGTATAGATGGACTAATACAACAAGTCCCACACACAGCTAGAAGCCCAATATTTTTTCAGAGGTAGATGCAGAAAAAAATATATTCAGTTTGCAACCTGATGGAGGTCTGTATAGATGGATTAATAGAACAAGTCCCACACACAGCTAGAAGCCCAATATTTTTTCAGAGGTAGATGCAGAAAAAAATATATTCAGTTTGCAACCTGATGGAGGTCAGTATAGATGGACTAATACAACAAGTCCCACACACAGCTAGAAGCCCAATATTTTTTCAGAGGTAGATGCAGAAAAAAATATATTCAGTTTGCAACCTGATGGAGGTCTGTATAGATGGACTAATACAACAAGTCCCACACACAGCTAGAAGCCCAATATTTTTTCAGAGGTAGATGCAGAAAAAAATATATTCAGTTTGCAACCTGATGGAGGTCAGTATAGATGGACTAATACAACAAGTCCCACACACAGCTAGAAGCCCAATATTTTTTCAGAGGTAGATGCAGAAAAAAATATATTCAGTTTGCAACCTGATGGAGGTCAGTATAGATGGACTAATACAACAAGTCCCACACACAGCTAGAAGCCCAATATTTTTTCAGAGGTAGATGCAGAAAAAAATATATTCAGTTTGCAACCTGATGGAGGTCTGTATAGATGGATTAATAGAACAAGTCCCACACACAGCTAGAAGCCCAATATTTTTTCAGAGGTAGATGCAGAAAAAAATATATTCAGTTTGCAACCTGATGGAGGTCTGTATAGATGGATTAATAGAACAAGTCCCACACACAGCTAGAAGCCCAATATTTTTTCAGAGGTAGATGCAGAAAAAAATATATTCAGTTTGCAACCTGATGGAGGTCAGTATAGATGGACTAATACAACAAGTCCCACACACAGCTAGAAGCCCAATATTTTTTCAGAGGTAGATGCAGAAAAAAATATATTCAGTTTGCAACCTGATGGAGGTCTGTATAGATGGATTAATAGAACAAGTCCCACACACAGCTAGAAGCCCAATATTTTTTCAGAGGTAGATGCAGAAAAAAATATATTCAGTTTGCAACCTGATGGAGGTCAGTATAGATGGACTAATACAACAAGTCCCACACACAGCTAGAAGCCCAATATTTTTTCAGAGGTAGATGCAGAAAAAAATATATTCAGTTTGCAACCTGATGGAGGTCTGTATAGATGGACTAATACAACAAGTCCCACACACAGCTAGAAGCCCAATATTTTTTCAGAGGTAGATGCAAAAAAAAATATATTCAGTTTGCAACCTGATGGAGGTCTGTATAGATGGATTAATAGAACAAGTCCCACACACAGCTAGAAGCCCAATATTTTTTCAGAGGTAGATGAAGAAAAAAATATATGCAGTTTGCAACCTGATGGAGGTCAGTATAGATGGACTAATACAACAAGTCCCACACACAGCTAGAAGCCCAATATTTTTTCAGAGCTAGATGCAGAAAAAAATTATATTCAATTTGCAACCTGATGGAGGTCAGTATAGATGGACTAATAGAATGATGCTATGCCCAAAAGATTTTACTTCAC
Organism: Phyllobates terribilis; assembly: GCF_046119375.1. NCBI lineage: Eukaryota > Metazoa > Chordata > Amphibia > Anura > Dendrobatidae > Phyllobates > Phyllobates terribilis. The sequence continues at coordinate 590,590,249 of NW_027362765.1, read as the reverse complement.
TAGGTGCAGTAAAAAAATTGGTATTCTATACACAGGTGTTATATCTTGCAACACAGATAGGCTACTCCACTGACTAACACACTCTGCAATAGGCCAAAAAGGATTAGCTTTGCTAGATTCAGCCAAATGCTGTGAAAAAAACTTGCACAGCACTGGCACAGACCTGCCTGGCAAAAACTGATAGGAACTGATGTAACCTAGTCCTGAAAAGGACTCCAATTACAATTAGTCTTTACTCCCACAATCTATCTATTTAAGAGCACAGACCTGCCTGATAAAAGTCGTAGGAAATGCTGTAACCTAGTCCTTAAAAGGACTGCAATCACAACTATTCCCTACTCCCAAGCTATCTGTAGATTTGTGCGAAAATTGGCTTGAAATTAACAAGGTATAGCGCACACAGCAACAGCTGTGCCGTCTAACACGCAGCTGCAGGAGTGAGAAAATGGTGGCGACGGGGAAAATGGCTTGGTCTTATAGGGCAAGGACATGTGACATACACTGCCAATGACACATGCCCTTGCTTGTGTGAAAAAAAGCACTTCGCTCCGTGTGTGCGCTGCTGATAGGCTGACAGATTGCACCTCCCCACTGTAAATGCGGGAAAGAGAAAAAAAAAATGGAGATCTTCATTGTTCCTGCAGAGATCCATCCCCTGCCCCTCCCCCCACCCCGCTGTACACTCAAACTGCGTATTAACATTAATTTTCATCATTACTGAGAAAAAATCCAGTTATGATTTTGGTGCACGAACAGTTATCGAACATAACCTTGAACAGCCGAATTTTTCTCAAATTGTTCGTGTTCGCCGAACGGCTCGAACACCGCCCAAAACAGCTCGAATTTGAGATTGGCGAACAGTTCGAGTAGAACAACGCTCATCTCTAGCTCTAACCCAGTAGTCTAATCATCACAATTGCACAGATCTTAACACTTGCCAATTTTTCTTGCTTCTAACTAGAGTTGAAAGAACAAAATCAGGTGGTAATTCTAATTTTACAAAAATGCACATTTGCTAAAATATGGAGTTTTTTGCAATTAACTTCTGTGAAGGCTAAAAAAAATTAAATATTTTTATACTCACCTCACTGCTCACCTGTCTGACCCCTCCACTTCTCACCACCACCTGTCCAGTCCTCACCGCATCTTCTGATCCCTATGAATAGACTTATTGGTAGAGTATTAGATCCATCCCAATTTTATAGTATTCAATTATTAAAGAAGTTATCCACTACTTTATTCCCCCTCCCCCCAATGTATCCCCGCGGGGCCCCTTAGACTTATTGTAAATGCATTGTGTTGCTGATAATGCCTATGAGCGGCGCTATTGGTGGCCACTCACAGGCATCACATGACCCCGCGCTGATGTCACGACAAGGGAGGCATGACTCAGCGCTGGGGTCCCCGCGGTGGCTGCTGGGGTGTGGCCGGGGTTACCCCCGCGTCACACCCGGCAACCAAAACGTGCTTTCCCAATGAATAGGGAGAGGCAGAGAGCGTGGTGGATGCCGGGTGTGACGTGGCGGTAACCCCGCACACAGCCTGGCATCCACCATGGAACAAGGAAGATCGTGATCCCCGGCTGCTGCCAGCACTTGTCGTGACATCAGCGGATGTCAGAGCCGGCTGCAGCCAGGGGTCACGTGATGCCTGTGAGCGGCCAGTGATAGCGCCGCTCACAGGTATTATCTGCAATGGAAGGAAATTACAAGAAGTCTTATGGGCCCCGGGGGATACATGGGGGGGATATAAAGTAGTGGACAACCCCTTTAAATATATCCCTATAGAGGGACATAATTCTAAAAATAATACCTTATTGTAAAGCTTTAAAATGATTATTCCATTTAAAATCTAAATGTAAAATTTGTAACAAATACTATATCTATTAGTTAGGTGATCCCCTGTACATATTTACCATAATGTCCAATATTGACAGGAAATCAAACATATTTTCAGTACCCCATATATGTTATGTCCATATTATGTAAAGGAAGAACCACTGTTCACATTAGTCTACCAGAAGTCTGATAACCTCTGACAATTCAGAGACCGACAGTGTAACTACTGTTATCCTTAATATCACTGCTGAGATCAGTCAAGAGTCTCCGCGAGCTCAAAGAACACTGGAGTTTGGCGGTTGGAGCTGAAAAGAGGACATCGGTAAACCGCGCGCCTACCGGTGCGCGCATTTTGAAGCTTTTTTTTTAAGCTTTTTTCACTGTTTTCAGAACATTAACAATAAGAACATGGAAGAGTCCAGGAGCCATTTGGTGAGCTGCATATCCTGCTACATGTTCACAGACTTGCCAGTGGAAAAGCCAAACTTCACATGCCAGAAATGCAAGCTTGTGTCCCTGTTGGAGGAAAAGTTGCGAAATCTAGAAGAGAGGTTAACTACCTTGAAAATCATTAAGGAAGGTGAAGAGTTCTAAGACAGAGCAGAATTATCTCTTCATGATTCAGAAAGAGAAGAAATTCGAACTGCACCTGACGAAACAGAGGAATGGAAGCATGTGACCCACAGAAGCAGGAGGATCGAGAGGCAGTCAGCACCCATACTGCTCAGGAACCAGTACCAGGCTCTCTCGCAGGAGAACCATGAAGAAATATAGCAAAATAAGACTTTGCCAGCAATGAATAACCTTGTAAGCCCTCAGAATCCTCCTGGATGGAGAAAGAAGAATGTTGTGAAGAAAAAACGGAGAGTGGTGGTCATGGGGGATTCCCTGTTAAGAGGAACAGAGGCCGCTATCTGCAGACCAGACATAACCTCAAGAGAAATGTGCTGTCTTCCAGGAGCAAAAATTAAAGATGTGTCTGACAGGATATCAAGACTCTTCAGACCTACAGATCACTACCCATTCCTGCTAATACATGTGGGGACAAATGACACCGCAAGAAAGGACCTGGAAACCATCTGCAGTGACATTGAAGACTTAGGCAAGAAAGTGAAAGAATTGGGAGCGCAGGTGGTCTTCTCATCCATCCTCCCAGTGGATGGCCATGGAACAATGAGGTGGAATAAGATTCTACAGGTGAACAACTGGCTACGTCGATGGTGCCGTCAACAAGGATTTGGATTTCTGGATCACGGAATGAATTACCTATACGATGGACTACTTGCTAGAGATGGGGTGCACCTTACGAAGACTGGAAAACATGTATTTGGAAGTCGTCTTGCTATACTCATCAGAAGAGCTTTAAACTAGAACAATGTGGGAAGGGAAGCAAAAGGCCAGAAAAAGCCATACAGCTGACAAATACTATTGAGATCTCTGCTACTGGAAGTGGAAAGGAAGAACAAAGACAAAACAATTTAAATAATAAAAATATGGGAGGAAGAGAAACCAATCACAAACTAAAATGTTTTTATACAAATGCACAAAGCATGGGCAACAAACAAGGAGAATTGGAACTACTAATGCAGGAAAAGGAATATGATGTCATTGGAATCACTGAAACTTGGTGGGACGATACACATGATTGGAATAAAAGGCTAAAAGGATACAACTTATTTGCAAGAAACAGACTTGATAAACGAGGAGGAGGTGTTGCATTGTATGTTAGAAAAGCGTATATCTGCACAGAGATTGAAGCTTCAGAGACTGGGAGTTCTGTGGAAACTGTTTGGGTAAGAATACAAGGAGAGAACAACGGAAAGGACACCATTGTAGGCATTTACTACAGGCCACCTGGGCAAGCTGAAGATATGGATGAACTCTTTATGTATCAAATGACCAAGTTCTCCAAAAAATATGACGTAGTGGTCATGGGAGATTTCAACTATCCAGACATTTGTTGGGAATCTCTCTCAAGTAAAACTAACAGGTCAAGCAAATTCTTATCCTCTCTTGCTGACAACTTTATCTTCCAAAAGGTAGGGGAGAAAACAAGGGGATCTGCTACTTTGGATCTAATCCTTATAAACAGGGAGGAAATGGTTGAGGAGGTAAAGGTGGCTGGGACCCTAGGAGGCAGCGATCATGCTATTATAGAATTTTGGATAACTAGAGGAGGAAGACATGTGAAGACTCAAACTTCAAGGTTAGATTTTAGAAAGGCAGATTTTAAGAGACTCAGAAAGAGAATAGGAGGGATCCAATGCCTGGATGTCCTTAAGGACAAAAATGTCCAGGAAGGATGGGAAATTTTTAAAAATGAGATTCTCAAAGCACAATCGTTAACAATCCCGAAAAGTAGGAAGAATGGGAAGCATTTAAGGAAACCAGGATGGATGAACACAGAACTTAAACACATGCCAAAAAGAAAGAAAGAAATGTTTATTAAATGGAAAGAGGGAGGCATATCTAAAGAAGATTATAATGCAGTCTGCAGATCCTGCAGGGCACGTATCAGGTTAGCTAAAGCTGACAATGAATTAAGGCTTGCAAGAGATGTCAAAAGCAATAAAAAAGGATTTTGGGGGTATGTCAAAAGTAAAAGAAAAGTCAAAGATGCTATAGGATTTTTACAGGATGAAAATGGAGAAATGGTAAGAGAGGATGTTGAGAAGGCCGAACTTTTTAATTCCTATTTTGCATCTGTTTTCTCTCAGAAAGAAAATGTAACATCAACTGATCTTCACTGTCCTTTTAAAGGAATAGAGGAATCCAAGTTATCTGTAAACAGAAAGATTGTGAGGGAATATTTAGCTAACATAAATGAGTTCAAGTCTCCAGGTCCAGATGAATTACACCCCAGAGTACTGAAGGAGATCGTAGAAGAAATTTTAGAACCACTCTCCATAATCTTTGAAAATTCTTGGAGAACAGGAGAAGTCCCAGAAGACTGGAGAAGAGCAAATGTTGTTCCTATCTTCAAAAAGGGGAAGAAGGTGGACCCTGGGAACTATAGGCCGGTGAGTCTGACTTCTATACCAGGAAAGATCTTTGAACAAATTATTAAACAACATGTATGTAAGTACATGGAAAAGAATGAAGTGATTAACCAGAGTCAGCATGGGTTTGTAACTAACAAGTCATGTCAGACTAACTTAATTTCCTTCTATGACAGAATCACTGACTGGGTGGATCAGGGAAATGCTGTAGATATAGTATATCTTGACTTCAGCAAAGCATTTGACAAAGTATCTCACACCATCCTTATTGAAAAAATGACCAAGTATGCAATGGACCAGGCAACTGTTAGGTGGATTCATAACTGGCTTAGTGATCGGACTCAAAGGGTGGTTGTAAATGGCTTCACATCCAGCTGGATGAATGTCTCAAGTGGGGTACCACAGGGCTCCGTCCTGGGACCTGTATTGTTCAACATCTTTATCAATGATTTAGATGAAGGAATTGAGGGTAAACTGATTAAATTTGCTGATGACACAAAGCTAGGAGGGATAGCTAATACTAGAGAAGAGAGAGAGAGGATTCAAAAAGACCTAAATAAACTGGAGCAGTGGGCAGCAACCAACAGAATGGTTTTTAACAGGGAAAAATGCAAAGTACTACATCTGGGCAATAAAAATGAAAAAAGCATATACAGAATGGGAGGAATAGAGCTAAGCAACAGTACATGTGAAAAAGACTTAGGTATACTAATAGATCATAGACTGAACATGAGTCAACAGTGTGATGCAGCAGCAAAAAAGGCAAATACAATTCTGGGATGTATTAACAGAAGCATACAGTCTAGATCACGTGAAGTCATTATCGGTCTTTACTCCTCTTTGGTCAGACCTCATCTGGAATACTGTGTACAGTTTTGGGCACCACATTTTAAAAAAGACATAGACAAACTGGAGCAAGTTCAGAGAAGAGCGACCAGAATGGTGACTGGTCTGCAAACCATGTCCTATGAGGAACGGTTGCAGGATTTGGGAATGTTTAGCTTGCAAAAAAGAAGACTGAGAGGAGACTTAATAGCTGTCTACAAATATGTCAAGGGCTGTCACATTGTAGAAGGATCATCTTTATTCTCATTTGCACAAGGAAAGACTAGAAGCAATGGGATGAAACTAAATGGGAGGAGACACAGATTAGATATTAGAAAAAACTTTTTGACAGTTAGGGTGATTAATGAGTGGAACAGGCTGCCACGAGAGGTGGTGAGTTCCCCTTCAATGGACGTCTTCAAACAGAGGCTGGACAGACATCTGTCTGAGATGATCTAGTGAATCCTGCTTTGAGCAGGGGGTTGGACCAGATGACCCAGGAGGTCCCTTCCAACTCTACCATTCTATGATTCTATGATTCTAAGATTCACACTTCATATTTTTTTCTTATTCAGTAATTTTGAGCTGTCTGTCAATGCTGGATTAAGCTGTGTACATGCAACAACTGAATCTGACAAAATAATTCCTCCTCTTACGCTTATTCTGGTTCTAAGTGAATAACTAGTAAAGTGGAGTGCAAATATTAATAAACTATTTCTCAACACTCCTACATGTTACTCATTTCCCCTTCATGTTGTACATTTCTCAGGGAGAATATTAGTTATAAAGGAGCAGCAGCATGTCTCACTGCATCTCATATGGACAATGACGCCCGCGTATATGGAAAAATATACATACAACCCTATGTAAAAATTTGAGCAGATGACTTTCTATTGGGTTCATGTTTTTTTAATATTTATTTCACAAGAAGCCTAAAAGCCATTGGTATGCTTATTCAGTGAGAATAATTTACAAATAATTATTAATCTCATCCGTAGCGATGAGCAGATCGATTTACGCTGGATTGAGTTCTAATCAAATTTCCTGAAATTCACGGTTTCATGTGAATTTGAACATTTCGAGATTAGATTTGCAGTTCGCAAAAAAAAAAAAAAAAATTGGCCGGCACCATTTCCCAGACTGCTGAAGCATCAGAGAGCGAGATAACATAATTTTTCTCTCTCTTTCTCTCTCCTGTTGAGTGCAAGCGCTTATGATCAGCGAGGTTCTCTTTCTTCCCCTCCCCCATGTGTATTTTCCTAACAATTACAAGCTTTCCTCTATTGAGATTCAAGTAAATTTATTCACTGTAAATTGAACTTTGGGAGAAAATGTGACGAAGTCGGCGAATTCGAATTTCCAAAAATCCGCTCATCTCTACTCGTGAATTTTTTTGACATTCAGGACTTCAAGAAGTAAGTTGGCCAGATTTTGAGAGATATACTGACAACCATTTTGGATGCATCCCTTCTTGCCCGAGAAAAGAAGCAAAAATATATTTTTTTAAAACTTGTCAAAAGATTTTGAGAAAAGAACTTACATATCACTTTTCTTCATTATACTTTATGGGTCAGAACGTTTAGCTTCTTTTGATGTTATTAGGACTTACCCATTTATACATTTAAGTCAAAGGTGGAATCATGAATAGGTACTGATTTGATCTTCTTGGTTTGACCTCAGTCTTCTGGGGAGGGATTATGGTGAACATGGAACAGCTGCATTTTCATGTATTGAGATGTTCCTACTTGTCACCTGTGATTCTGAATATGCAGGTCCATTAACGGTTGGTTAGATTGACAGAATGTGGCAATAAATGAATCGGTTGTGAATAAGACAAGGCTTGCTCCATGATGTAACTTCAGGCACAGTAGCTGTTAGTAATTGCTACAGTTCATCAGCTTTTATTAGTGATGAGAGGCTTTTCCCATTACCTGCCGCCGTGCAAGTGGCTGCGAAGAGTTTATTAGCAAACAAATTAAATGGTTCAGAAACCCATCCTGATTCTGAGGAGAGTGAAATATCGAAGAGTGGTAACGCGAACTTGTCTATAGAGAAGAGAACAAAAACACCAGGCCCCCATGGCATCCAGGCTTAGTAACTGGAGAGCACATTGGCCTTAATAATTCATGCAAATGGGCTAATTACCAATGTGGAAACAGCCTTCTTTTTAATTCTTCGTAGTGCGTCATATGCTGCTCCTTTTGTTCAGCTGACAATAGCTGTCATGTAGAATGTTCATTTTAGTTGCATTGAAAGACTTATTTCTTTTGTCATAACTTTGGAGAATTATTTAGATGTGCTGGAAACCTGGCAGAGCTGCGGTAACACTAACCAAGCCTCTGACATCTTAATTAATGTCATTCAACATCTTTAACTATGAACTGCTCTTTTGTACTTTAGGTTAACTGAATGTGTTACCAATAGATTTTAGGTACACAAATAGGTTAATTCGTTCATCTTGCAACCAGTGCACTGTTTAGAGCTCTGAGAATTGCTTCCATAAATCATAATATGCAAGACATTATCTTTTGCATTTAGGTTATTGCTGATTATTTCAACACACATTGAAGTCAAACAAGAAAATAATACTGTTTCACAAGTGTGTCGCAGATAAGGATACTGCAGTTTTGTGCCTCATTGAGTGAATAGCAGTTATTAAGCCCACTTAATGAAATTTAAAGGGATTGTACTGGATTAAAAAGGAAAACATGTCATGCAGGGGCAGGGACAAAGGAATAGCACCCCCTTATGTCTGGTGGGCTCTTGGCTCCTTAACAAGACATCATGAGGAAGGATCCAGCTAGACGGAATAAAATTGGCAAATGAATTTGAGTTAGATAGTGAGATTGTTCGTGATTAAGGGTGGAAACACCAGAAACGCGTCAACAGCCAAATCGGTCTCAGACCACCCAGTCATGGACTATGCATATGTCTTATAATTTGGTTATGACATGTTTCTAATGTCACTATCTAACTGAAATTCATTCATCAATAAAGAAGATTTTATTCCGTGGAGCTGTATCCTTCCTCATGCTGTTTCTACTGCTTCCAGACAAAGACATTTTTTCGTGCTCCGGAAATTTTGGAACAGATGGCGGTGAGCTGGTCTTTTCCTTTTGCATATTGCTTCTTAACAAGACACAGCAAGGAGACTAGGCTTCTTAAACCCCTTCACTCCAGGGTCATTTTCCTTTTTTTCGTTTTAGTTTTTCCTCACCTTCTTCCAAGAGCCATAACTTTTTGTTTCTGTCAATATGGTCATATGAGGGATTGTTTTTTGTGGGACAAGTTGTACTTTTGAATTTGCAAAAAAAAGTGCAATTCTACAATTGTTTTTTGGGGTTTTTTATTTACCATGTTCACTATATGGAAAAACTGACCAGGCAATATGATTCTCCAGGTCAATACGAGTACGCAGGTACCAAACATGTATATATATTTTTTTATTTAAAGAGGTTGTCTACAACTTTGGATAGGTCATCTATGTCTGATCATTGGGGGTCCGACACCCAGCACCCCCACCGATCAGCTGCTTGGTATTGATTACAGCCGCCGCTATCTGTGTATAGAGAGCGGTGGCTGTAATTGCGTCTGTCTGCCAGCAGGATCAGAATTAGAGTCAGCTGTCAATAAGTGTCGGGGGCGCAGTTAAAACCACCACTCTCTATACACAGAGAAGTGACAGAACCCGTGCTAGCTCCACCCCCTTGACTGAAACCTGAGCGCTGCTAATAGGAATAAAGTTAATTTCCCCCCAGCTCTGGGGCTTTAAGTGTTTGCGCCGGGCAGATTAACCCCATATTTGCAGGTTAATAGCGTTCTTTTACTCGACAGGTTCCCTTTAAGTGTGCTATTTGCAATGAGTCCTGTTTCATCCTTAATGACTTGAGACGCATTGGTTTATGACACCACCACTTATATCTTTTTTTTGTCGCAGCTCACCACAGCCCAACATTACTCTGTTAGGCAAACTCTTCTCACTTCATGGCCCTTTGATGTGGATAACACACACTGCATGATACAGGCCTCACTCTTCCTGACTCCTTTCAGTACCAATAAGTCTCCGGTCACCTGTTCTGGCATCTGCAGCCCTATTATAGTTACTGACCCAGCACTGGCCATGTTGGTTCTCAAGGATCCTGTCTTACTAATGTCTCCTGCACCACACAGTTGGGTTGCCTAGTGCAGTACTTGCAGATAAGCAACTAAAATCCCTTCTCTGGATTACGAATGGCACTCAGGACTTGTCACTACTTTAATCCATCTCGTCTCTCTCTTCTTACCAAGAAAACAGTGGGGTGACTGCTAACCTGTACGCTACTGCTCTAACTGCACGCTGCTGTCCTCTGCAGTGTATCTTATCTATTTCTTCTCACACTATCTGGCCATGTCCGCATTTATACATACTAAGCATAAGCATGCCTACATTCACCTGTCAGTCACTCTTTCTTGTGCACCATCCCATTTCACATGTAGTTCTCCCAACATCAGTTAATCCCTTCCTGAACAAAGAGAGGATACGATTCTGCCTTCACATAACAACTGTATGCAATATACAAGAAATACAATAGAGTAGTATAGACATCACATTGCTTTTCAACTGTACAAAATAGAAAAACAGAGACCAAGGGTCGGAATTCTTTCTCAATTGCCTTACATGCTTTCTGCCAAATCCATGCCACACCTCTCTGAAGGTTGTGTATGGTATTGCAGCTTAGCTCAATTACTTATATAAAGCAATGCAGTAAGGATGACAGAATTAATTCTAAAAAAAAATGTAATTTATTTAGTATCACGGATTCTAGTGAATCTGAATTTTAGAGAATTCTAGTCATGCAAATCTAGGAAATTGGTGGTCAGTTGATAATTATTTTTTTGGATTCATATGGATCAGGAATGGGTTAAAAAGAGTAATATCTCATACCCACCATGCCCCTCAGCTATCCCTTTTGCTGCACTATCCCGCCAGTCCTCTGCTGTCCCCCTCAGGCGCTTGCTCTGGTTCAGGCCTTTTCTTCACTGGTGTTTCAGGCGCTGGACAGGCCTCATTAGAACATCATTATTTTTCAGCCCCTTCATGGTCCTTCTGTTAATCTGTTCGCCGCCCCAAGCCAGTTTTTACCTTCATAACCAGGTCAAATTTTACAATTCTGACCAGTGTCACTTTATGTGGTAATAACTCTGGAACGCTTCAACAGATCCTAGTGTTTCTGAGACTGTTTTCTCATGACATATTGTAGTTCATGATGGTGATAACATTTATTTGATATTACGTGCTTTTATTTGTGAAAATATCAGAAATTTGGCGAAAATTTCGCAATTTTCAAAATATTAACTCTTATGCCATTAAACCAGAGAGTTATGTCACAGAAAAAAGTTAATAAATAACATTTTCCACTTGTCTATTTTACATCTGGATCAGTTTTCAAACATAATGTTTTTGTGAGGAAGTTAGGATTAAAAGTTGGCCTGCAATTTCTAATTTTTTCAACAAAATTTACAAAACCATTTTTTTAGGGACCACATCACATTTGAAGTGACTTTTGGGGCCTATATGACATACAATACCAAAAGTGACACCATTCTAAAAACTGAACCCCTCAAAGTCCTCAAAAGCACATTCAAAAAGCTTATTAACCCTTCAGGTGTTTCACAGAAATTGATGTAATGTGGAAGGAAAAAATAAACAATTTACTTTTTTTCACAAAAATTTTACCTTGGGCAAAATTTTTAATTTTCACAAGAGCATCAGGAGAAAATAGACCCCAAAATTTGTTATGCAATTTCTCCTGAGTATGCTCATACCCGATATGTGGGGGAAGACTACTGTTTGGATGCATGGCAGGACTTGGAATGTAAGGAGCACTGATTGACTTTTTGAATGCAAAAATGTCTGGAATTGAGAGTGGACGTGGCCTTGTTGTGTTTGGAGTGCCCCTGATGTGCCTAAACAGAGGAAACCCCCCACAAGTGACCCCATTTTGGAAACTAGACCCCAAAAGGAATGTATCTAGATGTGTGTTGAGCACCTTGAACCCCCAGGTGCTTCACAGTAGTTTATAATGTTAAGCCAAGAAAATTAAAAATCATATTTTTCCCACAAAAATGTTGTTTTAGTTTTTTAATTTTCAGAAGAGTATCATGAGAAAATACACTGTAAAATTTGTTGATCAATTTCTCCTGAGTACGCAGATACCCCATATGTGGAGGAAAACTACTGTTTGGGTGCATGGCAGGGCCCCTAAGTGATAGAAGAGCATAATACCCCCCTCAAGTTACCCCATTTTGGCAATAACCCTTTGGAAATATTTCTATGGATTTAGTGATGATTTGACCCCATAGGTGTTTTCAAGAAAAAAGCAGTAGTGGATGTTGCTGAGTAAAAATTGCAAATCTGCTATTGTAGTGGCTATAAATTGTAGTGCCCAGCATGTTGTAGTGCCCACTACATTGTGCCCAGCGTGTGCTTCTGGAGACATGCACCTATACATTAAGCGAGTTCTCATCGCTACAGAAATGCCAAACATGTAGATACTAAATGTGGTTTAGGCACACTGTGGGACTCAGAAGGTAAGGGGACATTTGGATTGGGAGTGCAGAATTTGTTGGATTTATTTTGGGGGGTGAGGTGGCAAAACACTTTGCCGAACCTTTGTACTAACCGTAACATAGAAGTCCCTATATTTCCATTAATAGATGACAGACCTGAGTTTTTTTTGTAGACTGAGTTGAAGCTTTTATTGGGAACATTTTGCATAACATTTTGGATCTCGTTTATCCTGCCCTCTACGCTGAGCACTTACATTGTGGTTTACATCTAAATCTCCGAATGATGTGATTCAGATAAAATCCCAAGGGATCCATTCACTATAATGAGGCAGCAGAGTTACTCTGGACTCTGTCTAGCCTCTGTTCAGCAGAGTCCTTCTTTTCAGAAGTGCCTAAAACTGTGGCGGACCGCGCTTTTATGCCCGCCTAAAAAAGTCGGACGCCACTGGATCATAGGCCAGGCGGTGTCCTCTGTGCCTCCATCTGCCTAATTATAGGGAATCTTCCTTTGGGGATTCCGTCTGAATAGCGTATTTCACAGATTTACTCGGAAATCCCTATGTAAGCGCTCAGCATAGAGCGCAGGATAAATGCAAGCAGAGCCTTACTTCTTTGAAGGACAGAATGAACAAATCCAGAGTAGGTGAAGAATTGATTTTATTTATTTTTTATGCCATTCCTTCTGTGGTATAATTGATTAATTGACTTTATTCTTTGGGTTGGTGCGATTACTGCGATACCAGATTTATATTGTTTTTCTTTTGTCTGGCTGCTTTCACACACTTTTTTTTTAACCATATTTTGAGAGCTATAATTTTTCCATTCTTCTGCTGACAGTGTCATGTTAAGAATTGTTTTTTTTGGGACGAGTTGATGTTTTTATCGGTGTAATTTTTGGGAGCATGACATTTTTTGATCGCTTTCTATTTAGATATTTGGGAGGCAGAATGAACCAAAGCCAGCAATTTAAGAGCTATTTTTTTTTTTATGTTGTTCTGCGTGTGGTAAAATTGTTAAGGCGGCTTTATTCTTTGGGTCAGTACGATTACATCGATACCACATTTATATAATTTCTTTAAAATTTGGCACTTTTACACAATAAAAACTATTTTATAGAAAAATAATTATTTTTGCATTGCTTTATTCTGAGAGCTATAAGCTTTTTTATTTTTCTGCTAATGGAGCTGTACCATGGCTTGTTTTTTGCAGAACAAGATGATTGTTTTCAGCAATACCATTTTTATTTATATTTTTTTGTTTTTATCGCGCTTTATTCCACTTTTTGTACTGTGGTATGAGGAAAAAGCATAGTTTTTAGCTTTTTTTTTTTACAGTTATCACTGAAGGGGTTAATTCGTGTGACAGTTTTATAGGTCAGGTCGTTCCAGACCCAGCAATACCAAATATATGTATTTTTTTTACATAAAAATACTTACTTATGGGTACAATATATTTTTATTAATTTTTTTAAATATTTTGTGTTTTTTTATATTTTTAATTTTTTTTTTACATTTTTTAGTTAGTTCCTCTATGGGACTTTCACTTTTAACTGTCTGATCGCTGTTATAAAGCATTGCAATGCACGAGCATTACAATGCTTTATAATTGTCAGTGCTGCACTGGCACAAGTTCTAACAGTCCCCTTCCTCTCCATGCCTTCTAAATACTGCGATCAATTTTGATTGCAGCATTTAAGGGGTTAAACTGCTGGGAGTAGTGCGGGCACCACTCCTGGCAGTGACAGCCGGGTGTCAGATATTCACGGAACACCTGGCGGCGATCACGCGCGAACATTGCCTGCTCGCGCAAAATCGCCAGGAAGTATCCATACGTCCTAGGTCAGGAAGTCCTTCCCAATGTATGGATACGTCTAGGGTCGTGAAGGGTTTAGTAGGCTTTGGGTTAGAGAGATCTCAGTGCATAATAAACGACTTCTTTTCTTATTTGGGCACATTCAAATAAAAAATTTTCAAATCGAATTTCCTCACTGAATTCTAGCAAATCTGTCAAATTAAAAAATTATAACTGCCATCTATGGACAGGTGTTATGCTGCATATGGAAGAAAGTAGCCATGGTTTTCTTTTTCTGTACAATCCTTGTCAAGATATATTTGCCCAGCATTAAAATCCTCGGTTGGCAACTTTAAGCATTACATCCCAGGGATGATACGTGTTAATAATTTTATTCTTGCCTGAAGCAAGAGTGGAGAAAAATTCCCTGTGGCTTTTATATCACAGGAAACAGATTTTTTTTCTGACAATCTTTAATGTACACTAAAGGCATAGCTATAGGCTACTGGTCAACTGTAGTTTGTATTTTGTCAGCAGCTTTCAGTCAAAAACTGAAAATTCTTCTTCTTGCTAAAGTCATTGAGCTTTACGTCTTGTACAGTATGTGTGATATGAAAGTCTCTTTAAAGGGAATCTGTCAGTAGGATCAACCCCCCTAAGCCATCTATATGGGCATATAAGACATAGGAGGCTGAATAAAGGGATACCTTGGCATATGAGATGTGATGTCTTTCTACAGAGTAATCCCCATTTTCTATGACTGGACGCTGATCTTCATGAGAATTTGCCTCCAGAGTGCATAAATAAATTGGTTACCAGAGTGAGACATATAGATTAGGAGAGCAGGCTGTCAGTCATTACGTTTTAACCTTAACAACACTAGAGCCAACTACTGTCCTCAGCTAGTCTACAATGTCTATCATTTTCAAGTGACATGTCTATCCTGCTTAGTTGTATTTGTCATCTTAGGTTACGCCTAGGCCTAAGAAAGCAACTGAATAAAACTTTAAGGACAATAATGCTCCATACCTTTATATCTTTATAAACATATACTCCCCTCCAATAACGGTGCCATTTGAGGTATACCCTACAGCCAATCAAAGGCTTCAATTTGGTTCGCACTTCTCCCACTTCTCCGACATTCATTCATCAGGGCTGATGTGGCATAACAATGACATGCCAACCCCGGCAGAACCAATGTTGATATAACTGGAAAGACAGCGGTGACAGAGATGAGTATATGTTTTTTTTATTTTACAAGGAGTGCTACTCAATTGCAAAAGGGGTTTTCATGTTAGCAAACAACCCCTTTCGACAGTTTCTATTTTTTGGGAGTGGAAATGGCTTGCTGAAGGCAGAATGTTGGGTGAATTCCACAGCTCTGTGCATTTTCCCCTCCTTACACAGAGTTACCTGACTGCAATTGGAAGTGATAGTGAAAAAGAGTCATCTTACCACTGCAGCCTCAGCTACTGAGCAGGAATCTGTATATATTGAGTGTTTTTTTAAGCTCACAGTCACGTAAAGGAAATCTATCACTAGATTCAGATTGCCTGAACCATGGGCAGCATGAATTAGAGCCTGGATGCACAATTACACAATTTTACTATGAAAGACTGTGGCATTTAAGAGAAAACATAGGTTTTAGGTGGACTATTTTTTTCAAAGAATGGTTTCTCTGAAACACTGCAGTATTTCAGAAAAAAACATGCCTGGCTGCGACCGCATGCCTTGGGCAGCATGAATGTAGTGATAGGTTCCCTTTAAGCATAAAAATATGCTGGGGAGACAATGAAGCGCAAATAGGGACTTATCCAGTGTAAACGAGGGAAAACAGAAAAACAGTATATGCTCACCTTATGGGGTCGTGACAGTCACAACTCTTGTTTAAGCTTGTGGAAGCAGAAGGCTTCTGCGGATCCATCGAGGCAGGTAAAATGTAGACAAATGGGAAGGTGGATCTAAAATCGCGCTGCCAATCTCCCACCAGATGATGAAAGAACAGTGAAGGGTAATTGGAAGCAGTTTTTATTTGTCAATGTGTTTCAAAGCATACACTTCTTTATCAGGACAAACCACAAGGCCCCGTGTCAGCACCAGGCACACCAGGGCAAGTGCCGGGACCCTCAGCAGGCAGGGGTCCACTCACAGTCGGGCACCACGATGCATTATGAGGCCTGTGAGCAGAGAAGTCCGTTGCCAGTGCCCACGAGTGGGCCCCCCCACTTGCTCAGGGCCCCAGCACAATACTTACCTCTCCCCATTCCTCCTCAGGTCTTCCTTCTTCCGCATCTCCTGACTGTGATGTCTCAGGTCAGAGGGCGCAATGACGTCTTATCAGCATGCCCTCTGCTGAGCAGTTGTAACGAAATGTCATGGGGTGGAAGTCATGGGCGAGTCTACTGAGCAATCTTCAGCGAGAACCCCGGCACCTCGCACATGAATAAACGGATAGAGTCAGTGCTTTTAAATAAAACCAACTTTACTGACAGATTGCAGTGTACAGGCAGGTGCAGCAGATATTCTCAGGCCCAGGTCTTATGCAGGAACAATAAGCCGTTTCTCTACCTTCTGACTCACTTTATCACAGCAGGCAGACTTTCACCTTCAGCAAACCCTCTGTCCTGGTTGCCGCTTGTCCTAGGGAAGCTGTGCTACTCGGATATAGACATACAGTACAGACCAAAAGTTTGGACACACCTTCTCATTTAAAGATTTTTCTGTATTTTCATGACTATGAAAATTGTACATTCACAGTGAAGGCATCAAAACTATGAATTAACACATGTGGAATTAGATACTTAACAAAAAAGTGAGAAACAACTGAAAATATGTCTTATATTCTAGGTTCTTCAAAGTAGCCACCTTTTGCTTTGATGAATGCTTTGCACACTCTTGGCATTCTCTTGATGAGCTTCAAGAGGTAGTCACCAGAAATGGTTTTCACTTCACAGGTGTGCCCTGTCAGTTTTAATAAGTGGGATTTCTTGCATTATAAATGGGGTTGGGACCATCAGTTATGTTGTGCAGAAGTCAGGTGGATACACAGCTGATAGTCCTACTGAATAGACTGTTAGAATTTGTATTATGGCAAGAAAAAAGCAACTAAGTTAAGAAAAACGAGTGGCCATTATGACTTTAAGAAATGAAGGTCAGTCAGTCTGAAAAATTGGGAAAACTTTGAAAGTGTCCCCAAGTGCAGTTTCAAAAACCATCAAGCACTACAAAGAAACTGGCTCACATGAGGACCACCCCAGGAAAGGTAGACCAAGAGTCACCTCTGCTTCTGAGGATAAGTTTATCTGAGTCACCAGCCTCAGCAATCGCAGGTTAACAGCAGCTCAGATTAGAGACCAGGTCAATGCCACACAGAGTTCTAGCAGCAGACACATCTCTTCAACAACTGTTAAGAGGAGACTTTGTGCAGCAGGCCTTCATGGTAAAATAGCTGCTAGGAAACCACTGCTAAGGACAGGCAACAAGCAGAAGAGACTTGTTTGGGCTAAAGAACACAAGGAATGGACATTAGACCAGTGGAAATCTGTGCTTTGGTCTGATGAGTCCAAATTTGAGATCTTTGGTTCCAACCACCGTGTCTTTGTGCGACGCAGAAAAGGTGAATGAATGGACTCTACATGCTTGGTTCCCACTGTGAAGCATGGAGGAGGAGGTGTGATGGTGTGGGGGTGCTTTGTTGGTGACACTGTAGGGGATTTATTCAAAATTGAAGGCATACTGAACCAGCATGGCTACCATAGCATCTTTCAGCGGCATGCTATTCCATCCGGTTTGCGTTTAGTTGGACCATTATTTATTTTTCAACAGGAAAATGACCCCAAACACACCTTCAGGCTGTGTAAGGGCTATTTGACCAAGAAAGAGAGTGATGGGGTGCTACGCCAGATGATCTGGCCTCCACAGTCACCAGACCTGAACCTTGGGGGTGAGCTGGACCGCAGAGTGAAGGCAAAAGGGCCAACAAGTGCTAAGCATCTGTGGGAACTCCTTCAAGATTGTTGGAAGACCATTTCCGGTGACTACCTCTTGAAGCTCATCAAAAGAATGCCAAGAGTGTGCAAAGCAGTCATCAAAGCAAAAGGTGGCTACTTTGAAGAACCTAGAATATAAGACATATTTTCAGTTGTTTCTCACTTTTTTGTTAAGTATATAATTCCACATGTGTTAATTCATAGTTTTGATGCCTTCAGTGTGAATGTACAATTTTCATAGTCATGAAAATACAGAAAAATCTTAAAATGAGAAGGTGTGTCTAAACTTTTGGTCTGTACTGTATATGTATATCCCTTTTCCACAGCCTCTGTTCGGTCCTCAGCTCCTGCTGATGGCTGTCGACACTCTCTCTCCCGCGCACCTTCTAACCCTGGCCTGGGTCTATGGTTGCCAGACTCTGCTTAGTGCCTAGTCTCTGTCCTCGGATCCGCGCACCTTCTAACCCTGGCTCAGTTCTCTGGCTGCTGGACTGGTACTCACATGGACATTTGATGTCTCATGTACTGGCCTCTTCTCTGAGTGCATTTACACCATCACTGGTCCTTACTCATGGGCTTACGGCCCCACTGCCTCGACCTGTCCTCAGTCCCGACCTGTCACGAGCAGGTCCTCACTTGTGGCCTTATGGCCCCCACTGCCTCGACTCCTTCTTTGCCGGGACACCCCCATCTTCACACAAGCTCCCTTTCTCTGGAGCTCTTCTCTGACACCTTGTCCTGGGCATGGCCGCCCAGACACTGCTCCTTGACTTCCTGTCTCCTGTCTCTAAGCTCATTGCCTCTGCTCCTCCCTGATACGCTCCTCCCCCTGGCCAGCTCTGCAATGCTGCTATAACTAGGCAACTACTGCACTGTATAATACAAGGAGGAAACATAAAAGCATGGACATTACATTAAACATTACACTCACACGGGGACAACTACTGCTGCACGTGGGAATAATAACAGGGAAAAGTCCTTAAAAAGGGGTGGTGGTGTCCATCCCCCTTACACAGTCACAGTGCAGAGAGCAGGAAGACGGCGACTCTGAGGAGTCAGGAGCTGATCAGCGGCAGCGAGGAGAGGTGAGTATTTTATTTTTTGAATTTTTTTATGTATGGGGGCATGGAGCAACATATGGGCCCCATACAGCATGCAGCATTATATTGGGCCCCATACAGCATGCAGCATTATATGGGGGCCCATACAGCATGCAGCATTATATGGGGCCCATACAGCATGGAGTGATATATGGGGCCCTGTTTGCATGGAGCATTATATGGGGCCCATGGAGCATTATATGGAGCCCAGCTTGCATGGAGCATTACATGGGGCCCTGCATGCATGGAGCATTATATTGGACCCAGTCTGCATGGAGCATTATATGGGGACCAGTATCCTGTATGGAGCATTATATGGGTGCCAGTATCCTGTATGCAGCATATATGAAGGCCAATATCCTGTATGAAGCATGATATGCGGGCCAGTATCCTGTATGGAGCATTATATGGGGGGCCAGTATTCAATACGGAGCATTATATGGGGCCCAGTCTGCATGGAGCATTATATGGAGCCCATCCTATATGGAGCATTATATGAGGTCCATTATTCTGTATAGAAAAAAATATGGGGTCCATTATTCTGTATGGAGCATTATATGAGGTGTATAATACTGTATAGAGGACTATAATGTCCGTCTGCACTGTGCTCAAGTGCTAAAGCAACTAGATGCTGAAAACCTAAAGCTTTTTGATAACGTGTCCATGGTTCAGGGGCCAATTTCAAAAGAAAATACAAGACCTAGAGATATTTCTGTGCCATCTCAACTACTTTAAAGCGCACCTGTCAGCAGGATTGTGCTCAGTAAACTACATACACTGTCAAGTGGGCGACATTACACTGATTAAAATAAAACCTTGGTGGATGAAATCCGTCTTGTGGTTCTTGTGTAATCTTTACTTTCAGTTTGGAGATAATGATATGCTTGTGCTTCAGGGTGGCCTGTAGGGGGGCTCTATCTGGTGATCAGCTTACATATTTTACTTGCCTAGGGGGATATGGGGGACTCGGTACCCGTGCCTTTACCTCCTTGGGATGTCACGGCAGTCGGCTCCGGGGCCCGTACTCTGGGGTCACTCTTTAAAAGGGGGTTTGTTAACAGTTTGTCTCGTGACGCCACCTGTGGCTCCTGGTAATGGGTACCAGCACTGCTGCAGACCTCTGGGGGTGATGGGATGGCAGCTGGGATGTTTCTGCTCCCCACAGGTGGAGCGGGCCCCCGGGGAAGGGTTTATGGAAGGGATGCAGGTGAGAGGTGGCCCGGTCGGGTCAGGGGGAATGACGGACACACACACAGGGGATTCGCTTCAGTACCTTTACTGGTGTAATGGCAGGTATGGTCCAGGGTACTTAATAGGAAGGGTGCACTTCAAGACTCTCCCCAGAGAGGGTGTAGTAGGCCTCCTGGTCCGTTTCTTCCTCTCTCTAAAGCTTCTGGCCAGCTGGGAACTAGGCCTAGCTTCTATGCTGATTCACTCTCTCACCCGTCTGCTTAGTAATAGAACTTTCCTCCGGCTACCACTATCCCTGGATGCTGGGGCTTTCATGTTTCCTAGTTCTGTAAAATGATGATAGCTTCAGGTTGACCAGAGGTCTGGAATCCTCCTGGTATGCCAGTTGTCCCTACTGGGTGTAGAGGACCCTGTAGGAGTGGACCTGGTGTCCGGCTTGTATCCGGGGGTGAGCTTTAGATGCTCCTCTGCCCCCTTAACTCCTCTCTCCTTGCCTCCGGCCACACTCGGGGCCCTCAAACACACAGCAGCTCACATGCTGCTTCTTCACTGATCTAAGTGTCAGCTCACTCTCCCCCTTCCTAACTCCACCCCCCGTATATATATCCCTAACAGGGCTCCCTCTGCTGGTATGAGGTGGAAGGGTGGAGGTGTCTGTTATGTAATGAGGGCCTCTTGTGGAGAAGTCCGTCCATGCACCCTTTTGGGTCCTGTGGTACCTGTGGCAGCAGGATGCCACATAGTCATCTGTATGCTCTTATGACAGCTCACTGATTGTTCACTGACCTACCTCCTATTTTACCTTGCCCCACACTACTAGATGCATTATATAAAATAGGAGGCAGGTCAGTGAATGATCAAAACTGAAAGTAAAGATTACACAAGAACCACAGGACCGATTTAATCAACCAAGGTATAATTTTATTCAGTGTAATGTCGCCCGCCTGACAGTGTATGTAGATTACTGAGCACAATCCTGCTGACAGGTGCGCTTTAAGGTTAAAAATGCCATTAAGATTGGAGGTAGCACAACTTCTATAGCGGATTTTAATAAGCCACCTATTTACTGTATTTTTCGGACTATAAGATGCACCGGACCATAAGACGCACCCCAAATTTTAGGGTGGAAAATAGGAAAAACATTTTTTTTTTATAAGATGGGGGTCCGTCTTATGGTCTGAATAGGTATCTTACCTGGGGGGGCAGTGGAGTTGGGGTCACAGGAGGCAGGGTCCTTCAGGAAGCCGGCGGAAGTGGAGGCATGCTGGTACCTGGTGGCCTGGTGCCCTGGTACCTGGGGTGCTGGTGGCCTGGTACCTGGGGTGCTGGGGGCCTAGTACCTGGGGTGCTGGTGGACTGGTGCCTAGTACCTGGGGTGCTGGGGGCCTAGTACCTGGGGTGCTGGTGTACTGGTGCCTAGTACCTGGGGTGCTGGGGGCCTGGTACCTGGGGTGCTGGTGGCCGGGTACCTGGGGTGCTGGGGGCCTGGTACCTGGGGTGCTGGGGGCCTGGTACCTGGGGTGCTGGTACCTGGGGTGCTGGGAGCCGGTGGCCTGGTGCCTGGGGGCCTGGTCCCCATGGTGCTGGTGGTCTGGTGCCCTGGTCCTGGTGGCCTCATACCTAGGATGCTGGGGGCCAGGGTGCTGGTGGCCTTTTACCTGGGGTGCTGGTACCTGGGGTGCTGGGAGTTTGGTACCTGGGGGCCTGGTACCTGGAGTGCTGGTGGTCTGGTGCCCTGGTCCTGGTGGCCTCATATCTGGGGTTCTGGGGGCCTGGTGCCGGGGCCTGGTGCTGGAGGCCGGTGTATTGCAGTGAGCGGAGTGATAGAGCAGAATGAGCGACTTCCAGCGGCCACGGCCATCTTTCTGAAGCTGATCTATAGGAAAATGGCCACCAGCTCGGCAGAGCGCATGCGCCAGCCATTTTCCTGTAGAGCACAGCTTCAGGAACATGGCCGCGGCCCCCGGAAGCCGCTCACTCTGCTCTGCCACTTCTCTCACCACAATACATCGGCCCCGGTACCTGGCCAGGCCCCCAGCCAGATACCGGCCCACCTCACCTCTTCTTCAGCCGCCACCCTGCGATCCCGCTCCAGCACCACAGGTAAGTTGCGTTCGGACCATAAGAAGCACCCCCCATTTTCCTCCCAAATTTTGGGGGAAAAAGTGCGTTTTATGGTCCGAAAAATACAGTACATCTTCGCTTCTTTAGGCTCACTCTTAAACTCTGGTTATACTATAGATAGGGCTATTGTTTTCAAGTAATTGCCCACTAGTATGGAAAATGTGGACTTTGAGCTTCCTATGATAGCCCTTACAGAATGGCCTATTTGACATTCTTGTGTACGAATAATGTACTGAATTGTGTGCCTTTTAATTAACTTACTTTGAATCATGCTTCTAATTCCTTAGTGAAATCCAAGGGATAATCCATTGCCTTTCATGGCTCTTTTGTACCAACAATTACTAAATCTTTTTAATAGATCATAACTAGTGGTGTAACAAGAGTCTTTTGGGCCCTAGTACAAACTTTGGACCTGGACCCCGACCAGCAGGTTGGTCAGATGCTTAGGCCTCTGTTGCTCTCTAAATCCTATAAATACATGCCTTTGCTCCTCATGCCATTAAAAAAAGACTACAGGTAAAATATATAATTCTCATGGAAAAAAGAGCAATAAATGGATTCATACAGTTACCAAATAACAAATCTCACCATATTGTTACTGAACATGTCCACTATATCAAAACTAATATACAAACAATAAACCACATTCAAGGGATAAATACCACCATACAGTGACATTTGTTACCAACATATAGTGTCTGAGTGCAACCAGCATCTCCTGTTACTGAACAAAATAAACTATACTAAAACCAATATACCAATAATAGCACTTACAAGGGGCATGTACAGTACCACCACACCATGACCAGACAACATATAACCACCACATGGTGACCAAAGAATTCCACATATAAGGGTCAAATGCTGCCACACCATGACCAGAATACATATTACTACCATATAGTGACCAAATAATACCACCATACTGATCATTTTCAAAAACTACAGTACTAAAACTAATATTACCACCAGTGACATCATGCACAGGAGCTGTGTAGATTATATACATTATATAGTACCGGTAAATAAAGTGACTGATAATGCCTCCAATTGAAGGCATTTATTTTCACTTTTTTTCACCCAGCACAGACTGCTATGACTTCTTCCAGTCAAGACTCATCTCTGCAGAAAGCAACACGTATATCTAAGACTGATCACTTCTACAGCACCCTCTGTGCTTTTCCCCCACTTCTGCACCGTGACAGATGAAGAACAAAAGTGCAGTAATACCCTCCATACAGTAATAATGCTCCCATCCTGTAATAATGTACCCCATCTTGGTCCTCATCCTGTAATATTGTCCTCTGTCCTTATCCCCATCCTGCAATAATGTCCCCCATCGTGTAATAATGTCCTCCATCTTTACCCCATTCTGTAATAATCTCCCCCATTGTGTCCCCCATCCTGTAATATTGTCACCATCATGCCCACCATCCTGTAAAAATGTCTTCCGTTCTTGCACTCTTCCAATAATAATGTCCCCCATTGTGTAATAATGCCCCCATATTGTAATAATGTTCTCTGTTTTGGCTTCTTTCTTTAATAATGTCCCCCATCTAGGCTTCTTTATGTAAGAATGACCCCCATCCTGGCCCCTTAATTAAAGAATGTCTTCTATCCTTTATTTAAAGATGTGCCTCGTTGAGTCCCTTTCATTTAATGATGCTCCCCATCCATGCCACCTTCATTTAATGATGTCCCCAGTCCATGCCCCTTCATTTAATGACTTCCCCCATCCAGTCCCCTTCATTTAATGATGTCTTCCATCCAGGCGCCTTTATTTATTGATATTCTCTATCCAGGCCCCTTTATTTAATGACATCCACTGTCCAGCACTCCTCACCAACACTTTAAAAAAAAAATATATATATATATTTTTACTTTGTGTCCCATCACAGCTAGAAAAGGGGAATGGGGTATGCCTGTATAGCCATATTCGTGCAGGGAGCCAATGACTCTGCGCCATAGTGCGATTGGGAGCTAGGGTCGACAGCCCCATGGAGGAAGGGGTCAGCTGATGCCCACAAATCCAGCAGGGAAATTTGCTGGCGTTTGTGTGCCCCTTCCCTTACAGGTCTGGTTGTGATCACATCCTCTGCGACTATGATCTTTATGCCTCTGATCGTAATGGTTCACCTTTTTCCTGGTTGATTGTAAGGCTAAGTGCCCACGATGCAGAGATGCTGCAGATTTTTTCCTCTTCTCCCTGGCAGGAAAAACGCATGCGGATTTTACATGCGTTTTTCCCGCCAGGTAGAAGTGTTTGTCAAGTGTTTTTGCATGCATTTCTGCATGCGGGTTATCAAGCGCTTTTCCAAGTGATTTTAGCATCACTTGGAAAAGTGCTTCACAACTTGGTCACACTATATAAATCCATGCAACCGGCATGGATTTATATAGTGTGAGCAAGTAATAGTTAAAAAAAATAATAAAAATGGTAAAAAAAAATAAATAAACATTATACTTACCTTCCGATGGTGTCCGGTGTTTTCTCAGCTGCGTCCGGTCTCCCCATGTCTCGCGGTGATCTAAAAGGACCTGCTGTGACGTCATTTATTCATGTGACAGGTCACACGATAGCCGGCGCCAGGGCCTGTCTAATGGGCGTGCCCTCGCTCCATATACTTGTATTGAGGAAGGCAGCGCCGTCTAGTGATGTGGCCGTCCAGTGGGCATGGTTTACTAGAGGGCCATGACCTCCCTCCATAGAAATATATATGAGGGCTCACAATCTACAAGGGATGGGTGAGGATACAGTAGGTGAGGATAGAACTGGTCGTGCAGCTGTATGATGGACATACATACATACATAGTACATAGTTTGTAAAGCCGAATAAAGACTTGCGTCCATCAAGTTCGACCTGTAAGTTCTGTAGTTGCTAAAGTTGATCCAGAGGAGGGCAAAAACCCCAAATGATTTAGCCAATCTTCACCTGAGGAAAAATTCCCTCCCGACTCTGAAACCAGCAGTCAGAATAAATCCCTGTATCAACCTACTATTTTATTCTATTTTTAAGTATATGCAGAAATCTGCCTGGTATCTAGAAAAGCATCCAGTCCCCGCTTGAACTGGTGTAGTGAATCCGACATTACCGTCTCCTCACTCAGTGAATTCCATATTCTCACTGCTCTTACCGTAAAGAACCCCTTCCTATGCTGGTGCTGAAACCTTTTCTCTTCCAGTCTTAGTGAGTGCCCTCTTGTTACCGTAATATCCCTCCTTTTGAACAAATCCCGGGCAAGGTCTCTATACTGTCCCCTAACATATTTGTACACATTTATTATGTCCCCCCTCAACCTTCTCTTTTCCAGGCTGAATAGTCCTAGTTTTGCCAACCTCTCTGGGTATTGCAGTCCCTCCATTCCCTTTATTAATTTTGTTGCCCTCCTTTGTACCTTTTCAAGCTCATTTATATCCTTTCTATATATTGGGGCCCATAACTGAGCACAGTATTCCAAGTGTGGTCTGACCAGTGCTTTGTACAGTGGAAGAACAATGTTCTCATCCTTTGCAGCTATACCTCTTCTGATACATCCCATTACCCTGTTTGCCCTTACAGCAGCGGCAGTTACTGGTGGTTACTGCAGGTTGTAGGCTATTATAAGAGCATATCAAGGTATAGAAGCGAAGCCGCGTCTACTGGCCTGGAGTATGCATAACTCATACCCTCCGGTCCCCTCTCATTAACCAGAGAATCCCCACAGCACACAGTGTGTGTGCTGGCTAGGAGGGATTCATAAGTCTAGCTATAGCAAGGGTATAGTTACCAAAATATTAAGTAGGGAAAGTAGCGTTTGGTACAGACTGTATATAGAACGTTAAAAAATAACCTTTAATAAATATCTTTAAAAACTTTTTGAATACAAAAAAGTGCAAAAAATAGTGCTAACACACGTGGTGCAAAATAGCCCCTGTGACCAACAGGGAACTATATAGAGGTGCCTGTATATTAACCACTTTTTTCAAAATCAAATGGCGACCAGAAACACCTTCTCTTTTTGTATGGTAGATGCCTTGTGGTACTTTCCCTAGAAAATCTCAATGTTTGAGTTGCTGCCAGTAGTAAGGTAAGTGGCTGGCAAAGAATTAAAAATAAAAATAAAACATACAGTAGTCATCAAAATAATAGCAGTGTGTTCAAAAACATGAGTTAAGGACAAAATCTTTATACTACTTTTTATTTCTATGCATTGGGAACATTGCACACTGTTTTCTAATTAAAAACATGAAGAGAAATGTATATAATTTTAACTACTTTACAGAAAATATCAAAAAAGAAACGGGCTATTCTAAAAAATAGCAGTGTCTGCATTTGTCTTTACAAACTCACAATATGTATCTTTTTTTTGAGGATTTAGTATTCCTGTGAATCACTAACCTAAAATGTAGTTGTATAATCACAGTTTTTTAGAACTGCTTCACATCTATGCTGCATAGAGCTAACCAACTTCTGGCACCTGTCAACTGTTATTCCAGCCCAGGATGCTTTGGCCACATCCCACAAATTTTTAGCATTTGTTGGCTTTGCCTCAGAAGCAGCATTTTTGATGTCACCCCACAAGTGTTCTATCGAATTAAGGTCCGGGGATTGGGCTAGCCTCTCCATAACCTCTATTTTGTTGGACTGGAACCAAGATTTTGCTTGTTTACTGGTGTGTTTAGGGTCGTTGTCTTGTTGAGACACCCATTTCAAGGACATATCCTCTTCAGCATAAGGCAGCATGACCTCTTCAAGTATTTTAATATATGCAAACTTGTCCAAGAGAAACGTGCCCATATCATCATGCTTGCACCACCATGCTTCACTGTCTTCAGAGTGTACTGTGGCTTGAATGCAGAGTTTGGGGGTCGTGTGACACACTGTCTGCGGGCCTTGGACACAAAAAGAACAATTTTACTTTCATCAGTCCACAAAATGTTTCTCCATTTCTCTTTAGGCCAGTTCATGTGTTCCTTTGCTAATTGTATTTGCTTCAGTACATGTCTTTTTTTTTTAACAGTAGGACTTTGCAGGGACTTCTTGCTAAGAGATTAGCGTCACACAGGTGTATTCTAACTGTCACAGTACTCACAGGTAACTTGAGACTGTCTTTGATAATCCTGGTGCTGATCATTGGCTGAGCCTTTGCCATTCTGGCTATTCTTTAATCCATTTGAATGGTAGTCTTCCATTTTCTTCCACGTCTCTCTGGTTTTGCTTTTCATTTTAAAGCATTAGAGATCATTTTAGCTGAACAACTTATCATTGTCTGCACTTCTTTATAAGTTTAAGGCTATGTGCCCACGTTGCAGAAATGAAGCAGAAAATTTCTGCTTCATTTCTGCAAGTCCTCTCCCGGAAAAACACATGCGGAATTCCGCATGCGTTTATCGCGCTTTTTTCTCGCGTTTATCGCGCGTTTTCCACATGCGGAATTGCCTTGCGTTTTTTATGCATTGGACAAAGGCAATTCCGCTTGCGGAAACGCAAAATTAATTGACATGCTGCGGATTTTTGAACGCAGCATAAACGCTGCGGAAAAATCCGCAGCATGTGCATAGAACTTGCGGAATCTCATTGGGGACCATGGGGTGCGGATTACCAAGTGTTTTACAAGCGTTTCCGCTGCGGAAATTCCGCATCAAAAACGCTTGTAATCCGCAACGTGGGCACGCAGCCTTACCCTCCAATCAACTTTTTAATCAAAGTATGCTGTTCTTCTGAACAATGTCTCAAACAACCCATATTTCTCAGGCTTTCAAGAAGAAATGCATGTACAACATGTGCTGGCTTCACCCTTAAATAAGGGCCACCTTATTCACACCTGTTTCTTCACAGAATGATTGACCTCACTAATTGAACTCCACACTGCTATTATTTTGGACACCCCCCTTTCAATTAATTATTCAAATACACAGACTCAAAAACATGCAGATCATGAATGCTGAGTCTGTTGGTTTTCTTAGAATCTACTGCACCAACTGGTAAATTGTTTGACATGTGGTAATATAATTTATACCAAAAACAGTGATTAATCTTGTTAGTCATATTGGACTGCTATTATTTTGAACACTGCTGTACACCTCACAGCTCACCTCTTTGGCTGGCCACACTACTCCCTTCATGGCGTCCAGTTGTCCACACCTCCATCATATCATATCTCATATGGCCATCTATTCACTCTAGACCAGGGACTCCAGCCACGAACAAGCCCCAGAGATCACTGCACATGTACAATGACATCCAGGGGTTTGTGGCCATAAGTTACAGCTTTGTGTTCACTTTAGGATAGGACTTCCAGCTGCGAGTTGTCCCCGAAGCATGCAAGCTGGAAGCTCTGGCCTAGAGTAGACATCGGGTCAGAGATGTGAGCAATGAAGCCACAGAGGACTGGATAGCAGGCAGGGAGCAGTGGGGCTGGTCAGAGTTGAGCTGTGAGCTGAGAATGATTTTTTCCCTTTTTAACCTCTCAGCAAGATGACCGCCACGCTACTAAATTTACATGCAGTGAATTAAAAATATCAGTATTCTCCACAATAAGGATTTTTGTAAAGCTTAAGTATCATTCAATTTTATTTGAATACATTTGCCCACCTCTATTGCTACCAACACTTCTTTTCACATGGTTAGATATATGAAAATATTAGAAATTGTTATTCTTCTCTACACACATTTTCACAATCTTCCTAACCCTCATCTGATTTGGACATACTTGGTGGATTCTAAACTACCCAAACTTTTATTGTGACTAGGGGGCCATCAAGGGTCAGTTTCGGCCAGAACAGGAGAGCACAACTTTTTTTATCTTGAAGGCTACATTGCTACATTTACCATTCCCTAGGGCCATATTGGGGAATATATGACAGAATTATCTGATAAGTAAGGTGTTTTTTTCTGAAACATTTGCTTATATGGGGAATGGGAGTCCTGTCTTCATTTGACACATCAGTGAAAAGGAGTTAAAGGGGCTGTCCAGTCCAAATCGATAAGTCTGCAGTCACTCTGTGTCACTGCAGACTTATGAATCCCCCCACTGTGCGCTGCGGGGATTCGCCGATTTCGGAGCCGAAAATTGGTTGCGCATGGAGCTTTTTTTCTCCTATCTCATTGTTGTCACATATCACTTTCATACCTAAACAAGACATGCACCGCTACTCCTGCAGTAATTGTAGGCCTGAATTCTGTAATACAGATATTAAACAGGTATGTCCACTACTGGACAACCCTTGCTTAACCATTTAAAATAGAAACAGTGGAAACTTACCTCTCACAGTGACACCATTCTTGAGATGTTCGCGCCATTATTCCTGGTCAGGTCACTACTGCAGCCAACCTGCGGCCACTGATTAGTTTCAACTCATTAATAATTAATGGAAAAAATTCAATTATCGATATCTTTTCCCCTACTATTAGTCTACCAAATATCTTGGTAGCTTTTACCAAGTATGGGGTCCTAAGTTATTTATAATAAACACTCCATAAACCAGAGTTACTAAATGTGATTTTACCTAAGGACCTGGTGGATCATCTTAAACTGGCAACGCTCTTTCTTCACATATCTTGGTAGCAAGTACTTCTCTACGTACAATATTAATTTTCTCTACTCATTGAAAACTTTGCAATCTCACCTTCAATCATGTCAAAGACCTAACTTGTTCTGGTTTACCAACATGTTGATTTCAAAAATGAATATAACAGCTAGACTCTTTTACTACTTATCTGCATTGCTTAATTCTTGCTGCAACATTTCAGATTACTAGCAACACGATTCTTGTGAAACCATAGTCGGGCTTGTGTACATTAACGGGTTGGAGGATTCTCTAGTATTCCATAGCAGTAGGCAGTATTATGTTTCTGTATTCTGGATCTTCACCATAATGCTAACACAAAGGACTGGATATAAGTTGTGAGTGAAATTGCCCAATCCATCTTTTGGCCTTTCTAGGATTGGATGCCTCCCAGGCATGACCAGGGTTAGGCTTCTACTAAAAGGTTGGTCTCTGTTGTTAAAAACAAACAAGCAAAAAAAAAAACTTGTATGGCCCTCTTCACAAGTCAGTGTCTCTGGTATGTGTGGTGACAGTTTTCGCACCTACCAGAGACAGTAACACCCCCACACCCATTATAATCTATGGGGCTGTGCACATCTCCGTGTATTCACACGGACCATGTGTTGATGTAACCCACACATAGGCATGTCCGTTTTGTTCCAGCAGCATTGATGTCAATATGTCCTGCACATGTGCACACGGATGACATAAAGTGTGACATGCCTGTGCCATCCGTGTGACACATACCGGAAGAGAATGCAGGATAGAAATGACAGATGTTTAAGTGTTAAATATGTGGAAAGAGATAGATAGAAAGATAGATAGATAGATATGGGGTAGATAGGTAGCAAGATAGATATCCGTGAGATATATAATCAGTGCTTTCTTTGCATGTGTACAGTAGTTTACTGCACATGTATTAAGTTAATTATTAAATAAATAAATGAACAAAAATTACATGGGGTCCCCCCTATTTTTGATAACCAGCAAAGGTAAAGCAGATAGATGCGGGCTGATATTATCAGGCTGGGAAGGTCCAAGGTTATTGGGCCTTTCTTAGTCTAAAAAAAACAGCATGCAGCTGTCCCAGAATCGTCGGATCTGGCACTTTCAATCTTGCAATCAGGGTTATGATAGTTGAGGTTGATATCTACTGTGATTTGTTAAAAATCACAGCTGGCATCATGGCCTGGGGTTAGTAATGGGGAGGTGTCTATAAAACACCCCCATTACTAACCCAGTAATAAAAAAAAAAAAAAACACAAAAACTTTTTTTTGCATAAAGACTCACCCACACTGTCCCTGGTTCACCATTTTATTGAGAAAAAAATGCTCATGATGAAATGCTCTTATGTATTAGCTTAATTAATGCCAAGCCATTGGACATATTGGATTTTATATTGGTAGTTCCTTAATAAGATAGGAGGTGTTATTATTTTGAAAATTGTGTTAAATAGCACCTCCACAGTGGTAAGCCTAGAATAGACCACGTTATAGACTATGTCCCAATGTCAGGTAGATAAATATTTTTCATGGACTGTTATGACAAATTAAGTACAATATGACATATCTTACCTTTCTGCTTCTAATGTTACCATTATTTAATTCAGTAGTGAAATCCGAACTTTGTGAATACTATATTCTACTATATAATACTATGTCAATTTTAAATTCTTTTACAGCGAATCTGACACCACATTTGAGCGATCTGACCTATAATATTGGCATACAAGTTATAGACTGCTGAAAAAAGTCATATCTGTATGCCTCATGGATGATGTCTTGTTGTGAAAAAATCAGGTTTTATCGCTTTATTTAAATGAATTCTTCCAAGCTATGGGGAGGACGTTGCCCGAAAGATAACACTGCCTCCTTGCTTCATTATCCTATCTTTTTCCACCCACATTATCACTGTGTCCATGTTATGTCAGGTGCGTGTGAAATCCGGCGCCTGCGCATTTTGACTGTCCTTGCTTCTCTTCAGTGTTCCGCTCTACTGTGGCTAATGGCTTCTACACAGGCGCCGGCGAGTCACTGATACTTCCCAGAAAGGTTAGATAGCTTAAATGTGGTGACAGATTCCCTTTAAACTGTAAAGGTTTATGTATGGCAGGGCTGAAAGTTCTTCTAATCATTCAATCTGTATTTGGTATTAATACTTTCTTATATGTTTATAGGTAACAAATGAACTTCCACGCTGGAGACATTTTCCGGCTCTAAATCTGCTCATGACTTTATACTATATCTTCAACTAATGCTTCCTATGAGCTATGACTCACGAGCGATCTCACCTGCCAGTAGGAAAAAAAAATCTCCCGCAGTTTATAGCCAACTGGCACTTGGAAATAGACGCTGCCACAAGTGAGTCAGCACAGGAAGACTGGCAGACCCAATCTTTATTGAAAACAGTGTGTTCTACCAAAATATGCTAATAACATATTGTGTTTTTGTTAAAAGTTGCTTTTTATCAACTTTATATCTCTTAATTTGTATTGTTTAAATAAGATCATCAATTAGAATTTTATATTATTCTCCCTGATTATAAAATTAGAAAATATAGGAAACATAGGCTGTAGTGTTGCATACTATTTTTACGAGTACTAGTGGTTTATTCTGGCAGTTTTTCAGAATTAGTATGGAAATAAAAAATTCACAAACTTCTAATCTATCTATTCAGCAAATTCATGTGTGTATGTGGTACAACTGCACATTTGTCCAAAGCGTTGAATTAAAACAGTTTTAGTCTGCATCAGCAACATATACTTTTCCCTTGCTGGTAGCCTTTGCAGTACCTTACTGTACTTTTTGTCTTATATATTTATTAGAGATCTTTTGAAGTTTGAATTCAGTGAAATATTCAAAAAAACTATCCGTAAATCAATTAATCGGGAATTGCGGGTACTCCTATTTCCCTGAAAAGATGGCTCTCGGAGGTCTCCTAGGACTGTATCCAATCCCTTTCTAGCTCTTTAATACAATCACCGCCTTAGTAATGTAATGACCTAAACATATATGGCTAAGGGTACATGGATGGTAATTGATTTTCACTGCTGTGTTGTCACACAGTAGCTATACTGCTTATTCATTGTTTTATGGCTTTCTCTCCTTAGGGTATGTGCATACGGTCAGGAGCCGCCTGTGGCCCTGACACTGTGGAATAGGATCGTGGCTTCCGCTCATTATGCAAATCAGTGGGGCCATTTTGATTTTTTTTTAACATGCAAACTTTCCTCATAGATGTTAATCTACAGGGAAAGTCCACATGGGGACCCGCAACAGAAATTGACATGCTGCAGGTCTGAAAGACGCGCCACATGTCCGTTTTCGCGGGTGAGCCGCAGTTGCCCAGAGACGCATAGCGGATATGGGATTTCTAGAAATCCCATCCACTATGCTGTAACATCTGAGCGCTATGGGTTTGACGCTCCATAACATGCAGCATCAAACCCGCAGTGGCTCCTGACCATGTGCACATACCCTTATATTTATTGTTAAACTGCAAGCTGTAGCATCCTTCACTATCCAAATTCACTCCAAAAAGGGCTACTGCATTTCTTACCTCTGCTTTTAAACAGGCTATGATAGTCCCTCATGATTGGCTGTACTATACCAGGTGATGTGATAGTTGCAAGGCATTAAGGGCAAACCCAACTGGCCATTCCCAATGTCATAATAGCCTTTGCTGGCTGATGAAACCTTCTGCAATGCGTAATATTGCAGTGGCCATTTAGGGCAATTTGAATGACAGAAAGGAATCACTAATTATTTGATTCTGTCAGATTCAATTAAATCTTAAAGATTTGACACAAATTTCACTCTCATTGAATCAATTCATTTACATTGACACAAGTTTGGGCATTTGAGCTGTTTACAAAAACATATACAAGATACAGTTGTATAATCAATACGGGTTTAAAGTGCAGACACAGCTTTAATTTGAGGGTATTCACATCCTAAATGGAGTAAGGGTTTAGGAATTACAGCTCTTTAATATGTAGCTCTCTCTTTAAAAGGACCAAAAGTAATTGGACAGTTATCTCAAACGCTCTTCAATTGACTGCATTAACTCATTAATCCATCATCAATTATGCAGGTAAAAGGTCTGGAGCTGGTTCCAGGAGTGGCATTTGCATTTGGAACCTGCAGTCAAAGGAGCTGACTGGGGCTGATGGAGCATAAACATATCATCATCAGGCTGAAAAAAAGAAGAAATACATCAGACAGATAGCAGAAATGTTAGTAGTGTCCAAATCAGCAGTTTAGTACATTCTGCAAAAAAAGAGCGCACTGGTGAACTTGGGAGCTCAGAAAGGTCTGGATGTCCACAGAAGACAATAATGGTGGATGATCACAGAATCCTTTCCATGGTGAAGAAAAATCCCTTCACAACTGTAATGTGCCTGAGCGAGGTAGTCGTGGGCGAAATGTTGCTTCTGCTTGCTCTAGCACCCTACAGACAAATCGTGTTCCCATGCCAGTGTGCTGCTGTGTGTGTGGTGCATCACACTTACATCTGGCCTGCAGGCCTCCTCTCACTCCAGGAATTCCTCTCCTGGAATCAGTGCAGTAATCAATCCAGGGGACACAGAATTCATAAAAACAATCAAACTTTTACTTGGTAACTGGCAGTCTTTACAAACAGGCATAAAGGATAAGGCCAAACGGGTTGTCATCTTTCCCACAGGTACCAGACACAACTTCATTCGTGGTTCTCGGTATGGGTAGAGCTTCCCTCTTGCTAACTTCTCTAGCACTAGGAATTATTCTCCATCACTAGCAGTATAATCAGATTCCATTACCCTCCACCTCTGAGAGTTTAAGTCCATTTTCTCCTACAGAGTAGCAGGCTGAGTGTGCCCAAGAGCCCCAACATCCGTCTCAAGGTTCCAAGACTGGCAATGGGACTCACATGGAGGGGGTCTTTCGCAATCTACTGCCCCGAGGTTTTAGGCCCACGTTGTTCCTAGCAGCCTTTGACATGCGACTGCTACTTGTCACCTCTTACTACTTCTCCCAACTGAACTCATTTCTTCCTGTTCTTTAAAACAAGCCAGAGATTTCCAAAGTGCCCACCCACTATGGGCTGTCCTCACATTTAGTTAACTCTCACACTGTCTCTATGCCTACTGTGTTACTGGGCAAACTTCACCTTTGATCTACATTCTAGACAGTGACATCTTGTGACCGTTAGTTAATACTGCAACCCACAGGGAAACATATTAGGAACAAAACATTATTCACATTCTATCCCACAGCAGCATTGATGTCTTCAGGGGTAACACAGCAGCTGATTCATCTCCTTACACAACATCCACCCAAGTGAAGAACACTGTCCAGAAAGTAAGTGTTTCAGTGTCTAATTCTACCATAAAGATAAAACTTCATGAGAGCAAATGTGGAAGGTTCACCACAAAGTGCAAACTATTAATCAGCCTTAAAAACAGAAAGGCCAGAGTAGACTTTGCAAAAAAAAAAAAAATTCCAAAGAAGCCAGCCCAGTTCTGGAAAAGCATTATTTGGACAGAGGAAACTAAGATAATAAGATGTACCAGAATGATGGAAAGAAGAAAGTATGGGGAAGGCTTGGAATGACGCATGATCCAAAACACACCACATCCTCTGTAAAGCATGGTGGAGGCAGTGTGATGGCATGGGAACCCATGGCTTCCAATGGCACTGGGTCACTAGTGTTTATTGATGATGTGACTGAAGACAGAAGCAGCTGGATGAATTCTGAAGTGTACAGGGCAATACTTTCTGCTCGGATTCAACCAAATACAGCAATGTTGATTGGACGGCGTTTCGTAGCTCAGATGGACAATGATCCAAAACATATAGCAAAGCCAACCTAGGAGTTTTTTAAGTAAAAGAAGTGGAACATTCTGCAATTGCTGAGTTAATCACCAGATCTCAACCCCATCGAGCATGCATTTCAAGTGCTAAAACTTAATGCAGAAAGACCCACAAACAAGCAACAACTGAAGTGAGCTGCAGTAAAGGCCTGGCAAAGCATTACAAAGGAGAAAACCTACCATTTAGTGATATCCATGGCTTCCATACTTCAGGCAGTCATTGCATGCAAAGGATTCTCTACAAAGCATTAAAAATGAACATTTTATTTATGGTAATGTTAATTTGTCCAGTTACTTTTGAGCCCCTGAAATGAGGAGGCTTTGTAAAAAAATGATTGCAGTGCCTAAACATTTCACAGGATAATTTTGTTCAACCCCTTCAATTAAATCTGAAAGTCTACATTTCAATTGCATCTCAGTTGTTTTTTTTATTTTTTTTATTATTTATTATTATAGCGCCATTTATTCCATGGCGCTTTACATGTGATAGGGATATACATAACAAAAGCATTTACATAATCTTAACAAAACGAGTCAGCGACTGGTACAGGAGGAGCGAGGACCCTGCCCGCGAGGGCTCACAGTCTACGAGGGATGGGTGAGGATACAGTAGGTGAGGGTAGAGCTGGTCGTGCAGTGGTGTTTACTGCAGGTTGTAGGCTTGTCGGAAGAGGTGGGTCTTCAGGTTCCTTTTGAAGGTTTCCACGGTCGGCGAGAGTCTGATATGTTGGGGTAGAGAGTTCCAGAGTAGGGGGGAAGCACGGGAGAAATCTTGTATACGATTGTGGGAGGAGGAGATAAGAGGGGAGTAGAGCAGGAGATCTTGTGAGGATCGGAGGTTGCGTGCAGGTAAGTACCGGGAGACTAGGTCACAGATGTATGGGGGAGACAGGTTGTGGATGGCTTTGTATGCCATGGTTAGAGTTTTGAACTGAATTCTCTGGGCAATAGGGAGCCAGTGAAGGGATTGACAGAGAGGAGAGGCCGGGGAATAGCGGGGGGACAGGTGGATTAGTTGAGCAGCAGAGTTTAGGATAGATTGGAGAGGTGCAAGAGTGTTGGAAGGGATGCCACGGAGCAGGAGGTTGCAGTAGTCGAGGCGGGATATGATGAGGGCATGCACTAGTGTTTTTGCAGAGTCTTTGGTGAGGAATGCACGGATCCGGGAGATGTTTTTGAGTTGGAGTCGGCAGGAGGTGGAAAGGGCTTGAATATGTGGCTTGAAGGAGAGATCAGAGTCCAGGGTTACCCCAAGGCAGCGAGCTTGTGGGACTGGGGAGAGTGAACAGCCATTGACGTTGATGGATAGGTCGGATGGGGGATGTGAATGAGAGGGTGGAAAGATGATGAACTCTGTTTTATCCATGTTGAGTTTTAGAAACCTGTCGGAGAAGAAGGATGAGATGGCGGTCAGACATTGTGGGATTCTGGTTAGTAGGGAGGAGATATCAGGTCCAGAGAGGTAGATCTGTGTGTCGTCAGCATAGAGGTGATACTGAAAGCCGTGAGACTCTATGAGCTGTCCCAGGCCAAAGGTGTAGATGGAGAAGAGCAGGGGTCCTAGAACTGAACCTTGGGGGACACCGACAGATAGGGGGCGAGATGAGGAGGTGGTGCGTGAGTGGGAGACGCTGAATGTCCTGTCTGTTAAGTATGAGGAGATCCAAGAT
Source organism: Phyllobates terribilis (assembly GCF_046119375.1). Classification (NCBI taxonomy): domain Eukaryota; kingdom Metazoa; phylum Chordata; class Amphibia; order Anura; family Dendrobatidae; genus Phyllobates; species Phyllobates terribilis. The sequence goes on along the minus strand of NW_027362765.1, from coordinate 590,552,790 downwards.
AGAGCCAAGTCCGTGATGCCAAGAGATGAGAGAATCTGGAGTAAGAGGGAATGGTCCACTGTGTCAAAGGCAGATGACAGGTCCAGAAGGAGGAGGATGGAGTAGTGTCGCTTGGATTTGGCATTTAGTAGGTCGTTGGTGACTTTGGTCAGGGCAGTTTCAGTCGAGTGATGCGGTCGGAAGCCAGATTGTAGACGGTCGAAGAGGGAGCAGGAGGAGAGGTGGGAGGACAGTTCAAGGTGGACATGTTGTTCTAGAAGTTTTGAGGCAAAGGGGAGAAGTGATATGGGGCGGTAGCTGGTCAGAGAGGAAGGGTCAAGGGAGGGCTTTTTGAGGATGGGTGTGATTGCGGCATGTTTGAAACATGAGGGGAAGACTCCGGTTGTTAGTGATAGATTGAAGAGGTGGGTTAGGGTTGGGATGAAGACTGAGGTGAGGTTAGTAATGAGGTGGGATGGGATTGGGTCAAGTTCGCATGGGGTGAGGTGTGATTTGGAGAGTAAAGAGGAGACTTGACCTTCTGTAATGGTGGAGAAGTGGGGTTTGGAGGAGGAGGGTTGAGTAGATATGAGGAGGGGTTGTGTGGACTTTAGGCCAAAGTTTTGTCTGATGGTGTCAATCTTCTGTTTGAAGAATGAGGCAAAGTCGTCGGCTGAGATGAGAGAAGAGGGAGGAGGTGCTGGGGGACGAAGGAGAGAGTTGAAAGTGTTAAATAGCTGTTTAGGGTTGTGAGATAGGGAGGATATGAGAGATGAGAAGTAGGTTTGTTTTGCTGTAGTGAGTGCGGACTTGAAATTAGTGAGGGATTGCTTGAATGCGATGAAGTGCTCGATGGAGTGAGACCTTTTCCATCTCCGCTCCGCAACCCTGGAGGCCCGGCGCAGTTCTTTGGTAAGTTTAGTGTGCCAGGGTTGCCTGTTGAATGTGCGAGGTGTGGTGTGTGTGAGAGGGGCGATCGAGTCTAGAGCTGCAGCTATTGTGGTGTTATATGAAGCAGCAGCAACGTCTGCATCGTGCAAGGAATTTATGTCTGTGAGAGGAAGGAGGGATTCAGAGAGAGAGTGTAGGTCAAGGTGTTTGAGATTTCTGCGAGGGTGTGTGAGTTTGTGGAGTGGGGATTGTGCACCCGGAGAGGAGAGGGTAGAGAATGTGAGGAGGTTATGGTCAGAGAGAGGGAGTGGTGAGTTAGAGAGGTTAGATAGGGAACAGAGGCGGGTGAAGATGAGGTCCAGTGTGTGGCCATCTTTGTGGGTGGGTGTGGAAGACCATTGAGTGAGTCCAAAGGAGGAAGTGAGGGATAGGAGCTTAGAGACAGACGAGTGGGGAGTGTCAATGGGGATGTTGAAGTCACCCATTATGATAGTGGGGATGTCAGTGGAAAGGAAGTGAAGCAGCCAGGTAGTGAAATGGTCTAAGAAGGTGGTGGCATGCCCTGGGGGTCGGTAAACGACGGCCAGTTGGAGGTTGGAGGGGGAATAGATGCGCACACAGTGCACCTCAAAAGAGGGGAGTGTAACGGAGGGTGGCAGTGGGATTTTGGTGAAAGCGCAGAGTTCTGATAGGAGGAAACCTACGCCTCCACCATGTTTGCCATTGGGGCGGGGGGTGTGGGAAAGGTGGAATCCGCCATATGAAAGGGCAGCTGGGGAGGCTGTGTCAGAGGGGGTGAGCCAGGTTTCGGTGATGGCGAGGAAGGAGAGTTTGTTTGTAATGAAAAGATCGTGGATGAAGGAAAGTTTGTTGCAGACAGAGCGAGCGTTCCATAGAGCTCCTGTTAGTATAGCTGAGGAGGTGGGTATTAGTTGGATGGGTATGAGGTTAGAAGGGTTGCGACAGTTTGAGGAAGGTCGTGGATAGGAGGTAGAAGTGACTGTGGGGATATGGCGAGGAGGACCAGGATTTGGAGAGATATCTCCAGCAGTGAGGAGGAGCAGAGAAAGTGTTAGCAGGTGGGAGCAAGAGAGAGCATGAGGTGGCTGTCTGTGTTTGGAGATCCAGGATTGAATGTTGAGGAATAATTTGGAGGAGGAGGTGAGATGAATGGGGAGGATAGAGGGAGAGATGATGAGTTTCTTACTTGGTGTAGGGATTTGAGGAGTTATTAGAAAGTGGAGGACTATAGAGGAAAAAGTGAGAGCTAACAGAAACATAGTTAAAGGAGAGTAAGTGGTCAAAGTGTTTGTTACCTGACTCCTGCCCTGACTAACTGCCTCTGAAATAACTGCCACTTCTCTCCGAAGCCACTATGCACAAGAAGACGCGTGCACACCCCAGCACGCGTGCACCCCTTACAGAGAGTCTAAATATATAGGCCACATTAAACTATATCAGGTGTAGGGCATTGTGGGAACGGCTTGTGGATAAATTATATATATAGTTGTTTCATATTAAATCAAAAATAGTAGCATGCAGAGCTGAAATCATAAAGATTCTGTATTCGTCCAAATATTTCTGGACCTGACCGTACATGCCAATACGGTTGAGATCATTTGGACTCTGTCTAAATTAATTAGTCTTGATGGACGGTATAATGGACAAATATACAAATTGTATAATCTTTTTCTCTAAACTGGGTTCTGGATAGAGAAAGTAAAATTACTTTGATTTAGGGTCGAGATTTTCATGTATTTGAGAATTAGGGTAATTTTGCCTGTTACTATTTTCTGAAAAACCCTAAAGTTTAAATAAAGGTTTTAAAGGGAACCTGAGAGCAAGAGTTAGCCTACTAACACCATTTTCAATTTCATCTGTACTACCTATTGAACCTGTCCTACGCCCGGGTGGCGAGCATTTTTATTGGTATATGGTCCCCCATCCTGTTATGTGCTGCCCTCATCCTGTTATGTGCTGCCCCCATCCTGTTATGAGCTGCCCCCATCCTGTTATTTGTTGCTCCCATCCATTTATGTGCTGCCCCATCCTGTGCCCCCATCCTGTTATGTGCTGTCCCCATCCTACGCCCCCATCCTGTTATGTGCTGTCCCCATCCTGGTATTTGTGCTGCCACCATCCTGGTATTTGTGCTGCTCCATCCTGGTATTTGTGCTTCCCCCATCCTGGCATGTGTGCTTCCCAATCCTCTTCCCCCATCCTGTTATGTGCTGCCCCCATCCTATCCTGGTATGCATGGCACCCCTCATCCATATCCTGGTATGCATGGTACCCCTCATACCTATCCTGGTATGTATGGCACCCCTCATCACCAATCCTGGTATGCATGGCACCCCACCCCTCATCCTGGTATGCATGTCCCTCTCATCCCAATCCTGTTATGCATGGCACCCCTCATCCCAATCCTGGTATGCATGGCTCCCTCATCCCCAATTCTGGTATGTATGGCTCCCTCTGCCTTATCCTGGTATGCATGGGCCCCTCACCCCATCCTGGTATGCATGACACTCCTCATCCCCCAGTCCTGGTATGCATGGCACCCCAACCCTCATTCTGGTATGTATGGTACCCCTCATCCCTATCCTGGTATGTAAAGCTCCCTCAGCCTTATCCTGGTATGCATGGGCCCCTCACCCCCATCCTGGTATGCATGACACTCCTCATCCCCCAGTCCTGGTATGCATGGTACCCCATCCCTCATCCCTATCCTGGTATGTATGGTACTCCTCATCCTGGTATGCATGGCAACCCATCCCTCATCCTGGTATGCATGGTACCCCATTCTTCATCCCTATTTTGGTATGTATGGTACCCCTCATCCTGGTATGCATGATACCCTCATCCCTATCTTGGTATGTATGGTACCCCCTCATCCCTATCCTGGTATGCATGGTACCCCCTTATCCCTATCCTGGTATGCATGGCCCCTCATCCGTATCCTGGCATGCATGGCCCTCATCCTTATCATGGTATGCATGGTACCCCTTCATCCCTATCCTGGTATGCATGGTACCCCCTCATCCCCAATCCTGATATGTATGGCACCCATCATCCCCCAACTCTGGTATGCATGTCACCCCTCATCCCCAATCTCGGTATGCTTGGCACCCCTCATCCCCAATCTTGGTATGCATGGCCCCTTTTTCTCCTCACTCCCGTAAAGGTTCCTGTTACAACTCTGACAGGACTTCAACTGACACTTTCTGGAAAATTCTCCAGACGTTACCTAGGATGCCCCACCCCCTGCGGCAGTTAATTCCTCACCGTAATTCTAGTAGCAGGCTCTCACTAACAGCTGCACCCGACAGTGGCATCTTGTGGCCGATTAACAGTACTACAACCCAACAAAAAAATATGTCAAACCAAACCCCAGATATAATCCACACCTGGCCGAGACACTGCGCTCCCCCCTCTACTCTACTGACTGTACCACTGAAGATAACCCCTTAACTTGACCTAAAAGCAGTTCAGAGAGATCTAACTATGGGAACATGTTATTTTAACTACCAGGGGAAGGTTACACCCTTCCTCACTATTACATTCCCCCACACTTTAATGATGGTCGTCCTCGACCATACCAGGCAACCAACCACAATTAACATATATCAAATTGCTAAACATTTTAGTACACGGAGACTCCTGAAGTCTTCTTCTCGAGTGGAGACAAGCCCTTCTCGGTTAAGGGCCCTGGAACAGCAACTCAAACAGTCCATTGGCATAACCTTCAACAGTGCTCCAAAGTACCGGTCCTTCTTGGTTAGTACCCCAGAAACAGTGTCCATGTCCATTTAATTAAGACAGACGAACACGCCACTAGCCCTCAATCTTTTTTAAGGGCTGCATTCTGAGGCACACAGTCACAGGGGAACACCCCATGAGTTTTTTTCTTCCTGACCCTAGCGGGGGTCACCGGTTCTTCCCACTAGGCCGCAAGTCTCTTAGTATTAGTGGATATCCATCCTCCAGGTGTGCCTCAGCGTTACAAATTCCAGCAGGAAAAGGCACAACAGGCGCAACAGGCGCAACAAAAATAAACAATAAAAATAGAAATAAAGAGAGCAGCTCCTATCGGCACACAACTTGATGCTGCTTATGGCCTTCTCGGCCTGAGAGGTAGGGAAACCGTCCTCCTATTTTTCTAGCCCTTAGGCAAACACAGGGCGATCTGCCCTTTTTGGGAAACAGTCCCTGGTAGGAACCACCACCAGTGGGTCCTATTTTTAAAGCAACAGGAAGGTCAATGGACCTTTTGGGTAGAAGTGCTCACTTCTTCTTGGCCTCCTTCCACTCCTTCATGAAGGCAGCCCATGCTGCAGATGAAGGTGGTTCCTTCCACCTCCAAGGCTGGTCAGGGTACCAGCTGGGACCAGGGTCCTCATCCGAGGACCTAGCTGTTTGAACTCTCCTGTTTGCTTTTTCCATCTTGTGTTTTGTAGTCACGTGACCATCTGCCTTTATATTCCAGCTCCGCCTTTTTGGCTGTGATGGACTTCAGTGCTGTTTGACTGTTTTGCTAGCCAGTTGCTTCAGTGCCTATCTCTGTCAGTTCGCTTGGTCCCTTGGGACCTCTAGTACCTTTTTGTCAGTTTATCTTTTTGTGTTCTGCAGCAACTCTCTCTGTTCAGGAGGTGTCCAATTTTTGTTCCAGTCCTTAGTTCTTTTAGGGACCCCTCCCCTTTATTCTATAGATCTTCGTTCAGACTAGTCTAGGACTAAGGCGGGTCCATTCACAAGGAACAGGCAGCCCGCTACATCTTAGGGATTCTGCTTAGTCTTACTGTAGGAAAAATTTTCCCCTTCTTTCCTTAGTACTTGTTGCAGATCATAACAGTAGCGCTACCACAGCCAACTTGGGTAGGGTGATCTTGAAATTGTGAACCACGTGACTGGTACCAGCTTGTGAGCTCCCAGCAGTCCCCTGACCAGATGCCTCAGCCCCCTCCGGGAGCTTTGGCGGGAAGCTGGCAGTGTGCTCCTCACTAGGAGAGTCAGCTGCCCCGCAGCTCGCAAAGTCTTCCTCTTCTTCAATTTCAGACTCCTCCTATTGGTGCCTTCTCTGTTCCTCCTCCTGAGGACTATCGGCTTTAGACATGGGTAGGAATCCCTTGGGGGCTTCCCTAGCCCAATGCTGCAGAGCCTCTCTCTTGGCTCTTCGTCGCAAGACTTCCTCATCTCTCTCAAGGACATCTTCCCACTCGTAGTGGCGAGTAAGAGCCGCCATGTACCACCCCCTGGTACATTCACATTTCACAAAGTGACCTATATCCCCTACATGCAGGTTATGGAGGCGGGAGGGCAGGTAGCTGCATTTAAAAACTTCTCAAATGAAGAATAAATCGTCCCTGGTCCACTCTTCTTCCAGGAACCCGTAGCCTTTTACCAGGTTGAACTCCGTCACCCGCCCATGGGTCTGGGAAGCTTCTACTGACTCCCTCCGTGCCGTGTTGGACCCTTCCAGCCAAACTAAACCTCAGATATACTCCTTCCTGGCCGAGACACTGCGTTCCCCCTTCTACTCTACTGACTGTACCACTGAAGCTAACCCCTTAACTTGACCTAGCAGCAGTTCAGAGAGATCTAACTATGGGAACATGTTATTTGAACTACTTCAGTGCCAGGGGAAGGTTACACCCTTCCTCACTATTACATTGGTAGGTGTCTGATATTTAGTAACAGAAATCTTTAAGCAACACTGAAGGGGCATAAAAGCTATGCCTACCATCGCAATTATTTTTCTTTATATTGTCCTAGTTCTCTATAGAGAAATTTAATCCCAGAAATTTTTTACTCACAAATATTCATGACATCTAGGTTAGACTTCCTTATTCTTGTATGTATAGATGATTTTTTTTTTAAAACAATGAAAACTTATCAAACTAAACATTTGTATATTAGAGATTGCTAATATTCATTATTTGCAAAGGGTTATGAAAAAAACTCCTACAAATATTAACCGCTTATATTATTTCAGATATCAGATTTCAGACAGTGACTGTCTTAACATTAGATTTCATTTACTGTTCTACACCTCCTCTCCCTCATCCAAAATCTAAATGTAATGCTATTTATGTATGGTATATAGGTATGTTATGAAGCGGCCTAGGTTTCGAAATAATAACCTAGGCATTAATAATTAACTGCCTATTTCCGCCAGGTTCTGGTCTAATACACGGTCTAAAATTGCATCTAATTTTATTTCCATGTCATCGAGAATACCATAAGGGTAATATTAGCATGGCACTTGCAGTACGACTATAGGCTGATTTCCTTGCCTGATGAATAGTGTAATGACATAAATAATTTCCTTAGGCATCTTCAGGAGAAGAAAATCCATTTATATTTAATTTCCTGACATTTGTGCCGGCTTATTGGACCCAGAAGAGATTTAGACTGTGACGTCTTTCTGAGTTTGTCAACCATCACAGATTTCAAAGATTTGTATACCACTTTGAGTAAAATCCTTTTGCATTTGTTAAGCAGCTAGAAAACATTACTAAGATAAGGACTGCCGCTTTGCTGCTCTTTTAATCTTTTGCATTAAAGCAACCTATAACCTGTATGTAGGAACACTTTTAGAAATCAGGGAAGATCCTAAAGCTATACCTCTCTTAAAACTAAACCAAAACTCTCAGTATGAAAAATCTAAATTCTAAGTGCTTATTCTAAGCACTGCCGTATTCACTGGACACACTTATTTTAATATGGGAAAGTGGAGGAGGAGACTTGACTTACTGCAGTCCTTTACTTTGTTCACCATGCCCCCTGATGGTGGAATCAGACGCTTCTGATTCGATAAGAGGCACATGCCTCGGAATGAACCTAGTGTGTCTGACAAGTGGCATGTGCCTCTGTTCGCCTCGCCAGAAATCTTACTCCAGTCAGGTACTATAGTAATATTGCTGCCATAAGGAACACTACAGCTCATCATGAATTAGATGAGCTGTAGCATCAAGCCCCAGCTGCTTTTATTTCCTCTTATTTTGGTTGGATTAGGCAAAATTGGTGGAAAATGACAAAGCTTGCTAACTTTTTTCATAGCTGCTCGTTGCGTAAAAAGTTTGTGACTTTTCAATGTGATTTACACCAGAATTCTGATGTAATCGCTTTGGGGCCATAGGCTAAAAAAACATCCAACATTTTGGCCACATTATGGTCTTTGTCAAGCCAATTGGTAATTTATGCGACGAGTGGTGTTATTCATGTGAAGATGGGCTTTTTGCTCTAATATAGATTACAATTATTTTAAGAACAATTTTGTGTTAGTATAATCTATCTACACTTTATATCACATTGCTTACATGAGTTGAGATTTTTTTTTAAATAGTATTTTTATTATTCCTGAGAATTTTACATGTGTTATTTTGATTGTACAGCGTTTTACTAATTAGGAGGTGAAAGAAGGAGTAGCCCAGTGCAGTTTTTCTTACATTTTAGCTCAACATAGGCCATATTATGCTTGCTATTTTAAACTATACATTGTGATTAATGAAGAATTGACTACAGGATCACTCTGATGCCTTGGAGACATTTTTTTTCTCAGCAACTAGGTGGGGTATTAAACCAAGAAAGCATGGTGTAAGTAGAGTGGTGCATGGGAAATCTACGAGAGTTATTGTAATAGCTTACTTATTATTCCATATTCCATTCTCATATCGTATACAGCATTTTCACACAATGTGCCTTAAATATGTAATAAATGCAAGTTCCCCCATTAGAACTTGAATTTATCTTGAGAACGGAACCCTACTTGTATGGGTGATTAAGAAAATTGGCATGCAAGAAGTGGCAGGACCCACATCTGTCCTACGTTTACATTTTGCCATATCATTTGAATATATCATAAATGTCCAAGATCGGAGTAACTTTTTAACTGTCTAGAACTCCTGATTTTGAAGGTGTAAGAAAGGCATGAATAATTGCACAACCCTAATGGGTAGATGAGAAAGTGGTCAGGCTTACCTGGTGAGGTGGATCCTATAAGTCTCAGGTCCAGATGGGTACATGGAACTCGGGAGTTGGTGCAGCAATCAGGAAGGAACGTGGGAAGCAAGGACTTGGCACACTCAGGAATCTCAGGAGCAGCAAGACAGATGAAGTGGATCCCTTCAGGGGAGAAAGCAAGTTGAAATACAGTTTGCACAGAAGGTGGAGCATACCAAGCAGAATCTTAAGACATAGCTGTTAGGATTGCGCGAGTATATTCTGTCCGAGTATGCTCGGGCCGAGCTCCAAGTATTTACAGCTGCTCGGTGATAAGGTTAAATCGCTCCCGTGTGCATAATTTGCAACTGTTTGGCAGCTTTATTACATGTGAGGAATGTGTAAGAAATAGACATTCCTCACATGTAATAAAGCTGTCAAACAGTTGCAAATCATGCACACGGGAGCGATTTAACCTTATCACCGAGCAGCTATAAATACTCGGAGCTCGGCCCGAGCATACTCGGCAAAAGGGTTAATAGAACATACTCGCTCAACACTAATAGCTGTGTACCCTAATAGGCATTAAATAAGATTAGGGAGCCACATCACTAAGCCACTCCGGGCAGCCTGCAAACCTGTTGTGGAACATAACAGAGGGCAGAAGACTGAGGTGAAGGAAGCAGAGCACGGGATACCCAGGACAGGTATGTAACAGAAAGATTACCTAAGCAGTTCAACAAAATCTTTAGAAGCTAGTATTTGGTTAATTATTCAGTGGGTGCACCATTAGCTTTGTGACAACTTTTTGACAACTTGCAATGATAAACTTTCAGTGATACATTTAAAAGATTCTTTGAAGGCAGGGACATAGCTAAAGTGGGCGATGATGAGTCAGGTAAAGTGTCTGAGGAGACTAGATACCCCATTGCAACAACAGTATTCTAAATGGCACATGGTTGGATGCAGGCCTTGTTACAGATTTTGTATTTTGACCCAAGAACTTTAGATTACACATCTGCATATAAAGAAAAAAAGTATAAGGAAATACGCACTATAAAAATATAATCTACAAAGCCTGTAAACAAACTACTAAAGCTTCTGAATTTGGTTTATAATTTAGAGATAATCCTGTCCCATATTTTGCTATTAAAATATTAAATAGTATGAGGTAATTGGTGCATGCAAAATTGATGTTTGTGGTCCTAGGGGAAAGCGTACATTCATAGAGAGAAAGTGAGCATTCCATTAAAACCTGAGCTGTTTATTCATCTGGGAAATGGCAAACCTGCTGAGCATCTGACTATGAGAACAGTAGCTATTTGTTTTGTCATCTGGCTCATTAAAGAGCCATGTTTACTGCAGCAGAGGCCATGATCAATACCACAGTTTGAGGATATAGGTTAAGATCAGGTCAGCCAAAGTCAAGGGTTCTAATAAAAAGCATGTATAACAACAAGAGACGTGCACAATAATAGCTAATAGCCATTCCCTATAGGAACCATTCATTTTTCAAACTATTTGAGATGAGAAAGAATTTAGCTCTTGTGATAAGCAGTAATTTACAGGCTAATGTAGGTAGTACTCACTGGTTACACAACAAACCTGTATTTTTATTTTTAAACATAATTTTTACCTTCTTATATGGTTTTGTCTCTTTTCCATTCATTCAGTTTATTCCCTATGATGCAGTTAACCCCTTCATGCCCCGGCAATTTTTAATTCTTCTTTTTCCTTTTTTTCCCCATTCTTCCAAGAACCATACCTTTTTTTATTTTTTTTACTGTCAACATAGCCGTGTGAGGGCTTATTTTTTTGTTGGCATGACTTTTAATTTTTATTGACTTCATTCATTTTACCATACAAAAATACAAGTGGGATGAAATGGTGAAAAAAGGCAATAATTGTAAGCTTTTTTTTTCTGCATTAGATGCATGGTAAAAATTATCTTAAAACATAAATATTTGTGCCACATGTTTGAAACTGGCAGTTTTGGGACTATTTTATAGCTGTGATTGTGCTGCAAAAAATGTTATGTCAGACTTACGACAAGTGGCAGAAAAGCTAACACATTTGAAAACATTTGTGACTCTCTACCGCAGTTGTGTTAACTAGCTAGATGTGATGACTAGTGATGGGCGAGCACTAAAATGCTCGGGTGCTCGATGCTCGGGTCGAGCACATTGGAATACTTGGGTGCTCGACCCGAGCAATGAGCCCAATGTAAGTCTATGGGAAACTCAAGCATTTTTCAGGCGACTCCCCCACGGCGGACTGCAGAGGGCCTAAAAATTGCCCAAATCAATGGGAACAGTGCTCAAATGACCCCTGGAAGCATTTCTGACTTCCAGATCACTGCTGTCAACAACGTGATCAGAGTATTACGCCATTTTTACGGACTCACAATAAAACATTCAAAGACGAAACTAAAATGGATTTTCCTGGGAAATATGTTAAGGAACATCCTTTCCAGGGTAATGACTTGTATATAAAGCAAAATAAATAGCCAAAAACAAAATACTCCTCCACACCTTGGGCTATGTTCACACTTAGCGTTTTTAATGCATCTTTGCACTTTTGCATTGCTTTCAACCAAGACAAATGCATTCACCAGGAAATGTCATTTTAACATTTTGCAACCTTATCTGGCCATGTGGTGTGTGAGATATCATCAGAAACATTGTGTTTCATCTATGAAGGAAAGACTCTGAAAATAACAAACCCTATTTTTATAGGGCCATCAGGCAGCCTTTACTATTCTTAAAGGGCCAGCGGTCGGCCCTCACTAATCTTAGAGAGCCATCAGCCGGCTATATTTTAATGTTCTCATTACTAAAGAGTGGGTCTCCTATACTGTTATTGCATATGCAGTGAGTGACAGGGCTGCCATAAATTTGGATGCACCCCAATACCACTTTGAAAATTTGGACGCACCCCAATACCCTTTTGAAGAGACTTAGAGGAGGGCCTCCTGAAAACAATGTTCCCATTATTAGGAAGTAGGTCTCCCATTGTGTTTGCCTATGCAGTGAATGCAAGGGTTGCCAAAAAATTGGAGGCACTACAATTCCCCTTGGAAGAGGCTTGGAGGTCAGAGGGCCTCCTGAAAACAATGTTCCCATTATTAGGAAGTAGGTCTTCCATTGTGTTTGCCTATGCAGTGAATGCAAGGGTTGCCAAAAATTTGGAGGCACTCCAATGCCCCATGGAAGAGACTTGGAGGTCAGAGGGCCTCCTGAAAACAATGTTTCCATTATTAGGAAGTAGGTCTCCCATTGAATTTGTTTATGCAGTGAATGCAAGGGTTGCCAAAAATTTGGAGGCACTCCATTGCCACTTGGAAGAGACGTGGAGGAGGGCCTCATAAAATATGTTCCCATTAGAAAGGATCGGGTCTCCTATACTTGTAATGCCCATGCACTAAGTGTATGGGCTGACAAACATTTACCCCTGGGGGGTATATATGAACATACTGTATAATTTTTTTTTTTTTACGGACATCATAAACACCCTTTAAAAAAATTATGTGGGTGTTGCATCACGGATCACGGTCACCCTGGTGATATGGTGGTGGAGGATGAGGATGAGGAGAAGGAGGAGAACAAGAGCAAATAGCCCAACCCATGTTTGAGTGTGAAGAGGTACATGGGAATGCACCTCCAAAAAAAAGACACTGGATTTGAGTTTATGTTACGCTGCTATCATTTGGTGGTGTTGAGAAGTCTGGCCCAATCCAGCCCTTGGTCATTTTTATAAGAGTCAGCCTGTCAGCATTTTCAGGTGACTGGCGGATGCGCTTATCAGTTATAATTCCACCAGCGGCACTAAAAACCCGCTGTGATAAAATGCTAGCGGCAGGGCAGGCCAGGACCTCCAAGGCGTAGAGAGCCAGTTCATTCCACGTATCCAGCTTGGATACCCAATAATTATAAGGCACAGAGGAATCACGAAGGACATTGGTATGGTCGGCAAGGTAATCCCTCAGGGTCTTCCCAAACTTTGCACTCCTTGTGAGAGTACCCCACGCCTAAGGGCCTGTGCGATGGGAGGGGCTGAGAAAATTCTCCCAGAACTTTGACAGTCTTCCCCTGCTTCTGCTGGATTGAAGTTGTGTCTCTCTCACCTGTACTCCTTGGTTGCCCAATGAACTGTGACCACTGCCTCCTCCTCCTCTCTGTCCTCTGGCCATCCACGCTGAACAGATGGTATGACAGTTTTGCAGGTAATACCGTCTATAGCGCTTGAAACTAGCTCCGGTTCTTCCTTCTCCTCCTCTTCCTCTTTGTTACCCAATCCACATTGGGATGAGATGAGGCTGGGCTGTGTGTAATCACCCTGTATGGCTCCTTGCTCCTTCTCATCTTGCTCCGCCTGCAATGCATCCTCTTTGATTGGAAGCAGAAATCATTTCAGAAGACAGAGAAGTGGGATGGTGACACTAATTATGGAGTCATCACCGCTCACCATCTTGGTGGAGTCCTCAAAGTTTTGGAGGATGGTACATATGTTTGATATCCATGTCCACTCCTGAGGTCTTATGCGTGGAGTCTGAACTGATTACCACGGCCTTGTTGATGCTGGTGCTCAACAACTGCCCTCTTCTGCTCACAAATCCTTCCCAACATCTGCAGTTTGGAGTTCCAACGCATGGGGACATCACACACCAGTCTGTTACCCGGAAGCAAACACTGCTGAAACACGGCAAGGGCGGCAGAAGCTGTAGCTAACTTTCTAAAATGGGCACACAGGCTGCGTACTTTAACAAGCAGATCCAGCAGCTCCGGGTAGTATTTCAGAAACCGCTGACCCATGAGGTTAAGCACATGGGCCAGACATGGTACGTGTGTGAGCTCGCCTCGCCTCAGAGCCGCCACCAGGTTCCGACCATTGTCACACACAACCATGCCTGGCTGCAGGTTCAGCGGTGTGAGCCACAGATCTGCGTGCTCTTTCAGAGCTATCCACAACTCTTCAGCATTGTGCGGTTTGTCACCTAAGCATATTAGCTTTAGCAAAGCTTGTTGCCGCTTCTCCGAGGCAGTGCTGCAGTATTTCCAGCTTGTGAATGATGTGGTCATTTTGGAGATGGAGGCTGAAGAGAAGGAGGAGGCTGAGGAGGATGAGGTGCAGGAGCTGTAGACTGTGGGGGCAACACTGATTGACCTAGGGCCGCCAATCCTTGGCGTCAGGAGGACGTGTTCCGTCCCAAGATCCGACTGGGTCCCGGCTTCCACTATGTTAACCCAGTGTGCTGTCAGCGAGATGTACCGTCCCTGCCTACTAGCACTTGTCCACGTGTCCGTGGTTAGGTGGACTTTCCCGGTAACTGTGTTGTTGAGGGCACAGCTAATGTTTTGGGACACGTGCTTGTGTAATGCGGGGCACACCTGGAGAAATAGTGGCGGCTGGGGACCGAGTACCGAGGTACGGCCGCCGCCATTAGGTTGCGGAATGCTTCCGTCTCCACGAGCCTAAAAGGCAACATTTCGAGTGCAAGCAGTCGTGAAATGTGGGAATTTAGTAGTGTGGCCTGTGGGGCGTTGGCTGCATATTTGCCCTTGCATTCCAAGGACTGGGGTATGGACAACTGAACGCTGTGCTGGGACAAGGATGTGGACTTGCTTCCTGATGCTGCTACTTGAGAGTGTGCAATGAAAGGTGCAGGGCAGGAGGCATCTTCGCATGCACCATGGACAGGGGATTGGCTTGCGTGCACAACAGCGGAAGAAGCAATGGTGCCACCCGCAGACACTGTTCCTGGACCCTGGGGTTCGGCCCACAAAGTCGGGTGCTTTGCTGCCATGTGCCTGATCATGCTGATGGTGGTCAGGCTGCTTGTTTTGCACCTCAGCTGATGCTGGCCTGGCAGGTGGTGCAAATGGCCTTTTTGGGGTTATCGGTAGAGTCTTTTAAAAAACAACCAGACTCGGGAAGACCTAACGGTTGCACTGGCAACTTCCTTCATGTTGGTGTTACGGGAAACGGTTGCCTGCCTTCTGTCTGTGGCCACCACACTGCTTCTTCTTACCTGTTGGGGTGCTCTGCCTCCTTCTCTCCATGTGCTGCTGTCCTCGCTCTGCATGTCCTTCTGCCAGGTTGGGTCAGTTACTAAATCATCCACCACCTCGTCTTCCACTTCCGCACCCTGGTCCTCCTCCTGACTTTCAGGCAATTGTGTCTTATCATTGTCCACCTCTTGTGACACTTTCCCACCGTCACCTTCGTGTGACTGTGGCTGCTCAAATATTTGGGCATCGCCACATGCAATCTCCTCTTGCCCCGCTTCAAGTGGACCGGGCGAGAGGCCCGAATCTATAAATGGAAAAGTGAACAGCTCGTCGGAGTGTCCAAGTGTGGGATCATTTGTCTCCGGGCACTTGGCATCGTGGAAGGAAGGAGGATCAGGGAGAGGAATATGCAGTCCAGACTCACAGCTACTGAGAATTGACGGTGTGGAAGACAGAGTGGTGGTGATGGCAAAGTGACTGGAAGTATCATCCGCTATCCAATCGACAAACTTTTGACACTTCTTTGGGTTCAATAGTGGTGTGCTGCGGTCCACTAGGAATTGGGACAGGAAGGTCGGACAAGAAGATGTGGGTGTTTGTTGTGGTACAATTTCAATTTGCCCACGGCCTCGGCCTCTGCATGCACCATCACCATCACGTCCAGTTACCCGTTTATTGCCACGTGCCTTGCCCATTTTAAATGGAGGACAATATCTTCCACACTCACTACAAATGGCTGAATTTGGAGCGAAGTTACATGTAATCCGTATGACGGAGAAACCACCGTTTTAAATACCTGACCTGTAGGTAACTATTTTGAACAGCAAACTGGTGTGAATTACTTCACTGACACACTGAAACAAATTTTTAATGGAGGTCAGAAATGGCAGTATTTTCTGGAAACTTATATGTGATCCGTGTGACGCAGAAAACACAATTTTAAATTCCTGGCCTGTAGGTAGCTATTTTGAACAGCAAAATGGTGTCAATTGCTTCACTGACACACTGAAACTAATTTTTAATGGAGGCCAGAAATGGCAGTATTTTCTGAAAACGTATATGTGATCCATGTGACGGAGAAAGAGTTTTAAATACCTGGCCTGTAGGTAACTATTCTAATATCTCTAATATAGTTTGGTACACCTACACTAACTAGAAACAAGCAAATCTCTCCCTAGCTCAGTAGCACCTCTCCCTACACTGTTTGATTCTGGAGTGACTGTGACGAGCATGGCGGCGCCAAATCTGATATAGACGTGATGACGCTGTGCGGCCAGACAATCACTGTAGTGCCACAACCAACATGGCTATGACATTACAGTGAGTGGCAGGCAATCCCTGCATGTTCATTGGCTCTGTAAAGAGCGCCAAACATGCAGGGAAGAGACCCGAGCTCCTGCCGAGCAACCCCAGAAATACTCGGCGAGCACCGAGCATCTTGAGCAGTGAGATGCTTGGGCGAGCATCAAGCAGTAGCGAGCATGCTCGCTCATCACTAGTGATGACACAATGTGACATCACAATCTGATTTTTAAGAGCAAGTGTAGCTATTCTAAACGATACCATTAATTTGGCATCCATTATCAAATTGTTCAAAAAAGATACAGAGGTACACTGGTGTTGGAAAGTTTCTGAACTCTTCAAATTTTCCATATGCATAAGTCCTAAAAGAAGACAAAGAGAACCAAATCATTCAAATTAGTCATATTAGACTTTGTAATTTTCTACACAAGAAAATGAACCAATATTACATGTCTGTGAGTGACAAAAGTATGCACAATTTTAGGATTGACAGATAATTTGAAAAGGAAATTAGAAGAAATCAATGAAATGATAAGTGTGAGTGGACAACCTGTTTTATTTAAAGGATTGTAGAAAAATCAACCATACTCAAGCTTAGAATCTTTTGATGCTGAATTTTTATTTGTACAAAACAAGAAAGTACTGCTAGGTATAGAGACATGTCCAACTGGCAATGTGACGTTTCGACCCATCCCGGGTCTTTTTCAAAGAGTCGCTTAGTCCATAGCGAAAGAGAATTGGAGTGATATAGGCGCAGCACACGCTGGTCACGTTGCCAGTTGATTTTTCTACAGTTGACTATTTGAGATACTGCCCAGTTCAACCCGCACCTCTTCACCATGCTGAGTGTGCTCCAAATCTCTCTAGTCTGAGGAAGTGACCTAAGAATTCTCCAAAGCTTGCTTTGTAACATCATTCATTTTATTTTTGTTAGCCATTAAAAGGTATCCTAACTACAAGATTGTCTTGTTTTTCCCACTGAGAGCAATCTGCCAGTATTGTAATTGAAATTGTAAATTATGCAGTTTTTTTGATTTTGTATTTGGACCTAGGATTTTCGAGTCACATTTCCATCTATAAGGAATTATAGATCTGATCCTATAACATTGCTTTGTGATAGTGGAATGATTCTTGTCTTTTCTGCAAAGTCTGTGTAATTAAGACTTGATCTTTAACTGCTCATCATGGGGTGTAATATTTCATTGTCTCAAATAAAGAAATTGACTTCTGCTGTGTGATGATGTGTATAGCAGAGCATGGACTGAAGACTACCGATGTGTTAGGCTAATGAGTGTTCTTACACTTAGGGAAAAGCTGTGCAATGAGGCAGAGGATTAGTGAATGGATGCAAATATTGTTCTGCTTAGCGTACTATATTAATTACCCAACACAATTAGTTTTCCCATGCCACAATGTCATATTAGTTATTTCAACCACAGGATACTTTTAATATTTAAAGTTACCCGACTATTCTTATTTTGTTAATAAAGGTGTTAGAGCATATAACATAGAAGATCCAGTTTGGAATATTTATATGCAGGAACTTTATAAATATCAAATCTCTAATATCAAGATAATGTGAAATCTCCTCTCAAACATTGAGAAGACATTTTGTCCATTAACCCCTTTACACCCCAGGGTGGTTTGATGGTTTGCACATTAATGACCTGGCCAATTTTTACAATTCTGACCAGTGTCACTTTATGAGGTAATTACTCTGGAACGCTTCAATGGATCCCACTGATTCTGAGATGACTTTTTCATGACATAATGTACTTCATGATTGTGGTAAAATTTCTTCACTATATCTTGCGTTTATTTGTGAAAAAAAGGAAATTTGGCAAAAATTTTACAATTTTCAAACTTTGAATTTCCATGCCCTTAAATCAGAGAGATATGTCACACAAAATAGTTAATAAATAACATTTCCCACATGTCTACTTTACATCAGCTCAATTTTGTAACCAACATTTTTTTTTATTAGGGAGCTATAAAGGTTAAAAGTTGACCAGCGATTTCTAATTTTTACAACAAAATTTACAAAACCATTTTTTAGGGACCACATTTCAAGTGACTTTGAGGGGCCTTTGTGATAGAAAATACCCAAAAGTGACAACATTCCTAAAACTGCACCCCTCAAGGTGCTCAAAACCACATTCAAGAAGTGTATTAACCCTTCAGGTGCTTCACAGAAATATTTGGAATGTGGAAGAAAAAAATGAACCTTTTTTTATCACAAAAATGTTACTTTGGACCCCAATTTTTTTTATTTTTGCAAGAGTATCATTAAAAAATAAACTGCAAAATTTGTTTTGAAATTCCTCCTGAGCACGCTGATACCCGATATCTGGGGGAAAACCACTGTTTGGGCACACGGCAGGGTTTCGAAGGAAAGGAGCGCCATTTGACTTTTTGAATTTAAAATTTGCTTAAATAATTAGCGGACGCCATGATGTGTTTGGGGAGCCCCTTATGTGCCTAAACAGTTAAAAAAAACCACAAGTGACACCATTTTGGAAACTAGACCCCTCAGGGAACTTATCTAGATGTGTGGTGAGCACCCTGAATCCCCAGGTGCTTCACAGAAGTTTATAACATTGAGCTGTAAATAAAATGTTTTCACATTTTTCCAACAAAAATGTTTTTCAGCCTCCAATTTTGCATTTTCATAAGGGTAACAGGAGAAATTGCACCATGTAGTTTGTTGTTCATTTTCTCCTGAGTGAGCAGATGCCCCATATGTGGGGGAAAACCACTGTTTGGGTGAACGGCAGGGTTCAGAAGGGAAGGAGCCATTTGACTTTTTGAATGTAAAATTTGCTTGAATAATTAGCAGACACCATGTTGCTTTTGGAGAGCCCCTGATATGCCTAAACAGTGGAAACCCCCACAAGTGACCCCAATTTAGAAACTAAACTCCTCAGGGAACTTATCTAGGTGTGTGGTGAGCACCCTGAACCCCCAGGTGCTTCACAGGAGTTTATAACATTGAGCTGTTAAAATAAAATGTTCACATTTTTCCAACAAAAATGTTTTTCAGCCTCCAATTTTGCATTTTTATAAGGATAACAGGAGAAATTGCACCATCCAATTTGTTATGCAATTTTTCCTGAGTAAGCAGATACCCCATATGTGAGAGAAACCCACTGTTTGGGTGCACGGCAGGGTTCGGAAGGGAAGGAGCGCCATTTGACTTTTTGAATGTAAAATTTGCTTGAATAATTAGTGGACGCAATGTTGCATTTGGATAGCCTAAACAGTGGAAACCCCCTACAAGTGACTCCATTTTGGAGACTTACATCCCTCAAGGATTTTATCAAGGGGCATAGTGAACATTTTGAACCCAGAATTACGAAACAGAATTTGATAACATCTTATTGAATAAGTTGTTATTAGTCTTGAGTGCAAGTGCTCGATACTTTAGTTTGCATCGGGTACTCAGGTATGCACCAAGTATCACGTGTGCTCAAGTGACATGCTTGAGTCCCCACCCGCATGCTTCATGGGTATTAGACACTCAAGAAAAAACATGCGGGGATTGCTCGTGTATGACAGGCAATCCCCGCAAGGTTTTTTGTCTGTATAACAGCTGCAAAACATATGGGGCGGAGACTTGAGCATGTCTCTAGAGCACCCGCTATACTCGGTGCATACCCGAGCACCCGATGGAAACTCAAGCACTTGCGCTCAACACTAGTCGCCATATCGTCGTCATTTTTTTTTCTTTACTTCTGAAAAAATCCCAACCCCAACACAACCCCAACCCTAATACAACCCCAACCCCAACCCTAATACAATCCCAACCCTAGCCCAACCCTAACCCTTGCCCAACCCTAGCACAACCCTACCCTAGCACAACGCTAGCACAACCCTAACCCTAGCACAACCCTAACCCTAACCCTAGCACAACTCGCATCCTAACCCTAGCACAACCCTAACCCTAACTCTAGCACAAACCTAACCCTAACGACTGTATTCTCTGGGTTGGTGCGATTACAGCGATGCTGGATTCATATCGTGTTTTTATGATTGACAGCTGTCACGCACAGAAAAACCCTTTTCTTTTGCAAAGACTAGTTTTTTGTATCACCAGATTTTAAGAGCTATAATTACATATTTTGGCCGACAGAGTCATGTGATGGCTTGTTTTTTGCTGGACAAGTTGACATTTTTATTGGTACCATTTTCGGGCACGTGATATTTTTTGATTGCTTTCTATTCCGATTTTTAGGAGGCAGAATAAACAAAAAGCATCAATTCATTAATTTTTTAGTTTTTTTTTTTAATGCCGCTCCGCGTGTGCTATTGATATATGATAAGGCAGCCTTATTCTTCAGGTCAGTACGTTTACAGCAGTACCACATTTATTTTTTTTTATGTTTTGTCGCTTTTACACAAAAACTATTTTATAGAAAAAAAATTGCTTTTACATCGCTTTATTCTGAGAGCTATAACTTTTTTATTTTTCGGCCATTGGAGCTGTGTGGTGGCTTGTTTTTTGCGGGACAAGATGATGTTTTCAGCGGTACCAATTTTTTTTACATTCGTCTTTTTGATCGCGTTTCATTCCATTTTTTGTTTGGTGGTATGATGATAAAGCATCGTTTTTTGCTTTGTTTTTTATTTTTTTACCGTGTTCACTAAAGGGGTTAACTAGTGGGACAGTTTTATAGGTCAGGTCGTTCCGGTCGTGGCGATACCAAATATGTGTACTTTTATTGGTTTATTTTTTTTTTTTTCATAAGATTATTTATTTATGAGTACAATATATTTTTATTTTTGGGATTATTTTTTTCATTTTTTTTTTTTATATTTTTACAATTTGTTTTTAATTTTTTTACTTTCTGACATTTTTCTTACCTTTACACTTTATCCCACTATGGGACTTTCACTTTTTGCAGCCTGATCGGCTGTATAGCATAGCAGAGCCTGTCAGCGCTGCACAAGGAGAAGCTACTTTGGTCACGCACTGCGCATGACCAAAGTAACTTCTTGCCTCCTGGTGACACGGATGTTGTCATGATGACATCGGGTCACCATGACAACATCTGTGACCAGACTCAGATGCCGCGGAACACCCACAGAGGAGGTAAGTATCGCGCTTACCTCCCCTTGCTCCTGCAATGCTGTGATTGATTTAGATTGCGGCATTTCGGGGGTTAATGTGCAGGGAGTGGTGCGGGACCGTTCCCTGCACATAGCACAGGGTGTCAGCTGTGACAATCAGCTGACACCTGGCTGCGATGTTGCCCGCACAGCCTGTGTGCAGGCGAAATCGCCAGGGCGTACGAATACGTATCAGGCTCTTAAGGCCCAGGGCGCAGATGCGTATAAGTACGCCTTGGGCCAGAAAGGGGTTAATATTCACAAAAACAGTCAGAATTAGCTTTCTTTCCATTAGACTATTTTGTTGAAGTGCCTCCAAAACCTGAAGGAAATGTGACATCCCCTTATCCTTGTAGGGCTTTTATGTTTTGGGATTGGTAGGAGGAAACAATTCATATAAAAGGCATATTTTTGTACCGTGTTAGCCGTGTTAGAAAAATAATTGTCCTATTGTGTATAAATATGTGACTCTTCAGATTTTGTGTGTCCTATTGTGTATTAATATGTGACTCTTCAGATTTTGTGTTATATTATGCCTGATGAAGAGACCTGAGTAGTCTCGAAAGCTTGCAATCTGTTACCATCTTTTCAGTTAGCCATTAAAAGGTATCAACCACTGAGGACTCTCAAAGTTAATTATTTTTATAAAAGGCATGAAAGTTTTCAAGCTTTAAAATTGAAGGTGGTTTATCATTTGTTAATAAATATTAGAGAATCCTGCAGACTTTAATAGTGCATATTAAACTAAGCAACTTTGTAATATATCTTATTAGAGAAGTTTGCTTTCTTCTCCTTGCAGGTCTTTAATTCTCAATTCACAGGTAAAATCTGTATTCACTGAAGACAGATTGTTACATTAATAAGAAAGGAGATGGCAGTAGCTGCTGATAAGAATCTATGGAGAGGGGAAAGGAAGAGGGAGGGGCTACATAGAGAGCTCCTCCTTCTCTTCTCTCCACTCTCCATAGATTCTTATCAGCAGCTACTGTCATTTCCTATCTCAGTAATGTAACAATCCGTCTTCATTGAATACAGATTTTACTTGAGAATTGAGAATATTTAGAATGAATGATCAGTCAAGAAGGAGAAAGAAGCAGATTTCTCTGATAAGATATAATACAAAGTTTCATATTGTATTATTAATTAAATTATATAAAATTTAAAAAGATGGTTACTGTTTAAAGACTACCTAACACTTTTTTTTAAGTTAAAGATATTGCCTAAAATGTACTCTTGATCGGTCAGGTCTGGGTTTAGAGACCCCCACTAAAAGCTAAAAATCGGTCAAAATCTATCAGAAAGTTGCAGGTTGCTAGACAGAAGTTCTCAGCTCCTGCCTGAGTTCTCATATGGAGGAGTGTACTGTACAGGCTGCAATGAGAGTCTACAGGTTCATAAGTCTACAGGTCCATACTCCACTTTGTATACAGCTCAAGGTTTTCTACTGAGCCTGTACACTCTCTGTGCACTTTCAGGCAGGAGCCCATTACTTCTGTCTGACAAACTGCATGGCTTATACTAACTTTTTGAGCAATCGGTAGGGTTTTTAAAGAGACTGTGACCCCCATAAATTTTCAGGACATTTTACAAAGAGCCTATCATTTAAAAAAAATATATATATATGGTGTTCCTTAAAGGGGTTGTCCACTACTTAGACAACCCCTTAAATACAATATTTGTCCAATATAAAAAAAAAATGTTATACACACTATTCACACCAGTGCAGTTCTAGTGATTTCAGTATCGGGTCTGCTATTGTTCATGTGACATTGTTATACAGAGTGCTCTCAGTGGGAAAAACAAGATAATCTTGTAGTTATGATACCTTTTATTATGAAGCACTCACATGGCATAACAATGTAATGCAAGCATCGGAAGAACCCACACTGACATTGCTGGAATGGCACGTGTATGGGGCCGTGGCAACACTTATTAATGTGCCTGCTTCATGGAGTGTCTACTAATTTTTTGCTATTGTTATCAGCCTTTCTTGGAGGCATATTTTGGGATATCATGTATATTTGTAGGGCCAATTTATGCCTTATGTCCCTTGGCTTTGCTTTATTACCCTGTTTACTATGTTGCTTCTCTTTGAAACCATGTAATTTTTTTTTTGCACTTCTGGTTATATACTGATATCTTTTGGTGGACAGTAAAATTGCAGGATGTACTTTTTTATCCAGGTGTCTTCTCATGCTATTTGTTTGTGACCTGACCTTGTCTCTATACCAAGATCTTTTATATGTTATTTTAGTTGTATTAAAACCCCTTTACAGCCTGTGACGTCTTAGTACGCACAGGCTGTAATCCCCCGGTTCAGTGAGGGCTCTGGCGGTGAGCCCGCACTGAACCGAGCACATGTCAGCTGATTATTACAGTTGACATGTGCCCGCAACAGCCGTGGGTGGAATCGCGATCCACCCCCGGTTGTTAACATGTTAAATGCCGCTGTCAATCTCCGACAGTGGCATTTAACGCGCGCTTCCGGGAAGCGCGTCCTAAGCTCCGCCCATCGGCGACTCCGTCACGTGATCGCGGGTCACCGATGGGTGGGCATGACAACCCAGGGTCTGCAGCAGACGCCTGAGGTTGTCATGAGCTGGCCGCTATGAGTGCCACCTAGTGGTCGGCGCTCATAGCACAGGACCATTTCTGCTGCATACAGGGGATCTGCTGATCCCCTGTATGTAGCAGAGGTGATCAGACAGTTGCTACTTGCAAAAGCATGCAAAAAGTGAAAAAAAAAAGTTTTTAAAAATATAAAAAAACCTTACATAGACATATTTGGTATCGCCGCATTCAGAATCGCCCGATCTCACAATATAAAAAAAGAATTAATCCGATCGGTAAACGGCATAATGAGAAAAAAATTCTAAATGCCAGAATAACGTTTTTTGGTCACCACAAAATTGCAATAAAATGCAATAACGGGCGATCAAAACTTCAGATCTACCCCAAAATGTTATCAATAAAAACATCAGCCCGGCGCACAAAAAATAAGCCCTCACCCAGCCCCAGATCCTGAAAATTGGAGACGCTACGGGTCTTAGAAAATGGCGCTATTTCTTTTTTTTACCAAATTTCGGAATTTTTTTCCACCACTTAAATAAAAAAGAACCTATACATGTTTGGTGTCTACAAACTCGTAATGACCTGGAGAATAAGAATGGAAGGTCAGTTTTAGCATTCAGTGAACGTGGTAAAAAAAACAAAAAAAAACAACTGTGGTATTGCACTTTTTTTGCAATTTCTCCTCACTTAGAATTTTTTTCAAGTTTTTCCGTACAAGATATTGTAAAACTAATTATGGTGTTGAAAAGTACAACTCGTCCCGCAAAAAATAAGCCCTCACATGGCAATATTAATCAAAAAATAAAAACGCTATGGCTCTGAGAACAAGGGGAGCAAAAAACAAAAATGCAAAAACGAAAAATCCCAAGGTTGCGAAAGGGTTAATGAAGAAGTATTTTATCTTGGATATTTGCTTCTTGCAAGATTTTTTAAGGCTGACTGCAAAACAGAGAAGAGATATAATACTGTGTGATACTAACTTGTTTAATCTTCCATCGCTTCTTTGGTCCTTCTGGCCTTTGAGAATTGTCTTGCAGTTCTGGTGAGCCAACCACATGCATGTGACCACGGAGGCAAGTGATTGGCTGCAGCAGTTATGTCCAGGATGTGGGCACATCATTATGGCAACTCAAAGATCATCCTCATAACTGGAGTGTCAGCAGATAAATTAGACATATCACTATTCCTGCTTTGTAGCCTTTTTTTTTACATTTTAGGCAACCCATTTAATGCCTGCTATATAGTATGCAACATATTTGAAAAATGTTGGGAACTCTCTTATATGTTTTATCTAAATGATTTACTTACCTTATATATTTAAATACTTGATGTATTTAAATATAAAGTGACCAATGAACAAATCCATGTATTATTTTCTTAGCTGTGTAAGGGTGTGACAGAGGCGGTCATATGCCTCTCCCTCTTTAAACAGTGTTTGTGCCAAGTGTATGGTTTTATTGCATTTTGTGACTGTATTAAAATGTTAATCTGCATATAGTTTCATGGGCACTAATGTATGTGGATAATGTAATGTATTGTGATAAATGTATAATGTTGTTCATGTATAATGTATAGGGAAAACATAGGATATAGTTCAGGATTTAGTTAGTGATAGATAGAAACATTAGGGCAGATAGGCAGTGGTCGGTCTATTAGTGTATAAGATTTAAGGCATAGTTTAGGACATAGGAGGTTTAGTGACTACAGCAGGGTAGTAACAGGGAAGTTTTCCTAGCGACGGGGTAGAGTTGGTGATTGGTCCAGTTAAAAGTGGGAGGGGTTTGGCCAGAGTAGAGCAACGTTTTTTTCAGTTAGTGAGTCAGTCAGTCAGACATGTAGTTGTTGGTTGTAACGTTCAAGTGTGTGCAGGAGGGAAAACTGAGAGGAGTGGAGAAGTTCAGGGCCAGTGGGGTGAAGGTCGACAGTGATATAGCAAGAGGCAGAGAAAGAGAGAAGCAGCACTATAGAAAAAGAAACGGTAAACTGCAAGGAAACTTCCCTAAACGTTCGAGGTCTATGGCCCGGAGAAGGCGTGGAGGAGCCAGCCTTACATACTTCCCAAGAAGGAGAAATGGATGGGGATGTCCGTATTGGAAGCAGAATCGGGTTGTGGAAAGCTGTGGTACCGGGTCAATCATAACTGGGGAATAAAGAGTTAAGAGTGAAGGGGGTATTGAAGAAAGTTAAAACTGTGTCTGTAGTACCCCAATGTTTTATATCTGAGACCAAAAACTGAACTGAAGGAGTTAAGTAAAATGCTTTTGTTAAGAAAGAATCAAGAGTCTGAGCTTGAGTGTGTGCCTGCCTCTGAGAAAGGGACCGAGGATCAGATGAGATCCTCATCGGAAAATGTAAGTCTTATCTACTACAAAGAGTCGTCATGAACAATAGGACTTTATTTTTTATTTGTGGGGAGCCAGGGTGTGGGAGAAGAACAGCAATCCCTCGCCACGACTACCACCCTGTGCCCCTCACAGCTGTTCTTCCTTGGGATATAGATTTCTTAGTTTGGACACTTGTAACAAACAATTGAATGATCCTGAAAGCCGTTTAGCTCCATTTGAAGTTTTTATTGTATAAAATCTTTTTCATCTGTTGTGAATTTTCCATGAATAATTTATTCTGCTTCAACTTCATAGTGACATTATTATGTTTTATAGTGCTGTAATATATTCCACTTAGCAATAACCACAACGACGGAGTTGATGAGCTTTAAAAATCACAATTTCTGCAAAGTGGCACATGTGCTTTAAAACATTATTCCCTGACACTTGGTTAAAGAAACTGTAGATCAAACCATTTATAGCCTGTCAGACTGCTAGTGATTTCCTTAGCTGCTCTTCACTTTTAAGGAAATGTGGTCTAACAGGACTGGCCTTGACATTAGAAAGATGGCCATTCTGGAATAGTGATTTAGTGTTGACTGGTGTGTTATATATACTCACACTGTCTACTGTGGCATTTTGTGGAGAGGATTGATTAAGGTGCCACAATCACTGACACCTTACATTTTATTATATACAAGAAATCTCTTTTGGCTGGAGGAAATGTATGTATCACATGTACTGTATTTATTATGACTATACAAGGTATTTAAAGAAATACCATCACTATATTCTACAGTGCTTTACAGACATCATCACTGTCCCCATTGGGGCTCATAATCTAAATTCCCCATCAGTATGTCTTTGGGAAGAAACCTGCACAAACAAACGGAGAACATATAAACTCCTTGCAGATGTTGTCCTTGGTGGGATTTGAGCCCAGGACCCCAGTGCTGCAAGGCTGCAGTGCTAACCACTGAGCCACTGTGACCCCCTAAATGAACAAATACAGTTGCAAAACAGCTCGTAAAGCAGCATATATAAGGTCTACAGAGAAACCTGATCCTTCACATGATTCAGTACTTTTCAGTAGTAGCTCTAAAAAGGATCATGTGAAGCACACCATATGGCTAAAAGCCGCACATGCTGCAAACAGGTGCATAAAACAAAGCACACAACCATACAATCTCCATAATTATTAATTGGTAATAATATTAGTCCTATTGAAGTAGTAGATCACTCTAAGGCCACGGCCCCACTGTCGGTATTTGATTAGTATTTGGTCAGTATTTTTTCTCAGGAGTGGGAGCCAAAACCAGGAGTGGGTGATAAATGCAGAATTGGTGACTTGTTTCTATTATACCTTTTCTCTGATTGTTCTTCATCTTGTTTTGACTCACACTCCTGAGAAAAAATACTGATAGTGGGGCCGTGGCCTTACTCCGAGAGTGAAATGAAAAATGCTAAAAGTCATTTAAAAATCACCTATCCTATATTTTATCACTGACAAATAGTTCCAGACTGCCAGAGTGTGCATTGATAGCTTAAAACAGTATTCCCATCTCCAAGATCCCATCACAATGCATAGTAAGTGCAATAATAATAATATTACCAAATACCTCCAATTAGAAATGTAGTATAGTTCTCCTGATTCACTATGTCACCCATGTTCAGGGCAGTGCAGTAGCTTTAGCATCCATGGTTACGACCACTAACAACTAACTAACTGTCACTATATGAATGGCGGTAACTAGGGATTAACGGACCCATGGAAGTTCGGGTTCTGTTACCCGACCCAAACTTTAGTCCAAAGTTCAGTTCAGGTACCAGAACTGTATTCCAACTTGAACCAGAACCCAAACCCCATTAAAAACAATGGAGATCCGAACTTTGGATCTGGAAAAAAATTCTCTCTCTCTGGACTTGCCCTGGAACTTCGAACTTTGCAACTAACTTCCGGGAAAAGTCTGTGTTTGACACCAACTGTCCGGTAGGAACCCCGAACTTTTAAGTACGGCTACACTCATTTGTTGTCGTAATCATGGATACCTAAGCCACTGCAATGGCTTACATGGGTTAAGCGACATATGAAATCAGAAGAACTATACTGCATTTCTAATTGGAGGTACAGTGGTGGTCAAAAGTATTGGCACCCCTGCAATTCTGCCAGATAATACTCAGTTTCTTCCTGAAAATGATTGCAATCACAAATTCTTTGGTATTATTATCTTCATTTAATTTGTCTTCAATGAAAAGCCAAATTGGATATAATTCAACACCAAACCTAAAAAAGGGAATTGACAAAAGTATTGGCACTGTTTGAAAAATCATGTGATGCTTCTCTAATTCGTGTAATTAACAGCACCTGTAACTTACCTGTGGCACCTAACAGATGTTGGCAATAACTAAATCACACTTGCAGCCAGTTAACATGGATTAAAGTTGACTCAACCTCTGTCATGTGTCCTTGTGTGTACCACATTGAGCATGGAGAAAAGAAAGAAGACTAAAGAACTGTCTGAGGACTTGAGAAACCAAATTGCGAGGAAGCATGAGCAATCTCAAGGCTACAAGTCCATCTCCAAAGACCTGAATGTTCCTGAGTCTTCCATGCGCAGTGTCATCAAGAAGTTTAAAGCCCATTGCACTGTGGCTAACCTCCCTAGATGTGGACGGAAAAGAAAAATTGACGAGAGATTTCAACGCAAGATTGTGCGGATGGTGGATAAAGAACCTTGACTAACATCCAAACAAGTTCAAGCTGCCCTGCAGTCCGAGGGTACAACAGTGTCAACACATACTGTCCGTCGGCGTCTGAATGAAAAGGGACTGTATGGTAGGATACCCAGGAAGACCCCACTTCTTACCCCGAGACATAAAAAAGCCAGGCTGGAGTTTGCCAAAACTTACCTGAGAAAGCCTAAAATGTTTTGGAATAATGTTCTCTGGTCAGATGAGACAAAAGTAGAGCTTTTTGGGAAAAAGCATCAACATAGAGTGTAAAGGAAAAAAAAGAGGCATTCAAAGAAAAGAACACGGTCCCTACAGTCAAACATGGCGGAGGTTCCCTAATGTTTTGGAGTTGCTTTGCTGCCTCTGGCACTGGACTGCTTGACCGTGTGCATGGCATTATGAAGTCTGAAGACTACCAACAAATTTGCAGCATAATGTAGGGCCCAGTGTGAGAAAGCTGGGTCTCCCTCAGAGGTCATGGGTCTTCCAGCAGGACAATGACCCCAAACACACTTCCAAAAACATTATAAAATGGTTTGAGAGAAAGCACTGGAGACTTCTAAGGTGGCCAGCAATGAGTCCAGACCTGAGTCCCATAGAACACCTGTGGAGAGATCTCAAAATGGCAGTTTGGAGAAGGCACCCTTCAAATATCAGGGACCTGGAGCAGTTTGCCAAAGAAGAATGGTCTACAATTCCAGCAGAGCATTGTAAGAAACTCATTGATGGTTACCGGAAGCGGTTGTTCGCAGTTATTTTGGCTAAAGGTTGTGCAACAAAGTATTAGGCTGAGGGTGCCAATACTTTTGTCTGGCCCATTTTTGGAGTTTTGTGTGAAATGATCAATGATTTGACTTTTGCTTCATTCTCTTTTGTGTTTTTTCCTTGCAAGCAAATTAAATGAAAAGAATAATACCAAAGAATTTGTGATTGCAATCATTTTCAGGAAGAAACTGAGTATTATCTGACAGAATTTCAGGGGTGCCAATACTTTTGGCCACCACTGTAATTGCTGATATTATTATTATTAGTATTATTATTAGTATTATTACACCTACTTCATATTGAAAGGGGCTTCCATGGCCAAGCATAAGCCTAAGACCACCATGTGCAGTATCTAGTGTCTGCTATAGTGGTGTAAAGCAGTAGAAACAAGTTTTTGGAGGTTTGAGTCATGGCCCACTATCTGGCAGTTTGATGATAGTGCTTGGAGAGTTCCGTATACAGAAATGAATGATCCATTCTTTAAAATTAGATGAAGGAATGATAATATCTAAGAGTCGATCTTTCAGGGTTTTGTCTCGGCTTCCAGTAAAGGTGCAGTTAAAGCCACAGTATACAAAGAGTTTTTAGATGATTGAATGTTTCCTTCCCAATGGGCAGAGAATGTTATAGCTGCAAAAGGGAGCACAACCCAACACGCACATGTAGGTGCGATGGCTAGGTGTCCACATACTTTTGCCTATTTGTTTTAAACCCCGAGAAACAGAAATAAAAAGTAAAGGTCACAAATAGCCAGTGATTGTCTGGAAGTGAGCTTGTGAAATACACTTTGATTCTTTGGAACCAGTTAGATCTGCTTTATGTACATCCCTTGGTTTGCATAGCTCCCAACTGTCCTGTATTCTGTGGGACTGTCCCATCACAGCTCAGCAGTTCTCCCAACTTCTATTTATACTCACCTCTCTGATGTTGGGGTGTAGCTCCTCCTCCTAGGGGGTGGGGCTGCTTACTGGTCAGTGAATACATTAAATTATATTACTCACCTTTTCAATCTCCTGTGACCACACCAGCCTGGGACACAAACTTGGAACTCAGTATCCAGCAGCTGAAGCACTAACCATTGAGCTACAGCTCCCAATGGTGAATATAGGAGGATTTAGTTACCTTGACATTACAATGCAGTCAATGCATCCTTAAGCAGCTCATACAAGTCCATAGAAATACATTGTGAATAACAATGTATTTTTATGGGGCCTATATACTAAGCAGAAGAAAATGATTTTTTTTGGTCCTATAAATAAAAGAAGTAAGTTAATGAGCAACTATTTTTTTTTTTTGTGAGACCCTGGTCTTGAACCCACAACCTCAAAACACTACTGACACAGACACTTAACCTGCTGAGCCCCCAGCTCTATTGAGATTGGGGATAGAATTCTGTCTTCTTGATCGGTACTGCAGGCTCTGCCTAGGCTGATAGAGATACAATGCTGTGTATAATGAATGTATTTTATACATACATTGTACACAGCAGAATAAGAGATTTTTTTCATCCTATAAAATTGCTAAAAAATAATAAAGAAAATCTCTTGACAATGAAAAAAATATTGTCATTTTTAATGAGTTTTGTAACAAATAATGAACATCAAAATCAGCACATAACACGGACATATTTAGTGTCCCAGTAATTATAACGACCCGCAGAACACAGCGATCACATTATTTATAGGGATTGGTAAAAAAAAATGGCGTAGTTTATATTTTTTCTATATTAAACCCATAAAAAATGTAATAAAATTGTAATGCTAAGGCCGTGTTCACACATACCGTTAATGCTGCGTTCTTTTTTTATGCTTTTTTTCTGCAGTTGTTCGCACCACACGGCACAATAACAATGTTCTCTGACTATTGTGCATTTGCTGCATTTCTTTTATGCGTTTTCCCGCTTATTTGATGGCTTATTTGGGGAAGATATGAAGCAGAGTTTTTAATGCTTTTTAATAGTACAGAAAAGCTTTGATTCTGCGCTTAAAAATCCAGCGGCGTTGTTTTTGTTCATTTGTTTTTTTCATAAGAAGCCGAGGAGAAAATGCTTCATAACTGCAGTGTAGTGATGAGCTCGGGTGTTCGCCAAGTATTTTCGGCGTGTTTGGCATCTACGCTTGAGCCGCAGAGGCTGCATGTGTGTGGCGGCACTAACATAAATGCAGAGCGTGCTTGCCTGTGGGGGAAAAGATAATGGTAAATGGGTGTGGATTGGGGTGTGGCCAGTGGTGTGGCCAAAATTTGCTGCGCTGCCTTATTTATCCCTCTTTCTGTTCTTCAAAAGTTGGGTGGTAATGGTTTGTCATTTTAGGTAGAAATTCATGGGTACAATTGTACCATACTTATAACTCTATTAGGGTATCACACTCATATATCTTATTTTAATAGATATTGTAGTGATGAGTTCTATCGAAACCAGGGGTGGGGAATTATTTTTCCTGATGGACCACATGAGTGACCATTGTAACACGGGTACTTTAGATGCAGCGACACAGAAACACAGAGCAGCCAATACAGGGTTAATAAACAGGGGAAGTTTATAATAGCAGGGTCAATCTCCACCCAGGGCGTAACAGGGGAAGATATGGGGGAAAACAAGGGAAGTAGCAGGTAAAAGTCTTTAACTGACAGTTCACAGTTTAACTAGATATAGCAGAGTCGAACCGGTTAAAATCGACAGTTTTTACACGTAGCTGGCTCTTTTCCTCTACAAGGCAGTTGCCAGCTGAGGCCGGTGTTGATTTCTTTAGGCTTCCCCGCCCAAACAATGCTCCGTCTTCTGGCGGCAGCGGGCGGTCTCCATTTTTACCCGCTGAGCCCCTAGTCCATAACACGGCACCTCACGTGCCCGGCTCCACCGACCCTGTGTCTCTTCTCTAGTCGGCTTGACTCCTCCGGTCCAATGCACTCGGCTCTTGCTCCCAGTCCTGGAGCCAGGAGCCTGGACCCTCTCACACTGCTCTGCTGAGCAGGACTCAGCTCCGCTTTCCTGCGCAAACGTCCTCGTCTCTTCCTCTCTCTATCCACGCCACCAGTCTCCCGGTCACCTGACCTCCCAGCTCTCACTCTGGACACGCCCCCAGCTTCCCAGTCACCTGACTCCTGTGCTCACAATCTGTCTTCCCCCTGCAACCAGAGGCACGGCCCCGGCAGTTCTGGATCCCTTGCTCTGAAAGTACTTACACCCCGGTCTTCCCCCTTTCACTCCCGCTCTCTTTTAACTCGCCATTCCACGGGCGAGAGTTCCTTCATCAAACGTTCACATTCTTGGACTTCTTGGACGATACGGTACCGTATGAATTGATCTTGTTCGTAACGGTGACGAGGCACTCCTGCTGTTGTCCATTCTGACCGGCGTAACTCAGTCTGACCGATGGGGGGTGCAGGGTCACTCGGATTTCCAATCTCCGCCTGCCCGGTGGCTTCAACTGATGTTGTTCCCTCGCCACCTGCACTAGGGACTGCAGGTAATCGAGTGCTGGGGCTCGGAGGTAGAATCAACAACTCTTCTTCGTGCACATCGTGGCTTGGGGCAACTGTGACAGGACCCTCTCTAGAAGCAGGTGATTCTTCTCCATCCTCATCATGTTTAGACAGACAGGGTCGCAGCATACTACTATGAACCACTCTGGTAGGGGCTCCTTCAGCCCCCTAGGGTTGAACTTCATACACAGGTCCTTCAGCGCCAATCCTGCGCTTCACTCGGTGCGGGGTCCATTCCCACCGCCTACTCAATTTGCCCCGGGGCCGCCTGTCCCGAACCAACACCCTCTCCCCGGGCCTCAGAGCTGTCCCTCGAAGAGGCAATGTATCATGATGTTTGAGCTCCTGAAACTTTTGTTGTACCAACCGTCGGAGGGTCTGCAGTCAATGCCGATGTTCCCGGACCCAGATCCGTGGGTAGTCCTCCTCAAGGTCCAGCTCTAACTCGGTAATCTCTCGCCCCTCTCACCCGAACAGCAAGGTAGAAGGAGTGAACCCCGTCGTACTATTCCCTCGGTTGTTGTAGACCCACACCAGCTCGGCCACAAACTCAGGCCACCGTACCTTCCAGTCTTCCTCCAACGTGTGGAGCATTTGGATCTGTGTCCGCTTAAAGAGTTCACAGGCACCATTTCCTTGAGGGTGGTAAGGAGTACTGCGTGACTTCTCAATCTTGTACAACCGGTGCAGCTCTTCCATCACCCAGCCTTGGAAGCAGGCCCCTTGTTCGGAATGAATCCTCTTTGGGCAGCCATACACCCGAATGAAGTCTCGGCAGATGGCCTGAACAGCGGACTCGGTGGTCTGGTCTCTGGTCGGGGTCACTACCGCAAACTTTGTGAAGTGGTCTGTCATTTCCAGGCAATGTTCATACCCGAGATGCGCCGGTCCAACAGTCAAATAGTCGATCATCAGCACCTCCAAGGGGGCAGAAGTCACAATAGTTTGTATGGCGACGCCCTGCTCCGGGGGCTTAACCAGCTCACAGCTCCGACATCTTCGACAAGCGTCTTCTATTGTTGCTCGCAGTCGGAGATGATACACCAGCCTCTGCAACCACTGAAACTTCTTCTCTGGTCTGAAGTGAGCCCCTCGTTCATGAGACTCCTTAGCCACTATTCCGACCAACTTCTCTGGGATCACCACTTGCCAGGTGGTCCCGAACTCTCGCAGTAGCTGCACCCGTCGGTACAGCAGCCCGTCTCGCAAACACAGTCTCTCCCATTGTCTCAGCATCTTCAGTGCTCCCAGGGACAGGGTACTCCTCTCTTCTCGACTGGGGACTTGCTGCAAAGCCACCCATTGACGTAACTGAGCAACTTCTCTGTCAGTCTGTTGAAGTCGGATCCAGTCATCTCTTGGCTGCCCTAGCACTTGTTCTTCCGATGTCTCTCCGATCTTTACCTGCGCCGCGGCCAGCGGTCCGACGAAACTTCGGAAGCTAGGGGTCTCATCCGTCTCCAAATCTTCATCGTGGTCATGATCAGGCCGTTCATATGTCACTCTGGCGAGGGCGTCGGCGTGAGTATTCTCTGCCTTAGGCCGGTAGGCGATCTTATACCGGTACCTGGCCATGCGGGCCACCCACCACTGCTCCAGGGCCCCCAATTTCGCATTCTCCAGGTGGGCCAGCACGTTGTTATCTGTTCACACCAGTACTTCGGACCCGGACAAATACTCCGCAAACTTCTGGGTCATTGCCCAAACCAGAGCCAGCAACTCTAATTTGAAAGAGCTATAATTATCCGGGTTCCTCTCGGAGTCGTGAAGGGAGCGGCTGGCGTACGCAATCACGCGCTCTTTCCCCTCCTGTACTTGGTATAACATGGCTCCCAGACCATGAAGGCTCCCATCAGTGTGGAGTATGAAGGGCTGAGAGAAATCCACATAGGCAAGTATTGGGGCCTCGGTCAGGGACATTTTTAGGGCACGGAAGGCCTCTTCCTGGCTGCTTCCCCACCGAATCGTCTGATTCTTGGAGCCCGCCGGCACTCCCTTAAGTAGCTTCAGCAATGGGTTGGCTATGCGGGTGAAGTTCTTCACGAATCTTCGGTAGTACCCGGCAAGTCCCAGGAAGGCCCGAACGTCCTTCACTGTCTTTGGGGTAGGCCACTCCTGTACGGCGGCCACCTTTTCCTTGGTGGGCCTGACTCCTTCAGCGGACACAGTATGGCCGAGATATTCGATCTGTTTGCGGAACAGGTGGCACTTCTGGGGCTTCACCTTTAGGCCATGACTCTGTAGGCGACTCATTACTTGCTCCAGTCGCTGGAGGTGCTCCTCGAAGGTGACGGCATAGACAATTATGTCCTCAAGGTAAATCAGTGTCGCCTCGAAGTTTAAATCGCCCAGGCACCTCTCCATCAGACGCCGGAACATCCTGGGGGCGTTAGTCAGGCCGAAGGGCATCCGATTGAACTCGAACAGTCCCATGGGTAATATGAACGCCGTCTTCACATGGTCATGTTCGGCCATGGGTACCTGCCAGTACCCACTGGCCAGATCCAAGGAGGAGAAGTATCTTGCCTTCCCTAAGGCCGACAGGGACTCTTCGATTCGGGGTAGTGGGTAAGAGTCCCGTACTGTACAGGCATTCAGTCGTCTATAGTCCACACAGAACCGCAGGGTCCCATCTTTCTTCCAGACCAGGACAATCGGGGCTGCCCACGGACTCTGACTCTCCCGTATCACACCATTCTGTAACATATGGGCTAGCATCTCCTTAACCTCTTTATACATCTGGGGAGGTATCTGCCAGTATCTCTCCAGCACTGGGGCAGCGCTCCCCGTGGGAATCTCGTGAGTAATGGCTTCGGTGCAACCAAAATCATCCTCATGGCAAGCAAAGACTTCCTGGTACCGCTCCAGCACCTCTTCAACCTGCTGCACCTGTCGAGGTGTAAGTCCCGTCAATTCAGCACGCATTCGTTCTAGGATTTTTCATCCCCCCTTCACACTAGCCCGGTGGGATTCCGGTGGCACGGTGACCGCCAGAGTCCAGGGGTCTCCTCATACAGCGGTCAGCTGTACCACATCAGGTCGCACTAACTTCTCTGGCATTCCCAGAATCTGGGCTATTTCCGCTGTGGAAGGGAGTGTGAGATCATCTTCGCCCAGATTAACACACCACATTATAACATTTCCACCCCGAACGGTGACCAGTGTCCGAGCCACCAAGAGTCCGGGGGGGTACTTTGTCCATCGATGTTGGTTCTATCTGAACTTCGACCCCCTCAAGAGGTGTGCTGGCCTGTGCGGATAACGTGAGTACAG
The DNA here is from genome assembly GCF_046119375.1 of Phyllobates terribilis. Taxonomy (NCBI): domain Eukaryota; kingdom Metazoa; phylum Chordata; class Amphibia; order Anura; family Dendrobatidae; genus Phyllobates; species Phyllobates terribilis. The sequence goes on along the minus strand of NW_027362765.1, from coordinate 590,516,414 downwards.
TTTGTCCGGGTGGTAAGGTAATCACCGTAGCTGCTGGCACTATTATTTTCCCCAGGATCTTCCCTTCACTCGACGTCTCCTGAGCCTGGACAGCTCGGATTAGTTGTTGAAAGACCCTCCTTTGGGGGGTTCTCGGGTCCCACTGGTCTAGAGGAATCTCCTTCGGCTCACTAATCAGGATTTGCCCGATCTCATTCAGCACATTCATTCCGAGGGTCACCAGGGGTCCACTTCCGGTTCCCCCTGTGACCAGGACAACTCCTTTTTTTCCCACATCTTTTCCACACACTCGGATCTTCATCCACACCACCCCTGCGACTGGGATGGGTAATTGATTAGCTGCCGTGAGTCAAGTTACTGGTCCTCATTCAGGCCACGCTATCTCTGGAAATTGCTGTTGGAAGTAGGCTTCTGTCATCGTAGTCACCTGGGATCCCGTGTCAATCAGGCAGTGAACAGCCCGACCGCTTATTTCGGTCCAGACAGTCGGTGGTGGAAACCAGGTCCTTGGGACTTCCTATTTTTATATCCCCTTCCTCAGGCTCTGGGCTGTGTCCCCCAAACATGGAGCCCACTAGTTTAACGGCTGCCGCGACAGGGTCACCCTCGGCTAGCACAGCCCCTGGCGTAATGTCCTGCGCCTCCACACTTCCAGCAGGTCGTGTCTCTGTCTGTGTAGGGCTGCCTCACTCCCCTATGGAACTCTCCTGCAGGGGGGTCCTGAATTCAATTCTTTCCATAACTGGAGCAATCGATCTGGGTATCTCTGGTGTCGGGGCAGGGGTCTTCTTGAGACTGGACCATTCATCCCGCATCTCCTGTATCTCCTTTCGCATCTCTCGAGCCCATTCCGGTTCAGCTGCAGGCCGGGTGGGTACCTCGTTACTCCGGACCATCTCTGCCAGGGCCATCACCCCCCATCTCCTGCTCTCTCACACGTGCCTCCGCCCCCACTTCTAGAAAAGTCATACGTGGGTTGGCGCGCAGGCGCTCCCGCAAGGCCTGCTTCAGCTGAACATCCCTGAGGCCTACCACAAACTGGTCCCTTAAGATCACGTCAGGGGGGCCCATTTCCAAATTCCCTATGTCATCTTTTCTAGTGATATAGGCATGCACCCTCTGTAAGGCATTAACATACTGCGTCACAGTCTACCCCTCCTGCTGCACTTGGTGAAACAGCCATATCCTCAGCTCTCCTACATTGGTGGGATCCCCATGCATCTCCTCCAGTATCCGCACCACTTTTTCTACAGTATCTCGGTCATGGGGAGGGCGGTACATCACGGATTGTCGGGCCTCGCCGTCCAGGGCCAGTAAGGCTATTTCGGCTTGCATAGCTGGGGTCATCGGATGCATACGTAACATACTCCTAACTCTCTCAATCCAGTCCCACATCATAATATTGTCCCCAGTGAACTTTGGGACATTGGTGAGCATGGCCCCCAGCGGCAAGCTAGATTTTAGGGGCTTCCAGGATGGACTGCTCTACAGTGTCTGTGTCTAACTACTGCATCCTGCCGACTATGCCAAATGTAACACGGGTACTTTAGATGCAGCAACACAGAAACACAGAGCAGCCAATACAGGGTTAATAAACAGGGGAAGTCTATAATAACAGGGTCAATCTCCACGCAGGGAGGAACAGGGGAAGATATGGGGGAAAACAAGGGAAGTAGCAGGTAAAAGTCTTTAACTGACAGTTCACAGTTTAACTAGATATAGCAGAGTTGAACGGGTTGTAAACGACAGTTTTTACACTTAGCTGACTCTTTTCCTCCACAAGGCAGTTGCCAGCTGAGGCTGGTGTTGATTTCTTCAGGCTTCCCCGCCCAAACAATGCTCCATCTTCTGGCGGCAGCGGGCGGTCTCCGGTTTTACCCGCTGAGCCCCTAGTCAATAACACGGCACCTCACGTGCCCGGCTCCACCGACCCTGCATCTTTTCTCTAGTCGGCTTGACTCCTCCGGTCCACTGCACTCGGCTCTTGCTCCCAGTCCTGGAGCCAGGAGCCTGGACCCTCTCACACTGCTCTGCTGAGCAGGACTCAGCTCCGCTTTCCTGCGCAAACGTCCTCATCTCTTCCTCTCTCTACCCACGCCACCAGTCTCCCGGTCACCTGACCTCCCAGCTCTCACTCTGGACATGCCCCCAGCTTCCCAGTCACCTGACTCCTGTGCTCACAGTCTCTCTTCCCCCTGCAACCAGAGGCACGGCCCCGGCAGTTCTGGATCCCTTGCTCTGAAAGTACTTACACCCCGGTCTTTCCCCTTACACTCCCGCTCTCCTTTAACTCGCCATTCCACGGGCGAGAGTTCCTTCATCAAACGTTCACATTCTTGGACTTCCTGGACGATACGGTACCATATGAATTGATCTTGTTCGTAACGGTGACGAGGCACTCCTGCTGTTGTCCATTCTGACCGGCGTAACTCAGGCAGTACCGGATCCCTTGCTCTGAAAGTACTTACACCCAGGTCTTCCCCCTTACACCATGACTGTTGTGGATGGCCAAAGGGGGTGTACTCGCTTACGCTGAGCGCTGTATGTATAATGTACTGAGAATACAAGGGGTGTACTCACTTACGCTGAGCACTGTATATTAAACGTACTAAGAATACAGGGGGGGTGTACTCACTTATGCCCAACGCTGTATATATTGTGTACTGATAATATGGGGGTGTACTAACGAATTTGTCTTTCTCTCTCTCATCCTGGACATAATGTCGTTATTGCTCCACACTGAGCATGCTCAGTCTATAGAGGCTTCGGACAGACGGACACATTCCTGGTTATATTATAGACTAGCTATTGAACCCGTTCTATGCTAGGGTGGCGAGCATTTTTATTGGTATGTGGTCTCCCATTCTGTTATGTGCTGCCCCCATCCTGTTATGTGCTGCCCCATTCTGTTATGTGCTGCCACCATCCTGTTAAGTGCTGCGTCTATCCTGTTATGTGCTGCCCATCCTGTTATGTGCTGCCCATCCTGTTATGTGCTGCCTCCATCTTGTTATGTGCTGCCCCCATCCTGTTATGTGTTGTCCCCATCCTGGTATTTGTGCTGCTCCCATCCTGGTATTTGTGCTGCCCCATTCCTGGTATTTGTGCTGCCCAATCCTGTTTCCCCATCCTGTTATATGCCGCCCCCATTCTATCCTGGTATGCATGACATCCCTCATCCCTATCCTGGTATGCATGGCACCCCTCATCCTCATCCTGGTATGAATGGCACCCCTCACCCGTATCCTGGTATGTATGGTACCCCACATCCGTATCCTGGTATGTATGGCACCCCTTATCCCTATTCTGGTATGCATGGTGGCCTCTTCATCCCTCATCTTGGTATGCATGGTACCCCATCCCTCATCCCTATCATGCTACACATACACAAAAAAATAAACACTTATACTCACCTTTCTTCCCTGTGCTCCAGCGCTGCGTCTCGTTCTGCTGGAGGCCGGGGGAGCAGTGTGGTGCCGGAATACGCGCGTGCCCATACCACGCTGTCTGGCGCCATTTTGCTGAAGACACACTGTAAATGTGTCTTCAGTAAAATGGCGCCGGATAGCGCTATGCGCATGCACCGATTCCGATGCTGCACTCCTCCCCCGGCCTCCGACCAAACAGAGGCGCCACGGCAACACTCCTCCCGGTCAGGTAAGTATGTAAGTATGGCGCTGGAGATTGCGGTATGCGTTCAGTGTCTACTCGTGCTGCGAGCTCCGGTGCCATACACTCCTCTTACCTGTAACGGCTCCATGTATTCTTCTGTCTGGAGCCAGACTGCGCAGGCGTGTCATGCTTGCGCAGTCTTTAAAGGCTTCGGATAGAGGGACGCTTGTAGCATTATATTATAGATGAGCCATCACATAGCATATATACAATATGAACCCACACACAGTCCCCTATATATAGTATGAGCCCTTACATAGTCTCTCTATATACAATATGTGCTCCAACAAAGCCCTCTTTAAACAGTATGAGCCCACACAGTCCTATATACAGTATGAGTCCCTAAGTAACCCCCTAAGCACAGTATGAGGCCACATGGCCCCCTATAAACAGTATGAGCCCTCATGTAGCCTCTATATGTACAGTATGGACCCTACACGGTCCCTTTTATGCAGTAAGTACAGTGTCCATTTTAGGACATGATCAGATATCAAAATCAAACATCAGAATTATGTCAGTTTGAGGCTAAATACCCTGTCTGAGAACTGATTTTGCTAAGTGATTCTGACAAGTGATTTTGACGAGTGATTCTGACAAGTGATTTTGACAAGTGATTCTGACGAGTGATTTTGACGAGTGATTCTGACAAATGATTCTGACGAGTGATTTTGACGAGTGATTTTGATGAGTGATTCTGACGAGTGATTCTGACGAGTGATTTTGATGAGTGATTTTGACAAGTGATTTTGACAAGTGATTCTGACAAGTGATTCTGACAAGTGATTTTGATGAGTGATTTTGATGATTCTGACAAGTGATTTTGACAAGTGACTTTGACAAGTGACTTTTACAACTGTAATAATAAAAAAATAAAAAATGTTTGCTGATGGCACTTGAACCCAAAATTCAGCATCCCAAAGCCAATGCACTAACCACTGAGCTATAAACTCAGTTGTAAAAACTTAGGAGTTCTATTTGGTTATATGATTTTCAGTGAAAACTTGTCTAAAACTCATTGAGACTTATGCACCGACTGCAAGCAAGCCAAATTCAAATGATGTTTGATTTTGATGTGCGAGTCTGATGTGTGACTTTCTTCAAACATCAGAATCAGAATCACAATGACTTTTAGTCACCCTGAGTATTTTCATGGTTGATCTCATAAGACAAGAAAAGCTGTTAGTTAGTGCTTGACTGGATAGTGCAATGGTAAGGCAATGGCCTCTGAAGCTACACTGTTAAGAGTTCAAATCCTGATAGGAATTTTTTTATTATGGCTATTAAGCACGCAAACTACAGGGGTGTTTTACTTTTAATATCTGACACTCTGATTGTCATCCTGATGTGTTAAGAGTTTCAGACATGCTGTCTATTTGCATGGTAAATTACATAGCAAAAGTAAATTGGGAGTTTGCAGCCAGTACTTGGGTGGATGGAAATAAAAATTTACAATAAAGACATTTTATCATAAGACCCCTTTAATAAATTATGCAAATATAAAGTCACTTGGAAATAGATATGTAGTAAATTATTGCCTCCCAATTTACTTTGGCTATGTAATTTACCATGCAAATAGACAGCGTGTCTGAAACTCTTAACACATCAGGATGACAATCAGAGTGTCAGATATTAAAAGTAAAACACCCCTATAGTTTGTGTTCTAAACAGTCATAATTAAACAAATTTTTTTTACTCCTATCAGGATTTGAACACTTAAACACTGCAGTTTCAGAGGTTGATGGCTTACCATTGCGCTATCCAGTCAAGTGCTACTAACTGATAGCTTTTCTTATCTTATGAGATCAACCATGAAAATACTCAGGGTGACTAAAAGTCATTGTGATTCTGATTCTGATGTTTGAAGAAAGTCACACATCAGACTCACACATGAAACATCATTTGAATTTAGCTTGCTTGCAGTCTGTGCTTAAGTCCCAATGAGTTTTAGACAAGTTTGCACTGAAAATCATATAACCATATAGAACTCCTAGGCTTTTACAACTGAGTTTATAACTCAGTGGTTAGTGCACTGGCTTTGGGACACAGAATTTTGGGTTCAAGTCCCATCAGCGAACAGTAACTTTTTTTTTATTATTACTATTACAGTTGTCAAAATCACTTGTCAGAATCACTCATCAAAATCACTTGTTAGAATCACTCATCAAAATCACTTGTCAGAATCAGTTGTCAGAATCACTTGTCAGAATCACTTGTCAGAATCACTCGTCAGAATCACTCATCAAAATCACTTGTCAGAAACACTCATCAAAATCGCTCATCAAAATCACTTGTCTGAATCACTTGTCAGAATCAGTCATCAAAATCACTCGTCAAAATCACTTGTCAGAATCAGTTGTCAGAATCGCTTGTCAAAATTACTTGTCAGAATCACTTGTCAGAATCACTTGTCAGAATCACTCGTCAGAATCACTTGTCAGAATCACTTGTCAGAATCACTTGTCAGAATCACTCATCAAAATCACTTGTCAGAAACACTCATCAAAATCACTCGTCAAAATCACTTGTCAGAATCACTTGTCAGAATCACTCATCAAAATCACTCGTCAAAATCACTTGTCAGAATCACTTATCAAAATCAGTTCTCAGACAGGGTATTTAGCCTCAAACTGACATCATTCTGATGTTTGATTTTGATATCTGATCATGTCCTAAAATGGACATGTAAGTATGAGCCTCTGCATAGCCTCCTATATACAGTATGAGCCCCTACATAACCTCTATTTACAATACTAGCTATTGAACACGTTCTACTCCCGGGTGGCGAGCATTTTTAATTTTATTAATGGCGCAGGAGTCAGCACGTGCGCATTTAGCGCTATCCTGCGCCAATTTTTTAAAGACACTGTCTGCGAATTCTCATATACAGTGTCTACAATAAAATGGTGCCGTTGTGCGGTATGTACAAGTACTGACTCCGGTGCCCCACTGTGCAGGCACCACCCATCCCAGCTTTGGACAGAAGGATGCATCCAGCATATATAAGATGTACTGAGAATACAGGGGGGTGTACTCACTTACGCTGAGAGCAGTATATATATAACATAATGAGAATACAGGGGGGGGTGTACTCACGCTGAGCGCTGAATATGTAATGTGCTGAGAATACAGGGGGGTGTACTCACTTACGCTGAGCGCTATATATTTAACGTACTGAGAATACAGGGGTGTACTCACTTACGCTGAGCGCTGTATATATAACATACTTATAATACAGGGGGGTGTACTCACGCTGAGCACTGTATATATAACGTACTGAGAATACAGGGGGGTGTACTCACTTAACCTGAGCGCTGTATATATAATGTATTGATAATACAGGGGGTGTACTCGCTTATGCTGAGCGCTGTATATATAACATACTTATAATACAGGGGGGTGTACTCACGCTGAGCGCTGTATATATAGTGTACTGCTAATACAGGGGGGTGTACTCACTTACGCTGAGCGCTGTATATATAACGTACTGAGAATACAGGGGGGTGTAAATACTTACGCTGAGCGCTGTATATATAACGTACTGAGAATACAGGGGGGTGTAAATACTTACGCTGAGCGCTGTATATATAACATACTGAGAATACAGGGGGGTGTACTCACTTATGCTGAACGCTGTATATATAGTGTACTGCTAATACAGGGGGTGTACTCACTTATGCTGAACGCTGTATATATAGTGTACTGCTAATACAGGGGGGTGTACTCACTTACGCTGAGCGCTGTATATATAACGTACTGAGAATACAGGGGGGTGTAAATACTTACGCTGAGCGCTGTATATATAACGTACTGAGAATACAGGGGGGTGTAAATACTTACGCTGAGCGCTGTATATATAACGTTCTGAGAATACACGGGGGTGTAAATACTTACGCTGAGCGCTGTATATATAATGCACTGAGAATACAGGGGGTGTACTCACGCTGAGCGCTGTATATATAGTGCACTGCTAATACAGGGGGGTGTACTCACTTACGCTGAGCGCTGTATATATAACGTACTGAGAATACAGGGGGGTGTACTCACGCTGAGCGCTGTATATATAGTGTACTGCTAATACAGGGGGGTGTACTCACTTACGCTGAGTGCTGTATATATAACGTACTAAGAATACAGGGGTGTACTCATTTACGCTGAATGCTGTATATATAACGTACTAAGAATACAAGGGGGTGTACTCACTTACGCTGAGTGCTATATATATAACTTACTAAGAATACAGGGGGGTGTACTCACTTACGCTGAGCACTGTATAAATTGTGTACTGATAATATGGGGGTGTACTCACGAATTTGTCTCTTTCTTTCTCTCTCTCTCACCCCCTGGACATAATGTCATTATTGCTCCACACCGAGCATGCTCAGTCTATAGAGGCTTCGGACAGACAGACACATCCCTGGTTATATTCTAGATGAGCCATCACATAGCATATATACAATATGAACCCACACACAGTCCCCTATATATAGTATGAGCCCTTACATAGTCTTTCTATATACAATATGTGCTCCAACAAAGCCCCCTTTAAACCAGGGGTCACAAACACACAGCCCACGGGCCGCATGCGGCCCCTCCGGCTGCTTCTTGCGGCCCGCAGGCACATAGACCCCGTAACGATCGTGGCTCTCTACAGCAGCCGCAAACATCAGCGCTGTAGTGCAGTGTATTGCTGCCGCGCAGAGACCGGCTCTCTGCACAGCAATACCAGTGCCAGCCGCCGGCCTATCAGAAGCGAGCAGCTGACATCTGCGCATGGCAGTGACGTCATATGCCGCTGCGCTTGGACGCAGATGTCAGCTGCTGGCCTCTGATAGGCCGGCGGCTGGCACTGGTATTGCTGTGCAGAGAGCCGGTCTCTGCGCGGCAGCAATACACTGCATTACAGCGCTGATGTCAGCGGCTGCTGGAGAGAGCCGTGATCGTTACGGGGTCTGTGCCTGCGGGCCACAGGTGCAGAAAGGACGCCGAGGGAACAGAGGACAGGTAAGAATCTTTTTTTTTTTTCTCTGTCATGTGAAATACAGCACAGGGGACCTGTGCTCAGTATGGGGGACAGGGCACTGTGCGCAGTATGGGGGACGGGGACCCTGAGCGCTGTATGGTGGACGGGAACCCTGATCGCAGTATGGGGGGACGGGGACCCTGAGCGCAGTATGGGGGGACGGGGACCCTGAGCGTAGTATGGGAGGACGGGGACCCTGTGCGCAGTATGGGGGGACTGGGACCCTGTGCGCAGTATGGGGGGACTGGGACCCTGTGCGCAGTATGGGGGGACGGGGACCCTGTGCGCAGTATGGGGGGACGGGGACCCTGTGTGCAGTATTGGGGGACGGGGACCCTGTGCGCAGTATTGGGGGACGGAGACCCTGTGCGCAGTATGGGGGGACGGGGACCCTGTGCGCAGTATGGGGGGACGGGGACCCTGTGCGCAGTATGGGGGGGGACGGGGACCCTGTGCGCAGTATGGGGGACGGACGGACCCTGTGCGCAGTATGGGGGAATGACAGACCCTGTGCGCAGTATGGGGGACGGACTGACCCTTTGTGCACAGTATTGGGGATGGACGGACCGTGTGCGCAGTATGGGGGGGACCTGGATGGGAGACATGTCTGGAAGATAAGGACCAGGATGGGGGACCATGTTTGCAATATGGGGAACAGAGGACAGGTAAGTATCTTTTTTTTTTTTCTCTGTCATGTGAAATACAGCACAGGGGACCTGTGCTCAGTATGGGGGGGGGGGGCACTGTGTGCTGTATGGGGGACCGGAACCCTGAGCGCAGTATGGGTGGACGGGGACCCTGAGCGTAGTATGGGGGGACGGGGACCCTGAGCGTAGTATGTTCTGTTCTGTGAAGGTTGGAAGGTATGCATACTTGCAACTTCCCATTCTGAGGAGATTTCCAAAACTAATGAAAGAATTGTCAAATCTCCTGGGTGCCACTGAACTCTCCCTGATGTTTTCTCTTTGTGGTGCCTGAAATAAGGGACCGGAGGCAATGGATGCAGTCTTCCAAACTTTACTCACGTTGTTAGATGTCAGCTGCAAGGCTTCTCCTTGCTCCTCACGGCGCGCTGCAGCCACCAGGAAGGGGTTCAGCACACTCCGGGTAGTTCGGGTGCATCAATCAGGACCCCCGCACCAGAGTGTTCCTAGAATTTTCCACTAGCTCCTCTCCTGTCCCTATGTGGTGCGTGTTACAAGGCTGGGTCTCCCTCTGGCTATACACAGAACAAGGGTACGTGTGGCGACTCCACTCCGTCCGTTACCCGGTGGGATCCTCTAAGCCTCCGGGCTTTTCTGACTGAGACGTAAAGTAGTAAAGCCAGATATTAGGGGCCGGTACCCCTCTTGCAGCAGGAGTCCTTCTGGCCTGGCCAGAATGAGGGTAGCAGGTGGCGTACGCCGCTCCGTCCGCATCCCCTGGGATCCTTTTGCCTGTGGAGCTTTACTCCTCCGCTCCCCTCCAGGCCTTCTTAGGTAGGGACCTTGACCGGGTAGAGACAGCGGTTAACTGTAGCCCGCTCCTCGTCTCAAGGCCAGAGCACAAGGACCGTGTATCCTCAACAGGCTGCAGGTTCTTAGCAGAAAGCCACATTCAGTGATGAGGACCACAATCAAAAGACCTTGAACCTAAGATGGCCGTTATTTAAATATGAATTAGTAAGTGTAACCTAAAGGTGCGTCCTCCACCCTCACCGACTACATGGTTCCCCCTATCTTTTGTTCCCCCCATCTCCTCTATCCCGGCTGGGGCAGCACTATGGTGCCTTTAAGCACCTATCAGGACAGGAGTGGTGTAGTGTTGAATGGATGGCTGAGTCCCGAGAGATGCTCCATCCTTACCTCGGAGAGGAGATACCACACCTCGGTCTGAGGTGCAGTACCCCTGTGGCGACTGAACCCTCAATGAACTGGGTAAATTGATAAATGAATAAGATGCTGCCTTTGTCTGTACATAGTGATTAAAGTATATTGTGCCAAGTACTGCTCATATAAGAGGGTGGTGGCCCACTCTTGCACAGGGGCCCAGCGAAGGATTCTCATGTTCTCCTGTGGGCCAGTCCAAGCCTGCTCAGAGGTAATGAAGGAGTGAGACCTGTAAAAAAAGACTTTTTTATGCTTTCAAAAATACGCACAGTGGTAGGACTCCTCACTCAGTTCTACTACAAAGTATGCATCAACATGTGCCAATGGAATACTCCCAGCTGGGAAGTAGCCTTAGTGGCTGCAGAGGTAGCCAGGGCTTGATTAAGGTTGGAGGATGGTCCCCACAATTACAGAAGCATTATTTCATGTGTGGCTACTGTCTGCTAAACATTCTCTGAAATCAACAAGATTTAACGACAATGGTTGTGTATGAGGGCAGTCAGTGTTGTGTTGGTTGAAACTACAATTAATATAATACACTGGTCAGATTTTTGGCCTGTCAATTTTTATTCCCTTCCTGCAAAAATCTGATACTTTGAATCAATAGAAGTAATAAAATGTAACTTGAATTTGTTCATTAAAAATGACCTGAATTTATTATGTTCCAGCCACCTTAGGACACCAAACAAATGGCTGACTGCTGAACATGAGGAGAGCTTGAATAGAAGTCCTCGCATGTCCGGCCAGTCCAGACACTAGCTCCGCACTGACTCATCACTTCAATGAGTCTGTAATTTTGAATGCTGCTGGAAATGGAGCAGAGAGATCATGCACAAAGACCTGAGATTAGACTGATCTGCTTTATTGGTTAGCATTGGTAGCAGGTACTGATGTGTACATGAATGGTAAAGAATGGTAACCAGCACACACCTGTGAGAGAGTCATTCCTACCCTGTGTGTACAAACAGTGCATTATTCAGATGAAGTAGTCACTGGTATGGACTCTATAGAAATTAAGAGGAGCTATACAATCACCAGTCCCAACTTAAATAGTGTGAGCTGCCCTGGTATGGATTCTACCCACAACCAGCTTTTCCACCAAATCCTGAGCAATGCCACCCCATAATGCAGCATGGCACAGCACTGAATGCAGCTCATATATCTCATCGCTGAAGCCCTCTAAGAATCACCCCATGTAACAACATGTGAAAGCAGTTTAGTGCTTTGGGTGCAGTTTTTTTTTAATTTAGAACTTTAGATTTTATATGGTCCTTGGTTGCCAAAGTTTGGGTATATTCAGTGTAGATTATCCATGCCATTACCTAGCCCCAAACCACCTTGTCACCGGAGGACTCTGATTAACCAAAGAAGGAAGGGACTCTTGTCAAGTGTATCTGGTCAGCAAGTGAAACAACCTACATGTCTGTGCCTGAGGATCAATACCCTGTGTGCCTGAGAGAAGCTGCAGCACATGGTCTATGGTCGCCCTGAGTAACGGTTCCCCCAGGATTCCAAAGAATTCATGTAACCTGTCTCGCCCCAATCTGAACCAAGCGGCAAGCATGTAACATATATCTTCATATTAGATTGCTTTGTTAGCTTTGTATACTAGCTTTACATTACATAGAGAACTACAGTATGTAAAAGATGATCTTAAAAAGGCTTTGCAAACGGATTGAATACGGGTGTCATACGGATGTCATACGAATGCTAGGTGAGAAAAAAATTGCAACTCGCATTGCATAAGTTTTATAAGTTCACCCATACGGATTACACTTGTCCAACTTTTCAGGAGCAACATCCGACCAAATTTTTATACGCTAATGTGAGCAAACCCTAAGACAGGGGACTTTTATTACAAAGGGAACAGAGCTCCAACCTGTAATAATGAACATGGTGTAGTAAGAGCTTTAGGCAACGTTCACACGTTCAGAATTTGGACATTATTTCCCAAGTATTTGAAAGCCAAATTCAGGAATGGAACAATCAAAGGAAAAGTACCGTATTTTTTGGATTATAAGACACACTTTTTTCCCAAAAAATTGGCAGGAAAATGGAGGTGCGTCTTATAATCCGAATGTAGCTTACCGGGGGGGCGGGTGCAGTGGAGCAGGGTCACAGGAGACAGGGTCGCTGTTAAAGGAAGCCAGCGGTGTCAGCAGGAGTCAGGCAATCCTGCGGGCCTCAGGTTTAGAATAGGGGGTGTTCGGCATTGCGAGGCTTTGGTGGTCCTTGGGCTTTCACATAATTTTGGCAGAGTCCCTATATTTCCCATTGTTTTCACTGCGGTGGACTCCGGGAAAATGGCCGCCGAGGATCCAAAAGTGCAGATTGTGATCTTGGTTCCCGAGATCTCAGCTCTCGAACACCCACTCCTCCCAGCAGGGGGCCCAAAACTTCGCCCCACTCCTGCAGCCGCTGCCAGCTTCTTGCAGCAACGACCCTGCTGCCTGTGACGCACTCTACCGTAGTCGCATTACCCCTCTGGTAAACTACTGTAAAATTGGACTATAAGACGCATCACCATTTGAAGCAAAAAAAATTTTTTCCTTTTTTTCTCCCAAAATTTGGTGTGCCACTTATGGTCCGGTGCGTCTTATAGTCTGCAAAATAGAAACACGTGCACCACTGCATTTTTCACCCACTCCTGGCTTTGGCTTACAAATGCTGATGTAAAATACTGACCAAATACTGAATGTTTGAACATTCTAGAACATTTTAATTTTTGGAGGTACCACTTCTTACTTTTGTGGTAGAAACTTGGATGGTGACAGATCCCTAATGCAGTGGAGACCCCAGGATACATTTAATCTGTAATATTGTGGCCTGGACATAGCACTCATACAGTGTATTCATCCACCTTGGATTTTTACTTATTTTGTTACATTACAACCAGTGTTTAAATATTTGTGTAATCCGATTTGTGTGTGATGCACCAGCACTAAATAGTCAAAGTTGATGATGTGAAGTGAGAAAAATATAGGCATAAATTAAATTTATGGGATCAGATAACTAAACATTGGCGTGTCTGTATTCACCCCTTTTGCGATGAAGACCCTTGAAATTTCTGGTGCAGGCAATTACCTTCAAAAGTCACATGATTAGTAAAAGGAAGCCCACCTGTGCAATCTAAGGCTATGTTCACATGCTTTTCTGCTGCAAGTCTGCTGCTAACCTCTGGCAGAAAAACAGCTGCGTTAAAAATGCAGGTTTTGGTGCATTTTTTTGATCACCCATTACCTCCTATGGGTGAAAAAACACCGCAAATACGCAGCAAAAATGCAGGTGTGTTTTCTATTGCAAAAACGCTGAAAGAAGTGATATGCTCTATTTTCCAAAAACACAACCAAGGAACAAAATACACAGCAAAAAACAACATGTGTGAACAGAGAATTCTGGTTTCTCATAGACTTGGCTGGTACTGCAAAACGCAGCTGAAAATTTTCATAAAAATCTGCAGCAAAATACGCGGCAAAACCCAACGTGTGCGAACATAGCCTAAGTGTCACACGGTCTGTCAGTATATACACACCTTTTCTGAAAGGTCATAGAGACTGCAACACCATTAAGCAAGAGGTATCACTAACCAAACAACACCATGAAGACCAAGGAGATCTCCAAACAAGTCAGGGACAAAGTTGTTGAGAAATACAAGTCAGAGTTGGGTAATAAATAAATATCCCAATCTCTGATGATCTGCCACAACACCATCAAATTGATTATCATCAAATGGAAAGAAAATGGTACCACAACAAATTTGCCAAGAAAGTGCCGCCCACACCAAAACTCTCAGCCCGGAAAGGAGGGCATTAATCAGAGAGGCAGCACAGAGACCAAAGGTAACACTAAATGAGCTGCAGAGTTCCCAAGCAGAGCCCGGAGTATCTGCCAATACAACCAAATAAGCCGTACACTCCATAGAGGTGGCCTTTCTGGAAGAGTGTGCAGGAAAAAGCCTTTACTTACACACAAAAATTGTTAGGCTCATTTTGAGTTTGCCAAAAGACATGTGGGAGACTACCCAAATTTATGGAGGAAAGTGCTGTGGTCAGATAAGACCAAAATTTAACTTTTTGGCCACCAAGGTAAACGCCTAACCAACACAGCTCATCAGCTCAAGAACACCATCCCCAAAGTGAAACATGGTTGCAGCAGAATTATGTTTTTTGGCAGCAGGGACAGGGAAAATGGTCCAAGTCGAAAGGAAGATGGATGGTGCGAAATTCAGGGATATTCTTTAGCAAAACCTGTTTCAGTCTGTCAGTGATATGAAACTGAGATGGAGGTTCACCTTTCAACAAGACAATGACCTAAAGCATACTGTTAAAGAAACACTGAAGTGATTTAGAGGGAAATGTGTAAATGTTTTAGACAAACCTCAGACCTTAATCCAATTGAGAATCTGTGATCAGACTTGAAGATTGCTGTTCACCAGAGGAAACCATCAAGCTTGAAATAGCTGGAGCAGTTTTGCCTTAAGAAATGGGCAAAAATTCCAGTGGCAAGATGATAGAGATTTATCCAAAGCGATTTGCATCTGTAATTGCCGCAAAAGGAGGCGTACTGACTTTTTTGGGTAGGTGAATAGTTATGCACACTGAAGTTTTCAGTTATTTTGTTCTATTTGTTGTTTCCTTCATAATTAAAATAAAACCAAAAGTTCACAGTTGTAGGCATGTTCTTTATATGAACTGGTGTAAACCCTCAAAAAAAATTCCAGGTTGTGAGGTAGCAAAACACGAAAAAATGCCAAAGGGGATGAATACTTTAGCAAGCCACCCAGTTTATAGTGCATGAAGTGGCCCAAAAGTTCCTCTGATATAAGAAGGGATCAGTTGTTTAAAGGGCACCTGATATTTGAAAGGTTCTGATCAGGGGCATAACTGCTGCAGTGACAGAAGTCGGACCCCCCAGTGTATTATGGCGCACAGACTTGATGGGTCAACGTGCAGCAATACACGCAGAGACCATCCACTGACAGTGTGCACGTGACTGGGGGCGCTTAGCAGTGACATCATACACTCCTATCTCTTGAACGCTGTAGTCAGCTGCTGGTTTCAGAATAGGACACTGCTCAGCGAGGGAGCAGATGGGAGGTAATTATAATGGTTCCATAGGACCATTAAAGGGGCCCACGATAAGGGACATATACCATGATGGGGATATATATATCAAGATGGGGCCCAGAATAAGGGAGATATACCAGGATGGAGTATATATACAGTATTTCCGGATGGGCACCAGGATAAAGGACATATATACCAGGGTGGTGGATACATACCTGGATGGGGTCAAGATGAGGGACATATATACCAGAATGATGGACATGTACTATATACCAGAATGAAGGGCATATATATCAGGATGGGGGGGCCCAGGTCCAAAAGTTGCACGAGGGCCCATCAGACTCTAGTTACTCTACTGGTCCTGATATGCATTCTGCATTGGTCCCCAAATACCTCAAGTTGTGCCTTTAATTCTCAGTAAGCAATGGTTTTAAGCTCGGGTGCACAACATGCAGCCCAAGGGCCACGTGTAGCCCGCAATGCTAATCTTTGTGGCCCTCAACAATATGGACAGAAAAATGCATGACTGACAGGTTAACTATATGTTAGCAACCACACAGAGAAGAGTAGTGGCCTGTAGTTCAGGAGCAGGGACTTGCAAGTACTGACGTGCACGATGTAGACATGTCTCATAAATCAAGTTGATGGGGTCTCTTAACCAGTTCATTCATAAAATAGTATATCAATTATACACATGGCCTTTTGTGTCTATGGCTCCACTTGTAGTTTATATGAGTTCTGAATCATTACGCTAAATCCCATGATCTATTTTAGAAAGCCCCATGCATGCATCACCTCTTTCGCTCTAGGGCTTACTCACAGTTTTATTTTTTACGAGGATTTACTACAGACCCACGTAAAAAATGCTTCTAATACTCTTTGAATAAGCTTCCTTTTAGTTTTAATGGGAAATATTCAAAGTAACTAGTGATGAGCGAGCATACTCGCAAGTACTCGGTACTCACCCGAGCATCTCAGTACTCGAGATGCTCGGAGCTCACCGAGTACTTGCGAGATGCTCGGGCGGATGCTCAGGTCCCCTCCCTGCAGGTTTGGTACTCTTTAGAGCGCCAATCAACATGCAGGGATTGCCTGCCACTCATTGTAATGCCACAGCCATGGTGGTTGTGGCATTAAAGTGATTGGCTGGCCGCACAGCGTCATCAGGTCTATATCAGACCTGGCACCACTGTGCTCGTCACAGTCACTCCGGAATCAGGCAAAGTAGGGAGAGGTGCTGCTGAGCTAGGGAGAGATTTCCTTGTGTATTTGGTAGTGTAGGGAGAAAAAACGTACATTACACATATCCATCTTAACAAATAGTCCTTCTGAGGAATAATCCATCTGCAGAGATATCAGGCAGGCAGTGTATATAAGCAGGCAGGGTATATAGCAGACTGCAGTACATATAGCACAAGAGGCTCTGTGGCCCCCCTGAGGGTTCAGTCGCCACAGAGGTACTGCACCTCACCCAGAGGTGTGGTATCTCCTTCTCTCAGGTAAGGAGGGAGAGCTGCCCGGAACCCCAACACCCACATTCAACACTACACTGCTCCAGGCCGGCTGGAAGGGCAAGATGCAATGTGTTTCCTGGTGAGCCCTGTCCCTGGCTGGAGTGGGGGGAACCCAAAGGTAGGGGGAATCAGTAGTGGATGTGGGTGGAGGAAGAAGTTTAGGGGAGCACCATTGTAGGAGATATATAAAAAGGGAAGCCATCTTAGGGTGGCAGTTCAGTCAGTGAGAGGAGAGAGTGAAGACAGTCTGGGAGCAGAGTCTCTTAGGAGCTCTGCTCCACAAGTAGGGCCTAGTGCTAGAGGCCCAGGAGGGGAGAAGAGGAGTAAGGCTCCGATCTATAGAAGGGATCCCAGGGGGTATGGCGAGTGCAGGACGGCACCCGTACGCCCCGAATCTGTCAGAAAACAGAGTGATCAGGTGGCAAGAAGGGGACCGGCCCCTGGACCAGCCATGTTACTCCAGGTCTCGGCTGGAACAACCGGAGGCTTCTGGCTTTTATAGTTCAGTTTCCAAAGCCTTATTCTAATCTCTGTGAGGGTCAAGCAGGTCCGGGATCTCCAGTTAGACAGGAGGGACTTCAGAGCACCCAAGCGGGACTGAGAGTAGGGAAGCGCAGGGCAGGAGGGAGGAGACCCAGCGTGAAGTCGGTCTAGAGAGGAACACAAAAAAGCAGGGTTCCGTCAGGTGCTCCTAACCTACCTGAGGAAGGAGCTGAACCCCCAGTCTGGTGAACGCAGCGCGACGTGGGAGGCTGTAAGCTGGACAGTGCAACCTGAGGAACTTAACAACTGTGAGTAAAGACTAGGATGACTGCACAGCACTGCCTCCGTCCATTATTTCAGCTGTGTCATCTTTCCCCCTGCACTACAATGACCAGCGCAACCAACAACCCCTACACTGCCCTGGAGCTAGCTCTTCCTGTGGAGAGCCATACCATCCCTGCTGCTGTAACATCAGCTTCAGAGGACTGCTCTGCAGCGGTGGCCCTCTTTGGCTGCATTCCACAGGTGGCGTCACGAGCACTTCCTAAAACTACAAACCCACTACAAATATCATTCCCCTTTTTTGTTGACCGCCCTGGGCCATGGACCGAGCCAGCCGCTGTTATATCCCCCACCAGCATCCATAGGCCCAGCTGCCGAGAACCCCCCGGCCCTGGGGGCGTGTCAGCTCCATTCTAATTCTGCCTTCTGCTGTTGTTAGATATTTCTAGACCCAGATATTTCCTGGCCCAGGTCTCAGAGGCCAAGAACACTTTTTTTGGATCTTAATCCACATTATTAGATTAAAAAGCAATCCAGAGAACACCGTTTTTCTGCGCCATTTGCTTGTTGGCACTGTAGAATACAGCCAGGTCCTTTCCATATTACAGCACTAAAAATCCAGCTATTTAAAACTGTGTTTTCTCCATCACACGGATTACATATATGTTTTCAGAAATTACTGCCATTTTTGGCATCCAGTCAAATTTTTTTCACTGTGTCAGCGAATTTTTTGACACCGGTTTGCTGTTCAAAATAGTTATCTACAGGCCAGGTATTTAAAACTGTGTTTTCTCCATCACACGGATCACATATACGTTTTCAGAAAATACTGCCATTTCTGGCCTCCATTACAGATTGGTTTCAGTGTGCCAGTGAAGCAATTGACACCAGTTTGCTGTTCCAAATAGTTACCTACAGGCTAGGTATTTAAAACTGTTTTCTCCGACACACGGATCACATATATGTTTTCAGAAAATACTGCCATTTCTGGCCTCCATTAAAATTTGTTTCAGTGTGTCAGTGAAGCAATTGACACCAGCTTGCTGTTCCAAATAGTTACCTACAGGCCAGGTATTTAAAACTCTGTTTTCTACGTCACACGGATCACATATACATTTTCAGAAAATACTGCCATTTCTGGCCTCCATTACAAATTTGTTTCAGTGTGTCAGTGAAGCAATTGAAACCAGCTTGCTGTTCCAAATAGTTACCTACAGGCCAGGTATTTAAAACTGTGTTTTCTCTGTCACACGAATCACGAATACGTTTTCAGAAAATCCTGCCATTTCTGGCCTCCATTAAAAATTTGTTTCAGTGTGCCAGTACAGCAATTGACACCAGTTTGCTGTTCCAAATAGTTACCTAGAGGCCAGGAATTTAAAACTTTGTTTTCTCCGTCACACGGGTCACATATAAGTTCGCTCAAAATTCAGTCATTTGTAGTGAACGTGGAAGATATTGTCTTCCATTTAAAATGGGCAAGGCACGTGGCAAGGGATGGGGAACTGGACGTGATGGTGATGGTGCATGCAGTGGACGAGGACAAGGTCGTGGGCAAGCTGAAATTGTACCACAACAAACACCCACATCTTCTCGCCCGACCTGCCTGTCCCAATTCCTAGGGGAACGCAGCACACCACTATTGAATCCAGAGCAGTGTCAAAAGGTTGTTTGTTGGATAGCGGATAATGCTTCCAGTCACTTAGCCACCACCACCACCACCCTGTCTTCTGCACGGTCAAGTCTCAGTAGCCGTGAGTCTGGACAGCATCTTCCTCACCCTGATCCTCCTTCCTCCCACCATGCCGAGTGCCCGGAGACAACTGATCCCACACTCTGAAGAGCTATTCACTTTTCCATTTATAGATTCGGGCCTCTCGCCCGGTCCACTTGAAGCGGGGCAAGAGGAGATAGTATATAGCGATGCCCAAATATTTGAGCAGCCACGGTCACACAAAGGCGATGGTTTGGAAAGTGTCACAAGAGGTGGACAATGATGAGACACAATTGCCAGAAAGTCAGGAGGAGGACCAGGGTGCAGAAGAGGAAGACAACGTGGTGAATGATATAGTAACTGATCCAACCTGGCAGAAGGACATGCAGAGCGAGGTCAGCAGCACACAGGGGGAGGGAGGCAGAGCACCCCAACAGGCAGGAAAAAGCAGTGTGGTGGCCGCAAACAGAAGTCAGGCAACCGTTCCCCGTAACACCAACATGAAGGAAGTTGCCAGTACAACTGTTAGGTCTTCCCGAGTCTGGTTGTTTTTAAGACTCTGCCGATAACCCCAAAAAGGCCATTCGCACCACCTGCCAGGCCAGCATCAGCTGAGGTGGCAAAACAACCAGCCTGACCACCACCAGCATGATCAGGCACATGGCAGCAAAGCACCCGACTTTGTGGGCCGAACCCCAGGGTCCAGGAACAATGTCTGCGGGTGGCACCATTGCTTCTTTCGCTGGTGTGCATGCAAGCCAATCCCCTGTCCATGGTGCATGCGAAGATGCCTCCTGCCCTGCACCTGTTGTTGCACACTCTCAAGTAGCAACATCAGGAAGCACATCCACATCCTTGTCCCAGCACAGAGTTCAGTTGTCGATACCCCAGTACTTGGAACGCAAGCGCAAATATGCAGCCAATGCCCCACAGACCACACTGCTAAATTCTGATATTTCACGACTGCTTGCGCTCGAAATGTTGTCTTTTATGCTCGTGGAGACGGAAGCATTCCGCAAACTGATGGCAGCGGCCGTCCCTCGGTACTCGGTCCCCAGCCGCCACTATTTCTCCCGGTATGCCGTCCCCGCATTACACATGCACGTGTCCCAAAACATTAGCCGTGCCCTCAACGACGCAGTTATCGGGAAAATCCACCTAACTACGGACACGTGGATAAGTGCATGTGGGCAGGGACGGTACATCTCGCTGATGGCACACTGGGTTAACAAAGTGGAAGCCGGGACCCAGTCGGACCTTGGGACGGAACACGTCCTCCCGATGCCAAGGATATCGGGCCCTAGGTCAATCAGGGTTGCCCGCACGGACTACAGCTCCTGCACCTCATTCTCCTCTGCCTCCTCCTCCTCTTCAGCCTCCATCTCCGAAATGACCACATCAGTCACAAGCTGGAAGCACTGCAGCACTGCCTCAGACAAGGGGCAATAGGCTGTGCTGAAGCTAATTTGCTTAGGTGAAAAACCGCACAATGCTGAAGAGTTGTGGACAGCTCTGAAAGAGCAGGCAGATCTGTGGCTCACACCGCTGAACCTACAGCCAGGCATGGTCGTGTGTGACAATGGCCGGAACCTGGTGGCGGCTCTGAGGCGAGGCGAGCTCATACACGTACCATGCCTGGCCCATGTGCTTAACCTCGTGGTTCAGCGGTTTATCAAATCCTACCTGGAGCTGCTGGATCTGCTTGTTAAAGTACGCCGCCTGTGTGCCCATTTTAGAAAGTCACCTACAGCTTCCGCCGCCCTTGCCATGTTTCAGCAGCGTTTGCAGCTTCCGGCTCACAGATTGGTGTTTGATGTCCCCACACATCGGAACTCTACACTGCAGATGTTGGGAAGGATTTGTGAGCAGAAGAGGGCAGCTGTTGAGTACCAGTATCAACAAGGCCGTCGGTATTCATTTCAGACTCCACACATAAGACCTCAGGAGTGGACATGGATGTCAGACATATGTACCATCCTCCAAAACTTTGAGGACTCCACCAAGATGGTGAGTGGCAATGACGCCATTATTAGCATCACCATCCCGCTTCTCTGTCTTCTGAAACACTCTCTGCTCACAATCAAAGAGGATGCATTGCAGGGGGAGTACGATGAGATGGAGCAAGGAACCATACAGGGTGATTACACACAGCCCAGCCTCATCTCATCCCAATGTAGATTGGGTGACAATGAGGAAGAGGAGAAGGAGAAGGAAGAACAGGAGCTAGTTTCATGCACTATAGACGGTACTACCTGCACAGCTGTCATACCATCTCTTGAGCGTGGATGGCCAGAGGATAGAGAGGAGGAGGAAGAGGAGGAGGAGAGCATGGTCAGTCATCCTCTTGGTGAGGACACGGAAGTCTTGCCTGTTAGTAGTCTGGCACACATGGCAGAGTTTATGTTACGCTTCTGACGCGCCCCCTGGGCCTGTGCTGTGCAGGGGGATACCCGGAGCCGGATCGCTGGGGGTTGTAGTCCTCCGTGGCGGTGACCCGGTCCGTGCCCAGGGCGGTCAAACCAGTGGCAGTCTATTGGTGTTATAATAAGTGTCCGACTACGCCACCCGTGGATTGCGGTCAGTGGGGACCGCCGCTGCGCTGCAGACCGCTGAGGCTGGTGTTGTATGCGCAGCCAAGTATGGGATAACTCCCCACGGGAGAAGTATTTCCTCAGGGCAGTTAATGTGGATGATGGTGGTAATGGTGTGAGCGTCCCAGTACTAATGGTGCTGGTGCGGCGATGAAACACAGACGTGTGGTTGCAGTTTCCAATGCTTTACTCACAGCTCTTTACTGGTCCTAGTCACCTCGGTACCGGCGGTGACTGCCCAAGCCGTGCTGCGTCCACCAGGCAAGGGGCTCGACCAACTCCCAGGCAATTCCAGAGCGTGGCACAGGACTCCCTTCCTTTCCTTTCTCTGGCCGTCCCCACCAGTGACCCACCTTTGTCCAGCTTCCTCGGGCCTTCTGTTGGCGAAACCTCTCTCCGGTTTCCCTGACCCTATACGGTATGCCTTTCTGGTGGATGTAGTGAGGGGTCGCACCAAGATGTGGTCACAACCTCCGGTTTTGGCTGAGGATTAGTCGCCTACACCAATTTGGGTTCCGGTACCCTGCTCTGCCAACCCTTCACCCTGTATCTCCTGGGCCTATGGGGTTCCTTCTGTCCTCGTGTCTCTGGGCCTTTCTCTGTGTTCCTGTTCCTTGCTTCCTTTCTTACTGTCCTTTCTGTTCATTCTCCTTTCTCTCTCTCTCAGGCTCCAGCCTCCTGACAAGGCCTGCCTGCAGAGCAGAGCCCATGCAGGGGCTCTGCTTCCTGTCTTCTCCTCTCACTCTTGACTTCTTCTCTGCACTGCACTGAACTCTGTCCTAAGATGGTGCCCACCTTATATACCTCCTTCTAACACCCGAGCCCAGGTGACTAGCAACCAATGGGCTCCTACCTATGCCCAGAGACCCACCCCTATCTGCTCCTACACCACTGGGTTTTCCTCCCCCTCCCCACTCCAGCCAGGAACAGATGCTGTCGTGCCTGCACTTCTGTCTAGTGGGAGCACCGTTGAGCTGTCCCTCGGAAATGGGGTGTGTGTGGTGCATGCAGCTTACTGAGTCCTGGTCCACACTCCATCCTTAACGGGAGTGGAATATCACACCTCTGGTTCGAGGTGCAATACCACTGTAGCAGCCGAGCCCTCGGGGTGCTACACCCCCCCCTGGTAAATCACAGCACGTCCTCGGGCTGGAAAAGAATAAAACAATTTAAAACATACAAATTTTTAGAATGCATTCGTATATAAGGCATTAACTTTTCACTCATCCCTTTATGGGAGGTACTCTTTTCTTTTTAACGTTACTGGTATAAACATTATAAAACACTTTGCTAATGCCACCGGAACTCTTTTATAAAACACTATATAAAACGTTGGCATTACTATTTTAGCAGCACATAAACTTTTCACATTAAGGCATTTTCAAGTAAAACATTTTCAAAACATATTCTTGAGTTCTGGCCGCTGTGCAACTTGTGACCAGGTGTTCGATCTTCTTTTTAAGTGCAACAGTCCATTTAATCCGCCTTGAGGTAGACGTTGCGGTTCTTGTATAAAACCAGTAGGGGGCGCTTTAAGAAGCGCAACTATTTACAAGGGGTTGGCCGCTCTCAGTCTTCGGCCAGTGGGGATAAGGGAATGGCTGCTCACAGTCCTCAGCCTGGTTAGGGATTAGGGTCACACAGGTAACAGTCCTTTAACAGTTCCACACTAGTCCCAAAGGGGACCACACTTCAATCATTTAACAGTTTCAGCAAGTTCTCATACCCTGACGGGTAACTATATACAGTTCCACTTTACCGTTCACTGGTAACGATGTCCTCCTGATGCTTCCTCCTTGTACTCTTCAGACCCGTCCGGGCCCTCAGGGTAGTCCATGTCTGGGCGGTTACGCAGTTCCTCCTCTGTTAGACGGTGGACATGGAGGGCATAGAGTCCCTTTGCGCCCTTGTGTAGCAGGCCTTGCGACCGGGCCTGGAGAAGGTCGCTGTTGATGACGCCCGGGGTCAGAGGGTGTGACTTTGGGCCTGGGCGCGGGCTGGTGGCGGCAGTGACCAGGGCTGGAGGGCTCGGCAGCAGGGGTTGTTGCGGGGTCTGGAGCAGGTCGGTGTTTGCAGCGCCCGGAATCGGCGGCTCCACCAGGGGGCCCGGGAGCAGGCTGATGCTGGCAGCGTCCGGGACAGGGAGACTCCTTTTACCTGCTCCCGCGACCGCTCCTGCATCACGCGTCTTCTCCTGGCGCAGGTCGGGGCCCGTGACGGCTGGGGCACTGCCGATGCTGGGCAGCTTAGTCTGCTGCCGGTCCGCCATCTCGCTCTCCGTTCCTGGTGTCCTCCTCCCCCCCTGGTGGACCGTGGCCTACCTTGCGTTGATCTTCCTCCATAGGCCGCGGCTCCGCAGTCGATCGTCGGGGTTGAGGACCTTGCGTCGCGCTCCTGTGACGTCAGCGTCGCTCCCTCTCCCTTCCAGGACCTTACGCAGCGTCAGTGCGTGGGGCGGAGCTTCAGATCTCGCATGCTTTCGGCGTCCACGCCCCTCTTCTTCCCGCGCGGCGTCCCGAAGATGGCGCCCGATGGCGGGAAAACGACTGCGGATGGCGGGAAGACGGCGGGAAACGACCCAAGATGGCGTCCGAAGGCGGGAAACGGTCCAAGATGGCGTCTGATGGCGGGAATCGGCTCCGGATGGCGGGAAACGACTCTGGACGGCGGGAAACTTCAGGAAATGGTGGGAAACTTCTTTTCCAGGTACATGTACAATTTTCTTCAGGCACGCAATACCCGTTTGTGGCGGGTTGGTCTCGATCCTGCCGACTACGCCAAAGTTGACGTGCCCCCTGGGCCTGTGCTGTGCAGGGGGATACCCGGAGCCGGATCGCTGGGGGTTGTAGTCCTCCGTGGCGGTGACCCGGTCCGTGCCCAGGGCGGTCAAACCAGTGGCAGTCTATTGGTGTTATAATAAGTGTCCGACTACGCCACCCGTGGATTGCGGTCAGTGGGGACCGCCGCTGCGCTGCAGACCGCTGAGGCTGGTGTTGTATGCGCAGCCAAGTATGGGATAACTCCCCACGGGAGAAGTATTGCCTCAGGGCAGTTAATGTGGATGATGGTGGTAATGGTGTGAGCGTCCCAGTACTAATGGTGCTGGTGCGGCGATGAAACACAGAGACGTGTGGTTGCAGTTTCCAATGCTTTACTCACAGCTTTTTACTGGTCCTAGTCACCTCAGTACCGGCGGTGACTGCCCAAGCCGTGCTGCGTCCACCAGGCAAGGGGCTCGACCAACTCCCAGGCAATTCCAGAGCGTGGCACAGGACTCCCTTCCTTTCCTTTCTCTGGCCGTCCCCACCAGTGACCCACCTTTGTCCAGCTTCCTCGGGCCTTCTGTTGGCGAAACCTCTCTCCGGTTTCCCTGACCATATACGATATGCCTTTCTGGTGGATGTAGTGAGGGGTCGCACCAAGATGTGGTCACAACCTCCGGTTTTGGCTGAGGATTAGTCGCCTACACCAATTTGGGTTCCGGTACCCTGCTCTGCCAACCCTTCACCCTGTATCTCCTGGGCCTATGGGGTTCCTTCTGTCCTCGTGTCTCTGGGCCTTTCTCTGTGTTCCTGTTCCTTGCTTCCTTTCTTACTGTCCTTTCTGTTCATTCTCCTTTCTCTCTCTCTCAGGCTCCAGCCTCCTGACAAGGCCTGCCTGCAGAGCAGAGCCCATGCAGGGGCTCTGCTTCCTGTCTTCTCCTCTCACTCTTGACTTCTTCTCTGC
The DNA here is from genome assembly GCF_046119375.1 of Phyllobates terribilis. Lineage (NCBI taxonomy): Eukaryota > Metazoa > Chordata > Amphibia > Anura > Dendrobatidae > Phyllobates > Phyllobates terribilis. The sequence goes on along the minus strand of NW_027362765.1, from coordinate 590,490,478 downwards.
ACTGCACTGAACTCTGTCCTAAGATGGTGCCCACCTTATATACCTCCTTCTAACACCCGAGCCCAGGTGACTAGCAACCAATAGGCTCCTACCTATGCCCAGAGACCCACCCCTATCTGCTCCTACACCATTGGGTTTTCCTCCCCCTCCCCACTCCAGCCAGGAACAGATGCTGTCGTGCCTGCACTTCTGTCTAGTGGGAGCACCGTTGAGCTGTCCCTCGGAAATGGGGTGTGTGTGGTGCATGCAGCTTACTGAGTCCTGGTCCACACTCCATCCTTACCCGGGAGTGGAATATCACACCTCTGGTTCGAGGTGCAATACCACTGTAGCAGCCTAGCCCTCGGGGTGCTACACTTCCTTTCCCATGACCCTCACGTTCTCAAAATTTTAGGTGACAGTCATTACTGGTTGGTGACACTTCTAGACCCACACTACAAGGAGAACTTTAGATCTCTTATTCCTGAGGCGGACAGGTGTACAAAATTGGGCTGTACCAGAAGGCCCTTGTTGCGGAAATATTAAAAAAATTCCCATCTGAAAACGCTGGCGGCAGAGGGCACACATTGTTGGACAACCAAGGAGTACAGACAACTTCAATCCAGCAGAGGCAGGGGAACACTGTAAAAGTTCTGGGAGAATTTTCTCAGCCCCTCACATTGCACAAGCCCTGAGGCTCGGTGTACTCTCACATGGAGTGAAAAGTTTGAGAAGATGCTGAGTGAGTACCTGGTCGACTGTACCAACATCCTCCGTGATTCCTCTGTGCCTTATAATTATTGGGGATCCAAGCTGGAGGTCCAGGCGTGCCTGCGTTTTATCAGAGCGGGATTTTAGTGCCGCTGGTGGAATTACAACTGATAAGCGCATCCGCCTGTCAACTGAAAATGCTGACAGGCTGACTCTTATAAAAATGAACAAGGGCTGGATTGGGCCAGACTTCTCAACACCACCGAATGATAGTAGCGTAACATAAACACAAATCCAGTGTCTTTTCTTGGGAGGTGTATTCCCATGCACCTCTTCACACCCACACATGGGTATGCGCTTCCTGATTTTTGCTATTTGCTCTTGTCCTCCTCCTTCTACTCATCCTCCACTACCATATCACCAGGGTGACTGTGGTCCGTGATGCAACACCCACGTAATTTTTTTAAAGCGTGTTTATGATGCCCGTAAAAAAACTTTTTTTATACAGTATGTTCATGTATACCCCCCAGGGGTAAATGTTTGTCAGCCAATACACTTAGTGCATGGGCTTTACTAGTCTAGGAGGTCCACTCCTTTCTAATGGGAACATTTTTTTATGAGGCCATCCTCCACATCTCTTCCAAGCGGCATTGGAGTACCTCCCAATTTTTGGCAGCCCTTGCATTCACTGCATAGGCAAACACAATGGGAGACCCACTTCCTAATAATGGGAACATTTTTTTATGAGACCCTTCTCCACTTTTCTTCCAAGGGACATTGGAGTGCCTCCCAATTTTTGGCAGCCCTTGCATTCACTACATAGGCAAACACAATGGGAGACCCACTTCCTAATAATGGGAACATTGTTTTCAGTAGGCCCTCCTCTAAGTCTCTTCAAAGGGGTATTGGGGTGCATCCAAATTTTCAAAGTGGTATTGGGGTGCGTTTAAATTTTGGGCAGCCCTGCCACTCTCTGCATATGCTATAACAGTATAGGAGACTCACTCTTTAGTAATGGGAACAATAAAACATAGTCGGCTGATGGCTCTCTAAGAATAGTGAGGGCCGACTGCTGGCCCTTTAAGAATAGTAAAGGCCGCCTAATAGCCCTATAAAAATAGGCTTTGTGACTTTCAGAGTCCCTCCTTCATAAATGAAACATGATGTGTCTGATGATATTTCACACACCACATGGCCAGATAAGGTTGTAAAATGTTAAAATGACATTTCCTGGTGAATGAATTTGTCACGGTTGAAAGCAATGCAAAAGTGAAAAAACACATCAAAAACGCTATGTGTGAACATAGCCCAATTGTGGAGGAGCATTTTTGTTTTTGGTTATTCATTTTGCTTTATATACAAGTCATTACCCTGGAAAGGATGTTCCTTAACATATTTCCCAGGAAAATCCATTTTGGTTTCGTTTTTGTATGTTTTATTGTGAGTCCATAAAAGTGGCGTAATACCTCTGACAACGTTGTTGACTGAAGTGTCCTGGGAGTTATAAATGCTTCCAGGGGTCTTTCCCATGCTGTCCCCATGTAATTTGAGAACTGTTCCCATCGATTTGGGCAACTTTTAGGCCCTGAAAAATGCTTGAGTTTCCCATAGACTTACATTGGGCTCGTTGCTCGGGTCGAGCACCAGAGTATTATAATGTGCTTGACCCGAGCATCGAGCATCTGAGCATTTTATTGCTCGCCCATCACTAAAAATAACATAAAAAAACAGCACTGTGTGCACTAAAGGAGCTTTCTCATTAAAATCAGTCGGAAACTTATTCATAGTTTGATGAAGTTTTGATGTGGATTTAGGAACAGATTGAATTTCTAAATTCTTGTATTAAGAACACTGTGGGAATGTACTATGAGGCTTCATTTTCATGATGAGCTTTTGTTGAGTTTTTGATGTACTCTAGCATATTTTCTGTAGTATTTCTGCACCAATTAGATAACTTAGGTTACTTGAGTTTTTTCATTGGATTTTGAGGGCATTCTTTTACATGTTTTTGATGCAGAGGTTTTTGTCTCATTACTATGTCATGCTTTAAATAAAGCTGCTTTGTTTATGATACTTACTAGTATTTAGCTTTGACAAAACTTTATTGATATAGTCATCTACGGATTACATGTGTTTTTTACATGTGGATTTTCTTCATCCAATGCAATTATATTTGGAAAATCTAGGAGAAATTGAAATATTGTGGATTTGAAACATGCACCTTAGATCAGTTTACGATGCGTAATAAAGAGCACAGCGGGGATGAGATTTCTTTAACCCCCCCACTCTAGAGATTGTTTTCACCTTCCTGACCAGGCCAAGTTTTACAATTCTAACCAGTGTCAATTTATGCAGTAATAATTCTGAAACGCTTCAATGGATGCCAGATTATTTTTTTGTGACACACTGTACTTCATGTTAGTGGTAAATTTTGGTAGAAAATGGATAGGTTTATTTGTGAAAATATTGCAATTTTGGGGAAAATGTTGAAAATTTCACAATTTTCAAACTTTTAAATTTTGTGCCCTTAAACAATACAGCTGTGTCACACAAAATAGTTGATAAATAACATTTACCACATGTCTATTTTACATCAACATAATTTTTTAAACATAATTTTATTTTGTTAAGAACGTCATCAGCAATTTTTTTTAGGGACCACATTACATTTGAAGTGGCTTAGAGGGGGGCATATTACAGAAAATACCTGAAAGTGACACCATTTAAAAAAGTACACCCCACAAAGTGCTCAAATTTTTTAAAGAAGTTTATTTACCCTTTAGGTGCTTCACAGGAAGTAAAGCAATGTGGAAGGAAAAAATAACATTTTTACTTTTTCCCATAAAAACGTTGTTTCAGCCCAAATTTTTTTATTTTTATAAGGGTAACATGGGAAAATGGACCCCAAAATGTGTTGTGCAATTTCTCCTGATAACACTGATACCCCATATGTGGTGGAAAACTACTGTTTGGGCGTACGGCAGGGCTCGGAAGGGAAGAAGCATCACTTCACTTTTGGAATGCAAAATTGCTGGAATCGATAATGGACACCATGTAATGTTTGCAGAGCCCGTGATTTACCTAATCAAAAAAAACTAAAAGTGACCACATTTTAGAAACTAGACACCTCAAGGAATTTAGGTGTTTTACAGAATTTTATGACATTGAACTGTGAAGATAAAAAATTCTATTCCTTCCATAAAAATGTTGTCTTAGCCCCAAATTTTTGATTTTCACATTGGTAACAGGAGAAAATGGACCCCAAAATTTCTAGTGGAATTTCTCCCTTGAACGCTTCTATGCTTTTCTATGTGGTGGAAAACTATTGTTTGGGTGCACTGCAGGGCTCAGAAGGCAAGGAGCACCATTGAGTTTTATAAATCAAAATTGTCTGAAATCAATAGCGAACCCCATGTTGCGTATGCAGAGTCCCTTATTTTCCCTAAACAGTGGAAACCCATGCAAAACGTCTGTCCAGGCCTTTTCATGAGTTTATTTATTTTTTTTAATTCTATGGAAGCAGGGTTGAAAAGCAATGACTGACTTTTATTTGTTCATTTTCATAGATTTTTAATTTATTATTAGTTGTGTCCGATTCAAGTTATTTCTCTGACTATTGTAGGTATTTCTTTCATTAAATGAGGGGTACCAACAATTTTGACCACGTGTGTAATTAGTTCCGTGTGCGTGTAGTTTTCTGCACATGTATTTGGCTAATCAAATAAATAAATGAAAAAAATTATGGGGAGCCCCCCTATTTTTCATAACAAACCAAGGTAAAGGAGACAGCTGAGGGCTTATATTATCAAGTTGGGAAGGCCCCAGGTTATTGGGCCCTTCCCAGCTTAAAAATACAAGCCCACTCCAGAATTGGCGCTTCCATAAGCTACGCCAATTCTGGCACTTTGCCCAGCTCTTCCCAATTGTCTAGGTGCGGTGCCAATCAGGGTAATGGTAGTTGGGATTGATGAAAGCTGTGATTTGCTAATCTATTTTCCTATGTATTTGACAGCTTTAATACATGTGAGGAATGCTTAAGAAACAAGCATTCCTCACATGTATTAAAGCTGTCCATCAGTCGCAAATCATGCACATGGGAGTGATTCAAACATATCACCGAGCACGCTGAAGAAACTCAGTACTCGCCCGAGCATACTTGCCGAAACGGTTAACCGAACATACTCGCTCATCACTAGTGCTGACGCCTTGTGTATGTTTATGTTCATATATTGGCCACATGGCATATTTGTGCACCTGTACATTCATTTACTTCTAAAGGTATGCGTGCCTAAATTTTTGCATTTTTAATTTTTGTTTTTTTGCTTAATTGTGAAATGAAGCTTTCATTAATGTAATAATTTGCTAGACGCCAACTCTTCTTTAATAAAACAAACTTTATAACGTTTATGGTATATTTCTTTGATGATCGAGTCTCAGTAGCTTTGTGTGAATTAAACTTATTCCAGGCCCCACATCCATATGAACACATCTGTGACTAATATATTCTTTACTTCAGTACATCAACAGATGTAACAATGAATAATTTAATTTGTCAATGGACTCAAACTACATTTTCAGTTGGGAGCACAGGGGACGTTTTATCAGTTCCTCTCTCCCATTTGATTTGATTTTAGCATGTAGAATCACAAAAAAGACAACTCTGTAATGAAGTGTAAGGATGAGGGTTGTAGTCTAGTCGAGTGGAAACAACAGGTGTGCAGTGCTGCAGTATTAGAAAGTATCACAGACACAAAAAGCAATACCCAATAACTTGTTAATGATGGTTTCTTTTCTTTCTAGAGTCACAATGCTTGTCGGGTTTCATTTTCAGTGAGAGCAGGGCTGCCATCAGGGCATTACTGTCCTTACTACTGTATGAGGCCCGATGAACAGCAGTAAAGAGTGGGGGCCCGGGCCTGGTCTGGCGCCTCCTTCCTTTTGCGCTTCTGCTCACTGGGCCCCGGGGTATCATGTGCCTGCGTGCCGCCGCCGCAGTCAGCATACGTCTCCTTCACTCAGGGAGCCTTGGAGCTGCACGGCCGTCAAAACTGAATGGCCGTGCAGCTCTAAGGGAATCCCTCCTCCCCTTCAATGATGCGCTGCAGACAGCGCGTACGCGATGATGTCATCGGTACACGTCGGCATCGAGCGCAAGGATGCGGCCAGTCCAGAAGTGGAGCTGCAGGGATCGTATAAGAGGTAAGTATGAAAACTTTTTTTTTTTAATAGAATTAAATGGTCTTGGGGGACAGCACATGATGAACTGGGAGTGGGGGGTAGGTAAAGCTAATGATGAACTGGGAGTGGGGGGTGGGGAGAGCACATGATAAACAGGAAGTGGGGGGTGGGGAGAGCACATGATGAACTGGGAGTGGGGGGAGCACATGATGACTTGAGAGTCGGGGGCGGGGAAAGCTAATGATGAACTGGGAGTGGGGTGGGGAGAGCTAATGATGAATTGGGAGTGGGCGTGGGGAGATTAAATGATGGCGTTGGGGGAACTCATGATGACTTAAGAGTGGGGGGGTGAGCTAATGATGAACTGGAAATGGGAGGTGGGGAGAGCTAATGAAGAACTGGAAGTGGGGGGGTGGGGAAAGCTAATGATGAATTGGGAGGGGTGGTGGTGAGAGCACATGATTAACTGGGAGTGGGGAGAAAACATGATGAACTGGGAGTGGGGGGTGGGAGAGCACATGATGAACTGGGAGTGGGGGAGCACATGATGAATCGGGAGTGGGGGTAGGGAGAGCAAATGATGAACTGTGGGTGGGGAGAGCAAATAATGAATTGGGAGTGGGGGGTTGAAAATGCAAATGACAAAGTGGGGGTGGGCAGAGCAAATAATGAATTGAGGGTGGGGGTGGCGGGAGCAAATGATAACTTGAGGGTGGACAGGGAGAGCAAATGATAATGAATTGAGGTTGGGTGACAACAAATGATGATGAATTGGAAGTGGGGAGAGTAAATGATGATGAAGTGGTGGTGGGAGAGAAAGAGGACATTACAAAATGAATTGGGGCAGAGGGCGGCATGTAAATATAATGAATCGGGAGAGTGGAGGCCGTTGAGGATGCAGGAGTGTGACTGGTAATGAATTGGGGGAAAGAGTACAGGATCTAATTAATTTATATATTTATTAGGTTGGGAAAGTGGATATTTACAGTTGACACAAGGCCAAGTCGACCTGTCATTGGCTGCAGAAGAACAAAGTGAAGGTTCTGGACTTGCCATCTTAGTCTCCTGACCTCAATATCATTGAGCCATTCTGGGGAGATCTCAAGCGCGCATTTCATGCTAGACAACCCAGGAATTTACAGGAACTGGAGGCTTTTTGCCAAGAAGAATGGGCTGCTTTACCATTTGAGAAAACTAGCACAAAAGACTTCAAGCTGTCATTGATGTTAGAGGGGGCAATATACGGTATTAAGAACTGGGGTATGTGAACTTTTGATGAGGGTCATCTGGATGTTTTTGGTTGTCATTAAGATTTAAAAAGAGAAAACACAGTAGTTTGACAGTTAATGGCTGCACCCAACCAATAACCATGAGTGGAGAAAAAGTTTTTTTGTTATCATCCATATTCTCTGAAACAAGGCCAAGAAAGGAAAAATTCTGCTAGGGTATGTAAACTTCTGAGCACAACTGTATATATATATTATAAGGTGGCTGCCGGACAGGTCGTGGTCATATGTGTCCCCGAAGTGCCAAGCTTTGGTGATGTAGGACCCGGAGAAACAGTCTCCATCACACATAGTGCTGAGAGGAATTTAATGGGCCCGGATTACAGGGCCGGGTTTTACGAGCAGCTGAAAGAGCTGGGGGGGAACTGCTGCTCATTTACCTCCAGTCCAGGTCTTGGAGGGCTGATTTAAGACAGCTGCGCCTGTCTCTGTCTGTCTGTGTGTGTTGGGCAAGGTTAGCAGACCTTGCATGTGCTTCTCAGACTCTGCAGGAGGCAGAGAAAAGCACTTTGTTTAAATGGCTGAAGCCGTGCTGCATGGATTTGTTATTTTGAGCTTTGTTCTGTTATTCCTTTTTGTGCCAGGAAAAGGCTGTTACTTTTGTTTCTTCACTGGTGTATGGACACTAAATAAACCACCAGTTTGTTTGAACCCATGGACTGCATCACTGTGTGAACCTGTGCCTACCCCCAATGTGGCTCAGTGAGTACAAATCCCTACAATTGGTGCTAGAAGCACGGGCACAGATCCCAAGCGGCAGTGTGACTGCTACAAGAAGACGTATATGTCCTGGGTGAAGTTGGCCATAAGCCAGCAAGTGTCGCCGGACAAAATGGAGGACCTGCTTAAACATCTGTTGCAGGCACAGCAGGTGCAACAAGCACAGCAGTACTTGCAGAGCCAGCAGAGCATGCAGCAGCATCAGGAAACAAACTTCTGATGCAGCAGATCCAACAGCAGCAAACACAAATGGAAATCTTGGCAGAGCAGATCCGTGGCAGGACGACCACCACATCCTCAGATCCAGGTGATGACTCACACATCAGGAAGACGGTAAGAAGAGCATTACAAAAGATGACCCCGGGTGATGACGTTGAGGCGTTCCTTACGATCTTTCAGAGGGTGGCAGAGTGGGAAAAATTGCCTCCAGAGCAGTGGGCGGAGGTACTGGCACCATATTTGACAGGCAAGCCACAGAAGGCCTATTATGACTTGGCCTTGCAGGACACGAAAGAGTACGCTAAGTTGAAAACTGAGATTTTGGCACGCTTGGGAGTGACTCTGACTGTCAGGGTGCAACGGGTGCACCACTAGGCCTATTGCAGTGACAAACCTCCCTGTTCCCAGATGTTTAACCTCCTACACCTGGTCCTAAAGTGGTTGCAACCTGAATCTTCCTCCCCAGCACAGATGGTGGAGAAGGTTGTTATAGACAGGTTTATACACTCCCTCCCGAAGCCGGTGAAACCCTGGGTTGCCCAGGGAGATCCCTATAATGCCGATGACTCGGTGGGGTTGGTGGAAAGATACCAGGCGGTTGAGAGTCCATTGGGAAAACAAGGTGTCGTAGCCTCTCAATACTGGGGTTCCCAAAAGGCGGCAGACACCCAAAAGAAGGGAGCTAGCGCCACACCTGGGGGGCGTCCTAGAGTTCAGGAGGGGTCTGAGTTGCTGCCCAAGGTCCCACCCAATAATATATAGTGTTGGAGATGTCATGCCCCTGGCCATATTGCCGCCCGGAGTCCCATAAACTCTGAGACAATGGACTGCAACATGGGCCGGCGTTGCTCCTATTTTGCCTACCTCGCCTGCAGCGTGGTTCCTCATCATGGCGAGGGCCCTCAGGCATGCTCAGTGTCAGTAAACTGGGCACAAGTCTCTGGACTATCGGACTCAAGAAGTTTGGTGATCCTGATAAGGGCCACACTCCCTCATCCACTGGTTCCTGGGAAGGTGGTGGGTGTCCGGTGTATCTATGGGGATGCTAGGAACTATCCTGTGGCCCAGGTGGATGTAAACACGGACTGTGGCACCACATCTCATGAAGTGGCGGTCGTTAAGGACCTATTGCATCCCATAATAATTGGACGTGACTTTGCATTATTCTGGGAAATGTGGGGGAAAGCGGGAACACCTGGTTGCTCGGATGACAGCCAGATCGCCCCTAAGGAAACTTACCCGCAGAACATGGTAGATGAGTTTCCCATGAGTGTGTTTGTGGGTGATGAGGATGAGTCAACATCCCCTGAGGCCAATATCCCTGAGCTGGAGGTGTCCGAGGGAAACTTTGGAGCTGCCCAACTCAGGCATTTAACTCTGAAAGGGGCCTTTGAAAATGTTACTGTGTTAAATAGGATGCCTCAGGAGCCGGGGGCTGACACTCGGTTCCCTCATTTTGCTGTGAATGGGGATTTGCTGTACAGAGTACCCAAGCCAAGGGGTGAGGTAATAGAACAGTTGCTAGTGCCAGGGCCCTATAGACATAGGGTGTTAGACATGGCTCATTCTCATGTGTTGGGTGTTCACCTGGGTGCAGACAAGACTCAAGAACGGATCCTCCAGAGATTCTACTGGCCAGGTTGCTATAGAGAAATAAAGAGTTATTGTCGTTCCTGCCCCACATGCCAGATAACCTCCCCAGTGGGCCACTTCTGCAGTCCCCTAGTGCCCCTACCCGTCATCGAGGTTCCATTCGAACGCATAGCAATGGATCTAGTGGGGCCTCTGGTCAAGTCCACCCGAGGGCATCAGTATATCCTGGTGGTATTAGATTATGCTACATGGTATCTGGAGGCCGTACCACTATGAAACTCCTCTGCCAGGTGTATAGCCCGGGAGTTAGTCCACATGTTTTCAAGAACTGGGCTGCCTAAGGAGATCCTAACAGACCAAGTAACTCCATTTATGTCGAAGGTCATGAGGGAATTGTGCAAGACATTGCAGATTGCACAACTGAGAAACTCTGTGTACCATCCCCAGACGGACAGACTGGTCAGGAGGTTTAACAAAACCTTGAAAGCAATGTTGAGGAAAGCAGTGGAAAAGGATGGTCGAGACTGGGACTGTTTGCTTCCCTAGCTGTTGTTCGCCATCAGGGAAGTTCCCCAAGCTTCCACAGGTTTCTCCCCGTTTGAACTACTCTATGGACGACACCTGGATGTGGCGAAAGAGTCCTGAAAAGCTGAGACCACTCCCTATAGGAGCGTGGTGGAGCACGTTGCCCAGATGCAAGAGAAGATTGCCCACGTGATGCCCATTATGAGGGAGCACCTCCTCAAGGCAAAAGAGGCACAGTTCAGGGTGTATAATAGGTCAGCCAGGGTGAGATCGTTCAACCCAGTAGATCGAGTGCTTGTGCTAGTGCCCACAGTGGAGAGCAAGTTCATGGCCAAGTGGCAGGGCCCTTATGAGGTGGTAGAGAAAGTGGGGGAAGTCCACTATAAAATCCACCAACCGGGGAAGAGGAAGCCCTACCAAATTTACCATGTTAACTTGATTAAGCCATGGCAAGATAGAGAGCCCGTGGAAGCTCCCTCTTTAGTAGCTGAGGCCGATGTGAAAGAGGTCAAGGTGGCAGAGTCACTGTCACGTGCCCAAAAGCAACAGTGGAAAGAGTTGCTACAGCGAAGTAAAGACCTGTTTTCGGAGTTGCCAGGACACACTCAGGTCACAGAGCATGAAGTTCTCTAAGAGCCTCATGTTTGCATCAATCTAAAACCATACCGGATCCCCTAGGCCCGCAGAGAGGTGATCTCAAAAGAAGTGAGGCGGATGCTTAACCTGGGAGTCATTGAAGAGTCCAAAAGTGGATGGTCCAGTCCTATAGTCTTAGTGCCAAAACCAGATGGGGAATGGCGGTTTTGCAACGAATATAGGAAGCTGAACGAGGTCTCGAAGTTCGACGCCTACCCAATGCCTAGGGTAGATGAGCTTATCGAAAGGCTAGGACCCGCTCAGTACATCACCACTCTGGACCTCACCAAAGGATATTGGCAAATTCCCCTGTCCAAAGAGGCCAAGGAGAAGACAGCCTTCTCGACGCCAGACGGATGTTATCAATACGTCAGGATGCCGTTTGGGTTGCAGGGAGCTCCGGCCACCTTCCAGAGAGCCATGGACCGGATCTTAGCACCCCACAAAAAGTATTCAGCGGCCTACCTAGATGACATTGTCATATTCAGCCAGGACTGGGAAAGTCATCTGGACAAAGTTCAAGCCACACTTGATGCCCTAAGGAAGGCGGGCTTTACTATCAACCCGAAGAAATGTGCCATGGGGATGGAAGAAGCCAAGTACCTAGGTTACGTGGTTGGTAGAGGGGAAATAAAACCACAAATAAATAAGGTCGAAGCGATCTTGAACTGGCCACAGCCCCTCTCGAAGAAGCAGGTCAGGGCGTTTCTAGGCATTGAGGGCTACTATCGAAGATTTGTCCCTAACTTTGCCCTGATAGCAGACCCACTGACTGAACTTCTGAAAGGGACGAAGTCGGCTATGGCCAAGTGGTCCCGGAAGCAGAAGGGGCCTTCCAGGAATCGAAACTGGTCCTCTGTAAACAGCCAGTCTTGGTGGCACAAAACTTCTCCAAGAAGTTTGTGGTCCAGACGGATGCATCGGATGTTGGGCTGGGAGCAGTCTTGTCCCAGGAGATTAACGGAGAAGAACACCCTGTAATATACCTCAATCGGAAGCTCTCCACTTGTGAGAAGAACTACTCCATTGTAGAAAAAGAATGTTTGGCCATTAAGTGGGTGTTAGACACTCTGAGGTATTACCTGTTAGGTAGAAGGTTCAGGTTAGTGTCAGACCATGCCCCACTGAGATGGATGTGAGAAAAGAAGGGGAACAATGCCAGAGTGACTAGGTGGTTCCAGGCTCTACAAGATTATATTTTCCGGGTAGAGCATAGGCCAGGGAAACAACATGGGAATGGTGATGCCTTGTCAAGGGTTTATTGTATGGTGACAGAAGGTGCCAAGCCCCCCAGCTTTGGGCAGAGGGGGGGTATGTAAGGTGGCTGCTGGACAGGTCATGGACACGAGGTATGTGTCTTCGAAGTGCCAAGCTTTGGTGATGTAGGACCCGGAGAAACAGGCTCCAGCACACATAGCGTTGAGAGGAATTTAATGGGCCCGGATTACATGGCTGGGTTTTACGAGCAGCTGAAAGAGCTGGGGGGAACAGCTGCTCACTTACGTCCAGTCCAGGTCTTGGAAGGCTGATATAAGACAGCTGCACCTGTCTCTGTCTGTCTGTGTGTGTTGGGCAAGGTTAGCAGACCTTGCATGTGCTTCTCAGACTCTGCAGGAGGTAAAGAAAAGCACTTTGTTTAAACGGCTGAAGCCGTGCTGCATGGATTTGTTATTTTGAGCTTTGTTCTGTTTTTCCTTTTTGTGCCAGGAAAAGGCTGTTACTTTTGTTTCTTCACTGGTGTATGGACACTAAATAAACCACCAGTTTGTTTGAACCCGTGGACTGCATCACTGTGTGAACCTGTGCCTACCCCCAATGTGGCTCAGTGAGTACAAATCCCTACAATATATACATACTCACAGCCTTACAAAGCTGCTGTGAGGAAGAGCCTTGGTAAAGATCTCTTTGGTTTCATGCCCAGATTAGGAAAACTGAAACATGTACCCATGTTTTCCAAATTTATATTTATTTATTAAGCTATATTATGCACATAAGCCTAAATTATTTCTCACTTGCATGAGATCTACTTTATGTATTGTACCAATGATGGAAATTTGATGATCTTCATACATTGGAATCTACATAATTAGTCATTTTTCCTCTTTTAAAGCATCTTTATTGGGCGTTATTACTTCCATTGATCCATTGATTTTATTGTATGGAAAGCATAGAAGTCAGTATAATGTTCTTTTGACAGTAATTCCTCATCATAGTAAATCTTCTTGTTGGACCTCAGGTAATCATTTGCATGGTTATGTTACAGGACGTGTATACCTAATTCTTATTTTATTTCATCAGGTATAATAAGCCGGGACTCGGCAGAAAAGTTGTTGATGAATATGCCTGAGGGCTCCTTCCTTGTTCGTGTTAGTGAGAAAATTTGGGGCTATGCTTTGTCTTATCGACATCAGACGGGTTTCAAGCATTTCCTAGTCGATGCTTCAGGAGATTTCTACAGCTTTCTTGGGGTTGACCCAAACAGACATGCAACTCTTACTGATCTCATTGATTTTCACAAGGTACTTATATAAAATAAGGAGTCTAGAAAGCATTTGAAATAGAAATCTGCTCAAAATATCCAGTCATTCTAATATCCATAGATGCTGTTAGAACAATAACTAAGGTTTAGTACTAAATCTATTAGTTTATGTAAATAAATGTAATGTATCCAGTAAGGTATGGTAATTAGGTTTTGGCATATGTATCTCCTCTTGCAAACGGGCACATAAGGAACCCCAATAGCTCATCTCCTGAGGACTTTCTAATATGTAGGTGATTTAATCAGTTTAACTGAATCAAAAATTTGCATTTCATTTTTCTCTATGGAAAACTTAGAAAACATGGCATGTTGCAGGTTGTTCAGATTTGGTTTTTGCAAACACTACCCTATTGCAATCCCTTACAACCATTCAGTACAACCGAGAGATTGTGCTGTGCCTAATCTTTGTAGATATAATACACCTTCCTTTATTTTTCACTTATGAGTTGGAAGATATTAAGTGCTTTTTGTCTCCTGACTGACACACCAAGGAAGCAATTTCTCATTTGAGTCTGAACACAGAGTCAATCTCATCTCAGGCATTTATGGCATATCCTTAGATAAAACAGCCAAGAACTGTACTGCCACCAAATAGGTAAATGGTAAGTGTCAGAATCCTCCCAGAGAATATATTGTATATGTAGAAAGGAAAGAAGTATTAAAATTCATATTTTAAGCCATAATTAGGATTATACTAAGATAAAAAATACAACTACAAAGGCCTATTAAGAGATAACAAATGGTTAAAAGTAACTAAATCAGTGTTTCCATAAGGGGTTGACTCACATAATAACAAACAGTGGCTACTAATTGCCTCAAGATAAGTCCAACAATGTGCAAAAAGTTGGTCATGAAAAATAGTACATGGCAATAAAAGGTTTGACCTCACCAAATTTCCAGGAAGAGATTTTTGAAGTCCAGGAAAATGTTGGCAATCTAGAAGATTAATGCCAGTCTATACATTGCCTAAGCGTCCCTATTGTGCCTCAACCATTATCTCCCGCCCTAACAAGGGCAGTACCCAAGTATAGGAATGCTGCTAATGTTATTCAGTACCCCAAATATCTGTCCAACATGTTTCTCCCTCTTTCATGAGTATTCATCAGGGTATTTACTGGAAGTAGGCTTAAAATAGATCAGGGGAACCTTGGTCATCAGGATGCAGCAACAGAGTGTTGCACTGCCCTCACTTTCTCCAGTTAGTGCAGCAATCTGCATTTCTTCTGCTATAATCTGAATGACCCCTTTTCCCAAATCTAATCTCCAGTACATCCTCTGATAAATCCACATAATAGAGGAAGAAACGGTTTGGGAGGATATTTGGGATACTGAATAACACTACTGGCAGTCCTACACTTGGGTACTGCACTTTGGTGGGAGCAAACACATGGGGAATGATAAGGAAGTTTAGGCAACGTATAGACCAGCATTTATGTGATAGCTCCCTTACATGCTCCTGGATATCATAGATATATTCCTGGAAATTGGGTTACATTACATTATTTATTATTTGGTGAGATCAAACCATTTATTACAATGCACTGGTTTTAATGAGCACCAGTTTACATTTTTTGGGCATATCCACAGATGTCAATACCCCTTTTCATTTTTCTTTAGAATCAATTTAACTTGTGTCACTTTGTGTTCCTGGAAATGTTTCTGCTTCAGTTCTGACATACTGTACAGCTATTATTATTTTTGTATTTTTCATGTATAGCTCTAACATTTTTATCCATTGTCAGGAGGAAGTCATTACAAGTTCTGGAGGAGAACTGCTAGTGGAACCATGTGGACAAGCACAGTCCCCACCGGACTTTAGCATATTATTTGGATGAAGCCGCTGGTACTAGTGGTCTAGAAGCACGGTTCATGAATTTATAATTTTAATTTCAGTCCATTAATATTTGAAAAAAAAGGACAATTTTTACGTGTTGGAGACTGTCAGTCACATCAGATTTAAGTTCTACTTTCTCAGTTTTATTTTTATGCTTTTAATATAATGACCTTTTTATTTACTGAGGAGTTATGGGGAACACTTAAAAGACAAATGTTCAACTGCTCCACATTAAAGCATATTTCCCTATTCGGTTTGTCTCCACTTTGTTCTTATTTTGCATGTATCCATTATTTAACATGATTTTATGTCATGTACTATTGATAAGAATTTGTAATTTATAGTCTAGTGAGTATCTAAAATGAAATATATTCCATTCTTATTTATGTATTAGTTATCTGGAGTTAGAGGGCAACACAGAGTGTTAGAAGCAAGCTTCTGAGAATACCATGACGTCAATGGTATATTGAAACTTATAAATTTTAAATTATTCTTAGTTTTCAAAGAAATACTTGGCAACCACCATCACTTTGATATTTTTTCTGTAACTTATTTAATTAAAATAAGATTGATTGAGGCAGATTAAATGCATGTAACCATTTATCCAAACTTACAGTTCAATATCCAAAAATCCAGTTGAGTATCCTGCTAGATTGTAAAAACAATTGTTCTCATATTTTAAACTGTTTTTTTTTAAAAAGTAAAATGCATCTTTTCAAATGCTGTCATGAAATGTACCAAATTTCAAAATAATTTGCTACTTTTCTAATTTTAATAAACTGCTAGAATGGTATTCAAATCTACATGTGCTCATAAGTCATATTTGACTTATTTGTTGCATTTCAAAAAAGAAAAATAACATGTTCCAAATGTAATATTAGACTCCAAACAATCCAACTTAAAATATTTTCTGTTTTAAGAAAAATGTAACTGCTAATAATAATAAAAACATACAAAATATATAAATCAGATAAACGATGGGAGTCCATATACTGAATGATCTTCTGTACCCTAACTGCAAAATTTGCTATAAGGAAGGCAAAAAAGTAGTTTTATAGCACCTTAAAGTAAATAAATCAATTATAATTATTCAAGGAGAAATAAAAAATACATTATTCTAATGTGAATGTTTGGCTTTGCACCATGTGACAAATACAGTAGATGTCGTGAATTAACTAAAAATGAGAGACCAATAATGAAGATACAGACTTAGATAGAATGAATTCAAGTTTAGAAAAGTAAGTCTGCTTTTTTACTTTCTCAAAAACAGCACCATCCTTGACTGTAAGCCATGCCCGGAATTGCCACTAAGCACATTCACTTGGTGAGCTGACTTGAATATTTCCTGTTTAAAGTGCCAAACTACTGCAAGTTTGTTAGATCTTGCTGTATTGGGTTGTGATCCTTAGAAGCAAAGCCTCCCTGTAGTGAAACTTAAAGAGCTTTTCCCACAATAAACATTCCTTACTTATTTTTATTTAGTTGATAAGTCTACCTTTCTGATTTCTACCTACTGTTAGTTCCTCATGTTTTCCCACCCAAATAACTGGGGTGTAGAAAAGTTTATATAGAATGAAAAATATTAACTAGAAAGAAAGAAGAATTAGGAAAGCTCTTCATAGGGCAAACACCTTATAAGTAGTCCTTATGAGGGGATTATTACAATTCTGAAACACATTAACAAGTTGTATGCAAAATAAAGAACAATTGTCTAAGAGTTTAACACATCAAAAGTATATATGGAGAAAAAAATTCTAAGGTGCTCACTAGTATCAAAAAAATTCCTTTCATTAAAGATAAAACACTAATTTTATTAGATTTGCAATAAAAAGGAAAAATAACATATACACACAAGACCGTGGTGTATTTAAAAAAAATAGATATATACACAGATATCAACAACTTATTGAGGGATATAGGATTGATGGAAGGAAAATAGTTTGTCACTAAGCTGCCCTATTGTCTGATACTGTCTTGCCACGGAGGTTGACACCCTAGAAACAACGAAAGTTGTGCTGCCGCCACTCAACGTAGACTTTCCAATCTCTAAAACTCTACACATAATTCACCCATTAACAGCCAATCTAGCATAAAGAATGAAGAAGAGACACAAAAAATGGGTCACATAACCAAACCCAGTGGTGATAAAGCAGGAAGAGGCCTACTCACAGCATACAAATCAATGTCCATATGTGTATATATGCATAATTAGTGATGTAACCGGTCACACTGGACATACCCAAAGCACACTTACTTAAAATGGGAAAACATCACTAGTTCACATAGTTTGACAAAAAGCATAAATCTCAAGAAAAGTGCTACTAAAGGAAGAGTAAACGATATACTTCCCTTTAAGAAGTGGTCCTAAGATATGGCCTCAACGCATTCCCCCGCCATAGGATACAGGTTCATCAGGAGGCTGGGTAAACAGTGGACTGGAGAGTTTGTAGCCAAGATGGATGCTGGATACTATAGAGAAAGGAACACATCATCCGGCGTGTACTAATTACAGAACAGCAGATCTTTTGAAATTTGAATTTACCGACTTCACTGAATTTTTCCCAAAAATTTGATTTGGGTTGAATAAATTTGCACAAATCTCTGTACTTGTAAGCTTGCAATTGCTCAGAAAATACATGTTTACAGTCAACAGGAGAGAGAGACAGGACCCCGCTGACCATGACTGCTTGCATTCCATAGGAGAGACAGGGAAGACCCTGCTTATCATAAAAGCTTACACTCTACAAGAGATGGACAAGACCCTGCTGACCATAAGAGCTTATATGCTACAGAGCAAACTGCTCCACTGGTAACATTTGATCTGTGATAGCTCAGTTACTAATCACCATAGTATTTGGTGTGATAATGCGCAAGATGTCATAGATACAGGGCATTATGGGGAAGCCCACGGTAATACAAAATGATGTTTGCCTGCTTTCTGATGCTTCAGCAGTGTGGGGAAATGGTGCAGGGCTAGCATTTTTCTTTTTATGATGCACAAATCAAATCTCAATATAACACCCCTTTAAGCTGCCTACGTGGGCAGAGTGTTCGGTAGTTTTCACCTCAATATAGCGCAGTACCCCCCCCAAAAAAAAGTCTTGCTGGGAGTTGTAGTGGGATGCAGGAGGGTCTTCCTCTTCTGCCAAGGGTCGACTTGGGAAACCCCTGTCCACACTCCATATACACTCACAAGAGATGAGGTTGAAAAATTAACAGGTTTATTGTGGAAGGAGGTAAATGGTGAATATGGTAAGGAGAATGACAAGTAACAATAAAACAAATAGTATTCACAATACAAAAAGATTTAAGGCTTTCCAGTTAACCTCAATGTTAGGGATAACATTTCCCCTTTAAATAGCAACAAGCATACTCCTAACTAAGACTGGTTAAACTATAAAGGGCTGCAGCCAGGGAAAACAACAAAGTTCCATGTTGGGGCTCGGTTGTAGGCATGAACTAATTGACATATGTGTCAGCTCCACCATCCTTTCTGTTTTGAATCCAAGATGCCCAACATGTTAAGGAGGGTACGGTTGAACCTTTCAGGTTAGAGGTCTCCCTGAGGATGAAACGGTGTGGTTCTGGATTTATTGATCCCAGAAATCTCACACAATTCCTTAATAAGTTGACTCTCGAAGTCTCTTCCTTGGTCAGAATGGGTACGTGCTGGCAGCCCATAATGCACAAAGAATTTTTCCCACAATGTTTTGGCCACAGTGGTTGCCCTCTGGTCTCTAGTGGTGTAAACTTGAACATACCTTGTGAAATGATCATTGACCACTAGAACATTTCCCTCATCAGGCTCGATTGAAATCAGGTTGATGCACACTAGGTCAAGGGGACCATCACTTGTAATGTTAACAAGGGGGGTGGACTGAGAAGGCAAAATTTTCCTCAGGACTCACCACGCACAGGATTTTGAAAAAAAGAGAGAAAGAATCCGACCATAAAGTCCCAACACATCAAATACGGTGAATAAACTCAATCAATTATTAATAATACAGGTGTCAACAATAGATAAGAAAACAATGACATAAAACATTAAACAAAAACATATAAAAAACATATAAAAACAAGGGGTGTACACTGAGGAAGTATCTGAATTATGAGGGGAGAAATGTGATTGGACAATGACATGTGTGTGAGCTGCAGTAGAATTACAGGTATATGGATAGTAGTTTTATACTATGACAGTATACATTAGAAATATTTAAAATGCTAGTGAATGTACATATACACCTATACAGTATATATATTTAGATATATATTTATGTAACGTCTCTTAAGTAAAAGACACATATAGTACAATTGAAAATTGTTGTCAGATGTATGTCACAATAATAGCATAAAGTTGTAAGAAAGGATGTGTATGTACTTGGTCACCATGTCAATAGAAGCAGTAGCATAACTAAAAAGTATAGCAAAAAAATTTAGCAAAAAAAAAATTATATAAGCCAACGTATATCAGCATAATGGCGAGAAAGACATATGCAAATCACATTATGTTAGGACCAGATTAGGGTATCAAATTCATCCTGTCATCATATTAGATCTAGCAAATATCAACAGTGCTCATATAGCGCACCACTAGCATACACATTGTCCAATTCATGTGATGATTGCCAATCATGTGTATTAAATTTCTGAATACTTACAATGTTGGTAAGCTCCCTTGCCTGGGTTGCATTGTTTTTATATGTTTAATTTTTTATGTCATTGTTTTGTTATCCATTGTTGACACTTGTATTATTAACCCTAGAACGCATGGCCATAAAAATCTACTTTTTCACATACCTGAGGCCTTTTAGGCCCGTGTGCAAATAACATGGAATAACTCAAACAAAAATGACAAACAACTATATACTTGAGGAATACCTAGAGTTTCAAAATTCTAACTAAAGTAATCTTGAAGAAAATAGAAAACAATTAACAGGGCGGGCCTGCGAGGCCCCAGGTATGCGTTCTAGGGTTAATAAATGATTGAGTTTATTCACCGTATTTGATGTGTTGGGACTTTATGGTCGGATCCTTTCTCTCTTTTTTTCGAATTCCTCATACCGACTGTCCCATGGATTATGGTTATATGCACTCTTTAAACGTCACTAGACTACACCGGTTATAGTATATACCAGACCCACATCAGGAATCAGTTTTTGTTTACTCATGTCTCATTTTCCACTCACAGGATTTGCAGTAACTCTCAATGTCAGCTTTCATTCTTGGCCAGGAAAACCGATCTGCTACAAGACTAGTAGTCTTCTCAACACCCAGATGCCCATGGTCATCATGCAGCCCCTTCATAACCATCTTCCGAAATTGAGTGGGAAGCACCAGTTACCTACGAACTTCTTGGTTCTGACGCTTGACCTCTTGGTACAGAAACCCATTGTTAACAAGGGAGTCTAACTGTCGGGACAGCAAGACAGATTCTTTGGCCCGCAATGCATTCCTCTCAGGCCTTTGGCCCCTTTTTACCCACCGTCAAACAACCCCCACAGAAGGATCTTCCTGTTGGGACTTTTCAACCTGAGTCAGGGTCAGCTTAGGGATGGAGCCGGCATCCACCTTAGTCTACTGACAACACAAATGTGAAGAATCTTGCTTTGGAACTCTTAAGAAGGTAATGCAACCCCTGGATCGAACAGTCTCCCCTCGGTGTTGATGGCACATAGCTTTCACCTCTGGGGCCGGGACTTCAATCTAAGCTTCTTCCTCCTTCAACATCTGCCTCGGCAGGTGGGACAAAGCATCTGCATCAATGTTGGTAGTGTCAGGTCGCTACTTCAGGCTGAAATCAAATATTGCTAGCGCAGCGAGCCATCGATGACCAGTAGCATCAAGCTTTGCTGTGGTCCTAACATAGGTCAGTGGATTTTTGTCAGAGTGAACTTCAAAGGGCACTCCATAGAGGTAGTCATGTAGCTTGTCCACCATGGTCCACGTCAATGCAAGGGACTCAAGTTTGTGTGCTGGGTAATTATGCTCACTCGGAGTCAATACTCAGCTGATGTAGTAGACTGGTCGCCGGACTCCATCATGCTCCTAGTACAAGTCTGCTCCAAGCCACTCAAAAGAAGCATCCACATAAAGTACATATGGTTTGTTGGTGTCCGCATAGGCCAATACTGGCGCCTGTGTCAAGCAGGACTTGAGTTTCTCAAAGGCCTCATCACATGCTGGTGTCAATCTCCCCAAAGGGCTCATTTACCTTGAAGTATGCCTTGGTTACAGGCTTATTGATGCAAGTTGTCCCTTGTGGAGGGGGAACCCTTGGGTAAGAGCAGTTAAAGGCTTCACTATCCTGGAATATTGTGGCACAAATCTTTGGTAGTACCCGCAGAATCCTAGAAAAGACCTGAGCTTGTTCGGTTTGGGCCATTCCAACACAGCTTCTACTTTGGCCGGGTCGGTAGGGATACCTTCTCGGTTGACAATGTGTCCTACATATTTCACAGTCTTTTGGCAGAAACGGCACTTGTCAAGGATTAATTTTAGTCCAGCTTCTTCTTGCCGACCTAACCCCTTGAAAAACCTCTGGTTGTGCTCTTCCAAGGTGTGCCTGAATACAATTAGATCATCTAGGTAGACCTGGACCTCACAAAAGTTCATATACCCATCACTTTATCCATGCACCTTTGGAAGGTTTCTGGGGCTTCCTGTCACTCCCTGAGGCACCCTCTGGAACTGATAGAACTTGATAGGACAAATGAAAGCAGTCTTCTCTTGATCCTCCTTGGTTATGGGTATCTGGTAGTATCCATTCCGGAGATCGAGCACAGAAAACCACTGGCTGCCCTGCAGGCAATCTAAGGCTTCATCAATCCTAGGCATGGTATATTGGTCAGGTACTGTGGGCTTGTTCAGAATGCGATACTCCATACACATCCTGATAGCTCCATTTTTCTTCCAAGCAACCACAATGGGAGAAGCATACAGGCTACTGGACTTTACCATGACTCCAATGTCCAGTAAGCCCCATAAGAGCTATCTGATGTTCTTCACATCTGCTGCAGCCAACCTTTGGGATCTCTGTTGAAACAGCTTTTCATCAGTCAGCCGAATGCGGTGTTCCACTCCATTTGCGAGATCCAGGTCCCTTTCGCCCAATGAGAAGGCCCTGGCACGCTTCATCATTCCATTTATCTCCTCCTTATTCAAGTCACTACCTTCAAAGCAGAGGTCGAAATGTTCAGGACGTAGTTCCCTCCTGTCCTCTTCCTCTCATAACCAGCCAGACATGTTTTCAGACGCAAGGTCTGAAACACATTAGAAATGCTAATACTATGTTGGTTGGTTGTGACCTTTGAATATACCAGTTTCTAATATTTTTCTAGTAAACTATTATTTTTTATTAGATTTGGTTGCTGGAGCGTTTCTCCTTCTTTTCACCAGAGTATGAAAAAGGTTTGCATTCGTCCTCACTATAGCAGGTACTGTTCCCTGGTCTTCATCCACTTCTGGACAGACTAAGGCTATGATGGGTAACTCTCTCTCCACCCCAGCAATAGTCTCTGGAAACCGTAGGGTAACAGATACATATCCTTTGTAGAGGTAACTGCTTTCACTCAGTTTCCAGTCAAAGAATCCAGATAAGGGTTGCAAGGGCATGTCTGACAAGTATTTTTTATACCACTTCTTAAAAACGATGGACACTTGAGATCCACTATCCAGCAACACATTGCATGGCTGGCCATTGATAGAAGCTGATACATGTGGTGCTGGACCCACAAAACCTTCCAGAAGTCATCCTGACTGAGCAATGTTAGATGGAGTTGTAGAGTACACCTTTGAGATTGCTGGGGGACCAGTATGGGACTCTACTGACTCCCTTCCCTGTTTCCCATCTGCCTTTTCTGGGGATGGGGGAGTTTCAGAGATTTATTAGGACTCCACCTCTTTAGACACTGAGAGCCACATGATGGGCACTTCCACAGACAACATAATCATTGTCTGATTTTGCTTCTTCCACCCTACTCTGGTTATCACTCACCAATTTCACAGGTTGTTGTTGGCTCTTGAAAGCTGACTCAACAATTTGCTTTAGAGGCTCTACTTCAACAGCCTGGGCACTTAAAAGTTGGGAAATCTGTTCTCCTTGCTTCTCAATGACTTTCAGGAGTTCTCACTCTCGCTGGCTTGGCTGGGGATTTACAGCAACAGCAGCCTCTCGCTTAGTCACTTGTTCTCTAGCTGCCTGGATAGATTCCTCCTGTCTCACTTCCTTAAGCAGCTGATGGAGGGAACGGGGAATCTGCTCCTTGTCACAACACCTCAGCCATTGAGCAAAGGGATCATGAGTCAACTTCTACATCTAGACGGCACTGGTCAACTTGTTCGGGCCTAATTCCACCCTTAGATAGTATTCTATGCAACAGCTTATCCAGTCGATAGTAATCTGACATCTTCTCACCAGAGTTCTGGTAAGTAGTGCAAAGTTTATAAAGGAGATCTGTGGCATCCTCTGGGAACCCAGAAGCATCTTCTAGAGCCATCTTGTACTCTTTAGAAGTTTTTTCTGGCTGGCTTCTCCAAGCAGCCTGCACCACTTCTATAGCGGGACCTCTTAGACTTTCCACAATTCTCTTTTTGTTTGCAGCATTGGTGTTAGGTACTGCAGAGCAACATCCCTCCACTTATCATACCCCTCTTCACCAGCTGGGGTGGGAGCGACACCTGAAAAAAAGTTCTCAGATGACAGCAGGCCCCTTCAGGCTGCAATTTGGCTAACTGGGTGACTAACTTCCCCTTGGCTGCCACCACTACATCTACAGTAGCATCAGTTTCTTCAAGCTTATCACGAGCGGGGATGGGAGGTAAACTTCTACTAGTCGTTCTGTCACGACTCTGTTGTTGGGTATCCCGGGGCCAGGGGCACCTACCCTGTCCCTAGTGGCCCTGTTCCCCAGATTACTTCTGAAGGTCAAGACGCCAGGTTTAAGTACCTTGTCTGAGCTCCTCAATCAGCCCTCAGTCTGTTCTCTTTCCCCACCCAGGGAAGAGGGGAGTAAAAGTGTATAGCAGTACACCAACCAGATTAACAAGGTAATACAAACAGGGCTAAAGTAAAATACCAATCATACAAATATAAGCACACAAACAACAGAAGTTAACACCGGAAGTGGAGGATGGGGAAAAACCAAAGTAGGAGAAGAATAGGATTAACACACGGCCTAAACCACTTAACAGTCTTAGCTTAAATCCACCAAACACCTTCTCAAACAACAACTCTCCACCACACTCCAAGAGCTATGCAGCTAGCTCTAAGATCCTTTCTGTAGTAATCAGGGCCACTGACGATTGCCCTCCCATCCTTCCATCGGTCAACCACTCGGGGATTAACAATTTCCTTGAGTCAGTTCATGTTCTGAAGGACCTGTCACGGGAACAACAAGGGGATGCCCGGCGGATGGCACAACACATGGATACAATGGGATAATGGGGTCAGGACCCTAGTGGTAGGGAACGAGGGAAGGGACACCTCCTGACACCAACCAGTGTCTGTCCCTAAGCTCCCCTATTGTAGCTAGATGGGTCCTTCCCCCCATGCGCGATCACATGCCAAAGCCCTCGCTGGCCCTGTACTTCACCTGCTAGTGCACAGGCGAGCGAGACAGTAGTCTCACCACTACAATAGGACAAAACAAGGAAGGTAACACAAACAATGGGAGATAAAAACATAAAATACACTTAGCTTTCCAACAGGAAACTTCACTGCTGCAACTGCAACGAACATCACAGCATAGAATGAACTATAACCGGCGGTCAGCTGATGGATCATGTGGCTTTTAAAGGGAGGTTGGAGTGGCACTAACCAACATCAGCTGACCATCCTCAAAAGGCTGGCAGCAAGAGACTAAGATTAAACCTTGCTGGACCAAAAACTGCTGCATTTCCGGCTCCTGCTTTTATACAGGCTATGATAGTTCCTCCTGATTGACTGTGCTATACCATGTGATATGATAGCTACAAGTCATTATGGGGAAACCCGCTCATCATGTGATCCTTCTCTGGCTGAAGTAATGACGCGCCCCTGGGCCTTCTGTGTCGTGCGGCATCGCGTGCACGGGGGCTTACCCGGAGCCGGATCAGATGGGGGTAGTAGTCTCGTGGCGGTGACCCGGTCCGTGCCCAGGGAGTCAAACTAAGTGGCGAGTCTATTAGCAGTAGATGTTGGATGACTACGCCACCCGTTGAATGCAGCTTTGGAGCTGCCGCTGCAGGGCAGACCGCTGAGGCCGGTGGAAGGATGGTGCAGCGGGGATGGTATAACCCCCAACGGGAGGGGTATGGCCTCAGGGCAGCCGACGTGGATGATGGGGGTAGCAGGAACCACTCAGAGACGATGCGTGTAGTTCAGGGTCTTTACTGGTGACAAAGATAGACCCTCCCGGAGTACTTGCTAGCGATCGGGGCCTGGTCAGTCCTTGAGCAGATGGGATCTCCCCTGGCCAGGCGGAGTTGTAGGCCGTCCCAGCTAACTGTACTCTTCTGGCTACCTTGCTAGAGGCGGGTAAAAGTAGCCCACGTCCCTGAGTGTACCGTGTGGTGCTCACCCGTATGGCCGGTGACTCGGGGCCTTCTAGTAGCTTCCGCTCCACGACGGCGGTGCTGGTCCCATGCGTGTGACCGTGCCTTCGGGTTTCTTGGCCAGAGGACCAGAAATCCCCTGCCTGACGGATTCTGCTGCTGGGTAGGAGTTAGTCCCCACAGCCTCGGACTCCGGGTCCGGTAAGAAATCTTCTCAGTCAGGGCGAGCTCTGCAGCTGCCAGCCCCTGACTCCTTGTAACACTGCTCCCACAGAGCTCCTGTTGTTTCTTCCCATAGCTGCTTCTTTTCTCTGTCTCTACTTCTGGCATGGCCCAGGAGCTGGGCCCAGCCGGAGCCACAGCTCCCTGTCAGCCCTCCTGGCTGAACTCTCCCTCTGAACTCTCTAACCCTGCCTCAGCCCCAGGTTTTTCTAGGGGAAGTCCTTCCCCTCCCAGGACTGGGCAGGAGGTGTGGCATGCATAGGATTCCTGACCAAGAGACCTCCCACCTGCTCTCAGACATAACATTGCTGTTACTGTGGAAACCAGACCCCTGGGGTGCCACATTCCCCCCTAGTGAAATTTAGTACTCCGGGACTAAACATATTTTTAGAAAAACATAACAAGGTATAAACAATAATAATACAATAAGAAAAACACATAAAGATGGTTACGGCGTGTCCGCAACCGGGTGCAGTCTTTGAAGAAAAGCAAGGTGTCCATTTCACCAAAACAGGGAGACGTAACCAGGTAGGGGTCTGTCCTGCCCCGAGTCCTTAACAGTCTTTTGTCCATTCCTAGGTTACGCTCCAACCATGTACAAGGATTCCCGGTAAATCCACCAAAGACTCCCATAAATTACTAGAAACACATAATTATTTACAGGATATGGCCGCTCTCAGTCCTCGGCCAGTGGGGATAAGGAATGGCTGCTCACAGTCCTCAGCCTGGTTTAAGATAGGGGCACATGGGGAACAATTCACTAATCCCAACGGGGACCATATTTTAATTAGCAGCAGTCCTTGTACCCTTACGGGTAACTATTTACAGCTCTTTATTCACGCTACTTCCCTTCAGTAGCTATGTCCTCTTTGTGCTCCCACCTGAGGGTAGTCCTCAGACCCGTCCGGGTCCTCTTGGCTTTCCTCGTATTGGTAGTACTGCAGCTCCTCCTCGGTTAGCTGGGTTAGTATCTCTGCGACAGTCCTCCTCCCAGGTGGCCAGGACTTTACCTCCCTTTGGGCTGCCCCGGTTAATTGGGCCACCAGGATGCTCACTTTTTGCTCCTCTGTGAGGGGGTACACCTGGAAGAGGCTATCCAGCTTTTCTCTAAAGTCATGCAGGGTATGTGACTCCCCTGAGTACTGGGGTAGCCATGCTGCCCCCGGGATATAGGGCATGGTGAAAGGCATGACCGCAACGGCGGTGGCGCTGGCGGGGGTTGAAGCGGTGAAGCTCTCCTCCGTATCCGACATCCTTCTCCCCCCTAGTGGACCGTGGCCTACCTTGCGATGATCCTCTTCCGTAGGCCGCGGCTCCGCAGTGGATCGTCAGGGTTGAGGACCTTCCGTCGCGCTCCTGTGACGTCGGCGTCTGCTGGGCTCCTTCCAGGACCTTACGCAACGTCCGGACGTGAGGCGGGGCTTCAGTTCTCGTGCGCTTTCGGAGTCCACGCCCCTCTTCTTCCCGCGCGGCGTCCTCAAGATGGCGTCCAATGGCGGGAAAACTCCACGTATGGCGGGAAGAAGGCCGAAGATGGCGCCGGATGGCGGGAAAACTCCACCGATAGCGGGAAGGAAGCGGAAGATGGCGCCGGATGGCGGGAATCTTCACCACAGGTAAGTTTGAACAGTCTTTTTCAGGCACGCAGTACCCGGTGGTTGCGGGCACGAAATCCTGCCGACTACGCCATTAAGTTGACGCGCCCCTGGGCCTTCTGTGTCGTGCGGCATCGCGTGCACGGGGGCTTACCCGGAGCCGGATCAGATGGGGGTAGTAGTCTCGTGGCGGTGACCCGGTCCGTGCCCAGGGAGTCAAACTAAGTGGCGAGTCTATTAGCAGTAGATGTTGGATGACTACGCCACCCGTTGAATGCAGCTTTGGAGCTGCCGCTGCAGGGCAGACCGCTGAGGCCGGTGGAAGGATGGTGCAGCGGGGATGGTATAACCCCCAACGGGAGGGGTATGGCCTCAGGGCAGCCGACGTGGATGATGGGGGTAGCAGGAACCACTCAGAGACGATGCGTGTAGTTCAGGGTCTTTACTGGTGACAAAGATAGACCCTCCCGGAGTACTTGCTATCGATCGGGGCCTGGTCAGTCCTTGAGCAGATGGGATCTCCCCTGGCCAGGTGAAGTTGTAGGCCTTCCCAGCTAACTGTACTCTTCTGGCTACCTTGCTAGAGGCGGGTAAAAGTAGCCCACGTCCCTGAGTGTACCGTGTGGTGCTCACCCGTATGGCCGGTGACTCGGGGCCTTCTAGTAGCTTCCGCTCCACGACGGCGGTGCTGGTCCCATGCGTGTGACCGTGCCTTCGGGTTTCTTGGCCAGAGGACCTGAAATCCCCTGCCTGACGGATTCTGCTGCTGGGTAGGAGTTAGTCCCCACAGCCTCGGACTCCGGGTCCGGTAAGAAATCTTCTCAGTCAGGGCGAGCTCTGCAGCTGCCAGCCCCTGACTCCTTGTAACACTGCTCCGACAGAGCTCCTGTTGTTTCTTCCCATAGCTACTTCTTTTCTCTGTCTCTACTTCTGGCATGGCCCAGGAGCTGGGCCCAGCCGGAGCCACAGCTCCCTGTCAGCCCTCCTGGCTGAACTCTCCCTTTGAACTCTCTAACCCTGCCTCAGCCCCAGGTTTTTCTAGGGGAAGTCCTTCCCCTCCCAGGACTGGGCAGGAGGTGTGGCATGCATAGGATTCCTGACCAAGAGACCTCCCACCTGCTCTCAGACATAACATTGCTGTTACTGTGGAAACCAGACCCCTGGGGTGCCACAGTAACTTTGTGCAATGTGTAAAACAGCAGGTGCCATTTTAACAGATTTGTGCAATGAAAAACTTAAATTGTTCAAACTTGTCAGTTTCATGAAATTCCTAAGAATGTAATGCAGATTGGCTTATCTCTATTTACTGTCATTGAGGAATTGTAGAGATGAAAAAAACAAAATTTGCAGGACCCCGGACCAATGGTAACATCAGTGGTATGCAGCCGCTGAGCTGGTGCAATGCAAACTATCTCATACCTGCAGGATTCCCCTGCACCATTTCCGATTTTTAGGCCTACTTACCAGAAGAGGTGCTGGAAATTCTGCCTGGTGCAGGGTCACAGGCTCTGGTCCAGTGTCCAAGGACCAGGCTCCTGCAGATCTTTTCTGATGATCTCTATAGAGTTGTAAATGGATGAATCACAATGCAGTGGACATGTTACACTCCCGGCATCATGATGTCAGTCGGAGTACTTACCAAATGTCCCAAATCTGTTGATAAAAGTCTGGGTTAGATTATTTATGACAGAAAACAGCACTAAAGACTACTTCATTCATTACCATTACAAAATACTAGTATTACAGAAACTCCGCTCAGATTCTCTGAACACCAGTGTGAACAAAGCCCTAAATGGCACAAAGATGTATAACATAGATATCTGTATATCAACACTGAAGGGAAAACAATTCAATATATGAGATCATTACAACAGCCTGCTCAAAGTTATTTCCCATAGGTAAAGCTAGGTCAATTTCATTGTTAATTACATGTGAATTGAAAACCCTCCCTTATGCTTTTCCTTTAAAATGTAAACCTGGGAAAGTGTAATTAAGCTGGGGGTGGAAATGCATCAGTGGCCGGACTGGTTGTTTGCACTTGATATTTGTTGTGGTTTTTATTACATTTGATGAAGTGGAAAGTAGGTGATCATGGAAGTTAAACAAATCCATCATGCGAAAGCTCATCATTTTCTATGTAAAAATATTAATTGCATCAAACATGCCTTGGGATGGAAAAATAATATGATCAGTAAGCTTTGCAAAATGGTGTACTTAGGTAATGTCATAACTGAGCTTTTTTAATTCACCGATAATACACTACTGGCCTGCTGTATTAAAGCCGTGGTGACTTTCCTTTTGCCATCAGCAGTAAATGCTCTCAATTATAGGACCCTTTGAGACTCCTTGAACATGTTTAGAATCACTCAATGTAATTAACTGCCCTCCTCTCCGCTGGCCCTTCTGGTAACATAAATTTGAATTTTCTGTTGCCGTTCTGCAGATTTCTTTTGCTAATCAATCATGAGGGATCATGTCACACAGTCCAAGAAATTTCAGCAGCTCGAGACTCCTGAAACCGTGCTGGGTTAATGGGCACGTGCAAACCCAAATGCTTTTTCTAATTGACTTGTCCACTTGCTCTCTGTTCATTCCATGAAATATTTGGCAGAACCGTAAATGATTCAGCTGCACGGACTCAGCTATAGTTATAGAGTGAAAATTGCACAACAATAAAGGCAGTTCCCCCTGGAACCATGGTAGAAATAATCTCCTTAGAATGTTATGTTGTAATGCAGGGAAAGCTATCCATCTTTATTGACAGCACATAAATGAAAATATATTGCAGCACTTATCTAACATGAATGATTTGTTTTCATGGGACATAACTGGAGTGACAACTAGCTTTCTTACTGTTTCCTGCCTTAACATGGGACTTTAAAGCAGGTTTTTTGAAAATGTAATAGAGTATGTCTTATCAAGTCATACTGAAGATGGGACTGTAATATTGCTATATTAATATTTGAATATGTGAGAGACAATACTGAAGATTTTATTCTAATGTTACTATACTGTACATTAAAATAATATCTATCTAATCACATATCTATCTATCTATCTATCTATCTATCTATCTATCTATCTATCTATCTTTCTTATCATATATCTATGTATCTATTTAATCACATAGCTATCTATCTATCTTATCTATCAAATCTATCTAATCACATATCTGTCTATCTATTATCTATATTATGTATCTAATTACATATCTGTCTATCTATTATCTATATTATCCATCTAATCACATATCTGTCTATCTATCTATCTATCTATCTATCTATCTATCTATCTATCTATGTACAAAGAAGGAACAAGCAGCTCATCTGTGCTTTAAGTGAATTAGATATAATCTATACCAGATATTTGCTAACACATGTAAGAGCAGCAAGATATGGGGGCAGAGATCCTGATTCCAGCGATGTGTCACTTATTTGACTGCATATTGCATATTTTATAAAATCCTTGCTGCAGATCTACCAGTTCTCTGAATGCTGAGCATGGTGTAACCCTGCGCACACCACTGATTGGCAGCTTTACTTGTACTGTGAATAGGTAAAGAGTAGTGATGAGCGAGTGTATTCGTTACTATTCGCTATTCGTATGGATAGTATTCGGGTTACTCGCTATATTGCGAGTATTTGTGTACTCGCCTCGCTATATTCGGATGTCCCGCCCTGCAGTTTCGGCGCCTCCTTTGCAGCCACTAAACATGCTGGGCTTCTTAACCAATCACAGTAATGCCGTGGACATCTTGGTTGTGGCATTACTGTGATTGGCGGGCCGCCCCGCATCATAGGGTCTATTTAAGCCCTGCCGCCGCCATTTTGTGCACATTGCATCCGGAGCCTGCGTTCTACAAGCAAAGGGAGAGATCACTGAGCTGCTAGGGAGAGTGTTTAGGCCCCTTGATAAAACAAAAGCCCTTTTATGGGTTACCTGCAGTGTGTACTAGTACTGTGTTTAAAGGAGCCGCTCACTAGCTCCATTCTACAACCAAAAAATAGCTCTTTTCAGAGCTGAAGACACACAATAAAGTCAGAGTACAGGGAGGGAGAGATTGTGTATTATGTAGGGAGTGTATTAGGTAGTGGTCTTTCAGTGTCCATCTTAAAACAGCTCTTGTCAGAGGCAAAGCAATATTTTTCCAGCACACAGAGTTGTAGCATGCCTTTGCTGCCTTTATTTTTAAAAGCACCAGCCCATTTTCCCCGCTGTTTTAGGGGTCAGAGCCTGCCTTATGTCCACATTAGTCCACTTAAAAAGGCGTTTGGTGCCCTACACAAAGCAGTAGTCCAAACATTTCCTACTGCCTGCTACCAAGCACGCACCAGGCCATTTTACCCACTATTTTGGAAGCCACCATCCCAAGGGCCATCAATCACAAATAGTAGTTAGGCTGGAGTAGGAATACTGTCCTGGTTTGTCCACTGCACAATGTGCACAGGGTTTGTAAAACTTAGACCTATGGGCTGAGTCATGGTTGACGAAGGAAGGAAACAGGTTTTTATGGGAAGGAGGTGACGTTAACAGCAGTAGCATGAATCTGCATTTTTGGTGAATTTAGGTTGGCTTCCCGTCATCTGGAGGGATTACAAACTGTGGAGATATCCAGTCCTTGTTGAATATAATCAGAGTAAGTCTGTCTGTGACTCGCCCAGGGGGATATGGGGGATAACTCGGTACCCGGACCTTGACCTTCTGTGGGAAGTCACGGCAGTCGGCTCCCGGGCCCGTACCCTGAGGTCACTCTTTAAAAAGGGGGTTTTGTTAACAGTTTTTGTCTCGTGACGCCACCTGTGGTTCCCAGTAATGAGTACCAGCGCTGCTGCAGACCTCCGGGGGTGATGGGATGGCAGCTGGGATGTTTCTGCTCCCCACAGGCGGAGCGGGCCCCCCAGGGCAGTGTTGGTGCAGATGGTGATGCTGGGCGTTGTAGTGCAGGAGCGGTAGCATGGTGGAAATAACTGACAGAGACAGTAGAGTGCAGTTGTCCGAGTTTACTCACAGTTCTCTAAGGTTCCTTAGGTACACTGTCCCGGTGTCAGACTCCCGCGTCGCACTGCGTTTGCCAGGCAGGGGTTCAGCACTCCTTCAGGTATATTAGAAGCACTTAATGGGACCCCTTTCTTTATGTTCCTTCCTTGACCGACTTCCCGCGCTGGGTCTTCTCCCTCCTGCACTGCACTTCCCCACACACAGTCCCGATCAGGTACTCTGAGATCCCTCTGGGCAACCTGGAGTTCCCAGACTTACTTGGTGCCCTTCACGGCGGCTAGGGTGAGGTTGTGGCAACTGCACCATGGAAGTGCAGAAGCCTCCGGTTTTTCCAGCTGTGACCTGGAGTAACACGGCGGGTCCAGGGACCAGTTCCCTTCTTGCGGCCTGATCCCTCTGACTCTTGGCAGATTCGGGCGTACGGGTGCCGTCCTGCACTCAGCGTACCCCCTGGGATCCCTTCTGTTACCAGAGCCTTCCTCCCTGACTCCCCTCTCACTCCTGGGCCTCTCTTACTAGGCCCCACTATGGAGCAGAGCTCCTGAAGAGACTCTGCTCCCCTCCTCTCCTCTCCTTACTACTCACTGACTGAACCCCCTAACTAAGATGGCTTCCCTTTTTATATCTATTCTCTAAGTGTTCCCCTGTTCTAGGTCCTCCACCCACACCCACTACTGGTTCCCCCTCACTTTGGTTCCCCCCAACTCCAGCCAGGGACAGGGCAGCAGAAGAAGTGCATAATGCCCTTCCAGCTGGCCTGGAGTAGTGTAGTGTTGAGTGCAGGTGTTGGGGTCCTGGGGCAGTACTCCATCCTTACCTGAAAGAAGGAGATGCCACACCTCTGGGTGAGGTGCAGTACCTCTGTGGCTACTGAACCCTCAGGGGCGCCACATCTGCATTTTCCATGGAGAGGTGTGTGCGCCTATCAGTGATAGTTCCCCAGCAGAACTGAAAACACGCTCTGACACCACATTAGCAGCCGGGCAGGCCAGCACCTTCAAGGCATATAAGGAGAGGTCGGGCCAAGTGTTCAGCTTAGACACCCAATAATTAAAGGGAACTGTAGCATCAGAAAGGATGCACGTATGATCACTTAAGTACCCCTTGACCATGTTCTGAAACTTATTCCTCCTTGGCATTGTTACAGGCACAGATAGCCCTTGCCGTTGTGCTAGTTTATTGAAAATTGCCTAATTTGTGCATATTTTCCCCCTACCTCTGTTGGAGCTGGTGTTCGTGTCTCTCCCCATTATCCTTTGGTGTTGAAAAGAGCAGGTACCTCTGCCACCAGCATTGTTTGAGGGTGATGTTTTCAGCAACAGATCTACAATGGCCCTCTTGAACGATTCCATTGTAAAACTCTTTGGTGACTCCAAATGGAGAGAAGGAAATTTCACCATGTACCGTGGATCGAGAGAGGTGGCCAACCAGTATAGGTCACTCTTGTCACCTGCACCTTAAAAATATCTCCAGAATCCGACCTTTTCTCACCTTTGAAACTAATAAAATTCTTACTGTCGCTCTTATTCACTCTTGTCTGGACTACTGCAACTGTCTTCTGATCGGTCTCCCTCTTACCAAAC
Organism: Phyllobates terribilis; assembly: GCF_046119375.1. Classification (NCBI taxonomy): domain Eukaryota; kingdom Metazoa; phylum Chordata; class Amphibia; order Anura; family Dendrobatidae; genus Phyllobates; species Phyllobates terribilis. The sequence goes on along the minus strand of NW_027362765.1, from coordinate 590,456,330 downwards.
TTTCTCCTGTCCAATCCATCCTGAATGCGTCAGCCAGGGTCGTATTTCTGTCCAACCGCTTCACTGATGTCTCCATCTTGTGCCAGTCATTACAATGGTTGCCCATTCGCTACAGGGTCCAATATAAACTCATCACTCTCACAAACAAAGCTCTCCACAGTTCTGTACCGCCTTATCTATACTCTCTCTTCTCTGTCTATCACCCTAAGAGTACCCTCTGTTCTACAAATGACCTAAGACTAACATCCCCTATAATCCGAACCTCGCACCTCTGCCTCCAAGACTTCTCTTGTGCTGCACCAGTTCTCTAGAATTCTCTACCCCAGACCATCCGACTGATGCCTAGCCCCCACGTCTTCAAGCGCGCTTTAAAAACCCATCTCTTTAAACAAGCCTACCACCTCAACTACTCAGTAAACTAACTTTCCCCTGTTCCCTTCTTCTAAATATTATTCTGAATCTGCACCCTACTATTCATCTGTCTCCACACCCTCCATGCACACGATAACTGCACTCAATACTTGATTATTGCACTTAAGCATTCTGACTGATGACCGAATCATGCAGCTTTATATGAAAATCCCTACTTATTATAATTGCCAGACCTGAAACAACAAGCACTTTTCACCTATCGTGTCCACCCATTTCCTTGTAGAACGTAAGCTTGCGAGCAGGGACCTCACTCCTAATGTAACTGTTTAAACTGTCTTACCTTGTATTTAATTTATTGTATGTACATGCCCCTGCTTAATTATAAAGTGCTGCGGAATATGTTGGCGCTATATAAATAAAAATTATTATTATTATTATTGTTGGATAAAATGTGTATCACGCAAGGGTCTTGCTACAGACACATACACATGAACTGTGCCATGTGGGCCAAGCTGCAAAAAGGCCAATGTTCTGTGTTCTCAACAGTAGAAACAGTACCCATCCTCTCCTCATGCTGACTCGCCTCCTCCTCCACCTCCTCCTCTCCAACCCATCCAGGCTGGACAGACATGAAGCTTGGGTTGGGTGTACATTCCAGATTTGTCCACTGCACAATGTGCATAGGGTTTGTAAAAATTAGCCCTATGGGCTGAGTCACGGTTGACGAAGGAAGGAAACAAGTTTTTATGGGAAGGGGGTGAAGTTAACAGCAGTAGCATGAATCTGCATTTTTGTTGAATTTAGGTAGGCTTGCTGTCATCTGGAGGGATTACAAACTGTGGAGATATCCAGTCCTTGTTGAATTTAGTTAGTGATTGCCCCAGCGGAACTGAAAACACGCTCTGACACCACACTAGCAGCCGGGCAGGACAGCACCTCCAAGGCATATAATGAGAGGTTGGGCCAAGTGTTTATCTTATACACCCAATAATTAAAGGGAACTGATGCATCATAAAGGATGCACGTATGGTCACTAAAGTACCCCTTGACCATGTTCTGCAACTTATCCTTACTTGGCATTGTTAAAGACACAGATAGCCCTTGCTGTTGTTCTGGTTTATTGAAAATTGCCCAATTTGTGCACATTTTCCCCCCACCTCTGTTGGAGCTGGTGTTCGTGTCTCTCCCCATTATCCCTTGGTGTTGAAAAGAGCCGGTACCTCTGCCACCAGCATTGGCTGAGGGTGATGTTTCAGCAACTGATCCACAACGGCCCTCTTGAACGATTCCATTGTAAAACCCTTTGGTGACTAAATCCACACCCACTCGACAGTTGTTATGTGTGGTGGCTGACTCTCAGTCTGACGGTAATGTTGAAGCTGGTATTCAGCTACTGCCCTCTGCTGTTCACTAATCCTCGCCAACATATGTTAGGTTCAGTTCCACCGCATGGGCAAGTCGCAAATGAGTCTGTGACTTGGCAAATTCAAGCGCTTTTGCAGCGCTGTAAGCGAAGCAAAAGTGGTAGAGGAATGTTGGAAATGGGCGCTAATACGGTGCACCTTCTCAAGTACAGTAGGTATGGTAAGTCACGGTAAGTTTTCAGAAATTTCTGAACAATTAGGTTCAGGATGTGAGCCATGCATGGCACGTGTACCAGCTTGCCGACCTTTAAAGCCACCACGGCCAGGTTATGCCCATTATTGCAGATGACCAGACCAGGTTGGAGATGCAGCGGGGAGAGTCACTGATCTGTGTGTTGTTTTAAAGCTTGCCACAGTGTAGCATCAGCATCTCTGCCTCCTGCCGGGCAGAGATGCCTTTCCCCTCACCGCCGCGGTCCTGGTCCGGCATCTTCCTGCTCTCCTGCTGCTAAGGCGCGCACTGCATGCAGCTTCCCTGGCACTGTGCTTAGGACGTGCACGCACTCCCTCCCTCTTACAGGGGCCGCGCGCGCCGTCCTAAGCAGTCCCCGGCAAATGGTCAGACGAGTGCCCCTATATTAAGCACCTCCTCCAAAATGGAGGTGCCTGTGTAGGGTTGTTGTTTGTGTGCTAACACTCTCCTCAGCCCTCAGGTTCCTTGCTCATCAGTCTGTCTAAAAGTCCTGCCCGCCAGTCTGTCTACCAGCCTTGCCCACCAGTCTGCCAACCCGGAGCACCTGCCAAGTTACCGGCCGTGTCCACCTGCTCCTTTGCCCGGAGTACTTGTCTGGCTATCCGACATAGCCGCCTGCTTATCTACCCGGATCACCCGCCAGCCTACCAGCCATGCTCATCCGCTGTACCGGTCAGCTCCTGTCATCTGACCCGTGGGAGTCACATGCTCGCAAACCAGGTCGGTCCCAGAGTGGCACCTGGTGCACCTGCCTGGTCCCTCCTTGGTTCACGGAATCGACTAAGCCACCATGTGACCTGGGTCGGTCCGAGTAGGCACTTAGTTACTCCCCTCTGGTCCCTCCTTGCATCAAAGCATAAAGGTTCCACCACCCGGACCCATAACAATGAGGAGCAGTAGGAGAGGAGAAAGGAAGTGGAATATGAAGAGGCGGAAACCCTGATAGAAGTTGGGCCCGCTATTCGTGGCGTGAGTAGGATGTGTGATGTTTCAGTTTGTGCCTTTGTCCCACCCTCCACCAGGTTTACCCAGTGTGCCGTGACAGAAATGTATCATCCCTGTCCACAACAACTTGTCCAGGTGTCAGTTGTTAGGTGGACCTTCACAGTTACGCATTGATGAGAGCACAGTTCAGATTGTTTAACACGTGCTTGTGTAACGCAGGGACGGCACACCGGGCAAAATAGTGGTGGCTGGGAACACTGTATCATGGAGCAGCCACAGCCAAGAGATCACTGAAAGACTGTGTTCCCACAAGTCTAAACTGCAACATCTCCACAGCTAGCAATTTGGCAATGTGCAAATTTAGTATTTGTACCTGTGGGTGCGTGGTTGGGTATTTACGCTTTCTTTCCAAGCTCTCAGGCACGGACAATTGGACGCTTCGCTGAGACAAGGAAGTGGATGTAGTTGATGTTTGTTGTGTGAGAGCAACCGCAGCTTGTGGGCAGGAGGAATGAGCGCCTGCTTCCTGAACTGCAGATTCTGAAGGACATAGTCCAGGAAACATGGCATTTGTTTGACCCGCAGATTTGGTACCCTGGTGTTCCGCCCACCTACTGAGGTGCTTGGCTGCCATGTGGTGTTGCATACTGGTGGTGCTCAGGTTGCCTTTGCGCTGGCCTCTGTTCAACTTGGTATTGCAAATTCTACAGATTACAATGTTTTTATCTGAAGGACTTTTAGAAAAAAAATTCCACACAGCAGCTGAACGCCCCCTTGCCCTGACTTGGTGCACAGTGGGGTTGCTCTTGGGAACAGTTGACCCAGTTCTCACTCTGGGCAAACCACGACCCCTTGGTGCCTGTGTTGGTGCTACATATCCATCTTCCTCTGTGTTGCTGTCATGGCTATGTGTGCCAATGGTTCAGGTCGGATCAGTGGACTCATCATCGACCTTCTCGTCTTCCATCTCATCCTCCTTCCCAGTTGACATTGTGGGCTGATGGCAACTGTGTCTCATCATCATCAGCCTCCACCTCTGGAGACAGTGAATGACGTCCCTCCAAGTGGCTTTTTTCTAGCCGTAGGTTTTCAAATACTCCTCAAAATTGAGATGCCTGTGTAGGGTTGTTGTTTGTGTGCTAACACTCTCCTCAGCCCTCAGGTTCCTTGCCCATCAGTCTGTCTAACAGTCCTGCCCGCCAGTCTGTCTACCAGCCTTGCCCACCAGTCTGCCAACCCGGAGCACATGCCAAGTTATCTGCCGTGCCCACCTGCCTGCCTACCTGGAGCACCTGCCAAGTGACCGGCTGTGGCCACCTGCTCGTTTGCCCGGAGTACTGGTCTGGCTATCCGACATACCCGCCTGCTTGTCTACCCAGATCACCAGCTAGCCTACCAACCATGCTCATCCGCTGTACCGGTCAGCTCCTGTCATCTGACCCGTGGGAGTCTCATGCTCGCAAACCAGGTCGGTCCCAGAGTGGCACCTGGTACACCTGCCTGGTCCCTCCTTGGTTCACGGAGTCGACTAAGCCACGGTGTGACCTGGGTCGGTCCGAGTAGGCACTTAGTTACTCCCCTCTGGTCCCTCCTTGCATCAAAGCATAAAGGTTCCACCACCCGGACCCATAACAATGAGGAGCAGGAGGAGGGGAGAAAGGAATTGGAATATGAAGAGGCGGAAACCCTGATGGAAGTTGGGCCCGCTAATCTTGGCGTGAGTAGGATGTGTGATGTTTCAGTTTGTGCCTTTGTCCCACCCTCCACCAGGTTTACCCAGTGTGACGTGACAGAAATGTATCATCCCTGCACACAACAACTTGTCCAGGTGTCAGTTGTTAGGTGGACCTTCACAGTTACGTCATTAGTGAGAGCACAGTTCAGATTGTTTAACACGTGCTTGTGTAACGCAGGGACAGCACACCGGGCAAAATAGTGGTGGCTGGGAACACTGTATCATGGAGCAGCCACAGCCAAGAGATCACTGAAAGACTGTGTTTCCAAAAGTTTAAACTGCAACATCTCCACAGCTAGCAATTTGGCATTGTGCAAGTTTAGTATTTGTGCCTGTGGGTGTGTGGCTGGGTATTTGCGCTTTCTTTCCAAGCTCTCAGGCACAGACAATTGGACGCTTCGCTGAGACAAGGAAGTGGATGTAGTTGATGTTTGTTGTGTGTGAGCAACCGCAGCTTGTGGGCAGGAGGTATGAGCGCCTGCTTCCTGAACAGCAGATTCTGAAGGACATAGTCAAGGCAACATGGCATTTGTTTGACCCACAGATTTGGTACCCTGGTGTTCCGCCCACCTACTGAGGTTCTTGGCTGCCATGTGGTGTTGCATACTGGTGGTGCTCAGGTTGCCTTTGCCCTGGCCTCTGCTCAACTTGGTATTGCAAATGCTACAGATTACAATGTTTTTATCTGAAGGACTCTTAGAAAAAAAATTCCACACAGCAGCTGAACGCCCCCTTGCCCTGACTTGGTGCACAGCAGGTTTGCTCTTGGGAACAGTTGACCCAGTTCTCACTCTGGGCAAACCACGACCCCTTGGTGCCTGTGTTGGTGCTACATATCCATCTTCCTCTGTGTTGTTGTCATGGCTATGCGTGCCAACGGTTCAGGTCGGATCAGTTGACTCATCATCGACCTTCTCGTCTTCCATCTCATCCTCCTTCCCAGTTGACATTGTGGGCTGACCTGATGGCAACTGTGTCTCATCATCATCAGCCTCCACCTCTGGAGACAGTAAATGACGTCCCTCCAAGTGGCTTTTTTCTAGCCGTAGGTCCTCAAATACTTGAGAATCAATGAACGCCACCTCCTCTTGTCTCTCTTCAATGCTGCACAGTGATTGGCTCTGGCCTACCAAAGGATACTTACCAAGCAAATCCTCAGAGTGGCCAAGCTTTGGGCCATATGTCTCTTGTGACCAATAATGGTGGGAGGAAGGAGGACTAGCTTCAGGATTGGATGGGCCAGCCTTTTGTGTATCCACAGTACACTGTGTGGTCATGGAAGATTTTTTGCTGCTTGAAAAATGCATAGAGGCATTGTCTCCTATCCAAGACAGGATCTGATTTCGCTCTTCAGGCTGCCACACACGGTTACGTTCCAGACCGGGAAATTTTTCCAGGAACATAGTGGATGAATCAAGCTTCTTCTGACCTGACACAGACTGAGTGCCTTCTCGCATACCACTGACAACACCACGTCCATGTCCCTTAACAACAAGCTTTTTTGGCATTTTGGGTTTTGCTGAAGATTTTCAGATGTTGATGGCACAAGCCAAGCTAGCTGTCACAGGCAAAATAGTGAGTCAACCATGACTCAGCCCATAGGGATAATTTTTACAAACCCTATGCACATTGTGCAGTGGACAAACCAGGGCAGTATTTCTACGCCAGCCTAACTACTATTTGTGATTGGAGGCCCTTGGGATGGTGGCTTCCTGCATCAACCATGACTCAGCCCATAGGGCTAATTTTTACAAACCCTATACACATTATGCAGGGGACAAATTTGGAATGTACAGTGGTCCTAACAAACTAATATTTGCCATTGGAGGCCCTTGTCATAGGTTGTGCCACATTGTGACTGAGATAGGGGATACATATTCAATAGAAATTTACACTGACTGTTGATGATCGACTGAAGGCCCTCTGAAAACTTGAATCGAGGGCCACAACTACTAGAGTATTCCATCGTAGATAATGTTTGTCAAGCGAGGCCCTTGTCATGGAATCTTCCTGCAACTATGACACAGACTTCCTGCAACTATGACCCCCAGGAGTAATTTTTGGAAATGCGATGCACATTCTGCACTGGACCAAGTAGTACAGTATCAAGAAGTCTTCTCTTCCTATATAATCTGGGGAATATTGACAATTAAAATCTCTCAGCCATTTGGAGAAGCTTCTCCAACCCATCCTGGTGGGGGGCACCATATATCCTTTGTCCATTGATTTGCACAAGTGATATATTTGAGCTCGTCATCCAGTTGACTAGTGCAGCTTTTTTTTTCCGGTTCACAGAGTCCAGCCATACCTGAGGATCGCAGGCCGCACTCACTGCTACTAGTACTCCATGTCTCTTAGCCTTTTTCTCTGTAGTCTCTGCCCTTTAATGAGATAAATAATAGAGTGAGGGCCCTACAATATGAATAAGTGAGGGCACTCTCAAATGTACACATGAAGGACCTCAAAAATTCCTAGAGGAGGGCACTTCAAAATGTATGTTACAGGGCCACATGAGGGCTCTCACAAAACTCAGCTTTCCTGCCTACTGCAGGCCTCTGTACATTTGAATCTAGGGCCGCAATATCACATAGTGGTGGAGGAGGAGTAGGAGGTTCAAGCCCAACGGTACACTGGGCACATCGTAAACTGCTATGGAATATGTATTCCACTATCTGAGTGTCGATGGAGGGACCGCCCAAATGTCTAAGTAAAAGCTGTCACTCCAAAACGCATGTTACAGAGCCATTTGAGGCCTCTCAGGTCAAAGTCAGGGCCCTCCCAATTGTAAAAGGTGAAAAAAAGCCACAACAGTATGTGTGAACAAACGCTAAAAGGGATATTTTTTTTGGTTCCTCTGGTTTATTTACTCTTATATACAAGTAGGAAGTAGATGAGAAAAATACCAGCACCTTCTCCGTATCCATCACAAGAAATGTAAAGTTAAAATGGCCATTTTATTAGTTCCATTAAAAAAGCGCCATATGTAAGGCAGACCTAATAAAATGGACGTTTTAACTTTACATTTCTTGTGATGGATATGGAGAAGGTGGTGGAGTTTTTCTCATCTACTTCCTACTGCTTCTCATCCCTGGATTTGCTTCCAAGGATTTCCGTGCACCATTGGACCCTTATGGCATATGCATGGTAGGCTGAAATTTTCGCTTTTTTTCCTTATATACTTATATACAAGTGATTATGCAGGAAAGACTGTTTCTTAACCTTTTTGGACTGATAAATGCAATTTAGGTTAGGTTTGGTAGTTGTTCTTGTGTGTCTGTAAAAGTGGCATAATACTGCGACAAACTCATTCCCAGAAACCATATGTGAGTCAGAAATGCATGCAGGCATATTCCCCAGGCTCATCCCATTCTGTTTCATCACTTTCCCATCCATTTCAGCCTTTTCCTCAGGCCCCCAGCAGAAAATTACTTGCATTTCCCATTGACTTACCTTGTACTCGCTATTCGGAACGAATACGCGATTATTACAAGGTACTCGTTATGAGTATATTGATTACGAATATTACGGTACTCACTCATCACTAGTAAAGAGCCGATCAAAACTACTGCAAGTGTAGTAGAGGCAAGAGAACCTTTAAGAGAATTCTTACAGGATGCTTCAAAGATGGAGAGAGATTGCCATCTGCTGGTCAGGGACAGTCAAGCGGAACCAAGATGTGCAAGGGAAGTTGAAGGGGGAGCAGATTTAGATGCTGGACCCAGTCAGGTGTCTTCCAGGAAGGAGTTCCTGGGTATAGGAGGTCAGCGCACCAAGCCTGTGGTGGTTTTGGCTTCAAGCTGCAGAGAGGAGCAGACGTGCTCCCTACGTGCTGAGAACCCCCTAGTGGCAGGACTAAGCCAGAGGACTGCAAGGTGCAACAGCCAGACACCGGTGAATGAGCTCTGGATCCCTCACAGATGTGCCCCGAGTGCTGTGCCTACTGAGGAGAGTCAGAACTTGCTTGCGGTGCTGAGTGAGTTCGCGAACCTGACGTCGCTCGCCGACAGATGAGGTCTGCACCCCCCTATCCACAGCTTGAGAGACTGCCTCCAATGGCCAGGAAGAGAGGAGTTGGGAGAAGGCTGCGCCAGGAAAGTCACACCAGTGAAAGCAGAGGAGTTGCATACGTGAACAGGGCCGTTACTTCTACTGTTCACTCGGGGGTATGGTACGGGGGCAGTTGGGTTTAGGTACTCAGGTTGGGAGGGGAACGGTTGGGGTGGAGGAAGCTAAATGTGATTTAATTGACTTTGTCCGGAAAAGACTTTTGGCCTAGCTGGAATAAACGGTGACCCCCGCTAGGGCTATATACAGAGTTAAAGAACTGACGTGGTGATTCCCATGATTGGGTGCACCACACTACCTTGAAAGACTTCGCATTTTATTAATATTTCAAATTACTGTTCATTACCCCTGTTGCCATTCCCTTGTTTAGAATACTTGTTATATCTATATATAAACTGTTTATATTCATTTTAGACTGTCCTTGCCTTGTGTCTCTGTGTGTTGCATTCCGGCACCTGCATTACATTTGGCGTAGTCGGCAGGATGCAACATTCAGACGGAGATGGCGGATCAGTCTGTGGCTGGGTCCAGCTAGAGCCGTATAGCACTGCGGGCTATGCTCAGCCATCTTCCCAAGTTCACGGGGGATGGCATGTCACTGGGTAGAAAGACTGAAAAGTATGCTACGTATGTATCCGCTCGATCCCCAAGCCCAGGTGGAACTGGCCCTCTTAACCCTTGATGGAGAGGCCCGGCAAACTGTGATGTACCGCCCACATGGGGACCATGACACCATGGACAAAGTGATAAAAATTCTAGAGGACATGAATGGTGACACCACGGATCTGGGACACTTGCGCCTATGGTTATTTCAGCGGGTCCAAGTGGAAATTGAGACCATAAATCAGTATTTTAATGCATTACAGGAAGTGACGGCCCATATCGTCAAGAAGGCTCGAGATGAGAACCGAGGACTGGGACCATTGGATGAAGTGTTGCATGACCAACTGATTGCTTCCCTGAGGCAGATCTTGAAGGAGCAGCTGCGTTTTGAGCACAGATCTGGGCTTCCTTGAGGTTGGGGCTGAAGCTAGAGTCCTGGAGAAAGAAGTTCCTGTTCTCAAGGCCACAGTTAGAAGTCATGAGGCAATTTCCCCTAGATTCACCCACAAAGAGCCTGATTGGGTATGGGAGATACGTCCGGAAATTTGAGATATTCGGGGTGAGTTGAACACTATTAGAAAGACCCCTGCTGCCCCCTTGCCGATGGACCGTACTGCCCCACGTGGACGGAGACCAGAGCGAGAAAGACGTTCCTACCAGGCCCCAGCATGTCATGTACCCGACCTATCAGTAGAACGAGGACCAGAGTGTTGGACCTGGGGCGGCAGGGGGCATATCTACAAAGACTGTCCAAACCGAGAGAAGAACAGGCAGGGCCAGCCGTTAAACTAAGATGCCCCACGGTTGTTGAGCATACTCGAGCTTCAGAGAGTGGAAGAGGTCATTCTGAAGACATTGTCTCCGAGAGGCCCATCATCTGGGCTGAATTTAATGGGCAGCGGATCTGCTCTCTAATGGACACTGGGCCTCAGGTGACCACTATGTCTGAGACGTATTTCCAAAGTCACTTTCCTGAAGTTGCTCGTTCCTGGCGGGAACCCACTGTCAAACTGGTGGCGGCTAATCAACTACCTATCCCAGTAGTGGGAGTAGTATGGATGTCTGTCCGGGCATGCGGAAAGGACCTCGGTCGGAAAGGGATAGTACTGACCACAGGGCCCAGAGGCGATGGGTCCATTTTAACCCTGGGCATGAATGTGCTGAAGGAGGTCGGACAGTTCCTGGCTTAGGGCTCTAACAAAAACAACTGGACCTGCGCCACTCGTGACCCAGCTAACAAGAAGGTATTCCAGCATCTCGTGTGAGTCAGTCAAATTCAAAAATTGCCTGCTACCTCTCAGTACCTTGGTAAGGTATCGATACCGCCCGAAGCCACAATGACACTGCCAGTGGGACAGACTGTTCTCATTTTACCGGTACTTTCACATGTGTCCTTAGAGGGCGTGGACATTTAGATTGAACCAATGGAGGGCGAGGAAGCACCCTCTGGACTCCAGGTTGCTCAGACCCTGGCTACCATGCAGCAGGGCCGAGTGCCCGTGCATTGAATCAATCTAAGTGGCACGAGTTTACAGTTGCTGCCCCGACAAAAGGTGGCGCGAGTTTGCATAATGCCAGAGGCCCTTACCAGAGCTGACGCTATAGGGCTGGCGCCTGTGGAAGAAGAGCCATGGACACTGGAGGGGTCCCTCAACAGCCAAGAGAATGGAAGAGAACCATTGGCTGGGCGCAGCCTCTTAGAGCAAATGGAGGCTAACCTTACTGAGTTTTATGCCGGGCAGGTCAGACAAATCGAACAACTTCTACAGCGGTATCAGAGACTGTTTGCACAGCATGAAGACGATTTTGGATGCACTCGGGACATTCAGCATGAAATACCCACAGGAAATACTGCTCCCATTCAAGAGAGGTTTCGACAGATCTCACCTCAAATGTACCAGGAGGAGAAAGAACTGTTGGCCCACATGTTGCGGAACGGCGTGATCCGCGAACGTCAGAGTCCAGGATGGTACCCTTAGATTTTGTGTAGACTATTGGAAGCTGAATGCATGTACAGTGCGGGACTCCTATCCACTCCCCCGAATTGAAGAGTCTCTATCTGCACTAGGAAGCGCCAAGTTCTTCTCTTCCCTTGACCTGGCCAGTGGCTATTGGCAGGTACCAGTAGCTGAGAAGGATCATCCGAAGACAGCTTTTGTCCTCACTATGGGCTTGTTTGAGTTCAATGGGATGCCGTTCGGTCTAACAAATGCATCGGGGACCTTCCAAAGACTGATGGAGAGATGCTTGGGGGACCTCAACTTTGAAGCCACTTTAATATAGCTAGACAATATAATTATCTATTCCGCTATATTTGAAGATCATCTCCGCCGAATGGAACAAGTGTTAGAATGGCTTCAGAGGCACTGCCTGAAAATTAAGCCTCGTAAGAGTTATCTCTTCAAGCGAGAAATTGAATATCTGGGGCACACTGTGTCCAGTGCGGGAGTGCACCCGACTGCCGAGAAAGTAGCTGCCGTGCAAAAGTGGCCCACACCCACCAATCTAAGAGAACTGAGGGCATTCCTGGGGCTAACTGGATACTACCGCAGATTCATTAAAGACTTCGCAAAGATTGCAGTCCCACTCAATGAATTGCTGAGAGGAACAGCTGGGGGAGCCATTCAGTGGGGCCCATGACAAGAAGAGGCATTCCGAGAATTGAAAATGGCGCTAACGGATGTCCCAATTCTGGCCTATACTGACTTTTCGCAGTCTTTCATGTTGTACTCTGACGGAAGTTTGAATGGACTGGGAGCAGTGCTGGCTCAAGTGGAAGGAGGAAAAGAGCGGGTGAACGCGTATGCCAGCAGGTCACTCCGAGATACGGAGAAGAATCCGGACAACTACAGTTCGTTCAAACTGGAGCTGCTGGCGCTGGTGTGGGCCATAGCTGAGAAATTTGCTGAGTACCTGTCGGGGTCAGAAGTGCAAGTGCAGACAGATAACAACCCTTTGGCCCACTTGGAGAATGCCAAGCTGGGCGAGTTAGAGCAGCGGTGGGTCGCAAGGATGACCAAATACCAGTATAAAATCGCCTATCGGTCCAAGGCCCTGAACATTCATGCAGATGCCCTGTCCCGGGTCACTCAGATGGGGCTGAAGAGGGACAGAGATGAGGAGCTCGAAGGCGATGAGATTCCGGATTTCAGCCAGTTTGCTGCTGCTGTGGTCAACGCTCTGGAGACCAGAGAAGAGCCAATGCCCACTCAAATTCTAGGCCGCTCAAGAGACGAGTGGATACACCTGCAACAATCCGACCCAGAGCTGGAAAAGCTGAGAGAATGGGTCGCCCTGGGTCAAAGATCCAACAAGGAAGCCAGGGCCGCTTCACGTCCAACTACCCTACAAATCCTAGGTCAGTAGGAGAGGCTCTTCCTGAAGGATGGCTTGCTATGCTGAAGAATCCAGTTACCTTGAGAGTTTGATGTTACCTGGCAAGTAGTAGTTCCAGAAGCGCTGGTAACACAGCTAGCCCAGGAAGCTCATAGAAGAGGTGCTCACTTCGGTGTGGAGAAGACCATTCGGTGGTTACAACGGATGGTGTATTGGCCTCAACTGTGGAAAGAAGTCGAAAGGGTCTGCCGAACATGTCGCCGGTGTGAGTTGAATAAGCCCCCGGAACAAAGAGCTCCCATTCAGACCATCCGAACTTCTGAACCCTTGGAAGTCCTGATGATTGACTAGCTGATGATCGGAACTTCATACAATGGTTACGGACACTGTTTGGTAATGACTGATCACTTCACAAAGTTCGCAGTGGTGACGCCTACCTGAGACCAGACAGTAGAAGCCACAGCTAAGGTTATCTGTCAGGATTTCATCCAGATATATGGGTGCCCGAAGTGAATACATTCTGACCAGGGGGCCTGCTTCCAAGCACGAGTGATGGATGAACTATACCGTATCTATGGGATTGACCGATCCCGAACAACGCCCTACCACCCTCAAGGGAACGGCGCATGCGAGCACTTCAACTGAACCCTGTTGCAAATGTTGCGAACGCTGGAAGCAGACAAAAAGATGAAGTTGCCCGAATTTGTGTCTGAGATGGTATGGGTGTATAATAATCAAGTTCATGCGACTAATGGCTACACCCCTTACATGTTGCTATTTGGAAGGAGTGGGCGAGAAATTACTGAACTAGAGATAGACTCAGAAGACTCTGGCCCGTGCAGTAGCCCGAGTACCTTGATTCGAGAACACAAGCGCCGGCTTCATACAGTGAGATGATTGGTTGCACAGAAGTTTCAGGAAGTAGAGCATGCAGATCGGCCCCCAACCTCGGGTAGATCACTCCAGCCAAGAGACCGTGTGCTGGTAAGGGTCAAACGATTTGGGAGTAAACTGGACCATCGTTGGGAGGCGATACCATATCGCGTGATGAAGAAGATTCACCCAGACAACTCAGTCTGTGAGGTCAGGCCCAAGGGGATGACGCCGCAACACCCAGGGTATTGCACCGCAATATGCTGCAACCTTTCTCCTCTGAAGCAGAGGCCTGTAATGGAGTTGGACCTTCAAATGAATTGGCTGAAGTGCCACATACAGGAACCTTGGGGGATGAAGAAGGATGGGCCAAAATGCAGTTGGGGCCGTCAGAACCATCAATGCCAACCCCGAGTGGCATATTCCCAAAAAATATGCCACTCGGGGTGGCAAATACTCAAAAGTGACACCATTCTAAAAACTGCACTCCTCAAGGTGCTCAAAACCACATTTAAGAAGTTTATTAACCCTTCAGGTGCTTCACAGGAATTAATGGAATGTGGAAGGAAAAAATAAACATTTAACTTTCATTCACAAAAATTTTAATTTAGACCGCCATTTTTTTACTTTCACAACGGTAACAGGAGAAAATAGACTGCTCAATTTGTTGTGAAATTTCTCCTGAGAACAACGATAAACCATATGTGGTCGAAAACTACTGTTTGGGTTCACGACAGGGCACAGAAGGGAAGGAGCGCCATTTGATTTTTTGAATGTAAAATTTGCTTGAATAATTTGTGCCATGTCGTTGTGGGCCAACCAAAAGTTGGGAGACAGTGAGTATGACCTGGTACAAAGCCAGTGGAACTACTGATCCTAGGTTGAGAACTTAAGGACTGAGAGAACTGTATTTTGGCCAATTACTTTGAGTTGCCGCATTGCCATGGATGTGATTAATAAAATATTGTTGCATCGTTAACCTGCCTAGGTGATTACTTACAACCCACAACCTCAGATTCTTAGAAGTCATGGCAAGCGTGGGATCACCTTTCTCTGGATAGCATACCAGGGAAAGTTACTGAGCCGTGACTTGGCAGAAGAGATGGCAGACTCCATCTACAAAAGGCTCAAGAAGGAGGATGTAAGATCCCTTTGCTCTGAGAGATAACTAGAGTGGTTTCCGGAGGACAATTATGCTACTCTAATGCAATGCTTGGATGATGGGGACTGTGAACTACCACATGAGGAGGTCAGTTCTGACGAGGATGAGGGACAACTGCCCAGGGCTGTCATCCAGATGGCAGTAGATCGACCGACTGAGTTGAGGCGGATGCTGGACGTGCTAGGAGTTTGGGCCACTGAGATAGAGCAGGCGGCAGTGTTAAGCAAATATCTGGGTGTGCACATAGCAGTACCCCCACCCACCCAGCGCAGAGGACAGTGGATAACAGGAGAGAAGGGCCCGCATCTTTAAGGTACCGGGATATACCACAGTTCAATGAAGACACCTAGGATATTGATGAACATCTCTGGTTATTTGAGAACCTCTGCCTGCTACTCGAGGTGTCAGTCAGTGACTGGCCCAGATTTTTGAGTATTGGCCTGACCAGAAAAGCAAGAGAAGCTTTTAATAATTTGTCTTCTGTGGATCAGAGATGCTACTCTACCATTCACAGCGCATTACTAGAAAGGTATGCCGTTATGCCGGAAACCTACCAGTGGAAGTTTTGGGAGACTGACAAGTCCGCTGCACACATGCATCGGGAGTTTGCTAACACACTACGTATGGCATGCACTCGGTGGATAGAAGGACTAACAGCTCGGGAATCAGAATATGTAATGATATAATCATGCTGGAACAATTTATGTCAAAGCTCCCAGGTAGCTTAAAAGAATGGGTGGCGGATAGAAAACCACTCAGCCTGGATAAGGCTGTAAGATTGGCTGACGATTGTTATGATAATCAACCAGGGCTGCAAGGAAGTACAGCCCCAGCAAGTCTTGAACAGGAGCTTACAGGGAGGCCATTGAAACCCATGGACTTGCCAGAGGAGGAACGGCAGGGATTTCGGGCTTCACATAGAGGGGGAGGTTTCCCAAGCCCCCAAGTATGGCCCTTGTTTGGGCGAGGAGGGCTAAACTGCCATAACTGTGGATGCATGGGACATTTTGCCAGGGAATGATGGGAATGCTCTAGCCCACATTACAACCAAGAAGCAGGATTGGTGTGCCACTGGGCCAATGTTGTAACCGAAAGACAAGGACTGGTTCCCACCGCTTCAGCCAAGAGGGAGCGGAGCTACAGTATCTGTAGATTAGCCCCCCACCTGTGGTGAGAAATACACAAAATGCAATGTCTCTACCTTGAAGGAAAGTGTCCTGGGGAAGGTAAATGACATCAGGGAGGAGGCCAAGGGACTTTGGGACACTGGTTCTACCATCACCCTGGTCAGCCCAGTTATTGTTCCCCCAGAACACTATTTACCGGGCTGCCAAGTGACCATCCCCCTGAGTGTCTGCACTCTAGGGTTGGTCACAATGAATACAAGTTTGGTTCTCATTGGGTACTTTTGGAGTTTCCCAGGAGAAACCAGGAATCAGGGGAAGGATATGGAGGACACCGCGAAAGGGACAGACCACTGATCCAGTGAAATAAATACAAAGTCCTCATCTCAGGGCTTCCCCCATTGGGGAGTTGGTAGGATCTGAAAGATCATATGAGAGAAGCTGGAGAGTCTACTATGCTGATGTGTACCATGGGGGATTAGGGACTGTGGAGTTTATTCGCAAGGATGACATGGAATATGTCTTGAGGAAACAGGATGATACAAAGTTTTGTTCTCATAAAGGTGAGACCACTTACTTTCACGTCCATGCTGAAAAAGTGGGGGAGGAGTGTGAGGACCTGGCCACTTACTAAATACTTTTCCATCACGGAGTAGTGATACCATCGATATTATTATTATGTTTTATTAGTGACTTACTTGTTATGTTTTATATAGTTCTGCTTGCTTGTCAGAATGTGCACTAGATTCACTTGTAAGGTGTCCAGTATTCCATTAATCACATTAGTGATTTGTTTGCTAATCAGTTCAGCTTCAGGAATCAATGCTTTCATTCAGGGACTTTATCTCTGGAGCCTTAAACCATTGTTCTCTGAGTGGGCCATCACCACACAGGGTCTTACATGCAGTCTCAGGTGAAGGCTTCTGGAATATTCTTCATTGTTTCAGCTAACAGTAGATGCTTAAGGGGGAGAGTGTCATCACTTCTGACCTTGAGGGAGCTGAGCCCAGGGAGGTAAAGAGAGACATGTCTAGTGAGCAGTTTGTGGAAGGAGGCCGAAGGGATAGGATCTATGGCTGTGAACATGGAGCTGATGGATGGATGGATTACGGAGTGTTGGAGATCAGTTATCAACTGAGATGGATAAACGTGCTACAGTTGTGGATGTGTCATTTGGATTTAAACTTTATTGAAGGACTGCTGCTACTGGATACCTGTGCTTCCATCATTTTATCTGTCATCTGGAGGATCGTGGACTGTAGCTACAGACTGTACTGGCTGGAGATACAAAATTTGTGGGCCAACCAAAAGTTGGGAGACAGTGAGTATGGCCTGATACAAAGCCAGTGGAACTACTGATCCCAGGTTGAGAACTTAAGGACTGAGAGAACTGTATTTTGGCCATTTACTTGGATGCCATGGATGTGCCATGGATGTGATTAATAAAATATTGTTGCATCGTTAACCTGCCTAGGTGATTACTTAAAACCCACAACCTCAGATCTTTATAAAAGAAATCACATTTTTTCCAAAAATGTTTTAGCCCCAAATTTTGCATTTTCACTAGGTTAACAGGAAAAATTGCATGAAAGTCATAGGAAACCTTGCGGTAACAAGATATTCAGCTCACCCACGGACCGAGGATCTACTCTGCACGGACGGTCTTGTAGTATAGCAAGAAACAATGAAGAGAAAAGGAAAGTACATCCAGTACTGGGTCCTCGTAAAAAAATTCTTTATTGCAAATCCATAAAAACTCCAGTCATAGAGTAATTGCAACAGGAAAAATTACACCATACAATTTGTTGTGCGATTTCTCTTGAGTACACTGATACCCAATATGTGGAGAAAAATGACTATTTGGTCACAAGGCAGGGCTTGGAAGTGAAGGATCGCCATTTGACTTTTTAGATGCAAAATTTGCTGGAATAATTAGCAGACGCCATGTTGCATTTGTAGAGCCCCTGATGTGCCGAAACAGTGGAAAGCCCCCATAAGTAAAACTATACTAGAAGCTAGACCCCACAGGGAACTTATCTAGATGTGTGGTGAGCAGCTTGAACCCCCAGGTGCTTCACAAAAAATTATAATATTGAGCCGTGAAAATAAAAAAAAACATATTTTGCCACAAAAATGTTTTTTAGCCCAAAATTTAGCATTTTCAG
Source organism: Phyllobates terribilis (assembly GCF_046119375.1). Taxonomy (NCBI): domain Eukaryota; kingdom Metazoa; phylum Chordata; class Amphibia; order Anura; family Dendrobatidae; genus Phyllobates; species Phyllobates terribilis. The sequence continues at coordinate 590,438,333 of NW_027362765.1, read as the reverse complement.
AAGGGTAGTAAGAGAAAATGGGCCCCAAAATTAGTTGTGCAATTTCTCCTGAGTACGGTGATACCCAATATGTGGTCGAAAACTACTGTTTGGTCGCACGGCAGGGCTTGGAAATGAAGGAGCGGCATTTGACTTTTTGAGTGCATAATTAGCGGACACCATGTCGCGTTTGGAGAGCCCCTGATGTGCCTGAAGACTGGAAACCCCCACAAGTGACACCATTTTGGAAACTAGACCCCCCAGGGTCACTTATCTAGATGTGTGGTGAGCACTTTGAAACCCCAGCTGCTTCACAGAAGTTTATAAGGTTGAGCCATAAAAATAAAAAATAAGTGCATTTTATTCCACTTTTTTTTGGTGGTATGATTATAAAGCATAGTTTTTTGCCTTTTCCTTTATTTTTTTTACAGTGTTCACTGAATGGGTTAGCTAGCGGAAGAACTTTATAGGTCAGGTTGTTCCAGAAGTGATGATACCAAATATGTGTACTTTTTTTTGTTTATTTTTGTTTTTTTACACAGATAAATGCATTTATTGGAGTAATATTTTTTCTTTTTTTTTGTTTTTTATTTTGTGATTTTTTTTTAAATATTTTTATAATCTTTATTAACTTTTTTTTACTGTTTCACATTGTCCCAGTATGGGACATCACATTTCCCTGCCCTGATTGCTTATCTAATACTCTGCAATGCTTCTGCACTGCAGAACATCAGATCAGCATCTGACAGGCAAGAAGGAGGCGTCTCAGCTCTTGCTCTCTGCTCTGTGTTAAATGCCCGTGATCGGTACTAGTGCTAATCGTGGGCATTGCTGCGGGGTGTCAGCTATCACATAGAGCTGACACCCAAACTTGATCACGGCGGTGCTCAGCATGAGCCCGCACGATCGTGGCACCGTATATATATATGGCACTTTGGGGGAATGCAGCTCCCGCAGCACAGTATATATGCGCTGCATGTCAGGCAGGGGTTAAAGGAAATCTGTAACAAAGTTTTTGCTGCCTCATCTGAGAGCAGTATAATGTAGGAAAAGAGATCCTGATTCCAGCGATGTATCACTTACAGTTTTGATACAATCAGAAATTTTAGATGTAGCACAAAGCAGAGGTCAGAAAGCTAACTCCATCCACACCACAGCTTTCTGTGTACATTGTATATTGACCGTAAGCTGCTAATCAGTGGTAAGAGTGGAGTTGGTCCAAATTTCAGCAGTAATAATCTCCTGCTGATAAAACACTAATTTTATTGAAACAACAGCACACAGCCTAATAAGTGACACATCGCTGAAATTAATGCCTCAGCCCCTACCTCATGCTGCCTTTCAATTACAGTGCATTGTGAAAGTATTTGGCCCCCTTGAACTTTTCTACCTTTTGCCACATTTCTGGCTTCAAACATAAAAATAACATTCTAATTTTTTTGGGCAGAATCAACAAGTGGGACACAATTATGAAGTGGAACGAAATTTATTGGATATTTTAAACTTTTTTAACAAATTAAAAACTGAAAAGCGGGGCGTGCAATATTATTCGGCCCCTTTACTTTCGGTGCAGCAAACTCACTCCAGAAGTTCAGTGAGGATCTCTGAAGTCCTAAATGACTGGTAATGATAAATAGAATCCACCTGTGTGTAATCAAGTCTACGTATAAATGCACCCGCTCTGTGATAGTCTCAGGGTTCTGTTTCAAGTGCAGAGAGCAACATGAAGACCAAGGAACACACCAGGCAGGTCCGAGAATCTATTGTGGCGAAGTTTAAAGCCGGATTTGGATATAAAAAGATTTCCCAAGTTTTAAACATCTCAAGAAACACTGTACAAGCGATCATATTGAAATGGAAGGAGTATCAGACCAGTGTAAATCTACCAAGACCCGGCCGTCCCTCTAAACTTTCATCTCGAACAAGGAGAAAACTGATCAGAGATGCAGCCAAAAGGCCCATGATCACTCTGGATGAACTGCAGAGATCTACAGCTGAGGTGGGAGAGTCTGTCCATAGGACAACAATCAGTCGCACACTGCACAAATCTGGCCTTTATGGAAGATTGGCAAGAAGAAAGCCATTTCTCAAAGATATCCATAAAAAGTCTCATTTGAAGTTTGCCACAAGCTACCTGGGAGAGTCACCAAACATGTGGATAAGGTGCTTTGGTCAGATGAAATCAAAATCGAACTTTTTGGCCACAATGCAAAACGATATGTTTGGCGGAAAAGCAACACAGCTCATCACCCTCAAAACACCATCCCCACTGTCAAACATAGTGGTGGCAGCATCATGGTTTGGGCCTGCTTTTCTTCAGCAGGGACAGGAAAGATGGTTAAAATTGATGGGAAGATGGACGGAGCCAAATACAGGACCATTCTGGAAGAAAACCTGTTGGAGTCTGCAAAAGACCTGAGACTGGGACGGAGATTTATCTTCCAATAAGACAATGATCCCAAACATAAAGAAAAATCTACAATGGAATGGTTGAAAAATAAACATATCCAGGTGTTAGAATGGCCAAGTCAAAGTCCAGACCTGAGTCCAATCGAGAATCTGTGGAAAGAGCTGAAAACTGCTGTTCACAAACGCCCTCCATCCAACCTCAATGAGCTCGAGCTGTTTTGCAAGGAAGAATGGGCAAGAATTTCATCCTCTCAATGTGCAAAACTGATAGAGACATTCCCCATGTGACTTGCAGCTGTAATCGCAGCAAAAGGTTGCGCTACAAAGTATTAACTCAAGGGGGCCAAATAATATTGCACGCCCCACTTTTCAGTTTTTAATTTGTTAAAAAAGTTTAAAATATCCAATAAATTTTGTTCCACTTCACGATTGTGTCCCACTTGTTGTTGATTCATCCCCCCAAAATTAGAATTTTATATTTTTATGTTTGAAGCCAGAAATGTGGCAAAAGGTATAAAAGTTCAAGGGGGCCAAATTCTTTCACAATGCACTGTGCATAGCAAAAACCGGCTGACAGATTCCTTTTAAGAAATTAACTTTCTAAGTCCAGTTTAACACTTCCTGATATTTCAGGTAGCAGAAAAAACAGTACAGGAGCTGGAGAGAATGACTCGTTGCAGCAAGCAGGCCCTGCAGCTGTGCTCAGCGAGTGGTGTCCTGTTACTCACTGAGCTCAGTGCAGCTCTGGGGCTCACTCACTGGAGTGAATCATTCTCCCTGGCTCCTCAGCGCGGTGAATTACAGCGGGGGACACTTAGTAGTGTTGAGCCACCCCCGTAGTGTTCGAGTTCGGTTCGGTTCGTCGAACACCCGTGTGTTCGCCGAACTGTTCGTCGAACTGTTCGTCGAACACCTTCGAACACCGTTAAAACCAATGGCAGGCAAACAAAAACACATAGAAACACATAGAAAACACCTTCAAAGGTGTCCAAAAGCTGACAAACTGCTCAGAAGACACAACTAACACAATGAAAAGTGACAAGTACACATAGTCATGAGAAAAGAAAAGAGGTGGAGGAGTAAAAGGAGGGGGAGACACAGATATAGGCATGTCATGCCCTTCTAAATTCCAAAAAGTGAGAAGCCGACACGTTCAGTCCGCTCCTGCCCGTGCCACCTCCGTGTCGCCGGGTTTGTGCCAGAGCCGCGGTGAACCCTGACGGCCAGCCCCCCTCTCCCAATACTGGTGCCTGTCCGCTGGTGGGTCGAGCGAGCCCCCCTGTGGTGGAGGCAGCTCTAAGCTTTTTAATTTAAATTGTCTCTCTAATTTAAATGAATACACTTTAAATCCATTTACAAGGATCTATTGGAGGGCAAGTCTCATGCCAGCAGCCGCGTAATTCCAGCTCCAGTAGCGTCCACTAAAGCTGCTGCAGTTAAAAAACTTTTATAAGGATCGAGCTCGGCTGTCCACCGCAAGGCATCCTACTGCCAGTCCCAGCCCCTATGCCTTGGGGTGCCTCCTGATGCTCTTCACTGAGTATCCCGTGGTCCCGAAGCATTTCCTTTGAAAAAATTAAGTGTCCAAACTACAGGTGGTGTAGCTTGCTTAACAGCCGGGATAATCCGCTGACTAGCAGACACTGCTACTAGGCACAAAGTATTTCCTGGGCTAGATGCAGTTAAAAATTTGTAATTAGATACTCTCGTTGGATGCTGAGAAAGCATTCCAGAGTCTCCTGGCACGCCATATATGATTCTCTTAAAAAGCTTGGGGTAGGGGTCTAGGGGACCCTTTTATAGCCAAAATCACGGCCCTGTATCGCAATACGTCACCTAGGCTGAAGATAAATTGAACTGTAGCACCCTGAGGGCTCGGTTGCTACAGTGGTATTGCACCTCACCCAGAGGTGTGATATCTCACTCTCAGGTAAGGATGGAGTGTGGATCAGGACCCGACACCTGCATGCATTACACCACATTGCCGTGGGGCAGGGCGACCAATATGCCCCTGAGATGGGCACGACAGTCCCTGTCCCTGGCTGGAGTGGGGGGAGGGAACACTGAGGAAGGGGAACCCTGTAGTGCAGGAGCAGGGAGGAAGCTGTTCCTGGTTGCATTGAGAAGGGAGTATAAAAGGTGGGCACCATCTTAGTTCAGTGCAGAGAACTCTGAGCAGAAGTGGCAGGGAGCAGGGGCTCTGCATGAGCTCTGCTCCGGAGGCGGGCCTAGTAACAGAGGCCCAGGCCTGGAAGAGGGAGAAGGAAGGAAGAGGAGCGGAGAAGGCTCCAGGAACGATGAACGAAGGGATCCCAGGGGTGCGGACGGGCGAGTCGCCACCGCACGCCCGAATCCACCTGCATGGAGGGGTCAGGCCAAAGGGGGAGACCGGTCCCCGAAACTAGTGGAGGCAGGAAACGACCCTCAGCTAGAAACCGGAGGCTGTGACATTTTATGTGGCGCAGCCCCTCGCTACACCCGCTAGGAGGGCAGCACATAGGGTCAGGGAAACTGGCGCCAAGTTTACCAAGAGGAGGCCCGAGGCAGCCGGACAAGAAGGGTTGGTAAGAAAGGCCAGACAAAGGACACACAAAGGGGGTCCTGTGAAGCGCTCCAAAGTTATCTGGGAGTTGTCTGAGCCCCTCACCTGGTGAGCACAGTAGGACGTGGGCAGCCGTTACCTGCAGAAGTGGTCTGGATAATAAGAACTGTGAGTAAAGGCCCTGGACTGCATCACTGACTCCGTGTCGTTACTGCTGCTGCCCTGCACCATCACCCCCATCCTCCGCATACACTGCCCTGAGGCTATACTCCTCCCGTGGGGAGTTATGCTACGCTCTGCTGCACCCACAACACCAGCCTCAGCGGTCTGCCCTGCAGCGGCGGTTCACTCTGACCGCAATCCACGGGTGGCGTAGTCGCACATTTAAACATCAAAACCACATAAATAGTTCCGCCACTGGTTTGACCACCCTGAGCCACGGAACCGGGTCGCCGCCACGAAGACTACAACCACCAGCATCCACCAAAAAGGGTCCGGCTCCGGGTGTCCCAAGGCCCAGGGGTGCATCAGAACATTTTCATCACCTTTCACAATCACCAATGGGACAAGGCAGGGATGTCCTCTGTCCCCTCTCTTATACATCCTAATGACGGAGCACCTGCTCTCATCAATTCGCCATAACCCCAATATTAGGTGGATTGAGGTGGGAGGCACCGAGTACAAATGCTCTCTATTTGCTGATGATGTACTAGTATATATCACTCAATCACATATATCCATCCATGCTGTTATGGCTGAAATAGATCACTTTGTTACATGGTCAAATTTTAAAATCAATGCAGCGAAGTCTGAGGCCCTCGATGTCTCCCTCCCCAAATCCATATAGGATTCCATCCAGTCCAACTTTCCCTTTGCCTGGCCCTCACAGGGTATCAAATACTTAGGAATTTCTATTCATAGAGACCTCTCCCATCTATGTTATCTTAATTTTGGGCCCTTTATTGAACAACTCCATACAGACCACGGTTGGCATGTTAGAACTGTAAGATTCACTACGTGAACCACTGGTGTTTTGTTGAAAAGCACATGTACACTGTGTTCCAAATTATTATGCAAAAAGTGTTTAGGAGTGATAAGGGAAGAATTTGTTTGTTTGTCAGTTAAACTCATTGATGGTGATGTGTGTCAGTGCTCTTTATATCACTGTAAGCAATTGCAGACACCTGTGCTAATTAGTTTGGCAGGTGTGTCCAATGAAAGGCAAGACTACTTAAGAAGGCTGTCTCACATTATTAAGCAGCCTACATTTACTGCCAAAATGGGAAAGAAAAAGGATGTGTCGGCTGCTGAGAAGCAACAAATTGTGGAGTGTTTAGGTCAAGGCATGAATACAATCAACATTGTGCGATGATCAGGATGAAGTGTCTTGGCATTCAAGAAGTATGTAGCTGATTCACAGTACACACGTGTGCGTGCTGATAAGGGCAAATTGAGGACTCTTTCCTACAGGCAATTACGTCAGGTTAAAAGAGCAGCGGCAAAAAAGCCTTGTCATAGCAGCAGACAAGTTTTTGAAGCTGCTGGTGCCTCCAACGTCCCCCGAACAACAAGATGCAGGGTCCTTCAGAGGTTTGCAGCTGTGCATATGCCATCCTGTCGACCTCCTCTATCCACTTCACACAAGCAGAAACGGCTCCAGTGGGCCAAACATTACATGAAGACTGATTTCAAAACTGTTTTGTTCACGGATGAGTGCCGTGCAGTGCTCGATGGTCCAGATGTATGGAGTGGAGGATGGCTGGTTGATGGACACCCCACGCAAACACGGCTACAGCGCCAACAAGGAGTAGGTGGAGTAATGTTTTGGGCTGGAATCATGGGGAGAGAGATTGTCGCCCCCTTTAGGATCCCTGAAGGCGCTAAAGATGAACTCCATAATGTATGTGGATTTTCTCAAACAGCACTTCCTGCCATGGTTCAAGAAGAAGAACCATGTATTTCACAGCAAGATCATTTTTTTGCATGATAATGCACCATCTCATGCTGCACATAAAACATCTGCATCTCTGGCTGATATGGGCATAAAAGGGGACAAACTTATGGTGTGACCCCCATGCTCCCCTGACCTCTACCCCATTCAGAACCTCTGGAGCATCATCAAAAGGAGTGTCTATGATGGCGGGAGGCAGTTCACATCTAAGCAACAGCTCTGGGAGGGTATTCTGTCCTCATGCAAAACAATTGAAGCAGAAACCATCCAAAACCTGACAAATTCAATGGACGAGAGAGTTCAGAAGCTCCTTTCGAACAAGGGTTCCTATGTGAAAATGTAACATCACCTAGAATAAAGTTTTGAGTTGAAAACTGTTTGATTTCAGTTTCTAATAACCTGCTAATGCTTATAATTTCAAAAATGACCATTTTTTTGGTCTTTATTAAAATGAAAAGGTTGATCGAAAAGTTTGGGGGATCTAAGAGTGTGGGAACCCAGTAGTCATGATTACTTCGAATTCTGACAATATGAGGGTCATGTTGCAGGTAGTGCAGCAAGAAGGCACTTATGTGTCTTGCGCATCTCGGAGCCCCAAAATTATTTTCCGGGCTAGATGCAGCTAAAAATTATTATTAATTTTAAATCTGGTGGAGCTTAGTATAGATGGGCTAATAGGATCAGTGCTGCACACTGCTACAAAGCCCAAATTATTTTCCAGTCAAGATACAGATAAACATGATTAGTAATTTGAAAGCTTAAAACGGTTGGTAGGGTGATTTTAACCAATCATCAAGCTTTCACTCTCCCCAGGATGACAGAGGGGTAGAAAAGTCGTTTCGGATCCATGATTTGTTCATCTTTATGAACGTTAGTCTGTCTACATTATCAGTGGAGAGCCGCGTGCGCTTATCTGTCAGCACACCACCAGCAGCGCTGAACACACGTTCAGACAGAACGCTGGCTGCGGGGCATGACAAGATCTCCAAGGCGTAAGTGGCTAGCTCCGGCCATTTATCCAGATTGGAAGCCCAAAAAGAGCAAGGGTCCAGTGACACAGTCATGGCTTCAATGTTTACTTGCAGATACTCTTGTATCATCGTCTCTAGGCGTTGACTATGTGTCAGACTTCTTGTCTCCTGTGGCCTTGCAAAGGATGGGCTAAAAAAGTGGTGAAATGATTCCGCAAAATTGATGTTACCAGCAGATACTGTGGTTCTGTTACGGTTTGAGTGCTGAACACTTGACGGTCCCACGGTTGGCAAGTTGGAACTGTGAGATTCATTACGTGCACCACTGGTGTTTTGTGGAAAAGCACATGTAAGATTCTGCAACAGTCTCTGCTGATACTCCTGCATGCATGCATCCCTTTCTATGGCAGGAATAATTTCTGCAAATTTACTTTTGTACCGGGGATCTAACAGTGTGGCAACCCAGTAGTCAGGATTATTTCTAATTCTCACAATTCGAGGGTCATGTTGCAGGTAGTGCAGCAAGAAGGCACTCATGTGTCTTGCGCATCCAGGAGCACCAAGTCCCTGTTGTGTTGGTGGCGAGGTAACAATCATGCTTCCTTCCTCTGTCCTCTCCCCCCAACCTCGCACAACAGAAATGTGATCAAGGTGTCCCTCATCTGATGAGTCTTCCATCAGTTCGTCCTCCACTTCTTCCTGGGCTCCTGCACCTTCCTCACTAGTTTGGCTGCTACCCTGCGCCCTGGTAAAACCATCTCCCCCACCCTCACATGCCTGCCGCCTTGGTGCTGCCGACCGTCTGGACCTTGCAGATGTTAGCCCTTCCGCATACAACTCCTCCTCCTCTACTTCCTCCACCTCCTCTTGTGCCACCACCTGACTCCGAATTCTGTTTAACATGTGCTCCAGCATGTAAATCACCAGAATAGTCATGCTGATAATGGCATCGTCAGCACTAAACATCTTCGTCGCCATTTCAAAACTGTGCAGAAGGGTGCATAGGTCCCTGATCTGAGACCACTCCTCCAGCGTGATTTGCCCCACCTCTGAATCTCGTTGGCCCAGGCTATACGTCAGAACGTATTGCACCAGGGCTTGTCGGTGCTGCCACAGTCGCTGCAACATGTGCAGAGTTGAATTCCACCGGGTAGGCACATCGCATTTTAGCCGGTGAAGTGGCAGGCCCAACGACTTCTGTAGAGATGTAAGTCGCTGAGTTGCGGGATGCGAACGGCGGAAGTGAGCACACAGCGACCGTGCCCTCTGCAGAAGGCCATCTAGTCTGGGATAGTGGGCTAAAAATTGCTGGACAACCAGGTTCAACACGTGAGCCATACAAGGCACGTGTGTGACATTGCCCCGGCGAAGGGCCGCACCCAGGTTTGCAACATTGTCGCACACGGCCTTCCCTGGTTTCAGGTCCAGTTGAGAAAACCATTCATGAAATTGGTTCTCCAGAGCTGACCACAACTCCTCAGCTGTGTGACTCACATTTCCCAGACATTTCAAAGTAAAAACCGCCTGATGACGTTGAGCCCTACAGCCAGCATAGTAAGGAGGTGTGCAGGATCCCTTCTGCGCAGTTAGAAAGCTTGTGGCATGACCAGACAGGCTTTAGGTGCAGGTGGAAGACCGAGAGGAGGTTGAGGAGGCAGAGGCAGTGGAGGAACTTTGACATAAAGAGGATTGACGCACAACTCGTGGGGACGGCAAGACTTGGACAGCAGCCCCTTGTCCTGCTGTCACCATAGTTACCCAGTGCCCAGTCAGCGACATGTAACGCCCCTGTCCATGCCTACTCGTCCAAGTGTCTGTGGTGAAATGCACCCTGTCACACACAGAGTTTCTCAAAGAAGCGGTGATGTTGTGTGCGACATGCTGGTGGAGCGCAGGCACACCTTTCTTTGAGAAGTAGTGCCGACTGGGCATCTGGTACTGGGGCACTGCGACGGACATAAGGTCTCGAAAATCCTCTGTGTCCACCATGCGGAAAGGCAGCATTTCTGTAGCCAAGAGCTTGCAGATGGTGAAATTCAACCTCTTAGCTTTCTCATGGCTAGGAGGAAATGGTCTTTTACTTGTCCACATCTGAGGGACCGAGGGCTGGCTATTGTGCTTAGACGGGGTTGATAAGGGTGTCTCCGGCAAACTGCCGGTCTGTGAGGAAGATGCAGGGGGACATGTTAGGTTGCCTTGATCCAAAGGTGGTGCTATCGATGTCGGACAGCGCTCAACACCAGCTGGTGTTACCACCTCCAAAGAAAATGATGACCTGCCAATCACGCTGGCTGTTGTGGGTAAAGAGGTGGCAGGTCTGCGCCCCAAAACAGGTGTGACTGCTGTCCCCCCAGTCACAGAGGATGAAGAGGCCGCGGATGCACAAGATATGGTAGACGGTGGTAGTCCCGGCCGGCTAGGCCGCATTGTAGCACACTGAGCTTCCCACTGCAACTTATGCTTCATGTCCATGTGCCGGTTCATGCATGAAGTACTCAAACTATGTATTTTTTGGCCTCTACTTAGCTTTTGCTGACAAATGTTACAGATAACACGAGTTGGGTCATCTTTATCGATCTGAAAAAATGCCCAGGCTATGCAAGGCTTAGCACCCATGCGACCTGAAGAGCCACCATGACTTGTGGTGAGAGGCAGAGTTGTGTTTGAGGATGCAGTTGTTGACGTGCTTCCAGTACTACGTCTCTGTCCAGGAAGGCGCAACCTGACCTCGTCGTCACTAGCATCTTCCTCCACCTCCTCTGCTGACCTCATCTCTTGGCTGACTGTGGGTTGACAGTAAGTGGGATCTCCAACCTCATCATCATCACCCTGTGCGTTATCACACCCGTCGTCCTCAGAGCCAACCTGTTCCTGCCCTGACAAAAAACTAAAGTTGTCGCTCCAATCAGGTATTTGAGTCTCATCATCATCTTCCTCATTGTCTCCACGAACAGGAGTTTCAGTTTGGGAATGAGGGTCTACATTATGGTCAGAACCTTCTGCGTCTGGTCCTGGATCTGATTCATAAAGATTCTGGGCATCAGTGCAGATCATTTCCTCGTCTGGATTCACAGTGCGCTGGAGTCGACCTCTGATTCCCAGGCTATAGTATGAGTAAACAGCTCTGCAGACTCAACCATCTGTTCTACCTCATACTCAGACGAGCAGCTCGAGATTTGGGAGCTGTGAGGAAGCAAGTGCGATTGGGGTGACACCTTTGAGGACTGGAGTATTTGTGATGTTGAAGTTGATGTGGAGGAGAGCCCACTTAAAGGAGCACTTGATATCCGTTGAAGCACCGGCTGTTTTTGTGCCTCATCTGGAATTTGTAGTGATTGGCGTGGCCGTAAGAAAGGGATCTTATCACATTGTCCGCTAAAAGAAGTAGACATTTTAGTTTGGCTGGAAGATGGTCTTTCTTCTGCAGATGTTACTGTTGCTTTAACACCTACCCCACGGACACAACCTTTTTTCCCCTTCCCAACACGCTTATTCCCCTTTCCACCAGCAGCAGGCATTTTTCCACTCATTTTGGTGGTTAACTAATTCACAACTCTGGAGTTGTTTGCACAAAAAAACAATGGATGGGAACCGAGCAGAGCTGAGTGGCCAAACTGTGGTATTAGGCCAAAACTATTGGCTGGGTTAGATGCAGAAAAAAATTATATTCAATTTGCAACCTGATGGAGGTCAGTATAGATGGACTAATAGAGAAAGTCCCACACACAGCTAGAAGCCCAAATATTTTTTCAGAGGTAGATGCAGAAAAAAAATATATTCAGTTTGCAACCTGATGGAGGTCAGTATAGATGGACTAATAGAGAAAGTCCCACACACTGCTAGAAGGCCAAATATTTTTTCAGAGCTAGATGCAGACAAAAAATTATTTTTAATTTGCAACCTGATGGAGGTCAGTATAGATGGACTAATAGAGAAAGTCCCACACACTGCTAGAAGTCCAAATATTTTTTCAGAGCTGGATGCAGATAAAAAATATTTTTAATTTGCAACCTGATGGAGGTCAGTATAGATGGACTAATAGAGAAAGTCCCACACACTGCTAGAAGGCCAAATATTTTTTCAGAGCTAGATGCAGAAAAAAATTATATTCAGTTTGCAACCTGATGGAGGTCTGTATAGATGGATTAATAGAACAAGTCCCACACACAGCTAGAAGCCCAATATTTTTTCAGAGGTAGATGCAGAAAAAAATTATATTCAGTTTGCAACCTGATGGAGGTCTGTATAGATCGATTAATAGAACAAGTCCCACACACAGCTAGAAGCCCAATATTTTTTCAGAGGTAGATGCAGAAAAAAAATATATTCAGTTTGCAACCTGATGGAGGTCAGTATAGATGGACTAATAGAACAAGTCCCACACACTGCAAGAAGCCCAAATATTTTTTCAGAGGTAGATGCAGAAAAAAATTATATTCAGTTTGCAACCTGATGGAGGTCTGTATAGATGGATTAATAGAACAAGTCCCACACACAGCTAGAAGCCCAATAGTTTTTCAGAGGTAGATGCAGAAAAAAAATATATTCAGTTTGCAACCTGATGGATGTCAGTATAGATGGACTAATAGAGAAAGTCCCACACACTGCTAGAAGGCCAAATATTTTTTCAGAGCTAGATGCAGAAAAAAATTATATTCAGTTTGCAACCTGATGGAGGTCAGTATAGATGGACTAATAGAACAAGTCCCACACACTGCTAGAAGCCCAAATATTTTTTCAGAGCTAGATGCAGAAAAAAATTATATTCAATTTGCAACCTGATGGAGGTCAGTATAGATGGACTAATAGAATGATGCTATGCCCAAAAGATTTTACTTCACTAGGTGCAGTAAAAAAATTGGTATGGTATTCTATACACAGGTGGTATATCTTGCAACACAGATAGGCTACTCCACTGACTAACACACTCTGCAATAGGCCAAAAAGGATTAGCTTTGCTAGATTCAGCCAAATGCTGTGAAAAAAACTTGCACAGCACTGGCACAGACCTGCCTGGCAAAAACTGATAGGAACTGATGTAACCTAGTCCTGAAAAGGACTGCAATTACAATTAGTCTTTACTCCCACAATCTATCTATTTAAGAGCACAGACCTGCCTGATAAAAGTCGTAGGAAATGCTGTAACCTAGTCCTTAAAATTACTGCAATCACAACTATTCCCTACTCCCAAGCTATCTGTAGATTTGTGCGAAAATTGGCTTGAAATTAACAAGGTATAGCGCACACAGCAACAGCGGTGCCGTCTAACACGCAGCTGCAGCAGTGAGAAAATGGTGGCGACGGGGAAAATGGCTTGGTCTTATAGGGCAAGGACATGTGACATACACTGCCAATGACACATGCCCTTGCTTGTGTGAAAAAAGCACTTCGCTCCGTGTGTGCGCTGCTGATAGGCTGACAGATTGCACCTCCCCACTGTAAATGTGGGAAAGAGAAAAAAAAATGGAGATCTTCATTATTCCTGCAGAGATCCATCCCCTGCCCCTCCCCCCACCCCGCTGTACACTCAAACTGCGTATTAACATTAATTTTCATCATTACTGAGAAAAAATCCAGTTATGATTTTGGTGCACGAACAGTTATCGAACATAACCTCGAACAGCCGAATTTTTCTCAAATCGTTCGTGTTCGCCGAACGGCTCGAACACCGCCCAAAACAGCTCGAATTTGAGATTGGCGAACAGTTCGAGTAGAACAACGCTCATCTCTAACACTTAGGACAGGTGAATATAAGGATTTTTTAATTTTATTCTTATTTTTACAGTTGGAGATAGTGGGCGCAGACTACAACTCTCAACATTGTCCACTGCTGGCGCTGATCGCAGCGTAAGCAGGGGACAATGATGAGGGCAGCGTTCAGTCCGTTAAAACATGCTGACATGTGCACAGACCCATAGATTTGAATGGGTCTGCGTGTGTATGTGTCTCCAGTACATGTGGAAACTGTCACCACACATACCGGAGACACTGACGTATGAAAGAGGCCTAAGCATGTGTCATATGCTCTGTGAGCAATATACGAAGTATATATTTTTTTAAAAAAGTTCCAAAGTTGAAATATACTGCTTTATTTTTCAGTATGCCTGAATATATAAAAGGAAATCTTTCACATTGAAAATACAGTGGAATATGTCCTATAGGTACGGTATATGAACTGAGCAGATTATAGCATAGATTTTATAGGGAATGTGTCATCAAAAAAAAACTTTTTTTCAACAATTTAAATAATGTAAAATATTAGTATTTAATAATTATTATTTTTTTACATTTTAATGGTATAAAATGTGAAAAATAATCTCAAAGTTTTGATATTTACAACTTTTAAACAGTGGGGGTGGCAGCTGCTGAAATTTGCCATTGAAAACCTAGTGTACGGCTAGCTTGCATTGCAACTGCAGTAAATGTGGGCGGTATGTACAGTATTCTCATTGATTGCTCCATTGTGCTGCTTGAAAAGGGCCGTAAAGCAGGATTGAAATGTTGTGCTCACCTAGTGACTAAAACATAAATTTTGATTCACTTGAAATTACTGCTGGATCTTATTGTTTCTGGCTGAAGAAGACAAAGATAGTTACTAGTGTTGAGCGAGCATGCTCGACACTGCTCGGTACTCGCCCGAGCATCTTACTACTCGGGATGTTCGGCGAGCATTTCCGGGTTACTCGGGCGGGAGCTCGGGTCTCCGCCTTGCATGTTTGGCGCTCTTTACAGAGCCAATGAACATGTTGTTTGTGGGCATTACAGTGAATGGTTGGCCGCACAGCGTCACCTTGAGAATTTAAAACCGGGTGCCGCCATCTTGGACACAGTCGCTCCGGATCAGACAGTGTAGGGAGAGTGCTACTGAGTTAGGGAGAGATATATAGTGCGAAATAGGTAGTGTAGGGTCTCTAAAGCCTGACAAATCAAACAAACAGTCCTTCTCAGGACTAACATCCATCCCAGATATCAGGCAGGCTGTATAGGAGATGAAATGGTTATACCAGCAAACGCTGCATTACAGTCCTGTGTGCTCCTGTTGGTCAAATTGCTAGACTTATCCCCCGGTCTCAGGGGCCAGGAAAAATCCTTTTTTTTTCATATAAATCCTGTATTTTTTTTTCCTCAGTCAGACTGTACAAATACGCGTCTTATTAACCTTTTGGTATTCTCCCCCCCCCAAAAAATTGAGCGTGTCTGTGACTGTTCAGACACCAATATATCTGCTTAAAAGAGCCTGGTGTAGGCCAGAGAAATAGAACTGTGGTTTTGCAGTTCCACGGGTCAAATCTCTGTATTATCCTGCTTTTGGCATTTTTTGCCGTAAAAAAAAAACTGTAATAGTGTCTCCCTGACTGGTCAGACACCAATATACTGTATCTGTTTAAAAGAGTCTGGTGTAGAGAAATAGAACTGTGGTTTTGCAGTTCCATGGGTCAAATCTCTGTATTATCCTGCTTTTAGCATTGTTTGCCATAAAAAAAACTATAATAGTGTCTCCCTGACTGGTCAGACACCAATATATCTGTTTAAAAGAGTCTGGTGTAGGCCAGAGAAAAAGAACTGTGGTTTTGCAGTTCCACGGGTCAAATCTCTGTATTATCCTGCTTTTGGCATTTTTTGCCGTAAAAAAAACTGTAATAGTATCTCCCTGACTGTTCAGACTCCAATATATCTGTTTAAAAGAGTCTGGTGTAGGCCAGAGAAATAGAACTGTGGTTTTGCAGTTCCACGGGTCAAATCTCTGTATTATCCTGCTTTTGGCATTTTTTTGCCGTAAAAAAGAATTGTAATAGTGTCTCCCTGACTGGTCAGACACCAATATATCTGTTTAAAAGAGTCTGGTGTAGGCCAGAGAAATAGAACTGTGGTTTTGCAGTTCCACGGATCAAATCTCTGTATTATCCTGCTTTCGGCATTTTTTGCCGTAAAAAAAAAGCGGTAATAGTGTCTCCCTGACTGTTCAGACACCTGTTTAAAAGAGTCTGGTGTAGGCCAGAGAAATAGACCTGTGGTTTTGCAGTTCCACAGGTCAAATCTCTGTATTATCCTGCTTTTGGCATTTTTTGCCGTAAAAAAAACTGTAATAGTGTCTCCCTGATAGGTCAGACACCAATATATCTGTTTAAAAGAGTCTGGTGTAGGCCAGAACTATAGAACTGTGGTTTTGCAGTTCCATGGGTCAAATCTCTGTATTATCCTGCTTTTGGCATTTTTTGCCGTAAAAAAAAACTGTAATAGTGTCTCCCTGACTGTTCAGACACAAATATATCTGTTTAAAAGAGTGTGGTGTAGGCCAGGGAAATAGAACTGTGGTTTTCCTCTTCCACGGTTCTAATCTCCTTTTTATTACCCTTTTTCCATTGATAGTGCGAGTGTAAGCTATTTTACTACATTTACAATGGGCAAGGCGCGTGGCAAGGGACGTGGAACTGGACGTTTTGGTGATGGTGCGTGTAGAGGATGGGGCCGTGGCCAAGGTGAAAATGTGCCACAACCAACAGCCACATTTTCTTGCTCCCACTACTTGACCGAATTACTAGGGAAGCACACTACAACACCAATATTGCGAACTGATCAGTGAGAACAGGTTATTAATTGGATAGCAGATAATACTTCCAGTTACCTGGGCACCACCACCTCCAGTCTGTCTTCCACATGGTCAAGTTTTAGCAGACGTGAGTAGTGTTGAGCCACCCCCGTAGTGTTCAAGTTCGGTTCGGTTCATCGAACACCCATGTGTTCGCCGAACTGTTCGTCGAACTGTTCGTCGAACACCTTCGAACACTGTTAAAACCAATGGCAGGCAAACAAAAACACATAGAAACACATAGAAAACACCTTCAAAGGTGTCCAAAAGCTGACAAACTGCTCAGAAGACATAACTAGAGATGAGCGTTGTTCTACTCGAACTGTTCGCCAATCTCAAATTCGAGCTGTTTTGGGCGGTGTTCGAGCCGGTCGGCGAACACGAACAATTTGAGAAAAATTCGGCTGTTCGAGGTTATGTTCGATAACTGTTCGTGCACCAAAATCATAACTGGATTTTTTCTCAGTAATGATGAAAATTAATGTTAATACGCAGTTTGAGTGTACAGCGGGGCGGGGGGAGGGGCAGGGGATGGATCTCTGCAGGAACAATGAAGATCTCCATTTTTTTTTCTCTTTCCCGCATTTGCAATGGGGAAGTGCAATCTGTCAGCCTATCAGCAGCGCACACACGGAGCGAAGTGCTTTTTTTCACACAAGCAAGGGCATGTGTGATTGGCAGTGTATGTCACATGTCCTTGCCCTATAAGACCAAGCCATTTTCCCCGTCGCCACCATTTTCTCACTGCTGCAGCTGCGTGTTAGACGGCACCGCTGTTGCTGTGTGCGCTATACCTTGTTAATTTCAAGCCAATTTTCGCACAAATATACAGATAGCTTGGGAGTAGGGAATAGTTGTGATTGCAGTCCTTTTAAGGACTAGGTTACAGCATTTCCTACGACTTTTATCAGGCAGGTCTGTGCTCTTAAATAGATAGATTGTGGGAGTAAAGACTAATTGTAATTGGAGTCCTTTTCAGGACTAGGTTACATCAGTTCCTATCAGTTTTTGCCAGGCAGGTCTGTGCCAGTGCTGTGCAAGTTTTTTTCACAGCATTTGGCTGAATCTAGCAAAGCTAATCCTTTTTGGCCTATTGCAGAGTGTGTTAGTCAGTGGAGTAGCCTATCTGTGTTGCAAGATATACCACCTGTGTATAGAATACCAATTTTTTTACTGCACCTAGTGAAGTAAAATCTTTTGGGCATAGCATCATTCTATTAGTCCATCTATACTGACCTCCATCAGGTTGCAAACTGAATATAATTTTTTTCTGCATCTAGCTCTGAAAAAATATTTGGGCTTCTAGCGGTGTGTGGGACTTGGTCTATTAGTCCATCTATACTGACCTCCATCAGGTTGCAAATTAAAAATAATTTTTTTCTGCATCTAGCTCTGAAAAAATATTTGGGCTTCTAGCAGTGTGTGGGACTTGGTCTATTAGTCCATCTATACTGACCTCCATCAGGTTGCAAATTAAAAATAATTTTTTTCTTCATTTATCTCTGAAAAAATATTTGGGCTTCTAGCAGCGTGTGGGACTTGTTCTATTAGTCCATCTATACTGACCTCCATCAGGTTGCAAATTAAAAATAATTTTTTTCTGCATCTAGCTCTGAAAAAATATTTGGGCTTCTAGCAGTGTGTGGGACTTGGTCTATTAGTCCATCTATACTGACCTCCATCAGGTTGCAAATTAAAAATAATTTTTTTCTGCATCTAGCTCTGAAAAAATATTTGGGCTTCTAGCAGTGTGTGGGACTTGGTCTATTAGTCCATCTATACTGACCTCCATCAGGTTGCAAATTGAATAAAAAAATTTTCTGCATCTAGCTCTGAAAAAATATTTGGGCTTCTAGCGGTGTGTGGGACTTGGTCTATTAGTCCATCTATACTGACCTCCATCAGGTTGCAAATTAAAAATAATTTTTTTCTGCATCTAGCTCTGAAAAAATATTTGGGCTTCTAGCAGTGTGTGGGACTTGGTCTATTAGTCCATCTATACTGACCTCCATCAGGTTGCAAATTAAAAATAATTTTTTTCTTCATTTAGCTCTGAAAAAATATTTGGGCTTCTAGCAGTGTGTGGGACTTGTTCTATTAGTCCTTCTATACTGACGTCCAGCAGGTTGCAAATTGAATATAATTTTTTTCTGCATCTAGCTGTGAAAAAATATTTGGGCTTCTAGCGGTGTGTGGGACTTGGTCTATTAGTCCATCTATACTGACCTCCATCAGGTTGCAAATTAAAAATAATTTTTTTCTGCATCTAGCTCTGAAAAAATATTTGGGCTTCTAGCAGTGTGTGGGACTTGGTCTATTAGTCCATCTATACTGACCTCCATCAGGTTGCAAATTAAAAATAATTTTTTTCTGCATCTAGCTCTGAAAAAATATTTGGGCTTCTAGCAGTGTGTGGGACTTGGTCTATTAGTCCATCTATACTGACCTCCATCAGGTTGCAAATTAAAAATAATTTTTTTCTGCATCTAGCTCTGAAAAAATATTTGGGCTTCTAGCAGTGTGTGGGACTTGGTCTATTAGTCCATCTATACTGACCTCCATCAGGTTGCAAATTGAATAAAAAAATTTTCTGCATCTAGCTCTGAAAAAATATTTGGGCTTCTAGCGGTGTGTGGGACTTGGTCTATTAGTCCATCTATACTGACCTCCATCAGGTTGCAAATTAAAAATAATTTTTTTCTGCATCTAACCCAGCCAATAGTTTTGGCCTAATACCACAGTTTGGCCACTCAGCTCTGCTCGGTTACCATCCATTGTTTTTTTGTGCAAACAACTCCAGAGTTGTGAATTAGTTAACCACCAAAATGAGTGGAAAAAGGCCTGCTGCTGGTGGAAAGGGGAATAGGCGTGTTGGGAAGGGGAAAAAAGGTTGTGTCCGTGGGGTAGGTGCAGAAGAAAGACCATCTTCCAGCCAAACTAAAATGTCTACTTCTTTTAGCGGACAATGTGATAAGATCCCTTTCTTACGGCCACGCCAATCGCTACAAATTCCAGATGAGGCACAAAAACAGCAAGTGCTTCAACGGATATCAAGTGCTCCTTTAAGTGGGCTCTCCTCCACATCAACTTCAACATCACAAATACTCCAGTCCTCAAAGGTGTCACCCAAATCGCACTTGCTTCCTCACAGCTCCCAAATCTCCAGCTGCCCGTCTGAGTATGAGGTAGAACAGATGGTTGAGTCTGCAGAGCTGTTTACTCATACTATAGCCTGGGAATCAGAGGTCGACTCCAGCGCTTCTGTGAATCCAGACGAGGAAATGATCTGCACTGATGCCCAGAATCTTTATGAGTCGGATCCAGGACCAGACGCAGAAGGTTCTGACCATAATGTAGACCCTCATTCCCAAACTGTAACTCCTGTTGGTGGAGACAATGAGGAAGACGATGATAAGACTCAAATACCTGATTGGAGCGACAACTTTAGTTTTTTGTCAGGGCAGGAACAGGTTGGCTCTGAGGACGACGGGTGTGATAACGCACAGGGTGATGATGATGAGGTCGGAGATCCCACTTACTGTCAACCCACAGTCAGCCAAGAGATGAGGTCAGCAGAGGAGGTGGAGGAAGATGCTAGTGACGACGAGGTCAGGTTGCGCCTTCCTGGACAGAGACGTAGTACTGGAAGCACGTCAACAACTGCATCCTCAAACACAATTCTGCCTCTCACCACAAGTCGTGGTGGCTCTTCAGGTCGCATGGGTGCTAAGCCTTGCATAGCCTGGGCATTTTTTCAGATCGATAAAGATGACCCAACTCGTGTTATCTGTAACATTTGTCAGCAAAAGCTAAGTAGAGGCCAAAAAATACATAGTTTGAGTACTTCATGCATGAACCGGCACATGGACATGAAGCATAAGTTGCAGTGGGAAGCTCAGTGTGCTACAATGCGGTCTAGCCGGCCGGGCCAACCACCGTCTGCCATATCTTGTGCATCCGCGGCCTCTTCATCCTCTGTGACTGGGGGGACAGCAGTCACACCTGTTTTGGGGCGCAGACCTGCCACCTCTTTACCCGCAACAGCCAGCGTGATTGGCAGGTCATCATTTTCTTTGGAGGTGGTAACACCAGCTGGTCTTGAGCGCTGTCCGACATCGATAGCACCACCTTTGGATCAAGGCAACCTAACATGTCCGCCTGCATCTTCCTCACAGACCGGCAGTTTGCCGGGGACACCCTTATCAACCCCGTCTAAGCACAATAGCCAGCCCTCGGTCCCTCAGATGTGGACAAGTAAAAGACCATTTCCTCCTAGCCATGAGAAAGCTAAGAGGTTGAATTTCACCATCTGCAAGCTCTTGGCTACAGAAATGCTGCCTTTCCGCCTGGTGGACACAGAGGATTTTCGAGACCTTATGTCCGTCGCAGTGCCCCAGTACCAGATGCCCAGTCGGCACTACTTCTCAAAGAAAGGTGTGCCTGCGCTCCACCAGCATGTCGCACACAACATCACCGCTTCTTTGAGAAACTCTGTGTGTGACAGGGTGCATTTCACCACAGACACTTGGACGAGTAGGCATGGACAGGGGCGTTACATGTCGCTGACTGGGCACTGGGTAACTATGGTGACAGCAGGACAAGGGGCTGCTGTCCAAGTCTTGCCGTCCCCACGAGTTGTGCGTCAATCCTCTTTATGTCATTTTTCCTCCACTGCTTCTGCCTCCTCAACCTCCTCTCGGTCTTCCACCTGCACCCAAAGCCTGTCTGGTCATGCCACAAGCTTTCTAACTGCGCAGAAGGGATCCTGCACACCTCCTTACTATGCTGGCAGTAGGGCTCAACGTCATCAGGCGGTTTTTACATTGAAATGTCTGGGAAATGTGAGTCACACAGCTGAGGAGTTGTGGTCAGCTCTGGAGAACCAATTTCATGAATGGTTGTCTCCACTGAACCTGAAACCAGGGAAGGCCGTGTGCGACAATGCTGCAAACCTGGGTGCGGCCCTTCGCCGGGGCAATGTCACACACGTGCCTTGTATGGCTCACGTGTTGAACCTGGTTGTCCAGCAATTTTTAGCCCACTATCCCAGACTAGATGGCCTTCTGCAGAGGGCACGGTCGCTGTGTGCTCACTTCCGCCGTTCGCATCCCACAGCTCAGCGACTTACATCTCTACAGAAGTCGTTGGGCCTGCCACTTCACCGGCTAAAATGCGATGTGCCTACCCGGTGGAATTCAACTCTGCACATGTTGCAGCGACTGTGGCAGCACCGACAAGCCCTGGTGCAATACGTTCTGACGTATAGCCTGGGCCAACGAGATTCAGAGGTGGGGCAAATCACGCTGGAGGAGTGGTCTCAGATCAGGGACCTATGCACCCTTCTGCACAGTTTTGAAATGGCGACGAAGATGTTTAGTGCTGACGATGCCATTATCAGCATGACTATTCCGGTGATTTACATGCTGGAGCACATGTTAAACAGAATTCGGAGTCAGGTGGTGGCACAAGAGGAGGTGGAGGAAGTAGAGGAGGAGGAGTTGTATGCGGAAGGGCTAACATCTGCAAGGTCCAGACGGTCGGCAGCACCAGGGCGGCAGGCATGTGAGGGTGGGGGAGATGATTTTACCAGGGCGCATGGTAGCAGCCAAACTAGTGAGGAAGGTGCAGGAGCCCAGGAAGAAGTGGAGGACGAACTGATGGAAGACTCATCAGATGAGGGAGACCTTGATCACATTTCTGTTGTGCGAGGTTGGGGGGAGAGGACAGAGGAAGGAAGCATGATTGTTACCTCGCCACCAACACAACAGGGACTTGGTGCTCCTGGATGCGCAACACACATGAGTGCCTTCTTGCTGCACTACCTGCAACATGACCCTCGAATTGTGAGAATTAGAAATAATCCTGACTACTGGGTTGCCACACTGTTAGATCCCCGGTACAAAAGTAAATTTGCAGAAATTATTCCTGCCATAGAAAGGGATGCACGCATGCAGGAGTATCAGCAGAGACTGTTGCAGAATCTTACATGTGCTTTTCCACAAAATACCAGTGGTGCACGTAGTGAATCTCACAGTTCCAACTTGCCAACCGTGGGACCGTCAAGTGTTCAGCACTCAAACCGTAACAGAACCACAGTATCTGCTGGTAACATCAATTTTGTGGAATCATTTCACCACTTTTTTAGCCCATCCTTTGCAAGGCCACAGGAGACAAGAAGTCTGACACATAGTCAACGCCTAGAGACGATGGTACAGGAGTATCTCCAAGTAAACATTGAAGCCACGACTGTGTCACTGGACCCTTGCTCTTTTTGGGCTTCCAATCTGGATAAATGGCCGGAGCTAGCCACTTACGCCTTGGAGATCTTGTCATGCCCCGCAGCCAGCGTTCTGTCTGAACGTGTGTTCAGCGCTGCTGGTGGTGTGCTGACAGATAAGCGCACGCGGCTCTCCACTGATAATGTAGACAGACTCACGTTCATAAAGATGAACAAATCATGGATCCGAAACGACTTTTCTACCCCTGTGTCATCCTGGGGAGAGTAAAAGCTTGATGATTGGTTAAAATCACCCTACCAACCGTTTTAAGCTTTCAAATTACTAATCATGTTTATCTGTATCTTGACTGGAAAATAATTTGGGCTTTGTAGCAGTGTGCAGCACTGATCCTATTAGGCCATCTATAATAAGCTTCACCAGATTTAAAATTAAAAATAATTTTTAGCTGCATCTAGCCCGGAAAATAATTTTGGGGCTCCGAGATGCGCAAGACACATAAGTGCCTTCTTGCTGCACTACCTGCAGCATGACCCTCATATTGTCAGAATTCGAAGTAATCATGACTACTGGGTTGCCACACTCTTAGATCCCCCAAACTTTTCGATCAACCTTTTCATTTTAATAAAGACCAAAAAAATGGTAATTTTTGAAATTATAAGCATTAGCAGGTTGTTAGAAACTGAAATCAAACAGTTTTCAACTCAAAACTTTATTCTAGGTGATGTTACATTTTCACATAGGACCCCTTGTTCGAAAGGAGCTTCTGAACTCTCTCGTCCATTGAATTTGTCAGGTTTTGGATGGTTTCTGCTTCAATTGTTTTGCATGAGGACAGAATACCCTCCCAGAGCTGTTGCTTAGATGTGAACTGCCTCCCGCCATCATAGACACTCCTTTTAATGATGCTCCAAAGGTTCTGAATGGGGTAGAGGTCAGGGGAGCATGGGGGTCACACCATAAGTTTGTCCCCTTTTATGCCCATATCAGCCAGAGATGCAGATGTTTTATGTGCAGCATGAGATGGTGCATTATCATGCAGAAAAATGATCTTGCTGTGAAATACACGGTTCTTCTTCTTGAACCATGGCAGGAAGTGCTGTTTGAGAAAATCCACATACATTATGGAGTTCATCTTTAGCGCCTTCAGGGATCCTAAAGGGGCCGACAATCTCTCTCCCCATGATTCCAGCCCAAAACATTACTCCACCTCCTCCTTGTTGGCGCTGTAGCCGTGTTTGCGTGGGGTGTCCATCAACCAGCCATCCTCCACTCCATTCATCTGGACCATCGAGCGCTGCACGGCACTCATCCGTGAACAAAACAGTTTTGAAATCAGTCTTCATGTAATGTTTGGCCCACTGGAGCCGTTTCTGCTTGTGTGAAGTGGATAGAGGAGGTCGACAGGATGGCGTATGCACAGCTGCAAACCTCTGAAGGACCCTGCATCTTGTTGTTCGGGGGACGTTGGAGGCACAAGCAGCTTCAAAAACTTGTCTGCTGCTATGACAAGGCTTTTTTGCCGCTGCTCTTTCAACCTGACGTAATTGCCTGTAGGAAAGAGTCCTCAATTTGCCCTTATCAGCACGCACACGTGTGTACTGTGAATCAGCTACATACTTCTTGATTGCCAAGACACTTCATCCTGATCATCGCACAATGTTGATTGTAGTCATGCCTTGACCTAAACACTCCACAATTTGTTGCTTCTCAGCAGCCGACACATCCTTTTTCTTTCCCATTTTGGCAGAAAATGTAGGCTGCTTAATAATGTGAGAGAGCCTTCTTAAGTAGTCTTGCCTTTCATTGGACACACCTGCCAAACTAATTAGCACAGGTGTCTGCAATTGCTTACAGTGATATAAAGAGCCCTGACACACATCACCATCAATGAGTTTAACTGACAAACAAACAAATTCTTCCCTTATCACTCCTAAACACTTTTTGCATAATAATTTGGAACGCGGTGTACATGTGCTTTTCCACAAAACACCAGTGGTTCACGTAGTGAATCTTACAGTTCTAACTTGCCAACCGTGGTCTGTATGGAATTGTTCAATAAAGGGCCCAAAATTAAGATAACATAGATGGGAGAGGTCTCTATGAATAGGAATTCCTAAGTATTTGATACCCTGTGAGGGCCAGGCAAAGGGAAAGTTGGACTGGATGGAATCCTATATGGATTTAGGGAGGGAGACATCGAGGGCCTCAGACTTCGCTGCATTGATTTTAAAATTTTACCATGTAACAAAGTGATCTATTTCAGCCATAACAGCAGGGATGGATATATGTGATTGAGTGATATATACTTAGACATCATCAGCAAATAGAGAGCACTTGTACTCGGTGCCTCCCACCTCAATCCACCTAATATTGGGGTTATGGCGAATTGATGAGAGCAGGTGCTCCGTCACTAGGATGTATAAGAGAGGGGACAGAGGACATCCCTGCCTTGTCCCATTGGTGATTGTGAAAGGTGATGAAAATGTTCTGACGCACCCCCTGGGCCTTGGGACACCCGGAGCCGGACCCTTTTTGGTGGATGCTGGTGGTTGTAGTCTTCGTGGCGGCGATCCGGTTCCGTGGCTCAGGGCGGTCAAACCAGTGGCGGAACTATTTATGTGGTTTTGATGTTTAAATGTCCGACTACGCCACCCGTGGATTGCGGTCAGAGTGAACTGCCGCTACAGGGCAGACCGCTAAGGCTGGTGTTGTGGGTGCAGCAGAGCGTAGCATAACTCCCCACGGGAGGAGTATAGCCTCAGGGCAGTGTATGCGGAGGATGGGGGTGATGGTGCAGGGCAGCAGCAGTAACGACACGGAGTCAGTGATGCAGTTCAGGGCCTTTACTCACAGTTCTTATTATCCAGACCACGTCTGCAGGTAACGGCTGCCCACGTCGTACTGTGCTCACCAGGTGAGGGGCTCAGACAACTCCCAGATAACTTTGGAGCGCTTCACAGGACCCCCTTTGTGTGTCCTTTGTCTGGCCTTTCTTACCAACACTTCTGTCCGGCTGCCTCGGGCCTCCTCTTGGTAAACTTGGCGCCAGTTTCCCTGACCCTATGTGGTGCCTTCCTAGCGGGTGGAGCAAGGGGCTGCGCCACATAAAATGTCAGAGCCTCCGGTTTCTAGCTGAGGGTCGTTTCCTGACTCCACTAGTTCGGGGACCGGTCTCCCCCTTTGGCCTGACCCCTCCACGCAGGTGGATTCGGGCGTGCGGTGGCGACTCGCCCGTCCGCACCCCTGGGATCCCTTCATTCCTCGTTCCTGGAGCCTTCTCCGCTCCTCTTCCTTCCTTCTCCCTCTTGCAGGCCTGGGCCTCTGTTACTAGGCCCGCCTCCGGAGCAGAGCTCATGCAGAGCCCCTGCTCCCTGCCACTTCTGCTCAGACTTCTCTGCACTGAACTAAGATGGTGCCCACCTTTTATACTCCCTTCTCAATGCACCCAGGAACTGCGAAAAGAAAAGAGGTGGAGGAGTAAAAGGAGGGGGAGACACAGATATAG
Organism: Phyllobates terribilis; assembly: GCF_046119375.1. Lineage (NCBI taxonomy): Eukaryota > Metazoa > Chordata > Amphibia > Anura > Dendrobatidae > Phyllobates > Phyllobates terribilis. The sequence continues at coordinate 590,412,147 of NW_027362765.1, read as the reverse complement.
GCATGTCATGCCCTTCTAAAATCCAAAAAGTGAGAAGCCGACATGGCCAGTCCGTTCCTGCCCGTGCCACCTCCGTGTCGCCGGGTTTGTGCCAGAGCCGCGGTGGACCCTGACGGCCAGCCCCCCTCTCCCAATACTGGTGCCTGTCCGCTGGTGGGTCGAGCGAGCTCCCCAGTGGTGGAGGCAGCTCTAAGCTTTTTAATTTAAATTGTCTCTCTAATTTGAATGAGTACACTTTAAATCCTTTTACAAGGATCTATTGGAGGGCATGTCTCATGCCAGCAGCCACGTAATTCCAGCTCCAGTAGCGTCCACTAAAGCTGCTGCAGTTAAAAAGCTTTTATAAGGATCGAGCTCGGCTGTCCACCGCAAGGCATCCTACCGCCAGTCCCAGCCCCTATGCCTTGGGGTGCCTCCTGATGCTCTTCACTGAGTATCCCGTGGTCCCGAAGCATTTCCTTTTAAAAAATTAAGTGTCCAAACTACAGGTGGTGTAGCTTGCTTAACAGCCGAGATAATCCGCTGACTAGCAGACACTGCTACTAGGCACAAAGTATTTCCTGGGCTAGATGCAGTTAAAAATTTGTAATTAGATACTCTCGTTGGATGCTGAGAAAGCATTTCATAGTGTCTCCTGGCACGCCATATATTATTCTCTTAAAAAGCTTGGGGTGGTGGTCTAGGGGACCCTTTTATAGACAAAATCACGGCCCTGTATAGCAATACGTCACCTAGGCTGAAGATAAATGGAACTGTAGCACCCTGAGGGCTCGGTTGCTACAGAGGTATTGCACCTCACCCAGAGGTGTGATATCTCACTCTCAGGTAAGGATGGAGTGTGGATCAGGACCCGACACCTGCATGCATTACACCACATTGCCGTGGGGCAGGGCGACCAATATGCCCCTGAGATGGGCACGACAGTCCCTGTCCCTGGCTGGAGTGGGGGGAAGGAACATTGAGGAAGGGGAACCCTGTAGTGCAGGAGCAGGGAGGAAGCAGTTCCTGGGTGCATTGAGAAGGGAGTATAAAACGTGGGCACCATCTTAGTTCAGTGCAGAGAAGTCTGAGCAGAAGTGACAGGGAGCAGGGGCTCTGCATGAGCTCTGCTCCGGAGGCGTGCCTAGTAACAGAGGCCCAGGCCTGGAAGAGGGAGAAGGAAGAAAGAGGAGCGGAGAAGACTACAGGAACGAGGAACGAAGGGATCCCAGGGGTGCGGACGGGCGAGTCGCCACCGCACGCCCAAATCCACCTGCGTGGATGGGTCAGGCCAAAGGGGGAGAACAGTCCCCGAAACTAGTGGATGCGGGAAACGACCCTCAGCTAGAAACCGGAGGCTGTGACATTTTATGTGGTGCAGCACCTCGCTACACCCACTAGGAAGGCACCACATAGAGTCAGGGAAACTGGCGCCAAGTTTACCAAGAGGAGGCCCGAGGCAGCCGGACAGAAGGGTTGGTAAGAAAGGCCAGACTAAGGACACACAAAGGGGGTCCTGTGAAGCACTCCAAAGTTATTTGGGAGTTGTCTGAGACCCTCTCCTGGTGAGCACAGTACGATGTGGGCAGCCGTTACCTGCAGAAGTGGTCTGGATAATAAGAACTGTGAGTAAAGGCCCTGGACTGCATCACTGACTCCGTGTTTTTACTGCTGCTGCCCTGCACCATCACCCCCATCCTCCGCATACTCTGCCCTGAGGCTATACTCCTCCCGTGGGGAGTTATGCTACGCTCTACTGCACCCACAACACCAGCCTCAGCGGTCTGCCCTGCAGCGGCGGTTCAATCTGACCGCAATCCACGGGTGGCGTAGTCGGACATTTAAACATCAAAACCACATAAATAGTTCCGCCACTGGTTTGACCGCCCTGAGCCACAGAACCGGGTCGCCGCCACGGAGACTACAACCACCAGCATCCACCAAAAAGGGTCCGGCTCCGGGTGTCCCAAGGCCCAGGGGGCGCGTCAGAACATTTTCATCACCTTTCATAATCACCAATGGGACAAGGCAGGGATGTCCTCTGTCCCCTCTCTTATACATCCTAGTGACGGAGCACCTGCTCTCATCAATTCGCCATAACCCCAATATTAGGTGGATTGAGGTGGGAGGCACTGAGTACAAGTGCTCTCTATTTGCTGATGATGTCCTAGTATATATCACTCAATCACATATATCCATCCCTGCTGCTATGGCTGAAATAGATCACTTTGTTACATGGTCAAATTTTAAAATCAATGCAGCGAAGTCTGAGGCCCTCGATGTCTCCCTCCCCAAATCCATACAGGATTCCATCCAGTCCAACTTTCCCTTTGCCTGGCCCTCACAGGGTATCAAATACTTAGGAATTCCAATTCATAGAGACCTCTCCCGTCTATGTTATCTTAATTTTGGGCCCTTTATTGAACAACTCCATACAGACCACGGTTGGCAAGTTAGAACTGTAAGATTCACTACGTGAACCACTGGTGTTTTGTGGAAAAGCACATGTACGCTGTGTTCCAAATTATTATGCAAAAAGTGTTTAGGAGTGATAAGGGAAGAATTTGTTTGTTTGTCAGTTAAACTCATTGATGGTGATGTGTGTCAGGGCTCTTTATATCACTGTAAGCAATTGCAGACACCTGTGCTAATTAGTTTGGCAGGTGTGTCCAATGAAAGGCAAGACTACTTAAGAAGGCTGTCCCACATTATTAAGCAGCCTGCATTTTCTGCCAAAATGGGAAAGAAAAAGGATGTGTCGGCTGCTGAGAAGCAACAAATTGTGAAGTGTTTAGGTCAAGGCATGACTACAATCAACATTGTGCGATGATCAGGATGAAGTGTCTTGGCAATCAAGAAGTATGTAGCTGATTCACAGTACACACGTGTGCGAGCTGATAAGGGCAAATTGAGGACTCTTTCCTACAGGCAATTACGTCAGGTTAAAAGAGCAGCGGCAAAAAAGACTTGTCATAGTAGCAGACAAGTTTTTGAAGCTGCTGGTGCCTCCAACGTCCCCCGAACAACAAGATACAGGGTCCTTGAGAGGTTTGCAGCTGTGCGTACGCCATCCTGTCGACCTCCTCTATCCACTGCACACAAGCAGAAATGGCTCCAGTTGGCCAAACATTACATGAAGACTGATTTCAAAACTGTTTTGTTCACGGATGAGTGCCGTGCAACGCTCGATGGTCCAGATGGATGGAGTGGAGGATGGCTTGTTGATGGACACCCCACGCAAACACAGCTACAGCGCCAACAAGGAGGAGGTGGAGTAATTTTTTGGGCTGGAATCATGGGGAGAGAGATTGTCGGCCCCTTTACGATCCCTGAAGGGGTAAAGATGAACTCCATAATGTATGTGGAGTTTCTCAAACAGCACTTCCTGCCATGGTTCAAGAAGAAGAACCGTGTATTCCACAGCAAGATCATTTTCATGCATGATAATGCACCATCTCATGCTACACATAACACATCTGCATCTCTGGCTGATATGGGCATAAAAGGGGACAAACTTATGGTGTGACCCCCATGCTCCCCTGACCTCTACCCCATTCACAACCTCTGGAGCATCATCAAAAGTAGTGTCTATGATGGCGGGAGGCAGTTCACATCTAAGCAACAGCTCTGGGAGGGTATTCTGTCCTCATGCAAAACAATTGAAGCAGAAACCATCCAAAACCTGACAAATTCAATGGACGAGAGAGTTCAGAAGCTCCTTTCAAACAAGGGGTCCTATGTGCAAACGTAACATCACCTAGAATAAAGTTTTGAGTTGAAAACTGTTTGATTTCAGTTTCTAATAACCTGCTAATGCTTATAATTTCAAAAATGACCATTTTTTTGGTCTTTATTAAAATGAAAAGGTTGATCGAAGATTGTGGGGGATCTAAGAGTGTGGCAACCCAGTAGTCGGGATTACTTCGAATTCTGACAATCTGAAGGTCATGTTGCAGGTAGTGCAGCAAGAAGGCACTTATGTGTCTTGCGCATCTCGGAGCCCAAAAATTATTTTCTGGGCTAGATGCAGCTAAAAATTATTATTAATTTTAAATCTGGTGGAGCTTAGTATAGATGGCCTAATAGAATCAGTACTGCACACTGCTAAAAAGCCCAAATTATTTTCCAGCCAAGATGCAGATAAACATGATTAGTAATTTTAAATCTGGTGGAGCTTAGTATAGATGGCCTAATAGAATCAGTACTGCACACTGCTACAAAGCCCAAATTATTTTCCAGCCAAGATACAGATAAACATGATTAGTAATTTGAAAGCTTAAAACGGTTGGTGAGGTGATTTTAACCAATCATCAAGCTTTTACTCTCCCCAAGATGACACAGGGGTAGAAAAGTCATTTCGGATCCATGATTTGTTCATCTTTATGATCGTGAGTCTGTCTACATTATCAGTGGAGAGCCGCGTGCGCTTATCTGTCAGCACACCATCAGCAGCGCTGAAAACACGTTCAGACAGATCGCTGGCTGCGGGGCATGACAAGATCTCCAAGGCGTAAGTGGCTAGCTCCGGCCATTTATCCAGATTGGAAGCCCAAAAAGAGAAAGGGTCCAGTGACACAGTCATGGCTTCAATGTTTACTTGGAGATACTCCTGTACCATCGTCTCTAGGCGTTGACTATGTGTCAGACTTCTTGTCTCCTGTGGCCTTGCAAAGGATGGGCTAAAAAAGTGGTGAAATGATTCCGCAAAATTGATGTTACCAGCAGATACTGTGTTTCTGTTACGGTTTGAGTGTTGAACACTCGACGGTCCCACGGTTGGCAAGTTGGAACTGTGAGATTCACTACGTGCACCACTGGTGTTTTGTGGAAAAGCACATGTAAGATTCTGCTGATACTCCTGCATGCGTGCATCCCTTTCTATGGCAGGAATCATTTCTGCAAATTTACTTTTGTACCGGGGATCTAACAGTGTGGCAACCCAGTAGTCAGGATTATTTCTAATTCTCACAATTCGAGGGTCATGTTGCAGGTAGTGCAGCAAGAAGGCACTCATGTGTCTTGCGCATCCAGGAGCACCAAGTCCCTGTTGTGTTGGTGGCGAGGTAACAATCATGCTTCCTTCCTCTGTCCTCTCCCCCCAACCTCGCACAACAGAAATGTGATCAAGGTGTCCCTCATCTGATGAGTCTTCCATCAGTTCGTCCTCCACTTCTTCCTGGGCTCCTGCACCTTCCTCACTAGTTTGGCTGCTACCATGCGCCCTGGTAAAACCATCTCCCCCACCCTCACATGCCTGCCGCCTTGGTGCTGCCGACCGTCTGGACCTTGCAGATGTTAGCCTTTCCGCATACAACTCCTCCTCCTCTTCTTCCTCCACCTCCTCTTGTGCCACCACCTGACTCCGAATTCTGTTTAACATGTGCTCCAGCATGTAAATCACCGGAATAGTCATGCTGATAATGGCATCGTCAGCACTAAACATCTTCGTCGCCATTTCAAAACTGTGCAGAAGGGTGCATAGGTCCCTGATCTGAGACCACTCCTCCAGCGTGATTTGCCCCACCTCTGGATCTCGTTGGCCCAGGCTATACGTCAGAACGTATTGCACCAGGGCTTGTCGGTGCTGCCACAGTCGCTGCAACATGTGCAGAGTTGAATTCCACCGGGTAGGCACATCGTATTTTAGCCGGTGAAGTGGCAGGCCCAACATCTTCTGTAGAGATGTAAGTCGCTGAGCTGCAGGATGCGAACGGCGGAAGTGCGCACACAGCGACCGTGCCCTCTGCAGAAGGCCATCTAGTCCGGGATAGTGGGCTAAAAATTGCTGGACAACCAAGTTCAACACGTGAGCCATACAAGGCACGTGTGTGACATTGCCCCGGCGAAGGGCCGCACCCAGGTTTGCAGCATTGTCGCACACGGCCTTCCCTGGTTTCAAGTCCAGTGGAGACAACCATTCATGAAATTGGTTCTCCAGAGCTGACCACAACTCCTCAGCTGTGTGACTCACATTTCCCAGACATTTCAAAGTAAAAACCGCCTGATGACGTTGAGCCCTACTGCCAGCATAGTAAGGAGGTGTGCAGGATCCCTTCTGCGCAGTTAGAAAGCTTGAGCCATGACCAGACAGGCTTTGGGTGCAGGTGGAGGACCGAGAGGAGGTTGAGGAGGCAGAAGCAGTGGAGGAACTTTGAGATAAAGAGAATTGACGCACAACTCGTGGGGACGGCAAGACTTGGACAGCAGCCCCTTGTCCTGCTGTCACCATAGTTACCCAGTGCCCAGTCAGCGACATGTAACGCCCCAGTCCATGCCTACTCGTCCAAGTGTCTGTGGTGAAATGCACCCTGTCACACACAGAGTTTCTCAAAGAAGCGGTGATGTTGTGTGCGACATGCTGGTGGAGCGCAGGCACACCTTTCTTTGAGAAGTAGTGCCGACTGGGCATCTGGTACTGGGGCACTGCGACGGACATAAGGTCTCGAAAATCCTCTGTGTCCACCAGGCGGAAAGGCAGCATTTCTGTAGCCAAGAGCTTGCAGATGGTGAAATTTAACCTCTTAGCTTTGTCATGGCTAGGAGGAAATGGTCTTTTACTTGTCCACATCTGAGGGACCGAGGGCTGGCTGTTGTGCTTAGACAGGGTTGATATGGGTGTCCCCGGCAAACTGCCGGTCTGTGAGGAAGATGCAGGCGGACATGTTAGGTTGCCTTGATCCAAAGGTGGTGCTATCGATGTCGGACAGCGCTCAACACCAGCTGGTGTTACCACCTCCAAAGAAAATGATGACCTGCCAATCACGCTGGCTGTTGCAGGTAAAGAGGTGGCAGGTCTGCATCCCAAAACAGGTGTGACTGCTGTCCCCCCAGTCACAGAGGATGAAGAGGCCGCGGATGCACAAGATGTGGCAGACGGTGGTTGGCCCGGCCGGCTAGGTCACATTGTAGCACAGTGAGCTTCCCACTGCAACTTATGCTTCATGTCCATGTGCCGGTTCATGCATGAAGTACTCAAACTATGTATTTTTTGGCCTCTACTTAGCTTTTGCTGACAAATGTTACAGATAACACGAGTTGGGTCATCTTTATCGATCTGAAAAAATGCCCAGGCTATGCAAGGCTTAGCACCCATGCTACCTGAAGAGCCACCACGACTTGTGGTGAGAGGCAGAGTTGTGTTTGAGGATGCAGTTGTTGACGTGCTTCCAGTACTACGTCTCTGTCCAGAAAGGCGCAACCTGACCTCGTCATCACTAGCATTCTCCTCCACCTCCTCTGCTGACCTCATCTCTTGGCTGACTGTGGGTTGACAGTAAGTGGGATCTCTAACCTCATCATCATCACCCTGTGTGTTATCACACCCGTCGTCCTCAGAGCCAACCTGTTCCTGCCCTGACAAAAAACTAAAGTTGTCGCTCCAATCAGGTATTTGAGTCTCATCATCGTCTTCCTCATTGTCTCCATTAACAGGAGTTACAGTTTGGGAATGAGGGTCTACATTATGGTCAGAACCTTCTGCGTCTGGTCCTGGATCTGACTCATAAAGATTCTGGGCATCAGTGCAGATCATTTCCTCGTCTGGATTCACAGAAGCGCTGGAGCCGACCTCTGATTCCCAGGCTATAGTATGAGTAAACAGCTCTGCAGACTCAACCATCTCTTCTATCTCATACTCAGACGGGCAGCTGGAGATTTGGGAGCTGTGAGGAAGCAAGTGCGATTGGGGTGACACCTCTGAGGACTGGAGTATTTGTGATGTTGAAGTTGAAGTTAAGGAGAGCCCACTTAAAGGAGCACTTGATATCCGTTGAAGCACCTGCTGTTTTTGTGCCTCATCTGGAATTTGTAGCGATTGGCGTGGCCGTAAGAAAGGGATCTTATCACATTGTCCGCTAAAAGAAGTAGACATTTTAATTTGGCTGGAAGATGGTCTTTCTTCTGCAGATGTTACTGTTGCTTTAACACCTACCCCACGGACACAACCTTTTTTCCCCTTCCCAACACGCCTTTTCCCCTTTCCACCAGCAGCAGGCCTTTTTCCACTCACTTTGGTGGTTAACTAATTCACAACTCTGGAGTTGTTTGCACAAAAAAACAATGGATGGGAACCGAGCAGAGCTGAGTAGCCAAACTGTGGCATTAGGCCAAAACTATTGGCTGGGTTAGATGCAGAAAAAAATTATATTCAATTTGCAACCTGATGGAGGTCAGTATAGATGGACTAATAGAATTATGGTATGCCAAAAAGGTTTTACTTCACTAGGTGCAGTAAAAAATAATGGTATTCTATACACAGGTGGTGTAGCTTGCAACACAGATAGGCTAGTCCACTGACTAACACACTCTGCAATAGACCAAAAAGGATTAGCTTTGCTAGATTTAGCCAAATGCTGTGAAAAAAACTTGCACAGCACTGGCACAGACCTGCCTGGCAAAAACTGATAGGAACTGATGTAACTTAGTCCCGAAAAGGACTGCAATTACAATTAGTCTTTACTCCCAACCTATCTATTTAAGAGCACAGACCTGACTGATAAAAGTCGTAGGAAATGTTGTAACCTAGTCCTTAAAAGGACTGCAATCACAACTATTCCCTACTCCCAAGCTATCTGTAGATTTGTGCGAAAATTGGCTTGAAATTAACAAGGTATAGCGCACACAGCAACAGCGGTGCCGTCTAACACGCAGCTGCAGCAGTGAGAAAATGGTGGCGACGGGGAAAATGGCTGGGTCTTATAGGGCAAGGACATGTGACATACACTGCCAATGACACATGCCCTTGCTTGTGTGAAAAAAAGCACTTCTCTCCGTGTGTGCGCAGATGATAGGCTGACAGATTGCACCTCCCCACTGTAAATGCGGGAAAGAGAAAAAAAAATGGAGATCTTCATTATTCCTGCAGAGATCCATCCCCTGCCCCTCCCCCCGCCCCGCTGTACACTCAAACTGCGTATTAACATTAATTTTCATCATTACTGAGAAAAAATCCAGTTATAATTTTGGTGCACGAACAGTTATCGAACAGAACCTCGAACAGCCGAATATTTTTCAAATCGTTCGTGTTCACCGAACGGCTCGAACACCGCCCAAAACAGCTCGAATTTGAGATTGGCGAACAGTTCGAGTCGAACAACGCTCATCTCTAGCCGTGAGTCTCGACCGCATACTCCTTCTCCCCCTGATGCTCCTTCCTCCCACCATGCCGAGTGTTGTCAGACAGCAACAGATCCCACACTTGGACACTCTAAAGAGCTGTTCACTGGTCCATTTCCATATTTGTGCCCCTCGCCTGCTCCACTTGAAGTGGTGGAAGAGGAGATCCCATGTAGCGATGCCCAAATATTTGAACAGCCACGGCTACAAGAAGTCGACGATGGCAATTTGTCACAAGAGGTGGACGATGACGAGACACAATTGCCACGAAGTGAGGAGGAGGATCGTGGTGCACAAGTGGAAGAGGAGGAGGTGGTGGATGATATTGTAACTGACACAGCGTGGCAGGAGGACACGTAGAACGAGGCCAGCAGCACACAGGGGGAGGGAGGCAGAGTACCCCAACAGGCAGGAAGAAGCAGCATGGTGGCTGCACACATTTCCCCGTAACACCAACACAAGGGACGTTGCCAGTACAACCGGTAGGCAGTTGTGGAGTACCAGTTGCAACAAGGCCGTCGATTTTCAGGTCAGACTCCACACATAAGACCTCAGGAGTAGACCTGGATGTCTGACATATGTACCATCCTGATAAACTTTGAGGAGTCCACCAAGATGGTGAGCGGCGATGACGCCATCATTAGCATCAGCATCCCACTTGTCTGTCTTTTGCAACGCTCTCTGCAGAGAATTAAAGAGGAGGCATTGCAGCCAGAGTATGATGAAATGGATCAAGAAGCCGTAATGGGCGATTACACACAGCCCAGCCTCATCTCATCCCAACGTTCATTGCGGGACAATGAGGGAGAGGCGGAGGAGGAGGAAGAACAGGAGCTGGTATCATGCGCTGTAGACGGTAGTACCTGTACAACTGTCATACAGTCGGTTCATCGTGGGTGGCCTGAGGACAGGGGGAGGAGGAGGAAGAGAGCATGGTCAGTCGTCATCTTGGTGAGGACACGGAAGTTTTGCCCGTTACCAGTCTGGCACGCATGGCTGACTTTATGTTACACTGCCTTAACCGTGACCCTCGCATTGTCAAAATGTTGGGTGACAGTCATTACTGGTTGGTGACACTTTTAGACCCCCGCTACAAGGAGAACTTTCACTCTCTTATTCCTGAGGTGGAGAGGTCTACAAAAATGTGGCAGTACCAGAAGGCCCTTGCTGTAGAACTGTTAAAAAAATTCCCATCTGAACACGCTAGCGGCAGAGGTCAAAGTTCGTTGACCAACCAAGGCGCACAGGCGAGAGAGAAGCAACTCCAATCCAGCAGATGCAGGGGAACACTGTCAACATTCTGGGACAGTTTTCTGAGATCTGCCCAGCTTACAGGCCCTGAGACGCGGGCTACTCTCACAAGGAGTGGAAAGTTACAAAAGATGGTGAGGAAGTACCTTGCCGACCGTACCAGCATCCTCCGTGATTCCTCTATGCCTTTTAATTATTGGGTATCCAAGCTGGACACTGGGAATGAACTCGCTCTGTATGCCTTGGAGGTCCTGGCCTGCCCTGCCGCTAACGTGTTATCGGAGCGTGTTTTTAGTGCCGCTGGGGGAATTATAACTCGCCTGTCAACTGACAATGCTGACAAGCTGACCCTTATCAAAATGAACAAGAGCTGGATTAGGCCAGACTTCTCATCACCACCAAATGACAGCAGAGTAACATAAAGTCAAATCCACTGTGTTATTTCGGGAGGTGTATTCCCATGCACCGCTTCACACCCACACATGGATATACGCTTCCTCATTTCGGCTGTATTTTGCTCTTCTCCTTATCCTCAGCCTCCACCACCACTATACCACCAGGGTGACCGGGGTCCGTGTTGCCAGCATTGCAATTTCCTCCGTCCTAATGTTTGGCAGCTTTTGCTTGGAAGGCATAGGCAAAGACTATGGGAGACCCACTCCCCAGTAATGGGAAAAATGTTTTTAATATGCTGTACTGCATGGCTCTTGTAAGGGGCACAAAAACCGTCTTGTTAAGCTACTCTGAACTCCTCATCTCTTCCAAGGGGAATTAAAACCGTCTTGTTAAGCTACTGCGACCTCCACCACTATTCCAAGGGGCAATAAAACCGTCTTTTTAAGCTACTGCGACCTCCACCACTCTTCCAAGGGGCATTAAAACCGTCTTATTAAGCTACTGCAACCTTCATGTCTCTTCCAAGGGGCATTAAAATCATCTTGTTAAGCTACTGCGACCTCCACCATTCTTCCAAGGGGCATTAAATCCATCTTGTTAAGCTACTGCGACCTCCACGTCTCTTCCAAGGGGCATTAAAACTGTCCTGTTAAGCTACTGCGACCTCCATGTCTCTTCCAAGGGGCATTAAAATCATCTTGTTAAGCTACTGCGACCTCCACCATTCTTCCAAGGGGCATTAAAACCATCTTGTTAAGCTACTGCGACCTCCCCGTCTCTTCCAAGGGGCATTAAAACTGTCTTGTTAAGCTACTGCAACCTCCACCACTTTTCTAAGGGGCATTAAAACCGTCTTGTTAAGCTACTGCGACCACCACCATTCTTCCAAGGGGCATTAAAACCATCTTGTTAATCCACTCTGAACTCCACAGCTCTTCCAAGGGGCATTGAAATGTTGTTTTTAATTATCTCTAACCTCCTCGACTCTTCCAACGGGCATTGCATTTCCTCCTAATTTTAGTCAGCGTTTGCTTTTCAATGCGTAGGCGAACACTAAGGGAGACCCACTCCCCTATAGTGGGTAGAAGGTTTTTAGTATGCTGTAATCCACGTCTGTTTCAAGGGGCATTGCAGTTCCTCATAATTTTTGGAAAGCCTTCCATTCACTGCTTAGACCAATAGTGCACAGGAGACCCAGTTGCTATAAATGGAAAAAACAGATTAGTTAAGGCCCTCTGACCTCCATGTCACTTCCAAGGGGCATTGGAGTGCCTCGAAATTTTTGGTATGCATTGCACTCACTGTATGCCCTATAACTGTGTAGCCAAACCGCTCCTTTTGGTACAAAAACATATCCTACAAGACATGTGTTGTTGACTGGCCTGATATTGATGTGAATGGTCCCTGTTCCTCCTGCTCTTTCTCCTTTGCCACCACCTCATCCATCATTCATCACCTGAAGCTTTGTTTTAACGGGAGTCATAGAACTGGGATACTAGCAGGAAAACATCAAGCAATCCTTGGAGGAGGTAGGATATTCGCCAAAACGCTGACCACCTCAAGCCTAGCCGCTACTACATACATGCGCTTGCATTCCAAGAAAACAAAGCAGATGCTAACTTCTATCATCATCATCATGCTCCTCACCTTGGCACTCTCAACCCCCCTGATGGAGAAGCCAGGGCCCACCAGAGGAGTCTGGTTCTCTGGTGGGCTCGTCCAATGCTGCCCTAAAGCAGGCCAGGCTAAGACAAGTGTGGAAAGTTGACAGGAGAAATAGGGGCGGCTGGGGACCGTTTATGTACACCTGGCCGCACCCAGGCGGCTGGGGACTGTGTTTGGACACTTGGCCGTGGGGCGGCTGGGGACCGAGTATGAACACCTGACCGCCCCCTGGCGGCTGGGGACCGAGCGTGGACACCCGGCTGCCAGGCGGCTGGGGACTGAGTATGGATACCAGGCGGCCGGCGCAGCCATGACATGGTGGCCGGCGTCTCCCTCCACATGCCTAAAAGGCCCAATTTCAAGTGCAAGTAAGCTAGCAGTATGGTTTTTCAGCCTGGGGGAGGGTGGGTGGCAGGTTGCACAATTACGCTTGCATTCCAAGAAAACAAAGCAGATGCTAACTTCTATCATCAGCATCATGCTCCTCACCTTTTCACTCTCAACTCCCCTGATGGAGAAGCCCGGGTCCACCGGAAGAGTCTGGTTCTCTGGTGGGCTTGTCCAATACTGTCCTAAAGCAGACCAGGCTAAGAAAAGTGTGGGGGAGGTTGACAGGAGAAATAGGGGCGGCTGGGGACCGTTTATGGACACCCGGCCGCCCCCGGCGGCTGGGGACCGTGTGTGGAAACCCGGCCGCGGGGCGGCTGGGGACCGAGCGTGGACATCCGGCTGCTTAGCGACTGGGGACTGAGTATGGATACCTCGCTGCTGAAGCAGCCATGAGGTAGTAGCCAGCTTCGGCCTCCTCCAAACTAAAAGGCCCCATTTCAAGTGCAAGCTAGCAGTTTGTTATTGCAGCCTGGGGGTGGGTGGGTGGCAGGCTGCATGCTTGCGCTTGCATTGAAAGGAATGGGGGAGGTACAATTGAACACTGCCCTGGGACAAGAACTTGCACGGGGATAGTTGCAAGTCTGCATCTTCTGATGCGGCAAGGATCACTTCTGATGGGCACACTTTTAGGCAGTGACCTGGGTATCAGAGATGCTTCCAGGGGCCTTCCCCATGCTGTTCCCATGTCTTTTCAGCACTGTATGCATGTGTCACACAGCACATGGCCAGATAAGATTATAAAATGTTAAAATGAAATTTCCCGGTGAATGCATTTGTCACGGTTGAAAGCAATACAAAAGTGCAAAAACGCTTAAAAAATGCTACTTGTGAACATAGCCCAAGGTGTGGAGGAGTATTTTTGTTTTTGGTTATTTATTTTACCTTATACCCAAGTCTTTACCCCGAAAAGGAAGTTCCTTAATATATTTCACAGGAAAACCGTTTCAGTTTCGTTTTTGAATGTTTTATTGTGAGCCCGTAAAAGCGGTTTAATACCTCTGACCATGTTGTTGACAGCAGTGACCTTGGGGTCAGAAATGCTTCCTGGGGCGATTCCCATGCTGTCTCCATGTCATTTGAACACTGTCACTATCATTTTGGCACTTTTTAGGCTTTCTACAGACTGCCTGGGGTGCCGCCGCAAAAATGCTCGGGTCTCCCATAGACTAGCATTGGGCTCGTTGCTCGGGTCGAGTACCCGAGTATCACGGTGAGCTCGGCCCGAGCTTCGAGCACCCGAGCATTTTAGTGCTCGCTCAACACTAATAGTTACCGTAAAAAGTATTTGGTACTATAAGAGTATGTGCCCACGATCCGGAGCCGCTGTGGCCCTTACGATACAGAACAGCCAAGAGGCTTCCGCCCTCATTTATGATAATAAGAGGCAGCAATTTTTTTTTCCACATGTGGACTTTCTTCATTGATGTTAATCTATGGGGAAAGTCCACATCCAGACCCGCAAGAGAAATTGACAGGTATGAAAGACGTCATTTTGCGCGGGGGATCCGTATGTGCACAATGATGCATAGTGGACATGGGGTTTCCAGAAATCCCATCCACTATGCTGTAACATCTGTCTGCTGCGGGTTTGACACTGCATAACACGCAGCTTCAAACCCACAGCGGGTCCTGATCGTGTGCACATATCCTTACAGTTTTATTTTGACATTGTATGGAGGTATTCTTTAGGAGAAAGTAGGAAGGGAAGAAGAAAGGAAGTGTAATATTAGCATATGGTTCGTCAATGGCTTGATTAGCACATGCGTGTTTTGCAATATTGGGTGAATACGCAGAGAAACATATAGTAAATAACTCCTGACACAGTACCACATAATAAGTAATCTTTTTTTTAAATAAAGCCAGTAACTTCCCTCCCACATAAATTGGGATATGCTGACAAAGTGAAAAGCTAAGGAAGGACAATCTTTATATAAAAAGGAAAATGAAAACTTAATTTCATAGGATCAAATAACTAACCCCATATGCATATCTGTTGGCAGACTGGCAAGTAGATTATAATGGGTTCCTCTCATTCATCTCATTCATCTTTATGAAGATCATGTAATGAAGCCTTTACGTATGCTAACATTGCATTTCAATACATATGTACTATATGTAAATTTATTATGCTATTTAGATCCCAAACAATTTTGGGCACCGGTTTATTAACCCCTTACCGCGAAAACAGTTTTCACCTTTCTGACAGCTACATTTTCAGGGTTTGCTGGAAATCTCTCTGCTTGTCATGATTAAATATGAGCGAATATGTTCGGGAAATGATCGCAAGTTTCAAATTCAGCACAAATATGGCACATTCGGATTCGTGTTTGGGTTACCGAGCTTTTTGAGCAAAAATTGGCAAAAGTTGTCCACGAACATGAACATTCCTGGTTTCCCATGCTGTCATCTGCGTTACAGCATGGGAATAAGGGGCAGTGACCGGCGGTAAGATTGCTACCACCGATCACAGCACTGCGGGATCATGCTGCCAGGTGTCAACATGATCCTGCAGTTGTGACAGTCACCCGTGGTAAAAAGCTTACCGCGGGTGACAGGCACCGGCTGATGGGTCTACTAGCCCCATCATCCGGCACCTTCTGTCACTGTACACATGCTATGCAAGCGCCACTGATGGGAGAAATAATCTCTCATCAGCGGCGCATGCGCACTGAAAGTGAAAAAAAAAAGTAAAATAAATAAAGAATTATTTAAATAAAAATAATAAACACATTGTACTCACCTAACACTTACCTACACCTTGACCCCGATGTTCTCAACCCCTGTAAAAAATAAAAAAACACCATTTATTCACCTTACAGCTAGTCCCCGAAGACATTGTCCCTTGCAATAAAAGTAAAATGATAAACCAACCTCATCCTCACCTGTCCGCCACAGTCCGTATACCGAGTATCTCATGACGATCTCACTGATAACACAGCCCCATCCAGAAATATGACCGTCCTATCAGACAGCCGGCAATACACTGACAGGAGCGCTATGACTTCCACACTGAGGTCACTGGAGTTCAAACAGCTGATGATCAGCTGAGAGCTCCGGTGATCTCACTTACTGCATTGGTGCTATGTGAGAATTTCCCATGCAGCACTAATGCCATAAGTGGGATCACTGGAGCTCTCAGCTCATCTTCAGCTGTTTGAACTCAAGTGACCTCACTCCTGCAGCACAACACTATACACTGAAAGAAGTGATTACACTCCTGTCAGTGTATAGAGTGCTGTCTTCTACAGCAGTGCCATCAGATATTGCTGATGTGACTGCTGTAGAAGTGACTCAGATCACTGTGGGACACTGGATTACGTCATGACGGCGGACAGGTGAGGGATATAGTTGTTTTTTATTTTTATTTTTTTACAGGAGACGAAGGATTCGGGGATTAGGCATTAGGTGAGTATACAGTGACTTTTTAATTTTTAAATAAACTATTAAAACCATGTGGAATTTTATTTAAATAAAAGACTTTATACTGGCTGTGTCTTTATTGAAAAAATGTCAAATACCTTACTACGGGGTTAGCATTGGGGGCTTCTTATAGATGCCTCTCCATAACTAACCTGGGCATCATGTCAGCTGCCAATAGAAGGCTGACATTAATCCCGCCCTATTATCCAACTCGCCACCGCTACATGGCAGTGGGAAGAGCGAGGCTTAGAGCCAGATTTGGTGCATTTTATGGATGCACCATTTGTGGATCCGCTGAGGACTGTTGTTATTAAACTCGGAGGGGGCCAAAATCCAAGCCTCCTT
The DNA here is from genome assembly GCF_046119375.1 of Phyllobates terribilis. Taxonomy (NCBI): domain Eukaryota; kingdom Metazoa; phylum Chordata; class Amphibia; order Anura; family Dendrobatidae; genus Phyllobates; species Phyllobates terribilis. The sequence goes on along the minus strand of NW_027362765.1, from coordinate 590,395,587 downwards.
CCCTGGCTATTAATATCAGCTCACAGCTTTCTATTTAGCCTTTGCTGACTAGATTTTATAGGGGGACCCTACATCAATTTTTTTCTGGGGTCCATTTGTAAGTTAGCCAGTAAAGGCTAAATGGCCCCTTCCCCGGCTAGTAATATCAGGCCCCAGCAGTCAGCTTTCCCTCTGCTGGTTATGAAATTGGCGCGGGAGCCCAAACCATTTTTTTTATTTAATTATTAATTTTATTTCATTTATAAGAAATCCTATGCCCACTGTCCTTGTTTGTTATGCTGCATAAACTCACCCACAGCATGTCAATTTCTGCAGCAGAGGCGCATGTCTCCGCTGCAGATTTTGACCGATTGAAATGTCATAACACGTGATGGATCCGCATGTACTGAAAAAACAAGTGCGGCATTAGAACCAGGGATGTTCAGGGCCCTGTTCGTGTACGGGTTCGTGATCGGTGCCTGAACACAAATTTTTTTTGATGTTCGGATTTATTCTTCGGACTCGAACATCAAAACATTCGCTCATCTCTAGTCATGATGATTCTCTAGTGAAAGCCAGTGTTTAGCTGCCATTCATAGGAGATAGTGATTTTCTCTATACATAGCCGTGCAAATGCAGTGCAAACGCGTAAAGGCAGAGGCTTACCAGTCTTTGTCAGCGGGCGGGGAGAAGCCATCGGGAACCCGCCTGTATGACTAGTCAATAGCATGGCTCAGACACCAGCAGTGATTAAAAGTGTGTTTTTATGCAGCGTCAAAAACAACGACAGTGGGCCTAGGATTTCTTATAACACTGCAACGTTTTAGACTAAAACATATATGGCACCCAGAGTGCAGCTTTCAACATTGAAGCTGCTGAGGTAAAGTGAAAGATGAGCTCTAATTGGTTGCTATAAACAACTAGAACAGTCTGACTGTGAGGAAGTTTTCATAATTGAAATTTGAGATCCTTCAGGACACACATTTTCTGCTTTATATATATATATATATATATATATATATATATATATATATATATATATATATATATATATAGATTCACTTATATTATCTCTGATTGGTGTGAGGTGATTAATAAGGGTCATAATACTAAGGACTGCTTTTTAAAATGCAGCCCAAAAACTGACCATCTATTGGGCAAGTTGATCTAAAGATAAGAAAGCAAGACTGTCTCAAACAGCAGAGACAAGTGAACTACTTGAGTCCCGGCTTGAAAGGAAACGGATGAGACAGGCTGAATCAAAGGATCTGAAACTTCTGAACACCATGAATGTCATCTTCAGGGGAAACAGATGAGACAGGCTGAATCAAGGGAAACTGAAACATCTGAACTCTGAGAACGTTGTCTTAAGGAAATATCTTAAGGAATCCGGAGAGTGAGACAATGTCACAGGTTAGCAATAGAGATACCTGAAAAGAGAAAGACTGAAAAAAGAGAAGAAACATTACAGTTACTGTAGATTAGGGACAGTACAGGGATAATAAACACAGCAATATAAGTATAAGCATAAGGGCTCGCTCACATGAGCGTATAACACAACTGAGTGCTATCCAATGTTTTATCGAATAGCACTTGGCCCAATGTTATACTATCCGGCAGTGCAGATCTGCAATTTTTTTCTCATGCTGATTCGCCATGAGAAAAAAAATCGCAGCATGCTGGGAGTCCCTCTGGAATTCAGATCCCATCTGTAGGTACGTGTGATGTCATCCTAGTGCAGTCTGGCATCTAGGGACTCAAACAATGGAGAAAATAGAGAAATTAAGTTCTCCATCTTCTATATACCTGTGATACATTTCTCACATGCGGGAAATCGGATCACGCTAAGATAAAATTCGGCTAAATCTCTGACAGAGTTTGAGCCAAGTGTCATTAGCATAATTGAGCCTATTCTTTTGCATAAGAGAATCATCACTCATGTGACCCTGACCAAGCATAACAAACAAAATGATGTCACAACACAAGGATAATAAAGAAAGTGACTTCATAGTAATAAAATATTAAATACAGTGAGGTCGCTGTACAGAGATCCCATTCCAGACTCTGGAGAGGAGTCTAAATTTTGTGACTTTTCAAAGCTTTTCTACCAGAATTGTGGTGTGAAAGATTTGATGCATCGAGCCCCAAGTGTCCTTGAAAAAAGTGGATAGCACTCAGATGCCACCTATGTGCTGTCTGTTTTTCATTGACTGATAAGAGAAGCTTGAGAAACCTTCATCACTTTTCTTTTCGTACGAGAAAAGCTGATGAAACTCTGTGGGAAAAACTGAAACAATAACCTAATTCCTTTTTTTGCTTACAATAAAAATCACTGATATTTGAATGGGCTTATAGTCTCTATATGTCAGCTTATCACTTTATCCACATATTACATCAATTATGTAGGTGGCTTTAAAATTGAGATTGAAGAAGATTTCCTGGACAGTGGGGCGGGTTGCAGAGTGCTGTGAATGTCTTTTCAAAGAAATATACTGTACGTAATAAGATAGTATGAAGATTAGCAATTGCGGTTTTTAGACTTTTATGTTTTCTCTTTGAGCATACATAAAAGGAAAGCATTTCTTGCTTGTGCAGTAAACAAATTATTAAAAGGGAAGTACTTTTAACAAATTTTGTACTTGAAAAGTTACTCACTGATAATTACCAGCTGCTAAGAGGACACTCAAGCAATTATAGCAATTTATATGTGCCGAAGAGTTTCATATCATAGTATTCTGTGAAACTTGGAACAGCAGAAAGATACTTAAGGACATACACTCAATCATTTTAACACTAATACCAATACTTTCTAGGAATATTAAAGTATCGTTCATTTTAGTCTGTATTTAGCCATACTGTTTTGCTAAATCATTTCATTACACCTTTTCAGTCACACAGATGTAGGGCACAATGTCTGGCTTACAGCCTCTTGATGACGCCCATACTATTAGATCAGGTGGGCTGCCCAGCACTATATAAGTTCCCCCCACAGGGACTGGCACTCTATGCAAGCCTCATCTGTGTGCATGTTTAATACTACACAGCCACCCCCTTCATAAATTGGTAGGTTTGTGAGTGGCTGTTTTCATTAGTATTTTGCACCTGTGTTGCCCCGACCTTTATCATGGGGGGTCTGCTGCATCCTGCTAGTGTATTTGTATTCTGATTTAGTGTTGATAAGACTGTATCTTTGTCTGTGACACTTTTTCTTTGTGTCTGCTCCATTTGTACAAATACAAATGCTCAAAATTGACCACAATAGTGGCATGTGAATGTGGCCTGCTCTAGGTAGCTTAAAGGGGTATTCTCATCTCCAAGTCCATATGCCAATATGTAGTAGATGTAGTAATAATAGTATTAGAAAATACCTCCAGTTAGAAAGTAGTATAGTTCTCCTTGGCTCCTTGGCTATGTAGCTTACCCCCTGTGTAGGGCATTGCAGGAGCTTAGGTATACATGGTTATGACCACAAACAGCTAACTAATTAACTGTCATTATATGAGTGGTCGTAACCATGGATAATGCCCTACAAATGGAGTAAGCGACATAGCGAATCAAAAGAATTATATTACATTTCTAATTGTAGGTATTTGCTAATATTATTATTATTACACCTACTATTACATCTACTACATATAGGGATAGGATCATGGAGATGGGAATACCTATTTAAGTCTATATTCTTGTGAAATGTGTTCTGAAGATTTTCTGTAATTAAAGAAATTATGTACCCATAATAATATTTTATATATACTCTAATCTATCTAACATTTCCTAATATTCCACAGCTCACCTTTGTGCCCCAAAAACCCTAGCTCTGACATGTCAAGGCATGTTCAGGTACTACAAACAGTCTGAAGGTGTCAAGTGGTATCTACCACCATATCATTGGTAGCACTTTAAGGGTCGTCTCATGCTTCTAGAATCGAATCCTTGATTCTGTGTAACAGGTGTTTTTCATTTACTTGTCTGGCTGTCCTATCATCTCTCAAATGCAGCATAATCCCTTAGGGCTCTTTCTCTTTCACATGTCAGTGTCTCTGGTACATGTGGTGACAGTTTCCACACGTACCGGAGACACTGACACACGCAGACCCATTCAAGTGAATAGGTCTGTGCACGGACCGTGTGTCCGTGTGCTCCACACGGAGACATGTCCGTTTTTGGATGACAGGACGGATCACACGGACTCATTCAAGTCAATGGGTCAGTGTAAACCCGTGCCGCACACGGATGACATTCGTGTGACACGTACTGGCGCCTGGGAATCAGCACTATAGTTAGCGCCGTTCCCAAGGGCTGGGTGCTGAACACTGCCCTCATCATAGTTACCTGCCGACTCTGCGATCAGCACCAGCAGGGACAGTGATGAGAGTAGTAGTGTCTGCTCCCGCAGTGTCCACCTGTGTAAAAATAAGAATAAAATAAAAAATCCTTATACTCACCTGTCCTAACTGTCCCCCACTGTAATCCATGTGACCGATCAGCAGAGGAGCCGGGGAGAATGAAATGCTGTAGCGAGTAGCTCCAGAACTGTGCTCAGTGAGCGACAGGACATCGCTCACTAAAGCGGCTCACTCTCCCCGGCTCCTCTGCTGATCGATTGCATGGATTACAGCGGGGGACACTTAGGACAGGTGAGTATAAGGATTTTTTATTTTATTCTTATTTTAACACTGGTGGACACTGCGGGAGCAGACACTACTACTCAAACTGTAGCGCTGATTCCCAGGCGCCAGTCCGTGTGATCCTGATGCGGCACACGGGCGGCACACGGTTGCCACACGTGTGACACACTCTGACACATGGACAAACAGGACACGGATATCTCCGGTACTAGAGATACATGGACGTGTGAAAATGGCCTTAGTGACCGAGCTAATTTTGACCTTAATGACAAGGCCAAATTTTTAAATCTGATCAGTGTCAATTTATGTGGTAATAACTTCAACGGATCCCACTGATTCTGAGATTTTTTTTGTGACATAATGTACATTGTGATATTGGTAAAATTTGGTCGATATGATTTGCGTAGATATTTCTGAAAATATCGAAAATTTTACAAAAAAATAGAAAATTTTGCAATTTTTAAACTTTAATTTTTTATGTCCTTAAAACAGTTATACCACAAAAAATAATTAAGAAATAACATTTCCAATATGTCTGCTTTACATCTGCATAATTTTTTAAACATAATTTTTTTGTTAGGAAGTTAGAAGGGTTCAAAGTTAATCAGCAATTTCTCATTTTTTCAACAAAATTTATAAAACCATTTTTTTAGGGACCACTTCACAGTTGAAGTGACAATGAAGTGACACTATTCTAAAAACTTCACCCCTTAAAGTCCTCAAAACCACATTCAAGAAGTTTATTAACCCTTCAGGTGCTTCACAGGAATTAATGGAATGTGGAAGGAAAAATTAACATTTTACTATTTTTCACAAAAATTTTACTTTAACCCCAAATTTTTTACTTTCACAAAGGTAACAGGAAAATGAACCCAAATATTTGTTGTGCAATTTCTCCTGAGTATGCAGATACCCCATATGTGGGAGAAAACTACTGTTTTTGATTCCAAAAATAGCTGGAATAGAGAGTGTACACCATGTCGCGTTTGGAAAGCCCCTGATGTGCCTAAACAGTGGAAACCCCCACAAGTGACCCCATTTTGGAAACTAGATCGCTAAAGGAATGTATATAGATATGTGGTGAGCACCCTGAACCCACAGGTGTTTCCTAGAAGTTTATAACAAAAGTTAAGAAAATAAAAAAATCACATTTTTCCACAAAAAATGTCCTTTTAGCCTCAAATTTTGCATTTTCACAAGGGTAACAGGAGAAAATGCACAGTACAATTTGATGTGCAACTTCCACTGAGTACATCGATACCCCATATGTGGAAGAAATTTATTGTGTTTACTCCCTCTTATCCAATTGAGGCTGGTGAACTCATGCAAATTGGGATATGCTGAGAGTTTAAGGAGGGAGTTGTATGTGAAACACTTGCTCGTTTGTTTATACTGTGGTCGAATGAGTCATGTTGTGATTCAGTGTTTCAAGTTCAACAACGAATTTCTTAAAGGTAAAAGGGATATAAAGAAAACACACAAAAAAATTAAGATATAAGAACACTGATCCTAACCGTTTGAATTTATCTCTCATGCATACTACTAGTTGTTTTCTGCAAGTGTCTTTTGGTTACCAAATCTGGAATTATAGTTACCTCTGCATTTGTTGACACAGGTTCCACCTTAGATCTCATTGACCATGTTTTTTCTATCGAGTGTGGGTACACAGTGTCAACTCCCGTTCATCCCATTCAAGTATCAGCAATAGATAATTTTCCTCTTACCCAAAGTCTTGTTACTTCTAAGGTTGAGATTGTGCGCATGAGAGTGAAAGTGTTACACACAGAATCTATGTCTTTCATAGTCTTTCCTTCATTACCAGCTACAATTGTGTTGGGTATGCCCTGGTTGGTGAAACACAATTCTTCCATCAATCGGGAGACTAACGAGTTTTTAAGTATTGGGGGAATTTTGTTTTTCCAATTGTTTGTCTAAATCCCTGACATTCATGAGATCTCTTCTTCAAGATTTTATTCAGGATTTTGAGGATGTTTTTTCTGAGACTGAATGTGATGTTCTTTCCCTGCATAGGTCATATAATTGTGCTATCGAATTTACCTCAGTCTGTTTAATCCCTAAATCCATCTATTTAATCTCTCTCTTCTGTAAAGAGATGCCTTGAAAGAGTACATTTAAAAGAGTCTCTCCAAGGGTCACATAAGGCCTTCCACCTCACAAGTCGCCAAGGGATTTTTTATTTTTTTTTCTAAATGGAGGTTTGCTTCATTATTTGTATTTTAGAGAGATTAATAAGATAACTGTATGTAACCCATACTCGTTTCCTCTTATTTATTATCTGTTTAATCAACTAGTGGGGGCCAGATGGTTTTCTAAACAGGATCTGAGAGGGGCATATAACCTTATATGTGTTAACCAGGGTTCTGAATTTAGTGATGCCATTCGGTTTGACCAACGCTCCTGCTGTATTTCAGAACTTCATAAATTAAATTTTTTCTTCTTTGGTAAGTAGATTTGAGGTGATATACTTGGATGATATTTTGATCTGCTCAGGTTCTCGTGAGGAGCAGCGGGAGCATGTTCGACAGGTGCTTCAGGTTCTTCGTGAGCATCGGAAGCATGTTTGACAGGTGCTTCAGGTTCTTCATTTGTTTCTCAAACTAGAGAAGTGTCAGTTTGAGGTGCAGCAGATTCAGTTTTTGGGTCATTTGGTTTCTGCTGAAGGTTTTCAAATGGATCCCATTAATGTACAGGCTGTATTTGATTGGGTGAAACCTGCTAATCTTAAAGCTTTACAGAGGTTCTTGTTTTTAGCTAATTACTATCGTAAGGTCATTTAAAACTTCTCAGTCATTGTCAAACCTCTTACTGATATGATAAAGAAAGGTGCTGACTTTACCTCTTAGTCTTCTAAGTCTATTGATTGTTTGGCTGCTCTCAAGTTAGTCTTTTCTAAAACTTCAGACCTCAAGCATTTCAATGTTGATTTGCCTTTTGTGGTTGAGGTAGATGCCTCTACTGTAGGGATGGGTGATACTCTTTCACAGAAGAACGACAGTTACTTTCATCCTTCTGCTTTTTTCTCGCAGAAATTCTCACAAGCAGAGTCCAACTATGATATAGGCGATCAGTAACTCTTGGAAGTTAAGAGAGCTTTAAAGGAATGGAGACATTGTTGGATGGGGCTAAGCATAAAGTAACGGTCTTTACTGACCACAAAAATGTACTGTATGTTGACGCTGCTAAGTGCCTGAGTAATAGACAAGCCCGGTGACATATCTCCCTGGTACTAAGAATGCTAAGGTGGATGCCATATCACGTAGTTTTGTTCCGGAGTTACGGGAGGAAAATCCAGTCAAAATTCTTAGTGAAGTGGTGGTGGTGGGTGCTTTTTGTATAGATCACAGGTAGCGCATTATGGAGGCTCAGGATGGGGCACCAGAGGTCTTACCACCCATCAAGTATTTTGTGCCTTCCTCGCTTCGCACTCATCTTAATGAGATACATGACTCGGTGTTAGCTGGACATCCTGGTCACTCTGCCACCTGGAGAACTGTTTACATGTTTACAGGACATTTTGGTGGCAGAATGCTTGAATAGGTGTGGAATAGTATGTCCATAAGTGCAGGATATTCGACAGGTCTAAAGCGTCTCGCCAGGCCCCAATAGGATTTAATTTGCCTAACAAGGTTCCATCTTGACCTTGGACCCATTTGTCAATGGATTTTGGCACAGATTTACCAAATTCTGGTGGTAATACTGCCGTGTGGATGGCAGTTGACCGTTTGAGCAAGATGGTTCACTTGGTTCCTCTAACAAAATTGCCTATGGTTAAACATTTAGCTAGGTTGTTTATCTCCCACGTCATTAAACTACATGGTGTTCCTAAAAACATTATTTCCAATAGAGAGGTTTAACTTGTGGATAGCTTTTGGCATAGCTTGCTCTAGGTCAGGAATTAAGCTCTCATTCTCATTAGGTTATCACCCTGAGACTAATGGTAAGATGGAGAGAATGAACCAGGAATTGGAACAATATTTAAGATGTTTTGCTGCATCTAATCAAGAGCATTGGGTGGATTTTTTCCCTTGGCTGAGTTCACACTCAATAACCGCACTTCCACTACTACCGAGACCTCGCCTTTTTATTTTGCTGTGGGGGTCTCCATCTAGTTTTCAGGCATTTATCTAGTTGTCATTCTTCAGTTCCTGAGGAGGAAAGATATTATTCTCGTTTGGTTAAGGTTTGGAGAGAGGTTAAAAGATTTATATAGAGTTATATTTGATAACTTGCGATCGGACCAAGAAAATTGTCAACCGCAGATGTAGGAGGGTTCCTGTCTTCAAAGTGGGAGATTTTGTCTGGTCATCCTCTGAAAATCCCCATCTTAAAGTTCCATCCAGAAAATGTGCTCTTAAATTTATTGGACTGTATAAGATAATCAAGATCATGTGACGGTTAAGCTCCAACTCTCGATTGCATGGAGGATTAACAATTCCTTCCATGTCTTGCTTCTTAAAAAGTTTGAAGGGACACCGTTTCCTCAGGACAGTATTGAGGTAGACTTGTAAGAGTACAAGGAGTATGAGGTGGAACAAGTCTTGAAATCCAGACGTGTCGGACTGTTACTTCAGTTTCTTGTCAAATGGAAATGTTTTGTTCAGGAGGATAACTCCTGGGTGAATGCTAAAGATATACATAGTAATCGCCTAGTGAGGGAGCTCTATCAGTTGGGCATCTCGGAGGGTCCAGTGGCCCCTACTTGAAGGGGAGTACGGTTATGCTTCTGGATTCAAACCCTTGATTCTGTGGTCTGTGGTCAGAGTCTCTTTCCACTAAGCCACCTTGTCTGGGTATTTTATTTCTGTTATCTTTGTTTCTTTAGGCTTTGGGAATCAGGTGTTTTTCTTTTACTCTGTTTGTCTGTCCGATCCCTTTTAGGGTGCAGCTTTAAATACCTTCTCCTATTGGTGTTTCCTAGTAGTGATAGACTTTATTGGATTCATTCACTTTGCTGTAGTTTGTGTTGGTTGCAGTAGTTTTGTGTGTGATTCCTGTATTCCTTAGGGAACTGATACTCTAGCGATCCTAGGAGCTGCTAAGGACACTCAGGGCAAGCCGCCATCGAGTGGGAGCAACATTATGTTCAGTATCAGGATCTGGAAAATTTGTGGATATCCACCTCGCTGCTGGTTATTGAAGATGTCAGTTCACAAATAATTATTAAGAAATTTGTGGTTTTTATTCAACGCGTTTTGAAATGACAAGCACTTCTTTGTCTTCAGAAAATAAACACATATATCCTAAGGATCCTTAGGATAGGTCATGAATGTCTGATCGGTGTGAGTCTGACACCAAGCACCCCCGTAGATAAGTGTGGCGCCCCTGCGGGTTCAGTCGCCACAGAGGTACTGCATCTCACCCAGAGGTGTGGTATCTCACTCTCAGGTAAGGATGGAGTGCTGCCCGGGACACTAACACCTGCAATCATTACACCACACATCAGAGGGCAGGGCGAGATTGCTCCTACGGGAGAGCACAGTCCCTGGTCCCTGGCTGGAGTGGGGGGGGACCAAGTGAGGGGGGACCATGTAGTGGGTATGGGTGGAGGATGTAGATCAGGGGAGCACTTGAAAGAAGCTGTATAAAAAGGGGAGCCATCTTAGAGAGTGAGTTCAGTCAGAGGAGGAAAGTGTCTGGAGCAGAGGCTCTGCAGGAGCTCTGCTCCGGAGGCGGGCCTAGTGAGAGGCCCAGGAGAAGGACTGAGAGAGGAGAGGGAGCAGGAGAAAGGCTCCAGGACCAGAAGGGATCCCACGGGTACGGGAAGTGCTGGAGGCCACCCGTACGCCCGAATCTGCCAGGCGGTGGAGGGATCGAGCCACAGAGGGGACCGGCCCCTAAACTAGTGGAGAATAGTGTTGAGCCACCCCCGTAGTGTTCGAGTTCGGTTCGTCGAACACCCGTGTGTTCGCCGAACTGTTCGTCGAACTGTTCGTCAAACACCTTCGAACACCGTTAAAACCAATGGCAGGCAAACAAAAACACATAGAAACACATAGAAAACACCTTCAAAGGTGTCCAAAAGCTGACAAACTGCTCAGAAGACACAACTAACACATGGAAAAGTGACAAGTACATATAGTCATGCGAAAAGAAAAGAGGTGGAGGAGTAAAAGGAGGGGGAGACACAAATATAGGCATGTCATGCCCTTCTAAAATCCAAAAAGTGAGAAGCCGACACGTTCAGTCCGCTCCTGCCCGTGCCACCTCCGTGTCGCCGGGTTTGTGCCAGAGCCGCATTGAACCCTGACGGCCAGCCCCCCTCTCCCAATACTGGTGCCTGTCCGCTGGTGGGTCGAGCGAGCCCCCCTGTGGTGGAGGCAGCTCTAAGCTTTTTAATTTAAATTGTCTCTCTAATTTGAATGAATACACTTTAAATCCATTTGCAAGGATCTATTGGAGGGCAAGTCTCATGCCAGCAGCCGCGTAATTCCAGCTCCAGTAGCGTCCACTAAAGCTGCTGCAGTTAAAAAGCTTTTATAAGGATCGAGCTCGGCTGTCCACCGCAAGGCATCCTACTGTCAGTCCCAGCCCCTATGCCTTGGGGTGCCTCCTGATGCTCTTCACTGAGTATCCCGTGGTCCCGAAACATTTCCTTTGAAAAAATTAAGTGTCCAAACTACAGGTGGTGTAGCTTGCTTAACAGCCGGGATAATCCGCTGACTAGCAGACACTGCTACTAGGCACAAAGTATTTCCTGGGCTAGATGCAGTTAAAAATTTGTAATTAGATACTCTCGTTGGATGCTGAGAAAGCATTCCATAGAGTCTCCTGGCACGCCATATATGATTCTCTTAAAAAGCTTGGGGTAGGGGTCTAGGGGACCCTTTTAAAGCCAAAATCACGGCCATGTATCACAATACGTCACCTAGGCTGAAGATAAATGGAACTGTAGCACCCTGAGGGCTCGGTTGCTACAGAGGTATTGCACCTCACCCAGAGGTGTGATATCTCACTCTCAGGTAAGGGTGGAGTGTGGATCAGGACCCGACACCTGCATGCATTACACCACATTGCCGTGGGGCAGGGCGACCAATATGCCTCCCTGGCTGGAGTGGGGGGAGGGAACACTGAGGAAGGGGAACCCTGTAGTGCAGGAGCAGAGAGGAAGCTGTTTCTGGGTGCATTGAGAAGGGAGTATAAAACGTGGGCACCATCTTAGTTCAGTGCAGAGAAGTCTGAGCAGAAGTGGCAGGGAGCAGGGGCTCTGCATGAGCTCTGCTCCGGAGGCGGGCCTAGTAACAGAGGTCCAGGCCTGGAAGAGGGAGAAGGAAGGAAGAGGAGCGGAGAAGGCTCCAGGAACAAGGAATGAAGGGATCCCAGGGGTGCGGACGGGCGAGTCGCCACCGCACGCCCGAATCCACCTGCGTGGAGGGGTCAGGCCAAAGGGGGAGACCGGTCCCCGAAACTAGTGGAGGCAGGAAACGACCCTCAGCTAGAAACCGGAGGCTCTGACATTTTATGTGGCGCAGCCCCTCGCTACACCCGCTAGGAAGGCACCACATAGGGTCAGGGAAACTGGCGCCAAGTTTACCAAGAGGTGGCCCGAGGCAGCCGGACAGAAGGGTTGGTAAGAAAGGCCAGACTAAGGACACACAAAGGGGGTCCTGTGAAGCGCTCCAAAGTTATCTGGGAGTTGTCTGAGCCCCTCACCTGGTGAGCACAGTACGACGTGGGCAGCCGTTACCTGCAGACGTGGTCTGGATAATAAGAACTGTGAGTAAAGGCCCTGGATTGCATCACTGACTCCGTGTCGTTACTGCTGCTGCCCTGCACCATCACCCCCATCCTCCGCATACACTGCCCTGAGGCTATACTCCTCCCGTGGGGAGTTATGCTACGCTCTGCTGCACCCACAACACCAGCCTCAGCGGTCTGCCCTGCAGCAGCGGTTCACTCTGACCGCAATCCACGGGTGGCGTAGTCGGACATTTAAACATCAAAACCACATAAATAGTTCCGCCACTGGTTTGACCACCCTGAGCCACGGAACCGGGTCGCCGCCACGAAGACTACAACCACCAGCATCCACCAAAAAGGGTCCGGCTCCGGGTGTCCCAAGGCCCAGGGGGTGCATCAGAACATTTTCATCACCTTTCACAATCACCAATGGGACAAGGCAGGGATGTCCTCTGTCCCCTCTCTTATACATCCTAGTGATGGAGCACCTGCTCTCATCAATTCGCCATAACCCCAATATTAGGTGGATTGAGGTGGGAGGCACCGAGTACAAGTGCTCTCTATTTGCTGATGATGTCCTAGTATATATCACTCAATCACATATATCCATCCATGCTGTTATGGCTGAAATAGATCACTTTGTTACATGGTCAAATTTTAAAATCAATGCAGCGAAGTCTGAGGCCCTCGATGTCTCCCTCCCCAAATCCATATAGGATTCCATCCAGTCCAACTTTCCCTTTGCCTGGCCCCCACAGGGTATCAAATACTTAGGAATTCCTATTCATAGAGACCTCTCCCATCTATGTTATCTTAATTTTGGGCCCTTTATTGAACAACTCCATACAGACCACGGTTGGCAAGTTAGAACTGTAAGATTCACTACGTGAACCACTGGTGTTTTGTGGAAAAGCACATGTACACTGTGTTCCAAATTATTATGCAAAAAGTGTTTAGGAGTGATAAGGGAAGAATTTGTTTGTTTGTCAGTTAAACTCATTGATGGTGATGTGTGTCAGGGCTCTTTATATCACTGTAAGCAATTGCAGACACCTGTGCTAATTAGTTTGGCAGGTGTGTCCAATGAAAGGCAAGACTACTTAAGAAGGCTGTCTCACATTATTAAGCAGCCTACATTTTCTGCCAAAATGGGAAAGAAAAAGGATGTGTCGGCTGCTGAGAAGCAACAAATTGTGGAGTGTTTAGGTCAAGGCATGACTACAATCAACATTGTGCGATGATCAGGATGAAGTGTCTTGGCAATCAAGAAGTATGTAGCTGATTCACAGTACACACGTGTGCGTGCTGATAAGGGCAAATTGAGGACTCTTTCCTACAGGCAATTACGTCAGGTTAAAAAAGCAGCGGCAAAAAAGCCTTGTCATAGCAGCAGACAAGTTTTTGAAGCTGCTGGTGCCTACAACGTCCCCCGAACAACAAGATGCAGGGTCCTTCAGAGGTTTGCAGCTGTGCATATGCCATCCTGTCGACCTCCTCTATCCACTTCACACAAGCAGAAACGGCTCCAGTGGGCTAAACATTACATGAAGACTGATTTCAAAACTGTTTTGTTCACGGATGAGTGCCGTGCAGCGCTCGATGGTCCAGATGGATGGAGTGGAGGATGGCTGGTTGATGGACACCCCACGCAAACACGGCTACAGCGCCTACAAGGAGGAGGTGGAGTAATGTTTTGGGCTGGAATCATGGGGAGAGAGATTGTCGGCCCCTTTAGGATCCCTGAAGGCGCTAAAGATGAACTCCATAATGTATGTGGATTTTCTCAAACAGCACTTCCTGCCATGGTTCAAGAAGAAGAACCGTGTATTTCACAGCAAGATCATTTTTTTGCATGATAATGCACCATCTCATGCTGCACATAAAACATCTGCATCTCTGGCTGATATGGGCATAAAAGGGGACAAACTTATGGTGTGATCCCCATGCTCCCCTGACCTCTACCCCATTCAGAACCTCTGGAGCATCATCAAAAGGAGTGTCTATGATGGCGGGAGGCAGTTCACATCTAAGCAACACCTCTGGGAGGGTATTCTGTCCTCATGCAAAACAATTGAAGCAGAAACCATCCAAAACAAATTCAATGGACGAGAGAGTTCAGAAGCTCCTTTCGAACAAGGGGTCCTATGTGAAAATGTAACATCACCTAGAATAAAGTTTTGAGTTGAAAACTGTTTGATTTCAGTTTCTAATAACTTGCTAATGCTTATAATTTCAAAAATGACCATTTTTTTGGTCTTTATTAAAATGAAAAGGTTGGTCGAAAAGTTTGGGGGATCTAAGAGTGTGGCAACCCAGTAGTCATGATTACTTCGAATTCTGACAATATGAGGGTCATGTTGCAGGTAGTGCAGCAAGAAGGCACTTATGTGTCTTGCGCATCTCGGAGCCCCAAAATTATTTTCCGGGCTAGATGCAGCTAAAAATTATTATTAATTTTAAATCTGGTGGAGCTTAGTATAGATGGCCTAATAGGATCAGTGCTGCACACTGCTACAAAGCCCAAATTATTTTCCAGCCAAGATACAGATAAACATGATTAGTAATTTTAAATCTGGTGGAGCTTATTATAGATGGCCTAATAGAATCAGTGCTGCACACTGCTACAAAGCCCAAATTATTTTCCAGCCAAGATACAGATAAACATGATTAGTAATTTGAAAGCTTAAAACGGTTGGTAGGGTGATTTTAACCAATCATCAAGCTTTTACTCTCCCCAGGATGACACAGGGGTAGAAAAGTCGTTTCGGATCCATGATTTGTTCATCTTTATGAACGTGAGTCTGTCTACATTATCAGTGGAGAGCCGCGTGCGCTTATCTGTCAGCACACCACCAGCAGCGCTGAACACACGTTCAGACAGAACGCTGGCTGCGGGGCATGACAAGATCTCCAAGGCGTAAGTGGCTAGCTCCGGCCATTTATCCAGATTGGAGGCCCAAAAAGAGCAAGGGTCCAGTGACACAGTCATGGCTTCAATGTTTACTTGGAGATACTCCTGTACCATCGTCTCTAGGCATTGACTATGTGTCAGACTTCTTGTCTCCTGTGGCCTTGCAAAGGATGGGCTAAAAAAGTGGTGAAATTATTCCGCAAAATTGATGTTACCAGCAGATACTGTGGTTCTGTTACCGTTTGAGTGCTGAACACTTGACGGTCCCACGGTTGGCAAGTTGGAACTGAGAGATTCACTACGTGCACCACTGGTGTTTTGTGGAAAAGCACATGTAAGATTCTGCAACAGTCTCTGCTGATACTCCTGCATGCGTGGATCCCTTTCTATGGCAGGAATAATTTCTGCAAATTTACTTTTGTACCGGGGATCTAACAGTGTGGCAACCCAGTAGTCAGGATTATTTCTAATTCTCACAATTCGAGGGTCATGTTGCAGGTAGTGCAGCAAGAAGGCACTCATGTGTGTTGCGCATCCAGGAGCACCAAGTCCCTGTTGTGTTGGTGGCGAGGTAACAATAATGCTTCCTTCCTCTGTCCTCTCCCCCCAACCTCGCACAACAGAAATGTGATCAAAGTCTCCCTCATCTGATGAGTCTTCCATCAGTTCGTCCTCCACTTCTTCCTGGGCTCCTGCACCTTCCTCACTAGTTTGGCTGCTACCATGCGCCCTGGTAAAACCATCTCCCCCACCCTCACATGCCTGCCGCCTTGGTGCTGCCGACCGTCTGGACCTTGCAGATGTTAGCCCTTCCGCATACAACTCCTCCTCCTCTACTTCCTCCACCTCCTCTTGTGCCACCACCTGACTCCGAATTCTGTTTAACATATGCTCCAGCATGTAAATCACCGGAATAGTCATGCTGATAATGGCATCGTCAGCACTAAACATCTTCGTCGCCATTTCAAAACTGAGCAGAAGGGTGCATAGGTCCCTGACCTGAGACCACTCCTCCAGCGTGATTTGCCTCACCTATGGATCTCGTTGGCCCAGGCTATACATCAGAACGTATTGCACCAGGGCTTGTCGGTGCTGCCACAGTCGCTGCAACATGTGCAGAGTTGAATTACACCAGGTAGGCACATCGCATTTTAGCCGGTGAAGTGGCAGGCCCAACGACTTCTGTAGAGATGTAAGTCGCTGAGCTGCGGGATGCGAACGGCGGAAGTGAGCACACAGCGACCGTGCCCTCTGCAGAAGGCCATCTAGTCTGGGATAGTGGGCTAAAAATTGCTGGCCAACCAGGTTCAACACGTGAGCCATACAAGGCACGTGTGTGACCTTGCCCCTGCGAAGGGCCGCACCCAGGTTTGCAGCATTGTCGCACACGGCCTTCCCTGGTTTCAGGTCCAGTGGAGACAACCATTCATGAAATTGGTTCTCCAGAGCTGACCACAACTCCTCAGCTGTGTGACTCACATTTCCCAGACATTTCAATGTAAAAACCGCCTGATGACGTTGAGCCCTACTGCCAGCATAGTAAGGAGGTGTGCAGGATCCCTTCTGCGCAGTTAGAAAGCTTGTGGCATGACCAGACAGGCTTTGGGTGCAGGTGGAAGACCGAGAGGAGGTTGAGGAGGCAGAAGCAGTGGAGGAACTTTGACATAAAGAGGATTGACGCACAACTCGTGGGGACGGCAAGACTTGGACAGCAGCCCCTTGTCCTGCTGTCACCATAGTTACCCAGTGCCCAGTCAGCGACATGTAACGCCCCTGTCCATGCCTACTCGTCCAAGTGTCTGTGGTGAAATGCACCCTGTCACACACAGAGTTTCTCAAAGAAGCGGTGATGTTGTGTGCGACATGCTGGTGGAGCACAGGCACACCTTTCTTTGAGAAGTAGTGCCGACTGGGCATCTGGTCCTGGGGCACTGCGACGGACATAAGGTCTCGAAAATCCTCTGTGTCCACCAGGCGGAAAGGCAGCATTTCTGTAGCCAAGAGCTTGCAGATGGTGAAATTCAACCTCTTAGATTTCTCATGGCTAGGAGGAAATGTTCTTTTACTTGTCCACATCTGAGGGACCGAGGGCTGGCTATTGTGCTTAGACGGGGTTGATAAGGGTGTCCCCGGCAAACTGCCGGTCTGTGAGGAAGATGCAGGTGGACATGTTAGGTTGCCTTGATCCAAAGGTGGTGCTATCGATGTCGGACAGCGCTCAACACCAGCTGGTGTTACCACCTCCAAAGAAAATGATGACCTGCCAATCACGCTGGCTGTTGCGGGTAAAGAGGTGGCAGGTCTGCGCCCGAAAACAGGTGTGACTGCTGTCCCCCCAGTCACAGAGGATGAAGAGGCCGCGGATGCACAAGATATGGCAGACGGTGGTTGGCCCGGCCGGCTAGGCCGCATTGTAGCACACTGAGCTTCCCACTGCAACTTATGCTTCATGTCCATGTGCCGGTTTATGCATGAAGTACTCAAACTATGTATTTTTTGGCCTCTACTTAGCTTTTGCTGACAAATGTTACAGATAACACGAGTTGGGTCATCTTTATCGATCTGAAAAAATGCCCAGGCTATGCAAGGCTTAGCACCCATGCGACCTGAAGGGCCACCACGACTTGTGGTGAGAGGCAGAGTTGTGTTTGAGGATGCAGTTGTTGACGTGCTTCCAGTACTACGTCTCTGTCCAGGAAGGCGCACCCTGACCTCGTCGTCACTAGCAACTTCCTCCACCTCCTCTGCTGACCTCATCTCTTGGCTGACTGTGGGTTGACAGTAAGTGGGATCTCCAACCTCATCAACATCACCCTGTGCGTTATCACACCCGTCGTCCTCAGAGCCAACCTGTTCCTGCCCTGACAAAAAACTAAAGTTGTCGCTCCAATCAGGTATTTGAGTCTCATCATCGTCTTCCTCAATGTCTCCACCAACAGGAGTTACAGTTTGGGAATGAGGGTCTACATTATGGTCAGAACCTTCTGCGTCTGGTCCTGGATCAGACTCATAAAGATTCTGGGCATCAGTGCAGATCATTTCCTCGTCTGGATTCACAGAAGCACTGGAGTCGACCTCTGATTCCCAGGCTATAGTATGAGTAAACAGCTCTGCAGACTCAACCATCTGTTCTACCTTATACTCAGACGGGCAGCTGGAGATTTGGGAGCTGTGAGGAAGTGCGATTGGGGTGACACCTTTGAGGACTGGAGTATTTGTGATGTTGAAGTTGATGTGGAGGAGAGCCCACTTAAAGGAGCACTTGATATCCATTGAAGCACCTGCTGTTTTTGTGCCTCATCTGGAATTTGTAGTGATTGGCGTGGCCGTAAGAAAAGGATCTTATCACATTGTCCGCTAAAAGAAGTAGACATTTTAGTTTGGCTGGAAGATGGTCTTTCCTCTGCAGATGTTACTGTTGCTTTAACACCTACCCCACGGACACAACCTTTTTTCCCCTTCCCAACACGCCTATTCCCCTTTCCACCAGCAGCAGGCCTTCTTCCACTCATTTTGGTGGTTAACTAATTCACAACTCTGGAGTTGTTTGCACAAAAAAACAATGGATGGGAACCGAGCAGAGCTGAGTGGCCAAACTGTGGTATTAGGCCAAAACTATTGGCTGGGTTAGATGGAGAAAAAAATTATATTCGATTTGCATCCTGATGGAGGTCAGTATAGATGGACTAATAGAGAAAGTCCCACACACTGCTAGAAGGCCAAATATTTTTTCAGAGCTAGATGCAGACAAAAAATTATTTTGAATTTGCAACCTGATGGAGGTCAGTATAGGTGGACTAATAGAACAAGTCCCACACACTGCTAGAAGGCCAAATATTTTTTCAGAGCTAGATGCAGAAAAAAATTATATTCAGTTTGCAACCTGATGGAGGTCAGTATAGATGGACTAATAGAACAAGTCCCACACACAGCTAGAAGCCCAAATATTTTTTCAGAGGTAGATGCAGAAAAAAAATATATTCAGTTTGCAACCTGATGGAGGTCTGTATAGATGGATTAATAGAACAAGTCCCACACACAGCTAGAAGCCCAATATTTTTTCAGAGGTAGATGCAGAAAAAAATATATTCAGTTTGCAACCTGATGGAGGTCAGTATAGATGGACTAATAGAGAAAGTCCCACACACTGCTAGAAGGCCAAATATTTTTTCAGAGCTAGATGCAGAAAAAAATTATATTCAGTTTGCAACCTGATGGAGGTCAGTATAGATGGACTAATAGAACAAGTCCCACACACTGCTAGAAGGCCAAATATTTTTTCAGATCTAGATGCAGATGAAAATTATTTTTAATTTGCAACCTGATGAAGGTCAGTTTAGATGGACTAATAGAGAAAGTCCCACACACTGCTAGAAGGCCAAATATTTTTTCAGAGCTAGATGCAGAAAAAAATTATATTCAGTTTGCAACCTGATGGAGGTCAGTATAGATGGACTAATAGAACAAGTCCTACACACTGCTAGAAGCCCAAATATTTTTTCAGAGCTAGATGCAGAAAAAAATTATATTCAATTTGCAACCTGATGGAGGTCAGTATAGATGGACTAATAGAATGATGCTATGCCCAAAAGATTTTACTTCACTAGGTGCAGTAAAAAAATTGGTATTCTATACACAGGTGGTATATCTTGCAACACAGATAGGCTACTCCACTGACTAACACACTCTGCAATAGGCCAAAAAGGATTAGCTTTGATAGATTCAGCCAAATGCTGTGAAAAAAACTTGCACAGCACTGGCACAGACCTGCCTGGCAAAAACTGATAGGAACTGATGTAACCTAGTCCTGAAAAGGACTGCAATTACAATTAGTCTTTACTCCCACAATCTATCTATTTAAGAGCACAGACCTGCCTGATAAAAGTCATAGGAAATGCTGTAACCTAGTCCTTAAAAGGACTGCAATCACAACTATTCCCTACTCCCAAGCTATCTGTAGATTTGTGCGAAAATTGGCTTGAAATTAACAAGGTATAGCGCACACAGCAACAGCGGTGCCGTCTAACACGCAGCTGCAGCAGTGAGAAAATGGTGGCGATGGGGAAAATGGCTTGGTCTTATAGGGCAAGGACATGTGACATACACTGCCAATGACACATGCCCTTGCTTGTGTGAAAAACAGCAGTTCGCTCCGTGTGTGCGCTGCTGATAGGCTGACAGATTGCACCTCCCCACTGTAAATGCGGGAAAGAGAAAAAAAAATGGAGATCTTCATTATTCCTGCAGAGATCCATCCCCTGCCCCTCCCCCCACCCCGCTGTACACTCAAACTGCGTATTAACATTAATTTTCATCATTACTGAGAAAAAATCCAGTTATGATTTTGGTGCACGAACAGTTATCGAACATAACCTCGAACAGCCGAATTTTTCTCAAATCGTTCGTGTTCGCCGAACGGCTCGAACACCGCCCAAAACAGCTCGAATTTGAGATTGGCGAACAGTTCGAGTAGAACAACGCTCATCTCTAGTGGAGAACTACAAGGCTCAGCTCGGAACCGCTGGCTGCTGTACTTGTAAGGTGCAGTGGCCACATCCGCAATTATATCGCTGAAAAGGTGGCCACAGAGGGTCCAGGGGACTGCAGGTCGCTCGACAAGAACCGAGGCTACCGGATTGGGACACTAATTGTGAGGCGCAGGGCAGGAGGGCGAGAGCCAGCGCAGGAGGACGACTGAGGAAGGCACATAGAAAGGGGTCCTGTCAGGCACTCTTGAACTACCTGAGGGATTGCTGATCCCCTGCCTGGTGAACGCAGCATGACGTGGGAGTTTGTAGTCCGGAACCTGTAACCTGAGGAACTTAATAACTGTGAGTAAACTCGGAAGACTGCACCCCACTGTCTCTGTGATTAATATCCGCGCCATCACCCCTGCACTACAACTCCCAGCATCACCTATACCATCTACACTGCCCTGGAGCTAAGCTCTACCTCTTGAAGCTCATCAAGAGAATGCCAAGAATGTGCAAAGCAGTCATCAAAGCAAAAGGTGACTACTTTGAAGAACCTAGAATATAAGACATATTTTCAGTTGTTTCACACTTTTTTTGTTAAGTATATAATTCTACATGTGTTAATTCATAGTTTTGATGCCTTCAGTGTGAATGTACAATTTTCATAGTCATGAAAATACAGAAAAATCTTTAAATGAAAAGGTGTGTCCAAACTTTTGTTCTGTACTGTACCTATAGAGCAAAATATACGTAGTATACCTAGCAGTTATATTATGCTCTATGCAGATTTAATGAGCTAAATTAGATAATTATTGGGCAACTTATGAATAGCTCAAGGGTTTAAAGACCTCTTTTCTCAAATCAGTATTTTAGGAAAAAAGCTAACGTTGATCAATAATGTGAAATCTGCCCAGTTATTAAAGGATATATACTATATATATAAAACTTGTATAATATCTGAATTACCAAACTCTGTTGCGTGTATCTTATTAGAGACATTGGTCATTACTTTACCTAAGGGTAAGTTCACATGACAGTATAAAAAATCATTTAGAATTGCATCCAGAAAAGTGGGAAAAAAAAATCTCACTTGTCATCCGTATATGACGCGCCCCCTGGGACATATTCCTTTTTGAGGGGAATACCCGGCACCGGATCAGGTGGGGGGTTGTAGTCTCCGAGCGGCTGTGACCCGGCCCGTGCCCAGGGCGTCAAGCTCAGTGTTATGTGGCAGTCCTACAGATGTTATTAAGAGTTCTTTTGTGTCGACTACGCCACCCGTTGTGATGCGGTCACTGTGGCCGCCGCTGCAGCAGGGTCCGCTGAGGCTGATGGTGGGTGCGCAGCTTGGTGGGATAACCCCCAACGGGAGGGGTATAGCCTCAGGGGGGACAGGTGCAGAGGATGGGGGTTGTGGTGGTGCAGTGCAGACGGCAATGAAGACAGAGTCGGGTTGTGCAGTTAAGGGTGTTTACTTACTGCAGATGTTGTACTGGTCACTCCAGCTGCGAGTGACCACCCGAGCCGTGCTGCGTCCACCAGGTCCTGGATCCAGCCAACCCCCAAACAAGTCCGGAGCGTGGCCCTGAGCTCTCCTTCTGTCCCGTTCTCTGGCCGTCCCCACCAGTGATCCACCTAGGTCCAGCTCCCTCGGGCCTCCTGTTGGGACACCCTTGGCCTTGGGTTCCCTGACCCTTCATGTGGTGTGCCTTCGGGGTGGATGTGATGGGTGGCCGTGGCAGATGCTGCCCACGGCCTCCGGTCTCTGGCTAGGGTGTGTTTTCTGCCCCCACCAGCTTGGGATCCGGTACCCTGTGCCGACTCCTCACCCGGTGCTTTAATTTGGGTTCTTGGGTCCTCTCTGTTTTCCCCTCTGGGTACTCCTTCTCTGCTCCCCTCTCACTCAGGGTCTCTCTCTTGCTGCAGGCTGACTTCCTCTCTGCTTGCTGTCTTGCTGTCTCCAACTGACTTGTTCTCTGCATCTGACTTGTTCTCTGCATCTGACCCTGTTCTTAGTTGGTGCCCACCTTATATACACCCTCTATGTGTGAGCTCAGGTGACCAGCACCCAATGAGCTCCTATCTTTACCCAGGCTGCTCCCCCTATCTGCCCCTACACTACTTGGGATGTACCACCCCCCTCCCACTCCAGCCAGGAACAGACTCGGTCGTACCTGCACATTTCTAAGTGGGAGTACTGTCGGCCTGTTCCTCGGAAATGGGATGTGTGTAGTGCATGCAGCCTACCGAGCTCAGATCCACTCTCCATCCTTGCCCGGGAGTGGAATATCACACCTCTGGGTTGAGGTGCAATACCCCTGTAGCAGCCGAATCCTCAGGGTGCTACATATACAATCCATTTTTTACTCAGCAACTATCATTCCTATGTTACAGAATTGCAATGTATCCATAAAACTCGGATACTATACTGTGGCTCTGTGTGGCATCCAATTTTTTTCTCACACCCATAGACTTGAATGGGTGAGTCTCATCCAATTTTCAGAGGAAAATCATGCATCCTGTGATTTTTTTCACTGACTGAATCTGAACTGTCCCATTGA
The DNA here is from genome assembly GCF_046119375.1 of Phyllobates terribilis. Lineage (NCBI taxonomy): Eukaryota > Metazoa > Chordata > Amphibia > Anura > Dendrobatidae > Phyllobates > Phyllobates terribilis. Next base: position 590,372,336 of record NW_027362765.1, on the reverse strand, counting down.
ATATCATTGATCCAAGTGCAATCAGTTTTTATAAAGGATGGCACTCGGTCTGAAAATACGGTCGTGTGCATGAGCCTTTAGGTCTCATTCAGACATCAGTGATTTTTTTGGTACGTTAAAAAATCACGAGTGTTTTGGATCTGGTTTTCACCAATGTTTGGTCAGTGTGTTAGTTTTTCCCATCAGGGTTACATTAGTGACTGGCTCATATGCTAAAAAAAATGTAAATTTTGCTAAGCTTCTTCTACCTATTTTGCAATGTTAAAACACATTGTACTCAGTTCCATAGACTAGTATGGATGATTTTGATAGGTGACTTGAATTAAAAATTAACATTTCTTCGCTCTTTTTTTGTGGACCTATAGGCTGTAAAAAACAGAAACATGTGAACAGCCACATAGACAATGGGCCTAATTCATCAAAGTTTTCAAGAGCATCTGATGCAAAATGCTAATGACACTTGGCTCCTGATCTGCTGCGAGCTGGAGCCGAGTGTCAGTGCTCTGTACTCCTATTCTCTTGCATGAGAGGATCGCAGCACAGGTACAGAGGACACAGACAAAGTAATTTCTCAATCTCCTCCATTTCCTGTCTCGGCGTATATCGGACTGCACTGGGATGACACATCCGAGTGCAGTCCGATGTTTCACACACACCCGTAGACTTGTTTGGGCTCGCGTGAGCCGAATTGGCATGAGAAAATAATTGCAGATCTGAGCTGCCCCATAGAATAACACAGGTCCAAGTGCTATACAATGTTCTATCGCATAGCACTCGGCCATGTTATGTGCTCGTGTGACCCTGGCCTTACAGTTTCAGCAAAGTGGAGAAGATTTTTAGAAATCTTATGCCTATTTTTTTTTTTATGCACCATAAAGTGACAAGCACCATAGTCAGTCTAATCTTGGTGAAGGAACGCTTGCCAGCATACACTAACACAAGTGGTTAAGAAATGCAAAAATTTGCTGGGACCGCAGACAGCAAAGGCACTGTGTTGTTGGTGGTTTGGGAGACTCGGGGAGCCTTCAGGTTTTTTTTAAACATTTAATGGCAGAAATTTGATGGTTATACTGCTTTGGTGTGTTAAATTGTTATTTTGTGGGTTGTGCTATTTTATGGAAACTGCATGTGAAATATATTTTTGTATTTATTTATAACCCCTATAGGGGGAACATGGTGTATAGAGACTGCTACAGCTGGGAATAAACAGGATCTCACAGCAAGTACTCATGCACATGACCATATTTTCAGTCCATGTGCTATCCCTTAAAAAAAAAGCAACTGATTTTCTTTCTTTATTTTTTTTAATATAGTGCTGACATATTCCATAGCGCTTTACATACATTATCATTGCTGTCCCCATTGGGGCTCACAATCTAAATTCCCTATCAGTATGTCTTTGGAGTGTGGGAGGAAACTGGAGAACCTGGAGGAAACCCACACAAACACAGGGAGAGGATACAGACTCCTTGCAGAAGTTGTCCTTGGTGGGATTTGACCCCTGGACCCCAGTGCTGCAATGCTAACCACTGAGCCACCGTGCAGGTTGTACTCAGATCGATGTTATTTAATGCAGATGAACGATTTTTTTCACTGACTGAATCTGTGTGTAAAAAAATATGCAGCATGCATGGTTTTCTTCCAGAAATTCGATGAGACTCACCTATACAAGTCTATGGGTGCGAGAAGAAAATTGGATGCCATACGAGCCACAGTATAGCATCTGAATTTTAAGGATTCATTGCACTTCTGTAATATAGGAAACTGCAAATGATCTTATGAATGATTAATAGCTGCTGCAAAAATGGATTGTACCTGGACTGTACAAGGTTGAGAAGTGAGAAATAAATTGTCCCACTTTTCTGGATTAAACTCTCAATTATTTTTTATACGGTTGAATGAACCTATATCTACAGACAATCCCTCTTTCGCTGCATTGCCTTGGACTACAACTCTCAGAAACCTTTGTTCTTCTTTACAACCTGGAAGAGGAGGAACAGCAGAGAAAAGTATTGGTTGGCTGAGGAAGCTGGAAAAGATGGAAGGAGCTATCTGGGCACAAGTATGTTTGTGTTTCTTCATTAAAGATTACTGAGTGCCTGACATTCGAGAGCAGAGAACAGTCACAGAGTGACTGCTGACAGCCCAGCAGCTCAGTATGTGAAGATGGAAGACAATCTTGGATCTAAATCACGTCTGTAGACCAGCCAGGTTATCAGGAGATGTCCACCACTGCTTCCGCTACCCCAGAGAAGGATTAATGCCTGTTAGGGCTCGCTACCACTTGCGATTAAATCAGACAAATGCAATCCGATTAAAAATCAGATTGCATTCGTACCAATTTAATCCTATGCTTGTGTTCTCAATGGCATTTTTTTTCCTGCTCTGATAAGATCGTGATCAGATGGAAAAAAAAACGCAGCATGCTGCGATTGTATGCACGATTTGGTTCGTACACCCCCATATAAGTTTATGGGTGCGTGTGAAACATCGCACTGCACTCGGATATCACCTAAGTGCAGTGTGATTCCCGCTGACACCGGCAAATGAGGAGATGGAGAAATTAATTTCCACCTCTTCCCCACAACTGTGCTGCGATTCTCTCATGCGAGAGGATCGGAGCACAGAGCACTGACACTGTCCCACTAGACTGGCGCCAAGCAAATGTGGTACCAATACTCAAAAAGGGGTCTAAAAGTGACCCTGGAAACTATAGACCAGTAAGCTTAACGTCTGTTGTGGGTAAATTGTTTGAAAGATTTCTTAGAGATGCTATTGTAGAATATCTTAATGATAATAACTGTCTAACTCCATATCAACATGGATTCATGAGGGATCGCTCCTGCCAAACAAACCTGATCGCCTTCTACGAGGAGGTGAGCTCACAGCTGGACCGGGGAGAGTCAGTGGATGTTGTATACCTTGACTTCTCCAAGGTGTTTGATACCGTGCCACACAAAAGGTTGGTATATAAAATGAGAATGCTTGGTCTGGGGGATAATGTGTGCAAGTGGGTAAATAGCTGGCTGAGTGATAGAAAGCAGAGGGTGGTTATCAATAGAAAAAGCTCAGGGTGTGTCAGGGTTACTAGCGGGGTGCCTCAAGGGTCTGTCTTGGGCCCTATATTATTTAAAATATTTATTAATGATCTTGTGGAAGGGTTGCATAGTAAAATAGCAATATTTGCAGATGATACTAAACTTTGTAAAGTAGTTAATACAGATGAGGATAGGCCACAGCTACAGGAGGATTTAGATAAATTGGGGAGTTGGGCCAAAAAATGGCAAATGGGGTTCAATGCCGATAAATGTAAGGTCACTTACATGGAAAAGAAAAACAGCAGTCACCCATACATATTAAATGGGAAACCGTTGGGGAAATCTGACATGGAGAAGGACCTGGGTGTCTTGGTTAACAGCAAATTAAATTGGAGTGCCCAGTGTCAGGCAGCAGCTGCGAAGGCAAATAGAGTCATGGCATGCATCAGAAGAGGAATAGGGGCATATGATGAGAACATTGTTCTTCTTCTGTATAAAGCGCTGGTAAGACCGCACTTAGAATATTGTGCACAGTTCTGGGCTCCCGTGCTCAGGAAAGACATATTGGAGCTAGAGAGGGTACAAAGGAGGGCGACTAAGGTAATAAAGGGAATGGAGGGACTAGAATACCCAGAGAGGCTGTCAAAATTAGGCCTATTTACGTTGGAAAAGAGAAGGCTTAGTGGAGACCTCATAAACATGTATGAATACATCAGGGGGCAGTACAGAGATCTCTCCCATGACCTGTTTATACCAAGGATGGTGACAAAGACGAGGGGGCACACTATGCATCTGGAGGAAAGGAGGTTCCTGTACCAGCATAGAAGGGGATTCTTTACGGTCAGAGCCGTGAGACTCTGGAACTCTCTGGGAGAGGAAGTGGTGATGTCCAACTCACTTAATGAGTTCAAGAGAGGCCTGGACGCCTTTCTTGAGAACAATAAAATTACATCTTATGCTTAGTGATAGTTAATTAATTGAGGGATTTAATCTGACTGCCAGATTGGAGTCGGGAAGTGAATTTTTCCTCAATGATGTAAATTGGCCTATACCGCATGGCTTTTTTTTTGCCTTCCCCTGGATCAACGTTGCGGAATAGCTGCAGTGCACAAGAAATAGGCTGAACTGGATGGACGCTTGTCTTTTTTCGGCCTTATAAACTATGTAACTATGTAACTTGGCTCCAGCTTCCAGCAGAGTGGGAGCCGAGTGTCATTAGCATATTTCATATGCTCTCACATCAGATGACGTACGCTAATGTGTCTCCGGCCTAACTATGAGACCCTATTTCATCCCTGCTACAGCAATCTCTGTACACCATGCTCCCTCCACAGGGCTTACACATTCCTTCTGAAATCAGAGGAAGGACAAATAGGATGGTAAATTACAGAGATATTTTGGGTGTATTATTTTTGTGTGTTTTTGTTGATTTCAGAGGTGACACACAAAAGCCCTGACTCATCAAGAAGAGAGGGTGTGTTAGAGGCATCTGATTCATGAAGTCTATGTTTCACGATAAGTATTTGGTGAGTTTTTGATGCTGCATCTTTGTGCTAAGCAAAAAATGCATCTTCTTACAGTTTCAGCAAAGTAGATGGAATTTATAGAAATAGGTTTTTTTTGGGCGCTGGAGTGGCGCTTTAAATGTAAGCTCCATGACCCCCAGTCATATACTGACCCTTTGGCGTCTTCACCATTTTTCGGTGTTGCTCTGGTCCCTCAGCGCCATCTTGTGAGCGCAGCTTCTGACAGACCAGATAATACATCACCAGCTCTCAGTGCAAATCTATGAAAGCCAGAATGAGGACTGAACAAGGCTCTCATGGACTTTTTTTCTGAAAAGTGACCTTTGCGCAGCTCCATGAAACACTGGATCCGCCGGCAGGTCATTTTTCGCTGGAGACCGACGGTAGCAACTCTGTAAAAGGATAAAGGAGGTGGCAGGTGAGTATGAGACAGTCCCTTAAGGACTGAGCCAATTATGTACTTAATGACCAAGCCAAATTTTACAATTCTGACCACTGTCACTTTATGAGGTAATAACTCTGGAACGCTTCAACAGATCCCCCTGATTCTGAGATTGTTTTTTCATGACATATTGTACTTCATGATAGTGGTAAAATTTCTTCGATATGACTTACGTTTATTTGTGAAAAAAAATGGAAATTTGACAAAAATTTAGAAAATTTTGCAATTTTCAAACTTTGAATTTTTTTCCCTTAAATCAGAGAGATACTGTATGTCACACAAAATAGTTAATAAATAACATTTCCCACATGTCTACTTTACATCAGCATAATTATGGAACCAACATTTTTTTTTGTTAGGAAGATATAAGGGCTAAAAGTTGACCAGCGATTTCTCATTTTTCCAACAATATTTACGAAACCATTTTTTTTTGGGACCACATTACATTTGAAGTGACACCATTCTAAAAACTGCACCCCTCAAGGTGCTCAAAACCACATTCAAGAAGTTTATTAACCTTTCACGTGCTTCACAGGAACTGAAGCAACGTGGAAGGAAAAAATTAACATTTAACTTTTTTTCACACAAATTTTATTCAGGCCCCAAATTTTTAATTTTCTCAAGGGTAACAAGAGAAAATGGGCCACAAAATTTGTTGCGCAATTCCTCCTGAGCACGCTGACATCCCATTTGTTGGAAAAAAATACTGTCTGGGCGCGCGACAGGGTTCAGAAGGGAAGGAGTGCCATTTGATTTTTTGAATGTAAAATTTGCTTAAAAAATTAGTGGACGCCATATTGCATTTGGGGACCCCCTGATGTGCCTAAACAGTGGAAACTCCCCACAAGTGACACCATTTTGGAAACAAGACCCCTCAGGGAACTTATCTGGATGTGTGGTGAGCACCTTGAACACCCAGGTGCTTCACAGAAGTTTATAACATTGAGCTGTAAAAATAACGTTTTCACATTTTTCCCACAAAAGTTTTTCAGCCCTCAATTTTGCATTTTTATAAGGGAAACAGGAGAAATTGCACCATGCAATTTGTTGTGCAATTTCTCCTGAGTAAGCCAATACCCCATATGTGGGGGAAACCACTGTTTGGGCGCATGGCAGGGCTCGGAAGGGAAGGCGCGCCATTTGACTTTTTGAATGTAAAATTTGCTTGAACTGGACGCCATGTCACGTTTGGGGAGTCCCTGATGTGCCTAAACAGTGGAAACCCCCCACAAGTGACCCCATTTTGGAAGCTACACCCCTCAAGGATTTTATCAAGGGGTACAGTGAACATTTTGAACCCAGAGCTATGACACAGAATTTGACAACATTAGGTCATTATATTGAATAAGTTGTCATTAGTCTTGAGTGAAAGTGCTCGCTACTTGAGTTTGCATCGGATACTTGGGTATGCACCATCGCTGGTTCTCGAGTGACATGCTCGAGTCCCCGTCCCTCATGTTTAACGGTTGTTAGACACCCAAAAAAGACATACGGAGATCACTTGTGTATGGCAGGCAATCCCCATGAGATTTTTTTTGCTGTATAACAACTGCGAAACATGCGGGGCGAGGACTCGGGCATGTCACTTGAGAACCTGCTATACTCGGTCCATACCCGAGCACCTGATGCAAACTCAAGTAGCGAGCAATTACGTTCAACACTAATCGCCATATCATTTTTTTTCTTTACTGTTGAAAAAATCCTAACCCCAACACAATCGTAACAAAACCATAGCCCTAATCCTAACCATAATCCTAACACAACCCTAACCCTAAGCCTGGGGTAACCCTAACCCTAACCCTGGGCTAACCCTAATCATAATCCTGGGCTAACCTTAACCCTGGGCTAAACCTAACCCTGGGCTAACCCTAACCCTAATCCTGGGCTAACCCTAACCCTGGGCTAACCCTAACCCTGGACTAACCCTACCCTAACCCTGTGCTAACCCTAACCCTGGGCTAATACTAACCTTAATCTAACTCCGGTCTAACCCTAACCCTGGGCTAAACCTTACCCTAACCCTGGGCTAACCCTAATCCTAACCCTTGGCTAACCCTAAACCTTGGCTAACCCTTACCCTGGACTAACCCTAACCCAAACCCTGAGCTAACCCTAACCCTAATGCTGTGGTAACCCTAACCCTGGGCTAACCCTAACCCTAACCCTGGGCTAACCGTAACCCTAACCCTGAGCTAACCCTAACAAAAAATATATTTTTTTTATTTTATAATTTTTATTTATCTAAGGGGGGGACAAAAGGGGTTTTTATTTATTTATTTTTGTTTATTTTTTTCATTTTGATCACTGTGATAGGGTTTACCACAGTGATCAAAATGGGAAAATTCCCTGTTGCCGGGCACCGGCTGGCAGACCTCGGCAGGCACACTACGCATGTGCCCACCTTTTTTTTTTACAGGAAGATGCCGGGGACCTGGGGGACGATCAGGGGGAGATCTGGGGACCGTACAAGTACCGGGTGGGTTTGGGGGGCTTCATTACTCTCTCTCATGACATGTATATCATGTCAGAGGAGAGAGAAATCATTGCAACCACCGGCACACTTTTTTTTTTCGTGATCACGGTTATTCACTAAATAACAGTGATTACGTGATCAGGGACCGGAAAAACCATCCCTGATCATATTCTCCAGGGTCTCAGCTACCCCCGGTAGCTGAGACCCTGGAGAATTTCCAACTCTGGGGGGCGCTACAGCCTTATTCCTCAGCGAAGCATTTTCACAGAGCTGAGGAATAAGTACCCTTAACTGCCGCCGTGAAAATGCATTACGGCAGTCGTTGAGGGGTTAAAGCACCACTCCAGCGGTGCAATGGAAAAAAAAGCTGGAGTGGTGCTTTAAATTTATAAAAACTGCAGGTAAAAATGTATTTGTCAAAGCCAAATACATTAAAGTATGAAAAACAAAGCAGCTTTATTTAAAAAATGACATACCAAAAAGACAAAAACTGCAGCGTAGCTTTAAGCTAAAGTCCCATGATGAGTATTCAGAGAGTTTTTGATGTTGCAGCTTTACTGCAGCATTTCTGCACCTATTGAGTAAATTTTGTTGCTTTCATTATTTCATTGCATTTGAGTGCGTTTTTTTACCTGCTTTTTTATTGCGTTTTTGACTCTGTGGTTGTTGTCTCATTTTAGTTTATCATGTTTTACATAAAGCTGCTTTGCTTTTGATACTTCCTGGTACTTGACTTGCCAAAAATTTATTGATACAGTCATGTGCGGATTACATGCATTTTTAATGTGTTTCCACAGCGGAAACGCAATATAAATATATGTATAAATGCAAATTTTTCACATCAAATGCTAATCTATGGGGAAAATCTTCACAAAACTAATCATACTTGAAAGAGAAATTGACATGTTTCGGATTTGAAACACACGCCGCTGGTCAGTTTACACAGTGAAATAAAAAAAGCACAGCGTACATGAGATTTCTATAAATCCTATCTACTTTGTTGGAACTGTAAAATGCAAAAACATGCAGAGTCAAAAACTCACCAAAAACTTCTTGTATGAACACAACCTTAGGGTTGGGTCACACTTGTATATAAAAAAATCGTTCAGAGATTCAGCCTGAAAACCCAGGACAATTTTTTTCTCTCTGTCATTCGTGTGCAGTCTGTTTTATTTTACTGCAGCAGCTATTAATCATTTACAAGAACATTTACAGTTTTCTGTCTGACAGAATTGTGATGTATATGTGAAAATCGGATGCTATACTGTGGCTCTGTATGACATCTGATTTTTTTACATGCACATGGGTTTTTAGAGTGTTTCCACAGCGTAAACACCTCAAAAATACATGTAATCCACACCTGAGTATATCACTAAAGTTTTGTCAAAGCAAAAAAGTAGGAAGTATCAAAAACAAAGCAGCAATATTTAAAGCATGACACACCAACAAGAGAAAAAAAGTGTCAAAAAACGCAATAAAAATGCACACAACAATGCTATGAAAAAACACAAGTAACAACTTAAATAACACATTCTACATATTTTCTGAAGTTGTCAGGTTCAGTTGTGAAATAAGCCATTTCTTAATGATTTTGACCTCCTGAATTCAAATCTGACAATGAAAATTTTTAGTTGTCTCTTGTTTCGATCATAAAGAGTTTTCCATTTATTGCTACACAATAAATGCATAAAATTTTCAGTACTTTGAAACGTTATTATTTTTGCAAATATAAAGATACCTAATTTTTTTATGCCAATTGTCTGATATTAATTTAAAGTAAACTCAGCAGTAGTGTTGAGCGATACCTTCCGATATCGGGAAATATCGGATCGGATTGGATCGGACCGATACCCAAAAAGTATCGGATATCGCCGATTCCGATACCGGAAACCAATGCAAGTCAATGGGACAGAAATATCGGAATAAAAATAAACCCTTTCTTTCCTTGTAGGTTAATTTTACATGAAGGAAAACAACTAAGAATAATGTAGAATGTATTGGGGGAGGTGGGGGAGACTATAAAGGCATAGAGGTTTAGCCCAATTAAATGGAATAGCAGGAATTAATATTTTTTTAAGACGTTCTGAGTTACGGAAATATTGACTATGTTAAGTTTTTTTATATTTTGTCAGATATTTATGTTTTACTACTTCCATGCTTTTCACCTTCTTTTTTACTTCTCCCACACTTTCTCCTTCATCATCCTCAGCATCAGCATCTTTTTCATCAACTTCTTCTTCACCTTCTTCATCTTCTTCTTCTTCTCCTTCTTCGTATTATTCTTTTTTTTTACATTCTTCATATTCTTCTTATTCAACTATTATTCTTCTTCATATTCTACTTCTTCATCTTCTTCATATTCTTCTTCTTCATCATATTCTTATTTGTGACAGGCATTCCTGTAGTTGTTATCTATAAAAGTTTGAACATTACACCTTTCGTTCTGCCCGTCACAAAAGATTTACAACAGGATTTGTCCGCGTTCAGTTTGGCCTGCAGCAGCAGGTCTTTTCCAGGGGCACCACGAGGAGGAACGGACTCACCCTCATACACTGCTTAGTCATCTTCTGCTTATAATTTAGATATTATCTTTTGCTCTGATTTTTAGTCTTATGCTTAATGTTCTTCCGCTTTTTGTTCTGCAGCTTCTTGTACTTCTGCTTCTTGGTTTTCTGTCTCTTGTTCTTCTGTATCTTGGTGGTTGTCTTTTTCTTCTTTGTCCTATTGGTCAACTTCTTCAGGGTCATCTTCTTGGTCTTCTTCGGGGTGGTCTTCAGGGTTGTCGTCTTCGGGGTCCTCGTCTTTGGGGTGGTCTTCAGGGTCCTAGTGTTCAGGGTCGTCGTCTTCGGGGTCCTCGTCTTCTTCAGGGGTGGTCTTCAGGGTCCTCGTCTTCAGGGTCATCGTCTTCGGGGTCCTTGTCTTCTTCGGGTTGGTCTTTAGGGTCCTCGTCTTCAGGGTCCTCGTCTTCGGGGTCCTCGTTATCTTCGGGTTGGTCTTCAGGGTCCTCGTCTTCAGGGTCCTTGACTTCGGGTTCCTCGTCTTCTTCGGGGTGGTCTTCAGCGTCCTCGTCTTCAGGGTCCTCGTCAGGGAGATCCGGAGTGATTACCAAGAACCATTTCAAAAAGTTTGGACTTGGAAATGTAGCAGAAGGTACAAGAAGGCTGAGGAACTGCCGAGAACCAGCTGATAGTACTGGAACCCGGATGGGTAGCAGAAGGTACAAGAGCCAATGGAACTACCGAGAACCAGCTGAAGGTACTGGAACTCGGTTACTAAGCAGGAGGTACCTGTGCCAGAAAGCACTACCAAGGACCAGCAGACGTTGGTGGAACTTGGATACCGAGAAGGAGGCACCTAAGCCAAAGGCATTGCCAAGAACCAGCTGACGGTACTGGAACCCGGTTGGGTAGCAGAAGGTACCCATGTAAAAAAAAGTTGCAAGGCCGCGAGCCGGCCGCAGTTACCGAAACCCACAGTCCTACAGGGGGTGCTTGTCTTATTGGCACTATGGAACCAGCCTTCATTGCCAGATTCCGCAGCCCACATAGGAGTCACCTAAACTGCAGGCACCATAGAGTCGGCTAACCCGACCGCAACACGACAGGACAACGCATTGGAGGCAAAGTGACGTTGACACTACCCGGAAACAGCTGGCATGCTGGAACCAGGCTGGGCAGGAGGGAGTACCCATGCCAAAGACACTGCCGAGAACCAGCTGACGGTACTGGAACCCGGATGGGTAGCAGAAGGTACAAGAGCCAATGGAACTACCGAGGACCAGCTGACGGAACTGGAACTCCGTTACTAAGCAGGAGGTACCTGTGCCTGAAAGCACTACCAAGGACGAGCAGTCGTTGGTGGAATATGGATACAGACAAGGAGGCACCTAAGCCAAAGGCACTACCGAGAGCCAGCTGATCGTACTGGAACCCGGATGGGTAGCAGAAGGTACCCATGTAAAAAAAAGTTGCAAGGCTGCGAGCCGGCCGCAGTTACCGAAACCCACAGTCCTACAGGGGGTGCTTGTCTTATTGACACTATGGAACCAGCATTCATTACCAGATCCCGCCGCCCACATAGGAGTCACCTAAACTGCAGGCACCATAGAGTCGGCTAACCCGACCGCAACACGACAGGACAACGCATTGGAGGCAAAGTGACATTGACACTACCCGGAAACAGCTGGGGTGCTGGAACCAGGCTGGGCAGGAGGGAGTACCCATGCCAAAGACACTGCCGAGAACCAGCTGACGGTACTGGAACCCGGATGGGTAGCAGAAGGTACAAGAGCCAATGGAACTACCGAGGACCAGCTGACGGAACTGGAACTCGGTTACTAAGCAGGAGGTACCTGTGCCAGAAAGCACTACCAAGGACCAGCAGACGTTGGTGGAACTTGGATACCGAGAAGGAGGCACCTAAGCCAAAGGCACTGCCGAGAACCAGCTGACGGTACTGGAACCCGGATGGGTAGCAGAAGGTACAAGAGCAAATGGAATTACCGAGGACCAGCTGACGGTACTGGAACCCGGATGGGTAGCAGAAGGTACAAGAGCCAATGGAACTACCGAGGACCAGCTGACTGTACTGGAACTCGGTTACTAAGCAGGAGGTACCTGTCTCAGAAAGCACTACCAAGGACCAGCAGACATTTGTGGAACTTGGATACCGAGAAGGAGGCACCTAAGCCAAAGGCACTGCCGAGAACCAGCTGACGTTACTGGAACCCGGATGGGTAGCAAAAGGTACCCATGTAAAAAAAAGAGTCAAGGCCGCGGGCCGGCCGCAGTTACCGAAACCCACAGTCCTACAGTGGGTGCTTGTCTTATTGGCACTATGGAACCAGCCTTCATTGCCAGATTCCGCAGCCCACATAGGAGTCACCTAAACTGCAGGCACCATAGAGTCGGCTAACCCGACCGCAACACGACAGGACAACGCATTGGAGGCAAAGTGACGTTGACACTACAGGGAAACAGCTGGCGTGCTGGAACCAGGCTGGGCTGGAGGAAGTACCCGTGCCAAAGACACTGCCGAGAACCAGCTGACAGTACTGGAACCCGGATGGGTAGCAGAAGGTACAAGAGCCAATGGAACTACCGAGGACCAGCTGACGGTACTGGAACTCGGTTACTAAGCAGGAGGTACCTGTGCCTGAAAGCACTACCAAGGACGAGCAGTCGTTGGTGGAACTTGGATACCAAGAAGGAGGCACCTAAGCCAAAGGCACTGCCGAGAAACAAGCTGACGATACTGGAACCCGGATGGGTAGCAGAAGGTACCCATGTAAAAAAAAGTTGCAAGGCCGCGAGCCGGCCACAGTTACCGAAACCCACAGTCCTACAGGGGGTGCTTGTCTTATTGACATTATGGAACCAGCCTTCATTGCCAGATCCCGCAGCCCACATAGGAGTCACCTAAACTGCAGGCACCATAGAGTCGGCTAACCCGACCGCAACACGACAGGACAACACATTGGAGGCAACGTGACGTTGACACTACCCGGAAACAGCTGGCGTGCTGGAACCAGGCTGGGCAGGAGGGAGTACCCGAGCCAAAGACACTGCCGAGAACCAGCTGACGGTACTGGAACCCGGATGGGTAGCAGAAGGTACAAGAGCCAATGGAACTACCGAGGACCAGCTGACGGTACTGGAACTCGGTTGCTAAGCAGGAGGTACCTGTGCCAGAAAGCACTACCAAGGACCAGCAGACGTTGGTGGAACTTGGATACCGAGAAGGAGGCACCTAAGCCAAAGGCACTGCCGAGAACCAGCTGACGGCACTAGAACCCGGATGAGTAGCAGAAGGTACCCATGTAAAAGAAAAGTTGCAAGGCCACGAGCCGGCCGCAGTTACCGAAACCCACAGTCCTACAGGGGGTGCTTTTATTATTGGCACTATGGAACCAGCCTTCATTGCCAGATCCCGCAGCCCACATAGGAGTCACCTAAACTGCAGGAACCATAGAGTCGGCTAACCCGACCGCAACACGACAGGACAACGCATTGGAGGCAAAGTGACGTTGACACTACCCGGAAACAGCTGGCGTGCTGGAACCAGGCTGGGCAGGAGGGAGTACCCGTGCCAAAGACACTGCTGGGAAACAGCTGGCGGTGCTGGAACCCAGGGTAAATACTAAAAACAGAGTGGAGCCAGAGGCCTAATTGGAGCAAGTTTAAAGTCAATAGTAATGTGGACAGAGCAGGAGAATTTGCCGGACACACAGCAGGGGAACAGCTGACATTACTGAACCCCAATAACACTGGAGCAAGCGTTGACTGTACAGATGGCACTTCTGAGAAGCAACTAGTGGTATTGGAGCCCAGGGTAAATACTAAAAACAGAGGAGCCAGAGGCGTAATTGGAGCAAGTTTTAAATCAGTAGTACAGTGGTTGTGGACAAAGCAGGAGAATTTGCCGGACACACAGCTGGGGATCAGCTAACGTTACTGAACCCCAATAACACGGCAGCAAGCATTGACTGTGCAGACGGCACTTCTGAGCAGCAACGAGTGGTATTGGAGCCCAGGGTAAATACTAAAAACAGAGGAGCCAGAGGCGTAATTGGAGCAAGTTTTAAATCAGTAGTACAGTGGATGTGGACAAAGCAGGAGAATTTGTCGGACACACAGCTGGGGATCAGCTGATGTTACTGAACCCCAATAACACGGCAGCAAGCGTTGACTGTGCAGACGACACTTCTGAGCAGCAACTAGCAGTATTGGAACCCAGGGTAAATACTAAAAACAGAGGAGCCAGACGTGTAATTGCAGCAAGTATTAAATCAGTAGTACAGTGGATGTGGACAAAGCAGGAGAATTTGCCGGACACACAGCTGGGGATCAGCTGACGTTACTGAACCCTAATAACACGGCAGCAAGCGTTGACTGTGCAGACGGCACTTCTGAGCAGCAACTAGCGGTATTGGAGCCCAGGGTAAAAACTAAAAACAGAGGAGCCAGAGGCGGAATTGGAGCAAGTTTTAAATCAGTATTACAGTGGATGTGGACAAAGCTGGAGAATTTGCCGGACACACAGCTGGGGATCAGCTGACGTTACTGAACCCCAATAACACGGCAGCAAATGTTGACTGTGCAGACGGCACTTCTGAGCAGCAACTAGCGGTATTGGAGCCCAGGGTAAATACTAAAAACAGAGGAGCCAGAGATGTAATTGGAGCAAGTTTCAAATCAGTAGTACAGTGGATGTGGACAAAGCAGGAGAATTTGCTGGACACACAGCTGGGGATCAGCTGACGTTACTGAACCCCAATAACACGGCAGCAAGTGTTGACTGTGCAGACAGCACTTCTGAGCAGCAACTAGCAGTATTGGAGCCCAGGGTAAATACTAAAATCAGAGGAGCCAGAGGTTTAATTGGAGCAAGTTTTAAATCAGTAGTACAGTGGATGTGGACAAAGCAGGAGAATTTACCGGACACACAGCTGGGGATCAGCTGACGTTACTGAACCCCAATAACACTGGAGCAAGTGTTGACTGTGCAGATGGCACTTGTGAGCAGCAACAAGCGATATTGGAGCCCAGGGTAAATACTAAAAACAGAGGAGCCAGAGGTGTAATTGGAGCAAGTTTTAAATCAGTAGTACAGTGGATGTGGACAAAGCAGGAAAACTTGCCGGACACACAGCTTGGGATCAGCTGACGTTACTGAACCCCAATAACACAGCAGCAAGTGTTGACTGTGCAGACAGCACTTTTGAGTGCCAACTGGCGGTGTTGGAGCTCAGAGATTACAGTTCAGGTGGTAGAAACATGAACACAACAGGAGACCTGGATACTGTTGCCAACCAAGTATTTATTCTGGAAGAGGACTGGCAAATTCATGAGAGATCCAGGCCTTGTTCATTTTGAGAAAAGTAAGCCGGTCAACGTTATCGGAGGATAGTCGCATGCGACGGTCTGTTAGTACACCACCTGCAGCACTAAAGATGCGTTCTGATAATACACTAGCAGCAGGGCAAGCTAGCACCTCCAATGCATACTGGCTAAGCTCTGGCCATGTATCCAGCTTACAGACCCAAAACTTGAAGGGAGAAAAGCTGTCTGGGAGTACACTGAGAGGGCAAGACATGTAGTCTGTCACCATCTGACGGAAACGTTGCCTCCTGCTGACTGGAGCCGTCTGTCATGGTGTAGACATTTGTGGCGGCGGGGACACAAAACTTTGCCACATTTGGGCCATACTGGTCTTGCCTTGTGCTGAGGCGTTGCTTCTGCTCCCTCTTTGTGCAGAGCTTCCTCCACTGCCTTGACGCACTGAGCTGCTTTGTAAAGCACTAGCAGCACTGCTCTCGGTTGGAATGGAGAACATGATGGAATGCACCAGTGCGTCTTGGTACTCCCGCATTTTACGCTCCCGGTTCAATGATGTTATGAGGCTTTGTAAGTTGTCCCGGTAGCGAGGATCTAGGAGGGTGGACACCCAATAATCAGCCGTGTTGAGAATGTGGACGATGCGGCTGTCGTTTCTCAGGCACTGCAGCATGAAATCAACCATGTGCTGCAGACTACGCTGTCTCCTGCTTGAGGCGTGATCTCTGCCTGCTCTGCATCACCCCACCCTCGCTCTAGATACTGACTACTAGAGCATTGTGTACCTCCCTCCTCTGGACAGATGTCTTCCTCCTCCATTGACTCCTCCTCATCCTCCTCACAAAGTGTCCCCTGCCTAGGCCTTTGGGAGGAACCACATTGCGTAGACTGTAGAGAAGCAGATGGCATTTGTGACTCCTCATCTTCCACCTCTTCCAAAACCTCCTCCCTTAGTGCTTGCAGTGTTTTTTCAAGCAGGCAGATAAGGGGGATAGTCATGCTGACAAGTGCATGATCTGCTCTCGCCATCCGCGTGGAATAATCGAAGGCACGCAAAACGTGGCAAATGTCCTTCATAGAGGCCCACTCAGTGGTGGTGAAGTGTGAACGGCGCGCACTGCGACTTGTTTATGCCTGCTGCAGCTGGTACTCCATTACTGATGCCTGCTGCTCACACAACCTCTCCAACATATGTAGCGTTGAATTCCATGTGGTGGGTAGGTCACATATGATGCGATGTTCTGGAAGATGTAATCGGCGCTGCAGAGCTGCAATACGCGATCTTGCGTTGCTGGAACGCCGCAAGTGAGCGCACTCTATGTGGATGTAGCGTCGGCGTCCCTGCCTCCTGCTAGGCAGGGACGCTGTTCCCCTCACCTCTCTGCTCCGTGCCCGGCGGCTTCCTCCCGCTCTGCTTGCAGCGCCCGCTCTCCCCCGGTCACTGTGCTTAGGGCGCGCGCGCGCTCCCCCTCTCTTAAAGGGGCCGCGCGCGTCGCCCTAAGGAGTCCCCGGCCAATGGCCGGAGGATCCCTCCATATATAAGGCACCTCCTCCAAAATGGAGGTGCCCGAGCAATGTTGTTGCACTGTTCACTACTCTGCTTCAGCCCTCAGGTCCCGTTTCCAGTTACCTGCCAGTTACCTGCCAGTTACCTGCCAGTTTCCTGCCAGTTTGCTGTCTGATTCCTGCCTGTTATCCGCTTACCCGTTTGCTAGCCTGAGGTCCGACGGTCTGCCTTCCGACTCCTGTCAGTCTGTCTATGGACCAGCTAACCCGCTCACCTGGGAGCGCTCATCTGCTACCTGCCTGTTAGCCTACCTGGAGGCTCCGCCGTCACGTGCTGTGACCACCTGCCAGTCCAGAGACTCTTGCCCGCTCACCTGGGAGCGCTCATCTGCTACCTGCCTGTTAGCCTACCTGGAGGCTCCGCCGTCACGTGCTGTGACCACCTGCCAGTCCAGAGACTCTTGCCCGCTCACCTGGGAGCGCTCATCTGCTACCTGCCTGTTAGCCTACCTGGAGGCTCCGCCGTCACGTGCCGTGACCACCTGCCAGTCCAGAGACTCTTGCCCGCTCACCTGGGAGCGCTCATCTGCTACCTGCCTGTTAGCCAACCTGGAGGCTCCGCCGTCACATGCTGTGACCACCTGCTTATCCAGAGACTCTCGCCTGCTCACCTGGAAGCACTCATCTGCCATCTGCCTGCTAGCCTACCTGGAGGCTCAGCCGTCACAGGTCGTACCTGCCCGTTTACCCAGAGGCTGTCCCAGGCACTTGCTGTGACCTCCTGCCCGTTTACCCAGAGACCGTCCCGGTCACTTGCTGTGACCTCCTACCCGTTTACCCAGAGACTGTCCCGGTCACTTGCCGTGACCTCCTGCCCGTTTACCCAGAGACTGTCCCGGTCACTTGCTGTGACCTCCTGCCCGTTTACCCAGAGACTGTCCTGGTCACCTGCTGTGACTGCCTGCCTGTCTTCCCTGGTCGCCACCCGCTTCCTTACAAGGACCGCCCCCTTGTATAAGTTGCTCAGAGGTTCCGCCTCCCAGACCCGTTACAGTTTGCTCGGGCCATGGAACCCGGTGGCACCCAAGCTCCCTCTCTCTCGGACCTTTGTCATGAACTGTCCCGACAGAGGTCCCAACAGGAGTCCATCCTGGGTCACCTGCGGAATGTCAATACTCGCCTGGACACTTTGACTGCTCCACCAGCAACCACCGCTAGTGTCATGACTCGCAGCCCGGCTGCTCCGCTGCCCACCAATACCATAGTATCCTGCTCTGGAATCCGGCTTTCTGCACCTCCTCGCTTCGGAGGCGACTCCGCTCAAGCTCGGGGCTTCATTAACCAGTGCACCCTGCACTTTGAACACCAGTCCCACCAGTTTAATTCCGACCGGGCCAAAGTAGCCTTCATCATGTCCCATCTCACGGGAGAGGCACTGGCTTGGCTAAATCCTCTATGGGAGAGAAGAGACCCTCTGGTGTCCGACCTGCCAGCCTTTCTCACGGCTTTCCGGAAGGTCTTCGACGAACCCGGACGGAAGACCTCATCCGCCTCATCTCTGCTACGCCTCCGTCAAGGGAGTCTCACCGTGGGCCAATATGCCATACGGTTCCGTACCCTTGCTTCGGAGCTGGCCTGGGATAACGACGCCCTGGTGTCCGTCTTCTGGGAGGGTCTGTCCGGCCGTATTAAAGATGAACTCGCCGGTCGGGACATTCCTACCACTCTCGACGACTTGATTACACTTGCCACCCGGATTGACATCCGGTTCCAGGAGCGCGCTAGGGAGGTCACCCGTGAGACGAGGATTCCACGTCTAGTCCCTACCTTCCAGAGACCCGTCACTCCCTCTGTTACTCCCCAGGCACACTCACCTGAGCCTATGCAGGTCGACCAGAGACCCGTCAAGACTTACGACGTGCCGAGGGGAGCTGTTTCTACTGTGGCAGTAAGGAGCACCGGATCCGTTCCTGCCCTGAGAGGTCGGGAAACGCCTGTGTCTAGGATCGCTCAGAGAGGTCGCCCTAGACAAAAGTAAACCCTCTCCATCCCTGATGCTGTCTGTTTCTATCTTCTGCGGAGAGAACCGCTATTTTGAACTGGCTCAACTTGACTCTGGAGCTGCTGGAAATCTCATCTCTCAATCCCTGGTAGAAAAATACCACATTCCCACCAAACCTCTGGCCGTACCTTTATTTGTCGCCGCCGTGGATGGGGGTCTCTTACCACATCCCATCCAACTCATCACCGAATCTCTGACTCTACAGGTGGGAATGCTGCATTCTGAGAGCATCTCCTTTCATGTTCTGCCTGGACTCTCTCACGCACTATTGCTTGGCCTGCCTTGGCTCCAGAAACATGCACCCGTGTTTGACTGGCAGACCGGAGAGTTCCTTCGCTGGGGACAGGACTGCCATAAGACTTGTCTAATTCCCATTCGTCCTGCCCGTCCTTCTCCTACCCCAGCCAATCTGCCCGGTCTTCCGGTTCCCTATTGGTCTTATGCGGATGTCTTCAATAAAAAAGAGGCAGAAACTTTACCTCCTCATAGACCATACAACTGCCCAATCGACCTGATGCCCGGCTCTACTCCTCCCCGTGGGCGAATCTACCCTTTGTCCGCTGCCGAAACCCGGTCCATGTCTGAATATATTGAGGAGAACCTGGCCCGGGGATTTATCCGGAAATCTACCTCCCCGGCGGGAGCAGGCTTCTTCTTTGTCAAAAAGAAGGATGGCTCACTCCGTCCATGTATAAACTATAGAGGCCTAAACCAGATTACTGTGAAGAATAAATACCCCCTTCTGCTTATTCCTGAATTATTTGACCATCTGAGGGGGGCTAGAATCTTCACCAAACTGGATCTCCGTGGGGCGTATAACCTGGTCCGTATCCATCAGGGGGATGAGTGGAAGACGGCATTCAATACCCGGGACGGCCACTATGAGTACCTTGTGATGCCCTTCGGTCTCTGTAACGCTCCTGCCGTCTTTCAAGAGTTGGTCAATGACATCTTCCGTGATCTTCTCTACTCCTGCGTGGTGGTCTACCTGGACGATATCTTGGTCTTCTCTCCGGATCTTCCTACTCACCGGAGGGACGTTCGTCAGGTCCTGCTCAGGCTCAGGCAGAACCACCTCTACGCTAAATATGAGAACTGCATCTTTGAGCAGACCTCTCTTCCATTTCTGGGCTACATAATCTCTCAGACAGGTTTACAAATGGATCCTGAGAAACTGTCTGCCATCCAGAAGTGGCCCCGACCAGAGGGGTTGAAGGCTATTCAGCGGTTCCTGGGCTTCGCCAACTATTACCGCCTGTTCATACCGCACTTCTCTTCCCGGACCGCCCCTATCTCTGCTCTCACCCGTAAAGGTACGAACCCCAGAGAATGGTCGCCCGAAGCAGAGGAGGCATTTCTTTCCTTAAAACAGGTCTTCCTCTCCGCCTCGGTGCTGCATCGTCCGGACGGCAACAAACAATTCTTCCTAGAAGTTGACGCCTCCTCCTCCGGAGCTGGGGCGGTACTTACCCAAAAATCTTCTTCCGGAAGAAAGGTAACCTGCGGCTTTTTCTCCAAACTTTTCTCCTCTTCTGAGCGCAATTATTCTATAGGAGACCGAGAATTGTTGGCCATTAAGATGGCACTGGAGTAGTGGCGTTACCTGCTCGAGGGGGCTCTCCACCCGGTAATAATTTACACTGACCACAAGAACTTGGCATATCTCCAGAGCGCCCAGAGACTTAACCCGCGCCAAGCCCGGTGGTCTTTGTTTTTTGCCCGCTTTGATTTCATTCTTCATTTTCGTCCGGCTGACAAAAACATCAAAGCTGACGCCCTGTCCCGATCCTTTCTGGTGTCTGATCTTGAGGAGGAGCCTAAACACATCATCGATCCCGCCAGAGTAATGCAGGTAGCCCCCGTGGGCCTAAATCGTCTCGCTCCCGGTAAGACGTTCGTAACGGAGTCCGATCGGAAGAAGATTCTACACTGGGGTCACTCGTCTAAGCTAGCTGGGCACGCCGGTCAGAAAAAGACCCTCCAGCTTATTGCCCGGCACTACTGGTGGCCTACCCTGCACAAGGATGTAATTGACTATGTTTCTGCCTGTGTGTCCTGCTCCCGCAACAAAGTTCCGAGACACCTGCCTGCCGGCCGCCTTCTTCCTCTGCCTGTGCCTGCTGCCCCGTGGCAACATATAGCTATGGACTTCATAACAGATCTCCCCGTCTCTGCCGGTTGTACGGTCATTTGGGTGGTCGCTGACCGCTTTTCCAAAATGGCTCATTTTATTCCCCTGCCAGGCCTCCCGTCTGCTCCCGAGCTAGCTAAAGACTTTATCCGCCACATCTTCCGTCTCCATGGTCTGCCTCTCCACATCGTGTCAGATCGTGGGGTTCAGTTCACCTCACGCTTCTGGAGAGCCACATGTAAACTGCTCGACGTCACCCTGGACTTCTCCTCGCTTACCACCCACAGTCCAATAGTCAAGTGGAGCGGATCAATCAGAATTTGACCAGTTACCTCCGGCACTTCGTTAATGCCCACCATTCAGACTGGGTGGATCTCCTACCATGGGCCGAGTTCTATTACAACAATCACGAGAGCGAATCTTCTTCTAAATCCCCGTTTTTTGTAGTCTTCGGTCAGCATCCTCGGATCCCTTTTCCTGTCTCCACCTCTGTGGACAACCCGGCCGCGGAATCTCTCGTTAGCAAATTTTCCTCCATTTGGGAGAGTACCCGATCCGCACTCCTTCAGTCGTCCGAGCGGATGAAGAGACACGCCGACAAAAAACGCCTGGATTCCCCACAATTTCGTCCCGGAGATAAAGTCTGGCTCTCATCCAAATATGTCCGGCTCAAGATTCCTTCCTATAAGTTAGGGCCTCGGTTCATCGGCCCACTGGAGGTTATCAAACAGATCAACCCGGTGGCCTATAAATTGAAACTCCCGGCCAACTTACGGATCCCTAACTCCTTTCATGTATCTCTTCTCAAACCCGTGGTACTTAACTCCTTTTCCAAGTCTACAGGTACGCCTCCTGCTCTGGTTTCTGCTGAAGACGAGTTTGAGGTAGAGAACATTCTGGCCACCAAAAGGGTAAGAGGAAAGACCTTTTTTCTAGTGGATTGGAAGGGGTTTGGTCCTGAGGAGAGAACATGGGAGCCCCGGGAGAACATCCATGCCCCTCTCATCCTTGCTAAATTTCTGTCTGGCCTAAAAAAGGGGGGGCCCAAAGGGGGGGGCACTGTAGCGTCGGCGTCCCTGCCTCCTGCTAGGCAGGGACGCTGTTCCCCTCACCTCTCTGCTCCGTGCCCGGCGGCTTCCTCCCGCTCTGCTTGCAGCGCCCGCTCTCCCCCGGTCACTGTGCTTAGGGCGCGCGCGCGCTCCCCCTCTCTTAAAGGGGCCGCGCGCGTCACCCTAAGGAGTCCCCGGCCAATGGCCGGAGGATCCCTCCATATATAAGGCACCTCCTGCAAAATGGAGGTGCCCGAGCAATGTTGTTGCACTGTTCACTACTCTGCTTCAGCCCTCAGGTCCCGTTTCCAGTTACCTGCCAGTTACCTGCCAGTTACCTGCCAGTTTCCTGCCAGTTTCCTGCCAGTTTGCTGTCTGATTCCTGTCTGTTATCCGCTTACCCGTTTGCTAGCCTGAGGTCCGACGGTCTGCCTTCCGACTCCTGTCAGTCTGTCTATGGACCAGCTAACCCACTCACCTGGGAGCGCTCATCTGCTACCTGCCTGTTAGCCTACCTGGAGGCTCCGTCGTCACGTGCTGTGACCACCTGCCAGTCCAGAGACTCTTGCCCGCTCACCTGGGAGCGCTCATCTGCTACCTGCCTGTTAGCCTACCTGGAGGCTCCGCCGTCACGTGCTGTGACCACCTGCCAGTCCAGACTCTTGCCCGCTTACCTGGGAGCACTCATCTGCTACCTGCCTGTTAGCCTACCTGGAGGCTCCGCCGTCACGTGCCGTGACCACCTGCCAGTCCAGAGACTCTTGCCCGCTCACCTGGGAGCGCTCATCTGCTACCTGCCTGTTAGCCTACCTGGAGGCTCCGCCGTCACGTGCTGTGACCACCTGCCAGTCCAGACTCTTGCCCGCTTACCTGGGAGCACTCATCTGCTACCTGCCTGTTAGCCTACCTGGAGGCTCCGCCGTCACGTGCCGTGACCACCTGCCAGTCCAGAGACTCTTGCCCGCTCACCTGGAAGCGCTCATCTGCTACCTGCCTGTTAGCCTACCTGGAGGCTCCGCCGTCACATGCTGTGACCACCTGCTTATCCAGAGACTCTCGCCTGCTCACCTGGGAGCACTCATCTGCCATCTGCCTGCTAGCCTACCTGGAGGCTCAGCCGTCACAGGTCGTACCTGCCCGTTTACCCAGAGACTGTCCCGGTCACTTGCTGTGACCTCCTGCCCGTTTACCCAGAGACTGTCCCGGTCACTTGCTGTGACCTCCTGCCCGTTTACCCAGAGACTGTCCCGGTCACTTGCCGTGACCTCCTGCCCGTTTACCCAGAGACTGTCCCGGTCACTTGCTGTGACCTCCTGCCCGTTCACCCAGAGACTGTCCCGGTCACTTGCTGTGACCTCCTGCCCGTTTACCCAGAGACTGTCCCGGTCACCTGCTGTGACTGCCTGCCTGTCTTCCCTGGTCGCCACCCGCTTCCTTACAAGGACCGCCCCCTTGTATAAGTTGCTCAGAGGTTCTGCCTCCCAGACCCGTTACAGTGGACTTGTGAAGCAGTGCATCAAGATCCGGATAGTCCCTCAAAAAACTCTGCACGACCAAGTTGAGCACATGTGCCAGACATGGGATGTGAGTGAGGTTGCCTAGGCCCAGAGCTGCCACCAGATTTCGGCCATTGTCACACACTACCATGCCTGGCTGGAGATTCGCTGGCACAAATCACATGTCGCTCTGCTGCTTGATGGCATTCCAGAGCTCCTGCGCTATGTGGCTTCGATTCCCCAAAGAAATTAATTTTAATACGGTCTGTTGACGTTTGGCCACGGCTGTGCTCATATCGGTCATCATAACAGGTAACCGTTCACGGGTCGATGTGGAGGTAGACCGTGACGGCTCCTGCAGCGCTGATACAGAGGAACTGGAGTATGAGGAGGAGTCAATGTGTACAGACTGGATTCCTGCAATCCTTGGAGTTGGCAGAACACGTACAGCGCCACTCTCAAGATCTGTACCCGGCTCCACAACATTTACCCAATGGGCAGAGAGGGAAAGGTATCGTTCCTGTCCATGCTTACTGGTCCACGCATCGGTGGTCAGGTGGACCTTGCTACGGACGGCGTTTTGTAGCGCATCTTTCATTTTTACCTCCACATGCTGTTGCAGGGCAGGGACGGCTTGCCTGCTGAAATAAAAGCGGCTGGGCACGTTGTATTGTGGGACTGCCAATGCCATAAAGTTACGGAAGGTGTCAGTCTCCACCGGCCTGAATGATAGCATTTCAAGGGCCAGTAGTTTAGCAATGCCAGCATTCAGAGCCTGTGCTCGGGGGTGGTTTGCCGAGTATGGGCGCCTTTTCTCCCATGCCTGTGCTAACGATGGCTGTAGACTGGCCTGGGAGTGTGAGGATGACAGGGAAAATGGTGCAATGGGTGGAATTACACTGTGTCTCTGTACAACAGTGCCAGAGATTCTTCCATGGCGATCCTGTGAGGAAGCATAACCAGCTGTGTGTGAGCTGGAGGAAGAGGCTACAACACGAGCTGAAGAGGTGGTAGGTGGCGCTGTAGGTTGGCCTAGGTCTTCATTGTGTTTTTGTAACTCTACCACGTGCTTGGTCCGCATATGTTTCCACATATTTGTGGTATTGAGGTTGCTGACACTTTTCCCTCTTTTCACCTTCTGATTACACAGCTTGCATTTGACAAAGCAAATGTCATCTGCAACTGTGTCAAAAAAGGACCAGGCACTGCAAGTCTTGGGAGCGCCCGCTTTGGATTTTGGAAGAGCCATGCTCCTAATGGGTGCTGAAGTGGAGGCTACAGGCAACCAAGTCTGCCCCCTCCCTCTCCCTCCTTTTTGGGCTGTTTGGGGAATCTCTTCCTCAGAGCTGCTCCCACCACCTTCCTGTCCCTCACGCCATGATGGGTCAAGGACCTCATCATCTACACCACCCTCTTCAAACAACTGCTTCTCCTGGGTAGTCTCGACAGCACAGTACGCACCAGAAAGTGGCACCTGAGTCTCATCATCAGATGTGTACTGAGGTGTGCTGCTGACCATAGGCACTGGCCCACCCTCCTCTTCAGATTCAGAGAGACAGAACGGTTGCGCATCAATGCTTTCTTCAAATTCTCGAATTCTGCTTGGCTGGCCCCCTCTTTCCAAGCCAAAAGATTCAGAGAACAGAAGTAGAGATGGCTACTGTCCAGGGCTCTCTGACTGCCTGGGCAATTTGGCAGGTGGTGAAGAGACAGATGGGTGCTCTTCAGTGCTCAGGACCTGAGAGGATCTGGAATTAATTGAAGTCGATGCGTTAGCTGCCATCCATCCGACAACGGCTTCAATTTGGTCCTCCCGCAGCAGTGGGGTACGGCTAGCTCCTACAAAGCTGCGCATAAAGGACTGTTCCCTGGTAAAACTGTGGGATGCTGAGTCACTGGTGCCTGCAGCAGGCACAGAATCCCCACGTCCTCTCCCTGCAGGCACAGAATCCTCACATCCTCTCCCTGCAGAAACTCGACGCCCACGCTCACGACCACATGCCTTACTCCCTGCCTTCTTCATCTTGGTAGACTGATAAAGATACGCAGAAAAGTACTAAGGGCTTAGTGTGCTTATTCCTGAACAGCTGCTAACAGGTATAAGAAGCACAAATTTTATAAAGTGTGGACTAGACTTTAATATGAGCTAATGTGGCCTACACAACTGTAAAGTGGAGTGTTTGGTGAACTTTATTTAAGTTTTTTTTGTCACAAAAAGACACTGGATGTGCCCAAAGATGTAATACCGATAGTATCGCAAACTTTTTGCAGCTGTTACAATGTTGGAAGGTAAACTACAATGCATTAGATGAGGCTACAAAAAATAGGCTAATACTAATCTGGCTGGGGCTGCAGGGCACAATGCTGCAGAAAGGCTCCTCTATCTACTCCTATATAGTGTGTTTGGAACCAATGTAGCTGAATACGGATGGAACCACCACACTAATAGGAGAAATCAGGAAAAATGTTCAATTAGCACAAAAGGACAATGTATGAGGCAGTGACGCACGCTGAGCGCACTACAACCAGACGTGGCTGAAGCACACACTACAGCGTGAGCTGCACTCACACACAGAGACCTTGCAGACAGGCGTGAACAGTGCAGATGCAGAGCACTGTGCACTAGCGCTGCAAGAAAAAAAAAAATCTCTATCTACTCCTATATAGTGTGTTTGGAACCAATTTAGCTGAATACGGATGGAACCACCACACTAATAGGAGAAATCAGGAAAAATTTTGAATTAGCAAAAAAGGACAATGTATGAGGCAGTGACGCACGCTGAGTGCACTACAACCAGACGTGGCTGAAGCACACACTACAGCGTGAGCTGCACTCACACAAACAGACCTTGAAGACAGCAGTGAACAGCGCAGATGCAGAGCACTGTGCACTAGCGCTGCAAGACAAAAAAAATTCTCTATCTACTCCTATATAGTGTGTTTGGAACCAATTTAGCTGAATACGGATGGAACCACCACACTAATAGGAGATATCAGGAAAAATTATGAATTAGCAAAAAAGGACAATGTATGAGGCAGTGACACACACTGAGTGCACTACAACCAGACGTGGCTGAAGCACACACTACAGGGAGAGCTGCACTCACACACAGAGACCTTGCAGACAGCGATGAACAGCACAGAGAACAGTGCACTAGCGCTGCAAGGCACAGCAATTTATAAAGTAGCTTGGGTAAAGCAGGATAGACCAAATAGGTAGCTAAAACAGTCCCTCAGAACAACAGCGTCCTATCCCTAACTGAATTCACAGCAGAGTGAGCTCAAAATGGCGACAGCGGCTTTTATAGTGCATCAAGACATAATTTCAGCAGCCAATCACAGCCATGCCATTAGTTAAGAAGCCTACATGCCTAACAGGATGTGCCCACACTTCATAGGATCCGCATTGGCTGAATAAAATGAAACTGGCTCATTGCATTATGGGAACTTCCTATTCCGGTATACGATATTGTAAAAGTATCGGAATTAAGAATCGGAATTCCGAAACTGCGAATATCGGCCGATACCCGATATTTCAGTATCGGAATGCTCAACACTACTCAGCAGTAGTGTTGAGCCACCCCCGTAGTGTTCGAGTTCGGTTCGGTTCGTTGAACACCCGTATGTTCGCCGAACTGTTCGTCGAACTGTTCGTCGAACACCTTCGAACACCGTTAAAACCTATGGCAGGCAAACAAAAACACATAGGAACACATAGAAAACACATAGAAAACACTTCAAAGGTGTCCAAAAGCTGACAAACTGCTCAGAAGACACAACTACCACATGGAAAAGTGACAAGTACATATAGTCATGCGAAAAGAAAAGAGGTGGAGGAGTAAAAGGAGGGGGAAATACAGATATAGGCATGTCATGCCCTTCTAAGACCAAAAAAGTGCGAAGCCGACACGGCCGGTCTGTTTCTGCCCGTGCGACCTCCGTGTCGCCGGGTTTGTGCCAGAGCTGTGGTGGACCCTGACGGCCAGCCCCCCTCTCCCAATACTGGTGCCTGTCCGCTGGTGTGTCGAGCGAGCCCCCCTGCGGTGGAGGCAGGTCTAAGCTTTTTAATTTAAATTGTCTCTCTAATTTGAATGAGTACACTTTAAATCCATTTACAAGGATCTATTGGAGGGCAAGTCTGATGCCAGCAGCCGCGGGAATTCCAGCTCCTGCAGCGTCCACTAAAGCTGCTGCAGTTAAAAAGCTTTTATAAGGATCGAGCTCGGCGGTCCTCTACAAGGCGTCCTACCGCTAGTCCCAGCCCCTGTGCCTTGTGGTGCCTCCCGATGCTCTTCACTGAGTGTCCCGGGGGCCCGAAGCATTTCCTTTGAAAAAATTAAGTGTCCAAACTACAGGTGGTGTAACTTGCTTAACAGCTGGGATAATCCGCTGACTAGCAGACACTGCTACTAGGCACAAAGTATTTCATGGGCTAGATGCAGTTAAAAATTTGTAATTAGATACTCTTGTTGGATGCTGAGAAAGCATTCCATAGAGTCTCCTGGCACGCCATATATTATTCTCTTAAAAATCTTGGGGTAGGGGTCTAGGGGAACCTTTTATAGGCAAAATCACGGCCCTGTATCGCAATACGTCACCTAGGCTGAAGATAAATGGAACATTTTCATCACCTTTCATAATCACCAATGGGACAAGGCAGGGATGTCCTCTGTCCCCTCTCTTATACATCCTAGTGACGGAGCACCTGCTCTCATCAATTCACCATAACCCCAATATTAGGTGGATTGAGGTGGGAGGCACCGAGCACAAGTGCTCTGCATTTGCTGTTGATGTCCTAGTATATATCACTCAATCACATATATCCATCCCTACTGTTATGGCTGAAATAGATCACTTTGTTACATGGTGAAATTTTAAAATCAATGCAGCGTAGTCTGAGTCCCTCGATGTCTTCCTCCCCAAATCCATACAGGATTCCATCCAGTCTAACTTTCCATTTGCCTGGCCCTCACAGGGTATCAAATACTTAGGAATTCGTATTCATATAGACCTCTCCCGTCTATGTTATCTTAATTTTGGGCCCTTTATTGAACAACCCCATACAGATCACGGTTGGCAAGTTAGAACTGTAAGATTTACTACGTGAACCACTGGTGTTTTGTGGAAAAGCACATATACACTGTGTTCCAAATTATTCTGCAAAAAGTGTTTAGGAGTGATAAGGTAAGAATTTTTTTGTTTGTCAGTTAAACTCATTGATGGTGATGTGTGTCAAGGCTCTTTATATCACTGTAAGCAATTGCAGACACCTGTGCTAATTAGTTTGGCAGGTGTGTCCAATGAAAGGCAAGACTACTTAAGAAGGCTGTCTCACATTATTAAGCAGCCTACATTTTCTGCCAAAATGGGAAAGAAAAAGGATGTGTCGGCTGCTGAGAAGCAACAAATTGTGGAGTGTTTAGGTCAAGGCATGACTACAATCAACATTGCCAAGACACTTCATCCTGATCATCGCACAATCAAGAAGTATGTAGCTCATTCACAGTACACAAGTGTGCGTGCTGATAAGGGAAAATTGAGGACTCTTTCCTACAGGCAATTACATCAGGTTAAAAGAGCAGCGGCAAAAAAGCCTTGTCATAGCAGCAGACAAGTTTTTGAAGCTGCTGGTGCCTCCAACGTCCCCCAAACAACAAAATGCAGGGTCCTTCAGAGGTTTGCAGCTGTGCGTAAGCCATCCTGTCGACCTCCTCTATCCACTGTACACAAGCAGAAACTGCTCCAGTGGACCAAACAATACATGAAGACTGACTTCAAAACTGTTTTGTTCACCGATGAGTGCCGTGCAACGGTCAATGGTCCAGATGGATGGAGTGGAGGATGGCTGGTTGATTGACACCCCATGCAAACACGGCTACGGCGCCAACAA
Source organism: Phyllobates terribilis (assembly GCF_046119375.1). Classification (NCBI taxonomy): domain Eukaryota; kingdom Metazoa; phylum Chordata; class Amphibia; order Anura; family Dendrobatidae; genus Phyllobates; species Phyllobates terribilis. Next base: position 590,342,888 of record NW_027362765.1, on the reverse strand, counting down.
GGAGGAGATGGAGTAATGTTATGGGCTGGAATCATGGGGAGAGAGATTGTTGGCCCCTTTAGGATCCCTGAAGGGGTAAAGATGAACTCCATAATGTATGTGGAGTTTCTCAAATAGCACTTCCTGCCATGGTTCAAGAAGAAGAACCATGTATTCCGTAGCAAGATCATTTTCATGCATTATAATGCACCATCTCATGCTGCACATAACACATCTGCATCTCTGGCTGATATGGGCATAAAAGGGTACAAACTTATGGTGTGACCCCCATGCTCCCCTGACCTCAACCCCATTGAGAACCTCTGGAGCATCATCAAAAGGAGTGTCTATGATGGCGGGAGGCAGTTCACATCTAAGCAACAGCTCTGGGAGGGTATTCTGTCCTCATGTAAAACAATTGAAGCAGAAACCATCCAAAACCTGACAAATTCAATGGACGAGAAAGTTCAAAAGCTCCTTTCGAACAAGGGGTCCTATGTGCAAATGTAACATCACCTAGAATAAAGTTTTGAGTTGAAAACTGTTTGATTTCAGTTTCTAATAGCCTGCTAATGCTTATAATTTCAAAAATGACCATTTTTTTGTTCTTTATTAAAATGAAAAGGTTGATCGAAGAGTGTGGGGGATCTAAGAGTGTGGCAACCCAGTAGTCAGGATTATTTCGAATTCTGACAATCTGAGGGTCATGTTGCAGGTAGTGCAGCAAGAAGGCACTGTGTCTTGCGCATCTAGGAGCCCCAAAATTATTTTCCGGGCAAGATGCAGCTAAAAATTATTATTTATTTGAAAGCTGGTGGAGCTTAGTATAGATGGCCTAATTGAATCAGTACTGCAAACTGCTACAAGGCCAAAATTATTTTACAGGCAAGAAACAGATAATCATGATTTTTATTAATAACACTGGTGTACAAAAAAAAAAAATTCTGGCATGGACTTTAAGAACAGTTTTAGACTAATTTGTGGGTGCTGAATTCAAATCTGATCTTATAATTTCTCTATCACATCACGTTTTTGCGCTATAGGTATATAGCCCATTTTCAATAATTCGAAGAAAAATATAAGTAGTGTATGAAAAGTGCCGGTTTATACGGTTCACTAAGGTAAATTTAATTTTCATTTAGTCTCCCAATAAATGTGAGAATATCTTTGTTTTCTTTGAACATGCATAATTCCCATTTGTTATGATAAGAAAGTAAAAAGCAGTTTTCAAACACCCTTGTTTTCTGTGCTACTGGGACAGTAGAGCTACAGCAGAGCATTGGGTGAAAAGTGAATGGCCTCAGCGAAAGAGTTTGGCATCAATGATCCTCTAGTGGATAGGAAGAACATTGTCTTTCCTCCCTTGCACATAAAACTGGGATTGATGAAGCAGTTCGTCAAAGCTCTCAATCACAGTGGAGAATGCTTTAACTATATATGTTCAACTTTTCCTATTCTTAGTGAAGAGAAGAAAAAGGCTGGAATATTTGATGTACCTCAAATAAGAACACTTATGAGAGACCCAAACTTTATCACATCAATGAATGAGACAGAAGAAAGAGCTTGGAATGCATTTTGTAATGTGGTGCAGAATATTCTAGGGAATAAGAAAGCAGACAACTATGAAGAGATTGTGGAAGAGCTACTAATGAGTCTGCAAAATCTTGGATGTAGAATGAGTATCAAGATTCACTATTTACACAGCCATTTGGACTTTTTTCCAGAGAACCTTGGGGATGTGAGCAAGGAAAAAGGGGAGCGTTTTCATCAGGACATTAAAACAATGGAAGAACGGTATCAAGGCCGGTGGGACTCACATATGATGGCTGACTATTGCTGGAGCTTGATGAGAGACCACCCAGAAGCTGTACATCACAGATCAGCCAAGAAAAGAAAGTTCAAATAACTGTCATTTGCCATTCATCTGTGTGCCATATACAGTGCCTACAAGTAGTATTCAACCCCCTGCAGATTTAGCTGGTTTGATAAGATGCAAATAAGTTAGAGCCTTCAAACTGCAAACGAGAGTAGGTTTTATGAACAGAAGCATAAATCTTACAAACCAAAAAGTAATGTTGCTCAGTTGAATTTTATTAAATTTTAAACATAAAAGTCTGGGTCAATTATTATACAACCCCTATGTTTAATATTTTGTGGAATAACCCTTGTTTGCAATTACAGCTAATAATCGTCTTTTATAAGACCTGATCAGGCCGGCACAGGTCTGTGGAGTTATCTTGGCCCACTCCTCCATGCAGATCTTCTCCAAGTTATCTAGGTTCTTTGGGTGTCTCATGTGGACTTTATTCTTGAGCTCCTTCCACAAGTTTTCAATTGGGTTAAGGTCAGGAGACTGACTAGGCCACTCCAACACCTTGACTTTTTCCCTATTGAACCAGGCCTTGGTTTTCTTGGCTGTGTGCTTTGGGTCGTTGTCTTGTTGGAAGATGAAATTACGACCCATCTTAAGATCCTTGATGGAGGAGCGGAGGTTCTTGGCCAAAATCTCCAGGTAGGCCGTGCTATCCATCTTCCCATGGATTCGGACCAGATGGCCAGGCCCCTTGGCAGAGAAGCAGCCCCACAGCATGATGCTGCCACCACCATGCTTGACTGTAGGGATGGTATTCTTGGGGTCGTATGCAGTGCCATCCAGTCTCCAAACGTCACGTGTGTGGTTGGCACCAAAGATCTCGATCTTGGTCTCATCAGACCATAGAACCTTGAACCAGTCTGTCTCAGAGTCCTCCAAGTGATCATGAGCAAACTGTAGACGAGCCTTGACATGACGCTTTGAAAGTAAAGGTACCTTACGGGCTCATCTGGAACGGAGACCATTGCGGTAGAGTACGTTACTTATGGTATTGACTGAAACCAATGTCCCCACTGCCATGAGATCTTCCCGGAGCTCCTTCCTTGTTGTCCTTGGGTTAGCCTTGACTCTTCGGACAAGCCTGGCCTCGGCACGGGAGGACACTTTCAAAGGCTGTCCTGGCCGTGGAAGGCTAACAGTAGTTCCATAAGCCTTCCACTTACGGATGATGCTCCCAACAGTGGAGACAGGTAGGCACAACTCCTTGGAAAGGGTTTTGTACCCCTTGCCAGCCTTGTGACCCTCCACGATCTTGTCTCTGATGGCCTTGGAATGCTCCTTTGTCTTTCCCATGTTGACCATGTCTGAGTGCTGTTCACAAGTTTGGGGAGGGTCTTAAATAGTCAGAAAAGGCTGGCAAAAGAGATCTTTAATCCACACATGTGAAGCTCATTATTCTTGGTGCCTGAACTACTTCTTAATACTTTAGGGGGACCAAACAGGATTCTTGTGGTTTGAGGGGCTGAATAATAAATGACACTCTGAATTAACTTTTTACGTTTTAAAAAACAAACAAAAAAAAAAAACAAAAACAAAATTTGCTGCAGTGCATTTCCCACTTCCTGGCTGATCTACAGTACAAATGTCACAATGCCAAGTTAATTCCGCATGTGTCAACCAGCTAAATCTGCAGGGGGTTGAATACTACTTGTAGGCACTGAATATGTGTTTTTATATTTTGTAGTTTAATTTTGTAAGTAAATTTGATTTGCTGTACACAGACTTTGTAATTTTTGTTATTCCTTGATTAAAAATATACAAAATGTAGTAACGAAAATCATGAGGTTTTTATCAAAAAACATTCGATAGGAGTAATTTCCATCAAAAATATCACGAAATCCTGATGTGATAGCCAAAAATGGAGTTCGTACTAGTAATCAGCAGCCAAAATTGACTTAAAATATGTTTTAAAACCTTTTGACAGAAAAATTGCATTGACCAGTGTAATTTTAAATCTGGTGGAGCTTAGTATAGATGGCCTAATAGAATCAGTACTGCAAACTGCTACAAGGCCCAAATTATTTTCCAGCCAAGATACAGATAAACATGATTAGTAATTTTAAATCTGGTGAAGTTTAGTATAGATGGCCTAATAGAATCAGTACTGCAAACTGCTAAAAGGCCCAAATTATTTTCCAGCCAAGATACAGATAAACATGATTAGCAATTTTAAATCTGGTGGAGTTTAGTATAGATGGCCTAATAGAATCAGTACTGCAAACTGCTACAAGGCCCAAATTATTTTCCAGCCAAGATACAGATAAACATGATTAGTTATTTTAAATCTGGTGGAGTTCAGTATAGATGGACTAATAGAATCAGTACTGCAAACTGCTACAAGGTCCAAATCATTTTCCAGCCAAGATACAGATAAACATGATTAGTAATTTTAAATCTGGTGGAGTTTAGTATAGATGGCCTAATAGTATCAGTACTGCAAACTGCTACAAGGCCTAAATTATTTTCCAGCCAAGACACAGATAAACATGATTAGTAATTTTAAATCTGGTGGAGTTTAGTATAGATGGCCTAAAAGAATCAGTACTGCAAACTGCTACAAGGCCCAAATTATTTTCCAGCCAAGATACAGATAAACATGATTAGTAATTTTAAATCTGGTGGAGTTCAGTATAGATGGCATAATAGAATCAGTACTGCAAACTGCTACAAGGTCCAAATCATTTTCCAGCCAAGATACAGATAAACATGATTAGTAATTTTAAATCTGGTGGAGTTTAGTATAGATGGCCTAATAGTATCAGTACTGCAAACTGCTACAAGGCCCAAATTATTTTCCAGCCAAGATACAGATAAACATGATTAGTAATTTTAAATCTGGTGGAGTTTAGTATAGATGGCCTAATAGAATCAGTACTACAAACTGCTACAAGGCCCAAATTATTTTCCAGCCAAGATACAGATAAACATGATTAGTAATTTGAAAGCTTAAAATGGTTGGTGAGGTGATTTTAACAAATCATCAAGCTTTTACTCTCCCCAGGATGACACAGGGGTAGAAAAGTCGTTTCGGATCCATGATTTGTTCATCTTTATGAACGTGAGTCTGTCTACATTATCAGTGGAGAGCCGTGTGCGCTTATCTGTCAGCACACCACCAGCAGCGCTGAACACATGTTCAGACAGAATGCTGGCTGCGGGGCATGACAAGATCTCCAAGGCGTAAGTGGCGAGCTCCGGCCATTTATCCAGATGGGAAGCCCAAAAAGAGCAAGGGTCCAGTGACACAGTCATGGCTTCAATGTTTACTTGGAGATACTCCTGTACCATCGTCTCTAGGCGTTGACTATGTGTCAGAATTCTTGTCTCCTGTGGCCTTGCTAAGGATGGGCTAAAAAAGTGGTGAAATGATTCCGCAAAATTGATGTTACCAGCAGATACTGTGTTTCTGTTACGTTTTGAGTGCTGAACACTCGACAGTCCCACAGTTGGCAAGTTGGAACTGTGAGATTCACTACGTGCACCACTGGTGTTTTGTGGAAAAGTACATGTAAGATTCTGCAACAAGTCTCTGCTGATACTCCTGCTTGCGTGCATCCCTTTCTATGGCAGGAATAATTTCTGCAAATTTACTGCTGCCGACTGTCTGGACTTTGCAGATGTTAGCCCTTCCGCATACAACGCCTCCTCCTCTACTTCCTCCACCTTCTTTTGTGCCACCACCTGACTCCGAATTCTGTTTAACATGTGCTCCAGCATGTAAATCATCGGAATAGTCATGCTGATAATGGCATCGTCAGCACTAAACATCTTCGTCGCCATTTCAAAACTGTGCAGAATGGTGCATAGGTCCCTGATCTGAGACCACTCCTCCAGCGTGATTTGCCCCACCTCTGGATCTCGTTGGCCCAGGCAATACGGCAGAACATATTGCACCAGGGCTTGTCGGTGCTGCCACAGTCGCTGCAACATGTGCAGAGTTGAATTCCACCGGGTAGGCACATCGCATTTTAGCCGGTGAAGTGGCAGGCCCAACGACTTCTGTAGAGATGTAAGTCGCTGAGCTTCGGGATGCGAACGGCGGAAGTGAGCACACAGCGACCGTGCCCTCTGCAGAAGGCCATCTAGTCCAGGATAGTGGGCTAAAAATTGCTGGACAACCAGGCTCAACACGTGAGCCATACAAGGCATGTGTGTGACATTGCCCCGGCGAAGGGGCGCACCGAGGTTTGCAGCATTGTTGCACACGGCCTTCCCTGGTTTCAGGTCCAGTGGATACAACCATTCATGAAACTGGTTCTCCAGAGCTGACCACAACTCCTCAGCTGTGTGACTCACATTTCCCAGACATTTCAAAGTAAAAACCGCCTGATGACGTTGAGCTCTGCTGCCAGCATAGTAAGGAGGTGTGCAGGATCCCTTCTGCGCAGTTAGAAAGCTTGTGGCATGACCAGACAGGCTTTGGGTGCAGGTGGAGGACCGAGAGGAGGTTGAGGAGGCAGAAGCAGTGGAGGAACTTCGAGATAATGAGGATTGACGCACAACTCGTGGGGACGGCAAGACTTGGACAGCAGCCCCTTGTCCTGCTGTCACCATAGTTACCCAGTGCCCAGTCAGCGACATATAATGCCCCTGTCCATGCCTACTCGTCCAAGTGTCTGTGGTGAAATGCACCCTGTCACACACAGAGTTTCTCAAAGATGCGGTGATGTTGTGTGCGACATGCTGGTGGAGCAGAGGCACACCTTTTTTTGAGAAGTAGTGCCGACTGGGCATCTGGTACTGGGGCACTGCGACGGACATAAGGTCTCGAAAATCCTCTGTGTCCACCAGGCGGAAAGGCAGCATTTCTGTAGCCAAGAGCTTGCAGATGGTGAAATTCAACCTCTTAGCTTTCTCATGGCTAGGAGGAAATGGTCTTTTTCTTGTCCACATCTGAGGGACCGAGGGCTGCCTGTTGTGCTTAGATGGGGTTGAGAAGGGTGTCCCCGGCAAACTGCCGGTCTGTGAGGAAGATGCAGGCGGACATGTTAGGTTGCCTTGATCCAAAGGTGGTTATATCGATGCCGGACCGCGCTCAACACCAGCTGGTGTTTCCACCTCCAAAGAAAATGATGTCCTGCCAATCACGCTGGCTGTTGCGGGTAAAGAGGTGGCAGGTCTGCGTCCCAAAAACAGGTGTGACTGCTGTCCCCCCAGTCACAGAGGATGAAGAGGCCACGGATGCACAAGATGTGGCAGACGGTGGTTGGCCCGGCCGGCTAGGCCGCATTGTAGCACAGTGAGCTTCCCAATGCAACTTATGCTTCATATCCATGTGCCGGTTCATGCATGAAGTACTCAAACTATGTTATTTTTGGCCTCTACTTAGCTTTTGCTGACAAATGTTACGGATAACACAAGTTGGGTCATCCTTATCGATCTGAAAAAATTCCCAGGCTATGCAAGGCTTAGCACTCATGCGACCTGAAGAGCCACCACGACTTGTGGTCAGAGGCAGAGTTGTGTTTAAGGATGCAGTTGTTGACGTGCTTCCAGTACTACGTCTCTTGCAGTACTGATACTATTAGGCCATCTATACTAAACTCCACCAGATTTAAAATTACTAATCATGTTTATCTGTATCCTGGCTGGAAAATGATTTGGACCTTGTAGCAGTTTGCAGTACTGATTCTATTAGGCCATCTATACTGAACTCCACCAGATTTAAAATTACTAATCATGTTTATCTGTATCTTGGTTGGAAAATAATTTGGGCCTTGTAGCAGTTTGCAGTACTGATTCTTTTAGGCCATCTATACTAAACTCCACCAGATTTAAAATTACTAATCATGTTTATCTGTATCTTGGCTGGAAAATAATTTTAAATCTGGTGGAGTTTAGTATAAATGGCCTAATAGAATCAGTACTGCACACTGCTACAAGGCCCAAATTATTTTCCAGCCAAGATACAGATAAACATGATTAGTAATTTGAAAGCTTAAAATGGTTGGTGAGGTGATTTTAACAAATCATCAAGCTTTTACTCTCCCCAGGATGACACAGGGGTAGAAAAGTCGTTTCGGATCCATGATTTGTTCATCTTTATGAACGTGAGTCTGTCTACATTATCAGTGGAGAGCCGTGTGCGCTTAGCTGTCAGCACACCATCAGCAGCGCTGAACACATGTTCAGACAGAATGCTGGCTGCGGGGCATGACAAGATCTCCAAGGCGTAAGTGGCGAGCTCCGGCCATTTATCCAGATGGGAAGCCCAAAAAGAGCAAGGGTCCAGTGACACAGTCATGGCTTCAATGTTTACTTGGAGATACTCCTGTACCATCGTCTCTAGGCGTTGACTATGTGTCAGACTTCTTGTCTCCTGTGGCCTTGCAAAGGATGGGCTAAAAAAGTGGTGAAATGATTCCGCAAAATTGATGTTACCAGCAGATACTATGTTTCTGTTACGTTTTGAGTGCTGAACACTCGACAGTCCCACAGTTGGCAAGTTGGAACTGTGAGATTCACTACGTGCACCACTGGTGTTTTGTGGAAAAGTACATGTAAGATTCTGCAACAAGTCTCTGCTGATACTCCTGCTTGCGTGCATCCCTTTCTATGGCAGGAATAATTTCTGCAAATTTACTGCTGCCGACCGTCTGGACTTTGCAGATGTTAGCCCTTCCGCATACAACGCCTCCTCCTCTACTTCCTCCACCTTCTTTTGTGCCACCACCTGACTCCGAATTCTGTTTAACATGTGCTCCAGCATGTAAATCATCGGAATAGTCATGCTGATAATGGCATCGTCAGCACTAAACATCTTCGTCGCCATTTCAAAACTGTGCAGAATGGTGCATAGGTCCCTGATCTGAGACCACTCCCCCAGCGTGATTTGCCCCACCTCTGGATCTCGTTGGCCCAGGCTATACGGCAGAACATATTGCACCAGGGCTTGTCGGTGCTGCCACAATCGCTGCAACATGTGCAGAGTTGAATTCCACCGGGTAGGCACATCGCATTTTAGCCGGTGAAGTGGCAGGCCCAACGACTTCTGTAGAGATGTAAGTCGCTGAGCTGCGGGATGCGAACGGCGGAAGTGAGCACACAGCGACCGTGCCCTCTGCAGAAGGCCATCTAGTCCAGGATAGTGGGCTAAAAATTGCTGGACAACCAGGCTCAACACGTGAGCCATACAAGGCATGTGTGTGACATTGCCCCGGTGAAGGGGCGCACCGAGGTTTGCAGCATTGTTGCACACGGCCTTCCCTGGATTCAGGTCCAGTGGATGCAACCATTCATGAAACTGGTTCTCCAGAGCTGACCACAACTCCTCAGCTGTGTGACTCACATTTCCCAGACATTTCAAAGTAAAAACCGCCTGATGACGTTGAGCTCTGCTGCCAGCATATTAAGGAGGTGTGCAGGATCCCTTCTGCGCAGTTAGAAAGCTTGTGGCATGACCAGACAGGCTTTGGGTGCAGGTGGAGGACCGAGAGGAGGTTGAGGAGGCAGAAGCAGTGGAGGAACTTCGAGATAAAGAGGATTGACGCACAACTCGTGGGGACGGCAAGACTTGGACAGCAGCCCCTTGTCCTGCTGTCACCATAGTTACCCAGTGCCCAGTCAGCGACATATAATGCCCCTGTCCATGCCTACTCGTCCAAGTGTCTGTGGTGAAATGCACCCTGTCACACACAGAGTTTCTCAAAGATGCGGTGATGTTGTGTGCAACATGCTGGTGGAGCAGAGGCACACCTTTCTTTGAGAAGTAGTGCCGACTGGGCATCTGGTACTGGGGCACTGCGACGGACATAAGGTCTCGAAAATCCTCTGTGTCCACCAGGCGGAAAGGCAGCATTTCTGTAGCCAAGAGCTTGCAGATGGTGAAATTCAACCTCTTAGCTTTCTCATGGCTACGAGGAAATGGTCTTTTTCTTGTCCACATCTGAGGGACCGAGGGCTGCCTGTTGTGCTTAGATGGGGTTGAGAAGGGTGTCCCCGGCAAACTGCCGGTCTGTGAGGAAGATGCAGGCGGACATGTTAGGTTGCCTTGATCCAAAGGTGATGCTATCGATGTCGGACCGCGCTCAACACCAGCTGGTGTTTCCACCTCCAAAGAAAATGATGTCCTGCCAATCACGCTGGCTGTTGCGGGTAAAGAGGTGGCAGGTCTGCGTCCCAAAACAGGTGTGACTGCTGTCCCCCCAGTCACAGAGGATGAAGAGGCCACGGATGCACAAGATGTGGCAGACGGTGGTTGGCCCGGCCGGCTAGGCCGCATTGTAGCACAGTGAGCTTCCCAATGCAACTTATGCTTCATATCCATGTGCCGGTTCATGCATGAAGTACTCAAACTATGTTATTTTTGGCCTCTACCTAGCTTTTGCTGACAAATGTTACAGATAACACAAGTTGGGTCATCCTTATCGATCTGAAAAAATTCCCAGGCTATGCAAGGCTTAGCACCCATGCGACCTGAAGAGCCACCACGACTTGTGGTCAGAGGCAGAGTTGTGTTTAAGGATGCAGTTGTTGACGTGCTTCCAGTACTACGTCTCTGTCCAGGAAGGTGCAACCTGACCTTGTCATCAATAGCATTCTCCTCCACCTCCTCTGCTGTCCTCATCGACTGGCTGACTGTGGGTTGACAGTAAGTGGGATCTCCAACCTCGTCATCATCACCCTGTGTGTTAACACACCCGTCGTCCTCAGAGCCATCCTCTTCCTGCCCCGACAAAAAACTCAAGCTGTCGCTCCAATCAGGTATTTGAGTCTCATCATCGTCTTCCTCATTGTCTCCACCAACAGGAGTTACAGTTTGGGAATGAGGGTCTACATTATGGTCTGAACCTTCTACGTCTGTTCCTGGATCCGACTCATGAAGATTCTGGGCATCAGTGCAGATCATTTCCTCGTCTGGATTCACAGAAGCTCTCGAACCGACCTCTGATTCCCAGGCTATAGTATGAGGAAACAGCTCTGCAGACTCAACCATCTGTTCTACCCCATACTCAGACGGGCAGCTGGAGATTTGGGAGCTGTGAGGAAGCAAGTGCGATTGGGGTGACACCTCTGAGAACTGGAGTATTTGTGATGTTGAAGTTGAGGTGGAGGAGAGCCCACTTAAAGGAGCACTTGATATCCGTTGAAGCACCTGCTGTTTTTGTGCCTCATCTGGAATTTTTAGCGATTGGCATGGCAGTAAAAAGGGATCTTATCACATTGTCCGCTAAAAGAAGTAGACATCTTAGTTTGGCTGGAAGATAGTCTTTCTTCTGCAGATGTTACTCTTGCTTTAACACCTACCCCACGGACACAACCTTTTTTCCCTTCCCAACACACCTATTCCCCTTTCCACCATCAGCAGGCCTTTTTCAACTCATTTTGGTGGTTAACTAATTGACAACTCTGGAGTTGTTTGCACAAAAAACAATGAATGGGAACCGAGCAGAGCTGAGTGGCCAAGCTGTGGTATTAGCCCAAAAGTATTGGCTGGGTAAGATGCAGTAAAACAATTTTATTACATACACAGGTGGTGGAGGTTAGTATATATGGACTAATAGAACATGTCCCACACACTGCTACAAGCCCAAATTTTTTTTCAGAGCTAGATGAAGATAAAAATTATTTTTAATTTGCAACCTAGTGGAGGTTAGTATAGATCGACTAATAGAACAAGTTCCACACACTGCTACAAGCCCAAATTTTTTTTCAGAGCTAGATGCAGATACAAGTTATTTTTAATTTGCAACCTGGTGGAGGTTAGTATAGATGGACTAATAGAACAAGTCCCACACACTGCTACAAGCGCAAATATTTTTTCAGAGCTAGATGCAGATACAAATTATTTTTATTTTGCCACCTGGTGGAGGTATTTGGAGGAAAATGAGGCGTGCATCTTATAGTCCGAATGTTGGGGGGGAGGGGGTATATATATATATATATATACACTGTGTGGCTTGTGGGGGGGCGACAGAGGTGGAGGAGCAGGGCACAGGAGGCAGCAGCCGCCCGCTGCAGCCTACACTGTCCCCACTGCTAAAGAAAATGAATATTCACTGATCCCCACGCCCACGCTGTGGCTACACTGTGTGCCGGCTATTAAGGAGCATGAAGTCACTGCTCCCTGCGCACACAGTCCCGGTGTGGGGAGCAGTGACTTCTGGCAGCAGATCTCTCCTTGTGAGCTGCGCACGGCAGTGACGTCATGCGCGGCTCACATGTAGAGATCAGTGCGGGCAGACAAGATGCAGCACTGGAGGAGAGAAGAAAGGTGAGTAGGAGTGATTATTTTCTTACGTGCAGCCTGGTGGGGATTAGGGGGACCATGCATACCAGGATATGGATGAGGGTGCATACATAACAGGATAAAGATGAGGGGAGCCATGCCTACCAGGATAACGCTGAGGGGGGCATACATAACAGGATAAAGATGAGGGGGCCATACATACCAGGAAAAGGATGAGGGGCCCTACATACCTGGATAAGGATGAGGGGTGCCATGCATACCAGGATAGGGATTATGGGTGCCATGCATACCAGGATAGGGATTAGGGGTGTCATGCATACCAGGACAGGGATGAGGGGTGCCACGCATACCAGGATGGGGATGAGGGGTGCCATGCATACCAGGATGGGGATTGCTGTGCCATGCATACCAGGATGCAGATTGATGTGCCATGCATACCAGGATGGGGATGAGGGGTGCCATGCATACCAGGATAGGGATGAGGGGTGCCAAGCATACCAGGACAGGGATGAGGGGTGCCATGCATACCAGGATAGGGATGAGGGGTGCCATGCATACCAGGATAAGGATGAGGGGTGCCATGCATACCAGGATGGAGGGATGCCAGGCATACCAGGATGCAAATGGGGACCACGAATAAAAGGAAGGGGGGGATATAAACCAGGATGGGGTATATTGTCAGAATTGGGGGACATTACCCCTATACCAGTGTCAGCAGAAGACCCCCTCCCCCTTAAAAGGCCATCATGAACACATTTTTTGCTTACATTTTTTTTTATTTTCCTCCTCTAAAACCTAGGAGAATCTTATGGTCCGGTGCGTCTTATATTCCGAAAAAACGATATATCTGAAAAAGCATATAGAAACATGTCAATATGCTAAGAAACTAAGCTAAAAACTAGAGATGAGCGTTGTTCGACTCGAACTGTTCGCCAATCTCAAATTCGAGCTGTTTTGGGCGGTGTTCGAGCCGTTCGGCGAACACGAACGATTTGAGAAAAATTCGGCTGTTCGAGGTTATGTTCGATAACTGTTCATGCACCAAAATCATAACTGGATTTTTTCTCAGTAATGATGAAAATTAATGTTAATACGCAGTTTGAGTGTACAGCGGGGCGGGGGGAGGGGTAGGGGATGGATCTCTGCAGGAATAATGAAGATCTCCATTTTTTTTTCTCTTTCCCGCATTTACAGTGGGGAGGTGCAATCTGTCAGCCTATCAGCAGCGCACACACGGAGAGAAGTGCTTTTTTTCACACAAGCAAGGGCATGTGTCATTGGCAGTGTATGTCACATGTCCTTGCCCTATAAGACCAAGCCATTTTCCCCGTCGCCACCATTTTCTCACTGCTGCAGCTGCATGTTAGACGGCACCGCTGTTGCTGTGTGCGCTATACCTTGTTAATTTCAAGCCAATTTTCGCACAAATCTACAGATAGCTTGGGAGTAGGGAATAGTTGTGATTGCAGTCCTTTTAAGGACTAGGTTACAGCATTTCCTACGACTTTTATTAGGCAGGTCTGTGCTCTTAAATAGATAGGTTGTGGGAGTAAAGACTAATTGTAATTGCAGTCCTTTTCAGGACTAGGCTACATCAGTTCCTATCAATTTTTGCCAGGCAGGTCTGTGCCAGGGCTGTGGAAGTTTTTTTCACAGCATTTGGCTGAATCTAGCAAAGCTAATCCTTTTTGGCCTATTGCAGAGTGTGTTAGTCAGTGGAGTAGCCTATCTGTGTTGCAAGATACACCACCTGTGTATAGAATACCAATTTTTTACTGCACCTAGTGAAGTAAAATCTTTTGGGCATAGCAACATTCTATTAGTCCATCTATACTGACCTCCATCAGGTTGCAAATTGAATATAATTTTTTTCTGCATCTAGCTCTGAAAAAATAACTGGGCTTCTAGCAGTGTGTGGGACTTGTTCTATTAGTCCATCTATACTGACCTCCATCAGGTTGCAAACTGAATATAATTTTTTTCTGCATCTAGTTCTGAAAAAATATTTGGCCTTCTAGCAGTGTGTGGGACTTGTTCTATTAGTCCATCTATACTGACCTCCATCACGTTGGAAATTCAAAATAATTTTTTGTCTGCATCTAGCTCTGAAAAAATATTTGGCCTTCTAGCAGGGTGTGGGACTTTCTCTATTAGTCCATCTATACTGACTTACATCACGTTTCAAATTCAAAATAATTTTTATCTGCATCTAGCTCTGAAAAAATATTTGGCCTTCTAGCTGTGTGTGGGACTTTCTCTATTAGTCCATCTATACTGACCTCCATCAGGTTGCAAATTAAAAATAATTTTTGTCTGCATCTAGCTCTAAAAATATATTTGGCCTTCTAGCAGTGTGTGGGACTTTCTCTATTAGTCCATCTATACTGACCTCCATCAGGTTGCAAATTAAAAATAATTTTTATCTGCATCTAGCTCTGAAAAAATATTTGGCCTTCTAGCAGTGTGTGGGACTTTCTCTATTAGTCCATCTATACTGACCTCCATCAGGTTGCAAATTAAAAATAATTTTTATCTGCATCTAGCTCTGAAAAAATATTTGGGCTTCTAGCTGTGTGTGGGACTTGTTCTATTAGTCCATCTATACTGACTTCCATCAGGTTGCAAACTGAATATAATTTTTTTCTGCATCTAGCTCTGAAAAAATATTTGGGCTTCTAACAGTGTGTGGGACTTGTTCTATTAGTCCATCTATACTGACCTCCATCAGGTTGCAAACTGAATATATTTTTTTTCTGCATCTACCTCTGAAAAAATATTTGGGCTTCTAGCTGAGTGCGCGACTTGTTCTATTAGTCCATCTATACTGACCTCCATCAGGTTGCAAATTGAATATAATTTTTTTCTGCATCTACCTCTGAAAAAATATTTGGGCTTCTAGCTGTGTGTGGGACTTGTTCTATTAGTCCATCTATACTGACCTCCATCAGGTTGCAAACTGAATACAATTTTTTTCTGCATCTACCTCTGAAAAAATATTTGGCCTTCTAGCAGTGTGTGGGACTTTGTCTATTAGTCCATCTATACTGACCTCCATCAGGTTGCAAATTAAAAATAATTTTTTGTCTGCATCTAGCTCTGCAAAAATATTTGACCTTCTAGCAGTGTGTGGGACTTTCTCTATTAGTCCATCTATACTGACCTCCATCAGGTGGCAAACTGAATATATTTTTTTTCTGCATCTACCTCTGAAAAAATATTTGGGCTTCTAGCTGTGTGTGGGATTTGTTCTATTAGTCCATCTATACTGACCTCCATCAGGTTGCAAACTGAATATAATTTTTTTCTGCATCTAGCTCTGAAAAAATATTTGGCCTTCTAGCAGTGTGTGGGACTTGTTCTATTAGTCCATCTATACTGACCTCCATCAGGTTGCAAACTGAATATAATTTTTTTCTGCATCTTGCTCTGAAAAAATATTTGGCCTTCTAGCAGTGTGTGGGACTTGTTCTATTAGTCCATCTATACTGACCTCCATCAGGTTGCAAACTGAATATAATTTTTTTCTGCATCTACCTCTGAAAAAATATTTGGGCTTCTAGCTGTGTGTGGGACTTGTTCTATTATTCCATCTATACTGACCTCCATCAGGTTGCAAACTGAATACAATTTTTTTCTTCATCTACCTCTGGAAAAATATTTGGGCTTCCAGCTGTGTGTGGGACTTGTTCTATTAGTCCATCTATACTGACCTCCATCAGGTTGCAAATTGAATATAATTTTTTTCTGCATCTAACCCAGCCAATAGTTTTGGCCTAATACCACAGTTTGGCCACTCAGCTCTGCTCAGTTCCCATCCATTGTTTTTTTGTGCAAACAACTCCAGAGTTGTGAATTAGTTAACCACCAAAATGAGTGAAAAAAGGCCTGCTGCTGGTGGAAAGGGGAATAGGCGTGTTGGGAAGAGGAAAAAAGGTTGTGTCCGTGGGGTAGGTGTTAAAGCAACAGTAACATCTGCAGAAGAAAGACCATCTTCCAGCCAAACTAAAATGTCTACTTCTTTTAGCGGACAATGTGATAAGATCCCTTTCTTACGGCCACGCCAATCGCTACAAATTCCAGATGAGGCACAAAAACAGCAGGTGCTTCAACGGATATCAAGTGTTCCTTTAAGTGGGCTCTCCTCCACATCAACTTCAACATCACAAATACTCCAGTCCTCAAAGGTGTCACCCCAATCGCACTTGCTTCCTCACAGCTCCCAAATCTCCAGCTGCCCGTTTGAGTATGAGGTAGAACAGATTGTTGAGTCTGCAGAGCTGTTTACTCATACTATAGCCTGGGAATCAGAGGTCGACTCCAGCGCTTCTGTGAATTCAGACGAGGAAATGATCTGCACTGATGCCCAGAATCTTTATGAGTCGGATCCAGGACCAGACGCAGAAGGTTCTGACCATAATGTAGACCCTCATTCCCAAACTGTAACTCCTGTTGGTGGAGACAATGAGGAAGACGATGATGAGACTCAAATACCTGATTGGAGCGACAACTTTAGTTTTTTGTCAGGGCAGGAACAGGTTGGCTCTGAGGACGACGGGTGTGATAACGCACAGGGTGATGATGATAAGGTTGGAGATCCCACTTACTGTCAACCCACAGTCAGCCAAGAGATGAGGTCAGCAGAGGAGGTGGAGGAGGATGCTCGTGATGACGAGGTCAGGTTGCGCCTTCCAGGATAGAGACGTAGTACTTGAAGCACGTCAACAACTGCATCCTCAAACACAACTCTGCCTCTCACCACAAGTCGTGGTGGCTCTTCAGGTCGCATGGGTGCTAAGCCTTGCATAGCCTGGGCATTTTTTCAGATCGATAAAGATGACTCAACTCGTGTTATCTGTAACATTTGTCAGCAAAAGCTAAGTAGAGGCCAAAAAATACATAGTTTGAGTACTTCATGCATGAACCGGCACATGGACATGAAGCATAAGTTGCAGTGGGAAGCTCACTGTGCTACAATGCGGTCTAGCCGGCCGGGCCAACCACCGTCTGCCATATCTTGTGCATCCGCGGCCTCTTCATCCTCTGTGACTGGGGGGACAGCAGTCACACCTGTTTTGGGGCGCAGACTTGCCACCTCTTTACCCGCAACAGCCAGCGTGATTGGCAGGTCATCATTTTCTTTGGAGGTGGTAACACCAGCTGGTGTTGAGCGCTGTCCGACATCGATAGCACCACCTTTTGATCAAGGCAACCTAACATGTCCGCCTGCATCTTCCTCACAGACCGGCAGTTTGCCGGGGACACCCTTATCAACCCTGTCTAAGCACAATAGCCAGCCCTCGGTCCCTCAGATGTGGACAAGTAAAAGACCATTTCCTCCTAGCCATGAGAAAGCTAAGAGGTTGAATTTCACCATCTGCAAGCTCTTGGCTACAGAAATGCTGCCTTTCCGCCTGGTGGACACAGAGGATTTTCGAGACCTTATGTCCGTCGCAGTGCCCAGCACCAGATGCCCAGTCGGCACTACTTCTCAAAGAAAGGTGTGCCTGCGCTCCACCAGCATGTCGCACACAACATCACCGCTTCTTTGAGAAACTCTGTGTGTGACAGGGTGCATTTCACCACAGACACTTGGACGAGTAGGCATGGACAGGGGCGTTACATGTCGCTGACTGGGCACTGGGTAACTATGGTGACAGCAGGACAAGGGGCTGCTGTCCAAGTCTTGCCGTCCCCACGAGTTGTGCGTCAATCCTCTTTATCTCAAAGTTTCTCCACTGCTTCTGCCTCCTCAACCTCCTCTCGGTCCTCCACCAGCACCCAAAGCCTGTCTGGTCATGCCACAAGCTTTCTAACTGCGCAGAAGGGATCCTGCACACCTCCTTACTATGCTGGCAGAAGGGCTCAACGTCATCAGGCGGTTTTTACTTTGAAATGTCTGGGAAATGTGAGTCAAACAGCTGAGGAGTTGTGGTCAGCTCTGGAGAACCAATTTCATGAATGGTTGTCTCCACTGGACCTGAAACCAGGGAAGGTCGTGTGCGACAATGCTGCAAACCTGGGTGCGGCCCTTCGCCGGGGCAATGTCACACACGTGCCTTGTATGGCTCACGTGTTGAACCTGGTTGTCCAGCAATTTTTACCCACTATCCCGGACTAGATGGCCTTCTGCAGAGGGCACGGTCGCTGTGTGCTCACTTCCGCCGTTCGCATCCCGCAGCTCAGCGACTTACATCTCTACAGAAGTCGTTGGGCCTGCCACTTCACCGGCTAAAATGCGATGTGCCTACCCGGTGGAATTCAACTCTGCACATGTTGCAGCGACTGTGGCAGCACCGACAAGCCCTGGTGCAATACGTTCTGACGTATAGCCTGGGCCAACGAGATCCAGAGGTGGGGCAAATCACGCTGGAGGAGTGGTCTCAGATCAGGGACCTATGCACCATTCTGCACAGTTTTGAAATGGCGACGAAGATGTTTAGTGGTGACAATGCCATTATCAGCATGACTATTCCGGTGATTTACATGCTGGAGCACATGTTAAACAGAATTCGGAGTCAGGTGGTGGCACAAGAGGAGGAGGAGGAAGTAGAGGAGGAGGAGTTGTATGCGGAAGGGCTAACACCTGCAAGGTCCAGACGGTCGGCAGCACCAAGGCGGCAGGCATGTGAGGGTGGGGGAGATGGTTTTACCAAGGTGCATGGTAGCAGCCAAACTAGTGAGGAAGGTGCAGGAGCCCAGGAAGAAGTGGAGGACGAACTGATGGAAGACTCATCAGATGAGGGAGACCTTGATCACATTTCTGTTGTGCGAGGTTGGGGGGAGAGGACAGAGGAAGGAAGCATGATTGTTACCTCACCACCAACACAACAGGGACTTGGTGCTCCTGGATGCGCAACACACATGAGTGCCTTCTTGCTGCACTACCTGCAACATGACCCTCGAATTGTGAGAATTAGAAATAATCCTGACTACTGGGTTGCCACACTGTTAGATCCCCGGTACAAAAGTAAATTTGCAGAAATTATTCCTGCCATAGAAAGGGATGCACGCATGCAGGAGTATCAGCAGAGACTGTTGCAGAATCTTTCATGTGCTTTTCCACAAAACACCAGTGGTGCACGTAATGAATCTCACAGTTCCAACTTGCCAACCGTGGGACCGTCGAGTGTTCAGCACTTAAACCGTAACAGAACCACAGTATCTGCTGGTAACATCAATTTTGCGGAATCATTTCACCACTTTTTTAGCCCATCCTTTGCAAGGCCACAGGAGACAAGAAGTCTGACACATAGTCAACGCCTAGAGACGATGGTACAGGAGTATCTCCAAGTAAACATTGAAGCCATGACTGTGTCACTGGACCATTGCTCTTTTTGGGCTTCAAATCAAGATAAATGGCCAGAGCTAGCCACTTACGCCTTGGAGATCTTGTCATGCCCCGCACCCAGCGTTCTTTCTGAACGTGTGTTCAGCGCTGCTGGTGGTGTGCTGACAGATAAGCGCACGCGGCTCTCCACTGATAATGTAGACAGACTCACGTTCATAAAGATGAACAAATCATGGATCCAAAACGACTTTTCTACCCCTGTGTCATCCTGGGGAGAGTAAAAGCTTGATGATAGGTTAAAATCACCTCACCAACCGTTTTAAGCTTTCAAATTACTAATCATGTTTATCTGTATCTTGGCTGGAAAATAATTTGGGCTTTGTAGCAGTGTGCAGCACTGATTCTATTAGGCCATCTATAATAAGCTCCACCAGATTTAAAATTACTAATCATGTTTATCTGTATCTTGGCTGGAAAATAATTTGGGCTTTGTAGCAGTGTGCAGTACTGATTCTATTAGGCCATCTATACTAAGCTCCACCAGATTTAAAATTACTAATCATGTTTATCTGTAACTTGGCTGGAAAATAATTTGGGCTTTGTAGCAGTGTGCAGCACTGATTCTATTAGGCCATCTATACTAAGCTCCACCAGATTTAAAATTAATAATAATTTTTAGCTGCATCTAGCCCGGAAAATAATTTTGGGGCTCCGAGATGCGCAAGACACATAAGTGCCTTCTTGCTGCACTACCTGCAACATGACCCTCATATTGTCAGAATTCGAAGTAATCCTGACTACTGGGTTGCCACACTCTTAGATCCCCCAAACTTTTCGATCAACCTTTTCATTTTAATAAAGACCAAAAAAATGGTCATTTTTGAAATTATAAGCATTAGCAGGTTATTAGAAACTGAAATCAAACAGTTTTCAACTCAAAACTTTATTCTAAGTGATGTTACATTTTCACATAGGACCCCTTGTTCGAAAGGAGCTTCTGAACTCTCTCGTCCATTGAATTTGTCAGGTTTTGGATGGTTTCTGCTTCAATTGTTTTGCATGAGGACAGAATACCCTCCCAGAGCTGTTGCTTAGATGTGAACTGCCTCCCGCCATCATAGACACTCCTTTTGATGATGCTCCAGAGGTTCTGAATGGGGTAGAGGTCAGGGGAGCATGGGGGTCACACCATAAGTTTGTCCCCTTTTATGCCCATATCAGCCAGAGATGCAGATGTTTTATGTGCAGCATGAGATGGTGCATTATCATGCATAAAAATGATCTTGCTGTGGAATACACGGTTCTTCTTCTTGAACCATGGCAGGAAGTGCTGTTTGAGAAACTCCACATACATTATGGAGTTCATCTTTACCCCTTCAGGGATCCTAAAGGGGCTGACAATCTCTCTCCCCATGATTCCAGCCCAAAACATTACTCCACCTCCTCCTTGTTGGCGCTGTAGCCGTGTTTGCGTGGGGTGTCCATCAACCAGCCATCCTCCACTCCATCCATCTGGACCATCGAGCGTTGCACGGCACTCATCCGTGAACAAAACAGTTTGGAAATCAGTCTTCATGTAATGTTTGGCCCACTGGAGCCGTTTCTGCTTGTGTGAAGTGGATAGAGGAGGTCGACAGGATGGCGTATGCACAGCTGCAAACCTCTGAAGGACCCTGCATCTTGTTGTTCGGGGGACGTTGGAGGCACCAGCAGCTTCAAAAACTTGTCTGCTGCTATGACAAGGCTTTTTTGCCGCTGCTCTTTTAACCTGACGTAATTGCCTGTAGGAAAGAGTCCTCAATTTGCCCTTATCAGCACGCACACGTGTGTACTGTGAATCAGCTACATACTTCTTGATTGCCAAGACACTTCATCCTGATCATCGCACAATGTTGATTGTAGTCATGCCTTGACCTAAACACTCCACAATTTGTTGCTTCTCAGCAGCCGACACATCCTTTTTCTTTCCCATTTTGGCAGAAAATGTAGGCTGCTTAATAATGTGGGACAGCCTTCTTAAGTAGTCTTGCCTTTCATTGGACACACCTGCCAAACTAATTAGCACAGGTGTCTGCAATTGCTTACAGTGATATAAAGAGCCCTGACACACATCACCATCAATGAGTTTAACTGACAAACAAACAAATTCTTCCCTTATCACTCCTAAACACTTTTTGCATAATAATTTGGAACACAGTGTACATGTGCTTTTTCACAAAACACCAGTGCTTCACGTAGTGAATCTTACAGTTCTAACTTGCCAACCGTGGTCTGTATGGAGTTGTTCAATAAAGGGCCCAAAATTAAGATAACATAGATGGGAGAGGTCTCTATGAATAGGAATTCCTAAGTATTTGTTACCCTGTGAGGGCCAGGCAAAGGGAAAGTTGGACTGGATGGAATCCTGTATGGATTTGGGGAGGGAGACATCGAGGGCCTCAGACTTCGCTGCATTGATTTTAAAATTTGACCATGTAACAAAGTGATCTATTTCAGCCATAACAGCATGGATGGATATATGTGATTGAGTGATATATACTAGGACATCATCAGCAAATAGAGAGCACTTGTACTCGTTGCCTCCCACCTCAATCCACCTAATATTGCGGTTATGGCGAATTGATGAGAGCAGTTGCTCCGTCACTAGGATGTATAAGAGAGGGGACAGAGGACATCCCTGCCTTGTCCCATTGATGATTGTGAAAGGTGATGAAAATGTTCTGATGCACCCCCTGGGCCTTGGGACACCCGGAGCCGGACCCTTTTTGGTGGATGCTGGTGGTTGTAGTCTCCGTGGCGGCGACCCGGTTCCGTGGCTCAGGGTGGTCAAACCAGTGGCGGAACTATTTATGTGGTTTTGATGTTTAAATGTCCGACTACGCCACCCGTGGATTGCGGTCAGAGTGAACCGCCGCTGCAGGGCAGACCGCTGAGGCTGGTGTTGTGGGTGCAGCAGAGCGTAGCATAACTCCCCACGGGAGTAGTATAGCCTCAGGGCAGTGTATGCGGAGGATGGGGGTGATGGTGCAGGGCAGCAGCAGTAACGACACGGAGTCAGTGATGCAGTCCAGGGCCTTTACTCACAGTTCTTATTATCCAGACCACGTCTGCAGGTAACGGCTGCCCACGTCATACTGTGCTCACCAGGTGAGGGGCTCAGACAACTCCCAGATAACTTTGGAGCGCTTCACAGGATCCCCTTTGTGTGTCCTTTGTCTGGCCTTTCTTACCAACCCTTCTGTCCGGCTGCCTCGGGCCTCCTCTTGGTAAACTTGGCGCCAGTTTCCCTGACCCTATGTGGTGCCTTCCTAGCGGGTGTAGCGAGGGGCTGCACCACATAAAATGTCACAGCCTCCGGTTTCTAGCTGAGGGTCGTTTCCTGCCTCCACTAGTTTCGGGGACCGGTCTCCCCCTTTGGCCTGACCGCTCCACGCAGGTGGATTCGGGCGTGCGGTGGCGATTCGCCAGTCCGCACCCCTGGGATCCCTTCATTCCTCGTTCCTGGAGCCTTCTCCGGTCCTTCTCCCTCTTCCAGGCCTGGGCCTCTGTTACTAGGTCCGCCTCCGGAGCAGAGCTCATGCAGAGTCCCTGCTCCCTGTCACTTCTGCTCAGACTTCTCTGCACTGAACTAAGATGGTGCCCACCTTTTATACTCCCTTCTCAATGCACCCAGGAACTGCTTCCTCCCTGCTCCTGCACTACAGGGTTCCCCTTCCTCAGTGTTCCCTCCCCCCACTCCAGCCAGGGACAGGGACTGTCGTGCCCATCTCAGGGGCATATTGGTCGCCCTGCCCCACGGCAATGTGGTGTAATGCATGCAGGTGTCGGGTCCTGATCCACACTCTATCCTTACCTGAGAGTGAGATATCACACCTCTGGGTGAGGTGCAATACCTCTGCAGCAACTGAGCCCTCAGGGTGCTACAGTTCCATTTATCTTCAGCCTAGGTGACGTATTGCGATACAGGACCGTGATTTTGGCTATAAAAGTGTCCCCTACCCCAAGCTTTTTAAGAGAATCATATATGGCGTGCCAGGAGACTCTATGGAATGTTTTCTCAGCATCCAACGAGAGTATCTAATTACAAATTTTTAACTGCATCTAGCCCAGGAAATACTTTGTGCCTAGTAGCAGTGTCTGCTAGTCAGCGGATTATCCCGGCTGTTAAGCAAGCTACACCACCTGTAGTTTGGACACTTAATTTTTTCAAAGGAAATGCTTCGGGACCACGGGATACTCAGTGAAGAGCATCAGGAGGCACCGCAAGGCATAGGGGCTGGGACTGGCAGTAGGATGCCTTGAGGTGGACAGCCGAGCTCGATCCTTATAAAAGCTTTTTAACTGCAGCAGCTTTAGTGGACGCTACTGGAGCTGGAATTACGTGGCTGCTGGCATGAGACTTGCCCTCCAATAGATCCTTGTAAATGGATTTAAAGTGTATTCATTCAAATTAGAGAGACAATTTAAATTAAAAAGCTTAGAGCTGCCTCCACCACAGGGGGGCTCGCTCGACCCACCAGCGGACAGGCACCAGTATTGGGAGAGGGGGGCTGGCCGTCAGGGTTCAATGCGGCTCTGGCACAAACCTGGCGACACGGAGGTGGCACGGGCAGGAGCGGACTGGCCGTGTCGGCTTCTCACTTTTTGGATTTTAGAAGGGCATGACATGCCTATATCTGTGTCTCCCCCTCCTTTTACTCCTCCATCTCTTTTCTTTTCGCATGACTATATGTACTTGTCACTTTTCCATGTGTTAGTTGTGTCTTCTGAGCAGTTTGTCAGCTTTTGGACACCTTTGAAGGTGTTTTCTATGTGTTTCTATGTGTTTTTGTTTGCCTGCCATCGGTTTTAACGGTGTTCGAAGGTGTTCGACGAACAGTTCGATGAACAGTTCGGCGAACACACAGGTGTTTGACGAACCGAACCGAACTCGAACACTACGGGGGTGGCTCAACACTACTAAAAACTCCTTAAACTGTATACTTTACACATAGAGAATTTATAAAAGTAGGTGATACAGCTGTGATTAGGATTACATCATCGGAGCTGAGTTGGCATTTTTTGATTTGTCACCCTAAGATGATATAATACTGAAGGCTCAATTGACCAAAGAGATGACGTAATAGACTAACTACTAACAATGCAATAATGATGATGAAATAATAAAGATGCAATTTTTCTATAAGACTGCACAAAATTAGTTAAGTTCAACTGTTTTCGTCTATGAACCAATTTGGCTGCACACGTTGAGTTTTTGGTCAGCAATTTAAATCAGTATTTGTCAGCCACAATCTGGAGTGGAACAATCAGAGGAAAATTATAATAGAAACACTTACATCACTTCTGAATTTTTCACCCAATCTTGGTTGTGGCTTGCAAGTACTGAGATAAAAAACTCACCAAATAAACATGTGCATGTGGCCTTAATGTATCAGGAGCGGCAGACAAGTGGCGTGCACATCTCTGAGCCTCACTACTAATCTTACTCCAGTGACAGAAATAAGATTTCAGGTGTCAGGTACGTTGCAGCCAGTCATGAATTAGACAAGCTGGGGTGTCACACTTGCGTCCCACACCAACTCACAATTTTAGTGGAGCTGGGCGATACTGGGGTGAAAACACCAAAAGTTGCAATCTTTTTGCACAACTCCGTGTCCGCATATTCAGGAGACTAACTTCTTGGCATATATAAAGAAGCACATGTACATGTTCCTTTTCTTTACCTATAGTTAAATGTAGAAATAAATGGTAAAAAGAAAAAAGAAAATGACCACATACCAAAGAACAATTCAAAAGCTCAAACTTCACGGAAAAAAAACGACCCTCTTTAAACTGAGTGCTGGAATATGTAACAAAGATGTTAAATTATCTCCAGCAAATTGCACTGCAAGGCCAGTCAACGTCTCCGTTTATGCTGGCTAAATTAGAAAAATCACTTAGCGATGTGTATGTGCATTTAGCCCAACATGAATCCAAATGCATTTTTCACTGTGCACTGCAGTCTTGTCAAGGCTAATTTATAGACATAATGGCTTGAATGGAACTGCCTTATTAATCACTTTTGCTAATTATGGAAATTGCTCTAGGTTTTTTTCCCCACTTAAACCAACAGGGACAGATTATGCCGCTCTGACATTTTTCTGAAAAGTCTCCTTTGAAAACAATTAAAGTTTCAATAATTATGCCGTAGAGCTGGAAATAAACACACACATGTCCGCCTCGGAGCATATGCAGGTTCTACCTTCTTTTTTTTTTATACTTAACTAGTTTTGTGCCAGGAGAAGGTGGATAATACCTTATTGATTAGGAATTGCTTAGCTTAGCTGTTCATTAGAATTATGAGCATGGTTTGGCCTGCAGCATTGAACCAAAATAATCAATGGTAAATAGTTTAGAGTAACAAAGCTGCAGGGAAGCTAAGCTATGAGATGGCAATAAATGTGGAAGGGCCACGCTAACTAAGCAGTACTGAGAAAATTCTCTTCAGCTCGATGGAGCAGATTTATCAATGTCATAAAGATCTTGCAAATTGCCACAAATTCATTTTCAAAACGGTTAAAAGCATATTTGATGTATGTTTTCGAGACTGCGGGTGTTTTTGTTAAAAGTAACAGTTTCAGAAATCTCCCTTAAATTGTTAATATATGTATGAGCTTTGTTTTCCTCAAGAACCAATGATTATTAATGAGGTCACTTCAAAGTTGTAGAATGTGATTAAAATACAACTTTTTTGTTTTATATGTAATAATTCAGAAAAAAACTGTGTGCATAAAGCCTACAGTAAGTTGTATGTAAGCTATGTGAAATGTGCAGCCCCACTGTGACAGATTACACATCGGTGTGCTTTGTGCAAAATGGATGGCATTCGGACAGTAGATGGACAAATGATATTGAATGTGCTGGATCAATTGTGCCTTTTATTCACACGGAACGAGTGTCTTCATTTAAAAGAAAAGCAGCAAGCACTAGTCTCTTCTGTTTTCCAGATGAGACTCAAATTAAAACCACAGTAAGGCCAGTTTCACACGTCCGTATATTTCCGGTACCGGAAAAAACGGTACGGAGATATCCGTATCCCGTGTATCCATGTGTCCGTGTGTGTCACATGTGTGGCAACTGTTTGCCACCCGTGTGTTGCATCAGGATCACATGGACACTGTTCCCAAGCGCCGGGTGCTGAACACTGCCCTGATCATGGTTCCTGCCAGCACTGCGATCAGCACCAGCAGGGACATTGATGAGGGTAGTAGTATTCTGCTCCCACAATGTCCCTGTGTAAAAATGAAATGAAAATAATAAAATCCATATATTCACCTGTCCAAAGATGTCTCCCGCTGTAATCCTCTGATTGCTGGCGGAGGGGAGCTGGGGAGAATGAGCCGCTCCTGCGAGCAAGCCCCAGAGTTGAGCTCAGGAGAGGTGTCCTGTCACTCACTGTAAGCCTCTGACCCCTGACGCCTGAAAGTCGGGGAGAATGAGCCGCTTCAGTGAGCGGCTCCAGAGCTGTGCTGAGTGAGTGACAGGGCACCGCTCCTGAGCTCAGCTCCGGGGCTCGATTGCTGGAGCGGCTCATTCTCCCCAGTTCCCCGCCACCGCTGTCAGAGGATTACAGCAGGGGACAACTCCGGACAGGTAAGTATATGGATTTTATTATTTTATTTTTATTTTTACACAGGGACACTGCGGGAGCAGACTTCTACTACCCTCCTCATTGTCCCTGCTGGTGCTGATCACATTGCCAGCAGGAACCATGATGAGGGCAGTGTTCAGAACCCAGTGCATGGGAACAGTGCTAACTGTAGCGCTGATTCCCAAGCACCGGTACGTGTCACACTGATGACACACAGATGTCATTCGTGTGTGTTCAGCGTGAGAAACTTTTGCGGACTATGCATCCGTGAAAAAACAAACATGTCAGCATGTGGAGCACACAGAAACACGGTCAGTGGAAACACAATGACATGTGTGCAGACCCATAGAATTGAATGGGTCTGCATGTGTCAGTGTCTCAAGTACATGTGGAAACTGTCACCACACTTACTGGAAACACGGACGTGTGAAAGAACCCTAAGAGGAATTCAAATTCCCCCAAAAATTAAAGTATTAACAAGTGAAACAGTTGTTTCAATGTAAAATAAAAAAACTGTTTACTAGGCAATATGAAAGCCCCAGTGGCACCTCGGCAGTGCTATTCGTGGCCAAAATGCAAATGTCAAGTCTGATCTTCACTTTTGGGCTGCATTCATTACTGAAGCTAAAGGGTCTGTCCAGCCTAAGAAGCAAAGTTTGTAGTCACTCTGTGTGACTGCGGGATTATGACAATATGCGAAGCGCACATGCCATGATTCCCCTGTATGCTCCGTGTGACTGAGTGGTCACGTAACTGAATGTATGCGATTTGCATACTAGTGTCCGCTATTTCATCCTTCTTCTCTGCTAGATTCTAAAACTTATCATGGATAACACAGAATTCATTATCTTTCCACCATCTCACTCAACTCCCCATCTGACCTATCCATCATAGTTAATGGCTGACCACTCTCCCCAGTTCCGCAAGCTCACTGCCTCGGGGTATCCCTGGACTCTAAGCTCTCCTTCAAACCACATATCTAAGCCCTTTCCACTTCCTGCTGACTCTAACTCAAAAATATCTCCGGGATCCACACATTCCTTATACAAGAATCTGTAAAAACCTTGGTGCATAACCTCATCTACTCCCGTCTCGACTACTGCAACCTCTTGCTTTGTGGCCTCCCCTCTAACACTCTTGCACCCCTCCAATCTATCCTAAATTCTGCTGCTGGACTAATCAACCTGTCCCTTCCCTGGTTTCTCCTCTCTGTCAATCCCTTCACTGGCTCCCCATTACCCAGAGACTCCAGTTCAAAACCCTAACCATGGAATACAAAGCCATCCACAACCTGTCTCCTTCATATATCTGTGAGCTAGTCTCCCTGTACTTAACTGCACGCAACATAAGATCCTCAAATGATCTCCTTCTCTAATCCCCTCTTATCTCCTCTTCCCACATTCGCATGCAAGATTTTTCCCATGTATCCCCCCTACTCTGTAATTCTCTACCCCAACATATCAGACTCTCGCCTACCATTGAAACCTTCTAAAGGAACCTGAAGATCCACCTCTTCCGACAAACCTACAACCTGCAGTAACCATCGCTCCACCATACCGCTGCACAACCAGCTCTATCCTCACCTACTCTATCCTCACCCATCCCTTGTAGACTGTGAGCCCTCGCAGGCAGGGTCCTCTCTCCTCCTGTACCAGTTGCTGAGTTGTATTGTCTATCAATATTGTAATTTTTTTTCTATGTATACCACTTTCACATGTAAAGCACCATGGAATAAATGGCGCTATAATAATAAATAATAATAATAATAATAGTGTCATCCAACTTCTTTCAATGCTGATCTATTGAGAGAAGAAGGATGAGACTAGACAGCATGTGATCACAAGCATATAAATTGTGTACAAGCATTCATATGACCACTAGTGATGAGCGCGCATACTCGCAAGTACTCGGTACTCGCCCGAGAATCTCAGTACTCGAGATGCTCGGAGCTCGCCAAGTACTTGCGAGATGCTTGGGCGGATGCTCGGGTCCTCTCCCTGCATGTTTGGCACTCTTTAAAGTGCCACTCAACATGCAGGGATTGCCTGCCACTCATTGTAATGCCGCAGCCATGGTGGTTGTGGCATTACAGTGATTGGCTGGCCACACAGCGTCATCAGGTCTATATCAGACCTGGCACCACTGTGCTCGTCACAGTCACTCCGAAATCAGGCAGAGTATGGAGAGGTGCTGCTACGTCAGGGAGAGATTTGCTTGTGTATTAGGTAGTGTAGGGATAAAAAACATACATTACACATATCCATCTTAACAAGCAGTCCTTTTGAGGACTAACTAATCCATCTGCAGAGATATCAGGCAGGCAGGGTATATAGGCAGGCGGTGTATATAGCACAAGAGGCTCCATTCCAATTCTGCCTTCTGCTGCTGTTAGATATTTCTATACAAAGGCCCAGGTCTCATGGGCCAGGAATACTTTTTTTTGGATCTTAATCCTCATTATTTGCTTAAAAAGCAATCCAGAGAACACCGTTTTTCTGCGCCACTTGCTTGTTGGCACTGCTAAATACAGCCTGGTCCTTTCCATATTACAGCGCTAAAAATCCAGCTATTTAAAACTGTGTTTCCTCCGTCACACAGATCACATATACGTTTTCAGAAAATGCTGCCATTTTTGGCCTCCATTCCAATTTTTTTTTCACTGTGTCAGCGAAGTTTTTGACACCGGTTTGCTGTTCAAACTAGTTACCTACAGGCCAGGTTTTTAAAACTCTGTTTTCTCCATCACACGGGTCAAATATACATTATCAGAAAATACTGCCATTTCTGGCCTCCATTAAAAATTTCTTTCAGTGTGTCAGTGAAGCAATTCACACCAGTTTGCTGTTCAAACTAGTTACCTACATGCCAGGTATTTAAAACTCTGTTTTCTCCGTCACACGGATCACATATAACTTCGCTCCAAACTCAGTCATTTGTAGTGAGCGTGGAAGATACTGACCTCCATTTAAAATGGGCAAGGCACGTGGCAAGGGATGGGGAACTGGACGTGATGGTGATGGTGCATGCAGAGGCCGAGGACAAGGCCGTGGGAAAGCTGAAATTGTGCCACAATAAACACACACATCTTCTCGCCCGACATTCCTGTCCCAATTCCTAGAAACCGCAGCACACCACTATTGAACCCAGAGCA
This sequence comes from Phyllobates terribilis, assembly GCF_046119375.1. Taxonomy (NCBI): domain Eukaryota; kingdom Metazoa; phylum Chordata; class Amphibia; order Anura; family Dendrobatidae; genus Phyllobates; species Phyllobates terribilis. The sequence continues at coordinate 590,312,778 of NW_027362765.1, read as the reverse complement.
GTGTCAAAAGATTGTTGGTTGGATAGCGGATAATGCTTCCAGTGACTTAACCACCACCACCACCACCCTGTCTTCCACACGGTCAAGTCTCAATAGCCATGAATCTGGACCGCATATTCCTTACCCTGATCCTCCTTCCTCCCACCATGCCGAGTGCCCGGAGACAACTGATCCCACACTTGGACACTCTGTAGAGCAGTTCACTTTTCCATTTATAGATTTGGGCCTCTTGCCCTGTCCACTTAAAGTGGGGCAAGAGGAGATCGCATGTAGCGATGCCCAAATATTTGAGCAGCCACGGTCACTCGAAGGCGACGGTGGGAAAGAGTCACAAGAGGTGGACGACGATGAGACACAATTGCCAGAGAGTCAGGAGGAGGACCAGGGTGCAGAAGTGGAAGACGAGGTGAAGGATGATATAGTAACTGACCCAACCTGGCAGGAAGGCATGCAGAGAGAGGACAGCAGCACACAGGGGGGGGGGGAGGCAGAGCACCCCAATAGGCAGGAAGAAGCAGTGTGGTGGCCGCAGACAGAAGGCAGGCCACCGTTCCCCGTAACACCAACACGAAGAAAGTTGCCTGTTCAACTGTTAGGTCTTTCCGAGTCTGGTTGTTTTTTAAAGACTCTGCTGATAACCCCAAAAAGGCCATTTGCACCATCTGCCAGGCCAGCATCAGCAGGGGTGGCAAAACGACCAGCCTGACCACCACAGCATGATTAGGCACATGGCGGCAAAGCACTTGACTATGTGGGCCGAACCCCAGGGTCCAGGAACAGTGTCTGCGGGTATCACCATTGCTTCTTCCGCTGTTGTGCATGCAAACCAATCCCCTGTCTATGGTGCATGCGAAGATGCCTCCTGCCCTGCACCTGTTGTTGCAAACTCTCAAGTAGCAGCATCAGGAAGCATGTCCATGTCCTTGTCCCAGCGCAGCGTAAAGTTGTCCATACCCCAGTCCTTGCGCAAATATGCAGCCTACGCCCCACAGGCCACACTACTAAATTATCACATTTCACGACTGCTTGCGCTCAAAATGTTGCCTTTTAGGCTCGTGGAGATAAAAGCATTCCGCAACCTGATGGTGGCGGCCATCCCTCAGTACTCGGTCCTCAGCCGCCACTATTTCTCCCGGTGTACCGTCCCCGCATTACACAAGCACGTGTCCCACAACATTAGCCGTGCCCTCAAAAACGCAGTTACTGGGAAAGTCCATCTAACCACGAACACGTGGGCAAGTGCTTGTGGGCAGGGACGGTACATCTTGCTGATGGCACACTGGGTTAACATAGTGGAAGCCGGGAACCAGTCGGACCCTGGGATGGAACACATCCTCCCGACGCCAAGGATTGCGGGCCCTAGGTCAATCAGGGTTGCCCCCACAGTCTACAGCTCCTGCACCTCATCCTCCTCAGCCTCCTCCTACTCTTCAGCCTCCTCCTCCTCTTCAGCCTCCATCTCCGAAATGATCACATCAGTCACAAGCTGGAAGCACTGCAGCACAGCCTCGGCCAAGTGGCAAAATGCTGTGCTGAAGCTAATATGCTCTGGTGACAAACTGCACAATGCTGAAGAGTTGTGGACAGCTCTGAAAGAACAGTCAGATCTGTGGCTCACACCGCTGTACCTACAGTCAAGTACCAACAGGCATGGTCGTGTATGACAATGGCCGGAGCCTGGTGGCGGCTCTGAGGAGAGGCGAGCTCACACATGTACCATGCCTGGCCCTCGTGGTTCAGCGGTTTCTCAAATCCTACCCGGAGCTGCCGGATCTGCTTGTTAAAGTACACCGCCTGTGTGTCCATTTTAGAAAGACAGTTACAGCTTCCGCTGCCCTTGCAGTGTTTCTGCAGCGTTTGCAGCTTCCGGCTCACAGACTGGTGTGTGATGTCCCCACGTGTTGGAATTCTACACTGCTGATGTTGGGAAGGATTTGTGAGCAGAAGAGGGCAGTTGTTGAGTACCAGCATCAACAAGGCCGTCGGTATTCAGTTCAGACTCCACACATAAGACCTCAGGAGTGGACATGGATGTCAGACATATGTACTATCCTGCAAAACTTTGAGGACTCCAACAAGATGGTGAGCAGCGATGACGCCATAATTAGCATCACCATCCCACTTCTCTGTCTTCTGAAATGCTCTCTGCTCACAATCAAAGAGGATGCATTGCAGGCGGAGCATGATGAGATGGAGCAAGGAAACATACAGGTTGATTACACACAGCCCAGCCTCATCTCATCCCATCGTGGATTGGGTGACAATGAGGAAGAGGAGGATGAGGAGGAAAGAAAGGAGCTAGTTTCATGCACAGCTGTCATACCGTCTGTTCAGCGTGGATGGCCAGAGGACAGAGAGGAGGAGGAGGAGTAGAGTACGGTCAGTCATCCTCTTGGTGAGGACACGGAAGTCTTGCCTGTTAGTAGTCTGGCACACAAGTTTATGTTACGCTGCCTTTCCCATGACCCTCACGTTCTCAAAATTTTGGGTGACAGTCATTACTGGTTGGTGACAATTCTAGACCCACGCTACAAGGACAACTTTATATCTCTTATTCCTGAGGCTGACAGATCTACAAAAATGGGGCTGTACCAGAAGGCCCTTGTTGCGGAACTTTTTAAAAAATTCCCATCTGAAAACACTGATGGCAGAGGGCACACTTCGTTGGACAACCAAGGAGTAAAGGCGAGAGAGACACAACTTCAATCCAGCAGAGGCAGGGGAACACTGTCAAAGTTCTGGGAGAGTTTTCTCAGCCCCTCCCATCGCACAGGCCCTGAGGTGCCGGGGTACTTTCACAAGGAGTGCAAAGTTTGGGAAGATGCTGACGGAGTACCTTACTGACCGTACCAACATCCTTCACATGATTCCTCTGTGCCTTATAATTATTGGGTTTCCAAGCTGGATATGTGGAATGAACTGGCTCTCTATACCTTGGAGGTTCTGGCCTGACCTGCCGCCAGCGTTTTATCAGAGCGGGTTTTTAGTGCCGCTGGTGGAATTATAACTGATAAGCGCATCCACCTGTCAACTGAAAATGCTGACAGGCTGACTCTTATAAAAATGAACAAGGGCTGGATTAGGCCAGCCGTCTCAACACCACCGAATGATAGCAGCGTAACATAAACTCAAATCCAGTGTCTTTTCTTGGGAGGTGAATTCCCTTGCACCTTTTCACACCCAGACAAGGGTATACGCTTTCTTATTTTGGCTATTTGCTCTTGTCCTCCTCCTTCTCCTCATCCTCCACCACCATATCACCAGGGTGACCGTGGTCTGTGATGCAACACCCACATAATTTTTTTAAAAGTGTTTATGATGCCCGTAAAAATTTTTTTAATACAGTATGTTCATATATACCCCCAGGGGTAAATGTTTGTCAGCCCATACACTTAGTGCATGGGCATTGCAAGTATAGGACGCCCGCTCCTTTCTAATGGGAACATTTTTTTATAAGGCCCTCCTCCACGTCTCTTCCAAGGGGCATTGGAGTGCCTCCAAATTTTTGGCAACCCTTGCATTCACTTCATAGGCCAGCACTATGGGAGTCTCACTTCCTAATAATGGGAACATTGTTTTGAGGAGGCCCTCTGACCTCCATATGTCTTCCAAGGTGCATTGAAGTGCCTCCAAATTTTTGGCAACCCTTGCATTCACTGCATAGGCCAGCACTATGGGAGACCCACTTCCTAAAAATGGGAACAATGTTTTGAGGAGGCCCTCTGACCTTCATGTCTTTTCCAAGGGGCATTGGAGTGCCTCCAAATTTTTGGCAACCCTTGCATTCACTGCATAGGCAAACACAATGGGAGACCTACTTCCTAATAATGGGAAGATAGTTTTCAGGAGGCCCTTCTCTAAGTCTCTTCAAAGGGGTGTTGGGGTGCATCCAAATTTTCAAACTGCTATTGGGGTGCGTCCAAATTTTGGGCAGCCATGTCACTCACTGCATACGCAATAACAGTATAGAAGACCCACTCTTAGTAATGGGAACAATAAAACATAGCCGGCTGATGGCTCTCTAAGAATAGTGAGGGCCGACTGCTTGTCCTTTAAGTATAGTAAAGGATGCCTGATGGCCCTATAAAAATGGGCTTTGTGACTTTCAGAGTCCCTCCTTCATAAATGAAACACGATGTGTCTGATGATATCTCACACACCACATGGCCAGATAAGGTTGTAAAATGTTAAAATGACATTTCCTGGTGAATGCATTTGTCACGGTTGAAAGCAATGCAAAAGTGAAAAAACGTGAGCATAGCCCAAGGTGTGGAGGAGCATTTTTGTTTTTGGTTATTTATTTTGCTTTATATACAAGTCATTACCCCGGAAAGGATGTTCCTTAACATATTTCCCAGGAAAATCCATTTTGGTTTCGTTTTGGTATGTTTTATTGTGAGTCCGTAAAAGTGGCATAATATCTCTGACAACGTTGTTGACAGAAGTGAACTGGGAGTCAGAAATGCTTCCATTGGTCTTCCCCATGCTGTCCCATGTCATTTGAGCACTGTTCCCATCGATTTGGGCAATTTTTAGGCCCTCTGCAGACCGCCTGGGGGAGTCGCCGGAAAAATGCTTGAGTTTCCCATAGACTTACATTGGGCTCGTTGCTCGGGTCGAGCACCTGAGTATTCCAATGTGCTCGACCCGAACATCGAGCACCCGAGCATTTTAGTGCTCGCTCATCACTAATGACCACCACTTGCATGGGGCGGTGCACAATTTCACAATTTGACAGGCTGCAGTCACAGAGAAGAGACTTTTCTTCTGAGACCTGACAACCCCTTAAAATAGACTGCTTATTGTTTTGCTCACACTGCCTCCTTTTAGTGATTGCAAATGATTTATGTTTTTTTAGCCAAGTATATGTCATAAATACAAAATATACACAACACTGATATATTTTTTTGGATTTTACATGTGTAGATTGATAAGTTGTATATTAATTGGCTTAGCACAATCACATCAGTGCAATAATTATGGGCGTTTAATTGCTTTGTAGCTCTTCATGGGGTAAAGCTGGAAAGGGAGGCACAGCCCCAGATGAAAAACATAGCGGTGTGCAATTACTGAGGTTTTTAGCCCCGCTGCAGATGAGCATATGACAAATGGGTGATAAATACAGAAGTGGTGACATGTTTCTATTATACTTTTCCTCTGATTGTTCCACTCCTGGTTTTGGCTTAAAAATACTGATATAAAATACTGACCAAATACTGAACGTGTGCACGTGGTCTAAGGGTGTGTTCATAGGGAGTCTCCTGATGTGGATTTTGTTGCAAATTCTGCATAAAAAAATGCTTTAAATCTGCTTGCAATTAATTTAAATGAAAAAATGCACCTACAGTGCAGATTGAAAATTTTCCACACATTTTAAACACTTTAAAAAATGTGTTATGTCAATTCTCTGTGTTTTCCATTGCAACATTTATGGCAAATATCTCCATTTTGGTTTCTGATGCGTTTTTTTTTTTTTTGTCAGAATCCACACCATAATGATACATTTTAATTAAATTATGTGGTGTATCAAAATCAAGCTGAAAAAATTGTCAAAATCTGTATCAAAACATTGAAAGAAATGGATGTTATTACAAATCCATGCCAAAAAAGCACGTTTTTTTCAATAATTTTTAAGATGTGGATTTTTTTAGTCAGAAAAATACATGTCAAATGGTATAGTACAAATACTTGTAGTTTTTACAGGGCAGTTTTAATGGCACACAGCTGTGACGTCCATATATAGTGTACTATAAGGCCTTATTCACATGTCAGTATTTTCACATACACATAAAAATGGTACAAGTGTCATTAGTGTTTGGTCGTTTTTTACCATCAGTTTTTATCAGTGATTTTCATGTATAGGTTAATAATAAATGACAAATCTTCTCCTATACATTACAATGTTAATCACGGACAGCGGAAGGATTGTACACTGATGCCATCCATTTGCTGTTCGTGAATATCACAGGCTTATAGATTTGTATTGGTACTTTTCATCTGTGCAAAAAACAACCATGTTGCCGTGATTTTTGCACAGATAAATGCCCTGCAAAACAACAAACATGTGAACAGACTTTAATGGGTATGTGTTCTATCCTTGAAAAACACAGAACTTGTACATGAGTGTCAGACGTCTGAATGAGTCATAATGCAGATTTCTCCAACCTGTGGTTAATAGTCTCATACTTTGTGGCTTGTGGTTGCTCAATGCCTTAGCGCTTGGAATAACTGACCGTAATGAACAGAACAAGCCATGAAAAGGCTGTAGATTACCAGTGCAGTGGCAGCCTCCTCCTCCTTGGTGATATCAACCCTCTTAGGCTGTGGTCAGACATCCATATGTTCTCTCATGCGAGAAAATAGGGCTCTGTGTCAGAGTTGAGCCAAGTATCATCTTAGTGTGATCCGATTCTCTAGCATCAGAGAATCGCAGCACAGGTGTGAAGAAGGCTGAGAACTTTTTTATCCATCTTCTCCATTGTCTGAGTCCATGAATGTTGGACTGTAATCAGATGATAAAAGAGCGCTAGCCGGCACTGCCCCACAGAATAACATTGGTTCGAGTGCTATCCAATAAAATCCATTGACTGGCACTCGGTCGTGTTAAATGCTTGTGTGAGCGAGCCCTTAGCGTGTGGCTTTCTCTTCCGCCTGGCTTTTTATGCACCGTCCCCTATCCACTTCCAGGCCACCTGCTTCTATCTGTGTGCTCCTCTACTGCAAAATATAGCAGTGAATTCCAACTGCTCCAACCACCAGACCATCCTTCTTCCTTGTTTTTCTCCAGTATGAGTTATTTAGTGAGAGGACGGCAGTTCATAAGAATGATATTTTTACATAATTATGGTTAATTGTCAAATGATGATTCCCACTCTATTTACTTCTGTAACGGGAGGTGAGTGGTCCGCCATAGCAATTTCAAAACAAGTCATGCGACCAAAAACTTCTGTGTAAATTGTCTGACACCCAACTGTATTAATGCTGTGATTTTACTGTAGAAGGTGGTTAAACCACAGATAAGTTACATGTGTCAGCCATGGACTGGGGTGGGCTTCCAAGGACACAGTGAAGCCGTGGACAAGAAAAGCAGTAAACACTAAACTTGTCAAATGAACTTTTACTGTAAGGCCACGGCCCCACTATCAGTATTTGGTCAGTATTCGGTCAGTATTTTTTCTTAGGAGTGGGAGACAAAACCAGGTGAGGAACAATCAGAGAAAAGGTATGATAGAAACAAGTTGCACCAATTGTGAAACAAGTGCACCATTTATCACCCACTCCTGGTTTTGGCTCCCACTTCTGAGAAAAAATACTGACTGAATACTGACCACATACATATAGTGGGGCTGTGGCCTTTAACACGTTATTTTACACATACCCGGTCAGAACAGACCGGGACCACTGTGCCGCGTCACTCAGTAGGCATGGAGATGTTGACTACGTTACTATAATTTACCTACTTGTGCATCCGCCTAGTGCGGCTACTGAGCATTTACCTGGAAAACTGGAACAATCAAATTAATGCCAGTGGTGGCCTATTGGTGATGCAGCACAGCAGCTTACAAACTTAACAAAATGTGTCATGCTAGGTATGGGAAGGACCCAGCATATGATGAGGAAAAAAGGGGGGTGGGGGCCCAGCAACTAGGGAAAGAGGGAGTGGAGAACCCTAGGTAGATCTTATAACACCCTGGCTCCCCTATCTCCCCTAAATAACTTTGTCACCTATCGCCGAGCAGGATACCTAATCTCTACTGACCCAAGAGTTAGGCCCTAGGTAGGGAGGGGAAGGGGTGAGCACTAGTCAGCCCCACTGCAACTTTAGACAAACAAGGTGAAGAGACAAGGGGATAAACTTAGCTTTGAGAAGACACCAGAGCAATCACGACAACGATCACAAAGGAACTCCAAGAAAAAACTAGCCGACTGCTAGAAACTCCATGCCTGAACAGAGAAAAATGCTTCTATCACCAGTGATTCTCTGGAGAGACTGGGTGTTATTTAAATGTTCAGCAAGAGTGTGTTAAATAGCAGCAGAAAGGAGAGATCACCGCTGGGTCCTAGAGAGGGAATGATCAAGAAGGTGTCTGCAAAGCCAAGCGCAGCGACCTTCTCCAGCCAGATCCAGAATGACTGTCTGCCACACCCGACACACCTGTAACAAAATAACTCTAAACCCATTAGGTAGAACTTAGTTTTTGAATTATACACTGTTGTGTCCACTTTACGGACCAGGCGAGAGAAATGGGCCGCTCTTCAGAAGACCTCTGTATACTTTGGTACAATCCCCTTTAATACTATAGTCTCTATAAGTCACTAATAGTTCAGCAAGTTGAGTTAGATGGGCATTGATGCATTCAAGTGCCCGGATCTGCCTGTCTAAGTTTGGGGCCAAACTAACTGTGTGTGCATACAGTAAATCCTCGCACCGTAATCCTCGCAGTGGGCCTGAGCTCACGACTTACTGACCTGTATCTGGTCGCTGTCCAAAGAAGAAAGAACCGACAGCACTCAGCAAAATGGATTCCCATTGACTCCAAGGAACCAACTTGGAAAAATTGCTGCATATAAAAGGAAAAACAGCATCCGTTCCAGGGTGTTCAAGGTATCAAAATTGTAATTTATTCTGCCAGATCACAACCTATCAAGTATGACTTACTGACCTGTGTCTGGTTTCTGTGTCTTCGTGGAGATGAGCCTGTCTGGACGACAGCTGTTTGATCAAGGGATGCCAAGTCTCTAACCGATGCGTGGTACCATAACTTACTTGCTGGAGGGAACACTAGTAAAATTGATGCCACTTCGGTGGTGTCTGCCACAAATTTTTGGAAATGTGGAGACTCCTGATGGGGTCTCCATCTGCTTGGTTAGCTATAGTGGAAGAGGTGTCAGTCCTAATTTTATTATTTCTACTGTAGTGAAATTGATGCCACTTCAGTGGTGTCTGCCACTAATTTTTGGAAATTTGGAGACTCTTGATTGGGTCTCCATCTGCTTGGTTAGCTATAGTGGAAGAGGTGTCAGTCCTAATTTTATTATTTCTACTGTAGTGAAATTGATGCCACTTCGGTGGTGTCTGCCACTAATTTTTGGAAATCTGGAGATTCCTGATTGGGTCTCGATCTGCTGGGTTGGCTGTAGTGGAAGATGTGTCGGTCCTAATTATAATATTTCTACTCTGGTGAAATTGATGCCACTTTAGTGGTGTCAGCCTTTTATTTTTGGAAATGGGGAGACTCCTGGTTGGGTCTCCTTCATGTGTGTTGCTTGTAGCAGTAGGCCTCCCAGACCGGCAGGGCTCCACTTAATTTCATTCAACTACACGTGTTACTATCTTTAAATTTTTGTACAAATACTAATCTATGAAGCTGATTTTTCTGCCATCTGAGTGTGGCTGAGCATAAAAGCAGCTTGAGCTGTTGCATGTGGTATCAGGGCTCTCAGCACAGCAGTCCTACATTGATCTCTCACCCACCTCCTCTTAATTTGAAGCTTAATTCAAAGCTGTAATGCTAGCCCAGACCCTGATATCTCATGCATGGCCCATGGCTGATTGCTGCTGTGCCATTATAAAATTTGTACTGTGGTTCAATTGAGGCCACTTTCCTGGTTTCTGCTCCTAATTTTATGTGTTTTGGCAGCTTTTGGGCCCGCTTGAAGGTGTTGTGTATGCATTTGGTTTTGCCCCACATTGAATCCAATGGCGTTCGGCTATTTTCGGTGAATATTCAACGAATAACTCGGCGAATATTGCAAAACCGGAGATCGTAATCAAAACCAAATATTGAAATATTCTCTCATCTTTATAGACAACTGTGTATCTTGAATAATCATCGATAAATATGAGAAAATATCTCTTCTTTCCAGGAGTTTGAGTACTCATTGGACCACAAATATCTGTGTGTATTAAGTCCAAAAGCTGTTCTGATTTTGTTGTACTATTTTTAGGAAAGGATTTTCTTGACATTTTCCTTTAGGACAGCTAGTACATTTCACTGTCTGATTACATAGATCGACTGTAATACCATCAGCAAGTTGTTTTACTTGCATTAACAGTAAAGACAGCTTCAGTACTTGAAGTTTCATATTCTTCAGTAATGGCAATTTTAACCCTTTGATGATTATTCTGCTTTTTTATTATAGCTTTCCAGACTCTGTAGTCAGCCCTGATTTCTTGCAGACAAAACACTCACGCGTTTCCTTCTAATGACTTTTATTTTTCATTAGATCTTGTGCTTTTAAAGCGGATTCTGTTTTGGATACCCCACTGTTGCTTACGCTTTCTGTTTTTCACTTATACTTATACACAAGCTTTCCTCTAACATTCTCCATTGTAGGTTCATAATCTGGACACGTATCTCGTACAGTTACAAGTGTGTCATAGCTTTCTGGTAGACCGCTTAATAGGAGTGCACCAATATGGAAATTATTTAGGTCTTCCTCAATGCCCTGCAGGCGCTCCACAATTTCTAGAGCATTTCTGCATATCTTGGCTCTTATTTGGCTTAGACGCATACAGTTTACTCATTAAATAAAACCTATTGTTGAGATTTATCCTTTCATGCACTTTCTGCAGTTGTTCCCACATTTCTTTTGCAGTTTCACATTTACATACATGCACATCTATACTAAGGGAGATAGTATCTTGTGCTTTTTGATCCTTCTCTACCCAGTCTTCTGGTAGTGGGTCATGTCTAGACTGCTGTGCGTATTTCCACATATGTTCTTTTACCAGCAGCATCTTTACCTTGCATTTCCAGGATTGGTTGTTCTGGTTAGTCAGATTCAGCAGCCATCTTTGCTTCTTCTTCTTAGTACACTGCTGTTCTCTTTCTTCTGGATCTTTTGGTTTCTGGGCACATAACCTGTTGACATCGGATTAATCTCTGTGCTGTCCAGCCATTAAAAAGTGAATATATATTTATTCAGGAACAAAGATAACACAGCTTACAACTGGTATTTCTCATAGCAAAGGATCTTAGCATCTTGTCTGTTTGCTTGCAAAGTGAAAGTAAAAATGTGCTCCAGCTACGAGCACACAGTGAATAGGAACTGTCACCACTTTGGAGTTATCAGACCTCTACTATGGCCATACAGGGTATAGAAAAGTAAATCTATACATACCTGCATGGCCTATAGTAGAGGTTTCATTGCAGAGAAAAGTGCTTAATCAATTCTATTTGTACAGGCTTGGCCAATATGCTTATTATTCCCCCAAATCTCCGCCTGTATGCTTATTTATCATATTCGCCCCCCTCCCCTGCACATGCACAGTGCTCCTTGACTTCCCGGGCATGCTAAAAGCGCCGCTCACATAGAGCTCGCTTTGCTTCATCCCGGCCCCATCTGCCTGTGTACTGCGCAACAGGGTTCTATTGTGCAGGTGACGGGAAGTGACAGTGACCCTCCGGCGCCTGCGCAATAGAAACCTGTGGCGCAGTGCACGGAGAGACGGGGCTGAGATGAAGCAAAGTGCGCTCTATATGAGCGGTGCTTTGCGCATGCCCGGGAAGTCAGGGAGCACGGTGCACGTCAAAGGGCCCTGTGACCTGCAGGGGATGGGGGGATATGATAATTAAGCATATAAGCGGGGATTTGGGGGAATAATAAGCACATAGGTGGGGATTGCTTGGCGTCCCCTGAACGCCAAGCTTGTACTAAATAGAATTGAATAAAGCGCTTATCTCTGCAATAAAACCTCTACTATGGGCTATACAGGTATGTATAGATTTACTTTTCTATACCCTGTATGGCCATAATAGAGGTCTGATAACTCCAAAGTGGTGACAGATTCCCTTTAAACACTGCTTTATTAGCAATATAACAACTGCTGGAGACAGAAACTTATGCACTATTAAACAGTAGTAAATAGTAGTTGTTGCAATATATATAATAATATGCATTATTCCAACAAGATAACAAGTCAAAAAGGCGGGTCTCTGGAGGCTTATCTGTGTGTGCTGTCAGTGACTGACAGTTTTGTCTCTATACATGCGTGAGAGAGACTTGACACTCTAAGGGAGTGATGAACTGTTAAAGTATGTTTTATTACATACATTCAGTCAGTGTCTGCTAAATGCTGCCTGTAGTTCGGGAAGCATATACTAGCTGGGGTAAGCTTGAAGCAGTAGCTGCTATGCCTCCTTCCTTGGTAGATAACTCAATTACATGTAATGTATTGTACTGTGTGATGTAATTTTTGGCACTGAAAATCTACAAAAAACTTGTCATGTCTGCCCATGGATTTAATGACTGTTTATTGAGAATGTGACAGGGGTCAATCACATCACATAATTATAAATTACAGGTACTGACTGATAAATGTCATCATTGTATAAAATATCCCGTACTGAGCTGTCTCAATACAGCCACTATCACTAAACTCTGTGACCGTTTGATACACTATCATTGAGATCACATCTACTACAGTGTCTGACCATGTCTGCTGAACTTTTATCTGTCTGACTGCTGAGAAAAACTACAAGATATTTTGTATATCCAGATGTGACGGGGTGAGCAGCATCTGATAAGAATTTAGTCATCAAGCGAACACCCTTGATCTAGAAGCAAGCGGGAGAGAAAGAGACATATTCATGGAGATAATAGAATTCAGTCAGTTTCCATTGCGATCAAATCTTCGGCATTCTGTCCTCATTATCTATTCCACACTTGCTCTATTTCTCCCTGTTTTTAAAGTCACCAGCCAATGAGATAAGATGCAGCCTGTCACTTTTTATCACTTAACAAGGAGAGCTAGTCAAAAGCAGGACTTGCCAACTGGAAATCAACATGCTGTAGGCTTTTCCTCTTCTTTTCTAATCCTTTGAACATATGTGTTGTGTAATTGCCACTATATTTTTTCATCTTCTTTCTGCCTATGGGTCTTGATAGGTATGTACTATTAGAAAATGCTCAAATGCTGGAACAACTGTCTGACATGCTGTAGATCTCTGAGTTACGAATGTTCTTATTCTCCGTTATATGTCAATGCTTGCAGAAAAACCTATTGAGCCTGGATTTTATTTACAGATGGAGCAGTCGTTTCTTAAAATGACAGATATCGCAATGCTGCTGAATATCCTAATGTAGAAAAGTGTAACTCCAGACCTAATTACAAGTTTCATAGTTTTTTTGTGTTAAGTTTCTGCATCTTGATTTCTATATAATGTGTAAGTTTAAGGGTTCGTTTACACGAGCGCATATATTGGGTGCCATCTGATGTTTTATTTGATAGCACTTGGACTAATGTTATTCTATGGGGCAGTCTTGATCAGGTTTTTTTTTTCTCATGCCACTTCGGGTTTTCTTATGCACGCTGCGGGTTGCTGCGCAAATCGGATCACATTCTCCTATTCAAGTGTATGGGTGTAAGGAAAACATTGGACTGCACTCGGATAACATCCACGTGCAGTTGATTTCCACAGACTCGCACAATAGAGAAGATGGAGAAATCTTGGTCTCCATCTTCTCCTCACTTGTGCTACGATTGTCTCATCCCAAAAAATCGGATTACACTAAGCTGAGACTCGGCTCAAACTCTGATCAGAGTTTGATCTGAGTGTCCTTTACATAATTGATGCGATTTTCTCGCATGAGAGAATCAACACTTGTGTGACCCTGGCCTAAAGAGGACCTTTTACCAATTTTAGCATGTTAAATTGGCCATATCATGGAATAGTGACTGTAGAGCTGAAAGTATGTTATTTTTTAAGTTCTCATCTTCGTTGCAGAGATATTAGTTTGCAAAGTTTAGTTTCTAATTTATGTTAGTCCCAAGAGGGCTGTTCTCACACAGAAAAAGCCAGCTCTTAGCTTTTTTTTTGTTCTTTATTTTCCCACTACATTATGCCACTTGCTTATGATTGGTTATCGTTATGCAGGGAAAAATGTACATGCCCCCAGAGACTAAGCTATGTTAAGACCCCTTTGGACATATAATACTGTATATTATAATCATGGTGGCTACGGCTCTTAATCTGGGTGCGCACCCACTTGAGGGTATTTTCAGGCAACACTCACTCTGACCAATCGAGCACTTTCACAGAGGGAAGCTATGGTTCATGCTAGTTGAGGGTGCGCCGAATCTCTTTGCCATGTGGAAGATGCACTGAGCCCTGCAATTTGTTTATCAAACTAAACACGTTTTAGGTGCAACAAGGTATAATTTTTTTTCGGGGTTAAGTCCCCTATATGACAATGGGTTTAGTTTAAATAGTGATTTTGAGGTGAAAGACCCCCTTTAAATTCTTTCTCTAATTTGTATTGATAATATGCAGTGCCTTGAAAAACTATTCATACCCAATGAACTTTTCCACATTTTTTCATGCTGCACCCACAAACTTAAATGTATTTTATTGGGATTTTATTTGATATAGACCAACACAAAGTAGCAAATATTTGTGACATGTAAAGGAAATGATACATGGTTTTCTACTTATTTTAAAAATATAAATCTGAAAATTGTGATGCACATTAGTATTCAGCCCCCGCAAGTCAATACTAGGAGCACCTTTCACTGAAATTGCTGCTGCAAGCCTTTTGGAGTAGAACAAAACCAGCTTTTCATATCTAGAGGATGAAATTCTTCTTTGTACATGTAATAGTGGGGAAGGACGTAGCCTTCCTTCGGCACTGATGTAGTTAAAAGAGAATGTTCCCGGAGTTAGACCTCTCTCAAATGTTGTTAGGCTAAGCTAAGGGGTTAGCTGCAGTGTCCACAGAAGTCCAATTTATCACTAACTAAGCTGATTGTCATACCTCACTCAAAACTTGAAATAAAAAGCGATCAAGGTATCGAATGTACTCCAAAATGGTATCAATAAAAATGTCATCTTGCCATGCAAAAACTAAGTACTAATACAGCTCCATCAATGGAAAGGTCGCAGAAAAAGAAGGTAAAATTATATGTCGATGGTACCTGATGCATACGTCTAGATTGGTGAAGAAATGGTTCAATGACAATGAGGTAGAGGTGCTGGATTGGCCCCCACAGTCCCCAGAACTCAACCCAATCGAACACTTGTGGGTAGAATTGAAGAAAAAGCTGTATAAATACCCCAAATGAGTCGACCAGTATGCACCAACTTTGGGAACGTGTAGAAGAGACCTGGAAGCAGATTTTGGTCGAGACATGTTTCAATCTGATCAAGAGCATGCCCAGAAGGATTCAGGCAGTGGTGAAAGCCAAAGGTAGATTTACAAAATACTAACAAAATAATAAAAATCTAAATTTAGATTGTTAGGAGCAAAACAGTAACAATACAGTGACATAATCTGCATAACTAATGATATACTAAATAATTTCAAGTCAAATTTATGTATGAGATAGCCAATATGATTGCATATAAAATAATGGTAGTCTTACGTTTGAAACAGTAGTGGATGGTGACATATGGAGCCTGAAAGTCAAAAGTTCAAAACATTGTTACCCTTTTGCTCGTCAGTGTACAGTATCTCACATAAGTGAGTACACCCCTTCCAATTTTTGTAAATATTTTATTATATCTTTTCATGGGATAACAGTGAACATATGACCCTTTGATACAATGTAAAGTAGTCAGTGTACAGCTTGTATAACAGTGTAAGTTTGGTGTGCCCTCTAAATAACTCAACACACAGCCATTAATGTCTAAACCGCTGGCAACAGAAATGAGTACACCCCTATGTGAAAATGCTATAAGAAGATTGCCAACACCTTGAAACTGAGCTTCAGCACATTGAGCAAGACCATACATAACAAGACAGATTCCACTCAGAAGAGGCCTCGCCATGGTCGACCAAAGTAGTTGAGTGCATGTGCTCAGCGACAGCTCAGCGACATAGCCAGAGGTTGTCTTTTCAAAATAGACGTATGAGTGCTGCCAGCATTGCTGCAGAAGGGGTGATGGGTCAGCCTGCCATACACCGCACACTGCATCAAATAGGTCTGCATGGTTGTGTTTCCAGAAGGAAGCCTCCTCTAAAGATGATGCACAAGAAAGCCAACAAACACTTTGCTGAAGACAAGCAGACTAAGGACATGGATTACTGGAACCATGTCCTGTGTTCTGATGTGACCAAGATAAACTTATTTAGTTCAGATGTTGTCAGGTGTTTGTGGGGACAACCAGGTGAAGAGTACAAAGACAAGTGTGTCTTTCTTACAGTTAAGCATGGTGGTGGGAGTGTCATGGTTTGGGGCCGCATGAGTGCATCAAGCTGTGGGGACCTACAGATCTTTAAGGGAACCATGGATGCCAACTTATACTGTGACAAACTGAAGCAGAGCATGGTCCCCTCCCTTCGGAAACTGGGCAGCAGGGCAGTATTCCAACATGATAATGATCCCAAACACACCTCCAAGGCAACCACTGACTTGCTAAAGAAACTGAGGGTAAAGGTGCTGGACTGGCCAAGCATGTCTTCAGACATGAACCCTATTGAGCAACTGTGGGGCATCCTTAAATGGAAGGCAGAGGAGCGCAAGGTCTCTAACATCCATCAGCTCCGAGGAAAAAATTGGAACACATCCAACTTTGATCCGATTATCGGATCGCACTTGGCCATGCAAGTCAATAAGTGCATGCAGATCATCAGACTGCACTCGAATGGCATCTGAGTGCAGTCCAATTTCTGCACACTGGCACAATTGAGAAGATGGAGAAATTTTGTACTGCATATTCTCTTTATCTGAGAAAATCGGATCACACTATGCTAACACTCTGGTCAAACTCTGATCAGAGTTTGATTAGAGTGCCATTTACATATTCAGACAGATTCTGTCCAATGAGAGAATCTACGTCCTTCTAACCCTAGCCTTAGATGCAGGTATTGCTGCACAAGGGGAGGGGGCTCACATCAGATATTGAAAGTAAAGATTCACATACTTTTGTAATATTTAACCATATTCTTCATTTCAAAAATGACAATCTAATATTTTTCACTCATTTTTTTATTGGTTCTCTTTATCTACTTTTAGGATTTGTTTGACTAGCTGATGTAGTTTTAGGTCAATTTTATGCAGAAATATTGAAAATTCTGAGTAGGTCACAAACTTTCAAGCATCCCTTTATATAACAGTTATTAAATGTTTATTAATGTTAAATATTTTATGTAATCAGAGTTCTGCAAGTAGGTGGCAAATGTACTAAAACCATTATGTATCTCTCCAAAATGCAGCGTATGAATTGAATGTCTCACTGGTCGTAGAAAACAGACAATTCCTATGTAGAAAGTTCTTGCAGTCATAGCCCTTTCCTTTACCAACAACTAAGCTACAATCAGGAAAATAGATCTATATAAATGGAAATACCACCTGAAGGATCAGATTGCCCATACTTGCAATCAGGCATCCAAGGACAGGTGCTTAGGGCAGCAGGATTAAGAATTAAACATTTTTTGTTGGCACCACTGCCACCATGCAATTGCTTGCAAATTTGCTGACTGGGGAATGAGATCCAGGCAGAGGTCAGAGGTAGATAGAGCAGCATCCTTCAATCAGCCAATCAGCACTTCCAGGTAATGTCTGATGCCATTACCCAGGGGTTCAGCTTCCTTTCACAGTTTCTAGCCATATGAAGCTGTGGCATGAAACCCTTTGGATGCTGTCAGGCTCATAACAGCAGAAGACTCTAACTTGCCTGCTTCTGACTGCAGCCTCCCTACTTGCTGCTGGATAGGAAAAACTCATCTTGCCAGATTGCAAATTGTCTCTTCAGAGAGGAAGAGGACTAGAATTCTAGTGCCATCTATAGGAAGTAGCAATCCTAAAAGTCCAATATTAACTCATTAACGAGCCTTGTCACATGACTTAGGATAGTAAGCCAAAAACAAAATCTCAATTTGCAGACACTGTGTTTTGGGGTACTGCCCCTCGTCAGTGCAAAGTGTGAGATCTGGTTTGACTTGGTGAGAGGCGTCTGACCGGGATTCAAGGGGTAATGTTTCTCCTTGTGGAGAGGGATATGTCAAGCCTGACATGCCAACATGAGGTCACCCTGGCACCCTACAAATAAATGGTGTCCCAGTTCCCATGTGCTTGATCCTCCTGTCAGCCCCAGGGATTTCCCGTCCAGCACGGCTGTATTCTCGAGATTCACTACATTTCCCTCAAGCGATTCCTCTGTTTGGAAAGGGTGTCAGTGTTCTCCATAGCCCCCAACTCAAGCCGTAGGCTCTGGACGTTAGTGGAATCTCTACAGGGACATTTGTATGATCTCATACCGTCAGAATTATTTTGCCCACACCTTGCCTCCAGTCCACTGCACCTTGAACTCACCCAAGCAACTGTCACCCACGAACTCTCCTAACTAAACCAGGAAGTGGTTGCCTTTTACTGTCCCTAACTCCTCCCACTTTGAGCTGGACCAATCACAAACTGTCTCCTTTCTCTGTCTGCCCCGGCAGTTGGTTGCTGGGCAGACTTCACCTTTGACCTGCTTAACTTCAGTCACTATCTTCTAACATTATGCACTAAGCATTTTACACTTACAATGCCTATCACTGTCCAAGCTGCTCTATGTCCTAATCTCTAAACTATGTCCTATACTTTCCCTACACCTGAGCTGAGTGCATGTTACTCACAATAGGCTTTACCTTTACAGTATTTAGACAGCAGCATCTGTACCTTAAAACACTATACATTAGTTCCATTACATTACTAAAAACCGCATGACACAGTTCACATTTCACATGCCACAATAAAACGCAGTAAAACCGCACAACACTATTCTTATAATACGACACTGTCTTCAGGGACAGGGCAGTCCGCACCCTATCACTATAATAGGAGAAATCTTCTATCTGGCAGGTCCTGGGCCATTAAATCTGCAGCCGTCCTCATTTTATACATCTTCTCATTGTCCTAAGTGCATAAAGTTATCTGCACAAGACAAGGTTTAACTATTTTATTATCTCCTTGCAGCTGACTAAACAATATGTTTAGGTAGGCAGTGAAAAGGATAAACCTTGTAACTTGTACAGATAGCTTGTAAGAATTCGGAACATATAAGCTGATATTGGAGACGTCAGTATGGCAGATATGTCCTATGCTGCTGCTCCTCCTGACAATGACAGTGCCTATGACACTGTGACACGGAGCCCTGCTAAGCTTTGCATTGCATATTCACGGACACTACAAATCACTGCACTATTATAGTATAGGACATCACAGAGGGGCCTTCCATCATTAGGGACCATGTCCTATTAGCCAGAACAGTACAAGTGGCTCTAATTATGGTCTATGCTGGAAATCAGCCTTTATTTCACATATAAGAAAAAAATTGATGTCTAAACCAGGCCTTACGCAAAAGCAAAATGAATGTTCTTGTGGCCCCATCTGAACCTATATTATTATACCACCGAGAAAAAAGGACGGTGAACCGTATTAAAAAAACGAGCATTTGTGCAGTGAGCCGGGCCTGGGCAGCGGTTAGTGTAGGTGGGTGCAGAAAAACATTTTTCTTTAGTTCTTTCATATTGACAAATATTACTACAATCAAAGATGTAATTTATAAGTTATTGTATTTAATTGTGTTTTTCTCTATCTCTGATTTAATTAGTATTTTGTTTGTCCAGTCATCAGAGTGGGAAAACTTATATATTATTATTCAGCAATAGCTTAGTGTTAATATGTAATCACTGTATGGTGTTATTAGGTTACTATATCATGAAATGAGAACCACGGGGTGGTATTTAAATCATTGCTTTACCTCCACTCATTCATTGTCTATGGGACTGAGGAGGAGAGACAAAGACAGTGCAAGACACGGATTGACATTGTTGTCTACTAAAGGTAGTAATGTCTTATGTAAATGTCACCATTCATACTTACTGATCATCTGATTATTTGTATGACTATATGATTGATATAGACCAACGATTATCTTATCAAAATGAATGCAGCTTTAGAGAGATCATGGCCAAAAAAACACACTACGGCCACTAGACGGGTATATTCATTTTCAAAATCTAGGGTAGATTTGTAGACCACAAATATGGACTCATGAGTAGTGTTGAGCCACCCCCGTAGTGTTCGGGTTCGGTTCGGTTCGTCGAACACCGGGATGTTCGAGGAACTGTTCGTCGAACTGTTCGTCGAACACCTTAGAACACCGTCGAACACCGTTAAAACCAATGGCAGGCAAACAAAAACACATAGAAACACATAGAAAACACCTGCAAAGGTGTCCAAAAGCTGACAAACTGCTCAGAAGACACTCTCTTTAAAAAAGCCGGCCGGCAAATTCAGCAGCGGCATACACCGGTACCCGACAATTTAGACAAGAAGGAATAGAGCATCACACATAGATTAGATAGATAGAAACATGTCAGTCACACATATAAGAAGCACAGTGACAGTGTTGGTTACTGCACTTGTCATTTAGTGTAAAGGATTTATTAAAAAAAATATTAGTGTTTTCATGCACCGTCTCTTTAAAAAAGCCGGCCGGCAATTCAGCATCTGTACCCGACAATTTAGAACAGAAAGAATAGAGCTTCACACATAGATTAGATAGATAGAAACATGTCAGTCACATATATAATAAGTACAGTGATAGTGTTGCTTACTGTACTTGTCATTTAGTGTAAAGGATTTATTTAAAAAAATAATAGTGTTTTCATGCACTGTCTCTTTAAAAAAGCCGGCCGGCAATTCAGCAGCGGTACCCGACAATTTAGAACAGAAAGATAGAGCATCACACATAGATTAGATAGATAGAAACATGTCAGTCACATATATATGAAGTACAGTGATAGTGTTGGTTACTGTACTTGTCATTTAGTATTAAAATAAAGGATTTATTATTAAAAATTTGGCGTGGGGTTCCCCTTAATTTTAGGCTCTAGCGGAGGTTAAGCAGACGGCTGGGGCAGATGTTTGAAGCCTGGGAAGGGGGTAATACCCACGGAGCTTCCCAGGCTACTAATATCAGCCCCCAGCTGAATACATAGCCTTTACTAGCTATTAAAATGGGGGACCCCCAAAAAAAATGATGTGGGGTCCCCCCTAGTTTAATAGCTAGCAAAGGCTAGGCAGACAGCTGGGGGCTGATATTAATAGCCCAGGAAGGGAGCCATGAATATTGGTCCCCTCCCAGGCTAGAAACACCAGCCGTCAGCCGCCCCAGAAATGGCGCATTCATAGGATGCGCCAATTCTGGCACTTAGCCTCGCTCTTCCACGCTGCCCTGGTGCGGTGGCAGGGGGTAATAGGGTTGGGGTTGATGTCAGCTTATAATGCCAGCTGACATCAAGCCCAGGTTAGTAATGGAGAGGCGTCTATAAGACACCCCCATTACTAACCCCATAGTCAAAGTTAAAAAAAACACAAACACCCAGAATAAAGTCCTTTAATTGAAATAAAGACACAATCCTTTATTGTTCTAAATTAAACCATACTTACCATCACGCCCATTCCAGCTGAAGCCAACGATCTCCTGCAATAAAAGAAAAATAATAAAGCAACCTCATCCTTACCTTTCCATGGTTCCCACGACAGCTTCAGCTCTGCTACATCGAGATGACAGGCTGGACCGCAGCAGAACGCTGCCATCCAGCCTGTCATCCCGCAGACACTGAGAAGCGCAGGCTTGCTTGCGCTGCTCAGCGTCTCTCTGTGACGACATCCAGATGAGCCGAGTTCATGTCCAATGAACTCGGCTCACCTCATGCACGTCACTGACAGCGTGGGAAAATTCTCACGCTGAAGCGCTGATTGCAGGAGAATTTTCCCACGCTGTCAGTGACGTGCAGGAGGTGAGCTGAGTTCATTGGACATGAGCTCACCTCATGCACATCACTGACAGCGTGGGAGAATTCTCCTGCACTCAGCACTTCAGCGTGAGAATTTTCCCACGCTGTCAGTGACCTGCATGAAGTGAGCCGAGTTCATTGAACATGACCTCGGCTCATCTGGATGCCGTCACAGTGAGGAGCGCAAGCATGCCTGCGCTTCTCAGTGTCTGCGGGATGACAGACTGGATGGCAGCGTTCTGCTGCGGTCCAGCCAGTCATCTCGATGTAGCAGAGCTGAAGCTGTCGTGGGAACCATGGAAAGGTAAGGATGAGGTTGGTTTATTATTTTTCTTTTATTGCAGGAGATCGTTGGCTTCAGCTGGAATGGGTGTGATGGTAAGTATGGTTTAATTTAGAACAATAAAGAATTGTGTCTTTATTTCAATTAAAGGACTTTATTCTGGGTGTTGTGTTTTTTTAAAATACTTTACTAGAAATTCATGGCGGTCATGTCTAATACTGGCGTGACCCCATGAATTTTGGGCTTGGGGCCAGCTGATAATACCAAGCTGGCCCTAACCCCTTTATTACCCAGTGAGCCACCGCACCAGGGCCCTGGATGAGTTGGGTACAGCGCCAGAAGATGGCGCTTCTATGAACGCGCCATTTTCCGGGGTGGCTGCGGACTGCAATTTGTAGGGGGGGGGGGCCCAGAAAGCTTGGGCCTCCCTGCGCTGCAGATTCCAGCCCCCAGCTGCCTAGTTGTACCTGGCTGGACACAAAAATAGGGCGAAGCCCCACGTACTTTTTTTTTAATTATTTCATGAAATTCATGAAATAATTAAGAAAAAAAGGGCTTCCCTATATTGTTGTGTCCGGCCAGGTACAAATAGGCAGCTGGTGGATGGGGGCAGCCCGTTCCTGCCTGCTGTACCTGGCTGGACACAAATATAGTGCGAAGCCCCACTTCAATTTTTTTAAATTATTTCAGGAAATTCATGAAATAATTTAAAAAAAATTGACGTGGGGCTTCGCACTATATTTGTGTCCAGCCAGGTACAGCAGGCAGGAACGGGCTGCCCCCAACCACCAGCTGCCTATTTGTACCTGGCCGGACACAACAATATAGGGAAGCCCTTTTTTTCTTAATTATTTCATGAAATAATTTAAAGAAAATTGACGTGGGGCTTCGCCCTGTTTTTGTGTCCAGCCTGTCATCCCGCAGACACTGAGAAGCGCAGGCTTGCTTGCGCTCCACAGTGTCTCTCTGTGAGGGCATCCAGATGAGCCGAGTTAATGTCCAATGAACTCGGCTCACCTCATGCACGTCACTGACAGCGTGGGAAAATTCTCCTGCACTCAGCGCTTCAGCGTGGGAGAATTCTCACACTGAAGCGCTGAGTGCAGGAGAATTCTCCCACGCTGTCAGTGACGTGCAGGAGGTGAGCTGAGTTCATTGGACATGAGCTCACCTTATGCACGTCACTGACAGCGTGGGAAAATTCTCCTGCACTCAGCGCTTCAGCGGGAGAATTCTCACGCTGAAGCGCTGAGTGCAGGAGAATTCTCCCACGCTGTCAGTGACGTGCAGGAGGTGAGCTGAGTTCATTGGACATGAGCTCACCTTATGCACGTCACTGACAGCGTGGGAGAATTCTCCTGCACTCACCGCTTCAGCTTGAGAATTTTCCCACGCTGTCAGTGACGTGCATGAGGTGAGCCGAGTTCATTGGACATGAACTCGGCTCATCTGGATGTCGTCACAGAGAGACGCTGAGCAGCGCAAGCAAGCCTGCGCTTCTCAGTGTCTGCGGGATGAGAGGCTGGATGGCAGCGTTCTGCTGCGGTCCAGCCTGTCATCTCGATGTAGCAGAGCTGAAGCTGTCGTGGGAACCATGGAAAGGTAAGGATGAGGTTGCTTTATTATTTTTCTTTTATTGCAGGAGATCGTTGGCTTCAGCTGGAATGGGCGTGATTGTAAGTATGGTTTAATTTAGAACAATAAAGGATTGTGTCTTTATTTCAATTAAAGGACTTTATTCTGGGTGTTTGTGTTTTTTTTAACTTTGACTATGGGGTTAGTAATGGGGGTGTCTTATAGACGCCTCTCCATTACTAACCTGGGCTTGATGTCAGCTGGCATTATAAGCTGACATCAACCCCAACCCTATTACCCCCTGCCACCGCACCAGGGCAGCGTGGAAGAGCGAGGCTAAGTGCCAGAATTGGCGCATCCTATGAATGCGCCATTTCTGGGGCGGCTGACGGCTGGTGTTTCTAGCCTGGGAGGGGGCCAATATTCATGGCTCCCTTCCTGGGCTATTAATATCAGCCCCCAGCTGTCTGCCTAGCCTTTGCTAGCTATTAAATTAGGGGGGACCCCACGTCATTTTTTTTGGGGGTCCCCCATTTTAATAGCTAGTAAAGGCTATGTATTCAGCTGGGGGCTGATATTAGTAGCCTGGGAAGCTCCGTGGGTATTACCCCCTTCCCAGGCTTCAAACATCTGCCCCAGCCGTCTGCTTAACCTCCGCCAGAGACTAAAATTAAGGGGAACCCCACGCCAATTTTTTTAATAATAAATCCTTTATTTTAATACTAAATGACAAGTACAGTAACCAACACTATCACTGTACTTCATATATATGTGACTGACATGTTTCTATCTATCTAATCTATGTGTGAAGCTCTATTCTGTCTGTTATAAATTGTCGGGTACCGCTGCTGAATTGCCGGCCGGCTTTTTTAAAGAGACGGTGCATGAAAACACTATTATTTTTTTTGATAAATCCTTTACGCTAAATGACAAGTACAGTAAGCAACACTGTCACTGTACTTCGTATATATGTGGCTGACATGTTTCTATCTATCTAATCTATGTATGATGCTCTATTCTGTCTGTTATAAATTGTCGGGTACCGCTGCTGAATTGCCGGCCGGCTTTATTAAAGAGACAGTGCATGAAAACACTATTATTTTTTTAAATAAATCCTTTACACTAAATGACAAGTACAGTAATCAACACTGTCACTGCACTTCTTATATATGTGACTGACATGTTTCTATCTATCTAATCTATGTGTGATTCTCTATTCCTTCTATTCTAAATTGTCGGGTACCGCTGCTGAATTGCCGGTCGGCTTTTTTAAAGAGACGGTGCATGAAAACACTATTATTTTTTTTGATAAATCCTTTACGCTAAATGACAAGTACAGTAAGCAGCACTTTCACTGTACTTCATATATATGTGACTGACATGTTTATATCTATCTAATCTATGTGTGAAGCTCTATTCTTTCGGTTCTAAATTGTCGGGTACAGGTGTATGCCGCTGCTGAATTGCCGGCTTTTCATGTTTCACTGTTGGCACTGTTCCCATCGATTTGGGCAATCACTGTAATGCCACAACCACCATGGCTGTGGCATTACAGTGAGTGGCAGACAATCCCTGCATGATTGGTGCTCTAAATAGCGCCAGACATGCAGGACACGCTTTTGGTGCACGAACAGTTATCGAACATAACCTCGAACAGCCGAATTTTTTGCAAATCGTTCGGGTTCGTCGAACAACTCGAACACCACCCAAAACAGCTCGAATTTGAGATTGGCGAACAGTTCTAGTCGAACACCGCTCATCTCTACTCATGAGTTTGCATTGGAGCTGAAGGAACATGACGGTTGGAGGTTTCAATCAAGACTATTTGCATATTTGTCTTTTTTAAATTTTAATTGCAGTGGAGGAAAACAATAGCTTACAATGGTGAATTTCTTCAGTCAGGTTATTCTAGCTTAGAGGGGCCACCTATGCTAGTAAAGACAAGGACCGCTGTTGGGTCAACCTCAAAAGAACCAACTCGAAAGGAGTCTGCAGAAATTAATCAGATTATTTGATTTTTTATGATGGCTTCATCCTTGCCGATGGTTTGTCTGTGGTATTGCAGATTAGTCTCATTAATTTGAATGGGACTGAGCTTTAATTCCATTCTCATCCTGAACAAGCCCTTAACAGTCCTGGGCTATTAAATCGTAGAGCACATTACATCCGTATACAAGCTTGTCCAGACGGTGAATAATTGATACTAGTGTTTCTTTAACAGCAAACACATTCTTGACGCTTTATAAAGAGCCATTCAGTATAACAAGGTCAGGCTTATTCAAATGAATGAGTCTCCAAATTTCCCCTGTACAGTGAACCAATTTCACAGTATATTGAGTAGGGGCCAAGAGACGGAACGGATGCCTGAAAATGTTCCTTTTTAACATGAAATGCAGCTTTGATCAAGCAGTGAGCTGGCTTTCATCAAACCATGTCCGCTGAACAGAATCTATCACATTTATTTTTTTTTTCCAACAAGACTTCAAAGGATATTTCCCAGCGAGAAGCCAAATATCACACATATCGATACGGCAAAATGACTGCTCTTGGTTTTAAGTAGGATTTATAATAACAAAAATACCATCCGCTAAGGCTTTCATCCAATCAGCATCATAAAAACTATTTACACTGTAAATTCATCCATGTTCCCAAACCTTGCTTATACATTCATGGCGTTCTCGTTTACTTGACAGCATCTTTAGAGAGGGCTTCATGGTCATCTCGTCTTCTTTGGAAAGGAATTGCATTTTCGACACTTGAGAAGCAGAAGAGCATTGTGTAATGTAATTCTGCAGTTGCCTATTGACTCAGTTTATGAATGCACATGCCAGGGCTGATTACTAATTGAATATTGTAGTTCCTCGTTAAAGTAGCATCACTGTTTAACCCCTCAAAGACTGGGTGATTTTTCATTTATTCTCTATTTATCACCATTTCTCCCCTTCTTTCAAGAGTCATAGCTGTCTTTTTTTTTCTACGGACATAGCCATATGAGGGCTTGTTTTTTTTTGCAGGACAAGTTGTAGTTTTGTATGACATCGTTCATTTTATTATACAATATACTGGAAAATGAGAAAAAAAAATTCCAAGAGTGATAAAATTGTAAGAAAAAAAATTCCACTTTTGCAATTCATTTTTTTTATTTTGTTTTTAATCTGTTCATAATGTGATAAAAAAATGACCTGGGATTATGATGCATCACATCAGCATAATTATGTAGATACAAAACTGGTATCATTTTTTTTTTATTATTTAAATGGTGAAGAGAAATTCAGAAAAAAAAAAAATTTTGTTTGTGTCACCATGTTCCAAGACAAATAAGGTTTTCATTTTTTGATTGATTGAGTAGTCTGAATGCTTTTTCTTTAGTATCCTGAGCTGGAATCATAGCAGGTAGTGGAATAGATATGATGTTTTAATCCTTTAATGCATTTTTTGGTGGAGATTTGGCAACTAAAAAAAACACAAGTCTGGAGTCTCAATTTATTTTACCATTACAAGTTTTACCGGTCAGTTTAATTAATGTTATATTTTCATAGATCAGATAGATTTTATTGACACTTCGATACTACATATAATTTTTTATTCTATTTTTTTAATATCTTTATTTTTAATGTGGTAAAAGAGAAGTGTTTTCAATTTACTTGTTTTTTAATTTTATTAACATGATTCTTTTTACTTTTTTCTTTAGTTCTGTTAGGGGACTTAAACCTATGATCATCTGATCACCTATTCTGCATATTGTGATACAACTGTAGCACAGTATGAAGTAAAAATTACAGACTCCTATGAGGCCGCAGGCATGGGCGCCTACAGCAGGCTCCCACCGACCATCATGCAACCCATTATCATCAAGGTGTTAACCTCTTAAATGCCACTATCACTGAATGGTAGCGGCAATTAAGAAGTTAACAGCAACGGACAGAGCTCCACTCTACATGCTGCTGTTAGCAGCAGATGATGGCACAGCCATCTTCTGCCAGGAATAGGGCAGACTCAACTCCTAAGCCCACTCCATCCACCTGCCTCCGACATTGACATTGGGGTTAGGCAAAGTAAATAATTATTTGTGGTTTAGATAGAACTCTTCTTGTAGTCACTGAAAAGTGACTTTCATTGTTGCAAAACATTTAACTACACCTTCCTTCCTGCTTGTTTTCCATCTATCTCCTGCCTTAGCTGGCTTTATGAAGCCAGAGCTGTTAATCAAATAAGGGAGGAGGGGGGAAGGATGAGAGGGACAACAAGCAGATGGGAAGGTGTATTTAAATGATTGGCCCCATCGTTAAGTACCAAGCGCCTGTACTTGGTTTGAACAGTCAATCTGTGCTAGCAGAGTCCTTATTAGGCATAACCAACAGTCATCCTCATAAGATCACTTCCAATAGAAGGTGCTGTTGTGGCGCCCCTGAGGGTTCGACCGCCACAGAAATGCTGCACTTCTTTAATGGAGTGTGGTGTTCCTCCTCTGAGGTAAGCCTGGTGTGATGGTAGTGTTCCAGCCTTTTGCATCCAACACCACATTTCCACCAGAGGGAGCTAGTATGCACTAGTGCTGCTCCCCTGGTTACAGGGAGACTGGGAAACACAAAGTAGTAGAAACCAGTTAGTGGGTGTGGGTGGAGGAACAGTTAGTTAGTGACACTTCTAATTTCATATTTAATAGAATGCCCTCTTTGATCTTAGTATTCTAGTGGTTCCTGTCTGCCTAGTGCAGAGTCCAGTCCTTCAGACCTGTGTGGTCTCTGGCAGTCTTTCTGTCAAGTGGTCGTACTGTGCTGTCAAAATACTGTGTGTAAAGTGACTTCCCTCCGGGAGCGCAGATCCTGTGTGGGCCTGCACCGGTATGGGACACAGCCCTCGTACCCCGATCTATTGGACGAGAGGAAGGTTGCAGACAAGGAATGTCTCAACCCTGCCAAGGGCCAGGATCAAGAAGGCCCGGGAGCTTTAGAGTGTGGCTCCCTAGCAAATGGGTCCCGGGGAGGATGCAGACGGAGCGGAGCACGCCACCTGTCCTCGCCTACCTGATCTATTCAGAGGGATTCCGGCTGCAAGAGGGGTACTGGCCCCCGACACCCGACCTCGTACTCTATGTCCAGGACGGGAAAGCCCGGTTAAGCCCTGAGGATCCCGCCGGGCTTCGGATGGAGAGGAATTGCCACCCGAGCCCTACACCTGAGAGGAGCTCAGAGGGAGACCCGGCCTATCTACACACGCACAGACGGGAAAGGGTAAAGTCTGTAGTGCAGCAACACTCTGGTGTAGGGATGCTGCCTCACACTGGACTTCCTCTGAGGTAGTTGGACCCCCGTCCCTGGTGGCCGCAGGACTCCGCGAGGAGCAGGGCGAAGCCTTGCTCTGCTTGAGAGAACTGTGAGTAAAGCCTTGGAAGTTCACCCCTATGGCCTCCGGACTGTTCATTACGCGCCATACCACGCGACGCGGTGCCCGTACTCCCACACTACGACTCCCCCCATCCTCCTGTTAACCTGCCCTGAGGCCGCGCTCCGCCTGTGGGGAGCAGCGAGAACTTTAGCCGCCATGACACCGGGCCTCAGCGGACTGTAGCGGCGCTGGTGGCCCCATCACCAGACACCACAGGTGGCGTAGTCGACAATTACCACTCAACCCGGAAAGCCCTAACATCATTTTTAATGTGACGGCCCTGGGCACGGAACGGGTCCAGGCCACGGCTGCATTCCCCCTCGACATCTGACCCAGCTCCGAGCATCCCCCCCATCTTTTCCCAGGGCAGGGCTTGCGAGCGTCACACTGTCCTAAATGTTTTACAATCCATTGTGCTTACAAAAGGTGAACATCCAAGAACATCATCAAAACTGATGGCATGACCTCTAGGGTCTGATTACTGAGCCCTGAAGCATTCCCGAGATCAGGGCTTTGGAACTTCGAGAATGGATCTTTGCAGCCCCATCCTAAATGGAACCTGCACAATTCCACTCCATTCATTGTCTATGGTACTGCGAGTACAGACAATAAATGGAGTAGAGACAGAGCATGCACACCTAAGCTCTATTCAAGATGGGGCTGCAAATCCTCATTCTTGCAGTTCCTGAGCCCTGATCTTGGAATCACCAGTGGATAGACTGCTGTGATGAGCAAGTTATCCCCTATGATATTTTGAGGAATGACACTTAAACCACTTGGTTTGCCTATATCTATGGACAACTATAGTTAATATACAGTGTCATAGAAAATAATAAATTCTCTACGCCGCATGGAATTGTAGGGGCAAAAATAGCTGACACAAGGATTGTATAACAGACTGATACAAGCTACATTCACTTTCCCCAACCTCCTTTTTTCTCTCACACAGTTTTGCAGTAAGGAAACAAAAGCTTACAATCTACCAACCTCTTTTGATAATAGGATCACACAGTTAACATATGGTTGAGTGAGGAATCCTAGTTAAAATGCAGGATGTCTATTGGGCATAGATTAAATGTGAGTTTGGACAGGTAATTAGACAAAAGGTCTATTTAGACTACAATAGGGTACATGTGTTTACGAATAGACAGATAAGTGGAAGAAGCCTTTGTCTCCAGGAAATGACTTTTGTGTGAAAGACTAAGATTTACAGAATAGACAGTAAAAGCCTCTTTAAGTTTTGAGAGGATTAAAGTGAAGAGCTAATGCTTTTTAGTGATAGCTATTGTCACCCGGGATATACATTTATTTAATCAGAACAGCTTCAGCTAGACGTTATGACTTTGAAAGAAAATATTGAATATTTAAGTTTGTACAAATTCAATACTATTTCTACACCAGGGCGAACCAGGTTAGAAGATGCATATTTTCTCATGACTGTAACCTCTGCCTATAAGCCACAAATCAATAGTGGACAGATAACTGACAACAGCCAAGTCATATTTGGTCTCTAGGTAATAGTAAAATGGTAAAATCCCGATAAAAAATATGATGGCAATCTCAAACTTCATACAATTCTGAAGGGCTGAGGGCAGCCCACAACCCAGGTCACTGATGTTCTGTAATATCCCATCATTTGCCACCAATTTGTCAAGATATCGCAGCATGTGTAAGACACGCAGAACCACCTGCTGAGATCTTTTGGAGCGAACAACTCTCTGCTGCCCCCTATCATCCGGACAATTACACACGATTAGCAGAGGAGGCCGCAGGCTGTTTGCACTATTAGGCCGGTTATCGGAAAACAAACAGTGAGGGTATGGTATATTCACCTCCGATTCCAACGCATGGAATATATGTATATACCCCCATATGATCAATGCCAACTCCACGATAACCCAAGAAAGATTATTAGCTGTAACCACCAGTTGTGTTTTAATCAGGCTGACTGGAGGCCTGGTAGGTAGCATATGGCTTCATGGCGCGGTTTACAGAACAAAAGTAACAGAACTTTGAAATTTTATATTTAATCCAAAAGGAGGCAGTGTTTATAATAAATATACAATAGATTTTATAAAGGTGACAAAACAATACAGCATACACAGGCACAGAAAATAAATGGGATTAATGAAAGAACTTACTACGCCGCTCACAGAGATGAGTCAACTTAGCCGAAGGAGAGCGCTTTGCTTGGGGACATTCAGGGAACGGGATCATGCATACATGACGTGTATTTCTCTACAGGAACCCAGATCACAATTTGCCTTGATCTTTTATGAGCACCTGAGTTTTATCCACACCCACTCATCCTCCCCATGATGACCTCACATCGGCCGGGTTGTGAGCTGCCTTCAGGATTTTATGAAAATCCCACTTGTGCAATAACTTCACTCCTGATGGTCGCATCGCAGAAGTTCGAGATTGCTGCCATATTTTTTATCAGGATTTTACCATTACCTAGAGACCAAACATGACATAGCTGTTGTCAGTTATCTGTCCACTATTGATTTGTGGCTAATAGGCCGGGGTTACAGTTATGAGAAAATATGCATCTCCTTCCCTGGTTTGTCCTGGCACGGAAAAACTACAAATTTTGATATTCAATATTTTCTTTTGGAGACATCATGTCTACCTGAAGCTGTTCTGATGAAAGAAATGGGTATCCTGGGTGTCAATTGCTAGATCTAAAAAGCATTAGCTATTCGCTTTAATCTTCTCAAAATTTAAAGAGACTTTTCCTGTCTATTCTGTAAATCTCAGTCTTTCATGCAAAAGGCATACCCTGGGGGGAGACAAAGGCTTCTTCCACTTCTCTGTCTATGCGTAAACACATGTACTCTATTGTCATCTGAAAAGATCTTTTGACTAATTAAATATATATTTGTCCAAATATCCTGCAGTGGAACAACGATCCCCAAACCTATAGTCATTATTAAGAACTTGTCACGGGTGTGTCGGGTGTGTCAGATGTGACAGACAGTCGCCCTGCAGTTGGTTGCAGAAGATCTCTTTGTTTTGGCATTACAGACATCTTCTTAGCTGTTTCACTATAGGACCCAGTGGCTACCTCCTTCCTGCTAATTGACACCCTGGCCTGGGTGTTTAAATAGTTTCACTTTGCAGCAGGAAAGTGCCGGTGATACTCATATGTTTCCTTGTGAATGCTTGGAGCTCTCAGACTTCCTTTGTGGTGCTAGGAGGATGCTTGGAGTTATCTCTCTGAAGTCGGCTAAAGCTAAGCTCCTTTCCCCCGTGTTTGTCTCCCTTGTTGTCTTTAGTCGTTAGTGGGGAACGACTAATGCTCATCCCTCTTCCCTATACAGGGCCAAGCGCTAGAGAAATACAGGGTTTAGGTTCACGTGCCGCGATTGATGAGGAACCAATATAGGGACATTAGTGGAGACAGAGTGATATCAGATCAGCCTAGGAGATTTCCACTCCCCCTTTTGCCCTTTCCCTTTGTGTTGCACTTAGTCTTTCACACACCTTGCGTGACAGAACTATCTTAAGTGTAAAGAAGAATAAGGAGTCCTGAAAGTGATGATGTGGCCACTCATAGGCCAGATCTCTGCATCATACAGTCTGTCTGAGTTTACATGAAGAGAAAGAAGGATTTGCACAAACCTCATACACAGAAGATCTGTGGTTAGTTGTCCAAGGGGCCTGAGTTTGTCTGGGATTACAAGAACAGATCTATATTCACAGAAGATCTGTAGTTAGTTCTCCAAGATGTTTAGAACAACCTTTCCACCAAGTTCCTTCATAATCTGTGTCCAAGCGTACCTGGAAGAATTGATGCTGTTTATTAGGCAAAGGGTGGTTACTAGTGATGAGTGAGTATGTTCTGTTAACCCTTTCAACGAGCATGCTCGGGTGTTTCCCGAGTATCTTCAGCGTGCTCGGGTGTTATGTTTGAGTTGCGCTGTGTCCATGATTTGCAACTGTTTGACAGCTTTAATACATGTGAGGAGTGCCTGTTTCTTAGGCATTCCTCACATGTATTAAAGTTGTCAAACAGTCACAAATCATGGACACAGAGCAACTCAAACCTAACACCCGAGCATGCTCGTAAATCTCGAGTAACGAGCATGCTCGCTCATCACTAGTGGTTACCAAATATTGATTTGATTTAGATTCCTCTTTTGTACACTCAGTTTGCATTTTGTTATTTTATAAAAATAAACTATTAACACTTCTAATTTTAAAAGCATTCTTACTTTGCAGCCTTTTATCCACACCTGTCTAAATCTTTGCACAGTACTTTATATGTATGGATTCAGTGATTGCAATTTATCATTTTTGTACTCCTATACTTTATACTGAAGGCTTACATTTGTTGCCAAAAAGCAAAATACCAAGTCCTAAATTTCCCACTAACACTAAATAGTCTTTTAATTTCTAGACGGGTGCCTATGCTTCAATATTTCTTTGGAAATATATCATGTAGGAGCTAATGCTGTTCTAACATCGAAATCACTTGTTAAAGAATATTAAAATGCATTTCATTCTATATTTTCATTCTTCATTTTCTGTATTCCTCAATTCATATTCCTTTGTACATATATAAAGAAGACAGTTAAGTACAACTGAAGATCAGGTGCATGACACGAATTGGAAATCTGTAAGACAAAGCGGATTTTCTATTACATTATTGTAGCATAAAATAATAAACCAACAGAAGAAAGAGTACTTTTGACATTTCAAATGGAAAATATGAAGTGGTTTTCAAAAGTGAAAATGCCAAATTTTATAATGATGTATAAACCTGTACAATAGAAGCTGTGCATAGTCCAGCAGGTGGCGCTGTTGAACAAAAAAAAGGAGCCTTAGGTAAAGGATACTGAGCACATATTTATTGACTGTGCTGGCTTGCAAAATTGCTTTGTCACTTTAAGGGGAGAGGTTTGGGGAGGATATTGGAAAAAAAGCAGTTTTCATTATTCAACTTGAAATGAATTTTCTCTAAAAATAAAAAGAGGCTTATTTGCACGGCGTGTTTTCATTTCCTCAAATGATAATGTGATATCCTCATAAGCTATTTCCATGTAAGATAGGCAGTGCTATGAACTGTTATATGTTGATTTGATAGCAGAGTACATATATCGAGGTCCATGTTGTTTTGTGCTGACTAATCCTAACATATTCCTGAGCGGATTGTTCCTAGTGGCATAGTCATTGAGAGAAGTACACGCAAATCAGATTATAACTTAACTTTAATAAATGCAGGATAGTATATAGCAGGTTATCAGCTCTTTTCTGTTTTCTATACATGGTGAGATGTTTTGCACATACAGCAGGTTGCGGAGCTAAACCAAAGTTACATCAGGCTTTGAGCATTTTCTGTTATGTTTGATTACATAAAGTGTAGAAAAGGAATGTATCTATAGATCTACGAGGCTAACACAGTCCCACATTCTTTGCCACTTACTACATTGCACACATGGATAAGGTAAGAACAAGGGAACATCCAGAAATTAAACCCGGGGAGCCACACAACTATTATTTTTTTACTCAATCACCATATAAATATGAAAAGAAATTTCAAAATGGGCAATTCATCAAAGGTTTTTCACCAGATTTCTGAGAGATTGCGCAAAAATAATGCCACTTCTGGCATTTTCATGCCACTTTCACCCCAGCTACGCAATGGAGGCGTGATGGCTTGTGATGATCCCCGCTCATCAAATTCATGACAAGCGGTAGCGTTTGCTATGCCAATCACTCCTGAAGCCCATGAGCTAAATTACAGGAGGAGAATACAAGGGTTCCCTACTAACTGCAAGATGGTTTAACAAGAACTCTGGGATTGCCATGATTCTCGGTGAGTGTAATGGCCCACATACACATTGCCAATATCAGTAGACTTGCCGGCAGTCTGTTATCTATGGGGTCTCCAGGCTCTTCCCTCACAGATGATGTCATTAAAGATAAGGATCAGGAATGTCTGATCTAGGATGGTGATCTTTTTGTCCTTGGTAAGATAAGCTACCGCCAGAGAAGTCTTGCAGTAGCTCTCTTATAGAGCTCCTGTGTAGAGAGGAGTTTGGATAAATGTCAATCAGTCCAAACCATAACTTGGCTGACAGCCATTTATTGTGCATGGTAGCTCCAGATCCTGCAAACTTCTTCTCTGTTATTGTGGTGTTCAATTGTACTTTTCCTCCACTAAAAACTTTCCATTATGTGGTAACATCATTTGCTTCATGATTACTTGACTCACATATTCCAATATGTGAAACTTTACAGAAAACCTTTGTGGAAACACGAGGGCCAGTGGGTGCTCTCTCTCTTAGGAAGAACGCATGGACCAGGGCTCATCCC
The DNA here is from genome assembly GCF_046119375.1 of Phyllobates terribilis. NCBI lineage: Eukaryota > Metazoa > Chordata > Amphibia > Anura > Dendrobatidae > Phyllobates > Phyllobates terribilis. The sequence continues at coordinate 590,277,479 of NW_027362765.1, read as the reverse complement.
ACTAAATTCCTGCGCTCCTTCCCCGTGGGCATGATACTACTCCGTCAACACAGGTTGAGGGTAATACCCTACGGTAATAATTTATTGGATCACCAACAGACAGCAACATATAGTACAATCCCAGCAAGTACTAAGCATGGCACAAATTACAGAGTCTCATTCTTCCGCTGGCTCAGTGGGAATTAGAATATTTGTGACTTTGGGGCTTTCAGGACCAACTACCCCAACTAGTAGCACCCCTCTTTTGGTGGGTACCCACAGAGAGAAGGTAGTGGCAAACTTAGGAAGCTGACAGAGTCCATTGAGGTATGTTGCCAGATGACTTGATTGTCCCAACCTGTGTTCTCCATGGGTTCAGTGATGGGCAATGGATCAAATCTGTATTCCTTCGGTTGGAGCAATGGTTCCTTTTCTGCTGTCCTGTTGAGTTTCAAATCTGTATTCTTCCAGATGCAGACATGATGCCTATGCTACTCTCATGTAGATTCTCTATAAAAAGGCAGATCCCTCTTTTATTGTCCACAGCTCTTATTCAGGCCATTATCCACAGGTTTGAGGGGAGGTGGGAGGAGGCCATCGCTCATTGTTTGAGTGTTCAAATAACATGCATATTTTCTCCTTTAATGTTTTCAGAACAACAAACTGCATGGACTAATACAATAGATAATAATGTAGATAACCGCAGCACTACTGGACTAAGGTGCACAGGTAGGGTCCAATACCGGATGAGTAATGAGAAAGACTTAGCACTCAGAAAGAAATACATTTCATAAATTTTAATGGCAGTCCATAAGTGGTAACAGACGTTTCGGTCTTTATGACCTTCATCAGTGAACCGACTGCTGAGGACAAAGTGCATCATCTAGAATCAGCGGTAGATACCGCATTCTCTTCCTTGCACATCACTTATCTGAATACATGATTTACCTCTATTTGGTCACCTTGTCCTCTTTCTCCTTCCTCTTACTTTGTCCTCAGCAGTCGGTTCACTGATGAAGGTCGTATATACTGAAACATCTGTTGTTACCACTTATGGACTGCCATTAAAATTTATTTCTTTCTGAGTGCCAAGTCTTTCTCACTACTCATCTGATACAATAGGTGGTCAGCAGGCCTTAACCAAATTAACAAACATCAATTGTTCCATTAACCTCAAGTATAGCTGGACAATAAGCTGCAGTGATGGATACAATAGGTAGTCAATAAGCATTCAACAAATCAACAAAACATCATTTCAAGAGTCAACATTCAGGCTCATATGAACAATGGCTTATGTCTCTTAACCTACGGAAAATAAATGTTGTGCCGTCACATTCTTATATACATATTGGTGAATATTATCAGCAGTTGATATTTTTAGACTTTTGCACTTTAGGTTTCCTCAAATGGTACAGTGCTGTCCATTTTTTTTCACGGACCCATAGATTTCTATTTGTGAACAGTCCCATTCACTATTATATTTGGTTTAGTGCAAGGAATTATTAGAATCTGTGCACACATTATGTAGTGCAAAAATATCTGCACTATTTATGCATCTCTTGGCAGGAAGAATGCAGCATAAAATAAGTACTTTTCGAACCATTACTGTAGCGATTTTTACATGCATTTTTGCCGCATATTTTTTCCTACTCAAGAGAATAGGTGAAATCTGCAGCAAAAACACTAAAAAAATTGACATTCTACAGATTTAATTGTACTGCAAATCTCTAAGTACAAAATAAGCAATGTCTTTATAAGACTTCAGGAATCTCATTCACTTTGCTGATAATAAGAATTCCTTCAGGCTTTGTGACAAAATTGTGCAGAAAAATCATGACAAAAATGCAACCGGTGCACAGACCCTTAATTGTGTTTAGTATTTAAAGATTTGTGGACTATCATATACATATACTGTAACTGACATTACCATGATATGTTTCGCAATCGAAGAGTTACATGTTAATATTTGATCAAGCCTCCCAAGACAAGCTGTGATATTAATAACAACCGCTTTGCCATCTTATAGGCACTCATATAGGCAAATGTGTGCTTGATTCAAATAAAAACCTGCAAACCTGTATGCAGTTTATCTGTAAATGTTGAGGGTGGGGGAAGTGGAGTGCATGATTCAAATGACTGACTGTGTTGGTGACAATCTCAGCTGTGGTGGTAGCGGCATTAGCAGTGGCAGCCAAGGAGTACTGTGAGTCTGGGCAAATCTAGAGGTTGGAATCAGGAGGAGGGTCAAGGAGCTCCATCTATTTACTACAGTGAGACAACCGTCAGCCAAGTTGGGGATTATAATAAACATAATGACCGTGTGGTGCATAGGACCCCACATAAAAAATATAGCATTAACATTTCTAATTTTGAGAGCATTACTTTGCAATATTTTTTCTATACCTGTCTAAAACTTTTGTACACAGATGTCATCCAAGTGCAGCTAGATGGTTTCCACTGACTCATTGACTTGCATGGCTGACTGCAATCTGAATATCAGATCAAACTCAGGGATGTAGTGATTGTTTTCTCGGACAATGGTTTCCACGGACTCATTGATTGGCATGGCTGACTGCAATCCGAATATCGGATCAAACTCAGGGATGTAGTGATTTTTTTCTCAGACAATGGTTTCCACGGACTCATTGACTTGCATTGCTGACTGCAATCCGAATATCAGCTCAAACTCATGGATGTAGTGATTTTTTTCTCGGACCAGCTCGGTGACAAAATATCAGATTGCACCCGGACCAATGTTATGATATTGGGCCATGCACAAGTCAAAAGTCAAAGATCGCTGCATTCTCAAGTTTGATCCAATGTTTAATCCAATATTTGGATCGCACTCGGCCATGCAAGTCAATGGGTCTGTGCACACCATCAGACGGCACTCAGATTCCACGGACTGACAGAATGGAGAAGATGGAGACATTTTTTTCTCCATCCTCTCCTCATCCGAGAGAATCAGATCAGACTATGATCAGAGTTTACTGATCAAAGTTTGATCAAACTGTGATTTGCATAATCGATCCAATTTTCTCGGAGGAAAAAACATATGGTCGTCTGTACCTGCCCTTAAAGTAAGAAAAAAGTTATGCATGAAAGACTGTTGGTCATATACTGTATATAAGCTACTATCCCAGTTTCAGAGAGCCAGATGCATATTTATCAAGAAACCTACATTACAATTAAGTAGACATACAGGGCTCGGTTGACAGTAATTAAGACAGTGTTGACAGCCACATATTAATAGCTCTACACTTCCAAGAAGATTATCAAAGAAAGAGGAATAACTAAGTATACGTTCTAAACACACAACTTTAGAAAAAGATACATACATTTAGTTATGCAGCAAAAAGTTTCACTAACAGCAAGTGAATGAAACTATGAGGGTCAGTTACCATACCGGGGCCTCTAACAATTTTGTTGTTGAATGTCTACCAAAGTTTCCATGGTGTACATTACAGGATTAAATTCATAGTCATTCTATTTAAGACTAACGTAGACAGCCATGCACTGATTGAATGAAGCAGAAGAATGTATGCTCGACCTCCTGTACATTTATACGAACTCTGCAGAGCACCATTCCCTGAGAAAGTCCCAGCACTTGGACCCCCAGCAATTAGGAAGGGGAGAACTTGTGTACTAAACCCTTTAAGCTCAGCTGCTCAATATCATACATTTGAATTATCCAAATGTGAGAAGTGTGAGCTTATATTTTTAAACATTTAATATGCTCCATAACACAATATTATTCTGGGATGTGCATCAGACATTGATCGCAACCGAGCAAAAGTAGTTCTGCGCACTACCCTATCATTACATTCAACCTATTTTGCAATTATGCAGTTTTCTTCTAGCCTAAGAGAGGCATGCACTCTACTGTCCCTTGTGAAAAGAAAATCAATTTGGTCATTTGTGAATTACTGCTGTTCTCACTTTTTATAGGTTTAACATTCAACAGAATAAAGAGCCAAAAGCTCAACAGAAAATGCTTCAGTGCAGAAGAATAGGACTACAGAAAATCATATTCGATAAAGTGGCAATGGCTGCAAAGATTTATGGTTAAGATGAAGAAAATATTCACTTTTTCCAATTCCTGATATAAATGTACCATGACTCTTTTGTTATGTCGTCTTCTTCGTAAGGCTTCCTAAAAGCTTATAATAATAGCTACTCTAGGTTTGTTTTTATATATGTTACGTGTTCATGTAATCTCTCTATCATCTACATGTGCATCTCACTAAATTAGAATATCATCAAAAAGTTAATTTATTTCAGTTCTTTAATACAAAAAGTGAAACTCCTATATTAAATATAGAGTCATTACAGAGTGATCTATTTCAAGTGTTTATTTCTGTTAATGTTGATGACTATGGCTTACAACCAATGAAAACACAAAAGTCATTATCTCAGTAAATTAAAATAATTAACAAAAAAACACCTGCAAAGGCTTCCTAAGCATTTAAAAAGGTCCCTTAGTCTGTTTCAGTGGGCTCCCTAATCATGGGGAAGACTGATGCTTTTTCAGATGTCCAGAAGGACACACGCCACAAGGTCCCAGATTTCCAATTTTCTTTTGGAAATCAAGGTCCCAGAGTCTGGAGGAAGAGTGGAGAGGCACACAATCCAAGCTGCTTGAGGTCTAGTGTGAAGTTTCCACAATCAGTGATGGTTTGGGGAGCCATGTCATCTGCTGGTGTAGGTCCACTGTGTTTTATCAAGACCAAAGTCAGCACAGCCGTCTACCAGGAAATTTTAGAGCACTTCATGCTTCCCTCTGCCGACAAGCTTTTTGGAGATGGAAATTTAATTCTCCAGCAGCACTTGGCACCTTTCCACACTGCCAAAAGTACCAATACCAGGTTTAAAAACAACAGTATCACTGTGCTTGATTGGCCAGCAAACTCGCTAGGCCTTAATCCCATAGAGAATCTATGAGGTATTGTCAAGAGGAAGATGAGAGACACCTGACCAGACAATGAGACGAGCTGAAGGCTGCTATCAAAGCATCCTGGACTTCCATAACACCTCAGCAGTGCCACAGGCTGATCGCCTCCATGCCACGCCGCATTGATGCAGTAATTGATGCAAAAGGAGCCCCGACCAAGTATTGAGTGCATTTACTGAACATACATTTCAGTAGGCCAACATTTCGGATTTTAAAAACATTTTTCAAGCTGGTGTTATAAAGTATTCTAATTTACTGAGATAATGACTATTGTATTTTCATTGACTGTAAGCCATAATCATCAACATTAACAGAAATAAACACTTGAAATAGATCACTCTGTTTGTAATGACTCTATATAATATATGAGTTTCACTTTTTGTATTGAAGAACTGAAATAAATTAACTTTTTGATGATATTCTAATTTAGTGAGATGCACCTGTATCTATCTATTATCAATTGCTTAATATTAAAAACATCTAATAACATGTAATAAATCTAACACACTCATACTGTATGTGCTATGGCAGTTGAGATCTAAGGATTTGTTTGCAAGGTTCCTCTGCTTCTGACATTACTGGTCAAATGTTATTAATAATATGTATTCTATTCAGGGCCTTAAAAGTAAGGGTGTGGCATGGATAAATGGATTTTCTAATCCAGGCCTCAAGGAACCTTATAAAAAGTAATGTTTGAGCATTTAAATTACGATGCACAGGTATTTCATTAGTTTGAATAAACGCTCATTCAGACTTTAGTTTTTCACACATATATTTTTCATGGAAAGCATTTGTACTTATGACAGTCTTTGGGACTGTTCACATTTCTGTGATTTTTTTGTGTGAAGTGAGTGGACCTTGCAAAATTGCTGAAACATGTCTGATATTGATCAAAGTGTTGGATCAAACTCGACAATATAAGTCTATGGGTCATGAAAATCTTGGACAGAGCTTGGATGCCATCCATGTGCTGTCCATTTTTCATGCACAGTTATATATGAGAATGTTGAGAAACTTCTTTTTTTGACATTTGAGAAAAACTGATAATCGGACCAAAGTCTGTTGAAACTTAGAACACACTCTTATGAGAATCTAATGAAACTCTGATGATAATAACTGATGAAACTTGAGGCTTAGGAATTTTGAGAAATGCTATTTTAGAGAAGATGTGGAAAAAGTGTTGAACAAGAGAAGTGAGCCTTTAAAGTTCTACTTAGGTCATCAGTACGATATTATCTACGATCAATGTTTCCAGATTTTGCCCGATATAGCATGGACAATCACAGTTGGTTATTTGCGCCCTGAATGCATTATCCCACTGCTGATGATCTATTCTTTTCATAATAACTTTTTAGAAAATGTATAAATACCAGATAAAATGTTTGAGGACACAAATTTCATTAATGAGACAATTTCTATGTAAAGAGTGAATCACTCTGATCACATATGCTTTTATCCCCGCTGTTTACTTCTGACTCAAGCATCAGAAGCAACTCAGTCATGTTTGCTTTTATTATTAATGAAATGAATATTACACCCTTCTCTTTTCAATGATATTCCAATTAAATTCCTAATAGGTGCCTGTTTATGAAAACTCTACAGTTAAAATAATAAATTCATACTTTAGAGATGGGTTAAAAAAGAGACATACAACAAGAAGCTACTTAAAATCTACTTTTTTTGCGAGCATTCTCATAATAGAGCAGATGTGCAACAGCATGATCAAATCTGCCATAATCCAAGACTTACATATCATAGAGGCAGGCATGAGGCTGTTATTGGGTCCTTTAAGAGTCCTGGCTAAGCCCATCCCCTTTGACACTTGATGAGAATCTGATCAGGAGTCGTCTCTCCTGAGGAACTGCAATGTTAATAGACAAGGGTGGAAAGAACAGGCTCAATTTTCCATAAAGGCAATGAAATTATCAGACCATTTTGTCCTGAGTAGTAAAATTTGCCACCACGATGGTGGATCATATTAAGTATTTTTTCTACTGGGCTCCTTCAATCCATCAGCTGACAAAGGTTTTTCTATTGAAATATAATTATATAGGAGAAATGCTGTTTATTAAGTTCTCTAATGCAGAAATGTTGGATCAGCTTTGCATAATCTGTGCCTCATGACCAAAGCGTTAACGGGGTTGTCCAGACTTTTCACAAAGGTCTGTATTCACTCTGTGACTGTGTGGCGCCCCTGAGGGTTCAGTCGCCACAGAGGTACTGCACCTCACCCAGAGGTGTGGTGTCTCCTTCTCTCAGGTAAGGAGGGAGTGCTGCCCGGAACCCCAACACCCGCATTCAACACTACACTACTTCAGGCCGGCTGGAAGTGCAAGATGCATGATCACAGTGCTGAGCCCTGTCCCTAGCTGGAGTGGGGGGAACCAAAGGTAGGGGGAACCAGTAGTGGGTGTGGGTGGAGGAAGCAGTTTAGGGGAGCACCATTGAAGGAGGTATTTAAAGGGAGGCCATCTTAGGTCAGTCAGAACAGAAGAGAGTGTTAGTCAGTCAGGGAGCAGAGTCTCTTAGGAGCTCTGCTCCACAAGTAGGGCCTAGTGCTAGAGGCCCAGGAGGGGAGCAGAGGAAGAAGGCTCCGATCTATAGAAGGGATCCCAGGGGGTACGGCGAGTGCAGGATGGCACCCGTACGCCCCGAATCTGTCAGAACACAGAGGGATCATAGGCCGCAAGAAGGGGACCGGCCCCTGAACCAGCCCTGTTACTCCAGGTCTCGTCTGGAAAAACCGGAGGCTTCTGGCTTTTGTAGTTCAGTTGCCAAGCCTCATTCTAATCTCCTTGAGGGTCAAGCAGGTCCGGGAGCTCCAGTTAGACAGGAGGGACTTCAGAGCACCCGAGTGGGACTGAGAGTGAGGAAGCGCAGGGCAGGAGGGAGAAGACCCAGCGTGAAGACAGTCTCGAGAGGAACACAAGAAAGCGGGGTTCTGTCAGGTGCTCCTAACTTACCTGAGAAAGAGCTGAACCCCCGGTCTGGTGAACGCAGCGCGACGTGGGAGGCTGTGAGCTGGACAGTGCAACCTGAGGAACTTAACAACTGTGAGTAAAGACTCGGATGACTGCACTGCACTGCCTCCGTCCCTTATTTAAGCTGCGCCATATTTCCCCCTGCACTACAACACCCAGCGCAACCAACTATATCTACACTGCCCTGGAGCTAGCTATTCCTGTGGAGAGCCACACCATCCCTGCTGCAGTAACATCAGCTTCAGAGGACTGCTCCGCAGCGGCGGCTCCCTTTGGCCGCATTCCACAGGTGGCGTCACGAACTTTACAAATCCCCTATAAATAAAACCCCCCTTTTTGTTGACCACCCCGGACCACGGACCGGGCCAGCCACCGTGATATTTCCCCCAGCATCCAGAGGCCCGACTGCCGAGTATCCCCCGGCCCTGGGGGAGCGTCAACTGCAGACTTGTGAATCATCACATCACGCAGCGTGCACTGTAAAGGTTCTCCGGGGTCGGAAGTCATATGATATGCATACTTCTAGCCACATTTCATATAGACCTGCACAGCCTTCGCTCAATACCAGCGAATTGAGTGAGGCCGCACATGTCTAGTTGGAATGTGGCCCGGAGTATGCATATCACTTACTTATGATCACATAACCACTTGGTCTGGCCGCTGGCAACAGAAAATCCTCAAACCCCACGCACTGTGTGCTATGTGAGGATTCACAAGTTTGCAGTCACATATAGTGACTGCTGACCTTTGTGAAAAGCCTGGATAATTCCATTAAAGGTGTTTCCCTTTCTTGTAAATGGCTTACCTTTCCATTTACGAATGTAGTGTTCATTAACAAAATGATCTACAGCAAATCCTGGTAGCATTAAAACAAAGGTTCTGTGCATTACTGGAATGAATAAAAATAAATAACACCTGATTAACATTTAATATTTTTAATATTTTTATAATCTTGATGAACCCTTTAATACAGAGCAGCCATCTGGAATCCCTTTGCCCCATATTGCGAAATACTCTGGCAGAGGAGAGGAGGAATATTTTGCTTGCTGTTTTACCCTTTCCACATCAATGGAAGAATTCTACAGGTAAATTAATTCCAATCAGACCTCAGTAGGACAGTGTGTCATGATGCTTTGTCTGTAATAGTGCAAGATTATGGAGTTTGTTCTTTTCACATATAGACCTCTAACAACAGAACCTATAATAGTGCAAAATCCTATATAAGATTAATGAAACTGGAAAAAAAATCTCTGTACATTGCTGCGGAATATGATAGCGCCACATGAGTGACATGAATACATAAATAATACAGACTAATGATTTAATGTTTTTTATGGCTTATTTCAATATCTAATGATTCTTTAATTGTCTTTCAATCACCTTATAGAGCTTTCTTAACAATGTGTCTCCATGACTTGATAGAGAATCATTTGCAATTCAAGACCAAATTTCTAATGTTAATACATTTGCTACAGCTATTTTACCCAAGGACCTTATTCTTTGTGAATTTGAAAAACAGTATTAACAAGTCCTCATTTATTTCACAAGGATCCCCATTTGTGGGGAAAATTATATTTGCAGACCATAATCAAATCACCAATTTAAAGCTTTGCAGCATTTCTTTATAGAGGTACATGTTGCTGTAGGCTAGATTTATTCTTTGGTAAACCAATTACAGTAGAAGGTGGAATGTCGTTGCTGAGCAACTTATTAAAGTATTTGCTCATAAAGAAGCTGGCTTTTAGTGCAGAACGTATGTAAATATAGCCCAGGCTGTACGACATGTACTGTATCGTCAATTTTATTTTTTTTGCATTTTATCTTACAATCTTTCTTTAATGGCATATTACAAATGGCTCCACACAGTTGTTAAATGATCATTGGTCATGTAAAACATATTTTTTTCATATTAATTAGCTTTCATTAGGAAGACTACGGTTTCATCATATCAAACTTGTTTGTTTGCAAAATCTTTGACAACTACACGTTAATAGAATAATGTTGCGCCCCCATTAGGTTCATAGAGTATCTAAGGGTCTGTGTACACAGACCAACCAGCAACACGATGCAACTGTGAACAGACCAAAGTAATGATGTTCAGTGCACATAACTACAATGGTTTTCGACAGCATGAGTCCTGTTTACGCAGAACGATTCACTGCCGAGATCGGTGATCTTTGGTGTTTCATAAAAGATCATTTTGCCCAATGAATGAGCATTTTGACTCCAGTGTACCCACTTCTTGAAAACGTCTATAGTGTTTTTGAAAATGTAGCTGAATTAAAAACAGGGCAGAAGTCCCATTGAAAAAAATCCATATTTCCCACCTGATAAGCTGCAGCTGCCAGCATTTCTGAGGAAGTCCCTTCATAGTGCATTCAAGCAGACTCAGATAGTCCTTCCAGTTGTTTTTGTGGCAGCTTTGGAGTCAGCTTTTTGTTCTCTCTTCAAATTTATCATATAAAATAGCATTGGCTTCCAAGCGGCTTTCATTCCAAGAATGGTCAAGTTACTTCTTTTAGCCACTTCACTGCTTTCGAAGCCTTAAACACTTAAAATAAGTAAAACAAAACCTGCTAGTCACCCGGCTAAATTATACTAATGTAAAGTATTTATTTAAAGAGGTTGTCCACTACATAAAGTAATCAATGTCTGATCGGTTGGGGTCCCATACCTGGTAACCCCATCCGTTCAACTGTTCTTGATGATGACTGTGGGCCAGAAGTGCTCAATTGCGGAGTTGCTCTGTTTTCTGATAACTGCGGTGGCAGGGTACTACACATCTATCTTCTATTGATTTGAATAGGAGGCGGATGTGTATTACTCTGTAACAGCCACTATTGGAAGATGTCGCAGATCCACAAGTGAGCAGTTTCGGCCGGCGGCCTACACAGCCGACTCGAAGGACAGCTGAACTGCGGGGGTGCCGGATGTCGGACCCTGACTGATCAGACATTAATGACCAATCCAAAGGATAGGTCGTCAATAGTGATGTGTGAACGTGCTCAGATAAGGGGTTATCTGAGCACACTAGGATGCTAACCGAGTATCGTCGGTATGCTCAAAAAATTGGATCAAGTCACTATTGGTGCATGTCTCACGGCTATCCGACATCCTCAACACATGCATGGATTGCCTGTTTGTTCGACAGCCACAACACATGCATGGATTACCTGTTTGTTTTGCAATCCCTGAATGTGTTGCGGCTGTCTAACAGCCGTGAGACATGCAGCCGCGGCAACTTTAGCCTATTTTTCGAGTATGCTGAAGATACTCGGTTAGCACCCGAGCATGCTTGGATAACCCCCTATCCGCGCACGTTCGAGTATCACTAGTCATCAATGATAAAATAGTGAACAACCTCTTTAAATAAATACTTTACATTAGCATCATTTTTTAAATATATTTTTATTTTTTCTTAGGAATGTAGAAGGGTTAAATATTTAGCAGCAATTTTTTATTTGTTCAGCAAAATTTGAAAAGCCTTCTATATTAGGGACCACTTCACATTTGAAGTGACTTAGGGGCCTATATTTCAAAAAACACTGAAAAGTGACTCTATTTGAAAACTATGCTCTTCAAGGTATTCAAAACCACATTTATAATTGGCACGGAAAGGAAAAAGTGCTCTTTGAATTTCGAAGTACAATTTTGGCTGGAATAGATTGTGGACGCCATGTCGCATTTGAAGACCCCCAGGGTGCCAAAAAACACAAAAACCCTGCTTTTGGAAATTACACCCCTAAAAGAATTCATCTAAGGGTGCTGTGAACATCTAGGTCCTACAGTTGGTTCACAGAATTTGATAATGTTGGTGTGTGAAAATTAAACAATTAAATTTTTTCACAAAAATGTTGCTTTAGCCCCAAGTGTTTCATTTTCACAAAGGGAGCAGGAGTAATTGGTCTACACAAAGTTGTGCACTTTTTCTTCAGTCAGCCGATGCCCCATATGTTGGGGAAAACAACTGTAAGGGCACAAGGCAGGGCTTGGAAGGGAATGTGCATTATTTGGATTTTGGAGAGCTATTTTGGCTGGAATAGATTGCAAATGACATGTTACATTTGAAGAGCCCATGACATGAGGAAACAGTAGAACACCCCCCCAAGTGATGTCGTTTTGGAAACTGCACCTCAGGAGATTCACAGTTTTATAATATCAGGCTGAGTAAATGAAAATTTACAATTTTTTTCCACTAAAATGTGGCTTTGGCCACAAGTTTTTAGTTTTCAAAATGGCTAATAGGAGAAAACAAAGGGTACAATTTGCTATGCAAATTTTTCCTGAATATACTAATATTCCATATGTGGTCGAAAATTACTTTAGAGTCACACTGCAAAGCTCAGAAGGGAAGGAGCACCATATTGGAGTTCAATTTTTTCAGGAATGGTTTGAGGGTGTCGTGTCACATTGGCAAAGCACCTAACATTTCAGAAAAGCAGATCCCTCCATAAATGACTCCTCTTTATAAACTACACTCCTCAATGAATTCATCTAGGGGTGCATTGAGCATGTTGATACCACATGTGCCTCACAGAATTTTATACCAGAAAGAATGATTATATTATTACTAGTGATGAGCGAATGTGCTTGCCACTGCTCGATACTCACCCGAGCATCATGGTGCTCGACAAGCTCGGCGAGTATTTCCGGATTGCTAGGGTGGGAACTCGGGTCCCCGCCCTGCATGTTTAGCGCTCCTTAGAGAGCCAATGAACATGCAGTAATTGCTTGCCATGCACTGTAATGCCGTAGCCATGTTGATTGTGGGCATTACAGTGATTGGCTGGCCGCACAGCGTCATCAGGTCTATATAAGACCTGGCGTCGCTATGTTCGTCACAGTCTACCCCGGAACCAGGCAGAGTAGGGAGAGCTGCTGCTGGGTCAGGGGGAGATTTGCTTGTTTATAGTTAGTAAAAGTATTCCACAGCATATCTATATCCATCTGAACTAACAGTCCTTCTGAAGACTAATTCAGCTGCATATATTCAGTGGTGATATCAGGAGTTAGGCAGGCATGCATCATATGTGGCTGACTGCAGTGCATATAATGCAAGAGAGTCCATAGCACATTCCTGCTGCTGCTGCTGTTCTTACAGATATTTGTAGACATAGCCCAATGTGGAGCTAGGGCAAAAAATGTTTTTGATCTTAATCTTGGTTATTTGCTTAAAAACCCAGGCAGGCAGGGTATGTGACAGACTGCAGTGCATGATATAGCACAAGAGGTCCATTGCACGTTCAACTTCTTAGTGATCCTGCTGTGACAAATATTTCTAGACAATGCCCGAGGAATCAGGGGCCAGGGCAAATTTTTTTTTATCTTAATCCTGGTTATTTGCTTAAAAAGCAATCCAGAGTACACAATTTTTCTGCTCCATTTGCTTGTTAGCACTGTAGAATACAGTCAGATTTTTTCCATATTACAGCGAACTTGAACTGAATGTGGAAAATATTACCACTAGTATTAGTAAACTACAGGCCTGCTATTTAAAAACATGGTTCTATGTCAGATGTATCACATATAACAGCGTTCAAAATCAGCCATTTCTGCCTTTCATTTCATTGTAGTGTGTCGGTCAAGCAATTCACACTAGGTCTCTGTGAAGAACAGTATTAGTACTACAGGCCTGCTATTTAAAACAGTAGTTCTCTGTCAGATGTATCACATATAACAGCGTTCCAAAATCTTCCATTTCTGCCTTCCATTTCGCTGCAGTGTGTCGGTCAAGCTATTCACACTAAGTCTCTGTGAAGAATAGTATTAGTAAACTACAGGCCTGGTAATTAAAACCGTTGTTCTGTCAGACGTATCACATTTAACTGCATTCCAAAATCAGGCATTTCTTGTGAACGTGGAAAATGTTGTCCCCTATTTAAAATGGGTAAGGTGCATGGCAAGGGACGGGGAAGTGGATGCGATGGTGATGGTGCATGCAGAGGCCGAGTACGTGGCCGTGAAATTGTGCCACAACAAACACCCACATCTTGTCGCTCGACCCTCCTGTCCCAATTCCTAGGGGATCGCAGCACACCACTATTGAACCCAGAGCAGTGTCAAAAGATTATTGGTTGGACAGCAGATAATGCTTCCAGTCACTTTGCCACCACCACCCTGACTTCTACATGGTCAAGACTCCGTAGCTGTGAGTCTGGACCGCATATTTCTGACCCTTATCCTCTTTTCTCACCATGCTGAGTTCCTGGAGACAAGTGATCCTACACTTGGACACTCAGAAGAGCTGTTCACTTTTCCATTTGTAGATTCGGGCCTCTCGCCCGGCCAGCTTCAAGCGAGTCAAGAGGAGAATGCGTGTAGTGATGCCCAAATATTTGAGCAGCCACGGTCACATGAAGGCAACAGTTGGAAAGTAAAATTACTGTCGCAAGAGGTGGATGATGATGATGAGACACAATTGCCAGAAAGTCAGGAGGAGGACTAGGGTGCAGAAGTGTAAGACGAGGTGGTGGATGATATAGTAACTGACCCAACCTGACAGGGGGACATGCAAAGCAAGGATAGCAGCACACAGGGGGAGGGAGGCGTAGCACCACTACAGGCAGGAAGGAGCAGTGTGATGGCCGCAGACACAAGGCGTGAAAGCGTTCCCCTTAATGAGGACACAACGGAAGTTGCAAGTACAACTGTTAGATCTTCCTGAGTCTGGTTGTTTTTTAAAGACTCTGCAAATAACCCCAAAAAGACCATTTGCGCCACCTGCCAGGCCATCATCAGCAGGGGCAGCAAAACTATCAGCCTGACCACCACCAGCATGATCAGACACATGGCAGCAAAGCACCCGACTAAGAGGGCCGAACCCCAGGGTCCAGAAACAGTGTCTGCGGGTGACCCCACTGCTTCTTCCGCTGTTGTGCGTGCACACCAATCCCCTGTCCATGGCGCATGCAAAGATGCCTCCCGCCCTGAACCTGCCATTGCATACTCTCAACTAGTACCATCAGCAAGCACACCCACGTCCTTGTCCCCGCGCAGCGTTCAGTTGTCCCTACCCCAGTCCTTTGAATGCAAGCACAAATATGCAGGCAACACCCCACTGGCCACACTACTAAATTCACACATTTCGCAAATGCATGCGCTTAAAATGTTGCCTTTTTCGGCTCATGGAGATGGAAGCTTTCCGCAACCTGATGGCGGCGGCTATCCCTTGGTACTCGGTCCACAGCCGCCACAATTTCTCCTGTTGTGCCGCCCCCGCACTACACGAACACGTGTCCCACAACATTAGCCTTACCCTTAACAAGGCAGTTACTAGGAAAGTCCACCTAACCACGGACACGTGGACAAGTGCTCGTGGGCAGGGACAGTACATCTCGCTGATGGCACACTGGGTTAATATAGTGGAAGCCAGGACCCAGTCGGACCTTGGGACGGAACACGTCCTCCTGACACCGAGGATTGTGGTCCCTGGGTCAATTAGGGTTGCCCCCACAATCTACAGCTCCTGCACCTCCTCCTCAGCCTCCATCTCTGAAATGACCATATCAGTCGCAAGATGGAAGCACTGCAGCACTGCCTTGGCCAAGCGGAAACAGGCTGTGCTGAAGCTAATATGCTTAGGTGAGAACCAATAAATGCAAACAGAGGTTTCTTTAAAATTTAACAACTCTTTATTTCATACACCATTTAAAAACAAAAACTAAAAAAGGCATGGAAATATTGCAGTAGTGGGCATCTAGTGGCATGACCAGACATTAATCAAATCTTTATTCATAAACAGGATACATAATATACAAATCTTCAATGTGCATAGTGCTAAGAGAGTATTATAATGTCGCCATCTAATAAAGATGTTTTATACTGTAGAAAAAAAGGCAACAACTCTTTATTTTAATGGTTAAGAATCCATAGTTCACCATAATTTACTGAGCACCATTATCATTCTGTTACCTATCATACCAAGGGTGCTACATGGACACTAGACATTAAACAAAGTCCAAACACATCATGACATAATATACCAATGTCCAGGGAGCACCATCACTTCAAACAGATCCTCATAAATTCTTATAAGATATAATTACCAAATAAAAAGTGGTCAGCCACACGAAAATGTCCTCCTTCGTGTGGCTGACCACTCTTTATTTCATTCTGTTTGAAGTGATGGTTAAATTTTAAAGAAACCTCTGTTTGCATTTATTGGTTTTCTTGATTAATTAAAGAGGTTATTATAGAGTTGGCCTATTTATTGGTATTTAATATGCTTAGGTGACAAACTACTCAACACTGAAGAGTTGTGGACAGCTCTGAAAAAGCTGGCAGATCTGTGGCTGACATCGCTGACCATACAGCCAGGTATGGTCGTGTGTGACAATGGCCATAACCTGGTGGCGGCTCTGAAGCGAGGTGAGCTCACACACATACCATGCCTGGCCCATGTGCTTAACCTAGTGGTTCAGGAGTTTCTCAAAACCTACCGGATCTGCCGGATCGTCTTGTCAAAGTATGCAGCGTGTGTGCCCATTTTATAAAGTCAGCTACAGCTTCTGCCACCTTTGCCTTGCCTCAGCAGTGTTTGCAGCTTCCAGCTCACTGACTGGTGTACAATATGCCCACGCATTGGAACTATACATTGCAGATGTTGGGAAGGATATGTGAGCAGAAGTGGGCAGTTGTTGACTACCAGCATCAACAAGGCCGTCGGTATTCAGGTCACTGTCCACACAAAAGACCTCAGGAGTTGACATGGATGTCAAACATATATACCATTCTCCAAAACTTTGAGGACTCCATCAAGATGGTGAGCGGAAATGACGCCATAATTAGCGTCGCCATCCCACTTCTCTGTCTTCTGAAATGCTCTCTGCTCACAATTAAAGAGGATGCATTGCAGCACAATGAGATGGAGCAAGGAACCATACAGGGTGATTCCACACAGCCCAGCCTCATCTCATCCCCATGTGGATTGGGTGACAATGAGGAGGAGGAGGAAGAACAGGAGCATGTTTCCTGCACTATATGCAGAACTACCTGCACAACTGTCATACCGTCAGTTCTGAGTCAATGGGCTGAGGACAGGGAGGAGGAGGGGGAGGATGAGGAGAAGAGCATGGTCAGTCGTCCTTTTGGCTGAGTTTATGTTACGCTGCATTTCCCATAACCCTCACGTTGTCCAAATTTTGGGTGACAATCATTACTGATTGGTGACACTTCTAGACCCACATTACAAGGAGAACTTTCTGTCTCTTATTCTCGTGCAGGACAAGCCTAATAAAATGGGGCAGTACAATAAGGCCCCTGTTGTGTAATTATTTAAAAATTTCCCATTTGAAAACGCTGATGGCAGAGGTCACAATTCTTTGGACAACCAAGGAGTACAGGCGAGAGAGACACAAATGCAATCCAGCAAAGGCAGGGGAACACTGTTAAAGTTCTGGAACAGTTATATCAGACTCTCCCATCGCACAGGCCCTGATGCGTGAGGTACTCTCACAAGGAGCGCAAAGTTTTGGAAGATGGTGAGGAAGTACCCTGCCTACCGTACAAACATCCTCCGTGATTCCTCTGTGCCTTATAATTATTGGGTATAAAAGCTGGACACTTGGCATGAACTGGCTCTCTACACCTTGGAGGCCCTGACCTGCTGCTATCGTTTTGTTAAAGCGGGTTTCTAGTGCTGCTGGTGGAATTATAACCGATAGGCGCATCCGCCTGCCAACTGAAAATGAACAAGGGCTAGATTGGGCCACACTTCTGAACACAACCCAATGATAGCAGCAAAACATAAACTCAAATACATTGTCTTTTTTTTGGGAGGTCCAACTCTATTCGCATGCACCTCTGTCTTTACACCCAGACATGGGTATACACATCCTTATTTTGTCTATTTGATCTTGTCCTCCTCCTTATCTTCATCTGCATCCTCCATCAGCATATCACCACCATATCTACCATATCACCATATCTACGTCTCTTGCAAGGGAGATTGGAGTGCCTACAATTTTTTTGCATTCACTGCATAGGCAAACAGCATGTGAGACCCACTTCCTAATAATGGGAACATTGTTTTTAGGAGGCCCTCCGACCTCTATGTCTCTTGCAAGAGACATTGGAGTGTCTCCATATTTTTGGCAGCCGTTGCATTCACTGCATAAGCAAACAGTAAATGAACATTGTTTTCAGGAGACCCTCTGACCTCTACAACTCTTGCAAGGGACATTGGAGTTCCTCCAATTTTTTGGCAGCCATTGCATTCACTGCGTACCCTATAACTGTATAGCAGACCCTCTTCTTTTCTAATAGTAACATGTTGTTACTGTGACCCAGCTCTGTGTCTTTAAATTGTTAGTAGGGTTTTTCCTAAATTTTTTGCAGGCGCTGGACTCACTGCATACCTTATTACTGTATAGCAGACCCTCTCCTTTCTAATGGGAACAATTCATTACTGTGGCCCAGCTCTATGTGTCTTTAAATTGGTATTGAGGTTTTTTTTTAATTTTGGCGGCCCTTGCAGTCACTGTATGGGCATTACCACTATAAGAGACCCACTCCTTTATAATGGAAATTGTTTTTTACTGAGGTTCTCCTCTATGTGTCTTCAAATGGGTATTAGGGTGCATCCACCTTTTTGGCAGCTGTTGCAGTCACTGCACACACAATAACAGTATAGGAGACCCACTCGTTAATAATGGGAACAAAAAAGTATAGCCGGCTGATGGCCCTCTAACAATATTAACCCCTTCCCGACCCGTGTCACACCGTTTGTGACATGGAAAACAGTTCGTTCCCGACCCATGTCACAGCGTCTGTGACATGGAGGGAAAGAGCCCCTGCAGCGCCTGCGAGCGGGGTCGCTCAGGTGTCACAGTTGCTACTGCAACTGGACATCCTGAAGTTGACCCCCCGGGGGGTGGATTAACCCCCCCGTGCCTGGGACCCCTCCGATTGGCTGTTTCATTTTCACTTTTAGTGAAACTGCCAATCGGTATGAATTAAATATTTCACCAATGAAAATTGGTGTAATATTTAAATCTGGGCATTGCCTGATGCTTACAGCATCAGCCATTGGCTGGGGGGAGTGTCACCTCTGTTCCCCCCCTCCCCCCCAGATCTGATTGGGGGGCTAGCGTCACATGGATACTAGCCCCAATCAGATATGGAGGGATGGCTGAAACCTCCCAGCACCTTCCCAACCCTAGATCGTCTGCTGTGGACCCCCTGCTGTGGACCCCCTGCTGTGGACCCCCTCCTGTGGACCCCCTGCTGCGGACCCCCTGCTGTGGACCCTGTGGATCGCGTCTGCCGCCGCCACCGCTGATCTCCAAACGCAACATGGTGTCTTCTAACAATTTGAGCCGACAATTTGTTAGCGGACACCATGTTGCATTTGAAGAGCCGCTGTGTGCCCAAACATTGGAGCTCCCCCACAAGTGACCCCATTTTGGAAACTAGACCCCCCAAGGCACCTATCTAGATGCATAATGAGCACTTGGAACCCCCAGGTGCTTCACAAATTGATTCATAAAAATGAAAAAGTGGAAAAAAAACACTTTTTTATTTTTACGGATTAATTTGTGAAGGACCTGGGGGTTTCAAGTGCTCACTATGCATCTGGGTAAGTGCCTTGGGGGTTCTAGTTTCCAAAATGGGGTCACTTGTGGGGGAGCTCCAATGTTTGGGCACACAGCGGCTCTCCAAACGCAACATGGTGTCTTCTAACAATTTGAGTCGACAATTTGTTAGCGGACACCATGTTGCTTTTGGAGAGCCGCTGTGTGCCCAAACATTGGAGCTCCCCCACAAGTGACCCCATTTTGGAAACTAGACCCCCCAAGGCACCTATCTAGATGCATAGTGAGCACTTGGAACCCCCAGGTGCTACACAAAATGATCTGTGAAAACAAAAAAGTACTTTTTTTTTCACAAAAATTTTCTTTTAGCCTAAATTTTTTAATTTTCACATGGGTAACATAATAAAATGCATCCTAAAATGTGTTGGTCAATTTCTCCTGAGTACACTGATACCTCATATGTGGTCATAAACCACTGTTTGGGCGCATGGCAGGGCTCAGAAGAGAAGGAGCGCAATTTGACTTTTGGAGCTAATTTTCCATTCAAAAAGTAAAATGGCGCTCCTTCCCTTCTGAGCCCTGCCGTGTGCCCAAACAGTGGTTTATGACCACATATGAGGTATCAGTGTACTCAGGAGAAATAGACCAACAAATTTTAGGATGCATTTTATCCTGTTACCCATGTGAAAATTAAAAAATTTAGGCTAAAAGAAAATTTTTGTTAGAAAAATAAAAATGTTCATTTTTTTCTTCCATGTGGCTTTAGTTCCTGTGATGCACCTGAAGGGTTAATAATCTTCTTGAATGTAGTTTTGAGTAGCTTGAGGGGTGCAGTTTTTGGAATGGTGTCACTTTTGGGTGTTTTCTGTCATGTACACCCCTCAAAGGGACTTCAAATGTGATGTGGTCACTAAAAAAAATGGCTTTGCAAATTTTGCTGGAAAAAAGAAAATTTGCTGATGAACTTTGAACCCTTCTAACTTCCTACCAAAAATTTTTTTTTTTCAAAAATTGTGCTGATGTAAAGTAGACATGTGGGAAATGTTATTTATTAACTATTTTGTGTCACATCACTCTCTAGTTTAGCAGAATAAAAATTCAAAATTTGAAAATTGCAAAATTTTCAAAATTTTTCCCATATTTTTGATTTTTTCACAAATAAACGCAAATATTATCGACCTAAATTTAATACTAACATGAAGCCCAATATGTCACGAAAAAACAATCTCAGAATTGCTAGGATCCGTTGAAGTGTTCCAGAGTTTTTACTTCGTAAATGGACACTGGTCAGAATTGACAAAAATGCCAAGGTCTTTAGGGTCAAAATAGGCTGGGTCCTGAAGGGGTTAAGGGCCGACTGCTGGCCCTTTAAGAATAGTAAGGGCCGCCTGATGGCCCTGTAAAAATAGTGTTTGTGACTTTCAGAGTCCCTCCTTCATAAATGAAACAGGGTGTGTCTGATCATGTCTCACACATATGTTTTTTTCTATTTTTCATGCCATTCACTATGCAGTATAAGAAATTAGATTAGACATCAAATTTATATAAATTTTTTTGGCTACTATCATTCAGTAAAAAACGCCTTTTTTCGAGAGCTATAATTTTTCTATATTTTTGCTGACAGAGTCATGTGAGAGCTTTTTTTTGCGGGAGGAGTTAATGTTTTTATTGGTACCATTTTTGGGCACATAACATTTTTTTATTGCCTTCTATTCCAATTTCTGAGAAGCAGAACGAACAAAAATCAGCAATTCAGGAATTGCTTTTGTTTTTTTTCATGCCATGCCGTATGAAAAAAAAGGGACAATACTGCTTTATTCTTCAGGTCAGTATGATTACAGCGGTACCACATTTATATAATTTTTTCATGTTTTGATGCTTCACGCAATAAAAACTATTTTGTAGAAAAAATAATTGTTTTTGCATCGCTGTATTCAAAAAGCTTTAGCTTTTTTATCTTTCCACTGACAGAGCTGTATTGTGGCTTTGTTTTTGCAGAACAAGATGATGTTATCATCTATTCTATTTTTATTTACATTCAACTTTTTGATCGCTTTTTATCTACTTTTTTGATGAAAAAGCATAGTTTTTTAGAAAGTTTTATTTTTATTTATTTTCATGGTGTTCACTGAAGGGGTTAATTAGTGTGACAGTTTTACAGATATGGTCTATCTGGACATGTCAATACCAAATATGTATACTTTTTTGTTTATATTTGTTCTTATATAAATATACAAATTCATTGGTATAATGTGTATTTTTTTGTTCTTTATTTTGTTTTTTGTTTTTTAATATTTTTGCATATTTTTAAAACTTTTTTTTACTTAGTCCCTCTATGGGACTTTACCTTTTATTATTTTGATCACTGGTATAATGCACTGCAATGCACATGCATTGCAATACATTACACCTGTCAGTGTTACAGTGACAAATTGCCTTTGATATGATACTTCTGGTATGGTCTAACAGGCCACTGGAGCAGGCATACCCAGCGGTCATTATTTGGCCTTTAACTGGCATGACAACCATCTGCAGCCCACGATTATGTTACGGATCTGCTAATCGGGTGGGAGAGGGAGACCCTCCCTTTCCTAGCCTTTTAAATTCTGCAATCACTATTGATCGTGACATTTAGAGGGTAAAACAGCCAGGGGGTGGTGTGGGCTATCACTTAAGCTGAGCTCCTGCTGGATCTCATGCAGGCACAGCTCCTGTGCCTGCATAATCACCAAGACATACCGATAAGTACATTTGCGTGAACGCACTTCAAAATATGATGTACCGATATGTCGGGAAGGGGTGAAGGAAGAGAGATCAGCTGTTTATGGTTCCCAATAATTAGCTATACCAGAGATTGACTACAAAAAGCATCTTTTACCCTAACAGTTAAAGGATCTGGGAATGTTTAGCTTGCAAATAAGTAGGCTAAGAGGAGACTTAATAGCTGTCAAGAAATATCAGAAGGGATGCCACAATGTAGAGGGATCATCCTTATTCTCATTTGCACATGGAAAAATAAGAAATATTGTAATGAAACTGAAAGGGAGAAGATACAGATTAGATATTAGAAAAAACATTTTGACAGTGAGGGTCATCAATGAGTGGAACAGGCTGCCATGAGAGGTAGTGAGTACTCCTTCAATGGAAGTCTTCAAACTAAGGCTGGACAGACATACGTCTGAGATAGTTTAATGAATCCTGCATTGAGCAGGGGGTTGGACATGATGAACCTGGTGTCACGCCAGGGCAAGGAGATGCACAGGAAGCAGTGCAAAGGAAGAGGGGAAAAGAGGAAAGGGATGGACCTGATGATAGGGAGAGGGGGAGATGGTGACCCCTCAACACTCACCTAGCGTTGAGCCCTGAGGTCCAAATCACCCTAGACGAGTCCTTCCCCCCATGCGCCGTCGCATGCCTAAGCCCTGTCTGACCTTGGGTTTTGCGCTAACTAGTGAGATGGGCAGTAAGACATTGGTCTTACTTCTAGCACAAGACAACACAGGGAAGGAGACAAGCAGGGGAAAGCACACATAAACAAATAAAGGCTATGGCCTCAAAGGAGGACACAACAGCTTCTCCAAGGAACACCTTCTCCAGAGAAGTCAGGCTCAGAACTGAAAACTCTATTGCTGGCATGGGAGGAAGCCAGAAGTTAATTTAAATATTGAAGGGGGAGTGTTACTAATGAGTAGTGTTGAGCCACCCCCGTAGTGTTAGGGTTCGGTTCGGTTCGTTGAACACCGGGATGTTCGAGGAACTGTTCGTCGAACTGTTCGTCGAACACCTTAGAACACCGTCGAACACCGTTAAAACCAATGGCAGGCAAACAAAAACACATAGAAACACATAGAAAACACCTTCAAAGGTGTCCAAAAGCAGACAAACTGCTCAGAAGACGCTCTCTTTAAAAAAGCCGGCCGGCAATTCAGCAGCGGCATACACCGGTACCCGACAATTTAGACAAGAAGGAATAGAGCATCACACATAGATTAGATAGATAGAAACATGTCAGTCACATATATAAGAAGTACAGTGACAGTGTTGGTTACTGTACTTGTCATTTAGTGTAAAGGATTTATTAAAAAAAATATTAGTGTTTTCATGCACCGTCTCTTTAAAAAAGCCGGCCGGCAATTCAGCAGCGGTACCCGGCAATTTATAACAGAAAGCATAGAGCAGCACACATAGATTAGATAGATAGAGACTTGTCAGTCACATATATAATAAGTACAGTGACAGTGTTGGTTACTGTACTTGTCATTTAGTGTTAAAATAAAGGATTTATTAAAAACAAAAATTGGCATGGGGTTCCCGGTAATTTTAGTCTCCAGCGGAGGTTAAGCAGACAGTTGGGGCAGATGTTTGAAGCCTGGGAAGGGGGTAATACCCATGGAGCTTCCCAGGCTTCTAATATCAGCCCCCAGCTGAATACCTAGCCTTTACTAGCTATTAAAATGGGGGACCCGCCCAAAAAAATGACGTGGGGTCCCCCCTATTTTAATAGCTAGCAAAGGCTAGGCAGACTGCTGGGGGCTGATATATATAGCCCAGGAAGGGTGCCATGAATATTGGCCCCTCCCAGGCTAGAAACACCAGCCATCAGCCGCCCCAGAAATGGCGCATCCATAGGATGCGCCAATTATGGCACTTAGCCTCGCTCTTCCCACTACCCTGTAGCGGTGGCAGTGGGGTAATAGGGCTGGGGTTGATGTCAGCTTTTAATGCCAGCTGACATCAAGCCCAGGTTAGTAATGGAGAGGCGTCTATAAGACACCTCCATTACTAACCCCATAGTCAAAGTTAAAAAAAAACACAAACACCCAGAATAAAGTCCTTTAATTGAAATAAACACACAATTCTTTATTGTTCTAAATTAAACCATACTTACCGTCACGCCCATTCCAGCTGAAGCCAACGATCTCCTGCAATAAAAGAAAAATAAGAAAGCAACCTCATCCTTACCTTTCGATGGTTCCCAGGACAGCTCCAGCTCTGCTACATCGAGATGACAGGCTGGACCGCAGCAGAAAGCTGCCATCCAGCCTGTCAACCTGCAGACATTGAGAAGTGCAAGCATGCTTGCACTCCTCAGTGTCTGGCTGTGACGGCATCCAGATGAGCCGAGTTCATGTCCAATGAACTCGGCTCACCTCATGCACGTCACTGACAGCGTGGGAAAATTCTCCTGCACTCAGCGCTTCAGCGTGAGAATTCTCCCACGCTGTCAGTGACGTGCATGAGGTGAGCTCTTGTCCAATGAACTCAGCTCACTTCATGCATGTCACTGACAGCGTGGGAAAATTCTCCTGCACTCAGTGCTTCAGCGTGAGAATTTTCCCACGCTGTCAGTGACGTGCATGAGGTGAGTTCATGTCCAATGATCTCAGCTCACCTCATGCACGTCACTGACAGCGTGGGAGAATTCTCACGCTGAAGCGCTGAGTGCAGGAGAATTTTCCCACGCTGTCAGTGACGTGCCTGAGGTGAGCCGAGTTCATTGGACATGAACTCGGCTCATCTTTATGCCGTCACAGCCAGACACTGAGGAAAGCAAGCATGCCTGCGCTTCTCAGTGTGTGCGGCATGGCAAGCTGGATGGCAGCGCTCTGCTGCGATCCAGCCTGATATGTGAATGTAGCAGAGCTGAAGCCCTCGCTGGAACCATGGAAAGGTAAGGATGATGTTGGTTTATTATTTTACTTTTATTGCAGGAGATCGTTGGCTTCAGCTGGAATGGGCGTGACGGTAAGTATGGTTTAATTTAGAACAATAAAGAATTGTGTCTTTATTTCAATTAAAGGACTTTATTCTGGGTGTTTGTGTTTTTTTTTTAACTTTGACTATGGGGTTAGTAATGGGGGTGTCTTATAGACGCCTCTCCATTACTAACCTGGGCTTGATGTCAGCTGGCATTATAAGCTGACATCAACCCCAGCCCTATTACCCCACTGCCACCGCTACAGGGCAGTGGGAAGAGCGAGGCTAAGTGCCAGAATTGGCGCATCCTATGGATGCGCCAATTCTGGGACGGCTGACGGCTGGTATTTCTAGCCTGGGAGGGGGCCAATATTCATGGCACCCTTCCTGGGCTATTAATAACAGCCCCCAGCTGTCTGACTAGCCTTGGCTAGCTATTAAAATACGGGGGACCCCACGTCATTTTTTTGGGGGGGTCCTGCATTTTAATAGCTAGTAAAGGCTAGGTATTCAGCTGGGGGTTGATATTAGTAGCCTTGGAAGCTCCGTGGGTATTACCCCCTTCCCAGGCTTCAAACATCTGCCCCAGCCGTCTGCTTAACCTCCACTAGAGCCGAAAATTATGGGGAACCCCACGCCAATTTTTTTTTAAATAAATCCTTTATTTTAACACTAAATGACAAGTACAGTAACCAACACTATCACTGTACTTCATATATAAGTGACTGACATGTTTCTATCTATCTAATCAATGTGTGATGCTCTATTCTTTCTGTTATAAATTATCGGGTACCGCTGCTGAAATGCCTGCCGGCTTTTTTAAAGAGACGGTGCATGAAAATACTATTATTTTTTTTAATAAATCCTTTACACTAAATGACAAGTACAGTAAGCAACACTGTCACTGTACTTCATATATATGTGACTGACATGTTTCTATCTATCTAATCTATGTGTGATTCTCTATTCCTTCTATTCTAAATTGTCGGGTACCGCTGCTGAAATGTCGGCCGGCTTTTTTAAAGAGACGGTGCATGAAAACACTATTATTTTTTTTAATAATTCCTTTACACTAAATGACAAGTACAGTAAGCAACACTGTCACTGTACTTCATATATATGTTACTGACATGTTTCTATCTATCTAATCTATGTGTGATTCTCTATTCTTTCTGTTCTAAATTGTCGGGTATTGGTGTATGCCGCTGCTGAATTGCCGGCTTTACATGTTTCACTGTGAGCACTGTTCCCATCGATTTGGGCAATCACTGTAATGCCACAACCACCATGGCTGTGGCATTACAGTGAGTGGCAGACAATTCCTGCATGATTGGTGCTCTAAATAGCGCCAGACATGCAGGACACGCTTTTGGTGCACGAACAGTTATCGAACATAACCTCGAACAGCCGAATTTTTTGCAAATCGTTTGGGTTCGTCGAACAACTCGAACACCGCCCAAAACAGCTCGAATTTGAGATTGGCGAACAGTTCTAGTCGAACACCGCTCATCTCTACTAATGAGCAGCAGCTCAGACCAAAGCCAAATGAAGTCTCAGCAGACTTAAACCAGGAACTCTTAACCCCTTCTGTACCAAAAGAAACAATAAAACTGCACCACTCGTGAATAATGTTGAGCGATACCTTCCGATATCGGGAAATATCGGATCGGATTGGATCGGACCGATACCCAAAAAGTATCGGATATCGCCGATTCCGATACCGGAAACCAATGCAAGTCAATGGGACACAAATATCGGAATAAAAATAAACCCTTTCTTTCCTTGTAGGTTAATTCTACATGAAGGAAAACAACGAAGAATAATGTAGAATGTATTACATGAAAAGCCAGCAATTCAGCAGCGGCATACACCGGTACCTGACAATTTAGAACAGAAAGAATAGAATATCACACATAGATTAGATAGATAAAAACATGTCAGTCACATATATATAAAGTTTAGTGACAGTGTTGCTTACTGTACTTGTCATTTAGTGTAAAAGATTTATAAAAAAAAAATAACAGTGTTTTCATGCACCGTTTCTTTAAAAAAGCCGGCCGGCAATTCAGCAGCTGTACCCGACAATTTAGAATAGGAAGAATAGAGCATCACACATAGATTAGATAGATAGAAACATGTCAGTCACATATATAAGAAGCACAGTGATAGTGTTGATTACTGTACTTGTCATTTAGTGTTAAAATAAAGGATTTATAAAAAAAAAAATTGGCATGGGGTTCCCCATAATTTTAGGCTCTAGCGGAGGTTAAGCAGACAGCTGGGGCAGATGTTTGAAGCCTGGGAAGGGGGTAATACCCACGGAGCTTCCCAGGCTACTAATATCAGCCCCCAGCTGAATACCTAGCCTTTACTAGCTATTAAAATGGGGGACCCCCCAAAAAATGACGTGGGGTCCCCCCTATTTTAATAGCAAAGGCTAGGCAGAAAGCTGGGAGCTGATATTAATAGCCCAGGAAGGGTGTTATGAATATTGGCCCCCTCCCAGGCTAGAAACACCAGCCATCAGCCGCCCCAGAAATGGCGCATCCATAGGATGTGCCAATTCTGGCACTTAGCCTCTCTCTTCCCACTGCCCTGTAGCGGTGGCAGTGGGGTAATAGAGTTGGGGTTGATGTCAGCTTATGATGCCAGCTGACATCAAGCCCATAGTCAAAGTTAAAAAAAAACACAAACACCCAGAATAAAGTCCTTTAATTGAAATAAAGACACAATTCTTTATTGTTGTAAATTAAACCATACTTACCATGGTATGCTGCTGCTGAATTGCCGGACGGCTTTTTTAAAGAGACGGTGCATGAAAACACTATTATTATTTTTTTTAATAAATCCTTTAACACTAAATGACAAGTACAGTAAGCTGAGTGGTGCCATCCAGCTTGTCATCCTTCAGAGACACTGCAGAGCGCAGGCATTATGGGAACTTCCGATTCCGGTATTCGATATTCTAAAAGTATCGGAACTCAGTATCGGAACTCCGATACCGCGAATATCGGTCGATACCCGATATTTCAGTATCGGAATGCTCAACACTACTCGTGAATGGTTGTGTAGACTCCAAAGAGGATCTGTGACCAGCTAATCTCTGTGATCTTCTGATCCCAGGCGCACCACTGGTCCCAGCAGGTTGCGGCAAATTTGTGACACCTGAGGTGCCTTCAAACATTAACATTCAATGATTCTATAATTATATGGGTAGCTCATGAGCAGTAGGCATTGTGCAATACTACGCATGCCCTTTCGTTGTGTTATATGCACGCTTAGTTTTTACTTCTAAATAACCACATGGATTACATCGTATCGATGGGATGAGTACAAGTTGTAAGAAAAATGTAATGGAAGGTATGGAAATTAAAATGCAGTGCCATTGGTGTAATAAATGTGTTCCTCTGACACCTTGACAATCTTAAAAACATTGTTGGAATGAACAGTTTGAAAGACACACATAATGCATGGTAAAAGGATCTTTTTTATAGGCATAAATATATTATTGCTAAATAGGGAAAGTAAAACCATCTTTCACCCACCATAGTGTCTTTCCTTTAGAGACTATACCTTATGTGTGCAAGGTGAAAGCTTAACAACTTTACCTCAGAGGTTCTCACACAGGCAGTCAAGCGTGCTGCTTTATATTGGATCTATGCTGTTGATGGCTTTTTTTTGAGACTTGTCCTATTCAAACAGTAAATTTACTATCTAATCACAAGTTGCCATGTCATTCTAAAACAGAGTAATGCAAGGCTGCAAGCAATGCATAAAATAATCTAACAAGACTGACAGCCAGTTAAATGGCTCTGTGTTTGCCTTTTCATTATTGCGGCAGCCTTTGATCCTTTAGAATTAGCTGGCTTATCTCTGGGGAACCCTCACAACGGAGGCCATTGTGCTTCAGCTTTCTGATTTAGAATATCTTAAACTGAGGTTTATGAATACAAATGGTTAAATCTAGAGAATTCAAAACTCAAAGGTTGTCTGAATGTATAACGATGTACAAAGTAAGGAATAAAAAGAAATTGTAAAAACCATTAAAAGAACAGAAGGTCATAAATATATATAAAAAAAATAATCCAGATAACATATGTTCTAGCAGACAATAGATGAATGCAGTTTACTTTCCACAGAGTTTAGAAAAGGAAATCACTCTTCTTCTAGTAACCTAATGGCCCATATTTTACTTCTCAAAGTTAATTATTTTGTCAAACGAGCATATTCTATGATGATGGACAATACTATTCAATCCCACCCCTCACAAAAAACATAATACAAAAATTATATACAGTATAGTTTCAAGCTGTCAGATGGCTGTCAAGAAATGCTGGTCAGTTTTTTCAAAACAGTTGCAGTTCTGCAGGTTGCTGACCACAACAGATTGCCCAATTTTGGATTGTGAATTGACAGTGTCACAATGATGTTGGGACTATGGGCTCTAACCAGGTCACTAGAACTTGGGGCGCCCTAGTCTATCCCTGTTCCCCAGATTTCTCCTGAAGGTGGAGATGCCAGGTTTATGTGCCTTTCTATGCTCCTATATCAACCCTGATCTGTCCCCTTCCCCACCCAGGGTAGTCGGAAACCGCAGTGTATAGGAGCACACTAACCAGACAAACAAGGGATGACGGACAGGGATAAATAAAAATATCAACCATACAAAATACAAGCACCAAGCAACAGAGTGAGACCCAGGGGAGTTAAAGAAAGGATAAACCAAATAGGAGAGGATGAGAATGTGCACACAGACAAAACTCCAAGCATCAACCTCCTGAATAAATCTTCAAACATCAACTCTAACCATGAACTACATCTACAACTCTAGAACCAGCAGTACGAAATAACACTGGCAATCAATAGGTGCCTAAGGTGAACATATATAGCCGAGGGGAGTGATCAACTCTGAACAGCTGAGAGAATCTAGGCAAGGTCCAGGAGACTCAACTTAACAGATTAACCCTTGCACTGCTAGCAAGGAAAAAAACTGCACTGTTTAATAAGATGGTGAAGTACTTCTAATCAGTGCAGGAGTTTGTGAAACCAGACACTGAGGTCTTCAGGACCCTCTCTGTCGTAGTATCCTCGTGACAGATAAACACTCCACAAGAGTTGTCAAAATTAATTGTTCTTAATGAAAAAAATCCTATGTTCAGTTGATATATTTTTAATAATACAACAGGTTTCAGAAGCATAAAGTTTGTGAGGGGTGCTCCAGGTGATGTGATTTTTCCCATTGCATAATATGGACAAATGGCCCATGTTAGAAAGAGTTATTTCCCTGATCAGGCATGGAAAAAGTAGATGGACACCAGCAATGGTTCAGGTGAATTTTTCCCTATTCGATGTTACTGTAACT
This sequence comes from Phyllobates terribilis, assembly GCF_046119375.1. NCBI lineage: Eukaryota > Metazoa > Chordata > Amphibia > Anura > Dendrobatidae > Phyllobates > Phyllobates terribilis. The sequence continues at coordinate 590,246,978 of NW_027362765.1, read as the reverse complement.
CTTGTCTAGTAACTCACAATCACTTATGGGTAAGGGAAAGAGGGAAGACCTACTACAGGGAAAGGCTGCACCCACACCCAATTGGTCCCTGTACTTACTTGAAAGACCCTATCCGCACAACTCTAAAACACCACCATGGACCTGGCTCCCTAAAAGGCCATCAAGGGGTTTCTCGATGAGAGGGGAGGGGAGGCCGCAACACTCTGCCAACTGCCAACAAGACAAGAGGAAAATGTGCAGGAAGACATGAAAACCTAGGGTGAGAAAATGAAAACATGTGCATAAAAGGTAGAGAGGGAAAGCTAAGGAGAGCCAAAAATCAACAGAACAAGAATAATCTCCAAGAAATCTAAAGGAATTCAATTGGAGTTTACAATGCAAGGTAAATCCCCCAGCTAAAGGGCTGGAAACTCTGTAACCCAAGTCCACCTAGAAGTATAGCCAGCATATAAAAGAGAACCCAGAATGTATAAGCGCAGACCAAAATGGGAAAATGGAAAACACATGGAGAGGGAGCAAGCCAAAAATGGGGAACAAAGACAATTAGAACCATCAGACATTCTACAGAGAAAAAAAGGCAATAGCTCAACAGGCAGGGGAACTGACCACAGAGCAACAGGTCAGCAGATCAAATCTCCAAGCTGAGCCATGATTAAACAAACTAGCAATGACAGACTGGGACAGGGTGGAGAGAACCCTGCTCTTGTGGGCTTACATTCTCCAGAAATGTACTGGTTGTCTCTAAATAATCCTTTAATTATGTGACCAATTTATAACATTAAAAGGCATCCTACCTTTTCAATGTCATCACGCATCACTTTATGTGGCAACAAATTTGAGATGCTTTCATAAATTGCAAACATTTGCAATTTTCACATTTTTTATGTTTCTGCACTAAAAAAAGGTATTCATACCATACAAAATAGTAACCTTTAAAATAAATCTACATTATGATGGCATAACATTTTATTTCTCTACTCATTTTTGGGTTTCTAAGTTCTAAATTGAGCAGCAATTTTTAATATTTTAAAAATCTTAATTTTTTTTCTCAAACCCCTTCCTGATGTGTCAATTTTCTGTTTCTTTGCACTTACGATTTTCCTCCCCTTTCTCCTAGAGCCATAAGGTTTTTATTTTTCTATCAACATGGCCATATGAGGGCTTGTTTTTTGTGGCACAAGTTTTAGTTTTGAATGACACCATTCACTTTACCATTCAATGGAATGGAAAATAAGAAGAAATTATAAATGCTGTGAAATGAAAAGATAACATTTTAAACAAAAAAAATTGTTTGTGTCGCCATTTTCTGAGACCTATAACATTTTCATTTTTTGATGTAGCTGTATGATGGCTTGTTTGTTGACATTTTTATTGATACAATTTTGAGGTAAATATTTTTTTGTTTGCTTCTTGCATCTTTTTGGCTGAGTTATGTTGAATGAAAAAAAAACCTCAATTTTTGTGTTTTGATTTTTTTCCCTTTTACAGCCTTTTCTGTGTATAATTTTTATATAGTTAAATAGGTTCAAAATAGACTGTGCCATGAAATTACAGTATCTACAGCCCACAATGCCATTTGTGCTGATGAAATGATTCAGACCTTTTTTAAAAGCTGTTATAGTGTCTGCCATTACTACCTCTTGTGGTAGGACATTCCAAAGTCTGACTACTCTAACTGTAAAGGATCCTTTCCTGTTTAGGTGCTGGAATCGCCTTTCTTCTACTTGTAGTGAGTGCCCCCTGGTCCACTGTAAGGTTTTTGGAAGGAATAAGTCATGTGCAAGTCTTTTGTATTAACCACACATGTATTTATACATATAAAGGAGATCTCCTCTGAGACATCTTTTTTCTAAGGCCTTCCATCCCTTGTAATAATCTAGTTTCTCACCTTTGAACCTTTGAACTGACTCTAACTTCCAAATATCCATCTTTAAAATGTAGAGCTCAAAACTGGATCCCGTATTCTAGATGTGGCCTTACAAGGCATTTATAAAGGGGTAACAATACATTGGGATCACTGGATTTTCTCTCTCTGTTTATACCCCTAAAATCTTGTTTGATGTTGTAGCTGCTGCTTGACATTGAGTGCTGCTGCTCATCTTACTTGTAACCAGAATACTCCAGTCCTTCTCTTTTTCTGTAGTCCCGAGTATACTTCCATTTAATGTGCATGCAGCAATAGGATTACTCCTTCCTAGATGCATTACTCTACATTTATGTGCATTAAACCTCATATGCCAAGTGTTTGCCCATTCAGATATCTTATCTAGATCATTTTGCAATAGTGTACTGTCAAGATCAGTTATAATATCCTACATAGTTTGGTGTTGTCAGTAAAAACTGACACTTTACTCTCAATACCATCCACAAGGTCATTAAGAAATAAATTAAAAAGAATCAGTCCTAGCACAGATCCTTGCAGTACTCCACTGCTGACAATATTCCATTTAGAGAATGTACCATTTATAACGACTCTTAACCCTAGCATGCGTGACATCACAAATCTACACCTTTTTGGCCCCCATTCAAATCATATGGAGAAAGTCACATAAATAACTTTTACAAGTTTATTTCAAAACTGCAAAATAAAACATGAATAATACACAACATTTTAATTATATTTTTTTGTAGAAAACACCAAAAAACATTTTTTTTCCAAAATTTAAAACGAAGATATGAAAAACACACAAAGGTATATGAATCTAGAGTAAACTAGCTGCAGCTACATTTCTTTTCTAACTTTTTCTTTTCAATTTTATTGGTCTTCCAAACAATTTTCACGTTATCTTTTCTGAAGATTGTTCTTTACAGACATTTTCAAGTTTCTTGGACAAATGAAACGTTTTCTTTCTCCTAGCCCTGGAATATCCTGAAACTGTACGCCACACCGTTTCATTGCTTCTTTAGTTTGCTTTGGCAAGAATTTCATGTTGCTTTGCTCCATCATGTGAGGCATTACAAGTTCATGGCAAAGGTCCTTCAAGAATAGGCGTCTCCTGTCCTTCCTCCTTGCATGGAATACTGGATGAGTTTCTGTATAAATAATGAATGAATTCAGGGCTGCTACATCAAGCATATTTGAAAAAATTACTACAGGCCAACGTCTTGTTTGCCTCTTGCATGAATATTCTCCCACCATTTCTTCCATTTTGTCTACACCTCTTTTAGTTTTATTGTAATACAGGATGATTTCTGGTTTCAATGTCCTGTCATTGCTGTCAACACTGCAATCATAATGCATGGTACTGAGTAATATAACGGATTTCTCCTTCTTCGCTTTGTAAGATACCAGTGTCGCTTTGTTGTTTAAACCAAAGACACTCTCATAAAGTGCTCGCTGTGGATTGAGTTTCATTGCTTGAGGAATTTCTCATCAGTTTGGCTTCATAGTACCAACAAGTCTAACAGCTTTTTCAAGCAGAAAATTGCCCAGTGCAACATTGGTAAAATAATTGTCCATGGTAATGTTTCTACCTGAATTGTAAATTGGTACAGCAAGTGTTTTCACAATCTCAGACCCTAGATCTTTCTGTACTGGCGCATCAACTTCTTTGCCACAGTAGATAAGCCCATTTATGCCATAATAATTTGCAGAATCACACATCCAGAAGATTTTTATTCCATACTTGGCTGGTTTACTGGGCATGTATTATATGAACTTGCAACGTCTTCTGAATGGTGCAAGTTGCTCATCTAGTGTAACATTAGTACTAGGATTGTAAAGTTTGGTGCAATTTTTGATAAATATGTTCCAGATATGACTGATAGGGGCTAATTTGTCTGTTTGGAACCTTGCTGCACGAGTTCGCTTATCATCATATTGAATGTTTCTTCTAATTTCCTCATATCTGTCCACTGCCATTGTCGCTTTATAGTGTGGATCAGAAAGTGGGTCCAGAAATAATTCTCTGAATGAAACATCATACGATTTTTGACTCCCTGCCAGAAGTAAAAGTCCAATATATGCATAAAGTTCCTCTTTTGAGATATTTTTCCAGTACTTATTTTTTGCAGAAGAGATACGTCTTCCTTATAGGTTTGAACATAAAAGGACCTCTTCTCCAATATTGACAGAAAAATAAGTACAGAATACGTCTTTAGGGGAAAAGTACCTGGGACTTCCCACAGCTTCTTGAGCATGTCTCACAATATTATGTATTGGAGTTCATCCGACTAATGAAGGATTACTGTCCCAAAAAAACCTCAGCAGCTCTTACCTTTTATACTTTCTTTTAGGTGGTGTACAATTCTCTGGATTTTTGTGGCTCACAAGCTCTACCCTTTTCAAGCTTCTTATAGAACAAAGAGACTGAAAATGAGTCATACTTAGTCCCAACTAGTGTTGAGCCACCCCGGTAGTGTTCGAGTTCGGTTCGGTTCGTCGAACACCCGTATGTTTGCCGAACTGTTCGTCGAACTGTTCGTCGAACACCTTCGAACACCGTTAAAACCAATGGCAGGCAAACAAAAACACATAGAAGCACATAGAAAACACCTTCAAAGGTGTCCAAATGCTGACAAACTGCTCAGAAGACACAACTAACACATGGAAAAGTGACAAGTACATATAGTCATGCGAAAAGAAAAGAGGTGGAGGAGTAAAAGGAGGGGGAGACACAGATATAGGCATGTCATGGCCTTCTAAAACCAAAAAAGTGCGAAGCCGACACGGCCAGTCCGTTCCTGCCCGTGCGACCTCCGTGTCGCCAGGTTTGTGCCAGAGCCGCGGTGGACCCTGACGGCCAGCCCCCCTCTCCCAATACTGGTGCCTGTCCGCTGGTGGGTCGAGCGAGCCTCCCTGCGGTGGAGGCAGGTCTAATCTTTTTAATTTAAATTGTCTCTCTAATTTGAATGAGTACACTTTAAATCCTTTTACAAGGATCTATTGAAGGGCAAGTCTCATGCCAGTAGCTGCGTTAATTCCAGCTCCAGTAGCATCCACTAAAGCTGCTGCAGTTAAAAAGCTTTTATAAGGATCGAGCTCGGCGGTCCACCGCAAGGCGTCCTATCGCCAGTCCCAGCCCCTGTGCCTTGGGGTGCCTCCCCGATGCTCTTCACTGAGTGTCCCAGGGGCCCGAACCATTTCCTTTGGAAAAATTAAGTGTCCAAACTACAGGTGGTGCAGCTAGCTTAACAGCTGGGATAACCCGCTGACTAGCAGACACGGCTACTAGGCACAAAGTATTTCCTGGGCTAGATGCAGTTAAAAATTTGTAATTAGATACTCTCGTTGGATGCTGAGAAAGCATTCCGTAGAGTCTCCTGGCACGCTATATATTAATCTCTTAAAAAGTTGGGGTAGGGGTCTAGGGGACCCTTTTATAGGCAAAATCACGGCCCTGTATCGCAATACGTCACCTAGGCTGAAGATAAATGGAACATTTTTATCACCTTTCATAATCACCAATGGGACAAGGCAGGGATGTCCTCTGTCCCCTCTCTTATACATCCTAGTGACGGAGCACCTGCTCTCATCAATTCACCATAAACCCAATATTAGGTGGATTGAGGTGGGAGGCACCGAGTACAAGTGCTCTGCATTTGCTGATGATGTCCTAGTATATATCACTCAATCACATATATCCATCCCTGCTGTTATGGCTGAAATAGATCACTTTGTTACATGGTCAAATTTTAAAATCAATGCAGCGAAGTCTGAGGCCCTCGATGTCTCCCTCCCCAAATCCATACAGGATTCCATCCAGTCCAACTTTCCCTTTGCCTGGCCCTCACAGGGTATCAAATACTTAGGAATTCGTATTCATAGAGACCTCTCCCGTCTATGTTATCTTAATTTTGGGCACTTTATTGAACAACTCCATACAGACCACGGTTGGCAAGTTAGAACTGTAAGATTCACTACGTGAACACTGGTGTTTTGTGGAAAAGCACTTGTACACTGTGTTCCAAATTATTATGCAAAAAGTGTTTAGGAGTGATAAGGTAAGAATTTTTTTGTTTGTCAGTTAAACTCATTGATGGTGATGTGCGTCAGGGCTCTTTATATCACTGTAAGCAATTGCAGACACCTGTGCTAATTAGTTTGGCAGGTGTGTCCAATGAAAGGCAAGACTACTTAAGAAGGCTGTCCCACATTATTAAGCAGCCTACATTTTCTGCCAAAATGGGAAAGAAAAAGGATGTGTCGGCTGCTGAGAAGCAACATATTGTGGAGTGTTTAGTTCAAGGCATGACTACAATCAACATTGCCAAGACACTTCATCCTGATCATCGCACAATCAAGAAGTATGCAGCTGATTCACAGTACACACGTGTGCGTGCTGAAAAGGAAAAATTGAGGACTCTTTCCTACAGGCAATTTTGTCAGGTTAAAAGAGCAGCGGCAAAAAAGCCTTGTCATAGCAGCAGACAAGTTTTTGCAGCTGCTGGTGCATCCATGTCCCCCAAACAACAAGATGCAGGGTCCTTCAGAGGTATGCAGCTGTGAGTAAGCCATCCTGTCGACCTCCTCTATCCACTGAACACAAGCAGAAACGGCTCCAGTGGGCCAAACAATACACGGAGACTGACTTCAAAACTGTTTTGCTCACCGAGGAGTGCCGTGCTAAGCTCGATGGTCCAGATGGATGGAGTGGAGGATGCCTGGTTGATGGACACCCCAGGCAAACACGGCTACGGCGCCAACAAGGAGGAAGTGGAGTAATGTTTTGGGCTGGAATCATTGGGAGAGAGATTGTCGGCCCCTTTAGGATCCCTGAAGGGGTAAAGATGAACTCCATAATGTATGTGGAGTTTCTCAAACAGCACTTCCTGCCATGGTTCAAGAAGAAGAACCGTGTATTCCGCAGCAAGATCATTTTCATGCATGATAATGCACCGTCTCATGCTGCACATAACACATCTGCATCTCTGGCCGATATGGGCATAAAAGGGGACAAACTTATGGTGTGACCCCCATGCTTCTCTGACCTCAACCCCATTGAGAACCTCTGGAGCATCTTAAAAAGGAGTGTCTATGATGGCAGGAGGCAGTTCACATATAATCAACAGCTCTAGGAGGGTATTCTGTCCTCATGCAAAACAATTGAAGCAGAAACCATCCAAAACCTGACAAATTCAATGGACGAGAAAGTTCAGAAGCTCCTTTCGAACAAGGGGTCGTATGTGCAAATGTAACATCACCTAGAATAAAGTTTTGAGTTGAAAACTGTTTGATTTCAGTTTCTAATAACCTGCTAATGCTTATAATGTCAAAAAAGACCATTTTTTTGTTCTTTATTAAAATGAATAGGTTGATCGAAGAGTGTGGGGGATCTAAGAGTGTGGCAACCCAGTAGTCAGGATTATTTCGAATTCTGACAATCTGAGGGTCATGTTGCAGGTAGTGCAGCAAGAAAGCACTCATGTGTCTTGCGCATCTAAGAGCCCCAAAATTATTTTCCGAGCTAGATGCAGCTAAAAATTATTATTAATTTGAAAGCTGGTGGAGCTTAGTATAGATGGCCTAATAGAATCAGTACTGCAAACTGCTACAAGGCCCAAATTATTTTCCAGCCAAGATACAGATAAACATGATTAGTAATTTTAAATCAGGTGGAGTTTAGTATAGATGGCCTGATAGAATCAGTACTGCACACTGCTACAAGTCCCAAATTATTTTCCAGCCAAGATACAGATAAACATGATTAGTAATTTGAAAGCTTAAAACGGTTGGTGAGGTGATTTTAACAAATCATCAAGCTTTTACTCCCCCCAGGATGACACAGGGGTAGAAAAGTCATTTCGGATCCATGATTTGTTCATCTTTATGAACGTGAGTCTGTCTACATTATCAGTGGAGAGCCGCGTGCGCTTATCTGTCAGCACACCACCAGCAGCGCTGAACACACATTCAGACAGAACGCTGGCTGCGGGGCATGACAAGATCTCCAAGGCGTAAGTGGCGAGCTCCGGCCATTTATCCAGATTGGAAGCCCAAAAAGAGCAAGGGTCCAGTGACACAGTCATGGCGTCAATGTTTACTTGGAGATACTCCTGTACCATCATCTCTAGGCGTTGACTATGTGTCAGACTTCTTGTCTCCTGTGGCATTGCAATGGATGGGCTAAAAAAGTGGTGAAATTATTCCGCAAAACTGATGTTACCAGCAGAAACAGTGTTTCTGTTACTTTTTGAGTGCTGAACAATTGACGGTCCCACGGTTGGCAAGTTGGAACTGTGAGATTCAATACGTGAACCACTAGTGTTTCGTGGAAAAGCACATGTAAGATTCTGCACCAGTCTCTGCTGATACTCCTGCATGCATGCATCTCTTTCTATGGCAGGAATAATTTCTGCAAATTTACTTTTGTACCGGGGATCTAACAGTGGGGCAACCCAGTAGTCAGGATTATTTCTAATTCTCACAATTCGAGGGTCATGTTGCAGGTAGTGCAGGAAGAAGGCAGTCATGTGTCTTGCGCATCCAGGAGCACCAAGTCACTGTTGTGTTGGTGGCGAGGTAACAATCATGCTTCCTTCCTCTGCCCTCTCCCCCCAACCTCGCACAACAGAAATGTGATCAAGGTCTCCCTCATCTGATGAGTCTTCCATCAGTTCGTCCTCCACTTCTTCCTGGGCTCCTGCATCTTCCTCACTAGTTTGGCTGCTACCATGCGCCCTGGTAAAACCATCTCCCCCACCCTCACATGCCTGCCGCCTTTGTGCTGCCGACCGTCTGGACCTTGCAGATGTTAGCCCTTCCACATACAACTCCTCCTCCTCTACTTCCTCCACCTCCTATTGTGCCACCACCTGACTCCGAATTCTGTTTAACATGTGCTCCAGCATGTAAATTACCGGAATAGTCATGCTGATAATGGCATCGTCAGCACTAAACATCTTCTTCGCCATTTCAAAACTGTGCAGAAGGGTGCATAGTTCCCTGATCTGAGACCACTCCTCCAGCGTGATTTGCCCCACCTCTGGATCTCGTTGGCCCAGGCTATACGTCAGATCGTATTGCACCAGGGCTTGACTGTGCTGCCACAGTCGCTGCAACATGTGCAGAGTTGAATTCCACCAGGTAGGCACGTCGCATTTTAGCCGGTGAAGTGGCAGGCCCAACTACTTCTGTAGAGATGTAAGTCGCTGATCTGCGGGATGCGAACGGCGGAAGTGAGCACACAGTGACCGTGCCCTCTGCAGAAGGCCATCTAGTCCGGGATAGTGGGCTAAAAATTGCTGGACAACCAGGTTCAGAACGTGAGCCATACAAGGCACGTGTGTGACATTGCCCTGGTGAAGGGCCACACCCAAGTGTGCAGCATTGTCGCACACGGCCTTCCCTGGTTTCAGGTCCAGTGGAGACAACCATTCATGAAACTGGTTCTCCAGAGCTGACCACAACTCCTCAGCTGTGTGACTCACATTTCCCAGACATTTCAAAGTAAAAACTGCTGCCAGCATAGTAAGGAGGTGTGCAGGATCCCTTCTGCACAGTTAGAAAGCTTGTGGCATGACCAGACAGGCTTTGGGTGCAGGTGGAGGACCGAGAGGATGTTGAGGAGGCAGAAGCAGTGGAGGAACTTCGAGATAAAGAGGATTGACGCACAACTCGTGGGGACGGCAAGACTTAGACAGCAGCCCCTTGTCCTGCTGTCATCATAGTTACCCAGTGCCCAGTCAGCGACATGTAATGCCCCTGTCCATGTCTACTTGCCAAGTGTCTGTGGTGAAATGCACCCTGTCACACACAGAGTTTCTCAAAGAAGCGGTAATGTTGTGTGCGACATGCTGGTGTAGCGCAGGCACACCTTTCTTTGAGAAGTAGTGCCGACTGGGCATCTGGTACTGGGGCACTGCGACGGACATAAGGTCTCGAAAATCCTCTGTGTCCACCAGGCGGAAAGGCAGCATTTCTGTAGCCAAGAGCTTGCAGATGGTGAAATTCAACCTCTTAGCTTTCTCATGGCTAGGAGGAAATGGTCTTTTACTTGTCCACATCTGAAGGACCGAGGGCTGGCTGTTGTGCTTAGACGGGGTTGAGAAGGGTGTCCCCAGCAAACTGCCGGTCTGTGAGGAAGATGCAGGCGGACATGTTAGGTTGCCTTTATCCAAAGGTGGTGCTATCGATGTCGGACAGTGCTGAACACCAGCTGGTGTTTCCACCTCCAAAGAAAATGATGACCTGCCAATCATGCTGGCTGTTGCGGGTAAAGAAGTGGCAGGTCTGCGTCCCAAAACAGGTGTGACTGCTGTACCCCCAGTCACAGAGGATGAAGAGGCCGCGGATGCACAAGATGTGGCAGACAGTGGTTGGCCCGGCCGGCTAGGCCGCATTGTAGCACAGTGAGCTTTCCACTGCAACTTATGCTTCATATCCAAGTGCCGGTTCATGCATGAAGTACTCAAACTATGTATTTTTTGGCCTCTACTTAGCTTTTGCTGACAAATGTTACAGATAACACGAGTTGGGTCATCTTTATCGATCTGAAAAAATGCCCAGGCTATGCAAAGCTTAGCACCCATGCGACCTGAAGAGCCACCACGACTTGTGGTCAGAGGCAGAGTTGTGTTTGAGGATGCAGTTGTTGATGTGCTTCCAGTACTACGTCTCTGTCCATGAAGGCGCAACCTGACCTCGTCATCACTAGCATCCTCCTCCACCTCCTCTGCTGACCTCATCTCTTGGCTGACTGTGGGTTGACAGTAAGTGGGATCTCAAACCTCGTCATCATCACCCTGTGTGTTATCACACCCGTCGTCCTCAGAGCCAACCTCTTCCTGCCCTGACAAAAAACTAAAGTTGTCGCTCCAATCAGGTATTTGAGTCTCATCATCGTCTTCCTCATTGTCTCCACCAACAGGAGTTACAGTTTGGGAACGAGGGTCTACATTATGGTCAGAACGTTCTGCGTCTGGTCCTGCATCCGAATCATAAAGATTCTGGGCATCAGTGCAGATCATTTCCTCGTCTGAATTCACAGAAGCTCTGGAGCCGACCTCTGATTCCCAGGCTATAGTATGAGAAAACAGATCTGCAGACTCAACCATCTGTTCTACCCCATACTCAGACAGGCAGCCGGAGACTTGGGAGCTGTGAGTAAGCAAGTGCGATTGGGGTGACACCTCTAAGGACTGGAGTATTTGTGATGTTGAAGTTGAGGTGGAGGAGAGCCCACTTAAAAGAGCAATTGATATCCGTTGAAGCACCTGCTGTTTTTGTGCCTCATCTGGAATTTGTAGCAATTGGCGTGGCCGTAAGAAAGGGATCTTATCACATTGTCCGCTAAAAGAAGTAGACATCTTAGTTTGGCTGGAAGATGGTCTTTCTTCTGCAGATGTTACTGTTGCTTTAACACCTACCCCACGGACACAACCTTTTTTTCCCTTCACAACACGCCTATTCCCCTTTCCACCAGCACCAGGCCTTTTTCCACTCATTTTGGTGGTTAACTAATTCACAACTCTGGAGTTGTTTGCGCAAAAAACAATGGATGGGAACCGAGCAGAGCTGAGTGGCCAAACTGTGGTATTAGCCCAAAAGAATTGGCTGGGTTAGATGCAGATAAAAATTATTTTGAATTTGCAACCTGATGGAGGTTAGTATAGATGGACTAATAGAACAAGTCCCACACACTGCTACAAGCCGAAATATTTTTTCAGAGCTAGATGCAGAAAAAAATTATATTGAATTTGCAACCTGGTGGAGGTTAGAATACACTGTGTTCCAAATTATTATGCAAATAATATTTTCTCAGATTTTCCCAAATTATCTATATGAATTGCAGTCATTGTAATTTTCCAGTCAAATAACTATTAGAGTACAATTGAAAGGTTTTTGTACAAACTGCTTATAGTAACAGTATATTTTTTAAAAAATATAAAACTCAAACTGCACTCAAAATGCATGTTCCAAATTATTATGCACAGCAGAGTTTTCAACCTTTTCATTTTAATAAAGAACAAAAAAATTGTCATTTTTGAAATTATAAGCATTAGCAGGTTATTATAAACTGAAATCAAACAGTTTTCAACTCAAAACTTTATTCTAGGTGATGTTACATTTGCACATAGGACCGCTTGTTCGAAAGGAGCTTCTGAACTCTCTCGTCCATTGAATTTGTCAGGTTTTGGATGGTTTCTGCTTTAATTGTTTTGCATGAGGACAGAATACCCTCCCAGAGCTGTTGCTTAGATGTGAACTGCCTCCCGCCATCATAGACACTTCTTTTGATGATGCTCCAGAGGTTCTCAATGGGGTTGAGGTCAGGGGAGCATGGGTGCCACACCATAAGTTTGTCCTCTTTTATGCCCATAGAAGCCAGAGATGCAGATGTGTTATGTGCAGCATGAGACGGGCATTATCATGCATGAAAATGATCTTGCTGCGGAATGCATGGTTCTTCTTCTTGAACCATGGAAGGAAGTTCTGTATGAGAAACCAACATACATTAGGAATTCATCTTTACCCCTTCAGGGATCCTAAAAGGGCCGACAATCTCTCTTCCCATGATTCCAGCCCAAAACATTACTCCACCTCCTCCTTGTTTGCGCCGTAGCCGTGTTTGCATGGGGTGTCCATCAACCAGCCATCCTCCACTCCATCCATCTGGACCATCGAGATCATTTCATGCATGATAATGCCCCGTCTCATGCTGCACATAACACATCTGCATCTCTGGCTGATATGGGCATAAAAGGGGACAAACTTATGGTGTGGCACCCATGCTCCCCTGCCCTCAACCCCATTGAGAACCTCTGGAGCATCATCAAAAGGAGTGTCTATGATGGCGGGAGGCAGTTCACATCTAAGCAACAGCTCTGGGAGGGTATTCTGTCCTCATGCAAAACAATTAAAGCAGAAACCATCCAAAACCTGACAAATTCAATGGATGAGAGAGTTCTGAAGCTCCTTTCGAACAAGGGGTCCTATGTGCAAATGTAACATCATCTAGAATAAAATTTTGAGTTGAAAACTGTTTGATTTCAGTTTGTAATAACCAGCTAATGCTTACAATTTCAAAAATGACCATTTTTTTGTTCTTTATTAAAATGAAAAGGTTGAAAACTCTGCTGTGCATAATAATTTGGAACATGCATTTTGAGTGCAGTTTGAGTTTTTTATTTTTTAAAAAATATACTGTTATCATGGGCAGTTTGTACAAAAACCTCTCAATTGTACTCTAATAGTTATTTGACTGGAAAATTACAATGACTGCAATTCATATAGGTAATTTGGGAAAATCTGAGAAAATATTATTTGCATAATAATTTGGAACACAGTGTAGATGGACTAATAGAACAAGTCCCACTCACTGCTAGAAGCTGAAATATTTTTTCAGAGCTAGATGCAGATAAAAATTATTTTGAATTTGCAACCTGGTGGAGGTTAGTATAGATGGACTAATAGAACAAGTCCCACACACTGCTACAAGCCGAAATATTTTTTCAGAGCTAGATGGAGAAAAAAATTATATTGAATTTGCAACCTGGTGGAGGTTAGTATATATTGACTAATAGAACAAGTCCCACACACTGCTACAAGCCGAAATATTTTTTCAGAGCTAGATGCAGATAAAAATTATTTTGAATTTGCAGCCTGGTGGAGGTTAGTATAGATGGACAAATAGAACAAGTCCCACACACTGTTACAAGCCCAAGCCCAAATATTTTTTCTGAGCTAGATGCAGATAAAAATTATTTTGAATTTGCAACCTGGTGGAGGTTAGTATATATGGACTAATAGAACAAGTCCCACACACTGCTACAAGCCAAAATATTTTTTTCAGAGCTAGATGCAGAAAAAATTATATTGAATTTGCAACCTGGTGGAGGTTAGTATAGATGGACTAATAAAACAAGTCCCACACACTGTTATAAGCCCAAGCCCAAATATTTTTTCTGAGCTAGATGCAGATAAAAATTATTTTGAATTTGCAACCTGGTGGAGGTTAGTGTAGATGGACTAATAGAACAAGTCCCACACACTGCTACAAGCCCAAGCCCAAATATTTTTTCAGAGCTAAATGCAGAAAAAAATTATATTGAATTTGCAACCTCGTGGAGGTTAGTATAGATGGACTAATGGAACAAGTCCCACACACTGCTACAAGACAAAATATTTTTTCAGAGCTAGATGCAGATAAAAATTATTTTGAATTTGCAACCTGGTGGAGGTTAGTATAGATGGACTATTAGAACAAGTCCCACACTCTGCTACAAGCCAAAATATTTTTCAGAGCTAGATGCAGAAAAAAATTATATTGAATTTGCAACCTGGTGGAGGCTAGTATAGATGGACTAATAGAACAAGTCCCACACGCTGCTACAAGCCGAAATATTTTTTCAGAGCTAGATGCAGATAAAAATTATTTTGAATTTGCAACCTGGTGGAGGTTAGTATAGATGGACTAATAGAACCAGTCCCACACACTGCTTCAAGCCCCCAAAAAATTTCAGAGCTAGATGCAGAAAAAAATTATATTGAATTTGCAACCTGGTGGAGGTTAGTAAAGATTGACTAATAGAACAAGTCCCACACACTGCTACAAGCCCAAGCCCAAATATTTTTTCTGAGCTAGATGCAGATAAAAATTATTTTGAATTTGCAACCTGGTGGAGGTTAGTATAGATGGACTAATAGAACAAGTCCCATACACTGCTATAAGCCGAAGCCCAAATATTTTTTCAGAGCTAGATGCAGATAAAAATTATATTGAAATTGCAACCTGGTGGAGGTTAGTAAAGATTGATTTAATAGATCAAGTCCCACACACTGCTACAAGCCCAAATATTTTTTCTGAGCTAGATACAGATAAAAAATTATTTTGAATTTGCAACCTGGTGGAGGTTAGTATAGATGGACTAATAGAACAAGTCCCACACACTGCTACAAGCCCATGCCCAAATATTTTTTCAGAGCTAGATGCAGATAAAAATTATTTCGATTTTGCAACCTGGTAGAGGTTAGCATAGATGTACTAATAGAACAAGTCCCACACACTGCTACAAGCCGAAGCCCAAATATTTTTTCAGGGCTGGATGCAGATAAAAATTATATTGAATTTGAAACCTGGTGGAGGTTAGTATAGATGGACTAATAGAACAAGTCCCACACACTGCTACAATCGCAGCCCAAATATTTTTTCAGAGCTAGATGCAGAAAAAAATTATATTGAATTTGCAACCTGGTGGAGGTTAGTATAGATGGACTAATAGAACAAGTCCCACACACTGCTACAAGCCCAAATATTTTTTCAGAGCTAGATGCAGATAAAAATTATATTGAATTTGCAACCTGGTGGAGGTTAGTATAGATGAACTAATAGAACAAGTCCCACACACTGTTAAAAGCCCAAGCCCAAATATTTTTTTCTGAGCTAGATGCAGATAAAAATTATTTTGAATTTGCAACCTGGTGGAGGTTAGTGTAGATGTACTAATAGAACAAGTCCCACACACTGCTACAAGCCCAAGCCCAAATATTTTTTCAGAGCTAGATGCAGAAAAAAATTATATTGAATTTGCAACCTGGTGGAGGTTAGTATAGATGGACTAATAGCAAAACCTACAAAAGACAAAAATATATCTCATACCCTACCATCATTTTATATAAATGTAAAGCAAAGTTGCATAATAAATATAGGGTACTTAGTGAACTATTTTTGATCAAAAAAAGTATACAAGCCGTCCCACCAGCGGCAAGGTGACCCTAAATTGGGACGGTACCTATACTGTCTATATTATAAACCTTACTGTATATCAAAGTTGAAGTAATGCATATAAAAGGGTAGACAAATAGGACCGGGTCCCAACTCCAGACCACCTAGGCCCGTGGTAAGCTACATATATACTAATCAGCTCAACAAAGGGGATGCCACACCCTTAAATTGCACAGAATGCAAACAAGACAAAAAAACAAGCAATGTGAACTGAGGTCTAAGATGGTAGACATGCAAGAAATAGGAGCATGTTCACACTAGCAAAAAGAAGCAAAACCTACAAAAGACAAAAATATATCTCATACCCTACCATCATTATATATAAATGTAAAGCAAAGTTGCATAATAAATATAGGGTACTTAGTGAACTATTTTTGATCAAAAAAAGTATACAAGCCATCCCACCAGCATGTCTACCATCTTAGACCTCAGTTCACATTGCTTGGTTTTTTGTCTTGTTTGCATTCTGTGCAATTTAAGGGTGTGGCATCCCCTTTGTTGAGCTGATTAGTATATATGTAGCTTACCACGTGCCTAGGTGGTCTGGAGTTGGGACCCGGTCCTATTTGTCTACCCTTTTATATGCATTACTTCAACTTTGATATACAGTAAGGTTTTTAATATAGACAGTATAGGTACCGTCCCAATTTAGGGTCACCTTGCCGCTGGTGGGATGGCTTGTATACTTTTTTTGATCAAAAATAGTTCACTAAGTACCCTATATTTATTATGCAACTTTGCTTTACATTTATATATAATGATGGTAGGGTATGAGATATATTTTTGTCTTTTGTAGGTTTTGCTTCTTTTTGCTAGTGTGAACATGCTCCTATTTCTTGCATGTCTACCATCTTAGACCTCAGTTCACATTGCTTGGTTTTTTGTCTTGTTTGCATTCTGTGCAATTTAAGTGTGTGGCAACCCCTTTGTTGAGCTGATTAGTATATATGTAGCTTACCACGGGCCTAGGTGGTCTGGAGTTGGGACCCGGTCCTATTTGTCTACCCTTTTATATGCATTACTTCAACTTTGATATACATTAAGGTTTTTAATATAGACAGTATAGGTACCGTCCCAATTTAGGGTCACCTTGCCGCTGGTGGGACGGCTTGTATACTTTTTTTGATCAAAAATAGTTCACTAAGTACCCTATATTTATTATGCAACTTTGCTTTACATTTATATATATTGATGGTAGGGTATGAGATATATTTTTGTCTTTTGTAGGTTTTGCTTCTTTTTGCTAGTGTGAACATGCTCCTATTTCTTGCATGTCTACCATCTTAGACCTCAGTTCACATTGCTTGGTTAGATGGACTAATAGAATTAGTCCCACACACTGCTACAAGCCAAAATATTTTTTCAGAGCTAGATGCAGATAAAAATTATATTGAATTTGCAACCTGGTGGAGGTTAGTATAGATGGACTAATAGAACAAGTCCCACACACTGCTACAATCCCAAGCCCAAATATTTTTTCAGAGCTAGATGCAGAAAAAAATGATATTGAATTTGCAACCTGATGGAGGTTAGTTTAGATGGACTAATAGAACAAGTCCCACACACTGCTACAAGCCGAAATATTTTTTCAGAGCTAGATGCAGAAAAAAATTATATTGAATTTGCAACCTGGTGGAGGTTAGTATAGATGGACTAATAGAACAAGTCCCACACACTGCTACAAGCCGAAATATTTTTTCAGAGCTAGATGCAGATAAAAATTATCTTGAATTTGCAACCTGGTGGAGGTTAGTATAGATGGACTAATAGAACAAGTCCCATACACTGCTACAATCCGAAATATTTTTTCAGAGCTAGATGCAGAAAAAATATATTGAATTTGCAACCTGGTGGAGGTTAGTAAAGAAGGACTAATAGAACAAGTCCCACACACTGCTACAAGCCGAAGCCCAAATATTTTTTCAAAGCTAGATGCAGATAAAAATTATTTTGATTTTGCATCCTGGTGGAGGTTAGTATTGATGTACTAATAGAACAAGTCCCATACACTGCTTCAAGTCCAAGCCCAAATATGTTTTCAGAGCTAGATGCAGATAAAAATTATATTGAATTTGCAACCTGGTGAAGGTTAGTATAGATGGACTAATAGAACAAGTCCCACACACTGCTACAAGCCCAAGCCCAAATATTTTTTCAGAGCTAGCTGCAGATAAAAATTATTTTGAATTTGCAACCTGGTGGATGTTAGTGTAGATGGACTAATAGAACAAGTCCCACACACTGCTACAAGCCCAAATATTTTTTCAGAGCTAGATGCAGAAAAAAAATATATTGAATTTGCAACCTGGTGGAGGTTAGTATAGATGGACTAATAGAACAAGTCCCACACACTGCTACAAGCCGAAATATTTTTTCAGAGCAAGATGCAGATAAACATTATATTGAATTTGCAACCTGGTGGAGGTTAGTATAGATGGACTAATAGAACAAGTCCCACACACTGCTAGAAGCCGAAATATTTTTTCAGAGCTAGATGGAGAAAAAAATTAAACTGAATTTGCAACCTGGTGGAGTTTAGTATAGATGGACTAATAGAACAAGTCCCACACACAGCTACAAGCCGAAATATTTTTTCAGAGCTAGATGCAGATAAAAATTATTTTGAATTTGCAACCTGGTGGAGGTTAGTATAGATGGACTAATAGAACAAGTCCCACACACTGCTACAAGCCAAAATATTTCTTCAGAGCTAGATGCAGATAAAAGTTATTTTGAATTTGCAATCTGGTGGAAGTTATTATAGATGGACTAAAAGAACAAGTCCCACACACTGCTACACGCCAAAATATTTTTTCAGAGCTAGATGCAGAAAAAAATAATATTGAATTTGCAACCTGGTGGAGGTTAGTATAGATGGACTAATAGAACAAGTCCCACACACTGCTACAAGCCCAAATATTTTTTCTGAGCTAGATGCAGATAAAAATTATTTTGAATTTGCAACCTGGTGGAGGTTAGTATAGATGGACTAATAGAACAAGTCCCACACACTGCTACAAGCCCAAGCCCAAATATTTTTTCAGAGCTAGATGCAGATAAAAATTATTTTGATTTTGCAACCTGGTGGAGGTTAGTATAGATGTAATAATAGAACAAGTCCCACACACTGCTACAAGCCGAAATATTTTTTCAGAGCTAGATGCAGATAAAAATCATATTGAATTTGCAACCTGGTGGAGGTTAGTATAGATGGACTAATAGAACAAGTCCCACACACTGCTACAATCCCAAGCCCAAATATTTTTTCAGAGCTAGATGCAGAAAAAAATTATATTGAATTTGCAACCTGGTGGAGGTTAGTATAGATGGACTAATAGAACAAGTCCCACACACTGCTACAAGCCGAAATATTTTTTCAGAGCTAGATGCAGATAAAAATTATTTTGAATTTGCAACCTGGTGGAGGTTAGTATAGATGGAGTAATAGAACAAGTCCCACACACTGCTACAAGCCCAAGCCCAAATATTTTTTCAGAGCTAGATGCAGAAAAAAATTATATTGAATTTGCAACCTGGTGGAGGTTAGTATGAATGGACTAATAGAACAAGTCCCACACACTGCTACAAGCCGAAATATTTTTTCAGAGATAGATGCAGATAAAAATTATCTTGAATTTGCAACCTGGTGGAGGTTAGTATAGATGGACTAATAGAACATGTCCCATACACTGATACAATCCGAAATATTTTTTCAGAGCTAGATGCAGAAAAAATATATATTGAATTTGCAACCTGGTGGAGGTTAGTAAAGAAGGACTAATAGAACAAGTCCCACACACTGCTACAAGCCGAAGCCCAAATATTTTTTCTGAGCTAGCTGCAGATAAAAATTATTTTGAATTTGCAACCTGGTGGAGGTTAGTATAGATAGACTAATAGAACAAGTCCCACACACTGCTACAAGCACAAGCCCAAATATTTTTTCAAAGCTAGATACAGATAAAAATTATTTTGATTTTGCATCCTGGTGGAGGTTAGTATTGATGTACTAATAGAACAAGTCCCATACACTGCTAAAAGCCGAAGCCCAAATATTTTTTCAGAGCTAGATGCAGAAAAAAATTATATTGAATTTGCAACCTGGTGGAGGTTAGTATAGATGGACTAATAGAACAAGTCCCACACACTGCTACAAGCCAAAATATTTTTTCTGAGCTAGGTGCAGAAAAAAATTATATTGAATTTGCAAACTGGTGGAGGTTAGTAAAGATGGACTAATAGAACAAGTCCCACACAGTGCTACAAGCCCAAATATTTTTTCTGAGCTAGATGCAGATAAAAATTATTTTGAATTTGCAACCTGGTGGAGGTTAGTATAGATGGACTACTAGAACAAGTCCCACACACTGCTACAAGCCCAAGCCCAAATATTTTTTCAGAGCTAGATGCAGATAAAATTATTTTGATTTTGCAACCTGGTGGAGGTTAGTATAGATGTACTAATAAAACAAGTTCCTCACACTGCTTCAAACCCAAGCCCAAATATTTTTTCAGAGCTAGATGCAGATAAAAATTATTTTGAATTTGCAACCTGGTGGAGGTTAGTAAAGATGGACTAATAGAACAAGTCCCACACACTGCTACAAGCCCGAGCCCAAAGATTTTTTCAGAGCTAGATGCAGATAAAAATTATTTTGATTTTGCAACTTGGTGGAGGTTAGTATAGATGTACTAATAGAACAAGTCCCACACACTGCTACATGCCGAAGCCCTAATATTTTTTCAGAGCTAGATGCAGAAAAAAATTATATTGAATTTGCAACCTGGTGGAGGTTAGTATAGATGGACTAATAGAACAAGTCCCACACTCTGCTACAAGCCGAAATATTTTTTCAGAGCTAGATGCAGATAAAAATTATTTTGAATTTGCAACCTGGTGGAGGTTAGTGTAGATGGACTAATAGAACAAGTCCCACACACTGATACAATCCGAAATATTTTTTCAGAGCTAGATTCAGAAAAAATATATATTGGATTTGCAACCTGGTGGAGGTTAGTAAAGATGGACTAATAGAACAATTCCCACACACTGCTACAAGCCGAAGCCCAAATATTTTTTCTGAGCTAGATGCAGATAAAAATTATATTGAATTTGCATCCTGGTGGAGGTTAGTATTGATGTACTAATAGAACAAGTCCCATACAATGCTACAAGCCGAAGCCCAAATATTTTTTCAGAGCTAGATGCAGATAAAAATTATATTGAATTTGCAACCTGCTGGAGGTTAGTATAGATGGACTAATAGAACAAGTCCCACACACTGCTACAAGCCCAAGCCCAAATATTTTTTCAGAGCTAGATGCAGATAAAAATTATTTTGAATTTGTAACCTGGTGGAGGTTAGTATAGATGGACTAATAGAACAAATCCCACACACTGCTACAAGCCGAAATATTTTTTCAGAGCTAGATGCAGAAAAAAATTAAACTGAATTTGCAACCTGGTGGAGTTTAGTATAGATGGACCAATAGAACAAGTCCCACACACTGCTACAAGCCGAAATATTTTTTCAGAGCTAGATGCAGATAAAAATTATTTTGAATTTGCAACCTGGTGGAGTTTAGTATAGATGGACTAATAGAACAAGTCCCACACACTGCTATAAGCCCAAGCCCAAACATTTTTTTTGAGCTAGATGCAGATAAAAATTATTTTGAATTTGCAACCTGGTGGAGGTTAGTGTAGATGGACTAATAGAACAAGTCCCACACACTGCTACAAGCCCAAGGCGAAATATTTTTTCAGAGCTAGATGCAGAAAAAAATTATATTGAATTTGGAACCTGGTGGAGGTTAGTATAGATGGACTAATAGAACAAGTCCCCCAAACTGCTACAAGCCGAAATATTTTTTCAGAGCTAGATGCAGAAAAAAATTATATTGAATTTGCAACCTGGTGGAGATTAGTAAAGATGGACTAATAGAACAAGTCCAACACACTGCTACAAGCCCAAATATTTTTTCTGAGCTAGATGCAGATAAAAATTATTTTGAATTTGCAACCTGGTGGAGGTTAGTATAGATGGACTAATAGAACAAACCCCACACACTGCTACAAGCCCAAGCCCAAATATTTTTTCCGAGCTAGATGCAGATAAAAATTATTTTGAATTTGCATCCTGGTGGAGGTTAGTATTGATATACTAATAGAACAAGTCCCACACACTTCTACAAGCCGAAGCCCAAATATTTTTTCAGAGCTAGATGCTGATAAAAATTATATTGAATTTGCAACCTGGTGGAGGTTTGTATAGATGGACTAATAGAACATGTCCCACACACTGCTACAAGCCCAAGCCCAAACATTTTTTCTGAGCTAGATGCAGATAAAAATTATTTTGAATTTGCAACCTGGTGGAGGTTAGTGTAGATGGACTAATAGAACAAGTCCAACACACTGCTACAAGCCCAAGCCCAAATATTTTTTCAGAGCAAGATGCAGAAAAAAATTATATTGAATTTGCAACCTGGAGGAGTTTAGTATAGAAGGACTAATAGAACAAGTCCCACAAACTGCTACAAGCCGAAATATTTTTTCAGAGCTAGATGCAGATTAAAATTATTTTGAATTTGCAACCTGGTGGAGGTTAGTATAGATGGACTAATAGAACAAGTCCCACACTCTGCTACAAGCCCAATCCCAAATATTTTTTCTGAGCTAGATGCAGATAAAAATTATTTTGATTTTGCAACCTGGTGCAGGTTAGTATAGATGTACTAATAGAACAAGTCCCACACACTGCTACTATCCGAAGCCCAAATATTTTTTCAGAGCTAGATGCAGATAAAAATTATATTGAATTTGTGTAACGGGTCTGGCATGCGGAACCTCTGAGCAACTATACAAGGGGGCGGTCCTTGTAAGGAAGCGGGTGGCTCCCAGGGAAGACGGGCAGGTAGTCACGGCAAGTGACAGGGACAGTCTCTGGGTAGAGGGGCAGGTAGTCACGGCAAGTGACAGGGACAGTCTCTGGGTAGAAGGACGGGTACTCACGGCAAGTGACAGGGACAGTCTCTGGGTAGAAGGACAGCAGGCAGGTGACTGGTGAGCGCTCCCAGGTGAGCGGCCGAGAGTCTCTGGACAGGCAGGTGGTCACGGCAAGTGACGGCAGAGCTTCCAGGTAGGCTAGCAGGCAGGTAGCAGGTGAGCGCTCCCAGGTGAGCAGGCAAGAGTCTCTGGACAGGCAGGTGGTCACGGCAAGTGACGGCGGAGCCTCCAGGTAGGCTAGCAGGCAGGTTGCAGATGAACGCTCCCAGGTGTGCAGACAAGAGTCTCTGGACAGGCAGGTGGACACGGCAAGTGACGGCGGAGCCTCCAGGCAGGCTAGCAGGCAGGTAGCAGATGAG
Organism: Phyllobates terribilis; assembly: GCF_046119375.1. Taxonomy (NCBI): domain Eukaryota; kingdom Metazoa; phylum Chordata; class Amphibia; order Anura; family Dendrobatidae; genus Phyllobates; species Phyllobates terribilis. Next base: position 590,223,945 of record NW_027362765.1, on the reverse strand, counting down.
CGCTCCCAGGTGAGCGGGCAGGCTGGTCCATAGACAGACTGACAGGTGTCGGAAGGCAGACCGTCGCACCGCAGGATTGCAAGCAGGTAAACGGATATCAGGCAGGTATCAAGCAGGAATCTGACAGGTTACTGGCAGGTAACTGGTAACGGGACCTGAGGGCTGAAGCAGAGTGAAGGCTTTGCAACAACATTGCTCGGACACCTCCATTTTGGAGTAGGTGCCTTATATATGGTGAGGTCCTCCGGCGATTGGCCGGGGACTCCTTAGGACGGCGCGCGCGGCCCCTTTAAGAGAGGGGGAGCGCGCGCGCGCGCCCTGAGCACAGTGGCCGGGAAGCAGCGCACGCTGCCAGCAGAGCGGCACGAGGACGCCGGGCACGGAGTGGAGAGGTGAGGGGAACAGCGTCCCTGCCTAGCAGGAGGCAGGGACGCCGATGCTACAGTACCCCCCCCTTTAGGCCCCCCCTTTTTTAGGCAAGACAGAAATTTATCAAGGATGAGAGGGGCATGGATGTTCTCCCAGGGCTCCCACGTTCTCTCCTCAGGACCAAACCCCTTCCAATCTACCAGAAAAAAGGTTTTTCCTCTTACCCTTTTGGTGGCCAGAATGTTCTCTACCTCAAACTCGTTTTCAGCGGAAACCGGAGCAGGAGGCCTACCTGTAGACTTGGAAAAAGAGTTAAGTACCACGGGTTTGAGGAGAGATACATGGAAGGAGTTAGGGATCTGCAAGTTGGCCGGGAGTTTCAATTTATAGGCCACTGGGTTGATTTGTTTGATAACTTCTAGTGGGCCAATGAACCGAGGCCCTAACTTGTAGGAAGGAATCTTGAGCCGGACATACTTGGACGAGAGCCAGACTTTATCTCCAGGACGGAATTGTGGAGGATCCAGGCGTTTTTTGTCAGCGTGTTTCTTCTTCCGCTCGGACGACTGAAGGAGTGCGGATCGGGTACTCTCCCAAATGGAGGAAAATTTGCTAACGAGAGATTCCGCAGCCAGATTGTCCACCGTGGTGGAAACGGGAAATGGGATACGAGGATGCTGACTAAAGACTACAAAAATTGGGGATTTGGAGGAAGATTCGCTCTCGTGATTATTGTAAGAGAATTCAGCCCATGGCAGGAGATCCACCCAGTCTGAATGGTGGGCATTAACGAAGTGCCGGAGGTAACTGGTCAGGATCTGATTGATCCGCTCCACCTGACCATTGGACTGTGGGTGGTATGCGGAGGAGAAGTCCAGGGTGACGTCTAGCAGCTTACATGTGGCTCTCCAGAAGCGTGAGGTGAACTGAACCCCACAATCCGACACGATGTGGAGGGGCAGGCCATGGAGACGGAAGATGTGGCAGATAAAGTCTTTAGCCAGCTCGGGTGCAGACGGGAGGCCTGGCAGGGGAATGAAATGAGCCATTTAGGAAAAGCGGTCAGCGACCACCCAAATGACCGTACAACCGGCAGAGACAGGGAGATCTGTTATGAAGTCCATAGCTATATGCTGCCAGGGGGCAGCAGGTACTGGAACAGGAAGGAGGCGACCGGCTGGCAGGTGTCTCGGAATCTTGTTGCGGGCGCAGGACACACAGGCAGAAACAAAGTCTATTACGTCCTTGTGCAGGGTAGGCCACCAGTAGTGCCGGGTGATAAGCTGGAGGGTCTTTCTCTGACCGGCATGGCCAGCAAGCTTAGACGAGTGACCCCAGTGTAGGATCTTCTCCCGATCAGGTACCGTTACGAACGTCTTACCGGGAGGGAGTCGATTTAGACTCACGTGGGCCACCTGCATTACTCTGGCGGGATCGATGATGTGTTTAGGTTCCTCCTCAAGATCAGACACCAGGAATGATCGGGACAAGGCGTCAGCATTGATGTTTTTGTCAGCCGGGCGAAAATGAAGAACAAAATCAAAGCGAGCAAAAAACAAGGACCACCGGGCTTGGCGCGGGTTAAGTCTCTGGGCACTCTGGAGGTAAGCCAAGTTCTTGTGGTCCGTGTAAATTATTACCGGGTGAAGAGCCCCCTCGAGCAGGTAACGCCACTCCTCCAATGCCAGCTTAATGGCCAATAATTCTCGGTCTCCTATAGAATAGTTGCGCTCGGAAGAGGAGAAGAGTTTGGAGAAGAAGCCGCAAGTTACTATTCTCCCGGAAGACGATTTTTGGGTAAGTACCGCTCCGGCTCCAGAGGAGGAGGCATCAACTTCCAGGAAGAATTGCTTGTTGCCGTCCGAGCGATGCAGCACCGGGGCGGAAGAGAAAGCCTGTTTTAAGGAAAGAAAGGCCTCCTCAGCTTCGGGCGGCCATTCTCTGGGATTAGTGCCCTTACGGGTGAGCGCAGAGATTGGGGCAGTCCGGGAAGAGAAGTGCGGTATGAAGAGGCGGTAGTAGTTGGTGAAGCCCAGGAACCGCTGAATAGCCTTCAACCCCTCTGGTCGAGGCCACTTCTCGATGGCAGACAGTTTCTCAGGATCCATTGGTAGGCCGGTCTGAGAAATTATGTAGCCCAAAAACGGAAGCGAGGTCTGCTCAAAGAGGCACTTCTCATATTTAGCGTAGAGGTGGTTCTGCCTGAGCCTGAGCAGAACCTGACGAACATCCCTCCGGTGTGTGGGGAGATCCGGAGAGAAGACCAAGATGTCGTCCAGGTACACCACTACGCAGGAATAGAGAAGGTCCCGGAAGATGTCATTGACCAACTCTTGAAAGACGGCAGGAGCGTTACAGAGACCGAAGGGCATTACCAGGTATTCATAGTGGCCGTCCCAGGTGTTGAATGCCGTCTTCCATTCATCCCCCTGATGGATACGGACCAGGTTATACGCCCCACGGAGGTCCAGCTTGGTGAAGATTCTAGCCCCCTCAGACGGTCAAATAATTCCGGAATGAGCGGAAGGGGGTATTTATTCTTCACCGTGATCTGGTTAAGGCCTCTATAGTCTATACAGGGACGGAGTGAGCCATCCTTCTTTTTGACGAAGAAGAAGCCTGCTCCCGCCGGGGAAGTAGATTTCCGGATGAATCCCCGGGCCAGATTCTCCTCAATATATTCTGACATGGATCGGGTCTCAGCAGCGGACAAAGGGTAAATGCGCCCACGGGGAGGAGTAGCGCCGGGCATCAGGTCGATTGGGCAGTCGTATGGTCTATGAGGGGGTAATGTCTCTGCCTCCTTTTTATTAAAGACGTCCGCATACGACCAATAAGGAGCCGGAAGACCAGGTAGATTGGCTGGAGTAGGAGAAGGACGGACAGGATGGACGGGAACTAAACAAGTCTTATGGCAGTCCTGTCCTCAGCGAAGGACTTCTCCGGTCTGCCAATCAAGCACGGGTGCATGTTTCTGAAGCCAAGGTAGGCCTAGCAATAGAGCGTGAGAGAGTCCAGGCAGAACATGAAAGAAGATGCTCTCAGAGTGCAGCATTCCCACCTGCAGGGTTATGGATTCGGTGATAAGTTGGATGGGATGTGGTAAGAGGCCCCCATCCACGGCAGCGACAGATAAGGGTACGGCTAGAGGTTTGGTGGGAATGCGGTATTTCTCTACCGGAGACTGAGAAATGAGATTTCCGGCAGCTCCAGAGTCAAGTTGGGCTAGTTCAAAATAACGGTTCTCCCCGCAGATGATAGAGACCGACAGCAACAGGGATGGAGAGGGTTTACTCTTGTTTAGGACGACTTCTCTGAGCGATCCTAGACACAGGCGTTTCCCGACCTCTCCGGGCAGGAACGGATCCGGTGCTCCTTACTGCCACAGTAGAAGCAGCTCCCCTCGGCACGGCGTAACTCTTGACGGGTTTTGACCATCTTGGTCTGGTCGGCCTGCATAGGCTCGGGTGAGTGCGCCTGGGGAGTAGCAGGAGAAGGGACAGGTTTCTGAAAGGTAGGGGCTAGACGTGGAAAACTCCTCTCACGGGTGACCTCTTTGGCGCGTTCCTGGAACCGGATGTCAATCCGGGTGGCAAGAGTTATTAAGTCGTCGAGAGTGGTAGGTATGTCCCGACCGGCGAGTTCATCTTTAATACGGCCGGACAGACCCTCCCAAAAGACAGACACCAGGGCGTCGTTATCCCAGGCCAGCTCCGAAGCAAGGGTACGGAACCGAATGGCATATTGGCCCACGGTGAGATTTCCTTGATGGAGACATAGCAGAGATGATGCGGATGAGGACTTCCGTCCGGGTTCGTCGAAGACTTTCTGGAAAGCCGTGAGAAAGGCTGGCAGGTTGGACACCAGGGGGTCTCCTCTCTCCCATAGAGGATTTAGCCAAGCGAGTGCCTCCCCCGTGAGATGGGACATGATGAAGGCTACTTTGGCCCGGTCAGAGATAAACTGGTGGGACAGGAGTTCAAAATGCAGGGTGCATTGGTTTATGAAGCCCCGAGCTTGAGCGGGGTCGCCTCCGAAGCGAGGAGGTGCAGAAAGCTGGGGTCCGGGGCAGGATGCCATGGTATTGGTGGGCAGCGGCGCTGCCGGGCTGCGAGTCATGACACTAGCGGTGGTTGCTGGTGGAGCAGTCAGAGTGTCCAGGCGAGAGTTGACATTCCGCAGATGACTCAGGATGGACTCCTGTTGGGACCTCTGACGGGACAGTTCATGACATAGGTCCGAGAGCGAGGGAGCTTGGGTGCCACCGGGTTCCATGGCCCGAGCAAACTGTAACGGGTCTGGGAGGCGGAACCTCTGAGCAACTATACAAGGGGGCGGTCCTTGTAAGGAAGCGGGTGGCTCCCAGGGAAGAGGGGCAAGTAGTCACGGCAAGTGACAGGGACAGTCTCTGGGTAAAAGGGCAGGTAGTCACGGCAAGTGACAGGGATAGTCTCTGGGTAGAGGGGCAGGTAGTCACGGCAAGTGACAGGGACAGTCTCTGGGTAGAAGGACGGGTACTCACGGCAAGTGACAGGGACAGTCTCTGGGTAGAAGGACAGCAGGCAGGTGACTGGTGAGCGCTCCCAGGTGAGCGGGCGAGAGTCTCTGGACAGGCAGGTGGTCATGGCAAGTGACGACAGAGCCTCCAGGTAGGCTAGCAGGCAGGTAGCAGGTGAGCGCTCCCAGGTGAGCAGGCAAGAGTCTCTGGACAGGCAGGTGGTCACAGCAAGTGACGGCGGAGCCTCCAGGTAGGCTAGCAGGCAGGTAGCAGATGAGCGCTCCCAGGTAAGCAGACAAGAGTCTCTGGACAGGCAGGTGGACACGGCAAGTGACGGCGGAGCCTCCAAGCAGGCTAGCAGGCAGGTAGCAGATGAGCGCTCCCAGGTGAGCGGACAAGAGTCTCTGGACAGGCAGGTTGTCATGGCAAGTGACGGCGGAGCCTCCAGGCTGGCTAGCAGGCAGGTAGCAGATGAGCGCTCCCAGGTGAGCGGGCAGGCTGGTCCATAGACAGACTGACAGGTGTCGGAAGGCAGACCGTCGGACCGCAGGCTTGCAAGCAGGTAAACGGATATCAGGCAGGTATCAAGCAGGAATCTGACAGGTGACTGGCAGGTAACTGGTAACGGGACCTGAGGGCTGAAGCAGAGTGAAGGCTTTTCAACAACATGGCTCGGGCACCTCCATTTTGGAGGAGGTGCCTTATATATGGTGAGGTCCTCCGGCCATTGGCCGGGGACTCCTTAGGATGGCGCGCGCAGCCCCTTTAAGAGAGGGGGAGCGCGTGTGCGCACGCCCTAAGCACAGTGGCCGGGAAGCAGCGCGCGCTGCCAGCAGAGCGGGAGGAGGACGCCAGGCACGGAGTGGAGAGGTGAGGGGAACAGCGTCCCTGCCTAGCAGGAGGCAGGGACGCCGTCGCTACAATGTGCAACCTGGTGGAGGTTAGAATAGATGGACTAATAGAACAAGTCCCACACACTGCTACAAGCCCAAACCCAAACATTTTTTCTGAGCTAGATGCAGATAAAAATTATTTTGAATTTGCAACCTGGTGGAGGTTAGTGTAGATGGACTAATAGAACAAGTCCCACACACTGCTACAAGCCCAAGCCCAAATATTTTTTCAGAGCTAGATGCAGAAAAAAACTATATTGAATTTGCAACCTGGTGGAGGTTAGTATAGATGGACTAAAAGAACAAGTCCCAAAAAACCGTTAGAAGCCAAAATATTTTTTCAGAGCTAGATGCAGATAAAAATTATATTGAATTTGCAACCTGGTGGAGGTTAGTATAGATGGACTAATAGAACAAGTCCCACACACTCCTACAAGCCAAAATATTTTGTTAGAGCTAGATGCAGAAAAAAATTATATTGAATTTGCAACCTGGTGGAGGTTAGTAAAGATGGACTAATAGAACAAGTCCCACATACTGCTACAAGCCCAAATATTTTTTCCGAGCTGGATGCAGATAACAATTATTTTGAATTAGCAACCTGGTGGAGGTTAGTATTGATGGACTAATAGAACAAGTCCCACACACTGTTACAAGCCCAAGCCCAAATATTTTTTCAGAGCTAGATGCAGATAAAAATTATATTAAATTTGCAACCTGGTGGAGGTTAGTATAGATGGACTAATAGAACAAGTCCCACACACTGCTACAAACCCAAGCCCAAATATTTTTTAAGAGCTAGATGCAGAAAAAAATTATATTGAATTTGCAACCTGGTGGAGGTTAGTATAGATGGACTAATAGAACAAGTCCCACACACTGCTACATGCCGAAATATTTTTTCAGAGCTAGATGCAGAAAAAAATTATATTTAATTTGCATCCTGGTGGAGGTTAGTATAGATGGACTAATAGAACAAGTCCCACACACTGCTACAAGCCGAAATATTTTTTCAGAGCTAGATGCCGAAAAAAATTAAACTGAATTTGCAACCTGGTGGAGTTTAGTATAGATGGACTAATAGAACAAGTCCCACTCACTGCTACAAGCCGAAATATTTTTTCAGAGCTAGATGCAGATAAAAATTATTTTGAATTTGCAACCTGGTGGAGGTTAGTATAGATGGACTAATAGAACAAGTCCCACACACTGCTACAAGCCAAAATATTTTTTCAGAGCTAGATGCAGAAAAAAATTATATTGATTTTGCAACCTGGTGAAGGTTAGTATAGATGGACTAATAGAGCAAGTCCCACACACTGCTACAAGCCCAAGCCCAAATATTTTTTCTGAGCTAGATGCAGATAAAAAATATTTTGAATTTGCAACCTGGTGGAGGTTAGTATAGATGAACTAATAGAACAAGTCCCACACACTGCTACAAGCCCAAGCCCAAATATTTTTTCAGAGCTAGATGCAGATAAAAATTATTTTGATTTTGCAACCTGGTAGAGGTTAGTATAGATGTACTAATAGAACAAGTCGAACACACTGCTACAAGCCCAAGCCCAAATATTTTTTCAGAGCAAGATGCAGAAAAAAATTATATTGAATTTGCAACCTGATGGAGGTTAGTATAGATGGACTATAAGAACAAGTCCCAAAAAACTGTTAGAAGCCAAAATATTTTTTCAGAGCTAGATGCAGATAAAAATTATATTGAATTTGCAACCTGGTGGAGGTTAGTATAGATGGACTAATAGAACAAGTCCCACACACTCCTACAAGCCAAAATATTTTGTTAGAGCTAGATGCAGAAAAAAATTATATTGAATTTGCAACCTGGTGGAGGTTAGTAAAGATGGACTAATAGAACAAGTCCCACACACTGCAACAAGCCCAAGCCCAAATATTTTTTCTGAGCTAGATGCAGATAAAAATTATTTTGAATTTGCAACCTGGTGGAGGTTAGTATAGATGGACTAATAGAACAAGTTCCACACACTGCTACAAGCCCAATCCCAAATATTTTTTCAGAGCTAGATGCAGGTAAAAATTATTTTGCTTTTGCAACCTGGTGGAGGTTAGTATAGATGTACTAATAGAACAAGTCCCACACACTGCTACTATCCGAAGCCCAAATATTTTTTCAGAGCTAGATGCAGATAAAAATTATATTGAATTTGCAACCTGGTGGACGTTAGTAAAGATGGACTAATAGAACAAGTCCCACACACTGCTACAAGCCCAAGCCCAAATATTTTTTCAGAGCTAGATGCAGATAAAAATTATATTAAATTTGCAACCTGGTGGAGGTTAGTATAGATGGACTAATAGAACATGTCCCACACACTGCTGCAAACCCAAGCCCAAATATTTTTTAAGAGCTAGATGCAGAAAAAAATTATATTGAATTTGCAACCTGGTGGAGGTTAGTATAGATGGACTAATAGAACAAGTCCCACAAACTGCTACAAGCCGAAATATTTTTTCAGAGCTAGATGCAGATAAAAATTATTTTGAATTTGCAACCTGGTGGAGGTTAGTATAGATGGACTAATAGAACAAGTCCCACACACTGCTACAAGCCAAAATATTTTGTCAGAGCTAGATGCAGAAAAAAATTATATTGAATTTGCAACCTGGTGGAGGTTAGTAAAGATGGACTAATAGAACAAGTCCCACACACTGCTACAAGCCCAAGCCCAAATATTTTTTCTGAGCTAGATGCAGATAAAAATTATTTGAATTTGCAACCTGGTGGAGGTTAGTATAGATGGACTAATAGAACAAGTTCCACACACTGCTACAAGCCCAATCCCAAATATTTTTTCAGAGCTAGATGCAGGTAAAAATTATTTTGCTTTTGCAACCTGGTGGAGGTTAGTATAGATGTACTAATAGAACAAGTCCCACACACTGCTACTATCCGAAGCCCAAATATTTTTTCAGAGCTAGATGCAGATAAAAATTATATTGAATTTGCAACCTGGTGGACGTTAGTAAAGATGGACTAATAGAACAAGTCCCACACACTGCTACAAGCCCAAGCCCAAATATTTTTTCAGAGCTGGATGCAGATAAAAATTATTTTGAATTTGCAACCTGGTGGAGGTTAGTGTAGATGGACTAATAGAACAAGTCCCACACACTGCTTCAAGCCCAAGCCCAAATATTTTTTCAGAGCTAGAAGCAGAAATTTTTTTTATTGAATTTTCAACCTGATGGAGGTTAGTGTAACGGGTCTGGGACGAGGAACCTCTGAGCAACTATACAAAGGGGCAGTCCTTGTAAGGAAGCGGGTGACTGCCAGGGAAGGTCGGCAGGCAGTCACGGCTAGTGACGAGGACAGTCTCTGGGTAAGATGGCAGTAGGTCATGGCAAGTGACGGGGACAGTCTCTCGACAGGCGGGTGGTCACGGCAAGTGACGGGGACAGTCTCTAGACAGACGGGGGGTCACGGCAAGTGACGGCTAAGCCTCCAGGTAGGCTTGCAGGCAGGTAGCAGGTGGATGCTCCCAGGTGAGTGGGCAAAAGTCTCTAGACAGACAGGTGGTCACAGCAAGTGATGGCTGAGCCTCCAGGTAGGCTAGCAGGCAGGTAGCAGGTGGACACTCCCAGGTGAGCGGGCGAGAGTCTCTGGACAGGCAGGTGGTCACAGCAAGTGACGGCAGAGCCTCCAGGTAGGCTAACAGGCAGGTAGCAGATGGACGCTCCCAGGTGAGCGGGCAAGAGTCTCTGGACGGGCAGGTGGTCAAAGCAAGTGACGGCAGAGCCTCCAGGTAGGCTAACAGGCTGGAAGCAGATGGACGCTCCCAGGTGAGCAGGCAAGAGTCTCTGGACAGACAGGTGGTCACAGCAAGTGACGGCAGAGCCTCCAGGTAGGCTAACAGGCAGGTAGCAGATGGACGCTCCCAGATGAGCGGGCAAGAGTCTCTGGACAGGCAGGTGGTCACAACACGTGACGGCAGAGCCTCCAGGTAGGCTAGCGGGCAGGTAGCAGGTGAGCGCTCCCAGGTGAGCGGGCAGACGGATCCATAGATAGACTGGCAGGGCTGGTAGGCAGACTGTCGGACCGCAGGAATGTCAACAGATAGACACGTATCAGGCAGGTATCAAACAGGAAACTGGCAGGTAACTGGCAGGTATCTGGTAACGGGACCTGAGGGCTGAAGCAGAGTGAAAGACTATGCTACAACATTGCTCGGGCACCTCCATTTTGGAGGAGGTGCCTTATATATGGAGAGGTCCTCCGGCCATTGGCCGGGGACTCCTTAGGACGGCGCGCGCGGCCCCTTTAAGAGAGGGGGAGCGCGCGCGCGCCCTAAGCACAGTGGCCGGGAAGGAGCGCGCGCTGCCAGCAGAGCGGGAGGAAGACGCCGGGCACGGAGCGGAGAGGTGAGGGGTACAGCGTCCCTGCCTAGCAGGAGGCAGGGACGCCGACGCTACAGTTAGTATAGATGGACTAATAGAACAAGTCCCACACACTGCTGCAAGCCAAAATATTTTTTCAGATGCAGATAAAAATTATTTTGATTTTGCAACCTGGTGGAGGTTAGTATAGATGTACTAATAGTACAAGTCCCACACACTGCTACAAGCCGAAGCCCAAATATTTTTTCAGAGCTAGATGCAGATAAAAATTATTTTGAATTTGCAACCTGGTGGAGGTTAGTATAGATGGACTAATAGAACAAGTCCCACACACTGCTAGAAGCCGAAATATTTTTTCAGAGCTATATGCAGAAAAAAATTATATTGAATTTGCAACCTGGTGGCGGTTAGTATAGATGGACTAATAGAACAAGTCCCACACACTACTACTAGCCGAAATATTTTTTCAGAGCTAGATGCAGATAAAAATTATTTTGAATTTGCAACCTGGTGGAGGTTAGTATAGATGGACTAATAGAACAAGTCCCACACACTGCTACAAGCCGAAATATTTTTTCAGAGCTAGATGCAGATAAAAATTATTTCGAATTTGCAACCTGGTGGAGGTCAGTATAGATGGACTAATAGAACAAGTCCCACACACTGCTACAAGCCGAAATATTTTTCAGAGCTAGATGCAGAAAAAAATTATATTGAATTTGCAACCTGGTGGAGGTTTGTATAGATGGACTAATAGAACAAGTCCCACACTCTGCTACAAGCCCATCCCAAATATCTTTCCTGAGCTAGATGCAGATAAAAATTATTTTGAATTTGCAACCTGGTGGAGGTTAGTATAGATGGACTAATAGAACAAGTCCCACACACTACTACAAGCCGAAATATTTTTTCAGAGCTAGATGCAGATAAAAATTATTTTGAATTTGCAACCTTGTGGAGTTTAGTAAAGATGGACTAATAGAACAAATCCCACACAATGCTACAAGCCAAAATATTTTTTCAGAGCTAGATGCAGAAAAAAATTATATTGAATTTGCAACCTGGTGGAGGTTAGTATAGATGGACTAATAGAACAAGTCCCACACACTGCTACAAGCCCAAGCCCAAATATTTTTTCTGAGCTAGATGCAGATAAAAATTATTTTGAATTTGCAACCTGGTGGAGGTAAGTATAGATGGACTAATAGAACAAGTCCCACACACTGCTTCAAGCTGAAACATTTTTTCAGAGCTAGATTCAGATAAAAATTATTTTGAATTTGCAACCTGGTGGAGGTTAGTATAGATGGACTAATAGAACAAGTCCCACACACTGCTACAAGTCGAAATATTTTTTCAGAGCTAGATGCAGATAAAAATTATTTTGAATTTGCAACCTGGTGGAGGTTAGTATAGGTGGACTAATAGGACAAGTCCCACACACTGCTACAAGCCGAAATATTTTTTCAGAGCTAGATACAGATAAAAATTATTTTGAATTTGCAACCTGGTGGAGGTTAGTATAGATGGACTAATAGAACAAGTCCCACACACTTCTACAAGCCGAAATATTTTTTCAGAGCTAGATGCAGATAAAAATTATTTCGAATTTGCAACCTGGTGGAGGTCAGTATAGATGGACTAATAGAACAATTCCCACACACTGCTACAAGCCGAAATATTTTTCAGAGCTAGATGCAGAAAAAAATTATATTGAATTTGCAACCTGGTGGAGGTTTGTATAGATGGACTACTTGAACAAGTCCCACACTCTGCTACAAGCCCATCCCAAATATTTTTCCTGAGCTAGATGCAGATAAAAATTATTTTGAATTTGCAACCTGGTGGAGGTTAGTATAGATGGACTAAAAGAAAAAGTCCGACACACTGCTACAAGCCGAAGCCCAAATATTTTTTCTGAGCTAGATGCAGATAAAAATTATTTAGAATTTGCAACCTAGTGGGGGTTAGTATAGATGGACTAATAGAACAAGTCCCACACACCGCTACAAGCCCAAGCCCAAATATTTTTTCAGAGCTAGATGCAGATAAAAATTATTTTGAATTTGCAACCTGGTGGAGTTTAGTATAGATGGACTAATAGAATTATGCTATGCCCAAAAGGTTTTACTTCACTAGGTGCAGTAAAAAAATTTGTATTCTATACACAGGTGGTATAGCTTGCAACACAGATAGGCTACTCCACTGACTAACACACACTGCAAGAGGCCAAAAACGATTTGCTTTTAGCCAAATGCTGTGAAAAAAACTTGCACAGCACTGGCACAGACCTGCCTGGCAAAAAGTGATAGGAACTGATGTAACCTAGCCCTCAAAAAGACTGCAATTACAATTAGTCTTTACTCCCAACCTATCTATTTAAGAGCACAGACCTGCCTCATAAAAGTCGTAGGAAATGATGTAACCTAGTCCTCAAAAGGACTGCAATTACAATTAGTCTTTACTCCCAACCTATCTATTTAAGAGCACAGACCTGCCTGATAAAAGTGATAGGAACTGACGTAACCCTGAAAAGGACTGCAATTACAATTAGTCTTTACTCCCAACCTATCTATTTAAGAGCACAGACCTGCCTGATAAAAGACTTAGGAAATCATGTAACCTAGTCCTTAAAAGGACTGCAATCACAACTATTACCTACTCCCAAGCTATCTGTAGATTTGTTCGAAAATTGGCTTGAAATTAACACTGAAAGTATAGCGCGCACAGCAACAGTGGTGCCGTCTAACACGCAGCTGCAGCAGTGAGAAAATGGTGGCGACGGGGAAAGTGGCTGGGTCTTATAGGGCAAGGACATGTGACATACACTGCCAATGACACATGCCCTTGCTTGTGTGAAAAAAAGCACTTCGCTCCGTGTGTGCTCTGCTGATAGGCTGACAGATTGCACCTCCCCACTGTAAATGCGGGAAAGAGAAAAAAAAATGGAGATCTTCATTATTTCTGCAGAGATCCATCCCCTGCCCCTCCCCCCACCCCGCTGTACACTCAAACTGCGTATTAACATTAATTTTCAGCATTACTGAGAAAAAATCCAGTTATGATTTTGGTGCATGAACAGTTATAGAACATAACCTCGAACAGCCGAATTTTTTTCAAATTGTTCGTGTTCGCCGAACGGCTTGAACACCGACCAAAACAGCTCGAATTTGAGATTGGCAAACTGTTCGAGTCGAACACCGCTCATCTCTAGTCCCAACATCATATAACAGGACCTTCAGAAAATAGCTCACAGTGTATACTGTCCTCAGTACTATCTACACAGCTCATTACTGTGTTCAGAAGGACCTGCAATGATGTCATGGCCTTATCACTCCCTCCCAAAATCACATGACATCCTCACATGGCATGATCCACCCCCTGGACCCTACACCAGCAATCCTGACAACAAATAAAGTAACTTGAGACACAAACACTGCTGAGCACATGATAAAAATAGCAGGGGCCTAAAAGGCCCCCGTTCCATTCAGTTGTGGTTTTCCCCAAGAAAGCATTATTACACCAAAATGCCTATCAAAAAAATTATATGAACAACTGGATATTAGCAATAACGACATACTTCAGGAATACCTAGAGTTTCAAATTTCTAACTTAAGTAATTTTGCAGTTAATAGCAAAAAAGTAAGCACTGGGGGCATAAAAGGCCCCCGATACGCATTGTAGGGTTAATTGCCTGTCTTTTAGCCAATTCTTTACCCATCTGCACATAATTTTCCCTATGCCCTGCTTCTGGAGCTTAGAAGGCTGCTATTGGTACAGTATCAAATTGCAAATTCCAGATAAATCACATCAGCCACATTACCAACATCCAGATTTGCACTTTCCTTGGTTAGATATGACTGATATTTCATGAATCCATGCTGGTTGTAAAGTGTTATATTATTTTCTGCAATATATCTCTGCAGGTCATCTCTTATAATGCCCTCAAAAACTTTGCACACTGCTGATGTCAGACTTACCGGACGGTAGTTAACTGGATCCACATTCTTACCTTTCTTAAATATCGGTACCACATAAGATATCCTCCAATCCTGTGGTACTACCCCTCTTACAAGAGAGTCTAAGTATATGAGATTCAGTAGTCTGTCAATTACTGAGCTCAATTCCCTCAGTATCCATGGATAAAAGCCATTTGGCCTGGGGGATTTGTCAATGTTTAATTTGCTCAGATGCAGGCATACTTTTTCTTTTGTTAGGCTGTGTGCCCACGATGCGTATTTTGGTGCGTATTTTGGAGCGTATTTGCAGTGCGTAAATGCTCCAGAAACGCATTGCATACCTTATCCCATGACTTCCTATGACATTCTGCAAGTTCTGTGCACATGGTCCTTTTTTTTTCTGCGCAGATTTTACTCGCCTCTAGAATGCATTGGAAAAACGCATGGCAAATACGCGTCAAATACGCGTCAAAAACACATGTAAAAACCGCATGCGTTTTTCTGCCAAGGAGATGCAGAAATGCTCAGGAAAATTTCTGCTTCATTTCTGCATCGTGGGCACTAAGCCTTAAACTAGTTATATTTGGTGGTGAACTTTGAATTTTGCCTTGTTGAATGATCTTTGAATCAGTCAGTTCATTGGTGAACATGGATGAAAAGTGCCTGTTTAATATCTCAGCTTTCTTGTCCTCTATAATTATCTTGTTATTATCATCTTTTTAGGGGCCAATACCATCCATTTTGTACTTTTTGGCATTAATATATTTATGACATTTTTTGGGATTTACTTTAATGTCGTTAGTGATTTGTTTCTCGGTAGATAACTTTGCTTGCTTGATTTCTTTTTTTGCATTTCTTATTGAGATCTTTATACTTCTGAAATGCTATTTCTGATTTCTCAACCTTCAAGGTTTTGAATGCCCTTTGTTTTAGTCATATTATACTTTATATTTATCCATAATGGCTTCTTTTTATTTCTGGACATTTTATTTCCTGATGTTATATGGTTTTTACAGCATTCCAACATGCCTAATTTATGTTTGGTATCCACCATTACCATGATATGGTCCCAGCCTACAAGATTAAGCTCTTCCCATAATTTGTTGAAATCAGCTTTCCTAAAGTTCCAGGTTTTTGCATTTCCTTTTTGAAATGTTTTATTGAATATTACATTTAAACTTACCATATTATGGTTGCTGCTGCCCAACTGCTCCCGAATCTGTGGATCTGAAATTTTAGCTGGTCTATTTGACAGGACCAGATCCAGCAAATTGGATCATTTATCAGCTGAAAGAGGTAATTGTCTTGAACTGCGGATAAGAACTTGCAGCTTTTAACCCAAAAAATTCTATGTCCCATTGAATGTTTGGATAGTTTAAATCCCCCATAATAAAGACCGTATTATTGTTTGCTGCCTTTTTAATTTGTTGCAGATTTTCATCTTCTAACTCTTCAGCTATATCAGGAGGCTTGTAGCAAACTCCAATTAGCAGCTTTCCATTATTGCCATCCCTATTTACACTTACCCAGACTGACTTTAAGTTGTCGCAGCTCCCTCAATATAATCATTGAGCACAGGTCTTCAGTTGAATTTAATAAAAATACACACCCCTCCACCATTTTTGTATTTCAAGTTCTTTCTTAATGTAGGGTAACCCTCTAAGTGTGTCACCCAGTTATGGCTTTTGTCCAGCTAGGTTTCCGTAATGCTTACCACATTGTAATCTGGGCTAACAAAAGAGTCTCTAATTCATTTATTGTGTTTGCAAGACTTCATGCATTTGCCAGCAAACATTTAATACTATTAGCTCATTTATTACTCCTATTCACCTTCCTAATTTCCTTTCATTTACAGGATAATGACTTGCATATAGTGATGGGCGAGCACTAAAATGCTCGGGTGCTCGATGCTCGGGTCAAGCACATTGGAATACTCGGGTGCTCGACCCGAGCAATGAGCCCAATATAAGTCTATGGGAACCTTGAGCATTTTTCAGGTGGCTCCCCCCGGCAGTCTGCAAAGGGCCTAAAGATTGCCCAAATCGATGGGAACAGTGCTCAAATGACATGGGAACAGCATGGGGAAGACCCCTGGAAGGATTTCTGACTCCCAGGTCACTTCTGTCAACAATGTTGTCAGAGGTATTACGCCACTTTTATGGACTCACAATAAAACATACAAAAACAAAACCAAAATGCATTTTCCTGGGAAATATGTTAAGGAACATCCTTTCCAGAGTAATGACTTGTATATAAAGCAAAATAAATAACCGAAAACAAAAATACTCCTTCACACATTAGGCTATGTTCACACTTAGCATTTTTGCACTTTTGCATTGCTTTCAGCTGTGACAGATGCATTCACCAGGAAATGACATTTTAACATTTTACAACCTTATCTGGCCATGTGGTGTGTGAGATATCATCAGACACATCGTGTTTCATTTATGAAGGACGGACTCTGAAAGTCACAAAGCCTATTTTTATAGGGCCATCAGGCGGCCTTTACTATTCTTAAAGGGCCAGCAGTCGGCCCTCACTATTCTTAGAGAGCCATAAGCCGGCTATGTTTTATTTTTCCCATTACTTAAGATTGGGTCTCCTATACTATTATTGCGTATGCATTGAGCGTCAGGGCTGCCCCAAATTTAAACGCTCTCCAATACCACTTTGAAAATTTGGATGCACCACAATACCCCTTTGAAGAGACTTAGAGGAGGGCCTCCTGAAAACGACGTTCCCATTATTAGGAAGTAGGTCTCCCATTGTGTTTGACTATGCAGTGAATGCAAGGGTTGCCAAAAATTTGGAGGCACTCCAATGCCCCTTGGAAGAGACGTAGAAGAGGGCCTTCTGAAAAAAAATGTTCCCATTATTAGGAAGTGGGTCTCCCATTGTGTTTTCCAATGCAGTGAATGCACGGGCTGCCAAAATTGGGAGGCACTCCAATGCCCCTTGGAAGAGACATGGAGGAGGGCCTCATAAAAAATGTTCCCATTAGAAAGGAGCGGGTCTCCTATACTTGTAATGCCCATGCACTAAGTGTATGGGCTGACAAACATTTACCCCTGGGGGACATACATGAACATACTGTATAAAAATTTTTTTTACAAGCATCATAAACACCCTTAAAAAAAATTATGTGGGTGTTGCATGACGGACCATGGTCACCCTGGTGATATGGTGGTGGAGGATGAGGATGAGGAGAAGGAGGAGGACAAGAGCAAATAGCCAAAATCAGGAAGCGAATACCCATGTCTGGGTGTGAAGAGTAGAGATGAGCGTTGTTCGTTGTTGAGATTGTTAGCCAATCTCAAATTCGAGCTGTTTTGGGCGGTGTTCGAGCCGTTCGGCGAACACGAACGATTTGAGAAAAATTCGGCTGTTCGAGGTTATGTTCGATAACTGTTCGTGCACCAAAATCATAACTGGATTTTTTCTCAGTAATGATGAAAATTAATGTTAATACACAGTTTGAGTGTACAGCGGGGTGGGGGGAGGGGCAGGGGATGGATCTCTGCAGGAATAATGAAGATCTCCATTTTTTTTCTCTTTCCCGCATTTACACTGGGGAGGTGCAATCTGTCAGCCTATCAGCAGCGCACACACGGAGCGAAGTGCTTTTTTTCACACAAGCAAGGGCATGTGTCATTGGCAGTGTATGTCACATGTCCTTGCCCTATAAGACCAAGCCATTTTCCACGTCGCCACCATTTTCTCACTGCTGCAGCTGCGTGTTAGACGGCACCGCTGTTACTGTGTGCGCTATACCTTGTTAATTTCAAGCCAATTTTCGCACAAATCTACAGATAGCTTGGGAGTAGGGAATAGTTGTGATTGCAGTCCTTTTAAGGACTAGGTTACAGCATTTCCTACGACTTTTATCAGGCAGGTCTGTGCTCTTAAATAGTGTTGAGCCACCCCCGTAGTGTTCGGGTTCGGTTCGGTTCGTCGAACACCGGGATGTTCGAGGAACTGTTCGTCGAACTGTTCGTCGAACACCTTAGAACACCGTCGAACACCGTTAAAACCAATGGCAGGCAAACAAAAACACATAGAAACACATAGAAAACACCTGCAAAGGTGTCCAAAAGCTGACAAACTGCTCAGAAGACACTCTCTTTAAAAAAGCCGGCCGGCAAATTCAGCAGCGGCATACACCGGTACCCGACAATTTAGACAAGAAGGAATAGAGCATCACACATAGATTAGATAGATAGAAACATGTCAGTCACATATATATGAAGTACAGTGACAGTGTTGGTTACTGCACTTGTCATTTAGTGTAAAGGATTTATTAAAAAAAATATTAGTGTTTTCATGCACCGTCTCTTTAAAAAAGCCGGCCGGCAATTCAGCATCTGTACCCGACAATTTAGAACAGAAAGAATAGAGCTTCACACATAGATTAGATAGATAGAAACATGTCAGTCACATATATAATAAGTACAGTGACAGTGTTGCTTACTGTACTTGTCATTTAGTGTAAAGGATTTATTTAAAAAAATAATAGTGTTTTCATGCACTGTCTCTTTAAAAAAGCCGGCCGGCAATTCAGCAGCGGTACCCGACAATTTAGAACAGAAAGATAGAGCATCACACATAGATTAGATAGATAGAAACATGTCAGTCACATATATATGAAGTACAGTGACAGTGTTGGTTACTGTACTTGTCATTTAGTGTTAAAATAAAGGATTATTTAAATAAAAATTGGCGTGGGATCCCCCATAATTTTAGTCTCTAGCGGAGGTTAAGCAGACGGCTGGGGCAGATGTTTGAAGCCTCGGAAGGGGGTAATAGCCACGGAGCTTCCCAGGCTACTAATATCAGCCCCCAGCTGAATACATAGCCTTTACTAGCTATTAAAATGGGGGACCCCCCCAAAAAAATGACGTGGGGTCCCCCCTATTTTAATAGCTAGCAAAGGCTAGGCAGACAGCTGGGGGCTGATATTAATAGCTCAGGAAGGGTGCCATGAATATTGGCCCCCTCCCAGGCTAGAAACACCAGCCGTCAGCCGCCCCAGAAATGGCGCATCCATAGGATGCGCCAATTCTGGCACTTAGCCTCGCTCTTCCCACTGCCCTGTAGCGGTGGCAGTGGAGTAATAGGGCTGGGGTTGATGTCAGCTTATAATGCCAGCTGACATCAAGCCCAGGTTAGTAATGGAGAGGCGTCTATAAGACACCGCCATTACTGACCCCATAGTCAAAGTTAAAAAAAACACAAACACCCAGAATAAAGTCCTTTAATTGAAATAAAGACACAATCCTTTATTGTTCTAAATTAAACCATACTTACCGTCACGCCCATTCCAGCTGAAGCCAACGATCTCCTGCAATAAAAGAAAAATAATAAAGCAACCTCATCCTTACCTTTCCATGGTTCCCACGACAGCTTCAGCTCTGCTACATCGAGATGACAGGCTGGACCGCAGCAGAACGCTGCCATCCAGCCTCTCATCCCGCAGACACTGAGAAGCGCAGGCTTGCTTGCGCTGCTCAGCGTCTCTCTGTGACGACATCCAGATGAGCCGAGTTCATGTCCAATGAACTCGGCTCACCTCATGCACGTCACTGACAGCGTGGGAAAATTCTCACGCTGAAGCGCTGAGTGCAGGAGAATTTTCCCACGCTGTCAGTGACGTGCAGGAGGTGAGCTGAGTTCATTGGACATGAGCTCACCTCATGCACATCACTGACAGCGTGGGAGAATTCTCCTGCACTCAGCACTTCAGCGTGAGAATTTTCCCACGCTGTCAGTGACGTGCATGAGGTGAGCCGAGTTCATTGGACATGACCTCGGCTCATCTGGATGCCGTCACAGCGAGACAGTGAGGAGCGCAAGCATGCCTGCGCTTCTCAGTGTCTGCGGGATGACAGACTGTATGGCAGCGTTCTGCTGCGGTCCAGCCAGTCATCTCGATGTAGCAGAGCTGAAGCTGTCGTGGGAACCATGGAAAGGTAAGGATGAGGTTGGTTTATTATTTTTCTTTTATTGCAGGAGATCGTTGGCTTCAGCTGGAATGGGTGTGATGGTAAGTATGGTTTAATTTAGAACAATAAAGAATTGTGTCTTTATTTCAATTAAAGGACTTTATTCTGGGTGTTGTGTTTTTTTTAAATACTTTACAAGAAATTCATGGCGGTCATGTCTAATACTGGCGTGACCCCATGAATTTTGGGCTTGGGGCCAGCTGATAATACCAAGCTGGCCCTAACCCCTTTATTACCCAGTGAGCCACCGCACCAGGGCCCTGGATGAGTTGGGTACAGCGCCAGAAGATGGCGCTTCTATGAACGCGCCATTTTCCGGGGTGGCTGCGGACTGCAATTTGTAGCGGGGGGGGGGCCCAGAAAGCTTGGGCCTCCCTGCGCTGCAGATTCCAGCCCCCAGCTGCCTAGTTGTACCTGGCGGACACAAAAATAGGGCGAAGCCCCACGTATTTTTTTTTTAATTATTTCATGAAATTCATGAAATAATTAAGAAAAAAAGGGCTTCCCTATATTGTTGTGTCCGGCCAGGTACAAATAGGCAGCTGGTGGTTGGGGGCAGCCCGTTCCTGCCTGCTGTACCTGGCTGGACACAAATATAGTGCGAAGCCCCACTTCAATTTTTTTTAATTATTTCATGAAATTCATGAAATAATTAAGAAAAAAAGGCCTTCTCTATATTGTTGTGTCCGGCCAGGTACAAATAGGCAGTTGGTGGTTGGGGGCAGCCCGTTCCTGCCTGCTGTACCTGGCTGGACACAAATATAGTGCGAAGCCCCACTTCAATTTTTTTAAATTATTTCAGGAAATTCATGAAATAATTTAAAAAAAATTGACGTGGGGCTTCGCACTATATTTGTGTCCAGCCAGGTACAGCAGGCAGGAACGGGCTGCCCCCAACCACCAGCTGCCTATTTGTACCTGGCCGGACACAACAATATAGGGAAGCCCTTTTTTTCTTAATTATTTCATGAAATAATTTAAAGAAAATTGACGTGGGGCTTCGCCCTGTTTTTGTGTCCAGCCAGGTACAACTAGGCAGCTGGGGGCTGGAATCCGCAGCGCAGGGAGGCCCAAGCTTTCTGGGCCACCCCCGCTGCAAATTGCAGTCCGCAGCCACCCCGGAAAATGGCGCGTTCATAGAAGCGCCATCTTCTGGCGCTGTACCCAACTCATCCGGGCCCTGATGCGGTGGCTCACTGGGTAATAAAGGGGTTAGGGCCAGCTTGGCATTATCAGCTGGCCCTCAGCCCGAAATTCATGGGGTCACGCCAATATTAGACATGACCACCATGAATTTCTAGTAAAGTATTTAAAAAAAACACAACACCCAGAAAAAAGTCCTTTAATTGAAATAAACACACAATTCTTTATTGTTCTAAATTAAACCATACTTACCATCACGCCCATTCCAGCTGAAGCCAACGATCTCCTGAAATAAAAGAAAAATAATAAAGCAACATCATCCTTACCTTTCCATGGATCCCACGACAGCTTCAGCTCTGCTACATCGAGATGACAGGCTGGACCGCAGCAGAAAGCTGCCATCCAGCCTGTCATCCCGCAGACACTGAGAAGCGCAGGCTTGCTTGCGCTCCACAGTGTCTCTCTGTGAGGGCATCCAGATGAGCCGAGTTAATGTCCAATGAACTCGGCTCACCTCATGCACGTCACGTCAAAGGATTGTGTCTTTATTTCAATTAAAGGACTTTATTCTGGGTGTTTGTGTTTTTTTTAACTTTGACTATGGGGTTAGTAATGGGGGTGTCTCATAGACGCCTCTCCATTACTAACCTGGGCTTGATGTCAGCTGGCATTATAAGCTGACATCAACCCCAACCCTATTACCCCCTGCCACCGCACCAGGGCAGCGTGGAAGAGCGAGGCTAAGTGCCAGAATTGGCGCATCCTATGAATGCGCCATTTCGGGGGCGGCTGACGGCTGGTGTTTCTAGCCTGGGAGGGGGCCAATATTCATGGCTCCCTTCCTGGGCTATTAATAATAGCCCCCAGCTGTCTGCCTAGCCTTTGCTAGCTATTAAATTAGGGGGGACCCCACGTCATTTTTTTGGGGGGGTCCCCCATTTTAATAGCTAGTAAAGGCTATGTATTCAGCTGGGGGCTGATATTAGTAGCCTGGGAAGCTCCCTGGGTATTACCCCCTTCCCAGGCTTCAAACATCTGCCCCAGCCGTCTGCTTAACCTCCGCTAGAGCCTAAAATTAAGGGGAACCCCACGCCAATTTTTTTAATAATAAATCCTTTATTTTAATACTAAATGACAAGTACAGTAACAAACACTATCACTGTACTTCATATATATGTGACTGACATGTTTCTATCTATCTAATCTATGTGTGATTCTCTATTCCTTCTATTCTAAATTGTCGGGTACCGCTGCTGAATTGCCTGCCGGCTTTTTTAAAGAGACGGTGCATGAAAACACTATTATTTTTTTTGATAAATCCTTTACGCTAAATGACAAGTACAGTAAGCAGCACTTTCACTGTACTTCGTATATATGTGGCTGACATGTTTATATCTATCTAATCTATGTGTGAAGCTCTATTCTTTCGGTTCTAAATTGTCGGGTACAGGTGTATGCCGCTGCTGAATTGCTGGCTTTTCATGTTTCACTGTTGGCACTGTTCCCATCGATTTTGGGCAATCACTGTAATGCCACAACCACCATGGCTGTGGCATTACAGTGAGTGGCAGACAATCCCTGCATGATTGGTGCTCTAAATAGCGCCAGACATGCAGGACACGCTTTTGGTGCACGAACAGTTATCGAACATAACCTCGAACAGCCGAATTTTTTGCAAATCGTTTGGGTTCGTCGAACAACTCAAACACCGCCCAAAACAGCTCGAATTTGAGATTGGCGAACAGTTCTAGTCGAACACCGCTCATCTCTACTCTTAAATAGATAGGTTGTGGGAGTAAAGACTAGAATCATAGAATCATAGAATGGTAGAGTTGGAAGGGACCTCCTGGGTCATCTGGTCCAACCCCCTGCTCAAAGCAGGATTCACTAAATCATCTCAGACAGATGTCTGTCCAGCCTCTGTTTGAAGACGTCCATTGAAGGGGAACTCACCACCTCTCGTGGCAGCCTGTTCCACTCATTAATCACCCTAACTGTCAAAAAGTTTTTTCTAATATCTAATCTGTGTCTCCTCCCATTTAGTTTCATCCCATTGCTGCTAGTCTTTCCTTGTGCAAATGAGAATAAAGATGATCCTTCTACAATGTGACAGCCCTTGACATATTTGTAGACAGCTATTAAGTCTCCTCTCAGTCTTCTTTTTTGCAAGCTAAACATTCCCAAATCCTGCAACCGTTCCTCATAGGACATGGTTTGCAGACCAGTCACCATTCTGGTCGCTCTTCTCTGAACTTGCTCCAGTTTGTCTATGTCTTTTTTAAAATGTGGTGCCCAAAACTGTACCCAGTATTCCAGATGAGGTCTGACCAAAGAGGAGTAAAGACCGATAATGACTTCACGTGATCTAGACTGTATGCTTCTGTTAATACATCCCAGAATTGTATTTGCCGTTTTTGCTGCTGCATCACACTGTTGACTCATGTTCAGTCTATGATCTATTAGTATACCTAAGTCTTTTTCACATGTACTGTTGCTTAGCTCTATTCCTCCCATTCTGTATATGCTTTTTTCATTTTTATTGCCCAGATGTAGTACTTTGCATTTTTCCCTGTTAAAAACCATTCTGTTGGTTGCTGCCCACTGCTCCAGTTTATTTAGGTCTTTTTGAATCCTCTCTCTCTCTTCTCTAGTATTAGCTATCCCTACTAGCTTTGTGTCATCAGCAAATTTAATCAGCTTACCCTCAATTCCTTCATCTAAATCATTGATAAAGATGTTGAACAATACAGGTCCCAGGACGGAGCCCTGTGGTACCCCACTTGAGACATTCATCCAGCTGGATGTGAAGCCATTTACAACCACCCTTTGAGTCCGATCACTAAGCCAGTTATGAATCCACCTAACAGTTGCCTGGTCCATTGCATACTTGGTCATTTTTTCAATAAGGATGGTGTGAGATACTTTGTCAAATGCTTTGCTGAAGTCAAGATATACTATATCTACAGCATTTCCCTGATCCACCCAGTCAGTGATTCTGTCATAGAAGGAAATTAAGTTAGTCTGACATGACTTGTTAGTTACAAACCCATGCTGACTCTGGTTAATCACTTCATTCTTATCCATGTACTTACATACATGTTGTTTAATAATTTGTTCAAAGATCTTTCCTGGTATAGAAGTCAGACTCACCGGCCTATAGTTCCCTGGGTCCACCTTCTTCCCCTTTTTGAAGATAGGAACAACATTTGCTCTTCTCCAGTCTTCTGGGACTTCTCCTGTTCTCCAAGAATTTTCAAAGATTATGGAGAGTGGTTCTAAAATTTCTTCTACGATCTACTTCAGTACTCTGGGGTGTAATTCATCTGGACCTGGAGACTTGAACTCATTTATGTTAGCTAAATATTCCCTCACAATCTTTCGGTTTACAGATAACTTGGATTCCTCTATTCCTTTATAAGGACAGTGAAGATCAGTTGATGTTACATTTTCTTTCTGAGAGAAAACAGATGCAAAATAGGAATTAAAAAGTTCGGCCTTCTCAACATCCTCTCTTACCATTTCTCCATTTTCATCCTGTAAAAATCCTATAGCATCTTTGACTTTTCTTTTACTTTTGACATACCCCCAAAATCCTTTTTTATTGCTTTTGACATCTCTTGCAAGCCTTAATTCATTGTCAGCTTTAGCTAACCTGATACGTGCCCTACAGGATTTGCAGACTGCATTATAATCTTCTTTAGATATGCCTCCCTCTTTCCATTTAATAAACATTTCTTTCTTTCTTTTTGGCATGTGTTTAAGTTCTGTGTTCATCCATCCTGGTTTCCTTAAATGCTTCCCATT
This sequence comes from Phyllobates terribilis, assembly GCF_046119375.1. Taxonomy (NCBI): domain Eukaryota; kingdom Metazoa; phylum Chordata; class Amphibia; order Anura; family Dendrobatidae; genus Phyllobates; species Phyllobates terribilis. The sequence goes on along the minus strand of NW_027362765.1, from coordinate 590,198,906 downwards.
CTTCCTACTTTTCGGGATTGTTAACGATTGTGCTTTGAGAATCTCATTTTTAAAAATTTCCCATCCTTCCTGGACATTTTTGTCCTTAAGGACATCCAGCCATTGGATCCCCCCTATTCTCTTTCTGAGTCTCTTAAAATCTGCCTTTCTAAAATCTAACCTTGAAGTTTGAGTCTTCACATGTCTTCCTCCTCTAGTTATCCAAAATTCTATAATAGCATGATCGCTGCCTCCTAGGGTCCCAGCCACCTTTAACTCCTCAACCATTTCCTCCCTGTTTATAAGGATTAGATCCAAAGTAGCAGATCCCCTTGTTTTCTTCCCTACCTTTTGGAAGATAAAGTTGTCAGCAAGAGAGGATAAGAATTTGCTTGACCTGTTAGTTTTACTTGAGAGAGATTCCCAACAAATGTCTGGATAGTTGAAATCTCCCATGACCACTACGTCATATTTTTTGGAGAACTTGGTCATTTGATACATAAAGAGTTCATCCATATCTTCAGCTTGCCCAGGTGGCCTGTAGTAAATGCCTACAATGGTGTCCTTTCCGTTGTTCTCTCCTTGTATTCTTACCCAAACAGTTTCCACAGAACTCCCAGTCTCTGAAGCTTCAATCTCTGTGCAGATATACGCTTTTCTAACATACAATGCAACACCTCCTCCTCGTTTATCAAGTCTGTTTCTTGCAAATAAGTTGTATCCTTTTAGCCTTTTATTCCAATCATGTGTATCGTCCCACCAAGTTTCAGTGATTCCAATGACATCATATTCCTTTTGCTGCATTAGTAGTTCCAATTCTCCTTGTTTGTTGCCCATGCTTTGTGCATTTGTATAAAAACATTTTAGTTTGTGATTGGTTTCTCTTCCTCCCATATTTTTATTATTTAAATTGTTTTGTCTTTGTTCTTCTTTTCCACTTCCAGTAGCAGAGATCTCAATAGTATTTGTCAGCTGTATGGCTTTTTCTGGCCTTTTGCTTCCCTTCCCACATTGTTCTAGTTTAAAGCTCTTCTGATGAGTGTAGCAAGGCGACTTCCAAATACATGTTTTCCAGTCTTCGTAAGGTGCACCCCATCTCTAGCAAGTAGTCCATCGTATAGGTAATTCATTCCGTGATCCAGAAATCCAAATCCTTGTTGACGGCACCATCGACGTAGCCAGTTGTTCACCTGTAGAATCTTATTCCACCTCATTGTTCCATGGCCATCCACTGGGAGGATGGATGAGAAGACCACCTGCGCTCCCAATTCTTTCACTTTCTTGCCTAAGTCTTCAAAGTCACTGCAGATGGTTTCCAGGTCCTTTCTTGCGTTGTCATTTGTCCCCACATGTATTAGCAGGAATGGGTAGTGATCTGTAGGTCTGAAGAGTCTTGATATCCTGTCAGACACATCTTTAATTTTTGCTCCTGGAAGACAGCACATTTCTCTTGAGGTTATGTCTGGTCTGCAGATAGCGGCCTCTGTTCCTCTTAACAGGGAATCCCCCATAACCACCACTCTCCGTTTTTTCTTCACAACATTCTTCTTTCTCCATCCAGGAGGATTCTGAGGGCTTACAAGGTTATTCATTGCTGGCAAAGTCTTATTTTGCTGTATTTCTTCATGGTTCTCCTGCGTGAGAGCCTGGTACTGGTTCCTGAGCAGTATGGGTGCTGACTGCCTCTCGATCCTCCTGCTTCTGTGGGTCACATGCTTCCATTCCTCTGTTTCGTCAGGTGCAGTTCGAATTTCTTCTCTTTCTGAATCATGAAGAGATAATTCTGCTCTGTCTAAGAACTCTTCACCTTCCTTAATGATTTTCAAGGTAGTTAACCTCTCTTCTAGATTTCGCAACTTTTCCTCCAACAGGGACACAAGCTTGCATTTCTGACATGTGAAGTTTGGCTTGTAAACTGGCAAGTCTGTGAACATGTAGCAGGATATGCAGCTCACCAAATGGCTCCTGGACTCTTCCATGTTCTTATTGTTAATGTTCTGAAAACAGTGAAAAAAGCTTAAAAAAAAGCTTCAAAATGCGCGCGCCGGTAGGCGCGCGGTTTACCGATGTCCTCTTTTCAGCTCCAACAGCCAAAATCCAGTGTTCTTTGAGCTCGCGGAGACTCTTCACTTACCCCAAAATGCAGTGGGAATATGCAAATTATCTCCTCAGGACTCCTCCCCTGGTTTACCGATGTCCTCTTTTCAGCTCCAACAGCCAAAATCCAGTGTTCTTTGAGCTCGCGGAGACTCTTCACTTACCCCAAAATGCAGTGGGAATATGCAAATTATCTCCTCAGGACTCCTCCCCTGGTTTACCGATGTCCTCTTTTCAGCTCCAACAGCCAAAATCCAGTGTTCTTTGAGCTCGCGGAGACTCTTCACTTACCCCAAAATGCAGTGGGAATATGCAAATTATCTCCTCAGGACTCCTCCCCTGGTTTACCGATGTCCTCTTTTCAGCTCCAACAGCCAAAATCCAGTGTTCTTTGAGCTCGCGGAGACTCTTCACTTACCCCAAAATGCAGTGGGAATATGCAAATTATCTCCTCAGGACTCCTCCCCTGGTTTACCGATGTCCTCTTTTCAGCTCCAACAGCCAAAATCCAGTGTTCTTTGAGCTCGCGGAGACTCTTCACTTACCCCAAAATGCAGTGAGAATATGCAAATTATCTCCTCAGGACTCCTCCCCTGGTTTACCGATGTCCTCTTTTCAGCTCCAACAGCCAAAATCCAGTGTTCTTTGAGCTCGCGGAGACTCTTCACTTACCCCAAAATGCAGTGGGAATATGCAAATTATCTCCTCAGGACTCCTCCCCTGGTTTACCGATGTCCTCTTTTCAGCTCCAACAGCCAAAATCCAGTGTTCTTTGAGCTCGCGGAGACTCTTCACTTACCCCAAAATGCAGTGGGAATATGCAAATTATCTCCTCAGGACTCCTCCCCTGGTTTACCGATGTCCTCTTTTCAGCTCCAACAGCCAAAATCCAGTGTTCTTTGAGCTCGCGGAGACTCTTCACTTACCCCAAAATGCAGTGGGAATATGCAAATTATCTCCTCAGGACTCCTCCTCTGGTTTACCGATGTCCTCTTTTCAGCTCCAACAGCCAAAATCCAGTGTTCTTTGAGCTCGCGGAGACTCTTCACTTACCCCAAAATGCAGTGGGAATATGCAAATTATCTCCTCAGGACTCCTCCCCTGGTTTACCGATGTCCTCTTTTCAGCTCCAACAGCCAAAATCCAGTGTTCTTTGAGCTCGCGGAGACTCTTCACTTACCCCAAAATGCAGTGGGAATATGCAAATTATCTCCTCAGGACTCCTCCCCTGACTAATTGTAATTGGAGTCCTTTTCAGGACTAGGTTACATCAGTTCCTATCAGTTTTTGCCAGGCAGGTCTGTGCCAGTGCTGTGCAAGTTTTTTTCACAGCATTTGGCTGAATCTAGCAAAGCTAATCCTTTTTGGCCTATTGCAGAGTGTGTTAGTCAGTGGAGTAGCCTATCTGTGTTGCAAGATATACCACCTATGTATAGAATACCAATTTTTTTACTGCACCTAGTGAAGTAAAATCTTTTGGGCATAGCATCATTCTATTAGTCCATCTATACTGACCTCCATCAGGTTGCAAATTGAATATAATATTTTTCTGCATCTAGCTCTGAAAAAATATTGGGCTTGTAGCTGAGTGTGGGACTTGTTCTATTAATCCATCTATACAGACCTCCATCAGGTTGCAAACTGAATATAATTTTTTTCTGCATCTTCCTCTGAAAAAATATTTAGGCTTCTAGCTGTGTGTGGGACTTGTTCTATTAATCCATCTATACAGACCTCCATCAGGTTGCAAACTGAATATAATTTTTTTCTGCATCTAGCTCTGAAAAAATATTTGGCCTTCTAGCAGTGTGTGGGACTTTCTCTATTAGTCCATCTATACTGACCTCCATCAGGTTGCAAATTAAAAATAATTTTTATCTGCATCTAGCTCTGAAAAAATATTTGGGCTTCTAGCTGTGTGTGGGACTTGTTCTATTACTCCATCTATACTGACCTCCATCAGGTTGCAAATTGAATATAATTTTTTTCTGCATCTAGCTCTGAAAAAATATTGGGCTTCTAGCTGTGTGTGGGACTTGTTGTATTAGTCCATCTATACTGACCTCCATCAGGTTGCAAACTGAATATATTTTTTTCTGCATCTACCTCTGAAAAAAAATTGGGCTTGTAGCTGTGTGTGGGACTTGTTCTATTAATCCATCTATACAGACCTCCATCAGGTTGCAAACTGAATATAATTTTTTTCTGCATCTACCTCTGAAAAAATATTTGGGCTTCTAGCTGTGTGTGGGACTTGTTCTATTACTCCATCTATACTGACCTCCATCAGGTTGCAAATTGAATATAATTTTTTTCTGCATCTAGCTCTGAAAAAATATTGGGCTTCTAGCTGTGTGTGGGACTTGTTGTATTAGTCCATCTATACTGACCTCCATCAGGTTGCAAACTGAATATATTTATTTCTGTATCTAGCTCTGAAAAAATATTGGGCTTCTAGCTGTGTGTGGGACTAGTTCTATTAATTCATCTATACAGACCTCCATCAGGTTGCAAACTGAATATAATTTTTTTCTGCATCTAGCTCTGAAAAAATATTTGGCCTTCTAGCAGTGTGTGGGACTTTCTCTATTAGTCCATCTATACTGACCTCCATCAGGTTGCAAATTAAAAATAATTTTTATCTGCATCTAGCTCTGAAAAAATATTTGGGCTTCTAGCTGTGTGTGGGACTTGTTCTATTAGTCCATCTATACTGACCTCCATCAGGTTGCAAATTGAATATAATTTTTTTCTGCATCTAGCTCTGAAAAAATATTGGGCTTCTAGCTGTGTGTGGGACTTGTTGTATTAGTCCATCTATACTGACCTCCATCAGGTTGCAAACTGAATATATTTTTTTCTGCATCTACCTCTGAAAAAAAATTGGGCTTCTAGCTGTGTGTGGGACTTGTTCTATTAATCCATCTATACAGACCTCCATCAGGTTGCAAATTGAATATAATTTTTTTCTGCATCTAGCTCTGAAAAAATATTTGGCCTTCTAGCAGTGTGTGGGACTTGTTCTATTAGTCCACCTATACTGACCTCCATCAGGTTGCAAATTCAAAATAATTTTTTGTCTGCATCTAGCTCTGAAAAAATATTTGGCCTTCTAGCAGTGTGTGGGACTTTCTCTATTAGTCCATCTATACTGACCTCCATCAGGTTGCAAACTGAATATATTTTTTTCTGCATCTACCTCTGAAAAAATATTTGGGCTTCTAGCTGTGTGTGGGACTTGTTCTATTAGTCCATCTATTCTGACCTCCATCAGGTTGCAAATTGAATATAATGTTTTTCTGCATCTAACCCAGCCAATAGTTTTGGCCTAATACCACAGTTTGGCCACTCACCTCTGCTCGGTTCCCATCCATTGTTTTTTTGTGCAAACAACTCCAGAGTTGTGAATTAGTTAACCACCAAAATGAGTGGAAAAAGGCCTGGTGCTGGTGGAAAGGGGAATAGGCGTGTTGGGAAGGGGAAAAAAGGTTGTGTCCGTGGGGTAGATGTTAAAGCAACAGTAACATCTGCAGAAGAAAGACCATCTTCCAGCCAAACTAAAATGTCTACTTCTTTTAGCGGACAATGTGATAAGATCCCTTTCTTACGGCCACGCCAATCGCTACAAATTCCAGATGAGGCACAAAAACAGCAGGTGCTTCAACGGATATCAAGTGTTCCTTTAAGTGGGCTCTCCTCCACATCAACATCAACATCACAAATACTCCAGTCCTCAAAGGTGTCACCCCAATCGCACTTGCTTCCTCACAGCTCCCAAATCTCCAACTGCCCGTCTGAGTATGAGGTAGAACAGATGGTTGAGTCTGCAGAGCTGTTTACTCATACTATAGCCTGGGAATCAGAGGTCGACTCCAGCGCTTCTGTGAATCCAGACGAGGAAATGATCTGCACTGATGCCCAGAATCTTTATGAGTCGGATCCAGGACCAGACGCAGAAGGTTCTGACCATAATGTAGACCCTCATTCCCAAACTGTAACTCCTGTTGGTGGAGACAATGAGGAAGACGATGATGAGACTCAAATACCTGATTGGAGCGACAACTTTAGTTTTTTGTCAGGGCAGGAACAGGTTGGCTCTGAGGACGACGGGTGTGATAACGCACAGGGTGATGATGATGAGGTTGGAGATCCCACTTACTGTCAACCCACAGTCAGCCAAGAGATGAGGTCAGCAGAGGAGGTGGAGGAAGATGCTAGTGACGACGAGGTCAGGTTGCGCCTTCCTGGACAGAGACGTAGTACTGGAAGCACGTGAACAACTGCATCCTCAAACACAACTCTGCCTCTCACCACAAGTCGTGGTGGCTCTTCAGGTCGCATGGGTGCTAAGCCTTGCATAGCCTGGGCATTTTTTCAGATCGATAAAGATGACCCAACTCGTGTTATCTGTAACATTTGTCAGCAAAAGCTAAGTAGAGGCCAAAAAATACATAGTTTGAGTACTTCATGCATGAACCGGCACATGGGCATGAAGCATAAGTTGCAGTGGGAAGCTCAGTGTGCTACAATGCGGCCTAGCCGGCCGGGCCAGCCACCATCTGCCATATCTTGTGCATCCGCGGCCTCTTCATCCTCTGTGACTGGGGGGACAGCAGTCACACCTGTTTTGGGGCGCAGACCTGCCACCTCTTTACCCGCAAAAGCCAGCGTGATTGGCAGGTCATCATTTTCTTTGGAGGTGGTAACACCAGCTGGTGTTGAGCGCTGTCCGACATCGATAGCACCACCTTTGGATCAAGGCAACCTAACATGTCCGCCTGCATCTTCCTCACAGACCGGCAGTTTGCCGGGGACACCCTTATCAACCCCGTCTAAGCACAATAGCCAGCCCTCGGTCCCTCAGATGTGGACAAGTAAAACACCATTTCCTCCTAGCCATGAGAAAGCTAAGAGGTTGAATTTTACCATCTGCAAGCTCTTGGCTACAGAAATGCTGCCTTTCCGCCTGATGGACACAGAGGATTTTCGAGACCTTATGTCCGTTGCAGTGCCCAGTCGGCACTACTTCTCAAAGAAAGGTGTGCCTGCGCTCCACCAGCATGTTGCACACAACATCACCGCTTCTTTGAGAAACTCTGTGTGTGACAGGGTGCATTTGACCACAGACACTTGGACGAGTACGCATGGACAGGAGCGTTACATGTCGCTGACTGGGCACTGGGTAACTATGGTGACAGCAGGACAAGGTGCTGCTGTCCAAGTCTTGCCGTCCCCACGAGTTGTGCGTCAATCCTCTTTATGTCAAAGTTCCTCCACTGCTTCTGCCTCCTCAACCTCCTCTCGGTCTTCCACCTGCACCCAAAGCCTGTCTGGTCATGGGCGTTGGGCCTGCCACTTCATCGGCTAAAATGTGATGTGCCTACCCGGTGGAATTCAACTCTGCACATGTTGCAGCGACTGTGGCAGCACCGACAAGCCCTGGTGCAACACGTTCTGACGTATAGATTGGGCCAACGAGATCCAGACGTTGGGCAAATCATGCTGGAGGAGTGGTCTCAGATCAGGGACCTATGCACCCTTCTGCACAGTTTTGAAATGGCGACGAAGATGTTTAGTGCTGACGATGCCATTATCAGCATGACTATTCCGGTGATTTACATGCTGGAGCACATGTTAAACAGAATTCGGAGTCAGGTGGTGGCACAAGAGGAGGTGGAGGAAGTAGAGGAGGAGGAGTTGTATGCGGAAGGGCTAACATCTGCAAGGTCCAGACGGTCGGCAGCACCAAGGCGGGGGGGAGATGGTTTTACCAGGGCACATGGTAGCAGCCAAACTAGTGAGGAAGGTGCAGGAGCCCAGGAAGAAGTGGAGGACGAACTGATGGAAGACTCATCAGATGAGGGAGACCTTGATCACATTTCTGTTGTGCGAGGTTGGGGGGAGAGGACAGAGGAAGGAAGCATGATTGTTACCTCGCCACCAACACAACAGGAACTTGGTGCTCCTGGATGCGCAACACACATGAGTGCCTTCTTGCTGCACTACCTGCAACATGACCCTCGAATTGTGAGAATTAGAAATAATCCTGACTACTGGGTTGCCACACTGTTAGATCCCCGGTACAAAAGTAAATTTACAGGAAATTATTCCTGCCATAGAAAGGGATGCACGCATGCAGGAGTATCAGCAGAGACTGTTGCAGAATCTTACATGTGCTTTTCCACAAAACACCAGTGGTGCACGTAGTGAATCTCACAGTTCCAACTTGCCAACCGTGGGACCGTCGAGTGTTCAGCACTCAAACCATAACAGAACCACAGTATCTGCTGGTAACATCAATTTTGCGCAATCATTTCACCACTTTTTTAGCCCATCCTTTGCAAGGCCACAGGAGACAAGAAGTCTGACACATAGTCAACGCCTAGAGACGATGGTACAGGAGTATCTCCAAGTAAACATTGAAGCCATGACTGTGTCACTGGACCCTTGCTCTTTTTGGGCTTCCAATATGGATAAATGGCCGGAGCTAGCCACTTACGCCTTGGAGATCTTGTCATGTCCCGCAGCCAGCGTTCTGTCTGAACGTGTGTTCAGCGCTGCTGGTGGTGTGCTGACAGATAAGCGCACGCGGCTCTCCACTGATAATGTAGACAGACTCACGTTCATAAAGATGAACAAATCATGGATCTGAAACGACTTTTCTACCCCTTTGTCATCCTCGGGAGAGTAAAAGATGGATGATTGGTTAAAATCACACTACCAATCGTTTTAAGCTTTCAAATTACTAATCATGTTTATCTGTATCTTGGCTGGAAAATAATTTGGGCTTTGTAGCAGTGTGCAGCACTGATTCTATTAGGCCATCTATAATAAGCTCCACCAGATTTAAAATTACTAATCATGTTTATCTGTATCTTGGCTGGAAAATAATTTGGGCTTTGTAGCAGTTTGCAGCACTGATCCTATTAGGCCATCTATACTAAGCTCCACCAGATTTAAAATTAATAATAATTTTTAGCTGCATCTAGCCCGGAAAATAATTTTGGGGCTCCGAGATGCGCAAGACACATAAGTGCCTTCTTGCTGCACTACCTGCAACATGACCCTCATATTGTCAGAATTCGAAGTAATCATGACTACTGGGTTGCCAAACTCTTAGATCCCCCAAACTTTTCGATCAACCTTTTCATTTTAATAAAGACCAAAAAAATGGTCATTTTTGAAATTATAAGCATTAGCAGGTTATTAGAAACTGAAATCAAACAGTTTTCAACTCAAAACTTTATTCTAGGTGATGTTACATTTTCACATAGGACCCCTTGTTCAAAAGGAGCTTCTGAACTCTCTCGTCCATTGAATTTTTCAGGTTTTGGATGGTTTCTGCTTCAATTGTTTTGCATGAGGACAGAATACCCTCCCAGAGCTGTTGCTTAGATGTGAACTGCCTCCCACCATCATAGACACTCCTTTTGATGATGCTCCAGAGGTTCTGAACGGGGTAGAGGTCAGGGGAGCATGGGGGGTCACACCATAAGTTTGTCCCCTTTTATGCCCATATCAGCCAGAGATGCAGATGTTTTATGTGCAGCATGAGATGGTGCATTATCATGCATGAAAATGATCTTGCTGTGAAATACACGGTTCTTCTTCTTGAACCATGGCAGGAAGTGCTGTTTGAGAAAATCCACATACATTATGGAGTTCATCTTTAGCGCCTTCAGGGATCCTAAAGGGGCCGACAATCTCTCTCCCCATGATTCCAGCCCAAAACATTACTCCACCTCCTCCTTGTTGGCGCTGTAGTCGTGTTTGCGTGGGGTGTCCATCAACCAGCCATCCTCCACTCCATCCATCTGGACCATCGAGCGCTGCACGGCACTCATCCGTGAACAAAACAGTTTTGGAATCAGTCTTCATGTAATGTTTGGCCCACTGGAGCCGTTTCTGCTTGTGTGAAGTGGATAGAGGAGGTCGACAGGATGGCGTATGCACAGCTGCAAACCTCTGAAGGACCCTGCATCTTGTTGTTCGGGGGACGTTGGAGCCACCTGCAGCTTCAAAAACTTGTCTGCTTCTATGACAAGGCTTTTTTGCCGCTGCTCTTTTAACCTGACGTAATTGCCTGTAGGAAAGAGTCCTCAATTTGCCCTTATCAGCACGCACACGTGTGTACTGTGAATCAGCTACATACTTCTTGATTGCCAAGACACTTCATCCTGATCATCGCACAATGTTGATTGTAGTCATGCCTTGACCTAAACACTCCACAATTTGTTGCTTCTCAGCAGCCGACACATCCTTTTTCTTTCCCATTTTGGCAGAAAATGCAGGCTGCTTAATAATGTGAGACAGCCTTCTTAAGTAGTCTTGCCTTTCATTGGACACACCTGCCAAACTAATTAGCACAGGTGTCTGTGTAACATACCTGGCGGCGTCCTTGCATGGTGGTCCATCTCCCACTGTGCAAGAGAGCGCACTTGATCTCCTGTCCAGAATGTCTCTCTGGCTTCCCTCCATGCTGTCTGTTTGTGTCTGTTTCTGCTGCTTAAGGGCGGCGCCCGATCACTTCCTGCCTTTTGTACCTGCTGTGGGTCACACCCCTTGTGCGTCCTCAGCCTATTGCTGTCTGTCACTTGGTATATAGCTCAGCAGCTCCCTTCTATCCCTGCCTGAGCATAGTGTTTTCCTTCAGTGTGTGCTTGCACTCTGAAGGTGCCAGGTCCCGTCTTTGTTTCCTTGTCTGCCTTTCCTGGAGGCTGTATTTCCAGGCCTGTCTGAACCTAGTCCTGTATGTCTCCTGCTTTTTGTATCAGTTCCCGTGTCTGAACTGAGTCCTGTATGTCTCCTGCTTTTTGTATCAGTTCCCGTGTCTGAACTGAGTCCTGTATGTCTCCTGCTTTGCGGTATCAGCTCCCGTGTCTGAACTGTGTCCTGTATGTCTCCTGCTTTGCGGTATTAGTTCCCGTGTCTGAACTGAGTCCTGTATGTCTCCTGCTTTTTGTATCAGTTCCCGTGTCTGAACTGAGTCCTGTATGTCTCCTGCTTTGCGGTATCAGCTCCCGTGTCTGAACTGTGTCCTGTATGTCTCCTGCTTTGCGGTATTAGTTCCCGTGTCTGAACTAAGTCCTGTATGTCTCCTGCTTTGCGGTATTAGTTCCCGTGTCTGAACTGAGTCCTTTCTGTGTTCTCTTGTCTGTCCTGTCTGAACACGCTCCTTGCCTGTTCGTTCCGCCTTCTAGTGGCCGATTTCCTAGACCCGCTCCTGTTTCTGGTCTGTCCTGTCTGAACACGCTCCTTGCCTGTTCGTTCCGCCTTCTAGTGGCCGATTTCCTAGACCCGCTCCTGTTTCTGGTCTGTCCTGTCTGAACACGCTCCTTGCCTGTTCGTTCCGCCTCTCTGGGGGCCGTATTCCCAGACCCGCTCCTGTATCCCGCTGCAGTGTCGGTCTCCTCCGTACACTCAGTTCCAGTCTGAACACTCTCCTGTCCTTTACCTGTTTTGCCTCTATGTCCGTTCCCTTCCTTTTTCTGCAGAGTCTGAACTCGTACCTAACTCCTGCTTGTTGTCTCTGCAAGTACTGTGTGAGTATCTGGCTCTGTCTTTCCCTTCCTGTCTGTTCCGTGTGAACAGAGCCCTGTCCTCCCTGCTCAGCCTTGTCTGCACTCTAGCTGTGCTTGCCTGTAACCCTCTGCCTGTATTGTTCCTGAGTCCCGGTGTGTACTGGGTCCTATCCCGCCTGTGTTCCTACCTGCTAGTGCCTCCCTGTCTGCACTCTAGCTGTGCTTGCCTTTACCCCCCTGCCTGCATACCCGCCTGCCTGCATTCCAGTCGTGCCTGCCTATACCCTCCAGTCTGTGTGCCAGCCTACCAGCCTGTTCCTGTATTCCCCTGTGTGGGTCAACAGCCGTGTCCGGGGTCTGTCCTGGAGTAGCACCTGGTCCCTCTGCTCGGTTCCTCCTTGGTGCACTGGCGTCGTATGCCGTCGTGCGACCCTGGTCGGATTGGGTGAATACTTAGTCACGCCCCTCCAGGCATTCACTCTCCGGCACGGTCCAGTGGAATCACTACCAATCCCAAGCACACGCCGCTTAGCCCGGGCGTGTGCATAACAGCATGCTCAGGCCATGGTTCCCGTTGAGCCCCACGGCCTTCGCCCTCTGAGAAGTTTTCCAGCGAATATATGCATTAAAATAAATAAATAAATTTTTTCCCTCTTAGCTGAGTTCCAGGCGAAATTACGCACCGTCCAGATGGATCTATCAGCTCTCGTTCCTGCGGATCCGCCACGTTACTATGGGGATCCAAGACAGTGTCGTGCATTTGTGGAGCAATGCATGCTACACTTTAAGGCCTACCCTCTCTACTTTCCTTCCGATTGGGCTAAAGTGGCCTTTATGATGTCTTACCTGGCGGGTGATGCCTTGGAATGGATCAACCCCCTATATGAAACGCAGGATCCGATCCTCCGGGACCTAATGGCCTTCCTGGTGGCCTTTCTAATGGTCTTCGATGATCCTAACCCGGAGGCTCCTGCTGAAGCTTCACCTCCCAATATCCCGGAGCAGCCCCGATGGGTAATGTGTGTGGGTAGCGCAATAGTCCTCCAGCCCAATGAGACTACTGCCCACCCAGAATCCTCACAGGGTGACTACGCTTTCCGGAATACTTCTCTCAACCTCAAGAGGCAGTCCAGACGTGCTAGACGTAGAGGCAAGCCGTCACGCCAGGGTCTGTCCTCCCTGAGACCTCCTGACCCCAACCTTGAAGTCCCTACTGAAGCTTCATCTCCCTGTATCCCGGAGAAACCCCAATGGGTAATGTGCGTGGGTAGTGCACCAGTTCTCCTGCCCGAAGAGACTTCTGCCCATCCAGACTCCACACAGGAGAACTTCCTGCACCCGGCATCAGATGCTTCTCTCTCTTTAACCGGTGTGCATGTCCAAGGATGCTCCAAAGCTGTGGTTACCTCTGAGTCTGTGCACCTCTACTACCTGGCGGAGGATCCCCTGTTGCCTCCTGAACCCTCCGGGATACCACTCGATGACAAATGGAGAGAGACTTCTCTACACCCGGTACTCAATACTTTGTCCGCTTCGTCCTGTGAGCCTGACAATGGGTACCCCAAAGTGGTAGTTACCTCCGAGTCTCTACACCCCTCCGACCAGGCGGAGGATCTCCAGTTGTCTCCTGAACCCTTCGGGGTGCTACCTGGTAACGAAAGGACAGAGACTCTCCTATACTCTGTACCTGATACCTCGCTCGCTTCCTCCAGTGAGTCCAACCTAGTGTACTCCGAAGCAGAGGTTACTCCCGAGTCTCTACACCCCTCCGACCAGGCGGAGGACCTCCAGTTGTGTTCAGAACCCTTCGGGGTGCCACCTGGTGGTGAATGGACAGAGACTTTCCTATACTCGGTACCCGATACCTCGCCTGCTTCCTCCAGTGAGTCCGACCTAGTGTACTCTGAAGCAGTTGTTTTCTCTGAGCCTCTGCACTCTTCTGACCCGGCGGAGGACCTCCAGTTGTTTCCTGAATCCTCCGGGGTACCACCAGATAACAAAGAGACAGTGACTTTTCCTCATTATGTACCTGATAACCCGTCTATTTCTTCCTGTGAGCTTGACAAGATGTACCTCGAAGCAGAGATTACCCTTAAGTCTCTGTCCCCCTCCAACCCAGTGAACGACTGGCCCTCGAATTCCCTGCGGAAGATTCTGGCAGGCCTGAAGAAGAGGGGGCGTAAGGGGGGAGGTACTGTAACATACCTGGCGGCGTCCTTGCATGGTGGTCCATCTCCCACTGTGCAAGAGAGCGCACTTGATCTCCTGTCCAGAATGTCTCTCTGGCTTCCCTCCATGCTGTCTGTTTGTGTCTGTTTCTGCTGCTTAAGGGCGGCGCCCGATCACTTCCTGCCTTTTGTACCTGCTGTGGGTCACACCCCTTGTGCGTCCTCAGCCTATTGCTGTCTGTCACTTGGTATATAGCTCAGCAGCTCCCTTCTATCCCTGCCTGAGCATAGTGTTTTCCTTCAGTGTGTGCTTGCACTCTGAAGGTGCCAGGTCCCGTCTTTGTTTCCTTGTCTGCCTTTCCTGGAGGCTGTATTTCCAGGCCTGTTTGAACCTAGTCCTGTATGTCTCCTGCTTTTTGTATCAGTTCCCGTGTCTGAACTGAGTCCTGTATGTCTCCTGCTTTTTGTATCAGTTCCCGTGTCTGAACTGAGTCCTGTATGTCTCCTGCTTTGCGGTATCAGCTCCCGTGTCTGAACTGTGTCCTGTATGTCTCCTGCTTTGCGGTATTAGTTCCCGTGTCTGAACTGAGTCCTGTATGTCTCCTGCTTTTTGTATCAGTTCCCGTGTCTGAACTGAGTCCTGTATGTCTCCTGCTTTGCGGTATCAGCTCCCGTGTCTGAACTGTGTCCTGTATGTCTCCTGCTTTGCGGTATTAGTTCCCGTGTCTGAACTAAGTCCTGTATGTCTCCTGCTTTGCGGTATTAGTTCCCGTGTCTGAACTGAGTCCTTTCTGTGTTCTCTTGTCTGTCCTGTCTGAACACGCTCCTTGCCTGTTCGTTCCGCCTTCTAGTGGCCGATTTCCTAGACCCGCTCCTGTTTCTGGTCTGTCCTGTCTGAACACGCTCCTTGCCTGTTCGTTCCGCCTTCTAGTGGCCGATTTCCTAGACCCGCTCCTGTTTCTGGTCTGTCCTGTCTGAACACGCTCCTTGCCTGTTCGTTCCGCCTCTCTGGGGGCCGTATTCCCAGACCCGCTCCTGTATCCCGCTGCAGTGTCGGTCTCCTCCGTACACTCAGTTCCAGTCTGAACACTCTCCTGTCCTTTACCTGTTTTGCCTCTATGTCCGTTCCCTTCCTTTTTCTGCAGAGTCTGAACTCGTACCTAACTCCTGCTTGTTGTCTCTGCAAGTACTGTGTGAGTATCTGGCTCTGTCTTTCCCTTCCTGTCTGTTCCGTGTGAACAGAGCCCTGTCCTCCCTGCTCAGCCTTGTCTGCACTCTAGCTGTGCTTGCCTGTAACCCTCTGCCTGTATTGTTCCTGAGTCCCGGTGTGTACTGGGTCCTATCCCGCCTGTGTTCCTACCTGCTAGTGCCTCCCTGTCTGCACTCTAGCTGTGCTTGCCTTTACCCCCCTGCCTGCATACCCGCCTGCCTGCATTCCAGTCATGCCTGCCTATACCCTCCAGTCTGTGTGCCAGCCTACCAGCCTGTTCCTGTATTCCCCTGTGTGGGTCAACAGCCGTGTCCGGGGTCTGTCCTGGAGTAGCACCTGGTCCCTCTGCTCGGTTCCTCCTTGGTGCACTGGCGTCGTATGCCGTCGTGCGACCCTGGTCGGATCGGGTGAATACTTAGTCACGCCCCTCCAGGCATTCACTCTCCGGCACGGTCCAGTGGAATCACTACCAATCCCACGCACACGCCGCTTAGCCCGGGCGTGTGCATAACAGCCTGCAATTGCTTACAGTGATATAAAGAGCCCTGACACACATCACCATCAATGAGTTTAACTGACAAACAAACAAATTCTTCCCTTATCACTGCTAAACACTTTTTGCATAATAATTTGGAACACAGTGTACATGTGCTTTTCCACAAAACACCAGTGGTTCACGTAGTGAATCTTACAGTTCTAACTTGCCAACCGTGGTCTGTATGGAGTTGTTCAATAAAGGGCCCAAAATTAAGATAACATAGATGGGAGAGGTCTCTATGAATAGGAATTCCTAAGTATTTGATACCCTGTGAGGGCCAGGCAAAGGGAAAGTTGGACTGGATGGAATCCTATATGGATTTGGGGAGGGAGACATCGAGGGCCTCAGACTTCGCTGCATTGATTTTAAAATTTGACCATGTAACAAAGTGATCTATTTCAGCCATAACAGCATGGATGGATATATGTGATTGAGTGATATATACTAGGACATCATCAGCAAATAGAGAGCACTTGTACTCGGTGCCTCCCACCTCAATCCACCTAATATTGGGGTTATGGCGAATTGATGAGAGCAGTGCTCCGTCACTAGGATGTATAAGAGAGGGGACAGAGAACATCCCTGCCTTGTCCAATTGGTGATTGTGAAAGGTGATGAAAATGTTCTGACGCGCCCCCTGGGCCTTGGGACACCCGGAGCCGGACCCTTTTTGGTGGATGCTGGTGGTTGTAGTCTCCTTGGCGGCGACCCGGTTCGGTGGCTCAGGGCGGTCAAACCAGTGGCGGAACTATTTATGTGGTTTTGATGTTTAAATGTCCGACTACGCCACCCGTGGATTGCGGTCAGAGTGAACCGCCGCTCCAGGGCAGACCACTGTGGCTGGTGTTGTGGGTGCAGCAGAGTGTAGCATAACTCCCCACGGGAGGAGTATAGCCTCAGGGCAGTGTATGCGGAGGATGGGGGTGATGGTGCAGGGCAGCAGCAGTAACGACACGGAGTCAGTGATGCAGTCCAGGGCCTTTACTCACAGTTCTTATTATCCAGACCACGTCTGCAGGTAACGGCTGCCCACGTCGTACTGTGCTCACCAGGTGAGGGGCTCAGACAACTCCCAGATAACTTTGGAGCGCTTCACAGGACCCCCTTTGTGTGTCCTTTGTCTGGCCTTTCTTACCAACCCTTCTGTCCGGCTGCCTCCGGCCTCCTCTTGGTAAACTTGGCGCCAGTTTCCCTGACCCTATGTGGTGCCTTCCTAGCGGGTGTAGCGAGGGGCTGCGCCACATAAAATGTCACAGCCTCCTGTTTCTAGCTGAGGGTCGTTTCCTGCCTCCACTAGTTTCGGGGATCGGTCTCCCCCTTTGGCCTGACCCCTCCACACAGGTGGATTCGGGCGTGCTTTGGCGACTCGCCCGTCCGCACCCCTGGGATCCCTTCGTTCCTCGTTCCTGGAGCCTTCTCCGCTCCTCTTCCTTCCTTCTCCCTCTTCCAGGCCTGGGCCTCTGTTACTAGGCCCGCCTCCGGAACAGAGCTCATGCAGAGCCCCTGCTCCCTGCCACTTCTGCTCAGACTTCTCTGCACTGAACTAAGATGGTGCCCACCTTTTATACTCCCTTCTCAAATGCACCCAGGAACTGCTTCCTCCCTGCTCCTGCACTACAGGGTTCCCCTTCCTCAGTGTTCCCTCCCCCCACTCCAGCCAGGGACATGGACTGTCGTGCCCATCTCAGGGGCATATTGGTCGCCCTGCCCCACGGCAATGTGGTGTAATGCATGCAGGTGTCGGGTCCTGATCCACACTCCATCCGTACCTGAGAGTGAGATATCACACCTCTGGGTGAGGTGCAATACCTCTGTAGCAACCGAGCCCTCAGGGTAATACAGTTTCATTTATCTTCAGCCTAGGTGACGTAATGCGATACAGGGCCGTGATTTTGGCTATAAAAGGGTCCCCTAGACCCCTACCCCAAGCTTTTTAAGAGAATCATATATGGCGTGCCAGGAGACTCTATGGAATGCTTTCTCAGCATCCAACGAGAGTATCTAATTACAAATTTTTAACTGCATCTAGCCCAGGAAATACTTTGTGCCTAGTAGCAGTGTCTGCTAGTCAGCGAATTATCCCGGCTGTTAAGCAAGCTACACCACCTGTAGTTTTGACACTTAATTTTTTCAAAGGAAATGCTTCGGGACCACGGGATACTCAGTGAAGAGCATCAGGAGGCACCCCAAGGCATAGGGGCTGGGACTGGCAGTAGGATGCCTTGCGGTGGACAGCCGAGCTCGATCCTTATAAAAGCTTTTTAACTGCAGCAGCTTTAGTGGACTCTACTGGAGCTGGAATTACGCGGCTGCTGGCATGAGACTTGCCCTCCAATAGATCCTTGTAAATGGATTTAAAGTGTATTCATTCAAATTAGAGAGACAATTTAAATTAAAAAGCTTAGAGCTGCCTCCACCACAGGGGGGGCTCGCTCGACCCACCAGCGGACAGGCACCAGTATTGGGAGAGGGGGGCTGGCCGTCAGGGTTCACCGCGGCTCTGGCACAAACCCGGCGACACGGAGGTGGCACGGGCAGGAGCGGACTGAACGTGTCGGCTTCTCACTTTTTGGATTTTAGAAGGGCATGACATGCCTATATCTGTGTCTCCCCCTCCTTTTACTCCTCCACCTCTTTTCTTTTCGCATGACTATATGTACTTGTCACTTTTCCATGTGTTAGTTGTGTCTTCAGAGCAGTTTGTCAGCTTTTGGACACCTTTGAAGGTGTTTTCTATGTGTTTCTATGTGTTTTTGTTTGCCTGCCATTGGTTTTAACGGTGTTCGAAGGTGTTTGACGAACAGTTCGACGAACAGTTCGGCGAACACACGGGTGTTCGACGAACCGAACCGAACTCGAACACTAAGGGGGTGTCTCAACACTAGTGAAGAGGTGCATGGGAATACACCTACCAAAAACCCCCCACAGGATTTGAGTTTATGTTACACTGCTCTCATTCGGTGGTGTTGAGAAGTCTGGCCCAATCTAGCCCTTTTTCATTTTTATAAGAGTCAGCCTGTCAGCATTTTCAGTTGAAAGGCAGATGCGCTTATCAGTTATAATTCCACCAGCGGCACTAAAAAACCAGCTCTGATAAAATGCTGGTGGCAGGGCATGCCAGGACTTCCAAGGCGTAAAGAGCCAGTTCATTCCACACATCCGTCTTGGATGCCCAATAATTATAAGGCATAGAGGAATCACGGAGGACGTTGGTACGGTCGGCAAGGTACTCCCTCAGCATCTTCCCAAACTTTGCACTCATTGTGAGAGTACCCCGTGCCTCAGAGCCTGTGCTATGGGAGGGGCTGAGGAAACTCTTCCAGGACTTTGACAGTGTTCCCCTGCCTCTGCTGGATTGGAGTTGCTTCTTTCTCACCTGTACTCTTTGGTTTTCCAACAAATTGTGACATCTGCGCCAGCGTTTTCAGATGGGAATTTTTTTAATAGTTCCGCAACAAGGGCCTTGTGTTACTGTCCGCCTCAGGAATAAGAGATATAAAGTTTTCCTTGTATCATGGGTCTAGAAGTGTCACCAACCAGTCATGACTGTCACCCAAAATTTTGAGATCGCGAGGGTCATGGGAAAGGCAGAGTAACATAAACTCAGCCATGCTTGCCAGACTGTTAACAGGCAAGACTTCCATGTCCTCACCAAGAGGAATACTGACCATGGCCTCCTCCTCCTCTCTGTCCTCTGGCCATCCACGCTCAACAGACGGTATGACAGATGTGCAGGTAGTACCGTTTATAGCTAGTGTTGAGCATTCCGATACTGAAATATTGGGTATCGGCCGATATTCGCGGTATCGGAATTCGGATACTTATTTCCGATACTTTTAGAATATCGGATACCGGAATCGGAAGTTCCCATAATGCAATGAGCCAGTTTCATTTTATTCAGCCAATGAGGATCCTAAGAAGTGTGGGCACATCCTGTTAGGCATGTAGGCATGTCAACTAATGGCATGGCTGTGATTGGCTGCTGAAATGATGTCATGATGCACTATAAAAGGCGCCGCCTCCATTTTTAGCTCACTCTGCTGTGAATTCAGCTAGGGATAGGACGCTGCTGTTCCGAGGGACAGTTTTAGCTACCTATTTGCTCTTTTCTGCTTTACCCAAGCTACATTATAAACTGCTGTGCCTTGCAACGCTAGTGCACAGTTCTCTGTGCTGTTCACCGCTGTCTGAAAGGTCTCTGTGTGTGAGAGCAGCTCACGCTGTAGTGTGCGCTTCAGCCACGTCTGGTTGTAGTGTGCTCAGCGTGCGTCACTGCCTCATACATTGTCCTTTTTTGCTAATTGATAATTTTTCCTGATTTCTCATATTAGTGTGGTGGTTCCATCCATATACAGCTACATTGGTTCCAAACACACTATATAGGAGTAGATAGAGAAGTTTTATTTTGTCTTGCAGCGCTAGTGCACAGTGCTCTGCATCTGCACTGTTCACAGCTGTCTGCAAGGTCTCTATGTGTGAGTGCAGCTCACGCTGCAGTGTGTGCTTCAGCCACGTCTGGTTGTAGTGCGCTCAGCATGCATCACTGCCTCATACATTGTCCTTTTTTGCTAATTGATCATTTTTCCTGATTTCTCCTATTAGTGTGGTGGTTCCATCCGTATCCAGCTACATTGGTTCCAAACACACTATATAGGAGTAGATAGAGGAGCCTTTCTGCAGCCTTGTGCCCTGCTGCCCCAGCCAGATTAGTATTAGCCTATTTTTTGTAGCCTCACCTATTGCATTGTAGGTTACCTTCCTGCATTGTAATAGCTACAAAAAGTTTGTGATATTATCGGTATTACATCTTTGGGCACATCCAGTGTCTTTTTGTGACAATAAAAAACTAAATAAAGTTCACCAAACACTCCACTTTACAGTTGTGTAGGCCACATTAGCACATATTAAAGTCTAGTCCACACTTTATAAAATTAGTGTTTCTTATACCTGTTAGCAGCTGTTCAGGAATAAGCACACTAAGCCCTTAGTACTTTTCTGCCTATCTTTATCAGTCTACCAAGATGAAGAAGGCAGGGAGTAAGGCATGTGGTCGTGGTCGTGGGCGTAGGCGTGGAGTTTCTGCAGGGAGAGGACGTGAGAATTCTGTGCCTGCAGGGAGAGGACGTGGGGATTCTGTGCCTGCTGCGGGCACCAGTGACTCAGCATCCCCCAGTTTTACCAGGGAACAGTCCTTTATGCGCAGCTTTGTAGGAGCTAGCCGTACCCCACTGCTGCGGGAGGACCAAATTGAAGCCATTGTCAGATGGATGGCAGCTAACGCATTGACTTCAATTAGTTCCTGATCCTCTCAGGTCTTGAGCACTGAAGAGCACCCATCTGTCTCTTCACCACCTGCCAAATTGCCCAGGTAGTCAGAGAGCCCTGAACAGGAGCCATCTCTTCTTCTGTTTTCTGAATCTCTTGGCATGGAAAGAGGGGGCCAGCCAAGCAGAATTCGAGAATTTGAAGAAGAGGTAGTATGCAGTGATGCGCAACCGTTTTATCTCTCTGAACCTGAAGAGGCGGGTGGGCCAGTGCCTATGGTCAGCAACACACCTCAGTAAGTATCTGATGATGAGACTCAGGTGCCACTTTCTGGTGCATACTGTGCTGTCGAGACTACCCAGGAGAAGCAGTTGTTTGAAGAGGGTGGTGGAGATGATGATGTCCTTGACCCACCATGGCATGAGGGACAGGAAGGTGGTGGGAGCAGCTCTGAGGAAGAGATTCCCCGATTGACCCAAAAAGGAGGGAGAGGGAGGGGGCAGACTTGGTTGCCTGTAGCCTCCACTTCAGCACTCATTTGGAGCATGGCTCTTCCAAAACCCAAAGCGGGCGCTCCCAAGACTTGCAGTGCCTGGTCCTTTTTTGACACAGTTACAGATGACATTTGCTTTGTCAAATGCAAGCTGTGTAATCAGAAGGTGAAAAGAGGGAAAAGTGTCAGCAACCTCAATACCACAAATATGTGGAAAGATGTGTGGACCAAGCATGTGGTGGAGTTACAAAGACTCACTGAAGACCTAGGCCAACCTACAGTGCCACCTACCACCTCTTCAGCTCATGTTGTAGCCTCTTCCTTCAGCTCACACACAGCTGGTTCAGCTTCCTCACAGGATCGCCATGGAAGAACCTCTGGCACTGTTGTACAGAGACACAGTGTAATTCCACCCACAGCACCACGTTCCCTGTCATCCTCACACTCCCAGGCCAGTCTACAGCCATCGTTAGCACAGGCATGGGAGAAAAGGCGCCTATACTTGGCAAACCACCCCCGAGCACAGGCTCTGAATGCTTGCATTGCAAAACTACTGGCCCTTGAAATGCTATCATTCAGGCTGATGGAGACTGACACCTTCTGTAACTTGATGGCATTAGCAGTCCCATAATAGAACGTGCCCAGCCGCTTTTATTTCAGCAGGCAAGCCGTCCCTGCCCTGCAACAACATGTGGAGGGAAAAATTAAACATGCGCTACAAAACGCCATCAGTAGCAAGGTCCACCTTACCACCGATGCGTGGACCAGTAAGCATGGACAGGGACGATACCTTTCCCTCACTGCCCATTGGGTAAATGTTGTGGAGCCGAGTACAGATCTTGAGAGTGGCGCTGTACGTGTTCTGCCAACTCCAAGGATTTGCAGGAATCCAGTCTGTACACATTGACTCCTCCTCATACTCCAGTTCCTCTGAATCAGCGCTGCAGGAGCCGTCACGGTCTACCTCCACATCGACCCGTGAATGGTTACCTGTTATGATGACCGATATGAGCACAGCCGTGGCCAAACGTCAACAGGCCGTATTAAAATTAATTTCTTTGGGGAATTGAAGCCACACAGTGCAGGAGCTCAGGAATGCCATCAAGCAGCAGAGCGACGTGTGGTTTGTGCCAGCGAATCTCCAGTCAGGCATGGTAGAGTGTGACAATGGACGAAATCTGGTGGCAGCTCTGGGCCTAGGCAACCTCACTCACATCCCATGTCTGGCACATGTGCTCAACTTGGTTGTGCAGAGTTTTTTGAGGGACTATCCGGATCTTGATGCACTGCTGCACAAGGTCCGCATAGAGTGCGCTCACTTGAGGCGTTCCAGCAACGCAAGATCGCGCATTGCAGCTCTGAAGCGCCGATTACGTCTTTCGGACCATCGCATCATATGTGACCTACCCACCAGGTGGAATTCAACCTTACATATGTTGGAGAGGTTGAGTGAGCAGCAGGCAGCAGTAATGGAGTACCAGCTGCAGCAGGCGCAAACAAGTCGCAGTGCGCGCCGCTCACACTTCACCACCACTGAGTGGGCCTCTATGAAGGACATTTGCCACGTTTTGCGTGCCTTTGATTATTCCATGTGGATGGCGAGTGCAGATGATGCACTAGTCAGCATGACTATCCCCCTTATCTGCCTGCTTGAAAAAACACTGCAAGCACTAAGGGAGGAGGTTTTGGAAGAGGTGGAAGATGAGGAGTCACAAATGCCATCTGCTTCTCTACAGTCTACGCAACGTGGTTCCTCCCAAAGGCCTAGGCAGGGGACACTTTGTGAGGAGGATGAGGAGGAGTCAATGGAGGAGGAAGACATCTGTCCAGAGGAGGGAGGTACACAATGCTCTAGTAGTCAGTATCTAGAGCGAGGGTGGGGTGATGCAGAGCAGGCAGAGATCACGCCTCAAGCAGGGGACAGCATTTCTTGGCCAGTTGGCAGTCTGCAGTACATGGTTAATTTCATGCTGCAGTGCCTGAGAAATGACAGCTGCATCGCCCACATTCTCAACACGGCTGATTATTCAGTGTCCACGCTCCTATATCCTCGCTACCGGGACATCTTACAAAGCCTCATAACACTGTTGAACCGAGAGCGTAAAATGTGGGAGTACCAAGATGCACTGGTGCATTGCATCATGTTCTCCATTCCACCCGAGAGCAGTGCTGCTAGTGCTTTCCAAAGCATCTCAGTGCGTTGAGGCAGTGGAGGAAGCTCTGCACAAAGAAGGAGCAGAAGCATGGCCTCAGCAAAAGGCAAGACCAGTATGGCCCAAATGTGACAAAGTTTTGTGTCCCCGCCACAAATGTCTACACCATCACAGACGGCTCCAGTCAGCAGGAGGCAATGTTTCCGTCAGATGGTGACAGACTACATGTCCTGCCCTCTCAGTGTACTCCCAGACGGCTCTTCCCCTTTCAAGTTTTGGGTCTCTAAGCTGGATACATTGCCAGAGCTTAGCCAGTATGCATTGGAGGTGCTGGCTTGCCCTGCTGCTAGTGTATTATCGGAATGTGTCTTTAGTGCGGCAGGTGGTGTACTAACAGACCGTCGCATCCGACTATCCTCCGATAACGTTGACCGGCCTGAATCTCGCATGAATTTGCCAGTCCTCTTCCAGATTAAATAATTGGTTGGCAACAGTATCCAGGTCTCCTGTTGTGTTCATGTTTCTACCACCTGAACTGTAATCCCTGGGCTCCAACACTGCCAGTTGCTGCTCAGAAGTGCCGCCTGCACAGTCAACACTTGATGCCATGTTATTGGGGTTCAGTAACGTCAGCTGATCCCCTGCTGTGTGTCTGGCAATTTCTCCTGCTCTGTCCACATTCACACTACTACTGATTTTAAACGTGCTCCAATTAGGCCTCTGGCTGCTCTCTGTTTTCACTATTTATCCTGGGTTCCAACACTGCCAGTTGCTGCTCAGAAGTGCCGTCTGCATAGTCAACACTTGCTGCCATGTTATTGGGGTTCAGTAACATCAGCTGATCCCCAGCTGTGTGTCTGGCAATTTCTCCTGCTCTGTCCACATTCACACTCCTACTGATTTTAAACGTGCTCCAATTAGGCCTCTGGTTGCTCTCTGTTTTCACTATTTACCCTGGGTTCCAACACTGCCAGTTGCTGCTCAGAAGTACCGTCTGCACAGTCAACACTTGCTGCCATGTTATTGGGGCTCAGTAACGTCAGCTGATCCCCAGCTGTGTGTCCAGAAAATTCTCCTGCTCTGTCCACATCCACTGTATTACAGATTTAAAACTTGCTCCAATTAGGCCTCTGACTCGTCTTTGTTTTCACTATTTACCCTGGGCTCCAACACCACCAGTTGCTGCTCAGAAGTGCCATCTGCACAGTCAACACTTGCTGCTGTGTTATTGGGGTTCAGTAACGTCAGCTGATCCCCAGCTGTGTGTCTGGCACATTCTCCTGCTCTGTCCACATCCACTGTACTACAGATTTAAAACTTGCTCCTATTACACCTCTGGCTCCTCTCTGTTTTCAGTATTATCCCTGAGCTCCAGCACCGCCAGTTTCCACTCAGAAGTGCCGTCTGCACAGTCAACACTTTGTCCAGTGTTATTGGGGTTTAGTAACATCAGCTGATCCCCAGCTGTGTGTCAGGCAAATTCTCCTGCTATGTCCACATTCATTGTACTACAGATTTAAAACTTGCTCCAATTACACCTCTGGCTCTTCTCTGTTTTCAGTATTATCCCTGAGCTCCAACACCGCCAGTTGCTGCTCAAAAGTGCCGTCTGCACAGTCAACACTTGCTGCCGTGTTATTGGGGTTCAGTAACGTCAGCTGATCCCCAGCTGTGAGTCTGGCAAATTCTCCTGCTCTGTCCACACCCACTGTACTACAGATTTAAAACTTCCTCCAATTACACCTCTTGCTCCTCTCTGTTTTCAGTATTATCCCTGAGCTCCAACACCGACAGTTGCTGCTCAGAAGTGCTGTCTGCACAGTCAACACTTGGTCAAGTGTTATTGGGGTTCAGTAACGTCAGCTGATCCCCAGCTGTGTGTCTGGAAAATTCTCCTGCTCTGTCCACATCCACTGTACTACAGATTAAAAACTTGTTCCAATTAAACCTCTGGCTCCACTCTTTTTTCAGCATTTACCCTGGGTTACAGCCCCGCCGGCTGTTTCCCAGCAGTGTCTTTGGCACGGGTACTCCCTCCTGCCCAGGCTGGTTCCAGCACCCCAGCTGTTTTTGGGTAGTGTCAACGTCACTTTGCCTCCAATACGTTGTCCTGTCGTGTTGCGGTCGGGTTAGCCGACTCTATGGTGCCTGCAGTTTAGGTGACTCCTATGTGGGCTGCGGGATCTGGCAGTGAAGGCTGGTTCCATAGTGCCAATAGCACAAGCACCCCCTGTAGGACTGTGGGCTTAAATAACTCAGGCCGGCTCGCGGCCTTGCAACTTTTTTTTTCATGTGTACCTTCTGCTAC
Organism: Phyllobates terribilis; assembly: GCF_046119375.1. Classification (NCBI taxonomy): domain Eukaryota; kingdom Metazoa; phylum Chordata; class Amphibia; order Anura; family Dendrobatidae; genus Phyllobates; species Phyllobates terribilis. Next base: position 590,173,174 of record NW_027362765.1, on the reverse strand, counting down.
CCATCTGGGTTCCAGTACCGTCAGCTGGTTCTCGGCAGTGCCTTTGGCTTAGGTGCCTCCTTATCGGTATCCAAGTTCCGCCAAAGTCTGCTGGTCCTTGGTAGTGCTTTCTGGCACAGGTACCTCCTGCTTAGTAACCGAGTTCCAGTACCATCAGCTGGTCCTCGGTAGTTCCATTGGCTCTTGTACCTTCTGCTACCCATCCGGGTTCCAGTACCATCAGCTGGTTCCCGGCAGTGTCTTTGGCACAGGTACTTACTCCTGCCCAGCCTGGTTCCAGCACGCCAGCTGTTTCCGGGTAGTGTCAACGTCACTTTTCCTCCAATACGTTGTCCTGTCGTGTTGCGGTTGGGTTAGCCGACTCTATGGTGCCTGCAGTTTAGGTCACTCCTATGTGGGCTGCGGGATCTGGCAATGAAGGCTGGTTCCATAGTGCAAATAGGAAAAGCACCCCCTGTAGGACTGTGGGTTTCGGTAACTCAGGCCGGCTCACGGCCTTGCAACTTTTTTTTCATGTGTTCCTTCTGCTACCCATCCGGGTTCCAGTACCGTCAGCTGGTTCTCGGCAGTGCCTTTGGCTTAGGTGCCTCATTCTCGGTATCCAAGTTCCACCAACGTCTGCTGGTCCTTGGTAGTGCTTTCTGGCACAGGTACCTCCTGCTTACTAACCGAGTTCCAGTACCATCAGCTGGTCCTCGGTAGTTCCTTGGCTCTTGTACCTTCTGCTACCCATCCGGTTTCCAGTACCGTCAGCTGGTCCTCGGTAGTTCCTCAGCTTTCTTGTACCTTCTGCTACCCATCCGGGTTTCAGTACCGTCAGGTGGTTCTCGGCAGTGCCTTTGGCTTAGGTGCCTACTTCTCGGTATCCAAGTTCCACCAACGTCTGCTGGTCCTTGGTAGTGCTTTCTGGCACAGGTATCTCCTGCTTAGTAACCGAGTTCCAGTACCGTCAGCTGGTCCTCGGTAGTTCCGTTGGCTCTAGTGCCTTCTGCTACCCATCCGGGTTCCAGTACCGTCAGGTGGTTCTCGGCAGTGCCTTTGGCTTAGGTGCCTCCTTCTCAGTATCCAAGTTCCACCAACGTCTGCTGGTCCTTGGTAGTGCTTTCTGGCACAGGTACCTCCTGCTTAGTAACCGAGTTCCAGTACCGTCAGCTGGTCCTCGGTAGTTCCATTGGCTCTTGTACCTCCTGCTACCCATCTGGGTTCCAGTACCATCAGCTGATTCTCGGCAGTTCCTCAGCCTTCTTTTACCTTCTGCTACATTTCCAATTTCAAGCTTTTTGAAATGGTTCTTGGTAATCACTCTGGATCTCCCTGACGATGACCCTGAAGACAAGGACCCTGAAGACCACCCCAAAGAAGACGAGGACCCCAAAGACGAGGACCCTGAAGACCACCCCGAAGAAGATGAGGACCCCGAAGACGAGGACCCCGAAGACGAGGATGATGAAGACGAGGAAACAGAAGACCACCCCGAAGAAGACGAGGACCCCGAAGACGATGACCCTGAAGACGAGGACCCTGAAGACAACCCCGAAGAAGACGAGGACCCCAAAGACGACCCTGAAGACGACCCTGAAGACCACCCCGAAGAAGACCAAGAAGATGACCCTGAAGAAGATGACCAAGAGGACAAAGAACAAGTAGACAACCACCAAGATACAGAAGAACAAGAGACAGAAAACCAAGAAGCAGAAGAACAAGAAGCAGCAGAGCAAAAAGCGGAAGAACATTAAGCATAAGACTAAAAATCAGAGCAAAAGATATTATCTAAATTATAAGCAGAAGAAGACTAAGCAGTGTATGGGGTTGAGTCTGTTCCTCCTCGTGGTGCCCCTGGAAAAGACCTGCTGCTGCAGGCCAAACTGAACGCGGACAAATCCTGTTGTAAATCTTTTGTGACAGGCAGAACGAAAGGTGTAATCTTCAAACTTTTATAGATAACAACTACAGAAATGCCTGTCACAAATACGAATATGATGAAGAAGAAGAATATGAAGAAGATGAAGAAGTAGAATATGAAGAAGGATAATAGTTGAATAAGAAGAATATGAAGAATGTAAAAAAAAAATAATAATACGAAGAAGGTGAAGAAGAAGAAGATGAAGAAGGCGAAGAAGAAGTTGATGAAAAAGATGCTGATGCTGAGGATGATGAAGGAGAAAGTGTGGGAGAAGTAAAAAAGAAGGTGAAGAGCATGGAAGTAGTGAAACAAAGATCTGACAAAATATAAAAAACTTAACATAGTCAATATTTTTGTAACTCAGAACGTCTTAAAAAAAAAAAATTCCTGCTATTCCATTTGATTGTGCTTAACCTCTATGCCGTTATTGTCTCCCCCACCTCCCCCAATACATTCCACATTATTCTTAGTTGTTTTCCTTCATGTACAAATAACCTACAAGGAAAGAAAGGGATTATTTTCATTCCGAAATTTGTGTCCCATTGACTTGCATTGGTTTCCGGTATTGGAATCGGCGATATCCGATATTTTTTTGGTATCGCTCCGATCCAATCCGATCCGATATTTCTCGATATCGGAAGGTATCGCTCAACACTATTTATAGCGCATGAAACTAGCTCCTGTTCTTCCTCCTCCTCTTCTTCATTGTCACCCAATTCACGTTGGGATGAGATGAGGCTGGGCTGTGTGTAATCACCATGTATTATTCCTTGGTCCATCTCATCGTGCTCCGCCTGCAATGCATCTTTGATTATGAGCAGAGAGCATTTCAGAAGACAGAGAAGCGGGATGGTGACGCTGATTACGGCATCATAGCCGCTCACCATCTTGGGGTCATCTTGGGGTCCTCAAAGTTTTGGAGGATGGTACATATGTCTGACATCCATATCCACTCCTGAGGTCTTATGTGTGGAGTCTGAACTGAATACCGACGGCCTTGTTGATGCTGGTACTCAACAACTGCCCTCTTCTGCTCACAAATCCTTCCCAACATCTGCAGTGTAGAGTTCCAATGCATGGGGACATCACACACAATTCTGTGAGACGGAGCTGCAAGCGCTGCTGAAGTCAGCTACAGAGGCGGAAGCTGTAGCTGACTTTCTAAAATGGGCACACAGGCGGCGTACTTTAACAAGCAGATCAGGCAGCTCCAGGTAGGATTTGAGGAACCGCTGAACCACGAGGTTAAGCACATGGGTCAGGCATGGTACGTGTTCTGAGCTCGCCTCGCCTCAGAGCCGTCACCAGGTTCCAGTCATTGTCACACACGACCATGCCTGACTGTAGGAACAGCAGTGTGAGCCACAGATATGCCTGCACTTTCAGAGCTGTCCGCAACTCTTCGGCATTGTGTGGTTTTTCATCTAAGCATATTAGCTTCAGCACAGCCTGTTTCCGCTTGGCCGAGGCAGTGCTGCAGTGCTTCCAGCTTGTGACTGATGTGGTCATTTCGGACATGGAGGCTGAAGAGGAGGAGGAGGCTAAGGAGGATGAGGTGCAGGAGTTATAGACTGTGGGGGAACCCTGATTGACTTAGGGCCCGCAATCCTTGGCGTCGGGAGGACGTGTTCCTTCCCAAGGTCCGACAGGGTCCTGGCTTCCACTATGTTAACCTAGTGTGCCGTCAGCGATATGTACCGTCCCTGCCCATAAGCACTTGTCCACGTGTCTTTGGTTAGGTGGACTTTCCCAGTAACTGCGTTGGTTAGGGCACAGCTAATGTTTTGGGACACGTGCTTGTGTAATGCAAGGACAGTACACCGGGAGAAATAGTGGCAGCTGGGGACCGAGTACCGAGGGATTGCTGCCGCCATCAGGTTGCGGAATGCTAAAAGGCAACATTTCGAGTGCAAGCAGTCGTGAAATGTGGGAATTTAGTAGTGTGGCATGTGGGTCGCTGGCTGCATATTTGCGCTTGCGTTCCAAGAACTGGGGTATGGACAACTGAACGGTGCACTGGGACAAGGACATGGATGTACTTCCTGATTCTGCTACTTGAGAGTGTCAACAACAGGTGCAGGGCAGGCGGCATCTTCGAACCATGGACAGCGGATTGGCTTGCATGCACAACAGCGATAGAAGCAATGGTGCCACCCGCAGACACTGCCCTGTGACTGATCATGCTGGTGGTGGTCTGGCTGCTCGTTTTGCCACCCCTGCTGAGGCTGGCCTGGCAGTTGGTGCAAATGGCCTTTTTGGGTTTATCGGCAGAGTCTTTAAAAAAACAACCAGACTCGGGAAGTCCTAACAGTTGTACTGGCAACTTCCTTTGTGTTGGTGTTACGGGGAACGGTTGCCTGCCTTCTGTCTGTGACCATCACACTGCTTCTTCCTGCCTGTTGGGGTGCTCTGCCTCCCTCCCCCTGTGTGCTGCTGTCCTCGCTCTGCATGTCCTCCTGCCAGGTTTGGTCACTTGCTATATCATCCACCACCTCGTCTTTCACTTCCGCACCCTGGTCCTCCTCCTGACTTTTATGGCAATTGTATCTCATCATCGTCCACCTATTGTGACACTTTCCCACCATCGACTTCATGTGACCGTGGCTGCTCAAATATTTGGGCATCGCTACATGCGTTCTCCTCTTGCCCCGCTTCAAGTGGACCAGACGAGAGGCCCGAATCTATAAATGGAAAAGTGAACAGCTCTTCAGAGAGTCTCCGGGCACTCGGCATGGTGGGAGGAAGGAGGATCAGGGTGAGGAATATGCAGTCCAGACTCACGGCTACTGAGACTTGACCATGTGGAAGACAGGTTGGTGGTGGTGGCTAAGTGACTGGAAACATTATCCGCTATCCAACCAACAACCGTTTGACACTACTCTAGGTTCAATAGTGGTGTGCTGCGGTCCTCTAAAAATTGGAACAGGAAGGGAAGGTTAGGCGAGAAGATGTGGGTGTTTGTTGTGGCATAATTGCAGCTTGCCAATGGCCTCGGCCGCTGCATGCACCATCACCATCACGACCAGTTCCCCATCCCTTGCCACGCGCCTTGCCCTTTTTAAATGGAGGACAATATCTTCCACGCTCAGTACAAATGGCTGAATTTGGAGCGAAATTATATGTAATCCGTGTGATGGAGAAACCACTGTTTTAAATGCCTGGCCTGTAGGTAATTATTTTGAACAGCAAACTGGTGCCAAAAATTTTGCAGACACACTGAAAAAAAATTTGAATGCAGGCCAAAAATGGCAGTATTTTCAGCGCAATTATATGTGATCCGTGTGACGGACAAACCACAGTTTTAAATACCTGACCTGTAGGTAAGTAGTTTGAACAGCATACTGCTGTGAATTGCTTCACTGACACACTGAAAGAAATTTTTAATGGAGGCCAGAAATGGCAGTATTTTCTGACAACGTAACTATTTTGAACAGCAAACCGGTGTCAAAAACTTTGCTGACACACTGAAAAAAAATTTGAATGGACGCCAAAAATGGCAGTATTTTCAGCGCAATTATTTGTGATTCGCGTGACGGACAAACTACAGTTTTAAATAGCTGGAGTTTTAGCGCTGTAATATGGAAAGGACCTGGCTGTACTCAGCAGTGCCAACAAGCACATGGTGCAGAAAAACGGTGTTCTCTGAATTGCTTTTTAAGCAAATAATGAGGATTAAGTTCCAAAAAAAATTATTCCTGGCCCCTGAGACCTGGGCCTTTGTCTAGAAATGTCTAACAGCAGCAGAAGGCAGAACTGGAATGGAGCCTCTTGTGCTATATGCACTTCAGTCTGCTATGTGCACTGCCTGCCTGATTATATACACGGCCTGCCTGATATCTCTCTGCAGATTGATTAGTCCTCAGAAGGACTGTTTGTTTAGATGGATATGTGTAATGTACTTGTTTCCTCCCTTCACTACCTAATACACAACCAATTCTCTCCCTAGCTCAGCAGCACCTCTCCCTACACTGCCTTATTGTGGAGAAGACTGACGAGCACAGCAGCGCCAAGTCTGATATAGACCTGATGATCCTGTGTGGCCAGCCAATCACTGTAGTGCCACAACCAACATGGCTGCAGCATTACAGTGAGTGGCAGGCAATCCCTGCATGCTGATTGGCGCTCTAAAGAGCACCAAACATGCAGGGAGGGCACCCGAGCATCTCGCAAGTACTCGTCGAGCTCCGAGCATCTCGAGTACTGAGATGCTCGGGCGAGTACCGAGTACTTGCGAGTATGCTCGCTCATCACTACTTGTATATAATACAAAATAAATTACAGAAAAAAAATGCTTCTCCACATCTTGGACTATGTTCACACATAGTGTTTTAGCTGCATTTTTGTACATTCGCAATGCTTTCAACAGTGAAAAATACATTCACCATTCAATGTAATTTTAGCATTTTACTATCTCATCTGGCCATCTGCTGTGAGACAAGGTCAGACACATACTGTTTAATTTATGAAGAAGGGACTCTGAAAGTCACAAAGCCTATTTTTACATGACCATCAGGTGGCTTACTATTGTTAGAGGGCCAGCAGTCTGCCCTTACTTTTGTTAGGGGCCCAGCTGCCGGCTATGCTTTGCATAGCTGTATATTGCTACTGGAATATAATTTATCCATTCAAGGTGGGCAAATTTTCTTTTTTGCATTAATACTATAAAGATTGAAACTTGGAGGGCCAGCAAGCCGCTATTCTTTGCATGGCCATGTAATGCTGCTGCAATATAACGTATCCATCTGAGTTGGTAAAAATTTTTTTTCGTATATTCTGTAAAGTTTGAAACTTAGAGTTCCAGCAGGAAGCTCTCACAATTTATAGAGTGCCAGCAGGCGGCCTCCACTATCTTTCGAGGGCCAGCAGGAATCTTGGGGGCAGATGAGACCAAGATAGAGATTTTTGGTAAAGCGCATCATCCAACTGTTTACTGAAGATGGAATGAGGCCTACAAATAAAAGAACACAGTACTTACAGTCAAATATGGTGGAGGTTGAAAGCTATTTAGAGGTTGTTTTGCTACCTCTGACACTGGGTTACTTGACTGTGTGCAAGCCATCATGAAATGTGAAGATTTCCAAAGAATTTTGGGCTGCAATGTAGCGCCCAATGTCATAAAGATGGATTTGCTTCCTAGGTCATGGGTCTTTAAGCAGGACAATGACCCCAAATGTACTTCAAGGAGCACCCAGCGATGGATGTAAACAACGCACTGGAAAGTTCTGAAGTGGTAAATCCAGCTCCAGTAGTGTCAAGTCTCCCATCACTACCTCTTACAAACAGAAGTTACAGTCACGTGTGTTAACTTTGATGAATTTCTGTCAAATTTGAAACATTTCTGCCAACTTCAACGAATTTATGTCAACTATGATAAATATCTGTCAACTTTGATGAATTTCTGAGTACAGATCACCATAAAAATTATAAATTGGTCAATGAGTCTATGTTAAAAATTATTCAGGTTATTCAGGTTATGGACTGTGGAAGAGATGTATGTGACCTGATTGAACACTCATTTCCAGCAGATGTTGCCACTAGTGATGAGCAAGTATGTTCTGTTAACCCTTTCGCCGAGTATGCTCGCGCGAGCACCGAGTAGTTACAGCTGCTCGGTGTTATGTTTGAACCACTCCTGTGTGCAAGATGATTTGCGACTGTTCAACAGCTTTAATACATGTGAGGAATGTCTATTTCTTACGCATTCCTCACATGCATTAAAGCTGTCAAACAGTCGCAAATCATGCACACAGCAGTGATTCAAACATATCACCGAGCAGCTGTAACTACTCGGTGCTCGCCCTAGCATACTCGGCGAATGGGTTAACAAAACATACTCGCTCATCACTAGTTACCACCTAGCACCTGTCCCTATTCTAAATGCAGCTATCAGAGTAATTAATAGGGAATAGAATGTTTTTAGTATAAGGCAATAATCCCTGGCTGGATGAGTGTAATACGCTATCCATTGTGCAATAGCTCACCCGTACACAAATTACAGATAAGAGAGGTAATATTTTAGAATATAAAATCGATATTTACCCGTATTGAACATTTTTTTTGGTACGTGGCAGCACCAAACTGTGGAGGAACGCAAGCAACCCTGCCTGCTTTGATTAATTTCTGAGTACAGATCACTGTAAAAATTATGACTCGGTCAATGAGTGTATGGAAAATGTTAATCAAATTATGGACTGTGGAAGAGATGTATGTTAGCAGAATGAACACTCATTTCCAGCAGATGTTGCCACGTAGCACCTGTCCCTATTCTAAATGAAGCTAACAGCGGTGTTCACAGGTAACAGTATTCATTTTTTTTATGTAACAGCACAAGTATAAGACAATCATTATTGACTAGATGCCTGTAATACGCTATTTCTAGTGCAATAGCTCATCCATACACAAATTGAAGATAAGAGAGGTAATATTGTAAAATATTGAATAGATTTTAACCGGCCCCGAAGAGTTTTTTTTTTGGTACGTAGCAGCACCAAACTATGGAGGAATGCAAGCAATCCTGCCTGCTTTGATGAATCTCTGAGTGGAAATTATATTAAAAGACATGAATCTGTCAATTAGATTTTGAAAAAAGCAGTCAAGTTATAGACAATGTAAGAGATGTATGTGACGACAATGAACACTCATTTCCGGCTGATGATGCCTAGCACCTGTCCCTATTCTGAATGCAGCTATCAGCATTATTAATATTAAATAGAATAGATTTTTTTTTGCAGCAGCCAATAATCCCTGCCTGGATGTCTGTAATACGTTATGCATAGTGCAATAGCTCACCCGTGCACGAATTTCAGATACGAGAGGTAATCTTGTAGAATATAAAATCGATTTTAACCAGTCCTGAAGAGTTTTTTTTGGTACCTGACAGCATCAAACTGTGCAGGAACGCAAGCAACCCTGCCTGCTTTGATGAATTTCTGAATACAGATCACTGTAAAAATTATGAATTGGTCAATGAGTGTACAGTATAGAAATAATCAATCAAGTTATGGACTGTGGAAGAGATGTATGAGACCAGAATGAAGACTCAGTTCAAGCAGATTATACCTAGCACCTGTCCCTATTCTAAATGCAGGTAACAACAGTGTTAATAGGGAATAGAATAGAATTTTTTTTTGCAGCAGCACGAAGTATAAGGAACTAATCATTGACTAGATGCCTGTAATACGCTATCCCTAGTGAGATAGCAATCCGTTGAGAAGATGAGATGAGGCTACGCCTGCAAAGCCTCCTCTTTAATTGTGAGCAGCGAGCATTTCAGTAGATAGAGAAGCAGAATGGTGAAGCTGATTATGGCATCATCGCCGCTTACCATCTCGATGAAGTCCTCAAAATTTTGCTCTTATGTGTGGAGGCTGACCAGAATGCCGACGGGCATGTTGGAGCTCGTACTCAACAACTACCCTCTGCTGCTCACAAATCCTTGCCAGCATATGCAATGTTGAGCTCATGTGGTCACATTGCACACCAGTCAGTGAGCTGGAAGCTGCAAACATTGCTGAAGCACTGCCAGGGTAACAGAAGCTGAAATAGGCACACACGTGGCATACTTTCACAAGCAGCTCCGCCAGATCAGAGTAAGTTTTGAGAAAACACTGAAACACTAAGTTGAGCACATGGGCCAGGCATGGTACGTGTGCAAGGTTGTCAAACTTCAGAGCCGCCACCAGGTTACGGCCATTGTCACACGTGACCATGCCTGGTTGTAGGTTCAGGGACGAGAGCCACAGATCTGTCTGCTCTTTACAGATTTCAACAACTCTGAAGCAATGTGCGGTCTCTCACCTAAGCAGATTATCTTCAGCAAAGCCTGTTTCTGGTTGGCTGAGGCAGTGCTGCAGTGTTTCCAGCTTGCAGCCGATGTTGACGTTCCGGAGATGGAGGGTGAGGAGGTAGAAGGTGGGGGCACCCCTAATTGAACCAGGGCCCGCAATCCTCGGTGTTGGAAGCACGTTTTCCATCCCAAGGTCCAACCGGGTCCCAGTTTCCACAATATTCACCCAGTATGCCGCCAGGGAAATGTAGCGTCCCTGGCCACAAGTGATTGTGTAAGTCGGGGAAAGCACACCAGGAGAAATAGTAGCGTCTTGGGCCCGAGTACCGAGGAATGGCCGCTACCATGAGGTTAAGGAAAGCTTAAGCCACCACAAGCATAAAAGGCAACATTTCCAGTGCAAGATGTCTGGAAATGTGGTAGTTTAATATTGTGGCCTGTTGGTGGATGGCTGCATATTTGTACTGGCATTCCAAGGGTTGGGGTAGGGACAACTGCACGCTGCGCTGGGACAAGGACGTGGACGTGGTTGCTGATGGTAGTTGTAAGTGTGCAATGACAGGTGCAGGGTGGTAGGCATCTTCACCTTCATTATGGACAGGGGATTGACGTGCACGTACAACAGCGGAAGAGGCAGTGGTGTCCCTCGCAGACATTGTTTTTGGACCCTGGCGTTTGGCCCAACTAGTTGGGTGCTATGCTGTCATGTGGCTGAGCATGCTGGTGGTGGTCAGGCTGGCAGTTTTGCTGCCCCTGCTGATGCCGATATGGCAGATGTTGAAAATGGCCTTTTTTGGGTTAACTGGACAGTCTTTAAAAAAGTGCCAGACTCGGGCAATCTAACAGTTGGATCGGCTACTTCCCTTGTGTTGCTGTTCTGGGGAACAGTTGCCCGCCTTGTGTCTGTGGCCACCCCACTGCCTCTTTCTGAATTTTGTGGTGCTATGGATCCCTCCCCCCTGCGTTGCTGTCCTCGCTCTGCATGTCACCTTCCCAGGTTGGGTCAGTGACTTAACTGTGCTCCACCTCATCCTCCATGTCCGCACCCTGGTCCTCCTCCTGACTTTCTGCTAAATGTGTCTCATCTTCATCCACCTCTTACAACAATAAGTGCACTTTCCTACAGTCACCTTCGTGTGACCCTGGCTGCTCAAATATTTGGGCATAGCTACATGCAACCTCCTCATGTCGCGCTTGAAGCAGGCAATGTGAGAGGCCAGAATCTATGAATGGAAATGAGAATAGCTCTTCGGAGTGTCCAAGTGTGGGATCACTTGTCTTCGGGCACTCAGCATGATGGAAGAAGGAGGATGAGGGTGAGGATTAAGTGGTCCAGACTCATGACTACTGAGACTGGACCATGTGGAAGACAGGATGGTGGTGGCAAACTGACTGGAAGCATTATCTGCTATACAACCAACAATCTTTTCACACTGGCCTGGCTTTCAAGAGTGGTGTTCCGTGCCCCCCTAGAAAGTGGGATAGGAAGCAAGGTTGACATGATGTGGGTGTTTGTTTTGATCCCGCAGCAGGCACAGTTTTACCTTGCCCATGGCCTCTGCCTCTGCATGCACCATCAGCCTTAGATCCACTTTCCCCTCCCTTACCACGCGCCTTGCCCATTTTAAATGGAGTATACTATTTTGCAGCATAAACAAAATTTCACGATTATTACCGCAGTAAGATTTGACCACGTCAGATGGATAACTTTCTCTGCAATAGCAGTATAGCGATGCTATCGGTTACGGGCTAACTCTGGATATATGTTTTGAATGCACAACTGGAGTACTTCAAATGGAGTGTAATATTTGGCAGCTTCAAGAAAATTTCACGATTATTACCGCAGTAATATTTGACCACCTCAGATGGACAAGTTTCTCTGCCATAGCAGTATAGCGATTATATTGGTTAGCGGCCAAGGCTTGAAGGATGGATGTTTTGAACGCACACCTGGCACACTTTACATGGAGTATAATATTTTGCAGCTTAAACAAAATGTCATAATTATTACCGCAGTAATATTTGATCACCTGAGATGAACAAGTTTATCTGCAATAGCAGTATAGCGATGATATTGGTTAGTGGCCAAGTCTGGATGGATGTTTTGAATGCACTACTTGAGCACTTTAAATTGAGTATAATATTTTGCAGCTTAAACAAAATTTCACAATTTGACCTCAGATGGTCAAATTTCACTGCTTGCACTATATAGCAATGCTTTTCAAATCAACCAGGTCTGGCTGTATGCTGTTATCAAACTAATGGACCAGTATAAATCATGTATTAGATTGCTTTTTACAAAAATTATCAGGAATTAGAGCAAAAAGAATATTATTATCCCTGCTATCTAGGGCTATTCATCTGAGTTCCAGCAGCTGAAAGAATGTGCAATGAACCCTATCCTGTACTACACTGTCAAGGAAATATTGAATATTAAAAATATTCTTCCTCCCCCTGTCATAGATATTGACCATTTCTCCCAAGCCTCTTTTCACCCCTTCCCTTATTCCCCTTTTGATCAGTACAAAAGCTGTCTCCAAGAAAATCTCAGCACAACAACCCACTTTACACAGTCATGAGTAAGGCCTTAAACAGGCAGCCAAGAGGTGCCCCCAAACTACTTTAAATGTGAGCATCTTGTCCATGGCTGACACAGGGGGTGATTAGTTGCAGGATTGCAATAATTTGCGTGTAACTGTTGAGGCTGCTTCCTGCGCTTCAAAAGAAAATCTATAGACACGCCGACTATGGAATATGAAATATTGTAATTTCCATAACTCCAATAATAATAGGACCTATATTTTTAGTGGCAGGATCAGCCAATAAGCGATATGCCCATTTTTCGTAGTCAAAAAACTTTCGATCAAGCTGTAGCGCAAAAGCACCAGAATGACCAGTCGCAAATACATCATGCGTAATCTCTAAATGAAGGTAAAATCATAATGGAAAAATTGGCATTGATTGCAAGCTTCTGCAATCAATGAGCGGTAAGTAATTGCAGAAATTAGCGTTTTTAATAAAAATGTACAGGCTGGAAACCAGCCCACATGATGTCACCTCAAGGGGTGAGTGGGCAGATCTCCCCTTAGGTATATGAGAACCCATGGAGAATAGAGGAAAACTCATTGCCAGGAGGGTATACTGGTGGCATTCGATAACACTCAAATCAAACTGGGGAGCCATTCCTCCACCTATGCTGCTTCATCCCTGCGAACTATATAGCATAAGTTTCCTCTTTAATCCTGTTTATTTTATGCAACTGCTTATGTATTTTAATGTCTCCTTTGTGAAATCCTTGAATATATTTTTCATAAACACGGTGAGTAGCTGCCCATTTTCTAAAGACTATGATACTTTTCCAGCACGGGACCACCAATTTTGTTAATATTATTATTGTGTTTTATTAGTGATTTACTTGTTATATTTTATATAGTTCTGCTAACTTGTCAGTATGTGCACTAGATTCACTTGTAAAATGTCCAGCATTCCACTAATCCGTATCTCAGGAGCATCTAACCATTTTTTCAATAGCCAATAATCTCGTTATGCGTGTGTATATTGCAGACACAGTGGAGCCGTCCCCACAGGAGGTCTTCAGATGGACCCTTCTAGAATATTCTTCATTGTTGAGTGAACAGTGAATATTTAAGGGGGAGGGTGTGATCACTTCTGACCTGGGAGGGGACTGAGCCCAGTGGAAGAAAGGTCAGAGATGTTTTTAGGAGAGTTGGGTGGAAGGATTTGAAGGAAGAGGATGGAGACAGTGTCTATGGCCTTATACAAAACCAGTGGAACTACTGAACCCAGATTGGGAATTTGAGGACTGAGAGAACTGTTTTTTTGGCCATTTACCTGGAATTGCTTATTACCATGGCTGTGATCAATAAAATATTGCTGCATCGTTAATCTGCCTAGGTGATTACTTACAACCCACAACAGCACAACTTTACAAGTGGTGGCAAGCGGTGGGATCACCTATCTCTGGAGAGTATACCAGGGAAAGTTACCGAGCGGATACTTGGCAGAAGAGATGATGGAGGATGGACCGACTGAGTTGAGGAGGATGCTGGATGCGCTAGGAGAGCGGGCCACGGAGTTGGAGCGGGCTGCAGTGTTAAACAAATTGCTGGGTGTGCATGTAGAGATACCCCCAGCCACCCCATTGCAGAGGACAATGGATAACAGGAGAGAGGGGCCTACATCTTTAAGGTACCGGGATATACCACAGTTCAATGAGGACACCTCAGATATTGATGAACATCATTAATAAATATATTAAATATTATAGGGTCTGTCTTGGGCCCTATATTATTTAATATATTTATTAATGATCTAGTGGAAGGGTTGCATAGTAAAATAGCAATATTTGCAGATGATACTAAACTTTGTAAAGTAGTTAATACAGATGAGGATCGGGCACAGATACAGGAGGATTTAGATAAATTGGGGAGTTGGGCCAAAAAATGGCAAATGGGGATCTATGCCGATAAATGTAAGGCCATGCACATGGGAAAGAAAAACAGCAGTCACCCATACATATTAAATGGGAAACCGTTGGGGAAATCTGACAGGGAGAAGGACCTGGGCATCTTGGTTAATAGCAAATTAAATTGGAGTGCCCAGTGTCAGGCAGCAGCTGCGAAGGCAAATAGAGTCATGGCATGCATCAGAAGAGGAATAAGGGCATATGATGAGAACATTGTTCTTCCTCTGTATAAAGCGCTGGTAAGGCCGCACTTAGAATATTGTGCACAGTTCTGGGCTCCGGTGCTCATGAAAGACATATTGGAGCTAGAGAGGGTACAAAGGAGGGCGACTAAGGTAATAAAGGGAATGGAGGGACTAGAATACCCAGAGAGGCTGTCAAAATTAGGCCTATTTATGTTGGAAAAGAGAAGGCTTAGGGGAGACCTCATAAACATGTATAAATACATCAAGGGGCAGTACAGAGATCTCTCCCATGACCTGTTTATACCAAGGATAGTGACAAAGACGAGGGGGCACACTATGCGTCTGGAGGAAAGGAGGTTCCTGCACCAGCATAGAAGGGGATTCTTTACGGTCAGAGCCGTGAGACTCTGGAACTCTCTGGGAGAGGAAGTGGTGATGTCCAACTCACTTAATGAGTTCAAGAGAGGCCTGGACGCCTTTCTTGAGAACAATAAAATTACATCTTATGCTTAGTTAATTAATCCAGGGATTTAATCTGACTGCCAGATTGGTGTTGGGAGGTGAATTTTTCCTCAATGATGTAAATTGGCCTATACCGCATGTTTTTTTTTTTTTGCCTTCCCCTGGATCAACGCTGCGGAATAGCTGCAGTGCACAAGAAATAGGCTGAACTGGATGGATGCTTGTCTTTTTTCGGCCTTATAAACTATGTAACTATGTAACTATCTCTGTTTATTTGAGAACCTCTGCCTGCTGCATGAGGTGTCAGTCTGTGACTGGCCCAGATTTTTGAGCGTTGGCCTTACCGGAAAAGCAAGAGAAGCTTTTAATAACTTGTCTTCGGTGGATCAGAGATGTTACTCTACCATTCGCAGTGCATTACTAGAGAGGTATGCTGTCACGCCGTAAACCTACCGGAGGAAGTTTCGGGAGACTGACAAGCCCGCGGCACACACACATCGGGAGTTTGCCAACACACTACGTACGGCATGCACTCAGTGGATAGAGGGACGGGGGGCTCGGGAAGCAGAACATGTAATGGATATAATCATACTGGAACAATTTATGTCAAAGCTCCCAGGTAATTTGAAAGAATGAGTGACAGATAGAAAACCACTCAGCCTGGATGAGGCTGCAAGATTGGTGGATGATTGGTCTGCTAATCGACCAGGGCTACGTGGAAGTACAGCTCCAGTGAGTCAGGAACAGGATTTTACAAGGAGGCCATCGAGACCCATGGATCGGCCAGATGAGGAAATGCAGGGAGTTCAGACTTCACAAAGAGGGGGAGGTTGCCCAAGCCCCCAAGTACGGCCCGTGTTGGGGCAAGGAAGGCTTAACTGCTATAACTGTGGACGAATGGGACACTTTGCCAGGGAATGCTGGGAACGTTCTAGCCCACATCACAACCTAGGACGAGGATTGGTGTGCCACTGGGCCAATGTCGTAACCCAAAGCCAAAGACCGGTTCTCACTGCTTCAGCCGAGAGAGAGCGGCACTATCTGCAGACTAACCCCCCCCCCGTGGTGAGTAATACACAAAATGCCATGACTGTCACAATGAAGGAATGTAATCTGGGGGAGGTAAATGACATCAGGGAGGAGGCCCTTAGGGACTTAGGGACACTGGATCTACCCTCACCCTGGTCAGCCCAGATACTGTCCCCCCAGAGCTCCCTTTACCAGGCCGCCAAGTGACCGCTCCCCTAACTGGGTGTCAGCTCTCTGGGGTTGGTCGCAATGGATACAAGTTTGGTTCACATTGGGCACGTGTGGAGTTTCCCAGGACAAACAAGGGATCAGGAGAGGGATATGGAGGACCCTGCAGAAAGGACAGACCCCTGATCCAGTGAACTAAATACAGAGTCCTTGTCTCAGGGCTTCCCCCATCGGGAAGTTGGCAGGATCTGAAAGACCATATGAGAGAAGCTGGAGGTGTCTATTACACTGATGTATACAAGGGTGGAATGGGGACTGTGGAGTATATTCGCAAGGACGACATGGAATATGCTTTGAGGAAACTGGATGATACAAAGTTTTGTTCTCATAAAGACAAGACTTCTTACATTCGTGTCCGTGCTGAAAAAGTGGGGGAGGTATGTGAGGAGCTGCCCATTTTCTAAAGACTATGATACTTTTCCAGCAATGGACCACCAATTTTGTTAATATTATTATTGTGTTTTATTAGTGATTTACTTGTTATATTTGATATAGTTCTGCTAACTTGTCAGTATGTGCACTAGATTCACTTGTAAAATGTCCAGCATTCCACTAATCTGTATCTCAGGAGCATCTAACCATTGTTCCAATAGCCAATAATCTCATTATGTGTGTGTAGATTGCAGACACAGTGGAGCCGTCCCCACAGGAGGTCTTACATGCAGTCTCAGATGGACCCTTCTAGAATATTCTTCATTGTTGAGTGAACAGTGAATATTTAATGGCGAGGGTGTGATCACTTCTGACCTGGGAGGGGACTGAGCCCAGTGGAAGAAAGGTCAGAGATGTTTTTAGGAGAGTTGGGTGGAAGGATTTGAAGGAACATTATGGAGACAGTGTCTATGGCCTTATACAAAACCAGTGGAACTACTGAACCCAGATTGGGAATTTGAGGACTGAGAGAACTGTTTTTTTTGGCCATTTACCTGGAATTGCTTATTACCATGGCTGTGATCAATAAAATATTGCTGCATCGTTAATCTGCCTATGTGATTACTTACAACCCACAACCGCACATCTTTACAAACACTGCCTCCCTTTTGGATTAAATATAAAATGTAATAGTTCTGCTTCTTTTGTCCTGTAATCATTGCCTCCCCCAATTCCATATACGCCACCAAAATGCAGGCGCCCGCCCAGGCCTGTATTATAAGTCAATCTGGACTGTGGTGGCAGGGAATATTAATAATTGGGCTATCGTGCAGCCGGCAGCAACCGTATGGGGCATACACACATATTCCTTGAGCTGGAATTCGGAGGTGTGACACCATATGCTTTCTGCGTGCTTGCCGATGCCCAAAGAGTGAGTAGTCTGGATCGTGTGCTCGCAAATTCCTGACGAAATCCTGACAGAGTGACGGCACAGTGAAATATCTTGTGATCTCCCCGGTGTTGTCCCTGTGGAGTTCCTGACATACACTATCTCTCCACAAACTCTGCCTAACTACTGCTAACAGCAGTATTAATATTCATCAGAATGAGCCCTTACAAGGGCTGTTGGTGCATATGAAATAAACACAACTGGGGCAGAATCCTTGCCTAAAACAAGCAGAAATTCTCTCCCTCACTCAGCCGCAGCTCTCACTACTCTGCCTATTTCCGGAGTAGGGTCCCCGGTCTTATATAGACCCGATGACGCTATGCGTCTAGCCAATCACTGGAATGCCACCACCAACATGGTTACGGCATTACAGTGACTGGCAGGCAATCCCTGCATGTTAATTGGCTGCCTAAAAAGCACCAAACATGTGGGGTGGGGACGTGAGCTCCAACCCGAACATTAAAAAAATACTCACCGAGTACCGAGCATGAAAAATAATTTCTAATCATTTTTCGGCTACTAAAAGAAATAATCCAAAAACACAGCAGGATATCATAGACTTGGCTTAAGAACCTCAAATTAAAGATCACTCCGCTCCTTCCGTAAGTAAATTGTCCTATTTTATGGACCACACAAGAGCTGTGACAGGCATGCTGCCAACTGAAATGAAAGGAGTTATTTCATTACTGGTTATAATATGCACTGCCTCATTTCACAAAGAGTCTGCTCATGTTGTTAGGGATATTGCAGAAACCAGGTAGATGATTTGATTTTAAGTTATTTTTACTATTATGGTGATTATTATTATTTTCTAGTAAATAGATGGGAGTATGGTACAGAAAATGTAGTTTTAATGAGCAGAAATGGGCAGACATGGATACAAGAAGAGCGATGCAGTTTAATAACTGCACTTTCTAGTATCTAATAACATTTTTTCTGTAGAAGAAATGCATGTGCTGATCATTATGGAGATTTCTTATCTCCAACACCTGACAGGATTTTTGGACTTAGGCCATGTGCCCAAGTAGCGTTTTTGTAGTGTGTTTGCGGCGTTTTTATGGCCTCGAAAACGCTTGTAAAACTGTCTGCCATGCAAAGCAATGTGAATTCGGATGTGCTGTGCACATGATGCGCTAATTAGCGCGCTGAATTCGCATTGCATTGCAAAACGCAGCATGACCATTTCTACCGTGATTATGCCGCAAATTCGCAGCCATTGAGGAACATTGAAATGCAGCAAACCTGCATGTATATGTGGATTTGCTGCGTTTCAATTAAATTAAGTGGCTGCGAATTTGCAGCATAATCGCACTGCGTGTGGTACCCAGGATGAAGAGGAGACTACAACTCCTCTTCATCCCGGCTACCACGCGGTGAAAAAAAGAAACAAAAAAGTTAAAAATAAAAAAAACCTGTATACTCACCTCTCCGGTCTGCTCCCGGCCGTGTCCTCTCTCCTCGGCATCCCGAGGTGTACTTACAGGACCTGCGGTGACGTCATTTAGTCAGCTGATGGTCATGCGACCGCTGACGTCAGCGGTCAGGTGATGGTCTCATGATCATCAGCTGACTAAATGACGTCACCGCAAGTCCTGCAAGTACACCGTGGGATGCCGCCATGAGCAGACCGGAGAGGTGAGTATACAGGTTTTTTTCATTTTTAACTTTTTAATTCTTTTTATTTTTACTATAGATGCAACATTTAAAGCATCTAAGTTGGTCACACAATATAAATCCATTCCGGTTGCATGGATTTATATTGTGTGACCAATTTGTCAAGCACCTTTCCAAGTAATGCTCAAAATCACTTTGAAAAGTGCTTGAAAAAACGCATGTAAAAACACTTCTCTCTGGCAGAAAAAACGCATGTAAATCTGCATGCATTTTTTTCTGCCAGAGAGAGGCAAAAACGCTCTGCATCAAATCTGCTACATGGGCACATAGCCTTAAAGGTAATATTTTAGAAGGATTTCACACTTCCCCAAAACTGTTTATATGTGCATGAAGCTCTGGGAAAGACAAGTCAAGCAATATCTTTAGCTAACCTCTCTGCTCCTCTATAATAAAAGAAATCTGCATTTGAATCAATAAGCAAATTGATCTAATTTCTTTTGGCACCTGGAGGCTCTTCCCAAGCCTCTCTTGAGCTTTAAGCCCCCGTCTCACATAGCGAAATCGCTAGCGAGATCGCTGCTGTGTCACGGTTTTGGTGACGCAACAGCGACCTCACCAGTGATGTCGCTATGTGTGACACTTTGCAGTGATCAGGCCCCTGCTGTGAGGTAGCTGATCGCTGCAAAGTGTCCTGGACCATTTTTTGGTCATTGCCCTCCTGCTGGTCAGCACACATCACTGTGTGTGACCAGCGGGAGCAGCGATCAGGCTGGTAACCATGATAAACAATGAGTTACTAGGTGCGCGTGTGCCCCTAGTAACCCAATGTTTACCATAGTTACCAGCCTGCTCCTGCTTCAGCAGGCTGGTAACCGGAGCAGGACATCGTGGAAAGATTCTTTCCACGATGTCGCTGCTCCCCTGATCGTTGGTGAGCCTGCCTGTTTGACAGCTCACCAGCGACCACATAGTGACGCAGCAACGATCCCTGACAGGTCATATCGTTGTCGGGATCGTTGCAGCATCGCTAAGTGTGACGGGGCCTTTACTCACTGCCCAGCCCTGCTTAATTGACTGCTCCTTTGAAGCTGTCAGTCAAGGAGCAGAAGGCAGCACTGGGTGGGGAATATTTGGTGTGACAATGGTTTTGGAAGAGCTTCCACATGCCAAAAGCACTTTAGCGTAATTTGGATATTGATTCAAATGCAGATATCTCAGTAACAAACACACAGACTGCATGGCAAAAAGTATAGATGGACTTGTCTTTCCAAGAGCTACGTGAACATATAATTAGTTTGAGGATTACATCTAACAGACAGATTAACTTTAATGGGAACCTGTTATTTCCAAGCCCACTATTTACTTGAAGATATTTGGTTAATTTGCAGGTAAATATTGTTAAAATCCTGTTTGATTCCTTATTGGAGCAACAGATATAGAGAGAAAATCTATCCTCCCTGTCCTCATTCGCTTCCAGTCATATGGGTGGTACAGGAAGGATATAAGTTAATTTTCTCTCTGTAGCTACTGCTCCAATAAGACAGTCAAGATTTTAATGTTATTTACTTTCAACATCTTCAGATAAATAGCATTTAAACACATGGCAAGTTCCCTTTTTGCAGGGTTTCCCCACTTGGTATACTCTCAATGAGCCACAACAATAATCAGCAAGTCTCATGATGGCAAAGTGTTTAACCCATGTATTACATGGGTACTTATTCATTTGAATGGCTGTGTTTAATGGGAACCTATCATTTGATTCATTTTGCCTAAATCATGGACAGTGTGACTGAGCCAGAGCGTGTTAGAGAAAGCATAGTTTGAACAGCCAGCTGGGGGTAATGGTAAGAGATGTGTCTAGTCCTGCACTGCCCTCAACCAGTTTCTCCCCATCTGCCTTAGGTGATTGACAAGGGAGAAACCTGGAAGACACATTTCAAGCAACTACAGTGGTTTAGGGAGAAGCTGGCCATTTATTCTTATGGTTACCAAACGGCTCTTCAAAATATGTTTTCTCTGAAAACATTATAGTGTTTTAGAGAAAAATATACCTTTCTACAATCATAGAAGAATTATGTTTACAATTCAAAGAAGCAATTGTGAATTAAGTTTTTAACTAAAAGAATAATCAGCAAGAGCATTTCCACCATAACATAAAAATCACCATATATTATGAAACTCAAATGAAAGCAACAGCAAATATCTGGGAGTGCTCTATGATTTACAGCATTTTTTTGCTTCCAAAAATATTGGTTATACATAAAGACTAGTGTTGAGCCACCCCCGTAGTGTTCGAGTTCTGTTCAGTTCGTCGAACACCCGTGTGTTCACCGAACTGTTCGTCGAACACCTTCGAACACCGTTAAAACCAATGGCAGGCAAACAAAAACACATAGAAACACATAGAAAACACCTTCAAAGGTGTCCAAAAGCTGACAAACTGCTCAGAAGACATAACTAACACATGGAAAAGTGACAAGTACATATAGTCATGCGAAAAGAAAAGAGGTGGAGGAGTAAAAGGAGGGGGAGACACAGATATAGGCATGTCATGCCCTTCTAAAATCCAAAAAGTGAGAAGCCGACACGGCCAGTCCGTTCCTGCCCGTGCCACCTCCGTGTCGCCGGGTTTGTGCCAGAGCCGCGGTGGACCCTGACGGCCAGCCCCCCTCTCCCAATACTGGTGCCTGTCCGCTGGTGGGTCGAGCGAGCCCCCCTGTGGTGGAGGCAGCTCTAAGCTTTTTAATTTAAATTGTCTCTCTAATTTGAATGAATACAGTTTAAATCCTTTTACAAGGATCTATTGGAGGGCAAGTCTCATGCCAGCAGCCGCGTAATTCCAGCTCCAGTAGCGTCCACTAAAGCTGCTGCAGTTAAAAAGCTTTTATAAGGATCGAGCTCGGCTGTCCACCACAAGGTATCCTAACGCCAGTCCCAGCCCCTATGCCTTGGGGTGCCTCCTGATGCTCTTCACTGAGTATCCCGTGGTCCCGAAGCATTTCCTTTGAAAAAATTAAGTGTCCAATCTACAGGTGGTGTAGCTTGCTTAACAGCCAGGATAATCCGCTGACTAGCAGACACTGCTACTAGGCACAAAGTATTTCCTGGGCTAGATGCAGTTAAAAATTTGTAATTAGATACTCTCATTGGATGCTGAGAAAGCATTCCATAGAGTCTCCTGGCACGCCATATATTATTCTCTTAAAAAGCTTGGGGTAGGGGTCTAGGGGACCCTTTTATAGCCAAAATCACGGCCCTGAATCGCAATACGTCACCTAGGCTGAAGATAAATGGAACTATAGCACCCTGAGGGCTCGGTTGCTACAGAGGTATTGCACCTCACACAGAGGTGTGATATCTCACTCTCAGGTAAGGAAGGAGTGTGGATCAGGACCCGACACCTGCATGCATTACACCACATTGCCGTGGGTCAGGGTGACCAATATGCCCCTGAGATGGGCACGACAGTCCCTGTCCCTGGCTGGAGTGGGGGGAGGGAACACTGATGAAGGGGAACCCTGTACTGCAGGAGCAGGGAGGAAGCAGTTCCTGGGTGCATTGAGAAGGGAGTATAAAAGGTGGGCACCATCTTAGTTCAGTGCAGAGCTTTCTGAGCAGTAGTGACAGGGAGCAGGGGCTCTGCATGAGCTCTGCTCCGGAGGCAGGCTTAGCAACAGAGGCCCAGGCCAGGAAGAGGGAGAAGGAAGAGGAGCGGAGAAGGCTCCAGTAACGAGGAACGAAGGGATCCCAGGGGTGCGGACGGGCGAGTCGCCACCGCATGCCCGAATCCACCTGCGTGGAGGGGTCAGGCCAAAGGGGGAGACGGGTCCCCGAAAATAGTGGAGGCGGGAAACGACCCTCAGATAGAAACCGGAGGCTGTGACATTTTATGTGGCGCAGCCCCTCGCTACACCCACTAGGAAGGCACCACATAGGGTCAGGGAAACTGGCGCCAAATTTACCAAGAGGAGGCCCGAGGCAGCCGGACAGAAGGGTTGGTAAGAAAGGCCAGACAAAGGACACACAAAGGGGGTCCTGTGAAGTGCTCCAAAGTTATCTGGGAGTTGTTTGAGCCCCTCACCTGGTGAGCATAGTACGACGTGGGCAGCCGTTACCTGCAGAAGTGGTCTGGATAATAAGAACTGTGAGTAAAGGCTCTGGACTGCATCACAGACTCCGTGTCGTTACTGCTGCTGCCCTGCACCATCACCCCCATCCTCCGCATACACTGCCGTGAGGATATACTCCTCCCGTGGGGAGTTATGCTACGCTCTGCTGCACCCACAACACCAGCCTCAGCGGTCTGCCCTGCAGCGGCGGTTCACTCTGACCGCAATCCACGGGTGGTGTAGTCGGACATTTAAACATCAAAACCACATAAATAGTTCCGCCACTGGTTTGACCGCCCTGAGCCACGGAACCGGGTCGCCGCCACGGAGACTACAACCACCAGCATCCACCAAAAAGGGTCCGGCTCTGGGTGTCCCAAGGCCCAGGGGGCGCGTCAGAACATTTTCATCACCTTTGATAATCACCAATGGGACAAGGCAGGGATGTCCTCTGTCCTCCCTCTTATACATCCTAGTGACGGAGCACCTGCTCTCATCAATTCGCCATAACCCCAATATTAGGTGGATTGAGGTGGGAGGCACCGAGTACAGGTGCTCTCTATTTGCTGATGATATCCTAGTATATATCACTCAATCACATATATCCATCCCTGCTGTTATGGCTGAAATAGATCACTTTGTTACATGGTCAAATTTTAAAATCAATGCAGCGAAGTCTGAGGCCCTCTATGTCTCCCTCCCCAAATCCATACAGGATTCCATCCAGTCCAACTTTCCCTTTGCCTAGCCCTCACAGGGTATCAAATACTTAGGAATTCCTATTCATAGAGACCTCTCCCGTCTATGTTATCTTAATTTTGGGCCCTTTATTGAACAACTCCATACAGACCACGGTTGGCAAGTTAGAACTGTAAGATTCACTACGTGAACCACTGGTGTTTTGTGGAAAAGCACATGTACACTGCGTTCCAAATTATTATGCAAAAAGTGTTTAGGAGTGATAAGGGAAGAATTTGTTTGTTTGTCAGTTAAACTCATTGATGGTGATGTGTGTCAGGGCTCTTTATATCACTGTAAGCAATTGCAGACACCTGTGCTAATTAGTTTGGCAGGTGAGTCCAATGAAAGGCAAGACTACTTAAGAAGGCTGTCCCACATTATTAAGCAGCCTACATTTTCTGCCAAAATGGGAAAGAAAAAGGATGTGTCGGCTGCTTAGAAGCAACAAATTGTGGAGTGTTTAGGTCAAGGCATGACTACAATCAACATTGTGCGATGATCAGGATGAAGTGTCTTGGCAATCAAGAAGTATGTAGCTGATTCACAGTACACACGTGTGCGTGCTGATAAGGGCAAACTGAGGACTCTTTCCTGCAGGCAATTACGTCAGGTTAAAAGAGAAGCAGCAAAAAAGCCTTGTCATAGCAGCAGACAAGTTTTTGAAGCTGCTGGTGCCTCCAACGTCCCCCGTACAACAAGATGCAGGGTCCTTCAAAGGTTTGCAGCGTTGCGTACGCCATCCTGTCGACCTCCTCTATCCACTTCACATAAGCAGATACGGCTCCAGTGGGCCAAACATTACATGAAGACTGATTTCAAAACTGTTTTGTTCACGGATGAGTGCCGTGCAACGCTCGATGGTCCAGATGGATGGAGTGGAGGATGGCTGGTTGATGGACACCCCACGCAAACACAGCTACAGCGCCAACAAGGAGGAGGTGGAGTAATGTTTTGGGTTGGAATCATGGGGAGAGAGATTGTCGGCCCCTTTAGGATCCCTGAAGGGGTAAAGATGAACTCCATAATGTATGTGGAGTTTCTCAAACAGCACTTCCTGCCATGGTTCAAGAAGAAGAACCGTGTATTCCACAGCAAGATCATTTTTATGCATGATAATGCACCATCTCATGCTGCACATAACACATCTGCATCTCTGGCTGATATGGGCATAAAAGGGGACAAACTTATGGTGTGACCCCCATGCTCCCCTGACCTTTACCCCATTCAGAACCTCTGGAGCATCATCAAAAGGAGTGTCTATGATGGCAGGAGGCAATTCACATCTAAGCAACAGCTCTGGGAGGGTATTCTATCCTCATGCAAAACAATTGAAGCAGAAACCATCCAAAACCTGACAAATTCAATTGACGAGAGAGTTCAGAAGCTCCTTTCGAACAAGGGGTCCTATGTGCAAATGTAACATCACCTAGAATAAAGTTTTGAGTTGAAAACTGTTTGATTTCAGTTTCTAATATCCTGCTAATACTTATAATTTCAAAAATGACCATTTTTTTGGTCTTTATTAAAATGAAAAGGTTGATCGAAGAGTGTGGGGGATCTAAGAGTGTGGCGACCCAGTAGTCAGGATTACTTCGAATTCTGACAATCTGAGGGTCATGTTGCAGGTAGTGCAGCAAGAAGGCACTTATGTGTCTTGCGCATCTCGGAGCCCCAAACTTATTTTCCGGGCTAGATGCAGCTAAAAATTATTATTCATTTTAAATCTGGTGGAGCTTAGTATAGATGGCCTAATAGAATCAGTACTGCAAACTGCTACAAAGCCCAAATTATTTTCCAGCCAAGATACAGATAAACATGATTAGTAATTTTAAATCTGGTGGAGCTTAGTATAGATGGCCTATTAGAATCAGTGCTGCACACTGCTACAAAGCCCAAATTATTTTCCAGCCAAGATACAGATAAACATGATTAGTAATTTGAAAGCTTAAAACGGTTGGTGCGGTGATTTTAACCAATCATCAAGCTTTTACTCTCCCCAGGATGACACAGGGGTAGAAAAGTCGTTTTGGATCCATGATTTGTTCATTTTTATGAACTTGAGTCTGTCTACATTATCAGTGGAGAGCCGCGTGCGCTTATCTGTCAGCACACCAGCAGCAGCGCTGAACACACGTTCAGACAGAACGCTGGCTGCGGGGCATGACAAGATCTCCAAGGCGTAAGTGGCTAGCTCCGGCCATTTATCCAGATTGGAAGCCCAAAAAGAGCAAGGGTCCAGTGACACAGTCATGGCTTCAATGTTTACTTGGAGATATTCCTGTACCATCTTCTCTAGGCGTTGACTATGTTTCAGACTTCTTGTCTCCTGTGGCCTTGCAAAGGATGGGCTAAAAAAGTGGTGAAATGATTCCGCAAAATTGATGTTACCAGCAGATACTGTGTTTCTGTTACGGTTTGAGTGCTGAACACTCGACGGTCCCACGGTTGGCAAGTTGGAACTGTGAGATTCACTACGTGCACCACTGGTGTTTTGTGGAAAAGCACATGTAAGATTCTGCAACAGTCTCTGCTGATACTCCTGCATGCGTGCATCCCTTTCTATGGCAGGAATAATTTCTGCAAATTTACTTTTGTACCGGGGATCTAACAGTGTGGCAACCCAGTAGTCAGGATTATTTCTAATTCTCACAATTCGAGGGTCATGTTGCTGGTAGTGCAGCAAGAAGGCACTCATGTGTCTTGCGCATCCAGGAGCACCAAGTCCCTGTTGTGTTGGTGGCGAGGTAACAATCATGCTTCCTTCCTCTGTCCTCTCCCCCCAACCTCGCATAACAGAAATGTGATCAAGGTCTCCCTCATCTGATGAGTCTTCCATCAGTTCGTCCTCCACTTCTTCCTGGGCTCCTGCACCTTCCTCACTAGTTTGGCTGCTACCATGTGCCCTGGTAAAAGCATCTCCCCCACCCTCACATGCCTGCCGCCTTGGTGCTGCCGACAGTCTGGACCTTGCAGATGTTAGCCCTTCCGCATACAACTCCTCCTCCTCTACTTCCTCCACCACCTCTTGTGCCACCACCTGACTCCGAATTCTGTTTAACATGTTCTCCAGCATGTAAATCACCGGAATAGTCATGCTGATAATGGCATCAACAGCACTAAACATTTTCGTCGCATTTCAAAACTGTGCAGAAGGGTGCATTTGACCCTGATCTGAGACCACTCCTCCAGCGTGATTTGCCCCACCTCTGGATCTCGTTGGCTCAGGCTATACGTCAGAACGTATTGCACCAGGGCTTGTCAGTGCTGCCACAGTCGCTGCAACATGTGCAGAGTTGAATTCCACCGGGTAGGCACATCGCATTTTAGCCGGTGAAGTGGCAGGCCCAACGACTTCTGTAGAGATGTAAGTCGCTGAGCTGCGGGATGCGAACGGCGGAAGTGAGCACACAGCGACCGTGCCCTCTGCAGAAGGCCATCTAGTCTGGGATAGTGGGCTAAAAATTGCTGGACAACCAGGTTCAACACGTGAGCCATACAAGGCACGTGTGTGACATTGCCCCGGCGAAGGGCCGCACCCAGGTTTGCAGCATTGTCGCACACAGCCTTCCCTGGTTTCAGGTCCAGTGGAGACAACCATTCATGAAATTGGTTCTCCAGAGCTGACCACAACTCCTCAGTTGTGTGACTCACATTTCACAGACATTTCAAAGTAAAAACCGCCTGATGACGTTGAGCCCTACTGCCAGCATAGTAAGGAGGTGTGCAGGATCCCTTCTGCGCAGTTAGAAAGCTTGTGGCATGACCATACAGGCTTTGGGTGCAAGTGGAGGACCGAGAGGAGGTTGAGGAGGCAGAAGCAGTGGAGGAACTTTGAGATAAAGAGAATTGACGCACAACTCGTGGGGACAGCAAGACTTGGACAGCAGCCCCTGGTCCTACTGTCACCATAGTTACCCAGTGCCCAGTCAGCGACATGTAACGCCCCTGTCCATGCCTACACATACAAATGTCTGTGGTGAAATGCACCCTGTCACAAACAGAGTTTCTCAAAGAAGCGGTGATGTTGTGTACGACATGCTGGTGTAGCGCAGGCACACCTATCTTTGAGAAGTAGTGCCGACTGGGCATCTGGTACTGGGGCACGGCGACGGACATAAGGTCTCGAAAATCCTCTGTGTCCACCAGGCGGAAAGGCAGCATTTCTGTAGCCAAGAGCTTGCAGATGGTGAAATTCAACCTCTTAGCTTACTCATGGCTAGGAGGAAATGGTCTTTTACTTATCCACATCTGAGGGACCGAGGGCTGGCTATTATGCTTAGACGGGGTTGATAAGGGTGTCCCCGGCAAACTGCCGGTCTGTGAGGAAGATGTAGGCGGACATGTTAGGTTGCCTTGATCCAAAGGTGGTGCTATCGATGTCGGACAGCGCTCAACACCAGCTGGTGTTACCACCTCCAAAGAAAATGATGACCTGCCAATCACGCTGGCTGTTGCGGATAAAGAGGTGGCAGGTCTGCGTCCCAAACCAGGTATGACTGCTGTCCCCCCAGTCACAGAGAATGAAGAGGCCGTGGATGCACAAGATATGGCAGACGGTGGTTGGCCCGGTCGGCTAGGCCGCAATGTAGCACAGTGAGCTTCCCACTGCAACTTATGCTTCATGTCCATGTGCCGGTTCATGCATGAAGTACTCAAACTATGTATTTTTTGGCCTCTACTTAGCTTTTACTGACAAATGTTACAGATAACACGAGTTGGGTCATCTTTATCGATCTGAAAAAATGCTCAGGCTATGCAAGGCTTAGCACCCATGCGACCTGAAGAGCCACCACGACTTGTGGTGAGAGGCAGAGTTGTGTTTGAGGATGCAGTTGTTGACGTGCTTCCAGTACTACATCTCTGTCCAGGAAGGCGCAACCTGACCTCGTCGCCACTAGCATTCTCCTCCACCTCCTCTGCTGACCTCATCTCTTGGCTGACTGTGGGTTGACAGTAAGTGGGATCTCCAACCTCATCATCATCACCCTGTGCGTTATCACACCCGTCGTCCTCAGAGCCAACCTCTTCCTGCCCTGACAAAAAACTAAAGTTGTCGCTCCAATCAGGTATTTGAGTCTCATCATCGTCTTCCTCATTGTCTCCACCAACAGGAGTTACAGTTTGGGAATGAGGGTCTACATTATGGCCAGAACCTTCTGCGTCTGGTCCTGGATCCGACTCATAAAGATTCTGGGCATCAGTGCAGATCATTTCCTCGTCTGGATTCACAGAAGCGCTGGAGTCGACCTCTGATTCCCAGGCTATAGTATGAGTAAATAGCTCTGCAGACTCAACCATCTGTTCTACCTCATACTCAGACGGGCAGCTGGAGATTTGGGAGCTGTGAGGAAGCAAATGCGATTGGGGTGACACCTTTGAGGACTTTAGTATTTGTGATGTTGAAGTTGATGTGGAGGAGAGCCCACTTAAAGGAACACTTGATATCCATTGAAGCACCTGCTGTTTTTGTGCCTCATCTGGAATTTGCAGCGATTGGCCTGGCCGTAAGAAAGGGATCTCATCACATTGTCCGCTAAAAGAAGTAGACACTTTAGTTTGGCTGGAAGATGGTCTTTCTTCTGCAGATGTAACTGTTGCTTTAACACCTACCCCAAGGACACAACCTTTTTTCCCCTTCCCAACACGCCTATTCCCCTTTCCACCAGCAGCAGGCCTTTTTCCACTCATTTTGGTGATTAACTAATTCACAACTCTGGAGTTGTTTGCACAAAAAAACAATGGATGGGAACCGAGCAGAGCTGAGTGGCCAAACTGTGGTATTAGGCCAAAACTATTGGCTGGGTTAGATGCAGAAAAAAATTATATTCAATTTGCAACCTGATGGAGGTCAGTATAGATGGACTAATAGACCAAGTCCCACACACTGCTAGAAGCCCAAATATTTTTTCAGAGCTAGATGCAGAAAAAAATTATATTCAATTTGCAACCTGATGGAGGTCAGTATAGATGGACTAATAGACCAAGTCCCACACACTGCTAGAAGCCCAAATATTTTTTCAGAGCTAGATGCAGAAAAAAAATATTTTTAATTTGCAACCTGATGGAGGTCAGTATAGATGGACTAATAGACCAAGTCCCACACTGCTAGAAGCCCAAATATTTTTTCAGCGCTAGATGCAGAAAAAAATTATATTCAATTTGCAACCTGATGGAGCTCAGTATAGACGGTCTAATAGAACAAGTCACACACACTGCTAGAAGCCCAAATATTTTTTCAGAGCTAGATGCAGAAAAAAAATATTTTTAATTTGCAACCTGATATAGGTCAGTATAGAAGGACTAATAGACCAAGTCCCACACACTGCTAGAAGCCCAAATATTTTTTCAGAGCTAGATGCAGAAAAAAATTATTTTTAATTTGCAACCTGATGGAGGTCAATATAGATGGACTAATAGACCAAGTCCCACACACTGCTAGAAGCCCAAATATTTTTTCAGAGCTAGATGCAGAAAAAAATTATATTCAATTTGCAACCTGATGGAGGTCAGTATAGATGGACGAATAGACCAATTTCCACACACTGCTAGAAGCCCAAATATTTTCTCAGAGCTAGATGCAGAAAAAAATTATATTCAATTTGCAACCTGATGGAGGTCAGTATAGATGGACTAATAGAACAAGTCCCACACACAGCTAGAAGCCCAAATATTTTTTCAGAGCTAGATGCAGAAAAAAATTATATTCAATTTGCCACCTGATGGAGGTTAGTATAGATGGACTAATAGAACAAGTCCCACACACTGCTAGAAGCCCAAATATATTTTCAGAGCTAGATGCAGAAGAAAATTATTTTTAATTTGCAAACTGATGGAGGTCAGTATAGATGGACTAATAGACCAAGTCCCACACACTGCTAGAAGCCCAAATATTTTTTCAGAGCTAGATGCAGAAAAAAATTATATCCAGTTTGCAACCTGATGGAGGTCAGTATAGATGGACTAATAGAACAAGTCCCACACACTGCTAGAAGCCCAAATATTTTTTCAGAGCTAGATGCAGAAAAAAATTATTTTTAATTTGCAACCTGATGGAGGTCAGTATAGATGGACTAATAGACTAAGTCCCACACACTGCAAGAAGCCCAAATATTTTTTCAGAGCTAGATGCATAAAAAAATTATATTCAATTTGCCACCTGATGGAGGTCAGTATAGATGGACTAAAAGAACAAGTCCCACACACTGCTAGAAGCCCAAATATTTTTTCAGAGCTAGATGCAGAAAAAAATTATTTTTAATTTGCAACCTGATGGAGGTCAGTATAGATGGACTAATAGACCAAGTCCCACACACAGCTAGAAGCCCAAATATTTTTTCAGAGCTAGATGCAGAAAAAAATTATATTCAATTTGCAACCTGATGGAGGTCAGTATAGATGGACTAATAGAACAAGTCCCACACACTGCTAGAAGCCCAAATATTTTTTCAGAGCTAGATGCAGAAAATTTTTTTTTTTTTAATTTGCAACCTGATGGAGGTCAGTATAGATGGACTAATAGACCAAGTCCCACACACTGCAAGAAGCCAAAAATTTTTTCAGAGGTAGATGCAGAAAAAAATTATATTCAATTTGCAACCTGATGGAGGTCAGTATAGATGGACTATGTTATGCACACGCCCGGGCTGAGCGGCGTGTGCGTGTGATTGTAGTGATTCCACTGGACCGTGTCGGAGAGTGAATGCCTGGAGGGGCTTAACTAGGTATTCACCCGATCCGACCAGGGTCGCACGACGTCATACGACGCCAGTGCACCAAGGAGGAACCGAGCAAAGGGACCAGGTGCTACTCCAGGACAGACCCCGGACACGGCTGTTGACCCACACAGGGGAATACAGGAACAGACTGGTAGGCTGGCACACAGACTGGTGGGTATAGGCAGGCACGACTGGTATGCAGGCAGGCGGGTAAGCAGGCAGGGGGGTACAGGCAAGCACAGCTAGAGTGCAGACAGGGAGGCACTAGCAGGTAGGAACACAGGCGGGATAGGACCCAGTACACACTGGGACTCAGGAACAATACAGGAAGAGGGGTACAGGCAAGCACAGCTAGAGTGCAGACAGGGAGGCACTAGCAGGTAGGGACACTGGCGGGATAAGACCCAGTACACACTGGGACTCAGGAACAGAGCCACAGATGTGGCGGACAAACACAGCAGAGTGAGGCCGCCCAGAGAGGTGAGCGAGAACAGGGCAGGACAAGGCCGCCTGGAGCGGTGAGCAAGAGTAGAGCAGGACAAGGCCGCCAGGAGCGGTGAACAAAGGATCAAAGCTGAGCGAGACTGCTGGAGCAGTGAGCAAGAGTAAAGCAGGACGAGGCCGCATGGAGCGGTGAGCAAGAGTGGAGCGAGACTGCCGGAGCAGCGAGCAAAAGGGTCAGAGCGGAGCAAGGCTGCCGGAGCAGCGAGCAAAGGAGTCAGAGCAGGCTAGAACCGCCGGAGTGGTAAGCAAAGGAGTCAGAGCAGGCTAGAACCGCCGGAGCGGTGAGCAAAGGAGTCAGAGCAGGCTAGAACCGCCGGAGCGGTGAGCAAAGAAGTCAGAGCAGGCTAGAACCGCCGGAGCAGTGAGCAAAGGAGTCAGAGCAGGCAAGGCTGAGTAGGGGGGACAGGGCTCTGTTCACACGGAACAGACAGGAAGGGAAAGGCAGAGCCAGACACCCACAGGGTACTTGCAGTGAAGTAGCGAGTGGACCACAAACTCACAAACGGGAGTACAGAGACAACAAGCAGGAGTTACGTACGAGTACAGACTCTGCAGAAAAAGGAAAGGAACGGACATAGAGAAAAGACAGATGAAAGATAGGAGAGAGTACAGACTGGAACTGAGTGTACGGACGAGACCGACACAGGAGCGGGACACAGGAGCGGGTCTGGGAATACGGCCCCCAGAGAGGCAGTACGAACAGGCAAGGAGCGTGTTCAGACAGAACAGACAAGATACAGGAGCAGGTCTGGGTAATCGGCCCCCAGAGAGGCGGGACAAACAGGCAAGGAGCGTGTTCAGACAGGACAGACAAGATACAGGAACGGATCTAGGTAATTGGCCCCTAGAAGGCGGGAGGAACAGGCTAGGAGCGTGTTCAGACAGGACAGACAAGATACAGGAACGGATCTAGGTAATCGGCCCCTAGAAGGCGGGAGGAACAGGCTAGGAGCATGTTCAGACAGGCCTGGAAATACAGCCTCCAGGAAAGGCAGCAGGCAAGAGTACACAGACAGGACTCAGTTCAGACACGGGAACTGATACCGCAAGGCAGGAGACATAGACAGGACTCAGTTCAGACACGGGAACTGATACCGCAAGACAGGAGACAAAGAACGGGACCTGGCATCTTCAGAGTGAAGGCACACACTGAATGAAACACTATGCTCAGGCAGGGATAGATGGGAGCAGCTGAGCTATATACCAGGTGACAGACAGCAATAGCCTGAGGACGCACAAGGGGTGTGACCCACATCAGGTACAAAAAGCAGGAAGTGATCGGGCGCCGCCCTTAAGCAGCAGAAACAGACACAAACAGACAGCATGGAGGGAAGCCAGAGAGACATTCTGGACTGGAGATCAAGTGCGCGCTCTTGCACAGTGGGAGATGGACCACCATGCAAGGACGCCGCCAGGTATGTTACAGTACCCCCCCCCTTACGCCCCCTCTTCTTCAGGCCTGCCAGAATCTTCCGCAGGGAATTCGAGGACCAGTCGTTCACTTCAAGGAGATCACTTCCACTGTCCACAGGAAAAACTGATCTCATCTGGTTAGCTAGGATGCTACCTCCTATCCAGCCATCCTCAGCAACAGACGAAACGGGTGGAGTACCAGGAACAGCACACAAGGAAGTCTCTCTCCACATATTTTCAGGTGGCACCCCAGAGGGTACAGGAGACAACTGGAAGTCCTTCCCCGGGTTGGAGGGGGACAGAGACTTGGGGGTAATCTCTGCTTCGAGGTACATCTTGTCAAGCTCACGGGAAGAAATAGACGGGTCATCAGGTACATAATGAGGAAAAGTCACTGTCTCTTTGTTATCTGGTGGTACCCCGGAGGATTCAGGAAACAACTGGAGGTCCTCCGCCGGGTCAGAAGAGTGCAGAGGCTCAGAGAAAACATCTGCTTCAGAGTACACTAGGTCGGACTCACTGGACGAAGCAGGCGAGGTATCGGGTACCGAGTATAGGAAAGTCTCTGTCCATTCACCACCAGGTGGCACCCCGAAGGGTTCTGGAGACAACTGGCGGTCCTCCGCCTGGTCAGAGGGGTGTAGAGACTCACGGGTAACCTCTGCTTCAGAGTACACTAGGTCGGACTCACTGGACGAAGCAAGCGAGGTATCAGATCTAGGATATAGGAGAGTCTCTGTCCATTCACCACCAGGTGGCACCCAGAAGGGTTCTGGAGACAACTGGAGGTCCTCCGCCTGGTCGGAGGGGTGTAGAGACTCGGGAGTAACCACTGCTTCGGAGTACACTAGGTTGGACTCAGTGGACGAAGCGAGCGAGGTATCAGGTACAGAGTATAGGAGAGTCTCTGTCCTTTCGCTACCAGATAGCACCCCGAAGGGTTCTGGGGACAACTGGAGGTCCTCCGCCTGGTCGGAGGGGTGTAGAGACTCGGGAGTAACCACTGCTTCGGGGTACACTAGGTTGGACTCAGTGGACGAAGCGAGCGAGGTATCAGGTACAGAGTATAGGAGAGTCTCTGTCCTTTCGCTACCAGGTAGCACCCCGAAGGGTTCAGGAGACAACTGGAGGTCCTCCGTCTGGTCGGAGGGGTGTAGAGACTCGGGGGTAACTACCACTTTGGGGTACCCATTGTCAGGCTCACAGGACGAAGCAGACAAAGTATCGAGTACCGGGTGTAGAGAAGTCTCTCTCCATTTGTCATCGAGTGGTATCCCGGAGGATTCAGGAGGCAACAGGGGGTCCTCCACCAGGTAGTAGAGGTGCACAGACTCTGAGGTAACCACAGCTTTGGAGCATCCTTGGACATGCACACCGGTTAAAGTCGGTGAAGCATCTGATGCCGGGTGCAGGAAGTTCTCCTGTGTGGAGTCTGGATGGGCAGAAGTCTCTTCGGGCAGGAGAACTGGTGCACTACCCACGCACATTACCCGTTGGGGCTTCTCCGGGATACAGGGAGATGAAGCTTCAGTAGGGACTTCAAGGTTGGGGTCAGGAGGTCTCAGGGAGGACAGACCCTGGCGTGACGGCTTGCCTCTACGTCTAGCACGTCTGGACTGCCTCTTGAGGTTGGGAGAAGTATTCCGGAAAGCGTAGTCACCCTGTGAGGATTCTGGGTGGGCAGTAGTCTCATTGGGCTGGAGGACTATTGCGCTACCCACACACATTACCCGTCGGGGCTGCTCCGGGATATTGGGAAGTGAAGCTTCAGCAGGGGCTTCAGGGTTAGGGTCCTCGAAGACCATACGAAAGGCCACCAGGAAGGCCTGCAGGTCAAGGACGACAGGATCCCATGCTTCCCATAGGGGGGTGACCCATTTCAAGGCATCACCCGCTAGGTAGTCAATCATAAAGGCCACTTTAGCCCAATCGGAAGGAAAATAGAGAGGGTAGGCCTTAAAGTGTAGCATGCATTGCTCCACAAATGCACGACACTGTCTTGGATCCCATAGTAACGTGGCGGATCCGCAGGAACGAGAGCTGATAGATCCATCTGGACGGTGCGTAATTCGCCTGGAACTCAGCTAAGGAAAAAAAAATGTATTTATTTATTTTAATGCATGTATTCGCTGGAAAACTTCTCAGAGGGCGAAGGCCGTGGGGCTCAACGGGAACCATGGCCTGAGCATGCTGTTATGCACACGCCCGGGCTGAGCGGCGTGTGCGTGTGATTGTAGTGATTCCACTGGACCGTGCCGGAGAGTGAATGCCTGGAGGAGCTTAACTAGGTATTCACCCGATCCGACCAGGGTCGCACGACGGCATACGACACCAGTGCACCAAGGAGGAACCGAGCAAAGGGACCAGGTGCTACTCCAGGACAGACCCCGGACACGGCTGTTGACCCACACAGGGGAATACAGGAACAGACTGGTAGGCTGGCACACAGACTGGTGGGTATAGGCAGGCACGACTGGTATGCAGGCAGGCGGGTAAGCAGGCAGGGGGGTACAGGCAAGCACAGCTAGAGTGCAGACAGGGAGGCACTAGCAGGTAGGAACACAGGCGGGATAGGACCCAGTACACACTGGGACTCAGGAACAATACAGGCAGAGGGGCACAGGCAAGCACAGCTAGAGTGCAGACAGGGAGGCACTAGCAGGTAGGGACACTGGCGGGATAGGACCCAGTACACACTAGGACTCAGGAACAGAGCCACAGATGTGGCGGACAAACACAGCAGAGTGAGGCCGCCCAGAGAGGTGAGCGAGAACAGGGCAGGAGCGGTGAGCAAGAGTAGAGCAGGACAAGGCCGCCAGGAGCGGTGAACAAAGGATCAAAGCTGAGCGAGACTGCTGGAGCAGTGAACAAGAGTAAAGCAGGATGAGGCCGCCTGGAGCGGTGAGCAAGAGTGGAGCGAGACTGCCGGAGCAGCGAGCAAAAGGGTCAGAGCGGAGCAAGGCTGCCGGAGCAGCGAGCAAAGGAGTCAGAGCAGGCAAGAACCGCCGGAGCGGTAAGCAAAGGAGTCAGAGCAGACTAGAACCGCCGGAGCGGTGAGCAAAGGAGTCAGAGCAGGCTAGTACCGCCGGAGCGGTGAGCAAAGGAGTCAGAGCAGGCTAGAACCGCCGGAGCAGTGAGCAAAGGAGTCAGAGCAGGCAAGGCTGAGTAGGGGGGACAGGGCTCTGTTCACACGGAACAGACAGGAAGGGAAAGGCAGAGCCAGACACCCACAGGGTACTTGCAGTGAAGTAGCGAGTGGACCACAAACTCACAAACGGGAGTACAGAGACAACAAGCAGGAGTTAGGCACGAGTACAGACTCTGCAGAAAAAGGAAAGGAACTGACATAGAGAAAAGACAGATGAAAGATAGGAGAGAGTACAGACTGGAACTGAGTGTACGGACGAGACCGACACAGGAGCGGGACACAGGAGCGGGTCTGGGAATACGGCCCCCAGAGATGCAGGACGAACAGGCAAGGAGCGTGTTCAGACAGAACAGACAAGATACAGGAGCAGGTCTGGGTAATCGACCCCTAGAGAGGCGGGACAAACAGGCAAGGAGCGTGTTCAG
Organism: Phyllobates terribilis; assembly: GCF_046119375.1. Classification (NCBI taxonomy): domain Eukaryota; kingdom Metazoa; phylum Chordata; class Amphibia; order Anura; family Dendrobatidae; genus Phyllobates; species Phyllobates terribilis. Next base: position 590,136,105 of record NW_027362765.1, on the reverse strand, counting down.
ACAGGACAGACAAGATACAGGAACGGATCTAGGTAATCGGCCCCTAGAAGGCGGGAGGAACAGGCTAGGAGCGTGTTCAGACAGGACAGACAAGATACAGGAACGGATCTAGGTAATCGGCCCCTAGAAGGTGGGAGGAACAGGCTAGGAGCATGTTCAGACAGGCCTGGAAATACAGCCTCCAGGAAAGGCAGCAGGCAAGAGTACACAGACAGGACTCAGTTCAGACACGGGAACTGATACCGCAAGGCAGGAGACATAGACATGACTCAGTTCAGACACGGGAACTGATACCGCAAGACAGGAGACAAAGAACGGGACCTGGCATCTTCAGAGTGAAGGCACACACTGAATGAAACACTATGCTCAGGCAGGGATAGATGGGAGCAGCTGAGCTATATACCAGGTGACAGACAGCAATAGGCTGAGGATGCACAAGGGGTGTGACCCACAGCAGGTACAAAAGCAGGAAGTGATCGGGCGCCGCCCTTAAGCAGCAGAAACAGACACAAACAGACAGCATGGAGGGAAGCCAGAGAGACATTCTGGACTGGAGATCAAGTGCGCGCTCTTGCACAGTGGGAGATGGACCACCATGCAAGGACGCCGCCAGGTATGTTACAGACTAATAGACCAAGTCCCACACACTGCTAGAAGCCCAAATATTTTTTCAGAGCTAGATGCAGAAAAAAATTATATTCAATTTGCAACCTGATGGAGGTCAGTATAGATGGACTAATAGACCAAGTCCCACACACTGCTAGAAGCCCAAATATTTTTTCAGAGCTAGATGCAGAAAAAAATTATATTCAATTTGCAACCTGATGGAGGTCAGTATAGATGGACTAATAGACCAAGTCCCACACACTGCTAGAAGCCCAAATATTTTTTCATAGCTAGATGCAGAAAAAAATTATATTGAATTTGCAACCTGATGGAGGTCAGTATAGATGAACTAATAGAACAAGTCCCACACTCTGCTAGAAGCCCAAATATTTTTTCAGTGCTAGATGAAGAAAAAAATTATTTTTAATTTGCAACCTGATGGAGGTCAGTATAGATGGACTAATAGACCAAATCCCACACACTGCTAGAAGCCCAAATATTTTTTCAGAGCTAGATGCAGAAAAAAATTATATTCAATTTGCAACCTGATGGAGGTCAGTATAGATGGACTAATAGAACAAGTCCCACAGACTGCTAGAAGCCCAAATATTTTTTCAGAGCTAGATGCAGAAAAAAATTATATTCAATTTGCAACCTGATGGAGGTCAGTATAGATGGACTAATAGACCAAGTCCCACACACTTTAGAAGCCCAAATATTTTTTCAGAGCTAGATGCAGAAAAAAATTATATTGAATTTGCAACCTGATGGAGGTCAGTATAGATGAACTAATAGAACAAGTCCCACACACTGCTAGAAGCCCAAATATTTTTTCAGAGCTAGATGCAGAAAAAAATGATATTCAATTTGCAACCTGATGGAGGTCAGTATAGATGGACTAATAGACCAAGTCCCACACACTGCTAGAAGCCCAAATATTTTTTCAGAGCTAGATGCAGAAAAAAATTATATTCAATTTGCAACCTGATGGAGGTCAGTAAAGATGGACTAATAGACCAAGTCCCACACACTGCTAGAAGCCCAAATATTTTTTCAGAGCTAGATGCAGAAAAAAATTATATTGAATTTGCAACCTGATGGAGGTCAGTATAGATGAACTAATAGAACAAGTCCCACACTCTGCTAGAAGCCCAAATATTTTTTCAGTGCTAGATGAAGAAAAAAATTATTTTTAATTTGCAACCTGATGGAGGTCAGTATAGATGGACTAATAGACCAAATCCCACACACTGCTAGAAGCCCAAATATTTTTTCAGAGCTAGATGCAGAAAAAAATTATATTCAATTTGCAACCTGATGGAGGTCAGTATAGATGGACTAATAGAACAAGTCCCACAGACTGCTAGAAGCCCAAATATTTTTTCAGAGCTAGATGCAGAAAAAAATTATATTCAATTTGCAACCTGATGGAGGTCAGTATAGATGGACTAATAGACCAAGTCCCACACACTTTATAAGCCCAAATATTTTTTCAGAGCTAGATGCAGAAAAAAATGATATTCAATTTGCAACCTGATGGAGGTCAGTATAGATGGACTAATAGAATGATGCTATGCCCAAAAGGTTTTACTTCACTAGGTGCAGTAAAAAAATTGGTATTCTATACACAGGTGGTATAGCTTGCAACACAGATAGGCTACTCCACTGACTAATACACTCTGCAATAGGCCAAAAAGGATTAGCTTTGCTATATTTAGCCAAATGCTGTGAAAATATACTTGCACAGCACTGGCACAGACCTGCCTGGCAAAAACTGATAGGAACTGATGTAACCTAGCCCTGAAAAGGACTGCAATTACAATTAGTCTTTACGCCCAACCTATCTATTTAAGAGCACAGACCTGCCTGATAAAAGTCGTAGGAAATGCTATAACCTAGTCCTTAAAAGGACTGCAATCACAACTATTCCCTACTCCCAAGCTAACTGTAGATTTGTGCGAAAATTGACTTGAAATTAACAAGGTATAGCGCACACAGCAACAGCGGTGCCGTCTAACACGCAGCTGCAGCAGTGAGAAAATGGTGGTGACGGGGAAAATGGCTGGGTCTTATAGGGCAAGGACATGTGACATACACTGCCAATGACACATGCCCTTGCTTGTGTGAAAAAAAGCACTTCGCTCCGTGTGTGCGCTGCTGATAGGCTGACAGATTGCACCTCCCCACTGTAAATGCGGGAAAGAGAAAAAAAAATGGAGATCTTCATTATTCCTGCAGAGATCCATCCCCTGCCCCTCCCCCCTCCCCGCTGTACACTCAAACTGCGTATTAACATTAATTTTCAGCATTACTGAGAAAAATCCAGTTATGATTTTGGTGCACGAACAGTTATCGAACATAACCTCGAACAGCCGAATTTTTCTCAAATTGTTCGTGTTCGCCGAACGGCTCGAACACCGCCCAAAACAGCTCGAATTTGAGATTGGCGAACAGTTCGAGTCGAACAATGCTCATCTCTAATAAAGATATTGGAAATATCAGATACAACAATTGCTTTTTTAGGAGGTAGGTGTCCGTATATCGAACATTTGTGTTTTGCTTTCACTTTGCACTTAGTAAACTTTTAATGAATTAATTATGTTAAAACCTCTGAATATAAACAAAGGTTTTACATCATTCTCCACACATTTTTTGACCTGTAGAGCACATACTTCTTACTGTAACTGTCCTGCATTTAGAAGGACGGTCCTAAATTTAGGAATCTGTCTGGCTGTGCTGGTAGGTCGGAAATGTGGTCCAACTAAAACTGTACATGTATGCTTGGCACACATATATAGTGGAATACAATGGTGGAGTGGGGAAATATTACGGTAGATCCCTACTCACTTCTTCTGAGTTAATGCTGAAGGTCATGTAATTGCTGCCATTAATGTGACATTCTGAGGTCAGGTGACTGGGCAGCAGAGAAGGGCTGAGTAGTAAAAGGGCAGGAAAGTGATAGGACACATAGGCAGGTGGGATGCTTGTGTAAAGGCCTCTCTGAGGACTTAAAGCGGTCTTCTATTTTAAGAAAAGTTGTACTCTCAGCTGCAATTAGTTGTAAAAAAACAATTGTGCTTTACCTGCCCTACCTGGCTGCCGGAGCAGCAGCCAATCACTGAGCTCAGTGACTCTGCCCGTGTAGATGGCACAAGCCACTGAACACAATGATTGGCTGCACCTCTGTCAATGTGACATCATCATTGTAGACAACAACAGATTCTTGAAGCAGTGGCGGAGACACAATGATAGATGGAAAGCACAGGGTTTTTTTTACAACAAACTGCTGCTGAGAACACAATGTTCCTAAAAACAGAAAATTTCTTTAATACCCTGGGTGGGGATTTAGGCTATGTTCACACATCATGCTTTTTTCAGCGTTTTTTTCTGCAATAAAACTGCAGCAAAACCTGATCTCTTGCCAGGGGGTTGTTCAGTATTTCTTGCTTTTTTGCTTGCTTTTTGGTGCATTTTTTCAGCGTATTTTCACAGTTTTTTTTCACTGTCCTTTTGTCTTTTTATGCATGTACATAAAGTTCAGTGAAAAAAAAATTACAGTTTTTTGGCATCACAGTGGGAGAGGTGTATTGCTTAGGAATAGTTTACCTAATACACTGACAGTGCATTGAGTATGTATGACACTATTTACTTTCACACTATGGGGTCTAACATTCAGTTGCACAGGCATTGTTCAATTTCACACCTCCCTGGGCCACAGGTATTGTTCAATCTCACCCCTAGCATAGCCAATACACATCACTAATTTAATTAAACTCTCCTAATACAAACCACCATCTCAGTGACCAAAACAAGATGGTAAATTCACAAAAATAAATGTGTTTCTCATAATGTTGTACTTGCTTATTTTCACTTAAAACGCAGAAAAACCTGATAGCTATGTTCACGCTATGCGTTTTTTCAGTGTTTTTCCCCTACCCATAACTTCCAATTGGTGAAACATGCTGAAAAAATAGAAAGAAGTTACATGCTCTATTTTGGAAAAAACATGCAAAGCACAAAATCCTGATAAAAAAAAGATGTGTCCATGAGATTTCTGGAATCTCATAGACTTTGCTGGTACTATAAAATGCAGCTGCAAATTTACATAAAAAAGCATCAAAAAATGCTGAAAAAAACAAGATGTGTGAACATAGCTTTATGGGAATCATACTGTGAAAAGGGGCAAATTGGAGCATCATACAGTCTCAGTAAGGATGGCAGAGGTATACCTTACTGTGTCTGGTGTGTTATACTGTTTGGAAGAACTATGGGGGCTTCACACTGTGTGTGCATGTGGAGAGGACTGTATGTGGCCTATACTGTGCTGGTGACTGTGGGGGCCTTATAGTGTATGTGGAGGCTGTAGGACATCATATTGTGGGAGCAGCACTGTGGGGGAATCCTACTGTGAGTGAAGGGTGCTGTGGGGGCATCATACTGTGTGTATGGGGAATTGTTTTGGCAATCATACAGTAGCGGGGCACTGTGGAAACATCCTACTGTATGTGCAGACTGCTGTGGGGAAATCATACCATGTGTGTGTGGGACTATGGGAGCATCATATTGTGTGGGTGGGATGTGAAGGCATCGCACTTCGTGTGAGGAGCCCATTGTGGGCATTATACTGTGTGTAAGAGAGGGCACTGTGGAGCTGCTCTATGGTGTAAGGGTATATAGAGGTAGGTAGAGATGACCGAATCAATCTACAGAGGGTTGAGTTCAAGTTAAATTTCATGAATTTTGTGGTTTCATGCAAATTCGGACATTTTGAGATTCGATTCTTATGCAATAGAAGAAATAATACAGTGTTAAACAGTCAGAGTAAAATTCAAATGCCTAAAATGTAAACCATAAGACTTGTGATCAAAGTAACTCTTGATTACAAAGTGCCAAATTTGGCACAAGACGTGTGTTTTGCATTAGCTACTTTTATGGGGCCTAGCTAGAGTTAAGCAGACTGGTGTATATATATATATATGAAATATAAATCTCTTACCCCCTACGAACACCTGTGTGTCAAACAGATGCGAGTTAGCGCTGGAAGTCTCATCCAAGATTATCAAGCTGTTTCCCGCCCCGATCCAACAGAGGAAGAGGCTTTGTGCAAATGACGCAAGAAGATGCAATAGAGTGCCGATCTACAGAAAAAAGGGTACACTGGATAAAGCAAAGAGTGATATACCAAGTGATATACTGAACTAGGGATAAATTAAATAAATTTAAAATATTGCAATACAGGTGTGGAAATAATGGAGAAAAATGAGCAAAATACCCAACAAATATGTAGAGAGAAAAAACATATTTAAGATTAAATATAAAACGGCCTACAAAGCTGTCCATAATCTGTCTCTTCAGCACATCTTTAAATTAATCTCCCAATCTCTTTCAACATGCAACATCTTGTCCTCCCAAGACCTTCTCCTCTCCTCTACACTCACACGTTCCTCAACCAATTAACTCCAAGACTTCTCCCGAGTGACCCCCATCATCTGGAATTCTGTGCCCCATCACATCCGATTTTGCCACACTCTGGACCTTGAAAATGCGTTTAAGGTCCTTGAAAACTCATCTATTCAATAAAGCTTACAGCTTACAATGACCCCCTGCCATCTCACCACCACTGGAGCTGCCGCATCCCCCAACCTACTGTCTGCTTCCCCATTATCCTGTAAACTGTAAGCCAGCAAGAGCAATGCCTGCACTTTTCTGTACCAGTCTGTGATTGTTAGTTTATAGAACCAAAAAAAAGGGGATTGTATGGGAAAAATATCAACAAACCAGATGGTAAATACCCAATCCCAAGAAAAGTCAGCCAGAGAAAGAAGCCATTAAATAATTATACAATTTATTGAATCTTAAATAGAACAGGTATCAAAGTATAAAATTGCTACTAGTAAAAAGTGGTTTCCGTGAGAAGCACAACTAGATAAGGCAGATGAAAAAAAAAAAAAAAAAGCAAAAGAAGGAGACAATATCCCTATAAGCCGCCCCGAACAACAACCGCATATGTATAAGGCATGTGCATTTAAACTGACTGAGATCAGATGATACAAATATCATATAACTCTAGTTCATAAAATGATCAATGCTGTAGAAGTCAGAACAGTAGTATCAAATGAGGCTGAAGTGAGACTCTAATGCCATCAATGGTAGCATCAAGTCACCTGGCATATATACACCACAAGTCCGTGGTATATACCAGAGCTCCTTGATATAGTTAGACAGCCAGAAACTAATAACCCTTAGAGTAACACTATGTACATATGTAAGTGTCTTAAGGGCTATAGAAGATACAAGATATTGGTATCAGTCCCCTGTCAGCTGTGCCTGCACACCGCACATTCAACATGTCCCTAGGTAATGTTGCTTGTACCAATATCTTGTATCTTCTATAGCCCTTAAGACACTTACATATGTACATAGTGTTACTCTAAGGGTTATTAGTTTCTGGCTGTCTAACTATATCAAGGAGCTCTGGTATATACCACGGACTTGTGGTGTATATATGCCAGGTGACTTGATGCTACCATTGATGGCAATGGTGCTCTAAAAATGAATAATAGTGATTTTACGCTTTCATTTTTTCCATCTCTTAATTCAAGAGCCATAACTTTTTATTTTTACGTCAACTAAGCCATATGAGGACTTGATTTATAAGTTATACTTTTGAATGACACCATCTATTTTATCATGTGATTTACTGGGAATCAGGAAAGAAAAATTCCAAGTGTTGATAAAAGCAATTCAGCCATTGGTTGTTTTTTAATTTTTTACTTACAGTGTTCATTTTACCGTAAAACTGACCTAGAAACATGATTCTCCAGGTCAGTATGATTACGGGGATACAAAAAATGCACATTTTTTTGTTTCAAGTGGTGTACAAAAATTGGAAATTTGGAAAGAAAAAAAGTTTGCTTGTGCCGTTATTTTCCAAGAGCTGTAACATTTTAAATTTTCTAGATATAGAGCTGTGTGAAGGTTCGTTTTTTTATGCCCTGTCCTTGTGTTTTTATTGATATAATTTTTTGGAAGATATGATTTTTTGATCGCCTGTTATTACAATTTTTTGTGTTGTCAGCTGAAAAGCAGTAATTCTGTCATGTTGATTTTTTTTTCACTACGCAGTTTACCCATCCGATGAAATAATTTTATTTTGATAGATTGGACTTTTATGAATGCAGAGATATGTATACTTTTGTAATTCTTTTTATTTCTTAATTTTTAATGAGAGGAAAGGAGGGTGATTTAAACGTTTATATATATTTTGCTTTCATAGTTTTTATAGCTTTTTTTCTACAGTTTATTGTATTTGCTAGTCCCATTAAGGCAGGGGTCCTCAAACTTTTTAAACAGGGGGCCAGTTCACCGTCCCTCAGACCATTGGAGGGCCGGAATATAGTTTTTAAAGAAAACTATGAACAAATTCCTATGCACACTGCACACATCTTATTTTGAAGTAAAAAAAACAATACAGGAACAAATACAATATTTAAAATGAAGAACAAGTAAAGTTAAATCAACCGGTATTTCAATAGGTAGGTAACTGTACCCAATAGGCTGCATAGGTCCCCAATAGGCAGGTAAATGTACCCAATAGGCAGCATAGGTCCCCAATAGGCAGGTAAATATCCCCAATAGGCAGGTAAATGTCCCCAATAGGCAGGTAAATATCCCCAATAGGCAGCATAGGTCCCCAATAGGCAGCATAGGTCCCCAATAGGCAGCATAGGTCCTCAATGGGAGGGTAAATGTTCCCAATAGGCAGGCTGTTTCCCCCTTATAATGCCATATGCAGGCTGCCCCCCCCCCTTATAATGCCCCATGCAGGCTGTTCCCCCTTTATAATGCCCCATGCTGGATGCCACCCCCCATATAATGCCCCATGCAGGATGTCCCTTTCTCACACCATATAATGCCCCATGCAAGATATCACTCCCCTGTCTTTATAATGCCCCATGCAGGATGTCCCTTTCCCCCCCATATAATGCCCCATGCAGTATGTCACCCCCCATATCATTCCCCATGCAGGATGTCACCCCCCATATAATGCCCCATGCAGGATGTCACCCCCCCATATAATGCCCCATGCAGGATATCACTCCCCTGTCTTTATAATGCCCCATGCAGCATGTCACCCCCCATATAATGCCCCATGCAGCATGGTACCTCCCCATATAATGCCCCATGCAGCATGTCACCCCCCCATATAATGCCACATGCAGCATGTCACCCACCCCATATAATGCCACATGCAGCATATCACCCCCATTTAATGCCCCATTTAGCATGTCACCCCCCCATACAATGCCCCATGCAGCATGTCACCCCCCCCATATAATGCCCCATGCAGCATGTCACTCCCCCATATAATGCCCCATGCAGCATGTCACCCCCCCATATAATGCCCCATGCAGGATGTCACCCCCCATATAATGCCACATGCAGCATGTCACCCCCCCATATCATGCCCCATGCAGCATGTCACCCCCCCATATAATGACCTATGCCTCCATACATAAAAAAAATAAAAAAAAATCCAATACTCACCTCACTTCTCACTTGCTGCCGCTTCCGCTGCCGCTGCTCTACTCTGGTCCGGACTCCAGCGTCACGGCGGCGTTGTCCCGCTCTGCGCTGCCTGTGACGGCACTCAGGAGGGCGTGGTGTAAAGACGTCACCGCGCCCTCTGACCTGAGACGTCACAGGAAGCGCAGAGCAGGAAGACAGCGGATCTGCGGAGGCACGGGGAGAGGTAAGTATCCGCCTGCCGGGGCCCTGAGCAAGCGGGGGGATGGGCGGGCAATAGCACCGCTCTCCTCTCCTCCGCCATAGCCCGGCGGGCTGGATAAAAGTCCTCCGCGGGCCGCATGTGGCCCGCGGGCCGTAGTTTGAGGACCCCTGAATTAAGGGATTTGAACCTGCGAACGTGTGATTGATTCTGATTAGTGATGAGCGAGCATGCTCGCTACTGCTCGGTGCTCGCCCGAGCATCTCACTGCTCAAGATGCTCGGCGCTCGCCGACTATTTCCGGGTTGCTTGGGCGGGAACTCAGGTCCCCTCCCTGCATGTTTGGTGCTCTTTAGAGAGCCAATGAACATGCAGGGATTGCATGCCATGCACTGTAATGATGTAGCCATGTTGGTTGTGGGCATTACAGTGATTGGCTGGCTGCACAGCGTCATCAGGTATATATCAGACCTGGCGCCGCCATGCTCGTCACAGTCACTCCGCATCAGACAGTGTAGGGAGAGCTGCTGCTGCATCAGGGAGAGATTTGCTTGTGTATTAGGTAGTGTAGGGAGAAAAACCGTGCATTACACATATTCATCTTAACAAACAGTCCTTCTGAGGACTAATCCATCTGCAGAGATATCAGGCAGGCAGGGTATATAGGCAGGCAGTGGATATAGCAGACTGCAGTGCATATAGCACAAGAGGCTCCATTCCAATTCTGCCTTCTGCTGCTGTTAGATATTTCTATACAAAGGCCCTGGTCTCAGGGGCCAGGAATACTTTTCTTTGGATCTTAATCCTCATTATTTGCTTAAAAAGCAATCCAGAAAACACTGTTTTTCTGCGCCATTTGCTTGTTGGCACTGCAGAATACAGTCAGGTCCTTTCCATATTAGAGCGCTAGAAATCTAGCTATTTAAAACTGTGTTTTCTCCGTCAAACGGATCACATATACAATGTCAAAAAAAAATGCCATTTCTGGCCTCCATTAAAAATTTCCTTTAGTGTGTCAGTGAAGCAATTCACAGCAGTTTGCTGTTCAAACTAATTACCTACAGGCCAGGTGTTTAAAACTCTGTTTTCTCCGTCACACTGATCACATATAAGTTCGCTCCAAACTCAGTCATTTGCAGTAAGCATGGAAGATACTGTCCTCCATTTAAAATGGGCAAGGCACGTGGCAAGGGACGGGGAACTGGAAGTGATGGTAATGGTGCATGCAGAGGCCGAGGACAAGGCTGTGGGCAAGCTGAAATTCTGTCACAACAAATACCCACATCTTCTCCCCTGACCTTCCTGTCCCAATTTCTAGGGGACCGCAGCACACCACTATTGAACCCAGAGCAGTGGCAAAAGGTTGTTGGTTCGATAGCGGATAATGCTTCCAGTCACTTAGCCACCACCACCCTGTCTTCCACACGGTCAAGTCTCAGTAGCCATTAGTCTGGACCGCATATTCCTCACCCTGATCCTCCATCCTTCCACCATGCTGAGTACCCGGAGACAACTGATCCCACAAATGGACCCTCTGAAGAGCTGTTCACTTTTCCAGTTATAGATTTGGGCCTCTCGCCCGGTCCACTTGAAGCGTGGCAAGAGGAGATTGCGTGTAGCTATGCCCATATATTTGAGCAGCCACGGTCACATGAAGGCGACGGTGGGAAAGTGTCACAAGAGGTGGACGATGATGAGACACAATTGCCAGAAAGGCAGGAGGAGGACCAGGATGCGGAAGTGGAAGACGAGGTGGTGGATGATTTAATAACTGACCCAACGTGGCAGGAGGACATGCAGAGCAAGGACAGCAGCACACAGGGGGAGAGAGGCAGAGCACATCAACAGGCAGGAAGAAGCAGTGTGGTGGCCACAGACAGAAGGAAGGCAACCGTTCCCAGTAACACCAACACGAAGGAAGTTACCAGTACAACTGTTAGGTCTTCCCGAGTCTGGTTGTTTTTTAAAGACTCTTAGGATAACCCCAAAAAGGCCATTTGCACCACCTGCCAGGCCAGCATCAGAAGGGGAGGCAAAGCGACCAGCCTGACCACCACCAGCATGATCAGGCACATGGAAGCAAAGCACATGACTTTGTGGGCCGAACCCCAGGGTCCAGGAACAGTGTCTGCGGGTGGCACCATTGCTTCTTCCGCTGTTGTGCATGTAAGCCAATCCCGTCCATGGTGCATGCGAAGATGCCTCCTGCCCTGCATCTGTCGTTGCACACTCTCAAGTAGCAGCATCAGGAAGCACGTCCATGTCCTTGTCCCAGCGCAGCGTTCAGTTGTCCATACCCCAGTCCTTGGAACGCAAGCGCAAATATGCAGCCAACTCCCCACAGGCCACACTACTAAATTCTCACATTTCACGACTCTTGCACTTGAAATGTTGCCTTTTAGGCTCGTGTAGACGGAAGCATTCCACAACTTGTTGGCGGCGGCCGTCCCTCGGTACTCGGCACAGAGCCGCCACTTTTTCTCCCGGTGTGCCGTCCCCGCATTACACAAGCACGTGTCCCAAAACATTAGCCGTGCCCTCAACAAAGCAGTTACAGGTAAAGTCCACCTAACCACGGACACGTGGACAAGTGCTTGTGGGCAGGGATGGTACATCTCGCTGATGGCACACTGGGTTAACATAGTGGAAGCCGGGACCCAGTCGGGCCTTGGGACGGAACACGTCCTCCCGATACCAAAGATTGTGGGCCCTAGGTCAATCAGGGTTGTCCTCACGGTCTACAGCTCCTGCACCTCATCCTCCTCAGCGTCCTCCTCCTCTTCAGCCTCCATGTCCGAAATGACCACATCAGTCACAAGCTGGAAGCACTGCAGCACTGTCTCGGCCAAGCGTCAACAGGCTGTTCTGAAGCTAATATGCTTAGGTGAAAAACCGCACAATGCTGAACAGTTGTGGACAGCTCTGAAAGAGCAGGCAGATCTGTGGCTCACACTGCTGAACCTACAGCCAGGCATGGTCGTGTGTGACAATGGCCGGAACCTGGTGGCGGCTCTGGGGCGAGGCGAGCACAGACAGGTACCATGCCTGGCCCATGTGCTTAACCTCGTGGTTCAGCGGTTTCTCAAATCCTACCTGGAGCTGCCGGATCTGCTTGTTAATGTACGCCGCCTGTGTGCCCATTTTAGAAAGTCAGCTACAGCTTCCGCCGCCCTTGCCGTGTTTCAGCAGCGTTTGCAGCTTCCGGCTCACAGACTGGTGTGTGATGTCCCCACTCATTGGAACTCTACACTGCAGATGTTGGGAAGGATTTGTGAGCAGAAGAGGGCAGTTGTTGAGTACCAGCATCAACAAAGCCGTCGGTATTCAGTTCAGACTCCACACATAAGACCTCAGGAGTGGACATGGATGTCAGACATATGTACCATCCTCCAAAACTTTGAGGACTCCACCAAGATGGTGAGCGGCGATGACGCCATAATTAGCATCACGATCCCGATTCTCTGTCTTCTGAAACACTCTCTGCTCACAGTCAAAGAGGATGCATTGCAGGCAGAGAATGATGAGATGGAGCAAGGAACCATACAGGCTGATTACACACAGCCAAGCCTCATCTTATCCCAACGTGGATTGGGTGACAATGAGGAAGAGGACGAGGAGGAGGAAGGACAGGAGCTAGTTTCATGGACTATAGACGGTACTACCTGCACAGCTGTCATACCGTCTGTTCAGTGTGGATGGCCAGAGGACAGAAAGGAGGAGGAGGAGGAAAGCATGATCAGTCATCCTCTTGGTGAGGACACGGAAGTCTTGCCTGTTTGTAGTTTTGCACGCATGGCTGAGTTTATGCTAAACTGCCTTTCCCATGACCCTCGCGTTCTCAAAATTTTGGGTGACAGTCATTACTGGTTGGTGACACTTCTAGAACCATGCTACAAGGAGAACTTTATATCTCTTATTCCTGAGGCGGACAGGTCTACAAAAATGGGGCTATACCAGAGGGCCCTTGTTGCGGAACTATTTAAAAAATTCCCATCTGAAAACACTGGCAGCAGAGGGCACACTTTGTTGGACAACCAAGGAGTACAGGCGAGAAAGACACAACTCCAATCCAGCAGAGGCAGGGGAACACTGTCAAAGATCTGGGAGAGTTTTGTCAGACCCTCCCATCGCACAGGCCCTGAGGCGCGGGGTACTCTCATAAGGAGTAAAAAGTTTTGGAAGATGCTGAGGGAGTACCTTGCCGACTGTACCAACGTCCTTCATGATTCCTCTGTGCCTTATAATTATTGGGGATTCAAGCTGGATATGTGGAATGAACTGGCTCTCTATGCCTTGGAGGTCCTGGCCTGCCCTACCGCAGAGCGGGTTTTTTGTGCCGCTGGTGGAATTATACCTGATAAGCGCATCTGCCTGTCAACTGAAAATGCTGACAGGCTAACTCTTATAAAAATGAACAAGGGCTGGATTGGGCCAGACTTCTCAACACCACCGAATGATAGCAGCGTAACATAAACTCAAATCCAGTGTCTTTTCTTGGGAGGTGTATTCCCATGCACCTTTTCACACCCAGACATGGGTATACGCTTCCTGATTTTGTCTATTTGCTCTTGTCCTCCTCCATCTCCTCATCCTCCACCACCATATCATCAGGGAGACCGTGGTCCATGATGCAACACGCACATAATTTTTTTTAAAGGGTGTTTATGATGCCCGTAAAAAAAATTTCTGGAGATACATAAAATGCATGTACATTAATGCCAGAAGCCTCACCAACAAAATGGCGGAATTAGAATTAATTTTGTTGGAAAATAAATATGACATGGTGGGGATATCTGAGACGTGGCTCGACGAGAACCGTGACTGGGCAGTTTATTTACAGGGCTATAGTCTGTTCAGATTCAGAAATGATCGTTCAAACAAGTGAGGGGGGGGTGTTTTTATGTAAAATCATCCTATCATCCTTAAAACCCATCTTGCGGGAGGATATGTGTGAATCTAATGAAAATGTAGAGTCCCTGTGGGTGGAGATAAGGGGAGGGGGAAAAAATAATAAATTACTGATAGGGGTTTGCTATAAGTAGTGTTGAGCCACCCCCGTAGTGTTCGAGTTCGGTTCGGTTCGTCGAACACCCGTGTGTTCGCCGAACTGTTCGTCGAACTGTTCGTCGAACACCTTCGAACACCGTTAAAACCAATGGCAGGCAAACAAAAACACATAGAAACACATAGAAAACACCTTCAAAGGTGTCCAAAATCTGACAAACTGCTCAGAAGACACAACTAACACATGGAAAAGTGACAAGTACATATAGTCATGCGAAAAGAAAAGAGGTGGAGGAGTAAAAGGAGGGGGAGACACAGATATAGGCATGTCATGCCCTTCTAAAATCCAAAAAGTGAGAAGCCGACACGGCCAGTCCGCTCCTGCCCGTGCCACCTCCGTGTCGCCGGGTTTGTGCCAGAGCCGCGGTGAACCCTGACGGCCAGTCCCCCTCTCCCAATACTGGTGCCTGTCCGCTGGTGGGTCGAGAGAGCCCCCCTGTGGTGGAGGCAGCTCTAAGCTTTTTAATTTAAATTGTCCCTCTAATTTGAATGAATACACTTTAAATCCATTTACAAGGATCTATTGGAGGGCAAGTCTCATGCCAGCAGCCGCGTAATTCCAGCTCCAGTAGCGTCCACTAAAGCTGCTGCAGTTAAAAAGCTTTTATAAGGATCGAGCTCGGCTGTCCACCGCAAGGCATCCTACTGCCAGTCCCAGCCCCTATGCCTTGGGGTGCCTCCTGATGCTCTTCACTAAGTATCCCGTGGTCCCGAAGCATTTCCTTTGAAAAAATTAAGTGTCCAAACTACAGGTGGTGTAGCTTGCTTAACAGCCGGGATAATCCGCTGACTAGCAGACACTGCTACTAGGCACAAAGTATTTCCTGGGCTAGATGCAGTTAAAAATTTGTAAGTAGATACTCTCGTTGGATGCTGAGAAAGCATTCCATAGAGTCTCCTGGCACGCCATATATGATTCTCTTAAAAAGCTTGGGGTAGGGGTCTAGGGGACCCTTTTATAGCCAAAATCACGGCCCTGTATCACAATACGTCACCTAGGCTGAAGATAAATGGAACTGTAGCACCGAGGGCTCGGTTGCTACAGACGTATTGCACCTCACCCAGAGGTGTGATATCTCACTCTCAGATAAGGATGGAGTGTGGATCAGGACCCGACACCTGCATGCATTACACCACATTGCCGTGGGGCAGGGCGACCAATATGCCCCTGAGATGGGCACGACAGTCCCTCTCCCTGGCTGGAGTGGGGGGAGGGAACACTGAGGAAGGGGAACCCTGCAGTGCAGGAGCAGGGAGGAAGCAGTTCCTGGGTGCATTGAGAAGGGAGTATAAAAGGTGGGCACCATCTTAGTTCAGTGCAGAGAAGTCTGAGCAGAAGTGGCAGGGAGCAGGGGCTCTTCATGAGCTCTGCTCCGGAGGCGGGCCTAGTAACAGAGGCCCAGGCCTGCAAGAGGGAGAAGGAAGGAAGAGGAGCGGAGAAGGCTCCAGGAACGAGGAATGAAGGGATCCCAGGAGTGCGGACGGGCGAGTCGCCACCGCACGCCCGAATCCACCTGCGTGGAGGGGTCAGGCCAAAGGGGGAGACCAGTCCCCGAACTAGTGGAGGCAGGAAACGACCCTCAGCTAGAAACCGGAGGCTCTGACATTTTATGTGGCGCAGCCCCTTGCTCCACCCGCTAGGAAGGCACCACATAGGGTCAGGGAAACTGGCGCCAAGTTTACCAAGAGGAGGCCCGAGGCAGCCGGACAGAAGTGTTGGTAAGAAAGGCCAGACAAAGGACACACAAAGGGGGTCCTGTGAAGCGCTCCAAAGTTATCTGGGAGTTGTCTGAGCCCCTCACCTGGTGAGCACAGTACGACGTGGGCAGCCGTTACCTGCAGACGTGGTCTGGATAATAAGAACTGTGAGTAAAGGCCCTGAACTGCATCACTGACTCCGTGTCGTTACTGCTGCTGCCCTGCACCATCACCCCCATCCTCCGCATACACTGCCCTGAGGCTATACTCCTTCCGTGGGGAGTTATGCTACGCTCTGCTGCACCCACAACACCAGCCTTAGCGGTCTGCCCTGTAGCGGCGGTTCACTCTGACCGCAATCCACGGGTGGCGTAGTCGGACATTTAAACATCAAAACCACATAAATAGTTCCGCCACTGGTTTGACCGCCCTGAGCCACGCAACCGGATCGCCGCCACGAAGACTACAACCACCAGCATCCACCAAAAAGGGTCCGGCTCCGGGTGTCCCAAGGCCCAGGGGGTGCGTCAGAACATTTTCATCACCTTTCACAATCACCAATGGGACAAGGCAGGGATGTCCTCTGTCCCCTCTCT
This sequence comes from Phyllobates terribilis, assembly GCF_046119375.1. Taxonomy (NCBI): domain Eukaryota; kingdom Metazoa; phylum Chordata; class Amphibia; order Anura; family Dendrobatidae; genus Phyllobates; species Phyllobates terribilis. The sequence continues at coordinate 590,119,413 of NW_027362765.1, read as the reverse complement.
TATACATCCTAGTGACGGAGCACCTGCTCTCATCAATTCGCCATAACCCCAATATTAGGTGGATTGAGGTGGGAGGCACCGAGTACAAGTGCTCTCTATTTGCTGATGATGTCCTAGTATATATCACTCAATCACATATATCCATCCCTGCTGTTATGGCTGAAATAGATCACTTTGTTACATGGTAAAATTTTAAAATCAATGCAGCGAAGTCTGAGGCCCTCGATGTCTCCCTCCCTAAATCCATATAGGATTCCATCCAGTCCAACTTTCCCTTTGCCTGGCCCTCACAGGGTATCAAATACTTAGGAATTCCTATTCATAGAGACCTCTCCCATCTATGTTATCTTAATTTTGGGCCCTTTATTGAACAATTCCATACAGACCACGGTTGGCAAGTTGGAACTGTGAGATTCACTACGTGCACCACTGGTATTTTGTGGAAAAGCACATGTAAGATTCTGCAACAGTCTCTGCTGATACTCCTGCATGCGTGCATCCCTTTCTATGGCAGGAATAATTTCTGCAAATTTACTTTTGTACCGGGGATCTAACAGTGTGGCAACCCAGTAGTCAGGATTATTTCTAATTCTCACAATTCGAGGGTCATGTTGCAGGTAGTGCAGCAAGAAGGCACTCATGTGTGTTGCGCATCCAGGAGCACCAAGTCCCTGTTGTGTTGGTGGCGAGGTAACAATCATGCTTCCTTCCTCTGTCCTCTCCCCCCAACCTCGCACAACAGAAATGTGATCAAGGTCTCCCTCATCTGATGAGTCTTCCATCAGTTCGTCCTCCACTTCTTCCTGGGCTCCTGCACCTTCCTCACTAGTTTGGCTGCTACCATGCGCCCTGGTAAAATCATCTCCCCCACCCTCACATGCCTGCCGCCCTGGTGCTGCCGACCGTCTGGACCTTGCAGATGTTAGCCCTTCCGCATACAACTCCTCCTCCTCTACTTCCTCCACCTCCTCTTGTGCCACCACCTGACTCCGAATTCTGTTTAACATGTGCTCCAGCATGTAAATCACCGGAATAGTCATGCTGATAATGGCATCGTCAGCACTAAACATCTTCGTCGCCATTTCAAAACTGTGCAGAAGGGTGCATAGGTCCCTGATCTGAGACCACTCCTCCAGCGTGATTTGCCCCACCTCTGAATCTCGTTGGCCCAGGCTATACGTCAGAACGTATTGCACCAGGGCTTGTCGGTGCTGCCACAGCCGCTGCAACATGTGCAGAGTTGAATTCCACCGGGTAGGCACATCGCATTTTAGCCGGTGAAGTGGCAGGCCCAACGACTTCTGTAGAGATGTAAGTCGCTGAGCTGCGGGATGCGAACGGCGGAAGTGAGCAAACAGCGACCGTGCCCTCTGCAGAAGGCCATCTAGTCTGGGATAGTGGGCTAAAAATTGCTGGACAACCAGGTTCAACACGTGAGCCATACAAGGCACATGTGTGACATTGCCCCGGCGAAGGGCCGCACCCAGGTTTGCAGCATTGTCGCACACGGCCTTCCCTGGTTTCAGGTCCAGTGGAGACAACCATTCATGAAATTGGTTCTCCAGAGCTGACCACAACTCCTCAGCTGTGTGACTCACATTTCCCAGACATTTCAATGTAAAAACCGCCTGATGACGTTGAGCCCTACTGCCAGCATAGTAAGGAGGTGTGCAGGATCCCTTCTGCGCAGTTAGAAAGCTTGTGGCATGACCAGACAGGCTTTGGGTGCAGGTGGAAGACCGAGAGGAGGTTGAGGAGGCAGAAGCAGTGGAGGAAAAATGACATAAAGAGGATTGACGCACAACTCGTGGGGACGGCAAGACTTGGACAGCAGCCCCTTGTCCTGCTGTCACCATAGTTACCCAGTGCCCAGTCAGCGACATGTAACGCCCCTGTCCATGCCTACTCGTCTAAGTGTCTGTGGTGAAATGCACCCTGTCACACACAGAGTTTCTCAAAGAAGCGGTGATGTTGTGTGCGACATGCTGGTGGAGCGCAGGCACACCTTTCTTTGAGAAGTAGTGCCGACTGGGCATCTGGTACTGGGGCACTGCGACGGACATAAGGTCTCGAAAATCCTCTGTGTCCACCAGGCGGAAAGGCAGCATTTCTGTAGCCAAGAGCTTGCAGATGGTGAAATTCAACCTCTTAGCTTTCTCATGGCTAGGAGGAAATGGTCTTTTACTTGTCCACATCTGAGGGACCGAGGGCTGGCTATTGTGCTTAGACGGGGTTGATAAGGGTGTCCCCGGCAAACTGCCGGTCTGTGAGGAAGATGCAGGCGGACATGTTAGGTTGCCTTGATCCAAAGGTGGTGCTATCGATGTCGGACAGCGCTCAAGACCAGCTGGTGTTACCACCTCCAAAGAAAATGATGACCTGCCAATCACGCTGGCTGTTGCGGGTAAAGAGGTGGCAGGTCTGCGCCCCAAAACAGGTGTGACTGCTGTCCCCCCAGTCACAGAGGATGAAGAGGCCGCGGATGCACAAGATATGGCAGACGGTGGTTGGCCCGGCCGGCTAGACCGCATTGTAGCACACTGAGCTTCCCACTGCAACTTATGCTTCATGTCCATGTGCCGGTTCATGCATGAAGTACTCAAACTATGTATTTTTTGGCCTCTACTTAGCTTTTGCTGACAAATGTTACAGATAACACGAGTTGGGTCATCTTTATCGATCTGAAAAAATGCCCAGGCTATGCAAGGCTTAGCACCCATGCGACCTGAAGAGCCACCACGACTTGTGGTGAGAGGCAGAGTTGTGTTTGAGGATGCAGTTGTTGACGTGCTTCCAGTACTACGTCTCTGTCCAGGAAGGCGCAACCTGACCTCGTCGTCACTAGCATCTTCCTCCACCTCCTCTGCTGACCTCATCTCTTGGCTGACTGTGGGTTGACAGTAAGTGGGATCTCCGACCTCATCATCATCACCCTGTGCGTTATCACACCCGTCGTCCTCAGAGCCAACCTGTTCCTGCCCTGACAAAAAACTAAAGTTGTCGCTCCAATCAGGTATTTGAGTCTTATCATCGTCTTCCTCATTGTCTCCACCAACAGGAGTTACAGTTTGGGAATGAGGGTCTACATTATGGTCAGAACCTTCTGCGTCTGGTCCTGGATCCGACTCATAAAGATTCTGGGCATCAGTGCAGATCATTTCCTCGTCTGGATTCACAGAAGCGCTGGAGTCGACCTCTGATTCCCAGGCTATAGTATGAGTAAACAGCTCTGCAGACTCAACCATCTGTTCTACCTCATACTCAGACGGGCAGCTGGAGATTTGGGAGCTGTGAGGAAGCAAGTGCGATTTGGGTGACACCTTTGAGGACTGGAGTATTTGTGATGTTGAAGTTGATGTGGAGGAGAGCCCACTTAAAGGAGCACTTGATATCCGTTGAAGCACCTGCTGTTTTTGTGCCTCATCTGGAATTTGTAGCGATTGGCGTGGCCGTAAGAAAGGGATCTTATCACATTGTCCGCTAAAAGAAGTAGACATTTTAGTTTGGCTGGAAGATGGTCTTTCTTCTGCACCTACCCCACGGACACAACCTTTTTTCCCCTTCCCAACACGCCTATTCCCCTTTCCACCAGCAGCAGGCCTTTTTCCACTCATTTTGGTGGTTAACTAATTCACAACTCTGGAGTTGTTTGCACAAAAAAACAATGGATGGTAACCGAGCAGAGCTGAGTGGCCAAACTGTGGTATTAGGCCAAAACTATTGGCTGGGTTAGATGCAGAAAAAAATTATTTTTAATTTGCAACCTGATGGAGGTCAGTATAGATGGACTAATAGACCAAGTCCCACACACCGCTAGAAGCCCAAATATTTTTTCAGAGCTAGATGCAGAAATTTTTTTTATTCAATTTGCAACCTGATGGATGTCAGTATAGATGGACTAATAGACCAAGTCCCACACACTGCTAGAAGCCCAAATATTTTTTCAGAGCTAGATGCAGAAAAAAATTATTTTTAATTTGCAACCTGATGGAGGTCAGTATAGATGGACTAATAGACCAAGTCCCACACACTGCTAGAAGCCCAAATATTTTTTCAGAGCTAGATGCAGAAAAAAATTATTTTTAATTTGCAACCTGATGGAGGTCAGTATAGATGGACTAATAGAACAAGTCCCACATGCTGCTAGAAGCCCAAATATTTTTTCAGAGATAAATGAAGAAAAAAATTATTTTTAATTTGCAACCTGATGGAGGTCAGTATAGATGGACTAATAGACCAAGTCCCACACACTGCTAGAAGCCCAAATATTTTTTCAGAGCTAGATGCAGAAAAAAATTATTTTTAATTTGCAACCTGATGGAGGTCAGTATAGATGGACTAATAGACCAAGTCCCACACACCGCTAGAAGCCCAAATATTTTTTCAGAGCTAGATGCAGAAAAAAATTATATTCAATTTGCAACCTGCTGGAGGTCAGTATAGAAGGACTAATAGAACAAGTCCCACACACTGCTAGAAGCCCAAATATTTTTTCAGAGCTAAATGAAGAAAAAAATTATTTTTAATTTGCAACCTGATGGAGGTCAGTATAGATGGACTAATAGACCAAGTCCCACACACTGCTAGAAGCCCAAATATTTTTTCAGAGCTAGATGCAGAAAAAAATTATATTCAGTTTGCAACCTGATGGAGGTCAGTATAGATGGACTAATAGAATGATGCTATGCCCAAAAGATTTTACTTCACTAGGTGCAGTAAAAAAATTGGTATTCTATACACAGGTGGTATATCTTGCAACACAGATAGGCTACTCCACTGACTAACACACTCTGCAATAGGCCAAAAAGGATTAGCCTTGCTAGATTCAGCCAAATGCTGTGAAAAAAACTTGCACAGCACTGGCACAGACCTGCCTGGCAAAAACTGATAGGAACTGATGTAACCTAGTCCTGAAAAGGACTCCAATTACAATTAGTCTTTACTCCCACAATCTATCTGTTTAAGAGCACAGACCTGCCTGATAAAAGTCGTAGGAAATGCTGTAACCTAGTCCTTAAAAGGACTGCAATCACAACTATTCCCTACTCCCAAGCTATCTGTATATTTGTGCAAAAATTGGCTTGAAATTAACAAGGTATAGCGCACACAGCAACAGCGGTGCCGTCTAACACGCAGCTGCAGCAGTGAGAAAATGGTGGCGACGGGGAAAATGGCTTGGTCTTATAGGGCAAGGACATGTGACATACACTGCCAATCACACATGCCCTTGCTTGTGTGAAAAAAAGCACTTCGCTCCGTGTGTGCGCTGCTGATAGGCTGACAGATTGCACCTCCCCACTGCAAATGCGGGAAAGAGAAAAAAAAATGGAGTTCTTCATTGTTCCTGCAGAGATCCATCCCCTGCCCCTCCCCCCGCCCCGCTGTACACTCAAACTGCGTATTAACATTAATTTTCATCATTACTGAGAAAAAATCCAGTTATGATTTTGGTGCACGAACAGTTATCGAACATAACCTCGAACAGCCGAATTTTTCTCAAATTGTTCGTGTTCGCCGACCGGCTCGAACACCGCCCAAAACAGCTCGAATTTGAGATTGGCGAACAGTTCGAGTAGAACAGCGCTCATCTCTAGCTATAAGTCTCCAAAAATAATGGAAGCAGCGGAGAATATCCTCGTAAAGCATATAGATGAAGCAGCGACTCAAGGAGAAGTCATTATTATGGGGGACTTCAACTACCCTGAAATACATTGGGGGACAGAAACCTGTAGTTCAAGCAAAGGTAATAGGTTTTTGACAGCTATGAGAGACAATTACCTTTCACAACTGGTTCAGGACCCAACAAGAAGGGGGGCACTGCTAGACCTAATATTAACCAATAGGCCAGACCGCATATCAAATATACGAGTTGGGGGTTACTTGGGTAATAGTGATCACAAAATAATACGTTTTCATGTAACCTTTAATAAGATGTGTAGTAGAGGGGTTACAAGGACACTAAACTTCAGGAAGGCAAATTTCCAACGGTTGAGAGATGATCTTAGTGCAATAAACTGGGACGATATCCTGAGACATAAAGCTACACAAAGCAAATGGGAGACATTTATTAGCATCCTGAATAGGACCTGTGCACAATATATACCCTATGGGAATAAACATGCTAGAAATAGGAGGAAACCACTATGGCTAAATAAAGCTGTAAGGGGCGCAATAAGTGACAAAAAGAAAGCATTTAGAGAACTAAAACAAGTAGGTAGTGATGAGGCATTAAATAAATATAGAAAATTAAATAAATTCTGTAAAAACCAAATCAAGGCAGCAAAGATTGAGGCAGAGAGAATCATTGCCAGAGAAAGTAAAAATAACCCCAAAATATTCTTTAACTACATAAATAGTAAAAAACTAAAAAATGATAGTGTTGGCCCCCTTAAAAATAGTCTTAGTGAAATGGTGGATAAGGATGAGGAAAAAGCCAATATGCTAAATGATTTTTTTTCAACTGTATTTACACAAGAAAATCGCATGACAGAAAACATGATTATTGATAACAAAAATTCTCCATTAAATGTCACTTGCTTAACCCAGAAGGAAGTACGGCGGCGTCTAAAAATCACTAAAGTTGACAAATCCCCGGGCCCGGATGGGATACACCCGCGAGTACTGCAGGAATTAAGTAACGTCATAGATAGACCATTATTTTTAATCTTTAAAGATTCCATAATAACAGGGTCTGTACCACAGGACTGGCGTATAGCAAATGTGGTGCCAATATTCAAAAAGGGGACAAAAACTGAACTTGGAAATTATAGGCCAGTAAGCTTAACCTCTACTGTGGGTAAAATCCTGGAGGGTTTCCTAAGAGATGCTATACTAGAGTATCTGAAGAAGAATAGCCTCATGACCCAATATCAACATGGGTTTACGAGGGACCGTTCCTGTCAAACTAATCTGATCAGTTTTTATGAGGAGGCAAGTTCCGGACTGGACCAAGGAAATGCAGTGGATGTTGTGTATTTGGACTTTTCAAAAGCTTTTGATATGGTTCCACACAAAAGGTTGATACATAAAATGAGAACAATGGGGAAAGGGGAAAATATATGTATGTGGGTAAAGAATTGGCTCAGTGATAGGAAACAAAGGGTGGTTATTAATGGAAAACACTCAGACTGGGTCTCAGTTAACAGTGGGGTACCACAGGGGTCAGTATTGGGCCCCCTTCTTTTTAACATATTTATTAATGACCTTGTAGGGGGCATACAGAGTAATATTTCAATATTTTCAGATGATACTAAACTCTGCAGGGTAATCAATACAGAGGAGGACAATTTTATATCACAGGAGGATCTATGTAAACTAGAGGCTTGGGCTGATAAATGGAAAATGAGCTTTAATGGGGATAAATGTAAGGTAATGCACTTGAGCAGAGGAAATAAAATGTATAATTATATGCTTAATTGTAAAACACTGGGCAAAACTGTAACTGAAAAAGATCTGGGTGTATTGGTGGAAGACAAGCTCACGTTTAGTGGCCAGTGTCAGGCAGCTGCTGCAAAGGCAAATAAAATAATGGGATCCATTAAAAGAGGCATAGATGCTCATGAGGAGAACATAATTTAACCTCTATACAAGTCACTAGTGCGACCACACTTAGAATACTGTGTACAGTTTTGTTCTCCAGTGTATAAGAAAGACATAGCTGAACAAGAGAGGGTGCAGAGAAGAGCTACCAAGGTTATTAGAGGACTGGGGGGTCTGCAATACCAAGACAGGTTATTACACTTGGCGTTATTTACTGTGGAAAAACGAAGGCTTAGGGGTGATTTTATTACTATGTACAAGTATATGAGGGGACAGTACAAAGACCTGTCTACTGATCTTTTTACTCTGAGGCCAGAGACGGGGAGAAGGGGGCATCTTCTATGTCTGGAGGAATGAAGGTTTAATCATAATCACAGACGGGGATTCTTTACTGTAAGAGCAGTGAGACTATGGAACTCTCTGCCGCATGATTTTGTAATGAGTGATTCACTACTAAAATTTAAGAAGGGCATGGATGCCTTTCTTGAAAAGTATAATATTACAGGTTATATATACTAGATTCCTTGATAGTGTGTTGATCCAGGGAACTAGTCTGATTGTCGTATGGAGTCGGGAAGGAATTTTTTTCCCCAATGTGGAGCGTAGTGTTTGCCACATGTTTTTTTTTTGCCTTCCTCTGGATCAACATGTTAGAAATGGGTTGAACTAGATGGACTTAGTCTTCCTTCAACCTTAAAAACTATGTTACTATGTATGTTCATGTATACCCCCCAGGGGTAAATGTTTGTCAGCCCATACAATTAGTGCACGGGCATTACAAGTATAGGAGGCCCGCTCCTTTCTTATGGGAACATTGTTTTATGAGGCCCTCCTCCACGTCTCTTCCAAGGGGCATTTTTGGCAGCCCTTGCATTCACTGCATAGGCCAACACTATGAGAGACTCTCTCCTTTATAATGGGAATTTGTCGTTTCTGTGGCCCTGCTCTATGTTTCTTTAAATTCTTAGTGGGGTTTTTCCTAAAATTGGTCAGCCGTTGGACTCACTGCATACCCTATAACTGTATAGCCGACTCTCTTCTTTCTTATGGGAATTTGTTGTTACTGTGGCCCTGCTCTGTGTGTCTTTAAATTCTTAGTGGGGTTTTTCCTAAAATTGGTCAGCCGTTGGACTCACTGCATACCCTATAACTGTATAGCAGACTCTCTCCTTTCTTATGGGAATTTGTCGTTACTGTGGCCCTGCTCTTTGTGTCTTTAAATTCTTAGTGGGGATTTTCCCAAATTTTGGCAGCCCTTGCAGTCACAGCATGGGCATTACCACTATAGGAGACCCGCTCCTTTATAATGTGAACATTTTTTTTACTGAGATCCTCCTCTATGTCTCTTCAAAGGGGTATTGGGTTACGTCCAAATTTTTGACAGCCCTTGCAGTCCCTGGATACGCAATAACAGTATGGGAGACCCACTTGTTAATAAAGGGCACAACATAGCTGGCTGATGGCTCTCTAACAATAGCGAGGGCCGACTGCTGGCCTTTTAAGAATAGTAAGGGCCGTCTGATGTCCCTATAAAAATAGGCTTTATGACTTTCAGAATCCCTCCATCATAAATAAAACAGGATGTGCCTGATGATGTGTCACTCACCACATTGCCAGATAAGGTTGTTAAATATTAAAATGACATTTCCCGGTGAATGCATTTGTCTTAAAAAATAACATAAAAAAAAAAAAACAATAGGATCTTTCTTTAGTATAAAAAACAGCGTCACCAATTTAACCTCTATGTAATCACATTGTTCAGCTCATGCACATACTCCTCCATCTCCGAAATAACCACATCAGTCACAAGCTGACAGCACTGCAGCACTGCCTTGGCAAAGCGGCAATAGGCTGTGCTGAAGATAACATGCTTGATGCTTAATTGACAAACCGCCCAGCGCTGCAGAGTTGTCGAAAGCTGTAACACAGCAGCCTGATCTGTGGCTCTCACCGCTGAACATACAGCCAGGCATGGTCGTGTGTGAAAATGGGCGGAACCTGGTGACAGAGAAATGACAGCTGGAGTAGATACGGTTTCCCTCTATGCCAGTACTTTCACCGAGCTAAATACAGCTCTCAGTAAAAAAGTTGTGGACTGGCTCTGTACCGTCCTTGGCCACATTCACCTGTCCACGTGTTTGTGGTTAGGCGGTCCTTCCCAGTAAGTGCACTGGGGAGGGCACGGGTAATGTTGTGGGACCCGTGCTTGTGGAAGGCGGAGACGATACCGGGAGAAACAGTGGCGGCTGGGGACCGAGTATGGACACTCGGCCACTGACCGCATGAGGTTGTAAAAAGCTTTCGCCTCCACGAGTTTAAATGACCATATTTCAAGTGCAAGCAGCTGCCCAGAAATTTGGCAGTTTAGTGTTGCGGCCTGTGTGTGGGTGGGTGGCTGGCTGCATACTTGCACTTGCATTCCAAGTAACAGAAAACTAAGCAGATGGTGGCCTCTATCATCATCATGGCCTCACCTCGGCACTGTGAAATCTCCTGAAGGAGAAGACAGGGCCCGCCGGAGGAGTCTCCGGTTCTCTGGTGGGCCCGTCTAACCCTGCCGAGAAGCAGCCCTGGCTAAGAAAAGTGTGGCAGAAGGTTCCCGGACACTCTATGGCTGCTTTTTTTTAATGTGGATAGGCCATGCCTATGCATGTTATTTCTTAAACTGCATTACAGATGTCCAACTCTGTATTTAAGAAATTAAATGCACAAAGAAAGATGTGTGTGTGTGTCAAAGCACCACCGACAAGTGCGAGTTGATGTTGGATGGGCTATCATTGCTACTGCAACAAGCTGCATTAGAGGACTTTCTGGGAGAAATGACACGCAGGGTATATATAGTTTCCCTCTATGCCAGTCCTTTCACCGAGCTAAACACAACTCTCAGCAAAAAAAGCTGTGGACTGGCTTCGTACCGTCCCTGGCCACATTCACCTGTCCACGTGTTTGTGGTTAGGCGGTCCTTCCCAGTAAGTGCACTGGGGAGGGCACGGGTAATGTTGTGGGACCCATGCTTGTGGAAGGCATAGAAACAGTGGCGGCTGGGGACCGAGTAAGGACTCCCGGCCGCCACCTGCATGAGGTTATGAAAAGCTTCCGCCTCCACGAGCCTATAAGGCCACATTTGAAGTGCAAGCAGCTGTCATAAATTTGACAGTATAGTATTGCAGCCTTTTGGCTGCATACTTGCACTTGCATTCCAAGGAATGGGGTAGGAGCAACTGAACGCTGAACTGGGGCAAGGACGTGGACGGTGATTGTTGCAAGTCTGCAACGACAGGTGCATGGCGGGAGGCATCTTCGCATGCGCCAAGGATCACTTATGATGGGCACACTTTTAGGCAGTGACCTGGGAGTCAGAGATGCTTCCAGAGGTCTTCCCCATGCTGTTCCCATGTCTTTTCAGTACTGTATGCATGTATCTGATGATGTGTCACACACCACATGGCCAGATAAGGTTGTAAACTGTTAAAATGACATTTCCTGGTGAATGCATTTGTTTTTGTTGACAGCAATGCTAAAAAAGTGCAAAAATGCATCAAAAACGCTACAGGTGAACATAGCCCAAGGTGTGGAGGAGTATTTTTGTTATTGGTTATTTATTTTGCTTTATATAAATTGTACCATGTCATGGAAAGGATGTTACGTCACATATTTCCCAGGAAAATCCATTTTGGTATCGTTTTGGTATGTTTTATTGTGAGTCCATAAAAGTAGCGTAATACCTCTGACAACGTTGTTGACAGCAGTGACCTGGGAGTCAGAAATGCTTCCAGGGGTCTTCCCCATGCTGTTCCCATGTAACTTGAGTACTGTTCCCATCGATTTGGTCAATTTTTAGGCCCTCTGCATACCTCCTGGAGGAGCCGCCTGAAAAATGCTCGAGTTTCCAATAGACTTACATTGGGCTCGTTGCTCGGGTCGAGCACCCTAGTATTCCAATTTGCTCGATCCGAGTAACGAGTACCCAAGCATTTTAGTGCTCGCTCATCACTACTTCTGATATATCCTGCAATGTCATAGCATTGCTGTTTGTAGTAAAAATCATGGTCTTCTGTGAATGCCTCCCATGTGCTGGTGTACCATGATGACAAGTAATGGAGACTTTAGCAGACCCCTGGCTGTCTTGTCAACCCATTGGCATCCCTCAATTATGTCACGGGAGCGCTGATGAGTGATTAGAACAGCACGCCCTTCTGCCATCGTGCTGTAAGTGCCACTGTCTCAGATTGAAAGCGGCATTAAACAGGATACAGCGGCAAGCGGAGCTCCATTCACCCTGCAGATATTAGAAGCAGATGATGTCTGTATAATTCAGGCATCATCTGCCGGGAAGGATGTGTGCTCAATTTGCAAGCTTGCATCAGAGATGGGGAGATGGCATGTGCGAACACAAAACATCATATGTTGTTAAGGGGTTAAACTCAAAAATAAAATATATACAGAAAATAGAATGTGAAACAAATAGTTTCCAAATTTCTTAGTTTCATAGCTTTTAACTTTCAAGTAGACATACTGTATATTCATTAAGTTCAGACATAAGTCCATCAAGTCTGGCAATAATTGAAAAGGCGTAAACATACAGAAAAGTGTGTTGTTAACAATTCTAACTCTGCAAATAAGTATGATGGAGAAGAAAAGGGAGAGATGGAAAAGTATAAAAAAATAAACAATGGCAAAATATATTTATTACTAAAATGTTTAAGAGGTAAAGAGATAGCTACAGTATTGGAATATGTGATAAATATATTAAAGGGTTGTCTACTACTTGGACAAACCCTTCACGATTGTTATATTCTCCCATCTAAAATGAAAGCAGTCTATGCTCACCTCCAATGCTGATGTCATTTCAGCAACGTAGTTGCCGGGTCTTCAGGGGCTCGTATGATGTTGCTTTGTCACGTGAGCCCTGTAGGCAATCAGCAGCCACTTCAATCTTCCTTTCTTCAGACGAACTGACAGCTGGAAGAAGTGAAACCTAATTTATTGGAATTTCAGTTACATTCGAAGGAAGTGAGAATAAGGCTGCGTACACACGATGCGTTTTTCATGCGCTTCCGCTGCGGAATTTCCGCAGCGGAAACGCTTCAAAAACGCATGGTAATCCGCACCCCATGGTCCCCAATGGCATTCCGCAATGTCAATGCACATGCTGTGGATTTTTCCGCAGCGTTTCTGCAGCGCTCATAAATCCGCAGCATGTTCATTAATTTTGCGGAAGCGCAGCGGAAGAGCCGCCATTGACTTGTATTAAGACGCATAATATCCGCGTCTGTAAATTTGTACAAGTGGATATCATGCGTCTCTATGTGCGGATGGTACCCAGTTCTGGAGGAGAGAAGACTCTCATCCAGATCTGGGTACCATTGTACCTGTAAAAAAAAGAATAAAATAAAAAATAAAGTTTATATTCACCTGTCCGGCGGCTTCTCTCTGCATGCGGGCAGCGCTTCTCCTTCCAGGACCTGAGATGACGTCGCGGTCATGTGACCGCAGGCTGTCTCGCGATAGCCCGGCAACCCGGAAGAAGCCAGGACGAGCGCTGCAGCACACGCCGGGGCATCGGAGGTAAGTATAGCTTTATTTTTTTATTTTTACGAACACACTGTATAAATCCACGCTGTTTGCATGGATTTATACAGTGTGACCTAGTTGTCAAGCACTTTCCAAGTGAGGCTATCGCCTGGAAAGTGCTTGTCAGTCCGCATGCGGAAACACATGCGTTAACGCATGTGGATACGCATGTGAATCCGCATGTATTATGCAGGAAAAACGCATGCACAATCTGCATGCGTTTTTTCTGCCAGGGAGATGCAGAAATGCTGCAGAAATTTTCTGCTTCATTTCTGCATCGTGGGCACATAGCCTAAAGAGGCCACTGATTAGCTGCAGGGCTTATGTGGCATAACAAGCTTACATAGTGTAAGCAGATATGTCAAAAAGTAAAACAGAGAATAGTGAAGCTTTTGCACAGTGGACGGTTCACAAATCCATGTATGAGCAGCTTACCATTATGTGCTTCCTGCATCGTCAATACTTCTCTGCTTATTAAGCCCCTGCACAGGACAGATCAGAAAGGGCTAAATTGTTTAAAAATTTCAAACCCAAATACTTTGAATTCCATAGGTGTCATTTTTTTCACAAAATCATTTTTTTCAAATAAGCAGTAGCAGCACTAATTACCATATATAGCACGATGGACCAAATGGTTTATTTGCCGGTGGAAATACTGATGCACTTCAGCAAACAGAGTTGACTTTTTCCCTTTTGAAGCAGATATCCTGAGCCCCAATAGGTTTCTGGGTTAACAAATTGGACCAATGGCAAGTACTATCATGTCCGGCCCACAGTGTAATCAGAGCCAGTTTTAGTAAAAGTTGGGGCGTTTGCAAAAGTTATAAGTGGGGTCCAAAATATTGCACCATCACTCAGAAATAGGTTGCTTTTACACAAGCTTATTTCCGACCACAAAATTAGCACAATATACTATATTGAAGTGGTTTTTCGATTGTTTATCGGCAATTTTAGATAAGCTTACAAAGAATGATGGTCACAGAACTATCTGTAAGAGACAATTCTGTTCCCGAAGAGTATCATGTTTTCAGCAGCAAATCTCCTGATTACATATCCAAAGTACTGCTGAGAACAAGAACTTATGTTCCAGCATAAACAATCCAATCACTTCTGAGCTCTTGTCTGCCGGTATTTCTAAATGTGAATATTTCAAACACATATTGTATGTGACACAAACACTGTATGTTATACACAAACTGTATGTTGCACACAACTATTTATATACATATAGTACACACATAACTACTGTATTTATACAGTGCTCAAAAAAATAAAGGGAACACTCAAATAACACATCCTAGATCAAAATGAATGAAATATTCTCATTGAATACTTTGTTCTGTACAAAGTTGAATGTGCTGACAACAAAATCACACAAAAATCATCAATGGAAATCAAATTTATTAACCAATGGAGACCTGGATTTGGAGTCACCCCCAAAATTAAAGTGGAAAAACACACTACAAGCTGATCCAACTTTGATGTAATGTCCTTAAAACAAGTCAAAATGAGGCTCAGTATTGTGTGTGGCCTCCACGTGCCTGTATGACCTCCCTACAATGCCTGGGCATGCTCCTGATGAGGTTGTGGATGGTCTCCTGTGGGATCTCCTCCCAGACCTGGACTAAAGCATCCGCCAACTCATGGACAGTCTGTGGTGCAACGTGACGTTGGTGGATGGAGCGAGACATGATGTCCCAGATGTGATCAATCGGATTCAGGTCTGGGGAATAGGCGGGCCAGTCCATAGCTTCAATGCCTTCATCTGGCAGGAACTGCTGACACACTCCAGCCACATGAGGTCTGGCATTGTCCTGCATTAGGAGGAACCCAGGGCCAACTGCACCAGCATATGGTCTCACAAGGGGTCTGAGGATCTCATCTCGGTACTTAATGGCAGTCAGGCTACCTCTGGTGAGCACATGGAGGGCTCCAAAAGAAATGCCACAGAACACCAGGATTGGCAAAGTCGCCACTGGCGCCCTGTGCTCTTCACAGATGAAAGCAGGAAGCCACACACAATACTGAGCCTCATTTTGACTTGTTTTAAGGACATTATATCAAAGTTGGATCAGCCTGTAGTGTGTTTTTCCACTTTAATTTTGGGGATTACTTCAAATCCAAGCCTCCGTTGGTTAATAAATTTGTTTTCCATTGATGATTTTTGTGTGATTTTGTTGTCAGCACATTCAACTTTGTACAGAAAAAAGTATTCAATGAGAATATTTCATTCATTCTGATCTAGGATGTGTTATTTGAGAGTTCCCTTTATTTTTTTGAGCACTGTATAAACATGTAGCACACACATATATACCGAGCACATACATAAACATATGTATACATAGTGCCCATACATACACAGATATGTGTAAACAAAGCACATATACACATACAAATAGAACATAATGAGTAACAACAGATCTGATGAGTACATATTTAATTACATGTAGAAGGTCAGTATATATCAGAAAGATACTGATAGAGAGACCCATAAGCCATTCCAAAATTAAACAATCAAAATAGATGAAAAATGAGTTTAAATGGCTAAAAACAATTAATATTTTATTAATGTACAGTGGGGAAAATAAGTATTTGATCCCTTGCTGTTTTTGTAAGTTTGCCCACTGACAAAGACATGAACAGTCTATAATTTTAAGGGTAGGTTAATTTTAACATCGAAAGATAGAATATCCAAAAAAAAATCAAGAAAATCACATTGTATAAATTAGATCCATTTATTTGTATTTTGCAGTGAGAAATAAGTATTTGATCCCCTAAAAACCATTATGAGTTCTAGCCCTTACAGACCAGTTAGACGCTCCTAATCAACTCGTTACATGCATTAAAAACAGCTGTTTTGCATAGTCAATTGTATAAAAAACTCCTGTCCACAGACTCAATTAATCAATTAATCAAATAATATATATAAAAGATGACACGCAATAATGAGAACACAGAATAATGAGAAGTGTATATGACAAAAAAAGACCACCGCACTAGCTACCAAAGCACACAGTAATAAGCCAAGATGGGCATATTGACAATGTCAAATATATAATAATGGACAAAATGGTCAGAAAAAAAGAGACTACACTCTCAGAACAGAAAAATGACACCATATACAGTACAGACCAAAAGTTTGGACATACCTTCTCATTTTAAAGATTTTTCTGTATTTTCATGACTATGAAAATTGTACGTTCACACTGAAGGCATCAAAACTATGAATTAACACATGTCGAATTATATACTTAACAAAAAAGTGTGAAACAACTGAAAATATGTCTTATATTCTAGGTTCTTCAAAGTAGCCACCTTTTGCTTTGATGACTACTTTGCACACTCTTGGCATTCTCTTGATGAACTTCAAGAGGTAGTCGCTGGAAATGGTTTTCACTTCGCAGGTGTGCCCTGTCAGGTTTAATAAGTGGGATTTCTTGCCTTATAAATGGGGTTGGGACCATCAGTTGTGCTGTGCAGAAGTCTGAAGGATACACACCTGATAGTCCCACTGAATAGACTGTTAGAATTTGTATTATGGCAAGAAAAAAGCAGCTAAGTAAAGAAAAACAAGTGGCCATCATTACTTTAAGAGATGAAGGTCAGTCAGTCCGAAAAATTGGGAAAACTTTGAAAGTGTCCCCAAGTGCAGTTGCAAAAACCATCAAGCACTACAAAGAAACTGGCTCACATGAGGACAGCCCCAGGAAAGGAAGACCAAGAGTCACCTCTGCTTCTGAGGATAAGTTTATCCGAGTCACCAGCCTCAGAAATCGCAGGTTAACAGCAGCCCAGATTAGAGACCAGGTCAATGCCACACAGAGTTCTAGCAGCAGACACATCTCTACAACAACTGTTAAGAAGAGACTTTGTGCAGCAGGCCTTCATGGTAAAATAGCTGCTTGGAAACCACTGCTAAGGACAGGCAACAAGCAGAAGAGACTTGTTTGGGCTAAAGAACACAAGGAATGGACATTAGACCAGTGGAAATCTGTGCTTTGGTCTGATGAGTCCAAATTTGAGATCTTTGGTTCCAACCACCGTGTCTTTGTGAGACGCAGAAAAGGTGAACGGATGAACTCTACATGCCTGGTTCCCACCGTGGAGCATGGAGGAGAAGGAGGTGTGATGGTGTGGGGGTGCTTTGCTGGTGACACTGTTGGGGATTTATTCAAAATTGAAGGCATACTGAACCAGCATGGCTACCACAGCATCTTGCAGCGGCATGCTATTCCATCCGGTTTGCGTTTAGTTGAACCATCATTTATTTTTCAACAGGACAATGACCCCAAACACACCTCCAGGCTGTGTAAGGGCTATTTGACCAAGAAGGAGAGTGATGGGGTGCTACGCCAGATGACCTGGCTTCCACAGTCACCAGACCTGAACCCAATCGAGATGGTTTGGGGCGAGCTGGACCGCAGAGTGAAGGCAAAAGGGCCAACAAGTGCTAAGCATCTCTGGGAACTCCTTCAAGATTGTTGGAAGACCATTTCCGGTGACTACCTCTTGAAGCTCATCAAGAGAATGCCAAGAGTGTGCAAAGCAGTCATCAAAGCAAAGGGTGGCTACTTTGACGAAGCTAGAATATAAGACATATTTTCAGTTGTTTCACACTTTTTTGTTAAGTATATAATTTCACATGTGTTAATTCATAGTTTTGATGCCTTCAGTGTGAATGTACAATTTTCATAGTCATGAAAATACAGAAAAATCTTTAAATGAGAAGGTGTGTCCAAACTTTTGGTCGGTACTGTAAATCAGGAGAAAAAGTGGTGAGATGCACATGTCAGAAATAATCAACACTGTGGTCAAAATAAATGCATTCCCCAATTGTCCCAGTTGACATGTGTAAGGCTAAGAGGTCAATCTTACCCATCATAAAATGCACCCAGCCACGTTGACACAGATGTAAAGAAGAGCCCTGTGTATATACAAAATGAGCACACATATATGCAGAGCACATACATAAACATAAAGACAAAATCCTTATGGGAAAGCATCTTGTGGACAGGTGAGACCAAGATAGATCTTTTTGGTAAAGCACATCATTCTACTGTTTACCAAAAATGTATGAGGCCTACATAAAAATAACTCAGTACATACAGTCAAATATGGTGGAGATTCAAAGGTGTTTTGGGGTTGTTTTGCTGCCTTTGGTACTGGGTGCCTTGAAGGTGTGCAAGGCATCATGAAATCTGAAAATTACCAAAGGATTTTGGGTTGCAATATCATGCCCAGTGTCAGAAAGCCAGGTTTGAGTCCTAGGTCATGGATCTTCCAGCAGGATAATAACATCAAACATATTTCATGAAGCACCCAGAAATGGATGGAAACAAAATGCCCTCACTAAAGTCTCTAATGATCTACTAACAGCTAAATCTAATGGTCACTACTCCCTGCTGTTTCTCCTGGATCTCTCTACTGCTTTTCACAATATGGATCACCAGCTCCTCCTCACTATGCTCCACTCTATAGGCTCCAAGGACACCACTCTCTCCTGGTTCTCCTCCTATCTCTCTGACTACTCCTTCACGGTATCTTTTGCCGCCTCTTCTTCCTCTAATCTTCCCCTTACTATCGGGGTTCCACAAGGATCAGTCCTATGTTCCCTCCTCTTCTTCTTGTATACTTCCCCTTTTGGACAAACAATCAGCAGATTTGGTTTCAAGTATCATCTCTTTGCTGATGACACCCAACTATACACCTCTTCACCTGACATCACCCCCACTCTAATACAAAATACCAGTGATTGTCTGTCCGCTGTCTCTAACATCATGTCCTCCCTCTATCTGAAACTGAATCTATCCAAAACTGAACTCCTTATTTTTCCTCCCTCTACTAACCTACCTATACCTGACTTTTCAATTTCCTTGGGTGGCACCACCATATCTCCCAAGCAGCAAGCTCGCTGACTTTGAGTCATATTTGACACACAACTTTCCTTTATTCCCCATATTCAATCACTCATGTCAACTGCAACTTAAATACATCTCCAGAAACTGACCTTTTCTCACCTCAGAGTCTTTCAATTCTTGTTTGAGGGATTTTCATCCATTCTTCCTTGGAAAATTCTTCCATATCTGTGAGATTCTTGGGTCTTCTTACTTGCACTGCTATTTTGAGGTAAAGCCACAGATTTTCAATGATATTTAGATCAAGGGACTGTGAGGGCCATTGTAAAACCTTCAGCTTGCGCCTTTTGAGGTGGTCTATTGTGGATTTTGACATGTGCTTAGGATCATTATCCATTTGTAAAAGCCATCCTCTTTTTAACTTCACCTTTTTTACAGTTGGTGTTATGTTTGCATTAAGTGTTTGGTGGAATTTCATTGAATCCATTCTTCCCTCTACCGTTAAATGTTTCCTGCATCATTGACTGCCACACAACCCCAAAACATGATTGATCCATCCCCATGCTTAATGATTGGCGAGATGTTCTTTTCCTGCAATTCTGTGCCTTTTTTCTCCACACATACCTTTGATCATTGTGGCCAACGAGTTATATTTTGACCTCATCGGTTCACAGGACTTGTTTCCAAAATGCATCAGTCTTGTTTACATGTAACTTTTGCATACTTCTGACACTGAATTTTATGGTGAGGACACAGGAGAGGTTTTCTTCCGATGACTCTTGTATGATGGCCATATTTGTACAGGTATCTCTGAACTCCAGAGTCTATTAAATCTTTCTAAAGGTCTTTTACAGTTGAGGGGGAGTTCTGATTTGAATCTCTAGCAATCCTACGAGCAACTCTAACTGAAATTTTGCCTGGTCTTCCAAACCATATATTGACCTCCACTGTTCCCGTTACATGTCATTTCTAGTGATGAGCGAGCACTAAAATGCTCGGGTGCTCGAAGCTCAGGTCGAGCACATTGGAATACTCGGGTGCTCGACCCGAGCAACGAGCCCAATGTAAGTCTATGGGAAACTCCAGCATTTTTCTGGTGGTCCCCCCCGGCAGTCTGCAGAAGGTCAAAAATTGCCCAAATCATTGGGAATGGTGCTCAATTAAACGTCAGGCAGGCAGAATATATAGGCAGACAGGCAGGGTATATAGGAGGGTGCATGAAAAACATCGCAGGGAAAACACTAGTGCCCTCCGATTTTCATGCACCCATCTCTTTAAAAAAGCCGGCCGGCAATTCATCAGTGGCATACACCGGTACCCGACATGTCCAATGAACTCAGCTCACCTCATGCAAGTCACTGACAGTGTGGGAAAATTCTCCTGCGTTTGCGGTGAGTGTGAGAGAATTCTCCTGCGCTCAATGCAAGCGCAGGAGAATTTTCCCACGCTGTCAGTGACGTGCATGAGGTGAGCTAAGTTCATTGGACATGAACTCGGCTCATCTGGATGCCGTCACAGCGCTTCTCAGTGTCTGCGGCATGGCAAGCTGGATGGCAGCTTTCGGCTGCGATCCAGCCTGTCATGTGAATGTAGCAGCGCTGGAGCCATCCTGGGAACCTTGGAAAGGTAAGGATGAGGTTGGTTTATTATTTTATTTTTATTGCGGAAGACATTGGCTTCAGCTGGAATGGGCATGATGGTAAGTATGGTTTAATTTAGAACATTAAAGAATTGTGTGTTTATTTCAATTCAAGGACTTTATTCTGGGTGTTTGTGTTGTTTTTTAATTTTGACTATGGGGTTAGTAAAGGGGGTGTCTTATAGACGTCTCTCCATTACTAACCTGGGCTTGATGTCAGCTGGCATTATAAGCTGACATCAACCCCAGCCCTATTACCCCACTGCCACCGCTACAGGCCAATGGGAAGAGCGAGGCTAAGTGCCAGAATTGGCGCATCCTATTGATGCACCATTTCTGGGGTGGCTGACGGCTGGTGTTTCTAGCCTAGGAGGGGGCCAATATTCATGGCACCCTTCCTGGGCTATTAATATCAGCCCCCAGCTGTCTGCCTAGCCTTTGCTAGCTATTAAAATAGGGGGGACCCCACGTCATTTTTTTTTGAGTCCCCCTTTTTAATAGCTGGTAAAGGCTAGGTATTCAGCTGGGGGCTGATATTAGTAGCCTGGGAAGCTCCGTGGGTATTACCCCCTTCCCAAGCTTCAAACATCTGCCCCCGCCGTCTACTTAACCTCCGCTAGAGACTAAAATTACGGGGAACCCTACGCCAATTTTTTTTTAAATAAATCCTTTATTTTAACACTAAATAACAAGTACAGTAACCAACACTGTCGCTCTACTTATTATATATGTGACTGACATGTTTCTATCTATCTAATCTATCTGTGATGCTGTATTATTTCTGTTCTAAATTGTCGGGTACCGATGTATGCGGCTGAAGAATTGCCGGCCGGCTTTTTTAAAGAGACGGGTGCATGAAAACACTATTATTTTATTTTTAATAAATCCTTTATTTTAACACTAAATAACAAGTACAGTAACCAACACTGTCACTGTACTTATTATATACAGTATGTGACTGACATGTTTCTATCTATCTAATCTATGTGTGAAGCTCTATTCTGTCTGTTCTAAATTGTCGGGTACCGGTGTATGCCGCTGCTGAATTGCCGGCTTTTCATGTTTCACTGTTGGCAATGTTCCCATCGATTTGGGCAACCACTCTAATGCCACAACCACCATGGCTGTGACATTACAATGAGTCGCAGACAATCCCTGCATGATTGGTGCTCTAAATAGCGCCAAACATGCAGGACGGGGACCCGAGCTCCCGCCCAAGCATCTCGAAAGTACTCGGCGAGCTCCGAGCATCTCGAGTACTGAGATGCTTAGGGGAGTACCGAGCAGTGGCGAGCATGCTCGCTCATCACTAGTCATTTCTTAATTACATTTCGAAGTGAGGAAAGGGCAATTTGAGAATGCTTTGCTATCTTCTTATAGCCTTCTGCTTCTTTGTGGGCCTCCACTATTTTTATTTTCAGAGTGCTAGCCAGCTATTTAGAAAAACCCATAGCTGCTGTTTTTTTGGCACAAGGTTAGAGGAGACTGAGTTTTTTTAAAGCTGGGAAATTAGCATCACCAGGCCTTTCCTAACGATTATAGTGAACAAGCCATAACCCTAAAAGGCTAATTAAGGTTTGAAACCTTGGTCAAAGTTATCTGAGCACATAAATCTCCAAGGATGCCCAACCTTTTGCATCGGCCCATTTTCCTTTATGTATTTTTCAAAATGTAAAAAATGGCAATATTTTTATTTGCCTAAAATACATAGGAAATATGTCATCTTTAGCTTTAGCCCTTTAAGAAATAATTTAATCTTCAGCTTGCCTAACTGTTCACAATAACTGTAATTTTGTCCAGGGATGCCACAATATATATAACATATATTAATATTGTAGGGGTTCATGCTCTTGGGTAGCCGAGCCACATTTTATATATGTGGCACAGGGTTTTATCTTAAAACAGCAAGTAGTTTATTGTCCTTTTTAAAATTTACAGCTCCAAAATGAAAACAGTCTTCTTTCAGTATCAATGGATAGCATAAGCAGTCCTTCTCTTCAGGCAGAATGAAACAGCATAAATGTAGCAACCTCACCAACTTTGGTATTCCCAACAGCAGCTCATACTTGTATTAAATGTGTTCACCAAACAAACACCTCTCAGTTTGGCTCCAGCACATCTTTCTTTGCAGAGCAGATTACCCAACAGCTCTGCCTTTCTCCAGTCTCAATACAATCCACACTGCTGATCTAATACAGTTGTTGTTAAAAGGCCCACAAACTCAGGACTGGATCAAAGGATAGACTTTTCCCAGCCAGGTTCTTTTGGTTTCTCCAAAAAAATGTGTATATACACTGCTCAAAAAAATAAAGGGAACACTTAAACAACAGAATATAACTCCAAGTAAATCAAACTTCTGTGAAATCAAACTGTCCACTTAGGAAGCAACACTGATTGACAATCAATTTCACATGCTGTTGTGCAAATGCAATAGACAATAGATGGAAATTATTGGCAATTATCAAGACACACTCTCAAGGAGTGGTTCTGCAGGTGGGGACCACAGACCACATCTCAGTACCAATGCTTTCTGGCTGATGTTTTGGTTACTTTTGAATGTTGGTTGTGCTTTCACACTCGTGGTAGCATGAGACGGACTCTACAACCCACAGAAGTTACTCAGGTTGTGCAGCTCATCCAGGCTTGCACATCAATGCGAGTTGTGGCAAGAAGGTTTGCTGTGTCTGTCAGCGTAGAGTCCAGAGGCTGGAGGCACTACTAGGAGACAGGCCAGTACACTAGGGGACGTGGAGGGGGCCGTAGGAGGGCAACAACCCAGCAGCAGGACCGCTACCTCCGCCTTTGTGCAAGGTGGAAAAGGAGGAGCACTGCCAGAGCCCTGCAAAATGACCTCCAGCAGGCCACAAATGTGCATGTGTCTGCACAAACGGTTAGAAACCGACTCCACCGATGGGGGTTGTGCTCACAGCCCAGCACCGTGCAGGATGCTTGGCATTTGCCACAGGACACCAGGATTGGGAAAGTCGCCACTAGCGCCCTGTGCTCTTCACAGATGAAAGCAGGTTCACACTGAGTGACAGACGTGACAGAGTCTGGAGACGCCGTGGAGAGCGATCTGCTGCCTGCAACATCCTTCAGGATGACCGGTTTGGCAGTGGGTCAGTAATGGTGTGGGTTGGCTTTTCTTTGGAGGGCCGCACAGCCCTCCATGTGCTCGCCAGAGGTTGCCTGACTGCCATTAGGTACCGAGATGAGATCCTCAGACCCCTTGTGAGACCATATGCTGGTGCGGTTGGCCCTGGGTTCCTCCTAATGCAGGACAATACCAGACCTCATGTGGCTGGAGTGTGTCAGAAGTTCCTGCAAGATGAAGGCATTGAAGCTATGGACTGGCCCGCCCGTTCCCCAGACCTGAATCCGATTGAGCACATCTGGGACATCATGTCTTGCTCCATCCACCAATGTCACGTTGCACCACACACTGTCCAGGAGTTGGCGGATGCTTTATTCCAGCTCTGGGAGGAGATCCCACAAGAGACCATCCGCAACCTCATCAGGAGCATGCCCAGGCATTGTAGGGATGTGTTATTTGAGTGTTCCCTTTATTTTTTTGAGCAGTGTATGTGTGTGTGTATCCATGTATATACTGTATATGTGTGAATGCATGTGTGTGTGTATATACGTGTATGAGTATAATATACAATATATATACACACATACGCGCGATATATACGTGCCCCCATCATGTGTAAAATTGTACCATCTGTAGCTCATTGTGCATCTTTTATTGATTAAAAACGTCAATTAATAAAATGAAACGTTGGTTGTCCTCCACCCCTCTTTTTTGTGTACCAGTGAAAGGTTAAACAGACAGCTGGGAGGGTTTTTTTTTAAAACAAAATGATTAACCATGGAAATTGTCGGGGAGTGTTTATTTCATTAATATTTCATTCATTCAGATCTAGGATGTGTTATTTGAGTGTTCCCTTTATTTTTCTGAGCAGTGTATATATATTGTAAGGCGGCAGTGTTCACACCGTGCAGTAACTGAGTCAGTGACCCAAGCAAGTCCAACATAAGCAGCTTTTATTCAGCAACTCAAGGATAAAACAGAAAGTCCTCCGGTTCGCAGCCGGTTTAACATAAGTCCATGAACAACGGTTGCTGGGGGCAACCGCCGTGCCGGGCCGCTCAGAGCCTGACGGGTGCAGAGCCTTCCCAGGCGTGGGTTCAGCAACTCACAGGTCCGCTGAGCTCTACTGCTATGCTCCTAGCAGGTCCCAACACTGAACAACACTAATCCTTAATGCAGGGTTTTTAAAGGACCTGTGGCACGAGCCCCTGGAAAACCCGGGTTGGAGGGAGGAGGCCGCCCCACTGCCTTCCTGTAGCCTCCTCCAAGAAATGAAGGCCCTGCTGGGTTTTACTTAATCTGCCTTAGCCAGATAGCCTGACCAGGTCAATGCTCTCCTTCGCTCCTGCATTGCAGCCACAGCTGTGTCTGTGACTGCAATGCACTCCAACGGGTTTAATAGGTCTCTGTACACATTCTGGGGAATATATAACGTCCCTCGTATACGATCCCAGTCACTGCCTCACAATATATACACACACTTATGTTTATATACACACACACATACATATGTATATATACACACACATAAATATGTATACACACATGTACACAAACACATACACACGTGGTCAAAATTGTTTGTACCCCTCGTTTAATGAAAGAAAAACCCACAATGGTCAAAGAAATAATTTGAATCTGACAAAAGTAATAATAGATTAAAAATCTATGAAAATGAACAAATGAAAGTCAGACATTGCTTTTCAACCCTGCTTCCACAGAATTTTAAAAAAAATTAAACACTCATGAAATAGGCCTGGACAGAAATGATGGTACTATTCTTAACGTAATATTTTGTTGAACAACCTTTTGAGGCAATCATTGCAATCAAACGATTCCTGTAACTGTCAATGAGACTTCTGCGCCTCTCGACAGGTATTTTGGCCCACTCCTCATGAGCAAACTGCTCCAGTTGTCTCTTGTTTGAAGGTTGCCTTTTCCAGACGGCATGACCCAACAATGCAGACGAGCTGAAGGCTGCTATCAAACCAAAGTGGGCTTCCATAACACCTCAGCAGTGCCACAGGCTGATCGCCTCCATGCCACGCCACATTGATGCAGTAATTTATGCAAAAGGAGCCCCGCCCTGTGCATTTACTGAACATACATTTCAGTAGGCCAACATGTTGAATTTTATAAACATTTTTCAAACTGTTGTTATAAAGTATTCTAATGTACTGAGATAATGACTTTTGTGTTTTCATTGGCTGTAAGCCATAATCATCAACATTAACAGAAATAAACACTTGAAATAGATCACTGTGTTTGTAATGACTCTATATAATATATGAGTTTCAATTTTTGTATTGAAGTACTGAAATAAATTAACTTTTTGATGATATTCTAATTTAGTGAGATGCACCTCTATGTGTATATACTGTATATATACACATACACATACGTACCTTTATATATAGAACATATGGCCAAAAAGATTCAGGATGGAGAACGGAAATGGGGACCAGACCTTCCCGATATGAGCCGGGGGTCATTGGAGCGGAAGTCTCAGTGACTCCCCAGCGCTTGCGCAATTCAAGGCTGCGGCGCAGTACGCAGCCAAATGGGGCCGGAGGGAAACAAAGCGCGCTCCATGTCAGCGGTGCTTTGCGCATACGCGGGAGCGGAGGCAGAACAGGGCACATCACAAGGACCCGTGACGTGCAGGTGAGTGGGGGGAGTATGATAATTTATCACAGAGGCGGTGATTTAGGGGAATAATAAGCAGACAGGAGGGGTTTGCTCGGTGTCCCCCGGACGCCAAGCCTTTGGAAAACAGAGTTTATAAAAACAGATTTCTCTGCAATCAGACTTTGACTATGGGCCATACAAGTATGTTTAGATTTACTTTTCTATCACCTGTATAGCCATAGCAGAGGTCTGATATCGCCCATGGGGGTGACAGATTCCCTTTAAAGTTATGAATAATTATTAGGCAGCTTATTTTCCTCAGCAAAATGGGCAAAATAAAGAGATTTGCCCAGTTTGCCTCCAGTCCTGAGTGTAATTTCAAGGAGGATGTCCAGCATGGCCGACGCATTTGTCACCAAAACGGACAAGGTTATGTGCCAGAAGTGTAGAAAACCTAACATTTGTCAAAATGAATCAGGATTAGATCTGTGCCAACTTTCATGCACCGTCGACTGTTGCCAAAGATTAAATCTGCCATAGGGCTGATTTGCACAAATTCTATGGGCATGAACCCCTATTTCCCACAGCGCTGTTACATGCAGTGAACCATATGCAATCTGTCTGAGGAAGGTCCTTTGGATCAAAACACCACTGTTTTTGGATTGCTTTGCTAATAAATCTTATATTTTTTTCTGCAACTCTGAGTGCCAGATTCTGTCTTCACTTCTGCTACCCCCAGTGCCAAATGACGACACTCAACGAGGCATCTACTCCCTGTCCATCATGTCATCTATACTGTAGTACTGCTGCTGCTGATCGGGCTATCACTATTTGCCCTAAACGGCCAGGCATGTCCTTGCTTTTCCCGTCTTAACTATCTACCATGCTGCTCCTGCTGTAGCCACTGCACAGTCACATCAGTCACATACAGTTGAAACCAGAAGTTTACATACATATGAAAAGACACATTTGCATGTTTTTTTCAATATCTGACATAAAATCAGAATAAACCTTTCCCGCTTTAGGTCAATTAGGATTACCATAATTTTTATTATTTGCCAAATGCCAGAATAATGAGAGAGAGAATGTTTTAAGGCATTTTATTACTTACTGCAAAGTCAAAAGTTTACATACTTTTCATTAGTATTTGGTACCATTGCCCTTAAACTGAATGACTTCGGTCAAATGTGTGGGATATCCTTCCACAAGCTTCTCACAATAGTTGGTTGGAATTTGGGCCTATTCCTTTTGACAAAACTGGTGTAACATTCACTTTGTTATCCTTAAGCCACTTTGTTACCATTTTGGCAGTATGCTTCGGGTCATTGTCCATTTGGAAGACCCATTTCCACTCAAGCTTTAACTTCCTGGCTGATGTCTTGAGATATTGCTTCAGTATTGCCACATAATCTTCTTTTCTCATGATGCCATCTATTTTGTGAAGAGCACCAGTCCCTTCTGCAGCAAAACAACCCCACAACATGATGCTGCCACCCCCCATGTTTAGCAGTTGGGATGTTGTTCTTAGGCTTTCAAGCATCTCCCTTTTTCCACCAAACGTAACGATGATCATTATGCACAAAAAGTTCAATTTTAGTTTCATCAGACCACTGCACATGTCTCCAAAAATTAAGGTCTGTGTTCCTGTGTGCATTTGCAAACATTAATCTGGCTTTTTTATGTTTCTTTTGGAGTAATGACTTTTTCCTGGCAGAGTGGCCTTTCAGTCCATGTTGATGCAGTACTCATTTCACTGTGGATATTGACACAATCTTACCAGCTTCCGTCATCATCTTCACAAGGTCTTTTGCTTTGTCCTTGGGGTGATATGCACATGTCGGGCCAAAACACATTCTTCTCTA
This sequence comes from Phyllobates terribilis, assembly GCF_046119375.1. NCBI lineage: Eukaryota > Metazoa > Chordata > Amphibia > Anura > Dendrobatidae > Phyllobates > Phyllobates terribilis. The sequence continues at coordinate 590,091,222 of NW_027362765.1, read as the reverse complement.
GCAGACAAAACCCGTGTCTTTCCTGAGTGGTATGATGGCTGGATATTCCCATCTTGTTTGTACTTGCGTATAATTTTTTGCACAGATGAACGAGGCACCTTCAGGTATCTTAAAATTGTAGCAAGGATGAGCCAGACTTGTGCAAGTCCAGAATTCTCTTACTGATATCTTGGCTGATTTCTTTAGACTTTGCCATGATGCTACACAAAGAAGCAGTGTGTTTCAGGTGGGCAGTAAAATACATCTGTGGTGCCCCTGAGGGTTCGGTCGCCACAGAGGTGTTGCATCTCAGCCAGAGATGTGGCATCTCACTCTCAGGTAAGGAAGGAGTACAGCTCAGGACCCTAACACCTGTATCCAACACACACCACTCCAGGCCAGCAGGAGGAGCAAGATGCCTCTGTTCCTTGCTGAGCCCCTTTCCTGGCTGGAGTGGAGGGAACCCAGAGAGGGGGGAACCATGTAGTGGGTGTAGGTGGAGGAAGCAGCTCAGGGGAGCATAGGAGAAGAAGATATAAAATGGGAAGCCATCTTAGATCAGTCAGAATAGTCAGAGGAGGAAAGTGAAAGGAGCAGAGGCTCTGCAGGAGCTCTGCTCCAGAGGCGGGCCTAGCCAGTGAGGCCCAAGTCTGAGAGGAAGGAGAGAAGAGAGGAGAGGGAGCAGAGAGGCTCCAGGAACAGAAGAAAGGACCCTAGGGGTACGGGCCATGCAGAAGGCCACCCGTACGCCCGCATCTGCCAGGTGGTGGAGGGGTCAGGCCATCTAAGGGGAACCGGTCCCTCAACTAGTAGAAGATTGCAAGTCTCAGCTAGAAACCGGAGACTGCAGTACTTTATGTCCTGTAGCCACAAGTCCATGCCAGTCTCACCGAGAAGGTAGCCATATAGGACCCAGGGGACGGAACAGACGTCGCCCGCCAAGGCCCGCGGGTACCGGATATGAGATACTAGGTGTGAGGTGCAGGGAAAAGGCCAGAGAGAGGACACAGAAGGGGGTCCTGCTAAGTACTCCAGAGCTATCTGGGAGTGGACTGAACCCCTCACTGAGTAAGCACAGCAGGATGAGGGAGATTACTTTGGCGCCTGTAATCTGGACTGCATTAACTGTGAGTAAAGACCCTGGGACTGCACCTCATTGTCTCTGTGCTTCTTGCTGCGCCATCAACCCCTGCACTACAACGCCCAGCACAACCTGAAATATCCACACTGCCCTTGAGCTAGCTCCTCCTGTGGAGAGCCACACCACCCCTGCTGCAGTAACATCAGCTTCAGAGGACTGCTCCACAGTGGCAGCTCCCTTTAGCCGCATTCCACAGGTGGCGTCACAAACTCTTTAATATAAACTATAAAATCCCCTGTAAATATAGCCCCCTATTATTGACCGCCCTGGGTCACGGACCGGGTCACCGCCACTGTGATATCCCCCAGCATTTACAGGCCCGGCACCGGGTACCCCACGGCCCAGGGGGCGCGTCACATCCACAGGTGTGTTTCTAATTAACTCAGAAACCTATCAGAAGCTTCCAAACACATGGCATCATCATATGGGCAGTCCAGAATTGTTTAAAGGCATAGTAATCTTAGTATATGTAAACTTTTGACTTTGCAGTAAGTAATAAAAATGCCTTAAAACATTCTCTCTCTCTCTCATTATTCTGGCATTTGGCAAATATTAAAAATTATGGTAATCCTAATTGACCTAAAACGAGATAGGTTTATTCTGATTTCATGTCAGAGATTGAGAATAACATGCATATGTGTCTTTTTATATATAGTGCATGTAAACTTCTATTTTCAACTGTATCTTCTGGCTGCTCACTGTGTTTTATAGAGCTAGACTGATTCTGGGTTAGTACTCATGTTTTTGTACCTCGACAAACAGCTATCAATATATAGGGCTATGTTTTTTAAAGCTTTGGTGACAACTAGTGTTGAGCCACCCCCGTAGTGTTCGGGTTCGGTTCGGTTCGTCGAACACCGGGATGTTCGAGGAACTGTTCGTCGAACTGTTCGTCGAACACCTTAGAACACCGTCGAACACCGTTAAAACCAATGGCAGGCAAACAAAAACACATAGAAACACATAGAAAACACCTGCAAAGGTGTCCAAAAGCTGACAAACTGCTCAGAAGACACTCTGTTTAAAAAAGCCGGCCGGCAAATTCAGCAGCGGCATACACCGGTACCCGACAATTTAGACAAGAAGGAATAGAGCATCACACATAGATTAGATAGATAGAAACATGTCAGTCACACATATAAGAAGCACAGTGACAGTGTTGGTTACTGCATTTGTCATTTAGTGTAAAGGATTTATTAAAAAAAATATTAGTGTTTTCATGCACCGTCTCTTTAAAAAAGCCGGCCGGTAATTCAGCATCTGTACCCGACAATTTAGAACAGAAAGAATAGAGCTTCACACATAGATTAGATAGATAGAAACATGTCAGTCACATATATAATAAGTACAGTGATAGTGTTGCTTACTGTACTTGTCATTTAGTGTAAAGGATTTATTTAAAAAAATAATAGTGTTTTCATGCACTGTCTCTTTAAAAAAGCCGGCCGGCAATTCAGCAGCGGTACCCGACAATTTAGAACAGAAAGATAGAGCATCACACATAGATTAGATAGATAGAAACATGTCAGTCACATATATATGAAGTACAGTGATAGTGTTGGTTACTGTACTTGTCATTTAGTATTAAAATAAAGGATTTATTATTAAAAAAATTGGCGTGGGGTTCCCCTTAATTTTAGGCTCTAGCGGAGGTTAAGCAGACGGCTGGGGCAGATGTTTGAAGCCTGGGAAGGGGGTAATACCCACGGAGCTTCCCAGGCTACTAATATCAGCCCCCAGCTGAATACATAGCCTTTACTAGCTATTAAAATGGGGGACCCCCCCAAAAAAATGACGTGGGGTCCCCCCTAATTTAATAGCTAGCAAAGGCTAGGCAGACAGCTGAGGGCTGATATTAATAGCCCAGGAAGGGAGCCATGAATATTGGCCCCCTCCCAGGCTAGAAACACCAGCCGTCAGCCGCCCCAGAAATGGCGCATTCATAGGATGCGCCAATTCTGGCACTTAGCCTCGCTCTTCCACGCTGCCCTGGTGCGGTGGCAGGGGGTAATAGGGTTGGGGTTGATGTCAGCTTATAATGCCAGCTGACATCAAGCCCAGGTTAGTAATGGAGAGGCGTCTATAAGACACCCCCATTACTAACCCCATAGTCAAAGTTAAAAAAAACACAAACACCCAGAATAAAGTCCTTTAATTGAAATAAAGACACAATCCTTTATTGTTCTAAATTAAACCATACCTACCATCACGCCCATTCCAGCTGAAGCCAACGATCTCCTGCAATAAAAGAAAAATAATAAAGCAACCTCATCCTTACCTTTCCATGGTTCCCACGACAGCTTCAGCTCTGCTACATCGAGATGACAGGCTGGACCGCAGCAGAACGCCGCCATCCAGCCTGTCATCCCGCAGACACTGAGAAGCGCAGGCTTGCTTGCGCTGCTCAGCGTCTCTCTGTGACGACATCCAGATGAGCCGAGTTCATGTCCAATGAACTCGGCTCACCTCATGCACGTCACTGACAGCGTGGGAAAATTCTCCTGCACTCAGCGCTTCAGCGTGGGAGAATTCTCACACTGAAGCGCTGAGTGCAGGAGAATTCTCCCACGCTGTCAGTGACGTGCAGGAGGTGAGCTGAGTTCATTGGACATGAGCTCACCTTATGCACGTCACTGACAGCGTGGGAAAATTCTCCTGCACTCAGCGCTTCAGCGTGGGAGAATTCTCACGCTGAAGCGCTGAGTGCAGGAGAATTCTCCCACGCTGTCAGTGAAGTGCAGGAGGTGAGCTGAGTTCATTGGACATGAGCTCACCTTATGCACGTCACTGACAGCGTGGGAGAATTCTCCTGCACTCACCGCTTCAGCGTGAGAATTTTCCCACGCTGTCAGTGACGTGCATGAGGTGAGCCGAGTTCATTGGACATGAACTCGGCTCATCTGGATGTCGTCACAGAAAGACGCTGAGCAGCGCAAGCAAGCCTGCGCTTCTCAATGTCTGCGGGATGAGAGGCTGGATGGCAGCGTTCTGCTGCGGTCCAGCCTGTCATCTCGATGTAGCAGAGCTGAAGCTGTCGTGGGAACCATGGAAAGGTAAGGATGAGGTTGCTTTATTATTTTTCTTTTATTGCAGGAGATCGTTGGCTTCAGCTGGAATGGGCGTGACAGTAAGTATGGTTTAATTTAGAACAATAAAGGATTGTGTCTTTATTTCAATTAAAGGACTTTATTCTGGGTGTTTGTGTTTTTTTTAACTTTGACTATGGGGTTAGTAATGGGGGTGTCTTATAGACGCCTCTCCATTACTAACCTGGGCTTGATGTCAGCTGGCATTATAAGCTGACATCAACCCCAGCCCTATTACCCCCTGCCACCGCTACAGGGCAGCGTGGAAGAGCGAGGCTAAGTGCCAGAATTGGCGCATCCTATGAATGCGCCATTTCTGGGGCGGCTGACGGCTGGTGTTTCTAGCCTGGGAGGGGGCCAATATTCATGGCTCCCTTCCTGGGCTATTAATATCAGCCCCCAGCTGTCTGCCTAGCCTTTGCTAGCTATTAAATTAGGGGGGACCCCACGTCATTTTTTTTGGGGTGTCCCCCATTTTAATAGCTAGTAAAGGCTATGTATTCAGCTGGGGGCTGATATTAGTAGCCTGGGAAGCTCCGTGGGTATTACCCCCTTCCCAGGCTTCAAACATCTGCCCCAGCCGTCTGCTTAACCTCCGCTAGAGCCTAAAATTAAGGGGAACCCCACGCCAATTTTTTTAATAATAAATCCTTTATTTTAATACTAAATGACAAGTACAGTAACCAACACTATCACTGTACTTCATATATATGTGACTGACATGTTTCTATCTATCTAATCTATGTGTGAAGCTCTATTCTGTCTGTTATAAATTGTCGGGTACCGCTGCTGAATTGCCGGCCGGCTTTCTTAAAGAGACGGTGCAAGAAAACACTATTATTTTTTTTGATAAATCCTTTACACTAAATGACAAGTACAGTAAGCAACACTGTCACTGTACTTCATATATATGTGACTGACATGTTTCTATCTATCTAATCTATGTGTGAAGCTCTATTCTGTCTGTTCTAAATTGTCGGGTACCGGTGTATGCCGCTGCTGAATTGCCGGCTTTTCATGTTTCACTGTTGGCAATGTTCCCATCGATTTGGGCAACCACTCTAATGCCACAACCACCATGGCTGTGGCATTACAGTGAGTGGCAGACAATCCCTGCATGATTGGTGCTTTAAATAGCGCCAGACATGCAGGACACGCTTTTGGTGCACGAACAGTTATCGAACATAACCTCGAACAGCCGAATTTTTTGCAAATCGTTCGGGTTCGTCGAACAACTCGAATAATGCCCAAAACAGCTCGAATTTGAGATTGGCGAACAGTTCTAGTCGAACACCGCTCATCTCTAGTGACAACAAGACATATTCCAGTTTTGTCTCCAGAAAAAAGGGATAATTTTTGTAAGGTTTGATACAAAGTCTTTGCATTTGCCTATTCATTTTGCAATTAGCAAATCAGTTGCTGACCACAAAAAAGGGAACAATTCTCCCTCCTAGCTGAGAAAGCTATATCTTCTTCGCATTCAAATCAGTGCACCTGTTTTCTCTCCAGAAAAAAAGGATATTTTTGTATGGCTTGATGTAAAAGTGTTGTAATTGCCTAAATATTTTCTGATTAGTAATCCAGTGGATCCCATAAAAAGGGATAATTTTTTCCACTTTTAGTTGAGATTCCATTACTTCACATTTAAAACAGTACAGTACACCTGCTTTGTCTCCCTAATTTAAAGAATATTTTTTAGAATTACTATGAAAAAAGCTATTGCTTTTTCATTTAGCAATGTTCAAAGCTCTTTATATGACTCGAAAAGAGATAATTGATGCAGTGAAAAATGTGAAAATGCCACGACTTCTTCCTTTGCAGCGCCTGTATATAATCAACAGCAATGCATGCATCTGCCTTAATATTTAGATCATTTATACAATCTAAGTAGCCTAAGAAGTCTGATACTTTAATGTGTTGCAAATATCCTGTTTTGTTACCTCTGGTTACCAACTGTTTTACTATACCAAATAGATTGAAGTCATTTGTACATTATAATGGCCGTGTTTGCATCACAGAGGTAAAAAAATATTCAATTAACTCGAAGTTGAACTCAGTGTTCTCCACATATATTCCAGGCTATTAGAGGCATTTTACTTATGTGAATCATGCAAATTTATTAGCTGCAAATAACATTTTGGGGGGAAAATTCAGCAAAATGCAACAAATTGGAATTTCAAAATAACCACTCATCTCTCACATGACTGAAAGAAACCATACGAAAATCGCAAAAAAAAACAAATGTGATGATGTGGTTTCTCCAAAAAGAAAGCAGAAAAAGGGTGTAAAAATTTTCAAAAAAAAAAAAACACATTTTGGAGAATTGCTGATGAGCACTCTTAAAGAATGATATCCCTACCCTTAAAAAAATATTTACTTAATACACATACAAAGCAAAAATACCCATTTTTATATTTAGGTAAAAAGGTTAAGGTTAACAATTTAATTGAAATATATTCCAAATAAATCGCTAAAACTGAACCAGAGATTCCTGGCAAAGAGTTTTTATTTCTTAAGTCATTATAAAAAGTGTCAAAGAAAAGTACTTATCTGTGTGAATAATCCATATAGCATCTTCTACATAGGAATATTAATGGCCTTTCCTCACTATCATTAATAACTGCACCCAGAAGACAGCATGAGGAGAACATACTGTGCAGCGGCTGTAGAAGAAGAGAGCGGTGCTGTGCATGTATACTGTTCACGGCATGATATTACAGTCTAATTCTTTGACAATGAAAACTCCATTGCTACTGTGATGAATTTGGTGACTTTTAATGACAAAGTTTAGACAACGTTGGAACCAACGTGTCTCAAAGCAATTGTTCATTTGTTTATATCAAAATCCTTACCTAATCAAAGTTTTTTTTTAAAAAATACATCTTACACTATTATATTTGTAAGGGACCCTTCCTGGCAAGGTTTGCTTCACAGTTCCAAAAGACCCAATACTACAAAATGTGTGTGTGCAGTCTGATGAATTGTTGGCTTCTCAGACACATTGTTCCCGAACACGTCACACTATATAAGGTTGGTATTTTATATTTTTAGTCATCACAATTGTTAATTTAGCTTGTTTTATGAATGGATAGTACAAAGATATAGATATTTCATAGAAATAAGTAAGGTTTTCTTAAGCGAAAACAGAAGGCTTTTTAATTATGAATGTCACAAATGTCATGATGCAATCTGCAACATGCAAAAATAATGTGCAATTCTTGCTCTTTGCTCTGCAAATGTTTTTTTTTCTGGTGAACCTTTAACCGCTTCCAGACCGCCCACTGTACATAAACATCGGCGCTGCCTGGGCTCTGTGCAGCGCCGACGTTTATGAACGGTCGGTGGTCCCGCAGCTCTCAGGACCGCCAGGGTCCTGCAAGAGCTGCGGGTGCGGTACAGGCAAGTAGCTCTGACAGGGGACATCATCGAGACCAGATTGGATCCGGTCCCAATGATGTTAACCATTTGCTATCTTCTATATGCTGCGAGCTATAGTGATCGTGGCATTTAGAAGATAGTGAGAGGAGAGAGGGTCGTCCACTTACCTCTCCGATGGCCCCCTGATGTCTTACAGGACCTGCCATTGTCATGGCAGCTGGAGGTCACATGACCGCCTCTGGATCTGCCATATATGGTGTCCTGCTAGGCTCAGCCTGCAGCTGAAGTCTAGCAGGAGACAGACAGTGTGAAACTGTCAGCAGAGCTCTCATGCAATGCAATACATGTCTATTGAATTGCATGAGAACAGTGATTAGAAAAATAAAAATTAATGTCCCATACAGGGACTAAGTAAAAATGTAAAAAAAAGTCAAAAAAATTGTTTTCAAACTGTTAAAAAAAATCAAAAAATAAATAAAAATAAATAAATAAAATATTAAACCAATAAATCAGTATATTTATGCAAAAACCAAAAAAGTACACATATTTGGTATTGCCACGTCCGAAACAACCCAATCTATAAAACTGTCACACTAATTAACTCCTTCTGTGCACACTGTAATAAAAATAAATAAAAAACAGAGCAAAAAACTATGCTTTTTCATCATATCACCAAACAAAAAGTGGAAAAAAATGTGATCAACAAGCAAAATGGAAATAAAAATGGTACCGCTGAAAACGTCATCTTGTTCCGCAAAAAAAAGCCACCATGCTGCTCCATCAGCCGAAAAATAAAAAAGTTATAGCTCTCAGAATAAAGCGATGCAAGAAAAATACTTTTTCTATAAAATTGTTTTATTGTGTAAAAGCGCCAAAACATAAAAAAAATATACAGTAAGTGTAGTATAGCTGTAAACGTACTGACCGAAGAATAATGCTGCCTTATCACTTTTACCTCATGCAGAAAAAAACTCAAAAAACAATTCCTGAATTGTTGGTTCTTGTTAATTTTACTTCCCAAAAAACGGAATAGAAAGCGATCAAAAAATGTCACGTACCCAAAAATGGTACCAATAAAAATGCCAACTCGTCCTGCAAAAGACAAGCTGTACATGACTCTGTTAGCCGAAATATGGAAAAATTATAGCTCTCAAAATATGTCGATGCAAAAACTAGATTTTGCAAAAAAAGCGTCAGTCATAAAAACCCGATATAAATCTGGTATCTCTGTAATCGCACTGACCCGAAAAATAAAGTAATCTCATCACTTATACTGCACGTTGAACGGCGTAAAAAATAAATAAAACCAATTCTTAACCTGCTACTGATTTATTATGTCTCCCAAAGATCGCAGTAAGGCTCTGCTCACATTTATCCTGCGCTCTGCACTGAGCACTTACACCAGAGTTTCCGTGTAAATCTCTGAAGTACGTGATTCAGACGTAACCGATGATGGAAGATTTCCTGTAATGAGGCAGACATAGGCACTGTGGATGCCGTCTGGCCTGTGATCCAACGGTGTCAGTTTTTTTAGGTGTGCATAAAAGTGCGGTTGGCCACAGTTTTGTGCACTTCTGAAAAAAAGGACACCGCTAAAGAGAGGCCAGACGGAGTCCAGAGTAACTCTGCTGCCTCATTACAGTGAATGGATCCCACAGGGGTTTCATCTGAATTACATCACTTGGAAATTTAGATGGAAACCCCGATGTAAGTGCTCAGCCTAGAGCGCCGGATAAATGTTACGTAAAATGTTCTCAATAAAAGCTTCAACTCAGTCCTCAAAAAAAGCTAGTCCCCACTCAGGTCCATCATTTGTTAAAAATATAAGGGACTTCCAAGTTACTGGCAGCAGAAAGCCTCTAGAAAAGCAAAATGGCCCTTGCCCCCCAAAAGAAATTCAGAAAATTTTGTGCTCCCAAATCCAAATGCCCATTCTACAATAATTTGTTCTCCAATTGTCAAATAGCGCTCCGTCCCTCCCAGATCTCGCCGTATGGCTAAGCGGTACGATACTGCCACATATGGGGTATTTCCACTTTTAGAAGAAATTGTGTGACACATTTCGGCACCATTTTTACCCATTGCCCTGTGTGAAAATGTAAAATCTGAGGGTTAAACATTTTTTGTGGTAAAAATATAATTATGTTTTCTACACTGCCCAATGGTATAAATTAAAAAATTAAAAAATACTCGCTACTTCCCTAGATGAATTCCTTGAGAGGTGTAGTTTACAAAATGGGGTCACTTGTGGCAGTTTCTGCTGTTTCGGCAAGTCAGCGGCTCTTCAAATGTGACATGATGTCTGCAACCTATCCCAGACAACATAGCACTCCTTTCTCTTCCGAACCCTGCCGTACACCAAAGCAGTGGTTTTCCCCCTCATATGGGATATCAGCGTACTCAGGAGAAATTGCAAAACAAATTTCATGGTGCAATTTCTCTTGTTATCCTTATGATAATGCAAAATTAGGGGATGAAAAACATTTTTTGTGGGAAAAATGTGAAAATTGTTATGTTCTGCTACCAGAGCTAAGGAAAGAGAGGAGATCTGTCCCTACGATAGAACTCAGCTTTATCCCTACGATGTAACAGGGGACCTGATCCTGCGATCAGACCTGCTAAAGTCCTAAGCTAGTCTGTACGGAGACCTATAGATGTGGGGAAGGAATCCCTACAAGTACTAAGGACTGGGAGGAAAATGGGACACCTCCTAACAGAAATAGTAGCAGACAGACAAACAAACAAAATATATAGAACACTGAGGTCCGTAGACCAAGCAAACTAACAGAGTTAGATACAGAGCACAGGCTAGCTAGAAAGTAGTTATACAATGAAGTCCAGCAAAGCCAGAAGGGCGGAGCAGGATTAAATAGGCCAACAAGGTCATGTGACCAGCAAAGGAAAAAACCTAAGAGCAAGGTTCTAACAGTACCCCCCCTTCTAAGAGGATCCTCCGGATCCCCTAGGACCAGGCTTATCAGGAAATCTCCTGTGAAACGCTCTGATAAGTCTGGACGCGGAAACATCATCTGACCTCACCCAAGAGTTATCCTCGGGTCCGAAACCTTTCCAGGCCACAAGATACTGCAAACTACCTCTATACCGTCTAGAGTTAAGGATGCGAGAAATTTCATATTCCCCGTCCTCCACCACCGGAGGAACAGAGGCAGAGGCGTCACCATCCGACACAACAGCTTTTTTTAACAGAGAGACATGAAATACTGGATTAATTCTCCAGGAGGTAGGAACCTCCAACCTAACAGCAGATTGGTTGACAACCTGAAGCACCTTAAAGGGCCCTACAAACTTGGGACCCAATTTCTTAGAAGGAATCCTCAACCGCAGATTCCTAGAGGACAACCAAACCATGTCACCAACAGCGAACAAAACCTCCTGTCGTTTCCTATCAAAGTAGTCTTTAGATTTTCTGTTGGCCTCCTGAAGATTACCATGCACATCCGTCCAAACTCTCTCCAAATCACCGGAAAAATTCTCCTCCTCAGGCACGGCAGATCCCAACTTGGAGAACGACCCAAACGACGGATGTCTCCCAGAACAACAAAAAAAAGGCGAACAACCAGCAGAAGAAGATGTATGATTGTTCAGAGCAAATTCAGCAAGTGGCAGAAACTCAGACCACCCCTCTTGATTGTCTGCCACAAAACAACGCAAGAACTGCTCAACATCCTGGTTTTTCCTTTCTGTCTGGCCATTAGATTCAGGATGATATCCGGACGAGAACGTCAAATGAACTCCCAACCTGTCACAAAAGGCACGCCAAAAACGAGCCACGAACTGAGGAACCCTATCAGAAACAATGTCAGTAGGAACGCCATGAAGTCTGACAATTTCCTTGACAAAGGCCTTAGCGAGAGTTTTAGCGCAGGGCAGTTTGACGAAGGGAACCAAGTGACACATCTTGCTAAAACGGTCCACGACCACCCAGATGACAGTAAAACCCTCAGAGGGGGGAAGGTCAGTTATAAAGTCCATAGCCAAATGTGTCCAAGGAGCACTGGGAACCTCCAAAGGACAAAGCAACCCCGCAGCAGGAGTATGTGAGGACTTAGATCTAGCACATATAGTACATTGACGCACCCACTTAATGACTTCCTTCTGCCATCCAGGCCACCAAAAACTGCGACCCACCAGTCTCTTGGTCTCAGAGATTCCGGGATGACCTGCCAACCGAGATTCGTGACACTCAACAAACAAATCTCTCCTAAAGGTCCCAGGCACAAACAACCTCCCATGAGGTGTGTTAGATGGGGCATTCTCCTATGCTTTAAGAATCTCATCTTCCAAAACGGAGTCCAAAGCAGCAATCACAACTCCTTCTTGTAAAATGTTCTCCTCTTTCTCTGCACCGACTATGGGAGAAAAACTGCGAGACAAGGCATCCGCCTTAACATTCTTAGTACCAGGGATGTAAGTAACGGAGAAATTAAACCGCGAGAAAAACAGTGCCCACCTAGCCTGACGGGCATTCAGGCGCTTGGCAGCATCAAGATAAATCAGATTTTTATGATCCGTAAGAACCTGAACGGGAAATTCCGCACCTTCTAAGAAGTGGCGCCAGTGTTCAAATGCGAGTTTAATAGCCAATAATTCCCGATTACCAATATCGTAATTCAGTTCAGTCTCCGAAAATTTTTTTTGAAAAAAAGGCACAGGGATGTAATCCATCCCCGTTATCCTGAGACAATACTGCGCCAACCCCCACAGAGGAAGCATCAACCTCAACCAAAAACGGTTGAGTCACATCAGGCTGCATAAGGATGGGAGCAGAGGTGAACCTCTCCTTGAGATACACAAAAGCTTCAATGGCCTCAGAAGACCACTGAACCGCATCAGCACCTTTCCTGGTGAGATTGGTCAGAGGTTTGACAATACTAGAAAAATTTTTTATGAATTTTCTGGAATAATTGGCGAAACCTAAAAACCTCTGTATCGATTTCAAACCAATAGGCCTAGGCCATTCCTGTACAGCTTGAACTTTAACCGGGTCCATCTCAAAACCTTCGCTGGAGATAATGTAACCCAAAAAAATAATTCTCTGTACAGCGAACTCACATTTCTCCAGCTTAGCAAAAAGCGAATTGTCCATTAACAACTGTAATACCTCACGTATGCTCCGCCAATGAGACTCCAGATCCGGCGAATAAATCAAAATGTCATCCAAATACACAACCACATTTTTGCCGATCAAAGGTCTAAGGATGTCATTAATAAGATTCTGAAAAAATGCAGGAGCATTAGTAAGACCAAAAGGCATAACCAGATTCTCAAAATGACCCACAGGAGTGTTAAAAGCAGTCTTCCATTCGTCACCCTCCTTCATGCGCAACAGATTGCATGCCCCCTTAAGGTCAATTTTAGAGAACCACTTGGCCCCCATTAACTGGTTAAACAGATCAGGAATCAATGGCAGTGGGTAAGGATTGCGTACAGTAATTTTGTTAATCTCACGAAAATCCAGACAAGGACGTAAACCGCCGTCCTTTTTTTTTTACAAAAAAAAATCCAACCGCCACAGGAGACTTAAAGGGCCTAATGTGACCGGCGGCCAAACTTGTCTGTATGTATTCCTCCAAAGCTTTCCTCTCAGGAATAGTAAGGTTAAATAAACGACTTTTAGGAAGAGTCGCTCCAGGGACAAATTCAATAGAACAATCATAGTCTCTATGGGGAGGCAAAACCTGCGATTCCTTCTCAGAAAAAACTCTCCAAAAATCCTGAATAGGAACAGGCAATTCTCCCCTATCCAAAGCTGCAATACGCCCGTTACAACACTTGTCATAACATTTATGGCTCCAGGATTTAATTTCACTGGTAGACCAATCCAGTACAGGATTGTGAAATTTTAACCAGGGCAATCCCAATATTACTGGAGAAGGCAAGTTATTCAAAACTACCAAATCCAATTTCTCATGGTGAACACCATTAATAGTGAGAGGAAATTCACAGACCTTGAGAGTAATATTCTTCAAAGGGGAACCATCCACAGAAACCACAGCAATGGGGGATGATAAAGGTTCGGGTTTTAAATTGAGTCTTTCCAAGAATCCCCCATCAATTACATTCAGAGTAGACCCACAATCAACAAACACCCGAAATTCCATTAATTTTTCCTGAGCAATCGTGGAAGCAGCTAAAAATACACCCTTGGAATTTAAACAGGCAATACGGGCATGACTGACCATTTTTTTTCTTTCTTCATACGAAGCTCACAGCCTTTAATCAAATGACCAGATTTTCCGCAATAAAAACACAAGCCTTCAGAAAATCTGCGGTCTTTTTCTTGAGAGCGAGGTGCCACCGATCCAATCTCCATCAGTTCACCACTGTTAGTACACACATTCTCATAACCAGAAACTGACATAGCAGAGGATTTGCTCTCATTAACCCTTGCACGCAGTCTCCTATCCACCCGTATAGCTAATTGCATAGCCTGTTGCAAATCTTCAGGTGTAGGATAAGCAATTAGCAGGTCTTTAACCCTTTCATTGAGCCCAGCAAGAAATAGACTTTTCAGAGCAGAATCGTTCCACCCTGTTTGAGTAGACCAACGACGGAAATGAGTACAATATTTTTCCACATTACCTGATCCCTGTTTCAAACGTCTCAACTCAGTCTCAGCTGATGCGACACGGTCAGGATCATCATATAATAGCCCCAAAGCAGAAAAAAAACTATTCACTGATCTGAAGCATGTATCACTAGCTTGCAAAGAAAAGGCCCACTCCTGAGGCTCTTTGCGCAAAAGTGACATTATGAACCCTAGGCGCTGGGATTCATCCCCAGAGGACTTGGGTCTCAAACGAAAATACAATAAGCAAGCATTTTTAAATGAAAAAAATTCTCGGTGTTCACCAAAAAATAAATCCGGCAAACATACCTTAGGCTCCAAGAAATGTGCTCCAGGACAGTTACTCACGTGCTGACGGAGCTCGGCCACCTCCAGAGAGAGTCCCTGCAGGCGTTTAGCCAAATCCAGAACCGACACCATGATGGAACAGAAAAATCTTTCCTTAGAGAATTTGCAGGCTGGACTTACTGTTATGTTCTGCTACCAGAGCTAAGGAAAGAGAGGAGATCTGTCCCTACGATAGAACTCAGCTTTATCCCTACGGTGTAACAGGGGACCTGATCCTGCGATCAGACCTGCTAAAGTCCTAAGCTAGTCTGTACGGAGACCTATAGATGTGGGGAAGGAATCCCTACAAGTACTAAGGACTGGGAGGAAAATGGGACACCTCCTAACAGAAATAGTAGCAGACAGACAAACAAAATATATAGAACACTGAGGTCCGTAGACCAAGCAAACTAACAGAGTTAGATACAGAGCACAGGCTAGCTAGAAAGTAGTTATACAATGAAGTCCAGCAAAGCCAGAAGGGCGGAGCAGGATTAAATAGGCCAACAAGGTCATGTGACCAGCAAAGGAAAAAACCTAAGAGCAAGGTTCTAACAAAAATTTTATTTTTACGGCTCAATATTATAAGCTTCTGTGAAGCACCTGGGGGTGCAAGGTGCTCTCCACACATTTAGATAAGTTCCCTAAGGGGTCTAGTTTCCAAAATGGTGTCACTTGTGGGGGGTTTCCACTGTTTAGGCACATTAGGGGCTCCCCAAATGCAACATGGCGTCCGCTAATTATTCAAACAAATTTTACATTCAAAAAGTCAAATGGCGCTCCTTCCCTTCTGAACCCTGCAGTGTACCCAAATAGTGGTTTTCCCCCACATATGGGATATCAGCATACTCAGGAGCAATTGCACAGCAAATATCATGGTGCAATTTCTCCTATTACCCTTATGATAATGCAAAATTAAGGGATGAAAAATGTTTTTGTGGGAAAAATGTGAAAATTTTATTTTTACAGCTCAATATTATAAACTTCTGTGAAGCACCTTGGGGTTCAAGGTGCTCACCACACATCTAGATAAGTTCCCTAAGGGGTCTAGTTTCCAAAATGGTGTCACTTGTGGGAGGTTTCCACTGTTTATGCACATCAGGAGCTCTCCAAACGCAACATGGTGTCCGCTAATTATTCAAACAAGTTTTACATTCAAAAAGTCTAATGGCGCTCCTTCCCTTCCAAACCCTGCAGTGCGGCCAAACAGTGGTTTTCCCTCACATATCGGGTATCAGCACACTCACGAGAAATTGCACTACAAATTTTGTAGTCCATTTTGTCCTGTTATCCTTGTGAAAATAAAAAAATTGTGTCTAAATAACATTTTTGTGAAAAAAAGTTAAATGTTCATTGTTTTCTTCCACATTTCTTAAATTCCCGTGAAACACCTGAAGGGTTAATAAACTTCTTGAATGTGGTTTTGAGCACCTTGAGGGGTGCAGTTTTTAGAATGGTTTGACGTTTGGGTATTTTCTGTCATAAAGGCCCCTCAAAGTCACTTCAAATAAGATGTGGTCCCTAAAAAAACGTTTTTGTAAATTTTGTTGGAAAAATGAGAAATCGCTGGTCAAACTTAACCCTTATAGCTTCCTAACAAAAAAAAATTTTGGTTCCAAAATTGTGCTGATGTAAAGTAGACATGTGGGAAATGTTATTTATTAACTCTTTTGTGTGACATATCTCTCTGATTTAAGGGCATGAAAATTCAAAGTTTGAAAATTGCAAAATTTTCAAAATTTTCGCCAAATTTCCGATTTTTTTGCAAATAAACGCATATGATATCGAAGAAATTTTACCACTATCATGAAGTACAATATGTCACGAAAAAACATTCTCAGACTCAGGGGAATCAGTTGAAACGTTCCAAAGTAATTACTTCATAAAGTGACAGTGGTCAGAATTGAAAAAATTGGCCGGGTCACGAAGGCAAAAACAGGCTCTGGCGCGAAGTGGTTAACATCTAATTCTGAATGAATATGTGTCTAATACAATTTTAGGTATCTTAAAATAAGCTTTTCTCCCCTAAATTAACTTTTTAATAATATGCGTTGAAAACTGGGGCTATTTGGCGGGAGTTGTGAAATGTGCGTACTTTTAGAGTTATTACTTTTATGGTAAGTAAATGGTTTTTTTTGCACCTGATTATGTGTACTCTCTTTTATTACATCCCTATGAAGGTCACTGATCAATTTTAGAGCACTCAAATTGATAAAATTAGATATTCTAGGCATTTTTCTAGCCTACGCCTGACAGGCGCATTGTACCTGAACTCATTAGTGAAGGCATTGTTCCTGACGGAGGGTTAACCCTATTGAGGCCACAAGCGGTTTGATAGTATGGAGACCTTGAAAATATATGATGAATCAGAGATACCAAGGTCCAATGCAAAAATATAAAAACATCTTTGCTGGAATTCCTTAAGTATAACTGTAACAAACAGTAGCAGGTACAATACTTTTGGTACATTTCTTCTATACCATACAAAGGCTTTCTTCTTATGACATTTTGATGGTATAGGTATTATTCATGAGTGACAGAGTATTCTCAAGCCTCCTAGCTCTGGCCTTCACTTCCTTATCCTCCAATGCAATGATACCAAGTGTCCCATCTGGGTCAGAATAGGAATTCTCTAAACCTGCACAACTGGTTAACATGGTGCCTTCTTATGGGCCACTATTTCTAGCTGCCTAAGGGAATTCTGCCACACTCAGCTCTGTTATGCAACAGCTGTACTCACTGCAGGTGGAAAGGAACCTTCTTATTACTCCTTCAATTTCTGCACTCTGGCTATGTAAGAAATCAGTTGCTGTAGAAATTGTTCTTGAAACTGCTATTCTTAGGTCTTTTGTCGCTGAACATACTCCCCACTTGTGGCCTATAATCTAGACGACAGACAATAACACTTTCTTCTTCTTCAGTAGTTTTTCTCCAACTGACTCAAAACCATGAACTAGCTTCCTGAGCCCACTTAACTCCTCCAAACCTTGACTGGCCAATAACACTTAACCCTGTCAGCTCTAAATAACCAGGAAACTGTAGTCACTAGGGAATAAAAGACATAAAACAGCAGGGCCATACAATAATATATGAGAAGTCTTCAGAAAGGGTGTTTAGACTCCTTCTCCACCTTAACATATTTTTTGGATTTTCATCTTTAGTTAAGCTGGGGCTAATAGTTATTTTATTACTGAAGATTGTCCACTTTGTAATATATATCAGGCGCTTGTTTTATCTTCTAACCTCGTTCACTTTTGAGTTTGGAAAGCAAACTGTCTCAGGCATGCTTTACCTCTAATAACTAACTGTTCTAAACACTCTGAACCTATAATGATAATAAGTAGCAGCTGTTCTTGGTATTACAGCACAGTCCCATTCACTTAAATTGAACAAAGTTGTGATACCAGTAACAACCACTACTAAAGAAATGCACAGCTGTTCCTGATAGTCATGATGGTCACAGTTGCAAAAGCACTTTCAAAAAGATGGAATTGCCCACCTACTGTATCCTCACCCATCCCTTGTAGACTGTGAGCCCTCGCAGGCAGGGTCCTCGCTCCTCCTGTACCAGTCACCGTCACGTTTTGTTAAAGATCATTGTAATTGTTTTTGTATGTATACCCCTTTTTCACATGTAAAGTGCCATGGAATAAATGGCCCTATAATAATAAATAATAATAATAATAACTGCTAAGACTGACTTTCACAATAAAATATTGATGGCCTAGTCTAAGTATAGACGCTCAATTTTGCCTTGTATATTACTTATGACCTAGGCTATTACCATTACTACTACTACTTTATTTTATTTTCAATATTTTTACATATTTTTTTTTTCACAAAATGTATTTAGATATTCAAACAGAAAAAAACATTCTTTAAAAAAATAAGTGAGTTTCACTGATCAGTAATTGGAGAATCGCAGGCATGTGGCTTGAATGAATGAGACACTAATGGAGTGTTTTTTCTTTAAAAATCTTTGGTATGTCACAATATACTCCTACTTTGATCCTATAAGTGGAATGACGTGTGTTAATGACTACCTGCCTTTGTTGTAAATGCAGCAGAAGTGGTTGAATAGGATTTTGCGTTGGTAAGAAAAAATAAAGGATGCATTGATTTCCGCTAAATGCTTACATTATACACTTACTTTTTATAATTCTTCACCATTTTCTTACTGCAGCTTTTGAGTCTTCCTCTACATCTACTGCATATATCTGTCTAAAGTGTGTTATCCAAGTAAAAAATGATTCATATTAGCAAGTCGGCCAGTGAGCAGTAGTGAAATCATTAGGGTCAGTGCATCATTGCGGTGCACAGCCAGAATGCTACAGGTCTTATAATTACCTTTCTAGGAATAAATATGTTTTAATTTCAAGAAATTAAATAGAACTGCCATATGTCACTTTCAAGAGTCTTCAAGGTAGTGCTGCAGCTTTATCCAGTCTTAGACTGAGTGGGCTTGCTAACAGTGAGGATATCATGAAGTCCCCACTGCTGTACTGCCTAGATCATTCTACTGAACAGATATTTAAAAAAACAGCAATTTGAGCACATAAATGTAAAAAAAAAATGTATTATCCCACGTAGTAAGTTCCCTTTAAAATAAATAATACTAGCTGTGTAAAATTACCACTAGAGTGAACTACCAAGGACAACATCTGCAAGGAGTTTGTATGTTCTTCCCGCATTTGCATGGGTTTCTTACGGGTTCTCAGGTTTCCTCCCACACTCACATACTGATAAAGAATTTAGATTGTGAGCCCAATATGGACAGTGCCAATAATGTCTGTGAAGCGCTGTTGAATTAATGGTGGTATATAAGTGAGTAAAATAAATAAATAAATACTGGTTTCTAATTTTTGCACTACATTTTTTAAACTGGAGCATGCGGGTTCATATGATTTTTTTCTTTCAACTTTTTTTGCTCACTTTTAAAAGTCATTAAACCTTTTAAAAGAGTTAAAATTGCATGGTCCTTCAACATGTCGCATGTTAGTCTTTAACTGCGCAAAAAGAAAATTAGACAGATTTTTTACACAATACTATGGTAATAGAATACGTTTGTACAGAAGTTTAGAAACGTTTCAAAAAGTCAAAGAGGATGAATTAGGCTAAAACAAATGGATAACGAAAACCACTCCCACACAGCTGAACAAAGAAAAAAAAACGGACAAAACCAAGTAAAGCTAACTTTAAAGAAAAAAATGAAAATGAAATAATAAATAAGGCTGCAAATTTAAAAAGTTAGTGTTAGAACCATTTTTACTTAAAAGGAACCTGTCAGGTCCCACATGTCCTTCAACCCAGCAGCATTCATATACAGTATGTATTACTAAATTTCCTTCCTAAGCATCTCTTTATAATGTTAGTCCCTTTAATCCATGTTTAAAAAAAGTCATTCTAATTCTGTTTTTCTTATGCTAATTGGGCATTTGACTAGGTGGTGGGGCATTTGTTTCCCCAGACTAGTCGGTCCTCTCTGCATGTTATCACGCCCCTATGGGTGTAATGACATGATTTGCATGAGCCGGTGTAATCATGCGGCTCTATTCGGCAGCATTGTTGCATCTCTGAAGCCAGATGTACACTTCCAGGCTTCAGAGGCGCACTGCGCATGACCGGAAGTGCAAAAGATGCACATGAAACGTCTTCTGAACTTCCGGTCATGCACAGTGCGTCTTTGAAGCTGGGAAGTATACACCCGGCTTCAGAGGCTCAATGACGTCCCTTTAAAAAGCCGCACGCATGCACAAGGTTTGCAGAGAGCTGGCGATGAGGCCAACTCTTGAAAATCCTGTTATCATGCTCACAGGGGCATGATAAAATGTAAACAGGGCCAACTGGTCTGGAGAAACTAACGCACCATCAACTAGTCAAAGACCTAATTAGCAAAAAAAGAAAAACAGAGCATATAAATACTTTTTTTAAACATGGATTTAAGTCAATAACATTATAAAGGGCTAGTTAGGCAGAGAAGTGAGTAATACATATGTGAATGCTACTGGGTTGAAGGGCATAGGGGACTCAACAGCTTCCCTTTAAAAAAAAAGTCATAAAGACAATGACGGCCTATGTTTGTGAAACAAAAGAGGGGGGGGTTGAAGTCTCTATTATGAAACAGTGCAACTATTCTATAAACATAAAGTAATACATTGATCGGTGTAAAATTTGGACAAATGACATTTATAATTCAGTATTATTGCTAAAAATCTAGAATCCAATGTTAAGACCTTTGGTTAGATTTTTATTCTTCAGCTCTGGATCAGGAGCCTTTTTCATCTAGCTGTAAAACTATGCCATTGTGAAACATTAATATGTGCTGTTTTACTTATTTAGACAGCACTGATAATGTATAATTGATTCTGAAAAGCCTCTTTTGACTACTTTCAGATTAATTGCGTAGAAAGGATCAAATCTCTGCTGTGTAAAATATAGAATTTGTGATGGTATAAATAATGCAAGCAGCATCCCCATGGGACCCCAGTGTAGCTTACATTGAACAGACTTCTAAATCCATATTATTCACTGTTATTTTATTATTAAAAAATATGAAATGGTCTAAAGCGGTAACCTATACAGTTGACATGTCCCTCCAACAAGTGAATAATAATGATGATTTTGTGACATACCATTAATACATTCTTATTATACATTTGATAATCATTATGATAATCAATCAATTTTTAATTCCTTTTTTTTTCATTGTTCTTTGACATCATCTCCACTTCAAATAATATTTTTTTCTCACTGTTGAATTACATTTGCAATAAAAAAGCAGATAATTAGACTGTTTAATCTAGTTCCCATTGGTATTGTTTGACCAGAAATCTCTGAATTGCTATGGTCATTATGGTTTCCCTGTTTTTTCTTTAACATAATTATGTTGATTAACTCTGTTGTTTCTTTGGTTTAAAAGTACATGCAATTATATTGTAAAATTCAAAGGGTGAGTTACAAGGAGTATTAATTTAGCATCTATTTTCTGTAGTCTGTTTTCAAAATTGTAATTGTGCTGCTAGCGTCTTTTAAGATGGATATATATAAGTAAATGGGAAAATAACTGAAAAAATACTAAAAACATTGAATGAAATACTATGTATACAGTACAATGGTACTAAGTATTTTAAAAAATGTAGATGTCTCTGCATACAAAATGTAAAACAAATATGAGACTCTCAGAATCAGAAAACTAAGAATCCTATGAAAATAATAAAAAAAGGATTTCATTTTAATTAATTCATGGCTTCAATAAAAAATAACAAAAAAAAACCATCTCCATCCTCATCTGAAGTACCCTTCTGGAACATTAACCTCCTCAGTTATTGCTTATGATATTTTTCTAAACTACTCTAAAGTTGTTCAGATTGTTCTCCATTTTAAAAATCCAGATGAGCTTCATCCCAGTCTTATGAACTAAATTTGCATTTACACTGCATGATTATTGTGACTTAGTGTTCTTAGGAACACTTGTTTTACGATAATCTTTGCATCTAAACAAGCTGCCGATCACCTGATGAACAAGCACAGTGCTCGGTCTTTGGCAAGATAATCTTTTGTTTTGCCCAAAAGATGATAATTTTCAGAAGCATGTCATCCTGTGTAACCAGGACTTGTGCTTCCTAGAACATTGATAGCCTATGCACGTTACCCTATTACTGATCATATAGTGCGCATCTGAAACATGGTCTGTTAGGCTCACCAGGTGAGGTGGATGCTCAAAGCCCAAGAGACAGGTGGGTACCCAGGCCACAGGCATCAATGAAATAGGCAGGTGAGGCACGTGGGAAACATGTTGCAGAGGTACTGGAGACTGCAGATGGACAGTAGACCAGGAACAAGTAGCAAAGCAGAGGTCCAAGAGACTGCAGACAGGTAGCAGAGGTCCTGAAGACCGCAGGCAGACAGGAGAATGGAAACAGGTAGCAGAGGTCCTGGAGAACACAGGTAGCAGAGGTTCTGGTGACCACAGGTGGACAGGAAACTGGGAACAAGTAGCAGAGATTCTGGAGTCTGCAGGCACACAGGACTACGGAGTACTTAGAAGTTTTAATACCAAAACACAGGTGTGTGTCTTGGTAGCCTTTTTATAGGCCAAGGTAGATGATCTCAAAGGATCACGCTGGATCATCTGCAAAGCCAGACATGTAGCAGACATGTAGCACAACAAAGTTCAGCGCACTGAGAGGGGAGCAAAGTCAGGATCTGAGACAGGAACACAACATGGTCCACCTGTGTAAATTGGCTATTAAAGGACCTACAAACAAATTGTGCAATGTAAATGCACACTAACAGACAGTAACCATTACACTTGCTGCTTCTCCCCAAATATTCTTCCCTTCTAGTACATTCCAACCCTATGTTTGTTTACTCAGAAAGTGATACCTGTAACCACTGGAAAGGGGCAAATTTATTCAAGAGGAATTGAATTTTACTTTAATTTAAAAAAGCAGCATTCTGGAGAATAAAGATTTTTTGTAATTTGCTCTCTGCAAATTCAACAAAATCGCAGCGAACAGTAAATGGTGGTAAAAAGGTTAAAAATAAAAATAAAAAATAATTTCTGCCCTCTGTTTGGTCTTGGCACATCAGTTGTGTCACATCTCTGGCCTAGTATTCACTCTAAGCTAGGGGCTACTGACTGTAAGCAGGCTCTGGGGTTCACTGCGCATGCCCTGTGGCCAACTCTCAGCCTGAAGCACCGGTCTGCAGTGAACACTGGGCCAGAGATACATTGTGACAGATAGCAGGCAAGTTGTAGCGGGGACCGCTGGAATTTGAGCAGTGAAGTGAATATGTTTTTTTTCTTTTCAACTTTTTACCAGTTTCTTAGTTTTCTGACTTCTCTTACTGCTCCCTTTCCCTGAAATTCACTGCACATGCTTAGCAACCTAGTTAAAGTCGGAAGTCCCAGCTTAAAGTAAACACTGGCTGGAGATATGGTGCACCAGAGGTTTGGAGGACTGATCAGTGGGCAGGGAGCAGTGAGAATGAATGGAGAAATGAGCGGTGAGATGAGTATAAGGATTTTTTTTATGTACTTTTATTATTCTCTGGAGTCTTTAGAGACATCAGAGGGTAATAAGGGACATTAAATTCATGGAGAATATCTTCCCTGTGTATCGTAGTTCCTAGGAGATTCTGGGAGAACAAATTTGAATTTTGCCTGATCCACTCATCTCTAGTATTAACAGGACTTTTTTAAGTAACTAGTTTCCTTTACACACTCAACAGTTTCTTGTTCATTACTTGAGTAAATTGCATACGTTATGTTGATTCTCTTTTTTCCCTGCATAGAGGAGGACGGCACAAAATTAAGCATTTTCTTAGATTGTAATGAAACCCGTGAAGCAACATGAACACGAATAAACATTATAAACAACATAGAGAACTCACATTTTAATGATCTCTTGTCTTTCCAACACAGGTTACTGCTTTTTAATTTTTGAATACAAAATACATGAAAAGTTTCTGAAAAAACATAAGGACAAATTTAGCAATACCTTTCATTGTCCCTAATAAGTAATGTTATTATGTTTATTAAGATACTAAATATGCTGGGGATTATTTTGTATGGTGCTTGTGTAATAAAATATATGCTATTGTAAAACTAAGCCCAGCTCTATTAATCACTAGATTAAGTAAGATAAAGGCTCCCTTTATATCGTGTCCCAAACAGGTGTAACCACTGAATCATGTATATTTGCTGTTCTGAGGCTGAACTAGTTCGGTATGTACTTTCTCTAAACCCAAAAATTGAGGTCGCATTATAGCTGTAACACTCTTCTACCAGTAAATCATGTAGAATCAATGGCAGTGCCCTTGAAATCTTGGTAAAAGTATGTTGAAAATGTGAAAAGGCCCTTGATGTATTCCTATCTCAAAGCTAGGATAGGGGTCAGTACGTACAGTGGGTAAAATAAGTGTTGAACATATCACCAATTTTCTAAACAAATATATTTCTAAAGGTGCTGTAAGATGGCCGTCAAACAGGTCCTTGAGGGGAGATATATATGATTGAGGTTGGTAGCTTTGGTGAAAGCAGGGAAACCCGGGAATGCAGGCTCCTGCACATATAGTGCTGAGAGAGTTAATAGGGCATAGCAGGGCCGGGTTTACGAGCAGTAAAAGAGATGGGTGGGACTGGCTGCTCACCTATAACCACCCCGGGGGCATGGTTTTGCAGATAAAAAGAAGACCAGTTGTCTCATCAGTATCTGTGTCTGAAGATGTATAGACCTCCAGTATTGATTGTGTGTGCTAAAGGACTCAAGAGATGGACACTAACCTGAGTGGGCAAACCTGCATTACTGTATGAACTGTTTCCTTTCTGTTTTCACTCTGTGGCGGAAAACGCTGTCTTTTTGTTTGGTTATGCTGAGCGGATTATGAAGTTTTGATAAACCAGCATGGACATTTTAGTGAAACTGCTTCCTATGCCTACCTCAACTGCAGTGCTATTGACATAAAATTTTCACCAACCAAATGTCGGTAACAACCAATACAATCTACATAGGCAAAGAAATCAAGACATAGATTTCCATAAAGTCATGTGTATTAATGAGAAATGGCACAGGGAAAAATTATTGAACACATGAAGAAAGAGAGGTGCAAAAAGCTTCTCTCGCTTCTGACAGAAGCAAGATAGTGTACGATGAGATGGAAGGAAAGGGGAGGTCTGTCACTACGGAAAAAATAAAGGGGGCACCCCTAACACTTACCTTGCGCAGCCCTAAGCTCCTTAGCGTCCCTAGATGGGTTCTTTCACCCTGTGCGACGATCATGTTCCTATCCCTGTCTTACCCTGAGAACGGCCCTGACTAATGCGTAGGGCAGCAGGAACACTAGTTATGGTGTAACATTAAGACACAAAGGGAAACCGACAAGGATAAAAGAAACAGCAATTATTCAATGCGCTCCCAGACTACAGAAAGGGGAAAGGAGAAGGAAAAGCTGAGGGAAGCCAAATAGAAGATAAGGTAAAGAAAGACACTCAAACAAATTTCCAGATACCTCCAGAGACGACTTATAGACAACCTCTCTTCACACAGCTCACAACTGCAGCTTCAAGCAAGCTATCACTGGCAACTACTCAAGCTAAGAGGTAAGTATTTATACCAGAGGGGAGTAGAGAAATCAGAACAGATGAGATAGCTCAGGACGGAGAGCTCTAGGAGACAAACAGAACTGTTTAAAAATTGAAACAACAGAGCAAGGGAAATCTGCACAGTAAAGGCAAAGCAGATCCAACCAGTGCAAGAGTACATGTAGCCAGATGATGCAATCTTCTGACCCCTCTCTGTCATGGTATCCTATGAAAAAGTCATGGAATATCATGACATCAGCTTAAATCTATCAGCAATTAGAAAGCAATCCTGCTACTTAGTGAAAATAATATCAGCTGGTTCAACTGATGGCCTATAAAAAGGTGTCTCACTACCAAGGTGCCACACAAGAAACATCTCATGATGGGTAAAACCAGTGAACTGTCTCAAGACCTTCTCAACCTTGCAAAACAAACTGATGGCATTGGTTACAGAAGAATTTCTAAACTACTGAAGGTTGCAGTGAGCACTGTTAAGCCTATAATCTGGAAGTGGAAAGAACATAATTTCACTATATACTGGCCACCACCAAGTGCTCTCCGCAAAATTTCAGACAGAAGAGTGAAAAAAATGATCAGAAGAGTTGTTCAAGAGTCAATAACAACCATATAGAGCTACAGAAAGATCTGAAATCAGAAGGCGCAATTGTTTCAAAGAAAAGTATAAGTAATGCTCTCAACCTCCATGGCCTGTATGCACACTCACCATGCAAAACTCCATTGCTGAGCAAAACGCATATTCAAGCACGTTTAAAGTTTGCTCACCAACATATAACTATGAACAACAACATGCCTGTGAAATACTAGGAGAAAATAGTCTGGTCATATGAGGCCAAAATTGAACTCTTTGGATGCCATAATATACACCATGTATGTTTGGAGGCCAAAAGGCACTGCATTTCACCACCAAACACCATACTAACAGTGAAAATTGAAGGTGGGAACATCATGGTTTGTGGCTGTTTTTCAGCATATGGCATTGCCAAACTTCATATAATTGAAGGAAGGATGAATGGACAAATGTACCGAGACAGTCTAGATAAAAATTTGCTGCCTGGATCTAATAAAGTTATGGCTGATTTTTTATAAGTTGTACTTTTGCCTTGAGAAAGGCCTACCATGGCCAAAATGTTGCTTGATTCTTCTACCTCTTTTGTAACTACTGCCATTCGCTTTCAAAGACTGAAAAAAAGTTATATTTTATCCATATGAGAAGTTTTCTAATGCCTCGGATTTCCATGGATTTTAAAGCTCAGAGTTCGCAGAAGGAGCCCACGGAACCTTAAGGATTTGAAGAGTGTTTGTGTGGAAGAAAGGGCCAAATTCACACCTGAGCAATGCATGCGACTAGTTTCTATATACAGTAGGCTGTCATTACCAATAAAGGCTTTGGGACGAAATATTAAATACATTTCAGTAACTGTGTTCAATATTTTTTCCACTGTATTATTTATCCAATTTAGGGAAATCTATTGTTTGATTTCTTTGCCTCTGTTGACTGGATGGGATATCACTGGCATCTAGTGAGAATTTCATGTCAATAGCACCTTTAGAAATATATTTACTTAGGAAATTGGTGACATGTTCAATACTTATTTCACCCACTGTAATTTAGAGTAAATTGACTATTTGATTTTTATAGATTGTGCACCCTGAAGAAGAAAATATGAATTAGCTTACTTAGGAGTCTATATTATGAAAAAAAGGTAATTCTCCTTTCACATTTACAACATTTCCTTTTATTTAAATACAAAATTATTATGTGTAATTATATTACACTGCAATATATGGGAAAATATGACCCCAATAAAGAAAAAAGGCTTCATTGTTGAATATAGCAATGTGATCAAAATAGCTCAACAGTATTTTTAATTTACTGTATATTCTTGCCGTAAAGCTCATTCCCCGAGGAAGTCTGTGCTTTCAGTAAGCCATAAACATGTTCTACAGCACAAAGTCTCATACAAAGTCTTAGAGAGATTTTCTTTGGTGCTCTGATTCCTCTCTGTTGTCAGAAGCATTTTGTTATTCAAAGCATTTGTGTGGAACGCAATCGGGAAGGGATTTTCCCCCGTCGTTTCCATTTCTTTCACCACCATAAAAGATTTCATTTACTTTAATCTGATTAGTGCAGATCCAGTCTAGCATTAAATATTTCATTTGTGCCGTATAAACATAAAATATTGATAGACCTGAACACTTTCTAAGTATTACTATGAATAGATGGCTTGATCAATAATCATTAATTGAAAATATAGATTAAAACTCATGGCTTATTACAGAATTGGTCCATTTTAACAAATGTATTCACATAGGTAGGTCCTCATTAGTGGAAACTTTATTGGTTAACACTTTTTGTCTGAGCTCAGTGGTATAGAGAACTGCATAATATAGAAACAAAAAACGTTAAGAACAGCCAAATAAGGAAAAACTGTATTACTTGAGAAGACTTCGTGTATTACCTCTTATTGTATCACTTCTCTTTATTTAAAAATTAGTTGTTTTTTTTCCATGAATTTGTCATATCCACACCTTGGAGTTAATCTGCAATGAAGAAAAAAATATAAAGGCAAGAACAAGTCTATAGTCTGTCAATTTGAATTCACAAAAATATGGATTCATAATATGAACAGTAATAAATTAACATTTTTACACTCAATTGACAAGTGTGGAGAGAATATGGGCCCACCATAATCTTTATTCTACCCAAAGTCAGGTACTATCTCAGTGACCGAGGCTCCTCCTAGAGCCTACATCCAACCATACAAATTAAATCGTTCGGCAGACAGCCATCTCAGCCAGCTCTCCCATACACAGGAGAGTTAGTTCGGCCAGGCAATCCTATGTTCTATGAGAAAGCCGCAAACAGGATGGTGGCTTATCCCTGGGAGAACAAGGCGATTGGCAGTCCAACATCTCCCCCAACCCTCCTTTGGCCAGCACCCCCAATACACATTAGATAGATAGAAGGAGGGCCATACTTTCCAATAGTGGACCCAAAGAACCGGGTCTTTTTCTCCGCATAGAATGTATCTCATTCAATTAATTCTCTATGGGAAGAATACAGATGCATAGTTACTCTTTTAGTATTCTGTTAGCATGAGCAGAGACTCTGCCCACTCAATTTAGTACAAAAAAGACCTCAGGCTGAAACATAAATGGTTGGCAGATAATGGGAAATCTGCTTACACTTATACTATTTTGTTCCACATATGTTATCTCAATATTCTAACCTGCTAATTTTCCTTAGCTACAAATCAAATGTACTGGAGGGGACAGGTTAAGGGACAATTTTGATTCTTAAAGGGATTTTCTCCTTTTCATCAGTATGCATGCATTAAAAGTAAAAGTAATCGCTAGTACTCACCCTCTCTGGGTCCAGTTCTGCATTTCTGCCACTGTTTCGTTAATTGTTAATTGTGGCTGTAGAGGTTACTTTCCCTGTAAGTGAGGAGGGTGAGTACCCGTTGTTTCTAGCATTTTTAATATGGGTATACCTATGGTGTGCAGAATGCTGAAAGGGGAAAACCCCATTATCTGTTTGTAGATCTTATATAGTGTACAATCTGGGGTGGATTAAGAGTAGCAAGGGCCCTGGGCAGTTTAGAAGGCGCCCCCCCCCCCACACACACACACACCGGATGTATCACATGTCACATGATCCCCTGTGATAGATCATGTGATAGTTCACGTGAAATTAATTTGGCACAATATTAATATATTAATTATAATAATTTTTTTTAGGCTGTGTGCCCACCATGTGTTTTTTAAGCGTTTCCGCAGCAGCAATTGCGCTGCAGAAACGCTTAAAAAACGCTTGGTAGAAGGCCTGCCTTGGTCCCGAATGATAATCCGCATGTGCTGTGCATATGCTGCGGAAATTTACGCTGCAGATTATCATTGCGGAAAAATCCCCAGCACTACCAATTATTTTGCGAAAGCGCGGCGTTTTCGCCGCCATTGACTTTCATTGCAACGCATAATATCCGCATCACTACATGTGCACATGCGGATATCATGCGGTTCAATGTGCGGATGGTACCCGGGTCTGAAGAAGAGGAGACTCTACTCAGGACCCCGGTACCATAGAACCTGTAAAAAAATGAAATAAAAAATAAATATTATACTTACCTTCTGATGGCCCCTGGTGTCTTTATCCGATGCGTCCTGACTGGCCAGCAGCTCGCGGAGAGTAAAGGACCTGTGGTGACGTCATTTAGTCATGTGACGGGTCACGCGACTGCAGACATCGGCAGGCCATCAGAAGGTAAGTATATATTTATTTTTTATTTTTTACCATTCTTTTATGGTCACACTATATAAATCCATGCCGGTTGCATGGATTTATATAGTGTGACCAAGTTGTCAAGTACTTTTCCAAGTGATGCTAAAATCGCTTGGAAAGTGCTTGTCAACCCGCATGCGGAAATGCAAGTGAAGAACATTTCACTTCCACTTGTCCCTGGCAGGAAAAAAGCATGTACAATCCACATGCCTATTTTCTGCCAGGGAGAGCAGAAACGCTCAAAAAAAATCCGGAGCATTTCTGCATCGTGGGCACATAGCCTTACATTAATTGTATGACTTAATATTGAGCACACGTAGCCATCTATACAGAGCAGGAGGCCGCACGTAGCCATCTATACACAACAGGAGGCCGCACGTAGCCATCTATACATAGCAGGAGGCCGCACTGTGCCATCTATACACAGCGGGAGGCTGCACGTAGTCTTCTATACACAGGGGGAGGCCGCACGTAGCCATCTATACAAAGCGGGAGGCTGCACGTAGTCTTCTATACACAGCGGGAGGCCGCACGGTGCCATCTATACACAGCGGGAGGCCACACGATGCCATCTATACACAGCGGGAAGCGGCATGGTGCCATCTATACACAGCAGGATGCCGCACGTAGCCATCTATACACAGCGGGAGGCCGCACGTGTGCCGCTGCTGGGGGAGCGGTCCAGGGGCCCCCCCGCCACTGTCTGCTGGTATGTGCCACGGCGCCGCACATATTATAATGAGGGCAATCTGGCCATGGACCCAGCGGAGCCCCGGGGCCCCGGTCGGTAGCCCAGATTGCCCTCATTATAATCCGCCTATGTGTACAATGTTTCCAGGCAAAGAAAAAGTATTTATTCACACAATGTTTCCTGGCAAAGGAAAAGTTTTTATTCACAATGAAGTTCACATTTTAGAAAAGCTTTCATATTGAAAAATTAGCTTTGAAATGGAAAAAACAATTTTTATATATGTTAGTGGTTACCCTTCGGTAACAAAATTACACTACATTTCAGTCTGTAATCTTCATTTCTTCATTCATTCTCAAATGCTTTTATATGTTTGTAGCCTGATGTAAATTTCAGATTTTTTTATTATGGGATTATCTTTCTCAGCAATATAGGCTAGATATTAGGTCTGCATATATTTAGGCTGATGATGTCTTTATTCGTCACTAAAACAGCAGCTTCCATACTGCACTTATTTCCTCTTCATGTTTTTTTTTCCTTTTCTACCATCTATTTTCTCTGCCCTTCCTGAGATTATATATGCTTTCTCCCCTCTCCACACTGTGGAGGTCTGTGTACAAACACCTCCCTGCTATTAACTATAACAAATGTATTAATTTTGTCTAACTTTTAGTCAGTATAAACTTAGACTGGACTGTCTTAAAATGTGCATAATTTATTAAAGTGACTCATGCTGTTGGAAAACGATAATGCATTTTTAGACTGCATAGTTTAAAGCAGGGTTCCCCAACTCCAGTCCTCAAGGCCCACGAACAGGTCATGTTTTCAGGATTTTCTTAGCATTGTACAGGCAATAATTCCATCACCTGTGCAATATTAAGGAAATCCTGAAAACATGACCTGTTGGTGGGCCTTGAGGACTGCAGTTGGGGAACACTGGTTTAAAGTGTATCTGTCACCCCATTTGAGAGTTTTTAGCTAATAATATGGGCTGAAACTATAGTTTTCGTAAATCAGCTGCACTCCAGAGATTTTTAAGCAAGTGAAGAAATCTATTTCAACAAGTCTACATATTCACCACACCGTTGATGCATGGAGTATGCACCGATATGTGGTAAAGCGATGAGGCGTGACTTTTGACCTGCTTAGAGGTCTTTTTCAACCATCGCTATGTAGATTCATCTGTGGGTTTTTTATAATGCATAGAGAGTAAAGGACACCGCATACAAGGACGCACCTAATCAGGACCGGATCCCCACACCACCGCCCAGGAAGGCTTAAGCACAATAAGGAGGAAGTTGTTCTTTACTCTCTATGCATTATAAAAAACCCACAGATGAACCTACATGGCGATGGTTGAAAAAGACCTCTAAGCAGGTCTAAAGTCACGCCTTATCACTTTACCACATATCGGTGCATACTCCATGTATATTGATCAACGGTGTGACTCTGGCGCCTGCACCTAAGAAAATTGAAGTCACTGCCCTGAGAAGGGCGGAGCAATGCACAGGAAAGACAGCATGCAGAATGCGCAAGTGTAGGATTTTCCACCACGTATCTGACATCAAAGGCAAGCGGTGAAGAGGGGGAGGAGAAATCTAGTATTATGAAAGAGGAGGAAGTCTTATCTTCCGGGCAGCATACGCCCCATAGCCTGGAAGATCAAAATGAAAAAAGATGATTTTTAATGAACAAGGCATCATCAAGGAGGCATACAGGTATCACTAGTTTCAGCTTTAGACCAACCTGTATGCACACATTATTAGCTTAAAATGCTCAAATGGGGTGACAGATACCCTTTACATAATACCTATTGATGAGCGAGTGTATTCGTTACTATTCGCTATTCATACGGATAGTATTCGGATTACTCGCTATATTGCGAGTATTTGTGTACTCGCCTCGCTATATTCGGATGTCCCGCCCTGCAGTTTCGGCGCCTCCTTTGCAGCCACTAAACATGCTGGGCTTCTTAACCAATCACAGTAATGCCGTGGACATCTTGGTTGTGGCATTACTGTGATTGGCGGGCCGCCCCGCATCATAGGGTCTATTTAAGTCATGCCGCTGCCATTTTGTGCACATTGCATCCGGAGCCTGCGTTCTACAAGCATAGGGAGAGATCACTGAGCTGCTAGCCAGAGTGTTTAGGCCTATTGATAAAACAAAAGCCCTTTTCAGGGCTACCTGCGGTGTATACTAGTACTGTGTAGAGTAGGGAGGGAGAGATACTCAAGCAGGGACAGTATAAAGGAGCCGCTCACTAGCTCCATAATACCACCAAAAAATAGCTCTTTTCAGAGCTGAAGACACACAAAGTCAGAGTACAGGGAGGGAGAGATTGTATATTAGGTAGGGAGAGGTTAAAGTGTTCTTCCAGTGTCCATCCTAAAACAGCTCTAGTCAGAGGCAAAGCAATATTTTCCAGCACACAGAGTAGTAGCATTTTGTGCGGCCTTTTATTTTTTTTTTAGCACCGGTCTATTTTCCCTGCTGTTTTAGGGGTCAGAGCCTGGCTTCTGTCCATATTAGTGTACGTAAAAAATCATTGAGTGCCCTACACAAAGCAGTAGTCCAAACATTTCCTACTGCCAGCGACAAAGCATGCACCAGGCCATTTTCCTTGCTGTTTAGGGGGTGACAGCCTGCTTTCTGTCCATATTAGTCAACTTAAAAAGGACTTTAGTGCCCTATGCAAAGCAGTAGTCCAAACATTTCCTACTGCCTGCTACCAAGCGCTCACCAGGCCATTTTACCCACTATTTCACCACCAATCACAAATAGTAGTCATGGTGGCCGCAGGAAGCCACAATTCCAAGGGCCTCCAGTCACAAATAGTAGTTAGGCTGGAGTAGGAATAATGTACTGGTTTGTCCACTGCACAATGTGCATAGGATAAATAAACCTAACCGGTCATATATTAGCTGGAAGCGCAAAGCACAGCAAACCTACAAAGAATACTTCCATACAGAAAATTATTTAAATAGTTAATCTTTATTTGTATACAAAGAAATTATAAAAACAGGTAAAAAAGATATACTGCAGAATGAAAACAGCTGGTATACAAAATCTATCTGGAAAATGGCTATGTCTGGTAACTATAGTGTGGACCTTCTCACATGTGTATATATATTTATCTGCTTTACCAAGAAGCACTTGCGGTTGCCTTAGAATTTATTTGTATTTGCTCTTGCAGTTTTGTTTACCAAATTAAAATATCTAGGCAAAATGTTCAAGTGATCTTCTTCTGAATAGCGGAGTTACCATCTCCATTAATATACATGCTTTTTCTCTACTGATGTTGTACTTATATTGGTTTATTTATATTTACCTGTATATATTAAGGGGGCATGTGTGTGCATATACAGTGCCTACAAGTAGTATTCAACCCCCTGCAGATTTAGCTGGTTGACACATGCGGAATTAACTTGGCATTGTGACATTTGTACTGTAGATCAGCCTGGAAGTGGGAAATGCACTGCAGCAAATTTTTTTTTTTTTTTTTTTTTTTAAAACGTAAAAAGTTAATTCAGAGTGTCATTTATTATTCAACCCCTCAAACCACAAGAATTCTGTTTGGTCCCCCTAAAGTATTAAGAAGTAGTTCAGGCACCAAGAATAATGAGCTTCACATGTGTGGATTAAAGATCTCTTTTGCCAGCCTTTTCTGACTATTTAAGACCCTCCCCAAACTTGTGAACAGCACTCAGACATGGTCAACATGAGAAAGACAAAGGAGCATTCCAAGGCCATCAGAGACAAGATCGTGGAGGGTCACAAGGCTGGCAAGGGGTACAAAACCCTTTCCAAGGAGTTGGGCCTACCTGTCTCCACTGTTGGGAGCATCATCCGTAAGTGGAAGGCTTATGAAACTACTGTTAGCCTTCCACGGCCTGGACAGCCTTTGAAAGTGTCCTCCCGTGCCGAGGCCAGGCTTGTCCAAAGAGTCAAGGCTAACCCAAGGACAACAAGGAAGGAGCTCCGGGAAGATCTCATGGCAGTGGGGACATTGGTTTCAGTCAATACCATAAGTAACGTACTCCACCGCAATGGTCTCCGTTCAAGACGAGCCTGTATGGTACCTTTACTTTCAAAGCGTCATGTCAAGGCTCGTCTACAGTTTGCTCATGATCACTTGGAGGACTCTGAGACAGACTGGTTCAAGGTTCTATGGTCTGATGAGACCAAGATCGAGATATTTGGTGCCAACCACACACGTGACGTTTGGAGACTGGATGGCACTGCATACGACCCCAAGAATACCATCCCTACAGTCAAGCATGGTGGTGGCAGCATCATGCTGTGGGGCTGTTTCTCAGCCTAGGGGCCTGGCCATCTGGTCCGCATCCATGGGAAGATGGATAGCACGGCCTACCTGGAGATTTTGGCCAAGAACCTCCGCTCCTCCATCAAGGATCTTAAGATGGGTCGTAATTTCATCTTCCAACAAGACAACGACCCAAAGCACACAGCCAAGAAAACCAAGGCCTGGTTCAAGAGGGAAAAAGTCAAGGTGTTGGAGTGGCCTAGTCAGTCTCCTGACCTTAACCCAATTGAAAACTTGTGGAAGGAGCTCAAGAATAAAGTCCACATGAGACACCCAAAGAACCTAGATAACTTGGAGAAGATCTGCATGGAGGAGTGGGCCAAGATAACTCCACAGACCTGTGCCGGCCTGATCAGGTCTTATAAAAGACGATTATTAGCTGTAATTGCAAACAAGGGTTATTCCACAAAATATTAAACATAGGGGTTGTATAATAATTGACCCACACTTTTATGTTTAAAATTTAATAAAATTCAACTGAGCAACATAACTTTTTGGTTTGTAAGATTTATGCTTCTGTTCATAAAACCTACTCTCGTTTGCAGTTTGAAGGCTCTAACTTATTTGCATCTTATCAAACCAGCTAAATCTGCAGGGGGTTGAATACTACTTGTAGGCACTGTATGTCTCTCTGCATATAAGTGAACATATTTATATGGTATTTAATCTGAATTTATTCTATGCATGTGACACACATAGGTTTTGTATGCCAGCTGTTTTCATTCTGCAGTATATCTTTTTTACCTCTTTTTATAATTTCTTTGTATACAAACAAAGATTAACTATTTAAATGAGTTTCTGTATGGAAGTATTCTTTGTAGGTTTACAATGTGCATAGGGTTTTTAAAAATTAGCCCTATGGGCTGAGTCATGGTTGTCGAAGGAAGGAAACGTGTTTTTATGAGAAGGGGGTGACGTTAACAGCAGTAGCATGAATCTGCATTTTTGGTGAATTTAGGTTGGCTTCCCGTCATCTGGAGGGATTACAAACTGTGGAGATATCCAGTCCTTGTTGAATTTAATCAGAGTGAGTCTGTCTTCATTTTCCGTGGAGAGGTGTGTGCGCCTATCAGTGATGATTGCCCCAGTGGAACTGAAACCACACTAGCAATCGGGCAGGCCAGCACTTCCAAGTCATATAAGGTGAGGTAAGGCCAAGTGTTCAGCTTAGACACCAAATAATTAAAGGAAACTGAAGTGTCAGAAAGTACGCACGTATGGTCAGTTAAGTACCCCTTGGCCATGTTCTGCAACTTATCCCTCCTTGGCATTGTTGCAGGCACAGATAGCCCTTGCTGTTGTGCTGGTTTATTGAAAATTGTCCAATTTGTGCACATCCCCCCCACCCCCCCACCTCTGTTGGAGCTGGTGTTCGTTTCTCTCCCCATTATACCTTGGTGTTGAAAAAAGCCGGTACGTCTGCCACCAGCATTGTCTGAGGGTGATGTTTTCAGCAACTTATCTACAATGGCCCTCTTGAACGATTCCATTGTAAAACTCTTTTGGTGACTCCAAATGGAGAGAAGGAAATTTCTCCTTGTACCGTGGATCAAGAAAGGTGGCCAACCAGTATAGTTCGCTCTTGCCACCTGCACCTTAAAAACATATCCATAATCTGACCTTTTCTCACCTTTGAAACTGCTAAAACTCTTACTGTTGCTCTTATTCACTCTCGTCTGGACTACTGCAACTCTCTTCTGATCGGTCTCTCTCTTACCTAACTTTCTCCTATCAAATCCATCCTGAATGCGGCAGCCCATTCGCTACAGGGTCCAATATAAACTCATCACTCTCACCCACAAAGCTCTCCACAGTTCTGTACCGCCTTATATATCCTCTCTCATCTCTGTCTATTGCTCTACACGTGCCCCCCATTTTACAAATGACCTATGACTAACATCCCCTATAGTCCGAACCTCGCACCTCGGTCTCCAAGACTTCTCTCGTGCTGCACCAGTACTCTGGATTGCTCTACGCCAGAGGAGCCGACTGATGCCTAGCCCCCACGTCTTCAAGCGTGCTTTAAAAACCCATCTCTTTAAACAAGACTACCACCTCAACTCAGTAAACTAACTTTCCCCTGTTCTCTCCCTCTAAATATTATTCAGAATCTGCACCCTACTATTCACCTGTCTCCCCTCCCTCCATGCACATGATAACTGCACTCAATACTTGATTAATGCACTTAAGCATACTGGCCGATGACCGGATCATGCAGCTTTATATGAAAATGCCTACTTATTATAATTGCCAGACCTGAAATAACAAGCACTTTTCACCTATTGTGTCCACCCATTTCCTTGTAGAATGTAAGCTTGCAAGCAGGGACCTCACTCCTAGTGTAACTGTTTAGGCTGTGTGCCCACGATGCGTTTTTTAAGCGTTTCCGAAGCGGCAAAAACGCTGCAGAAACGCTTAAAAAATGCATGGTAGAAGGCCTGCCATGTTCCCCAATGATAATCCGCATGTGCTGTCCACATGCTGCGGAAATTTCCGCTGCGGATTATCATTGCGGAAAAAAACGCAGCACTACCAATTATTTTGCGGAAGTGCTGCGTTTTCGCCGCCATTGACTTGCATTAGAATGCGCAAATTCCGCAAGACTGCATCTGTACTTGCGCAATTGGCGTGTTCTAATATGCAAATGGTACCCAGGTGTGGAGGACAGGAGACTCTCCTCCACACCCAGGTACCATTAAAAGCTGTAAAAAAAAGAATAAAATAAAAAATAAAGATTTTATTCACCTCCCGACGGCCCCCTGACTCCTTCCCTGTGCGTGCTTGCCTGCAGATCGCGCTGGACTGAAGGACCTGCGGTGATGTCACAGTCATGTGACGGCAGGTCCTTGAGTACAGCGTACCGCGATCTGCCGGCAGCCAGCAAAGGAGCACAGCAAGACTGCCATCGGAAGGTAAGTATAGGTTTATTTTTTATTTTTTTACATTCTCTCGGGTCACACTATATAATTCCATGCCGTTTGCATGGATTTATATAGTGTGACCGAGTTGTCAAGCACTTTCCAAGCGATGCTAAAATCGCTTGGAAAGCGATTGACAACCCGCATGCGGAAATGCATGTGAAGAACGCTTCGCTTCCACATGTCCCTGGCAGGAAAACGCATGTACAATCCGCATGTACAATCCGCATGCGTTTTTTTCTGCCAGGGAGATGCAGAAACGCTCAGGAAAAAATCCGGAGTATTTCTGCATCGTGGGCACATAGCCTTAAACTGTCTTACCTTGTATTGAATTTATTGTATGTGCATGTCTTAATTGTAAAGTGCTGCGGAATATGTTGGTGCTATATAAATAAAAATTATTATTATTATTATTGTTGGATAAAATGTGTATCACGTGAGGGTCTTGCCACAGACACTTACACATGAACTGTGCCATGTGGGCCAAGCTGCAAAAAGGCAAATGTTCCGTATCCCCAACAGTAGAAACAGTACCCATCCTCTGCTCATGCTGACTTGCCTCCTCTTCCTCCTTCACCTCCTCCTCTCCAGCCCATCCAGGCTGGACAGACATGAAGCTTGAGTTGGGTGTCCCCTCTGTAGCATTACGAGTCCCATCAGTTGCACAGAAGAACAAGTCCTCTCCCTCCTCATCCTCCTCATCTCTCTCCTCATCACCCAGTATTGCCTCAGAATATTGGCTGGGCTGGGTAGTATCACCCATTGGGAAATCTGGCTTCATACCAACATGCTGGGCACTCAAAGCTTCCTCTTAGAGATTATGCATAGAGGCATTGTCTCCTATCCAAGATAGGATCTGCTTTCGCTCTTCTGGCTTTTACACACGTTTACGTTCCAGACCGGGAAATTTTTCCAGGAACATAGTGGATGCATCAAGCTTCTTCTGACCTGACACAGACTGAGTGCCTTCTCCCGCACCACTGACAACACCACGTCCACGTCCCTTAACCACAGGCTTTTTTGGCATTTTGGGTTTTGTTGACAGATTTTCAGATGTTGATGGCACAAGTCAAGCTAGCTGTCACAGCCAAAATAGTGAGTCAACCATGACTCAGCCCATTGGGCTAATTTTTACAAACCCTATGCACATTGTGCATTGGATAAATGTACAGTAGTCCTACCAAACTAATATTTGCCATTGGAGGCCATTGTCACAGGTTGTGACACATTGTGACTGAGATAGGGGATACATATTAAATAAAAATGTACTGTCAGTCACCTTATTTGGCAAAAAAACATGCCTGGCTTGAGCCACATTGTGACTGAGATAGGGGATACATATTCAATAGAAATTCACACTGACTGTTGATGATCAACTGATGGCCCTCTGAAAACTTGAATTGAGGGCCATAACTACTACAGTACTCCATCGTAGATAATGTTTGTCAAGGGAGGTCCTTGTCATGGAATCTCTCTGCACCTATGACACAGCCCCCAGGAAATTTTTGGAAATTTGATGCACATTCTGCACTGGACCAAGCAGTACAGTATCAAGAAGTCTTCTCTTGCTATATAATCTGGGGAATATTGAAAATCAAAATCTCTGAGCCATTTGGAGAAGCTTCTCCAACCCATCCTGGAGGGGGGGCACCATATATCCTTTGTCCATTGACTTGCACAAGTGATTTATTTGAGCTCGTCATCCAGTTGACTAGTGCAGCTTTATTTTTCCGGTTCACAGAGTTCAGCCAAGCCTGATGATCGCAGGCCTCACTCACTACTACCTTCTAGTACTCCATGACTTTGGCCATTTTCTCTGTAGTCTCTGCCCTTAAATGAGTTAAATAATAGAGTGAGGGCCCTGCAATATGAATAAGTGAGGGCACTCTCAAAAGTACACAAGAGGCACTTCCAAAATTTCTAGAGGAGGGCACTTCAAAATGTATGTTACAGGACCACATGAGGGCTCTCACAAAACTTTGCTTTCCTGCCTACTGCAGGCCCTCTGAACATTTGAATTTAGGGCCGCAATATCACATGGTGGTGGAGGAGGAGGAGTAGGAGGGTGAAGCCCAATGCTACAATGGGCACATTGTATACTGCTATGGAATATATATTCCACTGAGTGTCAATGATGGAGGGACCGCCCAAATGTCTAATGAACAGCTGTCCCTCCAAAACGCACGTTACAGAGCCATCTGAGGCCTCTCAGGTCAAAGATCAACATACCTACCAGTACATTCTAATTGTGCTTGTAAAGTGCTGGGGAAGAGCAAACTAAAAATGATGTATGACAGAGGGACCTACAAAATGTATTGTTAAAAAATGTAAAGTCAGGGCCCTCCCAATTGTAAAAGGCAAAAAAAAGCCACAACAGTATGTTGCATGACCAAATGCTAAAATGGATATTTTTTTGGTTTCTCAGGTTTATTTAGCCTTATATACAAGTGATTATGCAGGAAAAACTGTTTCTTAACCTTGTTGGCCTGTTAACCCTCCGTCAGGGGCAACTGATCTGACAGGCGCAGCTCACTTAGTTTCATTTCTCTATTTTCAGTGGTTTGTCTGGGAAACACCCTCCTCCCAGTACCTTCCTAACTTTAAAGGCTGTGTGAAACCTGAGAAGCCTCTTGTGCTGCAGAGTTTCAGGAGATCCAATATCAGTGTTTTGGCTTCTCAGGCTCATTGCCCCTGAATGCGTCACACCTTTGACGGTTAGTATTTGCTGTTTTTATTCATCCCAATTGTTTTTTTAGCTTGTTTTATGAATAGCTAGTGCTAAATTTGTGGATTTGTCATAGAAGGTTTTGTTAGAAATAAGAGTGTGCTTCTCAGGCACATTGCGCCCTAACACATATTCTCTCTCTTGCTTCAGCTTTTCTTCTGAAATGGCGAGGAGAATATTTGACTTGTCAAATGCCCTTCATGTTGAGCAAGTGCAAAATATACTGCTTGATGATGATGAGACAGACCCCTTACAGCTGGAAGATTTAGGGGAAGAAAGTGACATTGATTCAGAAGATGATGTGGAAGAATGTCCAGATGAATCTGATACAGATCAAGATGGAGAGAGTGAGGAGGATGCTCAAGACATAGAAACATATTATTTGGGCAAAGGTAAAACAACAAAATGGATAAAAAAGCCACCCCCTAAACGTTCTCGCACACGCTCGCATAACATTTTGAGCCACCTTCCTGCTGTCATAGGAACTGCAAGGAATGCTAAAAATGAAATGGAATGCTGGAACTGTTTATTCACTGATGACATTCTGGTCACAATTGTGACATATACAAATCAGTACATGGACACCATAAGGGACAGTTTCATTAGAAAGCGAGATGTCAACCCTATTGATGTCATTGAACTGAGGGCGTTTATTGGTTTGCTATATCTTGCAGGCGCCTATAGGGCAAACCGACAGAGTTTGGAGGAGCTCTGGGGTAGAGATGGGGATGGCATTGAGAAATTTTCCTTGGTAATGAATATAAAGAGATTCAAAATTATAATGCGGTGTCTTCATTTTGACGACAGAAGTACCAGAACTGAGCGAAAAAAATATGACCGGCTTGCTGCGATTCATGAGATATTTGAAAAATTTGTGCAAACCTGTCAAAAAAGCTATTGTGTAGGTCAAAATGTCACTATTGATGAAATGCTCCCCGGATTTCGTGGTAGATGTGGCTTTCGGCAATATATCCCATCTAAACCAAACAAATATGGGCTAAAAATTTTTTCCCTTGCTGACTCCAGGATTACTTATACCTACAATATGGAAGTTTATGCGTGGAAACAGCCAGCAGGTCCATATTGTGTAAGCAACACATTGAGTGAGGTGGTAA
The DNA here is from genome assembly GCF_046119375.1 of Phyllobates terribilis. Lineage (NCBI taxonomy): Eukaryota > Metazoa > Chordata > Amphibia > Anura > Dendrobatidae > Phyllobates > Phyllobates terribilis. The sequence continues at coordinate 590,049,560 of NW_027362765.1, read as the reverse complement.
AGCGAATGGCTGAGCCTTTGTATGGTTCGGGGAGAAATATAACTGCAGATAACTGGTTTACTGATGTGGGTTTGATTGATTTTTTTGAAATCCCAAAAAATATCATATGTGGGTACTGTGCGAAAAAATAAAACACAATTGCCGCCACAGTTTATCAATGTGAAAGGGAAAGAACAATACAACAGTATGTTTGGATTTAGTGAAGGCAAAGTTTTAGTGTCCTATGTCCCACGCAAGAACAAAAATGTTATTCTTGTATCCTCACATCATGATGATGATGCGATCGATCCTCGGTCTGAAGCACAAAATAAGCTGGAAATGTTAACGTTTTACAACGAAACTAAGGGTGGTGTAGCCCCTGCAGATCAGATGTGTGCTACTTTCAGCGTGTGCAGAAAGGTCAGGCGCTGGCCAATGGTAATTTTTTTCACTATGCTAAATGTGGCAGGGATACATTCTCAAGTTATTTACATAGGAAACCAGCTGGGATCACAGCTTAGAAGACTCTATCTAAAAACATTGGCTCATGAACTGGTCATTGCAGAGCTTAGCAGAAGAAGTGTGAAAACAATTGGAATACCCTCTAGCATGCAAATGCGGCTGAGAAAATTTCGCAACAGAACATGAACGCGAAGAATCACCAGCGCCCCCACCACCCAAAAGACAGAGATGCAACACCTGCACTGTAGAAACAGGACTCAGGAGACTCCAAATTATGCATGTAAAAATTGCAAAAATGCTATTTGCCTGTCTCATGCAGAAATGATCTGCAAATCATTCTCATTGCTCTGCAAGTGTACTTTTACAGGTGAACCGCTAACATCTGATAGTGACTGATTTTGAGTACAGTACTATTTCAGCAACCTTATAACTTATTTTGCTTATCTAAATTTTAGGTTTACTAATAGTTTTTGAATAAAACTGTCGGGTTTTTTTTGCAAGTAGCAAAATGTGTGCACTTTGAAACATATTACTTTTCTGGTTAGTAAACATTTTTTTTTCCACCTGATTATGTGTATTCTCATTTATTACATTCCTATTAAGGTAACTGATCACTTTTAGAGCATTGAAGTTTTAAAAAAAGGAAAATATAGCCAATTTTCCAGCCTGTGCCTGACAGGCATAATGCCCCTAAACTCGTTATGAAACATATTGCCCCTGACGGATGGTTAAATGCAATTTAGGTTAGGTTTGGTGGTTGTTCTTGTGTGTCTGTAAAAGTGGTGTAATACTGTGACAAACTGATTCCCAGAAACCATCTGTGAGTCAGAAATGCATGCAGGCATATTCTCCAGGCTCTTCCCATTCTGTTTCATCACTTTCCCATCCATTTCAGCCTTTTCCTCAGGCCCCCAGACCCCTTTGTAGGGTCCAGCAGAAAATTACTTGCATTTCCCATTGACTTAGATTGCACTCGCTATTCAGAACAAAATCGTGATTATTACAAAGTACTCGTTACGAGTATAGCGATTATGAATATTATGATACTCGCTCATCACTAGTTATACCATTTTTTAGTACTAAGCTATTTCTGGCAGTTTCATAGAGCAGTCCTTAACTGTTCAAGCCAAGTACCTAGTAACAACAAATGGTGTAAATTTCAGATAATCCTTATGACCATGAAGCGCGTACTCTGTCATCAACTCTTTTCATCTCAGAAGGTGTGTGTTCTCTAGGCTTATGCAGCAAACAATCTTCCTATACACCATCTGCAGGGTGAAACGCCTGGCCCTAAACCATCTCTAGGCTCTATTGGCATTTTGAATTTATGCCAAACTAAAGACTAGATTTAACTAGATTTCTAGTTTAGACCCCTAAAAATAACAAATTTACACATTATATGCCCTAGAAATTACAGACCTTAGAGCAAATAACATCATGATCGACCTGTATTTGAGGAGGATGATGATGAATGATGATTAAGATGATGATGCAATGGGACATACATAGCAGACAGTGATGTGACAGACACCCTCTGGAGAATTGACTTCTTGAACTGTTCACAGTCCTATTCTACTGTAATAGCAGCGGGACAACAAAAATGACAGTCGAAAAGAATCTGTTATTTTACCAGGCAAAAATTGTCTTGTATTATTAGATGAATTTACGATGGAGTCTCCAGTGCAGATCTGAAAGGAGCTCTCATGTACCAAAATTTTAATTGTAATATCAAAGATTCCAAAGGACCAGAGATTATTTTCATCTTTTATTTATTCAATCAGATTAAGAAACAAAACTAGTAACAAAACACAATGCAGCGACTTTTAAGCTATATGGCTTTTTTCAGGCAAGAAAAGAGTAAAAAGCAAAATATAGTTTTATTGCAAGCATAGTGTAAAAGCAGATAAGGATGTGGGCTAGAGAGACAAAAGCTATTCATGTGGATTTCAATCAAATTCTTACTGGTCAAGGTTTGTACAGATATATTCATGCAATGGTTTCCAAGTTTTTATTGGAATATGCACATTGTAGTATTGCTGCCTTCAGTCTGAAGCTTCAAATGAACAAATATGGAAACAAGGAATAAAGAAACATTCTTGAAACAAAGCAGAATATGTGTTAATTCTTTGATTGCTCAAAGTACACCCTTTTAATCTTTACACACCCTTGGCATTCTCTCAAGCACCTTCATTCTGTCGTCACTTTCAATGTCTTTCCAATAGTCTTAAAGGAGATCCCAGAGGTGGTGAGTACTTGCTGACTGATTTGCATGCAGGCTGTGGTCCAGTTCATCCCAAACCATCTCAATTCTATATAAGTTGGGTGACTGTGGACAGCATGTCATCTGAAGCAGCACTCCATCCCTCTTATTTTTGGTCACATAGCCGTAACATAGAGTGGATGTATGTTTTGGGTCATTATCCTGTTGCAACACCAATAATGGTCTCTGAAAGTGCAAATCAGATAGGATGGCATGTCATTTCAGAATAACATGGTAGTTATATTCAAAAAGTGTTCCACAATTATACTTGTGCGGAATAATACACTAATAATGTAACCAGCAAAGCACTCCCACACCATCACACCTCCCCCTCTATCCTTCCCGGAGGACACCACACATTTGAAAACCATCTCCTCACCTTTTCTGTGTTTCACAAAGACATAATGGTTGGTACAAAAATCTCAAATTTTGACTCATCAAATCACAAAACAGAGTTTCACTGATTTAATGTTCAGTTCCTTGTGTTGCTTAAACAAGTCTCTTTTTCTTGTTTGCGATCTTCAGTAGCAACTTGACCATAAAGGCATGTTTCTCACAGTTTCTTACAGACAGTTGATTTTGAGATGTGTCTGCTACTTGATGTTTGTGCACTATTTATGAAAGATGTTATCTCAGGTGCTGCCAGTTTGCATTTCCTGAGGCTAGTAACTTTGATGAACTTATCCTCTGGAGCAGGTGTAATTCTTGGTCTTCCAATCCTGGAAAGTTCCTATTGATTTAGCTATCTATATGCGTAATCAGTTATCAAATGACCTTGAGAAGAGATAAAATCAAGCTTAGCTGTAATTAACACCTGTCTTGAAAATAACGTGGCAGGGCTTATTCTATATTTCTGTGCATTAGATGCAGAGCTACATATGTCAATGAAGTAAGATGAGCATCTCTGCTCAGCTGGTGGTTTTCAGGTTCTGTAAGATGGCAGCATTTTAGCAGAGCTAGTAAGACAAGGTCAGTAAGAAACACACAGCTTATGACAGCTGTTACCCTTGCATGACTCTGTCATGTGAATCAGGAATTACAGATGTTCAGTGCCATTTATCTTCCAGCTGGGAGGTACAGGCTCCAATGCTGGCTGTGTTTTACAATACTGGCATAGTACTGCTGGAAACCAGGGGCCAAAAGAGCACGAGCAGGAAAAACAAGTTGTAGTAGAAGTTCTTGGAGTTAGCAAAAGACGTTGTAGGAAATAATCTGTAGATAGGTAAGAACAGTCTGGGTAAGAGTGTTCAAGAGTTGGAGACTGGAACTAGGCTAACAGTTAGACACAATATTCAAGCAATGGTTGAGAGATACATGCGGCTTTAAGTAGGCCCAAACAGGAAACAAGATGGTTCATACAGGTTCATAATCTGCCATCTTAGTAAAGGGCAATTGAAGAACACAACTGCAGCCTCCACTGGTAAGGAGTGGAATTGCAGCACAATTATTAAGGTAAACAATAGCAGCCACTATTGGTTAAACTGGAGAAGTACAACTGGAATTCAGACACTATGCTGAGAATCAGTGTCTTATCCCACAGTTATAAAGAAATGTAAAATGCAATGAACAGGTCACAGTAGAGTAGATTAAAATTTTGTAATGACAGGGGCAAGCTCTAAAAGATCATAGGAGTAATTTACTGACTAAGAGTCCAGAGCTCCATGTTCTCTGCTCAGAGCAGGATGAGGTTTCTCAAGCACACACAGTACCGAACAGAGAGCACAAGGCTCTGGGATGATAGTGAATAAATCACTGCTAGCTAGAGTAAATTTTCATTGCGCAATGCACAGTATTGAATGACTTCCGGCTGGCAACATGCTTGCTAATCGGTGGTTGTTTAATAGCCAGTTTACATAGGCCAACCTTATTTCAGATGATAGCTGAACAATCTATAAGATATTGTTCTGTGAACAAGGGCTGTCATTGTTCTGGACACTGCCGGACCTGTTTATCCAGATGCACTGCAGAGAATGAGGCTCTTTTTTATAAATGAAAAGATGATTTCACTCAACGATTTTACTCATTTTCCAGGTGATCAACTTCCTATTTAGTTTGCATAATTATTGTGAAACGAGCTTTCCTAGGAACTCTCTTTGGCGATAACTTTGCACTGTAAATGAACTTTCATTTCACTGCCTCCTATTATTATACACATAGTAAACAAATTTGCCATGAACTTCTCTTAATTTACAATCTTTTATATTAGGTAGGAAAACTAATATGAATATGTTTAATGAATCTAGACTGGCTTATCCTATGACCTGTAATTGCTCCCATACATGCTGGCTACATTATTAATGAACTGATACCTGAATTATATTAGATTACTTTATTACCTGCTTATTATACAGATCTGGTTTTAAGCCTACCATATACATTAAATACCTTTCCGCTGATCGTTTGTCCGACAGCTACCTGTCCCAACTTTTACAAACAAAGAAGTGGCCACCTAAGTACTTCTGTGCGCTACCGCCAAACTTATCTGGTATTGATTAACTCCTTCTGACGTGGAACGTAATAGTACACCCCACGACAGATCTCCCTGTTTAGCGCGGGCACCAGACCAGAGCCCACACCTTCCGGGCATATGTCAGCTGATCTACACAGCTGACATGTGCCCGCAACAGCTGCGGGTGGAATCGTGATCCAACCGCAACTGCTAACTAGTTAAATGCCGCTGTCAATCTCTGACAGCGGCATTTAACTCTCGCTTCCGGGAAGTGCGTCATTGGCCCTACCCATTGGCAACCCCATCACATGATCATGGGTCACCGATGGGTTGGCATGACAACCCGGGGTCTGCAGGAGACCCCTGTGGTTGTCATTGGCTGATTGCTATGAGCGCCGTCCAGTGGTCATTGCTAATAGCAAGTGAGCAATTCTGCTACACAAAGGCGATCTGATTATCGCCTGTGTATAGCAGAGGGGATCAGACAACTGCAGATTCTAGTCTCCTTTGGATACTATTGAAAAATGCAAAAAGTGTAAAAAAAAATGTTTTAAAAAATATCTAAAAATATATATATAAAGCACCCCCCTTTCGCCCCATTCAAAATAGAACAGTAAAAATAACCACACATACACATATTTTGTATTGCCGTGTTCAGAATCGCCCGATCTATCAATATAAAAAAAAAATTAATCCGATCGGTAAACGGCGTAATGAGAAAAAAATTCTAAATGCCAGAATTATGTTTTTTTGGTCGCCGCAGCATTGCAATAAAATGCAATAACGGGCGATCAAAACATCAGATCTACCCCAAAATGGTATCAATAAAAATGTAAGCTCGGCTTGCAAAAAATAAGCCCTAAACCGGACCCAGATCACGAAAAATGGCGCCATTTTTTTTTTTTTTTTTAACAAACCTTTGATTTTTTTTTCACCACTTAAATAAAATCAAACATGTATAGGTATCATAGATACCTATACATGTTTGGTATCTATGAACTTGTAATGTCCTGGAGAATAATAATGGCAGGTCAGTTTTAGTATTCAGTAAATGTTGTGATAAAAAAAACAACTGTGGAATTGCACTTTTTTGGCAATTTCACTGCACTTGGAATTTTTTTCCTGTTTTCTAGTACACGATAAAACGGTAAAACCAGTGATGTCGTTCAAAAGTACAACTTGTCTCACAAAAAATAAGCCCTTACATGGCCATATTGACAAAAAAAGAAGGAAGAAGGGGAGCAAAAGAACGAAAACACAAAAATGGAAAATGCTCCTGTCATTAATCTAACCAAGAACAAAAGGATTGGCAGTCTGAAATCTGGCAGTGAAGAGTCGGGAGGGCCCCATATATATTAGACTGTTGGCAGATCCCATTGACGTAGACGGATATAGCCAAAATTAATGTAATGTGTAAGGGGATCTTTAGCGAAGTTAAATGCTACCGTAAGATTTTTATACCCTAAACCACCAGCATATCATCATAGTGCTGAGATTTACACTACCACTGTCATAGCTCTTTATTATTGAATTATTCTTAAAATGAAGTTTGCATACATCATGTGCAGTATATAAATTCTGCCAGAAAGTGTGGTGGGCATGCATAATTTGCAGATAACACAGTGGCCAGTGAACCTCATTACATATGTGCTGGACGCCTCATGGCTCATACTTCCCGTGACATGCTGTCTAAATTCTCATCCAGTTCCCTTAATAAAATAATGAGAGAAGTGAATGAGCATAGAACAGAGAGAAGCGGATGACCGAAGAATATTGTGACAAGCGGGTGAGAATGTCGTTGGCACAAGTATTTGTAACACAATGGAAACTGGATTATTATTAATAAGTGTAATTACTGTATATTCATATTGCACATGAACTTGTAAGAAATGTTTTCATTCTAGTGGTCCCTGGTTTGTTGTTTTGGAGAAATATTTTGACAAAATTTAAAAAAATATAAAGTAAATAAAGCAGAAAATGTAGTTTAATGCCTATATCAATGTCTTTAATTCCGCTAAACCACTTACTACATATATATCATGCTATTGAACATATGCACGGTTATTCCCATATTCTGGGAATGATATAGGACTATCATTGTTTGAGCTGGAATGTTCCTCTCAGCTTTGCCAAAAATTGGTATAGGTATATAAGGGAAAAAAGGGAAATTTCAGCCTACCATGCATATGCCATAAGGGTCCACTGGTGCACGGAAATCCTTGGTAGAAAGTCCAGGGATAAGAAGCAACAGGAAGTAGTTTAGAAAAACTCCAGCACCTTCTCCGTATCCATCTCAAGAAATGTAAAGTTAAAACGTCCATTTTATTAGTTCCATTAAAAAAGCGCCATATGTAAGGCAGACCTTACGCCTTTTGAACTAAACAAGGGTTCTTAATCATAGGTAACATTACTATAGATAAAAGACATATATATACATATGGACTGAAAACAAAAGAGAAAATAGGGTGGAGACAACAAAGAACAGGAAGTTCATTAGTGAATGAAAATCCTCCTGAGGATAATTGCTCAGTAATATACATTATACAATATATTACTGAGCAATTATACTCAGGAGGATTTTCAATCACTAATGAACTTCCTGTTCTTTGTTGTCTCCACCCTATTTTCTCTTTTGTTTTCAGTCCATAAAAATTGGTATAGCTGAAAGTACCTGAATAGGCAATGCAATTTTTTTTTTATTTACTGGTAATCTCTCTATTAGAGGCGAGGGGATAATGAGTAGTGATGAGCGTGCACTAAAATGCTCGGATACTCGTTGCTCTGGTCGAGCAAATTGGAATACTCGGGTGCTTGACCCGACCAACGAGCCCAATGTAAGTCTATGGGAAACTCGAGCATATTTCAGGCGGCTCCCACCTGCGGTCTGCAGAGGGCCTAAAAATTGCCCAAATTGATGGGAACAGTCCTCAAATGACATGGGAACAGCATGGGGAAGACCCCGGGAAGCATCTCTGACTCCCAGATCACTGCTGTCAGCAACGTGGTCAGAGTATTACGCCACTTTTGCGGACTCACAATAAAACATACAAAAACGAAACCAAAATGGATTTTCCTGGGAAATATGTTAAGGGACATCCTTTCCAGGGTAATGACTTGTATATAAGGCAAAATAAATAACCAAAAACAAAAATACTCCTCCACACCTAGGGCTATGTTCACACGTAGCGTTTTTGAAGCGTTTTTGCACTTTTGAATTGATTTCAACCAAGACAAATTCATTCACCAGGAAATGTCATTTTAACATTGTACAACCTTATCTGGCCTTGTGGTGTGTGACACATCATCAGACACATGCATACAGTGCTGAAAAGACATAGGAACAGCATGGGGAAGACCTCTGGAAGCATCTCTGACTCCCAGGTCACTGCCTAAAAGAGTGCCCATCATAAGTGATCCTTGGCGCATGCGAAGATGCCTCCCGCCATGCACCTGCCATTGCAGACTTGAAACAATCACCGTCCACGTCCTTGTTCCACTGCAGCGTTCAGTTGTCCCTACTAGAGATGAGCGTTGTTCTACTCGAACTGTTCGCCAATCTCAAATTCGAGCTGTTTTGGGCGGTGTTCGAGCCGTTCGGCGAACACGAACAATTTGAGAAAAATTCGGCTGTTCGAGGTTATGTTCGATAACTGTTCGTGCACCAAAATCATAACTGGATTTTTTCTCAGTAATGATGAAAATTAATGTTAATACGCAGTTTGAGTGTACAGCGGGGTGGGGGGAGGGGCAGGGGATGGATCTCTGCAGGAACAATGAAGATCTCCATTTTTTTTTCTCTTTCCCGCATTTACAGTGGGGAGGTGCAATCTGTCAGCCTATCAGAAGCGCACACACGGAGCGAAGTGCTTTTTTTCACACAAGCAAGGGCATGTGTCATTGGCAGTGTATGTCACATGTCCTTGCCCTATAAGACCAAGCCATTTTCCCCGTCGCCACCATTTTCTCACTGCTGCAGCTGCGTGTTAGACGGCACCGCTGTTGCTGTGTGCGCTATACCTTGTTAATTTCAAGCCAATTTTCGCACAAATCTACAGATAGCTTGGGAGTAGGGAATAGTTGTGATTGCAGTCCTTTTAAGGACTAGGTTACAGCATTTCCTACGACTTTTATCAGGGAGGTCTGTGCTCTTAAATAGATCGGTTGTGGGAGTAAAGACTAATTGTAATTGCAGTCCTTTTCAGGACTAGGTTACATCAGTTCCTATCAGTTTTTGCCAGGCAGGTCTGTGCCAGTGCTGTGCAAGTTTTTTTCACAGCATTTGGCTGAATCTAGCAAAGCTAATCCTTTTTGGCCTATTGCAGAGTGTGTTAGTCAGTGGAGTAGCCTATCTGTGTTGCAAGATATACCACCTGTGTATAGAATACCAATTTTTTTACTGCACCTAGTGAAGTAAAATCTTTTGGGCATAGCATCATTCTATTAGTCCATCTATACTGACCTCCATCAGGTTGCAAATTAAAACTAATTTTTATCTGCATCTACAGTACCTCTGAAAAAATATTTGGGCTTCTAGCAGTGTGTGGGACTTGTTCTATTAGTCCATCTATACTGACCTCCATCAGATTGCAAACTGAATATATTTTTTTCTGCATCTACCTCTGAAAAAATATTGGGCTTTTAGCTGTGTGTGGGTCTTGTTCTATTAATCCATCTATACTGACCTCCATCAGGTTGCAAACTGAATATATTTTTTTCTGCATCTACCTCTGAAAAAATATTTGGCCTTCTAGTAGTGTGTCGGACTTTCTCTATTAGTCCATCTATACTGACCTCCATCAGGTTGCAAATTAAAACTAATTTTTATCTGCATCTACAGTACCTCTGAAAAAATATTTGGGCTTCTAGCAGTGTGTGGGACTTGTTCTATTAGTCCATCTATACTGACCTCCATCAGGTTGCAAACTGAATATATTTTTTTCTGCATCTACCTCTGAAAAAATATTGGGCTTCTAGCTGTGTGTGGGTCTTGTTCTATTAATCCATTTATACTGACCTCCATCAGGTTGCAAACTGAATATATTTTTTTCTGCATCTACCTCTGAAAAAATATTTGGCCTTCTAGTAGTGTGTCGGACTTTCTCTATTAGTCCATCTATACTGACCTCCATCAGGTTGCAAAATAAAACTAATTTTTATCTGCATCTACAGTACCTCTGAAAAAATATTTGGGCTTCTAGCAGTGTGTGGGACTTGTTCTATTAGTCCATCTATACTGACCTCCATCAGGTTGCAAACTGAATATATTTTTTTCTGCATCTACCTCTGAAAAAATATTGGGCTTCTAGCTGTGTGTGGGTCTTGTTCTATTAATCCATCTATACTGACCTCCATCAGGTTGCAAACTGAATATATTTTTTTCTGCATCTACCTCTGAAAAAATATTTGGCCTTCTAGTAGTGTGTCGGACTTTCTCTATTAGTCCATCTATACTGACCTCCATCAGGTTGCAAACTGAATATAATTTTTTTCTGCATCTAGCTCTGAAAAAATATTTGGCCTTCTAGTAGTGTGTCGGACTTTCTCTATTAGTCCATCTATACTGACCTCCATCAGGTTGCAAATTAAAACTAATTTTTATCTGCATCTACAGTACCTCTGAAAAAATATTTGGGCTTCTAGCAGTGTGTGGGACTTGTTCTATTAGTCCATCTATACTGACCTCCATCAGGTTGCAAACTGAATATATTCTTTTCTGCATCTACCTCTGAAAAAATATTTGGCCTTCTAGTAGTGTGTCGGACTTTCTCTATTAGTCCATCTATACTGACCTCCATCAGGTTGCAAATTATAACTAATTTATATCTGCATCTACAGTACCTCTGAAAAAATATTTGGGCTTCTAGCAGTGTGTGGGACTTGTTCTATTAGTCCATCTATACTGACCTCCATCAGGTTGCAAACTGAATATATTTTTTTCTGCATCTACCTCTGAAAAAATATTGGGCTTCTAGCTGTGTGTGGGTCTTGTTCTATTAATCCATCTATACTGACCTCCATCAGGTTACAAACTGAATATATTTTTTTCTGCATCTACCTCTGAAAAAATATTTGGCCTTCTAGTAGTGTGTCGGACTTTCTCTATTAGTCCATCTATACTGACCTCCATCAGGTTGCAAATTAAAACTAATTTTTATCTGCATCTACAGTACCTCTGAAAAAATATTTGGACTTCTAGCAGTGTGTGGGACTTGTTCTATTAGTCCATCTATACTGACCTCCATCAGGTTGCAAACTGAATATATTTTTTTCTGCATCTACCTCTGAAAAAATATTTGGCCTTCTAGTAGTGTGTCGGACTTTCTCTATTAGTCCATCTATACTGACCTCCATCAGGTTGCAAATTAAAACTAATTTTTATCTGCATCTACAGTACCTTTGAAAAAATATTTGGGCTTCTAGCAGTGTGTGGGACTTGTTCTATTAGTCCATCTATTCTGACCTCCATCAGGTTGCAAACTGAATATATTTTTTTCTGCATCTACCTCTGAAAAAATATTGGGCTTCTAGCTGTGTGTGGGTCTTGTTCTATTAATCCATCTATACTGACCTCCATCAGGTTGCAAACTGAATATATTTTTTTCTGCATCTACCTCTGAAAAAATATTTGGCCTTCTAGTAGTGTGTCGGACTTTCTCTATTAGTCCATCTATACTGACCTCCATTAGGTTGCAAATTAAAACTAATTTTTATCTGCATCTACAGTACCTCTGAAAAAATATTTGGGCTTCTAGCAGTGTGTGGGACTTGTTCTATTAGTCCATCTATACTGACCTCCATCAGGTTGCAAACTGAATATAGTTTTTTCTGCATCTACCTCTGAAAAAATATTGGGCTTCTAGCTGTGTGTGGGTCTTGTTCTATTAATCCATCTATACTGACCTCCATCAGGTTGCAAACTGAATATATTTTTTTCTGCATCTACCTCTGAAAAAATATTTGGCCTTCTAGTAGTGTGTCGGACTTTCTCTATTAGTCCATCTATACTGACCTCCATCAGGTTGCAAATTAAAACTAATTTTTATCTGCATCTACAGTACCTCTGAAAAAATATTTGGGCTTCTAGCAGTGTGTGGGACTTGTTCTATTAGTCCATCTATACTGACCTCCATCAGGTTGCAAACTGAATATAGTTTTTTCTGCATCTACCTCTGAAAAAATATTGGGCTTCTAGCTGTGTGTGGGTCTTGTTCTATTAATCCATCTATACTGACCTCCATCAGGTTGCAAACTGAATATATTTTTTTCTGCATCTACCTCTGAAAAAATATTTGGCCTTCTAGTAGTGTGTCGGACTTTCTCTATTAGTCCATCTATACTGACCTCCATCAGGTTGCAAACTGAATATAATTTTTTTCTGCATCTAGCTCTGAAAAAATATTTGGCCTTCTAGTAGTGTGTCGGACTTTCTCTATTAGTCCATCTATACTGACCTCCATCAGGTTGCAAATTAAAACTAATTTTTATCTGCATCTACAGTACCTCTGAAAAAATATTTGGGCTTCTAGCAGTGTGTGGGACTTGTTCTATTAGTCCATCTATACTGACCTCCATCAGGTTGCAAACTGAATATATTTTTTTCTGCATCTACCTCTGAAAAAATATTGGGCTTCTAGCTGTGTGTGGGTCTTGTTCTATTAATCCATCTATACTGACCTCCATCAGGTTGCCAACTGAATATAATTTTTTTCTGCATCTAGCTCTGAAAAAATATTTGGCCTTCTAGTAGTGTGTCGGACTTTCTCTATTAGTACATCTATACTGACCTCCATCAAGTTGCAAATTAAAACTAATTTTTATCTGCATCTACAGTACCTCTGAAAAAATATTTGGGCTTCTAGCTGTGTGTGGGACTTGTTGTATTAGTCCATCTATACTGACCTCCAACAGGTTGCAAACTGAATATATTTTTTTCTGCATCTACCTCTGAAAAAATATTTGGCCTTCTAGTAATGTGTCGGACTTTCTCTATTAGTCCATCTATACTGACCTCCATCAGGTTGCAAATTAAAAATAATTTTTATCTGCATCTACAGTACCTCTGAAAAAATATTTGGGCTTCTAGCTGTGTGCGGGACTTGTTGTATTAGTCCATCTAAACTGACCTCCATCAGGTTGCAAACTGAATATATTTTTTTCTGCATCTACCTCTGAAAAAATATTTGGCCTTCTAGTAGTGTGTCGGACTTTCTCTATTAGTCCATCTATACTGACCTCCATCAGGTTGCAAATTAAAACTAATTTTTATCTGCATCTACAGTACCTCTGAAAAAATATTTGGGCTTCTAGCAGTGTGTGGGACTTGTTCTATTAGTCCATCTATACTGACCTCCATCAGGTTGCAAACTGAATATATTTTTTTCTGCATCTACCTCTGAAAAAATATTGGGCTTCTAGCTGTGTGTGGGTCTTGTTCTATTAATCCTTCTATACTGACCTCCATCAGGTTGCAAACTGAATATATTTTTTTCTGCATCTACCTCTGAAAAAATATTTGGCCTTCTAGTAGTGTGTCGGACTTTCTCTATTAGTCCATCTATACTGACCTCCATCAGGTTGCAAATTAAAACTAATTTTTATCTGCATCTACAGTACCTCTGAAAAAATATTTGGGCTTCTAGCAGTGTGTGGGACTTGTTCTATTAGTCCATCTATACTGACCTCCATCAGGTTGCAAACTGAATATATTTTTTTCTGCATCTACCTCTGAAAAAATATTGGGCTTCTAGCTGTGTGTGGGTCTTGTTCTATTAATCCATCTATACTGACCTCCATCAGGTTGCAAACTGAATATATTTTTTTCTGCATCTACCTCTGAAAAAATATTTGGCCTTCTAGTAGTGTGTCGGACTTTCTCTATTAGTCCATCTATACTGACCTCCATCAGGTTGCAAATTAAAACTAATTTTTATCTGCATCTACAGTACCTCTGAAAAAATATTTGGGCTTCTAGCTGTGTGTGGGACTTGTTGTATTAGTCCATCTATACTGACCTCCATCAGGTTGCAAACTGAATATATTTTTTTCTGCATCTACCTCTGAAAAAATATTTGGCCTTCTAGTAATGTGTCGGACTTTCTCTATTAGTCCATCTATACTGACCTCCATCAGGTTGCAAATTAAAACTAATTTTTATCTGCATCTACAGTACCTCTGAAAAAATATTGGGCTTCTAGCAGTGTGTGGGACTTGTTCTATTAGTCCATCTATACTGACCTCCATCAGGTTGCAAACTGAATATATTTTTTTCTGCATCTACCTCTGAAAAAATATTGGGCTTCTAGCTGTGTGTGGGTCTTGTTCTATTAATCCATCTATACTGACCTCCATCAGGTTGCAAACTGAATATATTTTTTTCTGCATCTACCTCTGAAAAAATATTTGGCCTTCTAGTAGTGTGTCGGACTTTCTCTATTAGTCCATCTATACTGACCTCCATCAGGTTGCAAATTAAAACTAATTTTTATCTGCATCTACAGTACCTCTGAAAAAATATTTGTGCTTCTAGCAGTGTGTGGGACTTGTTCTATTAGTCCATCTATACTGACCTCCATCAGGTTGCAAACTGAATATATTTTTTTCTGCATCTACCTCTGAAAAAATATTGGGCTTCTAGCTGTGTGTGGGTCTTGTTCTATTAATCCATCTATACTGACCTCCATCAGGTTGCAAACTGAATATATTTTTTTCTGCATCTACCTCTGAAAAAATATTTGGCCTTCTAGTAGTGTGTCGGACTTTCTCTATTAGTCCATCTATACTGACCTCCATCAGGTTGCAAATTAAAACTAATTTTTATCTGCATCTACAGTAACTCTGAAAAAATATTGGGGCTTCTAGCAGTGTGTGGGACTTGTTCTATTAGTTCATCTATACTGACCTCCATTAGGTTGCAAACTGAATATATTTTTTTCTGCATCTACCTCTGAAAAAATATTGGGCTTCTAGCTGTGTGTGGGTCTTGTTCTATTAATCCATCTATACTGACCTCCATCAGGTTGCAAACTGAATATATTTTTTTCTGCATCTACCTCTGAAAAAATATTTGGCCTTCTAGTAGTGTGTCGGACTTTCTCTATTAGTCCATCTATACTGACCTCCATCAGGTTGCAAATTCAAAATAATTTTTTTCTGCATCTAACCCAGCCAATAGTTTTGGCCTAATACCACAGTTTGGCCACTCAGCTCTGCTCGGTTACCATCCATTGTTTTTATGTGCAAACAACTCCAGAGTTGTGAATTAGTTAACCACCAAAATGAGTGGAAAAAGGCCTGCTGCTGGTGGAAAGGGGAATAGGCGTGTTGGGAAGGGGAAAAAAGGTTGTGTCCGTGGGGTAGGTGTTAAAGCAACAGTAACATCTGCAGAAGAAAGACCATCTTCCAGCCAAACTAAAATGTCTACTTCTTTTAGCGGACAATGTGATAAGATCCCTTTCTTACGGCCACGCCAATCGCTACAAATTCCAGATGAGGCACAAAAACAGCAGGTGCTTCAACGGATATCAAGTGCTCCTTTAAGTGGGCTCTCCGCCACATCAACTTCAACATCACAAATACTCCAGTCCTCAAAGGTGTCACCCAAATCGCACTTGCTTCCTCACAGCTCCCAAATCTCCAGCTGCCCGTCTGAGTATGAGGTAGAACAGATGGTTGAGTCTGCAGAGCTGTTTACTCATACTATAGCCTGGGAATCAGAGGTCGACTCCAGCGCTTCTGTGAATCCAGACGAGGAAATGATCTGCACTGATGCCCAGAATCTTTATGAGTCGGATCCAGGACCAGACGCAGAAGGTTCTGACCATAATGTAGACCCTCATTCCCAAACTGTAACTCCTGTTGGTGGAGACAATGAGGAAGACGATGATAAGACTCAAATACCTGATTGGAGCGACAACTTTAGTTTTTTGTCAGGGCAGGAACAGGTTGGCTCTGAGGACGACGGGTGTGATAACGCACAGGGTGATGATGATGAGGTCGGAGATCCCACTTACTGTCAACCCACAGTCAGCCAAGAGATGAGGTCAGCAGAGGAGGTGGAGGAAGATGCTAGTGACGACGAGGTCAGGTTGCGCCTTCCTGGACAGAGACGTAGTACTGGAAGCACGTCAACAACTGCATCCTCAAACACAACTCTGCCTCTCACCACAAGTCGTGGTGGCTCTTCAGGTCGCATGGGTGCTAAGCCTTGCATAGCCTGGGCATTTTTTCAGATCGATAAAGATGACCCAACTCGTGTTATCTGTAACATTTGTCAGCAAAAGCTAAGTAGAGGCCAAAAAATACATAGTTTGAGTACTTCATGCATGAACCGGCACATGGACATGAAGCATAAGTTGCAGTGGGAAGCTCAGTGTGCTACAATGCGGCCTAGCCGGCCGGGCCAACCACCGTCTGCCATGTCTTGTGCATCCGCGGCCTCTTCATCCTCTGTGACTGGGGGGACAGCAGTCACACCTGTTTTGGGGCGCAGACCTGCCACCTCTTTACCTGCAACAGCCAGCGTGATTGGCAGGTCATCATTTTCTTTGGAGGTGGTAACACCAGCTGGTGTTGAGCGCTGTCCGACATCGATAGCACCACCTTTGGATCAAGGCAACCTAACATGTCCGCCTGCATCTTCCTCACAGACCGGCAGTTTGCCGGGGACACCCTTATCAACCCCGTCTAAGCACAATAGCCAGCCCTCGGTCCCTCAGATGTGGACAAGTAAAAGACCATTTCCTCCTAGCCATGAGAAAGCTAAGAGGTTGAATTTCACCATCTGCAAGCTCTTGGCCACAGAAATGCTGCCTTTCCGCCTGGTGGACACAGAGGATTTTCGAGACCTTATGTCCATCGCAGAGCCCCAGTTCCAGATGCCCAGTCGGCACTACTTCTCAAAGAAAGGTGTGCCTGCGCTCCACCAGCATGTCGCACACAACATCACCGCTTCTTTGAGAAACTCTGTGTGTGACAGGGTGCATTTCACCACAGACACTTGGACGAGTAGGCATGGACAGGGGCGTTACATGTCGCTGACTGGGCACTGGGTAACTATGGTGACAGCAGGACAAGGGGCTGCTGTCCAAGTCTTGCCGTCCCCACGAGTTGTGCGTCAATCTTCTTTGTGTCAAAGTTCCTCCACTGCTTCTGCCTCCTCAACCTCCTCTCGGTCTTCCACCTGCACCCAAAGCCTGTCTGGTCATGCCACAAGCTTTCTAACTGCGCAGAAGGGATCCTGCACACCTCCTTACTATGCTGGCAGTAGGGCTCAACGTCATCAGGCGGTTTTTACATTGAAATGTCTGGGAAATGTGAGTCACACAGCTGAGGAGTTGTGGTCAGCTCTGGAGAACCAATTTCATGAATGGTTGTCTCCAGTGGACCTGAAACCAGGGAAGGCCGTGTGCGACAATGCTGCACACCTGGGTGCGGCCCTTCGCCGGGGCAATGTCACACACGTGCCTTGTATGGCTCACGTGTTGAACCTGGTTGTCCAGCAATTTTTAGCCCACTATCCCAGACTAGATGGCCTTCTGCAGAGGGCACGGTCGCTGTGTGCTCACTTCCGCCGTTCGCATCCCGCAGCTCAGCGACTTACATCTCTACAGAAGTCGTTGGGCCTGCCACTTCACCGGCTAAAATGCGATGTGCCTACCCGGTGGAATTCAACTCTGCACATGTTGCAGCGACTGTGGCAGCACCGAAAAGCCCTGGTGAAATACGTTCTGACGTATAGCCTGGGCCAACGAGATTCAGAGGTGGGGCAAATCACGCTGGAGGAGTGGTCTCAGATCAGGGACCTATGCACCCTTCTGCACAGTTTTGAAATGGCGACGAAGATGTTTAGTGCTGACGATGCCATAATCAGCATGACTATTCCGGTGATTTACATGCTGGAGCACATGTTAAACAGAATTCGGAGTCAGGTGGTGGCACAAGAGGAGGTGGAGGAAGTAGAGGAGGAGGAGTTGTATGCGGAAGGGCTAACATCTGCAAGGTCCAGAAGGTCGGCAGCACCAAGGCGGCAGGCATGTGAGGGTGGGGGAGATGGTTTTACCAGGGCGCATGGTAGCAGCCAAACTAGTGAGGAAGGTGCAGGAGCCCAGGAAGAAGTGGAGGACGAACTGATGGAAGACTCATCAGATGAGGGAGACCTTGATCACATTTCTGTTGTGCGAGGTTGGGGGGAGAGGACAGAGGAAGGAAGCATGATTGTTACCTCGCCACCAACACAACAGGGACTTGGTGCTCCTGGATGCGCAACACACATGAGTGCCTTCTTGCTGCACTACCTGCAACATGACCATCGAATTGTGAGAATTTGAAATAATCCTGACTACTGGGTTGCCACACTGTTAGATCCCCGGTACAAAAGTAAATTTGCAGAAATTATTCCTGCCATAGAAAGGGATGCACGCATGCAGGAGTATCAGCAGAGAATGTTGCAGAATCTTACATGTGCTTTTCCACAAAATACCAGTGGTGCACGTAGTGAATCTCACAGTTCCAACTTGCCAACCGTGGGACCGTCAAGTGTTCAGCACTCAAACCGTAACAGAACCACAGTATCTGCTGGTAACATCAATTTTGCGGAATCATTTCACCACTTTTTTAGCCCATCCTTTGCAAGGCCAAAGGAGACAAGAAGTCTGACACATAGTCAACGCCTAGAGACGATGGTACAGGAGTATCTCCAAGTAAACATTGAAGCCACGACTGTGTCACTGGACCCTTGCTCTTTTTGGGCTTCCAATCTGGATAAATGGCCGGAGCTAGCCACTTACGCCTTGGAGATCTTGTCATGCCCCGCAGCCAGCGTTCTGTCTGAACGTGTGTTCAGCGCTGCTGGTGGTGTGCTGACAGATAAGCGCACGCGGCTCTCCACTGATAATGTAGACAGACTCACGTTCATAAAGATGAACAAATCATGGATCCGAAACGACTTTTCTACCCCTGTGTCATCCTGGGGAGAGTAAAAGCTTGATGATTGGTTAAAATCACCCTACCAAACGTTTTAAGCTTTCAATTTACTAATCATGTTTATCTGTATCTTGACTGGAAAATAATTTGGGCTTTGTAGCAGTGTGCAGCACTGATCCTATTAGGCCATCTATAATAAGCTTCACCAGATTTAAAATTAAAAATAATTTTTAGCTGCATCTAGCCCGGAAAATAATTTTGGGGCTCCGAGATGCGCAAGACACATAAGTGCCTTCTTGCTGCACTACCTGCAGCATGACCCTCATATTGTCAGAATTCGAAGTAATCATGACTACTGGGTTGCCACACTCTTAGATCCCCCAAACTTTTCGATCAACCTTTTCATTTTAATAAAGACCAAAAAAATGGTCATTTTTGAAATTATAAGCATTAGCAGGTTGTTAGAAACTGAAATCAAACAGTTTTCAACTCAAAACTTTATTCTAGGTGATGTTACATTTTCACATAGGACCCCTTGTTCGAAAGGAGCTTCTGAACTCTCTCGTCCATTGAATTTGTCAGGTTTTGGATGGTTTCTGCTTCAATTGTTTTGCATGAGGACAGAATACCCTCCCAGAGCTGTTGCTTAGATGTGAACTGCCTCCCGCCATCATAGACACTCCTTTTAATGATGCTCCAAAGGTTCTGAATGGGGTAGAGGTCAGGGGAGCATGGGGGTCACACCATAAGTTTGTCCCCTTTTATGCCCATATCAGCCAGAGATGCAGATGTTTTATGTGCAGCATGAGATGGTGCATTATCATGCAGAAAAATGATCTTGCTGTGAAATACACGGTTCTTCTTCTTGAACCATGGCAGGAAGTGCTGTTTGAGAAAATCCACATACATTATGGAGTTCATCTTTAGCGCCTTCAGGGATCCTAAAGGGGCCGACAATCTCTCTCCCCATGATTCCAGCCCAAAACATTACTCCACCTCCTCCTTGTTGGCGCTGTAGCCGTGTTTGCGTGGGGTGTCCATCAACCAGCCATCCTCCACTCCATCCATCTGGACCATCGAGCGCTGCACGGCACTCATCCGTGAACAAAACAGTTTTGAAATCAGTCTTCATGTAATGTTTGGCCCACTGGAGCCGTTTCTGCTTGTGTGAAGTGGATAGAGGAGGTCGACAGGATGGCGTATGCACAGCTGCAAACCTCTGAAGGACCCTGCATCTTGTTGTTCGGGGGACGTTGGAGGCACAAGCAGCTTCAAAAACTTGTCTGCTGCTATGACAAGGCTTTTTTGCCGCTGCTCTTTCAACCTGACGTAATTGCCTGTAGGAAAGAGTCCTCAATTTGCCCTTATCAGCACGCACACGTGTGTACTGTGAATCAGCTACATACTTCTTGATTGCCAAGACACTTCATCCTGATCATCGCACAATGTTGATTGTAGTCATGCCTTGACCTAAACACTCCACAATTTGTTGCTTCTCAGCAGCCGACACATCCTTTTTCTTTCCCATTTTGGCAGAAAATGTAGGCTGCTTAATAATGTGAGAGAGCCTTCTTAAGTAGTCTTGCCTTTCATTGGACACACCTGCCAAACTAATTAGCACAGGTGTCTGCAATTGCTTACAGTGATATAAAGAGCCCTGACACACATCACCATCAATGAGTTTAACTGACAAACAAACAAATTCTTCCCTTATCACTCCTAAACACTTTTTGCATAATAATTTGGAACGCGGTGTACATGTGCTTTTCCACAAAACACCAGCGGTTCACGTAGTGAATCTTACAGTTCTAACTTGCCAACCGTGGTCTGTATGGAGTTGTTCAATAAAGGGCCCAAAATTAAGATAACATAGATGGGAGAGTTCTCTATGAATAGGAATTCCTAAGTATTTGATACCCTGTGAGGGCCAGGCAAAGGGAAAGTTGGACTGGATGGAATCCTATATGGATTTGGGGAGGGAGACATCGAGGGCCTCAGACTTCGCTGCATTGATTTTAAAATTTTACCATGTAACAAAGTGATCTATTTCAGCCATAACAGCATGGATGGATATATGTGATTGAGTGATATATACTAGGACATCATCAGCAAATAGAGAGCACTTGTACTCGGTGCCTCCCACCTCAATCCACCTAATATTGGGGTTATGGCGAATTGATGAGAGCAGGTGCTCCGTCACTAGGATGTATAAGAGAGGGGACAGAGGACATCCCTGCCTTTTCCCATTGGTGATTGTGAAAGGTGATGAAAATGTTCTGACGCACCCCCTGGGCCTTGGGACACCCGGAGCCGGACCCTTTTTGGTGGATGCTGGTGGTTGTAGTCTTCGTGGCGGCGACCCGGTTCCGTGGCTCAGGGCGGTCAAACCAGTGGCGGAACTATTTATGTGGTTTTGATGTTTAAATGTCCGACTACGCCACCCGTGGATTGCGGTCAGAGTGAACCGCCGCTACAGGGCAGACCGCTGAGGCTGGTGTTGTGGGTGCAGCAGAGCATAGCATAACTCCCCACGGGAGGAGTATAGCCTCAGGGCAGTGTATGCGGAGGATGGGGGTGATGGTGCAGGGCAGCAGCAGTAGCGACACGGAGTCAGTGATGCAGTCCAGGGCCTTTACTCACAGTTCTTATTATCCAGACGACGTCTGCAGGTAACGGCTGCCCACGTCGTACTGTGCTCACCAGGTGATGGGCTCAGACAATTCCCAGATAACTTTGGAGCACTTCACAGGACCCCCTTTGAGTGTCCTTTGTCTGGCCTTTCTTACCAACACTTCTGTCCGGCTGCCTCGGGCCTCCTCTTGGTAAACTTGGCGCCAGTTTCCCTGACCCTATGTGGTGCCTTCCTAGCGGGTGTAGCGAGGGGCTGCGCCACATAAAATGTCAGAGCCTCCGGTTTCTAGCTGAGGGTCGTTTCCTGCCTCCACTAGTTCGGGGACCGGTCTCCCCCTTTGGCCTGACCCCTCCACGCAGGTGGATTCGGGCGTGCGGTGGCGACTCGCCCGTCCGCACCCCTGGGATCCCTTCATTCCTCGTTCCTGGAGCCTTCTCCGCTCCTCTTCCTTCCTTCTCCCTCTTCCAGGCCTGGGCCTCTGTTACTAGGCCCGCCTCCGGAGCAGAGCTCATGCAGAGCCCCTGCTCCCTGCCACTTCTGCTCAGACTTCTCTGCACTGAACTAAGATGGTGCCCACCTTTTATACTCCCTTCTCAATGCACCCAGGAACTGCTTCCTCCCTGCTACTGCACTACAGGGTTCCCCTTCCTCAGTGTTCCCTCCCCCCACTCCAGCCAGGGACAGGGACTGTCGTGCCCATCTCAGGGGCATATTGGTCGCCCTGCCCACGGCAATGTGGTGTAATGCATGCAGGTGTCAGGTCCTGATCCACACTCCATCCTTACCTGAGAGTGAGATATCACACCTCTGGGTGAGGTGCAATACGTCTGTAGCAACCGAGCCCTCAGGGTGCTACAGTTCCATTTATCTTCAGCCTAGGTGACGTATTGCGATACAGGGCCGTGATTTTGGCTATAAAAGGGTCCCCTAGACCCCTACCCCAAGCTTTTTAAGAGAATCATATATGGCGTGCCAGGAGACTCTATGGAATGCTTTCTCAGCATCCAACGAGAGTATCTAATTACAAATTTTTAACTGCATCTAGCCCAGGAAATACTTTGTGCCTAGTAGCAGTGTCTGCTAGTCAGCGGATTATCCCGGCTGTTAAGCAAGCTACACCACCTGTAGTTTAGATACTTAATTTTTTCAAAGGAAATGCTTTGGGACCATGGGATACTCAGTGAAGAGCATCAGGAGGCACCCCAAGGCATAGGGGCTGGGACTGGCAGTAGGATGCCTTGCGGTGGACAGCCGAGTTCGATCCTTGTAAAAGCTTTTTAACTGCAGCAGCTTTAGTGGACGCTACTGGAGCTGGAATTACGCGGCTGCTGGCATGAGACTTGCCCTCCAATAGATCCTTGTAAATGGATTTAAAGTGTATTCATTCAAATTAGAGAGACAATTTAAATTAAAAAGCTTAGAGCTGCCTCCACCACAGGGGGGCTCGCTCGACCCACCAGCGGACAGGCACCAGTATTGGGAGAGGGGGGCTGGCCATCAGGGTTCACCGCGGCTCTGGCACAAACCCGGCGACACGGAGGTGGCACGGGCAGGAGCGGACTGGCCGTGTCGGCTTCTCACTTTTTGGATTTTAGAAGGGCATGACATGCCTATATCTGTGTCTCCCCCTCCTTTTACTCCTCCACCTCTTTTATTTTCGCATGACTATATGTACTTGTCACTTTTCCATGTGTTAGTTGTGTCTTCTGAGCAGTTTGTCAGCTTTTGGACACCTTTGAAGGTGTTTTCTATGTGTTTCTATGTGTTTTTGTTTGCCTGCCATTGGTTTTAACGGTGTTCGAAGGTGTTTGACGAACAGTTCGACGAACAGTTCGGCGAACACACGGGTGTTCGACGAACCGAACCGAACTCGAACACTACGGGGGTGGCTCAACACTAGTCCCTACCCCATTCTTTGGAATGCAAGTGCAAGTATGCAGGCAGCCACCCACCCACCCACAGGCTGCAAAACTATACTGCCAAATTTTTGACAGCTGCTTGCACTTGAAATGTGGCCTTTTAGCCTCGTGGAGGCAGAAGCTTTTCACAACCTCATGCCGGCGGCGACCGAGTGTCCATACTCAATCCTCAGTCGCCACTATATTTCCCGGTATCGCCTCCACCTTCCACAAGCACGTGTCCCACAACATTACCCATGCCCTCCTCAGTGCACTTACTGGGAAGAACCGCCTAACCACAAACACGTGGTCAGGTGAACGTAGCCAGGGACGGTACGGAGCTAGTCGCCAACTTTTTTTGCTAAGAGTTGTATTTAGCTCGGTGAAAGGACTGGCATAGAGGGAAACCGTATCTACACTGCATGTGATTTCTCCCAGGAAGTCCTGTAATTGAGCTTGTTGCAGAAGCAATGGCAGCCCGTCCAACATCAACTCGCACTTGTCAGTGGTGCTTTGACACACACACATCTTTCTTTGCGCATTTAATTTCTTGAATATAGAGTTGGACAATGGCCTGATCTGTAATGCGTTTTGAGAAATAACATGCATAAGCATGGCCGATACACATTAAAAAAGCATCTATAGAGGGTCCGGGAACCTTCCTTCATACTTTTCTTAGCCAGGGCTGCTTTTCGGCAGGGTTGGACGGGTTCACCAGAGAACCGGAGACTCCTCCGGCGGGCCCTGGCTTCTCCTTCAGGAGAGTTCATAGTGTCGAGGTGAGGCCATGATGATGATAGAGGACACCATCTGCTTAGTTTTCTGTTACTTGGAATGCAAGTGCAAGTATGCAGCCAGCCACCCACCTACTCACAGGCCGCAACACTAAACTGCCAGATTTCTGGGCAGCTCTTTGCACTTGAAATGTGGCCTTTTAAGGTCATGGAGACGGAAGCTTTTCACAACCTCATGCCGGCGGCGGCCGGGTGTCCATACTTGGTCCCCAGCCGCCACTATATTTCCCGGTATCGCCTCCGCCTTCCACAAGCCCGGGACCCACAACATTACCAGTGCCCTCCCAAGTGCACTTACTGGGAAGGACCACCTAACCACAAACATGTGGGCAGGTGAATGTGGCCAGGGACGTTACGGAGCGAGTCCACAACTTTTTTTGCTGAGAGTTGTATTTAGCTCGGTGAAAGGATTGGCATAGATGGAAACCGTATCTACCCTGCGTGTCATTTCTCCCTGGAAGTCCTCTAAGGCTGCTTGCACTTGAAATGTGGCCTGAACATTACTGCTGGTACTTTTCTGTGGAAATTTGCTTGCCTCCTACCAGCCTGGAATATTTCCAGCAAACTATGGTACGACGCCATGGTATTAGCACTGCCCCCAGTACCAGTAGCGAAGCCATCCCCAATTTCCTGCTCAGGAATTTTATTTGGTAGACAGAGTGGCTGCCCAAATAAATTTTCTCATAAAGGAGCTGAAGATAGAGTGGCAGTAGGTGCAAGTTTCTCCAGCCTGTTATATATTAGAGGATGAACGGCAGCACATTGGATCAGTGGTTAGCACTGAAGCCTTGCAGCGCTGGGATCCTGGGTTCAAATCCCAGCAAGGACAACATCTGCAAGGACTTTGTATGTTCTCCCCGTGTTTGCGTGTGTTTACTCCTCAGTAAAAAAGCAGCCATAGAGTGTCCGGGAACCTTCCCACACACTTTCCTTAGCCAGGACTGCTTCTCGGCAGGGTTGGACGGTCCCAACAGACGGTGTGCCTTGGCTTCTACCTCAGGAGAGTTCATGATAGCGCTAACCTTGCAGCTGCTATGGGGCTCTTGAGCGGATGAGAAAGGTTAGCCCTAAGAATTAAATCCTCTGGTGGGCACAATGTTTTTCAATCTGAAACAGCTTCTCAGTGGGAGTTTTATTTCACCACAGCCATATTCTTTAGCTCGGTGAAAGAACTGGCATAGAGGGAAACCTTATCTACCCCGGCTGTCATTTCTCCATCACCAGTTTCCGCCCATTGTCAGACCCGACCATGCCTGGCTGTATGTTCAGCGGTGAGAGCCACAGATCAGGCTGCTGTGTTACAGCTTTCAACAGCTCTGCAGCGCTTGGCGGTTTGTCAGTTAAGCATTAAGCATGTTATCTTCAGCACAGCCTATTGCCGCTTGGCAAAGGCAGTGATGCAGTGCTTTCAGCTTGTGACTGATGTGATCATTTCGGAGATGGAGGAGGAGGTGCATGAGCTGAACAATGTGATTACATTGAGGTTAAATTGGTGACGCTGTTTTTTATACTAAAGAAAGATCCTATTGTTTTGTTTTGTTTACGTTATTTTTTAAGATAAATACATTCACCGGGAAATGTCATTTTAACATTTTACAACCTTATCTGGCAATGTGGTGTGAGACACATCATCAGACACATCCTTTTCTATTCATAATGGAGGGTCTCTGAAAGTCATAAAGCCTATTTTTACAGGGACATCAGACGGCCCTTACTATTCTTAAAATGGCAGCAGTCGGCCCTAGCTATTGTTAGAGAGCCATCAGTCGGCTATGCTTTGTTGTTCCCATTATTAAGAAGTGGGTCTCCTATACTGTTATTGCATATCCAGTGACTGCAAGGGCTGCCTAAAATATGGACGCAACCCAATACCCCTTTGAAGAGACATAGAGGAAGGTCTCAGTAAAAAATGTTCCCATTATAGAGGAGCGGGTCTCCTATAGTGGTAACACCCATGCTGTGACTGCAAGGGCTGCCAAAATTTGGGAAAAACCTCTCTAAGAATTTAAAGACACGTAGAGCAGGGCCACAGTAACAAGGTACGACATGTTCCCATTAGAAAGGAGAGGGTCTGCTATACAGTTATAGGGTATGCAGTGAGTCCAACCGCTGACCAATTTTAGGAAAAGCGCCACTAACAATTTAAAGACACACAGAGCAGGGCCACATTAACAAGTACGACATGTTCCCATTAGAAA
The DNA here is from genome assembly GCF_046119375.1 of Phyllobates terribilis. Classification (NCBI taxonomy): domain Eukaryota; kingdom Metazoa; phylum Chordata; class Amphibia; order Anura; family Dendrobatidae; genus Phyllobates; species Phyllobates terribilis. The sequence goes on along the minus strand of NW_027362765.1, from coordinate 590,022,968 downwards.
GGAGAGAGTCTGCAATACAGTTATAGGGCATGCAGTGAGTCCAAAGGCTGACCAATTTTAGGAAAAACCCCACTAAGAATTTAAAGACACATAGAGCAGGGCCACTGTAACAAGGTACAACATGTTCCCATTAGAAAGGAGAGGGTCTGCTATACAGTTATAGGGTATGCAGTGAGTCCAACGGCTGACCAATTTTAAGAAAAACCTCACTAAAAATTTAAAGACACACAGTGCAGGGCCACAGTAACGACAAATTCCCATTAGAAAGGAAAGAGTCACCCATAGTGTTGGCCTATGCAGTGAATGCAAGGGCCTCATAAAAAAATGTTCACATTAGAAAGGAGTGGGCCACCTATACTTGTAATGCCTATGCACTAAGTGTATGGGCTGACAAACATTTACCCCTGGGGGGTATACATGAACTTACTGCATAAAAAAAATTTTCACGGGCATCATAAACACCCTTTAAAAAATTATGTGGGTGTTGCGTCATGGACCACACTGGTGATATGGTGGTGGAGTATGATGAGAAGGAGGAGGACAAGAGCAAATAGACAAAATCAGGAAGCGTATACCCATGTGTGGGTGTGAAAAGGTGCATGGGAATACACCTTCCAAGAAAAGACACTGGATTTGAGTTTATGTTACGCTGCTCTCATTCGGTGGTGTTGAGAAGTCTGGTCCAATCCAGACCTTGTTCATTTTTATAAGAGTCAGCCTGTCAGCATTTTCAGTTGACAGGCGGATGCGCTTATCACTTATAATTCCACCAGCGGCACTAAAAACCTGCTGTGATAAAACGCTGGCGGCAGGGCAGGCCAGAATCTCCAAGGCCTAGAGAGCCAGTTCATTCCACGTATCCAGCTTGGATACCCAATAATTGTAAGGCACAGAGGAATCACGGAGGACGTTGGTACGGTTGGCAATATACTCCCTCAGGGTCATGGGAAAGGCAGCGTAACGAAAACTCAGCCATGCGTGCCAGACTACTAACAGGCAAGACTTCTGTGTCCTAACCAAGAGGATGACTGACCATGCTCTCCTCCTTCTCCTCCTCCACCTCTCTGTCCTCTGGCCATCCACGCTGAACAGACGGTATGTCTATAGTGCCTGAAACTAGCTCCTGTCCTTTCTCCACCTCCTCCTCTTCCTCATTGTCACCCAATCCATGTTGGGATGAGATGAGGCTTGGCTGTGTGTAATCACCATGTATGGTTCCTTGCTCCATTTCCTCATGCTCCACCTGCAATGCATCCTCTTTGATTGTGAGCATAGAGCGTTTCAGAAGACAGAGAAGCGGGATGGTGACTCCCCTTATGGCATCATCGCCCCTCACCATCCTGGTGGAGTCCTCAAAGTATTGGAGGATGGTACATATGTCTGACATCCATGTCCACTTCTGAGGTCTTATGTGTGGAGTCTCAACTGAATACCGACGGCCTTGTTGATGCTGATACTCAACAACTGCCCTCTTCTGCTCACAGTGTAGAGTTCCAACGTGTAGGGACATCACACACCAGTCTGTGAGCCGGAAGCTGCAAACGCTGCTGAAACGCTGCAAGCGCGGCGGAAGCTGTACCTGACTTTCTAAAATGGGCACAAAGGCGGCGTACTTTAACAAGCAGATCTGGCTGCTCCGGGTAGGATTTGAGAAACCTCTGAACCACGAGGTTAAGCACATGGGCCAGGCATGGTACGTGTGTGAGCTTACCCAGCCTCAGAGCCGCCACCAGGTTCCGGCCATTGTCACACACGACCATGCCTGGCTGTAGGTTCAACGGTGTGAGCCACAGATCTGCCTGCTCTTTCAGAGCTGTCCACAACTCTTCAGCATTGTACGGTTTTTCACCTAAGCATATTATCTTCAGCACAGCCTGTTGCCGCTTGGCTGAGGCAGTGTTGCAGTACTTCCAGCTTGTGACTCTATGTGGTCATTTCGGAGATGGAGGCTGAAGAGGAGGAGGAGGCTGAGGAGGATGAGGTGCAGGAGCTGTAGACAGTGGGGGCAACGCTGATTGACCTAGGGCCCTCAATCCTTGGCGTCGGGAGGACGTGTTCCTTCCCAAGGTCCGACTGGGTCCCGGCTTCCACTATGTTAACCCAGTGTGCCGTCAGCGAGATGTACCGTCCCTGCCCATAAGCACTTGTCCACGTGTCCTTGGTTAGTTGGACTTTACCGGTAACTGTGTTGTTGAGAGCATGGCTAATGTTTTGGGACACGTGCTTGTGTAATGCGGGGACGGCACACCGGGAGAAATAATGGCGGCTGGGGACCGAGTACCGAGAGATTGCCACCGCCATCAGGTTGCGGAATGCTTCCATCTCCACGAGCCTAAAAGGCAAAATTTCGAGCGCAAGCAGTCGAGAAATGTGAGAATTTAGTAGTGTGGTCTGTGGGGCGTTGGCTGCATATTTGCGCTTGCGTTCCAAGGACTGGGGTACGGACAACAGAACACTGCGCTGGGACAAGGACATGGATGTGCTTCCTGATGCTGCTACTTGAGAGTGCGCAACGACAGGTGCAGGGCAGGAGTCGTCTTCGCATGCACCATGGACAGGGGATTGGCTTGCATGCACAACAGAGGAAGAAGCAATGGTGCCACCCGCAGACACTGTTCCTGGACTCTGGTGTTCGGCCCCCAAAGTCAGGTGCTTTGCTGCCATGTGCCTAATCATGCTGGTGGTGGTCAGGCTGGTCGTTTTGCCACCCTTGCTGATGCTGGCCTGGCATTTGGTGCAAATGGCCATTTTGGGGTTATCGGCAGAGTCTTTAAAAAACAACCAGAGTCGGGAAGACCTAACAGTTATACTAGCAACTTCCTTCGTGTTGGTGTTACGGGGAGCGGTTGCCTGCCTTCTGTCTGCTGCCACCACACTGCTTCTTCCTGCCTGTTGGGGTGCTCTGCCTCCCTCCCCCTGTGTGCTGCTGTCCTCGCTCTGCATGTCCTCCTGCCAGGTTGGGTCAGTTACTATATCATCCACCACCTCGTCTTTCACTTCCGCACCCTGGTCCTCCTCCTGACTTTCTGGCAATTGTGTCTCATCATTGTCCACCTCTTGTGACACTTTCCCACCATCGCCTTCGTGTGACAGTGGCTGCTCAAATATTTGGGCATCTCTACATGCGATCTCCTCTTGCCCCACTTCAAGTGGACCGGGCGAGAGGCCCGCATCTATAAATGGAAAAGTGAACAGCTCTTCAGAATGTCCAAGTGTGGGATCAGTTATCTCTGGGTACGCGGCATGGTGGGAGGAAGGAGGATCAGGGTGAGGAATATGCGGTCCAGACTCACGGCTACTGAGACTTGACCGTGTGGAAGACAGGGTGGTGGTGGTGGTGGGTATAAGACTGGAAGCATTATCCGCTATCCAACCAACAACCTTTTGACACTGCTCTGGGTTCAATAGTGGTGTGCTGCGATTCCCTAGAAATTGGGATAGGAAGGTCAGGCGAGAAGATGTGGGTGTTTGTTGTGGCACAATTTCAGCTAGCCCACGGCCTTGTCCTCGGCCTCTGCATGCAGCATTGCCATCACGTCCATTTCCCCGTCCCTTGCCACGTGCCTTGCCCATTTTAAATGGAGGACAGTATCTTCCACGCTCACTACAAATGACTGAGTTTGGAGCAAACTTATATTTGACCCGTGTGATGGATAAAACAGATTTTTAAATACCTGGCCTGTAGGTAACTAGTTTGAACAGCAAACTGCAGTGAATTGCTTCAATGATACACTAAAGGAAATTTTTAATGGAGGCCAGAAATAGCAGTATATTCTGACAACATATATGTGATCCGTTTGACGGAGAAAACAGAGTTTTAAATTCCTGACCTGTAGGTGAGTAGTTTGAACAGCAAACTGCTGTGAATTGCTTCACTGACACACTAAAGGAAATTTTTAATGGAGGCCAGAAATGGCAGTATTTTCTGACAACGTATATGTGATCCGTGTGACGGAGAAAACGCAGTTATCAATAGCTGGATTTCTAGCGCTCTAATATGGAAAGTACCTGGCTGTATTTTGCAGTGCCAACAAGCAAATGGCACAGAAAAATGGCGTTCTCTAGATTGCTTTTTAAGCAAATAATGAGGATTAAGATCCAAAGAAAAGTATTCCTGGCCCCTGAGACCTGGGACTTTGTATAGAAATGTCTAACAGCAGCAGAAGGCGGAATTGGAATGCACTGCAGTCTGCTATATACACTGCCTGCCTATACACCCAGCCTGCCTGATATCTCTGCAGATAGATTAGTCCTCAGAAAGACTGTTTGTTAAAATGGATATGTGTAATGTATGGTTTTTCTCCCTACACTACCTAATACACGATCAAACCTCACCCTGACACAGCAGTAGCTCTCCCTACACTGTCTGATCTGGAGTGACTGTGATGAGCATGGCAGCGCCAGGTCTTATATAGACCTGATGACGCTGTGTGACCAGCCAATCACTGTAATGCCACAACCAACATGACTACGGCATTGCAGTGCATGGAAGGCAATCCCTGCATGTTCATTGGCTCTCAAAAGAGCGCCAAACATGCTGGGAGGGGACCCGAGTTCCAGCCCGAGCAACCCGGAAATACTCGGCAAGCACCGAGCATCTCGCGAGCATCTCGAGCAGTGAGATGCTCGGGCGAGTACCGAGCAGTTGCGATCATGCTCGCTCATCACTAATAATGAGTAATTGAAAAAGAAAAAACCTAAGTAAACTTTTTGCTGCATTTTAAGACAAACAAGATTTACATAGGACACTAACAATAATGAACAAATACCAAATATCTAGAGAAGGTTCCACGAGCTACTCTCAGTGTAAAATGCACTGCAGGTTGTATTCATAAATCCTTCATTTAAATTAAAGTTAAACATATAAAGCTGCTAAGATGGAAGTAAATTATGTGGCTTGTTGATCTAATATCCCTGCAGGTTGGTCAAATAAATCCTTACTGCTCTAATGTTTATAGAGGGAACTGCCAAGGGACTTGTGTAGCTGATGTGCATACAAATCTACATATTCATGTACCATGGCTATTGAGTTTGGTTAAATAAAACATGGGAGTCTATTTTTGTATTCTATATGGACTTAATATCCTGTACGTAGGTTAGGTGATGTGCATAGGTTTCTTAAATAAATTTACTTTCAAGCTCCCAGCATGTGATTAGCTAGATGAAATACTTATTGCATTTTTTATCAGACCATTCCATGCTTTCTTCCATTTTCAAGGAATCCTTTCTAGTATAGATCTCCATGATACAGTAATAAAAAGTTGGATTAGCACCAGATGTATTATGGTTCGTACTGTATGTCTAATAAAGAAGACATATGGTCATTCATGTTTAAACATATTTTAGTATTCGTTTTTACAAGTCTTTTTTGTATTTGGAATGATGAATTCTACCTGGAGAAGTATGCATTTCTTATCGCTACTTTACTTCCCTGTTAATGTCTCCAGAGACCTAAGTCTGAAGAACCTGTAACATTGAAAAATGCAAAGAATGGACACAAAAATATTTTTTACTGTTATTCTCCTTATGTAAGATTATCTCTTAGGTGTTAAGATATCAAATCCATAATAGTTAATTTTTGGTAATAAATTGATAGCTGCATAAGAGAGCAAAATATACTTCAATGCCAATAAACTTTTACAAAGAAGCAGATTTTAATGGGTAAATGAAGCGCATGAGCACAGAAAAGTTTGTCAAAATCAACCATAAAAAGGCCTAAACATTAAAATATGTGAAAAATGGGTTCATGCTTCACAAGTAGCAGAAATGGACTAAATGGACATGTAGAAAAAATAAAATGGTCATCAATTCCAATGAATGAGTAGGTGCATGTTTGACGTGAGTGCAATTTAAATGAAAACACAGTGCTATAGCTCTCTGCAAACATTATATAGTTACAAAGGTTAAAAAAAAATCTGATCCAATCAATTTCAACTTTTCTTGATATGATTTGAATCACATTATTGCTACACACACAAACATTTATTTGTCAACACGTTTTGAAGTTACACACTTGTTCTTCAGCACAAACCTTCTATAGAGTCCCTGGGAAAGTCTCTCTTTCCTGTAGAGTGTAAATTCTTATGATCAGCTGGTTCTCTGCCTTTCTTTTCCTTAAAGTGTAAGCTCTTATGCTCAATGAGGTCTTCTGTCTCTCTATCCTGTAGAATGTAAGCTCTTATGTTCAGCAGGGTCCTCTCTTTTTCTCTGTCACTTCTGCGGAGTGTAAGCTCCTATGGTCAGCTGAGTCTTCTCTCTTTCGCCTGTAGAGTGTAAGTTCTTATGGCTAGCAGGATCTTCTCTCGATCCTGTAATGCAGGGGTCCCCAACCTGTAGATTGGGAGCCACATGTGGCTCACAGTTCCATGAATTGTGGCTTATGACTGTCTGCCAGCTTGGTGCATTAGCAGCAGGTCCAGCAAACAGGTATGATGAGCACATCTCAAATTTGTGAATTTTGTGAGTAGCCCTGAACAGAAGAGCAGATTTGGATACACATATCCTGGTCTTATGAGTTTAAAGATAATTTAAGTATGGTACGCTGGAGACAGGATGATATTATCTCTCAGAGGAGGTGCTTGAAGCTGAATGTGACAGTGTGTTGGGAGTGCTTGATGGGAGAATACTGAATGGGGTATTGTGGGCAGGACTGTGAAGTCGGTAAGCCAAAGCTCCAACTCTCATTACTTCATTTCCCTGACTTCGACTCTTGACTCCATGACATCGACTCCCCAGTACTGGAGGAGGAGCTTCACTACTGAGCATGTACATTAAGTGCAGCACAGATTCATTTCAACTAAAAGCCTAGATCCTTAGATCAGGAACAGCACAGACATTTATAGGACATTTCATAACTTTCCCAAATTCTTATGAAAAAATATTCAGCACATACTGCATTGAACTACTGTACACAATTTATTATATATTTTAGGAGATGGAGTCGGTCCATTTTATACTGACTCGGACTCCAACCAAATTCGACCAAAATGGACACCGACTCCATGACTCCGACGCAACAGCACTAATTGTGGGAACCCCGGAATCTTGGTATACTGCTTCAGGTGATCTTTGTGGAAAAGCTTTGGTTATCATTATACCCATAATGGGGGCTTTGGTTGCCACCACTGTGAGGCAGGCGGGAGCTGGATGTGGCTCGCGACTCTCTCTTGGAGATGAATGTGGCTCGCTACCCTCTTTCAGAGCTGAATGTGGCTCTCAAAGTCAGAAAGGTTGGGGACCACTGCTGTAAAGTGTAAGCTTCTATGGTCAGCGAAATCCTCTCCTGTAGAGTGTTAGCAAGGTGCTCTCTTTCTATCCTGTAGAGTGTAAGCTCTTAAAGTCAGCAGGATCCTCTCTCTCTGCTGTAGAGTGTAGTCTCTTATGGTAAACTGGGTCCTCTCTCTTTCCTGTAGAGTGTAAGCTCTTTTGGTCAGCGGGGCCCTCTCTTTCCTGAAGAGTGTAAGCTCTTAAGGTCAGCTGAATCCTCTCTCTTTCTCCTTTAGAGCGTAAGCTCCTATGATCAGCCGGGTCCTCTCTCTCTCCTGTAGAGGGTAAGCTCTTCTGGTCAACTCGGTCCTCTCTCTTTTACCTGTAGAGGTTAAGCTTTCATGGTCAGCAGGGTCCTCTCTCTTCTATAGAATGCAAGCTCCTATGGTCAGTGAGGGTCCACTGTTTGACCTGTAGAGTGTAAGCTCTTATGATCAGTGGGGTCCTCTTTACCTCCCTCCTGTAGAGGCAACCTCTTATGGTGAGTGAGGTCTTCTCTTTCTGTCTCCTGTAGAGTTTAAGCTCTCATGGTCAGCTTTGATCTATCTCTCCATCCTTTCCCCCACATGTATTTTCCATGTAATTACAAGCATTCCTGTTTCCTGCGACCAACCTCAAAGACAGTTGAAGAGTTGCCATATTATGTAGAATAAAATTTACTAGTTTATTGAGTGATTTGTAATTAATTTTATTCTGCAGCCAACAATAAGCAGGGAAGCAGCTATAAAAGCAAAATGGTTCAAAATCTTTAATGAAACCAAATTATAAAGATTATTTTTAGCTCAAAATTCATGAATTTAAGTATAAAAATTACCTGTTATGTATCATCCTTGTGGTCTTGATTAGTGTTGAGCGAATTTGTTCGGCATTTCAAATTCGTGTTCGGGGTTCCGGCTTGTTCGCGCCAAAAAATCGTCTCCGCCCATAAACATCCCTGATTTGCCACGCTGTCGCGCAGATGCCACGCTGTCATCTGCGTGACAGCGTGGCAAATCATCGATGTCCATGGGCTGAGACGATTTTTTTGAGCGAACAACCCGGAACCCCGAACACGAATTTGAAATGACGAAAAAATTTGCTCAACACTTGCCTTGATGACAGCTACTACATCTGTTTTTAGGGCACTTGCCAGAAATGCTGCAAACCGACTCTTACATAGGACATATTATACTTAGGTTATACAAATGTACCAATTCTTAATCTAACACACGAATGATATCACTGAACAAAATTTAGTGTAAAATTATTGTAATTATAAAAATGGCTGCATCTGTATAACTCACATATGCCGCTAATACATACAGCACATTCTAACATATGCAACATGGGATGAAACTGAATGGGACGAGACACAGATTAGATATTAGAAAAAACTTTTTGACAGTTAGGGTGATCAATGAGTGGAACAGGCTGCCACGAGAGGTGGTGAGTTCCCCTTCAATGGACATCTTCAAACAGAGTCTGGACAGATATCTCTCTGGGATGATTTAGTGAATCCTCCTTTGAGCAGGGGGTTGGATTAGATCACCCAGGAGGTCCCTTCCAACTCTACCATTCTATGATTCTATGATTGTATGAACATATACATATGTAACATGCCATAAAAGCAAACACCATTTATTCCAAGGACATAAGCAGCATATATACCTAATACAGTACATAGAGTACAGGCCACTCACACATATGCATCAAAATTACTTTCTAACCTCTAAGCATAGAACACAAGGTCTCTTGTATGGAACATTCTCCCATGGACCACTTTCCATTGCCAATGATTATAGGGATAATGTAAGCTTAAAAAGAAAAAACACTTGTATAAATACTTGTATAAATTGCAAAACAGAAAACACTTGTTAAATTCTCTGAAAATAACAGTGGCGATTCTCCTTTGGTCCTCTATTCAATTTTGATTTCATGTCAGCAGTGAATAAATGTATTATTGCCACTTGACCGCTGCAGCCAATTGGTGATGGCAGCAGACAGAATCTATAAAGTATGGACTCACTGTTACCATGTAAACAAAGGCTGATGGCACCCACAGGAGCATTAGTGGTGGTGCGGCGACAGGGGATTTAATAGTTTAGTTTATTTGTTATTTTATTATTATACATATAATATTTTTACCTGTCTTCCTCAGCTGATATATCAGCACAGTTTCTGTCCTGTAATTATTTCCTCTTTGTAAAGGTGGCAAAACACATGAAATAGCTGTTGGCTATATGCACAGTTTCTTATGAATTTGATAATTACATGCATGTTTTATTTTGCATGTGTTCTAAACAGAAAGTAAGCCACCGCTAGATGTCTTCTCCTGGTCTATTTTTCTCTGTATTACCCCCAAACAATGATGGCAAACATTAAATACAATGTAGACAGAGATGAGCAAAATATTCAAAACGAACTGAGTTCTACTCAAATATTACAGAATTCAAAAATCTTATACAAATCTGCATCCTCCAAAATTCTGACTTTTTGTAATACACTGCCACGGGATGCCATTTTGACGAACTCTAAGGCTGCATAAAAGGTTAAAGAATAAAAAAAAACTTATTCGCACCTTACTGCTCACTTCCAGCCCCTCCGCTCTTCACCATCACCTGTCCAGTTCTCGTCACAAACACTTATCACCGCTTTGAGCACTGAATTCTCCGGTCTCCTCAGCTAGGCCGAGGTTATGGCAACTGTCATGACCTTACATGCATGCGCAGAACCATCTTTGGCTTCATCAGATCTGGAAGTCCTAGCCAAGCATGAAGATGGGCAGTAATTCGGTGTTTATGTCATTGATAAGAAATAGCAATAAGGACCTAATGAGTGAGGTGAGGAGTGAAGTTTACAGAGTGGTGAGCAGTAATTTTAGTAGCACTATTTTTTTTATTTTTTACATCTTTTATTATGGTTTGAGGTCCCAGAGAGCATTAAAAGGGATGCTCAATTCAAGGAGAATAACTTCTCCGTGAATTGAATTTCCCAGGAAAATCTGTGTAAACAGGTGAATTATAATGTTGCCCGATCTTCTCACCTCTAGATGCAGATGATTTTGCTGGCTTTGCTGAAATCATTGTCTGCTGCTTTCCTCAGTCCAATGTGTAGAACCACTTTAAGAAATAGTATCACTGGTGTTCATAATATGTGTCGTCATACTTTACTTCAGTTCTGGGTCTGTAACTTTGACCAATCACACCTTATTCTAGAATATATTAAATAATAATAGTTTCTAGCTGTTAAGCAGTGAAAGGCCTTTCTGTTGCAATAATTATATGGTTCCTAAGTATTATCTGTAGCATGCTAAACTATGAATCTCTTAATTTAGATTTTACATCAGATGAAGACACCTTGTAACATCTTACCACTGCTAAAACCCTAACGTAATTAGTATAAAGACTAAAGAACTTTTTAGTTACTATAGTAAAATTCTGAGTAAACCGCACACACATTGTTGCCAACAACAACAGACTCCAAGCTGTCTTATTACCTTGTTTTAACACACTTAAATTAAGCACAATTGCTGTTAGCATCAAATAATGTCTCATTTTCAGATGGTTTCAACCTTATTTTTCCCTAAAGTTCATAACTTATATATGATCTATAAAGCTAAACACAGACATGGATACATTTAGGAGCATCTGCAACCTCCACAGCATCATAGTCTCATCTGCCAGACATGCTGAACAGATCAGCACTATACGCTCAAATCTCGGAATCAAGGCATGACACACAGCCAGGGGGAAACCCACAAATGCATAAATATACTGATTGAGTTTTTAAGCCTTCATTCCCCTTAGGGGTTCAAATCTTCAGCAAGAATTGGCAATATATCCCAGCTAAAAACACATCAACGCTAAAGGATTTATCAAAGGCAAATGCAGATACCGAAGAGTCAGACAGTTGGAACTCAGTAGAACCTTCTGTATGTTTACACAAAATGGTAGCGCCTAAGGACATTTTGTTCCTAGACAATGGTACTGGGAATTAACGAAGTCTGGAGAAGCAAATACAGCAGCTTTGATACGTAACGAGTTCACAAGCTTGAAAGGTAAAATAAATCTGAAAAAGAAGCTTTAAGAAGAAATACAAGTAATGCAAAGGATTAAAGATTCTTAGAAGTCAAATTTTTTAGAAAAGTTCTTGTTTTTAAAAAGAATTTGGCTATTAAAATTTCACATAATCCAAATTATAAATAAACCATTTTAAAACTTATTTCATTTAACCATGAATAGTAATAATAATTTCTGTTTCCACTTTCCAACGAAAACAGTAGGAAAAGTAACCTTGAAATCGCATATCGACTTTCAGGGACATTTAAAAGTCACAGCATTGAATACTAATATTAGAAAAACAATATAATTTAATTAAAAATTAAAAGGAATTATGTTATTTCCAGTGATATTGAATGTGTACCATAGGTGCCAACAATGTGGCTGATGTGGGCTTTAAAAAAGAATTGGCCCAGTCCCGGTTGGTCCCATTCCTGCTGTTAGATTTGGAAAATCTATGCAGAAGCTTCATTGTTAGCATGGATGTTGGAGTTGGACTCTTGTTGGAATAAAACACTATGAAAACCTTATATCTGTGCAAAGTTTGGCACAATAATTTAGCACAATTTGTTATTTACTGTGGATACCTTTCTCCCTTTCTTTTCTGTATATATCACTGGTTAAGGACTATCTTATTTCAGGTGTAAAGTGGTTTATCAAGATAAAATGTTTAGTTCACTCTGTATTCTTTCTCATAAATCGAATTGGGCTTATGCCTTTATCCAATGTACCCCTTGCTAATCAGAATCTGATGAATTCCCCTAACACATAAACCTGACTCATTGCAGTTAAGTATCGATTTGAAATATCTAGGTATTCATTTGAAACCAAATGATTTTTGGGGCTCTTGGGCTGATTGTTCCCTTACCCTGTGTCATGGGTTTCTGGAGGTGAGGCAAATACAGCTTTCGCAAGGAGTGCTTTACTACTTAAATCCTTTAGAGCGAAAAGTTAAAGCTGGTTTAGGGCCATATTAATAGCTATGGACCAATTTGTCATTAAGATCTTTTGACCGTCTATAGAAGGTAGATGGATAGTCCAATATACAGTGGGGAAAAAAAGTATTTAGTCATCAATTCTACTTGCTTGTTTGTAATTGACCAAATACTTATTTTCCACCAAAATTTGAAAAAAAATTCTTTCCTAATCAGACAATGTGATTTTCAGGATTTGTTTTCTCATTTTGTCTCTCATAGTTGAGGTCTACCAATGATGTCAATTACAGGCCTTTCTCATCTTTTTAAGTGGGAGAACTTGCACAATTGTTTTTTTTCTCCACTGTATACCTTCTCAAAACCTGATCACTTGGATTGGCCAATATTTCTTTAGGAGTTTATTAGAATAAAATTTAAACATAAATCTGACCAAACCCTTCTCATCTTTTTTGGGGACTGGAGGTAAGATATCTGTTTGAAATTCCCCCCTTTTCCTTGTCTTGGCCCAATTAATAGATTTGATGCTATATCCCCTTTCTCTAAAGTGACTGTCACAAACCAGATCGGAGCCACGTGCCCCTGATCCTTCCTCACAACTTCCGCGAGTTCCTGGTTTAGGATAATGTGAAGCTATGCCCGGGGTCTCCTCAGGGAGTTCCTGTCCCCTTCCCTCACCTGGATGGGTTGTGGGGTCACTGTGGGTGGCCCCAACATGTGATATACACTTGACAGGTTCACTAGGTTTTGAGCTGCTGGAGGGATCATGTGCAAGCTGACAGTTGGGAGGGGCAGGCAATGCCTCCACCAGCTCCTCAGCCAAGTCAGAGAGTTCATTAGCACGACAATGAATTACATTAGCATTCTCACTGAAAATTTCAGAGCTGGACATGTCAGCTGAGAGAGCAGGAAGGGGGGCTAAATCCCCCCCAGCTGCACTCCTGTCAGCTGGCACATCACTACAAGGATCAGCATGTATGGAACCACAAAGTATAATATCACTTACAGATACATTACCACGGGGCAGTGGGGTTGCTCTCTTCCCATACTGAGAGGTGAGAGGCCCCAAGTCTGTCCCCAACAAGACATTAGCAGGGAGACGAGATGTAACCCCGACCTCTACCAGCTCCTTGTCCACACCCCAATCCAGATGCACAAAAGCCATGGGTAGAGTTATCTTCTCCGTACCAACCCCGCTGACGGTCAGCGTCTTTCCAGGGATGATACTCTCCGGGGGTACCAGTTCAGGCTGTACTAGGGTCAGATCGGCCCCCGTGTCCCTTAGTCCCATAACCACTTTATTCCCCACAGTCACTTGCTGGAGATTGTCATTGGGCCTGTCCCCACCCCTCCCCACCACATAACCTGTTGGACCCGCTGCTGGGGTTTGGGAAGTAGGGGGGTTCCTCTTCCGGCTAGGGCAGTTCGCCATGTAATGTCCCGGCTGATTGCAGGCTTGACATCGAGGGGGTCCTCCCTGGGGCTTGGAAGGGGGAACAATGGGGCCCATAGGTTTTTGGGTGGGGGTAGTGTCAGGGGAAACTGCATGGTTACCCGCAACATGATTGGTCTTACCCCCCGCTCCAGCCGGTGCTGACGGGTCTCCGTGACGTCCGGTTGGCGATGTACTCATCCGCTAGCTCCGCAGCAGTTCTGGCATCTTGGGGTTTCCGGTCCAGGACATATTGTTGCACTTCCTCTGAGCAAATGTTTAAGAATTGCTCCTTGAGGAACAGGTCCAAGGTTGCTTCGTCGGGATTGTCTATCTCTCCCTCTGCCCATCTGTGAAGCTGGACACTCATCTGGAGCAGAGTCTCTAGGTGGCTCTCTGTCGGTCGTTTCCTCAGGCTGCGGAATTTCACTCTGTACACCTCAGGCGTGAGACGGTACCTCAGGATCAGCGCAGCTTTAATGAGGTCATAGTCCTGGTGCTGGGCTGCAGGGAGAGACAAGAAAGCGTCCAGCACTCTCCCTCTTAGCCTGGTGGACAGGGTGTATGCCCAGTCTGCCTTGGGTACCTGGTACTGGAGACATACCTGTTCAAACCCTTTCAGGAAAAGGTCCAGGTCTCCGTCCGATTCCAGGACAGGCAGATCCTCTGAGCGCAGCTTAGCTTTTGGGGCTGCTGGAGTCTGTGCTGTTTGAGCCGGTGGGTCCTGCCGGCTCCGCAGCTGGGCTAACTGTAGCTGGTACTGCCTCTCCTCCTTTCTTTCCTGGGCATCTCGCTCAGCTTGCCACTTTCTTTCCTGGGCATCTCGCTCAGCTCGCCACATGTGGAGCATGGCCTGGCTCTGCTCCTGCTGTCCATCTCTCAGAGCCTGGAGGTAGGCCTGCATAAGAGCGTCCAGGGCCGGGTTACTGGCCCCTCCAGCTGGAGCTGTGGATTGCATAACAGAATGTCCCAGATTTTCGTGGGTGTCGAGGACACTTCCACCCTCCTCTGACACCTCAGTCTGGTCAGCGACTGTCACCACACTGCCACCTTCCATCTGCTCAGCGTCCCCTCTGGTAGCACTCATCTGGGAACCTTTGCTTCTGAGGCAGTATGCCATCCACAAGAGACCGTAGCCAAATAAAAGATAGGACAGAAAACTAAGAGGGGGAAGGGTACAGTATCGTACACACGCTTTCACTGTATACTATGTCTGATCTACTAACTAGCACCGAGCTCAGTTCACAGATATCCAAATCCCAACCGCTGCCCCCAATTGTCACAAACCAGATCGGAGCCACGTGCCCCTGATCCTTCCTCACAACTTCCGTGAGTTCCGGGTTTAGGATAATGTGAAGCAAGCTTATAAATTTTATATATTTATTTACTCAAAAGAGCGATGCTAGGTACAATACATACAAGTGGTTACGATATATATATATATATACAGTAGTCAGACAAATACAGTAAGGAAGCAGTAATACGATACATTAAAATAAAAAGGAATAAAAGTGAATATACCACACTCTCATCAAAGGTCTCTGGACACGGCAGGAAGGGTGCTGTCATGGGTCCAGAGCAGTTCCTTGGTCTTTCTGCACATCTGTAGCGACAGGTGACCCTCAACAGAAGACTCCTTCTCTCTCTCAGAGGGACAAATTTATTCGTAACTTGGGCAGGGCAGAAAATAGGCTATTTACATATAATCTCCTCTTCCCTTATATCAGACATTTCATAATCCATTTCCCAGCAATATTCTCATTGTAAGGTGCGCATAGTAATTGATCTAACACAGGAGGATCCCCTGACTTCAGAGATATTCAATTAGCTATTCTTCATTGCCATGATTCAATTAGCTCCCCCATACTCTTGTCAGGAATAGGCGTTTGCACTGCAAAGGTATATATCCTAGCTGACCTGTATTCAATTTTCTCCTGGCTTGTCACCCTGGTGTGATGTATGGAAAGGAAACAAATGATGATGTCAATACTTTGTCCTCTGGGGTCCTTTGAAGTCAGACAGACTAGCATTCCTGCTGAGACCTTCATAACTGGTAATATGAAATAACTGGAATATGAAATAACTGAGAATATGAATTTCCAGTCCCTGGCCTCACCACAGCGACCTACAAGCATTTTTTCTTGTTCATCATACCATGCGTTGCTGGAATAAATACTGCTTGCTTATAGAAATTGGACCATTGTAATGTAACAAATAAGATACAAGGGATGAGAGGAGCGAGAGTGAGGAAATTAATTGGCTGCCGTTTTTTTTCCGATGGACATACCTTTGCAACAATCCATGGGAGTCCACCTGGATCAAGATGTCTAAAAAATTGATCATGGTTCGGTCCATTCTGCAAATCAATTTGATAATAAATACTGTTGATTTGAGACATAAATGATTGAAGTTCTATCTTCGTGCCCTGTATATCAAACATGTTGTTGATATAGTGGCCCCAAAAATGGACTATATGTATCATGCAGTGTTGTATGGTAAACATACACTGGAGTGGCTAAATGTTCTGTATGTGCTTTTCATTTTTACAACATAGCTATTTACCATTACTCATAGACCTCTATATTTCTTTCTCTATCCAAGTTATAGACTAAAGGCTGTAATTATAAAAATTTGATGAAAAGTAAAACTAACCTTATTGCTCATATAAACCAATGAGTGCTCAGCTTTCATTGCTTGAACAGTCCAGAAAATGAAAAACTGTACTGTGGATGGCTTCTGGAAGCAACATTGCTAGTTTTCTTGTTAGGCAGTTTTGATAAATGAGTCCCTACCTTCTTGTTAAATTCCTTTTCATGACATTAGTATTATAGTCTGTAAGAGACAAAAATGGACAGAACTTTATTGTAACATAATTTAAAACATTGTTATTTTGTCACCTTTGATTTATGGACTGTTTACCGGGTACAATGAATTATTACAAATTCGCTGTGCTCACCTTTCCTGGTTCCACCACCAAATCTCCACCACTGCTCCCGGTGTCTGGAATTGACTGCAGTGATGACATCACGTTGAGAGAGGGGAACATAAAATAGAGGAAAATAAAAAAATAGGTATCAAATGACTGACACCAATGTCTTTGTGTCATAAATTAAAAGAGTTGTCTGGGCTTGTGATAAAAGTCTGCAGTCACCATATGTGACAGCAGACTTTTGAATCCTTACAGTGTGTGCATTGCACTGTCAGAATTCTCTGGTGTTGATGGTGAGAGCTGGCTGTCATGTGACTGTAAGTATGGGATTTTCAAACTTCAGTTCACATTTCTACTAGACATATTTGACTTTGTTGAGGTGGAATAGTTTTCACGCTTTTTGATCAAAGTAGTGTTAATCAAGTAACATATGTTATTTACTTGTACTATTAATATTTACTTATTTACTTACTATAAGGTATATGCTCATTTTGTTTTTTGTTTGTTTTGATTTTTTGGCGGGTTTTATCTGTGAAATGACCACAGTGTGAACATGCTCTTATGTATTGCACGTATACCAACCTGCCTGACATCTTAAACAACGTATACTGGAAACCTGTGCTAGCATTTCTTCTGCGGTGTTGCTATCACTGTGTCAAGAGTGGGAAAAGAGGGTTGCATTGACAATCTTTGAACACATTTTATATGTAACATAGTAACATAATTTTTAAGGTTGAAGGAAGACTACGTCCATCTAGTTCAACTCATAGCCTAACATGTTGATCCAGAGGAAGGCAAAAAAAAAACATGTGGCAAACACTAAGCTCCACATTGGGGAAAAAAATTCCTTCCTGACTCCATACGACAATCAGACTAGTTCGCTGGATCAACGCCCTATCAAGGAATCTAGTATTTATAACCTGCAATATTATACTTTTCAAGAAAGGCATCCATGCCCTTCTTAAATTTTAACAGTGAATCACTCATTATAACATCATGCGGCAGAGAGTTCCATAGTCTCACTGCTCTTACAGTAAAGAATCCCCGTCTGTGATTATGATTAAACCTTCTTTCCTCCAGACGTAGAAAATGCCCCCTTGTCCCCGGCTCAGAGTAAAAGATCAGTAGAAAGGTCTTCGTACTGTCCCCTCATATACTTGTACATAGTAATAAGATCACCCCTAAGCCTTCTTTTATCCACAGTAAATAACCCCAAGTGTAATAACCTGTCTTGGTATTGCAGACCCCCCCAGTCCTCTAATAACCTTGGTCGCTCTTCTCTGCACCCGCTCTAGTTCAGCTATGTCTTTCTTATACACTGGAGACCAGAACTGTACACAGTATTCTAAGTGTGGTCGCACTAATGACTTCTATAGAGGTAAAATTATGTTCTCCTCATGAGCATATATGCCTATTTTAATGCATCCCATTATTTTATTTGCCTTTGCAGCAGCTGCCTGACACTGGCCACTAAACGTGAGCTTGTCGTCCACCAATACACCCAGGTCTTTTTCAGTTGCAGTTTTGCCCAATGTTTTACAATTAAGCATATAATTATACATTTTATTTCCTGTGCCCAAGTGCATTACCTTACATTTATCCCCATTAAAGCTCATTTGCCATTTAGCAGCCCAAGCTTCTAGTTTACATAGATCTTCCTGTAATATAAAATTGTCCTCCTCTGTATTGATTACCCTGCAGAGTTTAGTGTCATCTGCAAATATTAAAATATTACTCTGTATGCCCCCTACAAGGTCATTAATACATATGTTAAAAAGAAGGTGGCCCAGTACTGACCCCTGTGGTACCCCACTGTTAACTGAGACCCAGTCTGAGTGTTTTCCATTTATAGCCACCCTTTGTTTCCATATATTTTCCCCTATCCCCATTGTTCTCAATTTATGTATCAACCTTTTCTGTGGAACCGTATCAAAAGCTTTTGAAAAGTCCATATACACAACATCCACTGCATTTCCTTGGTCCAGTCCAGAACTTGCCTCCTCATAAAAACTGATCAGATTAGTTTGACAGGAACGGTCCCTTGTAAACCCATGTTGATATTGGGTCAAGAGGTTATTCTTCTTCAGATACTCTATTATAGCATCTCTTAGTAAACCCTCCAGGATTTTACCCACAGTAGAGGTTAAGCTTACCGGCCTATAATTTCCAAGTTCAGTTTTTGTCCCCTTTTTGAATATTGGTACCACATTTGCTATACGCCAGTCCTGTGGTACAGACCCTGTTATTATGGAATCTTTAAAGATTAAAAATAATGGTCTATCTATGACGTTACTTAATTCCTGCAGTACTCGCGGGTGTATCCCATCCGGGTCCGGGGATTTGTCAACTTTAGTGATTTTTAGACGCCGCCGTACCTCCTGCTGGGCTAAGCAAGTGACATTTAATGGAGAATTTTTGTTATCACTAATCATGTTTTCTGTCATGCGATTTTCTTGTGTAAATACGATTGAAAAAAAATCATTTAGCATATTGGCTTTTTCCTCATCCTCATCCACCATTTCACCCAGACTATTTTTAAGGGGGCCAACACTGTCATTTTTTAGTTTTTTACTATTTATGTAGTTAAAGAATAGAGATGAGCATTGTTCTACTCGAACTGTTCGCCAATCTCAAATTCGAGCTCTTTTGGGCGGTGTTCGAGCCGTTCGGAAAACACGAACGATGTGAGAAAAATTTGGCTGTTCGAGGTTATGTTCGATAACTGTTCGTGCACCAAAATCATAACTGGATTTTTTCTCAGTAATGATGAAAATTTATGTTAATGCGCAGTTTGAGTGTACAGCGGGGTGGGGGGAGGGGCAGGGGATGGATCTCTGCAGGAATAATGAAGATCTCCATTTTTTTTTCTCTTTCCCGCATTTACAGTGGGGAGGTGCAATCTGTCAGCCTATCAGCAGCGCACACACGGAGCGAAGTGCTTTTTTTCACACAAGCAAGGGCATGTGTCATTGGCAGTGTATGTCACATGTCCTTGCCCTATAAGACCAAGCCATTTTCCCCGTCGCCACCATTTTCTCACTGCTGCAGCTGCGCGTTAGACGGCACCGCTGTTGCTGTGTGCGCTATACCTTGTTAATTTCAAGCCAATTTTCGCACAAATCTACAGATAGCTTGGGAGTAGGGAATAGTTGTGATTGCAGTCCTTTTAAGGACTAGGTTACAGCATTTCCTACGACTTTTATTAGGCAGGTCTGTGCTCTTAAATAGATATGTTGTGGAAGTAAAGACTAATTGTAATTGGAGTCCTTTTCAGGACTAGGTTACATCAGTTCCTATCAGTTTTTGCCAGGGAGGTCTGTGCCACTGCTGTGCAAGTTTTTTTCACAGCATTTGGCTGAATCTAGCAAAATTAATCCTTTTTGGCCTATTGCAGAGTGTGTTAGTCAGTGGAGTAGCCTATCTGTGTTGCAAGATATACCACCTGTGTATAGAATACCAATTTTTTTACTGCACCTAGTGAAGTAAAATCTTTTGGGCATAGCATCATTATATTAGTCCATCTATACTGACCTCCATCAGGTTGCAAATTGAATATATTTTTTTTCTGCATCTAGCTCTGAAAAAATATTTGGCCTTCTAGCAGTGTGTGGGACTTTCTCTATTAGTCCATCTATACTGACCTCCATCAGGTTGCAAACTGAATATATTTTTTTCTGCATCTACCGCTGAAAAAATATTGGGCTTGTAGCTGTGTGTGGGACTTGTTCTATTAATCCATCTATACAGACCTCCATCAGGTTGCAAACTGAATATAATTTTTTTCTGCATCTACCTCTGAAAAAATATTTGGGCTTCTAGCTGTGTGTGGGACTTGTTCTATTACTCCATCTATACTGACCTCCATCAGGTTGCAAATTGAATATAATTTTTTTCTGCATCTAGCTCTGAAAAAATATTGGTTTTATAGCTGTGTGTGGGAGTTGTTGTATTAGTCCATCTATACTGACCTCCATCAGGTTGCAAACTGAATATATTTTTTTCTGCATCTACCTCTGAAAAAATATTGGGCTTCTAGCTGTGTGTGGGACTTGTTCTATTAATCCATCTATACAGACCTCCATCAGGTTGCAAACTGAATATAATTTTTTTCTGCATCTAGCTCTGAAAAAATATTTGGCCTTCTAGCAATGTGTGGGACTTTCTCTATTAGTCCATCTATACTGACCTCCATCAGGTTGCAAATTAAAAATAATTTTTATCTGCATCTAGCTCTGAAAAAATATTTGGGCTTCTAGCTGTGTGTGGGACTTGTTCTATTACTCCATCTATACTGACCTCCATCAGGTTGCAAACTGAGTATAATTTTTTTCTGCATCTAGCTCTGAAAAAATATTGGGCTTCTAGCTGTGTGTGGGACTTGTTGTATTAGTCCATCTATACTGACCTCCATCAGGTTGCAAACTGAATATATTTTTTTCTGCATCTACCTCTGAAAAAATATTGGGCTTCTAGCTGTGTGTGGGACTTGTTCTATTAATCCATCTATACAGACCTCCATCAGGTTGCAAACTGAATATAATTTGTTTCTGCCTCTAGCTCTGAAAAAATATTTGGCCTTCTAGCAGTGTGTGGGACTTTCTCTATTAGTCCATCTATACTGACCTCCATCAGGTTGCAAACTGAATATAATTTTTTTCTGCATCTAGCTCTGAAAAAATATTTGGCCTTCTAGCAGTGTGTGGGACTTTCTCTATTAGTCCATCTATACTGACCTCCATCAGGTTGCAAATTAAAAATAATTTTTATCTGCATCTAGCTCTGAAAAAATATTTGGGCTTCTAGCTGTGTGTGGGACTTGTTCTATTACTCCATCTATACTGACCTCCATCAGGTTGCAAATTGAATATAATTTTTTTCTGCATCTAGCTCTGAAAAAATATTGGGCTTCTAGCTGTGTGTGGGACTTGTTGTATTAGTCCATCTATACTGACCTCCATCAGGTTGCAAACTGAATATATTTTTTTCTGCATCTACCTCTGAAAAAATATTGGGCTTCTAGCTGTGTGTGGGACGTGTTCTATTAATCCATCTATACAGACCTCCATCAGGTTGCAAACTGAATATAATTTTTTTCTGCATCTAGCTCTGAAAAAATATTTGGCCTTCTAGCAGTGTGTGGGACTTTCTCTATTAGTCCATCTATACTGACCTCCATCAGGTTGCAAATTAAAAATAATTTTTATCTGCATCTACCTCTGAAAAAATATTTGGGCTTCTAGCTGTGTGTGGGACTTGTTATATTACTCCATCTATACTGACCTCCATCAGGTTGCAAACTGAATATAATTTTTTTCTGCATCTAGCTCTGAAAAAATATTTGGCCTTCTAGCATTGTGTGGGACTTTCTCTATTAGTCCATCTATACTGACTTCCATCAGGTTGCAAACTGAATATAATTTTTTTCTGCATCTAGCTCTGAAAAAATATTTGGCCTTCTAGCAGTGTGTGGGACTTTCTCTATTAGTCCATCTATACTGACCTCCATCAGGTTCCAAATTAAAAATAATTTTTATCTGCATCTACCTCTGAAAAAATATTTGGGCTTCTAGCTGTGTGTGGGACTCGTTCTATTACTCCATCTATACTGACCTCCATCAGGTTGCAAATTGAATATAATTTTTTTCTGCATCTAGCTCTGAAAAAATATTGGGCTTCTAGCTGTGTGTGGGACTTGTTGTATTAGTCCATCTATACTGACCTCCATCAGGTTGCAAACTGAATATATTTTTTTCTGCATCTACCTCTGAAAAAATATTGGGCTTCTAGCTGTGTGTGGGACTTGTTCTATTAATCCATCTATACAGACCTCCATCAGGTTGCAAACTGAATATAATTTTTTTCTGCATCTAGCTCTGAAAAATATTTGGCCTTCTAGCAGAGTGTGAGACTTTCTCTATTAGTCCATCTATACTGACCTCCATCAGGTTGCAAATTAAAAATAATTTTTATCTGCATCTAGCTCTGAAAAAATATTGGGCTTCTAGCTGTGTGTGGGACTTGTTGTATTAGTCCATCTATACTGACCTCCATCAGGTTGCAAACTGAATATATTTTTTTCTGCATCTACCTCTGAAAAAATATTGGGCTTCTAGCTGTGTGTGGGACTTGTTCTATTAATCCATCTATACAGACCTCCATCAGGTTGCAAACTGAATATAATTTTTTTCTGCATCTAGCTCTGAAAAAATATTTGGCCTTCTAGCAGCGTGTGGGACTTTCTCTATTAGTCCATCTATACTGACCTCCATCAGTTTGCAAACTGAATATAATTTTTTTCTGCATCTAGCTCTGAAAAAATATTTGGCCTTCTAGCAGTGTGTGGGACTTTCTCTATTAGTCCATCTATACTGACCTCCATCAGGTTGCAAACTGAATATAATTTTTTTCTGCATCTAGCTCTGAAAAAATATTTGGCCTTCTAGCAGTGTGTGGGACTTGTTCTATTAGTCCACCTATACTGACCTCCATCAGGTTGCAAATTGAAAATAATTTTTTGTCTGCATCTAGCTCTGAAAAAATATTTGGCCTTCTAGCAGTGTGTGGGACTTTCTCTATTAGTCCATCTATACTGACCTCCATCAGGTTGCAAACTGAATATTTTTTTTTCTGCATCTACCTCTGAAAATATATTTGGGCTTCTAGCTGTGTGTGGGACTTGTTCTATTAGTCCATCTATACTGACCTCCATCAGGTTGCAAATTGAATATAATTTTTTTCTGCATCTAACCCAGCCAATAGTTTTGGCCTAATACCACAGTTTGGCCACTCAGCTCTGCTCGGTTCCCATCCACTGTTTTTTTGTGCACACAACTCCAGAGTTGTGAATTAGTTAACCACCAAAATGAGTGGAAAAAGGCCTGCTGCTGGTGGAAAGGGGAATAGGCGTGTTGGGAAGGGGAAAAAAGGTTGTGTGCGTGGGGTAGGTGTTAAAGCAACAGTAACATCTGCAGAAGAAAGACCATCTTCCAGCCAAACTAAAATGTCTACTTCTTTTAGCGGACAATGTGATAAGATCCCTGTCTTACGGCCACGCCAATCGCTACAAATTCCAGATGAGGCACAAAAACAGCAGGTGCTTAAACGGATATCAAGTGCTCCTTTAAGTGGGCTCTCCTCCACATCAACTTCAACATCACAAATACTCCAGTCCTCAAAGGTGTCACCCCAATCGCACTTGCTTCCTCACAGCTCCCAAATCTCCAGCTGCCCGTCTGAATATGAGGTAGAACAGATGGTTGAGTCTGCAGAGCTGTTTACTCATACTATAGCCTGGGAATCAGAGGTCGACTCCAGCGCTTCTGTGAATCCAGACGAGGAAATGATCTGCACTGATGACCAGAATCTTTATGAGTCGGATCCAGGACCAGACGCAGAAGGTTCTGACCATAATGTAGACCCTCATTCCCAAACTGTAACTCCTGTTGGTGGAGACAATGAGGAAGATGATGATGAGACTCAAATACCTGATTGGAGCGACAACTTCAGTTTTTTGTCAGGGCAGGAACAGGTTGGCTCTGAGGACGACGGGTGTGATAACGCACAGGGTGATGATGATGAGGATGGAGATCCCACTTACTGTCAACCCACAGTCAGCCAAGAGATGAGGTCAGCAGAGGAGGTGGAGGAAGATGCTAGTTACGACGAGGTCAGGTTGCGCCTTCCTGGACAGAGACGTAGTACTGGAAGCACGTCAACAACTGCATCCTCAAACACAACTCTGCCTCTCACCACAAGTCATGGTGGCTCTTCAGGTCGCATGGGTGCTAAGCCTTGCATAGCCTGGGCATTTTTTCAGATCGATAAAGATAACCCAACTCGTGTTATCTGTAACATTTGTCAGCAAAAGCTAAGCAGAGGCCAAAAAATACATAGTTTGAGTACTTCATGCATGAACCGGCACATGGACATGAAGCATAAGTTGCAGTGGGAAGCTCAGTGTGCTACAATGCGGCCTAGCCGGCCGGGCCGACCACCGTCTGCCATATCTTGTGCATCCGCGGCCTCTTCATCCTCTGTGACTGGGGGGACAGCAGTCACACCTGTTTTGGGGTGCAGACCTGCCACCTCTTTACCCGCAACAGCCAACGTGATTGGCAGGTCATCATTTTCTTTGGAGGTGGTAACACCAGCTGGTGTTGAGCGCTGTCCGACATCGATAGCACCACCTTTGGATCAAGGCAACCTAACATGTCCGCCTGCATCTTCCTCACAGACCGGCTGTTTGCCGGGGACACCCTTATCAACCCCGTCTAAGCACAATAGCCAGCCCTCGGTCCCTCAGATGTGGACAAGTAAAAGACCATTTCCTCCTAGCCATGAGAAAGCTAAGAGGTTGAATTTCACCATCTGCAAGCTCTTGGCTACAGAAATGCTGCCTTTCCGCCTGGTGGACACAGAGGATTTTCGAGACCTTATGTCCGTCGCAGTGCCCCAGTACCAGATGCCCAGTCGGCACTACTTCTCAAAGAAAGGTGTGCCTGCGCTCCACCAGCATGTCGCACACAACATCACCGCTTCTTTGAGAAACTCTGTGTGTGACAGGGTGCATTTCACCACAGACACTTGGACGAGTAGGCATGGACAGGGGCGTTACATGTCGCTGACTGTGCACTGGGTAACTATGATGACAGCAGGACATGGGGCTGCTGTCCAAGTCTTGCCGTCCCCACGAGTTGTGCGTCAATCCTCTTTATGTCAAAGTTCCTCCACTGCTTCTGCCTCCTCAACCTCCTCTCAGTCTTCCACCTGCACCCAAAGCCTGTCTGGTCATGCCACAAGCTTTCTAACTGCGCAGAAGGGATCCTGCACACCTCCTTACTATGCTGGCAGTAGGGCTCAACGTCGTCAGGCGGATTTTACTTTGAAATGTCTGGGAAATGTGAGTCACACAGCTGACGAGTTGTGGTCAGCTCTGGAGAACCAATTTCATGAATGGCTGTCTCCACTGGACCTGAAACCAGGGAAGGCCATGTGCGACAATGCTGCAAACCTGGGTGCGGTCCTTCGCCGGGGCAATGTCACACGCGTGCCTTGTATGGCTCACGGGTTGAACCTGGTTGTCCAGAAATTTTTAGCCCACTATCCCAGACTAGATGGCCTTCTGCAGAGGGCACGGTCGCTGTGTGCTCACTTCCTCCGTTCGCATCCCGCAGCTCAGCGACTTACATCTCTACAGAAGTCGTTGGGCCTGCCACTTCACTGGCTAAAATGCGATGTGTCTACCCGGTGGAATTCAACTCTGCACATGTTGCAGCGACTGTGGCAGCACCGACAAGCCCTGGTGCAATACGTTCTGACGTATAGCCTGGGCCAACGAGATCCAGACGTGGGGCAAATCACGCTGGAGGAGTGGTCTCAGATCAGGGACCTATGCACCCTTCTGCACAGTTTTGAAATGGCGACGAAGATGTTTAGTGCTGACGATGCCATTATCAGCATGACTATTCCGGTGATTTACATGCTGGAGCACATGTTAAACATAATTCGGAGTCAGGTGGTGGCACAAGAGGAGGTGGAGGAAGTAGAGGAGGAGGAGTTGTATGCGGAAGGGCTAACATCTGCAAGGTCCAGACAGTCGGCAGCACCAAGGCGGCAGGCATGTGAGGGTGGGGGAGATGGTTTTACCAGGGCACATGGTAGCAGCCAAACTAGTGAGGAAGGTGCAGGAGCCCAGGAAGAAGTGGAGGACGAACTGATGGAAGACTCATCAGATGAGGGAGACCTTGATCACATTTCTGTTGTGCGAGGTTGGGGGGAGAGGACAGAGGAAGGAAGCATGATTGTTACCTCGCCACCAACACAACAGGGACTTGGTGCTCCTGGATGCGCAACACACATGAGTGCCTTCTTGCTGCACTACCTGCAACATGACCCTCGAATTGTGAGAATTAGAAATAATCCTGACTACTGGGTTGCCACACTGTTAGATCCCCGGTACAAAAGTAAATTTGCAGAAATTATTCCTGCCATAGAAAGGGATGCACGCATGCAGGAGTATCAGCAGAGACTGTTGCAGAATCTTACATGTGCTTTTCCACAAAACACCAGTGGTGCACGTAGTGAATCTCACAGTTCCAACTTGCCAACCGTGGGACAGTCAAGTGTTCAGCACTCAAACCATAACAGAACCACAGTTTCTGCTGGTAACATCAATTTTGCGCAATCATTTCACCACTTTTTTAGCCCATCCTTTGCAAGGCCACAGGAGACAAGAAGTCTGACACATAGTCAACGCCTAGAGACGATGGTACAGGAGTATCTCCAAGTAAACATTGAAGTCATGACTGTGTCACTGGACCCTTGCTCTTTTTCGGCTTCCAATCTGGATAAATGGCCGGAGCTAGCCACTTACGCCTTGGAGATCTTGTCATGCCCCGCAGCCAGCGTTCTGTCTGAACGTGTGTTCAGCACTGCTGGTGGTGTGCTGACAGATAAGCGCACGCGGCTCTCCACTGATAATGTAGACAGACTCACGTTCATAAAGATGAACAAATCATGGATCCGAAACGACTTTTCTACCCCTGTGTCATCCTGGGGAGAGTAAAAGATGGATGATTGGTTAAAATCACCCTGCCAACCGTTTTAAGCTTTCAAATTACTAATCATGTTTATCTGTATCTTGGCTGGAAAATAATTTGGGCTTTGTAGCAGTGTGCAGCACTAATTCTATTAGGCCATCTATAATAAGCTCCACCAGATTTAAAATTAGTAATCATATTTATCAGTATCTTGGCTGGAAAATAATTTGGGCTTTGTAGCAGTGTGCAACACTGATCCTATTAGGCCATCTATACTAAGCTCCACCAGATTTAAAATTAATAATAATTTTTAGCTGCATCTAGCCCGGAAAATAATTTTGGGGCTCCGAGATGCGCAAGACACATAAGTGCCTTCTTGCTGCACTACCTGCAACATGACCCTCATATTGTCAGAATTCGAAGTAATCATGACTACTGGGTTGCCGCACTCTTAGATCCGCCAAACTTTTCGATCAACCTTTTCATTTTTATAAGACCAAAAAAATGGTCATTTTTGAAATTATAAGCATTAGCAGGTTATTAGAAACTGAAATCAAACAGTTTTCAACTCAAAACTTTATTCTAGGTGATGTTACATTTTCACATAGGACCCCTTGTTCGAAAGGAGCTTCTGAACTCTCTCGTCCATTGAATTTGTCA
The DNA here is from genome assembly GCF_046119375.1 of Phyllobates terribilis. Taxonomy (NCBI): domain Eukaryota; kingdom Metazoa; phylum Chordata; class Amphibia; order Anura; family Dendrobatidae; genus Phyllobates; species Phyllobates terribilis. The sequence goes on along the minus strand of NW_027362765.1, from coordinate 589,995,174 downwards.
GGTTTTGGATGGTTTCTGCTTCAATTGTTTTGCATGAGGACAGAATACCCTCCCAGAGCTGTTGCTTAGATGTGAACTGCCTCCTGCCATCATAGACACTCCTTTTGATGATGCTCCAGAGGTTCTGAATGGGGTAGAGGTCAGGGGAGCATGGGGGTCACACCATAAGTTTGTCCCCTTTTATGCCCATATCAGCCAGAGATGCAGATGTTTTATGTGCAGCATGAGATGGTGCATTATCATGCAAAAAAATGATCTTGCTGTGAAATACACGGTTCTTCTTCTTGAACCATGGCAGGAAGTGCTGTTTGAGAAAATCCACATACATTATGGAGTTCATCTTTAGCGCCTTCAGGGATCCTAAAGGGGCCGACAATCTCTCTCCCCATGATTCCAGCCCAAAACATTACTCCACCTCCTCCTTGTTGGCGCTGTAGCCGTGTTTGCGTGGGGTGTCCATCAACCAGCCATCCTCCACTCCATCCATCTGGACCATCGAGCGCTGCACGGCACTCATCCGTGAACAAAACAGTTTTGAAATCAGTCTTCATGTAATGTTTGGCCCACTGGAGCCGTTTCTGCTTGTGTGAAGTGGATAGAGGAGGTCGACAGGATGGCGTATGCACAGCTGCAAACCTCTGAAGGACCCTGCATCTTGTTGTTCTGGGGACGTTGGAGGCACCAGCAGCTTCAAAAACTTGTCTGCTGCTATGACAAGGCTTTTTTGCCGCTGCTCTTTTAACCTGACGTAATTGCTTGTAGGAAAGAGTCCTCAATTTGCCCTTATCAGCACGCACACGTGTGTACTGTGAATCAGCTACATACTTCTTGATTGCCAAGACACTTCATCCTGATCATCGCACAATGTTGATTGTAGTCATGCCTTGACCTAAACACTCCACAATTTGTTGCTTCTCAGCAGCCGACACATCCTTTTTCTTTCCCATTTTGGCAGATAATGTAGGCTGCTTAATAATGTGAGACAGCCTTCTTAAGTAGTCTTGCCTTTCATTGGACACACCTGCCAAACTAATTAGCACAGGTGTCTGCAATTGCTTACAGTGATATAAAGAGCCCTGACACACATCACCATCAATGAGTTTAACTGACAAACAAACAAATTCTTCCCTTATCACTCCTAAACACTTTTTGCATAATAATTTGGAACACAGTGTATATGTGCTTTTCCACAAAACACCAGTGGTTCACGTAGTGAATCTTACAGTTCTAACTTGCCAACCGTGGTCTGTATGGAGTTGTTCAATAAAGGGCCCAAAATTAAGATAACATAGATGGGAGAGGTCTCTATGAATAGGAATTCCTAAGTATTTGATACCCTGTGAGGGCTAGGCAAAGGGAAAGTTGGACTGGATGGAATCCTATATGGATTTGGGGAGGGAGACATCGAGGGCCTCAGACTTCGCTGCATTGATTTTAAAATTTGACCATGTAACAAAGTGATCTATTTCAGCCATAACAGCATGGATGGATATATGTGATTGAGTGATATATACTAGGACATCATCAGCAAATAGAGAGCCCTTGTACTCGGTGCCTCCCACCTCAATCCACCTAATATTGGGGTTATGGCGAATTGATGAGAGCAGGTGCTCCGTCACTAGGATGTATAAGAGAGGGGACAGAGAACATCCCTGCCTTGTCCCATTGGTGATTGTGAAAGGTGATGAAAATGTTCTGTCGCGCCCCCTGGGCCTTGGGACACCCGGAGCCGGACCCTTTTTGGTGGATGCTGGTGGTTGTAGTCTCCGTGGCGGCGACCCGGTTCCGTGGCTCAGGGCGGTCAAACCAGTGGCGGAACTATTTATGTGGTTTTGATGTTTAAATGTCCGACTACGCCACCCGTGGATTGCGGTCAGAGTGAACCGCCGCTCCAGGGCAGACCGCTGAGGCTGGTGTTGTGGGTGCAGCAGAGCGTAGCATAACTCCCCACGGGAGGAGTATAGCCTCAGGGCAGTGTATGCGGAGGATGGGGGTGATGGTGCAGGGCAGCAGCAGTAACGACACGGAGTCAGTGATGCAGTCCAGGGCCTTTACTCACAGTTCTTATTATCCAGACCACGTCTGCAGGTAACGGCTGCCCACGTCGTACTGTGCTCACCAGGTGAGGGGCTCAGACAACTCCCAGATAACTTTGGAGCGCTTCACAGGACCCCCTTTGTGTGTCCTTTGTCTGGCCTTTCTTACCAACCCTTCTGTCCGGCTGCCTCGGGCCTCCTCTTGGTAAACTTGGCGCCAGTTTCCCTGACCCTATGTGGTGCCTTCCCAGCGGGTGTAGCGAGGGGCTGCGCCACATAAAATGTCACAGCCTCCGGTTTCTAGCTGAGGGTCGTTTCCTGCCTCCACTAGTTTCGGGGACCGGTCTCCCCCTTTGGCCTGACCCTTCCACGCAGGTGGATTCGGGCGTGCGGTGGCGACTCGCCCGTCCGCACCCCTGGGATCCCTTCATTCCTCGTTCCTGGAGCCTTCTCTGCTCCTCTTCCTTCCTTCTCCCTCTTCCAGGCCTGGGCCTCTGTTACTAGGCCCGCCTCCGGAGCAGAGCTCATGCAGAGCCCCTGCTCCCTGCCACTTCTGCTCAGACTTCTCTGCACTGAACTAAGATGGTGCCCACCTTTTATACTCCCTTCTCAATGCACCCAGGAACTGCTTCCTCCCTGCTCCTGCACTACAGGGTTCCCCTTCCTCAGTGTTCCCTCCCCCCACTCCAGCCAGGGACAGGGACTGTCGTGCCCATCTCAGGGGCATATTGGTCGCCCTGCCCCACGGCAATGTGGTGTAATGCATGCAGGTGTCGTGTCCTGATCCACACTCCATCCTTACCTGAGAGTGAGATATCACACCTCTGGGTGAGGTGCAATACCTCTGTAGCAACCGAGCCCTCAGGGTAATACAGTTCCATTTATCTTCAGCTTAGGTGACGTATTGCGATACAGGGCCGTGATTTTGGCTATAAAAGGGTCCCCTAGACCCCTACCCCAAGCTTTTTAAGAGAATCATATATGGCGTGCCAGGAGACTCTATGGAATGCTTTCTCAGCATCCAACGAGAGTATCTAATTACAAATTTTTAACTGCATCTAACCCAGGAAATACTTTGTGCCTAGTAGCAGTGTCTGCTAGTCAGCGGATTATCCCGGCTGTTAAGCAAGCTACACCACCTGTAGTTTTGACACTTAATTTTTTCAAAGAAATGCTTTGGGACCACGGGATACTCAGTGAAGAGCATCAGGAGGCACCCCAAGGCATAGGGGCTGGGACTAGCAGTAGGATGCCTTGCGGTGGACAGCCGAGCTCGATCCTTATAAAAGCTTTTTAACTGCAGCAGCTTTAGTGGACGCTACTGGAGCTGGAATTACGCGGCTGCTGGCATGAGACTTGCCCTCCAATAGATCCTTGTAAATGGATTTAAAGTGTATTCATTCAAATTAGAGAGGCAATTTAAATTAAAAAGCTTAGAGCTGCCTCCACCACAGGGGGGCTCGCTCGACCCACCAGCGGACAGGCACCAGTATTGGGAGAGGGGGGCTGGCCGTCAGAGTTCACCGCGGCTCTGGCACAAACCCGGCGACACGGAGGTGGCACGGGCAGGAGCGGACTGAACGTGTCGGCTTCTCACTTTTTTGATTTTAGAAGGGCATGACATGCCTATATCTGTGTCTCCCCCTCCTTTTACTCCTCCACCTCTTTTCTTTTCGCATGACTATATGTACTTGTAACTTTTCCATGTGTTAGTTGTGTCTTCAGAGCAGTTTGTCAGCTTTTGGACACCTTTGAAGGTGTTTTCTATGTGTTTCTATGTGCTTTTGTTTGCCTGCCATTGGTTTTAACGGTGTTCGAAGGTGTTCGACGAACAGTTCGGCGAACACACGGGTGTTCGACGAACCGAACCGAACTCGAACACTACGGGGGTGGCTCAACACTATTAAAGAATATTTTGGGGTTATTTTTACTTTCTCTGGTAATGATTCTCTCTGCCTCAATCTTTGCTGCCTTGGTTTGTTTTTTACATAATTTATTTAATTTTCTATATTTATTTAATGCCTCATCACTACCTACTTGCTTTAGTTCTCTAAATGCTTTCTTTTTGTCACTTATTGTGCCCCTTACAGCTCTATTTAGCCATAGTGGTTTCCTCCTATTTCTAGCATGTTTATTCAAAAAGGGTATATATTGTGCACAGGTCCTATTCAGGATGTTAATAAATGTCTCCTATTTGCTTTGTGTAGCTTTATGTCTCAGGATATCGTCCCAGTTTATTGCACTAAGATCATCTCTCAACCGTTGGAAATTTGCCTTCCTGAAGTTTAGTGTCCTTGTAACCCCTCTACTACACATCTTATTAAAGGTTACATGAAAACGTATTATTTTGTGATCACTATTACCCAAGTGACCCCCAACTCATCTATTTGATATGCGGTCTGGCCTATTGGTTAATATTAGGTCTAGCAGTGCCCCCCTTCTTGTTGGGTCCAGAACCAGTTGTGAAAGGTAATTGTCTCTCATAGTTGTCAAAAACCTATTACCTTTGCTTGAACTACATGTTTCTGTCCCCCAATGTATTTCAGGGTAGTTGAAGCCTCCCATAATAATGACTTCTCCTTGAGTCCCTGCTTCATCTATTTGCTTTACGAGGATATTCTCCGCTACTTCCATTATTTTTGGAGACTTATAACAAACCCCTATCAGTAATTTATTATTTTTTCCCCCTCCCCTTATCTCCACCCACAGGGACTCTACATTTTCATTAGATTCACATATATCCTCCCGCAAGAGAGGTTTTAAGGATGATTTTACATATAAACACCCCCCACTCGCTTGTTTGTACGGTCATTTCGGAACAGACTATAGCCCTGTAAATTAACTGCCCACTCAGGGCTCTCGTCCAGCCACGTCTCAGATATCCCTACCATGTCATAATTATTTTCCAACAAAATTAATTCTAATTCCTCCTTTTTGTTGGTGAGGCTTCTGGCATTAGTGTACATGCATGTTATGTATCTCTCTGTACCTCTATTCCTTCTTACTTTATTGACTGTTCTAACCCCACCCCTAATTTCTTTATTTGTGCCCAGGTCACTATCTGCACTATCTTCCCCACCTATAAAATGAATACCCTCCCCCCCAATCCCTAGTTTAAACACTCCTCCAACCTTCTAGCCATTTTCTCCCCCAGCACAGCTGCACCCTCCCCATTAAGGTGCAGCTGGTCCCTAGTGTAGAGTCTCTAGCCAACTGAGAAGTTGGCCCAGTTCTCCAGGAACCCAAATCCCTCCTTCCTACACCAGTTCTTGAGCCACTTATTTATCTCTCTAATCTCCCGTTGCCTCTCTGGCGTGGCACGTGGTACCGGTAGTATTTCAGAGAATACCACCTTGGAGATCCTTGCTTTCAGCTTGCAGCCTAATTCCCTGAAATCATCTTTAAGGACCTTCCACCTACCTTTAACTTTGTCATTTGTGCCAATATGCACCATGACCGCTGGGTCCTCACCAGCCCCTCCCAGTAATCTGTCAACCCGATCAGCGATGTGCCGGACTCGAGCGCCAGGTAGGCAGCACACTGTTCGACGATCCCTGTCTTTGTGACAGATTGCCCTATCGGTTCCCCTAATAATTGAGTCCCCCACTACCAGCACCTGCCTGGCCTGCCCTACTCTCCTATTTCCCTCTTTACTGGAGCTGACACTCCTCCGGCTTTCAGGGGACATGCCTTGCTGCAGTAGTGCTACCCCTGTACCGTCACTCCCCTCATCTGCCAACTTTGCAAACTTATTGGGGTGTGCCAGATCAGGACTAGCCTCCCTGGCACTCTTCCCTCTACCCCCCCTTCTAACTGTCACCCAACTAGCGACCTCACTGTCCTGCAGCTCCCGACTACCACCCTCCCCCACATCTACCCCAGTGAGTTGCTACTCAGTGAGCAGCAGACTCCTTTCCATGTTGTCAATGGATCTCAGTGTTGCCAGCTGCTCATTTAGATCCAGTATCTGGGCTTCCAAACGCACAACGTGCACACATCTCACGCAGCAGTAAGCAACCCCGACCGGCTGTTCAAGGAATGCATACATGTGGCAAGATGTACACTGGATAGCATTGTCAATAATGGAGCTCATTTCCTAATGGGGATTGCAATAGACAGAATGTTAAGTAAAAAGAAAAGTAAAGAATTAATGAAATACAGACAGCAATTCAGTCCAAAGTCCTCCCTTCCAAACTCCCTGAATCCAAGTCACTGAAAAACAAGTCACACACTTACTTTCATTCGCACTTACGCTCTGGTCATAAGAGATTTAAAGAGTTTTTTTTTTTTCCCTTTTCAAGCAATGCACCCTTCACCTCAATGCACTTCCAAAGGACAGGATGCCCAACCAGCTGCCCCTTATAAACCCTTAATTATGACCCCTTCCCCTTAATTAACCAAAGTGGTCATAAACTTGTAAAATACTCATGAAGGAATAAAGTTACGTTAAAACCAAGCATACCATTGTTTTTCTTATGAAATTGTCAATAAGTTTGAAGTGTCACATGACCCTCTTCCCATTGAAAAAAATAAAGTTGGATCCAAAATGGCTGACCTCAAAATGGCTGCCATGGTCACTACCCATCTGGAAAAGTTTTCCCCCTCCCATATACTAATGTGCCGCAACAAACAGGAAGTTGATATCACCAACCATTCCCATATAATTTAAGTATATCCATTTATATGGCCCACCCTGTACAGTCGGGCCCCTTTCCTGCTCTGCCAATATTCACATTGAGGTCACAAGGAAAGGTTTTAATACTAGGGACAGGAAAAGATCATCCTGACTGGGTACACCTTTGTGCAGTTGGCTGGCTTTTATGATTTTTGATCAAAATAGTGTTAACTAGTACCCTATGTTATTTACATGTACTATTACTATTTACTTATTTACTTACTATATGGTGTATGCTCAGTTTTTTTTATTGAGTTTTGTATTGAGCAAGGCTGAGCAGGTCTAAATGACACATGACTGTATGTATCCAAATCGCATGTTCTCCTGTCGGCAATACCGGAGAATCCTGACAGCATGCCATGTGCGCACTATAAGGATTGCAAAGTCTGCAATCATCTAGAGTGACTTTAGACTTATATTAGAAGACCAGAAAACGCTTTAAGTAAATAGCAGTCAACTGACCCCATTCGGAAAGACTGTTCAATTTCTCCACAATGGAGATGATTGATCTGCGGCCAAAACTTTTTTCCTTGTATCAAATGGCGCAGCCAATCTTCATAAAAATTTGTTTTTTTCAAGCAATTTATTAGATTGTCATTAAAGATAACATGTTTCAGGGTGTGCATCCCTTCAGCAAATTAAACAAATTCATATAAGGCAAGAAATAAATTCTTAGAGACAGAATCAACTCAAAATATATTAAAGTTCAAGCAAAGTATATCTAGCAGTAAATCTACTTTTAATGTATTCGTTTCTGTTTTTTTTTGTAATGTACAGTACAGACCAAAAGTTTGGACACACCTTCTCATTTAAAGATTTTTCTGTATTTTCCTGACTATGAAAATTGTACATTCACACTGAAGGCATCAAAACTATGAATTAACACATGTGGAATTATATACTTAACAAAAAAGTGTGAAACAACTGAAAATATGTCTTATATTCTAGGTTCTTCAAAGTAGCCACCTTTTGCTTTGATGACTGCTTTGCACACTCTTGGCATTCTCTTGATGAGCTTCAAGAGGTAGTCACCGGAAATGGTCTTCCAACAATCTTGAAGGAGTTCCCAGAGATGCTTAACACTTGTTGGCCCTTTTGCCTTCACTCTGCGGTCCACCTCACCCCACACCATCTCGATTGGGTTCAGGTCTGGTGACTGTGGAGGCCAGGTCATCTGGCGTAGCACCCCATCACTCTCCTTCTTGGTCAAATAGCCCTTACACAGCCTGGAGGTGTGTTTGGGGTCATTGTCCTGTTCAAAAATAAATGATGGTCCAACTAAACGCAAACCGGATGGAATAGCATGCCGTTGCAAGATGCTGTGGTAGCCATGCCGGTTCAGTATGCCTTCAATTTTGAATAAATCCCCAACAGTGTCACCAGCAAAGCACCCCCACACCATCACACCTCCTCCTCCATGCTTCACGATGGGAACCAGGCATGTAGAGTCCATCCGTTCACCTTTTCTGCGTCGCACAAAGACACGGTGGTTGGAACCAAAGATCTCAAATTTAGACTCATCAGACCAAAGCACAGATTTCCACTGTATTTGTATCCATTCCTTGTGTTCTTTAGCCCAAACAAGTCTCTTCTGCTTGTTGCCTGTCCTTATCAGTGGTTTCCTAGCAGCTATTTTACCATGAAGGCCTGCTGCACAAAGTTTCCTCTTAACAGTTGTTGTAGAGATGTGTCTGCTGCTAGAACTCTGTGTGGCATTGACCTGGTCTCTAATCTGAGCTGCTGTTAACCTGAGATTTCTGAGGCTGGTGACTCAGATAAACTTATCCTCAGAAGCAAAGGTGACTCTTGGTCTTCCTTTCCTGGGGCGGTCCTCATGTGAGCCAGTTTCTTTGTAGCGCTTGATGGTTTTTGCAACTGCACTTGGGGACACTTTCAAAGTTTACCCAATTTTTCGCACTGACTGACCTTCATTTCTTAAAGTAATGATGGCCACTCGTTTTTCTTTACTTAGCTGCTTTTTTCTTGCCATAATACAAATTCTAACAGTCTATTCAGTTGGACTATCAGCTGTGTATCCCCCAGACTTCTGCACAACACAACTGATGGTCCGAACCCCATTTACAAGGCAAGAAATCCCACTTACTAAACCTGACAGGGCACACCTGTGAAGTGAAAACCATTTCTGGTGACTACCTCTTGAAGCTCATCAAGAGAATGCCAAGAGTGTGCAAAGCAGTCATCAAAGCAAAAGGTGGCTACTTTGAAGAACCTAGAATATAAGACATATTTTCAGTTGTTTCGCACTTTTATGTTAAGTATATAATTCCACATGTGTTAATTCATAGTTGTGATGCCTTCAGTGTGAATTTACAATTTTCATAGTCATGAAAATACAGAAAAAGCTTTAAATGAGAAGGTGTGTCCAAACTTTTGGTCTGTACTGTATATTGTAAGCATTTTCATATTGAATGAAAGATCCAGGGAATGTTGATGGATAGTGCAGCCTTTCTGAATGAAACACTTTACAGCACATCAGTTTGATTATTGACTTAAGAAAGAACACTTAATAACATAAATTAAATACAAAAACAAACAAACAAATGAAATAGGGAAAAAAGAGGGAAAAAGAATACAGTTTATGACATTATTTTTCCATTATGAATACCAGGGTTTTCATGAATGACTGTATCCCAACCATTCCACACCATTGAGAGCCACTTACATGAAGCCATTATTAAAACATGAGTAACAGGAACAATTGCTTCGTGATACCATGCAAAATCTTGTGCACATGAATACATTTGTGATGCACATCCTGTTGAGTTGTTTTGACTTGGAGGGATTACATTTTGTGCATTCATTTACATTTGAAAGAACTATGCAATGTTCTGTCACATCACAATGTATGCAACAATGGATATTATTTAACATATTCTCGATTCTCTACTATAAAATACTGTTAATCTTTTCTTTTCATTCCATGCCTTTTATAAAGTACACCACCACAAAGTCACGGAAATTTTTGATGAAGTCTAATATTTTATTTTATTGTGAAGTGTACAGTATCTATACATAACAATGCCTTCAATTCTGCTATAAAACAATAATCACTGAGGTCTAAAAGAGCCAGCAAAAGTTTACTGCAGAAAATCAACATTCTCAATTTTCTTATCAACAGACCTGTGTACCCATAACAGTATAAATCATTGTATCCTGTAATTGAGGTTGACTTACAACAGTGTTCCCCAATTCCGGTCCTCAAGAGCCACCAACAGGTAATGTTTTCAGGATTTCCTTAGTATTGCACAGCTTATAGAATTTTTGCCTGTCCATGTGATGCAATAATCACCTGGTTAATACTAAGGGAATCCAGAAAACATGACCTGTTGGTGGCTCTTGTGGACCGGCATTGTGGAACACTGCCTTACAATAATAGTGTGCAGGCCAAAATAAATTAACTAAGCTAAATCAGTATCATGGTGTCCTATGGCAGTCTCAGCCGAAATAACTTCATTTCATTACCAACCTTTAGTGTTTTTCATAAACATACAATTAAGAGAAAAACTAAGTAAACCCATTTTGAATTGTATAGTTTTATATCTCAGAACATAATAAAAAAAAATCTGGTCCCTAAAAAGACATAAAATGAAGGTAAATACAACAATACAGGAAAACAACACAGGACAACAACACATGTCCATTATAATTATACTGCGCCATTATCAACTTGACATAAACTAGGCCAATGTACAGAAGCAGTGTGTGAAAAAACAATTCCGTAGGAATTAAGATGGAAAGTAGCTGCTGGGGCTGCTAATTATCTGCTGTTGATAGTGAATCACCAAGTGTGACCATCATTGTAAAAACAGAATTTTTGGCAGTTTGCTGGTAGAGATGAGCGAAGTTCGGCGTTCGTACCCGACAGTTAGTGTCCGGTGCTAAACGCTGAACACGGACTTTCCCCAAAAGTCTGTTGCAACGTTTGGAGTTCTGGGGGAAGTCCGTTGCAGAGAGAGAGAGGATTTTTTTTCTTACCCAGACCCAAAGTTTGGGTCTCCATAGTTTTAATTAGGGTTCAGGTTCTGATCTAAGTTCGGGTACAGTTCTCATACTCGAACTGAACTTTGGAATAAAGTTCGAGTCAGGTACCAGAACCCAAACTTCCACGGGTCTGCTCAACCCTAGTCTTGAAAATTTAGGCATTAACACAATCTCATGGAAGAAATATATCAGCAATGATCTTAGAAAAGCAATTGTTGCTGCCCCTCAATCTGCGAAAAGTTTTATGGTAATTGCCAATTTGGACTTCATCATTCTATAGTCAGAAAGATTATCACAACTGGAAAATATTTAAGACAGTTTGCAATCTTCCCAGGAGTGAATATATCAAGCAAATTCACCTGAAGATAAGACTGTGCAATGTTTACAGAAACTGCAAAAAAAAAGAGAAGCGCTGCATCTCAGACACTAAAGACTCCAGTTAGCATGTGAAATGTTCACATTCATGACATTACAATTAGAAAAAGACTGAATAAGTATGGTTTATTTGGAACTGTTGGTAGAAGAAAGCCTCTTATTTCTTAAAAGAACATGGCAGCATGGCTAAAGTTTGCCAAGTTGCATCTGAACAGCGCATAAAACTTCTGGAACAATGTATTTTAGATAAATAATACCAGAGTGGCGATATCTAACCATAACGTCTGCACCCTATTGGTGAAAACTAGAGAAGGGCGAACCCGAACAGTAAAGTTCGGGGTCCGTACCAAACACCTACTGTTCATACTGTTCGGAAGTCTGTGTTACTGTTCGGGTTCTGGCTCGGGCTCTGTTGCAAGTGTGGGAAAATGCTCACTGCGCATGTGCTGACCTCATTTGCCAGCAATACACTGAGTTTCAGTGTATTGCCGACTGCTGAACAGAATAGCCACATTTTACAATGTGGCCATTCTGTTCATGGGATCTTCGTAGGACCCTCGCTATTTGGACTGCAGCGGACAGGTGAGGATGAGGTTGCTTTATTATTTTACTCTTATTACAGGTGATCATGGTCTTTGAAGATTAGGTGTAAGGTGATTATATGGTGTTTTTTTATTTTTTATTTTTTGAGGAGCGGAAAACATCGGGGACAAGGTGTTGGTGAGTATAATGTATTTTATTTTTATTTTAATATCTTTTTATTAATTGTAACATTAACTTTCAGCAGTGCATAGGTGCCGGCGGATGGGAGACTACTGCTCCCTTCCAGCGGGGCCTGCGCTCACTGTTTCCTATGGCAGGAGGTGCCAGCTGATGGTGGTAGTAGTACCATCAGCCAGTGCCTATGACCCGAGGTAAGCTTTAAACTGCGGGTCACTGTCACAGCTGTGGCATCATGCTGACACCTGCCGGCATGATGCCACAGAGCTCTGACTGCGGTAATGCTATTACCGCCGATCAGAGCCTGTGTTTCCTGCACTGTCACGCAAATGACAGTGGGAAACCAGGTAAATTCAGGTCCCCCCATTCACATGAATAGGGTCCGTGTTCGGGCTTGGGGTTGGGGTACTATCCTGGTACCCGAACCCGAACTTTTAAAAAACTGTTCAGTTTTCGGCTCAATTAGCCGAACCCAAACAGTCACGGGTTCGCCCATCACTAGTGAAAACCAAACATGGAAACCCCAGTTTAAGCGTTCAGCGTAGCGAGCAGGATAGATATGAGCTGAGCCTTGCTACGATCTTTGTGAGGCAGAATGAACAAATCAACAGCAGGTCAAGAATTGGTTTTATTTATTTTTTACACCGTTCCTCATGCGGTATAAGTGATTAGAAATTTTTTTCATCAGGTTTGTGCAAATACAGTGATACCTGATCTATATCAGGTTTTTATGTTTGGCTGCTGTCACACACTAAAATACATTTTGCATAGTGATATTTTGAGAGCTATAATATTTCCATATTTCTGTCGACAGAGACATGTGATGGCTTGCTTTTTGCGGGACGAGTTGATGGTTTTATTGCTACAATTTTTGGTCACATAACATTTTTTGATCACTTTCTATTCCAATTTGTGGGAGGCAGAATGAACAAAAACCAGCAATTCAGGATTTAATTTTTTTTAATGCCATTCCACGTGTGGTAAAAGTGATAAGGCAGCTTTATTCTTCAGGTCAATACGATTACAGCGATACCACATGTAATTAGTTTTTTTGTGTTTTGGCACTTGTACGCAATTAAAACTATTTTTTAGAAAAAATAATTATTTTTGCATCGCTTTATTCTGAGAGTTATTACTTTTTTATTTTTCTGCAGATAGAACTTTATGGCGACTTGTTTTTGTGGGGCAAGATGACATTTTCTGCGATATTATTTCTATTTACTTTTGTCTTTTTTTTGTTCGGTAGAATGATGAAAAAGCATCATTATTTGCCATTAATTGGTAAAAACACAAACATTGAGCTTGGTTTAAGTATACATGCAGCACATAAATGCATGTTCAACAATGGCCATGAATCAGAAAAACCTACAAGAAGCAAAATGAATATAAACGCTGCTGTAAATAAATAAAAAGCAAGTGCATTTAAATAAAATAGGTTTCTTAGTAACACTGTTTTTGATCAAAAATAGTATATAAGCCATCCCTCCATTGACAAGGTGAACCCGTTCTGGATAGTCCTACACTGTCTAATATTAAAAACCTTACCATGTGTCACAGTTGACCTCAACGTGTGAATAAGGGTAGACAAAGGACTGAGTCCCAAACTGTGGACACCAGCCTTGGGAAGCTTTAAGTGTATTATCCAGCTCTAAGAAGGGAGGCCACACCCAGGTTTGCACAGAATGCAAAAAATACAAAGAAAAAACACAAAAATTGAGCTTGGTTTAAGTTTTTATACGTGCAGCACATGAATGCATGTTTCGCAATGGCCATGAATCAGAAAAACTTACAAGAAGCACTATTTTTTTTGATCAAAAACAGTGTTACTAAGAACCCTATTTTATTTAAATGCACTTTCTTTTTATTTATTTACAGCAGTGTTTATGTTCATTTTGATTCTTGTAGTTATTTTTTGCCATTATTTGGCTTGACTGGTGGGACAGTTTTATTGGTCTGGTTATTCCAGACGCGGCAATACCAAATATGTGTATTTTTTTGTTTGTTTGTTTTTTTTGTTCATAAAAATATTTATTTATGGATACAATATATATTTTTTATTAAGATTTTGTGATTTAAAAAATATATATTTTTAATTTTTTTAAACTTTTTTTGCTTTGTCCCTCTTTGAGACTTTCACTTTCTGCCGTCTGATCGTAGTTCTAATGCATTGAAATGCACCAGAATTTCAATGCATTAGAACTGTAAGCCCTGTAGACACAAGTTAGTTAGATCATGAACAGTACATGATCTAACTAACTTGCTAGTGCCAGGTGACCCGGATGTTGTCATGTCAACATCCGGTCATCATGACAACAATCAGGCACCCACAATGACATCTCGTGGGGTGACGATCAGAGTGCAGAGGGGGCTCCCTCCCTCTGAATGCCTGCTAAGCGCTGCAATCGCTAGCGATCATGGCATTTAGATGGTTAAAGTTCCGAGATCGGTGCAGGCACCACTCCTGGTAGTGAGTGCCGAGTGTCAGTTGTCAGAATCGGCTGAGATCCGGCGGCGATTGCGTGTGCACAGCCTTTGTGTGTGCAAAATCGCCTAGACGTATCCATACTTCCAAGGTCAGTATGTACCTAGTGACCTGGACGTCCAAGGTCGTGAAGGGGTTAATACAATAAAGACATCATTCAAACGGCTTTGTGGTATTGCAGTTTATCCTCTGAGCTCAGCCCCTTTTCTTGAACTAGGCTAAACAGCCATGCTAGGCGCAGCTACTTTTAGGCGAGGGCTATACAAAGACATTATTATCGTTAAAATCAATCAGGAGTGCTATAAAAGGTCTCTGCTCAGCACTTGCCTAAAGAATTCATAAACAATATGTTTTAATATAAAGCACTGTCTATAGACAGAATATTGCATAGGCGGGCATCATAAACAATAAACAACATACAAAGGAATATACATCAGCCTCTATAAATATTAATTAATTGTAAAGGAATATAACCAGGAACAAAAGTATTTAGGTGGCGCATTCAAAATAAACAAAAACATGACATTTGTTTTTTTCATCAAAAAATATACAAAGACACAACAATTATACAAACAATAAAAAAATCACAAAGGTCAAAACTCAAGGCCCTGTCTATGATGTAGTTGAATGCCCCTCACATGCTAACAGAAATGTAATGCTGAACACCATATGGTATAGGTTATATAAAAGAGTCCATGTGTAGTCAGAAGATAATACAATATCAAATCACATACCCTACGGTTCCAAATTAAAGTACCAGAGGATAAAAAAAGGAAAAAAAAACAAACCATACAGTGAAGGAAATAATTTTTTGATCCTTTACTGTTTTTGTAAGTTTTCCCACTGACAAAGACATGAACAGTCTATAATTTTAAGGGTAGGTTCATTTTAACATTGAGAGATAGAATATCTAAAAAAAATCAATAAAATCACAATGTAGAAATTAGATACATTTATTTGCATTTTGCAGTGAGAAATAAGTATTTAATCCCTCTGGCAAACAACACTTAATACTTAGTGGCAAAACCCTTGTTGGCAAGCACAGCAGTCAGACATTTTTAGTATTTGATGTTGAAGGTTGCGCGCATGTCAGGAGGAATTTTGGTCCACTCCTCTTTGCAAATCATCTCTAAATCATTCAGATTTTGAGGCTGTCGCTTGGCAACTTAGAGCTTCAACTCCCTCCATAAGTTTTCTATGGGATAAAGGTCTGGAGATGGCTAGGCCACTCCATGACCGTAATGTGCTTCTTTTTAAACCACTCCTTTGTTGGCTTGGCTGTATGTTTTGGGTCATTGTCTTGCTGGAAGACCCAGCAATGACTCATTTTTAATGTCCTGGCAGAGGGAAAGAGGTTGTCACTCAGGATTTTACAGTACATGGCTCCATCCATTCTCCCATTGATGCGGTGAAGTAGTCCTGTGCCCTTAGCAGAGAAGCACCCCCAAAACATAATGTTTCCACCTCCATGCTTGACAGTGAGGACGGTGTTCTTTGGGACATAGGCAGCATTTCTCTTCCTCCAAACACGACAAGTTGAGTTAATGCCAAAGAGCTAAATTTTTGTCTCATCTGACCACAGCACCTTCTCCCAATAACTCACAGAATCATCCAGGTGTTCATTTGCAAACTTCAGACGGGCCTGCACATGTGCCTTCTTGAGCAAGGGGACCCTGCGGGCACTGCAGGATTTTAAACCTTTAGGCAATGTGCCCACAATGCAGAAATGCTCAGGATTTTTTTCTGAGCGTTTCTGCATCTCCCTGGCAGAAAAAACGCATGCGGATTGTACATGTGTTTTTCCTGCCAGGGACATACGGATGTGAAGCGTTCTTCACATGCATTTCCGCATGCGGGTTGACAAGCGCTTTCCAAGCAATTTTAGCATCACTTGGAAAGTGTTTGACAACTTGGTCACACTATATAAATCCATGCAAACGCCATGGATTTATATAGTGTGACCGTAAAGAATGGTAAAAAATAAAAAAATAAATCTATACTTACCTTCCGATGGCCCCCTGAGTCTTGCATCGCTCCGTCCTGGCTTGCCGGCAGCTCGTGGTACACTACACTGAAGGACCTGCCGTCACATGACTATGACATCAGTGCAGTTCCTTCAGTCCACCGCGATCTGCCGGCAAGCGAAGACAAGCGCACCGCGGGCCATCAGAAGGTAAATATAATATTTATTTTTTATTTTATTCTTTTTTTTACAGGTTCTATGGTACCCGGGTCCGGAGGAGAGTCTCCTGTCCTCCAGACCTGGGTACTATCCGCACATTGAAACGTTTGGATTCCGCATGTACAGATGCAGCGATGCGGAATCCATGCATTCCAATGAAAGTCAATGGCGGCGAAAACGCAGCGCTTACGCAAAATAATTGGTAGTGCTGCGTTTTTTCCGCAATGATAACCCGCAGCGGAAATTTCCACAGCATGTGCACAGCACATGCGGATTATCATTGGGGAACATGGCAGGCCTTCTACCATGCATTTTTTAAGCGTTTCTGCAGCTGCGGAAACGCTTAAAAAATGTATTGTGGGCACACAGCCTTAAGGCGCAATGTGTTACCAATGGTTTTCTTGGTGACTGTGGTGCCAGCTGCCTTGAGATCATTAACAATTAACTCCCGTGTAGTTTTAGGCTGATCTCTCACCTTCCTCATGATCAAGGATACCCCATGAGGTGAGATTTTGCACGGTGCCCCTGATCGATGTCGATTGACAGTCATTCTGTAGTTTTTTCATTTTCTTACTATTGCACCAACAGATGTCTCCTTCTCACCCAGCATCTTACTTATGGTTTTGTAGCCAATTCCAGCTTTGTACAGGTCTATGATCTTGTTCCTGACATCCTTAGAAAGCTCTTTGGTCTTGCCCATGTTGTAGAGGTTAGAGTCTGACTGATTAATTGAGTCTGTGGACAGGAGCCTTTTATACAGGTGACTATGTAAGACAGTTGTCTTTAATGCAGGTAATGAGTTGATTAGGAGGGTCTAACTGGTCCGTAGGAGCCAGAACTCATAATGGTTTGTAGCGGATCAAATACTTATTTCTCACTGCAAAATGCAAATAAATTTATCTAATTTATACAATGTGATTTTCTTGTTTTTTGGGGGATATTCTATCTCTCAATGTTAAAAAAACCCTACTCTTAAAATTATAGACTGTTCATGTCTTTGTCAGTGGGCAAACTTACAAAAACAGCAAGGGATCAAACAATTATTTCAATGTACTTCCAAAGAGTTTGAGGGTTTGTAGTTTATGAGCATCCCACACATATCACTGGTTAACTGGTTTCATCAAGGGAAGTTTTGCACAATCTGAGCTTTTAAAATGCTTTTAAGATTATTGTGTCTTTTTTTTTTGCCTTATTGAATATAATTTTGTTATACTTTTGTTCAATTTGAATTTATGCGCCATTTAATTATTGCATGTCTTGTTATCTTCTATTCCAATTACATGTTTATATATGGCTGGCAGATGTCAAATATTAAATCTATAAATGTCTGCAGAAGGTAAACTGATAAAACTACAGGACACAAGTCTTTTTTGTCTTATATGTAACGCTTTTCAGGGAAACCATTACCATCTTCAGATAGAAAAGATAGATATACAAATTTTTGTTGCATTATTAACCTAAACAAATATATAATTGCTTAAACCACATGTGATGGTGAGGGGTGACTTCATGATTGATATGAGAGGGTGGAGTTAATAAATAGAAGGACATGGATAAATAGCAGGCATCTGACTGTCACTGCAGCAAAATGAGTGAGCTCAGATTGCTGCAGTTTAGCCATTTAAATACCACTGTCAATCTCTGACAGCTGCATTTAAATAGATCATGTGCACTGGCACTGGCTTCAATCGGCCCCCTATGATGGTATCAAAGAGAACCAATTGGTTATCATGGCAAATAGTGGCTTACTGAATGTCCTTGGAATTACCATCTTACTGGCTGAGATTCATTAGATAGCAGTGATTTCACTATATACTTCAATACAGTATATAATATAAGTGATCAGAAGATTGCAGGTTCTTAGTGAGGCTAAAAAATGGAGTAAAAATAAATGTAAAAATAATAAAAAAAAAAAACATTTTAAACATATAAAAAATTTAAAAAATATAAAAATTAAAACTATTTCCCTTTCCCGCAAATTAAAAATATAAAAAACTGAACAAACCTTTTTGGCATTGTCGCGTTCATAAAAGTCAGGTATATCAGAATGTAAAATGAATTAACCCATATGGTAGATACCGTACAGAGTAACAAGAAACTGTGCCAGAATTGCAGTTTTTATTAACACACCTCCCTAAAGAAATGCAATTAAAAGCAATCATTTGTAATAAACACCCCCAAAAAACTTGCAAAAAACAAATCCTTGTATGGTTATGTGGACAGGAAAATAGAAAAGCAAAATTGCGAAAGCTAAAAATTCACAGGTCCTTACGGGGTTAGCTAAAAAAACTCATCTAGATTGCATATGAAATGTAAATTATAATTTCATGTTAAAGTATTTTACGTAACATTTGAAGAACCCGTGTATTTCTTTCTTATCATGGTAAAAGATGGACCTATTGCAGAATTTTACTGGTTCAATAAACTAATCTGCAACAAATCCATAAAGCCCTTTCTGAAAAACCATTTAGAGACATATCTCTAATGCAGACTTTTAATTGTCTAGAAACACATTATTGTCAGGGTGCATTGTTTTTAATGACAAAATCAGTGCAAATTACAAATTGAATAAAATTCAGCAAGAAGAGGTAAAATAACCACTTAATACAATAATTCAAATCAAAACCTCTTGAAATGTAGGTAGTCAAACTCTGAACGTGGAAATGCAAGAATTGTTTTTACAAGTTAATGAAGCAAAGTTGAAAAATGTGAAATCTATGCAGACGTCTTGAGATTAGTTTCTGAGACTCACCGTGAGAGTAAAAAGCAGAGTAAGTTCAAATTTATTTGTGCTTGTAAAACAAATTCCAGAATACTCTCTAATGGAATTTAGAAAGTATGTGTGTAAGTTAATTCTGACTGAATAATACAATATACTGCATTCAAGGTCCCTAATGTACTTGTTATACATTTTTTACCAATACTAAAGGAACATTAAACCTAGAAACAAATTATTAGTATAAACCTTAATAAAAGTTTCACTCAACGTTTTACACCCCAATTTATCAAGACTGGTGTTGTTCACCTTGGTCTTGGTGTTGGGGCGTGCTTGAGTCAAAAGCACCCGATTCATTAAAGTATGTCTGTCACTAGGCTTTTGTTATTTAATCTGAGAGCAGCATTCAGCAGGGACAGACATCCTGATTCCAGCAAATGTGTCATTTACTGGGCTGCATGATGTCATTTTAATACAATCACTATTTTTTTCTGCTACAGATCTATCAGTGGTCAGATTAGTGAGCCCTGTATTACTCACTTATACCACTGGTTGGCAGCTTTGTGAGTACACTGTCCATTGACAGAAAGCTGCTAATCAGTGGTGGGGGCAGAGTTACAAAGAGCATTTGACTAGGTGACAAGAGACACCTAGTCCTCTAGTGAAAATCTCCTGCTGATAAAACGCTGATTTTATTGAAACAGCAACACACATCCTAGAAAGCGAAACATCATTGGAATCAAGCTCTCAGGCCCTATATCATGCTGCTCTCATGTTACGTAGCATAAATCTGCTGAAAAGTTCTATTTGGTAGGTGCACACCTCCTAATTAATCAGATTCATCTTAAAAGTGGTAATAATCAGTCCCTATCGCCAGTGGAGCCACATTTATAAAGATAATTTGTAAATACTGGAAGGTTATGCCCTTACAATAGGACTGCTTTCTATGACATTGCAAATGTAAAACCCCTATAAGCTTTTTGTTTATGTTATTTAAATTAATATATGTTTTTTATTATTAGGAAAGTAGCTGAAGATAATTGAATCAATTTGATTCAAATTGAATTGTAGTTGAAAATGATGAAAATTCACAGATTCAAACAATTTGTGATTCGATTCACGAGACTCGTCCAAAATAGTGTCTTCAGTTTTTTTACTCATTGGAGAAGATTTCATCAGTTATAGAATGCTGACATGACCTTAGGTGTGACCACGTGGGCTTCCCCATAATGCCTTATAGCTATTATATCACATGATATAGTGCAACCAAACAGGAGGAGTTATCATAGCCTGTGAAAAAGCCTAAGCAGGAAATGCAGCGGCTATTTTTAGGGTGATTTTAGGATACTGAGAATTCATCAGAGCTCACAGCTCAGCAATAGACATAAGAAGAGTAAGTCCTAGCACAGTGGACAAATACTGTAGACACTAATGTGCTGTATAACTGTAGTATTGAAGCAGATGAGAGTAATAGTCTAAAAATAAATACAAAGATTAAATTCAAAGGAGGAGAGAGAGTTAGCAGAGGTTCCAGCAGCAGTACCAGACTCAGTGTGAGTGATAAGTGATATGGCGTAGCTGGCATCTATCTGCTACATTTGAGTTTCAATTACATATTTTTTTACAATTTTTTTTTTATTGTTTTAATTCTTTATATAATAGAAAGTAGAACCAAGACAGCAAAATAGTATTTACATAAAAAAATCAGAAATCAGTGTCAGACAGTGTGCTTGCTTGTTACAAGCCACTGTAGTGAGAATTTACATTCCTAGTGAAATAATTTTTGTGAAGGTGGGGACGTCTTTTTTAACTCCAAAAGAAAATTCTCTAAAATCCAAACAGTTACTTTAACTCATGGAATGATTTGTTTAATCACCATTGACTAAAGGGGATAATTTTTGGATTGATAATAATTAAAGAGGTTATCCACTACATTGCATCTGCTACAGTTCATTTTAAATCACTAAAACAAGCACTTCTTTAAATACCTTCTGATGTCATCTCAGCCGCTGAGGGGCGCTATCCCTGCCCTCTCAGTGCTGAACACGTGAGTGACCCTACATGATACCAGAGCTCATGTGATGTCATGTCAACTTCCGGGCTCTAGAAGTTACTGTTGCTTCACAAACATGTGATCCAGTCTCACTCACACTGCAGCCATTCACTCTGATTGACTGGGCTGAGGGTAGTTTTTCACTCCACTTCACAGCCCAGTAGCTAGTGTGTGCTGTGATAGGTAGGGAGGTCGCATCTAGAATACCGTTGAAGTGAGGGAGATGATGTCACAGGAGGGGATGAAGGCTCCTCCTTCATGCAAACCCGATACTAGGAAGCAGTATTGTGCTGTGGGTGCTGGAGATGACAAGACTTATGGAGACCAGAGCAGGTGAGGACTGAGCTCCTACACAATGGAGCCGTGTGGAGATGGGAAAGAGGGGTTTTCTTTGAATACATAGGACTCTATGTTTGAGTGGTCTGAGGATGTATTTTGGGGAAAAAGAAACATGGATGATGTTACTACATGGGGGCTGCATGTTGGAGGATTGCACACGGAAGGGGATACTGCTATTTGTATGGGGCTGTTATTGAGTGGGGCTTGCACTCAAAAGGGGTTGATATTACTTGAGCGGGGTTGCATGCTTGGGGGGCTATTTGGAGAAGGCTATGATCCTGGAGAGGCTGTGCGGAGAAGGTGATGGTGTTACTTGTGTGGGGCTGCATGCTGAAAGTTTGCACAGGGAAGGGGAGGATGATGAGGCATGCTGGGGGGCTGTGTGGGAAAAAGGGTGAAGTTGTTTGATTGGCTGTTGTGTGGCACTGCATGCAGGGAAGCTGTTTGAGGTTGCGGACAGGTGTCTTTTATACTGATAACAAGTTCAAACAGGTGCCAGTACTACAGGTAATGAGTGGAGGACAGAGGAGCCTCTTAAAGAAGAAGTTACAGGTCTGTGAGAGCCAGAAATCTTGCTTGTTTGTAATTGACCAAATACTTATTTTCCACCAAAATTTGAAAAACATTTCTTTCCAAATCAAAAAAAGTGCCAAGTGTCCAGAAATTCCAGGACAGTCCATAAAAATATGGCACTTTTGTGCCTGGGCTTAGGAAAAAATTGAGGCATCTGTGATTTTTATTCACCACTTAAATAAAAAAAAACCTATACATGTTTGGTATCTAAGAACTTGTAATGTCCTGGAGAATAATATTGGCAGGTCAGTTTTAGTATTAAGTGAATGTGGTAATAAAAAAACAACTGTGGAATTGCACTTTTTTTGCAATTTCACTGCACTTGGATTTTTTTTCCTGTTTTCTAGTACATAATAAAATGGTAAAACCAGTGATGTCGTTCAAAAGTACAACTTGTCTCACAAAAAATAAGCCCTTACATGGCCATATTGACAAAAAAAGAAGGAAGAAGGGGAGCAAAAGAACGAAAACGCAAAAATGGAAAATGCTCCTGTCATGAAAGGGTTAATCTAACCAAGAACAAAAGGATTGGCAGTCTGAAATCTGGCAGTGAAGAGTCGGGAGGGCCCCATATATATTAGACTGTTGGCAGATCCCATTGACGTAGACGGATATGGCCAAAATTAATGTAATGTGTAAGGGGATCTTTAGCGAAGTTAAATGCTACCGTAAGATTTTTATACCCTAAACCACCAGCATATCATCATAGTGCTGAGATTTACACTACCACTGTCATAGCTCTTCATTATTGCATTATTCTTAAAATGAAGTTTTCATACATCATGTGCAGTATATAAATTCTGCCAGAAAGTGTGGTGGGCATGCATAATTTGCAGATAACACAGTGGCCAGTGAACCTCATTACATATGTGCTGGACGCCTCATGGCTCATACTTCCCGTGACATGCTGTCTAAATTCTCATCCAGTTCCCTTAATAAAATAATGAGAGAAGCGAATGAGCATAGAACAGAGAGAAGCGGATGACCGAAAAATATTGTGACAAGCGGGTGAGAATGTCGTTGGCACAAGTATTTGTAACACAATGGAAACTGGATTATTATTAATAAGTGTAATTACTGTATATTCATATTGCACATGAACTTGTAAGAAATGTTTTCATTCTAGTGGTCCCTGGTTTGTTGTTTTGGAGAAATATTTTGACAAAATTTAAAAAAATATATAGTAAAATAAAACAGAAAATGCAGTTTAACGCCTATATCAATGTCTTTAATTCCGCTAAACCACTTACTACATATATATCATGCTATTGAACATATGCACGGTTATTCCCATATTCTGGGAATGATATAGGACTATCATTGTTTGAGCTGGAATGTTCCTCTCAGCTTTGCCAAAAATTGGTATAGGTATATAAGGGAAAAAAGGGAAATTTCAGCCTACCATGCATATGCCATAAGGGTCCACTGGTGCACGGAAATCCTTGGTAGCAAGTCCAGGGATAAGAAGCAACAGGAAGTAGTTTAGAAAAACTCCAGCACCTTCTCCGTATCCATCTCAAGAAATGTAAAGTTAAAACGTCCATTTTATTAGTTCCATTAAAAAAGCGCCATATGTAAGGCAGACCTTACGTGTTTTGAACCAAACAAGGGTTCTTAATCATAGGTAACATTACTATAGATAAAAGACTTATATATATATATATATATATATATATATATATATATATATATATATATTTATATATGTATACATATGGACTGAAAACAAAAGAGAAAATAGGGTGGAGACAACAAAGAACAGGATGTTCATTAGTGAATGAAAATCCTCCTGAGGATAATTGCTCAGTAATATACATTATACAATATATTACTGAGCAATTATCCTCAGGAGGATTTTCATTCACTAATGAACTTCCTGCTCTTTGTTGTCTCCACTGGTGTTGAGCCACCCCCGTAGTGTTCGAGTTCGGTTCGGTTCGTCGAACACCTTCGAACACCATTAAAACCAATGGCAGGCAAGCAAAAACACATAGAAACACATAGAAAACACATAGAAAACACTTCAGGTGTCCAAAAGCTGAAAAACTGCTCAGAAGACACAACTAACACATGGAAAAGTGACAAGTACATATAGTCATGCGAAAAGAAAAGAGGTGGAGGAGTAAAAGGAGGGGGAGACACAGATATAGGCATGTCATGCCCTTCTAAAATCAAGAAAAGCTGGAGTAAAAATCTAAAATCAGCCTACCAAAACCCAGACGTCGTGACAAGAAAATTAAAAAAATAAATATCTTTAGGTAGAATGGCGTTTCCTTTCAGAACACTTTCCTTACAAGACGTAGTGGTATCTCCTTTGTGAGTTGTGCCAAAAACGGAACCCAATACATTCGGACTAATCCACCATTTGTCATATCCAAGAGGCAGGTCAGTAAACGACAACATCGACGCGGAACCAAGTACAGTAGTATATACTGTACATCCTTTGACAAGGCAATCAGGCGGATCAAGAAGTTGGGAAGGGTCACCCTAATGGCCAAAACAGACATTGATGCGGCGTTCCGGTTACTTACTACCTGTGCCTCCGAATAGTGTCCACCTATTGGGCTGCTTCTGGGAAGGAGCATACTATATAGATCGCTGTTTGCCCATGGGGTGCTCCAGATCCTGCTCACTATTTCAGGCGTTTAGTTGCTTCCTCGAATGGGTTGTAATGGACTTTTCTAAGGGGGCACATATTATCCATTACCTCGACAAATTCTTATGCCTGGGCCCAAAAGATTCGCCACAGTGTGAATACACGCGTTAGTCCACCTGTGAGAAGGAGAGAGCTGGAGGGAGAGCAGACACCACAGAGCCGAGGGGTTAGATGGAGAATGGAAGAAGGAAAGAGGGCGAGAGAGGTAAGGGAGTACAGTGGAAGGCCGACCTGAGCTCCCCCACGTTCCAGCTGGGCGGGGAACAGCCCGGGGAAGAAAAGCCGCTTGCGCATCCCTTTGAGGTTACGGGCGCGAGCGGGCAGAGGGACTACGCTGGAGCGGGAAGCCGACACGGCCAGTCCCGACATTACCTCCGTGTCGCCGGTTTTGTGCCAGAGCCACGGTGGACCCTGATGGCCAGCCCCCCTCTCCCAATACTGGTGCCTGTCCGCTGGTGGGTTGAGCCCCCCCACGGTGGGGGGGGGGAGTAACATCTGCAGAAGAAAGACCATCTTCCAGCCAAACTACGATGTCTACTTCTTTTCGTGGACAATGTGATACAATCCCTTTCTTACGGACACGCCCATCGCTACAAATTCTAGATGAGGCACAAAAACAGCAGGTGCTTCAACAGATATCAAGTGCTCCTTCAAGTGGGCTCTCCTCCACCTCAACTTCAACAACACAAATACTCCAGTCCTCAGAGGTGTCACCTCAATCGCACTTGCTTCCTCACAGCTCCAAGTCTCCAGCTGCCCGTCTGAGTATGGGGTAACACAGATGGTTGAGTCTGCACAGCTGTTTACTCATACTATAGCCTGGGAAACGGAGGTCTGCTCCAGAGCTTTTGTTAATCCAGACGAGGAAATGATCTGCACTGATGCCCAGAATCTTTATGAGTCGGATCCAGGACCAGATGAAGAAGGTTCTGAGCATAATGTAGACCCTCGTTCCCAAACTGTAACACCTGTTGGTGGAGACAATGATGAAGAAGATGATGAGACTCAAATACCTGATTGGAGCGACAACTCGAATTTTCGGTCAGGTCAGGAAGAGGTTGGCTTTGAGGACGACGGGTGTGAGAACACACAGGGTGATGGTGACAAGGTTGGAGATCCCACTTACTGTCAACCCACAGTCAGCCAGTCGATGAGGTGAGCAGAGGAGGTGGAGGAGGATGTGACTAGCCCAGGGGATGGGGATGACTCAGTACCCAGGCCTTTGCCTGGCCTTGGGGATGTTGCCGTGGTCGGCTCAGGGCCCGTACCCTGGGGTCACTCTTTAAAAGGGTGGATAATTGTTAATTTTATAAGAGTTCGTGACGCCACCTGTGGTATCTGGTGAGAAGCACCAGCGCTGCAGCAGTCCACTGAGGCCAGTGATAAGGCAGCTCGATGGTATAGCTCCCTACAGGTGGAGCTAGGCCTCAGGGCAGCGTATGCAGGGGGAATGCAGGACAGGCGAGACCTAGCTGGGTCAGAGCAAGAACGGGAACGGACACGGTAGTCACTTCAGTACCTTTTACTGGTGGAAATTCAGGCACATCCTGGAGCACTGTAGGGTGAAGGGTGCATATCAGGATCCTCTCCAATGAGCGGGTATAGGGCCTCCTGTTTCTTGCCTCTGCGTAGTAAGTTTCTGACCTGCCTGGATCTAGGCCAAACTTTGTCTCTGTCCTGCGCTGGCTGACCTTGTGGTAGGGCCTTGTCTTGGAGTTCACGCTGCCAGTATGCGGGGCCTAAGCGTCTCCTGGCTCTGTTACGTATCAGCACCTTAGCGATCCTGGGACTTGTAGTTCTCCAGGGATTAGGGTTATGCCTTACTGGGTCATGGAGATCCCGGTAAGCTCGGATCCGGTGTCCAATAAATGCTTTGGGGTGAGCTGGTTAAACTCCTCTGCCCCCTATGTACTAACTCTCCACTCGCCTTTGGCCTACTCGGGCCCTCACTAGGCTATACACACTAACGGCAGCTTGCCGCACTTCTCCGATCTTATGGCGCCGGCACACCTTAAGCTCTAACTGGGCTCCCTGAATCTAGCTAGCTGGAGCCTCGTGCTCCACTGCTCAACTATTAACTGAGTTCTCTAGACTAGACTGAGCTCCACTGCAGACTGACCTCTCTTAGGCTTCTCTACTGCAGGAACTCTTCAGAGGAACTGAACTGCCTAGCTCCACCTTCCCTATTTATATCCCTAACGGGCTCCCTCTGCTGGTCTGAGGTGGAAGGTGGAGATGTGTGAATGTTTATGGGGGCCTCTTATGGAGGATTCCATCAATGCACTCTTCTAGGATTTGTGATACCAAGCGCAGCTGGGCATAACAGATGCTATTGACGACGAGCTTAGGTTGCGCCTTCCTGGACAGAGACGGAGTACTGGAAGCACGTCAACAACTGCATCCTCAACCACAACTCTGCCTCTGACCACAAGTCGTGGTGGCTCTTCAGCTCGCATGGGCTCTAAGCCTTGCATAGCCTGGGTATTTTTTCAGATAAATAAGGATGACCCAACTCGTGTTGTCTTTAATATTTGTCACCAAAAGCTAAGTAGAGGCCAAAAAATCCATAGTTTGAGTACTTCATGCATGAACTGTCACATGGATATGAAGCATAAGTTGCAGTGGGAAGCTCACTGTGCTAGAATGCGGCCTAGCGGGCCGGGCCAACCACCGTCTGCCCCATCTTGTGCATCCGCGGCCTCTTCATCCTCTGTGACTGGGGGCACAGCACTCACACATGTTTTTGGACACAGACCTGCCCCTCTTTACCCGCAACAGCCAGTGTGATTGGCAGGTCATCATTTCATTTGGAAGTGGAAACACCAGCTGGTGTTGAGCACTCTCCAACATCGAGAGCACCACCTTTGGATCAAGGCAACATAACTTTTCTGCCTGCATCTTCCTCACAGACCGGCAGTTTGCCGGGGACACCCTACTCAACCCCGTCTAAGCACAACAGCCAGCCCTCGGTTCTTCAGATGTGGACAAGTAAAAGACCATTTCCTCCTAGCCATGAGAAAGCTAAGAGGTTGAATTTCACCATCTGCAAGCTCTTGGCTACAGAAATGATGCCTTTCCGCCTGGTGGATACAGAGGATTTTCGAGACCTTATGTCCGTCGCAGTGACCCAGTACCAGATGCCCAGTCGGCACTACTTCTCAAAGAAAGGTGTGCCTGCACTACACCAGCATGTCGCACACAACATCACCACTTCTTTGAAAAACTCTGTGTGTGACAGGGTGCATTTCACCACAGACACTTGGACCAGTATGCATGGACAGGGGCGTTACATTTCGCTGACTGGGCACTGGGT
This sequence comes from Phyllobates terribilis, assembly GCF_046119375.1. Classification (NCBI taxonomy): domain Eukaryota; kingdom Metazoa; phylum Chordata; class Amphibia; order Anura; family Dendrobatidae; genus Phyllobates; species Phyllobates terribilis. Next base: position 589,967,052 of record NW_027362765.1, on the reverse strand, counting down.
AACTATGGTGACAGCAGGACAAGGGGCTGCTGTCCAAGTCTTGCCATCCCCACGAGTATTACGTCAAATCTCTTTATCTAGAAGTTCCTCCACCTGCTTCTGCCTCCTCAACCTCCTCTCGGTCCTCCACCTGCACCCAAAGCCTGTCTGGTAATGCCTCCCGCTTTCTAACTGCGCAGAAGGAATCCTGCACACCTCCTTACTATGCTGGCAGCAGGGCTCAACGGCATCAGGCGGTGTTTACTTTGAAATGTCTGGGAAATGTGAGTCACACAGCTGAGGAGTTGTGGTCAGCTCTGGAGACCCAGTTTCATGAATGGTTGTCTCCACTGGATCTCCAACCAGGGAAGGCCGTGTGCGACAATGCTGCAAACCTGGGTGCGGCCCTTTGCCGGGGCAGTGTCACACACGTGCCTTGTATGGCTCCTGTGTTGAACCTGGTTGTCCAGCAATTTTTAGCCCATTATCCTGGACTAGATGGCCTTCTGCAGAGGGCACGGTCGCTGTGTGCTCACTTCCGCTGTTCGCATCCCGCAGCTCAACGACTTACATCTCTACAGAAGTTATTGGGCCTGCCAGTTCACCGGCTATAATGCGATGTGCCGACACGGTGGAATTCAACTCTGCACATGTTGCAGAGACTGTGGCAGCACCGATAAGCCCTGGTACAATACATTCTGACCTATAGCCTGGGCCAACGAGATCCATAGGTGGGGCAAATCATGCTGCAGGAGTGGTCTCACATCAGGGACCTATGAAGTTGACGCGCCCCCTGGGCCATGGGGTACCCGGAGCCGGGCCGGTAGACGCTGGTGGTTGTAGTCACTGTGGCGGTGACCCTGTCTGTGACCCAGGGCGGTCAATCCAAGGGTAATTTGGATATATGGGTTTTATAATGTCCGACTACGCCACCTGTGGAGTGCGGCCAAAGGGGCCACCGCTGCGGAACAGTCCTCTGAAGCTGGTGGTTTTGCAGCAATGGTATTATTACTCCCCACAGGAAGAGTGTAGCTTCAGGGCAGTGTGGGTGGATGATGGTGGTTGTAGTGCAGGGAGTCAGTAATGAACACAGAGTCCGTTTGATGCAGTCCCAAGATCTTTACTCACAGTTGTTGCAGTCCAGATTACAGGTACCAGAGCAATCTCCCCCGTCGTGCTGTGCGTACTAAGTGAGGGGCTCAGTCAACCCCCAGATAGCTCCGGAGTACTTAGCAGTACCCCCTTCTGTGTGTCCTTTCTCTGGCCTTCTCCCTGCACCTCACACCCAGTGACACTTCTATCCGGTATCCTCGGGCCTTGGCAGGCGACGTGTGTTCCGTCCCCTAGGTCCTATGTGGCTACCTTCTTAGTGAGACTGGTGTGGACTTTGGCCTGCAATACATGAAATGCTGCAGCCTCCGGTTTCTAGTTGAGCCTTGCTGTTTCTCCTCTAGTTAAGGGACCGGTTCCCCTTATCTGACCTGACCCCTCTACCTCCTGGTAGCAGCGGGCGTACGGGTGGCCTTCTGCACGGCCCGTACCCCTAGGGTCCCTTCGGTTCCTGTAGCCTTCCTGCTCCCACTCCTCTCTTCTCTCCTTCAGTCCTGGGCCTCCCAGGCTAGGCCCGTCTCCGGAGCAGAGCTCATGCAGAGCCTCTACTCCTGTCACTTCTCCTGCTCTGACTGGCTTTCTCTTTCTAAGATGGCTTCCTATTTATACTCTCCCTGTCATGTGCTCCCCTAAGCTGCTTTCTCCACCCACACCCACTACATAGGACCCTCCCACCAGCTAGGGACCTGGGACTGTGCTCTCCCTTAGGAGCAATCTCGCCCTACCTCCACTGCGGGTATGTGTTGGATGCAGGTGTTAGGGTCCCGAGCCATACTCCTTCCTTACCTGAGGGTGAGATACCACACCTCTGGGTGAGATGCAGTACCTCTGTGGTGACTGAACCCTCAGGGGCGCCACACACCCTTCTGCACAGTTTTGAAAGGGCGACGAAGACGTTTAGTGCTGACGATGCCATTATCAGCATGACTATTCCGGTGATTTACGTGCTGGAGCACACGTTAAACAGAATTCAGAGTCAGGTGGTGGGACAAGAGGAGGTGGAGGAAGTAGAGGAGGAGTCATATGCCGAAGGGATAACATCTCCAAGGTCCAGACGGTCGGCAGCACCAAGGCGGCAGGCATGGGAGGGTGGGGTAGAGGGATTAACCAGGGCTCATGGTAGCAGTCAAACTGTTGAGGAACTTGCAGGAGCCGAGGAAGAAGTGGAGGACGAACTGGCGATGGGCATGTAAGACTCATCAGATGAGGGAGACCTTGATCACATTTCTGTTGTGTGAGGTTGGAGGGAGAGGGCAGAGGAAGGAAGCATGATTCTTACCTCGCTACCAACACAACAAGGACTTGGTCCTCCTGGATGCGCAAGACACATGAGTGCCTTCTTGCTGCACTACCTGCAACAAGACCCTTGGATTGTCAGAATTCGAAGTAATCCCGACTACTGGGTTGCCACACTCTTAGATCCCCGGTACAAAAGTAAATTTGCCGAAATAATTCCTGCCATAGAAAGGGATTCACGCATACAGGCGTATCAGCAGAGGCTGTTGCAGAATCTTACATGTGCTTTTCCCCAAAACACCCGTGGTGCAAATAGTGAATCTCACAGTTCTAACTTGTAAACCGTGGGACTGTTGAGTCTTCATCACTCAAACCGTAACGGTAACACAGTATCTGCTGGTAAAAGCAATTTTGTGGAATTGTTTCACCACTTTTTTAGACCATCCTTTGCAAGGCAACAGGAGACAAGAAGTCTGACACAGAGTCAACGCCTAGAGAGGATGGTACAGGAGTATCTCCAAGTGAACATCGAAGCCATGACTGTGTCACTGGACCCTTGCTCATTTTGGGATTCCAATCTGGAAAAATGTCCGGAGCTCGCCACTCACGCCTTGGAGATCTTGTCATGCCCTGCAGCCAGCGTTCTCTCTGAATGTGTGTTCAGCGCTGCTGGTGGTGTGCTGACAGATAAGCGCACGCGGCTGTCCACTGAGAATGTAGACAGACTCACGTTCATAAAGAAGAACAAATCATGGATCCGCAAGGACTTTTCTACCCCTGTGTCATCCTGGGGAGACTAAAAGCTTGAGGATTTGGTAAAATCACCTCCCCAACCGTTTTAAGCAACTCTGAGGCAATTGATTCCACTTAAGTGGTGTCTGTGCCACAATTTTTGGAAAAAATGGAGACTCTTTTTGGAGTCCCCATGCTGTGTTTTACGTGACGTTGGCATCGTCAATTCCAGGTCGGTTGGGTTGCCCCCCTCCCCTTTTAACTGTAAGAACCTACATACACTATGGCTTGGGGGTAACACAGATGGTTGAGTCTGAACAGCTGTTTACTCAGAGGTCTGCTCCAAAGCTTCAGTGTCTGCTAGTCAGCATAGAATTTATAACTGCATCTAGCATAGGCAATACTTTGGGCGTAGTAGCCCAGCTGCGAAGCAAGCTGCACCACCTGTGTATCTAATAAGAATTTTAAACTGCATCTAGCCTAGGCAGACTGTAGGGACCCCCAACCAAACCCAGACGCTCAGCCCCCCTACCGCCCCCCTGTCCTTGACAATACAATAATGTAACTCTTACAACTGGATGGATGAGGATCGGTCACAGCTTTATTAACTCTTTATACTCATTCCATTAGAAAGGCATTTTATTTCTAAAATAATTCAGCTTGTTGGCCAACAAGTGCAAGTTGGTCAACAAGTGTAACTCTCCAACATGTTCTTTCTATTTCCAGGCCACGGAGGATCCTGCGTACTCGTATGTAGGACTCTGACCCCCATCCATCACTCTTAACGCTTGTTCCACTCCGTCCTGGAGTCCTGACAGGAATATGTCCAGTCCAATATCCATTAAGTGAACACCGTCGGGCCGTATGAGGCCTGCTTTATCTCCTTCCAGTTGTCAGTGTTGTATCACTACACCGCCTCTGTCTCTTCTAAATTTTGCCACCGAATATTTATTACCCGCCTTGTCCGTTGGATGGCCGTGATGTCTCGCGCACCTTGCCATACCGCTATCGGCACAATCTCTGACCATACTATAGTTAGTTTTGTGAAAAATTCTCTGAAGCGCTCAGTGTCTAGTTTCATTATTGCCATTAGTTATGCGCTCTTGTGATGACCTAGGTCGTTTCCCCCGGCCTGTATAACTAAGATGACCGGACCTCTTGCCTCTCTCCCTACCTTGATTACCTCCATTAGTACCTGTGGCCATAGCAGGCCTCTAATACTTCTCCAGTTGAAATATGTGTTATGAAACTCTAATTTCCTCCCGCCTGGGTGGACTTTCGCCCTTTTTCCTGCCCGATATATATACGAGTGGCCTATCACCCACACTGTTGGCTTAGCATTACCTGTAAAAGAAACAAGCCATGTTAGGATAACAAGTCCGGTCTTATGTATCTCGCCAATCACACGTGGATCGCCGTCTCCCTATCCTCTGAACTTCCGTTTGTGACAGTCCTGCTCTTGCTGCTTCCGTGGCCGCGCCTATGTGGAATAAGTGTGTCCCATAATCTTTGGGGTGGTTCCCTGCCGATGTTATGCATTTATTAAATATAGCTTGGAACTGGTATCTTGATAATGGCATTGCATCAATGTGTGATAGGAAGAAATTTCTTTGTGATCTGATGGTTATATATGTTTTTACTATTGTTACCCGACTCAGTGTACCGTTTGTGGGTTGTAGAAGTACCCAAGTGCCCCTGCCCGCTGGAACCATTTTCGATTGGCGTATGCGTAGACGTACTGCATTATTGGCTATGACTACGTCCTGGTGTAATAAGCCTCCACTGGTGGTAATTTTGGATTGAGGGATTAATTCACTTATGCATAGCGCCCTGAAGAAGGTGATAGCAAATGCAGTAGACAGTAGTGTTGCTTCAAATTGTGAGTGTCATGTTAATGGTGTTAGGGATATGATGTGAGAAATCAGTTTTAGTGACACGGGACAGGACGTCTACACTCCAGACTTGGCTGACCCCTTTTCCACCCTTTTATGGATTGTCTGATGATGGATCTCTTTGTCACATCTCCCCAATTCAGTAGTTGGAAGTGAAATGCTACTCCGGTCAGACACCGCTGCGCTGACGCCCCTAATATGCCCCTCATCATTAGCTGGTGGAGAAATTCTATGATGACTTGTAATCTGGCTTGTTCACATTGGTCTACCCGTCTGCCTGCTACTAGTCGTGTCCACTCTTCCCATGCCTTACCGTATGCTTGCCACGTCGACGCGGCAACTGACGCTCTGATTAATGGCATCAACTATTCGCCACTAGATCCCATAGGGAGGGTAGGCAACAGTTGCCCGATGGGTGGGCGTTAGGGAGGAGCTCTGTGAAAATCTGCCAACTGAATTGTGATAAAGCGTTAGCAGCAGCTTCAGACCCCTCAGCATCGTGGCTAGCGCATACCCATACATTGTGTTTTAGGCACAGGAATGCTAGCCGGCGTAGTAGGCCTAGCACTGGGAACGACGATGATGCCATCTTATTAATTCAGTGCGCTAGGATGGTGTTTTTTGTTATGAAGCGTATATGGCGCGCGCCCCATATTTCTATTGCTACCACTATTGGGAAGAAAAATTATTTTCCGGGCTAGATGCAGCTAAAAATTATTATTAATTTCAAAGCTGGTGGAGCTTGGTATAGATGGCCTAATATAATGAGTACCACACACTGCTACTAAGCCCAAAATTATTTTCCGGGCTAGATGCAGCTAAAAATTATTATTAATTTCAAAGCTGGTGGAGCTTGGTATAGATGGCCTAATACAATGAATACCACACACTGCTAATATGCCCAAAATTATTTTCCAGGCAAAATGCAGCTAAAAATTATTATTAATTTCAAAACTGGTAGAGCTTGGTATAGATGGCCTAATACAATGAGTACCACACACTGCTACTATGCCCAAAATTATTTTCCAGGCAAGATGCAGCTAAAAATTATTAGTAATTTGAAAGCTGGTGGAGCTTAGTATAGATGGCCTAATAGAATGAGTACCACACACTGCTAATATGCCTAAAATTATTTTACAGGCAAGATGCAGCTAAAAATTATTATTAATTTCACAGCTGGTGGAGCTTGGTATAGATGGCCTAATACAATGAGTACCACACACTGCTACTATGCCCAAAATTATTTTCCAGGCAAGATGCAGCTAAAAATTATTGGTAATTTGAAAGCTGGTGGAGCTTAGTATAGATGGCCTAATAGAATGAGTACCACACAATGCTAATATGCCCAAAATTATTTTACAGGCAAGATGCAGCTAAAAATGAATATTAATTTCAAAGCTGGTGGAGCTTGGTATAGATGGCCTAATACAATGAGTACCACACACTGCTACTATGCCCAATATTATTTTCCAGGCAAGATGCAGCTAAAAATTATTAGTAATTTGAAAGCTGGTGGAGCTTAGTATAGATGGCCTAATATAATGAGTACCACACACTGCTAATATGCCCAAAATTATTTTACAGGCAAGATGCAGCTAAAAATTAATATTAATTTCAAAGCTGGTGGAGCTTGGTATAGATGGCCTAATACAATGAGTACCACACACTGCTACTATGCCCAAAATTATTTTCCAGGCAAGATGCAGCTAAAACTTATTAGTAATTTGAAAGCTGGTGGAGCTTAGTATAGATGGCCTAATAGAATGAGTACCACACACTGCTAATATGCCCACAATTATTTTACAGGCAAGATGCAGCTAAAAATTATTATTAATTTCAAAGCTGGTGGAGCTTAGTATAGATGGCCTAATAGAATGAGTATCACACACTGCTAATATGCCCAAAATTATTTTACAGGCAAGATGCAGCTAAAAATTATTAATAATTTCAAAGCTGGTGGAGCTTGGTATAGATGGCCTAATACAATGAGTACCACACACTGCTACTATGCCCAAAATTATTTTTCAGACAAGATGCAGCTAAAAATTATTAGTAATTTGAAAGTTGGTGGAGCTTAGTATAGATGGCCTAATAGAATGAGTACCACACACTGCTAATAAGCCCAAAATTATTTTACAGGCAAGATGCTGCTAAAAATCATTAATAATTTCAAAGCTGGTGGAGATTGGTACAGATAGCCTAATACAATGAGTACTACACACTGCTACTATGCCCAAAATTATTTTTCAGGTAAGATGCAGCTAAAAATTATTAGTAATTTGAAAGCTGGTGGAGCTTAGTATAGATGGCCTAATAGAATGAGTACCACACCCTGCTAATATGCCCAAAATTATTTTACAGGCAAGATGCAGCTAAAAAATATTATTAATTTCAAAGTTGGTGGAGCTTGGCATAGGTGGTCTAATACAATAAGTACTTCACACTGCTACTATGCCCAAAAATATTTTCCAGGCAAGATGCAGCTAAAAATTATTAGTAATTTGAAAGCTGGTGGAGCTTAGTATAGATGGCCTAATAGAATGAGTACCACACACTGCTAATATGCCCAAAATTATTTTCCAGGCAAGATGCAGCTAAAAATTATTATTAATTTCAAAGCTGGTAGAGCTTGGTATAGATGGCCTAATACAATGAGTACCACACACTGCTACTATGCCCAAAATTATTTTCCAGGCAAGATGCAGCTAAAAATTATTAGTAAATTGAAAGCTGGTGGACCTTAGTATAGATGGCCTAATAGAATGAGTACCACACACTGCTAATATGCCCAAAATTATTTTACAGGCAAGATGCAGCTAAAAATTTTTATTAATTTCAAAGCTGGTGGAGCTTAGTATAGATGGCCTAATAGAATGAGTACCACACACTGCTAATATGCCCAAAATTATTTTAAAGGCATGATGCTGCTAAAAATTATTAGCAATTTCAATGCTGGGGGAGCTTGGTATAGATGGCCTAATACAATGAGTACCACACACTGCTACTAAGCCCAAAATTATTTTCCGGGCTAGATGCAGCTAAAAATTATTATTAATTTCAAAGCTGGTGGAGCTTGGTATAGATGGCCTAATAGATTGAGTACCACACACTGTTACTATGCCCAAAAGGTTTTAATTGGCTAGGTGCAGTAAAAAATTTGTATTACATACACAGGTGGTGTGTCTTGCAACACCGATAGGCTACTCCACTGACTAACACACACTGCAAGAGGCCCAAAAGGATTTGCTTAGCTAGATTTAGCCAAATGCTGTGAAAAACACTTGCACAGCACTAAAACAGACCTGCCTGGCAAAAAGTGATAGGAACTGATGTAACCTAGCCCTCAAAAGGGCTGGAATTACTACTAGTCACTATTCCCAACCTATCTGTCGATTTAAGAGCACAGACCTGCCTGCTAAAAGTGCTAGGAACTGCTGTAACCTAGCTCTCAAAAGGGCTGCAAATACAAACTAGTCCCTACTCCCTAAACCTTTCTGTCTATTTAAGAGCAAATTCGCTTGCAATTCAGTTACACAATATAGCGCTAACAGCAGCAGCAGTGCCGTCTAACACTCAGCTGCAGCAGTGAGAAAATGGTGGCGACTGGGAAAATGGCTGCGTCTTATAGGGCAAGGACATGTGACATACACAGCCAATGACACATGCCCTTGCTTGTGTGAAAAAAAGCACTTCGCTTCGTGTGTGCGCTGCTGATAGGCTGACAGACTGCACCTCCCCACTGTAAATGCAGGAAAGAGAAAAAAAAATGGAGATCTTCATTATTTCTGCAGAGATCCATCCCATGCCCCTCCCCCGCCCCGCTGTACACTCAAACTGTGTATTAACATTGATTATCAGCATTACTGTGAAAAAATCTAGTTACGATTTAGGTGAACTAACAGTTATCGAACATAACCTCGAACAGCCGGATTTCTTTCAAATCGTCCGGTTTCTTCGAATGGCTCGAACACCGCCCAAAACAGCTCGAATTTGAGATTGGCGAACAGTTAGAGTCGAACACCGCTCATCTCTAGTACCATCATCAACAAGACCATCGGTATTCAGCTCAGACTCCACACATAAGACCTCAGGAGTGGACATGGATGTCAGACATACACTGTGTTCTGAATTATTAGGCAAGTTGTATTTTAGAGGATTATTTTTATTATTGATCAACAACTATGTTCTCAATCAACCCAAAAGACTCATAAATATCCAAGCTTAATATTTTTGGAAGTTGGAGTGTTTTTTTTTTTAGATTTGGCTATCTTAGGAGGATATCTGTTTGTGCAGGTAACTATTACTGTCCCGAATTATTAGGCAACTTAATAAAAAAACAATATAATCCCATCTCACTTGTTTATTTTCACCAGGTAAACCAATATCAGTGCACAAAATTTAGAAATAAACATTTATGACATTCAAAACCAAAAACCAAAATAATTAGTGATCAATATAGCCACCTTTCTTTATGATGACACTCAACAGCCTTCCATCCATAGATTCTGTCAGTTGCTTGATCTGTTTTCAATCAACATTGCATGCAGCAGCCACCACAGCCTCCCAGACACTGTTCCGAGAGGTGTACTGTTTTCCCTCCCTGTAGATCTCACATTTTATGATGGACCATAGGTTCTCTATGGGGTTCAGATCAGATGAACAAGGGGCCCATGTCATTATTTTTTCTTCTTTTAGACCTTTACTGGCCAGCCACACTGTGGAGTAGTTGGATGCATGTGATGGCGCATTGTCCTGCATGAAAATCATGTTTTTCTTAAACGATACTGACTTCTTCCTGTATCACTGCTTGAAGAAGTTGCCTTCCAGAAACTGGCAGTAGGTCTGGGAGTTGAGCTTCACTCCATCCTCAACCTGAAAAGGTCCCACAAGTTCATCTTGGATGATACCAGCTCATGCCAGTACCCCACCTCCACCTTGCTGGCTTCTGAGTCGGACTGGAGCTCTCTGCCCTTTACTGATCCAGCCTCTGGCTCATCACGAGTCACTCTCATTTCATCAGTCCATAAAACCTTTGAGAAATCAGTCTTAAGATATTTCTTGAACCATTCTTGAAGTTTTATCTTATGTTTCTTGTTCAAAGGTGGTCGTTTTTCAGCCTTCCTTACCTTGGCCATGTCCCTGAGTATTGCACACCTTGTGCTTTTTGATACTCCAGTAACTTTGCAGCTCTGAAATATGGCAAAACTGGTGGTGAATGGCATCTTGGCAGCATCACGCTTGATTTTCCTCAATTCATGGGTAGTTATTTTGTGCCTTTTTTGGCCAACACGCTTCTTGCAACCTTGTTGGCTATTTTCCATGAAACGCTTGATTGTTCGGTGATCTCGCTTCAAAAGTTTGGAAATTTTAAGACTGCTGCATCCCTCTGCAAGACATCTCACAATTTTGGACTTTTCAGAGCCCGTCAAAACTCTCTTCTGACCCATTTTGCCAAAGGAATGGAAGTTGCCTAATAATTAAGCACACGTTATATAGGGTGTTGATGTCATTAGTCAACACCCCTCCTCATTACAGAGATGCACATCACCAGATTTACTTAATTGGTAGTTGGCTCTCAAGCCTATGCAGCTTGAAGTAGGACAACATGTATAAAAAGTATCATGTGATCAAAATACTCATTTGCCTAATAATTCAGAACACAGTGTATGTACCTTCCTCCAAAACTTTGAGGACTGCACCAAGATGGTGAGCGGTGATGACGCCATAATTAGCATCACCATCCCACTTCTCTGTCTTCTGAAATGCGCTCTGGTCACAATCAAAGAGGATGCATTGCAGGCAAAGCACGATGAGATGGAGCAAGGAAACATATAGGGTGATTACACACAGCCCAGCCTCATCTCAACCCGTGGATTGGGTGACAATGAGGAAGAGGAGGAGGAGGAAGAACAGGAGCTAGTTTCATGCGCTATAGATGGTACTACCTGCACAACTGTCATACCGTCTGTTCAGCGTGGATGGCCAGAAAACAGTGAGGAGTCGGAGAGCATGGTCAGTCATCCTCTTGGTGAGGACACAGAAGTCTTGCCTGTTAGTAGTCTGGCAACCATGGCTGAGTTTATATTACGCTGCCTTTCCCATGACCCTCGCGTTTTCAAAATTTTGGGTGACAGTCATTACTGGTTGGTGACACTTCTAGACCCACACTACAAGGGGAACTTTATATCTGTTATTCCTGAGGCGGACAGGTGTACAAAACTGGGGCAGTACCAGAAGGCCCTTGTTGCGGAACTATTAAAAAAATTCCCATCTGAAAACGCTGGCGGCAGAGGTCTCAGTTCGTTGGACAACCAAGGAGTACAGGCGAGAGAGACACAACTTCAATACAGCAGAGGCAGGGGAACACTGTCAAAGTTCTGGGAGAATTTTCTCAGCCCCTCCCATCGCACAGGCCCTGAGGAGCGGAGTACTCTCTCAAGGAGTAAAAAATTTGGGAAGATGCTGAGGGAGTACTTTGCCGACCGTACCTACGTCCTCCGTGATTCCTCTGTTCCTTATAATTAATGGGTATCCAAGCTGGATACGTGGAATGAACTGGCTCCCTTCGCCTTGGAGTTCCTGGCCTGCCCTGCCGCCAGCGTTTTATCAGAGAGGGTTTTTAGTGCCGCTTTTTGAATTATAACTGTTAAGGGCATCCGCCTGTCAACTGAAAATGCTGACAGGCTGACTCTTATAAAAATGAACAAGGGCTGGATTGGGCCAGACTTCTAAACACCACCGAAAGATAGCAGCATAACATAAACTCAAATCCAGTGTCTTTTATTGGGAGGTGTATTCCCATGAACCTCTTCATACCCACACATGGATATATGCTTCCTGATTTTGGCTATTTGTGCTTGTCCTCCTCCTTCTCGTCATCCTCATCCTCCATCACCTTATCACCAGGGTGACCATGGTCTGTAATGCAACACCCACATCATTTTTTTAAAGGGTAGTTATGATGCCCGTGAAATTTTTTTTTTATGCAGTATGTTCATGTATACCCCCCAGGGGTAAATGTTTGTCAGCCCATACACTTAGTGCATGGGCATTACAAGTATTGGAGACCTGCTCCTTTTTAATGGGAACATTTTTTATGAGGCCCTCCTCCACGTCTCTTCCAAGGAGCATTGGAGTGCCCCCCAATTTTTTTCAGCACTTGCATTCACTGCATAGGCAAACACAATGGAAGACCCACTTCCTAATAATGGGAACATTTTTTTTCAGGAGGCCGTCCTCTACGTCTCTTCCAAGGGGCATTGGAGTGCCTCCAAATTTTTGGCAACCCTTGCATTCACTGCATAGGCAAACATAATGGGAGACCCACTTCCTAATAATGGGAACATTGTTTTCAGGAGTCCCTCCTCTAAGTCTCTTCAAAGGGGTATTGGGGATGCTTCCAAATTTTGGCAGCCCTTCCACTCACTGCATACGCAATAACAGTATTGGAGACCAACTCTTTAGTAATGGGAACAATAAAACATAGCCGGCTGATGGCTCTCTAAGAATAATCAGGGCCGAATGCTGGCCGTTTAAGAATAGTAAAGGCTGCCTGATGGCCCTATTAAAATAGCCTTTGTGATTTTCAGAGTCCCTCCTTCATAATTGAAACACAGTGTGTCTGATGATATCTCACACACCACATGGCCAGATAAAGTTGTAAAATGTTAAAATAACATTTCCTGGTGAATGCATTTGTCACACTTGAAAGCAATGCAAAAGTGCAAAAACACATCAAAAATGCTAAGTGTGAACATAGCCCAAGGTGTGGAGGAGTATTTTTGTTTTTGGTTATTTATTTTGCTTTATATATAAGTCATTACCCTGTAAAGGATATTCCTTAACATATTTCCCAGGAAAATCCATTTTGGTTTCATTTTTGTATGTTTTATTGTGAGTCCGTAAAAGTGGCATAATACCTCTGACAACGTTGTTGACAGCAGTGATCTGGGAGTCAGAGATGCTTCCAGGGCTCTTCCCCATGCTGTTCTCATGTCATCTGAGCACTGTTCCCATCGATTTGGGCAATTTTTAGGCCCTCTGCAGACCGCCAGGGGGGAGCAGCCTGAAAAATGCTCAAGCTTCCCTTAGACTTACATTGGGCTCATTGCTCGGATCGAGCAACCGAGTATTCCAATGTGCTCGACCCGAGTATCGAGCACTCGAGCATTTTAGTGCTTGCCCATCACTAGTCCTTATATCACTAATCTCTGGGATTAGTAATGGAGAACACAGCTCTATCAACTGTATGGTGGCCATGGTCGGGTACTGTACATCTGCCCTAATTGAAATGAACAGAATTGTATCTGCAGTATCACGCTGTGGCCACCATACAGTTGATGGAGCTGTGTAGTTCCGCTATGCTACTGAGCACATCTCTCCGCCATCAGTGCCAATAACATCTGATCGGCGAGGGTGCCAGATGTCATATTGCAACTCACCAAGAAATACCCAATGAAAATGTAACTTTTAATAAATAGTATTAAAATAGTTCAAATAGAAGTACCACTAAGTGCTAGTCACAACAGACATGAATACAAAAATAGCTTAAAGTGACCTATTTCCAAGCAGGCATCACAAGCTCACATTATCGTTGTGTGAGTATCATATTTTATATGTGTAAATACAAACAGAAACTGGCCATTCAACCCTAAATACTCAAATTGGCGTATAGCTTCCTACTTGGTTCAAAGTCACCAATACAAAAAAATGAATCAGACAGGATAGCAAAATAAAGGAACTGGAGTGGCACAGTCACATAATATACTACTGTAAAAAAACATGATTAGGTTAAGATCAAACAAATTTCAAGTCCTAGAGGCTAGTATCACCATCCAATGGATCAGGAAAACTTCTAATAGTCCAGGGGTCCGCAATATAACAATAAAGCAGTGTCACTCCGTTACATGTAGATGACATGTGAAATACCAATAAATCCCCCGCTGGGGTAAGTGAATGATAAACCAAAACCCATACAACAAATTCTGAAGCAAGCCCTGATAACGCTTCACCTCACTGCAAAAATTGAAGGTAAATTAGATTACTCATCTTATGTGCTGGAAAACTCACTTCCCCAACATGCTGTTAATTTACCTTCCACTTTTGCAGTGAGGTGAAGCATTATCAGTGCTTGCTTCAGAATTTGTTGTATGGGCTTTGGTTTATCATTCGTTTACCCCAGCGGGGGATTTATTGGTATTTCACATGTCATCCAAATGTAACGGAGTGACACTGCTTTATTGTTATATTGCTGACCGCTGAACTATTAGGGGATTTCCTGATCCATTGGGAGGCAATATTAGCCTCTAGGACTTGAAATTTGTTTGATCTGCGGGACAGCATGGCAAATCTGGGATGTTCGTGGGCGGAGACGATTTTTTGGCGTGAACAAGCCGGAACCCTGAAACAAGCCGGAACAAATTCGCTCAACACTATCTGTGACCACTGATTGTATACTATACATATTATATATATATACACAGTACAGACCAAAAGTTTGGATACACATTCTCATTTAAAGATTTTTCTGTATTCTCATGACTATGAAGGTTGTACATTCACAAGGCATCAAAACTATGAATTAACACATGTGGAATTATATACTTAACAAAAAAGTGTGGAACAACTGAAAATATGTCTTATATTCTAGGTTTTTCAAAGTAGCCACCTTTTGCTTTGATGACTGCTTTGCACACGCTTGGCATTCTCTTGATGAGCTTCAAGAGGTAGTCACCGGAAATGGTTTGCACTTCACAGGTGTGCCCTGTCAGGTTTAATAAGTGGGATTTCTTGCCTTATAAATGGGGTTTGGACCATCAGTTGTGTTGTGCAAAAGTCAGGTGGATACACAGCTGATAGTCCTACTGAATAGACTGTTAGAATTTGTATTATGGTAAGAAAAAAGCAGCTAAGTAAAGAAAAACGAGTGGCCATCATTACTTTAAGAAGTGAAGGTCAATCAGTCCGAAAAATTGGTCAAACTTTGAATTTGTCCCCAAGTGCAGTTGCAAAAAACATCAAGCGCTACAAAGAAACTGGCTCACATGAGGACCGCCCCAGGAAAGGAAGACCAAGAGTCACCTCTGCTTCTGAGGATAAGTTTATCCGAGTCACCAGCCTCAGAAATCACAGGTTAACAGCAGCTCAGATTAGAGACCAGGTCAATGCCACACAGAGTTCAAGCAGCAGACACATCTCTACAAAAACTGTTAAGAGGAGACTTTGTGCAGCAGGTCTTCATGGTAAAATAGCTGCTAGGAAACCACTGCTAAGGAAAGACAACAAGCAGAAGAGACTTGTTTGGGCTAAAGAACACAAAGAATAGACATTAGACCAGTGGAAATCTGTGCTTTGGTCTGATGAGTCCAAATTTGAGATCTTTGGTTCCACCAACTGTGTCTTTGTGCGACCCAGAAAAGGTGAAAGGATGGACTCTACATGCCTGGTTCCTACCGTAAAGCATGGAGGAGGAGGTGTGATGGTGTGGGGGTGCTTTGCTGGTGACACTGTTGGGAATTTATTCAAAATTGAAGGCATACTGAACCAGCATGGCTACCACAGCATCTTGCAGCGGCATGCTATTCCATTCGGTTTGCGTTTAGTTGGACCATCATTTATTTTTCAACAGGACAATGACCCCAAACACACCTCCAGGCTGTGTAAGGGCTATTTGATCAAGTAGGAGAGTGATGGGATGCTATGCCAGATGAGCTTCAAGAGGTTGTCACTGGAAATTGTTTTCACCTCACAGATGTGCCCTGTCAGGTTTAATAAGTGGGATTTCTTGCCTTATAAATGGGGTTGGGACCATCACTTGTGTTGTGCAAAAGTCTGGTGGATACACAGCTGATAGTCCTACTGAATAGACTGTTATAATTTGTAATATGGCAAGAAAAAAGCAGCTAAGTAAAGAAAAATGAGTGACCATCATTACTTTAAGAAATGAAGGTCAGTCAGTCTGAAAAATTGGGAAAACTTTGAAAATGTCCCCAAGTGCAGTTGTAAAAACCATCAAGTGCTACAAAGAAACTGGCTCATATGAAGACCGCCCCAGGAAAGGAAGACCAAGGGTCACCTCTGCTTTTGAGGATAAGTTTATTAGAGTCACCAGCCTCAGAAATCGCAGGTTAACAGCAGCTCAGATTATAGACTAGGTCAATGCCACACAGAGTTCTAGCAGCAGACACATCTCTACAACAACTGTTAAGAGGAGACTGTGTGCTGCAGGCCTTCATGGTAAAATAGCTGCTAGGAAACCACTGCTAAGGACAGGCAACAAGCAGAAGAGACTTGTTTGGGCTAAAGAACACAAGGAATGGACATTAGACCAGTGGAAATCTGTGCTTTGGTCTGATGAGTCCATATTTGAGATCTTTGGTTCCAACCACCTTGTCTTTGTGCGACGCAGAAAAAGTGAACGGATGAGCTCTACATGCCTGGTTCCCACCGTGAAACATGGAGGAGGAGGTGTGATGGTGCTTTGCTGGTGACACTGTTGGGGATTTATTCAAAATTGAATACTGAACCAGCATGGCTACCACAGCATCTTGCAGCGGCATGCTATTCCATCCGGTTTGCGTTCAACAGGACAATGACCCCAAACACGCCTCCAGGCTGTGTAAGGGCTTTTTGACCAAGAAGGAGAGCGATGGGGTGCTACGCCAGATGACCTGGCCTCCACAGTCACCAGACCTGAACCCAATCGAGATGGTTTGGGGTGAGCTGGACCGCAGAGTGAAGGCAAAAGGGCCAACAAGTGCTAAGCATCTCTGGGAACTCCTTCAAGATTGTTGGAAGACCATTTCCGGTGACTACCTCTTGAAGCTCATCAAGAGAATGCCAAGAGTGTGCAAAGCAGTCATCAAAGCGTAGTGTGGCTACTTTGAAGAACCTAGAATATAAGACATATTTTCAGTTGTTTCATACGGTTTTGTTAGGTATGTAATTCCACATGTGTTAATTCATAGTTTTGATGCCTTCAGTGTGAATGTACAATTTTCAAAGTCATGAAAATACAGAAAAATCTTTAAATGAGAAGGTGTGTCCAAACTTTTGGTCTGTACTGTATATATATATATATATATATATATATATATATATATATATATGTATATAATATACAGTTATGGGAAAAAGTGTTGCCACCCTTGAGCTTGTTCCAGAAAATGAAGTATTTCTCCCAGGAAATTATTGCAATTACACTTATTTTAATATACACATGTTTATTCCCGTTATGTGTATTGGAGCAACAAAAATAAAACAGAGAACAAAAGGCAAATTGGACATAATTTCATACAAAACCCTAAAAATGGACAAAACAAAATTGTTGGCACCATTCCAAAATTGTGGGCAAACATCTTTGTTTCAAGCATGCGATGCTAATTCAAACTCACCTGTGGCAAGTAACAGATGTGGGCAATATGACAATATGAAAATCACATCTGAAACAAGATAAAAAGGGGAGAAATGACTCAATCTTTGCATTGTGTCTCTGTGTGTGCCACACTAAGCATGGAAAACAAAAAGACAAGAATACTATCTGAGCACTTGAGAACAAAAATTGTTGAAAAATATCAACAATCTCAAGGTTACAAGTCCATCTCCAGAGATCTTGATGTTCCTTTGTCCACGGTGCGCAACATCAAGAAGTTTACAATAACTAATCTCCCTGGACGTGAATAAGCATCCATAGATGTAAACAATAACTCTAAGGGACATAAAGTGAGTACATATAATGGGTACAGAAAGTATTCAGACCCCTTTAAATTTTTCACTCTTTGTTTCATTGCAGCCATTTGGTAAATTCTAAAATGTTCATTTTTTTCTCATTAATGTATACTCTGCACCGCATCTTGACTGAAAAAAAAACAGAAATGTAGAAATTTTTGCAAATTTATTAAAAAAAAAATCTGAAATATCACATAGTCATAAGTATTCAGACCCTTTGCTCAGACACTCATATTTAAGTCACATGCTGTCCATTTCCTTGTGATCTTCCTTGAGATGGTTCTACTCCTTCATTGGAGTCCAGCTGTGTTTATTTAAACTGATAGAACTTGCTTTGGAAAGGCACATACCTGTCTATATAAGACCTCACAGCTCACAGTGCATGTCAGACCAAATGAGAAACATGAGCTCAAAAGAACTGCCCAAGGAGATCAGAGACAGAATTGTGGCAAGGCACAGATCTGGCCAACGTTACAAAAGAATTTCTGCATTATTCAAGGTTCCTAAGAGCACAGTGACCTCCACAATCCTTAAATGGAAGAAGTTTGGGACCACCAGAAGTCTTCCTAGACCTGGCCGTCCAGCCAAACTGAGCAATCGTGGGAGAAGAGCCTTCGTGAGAGAGGTAAAGAAGAACCCCAAGATCACTGTGGCTGAGCTCCAGAGATGCAGTAGAGAGATGGGAGAAAGTTCCACAAAGTCAACTCTCACTGCAGTCCTCCACCAGTCGGGCCTTTATGCAGAGTGGCCCGACAGAATCCTCTCCTCAGTGCAAGACATATGAAAGCCCGCATAGAGTTTGCTCAAAAACACATGAAGGACTCCCAGACTATGAGAAATAAGATTCTCTGGTCTGATGAGATGAAAATAGAACTTTTTGGTGATAATTCTAAGTAGTATGTGTGGAGAAAACCAGGCACTACTCATCACCTGCCCAATGCAATCCCAACAGGGAAATATGGTGATGGCAGCATCATGCTATGGGGGTGTTTTTCAGCTGTAGGGACAGGATGACTGATTGCAATTAGGAAACATGAATGTGGCCAAGTACAGAGATATCCTGGATGAAAACCTCTTCCAGAGTTCTCTGGACCTCAGACTTGGTTGAAGGTTCAGCTTCCAACAAGACAATGACCCTAAGCACACAGCTAAAATAACAAAGTAGTAGCTTTAGACCAACTCTGTGACCATTCTTTACTGGCCCAGCCAGACCCCTGACCTAAACACAATTGAGCTTCTCTGGAGAGACCTGAAAGTGGCTGTCCATCAATTTTCACTATCCATTCTGACGGAACTGGAGAGAATCTGCAAGGAAGAATGGCAGAGGATCCCCAAATCCAGGTGTGAAAAACTTGTTGCATCATTCCAAAGAAGACTCATGGCTGTACTAGCTCAATAGGGGGCTTCTATTCAATACTGAGCAAAGGGTCTGAATACTGATGTCCATATGATATTTCAGTTTTTCTTTTTTAATAAATTTACAAAAATTTCTACATTTCTGTTTTTTTCAGTCAAGATAGAGTGCAGAGTATACTTTAATGAGAAAAAAAATGAATTTTTTAGAATTTACTAAATGGCTGCAATGAAACCTTGGAGTGTTATGCAAGTCTTTTTCAGAGCAATCAGAGCACCTGCCATTCGCGTCAAATATATTCACTGCAAATAGAATATGGTGCATAAGTTTTCCGGACCTGGCAAATTTATGTTTCAAAAAAATCAATCATCTCTAATAGTAGACATGTGGTCAGTGAACACTCTTCTCTCAGGAGCATGAAAGACCTTTTGGTAACCTTATTCCCATTAATATAAAACATATTTTTGAAGTTAAGGAGAAAGGTTTTCTTTTTTTCATTTTTATATCAAAGCATTTCAAAAGCTATAACTTTTTTATTATTGCATATACTGTAGCTTGTTTTTTTGTGGTTTAAGTTCTATTTTATGGGCGTACATATAACCCTTAAAAACTAGTATTTTAATGCTAAATATTAAAACACACCTAGAAAAATGTGGAGCGCAGGCCCATCCTGATCCGGTCAGCAGGCGTGGCACCCATGTAGCCGGAAGTACTCCACCGTGAAGAGCGAATACAAAATACACAGGACGGCGCACTGATTTGCAGGATCAAATTGTTTTGTTTTTGGGGGAGTAATGGAGGAATCATTCAATGATGATCTATCTCAATATGGCTAATCTGCAAATGAGACTATAGGAGACCCTGACATCAACCAATCAGGCTCCACAGGGGGTGGTTCCCTGGTTGTGGAGCCATATTTAAAAAGCACAACATGCTTTGCCCAGGTATACCACGATGAGCTTATGATTATCGCAGCATCTGTACCTCACATGAATAGGAATTCTGGCCTCTTGATGAACAGAGGGTCAGCCGCCGTGGAGCGTGGGCGCCAAAACCTCGTTATCTAAGGTGCAAACCTCTGCTGCAAGGCAGGGTAATTGTATGGATATCTAAGGGATTCATAGGTCAAAGATGGTATAACCTGTTAATATGTATTACTCCATAACCATTTCCAAAACACCTGTCTCTTTGAATAATGTCTGTTATTTATCTGATATATTTCTAACTATATGCAAAAAAGATAGAATAGGTGTTAGGTGTTGGAGTTTTATACTGGTCTAACTTACGTTCTATTTTATCAATGTTTTTATTTGGGGCAAAGATAATTTTGTTTAGATTTTATTATATTTTTTGATGGTGGAGTCCAGAAGTTACACAATTTTTTTATTAATATTGTGCATTAAACATATCCAGTTAGCCACATTTTAAGTGTTGATAAAAATACCTTTTAGCATATGTGCACAGTTTTATGGATCTGCATTCCAAGTGAGATAGCCGTTTTATCTTTTGTCCACGTAGCTGTATAATGACTTGTTTTATGCTGTGTGCGTCAAAGTTTTTTATGTACTATTAGACTAATATTATTATTATTATTATTCATTTGTATATAAATTCCATGGTGCTGTAGATGAGAAGGGGTTACATACAAAATAAAGATATCACTTACAGTAACAAATAAACAATGATAGACTGGTACAGAAGGAAAAGGATCCTGCCCTTGCAGGCTTACATTCTATGTGATGATGGGGAAGGAGACAGTAGGTGGGGAGGTTGCAGCAGCTCCAGTGTTGGTGAGGCACAGGTCCGGTGTTGGTAAGGCAGCAGCTCCAGTGGTGTTAAAGAGGCAGCGGTGTCATGGCAGGCTGTAGGCTTTCTTGAAGAGATGGGTTTTCATGTTTCATCTGAAGGATCCGAGTGTGGTGGATAGTGTAGGGGCACAGAATTCCAGAGGACGAGGGATATTCAGGAGAAGCCTTGGAGGCGATTGGGTGAGGAACGAATAAATGTGGAGGAGAGAAAGAGGCCTTGGGGGGACCGGAGATTATGTGAGGGAATATATCGGGAGATTAGTTCAGAGATGTACAGAGGAGAAAGGTTATGCATGGCTTTATAGGTCAGTGTTAGTAGTTTGAACTGGATACGCTGGGCAATTGGGAGCCAGTGAAGGGATTTTCAAAGGGGGAGTAGCAGAGGAGTAGCGAGGTGAGAGATGAACTAGTCATGCAGCAGAGCTAAGGATGGACTGGAGGGGTGCGAGAGTGTTAGCAGGTAGGCCACAGAGGAGGGTGTTGCAGTAGTCGAGGCGGGAGATGATGATGGCATTCACAAGCCGTTTTAGTAGATTGAGGGTTGAGGAAAGGATGGATTCTGGAAATATTTTTGACCTGGAGACGACAGGAGGTGGTGAGAGCTTGTGATTTGAAGGACAGGGCAGAGTCAAGCGTTACTCCAAGGCAGCGGATTGCCGGTACAGGGGAAAGTGTGATGTCATTTATTGTGGTAGAAAGATCAGGTGGGGAAGATATGCGAGATGGATGAAAGATGATGAGTTCAGTTTTGTCCACATTGAGCTTGAGGAAGCGAGAGGAGAAGAAGGAGGGTATGGCTGATAGACATTCTGGGACTCTGGACAGAAGAGAGGTGACAGCTGGGCCAGAGAGGTAGATCTGAGTGTCATTAGCATGTAGGAGGTACTGGAAGCCATGGGAATTTATGAATTGTCCCAGACCAAGGGTATTGATGGAGAAGAGTAGGGGTCCTAGGACAGAGCCTTGAGGGACTCCAACAAAGAGAGGGCAGGATGAGGAGGTGGTGCGGGAGTGGGAGACGCTAAATGTGCCATTGGAAAAGTACGCAGAGATCCAGGAAAGGGCAAGCTCTTTGACGTCAAAGGAAGAGAGAGTGTGTAGTAGGAGGCAGTGGTCAACTGTGTCAAAGGCAGAAGACAGGTCTAGAAAGAGGAATAAAGAAAATTGTTTGTTAGCTTTGGCTGTAAGTAGGTCATTAGTAATTTTGGTCAGGGCAATTTCAGTGGAATGATGGGGACGGAAACCAGATTGTAGGTTGTCGAAGAGAGAGTTAGATGAGAGATGGAAGGAAAGTTTAGTGTGAACATGTTGCTCAAGGAGTTTGGAAGCAAATGGGAGCAGCAATATGGGGCGACAGTTTGACATAGCGGTCGGGTGGAAGAAATGGCTTTTTGAGGATAGGCGTGATTGTGGCATGTTTAAAAGCAGAAAGGAAGGTTCCAGAAGTTAGTGATAGGTTGAAGAGGTGTGTTAGGGCCGGGATACGTGTTGTAGCGCGGTTGGGGAGGTGGGATGGAATGGGGTAGAGTGCACAAGTGGTGAGGTGTGATTTGAAGAGGAGGCGAGTAAGCTCTCCTTCAGTGATGCTGAAGAGGGAGGTTATAGGGGAAGAGCATTGGTCTGGTATACAAAGGGGTTGTGGTGGTTGAACAATAAAGACTTGCCTTGTTTGGGCGATCTTATTTTTGAAGTGTGTGGTAAAGTCCTCAGCAGAGATGAGGAGGGTCAGAGGGGGCAGTGGAGGGTGAAAGAGGGAGTTAAAAGTGTTGAATAACTGTTTGGGATTGTAGGATAAGGAAGATATAAGAGTTGTGAATTAGGCTTGTTTAGCAAAGGCGAGGGCTGATTTGAAAGTGAGTGTTGCTTGTTTGAATGCAGTGAAGTCATCTTGTGAATGGGTTTTCTTCCAATGCCGCTCCGCAACCCTGGACACTTGCTGAAGCTTTTCAGTGAGATTATTATGCCAGAGTTGTCTATTGGTTTGTTGTACTCTACTATGCACAAGAGGGGCGACTGCATCAATAGCTGATGCGAGACTGGCATTGTAGAAAGCATTGGCGCTGTCTGTGTCATGGAGTGAAGATATGGATGTCAGTGGTAGAATAGAGTCAGAGAGTGTGTGAGTGTCTAGATGTGCGAGGTTTCTGCGCAGGTGTGCTAGTTGCTGGACATGGGTGACAAGAGTTGAGGACAGGGATGAGAAAGTGAGTAGATGGTGGTCAGATAGAGGGAGAGGGGAGGTTGTGAAGTTAGATAGGGAGCAGAGACTGGTGAAGATAAGGTCTAATGTATGTGTGTCTGTGTGGGTGGCTGATGAGGACCACTGAGTAAGTCCAAAAGATTAAGTAAGTGACAGGAGTTTTGAGGCTGCTGACTGGTGGGTGTCAATGGGGATGTTGAAGTCGCCCATGATGATGGTGGGAATGTCAGCAGATATAAAGTGAAGAAGCCAGGTGGAGATTTGGTCAATAAATGCAATGACCGAGCCCGGTGGTCGGTGTATGACAGCCACTTGGAGGTTGGAGGGAGAGTAGATGCGGACAGAGTGGACTTTAAAAGAAGGGAGAATAAGGGAGAGTAGAGGTGGGATTGGGTTAAAGGTGCAGCTGTTAAAAAGGAGAAGACCAACTCCTCCACATATGTTCAGTCTTTTGTTACTTCTTTTAACCGCTTCATGGTTTGGAAACCATATAGCAGATAAAAGAAATAGCATGATCATTCTTTGGGTGGCTTCTCCTATTACCCAAGAGTAACCAGGCAAAATTGTTCATAACTGACGTGTGTCAATTTATGTGATAATAACTCCGGAATGTTTCAACATATCACAGTGATTTGAGATTGTTTTTTTCGTGACACCTTATACTTTATGTTAATGGCAAATTTAGGTCAATATATTTTGCATTTATTTCTAAAATGTCAGAAATTTGACACAATTTTCAAAAATAAGCAATTTTCAAATTTACTTCATGTCTGCTTTACATCAGCAACATTTGTAAAATATTCTTTAATTTGTTAAGATGTTACAAGTTTTAAAAATGTAGCAGCAATTTTTCATTTTTTCAATAAATTTTTCTAGAAATTTTTTTTGAGAATGGTTACATAGGGTATCTTTTAGGGTATCTTTTTACTGGCATGATTTTTTTTATTCCATTAAACAATGAAGAAACTAAAATACAGCAGCATTTAAATGTTTGCCATCTATGTATGAGCAGATTGTGGGGTACCGATGGATTTCTCCCATGAAGCCTTAACCTATAGCTTAAAGCATTGCAGCATTTGGTACAAGTGATCAAATGATGATTTAAGATTCAAGTGATCACAAGTGATTATTTCAGATCCAGGTTCACGAAGAAAACTAATGAAAACATACAAAAGTTAATAAAAAAGTTTTTTAAAGTATTAAAATTTAAGTTTGATTCAAACTTTTTCTTAATTAAAAGTAAATAAAATTAACATAAATAATATAATTTTGCCAGTTGCTGCATCCATGAAAGTCTGATATGAAAAAGGAAAATGAAATGACTTGTATAGTAAACGCCAAAATGACCAAAAATCAAAACACTTGAATTGGTGTTTTTTGGTCATCTTGCATCACAAAAATATAAAATAAAAATGGTTCAAATGTCGTATCTACCTAAGATCATAACAATATAAATTACAGATCACCATAGAAAAAAGAGCTCTCACACAGCTACTTCAATCGAGAAATAAAAAAGTTATATATCTCAAAAAAAAACATAATCCAATTTATTTTACAAACGTCTAGAATTTTTAACTGTCAAATAGAGATGGACAAATATATTCAAGTGGAATTGCATTCTACTCGAATATTACAAAAATCTGAATTTACCAAAATGAGGGTTTTTTTGTAATTCGCTCAGAAGTGGCCAATTTTTACTGTCAGTTTATTCCCGTTGCTCCCATATGTATTCTGGTTTCTGTTTTTTTGGGCCCTTTTTACTGCTATATTTTGTGGTCTTTACTAAGCAAATTCTGTGAGCAACATCGTTTTGGTAAAGACCGTAAAAACATGCAATAAATAAATAAAAACATATCTCTGGAGCCACATGGTGAATTAAAAAAAAGCATAAAACCAGAAGACTCAGTAAGAATAAAATAAGAGCTACTTTTGACCCGGTGACAGGTGCTTTTTACAGATGCACTCCAACCAAAGTTTTTATCCTTTTAATATATTGCAGTCATCTTATATACAACTGTGTACTTACAATTGCTCATTTTGCCTTTCTACCCAGTTAATTTCTCTCTCTTCCATTAGGTCTATAACATCACGTAATTAAAAACTATCTTGCTGAATCCTTTTAAGCTCTATGTAGAAACAGGGGGTCAATTTTTCCTGCATGATTCATGAGTCACTGCAAAAGTCCCTGGCGGGGGGAGGCAGCAGCTGGGTCAGGAGTTCAAGAAAGGAATGATAAATGCAGGGACAAGAGACTTCCTGATTCTACAAAGAGCTGAGAAAAGATAAGAATTAGCTGGGTAGAAAGACAAAATTAGCAATTGTAAGTACACAGTGCTATATACAGTGGGGAAAAAAAGTATTTAGTCAGCCAACAATTGTGCAAGTTCTTCCACTTAAAAAGATGAGAGGCCTGTAATTGACATCATAGGTAGACTTCAACTATGAGAGACAAAATGAGGAAACAAGTCCTGAAAATCACATTGTCTGATTTGGAAAGAATTGTTTTTCAAATTTTGGTGGAAAATAAGTATTTGGTCGATTACAAAAGTTCATCTCAATACTTTGTGATATATCCTTTGTTGGCAATGACAGAGATCAAACATTTTCTGTAAGTCTTCACAAGGTTGGCACACACTGTTGCTGGTTTGTTGGCCCATTCCTCCATGCAGATCTCCTCTAGAGCAGTGATGTTTTGGGGCTGTCACTGGGCAACACGGACATTCAACTCCCTTGAAAGGTTTTCTATAGGGTTTAGATCTGGAGACTGGCTAAGCCACTCCAGGACCTTGAAATGCTTCTTAGAAAGCCACTCCTTTGTTGCCCTGGAGGTGTGCTTGGGATAACTGTCATGCTGAAAGACCCAGCCACGTTTCATTTTCAATGCCCTTGTTGATGATAGGAGGTTTGCACTCAAAATCTCACAATCCATGGCCCCATTCATTTTTTCATGAACATGGATCAGTCATCCTGATCCCTTGGCAGAGAAACATCCCCAAAGCATGATGTTGCCTCCCCATGCTTCACAGTAGGTATTGTGTTCTTTGGATGCATCTCAGCATTCTTTCTCCTCCAAACATGCCGAGTTGTGTTTCTACCAAACAGTTCTACTTTGGTTTCATCTGACCATATGACATGCTCCCAATTCTCTTCTGAATCATCCAAATGCTATCTAGAATACAGGATCTGAGTCCCTGGTGGCATAGTGTGTTACTGATGGTAGCCTGTGTAACATTGGTCCCAGCTCTCTGCAGGTCATTCACTAGTTCCCCCCGTGTGGTTCTGGGATTTTTGCTCACTGTTCTTGAGATCATTTTGACCCCACGCGGTGAGATCTTGTGTGAAGCCCCAGATCGAGGGAGATTATCAGTGGTCTTGTATGTCTTCCATTTTCTAATTGCTCTCACAGTTGATTTCTTCACATCATGCTGCTTGCCTATTGCAGATTCAGTCTTGCCAGCATGGTGCAGGGCTACAATTTTGTCTTTGGTGTCCATGGATAGCTCTTTGGTCTTCACCACAGTGGAGTTTGGAGTGTGACTGTTTGAGGTTGCAGACAGGTGTCTTTTATACTGATAACAAGTTCAAACAGGTGCCAGTACTACAGGTAATGAGTGGAGGACAGAGGAGCCTCTTGAAGAAGAAATTAGGCTGCGTGCCCACTATGCGTTTTTCAAGCGTTTTTGCGGTGGAATTTCCGCAGCGAAAAAAACACTTGGTAATACGTGTCCCATGGTCCCCAATGATAATCCGCATGTGCTGTGCACATGCTGCGGAAATTTCCGCTGCGAATTATCATTGCGGAAAAATACGCAGCATGTCCATTAATTTTGCGGACACGCAGCGTAATTGCCGCCATTGACTAGCATTAAATCGCATAATTTCCATATGAGCACATGTGCACAAGCAGATATTATGTGATTCTATTTGCGGATGGTACCCGGGTCTGGAGAAAAGGAGACTCTCCTCCAGTCTCGGGTAACATAGAACCTGTTAAAAAAAAATTTAAAATAAAAAATAAAGATTATACTTACCTTCCAATAGCCCCCGGTGTTTTCTCCGCTACATCCGGACTGTTGTATGGGTCGCGGTGGTGTGAAAGGACCTGCCATGATGTCATTTAGTCATGTGACAGGTCACGCAACTGCTGACGTCAGCGGTCGCGTGACCTGTCACATGACTAAATGATCTCATGGCAGGTCCTTTCACACCACCGCGAGCAGTTCGAGACCGGACGCAGGGGAGAAAACACCGGGGGCCATCGGAAGGTAAGTATAATCTTTATTTTTTACCATTCTTATTCTTTTTTTTAACTATTACTTGGTCACACTATATAAATCCATGCCGGTTGCATGGATTTATATAGTGTGACCAAGTTGTCAAGCACTTTTCCAAATGATGCTATAATCGCTTGGAAAAGCGCTTGATATCCCGCATGCAGAAATGCATGCAAAAACGCTTGATAAACGCTTCTACCTGGCGGGAAAAAAGCATGTAAAATCCACATGCATTTTTCCTGCCAGGGAGAAGCGGAAAAAATATGCAGCATTTCTGCATCGTGCGCACTTAGCCTTACAGGTCTATGAGAGCCAGAAATCTTGCTTGTTTGTAATTGACCAAATACTTATTTTCCAATAAAATTTGAAAAAAATTTCTTCCCAAATCAGACAATGTGATTTTCAGGATTTGTTTTCTCATTTTGTCTCTCATAGTTGAGGTCTACCTATGATGTCAATTACAGGCCTCTCTCATCTCTTTAAGTGGGAGAGCTTGCACAATTGGTGGCTGACTAAATACTTTTTTGCCCACTGTAATATGATGATTTCAATATATTAAGAGGATAAAAACTTTGATAGGAGTGCTTCATTAAGAATTGCTTTCCCTTTCCATTTGGTAAATACCCTACATGCAAGTGATGCAACATGCTTAATAGAGAGAAAGTAAGCTTAAATGTAAAACAAAAAAATAAGAATGGAGATTGTGAGTAGATGCCGATGAGTGACCAACTATGCCCATCAGTTGAAGTCAAAACATTTCTATCTTCTAATTTAAATACCACATTAATATCCATTTCCATAACTACTGAATAACTAAATTTGCATTATGGAAGAAATGATGTTAGAGCTGATGTTTAAGCCTTATCTTGGTAAGAATATTGCATTGGTGAGACATGAAACCAAAGTTCATCCAATAGCATTATATTAATATCTAAATTATTCACTTAAAATGGAAAAAGTACTTGTTTAAAATTATTACTTGTTAAAATGCAGCATTTTTTCATGGAATTAATAATTCATTTCAAATATGCACGCAGTATGCATGAGTAGGCCATTAAATTGAGGAATACATGATCATTAGTAGAACACAATTAAACAAATAGCTAGTCTTGGTTACAATTCAACCATTATAGAAAACATGGGAGATCTTCTTTTTTTTTTAAATCAAAGCGTTTTTATTAAACAGAAACAATTCTTACAGATTAGTTGATGCAGAAATTACAGCAAAGTAAAAAGTCCAACCATAACAATTACAGAATTCCAGGATTTTTCCCCTTTTTTAACCCCAACTCACACCACCCTTTCTCTTCCCATTTGAATTTGCATAAAATTATCTTACCTATATAGTACATGGACCACATAGATATCAAAAACATGAAAACAGTGAAATTTCTTTCACCTGACATAGTATAATGCTATTAAAGAACAAGTATATTGAAAATAATGTCTCTCGGTAAGTCTTTTTATGTATTTAAGGGTTTTCCATCTTCCTTGCCTGTGTGTATATGTGTTTCTATCTGTCTATCTACAAAAGTGTGTGTGTATATAGATATATCTACATATAGATAGATATGTAAAAAAAAGAAAGTAATGTCTCTGGACAGCTCGTCTAACACTACCATTGGGCATTTACTTCAGTCCCCGACTGTTTTCCAAATTTTGCTATTGCCTCCCTTTTGAGATAAACCCTTTTTTTCATTAGTATAGTGTTATTCAATCAGCTCATCACCACTTCTCTTAAGGGAGCAGTATTTGCCAGCCAATGCCTAGCTATAGTCTTTCTGGATTGATTCAAAATGTTTACTATTGCCAGTTGTTCAGGGGGTGAACCTCTAATCGCCCCCCATAGCCTAGCACACACTCCTTGGGATCTAGAGAAATATGAATGTTAAAGACCCCTGAGACCAGTCTGCCCACATCTTCCCACAGCCTAGCCGAATGGATGCTGGACCAAAATATATTGACTAAATCTTCCTCATCTTCCCTGCAATGTGGACAAAAATCATTTATCGTAAGACCCATCCTATATAATATTTTAGGGTTTTTGCATGCTCTATATACAAGAAATAATATAAATATTTTTTGAGTCGTATTTATTAATTCTTTTCCTGGTGACTCTAGGATGCCTTCCCACTCCTTTTAAGTAATTAGTCCCACATCTCTCTCCCATTTAGATTTAATTGTCGCCATAGGGTCTCCCAGGATCTGTAATAAAAAAGAGCTATACATAAGAGAGGTAACATCCTTAGTAGTTTTAGTAGTTACCATGGAGTCCAGTAACCCATTAAGTGAAATCTGAGATAGATTTCTGGGCTCTTGCAGAATGCTGCATTTGTAAATATCCGAAAAATTCAAGGCTACCAAACTGAAAATTTGTTTTAAATGTTCCCTCACACGTATAATTCATGCACATACGTCGATCGCTTCCTATTCCATTTCCCAAAACCTTCCAAACTTTGCATTTCCCTTAAAGAGGGATTATTCCAACTAGGGGTATACTTAAAGTATTCTCCCACTCCCAACTAGTGTTGAGCCACCCCCGTAGTGTTCGAGTTCGGTTCGGTTCGTCGAACACCCGTGTGTTCGCCGAACTGTTCGTCGAACACCTTCGAACACCGTTAAAACCAATGGTAGGCAAACAAAAACACATAGAAACACATAGAAAACACCGTGTCGTTACTGCTGCTGCCCTGCACCATCACCCCCATCCTCCGCATACACTGCCCTGAGGCTATACTCCTCCCATGGGGAGTTATGCTACGGTCTGCTGCACCCACAACATCAGCCTCAGCGGTCTGCCCTGCAGCGGCGGTTCACTCTGACCGCAATCCACGGGTGGCGTAGTCGGACATTTAAACATCAAAACCACATAAATAGTTCCGCCACTGGTTTGACCACCCTGAGCCACGGAACCGGGTCGCCGCCACGAAGACTACAACCACCAGCATCCACCAAAAAGGGTCCGGCTCCGGGTGTCCCAAGGCCCAGGGGGTGCATCAGAACATTTTCATCACCTTTCACAATCACCAATGGGACAAGGCAGGGATGTCCTCTGTCCCCTCTCTTATACATCCTAGTGACGGAGCACCTGCTCTCATCAATTCGCCATAACCCCAATATTAGGTGGATTGAGGTGGGAGGCACCGAGTACAAGTGCTCTCTATTTGCTGATGATGTCCTAGTATATATCACTCAATCACATATATCCATCCATGCTGTTATGGCTGAAATAGATCACTTTGTTACATGGTCAAATTTTAAAATCAATGCCGATGTCTCCCTCCCCAAATCCATATAGGATTCCATCCAGTCCAACTTTCCCTTTGCCTGGCCCTCACAGGGTATCAAATACTTAGGAATTCCAATTCATAGAGACCCCTCCCATCTATGTTATCTTAATTTTGGGCCCTTTATTGAACAACTCCATACAGACCACGGTTGGCAAGTTAGAACTGTAAGATTCACTACGTGAACCACTGGTGTTTTGTGGAAAAGCACATGTACACTGTGTTCCAAATTATTATGCAAAAAGTGTTTAGGAGTGATAAGGGAAGAATTTGTTTGTTTGTCAGTTAAACTCATTGATGGTGATGTGTGTCAGGGCTCTTTATATCACTGTAAGCAATTGCAGACACCTGTGCTAATTAGTTTGGCAGGTGTGTCCAATGAAAGGCAAGACTACTTAAGAAGGCTGTCTCACATTATTAAGCAGCCTACATTTTCTGCCAAAATGGGAAAGAAAAAGGATGTGTCGGCTGCTGAGAAGCAACAAATTGTGGAGTGTTTAGGTCAAGGCATGACTACAATCAACATTGTGCGATGATCAGGATGAAGTGTCTTGGCAATCAAGAAGTATGTAGCTGATTCACAGTACACACGTGTGCGTGCTGATAAGGGCAAATTGAGGACTCTTTCCTACAGGCAATTACGTCAGGTTAAAATAGCAGCGGCAAAAAAGCCTTGTCATAGCAGCAGACTAGTTTTTGAAGCTGCTGGTGCCTCCAACGTCCCCCGAACAACAAGATGCAGGGTCCTTCAGAGGTTTGCAGCTGTGCATATGCCATCCTGTCGATCTCCTCTATCCACTTCACACAAGCAGAAACGGCTCCAGTGGGCCAAACATTACATGAAGACTGATTTCAAAACTGTTTTGTTCACGGATGAGTGCCGTGCAGCGCTCGATGGTCAAGATGGATGGAGTGGAGGATGGCTGGTTGATGGACACCCCACGCAAACACGGCTACAGCGCCAACAAGGAGGAGGTGGAGTAATGTTTTGGGCTGGAATCATGGGGAGAGAGATTGTCGGCCCCTTTAGGATCCCTGAAGGCGCTAAAGATGAACTCCATAATGTATGTGGATTTTCTCAAACAGCACTTCCTGCCTTGGTTCAAGAAGAAGAACCGTGTATTTCACAGCAAGATCATTTTTTTGCATGATAATGCACCATCTCATGCTGCACATAAAACATCTGCATCTCTAGCTGATATGGACATAAAAGGGGACAAACTTATGGTGTGACCCCCATGCTCCCCTGACCTCTACCCCATCCAGAACCTCTGGAGCATCATCAAAAGGACTGTCTATGATGGCGGGAGGCAGTTCACATCTAAGCAACAGCTCTGGGAGAGTATTCTGTCCTCATGCAAAACAATTGAAGCAGAAACCATCCAAAACCTGACAAATTCAATGGACGAGAGAGTTCAGAAGCTCCTTTCGAACAAGGGGTCCTATGTGAAAATGTAACATCACCTAGAATAAAGTTTTGAGTTGAAAACTGTTTGATTTCAGTTTCTAATAACCTGCTAATGCATATAATTTCAAAAATGACCATTTTTTTGGTCTTTATTAAAATGAAAAGGTTGATCGAAAAGTTTGGGGGATCTAAGAGTGTGTCAACCCAGTAGTCATGATTACTTCGAATTCTGACAATATGAGGGTCATGTTGCAGGTAGTGCAGCAAAAGGCACTTATGTGTCTTGCGCATCTCGGAGCTCCAAAATTATTTTCCGGGCTAGATGCAGCTAAAAATTATTATTAATTTTAAATCTGGTGGAGCTTAGTATAGATGGCCTAATAGGATCAGTGTTGCACACTGCTACAAAGCCCAAATTATTTTCCAGTCAAGATACAGATAAACATGATTAGTAATTTTAAATCTGGTGGAGCTTATTATAGATGGCCTAATAGAATCAGTGCTGCACACTGCTACAAAGCCCAAATTATTTTCCAGCCAAGATACAGATAAACATGATTAGTAATTTGAAAGCTTAAAACGGTTGGTAGGGTGATTTTAACCAATCATCAAGCTTTTACTCTCCCCAGGATGACACAGGGTTAGAAAAGTCATTTCGGATCCATGATTTGTTCATCTTTATGAACGTGAGTCTGTCTACATTATCAGTGGAGAGCCGCGTGCGCTTATCTGTCAGCACACCACCAGCAGCGCTGAACACACGTTCAGACAGAACGCTGGCTGCGGGGCATGACAAGATCTCCAAGGCGTAAGTGGCTAGCTCCGGCCATTTATCCAGATTGGAAGCCCAAAAAGAGCAAGGGTCCAGTGACACAGTCATGGCTTCAATGTTTACTTGGAGATACTCCTGTACCATCGTCTCTAGGCGTTGACTATGTGTCAGACTTCTTGTCTCCTGTGGCCTTGCAAAGGATGGGCTAAAAAAGTGGTGAAATGATTCCGCAAAATTGATGTTACCAGCAGATACTGTGGTTCTGTTACGGTTTGAGTGCTGAACACTTGACGGTCCCACGGTTGGCAAGTTGGAACTGTAAGATTCACTACGTGCACCACTGGTGTTTTGTGGAAAAGCACATGTAAGATTCTGCAACAGTCTCTGCTGATACTCCTGCATGCGTGCATCCCTTTCTATGGTAGGAATAATTTCTGCAAATTTACTTTTGTACCAGGGATCTAACAGTGTAGCAACCCAGTAGTCAGGATTATTTCTAATTCTCACAATTCGAGGGTCATGTTGCAGGTAGTGCAGCAAGAAGGCACTCATGTGTGTTGCGCATCCAGGAGCACCAAGTCCCTGTTGTGTTGGTGGCGAGGTAACAATCATGCTTCCTTCCTCTGTCCTCTCCCCCCAACCTCGCACAACAGAAATGTGATCAAGGTCTCCCTCATCTGATGAGTCTTCCATCAGTTCGTCCTCCACTTCTTCCTGGGCTCCTGCACCTTCCTCACTAGTTTGGCTGCTACCATGCGCCCTGGTAAAACCATCTCCCCCACCCTCACATGCCTGCCGCCTTGGTGCTGCCGACCGTCTGTACCTTGCAGATGTTAGCCCTTCCGCATACAACTCCTCCTCCTCTACTTCCTCCACCTCCTCTTGTGCCACCACCTGACTCCGAATTCTGTTTAACATGTGCTCCAGCATGTAAATCACCGGAATAGTCATGCTGATAATGGCATCGTCAGCACTAAACATCTTCGTCGCCATTTCAAAACTGTGCAGAAGGGTGCATAGGTCCCTGATCTGAGACCACTCCTCCAGCGTGATTTGCCCCACCTCTGGATCTCGTTGGCCCAGGCTATACGTCAGAACGTATTGCACCAGGGCTTGTCGGTGCTGCCACAGTCGCTGCAACATGTGCAGAGTTGAATTCCACCGGGTAGGCACATCGCATTTTAGCCGGTGAAGTGGCAGGCCCAACAACTTCTGTAGAGATGTAAGTCGCTGAGGTGCGGGATGCGAGGGGCGGAAGTGAGCACACAGCGACCGTGCCCTCTGCAGAAGGCCATCTAGTCTGGGATAGTGGGCTAAAAATTGCTGGACAACCAGGTTCAACACGTGAGCCATACAAGGCACGTGTGTGACATTGCCCCGGCGAAGGGCCGCACCCAGGTTTGCAGCATTGTCGCACACGGCCTTCCCTGGTTTCAGGTCCAGTGGAAACAACCATTCATGAAATTGGTTCTCCAGAGCTGACCACAACTCCTCAGCTGTGTGACTCACATTTCCCAGACATTTCAATGTAAAAACCGCCTGATGACGTTGAGCCCTACTGCCAGCATAGTAAGGAGGTGTGCAGGATCCCTTCTGCGCAGTTAGAAAGCTTGTGGCATGACCAGACAGGCTTTGGGTGCAGGTGGAAGACCGAGAGGAGGTTGAGGAGGCAGAAGCAGTGGAGGAACTTTGACATAAAGAGGATTGAAGCACAACTCGTGGGGACGGCAAGACTTGGACAGCAGCCCCTTGTCCTGCTGTCACCATAGTTACCCAGTGCCCAGTCAGCGACATGTAACGCCCCTGTCCATGCCTACTCGTCCAAGTGTCTGTGGTGAAATGCACCCTGTCACACACAGAGTTTCTCAAAGAAGCGGTGATGTTGTGTGCGACATGCTGGTGGAGCGCAGGCACACCTTTCTTTGAGAAGTAGTGTCGACTGGGCATCTGGTACTGGGGCACTGCGACGGACATAAGGTCTCGAAAATCCTCTGTGTCCACCAGGCGGAAAGGCAGCATTTCTGTAGCCAAGAGCTTGCAGATGGTGAAATTCAACCTCTTAGCTTTCTCATGGCTAGGAGGAAATGGTCTTTTACTTGTCCACATCTGAGGGACCGAGGGCTGGCTATTGTGCTTAGACGGGGTTGATAAGGGTGTCCCCGGCAAACTGCCGGTCTGTGAGAAAGATGCAGGCGGACATGTTAGGTTGCCTTGATCCAAAGGTGGTGCTATCGATGTCGGACAGCGCTCAACACCAGCTGGTGTTACCACCTCCAAAGAAAATGATGACCTGCCAATCACGCTGGCTGTTGTGGGTAAAGAGGTGGCAGGTCTGCGCCCCAAAACAGGTGTGACTGCTGTCCCCCAGTCAGAGAGGATGAAGAGGCCGCGGATTCACAAGATATGGCAGACGGTGGTTGGCCCGGCCGGCTAGGCCGCATTGTAGCACACTGAGCTTCCCACTGCAACTTATGCTTCATGTCCATGTGCCGGTTCATGCATGAAGTACTCAAACTATGTATTTTTTGGCCTCTACTTAGCTTTTGCTGACAAATGTTACAGATAACACGAGTTGGGTCATCTTTATCGATCTGAAAAAATGCCCAAGCTATGCAAGGCTTAGCACCCATGCGACCTGAAGAGCCACCACGACTTGTGGTGAGAGGCAGAGTTGTGTTTGAGGATGCAGTTGTTGACGTGCTTCCAGTACTACGTCTCTGTCCAGGAAGGCGCAACCTGACCTCGTCGTCACTAGTATCTTCCTCCACCTCCTCTGCTGACCTCATCTCTTGGCTGACTGTGGGTTGACAGTAAGTGGGATCTCCAACCTCATCATCATCACCCTGTGCGTTATCACACCCGTCGTCCTCAGAGCCAACCTGTTCCTGCCCTGACAAAAAACTAAAGTTGTCGCTCCAATCAGGTATTTGAGTCTCATCATCATCTTCCTCATTGTCTCCACCAACAGGAGTTACAGTTTGGGAATGAGGGTCTACATTATGGTCAGAACCTTCTTCGTCTGGTCCTGGATCCGACTCATAAAGATTCTGGGCATCAGTGCAGATCATTTCCTCGTCTGGATTCACAGAAGCACTGGAGTCAACCTCTGATTCCCAGGCTATAGTATGAGTAAACAGCTCTGCAGACTCAACCATCTGTTCTACCTCATACTCAGACGGGCAGCTGGAGATTTGGGAGCTGTGAGGAGCAAGTGCGATTGGGGTGACACCTTTGAGGACTGGAGTATTTGTGATGTTGAAGTTGATGTGGAGGAGAGCCCACTTAAAGGAACACTTGATATCCGTTGAAGCACCTGCTGTTTTTGTGGCTCATCTGGAATTTGTAGCGATTGGCGTGGCCGTAAGAAAGGTATCTTATCACATTGTCCGCTAAAAGAAGTAGACATTTTAGTTTGGCTTTAAGATGGTCTTTCTTCTGCCGATGTTACTGTTGCTTTAACACCTACCCCACGGACACAACCTTTTTTCCCCTTCCCAACACGCCTATTCCCCTTTCCACCAGCAGCAGGCCTTTTTCCACTCATTTTGGTGGTTAACTAATTCACAACTCTGGAGTTGTTTGCACAAAAAAACAATGGATGGGAACCGAGCAGAGCTGAGTGGCCAAACTGTGGTATTAGGCCAAAATTATTGGCTGGGTTAGATGCAGAAAAAAATTGTATTCAATTTGCAACCTGATGGAGGTCAGTATAGATGGACTAATAGAACAAGTCCCACACACAGCTAGAAGCCCAAATATTTTTTCAGAGGTAGATGCAGAAAAAAATTATATTCAGTTTGCAACCTGATGGAGGTCAGTATAGATGGACTAATAGAACAAGTCCTACACACAGCTAGAAGCCCAAATATTTTTTCAGAGGTAGATGCAGAAAAAAAATATATTCAGTTTGCAACCTGATGGAGGTCAGTATAGATGGACTAATAGAGAAAGTCCCACACACTGCTGGAAGGCCAAATATTTTTTCAGAGCTAGATGCAGAAAAAAATTATATTCAGTTTGCAACCTGATGGAGGTCAGTATAGATGGACTAATAGAACAAGTCCCACACACAGCTAGAAGGCCAAATATTTTTTCAGAGCTAGATGCAGATAAAAATTATTTTTAATTTGCAGCCTGATGGAGGTCAGTATAGATGGACTAATAGAGAAAGTCCCACACACTGCTAGAAGGCCAAATATTTTTTCAGAACTAGATGCAGAAAAAAAATTATTTTGAATTTGCAACCTGATGGAGGTCAGTATAGATGGACTAATAGAGAAAGTCCCACACACTGCTAAAAGGCCAAATATTTTTTCAGAGCTAGATGCAGACAAAAAATTATTTTTAATTTGCAACCTGATGGAGGTCAGTATAGATGGACTAATAGAGAAAGTCCCACACACTGCTAGAAGGCCAAATATTTTTTCAGAGCTAGATGCAGAAAAAAATTATACTCAGTTTGCAACCTGATGGAGGTCTGTATAGATGGATTAATAGAACAAGTCCCACACACAGCTAGAAGCCCAAATATTTTTTCAGAGGTAGATGCAGAAAAAAATTGTATTCAGTTTGCAACCTGATGGAGGTCAGTATAGATGGACTAATAGAACAAGTCCTACACACAGCTAGAAGCCCAAATATTTTTTCAGAGGTAGATGCAGAAAAAAAATATATTCAGTTTGCAACCTGATGGAGGTCAGTATAGATGGACTAATAGAGAAAGTCCGACACACTGCTAGAAGGCCAAATATTTTTTCAGAGCTAGATGCAGACAAAAAAATATTTTTAATTTGCAACCTGATGGAGGTCAGTATAGATGGACTAATAGAGAAAGTCCCACACACTGCTAGAAGGCCAAATATTTTTTCAGAGCTAGATGCAGAAAAAAATTATATTCAGTTTGCAACCTGATGGAGGTCAGTATAGATGGACTAATAGAACAAGTCCCACACACAGCTAGAAGGCCAAATATTTTTTCAGAGGTAGATGCAGAAAAAAATTATATTCAGTTTGCAACCTGATGGAGGTCAGTATAGATGGACTAATAGAACAAGTCCCACACACAGCTAGAAGGCCAAATATTTTTTCAGAGGTAGATGCAGATAAAAATTATTTTTAATTTGCAGCCTGATGGAGGTCAGTATAGATGGACTAATAGAGAAAGTCCCACACACTGCTAGAAGGCCAAATATTTTTTCAGAGGTAGATGCAGACAAAAAATTATTTTGAATTTGCAACCTGATGGTGGTCAGTATAGATGGACTAATAGAGAAAGTCCCACACACTGCTAGAAGGCCAAATATTTTTTCAGAGCTAGATGCAGACAAAAAATTATTTTGAATTTGCAACC
Organism: Phyllobates terribilis; assembly: GCF_046119375.1. Taxonomy (NCBI): domain Eukaryota; kingdom Metazoa; phylum Chordata; class Amphibia; order Anura; family Dendrobatidae; genus Phyllobates; species Phyllobates terribilis. The sequence goes on along the minus strand of NW_027362765.1, from coordinate 589,928,924 downwards.
TGATGGAGGTCAGTATAGATGGACTAATAGAGAAAGTCCCACACACTGCTAGAAGGCCAAATATTTTTTCAGAGCTAGATGCAGACAAAAAATTATTTTTAATTTGCAACCTGATGGAGGTCAGTATAGATGGACTAATATAGAAAGTCCCACACTCTGCTTGAAGGCCAAATATTTTTTCAGAGCTAGATGCAGATAAAAATTATTTTTAATTTGCAACCTGATGGAGTTCAGTATAGATGGACTAATAGAGAAAGTCCCACACACTGCTAGAAGGCCAAATATTTTTTCAGAGCTAGATGCAGACAAAAAATTATTTTGAATTTGCAGCGTGATGGAGGTCAGTATAGATGGACTAATAGAGAAAGTCCCACACACTGCTAGAAGCCCAATATTTTTTCAGAGGTAGATGCAGAAAAAAAATATATTCAGTTTGCAACCTGATGGAGGTCAGTATAGATGGACTAATATAGAAAGTCCCACACACAGCTAGAAGGCCAAATATTTTTTCAGAGCTAGATGCAGATAAAAATGATTTTTAATTTGCAACCTGATGGAGGTCAGTATAGATGGACTAATAGAGAAAGTCCCACACACTGCTAGAAGGCCAAATATTTTTTCAGAGCTAGATGCAGAAAAAAATTATATTCAGTTTGCAACCTGATGGAGGTCAGCATAGATGGACTAATAGAACAACTCCCACACACAGCTAGAAGCCCAAATATTTTTTCAGAGGTAGATGCAGAAAAAAATTATATTCAGTTTGCAACCTGATGGAGGTCTGTATAGATGGATTAATAGAACAAGTCCCACACACAGCTAGAAGCCCAAATTTTTTTTCAGAGGTAGATGCAGAAAAAAATTATATTCAGTTTGCAACCTGATGGAGGTCAGTATAGATGGACTAATAGAGAAAGTCCCACACACAGCTAGAAGGCCAAATATTTTTTCAGAGCTAGATGCAGACAAAAAAATATTTTTAATTTGCAACCTGATGGAGGTCAGTATAGATGGACTAATAGAGAAAGTCCCACACACTGCTAGAAGGCCAAATATTTTTTCAGAGCTAGATGCAGATATAAATTATTTTTAATTTGCAACCTGATGGAGGTCAGTATAGATAGACTAATAGAGAAAGTCCCACACACTGCTAGAAGGCCAAATATTTTTTCAGAGCTAGATGCAGAAAAAAATTATACTCAGTTTGCAACCTGATGGAGGTCTGTATAGATGGATTAATAGAACAAGTCCCACACACAGCTAGAAGCCCAAATATTTTTTCAGAGGTAGATGCAGAAAAAAATTGTATTCAGTTTGCAACCTGATGGAGGTCAGTATAGATGGACTAATAGAACAAGTCCTACACACAGCTAGAAGCCCAAATATTTTTTCAGAGGTAGATGCAGACAAAAAAATATTTTTAATTTGCAACCTGATGGAGGTCAGTATAGATGGACTAATAGAACAAGTCCTACACACTGCTAGAAGGCCAAATATTTTTTCAGAGCTAGATGCAGACAAAAAAATATTTTTAATTTGCAACCTGATGGAGGTCAGTATAGATGGACTAATAGAGAAAGTCCCACACACTGCTAGAAGGCCAAATATTTTTTCAGAGCTAGATGCAGAAAAAAATTATATTCAGTTTGCAACCTGATGGAGGTCAGTATAGATGGACTAATAGAACAAGTCCCACACACAGCTAGAAGGCCAAATATTTTTTCAGAGGTAGATGCAGAAAAAAATTATATTCAGTTTGCAACCTGATGGAGGTCAGTATAGATGGACTAATAGAACAAGTCCTACACACAGCTAGAAGCCCAAATATTTTTTCAGAGGTAGATGCAGAAAAAAAATATATTCAGTTTGCAACCTGATGGAGGTCAGTATAGATGGACTAATAGAGAAAGTCCGACACACTGCTAGAAGGCCAAATATTTTTTCAGAGCTAGATGCAGACAAAAAAATATTTTTAATTTGCAACCTGATGGAGGTCAGTATAGATGGACTAATAGAGAAAGTCCCACACACTGCTAGAAGGCCAAATATTTTTTCAGAGCTAGATGCAGAAAAAAATTATATTCAGTTTGCAACCTGATGGAGGTCAGTATAGATGGACTAATAGAACAAGTCCCACACACAGCTAGAAGGCCAAATATTTTTTCAGAGGTAGATGCAGAAAAAAATTATATTCAGTTTGCAACCTGATGGAGGTCAGTATAGATGGACTAATAGAACAAGTCCCATACACAGCTAGAAGGCCAAATATTTTTTCAGAGGTAGATGCAGATAAAAATTATTTTTAATTTGCAGCCTGATGGAGGTCAGTATAGATGGACTAATAGAGAAAGTCCCACACACTGCTAGAAGGCCAAATATTTTTTCAGAGGTAGATGCAGACAAAAAATTATTTTGAATTTGCAACCTGATGGTGGTCAGTATAGATGGACTAATAGAGAAAGTCCGACACACTGCTAGAAGGCCAAATATTTTTTCAGAGCTAGATGCAGACAAAAAATTATTTTGAATTTGCAACCTGATGGAGGTCAGTATAGATGGACTAATAGAGAAAGTCCCACACACTGCTAGAAGGCCAAATATTTTTTCAGAGCTAGATGCAGACAAAAAATTATTTTTAATTTGCAACCTGATGGAGGTCAGTATAGATGGACTAATATAGAAAGTCCCACACTCTGCTAGAAGGCCAAATATTTTTTCAGAGCTAGATGCAGATAAAAATTATTTTTAATTTGCAACCTGATGGAGTTCAGTATAGATGGACTAATAGAGAAAGTCCCACACACTGCTAGAAGGCCAAATATTTTTTCAGAGCTAGATGCAGACAAAAAATTATTTTGAATTTGCAGCGTGATGGAGGTCAGTATAGATGGACTAATAGAGAAAGTCCCACACACTGCTAGAAGCCCAATATTTTTTCAGAGGTAGATGCAGAAAAAAAATATATTCAGTTCGCAACCTGATGGAGGTCAGTATAGATGGACTAATATAGAAAGTCCCACACACAGCTAGAAGGCCAAATATTTTTTCAGAGCTAGATGCAGATAAAAATGATTTTTAATTTGCAACCTGATGGAGGTCAGTATAGATGGACTAATAGAGAAAGTCCCACACACTGCTAGAAGGCCAAATATTTTTTCAGAGCTAGATGCAGAAAAAAATTATATTCAGTTTGCAACCTGATGGAGGTCAGCATAGATGGACTAATAGAACAAGTCCCACACACAGCTAGAAGCCCAAATATTTTTTCAGAGGTAGATGCAGAAAAAAATTATATTCAGTTTGCAACCTGATGGAGGTCTGTATAGATGGATTAATAGAACAAGTCCCACACACAGCTAGAAGCCCAAATTTTTTTTCAGAGGTAGATGCAGAAAAAAATTATATTCAGTTTGCAACCTGATGGAGGTCAGTATAGATGGACTAATAGAGAAAGTCCCACACACTGCTAGAAGGCCAAATATTTTTTCAGAGCTAGATGCAGACAAAAAAATATTTTTAATTTGCAACCTGATGGAGGTCAGTATAGATGGACTAATAGAGAAAGTCCCACACACTGCTAGAAGGCCAAATATTTTTTCAGTGCTAGATGCAGATATAAATTATTTTTAATTTGCAACCTGATGGAGGTCAGTATAGATGGACTAATAGAGAAAGTCCCACACACTGCTAGAAGGCCAAATATTTTTTCAGAGCTAGATGCAGAAAAAAATTATACTCAGTTTGCAACCTGATGGAGGTCTGTATAGATGGATTAATAGAACAAGTCCCACACACAGCTAGAAGCCCAAATATTTTTTCAGAGGTAGATGCAGAAAAAAATTGTATTCAGTTTGCAACCTGATGGAGGTCAGTATAGATGGACTAATAGAACAAGTCCTACACACAGCTAGAAGCCCAAATATTTTTTCAGAGGTAGATGCAGACAAAAAAATATTTTTAATTTGCAACCTGATGGAGGTCAGTATAGATGGACTAATAGAACAAGTCCTACACACTGCTAGAAGGCCAAATATTTTTTCAGAGCTAGATGCAGACAAAAAAATATTTTTAATTTGCAACCTGATGGAGGTCAGTATAGATGGACTAATAGAGAAAGTCCCACACACTGCTAGAAGGCCAAATATTTTTTCAGAGCTAGATGCAGAAAAAAATTATATTCAGTTTGCAACCTGATGGAGGTCAGTATAGATGGACTAATAGAACAAGTCCCACACACAGCTAGAAGGCCAAATATTTTTTCAGAGGTAGATGCAGAAAAAAATTATATTCAGTTTGCAACCTGATGGAGGTCAGTATAGATGGACTAATAGAACAAGTCCTACACACAGCTAGAAGCCCAAATATTTTTTCAGAGGTAGATGCAGAAAAAAAATATATTCAGTTTGCAACCTGATGGAGGTCAGTATAGATGGACTAATAGAGAAAGTCCGACACACTGCTAGAAGGCCAAATATTTTTTCAGAGCTAGATGCAGACAAAAAAATATTTTTAATTTGCAACCTGATGGAGGTCAGTATAGATGGACTAATAGAGAAAGTCCCACACACTGCTAGAAGGCCAAATATTTTTTCAGAGCTAGATGCAGAAAAAAATTATATTCAGTTTGCAACCTGATGGAGGTCAGTATAGATGGACTAATAGAACAAGTCCCACACACAGCTAGAAGGCCAAATATTTTTTCAGAGGTAGATGCAGAAAAAAATTATATTCAGTTTGCAACCTGATGGAGGTCAGTATAGATGGACTAATAGAACAAGTCCCACACACAGCTAGAAGGCCAAATATTTTTTCAGAGGTAGATGCAGATAAAAATTATTTTTAATTTGCAGCCTGATGGAGGTCAGTATAGATGGACTAATAGAGAAAGTCCCACACACTGCTAGAAGGCCAAATATTTTTTCAGAGGTAGATGCAGACAAAAAATTATTTTGAATTTGCAACCTGATGGTGGTCAGTATAGATGGACTAATAGAGAAAGTCCGACACACTGCTAGAAGGCCAAATATTTTTTCAGAGCTAGATGCAGACAAAAAATTATTTTGAATTTGCAACCTGATGGAGGTCAGTATAGATGGACTAATAGAGAAAGTCCCACACACTGCTAGAAGGCCAAATATTTTTTCAGAGCTAGATGCAGACAAAAAATTATTTTTAATTTGTAACCTGATGGAGGTCAGTATAGATGGACTAATATAGAAAGTCCCACACTCTGCTAGAAGGCCAAATATTTTTTCAGAGCTAGATGCAGATAAAAATTATTTTTAATTTGCAACCTGATGGAGTTCAGTATAGATGGACTAATAGAGAAAGTCCCACACACTGCTAGAAGGCCAAATATTTTTTCAGAGCTAGATGCAGACAAAAAATTATTTTGAATTTGCAGCGTGATGGAGGTCAGTATAGATGGACTAATAGAGAAAGTCCCACACACTGCTAGAAGCCCAATATTTTTTCAGAGGTAGATGCAGAAAAAAAATATATTCAGTTCGCAACCTGATGGAGGTCAGTATAGATGGACTAATATAGAAAGTCCCACACACAGCTAGAAGGCCAAATATTTTTTCAGAGCTAGATGCAGATAAAAATGATTTTTAATTTGCAACCTGATGGAGGTCAGTATAGATGGACTAATAGAGAAAGTCCCACACACTGCTAGAAGGCCAAATATTTTTTCAGAGCTAGATGCAGAAAAAAATTATATTCAGTTTGCAACCTGATGGAGGTCAGCATAGATGGACTAATAGAACAAGTCCCACACACAGCTAGAAGCCCAAATATTTTTTCAGAGGTAGATGCAGAAAAAAATTATATTCAGTTTGCAACCTGATGGAGGTCTGTATAGATGGATTAATAGAACAAGTCCCACACACAGCTAGAAGCCCAAATTTTTTTTCAGAGGTAGATGCAGAAAAAAATTATATTCAGTTTGCAACCTGATGGAGGTCAGTATAGATGGACTAATAGAGAAAGTCCCACACACTGCTAGAAGGCCAAATATTTTTTCAGAGCTAGATGCAGACAAAAAAATATTTTTAATTTGCAACCTGATGGAGGTCAGTATAGATGGACTAATAGAGAAAGTCCCACACACTGCTAGAAGGCCAAATATTTTTTCAGAGCTAGATGCAGATATAAATTATTTTTAATTTGCAACCTGATGGAGGTCAGTATAGATGGACTAATAGAGAAAGTCCCACACACTGCTAGAAGGCCAAATTTTTTTTCAGAGCTAGATGCAGAAAAAAATTATATTCAGTTTGCAACCTGATGGAGGTCAGTATAGATGGACTAATAGAACAAGTCCCACACACTGCTAGAAGCCCAAATATTTTTTCAGAGCTAGATGCAGAAAAAAATTATATTCAATTTGCAACCTGATGGAGGTCAGTATAGATGGACTAATAGAATGATGCTATGCCCAAAAGATTTTACTTCACTAGGTGCAGTAAAAAAATTTTTATTCTATACACAGGTGGTATATCTTGCAACACAGATAGGCTACTCCACTGACTAACACACTCTGCAATAGGCCAAAAAGGATTAGCTTTGCTAGATTCAGCCAAATGCTGTGAAAAAAACTTGCACAGCACTGGCACAGACCTCCGTGGCAAAAACTGATAGGAACTTATGTAACCTAGTCCTGAAAAGGACTGCAATTACAATTAGTCTTTACTCCCACAATCTATCTATTTAAGAGCACAGACCCGCCTGATAAAAGTCGTAGGAAATGCTGTAACCTAGTCCTTAAAAGGACTGCAATCACAACTATTCCCTACTCCCAAGCTATCTGTAGATTTGTGCGAAAATTGGCTTGAAATTAACAAGGTATAGCGCACACAGCAACAGCGGTGCCGTCTAACACGCAGCTGCAGCAGTGAGAAAATGGTGGCGACGGGGAAAATGGCTTGGTCTTATAGGGCAAGAACATGTGACATACACTGCCAATGACACATGCCCTTGCTTGTGTGAAAAACAGCACTTTGATCCGTGTGTGCGCTGCTGATAGGCTGACAGATTGCACCTCCCCACTGTAAATGCGGGAAAGAGAAAAAAAAAGGAGATCTTCATTATTCCTGCAGAGATCCATCCCCTGCTCCTCCCCCCACCCCGCTGTACACTCAAACTGCGGATTAACATTAATTTTCATCATTACTGAGAAAAAATCCAGTTATGATTTTGGTGCACGAACAGTTATCGAACATAACCTCGAACAGCCGAATTTTTCTCAAATCGTTCGTGTTCGCCGAACGGCTCGAACACCGCCCAAAACAGCTCGAATTTGAGATTGGCGAACAGTTTGAGTCGAACAACGCTCATCTCTACTCCCAACCTCTTCTTACAGGACCACCAAATTTTATGAATAAGAGTTAGAGTTGGAAAAACCTTATAATTGACCTTAACCTTACCTGTCTTTAGAATATCTAGCAGATTGCCACTCCCACACAGAAATTTTAGTACTAGAATACCTGCCCCTTCAATCCCATCCAAAGCCCATCCTCTAAAATGCTGAAACTTAGAGGCTAGAAAGTATCCCAGGTGTAAGGTAATGCTATTCCTCCAAGGCTTTTAGACAGTGGCAACTTTTCCAGCTTTATCATAGAAATTCCTCTCCTCCAGACTAAATCCCTAAAAATATTGTGCATCTTTCTAAACCAGTATTTAGGAATCCAATTTGGTGAATTATATAGTACATGAAGAATGCTAGGCATAAGTCACATTTTAACAAGGTTTGTACCCCCCCAGAACCGATAATGTTAATTTCCCCCATGAGCTCACTTTATGGCTGGATCTAGTTATTAGTAGACAAAGATTCAAAGGGATAAAGTCTTTTGTCTCTTTTGTATCATAAATTCCAAGATATTTGAATTTTTAAACTATTGGAATATTTAGGAAACTATCTGTGACAGGGGTATCAATCCTCTTCAAAGGCAACAAAGCAGAATTTGACAAATTTATAGTCAATCCTGGGAAAGTCCCAAAAGTCTTCATAATTTCCATTATAATTGGAAGGGAAATGGTAATCTTGTTAACAAATAATAAAAGGTCATCCGCCTAGAGATTGATCCTTTCTTCTTTAATTCCATATTTATAACCATCCAGATGAGGTGTTGTCTAATCATACAGGCTAGGGGCTTAATTGCCAGGGCAAAAAGTAGAGGAGACAATGGGCAGGCCTGTCTTGTTCCCATGTATAGCTCTAAATCCTCAGAGATGTTTCCATTCACTCTTATTTTAGCAGTTGGAGCTCTGTATAGTAGCATAACCCATTTAATAAAGTTAAGGCCAAACCCCATTTTCTTTAGCACGGCCCAAATTTAACCCCATTCCACACTCTCAAAAGCCTTAGTGGTGACTAAGGATAAAATACTTTTTTGCTTGGAATCCACCTGTGCCGCTTGCAGGTTTATACCAGTTGACATAGATGACACAAGCCCTGCTTGGTCAGGATGAATTATTGATTCAATCACTGTGCTCCGTCAGGAAGTGAGGATTTTGGCTAGGATTTCAACATATGTTGTCAATAACGATATCGGCCTGTACGAATCAGGTAAATCTATCTTTCCCTTCTTTGGGCAGAACAACAATTATCACCTCAAAGTGAATTTGGGAGCGTCCCAGATAAACAGGCATTATTAATCATTTCCAAATAATGTGGCAATAATTCTTCCTTAAAATATTTAAATATTTCTATTGGAAGCACATCTATCCCAGCAGCCTTAACATTAGACATTTTACCTACAGCTTGTTGAACTTCTTCGAAGGAAATTGGCTGATCTAAAAAATCCCTGTCTTTATCCTTTAAGGAGCAGAGGGTTATCTTAGACAAATAGCCCATCAAGTCCTCCTGTGTGTAATCAACCCTAGATGAGTACAAATTAGAATAAAAGTAAGGCAGGACTTCTAGTATTTCAGGGGTCTTAGAAAATACATTGCCCTTTGCATATATAAGTTGATATATGAAAACATATTGTTTTTGAGCTTGCGTCACCTTTGCAAGTAACCGACTAGTGGTCTCTACCTCCTCATATAATTGCTCTTTTAAAAACATAATATTCAGCTTAAGGCCAATATGAATCTGGTCAGAATATACATAGCCACAGCACAAAATATAAAATATAACCTTTATTAAATATTGATAAAATTCAGTAAAGTGCTAAGTGCCCGTGTAATGAGATTAATAACAAATACACAAAAACGTATACTTCAAGAAACTTATGGCAAATGCTTATAAGGTATTTTTTAGTTGAACCTTACTGAAAGTAAATTATCTCAGTGCTAGGTGTCAGCTTCTTATAGCATTAATAATATGTAATTGGTTTACTTGGCATTCACCAAAAAATGGCACATAAAGAGATCCTTCTTGCATAACACAAAACAGTCGGCTCTATGTAGCATACATAGTAACATAGTTTTTAAGGTTGAAGGAAGACTAAGTCCATCTAGTCCAACCCATAGCCTAACTTGTTGATCCAGAGGAAGGCAAAAAAAAACCATGTGGCAAACACTAAGCTCCACATTGGGGAAAAAAATTCCTTCCTGACTCCATACGACAATCAGACTAGTTCCCTGGAACAACGCCCTATCAAGGAATCTAGTATTTATAACCTGTAATATTATACTTTTCAAGAAAGGCAGAGAGTTCCATAGTCTCACTGCTCTTACAGTATAGAATCCCCGTCTGTGATTATGTTTAAACCTTCTTTCCTCCAGACGTAGAAGATGCCCCCTTGTCCCAGTCTCAGGCCTCAGAGTAAAAAGATCAGTAGAAAGGTCTTTGTACTGTCCCCTCATATACTTGTACATAGTAATAAGATCACCCCTAAGCCTTCTTTTTTCCACAGTAAATAACCCCAAGTGTAATAACTAGTGTTGAGCGATACCTTCAGATATCAGGAAATATCGGATCGGATTGGATCGGGCCGATACCCAAAAAGTATCGGATATCGCCGATCCCGATACTGGAAACCAATGCAAGTCAATGGGACACAAATATCGGAATGAAAATAAACCCTTTCTTTCCTTGTAGGTTAATTCTACATGAAGGAAAACAACTAACAATAATGTAGAATGTATTGGGGGAGGTGGTTGCCCAAATCGATGGGAACAGTGCTCACAGTGAAACATGAAAAGCCGGCAATTCAGCAGCGGCATATACCGGTACCCGACAATTTATAACAGAAAGAATAGAGCTTCACACATAGATTAGATAGATAGAAACATGTCAGTCACATATATAAGAAGTACAGTGACAGTGTTGCTTACTGTACTTGTCATTTAGTGTAAAGGATTTATTAAAAAAAATATTAGTGTTTTCATGCACCGTCTTTTTAAAAAATCCGGCCGGCAATTCAGCATCTGTACCCGACAATTTAGAATAGAAAGAATAGAGCATCACACATAGATTAGATAAATAGAAACATGTCAGTCACATATATAAGAAGTACAGTGATAGTGTTGATTACTGTAATTGTCATTTAGTGTTAAAATAAAGGATTTATTTTAAAAAAAAATGGCGTGAGGTTCCCCCTAATTTTAGTCTTTAGCGGAGGTTAAGCAGACGGCTGGGGCAGATGTTTGAAGCCTGGGAAGGGGGTATTACCCACGGAGCTTCCCAGGCTACTAATATCAGCCATCAGCTGAATACCTAGCCTTTTCTAGCTATTAAAATGGGGGACCCCCCAAAAAAATAATGTGGGGTCCCCCCTCTTTTAATAGCTAGCAAAGGCTAGGAAGACAGCTGGGGTCTGATATTAATAGCCCAGGAAGGGTGCCATGAATATTGGCCCCCTCCCAGGCTAGAAACACCAGCCGTCAGCTGCCCCAGAAATGGCGCATCCATAGGATTCGCCAATTCTGGCACTTAGCCTCGCTCTTCCCACTGCCCTGTAGCGGTGGCAGTGGGGTAATGGGGTTGGGGTTGATGTCAGCTTATAATGCCAGCTGACATCAAGCCCAGGTTAGTAATGGAGAGGCGTCTATAAGACACCCCCATTACTAACCCCATAGTCAAAGTTAAAAAAACACAAACACCCAGAATAAAATCCTTTAATTGAAATAAACACACAATTCTTTATTGTTCTAAATTAAACCATACTTACCATCACGCCCATTCCAGCTGAAGCCAACAATCTCCTGCAATAAAAATAAAATAATAAAGCAACATCATCCTTACCTTTCCATGGTTCCCAGGACATCTTCAGCTCTGCTACATCGAGATGACAGGCTGGACCGCAGCAGAACGCTGCCATCCAGCCTGTCATCCCGCGGACACTGAGAAGCGCAGGCATGCTTGCGCTCCTCAGTGTCTGGCTGTGACGGCATCCAGATGAGCCGACAATGAACTCAGCTCACCTCATGCACGTCACTGACAGCGTGGGAGAATTCTCCTGCGCATGCGGTGAGCGTGAGAGACTCGGCTCATCTGGATGCCGTCACAGCCTGACACTGAGGAGCGCAAACATGCCTGCGCTTCTCAGTGTCCACGGGATGACAGGCTGGATGGCAGCGTTCTGCAGGTCCAGCCTGTCATCTCGATGTAGCAGAGCTGAAGCTGTCCTGGGAACCATGGAAAGGTAAGGATGAGGTTGGTTTATTATTTTTCATTTATTGAAGGAGATCGTTGGCTTCATCTGGAATGGGCGTGATGGTAAGTATGGTTTAATTTAGAACAATAAAGAATTGTGTGTTTATTTCAATTAAAGGACTTTATTCTGGGTGTTGTGTTTTTTTTTAAATACTTTACTAGAAATTCATGGCGGTCATGTCTAATATTGGCGTGACCCCATGAATTTCGGGCTTAGGGCCAGCTGATAATGCCAAGCTGGCCCTAACCCCTTTATTACCCAGTGATCCACCGCACCAGGGCCCTGGATGAGTTGGGTACAGCGCCAGAAGATGGCGCTTCTATGAACGCGCCATTTTCCGGGGTGGCTGCGGACTGCAATTTGCAGCGGGGGGGGGCCCAGAAAGCTTGGGCCTCCCTGCGCTGCAGATTCCAGCCCCCATCTGCCTAGTTGTACCTGGCGGAACACAAAAATAGGGCGAAGCTCTACGTATTTTTTTTTTTTAATTATTTCATGAAATTCATGAAATAATTAAGAAAAAAAGGGCTTCCCTATATTGTTGTGTCCGGCCAGGTACAAACAGGCAGCTGGTGGTTGGGGGCAGCCCGTTCCTGCCTGCTGTACCTGGCTGGACACAAATATAGGGCGAAGCCCTACATCAAATTTTTTTTAATTATTTCATGAATTTCATGAAATAACTTAAAAAAAAAATACGTGGGGCTTCTCCCTATTTTTGTGTCCAGCCAGGTAAAACTAGGCAGCTGGGGGATGGAATCTGCAGCGCAGGGAGGCCCAAGCTCTCTGGGCCCCCCCCCCCGCTGCAAATTGCTGTCCGCAGCCACCCCGGAAAATGACGCGTTCATAGAAGCTGGATGCTGTACCTGGCTGGCATACAAAAATATGGCAAAGCCCACGTCAAAGTTTTTGGGAAAAATTAATTAAAAAATAAATAATAATTTAGGGACTGCATCTTTATTAACTCCTCAAATGTCATTTAGTGCTAAAATAAAGGATTTATTTATAAAAAAATTGGCGTGGGATCCCCCATAATTTTAGTCTCTAGAGGAGGTTAAGCTGACGGCTGGGGCAGATGTTTGAAGCCTGGGAAGGGGGTAATACCCACGGAGCTTCCCAGACTACTAATATCAGCCACCAGCTGAATACCTAGCCTTTACTAGCTATTAAAATGGGGGACCCCCCCCAAAAAAATGACATGGGGTCCCCCCTATTTTAATAGCTAGCAAAGGCTAGGCAGACAGCTGGGGGCTGATATTAATAGCCCAGGAAGGGTGCCATGAATATTGGCCCCCTCCCAGGCTAGAAACACCAGCCGTCAGCTGCCCCAGAAATGGCGCATCGATAGGATGCGCCAATTCTGGCACTTAGCCTCGCTCTTCCACGCTGCCCTGGTGCGGTGGCAGGCGGTAATAGTGGTGGGGTTCATGTCAGCGCCAGCTGCCATGAAGCCCAGGTTAGTAATGATGGGCATCTATAAGACACCCCCATTACTAACCTACAAAGTGTTAAAAAGAAAAACACACACTACACCCAGAAAAAAATAATTTATTTGAAATAAAAAACACCATTTTATTTAATTCTTAGTTTGCTAAAAAAAAATAGTTACCTGTCCACGTTCGTGCGCTGATCTCCCATGCACAGCTGTCACATCTGGAGATGTGACAGCTGTCATTGCTGCTGTAAGCTCACGCTGCCGGGAACACGTCCGCTCCCGGCAGCGGGAGCCACTGACTGAGGTTACCGGAGTGCATTCAGGCAGCGCAGCTCCGGAGACCTCCTTTACGGCACTGCTGGACCGTGGGAATTTCTCACGATACAGCAGGGCCATAAAGGAGCTATCCGGAGCAGCGCTGCCTGAACTCCGGTGGACCTGCTTATGCAGTGACGGGGCTGCTTTACGGCCTCGCCATTCTAGCGGCGGCAGCGGTTCAGAGCGGTCACATTCTATGTGGCTGTTCTAAACTGGAGATCATCGTGGGACACTCGTGGACTACTACGGAGGGGTAAGGATAAGGTTGTGGTTTATTATTTTATATTTTATTACAGGAGATCGATGGCTTCAGGGAATTAGGTGTCTAGGTGAGTATAGGTGTAGTTTTTTATTTTTTACTTTATTTTAGGTGGCGATCGGCGGGGACAGGTAATGTATGAACTAATTTATTTTAGGTAACCACTGGCCACCAATGACATGTATTTAAAATTTATCGGGGACACAGTAGGGCAATTTAAAAAGCAGGATCAGGCTGATGGGAACTACTGCTCCCATCGAGCTGATCCTGCTGGCACGAGTGGACGGTGGACAGACATAGGCCGATGGGAGTAGTAGTGTCACATCGGCCTATGTCTGCCTGCACGCACACACCCCCCAGACATCGCACAGACACCGCGCACACCCGCACACACTCGCAGACATCGCACAGACACCGCGCACACACCCGCAGACATCGCACAGACACCGCACACACTCGCAGACATCGCACAGACACCGCACACACACTAATCATGACGGGTCTCATGGTCTGGGTGGTGAGGCTGACCTGTGCGGCCGTGGGAAAGTTCATGTGAGTTCATGCAATGCAGTCAAGCATGAACTCACTTGAACCCTCTGAGGGCACCGCGGCTACTTCAAATGAACAGCTGATCGGCATCACCTGATACCTCAGCTGTTCATTTGAAATAACCAGCGGGAAAGCGCAGCACAGAACGGGAAAGCCGCGGTGAAGTCTTTTCACTGCCGGTTTCCCCGCCCGGGTCCTTCGCTCCCCGCTCCTTGGTGCTGCGCTCCCCGCCCGGTCCTAACTTACGATCGGGATGGGAGGTGGCGAGGGGAGCGGAGGATCGGGGTGGGAGGCTGCGGGGAAGCAGTATGGGGCTGTGTGATTGTTTAAAAGCCGGCGGCTTTTTACCGCCCGCCGGCTTTTAAACAATCAGGAGAATTCTCCCACGCTGGGATGGCATTCTGATGACAGGCTGGATCGCAGCTGAGCGCTGCCATCCAGCTTGCCATCCTTCAGAGACACTGCAGAGTGCAGGCATTATGGGAACTTCCGATTCCGGTATTCGATATTGTAAAAGTATCGGAATTAAGTATTGGAATTCCGATACCTCGAATATCGGCCGATACCCGATATTTCAGTATCGGAATGCTCAACACTAGTAATAACCTGTCTTGGTATTGCAGACCCCCCAGTCCTCTAATAACCTTGGTCGCTCTTCTCTGCACCCGCTCTAGTTCAGCTATGTCTTTCTTATACACCGGAGACCAGAACTGTACACAGTATTCTAAGTGTGGTCGCACTAATGACTTGTATAGAGCTAAAATTATGTTCTCCTCATGAGCATCTATGCCTCTTTTAATGCATCCCATTATTTTATTTGCCTTTGCAGCAGCAGCCTGACACTGGCCACTAAACGTGAGCTTGTCGTCCACCAATACACCCAGGTCTTTTTCAGTTAGTTTTGCCCAGTGTTTTACAATTAAGCATATAATTATACATTTTATTTCCTCTGCCCAAGTGCATTACCTTACATTTATCCCCATTAAAGCTCATTTGCCATTTATCAGCCCACGCTTCTAGTTTACATAGATCCTCCTGTAATATAAAATTGTCCGCCTCTGTATTGATTTCCCTGCAGAGTTTAGTGTCATCTGCAAATATTGAAATATTACTCTGTATGCCCCCTACAAGGTCATTAATAAATATGTTAAAAAGAAGGGGGCCCAATACTGACCTCTGTGGTACCCCACTGTTAACTGAGACCCAGTCTCAGTGTTTTCCATTAATAACCACTGTAGCGCCGGCGTCCCTGCCCTCTGCTAGGCAGGGACGCTGTTCCCCTCACCTCTCTGCTCCGTGCCCGGCGTCCTCCTCCCGCTCTGCTGGCAGCGCGCGCTCCTTCCCGGCCACTGTGCTTAGGGCGCGCGCTCTCCCTCCCTCTTAAAGGGGCCGCGCGCGCCGTCCTAAGGAGTCCCCGGCCAATGGCCGGAGGACTTCACCATATATAAGGCACCTCCTCCAAAATGGAGGTGCCCGAGCAATGTTGTTGCACTGTTCACTACTCTGCTTCAGCCCTCAGGTCCCGTTGCCAGTTACCTGCCAGATACCTGTCAGATTCCTGCCAGCTTGCTGTCTTATTCCTGCCTGATATTCTGCTACCTGCCTGCTAGCCTGAGGTCCGACGGTCTGCCTTACTACTCCTGTCAGTCTGTCTAAGGACCAGCTTGCCCGCTCACCTGGGAGCGCACATCTGCTACCTGCCTGCTAGCCTACCTGGAGGCTCTGCCGTCACGTGCTGTGACCACCTGCCTGTCCAGTGACTCCTGCCCGCTCACCTGGGAGCGCTCATCTGCTGCCTGTCTGCTAGCCTACCTGGAGGCTCTGCCGTCACGTGCTGTGACCACCCGCCTGTCCAGAGACTTCTGCCCGCTCACCTGGGAGCGCTCATCTGCCTGTCTGTTGGTCTTCCTGGAGGCTCCGCCGTCACATGCTGTGACCACCCGTTTATCCAGAGACTCTCGCCTGCTCACCTGGGAGCTCACGTCTACCATCAGCCGCCACAGGTCGTACCAACCCTTTACCCAGAGACTGCCCCGGTCACTTGCCGTGACCATCTGCCCGTTCACCCAGAGACTGCCCCGGTCACTTGCCGTGACCATCTGCCCGTTCACCCAGAGACTGCCCCGGTCACTTGCCTGACCATCTGCCCGTTCATCCAGAGACTGCCCCGGTCACTTGCCGTGACCTCCTGCCCGTTCTTCTAGAGACTGTCCCGGTCACCTGCTGTGACTGCCTGCCTGGTCGCCACCAGCTCCCTTACAAGGACCGCCCCCTTGTATAGTAGCTCAGAGGTTCCGCCTCCCAGACCCGTTACAGTTTGCTCCGGGGCCATGGAACCCGGTGGCACCCAAGCTCCCTCGCTCTCGGACCTGTGTCATTAACTGTCCCGTCAGAAGTCCCAACAGGAGTCCATCCTGGGTCACCTGCGGAATGTCAATTCTCGCCTGGACACTCTGACTGCTCCGCCAGCAACCTCCGCCAGTGCCATGACTCGCAATCCGGCAGCTCCGCTGTCCACTAATACCATGGTATCCTACCCAGGACCCCGGCTTTCTGCACCTCCTCGCTTCGGAGGCGACTCCGCCCAGGCTCGGGGCTTCATAAATCAGTGCACCCTGCACTTTGAACTCCTTTCCCACCAGTTTAACTCCGACCGGGCCAAAATTGCCTTCATCATGTCCCATCTCACCGGGGAGGCCCTGGCCTGGCTAAATCCTCTATGGGAGAGAGGAGACCCCCTGGTGTCCGACTTGCCTGCCTTTCTCATGGCTTTCTGGAAAGTCTTCGACGAACCCGGACGGAAGACCTCATCCGCATCATCACTGCTACGCCTCCGTCAGGGAAGTCTCACCGTGGGCCAATATGCCATACGGTTCCGTACCCTTGCCTTGGAGCTGGCCTGGGATAACGACGCTCTGGTATCCATCTTCTGGGAGGGTCTGTCCGGCCGTATTAAAGATGAACTTGCCGGTCGGGACATTCCTACCACTCTCGATGACCTAATAACTCTTGCCACCCGGATTGACCTACGGTTCCAGGAGCGTGCCAAAGAGGTCACCCGTGAGAGGAGGTTTCCACGTCTAGCTCCTACTTTTCAGAAATCCGTCTCTCCCCAGGTACACTCTCCTGAGCCTATGCAGGTCGACCAGACCAAGATGGTCAAAACCCGTCAGGACTTACGCCGTGCCGAGGGGAGCTGCTTCTACTGTGTCAATAAGGAGCACCGGATCCGTGCCTGCCCGGAGAGGTCGGGAAACGCCTGTGTCTAGGTTCGCTCAGAGAGGTCGACCTAGACAAGAATAAATCCTCTCCATCTCTGCTGCTGTCAGTCTCAATCGTCTGCGGGGAGAACCGTTATTTCGAACTAGCCCAACTTGATTCTGGAGCAGCCGGGAATCTTATTTCACAGTCCCTGGTAGAGAAATACCGCATCCCCACCAAACCTCAGGCTGTACCCTTGTCTGTTGCTGCCGTGGATGGGGGTCTCTTACCACGCCCCATCCAACTCATCACCGAATCCATTACTCTGCAGGTGGGAATGCTGCATTCTGAGAGTATCTCCTCTCATGTTCTGCCTGGACTCTCTCACGCCCTCTTGCTAGGTCTACCTTGGCTCCAGAGACATGCACCCGTGCTTTACTGGCAGACCGGAGAAGTCCTTCGCTGGGGACAGGACTGCCATAAGACCTGTCTGGTTCCCGTCCATCCCGTCCGCCCTTCTCCTACCCCAGCTAATCTACCTGGACTTCCGATTCCTTATTGGTCTTATGCTGATGTCTTTAATAAAAAGGAGGCAGAGACACTACCCCCTCATAGACCATACGACTGCCCTATCGACCTGTTACCTGGTACTACTCCTCCCCGTGGGCGTATTTATCCATTATCCGCTGCTGAGACCCGGTCGATGTCCGAATATATTGAGGAGAATCTGGCCAGGGGATTCATCCGGAAATCTACCTCCCCGGCGGGAGCAGGCTTCTTTTTTGTCAAAAAGAAGGACGGCTCTCTCCGTCCCTGTATAGACTATAGAGGCCTTAACCAGATCACGGTGAAGAATAAGTACCCCCTTCCGCTCATTCCGGAGTTATTTGATCGTCTGAGGGGGGCTAGAATCTTCACCAAACTGGACCTCCGTGGGGCGTACAACCTGGTTCGTATCCGTCAGGGGGATGAATGGAAGACGGCATTCAACACCCGGGACGGCCACTATGAATATCTGGTAATGCCCTTTGGTCTCTGTAACGCTCCTGCCGTCTTTCAAGAGTTGGTCAATGACATCTTCCGGGACCTTCTCTACTCCTGCGTAGTGGTGTACCTGGACGACATCTTGGTCTTCTCTCCGGATCTCCAGACTCACCGGAGGGACGTTCGTCAGGTCCTGCTCAGGCTCAGGCAGAATCACCTCTTCGCTAAATACGAGAAGTGCCTCTTTGAGCAGACCTCGCTTCCGTTTTTGGGCTACATTATTTCTCAGACCGGCCTACGAATGGATCCAGAGAAACTGTCTGTTATCGAGAAATGGCCTCGACCGGAGGGGTTGAAGGCCATTCAGCGGTTCCTGGGCTTCGCCAACTACTATCGCCTCTTCATACCGCACTTCTCTTCCTGGACTGCCCCAATTTCCGCGCTCACCCGTAAGGGTACTAATCCCAAAGAGTGGCCGCCCGAAGCAGAGGAGGCCTTTCTTTCCTTAAAACAGGCCTTCTCTTCCACCCCGGTGCTGCATCGCCCGGACGGCAACAAGCAGTTCTTCCTGGAAGTTGATGCCTCCTCCTCTTGAGCCGGAGCCGTACTTACTCAAAAATCATCTTCCGGGAGGATGGTAACTTGCGGCTTCTTCTCTAAAGTCTTCTCCTCCTCAGAGCGCAATTATTCCATAGGAGACCGAGAGTTATTGGCCATCAAACTGGCATTGGAGGAGTGGCGTTACCTGCTCGAGGGGGCTCTTCACCCGGTAATAATTTACACTGACCACAAGAACTTGGCTTACCTCCAGCATGCCCAGAGACTTAACCCGCGCCAAGCCCGGTGGTCCTTGTTTTTTGCTCGCTTTGATTTTGTTCTTCATTTTTGCCCGGCTGACAAAAACGTCAAGGCTGACGCCTTGTCTCGATCCTTTCTGGTGTCTGATCTCGAGGAAGATCCGAAACACATCATCGATCCCGCCAGAGTAATGCAGGTGGCTCCCGTGAGTCTAAATCGTCTCCCTCCCGGAAAGACGTTCGTATCAGTACCTGATCGGGAGAAGATCCTTCACTGGGGTCACTCGTCTAAACTGGCTGGCCACGCCGGTCAGAAAAAGACCCTCCAGCTTATTACCCGGCACTACTGGTGGCCTACCCTGCACAAGGACGTAATAGACTTTGTTTCTGCCTGTGTGTCCTGCGCCCGCAACAAGGTTCCGAGACATCTGCCAGCCGGTCGCCTCCTTCCGCTTTCTGTACCTGCTGCCCCCTGGCAGCATATAGCAATGGACTTTATAACTGACCTCCCAGTCTCTGCCGGTTGTACGGTCATTTGGGTGGTCGCTGACCGCTTCTCCAAGATGGCTCATTTCGTTCCCCTGCCAGGCCTCCCGTCTGCACCCGAGCTAGCGAAAGACTTTATTCGTCACATCTTTCGTCTTCATGGCCTGCCCCTCCACATCGTGTCGGATCGTGGGGTACAGTTCACCTCACGCTTCTGGAGAGCCACTTGTAAACTGCTAGATGTCACCCTGGACTTCTCTTCCGCTTACCACCCACAGTCCAATGGTCAAGTGGAGCGGATCAATCAGAACCTGACCAGTTACCTCCGGCACTTCGTTAATGCCCATCATTCAGACTGGGTGGATCTCCTACCATGGGCCGAGTTCTCTTATAACAATCACGAGAGCGAATCCTCCTCCAAATCCCCGTTTTTTGTAGTCTTCGGTCAGCATCCTCGGATTCCTTTTCCTGTCTCCAACTCTGTGGACAACCCTGCTGCGGAATCTCTCGTTAGCAAATTTTCCTCCATTTGGGAGAGTACCCGATCCGCACTCCTTCAGTCGTCCGAACGGATGAAAAGACACGCTGAAAAAAACGCCTGGATCCTCCACAATTTCGTCCTGGAGACAAAGTCTGGCTCTCATCTAAATATGTCCGACTCAAGATACCTTCTTACAAGTTAGGGCCTCGGTTCATCGGTCCTCTGGAGGTCATCAGTCAGATCAACCCGGTGGCCTATAAATTGAAACTCCCGGCCAACTTACGGATCCCTAACTCCTTCCATGTATCTCTCCTAAAACCTGTGGTACTTAGCTCTTTTTCCAAGTCTACAGGTACGCCTCCTGCTCCGGTTTCTGCTGAGGACGAGTTTGAGGTAGAGAACATTCTTGCCACCAAAAGGGTAAGAGGAAAGACCTTTTTTCTAGTAGATTGGAAGGGGTTTGGTCCTGAGGAGAGAACGTGGGAGCCCCGGGAGAACATCCATGCCCCGCTCATCCTTGCTAAATTTCTGTCTGGCCTAAAAAAGGGGGGGCCTAAAGGGGGGGGTACTGTAGCGCCGGCGTCCCTGCCCTCTGCTAGGCAGGGATGCTGTTCCCCTCACCTCTCTGCTCCGTGCCCGGCGTCCTCCTCCCGCTCTGCTGACAGCGCGCGCTCCTCCCCGGCCACTGTGCTTAGGGCGCGCGCGCGCGCTCTCCCTCCCTCTTAAAGGGGCCGCGCGCGCCGTCCTAAGGAGTCCCCGGCCAATGGCCGGAGGACTTCACCATATATAAGGCACCTCCTCCAAAATGGAGGTGCCCGAGCAATGTTGTTGCACTGTTCACTACTCTGCTTCAGCCCTCAGGTCCCGTTGCCAGTTACCTGCCAGATACCTGCCAGATTCCTGCCAGCTTGCTGTCTTATTCCTGCCTGATATTCTGCTACCTGCCTGCTAGCCTGAGGTCCGACGGTCTGCCTTACTACTCCTGTCAGTCTGTCTAAGGACCAGCTTGCCCGCTCACCTGGGAGCGCACATCAACTACCTGCCTGCTTGCCTGAGGTCCGACGGTCTGCCTTCCAACTCTTGTCAGTCTGTCTATGGACCAGCTTGCCCGCTCACCTGGGAGCGCACATCTGCTACCTGCCTGCTAGCCTACCTGGAGGCTCTGCCGTCACGTGCTGTGACCACCTGCCTGTCCAGTGACTCCTGCCCGCTCACCTGGGAGCGCTCATCTGCTGCCTGTCTGCTAGCCTACCTGGAGGCTCTGCCGTCACGTGCTCTGACCACCCGCCTGTCCAGAGACTTCTGCCCGCTCACCTGGGAGCGCTCATCTGCCGCCTGTCTGTTGGTCTTCCTGGAGGCTCCGCCGTCACATGCTGTGACCACCCGTTTATCCAGAGACTCTCGCCTGCTCACCTGGGAGCTCACGTCTACCATCAGCCGCCACAGGTCGTACCAACCCTTTACCCAGAGACTGCCCCGGTCACTTGCCGTGACCATCTGCCCGTTCACCCAGAGACTGCCCCGGTCACTTGCCGTGACCATCTGCCCGTTCATCCAGAGACTGCCCCGGTCACTTGCCGTGACCTCCTGCCCGTTCTTCTAGAGACTGTGCTGGTCACCTGCTGTGACTTCCTGCCTGGTCGCCACCCGCTCCCTTACAAGGACCGCCCCCTTGTATAGTAGCTCAGAGGTTCCGCCTCCCAGACCCGTTACAACCACCCTTTGTTTCCTATCACTGAGCCAATTCTTAACCCACATACATATATTTTCCCCTATCCTAATTGTTCTCATTTTATGTATCAACCTTTTGTGTGGAACCGTATCAAAAGCTTTTGAAAAGTCCATATACACAACATCCACTGCACTTCCTTGGTCCAGTCCAGAACTTGCCTCCTCATAAAAACTGATCAGATTAGTTTGACAGGAACGGTCCCTCGTAAACCCATGTTGATATTGGGTCATGAGGTTATTCTTCTTCAGATACTCTAGTATAGTATCTCTTAGGAAACCCTCCAGGATTTTACCCACAGTAGAGGTTAAGCTTACCGGCCTATAATTTCCAAGTTCAGTTTTTGTCCCCTTTTTGAATATTGGCACCACATTTGCTATACGCCAGTCCTGAGGTACTGACCCTGTTAATATGGAATCTTTAAAGATTAAAAATAATGGTCTATCTATGACGTTACTTAATTCCTTCAGTACTCGCGGGTGTATCCCATCCGGGCCCGGGGATTTGTCAACTTTAGTGATTTTTAGACGCCGCCGTACTTCCTGCTGGGTTAAGCAAGTGACATTTACTGGAGAATTTTTGTTATCACTAATCATGTTTTCTGTCATGCGATTTTCTTGTGTAAATATGGTTGAAAAAAAATCATTTAGCATATTGGCTTTTTCCTCATCCTCATCCACCATTTCACCCAGACTATTTTAAAGGGGGCCAACACTATCATTTTTTAGTTTTTTACTGTTTATGTAGTTAAAGAATATTTTGGGGTTATTTTTACTTTCTCTGGCAATGATTCTCTCTGCCTCAATCTTTGCTGCCTTGATTTGGTTTTTACATAATCTATTTAATTGTCTATATTTATTTAATGCCTCATCACTACCTACTTGCTTTAGTTCTCTAAATGCTTTCTTTTTGTCACTTATTGCGCCCCTTACAGCTCTATTTAGCCATAGTGGTTTCCTACTATTTCTAGCATGTTTATTCCCATAGGGTATATATTGTACACAGGTCCTATTCAGGATGTTAATAAATGTCTTCCATTTGCTTTGTGTAGTTTTATGTCTCAGGATATCGTCCCAGTTTATTGCACTAAGATCATCTCTTAACCGTTGGAAATTTGCCTTCCTGAAGTTTAGTGTCCTTGTAACCCCTCTACTACACATCTTATTTACCCTCCGTCACATACAATATCGGTTCTAACGAATTCACATACAATGTGACTGTCAGGCGCAGGCTAGAAAAATACCTATAATATCTAATGTTTGCAATTTCAGTGCTCTAAAAGTGATCAGTGACCTTCATAGGGATGTAATAAAAGAGACTACACATAATCAGGTGCAAAAAAAAACCATTTACTTAACATAAAACTAATAACTCTGAAATACAAACATTTCAAAACTCCCGCCAAATAGTCCCCAGTTCGACTCTGTCATAAAACTCTACAAAGAAAATTTATGGAAACAAACTTAATTTTAAGGTGCCATAAGTACTATTAAACACATATTTAATCAAAATTAGATCCTGAAGTTTTCCCAGAAAAATTACACTTGCAGAGCAAAGAGCAAGAATTACACATCATTTTTGCATGTGTCAGGCAGATTGCATTATGACATTTGTGACATTCATAATTAGAAAGCCTTCTGATTCCGCTTTCCGTGGTGCAGGTGGTGCATCTCCTTCTTTTGGGAGGTGGTGCAGGTGGTGAATTTTCACTATCATCTTCTGGGCGGAATCTTTTGAGCTGATCTTGAAGGCGAGAGGGGATACCGATTGTTTTCATACTTCTCCTGCGTAGCTCTCCAAGCACTAGTTCATGGGCCAATTTTTTCAGATAGAATCGTCTATGGAGTGGTTCAAGCTTGTTTTCAAGGTAAATGACTTGAATTTATACCACCCAAATTCAACATAGCAAAAAATATGACCATTGGCCAGCGTTTGGTGTTTCTGCTGACGTTGAAAGTTGAGCACATCTGATCAGATGTATCAACACCCCCTTTGGTTGCATTATAAAATGTAATTATCTCTGGTTTTTTTTGTGCCTCAGTCCCAGGATCGATGGCATCATCATCATGAAGTGTTGATAGAAGAAGTACAATTTTTTTTGCTTGTGGTACATAGGAAACCAAAACCTTTCCATTATGGAATGCAAACATACTGCTGTACTGTTGTCTCCCTTTCACACATACAAACTGTGTAGGCAATTCTTTTTTATTTTTTCTTACAGTTCCGACATATGAAAGCTTCTGCATTTTCAGATAATCAATCAGATCACAGTTTGAAAACCAATTGTCAGCTGTTATATTGCGACCCGATCCAAATAAGGGCTCAGCCAGTCTTTTTACAACATCACTGGGTTTGTTGCTGACACAGTAAGGACCTTCTGGTTGTTTTCCTGCATAAACTTCCAGGTTGTAAGTGTAGGTCTTACTGGCATCAACAAGGGCATACATTTTTATTCCATATTTGTTAGGCTTTGATGGAATATATTGACGGAAGGCACATTTACCACGAAAACCAGGGAGCATTTCGTCAATAGTGAGATTCTCCCCAGGACAATAGCTTTTTTTACAGTTTTCAACAAATTTTTGGAATATATCACGAATTGGAGCAAGTTGGTCATGTGTTTTACGTTCGGTTCGGGTAGTTCTGTCGTCAAACCGAAGACAACGAATTAGAAGCTTGAATCTGTTTATGGACATGACGCGCCCCTGGGCCTGCTGTGTCGCGCAGCTTCTCGCGCACGGGGGCTTACCCGGAACCGGATCAGATGAGGGTTGTAGTCTCCGAGTGGCGGGGACCCGGTCCGTGCCCAGGGAGTCAGCTCAGTGTGTGGCAGTCTTGATAGATGTTATTTGAGTGTCGACTACGCCACCCGTTGATTTGCAGCTATGGAGCTGCCGCTGCAGGGCAGACCGCTGAGGCTGGTGTAGAATTGTGCAGCGTGATAGTATAACCCCCAACGGGAGGGGTATGGCCTCAGGGCAGCCGACGTGGAAGATGAGGGTAGCAGGAACCACTCAGAGACGGTGCGGTGTAATTCAGGGTCTTTACTGGTAACAACGATAGACCCTCCCGGAGTACTTGCTAGCGAACGGGGCCTGGTCAGTCCTTGAGCAGATGGGATCTCCCCTGGCCAGGCGGAGTTGTAGGCCTCCCAAACTGACTGTACTCTTCTGGCTACCTTGCTAGAAGTGGATATAAGTAGCCCACGTCCCTGAGTGTACCGTGTGGTGCTCACCCGTATGGCCGGTGACTCGGGGCCTTCTAATGGCTTCCGCTCCACGATGGCGGCGCTGGTCCCACGCGTGTGACCGTGCCTTCGGGTTTCTGGGCCTGAGGACCTGAAATCCCCTGCCGGTCGGCTTCTGCTGCTGGGTAAGAGTTAGTCCCCACAGCCTCGGACGCCGGGTCCGGTAAGAAAGCTTCTCAGTCAGGGCGAGCTCTGCAGCTGCCAGCCCCTGACTTGTAGTAGTATTGCTCCCACTGATCTTCTGCTGTTTCTTCCTGTGACTGTTTCTTGTCTCTACTCTCCTTGACTGACTAACCCTGCTTCAGCCCCGGGTTTATATAGGGGAAGGTCTTCCCCTCCCAAGACTGGGCAGGAGGTGTGGCATGCACAGGATCCCTGGCCAAGAGACCTCCCACCTGCTCTCAGACATAACATTGCTTGTTACTGTGGAAACCAGACCCCTGGGGTGCCACATTCCCCCCTAGTGAAATTTAGTACTCCGGGACTAAACATATTTTAGAAAAACATAACAAGATATAACAATAACAATACAATAAAGAAACACATAAAGGTGGTCACGGCATGTCCGTAACCGGGTGCAGTCTTTGAAGAAACAAAGGTGTCCATTTCACCAAAACAGGGAGACGTAACCAGGTAGGGGTCTGTCCTACCCCGAGTCCTTAACAGTCTCTAGTGGCCCTAGTGGACCTACGGAGCTGACTGTCTAGCCCTGAACTACAGGGTGTAGGAGCTGTCAAGGGTAAACTGGGCAGCTGTCTACCGGCTCTTTGGCTCACTAGGGATATGGCAGGCTCACTGCAAGCAGAGGGTTGATCCTCCTGGTCTGCGGGTGTGGGGTCTTCTGCCTCCTGGACCGGCTGTTCTTCCAGCTCTACCTGTTGCTCCGTAGGTGCTTGGGATGCTGGTTGGAAGAAGGTGAGTACGGGTACCACAACTGCACCATTGACTTGAGTCCAAGACCGAGGGAAGTCTCCGAGCACAGTACTAACCATATCTTCCCTTTCCTCTACGGGTCGATGGTCTTCTTGTTCCTCTTCAGGGTTCCTCAGTTGTTCGGGACACTTCTTCAGGTGGTCCCGGGATACAATGGCTGTAGTTTCCCCTCCGTCTTTACTGATGGTACAAACCTTCGGGTTCTCGTGGCTTGAGGGCAGTACGGTGTACGGGTCCTTCTCCCACTGGTCGTCCAACTTGTGGAGCCGTCTCTTCCTCTTCAAGACCTGCTCTCCGGGTACCAGGGGAACAGCGGGAGCATACTGGTTGTAAGTTTTCTCTTGTCTTTCCCTAGCCTGACAGAGACTTCGCTCCACGCTCTCCTGTACTCTCCGGTACTGCTGCTGCCTCTCTGTGTCCCAGTCTGCTTCTGGTGAAGTGTCCTCGGGTGTCAGGACTCCCATTTCCAGGTCAACAGGTAACTTACCAGGTCTTGCCCTCATTAGGTAAGCCGGGGTACAGTTGGTGGAACCTACCGGGATGTGGTTGTATAGGTCCACCAGATCGGGCAGCTTCTCAGGCCACAGACTGCGTTCTTCCAGGGGCAACGTTTTCAGAAGATCCATTACCACCTGGTTCATTTTCTCACAAAGTCCATTAGTTTGCGGATGATAGGGTGTCGTCCTTATCTTCCGGCAGCCATACAGAGTGCAGAATTCTTGGAAGACCTCCGCTTCAAAGGCAGGTCCCTGGTCTGTCAACACTTGGTCCGGGTACCCGTGTGGACGGCAGAAATGCTGCTGGAAGGATCTCGCTGCTGTTCGAGCTGTTAAGTCCTTGACGGGGACGACAACCAGGAACCGGGAGTAGTGATCCACGATGGTTAGTGCGTAGACGTAGCCACTTCTGCTTGGGGTCAGTTTTACATGATCCAAGGCTACCAGTTCCAACGGCTGCCGGGTGACGATGGACTGCAGGGGAGTCTTCTGGCTGGCACGGTCCTTCCTTCTTAGGTTGCACGGGCCACAGTCTCTGCACCACTTCTCAATGGTTCCCCTCATGCCTACCCAGTGGAATCGCTCGCGCAGCAGGAACTCCAGCTTCTTCCACCCGAAGTGTCCAGCTCCGTCGTGGTATGCCTCCATCACCATGGCTGCGTCTCTTCGTGGCACCACTACTTGCCAGAGTAGTTCATGCGTCTGGGAGTTAACCATTCTGCGGCACAACTTCCCCTTGTAAAGGAACAGTCGACTCCTCTCTGCCCATAGTTGTTTGGCTTCCTACGGAGCGTCTGGTTCAAGGCGAGCCTCCGGGCGAGTCAGCATCTCCTTCACCAGTCGGACGGCAGGGTCGCTGTCTTGCGTTTCTGCCCAGTTGTAGTGAGGTAAGGGGTTCAACGTAGCAGCCTGCTTACTCCTTACCCGGTGGGAGTACTGGATAGTCCCATGACGGTGGAACGCAGGGAGTTCAACTTCTTCCAGTCCCTCCGGATCTTCTCCTTCGTCCGGCAGGTTGGGCATCCTGGACAGGGCGTCCGCGTTGGTATTGGAGCGTCCGGCCCGGTATTTGATTGTGAACTCGTAGTTGGACAGACGGGCCATCCACCTCTGCTCCAGGGCACCGAGTCTTGCTGTGTCCAGGTGTGTCAACGGGTTGTTATCCGTGTACACGGTGAACCGGGAAGAAGCGAGGTAATGCTTAAAGCGCTCGGTGACTGCCCATACTACGGCCAGGAACTCTAGCTTAAATGAGCTGTAATTCTCGGGGTTCCTTTCGGTGGGTCGCAGCTTTCGGCTGGCGTAGGCGATTACTCGTTCCTTCCCCTGCTGGATCTGGGACAGTACGGCTCCTAGCCCGATGTTACTGGCGTCGGTGTAGAGGATAAAGGGCTGGCTATAATCCGGGTACGCCAGGATTTCGTCCCCCGTGAGGGCCATCTTCAGCTGGCGGAAGGACTCTTCTTCCAGCTCCTCCCATTTGAAGGGCGGCTTCTGGTTCTTGGCCTTCCGGGACTGGCCTATCAGGAGGTCCTGCATAGGTGCTGCCTTTTTGGTGAAACCGGGAATAAACCTTCGGTAGTAGCCTACCAACCCGAGGAACTGCCGCACTTCTTTTACGCTGGAGGGGCTTGGCCATTCCTTAATTGCGGTGATCTTATCAGGGTCGGGAGCCACTCCGTCAGCGCTCACCACGTGTCCCAGGTACTGCACCTTTGGTTTCAGGAGGTGACACTTGGAGGGTTTCACCTTTAGGCCGTAACTCGCCAGAGCTTCGAACACTTCCGCCAGGTGTTTCAGGTGGTCCTCATACGTCTTGGAATATACGATGACATCGTCCAGGTACAACAGGACCGTCTCGAAGTTTCTGTGGCCCAGACAACACTCCATTAGTCGTTGGAAGGTTCCTGGTGCGTTGCAGAGTCCGAACGGCATGCAGGTGAACTCGCTAAGTCCCATCGGGGTGGTGAATGCGGTCTTCTCCCGGTCCGCCTCTGCTACAGGAACCTGCCAGTACCCGCTAGTGAGATCCAAGGTAGAGAAGAAGTTAGCAGATCTTAAAGCAGCCAATGACTCCTCTATCCTTGGTAAGGGGTACGCATCCTTGTGTGTGATACCGTTGATTTTCCGGTAATCTACACACATCCTCATGGTGTTGTCTTTTTTTCTGACTAAGACTAGTGGAGCTGCCCAGGGGCTACAGCTATCCCTGATCACCCCAGCCTCCTTCATGTCTCTAAGCATCCCCTTGGCGTGTTGGTAGTGTGCAGGGGGTACGGGTCGATACCTCTCTTTTATGGGAGGATGGTCTCCCGTGGGGATGTGGTGTTCTACCCCCTTGACTCGCCCGAAGTCTAACGGGTGTTTACTAAACACTCTCTCGTACTCTTGAACCACCCGATAGACTCCCTGTTTCTGATGTGAGGGAGTGGAGTCAGTACCCAAATGTAGTTGCTGACACCAGTCCTCCATTGTTTTCTTAGAGCCGTTACCTTCCTCCGGGTGAGATGGAGGCAAGGGTTCCACAGATTGTATAGCATTTTGGTTAATGGTATATAATTTGGCTAGCGTGGCATACCGGGGCAGGTACACTTCCCTCTTCCCGATATTGATTATGCGAACGGGCACCCTCCCATGGCGTACATTAACCACCCCCCGTGCTGTCAAGATGGTGGGCCTACTGTCTGAGTAAACTGGTTCTACCATTGCCTGGTAATCTCTACCTCTCAGACCAATAGCTGCCCGGCACCAAATCATCATTTCACTTTTTGGGGGCATGGCAATAGGAAAAGGGTCACACATTCTTACGCTACCAATCTCACCGCCGGAGAGTTCCACCTGTTGCCGTCGCATCAGTGCCCGGATCTCTTTCTGGAGCACCCGCTGCTCGCCGGAGCTGGCGTTCTTGGCAACCTGCTGTAAAAGGAAAATCACCTCTGCAAGACAATTTTCAATTACATTAGTTCCTAGAGTTATTTTTGGGTGACTCTCATGTTTGTCAATATCTACAATGATCAGTCCCTGTGCTGCCAGTTCGACTCTACCGATTTTGATGGTCACCTCTTTAAATCCGATCTGTGGCACGGGCTGGCCATTGCTGGCGATGATACTCAAGTCGTCGTCAGGGTAGCGGGTAATATCCGAGTCATTCCAGTACTGCTTAAAGAGCACGTACGGGATGGTGGTGACCTGTGACCCGGTGTCCAGTAGGGCACTCATGGGAATGCCATCCAGTACCACAGGCAAGACTGGACGTCCTCCCACATATCTGTTGCGCCAGTTCGATGGGCCTGGTGATCTTTTTCCTGGGGGTTGGCCCTCTACCCCAGGTTGTGCCCGTTTAAAGAACAGTACCTTGCCATATGTCCGGGTTGAT
Organism: Phyllobates terribilis; assembly: GCF_046119375.1. Classification (NCBI taxonomy): domain Eukaryota; kingdom Metazoa; phylum Chordata; class Amphibia; order Anura; family Dendrobatidae; genus Phyllobates; species Phyllobates terribilis. The sequence goes on along the minus strand of NW_027362765.1, from coordinate 589,899,032 downwards.
TGCAGCGGCGGCAGATGGGTCGTCCGTCTTCGCTGTATCGGTCACTAGGTCTTCCTCTGGCCGGTGGGGTCCTCCTTGGTCGACGCCACGGGATGTCCTCCGGTCCGGATGCCAGCTGGATCTTCCCTGGGGTGGAAACCTGTAAAGACTGCACAGTTCGGGTTAGCGCAGCAACGCTCTTAGCTAGCTCTTGGACCTGATGGTGTAGGTCTGGAGCCGGGTCATTGTCCAAAGCCTGCGCATCAGCTCCCACAGGCCCTGCCGACAAGGGCGCCGCCTCCTGGTGGTAAGTGATAGCTGGGCGCCTGTGGGTCACAACGCCACCCGGTGCCGGTTCTCGGAGCACCCGGATGGCTCTGTCCTTGAACTGTGCAAAGCCCAGATGGGGATCCTGTAAGGCCATTGCCCGCAACTGGGTTCGGTGGGCATTACAATATAGTCCCTCTATAAATTGTTCAGTCAACAGCCTGTCCTCGTTTCCCACTCCATCAGGGTCGGTCTGCTTAATGGCCCTCAGGGCCTCTTGTAGGTTTAGTGCATAGTCCCTTATACTCTCATGCGCTCGCTGCTTGCACCCGTAGAATCTAAGCTTAATCTCGGCTGAGGTGCGGGTATCAAAGGTATCCTTCAGCCGGGTTAGTATCCCTGCGACAGTCTTCCTCCCAGGTGGCCAGGATTTTACTTCCCTTTTGGCTGCCCCGGTTAGTTGGGCCACCAGGATGCTCACTTTTTGCTCTTCTGTGAGGGGGTACACCTGGAAGAGGCTATCCAGCTTTTCTCTAAAGTCATGCAGGGTATGTGACTCCCCTGAGTACTGGGGTAGCCAAGCTGCTCCCGGGATATAGGGCATGGTGAAGGGCATAACTGCAGCAGCGGTGGTGCTGGCGGGGGTTGAGGCAATGAAGCTCTCCTCCGCATCCGACATCTTCCTCCCCCCTAGTGGACCGTGGCCTACCTTGCGATGATCCTGTTCCGTAGGCCGCGGCTCCGCAGTAGATCGTCAGGGTTGAGGACCTTCCGTCGCGCTCCGGTGACGTCGGCGTCTGCTGGGCTCCTTCCAGGACCTTACGCAACGTCCGGACGTGAGGCGGGGCTTCAGTTCTCGCGCGCTTTCGGAGTCCACGCCCCTCTTCTTCCCGCGCGGCGTCCTCAAGATGGCGTCCAATGGCGGGAAAACTCCACGGATGGCGGGAAGAAGGCTGAAGATGGCGCCGGATGGCGGGAATCTTCATAGATGGCGGGAAGAAGGCTGAAAATGGCGCCGGATGGCAGGAATCTTCACCGATGGCGGGAAAACTTCACGGATGGTAAGTTTTAAAAGTCTCTTTTTCAGGCACGCAGTACCCGGTGGTTGCGGGCACGAAATCCTGCCGACTACGCCAAAGTTGACGCGCCCCTGGGCCTGCTGTGTCGCGCAGCGTCTCGCGCACGGGGGCTTACCCGGAACCGGATCAGATGAGGGTTGTAGTCTCCGAGTGGCGGGGACCCGGTCCATGCCCAGGGAGTCAGCTCAGTGTGTGGCAGTCTTGATAGATGTTATTTGAGTGTCGACTACGCCACCCGTTGATTTGCAGCTATGGAGCTGCCGCTGCAGGGCAGACCGCTGAGGCCGGTGTAGAATTGTGCAGCGTGATAGTATAACCCCCAACGGGAGGGGTATGGCCTCAGGGCAGCCGACGTGGAAGATGAGGGTAGCAGGAACCACTCAGAGACGGTGCGGTGTAATTCAGGGTCTTTACTGGTAACAACGATAGACCCTCCCGGAGTACTTGCTAGCGAACGGGGCCTGGTCAGTCCTTGAGCAGATGGGATCTCCCCTGGCCAGGCGGAGTTGTAGGCCTCCCAAACTGACTGTACTCTTCTGGCTACCATGCTAGAAGCGGATATAAGTAGCCCACGTCCCTGAGTGTACCGTGTGGTGCTCACCCGTATGGCCGGTGACTCGGGGCCTTCTAATGGCTTCCGCTCCATGATGGCGGCGCTGGTCCCACGCGTGTGACCGTGCCTTCGGGTTTCTGGGCCTGAGGACCTGAAATCCCCTGCCGGTCGGCTTCTGCTGCTGGGTAAGAGTTAGTCCCCACAGCCTCGGACGCCGGGTCCGGTAAGAAAGCTTCTCAGTCAGGGCGAGCTCTGCAGCTGCCAGCCCCTGACTTGTAGTAGTATTGCTCCCACTGATCTTCTGCTGTTTCTTCCTGTGACTGTTTCTTGTCTCTACTCTCCTTGACTGACTAACCCTGCTTCAGCCCCGGGTTTATATAGGGGAAGGTCTTCCCCTCCCAAGACTGGGCAGGAGGTGTGGCATGCACAGGATCCCTGGCCAAGAGACCTCCCACCTGCTCTCAGACATAACATTGCTTGTTACTGTGGAAACCAGACCCCTGGTGTGCCACAGACATAACAAGAAAAACAGACAGCATAGCCAGAACAATAGACAGAATTTTTAGAAAATAGCAAAGGCAATGGTACTCACCAGCCAAGGTTTCAAGAAAAAATGCACACCAGGACACAGCCGGCCCCCTTTTGTTAGGAGGAGGTAACACAGGTGCAGAATGCTAATGAACAATCGCCCTCACTCACTCTCACTGGAGGGGCGACTACCCAGCATTAAAACTGCACACAGATGAAACTTGCAGTAGGGTGCAATTCACACACTCGCGGCACTGTGCCTAGCCAGCATCCTATTACACGCCCCTACTATTCGACTAGGCGGGATGCCCGGCACCCTATCCGTGCATCGCAGAGTTGTGAAGCCCCCACTCACAAGGTCACCATTACTGGGCCTGGCCGTGCCCTGGCAGATAAAAAAAGTGCAAAAAATATCATATGAGGTATTAGTTGATATTTTGGCCAAAATACGTAAGCTCACAACCCATCGTCAAGGGTCCTCACGGTTTTGCGAGTCCCTACTCTAATATTAAAAACAGACAGCATAGCCAGAACAATAGACAGAATTTTTAGAAAATAGCAAAAGGCAATGGTACTCACCAGCCAAGGTTTCAAGAAAAAATGCACACCAGGACACGGCCGGCCCCCTTTTGTTAGGAGGAGGTAACACAGGTGCAGAATGCTAATGAACAATCGCCCTCACTCACTCTCACTGGAGGGGCGACTACCCAGCATTAAAACTGCACACAGATGAAACTTGCAGTAGGGTGCAATTCACACACTCGCGGCACTGTGCCTAGCCAGCATCCTATTACACGCCCCTACTATTCGACTAGGCGGGATGCCCGGCACCCTATCCATGCATCGCAGAGTTGTGAAGCCCCCACTCACAAGGTCACCATTACTGGGCCTGGCCGTGCCCTGGCAGATAAAAAAAGTGCAAAAAATATCATATGAGGTATTAGTTGATATTTTGGCCAAAATACGTAAGCTCGCAACCCATCGTCAAGGGTCCTCACGGTTTTGCGAGTCCCTACTCTAATATTAAAAACAGACAGCATAGCCAGAACAATAGACAGAATTTTTAGAAAATAGCAAAAGGCAATGGTACTCACCAGCCAAGGTTTCAAGAAAAAATGCACACCAGGACACGGCCGGCCCCCTTTTGTTAGGAGGAGGTAACACAGGTGCAGAATGCTAATGAACAATCGCCCTCACTCACTCTCACTGGAGGGGCGACTACCCAGCATTAAAACTGCACACAGATGAAACTTGCAGTAGGGTGCAATTCACACACTCGCGGCACTGTGCCTAGCCAGCATCCTATTACACGCCCCTACTATTCGACTAGGCGGGATGCCCGGCACCCTATCCGTGCATCGCAGAGTTGTGAAGCCCCCACTCACAAGGTCACCATTACTGGGCCTGGCCGTGCCCTGGCAGATAAAAAAAGTGCAAAAAATATCATATGAGGTATTAGTTGATATTTTGGCCAAAATACGTAAGCTCGCAACCCATCGTCAAGGGTCCTCACGGTTTTGCGAGTCCCTACTCTAATATTAAAAACAGACAGCATAGCCAGAACAATGGACATAACAAGGCCAAATTTTTCAACTCCATCCCCATCTTTACTCCAAAGTTCCTCCAAACTTTGTCTATTTGCCCTATAAGCTCCTGCAAGGTATAATAATCCAAAAAAAGCACGCAGTTCTATTTCATCTGTGGCCTTGATGGTTCTGTTGCAGATGAACTTGTCCTTTATAATGTCTATATATTGGTTGGTATATGTGACAATAGAGTCCAGAATGTCATCTGTGAATAAAATATTCCAGCTTTCAACTGCAGTTTTTGCATTACTTGCAGTTCCTATAACTGCAGGAAGGTGAGTAATAATGTTTTGAGGTTCCCTACGTTTTTTCTGGAGTGGCTTCTTGTTCCATTGGTTTTTTTTATCTTTTCCCATATAATAAGATTCTACCTCTTCATCCTCATCACTGTCACCATCTTGCTCTGTTTCAGAATCCACTTCACATTCTTCCACCTCATCATGAGAATCAATCTCACTTTCCTCTCCTAAATCCTCATTCAGTGTGGGGTCGGCATCATCTAACAGTATGTTTGTTACTTCCTCAACATCAAGGTTTTTTGATAAATTGTACATTTTCCTCTCCATTTCAGCAGATAATCGGAAGCAAGAGAAGGAATATGTGTTAGGGAACTACTGTATATGCCTGAGCAGCACACTTTCTTTTTAAATCTGCCTTATTTCTATGAAATATCCTCACACTTTGTGCTATACATTCATAAAACAAGCTAAATAAACAATTGTGATGAATAAAAACATAAAATACCAACCTTATTGAGTGTGACGTGTTCACATACAATGAGCCTGAGAGATTGGCACAGTTATATCTGTCCTCCTGAAGCTCTGCAATCCAACTGTGGTATGAGGTTTCACAGAGCTGCTAGAGACAGGAGACTACCTGGAGGGAGGGGATTTCCTCACAATCTGGTGAGGAAGGAGAAATTAAAGTAAAAGAGATGTGCCTATCAGGCCTATTGTATGTGACGGAGGGTTAAAGGTTACATGAAAACGTATTATTTTGTGATCACTATTACCCAAGTGACCCCCAACTCGAATATTTGATATGCGGTCTGGCCTATTGGTTAATATTAGGTCTAGAAGTGCCCCCCTTCTTGTTGGGTCCTGAACCAGTTGTGAAAGGTAATTGTCTCTCATAGTAGTCAAAAACCTATTTCCTTTGCTTGAACTACATGTTTCTGTCCCCCAATGTATTTCAGGGTAGTTGAAGTCTCCCATAATAATGACTTCTCCTTGAGTCCCTGCTTCATCTATTTGCTTTACGAGGATATTCTCCGCTACTTCCATTATTTTTGGAGACTTATAACAAACCCCTATCAGTAATTTATTATTTTTTCCCCCTCCCCTTATCTCCACCCACAGGGACTCTACATTTTAATTAGATGCACATATATCCTCCCGCAAGACAGGTTTTAAGGATGATTTTACATATAAACACACACCCCCCCTCGCTTGTTTGTATGGTCATTTCTGAACAGACTATAGCCCTGCAAATTAACTGCCCAGTCATGGCTCTCGCCCAACCACGTCTCAGATATCCCTACCATGTCATAATTATTTTCCAACAAAATTAATTCTAATTCCTCCATTTTGTTGGTGAGGCTTCTGGCATTAGTGTACATGCATTTTATGTATCTCTCTGTACCTCTATTCCTTCTTACTTTATTGACTGTTCTTACCCCACCCCCAATTTCTTTATTTGTGCCCAGGTCACTATCTGCACTATCTTCCCCACCTATAAAATGAATACCCCCCCCCAATCCCTAGTTTAAACACTCCTCCAACCTTCTAGCCATTTTCTCCCCCAGCACAGCTGCACCCTCCCCATTAAGGTGCAGCCGGTCCCTAGCGTAGAGTCTGTAGCCAACTGAGAAGTCGGCCCAGTTCTCCAGGAACCGAAATCCCTCCTTCCTACACCAGTTCTTGAGCCACTTATTTATCTCCCTAATCTCCTGTTGCCTCTCTGGCGTGGCACGTGGTACCGGTAGTATTTCAGAGAATACCACCTTGGAGGTCCTTGCTTTCAGCTTGCAGCCTAATTCCCTGAAATCATCTGTAAGGACCTTCCACCTACCTCTAACTTTGTCATTTGTGCCAATGTGCACCATGACCGCTGGGTCCTCACCAGCCCCTCCCAGTAATCTGTCAACCCGATCAGCGATGTGCCAGACTCGAGCGCCAGGTAGGCAGCACACTGTTCGACGATCCCTGTCTTTGTGACAGATTGCCCTATCTGTTCCTCTAATAATTGAGTCCCCCACTACCAGCACCTGCCTGGCCTTCCCTACTCTCCTATTTCCCTCTTTACTGGAGCTGACACTCCTCCGGCTTTCAGGGGACATGCCTTGCTGCAGTAGTGCTACCCCTGTACCGTCACTCCCCTCATCTGCCAACTTTGCAAACTTATTGGGGTGTGCCAGATCAGGACTAGCCTCCCTGGCACTCTTCCCTCTACCACCACTTCTGTCACCCAACTAGCGACCTCACTGTCCTGCAGCTCCCGACTACCACCCTCCCCCACATCTACCCCAGTGAGCTTCTGCTCAGTGAGCAGCAGACTCCTTTCCATGTTGTCAATGGATCTCAGTATTGTCAGCTGCTCATTTAGATCCAGTATCTGGGCTTCCAAACGCACAACGTGCACACATCTCGCGCAGCAGTAAGCAACCTCGACCGGTTGTTCAAGGAATACATACATGTGGCAAGATGTACACTGGATAGCATTGTCAATAATGGAACTCATTTCCTAATGGGGATTGCAATATACAGAATGTTAAGTAAAAAGTAAAGTAAAGAAATTAATGAAATACAGTCAGCAATTCAGTCCAAAGTCCTCCCTTCCAAACTCCCTGAATACAAAGTCACTGAAAAACAAGTCACACACTTACTTTCGTTCGCACTTACGCTCCGGACACATACAACTCGTTCACACTCGCAAACTAAGAGATTTAAAGAGTTTTTTTTTTTTTTCCCCCTTTTCCAGCAATGCACCCTTCACCTCAATGCACTTCCAAAGGACTGAATGCCCAACCAGCTACCCCTTATAAACCCTTAATTATGACCCCTTCCCCTTAATTTACCCCTTGTGAGTAAAGCTACACCTCAGGATTTTAGTGCAATGTAGTTAACCCTTAAATACACAGGTAGTAAACTAAGAAACTAAAACTGTAGTGAGAAAATAGGTTTTAAAAAACCCAATAAATCTAAAAAGGTAGAAAAGCACTCAGCAGGTCACAATACAGCACTCACTGCAATTCACACAGGTATTTTCTGCAGGATTCCCAATACCTCTTCACTGAAAAACAAGTCACACACTTACTTTCGTTCGCACTTACGCTCCGGACACACGCAGCTCGTTCACACTCGCAAACTAAGAGATTTAAAGAGGTTTTTTTTTTTTTTTCCCTTTTCCTGCAATGCACCCTTCACCTCAATGCACTTCCACACTTCCACATTGCTAGCTTCAATGTGTAATATATGTATTCCCTTAGCCGTTCTGTACACACATATGAGGATCCTCTTGTTACCACCATTCACAAAGAAAATGGCACAGAAAGAAATCCCTCATGCCCATCACAAAGCAGTCGGGTCTATTTGATCATTTGAAACCTTCATTTTTAGCTTCAATATAATGTATGTGATCCTTTAACCATTTTACCCAAACATATGAGGAGCCTCTTTTTACTATCCAGGCTTATTTCCTCATATGGATACTGGAAAAATCTCACTGGAGCCTTTTTATCCTCCTTTTCTATGGGTGATTAAGATGATCCACGGAACCCTCCCGACGCGTTTCAGCCATTCATCAGGGGCATATGGTTCCAAAATAATGTAGATCTCGCATTAGTCCCTCATCCATCCATGCTAATGCCTTCAGACTCTGAAACGCGTCGGAAGGTTCCGTGGATCATCTTAATCAACATCTTAATCACCGTCTCGTCCATAGTCATTTCCAAACTGAGGTAGCTCCCACATGGCTGGGTCAAGGAGTAAATGGATGCTTTCGATGCAACAACTCCAAGGCATGTGACGCCATCATCAAAGCAATAAGATTTAGAAGTAACGTGAAGGGAAGGGACTTTTCTATCAGACAACTGATTAACCGCCGTACTAAATGGGTGGTATATAAGGCCACTGCGTATGCAATCTTGAATATGTGAGAAAAACACAGAGAGAACTTAAGAAAACAAATCTGGAACATATACTAGATATTAGAAATAAGAAAGATACTCCCATTGCCAATCACATAAACACAATGCACCAGGGGGATCCGAGCGTGATCAAATTCATGGGTATCGAGAGAGTTATGCCACTGAAAAAAGGAGGAAACTGGGACCTAACACATATTACAAAAAAAGGGAGGCGATTTTAGGGGCGCTAGTGGGAATAATCAGATTTACCTGCAGCAAGTAGTACGGGGCACGCAATACGACATAGAAATAAACAAATTGTAAAAAGAGATCTACTGCGCTGGTGTACTGAATCTTAAAATATCACGAGAGGGTTGGCGGTAAAAAAGGGTTTTATTTGTTCAAAGAATATCTAAAATGATACATAAAAAAGTATGTAGTTAAAATACAAGGTTAAAATCCAGGAGAAGTAAGGGGTTCCTTCAGTGTTGAGGAATGTGTTCAGGAGTCCAGGTTCTCCTTATTGGCTTATCTTTATTGATCCAAGACGTATTGGTGCCTGAAAAAGTATATATTTGCTATAGTGAGCTCTGCAGAACACCAACAGATTACCTTTTAATAGGTCATGGTCCTAGTTACCAGGAATGCAGTTATGTGGTGGAAGATTACTGTTCACAGGTGTCTAAGCGCCTCTGGCCTGCTTTGCTGAATCTGTCAGCTGTGAGTGAAGAGGGGGCCAATTAGTAGGAGACAAAACTGCTGCCACCTTTTAACAGTGGGTTAGATAGTTACCTGTTTTAGTGAAGATGTGAGTTTGGTAATAGAATCCGTTAACCTGGGGAGTCACAGTCCAGGGTAAGCCTGGGGGACTATATGATGGTGTTGAGTAGGAACTTGGGAAAAAAAAAAAAAAAAAGGTGAGTAATTATAGCACACTTTTTTTTTTTTATATATATATATATATATATATATATATATATATTATAGATACCTTACCCGTAGGGAGGTGATTGTATGGACTCTAAGAATTTCTCGTTTATCCAAGGAAGCTGATCGTGGTCACAGTTTGGCCATCAGGGTTATTTATACTGACCTAAGGAAGCTAGGTGTCAACAGTAAAAATAGTGCACATGGTCAGTGAACACAGGATTGATAGTTAAACTTACTATTATTATGTATTTACATATAGAGGTATATAAGGTTCTGTAATGGGGTCAGAGATCTTACCACAGCAGGGTCTGTATGGTGGGTCAGATTCTGCCCGAGAGGGAACTGGTGGGTCAGATCACAGCTGGTAAATAACTCTTTGGTGCTGCAGGACTCTGAGGTGTTCCCAGCTCTATACCAAGAGCCTGATTGGCTCTGTAGTAAGTCCTTTAGATAGTAATAAAGTTCCTATGGGGAACTCAGTATCTTGAGGAGATGGATAAAAAAGAGGATTATAATACCATACCAGTTGATCCAGGGAGTTGTGCGCTGCTGAGGCTTTACCTTTGTAGACCTTTAATGATTTTTGTTGATGGACGGCTTTTTGTGTGTGGTCCGGGCTGGTAGATATCGGGGCTGATGGGTGTCGGAGTCCCGGCCGGAGACTCCGCCACCAGCGTGCAGCACCCGGAAGTAGTGGTTTACACAATAGGACCTGCGTTACGTAAGGTCCTAGTCGGTCACGTGACTTGAAGATGGAGAGCAGGAGACGCCAAATGTCCTACGCGTTTCGGATACTATGGTATCCTTCGTCAGGGATGGTCTTGATTCTCACTGCTCACATTATATACATATTAAAGCTGGTGGGAGGTGCTTATAATTAGTCATGATTAAAAGCAAAAAGTTCAATGCCGCTGTTTAGGCCTCTTGGCCTTAATGAGTCCATCTTAAATATCCACTTTGTTTCTGTCTTTGACATCTGTTTAATAAAGTTACAATTTCTCCAGTTTTTTTGGACAATCTGTATCCCTGTAATTTCTATACCTTTTATAGAACCTTTATGTTTGTCTTTGAAATGTTTGGATAAGGGATGTCCCTCATATTGATTTTTAATATTTTTGACATGCTCACTTATTCTTTTATTAAGAGGTCGTATAGTACGTCCAACATATAATTTTTTTGCATTAGCACTTTAACCCATATATTACTCCTTTAGTGGTGCACGTAATGTGGTCTTTTATGGGGAATTCTATGTGACCATGGGAAATAAGGCTTTGTTTTTTTGTGCGTAAGATTTTACACATTTTGCAATCTCTGCATGGAAAGAAGCCTACGGTGCTTGGGGGGTGGGAGGCTTGTGGGTTTTTTTATTTTGGGTGCTACCTCCATGCCAATATTTTTTGCTTTTCTAAAGATGAATTTAGGATGGGGAGGTATTAGATCCCCGATTATCTTATCATCCTTTAGAATGTCCCAGTGTTTCTGGATGATAGTTTTGAGTATTTTGGAGTTAGAGTTATAGGTCGTGATTAGAGATGAGCGTTGTTCTACTCGAACTGTTCGCCAATCTCAAATTCGAGCTGTTTTGGGCGGTGTTCGAGCCGTTCGGTGAACACGAACAATTTGAGAAAAATTCGGCTGTTCGAGGTTATGTTCGATAACTGTTCGTGCACCAAAATCATAACTGGATTTTTTCTCAGCAATGATGAAAATTAATGTTAATACGCAGTTTGAGTGTACAGCGGGGTGGGGGGAGGGGCAGGGGATGGATCTCTGCAGGAACAATGAAGATCTCCATTTTTTTTTCTCTTTCCCGCATTTACAGTGGGGAGGTGCAATCTGTCAGCCTATCAGCAGCGCACACATGGAGCGAAGTGCTTTTTTTCACACAAGCAAGGGCATGTGTCATTGGCAGTGTATGTCACATGTCCTTGCCCTATAAGACCAAGCCATTTTCCCCGTCGCCACCATTTTCTCACTGCTGCAGCTGCGTGTTAGACGGCACCGCTGTTGCTGTGTGCGCTATACCTTGTTAATTTCAAGCCAATTTTCGCACAAATATACAGATAGCTTGGGAGTAGGGAATAGTTGTGATTGCAGTCCTTTTAAGGACTAGGTTACAGCATTTCCTATGACTTTTATCAGGCAGGTCTGTGCTCTTAAATAGATAGGTTGTGGGAGTAAAGACTAATTGTAATTGGAGTCCTTTTCAGGACTAGGTTACATCAGTTCCTATCAGTTTTTGACAGGCAGGTCTGTGCCAGTGCTGTGCAAGTTTTTTTCACAGCATTTGGCTGAATCTAGCAAAGCTAATCCTTTTTGGCCTATTGCAGAGTGTGTTAGTCAGTGGAGTAGCCTATCTGTGTTGCAAGATATACCACCTGTGTATAGAATACCAATTTTTTTACTGCACCTAGTGAAGTAAAATCTTTTGGGCATAGCATCATTCTATTAGTCCATCTATACTGACCTCCATCAGGTTGCAAACTGAATCTAATTTTTTTCTGCATCTAGCTCTGAAAAAATATTGGGCTTCTAGCTGTGTGTGGGTCTTGTTCTATTAATCCATCTATACTGACCTCCATCAGGTTGCAAACTGAATATAATTTTTTTCTGCATCTAGCTCTGAAAAAATATTTGGCCTTCTAGCAGTGTGTGGGACTTGTTCTATTAGTCCACCTATACTGACCTCCATCAGGTTACAAACTGAATATATTTTTTTCTGCATCTACCTCTGAAAAAATATTGGGCTTCTAGCTGTGTGTGGGACTTGTTGTATTAGTCCATCTATACTGACCTCCATCAGGTTGCAAACTGAATATATTTTTTTCTGCATCTACCTCTGAAAAAATATTGGGCTTCTAGCTGTGTCTGGGTCTTGTTCTATTAATCCATCTATGCTGACCTCCATCAGGTTGCAAACTGAATATAATTTTTTTCTGCATCTAGCTCTGAAAAAATATTGGGCTTCTAGCTGTGTGTGGGTCTTGTTCTATTAATCCATCTATACTGACCTCCATCAGGTTGCAAACTGAATATAATTTTTTTCTGCATCTAGCTCTGAAAAAATATTGGGCTTCTAGCTGTGTGTGGGTCTTGTTCTATTAATCCATCTATACTGACCTCCATCAGATTGCAAACTGAATATAATTTTTTTCTGCATCTAGCTCTGAAAAAATATTTGGCCTTTTAGCAGTGTGTGGGACTTGTTCTATTAGTCCACCTATACTGACCTCCATCAGGTTGCAAACTGAATATATTTTTTTCTGCATCTACCTCTGAAAAAATATTGGGCTTCTAGCTGTGTGTGGGACTTGTTGTATTAGTCCATCTATACTGACCTCCATCAGGTTGCAAACTGAATGTATTTTTTTCTGCATCTACCTCTGAAAAAATATTGGGCTTCTAGCTGTGTGTGGGACTTGTTGTATTAGTCCATCTATACTGACCTCCATCAGGTTGCAAACTGAATATATTTTTTTCTGCATCTACCTCTGAAAAAATATTGGGCTTCTAGCTGTGTGTGGGTCTTGTTCTATTAATCCATCTATGCTGACCTCCATCAGGTTGCAAACTGAATATAATTTTTTTCTGCATCTAGCTCTGAAAAAATATTGGGCTTCTAGCTGTGTGTGGGTCTTGTTCTATTAATCCATCTATACTGACCTCCATCAGGTTGCAAACTGAATATAATTTTTTTCTGCATCTAGCTCTGAAAAAATATTTGGCCTTTTAGCAGTGTGTGGGACTTGTTCTATTAGTCCACCTATACTGACCTCCATCAGGTTGCAAACTGAATATATTTTTTTCTGCATCTACCTCTGAAAAAATATTGGGCTTCTAGCTGTGTGTGGGACTTGTTGTATTAGTCCATCTATACTGACCTCCATCAGGTTGCAAACTGAATATATTTTTTTCTGCATCTACCTCTGAAAAAATATTGGGCTTCTAGCTGTGTGTGGGTCTTGTTCTATTAATCCATCTATACTGACCTCCATCAGGTTGCAAACTGAATATAATTTTTTTCTGCATCTAGCTCTGAAAAAATATTGGGCTTCTAGCTGTGTGTGGGTCTTGTTCTATTAATCCATCTATACTGCCTCCATCAGGTTGCAAACTGAATATAATTTTTTTCTGCATCTAGCTCTGAAAAAATATTTGGCCTTCTAGCAGTGTGTGGGACTTGTTCTATTAGTCCACCTATACTGGCCTCCATCAGGTTGCAAACTGAATATATTTTTTTCTGCATCTACCTCTGAAAAAATATTGGGCTTCTAGCTGTGTGTGGGACTTGTTGTATTAGTCCATCTATACTGACCTCCATCAGGTTGCAAATTGAATATAATTTTTTTCTGCATCTAACCCAGCCAATAGTTTTGGCCTAATACCACAGTTTGGCCACTCAGCTCTGCTCGGTTACCATCCATTGTTTTTTTGTGCAAACAACTCCAGAGTTGTGAATTAGTTAACCACCAAAATGAGTGGAAAAAGGCCTGCTGCTGGTGGAAAGGGGAATAGGCGTGTTGGGAAGGGGAAAAAGGTTGTGTCCGTGGGGTAGGTGTTAAAGCAACAGTAACATCTGCAGAAGAAAGACCATCTTCCAGCCAAACTAAAATGTCTACTTCTTTTAGCGGACAATGTGATAAGATCCCTTTCTTACGGCCACGCCAATCGCTACAAATTCCAGATGAGGCACAAAAGCAGCAGGTGCTTCAACGGATATCAAGTGCTCCTTTAAGTGGGCTCTCCTCCACATCAACTTCAACATCACAAATACTCCAGTCCTCAAAGGTGTCACCCAAATCGCACTTGCTTCCTCACAGCTCCCAAATCTCCAGCTGCCCGTCTGAGTATGAGGTAGAACAGATGGTTGAGTCTGCAGAGCTGTTTACTCATACTATAGCCTGGGAATCAGAGGTCGACTCCAGCGCTTCTGTGAATCCAGACGAGGAAATGATCTGCACTGATGCCCAGAATCTTTATGAGTCGGATCCAGGACCAGACGCAGAAGGTTCTGACCATAATGTAGACCCTCATTCCCAAACTGTAACTCCTGTTGGTGGAGACAATGAGGAAGACGATGATAAGACTCAAATACCTGATTGGAGCGACAACTTTAGTTTTTTGTCAGGGCAGGACCAGGTTGGCTCTGAGGACGACGGGTGTGATAACACACAGGGTGATGATGATGAGGTTGGAGATCCCACTTACTGTCAACCCACAGTCAGCCAAGAGATGAGGTCAGCAGAGGAGGTGGAGGAAGATGCTAGTGACGACGAGGTCAGGTTGCGCCTTCCTGGACAGAGACGTAGTACTGGAAGCACGTCAACAACTGCATCCTCAAACACAACTCTGCCTCTCACCACAAGTCGTGGTGGCTCTTCAGGTCGCATGGGTGCTAAGCCTTGCATAGCCTGGGCATTTTTTCAGATCGATAAAGATGACCCAACTCGTGTTATCTGTAACATTTGTCAGCAAAAGCTAAGTAGGGGCCAAAAAATACATAGTTTGAGTACTTCATGCATGAACCGGCACATGGACATGAAGCATAAGTTGCAGTGGGAAGCTCAGTGTGCTACAATGCGGCCTAGCCGGCCGGGCCAACCACCGTCTGCCATATCTTGTGCATCCGCGGCCTCTTCATCCTCTGTGACTGGGGGGACAGCAGTCACACCTGTTTTGGGGCGCAGACCTGCCACCTCTTTACCCGCAACAGCCAGCGTGATTGGCAGGTAATCATTTTCTTTGGAGGTGGGAACACCAGCTGGTGTTGAGCGCTGTCCGACATCGATAGCACCACCTTTGGATCAAGGCAACCTAACATGTCCGCCTGCATCTTCCTCACATACTGGAAGTTTGCCGGGGACACCCTTATCAACCCCGTCTAAGCACAATAGCCAGCCCTCGGTCCCTCAGATGTGGACAAGTAAAAGACCATTTCCTCCTAGCCATGAGAAAGCTAAGAGGTTGAATTTCACCATCTGCAAGCTCTTGGCTACAGAAATGCTGCCTTTCCACCTGGTGGACACAGAGGATTTTCGAGACCTTATGTCCGTCGCAGTGCCCCAGTACCAGATGCCCAGTCGGCACCACTTCTCAAAGAAAGGTGTGCCTGCGCTCCACCAGCATGACGCACACAACATCACCGCTTCTTTGAGAAACTCTGTGTGTGACAGGGTGCATTTCACCACAGACACTTGGACGATTAGGCATGGACAGGGGCGTTACATGTCGCTGACTGGGCACTGGGTAACTATGGTGACAGCAGGACAAGGGGCTGCTGTCCAAGTCTTGCCGTCCCCACGAGTTGTGCGTCAATCCTCTTTATGTCAAAGTTCCTCCACTGCTTCTGCCTCCATAACCTCCTCTCGGTCTTCCACCTGCACCCAAAGCCTGTCTGGTCATGCCACAAGCTTTCTAACTGCGCAGAAGGGATCCTGCACACCTCCTTACTATGCTGGCAGTAGGGCTCAACGTCATCAGGCGGTTTTTACATTGAAATGTCTGGGAAATGTGAGTCGCACAGCTGAGGAGTTGTGGTCAGCTCTGGAGAACCAATTTCATGAATGGTTGTCTCCACTGGACCTGAAACCAGGGAAGGCCGTGTGCGACAATGCTGCAAACCTGGGTGCGGCCCTTCGCCGGGGCAATGTCACACACGTGCCTTGTATGGCTCACGTGTTGAACCTGGTTGTCCAGCAATTTTTAGCCCACTATCCCAGACTAGATGGCCTTCTGCAGAGGGCACGGTCGCTGTGTGCTCACTTCCGCCGTTCGCATCCCGCAGCTCAGCGACTTACATCTCTACAGAAGCCGTTGGGCCTGCCACTTCACCGGCTAAAATGCGATGTGCCTACCCGGTGGAATTCAACTCTGCACATGTTGCAGCGACTGTGGCAGCACCGACAAGCCCTGGTGCAATACGTTCTGACGTATAGCCTGGGCCAACGAGATTCAGAGGTGGGGCAAATCACGCTGGAGGAGTGGTCTCAGATCAGGGACCTATGCACCCTTCTGCACAGTTTTGAAATGGCGACGAAGATGTTTAGTGCTGACGATGCCATTATCAGCATGACTATTCCGGTGATTTACATGCTGGAGCACATGTTAAACAGAATTCGGAGTCAGGTGGTGGCACAAGAGGAGGTGGAGGAAGTAGAGGAGGAGGAGTTGTATGTGGAAGGGCTAACATCTGCAAGGTCCAGACGGTCGGCAGCACCAAGACGGCAGGCATGTGAGGGTGGGGGAGATGGTTTTACCAGGGCGCATGGTAGCAGCCAAACTAGTGAGGAAGGTGCAGGAGCCCAGGAAGAAGTGGAGGACGAACTGATGGAAGACTCATCAGATGAGGGAGACCTTGATCACATTTCTGTTGTGCGAGGTTGGGGGGAGAGGACAGAGGAAGGAAGCATGATTGTTACCTCGCCACCAATACAACAGGGACTTGGTGCTCCTGGATGCGCAACACACATGAGTGCCTTCTTGCTGCACTACCTGCAACATGACCCTCGAATTGTGAGAATTAGAAATAATCCTGACTACTGGGTTGCCACACTGTTAGATCCCCGGTACAAAAGTAAATTTGCAGAAATTATTCCTGCCATAGAAAGGGATGCACGCATGCAGGAGTATCAGCAGAGACTGTTGCAGAATCTTACATGTGCTTTTCCACAAAATACCAGTGGTGCACGTAGTGAATCTCACAGTTCCAACTTGCCAACCGTGGGACCGTCAAGTGTTCAGCACTCAAACCGTAACAGAACCACAGTATCTGCTGGTAACATCAATTTTGCGGAATCATTTCACCACTTTTTTAGCCCATCCTTTGCAAGGCCACAGGAGACAAGAAGTCTGACACATAGTCAACGCCTAGAGACGATGGTACAGGAGTATCTCCAAGTAAACATTGAAGCCACGACTGTGTCACTGGACCCTTGCTCTTTTTGGGCTTCCAATCTGGATAAATGGCCGGAGCTAGCCACTTACGCCTTGGAGATCTTGTCATGCCCCGCAGCCAGCGTTCTGTCTGAACGTGTGTTCAGCGCTGCTGGTGGTGTGCTGACAGATAAGCGCACGCGGCTCTCCACTGATAATGTAGACAGACTCACGTTCATAAAGATGAACAAATCATGGATCCGAAATGACTTTTCTACCCCTGTGTCATCCTGGCGAGAGTAAAAGCTTGATGATTGGTTAAAATCACCCTACCAACCATTTTAAGCTTTCAAATTACTAATCATGTTTATCTGTATCTTGACTGGAAAATAATTTGGGCTTTGTAGCAGTGTGCAGCACTGATCCTATTAGGCCATCTATACTAAAGCTTCACCAGATTTAAAATTAAAAATAATTTTTAGCTGCATCTAGCCCGGAAAATAATTTTGGGGCTCCGAGATGCGCAAGACACATAAGTGCCTTCTTGCTGCACTACCTGCAGCATGACCCTCATATTGTCAGAATTCGAAGTAATCATGACTACTGGGTTGCCACACTCTTAGATCCCCCAAACTTTTCGATTAACCTTTTCATTTTAATAAAGACCAAAAAAATGGTCATTTTTGAAATTATAAGCATTAGCAGGTTGTTAGAAACTGAAATCAAACAGTTTTCAACTCAAAACTTTATTCTAGGTGATGTTACATTTTCACATAGGACCCCTTGTTCGAAAGGAGCTTCTGAACTCTCTCGTCCATTGAATTTGTCAGGTTTTGGATGGTTTCTGCTTCAATTGTTTTGCATGAGGACAGAATACCCTCCCAGAGCTGTTGCTTAGATGTGAACTGCCTCCCGCCATCATAGACACTCATTTTAATGATGCTCCAAGGGTTCTGAATGGGGTAGAGGTCAGGGGAGCATGGGGGTCACACCATAAGTTTGTCCCCTTTTATGCCCATATCAGCCAGAGATGCAGATGTTTTATGTGCAGCATGAGATGGTGCATTATCATGCAGAAAAATTATCTTGCTGTGAAATACACGGTTCTTCTTCTTGAACCATGGCAGGAAGTGCTGTTTGAGAAAATCCACATACATTATGGAGTTCATCTTTAGCGCCTTCAGGGATCCTAAAGGGGCCGACAATCTCTCTCCCCATGATTCCAGCCCAAAACATTACTCCACCTCCTCCTTGTTGGCGCTGTAGCCGTGTTTGCGTGGGGTGTCCATCAACCAGCCATCCTCCACTCCATCCATCTGGACCATCGAGCGCTGCACGGCACTCATCCGTGAACAAAACAGTTTTGAAATCAGTCTTCATGTAATGTTTGGCCCACTAGAGCCGTTTCTGCTTGTGTGAAGTGGATAGAGGAGGTCGACAGGATGGCGTATGCACAGCTGCAAACCTCTGAAGGACCCTGCATCTTGTTGTTCGGGGGACGTTGGAGGCACAAGCAGCTTCAAAAACTTGTCTGCTGCTATGACAAGGCTTTTTGGCCGCTGCTCTCTCAACCTGACGTAATTGCCTGTAGGAAAGAGTCCTCAATTTGCCCTTATCAGCACGCACACGTGTGTACTGTGAATCAGCTACATACTTCTTGATTGCCAAGACACTTCATCCTGATCATCGCACAATGTTGATTGTAGTCATGCCTTGACCTAAACACTCCACAATTTGCTGCTTCTCAGCAGCCGACACATCCTTTTTCTTTCCCATTTTGGCAGAAAATGTAGGCTGCTTAATAATGTGAGAGAGCCTTCTTAAGTAGTCTTGCCTTTCATTGGACACACCTGCCAAACTAATTAGCACAGGTGTCTGCAATTGCTTACAGTGATATAAAGAGCCCTGACACACATCACCATCCATGATTTTAACTGACAAACAAACAAATTCTTCCCTTATCACTCCTAAACACTTTTTGCATAATAATTTGGAACGCAGTGTACATGTGCTTTTCCACAAAACACCAGCGGTTCACGTAGTGAATCTTACAGTTCTAACTTGCCAACCGTGGTCTGTATGGAGTTGTTCAATAAAGGGCCCAAAATTAAGATAACATAGATGGGAGAGGTCTCTATGAATAGGAATTCCTAAGTATTTGATACCCTGTGAGGGACAGGCAAAGGGAAAGTTGGACTGGATGGAATCCTATATGGATTTGGGGAGGGAGACATCGAGGGCCTCAGACTTCGCTGCATTGATTTTAAAATTTGACCATGTAACAAAGTGATCTATTTCAGCCATAACAGCAGGGATGGATATATGTGATTGAGTGATATATACTAGGACATCATCAGCAAATAGAGAGCACTTGTACTCGGTGCCTCCCACCTCAATCCACCTAATATTGGGGTTATGGCGAATTGATGAGAGCAAGTGCTCCGTCACTAGGATGTATAAGAGAGGGGACAGAGAACATCCCTGCCTTGTCCCATTGGTGATTGTGAAAGGTGATGAAAATGTTCTGACGCGCCCCCTGGGCCTTGGGACACCCGGAGCCGGACCCTTTTTGGTGGATGCTGGTGGTTGTAGTCTCCGTGGCGGCAACCCGGTTCCGTGGCTCAGGGCGGTCAAACCAGTGGCGGAACTATTTATGTGGTTTTGATGTTTAAATGTCCGACTACGCCACCCGTGGATTGCGGTCAGAGTGAACCGCCGCTCCAGGGCAGACCGCTGAGGCTGGTGTTGTGGGTGCAGCAGAGCGTAGCATAACTCCCCACGGGAGGAGTATAGCCTCAGGGCAGTGTATGCGGAGGATGTGGGTGATGGTGCAGGGCAGCAGCAGTAACGACACGGAGTCAGTGATGCAGTCCAGGGCCTTTACTCACAGTTCTTATTATCCAGACCACGTCTGCAGGTAACGGCTGCCCACGTCGTACTGTGCTCACCAGGTGAGGGGCTCAGACAACTCCCAGATAACTTTGGAGCACTTCACAGGACCTCCTTTATGTGTCCTTTGTCTGGCCTTTCTTACCAACACTTCTGTCCGGCTGCCTCGGGCCTCCTCTTGGTAAACTTGGCGCCAGTTTCCCTGACCCTATGTGGTGCCTTCCTAGCGGGTGTAGCGAGGGGCTGCGCCACATAAAATGTCAGAGCCTCCGGTTTCTAGCTGAGGGTCGTTTCCTGCCTCCACTAGTTCGGGGACCGGTCTCCCCCTTTGGCCTGACCCCTCCACGCAGGTGGATTCGGGCGTGCGGTGGCGACTCGCCCGTCCGCACCCCTGGGATCCCTTCATTCCTCGTTCCTGGAGCCTTCTCCGCTCCTCTTCCTTCCTTCTCCCTCTTCCAGGCCTGGGCCTCTGTTACTAGGCCCGCCTCCGGAGCAGAGCTCATGCAGAGCCCCTGCTCCCTGCCACTTCTGCTCAGACTTCTCTGCACTGAACTAAGATGGTGCCCACCTTTTATACTCCCTTCTCAATGCACCCAGGAGCTGCTTCCTCCCTGCTCCTGCACTACAGGGTTCCCCTTCCTCAGTGTTCCCTCCCCCCACTCCAGCCAGGGACAGGGACTGTCGTGCCCATCTCAGGGGCATATAGGTCGCCCTGCCCCACGGCAATGTGGTGTAATGCATGCAGGTGTCGGGTCCTGATCCACACTCCATCCTTACCTGAGAGTGAGATATCACACCTCTGGGTGAGGTGCAATACGTCTGTAGCAACCGAGCCCTCAGGGTGCTACAGTTCCATTTATCTTCAGCCTAGGTGACGTATTGCGATACAGGGCCGTGATTTTGGCTATAAAAGGGTCCCCTAGACCCCTACCCCAAGCTTTTTAAGAGAATCATATATGGCGTGCCAGGAGACTCTATGGAATGCTTTCTCAGCATCCAACGAGAGTATCTAATTACAAATTTTTAACTGCATCTAGCCCAGGAAATACTTTGTGCCTAGTAGCAGTGTCTGCTAGTCAGCGGATTATCCCGGCTGTTAAGCAAGCTACACCACCTGTAGTTTAGACACTTAATTTTTTCAAAGGAAATGATTCGGGACCATGGGATACTTAGTGAAGAGCATCAGGAGGCACCCCAAGGCATAGGGGCTGGGACTGGCAGTAGGATGCCTTGCGGTGGACAGCCGAGCTCGATCCTTATAAAAGCTTTTTAACTGCAGCAGCTTTAGTGGACGCTACTGGAGCTGGAATTACGCGGCTGCTGGCTTGAGACTTGCCCTCCAATAGATCCTTGTAAATGGATTTAAAGTGTATTCATTCAAATTAGAGAGACAATTTAAATTAAAAAGCTTAGAGCTGCCTCCACCACAGGGGGGCTCGCTCGACCCACCAGCGGACAGGCACCAGTATTGGGAGAGGGGGGCTGGCCGTCAGGGTTCACCGCGGCTCTGGTACAAACCCGGCGACACGGAGGTGGCATGGGCAGGAGCGGACTGGCCGTGTCGGCTTCTCACTTTTTGGATTTTAGAAGGGCATGACATGCCTATATCTGTGTCTCCCCCTCCTTTTACTCCTCCACCTCTTTTATTTTCGCATGACTATATGTACTTGTCACTTTTCCAAGTGTTAGTTATGTCTTCTGAGCAGTTTGTCAGCTTTTGGACACCTTTGAAGGTGTTTTCTATGTGTTTCTATGTGTTTTTGTTTGCCTGCCATTGTTTTTAACGGTGTTCGAAGGTGTTCGACGAACAGTTCGACGAACAGTTCGGCGAACACACGGGTGTTCGACGAACCGAACCGAACTCGAACACTACGGGGGTGGCTCAACACTAGTCGTGATGATAGGAACCTCGAGTGTTGGTTTAGTGGATGTGGGGCAATCTGTATCACTAAGGTTATTGTTTGTTAGTAGTTGTGATCATGGGATTGCCTTAATTTGATTTTTGGTAGTCTGGAGGAAATCTTGTTGGTAGCCTTTGTCCATAAATTTATCTGTGAGAAGATTTACTTCCTTATTGAAATCCGCCATTTTGGTGCAGTTTCTGCGTAATCTTAAGTATTGGCTCTTTGGTACATTTAGAAGCCATCTTGGTAGATGGCAGCTGTCCAAGTGGATATATCCATTTGTGTCCGTTGGTTTAAAGAAAGTCCTTGTGCACAGTTGGTCTTTGTCAATAAAAATATTTAGATCCAGAAAATTAACTTGTTCTTGGCTGATGGAGGAGGTGAATTACAGGAAGAAATCATTTTGATTAATTTCCTTTAGGAATTCGTCCAGGGCTGATTGGCTGCTTGACCAGATAAACATAATATCGTCTATGAAGCGGCGGCCGCATAAGACTAGGTTGGTGCTTAGATGTCCTTCTGGGTATATTGTAGAGTGTTCCCACATACCCACATATAAATTTGCGTAGCTAGGCGCAAATCTCGTACCCATAGCGGTGCCCCATCTCTGTGTGTAGTGATTCTTACCATATTTAAAGGAATTATGGTTCAGAATAAAGTACATGCATTCATTTATAAAATGGATCTGCGTATCTGGTATGTTACTCAGTTTTTTTAAAAAGAATGACGTGGCTTCGCAGCCTTTGTGGTGCTGAATCACCGTATATAGGGATGTAATATCAAGTGTGCCTAGAATATAATGTTTTTGCCATTGGACTTGTCTGAGCAATTGAAGAGCATGTTTCGTGTCCTTTAAATGAGCAGGTAGTTGTGGTACTAAGTGTTGTATATGGTGGTCCACATATCTAGAGAGGTTAGAGGTGAGGCTTTGGATCCCTGATAAAATGGGTCTACCCGGGGGGTTCACTAGAGATTTCGCAATTTTTGGGAGGTGATAGAAAATAGCTGTTTTGGGGTGGAGAGTCTGTATATACTCATACTCGTTTTTATTAAGGAAGCCCTCGTTGAGCCCTCTCTCAAGGAGTAATTTCATCTCCTTTAGATGGTCTCTAGTAGGATCATCTTTGAGTAGTTCATAAGTACGGGTGTCATTCAATAGTCGCATTGACTCTGCATGGTATTGGGAACAGTCCTAAATTACAATGTCCCCTCCTTTGTCTGCTGAACGTATAACAATGTTCTCATTATTAGCCAGATCTTGAATAGCTTTACGTTCCCTGTTGTTAAGGTTATTTTTAAACCTCGTACATTTTTTCTCACTTATTTTCCTGATATCATTCACGACATTTTTCTGAAAGGTTTCCATTGATTCGGAATATTCATGGATAGGATGGAAATTAGATTTCCTCTTTAGGTCTGTGTACACAAAGGTGGAGTTTGGGGGTATAGAAGGCATTGAGGTCGTACCTGTTACTTTCTTGAGAAAATATTTTTTGAGGGTTAGGTTGCGCATGAATTGTTTTACTCCTATAAAAGTGTTAAATTTATTGAACTTGGTTGATGGGGCGTATTTTAGCCCCTTCTTTATTAATTGTATTTCATCTGGTTGTAGGGTGTATTGACTTAAATTGAAGATTGATGTGGGTTTTGTTGTATTTAGTTCCTGAGATTGTATCTTTTTCTTTTTGGTTTGTGTCCCCCCCCCCCCCCTACAGCCCCTCTGGCATTTCTTCCGTTGGCCACGCAAAAAAAATCAGTGCTAGTAGGTCTTTTCCTAACTTGTGGGTGTTGGAGATTCTTCTCTTTGGGTCTAGTTTCGGTGTTTGTTTTGGTGGTTAGGTGACTGGCGGCACTGCTTGAGGGCAAATGGGTAGATGTGTTGGTTTGAGTAGATGGAAGAGAGAGAAGGGGAAGGGGAGAGGTGGGAGACGTGATTCTTCTATACTTTGTAGTGCCCTGTATCTATTTTGAGTGCAGATAGGGGACCTGATGTTAGTTTGATCTGATTCCTGGTTATTTGGTGTTTCCCTATGTCTTAGCAGGGTGGTACATTGATTGTGTGTTGCATCCTCGGGGGTTAGATGTATGGAGTAATTTTCCCCAGTGGTTTTGGGACTTACTGTGCTAGCATCTATTCGGTCAATGATCTCGTAACCATTTTCCGTGATTAGGTTAATAGGGGTGGGTTCAGGTATAGAATCCCTCCCGAATTTCCTGCGTTTCCTTTCAATAATTTCTTGCTCTTTGTTGTCTATTCTGATTTTGATATTTCTAGCTAATTTAATTATATCTGGGTGATTCTGGTGGGGTTTGATTTCTCGGAACAGTTTAGAAATTATGTTTTTGCTTTCCATTAGTTGCTGTTTCCTTTTTTTTATAATGAATAATACTGCTTGTTTGGAGAAGGATTTAAACATATCTTCCCATTCGGTTAGGGTAGTTGGATCCCCTATGTCTCCTGATAGGGGTTTTGTGACACATAAACCCGCTGGAATTGTGTCATAGGTCAAATACCTTTCTAGGGTTGCCACTTCCCACAGGTCACGCATTTCTTTTAGAAGTAGTTGCTCCAATATTTTGAGCGATTCTTTGATATGGTCTATATTACTTGGAGGGGGAGAATTGGGGGATATATGAAGTATGTTAAAGAATTTTTGGATATTTTGGATTCTATCTGCTCTGTGAGTCCAGAGATCACCCATGTTGGAATTGGGTTTCTAAAGGTTAGGGTGTACATGGGGGTATTAGATTGTGGAGACTAGTAGATATAATTGGGTGTACTCGTGTTGTTGCGCCCACAGCAGCCACCTATTTATGGTGGTACACGTAAATACGAAAAAAAGGGAGGCGATTTTAGGGGCGCTAGTGGGAATAATCAAATTTACCTGCAGCAAGTAGTAAGGGGCACCATATACCACATAGAAATAAACAAATTGTAAAAAGAGATCTACTGCGCTGGTGTTCTGAATCTTAAAATATCACGAGAGGGTTGGCGGTAAAAAAGGGTTTTATTTGTTCAAAGAATATCTAAAATGATACATAAAAAAGTATGTAGTTAAAATACAAGGTTAAAATCCAGGAGAAGTAAGGGGTTCCTTCAGTGTTGAGGAATGTGTTCAGGAGTCCAGGTTCTCCTTATTGGCTTATCTTTATTGATCCAAGACGTATTGGTGCCTGAAAAAAGTATATATTTGCTATAGTGAGTAGAGATGAGCGGTGTTCGACTAGAACTGTTCGCCAATCTCAAATTCGAGCTGTTTTGGGCGGTGTTCGAGTTGTTCGACGAACCCGAACAATTTGCAAAAAATTCGGCTGTTCCAGGTTATGTTCGATAACTGTTCGTGCACAAAAAGCGTGTCCTGCATGTCTGGCGCTATTTAGAGCACCAATCATGCAGGGATTGTCTGCCACTCACTGTAATGCCACAGCCATGGTGGTTGTGGCATTACAGTGATTGCCCAAATCGATGGGAACAGTGCCAACAGTGAAACATGAAAAGCCGGCAATTCAGCAGCGGCATACACCTGTACCCGACAATTTAGAACCGAAAGAATAGAGCTTCACACATAGATTAGATAGATATAAACATGTCAGCCACATATATACGAAGTACAGTGAAAGTGCTGCTTACTGTACTTGTCATTTAGCGTAAAGGATTTATCAAAAAAAATAATAGTGTTTTCATGCACCGTCTCTTTAAAAAAGCCGGCCGGCAATTCAGCAGCGGTACCCGACAATTTATAACAGACAGAATAGAGCTTCACACATAGATTAGATAGATAGAAACATGTCAGCCACATATATACGAAGTACAGTGACAGTGTTGCTTACTGTACTTGTCATTTAGTGTAAAGGATTTATCAAAAAAAATAATAGTGTTTTCATGCACCGTCTCTTTAAAAAAGCCGGCCGGCAATTCAGCAGCGGTACCCGACAATTTATAACAGACAGAATAGAGCTTCACACATAGATTAGATAGATAGAAACATGTCAGTCACATATATATGAAGTACAGTGATAGTGTTGGTTACTGTACTTGTCATTTAGTATTAAAATAAAGGATTTATTATTAAAAAAATTGGCGTGGGGTTCCCCTTAATTTTAGGCTCTAGCGGAGGTTAAGCAGACGGCTGGGGCAGATGTTTGAAGCCTGGGAAGGGGGTAATACCCACGGAGCTTCCCAGGCTACTAATATCAGCCCCCAGCTGAATACATAGCCTTTACTAGCTATTAAAATGGGGGACCCCCCCAAAAAAATGACGTGGGGTCCCCCCTAATTTAATAGCTAGCAAAGGCTAGGCAGACAGCTGGGGGCTGATATTAATAGCCCAGGAAGGGAGCCATGAATATTGGCCCCCTCCCAGGCTAGAAACACCAGCCGTCAGCCGCCCCAGAAATGGCGCATTCATAGGATGCGCCAATTCTGGCACTTAGCCTCGCTCTTCCACGCTGCCCTGGTGCGGTGGCAGGGGGTAATAGGGTTGGGGTTGATGTCAGCTTATAATGCCAGCTGACATCAAGCCCAGGTTAGTAATGGAGAGGCGTCTATAAGACACCCCCATTACTAACCCCATAGTCAAAGTTAAAAAAAACACAAACACCCAGAATAAAGTCCTTTAATTGAAATAAAGACACAATCCTTTATTGTTCTAAATTAAACCATACTTACCGTCACGCCCATTCCAGCTGAAGCCAACGATCTCCTGCAATAAAAGAAAAATAATAAAGCAACCTCATCCTTACCTTTCCATGGTTCCCACGACAGCTTCAGCTCTGCTACATCGAGATGACAGGCTGGACCGCAGCAGAACGCTGCCATCCAGCCTCTCATCCCGCAGACACTGAGAAGCGCAGGCTTGCTTGCGCTGCTCAGCGTCTCTCTGTGACGACATCCAGATGAGCCGAGTTCATGTCCAATGAACTCGGCTCACCTCATGCACGTCACTGACAGCGTGGGAAAATTCTCACGCTGAAGCGGTGAGTGCAGGAGAATTCTCCCACGCTGTCAGTGACGTGCATAAGGTGAGCTCATGTCCAATGAACTCAGCTCACCTCCTGCACGTCACTGACAGCGTGGGAGAATTCTCCTGCACTCAGCGCTTCAGCGTGAGAATTCTCCCACGCTGAAGCGCTGAGTGCAGGAGAATTTTCCCACGCTGTCAGTGACGTGCATAAGGTGAGCTCATGTCCAATGAACTCAGCTCACCTCCTGCACGTCACTGACAGCGTGGGAGAATTCTCCTGCACTCAGCGCTTCAGTGTGAGAATTCTCCCACGCTGAAGCGCTGAGTGCAGGAGAATTTTCCCACGCTGTCAGTGACGTGCATGAGGTGAGCCGAGTTCATTGGACATTAACTCGGCTCATCTGGATGCCCTCACAGAGAGACACTGTGGAGCGCAAGCAAGCCTGCGCTTCTCAGTGTCTGCGGGATGACAGGCTGGATGGCAGCGTTCTGCTGCGGTCCAGCCTGTCATCTCGATGTAGCAGAGCTGAAGCTGTCATGGGAACCATGGAAAGGTAAGGATGATGTTGCTTTATTATTTTTCTTTTATTTCAGGAGATCGTTGGCTTCAGCTGGAATGGGCGTGATGGTAAGTATGGTTTAATTTAGAACAATAAAGAATTGTGTGTTTATTTCAATTAAAGGACTTTTTTCTGGGTGTTGTGTTTTTTTTAAATACTTTACTAGAAATTCATGGTGGTCATGTCTAATATTGGCGTGACCCCATGAATTTCGGGCTTAGGGCCAGCTGATAATGCCAAGCTGGCCCTAACACCTTTATTACCCAGTGAGCCACCGCATCAGGGCCCTGGATGAGTTGGGTACAGCGCCAGAAGATGGCGCTTCTATGAACGCGCCATTTTCCGGGGTGGCTGCGGACTGCAATTTGCAGCGGGGGTGGCCCAGAAAGCTTGGGCCTCCCTGCGCTGCGGATTCCAGCCCCCAGCTGCCTAGTTGTACCTGGCTGGACACAAAAACAGGGCGAAGCCCCACGTCAATTTTCTTTAAATTATTTCATGAAATAATTAAGAAAAAAAGGGCTTCCCTATATTGTTGTGTCCGGCCAGGTACAAATAGGCAGCTGGTGGTTGGGGGCAGCCCGTTCCTGCCTGCTGTACCTGGCTGGACACAAATATAGTGCGAAGCCCCACGTCAATTTTTTTCTTAATTATTTCATGAATTTCCTGAAATAATTAAAAAAAATTGAAGTGGGGCTTCGCACTATATTTGTGTCCAGCCAGGTACAGCAGGCAGGAACGGGCTGCCCCCAACCACCAGCTGCCTATTTGTACCTGGCCGGACACAACAATATAGGGAAGGCCTTTTTTTCTTAATTATTTCATGAATTTCATGAAATAATTAAAAAAAAAGTACGTGGGGCTTCGCCCTATTTTTGTGTCCAGCCAGGTACAACTAGGCAGCTGGGGGCTGGAATCTGCAGCGCAGGGAGGCCCAAGCTTTCTGGGCCCCCCCCCGCTACAAATTGCAGTCCGCAGCCACCCCGGAAAATGGCGCGTTCATAGAAGCGCCATCTTCTGGCGCTGTACCCAACTCATCCAGGGCCCTGGTGCGGTGGCTCACTGGGTAATAAAGGGGTTAGGGCCAGCTTGGTATTATCAGCTGGCCCCAAGCCCAAAATTCATGGGGTCACGCCAGTATTAGACATGACCGCCATGAATTTCTAGTAAAGTATTTAAAAAAAACACAACACCCAGAATAAAGTCCTTTAATTGAAATAAAGACACAATTCTTTATTGTTCTAAATTAAACCATACTTACCATCACACCCATTCCAGCTGAAGCCAACGATCTCCTGCAATAAAAGAAAAATAATAAACCAACCTCATCCTTACCTTTCCATGGTTCCCACGACAGCTTCAGCTCTGCTACATCGAGATGACTGGCTGGACCGCAGCAGAACGCTGCCATCCAGTCTGTCATTCCGCAGACACTGAGAAGCGCAGGCATGCTTGCGCTCCTCACTGTCTCGCTGTGACGGCATCCAGATGAGCCGAGGTCATGTCCAATGAACTCGGCTCACCTCATGCACGTTACTGACAGCGTGGGAAAATTCTCACGCTGAAGTGCTGAGTGCAGGAGAATTCTCCCACGCTGTCAGTGATGTGCATGAGGTGAGCTCATGTCCAATGAACTCAGCTCACCTCCTGCACGTCACTGACAGCGTGGGAAAATTCTCCTGCAATCAGCGCTTCAGCGTGAGAATTTTCCCACGCTGTCAGTGACGTGCATGAGGTGAGCCGAGTTCATTGGACATGAACTCGGCTCATCTGGATGTCGTCACAGAGAGACGCTGAGCAGCGCAAGCAAGCCTGCGCTTCTCAGTGTCTGCGGGATGACAGGCTGGATGGCAGCGTTCTGCTGCGGTCCAGCCTGTCATCTCGATGTAGCAGAGCTGAAGCTGTCGTGGGAACCATGGAAAGGTAAGGATGAGGTTGCTTTATTATTTTTCTTTTATTGCAGGAGATCGTTGGCTTCAGCTGGAATGGGCGTGATGGTAAGTATGGTTTAATTTAGAACAATAAAGGATTGTGTCTTTATTTCAATTAAAGGACTTTATTCTGGGTGTTTGTGTTTTTTTTAACTTTGACTATGGGGTTAGTAATGGGGGTGTCTTATAGACGCCTCTCCATTACTAACCTGGGCTTGATGTCAGCTGGCATTATAAGCTGACATCAACCCCAACCCTATTACCCCCTGCCACCGCACCAGGGCAGCGTGGAAGAGCGAGGCTAAGTGCCAGAATTGGCGCATCCTATGAATGCGCCATTTCTGGGGCGGCTGACGGCTGGTGTTTCTAGCCTGGGAGGGGGCCAATATTCATGACTCCCTTCCTGGGCTATTAATATCAGCCCCCAGCTGTCTGCCTAGCCTTTGCTAGCTATTAAATTAGGGGGGACCCCACGTCATTTTTTTTGGGGGGTCCCCCATTTTAATAGCTAGTAAAGGCTATGTATTCAGCTGGGGGCTGATATTAGTAGCCTGGGAAGCTCCGTGGGTATTACCCCCTTCCCAGGCTTCAAACATCTGCCCCAGCCGTCTGCTTAACCTCCGCTAGAGCCTAAAATTAAGGGGAACCCCACGCCAATTTTTTTAATAATAAATCCTTTATTTTAATACTAAATGACAAGTACAGTAACCAACACTATCACTGTACTTCATATATATGTGACTGACATGTTTCTATCTATCTAATCTATGTGTGATGCTCTATCTTTCTGTTCTAAATTGTCGGGTACCGCTGCTGAATTGCCGGCCGGCTTTTTTAAAGAGACAGTGCATGAAAACACTATTATTTTTTTAAATAAATCCTTTACACTAAATGACAAGTACAGTAAGCAACACTATCACTGTACTTATTATATATGTGACTGACATGTTTCTATCTATCTAATCTATGTGTGAAGCTCTATTCTTTCTGTTCTAAATTGTCGGGTACAGATGCTGAATTGCCGGCCGGCTTTTTTAAAGAGACGGTGCATGAAAACACTAATATTTTTTTTAATAAATCCTTTACACTAAATGACAAGTGCAGTAACCAACACTGTCACTGTGCTTCTTATATGTGTGACTGACATGTTTCTATCTATCTAATCTATGTGTGATGCTCTATTCCTTCTTGTCTAAATTGTCGGGTACCGGTGTATGCCGCTGCTGAATTTGCCGGCCGGCATTTTTTAAAGAGAGTGTCTTCTGAGCAGTTTGTCAGCTTTTGGACACCTTTGCAGGTGTTTTCTATGTGTTTCTATGTGTTTTTGTTTGCCTGCCATTGGTTTTAACGGTGTTCGACGGTGTTCTAAGGTGTTTGACGAACAGTTCGACGAACAGTTCCTCGAACATCCCGGTGTTCGACGAACCGAACCGAACCCGAACACTACGGGGGTGGCTCAACACTAATAGTGAGCTCTGCAGAACACCAACAGATTACCTCTTAATAGGTCATGGTCCTAGTTACCTGGAATGCAGTTATGTGGTGGAAGATTACTGTTCACAGGTGTGTGAGCGCCTCTGGCCTGCTTTGCTGAATCTGTCAGCTGTGAGTGAAGAGGGGGCCAATTAGTAGGAGACAAAACTGCTGCCACCTTTTAACAGTGGGTTAGATAGTTACCTGTTTTAGTGAAGATGTGAGTTTGGTAATAGAATCCGTTAACCTGGGAAGTCACAGTCCTGGGTAAGCCTGGAGGACTGTATGATACACCTATACTAGACCCAAAGAGAAGAATCTCCAACACCTACAAGTTAGGAAAAGACCTACTAGCACTGATTTTTTTCACGTGGCCAACGGAAGAAATGCCAGAGGGGCTGTAGGGGGGGGAAACTCGCCAAAAAGAAAAAGATACAATCTGAGGAACTAAATACAACAAAACCCACATAAATCTTCAATTTAAGTCAATACACCCTACAACCAGATGAAATACAATTACTAAAGAAGGGGCTAAAATACGCCCCATCAACCAAGTTCAATAAATTTAACGCTTTTATAGGAGTAAAACAATTCATGCGCAACCTAGCCCTCAAAAAATATTTTCTCAAGAAAGTAACAGGTACGACCTCAATGCCTTCTATACCCACAAACTCCATCTTTGCGTACACAGACCTAAAGAGAAAATCTAATTTCCATCCTATCCATGAATATTCCAAATCAATGGAAATCTTTCAGAAAAATGTCGTGAATGATATCAGGAAAATAAGTGAGAAAAAATGTACGAGGTTTAAAAATAACCTTAACAATAGGGAACGTAAAGCTATTCAAGATTTGGCTAATAATGAGAACATTGTTATACGTTCAGCAGACAAAGGAGGGGGCATTGTAATTTTGTACTGTTCCCAATACCACGCAGAGTCAATGCAACTATTGAATGACACCCGTACTTATGAACTACTCAAAGATGATCCTACTAGAGACCATCTAAAGGAGATGAAATTACTCCTTGAGAGAGAGCTCAACGAGGGCTTCCTTAATAAAAACGAGTATGAGTATATACAGACTCTCCACCCCAAAACAGCTATTTTCTATCACCTCCCAAAAATTGTGAAATCTCTAGTGAACCCCCTGGGTAGACCCATTATATCAGGGATCCAAAGCCTCACCTCTAACCTCTCTAGATATGTGGACCGCCATATACAACACTTAGTACCACAACTACCTGCTCATTTAAAGGACACAAAACATGTTCTTCAATTGCTCAGCCAAGTCCAATGGCAAAAACATTATATTCTAGGCACACTTGATATTACATCCCTATATACGGTGATTCAGCACCACAAAGGCTGCGAAGCCACTTCATTCTTTTAAAAAAAACTGAGTAACACACCAGATACGCAGATACATTTTATAAATGAATGCATGTACTTTATTCTGAACCATAATTCCTTTAAATATGGTAAGAATCACTACACACAGAGATGGGGCACCGCAATGGGTACGAGCTTTGCGCCTAGCTACACAAATTTATATGTGGGTATGTGGGAACACTCCACAATATACCCAGAAGGAAATCTACGCACCAACCTAGTCTTATGGCGCTGCTTCATAGATGATATTTTCTTTATCTGGTCAGGCAGCCAATCAGCCCTGGACGAATTCCTAAAGGAAATTAATCAAAACGATTTCTTCCTGAAATTCACCTCCTCCATCAGCCAAGAACAAGTTAATTTTCTGGATCTAAATATTTTTATTGACAAAGACCAACTGTGCACAAGGACTTTCTTTAAACCAACGGACACAAATGGATATATCCACTTGGACAGCTGCCATCTACCAAGATGGCTTCTAAATGTACCAAAGAGCCAATACTTAAGATTACGCAGAAACTGCACCAAAATGGCGGATTTCAATAAGGAAGCAAATCTTCTCACAGATAAATTTATGGACAAAGGCTACCAACAAGATTTCCTCCAGACTACCAAAAATCAAATTAAGGCAATCCCATGATCACAACTACTAACAGACAATAACCTTAGTGATACAGATTGCCCCACATCCACTAAACCCACACTCGAGGTTCCTATCATCATGACCTATATCTCTAACTCCAAAATACTCAAAACTATCATCCAGAAACACTGGGACATTCTAAAGGATGATAAGACAAACGGGGATCTAATACCTCCCCATCCTAAATTCATCTTTAGAAAAGCAAAAAATATTGGCATGGAGGTAGCACCCACAATAAAAACCCACAAGCCTTCCACCCCCCAAGCACCGTAGGCTTCTTTCCGTGCAGAGATTGCAAAATGTGTAAAATCTTACACACAAAAAAACAAAGCCTTATTTCCCATGGTCACATAGAATTCCCCATAAAAGACCACATTACGTACACCACTAAAGGAGTAATATATGGGTTAAAGTGCCCATGCAAAAAATTATATGTTGGACGTACTATACGACCTCTTAATAAAAGAATAAGTGAGCATGTCAGAAATATTAAAAATCAATATGAGGGACATCCCTTATCCAAACATTTCAAAGACAAACATAAAGGTTCTATAAAAGGTATAGAAATTACAGGGATACAGAATGTCCAAAAAAACTGGAGAAATGGTAACTTTATTAAACAGATGTCAAAGACAGAAATGAAGTGGATATTTAAGATGGACTCATTAAGGTCAAGAGGCCTAAACAGCGGCATTGAACTTTTTGCTTTTAATGATGACTAATTATAAGCACCTCCCACCAGCTTTAATATGTATATAATGTGAGCAGTGAGAATCAAGACCATCCCTGACGAAGGATACCGTAGTATCCGAAACGCGTAGGACATTTGGCCTCTCCTGCTCTCTGTCTTCAAGTCACGTGACCGACTAGGACCTTACGTAACGCAGGTCCTATTGCTTATACCGCTACTTCCGGGTGCTGCACGCTGGTGGCGGAGTCTCCAGCCGGGACTCCGACACCCATCAGCCCTGATATCTACCAGCCCGGACCACACACAGAAAGCCGTCCATCAACAAAAATCATCAAAAGTCTACATAGGTAAAGCCTCAGCAGCGCACAACTCCCTGGATCAACTGGTATGGTATTATAATCCTCTTTTTTTTCCATCTCCTCAAGATACTGAGTTCCCCATAGGAACTTTATTACTATCTAAAGGACTTACTACAGAGCCCAATCAGGCTCTTGGTATAGAGCTGGGAACACCTCAGAGTCCTGCAGCACCAAAGAGTTATTTACCAGCTGTGATCTGACCCACCAGTTCCCTCTCGGGCAGAATCTGACCCACCATACAGACCCTGCTGTGGTAAGATCTCTGACCCCATTACAGAACCTCATATACCTCTATATGTAAATACATAATAATAGTAAGTTTACCTATCAATCCTGTGTTCACTGACCATGTGCACTATTTTTACTGTTGACACCTAGCTTCCTTAGGTCAGTATAAATAACCCTGATGGCCAAACTGTGACCACGATCAGCTTCCTTGGATAAACGAGAAATTCTTAGAGTCCATACAATCACCTCCCTACGGGTAGGGTATCTATAATGTATATATATAAAGAAAAAAAAAAAAAAAAGTGTGCTATAATTACTCACCTTTTTTTTTTTTTTTCCCAAGTTCCTACTCAACACCATCATATAGTCCTCCAGGCTTACCCAGGACTGTGACTCCCCAGGTTAACGGATTCTATTACCAAACTCACATCTTCACTAAAACAGGTAACTATCTAACCCACTGTTAAAAGGTGGCAGCAGTTTTGTCTCCTACTAATTGGCCCCCTCTTCACTCACAGCTGACAGATTCAGCAAAGCAGGCCAGAGGCGCTCACACACCTGTGAACAGTAATCTTCCACCACATAACTGCATTCCAGGTAACTAGGACCATGACCTATTAAGAGGTAATCTGTTGGTGTTCTGCAGAGCTCACTAGAGCAAATATATACTTTTTTCAGGCACCAATACGTCTTGGATCAATAAAGATAAGCCAATAAGGAGAACCTGGACTCCTGAACACATTCCTCAACACTGAAGGAACCCCTTACTTCTCCTGGATTTTAACCTTTTATTTTAACTACGTACTTTTTTATGTATCATTTTAAATATTCTTTGAACAAATAAAACCCTTTTTTACCGCCAACCCTCTCGTGATATTTTAAGATTCAGTACACCAGCGCAGTAGATCTCTTTTTACATATTACAAAAAAAGGCCCGTTGGATCTTTTCCCTGGGCACTAGCGCTCCTGATGGCTTGAATGAGATTCTATCCTTGGCCCCTTTCTCCCATTGTAGGGATTTATAGGGCCAGTTAATTAGGTACAGCCTCTGTTGAGTAGGGCCGCCATTTGCGCAGGATAAACAGGGTGCCAACCCCTATGTAGGTAGGGTCACTAGAGCAGTTTGATTGTAGTTTTTTATTAGGGTCTCTCTTTTTCTTCACACCTTGGGAGGTCCGCTGTATGCGGTAACGCCTTAAGAGAAAAAAAGAAAAAAAGAAAAAATCCCAAACCAGAACATCCCATTTCAGTTGTCTCACATATATATATATATATATATATATATATATATATATATATATATATATATATATTTGTATGCATTTTGTATGCATGTATATTGGTTTTTGTGCTGTTTGAGAGGAAACCCTCTTTTTCTATCCTGGGGCCAGAGCATTGAGTTTGGAACATTGAGAAATCTGCACATGTCTGTATAGGCAAGAAGGCGTCTTAGTTAGTTTTTTTTGAGCTTATGTAAGCCTTTAATACACCATGAATATATGTGGGACTCACCTTAAGGGTTAACCTATTTTTGGTAATGGGTGTACAGACTATGCTTCCCCTGACCTTAGCCCACATAATATGGCTGCTGGACCGCATTGTGGGAGGGGATTTATGCGTTCCAACATTAACAAAGATGGCTGCTGGACCGCATGGCCGGATGTGTCGCATGCGGTCCAGCACCATGATCATACCACTCTGTAGTCATAGGAATGCGAGATGACGCTTCCGGACACCAGGTATTCTTGGACCGAAAGTACGTCATAGAGTGTGCCGCAAGTATGATTAAGCGCGGCATGTGTATAAAAAGGTATGGAAACGTACATGCTGACAGTAACTGGAGGCATTAGCATGGATGGATGAGGGACTATTGCGGGATCTACATTATTTTGGAACCATATGCCCCTGATGAATGGCTGAAACGCGTCGGGAGGGTTCCGTGGATCATCTTAATCACCCATAGAAAAGGAGGATAAAAAGGCTCCGGGTGAGATTTTTCCAGTATCCATATGAGGAAATAAGCCTGGATGACTCCTCATATGTTTGGGTAAAATGGTTAAAGGATCACATACATTATATTGAAGCTAAAAATGAAAGTTTCAAATGATCACATAGACCCGACAGCTTTGTGATGGGCATGAGGGATTTCTTTCTGTGCCATTTTCTTTGTGAATGGTGGTAACAAGAGGATCCTCATCTGTGTGTACAGAATGGCTAAGGGAATACATATATTACACATTGAAGCTAGCAATGAAGGTTTCAAGTGATTACACAGAGCCGACTGTTTTGAGTTATGCATGAGGAATCTCTTTATGTACCATTTTTATGGTGAATGGCAAGTAAACCAATTACATCTTATTAATGCTATAAGAAGCTGACACCTAGCATTGAGATAATTTACTTTCAGTAAGGTTCAACTTAAAAATACCTTATAAGCATTTGCCATAAGTTTCTTGACGTATACGTTTCTGTGTATTTGTTATTAATCTCATTACACGGGCACTCAGCACTTTACTGAATTTTATAGATATTTAATAAAGGTTATATTTAGTGATGAGTGAGCACTAAATTGCTCGGGTACTCGTTGTTCGGGTCGAGCAAATTGCAATACTCGGGTGATCGACCCGAGAAACGAGCTCAATGTAAGTCTATGGGAAACTCGAGCATTTCTCAGGCGGCTCCCTCCGGCGGCCTGCAGAGGGCCTAAAAATTGCCGAAATCGATGGGAACAGTGCTCAAATGACATGGGAATAGCATGGGGAAGACCCTTGGAAGCATTTCTGACTCCCAGGTCACTGCTGTCAACACCGTTGACAGAGTATTACGCCACTTTTACAGACTGACAATAAAACATACAAAATCAAAACCAAAATGGATTTTCCTGGGAAATATATTAAGGAACATCCTTTCCAGGGTAATGACTTGTATATAAGGCAAAATAATTAACCAAAAACAAAAATACTCCTCCACACCTTGGGCTATGTTCACACGTAGCGTTTTTGATGCGTTTTTGCACTTTTCATTGCTTTCAACAAAGACAAATGCGTTCGCTGGGAAATGTAATTTTAACATTTTGCAACCTTTTCTGGCCATGTGGTGTGTAACACATCATCAGACACATGCATAAAGTGCTGAAAAGACATGGTAACAGCATGGGGAAGACTTCTGGAAGCATCTCTTACACCCAAGTTCACTGCCTAAAGTGTGCCCATCAAAAGTGATCCTTGGCGCATGCGAACATGCCTCCGCCATGCACCTGTCGTTGCAGACTTGCAACAATCACCGTCCACGTCCTTGTCCCAGTGCAGCGTTCAGTTGTCCCTACCCCATTCCTTGGAATGCAAGTGCAAGTATGCAGCCAGCCACCCACCCACCCACAGGCTGCAATACTATACGGCCAATTTTTTGACAGCTGCTTGCACTTGAAATGTGGCCTTTTAGGCTCTTGCAGGCGGAAGCTTTTCATAACCTCATGCCGGCGGCGGCCAGGTGTCCATACTCAGTCCCCATCTGCCACTGTTTCTCCCGGTGTCGTCTCCGCCTTCCACAAGCACAGGTCCCACAACATTACCCATACCCTCCCCAGTGCACTTACTGGGAAGGACCGCCTAACCACACACACGTGGACAGGTGAATGTGGCCAGGGACGGTACGGAGCCAGTTCACAGCTGTTTTTACTGAGTTGTATTTCACCACAGCCATATTCTTTAGCTTGGTGAAAGGACTTGGGAAACTATATCTACCCAGATGTCATTTCTCCCTGGAAGTCCTCTAAAGCTGTTTTCACTTGAAATGTGGCATTTTAGGCTCCTGGAGGCGGAAGCTTTTCATAACCTCATGCCGGCGGCGGCCGGGTGTCCATACTCAGCCCCCATCCGCCACTGTTTCTCCCGGTGTCATCTCCGCCTTCCACAAGCACGGGTCCCACAACATTACCCATGCCCTCCCCAGTGCACTTACTGGGAAGCACCGCCTAACCACAAACACGTGGACAGGTGAATGTGTCCAGGGATGGTACGGAGCCAGTCCACAGCTTATTTTGATGACAGTATTATTTAGCTCGGTGAAAGGACTAGCATAGAGGGAAACCGTATCTATCCTGGGTGTCATTTCTCCAAGGAAGTCCTCTAATGCAGCTTGTTGCAGAAGCAATGGCAGCTCGTCCAACATCAACTCGCACTTGTCGGTGGTGCTTTGACACACAGACATCTTGTTATGTTCTGCTACCAGAGCTAAGGAAAGAGAGGAAATCTGTCCCTACGATAGAACTCAGCTGAATCCCTACGATGTAACAGGGAACCTGATCCTGCGATCAGACCTGCTAAAGTCCTAAGCTAGTCTGTACGGAGACCTATAGATGTGGGGAAGGAATCCCTACAAGTACTAAGGACTGGGAGGAAAATGGGACACCTCCTAACAGAAATAGTAGCAGTCAGACAAACAAACAAAATATATAGAACACTGAGGTCCGTAGACCAAGCAAACTAACAGAGTTAGATACAGAGCACAGGCTAGCTAGAAAGTAGTTATACAATGAAGTCCAGCAAAGCCAGAAGGGCGGAGCAGGATTAAATAGGCCAACGAGGTCATGTGACCAGCAAAGGAAAAAACCTAAGAGCAAGGTTCTAACAGTACCCCCCCTTCTAAGAGGATCCTCCGGATCCCCTAGGACCAGGCTTATCAGGAAATCTCCTGTGAAACGCTCTGATAAGTCTGGACGCGGAAACATCATCTGACCTCACCCAAGAGTTATCCTCGGGTCCGAAACCTTTCCAGGCCACCAGATACTGCAAACTACCTCTATACCGTCTAGAGTTAAGGATGCGAAAAATTTCATATTCCCCGTCCTCCACCACCGGAGGAACAGAGGCAGAGGCG
The DNA here is from genome assembly GCF_046119375.1 of Phyllobates terribilis. Lineage (NCBI taxonomy): Eukaryota > Metazoa > Chordata > Amphibia > Anura > Dendrobatidae > Phyllobates > Phyllobates terribilis. Next base: position 589,860,204 of record NW_027362765.1, on the reverse strand, counting down.
TCACCATCCGACACAACAGCTTTTTTTAACAGAGAGATATGAAATACCGGATTAATTCTCCAGGAGGTAGGAACCTCCAACCTAACAGCAGATTGGTTGACAACCTGAAGCACCTTAAAGGGCCCTACAAACTTGGGACCCAATTTCTTAGAAGGAATCCTCAACCGCAGATTCCTAGAGGACAACCAAACCATGTCACCAACAGCGAACAAAACCTCCTGTCGTTTCCTATCAAAGTAGTCTTTAGATTTTCTGTTGGCCTCCTGAAGATTACCACGCACATCCGTCCAAACTCTCTCCAAATCACCGGAAAAATTCTCCTCCTCAGGCACGGCAGATCCCAACTTGGAGAATGACCCAAACGACGGATGTCTCCCAGAACAACAAAAAAAAAGGCGAACAACCAGCAGAAGAAGATGTATGATTGTTCAGAGCAAATTCAGCAAGTGGCAGAAACTCAGACCACCCCTCTTGATTGTCTGCCACAAAACAACGCAAGAACTGCTCAACATCCTGGTTTTTCCTTTCTGTCTGGCCATTAGATTCAGGATGATATCCGGACGAGAAAGACAGATGAACTCCCAACCTGTCACAAAAAGCACGCCAAAAACGAGCCACGAACTGAGGACCCCTATCAGAAACAATGTCAGTAGGAACGCCATGAAGTCTGACAATTTCCTTGACAAAGGCCTTAGCGAGAGTTTTAGCGCAGGGCAGTTTGACGAAGGGAACCAAGTGACACATCTTGCTAAAACGGTCCACGACCACCCAGATGACAGTAAAACCCTCAGAGGGGGGAAGGTCAGTTATAAAGTCCATAGCCAAATGTGTCCAAGGAGCACTAGGAACCTCCAAAGGACAAAGCAACCCCGCAGCAGGAGTATGTGAGGACTTAGATCTAGCACATATAGTACATTGATGCACCCACTTAATGACTTCCTTCTGCCATCCAGGCCACCAAAAACTGCGACCCACCAGTCTCTTGGTCTCAGAGATTCCGGGATGACCTGCCAACCGAGATTCGTGACACTCAATAAACAAATCTCTCCTAAAGGTCCCAGGCACAAACAACCTCCCATGAGGAGTGTTAGATGGGGCATTCTCCTGTGCTTTAAGAATCTCGTCTTCCAAAACGGAGTCCAAAGCAGCTATCACAACACCTTCACAACGCCTTAACATTCTTAGTACCAGGGATGTAAGTAACGGAGAAATTAAACCGTTAGAAAAACAGTGCCCACCTAGCCTGACGGGCATTCAGGCGCTTGGCAGCATCAAGATATATCAGATTTTTATGATCCGTAAGAACCTGAACGGGAAATTCCGCACCTTCCAAGAAGTGGCGCCAGTGTTCAAATGCGAGTTTAATAGCCAATAATTCCCGATTACCAATATCGTAATTCAGTTCAGTCTCCGAAAATTTTTTTGAAAAAAAGGCACAGGGATGTAATCCATCCCCGTTATCCTGAGACAATACTGCGCCAACCCCCACCGAAGAAGCATCAACCTCAACCAAAAACGGCTTAGTCACATCAGGCTGCATAAGGATGGGAGCAGAGGTGAACCTCTCCTTGAGATACACAAAAGCTTCAATGGCCTCAGAAGACCACTGAACCGCATCAGCACCTTTCCTGGTGAGATCGGTCAGAGGTTTGACAATACTAGAAATTTTTTTTATGAATTTTCTGTAATAATTGGCGAAACCTAAAAACCTCTGTATCGATTTCAAACCAATAGGCCTAGGCCATTCCTGTACAGCTTGAACTTTAACCGGGTCCATCTCAAAACCTTCGCTGGAGATAATGTAACCCAAAAAACTAATTCTCTGTACAGCGAACTCACATTTCTCCAGCTTAGCAAAAAGCGAATTGTCCATTAACAATTGTAATACCTCACGTACGCTCCGCCAATGAGACTCCAGATCCGGCGAATAAATCAAAATGTCATCCAAATACACAACCACATTTTTGCCAATCAAAGGTCTAAGGATGTCATTAATAAGATTCTGAAAAAATGCAGGAGCATTAGTAAGACCAAAAGGCATAACCAGATTCTCAAAATGACCCACAGGAGTGTTAAAAGCAGTCTTCCATTCGTCACCCTCCTTCATGCGCAACAGATTGTATGCCCCCTTAAGGTCAATTTTAGAGAACCACTTGGCCCCCATTAACTGATTAAACAGATCAGGAATCAATGGCAGTGGGTAAGGATTGCGTACAGTAATTTTGTTAATCTCACGAAAATCCAGACAAGGACGTAAACCGCCGTCCTTTTTTTTTACAAAAAAAAATCCAACCGCCACAGGAGACTTAGAGGGCCTAATGTGACCGGCGGCCAAACTTGTCTGTATATATTCATCCAAAGCCTTCCTCTCAGGAATAGTAAGGTTAAATAAACGACTTTTAGGAAGAGTCGCTCCAGGGACAAATTCAATAGAACAATCATAGTCTCTATGGGGAGGCAAAACCTGCGATTCCTTCTCAGAAAAAACTCTCCAAAAATCCTGAATAGGAACAGGCAATTCTCCCCTATCCAAAGCTGCAATACGCCCGTTACAACACTTGTCATAACATTTATGGCTCCAGGATTTAATTTCATTGGTAGACCAATCCAGTACAGGATTGTGAAATTTTAACCAGGGCAATCCCAATATTACTGGAGAAGGCAAGTTATTCAAAACTACCAAATCCAATTTCTCATGGTGAACACCATTAATAGTGAGAGGAAATTCACAGACCTTGAGAGTAATATTCTTTAAAGGGGAACCATCCACAGAAACCACAGCAATGGGGGATGATAAAGGTTCGGGTTTTAAATTGAGTCTTTCCAAGAATCCCCCATCAATTACATTCAGAGTAGATCCACAATCAACAAACACCCGAAATTCCAATAATTTATCCTGAGCAATCGTGGAAGCAGCTAAAAATACACCCTTGGAATTTAAACAGGCAATACGGGCATGACTGACCATTTTTTTTTTTTTTTTCATACGAAGCTCACAGCCTTTAATCAAATGACCAGATTTTCCGCAATAGAAACATAAGCCTTCAGAAAATCGACGGTCTTTTTCTTGAGAGCGAGGTGCCACCGATCCAATCTCCATCGATTCACCACTGTTAGTACACACATTCTCATAACCAGAAACTGACATAGCAGAGGATTTGCTCTCATTAACCCTTGCACGCAGTCTCCTATCCACCCGTATAGCTAATTGCATAGCCTGTTGCAAATCTTCAGGTGTAGGATAAGCAATTAGCAGGTCTTTAACCCTTTCATTGAGCCCAGCAAGAAATAGACTTTTCAGAGCAGAATCGTTCCACCCTGTTTGAGTAGACCAACGACGGAAATGAGTACAATATTTTTCCACATTACCTGATCCCTGTCTCAAACGTCTTAACTCAGTCTCAGCTGATGCGACACGGTCAGGATCATCATATAATAGTCCCAAAGCAGAAAAAAAACTATCCACTGATCTGAAGCATGTATCACTAGGTTGCAAAGAAAAGGCCCACTCCTGAGGCTCTTTGCGCAAAAGTGACATTATGAACCCTATGCGCTGGGATTCATCCCCAGAGGACTTGGGTCTCAAACAAAAATCCAATAAGCAAGCATTTTTAAATGAAAAAAATTCTCGGTGTTCACCAAAAAATAAATCCGGCAAACATACCTTAGGCTCCAAGAAATGTGCTCCAGGACAGTTACTCACGTGCTGACGGAGCTCGGCCACCTCCAGAGAGAGTCCCTGCAGGCGATGAACCAAATCCTGAACCGACACCATGATGGAACAGAAAAATCTTTCCTTAGAGAATTTGCTGGCTGGACTTACTGTTATGTTCTGCTACCAGAGCTAAGGAAAGAGAGGAAATCTGTCCCTACGATAGAACTCAGCTGAATCCCTACGATGTAACAGGGAACCTGATCCTGCGATCAGATCTGCTAAAGTCCTAAGCTAGTCTGTACGGAGACCTATAGATGTGGGGAAGGAATCCCTACAAGTACTAAGGACTGGGAGGAAAATGGGACACCTCCTAACAGAAATAGTAGCAGTCAGACAAACAAACAAAATATATAGAACACTGAGGTCCGTAGACCAAGCAAACTAACAGAGTTAGATACAGAGCACAGGCTAGCTAGAAAGTAGTTATACAATGAAGTCCAGCAAAGCCAGAAGGGTGGAGCAGGATTAAATAGGCCAACGAGGTCATGTGACCAGCAAAGGAAAAAACCTAAGAGCAAGGTTCTAACACATCTTTCTTTGCGCATTTAATTTCATGGATGCAGAGTTAGACAATGGCCTGATCTGCAATGCTTTTTAAGAAATAACATGCATAAGCATGTCCGATCCACATTAAAAAAGCAGCCATAGAGTGTCCGGGAACCTTCCTCCACACTTTTCTTAGCCAGGACTGCTTCTCGGCAGCGTTGGACGGGGCCACCAGAAAACCAGAGACTCCTCCGGTGGGCCCTGGCTTCTCCTTCAGGAGAGTTCATACTGCCGAGGTGAGGCCATGATGATGATAGAGGCCACCATCTGCTTAGTTTTCTGTTGCTTGGAATGCAAGCGCAAGTATGCAGCCAGCCACCCACCCACCCACAGGCCGCAACACTAAACTGCCTGATTTCTGGGCAGCTGCTTGCACTTGAAATATGGCCTTTCAGGCTCGTGGAGGCAGATACTTTTCACAATCTCATGCCGGCGGTGGCCGGGTGTCCATACTCAGTCCCCAGCCGCCACTGTTTCTCCCAGTGTCGTCTCCGCCTTCCACAAGCACGGGTTCCACAACATTACCCGTGCCCTCCCCAGTGCACTTACTGGGAAGGACCGCCTAACCACAAACACGTGGACAGGTGAATGTGGCCAGGGACAGTACGGAGCCAGTCCACAGCTTTTTTTGATGAGAGTTGTATTTAGCTCGGTGAAAGGACTGGCATAGAGGGAAACCATATCTACTCTGAATGTCATTTCTCCCTCACCAGGTTCCGCCCATTGTCACACACGACCATGCCTGGCTGTATGTTCAGTGGTGAGAGCCACAGATCAGCCTGCTGTATTACAGCTTTCAACAACTCTGCAGCACTGGGCAGTTTGTCAATTAAACATTAAGCATGTTATCTTCAGCACAGCCTGTTGCCGCTTGGCCAAGGCAGTGCTGTCAGCTTGTGACTGATGTGATCATTTCGAAGATGGAGGAGGAGTTGCAGGAGCTGAACAGTGTGATTACATTGAGGTTAAATTGGTGACGCTGTTTTTTATATCAAAGAAAGATCCTATTGATTTGTTTTTTTTACGTTATTTTTTAAGACAAATGCATTCACCGGGGAATGTCATTTTAAAATTTTACAACCTTATCTGGCAATGTGGTATGTGACTCATCATCAGACACATCCTGTTTTATTTATGATGGAACCCTATTTTTATAGGGCCATCAGACAGCCCTTACTATTCTTTAAAGGCCAGCAGTTGGCCATAGCTATTGTTAGAGAGCCATCAGCCGTCTATGCTTTGCTGTTCCCATTATTAACAAGTGGGTCTCCTATACTATTATTGCATATCCTGTGAATGCAAGGGCTGCCAAAAATTTAGACCCAACCCAATACTCCTTTGAAGAGACATAGAGGGGGGTCTCAGTAAAAAAAGTTCCCATTATAAAGGAGCGGGTCTCCAATAGTGGTAATGCCCATGCTCTGACTGCAAGTGCTGCCAAAATTTGGGAAAACCCAACTAAGAATTTAAAGACACATAGAGCAGGGCCACAGTAACGACAAATTCCCATTAGAATGGAGAGAGTCTGCGATACAGTTATAGGGTATGCAGTGAGTCCAAAGGCTGACCAATTTTAGGAAAAACCCCACTAAGAATTAAAAGACACATAGAGCAGGGCCACAGTAATGACAAATTCCCATTAGAAAGGAGAGAGTCTGCTATACAGTTATAGGGTATGCAGTGAGTCCAAAGGCTGACCAATTTTAGGAAAAATCCCACTAAGAATTTAAAGACACACAGAGCAGGGCCACAGTAACAAGTACGACATGTTCCCATTAGAAAGGAGAGGGTCTGCTATACAGTTATAGGGTATGCAGTGAGTCCAAAGGCTGAACAATTTTTGGAAAAACCCCACTAAGAATTAAAAGACACATAGAGCAGGGCCACAGTAATGACAAATTCCCATTAGAAAGAAGAGAGTCTGCTATACAGTTATAGGGTATGCAGTGAATTTAACGGCTGACCAATTTTAGGAAAAACCCCACTAAGAATTTAAAGACACATAGAGCAGGGTCACAGTAATGACAAATTCCCATTAGAAAGGAGAGAGTCTGCTATACAGTTATAGGGTATGCAGTGAGTCCAATGGCTGACCAATTTTAGGAAAAACCCCACTAAGAATATAAAGACACCTAGAGCAGGGCCACAGTAACGACAAATTCCCATTAGAAAGGAGAGAGTCTCCCATAGTATTGGCCTATGCAGCGACTGCATGTGCTGCCAAAAATTTGGAGGCACTTCAATGCCCCTTGGAAGAGACGTGGAGGAGGGCCTCATAAAAAATGTTCTCATTAGAAAGGAGTCAAAATCAGGAAGTGTATACCCATGTGTGGGTGTGAAAAGGTGCATAGGAATGTACCTCCCAAGAAAAGACACTGGATTTGAGTTTATGTTACGCTGCTATCATTCGGTGGTGTTGAGAAGTCTGGCCCAATCCAGCCCTTGTTCATTTTGATAAGAGTCAGCCTGTCAGTATTTTCAGTTGACAGGAGGATGCGCTTATCAGTTATAATTCCACCAGCGGCACTAAAAACTCGCTCTGATAAAATGCTGGCGGCAGGGCAGGCCAGGACCTCCAAGGCATAGAGAGCCAGTTCATTCCACGTATCCAGCTTGGAAACCCACTAATTATAAGGCACAGAGGAATCACAGAGGACTTTGGTAAGGTCGGCATTGTACTCCCTCAGCATCTTCCAAAACTTTGCACTCCTTCTGAGAGTACCCTGCGCCTCAGGGCCTGTGCGATGGGAGGGTCTGAGAAAACTGTACCAGAACTTTGACAGTGTTCCCCCACCTCTGCTGGATTGAAGTTGTGTCTCTCTCGCCTGTACTCCTTGGTTGTCCAATGAAGTGTGCCCTCTGCCGCCAGCGTTTTCAGATGGGAAGTTTTTTTAATAGTTCCGTAACAAGGACCTTCTGGTACAGCCCCATTTTTGTACACCTGTCCGTCTCAGGAATAAGAGATATAGAGTTCTCCTTGTAGCGTGCATCTAGAAGTGTCACCAACCAGTGAGGATTGTCACCCAAAATTTTGAGAACTCGAGTGTCATGGGAAAGGCAGCGTAACATAAACTCAGCCATGCGTGCCAGACTACTAACAGGCAAGACTTCCATGTCCTCACCAAGAGGATGACTGACCATGCTCTCTTCCTCCTCCTCTCTGTCCTCTGGCCATGCACGCTGAACAGACGGTATGACAGCTGTGCAGGTAGTACCATCTATAGTGCATGAAACTAGCTCCTGTCCTTCCTCCTCCTCCTCCTCTTCCTCATTTTCACCCAATCCACGCTGGGATGAGATGAGGTTTAGCTGTGTGTAATCACCCTGTATGGTTCCTTGCTCCATCTCATCGTGCTCCATCTGCAATGCATCCTCTTTGATTATGAGCAGAGAGCATTTAAGAAGACAGAGAAGTGGGATGGTGACGCTAATTATGGCGTCATTGCCGCTCACCATCTTGGTGGAGTCCTCAAAGTTTAGGAGGATGGTGCATATGTCTGCCATCCATATCCACTCCTGAGGTCTTATGGGTGGAGTCTGTACTGAATACCGACGGCCTTATTGATGCTGGTACTCAACAACTGCCCTCTTCTGCTCACAAATCCTTCCCAACCTCTGCAGTGTAGAGTTCCAACGCGTGGGGACATCACACACCAGTCTGTGAGCCGGATGCTGCAAACGCTGCTGAAACATGGCAAGGGCGGTGTAAGCTGTAGCTGACTTTCTAAAATGGGCACACAGGTGGCGTACTTTTCACAAGCAGATCCGGCAGCTCCGGGTAGGATTTGAGAAACCGCTGAACAACGAGATTAAGCACATGTGCCAGGCATGGTACGTGTGTGAGTTCGCCTCGCCTCAGAGTCGCCACCAGGTTCCGACCATTGTCACACACGACCATGCCTGGCTGTTGCTTCAGCGGTGTGAGCCACAGATATGCCTGCTCTTTCAGAGCTGTCCACAACTCTTCAGCATTGTGCGGTTTGTCACCTAAGCATATTAGCTTCAGCACAGCCTGTTGCGGCTTGGACGAAGCAGTGCTGCAGTGCTTCCAGTTTGTGACTGATGTGGTCATTTCGGAGATGGAAGCTAAAGAGGAGGAGGAGGCTGAGGAGGATGACGTGCAGGAGCTGTAGACCATGGGGGCAACCTTGATTGACCTAGGGCCAGCAATCTCTATTGTTGGGATAACTTGTTCCGTCCCAAGGTCCAACTGGGTCCCGGCTTCCACTATGTTAACCCAGTGTGCCGTCAGCGAGATGTACCGTCCCTGCCCACAAGCAGTGGTTAATTGGTTAAGTGGACTTTCCCGCTAACTGCGTTGTTGAGGGCACGGCTAATGTATTTGGACATGTGCTTGTGTAATGCTGGGACGGCACAACGGGAGAAATAGTGGTGGGCGGGGACTGAGTACCGGGGGATTACTGCCACCATCAGGTTGCGGAATGCTTCCGTCTCTACAAGCCTAAAGGGCAACATTTTGAGTGCAAGCAGTCGTGAAATGTGAGAATTTAGTAGTGTGGCCTGTGGGGCATTGGCTGCAAATTTGCGCTTGCGTTCCAAGGACTGAGTTATGGACAACTGAACGCTGCGCTGGTACAAAGACATGGACGTTCTTCCTGATGCTGCTCCTTGAGAGTGTGCAATGACAGGTGCAGGGCAGGATGCATCTTCGCATGCACCATGGACAGGGGATTAGCTTGCATGCACAACAGTGGAAGAAGCAATGGTGCCACCTGCAGACACTGTTAATGGACCCTGGGGTTCGGCTAACAAAGTTGGGTGCTTTGCTGCCATGTGCCTGATCATGCTGGTGGTGGTCAGGCTGCTCGCTTTGCCACCCCTGCTGATGCTGTCCTGGCAGGTGGTGCAAAATGGCCTTTTTGGGGTTATCGGCAGAGTCTTTAAAAAACAACCAGACTCGGGAAGACCTAACAGTTGCACTGGCAACTTCCTTCGTGTTGGTGTTACTGGAAACTGGTGCCTGCCTTCTGTCTGCGGCCACCACACTGCTTCTTCCTGCCTGTTGGGGTGCTCTGACTCCCTCCCCCTGTGTGCTGCTGTCCTTGCTCTGCATGTCCTCCTGCCAGGTTGGGTCAGTTACTATATCATCCACCACCTCGTCTTCCACTTCCGCACCCTGGTCCTCCTCCTGACTTTCTGGCAATTCTGTCTCATCATTATCCACCTCTTGTGACACTTTCCCACCGTCGCCTTCGTGTCACCGTGGCTGCTCAAATATTTGGGAATCGCTACTCGCGATCTCCTCTTGCCCTGCTTCAAGTGGACTGGGCGAGAGGCCCGCATCTATAAATGGAAAACTGAACAGCTCTTCAGAGTGTCCAAGTGTGGGATCAGTTGTCTCTGGGTACTCGGCATGGTGGGAGGAAGGAGGATCAGGGTGAGAAATATGCAGTCCAGACTCACGGCTACTGAGACTGGACCGTGTGGAAGACAGGGTGGTGGTGGTGGTGGTGGCTAAGTAACTGGAAGCATTATCCGCTATCCAACCAACAACCTTTTGACACTGCTCTTGGTTCAATAGAGGTGTGCTGTGGTCCCCTAGAAATTGGGACAGGAAGGTCAGGAGAAAAGATATGGGTTTTTGTTGTGGCACAATTTCAGCTTGCCCACGGCCTTGTCCTCGGTATCTGCATGCACCATTACCATCACGTCCAGTTCCCCGTCCCTTGCCACGTGCCTTACCAATTTTAAATGGAGGACAGTATCTTCCATGTTCACTACAAATGACTGAGTTTGGAGCGAACTTATATGTGATCCTTGTGACAGAGAAAATAGAGTTTTAAATACCTGGCCTGTAGGTAAGTAGTTTGAACAGCAAACTGCTGTGAATTGCTTCACTGACACACAAAGAAATTTTTAATGGAGGCCAGAAATGGCAGTATTTTCTGACAACGTATATGTGATCCGTGTGCTGGAGAAAACACAGTTTTAAATAGCTGGATTTCTAGTGCTCTAATATGGAAAGGACCTGGCTGTATTCTGCAGTGCCAACAAGCAAATGGCACAGAAAAACGGTGTTCTCTGAATTGCTTTTTAAGCAAATAATGAGGATTAAGATCCAAAGAAAATGATTCCTGGCCCCTGAGACCTGGGACATTGTATAGAAATAACTAAGAGCAGCAGAAGACAGAATTGGAATGGAACCTCTTGTGTAGAGATGAGCGTTGTACGACTCGAACTGTTCGCCAATCTCAAATTCGAGGTGTTTTGGGCGGTGTTCGAGCCGTTCGGCGAACACAAACGATTTGAGAAAAATTCGGCTGTTCGAGGTTATGTTCGATAACTGTTCGTGCACCAAAATCATAACTGGATTTTTTCTCAGTAATGATGAAAATTAATGTTAATACGCAGTTTGAGTGTACAGCGGGGTGGGGGGAGGGGCAGGGGATGGATCTCTGCAGGAATAATGAAGATCTCCATTTTTTTTTCTCTTTCCCGCATTTACAGTGGGGAGGTGCAATCTGTCAGCCTATCAGCAGCGCACACACGGAGCGAAGTGCTTTTTTTCACACAAGCAAGGGCATGTGTCATTGGCAGTGTATGTCACATGTCCTTGCCCTATAAGACCAAGCCATTTTCCCCGTCGCCACCATTTTCTCACTGCTGCAGCTGCGTGTTAGACTGCACCGCTGTTGCTGTGTGCGCTATACCTTGTTAATTTCAAGCCAATTATCGCACAAATCTACAGATAGCTTGGGAGTAAGGAATAGTTGTGATTGCAGTCCTTTTAAGGACTAGGTTACAGCATTTCCTATGACTTTTATCAGGCAGGTCTGTGCTCTTAAATAGATAGATTGTGGGAGTAAAGACTTAAGCCCCCGTCTCACATAGCGATATCGCTAGCGATATCGCTGCTGAGTCACGGTTTTGGTGACTCACCAGCGACCTCACCAGCGATGTCGCTGTGTGTGACACTTTGCAACGATCAGGCCCCTGCTGTGAGGTCGCTGATCGTTGCAAAGTGTCCTGGACCATTTTTTGGTCGTTGGCCTCCCGCTGGCCAGCACACATCGCTGTGTGTGACCAGCGGGACCAACGATCTGGCTGGTAACTATGGTAAACATCGGGTTACTAGGGGCACGCGCGCACTTAGTAACCCGCTGTTTACCATGGATACCACTCTGCTACGGTGCACGGAGGCTCCCGCGCACCGTAGCAGAGTGGTATCCATGGTAAACAGCGGGTTACTAGGGGCACACGTGCACTTAGTAACCCGATGTTTACCATAGTTACCAGCCTGCTCCTGCTTGCAGCAGGCTGGTAACGGGAGCAGGACATCGTGGAACGATTCTTTCCACGATATCGCTGCTCCCCTGATCGCTGGTGAGCCTGCCTGTTTGACAGCTCACCAGCGATGTATTAGCGATGCAGCAACGATCCCTGACAGGTCGTATCGTTGTCGGGATCGCTGCTGCATCGCTTAGTGTGACGGGGCCCTAATTGTAATTGCAGTACTTTTCAGGCAGAGATTACATCAGTTCTTATCAGTTTTTGCCAGGCAGGTCTGTGCCAGTGCTGTGCAAGTTTTTTTCACAGCATTTGGCTGAATCTAGCAAAGCTAATCCTTTTTGGCCTATTGCAGAGTGTGTTAGTCAGTGGAGTAGCCTATCTGTATTGCAAGATATACCACCTGTGTATAGAATACCAATTTTTTTACTGCACCTAGTGAAGTAAAATCTTTTGGGCATAGCATCATTCTATTAGTCCATCTATACTGACCTCCATCAGGTTGCAAATTGAATATAATTTTTTTCTGCATCTAGCTCTGAAAAAATATTTGGGCTTCTAGCAGTGTGTGGGACTTGTTCTATTAGTCGATCTATACTGACCTCCATCAGGTTGCAAACTGAATATAATTTTTTTCTGCATCTAGCTCTGAAAAAATATTTGGCCTTCTAGCAGTGTGTGGGACTTTCTCTATTAGTCCATCTATACTGACCTCCATCAGGTTGCAAATTAAAAATAATTTATATCTGCATCTAGCTCTGAAAAAATATTTGGCCTTCTAGCAGTGTGTGGGACTTTCTCTATTAGTCCATCTATACTGACCTCCATCAGGTTGCAAATTAAAAATAATTTTTTGTCTGCATCTAGCTCTGAAAAAATTTTTGGCCTTCTAGCAGTGTGTGGGACTTTCTCTATTAGTCCATCTATACTGACCTCCATCAGGTTGCAAACTGAATATATTTTTTTCTGCATCTACCTCTGAAAAAATATTGGGCTTCTAGCTGTGTGTGGGACTTGTTCTATTAATCCATCTATACAGACATCCATCAGGTTGCAAACTGAATATAATTTTTTTCTGCATCTACCTCTGAAAAAAATATTTGGGCTTCTAGCTGTGTGTGGGACTTGTTCTATTAATCCATCTATACAGACCTCCATCAGGTTGCAAACTGAATATAATTTTTTTCTGCATCTACCTCTGAAAAAATATTTGGGCATCTAGCTGTGTGGGACTTGTTCTATTAATCCATCTATACAGACCTCCATCAGGTTGCAAACTGAATATAATTTTTTTCTGCATCTTCCTCTGAAAAAATATTTGGGCTTCTAGCTGTGTGTGGGACTTCTTCTATTAGTCCATCTATACTGACCTCCATCAGGTTGCAAACTGAATATAATTTTTTTCTGCATCTAGCTCTGAAAAAATATTTGGCATTCTAGCAGTGTGTGGGATTTTCTCTATTAGTCCATCTATACTGACCTCCATCAGGTTGCAAATTAAAAATAATTTTTATCTGCATCTAGCTCTGAAAAAATATTTGGCCTTCTAGCAGTGTGTGGGACTTTCTCTATTAGTCCATCTATACTGACCTCCATCAGGTTGCAAATTCAAAATAATTTTTTGTCTGCATCTAGCTCTGAAAAAATATTTGGCCTTCTAGCAGTGTGTGGGACTTTCTCTATTAGTCCATCTATACTGACCTCCATCAGGCTGCAAATTAAAAATAATTTTTATCTGCATCTACCTCTGAAAAAATATTTGGCCTTCTAGCTGTGTATGGGACTTGTTCTATTAGTACATCTATGCTGACCTCCATCAGGTTGCAAACTGAATATAATTTTTTTCTGTATCTAGCTCTGAAAAAATATTTGGCCTTCTGGCAGTGTGTGGGACTTTCTCTATTAGTCCATCTATACTGACCTCCATCAGGTTGCAAATTAAAAAATAATTTATATCTGCATCTAGCTGTGAAAAAATATTTGGCCTTCTAGCAGTGTGTGGGACTTTCTCTATTAGTCCATCTATACTGACCTCCATCAGGTTGCAAACTGAATACAATTTTTTTCTGCATCTACCTTTGAAAAAATATTTGGGCTTCTAGCTGTGTGTGGGACTTGTTGTATTAGTCCATCTATACTGGCCTCCATCAGGTTGCAAATTGAATATAATTTTTTTCTGCATCTAACCCAGCCAATAGTTTTGGCCTAATACCACAGTTTGGCCACTCAGCTCTGCTCGGTTCCCATCCATTGTTTTTTTGTGCAAACAACTCCAGAGTTGTGAATTAGTTAACAACCAAAATGAGTGGAAAAAGGCCTGCTGCTGGTGGAAAGGGGAATAGGCGTGTTGGGAAGGGGAAAAAAGGTTGTGTCCGTGGGGTAGGTGTTAAAGCAACAGTAACATCTGCAGAAGAAAGACCATCTTCCAGCCAAACTAAAATGTCTACTTCTTTTAGCGGACAATGTGATAAGATCCCTTTCTTACAGCCACGCCAATCGCTACAAATTCCAGATGAGGCACAAAAACAGCAGGTGCTTCAACGGATATCAAGTGCTCCTTTAAGTGGGCTCTCCTCCACATCAACTTCAACATCACAAATACTCCAGTCCTCAAAGGTGTCACCCCAATCGCACTTGCTTCCTCACAGCTCCCAAATCTCCAGCTGCCCGTCTGAGTATGAGGTAGAACAGATGGTTGACTCTGCAGAGCTGTTTACTCATACTATAGCCTGGGAATCAGAGGTCGACTCCAGCGCTTCTGTGAATCCAGACGAGGAAATGATCTGCACTGATGCCCAGAATCTTTATGAGTCGGATCCAGGACCAGACGCAGAAGGTTCTGACCATAATGTAGACCGTCATTCCCAAACTGTAACTCCTGTTGGTGGAGACAATGAGGAAGACGATGATGAGACTCAAATACCTGATTGGAGCGACAACTTTAGTTTTTTGTCAGGGCAGGAACAGGTTGGCTCTGAGGACGACGGGTGTGATAACGCACAGGGTGATGATGATGAGGTTGGAGATCCCACTTACTGTCAACCCACAGTCAGCCAAGAGATGAGGTCAGCAGAGGAGGTGGAGGAAGATGCTAGTGACGACGAGGTCAGGTTGCGCCTTCCTGGACAGAGAAGTAGTACTGGAAGCACGTCAACAACTGCATCCTCAAACACAACTCTGCCTCTCACCACAAGTCGTGGTGGCTCTTCAGGTCGCATGGGTGCTAAGCCTTGCATAGCCTGGGCATTTTTTCAGATCGATAAAGATGACCCAACTCGTGTTATCTGTAACATTTGTCAGCAAAAGCTAAGTAGAGGCCAAAAAATACATAGTTTGAGTACTTCATGCATGAACCGGCACATGGACATGAAGCATAAGTTGCAGTGGGAAGCTCAGTGTGCTACAATGCGGCCTAGCCGGCCGGGCCAACCACCGTCTGACATATCTTGTGCATCTGCGGCCTCTTCATCCTCTGTGACTGGGGGGACAGCAGTCACACCTGTTTTGGGGCGCAGACCTGCCACCTCTTTACCCGCAACAGCCAGCGTGATTGGCAGGTCATCATTTTCTTTGGAGGTGGTAACACCAGCTGGTGTTGAGCGCTGTCCGACATCGATAGCATCACCTTTGGATCAAGGCAACCTAACATGCCCGCCTGCATCTTCCTCACAGACCAGCAGTTTGCCGGGGACACCCTTATCAACCCCGTCTAAGCACAATAGCCAGCCCTCGGTCCCTCAGATGTGGACAAGTAAAAGACCATTTCCTCCTAGCCATGAGAAAGCTAAGAGGTTGAATTTCACCATCTGCAAGCTCTTGGCTACAGAAATGCTGCCTTTCCGCCTGGTGGACACAGAGGATTTTCGAGACCTTATGTCCGTCGCAGTGCCCCAGTACCAGATGCCCAGTCGGCACTACTTCTCAAAGAAAGGTGTGCCTGCGCTCCACCAGCATGTCGCACACAACATCACCGCTTCTTTGAGAAACTCTGTGTGTGACAGGGTGCATTTCACCACAGACACTTGGACGAGTAGGCATGGACAGGGGCGTTACATGTCGCAGACTGGGCACTGGGTAACTATGGTGACAGAAGGACAAGGGGCTGCAGTCCAAGTCTTGCCGTCCCCACGAGTTGTGCGTCAATCCTCTTTATGTCAAAGTTCCTCCACTGCTTCTGCCTCCTCAACCTCCTCTCGGTCTTCCACCTGCACCCAAAGCCTGTCTGGTCATGCCACAAGCTTTCTAACTGCGCAGAAGGGATCCTGCACACCTCCTTACTATGCTGGCAGTAGGGCTCAACGTCATCAGGCGGTTTTTACTTTGAAATGTCTGGGAAATGTGAGTCACACAGCTGAGGAGTTGTGGTCAGCTCTGGAGAACCAATTTCATGAATGGTTGTCTCCACTGGACCTGAAACCAGGGAAGGCCGTGTGCGACAATGCTGC
The DNA here is from genome assembly GCF_046119375.1 of Phyllobates terribilis. Taxonomy (NCBI): domain Eukaryota; kingdom Metazoa; phylum Chordata; class Amphibia; order Anura; family Dendrobatidae; genus Phyllobates; species Phyllobates terribilis. The sequence continues at coordinate 589,844,250 of NW_027362765.1, read as the reverse complement.
AAACCTGGGTGCGGCCCTTCGCCGGGACAATGTCACACACGTGCCTTGTATGGCTCACATGTTGAACCTGGTTGTCCAGCAATTTTTAGCCCACTATCCCAGACTAGATGGCCTTCTGCAGAGGGTACGGTCGCTGTGTGCTCACTTCCCCCGTTTGCATCCCGCAGCTCAGCGACTTACATCTCTACAGAAGTCGTTGGGCCTGCCACTTCACCGGCTAAAATGCGATGTGCCTACCCGGTGGAGTTCAACTCTGCACATGTTGCAGTGACTGTGGCAGCACCGACAAGCCCTGGTGCAATACGTTCTGACGTATAGCCTGGGCCAACGAGATCCAGAGGTGGGGCAAATCACGCTGTAGGAGTGGTCTCAGATCAGGGACCTATGCACCCTTCTGCACAGTTTTGAAATGGCGACGAAGATGTTTAGTGCTGACGATGCCATTATCAGCATGACTATTCCGGTGATTTACATGCTGGAGCACATGTTAAACAGAATTCGGAGTCAGGTGGTGGCACAAGAGGAGGTGGAGGAAGTAGAGGAGGAGGAGTTGTATGCGGAAGGGCTAACATCTGCAAGGTCCAGACGGTCGGCAGCACCAAGGCGGCAGGCATGTGAGGGTGGGGGAGATGGTTTTACCAGGGCGCTTGGTAGCAGCCAAACTAGTGAGGAAGGTGCAGGAGCCCAGGAAGAAGTGGAGGACGAACTGATGGAAGACTCATCAGATGAGGGAGACCTTGATCACATTTCTGTTGTGCGAGGTTGGGGGGAGAGGACAGAGGAAGGAAGCATGATTGTTACCTCGCCACCAACACAACAGGGACTTGGTGCTCCTGGATGCGCAACACACATGAGTGCCTTCTTGCTGCACTACCTGCAACATGACCCTCGAATTGTGAGAATTAGAAATAATCCTGACTACTTGGTTGCCACACTGTTAGATCCCCGGTACAAAAGTAAATTTGCAGAAATTATTCCTGCCATAGAAAGGGATGCACGCATGCAGGAGTATCAGCAGAGACTGTTGCAGAATCTTACATGTGCTTTTCCACAAAACACCAGTGGTGCACGTAGTGAATCTCACAGTTCCAACTTGCCAACCGTGGGACCGTCAAGTGTTCAGCACTCAAACCGTAACAGAACCACAGTATCTGCTGGTAACATCAATTTTGCGGAATCATTTCACCACTTTTTTAGCCCATCCTTTGCAAGGCCACAGGAGACAAGAAGTCTGACACATAGTCAACGCCTAGAGACGATGGTACAGGAGTATCTCCAAGTAAACATTGAAGCCATGACTGTGTCACTGGACCCTTGCTCTTTTTGGGCTTCCAATCTGGATAAATGGCCGGAGCTAGCCACTTACGCCTTGGAGATCTTGTCATGCCCCGCAGCCAGCGTTCTGTCTGAACATGTGTTCAGCGCTGCTGGTGGTGTGCTGACAGATAAGCGCACGCGGCTCTCCACTGATAATGTAGACAGACTCACGTTCATAAAGATGAACAAATCATGGATCCGAAATGACTTTTCTACCCCTGTGTCATCCTGGGGAGAGTAAAAGCTTGATGATTGGTTAAAATCACCCTACTAACCGTTTTAAGCTTTCAAATTACTAATCATGTTTATCTGTATCTTGGCTGGAAAATAATTTGGGCTTTGTAGCAGTGTGCAGCACTGATTCTATTAGGCCATCTATAATAAGCACCACCAGATTTAAAATTACTAATCATGTTTATCTGTATCTTGACTGGAAAATAATTTGGGCTTTGTAGCATTGTGCAGCACTGATCCTATTAGGCCATCTATACTAAGCTCCACCAGATTTAAAATGAATAATAATTTTTAGCTGCATCTAGCCCGGAAAATAATTTTGGGGCTCCGAGATGCGCAAGACACATAAGTGCCTTCTTGCTGCACTACCTGCAACATGACCCTCATATTGTCAGAATTCGAAGTAATCATGACTACTAGGTTGCCACACTCTTAGATCCCCCAAACTTTTCGATCAACCTTTTCATTTTAATAAAGACCAAAAAAATGGTCATTTTTGAAATTATAAGCATTAGCAGGTTATTAGAAACTGAAATCAAACAGTTTTCAACTCAAAACTTTATTCTAGGTGATGTTACATTTTCACATAGGACCCCTTGTACGAAAGAAGCTTCTGAACTCTCCCGTCCATTGAATTTGTCAGGTTTTGGATGGTTTCTGCTTCAATTGTTTTGCATGAGGACAGAATACCCTCCCAGAGCTGTTGCTTAGATGTGAACTGCCTCCCGCCATCATAGACACTCCTTTTGATGATGCTCCAGAGGTTCTGAATGGGGTAGAGGTCAGGGGAGCATGGGGGTCACACCATAAGTTTGTCCCCTTTTATGCCCATATCAGCCAGAGATGCAGATGTTTTATGTGCAGCATGAGATGGTGCATTATCATGCAAAAAAATGATCTTGCTGTGAAATACACGGTTCTTCTTCTTGAACCATGGCAGGAAGTGCTGTTTGAGAAAATCCACATACATTATGGAGTTCATCTTTAGCGCCTTCAGGGATCCTAAAGGGGCTGACAATCTCTCTCCCCATGATTCCAGCCCAAAATATTACTCCACCTCCTCCTTGTTGGCGCTGTAGCCTTGTTTGAGTGGGGTGTACATCAACCAGCCATCCTCCACTCCATCCATCTGGACCATCGAGCGCTGCACGGCACTCATCCGTGAACAAAACAGTTTTGAAATCAGTCTTCATGTAATGTTTGGCCCACTGGAGCCGTTTCTGCTTGTGTGAAGTGGATAGAGGAGGTCGACAGGATGGCGTATGCACAGCTGCAAACCTCTGAAGGACCCTGCATCTTGTTGTTCGGGGGACGTTGGAGGCACCAGCAGCTTCAAAAACTTGTCTGCTGCTATGACAAGGCTTTTTTGCCGCTGCTCTTTTAACCTGACGTAATTGCCTGTAGGAAAGAGTCCTCAATTTGCCCTTATCAGCACACACACGTGTGTACTGTGAATCAGCTACATACTTCTTGATTGCCAAGACACTTCATCCTGATCATCACACAATGTTGATTGTAGTCATGCCTTGACCTAAACACTCCACAATTTCTTGCTTCTCAGCAGCCGACACATCCTTTTTCTTTCCCATTTTGGCAGAAAATGTAGGCTGCTTAATAATGTGAGACAGCCTTCTTAAGTAGTCTTGCCTTTCATTGGACACACCTGCCAAACTAATTAGCACAGGTGTCTGCAATTGATTACAGTGATATAAAGAGCCCGGACACACATCACCATCAATGAGTTTAACTGACAAACAAACAAATTCTTCCCTTATCACTCCTAAACACTTTTTGCATAATAATTTGGAACACAGTGTACATGTGCTTTTCCACAAAACACCAGTGGTTCACGTAGTTAATCTTACAGTTCTAACTTGCCAACCGTGGTCTGTATGGAGTTGTTCAATAAAGGGCCCAAAATTAAGATAACATAGATGGGAGAGGTCTCTATGAATATGAATTCCTAAGTATTTGATACCCTGTGAGGGCCAGGCAAAGGGAAAGTTGGACTGGATGGAATCCTATTTGGATTTGGGGAGGGAGACATCGAGGGCCTCAGACTTCGCTGCATTAATTTTAAAATTTGACCATGTAACAAAGTGATCTATTTCAGCCATAACAGCATGGATTGATATATGTGATTGAGTGATATATACTAGTACATCATCAGCAAATAGAGAGCACTTGTACTCGGTGCCTCCCACCTAAATCGACCTAATATTGGGGTTATGGCGAATTGATGAGAGCAGGTGCTCCGTCACTAGGATGTATAAGAGAGGGGACAGAGGACATCCCTGCCTTGTCCCATTGGTGATTGTGAAAGGTGATGAAAATGTTCTGAGGCACCCCCTGGGCCTTGGGACACCCGGAGCCGGACCCTTTTTGGTGGATGCTGGTGGTTGTAGTCTTCGTGGCTGCGACCCGGTTCCATGGCTCAGGGTGGTCAAACCAGTGGCGGAACTATTTATGTGGTTTTGATGTTTAAATGTCCGACTACGCCACCCGTGGATTGCGGTCAGAGTGAACCGCCGCTGCAGGGCAGACCGCTAAGGCTGGTGTTGTGGGTGCAGCAGAGCGTAGCATAACTCCCCACGGGAGGAGTATAGCCCCAGGGCAGTGTATGCGGAGGATGGGGGTGATGGTGCAGGGCAGCAGCAGTCACGACACGGAGTCAGTGATGCAGTCCAGGGCCTTTACTCACAGTTCTTATTATCCAGACCACGTCTGCAGGTAACGGCTGCCCACATCGTACTGTGCTCAACAGGTGAGGGGCTCAGACAACTCCCACATAACTTTGGAGCGCTTCACAGGACCCCCTTTGTGTGTCCTTTGTCTGGCCTTTCTTACCAACCCTTCTGTCCGGCTGCCTCGGGCCTCCTCTTGGTAAACTTGGCGCCAGTTTCCCTGACCTTATGTGGTGCCTTCCTAGCGGGTGTAGCGAGGGGCTGCGCCACATAAAATGTCACAGCCTCCGGTTTCTAGCTGAGGGTCGTTTCCTGCCTGCACTAGTTTCGGGGACCGGTCTCCCCCTTTGGCCTGACCCCTCCACGCAGGTGGATTCGGGCGTGCGGTGGCGACTCGCCCGTCCGCACCCCTGGGATCCCTTCATTCCTCGTTCCTGGAGCCTTCTCCGCTCCTCTTCCTTCCTTCTCCCTCTTCCAGGCCTGGGCCTCTGTTACTAGGCCCGCCTCCGGAGCAGAGCTCATGCAGAGCCCCTGCTCCCTGCCACTTCTGCTCAGACTTCTCTGCACTGAACTAAGATGGTGCCCACCTTTTATACTCCCTTCTCAATGCACCCAGGAACTGCTTCCTCCCTGCTCCTGCACTACAGGGTTCCCCTTCCTCAGTGTTCCCTCCCCCCACTCCAGCCAGGGACAGGGACTGTCGTGCCCATCTCAGAGGCATATTGGTCGCCCTGCCCCACGGCAATGTGGTGTAATGCATGCAGGTGTCGGGTCCTGATCCACACTCCATCCTTACCTGAGAGTGAGATATCATACCTCTGGGTGAGGTGCAATACCTCTGTAGCAACCGAGCCCTCAGGGTGCTACAGTTCCATTTATCTTCAGCCTAGGTGACGTATTGTGATACAGGGCCGTGATTTTGGCTATAAAAGCGTCCCCTAGACCCCTACCCAAAGCTTTTTAAGAGAATCATATATGGCGTGCCAGGAGACTCTATGGAATGCTTTCTCAGCATCCAACGAGAGTATCTAATTACAAATTTTTAACTGCATCTAGCCCAGGAAATACTTTGTGCCTAGTAGCAGTGTCTGCTAGTCAGCGGATTATCCCGGCTGTTAAGCAAGCTACACCACCTGTAGTTTGGACACTTAATTTTTTCAAAGGAAATGCTTCGGGACCACGGGATACTCAGTGAAGAGCATCAGGAGGCACCCCAAGGCATAAGGGCTGGGACTGGCATTAGGATGCCTTGCGGTGGACAGCCGAGCTCGATCCTTATAAAAGCTTTTTAACTGCAGCAGCTTTAGTGGACGCTACTGGAGCTGGAATTACGCGGCTGCTGGCATGAGACTTGCCCTCCAATAGATCCTTGTAAATGGATTTAAAGTGTATTCATTCAAATTAGAGAGACAATTTAAATTAAAAAGCTTAGAGCTGCCTCCACCACAGGGGGGCTCGCTCGACCCACCAGCGGACAGGCACCAGTATTAGGAGAGGGGGGCTGGCCATCAGGGTTCACCGCGGCTCTGGCACAAACCCAGCGACACGGAGCTGACACGGGCAGGAGCGGACTGAACGTGTCGGCTTCTCACTTTTTGGATTTTAGAAGGGCATGACATGCCTATATCTGTGTCTCCCCCTCCTTTTACTCCTCCACCTCTTTTCTTTTCGCATGACTATATGTACTTGTCACTTTTCCATGTGTTAGTTGTGTCTTCTGAGCAGTTTGTCAGCTTTTGGACACCTTTGAAGGTGTTTTCTATGTGTTTCTATGTGTTTTGTTTGCCTTCCATTGGTTTTAACGGTGTTAGAAGGTGTTCGACGAACAGTTCGACGAACACACGGGTGTTCGATGAACCGAACCGAACTCGAACACAACGGGGGTGGCTCAACACTACTCTTGTGCTATATGCACTGCAGTCTGATATATACCCTGCCTGCCTTTATACACTGCCTGCCTGATATCTCTGCAGATGGATTAGTTAGTCTTCAAAAGGACTGTTTATTAAGATGGATATGTGTAATGTACGTTTTTTCTCCCTACACTACCTAATACACAAGCAAATCTCTATCTGACGCAGCAGCACCTCTCCCTACATAAGCAAATGGCACAGAAAAACGGTGTTCTCTGGATTGCTTTTTAAGCAAATAATGAGGATTAAGATCCAAAGAAAATTATTCCTGGCCCCTAAGACCTAGGCCTTTGTATAGAAATATCTAACAGCAGCAGAAGGCAGAATTGGAATGGAGCCTCTTGTGCTATATGCACTGCAGTCTGCTATATACCCTGCCTGCCTGCCTGTACACCCTGCCTGCCTGATATCTCTGCAGATGGATTAGTTAGTCCTCCAAAGGACTGTTTGTTAAGATGGATATGTGTAATGTACGGTTTTTCTCCCTACACTGCCTAATAAAGAAGCAAATCTCTCCCTGACGTAGCAGCACCTCTCCCTACACTGTCTGATCCGGAGTAACTGTGACAAGCATGGCGGCGCCAGGTCTGATATAGACCCGATCACGCTATGCGGCCAGCCAATCACTGTGGCAGGCAATCCCTGCATGTTCATTGGCTTTTTAAAGAGAGCCAAACATGCAGGGAGGAAACTGCCGAGCAACCCTGGAAATACTCAGCGAGCGCCGAGCATCTCGAGCAGTGAGATGCTTGGGCAAGTATCAATCAGTGGCGAGCACGCTCGCTCATCACTAGTTATATTTTATATTCTGTGCTGTGGCTATCTTTTAAAAACATGTTTTTAAAACATGGAAGATTTTGATCATTAAACTTTTTTTTTCTTTTCTTTGATCAGACAAAGATAGAAGTTTGCTAATAACCACAATGTAAAAAATAAACATAAACAATTGGCTTATGTATGAATAATCAAGAGAGCATGAAATTCAGCTGTATAAAGGAAGCATATTATTTTAAATTAATTTTACAGAACAACAATTTAATTAAGCCCCAAACTAAGTTATCCAAAGAAAGAGTGAGATGAATACATTACTATTGTGTAACAATTATTTTTGCCTTATTTTTAATTACAATGCTTTTTTTCAGACTCACTACATTATATTCATCAATCACTTACTTAGAGAAAGACATACTCATACACATTTATAGACGTATGCAGCCCATTTAGTTACACTACTCTGTGAGAGAGGAGAAGAGAAGTGCAGTATTCCTAGAACACTACTGCAAACATAGCGTGGAGAATGATAAAAAAACGTAGCTACTTTCTAGTAGGTGTTTAAGCTCACCCAAAAACTGGATTCACTGTAACACTGTTCAGTATTCCTGTATATTATCCTACATATTAAAGCTTCATCTGAAATGTACTACATGGAGACAATTTTATAATGCCATTATATACATACCACCTCAATAAAGATGCCAAAAAGTGACCAAATAACACCATCACACAGTGACAACAACATAACAGTGATATTAAGTGTGAATGTAATAATGTAAGGTAATGCATATACCAAGACGCTGTATGTAATGTTTATATAACTTAGCATTTCCTGTGTTGGTATACAATGGAAATACTGCAATCATGTGATTGGATGACCACATGACATGCTATGGCTATTATATTTATGGGCAATAGAGGTGGACTTGATTCCTAATTGATAATACTGTAGAGGATGCTGTTGCCCTTACTCAGCAACCGGGATAGTGAGGGTGGAGGGAGATCGACGCCACCCACTCACCAGTGTGGCGGAGAGCTGCTACTGTTACAATCAGTCAGCTCACACATCAGTGCTCTGTACAAAAATGTATATGATGATGTGGCTGGTACCAAGCAGGGAGAAGTTGATCCTGCTATTTTGAACTGTACTTTAACTGAGCAGACCAGTGGAGCAACATGCAAAGGAGGATCCACGTTGATTTGACCTAGAATGAAGGACCTGCTTAAACATCTGGTGCCAGCACAGTACATACAGCACCAGCAGCACAAGCAGTTGTTACAGCAGAAACAAATGGCGCAACAGGAGACAAGTAAGCTGCTTATGTAGCAGCACCAGTTACAGCAGCAGCAGCAGCAGCAACAGGGCCAGCACCGTCAATAGCAGCAGCAAATTGATTTGCTCCCTGAGGCGGTTTGTGGCACCGCGACAGCGCTGACAAGGTCAATGGGCGATTTCTCCATCTGGAAGGTGGTAAGGAGAGCCCTGCAGAAAATGACCCCGAGGGATGACGTACAGGCCCCTACTGGTGATAATATATGCTGGAAATTCCACGGCCCAGGCCATATAACCGCCTATTGTCCCCTAACCTTCGAGTATCCTGGGAAGCTGAAGTAATGCCCCACCGGAGCATCATCGAACACGTCTCACTGATGCAGGAGAGGATTGTGAAGGTGATGCCCATCGTAAAAGGACATCTCCTCCAGGCACAAGAGGCTCAAGCTAGGGTCTACAACTGGTCAGCCAGAGTGAGGCAGTTCAATCCTGGAGACCAAGTCCTTGTACTAATTCCTACCATGGAAAGTAAATTCTTGGCCAAGTGGCAAGGGCCTTGTGAGGTGGTGGAAAAGCTTGAGAAAGTGAACTATAAGATTCATCAACCGGGAAGACGTAAACTATACCAGATCTACCATGTCAATCTCATGAATCTATGTCAAGACAGGGAGCCTGCTGAAACTCCGTGCTTGCTGGTCAAGACAGAAGGCAAGGTTCGAGGAGTCACAATAGCGGAGATGCTGTCAAACGCCCCAAAACAGCAGTGTTGGGAATTGCTGCAGAAGAACAGGGACCTGTTCTCAGAATTGCCTGGGTGTACAAGGGTCATAGAACATGAGGTTCTGACAGAGCCACATGTGCGGGTGAACTTGAAGCCCTATTGAATTCCTTAGGCCCGACGAGAGTTGATCTCAAAGTAAGAGAATCGTATGTCGAAACTCTGAGCCACTGAGGAATCCAATAGCGGATGGTAGAGCCTGATTGTCCTGGTTTCAAAACCCGATGGCGAATGGAGATTCTGCAACGATTATAGGAAGTTGGATGAAGTCTCCAATTTCGACACATATCCGATGCAGTGTGTTGATGAGCTGATAGAGAGTCTTGGGCTGGCAAGGTACATAACCACCTTGGATTTAAAGAAGGGATATTGGCAGATCCCCATGTTACAGGGGGCCAGGGAGAAGACTGCTTTCTCTACACCCGACGGATGCTTTCAGCATGTCCGGATGCTGTTTGGACTGCACGGGGCCCCGGCCACCTTCCAGAGGGCCATGGACAGATCCTTGCACCCTGTAAGAAGTACTTTGTGGCATACCTGGATGATATTGTTATGTTCAGCCCGGACTGGGGAAGTCATCTGGAAAATATTCAGGCAGTTTTTATTCTCTAAGGAAGGCTGGGTTTTCAATAAATCCAAAAAAATGTGCCATTGGGAAAGAAGAAGCCAAATACCTGGGATTTGTACTTGGTAGAGGTGAGATCAAACCCCAAATCTGTAAAGTGGAGGCAATCCAATCTTGGCCAAGACCACCATCAAAGAATCAAGTTAAAGCTAGTGTTGAGCCACCCCCGTAGTGTTCGAGTTCGGTTCGGTTCGTCGAACACCCGTATGTTCGCCGAACTGTTCGTCGAACACCTTCGAACACCATTAAAACCAATGTCAGGCAAACAAAAACACATAGAAACACATAGAAAACACCTTCAAAGGAGTCCAAAAGCTGACAAACTGCTCAGAAGACATAACTAACACATGGAAAAGTGACAAGTACATATAGTCATGCGAAAAGAAAAGAGGTGGAGGAGTAAAAGGAGGGGGAGACACAGATATAGGCATGTCATGCCGCTCTAAAATCCAAAAAGTGAGAAGCCAACACGGCCAGTCCGCTCCTGCCCGTGCCACCTCCGTGTCGCCGGGTTTGTGCCAGAGCCGCGGTGAACCCTGACGGCCAGCCCCCCTCTCCCAATACTGGTGCCTGTCCGCTGGTGGGTCGAGCGAGCCCCCCTGTGGTGGAGGCAGCTCTAAGCTTTTTAATTTAAATTGTCTCTCTAATTTGAATGAATACACTTTAAATCCATTTACAAGGATCTATTGGAGGGCAAGTCTCATGCCAGCAGCCGCGTAATTCCAGCTCCAGTAGCGTCCACTAAAGCTGCTGCAGTTAAAAAGCTTTTATAAGGATCGAGCTTGGCTGTCCACCGCAAGGCATCCTAATGCCAGTCCCAGCCCCTATGCCTTGGGGTGCCTCCTGATGCTCTTCACTGAGTATCCCGTGGTCCCGAAGCATTTCCTTTGAAAAAATTAAGTGTCCAAACTACAGGTGGTGTAGCTTGCTTAACAGCCGGGATAATCTGCTGACTAGCAGAGACTGCTACTAGGCACAAAGTATTTCCTGGGCTAGATGCAGTTAAAAATTTGTAATTAGATACTCTCGTTGGATGCTGAGAAAGCATTCCATAGAGTCTCCTGGCACGCCATATATTATTCTCTTAAAAAGTTTGGGGTAGGGGTCTAGGGGACCCGTTTATAGCCAAAATCATGGCCCTGTATCGCAATACGTCACCTAGGCTGAAGATCAATGGAACTGTAGCACCCTGAGGGCTCGGTTGCTACAGAGGTATTGCACCTCACCCAGTGGTGTGATATCTCACTCTCAGGTAAGGATGGAGTGTGGATCAGGACCCGACACCTGCATGCATTACACCACATTGCCGTGGGGCAGGGCGACCAATATGCCCCTGAGATGGGCACGACAGTCCCTGTCCCTGGCTGGAGTAGGGGGAGGGAACACTGAGGAAGGGGAACCCTGTAGTGCAGGAGCAGGGAGGAAGCAGTTCCTGGGTGCTTTGAGAAGGGAGTATAAAAGGTGGGCACCATCTTAGTTCAGTGCAGAGAAGTCTGAGCAGAAGTGACAGGGAGCAGGGGCTCTGCATTAGTGTTGAGCCACCCCCGTAGTGTTCGGGTTCGGTTCGGTTCGTCGAACACCGGGATGTTCGAGGAACTGTTCGTCGAACTGTTCGTCGAACACCTTAGAACACCGTCGAACACCGTTAAAACCAATGGCAGGCAAACAAAAACACATAGAAACACATAGAAAACACCTGCAAAGGTGTCCAAAAGCTGACAAACTGCTCAGAAGACACTCTCTTTAAAAAAGCCGGCCGGCAAATTCAGCAGCGGCATACACCGGTACCCGACAATTTAGACAAGAAGGAATAGAGCATCACACATAGATTAGATAGATAGAAACATGTCAGTCACACATATAAGAAGCACAGTGACAGTGTTGGTTACTGCACTTGTCATTTAGTGTAAAGGATTTATTAAAAAAAATATTAGTGTTTTCATGCACCGTCTCTTTAAAAAAGCCGGCCGGCAATTCAGCATCTGTACCCGACAATTTAGAACAGAAAGAATAGAGCTTCACACATAGATTAGATAGATAGAAACATGTCAGTCACATATATAATAAGTACAGTGATAGTGTTGCTTACTGTACTTGTCATTTAGTGTAAAGGATTTATTTAAAAAAATAATAGTGTTTTCATGCACTGTCTCTTTAAAAAAGCCGGCCGGCAATTCAGCAGCAGTACCCGACAATTTAGAACAGAAAGATAGAGCATCACACATAGATTAGATAGATAGAAACATGTCAGTCACATATATATGAAGTACAGTGATAGTGTTGGTTACTGTACTTGTCATTTAGTATTAAAATAAAGGATTTATTATTAAAAAAATTGGCGTGGGGTTCCCCTTAATTTTAGGCTCTAGCGGCGGTTAAGCAGACAGCTGGGGCAGATGTTTGAAGCCTGGGAAGGGGGTAATACCCACGGAGCTTCCCAGGCTACTAATATCAGCCTCCAGCTGAATACATAGCCTTTACTAGCTATTAAAATGGGGGACCCCCCAAAAAAAATGACGTGGGGTCCCCCCTAATTTAATAGCTAGCAAAGGCTAGGCAGACAGCTGGGGGCTGATATTAATAGCCCAGGAAGGGAGCCATGAATATTGGCCCCCTCCCAGGCTAGAAACACCAGCCGTCAGCCGCCCCAGAAATGGCGCATTCATAGGATGCGCCAATTCTGGCACTTAGCCTCGCTCTTCCACGCTGCCCTGGTGCGGTGGCAGGGGGTAATAGGGTTGGGGTTGATGTCAGCTTATAATGCCAGCTGACATCAAGCCCAGGTTAGTAATGGAGAGGCGTCTATAAGACACCCCCATTACTAACCCCATAGTCAAAGTTAAAAAAAACACAAACACCCAGAATAAAGTCCTTTAATTGAAATAAAGACACAATCCTTTATTGTTCTAAATTAAACCATACTTACCATCACGCCCATTCCAGCTGAAGCCAACGATCTCCTGCAATAAAAGAAAAATAATAAAGCAACCTCATCCTTACCTTTCCATGGTTCCCACGACAGCTTCAGCTCTGCTACATCGAGATGACAGGCTGGACCGCAGCAGAACGCTGCCATCCAGCCTGTCATCCCGCAGACACTGAGAAGCGCAGGCTTGCTTGCGCTGCTCAGCGTCTCTCTGTGACGACATCCAGATGAGCCGAGTTCATGTCCAATGAACTCGGCTCACCTCATGCACGTCACTGACAGCGTGGGAAAATTCTCACACTGAAGCGCTGATTGCAGGAGAATTTTCCCATGCTGTCAGAGACGTGCAGGAGGTGAGCTGAGTTCATTGGACATGAGCTCACCTCATGCACATCACTGACAGCGTGGGAGTATTCTCCTGCACTCAGCACTTCAGCGTGAGAATTTTCCCACGCTGTCAGTGACGTGCATGAGGTGAGCCGAGTTCATTGGACATGACCTCGGCTCATCTGGATGCCGTCACAGCGAGACAGTGAGGAGCGCAAGCATGCCTGCGCTTCTCAGTGTCTGCGGGATGACAGACTGGATGGCAGCGTTCTGCTGCGGTCCAGCCAGTCATCTCGATGTAGCAGAGCTGAAGCTGTCGTGGGAACCATGGAAAGGTAAGGATGAGGTTGGATTATTATTTTTCTTTTATTGCAGGAGATCGTTGGCTTCAGCTGGAATGGGTGTGATGGTAAGTATGGTTTAATTTAGAACAATAAAGAATTGTGTCTTTATTTCAATTAAAGGACTTTATTCTGGGTGTTGTGTTTTTTTTAAATACTTTACTAGAAATTCATGGCGGTCATGTCTAATACTGGCGTGACCCCATGAATTTTGGGCTTGGGGCCAGCTGATAATACCAAGCTGGCCCTAACCCCTTTATTACCCAGTGAGCCACCGCACCAGGGCCCTGGATGAGTTGGGTACAGCGCCAGAAGATGGCGCTTCTATGAACGCGCCATTTTCCGGGGTGGCTGCGGACTGCAATTTGTAGCGGGGGGGGGGCCCAGAAAGCTTGGGCCTCCCTGCGCTGCAGATTCCAGCCCCCAGCTGCCTAGTTGTACCTGGCTGGACACAAAAATAGGGCGAAGCCCCACGTACTTTTTTTTTAATTATTTCATGAAATTCATGAAATAATTAAGAAAAAAAGGCCTTCCCTATATTGTTGTGTCCGGCCAGGTACAAATAGGCAGCTGGTGGTTGGGGGCAGCCCGTTCCTGCCTGCTGTACCTGGCTGGACACAAATATAGTGCGAAGCCCCACTTCAATTTTTTTTAATTATTTCATGAAATTCATGAAATAATTAAGAAAAAAAGGGCTTCCCTATATTGTTGTGTCCGGCCAGGTACAAATAGGCAGCTGGTGGATGGGGGCAGCCCGTTCCTGCCTGCTGTACCTGGCTGGACACAAATATAATGCGAAGCCCCACTTCAATTTTTTTAAATTATTTCAGGAAATTCATGAAATAATTAAAAAAAAATTGACGTGGGGCTTCGCACTATATTTGTGTTCAGCCAGGTACAGCAGGCAGGAACGGGCTGCCCCCAACCACCAGCTGCCTATTTGTACCTGGCCGGACACAACAATATAGGGAAGCCCTTTTTTTCTTAATTATTTCATGAAATAATTTAAAGAAAATTGACGTGGGGCTTCGCCCTGTTTTTGTGTCCAGCCAGGTACAACTAGGCAGCTGGGGGCTGGAATCCGCAGCGCAGGGAGGCCCAAGCTTTCTGGGCCACCCCCGCTGCAAATTACAGTCCGCAGCCACCCCGGAAAATGGCGCGTTCATAGAAGCGCCATCTTCTGGCGCTGTACCCAACTCATCCAGGGCCCTGATGCGGTGGCTCACTGGGTAATAAAGGGGTTAGGGCCAGCTTGGCATTATCAGCTGGCCCTAAGCCCGAAATTCATGGGGTCACGCCAATATTAGACATGACCACCATGAATTTCTAGTAAAGTATTTAAAAAAAACACAACACCCAGAAAAAAGTCCTTTAATTGAAATAAACACACAATTCTTTATTGTTCTAAATTAAACCATACTTACCATCACGCCCATTCCAGCTGAAGCCAACGATCTCCTGAAATAAAAGAAAAATAATAAAGCAACATCATCCTTACCTTTCCATGGTTCCCATGACAGCTTCAGCTCTGCTACATCGAGATGACAGGCTGGACCGCAGCAAAACGCTGCCATCCTGCCTGTCATCCCGCAGACACTGAGAAGCGCAGGCTTGCTTGCGCTCCACAGTGTCTCTCTGTGAGGGCATCCAGATGAGCCGAGTTAATGTCCAATGAACTCGGCTCACCTCATGCACGTCACTGACAGCGTGGGAAAATTCTCCTGCACTCACCGCTTCAGCGTGGGAGAATTCTCACACTGAAGCGCTGAGTGCAGGAGAATTCTCCCACGCTGTCAGTGACGTGCAGGAGGTGAGCTGAGTTCATTGGACATGAGCTCACCTTATGCACGTCACTGACAGCGTGGGAAAATTCTCCTGCACTCAGCGCTTCAGCGGGAGAATTCTCACGCTGAAGCGCTGAGTGCAGGAGAATTCTCCCACGCTGTCAGTGACGTGCAGGAGGTGAGCTGAGTTCATTGGACATGAGCTCACCTTATGCACGTCACTGACAGCGTGGGAGAATTCTCCTGCACTCAGCGCTTCAGCGGGAGAATTCTCACGCTGAAGCGCTGAGTGCAGGAGAATTTTCCCACGCTGTCAGTGACGTGCATGAGGTGAGCCGAGTTCATTGGACATGAACTCGGCTCATCTGGATGTCGTCACAGAGAGACGCTGAGCAGCGCAAGCAAGCCTGCGCTTCTCAGTGCCTGCGGGATGACAGGCTGGATGGCAGCGTTCTGCTGCGGTCCAGCCTGTCATCTCGATGTAGCAGAGCTGAAGCTGTCGTGGGAACCATGGAAAGGTAAGGATGAGGTTGCTTTATTATTTTTCTTTTATTGCAGGAGATCGTTGGCTTCAGCTGGAATGGGCGTGACGGTAAGTATGGTTTAATTTAGAACAATAAAGGATTGTGTCTTTATTTCAATTAAAGGACTTTATTCTGGGTGTTTGTGTTTTTTTTAACTTTGACTATGGGGTTAGTAATGGGGGTGTCTTATAGACGCCTCTCCATTACTAACCTGGGCTTGATGTCAGCTGGCATTATAAGCTGACATCAACCCCAACCCTATTACCCCCTGCCACCGCACCAGGGCAGCGTGGAAGAGCGAGGCTAAGTGCCAGAATTGGCGCATCCTATGAATGCGCCATTTCTGGGGCGGCTGACGGCTGGTGTTTCTAGCCTGGGAGGGGGCCAATATTCATGGCTCCCTTCCTGGGCTATTAATATCAGCCCCCAGCTGTCTGCCTAGCCTTTGCTAGCTATTAAATTAGGGGGGACCCCACGTCATTTTTTTGGGGGGGTCCCCCATTTTAATAGCTAGTAAAGGCTATGTATTCAGCTGGGGGCTGATATTAGTAGCCTGGGAAGCTCCGTGAGTATTACCCCCTTCCCAGGCTTCAAACATCTGCCCCAGCCGTCTGCTTAACCTCCGCTAGAGCCTAAAATTAAGGGGAACCCCACGCCAATTTTTTTAATAATAAATCCTTTATTTTAATACTAAATGACAAGTACAGTAACCAACACTATCACTGTACTTCATATATATGTGACTGACATGTTTCTATCTATCTAATCTATGTGTGAAGCTCTATTCTGTCTGTTATAAATTGTCGTGTACAGATGCTGAATTGCCGGCTGGCTTTTTTA
This sequence comes from Phyllobates terribilis, assembly GCF_046119375.1. Lineage (NCBI taxonomy): Eukaryota > Metazoa > Chordata > Amphibia > Anura > Dendrobatidae > Phyllobates > Phyllobates terribilis. The sequence goes on along the minus strand of NW_027362765.1, from coordinate 589,827,910 downwards.
AAGAGACAGTGCATGAAAACACTATTATTTTTTTTGATAAATCCTTTACGCTAAATGACAAGTACAGTAAGCAACACTGTCACTGTACTTCGTATATATGTGGCTGACATGTTTCTATCTATCTAATCTATGTATGATGCTCTATTCTGTCTGTTATAAATTGTCGGGTACCGCTGCTGAATTGCCGGCCGGCTTTTTTAAAGAGACGGTGCATGAAAACACTATTATTTTTTTTGATAAATCCTTTACGCTAAATGACAAGTACAGTAAGCAGCACTTTCACTGTACTTCGTATATATGTGGCTGACATGTTTATATCTATCTAATCTATGTGTGAAGCTCTATTCTTTCGGTTCTAAATTGTCGGGTACCGGTGTATGCCGCTGCTGAATTGCCGGCTTTTCATGTTTCACTGTTGGCACTGTTCCCATCGATTTGGGCAATCACTGTAATGCCACAACCACCATGGCTGTGGCATTACAGTGAGTGGCAGACAATCCCTGCATGATTGGTGCTCTAAATAGCGCCAGACATGCAGGACACGCTTTTGGTGCACGAACAGTTATCGAACATAACCTCGAACAGCCGAATTTTTTGCAAATCGTTCGGGTTCGTCGAACAACTCGAACACCGCCCAAAACAGCTCGAATTTGAGATTGGCGAACAGTTCTAGTCGAACACCGCTCATCTCTACTCTGCATGAGCTCTGCTCCGGAGGCGGGCCTAGTAACAGAGGCCCAGGCCTGGAAGAGGGAGAAGTAAGGAAGAGGAGCGGAGAAGGCTCCAGGAACGAGGAACGAAGCGATCCCAGGGGTGTGGACGGGCGAGTCGCCACCGCACGCCCGAATCCACCTGCGTGGAGGGGTCAGGCCAAAAGGGGAGACCGGACCCCGAAACTAGTGGAGGCGGGAAATCACCCTCAGCTAGAAACCGGAGGCTGTGACATTTTATGGGGCGCAGCCACTCGCTACACCCGCTGGGAAGGCACCACATAGGGTCAGGGAAACTGGCGCCAAGTTTACCAAGAGGAGGCCCGAGGCAGCCAGACAGAAGGGTTGGTAAGAAAGGCCAGACAAAGGACACACAAAGGGGGTCCTGTGAAGTGCTCCAAAGTTATGCGGGAGTTGTCTGAGCCCCTCACCTGGTGAGCACAGTACGACGTGGGCAGCCGTTACCTGCAGACGTGGTCTGGATAATAAGAACTGTGAGTAAAGGCCCTGGACTGCATCACTGACTCCGTGTCGTTACTGCTGCTGCCCTGCACCATCACCCCCATCCTCCGCATACACTGCCCTGAGGCTATATTCCTCCCGTGGGGAGTTATGCAACGCTCTGCTGCACCCACAACACCTGCCTCAGCGGTCTGCCCTGCAGCGGCGGTTCTCTCTGACCGCAATCCACGGGTGGTGTAGTCGGACATTTAAACATCAAAACCGCATAAATAGTTCCGCCACTGGTTTGACCGCCCTGAGCCACGGAAGCGGGTCGCCGCCACGGAGACTACAACCACCAGCATCCACCAAAAATGGTCCGGCTCCGGGTGTCCCAAGGCCCAGGGGGCGCATCAGAACATTTTCATCACCTTTCATAATCACCAATGGGACAAGGCAGGGATGTCCTCTGTCCCCTCTCTTATATATCCTAGTGACGGAGCACCTGCTCTCATCAATTCGCCATAACCCCAATATTAGGTGGATTGAGGTGGGAGGCACCGAGTACAAGTGCTCTCTATTTGCTGATGATGTCCTAGTATATATCACTCAATCACATATATCCATCCCTGCTGTTATGGCTGAAATAGATCACTTTGTTACATGGTCAAATTTTAAAATCAATGCAGCGAAGTTTGAGGCCCTCGATGTCTCCCTCCCCAAATCCATACAGAATACCATACAGTCAAACTTTCCCTTTGCCTGGCCCTCACAGGGTATCAAATACTTAGGAATTCCTATTCATAGAGACCTCTCCCATCTATGTTATCTTAATTTTGGGCCCTTTATTGAACAACTCCGTACAGACCATGGTTGGCAAGTTAGAACTGTAAGATTCACTACGTGAACCACTGGTGTTTTGTGGAAAACCACATGTACACTGTGTTCCAAATTATTATGCAAAAAGTGTTTAGGAGTGATAAGGGAAGAATTTCTTTGTTTGTCAGTTAAACTCATTGATGGTGATGTGTGTCAGGGCTCTTTATATCACTGTAAGCAATTGCAGACACCTGTGCTAATTAGTTTGGCAGGTGTGTCCAATGAAAGGCAAGACTACTTAAGAAAGCTGTCCCACATTATTAAGCAGCCTACATTTTCTGCCAAAATGGGAAAGAAAAAGGATGTGTCGGCTGCTGAGAAGCAAGAAATTGTGGAGTGTTTAGGTCAAGGCATGACTACAATCAACATTGTGCGATGATCAGGATGAAGTGTCTTGGCAATCAAGAAGTATGTAGCTGATTCACAGTACACACTTGTGCGTGCTGATAAGGGCAAATTGAGGACTCTTTCCTACAGGCAATAACGTCAGGTTAAAAGAGCAGCGGCAAAAAAGCCTTGTCATAGCAGCAGACAAGTTTTTGAAGCTGCTGTTGCCTCCAACGTCCCCAGAACAACAAGATGCAGGGTCCTTCAGAGGTTTGCAGCTGTGCATATGCCATCCTGTCGACCTCCTCTATCCACTTCACACATGCAGAAACGGCTCCAGTGGGCCAAACATTACATGAAGACTGATTTCAAAACTGTTTTGTTCACGGATGAGTGCCGTGCAACGCTCGATGGTCCAGATGGATGGAGTGGAGGATGGCTGGTTGATGGACACCCCACGCAAACACGGCTACAGCGCCAACAAGGAGGAGGTGGAGTAATGTTTTTGGCTGGAATCATGGGGAGAGAGATTGTCGGCCCCTTTAGGATCCCTGAAGGGGTAAAGATGAACTCCATAATGTATGTGGAGTTTCTCAAACAGCACTTCCTGCCATGGTTCAAGAAGAAAAACAGTGTATTCCACAGCAAGATCATTTTTATGCATAATAATGCACCGTCTCATGCTGCACATAACACATCTGCATCTCTGGATGATATGGGCATAAAAGGGGACATACTTATGGTGTGACCCCCATGCTCCCCTGACCTCTACCCCATTCAGAACCTCTGGAGCATCATCAAAAGGAGTGTCTATGATGGCGGGAGGCAGTTTATATCTAAGCAACAGCTCTGGGAGGGTATTCTGTCCTCATGCAAAACAATTGAAGCAGAAACCATCCAAAACCTGACAAATTCAATGGACGAGAGAGTTCAGAAGCTCCTTTCGAACAAGGGGTCCTATGTGCAAATGTAACATCACCTAGAATAAAGTTTTGAGTTGAAAACTGTTTGATTTCAGTTTCTAATAACCTGCTAATGCTTATAATTTCAAAAATGACCATTTTTTTGGTCTTTATTAAAATGAAAAGGTTGATCGAAGAGTGTGGGGGATCTAAGAGTGTGGCAACCCAGTAGTCAGGATTATTTCGAATTCTGACAATCTGAGGGTCATGTTGCAGGTAGTACAGCAAGAAGGCACTTATGAGTTTTGCGCATCCCGGAGCCCCAAAATTATTTTCCGGGCTAGATGCAGCTAAAAATTATTATTCATTTTAAATCTGGTGGAGCTTAGTATAGATGGCCTAATAGAATCAGTACTGCACACTGCTACACAGCCCAAATTATTTTCCAGCCAAGATACAGATAAACATGATTAGTAATTTTAAATCTGGTGGAGCTTAGTATAGATGGCCTAATAGAATCAGTACTGCACACTGCTACAAAGCCCAAATTATTTTCCTGCCAAGATACAGATAAACATGATTAGTAATTTGAAAGCTTAAAATGGTTGGTGAGGTGATTTTAACCAATCATCAAGCTTTTACTCTCCCCAGGATGACACAGGGCTAGAAAAGTCGTTTCGGATCCATGATTTGTTCATCTTTATAAACGTGAGTCTGTCTACATTATCAGTGGAGAGCCGCGTGCGCTTATCTGTCAGCACACCACCAGCAGCGCTGAACACACGTTCAGACAGAACGCTGGCTGCGGGGCATGACAAGATCTCCAAGGCGTAAGTGGCTAGCTCCGGCCATTTATCCAGATTGGACGCCCAAAAAGAGCAAGGGTACAGTGACACAGTCATGGCTTCAATGTTTACTTGGAGATACTCCTGTACCATCGTCTCTAGGCGTTGACTATGTGTCAGACTTCTTGTCTCCTGTGGCCTTGCAAAGGATGGGCTAAAAAAGTGGTGAAATGATTCCGCAAAATTGATGTTACCAGCAGATACTGTGGTTCTGTTACGGTTTGAGTGCTGAACACTCGACGGTCGCACGGTTGGCAAGTTGGAACTGTGAGATTCACTACGTGCACCACTGGTGTTTTGTGGAAAAGCACATGTAAGATTCTGCAACAGTCTCTGCTGATACTCCTGCATGCGTGCATCCCTTTCTATGGCAGGAATAATTTCTGCAAATTTACTTTTGTACCGGGGATCTAGCAGTGTGGCAACCCAGTAGTCAGGATTATTTCTAATTCTCACAATTCGAGGGTCATGTTGCAGGTAGTGCAGCAAGAAGGCACTCATGAGTGTTGCGCATCCAGGAGCACCAAGTCCCTGTTGTGTTGGTGGCGAGGTAACAATCATGCTTCCTTCCTCTGTCCTCTCCCCCAACTTCGCACAACAGAAAAGTGATCAAGGTCTCTCTCATCTGATGAGTCTTCCATCAGTTCGTCCTCCACTTCTTCCTGGGCTCCTGCACCTTCCTCACTAGTTTGGCTGCTACCATGCGCCCTGGTAAAACCATCTCCCCCACCCTCACATGCCTGCCGCCTTGGTGCTGCCGACCGTCTGGACCTTGCAGATGTTAGCTCTTCCGCATACAACTCCTCCTCCTCTACTTCCTCCACCTCCTCTTGTGCCACCACCTGACTCCGAATTCTGTTTAACATGTGCTCCAGCATGTAAATCACCGGAATAGTCATGTTGATAATGGCATCGTCAGCAATAAACATCTTCGTCGCCATTTCAAAACTGTGCAGAAGGGTGCATAGGTCCCTGATCTGAGACCACTCCTCCAGCGTGATTTGCCCCACCTCTGGATCTCATTGGCCAGGGCTATACGTCAGAACGTATTGCACCAGGGCTTGTCGGTGCTGCCACAGTCGCTGCAACATGTGCAGAGTTGAATTCCACCGGGTAGGCACATCGCATTTTAGCCGGTGAAGTGGCAGGCCCAATGACTTCTGTAGAGATGTAAGTCGCTGAGCTGCGGGATGAGAATGGCGGAAGTGAGCACACAGCGACCGTGCCCTCTGCAGAAGGCCATCTAGTCCGGGATAGTGGGCTAAAAATTGCTGGACAACCAGGTTCAACACGTGAGCCATGCAAGGCACGTGTGTGACATTGCCCCGGCGGAGGGCCGCAACCTGGTTTGCAGCATTGTCGCACACATCCTTCCCTGGTTTCAGGTCCAGTGGAGACAACCATTCATGAAATTGGTTCTCCAGAGCTGACCACAACTCCTCAGCTGTGTGACTCACATTTCCCAGACATTTCAAACTAAAAACCACCTGATGACGTTGAGCCCTACTGCCAGCATAGTAAGGAGGTGTGCAGGATCCCTTCTGCGCAGTTAGAAAGCTTGTGGCATGACCAGACAGGCTTTGGGTGCAGGTGGAGGACCGAGAGGAGGTTGAGGAGGCAGAAGCAGTGGAGGAACTTTGAGATAAAGAGGATTGACGCACAACTAGTGGGGACGGCAAGACTTGGACAGCAGCCCCTTGTCCTGCTGTCACCATAGTTACCCAGTGCCCAGTCAGCGACATGTAACGCCCCTGTCCATGCCTACTCGTCCAAGTGTCTGTGGTGAAATACACCCTGTCACACACAGAGTTTCTCAAAGAAGCACTGATGTTGTGTGCGACATGCTGGTGGAGCGCAGGCACACCTTTCTTTGAGAAGTAGTGCCGACTGGGCATCTGGTACTGGGGCACTGCGACGGACAAAAGGTCTCGAAAATCCTCCGTGTCCACCAGGCGGAAAGGCAGCATTTCTGTAGCCAAGAGCTTGCAGATGGTGAAATTCAACCTCTTAGCTTTCTCATGGCTAGGAGGAAATGGTCTTTTACTTGTCCACATCTGAGGGACCGAGGGCTGGCTATTGTGCTTAGAAGGGGTTGATAAGGGTGTCCCCGGCAAACTGCCGGTCTGTGAGGAAGATGCAGGCGGACATGTTAGGTTGCCTTGATCCAAAGGTGGTGCTATCGATGTCGGACAGCGCTCAACACCAGCTGGTGTTACCACCTCCAAAGAAAATGATGACCTGCCAATCACGCTGGATGTTGCGTGTAAAGAAGTTGCAGGTCTGCACCCCAAAACAGGTGTGACTGCTGTCCCCCCAGTTACAGAGGATGAAGAGGCCGCGGATGCATAAGATATGGCAGACGGTGGTCAGCCCGGCCGGCTAGGCCGCATTGTGCTACAGTGAGCTTCCCACTGCAACTTATGCTTCATGTCCATGTGCCGGTTCATGCATGAAGTACTCAAACTATGTATTTTTTGGCCTCTACTTAGCTTTTGCTGACAAATGTTACAGATGACACGAGTTGGGTCATCTTTATCGATCTGAAAAAATGCCCAGGCTATGCAAGGCTTAGCACCCATGCGACCAGAAGAGCCACCACGACTTGTGGTGAGAGGCAGAGTTGTGTTTGAGGATGCTGTTGTTGACATGCTTCCAGTACTACGTCTCTGTCCAGGAAGGCACAATTTGACCTCGTCGTCACTAGCATTCTCCTCCACCTCCTCTGCTGACCTCATCTCTTGGCTGACTGTGGGTTGACAGTAAGTGGGATCTCCAACCTCATCATCATCACCCTGTGTGTTATCACACCCGTCGTCCTCAGAGCCAACCTGTTCCTGCCCTGACAAAAAACTAAAGTTGTCGCTCCAATCAGGTATTTGAGTCTCATCATCGTCTTCCTCATTGTCTCCACCAACAGGAGTTACAGTTTGGGAATGAGGGTCTACATTATGGTCAGAACCTTACGCGTCTGTTCCTGGATCTGACTCATAAAGATTCTGGGCATCAGTGCAGATCATTTCCTCGTCTGGATTCACAGAAGCGCTGGAGCCGACCTCTGATTCCCAGGCTATAGTATGAGTAAACAGCTCAGCAGACTCAACCATCTGTTCTACCACATACTCAGACGGGCAGCTGGAGATTTGGGAGCTGTGTGGAAGCAAGTGCGATTGGGGTGACACCTTTGAGGACTGGAGTATTTGTGATGTTGAAGTTGATGTGGAGGAGAGCCCACTTAAAGGAACACTTGATATCCGTTGAAGCACCTGCTGTTTTTGTGCCTCATCTGGAATTTGCAGCGATTGGCGTGGCCGTAAGAACGGGATCTTATCACATTGTCCGCTAAAAGAAGTAGACATTTTAGTTTGGCTGGAAGATGGTCTTTCTTCTGCAGATGTTACTGTTGCTTTAACACCTACCCCACGGACACAACCTTTTTTCCCCTTCCCAACACGCCTATTCCCCTTTCCACCAGCAGCAGGCCTTTTTCCACTCATTTTGGTGGTTAACTAATTCACAACTCTGGAGATGTTTGCACAAAAAAACAATGGATGGGAACCGAGCAGAGCTGAGTGGCCAAACTGTGGTATTAGGCCAAAACTATTGGCTGGGTTAGATGCAGAAAAAAATTATATTCAATTTGCAACCTGATGGAGGTCAGTATAGATGGACTAATAGAACAAGTCCCACACACAGCTAGAAGCCCAAATATTTTTTCAGAGGTAGATGCAGAAAAAAATTACATTCAGTTTGCAACCTGATGGAGGTCAGTATAGATGGACTAATAGACCAAGTCCCACACACTGCTAGAAGCCCAAATATTTTTTCAGAGCTAGATGCAGAAAAAAATTATATTCAATTTGCAACCTGATGGAGGTCAGTATAGATGGACTAATAGAACAAGTCCCACACACAGTTAGAAGCCCAAATATTTTTTCAGAGCTAGATGCAGAAAAAAATTATATTCAGTTTGCAATCTGATGGAGGTCAGTATAAATGGACTAATAGAACAAGTCCCACACACTGCTAGAAGGACAAATATTTTTTCAGAGCTAGATGCAGACAAAAAATTATTTTGAATTTGCAACCTGATGGAGGTCAGTATAGATGGACTAGTAGAACAAGTCCCAACCACTGCTAGAAGGACAAATATTTTTTCAGAGGTAGATGCAGAAAAAAATTATATTACGTTTGCAACCTGATGGAGGTCAGTATAGATGGACTAATAGAACAAGTCCCACACACTGCTAGAAGGCCAAATATTTTTTCAGAGCTAGATGCAGATAAAAATTATTTTTAATTTGCAACCTGATGGAGGTCAGTATAGATGGACTAATAAAACAAGTCCCACACACTGCTAGAAGCCAAAATATTTTTTCAGAGGTAGATGCAGAAAAAAATTATATTCAATTTGCAACCTGATGGAGGTCAGTATAGATGGACTAGTAGAACAAGTCCCACACACTGCTAGAAGGACAAATATTTTTTCAGAGCTAGATGCAGATAAAAATTATTTTTAATTTGCAACCTGATGGAGGTCAGTATAGATGGACTAGTAGAACAAGTCCCACACACTGCTAGAAGGACAAATATTTTTTCAGAGCTAGATGCAGAAAAAAAATTATTTTGAATTTGCAACCTGATGGAGGTCAGTATAGATAGACTAGTAGAACAAGTCCCACATACTGCTAGAAGGACAAATATTTTTTCGAGCTAGATGCAGAAAAAAATTATATTCAATTTGCAACCTGATGGAGGTCAGCATAGATGGACTAATAGAACAAGTCCCACACACTGCTGGAAGGCCAAATATTTTTTCACAGCTAGATGCAGACAAAAAATTATTTTTAATTTGCAAACTGATGGAGGTCAGTATAGATGGAATAATAGAACAAGTCCCACACACTGCTAGAAGGCCAAATATTTTTTCAGAGCTAGATGCAGATAAAAATTATTTTTAATTTGCAACCTGATGGAGGTCACTATAGATGGACTAATAGAACAAGTCCCACACACTGCTAGAAGCCCAAATATCTTTTCAGAGCTAGATGCAGACAAAAAATTATTTTGAATTTGCAACCTGATGGAGGTCAGTATAGATGGACTAGTATAACAAGTCCCACACACTGCTAGAAGGACAAATATTTTTTCAGAGCTAGATGCAGAAAAAAATTATATTCAATTTGCAACCTGATGGAGGTCAGTATAGATGGACTAATAGAATGATGCTATGCCCAAAAAGGTTTTACTTCACTAGGTACAGTAAAAAATTGGTATTCTATACACAGGTGGTGTATCTTGCAACACAGATAGGCTACTCCTCTGACTAACACACTCTGCAATAGGCCAAAAAGGATTAGCTTTGCTAGATTCAGCCAAATGCTGTGAAAAAAAATTGCACAGCACTGGCACAGACCTGCCTGGCAAAAACTGATAGGAACTGATGTAACCTAGTCCTGAAAAGGACTGCAATTACAATTAGTCTTTACTCCCACAACCTATCTATTTAAGAGCCCAGACCAGCCTGATAAAAGTCGTAGGAAATGCTGTAACCTAGTCCTTAAAATGACTGCAATCACAACTATTCCCTACTCCCAAGCTATCTGTAGATTTGTGCGAAAATTGGCTTGAAATTATCAAGATATAGCGCACACAGCAACAGCGGAGCCGTCTAACACGCAGCTGCAGTAGTGAGAAAATCGTGGCGACGGGGAAAATGGCTGGGTCTTATAGGGCAAGGACATGTGACATACACTGCCAATGACACATGCCCTTGCTTGTGTGAAAAAATGCACTTCGCTCCGTGTGTGCGCTGCTGATAGGCTGACAGATTGCACCTCCCCACTGTAAATGTGGGGAAGAGAAAAAAAAATGGAGATCTTCATTATTCCTGCAGAGATCCATCCCCTGCCCCTCCCCCCGCCCCGCTGTACACTCAAACTGTGTATTAACAGTAATTTTCATCATTACTGAGAAAAAATCCAGTTATGATTTTGGTGCACGAACAGTTATCGAACATAACCTTGAACAGCCGAATTTTTCTCAAATCGTTCGTGTTCGCCGAACGGCTCGAACACCGCCCAAAACAGCTCGAATTTGAGACTGGCGAACAGTTCGAGTCGAACAACGCTCATCTTTAGTTAAAGCCTTTCTAGGAATCGTGGGATACTACAGGAGGTTCGTCCCAAACTTCACCATGATGGCCGCACCCCTGACTGACCTCCTTAAGGGCATGAAATCAGCAATAGCCAAATGGACTTCAGAGGTGGAGACGACCTTTTAAGAATGAAAGGGACTCTGTGTAAGCAACCAGTTCTGCTTGCCCCCGACTTCAAGAAAGAATTTATACTCAAGACAGATGCCTCAGATGTCTATTTAGGAGCAGTCCTTTCCCAGGAGGAGCACCCTGTTCTCTTCTTGAATAGAAATCTATCCTCATGTGAGAAGAATTATTGCATCATAGAAAAGGAATGCTTGGCCATAAAGTGGGCGGTGGAAACGTAACGGTACTATCTGTTGGGACGACAGTTTAAATTGGTATCAGACCATGCCCCACTCAGGTGGATGAGGGACAAAAAAAAGGAAAATTGCTGTTTTGTAGCCATACAGGATATCAGCTTCCATGTGTAACATAGAGCCGGTAAGCTACATGGTAATGCAGATGCCCTCTTGAGAATTTCCTGTCTAGTAGGAGAAGGTGCCAAGCCCCAAGGCTTTAGGCAGAGGGGAAGGTATGTAGCATAGCTCTCGGACACATAGTTAATGATAAGTATGAAAGGGTAGTTATGCAGCAACTCGTGAAATTGACTTAAAAAATAGCCTTTATTTTGAAAAAATTAAAAACGTGAGACCATAGTGCAAATAAAAGCGTACAGATGCTTACGCGTTTCGGATACGTAGATCCTTTTTCATAGCATAATACAATGTTGAAATGGAAAAACTTTTAAGGCATATGGAGAAAGTAGCCGCCCACCGACATCACCTGTTCAGAAGCTCAATTACACATGAGTCCAGAGTCTCAGAAAACTCAGTTTTAACCCTAAATTAACTGACTGTTTCTATTTAAAAGGAAAAAAAAATTGGAAAGTTACCAAACAATTACAAACTCCATAAATATAACTCGCTAAATATAAGTCACATAATATTAATCTAGAAACAGACAGTTATAATGAATATAGCAGGAAAACAGCTAGCGTAAAACAGTGCAAGTAGAAATAACCGGAATATTAATACAAATACATTAATTAATTTCTCATATTTAAACCTGTTGGATATCTAGTATTTAATTTCAAAATCCATTGTGCTTCTTCTTTCCGTAATAATTTAACCCTGTCCCCACCACGATGAGATATAGGGACAGTTTCCAATGCACTTACACGTAAGCAGCCGATATTACCTCCATGTTCATGCAAAAAATGCCTGGAGGCTCCTGACAAACTATGGGGAGTGGGATTTAAGACATCGTATATGTGTTCTGACAAACGTTTTCTCTAAGTGCGGCTTGTGGACCCAACATACTGTTTATTACACTGTGTACAGAAAATCACATAAAAACAATGATTACTGCCACAGTTCATAAATGTCACTACATGGTATATTTGTCCCTCATTATTAATTACCGATTGGTTGTTATTAATCATGTACGGACACAAGCCACATTGCCTTTGTCCACACTTAAATGAGCCTTTTGTGGACAGCCAATTATTCCCCCTCTTTCTATGTTCGTTATTTATAAATTCACTTGGAGAAATAATGTTCCCCACTGTGTGTGACCTCTTTGGAACAAATTTGAATCCATTTTTCAAAATTTCCTTTAGAGTACTATTGGTATAAAGCAATGGCAAGTATTTCCGTACAACACCAATAACATTATAATAATTTTTGTTATATGTGGTTGAGAATATCACTTTTTTCGGGAATTTATTTATTCTATTTGCATTTTTGGAACTCTGTGCTAAATATTGATCCCTCGTCTTACTATTAGCTTTATCTTTTGATGTTTCTATGGTTTTAGTATCATACCCTCGATTTATTAGCCTCTCTTTAATAATTTGACATTCCTGTTCATATTGGACGCCATCAGTGCAACACCTGCGCGCCCTTATGAACTCTCCTGTGGGTATGTTGTTAATAGCATGTTTAGGGTGCTGGCTCGAGGCATGCAATATAGAATTGCCAACTATTTGCCAACTATTTTTTTTACGAAAAAGGTTGCATTCCACCCTATGGTTATTAATATTACCCTTCAATTTCAAATCTAAAAAGGAAATTTCTTCCTTTCTTGCTTCAATAGTAAAGGATAACTTCAATTCATTAGTGTTTAAATAATTTTCAAACCCAAGAATGTCACTCTCCTGTCCGCTCCAAACAATTAAAATATCATCTATGAAGCGCATGTAATACCGCAGGTAGTCTGAATAAGGGTTAGAAATAGCATAAATGTATTTCGATTCCCACCAGTGCATGTACATAAAACTTGAAGTAATTATATTGAAGCAAGAAAAGAGTAACATCAAGAATGTATTCCTTCATTTCATCAGAGTAATTAGAATTCTCATTTAGTTGTTCCGTTAATGCTTGAATGGCCAAACTGTGCGGAATGGAGAAATATAAAGTTCTGACATCACAGGTCATCCAAGTTAGATCCTCTCTCCATTTCACATCATTCCTGATGGTTAGAACGTGCTTACTGTCTCTAAAATAACTGGGTGATATCACTACCAATGGTTGAAACCTATCATCCAACCATGAACCCAATCTCTCCAGCAGTGAACCTATACCTGAGACTATAGGTCTTAGAGGGGGTGTATGTTTGTTCTCCTTTTGCTTCTGGACGGTTTATGAGGAAATAAAGCGACATGGACATGTAAAACAGAAATATTTCCTGTTTTGCCACCCGGCGCACCCAAGTGAGTAGAAACCCCAAAATATACAGTATATAGAGACTACATTTGTTGCCCTAGGACAAGAACCCTATCATTGAGTGGATGCATTCCTGGGACAAGCTATCAACTCGTACTATTATGATCAATAGAAAAAATTAGTTGTCCTTATACATTTTATCTAGGGTTGCTGCCCTAGTCAAGTGCACATTAATCAATGAGTTTGGTACCAGATCTAAAAATATGGTCTTAAACAAAACTAGGCCAGGGAATGTTAAAAATATGAAAATTCTTTTATTATTAAATTAAGAAACATACAAAAGAACAGAAAGACTAAAAAAGCACTTCAGACTGTGAGGGACAACAAGGTACAATAAAAGGCAAGTATCATAATAGGATGCCAAAAAATGGTAGAATGTAGATGCAATGGCAGCTAGAAAATAGATTCCACAGCACGTGTTAATATAGGCTTAAAAGGCAAAATCCAAAGCAAATCAGTAGTCCCCAGTACACATTCTGTTCAAAATGTATAAAGTCGGTACTTGAAAGGTCGGAGAGAGTACAAAGTATGCAGATTAAGTCAAATGTATAATACTTAGGTATGATAGGTGCTATGTGGATGCCTATAGAGTTCCTGGTCCCTCAATGCATGTTTTGTGTCCAACTTCCTCAGGGGCAGGTGAGCTCTACCTGGTGCTCTGCTTACATATTCAGCTATATGCTCTTAAGACAGCTCACTGTGCCTTAAGTGACCTGCCTCCTATTTTACCTAGCCAAGCACTACTAGATGCATTATGTAAAATAGGAGGCAGGTCACTGAACGATCAGTGAGCTGTCATAAGAGCATACAGTTGATATGTAAACAGAGCACCAGATAGAGCGCACCCCACAGGGCGACCCGGAGCGCGAGCATATCATTATCTCCAAACTGAAAGTAAAAATTACACAAGAACCACAGGATGGATTATAACCAAGGCATCATTTTAATCAGTGTAATGTCGCCTACCTGACAGTGTATGTAGTTTACCGCGCACAATCCTGCTGACAGGTGCTCTTTAAGGATTTATATACCCACAATGCCTAAGCTTTATGGATTTTCTTTTTTAATATGTGTATTTTCTCTCAATTTTTTATCCTATATGAATAAAAGCTATGTTTTAACTAATTTCTTTTGGTGCTGGAGAATATCCCCTTTTGGACCACTGAGAGCTTAATGAAATGGTGCCTTGGAGTTTTGTCTACGAAGGTCAGAATTACAGCATTACGTTTTATCAGGAAATTGAGAGGTTTGTAGGCCTCTATAATTTTAAATAATGCTTGTGAGATAGTAGAAAAATCATAATGGAAATAATACTTTTCATTTATTTACACACCCATAGCAAGCCCTGAAAGCAAGAAAGAACAAAGATGCAACTGAAAAATCAGACATACTACTTGGTGAATTTTCAGTATTTTTCATAATCCAAGGAAACCTCTTTAAATATTTAATAAAGGACTTGATATACTTGATATACAGTAGCTTTTGAACGTATTGACCCCCTTGGCATTTTTCGTGTTTTGCTACTTCACAACCTGGAATTTCATAGGTTTGTTTTGAGGATTTGCATCAGTTCATGTAAAGAACATGCCTACAACTGTTTACCTATGGTTTTCTTTTTATTGTGAAGCAAACAACAAATAGGACAAAATAACTAAAAACTTCAGTGTGCTTAAACATGCGGCCCCCTAAAGTCAATACTTTGCAGAGACTCCTTTTGTGGAAATTACAGCTGAAAGTAACTTTGGATAAGTCTCTATTAGCTTTCCACATGCGGCCTCTGGGATTTTTGCCCATTCCTCTTGGCAAACCTGCTCGAGCTCCTTCAAGTCAGATGGTTTCCTCTAGTGAACAGCAATCTTCAAGTCTGACCACAGACTCTCAATTGGATTAAGGTCTGGGCTTTTTACTAGGCCACTCCAAAACATTTACACGTTCCCCCTTAATAAACTTGAGTGTTGCTTTAGCAGTATGCTTTGGGGTCATTGTCTTGTTGGAAGGTGAACCTCTGTCCCAGTCTGAAATCACTGACAGACTGAAATAGGTTTTGCTCAAGAATATCCTTGTATTTCGCACCATCCATCTTCCCCTTGACTCTGACCATTTTCCCCATCCCTGCTGCCGAAAAACATCCCCACAGCATGATGCTGCCACCACCATGTTTCACTGTGGGGATGGTGTTCTTGGGTTGATGAGCTAGGTTGATTTGGCGCCAGACATAGTGTTTACCTTGGTGGCCAAAAATTAAAATTTTGGTCTCATCTGACCACAGCTCCTTCCTCCATACATTTGGGGAGTTTTCCACATGTCTTTTGGCAAACTCAAAAAAAGCATTACAATTTTTGTGTGTAAGTAAAGGCTTTTTTCAAGTCACTCTTCTATGAAAACCACCTGTAAGGAGTTTACGGCTAATTGTGGTCATATGGACAGATACTCCAGTCTCTGCTTGGGAACTCTGCAGCTAATTCAGGGTTACCTTTGGTCTCTGTGCTGCCTCTCTGATTAATGCACTCCTTGCCCGGGCTGAAAGTTTTGGTGGGCGGCCCTCTCTTGGCAGGTTTGTTATGGTACCATATTCCCATATATGGGATCATCAGAGATTGGATTATTTTTTTTTACAACCCAACTCTGACTTGTACCTCTCAACAACTTTATCTTTGAATTTTTGGAGATCTCCTTGGTCTTCGTGGTATTGTTTAGTTAGTGGTACCTCTTGCTTAATGGTGTTGCAGCTTCTGTGACCTTTCAGAAAAGGTGTGTATATACTGACAGAACATGTGACACATAGATTGCACACAGGTGGACTTCCTTTCACTAAGGATGTGACCTATGAAGGTAATTGCTTTCACCAGAAATGTTTAAGAGCTTCATAGCAAAAGGGTGAATACATATGAACATTACATTTTTTATTTATTTTATCCCATGAATTTAACTCACTTCACTTCACTTTTTTCTCACTTCACTAACTTAGACTATTTAGAGCTTATGCATCACACACAAATCAGGTTAAAAAATATTTAAACGCAGGTTGTATTGTAAAAAAAAAGTTAAAACGCCAAGAAGGGTGAATTTTTTTAAATACCCCTTAATAACATCTAAAAAACCCAAGACACATATTTTGTATTTCAATAGTGAAGAGAAAACCCTATAATGATACTGGTAGTTGGTTTAAAAACTTTTAGGATCCTAATACTCATTGTAATGGATTTCTTTTTAAATATAATCTTAACCAATTCATAAATAAATAAATAATGATTGAAATGAAATATAAAAGAGAAGAGTCATCATCAAAAGCATTTTTAAAGTACTGGCATTTGAACACATTAAATTTTTATTATGTTTTGCTAAACTTACAGTAATGGCCCTGGAAATTATTTCATGATAGAAATTGTATCATTTATTTGAATCTGCATGGAAGTGAATCATAAAAAGTCCATATTTTGGTGATAGCGGATTTTTGTAATACTTGAATAGAAATAAATTTCACTCAAATATATTCATTCATCACTAGCTGCAATCTCTCAATGAGGACACAAATCATGATGGATATGCAACTACAGTGATACAGAGCTTGGATCTTTTATAATAATGTGACAGTTAGATGGGTGGTTAAGGTAAACTGAAACAGCCTCTTTTGAAGGGAACCTGTTACCAGGTTTTCCCCATTATAAACTAAAGCCATCACCTTTAGTGCCTCTTTTACTGCAGTTCAGAACCTTTATTTAATCCCTCTGCATATCCAAAAATACCCCCTTTAAAAATTCCACCATGCAGGGCAGACTGGTCCGATAGGCCAATAGTGTTAGGGGGACGGTTGCAAACAACTTTATTAAATAGGAATGCAACCAACCCCAGGTTCCGCAATGCAGCCTGGTGGACTGCTGCCGAACACTTGCTGGGTGGAAAGAAAGTGACAGCTTAAATATTAAACCCTTAGGTGTTTCTCCACACTGGAACGGGTATAGCGGTGCGCTCTATCTCCATTAACAGCACGGGAGATGAGCGACCGGAAAACTATCTGTAGCCCTGTTACTGCACGGGAACTACAGTGGCGGCGCTAGAATGCGTGTGTGACTACGCCAACGGGTACACGTGCCTCCAGCCGGCGTCCTACCGGACTGAAGAGTAGTGTTGAGCCACCCCCGTAGTGTTCGAGTTCGGTTCGGTTCGTCGAACACCCGTGTGTTCGCCGAACTGTTCGTCGAACTGTTCGTCGAACACCTTCGAACACCGTTAAAACCAATGGCAGGCAAACAAAAACACATAGAAACACATAGAAAACACCTTCAAAGGTGTCCAAAACCTGACAAACTGCTCAGAAGACACAACTAACACATGGAAAAGTGACAAGTACATATAGTCATGAGAAAAGAAAAGAGGAGGAGGAGTAAAAGGAGGGGGAGACACAGATATAGGCATGTCATGCCCTTCTAAAATCCAAAAAGTGAGAAGCCGACACGTTCAGTCCGCTCCTGCCCGTGCCACCTCCGTGTCGCCGGGTTTGTGCCAGAGCCGCGGTGAACCTTGACGGCCAGCCCCCCTCTCCCAATACTGGTGCCTGTCCGCTAGTGGGTCGAGCGAGCCCCCCTGTGGTGGAGGCAGCTCTAAGCTTTTTAATTTAAATTGTCTCTCTAATTTGAATGAATACACTTTAAATCCATTTACAAGGATCTATTGGAGGGCAAGTCTCATGCCAGCAGCCGCGTAATTCCAGCTCCAGTAGCGTCCACTAAAGCTGCTGCAGTTAAAAAGCTTTTATAAGGATCGAGCTCGGCTGTCCACCGCAAGGCATCCTACTGCCAGTCCCAGCCCCTATGCCTTGGGGTGCCTCCTGATGCTCTTCACTGAGTATCCCGTGGTCCCGAAGTATTTCCTTTGAAAAAATTAAGTGTCCAAACTACAGGTGGTGTAGCTTGCTTAACAGCCGGGATAATCCGCTGACTAGCAGACACTGCTACTAGGCACAAAGTATTTCCTGGGCTAGATGCAGTTAAAAATTTGTAATTAGATACTCTCGTTGGATGGTGAGAAAGCATTCCATAGAGTCTCCTGGCATGCCATATATGATTCTCTTAAAAAGCTTGGGGTAGGGGTCTAGGGGACCCTTTTATAGCCAAAATCACGGCCCTGTATCGCAATACGTCACCTAGGCTGAAGATAAATGGAACTGTAGCACCCTGAGGGCTCGGTTGCTACAGAGGTATTGCACCTCACCCAGAGGTGTGATATCTCACTCTCAGGTAAGGATGGAGTGTGGATCAGGACCCGACACCTGCATGCATTACACCACATTGCCGTGGGGCAGGGCGACCAATATGCCCCTGAGATGGGCACGACAGTCCCTGTCCCTGGCTGGAGTGGGGGGAGGGAACACTGAGGAAGGGGAACCCTGTAGTGCAGGAGCAGGGAGGAAGCAGTTCCTGGGTGCATTGAGAAGGGAGTATAAAAGGTGGGCACCATCTTAGTTCAGTGCAGAGAAGTCTGAGCAGAAGTGGCAGGGAGCAGGGGCTCTGCATGAGCTCTGCTCCGGAGGCGGGCCTAGTAACAGAGGCCCAGGCCTGGAAGAGGGAGAAGGAAGGAAGGGGAGCGGAGAAGGCTCCAGGAACGAGGAACGAAGGGATCCCAGGGGTGCGGACGGGCGAGTCGCCACCGCACGCCCGAATCCACCTGCATGGAGGGGTCAGGCCAAAGGGGGAGACCGGTCCCCGAAACTAGTGGAGGCAGGAAACGACCCTCAGCTAGAAACCGGAGGCTGTGACATTTTATGTGGCGCAGCCCCTCGCTACACCCGCTAGGAGGGCAGCACATAGGGTCAGGGAAACTGGCGCCAAGTTTACCAAGAGGAGGCCCGAGGCAGCCGGACAGAAGAGTTGGTAAGAAAGGCCAGACAAAGGACACACAAAGGGGGTCCTGTGAAGCGCTCCAAAGTTATGTGGGAGTTGTCTGAGCCCCTCACCTGGTGAGCACAGTACGACGTGGGCAGCCGTTACCTGCAGACGTGGTCTGGATAATAAGAACTGTGAGTAAAGGCCCTGGACTGCATCACTGACTCCGTGTCGTTACTGCTGCTGCCCTGCACCATCACCCCCATCCTCCGCATACACTGCCCTGAGGCTATACTCCTCCCGTGGGGAGTTATGCTACGCTCTGCTGCACCCACAACACCAGCCTCAGCGGTCTGCCCTGGAGCGTCGGTTCACTCTGACCGCAATCCACGGGTGGCGTAGTCGGACATTTAAACATCAAAACCACATAAATAGTTCCGCCACTGGTTTGACCACCCTGAGCCATGGAACCGGGTCGCCGCCACGAAGACTACAACCACCAGCATCCACCAAAAAGGGTCCGGCTCCAGGTGTCCCAAGGCCCAGGGGGTGCATCAGAACATTTTCATCACCTTTCACAATCACCAATGGGACAAGGCAGGGATGTCCTCTGTCCCCTCTCTTATACATCCTAGTGACGGAACACCTGCTCTCATCAATTCGCCATAACCCCAATATTAGGTGGATTGAGGTGGGAGGCACCGAGTACAAGTGCTCTCTATTTGCTGATGATGTACTAGTATATATCACTCAATCACATATATCAATCCATGCTGTTATGGCTGAAATAGATCACTTTGTTACATGGTCAAATTTTAAAATCAATGCAGCGAAGTCTGAGGCCCTCGATGTCTCCCTCCCCAAATCCATATAGGATTCCATCCAGTCCAACTTTCCCTTTGCCTGGCCCTCACAGGGTATCAAATACTTAGGAATTCCTATTCATAGAGACCTCTCCCATCTATGTTATCTTAATTTTGGGCCCTTTATTGAACAACTCCATACAGACCACGGTTGGCAAGTTAGAACTGTAAGATTCACTACGTGAACCACTGGTGTTTTGTGGAAAAGCACATGTACACTGTGTTCCAAATTATTATGCAAAAAGTGTTTAGGAGTGATAAGGGAAGAATTTGTTTGTTTGTCAGTTAAACTCATTGATGGTGATGTGTGTCAGGGTTCTTTATATCACTGTAAGCAATTGCAGACACCTGTGCTAATTAGTTTGGCAGGTGTGTCCAATGAAAGGCAAGACTACTTAAGAAGGCTGTCTCACATTATTAAGCAGCCTACATTTTCTGCCAAAATGGGAAAGAAAAAGGATGTGTCGGCTGCTGAGAAGCAACAAATTGTGGAGTGTTTAGGTCAAGGCATGACTACAATCAACATTGTGCGATGATCAGGATGAAGTGTCTTGGCAATCAAGAAGCATGTAGCTGATTCACAGTACACACGTGTGCGTGCTGATAAGGGCAAATTGAGGACTCTTTTCTACAGGCAATTACGTCAGGTTAAAAGAGCAGCGGCAAAAAAGCCTTGTCATAGCAGCAGACAAGTTTTTGAAGCTGCTGGTGCCTCCAACGTCCCCCGAACAACAAGATGCAGGGTCCTTCAGAGGTTTGCAGCTGTGCATATGCCATCCTGTCGACCTCCTCTATCCACTTCACACAAGCAGAAACGGCTCCAGTGGGCCAAACATTACATGAAGACTGATTTCAAAACTGTTTTGTTCACGGATGAGTGCCGTGCAGCGCTCGATGGTCCAGATGGATGGAGTGGAGGATGGCTGGTTGATGGACACCCCACGCAAACAAGGCTACAGCGCCAACAAGGAGGAGGTGGAGTAATGTTTTGGGCTGGAATCATGGGGAGAGAGATTGTCGGCCCCTTTAGGATCCCTGAAGGCGCTAAAGATGAACTCCATAATGTATGTGGATTTTCTCAAACAGCACTTCCTGCCATGGTTCAAGAAGAAGAACCATGTATTTCACAGCAAGATCATTTTTTGCATGATAATGCACCATCTCATGCTGCAGATAAAACATCTGCATCTCTGGCTGATATGGGCATAAAAGGGGACAAACTTATGGTGTGACCCCCATGCTCCCCTGACCTCTACCCCATTCAGAACCTCTGGAGCATCATCAAAAGGAGTGTCTATGATGGCGGGAGGCAGTTCACATCTAAGCAACAGCTCTGGGAGGGTATTCTGTCCTCATGCAAAATAATTGAAGCAGAAACCATCCAAAACCTGACAAATTCAATGGACGAGAGAGTTCAGAAGCTCCTTTCGAACAAGGGGTCCTATGTGAAAATGTAACATCACCTAGAATAAAGTTTTGAGTTGAAAACTGTTTGATTTCAGTTTCTAACAACCTGCTAATGCTTATAATTTCAAAAATGACCATTTTTTTGGTCTTTATTAAAATGAAAAGGTTGATCGAAAAGTTTGGGGGATCTAAGAGTGTGGCAACCCAGTAGTCATGATTACTTCGAATTCTGACAATATGAGGGTCATGTTGCAGGTAGTGCAGCAAGAAGGCACTTATGTGTCTTGCGCATCTCGGAGCCCCAAAATTATTTTCCGGGCTAGATGCAGCTACAAATTATTATTAATTTTAAATCTGGTGGAGCTTAGTATAGATGGGCTAATAGGATCAGTGCTGCACACTGCTACAAAGCCCAAATTATTTTCCAGTCAAGATACAGATAAACATGATTAGTAATTTGAAAGCTTAAAACGGTTGGTAGGGTGATTTTAACCAATCATCAAGCTTTTACTCTCCCCAGGATGACACAGGGGTAGAAAAGTTGGTCCGGATCCATGATTTGTTCATCTTTATGAAAGTGAGTCTGTCTACATTATCAGTGGAGAGCCGCGTGCGCTTATCTGTCAGCACACCACCAGCAGCGCTGAACACACGTTCAGACAGAACGCTGGCTGCGGGGCATGACAAGATCTCCAAGGCGTAAGTGGCTAGCTCCGGCCATTTATCCAGATTGGAAGCCCAAAAAGAGCAAGGGTCCAGTGACACAGTCATGGCTTCAATGTTTACTTGGAGATACTCCTGTACCATCATCTCTAGGCGTTGACTATGTGTCAGACTTCTTGTCTCCTGTGGCCTTGCAAAGGATGGGCTAAAAAAGTGGTGAAATGATTCCGCAAAATTGATGTTACCAGCAGATACTGTGGTTCTGTTATGGTTTGAGTGCTGAACACTTGACGGTCCCACGGTTGGCAAGTTGGAACTGTGAGATTCACTACGTGCACCACTTTTGTTTTGTGGAAAAGCACATGTAAGATTCTGCAACAGTCTCTGCTGATACTCCTGCATGCGTGCATCCCTTTCTATGTCAGGAATAATTTCTGCAAATTTACTTTTGTACCGGGGATCTAACAGTGTGGCAACCCAGTAGTCAGGATTATTTCTAATTCTCACAATTCGAGGGTCATGTTGCAGGTAGTGCAGCAAGAAGGCACTCATGTGTGTTGCGCATCGAGGAGCATCAAGTCCCTGTTGTGTTGGTGGCGAGGTAACAGTCATGCTTCCTTCCTCTGTCCTCTCCCCCCAACCTCGAACAACAGAAATGTGATCAAGGTCTCCCTCATCTGATGAGTCTTCCATCAGTTCGTCCTCCACTTCTTCCTGGGCTCCTGCACCTTCCTCACTAGTTTGGCTGCTACCATGCGCCCTGGTAAAACCATCTCCCCCACCCTCACATGCCTGCCGCCTTGGTGCTGCCGACCGTCTGGACCTTGCAGATGTTAGCCCTTCCGCATACAACTCCTCCTCCTCTACTTCCTCCACCTCCTCTTGTGCCACCACCTGACTCCGAATTCTGTTTAACATGTGCTCCAGCATGTAAATCACCGGAATAGTCATGCTGATAATGGCATCGTCAGCACTAAACATCTTCGTCGCCATTTCAAAACTGTGCAGAGGGGTGCATAGGTCCATGATCTGAGACCACTCCTCCAGCGTGATTTGCCCCACCTTCGGATCTCGTTGGCCCAGGCTATACGTCAGAACGTATTGCACCAGGGCTTGTCGGTGCTGCCACAGTCGCTGCAACATGTGCAGAGTTGAATTCCACCGGGTAGGCACATCGCATTTTAGCCGGTGAAGTGGCAGGCCCAACGACTTCTGTAGAGATGTAAGTCGCTGAGCTGCGGGATGCGAACGGCGGAAGTGAGCACACAGCGACCGTGCCCTCTGCAGAAGGCCATCTAGTCTGGGATAGTGGGCTAAAAATTGCTGGACAACCAGGTTCAACACGTGAGCCATACAAGGCACGTGTGTGACATTGCCCCGGCGAAGGGCCGCACCCAGGTTTGCAGCATTGTCGCACACGGCCTTCCCTGGTTTCAGGTCCAGTGGAGACAACCATTCATGAAATTGGTTCTCCAGAGCTGACCACAACTCCTCAGCTGTGTGACTCACATTTCCCAGACATTTCAAAGTAAAAACCGACTGATGACGTTGAGCCCTACTGCCAGCATAGTAAGGAGGTGTGCAGGATCCCTTCTGCGCAGTTAGAAAGCTTGTGGCATGACCAGACAGGCTTTGGGTGCAGGTGGAAGACTGAGAGGAGGTTGAGGAGGCAGAAGCAGTGGAGGAACTTTGACATAAAGAGGATTGACGCATAACTCGTGGGGACAGCAAGACTTGGACAGTAGCCCCTTGTCCTGCTGTCACCATAGTTACCCAGTGCCCAGTCAGCGACATGTAACGCCCATGTCCATGCCTACTCGTCCAAGTGTCTGTGGTGAAATGCACCCTGTCACACACAGAGTTTCTCAAAGAAGCGGTGATGTTGTCTGCGACATGCTGGTGGAGCGCAGGCACACCTTTCTTTGAGAAGTAGTGCCGACTGGGCATCTGGTACTGGGGCACTGCGACGGACATAAGGTCTCGAAAATCCTCTGTGTCCACCAGGCGGAAAGGCAGCATTTCTGTAGCCAAGAGCTTGCAGATGGTGAAATTCAAACTCTTAGCTTTCTCATGGCTAGGAGGAAATGGTCTTTTACTTGTCCACATCTGAGGGACCGAGGGCTGGCTATTGTGCTTAGACGGGGTTGATAAGGGTGTCCCCGGCAAACTGCCGGTCTGTGAGGAAGATGCAGGCGGACATGTTAGGTTGCCTTGATCCAAAGGTGGTGCTATCGATGTCGGACAGCGCTCAACACCAGCTGGTGTTACCACCTCCAAAGAAAATGATGACCTGCCAATCACGCTGGCTGTTGCGGGTAAAGAGGTGGCAGGTCTGCGCCCCAAAACAGGTGTGACTGCTGTCCCCCAGTCACAGAGGATGAAGAGGCCGCGGATGCACAAGATATGGCAGACAGTGGTTGGCCCGGCCGGCTAGGCCGCATTGTAGCACACTGAGCTTCCCACTGCAACTTATGCTTCATGTCCATGTGCCGGTTCATGCATGAAGTACTCAAACTATGTATTTTTTGGCCTCTACTTAGCTTTTGCTGACAAATGTTACAGATAACATGAGTTGGGTCATCTTTATCGATCTGAAAAAATGCCCAGGCTATGCAAGGCTTAGCACCCATGCGACCTGAAGAGCCACCATGACTTGTGGTGAGAGGCAGAGTTGTGTTTGAGGATGCAGTTGTTGACGTGCTTCCAGTAGTATGTCTCTGTCCAGGAAGGCGCAACCTGACCTCGTCATCACTAGCATCTTCCTCCACCTCCTCTGCTGACCTCATCTCTTGGCTGACTGTGGGTTGACAGTAAGTGGGATCTCCAACCTCATCATCATCACCCTGTGCGTTATCACACCCGTCGTCCTCAGAGCCAACCTGTTCCTGCCCTGAAAAAAAACTAAAGTTGTCGCTCCAATCAGGTATTTGAGTCTCATCATCATTTTCCTCATGGTCTCCACCAACAGGAGTTACAGTTTGGGAATGAGGGTCTACATTATGGTCAGAACCTTCTGCGTCTGGTTCTGGATCCGATTCATAAAGATTCTGGGCATCAGTGCAGATCATTTCCTCGTCTGGATTCACAGAAGCGCTGGAGTCGACCTCTGATTCCCAGGCTATAGTATGAGTAAACAGCTCTGCAGACTCAACCATCTGTTCTACCTCATACTCAGACGAGCAGCTGGAGATTTGGGAGCTGTGAGGAAGCAAGTGCGATTGGGGTGACACCTTTGAGGAATGGAGTATTTGTGATGTTGAAGTTGATGTGGAGGAGAGCCCACTTAAAGGAGCACTTGATATCCGTTGAAGCACCTGCTGTTTTTGTGCCTCATCTGGAATTTGTAGCGATTGGCGTGGCCGTAAGAAAGGGATCTTATCACATTGTCCGCTAAAAGAAGTAGACATTTTAGTTTGGCTGGAAGATGGTCTTTCTTCTGCAGATGTTACTGTTGCTTTAACACCTACCCCACGGACACAACCTTTTTTCCCCTTCCCAACACGCCTATTCCCTTTTCCACCAGCAGCAGGCCTTTTTCCACTCATTTTGGTGGTTAACTAATTCACAACTCTGGAGTTGTTTGCACAAAAAAACAATGGATGGGAACCGAGCAGAGCTGAGTGGCCAAACTGTGGTATTAGGCCAAAACTATTGGCTGGGTTAGATGCAGAAAAAAATTATATTCAATTTGCAACCTGATGGAGGTCAGTATAGATGGACTAATAGAGAAAGTCCCACACACAGCTAGAAGCCCAAATAATTTTTCAGAGGTAGATGCAGAAAAAAAATATATTCAGTTTGCAACCTGTTGGAGGTCAGTATAGATGGACTAATAGAGAAAGTCCCACACACTGCTAGAAGGCCAAATATTTTTTCAGGGCTAGATGCAGAAAAAAATTATATTCAGTTTGCAACCTGATGGAGGTCAGTATAGATGGACTAATAGAACAAGTCCCACACACAGCTAGAAGCCCAAATATTTTTTCAGAGGTAGATGAAGAAAAAAAATATATTCAGTTTGCAACCTGATGGAGGTCAGTATAGATGGACTAATAGAGAAAGTCCCACACACTGCTAGAAGGCCAAATATTTTTTCAGAGGTAGATGCAGAAAAAAATTATATTCGGTTTGCAATCTGATGGAGGTCAGTAAAGATGGACTAATAGAACAAGTCCCACACACAGCTAGAAGCCCAAATATTTTTTCAGAGGTAGATGCAGAAAAAAAATATATTCAGATTGCAACCTGATGGAGGTCAGTATAGATGGACTAATAGAGAAAGTCCCACACACTGCTAGAAGGCCAAATATTTTTTCAGAGCTAGATGCAGACAAAAAATTATTTTTAATTTGCAACCTGATGGAGGTCTGTATAGATGGACTAATAGAGAAAGTCCCACAAACTGCTAGAAGGCCAAATATTTTTTCAGAGCTGGATGCAGATAAAAATTATTTTTAATTTGCAACCTGATGGAGGTCAGTATAGATGGACTAATAGAGAAAGTCCCACATACTGCTAGAAGGCCAAATATTTTTTCAGAGCTAGATGCAGAAAAAAATTATATTCAGTTTGCAACCTGATGGAGGTCAGTATAGATGGACTAATAGAACAAGTCCCACACACAGCTAGAAGCCCAAATATTTTTTCAGAGGTAGATGCAGATAAAAATTATTTTTAATTTGCAACCTGATGGAGGTCAGTATAGATGGACTAATAGAGAAAGTCTCACACACTGCTAGAAGGCCAAATATTTTTTCAGAGCTAGATGCAGACAAAATATTATTTTCAGTTTGCAACCTGATGGAGGTCAGTATAGATGGACTAATAGAGAAAGTCCCACACACTGCTAGAAGGCCAAATATTTTTTCAGAGCTAGATGCAGAAAAAAATTATATTCAGTTTGCAACCTGATGGAGGTCAGTATAGATGGACTAATAGAGAAAGTCCCACACACTGCTAGAAGGCCAAATATTTTTTCAGAGCTAGATGCAGAAAAAAATTATATTCAGTTTGCAACCTGATGGAGGTCTGTATAGATGGATTAATAGAACAAGTCCCACACACCGCTAGAAGCCCAATATTTTTTCAGAGGTAGATGCAGAAAAAAAATATATTCAGTTTGCAACCTGATGGAGGTCAGTATAGATGGACTAATAGAGAAAGTCCCACACACTGCTAGAAGGCCAAATATTTTTTCAGAGCTAGATGCAGAAAAAAATTATATTCAGTTTGCAACCTGATGGAGGTCAGTATAGATGGACTAATAGAACAAGTCCCACACACTGCTAGAAGCCCAAATATTTTTTCAGAGCTAGATGCAGAAAAAAATTATATTCAATTTGCAACCTGATGGAGGTCAGTATAGATGGACTAATAGAATGATGCTATGCCCAAAAGATTTTACTTCACTAGGTGCAGTAAAAAAATTGGTATTCTATACACAGGTGGTATATCTTGCAACACAGATACTACTCTACTGACTAACGCACTCTGCAATAGGCCAAAAAGGATTAGCTTTGCTAGATTCAGCAAATTGCTGTGAAAAAAACTTGCACAGCACTGGCACAGACCTGCCTGGCAAAAACTGATAGGAACTGATGTAACCTAGTCCTGAAAAGGACTGCAATTACAATTAGTCTTTACTCCCACAATCTATCTATTTAAGAGCACAGACCTGCCTGATAAAAGCCTTAGGAAATGCTGTAACCTAGTCCTTAAAAGGACTGCAATCGCAACTATTCCCTACTCCCAAGCTATCTGTAGATTTGTGCGAAAATTGGCTTGAAATTAACAAGGTATAGCGCACACAGCAACAGCGGTGCCGTCTAACACGCAGCTGCAGCAGTGAGAAAATGGTGGCGACGGGGAAAATGGCTTGGTCTTATAGGGCAAGGACATGTGACATACATTGCCAATGACACATGCCCTTGCTTGTGTGAAAAAAGCACTTCGCTCCGTGTGTGCCCTGCTGATAGGCTGACAGATTGCACCTCCCCACTGTAAATGCGGGAAAGAGAAAAAAAAATGGAGATCTTCATTATTCCTGCAGAGATCCATCCCCTGCCCCTCCCCCCACCCCGCTGTACACTCAAACTGCGTATTAACATTAATTTTCATCATTACTGAGAAAAAATCCAGTTATGATTTTGGTGCACGAACAGTTATCGAACATAACCTCGAACAGCCGAATTTTTCTCAAATCGTTCGTGTTTGCCGAATGGCTCGAACACCGCCCAAAACAGCGCGAATTTGAGATTGGCGAACAGTTTGAGTAGAACAACGCTCATCTCTACTGAAGAGTTCAACTCCACGTGGCTGACAGGCATTAGACGAGATCAGGACGTCTGCAGGCTGCTCGGGGTGTTAGGTGACCCCTTTGGCTGAGCCAGGCTGCTAGACGAAGCTACCTGCCTCTATGGAGCTAACCTGCCTAGGCGACCTGTGCTAATTAGCCGAGCGAACTCTGGCATCGGCAGGTCACGGAGTGAACAGCTAGAGAGCACGTGGAACACAGTTGTCCACAAAACAGCATTGCTTGCTTAAATTATCTGAGCGCGCCGCCATGTTTGTGGGCGGGCCTTTTAAAGATTAAGCCCTGCCCCACTGTCGCACCATTGGTGACGACATCTGTGACCAATCAGGCGGTGCCAGGTCGCCGGATCAGCTGGTTCCCGAATCACCAATCACGGTCCGCCATGTCACGGGCATGCTCAGTGTGATGCATCTTGGACTTAGGCTGCCGGAGCCCCGACTCCCTCCGCAACCTATACTTCATAGTGCTAGGCACAAACACCCGAGATACAACTTGCACATCTCATGCATTAGCTAGGCGTTGGGACCGACGGCGATGCTGTGCAACATCAGCCCTGGCTGAACTTGAATGGGAGATGACCAAATCCACTGTTGATTCTGAACCTATTTCAGATCCAGCTACTGCCTGGCGCCTAACAGATAGTCAACACTTGTTTTGCTCAGCACCTCCTCTATTTTTGCAATTGCCGTCTTGCTGCCTTGATTGATTTCATTCTACATAATCCACACAGTGTCGCCAATCTTGCTCTTGCACAGTTGAAGAACAGATTTTCTAAGGCATGCTTTGCACTGATGAGGGCAGAGTGAAGTCTTGTATTGTGCATGAACTGAGAGAGGACAGAGAGAGTCAATGATCAAGAAGTAAAACCGGTGCATATGCATTGCAGTAATGTGCCCTGCTCTCAACAGGGCAGAGCGAAGCACGTCTGCACAGGTCTATGATTCAATTGCACAGGAGTCGGTTTGTCAGGGTTGTGTTGATGAATGATGCATGATGTATCTTCCACATTCTCAATCAAGGCTGATTGCGGTGATAGAGATGGTGCCAAGCAAGACCAGATATGGCCCATGGGAATGCATTGCACCATATGTTGGAACTATGAAAGATATTTTTTAGATATCCAAAATCCAAAACGAGTTGTGGGCTTATATACAGTTTGTTGGACTGTGGTAAAAGAGACATTAACCCCTTAACAACATCTGACGTACTAATACGCGTCTGTGCCCTGGGACTTAAGAGCCAGACCCGTATTAGTACGTCATCACGATCGCGCGCGAACACAGGCTGTGCGGGCGCGATCGCCGCCGGGTGTCAGCTGATTGTCACAGCTGACACCCGGTACTATGTGCAGGGAGCGGTCCTGCACCGCTCCCAGCACATTAACCCCTGCGATGCTGCGATCGAAGTCGATAGAAGTCGATCGCGGCATTGCGGGGGCAAGGGGGGGTGATCGCCGATACTCACCTCCTCTTCCGGCTTCCAGCGCAGTCTGCAAAGGCTTCCCGGGTGTTGCCATGATGACCCGATGTCGTCATGACAACATCCGGGTCACCAGACAGCAGGAAGATTGTTTGGACATGCGCAGTGCATCTCCGAACAATCTTCTCCCTGTCCAGCGCTGACAGCCTACATGACACAGGGATGGTGCTGCATTTCTGTGCCATGCAGGCGATCAGAGAAAAAAAAGTGAAAGTCCCACAGTGGGACAAAGTAATAAAGTGTATAAACTGTCTGAAAGTGGGAAAAAAAAAATAAAATTGCAAAAATATAAAAAAAAAATAAAAAAAATAATCCACCAAAAATAAAAATATAATGTACCCATCAATAAATATTATTATAAAAAAAAAAAAAAACATAAAAGTACACATATTTGGTATCGCCGCGTCCGGAACAACCTGACCTATAAAACTGTCCCACTAGTTAACCCCTTCAGTGAACACGGTAAAAAAAAAAAAAAAAAAACGAAGCAAAAAACAATGCTTTATCACCATACCGCCAAACAAAAAGTGGAATAACACGCGATCAAAAAGACATATATAAATAAATATGGTACCGCTGAAAACGTCATCTCGTCCCGCAAAAAACAAGCCGCCATTCAGCTCCATCAGCCGAAAAATAAAAACGTTATAGCTCTCAGAATAAAGTGATGCTAAAAAATATTTTTTTCTATAAAATAGCTTTTATTGTGTATAAGCGCCAAAACATAGAAAAATGATACAAATGTGGTACCGCTGTAAACGTACTGATCCGAAGAATAAAGCTACCTCATCAATTTTACCACACGCAGAACAGAATAAAAAAAAAAAAAAACAATTCCTGAATTATTGGTTTTTGTTTATTCTGCCTCCCAAAAATCGGAATAGAAAGCGATCAAAAAATGTCACGTGCCTGAAAATGGCACCAATAACAACGTCAAGTCATCCCGCAAAAAACGAGCCATCACATGACTGTCTGCCAAAATCTGGAAAAATTATAGCTCTCAAAATATGGCGATGCAAAAACTAGATTTTACAAAAAATGCGTCTTTTAGTGTGTGACAGCTGACAGTCATAAAAACCCCATTTGATTCTGGCATTGCTGTAATCACACCGACCTGAAGAATAAAGTCGTCTAATCACTTATACCGCACAAGGAACGGCGTCAAAAATAAACTCTTGGGTTAGGATTGGGCTAGGGTTAGGGCTGGGTTTGGGGCTAGGGTTGTGCTGGGGCTAGGGTTGTGCTGGGGCTAGGGTTGTGCTGGGGCTAGGGTTGTGCTGGGGCTAGGGTTGTGCTAGGGCTAGGGTTGTGCTATGGTTAGGGTTGTGCTAGGGTTAGGGCTGGGGTTGGGATTTTTTTCAAAAGTAATAAAAAAAGATGACGATATGGCGACTAGTGTTGAGCGCAAGTGCTCGCTACTTGAGTTTGCATCGGGTGCTCTGGTATGCATTGAGTATCGTGGGTAATTGTGTGACATGCTCGAGTCTCTGCCCCATATGCTTCGCGGCCAAAAAAACTTTACGGGGATTGCCTGCCATGCACGAGCGATCCCCGCATGTTTTTTTTTGGGTGTCTAATAACCGTGAAACATGCGGAGCAGGGACTCGAGCATGTTACTCGAGCACACACTGTACATGGTGCATACCTGAATACCCGATGCAAACTCAAGTAGCGAGCACTTGCGCTCAAGAATAATGACAACTTATTGAATATGATGACCTAATGTAAACAAATTCTGTGCCGTACCTCTGGTTTCAAAATGTTCACTATACACCTTAATAAAATCTTTGAGGGGTATAGTTTCCAAAATGGGGACACTTGTGGGGGAGCTCCACTGTTTAGGCACATCACGGGCTCTCCAAACGCGACATGGTGTCCGCTAACTAATTGAATGGAAAATCGGCTCAAATTGTTAGCGGACGCCATGTTGCGTTTGGAGAGCCCCTGTGTGCCCAAACATTGGAGCTCCCCCACAAGTGACCTCATTTTGGAAACTAGACCCCCCAAGGCACCTATCTAGATGCATAGTGAGCACTTGGAACCCCCAGGTGCTTCACTAATTGATTCGTAAAAATGAAAAAGTGAAAAAAAAAACACTTTTTCATTTTTATGAATCAATTTGTGAAGCACCTGGGGGTTCCAAGTGCTTACTATGAATCTAGATAGGGCCTTGGGGGGTCTAGTTTCCAAAATGGGGTCACTTGTGGGGGAGCTCCAATGTTTGGGCACACAGGGACTCTCCAAATGCAACATGATATCCGCTAACAAATTGTCGGCTCAAATTGTTAGCGGACACCATGTTGCGTTTGGAGAGCCCCTGTGTGCCCAAACTTTGGAGCTCCCCCACAAGTGACCCCATTTTGGAAACTAGACCCCCCAAGGCACCTATCTAGATTCATAGTGAGCACTTGGAACCACAGGTGCTTCACAAATTGATTCATAAAAATGAAAAAGTGTTTTTTTTTTCACTTTTTCATTTTTACGAATCAATTTGTGAAGCACCTGGGGGTTCCAAGTGCTCACTATGCATCTAGAAAGGTGCCTTGGGGGGTCTAGTTTCCAAAATGGGGTCACTTGTGGGGGAGCTCTAAAGTTTGGGCACACAGGGGCTCTCCAAACGCAACATGGTGTCCGCTAACAATTTGAGCCGACATTTTGTTAGCGGATATCATGTTGCATTTGGAGAGTCCCTGTGTGCCCAAACATTAGAGCTCCCCCACAAGTGACCCCATTTTGGAAACTAGACCCCCCAAGGCACCTATCTAGATTCATAGTGAGCACTTGGAACCCCAGGTGCTTCACAAATTGATTCATAAAAATGAAAAAGTGTTTTTTTTCACTTTTTCATTTTTACGAATCAATTTGTGAAGCACCTGGGGGTTCCAAGTGTTCACTATGCATCTAGAAAGGTGCCTTGGGGGGTCTAGTTGCCAAAATGGGGTCATTTGTGGGGGAGCTCCAAAGTTTGGGCACAGAGGGGCTCTCCAAATGCAACTTGGTGTCCGCTAACAATTTGAGCCGATTTTCCATTCAATTTGTTAGCGGATACCATGTTGCATTTGGAGAGTCCCTGTGTGCCCAAACATTGGAGCTCCCCCACAAGTGACCCCATTTTGGAAACTAGACCCCCCAAGGCACCTATCTAGATGCATAGTGAGCACTTGGAACCCCAGGTGCTTCACAAATTGATTCATAAAAATGAAAAAGTGTTTTTTTTTTCACTTTTTCATTTTTACGAATCAATTTGTGAAGCACCTGGGGGTTCCAAGTGCTCACTATGCATCTAGAAAGGTGCCTTGGGGGGTCTAGTTTCCAAAATGGGGTCACTTGTGGGGGAGCTCCAAAGTTTGGGCACAGAGGGGCTCTCCAAACGCAACATGGTGTTCGCTAACAATTTGAGCCGATTTTCCATTCAATTTGTTAGCGGATACCATGTTGCATTTGGAGAGTCCCTGTGTGCCCAAACATTGGAGCTCCCCCACAAGTGACCCCATTTTGGAAACTAGCCCCCCCAAGGCACCTATCTAGATGCATAGTGAGCACTTGGAACCCCCAGGTGCTTCACAAATTGATTCGTAAAAATGATAAAGTGTTTTTTTTTTTCACTTTTTCATTTTTACGAATCAATTTGTGAAGCACCTGGGGGTTCCAAGTGCTCACTATGCATCTAGAAAGGTGCCTTGGGGGGTCTAGTTTGCAAAATGGGGTCACTTGTGGGGGAGCTCTAAAGTTTGTGCACACAGGGGCTCTCCAAACACAACATGGAGTCCGCTAATTATTCAAGCAAATTTTACAATCAAAAAGTCAAATGGCGCTCCTTCCCTTCCGAGCCCTGCCGTCCGCCCAAACAGTATTTTTTCCCCAAATATTGGGTATCTGCGTGCCCAGGGGAAATTGCACAACAAATTTTGGGGTCCATTTTTTCTTGTTACCCCTGTGAAAATAAAAGAAATTGGGTCTAAAGTAACATTTTTGTGAAAAAAGTTAAATGTTCATTTTTTTCTTCCACATTCAAAAAATTCCTGTGAAGCACCTGAAGGGTTAATAAAGTTCTTGAATGTGGTTTTGAGCACCTTGAGGAGTGTAGTTTTTAGAATGGTGTCACTTTTGGGTATTTTCTGTCATAAAGACCTCTCAAAGTGACTTCAAATGTGATGTGGTCCCTAAAAAAATGGTTTTGTAAATTTTGCTGGAAAAATGAGAAATCGCTGGTCAACTTTTAACCCTTATAGCTCCCTAACAAAAAAAAATTTTAGTTCCAAAATTGTGCTGATGTAAAGTAGACATGTGGGAAATGTTATTTATTAACTCTTTTGTGTGACATATCTCTCTGATTTCAGGGCTTAAATATTCAAATTTTGAAAATTGCAAAATTTTCAAAATTTTTGCCAAATTTCTGTTTTTTTCACAAATAAACGCAAGTGATATCGAAGAAATTTTTCCACAATCATGAAGTACAATATGTCACGAAAAATTAGTCTCAGAATCAGGGGGATCCGTTGAAGCGTTCCAGAGTAATTACCTCATAAAGTGACAGTGGTCAGAATTGTAAAAATTGGCCTGGTCATTAACGTGCAAACCACCCTCGGGGCTTAAGGGGTTAAAGGTGGTGGCCTAAGATTATATTGGAAAAACCTGGTGACAGATTCCCTTTGACACAAATTGCAGAGGGTTGATGCTGGAAGTAGAACACAAATAATCTACAGCAAAATAGGACATCCAAACTCATTTGTTATTTAAATCAAAAGCATTATCAATCAGGAGTAAGAAACTAAATCATAATGCTTAAAAATATCTAATTGAAAAACAAATAATCTTGTCAGGATTAGAAACCATGACACATACTGTATGTGTAACTCAATATAAGATCACCTGGTGATGCCTTCTCAAATGAGTCAATGAGTTATATTTAACCCCTTCACCCCCAAGCCTGTTTTCACCTTTATGACCAGGCCTAATTTTACAATTCTGACCAGTGTCAATTTATGTGCTAGTAACTCTAAAAAGATTCAACAGATCCCACTGATTTTTAGAATATTTTTTCGATACATATTGTACTTCATGATAGTGCCAACATTTTTTTGATATGACTTGTGTTTATTTGTGAAAAAAGCTGAAATTTTGTGAAAACTATGAAAATTTTCCAAATTTAAATTTTTATGCCCTTAACTCCTTTCTGACGATGCGCGTAATAATGCATCCCTGTGCCCTGGGCTTATGGACCAGATACTCATTATTCTGACAGCTGATACCCGGCACTCAGTGTCAGGATGCCCGCACCACTCCGGGCACTTTAACCCCCTAAATTCTGTGATCACTGTGATCACAGAATTTAACGAGTGACAAAAGCCCCTCTGCTCTTGGATCGGAGACCTGCGCTGTCAGCACGGAGTAACGATCATTGCCATGGTGACCCAATGTCATGATGACATCCAGATCACCAGGCACCAGCAAGTTAGCTTGATCATGCGCAGTGCGGTTCTGCCTCCCAAAGATTGGAGTATGGCTCAGCTCACATTTATCCTACACTCTGCGGAGCGCTTACACCGGCTTTCCATGTAAATCTCTGAAAAATGTGATTCAGATGGAACCCCCGGTGCAAGATTCCCTGTAATGAGCCAGATGGAGGCACCGTGGACACCGTCTAGCCTGTGGTCCCACAGTGTCCTTCTTATTTTTAGGCATGCATAAAAGTGCCGTCGGCCACAGTTTTGAGACTCTCAGAAAAAATGAGGACACCGCTAATCAGAGACCAGACAGAGTCCAGAGTAAGGCTGGTTTCATATGTCCTGATGTTTCTGGTACCAGAAAAAACAGATATTCATGTCCTTGTGTCCATGTGTCTCCATATATAAGGCGCCTCCTCCAAAATGGAGGTGCCCGAGCAATGTTGATGCAAAGCCTTCACTCTGCTTCAGCCCTCAGGTCCCGTTACCAGTTACCTGCCAGTCACCTGCCAGATTCCTGCTTGTTACCTGCCAGTCACCTGCCAGATTCCTGCTTGTTACCTGCCAGTCACCTGCCAGATTCCTGCCTGTTACCTGCCAGTCACCTGCCAGATTCCTGCTTGATACCTGCCTGATATCCGCTTTCCTGCTTGCAAGCCTGCGGTTCGACGGTCTGCCTTCCGACACCTGTCAGTCTGTCTATGGACCAACCTGCCCGCTCACCTGGGAGTGCTCACCTGCTACCTGCCTGCTAGCCTACCTGGAGGCTCTGCCGTCACTTGCCGTGACCACCTGCCAGTCCAGAGACTCTTGCCCGCTCACCTGGGAGCGCTCACCTGCTACCTGCCTGCTAGCCTACCTGGAGGCTCTGCCGTCACTTGCCATGACCACCTGCCAGTCCAGAGACTCTTGCCCGCTCACCTGGGAGCGCTCACCTGCTACCTGCCTGCTAGCCTACCTGGAGGCTCTGCCGTCACTTGCTGTGACCACCTGCCTGTCCAGAGACTCTTGCTCGCTCACCTGGGAGCACTCACCTGCTACCTGCCTGCAAGCCTACCTGGAGGCTCTGCCATCACTTGCCGTGACCACCTGCCTGTCCAGAGACTCTTGCCCGCTCACCTGGGAGCGTTCACCTGCTACCTGCCTACTAGACTACCTGGAGGCTCTGCCGTCACTTGCCGTGACCACCTGCCCGTCCAGAGACTCTTGCGCACTCACCTGGGAGCGTCCACCTGCTACCTGTCTGCTAGTCTACCCAGAGACTGTCCCTGTCACTTGCCGTGACTACCTGCCCTTCTACCCAGTGACTGTCCCTGTCACTTGCCGTGACTACCTGCCCGTCTTCCCTGGGAGCCACTCGCTTCCTTACAAGGACCGCCCCCTTGTATAGTTGCTCTGAGGTTCCGCCTCCCAGACCCGTTACAGTTTGCTCAGGCCATGGAATCTGGTGGCACCCAAGCTCCCTCGCTCTCGGACCTATGTCATGAACTTTCCTGTCAGAGGTCCCAACAGGAGTCCATCCTGAGTCACCTGCGTGGAGTTAACTCTCGCCTGGACACTCTGACTGCTCCACCAGCAACCACCGCTAGTGTCATGGCTTTCTGCACCTCCTCGCTTCGGAGGCGATCCCGCTCAAGCCCGGGGCTTCATAAACCAGTGCACCCTGCACTTTGAACTCCTGTCCCACCAGTTTATCTCTGACCGGGCCAAAGTAGCCTTCATTATGTCCCATCTCACGGGGGAGGCACTGGCTTGGCTAAATCCTCTATGGGAGAGAGGAGACCCCCTGGTGTCCGACCTGCCAGCCTTTCTCACGGCTTTTCGGAAAGTCTTCGACGAACCCGGACGGAAGACCTCATCCGCATCATCTCTGCTACGCCTCCATCAAGGAAATCTCACCGTGGGCCAATATGCCATACGGTTCCGTACCCTTGCTTCGGAGCTGGCCTGGGATAATGACGCCCTGGTGTCTGTCTTTTGGGAGGGTCTGTCCGGCCGTATTAAAGATTAACTCGCCGGTCGGGACATTCCTACCACTCTCGACGACTTAATAACTCTTGCCACCCGGATTGACATCCGGTTCCAGGAGCGCGCCAAAGAGGTCACCCGTGAGAGGAGGTTTCCACGTCTAGCTCCTACCTTTCAGAAACCCGTCTCTTCTCCCCATACTCCCCAGGCGAACTCACCCGAACCTATGCAGGTCGACCAGACCAAGATGGTCAAAACCCGTCTAGAGTTACGCCGAGCTGAGGGGAGCTGCTTCTACTGTGGCAGTAAGGAGCACCGGATCCGTACCTGCCCGGAGAGGTCGGGAAATGCCTGTGTCTAGGATCGCTCAGAGAGGTCGTCCTAGACAAGAATAAACCCTCTCCATCTCTGCTGCTGTCGGTCTCTATCATCTACGGGGAGAACCGTTATTTTGAACTAGCCCAACTTGACTCTGGAGCTGCCGGGAATCTCATTTCTCAGTCCCTGGTAGAAAAATACCGCATTCCCACCAAACCTCAGGCTGTACCCTTATCTGTCGCTGCCGTGGATGGGGGCCTCTTACCACATCCCATCCAACTCATCACCGAATCCATTACTCTGCAGGTGGGAATGCTGCACTCTGAGAGCATCTTCTTTCATGTTCTGCCTGGACTCTCTCACGCCCTCTTGCTAGGCCTACCTTGGCTTCAGAGACATGCACCCGTGCTTGATTGGCAGAACGGAGAAGTCCTTCGCTTGGGACAGGACTGCCATAAGACTTGATTAGTTCCCATCCATCCTGTCCGTCCTTCTGCTACCCCAGCTAATCTACCTGGACTTCCGATTCCTTATTGGTCTTATGCGGACGTCTTTAATAAAAAGGAGGCAGAGACATTACCCCCTCATAGACCATACGACTGCCCAATCGACCTGTTACCCGACACTACTCCTCCCCATGGGCGTATTTACCCGTTGTCCGCTGCTGAGACTCGGTCTATGTCTGAATATATTGAGGAGAATCTGGCCCGGGGATTTATCCGGAAATCTACCTCCCCGGCGGGAGCAGGCTTCTTCTTCGTTAAAAAGAAGGAAGGCTCTCTCCGTCCCTGTATAGACTATAGAGGCCTTAACCAGATCACGGTGAAGAATAAATACCCCCTTCCGCTCATTCTGGAATTATTTGACCGTCTGAGGGGGGCTAGAATCTTCACCAAGCTGGACCTCCGTGGGGCCTATAACCTGGTCCGTATCAGTCAGGGGGATGAATGGAAGACGGCATTCAACACCCGGGACGGCCACTATGAATATCTGGTAATGCCCTTTGGTCTCTGTAACGCTCCCGCCGTCTTTCAAGAGCTGGTCAATGACATCTTCCGGGACCTTCTCTACTCCTGCGTAGTGGTGTACCTGGACGACATCTTGGTCTTCTCTCCGGATCTCCAGACTCACCGGAGGGATGTTCGTCAGGTTCTGCTCAGGCTCAGGCAGAACCACCTCTACGCTAAATATGAGAAGTGCCTCTTTGAGCAGACCTCGCTTCCGTTTTTGGGCTACATAATTTCTCAGACCGGCCTATGAATGGATCCTGAGAAACTGTCTGCCATCGAGAAGTGGCCTCGACCAGAGGGGTTGAAGGCTATTCAGCGGTTCCTGGGCTTCGCCAACTACTACCGCCTCTTCATACCGCACTTCTCTTCCCGGACTGCCCCAATCTCTGCGCTCACCCGTAAGGGCACTAATCCCAGAGAATGGCCGCCCGAAGCAGAGGAAGCCTTTCTTTCCTTAAAACAGGCTTTCTCTTCCACCCCGGTGCTGCATCGCCTGGACGGCAACAAGCAATTCTTCCTGGAAGTTGATGCCTCCTCCTCTGGAGCCGGAGCGGTACTTACCCAAAAATCGTGTTCCGGGAGAATGGTAACTTGCGGCTTCTTCTCTAAACTCTTCTCCTCTTCTGAGCGCAACTATTCTATAGGAGACCGAGAGTTATTGGCCATTAAGCTGGCATTGGAGGAGTGGCGTTACCGGCTCGAGGGGGCTCTTCACCAGGTAATAATTTACACGGACCACAAGAACTTGGCTTACCTCCAGAGTGCCCAGAGACTTAACCCGCGCCCAGCCCGGTGGTCCTTGTTTTTTGCTCGCTTTGATTTTGTTCTTCATTTTCGCCCGGCTGACAAAAACATCAAAGCTGATGCTTTGTCCCGATCCTTCCTGGTGTCTGATCTTGAGGAGGAACCTAAACACATCATCGATCCCGCCAGAGTAATGCAGGTGGCCCCCGTGAGTCTAAATCGTCTCCCTCCCGGTAAGACGTTCGTAACGGTACCTGATCGGGAGAAGATCCTACACTGGGGTCACACTCGTCTAAGCTAGCTGGCCACGCCGGTCAGAAAAAGACCCTCCAGCTTATCACCCGGCACAACTGGTGGCCTACCCTGCACAAGGACGTAATAGACTTTGTTTCTGCCTGTGTGTCCTGTGCCCGCAACAAGGTTCCGAGACATCTGCCAGCCGGTCGCCTCCTTCCTCTTCCAGTACCTGCTGCCCCCTGGCAGCATATAGCTATGGACTTCAAAACAGATCTCCCTGTCTCTGCCGGTTGTACGGTCATTTGGGTGGTCGCTGACTGCTTTTCCAAAATGGCTCATTTCATTCCCCTGCCTGGCCTCCCGTCTACACCCGAGCTGGCTAAAGACTTTATCCGCCACATCTTCCGTCTTCATTGCCTGCCCCTCCACATCGTGTCGGATCGTGGGGTTCAGTTCACCTCACGCTTCTGGAGAGCCACATGTAAGCTGCTAGACGTCACCCTGGACTTCTCCTCCGCGTACCACCCACAGTCCAATGGTCAAGTGGAGCAGATCAATCAGATCCTGACCAGTTACCTGCGGCACTTCGTTAATGCCCACCATTCAGACTGGGTGGATCTCCTGCCATGGGCTGAATTCTCTTACAATAATCACGAGAGCGAATCTTCCTCCAAATCCCCATTTTTTGTAGTCTTCGGTCAGCATCCTCAGATCCCATTTCCCGTCTCCACCTCGGTGGACAATCCGGCTGCGGAATCTCTCGCTAGCAAATTTTCCTCCATTTGGGAGAGTACCCGTCCGAGCGGATGAAAAAACACGCTGACAAAAAACGCCTGGATCCTCCACAATTCAGTCCTGGAGATAAAGTCTGGCTCTCGTCCAAGTATGTCCGGCTCAAGGTTCCTTCCTACAAGTTAGGGCCTCGGTTCATCGGCCCACTGGAGGTTATCAAACAGATCAACCCGGTGGTCTATAAATTGAAACTCCCGGCCAACTTGCGGATCCCTAATTCCTTCCATGTATCTCTCCTCAAACCCGTGGTACTTAACTCTTTTTCCAAGTCTACAGGTACGCCTCCTGCTTCGGTTTCCGCTGAAAACGAGTTTGAGGTAGAGAACATTCTGGCCACCAAAAGGGTAAGAGGAAAGACCTTTTTTCTAGTAGATTGGAAGGGGTTTGGTCCTGAGGAGAGAACGTGGGAGCCCCTGGAGAACATCCATGCCCCTCTCATCCTTGATAAATTTCTCTCTGGCCTAAAAAAGGGGGGGCCTAAAGGGGGGCGTATTGTAGCGTCGGCGTCCCTGCCTCCTGCTAGGTAGGGACGCTGTTCCCCTCACCTCTCCGCTCCGTGCCCAGCGTCTTTCTCCCGCTCTGCTGGCAGCGCACGCTCCTTCCCGGCCACTGTGCTTAGGGCGCGCGCGCGCTCCCCCTCTCTTAAAAGGTCCGCGCGCGCTGTCCTAAGGAGTCCCCGGACAATGGACGGAGGATCTCTCCATATATAAGGCACCTCCTCCAAAATGGAGGTTCCCGAGCAATGTTGTTGCAAAGCCTTCACTCTGCTTCAGCCCTCATGTCCCGTTACCAGTTACCTGCCAGTCACCTGCCAGATTCCTGCTTGTTACCTGCCAGTCACCTGCCAAATTCCTGCTTGTTACCTGCCAGTCACCTGCCAGATTCCTGCCTGTTACATGCCAGTCACCTGCCAGATTCCTGCTTGATACCTGCCTGATATCCAATTTCCTGCTTGCAAGCCTGCGGTCCGACGGTCTGCCTTCCGACACCTGTCAGTCTGTCTATGGACCAGCCTGCCCGCTCACCTGGGAGCGCTCACCTGCTACCTGCCTGCTAGCCTACCTGGAGGCTCTGCCGTCACTTGCCGTGACCACCTGCCAGTCCAGAGACTCTTGCCCGCTCACCTGGGAGCGCTCACCTGCTACCTGCCTGCTAGCCTACCTGGAGGCTCTGCCGTCACTTGCCGTGACCACCTGCCAGTCCAGAGACTCTTGCCTGCTCACCTGGGAGCGCTCACCTGCTACCTGCCTGCTAGCCTACCTGGAGGCTCTGCTGTCACTTGCTGTGACCACCTGCCTGTCCAGAGACTCTTGCCCGCTCACCTGGGAGTGCTCACCTGCTACCTGCCTGCAAGTCTACCTGGAGGCTCTGCCGTCACTTGCCGTGACCACCTGCCTGTCCAGAGACTCTTGCCCGCTCACCTGGGAGCGTCCACCTGCTACCTGTCTGCTAGTCTACCCAGAGACTGTCCCTGTCACTTGCCGTGACTACCTGCCCTTCTACCCAGAGACTGTCCCTGTCACTTGCCGTGACTACCTGCCCGTCTTCCCTGGGAGCCACCTGCTTCCTTACAAGGACCGCCCCCTTGTATAGTTGCTCTGAGGTTCCGCCTCCCGGACCCGTTAGAGTGTGATATATCTCTCTGATTTAAGGGCATGAAAATTCAAAGTTTGAAAATTGCTAAATTTTCAAAACTTTCAGCAAATTTCATTTTTTTCACCAAAAAAATACCAGTCATATCAAATAAATTTTACCACTATAATGAAGTATTATATGTCACGAAAAAGCGATCAGAATCAGTGGGATCCGTTGAAGCGTTCCAGACTTATTACCTCATAGATTGACATTGGTCAGAATTGTATAAATTGGCCTAGTCAACATGCAAAAAAACTTCGGGAGTAAAGGGTTCAAACCAGAAAGTTATATCACAGAAAATAGTTAATAAATAACATTTCCCACATGTCTACTTTACATCAACACAATTTTTGAAACATATTTTTTTTGTTAGGAAGGGTTAAAAGTAGTGTTGAGCCACCCCCGTAGTGTTCGAGTTCGGTTCGGTTCGTCGAACACCCGTGTGTTCGCCGAACTGTTCGTCGAACTGTTCGTCGAACACCTTCGAACACCGTTAAAACCAATGGCAGGCAAACAAAAACACATAGAAACACATAGAAAACACCTTCAAAGGTGTCCAAAAGCTGACAAACTGCTCAGAAGACATAACTAACACATGGAAAAGTGACAAGTACATATAGTCATGCGAAAATAAAAGAGGTGGAGGAGTAAAAGGAGGGGGAGACACAGATATAGGCATGTCATGCCCTTCTAA
Organism: Phyllobates terribilis; assembly: GCF_046119375.1. Classification (NCBI taxonomy): domain Eukaryota; kingdom Metazoa; phylum Chordata; class Amphibia; order Anura; family Dendrobatidae; genus Phyllobates; species Phyllobates terribilis. Next base: position 589,785,495 of record NW_027362765.1, on the reverse strand, counting down.
AATCCAAAAAGTGAGAAGCCGACACGGCCAGTCCGCTCCTGCCCGTGCCACCTCCGTGTCGCCGGGTTTGTGCCAGAGCCGCGGTGAACCCTGACGGCCAGCCCCCCTCTCCCAATACTGGTGCCTGTCCGCTGGTGGGTCGATCGAGCCCCCCTGTGGTGGAGGCAGCTCTAAGCTTTTTAATTTAAATTGTCTCTCTAATTTGAATGAATACACTTTAAATCCATTTACAAGGATCTATTGGAGGGCAAGTCTCATGCCAGCAGCCGCGGTAATTCCAGCTCCAGTAGCGTCCACTAAAGCTGCTGCAGTTAAAAAGCTTTGATAAGGATCGAGCTCGGCTGTCCACCGCAAGGCATCCTACTGCCAGTCCCAGCCCCTATGCCTTGGGGTGCCTCCTGATGCTCTTCACTAAGTATCCCATGGTCCCGAAGCATTTCCTTTGAAAAAATTAAGTGTCTAAACTACAGGTGGTGCAGCTTGCTTAACAGCCGGGATAATCCGCTGACTAGCAGACACTGCTACTAGGCACAAAGTATTTCCTGGGCTAGATGCAGTTAAAAATTTGTAATTAGATACTCTCGTTGGATGCTGAGAAAGCATTCCATAGAGTCTCCTGGCACGCCATATATGATTCTCTTAAAATGCTTGGGGTAGGGGTCTAGGGGACCCTTTTATAGCCAAAATCACGGCCCTGTATCGCAATACGTCACCTAGGCTGAAGATAAATGGAACTGTAGCACCCTGAGGGCTCGGTTGCTACAGACGTATTGCACCTCACCCAGAGGTGTGATATCTCACTCTCAGGTAAGGATGGAGTGTGGATCAGGACCCGACACCTGCATGCATTACACCACATTGCCGTGGGGCAGGGCGACCAATATGCCCCTGAGATGGGCACGACAGTCCCTGTCCCTGGCTGGAGTGGGGGGAGGGAACACTGAGGAAGGGGAACCCTGTAGTGCAGGAGCAGGGAGGAAGCAGTTCCTGGGTGCATTGAGAAGGGAGTATAAAAGGTGGGCACCATCTTAGTTCAGTGCAGAGAAGTCTGAGCAGAAGTGGCAGGGAGCAGGGGCTCTGCATGAGCTCTGCTCCGGAGGCGGGCCTAGTAACAGAGGCCCAGGCCTTGAAGAGGGAGAAGGAAGGAAGAGGAGCGGAGAAGGCTCCAGGAATGAGGAATGAAGGGATCCCAGGGGTGCGGACGGGCGAGTCGCCACCGCACGCCCGAATCCACCTGCGTGGAGGGGTCAGGCCAAAGGGGGAGACCGGTCCCCGAACTAGTGGAGGCAGGAAACGACCCTCAGCTAGAAACCGGAGGCTCTGACATTTTATGTGGCGCAGCCCCTCGCTACACCCGCTAGGAAGGCACCACATAGGGTCAGGGAAACTGGCGCCAAGTTTACCAAGAGGAGGCCCGAGGCAGCCGGACAGAAGTGTTGGTAAGAAAGGCCAGACAAAGGACACACAAAGGGGGTCCTGTGAAGTGCTCTAAAGTTATCTGGGAGTTGTCTGAGCCCCTCACCTGGTGAGCACAGTACGACGTGGGCAGCCGTTACCTGCAGACGTGGTCTGGATAATAAGAACTGTGAGTAAAGGCCCTGAACTGCATCACTGACTCCGTGTCGTTACTGCTGCTGCCCTGCACCATCACCCCCATCCTCCGCATACACTGCCCTGAGGCTATACTCCTCCCGTGGGGAGTTATGCTACGCTCTGCTGCACCCACAACACCAGCCTCAGCGTTCTGCCCTGTAGCGGCGGTTCACTCTGACCGCAATCCACGGGTGGCGTAGTCGGACATTTAAACATCAAAACCACATAAATAGTTCCGCCACTGGTTTGACCGCCCTGAGCCACAGAACCGGGTCGCCGCCACGAAGACTACAACCACCAGCATCCACCAAAAAGGGTCCGGCTCCGGGTGTCCCAAGGCCCAGGGGGTGCGTCAGAACATTTTCATCACCTTTCACAATCACCAATGGGACAAGGCAGTGATGTCCTCTGTCCCCTCTCTTATACATCCTAGTGACGGAGCACCTGCTCTCATCAATTCGCCATAACCCCAATATTAGGTGGATTGAGGTGGGAGGCACCGAGTACAAGTGCTCTCTATTTGCTGATGATGTCTAAGTATATATCACTCAATCACATATATCCATCCATGCTGTTATGGCTGAAATAGATCACTTTGTTACATGGTAAAATTTTAAAATCAATGCAGCGAAGTCTGAGGCCCTCGATGTCTCCCTCCCCAAATCCATATAGGATTCCACCAGTCCAACTTTCCCTTTGCCTGGCCCTCACAGGGTATCAAATACTTAGGAATTCCTATTCATAGAGACCTCTCCCATCTATGTTATCTTAATTTTGGGCCTTTATTGAACAACTCGATACAGACCACGGTTGGCAAGTTAGAACTGTAAGATTCACTACGTGAACCACTGGTGTTTTGTGGAAAAGCACATGTACACTGCGTTCCAAATTATTATGCAAAAAGTGTTTAGGAGTGATAAGGGAAGAATTTGTTTGTTTGTCAGTTAAACTCATTGATGGTGATGTGTGTCAGGGCTCTTTATATCACTGTAAGCAATTGCAGACACCTGTGCTAATTAGTTTGGCAGGTGTGTCCAATGAAAGGCAAGACTACTTAAGAAGGCTCTCTCACATTATTAAGCAGCCTACATTTTCTGCCAAAATGGGAAAGAAAAAGGATGTGTCGGCTGCTGAGAAGCAACAAATTGTGGAGTGTTTAGGTCAAGGCATGACTACAATCAACATTGTGCGATGATCAGGATGAAGTGTCTTGGCAATCAAGAAGTATGTAGCTGATTCACAGTACACACGTGTGCGTGCTGATAAGGGCAAATTGAGGACTCTTTCCTACAGGCAATTACGTCAGGTTGAAAGAGCAGCGGCAAAAAAGCCTTGTCATAGCAGCAGACAAGTTTTTGAAGCTGCTTGTGCCTCCAACGTCCCCCGAACAACAAGATGCAGGGTCCTTCAGAGGTTTGCAGCTGTGCATGCGCCATCCTGTCGACCTCTTCTATCCACTTCACACAAGCAGAAACGGCTCCAGTGGGCCAAACATTACATGAAGACTGATTTCAAAACTGTTTTGTTCACGGATGAGTGCCGTGCAGCGCTCGATGGTCCAGATGGATGGAGTGGAGGATGGCTGGTTGATGGACACCCCACGCTAACACGGCTACAGCGCCAACAAGGAGGAGGTGGAGTAATGTTTTGGGCTGGAATCATGGGGAGAGAGATTGTCGGCCCCTTTAGGATCCCTGAAGGCGCTAAAGATGAACTCCATAATGTATGTGGATTTTCTCAAACAGCACTTCCTGCCATGGTTCAAGAAGAAGAACCGTGTATTTCACAGCAAGATCATTTTTCTGCATGATAATGCACCATCTCATGCTGCACATAAAACATCTGCATCTCTGGCTGATATGGGCATAAAAGGGGACAAACTTATGGTGTGACCCCCATGCTCCCCTGACCTCTACCCCATTCAGAACCTTTGGAGCATCATTAAAAGGAGTGTCTATGATGGCGGGAGGCAGTTCACATCTAAGCAACAGCTCTGGGAGGGTATTCTGTCCTCATGCAAAACAATTGAAGCAGAAACCATCCAAAACCTGACAAATTCAATGGACGAGAGAGTTCAGAAGCTCCTTTCGAACAAGGGGTCCTATGTGAAAATGTAACATCACCTAGAATAAAGTTTTGAGTTGAAAACTGTTTGATTTCAGTTTCTAACAACCTGCTAATGCTTATAATTTCAAAAATGACCATTTTTTTGGTCTTTATTAAAATGAAAAGGTTGATCGAAAAGTTTGGGGGATCTAAGAGTGTGGCAACCCAGTAGTCATGATTACTTCGAATTCTGACAATATGAGGGTCATGCTGCAGGTAGTGCAGCAAGAAGGTACTTATGTGCCTTGCGCATCTCGGAGCCCCAAAATTATTTTCCGGGCTAGATGCAGCTAAAAATTATTTTTAATTTTAAATCTGGTGAAGCTTTAGTATAGATGGCCTAATAGGATCAGTGCTGCACACTGCTACATAGACCAAATTATTTTCCAGTCAAGATACAGATAAACATGATTAGTAATTTGAAAGCTTAAAACGGTTGGTAGGGTGATTTTAACCAAACATCAAGCTTTTACTCTCCCCAGGATGACACAGGGGTAGAAAAGTCGTTTCGGATCCATGATTTGTTCATCTTTATGAACGTGAGTCTGTCTACATTATCAGTGGAGAGCCGCGTGCGCTTATCTGTCAGCACACCACCAGCAGCGCTGAACACACGTTCAGACAGAACGCTGGCTGCGGGGCATGACAAGATCTCCAAGGCGTAAGTGGCTAGCTCCGGCCATTTATCCAGATTGGAAGCCCAAAAAGAGCAAGGGTCCAGTGACACAGTCGTGGCTTCAATGTTTACTTGGAGATACTCCTGTACCATCGTCTCTAGGCGTTGACTATGTGTCAGACTTCTTGTCTCCTGTGGCCTTGCAAAGGATGGGCTAAAAAAGTGGTGAAATGATTCCGCAAAATTGATGTTACCAGCAGATACTGTGGTTCTGTTACGGTTTGAGTACTGAACACTTGACGGTCCCACGGTTGGCAAGTTGGAACTGTGAGATTCACTACGTGCACCACTGGTATTTTGTGGAAAAGCACATGTAAGATTCTGCAACAGTCTCTGCTGATACTCCTGCATGCGTGCATCCCTTTCTATGGCAGGAATAATTTCTGCAAATTTACTTTTGTACCGGGGATCTAACAGTGTGGCAACCCAGTAGTCAGGATTATTTCTAATTCTCACAATTCGAGGGTCATGTTGCAGGTAGTGCAGCAAGAAGGCACTCATGTGTGTTGCGCATCCAGGAGCACCAAGTCCCTGTTGTGTTGGTGGCGAGGTAACAATCATGCTTCCTTCCTCTGTCCTCTCCCCCCAACCTCGCACAACAGAAATGTGATCAAGGTCTCCCTCATCTGATGAGTCTTCCATCAGTTCGTCCTCCACTTCTTCCTGGGCTCCTGCACCTTCCTCACTAGTTTGGCTGCTACCATGCGCCCTGGTAAAACCATCTCCCCCACCCTCACATGCCTGCCGCCTTGGTGCTGCCGACCGTCTGGACCTTGCAGATGTTAGCCCTTCCGCATACAACTCCTCCTCCTCTACTTCCTCCACCTCCTCTTGTGCCACCACCTGACTCCGAATTCTGTTTAACATGTGCTCCAGCATGTAAATCATCGGAATAGTCATGCTGATAATGGCATCGTCAGCACTAAACATCTTCGTCGCCATTTCAAAACTGTGCAGAAGGGTGCATAGGTCCCTGATCTGAGACCACTCCTCCAGCGTGATTTGCCCCACCTCTGAATCTCGTTGGCCCAGGCTATACGTCAGAACGTATTGCACCAGGGCTTGTCGGTGCTGCCACAGTCGCTGCAACATGTGCAGATTTGAATTCCACCGGGTAGGCACATCGCATTTTAGCCGGTGAAGTGGCAGGCCCAACGACTTCTGTAGAGATGTAAGTCGCTGAGCTGCGGGATGCGAACGGCGGAAGTGAGCACACAGCGACCGTGCCCTCTGCAGAAGGCCATCTAGTCTGGGATAGTGGGCTAAAAATTGCTGGACAACTAGGTTCAACACGTGAGCCATACAAGGCACGTGTGGGACATTGCCCCGGCGAAGGGCCGCACCCAGGTTTGCAGCATTGTCGCACACGGCCTTCCCTGGTTTCAGGTCCAGTGGAGACAACCATTCATGAAATTGGTTCTCCAGAGCTGACCACAACTCCTCAGCTGTGTGACTCACATTTCCCAGACATTTCAATGTAAAAACCGCCTGATGACGTTGAGCCCTACTGCCAGCATAGTAAGGAGGTGTGCAGGATCCCTTCTGCGCAGTTAGAAAGCTTGTGGCATGACCAGACAGGCTTTGGGTGCAGGTGGAAGACCGAGAGGAGGTTGAGGAGGCAGAAGAAGTGGAGGAACTTTGACATAAAGAGGATTGACGCACAACTCGTGGGGACGGCAAGACTTGGACAGCAGCCCCTTGTCCTGCTGTCACCATATTTACCCAGTGCCCAGTCAGCGACATGTAACGCCCCTGTCCATGCCTACTCGTCCAAGTGTCTGTGGTGAAATGCACCCTGTCACACACAGAGTTTCTCAAAGAAGCGGTGATGTTATGTGCGACATGCTGGTGGAGCGCAGGCACACCTTTCTTTGAGAAGTAGTGCCGACTGGGCATCTGGTACTGGGGCACTGCGACGGACATAAGGTCTCGAAAATCCTCTGTGTCCACCAGGCGGAAAGGCAGCATTTCTGTAGCCAAGAGCTTGCAGATGGTGAAATTCAACCTCTTAGCTTTCTCATGGCTAGGAGGAAATGGTCTTTTACTTGTCCACATCTGAGGGACCGAGGGCTGGCTATTGTGCTTAGAAGGGGTTGATAAGGGTGTCCCCGGCAAACTGCCGGTCTGTGAGGAAGATGCAGGCGGACATGTTAGGTTGCCTTGATCCAAAGGTGGTGCTATCGATGTCGGACAGCGCTCAACACCAGCTGGTGTTACCACCTCCAAAGAAAATGATGACCTGCCAATCACGCTGGCTGTTGCGGGTAAAGAGGTGGCAGGTCTGCGCCCCAAAACAGGTGTGACTGCTGTCCCCCCAGTCACAGAGGATGAAGAGGCCGCGGATGCACAAGATATGGCAGACGGTGGTTGGCCCGGCCGGCTAGGCCGCATTGTAGCACACTGAGCTTCCCACTGCAACTTATGCTTCATGTCCATGTGCCGGTTCATGCATGAAGTACTCAAACTATGTATTTTTTGGCCTCTACTTAGCTTTTGCTGACAAATGTTACAGATAACACGAGTTGGGTCATCTTTATCGATCTGAAAAAATGCCCAGGCTATGCAAGGCTTAGCACCCATGCGACCTGAAGAGCCACCACGACTTGTGGTGAGAGGCAGAGTTGTGTTTGAGGATGCAGTTGTTGACGTGCTTCCAGTACTACGTCTCTGTCCAGGAAGGCGCAACCTGACCTCGTCGTCACTAGCATCTTCCTCCACCTCCTCTGCTGACCTCATCTCTTGGCTGACTGTGGGTTGACAGTAAGTGGGATCTCCGACCTCATCATCATCACCCTGTGCGTTATCACACCCGTTGTCCTCAGAGCCAACCTGTTCCTGCCCTGACAAAAAACTAAAGTTGTCGCTCCAATCAGGTATTTGAGTCTTATCATCATCTTCCTCATTGTCTCCACCAACAGGAGTTACAGTTTGGGAATGAGGGTCTACATTATGGTCAGAACCTTCTGCGTCTGGTCCTGGATCCGACTCATAAAGATTCTGGGCATCAGTGCAGATCATTTCCTCGTCTGGATTCACAGAAGCGCTGGAGTCGACCTCTGATTCCCAGGCTATAGTATGAGTAAACAGCTCTGCAGACTCAACCATCTGTTCTACCTCATACTCAGACGGGCAGCTGGAGATTTGGGAGCTGTGAGGAAGCAAGTGCGATTTGGGTGACACCTTTGAGGACTGGAGTATTTGTGATGTTGAAGTTGATGTGGAGGAGAGCCCACTTAAAGGAGCACTTGATATCCGTTGAAGCACCTGCTGTTTTTGTGCCTCATCTGGAATTTGTAGCGATTGGCGTGGCCGTAAGAAAGGGATCTTATCACATTGTCCGCTAAAAGAAGTAGACATTTTAGTTTGGCTGGAAGATGGTCTTTCTTCTGCAGATGTTACTGTTGCTTTAACACTTACCCCACGGACACAACCTTTTTTCCCCTTCCCAACACGCCTATTCCCCTTTCCACCAGCAGCAGGCCTTTTTCCACTCATTTTGGTGGTTAACTAATTCACAACTCTGGAGTTGTTTGCACAAAAAAACAATGGATGGTAAACGAGCAGAGCTGAGTGGCCAAACTGTGGTATTAGGCCAAAACTATTGGCTGGGTTAGATGCAGAAAAAAATTATTTTGAATTTGCAACCTGATGGAGGTCAGTATAGATGGATTAATAGAACAAGACCCACACACAGCTAGAAGCCCAATATTTTTTCAGAGGTAGATGCAGGAAAAAAATATATTCAGTTTGCAACCTGATGGAGGTCAGTATAGATGGACTAATACAACAAGTCCCACACACAGCTAGAAGCCCAATATTTTTTCTGAGGTAGATGCAGAAAAAAATATATTCAGTTTGCAACCTGATGGAGGTCAGTATAGATGGACTAATACAACAAGTCCCACACACAGCTAGAAGCCCAAATATTTTTTCAGAGGTACTGTAGATGCAGATAAAAATTAGTTTTAATTTGCAACCTGATGGAGGTCAGTATAGATGGACTAATAGAGAAAGTCCGACACACTACTAGAAGGCCAAATATTTTTTCAGAGCTAGATGCAGAAAAAAATTATATTCAGTTTGCAACCTGATGGAGGTCAGTATAGATGGACTAATAGAGAAAGTCCGACACACTACTAGAAGGCCAAATATTTTTTCAGAGCTAGATGCAGAAAAAAATTATATTCAGTTTGCAACCTGATGGAGGTCAGTATAGATGGATTAATAGAACAAGACCCACACACAGCTAGAAGCCCAATATTTTTTCAGAGGTAGATGCAGGAAAAAAATATATTCAGTTTGCAACCTGATGGAGGTCAGTATAGATGGACTAATACAACAAGTCCCACACACAGGTAGAAGCCCAAATATTTTTTCAGAGGTACTGTAGATGCAGATAAAAATTTGTTTTAATTTGCAACCTGATGGAGGTCAGTATAGATGGACTAATAGAATGATGCTATGCCCAAAAGATTTTACTTCACTAGGTGCAGTAAAAAAATTGGTATTCTATACACAGGTGGTATATCTTGCAACACAGATAGGCTACTCCACTGACTAACACACTCTGCAATAGGCCAAAAAGGATTAGCTTTGCTAGATTCAGCCAAATGCTGTGAAAAAAACTTGCACAGCACTGGCACAGACCTGCCTGGCAAAAACTGATAGGAACTGATGTAACCTAGTCCTGAAAAGGACTCCAATTACAATTAGTCTTTACTCCCACAACCTATCTATTTAAGAGCACAGACCTCCCTGATAAAAGTCGTAGGAAATGCTGTAACCTAGTCCTTAAAAGGACTGCAATCACAACTATTCCCTACTCCCAAGCTTTCTGTATATTTGTGCGAAAATTGGCTTGAAATTAACAAGGTATAGCGCACACAGCAACAGCGGTGCCGTCTAACACGCAGCTGCAGCAGTGAGAAAATGGTGGCGACGGGGAAAATGGCTTGGTCTTATAGGGCAAGGACATGTGACATACACTGCCAATCACACATGCCCTTGCTTGTGTGAAAAAAAGCACTTCGCTCCGTGTGTGCGCTGCTGATAGGCTGACAGATTGCACCTCCCCACTGCAAATGCGGGAAAGAGAAAAAAAATGGAGATCTTCATTGTTCCTGCAGAGATCCATCCCCTGCCCCTCCCCCCACCCCGCTGTACACTCAAACTGCGTATTAACATTAATTTTCATCATTACTGAGAAAAAATCCAGTTATGATTTTGGTGCACGAACAGTTATCGAACATAACCTCGAACAGCCGAATTTTTCTCAAATTGTTTGTGTTCGCCGAATGGCTCGAACACCGCCCAAAACAGCTCGAATTTGAGATTGGCGAACAGTTCGAGTAGAACAACGCTCATCTCTAGTTAAAAGTTGACCAGCGATCAAAAGAGAGTCCCTCTTGATTGGCATCATGACCAAATTATATACTTAGGAACGTCAATAACCACATCCACTTCAACCTTTTATAAATCAATTACCTTCCATTACTACAATCTCGTGAATCGGACCTAAATAAAATAGGCCAATATGAGTTTTCATGGGTGGGCCTTCCAAGCTTTTATACATGTTTGATACCAGATCTTAAAGACTGGATAAAACAAGGTATTAAACTAGTAAAAGATCTGTATAGAGGCCCTAACTTCCTCTCCTTTGCTTCTTTACATTCTCAATTTAAAATTCCCAATAAAGAGTTCTACAAATATCTTCAAATTAGGCATGCATTACATGATTTCCAGATTTCAGAGAAAATGGTCAACTCAGGACTAATGTCGACTCTTTAAAATGTTTCATCTAATAAATGGGGCCCAAAACCTATATATAATTTAATATACATGAAAAACATTTTTATAAAATCGACTCCCTTCTTATCATGGGAAAAGGAATTAAATAAGACATTTTCATGCAATGAATGGACAAGCACATTGATCTTTGCAGTTCATACTTTCAAGTGTGCTTCGTATTTAGAGTCATATTTGAAAACTGTTTTAAGATGGCACTACACCCCAATGAGACTACATTCTGTGTTTCCTTCCTCTCCGCAATTATGTTTACGTAACTGTGGCCTAAAAGGTTCTTTTATACTCACATTTTGGACCTGCCCAGCTATCATCTCCATCTGGACGTTTGCTTTCCACCAGATCTCTTCTCTACTTCACCAAACAATAACACCATCTCCTTCTTTAGCATTACTTTTGTTAGATATACATTCTATTCCCTCCAATGGCAGAGTAATAGCGTCTTCTATTCTGGTAGAGAAGCAGAGGTTCTGCGGTGGGATACCTGCATGCCAATACTTGGCACAGTAACAGTGGAGGAGGAAGAAGTAGCGAATGTGCTTGATGGGGCAGCTGATGGTTGTTGAGGTCCGCATTTTATCACAGTGAGATTGCCAGAGTAACACTTGTTGATTGCGCATGTGAAGGTTCATGCATGTAGTAGTCAAATTATTGCACTTTTTCCCTCTACTGAGTTTTTTTCTTGCAAAGTGTGCAGATAATGTGGTCTCAAAAATGGCCCAGGATAGGCAATCCTTACCCCCCCATGAGTTGCAGACCCACAACCGCTGATGGCCACAGCCGCAATTGTGGCAAAGTGCTCCTCGTGCTTGCATCTCTCTGTGTCTGCACCATAGGACGCAGCGCAACCTCCTCGTATTCTTCCACCTCCTCAGATGAGCTACTAAGCTGCGTGCCTCTGGGTTCACACCAACTTGGATGTACAACCTCATCATCATGCACTGTATTATCCCATTTTTTGCCCTCAGAGTCACCCTCCTCCTCTTCTTGCCCTGACAGCATTGTACAGTTGTGGGTCAGGAAGCTGCTTGTACCCATTTTTTTTCCCCCTATATGGAAAACAATATCTGCCCCAAACAATTTTAAGTTGAGATGTAGTCTGCTTTATATAACAATTTTGTCAGACTTGTTCTCTGTTGTGTTGATGCATGAGCTGGTCTAAAAAATGTGTGAAAGGACACACAGAAATTGCTTATTGCACTTACACTGCTGCTGCTGCTGCTAATGTTTTGATGAACTGACGTGCTGGAGGTTGTAAGACTACAGCTGCGATGCACCCGTGTGCCTCACTCCTATCTTGGGGAAAAGCTCTATTAAGGTTGCTTAAAAGCTTGATTCGATACTTTACATTAGTGGGTCCCTTTGCAGGGTGGGAAGCATCTGGCAAAATGTACTCTTATAGCGTGGATCTAGCAGAGTGGCAACCCAGTAGTCAGAATTATTTTGAATCCTAACTATACGGGGATCATATTGCAGAAAGTGCATCTAGAAAGCACTCATATGTCGGGGTCTTCCAGGTTGTCCAAAGCCAAATTCTATTGTTGGCTGCTTAACACTGATGCATGTTTCCTCCATCCTCTCCTGCTGACCACGTTCAGAGAGGGGATGATTATCCTCCTCGTCTTCTGACTGTTGCTCGCCCATCACCTCTTCTTCCTCCATTTGTTCTTCAGCTCTTGCACCTTCACTAACAGTGAGTCTGGTATCACCAAACCCCCTCGATCGCAGGAAGCCACCATCAATTGGCATCCGCCTGTGTGATGACAATCTGGAACTTTGAGACATTCTTATCCCATCTGAATCCTCCTCTTCTTCTGGGACAACCACCTCCTGCCGCACTCTATTCAAAGTCTACTCCAGCACGTAGATGACCGGAATAGTGATGCTGATGACGGCATTGTCTGTGCTAACTAGTTTAGTAGCCATTTCAAATTTGTGCAGAGGGGGGCAGAGGTCCTTAATCTGTTCCAAGTCCGTAAACGTGATATGCCCCACGTCTGTACTGCTTTGGCCGAGGCTAAATGACATGTCATACTGCTTCAGGGCTCGTTGCTGCTGCAACATGTGCAGAGTGGAATTTCACCGCGTCGGCACATCGCATATCAACTAGAGATGAGCGTTGTTCTACTCGAACTGTTCGCCAATCTCAAATTCGAGCTGTTTTGGGCGGTGTTCGAGCCGTTCGGTGAACACGAACAATTTGAGAAAAATTCGGCTGTTCGAGGTTATGTTCGATAACTGTTCGTGCACCAAAATCATAACTGGATTTTTTCTCAGTAATGATGAAAATTAATGTTAATACGCAGTTTGAGTGTACAGCGGGGTGGGGGGAGGGGCAGGGGATGGATCTCTGCAGGAACAATGAAGATCTCCATTTTTTTTTTCTCTTTCCCGCATTTACAGTGTGGAGGTGCAATCTGTCAGCCTATCAGCAGCGCACACACGGAGCGAAGTGCTTTTTTTCACACAAGCAAGGGCATGTGTCATTGGCAGTGTATGTCACATGTCCTTGCCCTATAAGACCAAGCCATTTTCCCCGTCGCCACCATTTTCTCACTGCTGCAGCTGCGTGTTAGACGGCACCGCTGTTGCTGTGTGCGCTATACCTTGTTAATTTCAAGCCAATTTTCGCACAAATCTACAGATAGCTTGGGAGTAGGGAATAGTTGTGATTGCAGTCCTTTTAAGGACTAGGTTACAGCATTTCCTACGACTTTTATCAGGCAGGTCTTTGCTCTTAAATAGATAGATTGTTGGAGTAAAGACTAATTGTAATTGGAGTCCTTTTTAGGACTAGGTTACATCAGTTCCTATCAGTTTTTGCCAGGCAGGTCTGTGCCAGTGCTGTGCAAGTTTTTTTCACAGCATTTGGCTGCATCTAGCAAAGCTAATCCTTTTTGGCCTATTGCAGAGTGTGTTACTCAGTGGAGTAGCCTATCTGTGTTGCAAGATATACCACCTGTGTATAGAATACCAATTTTTTTACTGCACCTAGTGAAGTAAAATCTTTTGGGCATAGCATCATTCTATTAGTCCATCTATACTGACCTCCATCAGGTTGCAAATTGAATATAATTTTTTTCTGCATCTAGCTCTGAAAAAATATTGGGCTTCTAGCTGTGTGTGGGACTTGTTGTATTAGTCCATCTATACTGACCTCCATCAGGTTGCAAACTGAATATATTTTTTTCTGCATCTACCTCTGAAAAAATATTGGGCTTCTAGCTGTGTGTGGGACTTGTTGTATTAGTCCATCTATACTGACCTCCATCAGGTTGCAAACTGAATATATTTTTTTCTGCATCTACCTCTGAAAAAATATTGGGCTTTTAGCTGTGTGTGGGACTTGTTCTATTAATCCATCTATACAGACCTCCATCAGGTTGCAAACTGAATATATTTTTTTCTGCATCTACCTCTGAAAAAATATTGGGCTTCTAGCTGTGTGTGGGACTTGTTGTATTAGTCCATCTATACTGACCTCCATCAGGTTGCAAACTGAATATATTTTTTTCTGCATCTACCTCTGAAAAAATATTGGGCTTCTAGCTGTGTGTGGGACTTGTTCTATTAATCCATCTATACAGACCTCCATCAGGTTGCAAACTGAATATATTTTTTTCTGCATCTACCTCTGAAAAAATATGTGGCCTTCTAGCAGTGTGTGGGACTTTCTCTATTAGTCCATCTATACTGACCTCCATCAGGTTGCAAACTGAATATAATTTTTTTCTGCATCTAGCTCTGAAAAAATATTTGGCCTTCTAGCAGTGTGTGGGACTTTCTCTATTAGTCCATCTATACTGACCTCCATCAGGTTGCAAATTAAAAATAATTTTTATCTGCATCTACAGTACCTCTGAAAAAATATTTGGGCTTCTAGCTGTGTGTGCGACTTGTTCTATTAGTCCATCTATACTGACCTCCATCAGGTTGCAAATTGAATATAATTTTTATCTGCATCTAGCTCTGAAAAAATATTTGGCCTTCTAGCAGTGTGTGGGACTTTCTCTATTAGTCCATCTATACTGACATCCATAAGGTTGCAAATTGAATATAATTTTTATCTGCATCTAGCTCTGAAAAAATATTTGGCCTTCTAGCAGTGTGTGGGACTTTCTCTATTAGTCCATCTATACTGACCTCCATCAGGTTGCAAATTAAAAATAATTTTTATCTGCATCTACCTCTGAAAAAATATTTGGGCTTCTAGCTGTGTGTGGGACTTGTTCTATTACTCCATCTATACTGACCTCCATCAGGTTGCAAACTGAATATATTTTTTTCTGCATCTACCTCTGAAAAAATATTGGGCTTCTAGCTGTGTGTGGGACTTTTTGTATTAGTCCATCTATACTGACCTCCATTAGGTTGCAAATTAAAAATAATTTTTATCTGCATCTACACTACCTCTGAAAAAATATTTGGGCTTCTAGCTGTGTGTGGGACTTGTTCTACTAGTCCATCTATACTGACCTCCATCAGGTTGCAAATTGAATATAATTTTTATCTGCATCTAGCTCTGAAAAAATATTTGGCCTTCTAGCAGTGTGTGGGACTTTCTCTATTAGTCCATCTATACTGACCTCCATCAGGTTGCAAATTAAAAATAATTTTTATCTGCATCTACAGTACCTCTGAAAAAATATTTGGGCTTCTAGCTGTGTGTGGGACTTGTTCTATTAGTCCATCTATACTGACCTCCATCAGGTTGCAAATTAAATATAATTTTTATCTGCATCTAGCTCTGAAAAAATATTTGGCCTTCTAGCAGTGTGTGGGACTTTCTCTATTAGTCCATCTATACTGACCTCCATCAGGTTGCAAATTAAAAATAATTTTTATCTGCATCTACCTCTGAAAAAATATTTGGGCTTCTAGCTGTGTGTGGGACTTGTTCTATTAATCCATCTATACAGACCTCCATCAGGTTGCAAACTGAATATAATTTTTTTCTGCATCTAGCTCTGAAAAAATATTTAGCCTTCTAGCAGTGTGTGGGACTTGTTCTATTAGTCCACCTATACTGACCTCCATCAGGTTGCAAATTCAAAATAATTTTTTGTCTGCATCTAGCTCTGAAAAAATATTTGGCCTTCTAGCAGTGTGTGGGACTTTCTCTATTAGTCCATCTATACTGACCTCCATCAGGTTGCAAACTGAATATATATTTTTTCTGCATCTACCTCTGAAAAAATTTTGGGCTTCTAGCTGTGTGTGGGACTTTTTGTATTAGTCCATCTATACTGACCTCCATTAGGTTGCAAATTAAAAATAATTTTTATCTGCATCTACAGTACCTCTGAAAAAATATTTGGGCTTCTAGCTGTGTGTGGGACTTGTTCTACTAGTCCATCTATACTGACCTCCATCAGGTTGCAAATTGAATATAATTTTTATCTGCATCTAGCTCTGAAAAAATATTTGGCCTTCTAGCAGTGTGTGGGACTTTCTCTATTAGTCCATCTATACTGACCTCCATCAGGTTGCAAATTAAAAATAATTTTTATCTGCATCTACAGTACCTCTGAAAAAATATTTGGGCTTCTAGCTGTGTGTGGGACTTGTTCTATTAGTCCATCTATACTGACCTCCATCAGGTTGCAAATTAAATATAATTTTTATCTGCATCTAGCTCTGAAAAAATATTTGGCCTTCTAGCAGTGTGTGGGACTTTCTCTATTAGTCCATCTATACTGACCTCCATCAGGTTGCAAATTAAAAATAATTTTTATCTGCATCTACCTCTGAAAAAATATTTGGGCTTCTAGCTGTGTGTGGGACTTGTTCTATTAATCCATCTATACAGACCTCCATCAGGTTGCAAACTGAATATAATTTTTTTCTGCATCTAGCTCTGAAAAAATATTTAGCCTTCTAGCAGTGTGTGGGACTTGTTCTATTAGTCCACCTATACTGACCTCCATCAGGTTGCAAATTCAAAATAATTTTTTGTCTGCATCTAGCTCTAAAAAAATATTTGGCCTTCTAGCAGTGTGTGGGACTTTCTCTATTAGTCCATCTATACTGACCTCCATCAGGTTGCAAACTGAATATATATTTTTTCTGCATCTACCTCTGAAAAAATATTGGGCTTGTAGCTGTGTGTGGGACTTGTTCTATTAATCCATCTATACAGACCTCCATCAGGTTGCATACTGAATAAAAAATTTTTCTGCATCTACCTCTGAAAAAATATTTGGGCTTCTAGCTGTGTGTGGGACTTGTTCTATTAGTCCATCTATACTGACCTCAATCAGGTTGCAAATTGAATATAATTTTTTTCTGCATGTAACCCAGCCAATAGTTTTGGCCTAATACCACAGTTTGGCCACTCAGCTCTGTTCGGTTCCCATCCATTGTATTTTTGTGCAAACAACTCCAGAGTTGTGAATTAGTTAACCACCAAAATGAGTGGAAAAAGGCCTGCTGCTGGTGGAAAGGGGAATAGGCGTGTTGGGAAGGGGAAAAAAGGTTGTGTCCGTGGGGTAGGTGTTAAAGCAACAGTAACATCTGCAGAAGAAAGACCATCTTCCAGCCAAACTAAAATGTCTACTTCTTTTAGCGGACAATGTGATAAGATCCCTTTCTTACGGCCACGCCAATCGCTACAAATTCCAGATGAGGCACAAAAACAGCAGGTGCTTCAACGGATATCAAGTGCTCCTTTAAGTGGGCTCTCCTCCACATCAACTTCAACATCACAAATACTCCAGTCCTCAAAGGTGTCACCCCAATCGCACTTGCTTCCTCACAGCTCCCAAATCTCCAGCTGCCCGTCTGAGTATGAGGTAGAACAGATGGTTGAGTCTGCAGAGCTGTTTACTCATACTATAGCCTGGGAATCAGAGGTCGACTCCAGCGCTTCTGTGAATCCAGACGAGGAAATGATCTGCACTGATGCCCAGAATCTTTATGAGTCGGATCCAGGACCAGACGCAGAAGGTTCTGACCATAATGTAGACCCTCATTCCCAAACTGTAACTCCTGTTGGTGGAGACAATGAGGAAGACGATGATAAGACTCAAATACCTGATTGGAGCGACAACTTTAGTTTTTTGTCAGCGCAGGAACAGGTTGGCTCTGAGGACAACGGGTGTGATAACGCACAGGGTGATGATGATGAGGTTGGAGATCCCACTTACTGTCAACCCACAGTCAGCCAAGAGATGAGGTCAGCAGAGGAGGTGGAGGAAGATGCTAGTGACGACGAGGTCAGGTTGCGCCTTCCTGGACAGAGACGTAGTACTGGAAGCACGTCAACAACTGCATCCTCAAACACAACTCTGCCTCTCACCACAAGTCGTGGTGGCTCTTCAGGTCGCATGGGTGCTAAGCCTTGCATAGCCTGGGCATTTTTTCAGATCGATAAAGATGACCCAACTCGTGTTATCTGTAACATTTGTCAGCAAAAGCTAAGTAGAGGCCAAAAAATACATAGTTTGAGTACTTCATGCATGAACCGGCACAAGGACATGAAGCATAAGTTGCAGTGGGAAGCTCAGTGTGCTACAATGCGGCCTAGCCGGCCGGGCCAACCACCGTCTGCATATCTTGTGCATCCGCGGCCTCTTCATCCTCTGTGACTGGGGGGACAGCAGTCACACCTGTTTTGGGGCGCAGACCTGCCACCTCTTTACCCGCAACAGCCAGCGTGATTGGCAGGTCATCATTTTCTTTGGAGGTGGTAACACCAGCTGGTGTTGAGCGCTGTCCGACATCGATAGCACCACCTTTGGATCAAGGCAACCTAACATGTCCGCCTGCATCTTCCTCAAAGACCGGCAATTTGCCGGGGACACCCTTATCAACCCCGTCTAAGCACAATAGCCAGCCCTCGGTCCCTCAGATGTGGACAAGTAAAAGACCATTTCCTCCTAGCCATGAGAAAGCTAAGAAGTTGAATTTCACCATCTGCAAGCTCTTGGCTACAGAAATGCTGCCTTTCCGCCTGGTGGACACAGAGGATTTTTGAGACCTTATGTCCGTCGCAGTGCCCCAATACCAGATGCCCAGTCGGCACTACTTCTCAAAGAAAGGTGTGCCTGCGCTCCACCAGCATTTCGCACACAACATCACCGCTTCTTTGAGAAACTCTGTGTGTGACAGGGTGCATTTCACCACAGACACTTGGACGAGTAGGCATGGACAGGGGCGTTACATGTCGCTGACTGGGCACTGGGTAACTATGGTGACAGCAGGACAAGGGGCTGCTGTCCAAGTCTTGCCGTCCCCACGAGTTGTGCGTCAATCCTCTTTATGTCAAAGTTCCTCCACTGCTTCTGCCTCCTCAACCTCCTCTCGGTCTTCCACCTGCACCCAAAGCCTGTCTGGTCATGCCACAAGCTTTCTAACTGCGCAGAAGGGATCCTGCACACCTCCTTACTATGCTGGCAGTAGGGCTCAACGTCATCAGGCGGTTTTTACATTGAAATGTCTGGGAAATGTGAGTCACACAGCTGAGGAGTTGTGGTCAGCTCTGGAGAACCAATTTCATGAATGGTTGTCTCCACTGGACCTGAAACCAGGGAAGGCCATGTGCGACAATGCTGCAAACCTGGGTGCGGCCCTTCGCCGGGGCAATGTCACACACGTGCCTTGTATGGCTCACGTGTTGAACCTGGTTGTCCAGCAATTTTTAGCCCACTATCCCAGACTAGATGGCCTTCTGCAGAGGGCACGGTCGCTGTGTGCTCACTTCCGCCGTTCGCATCCCGCAGCTCAGCGACTTACATCTCTACAGAAGTCGTTGGGCCTGCCACTTCACCGGCTAAAATTCGATGTGCCTACCCGGTGGAATTCAACTCTGCACATGTTGCAGCGACTGTGGCAGCACCGACAAGCCCTGGTGCAATACGTTCTGACGTATAGCCTGGGCCAACGAGATCCAGAGGTGGGGCAAATCACGCTGGAGGAGTGGTCTCAGATCAGGGACCTATGCACCCTTCTGCAGAGTTTTGAAATGGCGACAAAGATGTTTAGTGCTGATGATGCCATTATCAGCATGACTATTCCGGTGATTTACATGCTGGAGCACATGTTAAACAGAATTCGGAGTCAGGTGGTGGCACAAGAGGAGGTGGAGGAAGTAGAGGAGGAGGAGTTGTATGCGGAAGGGCTAACATCTGCAAGGTCCAGACGGTCGGCAGCACCAAGGCGGCAGGCATGTGAGGGTGGGGGAGATGGTTTTACCAGGGCGCATGGTAGCAGCCAAACTAGTGAGGAAGGTGCAGGAGCCCAGGAAGAAGTGGAGGACGAACTGATGGAAGACTCATCAGATGAGGGAGACCTTGATCACATTTCTGTTGTGCGAGGTTGGGGGGAGAGGACAGAGGAAGGAAGCATGATTGTTACCTCGCCACCAACACAACAGGGACTTGGTGCTCCTGGATGCGCAACACACATGAGTGCCTTCTTGCTGCACTACCTGCAACATGACCCTCGAATTGTGAGAATTAGAAATAATCCTGACTACTGGGTTGCCACACTGTTAGATCCCTGGTACAAAAGTAAATTTGCAGAAATTATTCCTGCCATAGAAAGGGATGCACGCATGCAGGAGTATCAGCAGAGACTGTTGCAGAATCTTACATGTGCTTTTCCACAAAATACCAGTGGTGCACGTAGTGAATCTCACAGTTCCAACTTGCCAACCGTGGGACCGTCAAGTGTTCAGCACTTAAACCGTAACAGAACCACAGTATCTGCTGGTAACATCAATTTTGCGGAATCATTTCACCACTTTTTTAGCCCATCCTTTGCAAGGCCACAGGAGACAAGAAGTCTGACACATAGTCAACGCCTAGAGACGATGGTACAGGAGTATCTCCAAGTAAACATTGAAGCCATGACTGTGTCACTGGACCTTGCTCTTTTTGGGCTTCCAATCTGGATAAATGGCCGGAGCTAGCCACTTACGCCTTGGAAATCTTGTCATGCCCCGCAGCCAGCGTTCTGTCTGAACGTGTGTTCAGCGCTGCTGGTGGTGTGCTGACAGATAAGCGCACGCGGCTCTCCACTGATAATGTAGACAGACTCACGTTCATAAAGATGAACAAATCATGGATCCGAAACGACTTTTCTACCCCTGTGTCATCCTGGGGAGAGTAAAAGCTTGATGATTGGTTAAAATCACCCTACCAACCGTTTTAAGCTTTCAAATTACTAATCATGTTTATCTGTATCTTGGCTGGAAAATAATTTGGGCTTTGTAGCAGTGTGCAGCACTGATTGTATTAGGCCATCTATAATAAGCTCCACCAGATTTAAAATTACTAATCATGTTTATCTGTATCTTGACTGGAAAATAATTTGGGCTTTGTAGCAGTGTGCAGCACTGATCCTATTAGGCCATCTATACTAAAGCTTCACCAGATTTAAAATTAAAAATAATTTTTAGCTGCATCTAGCCCGGAAAATAATTTTGGGGCTCCGAGATGCGCAAGACACATAAGTGCCTTCTTGCTGCACTACCTGCAGCATGACCCTCATATTGTCAGAATTCTAAGTAATCATGACTACTGGGTTGCCACACTCTTAGATCCCCCAAACTTTTCGATCAACCTTTTCATTTTAATAAAGACCAAAAAAATGGTCATTTTTGAAATTATAAGCATTAGCAGGTTGTTAGAAACTGAAATCAAACAGTTTTCAACTCAAAACTTTATTCTAGGTGATGTTACATTTTCACATAGGACCCCTTGTTCGAAAGGAGCTTCTGAACTCTCTCGTCCATTGAATTTGTCAGGTTTTGGATGGTTTCTGCTTCAATTGTTTTGCATGAGGACAGAATACCCTCCCAGAGCTGTTGCTTAGATGTGAACTGCCTCCCGCCATCATAGACACTCCTTTTAATGATGCTCCAAAGGTTCTGAATGGGGTAGAGGTAAGGGGAGCATGGGGGTCACACCATAAGTTTGTCCCCTTTTATGCCCATATCAGCCAGAGATGCAGATGTTTTATGTGCAGCATGAGATGGTGCATTATCATGCAAAAAAATGATCTTGCTGTGAAATACACGGTTCTTCTTCTTGAACCATGGCAGGAAGTGCTGTTTGAGAAAATCCACATACATTATGGAGTTCATCTTTAGCGCCTTCAGGGATCCTAAAGGGGCCGACAATCTCTCTCCCCATGATTCCAGCCCAAAACATTACTCCACCTCCTCCTTGTTGGCGCTGTAGCTGTGTTTGCGTGGGGTGTCCATCAACCAGCCATCCTCCACTCCATCCATCTGGACCATCGAGCACTGCACGGCACTCATCCGTGAACAAAACAGTTTTGAAATCAGTCTTCATGTAATGTTTGGCCCACTGGAGCCGTTTCTGCTTGTTGAGAAGTGGATAGAGGAGGTCGACAGGATGGCGTATGCACAGCTGCAAACCTCTGAAGGACCCTGCATCTTGTTGTTCGGGGGACGTTGGACGCACCAGCAGCTTCAAAAACTTGTCTGCTGCTATGACAAGGCTTTTTTGCCGCTGCTCTTTCAACCTGACGTAATTGCCTGTAGGAAAGAGTCCTCAATTTGCCCTTATCAGCACGCACACGTGTGTACTGTGAATCAGCTACATACTTCTTGATTGCCAAGACACTTCATCCTGATCATCGCACAATGTTGATTGTAGTCATGCCTTGACCTAAACACTCCACAATTTGTTGCTTCTCAGCAGCCGACACATCCTTTTTCTTTCCCATTTTGGCAGAAAATATAGGCTGCTTAATAATGTGAGACAGCCTTCTTAAATAGTCTTGCCTTTCATTGGACACACCTGCCAAACTAATTAGCACAGGTGTTTGCAATTGCTTACAGTGATATAAAGAGCCCTGACACACATCACCATCAATGAGTTTAACTGACAAACAAATTCTTCCCTTATCACTCCTAAACACTTTTTGCATAATAATTTGGAACACAGTGTACATGTGCTTTTCCACAAAACACCAGTGGTTCACGTAGTGAATCTTACAGTTCTAACTTGCCAACCGTGGTCTGTATGGAGTTGTTCAATAAAGGGCCCAAAATTAAGATAACATTGATTGGAGAGGTCTCTATGAATAGGAATTCCTAAGTATTTGATACCCTGTGAGGGCCAGGCAAATGGAAAGTTGGACTGGATGGAATCCTATATGGATTTGGGGAGGGAGACATCGAGGGCCTCAGACTTCGCTGCATTGATTTTAAAATTTGACCATGTAACAAAGTGATCTATTTCAGCCATAACAGCATGGATGGATATATGTGATTGAGTGATATATACTAGGACATCATCAGCAAATAGAGAGCACTTGTACTCGGTGCCTCCCACCTCAATCCACCTAATATTGGGGTTATGGCGAATTGATGAGAGCAGGTGCTCCGTCACTAGGATGTAAAAGAGAGGGGACAGAGAACATCTCTGCCTTGTCCCATTGGTGATTGTGAAAGGTGATGAAAATGTTCTGACGCGCCCCCTGGGCCTTGGGACACCCAGAGCCGGACCCTTTTTGGTGGATGCTGGTGGTTGTAGTCTCCGTGGCGGCGACCCGGTTTCGTGGCTCAGGGCGGTCAAACCAGTGGCGGAACTATTTATGTGGTTTTGATGTTTAAATGTCCGACTACGCCACCCGTGGATTGCGGTCAGAGTGAACCGCCGCTCCAGGGCAAACCGCTGAGGCTGGTGTTGTGGGTGCAGCAGAGCGTAGCATAACTCCCCATGGGAGGAGTATAGCCTCAGGGCAGTGTATGCGGAGGATGGGGGTGATGGTGCAGGGCAGCAGCAGTAACGACACGGAGTCAGTGATGCAGTCCAGGGCCTTTACTCACAGTTCTTATTATCCAGACCACGTCTGCAGGTAACGGCTGCCCACGTCGTACTGTGCTCACCAGATGAGGGGCTCAGACAACTCCCAGATAACTTTGGAGCGCTTCACAGGACCCCCTTTGTGTGTCCTTTGTCTGGCCTTTCTTACCAACCCTTCTGTCCGGCTGCCTCGAGCCTCCTCTTGGTAAACTTGGCGCCAGTTTCCCTGACCCTATGTGGTGCCTTCCTAGCGGGTGTAGCGAGGGGCTGCGCCACATAAAATGTCACAGCCTCCTGTTTCTAGCTGAGGGTCGTTTCCTGCCTCCACTAGTTTCGGGGACCGGTCTCCCCCTTTGGCCTGACCCCTCCACGCAGGTGGATTCGGGCGTGCGGTGGCGACTCGCCCGTCCGCACCCCTGGGATCCCTTCGTTCCTCGTTCCTTAAGCCTTCTCCACTCCTCTTCCTTCCTTCTCCCTCTTCCAGGCCTGGGCCTCTGTTACTAGGCCCGCCTCCGGACCAGAGCTCATGCAGAGCCCCTGCTCCCTGCCACTTCTGCTCAGACTTCTCTGCACTGAACTAAGATGGTGCCCACCTTTTATACTCCCTTCTCAATGCACCCAGGAACTGCTTCCTCCCTGCTCCTGCACTACAGGGTTCCCCTTCCTCAGTGTTACCTCCCCCCACTCCAGCCAGGGACAGGGACTGTCGTGCCCATCTCAGGGGCATATTGGTCGCCCTGCCCCACGGCAATGTGGTGTAAAGCATGCAGGTGTCGGGTCCTGATCCACACTACATCCTTACCTGAGAGTGAGATATCACACCACTGGGTGAGGTGCAATACCTCTGTAGCAACCGAGCCCTCAGGGTGCTACAGTTCCATTTATCTTCAGCCTAGGTGACGTATTGCGATACAGGGCCGTGATTTTGGCTATAAAAGGGTCCCCTAGACCCCTACCCCAAGCTTTTTAAGAGAATCATATATGGCGTGCCAGGAAACTCTATGGAATGCTTTCTCATCATCCAACGAGAGTATCTAATTACAAATTTTTAACTGCATCTAGCCCAGGAAATACTTTGTGCCTAGTAGCAGTGTCTGCTAGTCAGCGGATTATCCCGGCTGTTAAGCAAGCTACACCACCTGTAGTTTGGACACTTAATTTTTTCAAAGGAAATGCTTCGGGACCACGGGATACTCAGTGAAGAGCATCAGGAGGCACCCCAAGGCATAGGAGCTGGGACTGGCAGTAGGATGCCTTGCGGTGGACAGCCGAGCTCGATCCTTATAAAAGCTTTTTAACTGCAGCAGCTTTAGTGGACGCTACTGGAGCTGGAATTACGCGGCTGCTGGCATGAGACTTGCCCTCCAATAGATCCTTGTAAATGGATTTAAAGTGTATTCATTCAAATTAGAGAGACAATTTAAATTAAAAAGCTTAGAGCTGCCTCCACCACAGGGGGGCTCGCTCGACCCACCAGCGGACAGGCACCAGTATTGGGAGAGGGGGGCTGGCCATCAGGGTTCACCGCGGCTCTGGCACAAACCCGGCGACGCGGAGGTGGCACGGGCAGGAGCGTGCCGGCTTCTCACTTTTTGGATTTTAGAATGGCATGACATGCCTATATCTGTGTCTCCCCCTCCTTTTACTCCTCCACCTCTTTTCTTTTCGCATGACTATATGTACTTGTCACTTTTCCATGTGTTAGTTGTGTCTTCTGAGCAGTTTGTCAGCTTTTGGACACCTTTGAAGGTGTTTTCTATGTGTTTCTATGTGTTTTTGTTTGCCTGCCATTGGTTTTAACGGTGTTCGAAGGTGTTCGACGAACAGTTCGACGAACAGTTCGGCGAACACACGGGTGTTCGACGAACCGAACCGAACTCGAACACTACGGGGGTGGCTCAACACTAATATCAACCTGTTAACCGGCATGGAGAAAGACCTATATATCGATGCAAGTTGATAACATAAAGGCTGTGAATGGCAGAAGTGAGCACACAGCTTCCGTACTTTCTGAAGCAGCTCACCCAGGCCGGGATATTGGTGGAGAAATCGCTGTACCACCAGGTTGAGGACGTGAGCCATGCAAGGCACGTGTGTGAGTTCGCTTCGACGCAGGACTGCCGACAAGTTGGCACGGTTATCGCACATGGCCTTCCTTGGCTCCAGGTTCAGCGGAGACAGCCATTAAGGCAGAGGTTGATTGCACAGGTGGAGACCCTAGAGGAGGTGGAGGAGGCAGAAGCAGTGGAGGAAGTGTGAAATACAGAGGGTTGTTCAGCAAGCATTGGGATTCCAAGATTTGTGGAGCAGCCCCTTCTCGCCTGCCCCCATAGCAACCAGAGTCACCCAGTGCCCAATCAGCAAGATGTAATGCCCTTGCCCATGCTTACTCATCCAGGTGTCTGTGGTGAAATGCACCCTGTCAGACATAGATTTAGTCAAGGAACGGGTGATGTTGTCTGCGACACGCTTGTGTTGCGCAGGCACAACTTTCTTAGAGAAGTAATGGCAACTG
The DNA here is from genome assembly GCF_046119375.1 of Phyllobates terribilis. NCBI lineage: Eukaryota > Metazoa > Chordata > Amphibia > Anura > Dendrobatidae > Phyllobates > Phyllobates terribilis. Next base: position 589,760,024 of record NW_027362765.1, on the reverse strand, counting down.
GGCAACTGTCACTGGGGGACTGTGACAGCCATCAGCTTTTGGAAACCATTTGTATCTACAAGGTGGAAAGGCAGCATTTCCGTGGCCAACAGATTTGAGATGGTGGAGTTCAACCCCTTAACTTTGTCATGTGTAGGATAAAACAATCTTTTACGTGATCACAACTGTGGGACTGAGGGCTAGCTGCGCCTCTGAGAGGGTGGAGCACTGCTGGACCTTGAGTGAGGTGCAGGCACAGATGTTATGGTGGATTGATAAACGTGTGGTGTGCTCAGTGAAATGAACACAGGAGGCATGTCTGCTTCTGATACAGCTGACTTGCTCTCACTCAGACTAACTGGAGCGGTTAGAGAACAAGAAGTTTTGAGGAACTTGGCACGGTAACAGAGGAGGAAGAAGAAGCAGCGAATACGGTTGATGAGGCAGCTGATGGTTGTTGAGGTCCACTGATCTGCATTTTAGAGCAGTGAGATTCCCAGCTTAACACATGTTGTGTGCGCATGTGAAGGTTCATGCATGTAGTAGTCAAATTATTGCACTTTTTCCCTCTACTGAGTTTTTTCTTGCAAAGTGTGCAGATAATGTGAGTTGGCTCATCCTTTGTGGTCTCATAAAAGGTCCAGGTTAGGCAACCCTTGCCACTCCTGCTAGCTGCAGACCCGCAACTGCTGGTGGCCACAGCCACAGTTGTGGCTAAGGATGCAGTGCTCATCGTTCTTGCATCGCTTCGTGTCTGCACCGTAGGGCGGAAGGTAACTTCCTCGTCTTCCTCCTCCACCTCCTCAGATGAGCTACTCGGTTGCGTGCCTCTGGTCCTCTGGTTTCACACCAAGTAGGATCTTCAACCTCTTCATCATCTAATATGTTATCCCATTCCTCACCCTCAGAGTAACCCTTCTCCTCTTGTTGCCCTGACAGCACAGTACAGTCCGCCTGAGCCTCAGGTATCTGAGTCTCATCAGGATCACCTCCCTCCCCTGTGGTTAACGTCTGGTGACGAGGGTCAGGAACCTGCTCGGATCCTACTCCGTCCTATCCCGCATCCAAACTAAAAACATTTTTGGTATCGGTGCAGATGCTTTCCTCCTCTTCTTGACACTGTGAATGTTTGGAGTACACTTCTGATGCCCATGGTATAAAATGGGTGAACAGTTCTACAGACTCGCCCATCTGTGGTTCGCTACAGTCAGGTGGGCGCTTGGACAGTTGTGACACGGGAGGAAGCAAGGGTAATTGGGGTGCCACCTCTGTGGATTGTACTGTGTGTGATGTTGAGGTAAAGGAAGAAGAGGAGAGGCCACTTGAAGCAGTGCTTGCCATCCACTTGAGTACCTGCTCTTTCTGGCCCTTATCAAGAAGGCATATTGCTGTGTGGCTGCCAAAGAAAGGGAGTGGAGTAGCCCTTCCAGTAGCAGAAGTTGTCAGTTGACTTTGGATAGGACATGAAGGTGTTGGTTCACTAGTGCTTTCACTAACATTGCTACATTCCCCACGTATGCCGTGAACAAAAAGCCTATTCTCCCTTCCACCACGATCTCTCTTTTTCCCACTCATGTTGCTCAGATACTGTGGTAGGAGCACATTATTAGCAAAACAAAATTAGATTTTATTCTCTGCAACAGCTCTGCACACACCTGAATTTCAGCGGCAATAAATGACAAGGTAAGATATGGCATGCTGTATAACGTTACTAACCGAAAAAAGTATTTTTTTTTACCGTGAATGACGCCTGTATAACATAAGAGATATTCTCCAAACTATTTAAAACTCAGATCTAACCTGCTGTATCATGTTAGGAACAGCAAAAAATAGATTTTTTGACTCTGCACAAGCTCTGAATACAGCTGAATTTCATTGCCACTAAAACGACTTGGTGGCTTATAGTAGAGTGTAACATGTTTGCGACAGAAAAAACATATTTTTTGGACTCTACCTAGCAAGACAAAAAATCTATTTTTTTACTTTGAAAACAGCTGAGGTTCACTGCCACTAAGATAGTAGGTGACTTTTAGCAGGCTGTATCACGTTTGCCATACAAAAAAATATTTTTGGACTCTGCCTAGCAACAGAAAATATCTTTTTTTTAACTCTGAAAACTGCTGAGTTCACCGCCACTAACGTAGTAGCTGGCATAAAGCAGAGTGTATGACGTCTGCCATATAAAAAAATCTTTGGTGGACTCTGCCTTGCCAACATAAAAAACATATTTGTTTTATTGTGCATACAGCTGAAGTTCACCCACCAAAAAAAATGACAAACTGGGTGAACACAGGTTGCACTATCACATTAGCAAATGGAAAAAAAGTTTTTTGTGCTCTTCGCTCAGAAGCTCTGCACTGACAAGCTCTGAATTTCAACCCCACAAAATCAAAAAGTGCTTTCTTGATCACATTAGCAAATGCAAAAATAGATTGAAGGTGTACCCTTGCATGGAGCACAGACAGTACAACCAGTGCACAACACTGTTCTATGCCATAGGCCCTGCTCTTTCTGTGAGAATCTCAGTAATTGCATAAAAACAAAAAAACTGCTGCAAAGTCGATTGAACAAGTACACAGCACAGGACTATCTGAGTTCCACAGAAGCGCCCATCTATCTAGTTAATATTTCTCAGTACACAGGAGCTGGGTGCTGGGTGCCACTTTTTATATAGAGAGGACATGTGATTTCAGCAGCCAATTGCAGAAGTCCTTGTCTCTGTGTCACTCTGGATGCTTCCTGCGCTCTGATTGGCTGGCCGCGCTTACCTGACTTAAAATTACCGCCTAGAGGAAAGAAAAAAACAGCGCGCCGCTGATCCGACCTGTTCTGAGCTATCTCCAGCCCCCTCCACTCATCTAACATGTGTCCCCGCTCATCATACACAAGCACTATGCTAGTAAAACTGTAAAAAGTGCTGTAGTTGCCCCACAATCACGTAACCATGTAAATTCGCCGAACGTTACTGATTTTCCCGAATTTAACAAATTTTGCTCGCCTTTCCGATCATGAATCCAAATGTGCCACATTCGTGTCGAACTTAAGTTGGAGATCGGATTTCAAACATATTCGCTCATCACTAATAGAGATCTGTAAAGAAAATCAACTTCCTAGAAAAACATGACATATTTGCTATCACCGTGTTCAAAAGAATCCATACTATAAGACTGTATCCATTTTCATCCCATAAATCTCATGAAAAAAATGAGAAACTATACCATAATTGGAATTTTTCTTAATCTTGGTTAAAAGAAGTGTAAATATAAAGTGATCAAAAAAAATATATACAGTATATTGCAAAATTGTAGGAACAAAAGCCATAGCGAAAAACAGTGGTAAAATTGTTGTTTTATTTAACCCCTTTTTGATGTGAGGTGTAATAATACGTCTCTGTGACCTGGACCTTAATGACCAGGTACGTATTATAACGCCACGGCGCAAAGGCTGTGCGGGCACGATGGCCGCCAGGTGTCAGCTGATTCTGACATCTGGTACTCAGTGCCAGGAGTGGTCCGGGCATATTAACCCCTGAAATGCTGCGATCAAAGTCAATCGCAGCATTTCTGGAGCAGGCAGAGGTAAGAGAACCCCTCTTACATTGGATCGGAGAACCAGCGCTGTCAGCGTGGGGTCCCGATCCTTGCCATGGTGACCCAATGTCGTCATCATGACATCCGGGACACCAGGCATCAGGAAGTTCGATTGTGCACTGCACATGATGTAACTATCTAACTTGTGCCAGTGCAGAACTGCCAGCCTGCATAGCACAGGAATGCTACTACATCCCTATGCTATACAAGCAATCAGCCTGCAAAAAAATGAAAGTCCCATAGTGGGAGAAGGAGTACAAGTGTCAGAAAGTGTCAGAAAGTGAAAAAAAAGTGACCAAAAATGGTAAAAATAAAAAAAATGAAGAAATAATAATAAAAAAATATATATATATATTGTACCCATAAATAAATATTGTTATAAAAAAACAAACGCAATAAAAGTACACATATTTGTATCGCCACATCCAGAACGACCTGACCTATAAAACTGTCCCACTATTTAACCCCTTTAGTGAACACTGTAAAATAAAAAAAAGCAAAAAACGATGTTTTATCATCTTACCGCAGAACAAAAAAATTAATAAAACGCGATCAAAAAGACCAATGTAAATAAAAATGGTATAGCTGAAAACTGCATCTTGTCCCTCAGAAAAACAAGCTGTCATATGGCTCCATCAGCAGAAAAATAAAAAAGTTATAGCTCTCTGAATAAAGCGATACAAAAAAATTTGTTTCTCTTTAAAATAGTTTTTATTGTGTAAAAGCGCCAATTCATAAACAAACTATATAAATGTATTATCGCTGTAAATGTACTGACCCGAAGAATAAAGCTGCCTTACAAATTTTACCACACGCAGAATGGCATAAAAGAGATCAAGTAACAAGTAAGAAAATAATAATGTTTTTAAAAAAATATATAAAAAATAAATAATATAAAAACTCAAATCACCCCTCTTTTGCAACATTAAGCATAAAGAAATAAAAATAATTTGAATAAGCATATTTGGCAAAACCACATCCATAAAAGTCTTATCTATCAAAATATAAAATAAATTAACTTGATTGATAGTTGCTGTAAAAAAGCAAAAAAAAAAACAAAATAGAAACACCAGAATTGCGGATGTTTAGACACTGCAACCCTACAAAAATGATGCATAGTAAGAAATCAAAATGTTGTATGTAACACAAAATTATATCCATAAAAATGTCTGAATAAAATCAAGCCTTCACACAGTTTTATAAAAAAAAATAGAATGAAAATGTTATAAAGTCCTGAAAATGGTGACACAAAAAACATCTTCTTTTTTTTTTTTGAATAATTTAATAATTTTATATATTCAATTTCATATATATATGCAATTTTGCATTGCTGATTTGACATAATTGTACTGACCTAGAGAATCATATTTTCAGGTCATGTCTACTTTTATTTGAAAATGTTATTTTTATCTTTGTGCAGTTTCATTTTCCAATATGTCAATATGTAAAATGAATGATGTAATTAAAAATTACAGCTCATGTCGCAATAAACAATCTATCATACGGCTTGTGAGGAGTTGGCCACTTACTAAAGACTATCAGACTTTTCCAGCAAGGAGCTCTGTTTCCAACTATATTATTATTGTGTTTTATTAGAGATTTGCTTGCTGTGTTTTATTAATGTTCTACTTGCTTGTTAGTTTATGTGCACTAATTTCACTTGTAAATTGTCCAGCATTCCAGTAATCTCATTAGTATCTAAGGAGCCTTAAGCCATTGTTCAAACAGCACTTAGGCCCATTGTGTGGATGGGGAAAGTAGATCCAGTGGAGCCGTCACCACATGGAGTCACACATGCAGTCCCAGGGCATAAGTTTGGCCTGAGAAAAATACCTCCACTAATGCACACTTAACTTTGAGGGAGCTGATCCCAGTAAAGTAGAAAAGAAGCCATATGTTTAGTCAGGAGTCGGTGGGATGTCGTAGAAGGGATAGGATCTAGGTTGCGGACCTGGAGCCACAGATGGAAGGCCTGTGGAGTGTGGAGACCGGTTTCCGGATGGGCTTAACACATGTGCTATAATTGTGGGATTTGTAATCTGGATTTTATGAACTTCCTTAAAAACTTTGGCTGCTTGAAACATGGGCTTCAGTTGTGTTATTTGTCATCTAGAGGAGCGTGGACTGTGGCTACATACTATATTGCTGGGAGATACGAAATCTGTGGGCCAACCAAAAGTTGGGAGACAGTGAGTATTGCCTGGTATGGGGATAGTGGGGATACTGATCCCAGGTTGGGAACTTGCGGACTGAGAACATTGTATTTTGGACATTTTACCTAGAATTGTTATAAATCCATGGATGTAAGGAATAAAATATTGTTGCATCGTTAACCTGCCTATCTGATTATTACAGCCCACAACCTCAGATCTTCACAAGTGGTGGCAGCAGGTGAGATTACCTATCTCTGGACAGCATACCAGGGAAAGTTAAGCCCCCGTCTCACATAGCGATATCGCTAGCGATATCGCTGCTGAGTCACGGTTTTGGTGACTCACCAGCGACCTCACCAGCGATGTCGCTGTGTGTGACACTTTGCAACGATCAGGCCCCTGCTGTGAGGTCGCTGATCGTTGCAAAGTGTCCTGGACCATTTTTTGGTCGTTGGCCTCCCGCTGTCCAGCACACATCGCTGTGTGTGACCAGCGGGACCAACGATCTGGCTGGTAACTATGGTAAACATCTGGTTACTAGGGGCACGCGCGCACTTAGTAACCCGCTGTTTACCATGGATACCACTCTGCTACGGTGCACGGAGGCTCCCGCGCACCGTAGCAGAGTGGTATCCATGGTAAACAGCGGGTTACTAGGGGCACACGCGCACTTAGTAACCCGATGTTTACCATAGTTACCAGCCTGCTCCTGCTTGCAGCAGGCTGGTAACGGGAGCAGGACATCGTGGAACGATTCTTTCCACGATATCGCTGCTCCCCTGATCGCTGGTGAGCCTGCCTGTTTGACAGCTCACCAGCGATGTATTAGCGATGCAGCAACGATCCCTGACAGGTCGTATCGTTGTCGGGATCGCTGCTGCATCGCTTAGTGTGACGGGGCCCTTACTGTGCGGTCACTTGGCAGAAGAGATAACGGAGGATTGACTGACTGAGTTGAGGCAGATGCTGGATGTGCTAGGAGAGTGGGCCATGGAGATAGAGGGGGCAGCAGTGTAAAGAAAATATCTGGGTGTGCATGTAGTAGTACCCCCACCCAGGACAGCACAGAGGACAGTGGATAACAGGAGAGAGGGGCCTGCATCTTTAAGGTACTGGGATATACCACAGATCAATGAGAGCACCTCAGATATTGGTGAACATCTCCAGTTATTTGAGAACCTCTCTATGCTGCATGAAGTGTCAGTCAGTGACTGGCCCAGATTTTTGAGCATTGACTTGACTGGAAAAGCAAAAGAAGCTTTTAATAACTTGTCTTCTGGGGATCAAAGATGTTACTCTACCATTCACAGCACATTACTAGAGAGGTATGCCGTCACGCCTGAAACCAACCGGTGGAAGTTTCGGGAGACTGACAAGCCCAATGCACACACGCATTGGGAGTTTGCTAACACACTACATATGGCATGCACTCGGTAGATAGAAGGACTGGGGGCTCGGGAAGCAGAACATGTCGTGGATATATTCATGCTGGAACAATTTATGTCCAAACTCCCAGGTGACTTAAAAGAATGGGTGGTGGATAGAAAACCACTTAGCTTGGATGAGACTGCTAGATTGGCTGATGATTGGTCTGCTAATCAACCAGAATTATGTGGAAGGACAGCCCCAGCGAGTCGGGAACAGGCGCTTACAGGGAGGCCAGTGAGACCCATGAACTGGTCGGAGGAGGATCTGCCGGGATTACAGACTTCACAAAGAGGGGGAGTTTTCCCAAGCCCCCAAGTATGGCCTGTGTTGGGGTGAGGAGGGCTAAACTGTCATAACTGTGGATGCATGGAACACTTTGCCAGGGAATGCTGGGAACATTCTATCCCCCATCATCCACATCCCCAACCTGTGAACACTGTGTTGCAATGGGGCTGGAATACTGAAGGGGAGAGGATCCCACTACCCGACCAGAAGAAGAAAAGGCATATGTAGTATAAGGACAAGTGTCTTGGACTAGATGGGACACCTCAGAGTCTTGATGCTTTAACCAGCATCTGGAGCCGGTCTGGATAGAGGATGTGGAGGCTGTGGGGCTCCATGACTCCAGAGACTCAGTCAGTTCAGACATTACTACCGGAACAATGTATTGTCCCTGGCAGCCGTATGTTAGTCAACATAGCCTGAGGAGAATCGTTGAACATTCGGATGGCCTGACTACATTTAAGCTGAGGTCACAGTCATGCAATGGTGGATGTAGGAGGTAGTACGGCATCTCCCAGTAGATGAGTTGCTGGGAAACAATCTGGGAGCAGGATTGATGTGCCACTGGGCCAATGTCATAACCTGAAGCCAAGGACCGGTTCACACAGCGTCAGCCGAGAGGGAAAGGAGCAATGCCAATTAACACCCCACCCTGCCATGAGTAATGCACAAAATGCAATGACTGTTACCATGAAGGAATGTGACCTGGGGGAGGTAAATTACATCAGGGAGGAGGCCCAGGGACGTTGGGACACTGGTTCTATCATTACCATTGTCAGCCTAGATATTGTCCCACCAGAACACTATTTACCAAGCAGCCAAATGACCATCCCCCTAGTTGGGGGTCAGCACTCTGGGGTTGGTCTCAATGGATACAAATTTGGTTCTCATCGAGTACGTGTGGAGGTTCCCAGGACAGACCGAAGATCAGGGGGAAGATATGGAAGACTCCATGGGAGGAACAGACCCCTGTCACAGCGAACTAAATACAGAGTCCTCATCTCAGAGCTTCCCCAATTGTGGAGTTGGCAGGATCTGAAAGATCATATGAGAGAAGCTGGAGATGTCTACTATACTGATGTACACCAGGATGGAATGGGGATTGTGGAGTTTATTCACAAGACCGACTTGGAATATGCTTTGAAGAAACTGTATGATGCAAAGTTCCGTTCTCATAAAGGTGAGACCTCTTACATTTGTGTCTGTGCTGAAAAAGAGAGGGAGGAGTATGTTTATATGTTCAGTCTTTTTTAGCTTCTTACAGCAGCTTCAGACTTCAAGAACCATGAAGCGGCTAAAAGAATAATCTCAAACAGTAGAAAAAAAGACGTTAGTGAAAATGATGAAGAATACTTTCAAAAAGATGCCCGAAAAAGATGGTTCAAGACAGTGGGGTGTCCTTCAGCATCTTCCTCTATCAAACTGAAGTGGGTACACTGGCATTCAAAAGATGCTATGTGTATTTATCCTTATATAGTGTATATACTGTATATATACAGTACAGACCAAAAGTTTGGACACACCTTCTCATTTAAAGGTTTTTCTGTATTTTCATGACTATGAAAATTGTACATTCACACTGAAGGCATCAAAACTATGAATTAACACATGTGGAATTATATACTTAACAAAAAAGTGTGAAACAACTGAAAATATGTCTTATATTCTAGGTTCTTCAAAGCAGCCACCTTTTGCTTTGATGACTGCTTTGCACACTCTTGGCATTCTCTTGATGAGATTCAAGAGGTAGTCACCAAAAAATGGTTTTCACTTCACAGGTGTGCCCTGTCAGGCTTAATAAGTGGGATTTCTTGCCTTATAAATGGGGTTGGGACACAGCTGATAGTCCTATTGAATAGACTGTTAGAATTTTTATTATGGCAAGAAAAAGCAGCTAAGTAAAGAAAAACGAGTGGCCATCGTTACTTTAAGAAATGAACGTCAGCCAGTCCGAAAAATTGGTCAAACTTTGAATGCGTCCCCAAGTGCAGTTGCAAAATCATCAAGCGCTACAAAGAAACTGGCTCACATGAGGACCGCCCCAGGAAAGGAAGACCAAGAGTCACCTCTGCTTCTGAGGATAAGTTTATCCGAGTCACCAGCCTCAGAAATCACAGGTTAACAGCAGCTCAGATTAGAGACCAGGTCAATGCCACACAGAGTTCTAGCAGCAGCCACATCTCTACAACAACTGTTAAGAGGAGACTTTGTGCAGCAGGCCTTCATGGTAAAATTGCTGCTAGGAAACCACTGCTAAGGACAGGCAACTAGCAGAAGAGACTTGTTTAGGAAAAAAGAACACAAGGAATGGACATTAGACCAGTGGAAATCTGTGCTTTGGTCTGATGAGTCCAAATTTGAGATCTTTGGTTCCAACCACCGTGTCTTTGTGTGACGCAGAAAAGGTGAACGGATCGACTCTACATGCCTGGTTCCCACCGTGAAGCTTGGAGGAGGAGGTGTGATGGTGTGGGGGTGCTTTGCTGGTGACACTGTTGGGAATTTATTCAAAATTGAAGGCATACTGAACCAGCATGGCTACCACAGCGGCATGCTATTCCATCCGGTTTGTGTTTAGTTGGACCATCATTTATATTTCAACAGGACAATGACCCCAAACACTACTCAAGGCTGTGTAAGGGCTATTTGACCAAGAAGGAGAGTGATGGGGTGCTACGCCAGATGACCTGGCCTCCACAGTCACCAGACCTGAACCCAATCGAGATGTTTTGGGGTGAGCTGGACCACAGAGTGAAGGCAAAAGGGCCAACAAATGCTAAGCATCTCTGGGAACTCCTTCAAGATTGTTGGAAAACCATTTCCGGTGACTACCTCTTGAAGCTCATCAAGAGAATGCCAAGAGTGTGCAAAGCAGTCATCAAACCAAAAGGTGGCTACTTTGTAGAACCTAGAATATAAGACATATTTTCAGTTGTTTCACACTTTTTTGTTAAGTATATAATTACACATGTGTTAATTCATAGTTTTGATGCCTTCAGTGTGAATGTACAATTTTCATAGTCATGAAAATACAGAAAAATCTTTAAATGAAGTGTGTCCAAACTTTTGGTCTGTACTGTATATATATTGGTGTTTAAAAAAATTAACTTTTTTATTAAAAAAAAATTTTGTGTCACCATTAGTAATTAGCAGAAATATTTGAAAATCTAATTTGCCAGATTTACTGAATTTTCCCTTAAAATTTGATTGACAGCTAATAAAGTCATACAAATCTCAATACTGGAAAATGAAGGAGAGAGTGACCACAAAATTACTAAATATTGTTTCAATATAAAATGCTTTAGGGCTCACTCACACCCCCATAAAAAATGGACGTTTGCTATCCGATTTTTTTTATTGAATAGCACTCAGATCAATGTTATTCAATGTAGCAGTGCTGATGATCAATTTTTTCGAGCTCAAATTTCATATATTTCATGTTTGCATTCTTTAGCTCTTATAATGCAGTGGCATGCGGCATTACTGTAAAGATCCAGGGTGTGTTTTGGCTGACCATGTACCTCCCCCTCAGGTGACTGATCACATGACTGTGACATCAGCACAAGTCCTGTGTGCACTGGAAGATATATAAACCCTGGTAGTTTTGAAACAGGTGTGTGAAAGGCGTGAAGCCTGTTCCCTGTGTGGGACACCGTTAGAGTGTGAGGCCTAGTGAAGCCTGGTGAAGCCTGAAAGGCAGAGGCTGGATCCTTATGTGTAAGCGATGCCAGTAGCCTTGGAGGGCAAGAGTCTTGGAAGACAAGAGTCCTGGAAGGTAGAGGCTGGATGTTATGTGTGTAAACATACCAGTAGCCTTTGAAGGTACGAGGGCTGGAGACCGCCATCTGGGAAGCCGTAAAGCCACAGCTATGGCAGAACAAACCTGAAGCAGCTAAAACCCGGCAAAGGTAAAACACTGATTGATGTGGACATTTATATTGTTACCTTGTTGAAGGCTGTATCTGGAGCCAAGTGGACATATCTGTCACTGGAAAGGCTCTTGGACATTATATGTGTAATATGTCGGCGAGCCACTGAGATGGACTCGGTTATAATAAACTGCTGGATTGTGAAATACCGGAAAGGTGTTGCCTGGTGTGCTTTAATTGACCCGGTGAAGCGAGTGTCCCCCAGCATGATGACTAGCGCTGCCTTACATGCTACTGTATTTGTTAGTTATACATGGTGATGGCTACTCTTAGTAAGCACCTGTACACACTAGTGTTCTGTTTTTGAAGTGACGGTCAGTATTTTGATATTTGTATACATAGGCTTTCTGACTGAGCACTCCACCCCTAAGTCTCTGGCAGTTTTAATTATAGAAGGATTTTACCTTCCCATATACATGTAGGCTTCAGTCTAAGAGAGGATTCACACTAGATAGGTTCCCAGCAATGAGAGTCGCTTTACCTTGGCTGTTGAATACACATAAATTGGCCAATTTATGCGCAAAGTATTCCCAGTTATTCTTATTTTCTAGACCAGTGATGCAAAATTTCATATATTTCATGTTTGTATACGATAGCGCTACAGAGTGCTACTTATTTTGTTAGCAATTTTTTTCACTGACAGAATCTGAAAAAAATTGCAGCATGCTGCGATTACACTCCAAAATCGGATGGATGTGAGAAAAAAAAAATAAGATGCCACATGGAGACACTGTATGGCATCTGATTTTTACCGATTTATTACAATAAAACATAGGACACTGTAAATCGTTCTGGAAATGATTAATAGCTGCTAAGTAAAAAATCGGATTGTATTCAGGCACCACATTGACACACACGGACACAGAAAAAAGTGAGAAAAAAATTCGTCCCACTTTACTGGATGAAAATCAGACCGATTTTTAATATGCTCATGTGACTCCAGCTCTGTTGTACATGCTACTAGTCCTGCACCTGACTGTACTCGACTGGTAACCGCTGATCTATGATGGCCCAGTGGTGTTCTAGCCACTATTGTAAAAGGTATCATAATCCGATTGAGAAACTAGAATGTGAAATCATAGCTGCTGAGCATTATGGGGTTGCCTTTCCAGTGTGAGAAATGGTGCTGGGCAAGTTTCTTTTTGCGAATATCAAATCAAATGAATTCACATTGAACCTTGAAATTTCAGAAAGTTCGGCTCAAATTCGATCATCCGCAGATCGATCCACTCAACTGTAGGCACAATTTTTTTTTAACCGCTTCCCGACCGCCCACTGTAGATAAACGTCCGCGCTGCCTGGGCTCTGTGCAGCGCGGACGTTTAAAAACGGTGGGTGGTCCCGCAGCGCTCAGGACCCCCAGGGTCTTGCAATCGCTGCGGGAGCGGTGCAGAGCGATAGCTCTGACAGGGAACATCATCGGGACCTGATTGGATCAGGTCCCAGTGATGTTAACCCTTTGCTGTCTTCTATATGCCGTGATCTATAGTGATCGCGGCATATAGAAGACAGCAGGAGGAGAGGGGGTCGTCCACATACCTCTCCGACGGCCCCCTTATACCTTCCAGGACCTGACGTTGCTATGGAAGCTGGAGGTCACATGACCGCCTCCAGATCTGCCATATATGGTGTCCTGCCTGGCTCAGCCTGCAGCTGAAGCAAGGAAGGAGACTGACTGTGAAACAGTCAGGGAAGATCTCATGTAATGTAATACATGTCTATTACATTACATGAAATCAGTGATCAGAAAAATAAAAATTAATGTCCCATACAGGGACTAAGTAAAAATGTAAAAAAAAGTAAAAAAAAAATGTTTTTAAACTGTTAAAAAAAATTAGAAAATAAATAAAAATAAATAAATAAAATATTAAACCGATAAATCCGAATATTTATGCAAAAATATTAAAAGTACACATATTTGGTATCACTGCATCCGAAACAACCCGAGATATAAAACTGTCACACTAATTAACTCCTTCTGTGCACACCGTAATAAAAATAAATAAAAAACGGAGCAAAAAACTATGCTTTTTCCTCATATCGCCAAACAAAAAGTGGAAAAAAATGCGATCAAAAAGCAAAATGGAAATAAAAATGGTACCGCTGAAAACTTCATCTTGTTCCGCAAAAAACAAGCCACCATACAGCTCCATCAGATGAAAAATAAAAAAGTTATACCTCTCAGAATAAAGCAATGCAAAAAAAATATTTTTTCTATAAAATGGTTTTATTGTGTAAAAGCGCCAAAACATAAAAAAATATACAGTAAGTGTAGTATCGCTTTAAACGTACTGACCCGAAGAATAACGCTGCCTTATCACTTTTACCACACGCAGAACGGCATAAAAAAAAAAACTCAAAAAACAATTCCTGAATTGTTGGTTTTTGTTAATTTTACCTCCCAAAAAACGGAATAGAAAGCGATCAAAAAATGTCACGTACCCAAAAATGGTACTAATAAAAATGTCAACTAGTCCCGCAACAAACAAGCCATCACATGACTCTGTCGGTCAAAATCTGGAAAAATTATAGCTCTCAAAATATGGCGATGCAAAAACTAGATTTTGCAAAAAAAAGCGTCTTTTAGGCTGTGTGCCCACGTAGCATTTTTCAAGCGTTTTTGATGCGGAATTTCCGCAGCGTAAACGCTTGAAAAACGCTTGGTAACACGCACCCCATGGTCCCCAATGGGATTCCGCAAGTTCTATGCACATGCTGCGGATTTTTCCGCAGCGTTTATGCTGCGTTCAAAAATCCGCAGCATGTCATTTAATTTTGCGTTTCCGCAAGCAGAATTGCCTTTGTTCAATGCATAAAAAACGCAAGGCAATTCCGCATGTGGAAAACGCGTGATAAACGCGCGAAAAAAGCTCGATAAACGCGTGCGGAATTCCGCATGCGTTTTTCCGGGAGAGGACTTGCATTTATGCAGCAGAAATTTTCTGCTTCATAAATGCAACGTGGGCACATAGCCTTAGTGTGTGACAGCTGTCAGTCATAAAAACCCAATATAAATCTGGTATCTCTGTAGTCGCACCGACCCGAAGAATAAAGTAATCTAATCAGTTATATCACACTAGGAACGGCGTAAAAAATAAATAAAACCAATTCTTCACCTGCTACTGATTTGTTTATTATGTCTCCCAAAGATCGCAGTAAGGCTCTGCTCTCATTTATCCTGCGCTCTGCGCTGAGCACTTACACCAGAGTTTCCGTGTAAATCTCTGAAATACGTGATTCAGACGTAACCCATGGCGGAAGATTCCCTGTAATGAGGCAGATATAGGCCACTGTGGATGCCGTCTGGCCTGTGATCCCACGGTGTCATTTGTTTTAGGCGTGCATAAAAGTGCGGTTGGCCACAGTTTTGTGCACTTCTGAAGAAAAGGACACCGCTAAACAGAGGCCAGATGGAGTCCAGAGTTACTCTGCTGCCTCATTACAGTGAAAGGATCCTGCAGGGGTTTTATCTGAATTACATCACTTGGAAATTTAGATGGAAACCCCGATGTAAGTGCTCAGCCTAGCAAGCCTGATAAATGTTACGTAAAATGTTCCCAATAAAAGATTCAACTCAGTCCTCAAAAAAAGCTAGTCCCCACTCAGGTCCGTTATCTGTTAAAAATATAAGGGACTTCCAAGTTACTGGTAGCAGAAAGGCTCTGGAAAAGCGAAATGGCCCTTGCCCCCCAAAAGAAATTCAGAAAATTTTGTGCTCCCAAATCCAAATGCCTATTCTACAATAATTTGTTCTCCAATTGTCAAATAGCGCTCCGTCCCCCCCAGATCACGCCGTATGGCTGAGCGGTACGATACAGCCACATATGGGGTATTGCCACTTTTAGAAGAAATTGTGTGACACATTTCAGCACCATTTTTACCCATTGCCCTGTGTGAAAATGTAAAATCTGAGGGTAAAACATTTTTTGTGGTAAAAATATAATTATGCTTTTTTCACTGCCCAATGGTATAAATGTAAAAATTAAAAAATACTCACTACTTCCCTAGATGAATTCCTTGAGAGGTGTAGTTTACAAAATGGGGTCACTTGTGGGGGTTTCTGCTGTTTCGGCATGTCAGCGACTCATCAAATGTGACATGTTGTCTGCAACCTATCACAGCCAACATAGCGCTCCTTTCTCTTCCGAACCCTGCCGTACACCAAAGCAGTGGTTTTCCCCCACATATGGGGTATCGGCGTACTCACGAGAAATTGCTCAACAAATTTCATGGTGCAATGTATCCTGTTACCCTTATGATATTGCAAAATTAGGGAATGAAAAACATTTTTTGTGGGAAAAATGTGAAAATTTTCTTGTCACGGCTCAATATTATAAACTTCTGTGAAGCGGCAGGGGGAGCAAGGTGCTCACCACACATCTAGATAAGTTCCCTAAGGGTTCTAGTTTCCAAAACAGTGTCACTTGTGGGGGGTTTCCACTGTTTAGGCACATCAGGGGCTCCCCAAATGCAACATGGCATCCGCTAATTATTCAAACAAATTTTACATTCAAAAAGTCAAATGGCGCTCCTTCCCTTCCAAACCCTGCCGTGCGCCCAAACAGTGGTTTGCCTCCACATATGGGGTATCAGCGTGTTCAGGAGAAATTGCACAACAAATTTCAGGGTGCAATTTTTCCTATTACGCTTATGATAATGCAAAATTAAGGGATGAAATACGTTTTTGTGGGAAAAATGTGAAAATTTTATTTTTACAGCTCAATATTATAAACTTCTGTGAAGCACCTTGGGGTTCAAGGTGCTCACCACACATCTAGAAAAGTTCCCTAAGGGGTCTAGTTTCCAAAATGGTGTCACTTACGGGTAGTTTCCACTGT
This sequence comes from Phyllobates terribilis, assembly GCF_046119375.1. Classification (NCBI taxonomy): domain Eukaryota; kingdom Metazoa; phylum Chordata; class Amphibia; order Anura; family Dendrobatidae; genus Phyllobates; species Phyllobates terribilis. The sequence goes on along the minus strand of NW_027362765.1, from coordinate 589,743,825 downwards.
ATAGGAACATCAGGAGCTCTCCAAACGCAACATGGCGTCTGCTAATTATTCAGACAAATTTTACATTCAAAAAGTCTAATGGCGCTCCTTCCCTTCCAAACCCTGCAGTGCGTCCATACAGTGGTTTTCCCTCACATATGGGGTATCAGCGCGCTCAAGAGAAATTGCACAAAAAATTTTGGGGTCCATTTTTTCCTGTTACCCCTGTGAAAATAAAAAAAATGGGTCTAAACTAACATTTTTGTGAAAAAAGTTAAATGTTAATTTTTTTCTTCCACATTCCAAAAATTCCTGTGAAGCACCTAAAGGGTTAATAAAGTTCTTGAATGTGGTTTTGAGCACCTTGAGGGGTTCAGTTTTTAGAATGGTGTCACTTTTGGGTATTTTCTGTCATAAAGACCCCTCAAAGTGACTTCAAATATGATGTGGTCCCTAAAAAAATGTTTTTGTAAATTTTGCTGGAAAAATGAGAAATCGCTGGTCAACTTTTAACCCTTATAGCTCCCTAACAAAAAAAAATTTTGGTTCCAAAATTGTGCTGATGTAAAGTAGACATGTGGGAAATGTTGTTTATTAACTATTTTGTGTGATATATCTCTCTGATTTAAGGGCATGAAAATTCAAAATTTGAAAATTCAAAATTTGAAAATTGCAAAATTTTCAAAATTTTTGCCAAATTTCAGATTTTTTCACAAATAAATGCAAGTGACATTGAATAAATTTTACCACTATCATGAAGTACAATATGTCACGAAAAATCAATCTCAGAATCATGGGGATCCGTTGAAGCGTTCCAGAGTAATTACTTCATAAAGTGACAGTGGTCAGAATTGAAAAAATTGGCCCGGTCACGAAGGCAAAAACAGGCTCTGGTGCGAAGTGGTTAAAACCCCTTTTATAATATTTGGTAAGCAGTATTGCATGAGGGTCTGTTTTATGGGCAAGAAATAATTCTATAATACTAGCAGAAGTTGTCTTTCCCTCCTTTGAATCTGGAAAAATCCTTTTTAGGGATAGCAATCTGTCCCTTTGTCACCACATTTCTTTAAACAAGCATTTTTTTACACTATCAATGCCTGGATATACAACTATAGGGAGGAGATTTAGCAATTTTTTTTTAAGTGAGATGATAGCACTAAGGGTATTTTCATGTTTGATGTGTTTTTTGACACTGAGCACCAAAATTCACATGTAAAAAATGCTGATTGAAGCAAGCTTCCCATGGATATGAATGAGAAAAAGCAGCAATAGTGCACATTGGACAAAAAGTTTTTTGTGCCAGTTAAAGAAAGATTGATTGCTCTGAGCAAGAGAAATAACCTTGTAGATAAGGCGGCACCCTTTAGTGGCAAGCAGAAATAAAATAAATTATATTACAAATCTAATTATACTACTTAGGTCCTGACAGTTTGCTTTATAATATCATTTGTTAGCCATTAAAGGGTATCTTATTTTCAAGATTAATATTTCTCTTCCTGAGAGCAATCAATCTATGGTGCATGCTATGGGTTTTTTTTTGCATATTTTTTAACTCATGTAAAAAAAAATTATAACAATTATTTGGTTCGTTTTGAGAATGTAATCTCAATGGAATCATTACTAACGCTAGCTTGCCATGCAAAAAACAAGCACTCTTGTAGCTCTATTGACGGACATTTCTTTTCATTTTCACCACTTAAATTAAAAGAAAAAAACATGGTAACATTATAATTGAACTGAAGAATCATTTGTCCAGATTATTTTTTACCAAACAATGAGCACTATAAAAACAAACCCCAAAAAAACAGTAGTGGAATTACTTTTTTTTATAATTTCACTTCACTTGTCTTTCAAAACTAGATCTCATCCTGCAAAAAAATAAGCCCTCATATGTCTACGTTGACAGAAAAATACAAAACCTATGTTTCTTGGAATTTGAGAAGGAAAAAAATAATTCACAAAAGAGAGATTAATAGTATCCTCAACATGATATTAGTGCAACTTTAATGATACTTCAAAATATTAATGCTCCATTACTGCCCTCACAAAATAATAGGTTCCCATTAATGCCCCCACACAGTAGTAATCTCACAGCTCAGTAAAAGTGGCCTCTACTTGGTGAATATTGTCATTGCGTGCCTTACACAAAGTAATAGCAGCAGTAGTGTCCCAAGCTTAATCCCAAGCTTAAATGGAATCTGTCATCAGGTATTTGGCGCCTAATCTGACAGCAGCATAATCAAGACGCAGAGACTCAAATTCCAGCGTTATATATTTTACTGGGCTGCTTAGTGTAGCTTTTATAAAACACTGTTTTAACAGCAGATTAACACTAGAGGACTAGTAACTTTGCCGCCATGTAGTTTCTCCATAATCATGAGCTCTGTATAACCCCATGCCAATGCCAACCACAGCTATCTGCCTATACACAGTGTACACAAACAGTTGAGAATCAGTGGTGTGGACTGGGTTTAGTATTCAGAGAACTGGTATATCTCCAGCAGATAAAGTTTTTAATCAGAATTTGTATTATGGCAAGAAAAAAGCCGCTAAGTAAAGAAAAACGAGTGGCCATCATTACTTTAAGAAATGATGTCAGTCCGAAAAATTGGGAAAACTTTGAAAGTGTCCCCAAGTGCAGTCGCAAAAACCATCAAGCGCTACAAAGAAACTGGCTCACATGAGGTCTGCCCCAGGAAAGGAAGATCAAGAGTTAAATCTGCTTCTGAGGATAAGTTTATTTGTGTCAAAGGCCTCAGAAATCACAGGTTAACAGCAGCTCAGATTAGAGACCAGGTCAATGCCACACACAGTTCTAGTAGCAGACACATCTCTACAACAACTGTTAAGAGGAGACTTTGTGCAGCAGGCCTTCATGGTAAAATAGCTGCTAGGAAACAACTTCTAAGGACAGGCAACAAGCAGAAGAGACTTGTTTGGGCTACAGAACAGAAGGAATGGACATTAGACCAGTGGAAATCTGTGCTTTGGTCTGATGAGTCCAAATTTGAGATCTTTGGTTCCAACCACTGTGTCTTTGTGCGACGCAGAAAAGGTGAACGGATGGACTCTATATGCCTGGTTCCCACTGTGAAGCATGGAGGAGGAGGTGTGATGGTGTGGGGGTGCTTTGCTGGTGACACTGCTGGGGATTTATTCAAAATTGAAGGCATACTGAACCAGCGTGGCCACCACAGCATCTTGCAGCTGCATGCTATTCCATCCGGTTTGCGTTTAGTTGGACCATCATTTATTTTTCAACAGGACAATGACCCCAAACACACCTCCAGGCTGTGTAAGGATTATTTGACCAAGAAGGAGAGTGATGGGGTGCTACACCAGATGACCTGGCCTCCACAGTCACCAGACCTGAACTCAATCGAGATGGTTTGGGGTGAGCTGGACTGCAGAGTGAAGGCAAAAGGGCCAACAAGTGCTAAGCATCTCTGGGAACTCCTTCAAGATTGTTGGAAGACCATTTCCGGTGACTACCTCTTGAAGCTCTTCAAGAGAATGCCAAGAGTATGCAAAGCAGTCATCAAAGCAAAAGGTGGCTACTTTGAAGAACCTAGAATAAAAGACATATTTTCAGTTGTTTCACACTTTTTTGTTAAGTATATAATTCCACATGTGTTAATTCATAGTTTTGATGCCTTCAGTGTGAATGTACAATTTTCATAGTCATGAAAATACAGAAACATCTTTAAATGAGAAGGTGTGTCCAAACTTTTGGTCTGTACTGTATAAACATAGAGATCTATTTCTAATGTTTATTTCTGTTAATGTTGATGATTATGGCTTACAGCCAATGAAAAGACAAAAGTCATTATCTCAGTAAATTAGAATACTTTATAACAACAGCTTGAAAAATGTTTTTAAAGTCAGAAATGTTGGCCTACTGAAATGTATGTTCAGTAAATGCACTCAATACTTGGTGGGGGCTCCGTATGCATCAGTTACTTGCATCAATGCGGCGTGGCATGGAGGCGATCAGCCTGTGACACTGCTGAGGTGTTATGGAAGCCCAGGTTGCTTTGATAGCAGCCTTCAGCTCGTCTGCATTGTTGGGGCTGGTGTCTCATCTTCCTCTTGACAATACCCCATAGATTCTCTATGGGGTAAAGGTTAGGCGAGATTGCTGGGCAATCAAGCACAAGTGATACTGCTGTTCTTAAACCAGGTGTTGGTACTTTTGGCAGTGTGGACAGGTGCCAACTCTTGCTGGAGAATGAAATTTCCATTTCCAAAAATCTTGTCGGCAAAGGAAAGCATGAAGTGCTCTAAAATTTCCTGGTAGACGGCTGCGCTGACTTTGGTCTTGATAAAACACAGTGGACCTACACCAGCAGATGACATGGCTCCCCAAACCATCACTGATTGTGGAAACTTCACACTAGACCTCAAGCAGCTTGGATTGTGTGCCTCTCCACTCTTCCTCCAGACACTGGGACCTTGATTTCCGAATCAAAATTAGAACTCTGGGACCTTGTGGAGTGTGTCAATGCCTTCTGGGCATCTGTTTAATCAGCAGCCTTCCCCATGATTGTAGAGCCTGCTGAAACAGACTGAGGCTATGTGCCCACGATGCAGAAATGCTCAGGATTTTTTCCTGAGCGTTTCTGCATCTCCCTGGCAGAAAAAAATGCATGCGGATTGTACATGCATTTTCCTGCCAGGGGAATGCGGAAATGGAGCGGTTGCCCACTGACATTTCCGCATGTGGATTGACCAGCGCTTTCCAAGCGATTAGCATCACTTGGAAAGTGCTTGTGACAACTAGGTCACACTATATAAATCCATGCAAACAGCATGGATTTATATAGTGTGACCCGAGAGAGTGGTAAAAATAAAAAAATAAATATATACTTACCCTCCGATGGCCCCCGGTGTCCCGCTCACTCCGTTCTCCCTTGCTGGCAACAGTGAATTGAAAGACCTGCCGACGTCAGCGTCGCGTGACCCGTCACATGACTCTAATGTCAGCGCAGGTCCTTCAATTCACTGAAAGTGCCGGGAAGCAAGCAGGAGCGCAGCACGGGCCGACAGAAGGTAAGTATACATTTATTTTTTATTTTATTATTTTTTTACAGATTTTTTAATGGTACCTGGGTGTGGAGGAGACTCTCCTCTCCTCTACACTCGGGTACCATCCACACATTAGAACGCTTGGATTACGCATCTACATATACAGTGATGCGCAATCCATTCGGTCTAATGCAAGTCAATGGCGGCGAAGACGCAGCACTTCCGCAAAATAATTGGTAGTGCTGCGTTTTATTCCGCAATGATAATCCGCAGCGGAAATTTCCGCAGCATGTGCACAGCACATGCGGATTATCATTGGGGAGCATTGCTGCCCTTCTACCATGCGTTTTTAATGAGTTTTTAATGCGTTTCCGCAGCTGCAAAAACGCTGCGGAAACGCATTAAAAACACATCGTGGGCACACAGCCTAAGGGACCTTTTTAAATGCTTAGGAAGCCTTTGCAGGAGTTATTTTGTTACTTATTCTAATTTACTGAGATAATGACTTTTGTGTTTTCATTGACCATACAAAACAAGCAATTGTTACCATCCACCTTTCCTGTCTCCCCTATTTCCTCATAGATTGTAAGCTTGCGAGCAGGGCCCTCTCTCCTCCTGGTATCTGTTGATTTTTGTGATTATCGTTATTCTGTAATGTCTTTTATTGTCTGTACAAGTACCCTCCAAAATGTAAAGTGCTGCGGAATATGTTGGCACTATAAAAATAAAAATTATTATTATTATTATTATTATTGGCTGTAAGTAGTGTTGAGCGAGAATCTTCTGTTAACCCTTTCGCCGAGTATGCTCAGCCGAGCACCAAGTAGTTACAGCTGCTCGGTGATATGCTTGAATCACTCCAGTGTGCATGATTTGCGACTTTTTGACAGCTTTAATACATGTGAAGAATGTCTATTTCTAACACATTCCTCACATGTAATAAAGCTGTCAATGACGTGGCATGTTGATCATATGACCACAGAGGAACCTTTTCTGCGTGCCTCTTTTTTAATGTGTTGCCTATTTATTCCTGCATTTTTGCAAATTGTACGCTATCATTGTGGTCTGTCCTGATGAAGATAGAGAAAAAGAAGTCAGCTCACCCTGTTTGAGACCGTATGCACAGATCCACGGAGTCACGTAGAACTTTTTTAAAAAAACATATCCATACAAGTAACATATACAAAACGCAATGAAAAACGATATAATCAATCATAGTAGTAAATCATGTCCTGTCTTAAATTCATTCCTTTTGGAGATCTTGTATCCTGTTCGTAGATCTACCAGGACTCTATAAAGGAGTTTTCTCCGATAATCTCCTCCCCTGTGTGGTTTCCTAACCTTTTCAATACCTATTATCTCGGAGAAAAAGGTTTCAGTATTTTTTATGTGTCCACAGCATAGGCAATATTGTGGCCACATTTATAACAACCGTTGGTATGTAGCCATGTTTCTCTATTCATCTTAATATAGACTTGGGAAGAGTAGGGTTCCCAGTGTTGGAGCTTTTTTTGCATTAAATCTTATTACATGGCTTAATATTTCCCATAATCTGTTATCCTGATGGAGCATCAGTAGGTAAGTATGTTAGGCATCAGTCTGGTGCTGAATTTGAAATGAGTCCAGGACCTTCTGTGGTCTCCCATTTCAGTCCAGCCAGGGCTGATGCTGCTTAGTATCACCATTAGCCTCAACATCTAGCTGGTCCACGAGCACTGTTTATCTCCCAGGTAGTTGTGCCTAACAGTGTTAAGGCTGGGTTGCAGAGAGAGACAGGGCTTGCAGAGTCTAAGTCCAGAGTTTGCCGTACTGAGCATGTCCGTGACTTGGAGGATCATGATTGGTGGTTTGGCACCCACCTGACCCGGTGACCTGGCACCACCTGATTGGTCCACGGGTAACGTCACCAAAGGCGCGTCGGTGGGCAGGGCTTAGTGTTTAAAAGGCCCGCCCACAAACATGGAGACGCGCTCAGATCATTTGAGCTGGTTGGTTGTGGTGTGCACGCTTGAACTCTTGGGCTCCTCGAAGAGCCATATCTTTATGCAGGCAGGTAGCTTGAGCCATATAGAGCGGGTGTGCTCAGTCCGGTTGCACGCCGGCTGAGTGCACGAATAACCGGCGGGTATCACACCCACATACTAGCGCCGTCTCCTATAGCGTAGCGCCGGTACCGAAGACAGGGCTACTGCTTCTTCTCCGGTCAAATGTCTCCCTGCGGTTCTTGGAGATTGTGTGAACCGCTTTAGTGCCATTCCCCATAGCGTAGCGCCTGTATCAAAGACAGGGCTACTGCTTCTCCCACGGTCGCACTTCTCCCTGCAGTTCTTGGAGATTGTGCGAACCGTCTTACCCTTCCGTGTGCATTAACACGAAGGGCTAAGATATTTGATAGGTGCGTCGCTGGTCGCTCTCCCTCCGTGCAGTTAACGGAGATAGAGCTTATCGCTTTACCCGGTCCGGTGTGCTGTTAACATGGACGGGTTATCAGTTTAGTTGTCGCTTTCCTTTCCACCCGGAAAGTGTTCGGCAGCAGTCCATTAGGCTGCATTGTGGACCACGGGGTCGGTTGCGTTCCATTAAAATAAAGTTGTCTGAAACCGCCCTCCTAACAGTATCTGAGCGCCAGGGTCTTGCCGAACATGGCCGACAATCAACAGTGTAGCGCTATATACAGCAACTGGAGACCAGACTCAGGTCTCTGGAACAAGTTGCCCCGGTTGCTGATACCACTTCAGTAGCTACCCAGGCGGCTTCTCTAGCAGCCAACATTATTAACTCGGCTGCGGTGAATGCTGCAACCACTGCAAGTGCCCCATTACCCCGGTTTGCCCTCCCAGAGAAATTTTATGGGGATAGTAAACTTTGCAGGGGTTTTATTAATGTATGCTCCATTCATTTGGAGATGATGGAAGCATGGTTCCCCTCCGAAAGAGCCAAAGTGGGATATATCATCTCATTACTCTCTCACAGGGCTCTGGAGTGGGCTAACCCCTATGGGAGCGGAACGACCCGGTTGTAATAAATGCGGGTCTATTCCTTAAGACTCTAAAAAGTGCTTTACTGGGTCCTCAGGTCACGCATGATACGGCTCTTAAGCTTCTTGCGTTGGCTCAGGGTTCAGCCACCGCCAGACACTATGCCGTCCAGTTCAGAACTCTAGCGGCTGAACTGGATTGGTCTGAGCGGTCACTGATCCTGGTGTTCTGGAAGGGTCTGGCTGGGCATATTAAAGATGCTTTATCTACCAGAGAAATCCCAACCTCTCTGGAGCAGTTAATATCTCTTGCTGACCGTATTGACTTGCGTCATGCAGAACACAATTTAGAGGTGAAGGTTGCCAAACCTCAGTATCTATTGTCACGATCCGCCTTTAGACCCATTTTCAAACACAAGACTCTCGACCCAGAGCCAGAGGCTACGGATATATCCCGGTCTAAGTCTAGTTCCTCACGTTCCCGATCTGCACATATCTTGGAGCGCCCCGTAAATAAGGGTTCCAAGCAGTCGGTAAAACGAGTAGGTCTTATCACCGTTGGAGGAGGTGTATTTAATTCCGGGACTTCTTCCTCCAAATTATTACATAATGTGACACTGTCCTTTGGTAGAGCTGCAGTCACTGCCAAGGTGTGGGTGGATTCTGGTGCTTATGGCAATTTTTTATCATCTACGTTTGCCCAGAGGCATACCATCCCTATTGAGCTACTCTCTAGTCCCATGAACATTTGTGTTGCCAATGGTTCACTCCTGGATGTGCAAATCACCCATCAGTCGATCCCTCTCACCATGTCATTTCCTCAGGGCCACCGGGAGGTTATTTCATTTCTTATTATTCCCGGTGGATTAGACGAGGTGTTATTGGGTTTCCCCTGGTTACGTTGTCATTCTCCACACATTGACTGGAATACGGGGAGAATTTCTTCCTGGAGTGAGAATTGTGCATCTCAGTGTTTGGTCAAAGTCACCCGGAGGATAGTCTCTGATCCTCCTATGATTGCGACACCCGGTACAGATTCCTGGTCTGTTTCCAGGACCTGGGCCTCGTCAGATTTTGTCGCAAAAAATTCTCAGGAGGAGAGGGTGGCTGCAGAGTCTCCCAACTCAGTTCTGTCGGGGAGGGCATTTGTTTCCCCTAATCTACGGAGTATGGTGCTCTCCTGGGCTCATGCCCCTAAGACCGGAGCTCACCTGGGGGTTAAACGTACCATTAAGTCTCTTCTATGGTCCTATTGGTGGCACCAGGACGTCAAGGACTTTGTTCTTGCGTGTCCCGTCTGTGCGAAAGATAAATCTGTTCTCCAGAGATCGGCGGGTCCTTCCTCCCTGTCATCCGTGAAGGATCCTACACATAGAGAACCAGATGTCACTGCTTCCCATCCTAAAAGAGGGCACCCTGTACACCGGAGGGGTCACTGTTTGGTGAATCCTCTCTGCGACCCATTGGACCATATCCTTGCTCCCCGGCTCATGGAGGAAAATGAGCGTCAAGCGGAGGGGGATAATGTTAAGCGTCGATCTGGTGCTGGATACGAAATGGGTCCAGGACCTTCTGTGGTCTCCCATTTCAGTCCAGTTGGGGCTGATGCTGCTCAGCATTGTCATCAGCATCAACGCCTAGCTTGTCCACAAGCACTGTTTATCTCCGAGGTAGTTGTGCCTAACAATGTTAAGCCTGGGTTGCAGAGAGAGACAGGGCTTGCAGAGTCTAAGTCCAGAGTTTGCCGTACTGAGCATGTCCGTGACCTGGCGGATCATGATTGGTGGTTTGGCACCCACCTGACCCGGGGACCTGGCACCGCCTGATTGGTCCACGGGTAACATCACCAATGGTGCGTCGGTGGGCAGGGCTTAGTCTTTAAAAGGCCCGCCCACAAACATTGCGACACGCTCAGATCATTTGAGCTGGTTTGTTGTGGTGTGCACGCTTGAACTCTTGGGCTCCTCGAAGAGCCATAGCTTTATGCAGACAGGTAGCTTGAGCCATATAGAGCGGGTCTGCTCAGTCCGGTTGCACGCCGGCTGAGTGCACGAATACCCGGCGGGTATCACACCCACATACTAGCGCCATCTCATATAGCGTAGCACCTGTACCGAAGACAGGGCTACTGCTTTTTCTCCGGTCACATGTCTCCCTGTGGTTCTTGGAGATTGTGTGAACCGCTTTACCGCCATTCCCCATAGCGTAGCGCCTGTATCAAAGACAGGGCTACTGCTTCTCCCACGGTCGCACTTCTCCCTGCGGTTCTTGGAGATTGTGTGAACCGTCTTACCCTTCCGGGGGCATTAACACGAAGGGCTAAGATAGTTGATAGGTGCGTCACCGGTCGCTCTCCCTCTGTGCAGTTAAAGGAGATAGAGCGTATCGCTTTACCCGGTCCGGTGTGCTGTTAACACGGACGGGTTATCAGTTTAGCTGTCGCTTTCCTTTCCACCCGGAAAGTGTTCGGCAGCAGTCCATTAGGCTGCATTGCGGACCCCGGGGTCGGTTACGTTCTATTAAAATAAAGTTGTCTGCAACCGCCCTCCTAACAAAGTATTTATAATGTTCTTTATTAGTGATGAGCGAGCACTAAAATGCTCGGGTGCTCGAAGCTCGGGTCGAGCACATCGTGATACTCTTTTGCTGTCCTGATGAAGAGGTATGAACACCTCGAAATGTGTTGAGAAATAAAAACTGCACCTTCACCATTTCTGTCTCTCATCGTACTTTGGACTTCTGACAGTGCAGGTCTATATCCACTTCTCCTTCAAGTTTGCAACAAAAACCTGGTGACATATTTCCTTTAATACAATGAAAATGCATCTTATTGTTTTCTCTTCCCTATCAAGGTAAATATGGCTTGTTAAGTTCCAATGCCCCTAATGTAAGCCCCAATAGAGTGAAAATTGAACATGAAAAATGCTACATATACTGTTTCCATGAAGAAAGAGCAGATTTGAATACAGAGAGAAACCAAAGACAAGAAAAATACCCAAATAACTGAAAGTAAATGTATAAATCGTTGCCGTGAAGTGGCGGGATGGCTTTCACATTATTTTGATCAAAATTATGTTAACTAAATACCCTTTATTATTTACCATTATTTTTGCACTGTGCGATTTATACATTTACTTTCAGTTATTTGGGTATTTTTCTTGTCTTTGGTTTCTCTCTGTTCAATGGCCTTGTGTGAGCATGCATTTACATTTTGCATGCACATCTACTTACGTTTCAGTTCAGACCTTCAGGCTTTTTCAGATTAGAATACAGGCCTGGGACCTTCATTGTTAGGGTCTATGATGACATCCCTGTGTACAGCTACAGACAATTCACCTCACAAGGTTTTACAGGTTTAACTTTCTCACCCATTGCTATTGTCCTGTTCAGGGAAAGGGGGCAAAGGAGCCACAGTTAAAAATATACACAATAACAATAATAATAAAGATCGTTACATGCTGGTCACTGTGCAGGAAAATTTCACAGCTACAGTTCATTTTGCAGTTTGCTGGTATTAAGTGACAGACCCAAATAAATGGTTAAGTCTTACTTCACCTTGTGTAGCACTATAACAGAAGAGAAGGGTAAGCTTACATTACTTCTATTAACGTGATAACTGCAAGTTTGGCTATGATGGATGAAGTGAGAGCTGGGAGCATAGATGGTAAGTTAGGGGTCTTTTATTTAAGCTACACCCTTAAAAAAATACTCCCATTCTTGCCCTGACCAACTGCTCGCATATCACCCTGTAAATATTTTTCCCAGGTTGACATTTCTGTAGCTCGGCATGCTTCAAGGCCCCAGCACTTCACAGGCTAAAGTGCTGGCAACGTATCATTTATTATTATTACAGCAGTAATCTTAAGAGAGAATTCTGACACACTATAACAAGGCTTGAACTAGACATTTTCCAGCCTTATATTGGACCTTTTCAAGAATCCCAAAGATGAAGCTATTTATTGAAAGCATACCTAAAAAAGATAAAGAAATCAATTGAATACGTAAGTAATAAAAGTATAAATGTAAAAAACTTTAAATATCTGCACACTTTTTTTTTTTTACTTTAAAGACCTCTACTTACTGTCAATTTAAATTTAGTTTACATCTAGAGGCTGAAACCCATCAGGACTTACAGTAGCCCTGCTAACACAGCTGAGAGTTTAAGAAAACTGTTGAGTGCAGATAAACTTTTCTGATCTAAAAACAGTAACAACAGAAATCCCTCTATTTATTAGACCCAACATTTACTGCTTTTATGTGCATGTATAATTCAGTTGCAGATCACACCATGAAATGTATGTACATTATTATAAGTAATTGATTTCCTATTGTTTTAGTTAACTTTTTTACGGTAAAATTATACAAGTCACATTATAGGGGGGTCCTGGTACAAACTTTGGCTTGTAGGACAAGAGGTTATATTTAGGAACTCTATCAAGCTATGGCTTCACCCATATTTCTAAATAAAGCTACTATTAAAACCAGCAGAACTTTAGTAGACATATTGTTATAATATGTAAATAGTGTCTGCAGGACATACAGTATTGTTATCACAGTTGGAGCAAAGCTTAATGTAGTACAATATGGAAAAGTAGGACATGGTATTTGAAGAATAACTATGCATGTGGCAAGGCTTGTTAAAAGTTTGCTACTACATCCAATAAGTAGTTGCAACATCCAATAAAAGGCGCCACAGTTAAAATCCTCTTTCAAAAGGGTATTTGCATATTTAAATTCCCAGAGGAGCATTGCATTGCCTATAAATCTCCTTACTTTAGCACTCTCAACAAGGAGATACTTTCACCCTTAGATATTCAGTTAGTGTCCTCTCACTCAGCCAAATCCAATCTCCTGCTTTGCACTGGGTGGGCAAACACTCCAAAACACATGTCTGCAAAATAAATATCTGATTTGGCTTCTCATACTACGTAGAGTGGCAAAGCTCATAAAAGAGTCAATTTTGACTTTTAGGATTGCTACATCTAATAGGTAGTGCTAGACTTCACATCCTCTTCCTCTCTGAAGAGTCTATTTGCATATTTAAATTCCCAGAGGAGCATTGCGTGGCCTATAAATCTTACATCAGATTTGCACTCTTCACAAGGAGAAACATGTCCCCTTAGACCCTCTATGCTTAGTATGTGTCATGCATCTGTGTTTGTACCCTTGATCCTGTGCTTTGTGGTCAGCTTCTCCATCCACTGAGCCACAGCAGCTACACCTTTTCTCCGTGAGTTTATTGTCTATTATCCTTGCTTTTGTCTTTTTAGGTTAACAGTAGTGATGAGCGAGCATCTCAGTACTCGAGATGCTCGAATATTGCCGAGTACTTGCGCTATGCTCAGGCGGGAGCTCGGGTCCCCGTCCTGCTTGTCTGGTGCTATTTAGAGCACCAATCATGCAGGGATCGTCTGACACTCACTGTAATGCCACAGCCATGGTGGTTGTAGCATTACAGTGGTTGCCCAAATCGATGGGAACAGTGCTCACAGTGAAACATGAAAAGCCGGCAATTCAGCAACGGCATACACCAGTACCCGACAATTTAGAACAGAAAGAATAGAGCATCACACATAGATTAGATAGATAGAAACATGTCAGTCACATATATAATTAGTACAGTGACAGTGTTGGTTACTGTACTTGTCATTTAGTGTTAAAGGATTTATTAAAAAAAATAATAGTGTTTTCATGCACCGTCTCTTTAAAAAAGCCGGGCCGGCAATTCATCATCGGTACCCGACAATTTAGAACAGAAAGAATAGAGCATCACACATAGATTAGATAGATAGAAACATATCAGTCACATATATAATTAGTACAGTGACAGTGTTGGTTACTGTACTTGTCATTTAGTGTTAAAGGATTTATTAAAAAAAATATTAGTGTTTTCATGCACCTGTCTCTTTAAAAAAGCCAGGCCGGCAATTCATCATCGGTACCCGACAATTTAGAACAGAAAGAATAGAGCATCACACATAGATTAGATAGATAGAAATATGTCAGTCACATATATAATAAGTACAGTGATAGTGTTGGTTTCTGTACTTGTCATTTAGTATTAAAAAAAAGGAGTTATTAAAAAAAAAAAAATAGCGTGGGGTTCGCCGTAATTTTAGTCTCTAGCGGAGGTTAAGCAGACGGCTGGGGCAGATGTTTGAAGCCTGGGAAGGGGCTAATACCCACGGAGCTTCCCAGGCTACTAATATCAGCCCCCAGCCGAATACCTAGCCTTTACTAGCTATTAAAATGGGGGACCCAACAAAAAAATGATGTGGGGTCCCCCCCTATTTTAATAGCTAGAAAAGGCTAGGCAGACAGCTGGGGGCTGATATTTATAGCCAAGGAAGGATGCCATGAATATTGGCCCCCTCCCAGGCTAGAAACACCAGCCGTCAGCCGCCCCAGAAATGGCGCATCCATAGGATGTGCAAATTCTGGTACTTAGCCTCGCTCTTCCCACTGCCCTGTAGTGGTGGCAGTGGGGTAATAGGGTTGGGGTTGAGGTCAGCTTATAATGCCAGCTGACATGAAGCCCAGGTTAGTAATGGAGAGGCATCTATAAGACACCCCCATTATTAACCCCATAGCCAAAGTTAAAAAAAACACAAACACCCAGTATAAAGTCCTTTAATTGAAATAAAGACACATTCCTTTAATGTCCTAAATTAATCCATACTTACCGTATCGCCCATTCCAGCTGAAGCCAATGTCTTCTGCTTGCGCTCTGCAGTGTCTATGAAGGATGACAAGCTGGATGGCAGCGCTCAGCTGCGATTCAGCCTATCATCTCAATGCCATCCAGCTTGTCATCCCTCATAGACACTGCAGAGCGCAGGCATGCCTGTGCGCTGCAGTGTCTCTGAAGGATGACAAGCTGGATGGTAGGGCTCTGCTGTGATCCAGCGCTTCAGAGACACTGCAGGTAGAGCTTCAGAGACACTGCAGAGCGCAAGCATGCCTGCGCTCTGCAGTGTCTATGAAGGATGACAAGCTGGATGGCATTGAGATGACAGGCTGGATCGCAGCTGAGCGCTGCCATTCAGCATGCCATCCCTCATAGACACTGCAGAGCCGGCCGGCTTTTTTAAAGAGACCGGTGCATGAAAACACTATTATTTTTTTTTAATAAATCCTTTAACACTAAATGACAAGTACTGCAACCAACACTGTCACTGTACTTATTATATATGTGACTGACATGTTTCTATCTATCTAATCTATCTAATCTATCTAATCTATTCTTTCAGTTCTAAATTGTTGGGTACCGGTGTATGCCATTGCTGAATTGCCGGCCGGCTTTTTTAAAGAGACGGGTGCAAGAAAATCGGAGGGCACTAGTGTGTTCCAAGTGCCCTGCTATGTTTTTCATGCACCCTCCTCTATACCCTGCCTGTCTGTCTGCCTATATATTCTGCCTGCCTGACGTTTAATTGAGCACTGTTCCCATCGATTTGGGCAATTTTTGACCTTCTGCAGACCTCGGTGGGGACAGCCAGAAAAATGCTCGAGTTTCCCATACACTTACATTGGGCTCGTTGCTCGGGTTGAGCACACGAGTATTCCAATGTGCTCGACTCGAGCTTCGAGCACCCGAGCATTTTAGTGCTTGCTCATCACTCTTTAACAGGTGCTTTCATTTGCCTGCCCTAACACCTTTAGGGTGCAGCTATATATACTTTCCCCCTGCAAGTATTTCCTGCTGGTGATTGTCTCACTTGGATGTCCAGCCACACTGTCGTGGTTTATGCCAGTCAGTAAAAGATGAGCTATGGCTTATTTCTCTGCTGATGATGATGTTTTTTACCCTACACCTATCTTCTGTTTCTTGTTTAGGAAGTAGGTGGCATACTCTGCAGAAGTAGGTACCTTATCTTCTCATTTTGTAGTTTGTGTTTTTTTTTTTAACTCACTCTGGGATCTCTTTCTATCTCAGCACACGTTCCCTTCTGTAGATAAATTGTACTCTGCTCTGCTCTCCGGTTAACATTGCTCTCCGAGGAATGTTAAGTGCTCAATGGCCTTTTAGGCAGCATAGGTCCAAGCTGTCTACTTTTAGTATGTTATTAAGGCTATTCCAGCCCACGTAGGAACCCCTAGCGACTGTTGGGTCAGAATCTGTAGCTTGTACAGGAACTGGCTGGGTCAGTTGCAGCTTCTTGTGTTTTACCTATTTTCCATTGTGAGTTATTATTATTATTATTATTTATTATTATAGCGCCATTTATTCCATGGCGCTTTACATGTGATAGGGATATACATAACAAAAGCATTTACATAATCTTAACAAAACGAGTCAGCGACTGGTACAGGAGGAGCGAGGACCCTGCCCGCGAGGGCTCACAGTCTACAAGGGATGGGTGAGGATACAGTAGGTGAGGGTAGAGCTGGTCGTGCAGTGGTGTTTGCTGCAGGTTGTAGGCTTGTCGGAAGAGGTGGGTCTTCAGGTTCCTTTTGAAGGTTTCCACGGTCGGCGAGAGTCTGATATGTTGGGGTAGAGAGTTCCAGAGTAGGGGGGAAGCACGGGAGAAATCTTGTATACGATTGTGGGAGGAGGAGATAAGAGGGGAGTAGAGCAGGAGATCTTGTGAGGATCGGAGGTTACGTGCAGGTAAGTACCGGGAGACTAGGTCACAGATGTATGGGGGAGACAGGTTGTGGATGGCTTTTTATGCCATGGTTAGAGTTTTGAACTGAATTCTCTGGGCAATAGGGAGCCAGTGAAGGGATTGACAGAGAGGAGAGGCCGGGGAATAGCGGGGGGACAGGTGGATTAGTCGAGCAGCAGAGTTTAGGATAGATTGGAGAGGTGCAAGAGTGTTGGAAGGGATGCCACGGAGCAGGAGGTTGCAGTAGTCGAGGCGGGATATGATGAGGGCATGCACTAGTGTTTTTGCAGAGTCTTTGCTGAGGAATGCACGGATCCGGGAGATGTTTTTGAGTTGGAGTCGGCAGGAGGTGGAAAGGGCTTGAATATGTGGCTTGAAGGAGAGATCAGAGTCCAGGGTTACCCCAAGGCAGCGAGCTTGTGGGACTGGGGAGAGTGAACAGCCATTGACGTTGATGGATAGGTCGGATGGGGGATATGAATGAGAGGGTGGAAAGATGATGAACTCTGTTTTATCCATGTTGAGTTTTAGAAACCTGTCGGAGAAGAAGGATGAGATGGCGGACAGACATTGTGGGATTCTGGTTAGTAGGGAGGAGATATCGGGTCCAGAGAGGTAGATCTGTGTGTCGTCAGCATAGAGGTGATACTGAAAGCCGTGAGACTCTATGAGCTGTCCCAGGCCGAAGGTGTAGATGGAGAAGAGCAGAGGTCCTAGAACTGAACCTTGGTCGACACCGACAGATAGGGGGCGAGATGAGGAGGTGGTGTGTGAGTGGGAGACGCTGAATGTCCTGTCTGTTAAGTATGAGTTGTTGTACAATCATAACAGTATGTGATAGAACACTGGACTGGATCATAATCCATGTTAAACACAAGACCTTACATAAATCTTATTATATTTCTCACACAAGTGATAGACTATTTTGGATAGGGAACCTCTTCATCTCTATGTTCTGCTTTGAGAATGACCTTTTTGAGATCATTTTTTTAAATTTTTGCAGTGTGTTGCATCTGCTTTATGTAAACTGTAAAATTCATGTACAACATAAACAAATAAGATTCCTAATTTGTATGATTGAATAAGCCCGGAGAGAAAGATTCTGCTTAGGTCATGACTTGCACTGTCATTGGTACTGAGAAGGTTAATTAGGCATGGTGATATCATAGCATTATAGTTCCCTGTGCTGGGGTACCAGCATGGCCTGTGGTCTAAGGGAGCAAATGATATACAGTTCAGCTGTACTCATGTTCAGAGTATATTACATTTAAATGGAGGGCATTAAATACCTAAAATTGTATTTCCTCTCCTTTGAAAAAAATGCTTTTATTGAGTAGAAAAGCAAAGCAAATTGGAAACTGCAGCCATCCATTAATAATTTTTGAAGTCTTAAGCAAAATGCGTGTATAAATCAAAATCCAATGAACTGACATATAGACTGTTTCCTTATACTTTGACTAATTAATTCCACTATCTGAAGATGTTATTTTTTAAATGTCCTCATACTGCATTTCTTCACAACCATTTCCATTCACTAATTTTTTACATTAGAAATACTTTTCACATACTGCTTCCAATATGATAAAAAAATCATAATTCAGTGCTTCGGAATAGATAATAATTGTATCATATAGTTAATATTACTGAAACTTATTATTTCCAAAATAGAAAATGTTACATTTTAATGTACAGTGCTGGCCAAAAGTATTGGCACCCCTGCAATTCTGTCAGATAATACTCAGTTTGTTCCTGAAAATGATTGCAATCACAAATTCTTTGGTATTATTCTCTTCATTTAATTTGCTTGCAAGGAAAAAACACAAAAGAGAATGAAGCAAAAATCAAATCATTGATCATTTCACACAAAACTCCAAAAAAGGGCCAGATAAAAGTATTGGCACCCTCAGCCTAATACTTGGTTGCACATCCTTTAGCCAAAATAACTGCGAACAACCGCTTCTGGTAACCATCAATGAGTTTCTTACAATGCTCTGCTGGAATTGTAGACCATTCTTCTTTGGCAAACTGCTCCAGGTCCCTGATATTTGAAGGGTGCCTTCTCCAAACTGCCATTTTGAGATCCCTCCACAAGTGTTCTATGGGATTTAGGTTTGGACTCATTGCTGGCCACCTTAGAAGTCTCCAGTGCTTTCTCTAAAACCATTTTATAGTGCTTTTGGAAGTGTGTTTTGGGTCATTGTCCTGCTGGAAGATCCATGACCTCTGAGGGAGACCCAGCTTTCTCACCCTGGGCCCTACATTATGCTGCAAAATTTGTTGGTAGTCTTCAGACTTCATAATGCCATGCACACGGTCAAGCAGTCCAGTGCCAGAGGCAGCAAAGCAACCCCAAAACATCAGGGAACCTCCGCCATGTTTGACTGTAGGGACCGTGTTCTTTTCTTTGAATGCCTCTTTTTTTTTCCTGTACACTCTATGTTGATGCTTTTTCCCAAAAAGCTCTACTTTTGTCTCATCTGACCAGAGAACATTCTTCCAAAATGTTTTAAGCTTTCTGAGGTAAGTTTTGGCAAACTCCAGCCTGGCTTTTTTATGTCTCAGGGTAAGAAGTGGGGTCTTCTTGGGTATCCTACCATACAGTCCCTTTTCATTCAGACGTCGACGGATAGTATGGATTGACACTGTTGTACCCTCGGACTGCAGGGCAGCTTGAACTTGTTTGGATGTTAGTCGAGGTTCTTTATCCACCATCCGCACAATCTTGCGATGAAATCTCTCGTCAATTTTTCTTTTCCATCCCCATCTAGGGAGGTTAGCCACAGTGCCATGGGCTTTAAACTTCTTGATGACACTACGCACGGAAGACACAGAAATATTCAAGTCTTTGGAGATGGACTTGTAGCCTTGAGATTGCTCATGCTTCCTCAAAATTTGGTTTCTCAAGTCCTCAGACAGTTATTTGGTCTTCTTTCTTTTCTCCATGCTCAATGTGGTACACACAAGGACACAGGACAGAGGTTGTGTCAACTTTAATCCATGTTAACTGGCTGCAAGTGTGATTTAGTTGTTGCCAACACCTGTTAGGTGCCACAGGTAAGTTACAGGTGCTGTTAATTACACAAATTAGAGAAGCATCACATGATTTTTCAAAGGGTGTCAATACTTTTGTCCACCCCCTTTTTTAGGTTTGGTGTGGAATTATATCCAATTTGGCTTTAGGACAATTCTTTATGTGTTTTTTTCATTGAAGACAAATTAAATGAAGAGAATAATACCAAAGAATTTGTGATTGCAATCATTTTCAAGAAGAAACTGAATATTATCTGACAGAATTGCAGGGGTGCCAATACTTTTGGCCAGCACTGTATATAACTTATTTTTTCTAAAAAGCAAGAATTTCTGAAGTTCTTTAAGATGCCCCATTATAAATATTTGCTGGAGAGGGAAAAAGTGGAGGCTGACATAATTTTCTATCCACTAATAAAAATTACTGCTCTTTTTAGCTCATTTCTTTGATTAAAATATATTTTCTAAAACTAATTTGTTAGGGATACCTTTTCCATTTACAGCAAATGGTATGTGGCTGAGTGACAAAAAAATGGATGGCATTAAGCAGTCATTGAAGAATCATCAATTTCACTTACTTGCTTGTCCAAAGGCAGGAAACTAATCTTATTTTTTATTGTTAAAGGAAGGTTTGAAAAGAGCAGAATCCTAAGGGATGAGCACTCCTGAAATCAAAATAAATATTTACTGAATTTGTTATTAATCTGGGGGTGATGATGTTCTTAAAACAAATTTATATCAATTATTTCCATTTATTGAATGTTATAAACAAATCAACTAAACTTGAAAATTGTGGAGCCCAGTAGTATAAATGTCTGTTCACAATGCACACTGAGATCATCTTCCATTGTAAAGTATAATAATTATAATAATAATAATTTTTATTTATATAGCGCCAACATATTCCGCAGCACTTTACAATTAAGCGGGGACATGTACAGACAATAAATTCAATACAAGTTAAGACAGTTTAAACAGTTACATTAGAAGTGAGGTCCCTGCTCGCAAGCTTACATTCTACAAAGTAAAACCTTAACACATCACTGTGGCTTACTGAATAGTATGCTGGTCCATACTGTTTGTTGACTATTCACTGCTGGGAGGTAGGAGAAAACCCTGAAAAAGACAAAGAAAACAATAAACCATTTGCTGGATGTAAGTCAGTCACAGCATTTGTTAACCCCGTACCGCCAAAACTTCAATTCTGACCAGTGTCACTTTATGAGGTAATAACTCTAGAACGCTTCAACATATCCCAGTGATTTTGAGAGTGTTTTTTTCGCGACACATTATTAGTGGTAAATTTAGGTCGAAATGATTTGCGTTTATGAAAAAAAATGATGAAATGATTAAAATTAAAAAAATATAGCAATTTTCAAACTGAATTTTTATGCTCTTAAAAGAGATAGCCATGAAACTTAAAATAATTAATAATTAACATTTTCCGCATGTCTGCTTTACATCGGCATCATTTATGAAGTATATTTTTTTTGTTAGAAGTGTAAAAGGGTTAAAAGTTTAGTAGCAATTTTTCATTTTTCCAATAAAATTGACAAAACCTATTTTATTAGGGACTACTTTACATGTGAAGTGACTTTTGGGGGCCTATATGTCAAAGAAACACGCAAAAGTGACCCCCATTTTAAAAACGGCACCCTTCCATGTATTCAAAACCACATTTAGGAAGTTTATTAACCCTTTAGTTGCTTCACAGGAATTAAAACAAAGTGGAAACAGTAAATGAAAAGTTTGTTATTTTTCACAAAGATGTTCCTTTAGCCCCAAATTTTTCATTATCACAAAGGAAACATGAGAAAATAGACCATATAATTTGTTGTGCAATTTCTCCTAATCACAACAATGCCCCATTTTTGGGGGAAAACTACTGTTTGGACACACAACAGGTCTTGGAAGTGAAGGAGCGCTATTTGAATGTTGGAGTGCCATTTTGGCTGAAATAAATTGAGTTCATTATGTTATATTTGCTGATCCCAGAGGTATCAAAACAGTAAAAAAAAAAAAATAACCTGATACCAATTTGGAAGCCACACCCGTCATGGAATTCAATAAGGTGTTTGATGACCAACTTGAAACCACACGTACGTCACAGAATTTTATAACATTTTATGACATTTTATTTTTTCCCCAAAAATGTTTTAGCCCAACATTTTTTATTTTCACAAGAGTAGCAAAAGAACATGGAATACAAAATTTGTTGTGCAATTTCTCCTTAGCACGACGATACCCACAATATGATCATGCTTGGGCACATGGCAGAGCATGGAAGTGAAGAAATGGTATTTGAATTTTGGAGCTCTATTTTGGCTGGAATAGATTGTGGACCCCAAGTTGCATTTGCAGAGCCCCTGATATGCCAAACAGCAGAAACCCCACACAAATCACTCAATTTTTGAAACTACATACCTCAAGGAATTCATAGATGGGTCATGCAAGCATGCATAAACCACAAGTGCTTCATAAAACTTTATAACATTAGGAAGTGAAAATGAAAAATTATTATTTTTTTAACAAAAATGTTGATTTCACCCCAAATTTTTAATTTTCCCAAGAGTAGAAGGAGAAAATTAGCCACACAATTTTTTTGTGAAATTTCTCCTGTATTTTGGAGAACTATTTTGGCTGAAATAGATTCCAGGCACCATTATGCAAAATAGTATAAATCCTCACAAGTGATCCCATTTTGGAAACTACACCTCTCGAGGAATTCAACTAGAGGTGTCGTGAGGAATTTTAACCATCGGGTGATTCACGGAATTGTATAACATTTGTTACGGGTCCGGGTGGTGGAACCTCTGTGCCGCAGTGCAAGGAGGGACCCAGAGGGGCGTAACTAAGTTTCTACCCGAACCGACCCTGGTCGGACGGCGGCTAACGACTCCGTGACCAGGGAGGATCCGATCAGAGGGACCAGGTGCTACTCTG
This sequence comes from Phyllobates terribilis, assembly GCF_046119375.1. Taxonomy (NCBI): domain Eukaryota; kingdom Metazoa; phylum Chordata; class Amphibia; order Anura; family Dendrobatidae; genus Phyllobates; species Phyllobates terribilis. The sequence goes on along the minus strand of NW_027362765.1, from coordinate 589,721,265 downwards.
GGGACAACTTTGTAGAGAGCAGGTGGCTCCCATGGGTCAGATGACTGAGAATGACCGGTATAGCGGGTGGGCACGACAAGCAGGCAGAAGTCTCTGGGTTAGCTGACAAGAGTTCACGGTACGTGACGGAAGAAGTCTCTTGACAAGCGGGTAGGTGGTCACGGAAAGTGACAGCGGGAGCCTCCAGGTAGGCTAGCAGGTGGTCACGGCAAGTGACGGCAAGCAGGCTGCAGTCTCTAGGCTGACAGGCAGGTGGTCACGGCATGTGACGGCAGAGCCTCCAGGTAGGCTAGCAGGTAACAGGCTGGTAGCAGACGTGCGCTCCCAGGTGAGCGGGTTTAGCAGGCACGACAGGTAGCAGGCAGGTAACTGGTAGGTGCTTCCTGGAACGAAGGTGGAATTGCCCATAGACAGACTGGCAGAAGACCGGAGGCAGACTGTCGGGCAGGAGGGAAGAGAAGCTGGCAGACAGGACTGGTAGTCAGGCTGGCAACGGGACCTGAGGGCTGAAGCAGAGGTAAGTATTCTGTGCAACAACTTTGCTCGGGCACCTCCATTATGGAGAAGGTGCCTTATATATGGGAGATCCTCCGGCAATTGGCTGGGGACTCCTTAGGACGGCGCGCGCGGTCCCTTTAAGAGAGGGGGAGCGCGCGCGCGCCCTAAGCACAGTGCCGGGGAAGGAGCGTGCGCCGGCAGCAGCGGGGAGAGGAGCGCTGGAGGTTGCCGCGCCAGGAGCGGGAAGGTGAAAGGGACGGCGTCTCTGCCTAGCAGGGGGCAGAGACGCCGATGCTACAACATTGGGACTTGAAAATGAAAAATTAACATTTTTTCCACTAAAATGTTGCTTTGGTTCAAAGTTTTTAAGTTTCTTCAAGGGGTAATAGGAGAAAATGGACAGTACAATTTGTTACACAATTTCTCCTGAGCTCGCCAATTCCACATATGTGGTTGAAAACTACTCTTGAAGCACAGTGCAAAGCTCAGAAGGGAAGAAGCGCAATATTGACGTGCAGATTTTGCTGGACTGGTTTGCATGTGCCATTTCACATTGGCAATGCCCCTGTGGTGCTTAAACAGCAGAAATCCACATGTGACCGCATTTTGCAAACACCACCCCTCAATGAATTCATCTAGGGTTGAAGTAAGCATATTGACACCACAGTTGTGTCACAGAATTTTTTACTATTGGGCGGTGAAGAAAAATGAATTACATTTTTACCACTAAAATGTTGTTTTGCCCAAATTTCAAATTTTCACAAAGAGAAATAGGGAAAAAAAGCCTTCTAATGAGTTACACAATTTCTCCTGAACGTGGCAATACCCCACATGTGACTGTACAATACTGTATTACTATACAGCAGTCCTAGAGAGGAAAGAAGCACTATTTGACTTTTGGAGCACAGATTTTCCTAGAATAGTTTGCGGACTCCATTTGCAGAGTCCCTAAGTTCCAGAACAGCAGAATACCCCTCAAGTTACTTGATTTTGTAAATTATACCCCTCTGAGAATTGATCTATAGGTGTAAAGGCAATTTTGTTTCTGGAAAACACCCATGGAGTCAAACGCAGTGAATGTTGCAGAAGGAAAATTGCAAATATGCCATTGTAGTGCCCAATACATTGCAGTACCCATACATAGTGCCCAGCTTGTACTTCTGGAGATGTGGACCCCATAAATAAAGTGGGCTTTCATTGCTACAGTAAGGCGAAACATGTGGATGCCAACTGAGGTTTAGGCACATTGTGGGGCTCCGAAGAGAGGGGGCATTTGGATTTGTGAGCGCAGATTTCCAACTACATCTGAACACGTGATTCAGATTAAACCCCCAACAGATTCATTCACTTATGAGGCGGCAGAGTTTCTCTAGATTCTGTTTGGCCTCTGTTCAGCAGTATCAGTCTTTTCAAATTTCACAAACCTGTGGTTTACCATGCTTTTGTGCATGCCTAAAAAGTCACGTAAAGAAACTGATATCTCTGGATCATAGACCAGACAGAGTCCAAAATGACTCCATCTACCTCATTATAGACAATGTTCTGCCAGGAATTTTGTCTGAATCAGGTTTTTCAGAGATTTACACGTAAACCCAGGTATAAGGGCTCAGAGTAGACCTCAAGATAAATGTGAACTGAGCCTTCTTGCGATCTTTGGGAGTCAGAATGAACTTATCAATAGCTGTTCAAGAATTGGTTTTATTTATTTATTTTTTATGCCGTTAGCATTGTGGTATTAGTGATAAGGTAGATTTATTCTTCCGGTCAGTATGATTACAGCGATACCAAATTGATAGAATTTCTTTTAGGCTTTGCTATTTTTTGCAAAATAAAGTTTGTTTTGCATCACCATATTTTGAAGGCTATGTTTTTTTTATTTTTCTGCTGACAGAGTCATGTGAGGATTTACTTTTTTGCGGGATGACTTGGAGTTTTTATTGGTATAATTTTTGCAGATATAATTTTTTTTATCGCTTTCTATTCCGCTTTTTGGGGGGCAAAATTAACAAAAACAGCAATTCAGTCATTTAAATTTTTTTTACGCCATTCACCCTGTCATAGAAGTGATAAGACAGCTTTATTATTTGTGTCAGTATGATTACAGTGATGCCACATTTATATTGTTTTTTTAGGTTTTTGTACAATCACACTAAAAACACTTTTTTTTACAAAATTAAGGTTTTTTTGCGTCACCATAGTTTGAAGGTTGTAGTTTTTTCTATTTTTCTGCTGACAGAGTCATGTGATGGCTTGTTTTTTTGTGGCATGAGTTGGAGCTTTTATTGGTACCATTTTTGGACATAACATTTTTTGATCACTTTCTATGCTGCCTTTTTGGAGACAAAATCATCAAAAAACAGCATAGTAACATAGTAACGTAAGTTGAATAAAGGCCTAGGTCCATTAAGTTCAACCTTCCTCCCCCAATTGTACATTTTGTCTAATTTAACTGTAACCCACAATGTTACGTGTATCAAGGAAATCATCCAGCCCTTTTTTGAAAGAAGCTTTATAGTGTCTGCCATTACTACCTCTTGTGGTAGGGCATTTCACAGTCTGACTGCTCTGACTGTAAAGAACCATTTCCTGTTTAGGTGCTGGAATCGCCTTTCTTTCATCTGTAATGAGTGCCCCCTGGTCCTTAGTATGGTCTTTGGAAGGAATAAGTCACGTGTTAGTCCTTTGTACTGACCACACATATATTTATATATTTAAATGAGATCCTCTCAGAGGCGTTGTTTTCCTAAGCGAAACAAGCTCAACTTTTCCAACCTCTACTCATAGAAGAGGCCTTCCATCCCTTGTAATAATCTAGTTGCCCGCCTTTGAACTGAGAAACTTCTGAATATCCTTTTTAAAATGTGGAGCCTAAAACTAAAACTATAAAGGGGCAACAGTACGTTGGGATCGCAGGATTTTATTTCTCTTTTTATACATCCTAAAATCTTGTTTGCTTTTGCGGCTGCTGCTTGACATTGAGTACTGCTGCTCAACTTACTTGTAATCAGAATACCCAAATCCTTCTCCTGTTCTGTAGTCCCGAGTATACTTCCATTTAATGTGTATACAATAGGATTGCTCTGTCCTAGGTGCATTTCTCTACATTTATCTACAGTAAGCCTCATCTGCCAAGTGTTTGACCATTCAGTCATGTTATCCAGATCATTCTGCAATATTGTAATGTCAAGATCAGATTTTAATATCCTACATAGTATGATGTCGTCAGGAAAGACTGACACTTTACTCTCAATCCCATCCCCAAGGTCATTAACAAAGAGCAATTCAGTAATTATTTATTTTTATTTTTTTTATTTTTTTACGCCGTTCACCATGTTGTATAAGTGATAATACAGCTTTATTCTTCGGCTCAGTGCGATTACACTTATACAACATTTATATTGTTTTATTTTATGTTTTGTTGTTTTAACACATTGAGAACAATTTATAGAATAAAAAAAAGTTTTGCATGGCCTTATTCTGACAGCTATAGATTTTTTTTTATTTTGCTAATGGAGCTGAATGGTGTCTTATTTTTTGCTGGACACGATGACATTTTCAACTATACCATTTCTATTTACATATGACTTTTTGATCACATTTAATTTCACTTTTTTGTGAGCTGTATGATGAAAAAACTGTTTCTGTTACTTTTTTCTATGGTGTTCACTGTAGGGGTTAAATAGTGTGAAAGTTTTATAGGTCAGGTTGTTCCAAAAGCAGCGATACCAAATGTGTGTATCTTTTTGTTTATTTTGTTTTTACATAAATATACCTATTTTTTGTTGTAATTTTTTTTTTGTTCTTTATTTTGCAATTTTTACATATTTTTTCCATTTTTTTGAAACAGCTCCTGGCATGGTCTAATAGGCCACTGTAGCAGGCATACCCTGAGGTCATTATCTGAACTCGGGTTTCGATGACAACCATCAGCAGCCCATGATTACATCTCCGGGGTGCTGATTGGGAGGCAGAGGTAGTCCCCTCTCTCTACTAGCCTTCTAAGTGCACTGATCACTATCGTGCCATTTAGAGGTTTAAAAAGCCAGTGGTGGTGCAGGAGCTCTGCTATCACTTAAGCCAAGCTCCCAGCGACGATCATTCTGGCACAGCTCCAGTGCGGAAACGATTACCATGATGTACCGGTACTGATACGTCAGTGACCTCAAGAGCAGTGACCTCAAGATATGAGGTCACGGTATGTCCAATACCCAGAAGGGGTTGAAACATATTTTTCCTTTAAATTCATAAATGCAAACCTTTGTTGCTAACTGAATAACTGTTGCACGAGATAACTGTCAATCTCTCTCGGTCTTGGGCTCCATGCAAGATTTTGCCTTGGGTAAGGATGATTCTGAGAAAGGTCAGGAATCAGTCCAGAACTACACAGTAGCATCTGGTCAATGACCTGAAGAGAGCAGGGACCACAGTCTCAAACATTACTGTTAGTAGCACACTGTTCACGCCATTTCATGTCCAGGCCCATTTAAAGTTCACCAATGACCATCTGGATGATCCAGAGGAGGCATGGGAGAAGGTCATGTGGGCAGATGAGACTAAAATAGAACTTTTTGGTATCAACTCCACTCACCGTGTTTAGAGGAGGAAGGATGAATACAACCCCAAGTACACCATGGGGGAAAACATGGTGGGGGAAACATCATACTTTTGGTGTGCTTTTCTGCAAAGGGGACAGGACGACTGCACCGTATTGAAGGGAGGATGGATGGGTTCAAGTATCTCAAAATTTTGGTCAACAGCCTCCTTCCCTCAGTAAGAGTATTGAAGATGGGTCGTGGCTGGGTCTTCAAGCATGACAATGACCCGAAAAACATTGCCAGGGCAACTAAGGAGTGGCTCTGTAAGGAGGGAGCTGAAACTGAATGTTGCCCAGCCAGAGCCCCAAAACCTGAAAGATCTGGAGAAGATCTGTATGGAGGAGTGGGCCAAAATCCCTGTGATTTTCTGGATTTTTTTTAGATTCTGTCTCTAACAGCTGAAGTGTACCTACGATAAAAATTACAGACCTCTCCATTCTTTTTAGGTGCGAAAATTTGCAATTTATTTTCCACACTGTATATGTTTGTACTAGGATTTTGTTTCATTAAAAGTGTTTTTGACCAGGTAGGAGAATTTCAAGGTGTATGCAGATGTAAATTCTTTTATGCCCCCCCCAAAAAAAAAAACTAAAGAATTCTACAAGTGATATCTTTATTGGCTAACCAGAAAAAATTATACAGTATGTGCAAATATAATTTTTCTGGCTAGCTAATAAGGGTATCATTCTTTGAATACTTTTGTCTGTTTAGCGGCATAAAAGTTTTTACATCGATTTATCTGGCTATTATGGTACCACAATATAATTTTTTTATTGTTCAAGGTGTACACAGGTAATATAAACCAAAGTGAACAGAGCCTAAGGTTATGTTAATATCAGCCATTAATGCACATCAGGTTTTTAAGGGTAAAATAGTACTGCTTGCAATTCCTACCAATTCAGTTTGCTGTTGGGGTCCAACAAAGACCTCTACTGATGACTTCACATCCACTATTAATATGACCACTGCTCTCAATCACTGTCTGTAATGTGCCATATATGCAAACATCAGTAATAAATTACAATGGCAACTTTAACATGAATGATTGAAATTAAGTCATCAAAGCAGGGTACAGGGGACCACCAGAAAAATTTAGTTACTTAATTCAGCTCTTTTGGTGCTATTTTTTGTTAAATACAATGAAGTGTTTTGATTTTTTTTTTGTAAAATGTTCAAATCTATGATGGAACCTATAACACAGACATAAACAAAGGCTTACAAAGTTTTGTATGGACTGTTCTTTTGTTTTAAAATAATTACCTATTAAATAGGCTGAACATATTCTTCTGTTTTTAACCCTTTAGTCCAAAGTTTGGTTCGGGTACCACAACTGTACCCAAACTTGAACTTGAACCTGAAGCCCATAAAAATCAATGGAGATCCCGAACTTTGGTGTTGAAAAATCTCTCTCTCCTCCCTGAACTCTCAAATTGTAAAAATGACTTCCAGGAGAACTCCGTGTTCAGAGTTTAGCACTGAATACTAGGTGTCCAGTAAGATTCCCAAACTTTACAGTTCGGGTTTGCTCATCTCTATCCACCACCTCTGTGTCGTGATAGGGGTCTCAATGACAACTGGGATGTGCTGAATGCCACTGTGCCTGTCATTACATTACTTTTCAGAAAAAAGTCATGCAACTAATTTTTAATTCCTACTGCAATAGTGTTGTATTGTAATATATAGTACAAGGGATCAGATGATTGTAGTTTCACATAACCTTATGGGACTAAAAAATAAAATAAAGTAAAGTTTTTACCAATACAGAAAAAAATATACAGAAAATTATCACTCCTTTTTTCCCCACTTAAAAAAAAAAAAATGTATATGTATATATATATATATATATATATATATATATATATACATTGTGGTAGATCGGCTCACGGGGCTCCACAGAGAGGGTGACACAGGAAAGTTGCTTCTTAAAGTCTTCCACTGGTTTGTTAAAGGTACTGCATAAACCAGCCCAGTGTTTTGCAAAATAAACACAGCCTTTCTGACCTAACCAGAAAACAAAAACATAACGTATGGCACAGCCCGTGTTGCTCTAGAGTATCTGCCCGCTCAGGAACAAACATACAAAGGTTCAGTGTTCTTTAACATGAAAACTACAGCACTGGACCTCTCATGTCCAGGTACACCCTAGATTGAATGAGACTATACCCTGGGGTGGAGATATGATGAGCATCCTCCAACGCATTCTTCAGCTGTTCACTAAAACTAGCCCTTAACATGGCCAATTAACCCCTCACAGCACTTAGTGTGCTGGGGCATTTTCCTAGGTTCATATCAATGAAGATAATAACCTTAGTGACACATATCTCCCATCCAGTACTTTGTAAGTGACTTTGTCACAATGTATGCACAGTGAAGAAAATAATTAATTGATCCCTTGCTGTTTTTGTAAGTTTACCCACTGACAAAGACATGAACAGTCTATAATTTTAAGGGTAGGCTAATTTTAACATTGAGAGATAGAATATCCAAAAAAAAATTAAGAAAATCACATTGTATAAATTAGATACATTTATTTGCATTTTGCAATAAGAAATAAGTATTTGATCCCCTACAAACCATTGTGAGTTCTGGCTCCTACAGACCAGTTAGATTCTCCTAATCAACTCATTATTTGCATTAAAGACAGCTATCTTTTATAGTCACCTGTATAAAAGACTCCTGTCCACATACTCAATTAATCAGTCAGACTCTAACCTCTACAACATGGGCAAGAACAAAGAGCTTTCTAAGGATATCAGGGACAACATCATAGACCTGCACAAAGCTGGAATGGGCTACAAAACCAAAAATAAGACGCTGGGTGAGAAGGAGACAACTGTTGGTGCAATAGTAAGAAAATGGAAGAAATACAAAATGTCTGTCAACCGACATCGATCTGGGGCACCGTTAAAAATCTCACCTCGTGGGGTATCGTTGATCATGAGGAAGGAAAGAGATCAGCCTAACACTACACGGGGGGAACTTGTTAATGATCTCAAGACAGCTGGGAAAACAGTCACCAAGAAAACCATGGGTAACACATTATGCCTAAAAGGTTTAAAATCCATCAGTGCCCGTAAGGTCCCCCTGCTCAAGAAGGCACATGTGCAGGCCCATATGAAGTTTGCCCATGAACACCTAGATGATTCTGTGAGTTATTGGGAGAAGGTGTTGTGATTAGATGAGACAAAAAATTGAGCTCTTTGGCATTAACTCAACTCGCCATGTTTGGAGGAAGAAGAAGGATGAGTACAACCCTAAGAACATCGCCCAACCGTGAAGCATGGTGGGGGAAACATTATACTTTGAGGATGCTTTTCTGCAAAGGGGACATGATGACTGCACCGTACTGAAGGGAAGATGAATGGGGTCATGTATCGTGAGATTTTGCCCAACAACCTCCTTCCCTCGGTAAAAGCATTGAAGAAGGATCATGGCTGGGTCTTCCAGCAAGACAATGACCCAAAACATTCAGCGAAAGCAACAAAGGAGTGGCTCAAAAAGAAGCACAGTTAAGGTCATGGAGTGGCCTAGCCAGTCTCCAGATCTTAATGCCATAGAACACTTATGGAGGGAGTTGAAGCTCCGAGTTGCCATCATCAACTACTAAAAACGTCTGACTGCTGTGCTTGCCAACAAGGGTTTTGCCACCAAGTATTAAGTGTTGTTTACCAGATGGATCAAATACTTATTTCTCACTGCAAAATGCAAAAAAAAAAATCAGTTGTAATAGCCAACATTGTTGTCGTCGTTTTCACTGTTCAAGACTCGTCCTCTTGCCTGTGCCAACTCTATGTTCCTCTTCACTTCCACCTGCTGCTGCTAATCCTGCTCCTTGAATACTGTAAAAGCAAAACCCAAAAACCAACTGCATAACTGCAGGTTTTTTTTTTACAAATTCACCGTATTTGAAATTTTTTCCGCTTTCCTGTAAATTGTATGGTAAAAATAATTATGTCATTCAAAACTTCTTCTCATCTTGCAAAAAATAATCCATAATATGGCTATGTCAACAGAAATGTAGAATAAAGCTATGGCTCATGGAAAAAAGGAAGGAAATAACTAAGTGCAACAACTAAAAAATTCCTGGTCATTAAAAAATGTATCTCTAATTACAGTGGTGTAAAAAAATGTTTGCCCCCTTCCTGATTTCTTATTCTTTTGCATGTTTCTCACCACAAAACAAATTTAAATATTAGATAAAGAAAACACAAGTAAACACAAAATGCAGTTTTTAAATGAAGGTCTTTATTATTAAGGGAGAAAGAATTCCAAACCTACAGGGCCCTGTGTGAAAATGTGATTGCCCCCTAAACCTCATAACTGGTTGGGCCACCCTTAGCAGCAACAACTGCAATAAAGCGTTTGGTGTGGTATAGCGACAAGCTCGGCTGTATGCGGAGGTAAACACAGGATACTATCTCTTTAAATTTTGAGTTAGTTTATTCAGCAGGCATAAACTACCCAGTAGTCCATAAAGAAAAAACACAGTCCGTGTCTCGGCCAAGGTCTGGCCTCTCAGGATTAGGCACACACTGGTTCGGCAAACCACATGCTAGCTCCACTCTGGAGCAGGTTTACCCATGTAGCAGCAAAACAGCCAGACCATCACACTACCGCCACCATATTTTACTGTTGATGTTCCTTTTCTGAAATGCTGTGTTACTTCTACACCAGATGTACTAAGATATACACCTTCCAAAAAGTTCAACTTTTGTATTGTCAGACTATAGAATATTCTCCCAAAAGTCTTGGCAATGATCAAGATGTTTTCTGGCAAAGCTGAGACAAGCCTTTATATTCTTTTTTGCTCAGCAGTGGTTTTCATCTTGGAACTCTGCCATGCATGCCATTCTTGCCCAGTCTCTTTCTTATAGTGGAGTCATGAACACTGACATTAACTGAGGCAAGTGAGGCCTGCAGTTGTTTGGATGTTGTTGTAAGGTCTTGTGGGACCTATTGAATGAGTCGTTGCTGCGCTCTTGGGGTAATTTTGGTCCACTCCTGGGAAGGTTCACCACTGTTACATGTTTTCACCATTTGTGGATAATGGCTCTCACTGTGGTTCGCTGAAGTCCCAAAGCTTTAGAAATGGCCGTGTAACGTTTTCCACACTGATAGATCTCAATTACTTTGTTTCTCATTTGTTGCTGAATTTCTTTGGATCGCAGCATGATATATAGCGGTTGAGGATCTTTGGTCTACTTCACTTTGTCAGGCAGGTCCTTTCTGGATTGGTACAGGTGTGGCAGTAATCAGGACTGTGCATGGCTAGGGAAATTGAACTCAGCTTCCCAAAGATGTGATAAACCACAGTTAATTTATGCTTTATGGAGGTGATGGGGCAATCACTTTTTCACACAGGGCCCTGTAGGTTTGTATTTCTTTTTCCCTTAATAATAAAGATCTGCATTTAAAAACTGCATTTTGTGTTTACTTGTGTTTCCTTTATCCAATATTTAAATTTGCTTTGTGATCTGAAACATTTAAGTGTGACAAATATGCAAAAGAATAAGAAATCAGGAAGGGAACAAACACTTTTTCATACCACTGTATATTATTCTTCTGTCCTGTTTTAGGACACACATGCAAATAATTCAGCAACAAAATCTGCCATGGGTGTATATAACTCAGAAATGCCACTTAATTGAGGGAGTTTCTAGTTCTGAAAACCAAATCAATCAGCATATCATATCAATCAGCATATGACACAAACAATAATGAAGAATGTTGTTTTTTTTTCAATACAATTTCTCGAGTAGTTTTAAGAAAATGTTCAGTTAATTTTGCATTATTTACCATGTATATTTATAAAAATGTAGTAATTAGAAAATAATACCTAATTACAATGATAATAAAGTCTGGGGGATAAAGCAGAGGAAACACAACAAAATAAATTTGATTAAACCTATGAATGAATAGAAATTATGACACATAATTGTATTCTAGTGAAAAGATAGAAACCATTAAAATGAAGGGAAATTAAGTCCTTACCCTGTTAATGCATCTGTTGCGTACAGCTTTTAAAGGGGGTGGTGTGGGAATTGAATGCTAATGTATGATAATGTATTGCTATTGTACATTTGCGCTTTCAAGTAAAGATCGTAGACAATATTATGTTCGTACTCAAACTTTAAAATATTCTGCATTTAAGATGTAATATTCCATCAGAAGGTATTATTGTGCGCTGTTATGCACATTTAAATGTCTTTGTAATAGTGGCTGTCCTCAGACATGCAGATAGATATTTTTATCTTCAAAATTTATGTGGAAATTGGCAACTTTTATGCATATCATAAACACAAGAAGTGGTAAAGATTTATCTAACAAAAATGCACAAGAAGTCTGGCTGAATTTTTGCCAAATAGACAATACCACCAGACCAAAATCAATTATTTTCTGCAAATTTAGTAGTATTAATACCACAATACTGATCATCAGCAAAATCCACTGTACTAGGACTGATATCACCATAAAATTCAGCATCAGAAGTATGCAAAAAAACATCTAAACAAGACTGATGCATTTTGGAAACAAGTCCTGTGGACCGATGAGGTGAAAATAAAATGAAAAAGGGCCACAATGATCAAAGGTATATGTGGAGAAAAAGGGCACAGAATTTAAGGAAAAGAACATCTCGCCAACCATTAATCATGGGGGTGGATCAATCATGTTGTGGGGTTGTGTTGCAGCCAATGGCACGGGGAACATTTCATGGGTAGAGGGAAGATTGGATTCAATTAAATTTGAACAAATTCTTGATGCAAACATAACACTATCTGTAAAAAAGCTGAAGTTGAAAAGAGGATGGCTTCTACAAATGGATAATGATTAGCGATGAGTGAGCACTAAAATGCTCGGGTGCTCGAAGCTCGGGTCGAGCACATTGGAATACTCGGGTGCTCGACCCGAGCAACGAGCCCAATGTAAGTCTATGGGAAACTCGAGCATTTTTCTGGCTGTCCCCCCCGGCGGTCTGCAGAAGGTCAAAAATTGCCCAAATCAATTGGAACAGTGCTCAATTAAACAGCAGACAGGCAGAATATATAGGCAGACAGGCAGCCAGGGTATATAGGAGGGTGCATGAAAAACATAGCAGAGCACTTGGAACACACTAGTGCCCTCCGATTTTCATGCACCCGTCTCTTTAAAAAAGCCAGCCGGCAATTCATCAGCGGCATACACCGGTACCCGACAATTTAGAACAGAAAGAATAGAGCATCACACATAAATTACATAGATAGAAACATGTCAGTCACATATATAATAAGCACAGTGACAGTGTTGGTTACTGTACTTGTCATTTACTGTTAAAGGATTTATTAAAAAAAAATAATAGTGTTTTCATGCACCTGTCTCTTTAAAAAAGCCGTCCGGGAATTCATCATCGGTACCTGACCATTTAGAACAGAAAGATAGAGCATCACACATAGATTAGATAGATAGAAACATGTCAGTCACATATATATGAAGTACAGTGATAGTGTTGGTTACTGTACTTGTCATTTAGTATTAAAATAAAGGATTTATTATTAAAAAAATTGGCGTGGGGTTCCCCTTAATTTTAGGCTCTAGCGGAGGTTAAGCAGACGGCTGGGGCAGATGTTTGAAGCTTGAGAAGGGGGTAATACCCACGGAGCTTCCCAGGCTACTAATATCAGCCCCCAGCTGAATACCTAGCCTTTACTAGCTATTAAAATGGGGGACCCAACAAAAAAAATGACGTGGGGTCCCCCCTATTTTAATAGCTAGCAAAGGCTAGGCAGACAGCAGGGGGCTGTTATTAATAGCCCAGGAAGGGTGCCATGAATATTGGCCCCCACCCAGGCTAGAAACACCAGCCGTCAGCCGCCGCAGAAATGGCACATCCATAGGATGCACCAATTCTGACCATTAGACTCGTTCTTCCCACTGCCCTGTAGCGGTGGCAGTGGGGTAATAGGGTTGGGGTTGATGTCAGCTTATAATGCCAGCTGACATCAAGCCCAGGTTAGTAATGGAGAGGTGTCTATAAGACACCCCCATTACTAACCCCATGGTCAAAGTTAAAAAAAAACACAAACACCCAGAATAAAGTTCTTTAATTGAAATAAAGACACAATTCTTTAAAGTTCTAAATTAAACTCTACTTACCGTCACGCCCATTCCAGCTCAAGCCAACGATCTCCTGAAATAAAAATAAAATAATAAACCAACCTCATCCTTACCTTTCCATGGTTCCCAGAACAGAATCAGCTCTGCTACATCGAGATGACAGGCTGGACCGCAGCAGAATGCTGCCATCCAGCTTGCCATGCCACAGACACTGAGAAGCTTCTCAGTGAAGCTCCTCAGTGTCTCGCTGTGACGGCATCCAGATGAGCCGAGTTCATGTCTAGTGTTGAGCCACCCCCGTAGTGTTCGAGTTCGGTTCGGTTCGTCGAACACCCGTGTGTTCGCCGAACTGTTCGTCGAACTGTTCGTCGAACACCTTCGAACACCGTTAAAACCAATGGCAGGTAAACAAAAACACATAGAAACACATAGAAAACACCTTCAAAGGTGTCCAAAAGCTGACAAACTGCTCAGAAGACATAACTAACACATGGAAAAGTGACAAGTACATATAGTCATGCGAAAATAAAAGAGGTGGAGGAGTAAAAGGAGGGGGAGACACAGATATAGGCATGTCATGCCCTTCTAAAATCCAAAAAGTGAGAAGCCGACACGGCCAGTCCGCTCCTGCCCGTGCCACCTCCGTGTCGCCGGGTTTGTGCCAGAGCCGCGGTGAACCCTGACGGCCAGCCCCCCTCTCCCAATACTGGTGCCTGTCCGCTGGTGGGTCGAGCGAGCCCCCCTGTGGTGGAGGCAGCTCTAAGCTTTTTAATTTAAATTGTCTCTCTAATTTGAATGAATACACTTTAAATCCATTTACAAGGATCTATTGGAGGGCAAGTCTCATGCCAGCAGCCGCGGTAATTCCAGCTCCAGTAGCGTCCACTAAAGCTGCTGCAGTTAAAAAGCTTTTATAAGGATCGAGCTCGGCTGTCCACCGCAAGGCATCCTACTGCCAGTCCCAGCCCCTATGCCTTGGGGTGCCTCCTGATGCTCTTCACTAAGTATCCCATGGTCCCGAAGCATTTCCTTTGAAAAAATTAAGTGTCTAAACTACAGGTGGTGCAGCTTGCTTAACAGCCGGGATAATCCGCTCACTAGCAGACACTGCTACTAGGCACAAAGTATTTCCTGGGCTAGATGCAGTTAAAAATTTGTAATTAGATCCTCTCGTTGGATGCTGAGAAAGCATTCCATAGAGTCTCCTGGCACGCCATATATGATTCTCTTAAAAAGCTTGGGGTAGGGGTCTAGGGGACCCTTTTATAGCCAAAATCATGGCCCTGTATCGCAATACGTCACCTAGGCTGAAGATAAATGGAACTGTAGCACCCTGAGGGCTCGGTTGCTACAGACGTATTGCACCTCACCCAGAGGTGTGATATCTCACTCTCAGGTAAGGATGGACTGTGGATCAGGACCCGACACCTGCATGCATTACACCACATTGCCGTGGGGCAGGGCGACCAATATGCCCCTGAGATGGGCACGACAGTCCCTGTCCCTGGCTGGAGTGGGAGGAGGGAACACTGAGGAAGGGGAACCCTGTAGTGCAGGAGCAGGGAGGAAGCAGTTCCTGGGTGCATTGAGAAGGGAGTATAAAAGGTGGGCACCATATTAGTTCAGTGCAGAGAAGTCTGAGCAGAAGTGGCAGGGAGCAGGGGCTCTGCATGAGCTCTGCTCCGGAGGCGGGCCTAGTAACAGAGGCCCAGGCCTGGAAGAGGGAGAAGGAAGGAAGAGGAGCGGAGAAGGCTCCAGGAACAAGGAATGAAGGGATCCCAGGGGTGCGGACGGGCGAGTCGCCACCGCACGCCCGAATCCACCTGCGTGGAGGGGTCAGGCCAAAGGGGGAGACCAGTCCCCGAACTAGTGGAGGCAGGAAACGACCCTCAGCTAGAAACCGGAGGCTCTGACATTTTATGTGGCGCAGCCCCTCGCTACACCCGCTAGGAAGGCACCACATAGGGTCAGGGAAACTGGCGCCAAGTTTACCAAGAGGAGGCCCGAGGCAGCCGGACAGAAGTGTTGGTAAGAAAGGCCAGACAAAGGACACACAAAGGGGGTCCTGTGAAGTGCTCCAAAGTTATCTGGGAGTTGTCTGAGCCCCTCACCTGGTGAGCACAGTACGACGTGGGCAGCCGTTACCTGCAGACGTGGTCTGGATAATAAGAACTGTGAGTAAAGGCCCTGAACTGCATCACTGACTCCGTGTCGTTACTGCTGCTGCCCTGCACCATCACCCCCATCCTCCGCATACACTGCCCTGAGGCTATACTCCTCCCGTGGGGAGTTATGCTACGCTCTGCTGCACCCACAACACCAGCCTCAGTGGTCTGCCCTGTAGCGGCGGTTCACTCTGACCGCAATCCACGGGTGGCGTAGTCGGACATTTAAACATGAAAACCACATAAATAGTTCCGCCACTGGTTTGACCGCCCTGAGCCACGGAACTGGGTCGCCGCCACGAAGACTACAACCACCAGCATCCACCAAAAAGGGTCCGGCTCCGGGTGTCCCAAGGCCCAGGGGGTGCGTCAGAACATTTTCATCACCTTTCACAATCACCAATGGGAGAAGGCAGTGATGTCCTCTGTCCCCTCTCTTATACATCCTAGTGACGGAGCACCTGCTCTCATCAATTCGCCATAACCCCAATATTAGGTGGATTGAGGTGGGAGGCACCGAGTACAAGTGCTCTCTATTTGCTGATGATGTCCTAGTATATATCACTCAATCACATATATCCATCCATGCTGTTATGGCTGAAATAGATCACTTTGTTACATGGTAAAATTTTAAAATCAATGCAGCGAAGTCTGAGGCCCTCGATGTCTCCCTCCCCAAATCCATATAGGATTCCATCCAGTCCAACTTTCCCTTTGCCTGGCCCTCACAGGGTATCAAATACTTAGGAATTCCTATGCATAGAGACCTCTCCCATCTATGTTATCTTAATTTTGGGCCCTTTATTGAACAACTCCATACAGACCACGGTTGGCAAGTTAGAACTGTAAGATTCACTACGTGAACCACTGGTGTTTTGTGGAAAAGCACATGTACACTGCGTTCCAAATTATTATACAAAAAGTGTTTAGGATGATAAGGGAAGAATTTGTTTGTTTGTCAGTTAAACTCATTGATGGTGATGTGTGTCAGGGCTCTTTTTATCACTGTAAGCAATTGCAGACACCTGTGCTAATTAGTTTGGCAGGTGTGTCCAATGAAAGGCAAGACTACTTAAGAAGGCTGTCTCACATTATTAAGCAGCCTACATTTTCTGCCAAAATGGGAAAGAAAAAGGATTTGTCGGCTGCTGAGAAGCAACAAATTGTGGAGTGTTTAGGTCAAGGCATGACTACAATCAACATTGTGCGATGATCAGGATGAAGTGTCTTGGCAATCAAGAAGTATGTAGCTGATTCACAGTACACACGTGTGTGTGCTGATAAGGGCAAATTGAGGACTCTTTCCTACAGACAATTACGTCAGGTTGAAAGAGCAGCGGCAAAAAAGCCTTGTCATAGCAGCAGACAAGTTTTTGAAGCTGCTTGTGCCTCCAACATCCCCCGAACAACAAGATGCAGGGTCCTTCAGAGGTTTGCAGCTGTGCATGCGCCATCCTGTCGACCTCCTCTATCCACTTCACACAAGCAGAAACGGCTCCAGTGGGCCAAACATTACATGAAGACTGATTTCAAAACTGTTTTGTTCACGGATGAGTGCCGTGCAGCGCTCGATGGTCCAGATGGATGGAGTGGAGGATGGCTGGTTGATGGACACCCCACGCAAACACGGCTACAGCGCCAACAAGGAGGAGGTGGAGTAATGTTTTGGGCTGGAATCATGGGGAGAGAGATTGTCGGCCCCTTTAGGATCCCTGAAGGCGCTAAAGATGAACTCCATAATGTATGTGGATTTTCTCAAACAGCACTTCCTGCCATGGTTCAAGAAGAAGAACCGTGTATTTCACAGCAAGATCATTTTTCTGCATGATAATGCACCATCTCATGCTGCACATAAAACATCTGCATCTCTGGCTGATATGGGCATAAAAGGGGACAAACTTATGGTGTGACCCCCATGCTCCCCTGACCTCTACCCCATTCAGAACCTTTGGAGCATCATTAAAAGGAGTGTCTATGATGGCGGGAGGCAGTTCACATCTAAGCAACAGCTCTGGGAGGGTATTCTGTCCTCATGCAAAACAATTGAAGCAGAAACCATCCAAAACCTGACAAATTCAATGGACGAGAGAGTTCAGAAGCTCCTTTCGAACAAGGGGTCCTATGTGAAAATGTAACATCACCTAGAATAAAGTTTTGAGTTGAAAACTGTTTGATTTCAGTTTCTAATAACCTGTTAATGCTTATAATTTCAAAAATGACCATTTTTTTGGTCTTTATTAAAATGAAAAGGTTGATCGAAAAGTTTGGGGGATCTAAGAGTGTGGCAACCCAGTAGTCATGATTACTTCGAATTCTGACAATATGAGGGTCATGCTGCAGGTAGTGCAGCAAGAAGGCACTTATGTGCCTTGCGCATCTCGGAGCCCCAAAATTATTTTCCGGGCTAGATGCAGCTAAAAATTATTTTTAATTTTAAATCTGGTGAAGCTTTAGTATAGATGGCCTAATAGGATCAGTGCTGCACACTGCTACAAAGCCCAAATTATTTTCCAGTCAAGATACAGATAAACATGATTAGTAATTTGAAAGCTTAAAACGGTTGGTAGGGTGATTTTAACCAATCATCAAGCTTTTACTCTCCCCAGGATGACACAGGGGTAGAAAAGTCGTTTCGGATCCATGATTTGTTCATCTTTATGAACGTGAGTCTGTCTACATTATCAGTGGAGAGCCGCGTGCGCTTATCTGTCAGCACACCACCAGCAGCGCTGAACACACTGTAATGCAGCAGGTTGCTAGCATTACTGTAAATGGTCCAGGATGTGCTTACTGGACCATGTACCTTCCCCTTTATCTGACTGGTCACATGACTGTGACATCACCCAGGTCCTGCATGCACAGTAAAGCTCTGTATACATGACTGGGACAGCACACAGTACCTATACACATAGCTGACTGATCACATGACTGTGACATCAGCAAGGTCCTGTCAGTATGAGGCTGTCTGTGCACAGCATATATAAACCTGCTTAATTTGAGACAGGTGTGTTCGGTGTGAGAGGCGTGAGGCCTGTTCCCCATGTGTGTGGGATACCGTGATACCGTGAAGCCTGGCAGCCTGAAGGCAAAGACTAGATCCTGTGCGGATGCTAGTGGCCTTGGAAGGCAGCGGCTTTGAAGTGAAGCCTGGTACCTGAAAGGTCGAGCCTGGATCCTGTGTGGATGTCAGTGGCCTTTGAGGGAGAGCCGGCTTGAGTAAGAGTCCTGGAAGGCAGAGCCTGGATCCTGTGTGGATGTCAGTGGCCTTTGAGGGAATGACGGCTGGAGACCCCTACCTGGGAAGCCGCAGAGCCACAGTGGTGGCAGAGTAACGGACTGAGACAGCTATACCCGGCAAAGGTAATACCCGGTGCTATATGGACATTGTGATATGAACATTGCTACTTTATTACCTTGCCGTAAGCTGTACCCTGGAGCAAGTGGGCCGGTGTGCCACTTGGCTCATGAATTGTTTATGTGTGTAAACCTGCCGGTGGCGGACTAAGATGAACTGTGTGTGAACAGCGGTTTATGAAGTGCCATAATAAACTGCAACACTGTGTGAAAAACGTAAAGACATTGCACGTGTGCATTGATTGACGCAGCGAAGCGAGTTACCCCCAGTATGATGACGAGCGCTGCCTTACATATGGTTCGAGAGTGCGGGCAACGGCAGCCCGGTTGCTAGTGGCAACGACAACCCCGGTTGCTAGGGGCAACGGCACAGGACGACGAGTGTGGATAAAGCATCTTGCGGCAACTCGGAGGGGTTGCGAAGATTGGCGTCGCACTCAAACCTGGTTTGCTGTGGCTCGGCGGGGCTCAC
The DNA here is from genome assembly GCF_046119375.1 of Phyllobates terribilis. NCBI lineage: Eukaryota > Metazoa > Chordata > Amphibia > Anura > Dendrobatidae > Phyllobates > Phyllobates terribilis. The sequence continues at coordinate 589,702,090 of NW_027362765.1, read as the reverse complement.
GAAGTATAAAGCATCTTGCGGCAACTCGGCGGGGTTGCGAAGATTCTCATCGCACTCAAATCCGGTTTTGCGGTGGCTTGGTGGGGCCACGAAAATTTTTCCGGGAGAGCGATGAAGTGCTAGTGTGAACAGTGTACCGCGATGGCTGTGAGCAAAGCAGCAGATCTGTCTGGAGCTATTGAGCGGTTGAAGGGCCGGTTGGGACCGGAGCAGGTATTTGGGAAACTTTTTCTGGACATGGTGCAGGAACCGCAGGAGCTGTGGGTACCATATGGAATGGCTGCAGTGGACCATTCTATGGACTCTCCGGGGGCGCCAGTGTTGTCCCAGAGTGCCCGGGGAGGTGGTAAGAGATGTTGTGAACTGAGTCCTAAGACTACTGCTGATTTTTTGTGTAAAAATTACCCTGCCGGTGTGGTTGTTAAAAAGGGGGCGGAGTCTAAAAAAGGGGCGGATTTTCACAAGAGTGTGGAGTGTAGAAAACTGAAAATTGTTACTGGTGGTGGGTTGGTGCCTCCTAAAAATGACAATGTGACCGTTGATGACGGGGTAACTCCAGTAGAAGGGGGTGACGTCAAAGTGGGAGGTGACCTGTTAGTCCACAACACCATGGGCAGTGACACAGACCCCGTAGCTGACTGTGACACTATTAAAGTAAAAAGTGAGTTCAGTCAGGAGGGGCTAGACGAGGTGAGAGAGTCCCCATCTCGTAGACGGCGCAAGGGCCACAAAAAGGTTGCTCCTGTAGACTTGGCTGAAAATGAAAATAAAAAGAATGTAGTACTGTGTGCCTTTGCTTCAAGTGTGGATCCTCCATTAGAGGTAGAAGAGGAGGTGACGTTGCCAGTAGCAACCTCCGGTACGGTACCGAGTCAGAAGGATCTGACAGCCCTGGAAGGGGAGGCGGCCAGTCGTGACCAAGAGCTGGAACCTATCGGCCAGCAGGGTCAGAGTGATGGGCAGCAATTTTGTGGAAACCTGGGGAACTTGTCCTCAGACCAGCTGAACCTGGAGTCTGTACAGCAGAAAATACTCCAGCTTGTGAAGGACTTACAGCGAGATCTAAAGGGAAGCAACGAGGAAATTAACCAGTGGAAGGAAATGTTCTACGCAATTAAGGAGGACCGCCGCAAAATCCAGGAAGAGGTTTTGCAGTTGAAGCTTGAGAAGGAGGCGCGGCAGAATGGTGTTTCTGGACGCGAACAAATCCTAGAACGACTGCGCAAACAGCTCAACCAGGAGCTGTGTGACTCCAAGAAGGTGTGTGGTGAACGCAGTAGGGAACTGCAACAGAGTAAGAGAGATTATGAGGACTCCTCAAGGTGAAGGAGAAACTAGAGGAGGATAAGGTGGGTGCAGAGCAAGTGCACCAAGCGGTTGAGACCACTCTGCAAGACACCCGTGAGGAGAATGATGGTCTCCGGGGAAAGACCCTAGATCTGGAAGCTCAGGTGAAGGAGCTACAGATGTCCTGTGATGCTCTCCAGAAGGCGGAGACGTACCTTAAAGAAACAGTCAGCAAGATGGAAGCTGAGCGGAAAAAGATGGAGGAGTCTGTCGGAGAATCCACAGACCAGGGCCAGGAGTTGGCCGCTGGTGAGGGGAGGTATGAAGCAGATACCTCCTCGAGTGATGCGAGCTTGGATGATTCGGTGGAAGTAAGAGCCGAGATCAGGGAGCTCAAGGAGTTGCTACAAACCCAGTGGACGCAAGAGAAGCGTGAGAGACTGGCTATTGAGAGCCGAGTGGGCACATTGGAGACGGAGAGGTCTGAGAGAGCTCTGCTGCTGGAAGAGCAGTTGAAGCAGGAAGAGCTTCAGAGACGGGCCGCTGAGAGGCGAGTAACTGAGCTGGAAGGAGAAGTTTTAGAGCTCAAAGGTCGCCTAGCAAAGTGTCACGTGGTGAACGAGGTCTCCTTGGAGAAGGGAAAAGGCAAACAAGTTGCACTTACTCCCTTAGACCCTGAGAAGGAGGACCTGAGGAGAGCTAAAAGTATGGTGTTGGAAGATAAAGGTGAAGTGGAGGTGGTCAAGACGAAAAGTTGTGAAGTGGTAGCTGTGAGTCAGCTCAGGGGAAGCATCCAGGGTGAAGAAGCTGGAAGTCAGTTGTTCCTGAAACCTGAGCTGGTTGATCGTCTGGAAACCACTGGTGAGACCGAAACGTCTCGGTACAAGTGCCTCGTAGAAGTACCCGAGGACTTGAGGGAAGAATGCACCCGTGAGTCCGTGCATGAAGAGTTTAAGAAGCCTGTGGGAGCCTGTCAGGTCTACTTGACCTCAGAAACTAAACAGCTGGTGGTCCTGTCCACGACCAAAGTCACAGTGAAGAGGGTGGCTATCCTAAGTGACATGCACTGGCGATGTGTTCGCACGAAGCGGTTTCTCCGGTTGAAGACGGAACAAGCCGTTAGACAACTGGAGCTTAGGAGAAAAGCTCACAGTATGCGTGAAGAGGTCATCCGGGTGCCTCATGTTCTGGTGAGAAAGCTCATTGGGAGAAGCGGTCGAGCCATGCAGATGATGGTCAAGAAGTCTGGTGTGGTGAAAGTAAGCAGTCCACGTGATCAACAGGACTGGATACCAGACAAAGACGGCATGGTGTCCTTTTCCGCTGTAGGAACAGAAGAAAGCCTAGAATATATACGCATGCTGATTGAGTACCGAGTGACCTGCCTGCAGGAGGTAGAACAATTGAATCTCGCTAGACTGCGAGTAGATAGACAGCATCATCTGAGCAGCAGAAGATGGAAGCCGTCTAGAAATAGTGAGACCCGACAGAGAAAGGGCCCCCTAAATAACAGAACAGCTACAGCTGAAGTTAGGGACCTTTTAGGATGTCCTGAGAGTAGTGGGCGTGGGTTTAGAGGTAGTGAGATCTCCAGTAACTCCGGTTTGAGCAGCCCATACAAACGACCCAATAGAGGACGGGACAGTACGGAGTCGAACCGGACCTTAGATACCGGGGCATGCGAGTTGCGCTGCTGTATTGACCGCTGGGAGCGGGGGAGACCTGACAAAGTTACGACCCGGAAAGGTGACCTGACGAAGTCAGTGACAGTGACAAATGGTAGGTCCCTAAGGAATGGGCTAATGTCATTGACTAAGGTTCCAGGGGCTGAGTAGCACAATTGTAAAGTTCATGGTCTATATGTGAGCTGGGGGTTATAATGTTATTGTGTATATTATGTGTTCAACCCCACAAGTTTGAACAGAGAGGGGGGATATGTAATGCAGCAGGTTGCTAGCATTACTGTAAATGGTCCAGGATGTGCTTACTGGACCATGTACCTTCCCCTTTATCTGACTGGTCACATGACTGTGACATCACCCAGGTCCTGCATGCACAGTAAAGCTCTGTATACATGACTGGGACAGCACACAGGACCTATACACACAGCTGACTGATCACATGACTGTGACATCAGCAAGGTCCTGTCAGTATGAGGCTGTCTGTGCACAGCATATATAAACCTGCTTAATTTGAGACAGGTGTGTTCGGTGTGAGAGGCGTGAGGCCTGTTCCCCATGTGTGTGGGATACCGTGATACCGTGAAGCCTGGCAGCCTGAAGGCAAAGACTAGATCCTGTGCGGATGCTAGTGGCCTTGGAAGGCAGCGGCTTTGAAGTGAAGCCTGGTACCTGAAAGGTCGAGCCTGGATCCTGTGTGGATGTCAGTGGCCTTTGAGGGAGAGCCGGCTTGAGTAAGAGTCCTGGAAGGCAGAGCCTGGATCCTGTGTGGATGTCAGTGGCCTTTGAGGGAACGACGGCTGGAGACCCCTACCTGGGAAGCCACAGAGCCACAGTGGTGGCAGAGTAACGGACTGAGACAGCTATACCCGGCAAAGGTAATACCCGGTGCTATATGGACATTGTGATATGAACATTGCTACTTTATTACCTTGCCGTAAGCTGTACCCTGGAGCAAGTGGGCCGGTGTGCCACTTGGCTCATGAATTGTTTATGTGTGTAAACCTGCCGGTGGCGGACTAAGATGAACTGTGTGTGAACAGCGGTTTATGAAGTGCCATAATAAACTGCAACACTGTGTGAAAAACGTAAAGACATTGCACGTGTGCATTGATTGACGCAGCGAAGCGAGTTACCCCCAGTATGATGACGAGCGCTGCCTTACAACACGTTCAGACAGAACGCTGGCTGCGGGGCATGACAAGATCTCCAAGGCGTAAGTGGCTAGCTCCGGCCATTTATCCAGATTGGAAGCCCAAAAAGAGCAAGGGTCCAGTGACACAGTCGTGGCTTCAATGTTTACTTGGAGATACTCCTGTACCATCGTCTCTAGGCGTTGACTATGTGTCAGACTTCTTGTCTCCTGTGGCCTTGCAAAGGATGGGCTAAAAAAGTGGTGAAATGATTCCGCAAAATTGATGTTACCAGCAGATACTGTGGTTCTGTTACGGTTTGAGTGCTGAACACTTGACGGTCCCACGGTTGGCAAGTTGGAACTGTGAGATTCACTACGTGCACCACTGGTATTTTGTGGAGAAGCACATGTAAGATTCTGCAACAGTCTCTGCTGATACTCCTGCATGCGTGCATCCCTTTCTATGGCAGGAATAATTTCTGCAAATTTACTTTTGTACCGGGGATCTAACAGTGTGGCAACCCAGTAGTCAGGATTATTTCTAATTCTCACAATTCGAGGGTCATGTTGCAGGTAGTGCAGCAAGAAAGCACTCATGTGTGTTGCGCATCCAGGAGCACCAAGTCCCTGTTGTGTTGGTGGCGAGGTAACAATCATGCTTCCTTCCTCTGTCCTCTCCCCCCAACCTCGCACAACAGAAATGTGATCAAGGTCTCCCTCATCTGATGAGTCTTCCATCAGTTCGTCCTCCACTTCTTCCTGGGCTCCTGCACCTTCCTCACTAGTTTGGCTGCTACCATGCGCCCTGGTAAAACCATCTCCCCCACCCTCACATGCCTGCCGCCTTGGTGCTGCCGACCGTCTGGACCTTGCAGATGTTAGCCCTTCCGCATACAACTCCTCCTCCTCTACTTCCTCCACCTCCTCTTGTGCCACCACCTGACTCCGAATTCTGTTTAACATGTGCTCCAGCATGTAAATCACCGGAATAGTCATGCTGATAATGGCATCGTCAGCACTAAACACCTTCGTCGCCATTTCAAAACTGTGCAGAAGGGTGCATAGGTCCCTGATCTGAGACCACTCCTGCAGCGTGATTTGCCCCACCTCTGAATCTCGTTGGCCCAGGCTATACGTCAGAACGTATTGCACCAGGGCTTGTCGGTGCTGCCACAGTCGCTGCAACATGTGCAGAGTTGAATTCCACCGGGTAGGCACATCGCATTTTAGCCGGTGAAGTGGCAGGCCCAACGACTTCTGTAGAGATGTAAGTCGCTGAGCTGCGGGATGCGAACGGCGGAAGTGAGCACACAGCGACCGTGCCCTCTGCAGAAGGCCATCTAGTCTGGGATAGTGGGCTAAAAATTGCTGGACAACCAGGTTCAACACGTGAGCCATACAAGGCACGTGTGTGACATTGCCCCGGCGGAGGGCCGCACCCAGGTTTGCAGCATTGTCGCACACGGCCTTCCCTGGTTTCAGGTCCAGTGGAGACAACCATTCATGAAATTGGTTCTCCAGAGCTGACCACAACTCCTCAGCTGTGTGACTCACATTTCCCAGACATTTCAATGTAAAAACCGCCTGATGACGTTGAGCCCTACTGCCAGCATAGTAAGGAGGTGTGCAGGATCCCTTCTGCGCAGTTAGAAAGCTTGTGGCATGACCAGACAGGCTTTGGGTGCAGGTGGAAGACCGAGAGGAGGTTGAGGAGGCAGAAGCAGTGGAGGAACTTTGACATAAGGAGGATTGACGCACAACTCGTGGGGACGGCAAGACTTGGACAGCAGCCCCTTGTCCTGCTGTCACCATAGTTACCCAGTGCCCAGTCAGCGACATGTAACGCCGCTGTCCATGCCTACTCGTCCAAGTGTCTGTGGTGAAATGCACCCTGTCACACACAGAGTTTCTCAAAGAAGCGGTGATGTTGTGTGCGACATGCTGGTGGAGCGCAGGCACACCTTTCTTTGAGAAGTAGTGCCGACTGGGCATCTGGTACTGGGGCACTGCGACGGACATAAGGTCTCGAAAATCCTCTGTGTCCACCAGGCGGAAAGGCAGCATTTCTGTAGCCAAGAGCTTGCAGATGGTGAAATTCAACCTCTTAGCTTTCTCATGGCTAGGAGGAAATGGTCTTTTACTTGTCCACATCTAAGGGACCGAGGGCTGGCTATTGTGCTTAGACGGGGTTGATAAGGGTGTCCCCGGCAAACTGCCGGTCTGTGAGGAAGATGCAGGCGGACATGTTAGGTTGCCTTGATCCAAAGGTGGTGCTATCGATGTCGGACAGCGCTCAACACCAGCTGGTGTTACCACCTCCAAAGAAAATGATGACCTGCCAATCACGCTGGCTGTTGCGGGTAAAGAGGTGGCAGGTCTGCGCCCCAAAACAGGTGTGACTGCTGTCCCCCCAGTCACAGAGGATGAAGAGGCCGCGGATGCACAAGATATGGCAGACGGTGGTTGGCCCGGCCGGCTAGGCCGCATTGTAGCACACTGAGCTTCCCACTGCAACTTATGCTTCATGTCCATGTGCCGGTTCATGCATGAAGTACTCAAACTATGTAATTTTTGGCCTCTACTTAGCTTTTGCTGACAAATGTTACAGATAACACGAGTTGGGTCATCTTTATCGATCTGAAAAAATGCCCAGGCTATGCAAGGCTTAGCACCCATGCGACCTGAAGAGCCACCACGACTTGTGGTGAGAGGCAGAGTTGTGTTTGAGGATGCAGTTGTTGACGTGCTTCCAGTACTACGTCTCTGTCCAGGAAGGCGCAACCTGACCTCGTCGTCACTAGCATCTTCCTCCACCTCCTCTGCTGACCTCATCTCTTGGCTGACTGTGGGTTGACAGTAAGTGGGATCTCCGACCTCATCATCATCACCCTGTGCGTTATCACACCCGTCGTCCTCAGAGCCAACCTGTTCCTGCCCTGACAAAAAACTAAAGTTGTCGCTCCAATCAGGTATTTGAGTCTTATCATCGTCTTCCTCATTGTCTCCACCAACAGGAGTTACAGTTTGGGAATGAGGGTCTACATTATGGTCAGAACCTTCTGCGTCTGGTCCTGGATCCGACTCATAAAGATTCTGGGCATCAGTGCAGATCATTTCCTCGTCTGGATTCACAGAAGCGCTGGAGTCGACCTCTGATTCCCAGGCTATAGTATGAGTAAACAGCTCTGCAGACTCAACCATCTGTTCTACCTCATACTCAGACGGGCAGCTGGAGATTTGGGAGCTGTGAGGAAGCAAGTGCGATTTGGGTGACACCTTTGAGGACTGGAGTATTTGTGATGTTGAAGTTGATGTGGAGGAGAGCCCACTTAAAGGAGCACTTGATATCCGTTGAAGCACCTGCTGTTTTTGTGCCTCATCTGGAATTTGTAGCGATTGGCGTGGCCGTAAGAAAGGGATCTTATCACATTGTCCGCTAAAAGAAGTAGACATTTTAGTTTGGCTGGAAGATGGTCTTTCTTCTGCAGATGTTACTGTTGCTTTAACACCTACCCCACGGACACAACCTTTTTTCCCCTTCCCAACACGCCTATTCCCCTTTCCACCAGCAGCAGGCCTTTTTCCACTCATTTTGGTGGTTAACTAATTCACAACTCTGGAGTTGTTTGCACAAAAAAACAATGGATGGTAACCGAGCAGAGCTGAGTGGCCAAACTGTGGTATTAGGCCAAAACTATTGGCTGGGTTAGATGCAGAAAAAAATTATTTTGAATTTGCAACCTGATGGAGGTCAGTATAGATGGCCTAATACAAATAGTCCCACACACTGCTAGAAGCCCAAATATTTTTTCAGAGGTACTGTAGATGCAGAAAAAAATTATTTTTAATTTGCAACCTGATGGAGGTCAGTATAGATGGACTAATAGACCAAGTCCCACACACTGCTAGAAGCCCAAATATTTTTTCAGAGCTAGATGCAGAAAAAAATTATTTTTAATTTGCAACCTGATGGAGGTCAGTATAGATGGACTAATAGACCAAGTCCCACACACTGCTAGAAGCCCAAATATTTTTTCAGAGCTAGATGCAGAAAAAAATTATTTTTAATTTGCAACCTGATGGAGGTCAGTATAGATGGACTAATAGACCAAGTCCCACACACCGCTAGAAGCCCAACTATTTTTTCAGAGCTAGATGCAGAAAAAAATTATATTCAATTTGCAACCTGCTGGCGGTCAGTATAGAAGGACTAATAGAACAAGTCCCACACACTGCTAGAAGCCCAAATATTTTTTCAGAGCTAAATGAAGAAAAAAATTATTTTTAATTTGCAACCTGATGGAGGTCAGTATAGATGGACTAATAGACCAAGTCCCACACACTGCTAGAAGCCCAAATATTTTTTCAGAGCTACATGCAGAAAAAAATTATATTCAGTTTGCAACCTGATGGAGGTCAGTATAGATGGACTAATAGAATGATGCTATGCCCAAAATATTTTACTTCACTAGGTGCAGTAAAAAAATTGGTATTCTATACACAGGTGTTATATGTGAAAAAAACTTGCACAGCACTGGCACAGACCTGCCTGGCAAAAACTGATAGGAACTCATGTAACCTAGTCCTGAAAAGGACTCCAATTACAATTAGTCTTTACTCCCACAACCTATCTATTTAAGAGCACAGACCTCCCTGATAAAAGTCGTAGGAAATGCTGTAACCTAGTCCTTAAAAGGACTGCAATCACAACTATTCCCTACTCCCAAGCTATCTGTATATTTGTGCGAAAATTGGCTTGAAATTAACAAGGTATAGCGCACACAGCAACAGCGGTGCCGTCTAACACGCAGCTGCAGCAGTGAGAAAATGGTGGCGACGGGGAAAATGGCTTGGTCTTATAGGGCAAGGACATGTGACATACACTGCCAATCACACATGCCCTTGCTTGTGTGAAAAAAAGCACTTCGCTCCGTGTGTGCGCTGCTGATAGGCTGACAGATTGCACCTCCCCACTGCAAATGCGGGAAAGAGAAAAAAAAATGGAGATCTTCATTGTTCCTGCAGAGATCCATCCCCTGCCCCTCCCCCCACCCCGCTGTACACTCAAACTGCGTATTAACATTAATTTTCATCATTACTGAGAAAAAATCCAGTTATGATTTTGGTGCACGAACAGTTATCGAACATAACCTCGAACAGCCGAATTTTTCTCAAATTGTTCGTGTTCGCCGAACGGCTCGAACACCGCCCAAAACAGCTCGAATTTGAGATTGGCGAACAGTTCGAGTAGAACAACGCTCATCTCTATTCATGTCCAATGAACTCAGCTCACCTCATGCACGTTACTGACAGCATGGGAGAATTCTCCTGCTCATGCGGTGAGCGCAGGAGAATTCTCCCACGCTGGGATGTCATTGAGATGACAGGCTGGATTGCAGCTGAACGCTGCCATCCAGCATGCCATCCTTCATAGACACTGCAGAGCGCAGGCATGCCTGACATGTTTCTATCTATCTAATCTATGTGTGATGCTCTATTCTTTCTGTTCTAAATTGTCGTGTACTGGTGTATGCCGCTGTTGAATTGCCGGCTCTTCATGTTTCACTGTGAGCACTGTTCCCATCGATTTGGGCAATCACTGTAATGCCACAACCACCATGGCTGTGGCATTACAGTGAGTTGCAGACAATCCCTGCATGATTGGTGCTCTAAATAGCACCAGACATGCAGGAGAGGGACCCGAGCTCTCGCCCGAGCATCGCGCAAGTATTCGGCGAGCTCCGTGCATCTCGAGTGCTGAGATGCTCGAGCGAGTACCGAGCATGCTCGCTCATCACTAATAATGATCCTAATCGCACCCCAAAATCCACAATAAACTACCTCGAAAGGCGCAAGATGAAGGTTTCACAATGGCCCTCACAGTCCCCTGATCTAAACATCATTGAAAATCTGTGACTAGACCTTAAAATAACAGTGCATGCATCTAGAAATCTCACAGAACTGGATGAATTTTCAGAGGAAGAATGGATGAACATCCCTCAAGCAAGAATTGAATGACTCATGGCTGGCTACAAAAATGTTTACATGTTGTGATAATTTCAAATGGGGTTGCTACTAGGTACTAACCATGCAGGGTGCCCATTCTTTTGCATAGACCTATTTTCCTTTTTCTAATTCTTAAAATGTAAAAAAATGCATATTTTTGCATAAAATACAAATGAATTGTGTCATCTTTAACTTTAGGCCTTTTAGAGATCATTTCATCTTCAACTTGCTGAATGTTCACAATAACAGTAATTTTGACGAGGGGTGCGCACTTTTGCATGCCACTGTATATAAATATATATATATATATATATATATATATATATATATATATATATATATATATATATATATATATATATATATATATACACACATATATATTTATATATGTATAATATATTGTACGGGATCTCACTGGTGATGTTCTTGCTGACTGTAGTCATTCACTTTCCTTTTTCTTTTCTTTTCAGCCCAGACCACCATGACGACTTATTCCATTTCTAATTTGCCCCTGCAAAATGTAACACATAGACATCTTTAGATTATTGCTTTTCTAGGACCCTTCTCACATTCCCCACCTTTAATAAACAACTATATAGTGTTATTACTAGTGGTCTTAACAGTACTAAGTCCCCCTCTGTGCCCTGCACAATAATAGTACCCCACACGTAAAAGTACCCCATCTATGCCCCAACACATTAATAATGTTCCCTCTGTACTTCCTTGTAGTAATGCTCTGTACTTTCTACTACTACAGTATGATGGTCCCTGCACAACACCCCACACATTATGATGGTATTCACAGAGCCCTCACACAGTATGATGCTCTCCACAGTCCCCTACATAGTGGTTCTCCTACAGCCCCCCCCCCCACACAGTATGATGTCCATCATAGTGCCCCACACATCCTTTGGCAGGTCCTATGTTTTATACTGGTTGTGATAACTACCCTGCTGGAGAATGAAAATTCCATCTCCAAAAAGCTTGTCGGCAGAGGGAAACATGAAGTGCTCTAAAATTTCCTGGTAGACGGCTGCGCTGACTTTGGTCTTGATATAACACATTGGACCTACACCAGTAGATGACATGGCTCCCCAAACCATCACTGATTGTGGAAACTTCACATTAGACCGCAAGCAGCTTGGATTTTGTGCCTCTCCATTCTTCCTCAAGACTCTGGGACCTTGATTTCCAAATGAAAATTGGAACTCTGGAACCTTGTGGAGTGTGTCAATGACTGCCTTCTGGACATCTGTCAAGTCAGTAGTCTTCCCCATGATTGTGGAGCCCACTGAAACAGACTAAGGGACCTTTTTAAATGCTATTTTTTGTTAATTATTTTACTTTACTGAGATAATGACTTTTGTGTTTTCATTGGCTGTAAGCCATAATCATCAACTTTAACAGAAATAAACGCTTGAATTAGATCATTCTGTTTGTAATGACTCTATATAATATATGAGTTTCACTCTTTGTATTGAAGAATTGAAATAAATTAACTTTTTGATGATATTCTAATTTAGTGAGATGCACCTGTATGTTGTACTCATAAATAAGTATTTTTATGAAAAAAATAAACAAAAATAGTACATATATTTGGTATAACCACGTCTGCAATGACCCGACCTATAAAACTGTCATACTAGCTAACCCCTTCAGTAAACAACGTAAAAGAAATTAAGAAAAAACAAGGCAAAATCTATGCTTTTTCAACATACTCCGAACAAAAAGTGGAATAAAATGCGATAAAAAATATGAATGTAAATAAAAATTATTACACTGAAAACGTCATCTTGTTGCGCAAAAAATCAAGCTGCCATACAGCTCCATCAGTAAAAAAATAGAAAAGTTATAGCTCTCAGAATAAAGCGATACAAAAAAAATAATTATTTTTTCTATAAAATAGTTTTTATGGTGTAAAAGTGCCAAAACCTAAAAAAAGATAAAGTATCGCTGTAATTGAACTGACCTGATGTATAAAGCCACCTTACCAATTTTAGCATGAGGAACGGTACAAGGAACTTTTTGTTCATTCTGACTCCCAAAAATCAATATAGAAAGCGATCAAAAAATGTAATGTGCCCGAAAATTGTACCAATAAAAATGTCAAATCATCCCACAAAAAACAATCCCTCACATGACACTTTTGGCTGAAATATGGAAAAATGATGGCTCTCAAAATATGGCAATGAAAAAACTAGTTGTTACAAACAAAAAGCATCTTTTAGTGTGTGACAGCAGCCAAACAGAAAAAAATATATAATTCTGGTATCGCTGCAATTGCACCAACCCGAAGAATAAAGTCGTCTAATCACTTATACTGCATGAGGCATGGCGTAAAAATTAAATAAACCAATTCTTGATCTGCTGTTGATTTGTTCATTCTGCCTCCCAAAGATTGCAGTAAAACTCGGCATACATTTATCCTGTACTTTGTACATTGAGCGCTTACATTGGGGTTTCCATGTATATTTCAGAAAAACATGATTCAGATGGAACACCCGATAGAAGATTTCCTATAATGAGGCAGATGGAGTCACTTTGGACCTTGTCTGGCCTATGATCCGACGGTGTCCGTGTTTTTAGGTGTGCATAAAAGTGCCATTAGCTACAGTTTTGTGCACCTCTGAAAAGGAAGACATATCTGAAAAAATGTCCAGAATAACCCTGCTGCCTCATTATGGTGAATGGATCCCTCTTGGGGTTTCATCTGAATCACGTCATTTAGATGGAAACCCCGATGCAAGTGCTCAGCGTAAAGCACAAGATAATCATGATCCCAAATGTCATGTAAAATGTTCCCAATAAAAGCTTCAACTCAATCCGCAAAAAAATCAAGTTTCCACCCAGGTCTGTCATCTGTTAAAGGAAATATAGGGAGCTTCCATGATACTAGTAGTACAAAGCTCTGGAAAACTGCTACGGCTCCTCACCCCCAAACGAAATCCAGTGGATTCTGCACTCCCAAATCCAAATTCCCCCCTCCTTTCTGAGCCCCACAGTGTGCCTAAACTACAGCGTCCACATGTTTGGCATTTGTGTAACGAGGAGAGCCCATCTAATTTACCAGTATATGTCTCAAGAAACATGAGCTGGGCGCAGTGTACTGGGCTCTACAACATACTGGGCACCACAATGTACCGGCACTACAATGCAAGGACACTACCATAGCAGATTTGCAATTTTCACTCAGCAACATCCATCGGTGCTTGATTCTGGAAAACACCCATTGAGTCAAATTATTGCCATATCTGTATATAAATTCCCAAAGGGGTATAATTTCCAAAATGAGGTGTATTCTGCTCTTCTAGCACTTAGGGGCTCTGTATATGGACTATGCAAAATCTTCAAGGAAAATACAGTAAAGACCCAAAGTTTGGACACACCTTCTCATTTTAAGTTTTTTCTGTATTTTCATGACTATGAAAATTGTACATTCACACTGAAGGCATCAAAACTATGAATTAACACATGTGGAATTAAATACTTAACAAAAAAGTGTGAAACAACTGAAAACATGTCTTATATTCTAGGTTCTTCAAAGTAGCCACCTTTTGCTTTGATGACTGCTTTGCACACTCTTGGCATTCTCTTGATGAGCTTCAAGAGGTAGTCACTGGAAATGGTTTTCACTTCACAGGTGTGCCCTGTCAGGTTTAATAAGTGGGATTTCTTGCCTTATAAATGGGGTTGCGACCATCAGTTGTGTTGTGCAGAAGTCTGGTTGATACACAGCTGATAGTCCTACTGAATAGACTGTTAGAATTTGTATTATGGCAAGAAAAAAGCAGCTAAGTAAAGAAAAATGAGTGGCCATCATTACTTTAAGAAATGAAGGTCAGTCAGTCCGAAAAATTGGGCAAACTTTGAAAGTATCTCCAAGTGCAGTTGCAAAAACCATCAAGCGCTACAAAGAAACTGGCTCACATGAGGACCGCCCCAGGAAAGGAAGACCAAGAGTTACCTCTGCTTCTGAGGATAAGTTTACCCAAGTCACCAGCCTCAGAAATTGCAGGATAACAGGAGCTAAGATTAGAGACCAGGTCAATGCCACACAGAGTTCTAGCAGCAGACACATCTCTTCAACAACTGTTAAGAGGAGACTTTGTGCAGCAGGCCTACATGGTAAAATAGCTGCTAGGAAACCACTGCTACGGACAGGCAACAAGCAGAAGAGACTTGTTTGGGCTAAAGAACACAAGGAATGGACATTAGACCAGTGGAAATCTGTGCTTTGGTCTGATGAGTCCAGATTTGAGATCTTTGGTTCCAACCACCATGTCTTTGTGCGACGCAGAAAAGGTGAACGGATGGACTCTACATGCCTGGTTCCCACAGTGAAGCATGGAGGAGGAGGTGTGATGGTGGGGGGGTGCTTTGCTGGTGACACTGTTGGGGATTTATTCAAAATTGAAGGCATACTGAACCAGCATGGCTACCACAGCATCTTGCAGCAGCATGCTATTCCATCCGGTTTGTGTTTAGTTGAACCATCATTTATTTTTCAACAGGACAATGACCCCAAGCACACCTCCAGGCTGTGTAAGGGCTATTTGACCAAGAAGGAGAGTGATTGGGTGCTACGCCAGATGACCTGGCCTCCACAGTCACCAGACCTGAACCCAATCGAGATGGTTTGGGGTGAGCTGGACAGCAGAGTGAAGGCAAAAGGGCCAACAAGTGCTAAGCATCTCTGGCAACTCCTTCAAGATTGGTGGAAGACCGTTTACGGTGACTACCTCTTGAAGCTCTTCAAGAGAATGCCAAGAGTGTGCAAAGCAGTCATCAAAGCAAAAGGTGGCTACTTTGAAGAACCTAGAATATAAGACAGATTTTCAGTTGTTTCACACTTTTTTGTTAAGTATATAATTCCACATGTGTTAATTCATAGTTTTGATGCCTTCAGTGTGAATGTACAATTTTCAGAGTCATAAAAATCTTAAAATGAGAAGGTGTGTCCAAACTTTTGGTCTGTACTTTATGCACTCCAAGAAGCAAATAGCACTCTAAGAGGCAAATAGTGACATGTTCCTCCTGAGTCTCGCCATGCAGTACTGTACAGCCACATATAGGGTTTTTCCACGTTCACCAGAAATTGTATGACACATTTTGGTGCCATTTTTTTCCCATTTCCTCTTGTGAAAATGTAAAATCTGCGGCTAAAACCCAATTTTTGCTCTAAAAATGTAATTATTTTTTCTTCACTGCCCAATTGTATAAAATTCTGTGACATACCCATGGTGTCAATATTAGTGTTGAGCCACCCCCGTAGTGTTCGGGTTCGGTTCGGTTCGTCGAACACCGGGATGTTCGAGGAACTGTTCGTCGAACTGTTCGTCGAACACCTTAGAACACCGTCGAACACCGTTAAAACCAATGGCAGGCAAACAAAAACACATAGAAACACATAGAAAACACCTGCAAAGGTGTCCAAAAGCTGACAAACTGCTCAGAAGACACTCTCTTTAAAAAAGCCGGCCGGCAAATTCAGCAGCGGCATACACCGGTACCCGAGAATTTAGACAAGAAGGAATAGAGCATCACACATAGATTAGATAGATAGAAACATGTCAGTCACACATATAAGAAGCACAGTGACAGTGTTGGTTACTGCACTTGTCATTTAGTGTAAAGGATTTATTAAAAAAAATATTAGTGTTTTCATGCACCGTCTCTTTAAAAAAGCCGGCCGGCAATTCAGCATCTGTACCCGACAATTTAGAACAGAAAGAATAGAGCTTCACACATAGATTAGATAGATAGAAACATGTCAGTCACATATATAATAAGTACAGTGAGAGTGTTGCTTACTGTACTTGTCATTTAGTGTAAAGGATTTATTTAAAAAAATAATAGTGTTTTCATGCACTGTCTCTTTAAAAAAGCCGGCCGACAATTTAGAACAGAAAGATAGAGCATCACACATAGATTAGATAGATAGAAACATGTCAGTCACATATATATGAAGTACAGTGATAGTGTTGGTTACTGTACTTGTCATTTAGTATTAAAATAAAGGATTTATTATTAAAAAAATTGGCGTGGGGTTCCCCTTAATTTTAGGCTCTAGCGGAGGTTAAGCAGACGGCTGGGGCAGATGTTTGAAGCTTGGGAAGGGGGTAATACCCACGGAGCTTCCCAGGCTACTAATATCAGCCCCCAGCTGAATACATAGCCTTTACTAGCTATTAAAATGGGGGACCCCCCCAAAAAAAATGACGTGGGGTCCCCCCTAATTTAATAGCTAGCAAAGGCTAGGCAGACAGCTGGGGGCTGATATTAATAGCCCAGGAAGGGAGCCATGAATATTGGCCCCCTCCCAGGCTAGAAACACCAGCCGTCAGCCGCCCCAGAAATGGCGCATTCATAGGATGCGCCAATTCTGGCACTTAGCCTCGCTCTTCCACGCTGCCCTGGTGCGGTGGCAGGGGGTAATAGGGTTGGGGTTGATGTCAGCTTATAATGCCAGCTGACATCAAGCCCAGGTTAGTAATGGAGAGGCGTCTATAAGACACCCCCATTACTAACCCCATAGTCAAAGTTAAAAAAAACACAAACACCCAGAATAAAGTCCTTTAATTGAAATAAAGACACAATCCTTTATTGTTCTAAATTAAACCATACTTACCATCACGCCCATTCCAGCTGAAGCCAACGATCTCCTGCAATAAAAGAAAAATAATAAAGCAACCTCATCCTTACCTTTCCATGGTTCCCACGACAGCTTCAGCTCTGCTACATCGAGATGACAGGCTGGACCGCAGCAGAACGCTGCCATCCAGCCTGTCATCCCGCAGACACTGAGAAGCGCAGGCTTGCTTGCGCTGCTCAGCGTCTCTCTGTGACGACATCCAGATGAGCCGAGTTCATGTCCAATGAACTCGGCTCACCTCATGCACGTCACTGACAGCGTGGGAAAATTCTCACGCTGAAGCGCTGATTGCAGGAGAATTTTCCCACGCTGTCAGTGACGTGCAGGAGGTGAGCTGAGTTCATTGGACATGAGCTCACCTCATGCACATCACTGACAGCGTGGGAGAATTCTCCTGCACTCAGCACTTCAGCGTGAGAATTTTCCCACGCTGTCAGTGACGTGCATGAGGTGAGCCGAGTTCATTGGACATGACCTCGGCTCATCTGGATGCCGTCACAGCGAGACAGTGAGGAGCGCAAGCATGCCTGCGCTTCTCATTGTCTGCGGGATGACAGACTGGATGGCAGCGTTCTGCTGCGGTCCAGCCAGTCATCTCGATGTAGCAGAGCTGAAGCTGTCGTGGGAACCATGGAAAGGTAAGGATGAGGTTGGTTTATTATTTTTCTTTTATTGCAGGAGATCGTTGGCTTCAGCTGGAATGGGTGTGATGGTAAGTATGGTTTAATTTAGAACAATAAAGAATTGTGTCTTTAT
Source organism: Phyllobates terribilis (assembly GCF_046119375.1). NCBI lineage: Eukaryota > Metazoa > Chordata > Amphibia > Anura > Dendrobatidae > Phyllobates > Phyllobates terribilis. The sequence goes on along the minus strand of NW_027362765.1, from coordinate 589,684,572 downwards.
TTCAATTAAAGGACTTTATTCTGGGTGTTGTGTTTTTTTTAAATACTTTACTAGAAATTCATGGCGGTCATGTCTAATACTGGCGTGACCCCATGAATTTTGGGCTTGGGGCCAGCTGATAATACCAAGCTGGCCCTAACCCCTTTATTACCCAGTGAGCCACCGCACCAGGGCCCTGGATGAGTTGGGTACAGCTCCAGAAGATGGCGCTTCTATGAACGCGCCATTTTCCGGGGTGGCTGCGGACTGCAATTTGTAGCGGGGGGGGGGGCCCAGAAAGCTTGGGCCTACCTGCGCTGCAGATTCCAGCCCCCAGCTGCCTAGTTGTACCTGGCTGGACACAAAAATAGGGCGAAGCCCCACGTACTTTTTTTTTAATTATTTCATGAAATTCATGAAATAATTAAGAAAAAAAGGCCTTCCCTATATTGTTGTGTCCGGCCAGGTACAAATAGGCAGCTGGTGGTTGGGGGCAGCCCGTTCCTGCCTGCTGTACCTGGCTGGACACAAATATAGTGCGAAGCCCCACTTCAATTTTTTTTAATTATTTCATGAAATTCATGAAATAATTAAGAAAAAAAGGGCTTCCCTATATTGTTGTGTCCGGCCAGGTACAAATAGGCAGCTGGTGGATGGGGGCAGCCCGTTCCTGCCTGCTGTACCTGGCTGGACACAAATATAGTGCGAAGCCCCACTTCAATTTTTTTTAATTATTTCATGAAATTCATGAAATAATTAAGAAAAAAAGGGCTTCCCTATATTGTTGTGTCCGGCCAGGTACAAATAGGCAGCTGGTGGATGGGGGCAGCCCGTTCCTGCCTGCTGTACCTGGCTGGACACAAATATAGTGCGAAGCCCCACTTCAACTTTTTTAAATTATTTCAGGAAATTCATGAAATAATTAAGAAAAAAAGGGCTTCCCTATATTGTTGTGTCCGGCCAGGTACAAATAGGCAGCTGGTGGATGGGGGCAGCCCGTTACTGCCTGCTGTACCTGGCTGGACACAAATATAGTGCGAAGCCCCACTTCAATTTTTTTAAATTATTTCAGGAAATTCATGAAATAATTTAAAAAAAATTGACGTGGGGCTTCGCACTATATTTGTGTCCAGCCAGGTACAGCAGGCAGGAACGGGCTGCCCCCGACCACCAGCTGCCTATTTGTACCTGGCCGGACACAACAATATATGGAAGCCCTTTTTTTCTTAATTATTTCATGAAATAATTTAAAGAAAATTGACGTGGGGCTTCGCCCTGTTTTTGTGTCCAGCCAGGTACAACTAGGCAGCTGGGGGCTGGAATCCGCAGCGCAGGGAGGCCCAAGCTTTCTGGGCCACCCCCGCTGCAAATTGCAGTCCGCAGCCACCCCGGAAAATGGCGCGTTCATAGAAGCGCCATCTTCTGGCGCTGTACCCAACTCATCCAGGGCCCTGATGCGGTGGCTCACTGGGTAATAAAGGGGTTAGGGCCAGCTTGGCATTATCAGCTGGCCCTAAGAACGAAATTCATGGGGTCACGCCAATATTAGACATGACCACCATGAATTTCTAGTCAAGTATTTAAAAAAAACACAACACCCAGAAAAAAGTCCTTTAATTGAAATAAACACACAATTCTTTATTGTTCTAAATTAAACCATACTTACCATCACGCCCATTCCAGCTGAAGCCAACGATCTCCTGAAATAAAAGAAAAATAATAAAGCAACATCATCCTTACCTTTCCATGGTTCCCATGACAGCTTCAGCTCTGCTACATCGAGATGACAGGCTGGACCGCAGCAGAACGCTGCCATCCAGCCTGTCATCCCGCAGACACTGAGAAGCGCAGGCTTGCTTGCGCTCCACAGTGTCTCTCTGTGAGGGCATCCAGATGAGCCGAGTTAATGTCCAATGAACTCGGCTCACCTCATGCACGTCACTGACAGCGTGGGAAAATTCTCCTGCACTCAGCGCTTCAGCGTGGGAGAATTCTCACACTGAAGCGCTGAGTGCAGGAGAATTCTCCCACGCTGTCAGTGACGTGCAGGAGGTGAGCTGAGTTCATTGGACATGAGCTCACCTTATGCACGTCACTGACAGCGTGGGAAAATTCTCCTGCACTCAGCGCTTCAGCGTGGGAGAATTCTCACGCTGAAGCGCTGAGTGCAGGAGAATTCTCCCACGCTGTCAGTGACGTGCAGGAGGTGAGCTGAGTTCATTGGACATGAGCTCACCTTATGCACGTCACTGACAGCGTGGGAGAATTCTCCTGCACTCACCGCTTCAGCGTGAGAATTTTCCCACGCTGTCAGTGACGTGCATGAGGTGAGCCGAGTTCATTGGACATGAACTCGGCTCATCTGGATGTCGTCACAGAGAGACGCTGAGCAGCGCAAGCAAGCCTGCGCTTCTCAGTGTCTGCGGGATGAGAGGCTGGATGGCAGCGTTCTGCTGTGGTCCAGCCTGTCATCTCGATGTAGCAGAGCTGAAGCTGTCGTGGGAACCATGGAAAGGTAAGGATGAGGTTGCTTTGTTATTTTTCTTTTATTGCAGGAGATCGTTGGCTTCAGCTGGAATGGGCGTGACGGTAAGTATGGTTTAATTTAGAACAATAAAGGATTGTGTCTTTATTTCAATTAAAGGACTTTATTCTGGGTGTTTGTGTTTTTTTTAACTTTCACTATGGGGTTAGTAATGGGGGTGTCTTATAGACGCCTCTCCATTACTAACCCGGGCTTGATGTCAGCTGGCATTATAAGCTGACATCAACCCCAACCCTATTACCCCCTGCCACCGCACCAGGGCAGCGTGGAAGAGCGAGGCTATGTGCCAGAATTGGCGCATCCTATGGATGCGCCATTTCTGGGGCGGCTGACGGCTGGTGTTTCTAGCCTGGGAGGGGGCCAATATTCATGGCTCCCTTCCTGGGCTATTAATATCAGCCCCCAGCTGTCTGCCTAGCCTTTGCTAGCTATTAAATTAGGGGGGACCCCACGTCATTTTTTGGGGGGGTCCCCCCTTTTAATAGCTAGTAAAGGCTATGTATTCAGCTGGGGGCTGATATTAGTAGCCTGGGAAGCTCCGTGGGTATTACCCCCTTCCCAGGCTTCAAACATCTGCCCCAGCCGTCTGCTTAACCTCCGCTAGAGCCTAAAATTAAGGGGAACCCCACGCCAATTTTTTTAATAATAAATCCTTTATTTTAATACTAAATGACAAGTAGAGTAACCAACACTATCACTGTACTTCATATATATGTGACTGACATGTTTCTATCTATCTAATCTATGTGTGAAGCTCTATTCTGTCTGTTATAAATTGTCGGGTACCGCTGCTGAATTGCCGGCCGGCTTTTTTAAAGAGACGGTGCATGAAAACACTATTATTTTTTTTGATAAATCCTTTACGCTAAATGACAAGTACAATAAGCAACACTGTCACTGTACTTCGTATATATGTCGCTGACATGTTTCTATCTATCTAATCTATGTGTGAAGCTCTATTCTGTCTGTTATAATTTGTCGGGTACCGCTGCTGAATTGCCGGCCGGCTTTTTTAAAGAGACGGTGCATGAAAACACTATTATTTTTTTTGATAAATCCTTTACGCTAAATGACAAGTACAGTAAGCAGCACTTTCACTGTACTTCGTATATATGTGGCTGACATGTTTATATCTATCTAATCTATGTGTGAAGCTCTATTCTTTCGGTTCTAAATTGTCGGGTACAGGTGTATGCCGCTGCTGAATTGCCGGCTTTTCATGTTTCACTGTTGGCACTGTTCCCATCGATTTGGGCAATCACTGTAATGCCACAACCACCATGGCTGTGGCATTACAGTGAGTGGCAGACAATCCCTGCATGATTGGTGCTCTAAATAGCGCCAGACATGCAGGACACGCTTTTGGTGCACGAACAGTTATCGAACATAACCTCGAACAGCCGAATTTTTTGCAAATCGTTCGGGTTCGTCGAACAACTCGAACACCACCCAAAACAGCTCGAATTTGAGATTGGCGAACAGTTCTAGTCGAACACCGCTCATCTCTAGTCAATATGATCACTGCACCCCTAAATGAATTAATTGAGAAGTGTAGTTTGTAATATTACATAACTTATGGGGGGTTTCTGCTGTTCTGGCACCTCAGGGGCTCTCTAATGTGACATGGCACTCGCAAGCCATTCCTGCAAAAATCTGAAATTCAATATGGTGCTTCTTCCCTTATGAGCTTTGCGCTGTGCCTCCAAACTTGTTTTATACCACATATGGGGAATTTGTGTATGTAGGAGAAATTGTACAACAAATTGTATGGTCCATTTTTCTCCTGTTTACCTTGCGAAAAATTTGGGGCAAAATCAACATTTGTGAGCGAAAAATTAATTTTTTCATTTTCACAGCTCAATGTTATAAATTTCTGTGAAGCACCTTAAGGTTTAAAGTGCTCACCACACATCTAGATACATTCCTTGAGGGGTCTAGTTTCCAAAATGGGGTCACTTATGGTAGGTTTCCATTGTTTAGGCACATCAGTGGCTCTCCAAATGTGACATGGCGCCTGCTAATGATTTCCGCAAATTTTGAGTTAAAAAAGTCAAATGGCGCACCTTTCTTTCTGAGCTCTGCCTTGCACCAAAATAGTAGTTTTCCCCCACATATGGGGTATCTGTGTACTCTGGAGAAATTGCATAACTAATTGTAAAGTACATTTTCTCCTGTCCACCCTTTTAAAAATTCTAAATTTGGGGCTAAAAGAACATTTTTGAGGGAAAAATGGGATATTTTTATTTTCACAAATCTATGCTATAAATTTATGTGAAGCACACATAGGTTCTAAGTGCTGCTCCAGCAGTAAGAAATCATGAGTTGAAATTCTCTATATATGAGTCTGAAATTGCTTTGGGGCATGATGATGCACTTACAGCTTCCTCAGCCTCACGCTGTATTTTCCACCTAGCACCACCCTAATCTGGTTGATTTAAAAGTCGTTGGCCATGTACCAAAGACAAAAAACAGTTAGTCAATCAGAATAGGGTGGCAAGAGTCAGGAAATACAGCACCAGGCTGAAGATCAAGAAGTGCATCTTCAAATCCCAATGCACTTCCAGATTCATTGATACAGAACTTCAACACATGATTTCTCGCTGCTGGAGCAGCAGTTAGAGGTCATTAAGTAATCAACTGGCTTATCATTTAAAGGGTTACACAGTCATATAAATGGATTTGAGGGGTTTATTTTCTGACAATGTAACTTTAATGTACCTAACAAGCAGGGGCTGGCTTTCAAACTTTGGCCTTGGGGGCAACCACAAAGCAATGGCCCATGATTAGCCACCTATATTTATTGGCTTTGATTCATTAAATGAGTGGTTTGAAACTACATTTTATTTTACTCCTAAGTCTCTAGCTATTTAATGTCATAATCAGTTTTTTTTTCAAATATACTTTAATTAAATATCCCGATCTTTCTCTCACTATTCTAACAGTTTTATTTTTTTTATTACTTCCTCTTTGATGAAGCATCATTTGAGAATACCAGTGCATGCTCGGATACTCAAACAAATCATCATCAGGGGGCAGAGACTGCAGTCACTGCCACAGACTCTGCCCCCCCACTGAAATGAAGCATCATCAGTGACCTCCGTTTCAGGTCTGGGCTGGTCCCTGCTCTACTGAGCATGTGTAGGCTGTGACGCCAAATAAGAGATTCAAAGCCTCCCGCCTAGCTGCCAGATAGCACTGAATTGAATACTGGAAAGGAGTCCCACATATAAATCTGCTGATCTCTAGTTACTGTATATCCATTCTTTATAGTAGACCCGGATACATTTAAAAATGTGGTGCAAATTTTGTTTACGGCCATGTGCATATGTTGCATGTTTGATGCATTTTTTCAGCCCAAATTTGGCACGGAAAATATGCAGCGTTTTGCTGTCCCAGCAAAGTGAATACACACATCGCTTATTTTTTCCTAGCAGAATTCACAAGTCAAATCTGTAGCATGTCAGTTCTTGCAGTTTTTTTCACCCATACTGATGAGTGGGGAAAAATACGCAACAAAAATGCATGTCAAAAATAAGGTAAAAACAAATGTATTTTATGCAGCGTTTTCCCTGCCAACACATCAGGATTTGCAACAAAATTTTCTGATGCAAATCCTGAACGCATGCACATAACCTAAAGGTATATGCACAAATTAAATATTTGCTGCAGCCACTTCTGCACCAAAAACATGTCCATTGGAAGGAAAAACGCTGCATAAAATACACATGTTTTGGATGCAGTTTTTTAATTCGTTTTTTTCTCACTCTTTGGAATGGGTGAAAAACACTGAAAGAATGGACATGCAGCAGATGTGAAACTACTTCAAATCTGCAATTAAAAAATAAGCGAAATAAGCAACGTGTGCATGAGAGTTCAGATATCTCATTCATTTGCTGCTACTGTAAAATGCTGCATATTTTGCAGCAAAAATGTGGGGGAAAAGCAACACAACGCACCGTGTGCACATACCTTAAGGTGGTTGTCCTTGTTACAATCTAAGCATCAGCCAAATGAATATACATTTAAAAAAAACACAGAATAGGAATTGAAAGGTAGCGCTCTGCAGAGCCATACACTGTAGTAGTCAGTGGTACACATATGCTTACTGTATATATGACTGGCTTTACGCAGTATATACGTTTTTAGAGGTGTAGTAAAGCAAGATACGCTGTGCTGTTCTACTCTCCTGAGAAAAACATATGCCATGAGTAATGGTGGTCACACATAAGTATAGAGGTAACACAGAGTTACCAAGGAATGTCTCTTTTTCAATTTATTTTTTTGCAAACCTATTCACTCAAGCAAGTCACAATTAGTGTTGAGCCACCCCCGTAGTGTTCGAGTTCGGTTCGGTTCGTCGAACACCCGTGTGTTCGCCGAACTGTTCGTCGAACTGTTCGTCGAACACCTTCGAACACCGTTAAAACCAATGGCAGGCAAACAAAAACACATAGAAACACATAGAAAACACCTTCAAAGGTGTCCAAAAGCTGACAAACTGCTCAGAAGACATAACTAACACATGGAAAAGTGACAAGTACATATAGTCATGCGAAAATAAAAGAGGTGGAGGAGTAAAAGGAGGGGGAGACACAGATATAGGCATGTCATGCCCTTCTAAAATCCAAAAAGTGAGAAGCCGACACGGCCAGTCCGCTCCTGCCCGTGCCACCTCCGTGTCGCCGGGTTTGTGCCAGAGCCGCGGTGAACCCTGACGGCCAGCCCCCCTCTCCCAATACTGGTGCCTGTCCGCTGGTGGGTCGAGAGAGCCCCCCTGTGGTGGAGGCAGCTCTAAGCTTTTTAATTTAAATTGTCCCTCTAATTTGAATGAATACACTTTAAATCCATTTACAAGGATCTATTGGAGGGCAAGTCTCATGCCAGCAGCCGCGTAATTCCAGCTCCAGTAGCGTCCACTAAAGCTGCTGCAGTTAAAAAGCTTTTATAAGGATCGAGCTCGGCTGTCCACCGCAAGGTATCCTAGTGCCAGTCCCAGCCCCTATGCCTTGGGGTGCCTCCTGATGCTCTTCACTAAGTATCCCGTGGTCCCGAAGCATTTCCTTTGAAAAAATTAAGTGTCCAAACTACAGGTGGTGTAGCTTGCTTAACAGCCGGGATAATCCGCTGACTAGCAGACACTGCTACTAGGCACAAAGTATTTCCTGGGCTAGATGCATTTAAAAATTTGTAAGTAGATACTCTCGTTGGATGCTGAGAAAGCATTCCATAGAGTCTCCTGGCACGCCATATATGATTCTCTTAAAAAGCTTGGGGTAGGGGTCTAGGGGACCCTTTTATAGCCAAAATCACGGCCCTGTATCACAATACGTCACCTAGGATGAAGATAAATGGAACTGTAGCACCGAGGGCTCGGTTGCTACAGACGTATTGCACCTCACCCAGAGGTGTGATATCTCACTCTCAGATAAGGATGGAGTGTGGATCAGGACCCGACACCTGCATGCATTACACCACATTGCCGTGGGGCAGGGCGACCAATATGCCCCTGAGATGGGCACGACAGTCCCTGTCCCTGGCTGGAGTGGGGGGAGGGAACACTGAGGAAGGGGAACCCTGCAGTGCAGGAGCAGGGAGGAAGCAGTTCCTGGGTGCATTGAGAAGGGAGTATAAAAGGTGGGCACCATCGTAGTTCAGTGCAGAGAAGTCTGAGCAGAAGTGGCAGGGAGCAGGGGCTCTGCATGAGCTCTGCTCCGGAGTCGGGCCTAGCAACAGAGGCCCAGGCCTGCAAGAGGGAGAAGGAAGGAAGAGGAGCGGAGAAGGCTCCAGGAACGAGGAATGAAGGGATCCCAGGGGTGCGGACGGGCGAGTCGCCACCGCACGCCCGAATCCACCTGCGTGGAGGGGTCAGGACAAAGGGGGAGACCGGTCCCCGAACTAGTGGAGGCAGAAAACGACCCTCAGCTAGAAACCGGAGGCTCTGACATTTTATGTGGCGCAGCCCCTTGCTCCACCCGCTAGGAAGGCACCACATAGGGTCAGGGAAACTGGCGCCAAGTTTACCAAGAGGAGGCCCGAGGCAGCCGGACAGAAGTGTTGGTAAGAAAGGCCAGACAAAGGACACACAAAGGGGGTCCTGTGAAGTGCTCCAAAGTTATCTGGGAGTTGTCTGAGCCCCTCACCTGGTGAGCACAGTACGACGTGGGCAGCCGTTACCTGCAGACGTGGTCTGGATAATAAGAACTGTGAGTAAAGGCCCTGAACTGCATCACTGACTCCGTGTCGTTACTGCTGCTGCCCTGCACCATCACCCCCATCCTCCGCATACACTGCCCTGAGGCTATACTCCTCCCGTGGGGAGTTATGCTACGCTCTGCTGCACCCACAACACCAGCCTTAGCGGTCTGCCCTGTAGCGGCGGTTCACTCTGACCGCAATCCACGTGTGGCGTAGTCGGACATTTAAACATCAAAACCACATAAATAGTTCCGCCACTGGTTTGACCGCCCTGAGCCACGGAACCGGATCGCCGCCACAAAGACTACAACCACCAGCATCCACCAAAAAGGGTCCGGCTCCGGGTGTCCCAAGGCCCAGGGGGTGCGTCAGAACATTTTCATCACCTTTCACAATCACCAATGGGACAAGGCAGGGATGTCCTCTGTCCCCTCTCTTATACATCCTAGTGACGGAGCACCTGCTCTCATCAATTCGCCATAACCCCAATATTAGGTGGATTGAGGTGGGAGGCACCGAGTACAAGTGCTCTCTATTTGCTGATGATGTCCTAGTATATATCACTCAATCACATATATCCATCCCTGCTGTTATGGCTGAAATAGATCACTTTGTTACATGGTAAAATTTTAAAATCAATGCAGCGAAGTCTGAGGCCCTCGATGTCTCCCTCCCTAAATCCATATAGGATTCCATCCAGTCCAACTTTCCCTTTGCCTGGCCCTCACAGGGTATCAAATACTTAGGAATTCCTATTCATAGAGACCTCTCCCATCTATGTTATCTTAATTTTGGGCCCTTTATTGAACAATTCCATACAGACCACGGTTGGCAAGTTGGAACTGTGAGATTCACTACGTGCACCACTGGTATTTTGTGGAAAAGCACATGTAAGATTCTGCAACAGTCTCTGCTGATACTCCTGCATGCGTGCATCCCTTTCTATGGCAGGAATAATTTCTGCAAATTTACTTTTGTACCGGGGATCTAACAGTGTGGCAACCCAGTAGTCAGGATTATTTCTAATTCTCACAATTCGAGGGTCATGTTGCAGGTAGTGCAGCAAGAAGGCACTCATGTGTGTTGCGCATCCAGGAGCACCAAGTCCCTGTTGTGTTGGTGGCGAGGTAACAATCATGCTTCCTTCCTCTGTCCTCTCCCCCCAACCTCGCACAACAGAAATGTGATCAAGGTCTCCCTCATCTGATGAGTCTTCCATCAGTTCATCCTCCACTTCTTCCTGGGCTCCTGCACCTTCCTCACTAGCTTGGCTGCTACCATGCGCCCTGGTAAAATCATCTCCCCCACCCTCACATGCCTGCCGCCCTGGTGCTGCCGACCGTCTGGACCTTGCAGATGTTAGCCCTTCCGCATACAACTCCTCCTCCTCTACTTCCTCCACCTCCTCTTGTGCCACCACCTGACTCCGAATTCTGTTTAACATGTGCTCCAGCATGTAAATCACCGGAATAGTCATGCTGATAATGGCATCGTCAGCACTAAACATCTTCGTCGCCATTTCAAAACTGTGCAGAAGGGTGCATAGGTCCCTGATCTGAGACCACTCCTCCAGCGTGATTTGCCCCACCTCTGAATCTCGTTGGCCCAGGCTATACGTCAGAACGTATTGCACCAGGGCTTGTCGGTGCTGCCACAGTCGCTGCAACATGTGCAGAGTTGAATTCCACCGGGTAGGCACATCGCATTTTAGCCGGTGAAGTGGCAGGCCCAACGACTTCTGTAGAGATGTAAGTCGCTGAGCTGCGGGATGCGAACGGCGGAAGTGAGCACACAGCGACCGTGCCCTCTGCAGAAGGCCATCTAGTCTGGGATAGTGGGCTAAAAATTGCTGGACAACCAGGTTCAACACGTGAGCCATACAAGGCACGTGTGTGACATTGCCCCGGCGAAGGGCCGCACCCAGGTTTGCAGCATTGTCGCACACGGCCTTCCCTGGTTTCAGGTCCAGTGGAGACAACCATTCATGAAATTGGTTCTCCAGAGCTGACCACAACTCCTCAGCTGTGTGACTCACATTTCCCAGACATTTCAATGTAAAAACCGCCTGATGACGTTGAGCCCTACTGCCAGCATAGTAAGGAGGTGTGCAGGATCCCTTCTGCGCAGTTAGAAAGCTTGTGGCATGACCAGACAGGCTTTGGGTGCAGGTGGAAGACCGAGAGGAGGTTGAGGAGGCAGAAGCGGTGGAGGAAAAATGACATAAAGAGGATTGACGCACAACTCGTGGGGACGGCAAGACTTGGACAGCAGCCCCTTGTCCTGCTGTCACCATAGTTACCCAGTGCCCAGTCAGCGACATGTAACGCCCCTGTCCATGCCTACTCGTCCAAGTGTCTGTGGTGAAATGCACCCTGTCACACACAGAGTTTCTCAAAGAAGCGGTGATGTTGTGTGCGACATGCTGGTGGAGCGCAGGCACACCTTTCTTTGAGAAGTAGTGCCGACTGGGCATCTGGTACTGGGGCACTGCGACGGACATAAGGTCTCGAAAATCCTCTGTGTCCACCAGGCGGAAAGGCAGCATTTCTGTAGCCAAGAGCTTGCAGATGGTGAAATTCAACCTCTTAGCTTTCTCATGGCTAGGAGGAAATGGTCTTTTACTTGTCCACATCTGAGGGACCGAGGGCTGGCTATTGTGCTTAGACGGGGTTGATAAGGGTGTCCCCGGCAAACTGCCGGTCTGTGAGGAAGATGCAGGCGGACATGTTAGGTTGCCTTGATCCAAAGGTGGTGCTATCGATGTCGGACAGCGCTCAAGACCAGCTGGTGTTACCACCTCCAAAGAAAATGATGACCTGCCAATCACGCTGGCTGTTGCGGGTAAAGAGGTGGCAGGTCTGCGCCCCAAAACAGGTGTGACTGCTGTCCCCCCAGTCACAGAGGATGAAGAGGCCGCGGATGCACAAGATATGGCAGACGGTGGTTGGCCCGGCCGGCTAGACCGCATTGTAGCACACTGAGCTTCCCACTGCAACTTATGCTTCATGTCCATGTGCCGGTTCATGCATGAAGTACTCAAACTATGTATTTTTTGGCCTCTACTTAGCTTTTGCTGACAAATGTTACAGATAACACGAGTTGGGTCATCTTTATCGATCTGAAAAAATGCCCAGGCTATGCAAGGCTTAGCACCCATGCGACCTGAAGAGCCACCACGACTTGTGGTGAGAGGCAGAGTTGTGTTTGAGGATGCAGTTGTTGACGTGCTTCCAGTACTACGTCTCTGTCCAGGAAGGCGCAACCTGACCTCGTCGTCACTAGCATCTTCCTCCACCTCCTCTGCTGACCTCATCTCTTGGCTGACTGTGGGTTGACAGTAAGTGGGATCTCCGACCTCATCATCATCACCCTGTGCGTTATCACACCCGTCGTCCTCAGAGCCAACCTGTTCCTGCCCTGACAAAAAACTAAAGTTGTCGCTCCAATCAGGTATTTGAGTCTTATCATCGTCTTCCTCATTGTCTCCACCAACAGGAGTTACAGTTTGGGAATGAGGGTCTACATTATGGTCAGAACCTTCTGCGTCTGGTCCTGAATCCGACTCATAAAGATTCTGGGCATCAGTGCAGATCATTTCCTCGTCTGGATTCACAGAAGCGCTGGAGTCGACCTCTGATTCCCAGGCTATAGTATGAGTAAACAGCTCTGCAGACTCAACCATCTGTTCTACCTCATACTCAGACGGGCAGCTGGAGATTTGGGAGCTGTGAGGAAGCAAGTGCGATTTGGGTGACACCTTTGAGGACTGGAGTATTTGTGATGTTGAAGTTGATGTGGAGGAGAGCCCACTTAAAGGAGCACTTGATATCCGTTGAAGCACCTGCTGTTTTTGTGCCTCATCTGGAATTTGTAGCGATTGGCGTGGCCGTAAGAAAGGGATCTTATCACATTGTCCGCTAAAAGAAGTAGACATTTTAGTTTGGCTGGAAGATGGTCTTTCTTCTGCACCTACCCCACGGACACAACCTTTTTTCCCCTTCCCAACACGCCTATTCCCCTTTCCACCAGCAGCAGGCCTTTTTCCACTCATTTTGGTGGTTAACTAATTCACAACTCTGGAGTTGTTTGCACAAAAAAACAATGGATGGTAACCGAGCAGAGCTGAGTGGCCAAACTGTGGTATTAGGCCAAAACTATTGGCTGGGTTAGATGCAGAAAAAAATTATTTTTAATTTGCAACCTGATGGAGGTCAGTATAGATGGACTAATAGACCAAGTCCCACACACCGCTGGAAGCCCAAATATTTTTTCAGAGCTAGATGCAGAAAAAAATTATATTCAATTTGCAACCTGCTGGAGGTCAGTATAGAAGGACTAATAGAACAAGTCCCACACACTGCTAGAAGCCCAAATATTTTTTCAGAGCTAAATGAAGAAAAAAATTATTTTTAATTTGCAACCTGATGGAGGTCAGTATAGATGGACTAATAGACCAAGTCCCACACACTGCTAGAAGCCCAAATATTTTTTCAGAGCTAGATGCAGAAAAAAATTATATTCAGTTTGCAACCTGATGGAGGTCAGTATAGATGGACTAATAGAATGATGCTATGCCCAAAAGATTTTACTTCACTAGGTGCAGTAAAAAAATTGGTATTCTATACACAGGTGGTATATCTTGCAACACAGATAGGCTACTCCACTGACTAACACACTCTGCAATAGGCCAAAAAGGATTAGCTTTGCTAGATTCAGCCAAATGCTGTGAAAAAAACTTGCACAGCACTGGCACAGACCTGCCTGGCAAAAACTGATAGGAACTGATGTAACCTAGTCCTGAAAAGGACTCCAATTACAATTAGTCTTTACTCCCACAATCTATCTATTTAAGAGCACAGACCTGCCTGATAAAAGTCGTAGGAAATGCTGTAACCTAGTCCTTAAAAGGACTGCAATCACAATTATTCCCTACTCCCAAGCTATCTGTATATTTGTGCGAAAATTGGCTTGAAATTAACAAGGTATAGCGCACACAGCAACAGCGGTGCCGTCTAACACGCAGCTGCAGCTGTGAGAAAATGGTGGCGACGGGGAAAATGGCTTGGTCTTATAGGGCAAGGACATGTGACATACACTGCCAATCACACATGCCCTTGCTTGTGTGAAAAAAAGCACTTCGCTCCGTGTGTGCGCTGCTGATAGGCTGACAGATTGCACCTCCCCACTGCAAATGCGGGAAAGAGAAAAAAAAATGGAGATCTTCATTGTTCCTGCAGAGATCCATCCCCTGCCCCTCCCCCCGCCCCGCTGTACACTCAAACTGCGTATTAACATTAATTTTCATCATTACTGAGAAAAAATCCAGTTATGATTTTGGTGCACGAACAGTTATCGAACATAACCTCGAACAGCCGAATTTTTCTCAAATTGTTCGTGTTCGCCGACCGGCTCGAACACCGCCCAAAACAGCTCGAATTTGAGATTGGCGAACAGTTCGAGTAGAACAACGCTCATCTCTAGTCACAATTAAACTCCACAACATGAAATGGGTAAAAGTATATATGTGTCACTTATTATACTGTATATACCATGCTTGTGCACAAAGTATAGCACATATAGTAGTATACAGGATATATGGCGGTATATATTTTAGTATGACTACCGACATCAGATATTACACCAGTCACATATTTATCCAATATATAATGTCTGTGCACGTAGTATATGACACTAGTATACAGGAGAATATGTGACTGGTATGTGATATACTATGACTACAGACATGAGATATTACACCAGTCATAGAATTATCCTGCATATTATATTTATTTATTCATTTATCTCACTTATATAGCGCCATTAATTCCACAATGCTTTACAGACATCATCATCATTGTCCCTATTGGAACTAACAATCTACATTCCCTATCAGTTTGTCTTTGTAATATGGGAGGAAACCGGAAACCCGGAAGAAACCCACAAAAACACAGGGAGAACATACAAACTCCTTGCAGATGTTGTCTTTGGCGAGATTTTAACCCAGGATCCCAGCGCTGCAATGCTGCAGTGCTAAACACTGAGCCACCGTGCTGCATGATATCTCATGTTTGTGCACATAGTATATTACATACAGTGTACTGGAAAATATGTGACTAGTATGTGGTAAAGAATGACTACAGAAATCAGACAGTATATACAGGATAGTATGTGACTGGTATATACAACCCCTGGCAAAAATTATGGAATCACTGGGCTCAGAGGATGTTCATTCAGTTGTTTAATGTTGTTGAAAAAAAGCAGATCACAGACATGGCACAAAACTAAAGTCAGCTCAAATGGCAACTTTAGGGCTTTAAGAAACACTAAAAGAAATCAAGATTAAAAATGTGGTACTCAGTAAGGGTAATTTTTTTCAGAGCAAGCAGAGGGAAAAAAATATAGAATCACTCAATTCTGAGGAAAAAATTATGGAATCACCCTGTAAATTTTAATCTCCAAAACTAACACCTGCATCAAATTAGATCTGCTCGTTAGTCTGCATCTAAAAAGGAGTGATCACACCTTGGAGAGCTGTTGCACCAAGTGGACTGACATGAATCATGGCTCCAACAGGAGAGATGTCAATTGAAACAAAGGAGAGGATTATCAAACTCTTAAAGGAAGGTAAATCATCAAGCAATGTTGCAAAAGATGTTGGTTGTTCACAGTCAGCTGTGTCTAAAATCTGGAATTCAAATACAAACAACCTGGGAAGGTTGTTAAAGGCAAACATACTGGTAAACCAAGGAAGACATCAAAGCCTCAAGACCGGAAACTTAAAGCAATATGTCTCCAAAACAGGAAATGCACAACAAAACAAATGAGGAACGAATGGGAGGAAACTGGAGACAATGTCTGTGATCGAACTGTAAGAAACCGCCTAAAGGAAATGGGATTTACATACAGAAAAGCTAAACGTAAGCCATCATTAACACCTAAACAGAAAAAAACAATGGGCTAAGAAAAAGCCATCGTGGACTGTGGATAACTGGATGAAAGTCATATTCAGTGATGAATCGCGAATCTGCATTGGGCAAGGTGATGATGCTGGAACTTTTGTTTGGTGCCGTTCCAATGAGATTTATAAAGATGACTGCATGAAGAGAACATGCAAATTTCCACAGTCATTGATGATATGGGGCTGCATGTTAGGTAAAGGCACTAGGGAGATGGCTGTCATTAAATCTTCAATAAATGCCCAAGTTTACATTGGTATTTTGGACAGTTTTCTTATCCCATCAATTGAAAGGATGTTGGGGGATGATGACATCATTTTTCAAGATGATAATGCATCCTGCCATAGAGCAAAAACTGTGAAAACATTCCTTGAAAGAAGACACATAAGGTCAATGTCATGGCCTGCAAATAGTCCGGATCTCAATCCAATTGAAAATCTTTGGTGGAAGTTGAAGAAAACTGTCCATGACAAGGCTCCAACCTGCAAAGCTGATCTGGCAACAGCAATCAGAGAAAGTTAGAGCCAGATTGATGAAGAATACTGTTTGTCACTCATTAAGTCTATGCTTCAGAGACTGCAAGCTGTTATTAAAGCCAGAGGTGGTGCAACAAAATACTAGTGATATATTGGGTGTTCTTTTGTGTGTTTGTTTTTCATGAGTCCATAATTTTTTCTTCAGAATTAAGTAATTCCATAATTTTTTCCCTCTGCTTGGTCTGAAAAAAATTACCCTTACTGAGTGCCACATTTTTTATCTTGATTTCTTTTAGTGTTTCTAAAAGCCTTAAAATTGCCATTTGAAATGACTTTAGTTTTGTGCCATGTCTGAATGAACATACTCTGAGCCCAGTGATTCCATAATTTTTGCCAGGGGTTGTATTATACTATGAGTACAGACAGCAGATATTACACAACCACATACAGTATTATCTTCTATATAACATCTGATGTCTGTACCCAAAGTATAACACATACTTGCAAATGATACACTATTATGCAAACATCAGATGTTATACAATATACACATTGTTGTATGTATATACAGTGGCATGTAAAAGTTTGGGCACCCCTGGTCAAAGTTAGTGTTATTGTGAAAAGTTAAGCAAGTTGAAGATGAAATGATCTCTAAAAGGCCTGAAGTTAAAGATAACACATTTCCTGTGTATTGTAGGCAAAAAAAATATGTATATTTCTATCTTTTACATTTTATAAATTACAGAAAGGAAAATGGGCCAAAGCAAAAGTTTGGGCACCCTGCATGGTTACTACCTAGTAGCCCCCCTTTTGCAAGTATCACAGCTTGTAAACGCTTTTTGTAGCCAGCCAAGAGTCTTTCAATTTTTGTTTGAGGGATTTTCATCCATTCTTCCTTGGAAAATCCTTCCAGTTCTGTGAGATTCCTTGGTCATCTTGCATGCACTGCTATTTTGAGGTCTAGCCACAGATTTTCATTGATGTTCAGAAGAGGGGACTGTGAGGGCCATTGTAAAACCTTCAGCTTGCACCTTTTGAGGTAGCCTATTGTGGATTTTGATGTTTGTTTAGGATCATTAACCATTTGTAGACGCCATCCTCTTGTCAACTTCAGCTTTTTTTACAGATGGTGTTATGTTTGCATCAAGAATTTGTTGAAATTTCATTGAATCCATAGTTCCCTCTACCCGTGAAATGTCCCCTGTTCCATTGGCTGCAACACAACCCCAAAGCATGACTGATCCACCCCCATGCTTAATAATTGGCGAGATGTTATTTTCCTGAAATTTGGTGGCCTTTTTTCTCCTCACATACCTTTGATCATTGTTGCCAAAGACTTCTATTTTAACCTTTTCGGTTGACAGAACTTGTTTCCAAAATGTATCAGGCTTGTTTAGATGCTCTTTTGCATACTTCTGATGCTGAATTTTATGGTGAGGCTGCAGGAGAGGTTTTCTTCTGATGACTCTTCCATGAAGGTCATATTTGTGCAGGTGTCTCTGAACAGTAGAACAATGAACCACAAAGCTAGAGTCTGCTAAATCTTTCTGTAGGTCTTTTGAGGTTAAGCGGGGGTTCTGATTTGCCTCTCTAGCAATCGTACGAACAGCTCTCACTGAAATTTTGCTTGGTCTTCCAGACCTTATCTTGACCTTCACTGTTCCTGTTAACTGCCATTTCTTAATTACATTTCAAACTGAGGAAAGGGAAACTTGAAAACACTTTGCTATCTTCTTTTAGCCTTCTCCTGCTTTTTGGGCCTCCACCATTTTCATTTTCAGAGTGCTAGGCAGCTGCTTAGAATAACCCATGGCTGCTGTTTTTTTGGCATAAAGTTAGAGGAGGCTTGTCTTTTATAAAGCTGGGAAATTTTCATCACCTGGCATTTCCTAACGATGGTAGTGAACAAGTCATAACCCTAACAGGCTAATTAAGGTCAGAAACCTTGGTCAAAATTATCAAAGCACACAAATCTCCAAGGGTGCCCAAACTTTTGCATAGGCCCATTTCCCTTATTGTAATTTTTTAAAATGAAAAAAAAAAAGACAATATATTTATTTATTTGCCTAAAATACAACTGAAATATGTCATCTTTAACAATATGCCTTTTAGAGATCATTTCATCTTCAACTTGCTTAACTGTTCACAATAACAGTGATTTTGACCAGGGGTGCCCAAACTTTTACATGCCACTGAATGTTAGTAATGAGCGAGCACTAAAATGCTCAGGTGCTCATTTCTCGGGTCGAATAAATCGTAATGCTTGGGTGCAAGACCCGAATAAGACAATGGGAAACTCAAACATTTTTCAGGCAACCCCCCCCCCCCTGGAGGTCTGCAGGGGTCTAAAAATTGCTCAAATCGATGGGAACAGTGCGGAAATGACATGAGAACAGCATGGTGAAGACCCCTGGAATCATCTCTGTCTCCCAGGTCACTGCTGTGAACAATGTTGACAGAGTATTACTCCACTTTCATGGAATCACAATAAAACATACAAAAAAGAAGCCAAAATGGATTATCCTGGAAAAAATGTTAAGGAACATTCTTTCCAGGGTAATAACTTTTATGTAAGGCAAAAAATTAACCAAAAACAAAAATGCTCCTCCACACCTTGGCTATGTTCACGCGTAGTGTTTTTGATGCGTTTTTGCACTTTCACATTGCCTTAAATGCTGGAAAATATGTTCATCAGTAAATGTAATTTTAACATTTTACTACCTTATCTGCCCATGTTGTGTGTGAGACATGATCAGACGTATCCTGCTTCATTTATGAAGGAGGGACTCTGAAAATCACAAAGCCTATTTTTACAGGGCCATCAGGCGGCCCCTACTATTGTTAAAGGGCCAGCAGTCAGCTCTCATTATTGTTAGAGGGCCATCAGCCGGCTATGCTTTGTTGTTCCCATTATTAAAGAGTGAGTCTCCTTTACTGTTATTGTGCATGCAGTGACTGCAAGGGCTGCCAAAAATTTAGATGCACTCCAATACTACCTTGCAAAAGATATGGAGGAGGGCTTCACTAAAGAAAATGTTCCCATTATTAAGAAGTGGGTCTCTTATAATGGCAACGCCCATGCAGTGGCTGCAAGGGCAGCCAAAAACTTGGACGCACTCCAATACCCCTTTGAAGAGACTTAGAGGAGGTCCTTTTTAAAAACAATTGTTTCCATTGTTAAGGAGTGGGTCTCCTATTCTGGTAATGCCCATGCACTAAGTGCCCATGCACTAAAACATTTACCCCTGGGGGGTATACATGAATATACTGTATAAAATACAGGATGTTAGAGGAAGGCCTCTAAAAAAATTCCTACGTGCATAATAAACACCCTTAAAAAAATTATGTGGGTGTTGCATCATGGTCACCCTGGTGATATGATGGTGGATGATGATGAGAAGGAGGAGGACAACAGAAAATAGACAAAATCAGGACACGTATACCCATGTCTAGGTGTGAAGAGGAGCATGAGAATAGACCACCCCAAAAAGACAGTGGATTTGAATTTATGTACCTCTACTATCATCCGGTGATATTTAGAAGTTTGGCCAAATCCAGCCCTTGTTCATTTTTATAAGAGTCAGCCTGTCAGCATTTTCAGTTGTCAGGTGGTGCACCTGTCAGTTACAATACCCCCGGCGGTACTAAAAACCCGCTCTGACAAAATTCTGGCAGCAGGGCAGGCCAAGACCTCCTAAACGTAGAGAGTCAGTTCATTCCATAAGTCCAGCTTGGATACCCAATAGTTATAAGGCACAGAGGAATCACGGAAAACATTGGTACAGTCAGCAAGGTACTCCTTCAGCATCTTCCAAAACTTTTCTCTTCTTGTGAGAGAAGCCTGTGCATCAGGGCCTGGGAGCTGGGAGGGCTGAGAAAACTGTCCCAGAACTTTGACAGTGTTCCCTTGCCTCTGCTGCGTCGTATTTGTGTCTCCCTCGCCTGTACTCTATGGTTGTCCAACGAACTGTGACCTCTGTCACCAGTGTTTTAAGATGGGAATTTTTTTAATAATTCCGAAACAAGGACCTTCTCGTACTTCAACATTTTATTAGACCTCTCCGCCACGGGAAGGAGAGATAGAAAGTTCTCCTTGTTGCATGAGTCTAGAAGTATGACCAACCAATACTGTCACCAAAAATGTGTGCAACGAGAGGGTCAAGGGAAGGCAGAGGAACATAAACACAGCCATGTGTGCCAGACTGCCAACAGGCAAGTCTTCCTTGTCCTGACCAAGAGGACGACTGTCCATGCTCTCCTCCTCATCCTCCTCCTCATTCTTCCTCTCCTCAGGCCATCCATGCAGAACAGACGGTATGACATTTGTGTGGGTAGTAAAGTCTGTAGTGCAGGAAACCAGGTCCTGTTCCTCCTCCTTCTCCTCTTCCTCCTCCTCATTATCACCCAATCCGTGTTGGGATGAGATGAGGCAGGGCTGTGTAGCATCACCCTGTATGGTTCCTTGCTCCATCTCATCGTACTACGCCTGTAATGCCTGGTGACTTTCCAAAATGAATACACACGTGGTGTACATTGACAAGCAGCTCAAGAAGATCTGGGTAGGTTTTGAGAAGGCGCTTAACAGCTAGGTTGATCACATTGGCCAGGCATGGTACGTGTGCGAGCTTGCCTCGCTTCAGAGCCGCCACCAGGTTCCGGCCATTGTCACACACGACCATGCCTGGCTGTAGGTTCAGCGGTGTCAGCCACAGATCTGCCTGCCCTTTTACAGCTGTCAAAAACTCTGCAGTTTGTCACCTAAGCATATTAGCTTCAGCACAAACTGCTGCTGCTTGGCCAAGGCAGTGCTGCAGTGCTTCTAGCTTCCGACTTATGTGGTCATTTCGGATATGGAGGCTGAGGAGGAGGAGGTGCAGGATCTGCAGAATGTGGGGGCAACCCTGATTGACCCAGGGCCCGCAATCCTTGGCATCAGGAGGACATGTTCCATCCTAGGGTCCGACTGGGTCCCAGCTTCCACTATATTAACCCAGTGTGTCGTCAACGAGATGTACCATCCCTGGCCACAAGCACTTATCCAGGTGTCTGTGGCTAGGTGGACCTTCCCAGTAACTGCGCAGTTGAGGGCACAGGTAATGTTCTGGGACACGTGCTTGTGTAATGCGGCGACAGCACACCGGGAGAAATTATGGCGACTGCGGACTGAGTACAGAGGGATGGCCTCTCCCATCAGATTGTGGCAAGATTCCGTCTCCACAAGCCTAAAAGGCAACATTTCAAGTGCAAGAATTCAAGAAATGTGGGAGTTTAGTATTGTGGCCTGTGGGGCGTTGACTGCGTATTTGTCATTGCATTCTAAGAACTGTGGTAGGGACAACTGAATGCTGCGCTGGGACAAGGACGTGGACGTGGTTGCTGATGGTGGTGGTTGCAATTGTGCAACAAGAGGTGCAGGGCAAGAGGCATCTTCACCTGTGCTATGGATTGGCGTGCATGCACAAAAGAGGAACAGGCAGTGGTATCTCCCGCAGACACTGATTGTGAACCCAGGCATTCAGCCTACCATTTACCATTTTTATAAGTGTGTTTCAATTAATCAAATTTTGTACAATCAAATATTTATGTGCATTATTGTGGTATTCAATAGTTTTTACACTATCTGGATTACTGTTCTATATATCATGATATCATTAAGTCTTTTTGTTCCTCAAAGTGTCATTTACTCTGTTATCTTCTTTTTAGAACTGCTATTAGATTATGGCTCTTTCCTAGATAAGCGTCAAGTTTCCTGGACGCTTTTTCGTCATACTGACACTTACATCACAGTGCTTCTGAGTTTGTAGCTCAGTGCATGGCACCACATTGGTTTCCATGGCTACTGGACGCAGGCATATACGTTTCCCTGTACATGCACCATGAGCGCTTCACCGGGGCACGATTACATCTTTGATGTCTTTTGGGGCTCGTATCAGATTGCAGCTTTTCATTGGTTGATTAGTTCCTTTTGCACTGCTGAGTTAGGAGTAATTTAAGTGTAGCAGACACACATTATTATCGCATCAATCCCTACTGAGACATGCCCTGCTTTTTCCCAGAGTACCGTCTCTTTTCTAATCTTTAATTTGGTGCAATCTGGTAAGACCCTTTAGTGTAACACTTCATAAGCATGCATCTGTAAGTCGTGTATTGGGGTGTGATCCTCAGGGTACTGCTAAATCACAGGCAAAAAAACGACTTCTACGCAGTTCACTTACCATAATTATTTTACTTAGTTATGTGGATGACCCAACCAGAAAATAGAAAACATTCAAAATATTATGCAGACATTCAATCCGGAGGCTGAGAACCTCAAATAATCTGTACCCACTATATTTTCCAAAAATCTACCTATTGGATTGCCTGTCTAAAACAGCTGCCTGTTACCTATCAACTATTTAAAAATAAATTTGGCACTCCAGTTATATCATGCAGAAAAAGTGTTTATTATACATAAAGATCCAGTTTGTTGCCAGTATATCACAATGTTTCGGCCTTTTAGTGGCCTTCCTCAGAACTACAGGAAAAAATATAATACATTCACGTAGGTATGTCATGCAAAGGAAAAAATAAACTGTGATGGCAATTTAGCCGTAAATGAAGTCTATTGAATATGAACAATTATCCCATACTATAATGTTTCTGAGAAACTCTCTCCTAAAACAAAAAGTTCAAGTTTAGTCTGAAGTCTGTTGTGTGCCATGATGGCACCTAGGCATAGATTAAGGCCACGGCCCCACTATCGATATTTGCTCAGTATTCAGTTAGTATTTTTACTCAGGACTGGGAGCCAAAACCAGGAGTAGGTGATAAATGCAGAATTGGTTCACTTGTTTCTATTATACCTTTTCTCTGATTGTTTCTCACCTGGTTTTGTCTCCCATTCATGAGAAAAAATACTGACCGAATAGTGACCAAATACTGATAGTGGGGCTGTGGCCTAAGATTCTTAATTGCGGAACAGAAAGGAAATGTGGCAGCAAATCCAGAAATTCCGGACACTGATTTTGGCAATAAACATGGCCTGAAATAGTCAATATGCCTATCTACCTAACTACAGGCTTTATTTCAGCCTTGAATATATTAACACTAGAATGTAGTGAGGTGCGTGCATAGTTACCCACTGTGGTGGCGCAGTGGGCCTTAGTTTTCTTACCAACCCAAGTCTGCTCTGGACAAACAATCGGTGTATATGGGTAGATGCAGTGTCCCTCCAACCAGGTGAACTGTACCATTAATGGCTGTCACTTAACTCCTCAGTGGTGTACAACACCTCTCACGCTAGGTCCCAGCCTTTTCCATCTCTCAGCAGCATTCCTGGCAGAAATCTTCTCACATCTGCACAGGTTATGGTCACGGACATGATAAGCTCCACTCTGCCATTGCTCTGGTCTCGGGGGATGCTTCCACAAGAGGATGTCATTGGATTCTCCTCCTTCACGTCCTCTCCCTGTTCTTAATAACTGCAGACTGACCTTAACCACTTCGCGCCAGAGCCTGTTTTTGCCTTCGTGACCAGGCCAATTTTTTCAATTCTGACCACTGTCACTTTATGAGGTAATTACTCTGGAACGATTCAACGTATTCCCCTGATTCTGAGATTGTTTTTTCATGACATATTGTACTTCATGATAGTGGTAAAATTACTTCGATATAACTTGTGTTTATTTGTGAAAAAATCGGAAATTTGGCGAAAATTTTGAAAATTTTTACATTTTCAAACTTTGAATTTTCATGCCCTTAAATCAGAGAGATATGTCACACAAAATAGTTAAGAAAATAACATTTCCCATATGTCTACTTTACATCAGCACAATTTTGGAACCCAAATTTTTTTTTGTTAGGGAGCTATAAGGGTTAAAAGTTGACCAGCAATTTCTCATTTTTCCAACGAAATTTACAAAAACATTTTTTTAGTGACCACATCATATTTGAAGTCACTTTGAGGGGTCTTTATGACAGAAAATACCCAAAAGTGACACCATTCTAAAAACTGCACCCCTCAAGGTGCTCAAAACCACATTCAAGAACTTTATTAACCCTTCAGGTGCTTCACAGGAATTTTTGGAATGTGGAAGAAAAAAATTAACATTTAACTTTTTTCACAAAAATGTTACTTTAGACCCAATTTTTTTTATTTTGACAGGGGTAACAGGAAAAAATGGTCCCCAAGTTTTTTTGTGCAATTTCTCTTGAGCGTGCTAATACCCCATATGTGAGGGAAAACCACTGTTTGGGCGCACTGCAGGGTTCGGAAGGGAAGGAGCGCCATTAGACTTTTTGAGTGTAAAATTTGTCTGAATAATTAGCAGACGCCATGTTGCATTTGGAGAGCTCCTGATGTGCCTAAACAGTGGAAACCCCCCACAAGTGACACCATTTTGGAAACTAGACCCCTTTGGGAACTTATCTAGATGTGTGGTGAGCACCCTGCACCCCCAGCTGCTTAACAGAGGTTTATAATATTGAGCCGTAAAAATAAAATTTTCACATTTTTCCCACAAAAAATGTTTTTCATTCCCTAATTTTGTATTATCATAAGGGTAAAAGGATAAATTGCACAATGAAATTTGTTGTGCAATTTCTCCTGAACACGCCGATACCCCATATGTGGAGGCAAATTACTGTTTGGGCACATGGCAGGGTTTCAAAGGGAAGGAGCGCCATTTGACTTTTTGAATGTAAAATTTGTTTGAATAATTAGCGGACGCAATGTCACATTTGGGGAGCCCCTAATGTGCCTAAACAGTGGAAACCCCCCACAAGTGCCAACGTTTTGGAAATTAGAACCCTTAGGGAACTTATCTAGATGTGTGGTGAGCACCTTGCACCCCCAGCTGCTTCACAGAAGTTTATAATATTGAGCCGTAAAAATAAAATTTTCACATTTTTCCTATAAAAAATGTTTTTCATTCCCTAATTTTGCATTATCATAAGGGTAACAGGATAAATTGCACCATTAAATTTGTTGTGCAATTTCTCCTGAGTACGCCGATACCCCATATGTGGGGGAAAACCACTGCTTTGGTGTACGGCAGGGTTCGGAAGAGAAAGGAGCGCTATGTTGGCTGGGATAGGCAGCAGACACCATGTCACATTTGAAGAGTCGCTGACATGCCAAAACAGCAGAAACCCCCACAAGTGACCCCATTTTGTAAACTACACCTCTCAAGGAATTCATCGAGGGAAGTAGTAAGTATTTTTTAATTTTTAAATTTATACCATTGGGCAGTGAAAAAAGCATAATTATATTTTTACCACAAAAAAATGTTTTACCCTCAGATTTTACATTTTCACACAGGGCAATGGGTAAAAATGGTGCCGAAATGTGTCACACAATTTCTTCTAAAAGTTAATACCCCATATGTGGCTGTATCGTACCGCTTAGCCATACGGTGAGATCTGGGGGGGACGGAGTGCTATTTGACAATTGGAGAACAAATTATTGTAGAATAGGCATTTGGATTTGGGAGCACAAAATTTTCTGAATTTCTTTTGGGGGGCAAGGGTCATTTTGCTTTTCCAGAGCCTTTCTGCTACCAGTAACTTGGAAGTCCCTTATATTTTTAACAGATGACGGACCTGAGTGGGGACTAGCATTTTTTGAGGACTGAGTTGAAGCTTTTATTGGGAACATTTTACGTAACATTTATCCGGCGCTCTAGGCTGAGCACTTACATCGGGGTTTCCATCTAAATTTCCAAGTGATGTAATTCAGATGAAACCCCTGCATGATCCATTCACTATAATGAGGCAGCAGAGTTACTCTGGACTCCATCTGGCCTCTGTTTAGCGGTATCCTTTTTTTCAGAAGTGCACAAAACTGTGGCCAACCGCACTTTTATGCACGCCTAAAACAAATGACACCGTGGGATCCCAGGCTAGACGGCGTCCACAGTGGCCTATATCTGCCTCATTACAGGGAATCTTCCGTCATGGGTGCCGGCTGAATCATGTATTTCAGAGATTTACACGGAAACTCTGGTGTAAGCGCTCAGCGCAGAGCACAGGATAAATGTGGGCAGAGCCTTACTGGGATCTTTGGGGACATAATAAACAAATCAGTAGCAGGTGAAGAATTGGTTTTATTTATTTTTTACGCCGTTCCTAGTGTGATATAACTGATTAGATTACTTTATTCTTCGGGTCGGTGCGATTACAGAGATACCAGATTTATATCGGGTTTTTATGACTGACAGCTGTCACACACTAAAAGACGCTTTTTTTGCAAAATCTAGTTTTTGCATCACCATATTTTGAGAGATATAATTTTTCCATACTTCGGCCGACAGAGTCATGTGATGGCTTGTTTTTTGCGGGACGAGTTGACATTTTTATTGTTACCATTTTTGGGTATGTGACATTTTTTGATCGCTTTCTATTCCGTTTTTTGAGAGGTAAAATTAACAAAAACAAACAATTCAGGAATTGTTTTTTGAGGGTTTTTTTATGCCGTTCTGCGTGTGGTAAAAGTGATCAGGCAGCGTTATTCTTCGGGTCAGTACGTTTACAGCGATACTACACTTACTGTATTTTTATTATGTTTTGGCGCTTTTACACAATAAAACAATTTTATAGAAAAAAATATTTTTTTTGCATTGCTTTATTCTGAGCACTATAACTTTTTTATTTTTCGGGTGATGGAGCTGTATGGCGGCTTGTTTTTTGCGGAACAAGATGACGTTTTCAGTGGTACCATTTTTATTTCTATTTTGTTTTTTGATCGCATTTTTTTCCACTTTTTGTTTGGCGATATGATGAAAAAGCATATTTTTTTGCTCCGTTTTTTATTTATTTTTATTACGGTGTGCACAGAAGGAGTTAATTAGTGTGACAGTTTTATAGCTCGGGTTGTTTCGGACGCGGCAATATGAAATATGTGTACTTTTTTTCGTTTTGTAAAAATATACGGATTTATTGGTTTAATATTTTATTTATTTATTTTTATTTATTTTGTGATTTTTTTTTTAATAGTTTAAAAACTTTTTTTTTACTTTTTTTTACATTTTTTCTTAGTCCCTGTATGGGACATTAATTTTAAGCTTTCTGATCACTGATATCATGTAATGTAATAGACATGTATTACATTACATTACATGAGATCTTCCCTGACTGTTTCAGTCAGAGTCTCCTGTCTGGCTACAGCTGCAGCTGAGCCAGACAGGACACCATATATGGCTGAGCTGGAGGCGGTCATGTGACCTCCAGCTGCCATAGCAACCCCAGGTCCTGGAAGGACTCGGAGGTCTTCGGAGTGGTAAGTTGACGACCCCCTCTCCTCCTGCTGTCTCCTATATGCCGCAATCACTATAGATCGCAGCATATAGAAGACAGCTAAGGGTTAACATCACTGGGACCTGATCTAATCAGGTCCCGATGATGTTCCCTGTCAGAGCTAACGCTCTGCACCGGAATCGCAGCGCTTACAGGACCCTCGGGGTCCTGAGCGCTGCGAGACCACCCACCGTTTTTAAACGTCGGCGCTGCACAGAGCCCAGCAAGCGCTGACGTTTATCTACAGTGGGCCGCCGGGAACCGGTTAAGATGGCCGTACTTCCTCTTCCTGTGTTTCACATCACCTTAGATTGTTTCTCCCCCTCTTACATTCAGTACATATTTTACAGTCCTTCAGTAATTTCTTAAGCAAAATCGACATCTTGCGACTGAATAACAACATTACTGCAGATGATCCACCATATTTACAACAGATACAGTATTATCACTCTCCACTTGAGAAAGCAATAAGATAAGAAACGAAACGCGCGTTGGGGATTAATCTGCATGTTGTCTGAGATCATTCAGCAGAATGGGTAAGAGCTGGCATTAATTCATCTCTGTGCCAGTTTTGGAGTTATGGTGGTAAGGTCTTTTGAGGAAGCTTAATCACCACAAAGGCATATATAGATACTTTTTTCTGATTTTCTCCTCTTCACATATCTACCCCCTGGAAACATCTGTTTAAATGATTCCCAATCTCTGTTTGTTACCACTAGTTTGTCTATTTTACAACCCATGTGTGCTTTGTTAACATTTTTGCATAAATAAAAGAATCTTTTAAGCTTCAAACACTCCTTTTAGTTCTTCCTTATTTTCATGATGTGGACACAGGTATACACATTTATACCACCCCACCCTGGTGAGCCGACACATCTCACACATTTTTTACTTACTGTTTTTGTTCTTTGGTTGAGTCTAAGCTGTGTGCCAACGAAGCATTTTTAATGCATTTCTGCAGCGTTTTTGCAGCTGCGGAAACGCTGCGGAAACGCATTAAAAATGCATGGTAGAAGGGCAGCAATGTTCCCCAATGATAATCCGCATGTACTGTGCACATGCTGCGGAAATTTCCGCTGCGGATTATCATTGCCGATAAAAAACGCAGCACTACCAAATATTTTGCGGAAATGCTGCGTTTTCGCTGCCATTGACTTGCATTAGAACACGCCAATACCGCAAGACTGCATCTGTACTTGTGTAATTGGCGTGTTCTAATGTGCTGATGGTACCCGGGTGTAGAGGAGAGGAGAGACTCATCCACACCCAGGTACCATTAAAAAATCTGTAAAAAAAGAATAAAATAAAAAATAAATGTATATTTACCTTCTGGCCGCCCAGACTGCGCTCCTGCTTGCTTCCTGGCACTTCACAGTGGATTGAAGGACCTGCGCTGACGTCAGAGTCATGTGACGGGTCACGCGACGCTGACGTTGGCAAGTCTTTCAATTCACCGCTGCCGGCAGCCGGGACCGAGCGAAGAAAGACAGCGCGGGCCATCGGAGGGTAAGCATATATTTATTTTTTTATTTTTAACCACTCTCTCGGTCACACTATATAAATCCATGCTGTTTGCATGGATATATATAGTATGACCTAGTTGTCACAAGCACTTTCCAAGTGATGCTAATCGCTTGGAAAGCTTGTCAATCCGCATGCGGAAATGTCAGTGAATAACGCTCCATTTCTGCATGTCCCTGGCAGGAAAACGCATGTACAATCCGCATGTACAATCCGCATGCATTTTTTTATGCTAGGGAGATGCAGAAACGCTCAGGAAAAAATCCTGAGCATTTCTGCATCGTGGGCACATAGCCTAATATTTGGGAGACAATGTATTGTTAATGCACATTATTTTTGTCTATTTTATATATTAGTTTATTTTGGTAAGTTGATGTTTTTTTGCTTTATTTATTTATTCAGCCCTTTAAGAATTAATTTTGCAAAATGATCTTATATTTCTGTTTTGTATTTATTTTTATTTTTTTCACTTTTTTATCTTGCAGTAATACTGATGAAGATCAGATGAGACCAAAACGTTTATTAATTTACTGTGGATTGCCTACACAAATAAATTACAAGTTACAGGAATTTCCAAAGTGTCAAGTTTATTTTACATATTATGACTTCTTCCTGGCATAATATACAAAACAGCATGTTTTTATGTTTTATATATTTGTTTTAGAGATTTTAACAATATACATTGGTCATTGTAAAATTAGAACAATGTGATGAAGACTGGACTATTCATTTGGTTTAACTATTTTAAATTTAGTCTAGACAGAGAGCAATATATGTATCAAGGTCTTTCCATTTTCCCTTTGGTTAATGTCTTGAAGATTTGTAGATTTGTATTGGAAAAACAAATCTTGCAATATGTATAAGTAGTTTAACTGAATGGCTCATTGATACATTCATGGATTCAATGAGTGATATAGAAGTGCACTCAGGAGGACACCCTATCTCATATTTTCCATTGAGGATCCCAAGCTCAGAAGATTAAGTTGGGATTCAGGCACACTAATCACTCATCTAGTGGCACCTGTCTGAAGGAGAAGTTCACTTTCATTATCCACCAGGGGAGCTGTCATTAATTAAAAAAGTCTGCTTTGCGCAATCAACCTTAATTCTGCGATAGTCTGTAGTTTCATTTTTTTTTATTTCATGTATGCTAGAAAATTAATTAATGAAGATTTGATAATATGAGTTTACACCTTAATTGTAGAATTAATACAATTAATACATTTAGGTTAAACAATTTCCAAGTGACTGATATATACAGTAGGTACAAGAATAAATCAAAAGGCATAAAGAAAATTAAAAAAAGATGAAAATAGTCTAAAATATCATTATCTATTCTATATTCAATCATGGGATATTTTACAAATATTGGTTCTAATCAAAGCTGCTGGAGAAAAGTGGTGGTCCATTTTAGTAAAGCCTTAGTCACTTACCGGTAACGGGATTTTTCGGAGCCCACAACAGCCTACAGGTTAAAAAGGGCGGCACCTCTTTCCCACCTCAGTTTAGTTAACAGAGCATGAGAGGACCGCCAAGGTTAATAACAACAAAATAAATTCATTTTAAGCCAATTACTCTAAGTAACTTCCCCCGAAGGTGCAAAAAAGAAAAATAACTCTACGGGAGTGCAAAAACACCAGTGTAGGGAGGGAATATAAGGGTGCTGTCATGGGCTCCGAAAAATCCTGTTACTGGTAAGTAACTAAGGCTTTATTCGTACTCCCATGAGAGCACCACGAGAAAATTACAGAGACGAAAGGAGATTAGGGAGGGGCCACCGCTTGAAGCACCCTTCTCCCAAAGGTGAGATCAGAAGAGTCACCCAAATCCAATCTATAATGCCTATAGAAGGTGGAGAGAGAAGACCAGGTGGCAGCCTTACATATGTCTTCGATGGAAATCCCCGTCTTCTCGGCCCAGGAAGTTGCTACTGCTCTGGTGGAGTGTGCCCTCAACCCTTCAGATACTTCCCTATCCCCCGAGGAGTAGGCGAGAGAGATGGCCTCTCTAATCCACCTCGCAATGGTAGATTTTGAAGCTTTACAACCCTTTCTAGCCCCCTGATGGCATATAAATAGGGAACTATCTTTCCTAAAACTGTGTGAAACCTCCAGATATTTAAGCACGCACCTTCTAACATCTAATGTATGTAGTTTCTCCTCTTTCTGATTTTTAGGGGGGAAACAAAAGGTTGGAAGATTTACCTCTTAAATTCTATGAAAACGTGAGACTACTTTTGGAAGAAAAGGCGGATCAGGCTTTAACATAATTCTATCATCCATAATTTGGGTAAATGCTGGGGATATAGAAAAGGCCAGTATGTCACTTACTCTTCTGGCCGAAGTTAGGGCCACTAACAGGGCTGTTTTAAGAAGAATAATTTTATGGGTGGCAGAATCTAGAGGTTCGAGGGGGGGGGGGTAGTCAAGGCATTTAAGACTAGTGTTGAGCCACCCCCGTAGTGTTCGAGTTCGGTTAGGTTCGTCGAACACCCGTGTGTTCGCCGAACTGTTCGTCGAACTGTTCGTCGAACACCTTCGAACACCGTTAAAACCAATGGCACGCAAACAAAAACACATAAAAACACATAGAAAACACCTTCAAAGGTGTCCAAAAGCTGACAAACTGCTCAGAAGACATAACTAACACATGGAAAAGTGACAAGTACATATAGTCATGCGAAAAGAAAAGAGGTGGAGGAGTAAAAGGAGGGGGAGACACAGATATAGGCATGTCATGCCCTTCTAAAATCCAAAAAGTGAGAAGCCGACACGGCCAGTCCGTTCCTGCCCGTGCCACCTCCGTGTCGCCGGGTTTGTGCCAGAGCCGCGGTGGACCCTGAAGGACTGCCCCCCTCTCCCAATACTGGTGCCTGTCCGCTGGTGGGTCGAGCCTCCCCGCGGTGGGGAGGGAGTATCATCTGCGGAAGAAAGACCATCTTCCAGCCAAACTAACATGTCGACTTATTTTCGTGGACAATGTGATACGATCCCTTTGTTACGGACACGCCCATCGCTACAAATTCCAGATGAGGCACAAAAACAGCAGGTGCTTCAGGGGATATCAAGTGCTCCTTCAAGTGGGCTCTACTCCACCTCAATTTCAACATCACAAATACTCCAGTCCTCAGAGGTGTCACCCCAATCGCACTTGCTTCCTCACAGCTCCCAAGTCTCCAGCTGCCCGTCTGAGTATGGGGTAACACAGATGGTTGAGTCTGCACAGCTGTTTACTCATACTATAGCCTGGGAAATGGAGGTCTGCTCCAGAGCTTCTGTTAATCAAGATGAGGAAATGATCTGCACTGATGCCCAGAATCTTTATAAGTCGGATCCAGGACCAGATGAAGAAGGTTCTGAGCATAATGTAGACCCTCATTCCCAAACTGTAACTCCTGTTGGTGGAGACAATGATGAAGATGATGATGAGACTCAAATACCTGATTGGAGCGACAACTTGACTTTTCGGTCAGGGCAGGAAGAGGTTGGCTTTGAGGACGACGGGTGTGATAACACACAGGGTGATGATGACAAGGTTGGAGATCCCACTTACTGTCAACCCACAGTCAGCCAGTCGATGAGGTCACCCGGGCCTTTGCCTTGCCTTGGGGATGTCGCGGTGGTCGGCTCCCGGGCCCGTACCCTGGGGTCACTCTTTAAAAGGGTGGATAATTGATAATTTTATAAGAGTTTGTGATGCCACCTGTGGTATCTGGTGAGAAGCACCAGCGCTGCAGCAGTCCACTGAGGCCCGTGATAAGGCAGCTCGATGGTATAGCTCCCCACAGGTGGAGCTAGTTCTCAGGGCAGCGTATGCAGGGGGAATGCAGGACAGGCGAGACCCAGCTGGGTCAGAGCAAGAACGGGAACGTACACGGTAGTCACTTCAGTACCTTTTACTCGAGGAAATTCAGGCACATCCCGGAGCACTGTAGGGTGAAGGGTGCATATCAGGATACTCCCCAATGAGCGGTGTAGGGCCTCCTGTTTCTTGCCTCTGCGTAGTAAGTTTCTGACCTGCCTGGAGCTAGGCCTAACTTTGTCTCTGTCCTGCGCTGGCTGACCTTGTGGTAGGGCCTTCTCTTGGAGTTCACGCTCCCAGTATGCGGGGCCTAAGTATCTCCTGCTTCTATTACGTATCAGCACCTTAGCGATCCTGGGACTTGTAGTTCTCCAGGGATTCCGGTTATGCCTTACTGGGTTATAGAGATTCCGGTAAGCTCGGATCCGGTGTCCGGTAAATGCTTCGGGGTGAGCTGGTTAAGCTCCTCTGCCCCTTATGTACTAACTCGCCACTCGCCTTCGGCCTACTTGGGCCCTCACTAGGCTATACACACTAACGGCAGCTTTCCGCGCTTCACCTATCTTATGGCGCCGGCACACCTTAAGCACTATCTGGGCTCCCTGAATCTAGCTAGCAAAAGCCTTGTGCTCCACTGCTGAACTATTAACTGAGTTCTCGAGACTAGACTGAGCTCCACTGCAGACTGACCTCTCTTAGGCTTCTCTACTGCAGGAATTCTTCAGAGGAACTGAACTGCCTAGCTCCACCTTCCCTATTTATATCCCTAACGGGCTCCCTCTGCTGGTCTGAGGTGGAAGTTGGAGATGTGTGAATGTTTATGGGGGCCTCTTGTGGAGGAATCCATCAATACACTCTTCTAGGATCTGTGATACCAAGCGCAGCGGGGCGTCACAGATGATATTGATGATGAGGTTAGGTTGCGCCTTCCTGGACAGAGACGGAGTACTGGAAGCACCTCAACAACTGCATCCTCAACCACAACTCTGCCTCTGACCACAAGTCGTAGTGGATCTTCAGGTCGCATGGGCTCTAAGCCTTGCATAGCCTGGGCATTTATTCAGATCGATAAGCATGACCCAACTCGTGTTATCTGTAATATTTGTCAACAAAAGCTAAGTAGAGGCCAAAAAATCCATAGTTTGAGTACTTCATGCATGTACCGTCACAAGGATATGAAGCATAAGTTGCAGTGGGAAGCTCACTGTGCTACAATGCGGCCTAGCAGGCTTGGCCAACCACTGTCTGCCCCATCTTGTGCATCCGCGGCCTCTTCATCCTCTGTGACTGGGGGGACAGCAGTCGCACATGTTTTTGGATGCAGACCTGCCACCTCTTTACCTGCAACAGCCAGTGTGATTGGCAGGTCGTCAGTTCATTGAGAAGTGGAAACACCTGCTGGTGTTGAGCGCTCTCTGACATCGAGAGCACCACCTTTGGATCAATGCAACCTAACATGTCCGCCTGCATCTTCCTCACAGACCGGCAGATTGCCGGGGACACCCTACTCAACCCCGTCAAAGCACAACAGCCAGTCCTCGGTCCCTCAGATGTGGAAAAGTAAAAGACCATTTCCTCCTAGCCATGAGAAAGCTAAGAGGTTGAATTTCACCATCTGCCAGCTGTTGGCTACAGAAATGCTGCCTTTCCGCCTGGAGGACACAGTGGATTTTCGAGACCTTAGGTCCGTCGTAGTGCCCCAGTACCAGATGCCCAGTCGGCACTACTTCTCAAAGAAAGTTGTGCTTGCGCTCCACCAGCATGTCGCACACAACATCACTGCTTATTTGAGAAACTCTGTGTGTGACAGGGTGCATTTCACCACAGACACTTGGACGAGTAGGCATGGACAGGGGCATTACATGTTGCTGACTGGGCACTGGGTAACTATGGTGACAGCAGGACAAGGGGATGCTGTCCAAGTCTTACGGTCCCCACGAGTTTTGCGTCAATCCTCTTTATCTCGAAGTTCCTCCACTGCTTCTGCCTCCTCAGCCTCCTCTCGGTCCCCCAACTGCACCCAAAGCCCATCTGGTAATGCCACCTGCTTTCTAACTGCTCTGAAGGAATCCTGCACACCTTCTTACTATTCTGGCAGCAGGGCTCAACGGCATCAGTGTTTACTTTGAAATGTCTGGGAAATGTGAGTCACACAGCTGAGGACTTGTGGTCAGCTCTGGAGACCCAGTTTCATGAATGGTTGTCTCCACTGGACCTGCAGCCAGGGAAGGCCGTGTGCGACAATGCTGCAAACCTGGGTGCGGCCCTTCGCCGGGGAAATGTCACACACGTGCCTTGTATGGCTCACGTGTTGAACCTGGTTGTCCATAAATTTTTAGTCCACTATCCCGGACTAGATGGCCTTCTGCAGAGGGCACAGTCGCTGTGTGCTCACTTCCGCCGTTCGCATCCCGCAGCTCAACGATTTACATCTCTACAGAAGTCGTTGGGCCTGCCTGTTCACCGGCTGAAATGCGATGTGCCGACACGGTGGAATTCAGCTCTGCACATGTTGCAGCGACTGTGGCAGCACCGACCAGCCCTGGTGCAATACCTTCTGACGTATAGCCTGGGCCAACGAGATCCAGAGGTGGGGCAAATCACGCTGCAGGAGTGATCTCAGATCAGGGACCTATGAAGTTGACGCGCCCCCTGTGCCGTGGGGTACCCTGAGCCGGGCCGGTAGACACTGGGGGTTGTAGTCACTGTGGCGGTGACCCGGTCCGTGACCCAGGGCGGTCAATCCAATGGTAATTTGTGTATATGGATTTTATAATGTCCGACTACGCCACCTGTGGAGTGCGGCCAAAGGGGCCACCGCTGCGGAACAGTCCTCTGAAGCTGGTGGTTTTGCAGCAATGGTATTATTACTCCCCACAGGAAGAGTGTAGCTTCAGGGCAGTGTGGGTGGATGATGGTGGTTGTAGTGCAGGGAGTCAGTAATGAACACAGAGTCCTTGTGATGCAGTCCCAAGATCTTTGCTCACAGTTGTTGCAGTCCAGATTACAGGTACCAGAGCAATCTCACCCGTCGTACTGTGCGTACTCAGTGAGGGGCTCAGTCCACCCCCAGATAGCTCCGGAGTACTTAGCAGGACCCCCTTCTGTGTGTCCTTTCTCTGGCCTTCTCCCTGCACCTCACACCCAGTGACACTTCTATCCGGTATCCTCGGGCCTTGACGGGCGACTTGTGTTCCGTCCCCTGGGTCCTATGTGGCTACCTTCTTAGTGAGACTGGTGTGGACTTTTGGCCTGCAGTACATGAAATGCTGCAGCCTCTGGTTTCTAGCTGAGCCTTGCTGTTTCTCCTCTAGTTGAGGGACCGGTTCCCCTTATCTGGCCTGACCCCTCTACCTCCTGGTAGCAGCAGGAGTACGGGTGGCCTTCTGCACGGCCCATAGCCCTAGGGTCCCTTCGGTTAGTGGAGCCTTCCTGCTCCCACTCCTCTCTTCTCTCCTTCAGTCCTGGGTCTCCCAGGCTAGGCCCGCCTCCGGAGCAGAGCTCATGCCGAGCCTCTGCTCCTGTCCCTTTTCCTCCTTTGACTGGCTTGCTCTTTCTAAAATGGCTTCCTATTTATACTCTCCCTGTCATGTGCTCCCCTAAGCTGCTCCCCTAAGCACCCACTACATAGGACCCTCCCACCAGCTAGGGACCTGGGACTGTGCTCTCCCTTAGGAGCAATCTCGCCCTACCCCCACTGCGGGTATGTGTTGGATGCAGGTGTTAGGGTCCCGAGCCATACGTCTTCCTTACCTGAGGGTGAGATACCACACCTCTGGGTGAGATGCAGTAACTCTGTGGCGACTGAACCCTCAGGGGCACCACACATCCTTCTGCACAGTTTTGAAATGGCGACGAAGATGTTTAGTGCTGACGACGATGCCATTATCAGCATGACTATTCCGGTGATTTACATGCTGGAGCACACATTAAACAGAATTCAGAGTTAGGTGGTGGGACAAGAGGAGGTGGAGGAAGTAGAGGAGGAGTCGTATGCAGAAGGGATAACATCTCCAAGGTCCAGACGGTTGGCAGCACCAAGGCGGCAGGCATGGGAGGGTGGGGGAGAGGGATTAACCAGGGCGCATGGTAGCAGCCAAACTGTTGAGGAAGGTGCAGGAGCCGAGGAAAAAGTGGAGGATGAACTGGCGATGGGCATGGAAGACTCATCAGATGAGGGAGACCTTGATCACATTTCTGTTGTGCGAGGTTGGGGGGAGAGGGCAGAGGAAGGAAGCATGATTCTTACCTCGCTACCAACACAACAAGGACTTGGTCCTCCTGGATGCGCAAGACACATGAGTGCCTTATTGCTGCACTACCTGCAACATGACCCTCAGATAGCAGAATTCGAAGTAATCCCGACTACTGGGTTGCCACACTCTTAGATCCCCGGTACAAAAGTAAATTTGCCGAAATAATTCCTGCCATAAAAAGGGATTGACACATGTAGGAGTATCTGCAGACGCTGTTGCAGAATCTAACATGTGCTTTTCCACAAAACACCAGTGGTGCACGAAGTGAATCTCACAGTTATAACTTGCCAACCGTGGGACTGTCGAGTCTTCATCACTCAAACCGTAACAGTAACACAGTATCTGCTGGTAACAGCAATTTTGTGGAATCGTTTCACCACTTTTTTAGGCCATCCTTTGCAAGGCCACAGGAGACAAGAAGTCTGACACATAGTCAATGCCTAGAGAGGATGGTGCAGGAGTATCTCCAAGTGAACATCGAAGCCATGACTGTGTCACTGGACCCTTGCTCATTTTGGGATTCCAATCTGGAAAAATGGCCGGAGCTCGCCACTCACGCCTTGGAGATCTTGTCATGCCCTGCAACCAGTGTTCTCTCTGAACATGTGTTCAGCGCTGCTGATGGTGTGCTGACAGATAAGCGCACGCGGCTGTCCACTGAGAATGTAGACAGACTCACGTTCATAAAGATGAACAAATCATGGATTCGCAAGGACTTTTCGAACCCTGTGTTATCCTTGGGAGACTAAAAGCTTGAGGATTTGGTAATATCACCTCAACAACCGTTTTAAACAACTGTGGGGCAATTGATGCCACTTAACCCTAGAACGCATGACCATAAAAATCTACTCTTTCATATACCTGGGGCCTTTTAGGCCCGTGTGCAAATAACATGGAATAACTCAAACTCAAATGACAAATAACTATATACATGAAGAATACCTAGAGTTTCAAAATTCTAGCTAAAGTAATCTTGCAGAAAATAGAAAACAATTAACAGGGCGGGACTGCGAGGCCCCAGGTATGCGTTCTAGGGTTAAGTGGTGTCTGTGCCACAATTTTGGGAAAAAATGGAGACTCTTTTTGGAGTCCCCTTGCTGTGTCTTACGTGACGTCGGCATCGTCAATTCCAGGTGGGTTGGGTCGCTCCCCCCCCCTTTTAACTGTAAGAAACTACATACACTATGGCTTGGGGTAACACAGATGATTGAGTCTGAAGAGCTGTTTACTCAGAGGTCTGCTCCAAAGCTTCAGTGTCTGCTAGTCAGCGTAGAATTTTTAACTGCATCTAGCCTAGGCAATACTTTGGGCGTAGTAGCCCAGCTGCGAAGCAAGCTGCACCGCCTGTGTATCTAATAAGAATTTTTAAATGCATCTAGCCTAGGCAGACTGTGGGGACCCCCAACCAAACCCAGACGCTCAGCCCCCCTATCGCCCCCCTTTCCTTGACAATACAATAATGTAACTCTTACAACTGGATGGGTGAGGATCGGTCACAGCTTTATTAACTCTTATACTCATTCCATTAGAAAAGCATTTTATTTCTAAAATAATTCAGCTTGTTGCAGCATGCCCTGGGTCTCCACTCCGGCAACTTGGCCAACAAGTGTAACTCTCCAACATTTCCTTTCTATTTCCAGGCCACGGAGGATCCTGTGTACTCGTATGCAGGACTCTGACCCCCACCCATCACTCTTAACGCTTGTTCCATTCCGTCTTGGAGTCCTGACAGGAATATGTCCAGTCCAATATCCATTAAGTGAACACCGTCGGGACGTATGAGGCCTGCTTTATCTCCTTCCAGTTGTCGGTGTCATACCACGACACCGCCTATGTCTCTTCTAAATTTTGCCATCCGAATATTTATTACCCGCCTTGTCCGTTCGATGGCTGTGATGTCTCGCGCACCTTGCCATACCGCTATCGGCACAATCTCTGACCATACTATAGCTAGTTTTGTGAAAAATTCTCTGAAGCGCTCAGTGTATAGTTTCATTATTGCCATTAGTTATGCGCTCTTGTGATGACCTAGGTTGTTTCCCCTGGCCTGTATAACTAAGATGACCGGACATCTTGCCTCTCTCCCTACCTTGATTACCTCCATTAGTACCTGTGGCCATAGCAGGCCTCTAATACCTCTCCAGTTGAAATATGTGTTATGAAACTCTAACTTCCTCCCGCCTGGGCGGACTTTCGCCTTTTTTCTGCTCAATATATATTCGAGTGGCCTATCACCCACACTGTTGGCTTAGCGTCACCAGTAAAAGAAACAAACCACGTTAGGATAACAAGTCCGGTCTTATGTATCTTGCCAAACATATGGATCGCCATCTCCCTATCCTCTATACTTCCGTTTCTCACAGTCCTGCTCTTGCTGCTTCCGTGGCCGCGCCTATGCGGAATGAGTGTGTCCCGTAGTCTTTGGGGTGGTTCCATGCCGATGTTATGCATTTATTAAATATAGCTTGGAACTGGTATCTTGATAATGGCGTTCCATCAATGTGAGTTAGGAAGAAATTACTTTGTGATCTGATGGTTAGATATGTTTTTACTATTGTTACCCGACTCAGTGTACCGTTTGTGGGTTGTAGAAGTACCCAAGTGCCCCTGCCCGCTGGAACCGTTTTCGATTTGTGTATGCGTAGACGTATTGCATTATTGGCTATGACTACGTCCTGGTGTAATAAGACTCCACTGGTGGTAATTTTGGATTGAGGGACTAATTCGCTTATGCAAAGCGCCCCGAAGAAGGCGATCACAAATGCAGTAGACAGTAGTGTTGCTTCAAATTGTGAGTGTCATGTTAATGGTGTTAGGGATATGATGTGAGAAATCAGTTTTAGTGACACGGGACGGGACGTCTACACTCCTGACTTGGCTGACCCCTTTTCCACCCTTTCATGGATTGTCTGATGATGAATCTTTGTCACATCTTCCCAATTCAGTAGTTGGAAGTGAAATGCTACTCCGGTCAGACACCGCTGCGCTGACTCCCGTGATATGCCCCTCATCATTAGCTGGTGGAGAAATTCTATGGTGACTTGTGATCTGGCTTGTTCACATTGGTCAACCCGTCTGCCTGCTACTAGTCGTGTCCACTCTTCCCATGACTTACCGTATGCTTGCCACGTCGACGGGGCAACTGACGCTCTGATTAATGGCATCAACTATTCGCCACTAGATCCCATAGAGAAGGTGGGCAACTGTTGCCTGATGGGTGGGTGTTGTGGAAGAGCTCTGTGAAAATCTGCCAATTGAATTGTTATAAAGCATTAGCAGCAGCTTTAGACCCCTCAGCAAAGTGGCTAGCGCGGACCCATACATTGTGTTTTAGGCACAGGAATGCTAGCCTGGGTAGTCGGCCTAGCACTGGGAGAGACTATGATGCCATCTTATTAATGCAGTGCGCTAGGCTGGTGTTTTTTGTTATGAAGCGTATATTTTTGTAAGCCAGGAGCTAGATGCAGATAAAAATTATTTTTAATTTGCAACCTGATGGAGGTCAGTATAGATGGACTAATAGAACAAGTCCCACACACATCTAGAAGCCCAAATATTTTTTCAGAGGTAGATGAAGAAAAAAATTATATTCAGTTTGCAACCTGATGGAGGTCAGTATAGATGGACTAATAGAACAAGTCCCACACACAGCTAGAAGCCCAAATATTTTTTCAGAGGTAGATGCAGAAAAAAATTATATTCAGTTTGCAACCTGATGGAGGTCAGTATAGATGGACTAATAGAACAAGTCCCACACACTGCTAGAAGGCCAAATATTTTTTCAGAGCTAGATGCAGATAAAAAATATTTTTCATTTGCAACCTGATGGAGGTCAATATAGAAGGACTAATAGAAGAAGTCCCACACACAGCTAGAAGGCCAAATATTTTGTCAGAGCTAGATGCAGACAAAAAATTATTTTTAATTTGCAACCTGATGTAGGTCAGTATAGATGGACTAATAGAACAAGTCCCACACACTGCTAGAAGGCCAAATATTTTTTCAGAGCTAGATGCAGAAAAATATTATATTCTATTTGCAACCTGATGGAGGTCAGTATAGATGGACTAAAAGAACAAGTCCCACACACAGCTAGAAGCCCAAATATTTTTTCAGAGGTAGATGCAGAAAAAAATTATTTTCAGTTTGCAAACTGATGGAGGTCAGTATAGATGGACTAATAGAACAAGTCCCACACACTGCTACGAAGGCCAAATATTTTTTCAGAGCTAGATGCAGATAAAAATTATTTTTAATTTGCAACCTGATGGAGGTCAGTATAGATGGACTAATAGAACAAGTCCCACACACTGCTAGAAGGCCACATATTTTTTCAGAGCTAGATGCAGATAAAAATTATTTTTAATTTGCAACCTGATGGAGGTCAGTATAGATGCACTAATAGAACAAGTCCCACACACTGCTAGAAGGCCAAATATTTTTTCAGAGCTAGATGCAGATAAAAATTATTTTTCATTTGCAACCTGATGGAGGTCAGTATAGATGGACTAATAGAACAAGTCCCACACACTGCTAGAAGGCCAAATATTTTTTCAGAGCTAGATGCAGACAAAAAATTATTTTGAATTTGCAACCTGATGGAGGTCAGTATAGATGGACTAATAGAACAAGACCCACACACTGCTAGAAGGCCAAATATTTTTTCAGTGCTAGATGCAGAAAAATATTATATTCAATTTGCAACCTGATGGAGGTCAGTATAGATGGACTAATAGAACAAGTCCCACACACAGCTAGAAGCCCAAATATTATTTCCGAGGTAGATGCAGAAAAAAATTATATTCAGTTTGCAACCTGATGGAGGTCAGTATAGATGGACTAATAGAACAAGTCCCACACACTGCTAGAAGGCCAAATATTTTTTCAGAGCTAGATGCAGGAAAAAATTATATTCAATTTGCAACCTTATGGAGGTCAGTATAGATGGACTAATAGAATGATGCTAAGCCCAAAAGGTTTTACTTCACCAGGTGCAGTAAAAAAAATGGTATTCTATACACAGGTGGTGTAGCTTGCAACACAGATAGGCTACTCCACTGACTAACACACTCTGCAATAGGCCAAAAAGGATTAGCTTTGCTAGATTTAGCCAAAAGCTGTGAAAAAAAACTTGCACAGCACTGGCACAGACCTGCCTGGCAAAAACTGATAGGAACTGATGTAACTTAGTCCTGAAAAGGACTGCAATTACAATTAGTCTTTACTCCCAACCTATCTATTTAAGAGCACAGACCTGCCTGATAAAAGTCGTAGGAAATGCTGTAACCTAGTCCTTAAAAGGACTGCAATCACAACTATTCCCTACTCCCAAGCTATCTGTAGATTTGTGCAAAAATTGGCTTGAAAATAGCAAGGTATAGCGCACACAGAAACAGCGGTGCCGTCTAACACGCAGCTGCAGCAGTGAGAAAATGGTGGCGACGGGGAAAATGGCTGGGTCTTATAGGGCAAGGACATGTGACATACAATGCCAATGACACATGCCCTTGCTTGTGTCAAAAAAAGCACTTCGCTCCGTGCGTGCGCTGCTGATAGGCTGACAGATTGGACCTCCCCACTGTAAATGCGGGAAAGAGAAAAAAAAATGGAGATCTTCATTATTCCTGCAGAGATCCATCCCCTGCCCCTCCCCTCGCCCGCTGTACACTCAAACTGCGTATTAACATTAATTTTCATCATTACTGAGAAAAAATCCAGTTATGATTTTGGTGCACGAACAGTTATCGAACATAACCTCGAACAGCCGAACTTTTTTCAAATCGTTCGTGTTCACCGAACGGCTCGAACACCGCCCAAAACAGCTCGAATTTGAGATTGGCGAACAGTTCGAGTCGAACAACGCTCATCTCTATTTAAGACCAGGTTTAAATCCCAGGGAGAGGGTTTGGATTTAATAATAGGTCTACATCTGAAAGAGGCCTTTATAAATTGTTCTACCCAATAATTAGCTGCTATATCAAATGCTGATAAGGCTCCTAAGCCGAAACTTGTACCTTCAAAGTACTAGTGGTTAGGCCCTGTTCTAAACCCACTGTAGAAACTCTAGTATCTTCCCAATAGGGACCCCATCCTCTAGTTTGAATTCTGCAAAGGACAGGAACTTTCTCCAAGTTCTAGATTAGATGCGGGTGGTAACGGGCTTTCTGCTACATAGTAGTAGAGTGTTTACTAAATTTGAGGAAAACCCTTTGCTGGTTAACAGTGCCCTTTCAATTTCCATGTCGTTAAATGGAGATTTGAGGCTGGAGGATGGGAAACCAGACCCTGAGTAAGAAGGTCTGGGATTTCCGGAAGGATCCAGGGGTCTGATATTGACATTCTGCGGAGACAAGAGAACCATGGCCTCTTGGGCCAAAAGGGGCATATTTGGATCATTCTGGCTTCATCTGTCCGGATCTTTCTTAGGACTGACGGAAGAAGGACCATAGGAGGGAAAGCGTACGCCAAAGGAAACTCCCAGGGAATCATGAAGGCGTCCACCGCCAGGGGCTTTTCTCTGGGGTTCAGAGAACAAAATGTTGTCACTTCGTCGCGCATAAGTCCACTGCTGGAAGACCCCACATTGCCACAATCTTGGAGAATATTCGCGGGTTCAAGGACCATTCTCCTTCTTTTAGGGAATTGCCTCTGTGAAAATTTGCCCTGATGTATTCTTTTCCTCTTAGATGAACTGCAGAAAGGGAGAGAAAATGATCTTCTGCTTTCTGAAGAAGTCTGTCTGCTACTCTCATTAAGTCTCTAGAACGGGTCCCCCCTTGATGATTTATATCTGAGAGTATACGGACATCCTGGCCCTGTAAATATTCAAGGAACCCATTGAGCGCATAATCAACCACCAAAAGCTCCTTAACATTCGAGGAAAACTGTACCTCATTTTCTGACCAGATTCCCTGAATTAAGCTGTTTTCAAAGTGAGCTCCCCAACCTGTAGCACTTGCATCTGTAGTTAAAACTGCCGTAGGTTTACTTTCCCAAGGGACTCCCCTAGAAAGATTAGTGTATACCAACGCCCAGCGAAGGGATTGTAAGGAGCGAGGGGCCAAGGTAAACTCCCGGTATAGATGTCCATCTAGCATTGAGTCATTATATAACACATCCCATTGAAGAGCCCTTGAGTGAAATTGGGACCAACGCACTGCAGAAAAACTTGAGGTCAGGGTCCCTAATTATGACATGGCTTTGTGCAGTGTCATGGAGGGTCTATCCATACAATGTCTCACTAGTCCCTGGATTTTTGCAATTTTTTCATCTGATAAATGACATAA
Organism: Phyllobates terribilis; assembly: GCF_046119375.1. Classification (NCBI taxonomy): domain Eukaryota; kingdom Metazoa; phylum Chordata; class Amphibia; order Anura; family Dendrobatidae; genus Phyllobates; species Phyllobates terribilis. The sequence continues at coordinate 589,640,286 of NW_027362765.1, read as the reverse complement.
CTGTCTTTCTGAATCTAAGACCCCCAGGAACTGTTGGGCTTTTTGTGGAGTCAACCTAGATTTTTCCAGATTTAGAAACCAACCTAGGCCTTGTAGGACAGAAATTGTTATCTGAAGGTGGGCCTCGCATTGTGCAAAGGAATTACCCACTATCAGGAAATCATCAAGGTAAGGGATTCTTAAAATATCTTTTTCTCTTATGTGGGCCACAACTTCTGCCACCAGTTTAGTAAAAACTCTCGGGGCTATAGCCAACCCAATGGGAAGAGCGGTATACTGGTAATGTTTTACAACCCCTTTTATTTTGATGGCTAATCTTAAATACTTTTGATAATCCCTATGAATGAGAACATGGTAATAAGCGTCTTTAAGATCCAGGACTACCATATAACAATGGGGAAAAGGCAATTTTATTCTTGCTTTTAATGATTCCATTTTGAAGGTGTCTATTTTAAGAAACCTATTTAAGGATTTTAAATTTATGATAGTCCTGAAACACCCATCTGGCTTGGGAACCAGGAAGAGCGTGGAGTAGAATCCGTCTCCCTCTTCTGTTTTCGGAACCTCAATCAGGACGTTTTTCTTTGTTATTTCTTGTATTTCGGATATGAGGGGAGTCTGCCACTCTGGGGAGGAACTAGAGGGAATAATTATGAATCTCCTGTAAGGAAGGGCTTGAAATTGAAATTTAAGACCAAAACTAATCCGGCCTAAAATCCAACTGCTATGTGAAATACGTTCCCAAGCCAGAAAAAACAACTACAATCTCCCTCCCACCTGGGTGGATTGTGATTCCCCTGGCTTCTGCTCATCTCTGGAAGAAGAACCAAAGAGTAGGCCTCTACCTTTGCGACCTCTTTCCTCAAATTTCTCCTGTTCTCTAAAGAATCATCTTTGGACAAACTTCTTTTTCCGAAAAGATTTTTTAAAAGAGGGTAGAGGTACAGACGGAAAGCCCCTCTTAGGATCTCCAGCTTTTTCCAACAGATCATCCATGGTTTGGCCGAAAAGATATTCACCCTCACAAGGAATTGTACAGAGTCTAGATTTTGTTTGTACATCTCCAGGCCAGCACTTAAGCCAAAGGGCTCTCCGAGCAGCATTTGAAAGAGCTGACGATTTCGCTGCTAGTCTAACTGAGTCCGCAGGTGCGTCAGCAAGAAAGGCCGCTGCACCCTGGACTAGGGGGAGAGAAGAAATAATATCCTTCCTGGAGACACCCTCCTTCAACTTGTTGTCTAGCTGTTCCAGCCAGACCTTCAGGGCTCTGGATGTGCAGGGGGCAACCACTGCTGGTTTCAGGGCTCCTGTAGTGGTCTCCCAAGTACCTTTTAAAAAGGTATCTGCTCGTCTGTCCAGGGGGTCTCTTAAAGCTCTCATGTCGCCGAAGGGGAGGGAAACCTTTTTTGATGCTTTAGCAATGGCAACATTAAGCCTTGATGCCTCTGACCAGGAGGAGCATGCGGTATCATCAAATGGATACCTCCTTTTGAAAAAGGGTGGGATGCTGCCCTTTCTGTCTGGCTTTTGCCACTCTCTTTCAATGAGATCCTTAATCTTTGTATTCATGGGAAAGGATCTTTTCTTTTTTTGACCTAATCCTCCAAACATAACATCCTCCAGAGACTTCTCTGGTCTATTGTCCAGAATGCCCATAGTAGAACGGACAGCTTTCACCAAGGCATTCACCTCATTTAAAGGAAAACATTGTCTCTCAGATTCGCTATCAGAGGAGGATAGGGAAGAGGAAGAAATGTCTGAGATGTCGGAATTTGAGCCTGGTCGAGTGTCCTGAGGAGAATGCCTGACCTCAGGATTCCCTCGCAAAGCCTTGCCTACTTCTTCTTTGATTAGAGTTTTTAGACCCAAAGAAAACCGGGGGTTTCTTCCGCGATCACCTTGTCAATACAAGGCTGGCACAACTTTTTAATATATGCATCAGGGAGAGGGCTGCTGCATAGGGCATATTCTTTATGCTTTGATTTAAATGAACATTTCTTGCTCTGAAAAGATTTTATAGACAGAGAAGTAAAGGGAAACAATTAGTAGAACTTTCACGAAGATTCCACTTACCCTCTGGCATATGCGGTACCGTAGAAGCAGAGGAATCCTTAACCGGCGGAGGATCACGCCTAACGACAGGACCTTCCTTCCTGCTCTTAGCATTGAATTTCTAAGTTGAACGTCTAGACCCGGTCCGCGAACGACGTTGCACCTCCTGTTGTGAGGGCTCCCCAGAGGGCTGCTCCTGCAGCAGTTGTTCTTGCTGAGGTGAAAGCTCCTGTGTATCTCCCATTGTCACGAAAAAACAAGGGTCTGGGAAGCACCTCTGCATGTAACCAGTCCTTTTTTATACTGGCCAAAAAGGTACCTGTGTGGAACAGGGGGGGGGGCTCCCCTTCCCCCTCCCTGGGGTGGGCAGAACACTGCACGTAGCAGTACTTGCGGGATGCCCATACTGTTCCGGGCTCCGGCGTCCCCTCTGCTCGCATGCGGCCTGTATTTCATGGTCATGCGCGAGCTGCGCCCACTTCCGGTGGAGGCCGGCGCACTGGAAATATGTCATAGGCCCGCCGTCACAGGGCCGCACCTGACACGTTCCCCGCCATCGTGGCCCAGATCTCTTGTAGTGAAGCGGGGGGGGGTTTACCCACATGCGGTCCCACACATAGCGGACCATCCGGCTCCAATGAGGGGATGTCATGCTGACCGCAACGCACATGGAGGTGCCCCAATGAGCCCTGCCGTGGCGTCTCCAGGAAGAGCATGACCGACCAGGGCAGGAACTTCACCGCTCCAGGTACCCTGTCTATCCCTCTGGGCAAGAGACCAATATTCATCCTGCAGGTACCTGATAGGTCTCCCATCATGGACAGGAAACCTAAACAGAGGCGGGAGAGAGGTGCCGGCCTTTTTAATCTGTAGGTTTCCTGTCCATGATGGGCGGATCCTCTCTCTCATGGTGCTGTCATGGGAGTACGAATAACACCGTTTTGATATGCAATATCATATCTCTTCATGATTCTCATATATCTTGGTCAGAATGAAAAGTGGTAACAAGGGTGTCTCTAACTATGAGCCGACTCAGATCCAGAACAGCCCTGCAAGAGTGAACTGAGGCTAAATTTCAGCAGCAGCAGTAGCACACTTGAACAGACCACAAGACTTAAAGCACCATCAGAGCAGTGATTGATCAATCACCAGCCTATAGGTATGACCTCAACAACTCCAGCAGCAGACAGCAGTACTGCAGCGTAAGCTACATGTTTCCACAGTTATGGTGTGTATGGCCCACCTACCTACTGCCTGTTCCTATCCAAAATCATTTTTAAGATTTGACTGAGGAAACAGCCACATTTACCAATATTGCGATATACGATTCTGCATTTGTATGAAGTTAATTTGCATATGTTGGACTAAGGTAATGTCACCATCATACTACATATAATATTAGAAGCTGCAGTTGAAATATACTAAAATGTGCAAGCCCTTTACTCCTGCTCATAGATTGAGTTCTTGAGTATGGGTCCCCTCCGCAAGACAACTACTGTAAAGGGAACCTGTCAGAAAGATTTATCACTATGAAGTGAAGGCATGGCCACAATGGCGCCATTATGCTGATTAAATTGATATCTCTGGTGAAGGAATCCGATCAGTGGTTGTTGTTTAATCAGCCTCTAAAGTTTTCTTCCAATGATCTTCGGGGAGTGGCTAGGGGGTAAAGTCTTTACTGCTCTTCCTCCCCTCTGCCAGCCTTATGTGATTCTTTTAGAGGTCACTAATTATTCAGTATGCAAAAAGAACTTGGCACTCAAAGATAATGCAATTGTTGGATAATTTAATGCTGATACCTAAGTACAATGTAACAAACATTTCGGTCCTTGTAGACCTTCATCAGTGTACCCGCAGCTCAAGGCTGGTTTAGTGCAGAGGTGAAAGTGACATTGTCACAAATAAGTCCTTCAAGAAGGTGAATAAAATCAAGTGCAGTCGGCATCAGCAGCACAGCATCAACAGCTACAAAACAAGCTTAACTGCTTGATAAATCAAGACTCTAGAGTTGTAAATCAGAAAAACAAGAATACTTTCTAAAAACAGTGCCACACAGTGTTCTCAGGTTTTGTGTGATGTTCCACCTCTAGTTTATGCAAGCTAACGGGACTGTGATGCAATACCAGACTTAACACGTGCATAGCTGTGTGGATGTTAGTGATAGAAAGCAGCCATGTTTTTTCTGAACTAGTACGATTATTTTTAAAGATCGAGTAAACAAAGTATTGCCTTTCCCCAAGATTTCCACTAATTATAGCCAAATTATTTTATTTTTATTAAATAGATCAAAAGTGGGATACATTGTAGAGCATTGTCACAAAGGCTTTCATGTGTCCACGAAAGAATACTCTTCAAGATTACTGCATATGACAATTCTTTTGTAAAGACTGGAAATGTGCAGTATATTCTGTTTCTCCATGCCCTCTTAGCTCAGAAAGCTCCCTATATACTTGTTTTTTCCTATTAAGGATTATATTTTATTCTTTAGCAGATTTGAAAAACTTAAATCCAACCCTTCTTATGCATAACTTAAGGAAAGCTTTCTGTTTCTCATTCCCAACATTTAGACAGCAGAATAGATGTAATATATCTTTGCACTTGAGTGAAATCTTTATTTGTATTTATTTTAACTTTTCAGCTCTACAAAATAAGGCTGCTTTAATCAATCACAGTGACAAAGTATAATGTTAATTACATGTTGCGATCAAAGTTTGGCAAAGATTTTAGCCTTGACATCTTTTGAAGCATATACTGCTGATGTTCTCCTTGCAAAGGACATACCCTGGAGGATGCTCACAAATATACCTTTCTTATGATAGATTAGTCCGTTTCCGATTTTTATGTTCTTGAGTACAGCAAATGAAGAGGCGGTTAAAATGTCTGGAGAATTTATCACACATAAATTCTGCTATGGATATAGATCTATTAGTTTAATTTCAGGACTTTCTTCTTTCGAACGGCTATGCAAATTTAAATAAATTCACAATTATTTCACATTCACAGTGTTTTTAGATAACCAAGAAAAAAATAATAATTTTCTTAATGTTTGAATTTCTGTATAATATTTTTAGTGAATTAAGTTTAAATTGCAAATCTTTTTAGTTTAAACCCTTCCTGAAATATGATGTACTATTATGTTGTATTTCAGCTCATTGTATTGCTGAGCAGGCATTTTTTCTCGACAGAGGATGGAGTTAGAGTATTAAGTTATTGAATTGATGAGCAATGAATACAGTGAATATCCCTTTTACAGTTAACTCCTTAGCATGAAAAAGAATTAATAGCTTTATTCACATCTACTTATAGCCCTGTATGAATAGCTTCATGATATGACCATGGACATACTGACCAAAGAACATTTAGATGAGGTATGTGTTAATGGATTTATGATGTTTCTCTAACTGATTATGAATTTCTTTTTGACTAATTGAGGTGAATGCATGCAGGAGCTGTGTGCAGTTACCACAGTGTGGTATACACTTGTGTACATATATTACTGTCATCATTCAATATCCATCAGAGCATGGTGCAACCACGCTACATGTCAGAGTGAGGACATTTGCTCTCCAACAGTTGTTGATAACAGGAAACCTGGGAGGTTTCTAAATGGGCGGTTTCACTGAGATCTCCTGTGCTACCCAACACCTACCCAAACTGTGCTTTACCTCCGATCTGTGCATCAAACTCGACCATTCAAATGAATGATTCCTGTTCAGTAAAAAAAAAACAAATATCACTAAGAAACCTTCCATGTGCCATCCTAGTGCAGTCTCCTTTTTCCTGTCTATTGTGTGAAGTTTTGAAATAGTAATTTTTTTTTCTTTTTTATGAGAAAAACAGATGCCACACCAATGAAAAACAGTAAATTTTCTCACATGCAAAAGAGATATGTGGACTTAAGGTCTTACTGTGTAGTTTAAGTGACAATTTTGACTATAATTCTGACATTGAATTCATGTACTAGAAGTAGTAATGGGGGAACCCCTGACTGTTCGGTTCCGGCGAGTTCAGCCGAACAGTTTCTTAAAAGTTCGGATTTGGGTACCAGAACAGTAACCAAACCCGAACACGGACCCCATTCACATGAATGGGGGGCCCGAACATCCAGTGTTTTCCATGCTGTAATGTGTATGACAGCGCGGCAAACACAGCCACTAGTCGGCGGTGTGATGTGAATATGCATAGTAAATTGTGGATGTATTCATCTTATTCTGGTGATTTATTTAATTGGAAAGGCTTTCATTACCATTATATATTCTTGGACATACCCCTCCCCCTACTGAGCTATTTTTTATTATATTTTTATATGTCCTTGACTTTGTGTTGTTTTAATGTCATTTATTTTCTAAATAAAGTGATTACTATCTATATGTGATATTACTGTCTCTATCCCATTTACTGAATACCTTATTTTGGGTTTCTATTTGCTCTTTTGGGTATTCAAAGGTATTCCGCTAGTTTACTATTGAAATTTCCTTATTTTGTATGATTTATTCAGAGTTCAAGATCTTGTCTACGTTTTCTCTCCACAACACGAAGACTGGAAGCTCTAACCTCCAATGGCTTCACCTCCAGTAAATAGACCTGCTCTGGGGAAGTATAACAAGCAGCCCGTTGTTCACAACATCTCTCATGGATTCTGCGGTCTATTCGAATAGCCTGGGTCATGGCCTCCGCCAGAGAACAAGGAGCTTCATGAACAACCAGAACGTCTTTAAGAGTCTCAAAAAGACTGTAGAGGAACTGGCACCTGAGAGCTGCATCATTACACAGAACTTCAGTGAACCACTGTCGAAACTCAATGCAGTAGTCCTCAGCAGTGTGGCCCATCTGTGCCAGGTTCATGATCTTTGCCTCAGCGACATGGACCCTGCCGGGTTCGTCATAGATCAGGGCTAAGAAGTAAAAAAAGACGTCCACAGAAGACTGTTCTGTGGCTTGTGGGGACAAGGAAAATGCCCAGGCATTGGGACCACCCTGGCAGTAGGGACATGATTATTCTCACCCGCTGGAACTCATCCCCTAATGACTGGGGACGCACGGGAAAAAATAACCTACATCTCTCCCTGAAAACATTAAAGTGTTTTTTCTCTCCCAAAATTTTATCAGGGAGGGCCATTACTGGTTCAGGAGAAACCAACTGTACATCAGAGGGTACGGACATCACAGCCACTGCCGGTAGTGGAGGACCATCGGGAGTCTTCATCAAGTTAGTTGTTTGGAAGAGGGAGTTCATGAATAGGGAAGAGCGGTGGTAAAGTGCAAAATGGGGCTACTGTGAACTTGTGAAATCCATGCAATTTGGAGAATTCAAATTTTGTCAGATCAGTTCACCTCTAGCTGCACATGTAGAATGGTGACAGGTGATTAGTCTCATAGAATGTAATGTGTTAATTGGGGAATACATTGATGTTTCTCTTTAAATTTATGAAAAAGGAAGTGCTTGAATTACTATGTTTTTGGAAATTTGTTTTTATTTATTTTACTTCCTTATATAGTGCCATTAATTTCATAGCTCTTTACAAACACTATCATTAGTGATGGAAGGACCCGTGGATGTTCGGGTCCGACCGAACATCTATTAAAAGTTCAGTTCAGGTACCAGAACAGTACCCAAATGTGAACCCGAACCCGAACTCCATTCATATGAATAGAGGCCCAAACATCCATGGTTTCCCACGCTGTAATTTGTGTGGGCTCTTATCGATGGTGAGATCGTTATCACTTGTCAGAGCACTGCAGTATCACCATGGCAGATGTCAGCATGAGCCCGCAACTGTGACTGTGACCTGTGGTAAAAAGCTTACTGCTGGTCACAGGCATCAGCTGATGAGAGTGCTACTCCCATCAGCTTACACTTGCTGTCACTGAAAAAAGCAAGAGCAGGCACCCCTGAAGGGAGTAGTCATAAAAAAAGTTACAATTAATAATTAAATATTGAAATAAGAATAAAAAACACAGTTATACTCACCTTAACTCCTAGTCCCTAAAGCCCTTGTCCCCTGTAAAAAATCCAAAATAAAAAACATCATATTACTCACCTAACGCCTAATCCCTGATGCCAATGTCACCTGTAAAAGAGAAAAAATAATAAACCACCATAATATTCACCTATCTGCCATAATCCATACTGTCCCATGACAATTTCTCTATACAGCAAAGTTCTCACGCAGCAGCGGTATCATAAGTGAGGTCACCATGGTTCATCAGCTGATGAACTGCTGTGAACTCTCTCATGGCAGCTCAGTGCTACACACTGCCTGTGTCATCATTATTGTTGATTGAACCCGTGGAAATACGGGTTTGGCAGGTTCGACCTAACTTGGGTTAAAAATTTGGTTCAAGTCCGAACTTGACCCTGAACTTGGCCCTGAAATCAATAGAAGCCAATGGGGACCAGATCTTTGCTGCTGAAAAATGACTATAAAATGGTCGCAGTAAGGGCTAGGGGACTACAAAAGGAAGCAAAATGAGGGTAAGAGCAGGACAATTGCCCTGCTAACAAATGTGGAAAGAAAAATGACTTAAATCCCTTAAATTAGTAAGTAAGTAAATATTGAGTTCATTCTTTTACCCAACAGGTTGAATAGAATCAATAGAATTATGTGAGACTAGACAACACATAGTTCAAAATCAATATATGTCAATGTAAACTATTCTTATCAATGTGATGTGTAAATATCCATCCATTCATTGAAACCCACCCAGAGTTAAATCACATTAGTAAGAAAAGCAGACAGCTGTGAGCTAGTGTTATCATACTGGGAAGGGGCCAATAACCATAAAGGTTACCATTGTATTAATAACAGCTCACAGCTGTCTGCAAAGTCTTTACTGGTTATTAAAAAGGGGGGACCCCCAAAAAAAGTGATGTGGGGTCCTCTCTATTTTCATAACTAGCTGAGGTAAAGCAGACAGCTGGGGGCTGGTGTTATTATTCTAGGAAGGTGTCAATATCCATAAAGGTTCCCAGCCTATTAATATCAGCTCACAGCTTCCTGTTTAGCCTTCACTGGTTATTAAAATGGGGGACCCCCCCCAAAAAATGAAGTGGGGTCCCCCCTATTTTTAATACAAGCAAAGCCTAAACAGACTGCTGCAGACTGATCTTAATAAGTTGAGAAGGGGCCATAAATATTGGACCCCTCCCAAACTAATAACACCAGCCCTCAGCAGCCCAAGAAATGGGGCATCCATTAGATGCTGCAATTCTGGAGCTTAGCCTTGGCTCTTTCTGCTTGCCCTGGTGCGCTGGCAAGTAGGGTTATAGTTTATGGGGGTTGATGTCAGCTATGTAATGTCCATTGACATCACGCCCAGAGGTTAATCATAGAGCCGTGTCTATCAGACACCCCCATTTCAAACCATGTAGTCAAAAGTAATAAAGACACACAGGGAAAAGTCCTTTAATTGTACAAATCACTCCCCAACAATTACCCTCTTTTACCCGTTTATTAACATAAAAATAAAAAATCTAAGTAATCCTCACCTGACCGTAAATCCATAATGATGAGGTCCCATGACGATCGCCAACTCTGTTACATCCAGATGATGTGGTGAACGGTGACATCAGTAATGTGACCCCTCACCAAGCCAGCCGGAACAAACTGAGATTAGCGTGGGAACGCAGCTGCAGTGACGAGGGGTGACGTAATAAACCTCACCGCAGGTCACAGGCGGTAGTTCTCATAGTCATCTCTGTGTAAGCCAGTCAGTGAACTGTGGTAACCTTACTATAAGGTCACCTGAGTTCATAGCAGCTGGTTTTCATGCTGCTCAGCGCCACTGCTGTGCTGATGAACAACTGTGAGTCCATCACTCAGCATTCTTGCAATCAACAGTCCAGCACTCAAGCTACTGAGACCCGGTGGCTGTGAACCAAGGAGCCTTTGAGGGAGACTTTAAGGTTACTGGAGTTCCCAGCTTGTCAGGACTCAAACTCAGCAGCTCTTGTACACCGGGTAATAGCTCTTCCCTCTGAGCTATTCTGATCGCTGGACAGTTCCTGGCTAAACTAAATTCTAGAACCATTGTTCCTGAGCGGCTCCACCCTGTGTTGCTCCTGATTGGCTTATTCCTGTGATTTCCTGATTGCACACTCTATTTAAAACTGGCTCCTTGAGAGATTATTGAGCTTGCAACCCTTCAAGATTATACTGCTTTTCTGTGTACCGATTCCTGGCTTCCCTATCTACACTACCTACCGGTGCTGCCCTTAGCGGTGGCAATATCACTACTCCAACCCAGGTCAGTTCCTAAAACAGCAGCTGGAAAACCTGTAGGCTGTGAACTCTGGTAGGGATGTGGACTGCCTTGCCCTGTTCCTGCCCCTGAAGACAACAAAAGCACTATGTGAATACTGTAATGCGGTTTTATACGTAATAGTAATGGGTGTCCTATATAATGTATTATGTAAATGTACAGCATGTGAAGTTTTAATGCATAATGTGATTAATGTTTCATATATGATAAGTATAGAATTAGCTTTGAGATAGCATAAGTATGGTTAATACAGTAAGTGGTTTAGCAACAGCATAGGACACCCTGTGTTGCTCCTGATTGGCGTAATCCTGTGAGTTCCTGATTGCACACCCTATTTAAACCTGACTCCTTGCAAGATTATTAAGCTAGCAGCCTCTTGTCAAGGCGCCATTCTCCCACTGCTCATACAAAGATTATACTGCTTTCCTGTGTACCGATTCCTGACTTCCCTGACTACGCTACATGCTAAACCCTTCAAGATTATACTGCTTTCCTGTGTACTGATTCCTGGCTTCCTTGTCTACACTACCTACTGGTGCTGCCCCTAGTGGTTGCAATATCACTACTCCAACCCAGGTCAGTTCCTAACACAGCTGCTGGAACACCTGGAGGTTGTGAACTCTGGTAGGGATGTGGACTGTCTTGCCCTGTTCTTGCCCCTGAAGACAACAAAATCACTATGTGAATACTGTCATGCGGTTTTATCGGTAATAGTAATGTGCGATGTATGTAATGTATTATGGAAATGTACAGCATGTGAAATGTTAATGCATGATGTGATTAATGTATCATGTAGGATAAGTATAGGATTAGCTTTGAGATAGCATAAGTACGGTTTATACAGTAAGTGGTTTAGCAACAGCATAGGACATAGGCTAAGTACAATAGGTTTAGTTTATAAGATAGGAAGTAGTTAATGATAGAACTAGCCCAGTGGGAGGGCACTAGTGATAAAAAGGGGGGGGGCACTTCCTGATAGTGGTAGTTAGTGAGTAGTTAGAGAAGTGCATAATGAAGGTCCAGTTCAGGTGCGGTGGTTTGTGGGAGGCAGCAATCATCGCTTTTTCCAGGTAGTGGGAAGCATTAGTGGGATCCCAAGCGGTTGATCCTGCCACATCTGGAGCCTAAGGTCTGGAATAGGGGCTACTGGACACATCGCATCCTCTGGTGTACAATGGAAGATGGACAGGGACCCGCATAGATGGAAGGTGATGGCCAGTCCCGGGTGCAGTGCTGAGGTGGACGAGAAATCCCTGAGACTGACAGAATCAGTGGGTTTGGGGGTAGTCCAGGTAGAGCTAGTGACAGGACTGTAGAGGAGTTGTGCTATGGAGGTATTGCTGAGTAGAGATGAGCGGTGTTCGACTCGAACTGTTCGCCAATCTCAAATTCGAGCTGTTTTGGGCGGTGTTCGAGCCGTTCGGCGAACACGAACAATTTGAAAAAAGTTCGGCTGTTCGAGGTTATGTTCGATAACTGTTCGTGTACCAAAATCATAGCTGGATTTTTTCTCAGTAATGCTGAAAATTAATGTTAATACGCAGTTTGAGTGTACAGTGGGGCGGGGGGAGGGGCAGGGGATGGCTCTCTGCATAAATAATGAAGATCTCCATTTTTTTTTCTCTTTCCCGCATTTACAGTGGGTAGGTGCAATCTGTCAGCCTATCAGCAGCGCACACACGGAGCGAACTGCTTTTTTTCACACAAGCAAGGGCATGTGTCATTGGCAGTGTATGTCACAAGTCCTTGCCCTATAAGACCCAGGCATTTTCCCCGTCGCCACCATTTTCTCACTGCTGCAGCTGCGTGTTAGACGGCACCGCTGTTGCTGTGTGCGCTATACTTTCAGTGTTAATTTCAAGCCAATTTTCGCACAAATCTACAGATAGCTAGGGATTAGGGAATAGTTGTGATTGCAGTCCTTTTGAGGACTAGGTTACATAATTTCCTACGACTTTTATCAGGCAGGTCTGTGCTCTTAAATAGATAGGTTGGGAGTAAAGACTAATTGTAATTGCAGTACTTTTGAGGGCTAGGTTACATCAGTTCCTATCACTTTTTGCTAGGCAGGTCTGTGCCAGTGCTGTGCAAGTTTTTTTCACAGCATTTGGCTAAATCTAGCAAAGCAAATCCTTTTTGGCCACTTGCAGTGTGTGTTAGTCAGAGGAGTAGCCTATCTGTGTTGTAAGCTACACCACCTGTGTATAGAAAACATTTTTTTTTACTGCACCTAGTGAAGTAAAACCTTTTGGGCATAGCATCATTCTATTAGTCCATCTATACTAATCTACAGGAGGTTGCAAATTCAATATAATTTTTATCTGCATCTAGCTCTGAAAAAATATTTGGGTTTCGGCTTGTAGCAGTGTGTGGGACTTGTTCTATTAGTCCATCTATACTAACCTCCACCAGGTTGCAAATTCAATATCATTTTTATCTGCATCTAGCTCTGAAAAAATATTTGGGCTTCGGCTTGTAGCAATGTGTGGGACTTGTTCTATTAGTCCATCTATACTAACCTCCACCAGGTTGCAAATTCAATATAATTTTTATCTGCATCTAGCTCTGAAAAATATTTGGGCTTCGGCTTGTAGCAGTGTGTGAGACTTGTTCTATTAGTCCATCTATACTAACCTCCACTGTGTTGCAAATTCAATATAACTTTTATCTGCATCTAGCTCTGAAAAATTATTTTGGCTTCGGCTTGTAGCAGTGTGTGGGACTTGTTCTATTAGTTCATCTATACTAACCTCCACCAGGTTTCAAATTCAATATAATTTTTAACTGCATCTAGCTCTGAAAAAATATTTGGGCTTCGGCTTGTAGCAGTGTCTTGTTCTAATAGTCCATCTATACTAACCTCCACCAGGTTGGAAAGTCAAAATAATTTTTATCTTCATCTAGCTCTGAAAAAATATGTGGGCTTCAGCTTGTAGCAGTGTGTGGGACTTGTTCTCTTAGTCCATCTATACTAAACTCCATCAGGTTGCAAATTCAATATAATTTTTACCTGCATCTAGCTCTGAAAAAATATGTGGGCTTCGGCATGTAGCAGTGTGTGGGACTTGTTTTATTAGTCCATCTATACTAACCTACACCAGGTTGCAAATTCAAAATAATTTTTATCTGCATCTAGCTCTAAAAAAATATGTGGGCTTCAGCTTGTAGCAGTGTGTGACTTGTTCTATTAGTCCATCTATACTAACCTCCACCAGGTTGCAAATTCAAAATAATTTTTATCTGCATCTAGCTCTGAAAAAATATGTTGGCTTTGGCTTGTAGCAGTGTGTGGGACTTGTTCTATTAGTCCATCTATACTAACCTCCACCAGGTTGCAAATTCAATATAATTTTTATCTGCATCTAGCTCTGAAAAAATATTTGGGCTTTGGCTTGTAGCAGTGTGTGGGACTTGTTCTATTAGTCCATCTATACTAGCCTCCACCAGGTTGCAAATTCAATATAATTTTTATCCGCAGCTAGCTCTGAAAAAATATGTGGGCTTCGGCTTGTAGCAGTGTGTGGGACTTGATCTATTAGTCCATCTATACTAACCTCCACTAGGTTGCAAATTCAATATAATTTTTATCTGCATCTAGCTCTGAAAAATATTTGGGCTTCGACTTGTAGCAGTGTGTGGGACTTGTTCTATTAGTCCATCTATACTAACCTCCACCAGGTTGCAAATTCAATATAATTTTTATCTGCATCTAGCTCTGAAAAAATATTTGGGCTTTGGCTTGCAGCAGTGTGTGGGACTTGTTCTATTAGTCCATCTATACTAACATACACCAGGTTGCAAATTCAAAATAATTTTTATCTGCATCTAGCTCTGAAAAAATATTTTGGCTTCGGCTTGTAGCGGTGTGTGGGACTTGTTCTATTAGTCCATCTATACTAACCTCCACCAGGTTGCAAATTCAAAATAATTTTTATCTACATCTAGCTCTGAAAAAATATTTCGGCTTCGGCTTGTAGCGGTGTGTGGGACTTGTTCTATTAGTCCATCTATACTAACCTCCACCAGGTTGCAAATTCAATGTAATATTTATCTGCATCTAGCTCTGAAAAAATATTTGGCCTTTTGCTTGTAGCAGTGTGTGGGACTTGTTCTATTAGTCCATCTATACTAACCTCCACCAGGTTGCAAATTCAAAATAATTTTTATCTGCATATAGCTCTGAAAAATCATGTGGGCTTCGGCATGTAGCAGTGTGTGGGACTTGTTCTAATAGTCCATCTATACTAACCTCCACCAGGTTGCAAATTCAAAATAATTTTTATCTGCCTCTAGCTCTGAAAAAATATGTGGGCTTCGGCGTGTAGCAGTATGTGGGACTTGTTCTATTAGTCCATCTATATTAACCTCCTCCAGGTTGCAAATTCAATATAATTTTTATCTGCAGCTAGCTCTGAAAAAATATGTGGGTTCGGCTTGTAGCAGTGTGTGGGACTTGATCTATTAGTCCATCTATACTAACCTCCACTAGGTTGCAAATTCAATATAATTTTTATCTGCATCTAGCTCTGAAAAAATATTTGGGCTTCGGCTTGTAGCAGTGGGTGGGACTTGTTCTATTAGTCCATCTATACTAACCTCCACCAGGTTGCAAATTCAATATAATTTTTATCTGCATCTAGCTCTGAAAAAATATTTGTGCTTCGGCTTGTAGCAGTGTGTGGGACTTGTTCTATTAGTCCATCAATACGAACCTCCACCTGGTTGCAAATTCAAAATAATTGTTATCTGCATCTAGCTCTGAAAAAATATGTGGGCTTCGGCATGTAGCAGTGTGTGGGACTTGTTCTATTAGTCCATCTATTCTAACCTACACCAGGTTGCAAATTCAAAATAATTTTTATCTGCATCTAGCTCTGAAAAAATATTTGGGCTTCGGCTTGTAGCAGTGTGTGGGACTTGTTCTATTAGTCCATCTATACTAACCTCCACCAGGTTGCAAATTCAAATTAATTTTTATCTGCATCTAGCTCTGAAAAAATATTTGGGCTTTGGCTTGTAGCAGTGTGTGGGACTTGTTCTATCAGTCCATCTATACTAACCTCCACCAGGTTGCAAATTCAAAATAATTTTTATCTGCATCTAGCTCTGAAAAAATATTTGGCCTTCTGCTTGTAGCAGTGTGTAGGACTTGTTCTATTAGTCCATCTATACTAACCTCCACCAGGTTGCAAATTCAAAATAATTTTTATCTGCATCTAGCTCTGAAAAAATATGTGGGCTTCAGCATGTAGCACTGTGTGGGACTTGTTCTATTAGTCCATCTATACTAACCTACACCAGGTTGCAAATTCAAAATAATTTTTCTCTGCATCTAGCTCTGAAAAAATATTTGGGCTTTGGTTTGTAGCAGTGTGTGGGACTTGTTCTATTAGTCCATTTATACTAACCTCCACCAGGTTGCAAATTCAATATAATTTTTATCTGCATCTAGCTCTGAAAAAATATGTGGGCTTCGGCTTGTAGCAATGTGTGGGACTTGTTCTATTAGTCCATCTATACTAACCTCCACCAGTTTGCAAATTCAAAATAATTTTTATCTGTATCTATCTCTGAAAACATATTTGGGCTTCAGCTTGTTGCAGTGTGTGGGACTTGTTCTATTAGTCCATCAATACTAACCTCCACCAGGTTGCAAATTCAAAATAATTTTTTTCTGCATCTAGCTCTGAAAAAATATGTGGGCTTCGGCTTGCAGCAGTGTGTGGGACTTATTCTATTAGTTCATCTATACTAACCTCCACTAGGTTGCAAATTCATTATATTTTTTATCTGCATCTAGCTCTGAAAAAATATTTGGGCTTCGGCTTGTAGCAGTGTGTGGGACTTGTTCTATTAGTCCATCTATACTAACCTCCACTAGGTTGCAAATTCAATATAATTTTTATCTGCATCTAGCTCTGAAAAAATATTTGGGCTTCGGCTTGTAGCAGTGTGTGGGACTTGTTCTATTAGTCCATCTATACTAACCTCCAACAGGTTGCAAATTCAATATAATTTTTATCTGCATCTAGCTCTGAAAAAATATTTGTGCTTCGGCTTGTAGCAGTGTGTGGGACTTGTTCTATTAGTCCATCAATACTAACCTCCACCTGGTTGAAAAATTCAAAATAATTGTTATCTGCATCTAGCTCTGAAAAAATATTTCGGCTTCGGCTTGTAGCAGTGTGTGGGACTTGTTCTATTAGTCCATCTATACTAACCTCCACCAGGTTGCAAATTCAAAATAATTTTTATCTGCATCTAGCTCTGAAAAAATATGTGGGCTTCAGCATGTAGCAGTGTGTTGGACTTGTTCTATTAGTCCATCTATACTAACCTACACCAGGTTGCAAATTCAAAATAATTTTTATCTGCATCTAGCTCTGAAAAAATATTTGGGCTTTGGTTTGTAGCAGTGTGTGGGACTTGTTCTATTAGTCCATTTATACTAACCTCCACCAGGTTGCAAATTCAATATAATTTTTATCTGCATCTAGCTCTGAAAAAATATGTGGGCTTCGGCTTGTAGCAATGTGTGGGACTTGTTCTATTAGTCCATCTATACTAACCTCCACCAGGTTGCAAATTCAAAATAATTTTTATCTGCATCTAGCTCTGAAAACATATTTGGGCTTCAGCTTGTTGCAGTGTGTGGGACTTGTTCTATTAGTCCATCTATACTAACCTCCACCAGGTTGCAAATTCAAAATAAATTTTTTCTGCATCTAGCTCTGAAAAAATATGTGGGCTTCGGCTTGCAGCAGTGTGTGGGACTTGTTCTATTAGTTAATCTATGCTAACCTCCACTAGGTTGCAAATTCATTATAATTTTTATCTGCATCTAGCTCTGAAAAAATATTTGGGCTTCGGCTTGTAGCAGTGTGTGGGACTTGTTCTATTAGTCCATCTATACTAACCTCCACCAGGTTGCAAATTCAAAATAATTTTTTTCTGCATCTAGCTCTGAAAAAATATTTCGGCTTCGGCTTGTAGCAGTGTGTGGGACTTGTTCTATTAGTCCATCTATACTAACCTCCACCAGGTTGCAAATTCAAAATAATTTTTATCTGCATCTAGCTCTGAAAAAATATGTGGGCTTCAGCATGTAGCAGTGTGTTGGACTTGTTCTATTAGTCCATCTATACTAACCTACACCAGGTTGCAAATTCAAAATAATTTTTCTCTGCATCTAGCTCTGAAAAAATATTTGGGCTTTGGTTTGTAGCAGTGTGTGGGACTTGTTCTATTAGTCCATTTATACTAACCTCCACCAGGTTGCAAATTCAATATAATTTTTATCTGCATCTAGCTCTGAAAAAATATGTGGGCTTCGGCTTGTAGCAATGTGTGGGACTTGTTCTATTAGTCCATCTATACTAACCTCCACCAGTTTGCAAATTCAAAATAATTTTTATCTGTATCTATCTCTGAAAACATATTTGGGCTTCAGCTTGTTGCAGTGTGTGGGACTTGTTCTATTAGTCCATCAATACTAACCTCCACCAGGTTGCAAATTCAAAATAATTTTTTTCTGCATCTAGCTCTGAAAAAATATGTGGGCTTCGGCTTGCAGCAGTGTGTGGGACTTATTCTATTAGTTCATCTATACTAACCTCCACTAGGTTGCAAATTCATTATATTTTTTATCTGCATCTAGCTCTGAAAAAATATTTGGGCTTCGGCTTGTAGCAGTGTGTGGGACTTGTTCTATTAGTCCATCTATACTAACCTCCACTAGGTTGCAAATTCAATATAATTTTTATCTGCATCTAGCTCTGAAAAAATATTTGGGCTTCGGCTTGTAGCAGTGTGTGGGACTTGTTCTATTAGTCCATCTATACTAACCTCCAACAGGTTGCAAATTCAATATAATTTTTATCTGCATCTAGCTCTGAAAAAATATTTGTGCTTCGGCTTGTAGCAGTGTGTGGGACTTGTTCTATTAGTCCATCAATACTAACCTCCACCTGGTTGAAAAATTCAAAATAATTGTTATCTGCATCTAGCTCTGAAAAAATATTTGGGCTTTGGTTTGTAGCAGTGTGTGGGACTTGTTCTATTAGTCCATTTATACTAACCTCCACCAGGTTGCAAATTCAAAATAATTTTTATCTGCATCTAGCTCTGAAAAAATATGTGGGCTTCAGCATGTAGCAGTGTGTTGGACTTGTTCTATTAGTCCATCTATACTAACCTACACCAGGTTGCAAATTCAAAATAATTTTTATCTGCATCTAGCTCTGAAAAAATATTTGGGCTTTGGTTTGTAGCAGTGTGTGGGACTTGTTCTATTAGTCCATTTATACTAACCTCCACCAGGTTGCAAATTCAATATAATTTTTATCTGCATCTAGCTCTGAAAAAATATGTGGGCTTCGGCTTGTAGCAATGTGTGGGACTTGTTCTATTAGTCCATCTATACTAACCTCCACCAGGTTGCAAATTCAAAATAATTTTTATCTGCATCTAGCTCTGAAAACATATTTGGGCTTCAGCTTGTTGCAGTGTGTGGGACTTGTTCTATTAGTCCATCTATACTAACCTCCACCAGGTTGCAAATTCAAAATAAATTTTTTCTGCATCTAGCTCTGAAAAAATATGTGGGCTTCGGCTTGCAGCAGTGTGTGGGACTTGTTCTATTAGTTAATCTATGCTAACCTCCACTAGGTTGCAAATTCATTATAATTTTTATCTGCATATAGCTCTGAAAAAATATTTGGGCTTCGGCTTGTAGCAGTGTGTGGGACTTGTTCTATTAGTCCATCTATACTAACCTCCACCAGGTTGCAAATTCAAAATAATTTTTTTCTGCATCTAGCTCTGAAAAAATATTTCGGCTTCGGCTTGTAGCAGTGTGTGGGACTTGTTCTATTAGTCCATCTATACTAACCTCCACCAGGTTGCAAATTCAAAATAATTTTTATCTGCATCTAGCTCTGAAAAAATATGTGGGCTTCAGCATGTAGCAGTGTGTTGGACTTGTTCTATTAGTCCATCTATACTAACCTACACCAGGTTGCAAATTCAAAATAATTTTTATCTGCATCTAGCTCTGAAAAAATATTTGGGCTTTGGTTTGTAGCAGTGTGTGGGACTTGTTCTATTAGTCCATTTATACTAACCTCCACCAGGTTGCAAATTCAATATAATTTTTATCTGCATCTAGCTCTGAAAAAATATGTGGGCTTCGGCTTGTAGCAATGTGTGGGACTTGTTCTATTAGTCCATCTATACTAACCTCCACCAGGTTGCAAATTCAAAATAATTTTTATCTGCATCTAGCTCTGAAAAAATATTTGGGCTTCGGCTTGCAGCAGTGTGTGGGACTTGTTCTATTAGTCCATTTATACTAACCTCCACCAGGTTGCAAATTCAGTATAATTTTTATCTGCATCTAGCTCTGAGAAAATATTTCGGCTTCGGCTTGTAGCAGTGTGTGGGACTTGTTCTATTAGTCCATCTATACTAACCTCCACCAGGTTGCAAATGCAAAATAATTTTTAGCTGCATCTAGCCCGGAAAATAATTTTGGGCCTGTAGCAGTGTGAGAAACACTATAGCCAGCACATTACCAACTCACGGGAAGGTGGTGACAGGAAGAAACCTTCTCACCACCCATAACCGCAAGAAAAGAGTGCCTTCTCGGAAAGCAGGATAGAAGAAGCGAAGACGAGTAAAAATGGCATAAAGGGACAATATTTTATTATTCAAAGATAAATATATAAATAGTAATACCAAAGGGATGCATACAAAAACATTGGGTGATCATAGGACACGGGAACATCCCGCTACAACTTGAAACCCCTCATAGGTATATATTACTTTTCAAGGTGGATACAGGTACAGTTCATAAAGAGTTAAAGATAGAAGGAAAAAAGAGGGGAAAAAGAAGGACATGAATCCGCAGGAAAAATGGGGACATAGAGAAAATACCAAGTATCAGTACAGCTAGGGTGAGGTACCCATTATCTCAAGTGAAAAAATGGTACTATTCAAAAATTAGACAAACTCACACAGGCAGTTAGTATAATCTCTATGATATAGGGGACACAGGGGGGCAGATCGTTCCCATCCACGGAGGGCCTCGACGCGCGTATTGTGTCGGCTTTATCAAGAGGCACATGTTAAAAATAAATACACAAGGACTTAGAATAAATAGGACCTTGATAGATCACATGGGCGATCCTGTGATCGCCACGTGACGACTGCCGTGAGGGCCACCCATCGGGCGCATGCGCCGGGGTCATGGCAACCACAGCAGCCACGCGACGTCATGACAGGCGCGTTTCCCGGAAGTGTCTGTTGACAACATCCGGGAGCGCGTCATCGCCATAGAGACAGACACGCGCGGGTGCCGGATCGCGGATGGCCCAGCGCATGCGCACCACGGGCCATCGCAGCAGTCAGCAGTGTGTCCCATAAAGGAAAGCGGCAGGTATAATAGATACGAAGATCGCAGGCTGAAACAAAACAAAGATAGTGTAGATGATACAGAAAAGGGACATAAAGGGAAGGAAAAAAGGAACAAACAAGAGGGGCAGATAATAATAACATAAGACAATAAAAATTAAATACAAGCAAAGAACGACAATGCAAATACACAAAAACAATAAACATAATGTAAGATAGTAAATAGAAAATAATGAAAGTAAAAAGAAATAAAGAATAAAAATGAGCAGTGTGTGGTACTCATTGTATTAGGCCATCTATACCAAGCTCCACCAGCTTTGAAATTAATAATAATTTTTAGCTGCATCTTGCCTGTAAACTAATTATGGGCATATTAGCAGTGTGTGGTACTCATTCTATTAGGCCATCTATACTAAGCTCCACCAGCTTTGAAATTACTAATAATTTTTAGCTGCATCTTGCCTGGAAAATAATTTTGGGCATAGTAGCAGTGTGTGGTACTCATTGTATTAGGCCATCTATACCAAGCTCCACCAACTTTGAAATTAATAATAATTTTTAGCTGCATCTTGCCCGGAAAATTTTTTTTCTTCCCAATAGTGGTAGCAATAGAAATATGGGGCGCGCTCCTGGCTAACAAAAATATATGCTTCATAACAAAAAACACCAGCCTAGCGCACTGCATTAATAAGATGGCATCATCGTCTCTCCCAGTGCTAGGCCTACTACGGCGGCTAGCATTCCTGTGCCTAAAACACAATGTATGGGTCCGCGCTAGCCACGATGCTGAGGGGTATAAAGCTGCTGCTAACGCTTTATCACAATTCAATTGGCAGATTTTCTCAGAGCTCCTCCCCAACGCCCACCCATCGGGCAACAGTTGCCCACCCTCCCTATGGGATCTAGTGGCGAATAGTTGATGCCATTAATCAGAGCGTCAATTGCCCCGTTGACGTGGCAAGCATGCGATAAGGCATGGGAAGAGTGGACACGACTAGTAGCAGGCAGACGGGTTGACCAATGTGAACAAGCCAGACTACAAGTCACCATAGAATTTCTCCACCAGCTAATGATGAGGGGCATATCAGGGGCGTCAGCGCAGCGGTGTCTGACTGGAGTAGCATTTCACTTCCAACTACTGAATTGGGGAGATGTGACAAAGAGATTCATCATCAGACAATCCATAAAAGGGTGGAAAAGGGGTCAGCCAAGTCAGGAGTGTAGACGTCCCGTCCCGTGTCACTAAAACTGATTTCTCACATGATATCCCTAACACCATTAACATGACACTCACAATTTGAAGCAACACTACTGTCTACTGCATTTGTGATCGCCTTCTTCGGGGCGCTTTGCATAAGCGAATTAGTCCCTCAATCCAAAATTACCACCAGTGGAGGCTTATTACACCAGGACATAGTCATAGCCAATAATGCAATACTTCTACACATACGCCAATCGAAAATGGTTCCAGCGGGCAGGGGCACTTGGGTACTTCTACAACCCACATTGATGGAATGCCATTATCAAGATACCAGTTCCAAGCTATATTTAATAAATGCATAACATCGGCAGGGAACCACCCCAAAGATTATGGGACACACTCATTCCGCATAGGCACGGCAACGGAAGCAGCAAGAGCAGGACTGTAAGAAACAGAAGTTCAGAGGATACGGAGATGGCGAGCAACGTGTTTGGCGAGATACATAAGACCGAACTTGTTATCCTAACTTGGCTTGTTTCTTTTACAGGTGATGCTAAGCCAACAGTGTGGGTGATAGGCCACTCGTATATATATTGGGCAGAAAAAAGGGCGAAAGTCCGCCCAGGCGTGAGGAAATTAGAGTTTCATAACACATATTTCAACTGAAGAGGTATTAGAGGCCTGCTATGGCCACAGGTACTAATGGAGGTAATCAAGGTAGGGAGAGAGGCAAGAAGTCCGGTCATCTTAGTTATACAGGCTGGGGGAAACGACCTAGGTCATCACAAGAGCACAAAACTAATGGCAATAATGAAACTAGACACTGAGTGCTTCAGCGAATTTTTTACAAAACTAACTATAGTATGGTCAGAGATTGTGCCGATAGCTGTATGGCAAGGTGCGCGAGACATCACGGCCATCGAACGGATAAGGCGGGTAATAAATATTTGGATGGCAAAATTTATAAGAGACATAGGCGGTGTAGTGATACAACACCGACAACTGGAAGGAGATAAAGCAGGCCTCATACTGCCCGACGGTGTTCACTTAATGGATATTGGACTGGACATATTCCTGTCAGGACTCCAGGACTGAGTGGAAGAGGAGTTTAGAGTGAAGGATGGGTGTCAGAGTCCTGCATACAAGTAAGCAGGATCCTTCGTGGCCTGGAAATAGAAAGGACATGTTGGAGAGTTACACTTGCTAGCCAACTTGCCGGTGTGGAGACCCAGGGCATGCTGCAACAAGCTGAATAATTTTAGAAATAAAATGCCTTTCTAATGGAATGAGTATAAAGAGTTAATAAAGCTGTGACCGATCCTCACCCATCCAGTTGTAACAGTTACATTTTTGTATTGTCAAGGAAAGGGGGGCGGTAGGGGGGCTGAGCATCTGGGTTTGGTTGGGGGTCCCCACAGTCTGCCTAGGCTAGATGCATTTAAAAATTCTTATTTGATACACAGGCGGTGCAGCTTCCTTCGCAGCTGGGCTACTACACCCAAAGTATTGCCTAGGCTAGATGCAGTTAAAAATTCTACGCTGACTAGCAGACACTGAAGTTTTGGAGCAGACCTCTGAGTAAACAGCTCTTCAGACTCAACCATCTGTGTTACCCCAAGCCATAGTATATGTAGTTTCTTACAGTTAAAAGGGGGGGGGCGACCCAACCCACCTAGAATTGACAAACACTGCAAGGGGGCTCCAAAAAGAGTCTCCATTTTTTCCAAAAATTGTGGCACAGACACCACTTAAGTGGCATCAATTGCCTCAGAGTTGCTTAAAACGGTTGGTGAGGTGATTTTACCAAAACCTCAAGCTTTTAGTCTGCCCAGGATGACACAGGGGTAGAAAAGTCCTTGCGGATCCATGATTTGTTCATCCTTATGAATGTGAGTCTGTCTACATTCTCAGTGGACAGCCGCGTGCGCTTATCTGTCAGTACACCATCAGCAGCGCTGAACACACACTCAGAGAGAACGCTGGCTGCAAGGCATGACAAGATCTCCAAGGCGTGAGTGGCGAGCTCTGGACATTTTTCCAGATTGGAATTCCAAAATGAGCAAGGGTCCAGTGACACAGTCATGGCTTCGATGTTCACTTGGAGATACTCCTGTACCATCCTCTCTAGGCATAGACTATGTGTCAGACTTCTTGTCTCCTGTGGCCTTGCAGAGGATGGTCTAAAAAAGTGGTGAAACGATTCCACAAAATTGCTGTTACCAGCAGATACTGTGTTACTGTTACGGTTTGAGTGATGAAGACTCGAAAGTCCCACAGTTTGCAAGTTAGAACTGTGAGATTCACTACGTGCACCACTGGTGTTTTGTGGAAAAGCACATGTAAGATACTCCTCTGCTGATACTCCTGCATGCGTGAATCCCTTTCTATGGCAGGAATTATTTCGGAAAATTTACTTTTGTACCGGGGATCTAAGAGTGTGGCAACCCAGTAGTCGGGATTACTTCGTATTCTGACAATCCAAGGGTCATGTAGCAGGTAGTGCAGCAAGAAGGCACTCATGTGCCTTGCTCATCCAGGAGGACCAAGTCCTTGTTGTGTAAGATTCTTACCTTGCAAGGTAAGAGTCATGCTTCCTTCCTCTGCCCTCTCCCCCCAACCTCACACAACAGAAATGTGATCAAGGTCTCCCTCATCTGATGAGTCTTACAAGCCCATCGCCAGTTCGTCCTCCACTTCTTCCTCGGCTCCTGCACCTTCCTCAACAGTTTGGCTGCTACCATGCGCCCTGGTTGATCCCTCTCGCCCACCCTCACATGCCTGCCGCCTTGGTGCTGCCGACCGTCTGGACCTTGGAGATGTTATCCCTTCCGCATACGACTCCTCCTCTAATTCCTCTACCTCCTCTTGTTCCACCACCTCACTCTGAATTCTGTTTAACGTGTGCTCCAGCATGTAAATCACCGGAATAGTCATGCTGATAATGGCATCGTCAGCACTAAATATCTTCGTCGCCATTTCAAAACTGTGCAGAAGGGTGTGTGGCACCCCTGAGGGTTCAGTCGCCACAGAGGTACTTCTTCTCACCCAGAGGTGTGGTATCTCACCCTCAGGTAAGGAAGGATTATGGCTCGGGACCCTAACACCTGCATCCAACACATACCCGCAGTGGGGGTAGGGCGAGATTGCTCCTAAGGGAGAGCACAGTCCCAGTTCCCTAGCTGGCGGGAGGGTCCTATGTAGTGGGTGCGGGTGGAGAAAGCAGCTTAGGGGAGCACATGACAGGGAGAGTATAAATAGGAAGCCATCTTAGAAAGAGCAAGCCAGTCAGAGGAGGTGAAGTGACAGGAGCAGAGGCTCTGCATGAGCTCTGCTCTGGTGGCGGGCCTAGCCTGGGAGGCCCAGGACTGAAGGAGAGAAGAGAGGAGTGGGAGCAGGAAGGCTCCAGGAACCAAAGGGACCCTAGTCCATGCAGAATACCATCCGTACACCCGCTGCTACCAGGAGGTAGAGGGGTCATTCCAGATAAGGGGAACCGGTCTCTCAACTAGCGGAGAAACAGCAAGACTCAACTAGAAAACGGAGGCTGCAGCATTTCATGTACTGCAGGCCAAAGTCCACACCAGTCTCACTAAGAAGGTAGCCACATAGGACCCAGGGGACGGAACACACGTCGCCCGCTAAGGCCCCCAGGATATCCGATAGAAGTGTCACTGGGTGTGAGGTGCAGGGAGAAGGCCAGACAAAGGACACACAGAAGGGGGTACTGCTAAGAACTCTGGAGCTATCTGGGGGTGGACTGAGCCCCTCACTGAGTATGCACAGCACGACGGGGGAGATAGCTCTGGTACCTGTAATCTGGACTGCAACAACTGTGAGTAAAGATCTTGGGATTGCATCACACGGACTCTGTGTTCATTACTGACTCCCTGCACTACAACCACCATCATCCACCCACACTGCTCTGAAGCTACACTCTTCCTGTGGGGAGTAATAATACCATTGCTGCAAAACCACCAGCTTCAGAGGACTGTTCCGCAGCGGCGGCCCATTAGGCCGCACTCCACAGGTGGCGTAGTCGGACATTATAAAACCCATATATACAAATTACCCTTCTATTCACCACCCTGCGTCACGGACCGGGTCACCTCCACAGTGACTACAACCCCCAGCGTCTACCGGCCCGGCTCCGGGTACCCCACGGCCCAGGGGGTGCGTCAACTTCATAGGTCCCTGTTCTGAGACCACTCCTGCAGCGTGATTTGCCCCACCTCTGGATCTCGTT
This sequence comes from Phyllobates terribilis, assembly GCF_046119375.1. Classification (NCBI taxonomy): domain Eukaryota; kingdom Metazoa; phylum Chordata; class Amphibia; order Anura; family Dendrobatidae; genus Phyllobates; species Phyllobates terribilis. Next base: position 589,614,118 of record NW_027362765.1, on the reverse strand, counting down.
GGCCCAGGCTATACGTCAGAACGTATTGCACCAGGGCTTGTCGGTGCTGCCACAGTCGCTGCAACATGTTCAGAGTTGAATTCCACTGTGTCGGCACATCGCATTTCAGCCGGTGAACTGGCAGGCCCAACGACTTCTGTAGAGATGTAAGTCGTTGAGCTGTGGGATGCGAAAGGTGGAAGTGAGCACACAGCGACCGTGCCCTCTGCAGAAGGCCACCTTGTCCGGGATAGTGGGCTAAAAATAGCTGGACAACCAGGTTCAACACGTGAGCCATACAAGGTACGAGTTTGACATTGCCCCGGCTAAGGGCCGCACCCAGGTTTGCAGCATTGTCGCACACGGCCTTCCCTAGTTGCAGGTCCAGTGGAGACAACCATTCATGAAACAGGGTCTCCAGAGCTGACCACAACTTCTCAGCTGTGTGACTCACATTTCCCAGACATTTCAAAGTAAACACCGCCTTATGCCATTGAGCCCTGCTGCCAGCATAGTAAGGAGGTGTGCAGGATTCCTTCTGCGCAGTTAGAAATCAGGTGGCTTTACCAGACAGGCTTTGGGTGCAGGTGGAGGACTGAGAGGAGGTTGAGGAGGTCGAAGCAGTGGAGGAACTTCTAGATAAAGAGGATTGACGTACAACTCGTGGGGCTGGCAAGACTTGGATAGCAGCCCCTTGTCCTGCTGTCACCATAGTTAGCCAGTGCCCAGTCAGCGACATGTAATGCCCCTGTCCATGCCTACTCACCCAAGTGTCTGTGATGAAATGCACACGGTCACACAGAGTTTCTCAAAGAAGTGGTGATGTTGTGTGCGACATGCTGGTGGAGCGCAGGCACACCTTTCTTTGAGAAGTAGTGCCGACTGGGCATCTGGTACTAGGGCACTGCGAAGGACATAAGGTCTCAAAAATCCTCTATGTCCACCAGGCGGAAAGGCAAAATTTCTGTAGTCAACAGCTTGCAGATGGTGAAATTCAACCTCTTAGCTTTGTCATGGCTAGGAGGAAATGGTCTTTTACATGTCCACATCTGAGGGACCGAGGGCTGGCTGTTGTGCTTAGACGGGGTTGAGTAGGGTGTCCCCGGCAAACTTGCTGGTCTGTGAGGAAGATGCAGGCGGAAAAGTTAGGTTGCCTTGATCCAAAGGTGGTGCTCTCGATGTCGGAGAGCGCTCAACACCAGCTGTTGTTTCCACTTCCAAATGATATGATGACCTGCCAATCACACTGGCTGTTGCGGGTAAAGAGGTGGCAGATCTGAGTCCAAAAACATGTGTGACTGCTGTCCTCCCAGTCACAGAGGATGAAGAGGCCGTGGATGCACAAGATTGGGCAGGCGGTGGTTGGCCCGGCTCTCTAGGCCGCATTGTAGCATAGTGAGCTTCCCACTGCAACTTATGCTTCATATCCATGTGACGGTTCATACTTGAAGTACTCAAACTATGGATTTTTTGGCCTCTACTTAGCTTTTCGTGACAAATATTACAGATAACACGAGTTGGGTCATGCTTATCGATCTGAAAAAATGCCCAGGCTATGCAAGGCTTAGAGCCCATGCGACCTGAAGAGCCACTGCGACTTGTGGTCAGAGGCAGAGTTGTGGTTGAGGATGCAGTTGTTGACGTGCTTCCAGTACTCTGTCTCTGTCCAGGAAGGCGCAACCTAACCTCGCCGTCAATAGCATCTGTGACGCCCAGCTGCACTTGGTATCACAGATCCTAGAAGAGTGCATTGATGGAATCCTCCAGAAGAGGCCCCCATAAACATTCACACATCTCCACCTTCCACCTCAGACCAGCAGAAGGAGCCCGTTAGGGATATAAATATGGAAGGTGGAGCTAGGCAGTTCAGTTCCTCTGAAGAATTCCTGCAGTAGAGAAGCCTAAGAGAGGTCAGTCTGCAGTGGAGCTCAGTCTAGTCTCGAGAACTCAGTTAATAGTTCAGCAGTGGAGCACGAGGCTTTTGCTAGCTAGATTCAGGGAGCCCAGATAGTGCTTAAGGTGTGCCGGCGCCATAAGATAGGTGAAGCACGGCAAGCTGCCGTTAGTGTGTATAGCCTAGTGAGGGCCCAAGTATGCCGAAGGCGAGTGGAGAGTTAGTACATAGGGGGCAGAGGAGCTTAACCAGCTCACCCCGAAGCATTTACCGGACACCGGATCCGAGCTTACCGGGATCTCTATGACCCATTAAGGCATAACCGGAATCCCTGGAGAACTATAAGTCCCAGGATCGCTAAGGTGCTGATACGTAACAGAGCCAGGAGAGGCCTAGGCCCCGCATACTGGGAGCGTGAACTCCAAGACAAGGACCTACCACAAGGTCAGCCAGCGCAGGACAGAGACAAAGTTAGGCCTAGCTCCAGGCAGGTCAGAAACTTACTACGCAGAGGGAAGAAACAGGAGGCCCTACACCCGCTCATTGGGGAAGATCCTGATATGCACCCTTCACCCTACAGTGCTCCGGGATGTGCCTGAATTTCCACCAGTAAAAGATACTGCAGTGACTACCGTGTCCGTTCCCGTTCTTGCTCTGACCATGCTGGGTCTCGTCTGTCCTGCATTCCCCCTGCATACACTTTACTGAGGCCTAGCTCCACCTGTGGGGAGCTATACCATCGAGCTGCCTTATCACCGGCCTCAGTGAACAGCTGCAGTGCTGGTGCTTCTCACCAGATACCACAGGTGGCGTCACAAACTCTTATAAAATTAACAATTATCCACCCTTTTAAAGAGTGACCCCAGGGTACGGGCCCGGGAGCCGACCACCGCGACATCCCAAAGGTAGAGAGTCATCCCCATCCCCTGGGCTAGTCACATCCTCCTCCACCTCCTCTGCTGACCTCATCGACTGGCTGACTGTGGGTTGACAGTAAGTGGTATCTCCAACCTCGTCATCATCACCCTGTGTGTTCTCACACCCTTCGTCCTCAGAGCCAACTTCTTCCTGCCCTGACCGAAAAGTCAAGTTGTCGCTCCAATCAGGTATTTGAGTCTCATCATCGTCTTCATCATTGTCTCCACCAACAGGAGTTACAGTTTGGGAATGAGGGTCTACATTATGCTCAGAACCTTCTGCATCTGGTCCTGGATCCGACTCATAAAGATTCTGGGCATCAGTGCAGATCATTTCCTCGTCTGGATTAACAGAAGCTCTGGAGCAGACCTCTGTTTCCCAGGCTATAGTATGAGAAAACAGCTGTGCAGACTCAACCATCTGTGTTACCCCATACTCAGACGGGCAGCTGGAGACTTGGGAGCTGTGAGGAAGCAAGTGCGATTGGGGTGACACCTCTGAGGATTGGAGTATTTGTGATGTTGAAGTTGAGGTGGAGGAGAGCCCACTTGAAGGAACACTTGATATCCGTTGAAGCACCTGCTGTGCCTCATCTGGAATTTGTAGCGATGGGCGTGTCCGTAAGAAAGGGGTCGTATCACATTGTCCACGGAGGGGGGCTCTACCCACCAGCGGACAGGCACTAGTATTGGGAGAGGGGGGCTGGCCTTCAGGGTCCACCGTGGCTCTGGCACAAACCTGGCGACAAGGAGGTCGCACGGGCAGGAACGGACTGGCCATGTCGACTTCGCACTCCAGCATAGTCCCTCTGCCCGCTAGCGCCCGTAACCTCAAAGGGATGCGCAAGCGGCTTTTCTTCCCAGGGTTGTTCCCCGCCCAGCAGGAACGTGGGGGAGCTCAGGTCAGCCTTCCACTGTACTCCCTTACCTCCCTCACCCTCTTTCCTTCTTCCGTTCTCCATCTAACCCCTCGGCTCTGTGGTGTCCGCTCTCCCTCCAGCTCTCTCCCTCTCACAGGTGGACTACTGCGTGTATTCACACTGTGGCGAATCTTTTGGGCCCAGGCATAAGAAGTTGTCGAGGTAATGGATAATATGTGCCCCCTTAGAAAAGTCCATTACAACCCATTTGAGGAAGCAACTAAACGCCTCAAATAGTGAGCAGGATCTGGAGCACCCCATGGGCAAACAGCGATCTATATAGTATGCTCCTTCCCAGAAGCAGCCCAATAGGTGGACACTATTCGGAGGCACAGGTAGTAAGTAACCGGAACGCCACATCAATGTCTGTTTTGGCCATTAGGGTGACCCTTCCCAACTTCTTGATCCGCCTGATTGCCTTGTCAAAGGATGTACAGTATATACTACTGTACTTGGTTCTGCGTCGATGTTGTCGTTTACCGACCTGCCCCTTGGATATGACAAATGGTGGATTAGTCCGAATGTATTGGGTTCCGTTTTTGCCACAACTCACAACGGGGATACCACTACGTCTTGTAAGGAAAGTGTTCTGAATGGAACCGCCACTTTACCGAATGATATTGCTTTTTTTAATTTTCTTGTCATGACGTCTGGGTGTTGGTAGGCTGATTTTAGATTTTTACTCCAGCCTTTCTTGATTGTAGAAGGGCATGACATGCCTATATCTGTGTCTCCCCCTCCTTTTACTCCTCCACCACTTTTCTTTTCGCATGACTATATGTACTTGTCACTTTTCCATGTGTTAGTTGTGTCTTCTGAGCAGTTTGTCAGCTTTTGGACACCTTTGAAGGTGTTTTCTATGTGTTTCTGTGTTTTTGTTTGCCTGCCATTGGTTTTAACGGTGTTCGAAGGTGTTCGACGAACAGTTCGACGAACAGTTCGGCGAACATACGGGTGTTCGACGAACCGAACCGAACTCGAACACTACGGGGGTGGCTCAACACTATTGCTGAGCCCTATCCCACCTGTCATCACCTGATGAACTTGAACTGTCTAGTAAATGTTTCACTGTTACAAAGAACTTGGTGTCCCATGCATTGTGTGTGGCAGCTCCTGAGGATGGATGCATGGAGGCAGCGGAGGACTATAGCCTACAAGTGAGTGTGATGCGCCCCACACCATACAGCACACTGGGACTGGGACACCTCTTGTCTGTAACGTGCCAGAGCAAATTCGGACAGCGGAGTTACCAGAGTTCACAGCCACTGGGTCTCCCAGCAGCTGTGAAACCTAGAAACCTTAAGGAAGCAATTAAGGGAAGACTTTAAGGTTAAGGAGTTCCCAGCTGCTGGAACATCCAGAGGCTGTGAATTCTAATGACCTTAGTTCACAGCATCCGTGTGTCTCAGCAGCAAACACTGCAATCTTTATTGCTTTTTTACATACATTTTTGTACAGCAATGCATGTTGTTGCCAGTTGAAAAAAAAAAGGCTTAGTTAAAGAGATAGAGAGAGCGATAGATATATATAGATAAATAGATAGATTAGATAGATACAGAGAGAGAGAGAGAAATAGCCGGCAGATATCCAGCAGCTTTCTAGAAATAAACAAAAAAAATAGTGTGTGGTCCCCTTTATTTTTGATAACCAGCAAGGGTAAAGCCGACAGCTGCAGGCTTATATTATCAGGCTGGGGAGACCCATGGTTATTGGGCCCTCCCCAGCCTAAAAATACAAGACCACAGCTGCCCCAGAATTGAAGCATCACAGTAAAAGATAATACCTTACCAACACCAGGCCAGATTAGCAATGCACTGCAGGATGCAACAAGCCTCCATGATAAAGGCGGAGGCAGCACATGTGCAGGATACTGATGCAAACAGCTACTCACTAACCTACCAATTCATGGAGGGTGTGGCTGTGTAGTATTATAATGCACACCGATAGAGTTTGCTTAGGGCACCAGTCACACAGATATGTGTGATGCACAGTGTCTGGCTTGCAGCCTATTGATGACTCCCATACTATTTGATCAGGCAGGCTGCCCAGCACTATAATACGTGCACCCACACAGGACAGACGCCCCAATTCACCCTGCCAACACTAAAGAGACCTGGGTGCATCCTGCATAAAAATGTGCAAAAAAGATGAAAAATGGTGTATAAGATAAATACACCACATGAGGTATTAGTCGATATTTTGGCCAAAACAGGTAAGCTCGCAACCCAACGTCAAGGGTCCTCATACTTGCGAGTCCTAACACTAAACATTAAAATGGTTAACATTAGACATCATTTCAAAAAGCATCACAGTAAAAGATAATACCTTACCAACACCAGGCCAGATTAACAATCCAATTACAAGACCACAGCTGCCCCAGAATCGACTCATCATATCTGCATAGTTTTAAATATCAATATAGATATATAGTGACAGTGATAGCATTTAATATTAAGTGCAACATTCAAAGTGCATTAATTGATTATAAATTACCCATGTGGGACGTATAATGAGAAGTATGACCCAATCACCCACTCTTTAATCATTGTATCTAGCATGTACGTAAAACACCGAAGTCAGCATCCGGAAGAATGCTACTGTGCATGTCCATGAGCATCAAAATCAAGCAGCCAATAGTAATGCTGATGGTTTCTTGAAGGCTTCACACATGCACAGAATTCATGTTTCATATGAATTCGCCATCTTTATTAAGAGAAATGATCCCAATTGCCATCCAGTGATTCCCTAAGCATATTGTAAGTATACAAAATACTTAGAACCTTCTCTACTAGAGGAAAATTTGTCGTGGCCAGATGTATGCTTAATATGGGGATATCAGGGGGTTCAGCACCCAAGTATGCATCACTCTACACACTAAGGGCCCTGCAAACATCATCCCTAGGATGAATGATTACAGTAGCTAAAAGTGTCAGATGGGAGTCAAACCCATGCAAAGGCAAGACCACAACTAACATCAGAAGGGGATAAGAAATGCAGTGACTGGGGAAACCCTTTGTATTTTTCCCCCAAAATAATATATGTATATACTGGCTCTGTATTTCATTAGTCAAAAGTAGCTATAATTCAATAATTGAGTAGGAGATTATGAAAAAAAGTTACATTCATGAAAAATCAATAAAAAATCTATTAAATCACCCTAAGGTAGATGGGTGAGTCGACTTCTTCTCATATGTTCATGCTGTGAATCAGTGATCTGTAAAAGAAAGAGGAGAAAATTGCAATCTCATCAATAATAAAATAAAAAGTAAGGAAAGATAAAAATCAATAATGATAAAAATTTTATTATACCACTTCATATCAGGAAAGGATCTAGAAAGGGATTTAGAAAAGCAGGGCAAGCGACTACAAGATTGTATTGGTTTTGAATTCAGCGTTAAGGCCATTTGATTTAAGAGTGTCTAATCTATGTATCCATTCAAGTTATTTTAGTTTCAAGAGGCGGTTTCTATTTCCTCCCCTACTTTGAAGGGAAACAGTATCTATAATTATAAATTTGAGTTGATTTTCAGTGTGTCCGATCTCTACAAAAAAGTTTGGGGACTGGGAGATCTAGTTTTTTATTTCTTATGGTATATCGGTGGTGGTTGATTATAGTTTTAAAATCCCACTTAGTCTCACCAATATACCATAAGAAACATGGGCACTGAAGGAGGTACACAACATAATCTGCTTATGTTGGGAAAATGCTTAATGTTGTAAGTCACATTAGTTGCTAGTGAGTGAATTTAGGTCTTTTCAACATAAGGGGGCAATTCACGCAAGACAGACAAGGGTAGCATCTTTTCCTTTGGATACCATTAGATATGTCTGTATGGTCCTTTTCAGGTGTCCAATATCTGAGTGTATGAGATGGTCCCCTTAATTCTTGCTTCGTCTATAGGAAAATAACAGTGGATTCTTGAATTCACCTATATCAGGGAGACATAGCATCTCCCAGTGTTTCCTGATAATAGTAGCAATTTGTCCACTTTCCTCGCTATATGTTGAGACCAAAGGGATCCTATACAGTTCCTTTTTATTTTATTCCCGTTTTAGGTTAACCGACCTAACTAAAGATGACACCTTATTTTTCTGTATATCTAGAAGAGTCTTTGGAAATCATCTTGCTTTGAATTTGTTAGCTAGAAGGTCAAAATATTTAGCAGGTTCATTCTTACCACTCACAATCCTTTTAACCCTTAGGAATTGTCCATGTGGTATTGATTTTATAGTTTTTCTAGGATGATGACTATTATTATTTAGAGAAGTGATAAGTTTATTTTCTTGTTTGATTAGAACATCCAAAAATTGAATGTCAATTTTTGAACTGACTAAAGTGAATTTGATAGTTGGATCAATTTGATTTTAAAATAGATGGAAATCATATAATTCACTCTGTGTACCTGTCCAAAGGAGGAAGACATCATCTATGTATCTCCACCACCTCATGACATGTTGAACTGAAAGTGGTGGGACACATAGACAAAGTCCTTATCCAATGTCATCATGATTACATTTGCATCTGTGGGTGCCATAGAGGTTCCGTGTCTTTGCAAAAAGAATTCACCGCTAAAGAGAAAAAAATTTTGATTTAATATGATGTCTAGTAGTTGTCCCTCAATTGATAAATTTAAAGAAATTAATTTACGTTTTACAGGCGTGATACCCCTTTCATGATCTATTGATGTATATAATGATGTGACATCAAAAGATGCCAAGATCACTTCATTATTTAATTTGACATTGTCCAGTTTTAGCAGAAAGTCTGTAGTATCCTTAATGAATGAAATTCAGCAATATATACTTCCTTTTTGTATCTATTCACTGCTTGAGGAAGGTTGTTCACAACCAAAATGCTTGTGTCCACTATTTTTCCAATAGTGCTGTTCCAATCTATTTTTCTTAAATATCTATCTATCTATCTATCTATCTATCTATCTATCTATCTATCTATCTATCTACCATTACTCTCTCTCCTACTATCATCTATCTATCCATCTATCTCTTTAACTAAGCTTTTTTTTCCAACTAGCTTTAATAGGCTACAACTGTATAAAAATGCTTGAAAAAAATGCACTAAAAAATGCACGTATTGTACACCAAGTGATGCCGAAATGGTGCAGAAATTTCTGCATCCAATTACTCAATGTGTGCACATACCCTATGTCTGCACAGGAATGTTTTTGCTGCAGATCTAACTTAGGTCACATGCATACGTAAAGAATTTGGTGAGTTTTTTACCTCGGTAATTGTAAGCCAAAACCTGGAGTGGGACAATTAGAGGAAAAGTATAATAGAAACACGTCACCACTTCTGCATTTTTTAATCACTCCTAGTTTTGAAATACAAATACTGAGGTCAAAAACACACCAAATACTCAACGTGTGCATGTGGCCTTTTACTAATAAGTGGGAAAATCTACATCAAAAACTATCGTAAAAAATGCATAAAAAACCCTGTAAAAATCAAGTCAAAAACGCACCTATTATACACAGCATTTTGAATGCCCAGAGAATACATGAGAAATTTCTTATCAAAATACTTTATGTCTGCAGAGATATGTTTATACTGCACATTACACAGATACTAATGAGTGGGGAAATCTGCCCCAAAAGCCTATGTAAAAAATGCATAAAAAATGCATAGGGTACTTAGGGTATGTGCACAGGTAAAATATTTGGTGCAGAAATTTCTGTACCATTTCTGCATCTGTTGGCATAAAAAGCACAGCGTTTTGATGTGTTTTTGTTGCCTTTCTCATGCGGTTTTTACCTGCAGATTTTTTTAAGTGTTTTTGTAAAGCAATGATGACTATTTTTAGCTTAAAGCTAGTTGAAAAAAAGGAAAAAATCTTATTCAGTTGAAACCAGAAATTTACATACACTATATAAAAAGACATATGCATGTTTTTTTTAATATCTGATATGAAATCATGAATTCCTGTTTTAGGTCAAATAAGATTATCATAATTTGTAATATTTGCCCAATGCCAGAATAATGAGAGAGAGAGAGAATGTTTTAAGGCATTTTTATTACTTACTTCAAAGTCAAAAGTTTACATATATTTCATTAGTATTTGGTACCATTGCCCTTAAACTGAATGACTTGGATCAAATGTTTGGGATATCCTTCCACAAGCTTCTCAAAATAGTTAGTCAGAATTTGGGCCCATTCCTCCTGACAAAACTGGTGTAACTGATCCAGGTTTGTAGGTCGCCTCACAAAATGATGCTGCCACCCCCATATTTCACAGTTGGGATGATATTCGTAGGCTTCCAAGCCTCTCACATTTTCCTCCAAACGTAATGATGGTCATTATGCCCAACAAGTTCAATTTTAGTTTCATCAGACCACAGAACATATCTTCAAAAATTAAGGTTTTTGTTCCTGTGTGCATTTGCAAACATTATTCTGGCTTTTTTATGTTTCTTTTGGAGTAATGGCATCTTCCTGGCAGAGTGGCCTTTCAGCCCATGTTGATACAGTACTCGTTTCACTGTGGTTTTTGACACAATCTTACCAGCTTCCGCCATCATCTTCACAAGGTCTTTTGCTTTTGTTCTTGGGTTGATATGCACATGTTGGACCAAAGCACGTTCATCTCTGGGACACAGAACCCATCTCCTTCCTGAGAAGTGCCATGGCTGGACATTCCCATCTTGTTTGTACTTGCATATAAATGTTTGTACAGATGAACGAGGCACCTTCAAGTATCTTGAAATTGTACCCAAGGATGAGTCAGACTTGTGCAAGTCCACAATTCTCTTCCTGATATCTTTCTTTAGACTTTCCCATGATGCTACACAAAGAATCAGTGTGCATCAGGTGTACATTTAAATACATCCACAGGTGTGTCTGTAATTAACTCAGATGTTGTCAAAAACCTATCAGAAGCTTCCAAACACATGATATCATCAAATGGGCAGTTCAGAATTATTTAAAGGTATGGTAATCTTAGTGTATGTAAACTTTTGACTTTGCAGTAAGTAATAAAAATGCCTTAAAACACTCTCTCTCTCTCTCATTATTCTGGCATTTGGCAAATATTAAAAATTATGGTAATCTTTGTGTGTTTATTTGTCTTTAAATAATTAATTTGCCAGTTAAGCACAAGTAAATGCTTAAAGAATATTTACTGCTTTCCCCGTCCATCTCTCAGCACCAAGAGATGGGTGGGGGAAGCAATGTATATTCCTTTTATCCCCTGATTTCAAAGGTCAGTGGGCTCCCGGGTCTTAGACCAAATGACGCAATGCGGCCGGCCAATCACAGTGATGCCAGTAGCTAACATGGATATTGCATTACTATGTATGGCAGACAATCCCCACATGTTGATTGGTTGTCTAACAGCTGCAAAACATGCAGGATAGGGACTAGAGCATTGCGCTCAAGCACATTTGATAATCGGCCAAGTAACGAGCATACCTGAGCACCCTAATGCTCGATCAAGTAAAGAGCAGTGCCGAACACGCTCACTCATCATTAAATGCTATATAATATGAACTATAAATGCAAAATAGGGCTTTTGTAATATATAATATGTGCCTTGTCCTGGAAGGATTCATTGTAAATTGCATTATGTTTTGTAATTGACATCTTGAAAACATTGTCACATGTGCTTAAGTCTTTGCAGTCACAGTAAAGTGTGGTCATCCTCAGGTAATTCTTGGATAAATATATTTCTCAACACAAAGAATTTGTAGCTATTCCCTCTCTTCTCATATACACCTAAGGTGACAAAGTGATGTATCCATTTTCCATCTGAAAGCTTCTTTGACAAATGGAAATATGGCAACAAATGAAGAATGTATCTCAACACTTCAATGTGTTGTCAGATCTGAAGAGAGAAAATATCTTTTTTATTCTACCACTGAGTGCTTTTGTTTAAGCTGTACTGATTTACTAAATAACATCAAACCGAAGAAAGAAATATGGCTTGATTGTACTCACTAACTATACTCGATTGTATTCACTAGCCTCTCTGACAATTAGCAACTGAAATATTTGGGGTTTTGCCTGCTTTTGGATCAAAACTGTAGAGTTAAAGAATAGATTTGATTTTTTTTCAACTTTATGAACTATATAAATAGAAGCCTGGTTTGACATGCATCTACAATACATATTTTCCACAATTTTCCAAATTTGAGGCTAAAACAGTGCAGTTTTTTTTACCTCAAAAGCATTACATGTTACCTCTAATTCCATTCTGTGGCCAAAATAAATTATTTTTTTTAAGACATATCCAGTATCATACAACACATAATTATATTATGAATGGATTCTCCTCTTACATCAATACTTCTAAAGGTATGTGGGATAACATGTTTCATGGCCATATAGCACATGTCAAAATTGCTAGAAAATGTCATTGTTATGCACACCTGGTAGTAAACATGGGGATAAAGGATAAAACTATGAAAAAGCTACACAAACCCCACCCTGTTTCCTGTACAGACTATAGTATCCAGCAAAGCAGGCCCTAGGGCTTCATCGCGACCTGTATAAACCCTGAAGGTAAAAACTAGAGACGACAACTCGGACCTGGCTTCCTAAAAGGCCGTCGAGTGTATCACATACCGCCTAAGGAATTGAGGGAGAGTGCAGTGTAAGAAAGAAACCCCAGCAATACACTTATCTGACTGGCCTAGATACTCAGAAGTAGGGCTAGAACTCCAAGCAGAATCTACTAAAGAATATCATCAGCAGAGAAGACCAGCAGGGGGTAGGTTTAAACAGAAGCGCCTGGAGTGTGATAACAAATGAAAAACACCTGCTGTCTGGAAAGAATGGACAAAGGCAAAAGGTAATCAGCACCCACACAGTGACAGAACCTGCTGTGACTCAACATACAGAGACACCAACAGAAGAGCACAGGACCCCTGGATTGAATCCAGAAGCATGAAAGTCATATATCCATATACTTACATATCAAATTAGATTCAATTTTATCTGCTCTCACTAGAGTAGTCAGGTGTTTAAATGGACTGGTATTTGAGCACAAGTGGTAATGCTTTATTTCAATTTATGATTAATGCCATAGTAAAGAATAGGAATTGAATGAAACTAACGGGCACTTGTCTTACTGCCACTTTAATCTCTCCTCACTGTGATTAAATACATAGTAACATAGTTTTTAAGGTTGAAGGAAGACTAAGTCCATGTAGTTCAACCCATAGCCTAACTTGTTGATCCAGAGGAAGGCAAAAAAAAAACCCTGTGGCAAACACTAAGCTCCACATTGGGGAAAAAAATTCCTTCCCCACTCCATACGACAATCAGACTAGTTCCCTGGATCAACGCCCTATCAAGGAATCTAGTATTTATAACCTGTAATATTATATTTTTCAAGAAAGGTATCCATGCCCTTCTTAAATTTTAACAGTGAATCACTCATTACAACATCATGCGGCAGAGAGTTCCATAGCCTCACTGCTCTTACAGTAAAGAATCCCCGTCTGTGATTATGTTTAAACCTTCTTTCCTCCAGGCGTAGAAGATGCCCCCTTGTCCCCGTCTCAGGCCTCAGAGTAAAAAGATCAGTAGAAAGGTCTTTGTACTGTCCCCTCATATACTTGTACATAGTAATAAGATCACCCCTAAGCCTTCTTTTTTCCACAGTAAATAACCCCAAGTGTAATAACCTGTCTTGGTATTGCAGACCCCCCAGTCCTCTAATAACCTTGGTCGCTCTTCTCTGCACCCGCTCTAGTTCAGCTATGTCTTTCTTATTAGAGATGAGCGTTGTTCGACTCGAACTGTTCGCCAATCTCAAATTCGAGCTGTTTTGGGCGGTGTTCGAGCCGTTCGGCGAACACGAACGATTTGAAAAAAATTCGGCTGTTCGAGGTTATGTTCGATAACTGTTCATGCACCAAAATCATAACTGGATTTTTTCTCAGTAATGATGAAAATTAATGTTAATCCGCAGTTTGATTGTACAGCGGGGCGGGGGGAGGGATCTCTGCAGGAATAATGAAGATCTCCTTTTTTTTTTCTCTTTCCCGCATTTACAGTGGGGAGGTGCAATCTGTCAGCCTATCAGCAGCGCACACACGGAGCGAAGTGCTTTTTTTCACACAAGCAAGGGCATGTGTCATTGGCATTGTATGTCACATGTCCTTGCCCTAAAAGACCCAGCCATTTTCCCCGTCGCCACCATTTTCTCACTGCTGCAGCTTCGTGTTAGACGGCACCGCTGTTGCTATGTGTGCTCTACCTTGTTAATTTCAAGCCAATTTTTGCACAAATCTACAGATAGCTTGGGAGTAGGGAATAGTTGTGATTGCAGTCCTTTTAAGGACAAGGTTACAGCATTTCCTACGACTTTTATCAGGCAGGTCTGTGCTCTTAAATAGATAGGTTGGGAGTAAAGACTAATTGTAATTGCAGTCCTTTTCAGGACTAAGTTACATCAGTTCCTATCAGTTTTTGCCAGGCAGGTATGTGCCAGTGCTGTGCAAGTTTTTTTTCACAGCATTTGGCTAAATCTAGCAAAGCTAATCCTTTTTGGCCTATTGCAGAGTGTGTTAGTCAGTGGAGTAGCCTATCTGTGTTGCAAGCTACACCACCTGTGTATAGAATACCAATTTTTTTACTGCACCTAGTGAAGTAAAACCTTTTGGGCATAGCATCATTCTATGAGTCCATCTATACTGACCTCCATCAGGTTGCAAATTGAATATATTTTTTTTCTGCATCTAGCTCTGAAAAAATATATGGGCTTCTAGCAGTGTGTGGGACTTGGTCTATTAGTCCATCTATACTGACCTCCATCAGGTTGCAAATTAAAAATAATTTTTATCTGCATCTAGCTCTGAAAAAATATTTGGGCTTCTAGCAGTGTGTGGGACTTGGTCTGTTAGTCCATCTATACTGACCTCCATCAAGTTGCAAATTGAATGTAATTTTTTTCTGCATCTAGCTCTGAAAAAATATTTGGGCTTCTAGCAGTGTGTGGGACTTGGTCTATTAGTCCATCTATACTGACCTCCATCAGGTTGAAAATTAAAAATAATTTTTATCTGCATCTAGCTCTGAAAAAATATTTGGGCTTCTAGCAGTGTGTGGGACTTGTTCTATTAGTCCATCTATACTGACCTCCATCAGGTTGCAAATTGAATATAATTTTTTTCTGCATTTAGCTCTGAAAAAATATTTGGGCTTCTAGCAGTGTGTGGGACTTGGTCTATTAGTCCATATATACTGACCTCTATGAGGTTGCAAATTAAAAATAATTTTTATCTGCATCTAGCTCTGAAAAAATATTTGGGCTTCTAGCAGTGTGTGGGACTTGGTCTATTAGTCCATCTATACTGACTTCCATCAGGTTGCAAATTGAATATAATTTTTTTCTGCATCTAACCCAGCCAATAGTTTTGGCCTAATACCACAGTTTGGCCACTCAGCTCTGCTCGGTTCCCATCCATTGTTTTTTTGTGCAAACAACTCCAGAGTTGTGAATTAGTTAACCTCCAAAATGAGTGGAAAAAGGCCTGCTGCTGGTGGAAAGGGGAATAGGCGTGTTGGGAAGGGGAAAAAAGGTTGTGTCCGTGGGGTAGGTGTTAAAGCAACAGTAACATCTGCAGAAGAAAGACCATCTTCCAGCCAAACTAAAATGTCTACTTCTTTTAGCGGACAATGTGATAAGATCCCTTTCTTACGGCCATGCCAATCGCTACAAATTCCAGATGAGGCACAAAAACAGCAGGTGCTTCAACGGATATCAAGTGCTCCTTTAAGTGGGCTCTCCTCCACCTCAACTTCAACATCACAAATACTCCAGTCCTCAGTGGTGTCACCCCAATTGCACTTGCTTCCTCACAGCTCCCAAATCTCCTGCTGCCCATCTGAGTATGAAGTAGAACAGATGGTTGAGTCTGCAGAGCTGTTTACTCATTCCATATCCTGGGAATCAGAGGTCGGCTCCAGCGCTTCTGTGAATCCAGACGAGGAAATGATCTGCACTGATGCCCAGAATCTTTATGAGTCGGATCCAGGACCAGACGCAGAAGGTTCTGACCATAATGTAGACCCTCATTCCCAAACTGTAACTCCTGTTGGTGGAGACAATGAGGAAGACGATGATGAGACTCAAATACCTGATTGGAGCGACAACTTTAGTTTTTTGTCAGGGCAGGAACAGGTTGGCTCTGAGGACGACGGGTGTGATAACACACAGGGTGATGATGATGAGGTTGGAGATCCCACTTACTGTCAACCCACAGTCAGCCAAGAGATGAGGTCAGCAGAGGAGGTGGAGGAGAATGCTAGTGACGACGAGGTCAGGTTGCGCCTTCCTGGACAGAGACGTAGTACTGGAAGCACGTCAACAACTGCATCTTCAAACACAACTCTGCCTCTCACCACAAGTCGTGGTGGCTCTTCAGGTCGCATGGGTGCTAAGCCTTGCATAGCCTGGGCATTTTTTAAGATCGATAAAGATGACCCAACTCGTGTTATCTGTAACATTTGTCAGCAAAAGCTAAGTAGAGGCCAAAAAATACATAGTTTGAGTACTTCATGCATGAAACGGCACATGGACATGAAGCATAAGTTGCAGTGGGAAGCTCACTGTGCTACAATGCGGCCTAGCGGGGCCGGGCCAACCACCGTCTGCCACATCTTGTGCATCCGCGGCCTCTTCATCCTCTGTGACTGGGGGGACAGCAGTCACACCTGTTTTGGGACGCAGACCTGCCACCTCTTTACCCGCAACAGCCAGCGTGATTGGCAGGTCATCATTTTCTTTGGAGGTGGTAACACCAGCTGGTGTTCAGCGCTGTCCGACATCGATAGCACCACCTTTGGATCAAGGCAACCTAACATGTCCGCCTGCATCTTCCTCACAGACCGGCAGTTTGCCGGGGACACCCTTATCAACCCCGTCTAAGCACAACAGCCAGCCCTCGGTCCCTCAGATGTGGACAAGTAAAGGATCATTTCCTCCTAGCCATGAGAAAGCTAAGAGGTTGAATTTCACCATCTGCAAGCTCTTGGCTACAGAAATGCTGCCTTTCCGCCTGGTGGACACAGAGGATTTTCGAGACCTTATGTCTGTCGCAGTGCCCCAGTACCAGATGCCCAGTCGGCACTACTTCTCAAAGAAAGGTGTGCCTGCGCTCCACCAGCATGTCGCACACAACATCATCGCTTCTATGAGAAACTCTGTGTGTGACAGGGTGCATTTCACCACAGACACTTTAACGAGTAGGCATGGACAGGGGCGTTACATGTCGCTGACTGGGCACTGGGTAACTATGGTGACAGCAGGACAAGGGGCTGCTGTCCAAGTCTTGCCGTCCCCACGAGTTGTGCATCAATCCTCATTATCTCAAAGTTCCTCCACTGCTTCTGCCTCCTCAACCTCCTCTCGCTCCTCCATCTGCACCCAAAGCCTGTCTGGTCATACCACAAGCTTTCTAACTGCGCAGAAGGGATCCTGCACACTTCCTTACTATGCTGGCAGTAGGGCTCAACGTCATCAGGCGGTTTTTACTTTGAAATGTCTGGGAAATGTGAGTCACACAGCTGGGGAGTTGTGGTCTGCTCTGGAGAAGCAATTTCATGAATGGTTGTCTCCACTGGACCTGAAACCAGGGAAGGCCATGTGCGACTATGCTGCAAACGAGGGTGCGGCCCTTCGCAGGGGCAATGTCACACACGTGCCTTGTATGGCTCACATGTTGAACCTGGTTGTCAAGCAATTTTTATCCTACTATCCCGGACTAGATGGCCTTCTGCAGAGGGCACTGTCTCTGTGTGCTCACTTGCGCCGTTCGCATCCCGCAGCTCAGCGACTTACGTCACTATAGAAGGCATTGGGCCTGCCACTTCACCGGCTAAAATGCGATGTGCCTACCCGGTGGAATTCAACTCTGCCCAAGTTGCAGTGACTGTGGCAGCACCGACAAGCCCTGGTGCAATACGTTCTGACGTATAGCCTGGGCCAACGAGATCCAGAGGTGGGGCAAATCACGCTGGAGGAGTGGTCTCAGATCAGGGACCTATGCACCCTTCTGCACAGTTTTGAAATGGCGACGAAGATGTTTAGTGCTGACGATGCCATTATCAGCATGACTATTCCGGTGATTTACATGCTGGAGCACATGTTAAACAGAATTCGGAGTCAGGTGGTGGCACAAGAGGAGGTGGAGGAAGTAGAGGAGGAGGAGTTGTATGCGGAAGGGCTAACATCTGCAAGGTCCACACGGTCGGCAGCACCAAGGCGGCAGGCATGTGAGGGTTGGGGAGATGGTTTTACCAGGTCGCATGGTAGCAGCCATACTAGTGAGGAAGGTGCAGGAGCCCAGGAATAAGTGGAGGACGAACTGATGGAAGACTAATCAGATGAGGTAGACCTTGCTCACATTTCTGTTGTGCGAGGTTGGGGGGAGAGGACAGAGGAAGGAAGCATGATTGTTACCTCGCCACCAACACAACAGGGACTTGGTGCTCCTTGATGCGCAAGACACATGAGTGCCTTCTTGCTGCACTACCTGCAACATGACCCTCGCATTGTATTAGAAATAATCCTGACTACTGGGTTGCCACACTGTTAGATCCCCGGTACAAAAGTAAATTTGCAGAAATTATTCCTGCAATAGAAAGGGATGCACGCATGCAGGAGTATCAGCAGAGACTGTTGCAGAATCTTACATGTGCTTTTCCACAAAACACCAGTGGTGCACGTAGTGAATCTCACAGTTCCAACTTGCCAACCGTGGGACCGTCGAGTGTTCAGCACTCAAACCGTAACAGAAGCACAGTATCTGCTGGTAACATCAATTTTGCGGAATCATTTCACCACTTTTTTAGCCCATCCTTTGCAAGGCCACAGGAGACAAGAAGTCTGACACATAGTCAACGCCTAGAGATGATGGTACAGGAGTATCTCCAAGTAAACATTGAAGCCATGACTGTGTCACTGGACCCTTGCTCTTTTTGGGCTTCCAATCTGGATAAATGGCCGGAGCTAGCCACTTACGCCTTGGAGATCTTGTCATGCCCCGCAGTCAGCGTTCTGTCTGAACGTGTGTTCAGCGCTGCTGGTGGTGTGCTGACAGATAAGCGCACGCGGCTCTCCACTGATAATGTAGACAGACTCACGTTCATAAAGATGAACAAATCATGGATCCGAATCGACTTTTCTACCCCTGTGTCATCCTGGGGAGAGTAAAAGCTTGATGATTGGTTAAAATCACATCACCAACCATTTTAAGCTTTCAAATTACTAATCATGTTTATCTGTATCTTGGCTGGAAAATAATTTGGGCTTTGTAGCAGGGTGCAGTATTGATTCTATTAGGCCATCTATACTAAGCTCCACCAGATTTAAAATTACTAATCACGTTTATCTGTATCTTAGCTGGAAAATAATTTGGGCTTTGTAGCAGTGTACAGTACTGATTCTATTAGGCCATCTATACTAAGCTCCACCAGATTTAAAATTACTAATCATGTTTACTTGTCCACATCTGAGGGACCGAGGGCTGGCTATTGTGCTTAGACGGGGTTGATAAGGGTGTCCCCGGCAAACTGCAGGTCTGTGAGGAAGATGCAGGCAGACATGTTAGGTTGCCTTGATCCAAAGGTGGTGCTATCGATGTCGGACAGCGCTCAACACCAGCTGGTGTTACCACCTCCAAAGAAAATGATGACCTGCCATTCACGCTGGCTGTTGCGGGTAAAGAGGTGGCAGGTCTGCGCCCCAAAACAGGTGTGACTGCTGTCCGCCCAGTCACAGAGGATGAAGAGGCCGCGGATGCAAAAGATATGGCAGACGGTGGTTGGCCCGGCCGGCTAGGCCGCATTGTAGCACACTGAGCTTCCCACTGCAACTTATGCTTCATGTCCATGTGTCGGTTCATGCATGAAGTACTCAAACTATGTATTTTTTGGCCTCTACTTAGCTTTTGCTGACAAATGTTACAGATAACACGAGTTGGGTCATCTTTATCGATCTGAAAAAATGCCCAGGCTATGCAAGGCTTAGCACCCATGCGACCTGAAGAGCCACCACGACTTGTGGTGAGAGGCAGAGTTGTGTTTGAGGATGCAGTTGTTGACGTGCTTCCAGTACTACGTCTCTGTCCAGGAAGGCGCAACCTGACCTCGTCGTCACTAGCATCTTCCTCCACCTCCTCTGCTGACCTCATCTCTTGGCTGACTGTGGGTTGACAGTAAGTGGGATCTCCAACCTCATCATCATCACCCTGTGCGTTATCACACCCGTCGTCCTCAGAGCCAACCTGTTCCTGCCCTGACAAAAACTAAAGTTGTCGCTCCAATCAGGTATTTGAGTCTCATCATCGTCTTCCTCATTGTCTCCACCAACAGGAGTTACAGTTTGGGAATGAGGGTCTACATTATGGTCAGAACCTTCTGCGTCTGGTCCTGGATCCGACTCATAAAGATTCTGGGCATCAGTGCAGATCATTTCCTCGTCTGGATTCACAGAAGCGCTGGAGTCGACCTCTGATTCCCAGGCTATAGTATGAGTAAACAGCTCTGCAGACACAACCATCTGTTCTACCTCATACTCAGACGGGCAGCTGGAGATTTGGGAGCTGTGAGGAAGCAAGTGCGATTGGGGTGACACCTTTGAGGACTGGAGTATTTGTGATGTTGAAGTTGATGTGGAGGAGAGCCCACTTAAAGGAGCACTTGATATCCGTTGAAGCACCTGCTGTTTTTGTGCCTCATCTGGAATTTGTAGCGATTGGCATGGCCGTAAGAAAGGGATCTTATCACATTGTCCGCTAAAAGAAGTAGACATTTTAGTTTGGCTGGAAGATGGTCTTTCTTCTGCAGATGTTACTGTTGCTTTAACACCTACCCCACAGACACAACCTTTTTTCCCCTTCCCAACACGCCTATTCCCCTTTTCACCAGCAGCAGGCCTTTTTCCACTCATTTTGGTGGTTAACTAATTCACAACTCTGGAATTGTTTGCACAAAAAACAATGGATGGGAACCGAGCAGAGCTGAGTGGCCAAACTGTGGTATTAGGCCTAAACTATTGGCTGGGTTAGATGGAGAAAAAAATAATATTCGATTTGCAACCTGAGGGAGGTCAGTATAGATGGACTAATAGAACAAGTCCCACACACAGCTAGAAGCCCAAATATTTTTTCAGAGGTAGATGCAGAAAAAAAATATATTCAGTTTGCAACCTGATGGAGGTCAGTATAGATGGACTAATAGAGAAAGTCCCACACACTGCTAGAAGGCCAAATATTTTTTCAGAGCTAGATGCAGAAAAAAATTATATTCAGTTTGCAACCTGATGGAGGTCAGTATAGATGGACTAATAGAGAAAGTCCCACACACTGCTAGAAAGCCAAATATTTTTTCAGAGCTAGATGCAGAAAAAAATTATATTCAGTTTGCAACCTGATGGAGGTCAGTATAGATGGACTAATAGAACAAGTCCCACACACAGCTAGAAGCCCAAATATTTTTTCAGAGGTAGATGCAGATAAAAATTATTTTTAATTTGCAACCTGATGGAGGTCAGTACAGATGGACTAATAGAGAAAGTCCCACACACTGCTAGAAGGCCAAATATTTTTTCAGAGCTAGATGCAGAAAAAAATTATATTCAGTTTGCAACCTGATGGAGGTCAGTATAGATGGACTAATAGAGAAAGTCCCACACACTGTTAGAAGGCCAAATATTTTTTCAGAGCTAGATGCAGAAAAAAATTATATTCAGTTTGCAACCTGATGGAGGTCAGTATAGATGGACTAATAGAACAAGTCCCACACACAGCTAGAAGCCCAAATATTTTTTCAGAGGTAGATGCAGATAAAAATTATTTTTAATTTGCAAGCTGATGGAGGTCAGTATAGATGGACTAATAGAGAAAGTCCCACACACTGCTAGATGGCCAACTATTTTTTCAGAGCTAGATGCAGAAAAAAATTATATTCAGTTTGCAACCTGATGGAGGTCTGTATAGATGGATTAATAGAACAAGTCCCACACACAGCTAGAAGCCCAATATTTTTTCAGAGGTAGATGCAGAAAAAAAATATATTCAGTTTGCAACCTGATGGAGTTCAGTATAGATGGACTAATAGAGAAAGTCCCACACACTGCTAGAAGGCCAAATATTTTTTCAGAGCTAGATGCAGAAAAAAATTATATTCAGTTTGCAACCTGATGGAGGTCAGTATAGATGGACTAATAGAACAAGTCCCACACACAGCTAGAAGCCCAAATATTTTTTCAGAGGTAGATGCAGATAAAAATTATTTTTAATTTGCAACCTGATGGAGGTCAGTATAGATGGACTAATAGAGAAAGTCCCACACACTGCTAGAAGGCCAAATATTTTTTCAGATCTAGATGCAGATAAAAATTATTTTTAATTTGCAACCTGATGGAGGTCAGTATAGATGGACTAATAGAGAAAGTCCCACACACTGCTAGAAGCCCAAATATTTTTTCAGAGCTAGATGCAGAAAAAAATTATATTCAGTTTGCAACCTGATGGAGGTCAGTATAGATGGACTAATAGAATGATTCTATGCCCAAAAGATTTTACTTCACTAGGTGCAGTAAAAAAATTGGTATTCTATACACAGGTGGCATATCTTGCAACACAGATAGGCTACTCCACTGACTAACACACTCTGCAATAGGCCAAAAAGGATTAGCTTTGCTAGATTCAGCCAAATGCTGTGAAAAAAACTTGCACAGCACTGGCACAGACCTGCCTGATAAAAGTCGTAGGAAATGCTGTAACCTAGTCCTTAAAAGGACTGCAATCACAACTAATCCCTACTCCCAAGCTATCTGTAGATTTGTGCGAAAATTGGCTTGAAATTAACAAGGTATAGCGCACACAGCAACAGCGGTGCTGTCTAACACGCAGCTGCAGCAGTGAGAAAATGGTGGCGATGGGGAAAATGGCTTGGTCTTATAGGGCAAGGACATGTGACATACACTGCCAATGACACATGCCCTTGCTTGTGTGAAAAACAGCAGTTCGCTCCGTGTGTGCGCTGCTGATAGGCTGACAGACTGCACCTCCACACTGTAAATGCGGGAAAGAGAAAAAAAAATGGAGATCTTCATTATTCCTGCAGAGATCCATCCCC
Source organism: Phyllobates terribilis (assembly GCF_046119375.1). Classification (NCBI taxonomy): domain Eukaryota; kingdom Metazoa; phylum Chordata; class Amphibia; order Anura; family Dendrobatidae; genus Phyllobates; species Phyllobates terribilis. The sequence continues at coordinate 589,591,304 of NW_027362765.1, read as the reverse complement.
TGCCCCTCCCCCCACCCCGCTGTACACTCAAACTGCGTATTAACATGAATTTTCATCATTACTGAGAAAAAATCCAGTTATGATTTTGGTGCACGAACAGTTATCGAACATAACCTCGAACAGCCGAATTTTGCTCAAATTGTTCGTTTTCGCCGAACGGCTCGAACACCGCCCAAAACAGCTCGAATTTGAGATTGGCGAACAGTTCGAGTAGAACAACGCTCATCTCTAGTGTCCATCAACCAGCCAGCCTCCACTCCATCCATCTGGACCATCGAGCGTTGCATGGCACTCATCCGTGAACAAAACAGTTTTGAAATCAGTCTTCATGTATTGTTTGGCCCACTGGAGCAGTTTCTGCTTGTGTGCAGTGGATAGAGGAGGTCAACAGGATGGCGTACACACCGCTGCAAACCTCTGACGGACCCTGCATCTTGTTGTTCAGGGGACGTTGGAGGCACCAGCAGCTTCAAAAACTTGTCTGCTGCTATGACAAGGCTTTTTTGCCGCTGTTCTTTTAACCTGACGTAATTGCCTGTAGGAAAGAGTCCTCAATTTGCCCTTATCAGCATGCACATGTGTGTTCTGTGATTCAGCTACATACTTCTTGATTGCCAAGACACTTCATCCTGATCATCGCACAATGTTGATTTTAGTCATGCCTTGACCTAAACACTCCACAATTTGTTGCTTCTCAGCAGCCGACACATCCTTTTTCTTTCCCATTTTGGCAGAAAATGTAGGCTGCTTAATAATGTGGGACAGCCTTCTTATGTAGTCTTGCCTTTCATTGGACACACCTGCCAAACTAATTGGCACAGGTGTCTGCAATTGTTTACAGTGATATAAAGAGCCCTGACACACATCACCATCAATGAGTTTAACTGACAAACAAACAAATTCTTCCCTTATCACTCCTAAACACTTTTTGCATAATAATTTGGAACACAGTGTACATGTGCTTTTCCACAAAACACCAGTGGTTCACGTAGTGAATCTTACAGTTCTAACTTGCCAACCGTGGTCTGTATGGAGTTGTTCAATAAAGGGCCCAAAATTAAGATAACATAGACGGGAGAGGTCTCTATGAATAGGAATTCCTAAGTATTTGATACCCTGTTAGGGCCAGGCAAAGGGAAAGTTGGACTGGATGGAATCCTGTATGGATTTGGGGAGGGAGACATCGAGGGCCTCAAACTTCACTGCATTGATTTTAAAATTTGACCATGTAACAAAGTGATCTATTTCAGCCATAACAGCAGGGATGGATATATGTGATTGAGTGATATATACTAGGACATCATCAGCAAATAGAGAGCACTTTTACTCGGTGCCTCCCACCTCAATCCACCTAATATTGGGGTTATGGCGAATTGATGAGAGCAGGTGCTCAGTCACTAGGATATATAAGAGAGGGGACAGAGGACATCCCTGCCTTGTCCCATTGGTAATTACGAAAGGTGATGAAAATGTTCTGACGCGCCCCCTGGGCCTTGGGACACCCGGAGCCGGACCCTTTTTGGTGGATGCTGGTGGTTGTAGTCTCCGTGGCGGCGACCCGGTTCCGTGGCTCAGGGCGGTCAAACCAGTGGCGGAACTATTTATGTGGTTTTGATGTTTAATCGTCCGACTACGCCACCCGTGGATTGCGGTCAGAGTAAACCGCCGCTGCAGGACAGACTGCTGAGGCTGGTGTTGTGGGTGCAGCAGAGCGTAGCATAACTCCCCACGGGAGGAGTATAGCCTCAGGGCAGTGAATGCGGAGGATGGGGGTGATGGTGCACGGCAGCAGCAGTAACGACACGGAGTCAGTGATGCAGTCCAGGGCCTTTACTCACAGTTCTTATTATCCAGACCACTTCTGCAGGTAACGGCTGCCCACGTCGTACTGTGCTTACCAGGTGAGGGGCTCAGACAACTCCCAGATAACTTTGGAGCGCTTCACAGGACCCCCTTTGTGTGTCCTTTGTCTGGCCTTTCTTACCAACCCTTCTGTCCGGCTGCCTCGGGCCTCCTCTTGGTAAACTTGGCGCCAGTTTCCCTGACCCTATGTGGTGCCTTCCTAGCGGGTGTAGTGAGGGGCTGCGCCACATAAAATGTCACAGCCTCCGGTTTCTAGCTGAGGGTCGTTTCCCGCCTCCTAGTTTCGGGGACCGGTCTCCCCCTTTGGCCTGACCCCTCCACGCAGGTGGATTCGGGCGTGCGGTGGTGACTCGCCCATCCACACCCCTGGGATCACTTCGTTCCTTGTTCCTGGAGCCATCTCCGCTCCTCTTCCTTCCTTCTCCCTCTTCCAGGCCTGGGCCTCTGTTACTAGGCCCGCCTCCAGAGCAGAGCTCATGCAGAGCCCCTGCTCCCTGTCACTTCTGCTCATACTTCTCTGCACTGAACTAAGAAGGTGCCCACCTTTTATACTCTCTTCTCAATGCACCCAGGAACTGCTTCCTCCCTGCTTCTGCACTACAGGGTTCCCCTTCCTCAGTGTTCCCTCCCCCCACTCCAGCCAGGGACAGGGACTGTCGTGCCCATCTCAGGGGCATATTGGTCGCCCTGCCCCACGGCAATGTGGTGTAATGCATGCAGGTGTCGGGTCCTGATCCACACTCCATCCTTACCTGAGAGTGAGCAACCGAGCCCTCAGGGTGCTACAGTTCCATTTATCTTCAGCCTAGGTGACGTATTGCGATACAGGGCCGTGATTTTGGCTTTAAAAAGGTCCCCTAGACCCCTACCGCAAGCTTTTTAAGAGAATAATATATGCCGTGCCTGGAGACTCTATGGAATTCTTTCTCAGCATCCAACGAGAGTATCTAATTACAAATTTTTAACTGCATCTAGCCCAGGAAATACTTTGTGCCTAGTAGCAGTGTCTTCAAGTCAGCGGATTATCCCGGCTGTTAAGCAAGCTACACCACCTGTAGTTTGGACACTTAATTTTTCAAAGGAAATGCTTTGGGACCACGGGATAATCAGTGAAGAGCATCAGGAGGCACCCCAAGGCATAGGGGCTGGGACTGGCGGTAGGATGCCTTGCGGTGGACAGCCGAGCTCGATCCTTATAAAAGCTTTTTAACTGCAGCAGCTTTAGTGGACGCTACTGGAGCTGGAATTACGCGGCTGCTGGCATGAGACTTGCCCTCCAATAGATCCTTGTAAAAGGATTTAAAGTGTATTCATTCAATTTAGAGAGACAATTTAAATTAAAAAGATTAGAGCAGCCTACCCCACAGGGGGGCTCGCTCGACCCACCAGTGGACAGGCACCAGTATTGGGAGAGGGGGGCTGGCCGTCAGTGTCCACCGCGGCTCTGGCACAAAACCGGCGACACGGAGGTGGCACGGGCAGGAACGGACTGGCCGTGTCGGCTTCTCACTTTTTGGATTTTAGAAGTGCATGACATGCCTATATCTGTGTCTCCCCCTCCTTTTACTCCTCCACCTCTTTTCTTTTCGCATGACTATATGTACTTGTAACTTTTCCATGTGTTAGTTTTGTCTTCTGAGCAGTTTGTCAGCTTTTTTACACCTTTGAATGTGTTTTCTATGTATTTCTATGTGTTTTTGTTTGCCTGCAATTGGTTTTAACGGTGTTCAAAGGTGTTTGACGAACAGTTCAACGAACAGTTCGGCGAACACACGGGTGTTTGACGAACCGAACCAAACTCGAACACTACGTGGGGTGGCTCAACACTATTTCTTATACACCGGAGACCAGAACTGTACACAGTATTCTAAGTATGGTCGCACTAATGACTTGTATAGAGGTAAAATTATCTTCTCCTCATGAGCATCTATGCCTCTTTTAATGCATCCCATTATTTTATTTGCCTTTGCAGCAGCAGCCTGACACTGGCCACTAAACGTGAGCTTGTCGTCCACCAATACACCCAGGTCTTTTTCAATTACAGTTTTGCCCATTGTTTAACAATTAAGCGTATAATTATACATTTTATTTCCTCTGCCCAAGTACATTACCTTACATTTATCCCCATTAAAGCTCATTAGCCATTTATCTGCCCAAGCTTCTAGTTTACATAGATCATCCTGTAATATAAAATTGTCCTACTCTGTATTGATTACCCTGCAGAGTTTAGTGTCATCTGCAAATATTGAAATATTACTCTGTATGCCCCCTACAAGGTCATTAATAAATATGTTAAAAAGAAGGGGGCCCAATACTGACCCCTGTGGTACCCCACTGTTAACTGAGACCCAGTCTGGGTGTTTTCCATTAATAACCACCCTTTGTTTCCTATCACTGAGCCAATTCTTAACCCACATACATATATTTTCCCCTATCCCCATTGTTCTCATTTTATGTATCAACCTTTTGTGTGGAACCGTATCAAAAGATTTTGAAAAGTCCATATACACAACATCCACTGCATTTCCTTGGTCCAGTCCAGAACTTGCCTCCTCATAAAACCTGATCAGATTAGTTTGACAGGAACGGTCCCTCGTAAACCCATGTTGATATTGGGTCATGAGGTTATTCTTCTTCAGATACTCTAGTATAGCATCTCTTAGGAAACCCTCCAGGATTTTACCCACAGTAGAGGTTAAGCTTACCGGCCTATAATTTCCAAGTTCAGTTTTTGTCCCCTTTTTGAATATTGGCACCACATTTGCTATACGCCAGTCCTGTGGTACAGACCCTGTTATTATGGAATCTTTAAAGATTAAAAATAATGGTCTATCTATGACGTTACTTAATTCCTGCATTACTCGCGGGTGTATCCCATCCGGGCCCGGGGATTTGTCAACTTTAGTGATTTTTAGACGCCGCCGTACTTTCTGCTGGGTTAAGCAAGTGACATTTACTGGAGAATTTTTGTTATCACTAATCATGTTTTCTGTCATGCGATTTTCTTGTGTAAATACGGTTGAAAAAAAATCATTTAGTATATTGGCTTTTTCCTCATCCATATCCACCATTTCACCCAGACTATTTTTAAGGGGGCCAACACTATCATTTTTTAGTTTTTTACTATTTATGTAATTAAAGAATATTTTGGGGTTATTTTTACTTTCTCTGGCAATGATTCTCTCTGCCTCAATCTTTGCTGCCTTGATTTGGTTTTTACATAATTTATTTAATTTTCTATATTTATTTAATGTCTCATCACTACCTACTTGCTTTAGTTCTCTAAATGCTTTCTTTTTGTTACTTATTGCGCCCCTTACAGCTCTATTTAGCTATTGTGGTTTCCTCCTATTTCTAGCATGTTTATTCCCATAGGGTATATATTGTACACAGGTGCTATTCAGGATGTTAATAAATGTCTCCCATTTGCTTTGTGTAGTTTTATGTCTCAGGATATCGTCCCAGTTTATTGCACTAAGATCATCTCTTAACCGTTGGAAATTTGCCTTCCTGAAGTTTAGTGTCCTTGCAACCCCTCTACTACACATCTTATTAAAGGTTACATGAAAACGTATTATTTTGTGATCACTATTACCCAAGCGACCCCCAACTCGTATATTTGATATGCGGTCTGGCCTATTGGTTAATATTAGGTCTAGCAGTGCCCTCCTTCTTGTTGGGTCCTGAACCAGTTGTGAAAGGTAAATTTCTCTCATTGTAGTCAAAAACCTATTTCCTTTGCTTGAACTACATGTTTCTGTCCCCCAATGTATTTCAGGGTAGTTGAAGTCTCCCATAATAATGACTTCTCCTTGAGTCGCTGCTTCATCTATTTGCTTTACAAGGATATTCTCCACTACTTCCATTATTTTTGGAGACTTATAACAATCTCCTAACAGTAATATATTATTTTTTCCCCCTCCCCTTATCTCCACCCACAGGGACTCTACATTTTCATTAGATTCACATATATCCTCCCGCAAGACAGGTTTTAAGGATGATTTTACATATAAACACACACCCCCCCCTCGCTTGTTTGTACGGTCATTTCTGAACAGACTATAACCCTGTAAGTTAACTGCCCAGTCATGGCTCTCGCCCAGCCACGTCTCAGATATCCCTACCATGTCAAAATTATTTTCCAACAAAATTAATTCTAATTCCTCCATTTTGTTGGTGAGGCTTCTGGCATTAGTGTACATGCATTTTATGTATCCCTCTGTACCTCTATTCCTTCTTACTTTATTGACTGTTCTAACCCCACCCCCAATTTATTTATTTGTGCCCAGGTCACTATCTGCACTATCTTCCCCACCTATAAAATGAATACCCTCCCCCCCAATCCCTAGTTTAAACACTCCTCCAACCTTCTAGCCATTTTCTCCCCCAAGACAGCTTCACCCTCCCCATTAAGGTGCAGCCGGTCCCTAGCGTAGAGTCTGTAGCCAACTGAGAAGTCGGCCCAGTTCTCCAGGAACCCAAATCCCTCCTTCCTACACCAGTTCTTGAGCCACTTATTTATCTCCCTAATCTCCCGTTGCCTCTCTGGCGTGGCACGTGGTACCGGTAGTATTTCAGAGAATACCACCTTGGAGGTCCTTGCTTTTAGCTTGCAGCCTAATTCCCTGAAATCATCTGTAAGGGTCCTTCTACCTACCTCTAACTTTGTCATTTGTGCCAATGTGCACCATGACCGCTGGGTCCTCACCAGCCCCTCCCTGTAATCTGTCAACCCGATCAGCGATGTGCCGGACTCGAGCGCCAGGTAGGCAGCACACTGTTCGACGATCCCAGTCTTTGTGACATATTGCCCTATCTGTTCCTCTAATAATTGAGTCCCACACTACCAGCACCTGCCTGGCCTGCCCTACTCTCCTATTTCCCTCTTTACTAGAGCTGACACTCCTCCAGCTTTCAGGGGACATGCCTTGCTGCAGTAGTGCTACCCCTGTACCATCACTCCCCTCATCTGCCAAGTTTGCAAACTTATTGGGGTGTGCCAGATCAGGACTAGCCTCCCTGGCACTCTTCCCTCTACCACCTCTTCTAACTGTCACCCAACTAGCGACCTCACTGTCCTGCAGCTCCCGACTACCACCCTCCCCCACATCTACCCCAGTGAGCTGCTGCTCAGTGAGCAGCAGACTCCTTTCCATGTTGTCAATGGATCTCAGTGTTGCCAGCTGCTCATTTAGATCCAGTATCTGGGCTTCCAAACGCACAACATGCACACATCTCGCGCAGCAGTAAGCAACCTCGACCGGCAGTTCAAGGAATACATACATGTGGCAATATGTACACTGGATAGCATTGTCAATAATGGAGCTCATTTCCTAATGGGGATTGCAATATACAGAATGTTAAGTAAAAAGTAAAGTAAAGAATTAATGAAATACAGTCAGCAATTCAGTCCAAAGTCCTCCCTTCCAAACTCCCTGAATACAAAGTCACTGAAAAACAAGTCACACACTTACTTTCGTTCGCACTTACGCTCCGGACACACGCAGCTCGTTCACACTCGCAAACTAAGAGATTTAAAGAGGTTTTTTTTATTTTCCTTTTCCAGCAATGCACCCTTCACCTCAATGCACTTCCATAGTTTTAATGGAATAGATTGCTCCGAGCTAGAGATGAGCAGATATTTTAAAATTCCCACAAAATTTGATTTGAGCCAAATAAATTCAAGCAAATCTCAATACCGGAAAGCTTGTAATTGCTCTGAAAATACATGTAGGAAAGAGTGAGAGAACTCTACTGACCATAACAGCTTATATTGTACACAGTACAAGAGAGAGAATCCCGTTGACCATAAGAGCTTATACTCTACTGGAGAGAGAGAGAGAGGACCCTCCTGACCACAACAGCTTATAGTGTACACAGTATGAGAGAGAGAGAGAACCCTCCAGACCATAACAGCTTATACTGTACAGAGTGCAAGAGAGAGTGAACCCGGCTGACCATAAGAGCTTATACTCTACTGGAAAGAGAGACAGAACACCGCTCACCATAAAAGCTTACATTCTACAGAAGTGAGAGAGGATCTTGCTTACCATAAGAGCTTACACTCTTTGAGAGAGAGTACCTTGCCGACCATAAGAGCTTACACTTTATTGGCGAGAGAGAGACTTACCCAGTTACACTGGAGATGAAAAACGACTCTGCTGTGAAAGCTGCTCTGCTGGGAACCACTGATCTGAGATGGCCCAGGAAGTGATCACCAGTGTACAAGGCATGATAATACGCTAGATATCATCGCTGCAGGGTATTATGGGGAGGTCAACACTGCAATGCAAAATTACAATAGCCTGGTCTCTGATGATTCAACTGTTCGGTAAATGGTGCCAAGCAAATTTTTTTTTCTTCATCGATAATCGAAACTCAAAATGTTCAAATTTGTGTGAAACTGCAAATTTCTCGAACTCGATCCTCCACGTATTTATAGGCTTAGTTATACTCAGTGCCCTAGTTAAAGGGATTAATGGGGAGCCCAGAAATTAGGCATTTATTGCCTATTCCTTGGATAAGTGATGCATTATAGAAAAACCCTATGCCATAACCCTTTAACAGGTATGTTATTTATTTATATAGAGCATATGTAGTAATTTGATCTCACCCTCGGGCAGATTCCTGGTGGGATGTGGTGCTTGTGCCACTGGTCATTTAAAATTACTTTGGAGCACATACAGCATTCTCTACTGAAAGCAACCACGTCACACACAAGTTTGAGTTACGTCCGACGCTTGCCAGTGCCACCATCAGGATGTTCATTGTGGGTGGATTTAGTGCTTCCAATATGACGAATGCAACAGTTGCATTGTCTCCTATGTGACATATGCTGCAGTTGTAGTGTTTCCTATATGATGTATTCAGCAGACTCAGTGTCTTCTATCTGATCTTTACAGTAGTCTCAGTGTCTTCTATATGAAGTATACAGCAGTTTCATTGTATTATATCTAAGATGTAGTGATGAGCGAACGTGCTCGCCACTGCTCGGTACTCACCCAACCATCACAGTGCTCGACAAGCTTAGCGGGTATTTCCGGGTTGCTCGGGCAGGAACTCAGGTCCCCGTCCTGCATGTTTGGCATTCTTTAGAAAGCCAATGAACATGCAGGGATTGCTTGGCACGCCATGTTGGTTGTGGGCATTACAGTGATTGGCTGGCCGTAAAGCGTCATCAGGTCTATATAAGACCTGGCGCAGCTATGCTCGTCACAGTCTACCCCGGAATCAGGCAGAGTAGGGAGAGCAGCTGCTGCTGCGTCAAGGAGAGATTTGCTTGTTTAGAATTAGTATATGTATTCCACAACATATATCTATATATCCATCTGAACTAACAGTCCTTCTGAGGACTAATCCAGGTGCATATTTTCAGTGGTGATAACAGGAGTGAGTTAGGCAGGCAAGCAGTGTATGTGGCAGACTGCAGTGCATATAGTGCAAGAAGGTCAATATCAGGTTCCTGCTGTTGCTGTTCTTACAGATATTTGTAGACATAGCCCCAGGTATCAGGGGCTAGGGCAATTTTTGTTTTATCTTAATCCTGGTTACTTGTTTAAAAAGCAATCCAGAGTACACCATTTTTCTGCTCCATTTGCTTGTTAGCACTGCAGAATGCAGCCAGATCTGTTCCACATTTCATCAATAAAAATCCAGAAATTTGAACTGAACCTGGAAAATATTTGCCTCCTTTTCCATTCTGTTGCATTGTGTTGTTCAAGCTGTTCACACTAGGTCTCTGTGTAAAATAATATTAGTAAATTACAGGCCTGCTATTTAAAACCGTGGTTCTCTGTCAGACATATCACATATAACAGTGTTCCAAAATCAGCCATTTCTGCCTTCCATTTCATTGCAGTGTGTCGGTCAAGCTATTCACACTAGGTCTATGTGAAGAATAATAATATTAAATCACAGGTCCGCTTTTTAAAATCATGGTTCTCTGTCATACATATCTATAATATAACTCTACAAGCGTCCCTCTGTCCGAAGCCTCTATAGACTGCACATGCATCATGCGCCTGTGCAGTCTGGCTCCAGACAGTAGACCGTATCCAGCCGTAACAGGTAAGAGGAGTGTATGGCGCCGGAGATCACGGTATGTGTAGTCACTGAACACATACCGCGATCTCCGGCGCCATACTTACCTGACCGACCGGGAGGAGCGGTGCCGCGGCGCCTCTGTTCTGGCCGGAGGTGGAATGTGGCATCTGAATAGGCGCATGCGCATAGCGCGCTATCCGGCGCCTTTTTACTGAAGACACATTTGCAGTGTGTCATCAACAAAATTGCGCCGGACAGCGCGGTATGTGCACACGCGTACTCCGGTGCCACACTCCTCCCCCGGCCTCCGGCAGAGCGGAACGCAGCGCCGGAGCACAGGGAAGAAAGGTGAGCAGAAGTTTTTTTGTGTGCAGCGTGATGGGGATGAAGGAGTACCATGCATACCAGGATTGGGAATGAGGGGGTACCATGCATACCAGGATTGGGGATGAGGGGGTACAATGCATATCAGGATAGGGATGAGGGGGTACCATGCGTACCAGGATAGGGATGAGGGGTTCCATGCATACCAGGATAAGGATGAGGAGGGCCATACATACCAGGATTGGGGATGAGGGGGTACCATGCACACCAGGATTGGGGATGAGGGTGTAGCATGCATATCAGGATTAGGGATGAGGGGGTACAACGCATACCAGGATTGGGGATGAGGGAGTACCATGCATACCAGGATTGGGGATGAGGGGGGCCATACATACCAGAATAAGGATGAGGGGTGCCATGCATACAAGGATAGGGATGAGGGGTGCCATGCATACCAGGAAGAGGGGTGCCATGCATACCAAGATAGGGGATGAGGGGTGCCATGCATACCAGGATAGGGATGAGGGGGTACCATGCATACCAGGATAGGGATGAGGGGTGCCATGCATACCAGGATAAGGATGAGGAGGGCCATACATACCAGGATTGGGGATGAGGGGGTACCATGCTTACCAGGATTGGGGATGAGGGGTACCATGCATACCAGGATTGGGGATGAGGAGGTACCATGCAAACCAGGATTGGCGATGAAGGGGTACCATGCATACCAGGATTAGGGATGAGGGGGTACCATGAATTCCAGGGTTGGGGATGAGTGGTGCCATGCATACCAGGATAAGGATGAGAGGTGCCATGCATACCAGGATAGGGATGAGGGGTGCCATGCAAACCAGGATAGGGGATGAGGGGTGAAATGCATACCAGGATAGGGAATGACGGGTGCTATGCATACCAGAATAGGGGATAAGGGGTGCATGCATACCAGGATCTGGATGAGGGGTGCCATGCATACCAGGATAAGGGATGAGGGGGTACCATGCATACCAGGATTGGTGATGAATGGGTACCATGAATACCAGGATTAGGGATGAGGGAGTACCATACATACCAGGAGTGAGGATGAGGGGGTACCATGCATACCAGGATTGGGGGTGAGGGGGGCCATACATACCAGGATAAGGATGAGGGGTGCCATTCATATAAGGAAAAGGATGAGGGGTGCCATGAATACCAGGATAGGGATGAGGGGTGCCATGCATACCAGGAAAAGGATGAGGGGTGCCATGCATACCAGCATAGGGATGTGGAGTGCCATGCATACCAGGATAGGGGATGAGGGGTGTTATGTATACCAGAATAGGGATGAAGGGTGCCATGCATACCAGGATAAGGGATGAGGGGTGGAATGCATACCAGGATAGGGGATGAGGGGTGCCATGTATACCAGGATTGGGGATGAGGGGCGCCATGCATTCCAGGATAGGAATGAGGGGTGCCATGCATACCAGGATAGGGGATGATGGGTGCCATGCATACCAGGATAGGGGATGAGGGGTGCCAGGCATACCAGGATTGGGGATGAGGGGCACCATGCATACCAGGATAAGGATGAAAAGGGCCATGCATACCAGGATTGGGGATGAGGGGTGCCATGCATACCAGGAAAAGGGGTGCCATGCATACCAGGATATGTATGAGTGGTGCCGTGCATACCAGGATAAGGATGATGGGGGCCTTACATATAATGATGAAGGGTGCCTTGCATACCAGGATGGGGATCAGGGGTGCCATTCATACTGGGATGGAGGGGTGCCATGCATGCTGGAATGGAGGGATGTCATTTACAAGGATGGGGGATATTCACAGAATTGGGGGACATCTATAATATAACCAGGGATGTGTCCTTCTGTCCGTAGTCTCTATAGACTGCACATGCCTGAGGTGCCTGTGCAGTCTGGCTCCAGACAGAAGAACGCATCCAGCCGTTACAGGTAAGAGAAATAAATGGCGTGGCGCTGGAGATCGCGGTATGCTTAGACACTGAATGCATACTGCGAACTCCGACGCCATAAGTACATACCTGACCAGAAGGAATGTTGCCATTGCACCTCTGTTTTGACCGGAGTCCGGGGGAGGAGTACGGCGTTGGAATTGGCGCATGTGCATAGAGCGCTATCCAGCGTCATTTTGGAGAAGACACATTGACGCCGGACAGCGCAGTATGGGCACACACATACTCTGGCGCCACACTCCTCACCCGGCCTCTGGATGGGGGCAGCACATAACAGGATGAAGGCGCAAGATGGGGGCTGCACGTAACAGGATGGGAGCTGAACGTAACAGGATGGGGGCTGCATGTCATAGGATAGGGCAGCACATAACAGGATGGGTGGCAGCAAGTAACAGATGGGGGTGGCAAGTAACAGTATTGGGGAGCAAATACCAATAAAAATGCTCGCCACCCGGGCATAGAACGGGTTCAATAGCTAGTCACATATAACAGTGTTCCAAAATCAGCCATTTCTGCCTTCCATTTCGTTGCAGTGTGTCGGTCAAGCTATTCACACTAGGACTCTGTGAAAAATAATATTAGTAAATTACAGGCCTGCTATTTAAAACCGTGGTTCTCTGTCAGAAGTATCACATATAACTGCGTTCCAAAATCAGCCATTTCTAGTGAACGTGGAAAATATTGTCCTCCATTTAAAATGGGCAAGGTTCATGGCAAGAGATGGGGAAGTGGACGTGATGGTGAGTGCAGTGCATGCTGAGGCTGAGGGCTGGGCCGTGGGCAAGATGAAATTGTGCCACAATAAACACCTACATCTTGTCGCCAGATATTCCTTTCCCAAATGCTAGGGGACCTCAGCACACCACTATTGAACCCAGAGCAATGTCAAAAGATTGATTGTTGGATAGCAGATAATGCTTCCAGCTACGTTGCCCCCACCACTATCACCCTGTCTTCCACATGGTCAAGTCTCAGTAGCCGTGAGTCTGGAGCGCATTTTCCTCACCGTGATCCTCCTTCCTCGCATCCATGCCGAGTGCCTGGAGACAACTGATTGCACACTTGGACACTCAGAAGAACTGTTCACTTTTCTATTTGTAGATTCGGGCATCTCGCCCGGCAAGCTTCAAGTGAGTCAAGAAAACGCACATTGCGATGCCCAAATATTTGAGCAGCCACGGCCACACGAAGGCAACGGTGGGAATGTGCAATTACTGTCGCAAGAGGTGGATGATGATGATGATGAGACTCAATTGCCAGAAAATCAGGAGGAGGACCAGGGAGCAGAAGTGGAAGACGAGGTTGTGGATGATATAGTAACTGACCCAACCTGGCAGGGAACATGCAGAACGAGGACAGCAGCACACAGGGGGAGGGAGACGTAGCACAACAACATGCAGGAAGAAGCAGTGTGGTGGCTGCAGACACACACAGGAAAGCGTTCTCCGTTACACCAACACGACGGAAGTTGCAGTACAACTGTAAGGTCTTCCCGAGTCTGGTTGTGTTTTAAAGACTCTGCAGATGAACTCCAAAAAGACCATTTGCACCACCTGCCAGGCCAGCCTCAGAAGGGATAGCAAAACTAGCAGGGTGACTAACAACATTCACATGGCAGCAAAACACCCTACTAAGTGGGCCAAACCTCAGGGTCCAGAAACAGTGTCTGTCGGTGACACCATTGCTTCTTCCGCTGTTGTGCATGCATGCCAATCTCCTGTCCATGGCGCATGCAAAGATGCCTTCCGCCCTGCACGTGTCAGTGCACACTCTCAACTAGCATCATCAGCAAGCAAATCCACTTCTTAGTCCCAATGCAGCGTTCAGTTGTCCCCTACCCCAGTGCTTGGAATGCAAGCGCAAATACGCAGCCAAAGCCCCACAGGCTACACTACTAAATTCACACATTTCGTGACTGCTTGCGCTTTAAAGGTCATGGAGATGGAAGCTTTCCACAACCTAATGGCGGCAGCAGTCCATCGGTAATCGGTCCAAAGATGCCACTATTTCTCCCTATGTGCCATCCCTGCATTACACGAGCACGTGTCACAGAACATTAGCCGTGCTCTCAACAAGCAGTTACTGGGAAAGTCCACTTAAACACGGACACAAGTGCTTGTGGGCAGGCATGGTACATCTCGCTATCGGCACACTGGGTTAATATAGTGAATGCCGGGACTCAGTTAGACCTTGGGACGGAACACGTCCCCCCGACGCCAATGATTGTGGGTCCTGGGTCAATTCAGCTGCCCCTCCATTCTACAGCTCCTGCACCTCATCCTTTTCCTCTTCAGCCTCCATCTCAGAAATGAGCACATCAGTCAGAAGCTGGAAGCACTGCAGCACTGCCTTAGCCAAGCAGAACCAGGCTGTGCTGAAGCTAATATGCTTAGGTGGCAAACTGCACACAGCTGAAGAGTTGTGGACAGCTTTGAAAGAGCAGGCAGATCTGTGGCTGACACCACTGAACTACAGCCAAGCATGGTCGTGTGTGACAATGGCTGGAACCTGGTAGTGGCTATGAAGCGAAGCGAGCTTACACACATACCATGCCTGGCCCATGTGCTTAACCTCGTGGTTCAGCAGTTTCTCAAAACCTACTCAGATCTGTCGTATCTGCTTGCCAAAGTACACTGCGTGTGTGCCCATTTTGAAAAGTCAGCTACAGCTTTCGCCGCCCTTGCTGTGCTTCAGCAACGTTTGCTGCTTCCAGCTCACCGACTGGTGTGTGATGTCCCCACACGTTGGAACTCTACATTGCAGATGTTGGAAAGGATTTGTGAGCAGAAGAGGGCAGTTGTTGACTACCATCATCAACACGGCGGTCGGTATTCAGTTCCGACTCCACACCTAAGAACTCAGGAGTGGACATGGATGTGAGACATCTGTACCATACTCCAAAACTTTGAGGAGTCCACCAAGATGATGAGCTGCGATGATGCCATAATTAGCATCACCATCCCGCTTCTCTCTCTTCTGAAATGCTCTCTGCTCACAATTAAAAGTTTGCATTGCAAGGCGGAGCATGATGAGATGGAGCAAGGAACAATACAGGGTGATTCCACACAGCTCAGCCTCATCTCATTCCAACGTGGATTGGGTGACAATGAGGAAGAGGAGGAAGAACAGGAGATAGTTTCCTGCGCTCTAGACGAAACTACCCACACAACTGTCATACCGTCTGCTCAGCGTGGATGGCTTGAGGACAGGGAGAAGGAGGAAGAGGAGGAGGATGAGAATGAGGAGGAAAGCATGGTCAGTCATCCTCTTGGTGAGGACACAGAAGTCTTTCCTATTTGCAGTCTGGCACACATGGCTGTGTTTATGTTCCACTGCCTTTCCCGTGACCCTCGCGTTGTCCAAATTTTGGGTGACAGTCATTACTGGTTGGTGACACTTCTAGACCCCTGCTACAGGGAGAACTTTCTCTCTGTTATGCCCTTGCAGGACAGGCCTAATAAAATGGTTCAGTATGAGAAGGCCCTTTTTGATGAATCATTAAAAAAATTCTCATCTGAAAATGCTGGCGGCAGAGGTCAAAGTTTGCTGAACAACCAAGGATTACGGGTGGAGAGACACAAATGTAATCAAGCAGAAGCAAAGGAACACTGTCAAAGTTCTAGGACAGTTTTCTCAGACCCTTCCATCGCATAAGCCCTGATGAGCGGGGTACTCTCTCAAGAAATGAAAAGTTTCAGAAGATCATGAAGGAGTACCTTGAGAAACCCCTCCGTGATTCCTCTGTGCCTTATAATTATTGGGTACCCAAGCTGGACTTGTGGCATGAACTGGCTCTCTACGCCTTGAAGGTCCTGACCTGCCTTGCCGCTAGAGTTTTTTCAGAGCGGGTGTTATGTTCTGCTACCAGAGCTAAGGAAAGAGAGGAGATCTGTCCCTACGATAGAACTCAGCTGAATCCCTACGATGTAACAGGGAACCTGATCCTGCGATCAGACCTGCTAAAGTCCTAAGCTAGTCTGTACGGAGACCTATAGTTGTGGGGAAGGAATCCCTACAAGTACTAAGGACTGGGAGGAAAATGGGACACCTCCTAACAGAAATAGTAGCAGACAGACGAACAAACAAAATATATAGAACATAGAGGTCCGTAGACCAAGCAAACTAACAGAGTTAGATACAGAGCACAGGCTAGCTAGAAAGTAGTTATACAATGAAGTCCAGCAAAGCCAGAAGGGCGGAGCAGGATTAAATAGGCCAACAAGGTCATGTGACCAGCAAAGGAAAAAACCTAAGAGCAAGGTTCTAACAGCGGGTTATTAGTGCTGCCGCCAAGAGTGTGCAAAGCAGTCATCAAAGCAAAAGATGGCTACATTGAAGAACCTAGAATATAAGACATATTTTCAGTTGTTTCACATTTTTTTGTTAAGTATATAATTCCACATGTGTTAATTCATAGTTTTGATGCCTTCAGTGTGAATGTACAATTTTCATAGTCATGAAAATACAGAAAAATCTTTAAATGAGAGGGTGTGTCCAAACTTTTGGTCTGTACTGTATATTCCATACACGTGGCTCACAGTACTGAGCCAACTGCAGCACGGCACCAGACCATATTTTCCTGTCCGCCATTTATAATTTTCCAGCAGACGTGGTCCTTATCTCCAGGACACCCTGAACCCAGCACTTTTATAACTGATGGGCATACCCCATCCGTGTCTATACCAAGACACATCCTATCGGATTGGTTTCCTTATCTAAGAATTGCCCCTCACTTCTACTTGACAGATAATTCGTCTCCTTTGTTTCCCGGATGCATCCATCCACTTGCAACATTGTGATCAAGGCCACAGTGTTGACCGAAACGTCCCACTAGTCGCCTTAAGCATC
Organism: Phyllobates terribilis; assembly: GCF_046119375.1. Classification (NCBI taxonomy): domain Eukaryota; kingdom Metazoa; phylum Chordata; class Amphibia; order Anura; family Dendrobatidae; genus Phyllobates; species Phyllobates terribilis. The sequence continues at coordinate 589,574,254 of NW_027362765.1, read as the reverse complement.
ACCCTTCAAATAAAGTTTCACCTTAAGCATACCATACCTCTACGTGTGCAGTGATTTTTATGTTTTATTACAGACGGAACCACTGGCTCCCTTCACTAGCACCGTGCCTTTCCACTTTATTCAGTGCTAGCCTTTATCGTTTTCACTGATCATGCTGGTGGTGGTCAGGCTTCTAGTTTTTCTACCCCTGCTGATGCTGGCCTAGCAGGTGGTGCAAATGTCCTTTTTTGGGGTTATCTGCAGAGTCTTTAAAAAATTATCAAACTCGAAAAGACCGAACAGTTGCACTGGCAACTTCCGTCGTGTTGGCGTTACAAGGAACGCTTTCCCACCTTGTGTCTGCGGACACAACGCTGCCTCTTCCTGCCTGTTGTTGTGCTATGCCTCCCTCCCCATGTGTGTTGCTGTCCTTGCTCTGTTTGTCCCCCTGACAGGTTGGGTCAGTTAATAAATCATTATCACTATAAGTGATACATGTATACAGCTCATAATTCGAATATAAAAACATTAGTTACACTAACTGTACACTATAAAATGATTATAATTCCAGTCTTAATTACAGTGCATTGTTAAAGTTTTTGGCCCCCTTGAACTTTTCTACCTTTAGCCACATTTCTGGCTTCAAACATAAAGATATAAAATTCTAATTTTATTTATGAAGAATCAACAAGTGGTACACAATCATGAAGTGGAACGAAATTTATTGGATATTGTAAACTGTTTTAACAAACTAAAAACTGAAAAGTGGGGTGTGCAATATTGTTTGGCCCCTTTACTTTCAGTGCAGCAAACTCACTCCAGAAGTTCAGTGAGGATCTCTGAATGCTCCAATGTTGTCCTAAATGACTGGTAATGATAAATAGAATCCACCTATGTGTAATCAAGTCTCCGTATAAATGCACCTGCTCTGTGATAGTCTCAGGATTCTGTTTCAAGTGCAGAGAGCATCATGAAGACCAAGGAACACACCAGGCAGGTCCGAGATACTGTTGTGGCGAAGTTTAAATCTGGATTTGGATACAAAAAGATTTCCCAAGTTTTAAACATCTCAAGGAGCACTGTGCAAGCGATCATATTGAAATGGAAGGAGTATCAGACCACTGCAAATCTACGAAGATCCAGCCGTCCCTCTAAACTTTCATCTCGAACAAGGAGAAGACTGATCAGAGATGCAGCCAAAAGGCCCATGATCACTCTGGATGAATTGCAGAGATTTACAGATGAGGTGGGAGAGTCTGTCCATAGGACAACAATCAGTCCTACACTGCACAAATCTGACCTTTATGGAAGAGTGGCAAGTAGAGATGAGCGTTGTTCTACTCGAACTGTTCGCCAATCTCAAATTCGAGCTGTTTTGGGCGGTGTTCGAGCCGTTCGGCGAACACGAACAATTTGAGAAAAATTCGGCTGTTCGAGGTTATGTTCGATAACTGTTCGTGCACCAAAATCATAACTGGATTTTTTCTCAGTAATGATGAAAATTAATGTTAATACGCAGTTTGAGTGTACAGAAGGGTGGGGGGAGGGGCAGGGGATGAATCTCTGCAGGAACAATGAAGATCTCCATTTTTTTTTTCTCTTTCCCGCATTTACAGTGGGGAGGTGCAATCTGTCAGCCTATCAGCAGCGCACACACGGAGCGAAGTGCTTTTTTTCACACAAGCAAGGGCATGTGTCATTGGCAGTGTATGTCACATGTCCTTGCCCTATAAGACCAAGCCATTTTCCCCGTCGCCACCATTTTCTCACTGCTGCAGCTGCGTGTTAGACGGCACCGCTGTTGCTGTGTGCGCTATACCTTGTTAATTTCAAGCCAATTTTCGCACAAATCTACAGATAGCTTGGGAGTAGGGAATAGTTGTGATTGCAGTCCTTTTAAGGACTAGGTTACAGCATTTCCTATGACTTTTATTAGGCAGGTCTGTGCTCTTAAATAGATAGGTTGTGGGAGTAAAGACTAATTGAAATTGGAGTCCTTTTCAGGACTAGGTTACATCAGTTCCTATCAGTTTTTGCCAGGCAGGTCTGTGCCAGTGCTGTGCAAGTTTTTTTCACAGCATTTGGCTGAATCTAGCAAAGCTAATCCTTTTTGGCCTATTGCAGAGTGTGTTAGTCAGTGGAGTAGCCTATCTGTGTTGCAAGATATACCACCTGTGTATAGAATACCAATTTTTTTACTGCACCTAGTGAAGTAAAATCTTTTGGGCATAGCATAATTCTATTAGTCCATCTATACTGACCTCCATCAGGTTGCAAATTGAATATAATTTTTTTCTGCATCTAGCTCTGAAAAAATATTGGGCTTCTAGCTGTGTGTGGGACTTGTTCTATTAATCCATCTATACAGACCTCCATCAGGTTGCAAACTAAATATATTTTTTTCTGCATCTACCTCTGAAAAAATATTGGGCTTCTAGCTGTGTGTGGGACTTGTTGTATTAGTCCATCTATACTGACCTCCATCAGGTTGCAAATTAAAAATAATTTTTATCTGCATCTACAGTACCTCTGAAAAAATATTTGGGCTTCTAGCTGTGTGTGGGACTTGTTCTATTAGTCCATCTATACTGACCTCCATCAGGTTGCAAATTGAATATAATTTTTATCTGCATCTAGCTCTGAAAAAATATTTGGCCTTCTAGCAGTGTGTGGGACTTTCTCTATTAGTCCATCTATACTGACCTCCATCAGGTTGCAAATTAAAAATAATTTTTATCTGCATCTACCTCTCAAAAAATATTTGGGCTTCTAGCTGTGTGTGGGACTTGTTCTATTAATCCATCTATACAGACCTCCATCAGGTTGCAAACTGAATATATTTTTTTCTGCATCTACCTCTGAAAAAATATTGGGCTTCTAGCTGTGTGTGGGACTTGTTGTATTAGTCCATCTATACTGACCTCCATCAGGTTGCAAACTGAATATAATTTTTTTCTGCATCTAGCTCCGAAAAAATATTTGGCCTTCTAGCAGTGTGTGGGACTTTCTCTATTAGTCCATCTATACTGACCTCCATCAGGTTGCAAATTCAAAATAATTTTTTGTCTGCATCTAGCTCTGAAAAAATATTGGGCTTCTAGCTGTGTGTGGGACTTGTTGTATTAGTCCATCTATACTGACCTCCATCAGGTTGCAAGCTGAATATATTTTTTTCTGCATCTACCTCTGAAAAAATATTGGGCTTCTAGCTGTGTGTGGGACTTGTTCTATTAATACATCTATACAGACCTCCATCAGGTTGCAAACTGAATATATTTTTTTCTGCATCTACATCTGAAAAAATATGTGGCCTTCTAGCAGTGTGTGGGACTTTCTCTATTAGTCCATCTATACTGACCTCCATCAGGTTGCAAATTAAAAATAATTTTTTGTCTGCATCCATCTCTGAAAAAATATTGGGCTTCTAGCTGTGTGTGGGACTTGTTCTATTAATCCATCTATACAGACCTCCATCAGGTTGCAAACTGAATATATTTTTTTCTACATCTACCTCTGAAAAAATATTGGGCTTCTAGCTGTGTGTGGGACTTGTTCTATTAATCCATCTATACAGACCTCCATCAGGTTGCAAACTGAATATATTTTTTTCTGCATCTACCTCTAAAAAAATATTGGGCTTCTATCTGTGTGTGGGACTTGTTCTATTAATCCATCTATACAGACCTCCATCAGGTTGCAAACTGAATATATTTTTTTCTGCATCTACCTCTGAAAAAATATTGGGCTTCTAGCCTTGTGTGGGACTTGTTCTATTAATCCATCTATACTGACCTCCATCAGGTTGCAAACTGAATATATTTTTTTCTGCATCTACCTCTGAAAAAATATTGGGCCTTCTAGCAGTGTGTGGGACTTTCTCTATTAGTCCATCTATACTGACCTCCATCAGGTTGCAAATTCAAAATAATTTTTTGTCTGCATCTAGCTCTGAAAAAATATTGGGCTTCTAGCTGTGTGTGGGACTTGTTGTATTAGTCCATCTATACTGACATCCATCAGGTTGCAAATTAAAAATAATTTTTATCTGCATCTACAGTACCTCTGAAAAAATATTTGGGCTTCTAGCTGTGTGTGGGACTTGTTCTATTAGTCCATCTATACTGACCTCCATCAGGTTGCAAATTGAATATAATTTTTATCTGCATCTAGCTCTGAAAAAATATTTGGCCTTCTAGCAGTGTGTGGGACTTTCTCTATTAGTCCATCTATACTGACCTCCATCAGGTTGCAAATTGAATATAATTTTTATCTGCATCTAGCTCTGAAAAAATATTTGGCCTTCTAGCAGTGTGTGGGACTTTCTCTATTAGTCCATCTATACTGACCTCCATCAGGTTGCAAATTGAATATAATTTTTATCTGCATCTAGCTCTGAAAAAATATTTGGCCTTCTAGCAGTGTGTGTGGGACTTTCTCTATTAGTCCATCTATACTGACCTCCATCAGGTTGCAAATTAAAAATAATTTTTATCTGCATCTACCTCTGAAAAAATATTTGGGCTTCTAGCAGTGTGTGGGACTCATTGTATTAGGCCATCTATACCAAGCTCCACCAGCTTTGAAATTAATAATAATTTTTAGCTGCATCTAGCCCTGAAAATAATTTTTCCCAATAGTGGTAGCAATAGAAATATGGGGCGCGCGCCTGGCTAACAAAAATATACGCTTCATAACACAAAACACCAGCCTAGTGCACTGCATTAATAAGATGGCATCATCGTCTCTCCCAGTGCTAGGCCTACTACGCAGGCTATTATTCCTGTGCCTAAAACACAATGTATGGGTCCGCGCTAGCCACTATGCTGAGGGGTATAAAGCTGCTGCTATCGCTTTATAACAATTCAATTGGCAGATTTTCACAGAGCTCTTCCACAACGCCCACCCATCGGGCAACAGTTGCCCACCCTCCCTATGGGATCTAGTGGCGAATAGTTGATGCCATTAATCAGAGCGTCAGTTGCCCCGTCAACGTGGCAAGCATACGGTAAGGCATGGGAAGAGTGGACACGACTAGTAGCAGGCAGACGGGTTGACCAATGTGAACAAGCCAGATCACAAGTCACCATAGAATTTATCCACAAGCTAATGATGAGGGGCATATCAGGGGCGTCAGCGCAGCGGTGTCTGACCGGAGCAGCATTTCACTTCCAACTACTGAATTGGGGAGATGTGACAAAGATTCATCATCAGACAATCCATAAAAGGGTGGAAAAGGGGTCAGCCAAGTCAGGAATGTAGACGTCCCGTCCCGTGTCACTAAAACTGATTTCTCACATCTTATCCCTAACACCATTAACATGACACTCACAATTTGAAGCAACACTAATGTCTACTGCATTTGTGATCGCCTTCTTCGGGGCGCTATGTATAAGCGAATTAGTCCCTCAATCCAAAATTACCACCAGTGGACGCTTATTACACCAGGAAGTAGTCATAGCCAATAATGCAATACGTGTACGCATACACCAATCGAAAACGGTTCCAGCGGGCAGGGGTACTTGGGTACTTCTACAACCCACAAACGGTACACTGAGTCGGGTAACAATAGTAAAAACATATCTAACCATCAGATCACAAAGTAATTTCTTTGTATCACACATTGATGGAACGCAATTATCAAGATACCTGTTCCAAGCTATATTTAATAAATGCATAACATCGGCAGGGAACCACCCCAAAGATTACGGGACACACTCATTCCGCATAGGTGCGGCCACGGAAGCAGCAAGAGCAGGACTGTCAGAAACGGAAGTTCAGAGGATAGGGAGATGGCGATCCACGTGTTTGGTGAGATACATAAGACCGGACTTGTTATCCTAACGTGGTTTGTTTATTTTACAGGTGACGCTAAGCCAACAGTGTGAGAGATAGGCCACTCGTATATATTGGGCACAAAAAAGGGCGAAAGTCCGCCCAGGCGGGAGGAAATTAGAGTTTCATAACACATATTTCAACTGGAGAGGTATTAGAGGCCTGCTATGGCCACAGGTACTAATGGAGGTAATCAAGGTAGGGAGAGAGGCAAGAGGTCCGGTCATTTTAGTTATACAGGCCGGGGGAAACAACCTAGGTCATCACAAGAGCGCATAACTAATGGCAATAATGAAACTAGACACTGAGCGCTTCAGAGAATTTTTCACAAAATTAGCTATAGTATGGTCAGAGATTGTGCCGATAGCGGTATGGCAAGGTGCGCGAGACATCACGGCCATCGAATGGACAAAGCGGGTAATAAATATTCGGATGGCAAAATTTAGAAGAGACAGAGGCGGTGTAGTGTTACAACACCGACAACTGGAAGGAGATAAAGCAGGCCTCATACGGCCCGACGGTGTTCACTTAATAGATATTAGACTGGACATGTTCCTGTCAGGACTCCAGGACGGAGTGGAACAAGCGTTAAGAGTGATGGGTGGGGGTCAGAGTCCTGCATACGAGTACGCTGGATCCTCCGTGGCCTGGAAATAGAAAGGACATGTTGGAGAGTTACACTTGTTGGCCAACTTGCCGGAGTGGGGACCCAGGGCATGCTGCAACAAGCTGAATTATTTTAGAAATAAAATGCCTTTCTAATGGAATGAGTATAAAGTGTTAATAAAGCTGTGACCGATCCTCACCCATCCAGTTGTAAGAGTTACATTATTGGGTTGTCCATGAAAGGGGGGCGGTAGGGGGGCTGAGCATCTGGGTTTGGTTGGGGGTCCCCACAGTCTGCCTAGGCTAGATTAATTTAAAAATTCTTATTAGATACACAGGCGGTGCAGCTTGCTTCGCAGCTGGGCTACTACGCCTAAAGTATTGCCTAGTCTAGATGCAGTTAAAAATTCTACGCTGACTAGCAGACACTGAAGATGTGGAGCAGACCTCTGAGTAAACAGCTCTTCAGACTCAACCATCTGTGTTACCCCAAGCCATAGTGTATGTAGTTTCTTACAGTTAAAAGGGGGGGGTGCGACCCAACCCACCTGGAATTGACGATGCCAACGTCACGTAAGACACAGCAAGGGGACTCCCAAAATTGTGGCACAGACACCACTTAACCCTAGAACGCATACCTGTGGCCTTGCAGGCCCGCCCAGTTAATTGTTTTCTATTTTCTGCAAGATTGCTTTAGTTAGAATTTTGAAACTCTAGGTATTCTTCATGTATATAGTTGTTTGTCATTTGAGTTTGAGTTATTCCATGTTATTTGCACACGGGCTTAAAGGGCCCCAGGTATGTGAAAGTGTAGATTTTTATGGTCATGCGTTCTAGGGTTAAGTGGCATCAATTGCCCCACTGTTGCTTAAAACGGTTGGTGAGGTGATTTTACCAAATCCCCAAGCTTTTAGTCTCCCAAGGATGACACAGGGGTAGAAATGTCCTTGCGAATCCATGATTTGATCATCTTTATGAACGTGAGTCTGTCTACATTCTCAGTGGACAGCCGCGTGCGCTTATCTGTCAGCACACCACCAGCAGAGCTGAACACACGTTCAGAGAGAACGCTGGCTGCATGGCATGACAAGATCTCCAAGGCGTGAGTGGCGAGCTCCGGCGATTTTTCAAGATTGGAATACCAAAATGAGCAAGGGTCCAGTGACACAGTCATGGCTTCGATGTTCACTTGGAGATTCTCCTGTACCATCTTCTCTAGGCATTGACTATGTGTCAGACTTCTTGTCTCCTGTGGCCTTGCAAAGGATGGTCTAAAAAAGCGGTGAAACGATTCCACAAAATTGCTGTTACCAGCAGATACTGTATTACTGTTACTGTTTGAGTGATGAAGACTCGACAGTCCCACCGTTGGCAAGTTAGAACTGTGAGATTCACTACGTGCACCACTGGTGTTTTGTGGAAAAGCACATGTAAGATTCTGCAACAGATACTCCTGCATTCGTCAATACCTTTTTATGGCAGGAATTATTTCGGCAAATATACTTTTGTACCGGGGATCTAAGAGTGTGGCAACCCAGTAGTCGGGATTACTTCAGATTCTCACAATCCGGGGGTCATGTTGCAGGTAGTGCAGCAAGAAGGCACTCATGTGTCTTGCGCATCCAGAAGGACCAAGTCCTTGTTGTGTTGGTAGCGAGGTAAGAATCATGCTTCCTTCCTCTGCCCTCTCCCTCCAACCTCACACAACAGAAATGTGATCAAGGTCTCCCTCATCTGATGAGTCTTCCATGCCCATTGCCAGTTCGTCCTCCACTTCTTCCTCGGCTCCTGCACCTTCCTCAACAGTTTGGCTGCTACCATGCGCCCTGGTTAATCCCTCTCCCCCACCCTCCCATGCCTGCCGCCTTGGTGCTGCCAACCGTCTGGACCTTGGAGATGTTATCGCTTCCGCATACGACTCCTCCTCTACTTCCTCCACCTCCTCTTGTCCCACCACCTGACTCCGAATTCTGTTTAACATGTGCTCCAGCATGTAAATCACCGTAATAGTCATGCTGATAATGGCATCGTCAGCACTAAACATCTTCGTCGCCATTTCAAGACTGTGCAGAAGGGTGCATAGGTCCCTGATCTGAGACCACTCCTCCAGCGTGATTTGCCCCACCTCTGGATCTCGTTGGCCCAGGCTATACGTCAGAACGTATTGCATCAGGGCTTGTCGGTGCTGCCACAGTCGCTGCAACATGTGCAGAGTTGAATTCCACCGTGTCGGCACATCGCATTTCAGCCGGTGAACTAGCAGGCCCAACGACTTCTGTAGAGATGTAAGTCGTTGAACTGCGGGATGTGAACGGCGGAAGTGAGCACACAGCGACCGTGCACTCTGCAGAAGGCCATCTAGTCCGGGATAGTGGGCTAAAAATTGCTGGACAACCAGGTTCAACACGTGAGCCATACAAGGCACGTGTGTGACATTGCCCCGGCGAAGTGCCGCACCCAGGTTTGCAGCATTGTCGCACATGGCCTTCCCTGGTTGCAGGTCCAGTGGAGACAACCTTTCATGAAACTGGGTCTCCAGAGCTGAACAAAACTCCTCAGCTGTGTGTCTCACATTTCCCAGACATTTCAAAGTAAACACTGATGCGTTGAGCCCTGCTGCCAGCATAGTAAGGAGGTGTGCAGGATTCCTTCTGCGCAGTTAGAAAGCAGGTGGCATTACCAGACAGGCTTTGGGTGCAGGTGGAGGACCGAGAGGAGGTTGAGGAGGCAGAAGCAGTGGAGGAAGTTCGAGATAAAGAGGATTAACACACAACTCGTGGGGACGGTAAGACTTGGACAGCAGCCCCTTGTCCTGCTGTCACCATAGTTACCCAGTGCCCAGTCAGCGACATGTAATGCCCCTGTCCATGCCTTCTCGTCCAAGTGTCTGTGGTGAAGTGCACCCTGTCACACACAGAGTTTCTCAAAAAGCGGTGATGTTGTGTGCGACATGCTAGTGGAGCGCAGGCACACCTTTCTTTGAGAAGTAGTGCCGACTGGGCATCTGGTACTGGGGCACTGTGATGGACATAAGGTCTTGAAAATCCTCTGTGTCCTCCAGGTGGAAAGGCAGCATTTCTGTAGCCAACAGCTTGCAGATGGTGAAATTCAACCTCTTAGCTTTCTCATGGCTAGGAGGAAATGGTCTTTTACTTTTCCACATCTGAGGGACCGAGGGCTGGCTGTTATGCTTAGACGGTGTTGAGTAGGGTGTCCCCGGCAACTGCCGGTCTGTGCGGAAGATGCAGGCGGACATGTTAGGTTGCCTTGATCCAAAGGTGGTGCTCTCGATGTCGGAGAGCGCTCAACACTAGCAGGTGTTTCCACTTCCCAATGAACTGACGACCTGCCAATCACACTGGCTGTTGCGGGTAAAGAGGTGGCAGGTCTGCGTCCAAAAACATGTGTGACTGCTGTCCCCCCAGTCACAGAGGATGAAGAGGCTGCGGATGCACAAGATGGGGCAGACGGTGGTTGGCCCAGCCGGCTAGGCCGCATTGTAGCACAGTGAGCTTCCCACTGCAACTTATGCTTCATATCCATGTGACGGTACATGCATGAAGTACTCAAACTATGTATTTTTTGGCCTCTACTTAGCTTTTGCTGACAAATATTACAGATAACACGAGTTGGGTCATCCTTATCGATCTGAATAAATGCCCAGGCTATGCAAGGATTAGAGCCCATGTGACCTGAAGAGCCACTACGACTTGTGGTCAGAGGCAGAGTTGTGGTTGAGGATGCAGTTGTTGACGTGCTTCCAGTAATCCGTCTCTGTTCAGGAAGGCGCAACCTAACCTCGTCGTCAATAGCATCTGTGATGCCCCGCTGCGCTTGGTATCACAGATCCTACAAGAGTGCATTGATGGAATCCTCCACAAGAGGCCCCCATAAACATTCACACATCTCCACCTTCCACCTCAGACCAGCAGAGGGAGCCCGTTAGGGATATAAATAGGGAAGATGGAGCTAGGCAGTTCAGTTCCTCTGAAGAGTTCCTGCAGTAGAGAAGCCTAAGAGAGGTCAGTCTGCAGTGGAGCTCAGTCTAGTCTAGAGAACGCAGTTAATAGTTCAGCAGTGGAGCACGAGGCTCCTGCTTGCTAGATTCAGGGAGCCCAGATAGAGCTTAAGGTGTGCCGGTGCCGTAAGATCAGTGAAGCGCGGCAAGCTGCCGTTAGTGTGTATAGCCTAGTGAGGGCCCGAGTAGGCCGATGGCGAGTGGCGAGTTAGTACATAAGGGACAGAGGAGCTTAACCAGCTCACCCCGAAGCATTTACCGGACACAGGATCCAAGCTTACCGGTATCTCTATGACCCAGTAAGGCATAACCGGAATCCCTGGAGAACTACAAGTCCCAGGATCGCTAAGGTGCTGATATGTAGCAGAGCCAGGAGAAGCTTAGGCCCCGCATACTGGGAGCGTGAACTCCAAGAGAAGGCCCTACCACAAGTTCAGCCAGCGCAGGACAGAGACAAAGTTAGGCCTAGCTCCAGGCAGGTCAGAAAATTACTACGCAGAGGCAAGAAACAGGAGGCCCTACACCCGCTCATTGGGGAGGATCCTGATATGCACCCTTCACCCTACAGTGCTCCGGGATGTGCCTGAATTTCCACCAGTTAAAGGTACTGAAGTGACTACCGTGTCCGTTCCCGTTCTTGCTCTGACCCAGCTGGGTCTCGCCTGTCCTGCATTCCCCCTGCATACGATGCCCTGAGACCCAGCTCCACCTGTGGGGAGCTATACCATCGAGCTGCCTTATCACCGGCCTCAGTGGACTGCTGCAGCGCTGGTGCTTGTCACCAGATACCACAGGTGGCGTCATGAACTCTTATAAAATTAACAATTATCCACCCTTTTAAAGAGACACCCCAGGGTACGGGCCAGGGAGCCGACCACCGCGACATCCCCAAGGCCAGGAAAATGCCCGGGTACCGAGTCATCCCCATCCCCAGGGCTAGACACATCCTCCTCCACCTCCTCTGCTGACCTCATCTACTGTCTGACTGTGGGTTGACAATAAGTGCGATCTCCAACCTCGTCATCATCACCCTGTGTGTTATCACACCCGTCGCCCTCAGAGCCAACCTCTTCCTGCCCTGACCGAAAAGTCAAGTTGTCGCTCCAATCAGGTATTTGAGTCTCATCATCGTCTTCATCATTGTCTCCACCAACAGGAGTTACAGTTTGGGAACAAGGGTCTACATTATGCTCAGAACCTTCTTCATCTGGTCCTGGATCCAACTTATAAAGATTCTGGGCATCGGATCAGATCATTTCCTCATCTGGATTAACAGAAGCTCTGGAGCAGACCTCCGTTTCCCAGGCTATAGTATGAGTAAACAGCTGGGCAGACTCAGCCATCTGTGTTACCCCATACTCAGACGGGCAGCTGGAGACTTGGGAGCTGTGAGGAAGCACGTGTGATTGGGGTGACACCTCTGAGGACTGGAGTATTTTTGATGTTGAAATTGAGGTGATGGAGAGCCCACTTGAAGGAGCACTTGATATCCGTTGAAGCACCTGCTGTTTTTGTGTCTCATCTAGAATTTGTAGCAATGGGCGTGTCCGTAAGAATGGGATCGTATCACATTGTCCACGAAAAGAAGTCGACATCTTAGTTTGGCTGGAAGATGGTCTTTCTTCTGCAGATGTTACTCCCCCCCCGAATTTGTAGCAATGGGCGTGTCCGTAAGAATGGGATCGTATCACATTGTCCACGAAAAGAAGTCGACATCTTAGTTTGGCTGGAAGATGGTCTTTCTTCTGCAGATGTTACTCCCCCCCCCACCGTGGGGGGCCTCGACCCACCGGCGGACAGGCACCAGTATTGAGATAGGGGGGCTGGCCGTCAGGGTCCACCGCGGCTCTGGCACAAACCCGGCGACACAGAGGTGGCACAGGCAGGAACGGACTGGCCGTGTCGGCTTCTCACTTTTTGGATTTTAGAAGGGCATGACATGCCTATATCTGTGTCTCCCCCTCCTTTTACTCCTCCACCTCTTTTCTTTTCGCATGACTATATGTACTTGTCACTTTTCCATGTGTTAGTTGTGTCTTCTGAGCTTTTTGTCAGCTTTTGGACACCTTTGAAGGTGTTTTCTATGTGTTTCTATGTGTTTTTGTTTGCCTGCCATTGGTTTTAACGGTGTTCGAAGGTGTTCGACGAACAGTTCGGCGAACACACGGGTGTTCGACGAACCGAACCGAACTCGAACACTACGGGGGTGGCTCAACACTAGTGGCAAGAAGAAAGCCATTTCTCAAAGATATCCATAAAAAGTCTCGTTTGAAGTTTGCCACAAGCCACCTAGGAGGCACACCAAACATGTGGAATAAGGTGCTCTGGTCAGATGAAACCAAAATCTAACTTTTTGGCCACAATGCAAAACGATTTGTTTGGCGAAAAAGCAACACAGCTCATCACCCTCAAAACACCATCCCCACTGTCAAACATGGTGGTGGCTGCATCATGGTTTGGGCCTGCTTTTCTTCAGAAGGGACAGGGAAGATGGTTAAAATTGATGGGAAGATGGACGGAGCCAAATACAGGACCTATCTGGAAGAAAACCTGTTGGAGTCTGCAAAAGACTTGAGACTGGGACATAGATTTATCTACCAACAAGATAATGATCCCAAACATAAAGCAAAATCTACAATGGAATGATTCAAAAATAAACGTATCCAGGTGTTAGAATGGCCAAGTCAAAGTCCAGACCTGAATCCAATCGAGAATCTGTGGAAAGAGCTGAAAACTGCTGTTCACAAACGCCCTCCATCCAACCTCAATGAGCTCGAACTGTTTTGCAAGGAAGAATGGGCAAAAATTTCAGCCTCTCGATGTGCAAAACTAATAGAGACATACCCCAAGCGACTTGCAGCTGTAATCGAACCAAAAGGTGGCTCTACAAAGTATTTACTCAAGGGGGACGAATAATATTGCACGCCCCACTTCTCAGTTTTTAATTTGTTAAAAAAAGTTTAAAATGTCCAATAAATTTCGTTCCACTTCACTATTGTGTCCCACTTGTTGTTAATTCTTCCCAAAAAAATTAGAATTTTATATCTTTATGTTTCAAGCCAGAAATGTTGCAAAAGGTAGAAAAGTTCAAGGGGGCCAAATACTTTCACAATGCACTGTATCTGTGTACATTTCTTCAGCTTCAAAATAATCACAGACACCTTACATTTTTTTATAGACAGAACAAAAATGTGAGCTGGAATTTCTGGATGCTTGGCAACCTTGATTAGTCTTGAGGTATCTAATCCACACCACTGAACACCAGGGCCTGCCTGGGCAAAAGGCAGTAGTGCTTTGTGTAAATGCCACTAAGGAGCATTTATATTTATCGTAACAATGATTATTTGGCATCAATTTTGATGATTAACAATAAACAATAATTTGAGTTTTTATATTCTCCATTGTTAATATTTTTACATTTGCCAGTTATCAAAGGGACCTTTGATGGAGACAATTAATGTTTGGTGCTTAATATGGCTTGGGTCTTTGCTACTATTGTCTGTCTCTCTCGCAGCTTTTATGACTAATTTTTCATGCAACAGTAAAATCTCCCAGTAACAGCCACAACGAAAGGCACTGCAGTTTACTATTATTGCCTACATGGTTAAACATTACAAAGGCTTCATGTGGCTCTTTTATTCCTCTTTAAAGGAAATTGTAAAACAAAATCCTCCAAAGTTAAGAGTATCTGAATGTAGCAAAAATGTTTCCTTATAAGAAATCTCAGAGTACAAAGTAGAGCAGGAGATCAGATTGTAGTTGTTGAGTGGATTGCTTTGATACTCTTTTACCAAGATCTATGACTTAAGCACTAGAGCTCTTTGGCCAGCTGAGGACACATATGCGATGCTTTACACGTCAAAATAACCAATTAAGTGGCTTTAAAATTAATTATTCACATACGAAAACTTTAAATATTGTCAGGTTATTTCTGCAGTCTATAAAATTATATGAATTGAACAGAAAAACAGGATATATCTTCAATATTCATCAACATTTGAAGACATTTTTTTTTTTAATATGAACAACTTCTCGGAAATGTGAAATCACCTCAGGCGGCATTAGTACGTTCAAATAAAAAAGAAAAAAAAAACAATCTCACTCACCATAATGATGATTTGTCTTCACTATATGACATGTCTCTTAGTACATTACTTGAATAAGCTCTCCAGATCCTCTGTTGCAATAAGTATTCAAATTTTATGTTACAATTATTTTTATCTTCAGTTTATGCTCAACTTAATTTTGTACTGAAAAAAATCTTAATTAATTGAAACATAGCCTCATTTCTTCTTAATATTCAGATATTTGCCTTGTAATTTATTGAAAACTGAAATATAAAAAGTAAGGTACACATCAGGGTATAAACCTGAGGTTTTCTGGTTGAATCGCCAATGAGCATAAAGGAATGATTTAGCTTCCTCCACCAACTATCACAAAGGGAACATGTCATGATTAGTGATGAGCGAGCGTGCTCGCCACTTCTCGGTACTCGCCTGAGCATCACCCTGCACGACATGCTCGGCGCTTGGTGAGTATTTCCGGGTTGCTCGGGCGGGAACTCGGGTCCCCGCCCTGCATGTTTGGCACTCTTTAGATAGCCAATGAACATGCAGGGATTGTCTACCACTAGTGTTGAGCCACCCCCGTAGTGTTCGAGTTCGGTTCGGTTCGTCAAACACCCGTGTGTTCGCCGAACTGTTCGTCGAACTGTTCGTCGAACACCTTCGAACACCGTTAAAACCAATGGCAGGCAAACAAAAACACATAGAAACACATAGAAAACACCTTCAAAGGTGTCCAAAAGCTGACAAACTGCTCAGAAGACATAACTAACACATGGAAAAGTGACAAGTACATATAGTCATGCGAGAATAAAAGAGGTGGAGGAGTAAAAGGAGGGGGAGACACAGATATAGGCATGTCATGCCCTTCTAAAATCCAAAAAGTGAGAAGCCGACACGGCCAGTCCGCTCCTGCCCGTGCCACCTCCGTGTCGCCGGGTTTGTGCCAGAGCCGCGGTGAACCCTGATGGCCAGCCCCCCTCTCCCAATACTGGTGCCTGTCCGCTGGTGGGTCGAGCGAGCCCCCCTGTGGCGGAGGCAGCTCTAAGCTTTTTAATTTAAATTGTCTCTCTAATTTGAATGAATACACTTTAAATCCATTTACAAGGATCTATTGGAGGGCAAGTCTCATGCCAGCAGCCGCATAATTCCAGCTCCAGTAGCGTCCACTAAAGCTGCTGCAGTTAAAAAGCTTTTATAAGGATCGAGCTCGGCAGTCCACCGCAAGGCATCCTACTGCCAGTCCCAGCCCCTATGCCTTGGGGTGCCTCCTGATGCTCTTCACTGAGTATCCCATGGTCCCGAAGCATTTCCTTAGAAAAAATTAAGTGTCTAAACTACAGGTGGTGTAGCTTGCTTAACAGCCGGGATAATCCGCTGACTAGCAGACACTGCTACTAGGCACAAAGTATTTCCTGGGCTAGATGCAGTTAAAAATTTGTAATTAGATAATCTCGTTGGATGCTGAGAAAGCATTCCATAGAGTCTCCTGGCACGCCATATATGATTCTTTTAAAAAGCTTGGGGTAGGGGTCTAGGGGACCCTTTTATAGCCAAAATCACGGCCCTGTA
Organism: Phyllobates terribilis; assembly: GCF_046119375.1. Classification (NCBI taxonomy): domain Eukaryota; kingdom Metazoa; phylum Chordata; class Amphibia; order Anura; family Dendrobatidae; genus Phyllobates; species Phyllobates terribilis. The sequence goes on along the minus strand of NW_027362765.1, from coordinate 589,558,183 downwards.
TCACAATACGTCACCTAGGCTGAAGATAAATGGAACTGTAGCACCCTGAGGGCTCGGTTGCTACAGAGGTATTGCACCTCACCCAGAGGTGTGATATCTCACTCTCAGGTAAGGATGGAGTGTGGATCAGGACCCGACACCTGCATGCATTACACCACATTGCCGTGGGGCAGGGCGACCAATATACCTCTGAGATGGGCACGACAGTCCCTGTCCCTGGCTGGAGTGGGGGGAGGGAACACTGAGGAAGGGGAACCCTGTAGTGCAGGAGCAGGGAGGAAGCAGTTCCTGGGTGCATTGAGAAGGGAGTATAAAAGGTGGGCACCATCTTAGTTCAGTGCAGAGAAGTCTGAGCAGAAGTGGCAGGGAGCAGGGGCTCTGCATGAGCTCTGCTCCGGAGGCGGGCCTAGTAACAGAGGCCCAGGCCTGGAAGAGGGAGAAGGAAGGAAGAGGAGCGGAGAAGGCTCCAGGAACGAGGAATGAAGGGATCCCAGGGGTGCGGACGGGCGAGTCGCCACCGCACGCCCGAATCCACCTGCGTGGAGGGGTAAGGCCAAAGGGGGAGACCGGTCCCCGAAACTAGTGGAGGCAGGAAACGACCCTCAGCTAGAAACCGGAGGCTGTGACATTTTATGTGGCGCAGCCCCTCGCTACACCCGCTAGGAAGGCACCACATAGGGTCAGGGAAACTGGCGCCAAGTTTACCAAGAGGAGGCCCGAGGCAGCCGGACAGAAGGGTTGGTAAGAAAGGCCAGACAAAGGACACACAAAGGGGGTCCTGTGAAGCGCTCCAAAGTTATCTGGGAGTTGTCTGAGCCCCTCACCTGGTGAGCACAGTACGACGTGGGCAGCCGTTACCTGCAGACGTGGTCTGGATAATAAGAACTGTGAGTAAAGGCCCTGGACTGCATCACTGACTCCGTGTCGTTACTGCTGCTGCCCTGCACCATCACCCCCATCCTCCGCATACACTGCCCTGAGGCTATACTCCTCCCGTGGGGAGTTATGCTACGCTCTGCTGCACCCACAACACCAGCCTCAGCGGTCTGCCCTGCAGCGGCGGTTCACTCTGACCGCAATCCACGGGTCGGACATTTAAACATCAAAACCACATAAATAGTTCCGCCACCCTGAGCCACGGAACCGGGTCGCCGCCACGAAGACTACAATCACCAGCATCCACCAAAAAGGGTCCGGCTCCGGGTGTCCCAAGGCCCAGGGGGTGCATCAGAACATTTTCATCACCTTTCACAATCACCAATGGGACAAGGCAGGGATGTCCTCTGTCCCCTCTCTTATACATCCTAGTGACGGAGCACCTGCTCTCATCAATTCGCCATAACCCCAATATTAGGTGGATTGAGGTGGGAGGCACCGAGTACAAGTGCTCTCTATTTGCTGATGATGTCCTAGTATATATCACTCAATCACATATATCCATCCATGCTGTTATGGCTGAAATAGATCACTTTGTTACATGGTCAAATTTTAAAATCAATGCAGCGAAGTCTGAGGCCCTTGATGTCTCCCTCCCCAAATCCATATAGGATTCCATCCAGTCCAACTTTCCCTTTGCCTGGCCCTCACAGGGTATCAAATACTTAGGAATTCCTATTCATAGAGACCTCTCCCATCTATGTTATCTTAATTTTGGGCCCTTTATTGAACAACTCCATACAGACCACGGTTGGCAAGTTAGAACTGTAAGATTCACTACGTGAACCACTGGTGTTTTGTGGAAAAGCACATGTACACTGCGTTCCAAATTATTATGCAAAAAGTGTTTAGGAGTGATAAGGGAAGAATTTGTTTGTTTGTCAGTTAAACTCATTGATGGTGATGTGTGTCAGGGCTCTTTATATCACTGTAAGCAATTGCAGACACCTGTGCTAATTAGTTTGGCAGGTGTGTCCAATGAAAGGCAAGACTACTTAAGAAGGTTGTCTCACATTATTAAGCAGCCTACATTTTCTGCCAAAATGGGAAAGAAAAAGGATGTGTCGGCTGCTGAGAAGCAACAAATTGTGGAGTGTTTAGGTCAAGGCATGACTACAATCAACATTGTGCGATGATCAGGATGAAGTGTCTTGGCAATCAAGAAGTATGTAGCTGATTCACAGTACACACGTGTGCGTGCTGATAAGGGCAAATTGAGGACTCTTTCCTACAGGCAATTACGTCAGGTTGAAAGAGCAGCGGCAAAAAAGCCTTGTCATAGCAGCAGACAAGTTTTTGAAGCTGCTTGTGCCTCCAACGTCCCCCGAACAACAAGATGCAGGGTCCTTCAGAGGTTTGCAGCTGTGCATACGCCATCCTGTCGACCTCCTCTATCCACTTCACACAAGCAGAAACGGCTCCAGTGGGCCAAACATTACATGAAGACTGATTTCAAAACTGTTTTGTTCACGGATGAGTGCCGTGCAGCGCTCGATGGTCCAGATGGATGGAGTGGAGGATGGCTGGTTGATGGACACCCCACGCAAACACGGCTACAGCGCCAACAAGGAGGAGGTGGAGTAATGTTTTGGGCTGGAATCATGGGGAGAGAGATTGTCGGCCCCTTTAGGATCCCTGAAGGCGCTAAAGATGAACTCCATAATGTATGTGGATTTTCTCAAACAGCACTTCCTGCCATGGTTCAAGAAGAAGAACCGTGTATTTCACAGCAAGATCATTTTTCTGCATGATAATGCACCATCTCATGCTGCACATAAAACATCTGCATCTCTGGCTGATATGGGCATAAAAGGGGACAAACTTATGGTGTGACCCCCATGCTCCCCTGACCTCTACCCCATTCAGAACCTTTGGAGCATCATTAAAAGGAGTGTCTATGATGGCGGGAGGCAGTTCACATCTAAGCAACAGCTCTGGGAGGGTATTCTGTCCTCATGCAAAACAATTGAAGCAGAAACCATCCAAAACCTGACAAATTCAATGGACGAGAGAGTTCAGAAGCTCCTTTCGAACAAGGGGTCCTATGTGAAAATGTAACATCACCTAGAATAAAGTTTTGAGTTTAAAACTGTTTGATTTCAGTTTCTAACAACCTGCTAATGCTTATAATTTCAAAAATGACCATTTTTTTGGTCTTTATTAAAATGAAAAGGTTGATCGAAAAGTTTGGGGGATCTAAGAGTGTGGCAACCCAGTAGTCATGATTACTTCGAATTCTGACAATATGAGGGTCATGCTGCAGGTAGTGCAGCAAGAAGGCACTTATGTGTCTTGCGCATCTCGGAGCCCCAAAATTATTTTCCGGGCTAGATGCAGCTAAAAATTATTATTAATTTTAAATCTGGTGAAGCTTTAGTATAGATGGCCTAATAGGATCAGTGCTGCACACTGCTACAAAGCCCAAATTATTTTACAGTCAAGATACAGATAAACATGATTAGTAATTTTAAATCTGGTGGAGCTTATTATAGATGGCCTAATAGAATCAGTGCTGCACACTGCTACAAAGCCCAAATTATTTTCCATCCAAGATACAGATAAACATGATTAATTATTTGAAAGCTTAAAACGGTTGGTAGGGTGATTTTAACCAATCATCAAGCTTTTACTCTCCCCAGGATGACACAGGGGTAGAAAAGTCGTTTCGGATCCATGATTTGTTCATCTTTATGAACGTGAGTCTGTCTACATTATCAGTGGAGAGCCGCGTGCGCTTATCTGTCAGCACACCACCAGCAGCGCTGAACACACGTTCAGACAGAAGGCTGGCTGCGGGGCATGACAAGATCTCCAAGGCGTAAGTGGCTAGCTCCGGCCATTTATCCAGATTGGAAGCCCAAAAAGAGCAAGGGTCCAGTGACACAGTCGTGGCTTCAATGTTTACTTGGAGATACTCCTGTACCATATTCTCTAGGCGTTGACTATGTGTCAGACTTCTTGTCTCCTGTGGCCTTGCAAAGGATGGGCTAAAAAAGTGGTGAAATGATTCCGCAAAATTGATGTTACCAGCAGATACTGTGGTTCTGTTACGGTTTGAGTGCTGAACACTTGACGGTCCCACGGTTGGCAAGTTGGAACTGTGAGATTCACTACGTGCACCACTGGTATTTTGTGGAAAAGCACATGTAAGATTCTGCAATAGTCTCTGCTGATACTCCTGCATGCGTGCATCCCTTTCTATGGCAGGAATAATTTCTGCAAATTTACTTTTGTACCGGGGATCTAACAGTGTGGCAACCCAGTAGTCAGGATTATTTCTAATTCTCACAATTCGAGGGTCATGTTGCAGGTAGTGCAGCAAGAAGGCACTCATGTGTGTTGCGCATCCAGGAGCACCAAGTCCCTGTTGTGTTGGTGGCGAGGTAACAATCATGCTTCCTTCCTCTGTCCTCTCCCCCCAACCTCGCACAACAGAAATGTGATCAAGGTCTCCCTCATCTGATGAGTCTTCCATCAGTTCGTCCTCCACTTCTTCCTGGGCTCCTGCACCTTCCTCACTAGTTTGGCTGCTACCATGCGCCCTGGTAAAACCATCTCCCCCACCCTCACATGCCTGCCGCCTTGGTGCTGCCGACCGTCTGGACCTTGCAGATGTTAGCCCTTCCGCATACAACTCCTCCTCCTCTACTTCCTCCACCTCTTCTTGTGCCACCTCCTGACTCCGAATTCTGTTTAACATGTGCTCCAGCATGTAAATCACCGGAATAGTCATGCTGATAATGGCATCGTCAGCACTAAACATCTTCGTCGCCATTTCAAAACTGTGCAGAAGGGTGCATAGGTCCCTGATCTGAGACCACTCCTCCAGCGTGATTTGCCCCACCTCTGAATCTCGTTGGCCCAGGCTATACGTCAGAACGTATTGCACCAGGGCTTGTCGGTGCTGCCACAGTCGCTGCAACATGTGCAGAGTTGAATTTCACCGGGTAGGCACATCGCATTTTAGCCGGTGAAGTGGCAGGCCCAACGACTTCTGTAGAGATGTAAGTCGCTGAGCTGCGGGATGCGAACGGCGGAAGTGAGCACACAGCGACCGTGCCCTCTGCAGAAGGCCATCTAGTCTGGGATAGTGGGCTAAAAATTGCTGGACAACGAGGTTCAACACGTGAGCCATACAAGGCACGTGTGTGACATTGCCCCGGCGAAGGGCCGCACCCAGGTTTGCAGCATTGTCGCACACGGCCTTCCCTGGTTTCAGGTCCAGTGGAGACAACCATTCATGAAATTGGTTCTCCAGGGCTGACCACAACTCCTCAGCTGTGTGACTCACATTTCCCAGACATTTCAATGTAAAAACCGCCTGATGACGTTGAGCCCTACTGCCAGCATAGTAAGGAGGTGTGCAGGATCCCTTCTGCGCAGTTAGAAAGCTTGTGGCATGACCAGACAGGCTTTGGGTGCAGGTGGAAGACCGAGAGCAGGTTGAGGAGGCAGAAGCAGTGGAGGAACTTTGACATAAAGAGGATTGACGCACAACTCGTGGGGACGGCAAGACTTGGACAGCAGCCCCTTGTCCTGCTGTCACCATAGTTACCCAGTGTACAGTCAGCGACATGTAACGCCCCTGTCCATGCCTAATCGTCCAAGTGTCTGTGGTGAAATGCACCCTGTCACACACAGAGTTTCTCAAAGAAGCGGTGATGTTGTGTGCGACATGCTGGTGGAGCGCAGGCACACCTTTCTTTAAGAAGTAGTGCCGACTGGACATCTGGTACTGGGGCACTGCGACGGACATAAGGTCTCGAAAATCCTCTGTGTCCACCAGGCGGAAAGGCAGCATTTCTGTAGCCAAGAGCTTGCAGATGGTGAAATTCAACCTCTTAGCTTTCTCATGGCTAGGAGGAAATGGTCTTTTACTTGTCCACATCTGAGGGACCGAGGGCTGGCTATTGTGCTTAGACGGGGTTGATAAGGGTGTCCCCGGCAAACTGACGGTCTGTGAGGAAGATGCAGGCGGACATGTTAGGTTGCCTTGATCCAAAGGTGGTGCTATCGATGTCGGACAGCGCTCAACACCAGCTGGTGTTACCACCTCCAAAGAAAATGATGACCTGCCAATCACGCTGGCTGTTGCGGGTAAAGAGGTGGCAGGTCTGCGCCCCAAAACAGGTGTGACTGCTGTCCCCCCAGTCACAGAGGATGAAGAGGCCGCGGATGCACAAGATATGGCAGACGGTGGTTGGCCCGGCCGGCTAGGCCGCATTGTAGCACACTGAGCTTCCCACTGCAATTTATGCTTCATGTCCATGTGCTGGTTCATGCATGAAGTACTCAAACTATGTAATTTTTTGGCCTCTACTTAGCTTTTGCTGACAAATGTTACAGATAACACGAGTTGGGTCATCTTTATTGATCTGAAAAAATGCCCAGGCTATGCAAGGCTTAGCACCCATGCGACCTGAAGAGCCACCACGACTTGTGGTGAGAGGCAGAGTTGTGTTTGAGGATGCAGTTGTTGACGTGCTTCCAGTACTCCGTCTCTGTCCAGGAAGGCGCAACCTGACCTCGTCGTCACTAGCATCTTCCTCCACCTCCTCTGCTGACCTCATCTCTTGGCTGACTGTGGGTTGACAGTAAGTGGGATCTCCAACCTCATCATCATCACCCTGTGCGTTATCACACCCGTCGTCCTCAGAGCCAACCTGTTCCTGCCCTGACAAAAAACTAAAGTTTTCGCTCCAATCAGGTATTTGAGTCTTATCATCGTCTTCCTCATTGTCTCCACCAACAGGAGTTACAGTTTGGGAATGAGGGTCTACATTATGGTCAGAACCTTCTGCGTCTGGTCCTGGATCCGACTCATAAAGATTCTGGGCATCAGTGCAGATCATTTCCTCGTCTGGATTCACAGAAGCGCTGGAGTCGACCTCTGATTCCCAGGCTATAGTATGAGTAAACAGCTCGGCAGACTCAACCATCTGTTCTACCTCAAACTCAGACGGGCAGCTGGAGATTTGGGAGCTGTGAGGAAGCAAGTGCGATTGGGGTGACACCTTTGAGGACTGGAGTATTTGTGATGTTGAAGTTGATGTGGAGGAGAGCCCACTTAAAGGAGCACTTGATATCCGTTGAAGCACCTGCTGTTTTTGTGCCTCATCTGGAATTTGTAGCGATTGGCGTGGCCGTAAGAAAGGATCTTATCACATTGTCCGCTAAAAGAAGTAGACATTTTAGTTTGGCTGCAAGATGGTCTTTCTTCTGCAGATGTTACTGTTGCTTTAACACCTACCCCACGGACACAACCTTTTTTCCCCTTCCCAACACGCCTATTCCCCTTTCCACCAGCAGCAGGCCTTTTTCCACTCATTTTGGTGGTTAACTAATTCACAACTCTGGAGTTGTTTGCACAAAAAAACAATGGATGGGAACCGAGCAGAGCTGAGTGGCCAAACTGTGGTATTAGGCCAAAACTATTGGCTGGGTTAGATGCAGAAAAAAATTATATTCAATTTGCAACCTGATGGAGGTCTGTATAGATGGACTAATAGAACAAGTCCCACACACAGCTAGAAGCCCAATATTTTTTCAGAGGTAGATGCAGAAAAAAATATATTCAGTTTGCAACCTGATGGAGGTCTGTATAGATGGATTAATAGAACAAGTCCCCCACACAGCTAGAAGCCCAATATTTTTTCAGAGGTAGATGCAGAAAAAAATATATTCAGTTTGCAACCTGATGGAGGTCTGTATAGATGGATTAATAGAACAAGTCCCACACACAGCTAGAAGCCCAATATTTTTTCAGAGGTAGATGCAGAAAAAAATATATTCAGTTTGCAACCTGATGGAGGTCTGTATAGATGGATTAATAGAACAAGTCCCACACACAGCTAGAAGCCGAATATTTTTTCAGAGGTAGATGCAGAAAAAAATATATTCAGTTTGCAACCTGATGGAGGTCTGTATAGATGGATCAATAGAACAAGTCCCACACACAGCTAGAAGCCCAATATTTTTTCAGAGGTAGATGCAGAAAAAAATATATTCAGTTTGCAACCTGATGGAGGTCTGTATAGATGGATCAATAGAACAAGTCCCACACAAAGCTAGAAGCCCAATATTTTTTCAGAGGTAGATGCAGAAAAAAATATATTCAGTTTGCAACCTGATGGAGGTCTGTATAGATGGATTAATAGAACAAGTCCCACACACAGCTAGAAGCCCAATATTTTTTCAGAGTTAGATGCAGAAAAAAATTATATTCAATTTGCAACCTGAAGGAGGTCAGTATAGATGGACTAATAGAATGATGCTATGCCCAAAAGATTTTACTTCACTAGGTGCAGTAAAAAAATTGGTATTCTATACACAGGTGGTATATCTTGCAACACAGATAGGCTACTCCACTGACTAGCACACTCTGCAATAGGCCAAAAAGGATTAGCTTTGCTAGATTCAGCCAAATGCTGTGAAAAAAACTTGCACAGCACTGGCACAGACCTGCCTGGCAAAAACTGATAGGAACTGATGTAACCTAGTCCTGAAAAGGACTCCAATTACAATTAGTCTTTACTCCCACAATCTATCTATTTAAGAGCACAGACCTGCCTGATAAAAGTCATAGGAAATGCTGTAACCTAGTCCTTAAAAGGACTGCAATCACAACTATTCCCTACTCCCAAGCTATCTGTAGATTTGTGCGAAAATTGGCTTGAAATTAACAAGGTATAGCGCACACAGCAACAGCGGTGCCGTCTAACACGCAGCTGCAGCAGTGAGAAAATGGTGGCGACGGGGAAAATGGCTTGGTCTTATAGGGCAAGGACATGTGACATACACTGCCAATGACACATGCCTTTGCTTGTGTGAAAAAAAGCACTTCGCTCCGTGTGTGCGCTGCTGATAGGCTGACAGATTGCACCTCCCCACTGCAAATGAGGGAAAGAGAAAAAAAAATGGAGATCTTCATTGTTCCTGCAGAGATCCATCCCCTGCCCCTCCCCCCACCCCGCTGTACACTCAAACTTCGTATTAACATTAATTTTCATCATTACTGAAAAAAAATCCAGTTATGATTTTGGTGCACGAACAGTTATCGAACATAACCTCGAACAGCCGAATTTTTCTCAAATTGTTCGTGTTCGCCGAACGGCTCGAACACCGCCCAAAACAGCTCGAATTTGAGATTGGCGAACAGTTCGAGTAGAACAACGCTCATCTCTATCTACCACTCACTGTAATGCCACAGTCATGTTGTTTGTGGCATTACAGTGATTGACTGGCCACATAACATCATCAGGTCTACATAAGACCTGGTGACTAGAGATGAGCGAGCACAAAAATGTTTGAGTCAAGCAAATTGGAATGCTTGAGTGCTCGGTCCGAGTAACGAGCCCAATGTAAGTCTATGGGAAACTAGAGCATTTTTCTAGAGGCTCCTCCCAGCGGTCTGCATAGGGTCTAAAAATTGCCCAAATCGAAGGGAACAGTGCTCAGATGACATGGGAACAGCATGGGGAAGAACCCTGGAAACATTTCTGACTCCCAGATCAATGCTGTCAACAATGTTGTCAGAGGTATTACACAACTTTTACAGACTCACAATAAAACATACAAAAACGAAACCAAAATGTATTTTCCTGGGAAATATGTTAAGGAACATCCTTTCCAGGGTAATGACTTGTATATAAGGCAAAATAAATATACAAAATCAAAAATGTTCCTCCGCACCTTGAGCTATGTTCACACGTAGCGTTTTTGAGGCATTTTTGCACTTTTGCATTGCTTTCAACCTAGACAAATGCATTCACCAGGAAATGTCATTTTAACATTTTACAACCTTATCTGGCTAAGTGGTATGTGACACATCATCAGACACATCCTGTTTCATTTATGGTGGAGAGACTATGAAAGTCACAAAGCCTACAGTCATGGCCAAAAGTTTTGAGAATGACACCAAAATTATATTTTCACATGATCTGCTGGTCTCTGGTTTTTATTAGTGTTTGTCTGATGTTTATATCACGTACAGAAATATAATTGCAATCATATTATGAGTACCAATAGGTTATATTGACAGTCAGAATGAGTTAATGCAGCAAGTCAATATTTGCAGTGTTGCCCCTTCTTCTTCAAGACCTCTGTAATTCTCCCTGGAATGCTCTCAATCAACTTTTCTGATAGCAGTCCATTCTTGCATAATCAATGCTTGCATTTTGCCAGAATTTGTTGGTTTTTGTTTGTCCATCCGTCTCTTGATGATTGACCACAAGTTCTCAATGGGATTAAGATCTGGGGAGTTTCCAGGCCATGGACCCAAAATCTCTATGTTTTGTTCCATGAGCCATTTAGTTATCACCTTTGCTTAATGGCAAGGTGCTCCATCATGCTGGAAAAGGCATTGTTGGGCGCCAAACTGCTCTTGGACGGTTGGGAGAAGTTGCTCTTGGAGGACATTCTGGTACCATTCTTTATTCATGGCTGTGTTTTTAGGCAAGACTGTGAGTGAGCCGATTCCCTTGGCTGAGAAGAAACCCCACACATGAATGGTTTCAGGATGCTTTACAGTTGGCATGAGACAAGACTGGTGGTAGCGCTCACCTCTTCTTCTCCGAATAAGCTGTTTTCCAGATGTCCCAAACAATCGAAAAGGGGATTCATCAGAGAAAATGACTTTGCCCCAGTCCTCAGCAGTCCACTCCCTGCACCTTTTGCAGAATATCAGTCGGTCCCTGATGTTTTTTCTGAAGAGAAGTGGCTTCTTTGCTGCCCTCCTTGAAACCAGCCCTTGCTCAAAGAGTCTCCGCCTCACAGCACTCACACCAGCCTGCTGCCATTCCTGAGCAAGCTCGGCACTGCTGGTAGTCCGATCCCGCAGTTGAAACAGTTTTAAGATACGGTCCTGGCGCTTGCTGGTCTTTCTTGGGCGCCCTGGAGCCTTTTTGACAACAATGGAAGCTCTCTCCTTGAAGTTCTTGATGATGCGATAGATTGTTGACTGAGGTGCAATCTTTGTAGCTGCGATACTCTTCCCTGTTAGGCCATTTTTGTGCAGTGCAATGATGGCTGCACGTGTTTCTTTAGAGATAACGATGGTTAACTGAAGAGAAACAATGATACCAAGAACCAGCCTCCTTTTAAAGTGTCCAGTGATGTCATTCTTACTTAATCATCACTGATTGATCGCCAGCCCTGTCCTCATCAGCACCCACACCTGTGTTAATGGATCAATCACTAAAACGATGTTAGCTGCTCTTTTTAAGGCAGGACTGCAATGATGTTGAAATGTGTTTTTGGGTTAAAGTTCATTTTCTGGGCAAATATTGACTTTGCAAGTACAGTAATTGCTGTTAAGCTGATCACTCTTTGACATTCGGGAGTATATGCAAATTGGCATTACAAAAAATGAAGCAGTAAACTTTGGAAAAATTACTATTTGTCTCATTCTCAATACTTTTGGCCATGACTGTAAAGCCTATTTTTATAGGACCATCAGGCGGCACTTACTATTGTTAGAGAGCCAACAGCCAGCTATGCTTTGTGGTTCCCATTATGAAAAAGTGGGTCTCCTATAGTGGTAATTCCCATGCTGTGACAGCAAGGGCTGCCAAAATTTGGGAAAAACCCCACTAACAATTTAAAGACACATAGAGCTGGGCCACAGGAATGAGTAAGACATGTTCCCATTAGAAAGGAGAGGGTCTGTTATTCAGTTATAGGATATGCCTGGAGTCCAACGGCTGTCAAAATTTAGGAAAAACCCTACTAACAATTTAACCCCTTTATAGCCTGTGACGTATTAGTACGCTATAGGCTTTTACTCCCGCTTCAGCGCGGGCTCCGGCGCTGAGCCCACACTGAAGTGGGCACATGTCAGCTGATTCTTACAGCTGACATGTGCCTGCAAAAGCGGCTGGTGGAATCGCTGTTAACCAGTTAAACGCAGCTGTCAATCTCTGACGGAGGCATTTAACAGCGCCGCGCCAGAAGCGCGGCCTTAGTTCTGCCTATTGTTGACCCCATCACGTGATCGCAGGTCACCGATGGGTCGGCATGACTACCCGGGGTCTGCAGCAGTCCCCTGTTGTTGTCATGTCTTGCTATCTATAAATGACACCTAGTGGTTGGCGCTCATAGCAGAGGAGCATTTCTCCTGCATACAGGCGATCTGCTCGTCGCCTGTATGCAGGAGAAACGATCAGGAAACTGAAGATTCTAAACTATTGAAGCATGCAAAAAGCGTAAAAAAAATGGTATTAAAAATATAAATAAATAAAAAAAAAAAAAAGTTTAAATCACCCCCCTTTCGCCCCATTCAAAATAAAATAATAAAAAAAAAATTTACACATACACATATTTGGTATCGTCGCGTTCAGAATCGCACGATCTATCAAAATAAATAAAGAATTGATCCGATCGGTAAATGGCGTAATGAGAAAAATATTCTAAACGCCAGAATTACGTTTTTTTTTTGTTGTCACAACATTGCAATAACGGGCGATCAAAACATTGGATTTATCCCAAAATGGTATCAATAAAATTGTTAGCTCGGCATGCAAAAAATAAGCCCTCACCCAGCCCCAGATTCCCAAAAATTGAGACGCTACGTTTCTCGGAAAATGGCGCATTTTTTTAGCAAACTTTGGATTTTTTTTTCACCACTTAAATAAAAATAACCTATACATGTTTGGTGTCTACGAACTCGTAATGACCTGGAGAATAATATTGGCAGGTCAGTTTTAGCATTCAGTGAACGTGGAAAAAAAAAAAAAAAAAACAACTTTGGAATTGCATTTTCTTTTGCAATTTCACCGCACTTGGAATTTTTTTCCCATTTTCCAGTACACGATATGGTAAAACCAGTGATGGCGTTTAAAAGTACAACTCGTCCCGCAAAAAAATAAGCCCCTATATGGGGCTATGGCTCTTGGAAGAAGGGGAATAAAAAGCAAAAGCGGAAAAACCCAAGGTCCTTAAGGGGTTAAAGACACAGAGCTGGGCTACAGAAACAACATGTTCCCATTAGAAAGGAGAGGGTCTGCTATCCAGTTATAGGGTATGCAGTGAGTCCAAAGGCTGACAAAATTTAGGAAAAACACCACTAACAATTTAAAGACACACACAGCTGGGCCACAGTAACAAGTAAGACATGTTCCCATTAGAAAGGAGAGGGTCTGCTATTCAGTTATAGGGTATGCAGTGAATGCAACGGCGGCCAAAATTTAGGAAAAACCCTACTAACAATTTAAAAACACATAGAGCTGAGCCACAGTAAAGACATGTTCACATTAGTAAGGAGAGGGTCTCCCATACTGTTTGCCTATGCAGTGACTGCAATGGCTGTCAAAAATTTGGAGGCACTCCAATGTCCCTTGTAAGAGACATAGAGGTCGGAGGACCTCCTGAAAACAATGTTCCCATTATTAGGAAGTGGGTCTCCCATACTGTTTGCCTATGCAGTGAAGCAACAACTGCCAAAAATTTGTAGGAACTCCAATGCCCCTTGCAAGAGACGTAGAGGTTCTGAAAACAATATTCCCATTATTAGGAAGTTGGTCTCCCATACTATTTGCCTATGCAATGAAGCAACAGCTGCCAAAAATTTGGAGGAACTCCAATGCCCCTTGCAAGAGACGTAGAGGTCGGAGGGCCTCCTGAAAACAATGTTCCCATTATTAGGAAGTAGGTCTCCCAATGCAGTGAAGCAATGGCTGCCAAAAATTTGGAGGAACTCCAATGCCTTTTGCAAGATATGCAGAGGTTGGAGGATCTCCTAAAAACAATGTTCCCTCAATTAGAGAGTGGGTCTCCCATACCGTTTGCCTATGCAATGAAGCAACGGCTGCCAAAAATTTGAAGGAACTCCAATGTCCCTTGTTGATATGGTACATATGGTGGTGATATGGTGGTGGAAAATAAGGATGCGGAGAAGGAGGAGGACATGACCAAATAGACAAAATCTAGAAGCGTATACCTATGTCTGGGTGTGAAGACAGAGGTGCATGGGAATAGAATTAGACTTCCCAAAAAAGACACTGGTTTTGAGTTTATGTTACGTTGCTATCATTCAGTCTTTCCCAATCCAGCCCTTGTTCATTTTTATAAGAGTCAGCCTGTCAGCATTTTCAGTTGACAGGTGCATGCGCCTATCGGTTATAATTCTACAAGTGGCAGTAAAAATCCTCTCTGTCAAAATTCTAGCGGCAGGGCAGGCCACCTCCAAGGCGTAGAGATCCAGTTCATGCCATGTGTCCAGCTTGGATATTCAATAATTATAAGGCACAGATTAATCACGGAGGACGTTGGTACAGTCGACAAGGTACTCCCTCTGCATTTTCCAAAACTTTTCCCTACTTGAGAGAGTACCCTGTGCCTCAGGACCTGTGCGATGGTAGGGTCTGGGAAAACTGTCCCAGAACTTTGACAGTGTTTCCCTGCCTCTGCTGGATTGCATTTGTGTCTCTCTCGCCTGTACTCCTTGGTTGTCCAATGAACTGTGACCTCTGCCACCAGTGTTTTCAGATGTGAATTTTTTAAGAATTTTGCAACTAGGACCTTCTGATACTGCCCCATTTTATTAGGCTTGTCCTGCGCGGGAATAAAAAACAGAGAGTTCTCCTTGTAGCGTGGGTCTAGAAGTGTCTACAACCAATAATGACTTTTATCCAAAATTTGGATAAGGCGAGGGTCACGGGAAAGGCAACGTAACATAAACTCAGCCATGTGTGCCAGAATGCAAAGAGGCGAGACTTCCATGTCCTCTCCAAGAGGACGACTGACCATGTTCTCCTCCTTTTCCTCCTCCTCCCTGTCCTCAGGCCATCCACACTGAACAGACAGTATGACAGTTGTAAAAAAAGGTTGAAGAAACCTGCTTCCAAAAGTGCAAATATTTATTGAAGCAAATCCAAATATTTGCACTTTTGGAAACTGGTTTCTTCAACTTTTTTTTAGGCAAACACGTGAGGCCACACGTACCCGTGCTTCCTTCCAAAGCCTACAGCAATCAGGTGAGCTGAATCTACTTTCCTCTTTTTTCAGTATGACAGTTGTACAGGTCGTACCGTCTATAGCTCAGGAATCTAGCTCCTGTACTTCCTCCTCCTCCTCCTCGTCTTCCCCATTGTCACTTAATCCACGTCGGGATGAGATAAGGCTGGGCTGTGTAAAATCACCCTGTATGGTTCCTTGCTCCATCTCATCGTTCTTCGCCTGCAATGCATGATCTTTAATTGTGAGCATAGAGCGTTTCACAAGAAAGAGAAGCGGGATGGTGATGCAAATTATGGCATCATCGCTGCTCACCATCTTGTGGACTCCTCAAAGTTTTGGAGGATGGTACAAATGTCTGACATCTGACATCCATGTCCACTCCTGAGGTTTTATGTGTGGAGTCTGAGCTGAATACCGACGGCCTTGTTGGTGCTGGTAGTCAATAACTGCCCTCTTCTGCTCACAAATCCTTCCCAAAATCTGCAAGGTTGAGTTCCAATGCGTGGGGACATCGCAGATGGAAGCTGCAAAAGAACGGCAAGGGCGGCGGAAGCTGTAGCAGACTTTCTAAAATGGGCACACAGGTGGCATAATTTGACAAGCATATCCGGCAGATCTGTGTATGTTTTGAGAAACCGCTGAAGCACAAGGTTAAGCACATGGGCCAGGCTTGGAACGTGTGTGAGCTCACCTTGCCTCAGAGCCGCCACCAGGTGTCGGCCATTGTCACACACGACCATGCCTGGTTGTAGGGACAGCGGTGTCAGCTACAGATCTGCCTGCTCTTTCACAGCTGTACACAACTCTTCAGCATTGTGCGGTTTGTCACCTAAGCATATTAGCTTCAGCACAGCCTGTTTTCGCTTGGTCGAGGCAGTGCTGCAGTGTTTCTAACTTGCAACTGATGTGGTCATTTTGGAGATGGAGGCTGAAGAGGAGGATGAGGTGCAGGAGCTGTAGAATGTGAGGGCAACCCTGATTGACCCAGGGCCCGCAATCCTCGGCGTCGGGAGGACATGTTCCATCCCAAGACCTGACCGGGTCCTGGCTTCTACTATATTAACCCAGTGTGCCGTCAGCGAGATGTACCATCCATGCCCACAAGCACTCGTCCACGTGTCCATGGTTTGGTGTACTTTCCAAGTAACTGCATTGTTGAGGGCACTTCTAATGTTGTGGGACACGTGATCGTGCAATGCGGGGATGGCAAAACGGGAAAATAGTGGCAGATGGGGACCGAGGGACGGCCGCCGCCATCAGGTTGTGGAAAGTTTTCGTCTCCACAGGCCTAAAAGGCAACATTTTGAGCGCAAGCAATCGTGAAATGTGTGAATTTAGTAGTGTGGCCTGTGGGGCGTTGGCTGTACATTTGTGCTTGCATTCCAAGGACTGGGGTAGAAACAAGTGAACACTGCGCTGAGATAAGGACGTGGATGTGCTTGCTGATGTTGCTAGTTGAGAGTGTTCAATGACAGGTGCAGGGCGGGAAACGTCTTGGCATGCGCCATGGACAGGGGATTTGCGTGCACGCACAACAGCTGAACAATTAGTGATGTCAGCCGCAGACACTGTTGCTGAACCCTGGGGTTCGGCCCACTTAGTCGGGTGCTTTGCTGCCATGTGTCTGATCATGCTGTTGGTGGTCAGGCTGCTAGTTTTGATACCCCTGCTGATACTGGCCTGCCAGGTGGTGCAAATGGCCTTTTTGGGGTTATCGGCAGAGTCTTTAAATATAACGAGACTCGAGAAGACCTAACAGTTGTACTGGCAACTTCCGTTGTGTTGGTGTTACGAGGAACGCTTTCCCGCCTTTTGTCAGCAGCCACCACACTGCTTCTTCCTGCTTGTTGTAGTGATACACCTCCCTCCCCCTGTGTACTGCTGTCCTCGCTCTGTATGTCCCACTGCCAGGTTGGGTCAGTTACTATATCATCCACTACCTCGTCTTCCACTTCCGCACCCTGGTCCTCCTCCTGACTTTCTGGCAATTGTGCCTCATCATCATCATCGTCATCCACCTCTTGCGACAGTAATTGCACTTTCCCACCTTCGTAAGACCGTGGCTGCTCCAATATTTGGGCATAGCTACAAGCGTTCTCCTCTTGACTCACTTGAAGCTGGCTGGGCGAAAGGCTTGAATCTACAAATGGAAAAGTGAACAGCTCTTCTGAGTGTCCAAGTGTGTGATCAGTTGTCTCGAGGCACTCGGCATAGTCGGAGAAAGGAGGATCAGGGTACGGAATATTGGGTCCAGACTCGCGGCTACTGAGACTTGACCGTGTGGAAGACGGTGGTGGTGGTGGTGGCAAAGTGACTGGAAGCATTATCTGCTATCTAACCAACAACCTTTTGACACTATTCTCTGTTCAATATTGGTGTTCTCTAGTCCTCTAGTTTTTGGGACAGGAAGGTCGAGCGACAAGATGTGGGTGTTTGTTTTGGCAGAATTTCAGCTTGCCCATGGCCACGTCCTTGGCCTCTGCATGCACCATCACCATCACGTTCACTTCCCCATCCCTTACCATGAACCTTGCCCATTTTTAATGGAGGACAATATTTTCCATGTTCACTAGAAATGACTGATTTTGGAATGCAGTTATATGTGATACGTCTGACAGAGAACCACAATTTTAAATAGCAAGCTTGTAATTTACTAATAATATTCTACACAGAGACCTAGTGTGAATAGCTTGACTGAGACACTGCAACATAATGGAAGAAATGTCTGATTTTGGAACAGTCTAATAGGTGATATGTCTCACAGAGAACCACGGTTTTAAATAGCAGGCCTGTAATTTACTAGTACTATTCTACACAGACACCTAGCGTGAATAGCTTACCCGACACACTGAAATGGAATGAAAATGGAAGAAATGGCTGATTTTGGAACATTCTTATAGTTGTTATGTCTGACAGAGAACCACGGTTTTAAATAGCAGGCATGTAATTTGCTAATACTATTCTTCACAGACACCTAGTGTGAATATTTTGACAGACACACTGCAACAGAATGGAAAAGGAGGCCAATATTTTCCATGTTTAGTTTCAATTTCTGGATTTTTACCGCTGACATATGGAAAAGATCTGGCTTTATTCTGCAGTGAGAACAAGAAAATGTAGCAGAAAAATGGTGTACCCTTGATTGCTTTTTAAGCAAATAACCAGGATTAAGATAAAAAAAATTGCCCTGGCCCCTGATATCTGGGGCTATGTCTACAAATATCTGTAATTACTACAGCAGCAGCAGACAGGACAATCAATGGACCCTCTTGCGCTATATGCACTGCATTCTGACACATACAATGCCTGCCTAACTCCTGCCTAGCAGCTGGATTAGACCTCAGAAGGACTGTTAGTTTAGATGAATATATATATACAGTATGTTATGAATATATACAGCTGGATTAGTCCTCAGAAGGACTGTTAGTTCAGTTGGATATATATATATATATTTATACTTATACAGTACAGACCAAAAGTTTGGACACACCTTCTCATTTAAAGATTTTTCTGTATTTTCACGACTATGAAAATTGTACATTCACACTGAAAGCATCAAAACTATGAATTAACACATGTGGAATTATATACTTAGCAAAAAAGTGTGAAACAACTGAAAGTATGTCTTATATTCTAGGTTCTTCAAAGTAGCCACCTTTTGCTTTGATAACTGCTTTGCACACTCTTGGCATTCTCTTGATGAGCTTCAAGAGGTAGTCACCGGAAACGGTTTTCACTTCACAGGTGTGCCCTGTCAGGTTTAATAAGTGGGATTTCTTGCCTTATAAATGGGGTTGGGACCATCAGTTGTGTTGCGCAGAAGTCTGGTGGGTACACAACTGATAGTCCTACTGAATAGACTGTTACATTTTGTATTATGGCAAAAAAAAGCAGCTAAGTAAAGAAAAATGAGTGGCCATCATTACTTTAAGAAATAAAGGTCAGTCAGTCCGAAAAATTGGGAAAACTTTGAAAGTGTCCTCAAGTGCAGTTGCAAAAACCATCAAGCGCTACAAAGAAAATGGCTCACATGAGGACCGCCCCAGGAAAGGAAGACCAAAAGTCACCTCTGCTTCTGAGGATAAGTTTATCTGAGTCACCAGCCTCAGAAATCGCAGGTTAACAGCTGCTCAGATTAGAGAACAGGTCAATGCCACACAGAGGTCTAGCAGCAGACACATCTCTTCAACAACTGTTAAGAGGAGACTTTGTGCAGCAGGCCTTCATGGTAAAATAGCTGCTAGGAAACCACTGCTAAGTAGAGATGAGCGGTGTTCGACTAGAACTGTTCGCCAATCTCAAATTCGAGCTGTTTTGGGCGGTGTTCGAGTTGTTCGACGAACCTGAACGATTTGCAAAAAATTCGGCTGTTCGAGGTTATGTTCGATAACTGTTCGTGCACCAAAAGCGTGTCCTGCATGTCTGGCGCTATTTAGAGCACCAATCATGCAGGGATTGTCTGCCACTCACTGTAATGTCACAGCCATGGTGGTTGTGGCATTACAGTGATTGCCCAAATCGATGGGAACAGTGCCAACAGTGAAACATGAAAAGCCGGCAATTCAGCAGCGGCATACACCTGTACCCGACAATTTAGAACCGAAAGAATAGAGCTTCACACATAGATTAGATAGATATAAACATGTCAGCCACATAAATACGAAGTACAGTGAAAGTGCTGCTTACTGTACTTGTCATTTAGCGTAAAGGATTTATCAAAAAAAATAATAGTGTTTTCATGCACCGTCTCTTTAAAAAAGCCGGCCGGCAATTCAGCAGCGGTACCCGACAATTTATAACAGACAGAATAGAGCTTCACACATATTTAGATAGATAGAAACATGTCAGCCACATATATATGAAGTACAGTGACAGTGTTGCTTACTGTACTTGTCATTTAGCGTAAAGGATTTATCAAAAAAAATAACAGTGTTTTCATGCACCGTCTCTTTAAGAAAGCCGGCCGGCAATTCAGCATCTGTACCCGACAATTTATAACAGACAGAATAGAGCTTCACACATAGATTAGATAGATAGAAACATGTCAGTCACATATATATGAAGTACAGTGATAGTGTTGGTTACTGTACTTGTCATTTAGAATTAAAATAAAGGATTTATTATTAAAAAAATTGGCGTGGGGTTCCCCTTAATTTTAGGCTCTAGCGGAGGTTAAGCAGACGGCTGGGGCAGATGTTTGAAGCCTGGGAAGGGGGTAATACCCACGGAGCTTCCCAGGCTACTAATATCAGCCCCCAGCTGAATACATAGCCTTTACTAGCTATTAAAATGGGGGACACACCAAAAAAAATGACGTGGGGTCCCCCCTAATTTAATAGCTAGCAAAGGCTAGGCAGACAGCTGGGGGCTGATATTAATAGCCCAGGAAGGGAGCCATGAATATTGGCCCCCTCCCAGGCTAGAAACACCAGCCGTCAGCCGCCCCAGAAATGGCGCATTCATAGGATGCGCCAATTCTGGCACTTAGCCTCGCTCTTCCACGCTGCCCTGGTGCGGTGGCAGGGGGTAATAGGGTTGGGGTTGATGTCAGCTTATAATGCCAGCTGACATCAAGCCCAGGTTAGTAATGGAGAGGCGTCTATAAGACACCCCCATTACTAACCCCATAGTCAAAGTTAAAAAAAACACAAACACCCAGAATAAAGTCCTTTAATTGAAATAAAGACACAATCCTTTATTGTTCTAAATTAAACCATACTTACCGTCACGCCCATTCCAGCTGAAGCCAACGATCTCCTGCAATAAAAGAAAAATAATAAAGCAACCTCATCCTTACCTTTCCATGGTTCCCACGACAGCTTCAGCTCTGCTACATCGAGATGACAGGCTGGACCGCAGCAGAACGCTGCCATCCAGCCTGTCATCCCGCAGACACTGAGAAGCGCAGGCTTGCTTGCGCTGCTCAGCGTCTCTCTGTGACGACATCCAGATGAGCCGAGTTCATGTCCAATGAACTCGGCTCACCTCATGCACGTCACTGACAGCGTGGGAAAATTCTCACGCTGAAGCGGTGAGTGCAGGAGAATTCTCCCACGCTGTCAGTGACGTGCATAAGGTGAGCTCATGTCCAATGAACTCAGCTCACCTCCTGCACGTCACTGACAGCGTGGGAGAATTCTCCTGCACTCAGCGCTTCAGCGTGAGAATTCTCCCACGCTGAAGCGCTGAGTGCAGGAGAATTTTCCCACGCTGTCAGTGACGTGCATAAGGTGAGCTCATGTCCAATGAACTCAGCTCACCTCCTGCACGTCACTGACAGCGTGGGAGAATTCTCCTGCACTCAGCGCTTCAGTGTGAGAATTCTCCCACGCTGAAGCGCTGAGTGCAGGAGAATTTTCCCACGCTGTCAGTGACGTGCATGAGGTGAGCCGAGTTCATTGGACATTAACTCGGCTCATCTGGATGCCCTCACAGAGAGACACTGTGGAGCGCAAGCAAGCCTGCGCTTCTCAGTGTCTGCGGGATGAGAGGCTGGATGGCAGCGTTCTGCTGCGGTCCAGCCTGTCATCTCGATGTAGCAGAGCTGAAGCTGTCATGGGAACCATGGAAAGGTAAGGATGATGTTGCTTTATTATTTTTCTTTTATTTCAGGAGATCGTTGGCTTCAGCTGGAATGGGCGTGATGGTAAGTATGGTTTAATTTAGAACAATAAAGAATTGTGTCTTTATTTCAATTAAAGGACTTTTTTCTGGGTGTTGTGTTTTTTTTTAATACCTTACTAGAAATTCATGGTGGTCATGTCTAATATTGGCGTGACCCCATGAATTTCGGGCTTAGGGCCAGCTGATAATGCCAAGCTGGCCCTAACCCCTTTATTACCCATTGAGCCACCGCATCAGGGCCCTGGATGAGTTGGGTACAGCGCCAGAAGATGGCGCTTCTATGAACGCGCCATTTTCCGGGGTGGCTGCGGACTGCAATTTGCAGCGGGGGTGGCCCAGAAAGCTTGGGCCTCCCTGCGCTGCGGATTCCAGCCCCCAGCTGCCTAGTTGTACCTGGCTGGACACAAAAATAGGGCGAAGCCCCACGCATTTTTTTTTTAAATTATTTCATGAAATTCATGAAATAATTAAGAAAAAAAGGCCTTCCCTATATTGTTGTGTCCGGCCAGGTACAAATAGGCAGCTGGTGGTTGGGGGCAGCCCGTTCCTGCCTGCTGTACCTGGCTGGACACAAATATAGTGTCTCGCTGTGACGGCATCCAGATGAGCCGAGGTCATGTCCAATGAACTCGGCTCACCTCATGCACGTCACTGACAGCGTGGGAAAATTCTCCTGCAATCAGCGCTTCAGCGTGAGAATTTTCCCAAGCTGTCAGTGACGTGCATGAGGTGAGCCGAGTTCATTGGACATGAACTCGGCTCATCTGGATGTCGTCACAGAGAGACGCTGAGCAGCGCAAGCAAGCCTGCGCTTCTCAGTGTCTGCGGGATGACAGGCTGGATGGCAGCGTTCTGCTGCGGTCCAGCCTGTCATCTCGATGTAGCAGAGCTGAAGCTGTCGTGGGAACCATGGAAAGGTAAGGATGAGGTTGCTTTATTATTTTTCTTTTATTGCAGGAGATCGTTGGCTTCAGCTGGAATGGGCGTGATGGTAAATATGGTTTAATTTAGAACAATAAAGGATTGTGTCTTTATTTCAATTAAAGGACTTTATTCTGGGTGTTTGTGTTTTTTTTAACTTTGACTATGGGGTTAGTAATGGGGGTGTCTTATAGACGCCTCTCCATTACTAACCTGGGCTTGATGTCAGCTGGCATTATAAGCTGACATCAACCCCAACCCTATTACCCCCTGCCACCGCACCAGGGCAGGGTGGAAGAGCGAGGCTAAGTGCCAGAATTGGCGCATCCTATGAATGCGCCATTTCTGGGGCGGCTGACGGCTGGTGTTTCTAGCCTGGGAGGGGGCCAATATTCATGGCTCCCTTCCTGGGCTATTAATATCAGCCCCCAGCTGTCTGCCTAGCCTTTGCTAGCTAATAAATTAGGGGGGACCCCACGTCATTTTTTTTGGGTGGTCCCCCATTTTAATAGCTAGTAAAGGCTATGTATTCAGCTGGGGGCTGATATTAGTAGCCTGGGAAGCTCCGTGGGTATTACCCCCTTCCCAGGCTTCAAACATCTGCCCCAGCCGTCTGCTTAACCTCCGCTAGAGCCTAAAATTAAGGGGAACCCCACGCCAATTTTTTTAATAATAAATCCTTTATTTTAATACTAAATGACAAGTACAGTAACCAACACTATCACTGTACTTCATATATATGTGACTGACATGTTTCTATCTATCTAATCTATGTGTGATGCTCTATCTTTCTGTTCTAAATTGTCGGGTACCGCTGCTGAATTGCCGGCCGGCTTTTTTAAAGAGACAGTGCATGAAAACACTAATATTTTTTTTAATAAATCCTTTACACTAAATGACAAGTACAGTAAGCAACACTATCACTGTACTTCATATATATGTGACTGACATGTTTCTATCTATCTAATCTATGTGTGAAGCTCTATTCTTTCTGTTCTAAATTGTCGGGTACAGATGCTGAATTGCCGGCCGGCTTTTTTAAAGAGACAGTGCATGAAAACACTAATATTTTTTTTAATAAATCCTTTACACTAAATGACAAGTGCAGTAACCAACACTGTCACTGTGCTTCTTATATGTGTGACTGACATGTTTCTATCTATCTTATCTATGTGTGATGCTCTATTCCTTCTTGTCTAAATTGTCGGGTACCGGTGTATGCCGCTGCTGAATTTGCCGGCCGGCTTTTTTAAAGAGAGTGTCTTCTGAGCAGTTTGTCAGCTTTTGGACACCTTTGCAGGTGTTTTCTATGTGTTTCTATGTGTTTTTGTTTGCCTGCCATTGGTTTTAACGGTGTTCGACGGTGTTCTAAGGTGTTCGACGAACAGTTCGACGAACAGTTCCTCGAACATCCCGGTGTTCGACGAACCGAACCAAACCCGAACACTAGGGGGTGGCTCAACACTACTGCTAAGGACAGGCAACAAGCAGAAGAGACATGTTTGGGCTAAAGAACACAAGGAATGGACATTAAAGCAGTGGAAATCTGTGCTTTGGTCTGATGAGTCCAAATTTGAGATCTTTGGTTCCAACCACCGTGTCTTTGTGCGACGCAGAAAAGGTGAACGGATGGACTCTACATGCCTGGTTCCCACCGTGAAGCATGGAGGAGGAGGTGTGATGGTGTGGGGGTGCTTTGCTGGTGACACTGTTGGGGATTTATTCAAAATTGAAGGCATACTGAACCAGCATGGCTGCCACAGCATCTTGCAGCGGCATGCTATTCCATCTGGTTTGCGTTTAGTTGGACCATCATTTATTTTTCAACAGGACAATGACCCCAAACACACCTCCAGGCTGTGTAAGGGCGATTTTACCAAGAAGGAGAGAGATGGGATGCTACGCCAGATGACCTTGCCACCACAGTCACCAGACCTGAACCCAATCGAGATGGTTTGGGGTGAGCCGGACCGCAGAGTGAAGGCAAAAGGGCCAACAAGTGCTAAGCATCTATGGGAACTCCTTCAAGATTGTTGGAAGACCATTTCCGGTGACTACCTCTTCAATAGAATGCCTAGAGTGTGCAAAGCAGTCATCAAAGCAAAAGGTGGCTAATTCATAGTTTTGATGCCTTCAGTGTGAATGTACAATTTTCAAAGTCATGAAAAAACAGAAAAATCTTTAAATGAGAAGGTGTGTCCAAACTTTTGGTCTGTACTATATATATATATATATATATATATATATATATATATATATACAGATGCTTTTCACAAAATTAGAAAATCATCAAAGTTAATTAATTTCAATTCTTCTATCTAAAAAGTGAAACTCATATTATAGAGTAATTACAAACAGTTTGATCTATTTCAAGTGTTTATTTTTGTTAATGTTGATGATTATGGCTAGAGATGAGCATTGTTCTACTCGAACTGTTCGCCAATCTCAAATTCGAGCTGTTTTGGGCGGTGTTCGAGCCGTTCGGCGAACACGAACAATTTGAGAAAAATTCGGCTGTTCGAGGTTATGTTCGATAACTGTTCGTGCACCAAAATCATAACTGGATTTTTTCTCAGTAATGATGAAAATTAATGTTAATACGCAGTTTGAGTGTACAGCGGGGTGGGGGGAGGGGCAGGGGATGGATCTCTGCAGGAACAATGAAGATCTCCATTTTTTTTTCTCTTTCCCGCATTTACAGTGGGGAGGTGCAATCTGTCGGCCTATCAGCAGCGCACACACGGAGCGAAGTGCTTTTTTTCACACAAGCAAGGGCATGTGTCATTGGCAGTGTATGTCACATGTCCTTGCCCTATAAGACCAAGCCATTTTCCCCGTCGCCACCATTTTCTCACTGCTGCAGCTGCGTGTTAGACGGCACCGCTGTTGCTGTGTGCGCTATACCTTGTTAATTTCAAGCCAATTTTCGCACAAATCTACAGATAGCTTGGGAGTAGGGAATAGTTGTGATTGCAGTCCTTTTAAGGACTAGGTTACAGCATTTCCTACGACTTTTATCAGGCACGTCTGTGCTGTTAAATAGATAGGTTGTGGGAGTAAAGACTAATTGTAATTGCAGTCCTTTTCAGGACTAGGTTACATCAGTTCCTATCAGTTTTTGCCAGGCAGGTCTGTGCCAGTGCTGTGCAAGTTTTTTTCACAGCATTTGGCTGAATCTAGCAAAGCTAATCCTTTTTGGCCTATTGCAGAGTGTGTTAGTCAGTGGAGTAGCCTATCTGTGTTGCAAGATATACCACCTGTGTATAGAATACCAATTTTTTTACTGCACCTAGTGAAGTAAAATCTTTTGGGCATAGCATCATTCTATTAGTCCATCTATACTGACCTCCATCAGGTTGCAAACTGAATCTAATTTTTTTCTGCATCTAGCTCTGAAAAAATATTTGGCCTTCGAGCAGTGTGTCGGACTTTCTCTATTAGTCCATCTATACTGACCTCCATCAGGTTGCAAATTAAAAATAATTTTTATCTGCATCTACAGTACCTCTGAAAAAATATTTGGGCTTCTAGCTGTGTGTGGGACTTGTTGTATTAGTCCATCTATACTGACCTCCATCAGGTTGCAA
This sequence comes from Phyllobates terribilis, assembly GCF_046119375.1. Lineage (NCBI taxonomy): Eukaryota > Metazoa > Chordata > Amphibia > Anura > Dendrobatidae > Phyllobates > Phyllobates terribilis. Next base: position 589,532,162 of record NW_027362765.1, on the reverse strand, counting down.
ACTGAATATATTTTTTTCTGCATCTACCTCTGAAAAAATATTGGGCTTCTAGCTGTGTGTGGGTCTTGTTCTATTAATCCATCTATACAGACCTCCATCAGGTTGCAAACTGAATATAATTTTTTTCTGCATCTAGCTCTGAAAAAATATTTGGCCTTCTAGTAGTGTGTGGGACTTTCTCTGTTAGTCCATCTATACTGACCTCCATCAGGTTGCAAACTGAATATATTTTTTTCTGCATCTACCTCTGAAAAAATATTGGGCTTCTAGCTGTGTGTGGGTCTTGTTCTATTAATCCATCTATACTGACCTCCATCAGGTTGCAAACTGAATATAATTTTTTTCTGCATCTAGCTCTGAAAAAATATTTGGCCTTCTAGTAGTGTGTCGGACTTTCTCTATTAGTCCATCTATACTGACCTCCATCAGGTTGCAAATTAAAAATAATTTTTATCTGCATCTACAGTACCTCTGAAACAATATTTGGGCTTCTAGCTGTGTGTTTGACTTGTTGTATTAGTCTATCTATACTGACCTCCATCAGGTTGCAAACTGAATATATTTTTTTCTGCATCTACCTCTGAAAAAATATTGGGCTTCTAGCTGTGTGTGGGACTTGTTGTATTAGTCCATCTATACTGACCTCCATCAGGTTGCAAACTGAATATATTTTTTTCTGCATCTACCTCTGAAAAAATATTGGGCTTCTAGCTGTGTGTGGGTCTTGTTCTATTAATCCATCTATACAGACCTCCATCAGGTTGCAAACTGAATATAATTTTTTTCTGCATCTAGCTCTGAAAAAATATTTGGCCTTCTAGCAGTGTGTGGGACTTGTTCTATTAGTCCACCTATACTGACCTCCATCAGGTTGCAAATTCAAAATAATTTTTTGTATGCATCTAGCTCTGAAAAAATATTTGGCCTTCTAGCAGTGTGTGGGACTTTCTCTGTTAGTCCATCTATACTGACCTCCATCAGGTTGCAAACTGAATCTAATTTTTTTCTGCATCTAGCTCTGAAAAAATATTTGGCCTTCTAGCAGTGTGTGGGACTTGTTCTATTAGTCCACCTATACTGACCTCCATCAGGTTGCAAATTCAAAATAATTTTTTGTATGCATCTAGCTCTGAAAAAATATTTGGCCTTCTAGCAGTGTGTGGGACTTTCTCTGTTAGTCCATCTATACTGACCTCCATCAGGTTGCAAACTGAATCTAATTTTTTTCTGCATCTAGCTCTGAAAAAATATTTGGCCTTCTAGCAGTGTGTCGTACTTTCTCTATTAGTCCATCTATACTGACCTCCATCAGGTTGCAAATTAAAAATAATTTTTATCTGCATCTACAGTACCTCTGAAAAAATATTTGGGATTCTAGCTGTGTGTGAGACTTGTTGTATTAGTCCATCTATACTGACCTCCATCAGGTTGCAAACTGAATATATTTTTTTCTGCATCTACCTCTGAAAAAATATTGGGCTTCTATCTGTGTGTGGGACTTGTTGTATTAGTCCATCTATACTGACCTCCATCAGGTTGCAAACTGAATATATTTTTTTCTGCATCTACCTCTGAAACAATATTAGGCTTCTAGCTGTGTGTGGGACTTGTTGTATTAGTCCATCTATACTGACCTCCATCAGGTTGCAAACTGAATATATTTTTTTCTGCATCTACCTCTGAAAAAATATTGGGCTTCTAGCTGTGTGTGGGTCTTGTTCTATTAATCCATCTATACAGACCTCCATCAGGTTGCAAACTGAATATCATTTTTTTCTGCATCTAGCTCTGAAAAAATATTTGGCCTTCTAGCAGTGTGTGGGACTTGTTCTATTAGTCCACCTATACTGACCTCCATCAGGTTGCAAATTGAATATAATTTTTTTCTGCATCTAACCCAGCCAATAGTTTTGGCCTAATACCACAGTTTGGCCACTCAGCTCTGCTCGGTTACCATCCATTGTTTTTTTGTGCAAACAACTCCAGAGTTGTGAATTAGTTAACCACCAAAATGAGTGGAAAAAGGCCTGCTGCTGGTGGAAAGGGGAATAGGCGTGTTGGGAAGGGGAAAAAAGGTTGTGTCCGTGGGGTAGGTGTTAAAGCAACAGTAACATCTGCAGAAGAAAGACCATCTTCCAGCCAAACTAAAATGTCTACTTCTTTTAGCGGACAATGTGATAAGATCCCTTTCTTACGGCCACTCCAATCGCTACAAATTCCAGATGAGGCACAAAAACAGCAGGTGCTTCAACGGATATCAAGTGCTCCTTTAAGTGGGCTCTCCTCCACATCAACTTCAACATCACAAATACTCCAGTCCTCAAAGGTGTCACCCAAATCGCACTTGCTTCCTCACAGCTCCCAAATCTCCAGCTGCCCGTCTGAGTATGAGGTAGAACAGATGGTTGAGTCTGCAGAGCTGTTTACTCATACTATAGCCTGGGAATCAGAGGTCGACTCCAGCGCTTCTGTGAATCCAGACGAGGAAATGATCTGCACTGATGCCCAGAATCTTTATGAGTCGGATCCAGGACCAGACGCAGAAGGTTCTGACCATAATGTAGACCCTCATTCCCAAACTGTAACTCCTGTTGGTGGAGACAATGAGGAAGACGATGATAAGACTCAAATACCTGATTGGAGCGACAACTTTAGTTTTTTGTCAGGGCAGGAACAGGTTGGCTCTGAGGACGACGGGTGTGATAACACACAGGGTGATGATGATGAGGTTGGAGATCCCAAATACTGTCAACCCACAGTCAGCCAAGAGATGAGGTCAGCAGAGGAGGTGGAGGAAGATGCTAGTGACGACGAGGTCAGGTTGCGCCTTCCTGGACAGAGACGTAGTACTGGAAGCACGTCAACAACTGCATCCTCAAACACAACTCTGCCTCTCACCACAAGTCGTGGTGGCTCTTCAGGTCGCATGGGTGCTAAGCCTTGCATAGCCTGGGCATTTTTTCAGATCGATAAAGATGACCCAACTCGTGTTATCTGTAACATTTGTCAGCAAAAGCTAAGTAGAGGCCAAAAAATACATAGTTTGAGTACTTCATGCATGAACTGGCACATGGACATGAAGCATAAGTTGCAGTGGGAAGCTCAGTGTGCTACAATGCGGCCTAGCCGGCCGGGCCAACCACCGTCTGCCATATCTTTTGCATCCGCGGCCTCTTCATCCTCTGTGACTTGGGGGACAGCAGTCACACCTGTTTTGGGGCGCAGACCTGCCACCTCTTTACCCGCAACAGCCAGCGTGATTGGCAGGTCATCATTTTCTTTGGAGGTGGTAACACCAGCTGGTGTTGAGCGCTGTCCGACATCGATAGCACCACCTTTGGATCAAGGCAACCTAACATGTCCGCCTGCATCTTCCTCACAGACCGTCAGTTTGCCGGGGACACCCTTATCAACCCCGTCTAAGCACAATAGCCAGCCCTCGGTCCCTCAGATGTGGACAAGTAAAAGACCATTTCCTCCTAGCCATGAGAAAGCTAAGAGGTTGAATTTCACCATCTGCAAGCTCTTGGCTACAGAAATGCTGCCTTTCCGCCTGGTGGACACAGAGGATTTTCGAGACCTTATGTCCGCCGCAGTGCCCCAGTACCAGATGCCCAGTCGGCACTACTTCTCAAAGAAAGGTGTGCCTGCGCTCCACCAGCATGTCGCACACAACATCACCGCTTCTTTGAGAAACTCTGTGTGTGACAGGGTGCATTTCACCACAGACACTTGGACGAGTAGGCATGGACAGGGGCGTTACATGTCGCTGACTGGGCACTGGGTAACTATGGTGACAGCAGGACAAGGGGCTGCTGTCCAAGTCTTGCCGTCCCCACGAGTTGTGCGTCAATCCTCTTTATGTCAAAGTTCCTCCACTGCTTCTGCCTCCTCAACCTCCTCTCGGTCTTCCACCTGCACCCAAAGCCTGTCTGGTCATGCCACAAGCTTTCTAACTGCGCAGAAGGGATCCTGCACACCTCCTTACTATGCTGTCAGTAGGGCTCAACGTCATCAGGCGGTTTTTACTTTGAAATGTCTGGGAAATGTGAGTCACACAGCTGAGGAGTTGTGGTCAGCTCTGGAGAACCAATTTCATGAATGGCTGTCTCCACTGGACCTGAAACCAGGGAAGGCCGTGTGCGATAATGCTGCAAACCTGGGTGCGGCCCTTCGCCGGGGCAATGTCACACACGTGCCTTGTATGGCTCACGTGTTGAACCTGGTTGTCCAGCAATTTTTAGCCCACTATCCCAGACTAGATGGCCTTCTGCAGAGGGCACGGTCGTTGTGTGCTCACTTCCGCCGTTCGCATCCCGCAGCTCAGCGACTTACATCTCTACAGAAGTCGTTGAGCCTGCCACTTCACCGGATAAAATGCGATGTGCCTACCTGGTGGAATTCAACTCTGCACATGTTGCAGCGACTGTGGCAGCACCGACAAGCCCTGGTGCAATATGTTCTGACGTACAGCCTGGGCCAACGAGATCCAGAGGTGGGGCAAATCACGCTGGAGGAGTGGTCTCAGATCAGGGACCTATGCACCCTTCTGCACAGTTTTGAAATGGCGACGAAGATGTTTAGTGCTGATGATGCCATTATCAGCATGACTATTCCGGTGATTTACATGCTGGAGCACATGTTAAACAGAATTCGGAGTCAGGTGGTGGCACCAGAGGAGGTGGAGGAAGTAGAGGAGGAGGAGTTGTATGCGGAAGGGCTAACATCTTCAAGGTCCAGACGGTCGGCAGCACCAAGGCGGCAGGCATGTGAGGGTGGGGGAGATGGTTTTACCAGGGTGCATGGTAGCAGCCAAACTAGTGAGGAAGGTGCAGGAGCCCAGGAAGAAGTGGAGGACGAACTGATGGAAGACTCATCAGATGAGGGAGACCTTGATCACATTTCTGTTGTGCGAGGTTGGGGGGAGAGGACAGAGGAAGGAGGCATGATTGTTACGTCGCCACCAACACAACAGGGACTTGGTGCTCCTGGATGCGCAACACACATGAGTGCCTTCTTGCTGCACTACCTGCAACATGACCCTCGAATTGTGAGAATTAGAAATAATCCTGACTACTGGGTTGCCACACTGTTAGTTCCCCGGTACAAAAATAAATTTGCCGAAATTATTCCTGCCATAGAAAGGGATGCACGCATGCAGGAGTATCAGCAGAGACTGTTGCAGAATCTTACATGTGCTTTTCCACAAAACACCAGTGGTGCACGTAGTGAATCTCACAGTTCCAACTTGCCAACCGTGGGACCGTCAAGTGTTCAGCACTCAAACCGTAACAGAACCACAGTATCTGCTGGTAACATCAATTTTGCGGAATCATTTCACCACTTTTTTAGCCCATCCTTTGCAAGGCCACAGGAGACAAGAAGTCTGACACATAGTCAACGCCTAGAGACGATGGTACAGGAGTATCTCCAAGTAAACATTGAAGCCACGACTGTGTCACTGGACCCTTGCTCTTTTTGGGCTTCCAATCTGGATAAATGGCCGGAGCTAGCCACTTACGCCTTGGAGATCTTGTCATGCCCCGCAGCCAGCGTTCTGTCTGAACGTGTGTTCAGCGCTGCTGGTGGTGTGCTGACAGATAAGCGCACGCGGCTCTCCACTGATAATGTAGACAGACTCACGTTCATAAAGATGAACAAATCATGGATCCGAAACGACTTTTCTACCCCTGTGTCATCCTGGGGAGAGTAAAAGCTTGATGATTGGTTAAAATCACCCTACCAACCGTTTTAAGCTTTCAAATTACTAATCATGTTTATCTGTATCTTGACTGGAAAATAATTTGGGCTTTGTAGCAGTGTGCAGCACTGATCCTATTAGGCCATCTATAATAAGCTCCACCAGATTTAAAATTAAAAATAATTTTTAGCTGCATCTAGCCCGGAAAATAATTTTGGGGCTCCGAGATGCGCAAGACACATAAGTGCCTTCTTGCTGCACTACCTGCAGCATGACCCTCATATTGTCAGAATTCGAAGTAATCATGACTACTGGGTTGCCACACGCTTAGATCCCCCAAACTTTTCGATCAACCTTTTCATTTTAATAAAGACCAAAAAAATGGTCATTTTTGAAATTATAAGCATTAGCAGGTTGTTAGAAACTGAAATCAAACAGTTTTCAACTCAAAACTTTATTCTAGGTGATGTTACATTTTCACATAGGACCCCATGTTCGAAAGGAGCTTCTGAACTCTCTCGTCCATTGAATTTGTCAGGTTTTGGATGGTTTCTGCTTCAATTGTTTTGTATGAGGACAGAATACCCTCCCAGAGCTGTTGCTTAGATGTGAACTGCCTCCCGCCATCATAGACACTCCTTTTAATGATGCTCCAAAGGTTCTGAATGGGGTAGAGGTCAGGGGAGCATGGGGGTCACACCATAAGTTTGTCCCCTTTTATGCCCATATCAGCCAGAGATGCAGATGTTTTATGTGCAGCATGAGATGGTGCATTATCATGCAGAAAAATGATCTTGCTGTGAAATACACGGTTCTTCTTCTTGAACCATGGCAGGAAGTGCTGTTTGAGAAAATCCACATACATTATGGAGTTCATCTTTAGCGCCTTCAGGGATCCTAAAGGGGCCGACAATCTCTCTCCCCATGATTCCAGCCCAAAACATTACTCCACCTCCTCCTTGTTGGCGCTGTAGCCGTGTTTGCGTGGGGTGTCCATCAACCAGCCATCCTCCACTCCATCCATCTGGACCATCGAGCGCTGCACGGCACTCATCCGTGAACAAAACAGTTTTGAAATCAGTCTTCATGTAATGTTTGGCCCACTGGAGCCGTTTCTGCTTGTGTGAAGTGGATAGAGGAGGTCGACAGGATGGCGTATGCACAGCTGCAAACCTCTGAAGGACCCTGCATCTTGTTGTTCGGGGGACGTTGGAGGCACAAGCAGCTTCAAAAACTTGTCTGCTGCTATGACAAGGCTTTTTTGCCGCTGCTCTTTCAACCTGACGTAATTGCCTGTAGGAAAGAGTCCTCAATTTGCCCTTATCAGCACGCACACGTGTGTACTGTGAATCAGCTACATACTTCTTGATTGCCAAGACACTTCATCCTGATCATCGCACAATGTTGATTGTAGTCATGCCTTGACCTAAACACTCCACAATTTGTTGCTTCTCAGCAGCCGACACATCCTTTTTCTTTCCCATTTTGGCAGAAAATGTAGGCTGCTTAATAATGTGAGACAACCTTCTTAAGTAGTCTTGCCTTTCATTGGACACACCTGCCAAACTAATTAGCACAGGTGTCTGCAATTGCTTACAGTGATATAAAGAGCCCTGACACACATCACCATCAATGAGTTTAACTGACAAACAAACAAGTTCTTCCCTTATCACTCCTAAACACTTTTTGCATAATAATTTGGAACGCAGTGTACATGTGCTTTTCCACAAAACACCAGTGGTTCACGTAGTGAATCTTACAGTTCTAACTTGCCAACCGTGGTCTGTATGGAATTGTTCAATAAAGGGCCCAAAATTAAGATAACATAGATGGGAGAGGTCTCTATGAATAGGAATTCCTAAGTATTTGATACCCTGTGAGGGCCAGGCAAAGGGAAAGTTGGACTGGATGGAATCTTATATGGATTTGGGGAGGGAGACATCGAGGGCCTCAGACTTCGCTGCATTGATTTTAAAATTTTACCATGTAACAAAGTGATCTATTTCAGCCATAACAGCAGGGATGGATATATGTGATTGAGTGATATATACTAGGACATTATCAGCAAATAGAGAGCACTTGTACTCGGTGCCTCCCACCTCAATCCACCTAATATTGGGGTTATGGCGAATTGATGAGAGCAGGTGCTCCGTCACTAGGATGTATAAGAGAGGGGACAGAGGACATCCCTGCCTTGTCCCATTGGTGATTGTGAAAGGTGATGAAAATGTTCTGACGCACCCCCTGGGCCTTGGGACACCCGGAGCCGGACCCTTTTTGGTGGATGCTGGTGGTTGTAGTCTTCGTGGCGGCGACCCGGTTCCGTGGCTCAGGGCGGTCAAACCAGTGGCGGAACTATTTATGTGGTTTTGATGTTTAAATGTCCGACTACGCCACCCGTGGATTGCGGTCAGAGTGAACCGCCGCTACAGGGCAGACCGCTGAGGCTGGTGTTGTGGGTGCAGCAGAGCGTAGCATAACTCCCCACGGGAGGAGTATAGCCTCAGGGCAGTGTATGCGGAGGATGGGGGTGATGGTGCAGGGCAGCAGCAGTAACGACACGGAGTCAGTGATGCAGTCCAGGGCCTTTACTCACAGTTCTTATTATCCAGACCACGTCTGCAGGTAACGGCTGCCCACGTCGTACTGTGCTCACCAGGTGAGGGGCTCAGGCAACTCCCAGATAACTTTGGAGCACTTCACAGGACCCCCTTTGTGTGTCCTTTGTCTGGCCTTTCTTACCAACACTTCTGTCCGGCTGCCTCGGGCCTCCTCTTGGTAAACTTGGCGCCAGTTTCCCTGACCCTATGTGGTGCCTTCCTAGCGGGTGTAGCGAGGGGCTGCGCCACATAAAATGTCAGAGCCTCCGGTTTCTAGCTGAGGGTCGTTTCCTGCCTCCACTAGTTCGGGGACCGGTCTCCCCCTTTGGCCTGACCCCTCCACGCAGGTGGATTCGGGCGTGCGGTGGCGACTCGCCCGTCCGCACCCCTGGGATCCCTTCATTCCTCGTTCCTGGAGCCTTCTCCGCTCCTCTTCCTTCCTTCTCCCTCTTCCAGGCCTAGGCCTCTGTTACTAGGCCCGCCTCCGGAGCAGAGCTCATGCAGAGCCCCTGCTCCCTGCCACTTCTGCTCAGACTTCTCTGCACTGAACTAAGATGGTGCCCACCTTTTATACTCCCTTCTCAATGCACCCAGGAACTGCTTCCTGCCTGCTCCTGCACTACAGGGTTCCCCTTCCTCAGTGTTCCCTCCCCCCACTCCAGCCAGGGACAGGGACTGTCGTGCCCATCTCAGGGGCATATTGGTCGCCCTGCCCCACGGCAATGTGGTGTAATGCATGCAGGTGTCGGGTCCTGATCCACACTCCATCCTTACCTGAGAGTGAGATATCACACCTCTGGGTGAGGTGCAATACGTCTGTAGCAACCGAGCTCTCAGGGTGCTACTGTTCCATTTATCTTCAGCCTAGGTGACGTATTGCGATACAGGGCCGTGATTTTGGCTATAAAAGGGTCCCCTAGACCCCTACCCCAAGCTTTTTAAGAGAATCATATATAGCGTGCCAGGAGACTCTATGGAATGCTTTCTCAGCATCCAACGAGAGTATCTAATTACAAATTTTTAACTGCATCTAGCCCAGGAAATACTTTGTGCCTAGAAGCAGTGTCTGCTAGTCAGCGGATTATCCTGGCTGTTAAGCAAGCTACACCACCTGTAGTTTAGACACTTAATTTTTTCAAAGGAAATGCTTCGGGACCATGGGATACTTAGTGAAGAGCATCAGGAGGCACCCCAAGGCATAGGGGCTGGGACTGGCAGTAGGATGCCTTGCGGTGGACAGCCGAGCTCGATCCTTATAAAAGCTTTTTAACTGCAGCAGCTTTAGTGGACGCTACTGGAGCTGGAATTACCGCGGCTGCTGGCATGAGACTTGCCCTCCAATAGATCCTTGTAAATGGATTTAAAGTGTATTGATTCAAATTAGAGAGACAATTTAAATTAAAAAGCTTAGAGCTGCCTCCACCACAGGGGGGCTCGCTCGACCACCAGCGGACAGGCACCAGTATTGGGAGAGGGGGGCTGGCCGTCAGGGTTCACCGCGGCTCTGGCACAAACCCGGCGACACGGAGGTGGCACGGGCAGGAGCGGACTGGCCGTGTCGGCTTCTCACTTCTTGGATTTTAGAAGGGCATGACATGCCTATATCTGTGTCTCCCCCTCCTTTTACTCCTCCACCTCTTTTATTTTCGCATGACTATATGTACTTGTCACTTTTCCATGTGTTAGTTATGTCTTCTGAGCAGTTTGTCAGCTTTTGGACACCTTTGAAGGTGTTTTCTATGTGTTTCTATGTGTTTTTGTTTGCCTGCCATTGGTTTTAACGGTGTTCGAAGGTGTTCGACGAACAGTTCGACGAACAGTTCGGCGAACACACGGGTGTTCGACCAACCGAACCGAACTCGAACACTACGGGGATGGCTCAACACTAATTATGGCTTACAGCCAATGAAAACACAAAAGTCATTATCTCAGTAAATTAGAATAAGTAACAAAAAACACCTGCAAAGGCTTCCTAAGGGTTTAAAAAGGTCTCTTAGTCTGATTCAGTAGGCTCCACAATCATGAGGAAGACTGCTGACTTGACAGTTGTCCAGTAGGCAGTCATTGGCACACTCCACAAGGAGGGTAAGCCACAAGAGGACATTGCTAAAGAAGCTGGCTGTTCACAGAGTGCTGTATCCAAGCATATTAATGGAAGTTTGAGTGGAAGGAAAAAGTGTGGTAGAAAAAGGTTCACAAGCAACCGGGATAACTGCAGCCTTGAAAGGATTGTTAGGAAAAGCCTTTTCAAAAATTTGGGGGAGATTCACAAGGAGTGGACTGCTGCTGGAGTCATTGCTTCAAGAGCCACCACACACAGACATATCCAGGACATGGGCTACAAGTGTTGCATTCCTTGTGTCAAAGCCACTCATGACCAATAGACAACGCCAGAAGCGTCTTACCTGGGCGAAGGAGAAAAAGACCTGGACTGATGCTCAGTGGTACAAGATGTTGTTAAATTTTGCATTTCATTTGAAAATCAAGGTCCCAGAGTCTGGAGGAAGAGTGGAGAGGCCACAATCCAAGCTGCTTGAGGTCTAGTGTGAAGTTTCCACAATCAGTAATGGTTTGGGGAGCTATGTCATCTGCTGGTGTAGGTCCACTGTGTTTTATCAAGACCAAAGTCAGTGCAGCTGTCTACTAGGAAATTTTAGTGCACATCATGCTTCCTTCTGCCGACAAGCTTTATGGAGATGGAAATTTCATTCTCCAGCAGGACTTGGCACCTGTCCACACTGCCAAAAGTGCCAGTACCTGGTTTACAAGCAACAGCATCACTGTGCTTGATTGGCTAGCAAACTCGCCTGGCCTTAACCCCATAGAGAATCTATGAGGTATTGTCAAGAGGAAGATGAGAGACACCAGACCCAACAATGCAGATGAGCTGAAGGCTGCTATCAAAGCAACATGGGCTTCCATAACACCTCAGCAGTGCCACAGGCTGATCGCCTCCATGCCTCATTGCGGCATTGATGCAGTAATTGATGCAAAAGGAGCCCCGACCAAGTATTGAGGGCATTTACTGAACATACATTTCAGTAGGCCAACATTTTGTATTTTAAAAATATTTTTCAATCTGTTTTTATAAAGTATTCTAATTTACTGAGATAAGGACTTTTGTGTTTTCATTGGCTGTAAGCCATAATCATCATCATTAACAGAAATAAGCACTTGAAATAGATCACTCTGTTTGTAATGACTCTATATAATATAGTAGTTTCACTTTTTGTATTGAAGAACTGAAATAAATTAACTATATATATAGTGGAATATCTATACTACCTATGAGGAAGCAGATCTCTCACAGACGCAGCAGCATGTCTCCCTACTCTGCCTGATTCCGGGGTACACTGTCCTGAGCATGGTGGCGCCAGGTCTTATATTGACCTGATGATGCTGTGCGGCCAGCCAATCATTGTAATACCTACAACCAACATGGCTACGGCAGTACAGTGCATGATAGGCAATCCCTGCATGTTTATTGGCTCTCTAAGGGAGGGGACCCGAGTTCCCGCCCGAGCAACCCGGAAATACTTGACGAGCTTTTCGAGCACCGTGATGCTCGGGTGAGTACCGAACAGTGTTGAGCACGTTCGCTCATGGCTACTGGTGACGCTAGGCTTGTAACAGTCTATCCCGGAAACAGCCAGAGTAAGGAGAGGTGCTGTTGTGTGAGGAACAGAATTGGCGGTGTAATAGTTACATATAGGTTGTGGTACTCCAGGAGTATATATATATATCCTTCTGAACTAACAGTCCTTCTGAAGACTAATCCAGCTGCATATATAGCATATGATAGCAGGAATTAGGCAGGCAGGTAGATAGGCAAGGTTTGCGGCAGAGTATACAACGCAAGAGTGTCAATTGTACGTTCAGTCTGCTCCTGCTGTTACAGATATCAGTAGACATAGCCCCAGATATCAGGGGCCAGGGATATATATATTTTTTTATCTTAATACTGATTATTTGCTTAAAAAACAATCCAGAGTACACCATTTACTGCTCCATTTGCTTGTTAGCACTGCAAAATACAGCCAGATCTTTTCCATCATCAGACGTGATCCCTTATTACAGCGATAAAAATCCAGAAATTTGTAGTGAACAAGGAAAATATTATCCTTCATTTACAGTTTGTAGTGAAGTTTACAGTTACAGTTTACACAGTGTGTTAGTGAAGCTATTCACACGTGGTTGCTGTGAATAATAGAAAACTACAAGCAGACTATTTAAAACCATTGGTATCCTTCAGAAATATCAAATATAACTGTGGTACAAATCCAACCATTTGTAGCAACCGTTGAAAATATTTACTTCCATTTACAGTTTGTAGCAGTGTGTCAGTGAAGCTATTCACATGTGGTCGCTATGAAAAATAGGAAACTACAAGCCCGCTATTTAAAACCGTTGCGTCCGTCAGACATATCATATATAACTGTGGTACAAATCCAGCTATTTGAAGCGAGCGTGGAAAATATTGTCTTCCATCTTATCGCCCGACCATCCTGTTTCAATTGATAGGAGACCGCAGCACACCACTACTGGTTAGAGCAGTGTCAAAATGTTGTTAGTTGGAAAGCAGAAATGCTTCAGGTCAGTCTGCTACTACCACCACCACCCTGTCTTCCACACGGTGAAGTCTCAGTAGCCGTGAGTCTGGAACGCATGTTCCTCACCGTGATCCTCCTTCCTCCCACCATGTTGAGTGCCTGGAGACAACTGATCCCACACTTGGACATTTCGAAGAGCTGTTCACTTTTCCATTCATAGTTTCGGGCCAGCTTCAAGCAGGGCAAGAGGAGAACTCGTGTAGCGATGCCAAAAATATTTGAGCAGACACGGTCACACGAAGGCGACGATGGGAATCTGCAATTACTGTTGCAAAAGGTGGATGATGATGATGAGACACAATTGCCAGAAAGTCAGGAGGAACAGGTTTTGGAAGTAGAAGACGAGGTGGTGGACGATGAAGTCACTGACCCAACTTAGCAAGGTGACATCGACATGCAGAGAGAGGACACCAGCACACAGGGAGAGGGAGGCGTAGCACCACAATAGGCAGGAACAAGCAGTGTGGTGGCCACAGACACAGGGCGGTGAACCGTTCCCCGGAACACCAACACAATGGAAGTTTCCAGTACAACTGTTAGGTCTTCCTGAGTCTGGTTCTTTTTCAAAGACTCTGCAGATAATCCCAAAAAGGCTATTTGCACCATCTGCCAGGCCAGCATCAGCAGGGGTAGCAAAACTTGCAGTCTGACCATCACCAGCATGATCTGGCACATGGCAGCAAAGCACCCGACTAAGTGGGCCAAAAGCCAGGGTCCAGAAACAGTGTCTGCAGTTGACACCACTGCTTGTTCCGCTGTTGTGCGTGCATGCCACTCCCCTGTCCATGGCACATGTGAATATGCCTCCCTCCCTCGATACTCAGTCCCCAGCCACCACTTTATCTCCAGGTGTGCCGTCCCCGCATTACACAAGCACGTGTCCCAGAACATTAGATGTGCCCTCACCAGGGCAGTTACTGGGAAGGTCCACCTAACCACGGACATGTGGACAAGTGCTTGTGGGCAGGGATGGTACATCTCGCTGATGGCACACTGGGTTAATATAGTGGAAGCTGGGACCCAGTCGGACCTTGGGACGCTGAGGATTGCGGGCTCTGAGTCAATCAGGGTTGCCCCCACATTCTACAGCTCCTGCACTACCTCCTCCTCATCCTCTTCAGCCTCCATCTCTGAAATGCCCACATCACTCACAAGCTGGAAGCACTGCAGCACTGCCTTTGCCAAGCGGCACAGGCTGTGCTGAAGCTAATATGCTTAGGTGAAAAAACGCACACCGCTGAAGAGTTGTGCACAGTTCTGAAAGAGCAAGCAGATCTGTGGCTTTAACCGCTGAACCTACAGCCAGGCATGGTCGTGTTTGACAATGGCCGGAACCTGGTGATGGTTCTGAAGTGAGGCGGGCTCACAAACATACAATGCCTGGCCCATGTGCTTAATCTCGTGGTTCAGCTTTTTCTCAAATCCTACCTAGATCTGCCAGATCTGTTTGTCAAAGTACACTGCCTGTGTGCTCATTTTAGAAAGTCAGCTGCAGCTTTCGCCGCCCTTGCCGTGATTCAGCAGTGTTTGCAGATTCCAGCTCTCTGACTGGTGTGCGATGTCCCCATTCATTGGAACTCAACCTTGCAGATGTTGGGAAGGATTTGTGAGAAGCACAGGGCCGTTGTTGAGTACCAGCTTCAAAACGTCCGTCGGTATTCAGGTCAGCCTCCGCACATAAGAGCTGAGGAGTGAGCATGGATGTCAGATATCTGCGCCATTCTCCAAAACTTTGTGAACTCCACCAAGATAGTGAGTGGTGATGACACCATAACTAGCGTCACCATCCCACTTCTCTGTCTTCTGAAACAATCGTTGCTCACAATTAAAGAGGAGACATTGCAGGTGAAGCAAGGAACTATACAGGGTGATTCCACACAGCGGGGACTCATCTCATCAAAACATGAATTAGGTCCTAATGAGGAAGAGGAGGAGGAGGAAGAAGAACAGGAGCTAGTTTCCTGCACTATACAGTCATGGCCAAAAGTATTGAGAATGACACCAAAATTATATTTTCACATGATCTGCTGGCCTCTGGTTTTTATTAGTGTTTGTCTGATGTTTATATCACATACAGAAATATAATTGCATTCATATTATGAGTACCAATTGGTTATATTGACAGTTAGAATGAGTTAATGCAGCAAGTCAATATTTGCAGTGTTGCCCCTTCTTCTTCAAGACCTCTGTAATTCTCCCTGGCATGCTCTCAATCAACTTTTGGACCAAATCCTGACTGATAGCAGTCCTTTCTTGCATAATCAATGCTTGCATTTTGCCAGAATTTGTTGGTTTTTGTTTGTCCACCCGTCTCTTGATGGTTGACCACAAGTTCTCAATGGGATTAAGATCTGGGGAGTTTCCAGGCCAAGGACCCAAAATCTCTATGTTTTGTTCCATGAGCCATTTAGTTATCACCTTTGCTTTATGGCAAGGTGCTCCATCATGCTGGAAAAGGCATTGTTGGGGGCCAAACTGCTCTAGGACTGTTGGGAGAAGTTGCTCTTGGAGGACATTCTGGTACCATTCTTTATTCATGGCAGTGTTTTTAGGCAAGACTGTGAGTGAGCCGATTCCCTTGGCTGAGAAGCAACCCCACACATGAATGGTTTCAGGATGCTTTACAGTTGGCATGAGACAAGACTGGTGGTAGCGCTCACCTCTTCTTCTCCAAATAAGCTGTTTTCCAGATGTCTCAAACAATCGAAAAGGGGATTCATCAGAGAAAATGACTTTGCCCCAGTCCTCAGCAATCCACTCCCTGTACCTTTTGAAGAATATCAGTTGGTCCCTGATGTTTTTTCTGGAGAGAAGTGGCTTCTTTGCTGCCCGCCTTGAAACCAGCCATTGCTCAAAGAGTCTCCGCCTCACAGTGCGTGCAGAAGCACTCACACCAGCCTGCTGCCATTCCTGAGCAAGCTCGGTACTGCTGGTAGTCCGATCCCGCAGCTGAAACAGTTTTAAGATACGGTCCTGGCGCTTGCTGGTCTTTCTTTGGCGCCCTGGAGCCTTTTTGACAACAATGGAAGCTCTCTCCTTGAAGTTCTTGATGATGCGATAGATTGTTGACTGAGGTGCAATCTTTGTAGCTGCGATACTCTTCCCTGTTAGGCCATTTTTGTGCAGTGCAATGATGGCTGCACGTGTTTATTTAGAGATAACCATGGTTAACTGAAGAGAAACAATGATACCAAGAACCAGCCTCCTTTTAAAGTGTCCAGTGATGTCATTCTTACTTAACCATGACTGATTGATCGCCAGCCCTGTCCTCATCAACACCCATACCTGTGTTAATGGATCAATCACTAAAACGATGTTAGCTGCTCCTTTTAAGGCAGGACTGCAATGATGTTGAAATGTGTTTTGGGGGTTAAAGTTCATTTTCTGGGCAAATATTGACTTTGCAAGTACAATAATTGCTGTTAAACTGATCCCTCTTTGACATTCAGGCATATATGCAAACTGCCATTCCAAAAAATGAAGCAGTAAACTTTGGAAAAATTACTATTTGTCTCATTCTCAATACTTTTGGCCATGACTGTAGATGATACTACCCACCGTCTGTTCAGCATGGATGGCCTGAGGAGAGGGAGGAGTAGGAAGATGATGAGGAGAGCATGGTCAGTCGTCCTCTTGGTGAGGACACAGAAGTGTTGCCTCTTTGCAGTCTGGCACACATGGCTGAGTTTATGTTACGCTGCCTTTCCCGTGACCCTCGCGCATTGACCAAATTTTGGGTGACAGTCATTATTGGCTGGTGACACTTGTAGACCGATGCTACAAGGAAAACTTTCCATCTCTTATTCCCGAAGCGGACAGGTCTACTAAAATGGAGCAGTACCAGAAGGCCCTTGTTGCTGAATTATTAAAAAAATTTTCATCTGAAAACACTGGCGGCATTGGTCGCACTTCCTTGGACAACCAAGGAGTACAGGTGAGAGCACCGAATCTGATCCAGCAGAGGCAGGGAAACACTTTCAAGGTTTTGGGACAGTTTTCTCAGACCCACCAATCGCACAGGCCCTGATGCACGGGGTACTCTCCTAAGCAGGGAAACGTTTCGGAAAATGCTGAGGGAGTACCTTGTCGACTGTACAAACATCCTCCGTGATTCCTCTGTGCCATATAATTATTGTACATCCAAGCTGGACACGTGGCATGAACTGGCTCTCTATGCCTTAGAGGTCCTGCCCTGCCCTGTCACTAGCATTTTTTCAGAGTGTATTTTTAGTGCCGCTGGGGGAATTATAATTGATAGGCGCATCCGCCTGTTAACTGATCATGCTGACAGCCTGAATATAAAAATGAACAAGGACTGGATTGGGCCAGACTTCTCAACACCACCGAATGATAGCAGTGTAACAAACTCAAATCCAGTGTCTTTTTTTTGGGAGGTCTATTCCCATGCACCTCTTCACACCCACACAAAGGTATATGCTTCCTGATTATGTCTATTTGCTGTTGTCCTCCTCCTTCTCCTGATATTCATCCTCCACCACCATATCGCCACCATATCTACCATATCACCATATCTACATCTCTTGCAAAGGGCATTGGAGTGCCTCTAAATTTTTGGCAGCCCCTGCATTCACTGCATAGGCAATAACAGTGTGGGGAGACCAACTTCCAACTAATGGGAATTTTTTTTTAATAAGGCCCTCCTCTATGTCTCTTCCAAGGTGCATTGGAGTGCGTCCAAATTTTGGCAGCCGTTGCAGTCACTGCATACCCAAGAACATTATGGGAGACCTGCTCCTTTATAATGGGAGCATTTTGTTACTGAGGCCCACCTTTATGTGTCTTTAAATTGGCATTGGGGTATTTCCAAAATTTAGGAAGCCGTTGTAGTTACTGCATACGCAATAACACTATAGCAGAACTGCTCCTTTCTAATAGAAACATTTTGTCACTGAGTCCCACCTCTTTGTGTCTTTAAATTAGTATTGGTGTTTTTCCCAAATTTACGCATCCGTAGTAGCCACTGCATACGCAATAACTGTATAGCAGAACCGCTCCTTTCTATTTGGAACATTTTGTTACCGAGGCCCAATTGTATGTGCCTTTAAATTGGTATTGGGGTTTTTCCCAAATTTAGGCAGCCCTTGCAGTCACTGTGTATGCAATAACTGTATAGCAGAACCGCTCCTTTCTAATGGGAACATGTTGTAACAGAGGCTCTCCTCTATGTGTCTTTAAATTGGTATTGGGGTTTTTCCCAAATTTAGGCAGCCATTGTAGTCACTGCATAAGCAATAACTGTATAGAAGAACCACTCCTTTATAATGGGAACATTTTTTTTTTACTTTAGCCCACCTGTATATCTTTTAAAAGCTGTATTAGGGTGCGTCCAAATTTTTGTCAGCCCTTGCAGTCACTGCAAATGGAATAACAGTATAGGAGACGCACTCTTCAATAATGGGAACAACAAAGCATAGCTGGCTCATGGCTATCTAAAAATAGTGAGGGCTCACTGCTGGCCCTTTAAGAATAGTAAGGACTACCTGATGGCCCTATAAAAATAGGCTTTGTGACTTTCAGAGTCCCTCTTTCATAAATGAAACAAGATGTGTCTGATCATGTCTCGCACACCACATGGGAAGATAGGGTAGTAAAATGTTAAAATGACATTTACCTGTAAATGTATTTTTCACCATTGAAAGCAATGCAAAAGTGCATCAGAAATGCTACATGTGAACATAGCCCAAGGTGTGGAGGAGCATTTTTGTTTTTGGCTATTTATTTTGCCTTATTTACAAGTCATTATCCTGGAAAGGATGTTCCTTAAAGTTTTTCCCAGGAAAATCCATTTTGGTTTCATTTTTGTATGTTTTATTGTGAGTTCGTAAAAGTGGCGTAATACTCTGGCAACATTGTTCACAGTTTCCATGTCATTTGAGCATTGCTCCCATCGATTTGGAAGTTTTTAGGCCCCCTTCAAAATGCTTGAGTTTCCCATAGACTTACATTAGGCTCGTTGCTCGGGTCAAGCACTCGAGCATTCCAATTTGCTGAACTCGAACAACAAGTACCTGAGCATTTTAGTGTTCGCTCATCACTAGTCATGATTAAAATGGTATCTGATCTGCATTCATTATGTTTTAATTCAGGAGGAGCTGCTCTCTAACAGATTGATACATATATTTTTGGGGGGTCAAAGCTTCACTAAAACTTGCATATTGTTTCATTAAAGTCCTGGGCCTTTGATATTCCAGTGTCCAGTGGGTGATTCTACTCAGTGATTGACAGCTATCTTTGCAAGTGGAGTCATACAGGGAATATTGTCAATTACTCAGTAGGACCACCCACTGGGCACATATGCATACAAACACCAAAGATTTCTATAAATACAAATGCAAATTTTACCCACTTGCTGATATATGACATAATATTATGTCATATGTTAGATTCCTGTCTTGGAAGAAGGCTCAGAAGTTAAGCTTGAGTGCTCCGATCCCCGTAAGAGAATTATGAGAGGGAGAGAGAAATAGAGAGAGAGTGAGAGTGCCAAATGCTTGAGTTTGTCATTTACTTTCATTATGCTTGCTACTCGAGTTTATTCGAGTACTGAGCATTTGAGCTTTTCAGTACTCGATCAACATCAATGGCGATGTTTTCTATGTACTATATCTGCTGTCATTTTTTTCAATTCTGCTCTCAATATCTGACAGCAGCATTTACAGTTCATGGCCAAAGAGAGTGAGCCTTTCTACAAGCCTATCAACACCCCCAGAACACAATCACAGGGTGCTGATGGGTTTCATTACAGCCAGAGATCTCCTATAGCCCCAGTGCCAGCCATAATGGTACCACTATGAAGATCAGCGAGTAGCCTCATTTTGGAAATTACACCCCTCAATGAATTCATCTATGACTATTTTGGTCTCACTGGTGTTTCCTAAAAAAAGAAGCATGGACTGGATGTTGCAAATTGCAAATATGGCAATTAGTCACCATACATTGTGCCCACTTGCGCTTTTGGAGAAACACACCCCATAAATTGCTAAGTGGTTTCTTCTCGCTACTGTAAAGTTATACATGTGCAAGCAAATTGAGATTAAGGCCCACTTATGAGGATCAATAGATTATGCTGAATTGTTTTTTTGGGAAGCATGTCACATTTCTATAGAATTTGGGCTACCAGTTCCCATAGTTTCCAGAAGATAGATGATGGCCCTGAGTGAGGATTTGCTTTTAGTGAGATAATTTGAAATTTGTATTGGTAAAATTTAGTGATACATGCAGGGTCTGACTAGGGTGCCTGGGTCCCTCAGGAGGAATTGACTCTGGTTGCCCACACTACAGCTATATGCAAATACCTGTTAGCCATTATCACTGTTATAGTGGAGATGTGACTGTAAAATACAAGTGGCTCCTGCACATCTACTGTGCCCACACTATAGCCGTGATGTACAGTTAAGGTAGTTTTCATTAAAGGGGTTTCTTGGTGAAAACAAGTTAACACCTGTCCACAGGATATGCGATAACTGATTGATATAGGTGGGGAATCACACCGATGGGAAGAATTGGGAACTTTAAACCCCGGCATGGCACTTTTACCAACATTTTAAAATGGAGCGGCAGGTCAGATGACTGGCCACTGCTTCATTCACCCTTTTTTGGGCTGCCAGAAAAAGGCAATCAGCCACTTAACAAATGTATGGATAAGTGGCCTAGTCAAACATGCTGCTCCATTCTAATGGGGATAAAATTTTCACATTATGTCCATCACTACAGGTCGCAGAAGTTGCACCCCTTCAATCAAAGATTCATCACTTATCCTATGGATAGATGAATAATTGTTTTCACTGGAGAACCTCTGTAAGTGCATGTCTGCCATAATTCTATGTTACAGAACAGGAAGGGGTTAAATGTCCAAGTATTTAATCTAAAATGAAATTATAGAATTTTCTCCTAGATATGAGAGGGAACAAGTGATCTCTATACAAAACACAATCCACTATACGAAGACGGATATACCAATAATGCCACATACAAGGGACAAATACCGCCACACCATGACAAAACCACATATTACCACCATATAGTGACCGAATAATACCACACACAAGGGACAAACACCCCCACAGCGTGACCAGACCACATATTACCATCACATAGTGATCATCCGTGTGCAATACGTTTTTCTCCACCATTTTATTTTTTCAGTTTCATATTAAATTAAGGGCCTGTTTGATGCTAACCCTATAAAAACACCCCCACTAAGGTCAGAGTATTGATATGGTGACCTTTGCTCTCGTTGGGGTAAAATTTGGATTTACCTCTGACTTCTACATGAAGAAATGATCTGATAATGGATCAAGTGGAGTAGATTTGTTTTTTCCATTTAAAAGGAAATGTCTTTTTAGAGTTAATTTTCTGATGATAGCTTGAAAGTCAAAAAATAAATCTATATCATCTACATTTTTTGTGGGGAAGAAGAACAGACCTTTCGAGAGAAGTGATCTTTCATCATCAGAAAGAATATAACTTCATAAATTAAAATTGTTATTAGTTTTATGCGTTCTAAGAGTTATGATGTCATTGTTTTGACTTTTTTGTTTTCGCCAACCTCTACTGCCTCTATAAGATTTTTTTCTTTTTTTTGCGACTTGGAAGTGAAAAAATTCGTATTCAACCCATTTTTTTTTTTGGGGGGGGGGGAGGGAGTGCAACAGGTTAAAAAGGAACTGATGGTGCATTGTTCCCTATGGTCAATCAATGGTGACCAAAATAGGGTCATCAGATGGTATTCCTGAAAGAATGGGTTCTTGTGAAGAAATTAACATATCTTATGTGGCCTTGTGAATCAGAAAATCTAAGAGGTTGATGGATTCATTGTTAGGTGGTTCAATTTTGGATAATGTCGGTATATTGGCTTTTACGGACAGAGGATACAACGGAAGTGCTGTGGAAAAAACTCCTTCTAAGTGAGGAAGAAAATTCTTTCTTTCATTTTGTATTTTCTCTATCTGAAGAGGTATTTTCTTGAGTCTATGAATGAAGTGAACATATTGTGCAGAAGCAGTGTTGCCGTCGGCTCCGAGATGAGAGTGGAATTAGATGTCCAAGGGCTTTATCATGTACAGAAGCTGTAGTAGATGTAATCATGGGTTGAGAAGAGGGAATGCCATCAGTGTGAGGTGCATGTGTTGAAATGTTTTGGGATCCATGGGTTGGTGATCTAAAGTGGGAACAGTTTTTCCACATGCAGTAGTGTGAGTACCATTGTTTTTCGGTGGGTTGTTTTTTTTGCTTTTACTATTCACAAAATTTCTACTGTTATCTGTGTTGTGTGAATGCTTGTAGAAATCTTTTGTATTAGTAAAAGTGGTGGTGTTGATTACAGATTTACACCCTTTAACATTAAAACTATGATTGTTCCGGTCACAATTCAATTTTTTAGATTTCCTCATGATTATGTCATGTTCTAACTGAATGACAGCAGTGTTAATGCTGGAATTTATTTTTTTCAAATCTGGGTGTAGTTTAAATAAAAACAATTCTTTGAAAACAGCATACACTTTTTCAGCTAAAGCAGATCTTTTTTTTGTAGACATTTTAGCATACCTTGCATGCAGCAGTTGAGAATCAAGTCCCATTCATTAGAGAATCATCATTTAGAAATAGTGATCTATGCGGCATCCTCAGGCCCCTCAAGCAAAAGTTAAATTATCCACTAATTGGTTGAACATTTTTTTCATCCTCTTGGTATCCTTTTCAGAGAAAAAAGCAGATGATTCCAAACTTGTTGGAGAAACATAATTGAGGGATCCCACAGTTTGTAGGAATTCCCTTAAGTAAAGTCTGCTGTGTAAGTAAACTATGTTAAAAAGAGCATAAGGAGGGGAAACCTTGTTTAATGTTCGCTGACATCAATCCCAGGGGTTAGTAATGGAATGGTGTCTGTCAGACACCAACATTAATAACCCCATAGTCAAATATAATAAAGACACAGACAAGAGTAAAGTAATTTATTTGAAATAAAAACAATAATTATTATTATTATTATTATTTATTATATTGCCATTTATTCCATGGCGCTTTACATGTGAAAAAGGGGTATATATACAAGAATAATTACAATAATCTTGAACAAAATGTGACAGTGACTGGTACAGGAGGAACAAGGACCCTGCCCGCGAGGGCGCACAATCTACAAGGAATGGGTGAGGATACAGTAGGTAAGGGCAGGGCTGGTCGTGCTACGGTATGGTGGAGCGAGGGTTGCTGCAGGTTGTATACTTGTCGAAAGAGGTGTGTCTTCAGGTTACTTTTGAAGGTTTCCATGGTAGGCGAGAGTTTGATATGTTGGGGAAGAGAGCTCCAGATGCACAGGAGAAATCTTGTATGTGATTGTGGGAAGAGGAGATAAGAGGAGAGTAGAGATGGAGATCTTGTGATGATTGGAGGTTAAGTGCAGGTATGTACCGGGAGAAGAGGTCACAGATATATGGAGGAGACAGAATGTGGATTGCTTTGTATGCCATGGTTAGGGTTTTGAACTGGAGTCTGTGGGCAATGGGGAGCCAGTGAAGGGATTGACAGAGAGGAGAGGCCAGGGAAAAGCAGGGGGACAGGTGGATTAGTCTGGCAGCAGAGTTTAGGATAGACTGGAGGGGTGCAAGAGCGTTGGAAGGGAGACCACAGAGCAGGAGGTTGCAGTAGTCAAGGCGGGAGATGATGAGTGCATGCACTAGTGTTTTTGCAGATTCGTGGTTGAGGAATGTGCGGATCCTGAATATATTTTTGAGTTGGAGTCGGGAGGACGTGGAAAGGACTTGGATATGTGGTTTGAAGGAGAGATCAGAGTCCAGAGTTACCCCAAGGCAGTGAGCTTGCGGGACTGGGGAGAGTGGACAGCCATTGATGTTGATAGGTCAGGTGGGGGGAATGAATGAAATGGTGGAAAGATGATAACTTCTGTTTTGTCCATGTTAAGTTTTAGAAATTTAGCAGAGAAGAAGGATGAAATAGCGGGCAGACATTGTGGGATTTTGGTTAGTAGGGAGGAGATGTCGGATATGGAGAGGTAGATCTGTGTGTCATCAGCATAGAGGTGATACTGAAAGCCGTGAGACTCTATGAGCTGTCCCAAGCCAAAGGTGTAGATAGAGAAGAGCAGGGGTCCTAGAACAGAGTGACACCGACAGATAGTGGGCGAGATGAGGAGGTGGTGTGTGAGTGGTAGACATTGAATGTCCTGTCTGCTAGGTATGAGGAGATCCAAGATAGGGCCAAGTCTGTGATGCCGAGAGATGAGTCTGTAGTAAGAGGAAATGGTCCACTGTTGTCCACTGTTGCAGATGAGAGGTCTAGGAGGAGAACACAGTAGTGTCACTTGGATTTGACGGTTAGTAGGTAATTGGTGACTTTAGTATGGGCCGTTTCAGTAGAATGGTGCAGTCAGAAGCAAGCTTGGTGGCGGTCAAAGAGAGAGCAGGAGGAGAGGTGGGAGGACAGTTCAAAACACCTTTTATTGAAATAAACACTCCCTGACCCTATTTTAACAATTTCAACAAAAAAAATAAAAAGAAAAAAGCAAAGTAATAATCACCTTTCCGCCGATATCTATTAATGCCCATGTTCCACCATGATCCGGAAAGTGTGGTGAGCGGTAACATCAGTGATGCAACCTGTCACCACAATAGCCGGAACACAAAGAACTGAGCATGAGAACTCAGCTGTGTGTGATCGATGGTGACTAGTGATAAGCGAGCATGCTCGCTACTGATTGGTGCTCGCCCAAGCATTTCACTGCTTGAGATGCTCAGAGCTCACCGAGTATTTCTGGGGTTGCTCGGCGGGAGCTCGGGTCCCCTTCCTGCATGTTTGGTGCTCTTCAGAGTGCTAATGAGCATGCAGGGATTGTCTGCCACACACTTTAATGCCGCAGTCATGTTGGTTGTGGCATTACAGTGATTGGCTGGCCGCACAGAGTCATCAGGTCTTTATCAGACCTGGCACTGCCATGCTCGTCACAGTCTACTCCGGAATCAGGCAGTGTAGGGAGAGGTGCTGCTGAGCTAGGGAGAGATTTACTTGTTTCTTAGTTAGTGTAGGTATACCAGCATATATTATTCACATATCAATCTCAACTAACAGTCCTTCTGAGGACTAATCCAGCTGCATAAATATCAATGCTAGGCAGGCAGGCAACATATGTGGCAGACTGCAGTGCACATAGCAAGAGGGTTCATTCCAGTTCTGTCTCCTGCTGGTGCTTTTACAGATATTTTTAGAAATAGCCCAGGGTATCAGGGGCCAGGAATATATTTTTTTTATCTTAATCCTGATTTTTTGCTTAAAAAGCAATCCAGAGAACACAGTTTTTCTGCTCCATGTGCTTGCTGGCACTGCAGAATACAGCCAGATCCTTTCCACATTACAGCGTTAAAAATCCATCTATTTAAAACTGTGGTTTGTCCGTCACACGGATCGCATATAAGTGCGCTGAAAATTCAGCCATTTCTGGCCTCCATTGAAATTTTGTTGCAGTGTGATAGCAAAGTTATTGACACCAGTTCGCTGTTAAAAATAGTTACCTACAGGCCAGCTATTTAAAACTACGGTTTTCCGTTACACGTATCACATATCGCTGTGGTTCAAATCCAGCCATTTGTAGTGAACGTGGAAAATATTGTCCTCCATTTAAAATATGGCAAGGTGCGTGGCAAGGAACGGGGAAGTGGACGTGAAGGTGTTGATGGTGCATGCAAAGGCCGATACCGTGGGTTAGCTGAAATTGTGCCCACATCTTCTTGCTCGACCTTCCTGTCCCAATTAATTAGGGGCTGCAGAACACCACTATTGAACACAGAGCAGTGTGAAAAAGTTATTGGTTGGATAGCAGATAATGCTTCCAGTCACTTAGCCACCACCACCACCACCCTGTCTTCCACACGGTCAAGTTTCAGTAGATGTGAGTCTGGACTCAATCTTCCTCACCCTGATCCTCCTTCCTTCCACCATGCTGAGTGCCCGGAGACAACTGGAGAGGAGATCGCATGTAGCGATGCCCAAATATTGGAGCAGCCACGGTCACACGAAGGTAACGGTGGGAAACTGTCACAAGAGGTGGATGATGATTAGACACAATTGCCAGAAAGTCAGGAGTAGGACCAGGGTGCAGAAGTGGAAGACGAGGTGGTGAATGATATAGTAAATGACCCAACCTGGCAGGGGGACATACAGATCAAGGACAGCAGCACACATGGGGAGGGAGGTGTAGCACCACAACAGGCAGCAGTGTGGTGGCCGCAGACAGAAGGTGGGCAACAAATCCCCGTAACATCAACATGACAGAAGTTGCCAGTACAACTGTTAGGTCTTCCCGAGTCTGGTTGTTTTTTAAAGACTCTGCTGATAACCCCAGAAAGGTCATTTGCACCACCTGCAAGGCCAGCATCAGCAGGGGTAGCAAAACTACCAGCCTGACCACCAACAGCATGATCAGACACATGGCTGCAAAGCATCCGACTAAGAGGGCTGAACCCCAGAGTCCAGGAACAGTGTCTGCGGGTGGCACCACTGCTTCTTCCACTGTTATATGTGCAAGCCAATCCTCTGTCCATGGTGCATGCAAAGATGCCTCCTGCCCTGCACCTGTCATTGCACACTCTCAACTAGCATCACCAGCAAGCATGTCCACGTCCTTGTCCCAGCGCAGCATTCAGTTGTCCCTACCCTAGTCCTTGGAATGCAAGAGCAAATATGCAGTCAACACCCCACAGGCCACTCTACTAAATTCACACATTTTGCGACTGCTTGCGCTCGAAATGTTGCCTTTTAGGCTCGTGAAGATGGAAGCTTTCCGCAACCTGATGGTGGCTGCCATCCATCAGTGCTCGATCCCCAGCCGGCACTATTTCTCCCGGTGTGCCGTCCCCGCATTACACGAGCACGAGTCCCACAACATTGGCCTTGCCCTCAACAACACAGTTACTTTGAAAGTCCACCTAACTATGGACACATGGACAAATTCTTGTGGGCAGGGATGGTACATCTCACTGACGGCACACTGGGTTAACATAGTGGAAGCCGGGACCCAGTCAGACCTTGAGGCGGAACACATCCTCCCGACGCCGAGGATTGTGGGCCCTAGGTCAATCAGGGTTGCCCTCTCATTCTACAGCTCCTGCACCTCCTCCTCCTCTTCAGCATCCATTTCCGAAGTGCCCACATCAGTCGCAAGCTGGAAGCACTGCAGCACTGCCTCGGCCAAGCGGAAACAGGCTATGCTGAAGCTAATATGCTTAGGTGACAAACCACACAATGCTGAAGAGTGGTGGACAGCTGTGAAAGAGCAGGCAGATCTGTGACTGACGCCGCTGAACCTACAGCCAGGCATGATCGTGCGTGACAATGGCCAGAACCTGCTCTTCACTGCTTCATATGACTAAAATATGCTCCAAAATAATTACAAAATATTTCACTATTACTATAGTATATGCTATTTTATTTGTATCACTGACTTCCTGCTCATATACATTGCAGTCATAGAAAGCCAGTAATTAATCAAAATACAAATTTAAAAGAGTATCTTTATTATATCAATCCCATTTTGTTTTTGCCTCTGGCTATTGCTAAGATTGCCACCTCATTTTTTATCATAGTAAATCCTAGGTCTGATTGTGGCGACAATGTTGTTAATGATACCATATCCTGTGATTATATCTTAAGTGCAGCTTTGTCACACTGCCGTCTTGCACAGGTGTAGTGGTTATATCTCTTGGTCTGGGAGTATTTCACTTAAATAGCAATTTAAGCTAAATACTCCCAGACCAGGAGGTGAGCGGCGATGACGTCATAATTAGCATCACCATCCCGCATCTCTGTCTTTCGAAACGCTCTCTGCTCACAATCAAAGAGGATGCATTGCAGGCGGAGAACTCTGAGATGGAGCAAGTAACCATACAGGTTGATTACACACAACCCAGCCTTATCTCATCCCAACGTGGATTGGGTAAAAATGAGGAAGAGGAGGAGGAGCGCATGGTCAGTTGTCCTCTTGGTGAGGACACGGAAGTCTTGCCTGTTAGCAGTCTGGCACGCATGGCTGAGTTTATGTGACGCTGCCTTTCCCGTGACCTGGTGTTCTCCAAATTTTAGTTGACAGTAATTACTGGTTGGTGACACTTCTAGACCCACGCTACAAGGAGATCTTTATATCTCTTATTCCCAAGGTGGACAGGTCTTCTAAAATGGGGCAATATTAGAAGGGTTTTGTTGTGGAATTATTAAAAAAATTCCCATCTGAAAACGATGGAGGCAGAGGTCACAGTTCATTGGACAACCAAGGAGTACAAGCGAGAGAGACAAAACTCCAATCCAGCAGAGGCAGGGGAACACTGTCAAAGTTCTGGGACAGTTTTCTCAGACCCTCCCATCTTACAGGCCCTGAGGCAAGGGGTACTCTCACAAGGAGTGCAAAGTTTGGGAAGATGGTGAGGGAGTACCTTGTCGACCGTACCAACATCCTCTGTGATTCCTCTGTGCCTTATAATTACTGGGTATCCAAGCTGGACACGTGGAATGAACTGGCTCTACGCCTTGGAGGTCCTGGCCTGCCCTGCCGCTAGCATTTTATCAGAGCGGTTTTTTAGTGCCATCCGAGGAATTATAACCGATAGGCGCATCCGCCTGTCAACTGAAAATGCTAACAGGCTGACTGTTATAAAAATGAACAAGGACTGGATTGGGCCAGACTTCTCAACACCACTTAATGATAGCAGCGTAACCTAAACTTAAAAACAGTGTCTTTTTTTTGGATGTCTAATTCTATTCCCATGCACCTCTGTCTTCACACCCAGCCATGGGTATACGCTTCCTGATATTGTCTATTTGCTCTTGTCCTCCTCCTTCTCTTCATCCTCATCCTCCACCACCATATCACCACCATATCTACCATATCACCTACTCTACGTGTCTTGCAAGGGGCATTGGAGTTCCTCCAAATTTTGGGCAGCTTTTGCATTCACTGCATATGCAAACACTATGGGAGACCCATTACCTAATATTGGGAACATTGTTTTTAGGAGGCTCTCCGACCCCTACGTCTCTTCCAAGGGGCATTGGAGTGACTCCAAATTTTTGACAGCCCTTGCAGTCACTGCATACGAAATAACAGTATAGGAGACCCACTCGTTAATAATGGGAACAACAAAGCATACCCGGCTGATGGCTCTCTAACAATAGCAAGGGCCATCTGCTGGCTCTTTATGAATAATAAGGGCCACTTGATGGCCCTATAAAAATAGGCTTTGTGACTTTCAGAGTCCCTCCATCATAAATAAAACAGGATGTGTCTAATGATGTGTCACACACCACATGGCCAGATAAGGTTGTAAAATGTTAAAATGACATTTACCAGTGAATGCATTTGTCTAGGTTGAAAGCAATGCAAAAGTGCAAAAACACATAAAAAATGTTACGTGTGAACATAGCCCAAGGTGTGGAGGAGCATTTTTGTTTTTGTATATTTATTTTGCACTATATACAAGTCATTACCCTGGAAAGGATTTTCCTTAACGTATTTTCCAGGAAAATCCATTTTGGTTTAGTTTTTCTATGTTTTATTGTTAGTCCGCAAAAGTGGCGTAATACCTCTGACAACGTTGTTAACAGAAGTGACCTGGGTGTCAGAAATGCTTCCAGGGGTCTTTCCCATGCTGTTCCCATGTCATTTGAGCACTGTTCCCATCGAATTGGGCAATTTTTAGGCCCTCTGCAAACCGCCGGGGGGAGCCGCCTGAAAAATGCTCAAGTTTCCCATAGACTTACATTGGGCTCGTTGCTCGGGTCGAGCACCCGAGCATTCCAATTTGCTTGACCCGAATATTGAGCACCCGAGCATTTTAGTGCTCGTCCATTACTAGTGGTGACCATATTATGGTTACTGCTGGTCACAGGCAGTGGTTCTCACGCTCAGTGTGTTCCGGCTGGCGTGGTGAGAGGTCGCATCACTAATGTGACCACTGAATTTGACTATGGGGTTAGTAATGGGGGTGTCTGATAGAGGTGTCTATCAGACACCCCCATTATCAATCCCTGGGTTGGTTGTAGGAATCATAAAACAGCTGACATCAACCCCACAACTACTGTATTACCCCACTTGCCACCACACCAGGGCAAATTGATGCGCCAATTCTTGGGTGGCTGAGACTGACGTTCTTAAGCTGGGAGGGTGACAATATCCATGACCCCTTCCTAGGATATTAACATCAGCCCGTAGCTGTGTGTTTACCCTTTGCTGGTTAGTAATAATAGGGGGGACCGCATATCATTTTTTTGGCCCCCCCCCTTTCACTAACCAGTAAAGGCTATGCAGACAGCTGTGAGCTGTTATTAAGCTCAGTGCCTCAGTGTTTAGCACAGTAGTCTTGCAGCGCTGGGGTCCTGGATTCAAATCCCAGCAAGGACAACATGTACAAGGAGTTTGTACGTTCTTCCCGTGTTTGCATGCGTTTCCTCCAGGTTCTCCGGTTTCCTCCCACACTCCAAAGCCTTTCTGATAGGGAATGTAGATTGTGATAAACTGCCAATAATGTCTGTAAATTGTCTGAATTGTAAAGTGTGTGACGCTCGCAGCCCTGCCCTGTGAGATGGGGGTACTCGGAGCCGGGTCAGATGTTTGGTGGGTTGTAGCCGTGGCCTGGACCTGTTCCGTGCCCAGGGCCGTCACATTTAAAAGGGTGTAATGGGCTTTCAGGGTTGGTGTTAATCGAGTGGTTGTATTGACTACGCCACCTGTGGTGTTTGGTAATTCCCCACCAGCGCTGCGTTCAGTCCTCTGAGGCAGGATGTAGTGGCAGTCGGAGATGATACTACTCCCCACAGGCAGAGCAGGGCCTCAGGGCAGAGAGAACAGGAGGATGGGAGTCGTAGAAGGAGATGTGGTGCGATGTGGTGCGGTGCCGCGTTGCAATAAGAAACCAGAGGCCATAGGGGTAGTCTTCCAAGCTTTACTCATGGTAGAATGCACAGCTGCAAGGCTTCTCCCTGCTCCTCATGGCGCGCTGCGGCCACCAGGACCGGGGGTCCGACAACCTCCGGGTAGTTCAGATGCTTTGGTCAGGACCTCGCACCAAAGTGTTCCTAGACTTTCCCACTAGGTCCTCTCCTGTCCGTATGTGGTGCATGTACTAAGGTCGGGTCTCCCTCTGGACTATGCACAGAACAAGGGTATGGGTGGCGACTCCGCTCCGTCCGTTACCCGGTGGGATCCACTGAGCCTCCGGGCTTCTCCGACTAAGACCTGAAGTGACAGAGTCAGATAACGGGGGCCGGTACCCCTTTTGCAGCAGGAATCCCTCTCACTAGGCCAGAATAGTGAGGACAGGTGGCGTATACCGCTCCGTCTGCATCCCCCTGGGATGCTTTTGCCTGCGGAGCTTGTCTGCTCTGCTCCCCTCCAGGCCTTCTTGGGTAGGGACCTTGACCAGGTAGAGACTCTTGCCCGCTCCTCGACTCAAGGCCAGAGTACGAGGACAGTTTCCCCATCAACTGCAGGTTCACACAGAAAGCCACGTTCAGTGATGAAGATCACAATCAAAAGAACATAAGTCCAAGATGGCTGGTTATTAAATATGAATTTTTGTTGTGCAACCTCTAAGTGTGTCCTCCACCCTCACCCACTACTAGGTTCCCCCTATCTTTTGGTTCTCCCATCTCCACTTATCCTGGCTGGGGCAGCACCCTGGTGCATATAAGCCCCCCTCAGGTGAGAGAGGGGTGGTGTTGGATGCAGAGGTGGGGTCCTGACAGTTGCACCATCCTTACCTCGAAGGAGAGATACCACACCTCATTAAAGAGATGCAGTACCCCTGTGGCGACTGAACCCTCAGAGGCGCCACCAAAGCACTGCGGAATATGTTGCCGCTATATAAATAAAAAGGTTATTGTTATGATCTGCAACATGCACTAAGGAAAGATAGGGGAAAGCTGTCCCTAAAGTAAGACTAAGCTGAATCCCTATGATGTAGCGGGCTGCCTGTTCCTAGTGAACAGACCCACCTTTGTCCTCGGCTAGTCTGAACAAAGACCTATCGAATTAATAGAGGGGTCACTAAAAGAACTAAGGACTGGGACAAAAATGGGACGCCTCCTAAACAGAGAAGTTGTTGCAGAACACAAAAAGACAAACTGACAAATATGTACTAGAGGTCCCAGAGGACCAAGCAAACTTGACAGAGAAAGGCACCGAAGCACCAGGCTAGAGAAAGAGTCAAACACAGAAGTCCAGCACAGCCACAAGGGCGGAACTGGAATATAAAGGCAGATGGTCACGTGACCGCAAAACACAAGATGGAAAAAACAAACAGGAGGGTTCTAACAATTATTTTATTTTATTATTATAATTATTATTATATTATAGTCTTGGAACCTTTATGGCTATTGGCTTCTTCCTAGAATATTAAAATCAGCCCCCAGCTCTCAGTTTTCCCTTAGCTGGTTAGGAAAATGAAAGGGGACCGCATGCCATTTTTTAAAAAAAAATTTTTTATTTAATATGCGCTACACAGTGGGTACTTACTTCAAGACTCATCAGCATTGCCTAGTTTCGTTGATCGCAGGGAGACCAAGCGACAATGATGTGTTTTTATTTCAGTGCCCGCTGCCTGGGAACAGCGATAACTATACTGCTTTTCCCAGGTGCCGGAGCATGCCACCGGAGCTTGTCATTCCGGTACATCAGTGTGCATGTGTACAGCACGCATTTTGTCCATGGTGGATGAAAAAATGAGACAGGTCTATGGGTTTTTAACACTGTCCAAGTGAAATACCTGACATGTACACACCACCATTGAATACAATGAGTGTGCGTGTGTCCATATTTGTCATCCTTAAAAAGCATACAACCTACGGACATAAAAATCGGACGTGTGAAGGAGGCCTACTATTGTATTAAATTTTCAAATTTTGTTTCTAATTTTGTAATGCCTTTAGACGCTACCCAAAATCTTCAAAGCTAAACTTGGCAATAATTACTTGAATTACTCGTAAGAATAGACTTTAGCCTTGCAAATTGTGATTATTTACTAGTAACTAAGTATACTGCAGCTAGATAAAAATAAATTAACTATAAATTTTTTCAGTAAAAATGGAATCCAATATGACTGACTAGGTAATAAATATTATAATTTAATAAAAGAGGCATTCAATATGGCAAAATCTGAACACATTCCAGGCTTACAAAGATCACAATACAAAGTGTAAAAATGAAATCAAGTTAACAAAATTAGGCACAGATAAAATCTAGTTGATAACATTAAACTTAATCTCCCAAAAATGTATCATTACATGAATTCTAAAACAAGGATAATATGTAGATAGATGACAAAAGGAGGGCTGAGACGAGTAAGCAAATAAGCACAAATTAAATGTTGTTCATGAAGTTGATATAATAAATTTAGTAATTGATATTTTAGCACACCATAACTTTGGGGCCAGGGAACACTGAATGAACATGGGCAAAGAATTGGTTAAAGTATAATAAATAAAAGTTCTTAATGGTACATATTGAAAATGGACTAAAGACAATAGATGGATATTACAAGGATCTGCTCTTTTAAAAACCTATTTTTATTTCTTTTAATTTGTTCATTATCAACCTTGTAGATGGAATTGAAAGTTAAGAGTTAGCTTTTGCTGGTGATACAAAACCTTAGTTATTTAAAATTCAGCTTTAATAGTGCAGCCTTGACAAGAGCATTGCCGATGAATTTTAATGATAGTAAGTGTAAAGTCATGCACCTAGCTCACAATAATCATACTACTGCATATACATTAAAGGCATTGTCAGGAACAAACATTGCTGACTGAATCACAGGTTAAGTCTTCAATATCATATCAGTGGAGGCTTGACACCCCCGATAGAGATGATTTCACACATTACTGGAGAGTCACACAGTGGGTGAATGAATTCAAGAGTAGCGTGACCAGGCCTGTTTCCCTATAATGCCCTGCAGCTATCACATCACATGCTCGAGCACAACCAATAAGGATAAGTTTGGCTATCATAGCCAGTATAAAAAATGACAGCCAGCCAAGCAGTGCCACTTTATACTTTTACAGCATTGGAATAGGAGTTCAGAGCGCAAAGCTCATTTCACATGGGAACGAAAAAGGCCAAAATTAGATTGTGTTGAACTATTGCACTTGTATTAAACACATTGAATATGGTAGGGGTAGACAGTTTGTGAATAATAATCCAAATATTTGATAGTAAAGAAGATTCCTGAAACATATGTTTTTTCTTTTCTAACTCCTTCACTAGCCAGCGATTTTCTGTTTTTTCGTTTTCTTCTTTCCTCCCCTTTTTCCAAGAGCCATAACTTTTTAATTTTTCTCTCCGTATGGCCATATGAGGGCTTGTTTATTGCAGGATGAGTTGTAGTTTTGAATGCCATCAGTTATTTTACCGTATAGTATACTGGAAGAGGGGAAAAAATCCAAGTTCATTGAAATTGCAAAACAAGTGCAATTGCACAATAGTATTGGTATTTCATTTACCAAGCTCACTGTATGGTAAAACCGATTTGGCAATATGATTCCCCACGTCAGCACGAGTACTCAGAAACTCAACATGTATAGTTTTTTTTTTATTTAGGGGGTGAAAAAAAATTTGGAAATCTGTAAAAAAATAAAAAATTGCTTTTGATTTTACGAGTCCTAAAACGTTTTTATTTTTCGGGTTCTACTGCTGAGTGAGAGCTTATTTTTTTACACCCTGAGCTGACGTTTTTAATTACACCATTTTGAGGTAGATACAATGTTTTGACACCCTCTAATTGAATTTTATTGCAATGATGTGTTGGCCAAAAAATGTAATTCTGAGGTTTTGATTTTGTTTCTCATTACACCGGTTACTGATTAGATTAATTTATTTGATATTTTGATAGATCTAACATTTCTGAATGCAGAGATACCAAATATGTGTATTTAAACTTTTGTGTATTTATCTTTTTTTTATTTTTAAAAACTTTTTTTTTTACTGATATTAATAGTCCCCTTATGCGGCTTAAAGCTGCGATTGACTGATCACTTGTGCTATACATAGCAGTGTATCACCACTGCTATGGATATAGAAAATCACAATCTCTTATGAACGCCGGGCATGGGCACAGGAGAATCATAATGACAGGCACAGGGGTCATCATCAGACCCCCGGCTGTCATGACAACCAATCAACACCCCGCGATCACATGACAGGGGCCCTGAGGGATGGAATGAATGAAACACTTCTAGCCGACGAGTGTTAAATGCCAATGTCAGAGATTGACAGCGGGATTTAACAGATTAACAGCTGCAGACGGAGCTCCATTACATCCGTGGCTGTTAAACACACATGATGGCTGATTAAATGATGCGAGCTCAGCATGTGAGCCTGTGTTATGCTGGCGTGTCCTTTAATAAAATAAAACATAAAGGACACGTCGGTGTCCACCGGACTGCAGAGGAGTCCAAGAGGAATGTTCAGCTAAGCACAGAGAAAGAAATGAACTAGTGTGTTAGGTGCACACACTAGTAGTAACAAAACAAAGTACAATGGTGGGAGTTAACAACACTCCAGAACCAAAACTAATAAACTTCTGCACTGCAAGACACAGCTGTGCAGAGCAGGAAGGATTTGGCAGCATTAAACGCCTGAGCACTAGATGGCGGCGTATAGAGCTGCAGATAGCTGCTGGCCAGGAAAGGCCTGGAACCTAAGTTCCTAAAGAGGAGGAGGATCTCTGCAGCACCCAACACATGGGTGTAAAAGCGGCAGTGGGACCACACATACAATGGCGGAGACCTGGAATGCTGGATCGGTAGCGAGGACGCCTCCGTGGCGTGGACACCAACCGGTGAACCAACACGGTAGAGCGTGCTGCTCACAGCATTCCCCTAGCCCTAATTGATGGCTAGGATGACTAGGGAGCACACAGCAGGAACCCTTAACAACGACTCACACACACTGCATTTACTGCCAGAAACCTCACCCCAGGTTAGAAAGAGATAGACTAGGCACCGGGGCAGAGCCCACGAAGCTCTTAAATACACTAGAGACTGCCCCAGCCCCCCAGGACAACCAACCACGCTGTACCAGACAGCAGGGGGCGTGGCTTAGCGGCACATGACTGCAAGGGGGCATGGCTTAGCGGCACATGAGGAGAAATGCAAAAACCACACTTAGAATCCCTAGAACAGAACCTAAATGCTGACAATTACTGACCAGCAGGAAAGGGCCTGGCCTGACGCCGCGAGCAAGCCCTTCTCCTGCCTACCGGCCTAACAGCCTGCATTAAAGGCAGGGAAACTACTTTTCACATACAGGTACATCAAAGGTAGTGAAGGGGTCAATACAAATCACAACTCTCCAAAATCCTGAAATTTTAAATTAACTGTTTACTTCATGTGTTGGTAAAAAGTGATAATTTTTTTCTTGCACATTTCTTTGTTGTACAGGGTGGGCGATTTATATGGATACACCTAAATTAAATGGGAATGTTTGGTGATATCAACTTCCTGTTTGTGGCACATTAGTATATAGGAGGGGGAAAACTTTTCCAGATGAGTGGTGACTATGGAGGCCATTTTGAAGTCGGCCATTTTGGTTCCAACTTTATTTTTTTCAATGGGAAGAGAGTCATGTGACACATCAAACCTATTAAGAATTTCATAAGAAAAACAACGGTGTGCTTGGTTTTAACATAACTTTATTCTTTCATGATACAAGTTTATGACCACAAGAAGGGGGGCACTGCTAGACCTAATATTAACCAACAGGCCAGACCGCATATCAAATATATGAGTTGGGGGTCACTTGGGTAATAGTGATCACAAAATAATAAGTTTTCATGTATCCTTTAATAAGATGTGTAGTAGAGGGGTTACAAGGACACTAAACTTCAGGAAGGCAAATTTCCAACGGTTGAGAGATTATCTTAGTGTAATAAACTGGGACAATATCCAGAAACATAAAACTACACAAAGCAAATGGGAGATATTTATTAGCATCCTGAATAGGACCTGTGCACAATATATACCTTATGGGAATAAACACGCTATAAATAGGAGGAAACCACTATGGCTAAATAGAGCTGTAAGGGGCGCAATAAGTGACAAAAAGAAAGAATTGAGAGAACTAAAGCAAGTAGGTATTGATGAGGCATTAAATAAATACAAAAAATTAAATAAATTCTGTAAAAAACAAATCAAGGCAGCAAAGATTGAGAAAGAGAGACTCACTGCCAGAGAAAGTAAAAATAATCCCAAAATATTCTTTAACTACATAAATAGTAGAAAACTAAAAAATGATAGTGGTGGCCCCCTTAAAAATAGTCTGGGTGAATGGTGGATGAGGATGAGGAACAAGCCAATATGATAATTTTTTTTTTTTCAACAGTATTTACACAAGAAAATCGCATGACAGAAAACATGATTAGTGATGACAAAAATTCTCCATTAAATGTCACTTGCTTAACCCAGCAGGAAGTACGGCGGTGTCTACAAATCGCAAAAGTTGAAAAATCCCCGGGCCCGGATGGGATACACGTGCGAGTACTGCAGGAATTAAGTAACGTCATAGATAGACCATTATTTTCAATCTTTAACCCTAGAAAGCATGACCATAAAAATCTACTTTTTCACATACCTGGGGCCTTTTAGGCCCGTGTGCAAATAACATGGAATAACTCAAACAAAAATGACAAACAACTATATACCTGAGGAATACCTAGAGTTTCAAAATTCTAACTAAAGTAATCTTGCAGAAAATAGAAAACAATTAACAGGGCGGGCCTGCGAGGCCCCAGGTATGCGTTCAAGGGTTAAAGATTCCATAATAACAGGGTCTGTACCACAGGACAGGCATAGCGTATAGCAAATGTGGTGCCAATATTCAAAAAGGGGACAAAAATCGAACTTGGAAATTATAGGCAATTAGCTTAACCTCTACTGTGGGTAAAATCCTGGAGGGTTTCCTAAGAGATGCTATACTAGAGTATCTGAAGAAGAATAACCTCATGACCCAAAACAACATGGGTGTTACGGCTCCAGGTGGTAAAACCCTGTGCTGCGGTGCAAGGAGGGACCAGATGGGCGTAACTAATTGCCTACTCGAACCAACCCAGGTCACATGGCAGCTCAGTCAACTCCGTGAACGAGGGAGGGACCGGGCAGGTGGACCAGGTACCACTCTGGGACCGACCTTGTGTGAGAGCAGGTGACTCCCACGGGTCAGATGACAGGAGCTGACTGGTACAGCGGATGAGCACGGCAGGAAGGCTGACGGGCGGACCAGGTAGATAAGCAGGCTGGTACGGCAAAAAGCCAGACAGGTGCTCCGGGTAGGCCAGCGGGCGGGCTCGGCCGGTAACTGGCAGAGACAGGTGCTCTGGGTAGGCAAGCAGGCAGACACGCCTGATAACTGGCAGGTGCTTTGGGAAGACAGGCTGGCGAGCACAACAGGTTACAGGCAGGTGCTCCAGGAAGGCTGGCTGGCGGGCACAACAGGTAACAGACAGGTGCTCCGGGTAAGCAGGCTGGAGGTCACGGCAGGTAACTGGCTGATGCTCCAGGTAAACAGGCTGGCAGGCACGACTGTAGACAGACTGGAGGACAGAACTGTTAGACAGACTTGCAGGCAAGACTGACAGGCTGCGGGACCTGAGGGCTGGAGTAAGTGTTAGCACACGGAACAACAACCTTGCACAGGCACCTCCATTTTGGAGGAGGTGCCTTAATAGGAGAAGTCCTCCGGCCATTGGCCGGGGACTTTTTAGGACGGCTCGTGCGGCCCCCTTAAGAGCGCGCCCTAAGCACAGTGCCCGGGAAGCTGCGCACGGTTCACGCCACAGTTCACGCCACAGCAGCAGGGGAGCAGGAAGACGCCAGAACAGGACTGCGGCGGTGAGGGGAATGGCATCTCTGCCCAGCAGGAGGCAGAGATGCCTATGCTACAGTACCCCCCCTTTACGACCCCTCTTCTTTAGGCCCGTGAGAAATTTTTAAAGAAGATGAGGGGCATGAATGTTCTCCCTGGTTTCCCAAGACCTCTCCTCTGGGCCAAACCCCTTCCAATCCACAAGAAAGAAAGTCTTTCCTCTTACCCTCTTTGTGGCCAAAATGTTTTCTACCTCAAAGACGTCCTCAGCAGAGATTGGAGCTGGTGCGTTACCTGGATCGTCAGAGAAAGCATTAAGGATAACAGGTTTGAGGAGGGATACATGAAAGGAGTTGGGAATCCGTAAGGTGGCTCGGAGTTTCAGCTTGTAAGCCATGGGATTAATTTGGTTCAGAACCTTGAACGGACCGATGAACCGCGGACCCAACTTATAGGAAGGTATCTTGAGATGAACACATTTGGAGGAAAGCCAGACCTTGTCTCCTGGACAGAATTGAGGCGGATCCAGACGTCTCTTATCAGCATGTCTCTTCATCCACTCGGAGGACTAAAGAAGTGCAGATCTACTGTCTTCCCAAATAGCCGAAAATGCGCTGACAAGAGACTCCGCGGCAGGATTGTCCACTGAAGATGAGACGGGAAACGCAATCAGGGGGTGTTGACTGTAGACAACAAAAAATGGGGATTTAGAAGAAGACTCGCTCTCATGGTTGTTATAGGAGAGCTCGGCCCAGGGAAAGAGCTCAACCCAATCTTTATGGTGAGCGTTGACAAAGTGCCGAAGAAAGCTGGTAAGGATCGGGTTGATACGTTCCACTTGGCCATTGGACTGAGGATGATAATCAGAAGAGAAATCCAAAGAGACATCCAGCAGCTTGCACGTAGCTCTCCAGAAGCGCAAAGTGAACTGAACCCCGCCATCAGACACAATGTGGAGGGGTAGGCCATGAAGACGGAAGATGTGATGGATGAAGTCCTTAGCCAGCACACATGCGGATGTGAGACCAGGCAGAGTGATGAAGTGGGCCATTTTAGAAAAGCGGTCGGCGACCACCCAAATGACAGTACATCCGGCAGAAACAGGGAGATCCATGATGAAGTCCATTAAAATGTGTTGCCACAGAGCAGAAGGTACGGGTAGAGGAAGGAGACAGATGGATAGAAGGTGCATGGTAACCTTGTTATGGGCATAGGAGGAACAAGCCGCGACAA
Organism: Phyllobates terribilis; assembly: GCF_046119375.1. Lineage (NCBI taxonomy): Eukaryota > Metazoa > Chordata > Amphibia > Anura > Dendrobatidae > Phyllobates > Phyllobates terribilis. Next base: position 589,492,151 of record NW_027362765.1, on the reverse strand, counting down.
AGTCCGCAACATCCTTGTGCAGGGAAGGCCACCAGTAATGTCAGGCGATGAGCAGAAAGGTCTTCCTCTGGCCAGCATGACTGGCTAGTTTGGATGAATGGCCCCAGAGTAGAACCTTCTTATGATCCGGAACCGCTACAAAGGTCTTACTGGGTAGAAGATGAAACAGGTCAAATGGAGCAACAGTCATTACTTTGGAGGGGTCAATGATATGTAGAGGCTCCTCCTCTTGGTCGGAAGACAGGAATGAGCGAGATACAGCGTCAGCCTTAATGTTCTTGTCCGCAGGGTGGTAATGCAGAGTGAAGTAGAATCAGGCAAAGAATAGAGACCACCTGGCCTGTCGCGGATTTAGTCTTTGGGCGTTCTGCAAATAAGCAAGGTTTTTATGGTCAATGTAGATCAACACTGAGTGCAGAGACCCCTCCAGCAAGTAGTGCCACTCCTAATTTGATGGCCAGCAGCTCACGATCTCCTATGGAGTAGTTGCACTCGGACGAGGAGAAGAACTTGGAGAAGAAACTGCAGGTTTCCATTCTCCCAGGCGAGGATTTCTGGGTGAGCACCGCTCTGGCTCTGGAGGAGGAAGCATCAACCTCCAGGAAGAACTGCTTGTTGCAATCCAGATGGTGCAGCACAGGAGCAGAGAAGAAGGCTTGTTTAAGGGAGATGAAGGCTTTCTCCGCTTCGGAAGTCCATTCCCTGGGATTTGCTCCTTTATGGGTGAGTGGGAGGAGGAATGAGGAATGAAGAGGCGATAATAGTTTGCGAAGCCCAGGAATCGCTCAATCGCCTTCAACCCCTCCGGTCGTGACCACTTTAAGACGGAAGACACCTTCTCGGGATCAATCCGCAGACCAGTCTCGGAGATAATATAGCTCAGGAATGGTAGGGAGGTCTGCTCAAAGAGGCATTTCTCAAATTTAGCGTGTAGGCGATTCTGCTGGAGCCTTAGCAGAACCTGACGAACATCCCTCCAGTGTGAGGGCAGATCCGGAGAGAAAACCAAGATATCGTCCAATTACACCACAACGCAAGAATACAGGAGACCATGGAAGATGTCGTTAACCAGCTCCTGGAAGACGGCTGGAGCATTACAGAGACCAAAGGGCATGACGCGGTATTCGTAGTGACCGTCTCGGGTGTTAAAGGCCGTCTTTCACTCGTCTCCCTGGTGGATCAGGACCAAATTGTACGCCCCACGAAGAGTGAGCTTGGTGAATATCTTCGCGCCTTTAAGGCAGTCAAACAGCTCCGAAATGAGAGGCAGGGGGTACTTATTTTTTATGGTAATCTGGTTAAGGCCCCTGTAATCGATACAGGGACGTAGAGAGCCGTCTTTTTTCTTGACAAAGAAGAATCCTGCTCCAGCCGGAGAGGTGGACTTCTGGTTAAATCCCCTAGCAAGATTCTCTTCTCTGTACTAAGACATGGCCCGGTTCTCAGCCAGTGACCAGGGGTAGATTCGCCCGTGGGGAGGAGAAGCACCAGGTACCAGGTCAATGGGGCAATCATACGGCCTATGAGGCGGTAGTGTCTCCGCTTCCTTTTTGTCAAAGACGTCCACAGCCAGTGGGGTGCTGGCAGACCAGGTAGATTAGCCGGAGTAGACGTGGGTCGAGCTGGACGAACCGGAACCAGACTGGACTCATGGCATTCCTGACCCCAACGGAGCACTTCACCGGATCTCCAATTCAGGACTGGCTCATGTCTTTGTAACCAGGGTAGACCAAGCAAGAGGGGGTGAGAGAGACCGGACAGCAGATGAAAGGAGATCTTCTCCAAGTGCAGCATTCCCACTTGAAAAATTACAGCCTCTGTGATGAGCAAGATGGTCTCTGGAAGAAGCCTCCCATCCGCAGAGACAACCACCAATGGCTCAGCCAGACATATGGTAGGAATCTGATACTGCTCTACAACAGCCTGTTGAATGAGATTCCTAGCGGCTCCGGAATCCAGATGGGCAGTCTTGATGAAGCGGGTCTCACCACTGGAAATAGAAACAGACAGAATCAAGGACGGAGCGGATTTACTCTTGCCTAGGACGACCTCTCCGAGCGGTCCTAGACACTGGAATTTCCCAGCCTCACCGGGCAGGAACGGATCAGATGCTCTATACTGCCACAGTAGAAGCAACTCCCTTCGGCTTGACGCGTCTCCATCTTGGTTTGGTCAATTTGCATAGGCTCAAGCGAAAATGCCTGAGGAATTGCTGGTTGCGAGGCTGGCCTTTGGAATAGTGGAGCGAGACGTGGAAATCTTCTCTCCCGGGTAGTCTACTTAGCACGTTCCAGAAAACGGATGTCAATCCAGGTTGCTAATGACACCAGGTCGTCCAGGGTGGAAGGGATGTCACGACCGGCTAGCTCATCCTTGATCCGTCTGGAAAGACCCTACAAAAAGGTGGACATCAGAGCCTTGTTGTTCCAGGCATGCTCAGATGCGAGGGTTTGGAAACGCATGGCATACTGACCCACGGTGAGACTCCCTTGGTGGAGATGGAGAAGTGAGGAGGCAGTAGAAGATTTTCATCTGAGCTCATCGAAGACCTTCCGGAAGGCAGTGAGGAAAGCTAGAAGATCGGACACCAGGGGATCCCCTCTTCCCCAGAGAGGGTTAAGCCATGCCAATGCCTCCCCGGTGAGGTGAGACATGATGACCGCCACCTTGGCCCGTTTGGAGGAGAACTGGTGTGCCAGGAGTTTAAAGTGCAGCGTGCACTGGTTTAAGAAGCCCCGACATAAGACGGGGTCACCACCAAAGTGTGGGGGCGCAGAGAGCCGGGGTCCAAAGCCGGGTGCCACAGCACCACTGAGTTGAGGTGCCGCCAGAGCGGGTGCCGCTCAGCAAGAGACGGACACAGACGGGGTGGACAGCGTGTCCAGGTGGGAGTTGACAGTCTGCAGATAGGACAGGATAGTTTCCTGTTGGGATCTCTGACTTGAGACCTTCTTGTACAAGTCAGTGAGCAAAGAAGCCTGGGTGCGACCGGGTTCCATGACCTGTGCAAACTGTTACAGGTCTGGGTGGTGAAACCTCTGTGCTGCGATGCCAGGAGGGACCAGAGGGGCGTAACTAAGTGCCTACTTGGACCGACCCAGGTCACACGGCGGCTCAGTCGACTCCATGAACCAGGGAGGGTCTGGGCAGGTGGACCAGGTGCCACTCTGGGACCGACCTTGTTTGAGAGCAGGTGACTCCCACGGGTCAGATGACAGGAGCTGACCAGTACAGCGGATGAGCACGGCAGGAAGGCTGACAGGTGGACCGGGTAGATAAATAGGCTGGTACGGCAGAAAGCCAGACAGGTGCTCCAGGTAGGCCAGTGGTCAGGCACGGCTGGTAACTGGCAGAGACAGGTGCTCTGGGTAGGCAAGCAGGCGGGCACGGCAGATAACTGGCAGGTGCTCCAGGAAGACAGGCTGGCGAGCATGACAGGTTACAGGCAGGTGCCTCATGTAGGCTGGCTGGCAGGCACAACAGGTATCAGACAGGTGCTCCGGGTAAGCAGGCAGGCGGTCATGACAGGTAACTGGCTGATGCTCTAGGTAAACAAGCTGGCGGGCACGACTCTAGACAGACTGGAGGACAGAACTGTTAGACAGGCTGGAGGGCTGGACTGACAGACAGACTGCGGGCAGGACTAACAGGCAGCGGGACCTGAGGGCTGGAGCAAGTGTTAGTACACGGAACAACAACCTTGCTCATTCACCTCCATTTTGGAGGAGGTGCATTAAATAGGAAAAGTCCTACGGCCATTGGCCGGGGACTTTTTAGGACGGCGCACGCGGCCCCATTAAGAGGGAGGGAGCGCGCATGTGCCCTAAGCACAGTGCCCGGGAAGCTGCACGTGGTGTGCTCCACAGCAGCAGAGGAGCAGGGAGACGCCGGAAAAGGACCGCGGCGGTGAGGGGAACGGCGTCTCTGCCCGGCAGGAGGCAGAGACGCCGATGCTACAATGGGTTTTCGAGGGACCATTCCTGTCAAACTAATCTGATCAACGTTTATGAAGATGTAAGTTCCGGACTGGACTAAGGAAATGCAGTGGATGTTGTGTATATGGACTTTTCAAAAGCTTTTGATACGGTTCCGCACAAAAGGTTGATACATAAAATGAGAACAATGGGGATAGGGGAAAATATGTGTATGTGGGTTAAGAACTGGCTCAATGATAGGAAACAAAGGGTGGTTATTAATGGAACGCACTCAGACTGGGTCACAGTTAACAGTGGGGTACCAGAGCGGTCAGTATTGGGCCCGCTTCTTTTTAACATATGTATTAATGGCCTTGTAGGGGGCATACAAAGAAGTATTTCAATATTTACAGATGACACTAAACTCTGTAGGGTAATCAATATAGAGGAGGACAATTTTATATTACAGGAGGATCTATGTAAACTAGAAGCTTGGGCTGATAAATGGCAAATGAGCTTTAATGGGGATACTTGTAAGGTAGTGCACTTGGGCAGAGGAAACAAAAAGTATAAATATATGCTTAATTGTAAAACATTGGGCAAAACTGTCACTGAAAAAGACCTGGGTGTATTGGTGGATGACAAGCTCACGTTTGGTGGCCAGTGCAGGCAGCTGCTGCAAAGGCAAATAAAATAATGGGATGCATTAAAAGAGGCATAGATGCTAATGAGAAGAACATAATTTTACCTCTATGCAAGTCACTAGGGACCAATACGTCTGGAGGAAAGAAGATTTAATCACAATCACAGATGCTGATTCTTTACTGTAAGAGCAGTGAGACTATGGAACTCTCTGCCACATGATGTTTTAATGAGTGAATCACTACTAAAATTTAAGAAGGGACTGGACGCCTTTCTTGAAAAGTATAATATTACAGGTTATATATACTAGATTCCTTGATAGGGTGTTGATCCAGGGAACTAGTCTGATTGTCGTATGGAGTCAGAAAGGAATTTTTGTCCCCAATGTGGAGCTTAGTGTTTGCCACATGGTTTTTTTTTTGCCTTCCTCTGGATCAACATGTTAGTCTTCCTTCAACCTTAAAAACTATGTTACTATGTTACTTATAAAATGTGTTGAAAGTGCTGCTCATTGTGTTGGATTGTCAATGCAACCCTCTTCTCCCACTCTTGACACACTGATAGCAACACCGCAGAAGAAATGCCAGCGCCGGCTTCCATTATCCATTGTTTCAGAAGCTGCACATCTCGTATCTTCACAGCATAGACAATTGCCTTTAGATGACCCCAAAGATAAAAGTCTAAGGGTGTCAGATCGGGAGACCTTGGTGGCCATTCAACTGGCCCACGACGACCAATCTACTTTCCAGGAAACTGTTCATTTAGGAATGCTCGGACCTGACACCGATAATATCGTGTTGCACCATCTTGTTGGAAAAACTCAGGGAACGTGCCATCTTCAGTGCATAAAGAGGGAAACACATCATCATGTAGCAATTTCAGATATCCAGTGGCATAGAGGTTTCCATTGATGAAGAATGGCCCCACTATCTTTGTACCCCCTATACCACACCTTACCATGAAGATACGAGATGTGCAGCATCTGAAACAATGGATAATGTAAGCCTGCATTAGCATTGTTTTATTGTTCCCATTACTAAAGAGTGGGTCTCCTATGCTGTTATTGCGTATGCAGTGAGTGGCAGGGCAGCCCAAAATTTGGACGCACCCCAATACCACTTTGAAAATTTGGACGCACCCCAATAGTGTGAAGAGACTGAAGAGACTTAGATGAGGGCCTCCTGAAAACAATGTTCCTATTATTAAGTAGGTCTCCCATTGTGTTTGCCTATGCAGTGAATGCAAGGGTTGCCAAAAATTTGGAGGCACTCCAATGCCCCTTGGAAGAGACGTAGAGGAAGGCCTCCTGAAAAAAAATGCTCCCATTATTAGGAAGTGGGTCTCCCATTGTGTTTGCCTATGCAGTGAATGCCACCAAGAGGATGACTGACAATGCTCTCCTCCTCCACCTCCCCCTCCTCTCTGTCCTCTGGCCATCGACGCTGAACAGACTTTTGTGCAGGTAGTACCGTATGTAGCGCATGAAACTAGCTCCTGTTCTTCCTCCTCCTCCTCTTCCTCATTGTCACCCAATATACGTTGGGATGAGATGAGGCTGGGCTGTGTGTAATCACCCTGTATGGTTCCCTGCTCCATCTCGTCGTGCTCCGCCTGCAATGCATCCTCTTTGATTGTGAGCAGAGAGCATTTCAGAAGACAGAGAAGCGGGATGGTGACGCTAATTGTGGCATCATCGCCGCTCACCATCTTGGTGGAGTCCTCAAAGTTTTGGAGGATGGTACATATGTCTGACATCCATGAATACCGATGGCCTTGTTGATGCTGGTACTCAGCAACTGCCCTCTTCTGCTCACAAATCCTTCCCAACATCTGCAGTGTAGAGTCCCAATGCATGCGAACATCACACATCAGTCTGTGAGCCAGAAGCTGCAAACGCTGCTGAAACATGGCGAGGATGGCGGGAGCTGTAGGTGACTTTCTAAAATGGGCACAAAGGCGGCGTACTTTAACAAGCAGATCCGGCAGCTCCAGAGAGGATTTGAGAGACTGCTGAATCATGAGGTTAAGTGCATGGGCCAGGCATGGTACTGAACATGTGTGAGCTCACCTCGCGTCAGAGCCGCCACCAGGTTTTGGCCATTGTCACACACGACCATGCCTGGCTGTAGGTTCAGCGGACTGAGCCACAGATCTGCCTGCTCTTTCAGAGCTGTCCTCAACTCTTCAGCATTGTGCGGTTTGTCACCTAAGCTTATTAGCTTCAGCACAGCCTGTTGTCGCTTGGCCGAGGCAGTTCTGCAGTGCTTCCAGCTTGCGACTGATGTGGTCATTTCGGAGATGGAGGCTGAAGAGGAGGAGGAGGCTGAGGAGAATGAGGTGCAGGAGCTGTAGACTGTGGGGGCAACCTTGATTGACCTAGGACCCCCAATCATTGGCGTCGGGAGGACGTGTTCCATCCCAAGGTCCGACTGGTCCCGGCTTCCACTATGTTAACCCAGTGTGCCGTCAGCGAGATGTACAGTCCCTGCCCACAAGCACTTGTGCACGTGTCTGTGGTTAGGTGGACTTTCCCAGTAACTGCGTTGTTGAGAGCACAGCTAATGTTTTGGGACACTTGCTTGTGTAATGCAGGGACAGCACACTGGGAGAAATAGTGGCAGCTGGGGACCGAGTACCGAGGCATGGCTGCTGCCATCAGGTCGTGGAATGCTTCCGTCTCCACAGGCAACATTTCGAGCGCAAGCAGTCGTGAAATGTGTGAATTAAGTAGTGTGGCCTGTGGAGCGTTGGCTGCGTATTTGCGCTTGCGTTCCAAGGACTGGGATATGGACAATGGAACGCTGAGCTGGGACAAGAACGTGGACGTGCTTCCTGATGCTGATACTTGAGAGTGTGCAATGACAGGTGCAGGGCAGGAGGCATGGCAGGAGGCATCTTCGCATGCACCATGGATAGGGGATTGACTTGCATGCACAACAGCAGAAGAAGCAGTGGTGCCACCTGCATACACTGTTCCTGGACCCTGGGGTTCAGCCCACAAAGTCAGGTGTTTTGCTGGTGGTGGTCAGGCTGCTAGTTTTGCCACCCCTTGTGACACTTTCCCACCGTTGCCTTTGAGTGACCGTGGCTGCTCAAATATTTGGGCATAATTAACTGCGATCTGCTCTTGCCCCACTTCAAGTGGACCGGGCAAGAGGCCCGAATCTATAAATGGAAAAGTGAACAGCTATTCAGAGTGTCCAAGTGTGGGATCAGTTGTCTCTGGGTACTCGGTATGGTGAAAAGGAGGATCAGGGTGAGGAATATGCAGTCCAGACTCACGGCTACTGAGACTTGACCGTGTGGAAGATAGGGTGGTGGTGGTGGCAAAGTGACTGGAAACATTATCTGCTATCCAACAAAAAACCTTTTGACCCTGCTCTGGGTTCAGTAGTGGTGTGCTGCGGACCCCTAGGAATTGGGACAAGAAGGTTGGGTGAGAAGATGTGGGTGTTTGTTGTGACACAATTTCCGATTGCCCACGGCATCGGCCTTGGCATGCACCAGCACCATCACCATCATATCCAGTTCCCCGTCCCTTGCCACAAGCCTTGCCCATTTTAAATGGAGGACAATATCTTCCACGCTCACTACAAATGGCTGAATTTGGAGCGAAGTTATATGTTATCCATGTGACAGAAAAAAAACAATTTTAAATACCTGGCCTGTAACTATTTTGCACAGAAAACCGGTGTCAAAAACTTTGCTGACACATTGAAAAAAATATTTAATGGAGGCCAGAAATGGCAGTATTTTCTGAAAACGTAAATGTAACATAGTAACAGCGTTTTTAAGGTTGCTGGCAGGCTAAGTCCATCTAGTTCAACTCATAGCCTAACATGTTGATCTAGAGGAAGGCAAAAAAAACCCATGTGGCAAACACTAAGCTCCACTTTGGGGAAAAAAATTCCTTCCTGACTCCTTACGGCAATCAGACTAGTTTCCTGGATCAACACCCTATCAACGAATCTAGTATATATAACCTGTAATATTATACTTTTCAAGAAAGGCATCCATGCCCTTCTTAAATTTTAGTAGTGATTAACTCATTACAACATCATGTGGCAGAGAGTTCCATAGTCTCACTGCTCTTACAGTAAAGAATCCGCATCTGTGATTATGATTAAACCTTCTTTCCTCCAGACGTAGAAGATGCCCCTTTGTCCCCGTCTCAGGCCTCAGAGTAAAAGGATCAGTAGAAAGGTCTTTGTACTGTCCCCTCATATACTTGTACATAGTAGAAAGATTCACCCCTAAGAGTTTGTTTTTCCAAACTAAATAACCCCAAGTGTAATAACCTGTCTTGGTATTGCAGACCCCCAGTCCTCTAATAACCTTGGTCGCTCTTCTCTGCACCCTCTGTAGTTCAGCTATGTCTTTCTTATACACCGGAGACCAGAACTGAACACAGTATTCTAAGTGCGGTCGCACTAGTGACTTGTATAGGGGTAAAATTATGTTCTTCTCATGAACATCTATGCCTCTTTTAATGCATCACATTATTTTATTTGCCTTTGCAGCAGCTGCCTGACACTTGCCACCAAACGTGAGCGTGTCGTCCACCAATACACCCAGGTCTTTTTCAGTTACAGTTTTGCCCAATGTTTTACAATTAAGCATATAATTATACATTTTATTTCCTCTGCCCAAGTGCATTACCTTACATTTATCCCCATTAAAGCTCACTTGCCATTTATCAGCCCAAGCTTCTAGTTTACATAGATCCTCCTGTAATATAAAATTGTCCTCCTCTGTATTGATTACCCTACAGAGTTTAGTGTCATCTGCAAATATTGAAATACTTCTCTGTATGCCCCCTACAAGGTCATTAATACATATGTTAAAAAGAAACGGGGCCAATACCGACACCTGTGGTACCCCACTGTTAACTGTGACCCAGTCTGAGTGCGTTCCATTAATAACCACCCTTTGTTTCCTATCATTGAGCCAGTTCTTAACCCACATACACATATTTTCCCCTATCCCCATTGTTCTCATTTTATGTATCAACCTTTTTTGTTGAACCGTATCAAAAGCTTTTGAAAAGTCCATATACACAACATCCATTGCATTTCCTTAGTCCAGTCCGGAACTTACATCTTCATAAAAGTTGATCAGATTAGTTTGACAGGAATGGTCCCTCGTAAACCCATGTTGATATTGGGTCATAAGTAGTGTTGAGCGATACCTTCCGATATCGGGAAATATTGGATCGGATTGGATCAGACCGATACCCAAAAAATATCGGATATCACCGATTCGATACCGGAAACCAATGCAAGTCAATGGGACACAAATATCGGAATGAAAATAACCCCTTTCTTTCCTTGTAGGTTAATTATACAGGAAGGAAAATAACTAAGAATAATGTAGAATGTATTACATGAAAAGCTGGCAATTCAGCAGCGGCATACACCGGTACCCGACAATTTAGAACAGAAAGAATAAAGCATCACACATAGATTAGATACATAGAAACATGTCAGTCACATATATAAGAAGTACAGAGATAGTGTTGATTACTGTACTTGTCATTTAGTGTTAAAACAAAGGATTTATTAAAAAAAAAATTGGCGTGGGGGTTCCCGTAATTTTAGTCTCTAGCGGAGTTTAAGCAGATGGCTGGGGCAGATGTTTGAAGGCTGGGAAGGGGGTGATACCCACGGAGCTTCCCAGGCTACTAATATCAGCCCCCAGTTGAATGCCTAGCCTTTACAAGCTATGAAAATGGGGGACCCCCAAAAAAATGACATGGGGTCCCCCCTATTTTAATAGCTAGCAAAGGCTAGGCAGACAGCTGGGGGCTGATATTAATAGCCCAGGAAGGGTGCCATGAATATTGGCCCCCTCCCAGGCTAGAAACACCAGCTGTCAGCCATCCCAGAAATGGCACATCCATAGGATGCGCCAATTCTGGCACTTAGCCTCGCTCTTCCCACTGCCCTGTAGCGGTGCAAGAAGAGTGCAAGAAGAGTGCTGCTGAGCTAGGGAGAGATTTATACTGCAAAATAGGTAGTGTAGGGTCTCTAAAGCCTGAAAAATCAAACAAACAGTCCTTCTGAGGACTAATATCCATCCCAGATATCAGGCAGGCAGGCTGTATAGGAGACGCAGTGGTTATACCAGCAAACACTGCATTACAGTCCTGTGTGCTGCTGCTCAAATTGCTAGACTTAGCCCCAGGTCTCATGGGCCAGGAAAAATCCTTTTTTTTTTCATCTAAATCCTCTTCTTTTTTTTTTTTTTACTCAGTCAGACTGTACAAATACCCGTGCTATTAACCTTTTGGTATTTTTTCCACCCCCCAAAAAATTGAGTGTGTCTGTGAGTGTTCAGACACAAATATATCTGTTTAAAAGAGTCTGGTGTAGGCCAGATAGCTAGAACTGTGGTTTTGCAGTTCCACGGTTCAAATCTCTGTATTTTCCACTTTTTTGCCATTTTTCCATAAAAAAAAAACAGTTTGAGTGTCTTGCTGACTGTTCAGACACAAATATATCTATTTAAAAAAGTCTGGTATACGCCAGGAAATAAGTACTGTGGTTTTCCTCTTCCACGGTTCAAATCTGGGTGTAATCCACCTTTTTGCCTTTTTTACATAAAATAAACAGTTTGAGCGTCTCGCTGACTGTTCAGACACAAATATATCTGTTTAAAAGATTCTGGTGTAGGCCAGAGAAATAAAACTGTGGTTTTCCTCTTCCACTGTTCAAATCTCCTTTTTATTACCCTCTTGCCATTGATAGTGTGAGTGTAAGCTATTTTACTTCACTTACAATGGGCAAGGCGCATGGCAAGGGACGTGGAACTGGACGTTCTGGTGATAGTGTGTGCAGAGGACGGGGCCGTGGCCAAGGTGAAAATGTGCCACAACCAACAGCCACATCTTCTCGCTCCCAGTTCTTGACCGAATTACTATGGAAGCACAGAACAACACCACTATTGCGAACTGATCAGTGTAAACAGGTTATTTATTGGATAGCAGATAATACTTCCAGTCACCTGGGCATCACCACCTCTGGTCTGTCTTCCACACGGTTAAGTCTTAGTAGCTATGAGTCTCGAATGCATATTCCTCCTCACCCTGATGCTCCTTCCTCCCACCATGCCGAGTGTTGTCAGACAGCAACTGATCCCACAGTCGGACACTCTGAAGAGCTGTTCACTGGTCCATTTCCACATTTGGGCCCCTCGCCTGCTCCTCTTGAAGTGGTGGAAGAGGAGATCCCATGTAGTGATGGCCAAATATTTGAACAGCCACGGCCACAGGAAGTCGACGCTGGCAATTTGTCACAAGAGGTGTACAATGAAGAGACACAATTGGCACAAAGTGAGGAGGAGGACAGTGGTGCGGAAGTGGAAGAGGGGGAGGTGGTGGATGATCTAGTAACTGACCCATTGTGGCAGGAGGACACGCAGAGTGAGGCCAGCAGCATACAGAGGGAGGGAGGCAGAGTACCCTAGCTGGAAGGGAGAAGCAGTGTGGTGGCCGCAGACAGAAGTGGGCAAAAGTTCCCCGTAACACAAACACAAGGGACGTTGCCAGTACAACCTGTAGGTCTTCCAGATTCTGGAATTTTTTTAAGGACTCTGCTGATAACCCCAAAGAGGCCATTTGTACCACCTGCCAGGCCAGCATCAGTAGGGGTGACAAAACTACCAGCCTGACCACCACCAGCATGATCAGGCACATGTCAGCAAAGCACCCAACTTTGTGGGGCGAACCCCAGGGTCCACGACCAGTGTCAGCGGGTGTCACCACTGCTTCTTCCACTGTTGTGCGTGTAAGAGAACCCCCTGTTGTGCGTGCAAGGCAATCCCCTTTCCATACTGCATGCAAAGATGCCCCCTCCTCTCAGTCTTTACTTGTTATGGCAGTTTCTCAAGAAACAGCATCAACGTCAACGTCCACGTCCCACTGCAGCGTTCAATTGTCCATATCCCAGACCTTTGAACGAAAGCGCAAATTCGCAGACAATGCCCAACAGGCCACAGTCCTAAATTCGCACATTTCATGACAGCTTGCATTGGAAATGCTGCCTCTTAGGCTGGTGGAGACAGAATCCTTCCGCAACCTTATGGCAATGGCTGTCCCTCGGTACTCGGTCCTCAGCTGACAATATTTTGCCCGGTGTGCCATCCCCGCACTACACAAGCACGTGTCCCAAAACATCTGCCGTGCCCTCAACAACGCAGTTACTGGGAGAGTCCACCTGACAACGGACACGTGGACAAGTGCTTGTGGCCAGGGACGGTACATCTCCCTGACGGCACACTGGGTAAACATAGTGGAAGTCGGGACCCAGTCGGACCTTCGGACGGAACACATCCACCCCACACCGAGGAATGCGGGCCCTAGGTCAGTCAGAGTTGCCCCCACAGTGTACAGCTCCTACGCATCATCCTCCTCCTCCTCCTCATGTTCAGCCTCCATCTCAGATATCACCACATCAGTTACAAGCTGGAAGCACTGCAGTACTGCCTCAGCTAAGCAGCAACAGGCTGTGCTGAAACTCATAAGCTTAGGTGATAAACCTCACACTGCTTGTGAGTTGTGGACAGCTGTGAAAGAGCAGGCAGATCTGTGGCTGAGACCGCTGAACCTACATCCAGGCATGGTCGTGTGTGACAATGGCCGTAACCTGGTGGCGGCTCTGAGGCGAGGCGAGATCACACACGTACCATGCCTGGCTCATGTGCTTAACCTCGTGGTTCAGCGGTTTCTTAAATCGTACCTGAGTTGCCAGATCTGCTCGTCAAAGTACGCCGCCTGTCAGCTCATTTTCAGAAGTCGGCTACAGCTTCCACAGCCTTTGCTCTGTTGCAGCAGTGTTTGCAGCTTTCGGCACACCGACTGGTGTGTGATGTCCCCACACATTGGAACTCTACCCTCCTCATGTTGCAAAGGATTTGTGAGCAGAAGAAAGCAGTTGTGGAGTACCAGCTGCAACAAGGCCGTCGATATTCAGGTCAGACTCCACAGATGAGACCTTAGGAGTGGACCTGGATGTCTGACATATGTACCATCCTGACCAACTTTGAGGAGTCCACCAAGATGGTGAGTGGCGATGACGCCATCATTAGTGTCAGCATCCCACTTGTCTGTCTTTTTCAACGCTCTCTGCAGAGAATTAAAGGGGAGGCATTGCAGCCAGAGTATGATGAGATGGATCAAGAAGCCGTAGCGGGCGATTACACACAGCCCAGCCTCATCTCATCCCAACGTACATTGGGAGACAATGAGGGAGATGAGGAGGAGGAGGAAGAACAGGAGCTGGTTTCATGCGCCGTAGACGGTAGTACCTGTACAACTGTCATACCGTCGGTTCAGCGTGGGTGACCTGAGGACAGGGGTGAGGAGGAGGAGGTGGAGAGTATGGTCAGTCGTCATCTTGATGAGGACATGGAAGTCTTGCCCGTTACCAGCCTGGCACGCATGGCTGACTTTATGTTACGCTGCCTTAACCGTGACCCTCCCATTGTCAAAGCGTTGGGTGACAGTCATTACTGGTTGGTGACACTTTTAGACCCCCGCTACAAGGAGAACTTTCACTCATTTATTCCTGAGGTAGAGAGGTCTACAAAAATGTGGCAGTACCAGAATGCCCTTGCTGCAGTACTGTTAAAAAAATTCCCATCTGAACACGCTAGCGACAGAGGTCACATTTCGCTGCCCAACCAACGCGTACAGGCGAGAGAGAGGCAACTACAATCCAGCAGAGGCAGGGGATCACTGTCAACATTCTGGGACAGTTTTCTGAGACCAGCCCAGCTTACAGGCCCTGAGCCACGGGGTACTCTCACAAGGAGTGGAAAGTTTCAAAATATGATGAGGGAGTACCTTGCCGACTGTACCAGCATCCTCCGTGATTCCTCTGTGTCTTTTAATTATTGGGTATCCAAGCTGGACACTTGGAATGAACTCGCTCTCTACGCCTTGGAGGTCCTGGCCTGCCCTGCTGCTAGCGTGTTATCGGAGTGTGTTTTTAGTGCCGCTGGGGGAATTATAACTGATAAACGCACTCGCCTGTCAACTGACAATGCTGACAAGCTGACCCTTATCAAAATGAACGAGGGCTGGATTTGGCCAGACTTCTCATCACCACCAAATGACAGCAGAGTAACATATAGTCAAATCCACTGTGTTATTTCGGGAGGTGTATTCCCATGCACCGCTTCACACCCACACATGGGTATACGCTTCCTCTTTTCGGCTGGTTTTTGCTCTTCTCCTTATCCTCAGCCTCCACCACCACTATACCACCAGGGTGACCGTGGTCCATGTTGCCAGCATTGCAAGTTCCCCCGTCCTAATTTTTGGCAGCTTTTGCTTGGAAGGCATAGGCAAAGACTATGGGAGACACACTCCCCAATAATGGGAATAATGTTTTTAATATGCTGTACTGCATGGCTCTTGTAAGGAGCATTGCAAGTTCCTCTGTACTAATTTTTGGCAGCTTTTGCTTGGAAGGCATAGGCAAAAACTATGGGAGACCCACTCCCCAATAATGGGAATAATGTTTTTAATATGCTGTACTGCATGGCTCTTGTAAGGGGCATTAAAATCGTCTTGTTAAGCTACTGTGACCTCCACGTCTCTTCCAAGGGTCATTGATATTGTCTTTTTATTCCACTGGGACCTCCACGTCTCTTCGAAGGGGCATTGATATTGTTTTTTAATTCCACTGCAACCTCCACCATTCTTCCAAGGGGCATTAAAACCGTCATTTTAAGCTACTGTGACCTCCACGTCTCTTCCACGGGACATTGATATTGTCTTTTTATTACACTGTAACCTCCACCACTCTTCCAAGGGGCATTAAAACCATCTTGTTAAGCTACTGTGACCTCGACGTCTATTCCAAGGGGCACTAAAACCGTCTTGTTAAACCTCTCTGAACTCCACAGCTCTTCCAAGGGGCATTGAAATGTTGTTTTTAATTACCTCTAACCTCCACGACTATTCCAACGTTAATTGCATTTCCTCATAATTTTAGTCAGCTTTTGCTTTTCCATGCATAGGCTTACACTAAGGGAGACCCACTCCCCAATAATGGGTAGAAGGTTTTTAGTACACTGTAATCCACGTCTGTTTCAAGGGGCATTGCATTTCCTCATAATTTTTGGAAAGCCTTCCATTCACTTCTTAAGCAAACAGTGTACAGGAGACCCAGTTGCTATAAATGGAAAAAAAGGTTTAGCTAAGGCCCTCTGACCTCTATGTCACTTCCAAGGGGCATTGGAGTGCCTCAAAATTTTTGTTAGGTATTGCACTCACTGTATGCCCTATAACTGTGTAGCTGAACTGCTCCTTTTGGTACAGAAACATATCCTACAAGACATGTGTGGTTGACTGGCCTGATATTGATGTGAATGATCCCTGTTCCTCCTGCTCTTTCTCCTTTGCCACCACCTCATCCATCATTCATCACCTGAAGCTGTCACGGCTGTGTCGCCACGAAGATCGTCACGATTACACAGCCTGACTTCTCGCAGCTGACTTTTTGGTGCTTTGTGTTTTCGGCAGTGAGGGAGTTAATTCTCTCTCTCTCTGTGCTAGACGAGGTCCAGCCTCGCCCAGCTGCAATCAATGCTGCTGTAGTGAGTCTCCTTCAAATGCCTGCTGGTCTGTTTGGGAAGTGTCGGTGAAAGCATTTCATACAGACTTACAGAGCGGTTCGTGGTATTTGGAGTGTATTTTCCCTTCCTCGCTTTATCATTTATCTCCTTTCCCGTTCGTGTTCCCTCTGTTGTAGTTGTGTAGTTTTTGTATGCAAGGTGGTTTTGGTTTTTCCCTTGTACTGTCTCGTTCGTCTAAGTACTGTGTGTGGGCATATTATTACTTGTCCTCTTTTGTTGTGATCGGGGTCCTTCTCAGGACTAGATTACTTAGGTGCAGGGATCCTCAGGAGGTAGGGGTTACGCTGGCGGCCTGGACCTCTGTACCTTTAACAGTACCTCCAGGTTGAGGGTTTAGTCAGGGCCCCAGCTTAGGGTCAGCTTAGGCCCCCTACCTCCAGTATACAGAGACAGCGTGACATTTTCACCGACCCACTTAGTTTTTCTCCAGCTACCATGGATCCAGTAGCCGGTCTAGCTCGGCAGTTGCAGAGTTTGTCCATGGAGCTGGCGGACGTTAGGTCCAAGGTTTTGCATCCTCTGGAGCAAGCCGGACCAGAACCTAAAGTAGCTCTCCCTGACAGGTTCACTGGGGGGCGGGACAAGTTTTTTGTTTTCTGGGAGGCATGCAAATTGTACTTTCGGCTGCGGCCTCGGTCATCGGGGAGTGAAGAACAAAGGGTGGGAATTGTCATCTCGCTCCTACAAGGGGACCCACAATCTTGGGCGTTCTCTCTTCCCCCGGGCTCCCCGGCTCTCCAGTCAGTGGATAGGTTTTTCGCTGCTCTGGGACTCGTATATGATGACCCAGATCGGATCTCCCTTGCTGAGTCTAAGTTACGTAGGATCCAGCAGGGAGATCGTCCGGCGGAGGAATTCTGTTCGGAGTTCCGTAGGTGGGCCACGGACACCCAGTGGAATGACCCGGCTCTTAGGAGCCAGTTTTGTCAAGGTTTATCCGACAAATTACAGGATGTGTTGGCACAGTATGACTCTCCCGCGTCACTGGAAGCCGCTATGGCCCTGGCTATTCGCGTTGACAGACGGCTTCGGGAGAGGTGCGGGATAACTCGACCCCCTGTGATGACTCCACCTCCTACAAGGTCCCCTCATATGGTGGTTCCCCTGGTCAGTCCAGAGGAGCCTATGCAATTAGGAGGGACATCTTTTCGGGGGAGGGGACCGGTGGTGCACCATAAGACAGGAAGGTGTTTCTTCTGCGGGAGAAAGGGACATTTTATTGGGGGGTGTCCATCCCGTCCCTTGCAGAGTGAAGAGTCGTCGGAAAACTGTTGATCCCAGGTTGTGTGGTGGACGGCAATCTGGGAGTAGGTATTTCGTCCCTAGGTTCGTCTCAGTTTCTCGTACCGGCGGAGGTGGTGGTGGGTACGAGAACTGAGAGGATATCTGTTCTTCTGGATAGTGGGGCCGGGGCTAATCTGGTTGATGCTCGGTTTGCCCGGGTTCAAGGTATGCGATTGAGTGAGTTGGCTAAACCCATCCCCATATTCTCGATCGATGCCAGGCCTCTCGGTCAGGGAAGTTTTTTGCAAGCTGTGCATGACGTAAAACTTCAAGTGGGGGCGATACATAAAGAACTGTTGTCTTGCTACGTGTTGGAGGGTCTTCCCACTCCTATAGTGTTGGGCCTTCCTTGGTTAACTAAGCATAACCCGGTTATTAATTGGCAAACCAGAGAGATAAGCCAATGGAGTAAATTCTGTAATAAAAACTGCATGAACACGGTCATCGGTGCGGTTACTCCTTGGGTCTTACCTCCATTTCTGGCGGACTTTGAGGATGTATTCTCGGAGAAAGGGTGTCAGGAACTACCTCCTCATCGCGAGTATGACTGTTCTGTAAAACTGCTCCCTGAGGCCAAGTTACCTAAAGCTAGGTTGTATAACCTTTCTGGTCCTGAGAGGCAGGCCATGAAGGATTATATTTCAGAAAGTCTGGCTAAGGGGCATATTAGACCTTCATCTTCACCGGTGGCTGCGGGGTTCTTCTTTGTTAAGAAGAAAGATGGAGGCCTACGCCCTTGCCTGGATTTCCGTGAACTTAATCGGATTACGGTCCAAGATCCGTATCCACTCCCACTTATTCCCGATCTCTTTAATCAGATCGTGGGCGCCAAATGGTTCTCGAAGTTGGATCTCAGGGGGGCGTACAATCTGATTAGGATGAAGGAGGGGGATGAGTGGAAGACGGCGTTTAACACTCCGGAGGGGCATTATGAGAACCTTGTCATGCCATTCGGTCTGACTAATGCCCCGGCGGTGTTCCAACACTTTGTTAATGACATTTTTCGCCGCCTGGTGGGACAGTTTGTTGTCATATATCTGGATGATATCTTAATTTACTCGCCGGATCTGGTGTCTCATCAGGAGCACGTTAGGCAGGTGTTACAGATCTTGCGGGATAATAAACTGTATGCCAAATGGGAAAAGTGTGTGTTCGCTGTACAGGAACTCCAGTTTTTAGGCTTCCTGGTTTCAGCGTCCGGTTTTCGTATGGACCCTCGGAAAGTGCGGGCAGTTCTTGAGTGGGATCGGCCAGAGAATCTTAAGGCACTACAACGTTTCCTGGGGTTTGCTAATTATTACCGGAAGTTCATTCGTAATTTCTCGTCCATGGTTAAGCCTCTCACAGACATGACTAAAAAGGGGACGGATTTTTCTAGGTGGTCTGACAAGGCTTGTCAAGCATTCTCCTGCTTGAAAAAATGTTTTGCCTCGGCACCCATACTCATTCAACCTGATGCGTCACAGCCATTCATTGTAGAGGTAGACGCTTCCGAGGTAGGGGTGGGAGCAGTATTGTCACAAGGTTCGTCCCCTGGTAAGTGGCATCCGTGCGCCTTTTTCTCTAAAAAATTGTCGTCCGCTGAGAGGAATTACGATGTCGGCAATAGGGAACTCTTAGCCATTAAGTTAGCTTTTGAGGAGTGGCGCCATTTTTTGGAGGGGGCAGTCCATCCGGTCACCGTCATCACCGATCACAAGAACCTGCTATATCTGGAGTCCGCGAAACGTCTGAATCCCAGACAAGCTAGGTGGTCATTGTTTTTTACCAGGTTTAATTTTGTCGTTACATATCGTCCTGGGTCAAAAAATGTAAAGGCGGATGCCTTATCTCGTAGTTTCCCTGGGGCCGGGAATACGGACGACCCGATTCCTATCCTTCAGGAGGGGGTGGTGGTTTCAGCAGTTTGCTCTGAGCTGGAGGAGGAGGTATTGGAGGCTCAGGGGGACGCCCCTGTTGGACCTCCGGGGAGACTGTTTGTTCCAGATCAGTTGCGACAAAAGGTGATCGAGGCACACCATAACTCAGTTTTTGCAGGACACCCGGGGAGTAGAGCAACTGTGGATCTCCTCTCGCGTCGGTTTTGGTGGCCTAACTTACATAAGGAGGTGGTAACTTTTGTCGCGTCCTGTGGGGTTTGTGCGCGCTCTAAGACCTCACATACCCGTCCGTCTGGGGCCCTCTTACCTTTGAAGATCCCGGAGCGTCCTTGGACTCATCTGTCTATGGACTTTATTACGGACCTCCCTCCGTCTTTGGGTAAAACGGTCATACTCGTTGTAGTGGACAGGTTCAGCAAGATGGCACATTTTATCGCTCTTCCGGCTCTCCCTAATGCTAAAACTCTTGCGCAGGTGTTCATTGGGGAGATTGTGAGGCTTCACGGGGTACCCTCCGATGTGGTGTCTGATCGGGGGTCTCAGTTTGTGTCCAAGTTCTGGAAGGCGTTTTGTGCACGGCGGGGGATGCATTTGTCATTCTCATCGGCTTTTCACCCTCAGACCAATGGTCAGACGGAACGTATGAACCAGAGCTTGGAGACATATCTCCGGTGTTTTGTGTCAGAGAACCAGGAGGACTGGGCTTCTTTCTTACCTCTGGCAGAGTTTGCTCTCAATAATAGGCGGAGCGAGTCCACTGGTAAGTCCCCGTTTTTTGGGGCATATGGTTTTCACCCCCAGTTTTGTACTTTCAGTAGGGGGGGCTCTTCGGGGGTTCCTGAGGAGGAACGATTTTCCTCATCACTCGCTTCAGTATGGAGAGGGGTGCTGAAGAATCTGAATACTATGGGGAACCGATACAAACGTATGGCTGATAGGAGGAGAGTGTCTGGTCCGGACCTAAGTGTGAACGATCGGGTATGGTTGTCTACCAGGAATATTAAACTTAAGGTTCCCTCCTGGAAACTGGGTCCCAGGTTCATCGGGCCGTACAGAATCAGTTCTATTATTAATCCGGTGGCATTCCGTCTTGACCTCCCCCCTACGTTTAAAATTCACAACGTGTTCCACAGATCGTTGCTTAAGAGGTATGTGGCGCCGGTGGTACCGTCACCTTTACCTCCCCCTCCAGTGGTGGTCAATGGTAACTTGGAGTTCCAGGTATCAAGGGTCATCGATTCACGTTTTAATCGTCGGTCCCTTCAGTACCTGGTTCATTGGAAAGGGTATGGTCCTGAGGAGAGGATGTGGGTTCCTGCGTCGGATATTAACGCAGACCGATTAGTTCGGGCCTTCCACACGACTCACCCGGATAAACCTGGCCCTGAGGGTCCGGAGGCCCCTCGTAGAAGGGGGGGTACTGTCACGGCTGTGTCGCCACGAAGATCGTCACGATTACACAGCCTGACTTCTCGCAGCTGACTTTTTGGTGCTTTGTGTTTTCGGCAGTGAGGGAGTTAATTCTCTCTCTCTCTGTGCTAGACGAGGTCCAGCCTCGCCCAGCTGCAATCAATGCTGCTGTAGTGAGTCTCCTTCAAATGCCTGCTGGTCTGTTTGGGAAGTGTCGGTGAAAGCATTTCATACAGACTTACAGAGCGGTTCGTGGTATTTGGAGTGTATTTTCCCTTCCTCGCTTTATCATTTATCTCCTTTCCCGTTCGTGTTCCCTCTGTTGTAGTTGTGTAGTTTTTGTATGCAAGGTGGTTTTGGTTTTTCCCTTGTACTGTCTCGTTCGTCTAAGTACTGTGTGTGGGCATATTATTACTTGTCCTCTTTTGTTGTGATCGGGGTCCTTCTCAGGACTAGATTACTTAGGTGCAGGGATCCTCAGGAGGTAGGGGTTACGCTGGCGGCCTGGACCTCTGTACCTTTAACAGTACCTCCAGGTTGAGGGTTTAGTCAGGGCCCCAGCTTAGGGTCAGCTTAGGCCCCCTACCTCCAGTATACAGAGACAGCGTGACAGAAGCTTTGTTTTAACGGGAGTCATAGAACTGGGATAGTAGCAGGAAAACATCCAGCAATCCTCGGAGGAGGTAGGATATGCGCCAAAACGCTGACCACCTCAGGCCTAGCCGCTACTACATACTTGCGCTTGCATTCCAAGGAACAGAAAGCTAAGGAGATGGATGCCTCATGATCATGAATAATTTACTCATTGTGTAGGAGGCCGACCACTGCTGCTGTCTACCATCTGAACTTTGTGTTGAAGCCTGATTGACCCAGGACCCGAAATCCTCTATGTCTGGAGAACGTGTTGCATTCCATTGTCCAACTGTGTCCCGGCTTACACAATATTAACCCAGTGTGAAGGCGTCAGTGAGATGGACCATCCCTGGCCACATTCACTTGTCCACGTGTTTGTGGTTAGGCTGTCCTTCCCACTAAATGCACTGGGGAGGGCACAGGTAATGTTTTGGTATGCGCGCTTGTGTATAAGGCTCACCGGAACAAATAGGAGCTGTTGGGTACCGTGTGTGGGCACCCGGCCGCGGGGCGGCTGGGGACCAAGTATGGACACCCAGCCGCCCCCTGGCAGCTGGGGACCAAGTGTGGACACCCGGCCGGCGGCGGCTGGGGACTGAGTATGGAAACCAGGTCGCCGACGCAGCCATGACCTGGTGGCCAGATTCCCCCTCCACATGTCTAAAATGCCCAATTTCAAGTGCAAGCAAGTAAGCAGTATGGTGTTGCAGCCTGGGGGTGGGTGGGTGGCAGGCTGCATACTTGCGCTTGCATTGCAAGGAATGGGGGAGGTACAATTGAACACTGCCCTGGGACAAGGACTTGAATGGGGATAGTTGCAAGTCTGCAACGACAGGTGCAGGGCGGGAGGCATCTTTGCATGTGCCATGAACAGGGGGTTGGCGTGCACACACTACAGCGGAATAGGCTGTCCTTCCCACTAAATGCACTGGGGAGGGCACAGGTAATGTTTTGGTATGCGCGCTTGTGTATAAGGCGCACCGGGACAAATAGGGGCGTCTGGGGACCGAGTATGGACACCCGGCCGCCGGGCGGCTGGGGACAGAGTATAGATACCAGGCCGCCGACGCAGCCATGACATGGTGGCCGGCATCTGCCTCCACAAGCCTAAAAGGCCTCATTTCAAGTGCAAGCAAGCTAACAGTATGTTATTGCAGCCTGGGGGTGGGTGGGTGGCAGGCTGCACACTTACCTTTGCATTCCAAGAAAACAAAGCAGATGCTAACTTATATCATCATCATCATGCTCCTCACCTTGGCCTCTCAACTCCCCTAATGGAGAAGCCCTGGCCCACCGGAGGAGTCTGCTTTTCTGGTGGGCTCGTCCAATGTTGCCCTAAAGCAGGCCAGGCTAAGACAAGTGTGGGGAAGGTTACCGGGACAAATAGTGGCGGCTGGGGACTGAGTATGGAGACCTCGCTGCCGAAGCAGCCATGAGGTAGTGGCCAGCTTCGGCGTCCTCCAAACTAAAAGGCCCCATTTCAAGTGCAAGCTAGCAGTATAGTATTGCAGCCTGCGGGTGGGTAGGTGGTTGGCTGCTTATTTGCGCTTGCATTGCAAGGAATGGGGGAGGTACAATTGAACACTGCCCTGGGACAAGGACTTGCACGGGGATAGTTGCAAGTCTGCATCTTCTGATGCGGAAAGGATCACTTCTGATGGGCACACATTTAGGCAGTGACCTGGGTGTCAGAGATGCTTCCAGGGGTCTTCCCCATGCTGTTCCCATGTCTTTTCAGCACTGTATGCATGAGTCACACAGCACATGGCCAGATAAGGTTGTAAAATGTTAAAATGACATTTCCCGGTGAATGCATTTGTCACCGTTGAAAGCAACACAAAAGTGCAAAAATGCATAAAAAATGCTACTTGTGAACATAGCCCATGTTGTGGAGGAGTATTTTTGTTTTTGGTTATTTATTTTACCTAATATACAAGTCTTTACCCTGGAAATGATGATCCTTAACATATTTCACAGGAAAACAGTTTCAGTTTAGTTTTTGAACGTTTTATTGTTAGCCCGTAAAAGTGGCTTAATACTAGAGATGAGCGTTGTTCTACTCGAACTGTTCGCCAATCTCAAATTCGAGCTGCTTTGGGCGGTGTTCGAGCCGTTCGGCGAACACGAACGATTTGAGAAAAATTCGGCTGTTCGAGGTTATGTTCGATAACTGTTCGTGCACCAAAATCATAACTGGATTTTTTCTCAGTAATGATGAAAATTAATGTTAATACGCAGTTTGAGTGTACAGCGGGGTGGGGGGAGGGGCAGGGGATGGATCTCTGCAGGAATAATGAAGATCTCCATTTTTTTTTCTCTTTCCCGCATTTACAGTGGGGAGGTGCAATCTGTCAGCCTATCAGCAGCGCACACACGGAGCGAAGTGCTTTTTTCACACAAGCAAGGGCATGTGTCATTGGCAGTGTATGTCACATGTCCTTGCCCTATAAGACCAAGCCATTTTCCCCGTCGCCACCATTTTCTCACTGCTGCAGCTGCGTGTTAGACGGCACCGCTGTTGCTGTGTGCGCTATACCTTGTTAATTTCAAGCCAATTTTCGCACAAATCTACAGATAGCTTGGGAGTAGGGAATAGTTGTGATTGCAGTCCTTTTAAGGACTAGGTTACAGCATTTCCTATGACTTTTATCAGGCAGGTCTGTGCTCTTAAATAGATAGATTGTGGGAGTAAAGACTAATTGTAATTGCAGTCCTTTTCAGGACTAGGTTACATCAGTTCCTATCAGTTTTTGCCAGGCAGGTCTGTGCCAGTGCTGTGCAAGTTTTTTTCACAGCATTTGGCTGAATCTAGCAAAGCTAATCCTTTTTGGCCTATTGCAGAGTGTGTTAGTCAGTGGAGTAGCCTATCTGTGTTGCAAGATATACCACCTGTGTATAGAATACCAATTTTTTTACTGCACCTAGTGAAGTAAAATCTTTTGGGCATAGCATCATTCTATTAGTCCATCTATACTGACCTCCATCAGGTTGCAAATTGAATATAATTTTTTTCTGCATCTAGCTCTGAAAAAATATTTGGGCTTCTAGCAGTGTGTGGGACTTGTTCTATTAGTCCATCTATACTGACCTCCATCAGGTTGCAAAGTGAATATAATTTTTTTCTGCATCAAGCTCTGAAAAAATATTTGGCCTTCTAGCAGTGTGTGGGACTTTCTCTATTAGTCCATCTATACTGACCTCCATCAGGTTGCAAACTGAATATATTTTTTTTTTGCATCTACCTCTGAAAAAATATTGGGCTTCTAGCTGTGTGTGGGACTTGTTCTATTAATCCATCTATACAGACCTCCATCAGGTTGCAAACTGAATATAATTTTTTTCTGCATCTACCTCTGAAAAAATATTTGGGCTTCTAGCAGTGTGTGGGACTTGTTCTATTAGTCCATCTATACTGACCTCCATCAGGTTGCAAACTGAATATATTTTTTTTCTGCATCTACCTCTGAAAAAATATTGGGCTTCTAGCTGTGTGTGGGACTTATTCTATTAATCCATCTATACAGACCTCCATCAGGTTGCAAACTGAATATAATTTTTTTCTGCATCTACCTCTGAAAAAATATTTGGGCTTCTAGCTGTGTGTGGGACTTGTTCTATTAGTCCATCTATACTGACCTCCATCAGGTTGCAAACTGAAAATAATTTTTTGTCTGCATCTAGCTCTGAAAAAATATTTGGTCTTCTAGCAGTGTGTGGGACTTTCTCTATTAGTCCATCTATACTGACCTCCATCAGTTTGCAAATTAAAAATAATTTTTATCTGCATCTACCTCTGAAAAAATATTTGGGCTTCTAGCTGTGTGTGGAACTTGTTCTATTAGTCCATCTATACTGACCTCCATCAGGTTGCAAACTGAATATAATTTTTTTCTGTATCTAGCTCTGAAAAAATATTTGGCCTTCTAGCAGTGTGTGGGACTTTCTCTATTAGTCCATCTATACTGACCTCCATCAGGTTGCAAATTAAAAATAATTTTTATCTGCATCCAGCTCTCAAAAAATATTTGGCCTTCTAGCAGTGTGTGGGACTTTCTCTATTAGTCCATCTATACTGACCTCCATCAGGTTGCAAATTAAAAATAATTTTTATCTGCATCCAGCTCTGAAAAAATATTTGGCCTTCTAGCAGTCTGTGGGACTTTCTCTATTAGTCCATCTATACTGACCTCCATCAGGTTGCAAATTAAAAATAATTTTTTGTCTGCATCTAGCTCTGAAAAAATTTTTGGCCTTCTAGCAGTGTGTGGGACTTTCTCTATTAGTCCATCTATACTGACCTCCATCAGGTTGCAAACTGAATATATTTTTTTTCTGCATCTACCTCTGAAAAAATATTGGGCTTCTAGCTGTGTGTGGGACTTATTCTATTAATCCATCTATACAGACCTCCATCAGGTTGCAAACTGAATATAATTTTTTTCTGCATCTACCTCTGAAAAAATATTTGGGCTTCTAGCTGTGTGTGGGACTTGTTCTATTAGTCCATCTATACTGACCTCCATCAGGTTGCAAACTGAAAATAATTTTTTGTCTGCATCTAGCTCTGAAAAAATATTTGGCCTTCTAGCAGTGTGTGGGACTTTCTCTATTAGTCCATCTATACTGACCTCCATCAGTTTGCAAATTAAAAATAATTTTTATCTGCATCTACCTCTGAAAAAATATTTGGGCTTCTAGCTGTGTGTGGAACTTGTTCTATTAGTCCATCTATACTGACCTCCATCAGGTTGCAAACTGAATATAATTTTTTTCTGTATCTAGCTCTGAAAAAATATTTGGCCTTCTAGCAGTGTGTGGGACTTTCTCTATTAGTCCATCTATACTGACCTCCATCAGGTTGCAAATTAAAAATAATTTTTATCTGCATCCAGCTCTGAAAAAATATTTGGCCTTCTAGCAGTGTGTGGGACTTTCTCTATTAGTCCATCTATACTGACCTCCATCAGGTTGCAAATTAAAAATAATTTTTATCTGCATCCAGCTCTGAAAAAATATTTGGCCTTCTAGCAGTCTGTGGGACTTTCTCTATTAGTCCATCTATACTGACCTCCATCAGGTTGCAAATTAAAAATAATTTTTTGTCTGCATCTAGCTCTGAAAAAATATTTGGCCTTCTAGCAGTGTGTGGGACTTTCTCTATTAGTCCATCTATACTGACCTCCATCAGGTTGCAAACTGAATATATTTTTTTTCTGCATCTACCTCTGAAAAAATATTGGGCTTCTAGCTGTGTGTGGGACTTGTTCTATTCATCCATCTATACAGACCTCCATCAGGTTGCAAACTGAATATAATTTTTTTCTGCATCTACCTCTGAAAAAATATTTGGGCTTCTAGCTGTGTGTGGGACTTGTTCTATTAGTCCATCTATACTGACCTCCATCAGGTTGCAAACTGAAAATAATTTTTTGTCTGTATCTAGCTCTGAAAAAATATTTGGACTTCTAGCAGTGTGTGGGACTTTCTCTATTAGTCCATCTATACTGACCTCCATCAGGTTGCAATTAAAAATAATTTTTATCTGCATCCAGCTCTGAAAAAATATTTGGCCTTCTAGCAGTGTGTGGGACTTTCTCTATTAGTCCATCTATACTGACCTCCATCAGGTTGCAAATTAAAAATAATTTTTATCTGCATCCAGCTCTGAAAAAATATTTGGCCTTGTAGCAGTGTGTGGGACTTTCTCTATTAGTCCATCTATACTGACCTCCATCAGGTTGCAAATTAAAAATAATTTTTTGTCTGCATCTAGCTCTGAAAAAATATTTGGCCTTCTAGCAGTGTGTGGGACTTTCTCTATTAGTCCATCTTTACTGACCTCCATCAGGTTGCAAACTGAATATAATTATTTTCTGCATCTACCTCTGAAAAAATATTTGGGCTTCTAGCTGTGTGTGGGACTTGTTCTATTAGTCCATCTATACTGACCTCCATCAGGTTGCAAACTGAAAATAATTTTTTGTCTGCATCTAGCTCTGAAAAAATATTTGGCCTTCTAGCAGTGTGTGGGACTTTCTCTATTAGTCCATCTATACTGACCTCCATCAGGTTGCAAATTAAAAATAATTTTTATCTGCATCCAGCTCTGAAAAAATATTTGGCCTTCTAGCAGTGTGTGGGACTTTCTCTATTAGTCCATCTATACTGACCTCCATCAGGTTGCAAATTAAAAATAATTTTTATCTGCTTCCAGCTCTGAAAAAATATTTGGCCTTCTAGCAGTGTGTGGGTCTTTCTCTATTAGTCCATCTATACTGACCTCCATCAGGTTGCAAATTAAAAATAATTTTTTGTCTGCATCTAGCTCTGAAAAAATATTTGGCCTTCTAGCAGTGTGTGGGACTTTCTCTATTAGTCCATCTATACTGACCTCCATCAGGTTGCAAACTGAATATATTTTTTTTCTGCATCTACCTCTGAAAAAATATTTGGGCTTCTAGCTGTGTTTGGGACTTTCTCTATTGGTCCATCTATACTGACCTCCATCAGGTTGCAAATTGAATATAATTTTTTTCTGCATCTAACCCAGCCAATAGTTTTGGCCTAATACCACAGTTTGGCCACTCAACTCTGCTCGGTTCCCATCCATTGTTTTTTTGTGCAAACAACTCCAGAGTTGTGAATTAGTTAACCACCAAAATGAGTGGAAAAAGGCCTGCTGCTCGTGGAAAGGGGAATAGGCGTGTTGGGAAGGGGAAAAAAGGTTGTGTCCGTGGGGTAGGTGTTAAAGCAACAGTAACATCTGCAGAAGAAAGACCATCTTCCAGCCAAACTAAAATGTCTACTTCTTTTAGCGGACAATGTGATAAGATCCCTTTCTTACGGCCACGCCAATCGCTACAAATTCCAGATGAGGCACAAAAACAGCAGGTGCTTCAACGGATATCAAGTGCTCCTTTAAGTGGGCTCTCCTCCACATCAACTTCAACATCACAAATACTCCAGTCCTCAAAGGTGTCACCCCAATCGCACTTGCTTCCTCACAGCTCCCAAATCTCCAGCTGCCCGTCTGAGTATGAGATAGAACAGATGGTTGAGTCTGCAGAGCTGTTTACTCATACTATAGACTGGGAATCAGAGGTCGACTCCAGCTCTTCTGTGAATCCAGACGAGGAAATAATAATAATATTAGTTTATTTTTATAGCTCCAACATATTCCGCAGCACTTTACAAATTTTAGGGGGGACTTATACAGACAATACAGAATAAGCATATCTCATATCGAAAGGAGTGAGGGCCCTGCTCACGAGCTTACAGTCTATGAGGAAGTGGGGGAGACACAAAAGGTAAAAAGTACATATATTGTATAATGCAGCCTTGGTATACTGAATAGGATAAATAATAATACATGGACTGGTCGCCAGCCAGTATGTGTGCAGTCCTGACAGAGGCTTTTATGTGCATGGTTGGTTTGAACTCGAAGTTGAAGAAGATTTTAATATGGGGGAAAGCTGGGATGGACAGATTGTGTTTAGGTGATACGCCAGTCTAAAGAAATGTGTTTTTAGGGTTCGCTTGAAACTGTGGGTATTGGGAATTAATCGAACTGTCCTGGGTAGTGCATTCCAGAGGATTGGCACAGCACGCGAGAAATCTTGGAGACGGGAGTGGGAAGTTCGGATTATGGGGGATTTTAGTTTCAAGTCATTTGCAGAACGGAGGGCACGTGTAGGGTGGTAGACTGAGACAAGGGAGGAGATGTAGGGGGGTACTGAAGCATGGAGCGCTTTGTGGGTAAGCGTGATAAGTTTAAAACGAACTCTATATTAGATGGGCAACCAATGCAATGACTGGCACAGGGAAGAGGCATCTGAGTAGCGGTTGGCGAGGAATATGATCCTGGCTGCTGCGTTCAGGACGGATTGGAGAGGGGAGAGTTTAGTAAGAGGGAGACCGATTAGTAGAGCGTTGCAGTAGTCGAGACGAGAATGAATAAGAGCGACAGTAAGAGTTTTTGCCGAGTCAAAGGTGAGAAAAGTCCTGATTCTTGAGATGTTTTTGAGGTGTAGATGACATGAACAGGAAATGATCTGCACTGATGCCCAGAATCTTTATGAATCGGATCCAGGACCAGACACAGAAGGTTCTGACCATAATGTAGACCCTCATTCCCAAACTGTAACTCCTGTTGGTGGAGACAATGAGGAAGACGATGATGAGACTCAAATACCTGATTGGAGCGACAACTTTAGTTTTTTGTCAGGGCAGGAACAGGTTGGCTCTGATGACGACGGGTGTGATAACGCACAGGGTGATGATGATGAGGTTGGAGATCCCACTTACTGTCAACCCACAGTCAGCCAAGAGATGAGGTCAGCAGAGGAGGTGGAGGAAGATGCTAGTGACGACGAGGTCAGGTTGCGCCTTCCTGGACAGAGACGTAGTACTGGAAGCACATCAACAACTGCATCCTCAAACACAACTCTGCCTCTGACCACAAGTCGTGGTGGCTCTTCAGGTCGCATGGGTGCTAAGCCTTGCATAGCCTGGGCATTTTTTCAGATCGATAAAGATGAACCAACTCGTGTTATCTGTAACATTTGTCAGCAAAAGCTAAGTAGAGGCCAAAAAATTACATAGTTTGAGTACTTCATGCATGAACCGGCACATGGACATGAAGCATAAGTTGCAGTGGGAAGCTCAGTGTGCTACAATGCGGCCTAGCCGGCCGGGCCAACCACCGTCTGCCATATCTTGTGCATCCGTGGCCTCTTCATCCTCTGTGACTGGGGGGACAGCAGTCACACCTGTTTGGGGCGCAGACCTGCCACCTCTTTACCCGCAACAGCCAGCGTGATTGGCAGGTCATCATTTTCTTTGGAGGTGGTAACACCAGCTGGTGTTGAGCGCTGTCCGACATCGATAGCACCACCTTTGGATCAAGGCAACCTAACATGTCCGCCTGCATCTTCCTCACAGACCGGCAGTTTGCCGGGGACACCCTTATCAACCCCGTCTAAGCACAATAGCCAGCCCTCGGTCCCTCAGATGTGGACAAGTAAAAGACCATTTCCTCCTAGCCATGAGAAAGCTAAGAGGTTGAATTTCACCATCTGCAAGCTCTTGGCTACAGAAATGCTGCCTTTACGCCTGGTGGACACAGAGGATTTTCGAGACCTTTTGTCCGTCGCAGTGCCCCAGTACCAGATGCCCAGTCGGCACTACTTCTCAAAGAAAGGTGTGCCTGCGCTCCACCAGCATGTCGCACACAACATCACCGCTTCTTTGAGAAACTCTGTGTGTGACAGGGTGCATTTCACCACAGACACTTGGACGAGTAGGCATGGACAGGGGCGTTACATGTCGCTGACTGGGCACTGGGTAACTATGGTGACATCAGGACAAGGGGCTGCTGTCCAAGTCTTGATGTCCCCACGAGTTGTGCGTCAATCCTCTTTATGTCAAAGTTCCTCCACTGCTTCTGCCTCCTCAACCTCCTCTCGGTCTTCCACCTGCACCCAAAGCCTGTCTGGTCATGCCACAAGCTTTCTAACTGCGCAGAAGGGATCCTGCACACCTCCTTACTGTGCTGGCAGTAGGGCTCAACGTCATCAGACGGTTTTTACTTTGAAATGTCTGGGAAATGTGAGTCACACAGCTGAGGAGTTGTGGTCAGCTCTGGAGAACCAATTTCATGAATGGTTGTCTCCACTGGACCTGAAACCAGGGAAGGCTGTGTGCGACAATGCTGCAAACCTGGGTTCGGCCCTTCGCCGGGGCAATGTCACACACGTGCCTTGTATGGCTCACGTGTTGAGCCTGGTTGTCCAGCAATTTTTAGCCCACTATCACAGACTAGATGGCCTTCTGCAGAGGGCACGGTCGCTGTGTGCTCACTTCCGCCGTTCGCATCCCGCAGCTCAGCGACTTACATCTCTACAGAAGTCGTTGGGCCTGCCACTTCACCGGCTAAAATGCGATGTGTATATCCGGTGGAATTCAACTCTGCACATGTTGCAGCGACTGTGGCAGCACCGACAAGCCCTGGTGCAATACGTTCTGACGTATAGCCTGGGCCAACGAGATCCAGAGGTGGGGCAAATCACGCTGGAGGAGTGGTCTCAGATCAGGGACCTATGCACCCTTCTGCACAGTTTTGAAATGGCGACGAAGATGTTTAGTGCTGACGATGCCATTATCAGCATGACTATTCCGGTGATTTACATGCTGGAGCACATGTTAAACAGAATTCGGAGTCAGGTGGTGGCACAAGAGGAGGTGGAGGAAGTAGAGGAGGAGGAGTTGTATGCGGAAGGGCTAACATCTGCAAGGTCCAGACGGTCGGCAGCACCAAGGCGGCAGGCATGTGAGGGTGGGGGAGATGGTTTTACCAGGGCGCATGGTAGCAGCCAAACTAGTGAGGAAGGTGCAGGAGCCCAGGAAGAAGTGGAGGACGAACTGATGGAAGACTCATCAGATGAGGGAGACCTTGATCACATTTCTGTTGTGCGAGGTTGGGGGGAGAGGACAGAGGAAGGAAGCATGATTGTTACCTCGCCACCAACACAACAGGGTGCTCCTGGATGCGCAACACACATGAGTGCCTTCTTGCTGCACTACCTGCAACATGACCCTCGAATTGTGAGAATTAGAAATAATCCTGACTACTGGGTTGCCACACTGTTAGATCCCCGGTACAAAAGTAAATTTGCAGAAATTATTCCTGCCATAGAAAGGGATGCACGCATGCAGGAGTATCAGCAGAGACTGTTGCAGAATCTTACATGTGCTTTTCCACAAAACACCAGTGGTGCACGTAGTGAATCTCACAGTTCCAACTTGCCAACCGTGGGACCGTCAAGTGTTCAGCACTCAAACCGTAACAGAACCACAGTATCTGCTGGTAACATCAATTTTGCGGAATCATTTCACCACTTTTTTAGCCCATCCTTTGCAAGGCCACAGGAGACAAGAAGTCTGACACATAGTCAACGCCTAGAGACGATGGTACAGGAGTATCTCCAAGTAAACATTGAAGCCATGACTGTGTCACTGGACCCTTGCTCTTTTTGGGCTTCCAATCTGGATAAATGGCCGGAGCTAGCCACTTACGCCTTGGAGATCTTGTCATGCCCCGCAGCCAGCGTTCTGTCTGAACGTGTGTTCAGCGCTGCTGGTGGTGTGCTGACAGATAAGCGCACGTGGCTCTCCACTGATAATGTAGACAGACTCACGTTCATAAAGATGAACAAATCATGGATCCGAAACGACTTTTCTACCCCTGTGTCATCCTGGGGAGAGTAAAAGCTTGATGATTGGTTAAAATCACCCTACCAACCGTTTTAAGCTTTCAAATTACTAATCATTTTTATCTGTATCTTGACTGGAAAATAATTTGGGCTTTGTAGCAGTGTGCAGCACTGATCCTATTAGCCCATCTATACTAAGCTCCACCAGATTTAAAATCAATCATAATTTTTAGCTGCCTCTAGCCCGGAAAATAATTTTGGGGCTCCGAGATGCGCAAGACATATAAGTGCCTTCTTGCTGCACTACCTGCAACATGACTCTCATATTGTCAGAATTCGAAGTAATCATGACTACTGGGTTGCCACACTCTTAGATCCCCCAAACTTTTCGATCAACCTTTTCATTTTAATAATGACCAAAAAAATGGTCATTTTTGAAATTATAAGCATTAGCAGGTTATTAGAAACTGAAATCAAACAGTTTTCAACTCAAAACTTTATTCTAGGTGATGTTACATTTTCACATAGGACCCCTTGTTCGAAAGGAGCTTCTGAACTCTCTTGTCCATTGAATTTGTCAGGTTTTGGATGGTTTCTGCTTCAATTGTTTTGCATGAGGACAGAATACCCTCCCAGAGCTGTTGCTTAGATGTGAACTGCCTCCCGCCATCATAGACACTCCTTTTGATGATGCTCCAGAGATTCTGAATGGGGTAGAGGTCAGGGGAGCATGGGGGTCACACCATAAGTTTGTCCCCTTTTATGCCCATATCAGCCAGAGATGCAGATGTTTTATGTGCAGCATGAGATGGTGCATTATCATGCAAAAAAATGATCTTGTTGTGAAATTCATGGTTCTTCTTCTTGAACCATGGCAGGAAGTGCTGTTTGAGAAAATCCACATACATTATGGAGCTCATCTTTAGCGCCTTCAGGGATCCTAAAGGGGCCGACAATCTCTCTCCCCATGATTCCAACCCAAAACATTACTCCACCTCCTCCTTGTTGGCGCTGTAGCCGTGTTTGCGTGCGGTGTCCATCAACCAGCCATCCACCACTCCATCCATCTGGACCATCGAGCGCTGCACGGCACTCATCCGTGAACAAAACAGTTTTGAAATCAGTCTTCATGTAATGTTTGGCCAACTGGAGCCGTTTCTGCTTGTGTGAAGTGGATAGAGGAGGTCGACAGGATGGCATATGCACAGCTGCAAACCTCTGAAGGACCCTGCATCTTGTTGTTCGGGGGACGTTGGAGGCACCAGCAGCTTCAAAAACTTGTCTGCTGCTATGACAAGGCTTTTTTGCTGCTGCTCTTTTAACCTGACGTAATTGCCTGTAGGAAAGAGTCCTCAATTTGCCCTTATCAGCACGCACACATGTGTACTGTGAACCAGCTACATACTTCTTGATTGCCAAGACACTTAATCCTGATCATCGCATAATGTTGATTGTAGTCATGCCTTGACCTAAACACTCCACAATTTGTTGCTTCTCAGCAGCCGACACATCCTTTTTCTTTCCCATTTTGGCAGAAAATGTAGGCTGCTTAATAATGTGAAACAGCCTTCTTAAGTAGTCTTGCCTTTCATTGGACACACCTGCCAAACTAATTAGTACAGGTGTCTGCAATTGCTTACAGTGATATAAAGAGCTCTGACACACATCATCATCAATGAGTTTAACTGACAAACAAATTCTTCCCTTATCACTCCTAAACACTTTTTGCATAATAATTTGGAACACAGTGTACATGTGCTTTTCCACAAAACACCAGTGGTTCACGTAGTGAATCTTACAGTTCTAACTTGCCAACTGTGGTCTGTATGGAGTTGTTCAATAAAGGGCCCAAAATTAAGATAACATAGATGGGAGAGGTCTCTATGAATAGGAATTCCTAAGTATTTGATACCCTGTGAGGGCCAGGCAAAGGGAAAGTTGGACTGGATGGAATCCTATATGGATTTGGGGAGGGAGACATCGAGGGCCTCAGACTTCGCTGCATTGATTTTAAAATTTGACCATGTAACAAAGTGATCTATTTCAGCCATAACAGCATGGATGGATATATGTGATTGAGTGATATATACTAGTACATCATCAGCAAATAGAGAGCACTTGTACTCGGTGCCTCCCACCTCAATCCACCTAATATTGGGGTTATGGCGAATTGATGAGAGCAGGTGCTCCGTCACTAGGATGTATAAGAGAGGGGACAGAGGACATCCCTGCCTTGTCCCATTGGTGATTGTGAAAGGTGATGAAAATGTTCTGATGCACCCCCTGGGCCTTGGGACACCCGGAGCCGGACCCTTTTTGGTGGATGCTGGTGGTTGTAGTCTTCGTGGCGGCGACCCGGTTCCGTGGCTCAGGGTGGTCAAACCAGTGGCGGAACTATTTATGTGGTTTTGATGTTTAAATGTCCGACTACGCCACCCGTGGATTGCGGTCAGAGTGAACCGCCGCTGCAGGGCAGACCGCTGAGGCTGGTGTTGTGGGTGCAGCAGAGCGTAGCATAACTCCCCACGGGAGGAGTATAGCCTCAGGGCAGTGTATGCGGAGAATGGGGGTGATGGTGCAGGGCAGCAGCAGTAACGACACGGAGTCAGTGATGCAGTCCAGGGCCTTTACTCACAGTTCTTATTATCCAGACCACGTCTGCAGGTAACGGCTGCCCACGTCGTACTGTGCTCACCAGGTGAGGGGCTCAGACAACTCCCATATAACTTTGGAGCGCTTCACAGGACCACCTTTGTGTGTCCTTTGTCTGGCCTTTCTTACCAACCCTTCTGTCCGGCTGCCTCGCGCCTCCTCTTGGTAAACTTGGCGCCAGTTTCCCTGACCCCATGTGCTGCCCTCCTAGCGGGTGTAGCGAGGGGCTGCGCCACATAAAATGTCACAGCCTCCGGTTTCTAGCTGAGGGTCGTTTCCTGCCTCCACTAGTTTCGGGGACCGGTCTCCCCCTTTGGCCTGACCCCTCCATGCAGGTGGATTCGGGCGTGCGGTGGCGACTCGCCCGTCCGCACGCCTGGGATCCCTTCGTTCCTCGTTCCTGGAGCCTTCTCCGCTCCTCTTCCTTCCTTCTCCCTCTTCCAGGCCTGGGCCTCTGTTACTAGGCCCGCCTCCGGAGCAGAGCTCATGCAGAGCCCCTGCTCCCTGCCACTTCTGCTCAGACTTCTCTGCACTGAACTAAGATGGTGCCCACCTTTTATACTCCCTTCTCAATGCACCCAGGAACTGCTTCCTCCCTGCTCCTGCACTACAGGGTTCCCC
Source organism: Phyllobates terribilis (assembly GCF_046119375.1). Taxonomy (NCBI): domain Eukaryota; kingdom Metazoa; phylum Chordata; class Amphibia; order Anura; family Dendrobatidae; genus Phyllobates; species Phyllobates terribilis. The sequence continues at coordinate 589,456,265 of NW_027362765.1, read as the reverse complement.
TTCCTCAGTGTTCCCTCCCCCCACTCCTGCCATGGACAGGGACTGTCGTGCCCATCTCAGGGGCATATTGGTCGCCCTGCCCCACGGCAATGTGGTGTAATGCATGCAGGTGTCGGGTCCTGATCCACACTCCATCCTTACCTGAGAGTGAGATATCACACCTCTGGGTGAGGTGCAATACCTCTGTAGCAACCGAGCCCTCAGGGTGCTACAGTTCCATTTATCTTCAGCCTAGGTGACATATTGCGATACAGGGCCGTGATTTTGGCTATAAAAGGGTCCCCTAGACCCCTACCCCAAGCTTTTTAAGAGAATCATATATGGCGTGCCAGGAGACTCTATGGAATGCTTTCTCAGCATCCAACGAGAGTATCTAATTACAAATTTTTAACTGCATCTAGCCCAGGAAATACTTTGTGCCTAGTAGCAGTGTCTGCTAGTCAGCGGATTATCCCGGCTGTTAAGCAAGCTACACCACCTGTAGTTTGGACACTTAATTTTTTCAAAGGAAATGCTTCGGGACCACGGGATACTCAGTGAAGAGCATCAGGAGGCACCCCAAGGCATAGGGGCTGGGACTGGCAGTAGGATGCCTTGCGGTGGACAGCCGAGCTCGATCCTTATAAAAGCTTTTTAACTTCAGCAGCTGTAGTGGACGCTACTGGAGCTGGAATTACGCGGCTGCTGGCATGAGACTTGCCCTCCAATAGATCCTTGTAAATGGATTTAAAGTGTATTCATTCAATTTAGAGAGACAATTTAAATTAAAAAGCTTAGAGCAGCCTACCCCACAGGGGGGCTCGCTCGACCCACCAGCGGACAGGCACCAGTATTGGGAGAGGGGGGCTGGCCGTCAGGGTTCACCGCAGCTCTGGCACAAACCCGGCGACACGGAGGTGGCACGGGCAGGAGCGGACTGAACGTGTCGGCTTCTAACTTTTTGGATTTTAGAAGGGCATGACATGCCTATATCTGTGTCTCCCCCTCCTTTTACTCCTCCACCTCTTTTCTTTTCTCATGACTATATGTACTTGTCACTTTTCCATGTGTTAGTTGTGTCTTCTGAGCAGTTTGTCAGCTTTTGGACACCTTTGAAGGTGTTTTCTATGTGTTTATATGTGTTTTTGTTTGCCTGCCATTGGTTTTAACGGTGTTCGAAGGTGTTCGACGAACAGTTCGACGAACAGTTCGGCGAACACACGAGTGTTCGACGAACCGAACCGAACTCGAACACTACGGGGGTGGCTCAACACTACTTAATACCTCTAACCACGTTGTTGACAGAAGTGACCTGGGGGTCAGAAATGCTTCCTGGGGCGATCCCCATGCTGTCCCCATGTCATTTGAGCACTGTCACTGTCGTTTTTGGCACTTTTTAGGCTTTCTACAGACTGCCGGGGGTGCCGCCGCAAAAATGCTCGGGTCTCCCATAGACTAACATTGGGCTCGCTGCTCGGGTCGAGCACCCGAGTATCACGGTGAGCTCGGCCCGAGCTTCGAACACCTGAGCATCTTAGTGCTTGCTAAACACTACTGCCCAGTCATGGCTCTCGTCCAGCCATGTCTCAGATATCCCCACCAAGTCATAATTATTTTCCAACAAAATTAATTCTAATTCCTCCATTTTGTTGATGAGGCTTCTTGCATTAGTGTACATACATTTTATGTATCTCTCTGTACCTCTATTCCTTCTTACTATATTGACTGTTCTAACCCCACCCCCAATTTCTTTATTTGTGCCCAAGTCACTATCTGCACTATCTTCCCCACCTATAAAATGAATACCTTCCCCCCAAATCCCTAGTATAAACACTCCTTCAACCTTCTAGCAATTTTCTCCCCCAGCACAGCTGCACCCTTCCATTGAGGTGCAGCCTGTCCCTAGCATAGAACCTGTAGCCAACTGAGAAGTTGGCCCAGTTCTCCAGGAACCCAAACCCCTCCGTCCTACACCAATTCCTGAGCCACTTATTTATCTCCCTAATCTCCCATTGGCTCTCTGGCGTGGCATGCAGTACAGGCAGTATTTCAGAGAAAACCACCTTGGAGGTCCTTGCTTTAAGCTTGCAGCCTAATTCCCTGAAATCATCTCTAAGGACCTTCCAACTACCTCTAAGTTTGTCATTTGTGCCAATGTGCACCATGACCGCTGCGTCCTCACCAGCCCCTCCAAGTAATCTGTCATCCTGATCAGCCATGTGCAGGACTCGAGCGCCAGCTAGACAGCACACTGTTCGACTATCCCTGTCTTTGTGACAGATTGCCCTATCTGTTCCCCTAATAACTGAGTCCCCCACTACCAGCACCTGCCTGGCCTGCCCTGCTCTCCTATTTCCCCCCTTAATGGAGTTGACACTCCTCCGGCTTTCAGAGGACATGCTTTGCTGCAGCAGTGCTACCCCTGTACTGACACCGCCCTCATCTGCCAACTTTGCAAACTTATTGGGGTGTGCCAGATCAGGACTAGTCTCCCTGGCACTCTTCCCTCTACTCCCCTTCTAACTGTCACCCAGCTAGCTGCCTCACTGTCCTGCAACTCCCTACTACCACCCTCCCCCACATCTACCCCAGTGAGCAGGTGCTCAGTGAGCAGCAGACTCCTTTCCATATTGTCAATGGATCTCAGTGTTGCCAGCTGCTCATTTAGATCCAGTACCTGGGCTTACAACGTGCTCACATCTCGCTCAGCAGTATGCACCCATGACCGGCTGTTCAAGCATTGCATACATGTGGCAAAATGTACACTGGATAGCATTGTCAATATTGGAGCTCATTTCCTATTTGGGATTGCACTAGACAGAAATGTTAAGTAAAAAGAAATGTAAAGAATTAATAAAATACAGATAGCAATTCAGTCCAAATTCCTCCCTTCCAAACTCCCTGAATCCAAAGTCACTGAAAAACAAGTCACACACTTACTTCCTTTTGCACTTACGCTCCGGTCAAGCTCAGCTCGTTCACACTCGCTAAGGAAGTAGATTTAAATAGGTTTTTTTTCCCCCTTTAGCAGCAATCCAAAATACAGCTCAATGCACTTCCAAAGGAAAAAAGGAAATGTGGAACCGTGTGACTGAGAAAACACAGTTTTAAATACCAGGCCTGTAGGTAGCTATTTTGAACAGCAAACTGGTGTTAATTGCTTCACTGACACACTGAAACAAATATTTAATGGAGGCCAGAAATGACAGTATTTTCTGAAAACGTATATGTGATCCGCGTGACGGAGAAAACACAGTTTTAAATACCTGGCCTGTAGTTAACTGTTTTTAACAGCAAACTGGTGTCAATTGCTTCACTGACACACTGAAACTAATTTTTAATGGTTGCCAGAAATGGCAGTATTTTCAGCTCAATTAAATGTGATCTGAGTGACAGACAAACCACAGTTTTAAATAGCAGGATTTTTAGCGCTGTAATATGTAAAGGACCTGGCTGTATTCTGCAGTGCCAACAAGCAAATGGCGCAGAACAACGGTGTTCTCTGGATTGCTTTTTAAGCAAATAATGAGGATTAAGATCCAAAAAAAAATTATTCCTGGCCCCTGATACCTGGGCCTATTTCTAGAAATATCTAACAGCAGCAGCAGACAAAACTGGAATGGAGCCTCTTGTGCTATATGCACTGCAGTCTGCTGTATACACTGCCTGCCTGCCTACATACCCTGCCTGTTATCTCTGCAGATGGATTAGTCCTCTGAAGGACTGTTTGTTGAGATGCATATGTGTCTCTAATATAGTTTGGTACACCTACACTAACAAGAAACAAGCAAATCTCTCCCTATCTCAGCAGCACCTCTCCCTACACTGTCTGATTCCTAAGTGACTATGACGAGCATGGCGGCGCCAGGTCTGATATAGACCTGATGACGCTGTGCGGCCAGCCAATCACTTTAATGCCACAACCAACATGGCTACGGCATTACAGTGAGTGGCAGGCAATCCCTGCATTTTCATTTGCTCTGTAAAGAGCGCCAAACATGCAGGGAGGAGACCTGAGCTCCCGTCGAGCAACCCCGGAAATACTCGGCGAGCGCCGAGCATCTCGAGCAGTGAGATGCTCGGGCGAACACCGAGCAGTAGCGAGCATGCTCGCTCATCACTAGCAGTGACCCAAGAATGTCCAACTTAAAGTTTTTATTGTCCAAATAATTCACACAGTGAAGGCAGTTTTATCCTCCGGATCGCAGTCAGTTTGTCCACAATAGTCAGTTCAAACAAAACACCGTTGCCGTATGCGATTGCACCGCCATATTACTCTGAGGTGCGTCAGTTTTTTGCCTTCCTGGAGCTCTTTGTTCACTTCACATATGCCTCTGTAGCACAGAACCTCCTGCTCTGCAGCTTGCAAACCAAAGACTGAGACACAAAATCTTTGCTGCAGGTTTTGAAATGAAAACTGTGAACATGAGCCACATGAAAGACCCGGGCTGCAGGGAGTGGCCCCACTGCCATCCTGTAGTTCACTCCAAGAATAAAAGCCCATTCCGGGTTTTACTAAATCTGCCTTGGTAAAATAGCCTGACCAACCTCACTTTTATTCTGCACTGCAACCACAGCTATGTCTGTGATTGCAATGCACTCCAGCAGATTCAATATGCTTCTATCCGCATTCTGGCATTCGGGGGGATACATACCTTCCCTCGCATATAATTCCCCTCAGTGCCTCACATATCCCCCCTTTTCAAACTTTTGGGGTTGAACCCTTGTTACCATACAGGGTGCCCGTGACAGGGCATCTGCATTTCCCTGCGAATTCCCAGCCCAATGCTCCACCAAAAAACTAAAATTTTGTAGGGACAGAAACCATCTGGTGACCCGAGCATTCCTCTCCTTTGCATTTTTCACCCAGATGAGGGGCGAATGGTCCGTTACCAACCGAAACTATCGTTCAAGCAAATAATAGCGTAGGGACTCCAAGGCCCACTTAATAGCCAAGCACTCCTTCTCCACTAAGCTAGAATTTTTCTCTGCTGGTATAAGTTTCCTGTTCATCTCCATTCACCTCTTGCGACAGTACTGCACCTAGGCCTACCTCTGAGGCATCCGTTTGTGCGACAAAGTTTTTCCTGAAGTTGGGGCTGATGAGGACCAGCTGTCAACACAACGCCGACTTCATGGACTGGAACGCTTCCTCCGCTTGAGGGTTCCTTCGTACCAAAACCAACTTCTTACTCTTTAACAGATCATTTAGGGGTGCCAATTTCCCTCCAAAATTAGGTATAAACCAGCGGTAGTACCCAATGATGCCGAGGAACACTCTCATCTGTTTTGTACTCAAAGGCCTGGGCCAGTTTTGAATGGAATCAATCTTGTTTATTTGGGGTTTGATAACCATGCAGCCAATCACGAACCCTAAGTACCAGGTTTCCTTGAGTCTTATCAAACAATTTTGGGGTTTTGCTGTTAATCCCGCGATTCTCAGTGAATCCAGCTCCGCTTGTACCTGGGACAGGTGGGTATGCCAGTCGGTACTAAAGATGATGATATCTAAGCATGCTGATGCACACTTCTGATGAGGCTCTAACACTATTTCCATCAACCTCTGGAAGGTGGCCGGAGCCCCATGTAATCCAAAAGGCAAGGTGACAAAGTCATAGAGGCCCTCCTTTGTTACAAAATGGGTCTTCTCCTTCACTGATTCTGTCAGAGGCACCTGCCAGTAAACCTTGATGAGATCGAGCGTGGTGAAGTACTGGGCCTGCCCCTGTGTCTCAATTAGCTCGTCTACCCGAGGGATTGGATAAAGGAAAAATTTTGACACCTCATTCAATTTTCTGAAGTCATTATAGAATCGTAATGATTCACGTGGCTTCGGAATCAGCACAATAGGGCTAGCCGACTCACTCCTAGATTCCTCGATGACTCCTAACTGGAGCAGTTGTTTTACTTCAGCCGCGATGGCTAGCCTCCAGGCCTCTGGCACATGGTACGGTTTCATTCATACCCTCACCTGAGGCTCGGTGACAATGTCATCTTAGATGACCAAGGTGCGGCCAGGCAGTTCAGAGAATACATCTCCATTCTGCTGCACTAGTCTTCGAGCCTCCGCCACTGTTGGTTAATGAGAGTGTCACTTATCTTTACCTCTCCTCCGGCCTCCTCCTGGGCCGGCGTTGGAGGGTCCAGAGACGAAATGACTGGAGTAGCCTCCGTAACCATACACTCCCGGTCTTTCCAGGCTTTAAGCAGATAGGTGTGATATAACTGTTTGGATTTTCTCTTGCCGGGTTGGTACACCGTGTAATTCACCTCCCTAACCTTTCCCCAGACTTGATATGGCCCTAGCCACTTGGCCAATAGCTTACTCTCTACAGTGGCCACTAATACCAATACCTGATCTCCTTCTTTAAAGGACCTAACTGTGGCCTTTCTATTATGTGCATGGCTCAGCGCTGCTTGAGCATCTAGGAGGTGTTCCTTTACTATGGGCACGACCGCCGCGATCCGGTCTTGCACACTTGCCAAATGCTCTATTTCACTCTTATGTGGAGTAGGCTCCTGTTCCCACGTCTCTTGGGCTATGTCCAACAGACTCCTAGGATGCCTGCCGTACAGTAGCTCAAAGAGTGAGAACCGCGTGTAGGTCTGTGGTACCTCGCGGACAGCGAACATTAAATAAGGCAGTGACATGTTCCAATCCTTCCCATCCTTGGAAACCACCTTTTTTAGCATGTACTTGAGGGTTTTATTAAACTGCTCGACTAAACCGTTGGTCTGTGGATAGTACACCGACATGCGCAACTGTTTTATTTTTAGCAGTTTGCACAGTTCCTTCTTCACCTTGGACATTAAAGGAGTTCCCTAATCTGTAAGGATCTCCTTAGGCAGCCCAAGGCGATAAGTTTAGCCGAAGTGTGGCACAGCGGAATGGCCTCTGGGTAACGGGTGGCATAAACGACAACCACAAGTATGTGTTGGTGGCCATAAGCTGACTTTACAATGGGTCCCATCAAATCTATCGCAATCCATTCAAAAGGTACCTGTATACCTGGCAGAGATACCAATGGGCTACGGATGCTTGAGGTGGATGTGGTCAGCTGACATTCCGGGCAAGATTCACAATACCTTTGTACCTCAGCGTAAATCCCAGGCCAAAAGAGCTACTGCAAGATGTGCTGTTGCATTTTTTTAACCCCTAGATGTCCACCCAGCAGGTGGGTGTGGTCCATCTTGAGTGCCGCCCCAAGGTGCGACTGAGGTATTACTAATTGTTCCATGACCTCGTTCCAGATCTTGTCAACCCTATAGAGTATAGAGTATAGAGTATAGAGCCTGGGCAGAAAACTGTCTCTGCATCCAGTTGCTGAGCTACCCCATTTATCTCTATTACCCTTTCTCGTGCCTGGGTCAGGGTATGATCCTGTAGCTGAGCTGTCCCAAATGCTCCCCGGGATACTTCCAGCTCGGGAATCAATGGAGTCTCCTTGATCTCTCCGTAGTACTACCTCTATGGGAAACCTATCGGGTTCACACTCTGTCCCTAGGTTGATGACCTCTATGGCACTTATCCCTGACTCGGGATCTTCGGGTTCCACACACAGACACACTTTTATTCTGGGAGGGTTAATCTTACTGTCACACAAGGACCAAAACAGGTCTCTTCCCAGCACAGTCCCATAAGGAAGAGTCTTTACTACTCCTACCACATGTTTAACCTCTCCACACGGAGTGGAAAAGGTAACCTCCACCATGCACAAGACCCTGACTTTACCCCAGTGGGTTCTAACCCACAGATTAATGACGCATGGACGAGGGTCACTAGGCTCCCTGAGTCCAAGAGAGCCTCAGCGCGATGTCCATTGACGCGCACCTGGCACAGATGGGTTTCACCCGTTGTACCGATGGGGTCTGTGGTGTAGACTGTCGAGCGTACATAGAAACCCGGCAGGTATACCCACAGTCCATGGGTTCAGCAGTCAGGGGGCAGTTGGCAGCCACATGTCCTGACTCTTGGCATCGCCAGCACCTAATAGCTGTGGCACCGCCAGTCCTCGAGACCGATTTACGGGAAACTGGTGTGACACCTCTACTCGAAAGCCCTTTTATTTACCCTGGGAGATGGGGGTCTCAGAGTCGGGTCCTATGATGGGGAGATGGGGTGCAGCCGTGGCCCGGACCCGACCCATGCTCAGGGCCGTCACATTAAAAGGAAGTTGTGGGCTTATCCGGGTTGAGTGGCTGATTCCGACTACGCCACCTCTGGCACCTAGTGAAGGCCACCAGGGCCGCTGCAGTCCGCTGAGGCAAGGTGGTATAGCGGCCAACGTTGTTACTACTCCCCACAGACGGTCAAGGCCTCAAGGCAGAGAGACAGGATGACAGGGGTAGTAGTAGAGGAGTACGGGCGCCACGTCGTGCGGTGTAGCGCAGAATAAACAGTCCGGAGGCCATAGGGGTGAACTTCCAAGGCTTTACTCACATTCGAGATGGCAGAAGGAAGGCGACTCATTGCTCCCCGCGGAGTCCTGCAGTCACCAGGAACGGGGGTCCGACTACCTCCGAGCAAGTCCAGGATTCAATCAGGACCCCGCTCCAGAATGTTCCTGAACTACAGACCATATCCCTTCCTGTCTGTGTGTGTAGATAGGCCGGGTGTCCCTCTGAACTCCTCTCAGAAAAAGTGCACGGGTGGCAGCTCCGCTCCTTCCGATACCCGGTGGGATCTTCAGGGCCTACCGGAATTTCCCAACAAGGACGTGGAGTAGCAAGGTCGGGTGTCGGGGGCCGGTACCCCTCTTGCAGCTGGACTCCCTCTGAATATATCAGGTTGGCGAGGACAGGTGGTGTATACCGCTCCGTCTGCATCCTCCCTGGGATCCATGGAGCTACACTTTTAAGCTCCGGGCCTTCTTGGTCGTGGTCCTTGACCAGGTTGAGACATTCCTTGTCTGCAACCTGGCCGTCGTCCCAAGGCCGGGGTAGGAGGGCTGTGTCCCCATCCGCTACAGGTCCACACAGGATCCACTTTCAGGGTAGATCACAGTACATGGCAGCCAGGCAAGTTGACTAACCAGGAACGTCAAAGAACTAAACTACAAGGACCAAGAACCAAGATGGCTTTTTATTAAATATGAATTGTAAAGTGTCACTAAATTGTGAGTCCTCCACCCTCACCCACTAACTGGTTCCCCTAACTCTTGGTTCTCCAGTCTCCCTGTAACCAGGAGGGCAGCACCTAGTGCATTCTAGCCCCCTCTGGTGGAGAAATGTGGTGTTGGATGTAAAGGAAGGGTCCTGACCATCACGCTGTTCTTACCTCAGAGGAGGAACACTACACTCCATTAGAGAAGTGCAGCATCCCTGTGGCGGTCGAACCCTCAGGGGCGCCTCACTGGACTTCTGCCACCCTCACTCCGGGGTATCCCCTCATTGTGGGCTTGGTTCCGACTGTCCCCTGCAGAGGGACGTGACCACCTTCCAGGGCTTGCAGGGGCCGGTAGGTTATCCGCAGTGGGGCAGAGTCCTGTACAAAGTCCTGGGTGGTTATATACCGCCCGATCAAGCTAACAGCCTGGTCTAAGTTAACCGGGTCCCTTGCCCCACCCAACGCTGTATGGCTGCTGGCAAAGTTTGCACCAGCCGGTCCACCACTACCCTCTCTACCATTTGGGCTTGGCTCAATGTTAGAACCCTCCTGTTTGTTTTTTCCATCTTGTTTTTTGCGGTCACGTGACCTTCTGCCTTCGTATTCCAGCTCCACCCTTTTGGCTGTGCTGGACTTCAGTGTTGTTTGACTGTTTTGCTAGCCAGGTGCTTCTGTGCATATCTCTGTCAGTTCGCTTGGTCCTTCTGGGACATCTAGTACCTTTTTGTCAGTTTATCTTTTTGTGTTCTGCAACTACCTTCTCTGTTCAGGATGTGTCCCATTTTTGATCCAGTCATTAGTTCTTTTAGGGACCCCTCCCCTTTATGTTATAGGTCTTCGTTCAGACTAGCCGAGGACTAAGGCAGGTCTGTTCACAAGCCCGCACATAAGTGTTAACCCCCAGTTGGGAAAAGACCTCACCTTTCAGCTTCCCGCAGTTTAAGGCATTCTCCCCGGTGAGGTCAAAGTACTCCTTCTGGGCATCTGTCATCAGGAACGGGGCCACAACCTCAGCTCACTGAGGCCTGGCTTGTCACGCTCCACAAAAAGAAACTTTAGCTCTTAGATCCCTGTGGCAAGACTTGAAATACTTCACAAATACTAGCTACTTTTGGTTGCTAATCGCTACTTTCAAGGTTGAGGACGTAACATGGACGTAACATGAAAAATTGTCAAAAAGTTCACAGGTATGATTACCTTTTCAAGGCACTGTGTGTATATATACAGTACAGACCAAAAGTTTGGACACACCTTCTCATTTAAAGATTTTTGCGCAACCTCTCCAACCTAATGATCCATGCTTTAGATCGGTTGAAGAATTTTTTTCTGCTATGGGTCTATTGTATGATGATCCTGATCAAATCTCATCTGCTGAGGCAGAACTCAGGCGTTTGAATCAGGGGTCAGGTGATGTTGAAAATTATTGCACACACTTTAGAAAGTGGGCTTCAGAAATCAAATGGAATGATCCTGCTCTGAAATGTTTATTTCTTGCTGGTCTGAGTGAAAAAGTTAAGGATTTGCTAATTGCATTCCCCGCACCTGAGACTCTGCAGGATGCCATGCAATTAGTTGTCCGTGTGGATAGGAGACTGAGATCTAGGCAGAATGAAGTAAAAACTCCAGTAATGCCAGGTGCTAGTCCCCAGAAAATCTGTTCAGATGGCGGAGAACCGATAGAGGTTGGGGCGATGTTGCTCCGCTCTCAGGAAAGAGACCGGAGGTTCGCCGAGGGATTGTGTCTTTATTGTGGTAAAGCTGACCATTTGAATAAGTATTGAGAGCTTTATTTAAGTAAAGAAAAAAAATAGGTCAGGTACGCCCGTATTGCTTGTTTAAGCACTACAGGAGTATTTCTTTCAGGGAGTACTACTTTGCAGGAAAATTTGATTAAATTTCAGGTATTTGTGGATTGGGGTTCAACACTTAATGTGAATGATAAAGGGTTTTTGGAAAAACTTAAATTGAAATCCAAACCTTTGTCATCACCTATTTCTGTGATTGCAATTGATAACAATCCCTGAAATGTATTACTCACAAGGTTGGTGCATTTCCCCTCACTATCAATGGACTTCACCAAGAAATTTTGGACTTGGTTGTATTAAATAATTTACCCTCTCCAGTCGTTCTAGGTTTACCTTGATTAAAACTGCACAATCCTTTACTGGACTGGTCTACTAATGTGATTAAGTCTTGGAGTCCGAAGTGCTATGATAAATGTTGTAATGGTCGCATTGCGGCTGTGGAAAAAGGGGAATTACCGGTACCTATTCAAGATTTTTGGAGGGTTTTTTCGGAGGAGGAGTCGCAAGTTTTACCTCCTCATAGGGATTATGATTGCGCCATTGAGTTTGTTCCGGGAGGTACTCTTCCCAAGAGTCGCTTGTTTAATCTGACTATCCCTGAAAGAAAGGCCTTGGCGGAGTACATACAGACTAGCCTGGCTGCTAGTCACATTAGACCTTCTAAGTCGCCTGTGACAGGTTGGGAGTCCATTTGTCATTTTCGTGTGGGTATCATCCTGAGTCTAATGGACCGACTGAAAGAAAGAACCAGGATGTAGAACAGTTTTTGCGTTGTTTTGTGACGGACAATCAAGAGGTGTGGTCTGAGTTTCTGCCTCTCACAGAATTTGCTCTTAACAATCATACATCCTCCTCAGCTGGGTGTTCTCCTTTTTTCTGTTGTACTGGGAGACATCCATCTTTAGGTTCGTTCTCCAAATTGGGGTCGACGGTGCTGGAGGAGGAGAATTTTTCTGGAGATTTGGAGAGAGTTTGGACTAATGTACGTTGCAACCTTCAAGAGGGTAACAAGAAGTCCAAGAAGTATTTTGACAGGAAACGTAAGGAAGTTTTCTTTACTGTGGGTGACATGGTTTGGTTGTCCTCAAGGAACTTGCGGTTGAGGATTCCCTCTAAAAAACTTGGTCCTACGTTTGTGGGTCCAATTAAAGTGCTTCAGGTTGTTAACCTGTCTGCGGTTAGGTTGGATGTCCCTACTTCCTGGAAGATTAATCCTGTGTTTCATGTTTCCTTGTTGAAAAAGGCTGATGTATCAGATAGGGATGCCACTGTCACAGTTCCTCCTCTGGTGGAAGACAGCGAATATGAAATTTCTCGTATCTTTAATTCTAGATGGCATAGAGGAAGATTACAGTATCTCATCTCCTGGAAGGGTTTCGGTCCCGTAGATAACTCCTGGGTAAGGGCGGATGATGTCTCTGATCCTAGGCTTGTTAGAGCTTTCCACAGGAGGTTTCCAGATAGGCTTGGGCCAGGAGGATCCGGAGGATCCTCATAAAGCTCTTGAAGCTCATCAAGAGAATGCCAAGAGTGTGCAAAGCAGTCATCAAAGCAAAAGGCGGCTACCTTGAAGAACCAAGAATATAAGACATATTTTCAATTGTTTCACACTTTTTTGTTATGTATATAATTCCACATGTGTTAATTCATAGTTTTGATGCCTTCAGTGTGAATGTACAATTTTCAAAGTCATGAAAATACAGAAAAATCTTTAAATGAGAAGGTGTGCCCAATCTTTTGGTCTGTAGTGTATATATATATATATATATATATATATATATATATATATATATAAATATATATATATATATATATGTACACACAGTGCCTTGAAAAAGTATTTATACCCCGTGAACTTCCCCACATTTTTTCACATTAAACCCACAAATTTAACAGCATTTTATTGGATTTTGAGATGTACCGTCACAAAGTAGCAAGTATTTGTGAAAATGATACATGGTTTTCTAAATATCTTAAAACTATTAATCTGAAAATTGTGATGTGCATTTGTATTCACCCCCCCCCCCTGAATCAATACATTGTAGGACCACATTTTGCTTCAATTTCTGCTGTAAGCCTTTTGGGGTATGTTTCAACCAGCTTTGCCCATCTAGAGGTGGACATTTTTGCTCATTCTTATTTGCAAATTAACTCTAGCTCAGTGAAATTGGATTGAAAGCATCTATGAAAAGTAATTTTCAAGTATTGTCACAGATTCTAAATGGGATTTTGGTCTGGACGGTCACTGGGGCAGACAAACAAATGAAAATGCTTTGATCTAAACCGTTCCATTGAAGATATGGCATTATGTTTAGAATCATCATCCTGCTGGAAGATGAACCTATGTCCCAATCACAAGTCTTTTTCAGCCTCAAACAAGTTTTCCTCCAGGATTGCCGCGTATTTAGTTCCATACATGTTCCTATCAAAATTGACCAGCTTCCTTGTCTCTGCTGAAGAAAAACATTCCCACACCGTGATGTTGTCACCACCATGTTTGAAGGTGAGGATGTTGTTTTCAGGGTGATGTGCAGTGTTAGTTTTCTGCCATACATATCATTTTGCATCCAACTCAAAAATTTCTACTTTAGTCTCATCTGATCAGATCATCTCTAGTGATGAGCGAGCATGCTCGCCACTGCTCAGTACTCGCCCGAGCATCTCAGTACTCGAGATGCTCTGAGCTCGCCGAGTACTTTCGAGGTGCTCGGGCAAGAGCTCGGGTCCCCGTCCTGCATGTTTGGTGCTATTTAGAGCACAAATCATAGAGGGATTGTCTGCCACTCACTGTAATGTCACAGCCATGGTGGTTGTGGCATTACAGTGATTGCCCAAATCGATGGGAACAGTGCTCACAGTGAAACATGAAAAGCCGGCAATTCATCAGCGGCATACACCAGTACCCGACAATTTAGAGCAGAAAGAATAGAGCATCACACATAGATTAGATAGATAGAAAGATGTCAGTCACATATATAATAAGTACAGTGACAGTGTTGGTTACTGTACTTGTTATTTATTGTTAAAATAAAGGATTTATTAAAAAAATAATAATAGTGTTTTTATGCACCGGTTTCTTTAAAAAAGACGGCCGGCAATTCATCAGCAGCATACATCTGTACCTGACAATTTAGAACAGAAAAAATACAGCATCACACATAGATTAGATAGATAGAAACATGTCAGTCACATATATAATAAGTAAAGTGATAGTGTTGATTACTGTACTTGTCATTTTGTGTTAAAATAAAGGATTTATTAAAAAAAAAATTGGCGTGGGGTTCCCCGTAATTTTAGTCTCTAGCGGAGGTTAAGCAGAGAGCTGGGGCAGATGTTTGAAGCCTGGGAAGGGGGTAATACCCACGGAGCTTCCCAGGCTACTAATATCAGCCCCCAGCTGAATACCTAGCCTTTACTAGCTATTAAAATGGGGGACCCCAAAAAAAAATGATGTGGGGTCCCCCCTTTTATAATAGCTTGCAAAGGCTAGGCAGACAGCTGGGGGCTGATATTAATAGCCTGGGAAGGCCTGAGGTTGCTTTATTATTTTACTTTTACTGCAGAAGACATTGGCTTCAGCTGGAATGGGTGTGATGGTAAGTATGGTTTAATTTAGAACATTAAAAAATTGTGTGTATATTTCAATTAAAGGACTTTATTCTGGGTGTTGTGTTTTTTTAAAATACTTTACTAGAAATTCATGGTGGTCATGTCTAATATTGGTGTGACCCCATGAATTTCGGGCTTAGGGCCAGCTGATAATACCCAGCTGGCCCTAACCCCTTTATTACCCAGTGAGCCACCGCACGAGGGCCCTGGATGAGTTGGGTACAGCGCCAGATGATGGCGCTTCTATGAACGCGCCATTTTCTGGGGTGGCTGCGGACTGCAATTTGCAGCGGGGCGGGGGCCCAGAAATCTTGGGCCTCCCTGCGCTGCAGATTCCTGCCCCCGGCTGCCTAGTTGTACCTGGCTGGACACAAAAATAGTGCGAAGCCCCACATCAATTTTTTTAAATTATTTCATGAAACAACAATATAGGAAAGCCCTTTTTTAAATTATTTCATGAATTTCATGAAATAATTAAAAAAAAAAAACCCTTGGGGCTTCGCCCTATTTCTGTGTCCAGCCAGGTACAACTAGGTAGCTGGGGGCTGGAATCCACAGCGTAGGGAGGCCCAAGCTTTCTGGGCCCCCCCTGCAGCAAATTGAAGTCCGCAGCCACCCCAGAAAATGGCGCGTTCATAGAAGCGCCATCTTCTGGCACTGTACCCAACTCATCCAGGGCCCTGGTGCAGTGGCTCACTGGGCAATAAAGAGGTTAGGGCCAGCTTGGTATTAACAGCTGGCCCTAAGCCCGAAATTCATTGGGTCACGCCAATATTAGGCATGACCACCATGAATTTCTAGTAAAGTATTTAAAAAAAACACAACACCCAGAATAAAGTCCTTTAATTGTAATAAACACACAATTTTTTAATGTTCTAAATTAAACCATACTTACCATCACGCCCATTCCAGCTGAAGCCAATGATCTCCTGCAATAAAAGTAAAATAATAAAGCAACCACATCCTTACCTTTCCATGGTTCCCAGGACGGCTCCAGGTCTGCTACATTCACATGACAGGCTGGATCGCAGCCGAAAGCGTCTGGCTGTGACGGCATCCAGATGAGCCGAGTTCATGTCCAATGAACTCAGCTCACCTCATGCACGTCACTGACAGTGTGAGAGAATTCTCCTGTGCTCACGGCAAGTGCAGGAGAATTTTCCCACTCTGTCACAGCCAGACACTGATGAGCGCAAGCATGCCTGTGCTTCTCAGTGTCTGCGGCATGGCAAGCAGGATGGCAGCTTTCGGCTGCGATCCAGACTGTCATGTGAATGTAGCAGAGCTGGAGCCGTCCTGGGAACCCTGGAAAGGTAAGAATGAGGTTGCTTTATTATTTTACTTTTATTGCAGGAGATTGTTGGCTTCAGCTGGAATGGGCATGATGGTAAGTAGGGTTTAATTTAGAACATTAAAGAATTGTGTGTTTATTTCATTTAAATGACTTTACTCTGGGTGTTTGTGTTTTTTTTTAACTTTGACTATGGGGTTAGTAATGGGGGTGTCTTATAGACGCCTCTCCATTACTAACCTGGGCTTGATGTCAGCTGGCATTATAAGCTGACATCAACCCTAGCCCTATTACCCCATTGCCACCGCAACAGGGCAGTGGGAAGAGCGAGGCTAAGTGCCAGAATTGGCACATCCTATTGATGCGCCATTTCTGGGGCGGCTGACAGCTGGTATTTCTAGCCTGGGAGGGGGCCAATATTCATGGCACCTTTCCTGGGCTATTAATATTAGACCCCAGCTGTCTGCCTAGCCTTCGCTCGCTATTGAAATAGGGGGGACCCCACGTCATTTTTTTTGGAGGGTCCCCCATTTTAATAGCTAGTAAAGGCTAGGTATTCAGCTGGGGGCTGATATTAGTAGCCTGGGAAGCTCCGTGGGTTTTACCCCCTTCCCAGGCTTCAAACATCTGCCCCAGCTGTCTGCCTAACCTCCGCTAGAGACTAAAATTACGGGGAACCCCACGCCAATTTTCTTTTAATATATCCTTTATTTAACACTAAATGACAAGCACAGTAATCAACACTATCACTGTACTTAATATATATGTGACTGACATGTTTCTATCTATCTAATCTATGTGTGATTCTTTATTCTTTCTGTTCTAAATTGTCTGGTACCGGTGTATGCTGCTGATGAATTGCCGGCCGGCTTTTTTTGAAGAGACAAAAACACTATTATTTTTTTTTAATAAATCCTTTATTTTAATACTAAATAACAAGTACAGTAACCAACACTGTCACTGTACTTATTATATATGTGACTGACATGTTTCTATCTATCTAATCTATGTGTGATGCTCTATTCTTTCTGGTCTAAATTGTCGGGTACCGGTGTATGCTGCTGATGAATTGCCGGCCGGCTTTTTTAAAGAGACGGGTGCATGAAAATCGGAAGCACTAGTGTGTTCCAAGTGCCCTGCTATGTTTTTCATGCACCCTCCTATATACCCTGCCTGTCTGCCTATATATTCTGCCTGCCTGATGTTTAATTGAGCACCATTCCCATCGATTTAGGCAATTTTTGACCTTTTGCAGACAGCAGGGGGGGAACACCAGAAAAATGCTCGAGTTTCCAATAGACTTACATTGGGCTCGTTGCTCGGGTCGAACACCCGAGTATTCCAATGTGCTCGACCCGAGCTTCGAGCACCCGAGCATTTTATTGCTCGCTCATCACTAATCATCTCCTTTCACATGCTAGCTGTGTTTCCTACATGGCATGTGGAAGAAGGTATTCTGGTCAGATGAAACCAAAGTAGATCTTTTTGCGCTAAATTTAAAATGCTATGAGTAGCAGAAAACTAACACTGCCCATCACCCTGACAACACCATCCCCAAAGTCAAACATGATTGTGGCTGTATCATACTGTGAGGATACTTTTCTTCAGAAGGGGCAGGAAAGCTGGTTAGAGTTGATGGGAAGATGGATGGAGCGAAACATACGGAAAATCTAAAGGAAAACCTGTTAAAGGAATCTTTGCAAAAATTTTTCAAAAGGTGTGATTATCTCTAATTGCGATGTGTTGTTAAATAGCCTGTTATTTAAAACTGGCTACCTTCTGTTTTTACCTAGCCAGCTAAATTAAGGTCAGCTACACATTAATAATGTTCTGCTTGCACAAAAGGGTAAATTCCTAGGAGTCCTCCGAGTATTCAACACATATTTTCAGAGCAATTAGAGATCATGAAGTATTGAGATTTGGGGCAAGCAAATTTGTCGCAAATCCCATTTCTGGTGAAAATTAGGCAAAGCTGGCAAATTAGGATTTAAAATGGTTCAATCAACTCTAACAACTACCAAGAAGCTGTTATCTAATGATGAATGGAGCTAAAACATAAATGTTCTGTATATTGTTCTCATTTTAATAGGAGATGATTTGCAGTACTTAGGAGTGGCCAATAGTAATGAGCGAGCATGCTCATTACTCGAGATTTACGAGCATGGTCGGGTTTTTTCTGAGCATCTTCAGCGTGCTCGAGTGTTATGTTTGAGTCACTCCGTGCGCGTGATTTGAAGCTGTTTGACAGCTTAAATACATGTGAGGAATGCCTAAGAAACAGGCATTCCTCACATGTATTAAAGCTGTCAAACAGTCGCAAATCATGCACACGGAGTGACTCAAACCTTACACCCGAGCACGCTGAAGATACTCGGAGAGCACCCGAGCATGCTCGCCGAAAGGGTTAACAGAACATACTCGCTCATCACTAGTGGCCACTACATAGTGTGACAGAAATGTGGTTCTGCTCTAAACAGATCTTGCACTTTACAGACGGCAGAGCTGGTAACAGCTAATTGCTGAGGTGCCACATGTCAGACCTTCTGCAATTTGATACTGATGCCCTATTATCAATATCAAAGTAGGTAATCATTGTTGTTGGTATTGGAAATCCCTTATATGTTAATTTTATATTAATTTTAAACAAGAGTGGCAAATCTTCTGAGAAAATAAAATTAGACTCTTGGTATGTTTTGTTTTGTACACATTTGGTTATGAGACAGAATATATTATCCTTAGTATGGAATGGATAAAATCACAAGTTTGTGATTTTGTTCTCTTTTAGATGTAAGTTCTTCAGAAACGAATATCCCCTGTAGGGAAAGAACTCCTTGGAAACATTTTCTGAATAAAAAATTATGTTTGAATATTTTAGAAAGACATGATGTTTTAGTACCAGCAAATCTTTTGGAATAAATTAGTTAGGACTCACAAAAGAAGAGAACAAATAAATATGTGATATTATGGACAAAACATGTGCCTGTTTTTAATTTGAACCGTATTTAAAATCTGAAATATTATTCTACATAAACGTGTTTCCTTTGTACTGTATATTGGCCACCAAGCATATATTGTGTGTGCAATCTTAAAAAATATTACAAATTGTTAAATGTCAGTTTGAGAAATGGTGCATTACTTATACAATTGGACATCTCACTATAGCATCTTTGCTTGACATTAAATAGCTGGCAGCAAAATGAGTTAACTGAGAAAACACCTGTATGTTCATTGTGATATCAGAGTTTTAATTAGTACATTTCCACTCTTGAAATCTTCAAACCTTATTTATGATTTTTAATTTATAAGTCAAAACAAGTGGAAACTCCAAAACACAGAACATGTGTTTTTATCTTTCAGCTGTAGTTTTTTCTCTCTGAATGTTCCACTCTGGAGTTTGACTTACAAGTTCTAATGCTAACTAAAAAAAATGACCTGTGGATAAGCCAAAGGTTGAGCTCAACAGGATCAGAAGAATAACTTGGGTAAGGGTGAACAGGCGGTACATTTGCAACTGGTACAGCCATCTTTTTGCCAAACCCAGGACCGAGGAGTGGAATTTGACTTCTCTCCAAGATGGTTTTCAAACGGACAACCAGCTAAGAGAACACATAAGCCCCAGGCTCTCTGCATTTAATTATACTGGTTTATTTCATGCGGGAACAGTATGGGGATGAAAGGTGTGATGACATAGTGTAAGGGAGAAAAGTGGGAGAGGACAGTATTAGGGGGAGAAAAGTGTGAGAAGACAGTATGGGGAATAAAATGGGGAGAAAAGTGAGAAAGGACAGTGTGGGGGGAATAGTGTGAGGAGAAAATATGGGAGAGAAATGTGTGAGGGAATGTATGGGGGTAAGTGTGTGATGATATGGGGGCAATATGAAATTGTAAGAAAAGAAATGTGAGAGGATAGATGGAGCATATGAGGCAATAGTATGGCGAAGTGTGAGCAGACAAAGTGGATGAAAAAGTGTAAAGAGACAGTATGCTGAAAAGTGTTAGGAGACAGTATGTGGGAGAAAACTGAGAGAAGATAGTAAAGAAAAAACTCTAAGGGGACAATATGGGGGGTAGTGCAAGGTAACAGTATGGGGGAACATGTCTGATGAGACAGTGTAGGGGAGAATGTGTGAAGAAACAGCATGGATTGAATAGTGTGAAAGAACAGTGTTGGAGGAGAAAAGTCTGTTTTCACTAATGATGTCAGTCTCCTGGAAGGAGCAGAGTCGATTGTGGTGCTGGTGAATGTCCAGCCAAAATATGAGCTGTAACTGAGGGAGAGATGTGCTGGGGTCTCTTTCTGATTGGAGACTGCATGGGAAAGCTGAGCAGTCTGTTTCTGGGAGCTGCAAAGAACCATGTAGAAGCTGCAGCCTGTTCAGTGTAAACTATGCATGGTATTAGATATTTCTGTTTGGCGCTGGAAGCTGCAGCAGCTCAGGCTGAAGAGGATACCGATACTGGTGGGATCATGCCTCTTCTGTGTATGAGGTTTGTTCTGGGAGAAAGGACTGCAAAATAAACTGTTTATTTTCTCTGATGCATTTGTGCCCAGAAGAGGCTATTTTTGATTTTGAATTCCTTGTTATTTTATGAAAGCAATAAAACTGCACCAGTTTGGACCAAAACGCATTGCCTGTGAAAACACTACCTATTGCATACCTGAGAGAGTGAAACCCTACAGTACACAGTATCAGCAGAAATCAGTAAGGAGAAGAGGGCATCTTCATTTCTCACTTGTGTGTTGCTGCCTGCTTATGATTGGCAAACCTCATGCAGGGGAAGATGTTCATCTACAAATCTCTGGTAATGTCCAGTTAAACTATGATGTAAATGATACCGTAAACTTTACAAGTTAATAAGTCTGAAATAGAGAGGTGAAACTAAACAATAAAAACTATTTTTTATTTAGCACTACAGTCATTACAGTGTCTTGAAAAAGTATTTATAACCCATAAACTTTTACACATTTTTTCACATTAAACCCACAAACTTAAAGGGCACCTGTCATCAGGATTGTGCTTAGTAAACTACATACACTGTTGTCAGGTGGGCGCCATTACACTGATTAAAACAATGCCTTGGTTGATGAAATCCGTCCTGTGGTTCTTGTGTAATCTTTACTTTCAGTTTGGAGATAATGATATGCTCGTGCTTTGGTGCGTCCTGTGGATGGGCTCTATCTGGTGCTCTGATTACATATTCATCCGTATGCTCTTATGACTGCTCACTGTGCCTTCAGTGACCTGCCTCCTATTTTACATAATGCATCTAGCAGTGTGGGGCTAGATAAAATATAAAAAAATATATATAAATTAATATTATACATAATTATAAAAAAAAGGATTTTTCGCCACCATATTCTGAGAACTGTAACATTTTTTTGTGGCAAACAGAGCTTTTTGAGGGCTAATTTTTTGTGCGATTGGTTGAAGATTTTTTGTTACCATTTTGAGGTACATAGCATTTTTTGATCCTTTTTTATTCAGATTTTTCAAATGCAGAATGAACAAAATCCAGCAATTGAGTTATTGTTTTTATATATTTTATTTGCGTAATTCACTATGCCGTAAAAATTATAAGACCATTTTATTCTTCAGGTCAGTACGATTACAGCTATACCAGGTTTGTTTTTTTATTTTATGCTTTGCTATCTTTAAACACTAAAAACAATATTTTCCAAAAATGAATTTGTCTTTGCATTGCCTAATTCTGAGAGCTGTAAGTTTTTTTTTTTTTGCTCAGTTATAGTGGGACATTTCAATGTTTTCATTTAAATACATTTTTTTAGATATGACTTTTTTGATCGCTTTTCATTCAATTTTTTTTGTCAGCATGGTTAAAAAGGTACATTTGGATATTTTTTATTCATTTATTTTATGATGTGATGTTCACCGTATGGAATAAATAATTTAACAGTTTAGTACAAGAGGTCATTCCAGACGCAACAATGCCAATCGTGTGTACTGTTTTTTGTTGTTTTAACACAAGGGCGGCATTTTTAGTATCAAAATGAGTTTTAGTGATTTGTGTGAACTTTTTTGCATATTTTTTTTTACTTTTTTTACTTTTTCATTTAGCCTCACTGTGGGACATGAATATTTTTTACTTTGATCTTTGGTTTTGTACATTGCAGTTCTCATGTACTACAGTGCCTGAGACCTCTCAGTTTTTCACTGACTCAGCCTATTAGACACTGCTTATAGTTGGGTCTAACAGACCACCGTACAATGGCAACAAATGCGGTGTCTTATAGTATTAAAAGTAATGTTTTAACCCCCTTTTAGTCACTTAGGTGCCAATGTCACAATCAACAGAAGCTTTTAAGGGGTTAATCAGCCCCAATCGGTTCCAAAACTGGTCAAGGTCTTGCTACAGGGCGTCAGCTGTAGTGTACAGCTGGGGGCATAATTTACTTACTTCTCACTACCATTTTAAAGCAGCACTCAGTAATAAGGCTCCTTAATGACCGCTGTTTTAATGCGTATCACTGGTCATTAAGGGGGTAAAATATTATTAATTTGTTTTTTCCAATGTACAGTTAGGTGAAGATTATTTGGACAGTGACACAAGTTTTGGCATTTTATCTGTTTACCAAAACATATTCAATAAACAGTTATATAATCTATATACTCTTAGAGTGCAGGCTCTTAGCTTTAATTTGAGGGTATTCACATCCCAATTACAGTAAGGGTTTAGGAATTACAGCTCATTAATATGTAGCTGCCTCTTTTTAAAGGGGCCAAAAATAATTAGACAATTTTATCAAAAGCTTTTTAATGGCTTGAATGGGCTATTTTCATGTTAATCTATCATAAATTAAGCAGGCAAAATTCTGGAGCTATTTACAAGTGTAGCATTTGAATTTGGAAGCTGTTCCTGGGAATCCACAACATGCGATAAAAGGAGATTTCAAAAGAAGAGAAACAAATCATCATAAGGCTGAAAAAAGCAGAAATCCATCAAAGAGACAGCAAAAATATTAGGAGTGGTAAAATCAACAGTTTAGCATATTCTGCAAAAATAGAACGCACTGGTGAGCTTGGGTACTCAAAAAGGCCTGGATGTTCACGGAAAACAACATTGATGGATGATTGAAAAATTCTTTCCATGATGAAGAAAGACCTCTTCAAAACAAGTGAAGAAGTAGGTGTTTCAGCATCTAAGTAATGATGAGCGTTACTCGGGTCAAGGAAATCATAATGCTCAGGTGCTCGACCCAAGCAACGAGCCCAATGTAAGTCAATGGGAAACCCGAGCATTTTTCTGGCTGCATCCCCCGGAATTCTGGAGGAGGCCTAAACCTAAAAATTAGTCAAATCGATGGAAACAGTGCTGAAATGACAAGGGAACAGCATGGGGAAGACACATGATAGCATCTCTGAATTCCAGGTCATTGCTGTGAACAATGCTGTCAGAGTATTATGCCACTTTTACGGACTGACAATAAAACATAGAAAAGTGAAGCTAAAATGGATTTTCCTGGAAAAAAATGTTAAGAAACATTCTTTCCAGGGTAATGACCTGTATATTAGGCAAAATAAATAACCAAAAACAAAAATGATCCTCTACACCTTGGGCTATGTTCACACATAGTGTTTTTGATGCATTTTTGCACTTTTGCATTGCTTTCATGTGTGAAAAATACATTCAACAGAAAATGTAATTTTAACATTTTACTACCTTATCTGGCCATGTGGTGTGTGAGACATGATCAGACACATCCTGTTTCATTTATGAAAGAGGGACTCTGAAAGTCACAAAGCCTATTTTTACAGGGCCATCAGTCGGCTTTCACTATTGTTAGAGGGCCATCAGCCGGCTATGCCTTGCATGGCAGTATATTGCTACTGCAATATAACATATCCATCTGAGGTGGTCAAATTTTATTTTTCGTATTTATTCTGTAAAGTTTGAAATTTGGATGTTCAGCAGGAGTTCCTCACAATTTATTGATGTCTAGCATGCGGCCCTCACAATTTATAGCATGCCAGCAGGCAGCCTCCACTATTTTTATAGGGCCATCAGGAATCTTGGAGACAGATGAGACCAAGATAGAGCTTTTGGGCAACACACACCATTCAACTGTTTACTGTAAAGGGAATGAGGCCTACAAAAAAAGAACACAGTACTTCTAGTCAAATATGGTGGAGGTTCAAAAATATTTTAGGGTCACTTTGCTGACTCTGGCACAGGGTGCCTTCACTGTGTGCAAGGCATCATAAAATGTGAAGATTCCCAAAGGATTTTGGGTCGCAATGTAGTGTCCAGTGTCATAAAGATGGGTTTGCATCCTAGGCCATGGGTCTTCCAGCAGGACAATGACCCCAAACATACTTCAAGAAGCACCCAGAAATGGATGTAAACAAAGTACTGGAGAGTTCTGAAGTGGTAATTCCAGCTCCAGTAGTGTCAAGTCTCCCACCACTACTACCTCTTACATATCAAATCTACAGAGAAACTGCAAATGGACCCATTAAATCAGTAAATTTTGTTAACTTTTATTAATTTCTGTCAAATTTTTAAAATTTCTGCCAACTTCGACGAATTTCTGTCAACTATGATATATTTCTGTCAACCTTGATTAATTTCTGAGTACCGATCACGGTAAAAATTATGAAAAGGTCAATAAGTGCATGGAAAACATCAATCAAGTTATGCACTGTGGAAGATACAGTATGTATGTGACCAGAATATGAACACTCATTTCCAGCTGATGATACCGCCTAGCACCTGTCCCTATATTAAAAGCAGCTAACTGGGGTATCAATAGGGAATAAAAAATTTTTTCAGATTGGAGTATAATACAATAATTCCTGACTAGATGCCTGTAAAACACTATCCCAACTGCTATAGGTCACCCTTACACGAATATCAGATAGGAGAGGTGATATTGTACAATAAATAATAGAATTTATCCAGCTCCAAAGAGGTTTTATTGGTATATTGCAGCACCAAACTGTGGAGGAACGCATGCAACCCTGCCTGCTTTAATGAATTTCTAATTACAGATCATCCAAAAAATTATGAATTAGTCAACAAGTGCAAGGAAAAAAATCAATCAAGTTATGGATTGTTCTAAGAATGTATGCGACCAGAATGAACACAAATTTTTAGCTGATGATACCACCTAGCACCTGTCTCTATTCTAAAAGCAGCTAAAAGCGGTATCAATAGGGAATATAGTATATATTTTTTTTCAGCACGGAGTATGATACAATAATCCCTGACTAGATGCAAGTAAGATGCTATCCCAAATGCTATAGGTCACCCGTACACAAATCTCAGATAAGAGAGGTAATTTTGTACAATAAAAGATAGAATTTAACTGTCTCCAACGAGGCATTTTTGTTATGTTGCAGCACCAAACTGTGGAGGAACACAAGCAACTCTGCCTGCCTTGATGAATTTTTAATTACAGACCACCATTAAAAAGTGTGAATCAGTCAACAAGTGCATGGAAAGAATCAATGAAGTCATGCACTGTGGAAGTTATGTATGTGACCAGAATATGAACACTCGTTTCCAGCTGATGATACCTAGCACCTGTCCCTATTCTAGAAGCAGATAACAGGGGTATCAATAGGGAATCAATTTTTTTTTCAGCAAGGAGTAAAATACAGTAGTCCCTGACTAGATGCCTGTAAGACGCTATCCCTACTGCTATAGGTCACTTGTATATGAATCTCCGATAAGACAGGTAATCTTGTACAATAAAAAAATAGATTTTAACCGGCTTCAAAAAGTTTTTTTTGGGCTGTTTCAGCACCAAACTGCAGGAACGCAAGCAACCCTGTCTGCTTTAATGAATTTTTGAGTGTAGAATGTATTATGTAACACCCCTTTAGGGCTACCACGGTACACTGGGTGTTATGGGGGGTGTCACCTCTCTAGGGCGCAGTGCCTCCACCCGAATCTTGATTAGAGCTCTCTCTCTGGGACTGCAGAAGGACTGTTATCTTCTGCCAGGGGCTGATTCGGGAAGCCCCTACCACAGCTCAGTACACCCTCTCAGGGAACAGGAGTAAAACTGTTTAACAGGTTTATTGCTATGCAGCAGAATTGAGGTGGGTTTAAAGGAATAACATACAATACAAGTAACGGTGCTCTATAAAAGTCATATACACATCACAATCTACTTCTACTCTGACCCTGCAAATATAACATAGCAGGTTTTCCCTATTTGTATTAACTCAGTCCAAATGTTGGGGCCCAGTTGCCGCGGATGTTGGCGCGCAAATGAGAACCGTTGGTGCATTTAGATGAATATTAATGTCAATAGTCTGAGTTGTAGTGTACTCACTGTAAATAGCGCTGGTAGAACAACAAGTCTCAGAAGGGAACTCACTGTGTGTCTCAAACGGTCAGATGGTTCTCTGGACACCAGCTGGGGGCAGCAGGATTCAGGCCATTATACGGTGGGAGTGCCGGTAGAACTCTCTGAGTCATTGATGTAACTTGCTTCAGATGGTGATTAGACCGCTCTCTCTCCAGCAGCACGGGTATCTCAGAGGGGGCCGCCACACTCGGCAGCATAGGGGAATGCCGATCCACACCGCTCTGTCCCTCACAGCAAGCTGCCACGCTCTTTCTTCTCTGAACTTTCACTTTCACTTCCTGCCCAGCTCCCTGCCCCAAGTCCCTCCTCATCCAATCCACTCTCTCTCCTTCTATCCTTCCAGGCTGTGTCATCTGACTGAAACAAGGGTCCCTGGGAATTGTAGTCCACTGCAGCTCAGGGGAAAAACGGTTAATGTCTGTAGGTCCCTGTTTAACAGCAGCTGCAAATCTCTTCTTAGTGTCTGTAAGTTCCAGTATACCAGTAGCTGCCCTGACAATTTCCTATGCAGGTGTAACATTCTCCCCCTGGTAAGTCATTGAAAGTGTCCCATCACGACATGAGGACTCACCACCTGAAACATGAATGGGGGTTAAGGCATCCTGACTAACACCAAATTTACATGCACACAAACCACAACCTGGACACATGGGAGATACCGGGAAATAAGGCCAAACAGAATTTGAATTAGGGTGTATCAGCCTGGGGACCTCAGTGGTTTGTCCCATTCTATCATAGGTCAGCATCATGGGTGGCCTAGTGTCCCATTTGGGATGAGTGTGTACCGAGGGGGCCCCCTCCTCAGCCCCCGACTCTTGTCTCTCAAGAACAGACTCCTCCAGATGGATCTCTTCATTCAATAAATGTCCCTCTTCTGAACTCTCCCCCAATTGTGCGCAGAGCGCACTCGCCTCCTGACAAATGTTCCTTTTTCGTGTTTCCACTTCAGGAGTCTGGTTTACAGGGTCCACGCCTATGGGGCATGGGTCCTCAGTCCATCTGTAGCTCCATTGATCTTTGGGTCCCCATTCATCCCCAGACTCGCTGTCACTTCCTCCTGAGGCAACCCCAGGCTTGGGTGGTTGTTTACACCTACAACATCTCCTATTGCACGGAAGGGTTGTGTGACCTCCTTGGGTTGGCAATGGTGGTAAAGGGATGTTTTTTCCCACAGGCAACAGTTGGTGTCGATGATAGGTTTTGACAGCTCCGCCCCCTTTCTTGGGCTTCACTCTGTAGGCCGGGACACCGGGCAGCTTCTCCATCACCACATAAGGGTCAGGACACCACCGATCAGCAAGCTTGTGCTTTCCGGGAAGGCCCAGAAGTTGGATAAGGACTCTATCTCCAGGCAGTAAAACTTGTTCTCGAACTCTACAGTCATAGTGAGTCTTATTGCGCTTCTCTGACCAACCAGAGGCCTGCTCTGCCAATCTGTAAGCTTTTTTCAAATCTTCTTGTAGCTGGGACACATATTTTAAGTAGGTCTTCAAATTAGAACTGTCAAAGGATGTCCCAAAACTAATATCCACTGGTATCCGGGCTTTTCTTCCAAACATGAGGAAATAAGGTGAATATCCAGTTGACTCATTTGTGGTGCAGTTGTAGGCATGAACCAACTGACTCACATGCCTTCTCCAGTGTCCCTTCTTCCTGGGATCCAAAGTGCCTAACATGTTCAGAAGGGTACGGTTGAACCTCTCAGGTTGAGGGTCCCCTTGGGGGTGATATGGTGTGGTTCTGGATTTCTTGATCCCACAGATGGCGCATAGCTCCTTGATTAGTCTACTTTCTAAATCTCTACCTTGATCGGTATGGATGCGGGCTGGCAGCCCGTAATGTACGAAGAACTTCTCCCATAGTGTTTTTGCCACAGTAATTGCCTTTTGATCTTTAGTGGGGTAGGCTTGGGCATATCGGGTGAAATGGTCAGTGACCACTAACACATTACTGACATTGCTTTCTTCAGGCTCGATGGAGAGGAAATCAATGCACACTAGCTCAAGTGGGCCATCACTGGTAATGTTCACAAGGGGGGCTGTTCTCAAAGGCAAGGTTTTTCTCAACACACACCAGGAGCATGATTTTCAGTATTCTTCAATATCCGCTTCCATCCGAGGCCAGTAAAATCGATCGGCCACAAGACTCATGGTCTTTTCGATGCCAAGAGGTCCATGATCATCATGCAAGGACTTCATGACCATTCTCCGAAATCGGGTGGGTAACATCAGCTGTCTGCGGACTCCTCCCTTCTAGCACTTTGCCTCCCGGCATAGTAGTCCATTTCTTACTACTAGAGACTCTAGCTGCCGAGTCAGCAGGACAGACTCTTCTGATCTTAATGCATTCTTTTCGGGCCTCCAGTCCCTCTTAACCTACCATCGGACTACCCCCACTGCCCGATCCTCCTGTTGCGCCTTTCTGACTTGATTACGAGTCAGTTGAGGGAGAGAGTCTGGGGTTACATTTGTATCTCGGCAGTACAACAACGGGAGCGCTTCACTGGATGCTCCTAAGAATTTAGCACAGCACTGCATAGGGAGGGCATTAGTTTGATGTCTATGGCACAGAGTCTTCACCTCAAGGGCAGGGACCTCTATGCATCCTCCTTCTTCTTCCTCATTTAAGGGTTCACTATGCAGGCAAGAGAGTGTGTCTGCATCAATGTTACTGATCCCTGGTCGATATTTTAAGCTGAAATCGTACAAAAAGAGTGCAGCAAGCCACCGGTACCCCGTGGCATCCAGTTTTGCTGTGCTTCTCACGTAGGTTAATGGATTGTTGTCGGTGTGAACCACGAAGTGTACCCCATAGAGGTAGTCATGCAGCGTGTCCACTACAGCCCATTTCAGAGCAAGAAACTCCAGTTTGTGAGCTGGGTAGTTGCGTTCACTGGGAGTCAATCCTCGACTAATGTAGTAAACGGGAAGCAGACAGCCATCATGGCCCTGGTAGAGAATCCCTCCTTGTCCATCAAGAGAAGCATCTACATGTAATACATATGGTTTACTGGGGTCTGCATAGGCCAACACTGGAGTTTGGGTCAAACATGACTTCAGTTTCTGGAATGCCTCATCGCATACAGGTGTCCATCTTTTCCCAAAAAGTTCATTAACTCGGAAGTAGACCCTCTTTCCTGACCTTGAGGAGTGGGCTGTCCTCCCAGAAGGGGGATACCCTTGGGTAAGGTCAATTAACGGCTTCACAATCCGAGAGTACTGTGGTACAAATTTTCGGTAATATCCACAAAATCCTAAAAAGGACCTAAGCTCCCTCAGTTTGGTGGGCTTAGGCCAGTTTACAACAGCCTCCACTTTGGCGGGGTCGGTGGAAATTACTTCTCTGCTGACTATGTGCCCCACATATTTCATAGTCGTCTGGCAGATCCTTATCAAGGGACAACTTCAACCCAGCCTCCTTCAACCGATCCAGCACCTTGAACAACCGCTGGTTGTGTTCTTCCAGAGTCTTCCCAAAAACAATAAGATCATCTAGATAAACCAGGACCTCACGTAAGTGCATACATCTCTGAAAAGTGGCCGGAGCACCTGTCAGTCCTTGAGGCAGTCTCTGAAACTCGAAGAACCCAATGGGGCAGATAAAAGCGGTCTTCTCTTGATCTTCTTTTGACATGGGTATCTGATAGTAGCCACTCCGGAGATCTAAAACAGAAAACCATTGGCTCCCTTGCAGGCAATCCAAAGCTTCATCGATTCGGGGCACAGTGTACTGGTCAGGGACCGTACGTTTGTTCAAGGTACGACAATCCACACACATCTGAATAGCTCCATTTTTTGGTGCATGTCTGGTGCTATTTAGAGCACCAATCATGCAGGGATTGTCTGCCACTCACTGTAATGCCACAGCCATGGTGGTTGTGGCATTACAGTGATTGCCCAAATCGATGGGAACAGTGCTCACAGTGAAACACAAAAAGCCGGCAATTCAGCAGCGGCATACACCGGTACCTGACAATTTAGAACCGAAAGAATAGAGCTTCACACATAGATTAGATAGATGTAAACATGTCAGCCACATATATACGAAGAACAGTGAAAGTGCTGCTTACTGTACTTGTCATTTAGCGTAAAGGATTTATCAAAAAAAATAATAGTGTTTTCATGCACCGTCTCTTTAAAAAAGCCGGCCGGCAATTCAGCAGCGGTACCCGACAATTTAGAATAGAAGGAATAGAGAATCACACATAGATTAGATAGATAGAAACATGTCAGTCACATATATATGAAGTACAGTGACGGTGTTGATTACTGTACTTGTCATTTAGTGTAAAGGATTTATCAAAAAAAATAATAGTGTTTTCATGCACCGTCTCTTTAAAAAAGCCGGCCGGCAATTCAGCATCTGTACCCGACAATTTAGAATAGAAGGAATAGAGAATCACACATAGATTAGATAGATAGAAACATGTAGTATTGTGTGTGCGCAGAGGAAGACCCCAACAGGAAGTGGGAGGAGGCCTGACAGGAAGTGGTGGAGGCGGAGCCTGCCGTGTGCTGCAAGAGTTGTGCTGTGTGTGGAGAGAGCTCCTGGGAAGGGAGGAGAGTCAGGCGGAGGTGACCGAGCGGACCGGGAGGACCAGTAGGAGGCGACCGGAGGGACGAGCGCAAGAGAGCGCTGTGGCAGCGTGCAGTGCCGGCCAGCGGAGGGTGACAGGTGGTGGTGACCAGGAGGTGATCAGGAGGACCGGTAAGAGGCGACCGGAGGGACAAGCGCGCTGTGATAGCGTGCAGCGTCCCTAGAGGAGGTGAGTGAGGGGCAGGAGGCCGCGATAAGCGGCCCTACTGAACCCAAGTGTGTACTGTACTGTATTGTATTTGTATCTGTATTGTAATTGTATTGTATTCCCTAGTCCATATTTAATTGATTACCCCCCGTCCATATTTAATTGATCACCCCCGTCCATATTTAAATTGATTCCCCTGAACACCCCCGTCCATATTTAACTGATCCCTCTGACCACATTAAATTGACCCCCCCGTCCTCATTTAATTGATCCCCGACCACCCCCCGTCCATATTAATGTGATCCCCCTGACCACATTTAAATGATTGACCCCCCCAGCCCATAATTGATTGATCCCCCTTGTCCTATTTAATAGATTCCCCTTGTCCACTTTTACTCATCCCCAGTCCCTATCTATTTGCCTTATCCCCCACCATATTTAATTAACCCCTGTCCATAATTAATTGATTGATTCCCCAGACCACAATTAATTTCCCCAGTCCATATTTATTGATATTATTGATACTTATTGATCCCCAGTCCTTAGTTAATTGACCCACCGTCCATACCTATTTATTTGCTTTACTCCCCATCCTATTTAATTAAACCCCCTGTCCATAATTAATTGATTGATTCCCTAGTCCACAATTAATTATTTCCCCAGTCCATACTTATTGATCCTAGTCCATAGTTAATTGACACACCGTCCATACTTAATTAATCCACCTGACCCACTCAGCTGATCCCCAGTCCATACTTAATTGATACTTAATTGATCCCCCGTCCATACTTAACTGATCCTGCGCCGATATCTAATCGATACACTTGCACATCCCTAATTGATCCCCGTCCATACACCTATATATAAATAATTGTGTTTTGTACTTGTACATATATACTGACTGTATCCCCATATTTAGAATGACGTCCATGTTGGCCGGAGCCGTGCAGTGTACATCTTGCGCAATGTATGCATTCCCTGAGCTACCGCTCAGGGATCCATACTGCTGCGAGAGATGTGAGCATATCGTGCACTTGGAAGCCCAAATCCTGGATCTAAGTGCTCAGATAGCGGTACTGAGGAGCATCGACAACATGGAACGGAGTTTGCTGCTCACCGAGCAGACACTCAATGGGTCAACACTGGGGGTGGAGCTTAGTGGGGAAGCGCAGGCTGAACAGGCAGGGAGCTGGGTAACAGTTAGAAGGGATAGAGGGAAGAAGTATAGGAAGGCTGGTTCAGAACCGGCATTATTGGAGCACGACAGATCCTCTGACCGCCGGGGGAGTGTATGCTCCAGTAATGAGGGGGAGGGGGGAAGTGTAGGGCAGGCTAGACAGGTCCTGGTAGTGGGTGACTCTATTATTAGGGGGACAGACAGGGCAATCTGTCACAAAGACGGGATCGCCGAACGGTGTGCTGCCTCCCTGGCGCTCGAGTCCGGCACATCGCGGATCGGGTTGACAGGTTACTGGGTGGGGCTGGCGAAGACCCAGCGGTAATGGTCCACATTGGCACCAATGACAAAGTGAGTGGTAGATGGAGGGTCCTTAAAAATGATTTCAGGGATCTAGGTAGGAAGCTTAGGGCAAGGACCTCCAAGGTAGTTTTCTCAGAAATACTACCAATCCCGCGAGCCACACAGGAGCGCCAACGGGAGGTTAGGGAGGTGAATAAGTGGCTAAAGAGTTGGTGCAAGGCAGAAAGGTTTGGGTTCATGGAGAACTGGGCCGACTTCGCTGTCGGCTACAGGCTCTACCGTAGGGACGGGCTGCACCTCAATGGGGAGGGTGCAGCGGTGCTGGGGAAGAAGATGGCTAATAGGTTGGAGGAGTTTTTAAACTAGAGACGGGGGGGGAAACCAAGGAAATAGGTGGGATGTGAGGCAAGCAAGGGGGAAGGGGAGAAGTGAATATAATGAGGGTGGAGAGGGGGGTGGGGATAGTACAGTTAGATCGTTAGAGAAGAATAGGATGCTAAATAACCCCAAAGTTTTATCTTGCATGCTGACCAACGCAAGAAGCCTGACCAATAAGGCGGATGAGCTGCGGGCGCTTATATCGGAGGAGAGGTATGACATCGTAGGTATAACAGAGACTTGGCTAGACGATAGCTACGACTGGGCGGTAAATTTAACAGATTATAGTTTATTTAGAAGGGACCGGAAACAGGGGAAGGGCGGAGGAGTCTGCTTATATGTAAAGTCATGTCTAAAACCCAGACTAAGGGAAGATATAGGAGAGGGAGAAGAGGGGGTCGAGTCCATGTGGGTAGAGATAGAGGGGGCAAAAAATAATAATAAAATATTACTGGGGGTCTGCTATAAGCCACCCAATATAACAGAGGAGAATGAGAATCTGCTATTAGGACAAATAGACAAAGTATCAAAACATAATGAAGTGATTGTAATGGGGGATTTCAGCTACCCGGATATTGACTGGGAAACAGAAACCTGTAGATCGCAGAAAGGAAAAAGGTTCTTGACAAATATCAAGGATAATTATCTCTCCCAACTAGTGCAGGAACCAACGAGAGGGAAGGCCGTGTTGGACTTAATATTGACTAATAGGCCTGATAGAATAACTGAGGTACAGATAGGTGGGTACCTAGGTAATAGCGATCATAATATTATCAATTTCAAAATGCCCTTCAGTAGGGTTATCAATAAGGGAACAACAAAAACATTAAACTTTAGGAGGGCGAAGTTTGATCAGCTGAAAGAAAGCCTTCAACTTATAGACTGGGACAAAGTTCTTAATCAAAGGAATACGAATAGTAAATGGGAAACCTTCAAAAGAATTCTGAATACTCAGTGCGAGAGATATATACCGTATGGGAATAAAAGGGCCCGAAATAAGAGGAAACCAATATGGTTGAACAAGAACGTAAAAGGGGCGTTAAATAGCAAAAAAGAGGCATTCAAGAGATTAAAACAGGAAAACAGTAAGGAGGCACTAAAGTGTTACAAGGAAAAAACGAGAACTTGCAAAAAACAAATAAAAATAGCAAAGGAGGAAACAGAGAGACGTATTGCTAGGGAAAGTAGATCAAATCCCAAACTGTTCTTTACGTATATAAATAGTAAAAGGATTAAATCGAATAATATTGGACCGATAAAAAGTGATGAAGGCAAAATCATAGAGAAAGATGAGGATAAAGCTAATCTATTAAATAAATTTTTTTCGTCAACTTTCACAAAGGAAAAAGAACTAACAGGAGAAATGAGAAGTGACAAGCTTAATCCTCCACTAAGTATGACAAATCTAACCCAAGCTGGGGTACAGAAACGCCTCAGTAACATTAAAATAAACAAATCACCAGGACCTGATGGCATACACCCACGGGTACTAAGGGAACTAAGTAATGTGATAGACAGACCGTTATATCTTATATTTAAGGACTCTGTTGAGACTGGGTCTGTACCACTTGATTGGCGACAGGCGAATGTAGTGCCAATATTCAAAAAGGGAGCGAAAAGTGACGCCGGAAACTATCAGCCGGTGAGTCTGACGTCCGTTGTGGGCAAAATTTTTGAAGGCTTTATTAATGAGGCAATCATGGAGCATCTTGATGCTAATAATCTATTAACCCCGAACCAACATGGATTCATGAGGAATCGCTCCTGCCAAACAAACCTGATTGACTTCTACGAGGAGGTTAGCTCTCGAGTAGATCAGGGAGAACCAGTGGATGTCGTGTATCTCGACTTCTCAAAAGCGTTCGATAGCGTGCCACATAATAGGTTGGTATACAAAATGAGAATGATGGGGCTGGGGGAAAATGTCTGCAAGTGGGTAGCTAACTGGCTAAAGGATAGAAGGCAGAGGGTGGTTATAAATGGAATATACTCAGATTGGGTAAGCGTCACTAGTGGGGTACCACAGGGGTCTGTACTAGGCCCAATGTTATTTAATATCTTTATTAACGACATAGTCAACGGGATAAATAGTAAAATATCAATATTTGCAGATGACACAAAGTTATGTAAAACAATTAATACAAAAGAGGATAGTGAAGACCTACAGAGGGATTTGGATAAGCTGGGTAGGTGGAGCATTAAATGGCAAATGAGGTTTAACAAGGAGAAATGTAAGGTCATACATATGGGAAGGAAAAATGGAAGTCACCAGTACTCACTGAATGGGAAATCATTGGGGAATTCAGAGATGGAGAAGGACTTGGGCATCTTGATTGATAGCAAACTAAATTGGAGTGCCCAAAGTCAGGCCGCTGCTGTAAGGGCAAACAGGGTAATGGGATGTATCAGAAGAGGTATAGCTGCAAAGAATGAGAACATTGTTCTTCCACTGTACAAAGCACTGGTCAGACCACACTTGGAATACTGTGCTCAGTTATGGGCCCCAATATATAGAAAGGATATAAATGAGCTTGAAAAGGTACAAAGGAGGGCAACAAAATTAATAAGGGTAATGGAGGGACTGCAATACCCAGAGAGGTTGGCAAAACTAGGACTATTCAGCCTGGAAAAGAGAAGGTTGAGGGGGGACATAATAAATGTGTACAAATATGTTAGGGGACAGTATAGAGACCTTGCCCGGGATTTGTTCAAAAGGAGGGATATTACGGTAAGAGAAAAGGTTTCAGCACCAGCATAGGAAGGGGTTCTTTACGGTAAGAGCAGTGAGAATATGGAATTCACTGAGTGAGGAGACGGTAATGTCGGATTCACTAAACCAGTTCAAGCGGGGACTGGATGCTTTTCTAGATACCAGGCAGATTTCTGCATATACTTAAAAATAGAATAAAATAGTAGGTTGATACAGGGATTTATTCTGACTGCTGGTTTCAGAGTCGGGAGGGAATTTTTCCTCAGGTGAAGATTGGCCAAATCATTTGGGGTTTTTGCCCTCCTCTGGATCAACTTTAGCAATTACAGAACTAACAGGTCGAACTTGATGGACGCAAGTCTTTATTCGGCTTTACTAACTATGTAACTATGTCAGTCACATATATATGAAGTACAGTGACAGTGTTGCTTACTGTACTTGTCATTTAGTGTAAAGGATTTATTAAAAAAAATAATAGTGTTTTCATGCACCGTCTCTTTAAAAAAGCCGGCCGGCAATTCAGCATCAGTACCCAACAATTTAGAATAGAAGGAATAGAGAATCACACATAGATTAGATAGATAGAAACATGTCAGTCACATATATATGAAGTACAGTGACAGTGTTGCTTACTGTACTTGTCATTTAGTGTAAAGGATTTATTAAAAAAAATAATAGTGTTTTCATGCACCGTCTCTTTAAGAAAGCCGGCCGGCAATTCAGCATCTGTACCCGACAATTTATAACAGACAGAATAGAGCTTCACACATAGATTAGATAGATAGAAACATGTCAGTCACATATATATGAAGTACAGTGATAGTGTCGGTTACTGTACTTGTCATTTAGTATTAAAATAAAGGATTTATTATTAAAAAAATTGGCGTGGGGTTCTCCTTAATTTTAGGCTCTAGCGGAGGTTAAGCAGACAGCTGAGGCAGATGTTTGAAGCCTGGGAAGGGGGTAATACCCACGGAGCTTCCCAGGCTACTAATATCAGCCCCCAGCTGAATACATAGCCTTTACTAGCTATTAAAATGGGGGACCCCCCCAAAAAAATGACGTGGGGTCCCCCCTAATTTAATAGCTAGCAAAGGCTAGGCAGACAGCTGGGGGCTGATATTAATAGCCCAGGAAGGGAGCCATGAATATTGGCCCCAACCCAGGCTAGAAACACCAGCCGTCAGCCGCCCCAGAAATGGCGCATTCATAGGATGCGCCAATTCTGGCACTTAGCCTCGCTCTTCCACGCTGCCCTGGTGCGGTGGCAGGGGGTAATAGGGCTGGGGTTGATGTCAGCTTATAATGCCAGCTGACATCAAGCCCAGGTTAGTAATGGAGAGGCGTCTATAAGACACCCCCATTACTAACCCCATAGTCAAAGTTAAAAAAAACACAAACACCCAGAATAAAGTCCTTTAATTGAAATAAAGACACAATTCTTTATTGTTCTAAATTAAACTATACTTACCGTCACGCCCATTCCAGCTGAAGCCAACGATCTCCTGTAATAAAAATAAA
Source organism: Phyllobates terribilis (assembly GCF_046119375.1). NCBI lineage: Eukaryota > Metazoa > Chordata > Amphibia > Anura > Dendrobatidae > Phyllobates > Phyllobates terribilis. The sequence goes on along the minus strand of NW_027362765.1, from coordinate 589,419,306 downwards.
ATAATAAAGCAACCTCATCCTTACCTTTCCATGGTTCCCACGACAGCTTCAGCTCTGCTACATCGAGATGACAGGCTGGACCGCAGCAGAACGCCGCCATCCAGCCTGTCATCCCGCAGACACTGAGAAGAGCAGGCTTGCTTGCGCTCCACATTGTCTCTCTGTGACGGCATAAAGATGAGCCGAGGTCATGTCCAATGAACTCGGCTCACCTCATGCACGTCACTTACAGCGTGGGAGAATTCTCACGCTGAAGCGCTGAGTGCAGGAGAATTTTCCCACGCTGTCAGTGAGGTGCATGAGGTGAGCTGAGTTCATTGGACATGAGCTCACCTCATGCACGTCACTGACAGCGTGGGAGAATTCTGCACTCAGCACTTCAGCGTGAGAATTTTCCCACGCTGTCAGTGACGTGCATGAGGTGAGCCGAGTTCATTGGACATGACCTCGGCTCATCTGGATGCCGTCACAGCGAGACACTGAGGAGCGCAAGCATGCCTGCTCTTCTCAGTGTCTGCGGCATGACAGGCTGGATGGCAGCGTTCTGCTGCGGTCCAGCCTGTCATCTCGATGTAGCAGAGCTGAAGCTGTCGTGGGAAACATGGAAAGGTAAGGATGAGGTTGGTTTATTATTTTTCTTTTATTGCAGGAGATCGTTGGCTTCAGCTGGAATGGGCGTGATGGTAAGTATAGTTTAATTTAGAACAATAAAGAATTGTGTGTTTATTTCAATTAAAGGACTTTATTCTGGGTGTTGTGTTTTTTTTAAATACTTTACTAGAAATTCATGGCGGTCATGTCTAATACTGGCGTGACCCCATGAATTTTGGGCTTGGGGCCAGCTGATAATACCAAGCTGGCCCTAACCCCTTTATTACCCAGTGAGCCACCGCACCAGGGCCCTGGATGAGTTGGGTACAGCGCCAGAAGATGGCGCTTCTATGAACGCGCCATTTTCCGGGGTGGCTGCGGACTGCAATTTGCAGCGGGGGTGGCCCAGAAAGCTTGGGCCTCCCTGCGCTGCAGATTCCAGCCCCCAGCTGCCTAGTTGTACCTGGCTGGACACAAAAATAGGGCGAAGCCCCAAGTATTTTTTTTTTAATTATTTCATGAAATTCATGAAATAATTAAGAAAAAAAGGCCTTCCCTATATTGTTGTGTCCGGCCAGGTGCAAATAGTCAGCTGATGGTTGGGGGCAGCCCGTTCCTGCCTGCTGTACCTGGCTGGACACAAATATAGTGCGAAGCCCCACTTCAATTTTTTTTAATTATTTCAGGAAATTCATGAAATAATTAAAAAAAAATTGACGTGGGACTTCGCACTATATTTGTGTCCAGTCAGGTGCAGCAGGCAGGAACGGGCTGCCCCCAACCACCAGCTGCCTATTTGTACCTGGCCGGACACAACAATATAGGGAAGCCCTTTTTTTCTTAATTATTTCATGAAATAATTTAACCACTTCGCACCAGAGCCTGTTTTTGCCTTCGTGACCGGGCCAATTTTTTCAATTCTGACCACTGTCACTTTATGAAGTAATTACTCTGGAACGCTTCAACATATTCCCCTGATTCTGAGAATCTTTTTTCATGACATATTGTACTTCATGATAGTGGTAAAATTTCTTCCATATAACTTGCGTTTATTTGTGAAAAAATCGGAAATTTGGCGAAAATTTTGAAAATTTTGCAATTTTAAAACTTTGAATTTTCATGCCCTTAAATCAGAGAGATATGTCACACAAAATAGTTAATAAATAACATTTCCCACATGTCTACTTTACATCAGCACAATTTTGGAACCAAAATTTTTTTTTGTTAGGGAGCTATAAGGGTTAAAAGTTGACCAGCGATTTCTCATTTTTCCAACAAAATTTACAAAAACATTTTTTTAGGGACCACATCATATTTGAAGTCACTTTGAGGGGTCTTTATGACAGAAAATACCCAAAAGTGACACCATTCTAAAAACTGCACCCCTCAAGGTGCTCAAAACCACATTCAAGAACTTTATTAACCCTTCAGGTGCTTCACAGGAATTTTTGGAATGTGGAAAAAAAAAATTAACATTTAACTTTTTTCACAAAAATGTTACTTTAGACCCAATTTTTTTTATTTTCACAGGGGTAACAGGAAAAGATGAACCCCAAATTTTTTTGTGCAATTTCTCTTGAGCGTGCTGATACCCCATATGTGGTGGAAAAACACTGTTTGGGCGCACTGCAGGGTTCGGAAGGGAAGGAGCGCCATTAGACTTTTTGAATGTAAAATTTGTCTGAATAATTAGCAGACGCCATGTTGCGTTTGGAGAGCTCCTGATGTGCCTAAACAGTGGAAACCTCCCACAAGTGACACCATTTTGGAAACTAGACCCCTTAGGGAACTTATCTAGATGTGTGGTGAGCACCTTGAACCCCAAGGTGCTTCACAGAAGTTTATAATATTGAGCTGTAAAAATAAAATTTTCACATTTTTCCCACAAAACCGTTTTTCATCCCTTAATTTTGCATTATCATAAGGGTAATAGGATAAATTGCACCATGAAATTTGTTGTGCAATTTCTCCTGAACACGCTGATACCCCATATGTGGAGGCAAATTACTGTTTGTGCGCATGGCAGGGTTTGAAAGGGAAGGAGCGCCATTTGACTTTTTGAATGTAAAATTTGTTTGAATAATTAGCAGACGCCATGTCGCATTTGGGGAGCCCCTAATGTGACTAAACAGTGGAAACCCCCCACAAGTGCCACCATTTTGGAAACTAGACCCCTTAGGGAACTTATCTAGATGTGTGGTGAGCACCTTGAACCCCAAGGTGCTTCACAGAAGTTTATAATATTGAGCTGTAAAAATAAAATTTTCACATTTTTCCCACAAAACCGTTTTTCATCCCTTAATTTTGCATTATCATAAGGGTAATAGGATAAATTGCACCATGAAATTTGTTGTGCAATTTCTCCTGAACACGCTGATACCCCATATGTGGAGGCAAATTACTGTTTGGGCGCATGGCAGGGTTTGAAAGGGAAGGAGCGCCATTTGACTTTTTGAATGTAAAATTTGTTTGAATAATTAGCAGACGCCATGTCGCATTTGGGGAGCCCCTAATGTGACTAAACAGTGGAAACCCCCCACAAGTGCCACCATTTTGGAAACTAGACCCCTTAGGGAACTTATCTAGATGTGTGGTGAGCACCTCGCACCCCCAGCTGCTTCACAGAAGTTTATAATATTGAGCCGTAAAAATAAAATTTTCACATTTTTCCCACAAAACCGTTTTTCATCCCTTAATTTTGCATTATCAAAAGGGTAATAGGATAAATTGCACCATGAAGTTTGTTGTGCAATTTCTCCTGAACACGCTGATACCCCATATGTGAGGGAAAACCACTGTTTGGGCGCATGGCAGGGTTTGAAAGGGAAGGAGCGCCATTTGACTTTTTGAATGTAAAATTTGTTTGAATAATTAGCGGACGCCATGTCACATTTGTGGAGCCCCTAATGTGTCTAAACAGCGGAAACCCCCCACAAGTGCCACCATTTTGGAAACTAGACCCCTTAGGGAACTTATCTAGATGTGTGGTGAGCACCTTGCACCCCCAGCTGCTTCACAGAAGTTTATAATATTGAGCCGTGAAAATAAAATTTTCACATTTTTCCCATAAAAAATGTTTTTCATCCCCTAATTTTGCATTATCATAAGGATAACCGGAGAAATTGCACCATGAAATTTGTTGTACAATTTCTCCTGAGTACTCCGATACCCCATATGTGGAGGAAAACCACTGCTTTGGTGTACGGCAGGGTTCGGAAGAGAAAGGAGCGCTATGTTGGCTGGGATAGGCAGCAGACACCATGTCACATTTGAAGAGTCGCTGACATGCCAAAACAGCAGAAACCTCCACAAATGACCCCATTTTGTAAACTACACCTCTCAAGGAATTCATCTAGGGAAGTAGTGAGTATTTTTTAATTTTTAAATTTATACCATTGGGCAGTGAAAAAATCATAATTATATTTTTACCACAAAAAAATGTTTTACCCTCAGATTTTACATTTTCACACAGGGCAATGGGTAAAAATGGTGCCGAAATGTGTCACACAATTTCTTCTAAAAGTGTCAATACCCCATATGTGGCTGTATCGTACCGCTTAGCCATACGGTGAGATCTGGGGGGGACGGAGTGCTATTTGACAATTGGAGAACAAATTATTGTAGAATAGGCATTTGGATTTGGGAGCACAAAATTTTCTGAATTTCTTTTGGGGGGCAAGGGTCATTTTGCTTTTCCAGAGCCTTTCTGCTACCAGTAACTTGGAAGTCCCTTATATTTTTAACAGATGACGGACCTGAGTGGGGACTAGCTTTTTTTGAGGACTGAGTTGAAGCTTTTATTGGGAACATTTTACGTAACATTTATCCGGCGCTCTAGGCTGAGCACTTACATCGGGGTTTCCATCTAAATTTCCAAGTGATGTAATTCAGATGAAACCCCTGCAGGATCCATTCACTGTAATGAGGCAGCAGAGTTACTCTGGACACCGTCTGGCCTCTGTGTAGCGGTGTCCTTTTTTTCAGAAGTGCACAAAACTGTGGCCAACCGCACTTTTATGCACGCCTAAAACAAATGACACCGTGGGATCCCAGGCTAGACGGCGTCCACAGTGGCCTATATCTGTCTCATTACAGGGAATCTTCCGTCATGGGTTCCGGCTGAATCATGTATTTCAGAGATTTACACGGAAACTCTGGTGTAAGTGCTCAGCGCAGAGCACAGGATAAATGTGGGCAGAGCCTTACTGGGATCTTTGGGGACATAATAAACAAATCAGTAGCAGGTGAAGAATTGGTTTTATTTATTTTTTACGCCGTTCCTAGTGTGATATAACTGATTAGATTACTTTATTCTTCGGGTCGGTGTGATTACAGAGATACCAGATTGATATCGGGTTTTTATGACTGACAGCTGTCACACACTAAAAGACGCTTTTTTTTGCAAAATCTAGTTTTTGCATCACCATATTTTGAGAGCTATAATTTTTCCATATTTCGGCCGACAGAGTCATGTGACGGCTTGTTTTTTGCGGGACGAGTTGACATTTTTATTGGTACCATTTTTGGGGACGTAACATTTTTTGATCGCTTTCTATTCCGTTTTTTGGGAGGTAAAATTAACAAAAACAAACAATTCAGGAATTGTTTTTTGAGGTTTTTTTTTATGCCGTTCTGCGTGTGGTAAAAGTGATCAGGCAGCGTTATTCTTCGGGTCAGTACGTTTACAGCGATACTACACTTACTGTATTTTTTTTATGTTTTGGCGCTTTTACACAATAAAATTATTTTATAGAAAAAAATATTTTTTTTGCATTGCTTTATTCTGAGCGCTATAACTTTTTTATTTTTCGGCTGATGGAGCTGTATGGTGGCTTTTTTTTTGCGTAACAAGATGACGTTTTCAGTGGTACCATTTTTATTTCTATTTTGTTTTTTGATCGCATTTTTTTCCACTTTTTGTTTGGCAATATGATGAAAAAGCATATTTTTTTGCTCCGTTTTTTATTTATTTTTATTACGGTGTGCACAGAAGGAGTTAATTAGTGTGACAGTTTTATAGCTCGGGTTGTTTCGGACGCGGCGATACCAAATATGTGTACTTTTTTTGGTTTTGTAAAAATATACGGATTTATTGGTTTAATATTTTATTTATTTATTTTTATTTATTTTGTGATTTTTTTATTAATAGTTTAAAAACTTTTTTTTTACTTTTTTTCACATTTTTTCTTAGTCCCTGTATGGGACATTAATTTTTATTTTTCTGATCTCTGATCTCATGTAATGTAATAGACATATATTACATTACATGAGATCTTCTCTGACTGTTTCAGTCAGAGTCTCCTGTCTGGCTACAGCTGCAGCTGAGCCAGACAGGACACCATATATGGCAGAGCTGGAGGCGGTCATGTGACCTCCAGCTGCCATAGCAACCCCAGGTCCTGGAAGGACTCGGAGATGTAAGTTGACGACCCCCTCTCCTCCTGCTGTCTCCTATATGCCGCGATCACTATAGATCACAGCATATAGAAGACAGCTAAGGGTTAACATCACTGGGACCTGATCTAATCAGGTCCCGATGATGTTCCCTGTCAGAGCTAACGCTCTGCACCGGAATCGCAGCGCTTGCAGGACCCTGGGGGTCCTGAGCGCTGCGAGACCACCCACCGTTTTTAAACGTCGGCGCTGCACAGAGCCCGGCAAGCGCCGACGTTTATCTACAGTGGGCGGTCGGGAACCGGTTAAAGAAAATTGACGTGGGGCTTCGCCCTGTTTTTGTGTCCAGCCAGGTACAACTATGCAGCTGGGGGCTGGAATCCGCAGCGCAGGGAGGCCCAAGCTTTCTGGGCCACCCCCGCTGCAAATTGCAGTCCGCAGCCACCCCGGAAAATGGCGCGTTCATAGAAGCGCCATCTTCTGGCGCTGTACCCAACTCATCCAGGGCCCTGATGCGGTGGCTCACTGGGTAATAAAGGGGTTAGGGCCAGCTTGGCATTATCAGCTGGCCCTAAGCCCAAAATTCATGGGGTCACGCCAATATTAGACATGACCACCATGAATTTCTAGTAAAGTATTTAAAAAAAACACAACACCCAGAAAAAAGTCCTTTAATTGAAATAAACACACAATTCTTTATTGTTCTAAATTAAACCATACTTACCGTCACGCCCATTCCAGCTGAAGCGAACGATCTCCTGAAATAAAAGAAAAATAATAAAGCAACATCATCCTTACCTTTCCATGGTTCCCATGACAGCTTCAGCTCTGCTATATCGAGATGACAGGCTGGACCGCAGCAGAACGCTGCCATCCAGCCTGTCATCCCACAGACACTGAGAAGCGCAGGCTTGCTTGCGCTCCACAGTGTCTCTCTGTGAGGGCATCCAGATGAGCCGAGGTAATGTCCAATGAACTCGGCTCACCTCATGCACGTCACTGACAGCGTGTGAAAATTCTCCTGTACTCAGCGTTTCAGCGTGGGAGAATTCTCACACTGAAGCGCTGAGTGCAGGAGAATTCTCCCACGCTGTCAGTGACGTGCAGGAGGTGAGCTGAGTTCATTGGACATGAGCTCACCTTATGCACGTCACTGACAGCGTGGGAAAATTCTCCTGCACTCAGCGCTTCAGCGTGGGAGAATTCTCACGCTGAAGCGCTGAGTGCAGGAGAATTCTCCCACGCTGTCAGTGACGTGCAGGAGGTGAGCTGAGTTCATTGGACATGAGCTCACCTTATGCACGTCACTGACAGCGTGGGAGAATTCTCCTGCACTCAGCGCTTCAGCGTGAGAATTTTCCCACGCTGTCAGTGACGTGCATGAGGTGCGCCGAGTTCATTGGACATGAACTCGTCTCATCTTTATGCCGTCACAGCCAGACACTGCAGAGCGCAAACATGCCTGCGCTTCTCAGTGTCTGCGGGATGACAGGCTGGATGGCAGCGTTCTGCTGCGGTCCAGCCTGTCATCTCGATGTAGCAGAGCTGAAGCTGTCGTGGGAACCATGGAAAGGTAAGGATGATGTTGCTTTATTATTTTTCTTTTATTGCAGGAGATCGTTGGCTTCAGCTGGAATGGGCGTGATGGTAAGTATGGTTTAATTTAGAACAATAAAGGATTGTGTCTTTATTTCAATTAAAGGACTTTATTCTGGGTGTTTGTGTTTTCTTTTAACTTTGACTATGGGGTTAGTAATGGGGGTGTCTTATAGACGCCTCTCCATTACTAACCTGGGCTTGATGTCAGCTGGCATTATAAGCTGACATCAACCCCGGCCCTATTACCCCCTGCCACCGCTACAGGGCAGCGTGGAAGAGCGAGGCTAAGTGCCAGAATTGGCGCATCCTATGAATGCGCCATTTCTGGGGCGGCTGACGGCTGGTGTTTCTAGCCTGGGAGGGGGCCAATATTCATGGCTCCCTTCCTGGGCTATTAATATCAGCCCCCAGCTGTCTGCCTAGCCTTTGCTAGCTATTAAATTAGGGGGGACCCCACGTCATTTTTTTGGGGGGGTCCCCCATTTTAATAGCTAGTAAAGGCTATGTATTCAGCTGGGGGCTCATATTAGTAGCCTGGGAAGCTCCGTGGGTATTACCCCCTTCCCAGGCTTCAAACATCTGCCCCAGCTGTCTGCTTAACCTCCGCTAGAGACTAAAATTAAGGGGAACCCCACGCCAATTTTTTTTAATAATAAATCCTTTATTTTAATACTAAATGACAAGTACAGTAACCAACACTATCACTGTACTTCATATAAATGTGACTGACATGTTTCTATCTATCTAATCTATGTGTGAAGCTCTATTCTGTCTGTTATAAATTGTCGGGTACAGATGCTGAATTGCTGGCCGGCTTTTTTAAAGAGACGGTGCATGAAAACACTATTATTTTTTTTAATAAATCCTTTACACTAAATGACAAGTACAGTAAGCAACATTGTCACTGTACTTCATATATATGTGACTGACATGTTTCTATCTATCTAATCTATGTGTGAAGCTCTATTCTGTCTGTTATAAATTGTCGGGTACAGATGCTGAATTGCCGGCCGGCTTTTTTAAAGAGACAGTGCATGAAAACACTATTATATTTTTTAATAAATCCTTTACACTAAATGACAAGTACAGTAAGCAACACTGTCACTGTACTTCATATATATGTGACTGACATGTTTCTATCTATCTAATCTATGTGTGAGGCTCTATTCCTTCTTGTCTAAATTGTCGGGTACCGGTGTATGCCGCTGCTGAATTGCCGGCCGGCTTTTTTAAAGAAAGCGTCTTCTGAGCAGTTTGTCAGCTTTTGGACACCTTTGAAGGTGTTTTCTATGTGTTTCTATGTGTTTTTGTTTGCCTGCCATTGGTTTTAACGGTGTTCGACGGTGTTCTAAGGTGTTCGACGAACAGTTCGACGAACAGTTCCTCGAACATCCCGGTGTTCGACGAACCGAACCGAACCGAACACTACGGGGGTGGCTCAACACTACCCATGTCCCATTCGCCTAAAGAGAAAGCTGCCCCCCGGATCATCATGCCATCAATGACCAGCCCCCCCTCTTCTCCTTTCAGGTCACTTCCTTCAAAACAAGGGTCAAAGCTTTCAGGCTGTAGTTCCCTCTTTTCCTCCTCCATTCTCACATAGGCTTCCAGACAGACTGGGTGGATGTATAGGGTCTGCGAGTAATTTTCTCCCCCAACTTCCCGACACCACTGAGCTAACGTACGGAAGATGTTGGCATTTGTTCCCACTATGACAGGTGTTGGTCTCTCATCTGCCTCTGCCTCCGGGCAGATTAGCGCTATGATGGGTATCTCTTTATCCACTCCACAACAGTCTTTGGGAATCGTAGTGTCACGGACATCTACCCTCTGTAGGGGTAGCTATGCTCACTCAGTCCCCACACCACGAGTCCAGACAACAGTTTCAGAGGCACATTGGATAAATATCTCTTATACCATCCTTCGAAGATGATGGACACTTGAGACCTGGTATCCAGCAATACTGTACAAGGTTCACCATTGATATATGCGGCGACATATGGGGCTGGTCCCATTAAACCTTCAGGCAGTGTTTTCGATGATGCACTATTGTATGGGGCGGTAAAGTAGGTCTTAGTTGCTGATGGGGGCTCAGTATGGGGTTCTACTGGCCCCCTTTCCCGTTTCCCAACTGCCTCTGAGTGTGATGGGGAAAATGTGAAGAGTTCTTTGAGCTCCACCTCTTCGGACACTGAAGAGCTATATGGCCTGGACTCCCACAGACAAAGCACCCTTCTGGTTTCGTACTCTCAACTCTACAGAGGTCATCATTCTCACTTCCTGAAGCCAGGGTTGCTTCTCGGCTACCTCCGCAGCACTTTGCAAACAGAAAAGTACAGACAGGATTCGATTTATCTCCGCATATCCTTTCCCGACACTGGGACATATTGGGGACGGAGCCCTCCCTGAGGGAATATATTGGCGAATCTCCATGCATGACACCTCGACGTTCCAATACCTTAGCAGATATTTTGGTTTCCAGCCATTATGTCCCTTCCGGGAGAAACCCCTTTGGCTCCCGTGGCCCCACCTTGGGGACCTTTCCATACGGTCACTGTGCCACCTGCGCCAATGTCCTACATACTACCACGTTCACGAACTCTGACGGCTCCCGGAATTTTAACATCCGTCATCACATCTCTTGTAACACCACACATGTGATCTATCATGCTACATGTGGATGTGGACTTATCTATGTAGGTCTCACATCTAGGGAGCTGTGGGTCAGAGTCCGTGAGCATGTGAGGAACATTGGCGCGGCAGGGGCGATCCTTGATCCCCGGGAGCTCAAGACTCTACCACGGCATTTTAAATCAGCCCATAACTGTGATCCTCGATCACTGAAGGTTTGTGGCATTGATGTGGTACACTTGGGCTCCCGGGGAGGGAATGCCGAATGCATCCTGGCGCAAAAGGAGGCCAGGTGGATCGTCACTCTTGATACCCTCTCGCCACGGGGGCTTAATGAACATCTAGGTTTCTCCTCGTTTTTATGATTTCTCTTTAGGAATATGTCTTCTATGGAGATGATTAGTTTCGATGTTTTTATTTTTATTTTTACTTTTATTCTCTTCCTTGGCTTCTACATGTGCGTCTCTTGCATCTGATTTCACCTTTGGGCTTGCTCTTCTCCTGGTGCCCTCAGTGGTTCTCCCCCAAATGCTTTTCCTTGGGGTTAAACATCTGCTTTTGATTCTATGGTCACTTTTAACCTGTTGTGTGTTCTAACACTTATATTTTTCTATTTCCTGTTTAGTGCTCTTTATGACAATTCCCCTTGCACTTCCCATCCTGACATTTGGATCAGTGGTTTTTCTTACCCCGTCTATATGACGACCAAGCAGGAACTAGGACCATCCTCCAAGATCTCTCTTCTAGCAAGATCATTTTGTGCAACTTGTCTGTTTTTTATTTTTATTGTACATCTTTATTGTTTTTTTATTTATTATTACTTTTTGTAATGTCTCTTTATTATTATTTGTATTTTTTCTCCTTTATATATTTTTTCTGCTCATCTTTCCTTTTTTTAGCCTCTGCCACTATCCCCCTCTATTTCCCATGTTGTTCTTATTTTCTTCTGATATGTGTCGCGCTATTCCATATTTATGATACTTACCACTGTCCTCTATGGGACACACTGTGGCCTGCTGCGATGGCCTGGGGTGCGCATGCGCTGGGTTATTCGCGATCCGACACCCGCGCGCGTCTGTCTCTATGGCTATGACGCATTCCCGGATATTGTCATTGGACACTTCCGGGATACGCGCCTGCCATGATGGACGGCGCGTGGCTGCTGGGGTTGCCATGACCCCGGCGCATGCGCCCGATTGGCCGGCCCTCACGGCAGCCAAGATGTGGCGATCATATGATCATGTGATCATTCAAGGTCCTATTTATTTAGGTCCTTGTCTATTACCAACATGTGCCTCTTGATAAAGCCGAAACGAAACGCGCGTTGAGGCCCTTCGTGGATGGAAACTATCTGCCTCCCTGTGCCCCCCATATCTTAGAGAGTGTACTAACTATCTAGGTGAGTACCATGATTCAATAATTATTATGGTTTCCCATTTGGGCATTTGAGGTAACGGGTATCTCACCCTTGTTGATTGACACCCTGTACTCTCCCTATGTTTCTACCTCCCCCGTGTATTTTGTCTTCTCCCCCCTCTTTTTCTCTCCTCTAACCCTCTTGTGGATTTTGCTTGAATCCATTATGTACAGGAATATATACTTATGAGGGGTCTCAACATGTAGCGGGGCTTTTCCTGATCCAATGGTCACCCATTGTCATTGTGTTTATTTTCCTTGTGTCACTATTATATATTTATATTTGAATAATAAAAATATTGTTTTTTCATGCCATTTTTACTCGCTCTTGCTTCTTCTACTCCGCAGCACTTTGTAGCCACTGTAATGTCTTGGCCTGGGCACTTAACAATTGTGTAATCTGTTCCCCCTGTTTCTCGATGACTTTCAACAGTTCCATCTCTCGGCAGTCAGCTGCTGGCTTCAGGGCAACAGTAGTCACCCAAGGGGAAGTCTTCTCTCTTGCAGCCAAAATAACCTCCTCCTTGCGAACTTCCTTAAGCAACTCATGAAAAGAACCAGGAATCTTCTCTCTATCACAAGACCTCATCCGCTGAGCAATTGGATGATGAGTGAGAGCTCCTCTGAGTACCTGTTCCAGACGACACTGATCAACTTCTTTAGGGCTGATTCCACCTTTAGATACTATTCTATGAACCAGCTTATCTAGTCGGTATAGATAGTTGGATACCTTCTCATCTGGCTGTTGGTAGGTGGTACGGAGTTTATAGAGTAGATCAGTAGAAATCTTCAGGGGATACAAAAGAATCTTCTAAAGCACTCATATAATCTTGATAAGTTGTTAGTGGCTTGCTCCGCCAAGCAGCCTGCACCACTTTCATAGCAGTACCCTTCAAACTTTCTACTATTCTCTGCTTCATTACGGCATCAGTGCACTGCCACTTGCCAGTCTTCTAAGCACAGTAAAGTGACATCCCTCCAAGTATCATATCCTTCTTCTCCAGCAGGGGTGGGGAGGGCACCCGAGAAAGTTCTTAGATGACGGTAGTTCCCTTCTGGCTGCATCTTTGCAAACTGACTGACTAACTTTTCCATAGCTGTCATAAGCACATCAGCAGGGGCCGCTGTCTCTTCAGGACTGGCTCTAAGTGGAGTAGAGGGCGGACATATACTAGTCTTTCTAGGCTGAATGGCTGATTCCTGTTGCCGGGTCTCAACTTAGGACTCAGTAGGCCAAGTGATCTTCCATTGTCGACCATACTCTGGAGACACGGCGACCATGGATGGGAAGTATTCTTTCCTCATGATCTGCCTGGTTGAGATCAGGGCTGTGGGTAACTGTCCCCCCTTTTCCTTCCTGCGGTCGACCACTTTTGGGTGGGCAAGTTCAGTGAGTTGGTTAACTATTTTCAGTATCTCTTCATCAGACACATCACAGAGCTCATCACTCACTGCAAAGCTTTGTTTAGCTGTAACATCCATCTCTTCACACCACAAATACACTTCTTGCTCTGTTAAAGTCTCCATAGTTAATACTCCTGTGTTAGTTCTGGATCTCAGCAGTGCCTCCACTGTAACACCCCTTTAGGGCTACACTGGGTGTTATGGGGGGTCTCATCTCTCTAGGGCACAGTGCCTCCACCCGAATCTTGATTAGAGCTCTCTCTTTGGGACTGCAGAAGGACTGTTATCTTCTGCCAGGGGCTGATGATAGGGGGGACCATGTAGTGGGTGTGGGTGGAGGAAGTAAATCAGGGGAGCATTGAAAGGAGTGATATAAAAAAAGGGTGGAACAATCTAGAAGGGTTCTTCAGTGAGAGGACGAGTTGGGAGCAGGAGCTCTGTAGGAGCTCTGCTCAGGTGGAGGGCCTGAGGAGAGGCCCAGGACTAGAGAGAGAGAGAGGAGCAGGGAAGACTCCAGGAACATGGAAGGGACCCCAGGGGTACGGGAAGTGCTGGAGGCCACCTGTATGCCCGAATCTACCAGGCGGTGGAGGGGTCAGGTCGCACAGAGTGGACCGGTCCCTAAACTAGCAGAGTTCTTCAAGTCTCAAGTAGGAAACCGGAGGCTGTAGTATTTTAGGTACTGCAGCCACAATCCACATCAGTCTCACCAAGAAGGTAGCCATAGAGGACCCAGGGTACAGAGAAGATGTCGCCCGACAATGTCCGGGGTCACTGGATTGGGACACTAGGTGTGAGGTGCAGGGAGACGGCCAGAAGGAATACACAGAAAGGGGTCCTGCTATGTACTCTGGAGGTACTTGAGGGTTGGCTGAACCCCTGCCTGGTGAATGCAGCATGGTGTGGGAGGCTGTAAGCTGGACAGTGCAACGTGAGGAACTTGACAACTGTGAGTAAAACCCTGAAGACTGCACCCCACCGTCTCTGTCAGTTATTGCTGCTGCGCCATCCCTCCCTGCACTACACTGCACCACAAGTGCTACTTCATAACAACAACATCTACACTGCCCTGGAGCTAAGCTCTACCTGTGGAGAGGTAAACCATCTCTGCTGCATTTACACCAGCTCCAGAGGACCTGCTCGGCAGCAGCGGCTTCACATAGCCGCATATCACAGGTGGCATCACGAACTATGTACATAAAAGCTATAAATCCCCTGTAAATATTCCCCTTTTGATTGACCGCCCTGGGTCACGGACCAGGTCACTGCCACTGTGACATCTCCCCTAGCAACGACCAGCCCGGCACCGAGTACTCAACGATCCAGGGGGTGCGTCATTAGCCTATGCAGTGAATGCAAGGGCTGAAAAAAAATTGGGAGGTACTCCAAAGAAGCTTGAAGAGACGAAGAAGGCATCATGAAAAAATGTTCCCATTACTAGAGAGTGGGTCTCCCGTTGTGTTTGTCTATGCAGTGAATGCAAGGTTTGCAAAAATTTGTAGGCACTCAAATGCACCTTGGAAGAAACGTGGAGGTCAGAGGGCCTCCTGAAAACAATGTTCCCATTATGAGGAAGTGGGTCTCCCATACTGTTTGCCTATAGAGTGAATGCAAGGGCTGCCAAAAATTGGGAGGCACTCCAATACCCTTTGGAAGAGATGTAGAGCGCCTCATGAAAAATGTTCCCATTATTAGGAAGTGTGTCTCCCATAGTGTTTGTCTATGCAGTGAATGCAAGGTTCGCAAAAAATTGGAAGGAATCCAATGCTCCTTGGAAGAGACGTAGAGGGCCTCATGTAAAAATGCTCCCATTATTAAGAAGTGGGTCTCCCATTGTGTTGACATATGCAGTAAATGCAAGGTTTGCCAAAATTTGGAGTCACTCCAATGCCCCTTGGAAAAAACGTGGAGGTCGGAGTGCCTCCTGAAAACAATGTTTCCATTATTAGGAAGTGGTTCTCCCATACAGTTTGCCTATGCAGTGAATGCAAGGGCTGCCATAAATTGGGAGGCACTCCAATGCCCCTTGGTAGAGACGTAGAGAGCCTCATGAAAAAATGTTCCCATTATTAGGAAGTGGGCCTCCCATAGTGTTGGTCTATGCAGTGAATGCAAGGGCAGCCAAAAAATGGGAGGCACTTTAATGCCCCTCGGAAGAGACGTAGAGGGTCTCATGAAAAAATGTTTCCATTATTAGTATGTGGGTCTCCCATAGTGTTGGCCTATGCAGTGAATGCAAGGTCTGGAAAAAAAATTGGGAGACACCCCAATGCCCCTTGGAAAAGACGTAGATTGCATCATGAAAAATTGTTCCCATTATTAGGAAGTGGGTCTCCCATTGTGTTTTCCTATGCAGTGAATGCAAGGGTTGCCAAAAATTGGGAGGCACTCTAATGCCCCTTGGAAAACACGTGGTAGTCAGAGGGCCTCCTGAAAACAATGCTCCCATTATTAGAAAGTTGGTCTCCAATTGTGTTTGCCTATAGAGTGAATGCAAGGACTGCCAAAAATTGGGAGGAACTCCAATTTCCTTTGGAAGAGACGTAGAAGGCCTCATGAAAAAATGTTCCCATTATTAGGAAGTGGGTCTCCCATAGTGTTGGCCTATGCAGTGAATGAAAGGCTGAAAAAAAATGGGAGTTACTCCAATGCCCCTTGGAAGAGACGAAGAGGGCATCATGAAACAATGTTACTATTTTTAGGGAGTGGGTCTCCCATTGTGTTTGTCTATGCAGTGAATGCAAGGTTTGTCTAAAATTTGGAGGTACTCCAATGCCCCTTGGAAGAAACGTGGAGGTCAGAGGGCCTCCTGAAAACAATGTTCCCATTAATAGGAATTGGGTCTCCCATACTCTTTGCCAATAGAGTGAAAGCAAGGACTGTCAAAAATTGGGAGACACTCCAATGCCCCTTTGAAGAGACATAGGAGGCCTCATGAAAAAATGTTCCCATTATTAGAAAGTGGGCCTCCCATATTGTTGGCCTATGCAGTGAATGCAAGGGCTGCCAAAAATTGGGAGGCACTTGAATGCCCCTCGGAAGAGACGTAGAGGGTCTTATGAAAAAATGTTCCCATTAGTAGGATGTGGGTCTCCCATAGTGTTGGCTTATGCAGTGAATGCAAGGGCTGAAAAAAATTGGGAGGCACTCCAATGCCCTTTGGAAGAAAAGCAGATGGCCTCATGAAAAAATATTCACATTATTAAGGAGTGGGTCTCCCATAGTGTTGTATGCAGCGAATGCAAGGTCTGCCAAAAATTGGGAGACACTCCAATGCCCCTTGGAAGAGACGTAGGAGGCCTCATGAAAAATTTTGCAATTATTAGGAAGTTTGTCTCCCATAGTGTTGGCCTATGCAGTGAATGCAAGGGCTAAAAAAAAAATTGGGAGTTACTCCAATGCCCCTTGGAAGAGACGTAGCGGGCATCATGAAAAAATGTTCCCATTTTTTAGAAGTGGGTCTCCCATTGTGTTTTCCTATGCAGTGAATGCAAGGTTTGCCAAAATTTTGGAGGCACTCCAATGCCCCTTGGAAGACACGTGGAGGTCAGAGGGCCTCCTGAAAACAATGTTTCCATTATTAGGAAGTTGGTCTCCCATACTCTTTGCTTATAGAGTGAATGCAAGGGCTGCCAAAAAATTGGGAGGCACTCCAATGCCCCTTGTAAGAGACGTAGAGAGCCTCATGAAAAAATGTTGCCATTATTAGTAGCGATGAGTGGTGTTCGAACCCGAACGATTTGATAAAAATTCGGCTGTCCGAGGTTATGTTCGATAACTGTTCGTGCACCAAAATCATAACTGGATTTTTTCTCAGTAATGCTGAAAATTAATGTTAATACGCAGTTTGAGTGTACAGCGGGGCGGGGGGAGGGGCAGGGGATGGATCTCTGCAGAAATAATGAAGATCTCCATTTTTTTTTCTCTTTCCCACATTTACAGTGGGGAGGTGCAATCTGTCAGCCTATCAGCAGCGCACACACGGAGCGAACTGCTTTTTTTCACACAAGCAAGGGCATGAGCCATTGGCAGTGTATGTCACATGTCCATGCCCTATAAGACCCAGCCATTTTCCCCATCGCCACCATTTTCTCACTGCTGCTGCTGCGTGTTAGACGGCACCGCTGTTAATTTGAAGCCAATTTTCGCACAAATCTACAGATAGCTTGGGAGTAGGGAATAGTTGTGATTGCAGTCTTTTTAAGGACTAGGTTACATCATTTCCTACGACTTTTATCAGGCAGGTCTTTGTTCTTAAATAGATAGGTTGGGAGTAAAGACTAGTGTTGAGCGATACCTTCCGATATCGTATCGGATTGGATCGGACCGATACTCAAAAAGTATCGGATATCGCCGATTCCGATACCGGAAACCAATGCAAGTCAATGGGACACTAATATCGGAATGAAAATAAACCCTTTCTTTCCTTGTAGGTTAATTCTACATGAAGTAAAACAACTAAGAATAATGTAGAATGTATGCGAAAAGCCGGCAATTCATCAGCGCATACACCGGTACCCGACAATTTACAACAGAGAGAATAGAGCTTCACACATAGATTAGATAGAAAGAAACATGTCAGTCACATATATATGAAGTACAGTGACAGTGTTGGTTACTGTACTTGTCATTTAGTGTAAAGGATTTATATAAAAAAATAATAGTGTTTTCATGCACCGTCTCTTTAAGAAAGCCGGCCGGCAATTCAGCATCTGTACCCGACAATTTAGAATAGAAGGAATAGAGAATCATACATAGATTATATAGATAGAAACATGTCAGTCACATATGTATGAAGTACAGTGATAGTGTTGATTACTGTACTTGTCATTTAGTGTTAAAATAAAGGATTTATTTAAAAAAAAATTGGCGTGGGGTTCCCCTTAATTTTAGTCTCTAGCGGAGATTAAGCAGACAGCTGGGGCAGATGTTTGAAGCCTGGGAAGAGGGTAATACCCACGGAGCTTCCCAGGCTACTAATATCAGCCCCCAGCTGAGTACCTAGCCTTTACTGGCTATTAAAATCGGGGACCCCCCCCAAAAAATGACGTGGGGTCCCCCCTATTTTAATAGCTAGCAAAGGCTAGGCAGACAGCTGGGGGCTGATATTAATAGCCCAGGAAGGGTGCCATGAATATTGGCCCCCTCCCAGGCTAGAAACACCAGCCGTCAGCCGCCCCAGAAATGGCGCATCCATAGGATGCGCCAATTCTGGCACTTAGCCTCGCTCTTCCACGCTGCCCTGATGCGGTGGCAGGGGGTAATAGGGCTGGGGTTCATGTCAGCGCCAGCTGCCATGAAGCCCAGGTTAGTAATGATGGGCGTCTATAAGACACCCCCATTACTAACCTACAAAGTGTTAAAAAGAAAAAACACACTACACCCAGAAAAAAATAAATTATTTGAAATAAAACACACAATTTTATTAAATTCTAAGTTTACTAAAAAAAAATAGTTACCTGTCCACGTTCCTGCGCTGATCTCCCATGCACAGCTGTCACATCTGGAGATGGTGACAGCTGTGCATGGCTGCTGTAAGCTCACACTGCCGGGAACACGTCCGCTCCCGGCAGCGGGAGCCACTGACTGAGGTCACCGGAGTGCATTCAGGCAGCGCAGCTCCGGAGACCTCCTTTACGGCACTGCTGTACCGTGGGAATTTCTCACGATACAGCAGGGCCATAAAGGAGTTGACCGGAGCAGCGCTGCCTGAACTCCGGTGAACCCGCTTATGCAATGACGGGGCTGCTTTACGGCCCCATCATTCTAGCGGCGGCAGCGGTTCAGAGCGGTCACATTCTATGTGGCTGCTCTAAACTGGAGATCTTCGTGGGACACTCGTGGACTACTACGGAGGGGTAAGGATAAGGTTGTGGTTTATTATTTTATATTTTATTACAGGAGATCGATGGCTTCGGGGAATTAGGTGTCTAGGTGAGTATAGGTGTAGTTTTTTATTTTTTACTTTATTTTAGGTGGCGATCGGCGGGGACAGGTAATGTATGAACTAATTTATTGTAGGTAACCACTGGCCACCAATGACATGTATTTAAAATTTATTGGGGACACAGTAGGGCAATTTATATAGCAGGATCAGGCTGATGGGAACTACTGCTCCCATCGAGCTGATCCTGCTGGCACGAGTGGACGGGGGACAGACATAGGCCGATGGGAGCAGTAGTGTCACATCGACCTATGTCTGCCTGCACGCACACACCCGCACACATCACACAGACACCGTGCACACCCGCGCACATCGCACAGGCACCGCACACACCAGCACACATCGCACAGACACCCACACACACCAATCATGACGGGTCTGGGAGGTGAGGCTGACCTGTGCGGCCGTGGGAAAGTTCATGTGAGTTCACGCAGTCAAGCATGAACTCACATGAACCCTCTGAGGGCACCGCGGCGACTTCAAATGAACAGCTGATCGGCATCACCTGATACCTCAGCTGTTCATTTGAAATAACCGGCGGGAAAGCGCAGCACAGAACTGGAAAGCCGGCGGTGAAGTCTTTTCACTGCCGGCTTCCCCGCCCGGGTCCTTCGCTCCCCGCTCCTTGGTGCTGCGCTCCCCGCCCGGTCCTAACTTACGATCGGGATGGGAGGTGGCGAGGGGAGCAGAGGATCGGGGTGGGAGGCTGCGGGGAAGTAGTATGGGGTTGTGTGCTTGTTTAAAAGCCGGCGGCTTTTTACCGCGCGCCGGCTTTTAAACAATCAGGAGAATTCTCCCACGCTGGGATGGCATTCTGATGACAGGCTGGATCGCAGTTGAGCGCCGCCATCCTGCTTGTCATCCTTCAGAGAATCGGCAGAGCGCAGGCATTATGGGAACTTCCGATTCCGGTATTCAATATTGTAAAAGTATCGGAATTAAGTATCGGAATTTCGATACCGCGAATATCGGCCGATACCCAATATTTCAGAATCGAAATGCTCAACACTAGTAAAGACTAATTGCAATTGCAGTCCTTTTCAGGGCTAGGTTAAATCAGTTCCTATCACTTTTATCAGGCAGGTCTGTGCTCCTAAATAGATAAGTTGGGAGTAAAGACTAATTGTAATTGCAGTCCTTTTCAGGGCTAGGCTACATCAGTTCCTATCACTTTTTGCCAGGCAGGTCTGTGCCAGTGCTGTGCAAGTTTTGTTCACAGCATTTGGCTAAATCTAGCAAAGCAAATCCTTTTTTTCCTCTTGCAGTGTGTGTTAGTCAGAGGAGAAGCCTATCTGTGTTGCAAGCTACACCACCTGTGTATAGAAAACACAGTTTTTTGCTGCACCTAGTGAAGTAAAACCTTTTGGGCATAGCATCATTCTATTAGTCCATCTATACTAACCTCCACCAGGTTACAAATTCAATATAATTTTTTCTGCATCTAGCTCTGAAAAAATATTTCGTCTTGTTGCAGTGTGTGGGACTTGTTCTATTAGTCCATCTATACTAACCTCCATCAGGTTGCAAATTCAATCGAATTTTTTTCTGCATCTAGCTCTGAAAAAATATTTCGGCTTGTAGCAGTGTGTGGGACTTGTTCTATTAGTCCATCTATACTAACCTCCAGCAGGTTGCAAATTCAAAATCATTTTTATCTGCATCTAGCTCTGAAAAAATATTTGGGCTTCGGCTTGTAGCAGTGTGTGGAACTTGTTCTATTAGTCCATCTATACTAACCTCCACCAGGTTGCAAATTCGATCAAATTTTTTTCTGCATCTTGCTCTGAAAAAATATTTTGGCTTGTAGCAGTGTGTGGGACTTGTTCTATTAATGCATCTATACTAACCTCCATCAGGTTGCAAATTCAATCTAATTTTTTTCTGCATCTAGCTCTGAAAAAATATTTCGGCTTGTAGCAGTGTGTGGGACTTGTTCTATTAGTCCATCTATACTAACCTCCAGCAGGTTGCAAATTCAAAATAATTTTTATCTGCATCTAGCTCTGAACAAATATTTGGGCTTCGGCTTGTAGCAGTGTGTGGGACTTGTTCTATTAGTCCATCTATACTAACCTCCACCAGGTTGCAAATTCAATCTAATTTTTTTCTGCATCTAGCTCTGAAAAAATATTTCGGCTTGTAGCAGTGTGTGGGACTTGTTCTATTATTCCATCTATACTAACATCCAGTAGGTTGCAAACTAAAAATAATTTTTATCTGCATCTAGCTCTGAAAAAATATTTGGGCTTCGGCTTGTAGCAGTGTGGGGGACTTGTTCTATTTGTCTATCTATACTATCCTCCAGCAGGTTGCAAATTCAAAATAATTTTTATCTGCATCTTGCTCTGAAAAAATATTTGGGCTTTGGCTTGTAGCAGTGTGTGGGACTTGTTCTATTAGTCCATCTATACTAACCTCCATCAGGTTGCAAATTCAATATCATTTTTTTCTGCATCTAGCTCTGAAAAAATATTTCGGCTTGTAGCAGTGTGTGGGACTTGTTCTATTAGTCCATCTATACTAACCTCCAGCAGGTTGCAAATTCAAAATAATTTTTATCTGCATCTAGCTCTGAACAAATATTTGGGCTTCGGCTTGTAGCAGTGTGTGGGACTTGTTCTATTAGTCCATCTATACTAACCTCCATCAGGTTGCAAATTCAATATAATTTTTTTCTGCATCTAGCTCTGAAAAAATATTTCTGCTTGTAGCAGTGTGTGGGACTTGATCTATTAGTCCATCTATACTAATCTCCACCAGGTTGCAAATTCAATCTAATTTTTTTCTGCATCTAGCTCTGAAAAAATATTTCGGCTTGTAGCAGTGTGTGGGACTTGTTCTATTAGTCCATCTATACTATCCTCCAGCAGGTTGCAAATTCAATATAATTTTTTTCTGCATCTAGCTCTGAAAAAATATTTTCACTTGTAGCAGTGTGTGGGACTTGTTCTATTTGTCCATCTATACTAACCTCCATCAGGTTGCAAATTCAAAATAATTTTTATCTGCATCTAGCTCTGAAAAAATATTTGGGCTTCGGCTTTAAGCAGTGTGCGGGACTTGTTCTATTAGTCCATCTATACTAACCTCCATCAGGTTGCAAATTCAATATAATTTTTTTCTGCATCTAGCTCTGAAAAAATATTTCGGCTTGTAGCAGTGTGTGGGACTTGTTCTATTAGTCCATCTATACTAACCTCCACCAGGTTGCAAATTCAATATAATTTTTATCTGCATCTAACCAAGCCAATACTTTTGGGCTAATACCACAGATTGGCCACTCAGCTCTGCTCGGTTCCCATCCATTGTTTTTTGTGCAAACAACTCCATAGTTGTGAATTAGTTAACCACCAAAATGAGTGGAAAAAGGTCTGCTCCTGGTGGAAAGGGGAATAGGCGTGTTGGGAAGGGAGAAGAAGGTTGTGTCCGTGGGGTAGGTGTTAAAGCAACAGTAACATCTGCAGAAGAAAGACCATCTTCCAGCCAAACAAAGATGTCTACTTCTTTTAGCGGACAATGTGATAAGATCCCTTTCTTACGACATCGCCGATCGCTACAAATTGCAGATGAGGCACAAAAACAGCAGGTGCTTCAACGGATATCAAGGGATCCTTTAATTGGGCTCTCCTCCACCTCAACTTGAACATCACAAATACTCCAGTCCTCAGAGGTGTCACCCCAATCGCACTTGCTTCCTCACATCTCCCAAGTCTCCAGCTGCCCGACTGAGTATGGGGTAGAACAGAAGGTTGAGTCTTCAGAGCTGTTTACTCATACTATAGCCTGGGAATCAGAAGTCGGCTCCAGAGCTTCTGTGAATCCAGACGAGGAAATGATCTGTACTGATGCCCAGAATCTTTATGAGTTGGATCCATTACCAGACGCAGAAGGTTCTGACCATAATGTAAACCCTCGTTCCCAAACTGTAACTCTGGTTGGTGGAGACAATGAGGAGGATGATGATGAGACTCAAATACCTGATTGGAGCAACAACTTTAGTTTTTTGTCAGGGCAGGAAGAGGTTGTCTCTGAGGACGACGCGCGTGATAACGCACAGGGTGATGATGATGAGGTTGGAGATCCCACTTACTTTCAACCCACAGTCAGCCAGTCGATGAGGTCAGCAGAGGAGGTGGAGGAGGATGCTAGTGACAACGAGGTCAGGTTGCGCCTTCCTGGACAGAGACCTAGTACTGGAAGCACGTCAACAACTGCATCCTCAAAAACAACTCTGCCTCTGACCACAAGTCGTGGTGGCTCTTCAGGTCGCATGGGTGCTAAGCCTTGCATAGCCTGGGCATTTTTTCAGATCGATAAAGATGACCCAACTCGTGTTATCTGTAACATTTGTCAGCAAAAGCTAAGTAGAGGCCAAAAAATACATAGTTTGAGTACTTCATGCATGAACCGGCACATGGATATGAAGCATAAGTTGCAGTGGGAAGCTCACTTTTATACAATGAGGCCTAGCGGGCCGGGCCAACCACCGTCTGCCACATCTTGTGCATCGTGGCCTCTTCATCCTCTGTGACTGGGGGGACAGCAGTCACACTTGTTTTGGGACGCAGACCAGCCACCTTTTTACCCTCAACAGCCAGCGTGATTGGCAGGTCATCATTTTCTTAGGAGGTGGAAACAAAAGCTGGTGTTCAGCACTGTCAGACATCGATAGCACCACCTTTGGATCAAGGCAACCTAACATGTCTGCCTGCATCTTCCTCACAGACTGGCAGTTTGCCGGGGACACCCTTCTCAGCCCCATCTAAGCACAACAGCCAGCCCTCGGTCCCTCAGATGTGGACAAGTAAAAGACCATTTCCTCCTAGCCATGAGAAAGCTAAGAGGTTGAATTTCACCATCTGCAAGCTCTTGGCTACAGAAATGCTTCCTTTCCGCCTGGTGGACGCAGAGGATTTTCGAGACCTTATGTCCGTCGCAGTGCCCCAGTACCAGATGCCCAGTCAGCGCTACTTCTCAAAGAATGGTGTGCCTGAGCTCCACCAGCATGTCGCACACAACATCACCGCTTCTTTGAGAAACTCTGTGTGTGACAGGGTGCATTTCACCACAGACACTTGGACGAGTAGGCATGGACAGGGGCGTTACATGTCGCTGACTGGGCACTGGGTAACTTTGGTGACAGCAGGACAAGGGGCTGCTGTCCAAGTTTTGCCGTCCCCACGAGTTGTGCGTCAATCCTCTTTATCTCAAAGTTCCTCCACTGCTTCTGCCTCCTCAACCTCCTCTCGGTCCTCCACCTGCACCCAAAGCCTGTCTGGTCATGCCACAAGCTTTCTAACTGTGCAGAAGGGATCCTGCACACCTCCTTACTATGCTGGCAGCAGGGCTCAACGTCATCAGGCGGTTTTTGCTTTGAAATGTCTGGGAAATGTGAGTCACACAGCTGAGGAGTTGTGGAGAATCAGTTTCATGAATGGGTGTCCCCACTGGACTTGAAACCAGGGAAGGCCGTGTGCGACAATGCTGCAAACCTCGGTGCGGCCCTTCGCCGGGGCAATGTCACACACGTGCCTTGTTTGGCTCACGTGTTGAACATGGTTGTCCAGCAATTTTTAGCCCTCTATCCCGGACTAGATGGCCTTCTGCAGAGGGCACGGTCGCTGTGTGCTCACTTCCGCCGTTCGCATCCCGCAGCTCAGCGACTTACATCTCTACTGAAGTAGTTGGGCCTGCCACTTCACCGGCTAAAATCCGATGTGCCTAGCCAGTGGAATTCAACTCTGCACATGTTGCAGCGACTGTGGCAGCACCAGCAAGCCCTGGTGCAATACGTTGTGACGTATAGCCTGGGCCAACGAGATCCAGTGGTGGGGAAAATCACGCTGGAGGAGTGGTCTCAGATCAGGGACCTATGCACCCTTCTGCACAGTTTTGAATTGGCGATGAAGATGTTTAGTGCTGATGATGCCATTATCAGCATGACTATTCCAGTGACTTACATGCTGGAGCACATGTTAATCAGAATTCGGAGTCAGGTGGTGGCACAAGAGGAGGCGGAGGAAGTAGAGGAGGAGGAGTTGTATGCGGAAGGGCTAACATCTGCATGGTCCAGATGGTCGGCAGCACCAAGGCGGCAGGCATGTGAGGGTGGGGGAGATGGTTTTACCAGGGCCAAACTAGTGAGGAAGGAGCAGGAGCCCAGGAAGAAGTGGAGGACGAACTGATGGAAGACTCATCAGATGAGGGAGACCTTGATCACATTTCTGTTGTGCATGGTTGGGGGGAGAGGGCAGAGGAAGGAAGCATGATTGTTACCTTGCCACAAACACAACAGGGACTTGGTGCTCCTGGATGCGCAAGAAATATGAGTGCCTTCTTGCTGCACTACCTGCAACATGACCCTCGAATTGTGAAAATTAGAAATAATCCGGACTACTGGGTTGCCACACTGTTAGATCCCCGGTACAAAAGTAAATTTGCAGAAATTATTCCTGCCATAGAAAGAGATGCACGCATGCAGGAATATCAGCAGAGACTGTTGCAGAATCTTACATGTGCTTTTCCCCAAAACACTAGCCGTGCACGTAGTGAATCGCACAGTTCCAACTTGCCACCCGTGGTACCGTCGAGTGTTCAGCACTCAAACCGTAACAGAAACACAGTATCTGCTGGTAACATCAATTTTGCGGAATCATTTCACCACTTTTTTAGCCCATCCTTTGCAAGGCCACAGGAGACAAGAAGTCTGACACACAGTCAACGCCTAGAGACAGACTCACGTTCATAAAGATGAACAAATCATGGATCCGAAACGACTTTTCTACCCCTGTGTCATCCTGGGGAGAGTAAAAGCTTGATGATTTGTTAAAATCACCTCACCAACCATTTTAAGCTTTCAAATTACTAATCATGTTAATCTGTATCTTGGCTGGAAAATAATTTGGGCCTTGTAGCAGTGTGCAGTACTGATTCTATTAGGCCATCTATAGTAAACTCCACCAGATTTAAAATTACTAATCATGTTTATCTGTATCTTGGCTGGAAAATAATTTGGGCTTTGCAGCAGTTTGCCGTACTGATTCTATTTGGCCATCTATACTAAGCTCCACCAGCTTTCAAATTAATAATAATTTTTAGCTGCATCTAGCCTGGAAAATAATTTTGGGGCTCCTAGATGCGCAAGACACATGAGTGCCTTCCTGCTGCACTACCTGCAACATGACCCTCAGATTGTCAGAATTCGAAGTAATCCTGACTACTGGGTTGCCACACGCTTAGATCCCCCACACTCTTTGATCAACCTTTTCATTTTAATAAAGAACAAAAAAATGGTCATTTTTGAAATTATAAGCATTAGCAGGTTATTAGAAACTGAAATCAAACAGTTTTCAACTCAAAGCTTTATTCTAGGTGATCTTACACTTGCACATAGGACCCCTTGTTCGAAAGGAGCTTCTGAACTCTCTCATCCATTGAATTTGTCAGGTTTTGGATGGTTTCTGCTTCAATTGTTTTGCATGAGGACAGAATACCCTCCCAGAGCTGTTGCTTAGATGTGAACTGCCTCCCGCCATCATAGACACTCCTTTTGATGATGCTCCAGAGGTTCTCAATGGGGTTGAGGTCAGGGGAGCATGGGGGTCACACCATAAGTTTGTCCCCTTTTATGCCCATATCAGCCAGAGATGCAGATGTGTTATGTGTAGCATGAGACGGTGCATTATCATGCATGAAAATGATCTTGCTGCGGAATACATGGTTCTTCTTCTTGAACCAAGGCAGGAAGTGCTGTTTGAGAAACTCCACATACATTATGGAGTTCATCTTTACCCCTTCAGGGATCCTAAAGGGGCCGACAATCTCTCTCCCCATGATTCCAGCTGAAAACATTACTCCACCTCCTCCTTGTTGGCGCCGTAGCCGTGTTTGCATGGGGTATCCATCAATCAGCCATCCTCCACTCCATCCATCTGGACCATCAAGCGTTGCACGGCACTCATCGGTGAACAAAACAGTTTTGAAGTCAGTCTTCATGTATTGTTTGGCCCACTGGAGCCGTTTCTCCTTGTGTGCAGTGGATAGAGGAGGTCGACAGGATGGCTTACGCACAGCTGCAAACCTCTGAAGAACTCTGCATCTTGTTGTTCGGGGGACGTTGGAGGCACCAGCAGCTTCAAAAACTAGTCTGCTGCTATGACAAGCCTTTTTTGCCACTGCTCTTTTAACCTGACGTAATTGCCTGTAGGAAATAGTCCTCAATTTGCCCTTATCAGCACTCACACGTGTGTACTGTGAATCAGCTACATACTTCTTGATTGTGCGATGATCAGGATGAAGTGTCTTGGCAATGTTGTTTGTAGTCATGCCTTGACCTAAACACTCCACAATTTGTTGCTTCTCAGCAGCCGACACATCCTTTTTCTTTCCCATTTTGGCAGAAAATGTAGGCTGCTTAATAATGTGGGACAGCCTTCTTAAGTAGTCTTGCCTTTCATTGGACACACCTGCCAAACTAATTAGCACAGGTGTCTGCAATTGCTTACAGTGATATAAAGAGCGCTGACACACATCACCATCAATGAGTTTAACTGACAAACAAAAAAATTCTTACCTTATCACTCCTAAACACTTTTTGCATAATAATTTGGAACACAGTGTACATGTGCTTTTCCACAAAACGCCAGTGGTTCACGTAGTGAATCTTACAGTTCTAACTTGCCAACCGTGGTCTGTATGGAGTTGTTCAATAAAGGGCCCAAAATTAAGATAACATAGACGGGAGAGGTCTCTATGAATAGGAATTCCTAAGTATTTGATACCCTGTGAGGGCCAGGCAAAGGGAAAGTTGGACTGGATGGAATCCTGTATGGATTTGGGGAGGGAGACATCGAGGGCCTCAGACTTCATTGCATTAATTTTAAAATTTGACCATGTAACAAAGTGATCTATTTCAGCCATAACAGCAGGGATGGATATATGTGATTGAGTGATATATACTAGGACATCATCAGCAAATGCAGCGCACTTGTACTTGGTGCCTCCCACCTTAATCCACCTAATATTGGGGTTATGGCAAATTGATGAGAGCAGGTGCTCCATCACTAGAATGTATAAGAGAGGGGACAGAGGACATCCCTGCCTTGTCCCATTGGTGATTATGAAAGGTGATGAAAATGTTCCATTTATCTTCAGCCTAGGTGACGTATTGTGATACAGGGCCATGATTTTGGCTATAAAAGGGTCCCCTAGACCCCTACCCCAAGCTTTTTAAGAGAATAATATATGGCGTGCCAGGAGACTCTATGGAATGCTTTCTCAGCATCCAACGAGAGTATCTAATTACAAATTTTTAACTGCATCTAGCCCAGGAAATACTTTGTGCCTAGTAGCAGTGTCTGCTAGTCAGCGGATTATCCCAAGTGTTAAGCAAGCTATACCACCTGTAGTTTGGACCCTTAATTTTTTTCAAAGGAAATGCTTCGGGCCCCCGGGACACTCAGTGAAGAGCATCGGGAGGCACCCCAAGGCACAGGGGCTGCATAGGCCGACACTGTGGGAGAACCACTTCTTATTAATGGGAGCATTTTTTCATGAGGCCCTCTACGTCTCTTCCAAGGGGCATTGGAGTGCCTTCTAATTTTTGGCAAAACTTGCATTCACTGCATAGACAAACACTATGGGAGACACACTTCCTAATAATGGGAACATTTTTTCATGAGACTCTCTACATCTCTTCCAAGGGGCATTGGAGTGCCTCGTAATATTTAGCAGCCCTTGCATTCACTGCATAGGTAAACAGTATGGGAGACCCACTTTCAAATAATGGGAACATTGATTTCAGGAGGCCCTCTGACCCCCACTTTACTTCCTAGGGGCATCGGAGTGCCTCCCAATTTTTGGCAAACCTTGCATTGACTAAGTAGACAAACACAATGGGAGACCCACTCCCTAATAATGGGAACATTTTTTCATGAAGCCCTCTACGTCTCTTCCAAGGGGCATTGGAGTGCCTCCCAATTTTTTTTTCAGACCTTGCATTCACTGCATATGCCAACACAATGGGAGACCCACTCCCTAATAATGGGAACATTCTTTTCATGAGGCCCTCTACGTCTCTTCAAAGGGGCATTGGAGTGCATTCCAATTTTTGGCAGACTGTGCATTCACTGCATAAGCCAACACAATGGGAGACCCACTTCCAAATAATGGGAACATTTTTTCATGATGCCCTCTACGTCTCTTCCAAGGGGCAATAAAGTGTCTCCCAATTTTTTTTTCAGCCCTGGTATTCACTGCATAGGACAACACTATGTGAGACCCACTTCTTAATAATGGGAACATTTATTCATGCGACCCTCTACGTCTCTTCCGAGGGGCATTGCAGTGTCTCCCAATTTTTGGCAGCCCTTGCATTCACTGCATAGGCCAACAGAAGGACTGTTTTTGAGATGGATATGTGTCTCTAATATAGTTTGGTACACTTACACTAACTAGAAACAAGCAAATCTCTCTCTACCTCAGCAGCACCTCTCCCTACACTGTCTGATTCCGGAGTGACTGTGATGAGCATGGCGGCGCACCGTCAGATATAGAACTGATGACGCTGTGTGGCCAGCCAATCACTGTAATACCACAACCAACATGGCTACGGCATTACAGTGAGTGGCAGGCAATCCTTGCATGTTCACTGGCTCTCTAAAGAGAGTCAAACATGCAGGGAGGAGACCCGAGCTCCCGCCAAGCAACCCCGGAAATACTCGGCGAGCTCCAAGCATCTCTAGCAGTGAGATGCTCGGGCGAGTACCATTCAGTAGCGTACATACTCGCTCATCACTAGTGGACATGGATGTCAGGACATATGTACCATCCTCCACAACTTTGAGGACTCCACCAAGATGGTGAGCGGCGATGACGCCATAATTAGCGTCACCATCCTGCTTTTCTTTCTTCTGAAATACTCTCTGCTCATAATCAAAGAGGATGCATTGCATTCAGAATATGATGAGATGGAGCAAGGAACCATACAACCAAACACAGCCCAGCCTCATCTCATCCCAACGTGGATTGGGTGACAATGAGGAAGAGGAGGAAGAACAGTAGCTAGTTTCATGCGCTATAGACTGTACTACCTGCACAACTGTCATACCATCTGTTCAGCGTGGATGTCCTGAGGACAGGGAGGAGGAGGAGGAGCTGAAAAAAAATTTGGGAGGCTCTTCAATGCCCCTTGGAAGAGACAAGGTCAGAGGGCCTCCTGAAAACAATGTTTCATTTTATAAAGTGTGTCTCCCATACTATTTGCCTACGCAGTGAATGAAAGGGCTTCCAAAAATTGCTAGGCATTCCAATGGCCCTTGGAAGAGACATAGAGGGCCTCGTGAAAAAATGTTCCCATTATTAGGAAGTGGGTCTCCCTTAGTGTTCGCTTATGTAGTGAATGCAAGGTCTGCCAAAAATTTGGAGGCACTCCAATGCCCTTTGGAAAAAACGTAGATGGCCTCATGAAAAAATGTTCCCAGTATTAGTAAGTGGGTCTCCCATAGTGTTGGCCTATGCAGTAAATGCAAGGGCTGAAAATAAATTGGGAGGCACTCCAATGCCCCTTAGATGAGACGTAGAGGGCATCATGAAAAAAGTTCCCATTATTAGAAAGTGGGCCTCCCATAGTGTTGGCCAATGCAGTTCATGCAAGGTTTGCCAAAAATTTGGAGGCACTCCAATGCCCCTTGGAAGAAACGTGGCGGTCAGGGTGCCTCCTGAAAACAAAGTTCCCATTATAAGGAAGTTGGTCTATCATACTGTTTGCCAATGCAGTGAATGCAAGGGCTGCCAAAAATTTGGAGGCACTCCAATGCCCTTTGGAAAAGACGTAGATGGCCTCATGAAAAAATGTTCCCAGTATTAGTAAGTGGGTCTCCCATAGTGTTGGCCTATGCAGTAAATGCAAGGGCTGAAAATAAATTGGGAGGCACTCCAATGCCCCTTAGATGAGACGTAGAGGGCATCATGAAAAAAAGTTCCCATTATTAGGAAGTGGGTCTCCCATTATGTTGGACTATGCAGTGAATGCAAAGGCTGCCAAAAATTGGGAGGCACTCCAATGCCCGTTGGAAGAGACATGGAGGTCAGAGGGCCTCCTGAAAACTATGTTCCCATTATTAGGAAAAGGGTTTCCCATACTGTTTGCTTAAAACGTGAATGCATGTGCTGCCAAAAATTGGGAGGCACTCCAATGCCCCTTGGAAGAGACGTAGAGGGTCTCATGAAAAAATGTTCCCATTATTAGGAAGTGGGCCTCCCATAGTGTTGGCCTATGCAGTGAATGCAAGGGCTGCCAAAAATTGGGAGCCACTTCAATGCCCCTCGGAAGAAACGTAGAGGGTCTCATGAAAAAATGTTCCCATTATTAGGAAGTGGGTCTCCCATAGTGTTGGCCTATGCAGTGAATGCAAGGGCTGAAAAAAATTGTGAGGCTCTCCAATGCCCCTTGGAAGAGACGAAGAGAGCATCATGAAAAAATGTTCCCATTATTAGGAAGTGGGTCTCCCATTGTGTTTGTCTATGCAGTGAATGCAAAGTTTTCCAAAAATTGGGAGGCACTCCAATAGTCCTTGGAAGAGACGTCGAGGTCAGATGGTCTCCTGAAATCAATGTTCCCATTATTAGAAAGTGGGTCTCCCATACTGTTTGCCTATGCAGTGAATGTTAGGGCTGCAAAAAATTGGGAGGCACCTCAATGCACCTTGGAAAAGACGTAGAAGGCCCCATGAAAAAATGTTCCTGTAACATCTCTGGTGGCGTGCTGGCAAGGCATACCATCTCCCAACATGCAAGACCTCCAACTTACCTACCAGTCCAGGCTGTGCACTGTACTCCTCTGCTTGCTGTGTGCATTTCTCTTGTCTGCTGGCTTAGGGCGGCAATGCTGGTACTTCCTGATTCTTAAAGTTACAGAGTGCACAGTCTTAATGCATCCCCAGCTTATTGTTGTGAGTCACTGGATACTTAAACCCCCTCCACCCAGTGGGAGGTGCCTGAGCAACACTTTCCTTCAGTGTGTTCTGTGCAACTGTCAGTAGCCATGTCTGTCCTGGATCTTGTCTGTTTCTGACACCCTGGGGGCTGAGTACCCAGGCCCGTTACCTGTATCTATGTCTTCTAGTCTATTTCTGCCACCCTGGGGGCTGAATGCCCAGGCTCGTTCATGTATCTCGTTCCTGTGTCAGTTCCTGTCTGAACTGTGTCTTAGCCCGTTAACTGTTTGCCTCTATGTCCGATCCATCCCTTTTCCTGCAGTGTCTGAACCAGTACCTAACTCCTACTCGTTGTCTCTGTACTTCTGTTTGTGAGTTTTGTGTCCACTCGCTACTTCATAGCAAGTACCTTGTGTGTATCTGGTTCTGCTTTTCCCATTTCTCTGCCTCCGTATCTACCTCCTGTGTTCTAGCTATCTTCCGGTTTTTCACAGTCTGGTCCATGTGAACAGAGCCCTGTCCTGTCTGCTCCACACCAGTGGCTCTGCTCTGCTTGTCCTCTGCACCTGCGGCTCTGCTCTGCTTGTCCTCTTCACCTGCAGCTCTGCTCTTCTCCACATCGCTTGTCCTCCGCACCAGTGGCTCTGCTCTGCTCCGCTTGTTCCCCGCACCTGTGGCTCTGCTCTGCTCTGCTTGTCCTCCGCACCTGCGGTTCTGCTGTGCTTCGCTTGTTCTCTGCACCTGTGGCTCTGCTCTGCTTGTCCTCTGCACCTGTGGCTCTGCTCTTCTCTGCTTGTCCTCGGCACCAGTGGCTTATCCATCTGTAGAGATAACAGGCAGGCAGGGTATGTAGGCAGGCAGGCAGAGTAAATAGCAGACTGCAGTGCATATAGCACAAGAGTCTCCATTCCAGTTTTGTCTGCTGCTGCTGCTGCTCCTGCTGCTGTTAGATATTTCTAGAAATAGGTCAAGGTCTCAGGGGCCAGGAATATTTTTTTTGGATCTTAATCCTCATTATTTGCTTAAAAAGCAATCCATAGAACACAGTTTTTCTGCTCTATTTACTTGTTGGTACTGCAGAAAACAGCCAGGTCCTTTCCATATTACAGCGCTAAAAATTCAGCTATTTAAAACTGTAGTTTGTCCGTAAAACGGATCACATATAATTGCGCTGAAAATACTGCCATTTCTGGCCTCCATTACATTTTTTTTTCAGTGTGTCAGTGAAGCAATTGACGTCAATTTACTGTTCATGATAGTTGCCTACAGGCCAGGTATCTAAAACTGTGGTTTGTCCGTCACACGGATCACATATAAGTTCGCTCAAAATTCAGTCATTTGTAGTGAACGTGGAAGATATTGTCCTCCTTTTAAAATGGGCAAGGCACGTGGCAAGGGACGGGGAACTGGTTGTGATGGTGATGATGGTACATGCAGAGGCCGAAGCTGAAATTGTGCCACAACAAACACCCACATCTTCTCACTCGACCTTCCTGTCCCAATTAATAGGGGACCGAAGAACACCACTATTGAACACAGAGAAGTGTGAAAAGGTTATTGGTTGGATAGCAGATAATGCTTCCAGTCACTAAGCCACCACCACCACCACCTTGTCTTTTCAAGGTCTTTCGAGTCTCAGTAGCTATGAGTCTGGACCGCATATTCCTCACCATGAACCTCCTTCTTCCCACCATGCCGAGTGCCCAGAGACAACTGATCCCATACTTGGACACTCCGAAGAGCTGTTCACTTTTCCATTTATAGATACATGCCTCTCGCCTGATACACGTGAAGTGGGGCAAGAGGAGATCGCATGTAGCGATGCCCAAATATTTGAGCAGCCATGGTCACACAAAGGTGACGGTGGGAAAGTGTCACAAGAGGTGGATGATGATGAGACACAATTGCCAGAAAGTCAGGAGGAGGGCAAGGGTGCGAAAGTTGAAGACGAGGTGGTGGATGATATAGTAACTGACCCAACCTGGCAGGAGGACATGCAGAGTGAGGACAGCAGCACACAGGGGGAGGGAGGCAGAGCACCCCAACAGGCATGAAGAAGGCAGACAATTGCTCCCCGAAACATCAACACGAAGGAAGTTGCCAATACAACTGTTAGGTCTTCCCGAGTCTGGTTGTTTTTTAAAGACTCTGCCGATAACCCCAAAAAGGTCATTTGCACCACATGCCAGGCCAGCATCAGCAGGGGTGGCAAAACGACCAGCCTAACCTCCACCAGCATTATCAGGCACATGGCAGCAAAGCACCCAACTTTATGGGCTGAAACCCAGGGTCCAGGAACAGTGTCTGCGGGTGGCACCACTGCTTCTTCCGCTGTTGTGCATGCAACCCAATCCCCTGTCCATTGTCCATGGTGCATGTGAAGATGCCTCCTGCCTTGTGCCTGTCATTGCACACTCTCAAGTAGCAGCATCAGGAAGCACGTCCACGTCCTTGTCCCAGAGCAGCGTTCAGTTGTCCATACCCCAGTCTTTGGAACGCAAGTGCAAATACGCAGCCATCGCCCCACAGGCAGACTACTAAGTTCCCACATTTCGTGACTGCTTGCGCTAAAAATGTTGCCTTTTAGGGTCGTGGAGATGGAAGCATACTGCAACCTGATGGCGGCGGCCGTTCCTCGGTACGCGGTCCCCAGCAGCCACTATTTCTCCCATTGTGCTGTCCCCGCATTACACAAGAACATGTCCCAAAACATTAGCCTTGCCCAAAACAATGCAGTTACCGGAAAGTCCACCTAACCACGGTCACATGGACAAGTGCACGTGGGCAGGGACGGTACATCTCGGTGACGGCACACTGGGTTAACATAGTGGAAGCGGGGACCCAGTCGTACCTTGGGACGGAACACATCCTCCCAACGCCAAGGATTGTGGGCCCTAGGTCAATCAGGGTTTCCCCCACAGTCTACAGCTCCTGCACCTCCTCCTCCTCAGCCTCCTCCTCCTCTTCAGCCTCCATCTCCGAAATGACCACCACATCAGGTCACAAGCTGGAAGTAAATATGCTTAAGTGACAAACCGCACAATGCTGAAGATTTGTGGACAGCTCTGAAAGAGCAGGCAGATCTGTGGCTCACACCGCTGAACCTACAGCCAGGCATGGTCGTGTGTGACAATGGGCGGAACCTGGTGGCGGCTCTGAGGCAAGGTGAGCTCAAACACATACCATGCCTGGCCCATGGGCTTAACCTCGTGGTTCAGCGATTTCTCAAATCCTACCCGGAGCTGCCATATCTGCTTGTTAAAGTACGCCACCTGTGTGGTCATTTTAGAAAGTCACCTACAGCTTCTGCCACCCTTGCCGTGTTTCAGCAGCGTCTGCAGCTTCCGGCTCACAGACTGGTATGTGATGTCATCACACGTTGTAACTCTACACTGGAGGTCTTGGGAAGGATTTGTGAGCAGAAAAGGGCAGTTGTTGAGTACCAGCATCAACAAGGCCGTCGGTATTCAGTTCAGACTCCACACATAATACCTCAGGAGTGGACATGGATGTCAGATATATGTACCATCCTCCAAAACTTTGAGGACTGCACCAAGATGGTGAGCAGCAAGGACGCCATAATTAGCGTCACCATCCCGCTTCTCTGTCTTCTGAAACGCTCTCTGCTCACAATCAGAAGATGCATTGCAGATGGGACACGATGATATGGAGCAAAGGAACCATACAGCCCAGCCTCATCTCATCCCAACGTGGATTAGGTGACAATGAGGAAGAGAAGGAGGAGGAGGAAGAACTGAAGCTAGTTTCATGAGCTACAGACGGTACTACCTGCACAATTGTCATCTGTTCAGCGTGGATGGCCAGAGGACAGAAAGGAGGAGGAGAAGAGCATGGTCAGTCATCCTCTTGGTGAGGACACGGAAGTCTTGCCTGTTAGAAGTCTGGCATTCATGGCTGAGTTTATGTTATGCTGCCATTCCCATGACCCTTGCGTTCTCAAAATTTTGGGTGACAGTCATTACTGGTTGGTGACACTTCTAGACCCACGCTACAAGGAGAACTCTATATCTCTTATTCCTGAGGCGGACAGGTCTACAAAAATGGGGCTGTACCAGAAGACCCTTGTTGTGGAACTATTAAAAAAATTCCTATCTGAAAACGCTGGCGGCAGAGGTCACAGTTCGTTGGACAACCAAGGAGTACAGGTGAGAGAGACAAAACTTCAATCCAGCAGGGTAACACTGTCAAAGTTCTGGGAGAATTTTCTCAGTCCCTCCCATTGCACAGGCCCTGAGGTGCGGGGTACTCTCACAAGGAGTGCAAAGTTTGAGAAGATGCTGAGAGAGTACCTTGCCGACCGTACCAACATCCTCTGTGATTCCTCTGTGCCTTATAATTGAATGGAATGAACTGTCTCTCTACGCCTTGGAGGTCTGGGCTACCCTGCCACTAGCGTTTATCAGAGCAGATTTTTAGTGCCGCTGGTGGAATTATAACTGGTAAGCACATCAGCCTGTCAACTGAAAATGCTGACAGGCTGACTAAAAATGAACAAGGGCTGGATTGGGCCAGACTTCTCAACAAAACCGAACGATAGCAGCGTAACATAAACTCAAATCCAGTGCCTTTTTTTGAGAGATGTATTCCCATGCACCTCTTCATACCCACACATGAGTATACGCTTCCGGATTTTGGCTATTTGCTCTTTTCCTCCTTCTTCTCCTCATCCTCATCCTCCACCACCATATCAGCAGGGTGACCGTGGTCCGTGATGCAACACCCACATAATTTTTTTAAAGGGTGTTTATGATGCCAGAAAAAAAAAATTGTACAGTATGTTCATGTATGCCCCCCAGAGGTAAATGTTTGTCAGCCCATACACTTAGTGCATGGGCATTACAAGTATAGGAGACCCGCTCCTTTCTAATGGGAACATTTTTTTATGAGGCCCTCTAAGTCTCTTTCAAGGGGCATTGGAGCGCTCCCAAATTTTGGCAGCCCTTGAATTCACTACATAGGCCAACACTATGGGAGACCCTCTCCTTTCTAATGGGAATTTGTCATTACTGTGGCTCTGCTCTATGTTTCTTTAAATTGTTATTGGGGTTTTTCCTAAATTTGGTAAGCTGTTGGACTCACTGCATACCCTATAACTGTATAGCAGACCCTCTCCTTTCTAATGGGAACATGTCATACTTGTTACTGTGGCCCTGCTCTATGTGTCTTTAAATTGTTAGTATGGTTTTTCCTAAATTTTGGCAGCCCTTGCAGTCTCAGCATGGGCATTACAATTGTAGGAGACCCGCACCTTTATAAGGGGAATATTTTTTTTTTCTTAGACCCTCCTCTATGCTTCTTCAAAGGGATATTGGTTTGCGTCCAAATTTTTGGCAGCCCTTGCAGTCACTGCATACGCATTAACAGTATAGGAGACCCATCCGTTAATAATGGGAACAACAAAGCATAGCCGGCTGATGGCTCTCTAACAATAGCGAGGGCCGACTGCTGGCCTTTTAAGAATACTAAGGGCTGCCTGATGGCCCTATAAAAATATGCTTGGTGACTTTCAGATTCCCTCCATTATAAATGAAACAAGCTGTGTCTGATGATGTGTCACACACCACATTGCCAGATAAGGTTGTAAAATGTTAAAATGACATTTCCCGGTGAATGCATTTGTCTTAAAAAATAACGTAAAAAAAAAGAAACAGTAGGATCTTTCTTTAGTATAAAAAACAGAGTCGCCAATGTAACCTCAATGTAATCACATTGTTCAGCTCCTGTACCTCCTCCCCCATCTCCGAAATGACCACATCAGTCACAAGCTGAAGCACTTCAGCACTGCCTTGGCCAAGCGGCAACAGGCTGTGCTGAAGATAACATGCTTAATGCTTAGGTGACAAACTGCCCAGTGCTGCAGAGTTGTTGAAAGCTGTAACACAGCAGCCTGATCTGTGGCTCTCACCGCTGATCATACAGCCAGCCATGGTCGTGTGTGACAATGGGCGGAACCTGGTGACAGAGAAATGACAGCAGGAGTAGTTATGGTTTCCCTCTATGCCAGTCCTTTCACCAAGCTAAAGAATATGGCTGTGGAGAAATACAACTCCCACTGAGAAGCTGTGTCAGATTGAAAAACATTGTGCCCACCAGAGGATTTGATTCTGAGGGCTCACCTTTCTCCCCCGCTCAAGAGCCCCATAGCAGCCGCAAAGTTAGCGCTATTATGAACTCTCCTGATGTAGAAGCTAGGACACATCAGAGGATTCTCTGGTGGGACCGTCCAACCCTGCCGAGAAGCAGTCCTAGCTAAGAAAAGTGTGTGGGACGGTTCCCGGACACTCTATGGCTGCTTTTTTGCTGAGGTGGAAACTCACGCAAACACGGGGAGAACATAAAAATTCCTTGCAGATGTTGTCCTTGCTGTGATTTGAACCCAGGTTCTCAGTGCTGCAAGGCTTCAGTGCTAACCACTGATCCAATGTGCTGCCGTTCACCCTCTAATTTCTAACAGGCTCGAGAAACTTGCGCCTACTTCCAATCTATCTTCAGCTCCTTTGTGGGAAACTAATGTATTTGGGCAGCCACTCAGTCTACCAAATAAAATTTGTGAAAAGGAAACTGGGAATTGCTTCCGTACTGGTATTGGGGGCAGTGCTAATACCATGGCGTCGTACTATAGTTCACTGGAAATATTACAGGTTGGTGGGAGCCAAGCAAATTCCCACAGAAAAGTACCAGAAGTAATGTTCAGGGACCCGCACTTGTAGAAGGCGGAGACAACACCGGGAGAAATAGTGACGGCTGGGAAACCGAGTATGGACACGAGACATGAGGCATGAGGTTGTGAAAAGCTTCTGCCTCCACGAGCCTAAAAGACCACATTTCAAGTGCAAGAATTCTGGCAGTTTAGTTTTGCGGCCAGTGGGTGGGTGGATGGCTGCATACTTGGACTTGCATTCTAAGTAACAGAAAACTAAGCAGATGGTGACCTCTATCATCATCAAGGCCTCACGTCGGCACTGTGAACTCTCCTGAAGGAGAAGCCAGCGCTCACCAGAGGAGTGTCCGGTTTTCTGGTTCATCCGTCCAACCCTGCCGAGAAGCAGCCCTGGCTAAGAAAACTGTGGGGGAAGGTTCCCGGACACTCTATGGCTACTTTTTTTATGTGGATCGGATGTGCTTATGCATGTTATTTTTCAAACCGCATTGCAGATCAGGCCATTGTCCAACTCTGTAGTCATGAAATTAAATGCGCAAAGAAAGATGATTGTGTGTCAAAACACCACCGACAAGTGAGAGTTGATATTGGATGGGCAGCCATTGCTTCTGAAACAAGCTGCATTAGAGGACTTCCTGGGAGAAATGACACCCAGAGTAGATACGGTTTCCCTCTATGCCAGTCCTTTCACCGAGCTAAAGAATATGGCTGTGGTGAAATACAACTTTCAGCAAAAAAAAAGCTGTGGACTGGTTCAGTACCGTCCCTGGCCACATTCACTTGACCACGTGTTTGTGGTTAGGCGGTCCTTTGTCATGGAGGCTTGCTGCATCCTGCAGTGCATTGTTAATCTGACCTGGTGTTGGTAAGGTATTATTTTTCACGGTAATGGTTTTTAGGCGGTCCTTCCCAGTAAGTGGACTGGGGAGGGCACGGGTAATGTTGTGGGACCACTGCTTGTGGAAGGCGGAGACGATACCGGGAGATATAGTGGTGACTGGGGACCGAGTATGGAAACCCAGCCACCGCTGGCATGAGGTTATGAAAAGCTTCCGCCTCAACTAGCCTAAAAGGCCACATTTCAAGTGAAAGCAGCTTTAGAGGACTCCCTGGGAGAAATGACAGCTGGGTAGATATCGTTTCCCAAGTCTTTTCACCAAGCTAAAAAATATGGCTGTGGTGAAATACAACTGAGCAAAAAAAACTGTGGACTGGATCCGTACCATCCCTGGCCACATTCACTTGATCACGTGTTTGTGGTTAGGCGGTCCTTCCCAGTAAGTGCACAGGAGAGGGCACGGGTAATGTTGTGGGACCCATGCTTGTGGAAGGTGAAGACGATACCGGGAGAAATAGTGGTGGCTGGGGACAGAGTATGGATACCAAATCACTGCCGGCATGAGGTTATAAAAAATTTCCACCTCCACGAGCCTAAAAGGCCACATTTCAAGTTCAAGCAGCTGTCAAAAATTTGTCAGTATAGTATTGCAGCCTGTGGGTGGGTGGCTGGCTGGCGGCAAACTTTCGCTTGCATTCCAAGAATGGGGTAGGGACAACTGAACACTGCACTGAGACAAGGATGTGGAAAGTGATTGTTGCAAGTCTGCAACCACAGGTGCATGGCGGGAGGCATCTTCGCATGTGCCAAGGATCACTTATGATGGGCACACTTTTAAGCAGTGACCTGGGAGTCAGAGATGCTTCCAGAGGTCTTCCCCACGCTGTTCCCATGTCTTTTTAGCACTGTATGCATGTGTCTTATGTTGTGTCACATACCACATGGCCAGATAAGGTTGTAAAATTTTAAAATGACATTTCACAGTGAATGCATTTGTCTTTGTTGAAAGCAATGCAAAAGTGCAAAAATGCATCAAAAACGCTAGATGTGAACATAGCCGAAGGTGTGGAGGAGTATTTTTGTTTTTGGTTGTTTATTTTGCCTTATATACAAGTCATTACCCTGGAAAGGATGTTCCTTAACATATTTCCCTGGAAAATCCATTTTAGTTTCGTTTTTGTATGTTTTATTGTGAGTCGGTAAAAGTGGCGTAATACTCTGACAACGTTGTTGACAGCAGTAACCTGGGAGTCAGAAATGCTTCAAGGCGTCTTCCCCATGCTGTTCCCATGTCATTTGAGCACTGTTCCCATCGATTTGGGCAATTTTTAGGCCCTCTGCAGACCACCGGGGGGAGCAGCATGAAAAATGCTTGAGTTTCCCATAGACTTACATTGGACTCGTTGCTCGGGTCGAGCACCCGAGTATTCCAATTTGCTCGACCCGAGCAACGAGCACCCGAGCATTTTATTGCTCACTCATCACTAATGTCCACTCCTGAGGTCTTATGTGTGGAGTCTGAATTGAATACCGACGGCCTTTTTTATGCTGGTAGTCAACAACTGACCTCTACTGATCACAAATCCTTCCCAACATCTGCAGTGTAGAGTTCCAATGTGTGGGGACATCACACACCAGTTAGTGAGCCGGAAGCTGCAAACAATGCTGAAGCATGGCAACAGCGGCGGAAGCTGTAGCTGACTTTCTAAAATTGGCACACAGGCGTCGTACTTTGACAAGCAGATTCGGCAGCTCTGGGTAGGTTTTGAGAAACTGCTGAACCACGAGGTTAAGCACATGGGCCAGGCATGGTTCATGTATGAGCTCGCCTCAGAGTCGCCAACAGGTTCCGGCCATTGTCCCACACGACCATGCCTGGCTGTAGGTTGAGCGGTGTCAGCCACAGATCTGCCTGCTCTTTCAGATCTGTCCACAACAGCATTGTGTGGTTTGTCACCTAAGCATACTTGCTTCAGCACAAAGAGGATGAGGAGGATGAGGTGCAGGAGCTGTAGACTGTGGGGGCAACAATGATTGACCTAGGGCCCGCAATTCTCGGCGTCTTATGGTCTTATGGTCCGACTGGGTCCCGGCTTCCACTATGTTAACCCAATGTGCCATCGGCGAGATGTACCGTCCCTGCCCACAAGCACTTGTGCACATGTCCGTGGTTAGGTGGACTTACACAGTAACTGCATTGTTGAGGGCATGGCTAATGTTGCGGGACATGTGCTTGTTTAATGCAGGGATGGCACACCGGGAGAAATAGTAGCGGCTAGGGACCGAGTACCGAGGGACAGCCACCGCCATCAGGTTGCAGAAAGCTTTGGTCTCCACGAGCCTGAAAGTCAACATTTCGAACTCAAGCGGTCGCGAAATGTGGGAATTTAGTAGTGTGGCTGTGGAGCATTGACTTCGTATTTACCTTGCGTTCAAAGAATTGGGGTATGGACACCTGAACGCTGCACTGGGACAAGGACACGCTTGCTGATGGTGCTATTTTAGAGTGTGCAATGACAGGTGAAGGGCAGGAGGCATCTTCGCATGCACTATGGACAGGGGATTGGCTTGCACGCACAACAGTGGAAGAAGCAGTGATGTCAGTTGCAGACACTGTCCTGGACCCTGGGGTTCAGCCCACAAAGTTGGGTGCTTTGCTGCCATGTGCCTGATCATGCTAGTGGTGGTCAGGCTGGTAGTTTTACTATGCCTGGTGATGTTGGCTTGGCAGGTGGTGCAAATGGCCTTTTTGGGGTTATCGGTAGAGTCTTTAAAAAACAACCAGACTCGGGAAGACCTAGCAGTTTTCCTGGCAACTTCCTTCGTGTTGGTGTTATGGGGAACGATTGCCTGCCTTCTGTCTGCGGCCACCACACTGCTTCTTCCTGCCTGTTGGGGTGCTCTGCCTCCCTCCCCCTGTGTGCTGCTGTCCTCACACGGCATGTCCTCCTGCCAGGTTGGGTCAGTTACTATATCATCCACCACCTCGTCTTCCACTTCCGCACCCTGGTCCTCCTCCTGATTTTCTGGCAATTGTGTCTCATCATCGTCCACCTCTTGTGACACTTTCCCACCGCCACCTTCGTGTGACCATGGCTGCTCAAATATTTGGGCATCGCTACACGCGATCCCCTCTTGCCCCGCTTCAAGTGGACCAGGCGAGAGGCCCGAATCAATAAATGGAAAAGTGAACAGCTCTTCGGAGTGTCCAAGTGTGGGATCAGTTGTCTCTGGGCACTCGGCATGGTGGGAGGAACTAGGATCAGGGTGAGGAATATGCAGTCCAGACTCACAGCTACTGAGACTTGACCGTGTGGAAGACAGGGTGTTGGTGTTGGTGGTGGCTAAGTGACTGGAAGCATTATCTGCTAACCAACCAATAACTTTTCACACTGCTCTGTGTTCAATAGTGGTGTTCTGCAGTCCCCTATTAATTGGGACAGGAAGGTCGAGCGAGAAGACGTGTGTGTTTGTTGTGGCACAATTTCAATTTGCCCACGGCCTCTGCATTCACCATCACCATCACGTCCAGTTCCCCGTCCCTTGCCACGCGCCTTGCCAATTTTAAATGGAGGACAATATCTTCCACTCTCACTACAAATGGCTGAATTTGGAGCGAAGTTATATGTGATCCGTGTGATGGACAAACCACAGTTTTAAATAGGTGGTCTGTAGGTATCTATTTTTAACAGCAACCTCGCTTCAATAAGTTCGCTGACCCATTGAAACAAAGTTTTAAAGGAGGCCAGAAATGGCAGAATTTAGAGCAAACTTATATGTGATCCGTGTGACGGCAAACCACAGTTTTAAATACCTGGCCTGTAGGTATCTATTTTTAACAGCAAACTGGTGTCAGTAACTTCACTGACACACTGAAACAAAATTTCAATGGAGGCCAGAAATAGCAGAATTTTCAGCGCAATTATATGTGATCTGTTTGACGGACAAACCACAGTTTAAAATAGCTGGATTTTTAGCGCTGTAATACGGAAAGGACCTGCAGTGCCAACAAGCAAGCAAGTGTAGCAGAAAAACGGTGTTCTATGGATTGCTTTTTAAGCAAATAAACAGGATTAAGATAAAAAAAATTATTACTGGCCCCTGATACCTGGGGTTATTTCTACAAATATAATATCTGTAAAAGCACCAGCAGCAGACAGAACTGGAATGGACCCTCTTGCTATATGCACTGCAGTCTGCTATATACCCTGCCTCGCTGCCTAGCACTGATATCTCTGCAGCTGGATTAGTCCTCAGAAGGACTGTTTGTTGAGATGGATATGTGTAATATAGTGTGACACCCCAGGGGTCTGGTTGCCACAGTGATGGAGATATTACGTCTGAGAGCAGGTGGGAGGTCTCTTGGTCAGGGATCCTATGCATGTCACACCTCCTGCCCAGTCCTGGGAGGGGAAGAACTTCCCCTATATAAACCTAGGGCTGAGGCAGGGTTAGGGAGTAGAGAAGAAGTAGAGACAGAGAAGCAGATATAGGAAAAGAACATCAGGAGCTCTGTGGGAGCAGTGCTACAAGGAGTCAGGGGCTGACAGCTGCAGAGCTCGCCCTGACTGAGAAGTTATCACCGGACCCGGAGTCCGAGGTTGTGGGGACTAACT
The DNA here is from genome assembly GCF_046119375.1 of Phyllobates terribilis. Lineage (NCBI taxonomy): Eukaryota > Metazoa > Chordata > Amphibia > Anura > Dendrobatidae > Phyllobates > Phyllobates terribilis. The sequence continues at coordinate 589,375,256 of NW_027362765.1, read as the reverse complement.
CCTATCCAGCAGCAGAAACCGACCGGCAGGGGATTGCAGGTCCTCTGGCCCAGAAACCCGAAAGCACGGTCACACGCGTGGGACCAGCACCGCCGTCGTGGAGCGGAAGCTACTAGAAGGCCCCGAGTCACCGGCCATACGGGTGAGCACCACACGGTACACTCAGGGACGTGGGCTACTTATACCCGCCTCTAGCAAGGTAGCCGGAAGAGTATCGTTAGTTTTGGAGGCCTACAACTCTGCCTGGCCAGGGGAGATCCCATCTGCTCAAGGACTGACCAGGCCCCAATCGCTAGCCATTACTCCGGGAGGGTCTATCTTTGTCACCAGTAAAGACCCTGAACTACACCGTACCGTCTCCGAGTGGTTCCTGCTACCCCCATCATCCACGTCGGCTGCCCTGAGGCCATACCTCTCCCGTTGGGGGTTATACTATCACGCTGCACAATCCTACCACCGGCCTCAGCGGTCTGCCCTGCAGCAGCAGCTCCTTAGCTGTACTCAACGGGTGGCGTAGTCGTCCAACATCTACCGCTAATACAGCGCCACTTAGTCTGACTCCCTGGGCACGGACCGGATCACCGCCACGAGACTACAACCCTCAAGAGATCCGGCTCCGGGTAAGCTCCCGCGTGCGCAACGCAGCGCGACACAGGCCCAGGGGCGCGTCAACTTTTGGCGTAGTCGGCAGGATTTCGTGCCCGCAACCACCGGGTACTGCGTGCCTGAAAAAGACTGTTCAAACTTACCTGTGGTGAAGATTCCCGCCATCCGGCACCATCTTCCGCTTCCTTCCCGCCATCGGTGGAGTTTTCCCGCCATCCGGCGCCATCTTCGGCCTTCTTCCCGCCATACGTGGAGTTTTCCCGCCATTGGACGCCATCTTGAGGACTCCGCGCGGGAAGAAGAGGGGCGTGGACTCCGAAAGCGCGCGAGAACTGAAGCCCCGCCTCACGTCCGGACGTTGCGTAAGGTCCTGGAAGGAGCCCAGCAGACGCCGACGTCACAGGAGCGCGACGGAAGGTCCTCAACCCTGACGATCCACTGCGGAGCCGCTGCCTACAGAAGAGGATCATCGCAAGGTAGGCCACGGTCCACTAGGGGGGAGAAGGATGTCGGATACGGAGGAGAGCTTCACCGCTTCAACCCCCGCCAGCGCCACCGCTGTTGCGGTCATGCCTTTCACCATGCCCTATATCCCGGGGGCAGCCTGGCTACCCCAGTACTCAGGGGAGTCACATACCCTGCATGACTTTAGAGAAAAGCTGGATAGCCTCTTCCAGGTGTACCCCCTCACAGAGGAGCAAAAAGTGAGCATCCTGGTGGCCCAATTAACCGGGGCAGCCCAAAGGGAGGTAAAGTCCTGGCCACCTGGGGGGAGGACTGTCGCAGGGATACTAACCCGGCTGAGGGACACCTTTGATACCCGCACCTCAGCCGAGATCAAGCTTAGATTCTACGGGTGCAAACAGCGGGCACATGAGAGTATAAGTGACTATGCCCTGAACCTACAAGAGGCCCTGAGAGCCATTAAGCAGACTGACTCTGATGGCGTGGGAGACGAGGACAGGCTGTTGACTGAACAATTTATAGAGGGTTTATATTGCAATGCCCACCGAACCCAGTTGCGGGCAATGGCCTTACAGGACCCTCATCTGGGATTTGCACAGTTCAAGGACAGAGCCATCCGGGTGCTTCGAGAACCGGCACCAGGTGGCGTTGTGACCCCCAGACGCCCCACTACCACTTACCACCAGGAGGCGGCGCCCTTGTCGGCAGGGCCTGTGGGAGCTGGTGCGCAGGCTTTGAACAATGACCCGGCTCCAGACCTGCACCATCAGGTCCAAGAGCTAGCTAAAAGCGTTGCTGCGCTAACCCGAACTGTGCAGTCTTTACAGGTTTCCACTCCAGGGAAGATCCAGCTGGCATCCGGACCGGAGGACACCCCGTGGCGTCGACCAAGGAGGACCCCACCGGCCAGAGGAAGACCCAGCGACCGATACAACGAGGACGGACGACCCATCTGCCGCCGCTGCAATCAACCCGGACATATGGCAAGGTACTGTCCTTTAAACTGGTACCACCTGGGGTAGAGGGCCAACCCCCAGGAAAAAGATCACCAGGCCCATCGAACTGGCGCGACAAATATGTGGGAGGACGTCCAGTCTTACCCGTGGTACTGGATGGCATTCCTATGAGTGCCCTACTGGACACCGGGTCACAGGTCACCACCATCCCGTACGTGCTCTTCAAGCAGTACTGGAATGACTCGGATATCACCCGCTACCCTGACGACGACTTGAGTATCATCGCCAGCAATGGTCAGCCCGTGCCACAGATTGGATTTAAAGAGGTGACCATTAAAATCGGTAGAGTCGAACTGGCAGCACAGGGACTGATCATTGTAGACATTGACAAACACGAGAGTCACCCAAAGATAACTCTAGGAACTAATGTAATTGAAAATTGTCTTGCAGAGGTGATTTTCCTTTTACAGCAGGTTGCCAAGAACGCCAGCTCCGGCCAGCAGCGAGTGCTCCAGAAAGAGATCCGGGCACTGATGCGACGGCAACAGATAGAACTCTCCGGTGGTGAGATTGGTAGCGTGCGAATGTGTGACCCTTTCCCTATTGCCATGCCCCCGAAAAGTGAAATGATGATTTGGTGCCGGGCAGCTATTGGTCTGAGAGGTAGAGATTACCAGGCAATGGTAGAACCAGTTTACTCAGACAGTAGGCCCACCATTTTGACAGCACGGGGGGTGGTCAATGTACGCCATGGGAGGGTGCCCGTTCGCATAATAAATATCGGGAAGAGGGAAGTGTACCTGCCCTGGTATGCCACGCTAGCCAAATTGTATACCATCAATCAAGATTCCATACAGTCAGTAGAACGCTTGCCTCCATCTTCCCCGGAGGAAGGTAACGGCTCTCAGAAAACAATGGAGGACTGGTGTCAGCAACTACATTTGGGTACTGACTCCACTCCCTCACACCAGAAACAGGGAGTCTATCGGGTGGTTCAAGAGTACGAGAGATTGTTTAGTAAACACCCGTTAGACTTCGGGCGAGTCAAGGGGGTAGAACACCACATCCCCACGGGAGACCATCCTCCCATAAAATAGAGGTATTGACCCGTACCCCCTGCACACTACCAACACGCCAAGGGGATGCTTAGAGACATGAAGGAGGCTGGGGTGATCAGGGATAGCTGTAGCCCCTGGGCAGCTCCACTAGTCTTAGTCAAAAAGAAAGACAACACCATGAGGATGTGTGTAGATTACCGGAAAATCAACCGTATCACACACAAGGATGCGTACCCCTTACCAAGGATAGAGGAGTCTTTGGCTGCTTTAAGATCTGCTAACTTCTTCTCTACCTTGGATCTCACTAGTGGGTACTGGCAGGTTCCTGTAGCAGAGGCGGACTGGGAGAAGACCGCATTCACCACCCCGATGGGACTTAGCGAGTTTACCTGCATGCCGTTCGGACTCTGCAACGCACCAGGAACCTTCCAACGATTAATGGAGTGCTGTCTGGGCCACAGAAACTTCGAGACGGTCCTGCTGTACCTGGACGATGTCATCGTATATTCCAAGACGTATGAGGACCCCCTGAAACACCTGGCGGAAGTGTTCGAAGCTCTGGCAAGCTACGGCCTAAAGGTGAAACCCTCCAAGTGTCACCTCCTGAAACCGAAGGTGCAGTACCTGGGACACGTGGTGAGCGCTGATGGAGTCGCTCCCGACCCTGATAAGATCACCGCAATTAAGGAATGGCCAAGTCTCTCCAGTGTAAAGGAAGTGCGGCAGTTCCTCGGGTTGGTAGGCTATTACCGCAGATTCATCCCCGGTTTCACCAAAAAGGCAGCTCCTATGCAGGACCTCCTGATAGGCCAGTCCCGGAAGGCCAAGAACCAGAAGCCACCCTTCAGATGGGAGAAGTTAGAAGAAGAGTCCTTCCGCCAGCTGAAGATGGCCCTCACGGGGGATGAAATCCTGGCGTACCCTGATTACAGCCAGCCCTTTATCCTCTACACCGACGCAAGTAACATCGGGCTAGGAGCCGTGCTGTCCCAGATCCAGCAGGGGAAAGAACGAGTAATCGCTTACGCCAGCCGAAAACTGCGACCCACTGAGAGAAACCCTGAGAATTACAGCTCATTTAAGCTAGAGTTCCTGGCAGTGGTGTGGGCAGTCACCGAACGCTTTAAGCACTACCTCGCTTCCTCCCGGTTCAACGTGTACACGGATAACAACCCGTTGACACACCTGGACACAGCAAGACTCGGTGCCCTAGAGCAGAGATGGATGGCCCGTCTGTCCAACTACGAATTCACAATCAAATACCGGGCAGGACGCTCCAATACCAACGCGGACGCCCTGTCCAGGATGCCAAACCTACCGGATGTAGGAGAAGATCCAGAGGGACTGGAAGAAGTCGAACTCCCCGCGTTCCACCGTCATGGGACTATCCAGTATTCCCACCGGGTAAGGAGTAAGCAAGCTGCTGCGTTTAATCCCTTGCCTCACTACAACTGGGCGGAAACGCAAGACAGTGACCCTGCCGTCCGACTGGTGAAGGAGATGCTGACTCGGCCAGAGGCTCGCCTTGACCCAGACGCTCCGGAGGAAGCCAAGCAACTGTGGGCTGAGAAGAGTCGACTGTTCCTTTATAAGGGGAAGTTGTGCCACCGAATGGTTAACTCCCGGACGCATGAACTAATCTGGCAAGAAGTGGTGCCACGAAGAGACGCAGCCGTGGTGATGGAGGCATACCACGACGGGCTGGACACTTCGGATGGAAGAAGCTGGAGTTCCTGCTGCGCGGGCGGTTCCACTGGGTAGGCATGAGGGGAACCATCGAGAGGTGGTGCAGAGACTGTGGCCCGTGCAACCTAAGAAGGAAGGACCGTGCCAGCCAGAAGACTCCCCTGCAGTCCATCGTCACCCGGCAGCCGTTGGAACTGGTAGCCTTGGATCATGTAAAACTGACCCCAAGCAGAAGTGGCTACGTCTACGCACTAACCATCGTGGATCACTACTCCCGGTTCTTGGTTGTCGTCCCCGTCAAGGACTTAACAGCTCGAACAGCAGCTAGAGCCTTCCAGCAGCATTTCTGCCGTCCACACGGGTACCCGGACCAAGTGTTGACAGACCAGGGACCTGCCTTTGAAGCGGAGGTCTTCCAAGAATTCTGCACTCTGTATGGCTGCCGAAAGATAAGGACGACACCCTATCATCCGCAAACTAACGGACTTTGTGAGAAAATGAACCAGGTGGTGATAGATCTTCTGAAAACATTGCCCCTGGAAGAACGCAGTCTGTGGCCTGAGAGGCTGCCCGACCTGGTGGACCTATACAACCACATCCCGATAGGTTCCACCAACTGTACCCCGGCTTACCTGATGAGGGCAAGACCTGGTAAGCTACCTGTTGACCTGGAGATGGGAGTCCTGACACCCGAGGACACTTCACCAGAATCAGACTGGGACACAGAGAGGCAGCAGCAGTACCGGAAAGTACAGGAGAGCGTGGAGCGAAGTCTCTGTCAAGCTATGGAAAGACAAGAGAAAACTTACAACCAGTATGCTCCCGCTGTTCCCCTGGTACCCGGAGAGCAGGTCTTGAAGAGGAAAAGGCGGCTCCACAAGTTGGACGACCAGTGGGAGAAGGACCCGTACATCGTACTGCCCTCAAGCCACGACAACCCAAAGGTCTGTACCATCAGTAAAGACGGAGGGGAAACCACAACCATTGTATCCCGGGATCACCTGAAGAAGTGTCCCGAACAGCTACGGAACCCTGAAGAGGAACAAGAAGACCCTCGACCCGTAGAGGAAAGGGAAGATATGGTTAGTACTGTGCTCGGAGACTTCCCTCGGTCTTGGACTCAAGTCAATGGCGCAGTTGTGGTACCCGTACTCACCTTCCTCCAACCAGCATCCCAAGCACCTACGGAGCAACAGGTAGAGCTGGAAGAACAGCCGGTCCAGGAGGCAGAAGACCCCACACCAGCAGACCAGGAGGATCAACCCTCTGCTTATAGTGAACCTGCCATGCCTCTAGTGAGCCAAAGGGCCCGTGGACAGCTGCCCAGTTTACCCTTGACAGTTCCTACACCCTGTAGTTCAGGGCCAGACAGTCAGCTCCGTAGGTCCACTAGGGCCACTAGAGGCCAGTTACCCGCACGTTGGAAGATTTGAAGTGTTTAAATTGTTTTATTTGTGGTCACCTGTCTGTTGCTTGTAAATAATTATGTGTTTCTAGTTATTTTTAGGAGTCCTTGGTGGATTTACCGGGAATCCTTGTACAATTAGTTGGAGCGTAACCCAGGATGGACTAAAAGACTGATAAGGACTCGGGGCAGGACAGACCCCTACCTGGTTACGTCTCCCTGTTTTGGTGAAATGGACACCTTTGTTTTCTTCAAAACTGCACCCGGTTGCGGACACGCCGTAACCATCTTTATGTGTTTTTCTTATTGTATTATTATTGTTTATACCTTGTTATGTTTTTCTAAAAATATGTTTAGTCCCGGAGTACTAAATTTCACTAGGGGGGAATGTGACACCCCAGGGGTCTGGTTGCCACAGTGATAGAGATATTACGTCTGAGAGCAGGTGGGAGGTCTCTTGGTCAGGGATCCTATGCATGCCACACCTCCTGCCCAGTCCTGGGAGGGGAAGAACTTCCCCTATATAAACCTAGGGCTGAGGCAGGGTTAGGGAGTAGAGAAGAAGTAGAGACAGAGAAGCAGATATAGGAAAAGAACATCAGGAGCTCTGTGGGAGCAGTGCTACAAGGAGTCAGGGACTGGCAGCTGCAGAGCTCGCCCTGACTGAGAAGTTATCACCGGACCCGGAGTCCGAGGCTGTGGGGACTAACTCCTATCCAGCAGCAGAAACCGACCGGCAGGGGATTGCAGGTCCTCTGGCCCAGAAACCCGAAGGCACGGTCACACGCGTGGGACCAGCACCGCCGTCGTGGAGCGGAAGCTACTAGAAGGCCCCGAGTCACCGGCCATACGGGTGAGCACCACACGGTACACTCAGGGACGTGGGCTACTTATACCCGCCTCTAGCAAGGTAGCCGGAAGAGTATCGTTAGTTTGGGAGGCCTACAACTCCGCCTGGCCAGGGGAGATCCCATCTGCTCAAGGACTGACCAGGCCCCAATCGCTAGCCAGTACTCCGGGAGGGTCTATCTTTGTCACCAGTAAAGACCCTGAACTACACCGTACCGTCTCCGAGTGGTTCCTACTACCCCCATCATCCACGTCGGCTGCCCTGAGGCCATACCTCTCCCGTTGGGGGTTATACTATCACGCTGCACAATCCTACCACCGGCCTCAGCGGTCTGCCCTGCAGCAGCAGCTCCTTAGCTGTACTCAACGGGTGGCGTAGTCGTCCAACATCTACCGCTAATACAGCGCCACTTAGTCTGACTCCCTGGGCATGGACCGGATCACCGCCACGAGTCTACAACCCTCAAGAGATCCGGCTCCGGGTAAGCTCCCGCGTGCGCAACACAGCGCGACACAGGCCCAGGGGCGCGTCAATAGCATGTGTAATATACTTCTGTTCTACCTACACTAACTAAAAGACAACCAAATCTCTCCCTAGCTCAGCAGCACCTCTCCCTACATTGCCTGATTGCTGAGAAGACTGACGAGCATGGCGGAGCCAGGTCAGATATAGACCTGATGGCGCTGTGTGGTCAGCCAATCACTGTAATGCCACAACCAACATGGCTGCATCATTACAGTGTGTGGCATACAATCCCTGCATGTTTATTGGCGCTCTAAAGAACACCAAAAATGCAGGGAGGGGGCCCGAGCATCCGCCCGAGCATCTCGAAAGCATTCGGTGAGCTCTGAGCATCTTGAGTACTGAGCTGCTCGGGCGAGTACCAAGTACTTGCGAGTATTCTCGCTCATCACTACACAAAACGTATTAACTAAATTTGCCAATAACAAAGTAAAATAAGAATTGAGAAAACAATGTCAGAATCCTTGAGTATGCAGGAATATTCCATATTATTACTACAAAATGTGACATGTCAGAATTGAAAAATGGGGCTTTGTCATGAAGGCCAAATTTGACTCTGTCACATGAAATCTGCTGGGAGATTGAAAAAATGCTGACTGCTTTATATATGCTTATTATGCAGTTGGGAGTCCAGGTGCTTGGGCCAGGTCTTCCGAAATTAATTTCAATTTCAGCACAATGTATACTAGAATGTGTTAACAGGTAAATGCTAGTAATGAGTAGTGTTGAGCGAATTTGTTTGGCGAATGTTCGAAAGTTTCAAATTCGGCACGAATATGGCACATTCGGATTCGTGATCGCAAAGGCAAGCAAATTTTCTTAAAATTGGAAAAGTTTGACGAATTTGCGTGGAACTGCAAATACAGGGCAACCAAGGCGTTTTGAACAGTTTTGTTAGCATAGTGCAAGTGTATGATGAGCGGTGACATGTGACAGGTGAGTGTGGAGGCTATGGAGAGCTTAGAACAGGTCAGATCAGCGGCGCACTGTTTTTTTTTTCCTGTGGGCGGTAACGTTAACTGAGGAAAGTGCGGCCAGCCAATCATAGCGCAGGAAGCATCTACACTGTCCAGACATAAGGGCTTCTGCAATTGGCTGCAAAAATCACATATCCTCCCAATATCCATGTTACTGCTGGAGACAGACGCAGCTCAGTGTTCTCCTGTGTAATATGCAAATTGCCTCATCAGAGAAAAGAGGACTTGTACTCTATAGCGCCACCTATTGGAAGCAGCAATCCTACAAGTCACAATCAACCCTTTAACGAGTCGTGCAATATGACTTAGGATAAAAGACAAATCAGAATCTCAATTTGCAGAAATGGTGTGTCGGGCTGTTGGCCTTCTATTTATTGGGTTGGCTGTAGAGGAACTGGTTTTGGCCTCCTTTGCAATACTTATACTCTAGTGAAATTGATGCCACTTCAGTGGTAATAGGCCATCATGGAGTCTGCCGCTAAGTTTGGAAATGTGGGGAATCCTGAATGGGTCTCCATTAGTGTTGAGCATTCCGATACTGAAATATCGGGTATCGGACGATATTCGCGTTATCGGAATTCCGATACTTAATTCCGATACTTTTACAATATCGAATACCGGAATCGGAAGATCCCATAATGCCTGCGCTCTGCAGTGTCTCTGAAGGATGACGTGAATGAGGTGAGGTCATGTCCAATGAACTCAGCACACCTCATGCACGTCACTGACAGCGTGGGAAAATTCTCACGCTGAAGCGCTGAGTGCAGGAGAATTCTCCCACGCTGTCAGTGACATGCATGAGGTGAGCTGAGTTCATTGGACATGAACTCGGCTCATCTGGATGCCGTCACAGAGAGACACTGAGGAGCGCAAGCATGCCTGCGCTTCTCAGTGTCTGCGGGATGACAGGCTGGATGGCAGCGTTCTGCTGCGGTCCAGCCTGTCATCTCGATGTAGCAGAGCTGAAGCTGTCCTGGGAACCATGGAAAGGTAAGGATGAGGTTGCTTTATTATTTTTCTTTTATTGCAGGAGATCGTTGGCTTCAGCTGGAATGGGCGTGATGGTAAGTAGAGTTTAATTTAGAACAATAAAGAATTGTGTGTTTATTTCAATTAAAGGACTTTATTCTGGGTGTTTGTGTTTTTTTTTTTAACTTTGACTATGGGGTTAGTAATGGGGGTGTCTTATAGACGCCTCTCCATTACTAACCTGGGCTTGATGTCAGCTGGCATGATAAGCTAACATCAACCCCTACCCTATTACCCCACTGCCACCGCTACAGGGCAGTGGGAAGAGCGAGGCTAAGTGCCAGAATTGGCGCATCCTATGGATGCGCCATTTCTGGGGCGGCTGACGGCTGGTGTTTCTAGCCTGGGTGGGGGCCAATATTCATGGCACCCTTCCTGGGCTATTAATATCAGCCCCCAGCTCTCTGCCTAGCCTTTGCTAGCTAATAAATTAGGGGGGACCCCACGTCATTTTTTTGAGGGGGTCCCCCATTTTAATAGCTAGTAAAGGCTAGGTATTCAGCTGGGGGCTCATATTAGTAGCATGGGAAGCTCCGTGGGTATTACCCCCTTCCCAGGCTTCAAACATCTGCCCCAGCCGTCTGCTTAACCTCCGCTAGAGACTAAAATTAAGGGGAACCCCACGCCAATTTTTTTTTTAAATAAAACCTTTATTTTAACACTAAATGACAAGTACAGTAATCAACACTGTCACTGTACTTCATATATATGTGACTGACATGTTTCTATCTATCTAATCTATGTATGATTCTCTATTCCTTCTATTCTAAATTGTCGGGTACAGATGCTGAATTGCCGGCCGGCTTTTTTAAAGAGACGGTGCATGAAAACACTATTATATTTTTAAATAAATCCTTTACACTAAATGACAAGTACAGTAAGCAACACTGTCACTGTACTTCAAATATATGTGACTGACATGTTTCTATCTATCTAATCTATGTGTGAAGCTCTATTCTGTCTGTTATAAATTGTCGGGTACCGCTGCTGAATTGCCAGCCGGCTTTTTTAAAGAGACAGTGCATGAAAACACAATTATTTTTTTAAATAAATCCTTTACACTAAATGACAAGTACAGTAAGCAACACTGTCACTGTACTTCATATATATGTGACTGACATGTTTCTATCTATCTAATCTATGTGTGAAGCTCTATTCTTTCTGTTGTAAATTGTCGGGTACCGGTGTATGCCGCTGATGAATTGCCGGCTTTTCGTGTAATACATTCTACATTATTCTTAGTTGTTTTACTTCATGTAGAATTAACCTACAAGGAAAGAAAGGGTTTATTTTCATTCCGATATTTGTGTCCCATTGACTTGCATTGGTTTCCGGTATCGGAATCGGCGATATCCGACACTTTTTGGGTATCGGTCCGATCCAATCCGATACGATATTTCCTGATATCGGAAGGTATCGGTCAACACTAGTCTCCATCCTTGGGGTTGATTGTAGTGGAAGAGGTTTTGGTCTCTATGCATTTCTATAGTAATACTACAGAGAAATTGAGCATTTGGTGCAGATATTGTTCTACCCAAACGGGTACATAAACGTTATAAACTCTAAATTGATTTTTAATTAACAACCGTCAGTCGCCCCATCAAACACCTCTGCTGCTTCTTCCTCCTCCTCGGTTACCATGCCAAATTGTGTCACGCAAGTGTTCGATAGAACCAGCTGTATACCCGCTGCAGTTAGGCTGAGTGACAGCCCATCAGCTGTAAGTGAAGGGAACATGCCTGCTGTTCTCTGAGCACACCACATGTTTCTCAATCCACTGCAACATCTCCACCTGCACCTCACTCACGGTCTATCGGTTAATCCATTTCACCGTACTCTGCCCTCTCTCAGCACTGCAGCCAGCCCTCAATCCTGCTGTTGTGGTCACGTAAAAGATTGTTTCATCCTACACATGACAAAGCTAAGAGGTTGAACTCTACCATCTCCAATCTGTTGGCCACGGAAATGGTGGTCTTAGGCCCTATTTTTTTAAATGTAAACACTTCCGATTGAGTCTGCATCTCATGGGTTAGCTGTAGTGGGACAGTTATAAAATTGATTAGACATTGCTACTGTCTGCTACAATTTTTTTTTAAATATGGGGAATCCTGATTGGGTCTCCATCTATTGGGGTGGCTGTAATGGAACCTTCCTGTTCTGCAGTCTAAGTTGTATAAGGTTGTGTACCAGTCCTTGCACTCCTGATACAGAATTTGCCTGCTGCACTCCTGATACAGACTCTGTCTGCTGCATGCCGGCAATTCATCAGAGGCATACATCGGTACCCAACAATGTAGAACAGAAAGAATAGAGCATCACACATAGATTAGATTGATAGAAACATGTCAGTCACATATATAATAAGTACAGTGACAGTGTTGGTTACTGTACTTGTAATTTAGTGTTTAAATAAAGGATTTATTAAAAAAAAATTGGCGTGGGGTTCTCCGTAATTTTAGTCTCTAGCGGAGGTTAAGCAGACGGCTGGGGCAGATGTTTGAAGCCTGGGAAAGGGGTAATACCAACGGAGCTTCCCAAGCTACTAATATCAGCCCCCAGCTGTATACCAAGCCTTTACTAGCTATTAAAATAGGGGACCCAAAAAAAAATGATGTGGGGTCCCCCCTATTTTAATAGCTAGCAAAGGCTAGGCAGGCAGCTGGGGGCTGATATTAATAGCCCAAGAACGGTGCCATGAATATTGGCCCCCTCCCAGGCTAGAAACACCAGCCGTCAGCCGCCCCAGAAATGGCGCATCCATAGGATTCTGGCATTTAGCCTTGCTAGAGACTAAAATTACGGGATACCCCCACGCCAATTTTTTTTTTTAATAAATGCTTTATTTAAACACTAAATAGCAAGTACAGTAACCAACACTGTCACTGTACTTATTATATATGTGACTGACATGTTTCTATCTATCTAATCTATGTGTGATGCTCTATTCTTTCTGCTCTAAATTGTCGGGTACCGGTGTATGCCACTGATGAATTGCCGGCTTTTTTTAAAGAGACGGGTGCATGAAAATCGGAGGGCACTAGTGTGTTCCAAGTGCCCTGCCATGTTTTTCATGCACCCTCCTATGTACCCTGCCTGCCTGTCTGCCTATATATTCTGCCTGCCTGATGTTTAATTGAGCACTGTTCCCATCGATTTGGGCAATTTTTGACCTTCTGCAGACCGCAGGGGGGGGGACCGCCAGAAAAATGCTCGAGTTTCCCATAGACTTACATTGGGCTCGTTGCTCGGGTCGAGCACCCGAGTATTCCAATGTGCTCGACCCGAGCTTCGAGCACCCGAGCATTTTAGTGCTCACTCATCACTGCTTTTGGCAGCTTTTGGTCCTGTTTCTAGGTCCCATTATTAGGGAGTGTCAAAAATTTGGAGGCACTCCAATGCCCTTGCAAGAGATGTAGAGGTCAGAGGGCCTCCTGAAAACAATATTCTCATTATTAGGTAGTGGGTCTCCCATACTGTTTGCCTATGCAGTGAAGCAACGGCTGCCAAAAATTTGGAGAAACTCCAATGCCCCTTTCAAGAGACGTAGATATGTTGATATATGGTGGTGATATGGTGGTGGAGAATGAGGATACAGAGAAGGAGGAGGACAAGAGCAAATAGACAAAATCAGGAAGCGTATACCCATGTCTGGGTGTGAAGACAGAGGTGCATGGGAATAGAGTTAGAGCTCTCAAAAAAAAAGACACTGTATTTGAGTTTATTTTACGCTGCCATCATTCGGTGGTGTTGAGAAGTCTGGGCCAATCCAGACCTTCTTCATTTTTATAAGAGTCAGCCTGTCCACATTTTCAGTTGACAGACAGATGCGCCTATCAGTTATAATTCCACCAGCGGAACTAAAAACCCGCTCTGACAAAACGCTTGAGGCAGGGCAGGCCAGGACCTCCAAGGCGTAGAGAGCCAGTTCATGCCACCTGTCCTGCTTGGATACCCAATAATTATAAGGCACAGAGGAATCACGGAGGACGTTGGTACGGTCAGCATCTTCTGAAACGTTTCCCTCCTTGGGAGAGTACCCCAAGCCTCAGGGCCTGTGCTATGAAAGGGTCTGAGAAAACTATCCCAGAACTTTGACAATGTTCCCCTGCCTCTGCTGGATTGCATTTGTGTCTCTCTCACCTGTACTCCCTGGTTTCCAACGAACTGTGACCTTGCCGCCAGCGTTTTCAGATTGGAATTTTTTCAATAATTCCGCAACAAGGGCCTTCTCGTACTGCCAAATTTTATTAGGCCTATCCTGTGGGGGAAAAAGAGACAAAAAGTTCTTCTTGTAGCGTGGGTTTAGAATAGAGATGAGCGTTGTTCTACTCGAACTGTTCGCCAATCTCAAATTCGAGCTGTTTTGGGCGGTGTTCGAGCCGTTCGGCGAACACGAACAATTTGAGAAAAATTCGGCTGTTCGAGGTTATGTTCGATAACTGTTCGTGCACCAAAATCATAACTGGATTTTTTCTCAGTAATGATGAAAATTAATGTTAATACGCAGTTTGAGTGTACAGCGGGGTGGGGGGAGGGGCAGGGGATGGATCTCTGCAGGAACAATGAAGATCTCCATTTTTTTTTCTCTTTCCCGCATTTACAGTGGGGAGGTGCAATCTGTCAGCCTATCAGCAGCGCACACACGGAGCGAAGTGCTTTTTTTCACACAAGCAAGGCCATGTGTCATTGGCAGTGTATGTCACATGTCCTTGCCCTATAAGACCAAGCCATTTTCCCCGTCGCCACCATTTTCTCACTGCTGCAGCTGCGTGTTAGACGGCACCGCTGTTGCTGTGTGCGCTATACCTTGTTAATTTCAATCCAATTTTCGCACAAATCTACAGATAGCTTGGGAGTAGGGAATAGTTGTGATTGCAGTCCTTTTAAGGACTAGGTTACAGCATTTCCTACGACTTTTATCAGGCAGGTCTGTGCTCTTAAATAGATAGGTTGTGGGAGTAAAGACTAATTGTAATTGGAGTCCTTTTCAGGACTAGGTTACATCAGTTCCTATCAGTTTTTGCCAGGCAGGTCTGTGCCAGTGCTGTGCAAGTTTTTTTCACAGCATTTGGCTGAATCTAGCAAAGCTAATCCTTTTTGGCCTATTGCAGAGTGTGTTAGTCAGTGGAGTAGCCTATCTGTGTTGCAAGATATACCACCTGTGTATAGAATACCAATTTTTTTACTGCACCTAGTGAAGTAAAATCTTTTGGGCATAGCATCATTCTATTAGTCCATATATACTGACCCCCATCAGGTTGCAAACTGAATCTAATTTTTTTCTGCATCTAGCTCTGAAAAAATATTTGGGCTTCTAGCAGTGTGTTGGACTTGTTCTATTAGTCCACCTATACAGACCTCCATCAGGTTGCAAACTGAATATATTTTTTTCTGCATCTACCTCTGAAAAAATATTGGGCTTCTAGCTGTGTGTGGGACTTGTTGTATTAGTCCATCTATACTGACCTCCATCAGGTTGCAAACTGAATATATTTTTTTCTGCATCTACCTCTGAAAAAATATTGGGCTTCTAGCTGTGTGTGGGTCTTGTTCTATTAATCCATCTATACAGACCTCCATCAGGTTGCAAACTGAATATAATTTTTTTCTGCATCTAGCTCTGAAAAAATATTTGGCCTTCTAGTAGTGTGTCGGACTTTCTCTATTAGTCCATCTATACTGACCTCCATCAGGTTGCAAATTAAAAATAATTTTTATCTGCATCTACAGTACCTCTGAAAAAATATTTGGGCTTCTAGCTGTGTGTGGGACTTGTTGTATTAGTCCATCTATACTGACCTCCATCAGGTTGCAAACTGAATATATTTTTTTCTGCATCTACCTCTGAAAAAATATTGGGCTTCTAGCTGTGTGTGGGACTTGTTCTATTAATCCATCTATACAGACCTCCATCAGGTTGCAAACTGAATATATTTTTTTCTGCATCTACCTCTGAAAAAATATTGGGCTTCTAGCTGTGTGTGGGACTTGTTGTATTAGTCCATCTATACTGACCTCCATCAGGTTGCAAACTGAATATCTTTTTTTCTGCATCTACCTCTGAAAAAATATTGGGCTTCTAGCTGTGTGTGGGACTTGTTGTATTAGTCCATCTATACTGACCTCCATCAGGTTGCAAATTGAATATAATTTTTTTCTGCATCTAACCCAGCCAATAGTTTTGGCCTAATACCACAGTTTGGCCACTCAGCTCTGCTCGGTTACCATCCATTGTTTTTTTATGCAAACAACTCCAGAGTTGTGAATTAGTTAACCACCAAAATGAGTGGAAAAAGGCCTGCTGCTGGTGGAAAGGGGAATAGGCGTGTTGGGAAGGGGAAAAAAGGTTGTGTCCGTGGTGTAGGTGTTAAAGCAACAGTAACATCTGCAGAAGAAAGACCATCTTCCAGCCAAACTAAAATGTCTACTTCTTTTAGCGGACAATGTGATAAGATCCCTTTCTTACGGCCACGCCAATCACTACAAATTCCAGATGAGGCACAAAAACAGCAGGTGCTTCAACGGATATCAAGTGCTCCTTTAAGTGGGCTCTCCTCCACATCAACTTCAACATCACAAATACTCCAGTCCTCAAAGGTGTCACCCAAATCGCACTTGCTTCCTCACAGCTCCCAAATCTCCAGCTGCCCGTCTGAGTATGAGGTAGAACAGATGGTTGAGTCTGCAGAGCTGTTTACTCATACTATAGCCTGGGAATCAGAGGTCGACTCCAGCGCTTCTGTGAATCCAGACGAGGAAATGATCTGCACTGATGCCCAGAATCTTTATGAGTCGGATCCAGGACCAGACGCAGAAGGTTCTGACCATAATGTAGACCCTCATTCCCAAACTGTAACTCCTGTTGGTGGAGACAATGAGGAAGACGATGATAAGACTCAAATACCTGATTGGAGCGACAACTTTAGTTTTTTGTCAGGGCAGGAACAGGTTGGCTCTGAGGACGACGGGTGTGATAACACACAGGGTGATGATGATGAGGTTGGAGATCCCACTTACTGTCAACCCACAGTCAGCCAAGAGATGAGGTCAGCAGAGGAGGTGGAGGAAGATGCTAGTGACGACGAGGTCAGGTTGCGCCTTCCTGGACAGAGACGTAGTACTGGAAGCACGTCAACAACTGCATCCTCAAACACAACTCTGCCTCTCACCACAAGTCGTGGTGGCTCTTCAGGTCGCATGGGTGCTAAGCCTTGCATAGCCTGGGCATTTTTTCAGATCGATAAAGATGACCCAACTCGTGTTATCTGTAACATTTGTCAGCAAAAGCTAAGTAGAGGCCAAAAAATACATAGTTTGAGTACTTCATGCATGAACCGGCACATGGACATGAAGCATAAGTTGCAGTGGGAAGCTCAGTATGCTACAATGCGGCCTAGCCGGCCGGGCCAACCACCGTCTGCCATATCTTGTGCATCCGCGGCCTCTTCATCCTCTGTGACTGGGGGGACAGCAGTCACACCTGTTTTGGGGCGCAGACCTGCCACCTCTTTACCCGCAACAGCCAGCGTGATTGGCAGGTCATCATTTTCTTTGGAGGTGGTAACACCAGCTGGTGTTGAGCGCTGTCCGACATCGATAGCACCACCTTTGGATCAAGGCAACCTAACATGTCCGCCTGCATCTTCCTCACAGACCGGCAGTTTGCCGGGGACACCCTTATCAACCCCGTCTAAGCACAATAGCCAGCCCTCGGTCCCTCAGATGTGGACAAGTAAAAGACCATTTCCTCCTAGCCATGAGAAAGCTAAGAGGTTGAATTTCACCATCTGCAAGCTCTTGGCTACAGAAATGCTGCCTTACCGCCTGGTGAACACAGAGGATTTTCGAGACCTTATGTCCGTCGCAGTGCCCCAGTACCAGATGCCCAGTCGGCACTACTTCTCAAAGAAAGGTGTGCCTGCGCTCCACCAGCATGTCGCACACAACATCACCGCTTCTTTGAGAAACTCTGTGTGTGACAGGGTGCATTTCACCACAGACACTTGGACGAGTAGGCATGGACAGGGGCGTTACATGTCGCTTACTGGGCACTGGGTAACTATGGTGACAGCAGGACAAGGGGCTGCTGTCCAAGTCTTGCCGTCCCCACGAGTTGTGCGTCAATCCTCTTTATGTCAAAGTTCCTCCACTGCTTCTGCCTCCTCAACCTCCTCTCGGTCTTCCACCTGCACCCAAAGCCTGTCTGGTCATGCCACAAGCTTTCTAACTGGGCAGAAGGGATCCTGCACACCTCCTTACTATGCTGGCAGTAGGGCTCAACGTCATCAGGCGGTTTTTACTTTGAAATGTCTGGGAAATGTGAGTCACACAGCTGAGGAGTTGTGGTCAGCTCTGGAGAACCAATTTCATGAATGGCTGTCTCCACTGGACCTGAAACCAGGGAAGGCCGTGTGCGACAATGCTGCAAACCTGGGTGCGGTCCTTCGCCGGGGCAATGTCACACACGTGCCTTGTATGGCTCACATGTTGAACCTGGTTGTCCAGCAATTTTTAGCCCACTATCCCAGACTAGATGGCCTTCTGCAGAGGGCACGGTCGCTGTGTGCTCACTTCCGCCGTTCGCATCCCGCAGCTCAGCGACTTACATCTCTACAGAAGTCGTTGGGCCTGCCACTTCACCGGCTAAAATGCGATGTGCCTACCCGGTGGAATTCAACTCTGCACATGTTGCAGCGACTGTGGCAGCACCGACAAGCCCTGGTGCAATACGTTCTGACGTATAGCCTGGGCCAACGAGATCCAGAGGTGGGGCAAATCACGCTGGAGGAGTGGTCTCAGATCAGGGACCTATGCACCCTTCTGCACAGTTTTGAAATGGCGACGAAGATGTTTAGTGCTGATGATGCCATTATCAGCATGACTATTCCGGTGATTTACATGCTGGAGCACATGTTAAACAGAATTCGGAGTCAGGTGGTGGCACAAGAGGAGGTGGAGGAAGTAGAGGAGGAGGAGTTGTATGCGGAAGGGCTAACATCTGCAAGGTCCAGACGGTCGGCAGCACCAAGGCGGCAGGCATGTGAGGGTGGGGGAGATGGTTTTACCAGGGCGCATGGTAGCAGCCAAACTAGTGAGGAAGGTGCAGGAGCCCAGGAAGAAGTGGAGGACGAACTGATGGAAGACTCATCAGATAAGGGAGACCTTGATCACATTTCTGTTGTGCGAGGTTGGGGGGAGAGGACAGAGGAAGGAAGCATGATTGTTACCTCGCCACCAACACAACAGGGACTTGGTGCTCCTGGATGCGCAACACACATGAGTGCCTTCTTGCTGCACTACCTGCAACATGACCCTCGAATTGTGAGAAATAGAAATAATCCTGACTACTGGGTTGCCACACTGTTAGATCCCCGGTACAAAAGTAAATTTGCCGAAATTATTCCTGCCATAGAAAGGGATGCACGCATGCAGGAGTATCAGCAGAGACTGTTGCACAATCTTACATGTGCTTTTCCACAAAACACCAGTGGTGCACGTAGTGAATCTCACAGTTCCAACTTGCCAACCGTGGGACCGTCAAGTGTTCAGCACTCAAACCGTAACAGAACCACAGTATCTGCTGGTAACATCAATTTTGCGGAATCATTTCACCACTTTTTTAGCCCATCCTTTGCAAGGCCACAGGAGACAAGAAGTCTGACACATAGTCAACGCCTAGAGACGATGGTACACAAGTATCTCCAAGTAAACATTGAAGCCACGACTGTGTCACTGGACCCTTGCTCTTTTTGGGCTTCCAATCTGGATAAATGGCCAGAGCTAGCCACTTACGCCTTGGAGATCTTGTCATGCCCCGCAGCCAGCGTTCTGTCTGAACGTGTGTTCAGCGCTGCTGGTGGTGTGCTGACAGATAAGCGCACGCGGCTCTCCACTGATAATGTAGACAGACTCACGTTCATAAAGATGAACAAATCATGGATCCGAAATGACTTTTTTACCCCTGTGTCATCCTGGGGAGAGTAAAAGCTTGATGATTGGTTAAAATCACCCTACCAACCATTTTAAGCTTTCAAATTACTAATCATGTTTATCTGTATCTTGACTGGAAAATAATTTGGGCTTTGTAGCAGTGTGCAGCACTGATCCTATTAGGCCATCTATAATAAGCTCCACCAGATTTAAAATTAAAAATAATTTTTAGCTGCATCTAGCCCGGAAAATAATTTTGGGGCTCCGAGATGCGCAAGACACATAAGTGCCTTCTTGCTGCACTACCTGCAGCATGACCCTCATATTGTCAGAAATCGAAGTAATCATGACTACTGGGTTGCCACACTCTTAGATCCCCCAAACTTTTCGATCAACCTTTTCATTTTAATAAAGACCAAAAAAATGGTCATTTTTGAAATTATAAGCATTAGCAGGTTGTTAGAAACTGAAATCAAACAGTTTTCAACTCAAAACTTTATTCTAGGTGATGTTACATTTTCACATAGGACCCCTTGTTCGAAAGGAGCTTCTGAACTCTCTCGTCCATTGAATTTGTCAGGTTTTGGATGGTTTCTGCTTCAATTGTTTTGCATGAGGACAGAATACCCTCCCAGAGCTGTTGCTTAGATGTGAACTGCCTCCCGCCATCATAGACACTCCTTTTAATGATGCTCCAAAGGTTCTGAATGGGGTAGAGGTCAGGGGAGCATGGGGGTCACACCATAAGTTTGTCCCCTTTTATGCCCATATCAGCCAGAGATGCAGATGTTTTATGTGCAGCATGAGATGGTGCATTATCATGCAGAAAAATGATCTTGCTGTGAAATACACGGTTCTTCTTCTTGAACCATGGCAGGAAGTGCTGTTTGAGAAAATTCACATACATTATGGAGTTCATCTTTAGCGCCTTCAGGGATCCTAAAGGGGCCGACAATCTCTCTCCCCATGATTCCAGCCCAAAACATTACTCCACCTCCTCCTTGTTGGCGCTATAGCCGTGTTTGCGTGGGGTGTCCATCAACCAGCCATCCTCCACTCCATCCATCTGGACCATCGAGCGCTGCACGGCACTCATCCGTGAACAAAACAGTTTTGAAATCAGTCTTCATGTAATGTTTGGCCCACTGG
This sequence comes from Phyllobates terribilis, assembly GCF_046119375.1. NCBI lineage: Eukaryota > Metazoa > Chordata > Amphibia > Anura > Dendrobatidae > Phyllobates > Phyllobates terribilis. The sequence goes on along the minus strand of NW_027362765.1, from coordinate 589,354,623 downwards.
AGCCGTTTCTGCTTGTGTGAAGTGGATAGAGGAGGTCGACAGGATGGCGTATGTACAGCTGCAAACCTCTGAAGGACCCTGCATCTTGTTGTTCGGGGGACGTTGGAGGCACAAGCAGCTTCAAAAACTGGTCTGCCGCTATGACAAGGCTTTTTTGCCGCTGCTCTTTCAACCTGACGTAATTGCCTGTAGGAAAGAGTCCTCAATTTGCCCTTATCAGCACGCACACGTGTGTACTGTGAATCAGCTACATACTTCTTGATTGCCAAGACACTTCATCCTGATCATCGCACAATGTTGATTGTAGTCATGCCTTGACCTAAACACTCCACAATTTGTTGCTTCTCAGCAGCCGACACATCCTTTTTCTTTCCCATTTTGGCAGAAAATGTAGGCTGCTTAATAATGTGAGAGAGCCTTCTTAAGTAGTCTTGCCTTTCATTGGACACACCTGCCAAACTAATTAGCACAGGTGTCTACAATTGCTTACAGTGATATAAAGAGCCCTGACACACATCACCATCAATGAGTTTAACTGACAAACAAACAAATTCTTCCCTTATCACTCCTAAACACTTTTTGCATAATAATTTGGAACGCAGTGTACATGTGCTTTTCCACAAAACACCAGTGGTTCACGTAGTGAATCTTACAGTTCTAACTTGCCAACCGTGGTCTGTATGGAATTGTTCAATAAAGGGCCCAAAATTAAGATAACATAGATGGGAGAGGTCTCTATGAATAGGAATTCCTAAGTATTTGATACCCTATGAGGGCCAGGCAAAGGGAAAGTTGGACTGGATGGAATCCTATATGGATTTGGGGAGGGAGACATCGAGGGCCTCAGACTTCGCTGCATTGATTTTAAAATTTTACCATGTAACAAAGTGATCTATTTCAGCCATAACAGCAGGGATGGATATATGTGATTGAGTGATATATACTAGGACATCATCAGCAAATAGAGAGCACTTGTACTCGGTGCCTCCCACCTCAATCCACCTAATATTGGGGTTATGGCGAATTGATGAGAGCAGGTGCTCCGTCACTAGGATGTATAAGAGAGGGGACAGAGGACATCCCTGCCTTGTCCCATTGGTGATTGTGAAAGGTGATTAAAATGTTCTGACGCACCCCCTGGGCCTTGGGACACCCGGAGCCGGACCCTTTTTGGTGGATGCTGGTGGTTGTAGTCTTCGTGGCGGCAACCCGGTTCCGTGGCTCAGGGCGGTCAAACCAGTGGCGGAACTATTTATGTGGTTTTGATGTTTAAATGTCCGACTACGCCACCCGTGGATTGCGGTCAGAGTGAACCGCCGGTACAGGGCAGACCGCTGAGGCTGGTGTTGTGGGTGCAGCAGAGCGTAGCATAACTCCCCACGGGAGGAGTATAGCCTCAGGGCAGTGTATGCGGAGGATGGGGGTGATGGTGCAGGGCAGCAGCAGTAACGACACGGAGTCAGTGATGCAGTCCAGGGCCTTTACTCACAGTTCTTATTATCCAGACCACGTCTGCAGGTAACGGCTGCCCACGTCGTACTGTGCTCACCAGGTGAGGGGCTCAGACAACTCCCAGATAACTTTGGAGCACTTCACAGGACCCCCTTTGTGTGTCCTTTGTCTGGCCTTTCTTACCAACACTTCTGTCCGGCTGCCTCGGGCCTCCTCTTGGTAAACTTGGCGCCAGTTTCCCTGACCCTATGTGGTGCCTTCCTAGCGGGTGTAGCGAGGGGCTGCGCCACATAAAATGTCAGAGCCTTCGGTTTCTAGCTGAGGATCGTTTCCTGCCTCCACTAGTTCGGGGACCGGTCTCCCCCTTTGGCCTGACCCCTCCACGCAGGTGGATTCGGGCGTGCGGTGGCGACTCGCCCGTCCGCACCCCTGGGATCCCTTCATTCCTCGTTCCTGGAGCCTTCTCCGCTCCTCTTCCTTCCTTCTCCCTCTTCCAGGCCTGGGCCTCTGTTACTAGGCCCGCCTCCGGAGCAGAGCTCATGCAGAGCCCCTGCTCCCTGCCACTTCTGCTCAGACTTCTCTGCACTGAACTAAGATGGTGCCCACCTTTTATACTCCCTTCTCAATGCACCCAGGAACTGCTTCCTCCCTGCTCCTGCACTACAGGGTTCCCCTTCCTCAGTGTTCCCTCCCCCCTCTCCAGCCAGGGACAGGGACTGTTGTGCCCATCTCAGGGGCATATTGGTCGCCCTGCCCCACGGCAATGTGGTGTAATGCATGCAGGTGTCGGATCCTGATCCACACTCCATCCTTACCTGAGAGTGAGATATCACACCTCTGGGTGAGGTGCAATACGTCTGTAGCAACCGAGCCCTCAGGGTGCTACAGTTCCATTTATCTTCAGCCTAGGTGACGTATTGCGATACAGGGCTGTGATTTTGGCTATAAAAGGGTCCCCTAGACCCCTACCCCAAGCTTTTTAAGAGAATCATATATGGCGTGCCAGGAGACTCTATGGAATGCTTTCTCAGCATCCAACGAGAGTATCTAATTACAAATTTTTAACTGCATCTAGCCCAGGAAATACTTTGTGCCTAGTAGCAGTGTCTGCTAGTCAGCGGATTATCCCGGCTGTTAAGCAAGCTACACCACCTGTAGTTTAGACACTTAATTTTTTCAAAGGAAATGCTTCGGGACCATGGGATACTTAGTGAAGAGCATCAGGAGGCACCCCAAGGCATAGGGGCTGGGACTGGCAGTAGGATGCCTTGCGGTGGACAGCCGAGCTCGATCCTTATAAAAGCTTTTTAACTGCAGCAGCTTTAGTGGACGCTACTGGAGCTGGAATTACCGCGGCTGCTGGCATGAGACTTGCCCTCCAATAGATCCTTGTAAATGGATTTAAAGTGTATTCATTCAAATTAGAGAGACAATTTAAATTAAAAAGCTTAGAGCTGCGTCCACCACAGGGGGGCTCGCTCGACCCACCAGCGGACAGGCACCAGTATTGGGAGAGGGGGGCTGGCCCTCAGGGTTCACCGCGGCTCTGGCACAAACCCGGCGACACGGAGGTGGCACGGGCAGGAGCGGACTGGCCGTGTCGGCTTCTCACTTTTTGGATTTTAGAAGGGCATGACATGCCTATATCTGTGTCTCCCTCTCTTTTTACTCCTCCACCTCTTTTATTTTCGCATGACTATATGTACTTGTCACTTTTCCATGTGTTAGTTATGTCTTCTGAGCAGTTTGTCAGCTTTTGGACACCTTTGAAGGTGTTTTCTATGTGTTTCTATGTGTTTTTGTTTGCCTGCCATTGGTTTTAACGGTGTTCGAAGGTGTTCGACGAACAGTTCGACGAACAGTTCGGCGAACACACGGGTGTTCGACGAACCGAACCGAACTCGAACACTACGGGGGTGGCTCAACACTAGTCTAGAAGTGTCTCCAACCAGTTATGACTGTCACCCAAAATTTGGACAATGCGAGGGTCACGGGAAAGGCAGCGTAACATAAACTTAGCCATGTGTGCCAGACTGCAAAGAGGCAAGACTTCCATGTCCTCACCAGGAGGATGACTGACCATGCTCTCCTCCTCATCCTCCTCCTCCACCTCCCTGTAATCAGGCCATCCACACTGAACAGACAGTATGACAGTTGTGCAGGTAGTACCGTCTATAGAGCAGGAAACTAGCTTCTGTTCTTCCTCCTCCTCCTCCTCTTCCTCATTGTCACCCAATCCACGTTGGGATGAGATGAGGCTGGGCTGTGTGGAATCACCCTGTATGGTTCCTTGCTCCATCTCATCATGCTCCGCCTGCAATGCACCCTCTTTAATTGTGAGTAGAGAGCGTTTCAGAAGACAGAGAAGCGGTATGGTGATGCTAATTATGGCATCTTGGTTGGTTGAGTCCTCAAAGCTTTGGAGGATGGCATATGTGTCTGACATCCATGTCCACTCCACGAGGTTAAGAACATGGGCCAGGCATGGAACGTATTTGAGCTTGCCTCGCCTCAGAGTTGCCACCAGGTTCTGGCCATTGTCACACATGACCATGCCTGGCTGTAGGTTCAGCGGTGTGAGCCACAGATCTGCCTGCTCTTTCAGAGCTGTCCACAACTTTTCAACATTGTGTGGTTTGTAACCTAAGCATATTAGCTTCGGCTCAGCCTGTTGCCGCTTGGCTGAGGCAGTGCTGCAGTGCTTTCAGCTTGCGACTGATGTTGATGTTGTCATTTTGGAGGTAGAGGCTGAAGAGGAGGAGTTGTAGGAGCTGTAGAATGTGGGGACAACCCTGATTGACTCAAAGCCCACAATCCTCGACGTCGCGAGGACGTGTTCTGACCCAAGGTCCAACTGGGTCGCGGCTTCCGCTATTTTAACCCAGTAGAAAAGCAGGATCAATTTCTTTATTAGGGCATGAGTAAAATATTTAAAACACCTTAGAAGGACATCTTCTGATTAGGGCAGCATGGTGGCTCAGTGGTTAGCACTGCAGCCTTTCAGCGCTGGGGTCCTGGGTTCAAATTCCACCAAGGACAACATCTGCAAGGAGTTTGTATGTTCTCCCCGTGTTTGCGTGGGTTTCCTCAGGGTTCTCCGGTTTCCTCCCACACTCCAAAGACATACTGATAGGGAATCTAGATTGTGTCCCGATGGGGACAGCGACGATAATGTATGTAAAGCGCTGTGGAATTGGTTAGCGCTTTATAAAAATAAAGATTATTATTATTATTATAACACACTGCAACGAAATGGATGGCAGAAATGGCTGATTTTGGAACACTGTTATAGGTGATATGTCTGACAGCAACGGTTTTAAATAGCAGGCCTGTAATTTACTAATATTATTCTACACAGAGACCTAATGTGAATAGCTTGACCGGCACACTGCAATGAAATGAAAATGGAAGAAATGGCTAATTTTGGAACATTGTTATAGGTGATATGTCTGGCAGAGAATCACGGTTTTAAATAGCAGGCCTGTATTTTACTAATACTATTCTTCACAGACACCTAGTGTGAATTGCCTGACCGACACACTGCAACATAATGGAAAAGGAGGCCAATATTTTCAACGTTCACTTCAAATTTCTGGATTTTTATCGCTGAAATATGGAACAGATATGTCTTTATTCTGCAATGCTAACAAGCAAATGTACCAGAAAAATTGTGTACTCTTGAATGCTTTTTAAGCAAATAACCATGATTAAGATAAAAAAAAACTTACCCTGGCCCCTGATATCTGGGGCTATGTCTACAAATATCTGTAATTATTACAGCAGCAGACAGGACATTCAATGGACCCTCTTGCGCCATATGCACTGCAATCTGCCAAATACACTGCCTGTCTGCCTAACACTGATTATATGCAGCTGGATTAGTCCTCAGAAGGCCTGTTAGTTCAGATGGATATATATAAAAAAAGTATTTAGTCAGCCCAAAATGGTGCAAGTTCTCCTACTTAAAAAGATTAGAGAGGCCAGTAATTGACATCTTAGGTAGACTTCAACTATGAGAGACAAAATGAAAAAACAAATCCTGAAAATCACATTGTCTGCTTTGCAAAGAATTTTTTTCAAATTTTGGTGGAAAATAAGTATTTGGTCAATTACAAACAAGCAAGATTTCTGGCTCTCACAGACCTGTAACTTCTTCTATAAAAGGCTCCTCTGTCCTCCACTTATTACCTGTAGTACTGGCATCTATTTGAACATGTTATCAGTATAAAAGACACCTGTCCGCAACCTCAAACAGTCACACTCCAAACTCCACTATAATGGAGCTGTCGAAGGACACCAGAAACAAAATTGTAGCCCTGCACCAGGCTGGGAAGACTGAATCTGCAATAGGCAAGCAGCTTGGCGTGAAGAAATCAACTGTGGGAGCAATAATTAGAAAATGGAAGACATACCATACATCTCCCTCGATCTGGGGCTCCACACTAGATCTCACCCCATGGGGTCAAAATGATCTCAAGAATGGTGAGCAAAAATCCCAGAATCACATGGGGGGACCTAGTGAATGACCTGCAGAGAGCTGAAACCAGCGTTACACAGGTTGCCATCAGTAACACACTACGCCGCCAGGGACTCAGATCCTACAGTGCCAAACGTGTCCCCCTGTTTAAGCCATTACATGTCCGGGCCTGTCTGAAGTTTGCTAGAGAGCATTTTGATGATCCAGAAGAGTATTGGGAGAATGTCATATAGTTAGATGAAACAAAAGTAGAACTATTTGGCAGAAACACAACTCATCGTGTTTGGAGGAGAAAGAATGCTGAGTTGCATCCAAAGAACACCATACCTACTGTGAAGCAAGGGGGTGGCAACATCATGCTTTGGGACTGTTTCTCTGCCAAGGGACCAGGATGACTGATCCGTGTACATGAAAGAATGAATGGGGCCATGTATAGTGAGATTTTGAGTGCAAACCTCCTTCCATTAGCAAGGGCATTGAAGATGAAATGTTGCTGGGTCTTTCAGCATGACAATGATACCAAGCACACTGCCAGGGCAAAGAAGGAGTGGCTTCGTAAGAAGCATTTTAAGGTCTTGGAGTGGCCTAGCTAGTCTCCAGATCTAAACCCTATAGAAAACCTTTGGAGGGAGATGAATGTCCATGTTGCCCAGCGACACCCCCAAAACATCACTGCTCTAGAGTAGATCTGCATGGAGGAATGAGCAAACACCAGCAACAGAGTGTGCCAACCTTGTGAAAACTTACAAAAAACGTTTGACCTCTGTCATTGCCAACAAAGGATATATCACAAAGTATTGAGATGAACTTTCGTAATTGACCAAATACTTATTTTCCACCAAAATTTGAAAAAAAAATTCTTTATAAATCAGACAATGTGATTTTCAGGATTTGTTTTCTCATTTTGTCTCTCATAGTTGAGGTTTACCTATGTTGTCAATTACAGGCCTCTCTCATCTTTTTAAGTGGGAGAACTTGCACAATTGGTGGCTAACTAAATACTTTTTTTCCCCACTGTATATGTACACTGCTCAAAAAAATAAAGGGAACACTCAAATAACACATCCTAGATCTGATGAATGAAATATTCTAATTGAATACTTTGTTCTGTACAATGTTGAATGTGCTGACAACAAAATCACACAAAAATCATCAATGGAAATCAAATGTATTAACCAATGGATGCCTGCATTTGGAGTTACTCCCAAAATTAAAGTGGAAAAACACACTACAGGCTCATCCAACTTTGATGTAATGTCCTTCAAACATGTCAAAATGAGGCTCAGTATTGTGTGTGGCCTCCACGTGCCTGTATGTCCTCCCTACAAAGCCTGGGAATGCTCCTGATGAGGTTGCGGATGGTCTCCTGTGGGATCTCCTCCCAAACCTGGACTAAAGCATCAACCAACTCCTGGACAGTCTGTGCTGCAACGTGACATTGGTGGATGGAGCGAGACATGATGTGCCAGATGTGCTCAATCGGATTCAGGTCTGGGGAATGGGCGGGCCAGTCCATAGCTTCAATGCCTTCATCTTGCAGGAACTGCTGACACATTCCAGCCACATGAGGTCTGGCATTGTCCTGTATTAGGAGGAACCCAGGGCTAGAGATGAGCGTTGTTCGACTCGAACTGTTCGCCAATCTCAAATTCGAGCTGTTTTGGGCGGTGTTCGAGCCGTTCTGTGAACACGAACGATTTGAGAAAAATTCGGCTGTTCGAGGTTATGTTCAATAACTGTTCGTGCACCAAAATCATAACTGGATTTTTTCTCAGTAATGATGAAAATTAATGTTAATACGCAGTTTGAGTGTACAACGGGGCGGGGAGATGGGCAGGGGATGGATCTCTGCAGGAATAATGAAGATCTCCATTTTTTTTCCTCTTTCCCGCATTTACAGTGGGGAGGTGCAATCTGTCAGCCTATCAGCAGCGCACACACGGAGCGAAGTGCTTTTTTTCACACAAGCAAGGGCATGTGTCATTGGCAGTGTATGTCACATGTCCTTGCCCTATAAGACCAAGCCATTTTCCCCGTCGCCACCAATTTCTCACTGCTGCAGCTGCGTGTTAGACGGCACAGCTGTTGCTGTGTGCGCTATACCTTGTTAATTTCAATCCAATTTTCGCACAAATCTACAGATAGCTTGGGAGTAGGGAATAGTTGTGATTGCAGTCCTTTTAAGGACTAGGTTACAGCATTTCCTACGACTTTTATCAGGTAGGTCTGTGCTCTTAAATAGATAGGTTGGGAGTAAAGACTAATTGTAATTGCAGTCCTTTTCAGGACTAGGTTACATCAGTTCCTATCAGTTTTTGCCAGGCAGGTCTGTGCCAGTGCTGTGCAAGTTTTTTTCACAGCATTTGGCTGAATCTAGCAAAGCTAATCCTTTTTGGCCTATTGCAGAGTGTGTTAGTCAGTGGAGTAGCCTATCTGTGTTGCAAGATATACCACCTGTGTATAGAATACCAATTTTTTTACTGCACCTAGTGAAGTAAAATCTTTTGAGCATAGCATCATTCTATTAGTCCATCTATACTGACCTCCATCAGGTTGCAAATTGAATATAATTTTTTTCTGCATCTAGCTCTGAAAAAATATTTGGGCTTCTAGCAGTGTGTGGGACTTGTTCTATTAGTCCATCTATACTGACCTCCATCAGGTTGCAAACTGAATATAATTTTTTCTGCATCTAGCTCTGAAAAAATATTTGGCCTTCTAGCAGTGTGTGGGACTTGTTCTATTAGTCCATCTATACTGACCTCCATCACATTGCAAATTCAAAATAATTTTTTGTCTGCATCTAGCTCTGAAAAAATATTTTGCCTTCTAGCAGTGTGTGGGACTTTCTCTATTAGTCCATCTATACTGACCTCCATCAGTTTGCAAATTGAATATAATTTTTTTCTGCATCTAGCTCTGAAAAAATATTTGGGCTTCTAGCAGTGTGTGGGACTTGCTCACTTAGTCCATCTATACTGACCTCCATCAGGTTGCAAACTGAATATAATTTTTTTCTGCATCTAGCTCTGAAAAAATATTTGGCCTTCTAGCAGTGTGTGGGACTTGTTCTATTAGTCCATCTATACTGACCTCCATCACGTTGCAAATTCAAAATAATTTTTTGTCTGCATCTAGCTCTGAAAAAATATTTGGCCTTCTAGCAGTGTGTGGGACTTTCTCTATTAGTCCATCTATACTGACCTCCATCAGGTTGCAAACCGAATATATTTTTTTTCTGCATTTACCTCTGAAAAAATATTTGGGCTTCTAGCTGTGTGTGGGACTTGTTCTATTAGTCCATCTATACTGACCTCCATCAGGTTGCAAACTTAATATAATTTTTTTCTGCATCTAGCTCTGAAAAAATATTTGGCCTTCCAGCAGTGTGTGGGACTTTCTCTATTAGTCCATCTATACTGACCTCCATCAGGTTGCAAATTAAAAATAATTTTTATCTGCATCTAGCTCTGAAAAATATTTGGCCTTCTAGCAGTGTGTGGGACTTTCTCTATTAGTCCATCTATACTGACCTCCATCAGGTTGCAAATTAAAAATAATTTTTATCTGCATCTAGCTCTGAAAAAATATTTGGCCTTCTAGCAGTGTGTGGGACTTTCTCTATTAGACCATCTATACTGACCTCCATCAGGTTGCAAACTGAATATATATTTTTTCTGCATCTACCTCTGAAAAAAGATTTGGGCTTCTAGCTGTGTGTGGGACTTGTTCTATTAGTCCATCTATACTGACCTCCATCAGGTTGCAAATTGAATATAATTTTTTTCTGCATCTAACCCAGCCAATAGTTTTGGCCTAATACCATAGTTTGGCCACTCAGCTCTGCTCAGTTCCCATCCATTGTTTTTTTGTGCAAACAACTCCAGAGTTGTGAATTAGTTAACCACCAAAATGAGTGGAAAAAGGCCTGCTGCTGGTGGAAAGGGGAATAGGCGTGTTGGGAAGGGGAAAAAAGGTTGTGTCCGTGGGGTAGGTGTTAAAGCAACAGTAACATCTGCAGAAGAAAGACCATCTTCCAGCCAAACTAAAATGTCTACTTCTTTTAGCGGACAATGTGATAAGATCCCTTTCTTACGGCCACGCCAATCGCTACAAATTCCAGATGAGGCACAAAAGCAGCAGGCGCTTCAACGGATATCAAGTGTTCCTTTAAGTGGGCTCTCCTCCACATCAACTTCAACATCACAAATACTCCAGTCCTCAAAGGTGTCACCCCAATCGCACTTGCTTCCTCACAACTCCCAAATCTCCAGCTGCCCATCTGAGTATGAGGTAGAACAGATGGTTGAGTCTGCAGAGCTGTTTACTCATACTATAGCCTGGGAATCAGAGGTCGACTCCAGTGCTTCTGTGAATCCAGACAAGGAAATGATCTGCACTGATGCCCAGAATCTTTATGAGTCGGATCCAGGACCAGACGCAGAAGGTTCTGACCATAATGTAGACCCTCATTCCCAAACTGTAACTCCTGTTAGTGGAGACAATGAGGAAGACAATGATGAGACTCAAATACCTGATTGGAGCGACAACTTTAGTTTTTTGTCAGGGCAGGAACAGGTTGGCTCTGAGGACTATGGGTGTGATAACGCACAGGGTGATGATGATGAGGTTGGAGATCCCACTTACTGTCAACCCACAGTCAGCCTGTCGATGAGGTCAGCAGAGGAGGTGGAGGAGGATGCTAGTGACGACGAGGTCAGGTTGCGCCTTCCTGGACAGAGACGTAGTACTGGAAGCACGTCAACAACTGCATCCTCAAACACAACTCTGCCTCTCACCACAAGTCGTGGTGGCTCTTCAGGTCGCATGGATGCTAAGCCTTGCATAGCCTGGGCATTTTTTCAGATCGATAAAGATGACCCAACTCGTGTTATCTGTAACATTTGTCAGCAAAAGCTAAGTAGAGGCCAAAAAATACATAGTTTGAGTACTTCATGCATGAACCGGCACATGGATATGAATCATAAGTTGCAGTGGGAAGCTCACTGTGCTACAATGCGGCCTAGCCGGCCGGGTCAACCACCGTCTGCCATATCTTGTGCATTCGCGGCATCTTCATCCTCTGTGACTGGGGGGACAGCAGTCACACCTGTTTTGGGGCGCAGACCTGCCACCTCTTTACCCGCAACAGCCAGCATGATTGGCAGGTCATCATTTTCTTTGGAGGTGGTAACACCAGCTGTTGTTGAGCGCTGTCCGACATCGATAGCACCACCTTTGGATCAAGGCAACCTAACATGTCCGCCTGCATCTTCCTCACAGACCGGCAGTTTGCCGGGGACACCCTTATCAACCCCGTCTAAGCACAATAGCCAGCCCTCGGTCCCTCAGATGTGGACAAGTAAAAGACCATTTCCTCCTAGCCATGAGAAAGCTAAGAGGTTGAATTTCACCATCTGCAAGCTCTTGGCTACAGAAATGCTGCCTTTCTGCCTGGTGGACACAGAGGATTTTCGAGACCTTATGTCCGTCGCAGTGCCCCAGTACCAGATGCCCAGTCGGCACTACTTCTCAAAGAAAGGTGTGCCTGCGCTCCACCAGCATGTCGCACACAACATCACCGCTTCTTTGAGAAACTGTGTGTGTGACAGGGTGCATTTCACCACAGACACTTGGACGAGTAGGCATGGACAGGGGCGTTACATGTCGCTGACTGGGCACTGGGTAACTATGGTGACAGCAGGACAAGGGGCTGCTGTCCAAGTCTTGCCGTCCCCACGAGTTGTGCGTCAATCCTCTTTATGTCAAAGTTCCTCCACTGCTTCTGCCTCCTCAACCTCCTCTCGGTCTTCCACCTGCACCCAAAGCCTGTCTGGTCATGCCACAAGCTTTCTAACTGCGCAGAAGGGATCCTGCACACCTCCTTACTATGCTGGCAGTAGGGCTCAACGTCATCAGGCGGTTTTTACTTTGAAATGTCTGGGAAATGTGAGTCACACAGCTGAGGAGTTGTGGTCAGCTCCGGAGAAAAAAAATTTCATGAATGGTTGTCTCTACTGGACCTGAAACCAGGGAAGGCCGTGTGCGACAATGCTGCAAACCTGGGTGCGGCCCTTCGCCGGGGCAATGTCACACACGTGCCTTGTATGGCTCACGTGTTGAACCTGGTTGTCCAGCAATTTTTAGCCCACTATCCCGGACTAGATGGCCGTCTGCAGAGGGCACGGTCGCTTTGTGCTCACTTCCGCCGTTCGCATCCCGCAGCTCAGCGACTTACATCTCTACAGAAGTCGTTGGGCCTGCCACTTCACCGGCTAAAATGCGATGTGACTACCCGGTGGAATTCAACTCTGCACATGTTGCAGCGACTGTGGCGGCACCGACAAGCCCTGGTGCAATACGTTCTGATGTATAGCCTGGGCCAACGAGATCCAGAGGTGGGGCAAATCACGCTGGAGGAGTGGTCTCAGATCAGGGACCTGTGCACCCTTCTGCACAGTTTTGAAATGGCGACGAAGATGTTTAATGCTGACGATGCCATTATCAGCATGACTATTCCGGTGATTTACATGCTGGAGCACATGTTAAACAGAATTCGGAGTCAGGTGGTGGCACAAGAGGAGGTGAAGGAAGTAGAGGAGGAGGAGTTGTATGAGGAAGGGCTAACATCTGCAAGGTCCAGACGGTCGGCAGCACCAAGGCGGCAGGCATGTGAGGGTGGGGGAGATGGTTTTACCAGGGCGCATGGTAGCAGCCAAACTAGTGAGGAAGGTGCAGGAGCCCAGGAAGAAGTGGAGGATAAACTGATGGAAGACTCATCAGATGAGGGAGACCTTGATCACATTTCTGTTGTGCGAGGTTGGGAGGAGAGGACAGAGGAAGGAAGCATGATTGTTACCTCGCCACCAACACAACAGGGACTTGGTGCTCCTGGATGCGCAACACACATGAGTGCCTTCTTGCTGCACTACCTGCAACATGACCCTCGAATTGTGAGAATTAGAAATAATCCTGACTACTGGGTTGCCACACTGTTAGATCCCCGGTACAAAAGTAAATTTGCAGAAATTATTCCTGCCATAGAAAGGGATGCACGCATGCAGGAGTATCAGCAGAGACTGTTGCAGAATCTTACATGTGCTTTTCCACAAAACACCAGTGGTGCACGTAGTGAATCTCACAGTTCCAACTTGCCAACCGTGGGACCGTCGAGTTTTCAGCACTCAATCCGTAACAGAACCACAGTATCTGCTGGTAACATCAATTTTGCGGAATCATTTCACCACTTTTTTAGCCCATCCTTTGCAAGGCCACAGGAGACAAGAAGTCTGACACATAGTCAACGCCTAGAGACGATGGTACAGGAGTATCTCCAAGTAAACATTGAAGCCATGACTGTGTCACTGGACCCTTGCTCTTTTTGGGCTTCCAATCTGGATAAATGGCCGGAGCTAGCCACTTACGCCTTGGAGATCTTGTCATGCCCCGCAGCCAGCGTTCTGTCTGAACGTGTGTTCAGCGCTGCTGGTGGTGTGCTGACAGATAAGCGCACGCGGCTCTCCACTGATAATGTAGACAGACTTACGTTCATAAAGATGAACAAATCATGGAACCGAAATGACTTTTCTACCCCTGTGTCATCCTGGGGAGAGTAAAAGCATGATGATTGGTTAAAATCACCTCACCAACCGTTTTAAGCTTTCAAATTACTAATCATGTTTATCTGTATCTTGGCTGGAAACTAATTTGGGCCTTGTAGCAGTGTGCAGCACTGATTCTATTAGGCCATCTATAATAAGCTCCACCAGATTTAAAATTACTAATCATGTTTATCTGTATCTTGGCTGGAAAATAATTTGGGCTTTGTAGCAGTGTGCAGCACTCATTCTATTAGGCCATCTATACTAAGCTCCACCAGATTTAAAATTAATATTAATTTTTAGCTGCATCTAGCCTGGAAAATTATTTTGGGGCTCCGAGATGTGCAAGACACATAAGTGCCTTCTTGCTGCACTACCAGCAACATGACCCTCATATTGTCAGAATTCGAAGTAATCCTGACTACTGGGTTGCCACACTCTTAGAACCCCAAACTTTTCGATCAACCTTTTCATTTTAATAAAGACCAAAAAAATGGTCATTTTTGAAATTATAAGCATTAGCAGGTTATTAGAAACTGAAATCAAACAGTTTTCAACTCAAAACTTTATTCTAGGTGATGTTACATTTTCACATAGGACCCCTTGTTCGAAAGGAGCTTCTGAACTCTCTTGTCCATTGAATTTGTCAGGTTTTGGATGGTTTCTGCTTCAATTGTTTTGCATGAGGACAGAATACCCTCCCAGAGCTGTTGCTTAGATGTGAACTGCCTCCCGCCATCATAGACACTCCTTGTGATGATGCTCCCGAGGTTCTGAATGGGGTAGAGGTCTGGGGAGCATGGGGGTCACAACATAAGTTTGTCCCCTTTTATGCCCATATCAGCCAGAGATGCAGATGTTTTATGTGCAGCATGAGATGGTGCATTATCATGCATAAAAATGATCTTGCTGTGGAATACACGGTTCTTCTTCTTGAACCATGGCAGGAAGTGCTGTTTGAGAAACTCCACATACATTATGGAGTTCATCTTTACCCCTTCAGTGATCCTAAAGGGGCCGACAATCTCTCTCCCCATGATTCCAGCCCAAAACATTACTCCACCTCCTCCTTGTTGGCGCTGTAGCCGTGTTTGCGTGGGGTGTCCATCAACCAGCCATCCTCCACTCCATCCATCTGGACCATCGAGCGTTGCATGGCACTCAACCGTGAACAAAACAGTTTTGAAATCAGTCTTCATGTAATGTTTGACCCACTGGAGCCGTTTCTGCTTGTGTGAAGTGGATAGAGGAGGTCGACAGGATGGCGTATGCACAGCTGCAAACCTCTGAAGGACCCTGCATCTTGTTGTTCGGGGGACGTTGGAGGCACCAGCAGCTTTAAAAACTTGTCTGCTGCTCTGACACGGCTTTTTTTCCGCTGCTCTTTTAACCTGACATAATTGCCTGTAGGAAAGAGTCCTCAATTTGCCCTTATCAGCATGCACACGTGTGTACTTTGAATCAGCTACATACTTCTTGATTGCCAAGACACTTCATCCTGATCATCGCACAATGTTGATTGTAGTCATGCCTTGACCTAAACACTCCACAATTTGTTGCTTCTCAGCAGCCAACACATCCTTTTTCTTTCCCATTTTGGCAGAAAATGTAGGCTGCTTAATAATGTGGGACAGCCTTCTTAAGTAGTCTTGCCTTTCATTGGACACACCTGCCAAACTAATTAGCACAGGTGTCTGCAATTGCTTACAGTGATATAAAGAGCCCTGACACACATCACCATCAATGAGTTTAACTGACAAACAAACAAATTCTTCCCTTATCACTCCTAAACACTTTTTGCATAATAATTTGGAACACAGTGTACATGTGCTTTTCCACAAAACACCAGTGGTTCACGTAGTGAATCTTACAGTTCTAACTTGCCAACCGTGGTCTGTATGGAGTTGTTCAATAAAGAGCCCAAAATTAAGATAACATAGATGAGAGAGGTCTCTATGAATAGGAATTCCTAAGTATTTGATACCCTGTGAGGGCCAGGCAAAGGGAAAGTTGGACTGGATGGAATCCTGTATGGATTTGGGGAGGGAGACATCGAGGGCCTCAGACTTCGCTGCATTGATTTTAAAATTTTACCATGTAACAAAGTGATCTATTTCAGCCATAACAGCATGGATGGATATATGTGATAGAGTGATATATACTAGGACATCATCAGCAAATAGAGAGCACTTGTACTCGGTGCCTCCCACCTCAATCCACCTAATATTGGGGTTATGGCGAATTGATGAGAGCAGGTGCTCCGTCACTAGGATGTATAAGAAAGGGGACAGAGGACATCCCTGCCTTGTCCCATTGGTGATTGTGAAAGGTGATGAAAATGTTCTGATGCACCCCCTGGGCCTTGGGACACCCGGAGCCGGACCCTTTTTGGTGGATGCTGGTGGTTGTAGTCTACGTGGCGGCGACCCGGTTCCGTGGCTCAGGGCGGTCAAACCAGTGGCGGAACTATTTATGTGATTTTAATGTTTAAATGTCCGACTACGCCACCCGTGGATTGCGGTCAGAGTGAACCGCCGCTGCAGGGCAGACCGCTGAGGCTGGTGTTGTGGGTGCCTCAGGGCAGTGTATGCGGAGGATGGGGGTGATGGTGCAGGGCAGCAGCAGTAACGACACGGAGTCAGTGATGCAGTCAAGGGCCTTTACTCACAGTTCTTATTATCCAGACCACGTCTGCAGGTAACGGCTGCCCACGTCGTACTGTGCTCACCAGGTGAGGGGCTCAGACAACTCCAAGATAACTTTGAAACGCTTCACAGGACCCCCTTTGTGTGTCCTATGTTTGGCCTTTCTTACCAACCCTTCTGTCCGGCTGCCTTGGGCCTACTCTTGGTAAACTTGGCGCCAGTTTCCCTGACCCTATGTGGTGCCTTCCTAGAGGGTGTAGCGAGGGGCTGCGCCACATAAAATGTCACAGCCTCCAGTTTCTAGCTGAGGGTCGTTTCCTGCCTCCACTAGTTTCGGGGACCGGTCTCCCCCTTTGGCCTGACCCCTCCACGCAGGTGGATTCGGGCGTGCGGTGGCGACTCGCCCGTCCGCACCCCTGGGATCCCTTCGTTCCTCGTTCCTGGAGCCTTCTCCGCTCCTCTTCCTTCCTTTTCCCTCTTCCAGGCCTGGGCCTCTGTTACTAGGCCCGCCTCCGGAGCAGAGCTCATGCAGAGCCCCTGCTCCCTGTCACTTCTGCTCAGACTTCTCTGCACTGAACTAAGATGGTGCCCACCTTTTATACTCCCTTCTCAATGCACCCAGGAACTGCTTCCTCCCTGCTTCTGCACTACAGGGTTCCCCTTTCTCAGTGTTCCCTGCCCCCACTCCAGCCAGGGACAGTCGTGCCCATCTCAGGAGCATATTGGTCGCCCTGCCCCACGGCAATGTGGTGTAATTCATGCAGGTGTTGGGTCCTGATCCACACTCCATCCTTACCTGAGAGTGAGATATCACACCTCTGGGTGAGGTGCAATACCTCTGTAGCAACCGAGCCCTCAGGGTGCTACAGTTCCATTTATCTTCAGCCTAGGTGACGAATTGCGATACAGGGCCGTGATTTTGGCTATAAAAGGGTCCCCTAGACCCCTACCCCAAGCTTTTTAAGAGAATCATATATGGAGTGCCTGGAGACTCTATGGAATGCTTTCTCAGCATCCAACGAGAGTATCTAATTACAAATTTTTAACTGCATCTAGCCCAGGAAATACTTTGTGCCTAGTAGCAGTGTCTGCTAGTCAGCGGATTATCCTGGCTGTTAAGCAAGCTACACCACCTGTAGTTTGGACACTTAATTTTTTCAAAGGAAATGCTTCGGGACCACGGGATACTCAGTGAAGAGCATCAGGAGGCACCCCAAGGCATAGGGGCTGGGACTGGCAGCAGGATGCCTTGCGGTGGACAGCCGAGCTCGATCCTTATAAAAGCTTTTTAACTGCAGCAGCTTTAGTGGACGCTACTGGAGCTGGAATTACGCGGCTGCTTGCATGAGACTTGCCCTCCAATAGATCCTTGTAAATGGATTTAAAGTGTATTCATTCAAATTAGAGAGACAATTTAAAATAAAAAGCTTAGAGCTGCCTCCACCACAGGGGGGCTCGCTCGACCCACCAGCGGACAGGCACCAGTATTGGGAGAGGGGGGCTGGCCGTCAGGGTTCACCCTGGCTCTGGCACAAACAAGGTGACACGGAGGTGGCACGGGCAGGAGCCCGACTGGCCGTGTCGGCTTCTCACTTTTTGGATTTTAGAAGGGCATGACATGCCTATATCTGTGTCTCGCCCTCCTTTTACTCCTCCACCTCGTTTCTTTTCGCATGACTATATGTACTTGTCACTTTTCCATGTGTTAGCTGTGTCTTCTGAGCAGTTTGTCAGCTTTTGGACACCTTTGAAGGTGTTTTCTATGTGTTTCTATGTGTTTTTGTTTGCCTGCCATTGGTTTTAACGGTGTTCGAAGGTGTTAGACGAACAGTTCGACGAACAGTTCGGCGAACACACGGGTGTTCGATGAACCGAACCGAACTCGAACACTACGGGGGTGGCTCAACACTACCCAGGGCCAACCGCACCAGCATATGTTCTCACAAGGGGTCTGAGGATCTCATCTCTCTACCTAATGGCAGTCAGGCTACCTCTGGTGAGTACATAGAGGGCTGTGCGGCCCTCCAAAGAAATGCCACCCCACACCATTACTGACCCACTGCCAAACCGGTCATGCTGAAGGATGTTGCAGGCAGCAGATCGCTCTCCATGGCGTCTCCAGACTCTGTCATGTCTGTCACATGTGCTCAGTCTGAACCTGATTTCGTCTGTGAAGAGCTCAGGGTGCAAGTGGCGCCTTTGCCAATCCTGGTGTTCTGTGGCAAATGCCAAGCATCCTGCACGGTGTTGGGCTGTGAGCACAACCCCCATCTGTGGATGTCGGGCCCTCATACCACTCTCATGGAGTCAGTTTCTAACCGTTTGTGCAGACACATGCACATTTGTGGCCTGCTGGAGGTAATTTTGCAGGGCTTTGGCAGTTCTCTTCCTGTTCCAGCTTGCACAAATGTGGAGGTAGCGGTCCTGCTGCTGGGTTGTTGAACTCCTATGGCCCCCTCCACGTCTCCTGGTGTACTGGCCTATCTCCTGGTAGCGCCTCCAGCCTCTGGACACTACGCTGACAGGCACGGCAAACCTTCTTGCCACAGCTCATATCAATGTGCCATCCTGGGGGAGATCCTACAGGAGACAATCCGCAACCTCATCAGGAGCATGCCCAGGCTATGTAGGGAGGGCATACAGGCATGTGGAGGCCACACACAATACTGAGCCTCATTTTGACTTGTTTTAAAGACATTACATCAAAGTTGGATCAGCCTGTAGTGTGTTTTTAAACTTTAATTTTGGGGGTGACTCCAAATCCAAGCCTCCATTGGTTAATACATTTGATTTACATTGATGATTTTTGTGCGATTTTGTTGTCAGAACATTCAACTTTGTACAGAGCAAAGTATCCAATGAGAATATTTCTTTCATTCAGATCTAGGATGTGTTATTTGAGTGTTCCCTTTATTTTTTTGAGCAGTGTATAAGTCTATGGTAATAAATGAGATTGGATAGAAATTACTATAAGGTGTGTGATCTTTAACCACTATGGGAATAACTGTTATATGAGCTATTAATGACTGTAAAGGAAACCACTCCCCCTGGCTAAAGAATTGTAGAAGTGCAGTAAAATTGGGGCCAAATGTTCTTTCAGTAGTTTATAAAATCTTGGGTAAAAACAGTCAGTGCCTGGGCTCTTGCCTACCTTCAGGTATTTAATCACCTCTAGAATCTCATTTAACGCAAAATCTTTTCCCATGTCCTTTGCCTGATTCACCTCTAGGGTGGGAGGAGCAAAAGTTGCCTAAGTAGATATAAATCAATATCTTTTGCTCTATCCACATCCCCACTATGTAAGCCCCTAGTTTTATATAAGGAGGAATAAATCTAAATTTAATTTCCTTCAAAATGTTGTAAGGGGAGTGAATCTGACCCTTCGAGGTAGAATTAATATTCATAATGTGCGTAGTAGGGTAGGTAATATAGGGTGAAGAGCTCTTGAGAGCCATCTGCCACATCTGTTGCTATACTCAAAATAACCTCTGTGAATTTTGTCACATAGACATAATGATTTACGATCTAAAATTTGTGGAATTTGTCTCTAAACCTCAGATATATCGGCTTTGACTACATCAGAGAGTCTCGACATGTTAGAACTTTCCATTTGAACCAGGAAAGTAAGTAATAACTCAAGGGCTTCAGACCTTTCTTTTTTTAATTCTGGAGTCATATGCAATAAAAATCCCTCTCAGGACACATTTCAACTCCTCCCATCTAATGGTGGGGCTTCTATTGTCAGTTTCGTGATTGGCAACAAATGTGGCTATGGATTCCTCAACCTCTTTAATGCAAGTCTGATAACGCTTTTAATGGTCATTAAGTCTCCAAGAGAAGTTTTTGATATTATGAGAAGGTAAATCTATTTACCCCAAAACTGGTGCGTGATTGGCTATAAAAAAAATTCCATAGAGCACATAGGAGAGAAATCCAAAAGATTTTGAAATATAAAGATGTAATCTACACAGTTATAAGTGTCAATAACTGGGTAAAAGCTAAAATCTTTTTTTTTTGGCCCGGATAAAGTACATGCCACAGGTTTTCTAAATGAATCTTCACAAGTATCTTCCTGATAGTATGGACTGCTGAGGAAGGAACGGATGATCTATCTGGTGAAAAATTAAAGAACTGATCAAATGAAATGTTGAAATCTCCTCCCAGGATCATAGAGGAACCTTCATCGAACTCGTCAAACGTCCATAAGACCCTGATTCTGAAAGATTTTTTATCTGTGTTGGGAAAAACATTGGCAATTACAAATTTTCTGTTAGCAGTAGATACTCTGAGGAAAATAAATCTACCATCAGAATTGGTCTTTGACTCCAAAATCTAGAGGGGAAGAGATTTATGGAATGCGATAGTAACACCTTTTGTTTTGCTATTCGGGTTGGTGGAATGAGACAAAACATTCTAATATCTATTTGAGCAGAAGAGGACTTAAAGTGTGTTTCCTAAAACATAGCTGACTCTGCTTCATAGGGCTGTTCAACCCCCTGACATTGAAGGACATAAAAGTCAACTTAACCATAAGAACTGTTAAGAAGGGGAAAGGGGGATGATAGATACGGCATGGACATGAAATACAGGACAAACAAAGGAAGACATACTGTCAAGGCCAGACTGGGACCAAAAAGCAGCCCTGCCACACAAACCTCAGCAGCCCACATACTGTAACACTCAGTGAATTTTGGTTTTACTTAGTAATGCCCCTCACCACTCACTTAAAGGAGTAATTTGAAGAGTCACATGTGAATGGCGCGGCATTGCGCATGATCAACAACAGCTCCATTTACATGGTGCTTTTCAAAGCTACATTCCTCAGGATCGTAGGGGTCTAAGCGGTCAGATCCACAGCAAACGGAAAGTCATCCTCTATCAAGAAGATAGGGGATAACTTCAAAACTTGGGATAATACATTAACAGGTTTTTCAAGATTTTTTTTTATTTGCCCATAGGAATGTAGAAAATAATAATCCAATAAGTACAATCCTGAAGTCCAATGCCGCCAAAGGCTCATGCAAACAAGCATATAAATGAGGTGTGTGCTATCCATTTTTTAACAAATAGCACACTGACTGATATTATTCAATGAGGCAGTGCAGAAAAACATTTTTTTCTCATACTGATTTGGTGTGAGAAAAAAATCATATCATGTTGCGATTTGACTGTAATTGGATGAGTACGAGAAAAATATATGGATGCCACAGCATAGCATCCAATATTTACAGATACCTTGCAATTCTGTAGCATAGGGAACTGTAAATAGTCTTTTAAAAGATTTATAGCTGCTGAGAAAAAAATTGTGCAGTATTATGGGCACCACATAGTCCTCCATACTGTATTATGAGCACCACATAGTCCTCCATACAGTATTATGGGTACCATATAGTCCTTCATACAGTATTATGGACACCACATAGTCCTTCATATAGTATTATGGACACCACATAGTGCTCCATACAGTATTATGGGCATCACACAGTGCTCCATACAGTATAATAGGCTCCATACAGTATAATGGGCCCCACATATTACTCCACACAGTATAATGGCCCACATAATGTACCATACGGTATAATGGGCCCCATATATTACTCCATACTGTATAATGGGCTCCATATATTTCTCCATACAGTAAAATGGCCCAACCCTTTGCTCCATACAGTATAATGGGCCCCCATAGAGCTCCATACAGTATAATGGGTCCCATATATTACTCCATATGTACAATAGGCCCCATATATTACTCATTACATTATAATGGGCCCCTATATTACCCCCATACAGTATACTGGGCCCCCTATATTACTCCATACAGAATAATGGGCCTCTTATATTATTCCATACAGTATAATGGGCCCCATAAATTACTCCATATAGAATAATTGGCCCCATATAATGCTCCATACATAAAAAAAATCAAATACTCACCTCTCCCTGTTCCCCCGCTGCTCTGGTCTCTACAGTCTCCATTCTTCTGATTCTCTGCACTGCTCGGCACAGAGGTTGCACTGTAGTGACGTCATCATGCCCCCTGCAGAGATCTCAGACGCAGAGGGGGAATAATGGGAAAGGGAGCATCAGCGGACAGCTCCCTCTCCCATCATTGTTTTCAACTGTATTGGTGTCCAATTGAAACAGTTGAAAGTATGATGTGGGGAGGTACTATGCCGGTGCTGGTACCAGGCCCCCATGATTCACAGGCCTCATAGTGTACCATGTCCCTGACGGCTAGTGGGTCCCTTTATCATTTGCTCAGGGCCCTGGCACTTGCCCGGGTGATGCCAGCCCTCATATATAATATATACAGTGGGCAAAATAAGTGTTTGATATACTGCCGATTTTGCAATCTGCCTGCGGCTGTTAACTAGTTAAATACCGTTGTCAGTCTCTGACAGTGACATTTAACTCGCGCAAACCAGATGCACGTGTGACAATATTGCTTATAATCTTAATCAGCTAGACAATTGGATTTGTTAAGCCAAAAGAAATACACTATTATCTTTGTGTTGACTTGTAAATGTATGTGTATTTATGTGGCCAATCAAGAAGGACATACGATTGTTTGTATAACCCTAATTGTTGTCTTCTATTGGTCTGTGCAACAATGAATGCTTGCTAAATATGTTGATTAACCATTGTGTCGACCCTGTGGCTTATTGACTCACAAAACAGGAGGACAAACTAAGTAAATTGATTAAATGCACAAACCATGAAACCTGAGCCCTGTGAGTAATGCCCTCCCTAACACCTTACCTGTGAATGTGTATTTGAAAAGACAACTATAACTATTTTAAGGGACATGTGCTTCTGTAGCAGTCAGAAATTGAAACAGAAATTGGATAGAGACTTTACAGGGAAAGTCAAGGTTCAGACTCTCTGAGACCAATAACATGGAAGCAAGGCTTTAACCAAAGAGACACAGATTTAAATTCTACATGATTCCGGCCATTTATCATCAGAGAGCCCATGGATATGTTTGGGGAGACCAGGTTAGGATGATAAAGTCACCTGGCCCCATAGCTATTTTGCTTGGGGTTGCCAGGTGGGACCCTCCAGTCACCTGGAACCCATGAAGACATTCAGAGAAGTGAGATTGGGACCTGCTGGTCATCTGGCCCATGGAATCTCTCGGAGAAGCCAGGTTGGGACCCTCGTGTCTCCTGGCCTTGTACCCTGGACTGCTATCTTCCTAAGCTTGCAGCTACCTTCTCTCTGTGGGAGCCTGCCAGATGCAGGGGCCACTGGTTGAGGTAGTTGGCCCTGGAAGTCCTAAAGTCACAATTCTATCCCAGGCGGGCGGAGCGGAAGGGTGAGACTGTGTAATATTGTATCATCTTGGGTAATTGCTGGGACTGTTCTCTCTGTTTATTGCCTGTTTTGTGGTCCAATAAAGTATTGTCATTTTACACTGAGTGGTATACTCACGGAAGACTCCGTGTTTTCACAGCGCGTCACTAGCTCTGCCCATCGACGCCGTTGCCACCTGATTGCGAGGCGCCAATGGGTGGGCATGGCAGCCCATGGGTCTGCAGGAGACCCCTGTAGTTGTCATTGCCAATCTGCTATGAGCGCCGCCCCTGGTGCTCATAGTAGATGAGCATTTTTTTAATACATAGCAGAGCTGAATCCCTGCTATGTGTAGCAAAGTGATTGTATGATCGCAGCTACTAGTCTCCCATTGAGACTATTGAATCCAGTAAAAAGTAAAAAAAATATGTTTTAAAAGTATTAAAAATAAAAAGTTCAAATCACTCACTCTTTTGCCCCATTCTAAATAAAACAAGAAAAATACACATGTTTGATATCGATGCATTCAGAAATGCCCAATCTATCAAAATATAACAAGAATCAATCCAATCGGTAAACGGTGTAACGAGAAAAAAATCAAAACTCCAGAATTATGGAAAAATGGAGGCACTACGGGTCTCGGAAAATGGAGACAAAAGCAAAAACTTTTGTTCATACAAATATCAGAAATTTATTTCACCACTTAAATAAAAAAGAACCAATATATGTTTGGTATCTGCATACTCATGCTGATCTGGGGAAACATATTGCCTAGTCAGTTTTACCATATAGTGAACATGGTAAATAAAAAACCCATAAAAATATTGTGGTATTGCAATTTTTTTTTAAATTTTACTGTACTTGGATTGTTTTCCATTTGCAGTACACTATGTGGTAGAAGGCATGATGTCATTCAAAAGTAGAACTCATCCTGCAGAAAACAAGCCCTCATATGGCTATATTGAAGGAACTATAAAAAAAAATATATGGCTCTCAGAAATAGGAGAGCATAAAACAAAAACTAAAAACCCGAAATCGTCTAGGGGTGAAGGCGTTAAATGAATATCATGCTGCTCCTTCCGCTGACACTGCACAGCCATGCCAGTGGTACACTTCCTTGCTGCCTACTTTGTTTCATCGTGCTAGACTGTACTGCTGCTGCTGGGGCTGCACCTAATTTTATTGAAAAATACTTTTGAGGCATCTTATTTCTGTGAGCACCTCTTATGTACAGAACAGCATCTTTCAGAACATTCTAACAATATCTAAAATATTATCTTTGTTTTTTTTAGAAAGCAATAAACCTCACCACTTTCAATCAGTCTCCAAATGTTCAAGATAGCCTCTTCACCATCTAGGAGTGAGTGTAAAGAATTCTGTCATCCAGGCAGGTAGGAGAAAACATGTAGTGCTTGTAAATACTCATTCCAGCCTTCTTCATGGTGAAAATAACACTTTTATTTTTCCAAGATAAAAGTATTCTACAATGCCTTGAAAAAGTATTGATACTCTTTGAACTTTTCCACATTTTTTCACGTTGCACCGTGTAAGAAAACCAAGTAGTACAGGGTTAAATTCTATCACTAGACATCTTCATTAGGTTCACCTGGCTAGCTAGGACTAGAACAATGCCATAATTTTATTATTTTCTCAGTCAGCTAGGAGAGCTGAGCAGTGTGAGGTGTTGGAGCTGGTGAATAACTAGTGAATGTGAGCTCACTGAGCCTAAAGCAGAACCAGAATTGTAGTGTAGGCGAGACCTTGTTATTGCTTTGCCTTCATTAAAAAAGGACTGTGATATTTGTTATTATGTTTGTGCTGGTAAAAGACTGATTTCTTTTAAAAGACTGTGCAAGTTTGTGAATTTCAATAAACCTCACTCTGTTTTGACGCAAGAATCCAGTGCCTGTGTGAGAGTGTGAATTCCATAATCTACAAACTTGAATTGCAATTTTATGTTTTATACCAACACAGAGTGGCAAGTATTTGTGTGGTGATAGGAAAATGATACATGATTTTCTAAATATTTTAAAAATATAAATCTGAAAATTGTGATGTGCATTTGTATTCATTACCCTGTATTCTGATATCCCTAAATAAATTTATGAGTGACCAATTGCCTACAGAAATCACATAATTAGTAAACTGAGTCCACCTATGTGCAATTTTTTCTCAATTTAATGAGAGTTGTTGTGAAGGTCACAGAGGCTTGTTTGAGAAAATTAGAGGTCAAAAAGCATCATGAACACCAAGGAAAATACCAAATAGGTCAGGGATAAAGTTGTGGAGATGTGTAAAGAAAGGATAGCTTTGAAGTTCTACTTTGGTTTCATCTGACCAGGCACCTTCTTCCATATGCTAGCTGTATCCCCTACATGGCTTTATGCAAACTGCAAATGGGACTTCTTATGGCTTGCTTTCAAACATGGCTGTATGCTTCCCACTCTTCCATAGGAGATGACTAATAGTACAGTATGTATGACTAATAGTTGTCCTGTGGACAGATTTTCCCACCTGAGCTGTGGATTTCTGAAACTCCTCCAGAGTGACCTTGGACCCTTTGGCTGATTCCCTATTTAGTGCTCTCCTTGTTTGTGATGCTAATTTAGATGAAAGGCCCTGTCTTGGTAGGTTTGCAGCTGTGCCATACTCCTTCCAGTTTTGGATGATGTATTGAACAGTTCTACTACAACCCCTGGCAAAAATTATGGAATCACCGGGCTCAAAGGATGTTCATTCAGTTGTTAAATGTTGTTGAAAAAAAGCATATCACAGACATGGCACAAAACGAAAGTAATTTCAAATGGCAACTTTAGGGCTTTAAGAAACACTAAAAGAAATCAAGATTAAAAATATGGTACTCAGTAAGGGTAATTTTTTTCAGACCAAGCAGAGGGAAAAAATTATGGAATCACTCAATTCTGAGGAAAAAATTATGGAATCACCCTGTAAAATGTTCATTTCCAAAGCTAACACCTGCATCAAATTAGATCTGCTTGTTAGTCTGCATCTAAAAAGGAGTGATCACACCTTGGAGAGCTGTTGCACCAGGTGGACTGACATGAATCATGGCTCCAACATGAGAGATGTCAATTGAAACAAAGGAGAGGATTATCAAACTCTTAAAAAAAGGTAAATCATCACGCAATGTTGCAAAAGATGTTGGTCACAGTCAGGTGTGTCTAAAATCTGGACCAAATACAAACAACATGGGAAGCTTGTTAAAGGCAAAACATACTGGTAGACCAAGGAAGACATCAAAGCGTCAAGACCGGAAACTTAAAACAATATGTCTCCAAAAACAGGAAATGCACAACAAAACAAATGAGGAACCAATGGGAGGAAACTGGAGTCAATGTCTGTGATCAAATTGTAAGAAACAGCCTAAAGGAAATGGAATTTACATACAGAAAAGCTAAACAAAAGCCATCATTAACACCTAAACAGAAAAAAACAAGGTTACTATGGGCTAAGGAAAAGCTATTGTGGACTGTAGATGACTGGATGAAAGTCATATTCAGTGATGAATCGCAAATCTGCATTGGGCATGGTGCTGATGCTGGAACTTTTGTTTGGTGCCATTCCAGTGAGATTTATAAAGATGACTGCATGAAGAGAACATGCAGATTTCCACAGTCATTGATGATATGGGGCTGCATGTAAGGTAAAGGCACTGGGGAGATGTCTGTCATTACATCTTCAATAAATGCCCAAGTTTACATTGATATTTTGGACAGTTCTCTTATCCCATCAATTGAAAGGATGTTTGGGGATGATGACATAATTTTTCAAGATGATAATGCATCCCGCCATAGAGAAAAAACTGTGAAAACATTCCTTGAAAAAAGACACATAAGGTCAATGTCATGGCCTGCAAATAGTCCGGATCTCAATCCAATTGAAAATCTTTGGTGGTAGGTGAAGAAAATGGTCCATGACAATGCTCCAACCTGCAAAGCTGATCTGGCACCAGTAATCAGAGAAAGTTGGAGCCTGATTGATGAAGAGTACTGTTTGTCACTCATTAAGTCCATGCTTTAGAGACTGCAAGCTGTTATTAAAGCCAGAGGTGCTGCAACAAAATACTAGTGATGTATTGGAGTGTTCTTTTGTGTGTTTGTTTTTCATTATTCCATAATTTTTTTCTCAGAATTGAGTGATTCCATAATTTTTTCCCTCTGCTTGGTCTGAAAAAATTACCCTTACTGAGTACCACATTTTTTATCTTGATTTCTTTTAGTGTTTCTTAAAGCCCTAGAGTTGCCATTAGAAATGACTTTAGTTTTGTGCCATGTTTGTCATCTGCTTTTTTTCAACAACATTAAACAACTGAATGAACATCCTCAGAGCCCGGTGATTCCATAATTTTTGCCAGGGGTTGTAGTAGAACTGTTCAATACATCATCCAAAAATGGAAGGAGTATGGCACAGCTGCAAACCTACCAAGACAGGGCCTTTCATCTAAATTAACATCACAAGCAAGGAGAGCACTAAATAGGGAATCAGCCAAAAGGCCCATGGACACTCTGGAGGAGTTTCAGAAATCCACAACTCAGGTGGGAAAATCTGTCCACAGGACAACTGTTAGTCATATATACTGTACTATTAGTCATCTCCTTTGGAAGAGTGGGAAGCATACAGCCATGTTTGAAAGCAAGCCATAAGAAGTCCCATTTGCAGTTTGCATAAAGCCATGTAGGGGATACAGCTAGCATATGGAAGAAGGTGCCTTGGTCAGATGAAACCAAAGTAGAACTTTCTGAATTAAATGCAAAGTGTTCCTGAAAATTGACAGTGCATATTACCCTGAAAACACCATACTCACTGTAAACATAGTGGTAGCAGCATCATGCTTGGGAGATACTTTTCATAAGCAGGGACAGGGAATCTAGTCAGAGTTGATGGGAAGACGGATGGAGCTAAATACAAGGTTATCTCAAAGGAAAACCTTTAGAGGCTGCAAAATACTTGAGACTGGGGCATAGGTTCACCTTCCAGCAATACAAGGAACCTAACGATACTGCCAAAGTTACAATAGAATGATTTAGATCAAAGCATATTCATGTGTGTGAATGGCCCAGTCACAGTCCAGACCTAAATCCTATTGAGAATCTGTGGCAAGACTTAAAAATTGCTGTTTACAGACAGTCTCCATCCAATCTCACTGAGTTATAGCTGGTTTGCAAAAAAGAATAGGCAAAAATTTCAGCCTCCAGATGTGCAAGGCTGGTAGAGACATACCCCAAAAGACTTGCAGCAGTAATTGCAGTGAACGGTGGTTATGCAAAGTAATTCCTCAGAGGGGATAAATACAAATGCAAGGCACAATTTTCAGATTTATGTTTTTAAAATATTTTTAAAAAAGTGTGTCATTTCCTTTTAGTCTTCACAAATGCTTGCTACTTTGTGTAGGTATTTCGCATAAAATCCCAATAAAGTACATTTAATTTTGTGGGTGTAACGTGAAAACATTTTGAAAAATTCATAGGATATGAACACTTTCTTAAGAACAGTAAACAAGTATGACGAGGAGCATTCAGGACCACCGCTTCTCCCCTTCATACTTGTTTGTATGATTTTGCAAGCTATTTTTTAATTACATTTTAATTATTACATAATAAAAAATTATGCTATAATAGTGGGGTTATTTGCATGTAATTTTTATTTTTTCCATGACCACATGATGAAATAAAGATCTACTACTGAATATTTGTTTTTAAATGAGCAATTAGTATGATGACTGAAAATCAGCATACATTTTTATTGTGTGGTTGCGGGGGGACAAAAATATTTGTTCATTTCATTGCATGATGTCATTGCATTATTTGCTAACACTTGCATTAAACATTACATGACACTGTTTTTATCAAGTTTCAGTATAGTAATTTTTATGCAGAAAGCAGAAATTACTTTAAAATTCTATTTTTATAATTAAATGCATGTAACAGACGCTTTATCCTCAAACGTGTTATTTTTTTTATGCTCAATGACCATCTCCTGATCTGAGTAAATTAGCTTGTAATTCAAACATCACGCATTGTAAAGAATCCATGTACAGGCCCAGAGCAGCTAATAGCCTCCCTTGATATTCTATGGTTTAGCTAGTACAAGCAATTAAATATTCTTTAAAACTATGCTCACTAATCTTTTCCATCTTTAGGGTTATTTTTATATTCGGCAGGAACATTTTTCAAAATTTTCATTCAATTTTCAGTATGTTAGAATACATTAGTAACCGGGCTAATGGCAATCTTTAAATATATTTTTATTTTAAGCAAATATATTGTAAAATTTTAGAGTATTGCATCAGCAGCAATTTCCGGAAACCTACAAATGCTCAATGTTCGGATTTCACATTTTAATTCCTTGCAGTATTTATGTCTACAGTGGCTTTTCTTTCTCCTACAGTCTATATCATATTTAATGGCCTGAGTTCATAATTTTTGGCATTTTTTAAGCCAGTTTCCTTCTTTGTCTTGTGATATTAGTTGCTGTTTTGGGCGCCAAATTCATCAAACTAGCGCACCAGACTATATTTGACAAAAAGTATAAAAAGTGGGCTTTCTTTCTATCTTGAATTGGTTTTGTGGTGACTTTTAAGACTAAAAGATGGACATTAGAGCTAGTGATGAGCGAGCATGCTCGCTACTGCTCAGTGCTTGCCTGAGCATCTCACTGATCGAGATGCTCGGCGCTCACCGAGTATTTCCGGGGTAGCTCGGCAGGAGCTCGGGTCCCCTCACTGCTTGTTTGGCGCTCTTTGGAGCGTCAATCAACATGCAGGGATTGTCTGCCACACACTGTAATGCCACAGCCATGTTGGTTGTGGCATTACAGTGATTGGCTGGCCACAAAGCGTCATCAGGTCTATATCAGACCTCGTCAGTTAGTCTACTTCCCAATCAGGTAATGTAGGGAGAGGTGCTGCTGAGCTAGGGAGAGATTTGGTTGTTTATTAGTTAGTGTAGGTATTCTACAATATTCTCTACATATCCATCTCAACTAACAATCCTTGTGAGGACTAATCCAGCTGCAGAAATATCAGTGCTAGGCAGGCAGGCATGGTAAATAGCAGACTGCAGTGCACATAGCAAGAGGGTCCATTCCAGTTCTGTCTGCTGGTGTTTTTACAGATATTTGTAGAAATAGTCCCAGGTATCAGGGGTCAGGAATAATTTTTATTTATCTTAATCCTGATTATTTGATTAAAAAGCAATCCACAGAACACCATTTTTCTGCGCCATTTGCGTGTTGGCACTGCAGAATACAGCCAAGTCCTTTCCATATTACAGCGCTAAAAATCCAACTATTTAAATTTGTGGTTTGTCCGTCACACGGTTCTCATATAATTACTATGAAAATACTGCCATTTCTGGCCTCCATTGAAATTTTATTGCAGTGTGTCAGTGAACTTATTGACACGAGGTCAGCGCTGTCAAAAATAGTTACCTACAGGCCAGCTATTTAAAACTGTGGTTTGTCCGTCACATGGATCACATATAAGTTCGCTCCAAATTCAGCCATTAGTAGTGAGCGTGGAAGATATTGTCCTCCATTTAAAATGGGCAAGGCACGTGGCAAGGGATGGGGAACTGGACGTGATGGTGATGGTGCATGCAGAGGCCAAGGCCGTGGGCAAGCTGAAATTGTGCCACAACAAAAACCCACATCTTCTCGCTCGACCTTCCTGTCCCGATTATTAGGGGACCACAGAACACCACTATTGAACACAGATCAGTGTGAAAAGGTTATTGGTTGGATAGCAGATAATGCTTCCAGTCACTTAGCCACCACCACCATCCTGTCACGGTCAAGTCTCAGCAGCCGTGAGTCTGGACTGCATATTCCTCACCCTGATCCTCCTTCCTCTCGCCATGCCGAGTGCGCAGAGACAACTAATCCCGCACTTTGACACTTCAAGGAGCTGTTCACTTTTCCATTTATAGATTTGGGCCTCTCGCCTGGTGCACTTGAAGCGGGGCAAGAGGAGATCACATGTAGCGATGCCCAAATATTTGAGCAGCCACGGTCATACGAAGGCAATGGTGGGAAAGGGCCACAAGAGGCGGACGATGATGAGGCACAATTGCCAGAAAGTCAGGAGGAGGACCAGAGTGCGAAAGTGGAAGACGAGATGGTGGATGATATAGTATCTGACCCAACCTGGCCAGAGGACATGCAGAGCGAGGAGAGTAGCACACAGGGGGAGGGAAGCAGAGCACCCCAACAGGCAGGAAGAAGCAGTGTGGTGGCCACAGACAAAAGGCGGGCAACCGTTCCCCGTAACACCAACACAACGGAAGTTGCCAGTACAACTGTTAGGTCATCCCGAGTCTGGTTGTTTTTTAAATACTCTTGCGATAACCCCAAAAAGGCCATTTGCACCACCTGCGAGGCCAGCATCAGCAGGGGTAGCAAAACTACCGGCCTGACCACCACCAGCATGATCAGGCACATGGCAGCAAAGCACCCGACTTTATGGGCTGAACTCCAGGGTCCAGAAACAGTGTCTGCGGATGACACCACAACTTCTTCCGCTGTTGTGTGTGCAAGCCAATCCCCTATCCATAGTGCATGCAAAAATGCCTCCTGCCCTGCACCTGTCATTGCACACTCTCAACTAGCAGCATGAGCAAGCATATCCTTGTCTGAGTGCAGCGTTCAGTCGTCCATACCCCAGTTCTTGGAACGCAAGCGAAAATACGCAACCAAGGCCTCACAGGACACACTATTAAATTCACACATTTCATGACTGCTTGAGCTCGAAATATTGCCTTTTAGGCTTGTGGAGATGGAGACTTTCTGCAACCTGATGGCGGCAGGCGTCCATCGGGACTCGGTACCCAGCCGCCACTATTTCCCCCGGTGTGCCATCCCTGCATACACAAGCACGTGTCCCACAACATTAGCAGTGCCCTCAACAATTCGGTTACTGGGAATGTCCACCTAATCACGGACACGTGGACAAGTGCTTTTGGGCAGGGATGGTACACTGGGTTAAAATAGTGGAAGCCGGGACCCAGTCGTACCTTGGGATGGAACACATCCTCCCGACGCCGAGGATTGCGGGCCCTAGGTCAATAAAGGTTGCACGCACAGTCTACAGATCCTGCACCTCATCCTCCTCTTCAGCCTCCTTCTCCTCTTCAGTCTCCATCTCCGAAATGACATCAGTCACAAGCTGGAAGCACTGCAGCACTGCTTCAGCCAAGCGGCAATAGGCTGTGCTTAAGCTAATATGCTTAGGTGACAACCCGCACAATGCTGAAGAGTTGTGGACAGCTCTGAAATAGCAGGCAGATCTGTGGCTGACACCACTGAATCTACAGCCAGGCATGGTCGTGTGTGACAATGGCCGGAACCTGGTGGCGGCACTGTGGCTAGGCGAGCTCACACATGTACCATGCCTGGCCCATGTGCTTAACCTCGTGGTTCAGCAATTACCCAAAAGCTACCCGGAGCTGCCAGATCTGCTTGTCAAAGTACGCCGCCTGTGTGCCCATTTTAGAAAGTCAGTTCCAGCTTCCGCCGCCCTTGCCGTGCTTCAGCAGTGTTTACAGATTCCGGCTCACGGACTGGTGTGGGATGTCACCACGCGTTGGAACTCTACACTGCAGATGTTGGGAAGGATTTGTGAGAAGAAGAGGGCAGTTGTTGACTACCAGCATCATCTAGGCCATCGGTATTCAGTTCAGACTCCACACATAAGACCTCAAGAGTGGACATGGATGTCAGACATATGTACCATCCTCCAAAATTTTGAGGACTCCAACAAGGTGGTGAGCAGCAATGATGCCATAATTAGCATCACCATCCTGCTTCTCTGTCTTCTGAAACGCTCTCGACTCACGATCAAAGAGGATGCATTGTAGGCGGAGCACGATGAGATGGAGCAAGGAACCATACAGGGTCATCACACACAGCTCAGCCTCATCTCATCCCAACATGGATTGGATGACAATGAGGAAGAGGAGGAGGAGGAAGAACAGGAGCTAGTTTCTTGTGCTATAGATGGTACTGCCTGCACAACTCTCATACCATCTGTTCAGCATGGATGGCCTGAGGACAAGGAGGAGGAGGAGGAGATAATGGTCAGCTGTCCTCTTGGTGAGGAAACGGAAGTCTTGCCTGTTAGCAGTCTGGCACGCATGGCTGAGTTTATGTTACGCTGCCTTTCCCGTGACCTTCGCATTCTCAGAATTTTGGGTGACAGTCATTTCTCTGGCAGCAGAGGTCACAGTTCGTTGGACAACCAAGGAGTACAGCCGAGAGAGACGCAACTTCAATCCAGCAGATACAGGGAAACACTGTCAAAGTTCTGGGAGAGTTTTCTCAGCCCATCCTAACGCACAGGTCCTGAGGCATGGGGTACTCTCACAAGGAAAACCTACATAGACAATGGAAGTAGTACAGCCAATAATCTGAAAATTATTATCTTTATTAGAACACCATTAAAAACATTTTAAAAGGGGAAACTAGCTGACAAAAAACACAAAACCTGGTCATACCAAAAAACACTAGAGGGAGCTAATACTCCATAGTTGATAAATAATATGATTGATATGTCACTCTGGTTATAAGTAATAGAGTAATCCTAGTTCATGGTGCATAAGTGCCAAGTCAAAACAGATATAAACTGTCAGGTATAAATAATAAAATATACAAAAAATAACACATGACCTGGTTTAGATGTAACAGCCCCGACGCTCGCGTTTCGCACGTAGCTTCTTACAAGGGGGTGAGAATACTCAGAGTGACTATTTGTTTCAGCTGATGCAATTGTACTTTTTGCACAAAACACTTTACCTAGTGATATATTTGCACACAGTGATCCACTAGTATCTATTACTTAATTTTTCTATTGAGTCATTGACTGATGCATGTATGTCAAATCTTTCACATAATTATATATGTAATATTCTTCTGAAATATATCAATCAGATTATTTATCAACTATGGAGTATTAGCTCCCTCTAGTGTTTTTTCGCATGACCAGATTTTTTGTTTTTTGTCAGCTAGTTTCCCCTTTTTAAAAGTTTTTAATGGTGTTCTAATAAAGATAATAATTTTCAGATTATTGGCTGTACTGCTTCCATTGTCTATGTAGGTTTTTGTTGGTTTAAGGTAGTGTCCTTTATTCTATAATTGTCTATATGATAGGTTTACTCTCACAAGGAGTGCAAAGTTTGGGAAGATGCTGAGGGAGTACCTGGCTGACCGTACCAATGTCCTCCTTGATTCCTCTGTGCCTTATAATTATTGGGTATCCAAGCTGGACATGTAGAATGAACTGTCTCTCTACGCCTTGGAGGTCCTGGGCTGCCTTGCTGCTACCGTTTTATCAGAGCGGGTTTTTAGTGCCGCTGGTGGAATTATAACTGATAAGCGCATCCGCCTGTCAACTGAAAATGCTGACAGGCTAACTCTTATAAAAATGAACAAGAGCTGGATTGGGCCAGACTTCTCAACACCACCGAATGATAGCAGCGTAAGAAACTCAAATCCAGTGTCTTTTTTTGGGAGGTGTATTCCCATGCACATTTTCACACCCACACATAGATATACGCTTCCTGATTTTGGCTATTTGCTCTTTTCCTCATCCTCATCCTCCACCACCATATCACCAGGGTTACCGTGGTTCGTGATGCAACACCTACACCATTTTTTAAAGGGTGTTTATGATGCCCATGAAAAATTTTTTTTTATACAGTTTGTTCATGCATACCCCCCAGGGGTAAATGTTTTTCAGCCCATACACTTAGTGCATGGGCATAACAAGTATAGGAGACCTACTCCTTTCTAATAGGAACATTTTTTATGAGGCACTCCTCCGCGTCTTTTCCAATTTGCATTGGAGTGCCTCCCAATTTTTGTCAGCCTTTGCATTCACTACATAGGCAAACACAATGGGAGACCCACTTCCAAATAATGGGAACATTTTTTTCTTCAGGAGGCCCTCTTCTGTGTCTCTTCTATGGGGCATTGGAGTAGGTCCAAATTTTTGGCAGCTCTTGCATTCACTGCATAGGCAAACAGTATGGGAGACCCTCTTCCTAATAATGGGAACATTGTTTTACGTCTCTTCAAAGAGGTATTGGGGTGCGTTAAAATTTTGGGCAGACCTGCCACTCACTGCATACGCAATAACAGTATAGGAGACCCACTCTTTAGTAATGGGAACAACAAAGCATAGCTGGCTGATGGCTCTCTAAGAATAGCGAGGGCTGACTGCTGGCTCTTTAAGAATAGTAAATGCTGTCTGATGGCCCTATAAAAATAGGCTTTGTGACTTTCAGAGTCCCTCCTTCATAAATTAGAAAGGATGTGTCTGATCATTAGAGTTGAGCCACCCCCATAGTGTTCGAGTTCGGTTCGTCGAACACTCGTATGTTCGTCGAACTGTTCATCGAACTGTTCGTCGAACACCTTCGAACACCGTTAAAACCAATGGCAGGCAAACAAAAACACATAGAAACACATAGAAAACACCTTCAAAGGTGTCCAAAAGCTGACAAACTGCTCAGAAGACACAGCTAACACATGGAAAAGTGACAAGTACATATAGTCATGCGAAAAGAAAAGAGGTGGAGGAGTAAAAGGAGGGGGAGACACAGATAGAGGCATGTCATGCCCTTCTAAAACCAAAAAAGTACGAAGCTGACACGGCCAGTCCGTTCCTTCCCGTGCGACCTCCGTGTCGCCGGGTTTGTGCCAGACCCTGACGGCCAGCCCCCCTCTCCCAATACTGGTGCCTGTCCGCTGGTAGGTCGAGCGAGTCCCCTGTGGTGGAGGCAGGTCTAAGCTTTTTAATTTAAATTGTCTCTGTAATTTGAATGAGTACACTTTAAATCCTTTTACAAGGATCTATTGGAGGGCAAGTCTGATGCCAGCAGCCGCGGGAATTCCAGCTCCAGTAGCGTCCACTAAAGCTGCTACAGTTAAAAAGCTTTTATAAGGATCGAGCTTGGCGGTCCATCGCAAGGCGTCCTACCGCCAGTCCCAGCCCCTGTGCCTTGGGGTGCCTCCCCGATGCTCTTCACTGAGTGTCCCGGGGGCCCGAAGCATTTCCTTTGAAAAAATTAAGTGTCCAAACTACAGGTGGTGTAGCTTGCTTAACAGGTGGGATAATCCGCTTACTAGCAGACACTGCTACAAGGTCTAAAGTATTTCCTGGGCTAGATGCAGTTAAAAATTTGTAATTAGATCTACAGGCGGTGGCTACTCCGCTGACTAGCAGACACTGCTACTTGGCCCAAAGTATTGCCTGGGCTAGATGCAGTTAAAAATTTATAATTAGATACTCTCGTTGGATGCTGAGAAAGCATTCCATAGAGTCTCCTGGCATGCCATATATTATTATCTTAAAAAGCTTGGTGTATGGGTCTAGGGGACCCTTTTATAGCCAAAATCATGGCCCTGTATCGCAATCCATCAGCTAGGCTGAAGATAAATGGAACATTTTCATCACCTTTCATAATCACCAATGGGACAAGGCAGGGATGTCCTCTGTCCCCTCTCTTATACATCCTAGTGATGGAGCACCTGCTCCCATCAATTCGCGATAACCCCAATATTAGGTGGATTGAGGTGGGAGGCACCGAGTACATGTGCTCTGCATTTGCTGATGATGTCCTAGTATATATCATTCAATCACATATATCCATCTGTTAGGAGGGCGGTTGCAGACAACTTTATTTAAATGTAACGCAACCGACCCCGGGGTCCGCGATGCAGCCAGGTGGGCTGCTGCCTAACACTTTCCGGGTGAAAAGGTACACCACCAACCTAAACGATAAGCCCTTCCATGTTACAGCACACAGGAATGGGTATAACGGTTCGCACAATCTCCATTAGCAGCACTTGAGATGAGCGACCGGAAACTATCTGTAGCCCTGTTACTGCTCAGGGACTACTCTGGCGGTGCTAGGATGCGTGTGTGACTACGCCAACGGGTACACGTGCCCCCAGCCGGCGTGCTACCGGACTGATGGGTACAACTCCACGTGGCGAACAGGCGTTAGCCGTACACAGGACGTCTGCAGGCTGCTCGGGGTGATAGACGACCCCTTTGGCTGAGCCAGGCTGCCAGGCGAAGCTGCTTGCCTTTATGGAGCTAACCTGCCTATGCGACCTGTGCTAATCAGCCGAGCGAACTCTGGCATCGGCAGGCCACGGAGTGAACAGCTAGGGAGCACGTGGAACAGAGTTGTCCACACAACGGCATCATTTGCTCAAATGATCTGAGCGCGCCGCCATGTTTGTGGGCGGGCCTTTTAAAGATAAGCCCTGCCCTACTGTCACACCATTGGTGACGACACCCGTGACCAATCAGGCGGTGCCAGGTCACCGGATCAGCTGGTTCCTGAACCACCAATCATGGTCCACCATGTCAGTGCGGCGCATCTCGGACTTAGGCTGCCGGAGCCCCGACTCCCTCTGCAACCTATACTTCATAGTGCTAGGCACAAACACCCGAGATACAACCCGAGTATCTCGTGCACTAGCTACACGTTGGGACTGAAGGAAATGCTGTGCAACATCAGCCCTGGCTGGACCTGAATGGGAGACCACAGAATACTCAGATGGCTCTGAACCCATTTCAGATCCAGCAAACGCCCGACGCCTAACATTATCCTCCTCCACTTGACGCTCTATTCGGGCCAAAATTTTAAAAGGACCAGTAGAGCTGGGGGCAAAGTTAGCAGATTCCCTGAGTACTTTACTTTTGTGAGCCGTGAGCCACACTCTGTCGCCCGGATAGAACACGGGAGCGGTACCACAAGAAGTGTCCACCGACTCACTATCTGTGGAGTCCACCACGGATAACGAGTGGCAACGTCCAGCCGGACTTTGACAGAAAGATCTATCTCTCGCACAGATGGCACACACTAGAATATGTTCCTCAACGTCCTGACGCCACCGGGGTCACCAATACAACCGCTGAAGGAACTTAGTGGTACGTTTGACCACAAAATGACCTCCGATATTAGGGGCATGAGCCCAGGAGAGCACCTCCTTTTGTAGATTAGGAGGAATGAACATCCTCCCAGGGGGAAAAGTAAGACTGGGCTCATCATCGTCCCTAGCCATATTCATGGACTGGGACAAAAGGTCTATCCGGGGATTCTTTTCGACATAAACTGATGAGACCTGAGTCTCGGGGACAGACAAAGAATCTGTGCCAGGGGTCAAATTAGTAGAAGGTTCAGAGTCTACCCTCCGAGAGACTGGTACCATACATTGGGACACACAATTCTTTCCCCAGGAAGAAATCCTCCCCGTACTCCAATCAATGTGTGGAGCATGAGTACGTAGCCATGGAAGACCCAATAGCACCTCATCTAATCCCCCGGGGATAATAAGGAAGGAGATAACCTCCCGGTGACCCTGAGGGAACGACATGGTGAGGGGAACTGACTGATGAGTAATCTGTGTGTCCAGCCGAGAACCGTTGATCACCCTGATGTTCATGGGCTTTGGCAGAGACTCCATAGGGATGGCATGCCTCTGGTCAAATGTGAGTGACAAAAAATTGTCGTCAGCACCAGAATCCACCCCGGCCTTGGCAGCAACCGTGGCTGTGCCGAAGGACTATGTCACCTTACATAATAATTTAGAGTAAAGCGCCCCAGAGTCTATCTCACCTACTCCAACGGTGGTTAAACCCACTCATTCTCCCGACTGCTTGGAACCCTTATTAATGGGACACTCCAAGAGCTGTACAGGTCGGGGACGAGAGGGGCTAGAGACAGTCCGGGATATGTCCATAGCCTCAGGCTCCGGGTCGGGAGCCGCGGGTTGGGAAATGGGTCTGGAAACCCATGGTGCCAACCGATACTGAGGACCAGGGGCCTCCAACTCTAACTTATGTTCTGCATGACGCAAATCTATTCGGTAAGCTAGGGAGATTAACTCCTCCAGAGAGGTTGGAATCTCCCTGGTAGATAGAGCATTTTTGACATGCCCAGCAAGCCCCCCCAAAAACACCGGAAGAAAGGACCGCTCAGACCAATACAGTTCAGCCGCTAAGGTTCTGAACTGGATGGCATAGTGACTGGCGGTGGCCGAACCCTGGATCAACACAAGCAGTTTAAGGGCCGTATCATGCGTGACCTGAGGCCCCAGGAAAACACTCTTGAGGGCTCTAAGGAAAAAACCCGCATTAGTTACTACTGGGTCATTCCGCTCCCACAGTGGAGTAGCCCACTCCAGAGCCCTGTGGGTGAGTAATGAGATGACATAACCAACTTTGGCTATTTCGGAAGGGAACCATGCCTCCATCATCTCCAAGTGAATGGAGCATAAATTAATAAAATCCCTCCAGGCTTTACTGTCCCCAGAAAATTTTTCCAGGAGAGCAAAATGGGGTAATGGGGCACTTGCAGTGGTTGCAGTATTCACTGTGGCCCAGTTAATCATATTGGCTGCTAGAGAAGCTGCCTGGGTAGCTACTGCAGTAATATCAGCGACCTGGCAAGCTTGCTCCAGAGACTTACGTCTGGCCTCAAGTCGCTGTATATAGCGCTGCTTTTGCTGATTGTCGGCCATGTTCGGTAAGACCCTGGCACTCAGATACTGTTAGGAGGGCGGTTGCAGACAACTTTATTTAAATGTAACGCAACCGACCCCGGGGTCCGCGATGCAGCCAGGTGGGCTGCTGCCGAACATTTTCCGGGTGAAAAGGTACACAACCAACCTAAACGATAAGCCCTTCCGTGTTACAGCACACAGGAATGGGTATAACGGTTCGCACAATCTCCGTTAGCAGCACATGAGATGAGTGACCGGAAACTATCTGTAGCCCTGTTACTACACAGGGACTACTCTGGTGGTGCTAGGATGCGTGTGTGACTACGCCAACGGGTACACGTGCCCCCAGCCGGCAGGCTGCTCGGGGTGATAGGCGACCCCTTTGGCTGAGCCAGAATGCCAGGCGAAGCTACCTGCCTCTATGGAGCTAACCTGCCTCTATGTAGCTAACCTGCCTATGCGACCTGTGCTAATCAGCAGAAAGAACTCTGGCATCGGCAGGCCATGGAGTGAACAGCTAGGGAGCACGTGGAACAGAGTTGCCCACACAACGGTATCACTTGCTCAAATGATCTGAGCTCGCCGCCATGTTTGTGGGCGGGCCTTTTAAAGATTAAGCCCTGCCCCACTGTCGCACCATTGGTGACGACACCCGTGACCAATCAGGCGGTGCCAGGTGACCGGATCAGCTGGTTCCTGAACCACCAATCACGGTCCACCATGTCACGGACATGCTCAGTGCGGCGCATCTCGGACTTAGGCTGCCGGAGCCCCGACTCCCTCCGCAACCTATACTTCATAGTGCTAAGCACAAACACCCGAGTATCTCGTGCACTAGCTAGGCGTTGGGACAGAGGAAATGCTGTTCAACATCAGCCCTGGCTGGACCTGAATGGGAGACCTCAGATGGCTCTGAACCTATTTCAGATCAAGCAAATGCCTAACACCATCCCTGCTGTTATGGCTGAAATAGATCACTTTGTTACATGGTCAAATTTTAAAATCAATGCAACGAAGTCTGAGGCCCTCGATGTCTCCCTCCCCAAATCCATATAGGATTCCATCCAGTCCAACTTTCCCTTTGCCTGTCCCTCACAGGGTATCAAATACTTAGGAATTTGTATTCATAATGACCTCTCCCATCTATTTTATCTTAATTTTGGGCCCTTTATTGAACAACTCCATAAAGATCTTACTTCTTGGACGGTGAAGGATTTTTCCTGGTTCGGCAGAATAAGTATACTAAAAATGAACGTCCTACCTAAACTCTTATACCTCTTCCAAACCATTCCCGTGGTAATTCCCTCAAATTTTGGGAAAAGACTATGCAGCAGCTTTTAGTCTCCCTAGGATGACACAGGTAGGGCAGATGGTGGTTGTCCCGGCCCGCTAGGCCGCATTGTAGCAAAGTGAGCTTCGGACTGCAACTCATGCTTCATATCTGTAGCGCCGGCGTCCCTGCCCTCTGCTAGGCAGGGACGCTGTTCCCCTCACCTCTCTGCTCCGTGCCCGGCGTCCTCCTCCCGCTCTGCTGGCAGCGCGCGCTCCTTCCCGGCCACTGTGCTTAGGGCGCTCTCCCTCCCTCTTAAAGGGGCCGCGCGCGCCGTCCTAAGGAGTCCCCGGCCAATGGCCGGAGGACTTCACCATATATAAGGCACCTCCTCCAAAATGGAGGTGCCCGAGCAATGTTGTTGCACTGTTCACTACTCTGCTTCAGCCCTCAGGTCCCGTTGCCAGTTACCTGCCAGATACCTGCCAGATTCCTGCCAGCTTGCTGTCTTATTCCTGCCTGATATTCTGCTACCTGCCTGCTAGCCTGAGGTCCGACGGTCTGCCTTACAACTCCTGTCAGTCTGTCTAAGGACCAGCTTGCCCGCTCACCTGGGAGCGCACATCAGCTACCTGCCTGCTTGCCTGAGGTCCGACGGTCTGCCTTCCAACTCCTGTCAGTCTGTCTATGGACCAGCTTGCCAGCTCACCTGAGAGCGCACATCTGCTACCTGCCTGCTAGCCTACCTGGAGGCTCCGCCGTCACGTGCTGTGACCACCTGCCTGTCCAGTGACTCCTGCCCGCTCACCTGGGAGCGCTCATCTGCTGCCTGTCTGCTAGCCTACCTGGAGGCTCTGCCGTCACGTGCTGTGACCACCCGCCTGTCCAGAGACTTCTGCCCGCTCACCTGGGAGCGCTCATCTGCCGCCTGTCTGTTGGTCTTCCTGGAGGCTCCGCCGTCACATGCTGTGACCACCCGTTTATCCAGAGACTCTCGCCTGCTCACCTGAGAGCTCACATCTACCATCAGCCGCCACAGGTCGTACCAACCCTTTACCCAGAGACTGCCCCGGTCACTTGCCGTGTCCATCTGCCCGTTCATCCAGAGACTGCCCCGGTCACTTGTCGTGACCTCCTGCCCGTTCTTCCAGAGACTGTCCCGGTCACCTGCTGTGACTGCCTGCCTGGTCGCCACCTGCTCCCTTACAAGGACCGCCCCCTTGTATAGTAGCTCAGAGGTTCCGCCTCCCAGACCCGTTACAATATCCATGTGACGGTTCATGCATGAAGTACTCAAACTATGGATTTTTTGGCCTCTACTTAGCTTTTGGTGACAAATGTTACAGATAACGCGAGTTGGGTCATTCTTAGCGATCTGAAAAATTGCACAGGCTATGCAAGGTTTAGAGCCCATGCGACTCTGCTACTAGCAATACTATCAAATGATTGGCTGGGTTAGATGCAGAGCATCTGGGTTTGGTTGGGGTCCCCACAGTCTGCCTAGGCTAGATGCAGTTAAAAATTCTCATTAGATACACAGGCGGTGCAGCTTGCTTCGCAGCTGGGTTAATACGCCCAAAGTATTGGTAGACTCTATACTAAATAAGGAAGTATACACTGACTGTGGTGGCCCCTCCGTGGGCCGTGGCGATTGGTGGAGATTTGGTCGATGATTATATGAGAAAGCTCCTTAATAGAGAAAGTTGGTGGATTTATACTTTAAATACACGTGTACCAGGGGGTTTAAACATCAGACATGATTTGTTGTATCATTATGAGTGATCATTTATAGATTATTATTATATATATGTTCCTTTTTTCTTCTTTTCTTTTTCTTTTTGATTATTTACATTTATATGCATTGTTTCTATCCTATACGATTTTAACATGGTATGTGTGTTTAAATTTCTGATTAACTCATCCTTGAACAGGTGCATAGCAGGACATGACATATATTTTTTTGCTATGCAATGATTAAGAACTCGTATATATATTGTGCAGAAAGAAGGGTGAAAGTCCTCCCAGGCGAGAGGAAATTAGAGTTTCATAACACATATTTGAACAGAAGAGGTATTAGAGGCCTGCAATGGCCACAGGTACTAATGGAGGTAATCAAGGTAGGGAGAGAGGCAAGAGGTCCGGTCATCTTAGTTATACAGGCCGGGGGAAATGACATAGCTTATCACAAGAGCGCATAACTAATGGCAATAATGAAACTAGACACTGAGCGCTTCAGAGAATTTTTCACTAAACTAACTATAGTATGGTCAGAGATTGTACCGAGAATGGTATGGCAAGGTGCGTGAGACATCACGGCCATCAAATGGACAAGGCAGGTAATAAATATTCGGATGGCAAAATTTATAAGAGACAGAGGCTGTGTAGTGATTAGAGATGAGCGGTGTTCGACTAGAACTGTTCGCCAATCTCAAATTCGAGCTGTTTTGGGCAGTGTTCGAGTTGTTCGACGAACCCGAACGATTTGCAAAAAATTCGGCTGTTCGAGGTTATGTTCGATAACTGTTCGTGCACCAAAAGCGTGTCCTGCATGTCTGGCGCTATTTAGAGCACCAATCATGCAGGGATTGTCTGCCACTCACTGTAATGCCACAGCCATGGTGGTTGTGGCATTACAGTGATTGCCCAAATCGATGGGAACAGTGCCAACAGTGAAACATGAAAAGCCGGCAATTCAGCAGCGGCATACACCGGTACCCAACAATTTAGAACCGAAAGAATAGAGCTTCACACATAGATTAGATAGATATAAACATGTCAGTCACATATATATGACGTACAGTGAAAGTGCTGCTTACTGTACTTGTCATTTAGCGTAAAGGATTTATCAAAAAAAATAATAGTGTTTTCATGCATCGTCTCTTTAAAAAAGCCGGCCGGCAATTCAGCAGCGGTACCCGACAATTTAGAATAGAAAGAATAGAGAATCACACATAGATTAGATAGATAGAAACATGTCAGTCACATATATATGAAGTACAGTGACAGTGCTGCTTACTGTACTTGTCATTTAGCGTAAAGGATTTATCAAAAAATATAATAGTGTTTTCGTGCACCGTCTCTTTAA
Organism: Phyllobates terribilis; assembly: GCF_046119375.1. Lineage (NCBI taxonomy): Eukaryota > Metazoa > Chordata > Amphibia > Anura > Dendrobatidae > Phyllobates > Phyllobates terribilis. The sequence continues at coordinate 589,310,270 of NW_027362765.1, read as the reverse complement.
AAAAGCCGGCCGGCAATTCAGCAGCGGTACCCGACAATTTATAACAGACAGAATAGAGCTTCACACATAGATTAGATAGATAGAAACATGTCAGTCACATATATATGAAGTACAGTGATAGTGTTGGTTACTGTACTTGTCATTTAGTATTAAAATAAAGGATTTATTATTAAAAAAATTGGCGTGGGGTTCCCCTTAATTTTAGGCTCTAGCGGAGGTTAAGCAGACGGCTGGGGCAGATGTTTGAAGCCTGGGAAGGGGGTAATACCCACGGAGCTTCCCAGGCTACTAATATCAGCCCCCAGCTGAATACATAGCCTTTACTAGCTATTAAAATGGGGGACCCCCCAAAAAAATGACGTGGGGTCCCCCCTAATTTAATAGCTAGCAAAGGCTAGGCAGACAGCTGGGGGCTGATATTAATAGCCCAGGAAGGGAGCCATGAATATTGGCCCCAACCCCGGGCTAGAAACACCAGCCGTCAGCCGCCCCAGAAATGGCGCATTCATAGGATGCGCCAATTCTGGCACTTAGCCTCGCTCTTCCACGCTGCCCTGGTGCGGTGGCAGGGGGTAATAGGGTTGGGGTTGATGTCAGCTTATAATGCCAGCTGACATCAAGCCCAGGTTAGTAATGGAGAGGCGTCTATAAGACACCCCCATTACTAACCCCATAGTCAAAGTTAAAAAAAACACAAACACCCAGAATAAAGTCCTTTAATTGAAATAAAGACACAATCCTTTATTGTTCTAAATTAAACCATACTTACCGTCACGCCCATTCCAGCTGAAGCCAACGATCTCCTGCAATAAAAGAAAAATAATAAAGCAACATCATCCTTACCTTTCCATGATTCCCACGACAGCTTCAGCTCTGCTACATCGAGATGACAGGCTGGACCGCAGCAGAACGCTGCCATCCAGCCTCTCATCCCGCAGACACTGAGAAGCGCAGGCTTGCTTGCGCTGCTCAGCGTCTCTCTGTGACGACATCCAGATGAGCCGAGTTCATGTCCAATGAACTCGGCTCACCTCATGCACGTCACTGACAGCGTGGGAAAATTCTCACGCTGAAGCGGTGAGTGCAGGAGAATTCTCCCACGCTGTCAGTGACGTGCATAAGGTGAGCTCATGTCCAATGAACTCAGCTCACCTCCTGCACGTCACTGACAGCGTGGGAGAATTCTCCTGCACTCAGCGCTTCAGCGTGAGAATTCTCCCACGCTGAAGCGCTGAGTGCAGGAGAATTTTCCCACGCTGTCAGTGACGTGCATAAGGTGAGCTCATGTCCAATGAACTCAGCTCACCTCCTGCACGTCACTGACAGCGTGGGAGAATTCTCCTGCACTCAGCGCTTCAGTGTGAGAATTCTCCCACGCTGAAGCGCTGAGTGCAGGAGAATTTTCCCACGCTGTCAGTGACGTGCATGAGGTGAGCCGAGTTCATTGGACAATAACTCGGCTCATCTGGATGCCCTCACAGAGAGACACTGTGGAGCGCAAGCAAGCCTGCGCTTCTCAGTGTCTGCGGGATGACAGGCTGGATGGCAGCGTTCTGCTGCGGTCCAGCCTGTCATCTCGATGTAGTAGAGCTGAAGCTGTCATGGGAACCATGGAAAGGTAAGGATGAGGTTGGTTTATTATTTTTCTTTTATTGCAGGAGATCGTTGGCTTCAGCTGGAATGGGTGTGATGGTAAGTATGGTTTAATTTAGAACAATAAAGAATTGTGTCTTTATTTCAATTAAAGGACTTTATTCTGGGTGTTGTGTTTTTTTTAAATACTTTACTAGAAATTCATGGTGGTCATGTCTAATACTGGCGTGACCCCATGAATTTCGGGCTTAGGGCCAGCTGATAATGCCAAGCTGGCCCTAACCCCTTTATTACCCAGTGAGCCACCGCATCAGGGCCCTGGATGAGTTGGGTACAGCGCCAGAAGATGGCGCTTCTATGAACGCGCCATTTTCCGGGGTGGCTGCGGACTGCAATTTGCAGCGGGGGTGGCCCAGAAAGCTTGGGCCTCCCTGCGCTGCGGATTCCAGCCCCCAGCTGCCTAGTTGTACCTGGCTGGACACAAAAACAGGGCGAAGCCCCACGTCAATTTTCTTTAAATTATTTCATGAAATAATTAAGAAAAAAAGGGCTTCCCTATATTGTTGTGTCCGGCCAGGTACAAATAGGCAGCTGGTGGTTGGGGGCAGCCCGTTCCTGCCTGCTGTACCTGGCTGGACACAAATATAGTGCGAAGCCCCACGTCAATTTTTTTTAAATTATTTCATGAATTTCCTAAAATAATTTAAAAAAATTGAAGTGGGGCTTCGCACTATATTAGTGTCCAGCCAGGTACAGCAGGCAGGAACGGGCTGCCCCCATCCACCAGCTGCCTATTTGTACCTGGCCGGACACAACAATATAGGGAAGCCCTTTTTTTCTTAATTATTTCATGAATTTCATGAAATAATTAAAAAAAATTGAAGTGGGGCTTCGCACTATATTTGTGTCCAGCCAGGTACAGCAGGCAGGAACGGGCTGCCCCCAACCACCAGCTGCCTATTTGTACCTGGCCGGACACAACAATATAGGGAAGGCCTTTTTTTCTTAATTATTTCATGAATTTCATGAAATAATTAAAAAAAAAGTACGTGGGGCTTCGCCCTATTTTTGTGTCCAGCCAGGTACAACTAGGCAGCTGGGGGCTGGAATCTGCAGCGCAGGGAGGCCCAAGCTTTCTGGGCCCCCCCCGCTACAAATTGCAGTCCGCAGCCACCCCGGAAAATGGCGCGTTCATAGAAGCGCCATCTTCTGGCGCTGTACCCAACTCATCCAGGGCCCTGGTGCGGTGGCTCACTGGGTAATAAAGGGGTTAGGGCCAGCTTGGTATTATCAGCTGGCCCCAAGCCCAAAATTCATGGGGTCACGCCAGTATTAGACATGACCGCCATGAATTTCTAGTAAAGTATTTAAAAAAAACACAACACCCAGAATAAAGTCCTTTAATTGAAATAAAGACACAATTCTTTATTGTTCTAAATTAAACCATACTTACCATCACACCCATTCCAGCTGAAGCCAACGATCTCCTGCAATAAAAGAAAAATAATAAACCAACCTCATCCTTACCTTTCCATGGTTCCCACGACAGCTTCAGCTCTGCTACATCGAGATGACTGGCTGGACCGCAGCAGAACGCTGCCATCCAGTCTGTCATCTCGCAGACACTGAGAAGCGCAGGCATGCTTGCGCTCCTCACTGTCTCGCTGTGACGGCATCCAGATGAGCCGAGGTCATGTCCAATGAACTCGGCTCACCTCATGCACGTCACTGACAGCGTGGGAAAATTCTCACGCTGAAGTGCTGAGTGCAGGAGAATTTTCCCACGCTGTCAGTGACGTGCATGAGGTGAGCCGAGTTCATTGGACATGAACTCGGCTCATCTGGATGTCGTCACAGAGAGACGCTGAGCAGCGCAAGCAAGCCTGCGCTTCTCAGTGTCTGCGGGATGAGAGGCTGGATGGCAGCGTTCTGCTGCGGTCCAGCCTGTCATCTCGATGTAGCAGAGCTGAAGCTGTCGTGGGAACCATGGAAAGGTAAGGATGAGGTTGCTTTATTATTTTTCTATTATTGCAGGAGATCGTTGGCTTCAGCTGGAATGGGCGTGATGGTAAGTATGGTTTAATTTAGAACAATAAAGGATTGTGTCTTTATTTCAATTAAAGGACTTTATTCTGGGTGTTTGTGTTTTTTTTAACTTTGACTATGGGGTTAGTAATGGGGGTGTCTTATAGACGCCTCTCCATTACTAACCTGGGCTTGATGTCAGCTGGCATTATAAGCTGACATCAACCCCAGCCCTATTACCCCCTGCCACCGCACCAGGGCAGCGTGGAAGAGCGAGGCTAAGTGCCAGAATTGGCGCATCCTATGAATGCGCCATTTCTGGGGCGGCTGACGGCTGGTGTTTCTAGCCTGGGAGGGGGCCAATATTCATGGCTCCCTTCCTGGGCTATTAATATCAGCCCCCAGCTGCCTGCCTAGCCTTTGCTAGCTATTAAATTAGGGGGGACCCCACGTAATTTTTTTGGGGGGTCCCCCATTTTAATAGCTAGTAAAGGCTATGTATTCAGCTGGGGGCTGATATTAGTAGCCTGGGAAGCTCCGTGGGTATTACCCCCTTCCCAGGCTTCAAACATCTGCCCCAGCCGTCTGCTTAACCTCCGCTAGAGCCTAAAATTAAGGGGAACCCCACGCCAATTTTTTTAATAATAAATCCTTTATTTTAATACTAAATGACAAGTACAGTAACCAACACTATCACTGTACTTCATATATATGTGACTGACATGTTTCTATCTATCTAATCTATGTGTGATGCTCTATCTTTCTGTTCTAAATTGTCGGGTACCGCTGCTGAATTGCCGGCCGGCTTTTTTAAAGAGACAGTGCATGAAAACACTATTATTTTTTTAAATAAATCCTTTACACTAAATGACAAGTACAGTAAGCAACACTATCACTGTACTTATTATATATGTGACTGACATGTTTCTATCTATCTAATCTATGTGTGATGCTCTATCTTTCTGTTCTAAATTGTCGGGTACAGATGCTGAATTGCCGGCCGGCTTTTTTAAAGAGACGGTGCATGAAAACACTAATATTTTTTTTAATAAATCCTTTACACTAAATGACAAGTGCAGTAACCAACACTGTCACTGTGCTTCTTATATGTGTGACTGACATGTTTCTATCTATCTAATCTATGTGTGATGCTCTATTCCTTCTTGTCTAAATTGTCGGGTACCGGTGTATGCCGCTGCTGAATTTGCCGGCCGGCTTTTTTAAAGAGAGTGTCTTCTGAGCAGTTTGTCAGCTTTTGGACACCTTTGCAGGTGTTTTCTATGTGTTTCTATGTGTTTTTGTTTGCCTGCCATTGGTTTTAACGGTGTTCGACGGTGTTCTAAGGTGTTCGACGAACAGTTCGAGAACAGTTCCTCGAACATCCCGGTGTTCGACGAACCGAACCGAACCCGAACACTACGGGGGTGGCTCAACACTAGTAGTGATACGACACCGGCAACTGGAAGGAGATAAAGCAGGCCTCATACGGCCCGACGGTGTTCACTTAATGGATATTGGACTTGACATATTACGGTCAGGACTCCAGGACGGAGTGGAAGAAGTGTTAAGAGTGATGGATGGGGGTCGGAGTCCTGCATACGAGTAAGCAGGATACTCCATGGCCTGGAAACAGAAAGGACATGTTGGAGAGCTACACTTGTTGGCCAACTTGCCGTTGTGGAGACTGGAGACACAGGGCATGCTGCAACAAGCTGAATTATTTTAGAAATAAAATGCATTTCTAATGGAATGAGTATAAACAGTTAATAAAGCTGTGACCAATCCTCACCCATCCAGTTGTAAGAGTTACATGATTGTATTGTTAATGAAAGGGGGGCGTTAGATGGCTGAGCGTCTGGGTTTGGTTAGGGGTCCCCACAATCTGCCTAGGCTAGATGCATTTAAAAATCATTATTAGATACACAGGCGGTGCAGCTTGCTTTGCAGCTGGGTTACTACGCTGACTAGAAGACACTGAAGCTATGGAGCAGACCTCTGAGTAAACAGCTCTTCAGACTCAACCATCTGTGTTACCCCAAGCCATAGTGTATGTATTTTCTTATGGTTAAAAGGGGGGGGGGACAGAACCCACCTCTAATTGACGATGGCAACGTCACGTAAAACAAAGCAAGGGGACTCCAAAAAGAGTCTCCATTTTTTCCAAAAATTTGTGGCACAGACACCACTTAAGTGGCATCAATTGCCCCAGATTTGCTTAAAAAGGTTGGTTAGAATGAGTACCACACACTGCTACTATGCCCAAAATTATTTTCCTGACAAGATGCAGCTAAAAATTATTAGTAATTTGCAAGCTGGTGGAGCTTAGTATAGATGGCATAAAAGAATGAGTACCGCACACTGCTACAGGCCCAAAATTATTTTCCAGACAAGATGCAGCTAAAAATTATTAGTAATTTGAAAGCTTAAAACGGTTGGTGAGCTGATTTTACGAAATCCTCAAGCTTTTACTCTCCCCAGGATGACACAAGGGTAGAAAAGTCCTTGCGAATCCATGATTTGTTCATATTTATGAACGTGAGTCTGTCTACATTCTCAGTGGACAGCCGCGTGCGCTTATCTGTCAGCACACCACCAGCAGCGCTGAACACACGTTCAGAGAGAACGCTGGCTGCGGAGCATGACAAGATCTCCAAGGCGTAAGTGGCGAGCTCTGTCCATTTATCCAGATTGGAAGCCCAAAAAAGAGCAAGGGTTCAGTGACACAGTCATGGCTTCGATGTTTACTTGGAGAAACTCCTGTACCATCGTCTCTAGGCGTTGACTATGTGTCAGACTTCTTGTCTCCTGTGGCCTTGCAAAAGATCGGCTAAAAAAGCTGAGAAATTATTCCGCAAAATTGCTGTTACAAGCAGATACTGTGTTTCTGTTACGGTTTGAGTGCAGAACACTCGACAGTCCCAAGGTTGGCAAGTTATAACTGTGAGATTCAATACGTGCACCACTGGTGTTTTGTGGAAAAGCACATGTAAGATTCTGCAACAGTCTCTGCTGATACTCCTGCATGCGTGAATCCCTTTCTATAGCAGGAATTATTTCGGCAAATTTACTTTTGTACTGGGGATCTAAGAGTGTGGCAACCCAGTAGTCAGGATTATTTCGAATTCTGACAATTCGAGGGTCATGTTGCAGGTAGTGCAGCAAGAAGGCACTCATGTGTGTTGCGCATCCAGGAGCACCAAGTCCCTGTTGTGTAGGTGGCGAGGTAACAATCATGCTTCCTTCCTCTGCCCTCTCCCCCCAACCTCGCACAACAGAAATGTGATCAAGGTCTCCCTTTTCTGATGAGTCTTCCATCAGTTCGTCCTCCACTTCTTCCTGGGCTCCTGAAACTTCCTCACTAGTTTGGCTGCTACCATGTGCCCTGGTAAATCCATCTCCCCCACCCTCACATGCCTGCCACCTTGGTGCTGCCGACCGTCTGGATCTTGCAGATGTTAGCCCTTCCGCATAAAACTCCTCCTCCTCTACTTCCTCCACCTTCTCTTGTCGCACTTGACTCCGAATTCTGTTTAACATGTGCTCCAGCATGTAAATCACCGGAATAGTCATGCTGATAATGGCATCATCAGCACTAAACATCTTCATCGCCATTTCAAAACTGTGCAGAAGAGTGCATAGGTCCCTGATCTGAGACCACTCCTCCAGCGTGATTTGCCCCACCTCTGGATCCCGTTGGCCCAGGCTATACGTCAGAACGTATTGCACCAGGGCTTGTCGGTGCTGCCACAGTCGCTGCAACATGTGCAGAGTTGAATTCCACCGGGTAGGCACATCGCATTTTAGCCAGTGAAGTGGCAGGCCCAACGACTTCTGTAGAGATGTAAGTCGCTAAGCTGCGGGATGCGAACGGCGGAAGTGAGCACACAGTGACCGTGCCCTCTGCAGAAGGCCATCTAGTCTGGGATAGTGGGCTAAAAATTACTGAACAACCAGGTTCAACCCGTGAGCCAAACAAGGCACGTGTGTGACATTGCCTCGGCGAAGGGCCGCACCGAGGTTTGCAGCATTGTCGCACACGGCCTTCCCTAGTTGCAGGTCCAGTGGAGACAACCATTCATGAAACTGGTTCTCCAGAGCTGACTACAACTCCTCAGCTGTGTGACTCACATTTACCAGACATTTCAAAGTAAAAACTGCCTGATGACGTTGAGCCCTGCTGCCAGCATAGTAAGCAGGTGTGCAGGATCCCTTCTGCACAGTTAGAAAACGTGTGGCATTACCAGACAGGCTTTGGGTGCAGGTGGAGGACCGAGAGGAGGTTGAGGAGGCAGAAGCAGTGGAGGAACTTTGAGATAAAGAGGATTGACGCACAACTCGTGGGGACGGCAAGACTTGGACAGCAGCCCCTTGTTCTGCTGTCACCATAGTTACCCAGTGCCAAGTCAGCGACATGTAATGCCCCTGTCCATGCCTACTCGTCCAAGTGTCTGTGGTGAAATGCACCCTGTCACACACAGAGTTTCTCAAGAAGCGGTGATGTTGTGTGCGACATGCTGGTGGAGTGCAGGCACACCTTTCTTTGAGAAGTAGTGCCGACTGGGCATCTGGTATTGGGGCACTGTGACGGACATAAGGTCTCGAAAATCCTTCGTGTCCACCAGGCGGAAAGGCAGCATTTCTGTAGCCAAGCGCTTGCAGATGGTGAAATTCAACCTCTTAGCTTTCTCATGGCTAGAAGGAAATGGTCTTTACTTGTCCACATCTGAGGCACCGAGGGCTGGCTGTTGTGCTTAGACGGGGTTGAGAAGGGTGTCCCCGGGAAACTGCCGGTCTGTGAGGAAGATGCAGGCGGACATGTTAGGTTGTCCTGATCCAAAGGTGGTGCTCTCGATGTCGGAGAGCGCTCAGCACCAGCTGGTGTTTCCACCTCCAAAGAAAATGATGACCTGCCAATCACGCTGGCTGTTGCGGGTAAAGAAGTGGCAGGTCTGCGTCCCAAACAGGTGTGACTGCTGTCCCCCCAGTCACAGAGGATGAAGAGGCCGCGGATGCACAAGATGGGACAGACGGTGGTTGGCCCGGCCCACTAGGTCGCATTGTAGCACAGTGAGCTTCCCACTGCAACTTATGCTTCATATCCATGTGACGGTTCATGCATGAAGTACTCAAACTATGGATTTTTTGGCCTCTACTTAGCTTTTGGTGACAAATGTTACAGATAACAAGAGTTGGGTCATCCTTATCGATCTGAAAAAATGCCCAGGCTATGCAAGGCTTAGAACCCATGCGACCTGAAGAGCCACCACGACTTGTGGTCAGAGGCAGAGTTGTGGTTGAGGATGCAGTTGTTGACGTGCTTCCAGTACTACGTCTCTGTCCAGGAAGGCGCAACCTGACCTCGTCTTCACTAGCATTCTCCTCCACCTCCTCTGCTGCCCTCATCGACAGGCTGACTGTGGGTTGACAGTCAGTGGGATCTGCAACCTCGTCATCATCACCCTGTGTGTTCTCACACCCGTCGTCCTCAGAGCCAACCTCTTCCTGCCCTGAGAAAAAACTAAAGTTGTCACTCCAATCAGGTATTTGAGTCTCATCATCGTCTTCCTCATTGTCTCCACCAACAGGAGTTACAGTTTGGGAACGAGGGTCTACATTATGGTCAGAACCTTCTGTGTCTGGTCCTGGATCGACTCATAAAGATTCTGGGCATCAGTGCAGATCATTTCCTCGTCTGGATTCACAGAAGCTCTGGAGCCGACCTCTGATTCCCAGGCTATAGTATGAGTAAACGGCTCTGCAGACTCAACCATCTGTTCTATCCCATACTCAGACGGGCAGCTGGAGACTTGGGAGCTGTGAGGAAGCAAGTGCGATTGGGGTGACACCTCTGAGGACTGGAGTATTTGTAATGTTGAAATTGAGGTGGAAGAGAGCCCACTTAAAGGAGCACTTGATATCCGTTGAAGCACCTGCTGTTTTTGTGCCTCATCTGGAATTTGTAGCTATTGGCATGGCCGTAAGAAAGGGATCGTATCACATTGTTTGCTAAAAGAAGTAGACATCTTAGTTTGGCTGGAAGATGGTCTTTCTTCTGCAGATGTTACTGTTGCTTTAACACCTACCCCACGGACACAACCTTTTTTTCCCTTCCCAACATGCCTATTCCCCTTTCCACCAGCAGCAGGCCTTTTTCCACTGATTTTGGTGGTTAACTAATTGACAACTCCGGAGTTGTTTGCACAAAAAACGATGGATGGGAACCGATCAGAGCTGAGTGGCCAAACTGTGGTACTAGCCCAAAAGGATTGGCTGGGTTAGATGCAGTAAAACAATTTTATTACATACACAGGTGGTGGAGCTTAGTATAGATGGACTAATAGAATGAGTCCCACACACTGCTACAAGCCCAAAATTATTTTCCGAGCTAGATGCAGCTAAAAATTATTTGTAATTTTCAAGCTGGTGGAGCATTGTATAGATGGACTAAGAATAAGTCCCACACACTGCTACAAGCCCAAAATTATTTTTCGAGCTAGATGCAGATAAAAATAATTTGTAATTTGCAAGCTGGTGGAGCTTAGAATAGATGGCCCAATAGAATGATGCTATGCCCAAAAGGTTTTACTTGGCTAGGTGCAGTAAAAAAAATTGTATTCTATACACAGGTGGTGTAGCTTGCAACACAGATACGCTACTCCACTGACTAACACACACTGCAAGAGGCCAAAAAGGATTTGCTTAGCTAGATTTAGCCAAATGCTGTGAAAAACACTTGCACAGCGCTGGCACAGACCTGCCTGGCAAAAAGTCCTAGGAAATGCTGTAACCTAGTCCTCAAAAGGACTGCAATTACAATTCGTCCCTACTCCCAACCTATCTATTTAAGAGCACAGACCTGCCTGCTAAAAGTCGTAGGAAATGCTGTAACCTAGTCCTCAAAAGGACTGCAATCACAACTATTCCCTACTCCCAAGCTATCTGTATATTTCTGAGAAAATTGGCTTTAAATTAACACTGACAGTATAGCGCCCACAGCAACAGTGGTGCCGTCTAACACTCAGCTGCAGCAGTGAGAAAATGGTGGCGATGGGGAAAATGGCTGGGTCTTATAGGGCAAGGACATGTGACATACACAGCCAATGACACATGCCCTTGCTTGTGTGAAAAAAAGCAGGTCGCTCTGTGTGTGAGCTGCTGATAGGCTGACAGATTGCACCTCCCCACTGTAAATGCGGGAAAGAGAAAAAAAAATGGAGATCTTCATTATTTATGCAGAGATCCATCCCCCCCCCGCTGTACACTCAAACTGCGTATTAACATTGATTATCAGCATTACTGTGAAAAAATCCAGTTATGATTTTAGTGCACGAACAGTTATCGAACATAACCTCGAACAGCCGGATTTTTTTCAAATCGTTCGTGTTCGCCGAACGGCTCGAACACCACTCAAAACAGCTCGAATTTGAGATTGGCGAACAGTTCGAGTCGAACACCGCTCATCTCTACGGATCATATCTCACACACCACATGGCCAGATAAGGTTGTACAATGTTAAAATGACATTTCCCGGTGAATGCATTTGTATTGGTTGAAAGCAATGCAAAAGTGCATCAAAAATTATGTGTGGACATAGCCCCAGGTGTGGAGAAGTCTTTTTGTTTTTGGTTATTTATTTTGCCTTATTTACAAGTCATTACCCTGGAAAGGATGTTCCTTAACATATTTCCCAGGAAAATCCATTTTGGTTTCATTTTTGTATGTTTTATTGTGAGTCCGTAAAAGTGGCGTAATACCTCTGACAACGTTGACAGCAGTAACCTGGGAGTCAGAAATGTTTCCAGGGTTCTTCCCCATGCTGTTCCCATGTCATTTGAGCACTGTTCCCATCAATTTGGGCAATTTGCAGGCCCTCTGCAGACCGCCGGGGGGAGCCGCCAGAAAAATGGACTTTCCTGAGAAGTCCATGTTTAGCACTGGACACTAACTGTCTGGTACGAACCTCAAACTTTTAAGTTCCAGTTTGTTCATCTCTACATGAAAAACTAACACAAAGTAGCAAGTACTGTATTTGTAAAGTGTAAAGGAAATAATACATGGTTTTATAAATATTTTAAAAGTGTAAATCTGAAAATTGTGACGTGGATTTTTATTTAACCCCCCCTTCCCCGAGTCATTACTTTTTAGGACCATCTTTCTCTGCAATAACTGCTGCAAGACTTTTGGGGTATGTCTCTACCATCTGTATACATCTATAGGCTGATTTTTTTGCCTATTCTTCTTTGCAAATTAGCTCTAGCTCAGTGAGATTGAATGGAGAACGTCAGTGAACAGCAATTTTCAAGTCTTGCCACTGATTCTCGGTGGAATTTAGGTCTGGAATTTGACTGAGTCATTCAAACACCTGAATATGCTTTAATATAAATCCTTCTATTGTAGATATGCAGTATGTTTAGGGTAGTTTTCCTGCTGGAAGGAGAACCTAAGCCCCAGTCTCAAGTATTTTGCAGCCTCTAAAATGTTTTACTCAAGAATTGCCCTATATTTAGCTCAATCCATCTTCCCATCAACTCTGACCAGCTTCCCTGTCCCTGATGATTAAAAGCATCCTTACAGCACAATGATGCCACCACCATGTTTGACTGTGGGGATGGTGTTTAAAGTATGATATGTAGTGTTAGCTTTCCACCATAGATAGCATTTTGCATTTATCCCAAAAAAGTTCTACTTTGGTCTCATCTGACCAGAGCACCTTCTTCCACAAGTTAGCTATGCCCCATGCATGTTTTTTTTCAAACTGCAAACGGGAAATCTTATGGCTTGCTTTCAAAAATGGCTTTCTTCTTTCTCCTTCCATAAAAGCCTGATTTGTGTTGTATATGACTAATAGTTGTACTATGGACTGATTTTCCCATTTAAAGTGTGGATCTCTGTAGCTCCTCCAGAAAGACCATATGCCTCTTTGCTGCTTCTCTAATTAGTGCTTTCCTTGCTTGTGATGTCAGTTTCGTTGGACGGCAATGTGTTGATAAGTTTGCAGTTGTGCCACACTCCTTCCTTCCTACTGAGAGCCTGATTCCCTACAATTGGTGGAAAATGCGGAGATATGTTCCAAAGAGCACACTTATTGAAGTGTAAAGATTGAATGTCTTTGCTAAAGTCAGCTACAGCATTGCAAACACAGTCTGGAAGCATGGAAAAGCTGTCTTGCTGATAGGTGCATTGCTGTGATGTCATGGTGTTTAGGGCACACTCCAAGGGTATGCAATACTTCTTAATTGTCTCCTGCCAAATCTTCAGGTGTATTGTGCATGTACGCAGAGAAATAAAGACAGATGACTGTCAGAGTCAATCAAAAGCAGACGTTCTGTTTATTAAGGAATAATCTCTTGGGAGTGTCCCAAGGGCACTTATCTTCATATCAGTGGATTCAAGCTACAATTATAACCTTTTATGGCTCAAGCGCAAACAGTGCCTTTTATGATTCTGTTATCTGTAGCTGCGCAATAAACTTTATCATCAAAAGCAGAAAAAACACATTAGTATCGATTAAAGCACAAAAAGGTTCCATGCGGCCTCTGGGTATAATGGAGTTAAGGTACAGGATGTAAGCGCCATTTTGCGGATCTTTTTTGTATATTGATATCTTTAACAGTCCCCCCTATGGAGATATGCAAACTCTAGCCCTATTCTCGTTGAACCTATCGATCAGTCTTAGTGCCTGATGGTTGTTTCACCACTTACGATACGACCCATCCCTTGAGGATGAACCCCCTCCTAACAGACTTGGCAGATGGAAGTCAGATCCTATTCTGTCCCTTCTGATTGGTGGTCAAAGGTGGCATTTTCTCCAGCCAAAGGAAGTAAAGGCAGCAACATCCTCAAGGTCACATAGTCATCTTCATCATTTGACTTTCTAAATTGTGCATGCGTTGCAACCACTGTGTTATCCATAGTCTGTGACATCAGCTTCTTAGCACATGGTAATACACAGCACAGAGTTAAGGACAATGTGAATAAAATACATAGGATAATTATCCTCAGTTGGATAAGTGCCCTCTGCCATCCATCCTACCACCCAAACCAGGTGTCCCATGTATCTTTTACACTTGAGTTTCGAGCTAGTTCCTCTGATAAGTCAATGAGTTCTTGCAATGTTTTGGTTATGCACCCATCCAGGAGTTATTGGGTATGAATGTGCAGCAGTTGGTCCTTATCATTTTAAAGACCCCCTTTTTCTGATAGGATCATGTCTAATGCCTTCTTATTCTGGAAAGCCATAACTGAGGTGGGACCTAGTTGCTCAAAAGTTCCTTTCAGGGCATCTCTAGCAAAGTTCATAAACCGTTGCTGATTATAGTACAAGTAATTTACAAGGCTACATTTTTATTTTCAGTTATTATGGGTATCATGGACTCAAATCCAGCTGCTACTTGATCTCTAGCTTTGAATTCATCTGGTACTCCCTGCGGGACCCCTAGGGGATTTATGTAGACATGAGGATCAAAAGACCCTTTTAGTTTCCTTTTCATTCTAATTGATAGCTGATTTTCCCGGAGTACTTTACCCCAGCTGGGTAGGTCGAATATATGGCAGGGCATAAGTGCTTTTACCAGAGTGCACTGTCCATTCCAGGGTATCTGTAGTCTGGGCCTAATTTTCATGTCACCACATAACCAATGCACATTAGATAGTTGGTAAGTTTGACCTGTCAACAGGGAATCATTATACAGGCTGCCTGACTGGACCTTGATGATGTAGTTGCAATATTTGCGTGGCAGATTGTCTAAATATAATCCAGCAGCATCGCGTTCAAAACAGGTATAGTCTCCCAGTCTCACCAAGGGGTGATAGCATAGCCAGTTGGTTCCTTCTTTTGGTAGAGTGTATATAGTTGCGATATGGTTTGATATCTTTTTGAATCATCTGGGAGGTTATTTGAGTATAGTGATAAGACACATTTAAATCCCTCCTTTTCTGTCCTTGGGTCTATTGGGAAGGGTACTGTGCCTAAATAAGGTTGGGCAGTGGAGCAGACTATGAAGGAGAAGCGATTCTCACTAGTTGCAGTCATATTATAACCATTCCATCCAGATATTGGAGTAAAAAAATCCCGTTTCTAGGGCCAGTTTGTCTTCATATGTTAGTTATGGCAAATACTTGGCCCATATTACTAGTTCATCTATGAATTTTGTTTGGGTTTGTCTTTAAGATTATTCAGCCTGAACTTGCCTTTTTTGTCATCTACTCCTCCTCCATATCATGCACTCAACACATATAACCCCTGATCACTTTCTGAGGGATTTTCAATGGTGAGAAACATGGGTAAGCATCCACCTTCAGTTCAATACCCTTTTGTTATTAGGTCTGCAATGTTTCTCATATACTTCTTGTGCCGGGTATGCAAAACCCCCATTCCTCTTTCTCAGGTAATTACCTTTTATTAGGGTTATGCGGGTTAAGAGACTCTTTCCCCATTTATCTTTGTGTCCTGATTGATATCCCCAACTAGTGTCTCCAGTGTTCCATCCAACCAGTGACCATTCCTCACAATTCGACCCTTTTCCAATATCAGTAGTGGGGATACAGATATATTGTATACCTCGCCACAGGTCATATTGCCGTATAGGAGAAAGACATTCTACTATGGTGCAATAGTTAAATTGGTATGTTACCCTTGGAATGGAGACATTATTAGTGATGAGCGTTGTTCTACTCGAACTGTTCGCCAATCTCAAATTCGAGCTGTTTTGGGCGGTGTTCGAGCCGTTCGGCGAACACGAACAATTTGAGAAAAATTCGGCTATTTGAGGTTATGTTCGATAACTGTTCGTGCACCAAAATCATAACTGGATTTTTTCTCAGTAATGATGAAAATTAATGTTAGTACGCAGTTTGAGTGTACAGCGGGGTGGGGGGAGGGGCAGGGGATGGATCTCTGCAGGAACAATGAAGATCTCCATTTTTTTTTCTCTTTCCCGCATTTACAGTGGGGAGGTGCAATCTGTCAGCCTATCAGCAGGGCACACACGGAGCGAAGTGCTTTTTTTCACACAAGCAAGGGCATGTGTCATTGGCAGTGTATGTCACATGTCCTTGCCCTATAAGACCAAGCCATTTTCCCCGTCGCCACCATTTTCTCACTGCTGCAGCTGCGTGTTAGAAGGCACCGCTGTTGCTGTGTGCGCTATACCTTGTTAATTTCAAGCCAATTTTCGCACAAATATACAGATAGCTTGGGAGTAGGGAATAGTTGTGATTGCAGTCCTTTTAAGGACTAGGTTACAGCATTTCCTACGACTTTTATCAGGCAGGTCTCTGCTCTTAAATAGATAGGTTGTGGGAGTAAAGACTAATTGTAATTGGAGTCCTTTTCAGGACTAGGTTACATCAGTTCCTATCAGTTTTTGCCAGGCAGGTCTGTGCCAGTGCTGTGCAAGTTTTTTTCACAGAATAGGGCTGAATCTAGCAAAGCTAATCCTTTTTGGCCTATTGCAGAGTGTGTTAGTCAGTGGAGTAGCCTATCTGTGTTGCAAGATATACCACCTGTGTATAGAATACCACTTTTTTTACTGCACCTAGTGAAGTAAAATCTTTTGGGCATAGCATCATTCTATTAGTCCATCTATACTGACCTCCATCAGGTTGCAAACTGAATCGAATTTTTTTCTGCATCTAGCTCTGAAAAAATATTTGGCCTTCTAGCAGTGTGTGGGACTTGTTCTATTAGTCCACCTATACTGACCTCCATCAGGTTGCAAACTGAATATATTTTTTTCTGCATCTACCTCTGAAAAAATATTGGGCTTCTAGCTGTGTGTGGGACTTGTTGTATTAGTCCATCTATACTGACCTCCATCAGGTTGCAAACTGAATATATTTTTTTCTGCATCTACCTCTGAAAAAATATTGGGCTTCTAGCTGTGTGTGGGTCTTGTTCTATTAATCCATCTATACTGACCTCCATCAGGTTGCAAACTGAATATAATTTTTTTCTGCATCTAGCTCTGAAAAAATATTTGGCCTTCTAGTAGTGTGTCGGACTTTCTCTCTTAGTCCATCTATACTGACCTCCATCAGGTTGCAAATTAAAAATAATTTTTATCTGCATCTACAGTACCTCTGAAAAAATATTTGGGCTTCTAGCTGTGTGTGGGACTTGTTGTATTAGTCCATCTATACTGACCTCCATCAGGTTGCAAACTGAATATAATTTTTTTCTGCATCTAGCTCTGAAAAAATATTTGGCCTTCTAGTAGTGTGTGGGACTTTCTCTGTTAGTCCATCTATACTGACCTCCATCAGGTTGCAAACTGAATATATTTTTTTCTGCATCTACCTCTGAAAAAATATTGGGCTTCTAGCTGTGTGTGGGTCTTGTTCTATTAATCCATCTATACTGACCTCCATCAGGTTGCAAACTGAATATAATTTTTTTCTGCATTTAGCTCTGAAAAAATATTTGGCCTTCTAGTAGTGTGTCGGACTTTCTCTATTAGTCCATCTATACTGACCTCCATCAGGTTGCAAATTAAAAATAATTTTTATCTGCATCTACAGTACCTCTGAAAAAATATTTGGGCTTCTAGCTGTGTGTGGGACTTGTTGTATTAGTCCATCTATACTGACCTCCATCAGGTTGCAAACTGAATATATTTTTTTCTGCATCTATCTCTGAAAAAATATTGGGCTTCTAGCTGTGTGTGGGACTTGTTGTATTAGTCCATCTATACTGACCTCCATCAGGTTGCAAACTGAATATATTTTTTTCTGCATCTACCTCTGAAAAAATATTGGGCTTCTAGCTGTGTGTGGGTCTTGTTCTATTAATCCATCTATACAGACCTCCATCAGGTTGCAAACTGAATATAATTTTTTTCTGCATCTAGCTCTGAAAAAATATTTGGCCTTCTAGCAGTGTGTGGGACTTGTTCTATTAGTCCACCTATACTGACCTCCATCAGGTTGCAAATTCAAAATAATTTTTTGTATGCATCTAGCTCTGAAAAAATATTTGGCCTTCTAGCAGTGTGTGGGACTTTCTCTGTTAGTCCATCTATACTGACCTCCATAAGGTTGCAAACTGAATCTAATTTTTTTCTGCATCTAGCTCTGAAAAAATATTTGGCCTTCTAGCAGTGTGTCGGACTTTCTCTATTTGTCCATCTATACTGACCTCCATCAGGTTGCAAATTAAAAATAATTTTTATCTGCATCTACAGTACCTCTGAAAAAATATTTGGGCTTCTAGCTGTGTGTGGGACTTCTTGTATTAGTCCATCTATACTGACCTCCATCAGGTTGCAAACTGAATATATTTTTTTCTGCATCTACCTCTGAAAAAATATTGGGCTTCTAGCTGTGTGTGGGACTTGTTCTATTAATCCATCTATACAGACCTCCATCAGGTTGAAAACTGAATATATTTTTTTCTGCATCTACCTCTGAAAAAATATTGGGCTTCTAGCTGTGTGTGGGACTTGTTGTATTAGTCCATCTATACTGACCTCCATCAGGTTGCAAACTGAATATATTTTTTTCTGCATCTACCTCTGAAAAAATATTGGGCTTCTAGCTTTGTGTGGGACTTGTTGTATTAGTCCATCTATACTGACCTCCATCAGGTTGCAAACTGAATATATTTTTTTCTGCATCTACCTCTGAAAAAATATTGGGCTTCTAGCTGTGTGTGGGACTTGTTGTATTAGTCCATCTATACTGACCTCCATCAGGTTGCAAATTGAATATAATTTTTTTCTGCATCTAACCCAGCCAATAGTTTTGGCCTAATACCACAGTTTGGCCACTCAGCTCTGCTCGGTTACCATCCATTGTTTTTTTATGCAAACAACTCCAGAGTTGTGAATTAGTTAACCACCAAAATGAGTGGAAAAAGGCCTGCTGCTGGTGGAAAGGGGAATAGGCGTGTTGGGAAGGGGAAAAAAGGTTGTGTCCGTGGGGTAGGTGTTAAAGCAACAGTAACATCTGCAGAAGAAAGACCATCTTCCAGCCAAACTAAAATGTCTACTTCTTTTAGCGGACAATGTGATAAGATCCCTTTCTTACGGCCACGCCAATCGCTACAAATTCCAGATGAGGCACAAAAACAGCAGGTGATTCAACGGATATCAAGTGCTCCTTTAAGTGGGCTCTCCTCCACATCAACTTCAACATCACAAATACTCCAGTCCTCAAAGGTGTCACCCAAATCGCACTTGCTTCCTCACAGCTCCCAAATCTCCAGCTGCCCGTCTGACTATGAGGTAGAACAGATGGTTGAGTCTGCAGAGCTGTTTACTCATACTATAGCCTGGGAATCAGAGGTCGACTCCAGCGCTTCTGTGAATCCAGACGAGGAAATGATCTGCACTGATGCCCAGAATCTTTATGGGTCGGATCCAGGACCAGACGCAGAAGGTTCTGACCATAATGTAGACCCTCATTCCCAAACTGTAACTCCTGTTGGTGGAGACAATGAGGAAGACGATGATAAGACTCAAATACCTGATTGGAGCGACAACTTTAGTTTTTTGTCAGGGCAGGAACAGGTTGGCTCTGAGGACGACGGGTGTGATAACACACAGGGTGATGATGATGAGGTTGGAGATCCCACTTACTGTCAACCCACAGTCAGCCAAGAGATGAGGTCAGCAGAGGAGGTGGAGGAAGATGCTAGTGACGACGAGGTCAGGTTGCGCCTTCCTGGACAGAGACGTAGTACTGGAAGCACGTCAACAACTGCATCCTCAAACACAACTCTGCCTCTCACCACAAGTCGTGGTGGCTCTTCAGGTCGCATGGGTGCTAAGCCTTGCATAGCCTGGGCATTTTTTCAGATCGATAAAGATGACCCAACTCGTGTTATCTGTAACATTTGTCAGCAAAAGCTAAGTAGAGGCCAAAAAATACATAGTTTGAGTACTTCATGCATGAACCGGCACATGGACATGAAGCATAAGTTGCAGTGGGAAGCTCAGTGTGCTACAATGCGGCCTAGCCGGCCGGGCCAACCACCGTCTGCCATATCTTGTGCATCCGCGGCCTCTTCATCCTCTGTGGGGGGACAGCAGTCACACCTGTTTTGGGGCGCAGACCTGCCACCTCTTTACCCGCAACAGCCAGCGTGATTGGCAGGTCATCATTTTCTTTGGAGGTGGTAACACCAGCTGGTGTTGAGCGCTGTCCGACATCGATAGCACCACCTTTGGATCAAGGCAACCTAACATGTCCGCCTGCATCTTCCTCACAGACCGGCAGTTTGCCGGGGACACCCTTATCAACCCCGTCTAAGCACAATAGCCAGCCCTCGGTCCCTCAGATGTGGACAAGTAAAAGACCATTTCCTCCTATCCATGAGAAAGCTAAGAGGTTGAATTTCACCATCTGCAAGCTCTTGGCTACAGAAATGCTGCCTTTCCGCCTGGTGGACACAGAGGATTTTCGAGACCTTATGTCCGTCGCAGTGCCCCAGTACCATATGCCCAGTCGGCACTACTTCTCAAAGAAAGGTGTGCCTGCGCTCCACCAGCATGTCGCACACAACATCACCGCTTCTTTGAGAAACTCTGTGTGTGACAGGGTGCATTTCACCACAGACACTTGGACGAGTAGGCATGGACAGGGGCGTTACATGTCGCTGACTGGGCACTGGTTAACTATGGTGACAGCAGGACAAGGGGCTGCTGTCCAAGTCTTGCCGTCCCCACGAGTTGTGCGTCAATCCTCTTTATGTCAAAGTTCCTCCACTGCTTCTGCCTCCTCAACCTCCTCTCGGTCTTCCACCTGCACCCAAAGCCTGTCTGGTCATGCCACAAGCTTTCTAACTGCGCAGAAGGGATCCTGCACACCTCCTTACTATGCTGGCAGTAGGGCTCAACGTCATCAGGCGGTTTTTACTTTGAAATGTCTGGGAAATGTGAGTCACACAGCTGAGGAGTTGTGGTCAGCTCTGGAGAACCAATTTCATGAATGGCTGTCTCCACTGGACCTGAAACCAGGGAAGGCCGTGTGCGACAATGCTGCAAACCTGGGTGCGGCCCTTCGCCGGGGCAATGTCACACACGTGCCTTGTATGGCTCACGTGTTGAACCTGGTTGTCCAGCAATTTTTAGCCCACTATCCCAGACTAGATGGCCTTCTGCAGAGGGCACGGTCGCTGTGTGCTTACTTCCGCCGTTCGCATCCCGCAGTTCAGCGACTTACATCTCTACAGAAGTCGTTGGGCCTGCCACTTCACCGGCTAAAATGCGATGTGCCTACCCGGTGGAATTCAACTCTGCACATGTTGCAGCGACTGTGGCAGCACCGACAAGCCCTGGTGCAATACGTTCTGATGTATAGCCTGGGCCAACGAGATCCAGAGGTGGGGCAAATCACGCTGGAGGAGTGGTCTCAGATCAGGGACCTATGCACCCTTCTGCACAGTTTTGAAATGGCGACGAAGATGTTTAGTGCTGATGATGCCATTATCAGCATGACTATTCCGGTGATTTACATGCTGGAGCACATGTTAAACAGAATTCGGAGTCAGGTGGTGGCACAAGAGGAGGTGGAGGAAGTAGAGGAGGAGGAGTTGTATGCGGAAGGGCTAACATCTGCAAGGTCCAGACGGTCGGCAGCACCAAGGCGGCAGGCATGTGAGGGTGGGGGAGATGGTTTTACCAGGGCGCATAGTAGCAGCCAAACTAGTGAGGAAGGTGCAGGAGCCCAGGAAGAAGTGGAGGACGAACTGATGGAAGACTCATCAGATGAGGGAGACCTTGATCACATTTCTGTTGTGCGAGGTTGGGGGGAGAGGACAGAGGAAGGAAGCATGATTGTTACCTCGCCACCAACACAACAGGGACTTGGTGCTCCTGGATGCGCAACACACATGAGTGCCTTCTTGCTGCACTACCTGCAACATGACCCTCGAATTGTGAGAATTAGAAATATTCCTGACTACTGGGTTGCCACACTGTTAGATCCCCGGTACAAAAGTAAATTTGCAGAAATTATTCCTGCCATAAAAAGGGATGCAGGCATGCAGGAGTATCAGCAGAGACTGTTGCAGAATCTTACATGTGCTTTTCCACAAAACACCAGTGGTGCACGTAGTGAATCTCACAGTTCCAACTTGCCAACCATGGGACCGTCAAGTGTTCAGCACTCAAACCGTAACAGAACCACAGTATCTGCTGGTAACATCAATTTTGCGGAATCATTTCACCACTTTTTTAGCCCATCCTTTGCAAGGCCACAGGAGACAAGAAGTCTGACACATAGTCAACGCCTAGAGACGATGGTACAGGAGTATCTCCAAGTAAACATTGAAGCCACGACTGTGTCACTGGACCCTTGCTCTTTTTGGGCTTCCAATCTGGATAAATGGCCGGAGCTAGCCACTTACGCCTTGGAGATCTTGTCATGCCCCGCAGCCAGCGTTCTGTCTGAACGTGTGTTCAGCGCTGCTGGTGGTGTGCTGACAGATAAGCGCACGCGGCTCTCCACTGATAATGTAGACAGACTCACGTTCATAAAGATGAACAAATCATGGATCCGAAACGACTTTTCTACCCCTGTGTCATCCTGGGGAGAGTAAAAGCTTGATGATTGGTTAAAATCACCCTACCAACCGTTTTAAGCTTTCAAATTACTAATCATGTTTATCTGTATCTTGACTGGAAAATAATTTGGGCTTTGTAGCAGTGTGCAGCATTGATCCTATTAGGCCATCTATAATAAGCTCCACCAGATTTAAAATTAAAAATAATTTTTAGCTGCATCTAGCCCGGAAAATAATTTTGGGGCTCCGAGATGCGCAAGACACATAAGTGCCTTCTTGCTGCACTACCTGCAGCATGACCCTCATATTGTCAGAATTCGAAGTAATCATGACTACTGGGTTGCCACACTCTTAGATCCCCCAAACTTTTCGATCAACCTTTTCATTTTAATAAAGACCAAAAAAATGGTCATTTTTGAAATTATAAGCATTAGCAGGTTGTTAGAAACTGAAATCAAACAGTTTTCAACTCAAAACTTTAGATGTGAACTGCCTCCCGCCATCATAGACACTCCTTTTAATTATGCTCCAAAGGTTCTGAATGGGGTAGAGGTCAGGGTAGCATGGGGGTCACACCATAAGTTTGTCCCCTTTTATGCCCATATCAGCCAGAGATGCAGATGTTTTATGTGCAGCATGAGATGGTGCATTATCATGCAGAAAAATGATCTTGCTGTGAAATACACGGTTCTTCTTCTTGAACCATGGCAGGAAGTGCTGTTTGAGAAAATCCACATACATTATGGAGTTCATCTTTAGCGCCTTCAGGGATCCTAAAGGGGCCGACAATCTCTCTCCCCATGATTCCAGCCCAAAACATTACTCCACCTCCTCCTTGTTGGCGCTGTAGCCGTGTTTGCGTGGGGTGTCCATCAACCAGCCATCCTCCACTCCATCCATCTGGACCATCGAGCGCTGCACGGCACTCATCCGTGAACAAAACAGTTTTGAAATCAGTCTTCATGTAATGTTTGGCCCACTGGAGCCGTTTCTGCTTGTGTGAAGTGGATAGAGGAGGTCGACAGGATGGCGTATGCACAGCTGCAAACCTCTGAAGGACCCTGCATCTTGTTGTTCGGGGGACGTTGGAGGCACAAGCAGCTTCAAAAACTTGTCTGCTGCTATGACAAGGCTTTTTTGCCGCTGCTCTTTCAACCTGACGTAATTGCCTGTAGGAAAGAGTCCTCAATTTGCCCTTATCAGCACGCACACGTGTGTACTGTGAATCAGCTACATACTTCTTGATTGCCAAGACACTTCATCCTGATCATCGCACAATGTTGATTGTAGTCATGCCTTGACCTAAACACTCCACAATTTGTTGCTTCTCAGCAGCCGACACATCCTTTTTCTTTCCCATTTTGGCAGAAAATGTAGGCTGCTTAATAATGTGAGAGAGCCTTCTTAAGTAGTCTTGCCTTTCATTGGACACACCTGCCAAACTAATTAGCACAGGTGTCTGCAATTGCTTACAGTGATATAAAGAGCCCTGACACACATCACCATCAATGAGTTTAACTGACAAACAAACTAATTCTTCCCTTATCACTCCTAAACACTTTTTGCATAATAATTTGGAACGCAGTGTACATGTGCTTTTCCACAAAACACCAGTGGTTCACGTAGTGAATCTTACAGTTCTAACTTGCCAACCGTGGTCTGTATGGAATTGTTCAATAAAGGGCCCAAAATTAAGATAACATAGATGGGAGAGGTCTCTATGAATAGGAATTCCTAAGTATTTGATACCCTGTGAGGGCCAGGCAAAGGGAAAGTTGGACTGGATGGAATCCTATATGGATTTGGGGAGGGAGACATCGAGGGCCTCAGACTTCGCTGCATTGATTTTAAAATTTTACCATGTAACAAAGTGATCTATTTCAGCCACAACAGCAGGGATGGATATATGTGATTGAGTGATATATACTAGGACATCATCAGCAAATAGAGAGCACTTGTACTCGGTGCCTCCCACCTCAATCCACCTAATATTGGGGTTATGGCGAATTGATGAGAGCAGGTGCTCCGTCACTAGGATGTATAAGAGAGGGGACAGAGGACATCCCTGCCTTGTCCCATTGGTGATTGTGAAAGGTGATGAAAATGTTCTGACGCACCCCCTGGGCCTTGGGACACTCGGAGCCGGACCCTTTTTGGTGGATGCTGGTGGTTGTAGTCTTCGTGGCGGCGACCCGGTTCCGTGGCTCAGGGCGGTCAAACCAGTGGCGGAACTATTTATGTGGTTTTGATGTTTAAATGTTCGACTACACCACCCGTGGATTGCGGTCAGAGTGAACCGCCGCTACAGGGCAGACCGCTGAGGCTGGTGTTGTGGGTGCAGCAGAGAGTAACATAACTCCCCAAGGGAGGAGTATAGCCTCAGGGCAGTGTATGCGGAGGATGGGGGTGATGGTGCAGGGCAGCAGCAGTAACGACACGGAGTCAGTGATGCAGTCCAGGGCCTTTACTCACAGTTCTTATTATCCAGACCACGTCTGCAGGTAACGGCTGCCCACGTCGTACTGTGCTCACCAGTTGAGGGGCTCAGACAACTCCCAGATAACTTTGGAGCACTTCACAGGACCCCCTTTGTGTGTCCTTTGTCTGGCCTTTCTTACCAACACTTCTGTCCGGCTGCCTCGGGCCTCCTCTTGGTAAACTTGGCGCCAGTTTCCCTGACCCTATGTGGTGCCTTCCTAGCGGGTGTAGCGAGGGGCTGCGCCACATAAAATGTCAGAGCCTCCGGTTTCTAGCTGAGGGTCGTTTCCTGCCTCCATTAGTTCGGGGACCGGTCTCCCCCTTTGGCCTGACCCCTCCACGCAGGTGGATTCGGGCGTGCGGTGACGACTCGCCCGTCCGCACCCCTGGGATCCCTTCATTCCTCGTTCCTGGAGCTTTCTCCGCTCCTCTTCCTTCCTTCTCCCTCTTCCAGGCCTGGGCCTCTGTTACTAGGCCCGCCTCCGGAGCAGAGCTCATGCAGAGCCCCTGCTCCCTGCCACTTCTGCTCAGACTTCTCTGCACTGAACTAAGATGGTGCCCACCTTTTATACTCCCTTCTCAATGCACCCAGGAACTGCTTCCTCCCTGCTCCTGCACTACAGGGTTCCCCTTCCTCAGTGTTCCCTCCCCCCACTCCAGCCAGGGACAGGGACTGTCGTGCCCATCTCAGGGGCATATTGGTCGCCCTGCCCCACGGCAATGTGGTGTAATGCATGCAGGTGTCGGGTCCTGATCCACACTCCATCCTTACCTGAGAGTGAGATATCACACCTCTGGGTGAGGTGCAATACGTATGTAGCAACCGAGCCCTCAGGGTGCTACAGTTCCATTTATCTTCAGCCTAGGTGACGTATTGCGATACAGGGCCGTGATTTTGGCTATAAAAGGGTCCCCTAGACCCCTACCCCAAGCTTTTTAAGAGAATCATATATGGCGTGCCAGGAGACTCTATGGAATGCTTTCTCAGCATCCAACGAGAGTATCTAATTACAAATTTTTAACTGCATCTAGCCCAGGAAATACTTTGTGCCTAGTAGCAGTGTCTGCTAGTCAGCGGATTATCCCGGCTGTTAAGCAAGCTACACCACCTGTAGTTTAGACACTTAATTTTTTCAAAGGAAATGCTTCGGGACCATGGGATACTTAGTGAAGAGCATCAGGAGGCACCCCAAGGCATAGGGGCTGGGACTGGCAGTAGGATGCCTTGCGGTGGACAGCCGAGCTCGATCCTTATAAAAGCTTTTTAACTGCAGCAGCTTTAGTGGACGCTACTGGAGCTGGAATTACCGCGGCTGCTGGCATGAGACTTGCCCTCCAATAGATCCTTGTAAATGGATTTAAAGTGTATTCATTCAAATTAGAGAGACAATTTAAATTAAAAAGCTTAGAGCTGCCTCCACCACAGGGGGGCTCGCTCGACCCACCAGCGGACAGGCACCAGTATTGGGAGAGGGGGGCTGGCCGTCAGGGTTCACCGCGGCTCTGGCACAAACCCGGCGACACGGAGGTGGCAAGGGCAGGAGCGGACTGGCCGTGTCGGCTTCTCACTTTTTGGATTTTAGAAGGGCATGACATGCCTATATCTGTGTCTCCCCCTCCTTTTACTCCTCCACCTCTTTTATTTTCGCATGACTATATGTACTTGTCACTTTTCCATGTGTTAGTTATGTCTTCTGAGCAGTTTGTCAGCTTTTGGACACCTTTGAAGGTGTTTTCTATGTGTTTCTATGTGTTTTTGTTTGCCTGCCATTGGTTTTAACGGTGTTCGAAGGTGTTCGACGAACAGTTCGGCGAACACACAGGTGTTCGACGAACTGAACCGAACTCGAACACTACGGGGGTGGCTCAACACTAGACATTATACAAGAAGGTTAATATGCCTTTGTCTTTAGATACTGCCCCCTGGTTGTTACCTTGCGGCCACCCTCCACTCCTTGTGTTAGGCAAAAGATATATGTCAGATGGATGAAGAGTGGCAGCCTCCACTGACCTCTGGATCTGGCACTTTCTTGCAGTGGGATGAGTGGATCCATGTGGGCTTTCCTTCAACCTTGACAGCTGTGGTGGTGGTCAGCAGGACTTGGAACGGGTCATCGTATCTAAGTTCAAGAGTCCGTCTGTTGAAATTCTTGGTGAGGACCCAGTCTCCAGGTTGAATCTGATGAGTCCCCTCTAGGTCCTGAGGATCTGGGATGGAAGAGAATACTCAAGAATGTATTTTAGTTAGGTGCTTAGTCAGTTCTATAACAAACTTAGTCAGCGTATCATATTGCATGGACAACTGTTGTGGGGAGTATAATCCTAACCTGAGAGCACTTTCACATAGGATTTCACAGGGGCTGAGTTTGCTTGGGCCAGTTGAGATGTGTCTGACATGAAACAATGCAAGGGGAAAACTTTTATTCTATGGCTTCCCTGTCTCCTGTGCTGCTTTGAGCATTTTTGCTTTTAGTGTTCCATTTAGCCTCTCTACTTTTCCACTGCTCTGCAGATGATAGTGAGTGTGTAGGGCTAACTCTGTTTTCAAGGCCTCCCATATCTCTTTTGTCAGATTGGCTGTGAATGCAGGTCATTGGTCACTTTCTATGGTTTCATGTAGCCCATATCTTCTCACTATCTCAGAGAGGAGCTTTTTTGCTGTTGTTCTGGCTGATTGGTTTTTCATGGGAAAAGCTTCTGGCCACCCTAAGAATAAGTCTACCACCACTAAAACATACTCAAACCCCCCTGAATGTGGCATTTGTATTTAATCTATCTGTGTGCACTGAAAAGGGTATAGGGGTCTGGGTGTACACTTCTGACGTGTTTTCGCCATCTTCCCTGAGTTGCAGTGGGCACAGACAAGAAATCCCCTTGTGTAGTTTGCTGCTGCTGTTGAAAAGCCTGGTGCATGATAATATTGTCTCACAAGATTGTGCATCTTCATTTTTGACTAGTGGATGGTGCCATGGGCCCATCTGACTACCATGGGGTAGAAGGTCCTTGTAAGGCATGGTTTCCTTCTCGTAGTATCAGATGTTTTTCATCTTGCCTGGCTCCATCCTGGATCCACTTGTCCATTTCTGCTTTGGATGTCTGCTTCTGGAGGGCCAGAACCATGTTCTCCCAAGATTGTTCATCTGCTTCATCTTTTCTCATTTCAGGGTCCATTAGAGAATAAAGGTGAGATGTTTCTGTGGCAAGTGGTAGTATTGCTGCCCCTTTTGCTGCTTTATCAGCCAAACTGTTGCCCACTGCTTCCTTTGAGGTTACTCCAGTGTTTACCTTAACCTTTATCACAGCAACTCTTTCAGGCATTAACAGGGACTCCATCAGTTCTTGTATGGTTTTATGGTGTCTTACAGGGGTTCCATTAGCCGTGATGAAGTCACTTGCCCTCCAGATTGGTCCATAGTCATGTGAGACCCAGTAAGCACAGCAGCTATCGGTATAAATGTTTGCTTTCTTCTGGGTAGACAGCTTGCAAGCTTCTGTCAAGGAAAGCAGTTCTGCCTCCTGTGCAGACAGGGATCCAGGCAGTGGTTGTGCTAGTAGCACAGTGTCTTTTGTCACCACTAGTGTTGAGCGATACCTTCCGATATCGGGAAATATCGGATCGGATTGGATCGGACCGATACCGAAAAAGTATCGGATATCGCCGATTCCGATACCGGAAACCAATGCAAGTCAATGGGACATAAATATCGGAATTAAAATAAACCCTTTCTTTCCTTGTAGGTTATTTCTACATGAAGGAAAACAACTAAGAATAATGTAGAATGTATTGGGGGAGGTGGGGGAGACAATAAAGGCATAGAGGTTTAGCCCAGTCAAATGGAATAGCAGGAATTAATATTTTTTTATTATGTTCTGAGTTACGGAAATATTAACTATGTTAAGTATTTTTATATTTTGTCAGATATTTATGTTTCACTACTTCCATGCTCTTCACCTTCTTTTTTACTTCTCCCACACTTTCTCCTTCATCATCCTCAGCATCTTTTTCATCCACTTCTTCTTCACCTTCTTCTTCTTCACCTTCTTCGTATTATTCTTTTTTTTACATTCTTCATATTCTACTTCTTCATCTTCTTCATATTCTTCTTCTTCATCATATTCTTATTTGTGACAGGCATTCCTGTAGTTGTTATCTATAAAAGGTTGGACATTACACCTTTCGTTCTGCCCGTCACAAAA
Organism: Phyllobates terribilis; assembly: GCF_046119375.1. NCBI lineage: Eukaryota > Metazoa > Chordata > Amphibia > Anura > Dendrobatidae > Phyllobates > Phyllobates terribilis. Next base: position 589,281,475 of record NW_027362765.1, on the reverse strand, counting down.
GATTTACAACAGGATTTGTCCGCGTTCAGTTTGGCCTGCAGCAGCAGGTCTTTTCCAGGGGCACCACGAGGAGGAACGGACTCACCCCCATACACTGCTTAGTCATCTTCTGCTTATAATTTAGATATTATCTTTTGCTCTGATTTTTAGTCTTATGCTTAATGTTCTTCCGCTTTTTGTTCTGCAGCTTCTTGTATTTCTGCTTCTTGGTTTTCTGTCTCTTGTTTTTCTGTATCTTGGTGCTTGTCTTCTCTTCTTTGTCTTCTTGGTCAACTTCTTCAGGGTCATCTTCTTGGTCTTCTTCGGGGTGGTCTTCAGGGTCGTCGTCTTCGGGGGTCCTCGTCTTCGGGGTCCTCGTCTTCTTCGGGTTGGTCTTCTGGGTCCTCGTCTTCGGGGTCCTCGTCTTCTTCGGGGTGGTCTTCAGGGTCCTCGTCTTCTTCGGGGTGGTCTTCAGGGTCCTCGTCTTCTTCGGGGTGGTCTTCAGGGTTCTCGTCTTCAGGGTCATTGTCTTCGGGGTCCTCGTCTTCTTAGGGTTGGTCTTCAGGGTCCTCGTCTTCAGGGTCCTCGTCAGGGAGATCCAGAGTGATTACCAAGAACCATTTCAAAAAGCTTGAACTTGGAAATGTAGCAGAAGGTACAAGAAAGCTGAGGAACTACCGAGGACCAGCTGACGGTACTGGAACCCGGATGGATAGCAGAAGGTACAAGAGCCAATGGAACTACCGAGGACCAGCTGATGTTACTGGAACTCGGTTACTAAGCAGGAGGTACCTGTGCCAGAAAGCACTACCAAGGACCAGCAGACGTTGGTGGAACTTGGATACCGAGAAGGAGGCACCTAATCCAAAGGCACTGCCGAGAACCAGCTGACGGTACTGGAACCCGGATGGGTAGCAGAAGGTACAAGAGCCAATGGAACTACCGAGGACCAGCTGATGTTACTGGAACCCGGATGGGTAGCAGAAGGTACAAGAGCCAATGGAACTACCGAGGACCAGCTGATGTTACTGGAACTCGGTTACTAAGCAGGAGGTACCTGTGCCAGAAAGCACTACCAAGGACCAGCAGACGTTGGTGGAACTTGGATACCGAGAAGGAGGCACCTAATCCAAAGGCACTGCCGAGAACCAGCTGACGGTACTGGAACCCGGATGGGTAGCAGAAGGTACCCATGTAAAAAAAAAGTTCAAGGCCGCGAGCCGGCCGCAGTTACCAAAACCCACAGTCCTACAGAGGGTGCTTGTCCTATTGGCACTATGGAACCAGCCTTCATTGCCAGATCCCGCAGCCCACATAGGAGTCACCTAAACTGCAGGCACCATAGAGTCGGCTAACCCGACCGCAACACGACAGGACAACGCATTGGAGGCAAAGTGACGTTGACACTACCCGGAAACAGCTGGCGTGCTGGAACCAGGCTGGGCAGGAGGGAGTACCCGTGCCAAAGACACTGCCGAGAACCAGCTGACGGTACTGGAACCCGGATGGGTAGCAGAAGATACAAGAGCAAATGGAACTACCGAGGACCAGCTGACGGTACTGGAACCCGGATGGGTAGCAGAAGATACAAGAGCAAATGGAACTACCGAGGACCAGCTGACGGTACTGGAACCCGGATGGGTAGCAGAAGGTACAAGAGCCAATGGAACTACCGAGGACCAGCTGATGTTACTGGAACTCGGTTACTAAGCAGGAGGTACCTGTGCCAGAAAGCACTACCAAGGACCAGCAGACGTTGGTGGAACTTGGATACCGAGAAGGAGGCACCTAATCCAAAGGCACTGCCGAGAACCAGCTGACGGTACTGGAACCCGGATGGGTAGCAGAAGATACAAGAGCAAATGGAACTACCGAGGACCAGCTGACGGTACTGGAACCCGGATGGGTAGCAGAAGGTACAAGAGCCAATGGAACTACCGAGGACCAGCTGATGTTACTGGAACTCGGTTACTAAGCAGGAGGTACCTGTGCCAGAAAGCACTACCAAGGACCAGCAGACGTTGGTGGAACTTGGATACCGAGAAGGAGGCACCTAATCCAAAGGCACTGCCGAGAACCAGCTGACGGTACTGGAACCCGGATGGGTAGCAGAAGATACAAGAGCAAATGGAACTACCGAGGACCAGCTGACGGTACTGGAACCCGGATGGGTAGCAGAAGATACAAGAGCAAATGGAACTACCGAGGACCAGCTGACGGTACTGGAACCCGGATGGGTAGCAGAAGGTACAAGAGCCAATGGAACTACCGAGGACCAGCTGATGTTACTGGAACTCGGTTACTAAGCAGGAGGTACCTGTGCCAGAAAGCACTACCAAGGACCAGCAGACGTTGGTGGAACTTGGATACCGAGAAGGAGGCACCTAATCCAAAGGCACTGCCGAGAACCAGCTGACGGTACTGGAACCCGGATGGGTAGCAGAAGGTACCCATGTAAAAAAAAAGTTCAAGGCCGCGAGCCGGCCGCAGTTACCAAAACCCACAGTCCTACAGAGGGTGCTTGTCCTATTGGCACTATGGAACCAGCCTTCATTGCCAGATCCCGCAGCCCACATAGGAGTCACCTAAACTGCAGGCACCATAGAGTCGGCTAACCCGACCGCAACACGACAGGACAACGCATTGGAGGCAAAGTGACGTTGACACTACCCGGAAACAGCTGGCGTGCTGGAACCAGGCTGGGCAGGAGGGAGTACCCGTGCCAAAGACACTGCCGAGAACCAGCTGACGGTACTGGAACCCGGATGGGTAGCAGAAGGTACAAGAGCCAATGGAACTGCCGAGAACCAGCTGGCGGTGCTGGAGCCCAGGGTAAATACTAAAAACAGAAGAGCCAGAGGTGTATTTGGAGGAGGTTTTAAATCCGTACTACAGTGGATGTGGACAAAGCAGGAGAATTTGCCGGACACACAGCTGGGGATCAGCTGACGTTACTGAATCCCAATAACACTGGAGCAAGCGTTGACTGTGCAGACGGCACTTCTGAGCAGCAACTAGCGGTATTGGAGCCCAGGGTAAATACTAAAAACGGAGGAGCCAGAGGTGTAATTGGAGCAAGTTTTAAATAAGTAGCACAGTGAATATGGACAGAGCAGGAGAAATTGCCGTGAACACAGCAGGGGAACAGCTGACGTTACCGAACCCCAATAACACCGCAGCAAGTGTTGACTGTGCAGACGGCACTTCCGAGCGCCAACTGGCGGTGCTGGAGCCCAGGGATAAGAATGAAAACAGAGGAGCCAGAGGTGTAATTGGAGCAACTTTAAAATCTGTAGTAGTGAGAATGTGGACAGAGCAGGAGAAATTGCCGTCCGCACAGCAGGGGAACAGCTGACGTTACTGAACCCCAATAACATGGTAGCAAGTGTTGACTGTGCAGACAGCACTTCCGAGCGCCAACTGGCGGTGCTGGAGCCCAGGGATAAGAATGAAAACAGAGGAGCCAGAGGTGTAATTGGAGCAACTTTAAAATCTGTAGTAGTGAGAATGTGGACAGAGCAGGAGAAATTGCCGTCCGCACAGCAGGGGAACAGCTGACGTTACTGAACCCCAATAACACGGCAGCAAGTGTTGACTGTGCAGACAGCACTTCCGAGCGCCAACTGGCGGTGTTGGAGCCCAGGGTAAATACTAAAAACGGAGGAGCCAGAGGTGTAATTGGAGCAAGTTTTAAATAAGTAGCACAGTGAATATGGACAGAGCAGGAGAAATTGCCGTGAACACAGCAGGGGAACAGCTGACGTTACTGAACCCCAATAACATGGTAGCAAGTGTTGACTGTGCAGACGGCACTTCCGAGCGCCAACTGGCGGTGCTGGAGCCCAGGGATAAGAATGAAAACAGAGGAGCCAGAGGTGTAATTCGAGCAACTTTAAAATGTGTAGTACAGTGGATGTGGACAAAGCAGGAGAAATTGCCGTCCGCACAGCAGGAGAACAGCTGACGTTACTGAACCCCAATAACACGGCAGCAAGTGTTGACTGTGCAGACAGCACTTCCGAGCGCCAACTGGCGGTGCTGGAGCCCAGGGATAAGAATGAAAACAGAGGAGCCAGAGGAGTAATTGGAGCAACTTTAAAATGTGTAGTACAGTGGATGTGGACAAATCAGGAGAAATTGCCGTCCGCACAGCAGGAGAACAGCTGACGTTACTGAACCCCAATAACATGGCAGCAAGTGTTGACTGTGCAGACGGCACTTCCGAGCGCCAACTGGCGGTGTTGGAGCTCAGGGATTACAGTTCAGGTGGTAGAAACATGAACAGAACAGGAGACCTGGATACTGTTGCCAACCAATTATTTATTCTGGAAGAGGACTGGCAAATTCATGAGAGATCCAGGCCTTGTTCATTTTGAGAAAAGTAAGCCGGTCAACGTTATCGGAGGATAGTCGCATGCGACGGTCTGTTAGTACACCACCTGCGGCACTAAAGACGCGTTCCGATAATACACTAGCAGCAGGGCAAGCTAGCACCTCCAGTGCATACTGACTAAGCTCTGGCCATGTATCCAGCTTACAGACCCAAAACTTGAAGGGAGAAGAGCCGTCTGGGAGTACACTAAGAGGGCAAGACATGTAGTCTGTCACCATCTGACGGAAACGTTGCCTCCTGCTGACTGGAGCTGTCTGTGATGGTGTAGACATTTGTGGCGGCGGGGACACAAAACTTTGCCACATTTCGGCCATACTGGTCTTGCCTTGTGCTGAGGCGCTGCTTCTGCTCCCTCTTTGTGCAGAGCTTCCTCCACTGCCTCGACGCACTGAGCTGCTTTGTAAAGCACTAGCAGCACTGCTCTCGGTTGGAATGGAGAACATGATGGAATGCACCAGTGCGTCTTGGTACTCCCGCATTTTACGCTCCCGGTTCAATGGTGTTATGAGGCTTTGTAAGTTGTCCCGGTAGCGAGGATCTAGGAGGGTGGACACCCAATAATCAGCCGTGTTGAGAATGTGGGCGATGCGGCGGTCGTTTCTGAGGCACTGCAGCATGAAATCAACCATGTGCTGCAGACTGCCAACTGGCCAAGAAACGCTGTCCCCTGCTTGAGGCGTGATCTCTGCCTGCTCTGCATCACCCCACCCTCGCTCTAGATACTGACTACTAGAGCATTGTGTACCTCCCTCCTCTGGACAGATGTCTTCCTCATCCATTGACTCCTCCTCATCCTCCTCACAAAGTGTCCCCTGCCTAGGCCTTTGTGAGGAACCACGTTGCGCAGACTGTAGAGAAGCAGATGGCATTTGTGACTCCTCATCCTCCACCTCTTCCAAAACCTCGTCCCTTAGTGCTTGCAGTGTTTTTTCAAGCAGGCAGATAAGGGGGATAGTCATGCTGACTAGTGCATCATCTGCACTCGCCATCCGCGTGGAATAATCGAAGGCACGCAAAACGTGGCAAATGTCCTTCATAGAGGCCCACTCAGTGGTGGTGAAGTGTGAACGGCGCGCACTGCGACTTGTTTGCGCCTGCTGCAGCTGGTACTCCATTACTGCTGCCTGCTGCTCACACAACCTCTCCAACATATGTAACGTTGAATTCCACCTGGTGGGTAGGTCACATATGATGCGATGTTCCGGAAGACATAATCGGCGCTGCAGAGCTGCAATGCGTGATCTTGCATTGCTGGAACGCCGCAAGTGAGCGCACTCTATGCGGACCTTGTGAAGCAGTGCATCAAGATCCGGATAGTCCCTCAAAAAACTCTGCACGACCAAGTTGAGCACATGTGCCAGACATGGGATGTGAGTGAGGTTGCCTAGGCCCAGAGCTGCCACCAGATTTCGGCCATTGTCACACACTACCATGCCTGGCTGGAGATTCGCTGGCACAAACCACACGTCACTCTGCTGCTTGATGGCATTCCAGAGCTCCTGCGCTGTGTGGCTTCGATTCCCCAAAGAAATTAATTTTAATACGGCCTGTTGACGTTTGGCCACGGCTGTGCTCATATCGGTCATCATAACAGGTAACCGTTCACGGGTCGATGTGGAGGTAGACCGTGACGGCTCCTGCAGCGCTGATTCAGAGGAACTGGAGTATGAGGAGGAGTCAATGTGTACAGACTGGATTCCTGCAATCCTTGGAGTTGGCAGAACACGTACAGCGCCACTCTCAAGATCTGTACCCGGCTCCACAACATTTACCCAATGGGCAGTGAGGGAAAGGTATCGTCCCTGTCCATGCTTACTGGTCCACGCATCAGTGGTCAGGTGGACCTTGCTACTGACGGCGTTTTGTAGCGCATGTTTAATTTTTCCCTCCACATGATGTTGCAGGGCAGGGACGGCTTGCCTGCTGAAATAAAAGCGGCTGGGCACGTTGTATTGTGGGACTGCCAATGCCATAAAGTTACGGAATGTGTCAGTCTCCACCAGCCTGAATGATAGCATTTCAAGGGCCAGTAGTTTAGCAATGCCAGCATTCAGAGCCTGTGCTCGGGGGTGGTTTGCCGAGTATGGGCGCCTTTTCTCCCATGCCTGTGCTAACGATGGCTGTAGACTGGCCTGGGAGTGTGAGGATGACTGGGAAAGTGGTGCTGTGGGTGGAATTACACTGTGTCTCTGTACAACAGTGCCAGAGATTCTTCCATGGCGATCCTGTGAGGAAGCCGAACCAGCTGTGTGTGAGCTGGAGGAAGAGGCTACAACACGAGCTGAAGAGGTGGTAGGTGGCGCTGTAGGTTGGCCTAGGTCTTCAGTGTGTTTGTGTAACTCCACCACGTGCTTGGTCCGCACATGTTTCCACATATTTGTGGTATTGAGGTTGCTGACACTTTTCCCTCTTTTCACCTTCTGATTACACAGCTTGCATTTGACAAAGCAAATGTCATCTGCAACTGTGTCAAAAAAGGACCAGGCACTGCAAGTCTTGGGAGCGCCCGCTTTGGATTTTGGAAGAGCCATGCTCCTAATGGGTGCCGAAGTGGAGGCTACAGGCAACCAAGTCTGCCCCCTCCCTCTCCCTCCTTTTTGGGCCGTTCGGGGAATCTCTTCCTCAGAGCTGCTCCCACCACCTTCCTGTCCCTCACGCCATGATGGGTCAAGGACCTCATCATCTACACCACCCTCTTCAAACAACTGCTTCTCCTGGGTAGTCTCGACAGCACAGTACGCACCAGAAAGTGGCACCTGAGTCTCATCATCAGATGCGTACTGAGGTGTGCTGCTGACCATAGGCACTGGCCCACCCGCCTCTTCAGATTCAGAGAGACAAAACGGTTGCGCATCACTGCATACTACCTCTTCTTCAAATTCTCGAATTCTGCTTGGCTGGCCCCCTCTTTCCAAGCCAAGAGATTCAGAGAACAGAAGTAGAGATGGCTCCTGTCCAGGGCTCTCTGACTGCCTGGGCAATTTGGCAGGTGGTGAAGAGACAGATGGGTGCTCTTCAGTGCTCAGGACCTGAGAGGATCTGGAACTAATTGAAGTCGATGCGTTAGCTGCCATCCATCCGACAACGGCTTCAATTTGGTCCTCGCGCAGCAGTGGGGTACGGCTAGCTCCTACAAAGCTGCGCATAAAGGACTGTTCCCTGGTAAAACTGGGGGATGCTGAGTCACTGGTGCCCGCAGCAGGCACAGAATCCCCACGTCCTCTCCCTGCAGGCACAGAATCCTCACGTCCTCTCCCTGCAGAAACTCCACGCCCACGCCCACGACCACGACCACATGCCTTACTCCCTGCCTTCTTCATCTTGGTAGACTGATAAAGATAGGCAGAAAAGTACTAAGGGCTTAGTGTGCTTATTCCTGAACAGCTGCTAACAGGTATAAGAAACACTAATTTTATAAAGTGTGGACTAGACTTTAATATGAGCTAATGTGGCCTACACAACTGTAAAGTGGAGTGTTTGGTGAACTTTATTTAGGTTTTTTTTGTCACAAAAAGACACTGGATGTGCCTAAAGATGTAATAACGATAGTATCACAAACTTTTTGTAGCTATTACAATGTAGGAAGGTAACCTACAATGCAATAGATGAGGCTGCAAAAAATAGGCTAATACTAATCTGGCTGGGGCTGCAGGGCCCAATGCTGCAGAAAGGCTCCTCTATCTACTCCTATATAGTGTGTTTGGAATCAATTTAGCTGAATATGGATGGAACCACCACACTAATAGGAGATATCAGGAAAAATTATGAATTGGCAATAAAGGACAATGTATGAGGCAGTGACACACACTGAGTGCACTACAACCAGACGGGGTTGAAGCACACACTACAGGGTGAGCTGCACTCACACACCAGACCTTGCAGACAGCGGTGAACAGTACAGATGCAGAGCACTGTGCACTAGTGCTGCAAGACGGAAAAAAAATTCTCTATCTACTCCTATATAGTGTGTTTGGAACCAATTTAGCTGAATACAGATGGAACCACCACACTAATAGGAGATATCAGGAAAAATTATGAATTGGCAATAAAGGACAATGTATGAGGCAGTGACACACACTGAGTGCACTACAACCAGACGGGGTTGAAGCACACACTACAGGGTGAGCTGCACTCACACACCAGACCTTGCAGACAGCGGTGAACAGTACAGATGCAGAGCACTGTGCACTAGTGCTGCAAGACGGAAAAAAATTTCTCTATCTACTCCTATATAGTGTGTTTGGAACCAATTTAGCTGAATACAGATGGAACCACCACACTAATAGGAGATATCAGGAAAAATTATGAATTGGCAATAAAGGACAATGTATGAGGCAGTGACACACACTGAGTGCACTACAACCAGACGGGGTTGAAGCACACACTACAGGGTGAGCTGCACTCACACACCAGACCTTGCAGACAGCGGTGAACAGTACAGATGCAGAGCACTGTGCACTAGTGCTGCAAGACGGAAAAAAATTTCTCTATCTACTCCTATATAGTGTGTTTGGAACCAATTTAGCTGAATACAGATGGAACCACCACACTAATAGGAGATATCAGGAAAAATTATGAATTGGCAAAAAAGGACAATGTATGAGGCAGTGACACACACTGAGTGCACTACAACCAGACTTGGCTGAAGCACACACTACAGGGTGAGCTGCACTCACACACACAGACCTTGCAGATAGCGGTGAACAGCACAGGGAACTGTGCACTAGCACTGCAAGGCACAGTGATTTAGAAAGTAGCTTGGGTAAAGCAGTATAGAGCAAATAGGTAGCTAAAACTGTCCCTCAGAACAACAGCGTCCTATCCCTAACTGAATTCACAGCAGAGTGAGCTCAAAATGGCGGCGGTGGCTTTTATAGTGCATCATGACATCATTTCAGCAGCCAATCACAGCCATGCCATTAGTTAAGATGCCTACATGCCTAACAGGATGTGCCCACACTTCTTAGGATCCTCATTGGCTGAATAAAATGAAAATGTCTCATTGCATTATGGGAACTTCCGATTCCGGTATACGATATTGCAATAGTATCGAAATTAAGTATCGGAATTCCGATACCGCGAATATCGGCCGATACCCGATATTTCAGTATCGGAATGCTCAACACTAGTCACCACTGTCGTTCCGACGTGAAAACAACCTTGTTTGTCTGCATATCTTGATCCATCCACAAAAAAGCCAGGTCAGGGTTTTCCAAAGACACATCTGTGACGATGTCAAATCCAGAGGTTTCTTGCCTCATGAGGGCAAGGCAATCATGCTGGGCCATTTAAGAGTCGACTACCTTTTCTAGCAGCATGTCAAAGGTGGTAAAGGTAGGAGGGTAGCTGGGTTAAGGACATCACACCTGGAGATAGTGACGTTGTCTGGGAGGAGAAGTGAGCAATGTAAATGTAAATGATGGGCAGCAGAAAGGTGTTTTGGCTTTGTCTGGGCCAGAATAGCAGTGATGTCATGAGGTGCCATTATCTTCAGCCCGTGGCCCAAGATGATATCAGAAATCTTATCCAGCAACAGGTGAGTTGCAAACACAGCTCTCATGCAGGTTGGTACTCCACAGGCAACTGGGTCTAGTCTGGAAGAGTAGTTCCCAAGGGGGCGCTGTCTTCCTTCATAAGCTTATGTCAGGACTCCAGTTGCATGTCCTCTATTCTCCATTACAAACAGGCAGAATGGTTTCTGGTAGTCAGGTAGCCCTAGGGGAGGAGAAGAAGGGATTGTGTTCTTCAGTAAGTAAAATCCATTGAAAGCTTCTTTGGTTAAACAAAAAGGAATATCTCTGAGGCAGTCATACAGGGGCTGCATGTGTACAGAGGCATCAAGGATCCAAGGACGACAGTAAGATACAAGCCCAAGGAAAGACTGGAGCAATAATATTGACTCTTTCTGTGCTTTTTCCTTGGAGTCTGAACACAGGAGAAGGTTATCAAAATATTGGAGGAGCGTGACTGTGGGATGTGTCATTCTCCAGAGCTCCTGGACAGTAGTAATTGCTTGGCTAAACATGGAGGGGGAATTCCTGGGTTCCTTGAGATATCACCGTTCATGTGTACTGTTGGCTCTCATGTGTAAATGCAAACAGGTACTGGCTGTCAGGGTGTAATGGAACACTGAAGAAGGCATTGGCCAAATCAATCACTGTGAACCAGGAATAAATAGATGGGATGGATCATTGGAGGGTGTGAAGGTTTGGCACAATCGGGGTGTCCAGTACTGTGGCCTCATTGACTGCCTGTAAGTCCTGAACCATGTAGAATTTAGCGGGTTGACCCTTAGGTGTTTTCGTCCTCTTCACCGGAAACAATGGGGTATTTCACGGTGATTTGGTGGGGATGACTGCTCCATTCTTGAGGTAGATTTTGAGTTGTGTGATAGTAGCAGATTGTGGAATAGAGATTGGGTACTGGGGTTTACGCTGTAACAGGGCTTCTGGCTTAAGCTTTACCTCCACTGCCTGGACTAGGAGTCTTCCAATGTCTTCTGCCTTGTGCCCATACTGTTTCTGAGATTTGTGTCTAGAGATGAGCGAATATTTCAATATTCGGTTCGAATTACGATCGACGAATTTGCAATATTGGCAGATTTATTTGTCGAACATTGCCGAATGCCATTGGATTCAATGGGGGGGCAAAAACAAATGCATATACAACACCTTCAAATGGGCCCAAAAGCTGCCAAAACACATCAAATTAGAGGCAGACACCAGGAAAGTGCCATCAATTGACCCAAAGTACAAGTACCCAATTATTATTATTATTATTATAACGACATTTATTCCATGGCGCTTTACATGTGGAAAAGGGGTCACCAACTAGTACACGAGGAGAGAGGACCCTGCCCGTGAGAGCATACAAACAATCTACAAGGGTGGGTGATGATACAGTAAGTCAAGGAACAGTTGGTCGTACAGCGGTATGGTGGAGCGAGGGTTACCGCAGATTGTAAGCTTGTCCGAAGAAGTGGTTCTTCAGCTTCCTTTTCATGGTTTCCATGGTAGGTGAGAGTCTGATGTGTTGGGGTACACAGTTACACAGTGGGGGAGATGCACTGGACAAATCTACTAAAAGCCTAAATGAAGGCAAGCTTCCAGGAGCTGACAACTGAGCAGATTAACCCCTGCACTGCTAAAAGAAACCTGCACTGATTAATATGAAGGCGAAAGGATTCTAATTACTGCAGGAGTGGGAGGAATATGACGCTGCGGTCTTCTGGCTCCTCTCTGTCATGGTAAACTCGTAACACCTTGCAATCTTCAGCACAATGTTCACAAGGTAGACAGCAGAGGTGATCGGTCTCCTAGACAATGAGCTAACTTCTTTATGATGGTAGAGGCCACCATCTCCTTAGCTTGCTGCTGGTACTTTTCTGTGGGAATGAGCATGTCTCCAACCAGCCTGGAATATTTCCAGTGAATTATGGCACACCATGGTATTAGCAGTGCACCCAGTACTAGCAGTGAAGCCATCCACAATTTCCTTCTCAGTAATTTTATTTAGTAGACTGAGTGGCTGCCCAAACATTAGCTTCTCACAAACGAGCTGATGACACTGAGTGACAGTAGGGGAAGGTTTCTCCAGCATGTTAGGTATCAGAGGGAGAACAGAGAGAGCAGCATGGTGGCTCAGTGGTTAGCACTAAAGCCTTGCAGTGCTGGGGTCCTGGATTCAATTACCACAAAGCACAACATCTGCAAGGAGTTTGTATGGTCTCCCCATGTTTGCGGGGGTATCTTCCGGGTTCTCCGCTTTCCTCGTCAGCAAAAAAAAGCAGCCATACAGTGTCCGGGAACCTTCACACAGACTTTTCTTAGCCAAGGCTGCTTCTCGGCAGGGTTGGACAGGTCCACCAGAGAACCGGAGAATCCTCCAGTGGGCCCTGGTTTCTCCTTCAGGAGAGTTCATAGCGCAAACCTTGCAGCTACTATGGGGCTCTTGAGTGGGGGAGAAAGGTGGGCCCCAAGAATCAAATCCTCTGGTGGGCCCAAATTTTCTTCAATCTGACACTGCTTCTCGGTAAGAATTTTATTTCACCTGAGCCAGGTCGGTGAAAGGACAGGCATAGAGGGAAACCATATCTACTCCGGCTGTCATTTCTCCCAGGTAGTCCTCTAATGCAGCTTGTTCCATAAGTAGAGATGAGCGAATGTTTTAATATTCGATTCGGATTATGATCGCCAAATATATGATATTCGACGATTTATTTGTCGAACTTTACTGAGCGCCATAGGATTCAATTGGGGGACAAAAAAAACGCATATGCAACAACTTAAAACTGGCCCAAAAGCTGCCAAAACACATCAAATTAGGGGTAGAAACCTGGAAGGTTCCATCAATTGACCCAGAGAACAAGTACTATAATTACTATTACTATTACAGCGACATTTATTACGTGGCGCGTTACATGTCAAAAGGGGTCACCGACTGGTACTAAAGGAGAGTGGACCCTGCTCGCCAAGGTGCAAAAACAACCTACAAGGGATGGGTGAGGATACAGTAGGTCAGGGTACAGCAAGTCTTGCAACGGTATGCTGGAGCGAGGGTTGCCACAGATTGTACGCTTGTCACAATAATTAGGTCTTCTGCTTCCATTTCAAGGTTCCCATGGTAGGTGACAGTCTGATGTGTTGCGGTACAACGTTATCACAGAAGGGGAGATGCATGGGACAAATCTGTCGAAAGCCTAAATCATGTTAAGCTTTCAGGAGCTCACAATTGAGCAGATTAACCCTTGCACCAATTAATATTAAGGGGTAAGGATTTTTTTTATGACTGCCGTAGTGGGAGGAATCAGACGCTGCGGTCTTCTGGTTAACTCCTTTATGCTGATAGAGGACAACATCTGCAAGTAGTTTGTATGTTCTCCCCATGTTTGTGGGAGTTTCCTTCAGGTTCTCCGGTTACCTCCTCAGTAAATAAAACAGCCATACAGGAGTGTTCACAAATTAAAAAATTAGAGCCTGACTCCACCATTTCCATGGTCAACAGATTGGAGATGGTGAATTTCCACCTCTTAGCTTTGTCATGTGTGGGAGAAAACAATTTTTTACGTGACCACAAATGCGGGACCGAGGGCTGGCTGTGGTGCTGAGAGATGGCAGAGTATAGTGAAACAGACAAACTGCTAGACTGTGAGTGAGGTGCAGGGGGACTGGTTACAGTGGATTGAGAAACGTGTGGTGTGCTCGGTGAAACAGACACAACATACATGTTCGCTTCCATTTACAACGGACGAGCTCTCACTCAGACTGACTGGAGCAGGTAGAAAAGCAGAGGTTCTGCAGTGGAAGACTTGCGTGCAAATATTTGGCATGGTAACAGAGGAGGAGGATGAAGCAGCAGATGCAGATGATGGGGCAGCTGATGGTTGCAGTCCCAAAAAATGCCCAGTCTAGGCAACCCTTGCTGCACCTGCGAGCTGCAGACCCGTGACCGCTGCTGGCCACTGCCACGATTTTGGTCACTATAGGGCGCAAGGTAACCTCCTCATCTTCCTGCTCCACCTCATCAGATGACCTACTCGGCTGCGTGACTCTGGGTTCACACCAAGTAGCATCTTCAACCTCGTCATCATCCAATATGTTATCCCATTCCTGGCCCTCAGAGGGACCCTTCTCCTCTTGTTGCCCTGACAGCACAGTACAGTCCGCAGGAGCCTCAGATATCTGAGTCATCAGGATCACCTCCCTCCCCAGTGGTTAACGTCTAGTGACGAGGGTCAGGAACCTGCTCGGATTCTACTCCATCCTGCCTCGAATCCAACGTAAATAAAATTTTGGGCTTCAGTGGAGATGCTTTCCTCCTCACCTTGACTCTGCAAATGTTTGAGTAGACTTCTGATGCCCATGGTATAGAATAGGTGAACAGTTCTACAGACTCTCCCATCTGTGGTTCACTACAGTCAGTTGGACGCTTGGACAGTTGTGACACGGGGGGAAGCAAGGGTAATTGGGGTGCCACCTCTGTGGACTGTACTGTGTGTGATGTTGAGGTGGAGGAAGAAGAGGAGAGGCAATTGAAGCAGCATTTGTCATCCACTGGAGCACCTGCTCTTTCTGGCCCTGATCAACGAGGCGTATTGCTGTGCGGCTGCCAAAGAAAAGGAGTAGCCCGTCCAGTAGCAGAAGTTGTCAGTTGTGTTTAGATAGGACATGACAGTGTTGCTTCAATAGATTTTTTCCTCTGCACCAGTTCGGCTCACACCTGAATTTCAGCAGCACTAAATGACAAGGTAAGATATGGCTTGCTGTATAGCATTAGTAACCGAACAAAGTATTTTTTTTTACTGTGGATGACGACTATATAGCATAGGAGATTTTCTCCAAACTATTTCAAACTGAGATGTCCCTGCTGTATAACGTTGGGAACCAAACAAAGTATTTTTTTACTGTGGATGACGCCTGTATAACATTGGAGATATTCTCCAAACTATTTCAAACTCAGATCTAGGCTGCTATATAACGTTCGCAATAGCAAAAACTAGATTTTTTGGACTCTGCACAAGCTCTGAATACAGCCAAATGTCACCACCACTAAAAGCACTAGGTGGCTTATAGCAGAGTGTGACATGTCTGTGACACAAAAAAAATCTTTGGTGAACTGTTGCTAGCAACAGAAAAAATCTATTTTTTAACTCTGAAAACAGTTGAATTTCACCGCCACTAAAAGCACTAGGTGGCTTATAGCAGAGTATAACATGTCTGCGACACAAAAAAATGGACTTTGGTGGACTTTGGCTAGCAACAGCAAAAAAATATTTGTTTTACTGTGCATAAAGCTGAAGTTCATCCACCAAAAAAATGACAAACTGGGCTAACACAGCTTGCACTATCATATTAGCAAAAGAAAAAAAAAGTTTTTTGTGCTCTGCACTCAGAAGCTCTGCACTGACAAGCTCTGCAGATAACTGAATTTCAACCCCACAAAACAAAAAGTGGCCTACAAGGGCTTGCTTGCTTGATCACATTAGCAAGTGCAAAAATAGATTGAAGGCCTGCATGGAGCACAGTACAACCGATGCACAGCACTGTTCTGAGCCGTAGACCCTGCTCTTTCTGTGAGAATCTCAGTAATTGCACAAAAACAAAAAATAAAAGGCTGCAAGGTCGATTGAACAGGTACACAGCACCGGACTTATCTACACTATCTGACTTAAACAGAAGCGCCCATCTATCCAGCTAATAACTCTCATTACACAGGACACAGCACACTTAGCAGCGTCTATCTCCTTCAGTGACATGCATAAAATGGCACTAAGGGAACTAGCTGTTTTTTATATGGAGAGGACATGTGATTTCAGCAGCCAATTGCAGAAGCCCTTGTGTCTGCGACACTGTGGATGCTTTCTGCGCTCTAATTGGCTAGCCGCGCTTTCCTGACTTAAAATTACCGCCTACAGGAAGAAAAAAAAAAAAACAGCATGCCACTGATCTGACCTGGTCTGAGCTTTCAACAGCCCTCCCCACTCGTCTGCCATGTCTCCTCGCTCATCATACACAAGCACTATAGTAGCAAAACTGAGAAAAATGCTGTAGTTGCCCCGCAATCACGTAACACATAAATTCGCCGAAAGTTACCAATTTTCCTAAATTGAACAAATTTTGATAGCCTTTCCGATCACAAATTCGAATGTGCCACATTTGTGTCGAATTTAACATCTGAGATCGGATTTCGAACATATTCGCTCATCACTATCCATAAGCAATCGCAGCCACTCCAACAACATCCCATTTCTCAGGGGTGCTTAGTCACACACAAAGATCTTTCTATACGTCTTGAATTTCATGAATACAGAGTTGGGTAATGGAATAATCTGCAATCCATTTTGAGAAATAACGTGCATAAGCTAATCCATGGTTTAAGCTACTGAAGTTCATCATTAAGCGAGACTCATACAGCTTTCCCACAGACTGAAAGATGGGTATCAAGTCATCCAAGACAGCCAAGACTTCCGTGTCCTCACCAAGAGGATTACTGTCTATGTACTCCTCCTCCTAATTATCACCCAATCCACGTTGAGATGAGATGAGGCAGGGCTGTGTAGCATCACTCTGTATAGTGCCTTGCTCTGCCTGCAATGCCTCCTCCTTAATTGTGAGCTTCGAGTGTTTCAGAAGACAGAGAAGCGGGATGGTGAAGCTAATTATGGCGTCATTGCCGCTCACCATCCTGGTGGAGTCCTCAAAGTTTTGGAGGATGGCACAGATGTCTGACATCCATGCCCACTCATCAGCTGTTATGTGCGGAGGCTGACCTGAATTCCAATGGGCGTGTTGAAGCTGGTACTCAACAACTGCCCTCTGCTGCTCACAAAACCTTCCCAACATCTGGAACTTTGATTTCCAATGTGTGGCCACCTCGCAAAACAGTCGGTGAGCTGGAAGCTGCAAAAGCTGCTGAAGCACTGCCAGGGTGGCGGAAGCTGTAGCTGACTCTCTAAAATGGGCACACACGTGGTATACTTTCACAAACAGCTCTGGCAGATCTGGGTAGGCTTTTAGAAACTGATAAATAACTAAGATGAGCACATTTAGTGTGTAAGAGTGGTGAGGATAGCATCCCACTCCTCTGATATTTCTGTTGCTTGAATGTATTTTACATGTATGTCACTGCTATGTATTTAATAGAGATGAGCGTTGTTCTACTCGAACTGTTCGCCAATCTCAAATTCGAGCTGTTTTGGGCGGTGTTCGAGCCGTTCGGCGAACACGAACGATTTGAGAAAAATTCAGCTGTTCGAGGTTATGTTCGATAACTGTTCGTGCACCAAAATCATAACTGGATTTTTTCTCAGTAATGATGAAAATTAATGTTAATACGCAGTTTGAGTGTACAGCGGGGTGGGGGGAGGGGCAGGGGATGGATCTCTGCAGGAATAATGAAGATCTCCATTTTTTTTTCTCTTTCCCGCATTTACAGTGGGGAGGTGCAATCTGTCAGCCTATCAGCAGCGCACACACGGAGCGAAGTGCTTTTTTCACACAAACAAGGGCATGTGTCATTGGCAGTGTATGTCACATGTCCTTGCCCTATAAGACCAAGCCATTTTCCCCGTCGCCACCATTTTCTCACTGCTTCAGCTGCGTGTTAGACGGCACCGCTGTTGCTGTGTGCGCTATACCTTGTTAACTTCAAGCCAATTTTCGCACAAATCTACAGATAGCTTGGGAGTAGGGAATAGTTGTGATTGCAGTCCTTTTAAGGACTAGGTTACAGCATTTCCTACGACTTTTATCAGGCAGGTCTGTGCTCTTAAATAGATAGATTGTGGGAGTAAAGACTAATTGTAATTGCAGTCCTTTTCAGGACTAGGTTACATCAGTTCCTATCAGTTTTTGCCAGGCAGGTCTGTGCCAGTGCTGTGCAAGTTTTTTTCACAGCATTTGGCTGAATCTAGCAAAGCTAATCCTTTTTGGCCTATTGCAGAGTGTGTTAGTCAGTGGAGTAGCCTATCTGTGTTGCAAGATATACCACCTGTGTATAGAATACCAATTTTTTTACTGCACCTAGTGAAGTAAAATCTTTTGGGCATAGCATCATTCTATTAGTCCATCTATACTGACCTCCATCAGGTTGCAAATTGAATATAATTTTTTTCTGCATCTACCTCTGAAAAAATATTTGGGCTTCTAGCTGTGTGTGGGACTTGTTCTATTAGTCCATCTATACTGACCTCCATCAGGTTGCAAACTGAATATAATTTTTTTCTGCCTCTAGCTCTGAAAAAATATTTGGCCTTCTAGCAGTGTGTGGGACTTGTTCTATTAGTCCATCTATACTGACCTCCATCAGGTTGCAAACTGAATATATATTTTTTCTGCATCTACCTCTGAAAAAATATTGGGCTTCTAGCTGTGTGTGGGACTTGTTCTATTAATCCATCTACACAGACCTCCATCAGGTTGCAAACTGAATATAATTTTTTTCTGCATCTACCTCTGAAAAAATATTTGGGCTTCTAGCTGTGTGTGGGACTTGTTCTATTAGTCCATCTATACTGACCTCCATCAGGTTGCAAACTGAAAATATTTTTTTGTCTGCATCTAGCTCTGAAAAAATATTTGGCCTTCTAGCAGTGTGTGGGACTTTCTCTATTAGTCCATCTATACTGACCTCCATCAGGTTGCAAATTAAAAATAATTTTTATCTGCATCCAGCTCTGAAAAAATATTTGGCCTTCTAGCAGTGTGTGGGACTTTCTCTATTAGTCCATCTATACTGACCTCCATCAGGTTGCAAATTAAAAATAATTTTTATCTGCATCCAGCTCTGAAAAAATATTTGGCCTTCTAGCAGTGTGTGGGACTTTCTCTATTAGTCCATCTATACTGACCTCCATCAGGTTGCAAATTAAAAATAATTTTTTGTCTGCATCTAGCTCTGAAAAAATATTTGGCCTTCTAGCAGTGTGTGGGACTTTCTCTATTAGTCCATCTATACTGACCTCCATCAGGTTGCAAACTGAATATATTTTTTTTCTGCATCTACCTCTGAAAAAATATTGGGCTTCTAGCTGTGTGTGGGACTTGTTCTTTTAATCCATCTATACAGACCTCCATCAGGTTGCATACTGAATATAATTTTTTTCTGCATCTACCTCTGAAAAAATATTTGGGCTTCTAGCTGTGTGTGGGACTTTCTCTATTAGTCCATCTATACTGACCTCCATCAGGTTGCAAATTGAATATAATTTTTTTCTGCATCTAACCCAGCCAATAGTTTTGGCCTAATACCACAGTTTGGCCACTCAGCTCTGCTCGGTTCCCATCCATTGTTTTTTTGTGCAAACAACTCCAGAGTTGTGAATTAGTTAACCACCAAAATGAGTGGAAAAAGGCCTGCTGCTGGTAGAAAGGGGAATAGGCGTGTTGGGAAGGGGAAAAAAGGTTGTGTCCGTGGGGTAGGTGTTAAAGCAACAGTAACATCTGCAGAAGAAAGACCATCTTCCAGCCAAACTAAAATGTCTACTTCTTTTAGCGGACAATGTGATAAGATCCCTTTCTTACGGCCACGCCAATAGCTACAAATTCCAGATGAGGCACAAAAACAGCAGGTGCTTCAACGGATATCAAGTGCTCCTTTAAGTGGGCTCTCCTCCACATCAACTTCAACATCACAAATACTCCAGTCCTCAAAGGTGTCACCCCAATCGCATTTGCTTCCTCACAGCTCCCAAATCTCCAGCTGCCCGTCTGAGTATGAGGTAGAACAGATGGTTGAGTCTGCAGAGCTGTTTACTCATACTATAGCCTGGGAATCAGAGGTCGACTCCAGCGCTTCTGTGAATCCAGACGAGGAAATGATCTGCACTGATGCCCAGAATCTTTATGAATCGGATCCAGGACCAGACGCAGAAGGTTCTGACCATAATGTAGACCCTCATTCCCAAACTGTAACTCCTGTTGGTGGAGACAATGAGGAAGACGATGATGAGACTCAAATACCTGATTGGAGTGAAAACTTTAGTTTTTTGTCAGGGCAGGAACAGGTTGGCTCTGAGGACGACGGGTGTGATAACACACAAGGTGATGATGATGAGGTTGGAGATCCCACTTACTGTCAACCCACAGTCAGCCAAGAGATGAGGTCAGCAGAGGAGGTGGAGGAAGATGCTAGTGACGACGAGGTCAGGTTGCGCCTTCCTGGACAGAGACGTAGTACTGGAAGCACGTCAACAACTGCATCCTCAAACACAACTCTGCCTCTCACCACAAGTCGTGGTGGCTCTTCAGGTCACATGGGTGCTAAGCCTTGCATAGCCTGGGCATTTTTTCATATCGATAAAGATGACCCAACTCGTGTTATCTGTAACATTTGTCAGCAAAAGCTAAGTAGAGGCCAAAAAATACATAGTTTGAGTACTTCATGCATGAACCGGCACATGTACATGAAGCATAAGTTGCAGTGGGAAGCTCAGTGTGCTACAATGCGGCCTAGCCAGCCGGGCCAACCACCGTCTGCCATATCTTGTGCATCCGCGGCCTCTTCATCCTCTGTGACTGGGGGGACAGCAGTCACACCTGTTTTGGGGCGCAGACCTGCCACCTCTTTACCCGCAACAGCCAGCGTGATTGGCAGGTCATCATTTTCTTTGGAGGTGGTAACACCAGCTGGTGTTGAGCGCTGTCCGACATCGATAGCACCACCTTTGGATCAAGGCAACCTAACATGTCCGCCTGCATCTTCCTCACAGACCAGCAGTTTGCCGGGGACACCCTTATCAACCCCGTCTAAGCACAATAGCCAGCCCTCGGTCACTCAGATGTGGACAAGTAAAAGACCATTTCCTCCTAGCCATGAGAAAGCTAAGAGGTTGAATTTCACCATCTGCAAGCTCTTGGCTACAGAAATGCTGTCTTTCCGCCTGGTGGACACAGAGGATTTTCGAGACCTTTTGTCCGTCGCAGTGCCCCAGTACCAGATGCCCAGTCGGCACTACTTCTCAAAGAAAGGTGTGCCTGCGCTCCACCAGCATGTCGCACACAACATCACCGCTTTTTTGAGAAACTCTGTGTGTGACAGGGTGCATTTCACCACAGACACTTGGATGAGAAGGCATGGACAGGGGCGTTACATGTCTCTGACTGGGCACTGGGTAACTATGGTGACAGCAGGACAAGGGGCTGCTGTCCAAGTCTTGCCGTCCCCACGAGTTGTGCGTCAATCCTCTTTATGTCAAAGTTCCTCCACTGCTTCTGCCTCCTCAACCTCCTCTCGGTCTTCCACCTGCACCCAAAGCCTGTCTGGTCATGCCACAAGCTTTCTAACTGCGCAGAAGGGATCCTGCACACCTCCTTACTATGCTGGCAGTAAGGCTCAACGTCATCAGGCGGTTTTTACTTTGAAATGTCTGGGAAATGTGAGTCACACAGCTGAGGAGTTGTGGTCAGCTCTGGAGAACCAATTTCAGGAATGGTTGTCTCCACTGGACCTGAAACCAGGGAAGGCCGTGTGCGACAATGCTGCAAACCTGGGTGCGGCCCTTCGCCAGGGCAATGTCACACACGTGCCTTGTATGGCTCACGTGTTGAACCTGGTTGTCCAGCAATTTTTAGCCCACTATCCCAGACTAGATGGCCTTCTGCAGAGGGCACGGTCACTGTGTGCTCACTTCCGCCGTTCGCATCCCGTAGCTCAGCGACTTACATCTCTACAGAAGTCGTTGGGCCTGCCACTTCACCGGCTAAAATGCGATGTGCCTATCCGGTGGAATTCAACTCTGCACATGTTGCAGCGACTGTGGCAGCACCGACAAGCCCTGGTGCAATACGTTCTGACGTATAGCCTGGGCCAACGAGATCCAGACGTGGGGCAAATCACGCTGGAGGAGTGGTCTCAGATCAGGGACCTATGCACCCTTCTGCACAGTTTTGAAATGGCGACGAAGATGTTTAGTGCTGACGATGCCATTATCAGCATGACTATTCCGGTGATTTACATGCTGGAGCACATGTTAAACAGAATTCGGAGTCAGGTGGTGGCACAAGAGGAGGTGGAGGAAGTAGAGGAGGAGGCGTTGTATGCGGAAGGGCTAACATCTGCAAGGTCCAGACGGTCGGCAGCACCAAGGCGGCATGCATGTGAGGGTGGGGGAGATGGTTTTACCAGGGCGCATGGTAGCAGCCAAACTAGTGAGGAAGGTGCAGGAGCCCAGGAAGAAGTGGAGGACGAACTGATGGAAGACTCATCAGATGAGGGAGACCTTGATCACATTTCTGTTGTGCGAGGTTGGGGGGAGAGGACAGAGGAAGGAAGCATGATTGTTACCTCGCCACCAACACAACAGGGACTTGGTGCTCCTGGATGCGCAACACACATGAGTGCCTTCTTGCTGCACTACCTGCAACATGACCCTCGAATTGTGAGAATTAGAAATAATCCTGACTACTGGGTTGCCACACTGTTAGATCCCCGGTACAAAAGTAAATTTGCAGAAATTATTCCTGCCATAGAAAGGGATGCACGCATGCAGGAGTATCAGCAGAGACTGTTGCAGAATCTTACATGTGCTTTTCCACAAAATACCAGTGGTGCACGTAGTGAATCTCACAGTTCCAACTTGCCAACCGTGGGACCGTCAAGTGTTCAGCACTCAAACCGTAACAGAACCACAGTATCTGCTGGTAACATCAATTTTGCGGAATCATTTCACCACTTTTTTAGCCCATCCTTTGCAAGGCCACAGGAGACAAGAAGTCTGACACATAGTCAACGCCTAGAGACGATGGTACAGGAGTATCTCCAAGTAAACATTGAAGCCACGACTGTGTCACTGGACCCTTGCTCTTTTTGGGCTTCCAATCTGGATAAATGGCCGGAGCTAGCCACTTACGCCTTGGAGATCTTGTCATGCCCCGCAGCCAGCGTTCTGTCTGAACGTGTGTTCAGCGCTGCTGGTGGTGTGCTGACAGATAAGCGCACGCGGCTCTCCACTGATAATGTAGACAGACTCACGTTCATAAAGATGAACAAATCATGGATCCGAAACGACTTTTCTACCCCTGTGTCATCCTGGGGAGAGTAAAAGCTTGATGATTGGTTAAAATCACCCTACCAACCGTTTTAAGCTTTCAAATTACTAATCATGTTTATCTGTATCTTGACTGGAAAATAATTTGGGCTTTGTAGCAGTGTGCAGCACTGATCCTATTAGGCCATCTATAATAAGCTTCACCAGATTTAAAATTAAAAATAATTTTTAGCTGCATCTAGCCCGGAAAATAATTTTGGGGCTCCGAGATGCGCAAGACACATAAGTGCCTTCTTGCTGCACTACCTGCAGCATGACCCTCATATTGTCAGAATTCGAAGTAATCATGACTACTGGGTTGCCACACTCTTAGATCCCCCAAACTTTTCGATCAACCTTTTCATTTTAATAAAGACCAAAAAAATGGTCATTTTTGAAATTATAAGCATTAGCAGGTTGTTAGAAACTGAAATCAAACAGTTTTCAACTCAAAACTTTATTCTAGGTGATGTTACATTTTCACATAGGACCCCTTGTTCGAAAGGAGCTTCTGAACTCTCTCGTCCATTGAATTTGTCAGGTTTTGGATGGTTTCTGCTTCAATTGTTTTGCATGAGGACAGAATACCCTCCCAGAGCTGTTGCTTAGATGTGAACTGCCTCCCGCCATCATAGACACTCCTTTTAATGATGCTCCAAAGGTTCTGAATGGGGTAGAGGTCAGGGGAGCATGGGGGTCACACCATAAGTTTGTCCCCTTTTATGCCCATATCAGCCATAGATGCAGATGTTTTATGTGCAGCATGAGATGGTGCATTATCATGCAGAAAAATGATCTTGCTGTGAAATACACGGTTCTTCTTCTTGAACCATGGCAGGAAGTGCTGTTTGAGAAAATCCACATACATTATGGAGTTCATCTTTAGCGCCTTCAGGGATCCTAAAGGGGCCGACAATCTCTCTCCCCATGATTCCAGCCCAAAACATTACTCCACCTCCTCCTTGTTGGCGCTGTAGCCGTGTTTGCGTGGGGTGTCCATCAACCAGCCATCCTCCACTCCATTCATCTGGACCATCGAGCGCTGCACGGCACTCATCCGTGAACAAAACAGTTTTGAAATCAGTCTTCATGTAATGTTTGGCCCACTGGAGCCGTTTCTGCTTGTGTGAAGAGGATAGAGGAGGTCGACAGGATGGCGTATGCACAGCTGCAAACCTCTGAAGGACCCTGCATCTTGTTGTTCGGGGGACGTTGGAGGCACAAGCAGCTTCAAAAACTTGTCTGCTGCTATGACAAGGCTTTTTTGCCGCTGCTCTTTCAACCTGACGTAATTGCCTGTAGGAAAGAGTCCTCAATTTGCCCTTATCAGCACGCACACGTGTGTACTGTGAATCAGCTACATACTTCTTGATTGCCAAGACACTTCATCCTGATCATCGCACAATGTTGATTGTAGTCATGCCTTGACCTAAACACTCCACAATTTGTTGCTTCTCAGCAGCCGACACATCCTTTTTCTTTCCCATTTTGGCAGAAAATGTAGGCTGCTTAATAATGTGAGAGAGCCTTCTTAAGTAGTCTTGCCTTTCATTGGACACACCTGCCAAACTAATTAGCACAGGTGTCTGCAATTGCTTACAGTGATATAAAGAGCCCTGACACACATCACCATCAATGAGTTTAACTGACAAACAAACAAATTCTTCCCTTATCACTCCTAAACACTTTTTGCATAATAATTTGGAACGCGGTGTACATGTGCTTTTCCACAAAACACCAGTGGTTCACGTAGTGAATCTTACAGTTCTAACTTGCCAACCGTGGTCTGTATGGAATTGTTCAATAAAGGGCCCAAAATTAAGATAACATAGATGGGAGAGGTCTCTATGAATAGGAATTCCTAAGTATTTGATACCCTGTGAGGGCCAGGCAAAGGGAAAGTTGGACTGGATGGAATCCTATATGGATTTAGGGAGGGAGACATCGAGGGCCTCAGACTTCGCTGCATTGATTTTAAAATTTTACCATGTAACAAAGTGATCTATTTCAGCCATAACAGCAGGGATGGATATATGTGATTGAGTGATATATACTAGGACATCATCAGCAAATAGAGAGCACTTGTACTCGGTGCCTCCCACCTCAATCCACCTAATATTGGGGTTATGGCGAATTGATGAGAGCAGGTGCTCCGTCACTAGGATGTATAAGAGAGGGGACAGAGGACATCCCTGCCTTGTCCCATTGGTGATTGTGAAAGGTGATGAAAATGTTCTGACGCACCCCCTGGGCCTTGGGACACCCGGAGCCGGACCCTTTTTGGTGGATGCTGGTGGTTGTAGTCTTCGTGGCGGCGATCCGGTTCCGCGGCTCAGGGCGGTCAAACCAGTGGCGGAACTATTTATGTGGTTTTGATGTTTAAATGTCCGACTACGCCACCCGTGGATTGCGGTCAGAGTGAACCGCCGCTACAGGGCAGACCGCTAAGGCTGGTGTTGTGGGTGCAGCAGAGCGTAGCATAACTCCCCACGGGAGGAGTATAGCCTCAGGGCAGTGTATGCGGAGGATGGGGGTGATGGTGCAGGGCAGCAGCAGTAACGACACGGAGTCAGTGATGCAGTTCAGGGCCTTTACTCACAGTTCTTATTATCCAGACCACGTCTGCAGGTAACGGCTGCCCACGTCGTACTGTGCTCACCAGGTGAGGGGCTCAGACAACTCCCAGATAACTTTGGAGCGCTTCACAGGACCCCCTTTGTGTGTCCTTTGTCTGGCCTTTCTTACCAACACTTCTGTCCGGCTGCCTCGGGCCTCCTCTTGGTAAACTTGGCGCCAGTTTCCCTAACCCTATGTGGTGCCTTCCTAGCGGGTGGAGCAAGGGGCTGCGCCACATAAAATGTCAGAGCCTCCGGTTTCTAGCTGAGGGTCGTTTCCTGCCTCCACTAGTTCGGGGACCGGTCTCCCCCTTTGGCCTGACCCCTCCACGCAGGTGGATTCGGGCGTGCGGTGGCGACTCGCCCGTCCGCACCCCTGGGATCCCTTCATTCCTCGTTCCTGGAGCCTTCTCCGCTCCTCTTCCTTCCTTCTCCCTCTTGCAGGCCTGGGCCTCTGTTACTAGGCCCGCCTCCGGAGCAGAGCTCATGCAGAGCCCCTGCTCCCTGCCACTTCTGCTCAGACTTCTCTGCACTGAACTAAGATGGTGCCCACCTTTTATACTCCCTTCTCAATGCACCCAGGAACTGCTTCCTCCCTGCTCCTGCACTGCAGGGTTCCCCTTCCTCAGTGTTCCCTCCCCCCACTCCAGCCAGGGACAGGGACTGTCGTGCCCATCTCAGGGGCATATTGGTCGCCCTGCCCCACGGCAATGTGGTGTAATGCATGCAGGTGTCGGGTCCTGATCCACACTCCATCCTTATCTGAGAGTGAGATATCACACCTCTGGGTGAGGTGCAATACGTCTGTAGCAACCGAGCCCTCGGTGCTACAGTTCCATTTATCTTCAGCCTAGGTGACGTATTGTGATACAGGGCCGTGATATTGGCTATAAAATGGTCCCCTAGACCCCTACCCCAAGCTTTTTAAGAGAATCATATATGGCGTGCCAGGAGACTCTATGGAATGCTTTCTCAGCATCCAACGAGAGTATCTACTTACAAATTTTTAACTGCATCTAGCCCAGGAAATACTTTGTGCCTAGTAGCAGTGTCTGCTAGTCAGCGGATTATCCCGGCTGTTAAGCAAGCTACACCACCTGTAGTTTGGACACTTAATTTTTTCAAAGGAAATGCTTCGGGACCACGGGATACTTAGTGAAGAGCATCAGGAGGCACCCCAAGGCATAGGGGCTGGGACTGGCACTAGGATGCCTTGCGGTGGACAGCCGAGCTCGATCCTTATAAAAGCTTTTTAACTGCAGCAGCTTTAGTGGACGCTACTGGAGCTGGAATTACGCGGCTGCTGGCATGAGACTTGCCCTCCAATAGATCCTTGTAAATGGATTTAAAGTGTAAAGTGTATTCATTCAAATTAGAGGGACAATTTAAATTAAAAAGCTTAGAGCTGCCTCCACCACAGGGGGGCTCTCTCGACCCACCAGCGGACAGGCACCAGTATTGGGAGAGGGGGGCTGGCCGTCAGGGTTCACCGCGGCTCTGGCACAAACCCGGCGACACGGAGGTGGCACGGGCAGGAGCGGACTGGCCGTCTCGGCTTCTCACTTTTTGGATTTTAGAAGGGCATGACATGCCTATATCTGTGTCTCCCCCTCCTTTTACTCCTCCACCTCTTTTCTTTTCGCATGACTATATGTACTTGTCACTTTTCCATGTGTTAGTTGTGTCTTCTGAGCAGTTTGTCAGCTTTTGGACACCTTTGAAGGTGTTTTCTATGTGTTTCTATGTGTTTTTGTTTGCCTGCCATTGGTTTTAACGGTGTTCGAAGGTGTTCGACGAACAGTTCGACGAACAGTTCGGCGAACACACGGGTGTTCGACGAACCGAACCGAACTCGAACACTACGGGGGTGGCTCAACACTAGTGGTGACATCACACACCAGTCAGTGAGCCGGAAGCTGCAAATGCTGCTGAAGCAAGGGAAGGGCAGCGGAAGCTGTAGCTGACTTTCTAAAATGGGCACACAGGCCGCGTATTTTATCATGCAGATCTGGCAGCTCCGGGTAGGAATTGAGAAACCGTTGAACCACGAGGTTAAGCTCGTGGGCCAGGCATGGTACGTGCGTGAGCTCGCCTCGCCTCAGAGCCGCCACCAGGTTCCCGCCATTGTCACAGACGACCATGCCTGGCTGTAGGTTCAGCAGTGTGAGCAGATCTACCTGCTCTTTCAGAGCTGTCCACAACTCTTCAGCATTGTGCGGTTTGTCACCTAAGCATATTATCTTAAGCACAGCCTGTTGCCCTTTGGCCGAGGCAGTGCTGCAGTGCTTCCAGCTTGCGACTGATGTGGTCATTTCGGAGATGGAGACTGAAGAGGAGGAGGAGGCTGAGGAGGATGAGGTGCAGGAGCTGTAGACCGTGGGGGCAACCCTGATTGACCTAGGCCCAGCAATCCTTACCATCATGTCCAGTTCACCGTCCCTTGCCACGTACCTTGTCCATTTTAAATGGAGGACAGATTCTTCCATGATCACTACAAATGACTGAGTTTGGAGCGAACTTATATGTGATCCGTGTGACGGAGAAAGCAGAGTTTTAAATACCTGGCCTGTAAGTAAGTAGTTTGAACAACAAACTGGTGTGAATTGCTTCACTGACACACTAAAGGAAATTTTTAATAGAGGCCAGAAATGGCAGTATTTTCTGACATTGTATATGTGATACGTGTGATAGAGAAAACAAAGTTTTAAATACCTGGCCTGTAGGTAAATAGTCTGAACAGCAAACTGCTGTGAATTGCTTCACTGACAACACTGAACAAAATTTGTAATGGAGGCCAGAAATGGCAGTATTTTCTGACAACTTATATGTGATCCGTGTGACGGAGAAAATAGAGTTTTAAATACCTGGCTTGTAGGTAAGTTGTTTGAACAGCAAACTGGTGTGAATTGTTTCACTGACACACTAAAGGAAATTTTTAATGGAGGCCAGAAATGGCAGTATTTACGGACAACGTATATGTGATCTATGTGACTGAGAAAACAGAGTTTTAAATACCTGGCTTGTAGGTAAGTTGTTTGAACAGCAAACTGCTGTGAATTGCTTCACTGACACACTGAAGGAAATTTTTAATGGAGGCCAGAAATGGCAGTATTTTCTGATAACGTACAGTGCTGGCCAAAAGTATTGGCACCCCTGCAATTCTGTCAGATAATACTCAGTTTCTTCCTGAAAATGATTGCAATCACAAATTTTTTGGTATTATACTCTTCATTTAATTTGCCTGCAAGGAAAAAAAAAAAAGAGAATGAAGCAAAAATCAAATCAGTG
This sequence comes from Phyllobates terribilis, assembly GCF_046119375.1. Lineage (NCBI taxonomy): Eukaryota > Metazoa > Chordata > Amphibia > Anura > Dendrobatidae > Phyllobates > Phyllobates terribilis. Next base: position 589,252,677 of record NW_027362765.1, on the reverse strand, counting down.
ATCATTTCACACAAAACTCCAAAAAAGGGCCAGACAAAAGTATTGGCACCCTCAGCCTAATACTTGGTTGCACAACCTTTAGCCAAAATAACTGCGAACAACCGCTTCCGGTAACCATCAATGAGTTTCTTACAATGCTCTGCTGGAATTGTAGACCATTCTTCTTTGGCAAACTGCTCCAGGTCCCTGATATTTGAAGGGTGCCTTCTCCAAACTGCCATTTTGAGATCTCTCCACAGGTGTTCTATGGGATTCAGGTCTGGACTCATTGCTGGCCACCTTAGAAGTCTCCAGTGCTTTCTCTCAAACCATTTTATAGTGCTTTTGGAAGTGTGCTTTGGATCATTGTCCTGCTGGAAGACCCATGACCTCTGAGGGAGACCCAGCTTTCTCACACTGGGCCCTACATTATGCTGCAAAATTTGTTGGTAGTCTTCAGACTTCATAATGCCATGCACACGGTCAAGCAGTCCAGTGCCAGAGGCAGCAAGCAACCCCAAAATATCAGGGAACCTCCGCCATGTTTGACTGTAGGGACCGTGTTCTTTTCTTTGAATGTCTCTTTTTTTTCTTGGACACTCTATGTTGATGCTTTTTGCCAAAAAGCTCTACTTTTGTCTCATCTGACCAGAGAAGATTCTTCCAAAACGTTTTAGGCTTTCTCAGGTAAGTTTTGGCAAACTCCAGCCTGGCTTTTTTATGTCTCGGGGTAAGAAGTGGGGTCTTCCTGGGTATCCTACCATACAGTCCCTTTTCATTCAGATGCCGACGGATAGTACGGGTTGACACTGGTGTACCCTCGGACTGCAGGGCAGCTTGAACTTGTTTGGATGTTAGTCGAGGTTCTTTATCCACCATCCGCACAATCTTGCGTTGAAATCTCTCGTCAATTTTTCTTTTCCGTCCACATCTAGGGACGTTAGCCACAGTGCCATGGGCTTTAAATTTCTTGATGACACTGCGCACGGAAGACACAGTAACATTCAGGTCTTTGGAGATGGACTTGTAGCCTAGAGATTGCTCATGCTTCCTCACAATTTGGTTTCTCAAGTCCTCAGACAGTTCTTTGGTCTTTTTTCTTTTCTCCATGCTCAATGTGGTACACACAAGGACACAGGACAGAGGTTGAGTCAACTTTAATCCATGTTAACTGGCTGCAAGTGTGATTTAGTTATTGCCAACACCTGTTAGGTGCCACAGGTAAGTTACAGGTGCTGTTAATTACACGAATTAGGGAAGCATCACATGATTTTTCAAACAGTGCCAATACTTTTGTCCACCCCCTTTTTTAGGTTTGGTGTGGAATTATATCCAATTTGGCTTTAGGACAATTCTTTTTGTGTTTTTACATTGAAGAAAAATTAAATAAAGATAATAATACCAAAGAATTTGTGATTGCAATCATTTTCAGGAAGAAACTGAGTATTATCTGACAGAATTACAGGGGTGCCAATACTTTTGGCCAGCACTGTATATGTGATCCGTGTGACGGAGAAAACAGAGTTTTAAATACCTGGCCTGTAGGTAAGTTGTTTGAACAGCAAACTGGTGTGAATTGCTTCACTGTCACACTAAAGGAAATTTTTAATGTAGGCCAGAAAAGGCAGTATTTTCTGACAACGTATATGTGATCCGTTTGACGGAGAAAACAGAGTTTTAAATACCTGGCCTGTAGGTAAGTAGTTTCAACAGGAAACTGGTGTGAATTGCTTCACTGACACACTAAAGGAAATTTTTAATGGAGGCCAGAAATGGCAGTATTTTCTGACAACATATATGTGATCCATGTGACGGAGAAAACAGAGTTTTAAATACCTGGCCTGTAGGTAAGTAGTTTGAACAGCAATCTGGTGTGAATTGCTTCACTGACACACTGAAGGAAATTTTTAACGGAGGCCAGAAATGGCAGTATTTTTTTACAACGTATATGTCATCGGTTTGACAGAGAAAACATAGTTTTAAATAGCTGGGTTTCTAGCGCTGTAATATGGAAAGGACCTGGGCCTTTGTATAGAAATATCTAACAGCAGCAGAAGGCAGAATTGGAATGGAGCCTCTTGTGCTATATGCACTGCAGTCTGCTAAATACCCTGCCTGCCTATATACACTGCCTGCCTGATATCTCTGCAGATGGATTAGTTAGTCCTCAAAAGGACTGTTTGTTAAGATGGATATGTGTAATGTTCAGTTTTTCTCCCTAGGCTACCTAATACATAAGCAAATCTCTCCTTGACGCAGCAGCACCTCTCCCTACACTGTCTGATTCCGGAGTGACTGTGACGAACATGGCGGCGCCAGGTTTGATATAGACCTGATCACATTGTGTGGACAGTCAATCACTGTAATGCCAAAATCAACATGGCTACGGCATTACAGTGAGTGGCAGGCAATCCCTGCATGTTGATTGGTGCTCTAAAGAGCGACAAATATGTAGGGAGGGGACCCGAGCTCCTGCCGAGTAACCCCGGAAATACTCTGCGAGCGCCGAGCATCTCGAGAAGTGAGATGCTCGGGCGAGCACCGACCAGTAGCGAACATGCTCGCTCATCACTATTCACTAGTGCTTTCACTAACATTACCACCTACCCTACGTATACCTTGAACACCAAGCCTATTTCCGCTTCCCCCATGACCTCTCTTTTTCCCGCTCATGTTGCTCAGACAGTGTGGTAGGAGCATGCTATTAGATAAGAAAAATTGAATTTTTTTCCTCTGCACCAGTTCTGCACACAGCCGAATTTCAGCGACACTAAATGACAAGGTGAGATATGGCTAGCTGTATCACGTTATCAACTGAAAAATGTAGCATTTTTTGCTCTGCAACTTCTCCGCACACAGTTGAATTTAAGTGACACTAAATGACAAGGTGACATATGGCTTGCTGTATCACGTTAGTAACAGAAGAAAGTATTTTTTTAGGGTGATGACGCCTGATAGCAGATATGCTCCAAACTATTTCAAACCGAGATGTCCCCTGCTGTATCACAGTAGTAACAGAAGAAAGTATTTTTTCTACTGTGGATGAGGCTTGTATAACATAGAATATATGCTCCAAACTGTTTCAAACTGAGATGTCCCCTGCTGTATAACGTTTGTAAGAGAAGAAAGTATTTTTTAGTGTGGATGACCATTTTGTAACGTAGGAGATATGCTTCAAACTATTTCAAACTAAGATGCCCATGCTGTATCACGTTAGTAACAGAAGAAAGTTTTTTTTTTACTGTGAATGAGGCCTGTATAACATAGGAGATATGCTCAAAGATATTTCAAACTCAGATCTAGCCTGCTGTATCACGTTATTCACAGAAAAAAATAGATTTTTTTTCTCTTCATACAGCTGAATTTCACAGCCACAAAATGAAAAGATGACATATGATTTACTGTATCGTGTTTGTCACAGAAAAAAAATATTTTTTTACTCGTTAGCAAAAGAAAAAAAATAGTTTATTTACTCAGTCTACACACAGCTGAATTTTAACCCACAAAAGGACTAGGTGGCTTATAGCAGACTGTATCATGTTTATCACAGAAAAAATATTGTTTGTACTCTGGCTAGCAACAGAAAAAATAGATTTTTTTACTGTGCATACCCTCAAAAAATGACAAGGTGGGCTACTATATCTTGCGCTATCACATTAGCAAATTAAAAAAAATAGATTTTTGTACTCTGCACTGCATGCATACAGCTGAATTTCAACCCCACAAAATGAAAAGGTGGGCTATTAGGGCTGCCTTCCTTGCTGTATCACATTATATATAGATTTTTTTAAGGGATACTCATGCATGGAGCACAATAGAAGCAGTGCACAACAAAGTTCTATGACATGGTCCCTGCTGTCAATGTCTGGACCTCAGTAATAGCACAAGAAAAAAGAAATCTGCTGGAAGGTCGATTTCACAGACACACAGGACACTAGTTATCTAAACTATCTGACTTAGAAGCAACCGCCTATCTATCTAGCTAAAATCTCTCAGTATACAGCAGCAGGGTTCAGCAGCAGCGTCTGTGACCAGTTACATGTTTAAAATGGCACTCACAGAATATGTCTGCTCTTTATCTAGAGAGGACATGTGATTTCAGCAGCCAATGGCTCAAGTACTTGTGTCTGGACAGTGTGGATGTTTCCTGCGCTCTGATTGGCTAGAAGCGATTTGCACACATAAAGTTAGAAAAAAAATCTAAAACCATGGCGCTGCTCTCAGCTTTTGTCTGCTCCCCCCCAGCCCCTCCCCTCCCCAAACACTTCCTGCACATTTTCGCAAAATGTTACAGATTTTTGCTGATTTTAAGAAAAAATGCTTGCTTTTCTTATCACGAATCAGATCAGATTTCGAACATATTCGCTCATCACTAATCGTAAGTTCCCTTGGTACTAGACTTTACTTTAGATATGGTGTTGGATCTCTTCTTTTATCAATTTCCCTTGTTCATAAAAGAAGTTAAGTAGATCTTTAGAGTTTATGCCTTCTGCAGTATCAGAATTGTTGTCATGTCCTTATTGTTAACCAGACAGTAGTGTTGAGGAGAATTTTTCTGAAATTCCCAGTTTGACAGGAATTCGAACATTTTAAGATTCAATTAAAAAGCTTGTTCTGCACTATTTTTCATGCTGCTGATGTAACAGAGAGCAGTCAAACGTCATTATGGATTTGAGTGCGCAATTCACCAAAGTGCCCCATAGCTATGTTAACTTATAGTCAGCAGGGTCATCTCACTCAGCTGCAGAGAGTAACCTCTTATGGTTAGTGGTGTCCTCTCTCTCTCACTTCTCCTCCATATGTTTTATACGAGGAATCACTAGTTTTCCAGCATTGAAGTCTGCACAAATTCATTCACCGCAAATTAAATTACTTGAGGAAGTTGTCAAATTCGAATTTCATAAGATTTCTATCAGCCAGTCTACATTCAAGGCTATCAGTAGTTCACATTGTTCAATCCGATTGGAATAATACTCCATACTCATAAATCCCAAAAGAAGCTGCTATTACAGATTGTTGAAAAGCAGAACTTCATGTCTGAAGATAAGTAAGGTAGTCAGGCGTTCAAAAAAGGGAAACAAATATAGTGCTGTAAGTGGTAATAGAGTAACAGGCTAAAAAACATTGAATGGAACCTGTCACCATGAAAATGCAGTCCAAACTGCAGGCATCATCTTATAGAACAGGGAGAGCTGAGTGGATTGATATATAGTTTTGTGAGTAAAGTCTCTGTATAACGTGTGTTTTCATAGTTTTAAATCCTCAGCTCTTTCTGAGATTTTTGGTCCAGTTGGTAGTCCTATCATTGACTGAAAGCTTTCTCTGCATGCACACTTATATAAAAAAAAGCTGTCAGTCAGTGATGAGACCACCCACTGGAACAAAAATCCCTCAAGAGCAGAGGATTAAATGATGAAAACACAGGTTACTCTGAGACTTTACTTACAAAACTATACAGTACTGTATATCAGTTTACTCAGGTCCTCATGCTCAATAACGTTTTTCCTGCAGATTGGACTGCTTTTTCATGGTGACAGGTTCCCTTTAAGGGGTGGACTTGACTTTAATATTATCAGTGAAATGAAAGGCACCAAGTGCAGTGTATGGGTAGCAGCTGTCTCCTTAATCACCATCTGTGCCTTCTACATAAGAACTGTTTTGGATTTTTAAATTGAATTTTTTGGTGCCCTTAGGGCTGAATGATAATATTGAAATAATTTTTTGAAGCTCTTTTTTTCCATACTTAAACATATTGTAATAATGCTACTCACTTGGGAGTGAGAGGATGATAGGAGTTATACTTCACCCAAGACTACGATGTAAGACACAGATGAAGTTATTCTTCCCTTATCTGGACATTTGGACTGACGCCCAGAAATTAGATTGTAACTTGTTTTTAGCTGTCTCAGCAACCTTCTACTGCTATGAATTATCACTTTTCTGTTTATGAAACTTTCTTATCAACATTCCACTGTTATGAATCATCACTTCACTGCTTGTGAAACAAAGGCATTTTACTGCGCATGTCTGACAAAAAAATATGATTATTAGTATAAATAAAGGGACAGCACCTATAGAGGCAGACGCGCTCAGGGGCTTCCCAGTACTTGATTATACACTACGTGTCTGTGTATTTCTTGTTACGGGGATACCCCGACTCCAACAAGGACCCTCCATGGCTGAATGATCCTAACAATTCCTGGCGCCCGAAACAGGGACCCGAGGTCTGCGTATTCCTTCAAGTTCATCGACCGGCACGAGTAACCGCTGAGATTGGGACATCGGAACAGCAGATGACAAACCTGGCCAGGTAAGAGACACTGTTAGTTCTCTAACATCTGCTCTGCGATAGTCCGTAAATTTCATGCATATCTTGTGTTGGGATTGAGGAACTAGTAGAGAAGGATACCTATAGCTCGGGTCATTCATGTATATACTGTAGGATCTGCCGAAGGAGAGGTCAGAGAAGGTTATGGAACGGATGGTATGAAAGAGATGTGGATGTCGGGAATAGCCTCATAAGCCGCACTAAGGTAGATGACATAAGTATTACGGAGATTGCCTAACTGAGTCATAAGGTTGTGTCCTTTTGGGGAAACCTTCACTCACGCTTAACTCCCGAACCTTTGTCCTCCTTTTTGACGGATAAGAGATTGACAGAATGAGCCCATGGAAGTAATGATAATACTCCAGGGACACGATATATAATGGAGACTGTATGGTTCATTTTATGTATTGTTGGTCTTGCCCTTGTTGCCATATATATGTGTGTTAGAATTACTCTACACTTCAGACAAAACGGTCCAGAGAAACCGTTTCAGATACTGGCTCCTTAGGACAGAATAGGTAACGAGGAAAGGTAAAATATAGAATATATTTTATCTAACCCAAAAAGCCTCCTAAGGTATGAATAGTCAGGAAAAATGGGCAACAAACAGACTAAGACCACAAATGATGAACAAGATGTCTATACGATCGTGAAAGAAAGGTGTGGTGTAGAAGCAACTAAGAATTTAGGGAAAGTTTGCAAAACTTTTCAGGTAGCAAGGCATGACAGGTTTAACAGGAAACTATGGGAGGACATTCGGGTTAGAAAAGCAGGAGTGATAAGAGACAAAGGATGGTAGAGTCCAAATTTTGGTGCCTGATGACCAAGAGTCTCTAGAAAACATTGTAAAAGTCCAAGCCTTAGAGGATGAGAAAGATCCTGCCCCTACCCAAATTATTTTAGATCTTTCTGAGGTACCAGAAAAATTATGGGCACAACATGACACCGATGTAGGACTAATGCCAATAGCTCCAGTAAAAGTCACTCCTGTTCCAGGTGTGACACTACCCCAATTGAGACAGTATCCTATTAGTGCCCAACAAGAACACGCCATAGGAGAACAGATAAAAGATTATCTAAAAACTGGAGTACTGATAGAAGTAAAGTCACCAGCCAATACACCGTTGTACCCCGTAAAAAAGAAATCTACTGAGGGGTCAGCTGCTAGGTACCGGATGGTACATGATTTAAGAGAGATAAATAAAATTTTGGAACCTATTACTCCTGTTGTGCCAAATCCACACACGTTGCTATCACAGATCCCAGCAACAGCACGAGTATTTTCTGTCATAGACTTATCAAATGCATTTTTTTCAGTACCATTACACCCAGACTGTTACAAACTGTTTGCATTTACATTTAAGAATAGACAATTAGCATGGACAAGATTACCACAGGGTATGATACATTCACCTACCTTGTACTCAGAAGCTATGAGATCAGTTCTTCAAAATTTCAAACCTACGGATGAGGTTGTAATTCTTCAATATGTTGATGACCTATTATTATGTGCCCCTGCTCAAGAGTCCGCAAACAGCAACACAATAAGATTGTTAATATTTCTAGCAGACATGGGCTGTAAAGTTAACAAGAAAAAAGTACAACTTTGTATGACTACGGTAGTATTTCTAGGACACTGCATTTCACAAGGTATTCGGCACCTCACCGCCGACAGACTAAAAATCATTAGAGATCTTGTTCCTCCCAAGAACTACAAAACATTAAGAGCATTTTTGGGAATAGTATCACACTGCAGACAATGGGTTATACATGCTAGTCAGCTTATGCAACCTCTATATGATTGTTTAAAAATCGAGCCTTTTCAGTTAACTGAATCAGCGCTCATAGCCTTTCAAGACCTCAAGAAAGGTCTCATGTCAGCCCCGGCCTTGGGAATCCCAGACTACGCCAAACCATTCCAATTAATGGCTGCGGAAATGTCTAATCATGCTACAGGAGTACTAACACAGAAACATGAAAATAAACAAAGACCTGTCGCATACTATTCTGCTCAATTAGATAATGTTACCAAAGCTGCACCATCATGTGTCAGAGTAGTAGCAGCTGTCTCTCTTTTGGTAGAAAAAGCCTCAGAAATAGTACTAGACCATGCCTTAATAGTACAAACTACACATGATGTACATGGCATACTGAATCAGGTATTGCCAAAACACATTTCAATGATTAGACAAATCCTAGAATCAGCTGCCTCAACCAAACAAGTAGCAGTAATAAAAGTACCTGCACATGTAAGACTCGACACCGAGATAGCTAGGGGTAATGACCGAGCCGACAAGGCTGCTAAGCGAGCTGCAGTAAAACCTCTGACAACTGACCACACTATTAGTGCAGTATCAGAATTTGACTTAATTACATGGCTCAAAGAAGCCCACCAGCAGGTGAGTAGAGAAGAAAAAGAAGAGTGGCAGAAACAGGGGGCAGAAGAAAAAGAAGGACTATGGAGAAAAGGAGATGAGCTTTGTCTCCCCCGAGCGTGGTACCCTGTTGTGGTCAGTGAAGCCCACGGACCTACACATGTGTCTGCAAACGGTATGATACAGAGGGTCAGACAGAAGTGGTTAGCCCCAGGGTTCGGCCAGGTAGCTCGAGCAAAATGTGGTTCTTGTGAAATCTGTTTAGCCCACAATCCAGGACAGACTGTTAAGACCCCCCAGAAGCACCATGTAAGACCACTATATCCGTTCCAGAGACTTCAGATCGATTACATCCAGATGCCTAAGCATGGACACTATGAGTATGTACTGGTATGTGTGGACATGTTTTCGGGGTGGCCAGAGGCTTATCCAGTTCATACAGCCACGGCTAAAGTCACTGCAGTAAAAATAGCACATGAACTGGTACCCCGTTATGGTATCCCAGAAGTGATCGAGTCAGATAGAGGTACACATTTTACTGGAGAGATCTTTCAGAATGTAATGAAAATGTTGTGTATAAAAAGTGAACTACACACCCCTTACCACCCACAGAGTTCTGGTAAGGTTGAGAGAATGAATGGAACACTTAAGTTAAAAATGCAGAAAGCCATGGCAGAAACACAGAAACCATGGACTGAGTGTCTCCCAATAGCATTGTATTCAGTCAGAAACACCCCCCAGGGAAAGAGCAAACTCACCCCCCATGAAATATTGTTTGGTAGAGTTGCCAATACAGGATTGTATTTCCCACAGACTTTAATGTTAGAAACTGAAAGCTTAACTGCTTATGTACAAAATTTATGTAAGCATGTGTCTAAAATACACTCTTTAGTGTTCTCTTCCATTCCAGATCCAGATTCCATCGAGGGAACGCACAAGCTGCAACCAGGAGACGAAGTTTACGTAAAAAGACATAACAGAAGAACGCTAGAACCCAGATTTGAGGGTCCATATCAGGTGTTATTGACAACTCCAACTGCAGTAAAATTGGAAGGAAAATCAGCATGGGTACATGCAAGCCATTGCAAAAAGAAATAGTGGTGATTGTACTTGTGTTAGCTATAACGATAGATCAGGGAGACCTGTGGGATAAACTAAGTTCCCCAAAACCTGCAGATAATAAATTTATAAAACATCATGAGACATTGGTAAACGGGCTGCTCGATGGCAGACAGAAAATAGCAGACTGTTGGATTTGTACGCATTCTCCAATATCAGCCACGAGCATACCCTTCCTGGCCGTACCCATGACCCCTGAGGAAGTGTTTACATGGACTAATTGCTCAGACAAATTAGCAAATAACCAAACCGTTAATTCTAGATTATGGAACACCACTGTTGCCATCCCAGTTGTGGGGTGGGTGGGATTTCCCTGGTGGCAAGGTAATATGACCGGAAAAATAAACAACTTACAATATTTAGCGTTTAAAGGAGGTGTATGGGTTCCTAGAAATAAGACGGGACTAACAGACTTAGGGTTAATTCCTACAGAAAATATACAACTCAGTTTTAGTAGCACAGTATCTTCTTCTCAACCTTTTAAACCTGATATAGTAGAAAAATACATACACAATAATGGTTGGAAATATTCACAATTATTCCCCGATGGAAACAATGATACATGTTCAAAAATACCAGGTAATATATTATGTAATGAGTCAAGTGCATATGACCCAGGTACACCGACTTGTGAAAATCCAGATGCAGGATACTGTAGTCCATTAGGTCAAAAACCCCCTTGGTGTATACTTCAGAATGTATCTAAATTTTTAGATTTGGTACATAGGTTGGTGCTCCAACACTCTGCAATATGGGATCTGCCTGAAGGAACCTTCTGGATTTGTGGAAATGGAGCATACAAATGGCTCCCAGTAGGAATAAAAGGTGCATGTACTCTAGGACGCTTAACACCGGCCACATTTATAGTTCAGAATCAGCAGGTAGATATGCAAGCAGTACCTAAACACACACTATACAAAAGAGCAGCCGACAACTCGCCTAGACCTTCAGGTAGGCCACATGTGGTCCAAATGGGAATTCCTAATAAAATATTCAGCACTTTCTTTGTGTGCAATGTTGATGCAGATGTGGGATAAATTAGTTCAGGCCACCGACTATCTAGATGATCAGATATGGGATATTATGGATATATTTAATACTAGTATAGCTGTCCAAAATCAACTTATAATTGTTACTAATCAACATACTGTAGTGTTAGACTACCTAACTGCGGCCCAGGGAGGAATGTGTCAAATTATTGGTCCAACCTGTTGTCATTACATAGATCCAAACAGTACAATGAGTATGAGGTTCAAGCTGGCAGATATACAACGATTACGGGATGAATATGACAGACACAATGACCAAAATAAAGATAGCTGGTGGTCAGACACCTTCTCCTTTCTCAACCCAAAGAACTGGTTTAAGGGTATTGGAGGTTGGGTGGCTGTAATTCTGCAAGGTATATTACAGATTGTGCTAATTATAGTAGTCATATATGTAGTGTTTAAAATAGGATTAAAAATTATTTTAATATGCATAAATAAGCTTTGTAACACGGATTCAAGAATATGAAAGAAAAGAACTCCCGGACCAGGTCTTCTACCAAAAGTCCATAAGGAAGAATCAAAGGGGGGACTGAGAGGATGATAGGAGTTATACTTCACCCAAGACTACGATGTAAGACACAGATGAAGTTATTCTTCCCTTATCTGGACATTTGGACTGACGCCCAGAAATTAGATTGTAACTTGTTTTTAGCTGTCTCAGCAACCTTCTACTGCTATGAATTATCACTTTTCTGTTTATGAAACTTTCTTATCAACATTCCACTGTTATGAATCATCACTTCACTGCTTGTGAAACAAAGGCATTTTACTGCGCATGTCTGACAAAAAAATATGATTATTAGTATAAATAAAGGGACAGCACCTATAGAGGCAGACGCGCTCAGGGGCTTCCCAGTACTTGATTATACACTACGTGTCTGTGTATTTCTTGTTACGGGGATACCCCGACTCCAACAAGGACCCTCCATGGCTGAATGATCCTAACAGGAGCGATATGAGATATCACAGGAAACATTTCTATTTAAAAGTCTGGCTGGTTTATTTCAGTCCTCATAAATCACATCACAGTAAAACTTAAATACAGCCTTTGTCCTGCACAAAGTGAAACATAAAGTAAAAAGTCCATACATTAGTGCTGGTTCACTCACTTAGCACAGAGTCCAGCTTCTTAGTCTTTTAAAAAAGCCACAATATCCAGGAGGTCTGCAACCTCCACACACACTTACTTGTTTGAGACAAACAGGTCTCATTTTAAAAAGTGAACCACACCCAGGGGTGGAGATATGGTGAGCAGCCATCTCTCTCAACTCTTCAGCTGCTCATAATCAACCTGTCATGGCCGATTAACCCCTTTTAGTCCTATGTGCACTAAAGAATTACTCCAGGTTTAACTCCCATCCACTATGTGTCTAACAGCCGCCTCACAATATGTAGATATACTTCTTGGTCTCCATTTCTTACATGAACAATCTAAATAATTTGGGTCCCAGCATAATTATTTTTTTCAAAAAATCGATTGCCATTCATTATACATTGCATACTATGAATGTTACCCATCTATTGTTTTATCATTTCATTTATCTATGGGTCTAGAGTACTGACCATACAGTTTAGTTTAATATAGATATCTCTTACCCTTCCAGATTTTTGATCATTAAATTATGCTATATATAGGTTAAATAATTATTAATGCAATGTCACATCAGCAAGTAGTCATTTAAAAATTTGTAAGGATTCCTTAAAAGGAATCGGTCAGCAGGTTTTTTCCTGTTCATCTGAGAGCAGCATATTCTAGATAAAGAGACCTATATTCCAATGTATCACTTAGTTTACTGGATGTAGTAGTTGTGACACAGTGCTTTTAGACTTAGGAAGAAGCAGAGCTTAGAAAGCTGACCCCATCTCCAGGAGGCTCTGTATTTACATTGTCTACTGACAATGAGCTGCTTATCACAGGAGGGGGTGGAGTCAAACCAGTGCTCACAGGGCCAGCTAGTCACAGCAATGATAACGTTCTTGTGATAAGATCCCCACTTTTAACCATTTCCAATTGCTCTTTATTTTGGGGTTACATAGTTTTTAATGCATTTATAAGTCTGGCATTATTTTCTCAATTTCTCATTAATGCCTTGACAACATAGGATATAAAATTACATCACATGTAGTGTCAGTTTTTAAAAATATGAAAAAAATAAAAAAACAAAAGTTCAAATCACCCCCTTTTGCCTCATGAAAAATAAAACAATAAAAACAAATTAAACACATATTTGGTATTGCTACTTTCATTTAAGTTCAATCTATTCAAATATAAAATTAATTAATCTGATTGGTAATCGGTGTAATAAGAAAAAAAATGAAAACACCACAATTACGTTTTTTTTGCTGCCGCTTCATTGTAATTAGATGCTATAACAGGCAATCAAAAAATCATATCTATCCAAAAATGGCATTTTTAAAAACGTTAACTTAGGGTGCAAAAAATAATCCCGCACAAAATGGTGACAAAAGCTAATTTTTTTTTATTGCAAATTTCCAAAAAAAGAATTCACAGCTTAAATAAAAAAAAAAAACTATATGTTTTCTATCTGTGCACTCATACTGACCTGGGGAATCATATTGCCAGATCAGTCTTACCATATAGTGAACTGGGTAAATAAAAACAAACAAAAAACAATAGTGAAATTGAACTGTTCTGCAATTTGAACACTCTTGGAATTTTTCCCACTATGTGGTGCATGAATGGTGTCTTTCAAAAGTACAAATTGTCTCGCTAAAAACAAGCCCTCATACATCTACATTGACATAAAAATAAAAAAAGTTATAGATTTTGGAAGAAGGGGAGGAAAAAACTAAAATGAAAAATTTAAAAATTGCCATCTTATGAAGAGCTGAAAAGAAGTCTACACATAATGACTGTTCAAGTACAGGCGCTCAGTGCACCATTCCTGGCCAAGCATTTAAGTGCCCCTTCCTACCTTCTCTTTTTTTACTTTTATCTCCACCCCCTCTTCTTTGATTGACAGAGCCAGAAAAGGGCAGAGATAGATGGAAAACAGGCAGGAGAGAAGTAGAACTTAAATGTTTGGCTACACAATGATGCACCAAGCGTCTATTCTTGGCTTGAACAGTTGTACTTTGCTGACAGTCCTTTTAAAGATTCTTACTACTTTAAGTTGATTCTCGGGGTATACAGTGCCATATTTTACTTCCTATTTTGTTTAATCCCAGATCTACCTTCTTTTTCTCCAAACCTGAGTACAGTACTATACCATTCAATAAACTTTTGTATAAATTTCTTGCTGTTTTCCTCATGGGAACTTTTATTGTACTTCTAAATGCTAAAACTCTGTTCAAATTATGCAATTTTGACTTGAATCTTTAACCTGTTAATTTCTTGTTCTTTTGTAATTCATTGTTGCGTTGGGGTCAGGATAGAACTAAAGTTTGGCTGAAAGGGACTACATGAAAGCAAATGACCCTTTGTCAAGCAAGTTGATATATACCAAGACATTTGTTTTTAGAATACTTGCTAGTCTAAGAATGGATATAATCTAATCTGTTTAATAATTTTCATAATTCGAATAATAAATTGTTGGTCATGTCTTAATAACACCATGCTTAGGGAGTAGGTAACGAGAAATGTAGGATACTAGACCATTTTATAATTATGGCTTTTCAAAGGCCTAAAATTCACTGATTATATTTTCAGTTCATGATTATTAATTGCCTTAAAGTTTACGTATATAACAAAGTTTGCTTTAATGAAAGAGAATTGAATGAAGTTAGTTAATACCATGTGAAAATAAAAGATCTTATAGAATTTTAAAGTCCACAGCCAGAAAAAAATAATGGCACCCTGGATGCTTTCCAAACTTGAGTATGTCAGTGAAAGGCATATGAAACTCAATTTATCTCTTCTTTCAAGCTCTGTTTTCTGCATCTGACAACTTTAGATGAACATGAAATATATTCCATAAACACTTTAATCAGTGTGTGACCATTTGTACATAACAAAGAATGTGAAATTTTCAAAGTGCTTCTAATAGACATTGAAATAAATCTGAGGAGATTGGTTGCGCACAGTTATGCAAGTGAATCTTATATTGATCTCTACACATTATAAAGATGTAGACAGTTTTTCAACATGATACAAAAACTACACTAAATTCTAATAAAGGCAAAACTTTAAAGTAACGTTCAGGCTTTGTGCACAAAATACTTGAAACACTGCACAAATTTATTAGTGAATAAGTGGTCTTGATTCTAACTAATATGAGAGGAAGTAACATCTGAATCTGTTCCTGCATAGCTTGCCTCTATGTACAATGTCAGGCTATGACACATTGGCCAATGTGATGTCAAAACAGGGGACTATGGCAGGACACATTCCTAGATCAATGATGCAGAAGCAGTGGGATGTGATGGTGAACAGTGGTATATAGTGTTGAGCCACCCCCGTAGTGTTCGAGTTCGGTTCGGTTCGTCGAACACCCGTGTGTTCGCCGAACTGTTCGTCGAAATGTTCGTCGAACACCTTCGAACACCGTTAAAACCAATGGCAGGCAAACAAAAACACATAGAAACACATAGAAAACACCTTCAAAGGTGTCCAAAAGCTGACAAGCTGCTCAGAAGACACAACTAACACATGGAAAAGTGACAAGTACATATAGTCATGCGAAAAGAAAAGAGGTGGAGGAGTAAAAGGAGGGGGAGACACAGATATAGGCATGTCATGCCCTTCTAAAATCCAAAAAGTGAGAAGCTGACACGTTCAGTCCGCTCCTGCCCGTGCCACCTCCGTGTCGCCGGGTTTGTGCCAGAGCCGCGGTGAACACTGACGGCCAGCCCCCCCTCTCCCAATACTGGTGCCTGTCCGCTGGTGGGTCGAGCGAGCCCCCCTGTGGTGGAGGCAGCTCTAAGCTTTTTAATTTAAATTGTCTCTCTAATTTGAATAAATACACTTTAAATCCATTTACAAGGATCTATTGGAGGGCAAGTCTCATGCCAGCAGCCGCATAATTCCAGCTCCAGTAGCGTCCACTAAAGCTGCTGCAGTTAAAAAGCTTTTATAAGGATCGAGCTCGGCTGTCTACCGCAAGGCATCCTACTGCCAGTCCGAGCCCCTATGCCTTGGGGTGCCTCCTGATGCTCTTCACTGAGTATCCCGTGGTCCCGAAGCATTTCCTTTGAAAAAATGAAGTGTCCAAACTACAGGTGGTGTAGCTTGCTTAACAGCCGGGATAATCCGCTGACTAGCAGACCCTGCTACTAGGCACAAAGTATTTCCTGGGTTAGATGCAGTTAAAAATTTGTAATTAGATACTCTCATTGGATGCTGAGAAAGCATTCCATAGAGTCTCCTGGCACGCCATATATGATTCTCTTAAAAAGCTTGGGGTAGGGGTCTAGGGGACCCTTTTATAGCCAAAATCACGGCCCTGTATCGCAATACGTCACCTAGGCTGAAGATAAATGGAACTGTAGCACCCTGAGGGCTCGGTTGCTACAGAGGTATTGCACCTCACCCAGAGGTGTGATATCTCACTCTCAGGTAAGGATGTAGTGTGGATCAGGACCCGACACCTGCATGCATTACACCATATTGCCGTGGGGCAGGGCGACCAATATGCCCCTGAGATGGGCACGACAGTCCCTGTCCCTGGCTGGAGTGGGGGGAGGGAACACTGAGGAAGGGGAACCCTGTAGTGCAGGAGCAGGGAGGAAGCAGTTCCTGGGTGCATTGAGAAGGGAGTATAAAAGGTGGGCACCATCTTAGTTCAGTGCAGAGAAGTCTGAGCAGAAGTGGCAGGGAGCAGGGGCTCTGCATGAGCTCTGCTCCGGAGGCGGGCCTAGTAACAGAGGCCCAGGCCTGGAAGAGGGAGAAGGAAGGAAGAGGAGCGGAGAAGGCTCCAGGAACGAGGAACGAAGGGATCTCAGGGGTGCGGACGGGCGAGTCGCCACCGCACGCCCGAATCCACCTGCGTGGAGGGGTCAGGCCAAAGGGGGAGACCGGTCCCCGAAACTAGTGGAGGCAGGAAACGACCCTCAGCTAGAAACAGGAGGCTGTGACATTTTATGTGGCGCAGCCCCTCGCTACACCCGCTAGGAAGGCACCACATAGGGTCAGGGAAACTGGCGCCAAGTTTACCAAGAGGAGGCCCGAGGCAGCCGGACAGAAGGGTTGGTAAGAAAGGCAAAGGACAAAGGACACACAAAGGGGGTCCTGTGAAGCACTCCAAAGTTATCTGGGAGTTGTCTGAGCCCCTCACCTGGTGAGCACAGTACGACGTGGGCAGCCGTTACCTGCAGACGTGGTCTGGATAATAAGAACTGTGAGTAAAGGCCCTGGACTGCATCACTGACTCCGTGTCATTACTGCTGCTGCCCTGCACCATCACCCCCATCCTCCGCATACACTGCCCTGAGGCTATACTCCTACCGTGGGGAGTTATGCTACGCTCTGCTGCACCCACAACACCAGCCTCAGCGGTCTGCCCTGGAGCGGCGGTTCACTCTGACCGCAATCCACGGGTGGCGTAGTCGGACATTTAAACATCAAAACCACATAAATAGTTCCGCCACTGGTTTGACCGCCCTGAGCCACGGAACCGGGTTGCCGCCACGGAGACTACAACCACCAGCATCTACCAAAAAGGGTCCGGCTCCGGGCGTCCCAAGGCCCAGGGGGCGCGTCAGAACATTTTCATCACCTTTCACAATCACCAATGGGACAAGGCAGGGATGTTCTCTGTCCCCTCTCTTATACATCCTAGTGACGGAGCACCTGCTCTCATCAATTCGCCATAACCCCAATATTAGGTGGATTGAGGTGGGAGGCACCGAGTACAAGTGCTCTCTATTTGCTGATGATGTCCTAGTATATATCACTCAATCACATATATCCATCCATGCTGTTATGGCTGAAATAGATCACTTTGTTACATGGTCAAATTTTAAAATCAATGCAGCGAAGTCTGAGGCCCTCAATGTCTCCCTCCCCAAATCCATATAGGATTCCATCCAGTCCAACTTTCCCTTTGCCTGGCCCTCACAGGGTATCAAATACTTAGGAATTCCTATTCATAGAGACCTCTCCCATCTATGTTATCTTAATTTTGGGCCCTTTATTGAACAACTCCATACAGACCACGGTTGGCAAGTTAGAACTGTAAGATTCACTACTTGAACCACTGGTGTTTTGTGGAAAAGCACATGTACACTGTGTTCCAAATTATTATGCAAAAAGTGTTTAGGAGTGATAAGGGAAGAATTTGTTTGTTTGTCAGTTAAACTCATTGATGGTGATGTGTGTCAGGGCTCTTTATATCACTGTAAGCAATTGCAGACACCTGTGCTAATTAGTTTGGCAGGTGTGTCCAATGAAAGGCAAGACTACTTAAGAAGGCTCTCTCACATTATTAAGCAGCCTACATTTTCTGCCAAAATGGGAAAGAAAAAGGATGTGTCGGCTGCTGAGAAGCAACAAATTGTGGAGTGTTTAGGTCAAGGCATGACTACAATCAACATTGTGCGATGATCAGGATGAAGTGTCTTGGCAATCAAGAAGTATGTAGCTGATTCACAGTACACACGTGTGCGTGCTGATAAGGGCAAATTGAGGACTCTTTCCTACAGGCAATTACGTCAGGTTGAAAGAGCAGCGGCAAAAAAGCCTTGTCATAGCAGCAGACAAGTTTTTGAAGCTGCTTGTGCCTCCAACGTCCCCCGAACAACAAGATGCAGGGTCCTTCAGAGGTTTGCAGCTGTGCATACGCCATCCTGTCGACCTCCTCTATCCACTTCACACAAGCAGAAACGGCTCCAGCGGGCCAAACATTACATGAAGACTGATTTCAAAACTGTTTTGTTCACGGATGAGTGCCGTGCAGCGCTCGATGGTCCAGATGGATGGAGTGGAGGATGGTTGGTTGATGGACACCCCACGCAAACACGGCTACAGCGCCAACAAGGAGGAGGTGGAGTAATGTTTTGGGCTGGAATCATGGGGAGAGAGATTGTCGGCCCCTTTAGGATCCCTGAAGGCGCTAAAGATGAACTCCATAATGTATGTGGATTTTCTCAAACAGCACTTCCTGCCATGGTTCAAGAAGAAGAACCGTGTATTTCACAGCAAGATCATTTTTCTGCATGATAATGCACCATCTCATGCTGCACATAAAACATCTGCATCTCTGGCTGATATGGGCATAAAAGGGGACAAACTTATGGTGTGACCCCCATGCTCCCCTGACCTCTACCCCATTCAGAACCTTTGGAGCATCATTAAAAGGAGTGTCTATGATGGCGGGAGGCAGTTCACATCTAAGCAACAGCTCTGGGAGGGTATTCTGTCCTCATGCAAAACAATTGAAGCAGAAACCATCCAAAACCTGACAAATT
This sequence comes from Phyllobates terribilis, assembly GCF_046119375.1. Taxonomy (NCBI): domain Eukaryota; kingdom Metazoa; phylum Chordata; class Amphibia; order Anura; family Dendrobatidae; genus Phyllobates; species Phyllobates terribilis. The sequence continues at coordinate 589,233,463 of NW_027362765.1, read as the reverse complement.
CAATGGACGAGAGAGTTCTGAAACTCCTTTCGAACAAGGGGTCCTATGTGAAAATGTAAAATCACCTAGAATAAAGTTTTGAGTTGAAAACTGTTTGATTTCAGTTTCTAACAACCTGCTAATGCTTATAATTTCAAAAATGACCATTTTTTTGGTCTTTATTAAAATGAAAAGGTTGATCGAAAAGTTTGGGGGATCTAAGAGTGTGGCAACCCAGTAGTCATGATTACTTCGAATTCTGACAATATGAGGGTCATGCTGCAGGTAGTGCAGCAAGAAGGCACTTATGTGTCTTGCGCATCTCGGAGCCCCAAAATTATTTTCCGGGCTAGATGCAGATAAAAATTATTATTAATTTTAAATCTGGTGAAGCTTTAGTATAGATGGCCTAATAGGATCTGTGCTGCACACTGCTACAAAGCCAAATTATTTTCCAGTCAAGATACAGATAAACATGAATAGTAATTTTAAATCTGGTGGAGCTTATTATAGATGGCCTAATAGAATCAGTGCTGCACACTGCTACAAAGCCCAAATTATTTTCCAGCCAAGATACAGATAAACATGATCAGCAATTTGAAAGCTTAAAACGGTTGGTAGGGTGATTTTAACCAATCATCAAGCTTTTACTCTCCCCAGGATGACACAGGGGTAGAAAAGTCGTTTCGGATCCATGATTTGTTCATCTTTATGAACGTGAGTCTGTCTACATTATCAGTGGAGAGCCGCGTGCGCTTATCTGTCAGCACACCACCAGCAGCGCTGAACACACGTTCAGACAGAACGCTGGCTGCGGGGCATGACAAGATCTCCAAGGCGTAAGTGGCTAGCTCCGGCCATTTATCCAGATTGGATGCCCAAAAAGAGCAAGGGTCCAGTGACACAGTCGTGGCTTCAATGTTTACTTGGAGATACTCCTGTACCATCGTCTCTAGGCGTTGACTATGTGTCAGACTTCTTGTCTCCTGTGGCCTTGCAAAGGATGGGCTAAAAAAGTGGTGAAATGATTCCGCAAAATTGATGTTACCAGCAGATACTGTGGTTCTGTTACGGTTTGAGTGCTGAACACTTGACGGTCCCACGGTTGGCAAGTTGGAACTGTGAGATTCACTACGTGCACCACTGGTATTTTGTGGAAAAGCACATGTAAGATTCTGCAACAGTCTCTGCTGATACTCCTGCATGCGTGCATCCCTTTCTATGGCAGGAATAATTTCTGCAAATTTACTTTTGTACCGGGGATCTAACAGTGTGGCAACCCAGTAGTCAGGATTATTTCTAATTCTCACAATTCGAGGGTCATGTTGCAGGTAGTGCAGCAAGAAGGCACTCATGTGTGTTGCGCATCCAGGAGCACCAAGTCCCTGTTGTGTTGGTGGCGAGGTAACAATCATGCTTCCTTCCTCTGTCCTCTCCCCCCAACCTCGCACAACAGAAATGTGATCAAGGTCTCCCTCATCTGATGAGTCTTCCATCAGTTCGTCCTCCACTTCTTCCTGGGCTCCTGCACCTTCCTCACTAGTTTGGCTGCTACCATGCGCCCTGGTAAAACCATCTCCCCCACCCTCACATGCCTGCCGCCTTGGTGCTGCCGACCGTCTGGACCTTGCAGATGTTAGCCCTTCCGCATACAACTCCTCCTCCTCTACTTCCTCCACCTCCTCTTGTGCCACCACCTGACTCCGAATTCTGTTTAACATGTGCTCCAGCATGTAAATCACCGGAATAGTCATGCTGATAATGGCATCGTCAGCACTAAACATCTTCGTCGCCATTTCAAAACTGTGCAGAAGGGTGCATAGGTCCCTGATCTGAGACCACTCCTCCAGCGTGATTTGCCCCACCTCTGGATCTCGTTGGCCCAGGCTATACGTCAGAACGTATTGCACCAGGGCTTGTCGGTGCTGCCACAGTCGCTACAACATGTGCAGAGTTGAATTCCACCGGGTAGGCACATCGCATTTTAGCCGGTGAAGTGGCAGGCCCAACGACTTCTGTAGAGATGTAAGTCGCTGAGCTGCGGGATGCGAACGGCGAAAGTGAGCAAACAGCGACCGTGCCCTCTGCAGAAGGCCATCTAGTCTGGGATAGTGGGCTAAAAATTGCTGGACAACCAGGTTCAACACGTGAGCCATACAAGGCACGTGTGTGACATTGCCCCGGCGAAGGGCCGCACCCAGGTTTGCAGCATTGTCGCACCCGGCCTTCCCTGGTTTCAGGTCCAGTGGAGACAACCATTCATGAAATTGGTTCTCCAGAGCTGACCACAACTCCTCAGCTGTGTGACTCACATTTCCCAGACATTTCAATGTAAAAACCCCCTGATGACGTTGAGCCCTACTGCCAGCATAGTAAGGAGGTGTGCAGGATCCCTTCTGCGCAGTTAGAAAGCTTGTGCCATGACCAGACAGGCTTTGGGTGCAGGTGGAAGACCGAGAGGAGGTTGAGGAGGCAGAAGCAGTGGAGGAACTTTGACATAAAGAGGATTGACGCACAACTCGTGGAGACGGCAAGACTTGGACAGCAGCCCCTTGTCCTGCTGTCACCATAGTTACCCAGTGCCCAGTCAGCGACATGTAACGGCCCTGTCCATGCCTACTCGTCCAAGTGTCTGTGGTGAAATGCACCCTGTCACACACAGAGTTTCTCAAAGAAGCGGTGATGTTGTGTGCGACATGCTGGTGGAGCGCAGGCACACCTTTCTTTGAGAAGTAGTGCCGACTGGGCATCTGGTACTGGGGCACTGCGACGGACATAAGGTCTCGAAAATCCTCTGTGTCCACCAGGCGGAAAGGCAGCATTTCTGTAGCCAAGAACTTGCAGATGGTGAAATTCAACCTCTTAGCTTTCTCATGGCTAGGAGGAAATGGTCTTTCACTTGTCCACATCTGAGAGACCGAGGGCTGGCTATTGTGCTTAGATGGGGTTGATAAGGGTGTCCCCGGCAAACTGCCGGTCTGTGAGGAAGATGCAGGCGGACATGTTAGGTTGCCTTGATCTAAAGGTGGTGCTATCGATGTCGGACAGCGCTCAACACCAGCTGGTGTTACCACCTCCAAAGAAAATGATGACCTGCCAATCACGCTGGCTGTTGCGGGTAAAGAGGTGGCAGGTCTGCTCCCCAAAACAGGTGTGACTGCTGTCCCCCCAGTCACAGAGGATGAAGAGGCCGCGGATGCACAAGATATGGCAGACGGTGGTTGGCCCGGCCGGCTAGGCCGCATTGTAGCACACTGAGCTTCCCACTGCAACTTATGCTTCATGTCCATGTGCCGGTTCATGCATGAAGTACTCAAACTATGTATTTTTTGGCCTCTACTTAGCTTTTGCTGACAAATGTTACAGATAACACGAGTTGGGTCATCTTTATCGATCTGAAAAAATGCCCAGGCTATGCAAGGCTTAGCACCCATGCGACCTGAAGAGCCACCACGACTTGTGGTGAGAGGCAGAGTTGTGTTTGAGGATGCAGTTGTTGACGTGCTTCCAGTACTACGTCTCTGTCCAGGAAGGCGCAACCTGACCTCGTCGTCACTAGCATCTTCCTCCACCTCCTCTGCTGACCTCATCTCTTGGCTGACTGTGGGTTGACAGTAAGTGGGATCTCCAACCTCATCATCATCACCCTGTGCGTTATCACACCCGTCGTCCTCAGAGCCAACCTGTTCCTGCCCTGACAAAAAACTAAAGTTGTCGCTCCAATCAGGTATTTGAGTCTTATCATCGTCTTCCTCATTGTCTCCACTAACAGGAGTTACAGTTTGGGAATGAGGGTCTACATTATGGTCAGAACCTTCTGCGTCTGGTCCTGGATCCGACTCATAAAGATTCTGGGCATCAGTGCAGATCATTTCCTCGTCTGGATTCACAGAAGCGCTGGAGTCGACCTCTGATTCCCAGGCTATAGTATGAGTAAACAGCTCTGCAGACTCAACCATCTGTTCTACCTCATACTCAGACGGGCAGCTGGAGATTTGGGAGCTGTGAGGAAGCAAGTGCGATTGGGGTGACACCTTTGAGGACTGGAGTATTTGTGATGTTGAAGTTGATGTGGAGGAGAGCCCACTTAAAGGAGCACTTGATATCCGTTGAAGCACCTGCTGTTTTTGTGCCTCATCTGGAATTTGTAGCGATTGGCATGGCCGTAAGAAAGGGATCTTATCACATTGTCCGCTAAAAGAAGTAGACATTTTAGTTTGGCTGGAAGATGGTCTTTCTTCTGCAGATGTTACTGTTGCTTTAACACCTACCCCACGGACACAACCTTTTTTCCCCTTCCCAACACGCCTATTCGACTTTCCACTAGCAGCAGGCCTTTTTCCACTCATTTTGGTGGTTAACTAATTAACAACTCTGGAGTTGTTTGCACAAAAAAACAATAGATGGGAACCGAGCAGAGCTGAGTTGCCAAACTGTGGTATTAGGCCAAAACTATTGGCTGGGTTAGATGCAGAAAAAAATTATATTCAATTTGCAACCTGATGGAGGTCAGTATAGATGGACTAATAGAGAAAGTCCCACACACTGCTAGAAGGCCAAATATTTTTCCAGAGCTAGATGCAGAAAAAAATATATTCAGTTTGCAACCTGATGGAGGTCTGTATAGATGGATTAATAGAACAAGTCCCACACACAGCTAGAAGCCGAATATTTTTTCAGAGGTAGATGCAGAAAAAAATATATTCAGTTTGCAACCTGATGGAGGTCAGTATAGATGGACTAATACAACAAGTCCCACACAGCTAGAAGCCCAATATTTTTTCAGAGGTAGATGCAGAAAAAAATATATTCAGTTTGCAACCTGATGGAGGTCTGTATAGATGGATTAATAGAACAAGTCCCACACACAGCTAGAAGCCCAATATTTTTTCAGAGGTAGATGCAGAAAAAAATATATTCAGTTTGCAACCTGATGGAGGTCAGTATAGATGGACTAATACAACAAGCCCACACACAGCTAGAAGCCCAATATTTTTTCAGAGATAGATGCAGAAAAAAATATATTCAGTTTGCAACCTGATGGAGGTCTGTATAGATGGATTAATAGAACAAGTCCCACACACAGCTAGAAGCCCAATATTTTTTCAGAGGTAGATGCAGAAAAAAATATATTCAGTTTGCAACCTGATGGAGGTCTGTATAGATGGATTAATAGAACAAGTCCCACACACAGCTAGAAGCCCAATATTTTTTCAGAGGTAGATGCAGAAAAAAATATATTCAGTTTGCAACCTGATGGAGGTCAGTATAGATGGACTAATACAACAAGTCCCACACACAGCTAGAAGCCCAATATTTTTTCAGAGGTAGATGCAGAAAAAAATATATTCAGTTTGCAACCTGATGGAGGTCTGTATAGATGGATTAATAGAACAAGTCCCACACACAGCTAGAAGCCCAATATTTTTTCAGAGGTAGATGAAGAAAAAAATATATGCAGTTTGCAACCTGATGGAGGTCAGTATAGATGGACTAATACAACAAGTCCCACACACAGCTAGAAGCCCAATATTTTTTCAGAGATAGATGCAGAAAAAAATTATATTCAATTTGCAACCTGATGGAGGTCAGTATAGATGGACTAATAGAATGATGCTATGCCCAAAAGATTTTACTTCACTAGGTGCAGTAAAAAAATTGGTATTCTATACACAGGTGGTATATCTTGCAACACAGATAGGCTACTCCACTGACTAACACACTCTGCAATAGGCCAAAAAGGATTAGCTTTGCTAGATTCAGCCAAATGCTGTGAAAAAAACTTGCACAGCACTGGCACAGACCTGCCTGGCAAAAACTGATAGGAACTGATGTAACCTAGTCCTGAAAAGGACTCCAATTACAATTAGTCTTTACTCCCACAATCTATCTATTTAAGAGCACAGACCTGCCTGATAAAAGTCGTAGGAAATGCTGTAACCTAGTCCTTAAAAGGACTGCAATCACAACTATTCCCTACTCCCAAGCTATCTGTAGATTTGTGCGAAAATTGGCTTGAAATTAACAAGGTATAGCGCACACAGCAACAGCGGTGCCGTCTAACACGCAGCTGCAGCAGTGAGAAAATGGTGGCGACGGGGAAAATGGCTTGGTCTTATAGGGCAAGGACATGTGACATACACTGCCAATGACACGTGCCCTTGCTTGTGTGAAAAAAAGCACTTCGCTCCGTGTGTGCGCTGCTGATAGGCTGACAGATTGCATCTCCCCACTGTAAATGCGAGAAAGAGAAAAAAAAAATGGAGATCTTCATTGTTCCTGCAGAGATCCATCCCCTGCCCCTCCCCCCACCCCGCTGTACACTCAAACTGCTTATTAACATTAATTTTCATCATTACTGAGAAAAAATCCAGTTATGATTTTGGTGCACGAACAGTTATCGAACATAACCTCGAACAGCCAAATTTTTCTCAAATTGTTCGTGTTCGCCGAACGGCTCGAACACCGCCCAAAACAGCTCGAATTTGAGATTGGCGAACAGTTCGAGTAGAACAACGCTCATCTCTAGTGGTATATTCAAAACAGAGAGTACGGTATATTGACAAGGGTAGTTATTAGTGATGAGCGAGCAGTAAAATGCTCGGGTATTCGCTGCTCGGGTCGAGCAAATTGGAAAGCTCGAGTGCTCGGTCTGAGTAACGAGCCCAATGTAAGTCTATGGGAAACGCGAGCATTTTACCAGCGGCCCCCCCCCCCCAACGGTCTCGAGAGGGCCTAAAAATTGCCCAAATGGATGGGAGCAGTGCTAAAATGACATGAGAACAGCATAGGGAAGACCCCTGGAAGCATCTCTGACTCCCAGGTCACTGCTGTCAATGTTTTCAGAAGTATTATGCCACTTTTATGAACTCACAATAAAACATACAAAAACTAAACCAAAATGTATTTTCCTGGGAAAAATGTTAAGGAACATCCTTTCCAGGGCAATGACTTATATATAAGGCAAAATAAATAACCATTTTGCATTGCTTTCAACCGTGAAAAATGCATTCACCGGGAAATGTAATTTTAACATTTTACTACCTTATCTGGCCATGTGGTGTGTGAGACATGATCAGACACATTCATACAATCCTGAAAAGACATGAGAACAGCATGGGGAAGACCCCTGGAAGCATCTCTAACTCCCAGGTCACTGCCTAAAACTATGGTCATCTCATCAGACATGATCCTATATTACTGTGGTATTAATGCAGACATTTTTGACAACGTGACAAATATTAAACTCCATTTAAAATCGGAAAGGTGTGTGTCAAGGGACAGGGAAGTGGACGTTATGGTGATGGTGATAGTGCACGCAGAAGCCGTGGGCAAGATGAAACTGTGCCTACTGAGGGAACACAACAAGCACCCACATCATGTCAAACTACCTTCCTGTCCCAATTTTTAGGGGGCCGCAGAACACCACTATTGAAGCCAGAGCAGTGTGAAAAGGTTGTTGGTTGGATAGCAGATAAAGCTTCCAGTCAGTTTGCCACCACCAACTCCCTGTATTCCACATGGTCCAGTCTCAGTAGATGTGAGTTTGGACCACATTATTATTATTTCTTTATCGCCATTTATTCCATGGTGCTTTACATGTGAAAAAGGGGTATACATCGCAAAAACAATTACAATAATCTTGAACAAAAATGTGACAGCGACTGGTACAGGAGAGGAGACGAGAGGACCCTACCCACGAGGGCTCGCAGTTTACAAGGGATGGGTGAGGATACAGTAGGTGAGGATAGAGCTGTTCGTGCAGCGGTATGGTGGAGCGGGAGTTACTGCAGGTTGTACGCATGTCACAAGAGGTGGGTCTTCAGGTGCTTTTGAAGGTTTCAACAGTAGACAAGAGTCAGAAATGGTGGGGTAGAGAGTTCTAGAGAAGGGAGAATGTACAGGATAAATCCTGTATGTGATTGTGGGAAGAGGAGATAAGAGGGAGGTAGAGAAGGAGATCTTGTAAAGAGTGGAGGTTGCGTGCAGTTAAGTACCAGGAGACTAGGCCACATGTATTGAGGAGACAGGTTGTCAATGGCTTTGCATGCCAAGGTTATGGTTTTGAACTGGAGTCTCTGGGCAATGGGGAGCCAGTGAAGGTATTGACAGACAGGAGAGGCCAGGGAATAGAGAGCGGACAGGTGGATTAGTCAGGCAACAGAGTTTAGGATAGATTGGAGGAATGTGAGAGTGTTAGAAGGGAGGCCACAGAGCAGGAGGTTGCAGTCATCGAGAAAGGAAATGATGAGGGCATGCACTAATGTTTTTTTTGATTTGTGGTTGAGGAATGTATGAATCCGAGAGATTTCTTTTACTTGGAGTTGGCATCTTCCTCACCCTGATCCTCCTTCCCACCACCATTCCAAGTGCCCTGAGACAACTGATCCCACACTTGAACACTCCGAAGAGCTGTTTTGTTCATGTTACAATTTATAGATTCTGGTCTCTTGCTCGGTCCGCTCAGAAGTGGAAAGAGCTTGGATATGTGGTTTGAAGGAGAGATTATAGTCCAGGGTTAAGCCAAGAGCTGTTCCCTTTCCATCGATAGATTTGGGCCTCTCAACTGGCAGACTTCGAGCAGGGCAACAAAAGATCACATATAGCGATTTGAGCAGCAATGGTCACCCGAAGGTGACAGTGGGAAAGTGCAATTACTGTTGCAAGAGGTGGATAATGATGAGACACAATGGACAGAATGTCAGGAGGAGGAGCAGGGTGCAGAAGTGAAAGACAAAGCTGTGGATGATGAAGTCATTGACCCAAACTGGCAAGGAGACATGCAGAGCAAGGACAGCAGGACACAGGGGAGAGAGGCATAGCACCCCAACAGGCAGGAACAAGCAGTGTAGTGGCCACAGACACAAGGTGGGCAACTGCTCCCTGGAACACCAACAAGATGGAAGTTGCCAGTAAAAGTGTTAGGTCTTCCCAAGTCTGGTTCTTTTTAAAAGACTGTTTAGATATCCCCAAAAAGGCCATATGCAACATCTGCCAAGTCAGCATCAGCAAGAGCACCAAAGTTACCATCCTAACCACAACCAGCATACCCAGGCACATGACAGCAAAGCACCCGACTAGTTGGGCCGAATGCCAAGGTCCAGAAAAAGTGTCACCCACAGGCCGCAATACTAAACTGTCACATTTCTGCACTGCTTGCCCTTGAAATGTTGCCTTTTAGGCTCGAGGAGGCGGAAGCTTTCCACAACCTCATGGCGGCGGCCGGGTGTCCATACTCAGTCCCCAGGCGCCACTAGTTCTCCCGGTATTGTCTCCGCCTTCCACAAGCACGAGTCCCAGAACATTACCCGTGCCCTCCCACTTAAGTGGGAAGGACTGCCTAACCATAAACACGTGGACAAATGAATATGGCCAGGGATGGTTCATCTCACTGACACATTCCACTGGGTTAATATTGTGGAAGCCGGGACCCAGTGGGACCCTGGGATGGAACACGTCCTCCCGATGCAGAGGATTGTGGGCCCTGGGTCAATCAAGGATGCCCCTACATTCTACAGCTCCTGCACCACCTCCTCTTCCTGTTCAGCCTCCATCTCATCTCATAGTGGTTCTGCAGTTTCTCAAAATTTACCCGGATCTGCCAGAGTGGCTTGTAAATGTATGCCGCATGTGTGCCCATTTCAGAAAGTCAACTACAGCTTCTGCAATAGCTTCTGTCGCCTGACACCAGCTCACTGACTGGTGTGCGATGTGACTACACGTTGGAAATCAACGTTGCAGATGTTTGGAATAATTTTGAGCAGCAGAGAGCAGTTGTTGAGTACCAGCTTCAACACGTCCATCGGCATTCAGGCCAGCCTCCACACAAAAGAGCTGATGAGTGGGCATGGATGTCTGACATCTGTGCCATCCTCCAAAACTTTGAGGACTCCACGAAGATGGTGAGCAGTGATAACGCCATAATTAGCATCACCATCCCGCTGCAGGCGGAAAAAGGAACTATACTGGGTGATGCTATTCAGCCCAGCCTCATCTCATCTCAATGCCGATTGGGTGATAATGAGGAGGTGGAGGAGGAAGAGAACATAGACAGTCGAACTCTTGATGAGAACAGGGAAGTCTTGGCTGTTGGCAGTCTGGAACACAAGGCCAACTTTATGTTTCACTGCCTTTACCGTGACTATCGAATTGTAAGCATTTTAGGCATTACAGAAAACTGGCACGGCACAAGAGAATTCTTAGAGACGGAGTTTGGATAAGTTGCAGAATGGAGGGTATGGGAGGGGTGCTGATACACAGAAATGAGAGATGAGATACAGGCCGATGCAGAACTGTGGATAGCTTGGTGGGTGAGAGAGATGAGTTTGTATTGTGTTCTGTAGTGATTGTTTAACCTAACCAGTGCAATGACTGGCACAGTGTAGAGGCGCTGGTGAAGCGACTTGATAGAAATATGACCCTGGCTGCTGCACAGAAGGGATTGGAGAGGAGACAGTTTGTTTAGAGGGAGACCGATTAGAAGAGAGTTGCAGTAGTGAATAAGAGTGACACTAAGAGTTTTTGCAGTATCAAAGGTGAGAAAAGGTCGAATTGTGGAGTTGTTTTTAAGGTGCAGGTGACATGAGCGAGTGAGTGATTTTCCAAGTTGAATAAAGGAAAGTTGTGTGTCAAATATGACTCCAAGACAGCAAGCTTGCCGAGCGGGAGTTATGGTGGCACCACCTAAAGGAAATTGCAAAGTCAGGTATAGTAGTTAGGTTATTAGAGGGAGGAAACCGAAGGAGTTCATTTTTGGAGATATTAAGTTCTGGTTCTTGTTTAAGAAATATAACAAAAAAAAATTCTCATCTGACAACGCTGGCGGCAAAGCTGACAGTCAGACAGTTCATTGGACAACCAAGGAATACAAGCAAGGGAGACACAAACCAGATGCGGCAGAGGCAGGAGAACTCTCTAAAGGTCTGGGACAGTTTTCTCAGACCCTCCCAGCACAGAGGCCCTGATACATGGGGTACTCTGACAAGAAGGGAAAAGTTTTGGAAGATGATGAAGGACTACCTTGGTGACCATACCAGCATCCTCTATGATTCCTCTCTGTCTCTGTCCTTACAACTGTTGGGTATCCCAGCTGGACACTTGGCATGAACTGTCTTTCTACGCCTTTGAGGTCCTGGCCGCTAGCATTTTGTCAGAAATGGTTTTTAGTGCCACCGGGGGCATTATAACTGATAAAACTGATAGGCGCATCCGCCTGTCAACTGAAAATGCTGACAGGTTGACTCTTAAAAATGAACAAGGGCTGGATTGGGCCAGACTTCTCAACACCACCGAATGATAGCATCAAAGATAATCTCAAATCCAGTGGTTATTTTTGGGAGGGTCTATTCCCATGCACCCCTTCACACCGAGACATGGTTATACCCTTCAGGAATTGTACTATTTTATGTCGCCCTCCTCCTTCTCCTCATCCTCCACCACATCACCAGGGTGATCGTGATGCAACACCCACGTAATTTTTTTAAGGGTGTTTCGGATTACAATCGCCATTTTTGCAACATTTGCCAATGTAATTTTCAAATATTCTCCGAACTTTGCCGAACGCCATTGGATTCAATGGGTGCCAAAACCAAAAGCATACACAACACCTTCAAATGGGACCAGAAGCTGCCAAAACACATCAATTTAGGGGCAGTCAGCAGGAAAGTGCCATCAATTGACCCAGAGTACAAGTTGTGTAATTATTAGAATTCATTATTATAGCGCCATTTATTCCATTGCGCTTTACATGTGAAAAGAGGTTACTGACTGGTACAAGAGCAGAGAGGACCCTGCCTGTGAGGGCGCACAAACCGTCTACAAGGGATGGGTGAGGATACACTAGGTGAGGGTAAAGCTGGTAGTGCAGCGGTATGGTGGAGCAAGTGTTACTGCAGGTTGTAGGCTTGTCGGAAGAGGTGGGTCTTTAGGTTTCTTTTAAAGGTTTCAACAGTAGGTGAAAGTCTGTTATGTTGGGGTACAGAGTTCAAGAGTAGAAGGGATGCACGGGAAAGATCTTGTATGCGATTGTGGGAAGAGGCGATAAGACGGGAGTAGAAAAGGAGATCTTGTGAGGATCGGATGTTGCTTGCAGGTATGTACCAGGAGATTAGGTCACAGATATTTGGAGGAGACAGTTGAGGATGGTTTTGCATGTCATGGTTGTGGTTTTGAACTGAAGTCTCTGGCCAATGGGGAGCTAGTGAATAGATCACAAATTGCAATCTTATAGATTGCTGGAGCCAGTCCACAGTAAAAAAAGCAGCCATAGAGTGTCTGGGAACCTTCCCACAGACTTTTCTTAGACAGGGATGCTTCTCGGCAGGGTTGGACGAGCCCACTAGAGAACCAGAGACTGCTCCGGTGGGCCCTGGCTTCTCCTTCAGGAGAGTTCATAGCACAAACTTTGCAGATCGTGATGATAATAGAGGCCACTGTAATGCACACGCCCGGGCTGAGCGGCGTGTGCGTGTGATTCCACTGGACCGTGCCGGAGAGTGAATGCCTGGAGGGGCATAACTAGGTATTCACCCGATCCGACCAGGGTCGCACGACGGCATACGACGCTAGTGCACCAAGGAGGAACCGAGCAAAGGGACCAGGTGCTACTCCAGGACAGACCCCGGAAACGGCTGTTGACCCACACAGGGGAATACAGGAACAGACAGGTTAGGCTGGCACACAGACTGGTGGGTATAGGCAGGCACGACTGGTATGCAGGCAGGCGGGTATGCTGGCAGGGGGGTACAGGCAAGCACGGCTAGAGTGCAGACAGGGAGGCGCTAGCAGGAAGGAACACAGGCGGGATAGGACCCAGTACACACTGGGACTCAGGAACAGAACCACAGATGTGGCAGACAAACACAGCAGAGTGAGGCCACCCAGAGAGGCGAGCGAGAGCAGGGCAGGACGAGACCGCCTAGAGCGGTGAGCGAGAGCAGAGCAGGACGAGGCCGCCTGGAGCGGCGAGCAAGAGCAGAGCAGGACAAGGCCGCCCGGAGCGGCGAGCAAGAGTAGAGCAGGACAAGGCCGCCTGGAGCGGTGAGCAAAGGCAGAGCAGGCTAAAACCGCCAGAGCGGTGAGCAAAGGCAGAGCAGGCTAAAACCGCCGGAGCGGTGAGCAAAGGCAGAGCAGGCTACAACCGCCGGAGCGGTGAGCAAAGGCAGAGCAGGCTAGAACCGCCGGAGCGGTGAGCAAAGGCAGAGCTGGCTAGAACCGCCGGAGCGGTGAGCAAAGGCAGAACAGGGTAGAACCGCCGGAGCGGTGAGCAAAGGCAGAGCAGGCTAGAACGGCTGGAGCGGTGAGCAAAGGCAGAGCAGGCTAGAATCGCCGGAGCGGTGAGCAAAGGCAGAGCAGGCTAGAACCGCTGGAGCGGTGAGCAAAGGCAGAGCAGGCTAGAACCGCTGGAGCGGTGAGCAAAGGCAGAGCATGCTAGAACCGCCGGAGCGGTGAGCAAAGGCAGAGCAGGCTAGAACCGTTGGAGCAGTGAGCAAAGGCAGAGCAGGCTAGAACCGCCAGAGCAGTGAGCAAAGGCAGAGCAGGCTAGAACCACCGGAGTGGTGAGCAAAGGCAGAGCAGGCTAGAACCGCCGGAGCGGTGAGCAAAGGCAGAGCAGGCTAGAACCGCCGGAGCGGTGAGCAAAGGCAGAGCAGGTTAGAACCGCCGGAGCAGTGAGCAAAGGCAGAGCAGGGGGGACAGGGCTCAGTTCACACGGAACAGACAGGAAGAGAAAGGCAGAACCAGATACCCACAGGGTACTTGCAGTGAAGTAGCGAGTGGACCACAAACTCACAAACGGGAGTACAGTGACAACAAGCAGGAGTTAGGTACGAGTTCAGACTCTGCAGAAAAAGGAAAGGTACGGATATAGAGAAACACGGGAAAACAGGCTAGAAGAGTATACAGACAAGAACAGACACAGTAGCAAGATACAGGAGCGGGTCTAGGAATGCAGCCCCTAGAAGGCGGGAGGAACAGGCCAGGAGCGTGTTCAAACAGGACAGACAAGATACAGGAGCGGGTCTAGGTAATCGGCCCCTAGAAGGCGGGAGGAACAGGCTAGGAGCGTGTTCAGACAGGACAGACTAGATACAGGAGCGGGTCTAGGAATGCAGCCCCTAGAAGGCGGGAGGAACAGGCTAGGAGCGTGTTCAGACAGGCCTGGAAATACAGCCTCCAGGATAGGCAGAAAAGAGAACACAGAAGGGGACCTGGCACATTCAGAGAGAAAGACCACACTGAATGAAACACAATGCTCAGGCATGGGTTAATTGGAGCAGCTGGTTTAAATACCAGGTGACAGACAACAATAGGCTGAGGACGCACAAGGGGTGTGCCTGCAGCAGGTACAAACAGCAGGAAGTGATCGGGCACCGCCCTTAAGCAGCAGACACAGAGGCTAACAGACAGCATGGAGGGAAGCCAGAGAGACATTCTGGATTGGAGATCAAGTGCGCGCTCTTGCACAGTGGGAGATGGACCACTATGCAAGGACGCCGCCAGGTATCTTACAGCCACCATCTCCTTAGCTTGTTGCTGGTACTTATCTGTGGGAATCAACTAGCCTCCAACCATCCTGAAATATTTCCAGTGGTTTGGTATTGGCAACTAGTACCAGAAGCGAAGTCATCCACAATTTCATTCTCAGGAATTTTATTTGGTAGGCTGAGTGGCTGCCCAAATACATTGGTTTCTCACAAAGGAGCTGAAGATACTGATGCACTAAATGTATGGACTGACAAACATTTACCCCTGGGGGGTATACATGAACATACTGTCTAAAAAAATTTTTTTACGGGCATCATAGACACCCTTTAAAAAAATTATGTGGGTGTTGCATCACGGACCACGGTCATCCTGGTGATATGGTGGTGTAGGATGAGGATGAGGAGAAGGAGGAGGACAAGAGCAAATAGCCAAAATAAGGAGACGTATACCCATGTGTGTCAACAGCATTTTCAGTTGACAGGTGGATGCGCTTATCAGTTAAAATTCCACCAGCGGCACTAAAAACCCGCTCTGATAAAACGCTAGAGGCAGGGCAGACCAGGACCTCCAAGATGTAGAGAGCCAGTTCATTTCACATGTTCAGCTTGGATACCCAATAATTATAAGGCACAGAGGAATCACAGTGGATGTTCGTATGGTCGGCAAGGTAATCCCTCAGCTTCTTCCCAAACTTTGCACTCCTTGTGAGAGTACTCCAAGCCTCAGGGCCTGAGCGAAGAGAGGGGCTGAGAAAACTCTCCCAGAACTTTGACAGTGTTCCCCTGCCTCTGCTGGATTGGAGTTGTGTCTCTCTCGGCTGTACTCCTTGGTTGTCCAATGAACTGTGACCTCTGCTGTCAGCAATTTCAGA
This sequence comes from Phyllobates terribilis, assembly GCF_046119375.1. Taxonomy (NCBI): domain Eukaryota; kingdom Metazoa; phylum Chordata; class Amphibia; order Anura; family Dendrobatidae; genus Phyllobates; species Phyllobates terribilis. Next base: position 589,218,129 of record NW_027362765.1, on the reverse strand, counting down.
GGGAAATTTTTTTAAGAGTTCCGCAACAAGGGCCTTCTGGTACTGCCCCATTTTTGTAGACCTTTTGTAGGAATAAGAGATATAAAGTTCTCCTTGTAGCGTGGGTCTAGAAGTGTCACCAACCAGTAATGACTGTCACCAAAAATTTGGACAACGCGAGCGTTACGGGAAAGGAAACGTAACATAAACTCAGCCATGTGTGCTAGACTGCTAACAGGCTAGACATTCGTGTCCTCACCAAGAGGACGACTGACCATGCTCTCCTCCTGCTCCCTGTCCTCAGGCCATCCATGCTGAACAGACGGTATGAGAGTTGTGCAGGTAGTACCGTCTATAGTGCATGAAACTAGCTCCTGTTCTTCCTCCTCGTCCTCTGCTTCCTCATTGTCACCCATTCCTTGTTGGGATGAGATGAGGCTTGGCAGTGTGTAATCACCCTGTATGGTTCCTTGCTCCACCTCATCGTTCTCCGCCTGCAATACATCCTTGTTGATTGTGAGCAGAGAGCGTTTCAGAAGACAGAGAAGCAGGAAGTTGATGCTAATTATGTTGTCATCGCCGCTCACCATCTTGGTGGAGTCCTCAAAGTTTTGGAGGATGCTACAGATGTCTGACATCCATGTCCACTCCTGAGGTCTTATGTGTGGAGTCTGATCTGAATACTGAATACCGATGGCCTTGTTGATGCTAGTAATCAACAACTGCCCTCTTCTGCTCACAAATCCTTCCCAACATCTGCTTCTTCTTGCCTGTTTGGGTGCTCTGCCTCCCTCCCCCTGTGTGCTTCTGTCCTTGCTCTGCATGTCCTTCTGCCAGATTGGGTCAGTTACTTTATCGTCCACCACCTCGTCTTCCAATTCGGCACCCTTGTCCTCCTCCTGACTTTCTGGCAATTGTGTCTCATCATTATCAACCTCTCTTGACACTTTCCCACCGTCGCCTTCATATGACCGTGGCTGCTCAAGTATTTGGGCATCACTACATGCGATCTCCTCTTGCCCCGCTTTAAGTGGACAAGGCGAGAGGCCCGACTCTATAAATCGAAAAGTGAACAGCTCTTCGGAGTGTCCAAGTGTGGGATCAGTTGTCTCTGGGCAATCGGCATGGTGGGGGAAGGAGGATCAGGGTGAGGAATGCAGTCAAGACTCACGGCTACTGAAACTTGACCGCGTGGAAGACAGGGTGGTGGTGGCTAAGTGACTGGAAGCATTATCTGCTATCCAACCAATAACCTTTGCACACTGCTCTGTGTTCAATAGTGGTGTTCTGCGGTCCCTTATTAATTGGGACAGGAAGGTCGAGCGAGAAGATGTGGGTGTTTGTTGTGGCACAATTTTAGCTTGCCCATGGCATGCACCATCACCATCACGTCCAGTTCCCCGTCCCTTGCCCATTTTAAATAGAGGACAATCTCTTCCACGCTCGCTACAAATGGCTGAATTTGGAGCTTTGGACTTACATGTGATCCGTGTGACGAACAAACCACAGTTTGAAATAGCTGGCCTGTAGGTAACTATTTTTAACAGCAAACTGGTGTCAATAATTTCGCTGACACACTGAAACAAAATTTTTATGAAGACCAGAAATGGCAGAAATTTCAGTGCAATTATATGTGATCCGTGTGACAGACAAACCACGTTTTTAAATAGCTGGCCTGTAGGTAACTATTTTTAATAGCGCCGACCTCATGTCAATAAGTTCACTGACACACTGCAACAAAATTTCAATGGAGGCCAGAAATGGCAATATTTTCAGTGCAATTATAAGTGATCCGTGTGATGGACAAACCACAGTTTTAAATAGCTGGATTTTTAGTGCTGTAATATGGAAAGGAACTGGCTGTATTCTGAAGTGCCAACAAGCAAATGGCGTAGAAAAACAGTGTTCTCTGGGTTGCTCTTTAAGCAAATAATCAGGATTAAGATTAAAAAAAAATATTCCTGGCCCCTGATACCTGGGGCTAGTTCTACAAATATCTGTAAAAGCACCAGCAGAGAGAACTGGAATGGACCCCAGTGACGAGCACGATGGTGGCAGGTCTGATATAGACCTGATGACGCCAATCACTGTAATGCCACAACCAACGTGGCTGCGGCATTACAGTGTGTGGCAGACAATCCCTGCATGCTGATTGGCGCTCTAAAAAGTGCCAAACATGCAGGGAGGGGGCCTGAGCTCCTGCCGAGCAACTCCGGAAATACTCGGCGAGCGCCAAACATCTCGAGCAGTAAGATGCTCAAGTGCGCACTGAGCAGTCGCAAGCATGCCCGCTCACCACTAATCCTTACATAACAAGAATATGAATATTTGAGACCGCCCAAAAGGGATTTGTAAATAGTGGGCAGTTTACAAGACTGAAAAGTACTGTAGCCAGTGCAAATTTTAGCTTTCCTAACAAATCAGTTGTATGCTCAATATTTTTATATGTTTTAATGTATTATCTAATTGTTTGTAGTACATATTATTATTGTAATTTCAATGTGTGTCTAGTCTGGTATGTATTCAGTTCATATGCAGCTATAATGCAGTCGATATGTAATAATACAATCACATTGTATTTGTTATGTAATAGGAATATTGGTTTTATCAAACACTTTGGAAATAGGACAAATGGATATGTGGTATTAGGAATGTACTTATATATTCATCATGATTTACTATATGAAATTTAGATTGAGTCCATGGTTTATAATATTTTTATTATGTATTTCAAATTCAGTCATGTTTTATAATTATCAGAAATAGAAGGAAATGAAGTGCCGTTGCTGAAGACATTTAATTGAATTAAGATATGAGCATATATCTGAAATGCTTTTGGATTGAAAGAAACACTATTAGACCTGAATATTTTTATGGTGCGATTACTTTCTTTAAAATTCACATGGGCGTGTGCCTTCATCCATTAAGGCTTCTGTCGAGAGCCCAAAAGCCAGTGCTGATGGATTTTGGAGTCGAAAGAGGCATACAAAGCATGATTGCACAAAACTGTCTATATTACGTCGCTCAGGTATTAAGTTCTATTAAGGGACAAACCTGGCTTGCATATTTGTGCACATATTCTGGATATATTTTGGTGCTAAAAAGTCACATATAATCAAACATATTAATTACAGTAACATACACTTCACCAATGTTAAATTGAGATTAAAAAACTATCTTGCTGAGACTATTCTTTTTAAAGGAGCTGCCCAATACTAGGACATCCCCTTTTCGTTCCCCATGTTTGGCCATGATAAAATAAAAATTCTTATACTTACCTCCCGTACTTGCAGCGTTACAATGGTATCGGCACACACATTCGCAAAGCTCACATGCAGTTGATGACACGTGAGCTCAGTACCCAATAAGCGCTGGCGTCACTATCCCCGCCTTCAGACATATTAGTAATAAAGAGGAAGTGAGCGGCCATGTGCAGCTCCCACTGCATCTTGATTATGTATGTATCCAAATACATACATGCTGAGGATATCATGTTGCTGGCATCGGTGATACACAACACAGGAAGTGTTCATTAAAAACATCCATTGGGGCTAAATCAGCTTTTCTTCCTACTGCCTTCCATATACTTCCATATCCTTCCTTTTCTTCCTTCATTGCATCATCAGTTCTCATTTTGTGTACCCATGAAGCATGAGTTCATTCGTCGAATTACATAGAAATTGTACTTCTATATGTCAAAATTCACCACAATTGATGCCAGACCATCTGGATTGTATTGGCTATTGCCAAAGAATCATGTGAATCACTATTTATTGCACAAAAAATGCGTCCTTGCTTGGTCTGGCCAAAAAATACAACATTTTACAACAGCAAAATGTATAATATCACATGCAGTAATTTTTTGATACAACAAACTCATCTGCTTTCTAAATTTGTGTGAAATTAAATATTATTGTGATTGAGTTGAATTTTCCTGGTAGCACCCTCATCAGGATTGAGAGAAAGGGCAAAAATGTTGAAAATTATCAAACCAAAATTCTTTGAAATCCATGAGTTAATTTTTCTTAACAAAAATTTACCTGTTAGAAATGTTCTGGTTGCTGGAATTTGCATTTTAGCAGGAAAATATGTGTTCCCTAATCAGTGAAGCTTTTGTACAGTGAATTGTTGCCGACTGTAAGTCTGACCAGTAGAACCCTTTATACTCCCTGTAAAGTTAACACTTCCCTGTGTATGTGGCAGCATCGCAGGGCAGATCAGAAAGAGAAAAATTTTCAGAAAGTGCAAAATTGTTTTCAATTTCCTATCCAAAATTCTTTAACTTACATGATTGAAATCTTCTTTACCATAATTATTAATTTTTTAAAAAATTGTTTGAAAATGTTGACTTGGAGGAATTGGCATATTAAAAGGAAAACCTGTTCTCTATATCGGTGAATCTTTGGCAACGTGGAAGTCTACCAATAGCATTTATGATCCGATAACTACCAACTGCTCTTGCACACTCAACACTGTACCACTTATGCGGCCCCTATGCGAGTCAGGTCAGAAAAAGAAAGTTTGTTAGAAAGGATTAAATTTTGCAAGCTTATCAGGCCAACATTCTTTTAATTCCTTAAGTGCAATTTTCTTTCCAAAAATTAAAAAAAATACAAAAAAACAAGGAAGCAGCAGCAACAGTTATAATATATATGAAAACAAGGTATAAAAAAGAAAGAGCAGCATTCACCATTTCTTTTATGAAAAAATTGAAACGTCCTTTATTCCATCAGTCTTTTGGACATCTATGCGGCAGGCAAAGGGATAAGAAGGGAGCTCGTGGACTACAGCCGTTTGGTGCCCTTCTGGTGCTTCTACGGGTCTAGGTGTGTGATGAACTGGGAGTGCCTCCCCTTTATAGGTGGAATAGCATTTCTCTATTTCATCAACACAGGCGAGATAAAATTTCACATTAAAAACAAACACATAACTATGCGTATTTACAAGAAGATGTAACAAATAACCTGTATTCATTATAGGAACATTGATAAGTCAAACCTGTCATTTAAGTCTAAAGGGCCCTGCGCTGCAGTTTTTCATAATCCATTTAGCTTCTGATCTTAATAAAATTTTAACATGGTCGCCCCCTTGTGGTGGTTATTTTACTCTTTCCAGGCCTGCAAATCGCAATGTTTTTGGGTCTGATCCATGATGTTCCTAGATGTGTTTGATCAATTTTGGAGAGCCCTTACCAGTTCTAATGGATTTATAATGCTTGTGAAATCGAATAAAGAGGGTTTTGCCAATATAATAAACTGGCACTGACAAAAAATAATATAAACGACATCTGTTGTTCTGCAAGAAATAAAATTACATACTTGGTGCTGGATTGGACCCATTCTTAGTGTTTTACTAGTTAGATGTAGGTGACAGAAGTTTCCACATTTGTGATTCCTCCTAGGATTATTTTAATCAATCCAATTATTCACATTGGATTCCATCCTTTTATGTACTATATATATCACCCAAATTACGTCCTCTTCTATGTGACAAAATAGGTTTATGGATTGCTATATCGTGTAAATCTCTGTCACTTTCGATCAAATGCCAGTTCTGTTTAATTGCTGTAAGTACTATATTATCCTTAGGACTATGTTTGAAATTAAAGATGAACTTATGGTCAGATTTATTCCCTCTGTTTTTTCTATGGGTAATATGACCATTTTTTTAATTTATTTCTACTTTTTCAAAAGCTTCCTTTAACATGATAGACATGATAGACCAGATGGTTTATCTGCCAAGGTACCAACAAACAGATGCACCTTGGCAAACAGATTGCATTGCTTTAATAGCAAGCTTAATCAAAATTTCACTGTGTCCTTTCTCCAGTAGATACCCGTAGCTGTGACCTATGGACTTCTGTAGATTGGACCAGTGGAAAAAAGTTAAAAATGAATAAGGCATGGATAAGTGCATATTGCTAATCACTAGTGTTGAGCGAGCACTAAAATGCTCGGGTGCTCGAAGCTCGGGCTGAGCTCGCCGTGATACTCGGGTGCTCGACCCGAGCAACGAGCCCAATGTTAGTCTACGGGAGACCCGAGCATTATTGCGGCGGCACCCCCGGCAGTCTTTTAAAAGCCTAACAAGTGTCCAAAACGATAGTGACAGTGCTCAAATGATATGGGGACTGCATGGGGATCGCCCCAGGATGCATTTCTGACCCCCAGGTCACTGCTGTCAACAACGTGGTCAGAGGTATTAAGCCACTTTTAAGGGCTCACAATAAAACGTTCAAAAACGAAACTGAAACTGCTTTCCTGTGAAATATGTTAAGGAAGTTCCTTTCCAGGGTAAAGACTTGTGTATAAGGTAAAATAAATAACCCCCCAAAAAAATACTCCTCCACACCTTGGGTTATGTTCATGTTCATTTTTTATGCGTTTTTGCACTTTTGTATTGCTTTCAACCGTGACAAATGCATTCACCGGGAAATATAATTTTAACATTTTACAACCTTATCTGGCCATGTGCTGTGTGACACATGCATGCAGTGCTGAAAAGACATGGGAACAGCATGGGGAAGATGCCTGGAAGCATCGCTGACACTCAGGTCACTGCCTAAAAGTGTACCCATCATAAGTCATCCTTGCCGCATAAGAAGATGCTGACTTGCAACTATCCCTGTGCAAGTTCTGTCCCAGGGCAGTGTTCAATTGTACCTCCCCCATTCCTTGCAATGCAAGCGCAAATATGCAGCCAACCACCCACCCACCCCCAGGCTGCAATACCATACTGCTTGCTTGCACTTGAAATTGGGCCTTTTAGGCATGTGGAGGCGGAATCTGGCCACTTCGTCAAGGCTGTGTTGGCGGACTTGAATCCATACTCAGTCCCCAGCCGCCCGGCGGCCGGGTGTGTACACTCGGTCCCCAGCCGCCAGGGGGCGGCCGGTTGTACATACTTGGTCCTCAGCCGCCCCGCGGTTGGGTGTCCACACACGGTCCCCAGCAGTCTGAGGGCAGCCGGGTGTCCATAAACGGTCCCCAGCCGCCCTTATTTCTCCTTGGAAAATCCCCCCACACACTTTTCTTAGCCCGGCCTGCTTTAGGGAAGCATTGGACGAGCCCACCAGAGAACCAGACTCCTCCGGTGGGCCCTGGCTTCTCCATCAGGGGAGATGAGAGTGCCAAGGTGAGGAGCATGATGAGGATGATAGAAGTTAGCATCTGCTTTGTTTTCAAGGAATGCAAGCGCATGTATGTAGTAGCGGCTAGGCCTGAGGTGGTCAGCGTTTTGGCACATACCCTACCTCCTCCAAGGATTGCTGGATGTTTTCCTGCTACTATCCAAGTTCAATGACTCCCGTTAAAACAAAGCTTCAGGTGATAAATGATGGATGAAGTAGTGGCAAAGGAAAAAGAGCAGGAGGAACAGGGACCGTTCACATCAATATCAGGCCAGTCAACCTCATATGTCTTGTAGGATATGTTTCTGTAACAAAAGGAGCGGTTCAGCTACACAGTTATAGGGCATACAGTGAGTGCAATGCCTACCAAAAATTTTGAGGCACTCCAATGCCCCTTGGAAATGACATGGAGGTCAGAGGGCCTTAACTAAACCTTTCTTTCCATTTATAGCAACTGGGTCTCCTGTGCACTGTTGGCCTAAGCAGTGAATGGAAGGCTTTCCAAAAATTATGAGGAACTGCAATGCCCCTTGAAATAGACGTGGATTACAGCGTACTGAAAACCTCCTACCCATTATTGGGGAGTGTGTCTCCCTTAGTTTTCGCCTTTGCATTGAAAAACAAAAGCTGACAAAGATTATGAGGAAATGCAATGCCCGTTGGAAGAGTCGTGGAGATTAGAGGTAATTAAAAACAACATTTCAATGCCCCTTGGAAGAGCTGTGGAGTTCAGAGTGGCTTAAGAAGACTCTTTTAATGCCCCTTTGAAGAGACGTGGAGGTCACAGTAGCTTAACAAGACGGCTTTAATGTCCCTCGGAAAAGTGGTGGAGGTTGCAGTATCTTAACAAGACGGTTTTAATGCCCCTTACAAGAGCCATACAGTACAGCATATTACAAACATTATTCCCATTATTGGGGAGTGGGTCTCCCATAATATTTGCTTCTGCCTTCCAAGCAAAAGCTTCCAAAAATTAGGACGGAACAACTTGCAATGCCTCTTACAAGAGCCATGCAGTACAGCATATTACAAACGTTAGTCCCATAATTGGGGAGTGGGTCTCCCATAGTATTTGCTTATGCCTTCCAAGCACAAGCTTCCAAAAATTAGGACGGAGCAACTTGCAATGCCTCTTACAAGAGCCATGCAGTACAGCATATTACAAACATTAGTCCCATTATTGGGGAGTGGGTCTCCCATAGTATTTGCTTATGCCTTCCAAGCAAAAGCTTCCAAAAATTAAGACGGAGCAACTTGCAATGCCCCTTCCAAGAGCCATGCAGTACAGCATATTACAAACATTAGTCCCATTATTGGAGAGTGGGTCTCCCATAGTATTTGCTTATGCCTTCCAAGCAAAAGCTTCCAAAAATTAGGATGGAGCAACTTGCAATGCCCCTTACAAGAGCCATGCAGTACAGCATATTACAAACATTAGTCCCATTATTGGGGAGTGTGTCTCCCATAGTATTTGCTTATGCCTTCCAAGCAAAAACTTCCAAGAAATAGGATGGAGCAACTTGCAATGCCTCTTACAAGAACCATGCAGTTCAGCATAATACAAACATTAGTCCCATTATTGGGGAGTTGGTCTCCCATAGTATTTGCTTATGCCTTCCAAGCAAAAGCTTCCAAAAATTAGGACGGAGCAACTTGCAATGCCCCTTACAAGAGCCATGTAACATACCTGGCGGCATGCTTGCTTAGTGCACCATCTCCCACTATGCAAGATCGCATCTTAACCTTCAGTCCAGTTTGTAAGTCGTGCTCCTGTTCTACTGTGTGCATGCTCTGGTCTGACTGCTTAGGGCGGCGGCCTGGTTACTTCCTGATTCTTGGGGCTGCTGTGGGCACACCCCTAATGCGTCCCCAGCCTATTGCTGTGGGTCACTGGATATTTAAACCTCCTTCTCCCAGAAGAAGGTGTCTGACAAACTCTTACCTTCAGAAGGCTACTTGCCTCTGATGTGCCAGGTCCCGTTCTGTTTCTAGCCTGTCCACCAACCTGGGGACTGTATTCCCAGGCCTGTCTGAACTATCTCTTAGCCTGTTTGTCCGCCTCTCTGGGGGCCGTATACCCAGACTCGCTCCTGTATCTTGTTGCAGTGTCAGTTCCTGTCTGAACACTCTTTTAGCCTGCTTGTCTCTATGTTCGTACCTTCCCTTTTCCTGCAGTATCTGCACCTAACTCCAACTCGTTGACTCTGTACTTCTGTTTGTGAGTTTTGTGTCCACTCGCTACTTCATGTGTAGTACTTTGCGTGTATCTGGTTCTGCTTGTCCCTTTTCCCTTCCTCCGCATCTTCCTCCTGTGTTCTAGTCATCCTCCTGCATTTTCCTGTCTGTTCCATGTGAACAGAGCCCTGTCCTCTCTGCCTTGTCCACCGAACCAGCAGGTTCGCTCTGCTCAGCCTTGTCCACCGCACCTGCGGTTTCGCTCTGCTCAGCCTTGTCCACCGCACCTGTGGTTTCACTCTGCTCAGCCTTGTCCACTGCACCTGCGGTTTCGCTCTGCTCAGCCTTGTCCACCGCACCTGCGGTTTCGCTCTGCTCAGCCTTGTTCACCGCACCTGCGGTTTCGCTCTGCTCAGCCTTGTCCACCGCACCTGCGGCTTCGCTCTGCTCAGCCTTGTCCACCACACCTGCGGTTTCGCTCTGCTCAGCTTTGTCCACCACTCGTGCGGTTTCAGTTTGCTTTGCTTGAATACCGCATCTGCGGCTCTGAACCCGTCTCCCAGTCTGTACTGGACCCTATCCAGCCTGCGCTCCAACCTGCTAGTACCCCCCTGTCTGCATACCAGCTGTGCTTGCCAGTGCCCATCTGTCTGTATGCCAGCCGTGCTTGCCAGTGCCCACCTGCCTGTCTGCCAGTCTAACCTGCCTGTTCCTGCATTCCCCGGTGTGGGTCAACAACTGTGACCGGGGCCTCACCTGGAGTCGCACCTGGTCCCTCTGCTCAGTTCCTCCTTGGTCCACGGAGTTGATACTTAGTTAAGCCCCTCCAGGCACTCCTCGGTTCATGGTACAGTGGGATCACTAATCACGCTCATGCCAGTCAATCCAGGCGCGAGCGTAACAAGCCATGCAGTACAGCATATTACAAACATTAGTCCTAATATTGGGGAGTGGGTCTCCTATAGTATTTGCTTATGCCTTCCAAGCAAAAGTTTCCAAAAATTATGAGGAAATGCAATGCCCGTTCGAAGAGTCGTGGAGGTCCCAGTAGCTTAACAAGATGCTTTTAATGCCCCTCAGAAGAGACGTGGAGGTCAGAGTGGTATAACAAGACAGTTTTAATGCCCCTTGGAAGAGACGTGGAGGTCAGAGTGGTACAGTATAACAAGACGCTTTTAATGCCCCTCAGAAGAGACGTGGAGGTCAGAGTGGTATAAAAGACGCTTTTAATGCCCCTCAGAAGAGACGTGGAGGTCAGAGTGGTATAACAAGACGGTTTTAATGCCCCTCAGAAGAGACGTGGAGGTCAGAGTGGTATAACAACAAGGTTTTAATGCCCCTCAGAAGAGACATGGAGGTCAGAGTGGTATAACAAGACGGTTTTAATGCCCCTTGGAAGAGACGTGGAGGTCAGAGTGGTATAACAAGACGCTTTTAATGCCCTTTGGAAGAGCCATACAGTACAGCATCTTAAAAATATTATTCCCATAATTGGGGAGTGGGTCTCCCACAGTCTTTGCTTATGCCTTCCAAGCCAAAGCTGACAAAAATCAGGAAGGAAGAACTTTCAATAATGGCAACACGGACAACGGTCACCCTGGTGGTATAGTGGTGGTGGAGGCTGAGGATAAGGAGAAGGACATAAAACAGCCGAAATGAGGAAGCATATACCCATGTGTGGGTGTGAAGCGGTGCATGTGAATACACCTCCCGAAATAACATAGTGGATTTGACTTTATGTTACTCTGCTGTCTTCTGGTGGTGATGAGAAGTCTGGCCCAATCCAGCCCTTGTTCATTTTGATAAGGGTCAGCTTGTCAGCATTGTCAGTTGACAGGCGAGTGCGCTTATCAGTTATAATTCCCCCAGTGGCACTAAAAACACGTTCCGATAACACGCTAGTGGCAGGGCAGGCCAGGACCTCCAAGGCGTACAGAGAAAGTTCATTCCAAGTGTCCAGCTTGGATACCCAATAATTAAAAGGCACAGAGGAATCACAGAGGATGCTGGTACGGTCGGCAAGGTACTCCCTCACCATCTTTTGAAACTTTCCACTCCTTGTGAGAGTACCCCGCGCCTCAGGGTCTGAGAAAACTGTCCCAGAACGCTGACAGTGTTCCCCTGCCTCTGCTGGATTGGAGTTGCGTCTCTCTCGCATGTACGCCTTGGTTGGGCAATGAACTGTGACTTCTGCCGCTAGCGTGTTCAGATGGGAATTTTTTTAACAGTTCTGCAGAAAGGGCCTTCTGGTACTGCCCCATTTTTGTAGACCTCTTCACCTCAGGAATAAGAGAGTGAAAGTTCTCCTTGGAGCGGTAGTCTACAAGTGTCACCAACCAGTAATGACTGTCACCCAACATTTTGACAATGCGAGGGTCACGGTTAAGGCAGCGTAACATAAAGTCAGCCATGCGCACCAGACTTGTAACGGGCAAGATTTCTGTGTCCTCACCAAGATGACGACTGACCATGCTCTCCTCCTCCTCCCCCCATGTCCTCAGGCCACCCACGCTGAACCGACGGCATGACAGTTGTACAGGTACTACCATCTACAGCGCATGATATCAGCTCCTGTTCTTCCTCCTCCTCCTCCTCCTCCTCTCCCTCATTGTCCCCGAATGCATGTTGGGATGAGATGAGGCTGGGCTGTGTGTAATCGCCCGCTACGGCTTCTTGATCGATCTCATCATACTCTGGCTGCAATGCCTCCTCTTTAATTCTCTGCAGAGAGCGTTGCAAAAGACAGACAAGTGGGATGCTGATACTAATGATGGCGTCATCGCCACTCACCATCTTGGTGGCCTCCTCAAAGGTTGTCAGGATGGTACATTTGTCAGACATCCAGGTCCACTCCTGAGGTCTTATGCGTGGAGTCTGACCTGAATATCGACAGCCTTGTTGCAGCTGGTACTCCACAACTGCTCTCTTCTGCTCACAAATCCTTAGCAACATGTGGAGGGTAGAGTTCCAATGTGTGGGGACATCACACACCAGTCGGTGTGCTGGAAGCTGCAAACGCTGCTGCAACACAGCAAGGGCGGCGGAAGCTGTAGCCGACTTGCGAAAATGAGCTGACAGGCGGCGTACTTTCGCGAGCAGATCTGGCAACTCGGGGTACGATTTAAGAAACCGCTGAACCACGAGGTTAAGCACATGAGCCAGGCATGGTACGTGTGTGATCTCGCCTCGCCTCAGAGCCACCACCAGCATAAGGCCATTGTCACACACGACCATACCTGGATGTAGGTTTAGCGGTCTCAGGCACAGATCTGCCTGCTCTTTCACAGCTGTCCACAACTCTCAAGCAGTGTGAGGTTTATCACTAAAGCTTATGAGTTTCACCACAGCCTGTTGCCGCTTGGCGGAGGCAGTACTGCAGTGCTTCCAGCTTGTAACTGATGTGGTGATATCTGAGATGGAGGCTGAACATGAGGAGGAGGAGGAGGATGATGCGCAGGAGCTGTACACTGTGGGGGCAACTCTGACTGACATAGGGCCCGCAATCCTCGGTGTGGGGAGGATGTGTAACGTCCCAAGGTCCGACTGGGACCCGGCTTCCACTATGTTTACCCAGTGTGCCATCAGGGAGATAAGCCGTCCCTGACCACAACCACTTGTCCACGTGTCCGTTGTCAGGTGGAATCTCCCAGTAACTGCGTTGTTGAGGGCCCGGCAGATGTTTTGGGACACGTTCTTGTGTAGTGCGGGGATGGCACACCGGGCAAAATACAGTAATGGCCAAAAGTATTGAGAATGAGACAAATAGTAATTTTTCCAAAGTTTACTGCTTCATTTTTTGTAATGGCAATTTGCATATACTCCTGAATGTCAAAGAGTAATCAGCTTAACAGCAATTACTGTACTTGCAATGTCAATATTTGCCCAGAAAATGAACTTTAACCCCCAAAACACATTTCAACATCATTGCAGTCCTGCCTTAAAAGGAGCAGCTAACATCGTTTTAGTGATTGATCCATTAACACAGGTGTGGGTGTTGATGAGGACAGGGCTGGCGATCAATCAGTCATGATTAAGTAAGAATGACATCACTGGACACTTTAAAAGGAGGCTGGTTCTTGGTATCATTGTTTCTCTTCAGTTAACCATGGTTATCTCTAAAGAAACACGTGCAGCCATCATTGCACTGCACAAAAATGGCCTAACAGGGAAGAGTATCGCAGCTGAAAAGATTGCACCTCAGTCAACCATCTATCGCATCATCAAGGAGAGAGCTTCCATTGTTGTCAAAAAGGCTCCAGGGTGCCCAAGAAAGACCAGCAAGCGCCAGGACCATATCTTAAAACTGTTTCAGCTGCGTGATCGGACTACCAGCAGTGCCGAGCTTGCTCAGGAATGGCAGCAGGCTGGTGTGAGTGCTTCTGCATGCACTGTGAGGCGGAGACTCTTTGAGCAAGGGCTGGTTTCAAGGAGGGCAGCAAAGAAGCCACTTCTCTCCTGAAAAAACATCAGGGACCGACTGATATTCTGCAAAAGGTACAGGGAGTGGACTGCTGAGGACTGGGGCAAAGTCATTTTCTCTGAGGAATCCCCTTTTCGATTGTTTGGGACATCTGGAAAACAGCTTATTCGGAGAAGAAGAGGTGAGCGCTACCACCAGTCTTGTCTCATGCCAACTGTAAAGCATCCTGAAACCATTCATGTGTGGGGTTGCTTCTCAGCCAAGGGAATCGGCTCACTCACAGTCTTGCCTAAAAACACAGCCATGAATAAAGAATGGTACCAGAATGTCCTCCAAGAGCAACTTCTCCCAACCGTTCAAGAGCAGTTTGGCGCCCAACAATGCCTTTTCCAGCATGATGGAGCACCTTGCCATAAAGCAAAGGTGATAACTAAATGGCTCGTGGAACAAAACATAGAGATTTTGGGTCCATGGCCTGGAAACTCCCCAGATCTTAATCCCATAGAGAACTTGTGGTCAATCATCAAGAGACGGGTGGACAAACAAAAACCAACAAATTCTGGCAAAATGCAAGCATTGATTATGCAAGAATGGACTGCTATCAGTCAGGATTTGGTCCAAAAGTGGATTGAGAGCATGCCAGGGAGAATTATAGAGGTCTTGAAGAAGAAGGGGCAACACTGCAAATATTGACTTGCTTCATTAACTCATTCTAACTGTCAATATAACCTATTAGTACTCATAACATGATGGCAATTATATTTCTGTATGTGATATAAACATCAGACAAACACTAATAAAAACCAGAGGCCAGCAGATCATGTGAAAATATAATTTTGGTGTCATTCTCAAAACTTTTGGCCATGACTGTAGTGTTGGCTGGGGACCGAGTACCGAGGGACGGCCACCGCTATAAGGTTGCGGAAGGATTCCGTCTCCACCAGCCTAAAAGGCAGCATTTCCAATGCAAGCAGTCGTGAAATGTGCAAATTTAGGTCTGTGGCCTGTGGGGCGTTAGCTGCGAATTTCTGCTTTCGTTCAAAGGTCTGGGATATGGACAATTGAATGCTGCGGTGGTACGTGGACGTGGACGTTGATGCTGTTTCTGGAGAAACTGCCATAACAAGTGAAGACTGAGAAGAGGGGGCATCTTTGCATGTAGTATGGACAGGGGATTGCCTTGCACACACAACAGGGGGTTCAATTGCACGCACAACAGCAGATGAAGCAGTGGTGACACCCGCTGACACTAGTCGTGGACCCTGGTGTTCACCCCACAAAGTCGGGTGCTTTGCTGCCATGTGCCTGATCATGCTGGTGGTGGTCAGGCTGGTAGTTTTGTCACCCCTGCTGATGCTGGCATGGCAGGTGGTACAAATGGCCTTTTTGGGGTTATCAGTAGAGTCTTTAAAAAAATTCGAGACTCTGGAAGACCTACCGCTTGTACTGGCAACGTACCTCGTGTCGGTGTTACGGGGAACGGTTGCCCGCCTTCTGTGTGCGGCCACCACACTGCTTCTTCCTGCCTGTTGGGGTACTCTGCCTCCCTCACCTTGTGTGCTGCTGGCCTCACTCTGCATGTCCTCCTGCCACGTTGGGTCAGTTACTAGATCATCCACCACCTCCTCCTCTTCCACTTGCGCACCACAATCCTCCTCTTCACTTCCTGGCAAATGTGTCTCATCATCGTCCACCTCTTGTGACAAATTGCCAGCGTCGACTTCCTGTGGCAGTGGCTGTTCAAATATTTGGGCATTGCTATATGGGATCTCCTCTTCCACCACTTCAAGCGGAGCAGGCGAGGGGCACAAACCTGGAAATGGACCAGTGAACAGCTCTTCAGAGTGTCCAAGTGTGGGATCAGTTGCTGTCTGACGACACTCGGCATGGTGGGAGGAAGGAGCATCAGGGTGAGAAGGAGTATGTGGTCGAGACTCACGGCTACAAAGAGTTGACTGTGTGGAAGACAGACCGGAGGTGGTTGTGCTCAGGTAACTGGAAGTATTATCTGCTATCCAATTAATAACCTGCTCACACTGATCAGTTCGCAATACTGGTGTTGTTCTGTGCTTCCATAGTAATTCGGTCAAGAACTGGGAGCGAGAAGATGTGGCTGTTGGTTGTGGCACATTTTCACCTTGGCCACGGCCCCGTCCTCTGCACGCACCATCACCAGAACGTCCACTTCCATGTCCCTTGCCACGCGCCTTGCCCATTGTAAAGGAAGTAAAATAGCTTACACTCGCACTATCAATGGAAAAAGGGTAATAAAAAGTAGATTAGAACCGTGGAAGAGGAAAACCACAGTTCTATTTCTCTGGCCTACACCCGACTCTTTTAAACAATCTGAACAATCAGGGGGAAACTGTTACTGTTTTTCTTTACGGAAAAAATACCAAAACCTGAATAATAGAGATTTTTTACCGTGGAATGGCAAAACCACAGTTATTGTTTACTGGGGTATACCAGAAAATTTTAAATATATATATTTGCGGCTGAACAGTGAGCGACACACTCAAACTGTTTTTTTTAGATATTAATGGCCCAAAAGTGGATAATACAGAGGTTTGAGCCGTGGAACTGCAAAACCACCCTTCTGTTTATCTGGCCTACACCAGACTATTTTTAACAGATATATTTGTGTCTGAAAAATCAGGGACACACTATTATTTTTTTTTAACGGCAAAAAAGGCAAAAAGCAGGATAATAGAGATTTTTTACCGTGGAACAGCAATACCACAGTTATAATTTACTGGTGTAAACCAGACTTTTTTAAATATATAGATTTGCGGCTGAACAGTGAGCGACACACTCAAACAGTTTTTTTTTATAAATTCAAAAGGCCCAAAACTGGATACTACAGAGATTTGACTCGTGGAACTGCAAAACCACACTTGGATTTGTCGGGCCTACAACAGACTATTTTCAACAGATATATTTTTGTGTCAGAACAGTCAGGAGACACTACTGGGTTTTTTTAAGGCAAAAAAAGCGAAAAATAGGATAATAGAGATTTTTTACCGTGGAACAGCAAAACTGCAGTTTTAATTTACTGGTGTATACCAGACTTTTTTAAAAATATAGATTTGCGGCTGAACAGTGAGCGACACACTCAACCTATTTTTTTTTAGATACAAAAGGCCCAAAACTGGATACTACAGAGATTTGACCCGTGGAACTGCAAAACCACATTTGGATTTGTCGGGCCTACAACAGACTATTTTCAACAGATATATTTTTGTGTCAGAACAGTCAGGAGACACTACTGGGTTTTTTTAATGCAAAAAAAGTGAAAAATAGGATAATAGAGATTTTTTACCGTGGAACAGCAAAACTGCAGTTTTAATTTACTGGTGTATACCAGACTTTTTTAAAAATATAGATTTGCGGCTGAACAGTGAGCGACACACTCAACCTATTTTTTTTTAGATACAAAAGGCCCAAAACTGGATACTACAGAGATTTGACCTGTGGAACTGCAAAACCACATTTGGATTTGTCGGGCCTACAACAGACTATTTTCAACAGATATATTTTTGTGTCAGAACAGTCAGGAGACACTACTGTTTTTTTTTAAGGCAAAAAAAGTGAAAAACAGGATAATAGAGATTTTTTACCATGGAACAGCAAAACCATAGTTTTAATTTACTGGTGTATACCAGACTTTTTTAAAAATATAGATTTGGGGCTGAACAGTGAGCTACACACTCAAACTGTTTTTTTTAGATACAAAAGGCCCAAAACTGGATACTACAGAGATTTGACCCGTGGAACTGCAAAACCACACTTCTGTTTCTGTGGCCTATACCAGACACTTTTCAACAGATATATTTGTGTCTGAAAAATCAGAGACACACTTTATTTTTTGGTGGGGGGGGGGCACCAAAAGGATTTAGATGAAAAAAAAGGATTTTTACTGGCCCCGAGACCTGGAGCTAAGTCCAGCAATTTCAGAAACAGGAGCACACACGACTGTAATGCAGCGCTTGCTGGTATAACCACTGCGTCTCCTATGCAGCCTGCCTGCCTGATATCTGGGATGGATATTAGTCCTGAGAAGGACTGTTTGTTTGATCTGGCAGCTTTTACAGACCCTACACTAACTATTTCGCAGGATAAATCTCTCCCTAGCTCAGCAGCGCTGTCCCTACACTGTCTAATCCGGAGCGACTGTGTCCAAGATGGCGGCGCCCGGTTTTAAATACTCGAGGTGACGCTGTGCGGCCAGCCAATCACTGTAATGCCCACAAACAACATGGCTGCGGCATTACAGTGACTGGCTGGCAATCCCTGCATGTTCATTGGCTCTGTAAAGAGCGCCAAACATGCAGGGCGGAGACCCGAGCTCCCGCGCGAGTAACCTGGAAATGCTCGGTGCTCGCCGAACATCCCAAGTAGCGTGATGCTTGGGCGAGTACCGAGCAGTGTCGAGCATGTTCGCTCAACACTACTAATGACAATTTTTACTTCGACCATATCATCTGCCTGCCTGGCTTTCTATTTTCTGTCTTCTACACTGTTCCACTGCTCAAATAAGTATCTACTCCCTATCTATCAAGTCTACTATACTATATTACTGCTGCTGCTGGGGCTGCAGTTGCTGCCTCTGTACTGCCGCACATCTCCTTACCTGACCCATCACGATTCCCTACCATTAAAATTACTATGAATGCAAAGCTATTATTAATACAAATACTATACAACCGTTCTCTAAAAATAACAATAATATTAATAATTATTATTAATATTATTGTTTATTTTTAGGGAATCATGGGTTCCATGGTGCTGTATATGTGAAAATGATTTGCATACAAAATAAAAATATAACTAACAGTGAACACAAATAACAGTGACAGACTGGTACAAATGGAAAATGACCCTGCCCTTGTGGACTTACAGTCTACAGGGAAATGGAGTAGGTTGGGAGGTTTCATCAGCTTCGGTGGTGGTGAGGTGGGAGCATGGTGATTGCAAGCTGTAAGCTTTTTTGAAGAGATGGGTTTGCAAGTTCTTCCGGAAGATTCCAAATGTTAGAGACAAACAGACATGTTGAAATATTGAGTTCTAGAGGATTGAGGATGTTCAAGATAAACCTTGAAGGTGATTGGGTGAGGGATGTATGAGACTGGAGGAGAGAAAGAGGTCTTGTGAGGACCAGAAATTAAGATATCAGAGATAAGATACTAAGAAATCAGGAGATTAGTTCGGAAATACATGGATGAAACAGATTATGGACAGCTTTGCAAGACAGTGTTAGTGGATTAAACTGTATACGTTGGGAAACTGGGAGCCAATGAAGAGATTTGCAGAGAAGAGAGGTGGAGGAGCAGTGAGGGGAGTAGTTGACTAATTGAGCAGCAGAGTTAAGAACGACCTGTAGAGGTGCAAGAGTGTTAGTTGGGAGGCCACAGATGAGGATATTGTAGTAGTCGAGGCAAGAGATGATGAGGGCATGCACTAACATTTTAGTAGAATGAGGGTTGAGGAAGGAACGAAATCTGGAAATATTTTGAGTTGGAGGATGGCAAGAACTTGAATGTCAAGGCAGAGTCAGGGGTTACTCTGAGGCAGCGTACTTGTGATACAGGTGAAAGCATGATGTCATTAAAGGAGTTAAGTGACATGGAGGAAAGATGATTAGTTCGGTATTTTACATATTAAGCTTTAGGAAGCATGATGAGAAGAAGAGGATATGGCTGATAGACAATCTGGGATTCTGGATAGCAGAGAGGTGAAATCTGGGCCATAGAGGTAGAGTTGAGTGTCGTCAGCATATATGCTATATTGCATATAGATATCTCAGGCCAAAGGTATAGATGGAGAAGAGTAGGGGTCCCAGGACATAGCCTTGAGGATCACCGATAGAGAGAGAGTGAGATAAGGAAGTGGAAAAGATGTACCAAGTACTCATCCTAAAATAAAAAAAAATTGCCATTTATTAGATGCATTTAAAATCAGAATTGTAAAAAATATACTCGAGTATAGACTGTTACGCGTTTCAAACCCTAGTCAATGGGTTATTAATCATAACTGGAAAAACAATCTGAACTTACTGACTTAGGGCTCATGCAGATAAGCATATGAATCGGTTGTGTGCTATCTGATTTTTAGTTGCATAGCACACTGACCTACAGTACAGACCAAAAGTTTGGACACACCTTCTCATTTAAAGATTTTTCTGTATTTTCATGACTTTGAAAATTGTACATTCACACTGAAGGCATCAAAACTATGAATTAACACATGTTGAATTATATACTTAACAAAAAAGTGTGAAACAACTGAAAATATGTCTTATATTCTAGGTTCTTCAAAGTAGCCACCTTTTTGCTTTGATGACTGCGTTTCACACTCTTGGCATTCTCTTGATGAGCTTCAAGCTGTAGTCACCGGAAATGGTTTTCCCTTCACAGGTGTGCCCTGTCAGGTTTAATAAGTGGGATTTCTTGACTTATAAATGGGGTTGGGACCATCAGTTGTGTTGTGCCGAAGTCAGTTGGATACACAGCTGATAGTCCTACTGAATAGACTGTTAGAATTTGTATTATGGCAAGAAAAAAGCAGCTAAGTAAAGAAAAACGAGTGGACATCATTACTTTAATAAATGTAGGTCAGTCAGTCTGAAATTTTGGGTAAACTTTGAAAGTGTCCCCAAGTGCAGTTGCAAAAACCATCAAGCGCTACAATGAAACTGGCTCACATGAGGACCGCCCCAGGAAAGGAAGACCAAGAGTCACCTCTGCTTCTGAGGATAAGTTTATCCGAGTCACCAGCCTCAGAAATCGCAGGTTAACAGCAGCTCAGATTAGACACCAGGTCAATGCCACACAGAATTCTAGCAGCAGACACATCTCTTCAACAACTGTTAAGAGGCGACTTTGTGTAACAGGCCTTCATGGTAAAATAGCTGCTAGGAAACCACTGCTAAGGACAAGTTTGGACTAAAGAACACAAGGAATGGACATTAGACCAGTGGAAATCTGTGCTTTGGTCTGATGAGTCCAAATTTGAGATCTTTGGTTCCAACCACTGTGTCTTTGTGCGATGCAGAAAAGGTGAACGGATGGACTCTACATGTCTGGTTCCCACCGTGAAGCATGGAGGAGGAGGTGTAATGGTGTGGGGGTGCTTTGCTGGTGACACTGTTGGGGATTTATTCAAAATTGAAGGCATACTGAACCAGCATGGCTACCACAGCATCTTGCAGTGGCATGCTATTCCATCCGGTTTGCGTTTAGTTGGACCATCATTTATTTTTCAACAGGACAATGACCCCAAACACATCTCCAGGCTGTGTAAAGGCTATTTGACCAAGGAGGAGAGTGATGGGGTGCTACGCCAAAGGACCTGGCCTCCACAGTCACCAGACCTGAACCCAATCGAGATGGTTTGGGGTGAGCTGGACCGCAGAGTGAAGGCAAAAGGGCCAACAAGTGCTAAGCATCTCTGGGAACTCCTTCAAGATTGTTGGAAGACCATTTCCGGTGACTACCTCTTGAAGCTCATCAAGAGAATGCCAAGAGTGTGCAAAGCAGTCATCAAAGCAAAAGGTGGCTACTTTGAAGAACCTAGAATATAAGAAATATTTTCAGTTGTTTCACACTTTTTGTTAAGTATATAATTCCACATGTGTTAATTCATAGTTTTGATGCCTTCAGTGTGAATGTACAATTTTCATAGTCATGAAAATACAGAAAAATCTTTAAATGAGAAGGTGTGTCCAAACTTTTGGTCTGTACTGTATGTTATTCAAAAGTGCTGTCCAGATGAATGTTTCCCCATGATTGTGGAGCCTACTGAAACAGACTAAGGGACCTTTTTATTGCTTAGGAAGCCTTTGCAGGTTTTTTTTGTTAATTATTTTAATTTACTAACATAATGACTTTTGGGTTTTCGTTGGCTGTAAGCCATAATGATCAACATTAACAGAAATAAACACTTGAAATAGATCACTCTGTTTGTAATGACTCTATATAATATATGAGTTTCACTTTTTGTATTGAAGAACTGAAATAAATTAACTTTTTGATGATATTGTAATTTAGTGAGATGCACCTGTATCATGGATGAAAACATCTTCCAGAGTGCTCTGGACCTCAGACTTGGCTGAAGGTTAACCTTCCAACAAGACAATGACCCTAAGCACATAGCTAAAATAACAAAGGAGTGGCTTCAGAACAACTCTGTGACCATTCTTGACTGGCCCAGCCACTTCTCTGACCTAAACCCAATTGAGCATCTCTGGAGAGACCTGAAAATGTCTGTCCACCAATGTTCACCATCCAACCTGACGGAACTGGAGAGGATCTGCAATGAAGATAGGCAGAGGATCCCCAAATCCAGGTGTGAAAAACTTGTTGCATCATTACCAAGAAGACTAATGGCTGTACTAGCTCAAAAGGGTGCTTCTACTAAATACTGAGCAAAGGGTCTGAATACTTATGACTAGTGTTGAGTGAGCACTAAAATGCTCGGGTGCTCGAAGCTCGCGCCGAGCTCACCGTGATACTCGGGTGCTCGACCCGAGCAATGAGCCCAATGTTAATCTATGGGAGACCCGAGCATTTTTGCGGCGGCACCCCCGGCAGTCTTTTAAAAGCCTAACAAGTGCCCAAAACGATAGTGACAGTGCTCAAATGACATGGGGACAGCATGGGGATTGCCCCAGGAAGCATTTCTGACCCCCAGGTCACTGCTGTCAACAATGTGGTCAGAGGTATTAAGCCACTTTTACAGGCTCACAATAAAACGTTCAAAAACGAAACTGACACAGTTTTCCTGTGAAATATGTTAAGGAAGTTCCTTTCCAGGGTAAAGAAATGTGTATAAGGTAAAATAAATAACCCCCCCAAAAAAAATACTCCTCCACACCTTGGGCTATGTTCACAAGTAGCATTTTTTATGCGTTTTTGCACTTTTGTATTACTTTCAACTGTGACAAATGCATTCACCGGGAAATGTCATTTTAACATTTTACAATCTTATCGGACCATGTGCTGTGTGACACATGCATACACTGCTGGAAAGACATGGGAACAGCATAGGGAAGACCCCTGGAAGCATCTCAGACACCCAGGTCACTGCCTAAAAGTGTGCCCATCAGAAGTGATCCTTGCCGCATCAGAAGATGCAGACTTGCAACTATCCCCGTGCAAGTCCTTGTCCCAGGGCAGTGTTCAATTGTACCTCCCCCATTCATTGCAATGCAAGTGCAAATATGCAGCTAACCAACCACCCACCCACCCGCAGGCTGCAATACCATACTGCTAGCTTTCACTTGAAATAGGGCCTTTCAGTTTGGAGGAGGCCGAAGCTGGCCACTACCTCATGGCTGCTTCGGCAGTGAGGCATCCATACTCAGTCCCCAGCCGCCCGGCGGCCGGGTGTCCACGCTCGGTCCCCAGCCGCCAGGGGGCGGCCGGGTGTCCATACTTGGTCCCCAGCCGCCCCGCGGCCGGGTGTCCACACACGGTCCCCAGCCGCCTGGGGGCGACCGGGTGTCCATAAACGGTCCCCAGCCACCCCTATTTCTCCTGTTACCTTCCCACACACTTTTCTTAGCCTGACTTGCTTTAGGGCAGCATTGGACGAGCCCACCAGAGAACCAGACTCCTCCGGTGGGCACTGGCTTCTCCATCAGGGGAGTTGAGAGTGCCAAGGTGAGGAGCATGATGATGATGATAGAAGTTAGCATCTGCTTTGTTTTCTTGGAATGCAAGAGCATGTATGTAGTAGCGGCTAGGCTGAGGTGGTCAGCGTTTTGGCGCATATCCTACCTCCTCCGAGGATTGCTGGATGTTTTCCTGCTACTATCTCAGTTCTATGACTCCCATTAAAACAAAGCTTCAGGTGATAAATGGTGGATGAGGTGGTGGCAAATGAGAAAGAGCAGGGGGAACAGAGACCGTTCACATCAATATCAGGCCAGTCAACCACACATGTCTTGTAGGATATGTTTCTGTACCAAAAGGAGCGGTTCGGCTACACAGTTATAGGGAATACAGTGAGTGCAATGCATAACAAAAATTTAGAGGCACTCCAATGCCCCTTGGAAGTGACATAGAGGTCAGAGGGCATTAACTAAACCATTTCTTCCATTTATAGCAACTGGGTCCCTTTGCACTGTTGGCCTAAGCAGTGAATGGAAGGCTTTCCAAAAATTATGAGGAACTGCAATGCCCCTTGAAACAGACGAGGATTACAGCGTACTAAAAACCTTCTACCCATTATTGGGGAGTGGGTCTCCCTTAGTGTTCGCCTATGCATTGAAAAGCAAAAGCTGACTAAAATTAGGAGGAAATGCAATGCCCGTTGGAAGAGTCGTGGAGGTAGCAGTAGCTTAACAAGACGGTTTGAATGCCCCTTGGAAAAGTGGTGGAGGTCACAGTAGCTTAACAAGATGGTTTTAATGCCCCTCGGAAGAGACGTGGAGGTCGCAGTAGGTTAAAAAGACGGTTTTAATGCCCCTTGGAAAAGTGGTGGAGGTCGCGGTAGCTTAAGAAGACGGTTTTAATGCCCCTTACAAGAGCCATACAGTACAGCATCTTAAAAACATTATTCCCATTATTGAGGAGTGGGTCTCCCATAGTCTTTGCCTATGCCTTCCAAGCAAAAGCTGACAAAAATTAGGACGGAGGAACTTGCATTGCCCCTTACAAGAGCCATGCAGTACAGCATATTAAAAACTTTATTCCCATTATTGGGGAGTGGGTCTCCCAAATTCTTTGCCTATGCCTTCCAAGCAAAAGCTGCCAAAAATTAGGACGGAGGAACTTGCAATGCCCCTTACAAGAGCCATGCAGTACAGCATATTTCAAATATTATTCCCATTATTGGGGAGTGGGTCTCCCATAGTCTTTGCCTATGCCTTCCAAGCAAAAGCTGCCAAAAATTAGGAGGAAATGCAATGCCCGTTCGAAGAGTCGTGGAGGTTAGAGTTAATTAAAAACAACATTTCAATGTCCCTTGGAAGAGTTGTGGAGTTCAGAGTGGTTTAACAAGACGCTTTTAATGCCGCTCGGAAGAGACGTGGAGGTCCCAGTAGCTTAAGAAGATGGTTTTAATGCCGCTCGGAAGAGACGTGGAGGTCGCAGTATCTTAACAAGATAGTTTTAATGCCCCTTGGAAAAGTGGTGGAGGTCACGGTAGCTTAACAAGACGGTTTTAATGCCCCTCGGAAGAGACGTGGAGGTCGCAGTAGCTTATAAAGATGGTTTTAATGCCCCTTGGAAAAGTGGTGGAGGTCACAGTAGCTTAATAAGATGGTTTGAATGCCCCTTGGATAAGTGGTGGAGGTCGCAGTAGCTTAACAAGATGGCTTTAATGCCCCTTACAAGAGCCATACAGTACAGCATCTTAAAAACATTATTCCCATTATTGGGGAGTGGGTCTCCCATAGTCTTTGCCTATGCCTTCCAAGCAAAAGCTGCCAAAAATTATGACGAAGGAACTTGAATGTCCATTACAAGAGCCATACAGTACAGCATATCACAAAGATTATTCCCATTATTGGGGAGTGGGTCTCCCATAGTCTTTGCCTATGCCTTCCAAGCAAAAGCTGCCAAAAATTAGGAGGAAATGCAATGCCCGTTCAAAGAGTCGTGAAGGTTAGAGTTCATTAAAAACAACATTTCAATGCCCCATGGAAGAGCTGTGGAGTTCAGAGTGGTTTAACAAGACGCTTTTAATGCCCCTCGGAAGAGACGTGGAGGTCGCAGTAGCTTAACAAGATGGTTTTAATGCCCCTTGGAAAAGAGGTGAAGGTCACAGTAGCGTAACAAGATGGTTTTAATGCCCCTCGGAAGAGACGTGGAGGTCGCAGTAGCTTAGCAAGACGGTTTTAATGCCCCTTGGAAAAGTGGTGGAGGTCACAGTAGCTTAACAAGATGGTTTTAATGCACCTCGGAAGAGACGTGGAGGTCGCAGTAGCTTAACAAAACGGTTTTAATGCCCCTTACAAGACCCATACAGCACAGTATCTTAAAAATATTATTCCCATTATTGGGGTGTGGGTCTCCCACAGTCTTTGCTTAAGCCTTCCAAGCAAAAGCTGACAAAAATAAGGACGGAGGAACTTTCAATAATGGCAACACGGACCACGGTCACCCTGGTGGTGGAGGCTGAGGATAAGGAGAAGAACATGAAACAGCCGAAATGAGGAAGCGTATACCCATGTGTGGGTGTGAAGTGGTGCATGTGAATACATCTCCCGAAATAACACAGTGGATTTGACTTTATGTTACTCTGCTGTCATTTGGTGGTGATGAGAAGTCTGGCCCAATCCAGCCCTTGTTCATTTTGATAAGAATCAGCTTCTCAGCATTGTCAGTTGACAGGCGAGTGCGCTTATCAGTTATAATTCCCCCAATGGCACTAAAGACACGCTCCGATAACACGCTAGCGGCAGGGCAGGCCAGGACCTCCAATTCGTACAGAGGAAGTTCATTCCAAGCGTCCAGCTTGGATACCCAATATTTAAAAGTCACAGAGGAATCACGGAGGACGCTGGTACGGTCAGCAAGGTACTCCCTCACCATCTTTTGAAACTTTCCACTCCTTGTGAGAGTACCCCGCGCCTCAGGGTCTGTCCGAAGGGAGGGTCTGAGAAAACTGTCCCAGAACATTGACAGTGTTCCCCTGCCTCTGCTGGATTGGAGTTGCGTCTCTCTCGCATGTAAGCCTTGGTTGGGAAATGAACTGTGACCTCTGCCGCTAGCGTGTTCAGATGGGAATTTTTTTAACAGTTCAGCAGCAAGGGCCTTCTGGTACTGCCCCATTTTTGTAGACCTCTCCACCTCACGAATAAGAGAGTGAAAGTTCTCCTTGTAGCGGGGTCTAAAAGTGTCACCAACCAGTAATGACTGTCACCCAACATTTTGACAATGCGAGGGTCACGGTTAAGGCAGTGTAACAAAAAGTCAGCCATGCATGCCAGACTGGTAACGGGCAAGACTTCCGTGTCCTCACCAAGATGACGACTGACCATGCTCTCCTCCTCCCCCCCCCCTGTCATCAGGTCACCCACGCTGAACCGATGTTATTATAGTTTTACAGGTACTAACGTCTACAGCGCATGATACAAGCTCCTGTTCTTCCTCTTCCTCCTCCTCCTCCTCTCCCTCATTGTACCCCAATGCACATTGGGATGCGATGAGGCTGGGCTGTGTGTAATCGACCGCTACGGCTTCTTGATCCATCTCATCATATTCTGGCTGCAATGCGTCCTCTTTAATTCTCTGCAGAGAGCGTTGCAAAAGACAGACAAGAGGAATGCTGACGCTAATGATGGCGTCATCGTTAGTGTTGAGCCACCCCCGTAGTGTTCGAGTTCGGTTCGGTTCGTCGAACACCCGTGTGTTCGCCGAACTGTTCGTCGAACTGTTCGTCGAACACCTTCGAACACCGTTAAAACCAATGGCAGGCAAACAAAAACACATAGAAACACATAGAAAACACCTTCAAAGGTGTCCAAAAGCTGACAAACTGCTCAGAAGACACAACTAACACATGGAAAAGTGACAAGTACATATAGTCATGCGAAAAGAAAAGAGGTGGAGGAGTAAAAGGAGGGGGAGACACAGATATAGGCATGTCATGCCCTTCTAAAATCCAAAAAGTGAGAAGCCGAGACGGCCAGTCTGCTCCTGCCCGTGCCACCTCCGTGTCGCCGGGTTTGTGCCAGAGCCGCGGTGAACCCTGACGGCCAGCCCCCCTCTCCCAATACTGGTGCCTGTCCGCTGGTGGGTCGAGAGAGCCCCCCTGTGGTGGAGGCAGCTCTAAGCTTTTTAATTTAAATTGTCCCTCTAATTTGAATGAATACACTTTAAATCCATTTACAAGGATCTATTGGAGGGCAAGTCTCATGCCAGCAGCCGCGTAATTCCAGCTCCAGTAGCGTCCACTAAAGCTGCTGCAGTTAAAAAGCTTTTATAAGGATCGAGCTCGGCTGTCCACCGCAAGGCATCCTAGTGCCAGTCCCAGCCCCTATGCCTTGGGGTGCCTCCTGATGCTCTTCACTAAGTATCCCGTGGTCCCGAAGCATTTCCTTTGAAAAAATTAAGTGTCCAAACTACAGGTGGTGTAGCTTGCTTAACAGCCGGGATAATCCGCTGACTAGCAGACACTGCTACTAGGCACAAAGTATTTCCTGGGCTAGATGCAGTTAAAAATTTGTAAGTAGATACTCTCGTTGGATGCTGAGAAAGCATTCCATAGAGTCTCCTGGCACGCCATATATGATTCTCTTAAAAAGCTTGGGGTAGGGGTCTAGGGGACCCTTTTATAGCCAAAATCACGGCCCTGTATCACAATACGTCACCTAGGCTGAAGATAAATGGAACTGTAGCACCGAGGGCTCGGTTGCTACAGACGTATTGCACCTCACCCAGAGGTGTGATATCTCACTCTCAGATAAGGATGGAGTGTGGATCAGGACCCGACACCTGCATGCATTACACCACATTGCCGTGGGGCAGGGCGACCAATATGCCCCTGAGATGGGCACGACAGTCCCTGTCCCTGGCTGGAGTGGGGGGAGGGAACACTGAGGAAGGGGAACCCTGCAGTGCAGGAGCAGGGAGGAAGCAGTTCCTGGGTGCATTGAGAAGGGAGTATAAAAGGTGGGCACCATCTTAGTTCAGTGCAGAGAAGTCTGAGCAGAAGTGGCAGGGAGCAGGGGCTCTGCATGAGCTCTGCTCCGGAGGCGGGCCTAGTAACAGAGGCCCAGGCCTGCAAGAGGGAGAAGGAAGGAAGAGGAGCGGAGAAGGCTCCAGGAACGAGGAATGAAGGGATCCCAGGGGTGCGGACGGGCGAGTCGACACCGCACGCCCGAATCCACCTGCGTGGAGGGGTCAGGCCAAAGGGGGAGACCGGTCCCCGAACTAGTGGAGGCAGGAAACGACCCTCAGCTAGAAACCGGAGGCTCTGACATTTTATGTGGCGCAGCCCCTTGCTCCACCCGCTAGGAAGGCACCACATAGGGTCAGGGAAACTGGCGCCAAGTTTACCAAGAGGAGGCCCGAGGCAGCTGGACAGAAGTGTTGGTAAGAAAGGCCAGACAAAGGACACACAAAGGGGGTCCTGTGAAGCGCTCCAAAGTTATCTGGGAGTTGTCTGAGCCCCTCACCTGGTGAGCACAGTACGACGTGGGCAGCCATTACCTGCAGACGTGGTCTGGATAATAAGAACTGTGAGTAAAGGCCCTGAACTGCATCACTGACTCCGTGTCGTTACTGCTGCTGCCCTGCACCATCACCCCCATCCTCCGCATACACTGCCCTGAGGCTATACTCCTCCCGTGGGGAGTTATGCTACGCTCTGCTGCACCCACAACACCAGCCTTAGCGGTCTGCCCTGTAGCGGCGGTTCACTCTGACCGCAATCAACGGGTGGCGTAGTCGGACATTTAAACATCAAAACCACATAAATAGTTCCGCCACTGGTTTGACCGCCCTGAGCCACGGAACCGGATCGCCGCCACGAAGACTACAACCACCAGCATCCACCAAAAAGGGTCCGGCTCCGGGTGTCCCAAGGCCCAGGGGGTGCGTCAGAACATTTTCATCACCTTTCACAATCACCAATGGGACAAGGCAGGGATGTCCTCTGTCCCCTCTCTTATACATCCTAGTGACGGAGCACCTGCTCTCATCAATTCGCCATAACCCCAATATTAGGTGGATTGAGGTGGGAGGCACCGAGTACAAGTGCTCTCTATTTGCTGATGATGTCCTAGTATATATCACTCAATCACATATATCCATCCCTGCTGTTATGGCTGAAATAGATCACTTTGTTACATGGTAAAATTTTAAAATCAATGCAGCGAAGTCTGAGGCCCTCGATGTCTCCCTCCCTAAATCCATATAGGATTCCATCCAGTCCAACTTTCCATTTGCCTGGCCCTCACAGGGTATCAAATACTTAGGAATTCCTATTCATAGAGACCTCTCCCATCTATGTTATCTTAATTTTGGGCCCTTTATTGAACAATTCCATACAGACCACGGTTGGCAAGTTAGAACTGTAAGATTCACTACGTGAACCACTGGTGTTTTGTGGAAAAGCACATGTACACCGCGTTCCAAATTATTATGTAAAAAGTGTTTAGGAGTGATAAGGGAAGAATTTGTTTGTTTGTCAGTTAAACTCATTGATGGTGATGTGTGTCAGGGCTCTTTATATCACTGTAAGCAATTGCAGACACCTGTGCTAATTAGTTTTACAGGTGTGTCCAATGAAAGGCAAGACTACTTAAGAAGGCTCTCTCACATTATTAAGCAGCCTACATTTTCTGCCAAAATGGGAAAGAAAAAGGATGTGTCGGCTGCTGAGAAGCAACAAATTGTGGAGTGTTTAGGTCAAGGCATGACTACAATCAACATTGTGCGATGATCAGGATGAAGTGTCTTGGCAATCAAGAAGTATGTAGCTGATTCACAGTACACACGTGTGCGTGCTGATAAGGGCAAATTGAGGACTCTTTCCTACAGGCAATTACGTCAGGTTGAAAGAGCAGCGGCAAAAAAGCCTTGTCATAGCAGCAGACAAGTTTTTGAAGCTGCTTGTGCCTCCAACGTCCCCCGAACAACAAGATGCAGGGTCCTTCAGAGGTTTGCAGCTGTGCATACGCCATCCTGTCGACCTCCTCTATCCACTTCACACAAGCAGAAACGGCTCCAGTGGGCCAAACATTACATGAAGACTGATTTCAAAACTGTTTTGTTCACGGATGAGTGCCGTGCAGCGCTCGATGGTCCAGATGAATGGAGTGGAGGATGGCTGGTTGATGGACACCCCACGCAAACACGGCTACAGCGCCAACAAGGAGGAGGTAGAGTAATGTTTTGGGCTGGAATCATGGGGAGAGAGATTGTCGGCCCCTTTAGGATCCCTGAAGGCGCTAAAGATGAACTCCATAATGTATGTGGATTTTCTCAAACAGCACTTCCTGCCATGGTTCAAGAAGAAGAACCGTGTATTTCACAGCAAGATCATTTTTCTGCATGATAATGCACCATCTCATGCTGCACATAAAACATCTGCATCTCTGGCTGATATGGGCATAAAAGGGGACAAACTTATGGTGTGACTCCCATGCTCCCCTGACCTCTACCCCATTCAGAACCTTTGGAGCATCATTAAAAGGAGTGTCTATGATGGCGGGAGGCAGTTCACATCTAAGCAACAGCTCTGGGAGGGTATTCTGTCCTCATGCAAAACAATTGAAGCAGAAACCATCCAAAACCTGACAAATTCAATGGACGAGAGAGTTCAGAAGCTCCTTTCGAACAAGGGGTCCTATGTGAAAATGTAACATCACCTAGAATAAAGTTTTGAGTTGAAAACTGTTTGATTTCAGTTTCTAACAACCTGCTAATGCTTATAATTTCAAAAATGACCATTTTTTTGGTCTTTATTAAAATGAAAAGGTTGATCAAAAAGTTTGGGGGATCTAAGAGTGTGGCAACCCAGTAGTCATGATTACTTCGAATTCTGACAATATGAGGGTCATGCTGCAGGTAGTGCAGCAAGAAGGCACTTATGTGTCTTGCGCATCTCGGAGCCCCAAAATTATTTTCCGGGCTAGATGCAGCTAAAAATTATTTTTAATTTTAAATCTGGTGAAGCTTATTATAGATGGCCTAATAGGATCAGTGCTGCACACTGCTACAAAGCCCAAATTATTTTCCAGTCAAGATACAGATAAACATGATTAGTAATTTGAAAGCTTAAAACGGTTGGTAGGGTGATTTTAACCAATCATCAAGCTTTTACTCTCCCCAGGATGACACAGGGGTAGAAAAGTCGTTTCGGATCCATGATTTGTTCATCTTTATGAACGTGAGTCTGTCTACATTATCAGTGGAGAGCCGCGTGCGCTTATCTGTCAGCACACCACCAGCAGCGCTGAACACACGTTCAGACAGAACGCTGGCTGCGGGGCATGACAAGATCTCCAAGGCGTAAGTGGCTAGCTCCGGCCATTTATCCAGATTGGAAGCCCAAAAAGAGCAAGGGTCCAGTGACACAGTCGTGGCTTCAATGTTTACTTGGAGATACTCCTGTACCATCGTCTCTAGGCGTTGACTATGTGTCAGACTTCTTGTCTCCTGTGGCCTTGCAAAGGATGGGCTAAAAAAGTGGTGAAATGATTCCGCAAAATTGATGTTACCAGCAGATACTGTGGTTCTGTTACGGTTTGAGTGCTGAACACTTGACGGTCCCACGGTTGGCAAGTTGGAACTGTGAGATTCACTACGTGCACCACTGGTATTTAGTGGAAAAGCACATGTAAGATTCTGCAACAGTCTCTGCTGATACTCCTGCATGCGTGCATCCCTTTCTATGGCAGGAATAATTTCTGCAAATTTACTTTTGTACCGGGGATCTAACAGTGTGGCAACCCAGTAGTCAGGATTATTTCTAATTCTCACAAT
Source organism: Phyllobates terribilis (assembly GCF_046119375.1). Lineage (NCBI taxonomy): Eukaryota > Metazoa > Chordata > Amphibia > Anura > Dendrobatidae > Phyllobates > Phyllobates terribilis. Next base: position 589,185,989 of record NW_027362765.1, on the reverse strand, counting down.
TCGAGGGTCATGTTGCAGGTAGTGCAGCAAGAAGGCACTCATGTGTGTTGCGCATCCAGGAGCACCAAGTCCCTGTTGTGTTGGTGGCGAGGTAACAATCATGCTTCCTTCCTCTGTCCTCTCCCCCCAACCTCGCACAACAGAAATGTGATCAAGGTCTCCCTCATCTGATGAGTCTTCCATCAGTTCGTCCTCCACTTCTTCCTGGGCTCCTGCACCTTCCTCACTAGTTTGGCTGCTACCATGCGCCCTGGTAAAATCATCTCCCCCACCCTCACATGCCTGCCGCCCTGGTGCTGCCGACCGTCTGGACCTTGCAGATGTTAGCCCTTCCGCATACAACTCCTCCTCCTCTACTTCCTCCACCTCCTCTTGTGCCACCACCTGACTCCGAATTCTGTTTAACATGTGCTCCAGCATGTAAATCACCGGAATAGTCATGCTGATAATGGCATCGTCAGCACTAAACATCTTCGTCGCCATTTCAAAACTGTGCAGAAGGGTGCATAGGTCCCTGATCTGAGACCACTCCTCCAGCGTGATTTGCCCCACCTCTGAATCTCGTTGGCCCAGGCTATACGTCAGAACGTATTGCACCAGGGCTTGTCGGTGCTGCCACAGTCGCTGCAACATGTGCAGAGTTGAATTCCACCGGGTAGGCACATCGCATTTTAGCCGGTGAAGTGGCAGGCCCAACGACTTCTGTAGAGATGTAAGTCGCTGAGCTGCGGGATGCGAACGGCGGAAGTGAGCACACAGCGACCGTGCCCTCTGCAGAAGGCCATCTAGTCTGGGATAGTGGGCTAAAAATTGCTGGACAACCAGGTTCAACACGTGAGCCATACAAGGCACGTGTGTGACATTGCCCCGGCGAAGGGCCGCACCCAGGTTTGCAGCATTGTCGCACACGGCCTTCCCTGGTTTCAGGTCCAGTGGAGACAACCATTCATGAAATTGGTTCTCCAGAGCTGACCACAACTCCTCAGCTGTGTGACTCACATTTCCCAGACATTTCAATGTAAAAACCGCCTGATGACGTTGAGCCCTACTGCCAGCATAGTAAGGAGGTGTGCAGGATCCCTTCTGCGCAGTTAGAAAGCTTGTGGCATGACCAGACAGGCTTTGGGTGCAGGTGGAAGACCGAGAGGAGGTTGAGGAGGCAGAAGCAGTGGAGGAAAAATGACATAAAGAGGATTGACGCACAACTCGTGGGGACGGCAAGACTTGGACAGCAGCCCCTTGTCCTGCTGTCACCATAGTTACCCAGTGCCCAGTCAGCGACATGTAACGCCCCTGTCCATGCCTACTCGTCCAAGTGTCTGTGGTGAAATGCACCCTGTCACACACAGAGTTTCTCAAAGAAGCGGTGATGTTGTGTGCGACATGCTGGTGGAGCGCAGGCACACCTTTCTTTGAGAAGTAGTGCCGACTGGGCATCTGGTACTGGGGCACTGCGACGGACATAAGGTCTCGAAAATCCTCTGTGTCCACCAGGCGGAAAGGCAGCATTTCTGTAGCCAAGAGCTTGCAGATGGTGAAATTCAACCTCTTAGCTTTCTCATGGCTAGGAGGAAATGGTCTTTTACTTGTCCACATCTGAGGGACCGAGGGCTGGCTATTGTGCTTAGACGGGGTTGATAAGGGTGTCCCCGGCAAACTGCCGGTCTGTGAGGAAGATGCAGGCGGACATGTTAGGTTGCCTTGATCCAAAGGTGGTGCTATCGATGTCGGACAGCGCTCAAGACCAGCTGGTGTTACCACCTCCAAAGAAAATGATGACCTGCCAATCACGCTGGCTGTTGCGGGTAAAGAGGTGGCAGGTCTGCGCCCCAAAACAGGTGTGACTGCTGTCCCCCCAGTCACAGAGGATGAAGAGGCCGCGGATGCACAAGATATGGCAGACGGTGGTTGGCCCGGCCGGCTAGACCGCATTGTAGCACACTGAGCTTCCCACTGCAACTTATGCATCATGTCCATGTGCCGGTTCATGCATGAAGTACTCAAACTATGTATTTTTTGGCCTCTACTTAGCTTTTGCTGACAAATGTTACAGATAACACGAGTTGGGTCATCTTTATCGATCTGAAAAAATGCCCAGGCTATGCAAGGCTTAGCACCCATGCGACCTGAAGAGCCACCACGACTTGTGGTGAGAGGCAGAGTTGTGTTTGAGGATGCAGTTGTTGACGTGCTTCCAGTACTACGTCTCTGTCCAGGAAGGCGCAACCTGACCTCGTCGTCACTAGCATCTTCCTACACCTCCTCTGCTGACCTCATCTCTTGGCTGACTGTGGGTTGACAGTAAGTGGGATCTCCAACCTCATCATCATCACCCTGTGCGTTATCACACCCGTCGTCCTCAGAGCCAACCTGTTCCTGCCCTGACAAAAAACTAAAGTTGTCGCTCCAATCAGGTATTTGAGTCTTATCATCGTCTTCCTCATTGTCTCCACCAACAGGAGTTACAGTTTGGGAATGAGGGTCTACATTATGGTCAGAACCTTCTGCGTCTGGTCCTGGATCCGACTCATAAAGATTCTGGGCATCAGTGCAGATCATTTCCTCGTCTGGATTCACAGAAGCACTGGAGTCGACCTCTGATTCCCAGGCTATAGTATGAGTAAACAGCTCTGCAGACTCAACCATCTGTTCTACCTCATACTCAGACGGGCAGCTGGAGATTTGGGAGCTGTGAGGAAGCAAGTGCGATTTGGGTGACACCTTTGAGGACTGGAGTATTTGTGATGTTGAAGTTGATGTGGAGGAGAGCCCACTTAAAGGAGCACTTGATATCCGTTGAAGCACCTGCTGTTTTTGTGCCTCATCTGGAATTTGTAGCGATTGGCGTGGCCGTAAGAAAGGGATCTTATCACATTGTCCGCTAAAAGAAGTAGACATTTTAGTTTGGCTGGAAGATGGTCTTTCTTCTGCACCTACCCCACGGACACAACCTTTTTTCCCCTTCCCAACACGCCTATTCCCCTTTCCACCAGCAGCAGGCCTTTTTCCACTCATTTTGTTGGTTAACTAATTCACAACTCTGGAGTTGTTTGCACAAAAAAACAATGGATGGTAACCGAGCAGAGCTGAGTGGCCAAACTGTGGTATTAGGCCAAAACTATTGGCTGGGTTAGATGCAGAAAAAAATTATTTTTAATTTGCAACCTGATGGAGGTCAGTATAGATGGACTAATAGACCAAGTCCCACACACCGCTAGAAGCCCAAATATTTTTTCAGAGCTAGATGCAGAAATTTTTTTTATTCAATTTGCAACCTGATGGAGGTCAGTATAGATGGACTAATAGACCAAGTCCCACACACTGCTAGAAGCCCAAATATTTTTTCAGAGCTAGATGCAGAAAAAAAATATTTTTAATTTGCAACCTGATGGAGGTCAGTATAGATGGACTAATAGACCAAGTCCCACACACCGCTAGAAGCCCAAATATTTTTTCAGAGCTAGATGCAGAAAAAAATTATATTCAATTTGCAACCTGCTGGACGTCAGTATAGAAGGACTAATAGAACAAGTCCCACACACTGCTAGAAGCCCAAATATTTTTTCAGAGCTAAATGAAGAAAAAAATTATTTTTAATTTGCAACCTGATGGAGGTCAGTATAGATGGACTAATAGACCAAGTCCCACACACTGCTAGAAGCCCAAATATTTTTTCAGAGCTAGATGCAGAAAAAATTTTTTTTTAATTTGCAACCTGATGGAGGTCAGTATAGATGGACTAATAGACCAAGTCCCACACACCGCTAGAAGCCCAAATATTTTTTCAGAGCTAGATGCAGAAATTTTTTTTATTCAATTTGCAACCTGATGGAGGTCAGTATAGATGGACTAATAGACCAAGTCCCACACACTGCTAGAAGCCCAAATATTTTTTCAGAGCTAGATGCAGAAAAAAATTATTTTTAATTTGCAACCTGATGGAGGTCAGTATAGATGGACTAATAGACCAAGTCCCACACACCGCTAGAAGCCCAAATATTTTTTCAGAGCTAGATGCAGAAAAAAATTATATTCAATTTGCAACCTGCTGGAGGTCAGTATAGCAGGACTAATAGAACAAGTGCCACACACTGCTAGAAGCCCAAATATTTTTTCAGAGCTAAATGAAGAAAAAAATTATTTTTAATTTGCAACCTGATGGAGGTCAGTATAGATGGACTAATAGACCAAGTCCCACACACTGCTAGAAGCCCAAATATTTTTTCAGAGCTAGATGCAGAAAAAAATTATATTCAGTTTGCAACCTGATGGAGGTCAGTATAGATGGACTAATAGAATGATGCTATGCCCAAAAGATTTTACTTCACTAGGTGCAGTAAAAAAATTGGTATTCTATACACAGGTGGTATATCTTGCAACACAGATAGGCTACTCCACTGACTAACACACTCTGCAATAGGCCAAAAAGGATTAGCTTTGCTAGATTCAGCCAAATGCTGTGAAAAAAACTTGCACAGCACTGGCACAGACCTGCCTGGCAAAAACTGATAGGAACTGATGTAACCTAGTCCTGAAAAGGACTCCAATTACAATTAGTCTTTACTCCCACAATCTATCTATTTAAGAGCACAGACCTGCCTGATAAAAGTCGTAGGAAATGCTGTAACCTAGTCCTTAAAAGGACTGCAATCACAACTATTCCCTACTCCCAAGCTATCTGTATATTTGTGCGAAAATTGGCTTGAAATTAACAAGGTATAGCGCACACAGCAACAGCGGTGCCGTCTAACACGCAGCTGCAGCAGTGAGAAAATGGTGGCGACGGGGAAAATGGCTTGGTCTTATAGGGCAAGGACATGTGACATACACTGCCAATCACACATGCCCTTGCTTGTGTGAAAAAAAGCACTTCGCTCCGTGTGTGCGCTGCTGATAGGCTGACAGATTGCACCTCCCCACTGCAAATGCGGGAAAGAGAAAAAAAAATGGAGATCTTCATTGTTCCTGCAGAGATCCATCCCCTGCCCCTCCCCCCGCCCCGCTGTACACTCAAACTGCGTATTAACATTAATTTTCATCATTACTGAGAAAAAATCCAGTTATGATTTTGGTGCACGAACAGTTATCGAACATAACCTCGAACAGCCGAATTTTTCTCAAATTGTTTGTGTTCGCCGACCGGCTCGAACACCGCCCAAAACAGCTCGAATTTGAGATTGGCGAACAGTTCGAGTAGAACAACGCTCATCTCTAGTCATCGCCACTCACCATCTTGGTGGACTCCTCAAAATTTGTCAAGATGGTACATATCTCAGACATCCAGGTCCACTCCTGAGGTCTTATGTGTGGAGTCTGACCTTAATATCGATGGCCTTGTTGCAGCTGGTACTCCACAAATGCTCTCTTCTGCTCACAAATCCTTTGCAACATGTGGAGGGTAGAGTTCCAACGCGTGGGGACATCACACACCAGTCGGTGTGCCGGAAGCTGCAAACGCTGCTGAAACACAGCAAGGGCGGCGGAAGCTGTAGCCGACTTGTGAAAATGAGCTGACAGGCGGCGTACTTTGACGAGCAGATCTGGCAGCTCGGGGTGCGATTTAAGAAACCGCTGAACCACGAGGTTAAGCACATGAGCCAGGTATGGTACGTGTGTGATCTCGCCTCAGAGCCGCCACCAGGTTACGGCAATTGTCACACATGACCAAGCCTGGATGTAGGTTCAGTGGTCTCAGCCACAGATCTGCCTACTCTATCACAGCTGTCCACAACTCACAAGCAGTGTGAGGTTTCTCACCTAAGCTTATGAGATTCAGCACAGCCTATTGCCGCTTGGCGGAGGCAGTACTGCAGTGCTTCCAGCTTGTAACTGATGTGGTGATATCTGAGATGGAGGCTGAGCATGTGGTGGAGGAGGAGGATGATGCGCAGGAGCTGTACACTGTGGGGGCAACTCTGACTGACATAGGGCCCGCAATCCTCAGTGTGGGGAGGATGTGTAACGTCCCAAGGTCCGGCTGGGACCCGGCTTCCACTATGTTTACCCAGTGTGCCATCAGGAAGATGTACCGTCCCTGGCCACAAGCACTTGTCCACATGTCCGTTGTCAGGTGGACTCTCCCAGTAACTGCGTTGTTGAGGGCAAGGCAGATGTTTAGGGACACGTGCTTGTGTAGTGCAGGGATGGCACACCGGGCAAAATAGTGTCGGCTGGGGACCGAGTACCGAGGGACGGCCACCACCATAAGGTTGCGGAAGGATTCCGTCTCCACCAGCCTAAAAGGCAGCATTTCCAACGCAAGCAGTCGTGAAATGTGCGAATTTAGGACTGTGGCCTGTGGGGCGTTGGCTGTGAATTTCCACTTTTCTTCAAAGGTCTGGGATATGGACAATTGAACGCTGCGGTGGGACGTGGACGTGGACGTTGATGCTGTTTCTTGAGAAACTGCCATAACAAGTGAAGACTGAGAGGAGGGGGCATCTTTGCATGCAGTATGGACAGGGGATTGCCTTGCACACACAACAGGGGGTTCTATTGCACGCACAACAGCGGAAGAAGCAGTGGTGACACCCGCTGACACTGGTCGCGGACCCTGGGGTTCGCCCCACAAAGTCGGGTGCTTTCTTGCCATGTGCCTGATCATACTGGTGGTGGTCAGGCTGGTAGTTTTGTCACCCCTGCTGATGCTGGCATGGCAGGTGGTACAAATGGCCTTTTTGGGGTTATCAAATTCCTGACTCAGGAAGACTTACAGGTTGTACTGGCAATGTCCCTCGTGTTGGTGTTACGGGGAACTGTTGCCTGCCTTCTGTGTGCGGCCACCACACTGCTTCTTCCTGCCTTTTGGGGTACTCTGCCTCCCTCACCCTGTGTGCTGCTGGCCTCGCTCTGCATGTCCTCCTGCCACGTTGGGTCAGTTACTAGATCATCCACCACCTCCTCCTCTTCCACTTGCGCACCACGATCCTCCTCCTCACTTCCTGGCAATTGTGTCTCGACATCGTCCACATCTTGTGACCAATTGCCAGCGTCGACTTCCTGTGGCAGTGGCTGTTCAAATATTTGGGCATCGCTACATGGGATCTCCTCTTCCACCACTTCAAGCGGAGCAGGCGAGGGGCACAAATCTGGAAATGGACAAGTGAACAGCTCTTCAGAGTGTCCAAGTGTGGGATCAGTTGCTGTCTGACGACACTCGGCATGGTGTGAGGAAGGAGCATTAGGGTGAGGAGGAGTATGCAGTCGAAACTCACGGCTACAAAGATTTGACCGTGTGGAAGACAGACCGGATGTGGTGGAGCCCAGGTAACTGGAAGTATTATCTGCTATCCAATTAATAACCTGTTCACACTGATCAGTTCGCAATACTGGTGTTGTTCTGTGCTTCCCTAGTAATTTGGTCAAGAAGTGGGAGCGAGAAGATGTGGCTGTTGGTTGTGGCACATTTTCACCTTGGCCACGGCCCCGTCCTCTGCACGCACCATCACCAGAACGTCCAGTTCCACGTCACTTGCCACGCGCCTTGCCCATTGTAAAGGAAGTAAAATAGCTTACACTCGCACTATCAATGGAAAAAGGGTAATAAAAAGTAGATTTGAACCGTGGAAGAGGAAAACCACAGTTCTATTTCTCTGGCCTACACCCGACTCTTTTAAACAATCTGAACAATCAGGGAGAAACTGTTACTGTTTTTCTTTACGGAAAAAATACCAAAACCTGAATAATAGAGATTTTTTACCGTGGAATGGCAAAACCACAGTTATTGTTTACCGGGGTATACCAGACAATTTTAAATAGATATATTTGCGGCTGAACAGTGAGCGACACACTCAAACTGTTTTTTTTAGGTAAAAATGGCCCAAAAGTGGATAACACAGAGGTTTGAACCATGGAACTGCAAAACCACACTTCTATTTCTCTGGCCTTCACCAGACTCTTTTCAACAGATATATTTGAGTCTGAACAATCAGGAGACACTATTACTGTTTTTCTTTACGGCAAAAAATGGCAAAAGCAGGATAATACAGAGATTTGACCCGTGGAACTGCAAAACCACCCTTCTAATTCTCGGGCCTACACCAGACTATTTTAAACAGACATATTTGTGTCTGAACAATCACTGAGACACTATTACTGTTTTTCTTTAAGGAAAAAATACCAAAAGCTGGATAATAGAGATTTTTTAACTTGGAACTGAAAAACTACAGTTATAATTTACTGGTGTATACCAGACTCTTTTAAACAGATACTGTATATTGGTGTCTGAACAATCAGGAGACACTATTATTGTTTTTCTTTATGGCAAAAAATGGCAAAAGCAGGATAATACAGAGATTTGAGCCGTGGAACTGCCAAACCACACTTCTATTTCTCGGGCCTACACCAGATTATTTTAAACAAATATATTTGTGTCTGAACAATCAGGGAGACACTATTACTGTTTTTCTTTAAGGAAAAAATACCAAAAGCCGGATAATAGAGATTTTTTAAAGTGGAACGGCAAAACCACAGTTATAATTTACTGGTGTATACCAGACTCTTTTAAACAGATATATTGGTGTCTGAACAATCAGGAGACACTATTACTGTTTTTCTTTATGGAAAAAATACCAAAAGCTGTATAATAGAGATTTTTTACTGTGGGATGGCAAAACCACAGTTATAATTTACTGGTGTATACCAGACTCTTTTAAACAGATATATTGGTGTCTGAACAATCAGGAGACACTATTACTGTTTTTCTTTACGGCTAAAAGAGCCAAAAGCAGGATAATACAGAGATTTTTTAACGTGGAACGGCAAAACCACAGTTATAATTTACTGGTGCATATCAGACTCTTTTAAACAGATATATTGGTGTCTGGACAGTGAGCGACACACTCAAACTGTTTTTTTTAGGTACAAATAGCCCAAAAGTGGATAATACAGAGGTTTGAACCGTGGAACTGCAAACCACACTTCTGTTTCTCTGGCCTACACCAGACTATTTTAAACAGATATATTTGTGTCTGAACAATCAGGGAGACACTATTACAGTTTTTTTTTATGGCAAAAAATGCCAAAAGCAGTATAATAGAGATTTTTTACCGTGGAACAGCAAAACCACAGTTATAATTTACTGGTGTATACCAGACTTCTTTACATATATATATTTGCGGCTTAACAGTGAGCGACACACTCAAACTGTTTTTTTAGGTAAAAATGGCCCAAAAGTGGATAATACAGAGGTTTGAACCGTGGAACTGCAAAACCACACTTCTGTTTTTCTGTCCTACACCAGACTATTTTAAACAGATATATTTGTGTCTGAACTGTCACAGACACATTTTTTTTTTTTGTGGGGGGGGGGACACCAAAAGGTTAATAAGACGGGTATTTGTACAGTGTGAAAAAAAAAGGATTTTTCCTGGCTCCCCAGGACCTGGAGCTAGATCCAGAAATTTCAGCAACAGAAGCACACAGGACTGTAATGCAGCATTTGCTTGTATAACCACTGCGTCTCCTATACAGCCTGCCTGCCTGATATTTGGGATGGATATTAGTCCTGAGAAGGACTGTTTGTTTGATTTGGCAGCCTTTACAGACCCTACACTAACTATTTTGCAGTATAAATCTCTCCCTAGCTCAGCAGCGCTTTCCCTACTCTAGCTGATCCGGAGCGACTGTGTCCAAGATGGCGGCACCCGGTTTTAAATACTCGAGGTGACGCTGTGCGGCCAGCCAATCAATGTAATGCCCACAACCAACATGGCTGCTGCATTACAGTGACTGACTGGCAATCCCTGCATGTTCATTGGCTCTGTAAAGAGCGCCAAACATGCAGGGCGGAGACCCGAGCTCCCGCCCGAGTAACCCGGAAATGCTCGGTGCTCGCCGAACAACTCGAGTAGCGTGATGCTCGAGCGAGAACCGAGCAGTGTCGAGCATGTTCGCTCAACAATACTTATGACCATATGATATTTCAGTTTTTCTTTTTATTTTTTAATAAATTTGCAAAAAATTCTACATTTCTGCTTTTTGGTGCAGTGTATATTAATGAGAAAAAAAATGAACTTTTTAGAATTAAGCAAATGGCTGCAATGAAACAAAGAGTGAAAAATTTAAAGGGGTCTGAATACTTTCTATACCTACTATACTAAGAAGCCATGAATCAATCGTATGAAAATAACTTGTCTGCAAGTTTTGGGTAGTGGACAATTTTTGGATTATGGAGATCTTATTTTAAAATAAAAAAAAAAATGGCTTGCCATTTTTAATCTGCTTCAGCACTGAATGGAGTACACCATAATCAGAGTAGGACTTTTTCTTGCCCTAGGTGGAATGAAATGTGCGTTCTGCCCTCCTATTCTTACACTGGACAAGCATAAAATAGCACTGATTGGCTGCAATAGACCTTGTTATGTGATAGCTGCAGGACATTAAAAGGAAGCGTGACTGGTTCCTGATGCCATTAACCTGCTCACTAACTCTTCAGCGGTATGTGAAATAATGGAGGAATTTTTTTTGCTTTAGCTGATCATAGCAAATTGAATCATAAAATGTTCAAATTCACAAGGACCTGCTGTGAACACACAGCATTTAATCTAAATTATCCAGACGTAAATTCAGTAGGCCAGGAGCCATACGCTTTTATCCTTATGTTGACTTTTGAATTTTTGTTTTTCTTTTGTTGATCAACATAGACTATTGTTTGTATCAGCTTGCATATTGACACTTAAGTTGATATTTACTGCAACTTATTGTCTGTTATCTCTGGTGGACAGAGACGCAGAGTCATGGAACATTGATGTTTGCTAATATGCTGATTACATATTGTACCAGGCCAGCTAGTTTGCTGATCTGCAGAGCAATGGAGGACAAACTATGCAAATTGATAAAATGCTCAAAAATAAGACATGAGCCCCTGCCACCTTACAGCCCCCTGACCTGTGAATGATGACCTGAGCCACAGATGTAAATATCAAAAGGGATTTTGTATCATGCTGGAAGCAGAAGCAGAGCGACTCTTGAGAATCAGAGTGAATTGCCAGAGCAACAGCTAGGACAACTTGGCTCCATCAAGAGGGAAACAGATTTGGATTCTACAGGATTCCAGTTTATGGGATTATGGCCCTTGCTGGAGCAATACAGATCTAATCCATTGACTATTACAGAATCCATGGATACATTTGGGGAAAACAGGTTGGGACAATGCGGTCACCTGGTATCATGGATATACACTGTGTTCTGAATTATTAGGCAAGTTGTATTTTAGAGGATTATTTTTATTATTGATCAACAACTATGTTCTCAATCAACCCAAAAGACTCATAAATATCCAAACTTAATATTTTTGGAAGTTGGAGTGGTTTTTTTTTAGATTTGGCTATCTTAGGAGGATATCTGTTTGTGCAGGTAACTATTACTGTCCCAAATTATTAGGCAACTTAATAAAAAACAAATATAATCCCATCTCACTTGTTTATTTTCACCAGGTAAACCAATATCAGTGCACAAAATTTAGAAATAAACATTTCTGACATGCAAAAACAAAAAACAAAATAATTAGCGATCAATATAGCCATCTTTCTTTATGATGACACTCAACAGCCTTCCATCCATAGATTCTGTCAGTTGCTTCATCTGTTTTCGATCAACATTGCGTGCAGCAGCCACCACAGCCTCCCAGACACTGTTCCGAGAGGTGTACTGTTTTCCCTCCCTGTAGATCTCACATTTTATGATGGACCATAGGTTCTCTATGGGGTTCAGATCAGGTGAACAAGGGGCCCATGTCATTATTTTTTCTTCTTTTAGACCTTTACTGGCCAGCCACGCTGTGGAGTAGTTGGATGCATGTGATGGCGCATTGTCCTGCATGAAAATCATGTTTTTCTTGAACAATACTGACTTCTTCCTGTATCACTGCTTGAAGAAGTTGTCTTCCAGAAACTTGCAGTTGTCTGGGAGTTGAGCTTCTCTCCATCCTCAACCCGAAAAGGTCCCACAAGTTCATCTTTGATGATACCAGCTCATACCAGTACCCCACCTCCACCTTGCTGGCTTCTGAGTCAGGAAGTGGTGGAGGCGGAGCCTGCCGTGTGCTGCAAGAGTTGTGCTGTGTGTGGAGAGAGCTCCTGGGAAGGGAGGAGAGCCAGGCGGAGGTGACCGAGCGGACCGGGAGGACCAGTAGGAGGCGACCGGAGGGACGAGCGCAAGAGAGCGCTGTGGCAGCGTGCAGTGCCGGCCAGCGGAGGGTGCCAGGTGGTGGTGACCAGGAGGTGATCAGGAGGACCGGTAAGAGGCGACCGGAGGGACAAGCGCGCTGTGATAGCGTGCAGCGTCCCTAAAGGAGGTGAGTGAGGGGCAGGAGGCCGCGATAAGCGGCCCTACTGAACCCAAGTGTGTACTGTACTGTATTGTATTTGTATCTGTATTGTAATTGTATTGTATTCCCTAGTCCATATTTAATTGATTACCCCCCCGTCCATATTTAATTGATCACCCCCGTCCATATTTAAATTGATTCCCCTGAACACCCCCGTCCATATTTAACTGATCCCTCTGACCACATTAAATTGACCCCCCCGTCCTCATTTAATTGATCCCCGACCACCCCCGTCCATATTAAAGTGATCCCCCTGACCACATTTAAATGATTGACACCCCCCAGCCCATAATTGATTGATCCCCCTTGTCCTATTTAATAGATTCCCCTTGTCCACTTTTACTCATCCCCAGTCCCTATCTATTTGCCTTATCCCCCACCATATTTAATTAACCCCTGTCCATAATTAATTGATTGATTCCCCAGACCACAATTATTTCCCCAGTCCATATTTATTGATATTATTGATACTTATTGATCCCCAGTCCTTAGTTAATTGACCCACCGTCCATACCTATTTATTTGCTTTACCCCCCATCCTATTTAATTAAACCCCCTGTCCATAATTAATTGATTGAATCCCTAGTCCACAATTAATTATTTCCCCAGTCCATACTTATTGATCCCAGTCCATAGTTAATTGACACACCATCCACACTTAATTAATCCACCTGACCCACTCAGCTGATCCCCCGTTCATACTTAATTGATACTTAATTGATCCCCCGTCCATACTTAACTGATGCCGCGCCGATATCTAATCGATACACTTGCACATCCCTAATTGATCCCCGTCCATACACCTATATATAAATAATTCTGTTTTGTACTTGTACATATATACTGACTGTATCCCCATATTTAGAATGACGTCCATGTTGGCCGGAGCCGTGCAGTGTACATCTTGCGCAATGTATGCATTCCCTGAGCTACCGCTCAGGGATCCATACTGCTGCGAGAGATGTGAGCATATCGTGCACTTGGAAGCCCAAATCCTGGATCTAAGTGCTCAGATAGCGGTACTGAGGAGCATCGACAACATGGAACGGAGTTTGCTGCTCACCGAGCAGATACTCAATGGGTCAACACTGGGGGTGGAGCTTAGTGGGGAAGTGCAGGCTGAACAGGCAGGGAGCTGGGTAACGGTTAGAAGGGATAGAGGGAAGAAGTATAGGAAGGCTGGTTCAGAACCGGCATTATTGGAGCACGACAGATCCTCTGACCGCCGGGGGAGTGTATGCTCCAGTAATGAGGGGGAGGGGGGAAGTGTAGGGCAGGCTAGACAGGTCCTGGTAGTGGGTGACTCTATTATTAGGGGGACAGACAGGGCAATCTGTCACAAAGACCGGGATCGCCGAACGGTGTGCTGCCTCCCTGGCGCTCGAGTCCGGCACATCGCGGATCGGGTTGACAGGTTACTGGGTGGGGCTGGCGAAGACCCAGCGGTCATGGTCCACATTGGCACCAATGACAAAGTGAGTGGTAGATGGAGGGTCCTTAAAAATGATTTCAGGGATCTAGGTAGGAAGCTTAGGGCAAGGACCTCCAAGGTAGTTTTCTCAGAAATACTACCAATCCCGCGAGCCACACAGGAGCGCCAACGGGAGGTTAGGGAGGTGAATAAGTGGCTAAAGAGTTGGTGCAAGGCAGAAGGGTTTGGGTTCATGGAGAACTGGGCCGACTTCGCTGTCGGCTACAGGCTCTACCGTAGGGACGGGCTGCACCTCAATGGGGAGTGTCCAGCGGTGCTGGGGAAGAAGATGGCTAATAGGTTGGGGAGTTTTTAAACTAGACACGGGGGGGGGGAAACCAAGGAAATAGCTGGGATGTGAGGCAAGCAAGGGGGAAGGGGAGAAGTGAATATAATGAGGGTGGAGAGGGGGGTGGGGATAGTACAGTTGGATCGTTAGAGAAGAATAGGATGCTAAATAACCCCAAAGTTTTATCTTGCATGCTGACCAACGCAAGAAGCCTGACCAATAAGGCGGATGAGCTGCGGGCGCTTATATCGGAGGAGAGGTATGACATCGTAGGTATAACAGAGACTTGGCTAGACGATAGCTACGACTGGGCGGTAAATTTAATAGATTATAGTTTATTTAGAAGGGACCGGAAACAGGGGAAGGGCGGAGGAGTCTGCTTATATGTAAAGTCACGTCTAAAGCCCAGACTAAGGGAAGATATAGGAGAGGGAGAAGAGGGGGTCGAGTCCATGTGGGTAGAGATAGAGGGGGCAAAAAATAATAATAAAATATTACTGGGGGTCTGCTATAAGCCACCCAATATAACAGAGGAGAATGAGAAACTGCTATTAGGACAAATAGACAAAGTAGCAAAACATAATGAGGTGATTGTAATGGGGGACTTCAACTACCCGGATATTGACTGGGAAACAGAAACCTGTAGATCGCAGAAAGGAAAAAGATTCTTGACAAATATCAAGGATAATTATCTCTCCCAACTAGTGCAGGAACCAACGAGAGGGAAGGCAGTGTTGGACTTAATATTGACTAATAGGCCTGATAGAATAAGTGAGGTACAGATAGGGGGGCACCTAGGTAATAGCGATCATAATATTATCAATTTCAAAATGCCCTTCAGTAGGGTTATCAATAAGGGAACAACTAAAACATTAAACTTTAGGAGGGCGAAGTTTGATCAGCTGAAAGAAAACCTTCAACTTATAGACTGGGACAAAGTTCTTAATCAAGGAAATACGAATAGTAAATGGGAAACCTTCAAAAGAATTCTGAATACTCAGTGCGAGAGATATATACCGTATGGGAATAAAAGGGCCCGAAATAAGAGGAAACCAATATGGTTGAACAAGAACGTAAAAGGGGCGTTAAATAGCAAAAAAGAGGCATTCAAGAGATTAAAACAGGAAAACAGCAAGGAGGCACTAATGTGTTACAAGGAAAAAACGAGAACCTGCAAAAAACAAATAAAAATAGCAAAGGAGGAAACAGAGAGACGTATTGCTAGGGAAAGTAGATCAAATCCCAAACTGTTCTTTACGTATATAAATAGTAAAAGGATTAAATCGAATAATATTGGACCGATAAAAAGTGATGAAGGCAAAATCATAGAGAAAGATGAGGATAAAGCTAATCTATTAAATAAATTTTTTTCATCAACTTTCACAAAGGAAAAAGAACTAACAGGCGAAATGAGAAGTGACAAGCTTAATCCTCCACTAAGTATGACAAATCTAACCCAAGCTGGGGTACAGAAACGCCTCAGTAACATTAAAATAAACAAATCACCAGGACCTGATGGCATACACCCACGGGTACTAAGGGAACTAAGTAATGTGATAGACAGACCGTTATATCTTATATTTAAGGACTCTGTTGAGACTGGGTCTGTACCACTTGATTGGCGACAGGCGAATGTAGTGCCAATATTCAAAAAGGGAGCGAAAAGTGACGCCGGAAACTATCGGCCGGTGAGTCTGACGTCCGTTGTGGGCAAAATTTTTGAAGGCTTTATTAATGAGGCAATCATGGAGCATCTTGACGCTAATAATCTATTAACCCCGAACCAACATGGATTCATGAGGAATCGCTCCTGCCAAACAAACCTGATTGACTTCTACGAGGAGGTTAGCTCTCGAGTAGATCAGGGGGAACCAGTGGATGTCGTGTATCTCGACTTCTCAAAAGCGTTCGATAGCGTGCCACATAATAGGTTGGTATACAAAATGAGAATGATGGGGCTGGGGGAAAATGTCTGCAAGTGGGAAGCTAACTGGCTAAAGGATAGAAGGCAGAGGGTGGTTATAAATGGAATATACTCAGATTGGGTAAGCGTCACTAGTGGGGTACCACAGGGGTCTGTACTAGGCCCAATGTTATTTAATATCTTTATTAACGACATAGTCAATGGGATAAATAGTAAAATATCAATATTTGCAGATGACACAAAGTTATGTAAAACAATTAATACAAAAGAGGATAGTGAAGACCTACAGAGGGATTTGGATAAGCTGGGCAGGTGGAGCATTAAATGGCAAATGAGGTTTAATGAGGAGAAATGTAAGGTCATACATATGGGAAGGAAAAATGGAAGTCACCAGTACTCACTGAATGGGAAATCATTGGGGAATTCAGAGATGGAGAAGGACTTGGGCATCTTGATTGATAGCAAACTAAATTGGAGTGCCCAAAGTCAGGCCGC
Source organism: Phyllobates terribilis (assembly GCF_046119375.1). Lineage (NCBI taxonomy): Eukaryota > Metazoa > Chordata > Amphibia > Anura > Dendrobatidae > Phyllobates > Phyllobates terribilis. The sequence continues at coordinate 589,169,482 of NW_027362765.1, read as the reverse complement.
TGCTGTAAGGGCAAACAGGGTAATGGGATGTATCAGAAGAGGTATAGCTGCAAAGGATGAGAACATTGTTCTTCCACTGTACAAAGCACTGGTCAGACCACACTTGGAATACTGTGCTCAGTTATGGGCCCCAATATATAGAAAGGATATAAATGAACTTGAAAAGGTACAAAGGAGGGCAACAAAATTAATAAAGGGAATGGAGGGAGTGCAATACCCAGAGAGGTTGGCAAAACTAGGACTATTCAGCCTGGAAAAGAGAAGGTTGAGGGGGGACATAATAAATGTGTACAAATATGTTAGGGGACAGTATAGAGACCTTGCCCGGGATTTGTTCAAAAGGAGGGATATTACGGTAACAAGAGGGCACTTACTAAGACTGGAAGAGAAAAGGTTTCAGCACCAGCATAGGAAGGGGTTCTTTACGGTAAGAGCAGTGAGAATATGGAATTCACTGAGTGAGGAGACGGTAATGTCGGATTCACTAAACCAGTTCAAGCGGGGACTGGATGCTTTTCTAGATACCAGGCAGATTTCTGCATATACTTAAAAATAGAATAAAATAGTAGGTTGATACAGGGATTTATTCTGACTGCTGGTTTCAGAGTCGGGAGGGAATTTTTCCTCAGGTGAAGATTGGCTAAATCATTTGGGGTTTTTGCCCTCCTCTGGATCAACTTTAGCAATTACAGAACTAACAGGTCGAACTTGATGGACGCAAGTCTTTATTCGGCTTTACTAACTATGTAACTATATATGTAACTATGTAACTATGGAGTGGAGCTCTCTGCCCTTTACTGATCCAGCCTCTGGCCCATCACGAGTCACTCTCATTTCATCAGTCCATAAAACCTTTGAGAAATCAGTCTTAAGATATTTCTTGAACCATTCTTGAAGTTTTATCTTATGTTTCTTGTTCAAAGGTGGTCGTTTTTCAGCCTTTCTTACCTTGGCCATGTCCCTGAGTATTGCACGCCTTGTGCTTTTTGATACTCCAGTAACGTTGCAGCTCTGAAATATGGCAAAACTGGTGGCGAATGGCATCTTGGCAGCTTCACGCTTGATTTTCCTCAATTCATGGGCAGTTATTTTATGCCTTTTTTGGCCAACATGCTTCTTGCAACCTGTTGGCTATTTTCCATGAAACGCTTGATTGTTCGGTGATCACGCTTCAAAAGTTTGGAAATTTCAAGACTGCTACATTCCTCTGCAAGACATCTCATAATTTTGGACTTTTCAGAGCCCGTCAAAACTCTCTTCTGACCCATTTTGCCAAAGGAAAGGAAGTTGCCTAATAATTAAGCACACCTTATATAAGGTGTTGATGTCATTAGTAAACACCCCTCCTCATTACAGAGATGCACATCACCAGATTTACTTAATTGGTAGTTGGCTCTCAAGCCTATGCAGCTTGGAGTAGGACAACATGTATAAAAAGTATCATGTGATCAAAATACTCGTTTGCCTAATAATTCTGAACACAGTGTATTGTTTAGGGTTGCCATGTGGGACCCTCTGGTCACCTGAAACCCATGGATATGCTCGGAGAAAGCTAAGTTGGGACCATCCGGTCACCTTGTTCCATGGATATGTTTGGAGAAGCCAGATTGGGACCCTCGGGTCTCCTGGCCACGTACTTCAATGGATTGTCAGCTTCCTAAGGTTGTCGTTATCTCCTCTCTGTGAGTGCCCACCAAAAGCGGGGTGCCATTGGTGTAGGTAACATTGTCCCCTGGTAGTCACAGCTTATTTAATCCTGGCAAGTCAGCGGAAGGGTGAGACTCTGTAATTTTCACCATCTTGGGTAGTTGCTGGGACTGTTCTATATGTTTATTGTCTGTTTTATAGTTCAGAAAGGTATTGCCACAGTGTTTTACCCTCATCCTGTGTTGTCTGGGTAGTTTTATGCCCATAGGAGACCCCCGTGTCTTCACACCTGTTGGTTTTTGAAAATTTGACCCTCAGTTGATCCTCCATGGATTATTCTGCTCATCTATACTAGTCATGAATTATGCTATTTATTTATCTGGTGTGGTAGGGCGACTCGCTCGGCCACTTCCGGAAGGAGACTCAGAAACCAGGGATTTCTTTACAGGCTTTATTAACAGCATAAAGCTCTGCACTCCAGCAAAATAAACACAACTTTACTTGGCAAAACAGCAAAACAAAAGATAAACTGTAGCGCAGTCCATATATATGTGTGCGGTTCTCCCACACAAGTTATTTTCAGCCTTCAGCTCCCTCCTTCAGGCTGTCTTGTGTTAAGGGGATGGTTGCAACAACTTTATTAAAATGGGAAGCAACTGAACCTGGGGTCCGCGATGCATGCTTGTGGTCGGGCTATTTAAAGACTAAGCCCTGCCTACAGTCTCATTATTGGTCGCACTACTGATGACATCACCCGCGGCCAATTAGGCGGTACCAGGTCACCGGATCAGCTGACACCAAACCACCAATCACGGTCCGCCATGTCACGGGCATGCTCAGTGCAGTGCACCCTGGACTTAGGCTGTAGCGGCTCTGTTCCCCTCCGCAACCTATGCTTAATGCTACTAGGAACAATGACCCAAGAGACAGCTTGTAAATCTCGTGCACTAGCTGGGCGTTGGGACTGATGGTGATGCTGAGCAGCATCTGCCCTGGCTGGACCAGAATGGGAGACCACAGAATCCACTGATGATTCTGACCTAATTTCAGATCCAGCAAATGCCTGAAGCCTAACATTATTGCCCCTTCTAACATCACCCTCCACTTGACACTCATGTTCCTCAATGAGCAAAGGAGCATGAATGTGGTCCACCAGTTCCCAGGAGCAATCCTCAGATCCATGACCCCTCCAGTGTACCAGATAATATTTTTCCCACGGACCATCTTAGACCCCACCTCGAGATCATCACCCCTGGTGTCTGAAGCAGGTTGAGATTCAGAGAATTTTGTCAGGCGAATGGGTTTAAGGAGTAACATAAGAAAAGTGTCGTGAATCTTCAGGTGTCGTGGTAACTGTAAACAGTACACTACGGGGTTTACTTGGGCCAAAATGTTGAAAGGACCAATAAAACAGGTGGCAAACTTAGCAGATTCCCCGCGTCCTCTGATATTGTGAGCCGCGAGCCACACCCTGTCGCCCCGAGAGAATATGGGGGGCTGGACGGCGATGAGTGTCAGCCGACTCTCTCATCCGATTCTTGGAAGCCAATATAGCATCCTGGGTATGGCCCCAAACCTCCCGCGCCTCCAGAGCCCAATCTCTGACCCCAGGTTCCACAGAGGAAACTGGCATAGGAACCGGGACACGCAGATGTTGGCCATTATTCAGAAGAAACGGAGTCTGACCTGTGGACTCCGCCACTGCGTTGTTTAGAGCAAACTCTGCCCAAGGAAGCAATATCGCCCAATCATTATGGCTGTCAGAAACGAAATGGCGCAAGTATGTCACAAGCGTCTGGTTAGTGCTTTCCATCAGACCATTGGTCTCCGGGTGATAGGCCGTAGAAAGATTCAGTTCAATGCCAAGCAAATTACACAATTCTCTCCAAAACCGGGAGGTAAACTGTGGACCCCGATCACAGACAGGCATTCCGTGGAGATGGAAAACGTGACGAATGAACAGTGATGCCAGAACCCAGGAAGAAGGAACCCTAGGAAGAGGAACCAGGTGAACCATCTTAGAAAAATGGTCAGAAACCACCCATATTGTCGTGTTTTCCCGGGACTTAGGTAACTCAACAACGAAATCCATCCCAACGAGCTCCCAAGGTCTATCCGCCATGGGTAACAGATGAAGAAGACCAGCCGGCCTCTGACGGGACGGTTTATTACTCGCACAGGAGACACACGCTGGATCATATTCCTTAACATCCTGGGGCAACCGAGGCCACCAATACGACCGTTGGAGAAACTCCGTGGGATATTTGACCCCAAAATGACCTCCGATCTTAGAGTCATGTGCCCAGGAGCACCTCATTTTGTAGATTAGGAGGAACGAACGTCCTCCCGGGAGCAACCTGGAGCCACCGTCCGCATACTCTCCGGAGGAACGATAAGCCTTGGCTCGGGGACAGACAGAGGATAAACCCTACCGCGAGGAGGCTCCGTGCAGGAGACCAAATCAATAGAACAGTCATATGGTCGGTGCGGAGGTAAAGTCTCTGTAGCCTTTTTGGAAAAGACATCCGCAAAACTCTGATATTGTACAGGAAGAGAGGACAAGTCGGTAGAAGGCTCTGAGACTACCCTCCGAGAGGCTGTAACCATACACTGAAAAACACAATTCTCACCCCAGGAAGAAATTTTCCCTGTATTCCAGTCAATGTGTGGAGTGTGACAATGTAGCCATGGAAGACCCAATAGCACCTCATCCAAGCCACCGGAATAATAAGAAAAGAGATAACCTCCCGGTGACACTGAGGAAACAACATGGTGAGGGGAATCGACTGGTGAGTGATTTGCGTGTCCAGCAGTGAACCGTTGACTACCCTAATGTTCATTGGTTTTGGCAGCAACTCCATAGGAATGGTGTGCTTCAGAGCAAACGTTGATGACAAAAAATTGCCATTGGCGCCAGAATCCACCCACGCCTTGGCAGTAACTGTGGTTGTTCCGAAGAGCAACGTCACCTCATACAATAATTTGGAGGAAGAAGCTGCAGAATGTAACACACCTCCTCCAACGGCGGTTAGACACACTCGTCTTCCCGACCGCTTGGAACCCTTATTAATGGGATACTTCAAGAGATGTGCTGGTCGGAAACAAGGGGACCTAGACTTAGTCCGGGATATATCCATAGCCTCAGACCCCGGGTCGGGAGCCGCGGGTTTGGAAATAGGTCTAGAGAATGAAGGTGCCAGCCGAAACCGAGGTCTGGAGACCTCCAGCTCTAACTTTCGTTCTGCATGACGCAAATCTATTCGGTTAGCGAGAGTGATTAACTCTTCCAGAGAGGTTGGAATCTCTCTGGTAGCTAGAGCATCTTTAATATGCCCAGCCAGACCCTTCCAGAACACCGGGATTAGCGACCGCTCAGACCAATCCAATTCAGCCGCTAAGGTTCTGAACTGGATGGCATAGTGGCTGGCTGTGGCCGAACCCTGGACCAACTCTAGAAGATTAAGAGCCGCATCATGCGTGACCTGAGGACCTAGGAAAACATTCTTTAGGGCTCTAAGAAAGAGAACCGCATTAGTAACTACCGGGTCATTCCGCTCCCACAGAGGGGTAGCCCACTCCAAATCCCTGTGAGAAAGTAACAAGATGACAAAACCCACTTTGGCTCTTTCGAAGGGGAGCCGTGCCTCCATCATCTCTAACTGAATGGAGCACAGATTACTAAAACCTCTGCAGCATCTGCTGTCATCAGAAAATTTTTCCGGGAGAGCAAAATGGGGTAAAGGAGCAATAGCAGCTGCCGCAGCATTCTCCGCAGCCGTGTTAACAAGATTAGCCGCCTGTGAAGCTGCCGGGGTAGCTACTGCAGTGAGATCAGCAACCGGGACAGTTTGTTCCAGAGTCCTCAGTCTGGCCTCTGACACTGTGCTGCATAGTGCTGCAGTTGCTGGTTGTCAGCCATGTTCGGCTAGACCCTGGCGCTCTGACACTGTTAAGGGGACGGTTGCAACAACTTTATTAAAATGGGAAGCAACCGAACCCGGGGTCCGCGATGCAGCCTAGAAGACTGCGGCCGAACACCCACCTGGTAAGAATGTAAAGCAAGCAACTAAAGTATAAGTCCCTCCAGTGTTACTACACACCGGAACAGGAAAGGATTCGCACTATCTCCGTTAACTGCATGGGAGATGTGCGACAATTAATGTAGCTGTAGCTCTGTTGACTGCACAGAGACTACGCAGCAGGTGATAGGAAGTGTGTGTGACTCACGCCAGAGTGTATGTGCTCCCAGCTGGTGTGTGACTGGTAGAGATGAGCGTTGTTCTACTCGAACTGTTCGCCAATCTCAAATTCGAGCTGTTTTGGGCGGTGTTCGAGCCGTTCGGCGAACACGAACAATTTGAGAAAAATTCGACTGTTCGAGGTTATGTTCGATAACTGTTCGTGCACCAAAATCATAACTGGATTTTTTCTCAGTAATGATGAAAATTAATGTTAATACGCAGTTTGAGTGTACAGCGGGGTGGGGGGAGGGGCAGGGGATGGATCTCTGCAGGAACAATGAAGATCTCCATTTTTTTTTTCTCTTTCCCGCATTTACAGTGGGGAGGTGCAATCTGTCAGCCTATCAGCAGCGCACACACGGAGCGAAGTGCTTTTTTTCACACAAGCAAGGGCATGTGTCATTGGCAGTGCATGTCACATGTCCTTGCCCTATAAGACCAAGCCATTTTCCCCGTCGCCACCATTTTCTCACTGCTGCAGCTGCGTGTTAGACGGCACCGCTGTTGCTGTGTGCGCTATACCTTGTTAATTTCAAGCCAATTTTCGCACAAATCTACAGATAGCTTGGGAGTAGGGAATAGTTGTGATTGCAGTCCTTTTAAGGACTAGGTTACAGCATTTCCTACGACTTTTATCAGGCAGGTCTGTGCTCTTAAATAGATAGATTGTGGGAGTAAAGACTAATTGTAATTGCAGTCCTTTTCAGGACTAGGTTACATCAGTTCCTATCAGTTTTTGCCAGGCAGGTCTGTGCCAGTGCTGTGCAAGTTTTTTTCACAGCATTTGGCTGAATCTAGCAAAGCTAATCCTTTTTGGCCTATTGCAGAGTGTGTTAGTCAGTGGAGTAGCCTATCTGTGTTGCAAGATATACCACCTGTGTATAGAATACCAATTTTTTTACTGCACCAAGTGAAGTAAAATCTTTTGGGCATAGCATCATTCTATTAGTCCATCTATACTGACCTCCATCAGGTTGCAAATTGAATATTATTTTTTTCTGCATCTAGCTCTGAAAAAATATTGGGCTTCTAGCTGTGTGTGGGACTTGTTGTATTAGTCCATCTATACTGACCTCCATCAGGTTGCAAACTGAATATATTTTTTTCTGCATCTACCTCTGAAAAAATATTGGGATTCTAGCTGTGTGTGGGACTTGTTCTATTAATCCATCTATACAGACCTCCATCAGGTTGCAAACTGAATATATTTTTTTCTGCATCTACCTCTGAAAAAATATTGGGCTTCTAGCTGTGTGTGGGACTTGTTGTATTAGTCCATCTATACAGACCTCCATCAGGTTGCAAACTGAATATATTTTTTTCTGCATCTACCTCTGAAAAAATATGTGGCCTTCTAGCAGTGTGTGGGACTTTCTCTATTAGTCCATCTATACTGACCTCCATCAGGTTGCAAACTGAATATAATTTTTTCTGCATCTAGCTCTGAAAAAATATTTGGCCTTCTAGCAGTGTGTGGGACTTTCTCTATTAGTCCATCTATACTGACCTCCATCAGGTTGCAAATTAAAAATAATTTTTATCTGCATCTAACCCAGCCAATAGTTTTGGCCTAATACCACAGTTTGGCCACTCAGCTCTGCTCGGTTCCCATCCATTGTTTTTTTGTGCAAACAACTCCAGAGTTGTGAATTAGTTAACCACCAAAATGAGTGGAAAAGGGCCTTCTGCTGGTGGAAAGGGGAATAGGCGTGTTGGGAAGGGGAAAAAAGGTTGTGTCCGTGGGGTAGGTGTTAAAGCAACAGTAACATCTGCAGAAGAAAGACCATCTTCCAGCCAAACTAAAATGTCTACTTCTTTTAGCGGACAATGTGATAAGATCCCTTTCTTACGGCGACGCCAATCGCTACAATTTCCAGATGAGGCACAAAAACAGCAGGTGCTTCAACGGATATCAAGTGCTCCTTTAAGTGGGCTCTCGTCCACATCAACTTCAACATCACAAATACTCCAGTCCTCAAAGGTGTCACCCCAATCGCACTTGCTTCCTCACAGCTCCCAAATCTCCAGCTGCCCATCTGAGTATGAGTTAGAACAGATGGTTGAGTCTGCAGAGCTGTTTACTCATACTATAGCCTGGGAATCAGAGGTCGACTCCAGCGCTTCTGTGAATCCAGACGAGGAAATGATCTGCACTGATGCCCAGAATCTTTATGAGTCGGATCCAGGACCAGACGCAGAAGGTTCTGACCATAATGTAGACCCTCATTCCCAAACTGTAACTCCTGTTGGTGGAGACAATGAGGAAGACGATGATAAGACTCAAATACCTAATTGGAGCGACAACTTTAGTTTTTTGTCAGGGCAGGAACAGGTTGGCTCTGAGGACGACGGGTGTAATAGCGCACAGGGTGATGATGATGAGGTTGGAGATCCCACTTACTGTCAACCCACAGTCAGCCAAGAGATGAGGTCAGCAGAGGAGGTGGAGGAAGATGCTAGTGACGACGAGGTCAGGTTGCGTCTTCCTGGACAGAGACGTAGTACTGGAAGCACGTCAACAACTGCATCCTCAAACACAACTCTGCCTCTCACCACAAGTCGTGGTGGCTCTTCAGGTCGCATGGGTGCTAAGCCTTGCATAGCCTGGGCATTTTTTCAGATCGATAAGGATGACCCAACTCTTGTTATCTGTAACATTTGTCAGCAAAAGCTAAGTAGAGGCCAAAAAATACATAGTTTGAGTACTTCATGCATGAACCGGCACATGGACATGAAGCATAAGTTGCAGTGGGAAGCTCAGTGTGCTACAATGCGGCCTAGCCGGCCGGGCCAACCACCGTCTGCCATATCTTGTGCATCCGCGGCCTCTTCATCCTCTGTGACTGGGGGGACAGCAGTCACACCTGTTTTGGGGCGCAGACCTGCCACCTCTTTACCCGCAACAGCCAGCGTGTGTAACATACCTGGCGGCGTCCTTGCATGGTGGTCCATCTCCCACTGTGCAAGAGCGCGCACTTGATCTCCAGTCCAGAATGTCTCTCTGGCTTCCCTCCATGCTGTCTGTTTGTGTCTGTTTCTGCTGCTTAAGGGCGGCGCCCGATCACTTCCTGCTTTTTGTACCTGCTGTGGGTCACACCCCTTGTGCGTCCTCAGCCTATTGCTGTCTGTCACCTGGTATATAGCTCAGCTGCTCCCATCTATCCCTGCCTGAGCATAGTGTTTCATTCAGTGTGTGCTTGCACTCTGAAGGTGCCAGGTCCTGTTCTGTGTTCTCTTGTCTGCCTATCCTGGAGGCTGTATTTCCAGGCCTGTCTGAACACGCTCCTAGCCTGTTCCTCCTGCCTTCTAGGGGCTGATTACCTAGACCTGCTCCTGTATCTTGTCTGTCCTGTCTGAACACGCTCCTAGCCTGTTCCTCCTGCCTTCTAGGGGCCGATTACCTAGACCCGCTCCTGTATCTTGTCTGTCCTGTCTGAACACGCTCCTTGCCTGTTTGTCCCGCCTCTCTGGGGGCCGTATTCCCAGACCCGCTCCTGTATCCCGCTGCAGTGTCGGTCTCCTCCGTACGCTCAGTTCCAGTCTGAACTCTCTCCTATCCTTTACCTGTTTTGCCTCTATGTCCGTTCCTTTCCTTTTTCTGCAGAGTCTGAACTTGTACCTAACTCCTGTTTGTTGTCTCTGTACTCCCGTTTGTGAGTTTGTGGTCCACTCGTTACTTCACTGCAAGTACCCTGTGGGTATCTGGCTCTGCCTTTCTCTTCCTGTCTGTTCCGTGTGAACAGAGCCCTGTCCCCCCTACTCAGCCTTGCCTGCTCTGACTCCTTTGCTCACTGCTCTGGCGGTTCTAGCCTGCTCTGACTCCTTTGCTCACCGCTCCGGCGGTTCTAGCCTGCTCTGACTCCTTTGCTCGCTGCTCCGGCAGCCTTGCTCCGCTCTGACCCTTTTGCTCGCTGCTCCGGCAGTCTCGCTCCACTCTTGCTCACCGCTCCAGGCGGCCTCGTCCTGCTTTACTCTTGCTCACTGCTCCAGCAGTCTCGCTCAGCTCTGATCCTTTGTTCACCGCTCCTGGCGGCCTTGTCCTGCTTTACTCTTGCTCACCGCTCCAGGCGGCCTTGTCCTGCCCTGTTCTCGCTCACCTCTCTGGGCGGCCTCACTCTGCTGTGTTTGTCCGCCACATCTGTGGTTCTGTTCCTGAGTCCCAGTGTGTACTGGGTCCTATCCCGTCAGTGTCCCTAACTGCTAGTGCCTCCCTGTCTGCACTCTAGCTGTGCTTGCCTGTACCCCTCTACCTGTATTGTTCCTGAGTCCCAGTGTGTACTGGGTCCTATCCCGCCTGTGTTACTACCTGCTAGTGCCTCCCTGTCTGCACTCTAGCTGTGCTTGCCTGTACCCGCCTGCCTGCATACCCGCCTGCCTGCATACCAGTCGTGCCTGCCTATACCCACCATTCTGTGTGCCAGCCTACCAGTCTGTTCCTGTATTCGCCTGTGTGGGTCAACAGCTGTGTCCGGGGTCTGTCCTGGAGTAGCACCTGGTCCCTCTGCTCGGTTCCTCCTTGGTGCACTGGCGTCGTATGCCGTCGTGCGACCCTGGTCGGATCGGGTGAATACCTAGTTACGCCCCTCCAGGCATTCACTCTCCGGCACGGTCCAGTGGAATCACTACAATCACACGCACACGCCGCTCAGCCCGGGCGTGTGCATAACAGCGTGATTGGCAGGTCATCATTTTCTTTGGAGGTGGTAACACCAGCTGGTGTTGAGCGCTGTCCGACATCGATAGCACCACCTTTGGATCAAGGCAACCTAACATGTCCGCCTGCATCTTCCTCACAGACCGGCAGTTTGCCGGGGACACCCTTATCAACCCCGTCTAAGCACAATAGCCAGCCCTGGGTCCCTCAGATGTGGACAAGTAAAAGACCATTTCCTCCTAGCCATGAGAAAGCTAAGAGGCTGAATTTCACCATCTGCAAGCTCTTGGCTACAGAAATGCTGCCTTTCCGCCTGGTGGACACAGAGGATTTTCGAGACCTTATGTCCGTCGCAGTGCCCCAGTACCAGATGCCCAGTCGGCACTACTTCTCAAAGAAAGGTGTGCCTGCGCTCCACCAGCATGTCGCACACAACATCACCGCTTCTTTGAGAAACTCTGTGTGTGACAGGGTGCATTTCACCACAGACACTTGGACGAGTAGGCATGGACAGGGGCGTTACATGTCGCTGACTGGGCACTGGGTAACTATGGTGACAGCAGGACATGGGGCTGCTGTCCAAGTCTTGCCGTCCCCACGAGTTGTGCGTCAATCCTCTTTATGTCAAAGTTCCTCCACTGCTTCTGCCTCCTTAACCTCCTCTCGGTCTTGCACCTGCACCCAAAGCCTGTCTGGTCATGCCACAAGCTTTCTAACTGGGCAGAAGGGATCCTGCACACCTCCTTACTATGCTGGCAGTAGGGCTCAACGTCATCAGGCGGTTTTTACATTGAAATGTCTGGGAAATGTGAGTCACACAGCTGAGGAGTTGTGGTCAGCTCTGGAGAACCAATTTCATGAATGGTTGTCTCCACTGGACCTGAAACCAGGGAAGGCCGTGTGCGACAATGCTGCAAACCTGGGTGCGGCCCTTCGCCGGGGCAATGTCACACACGTGCCTTGTATGGCTCACGTGTTGAACCTGGCTGTCCAGCAATTTTTAGCCCACTATCCCAGACTAGATGTCCTTCTGCAGAGGGCACGGTCGCTGTGTGCTCACTTCCGCCGTTCGCATCCCGCAGCTCAGCGACTTACATCTCTACAGAAGTCGTTGGGCCTGCCATTTCACCGGCTAAAATGCGATGTGCCTACCCGGTGGAATTCAACTCTGCACATGTTGCAGCGACTGTGGCAGCACCGACAAGCCCTGGTGCAATACGTTCTGACGTATAGCCTGGGCCAACGAGATCCAGAGGTGGGGCAAATCACGCTGGAGGAGTGGTCTCAGATCAGGGACCTATGCACCCTTCTGCACAGTTTTGAAATGGCGACGAAGATGTTTAGTGCTGACGATGCCATTATCAGCATGACTATTCCGGTGATTTACATGCTGGAGCACATGATAAACAGAATTCGGAGTCAGGTGGTGGCACAGAGGAGGTGGAGGAAGTAGAGGAGGAGGAGTTGTATGCGGAAGGGCTAACATCTGCAAGGTCCAGACGGTCGGCAGCACCAAGGCGGCAGGCATGTGAGGGTGGGGGAGATGGTTTTACCAGGGCGCATGGTAGCAGCCAAACTAGTGAGGAAGGTGCAGGAGCCCAGGAAGAAGTGGAGGACGAACTGATGGAAGACTCATCAGATGAGGGAGACCTTGATCACATTTCTGTTGTGCGAGGTTGGGGGGAGAGGACAGAGGAAGGAAGCATGATTGTTACCTCGCCACCAACACAACAGGGACTTGGTGCTCCTGGATGCGCAACACACATGAGTGCCTTCTTGTTCTTGCTGCACTACCTGCAACATGACCCTCGAATTGTGAGAATTAGAAATAATCCTGACTACTGGGTTGCCACACTGTTAGATCCCCGGTACAAAAGTAAATTTGCAGAAATTATTCCTGCCATAGAAAGGGATGCACGCATGCAGGAGTATCAGCAGAGACTGTTGCAGAATCTTACATGTGCTTTTCCACTAAATACCAGTGGTGCACGTAGTGAATCTCACAGTTCCAACTTGCCAACCGTGGGACCGTCAAGTGTTCAGCACTCAAACCGTAACAGAACCACAGTATCTGCTGGTAACATCAATTTTGCGGAATCATTTCACCACTTTTTTAGCCCATCCTTTGCAAGGCCACAGGAGACAAGAAGTCTGACACATAGTCAACGCCTAGAGACGATGGTACAGGAGTATCTCCAAGTAAACATTGAAGCCATGACTGTGTCACTGGACCCTTGCTCTTTTTGGGCTTCCAATCTGGATAAATGGCCGGAGCTAGCCACTTACGCCTTGGAGATCTTGTCATGCCCCGCAGCCAGCGTTCTGTCTGAACGTGTGTTCAGCGCTGCTGGTGGTGTGCTGACAGATAAGCGCACGCGGCTCTCCACTGATAATGTAGACAGACTCACGTTCATAAAGATGAACAAATCATGGATCCGAAACGACTTTTCTACCCCTGTGTCATCCTGGGGAGAGTAAAAGCTTGATGATTGGTTAAAATCACCCTACCAACCGTTTTAAGCTTTCAAATTACTAATCATGTTTATCTGTATCTTGGCTGGAAAATAATTTGGGCTTTGTAGCAGTGTGCAGCACTGATTCTATTAGGCAATCTATAATAAGCTCCACCAGATTTAAAATTACTAATCATGTTTATCTGTATTTTGACTGGAAAATAATTTATGCTTTGTAGCAGTGTGCAGCACTGATCCTATTAGGCCATCTATACTAAAGCTTCACCAGATTTAAAATTAATAATAATTTTTAGCTGCATCTAGCCCGGAAAATAATTTTGGGGCTCCGAGATGCGCAAGACACATAAGTGGATTCTTGCTGCACTACCTGCAGCATGACCCTCATATTGTCAGAATTCGAAGTAATCATGACTACTGGGTTGCCACACTCTTAGATCCCCAAACTTTTCGATCAACCTTTTGATTTTAATAAAGACCAAAAAAATGGTCATTTTTGAAATTATAAGCATTAGCAGGTTGTTAGAAACTGAAATCAAACAGTTTTCAACTCAAAACTTTATTCTAGGTGATGTTACATTTTCACATAGGACCCTTGTTCGAAAGGAGCTTCTGAACTCTCTCGTCCATTGAATTTGTCAGGTTTTGGATGGTTTCTGCTTCAATTGTTTTGCATGAGGACAGAATACCCTCCCAGAGCTGTTGCTTAGATGTGAACTGCCTCCCGCCATCATAGACACTCCTTTTAATGATGCTCCAACGGTTCTGAATGGGGTAGAGGTCAGGGGAGCATGGGGGTCACACCATAAGTTTGTCACCTTTTATGCCCATATCAGCCAGAGATGCAGATGTTTTATGTGCAGCATGAGATGGTGCATTATCATGCAAAAAAATGATCTTGCTGTGAAATACACGGTTCTTCTTCTTGAACCATGGCAGGAAGTGCTGTTTGAGAAAATCCACATACATTATGGAGTTCATCTTTTGCGCCTTCAGGGATCCTAAAGGGGCCGACAATCTCTCTCTCCATGATTCCAGCTCAAAACATTACTCCATCTCCTCCTTGTTGGCGCTGTAGCCGTGTTTGCGTGGGGTGTCCATCAACCAGCCATCCTCCACTCCATCCATCTGGACCATCGAGCGCTGCACGGCACTCATCCGTGAACAAAACAGTTTTGAAATCAGTCTTCATGTAATGTTTGGCCCACTGGAGCCGTTTCTGCTTGTGTGAAGTGGATAGAGGAGGTCGACAGGATGGCGTATGCACAGCTGCAAACCTCTGAAGGACCCTGCATCTTGTTGTTCGGGGGACGTTGGAGGCACCAGCAGCTTCAAAAACTTGTCTGCTGCTATGACAAGGCTTTTTTGCCGCTGCTCTTTCAACATGACGTAATTGCCTGTAGGAAAGAGTCCTCAATTTGCCCTTATCAGCACGCACACGTGTGTACTGTGAATCAGCTACATACTTCTTGATTGCCAAGACACTTCATCCTGATCAGAGAACATCCCTGCCTTGTCCCATTGGTGATTGTGAAAGGTGATGAAAATGTTCTGACGCGCCCCCTGGGCCTTGGGACACCCGGAGCCGGACCATTTTTGGTGGATGCTGGTGGTTGTAGTCTCCGTGGCGGCGACCCGGTTCCGTGGCTCAGGGCAGTCAAACCAGTGGCGGAACTATTTATGTGGTTTTGATGTTTAAATGTCCGACTACGCCACCCGTGGATTGCGGTCAGAGTGAACCGCCGCTCCAGGGCAGACCGCTGAGGCTGGTGTTGTGGGTGCAGCAGAGCGTAGCATAACTCCCCACGGGAGGAGTATAGCCTCAGGGCAGTGTATGCGGAGGATGGGGGAGATGGTGCAGGGCAGCAGCAGTAATGACACGGAGTCAGTGATGCAGTCCAGGGCCTTTACTCACAGTTCTTATTATCCAGACCACGTCTGCAGGTAACGGCTGCCCACGTCGTACTGTGCTCACCAGGTGAGGGGCTCAGACAACTCCCAGATAACTTTGGAGCGCTTCACAGGACCCCCTTTGTGTGTCCTTTGTCTGGCCTTTCTTACCAACCCTTCTGTCCGGCTGCCTCGGGCCTCCTCTTGGTAAACTTGGCGCCAGTTTCCCTGACCCTATGTGGTGCCTTCCTAGCGGGTGTAGCGAGGGGCTGCGCCGCATAAAATGTCACAGCCTCCTGTTTCTAGTTGAGGGTCGTTTCCTGCCTCCACTAGTTTCGGGGACCGGTCTCCCCCTTTGGCCTGACCCCTCCACGCAGGTGGATTCGGGCGTGCGGTGGTGACTCGCCCGTCCGCACCCCTGGGATCCCTTCGTTCCTGGAGCCTTCTCTGCTCTTCTTCCTTCCTTCTCCCTCTTCCAGGCCTGGGCCTCTGTTACTAGGCCCGCCTCCGCAGCAGAGCTCATGCAGAGCCCCTGCTCCCTGCCACTTCTGCTCAGACTTCTCTGCACTGAACTAAGATGGTGCCCACCTTTTATACTCCCTTCTCAATGCACCCAGGAACTGCTTCCTCCCTGCTCCTGCACTACAGGGTTCCCCTTCCTCAGTGTTCCCTCCCCCCACTCCAGCCAGGGACAGGGACTGTCGTGCCCATCTCAGGGGCATATTGGTCGCCCTGCCCCACGGCAATGTGGTGTAATGCATGCAGGTGTCGGGTCCTGATCCACACTACATCCTTACCTGAGAGTGAGGTATCACACCTCTGGGTGAGGTGCAATACCTCTGTAGCAACCGAGCCCTCAGGGTGCTACAGTTCCATTTATCTTCAGCCTAGGTGACGTATTGCGATACAGGGCCGTGATTTTGGCTATAAAAGGGACCCCTACCCCAAGCTTTTTAAGATAATCATATATGGCGTGCCAGGAGACTCTATGGAATGCTTTCTCAGCATCCAACGAGAGTATCTAATTACAAATTTTTAACTGCATCTAGCCCAGGAAATACTTTGTGCCTAGTAGCAGTGTCTGCTAGTCAGCGGATTATCCCGGCTGTTAAGCAAGCTACACCACCTGTAGTTTGGACACTTAATTTTTTCAAAGGAAATGCTTCGGGACCACGGGATACTCAGTGAAGAGCATCAGGAGGCACCCCAAGGCATGGGGGCTGGGACTGGCAGTAGGATGCCTTGCGGTGGACAGCCGAGCTCGATCCTTATAAAAGCTTTTTAACTGCAACAGCTTTAGTGGACGCTACTGGAGCTGGAATTTCGCGGCTGCTGGCATGAGACTTGCCCTCCAATAGATCCTTGTAAATGGATTTAAAGTGTATTCATTCAAATTAGAGAGACAATTTAAATTAAAAAGCTTAGAGCTGCCTCCACCACAGGGGGACTCGCTCGACCCACCAGCGGACAGGCACCAGTATTGGGAGAGGGGGGCTGGCCGTCAGGGTTCACCGCGGCTCTGGCACAAACCCGGCGACGCGGAGGTGGCACGGGCAGGAGCGGATTGAACGTGTCAGCTTCTCACTTTTTGGATTTTAGAAGGGCATGACATGCCTATATCTGTGTCTCCCCCTCCTTTTACTCCTCCACCTCTTTTCTTTTCGCATGACTATATGTACTTGTCACTTTTCCATGTGTTAGTTGTGTCTTCTGAGCAGTTTGTCAGCTTTTGGACACCTTTGAAGGTGTTTTCTATGTGTTTCTATGTGTTTTTGTTTGCCTGCCATTGGTTTTAACGGTGTTCGAAGGTGTTCGACGAACAGTTCGACGAACAGTTGGGCGAACACACGGGTGTTCGACGAACCGACCCGAACTCGAACACTACGGGGGTGGCTCAACACTAGTGACTGGCCTGCGGAGTAACTCTCTGAATGGCTAACAGGCGGTGCTAGGGATATGGAACCCGCAGTCTGCTCGTGGTGTATAGCAACCCCCTTGCCGCAGCCAGACTGCCAAACGAGAACTACCTGCCTAAGCACATCTAAGCCTGCCTAAGCGACCTGTGCTAATCAGCCGAGCGAACTCTGGCATTGGCAGGTCACGTAGAGAGCAGCTAGGTAGCACGTGGAGCCCAAGCAGACATGCGTCCACACGGGAACACAACCTAAACGGAATGATCAGAGCGCACCGCCATGCTTGTGGTCGGGCTATTTAAAGACTAAGCCCTGCCCACAGTCACATTATTGGTCGCACTACTGATGACGTAAACCGCGGCCAATCAGGCGGTACCTGGTCACCGGATCAGCTGACACCAAACCACCAATCACGGTCCGCCATGTCACGGGCATGCTCAGTGCAGTGCACCATGGACTTAGGCTGTAGCGGCCCTGTTCCCCTCCGCAACCTATGCTTAATGCTGCTAGGAGCAAAGACCCGAGAGACAGCTTGTACATCTCGTGCACTAGCTAGGCGTTGGGACTGATGGCAATGCTGAGCAGCATCTGCCCCGGCTGGACCAGAATAGGAGACCACAGAATCCACTGATGATAATTTCTGACCCAATTTCAGATCCAGCCAACGCCCAATACCTAACACCTTGCCTCTCCAAACACAACAGAAAAAAAAATGGTGACTGAGCAGTTAAACGTTGCTCAGCCACACGTGGAGGTAGAGGTATGGGGAATGACGTCCCTCCCATCTCTAGGTTATTCCCCTAAAACCACGCTATTTAAGTGGGTTAACCCTCCAGCATATAACATGCTGGCAGAAAGTTTATTGGTTTCAGTTCATACAGGCTAGCAACCTGTGTGACAGATACCTCCCATCATAAATCATATCAGAGACTCTGTCATATTTTCCCCCCCTCTGCACAAAGCCGGGGGTTTGGGCACCTTCCGATACCAGACAGGGAATTCTAGAAAGGGCATCAGGGTTCCCATGTAACTTCCCGGACCTATGCTCTATGTGAAAGTTGAAGTCCTAAAGAGCTAAGAACCATCTAGTTACCCTGGCATTTTTACCCCTCTTTTCCCTCAACCGTTTCAACGGGGCATGGACTGACACCAACTTAAACTTCCGGCCTAGTAGGTAGTATCTTAATGTATCTTAGCCAGTGTTCAAGAGTTTTTCACTCGAAACGCGTATGGCATTTTTTATACACTCCACCCCATAATATATGCTTTGCCGTCTGAGATGTCCATTTTTTGTCTTTTCTTGTCAATAAAGATTGTTGAATTTTAATTAATTGTCCGGTGTGGTGAGGTATATCCATCTTCACTTCTTCAGTATCTTAGTGTACCTACGGCGTACTTTATGGCTAAACACTCTTTTTCTACTATTGCATAGTTTTTCTCACAGGACGAAAGCTTCTGGCTCAGATAAAGAATGGGATGCTCTTCCCCATTTATCTCTTGAGAGAGTATGGCTTCTAGACCAACCTCTGAAGAGTCTGTCTGTACCAGAAACTCTTTCTTGAAGTATGGTGCGACCAAGACTGGCTGCTTACACAGTGCTGACTTCAACAGTTGAAACGCGGTCTCTATTTCCTCCTTCAACTTCACCATGGATGATCTGGTGCTTTTTAGGAGATCCGTCAGTGGCGCGGCCATCATGGCAAAATTTGGGATAAACCGCCAGTAATATCTCACCATTCCCAGGAACGGTCTCACTTGCTTCTTGGAGAGCGGTTTCGGACAGGTCTGGATTGCCTCCACTTTATTTACTTGCGGCTTTATTTCGCCTCATCTGACGACATAGCCCAAGTACTTGGCCTCCTCTTTGCCGACAGCACATTTTTTTGGATTTATAGTAAATCCTGCCTTCCTTAGAGCATCCAGAATGGCCTGTAGCTTAGGTAGATGACTAGCCCAGTCTGGGCTAAAGACTACAATCTCGTCAAGATAGGCTGTGGCATACTTCTTATGTGGGGCTAGGATCCGATCCATAGCCCTCTGGAAGGTGGCTGGGGCCCCCCTGTAGTCCAAACGGCATCTGAGTATATTGAAAGCACCCATCAGGTGTCGAGAAAGCCGTTTTATCCTTAGTCGTCTGGGACATGTGGATCTGCCAGTAGCCCTTCGTAAGGTCAACAGTGATGATGTACCTTGCCGGCCCAAGCCTCTCGATGAGTTCATCGACGCAGGGCATCCGGTACGCGTCACACTTGGACACCTCATTCAACGGGCGGTAGTCATTACAAAACCTCCACTCTCCGTTGGGTTTTGGCACGAGGACAATTGGGCTCGACCACCCACTCTTTGACTCCTCTATAACCCCTAGGTCTGGCATCCTTTTTACCTCATCGGATATCACCTTCCGGCGTGCTTTGGGAATCCGGTGTGGCTTCAGATTCACTCTTACATGTGGCTCAGTCAGTATGTCATGCTTTACCACCTGAGTATGCCCAGGCAAATCTGAGAAGAACTACCGATTTCGCTGTAGTAGTTCTCGACATTGTTGCTTTTGAGCCGGCGGTAGAGTCTCTGCTATAGTAACCTCTTCTACCTTGCCTTCAGGAGCGGCTCCCAGGCAAGGAGTTTCCATCGGTTCCCGCTCCCGCCACGGCTTGAGCAAGTTCACATGGTATACTTGGTGCGGCTTTCTTTGGCCAGGCTGGTAGACTCAGTAGTTGACTTTACTGAGTTTCTACACCACCTCATATGGGCCTTGCCACTTGGCCAGGAATTTACTTTCAACAGTGGGAATAAGAACCAGAACGCGATCCCCAGACTGGAACTCTCTCTGCCCTTCCGACCGATTATGCACCCTCACCTGGGCTTCGTTCTCCCGGAGGAGATGTTCCTTCACGATGGGCATCACTTTCGCCATTCTCTCCTGTAACTGGGTGATATGTTTAATGATGCTCCGGTGGGGGGGTGACCTCGGCCTCCCAGGTTTCCTTGGCGATATCTAGGAGACCCCTTGGATGCCGGCCATATAGAAGCTCAAACGGAGAGAAACCAGTGGAGGCTTGGGGAACTTCCCTGATGGAAAACAGTAGAAATGGGAGCAGATGGTCCCAGTCTCAACCATCCTTCTCAACAAACTTTTTGAGCATTGCCTTCAGAGTATTATTAAAGCGCTCTACCAGGCCATCGGTCTGTGGATGGTAAACGGAGGTTTGCAGCTGGGTAATTCAAAGCACTTTACACAGCTCCTTCATCACCTTGCTCATGAATGGGGTTCCTTGTTCTGTCTGGATTTCCTTCGGCAGGCCAGTTCTGGCAAAGATGTGGAAAAGTTCCCGAGCTATGGTCCTACTGGATGAGTTCCTTAAGGGTAGCGCTTCGGGGTACCGGGTTGCATAGTTCATGATGACCAAGATATATTGGTGGCCTCGGGCCGATTTAACTAAGGGGCCCACAAGATCCATGGCAATCCTCTCAGAGGGAACTTCTATCACAGGTAGTGGAACTAAGGGGCTACGTAAGTGGGAGGTGGGTGCGGTTATCTGGCAGGTGGGGCAGGACCTACAATAGTTTAAGATCTCCTGGTAACATCCTGGCCAATAAAACTTCCTCACTATTCTCTCCTGAGTTTTTTCCACCCCGAGGTGTCCCTCCAGAATATGTGAGTATGCCATATCCAGTACCCTCCGTCTGTATGATCCCAGCACTAACAGCTGTTCCACTGTCTCACCGCCCCTTAGTTTTGCCATCCAATATAGCAACTCCCCCTGAACTGCAAAGTGGGGGAACCTGGTATCGGCCCCGGGCTGTTGGGCAACCCCGTTACATACAGTAACCTGGTCAAATGCCCCCTTTAAGGTTAGGTCCCGAACTTGAGCAGTTCCAAAGTTTTCTCCAGACACATATAACTCAGGGAGGGTGGCCTCCTCGGTCACCGACTCGCCCTCATAGCAGGCAAGGATGCACAGTGGGAACTCATCCACTTGAGACTTCATCGGGGGTTCTTCTCCAGGGACCTTGTTGTTATCCATGCTACTTAGTCCAGTTCCCTTCCCCCACAAATCCCAAAATAAAGAAAAATCAGTATGACGGGATGTATCAGGTCCTTAACCACCCCGACCATGTGGGACTGTGCGCCACAGTCTGTTCCCACTGTCACTGTGGCCACGAGATAGTGATTGGTGTCACCATGGATGCACCGGACACCCACAGTTTTGGAAGGGTTCAACTGATGGGGAATTGTAGCTCTGATTAAGGTCACCAGACTCCCAGAGTCCAACAGTCTAAGCACCTTTACTCCATTAATGGGTACGGCACATGCCTGTGGCCCCTTGCCACGTCGACAGTCTGCACTGTAGGCTGGATAAGCATAGTAGGAACCCCGTCTTCCTACGCTGCAGTCCATGGGTTCAGGGGACACCGGGCAGCTACGTGTCCAGGGTTGTGACACCTTCAACAGACTATATCTTTAACAACAGTCCTTGTGGCACCTTCAGTGGGAGTGGGACGCCCCCAAGTGGTGGCTCTAGACCCCTTCTGTGGAGAACTGCCCCCTTTTGGGTATCCCAGTACGGAGAAGTGGCTATATCCGGTTTCCCGAAGAATTTCTCCACCACCTGAAACCTCTCTACCTGCCCGATTAAGTCATCTGCACTTTGAGGATCGCCCTGGGCAACCCAAGTCTGTACCAACTTGGGAAGGGAGTGCACGAATCTATCAATCACCACCCGCTCGACCATCTGGACTGGAGTGGAGGACTCTGGCTGTAACCACTTCTGAACGACATGCAGTAGGTCAAACATCTGCGAGCGATGGGGTTTGTTGCTGGCATACACAAAGTGGTGGACTCGTTGGGCTCTCACCGCCATATTCACTCCCAGGCGTGCTAAGATCTTGTATTCCTTGCCATCCTGCAGTGCCAAGTCGTAATATGTCTTTTGGGGTTCACCCGACAAATATGGCTTCAGAACCTCTGCCCACTGTTCTGGTGGATGTCTCTCCCGATCAGCCACCCTCTCAAAGACTGTCAGAAAGGCTTCTACATCATCCCCGGGGGTCATTTTCTGCATGGCCCGTCTTACCGCCTTCCTGACGTGGGAGTCATCAGTCAGCCCTGGGGGTGGGTTTGCTGCCTTGCCCTGGATGGCGTCTGCCAAAAGCTGAATCGGCTGCTGATGCTCCTGCTGGAGCTGCTGCTGCACATTTTGCTGCAACTGGATCTGCTGCAGCAACAATTTGGTCATCTCCTGGTGCTGCTGCATGCTCTGCTGGCTCTGCAGGTGCTGCTGCTGGAACTGCGCTTGCTGCTGGTGCTGCGTTTGTTGCACCTGCTGTGCCTGCAACAGATGCTTATGAGGTGCCCCTGAGGGTTCAGTCGGGACAGGGGTACTGCACCTCAGACCGAGGTGTGGTATCTCCTCTCCGAGGTAAGGATGGAGCATCTCTCAGGACTCAGCCATCCATTCAACACTACACCACTCCTGTCCTGAGGGGGGCTTTAAAGCACCATAGTGCTGCCCCAGCCGGGATAGATGAGATGGGGGGAACCAAAGATAGGGGGAACCATGTGGTGGGTGAGGGTGGAGGACGCACCTTTAGGTTACACTTGCTAATTCATATTTAAATAACGGCCATCTTAGGTTCATGGTCTTTGATTGTGATCTTCATCACTGAACGTGGCTTTCTGTTAGAACCTGCAGCTGATTGGAGATACACGGTCTTCGTGCTCTGGCCTTGAGACGAGGAGCGGGCTAGAGTTAACCGCTGTCTCTACCCGGTCAAGGTCCCTACCTAAAAAACCCTGGAGGGGAGTAGAGGAGAAAAGCTCCACAGGCAAAAGGATCTCAGGGGGATGTGGATGGAGCGGCATACGCCACCTGCTACCTTCATTCTGGCCTAGTCAGAGGGACTCCTGCTGCAAAAGGGGTACCGGCCCCCATTTTCTGGCTTTGCTACTTCCCGTCTCAGTCAGAAAAGCCCGGAGGCTTAGAGGATCCCACGGGGTAACGGACGGAGCGGAGTCTCAACTCGTACCCTTGTTCTGTGTATAGCCAGAGGGAGACCCAGCCTTGTAACATGCACCAGATACGGACAGGAGAGGACCTAGTAGGAAAGTCTAGGAGCACTCTGGTGCGGGGGGTCCTGATTGAAGCACCCGAACTACCCGGAGTGTGCTAAACCCCTTCCTGGTGGCTGCAGCGCGCCGTGAGGAGCAAGGAGAAGCCTTGCAGCTGACACCTAACAATGTGAGTAAAGTTTGGAAGACTGCATCCATTGTCTCCGGATCCTTATTTCAGCGCGGCACCACACCTCACCACACCACCCACTACTACTCCCCTGATCCCCCCTTCTCTGCCCTGAGGACCTGCTCCGCCTGTGGGGAGTAGTACCATCTGCTGCTGGCACTACATCCCTCCTCAGAGGACTGAACGCAGCGCTGGTGGAGGATCACCAGAAACCACAGGTGGCGTAGTCATTATATCCACCCGATTACCACCGTCCCTCCTAGCCCATATTTTTAATTTGATGACCCTGGGCACGGACCTGGCCTAAGCCACGACTGCATCCACCCTACACAGCGGGCCCGCCGTCCGAGTAACCCCATCTCTCAGGGTAGGGGCTAGCGAGCGGGAGCAAGGCGTCACAACTTGGCATAGTCGGCAGGATTGTGTGCCCGCTGCAACGGAAGGAGTTGTCCCCATTGCTACCGGGTACTGTGCGCCCTTTACAGAAAGAGTGTCATTTCACATTCCATGTGGCACCCGCCCAAGAAGAACGGACGCCATTATGTGCAAAAAGGACAGCGACTCAGCACTTCCCATCATGGGCCAGGCTTCCCCATGGCGCCAAAAGTGCAGACCGCCCCCTTCAGCAGAGACAGTCCGCAAGGTAATGTCCGTCAAAGCGGATGGGATGTCCCTGGGAGTGCCCGTCAGCCAACCGCCCTGGAGCCTCCCCAAAAAGAGGAGGAGACGAAAGCAACAACGAGGTGTGGCCGCAGCAATCCGAAAAACTCCACGCCTAGCAGCGATGATGCAACCAGCGCAGGAGAAGTACTCCGAAGCCGCCCCACAAGCTGCTGCCCCGCTCGGAATGCGGGGAATGCGTTTAACCCTGGAGGAGGCCGAGTTCCTCCGAGTAGAAGCACAGGACCTAACCAGGAGGGTCGCGGAGGCCCAGCGAACGGTGTCCGCAGCATGGCAGGAAGAAATGGTGCAGAAGATCCGGTCATGCCGCCAAGGTGCTGCAAGCCAGTCTAGTGGAGCAGAAACCCAGGAGGAGGAAACCCCGGAGGCCGTGTGCAGCCCAGGCTCGGATAAGCTACAAACCCCTGTCCCAGGTGCGAGGCGCACGGAGGCCCTCGTGGATCTGATGCCAGCACCCCTGCCCCCGGGCGCCGTTGTATGGGAGCAGCCTTACGCTCCGGAGTTGGAGGACCAAGTGATGGTCACCGCCGGAGGCCTACATTGTCTCCCGACTCCCGGTCCGGAGGAGCCTGTGCCTGCTGGGGACTCCACCAACCCCAACCCGGACAGGTCCGCGTCTCCTGAGGACCTGCAGCAACCCCTGCTGTCGCCGCTGCCAGTGCCTCCGGTCACCTGCCCGGCAGCGGAGGAGATGTCTTGGGACAACCAGGGGGAGGACCTGATGGGCTTCCCCCAGGAGACCCGGGCTGAAGCGCGGAGGAGGGAGGACTTCTGTCGCAGGGAGCTCCTCCAGCTGAATAAAGAGCGGCGGGAGAGGCGAGTCCGCTGCGAGCGCCTAGAGGTGCGCACGAAGGCCGCAAAGTTCAAGGCCCACCAAAAGGAGGCCGCCCATCAAAGCCCCCGGACAGGAGAGGACCTAGTGGGAAAGTCTAGGAACACTCTGGTGCGGGGGGTCCTGATTGAAGCACCCTATCTACCCGGAGTGTGCTGAACCCCTTCCTGGTGGCTGCAGCTCGCCGTGAGGAGCAAGGAGAAGCCTTGCAGCTGACACCTAACAACGTGAGTAAAGTTTGGAAGACTGCATCCATTGCCTTCGGTTCCTTATTTCAGCGCGGCACCACACCTCACCACACCACCCACTACTACTCCCCTGATCCCCCCTTCTCTGCCCTGAGGACCTGCGGGGAGTAGTACCATCTGTTGCTGCCACGACATTCCTCCTCAGAGGACTGAACGCAGCACTGGTGGATGATCACCAGAAACCACAGGCGGCGTAGTCATTATATCCATTCGATTACCACCGTCCCTCCTAGCCCATATTTTTAATGTGACGACCCTGGGCACGGACCGGGCCTAGGCCACGACTGCATCCACCCTACAAAGCGGGCCCGCCGTCCGAGTAACCCCATCTGTCAGGGTAGGGGCTAGCGAGCGGGAGCAAGGCGTCACACTTAAGCAGGTCCTCCATGTTTTTGGACTTCTCTGGCTCGCTGGCGGCCTTTACCCAGGACATCTACCGTTCTCTCTGGCAGGTACATGTGTTCCTGGAATCTTGCCCGTATTCTCCACCAACTGTGGTAGGGCGACTCGCTCGGCCACTTCCGGCAGTAGACTAAGGAACCCGGGATTTCTTTGCAGGCTTTATTAACAGCATAAAGCTCTGCACTCTAGCAAAATAAGCACAGCCTTACTTGTCAAAACAACAAAACAAAAGATAAACTGTAGCACAGTCCATATATGAGTGTGCAGTTCACCCACACAAGTTATGTTCAGCCTTCAGCTCCCTCCTGAGCTATGGCTGTCCAGTCTGGAGACCTTGCCTCTACAAACACAACAACAGAAAAAAAATGGTGACTGAGCATTTAAACATTGCTCAGCCACACCCTGAGGTTGAGGTATGGGAAATAACGTCCCTCCCATCTCTTGGTCATTCCCCTAAAACCACGCTCTTTAAGTGGGTTAACATGCTGGCAGAAAGTTTACTGGCTTCAGTTCACACAGGCTAGCAACCTATGTGACACATACCTCCCTTCATAAATCATACCAGTGACTCTGTCACACCTGCCAATAGTCTTTAGGTTTTAGGTAGAGATGAGCGGATCTTTTGAAATTCAAATTTGCTGACTTCACCAAATTTTCCCCAAAATTTAAATTTGCAGCATATACATTTTCATAAATTTCAATGTGGCAGAGCTTGGAATTCATAAAATACATGTGGGAAGAGGAGCAAGAGAGAGAAAAAGAGAGATAAAGAAGCGTGATGATTATAACAGCTTACACTTAACAGGAGAAAGAGGAACACACTGACCATAACAGCTTAACCTCCACACGCAAGAGAGAATGGAGTCAGCTGATAATAAGAGTTTACACTCTACAAGTGAGAGGGAGAGACAGAGAGAGACAGAGATGTTCCAGCTGACAATAAGAGCTTAGACTATTGGAGAGAGAGACTTACCAAGTGACTCTGGAGATGTAAAACGACTCTGCTGTACAAACTGCTCTGCTGG
Source organism: Phyllobates terribilis (assembly GCF_046119375.1). Lineage (NCBI taxonomy): Eukaryota > Metazoa > Chordata > Amphibia > Anura > Dendrobatidae > Phyllobates > Phyllobates terribilis. The sequence continues at coordinate 589,143,239 of NW_027362765.1, read as the reverse complement.
GAATCGCTGATCTGTGAAGGCCAAAGAACCGACCACCACTGTACAAGGAATGGTAATCCATAAGATGTCATAGCTGCAGAAAAGTATGAAACTGAATTTCAGGAAATTATATGCAAACTTGATCCTCCACAAATTGATTCCCTCATCTCTAGTTATAGATGATCAGTGTATATTCTTTTAGAACTCTACTTGTTTAATGAGATCTCATAAAAAAGATACCTTGGAGGTGTACACTCCCTTATTATTCTCCAATCTGCTATGCAATCACAAACATAATCTCTACTTTTTGCTGAAAAGAATGTCTCATTTACTAAAGAACCATTAAAAATGAAGAGGAATAAAAACACATCTCAGCTTTAAAAATTCCATTGGGTACATCTTTTCCGAAATTGTACTTCTAGTCATTCCATTAACTTGGTTTGTTTCTCATTTCACTCACTGTTGATGCTTGAAGTGCAGAAAGCAGAAAAAGACATCTTTAAGTACCCCTTAAGGGCTATGTGCAATATTAAACTTACTTGAGTATTAAATTAAATAAACATGACAGTATGGAGTGTGGGGAAATCTGTATCACTTTTCACAAGTGTCTCTTTGGAATATAATTATAATATTACTGTCTAAAGCTTTTTGTTTTCTCTTACCTGGGACGACAAGATAATGATATGTTAGTTACTTACCATTTTAATTTAAATTAGAGATACTGAATTACAAACCTGAAAATTGTTGAATGTCTCCTTGAATTATTGTTATCAAAGTAATGCACTGATATTATACGAAACAAGAAAAGTCATGAGAATAATCACCTGACATAAATCTAAAATAAATAGTGCCATGAAAAATTCTAAAATATCCTACATCGGAAGTAACTAGATTCACTGTCATATGAAAAGCAACAAGACTAACGAATACCAGTATTGCAGACTGTAATATTGTGCAATACCTTATTGTATAAAGAAAGTATAGTAAAATACATACAAATTGTGAAGCATATCAATATTGCATCACAGTTTTATATTTGGCAATTCAGTCATCAAAACTGCATCTGTGGCACCCCTGAGGGTTCAGTCGCCACAGAGGTACTGCATCTCACCCAGAGGTGTGGTATCCCACTCTCAGGAAAGGATAGAGTGCTGCCCGGGACCCTAACACCTGCATCCAACACGTCCACTTCAGTAGCGCAGGGTGAGATTGCTCCTACGGGAGAGCACAGTCCCTGGTCCCTGGCTGGAGTGGAGGGGAACCTAGTGAGGGGGAACCATGTAGTGGGTGTGGGTGGAGGACGTAGATCAGGGGAGAACAGAAAAGGAAGTGATATAAAAGAGGGAACCATATTGGAAAGTGAGCTCAGTCAGATCAGTCTGAGAGGAGGAGTGGATGGAGCAGGGGCTCTGCACGAGCTCTGCTCAGGCGGAGGGCCTGAGGAGAGGCCCAGGACTGAAGGAAGAGGAGAGGAAGCAGGAGAAAGGCTCCAGGAACAGAAGGGATCCTAGGGGTATGGGCAGTGCTGGAGGCCACCCGTACACTCGAATCTGCCAGGCGGTGGAGGGATAGAGCTGCAGAGGGGACCGGCCCCTAAACTAGTGGAGAACTACAAGGCTCAGCTAGAAACCGGAGGCTGCTGTACTTGCAAGGTGCAGTGGCCACAACCACAATTATATCACCGAGAAGGTGGCCACAGACGGTCCAGGGGACTGCAGGTCGCCCGACAAGACCCGAGGCTACCGGATAGGGACACTGATTGTGAGGCGCAGGGCAGGAGGGCGAGAGCCAGCGCAGGAAGACGACTGAGGAAGGCACATAGAGAGGGGTCCTGTCAGGCACTCTTGAACTACCTGAGGGATTGCTGAACCCCTGCTTGGTGAACGCAGAACGACGTGGGAGGCTGTAAGCTGGACAGTGCAACCTGAGGAACTAAACAACTGTGAGTAAACTCGGAAGACTGCACCCCACTGTCTCTGTGATTATTATCTGCGCCAACACCCCTGCACTACAACGCCCAGCACCACCAATATCTCCTATAACATCTACACTGCCCTGGAGCTAAGCTCTACCTGTGGAGAGCCACACCAACTCTTCTGCGCTAACATCAGCTCCAGAGGTTCTGCACAGCAGGGGTGGCTCCATATAGCCGTATACCACAGGTGGCGTCACGAACTATATATAAAAACTATAAAATCCCCTTTTAACTGACCGCCCTGGGTCACGGACCGGGTCACCTCCACTGTGACATCTTTCCTAGCAACGACCGGCCCGACACCGACTACCCCACGGCCCAGGGGGCGCGTCACATCCTCTCCTTGATTATGATCATCTGCTATTAGGAAAATTGATGATGAATTGTCAAACTGTCAATCAGGATTTTATGCCAACAGACTATTCTTAAAGATGTTATCCAAACTAAAGCTCAGGTCTGCGAATGGAGTGGTGTTCACTCATGTGTGCAACTGTACCAATCATTCGTTATGAACTTGGCTTTATCTGGTGTTCCCTTATATGATGAATGCAGCAGTGGTATGCACATTTGATCTTTCATTTATTGTAGCAAGGCATTTAAGATCCCTGATCTCAGGAATAATGGGGTTGTGAACAGAACAATTCCTTTAAGTCTCTTACTGTAGGTCTTAAGGAGAGGAGACTATCCAACACATGAGAGTTTCCATTTGTATTCCCAAAGGCTCATTTGAACAAATGTATTAAATGTCATTATGCTCTCCATATGCAAAACGGGTGGCACGCAGATAGCACACGGACCAATGCAAGTCAATGTGTTAGTTATTGTCAAAGTTTTTACATACAGACCGATAGTTTGCATGTGAAAAATTGCAGCATGGACAATGTCAATCTGAACTCCAGATCAGAAACTTGCATTACAAGTCAATGGTTGCATAAAAAACAGATCACATGCTACATACATATGTCATGAGTATTTTAAGGATCGGTAATAAACAGCATTTTGTTTTTAAAAATAGGAAGTTCTGACATTTTAGGTTACAGAGCACTACTGAATTTTTGTGCACTTTGTTTAGCAGCAATGCCCTACCTTATGAATACACTGTGTGCACAATTATTAGGCAATTTTTATTTTATATGACTATATTACAGATCAACTACAGTGGTGCTGATCAGTCCAAAAGGTTGATAAAATTGAAACTTGAATATTTAGGAAAGTAAAAGTAAAGTTTTGTATTTCTTAGGAGAATATCTATGCATGCATAATTATTGTGCAATTATTAGTGTGCAAAATAATTATGCAACTAAATAAAAAAAATGTACATTTTCCCATTTCAATTATTTATTTTCATCTGTCACAGTGAGAATAATAACCAAACTACTCAAAATGTACAAAAATATATTTCTGACATTTCCCCAAAAATATCAGTGACCAATTGTCACGTGTGTGTCAGGGTTTACAGACAGTCATATGGTGTCCGGCTGTAGAAGGTCGCTGCATTTGGCCTTACAAACATCTCCCTGATCCTTTTATTATACCTTTCTCTTTAGGACCCAGATGAAATCCTCACCTTGCTTGGGATTGTACCTTTTCCTTTAGGGCCCTGTGTTATCCTCACCTTTCTGCTATTAATCAGCACTTCCTTTCTGCTTCCTCAAATACACACAGATCCTCAGAGATTTTGCTTGTGATAGCATGTTTTACCTATTCAGGCCTTGGATTCTAGTAGTCAACTAGAATTACCTTGGAGTTTCTTAGTGGATTGTTGCTGTGCTTTCTCCTGTGTCATCTTGGAGCTAAGTGTATTCCCCTGTTTGTTTCCCCTATGTGTTATTTAGTTTTTAGTGGGGCTGACTTAGTGCTCACCCCTCCCACTCCCTTCCTAGGGCCTAGTCTTAGGGTCTGCTAGGGCTAGGTATCCTACATGGCAATAGGTGCAGAACCTATTTAGCGTCGATAGGGGAGTTAGGGTTTGTCAGTAGTTCTTTTTAGGGGTCTCCGTTCTCCCCTTCCTTAGATTTAGGGCTCCCTTCCTTTTTCCCGTCGTTATACGGTGGATTCTTCTCATTCCTATCATGACACCAATATAGCCATCCTTCTTTTCAATAACAATCATAAACCTTTCATCCATGGAGACTGTCAGTTTCTTAATCTGTTGGCAATCAACTTTTTGGGCAGCAACAACCATAGTGTCATAGACACGGTTCATAAGGGTGTACTGTTTTACTTCACCGTAAGTCTCCTGTTTAAGAAGAGCCCACAAGATCTCAATATATTTTATGTCAGGTAAAAAAGGGGCAATTCCATTATTTTTTCTTCTTTAAGGCCTTTACTGGCTAACCAAGCAGTGGAGTATTTCAATACATGCAATAGAGCAGATTTTTTCCTGTTCCACTGCTTCAAGAATGAGTCTTCTGAAAATAGCAGCAGGCTTTAGAGTTGATTTTTAGTTAAACTTCCACCCAAAAAGGACCAATTAGCTCATTTTTAATAATACCAGCCCATCTCAGTATGCCACCTCCATCTTGATGACATCTGAATCTAAGTGGACGTCTTTGCCTGTTACTGATCCAGCCACGGGTCTATTCATCTGGTGCATCGAGAGTCACACTCATCTCAGTAGTCCATAAATCCTTTGAAAATTCTGCCTGCTGATATTTCTTGGCCAAGTCTTGATGTTTCAACTTCTGTGTCTTACTCCGTGGTGGTCAGGTTTCAACCTTCCATGATTCTTCTTGTCCCTTTGGCAGTTAAACTTGTCTCATGGCGTTTGTTGTGACACTGTTGATTATTTACAACAAAACTTTTAATAGTTCTGTGATCATGCCCTACTATCTTAGCAGTTTCCAGAGTGCTGCATCCCTCTTTAAGATTTTTAACGATTTTTTACTTTTCCGAGTCAGTTAAATCTTTTTTTTGGCCCATTTTGCCTGAGGGTGTTGATATCTTTAGGTCACACTCTCCCTCTTGGCACAAATGCACATCACCTGATCTTATTCAAACCATATGTATTCAAGTTTATACAGCTTGGAGTTGGAAAATCTGTATAAAAATGATGATATGTTTGAAATATTTACTTGCCTAATAACTGTGCACACAGTGTATTGAGAGGCTCAGTGTTTTTGTTCAAGAGAGTCCAGAACTTTGGGATAATTGACAGTGTGGCATACAGAGACAGAAACTAAAAGGAAGCCATGTGGGAGGGGATATGCAAGATGTTCATCCCTCAGTATGAAAAGGTTTCCCCTTGGGGCATGTTGGTGGTGCTGCATGGAGGATCTCCTTGACACCAGAAAAAGTGACTAAAAGCATCCTCAGATGTATTTATTCTTTATCCAAGGTTCTCAAAACGACCTCAGGACAACTTCAGGACACCATCATGTCCACATCAAAAAAAGAAAAGAAACATACTGAGGCGGCCCTGTTTATGCCAGTGATGGAGATCAGCCAAAACAAACACAGCAGTCCAAGCAGCCTCCCTTAGCATGCAGACATTGTGCCTCTTCAATCATGGAGTCAGCAGTCATGCAAGTGTCAGCTCTGATATCAATCGTCCCTGCTCCTGATGCATTTCCTCTACACAGAGAAGCAATGTTGAGTGGCATGCTTCAGCAGAAGATAATTCTTCAATCCAAGAGAATCCCTGAGTCAGAAACAAATGTAAGGGACCAGATCAAAGTGATGATCCTGTCAAAGAAGCCACACTTCTGATTTTGTTAGAGTTTCTCTGACTGTGACACAGGACATCTCTGAGTATCCTCCATCAAGTGCTTCAAATAGTGCAATTGCTCTGTATAAATGGGAACCAGATAAATACCCTGCCGAAGGTAATCTCATAATAGCTGAATCCTACAGAAACAAATTAATCACTGCTACAAATAATAATACAGCTGATTGTTCCAATTGCCACTTACATTGACCTGGTCATGGATAAGAGCACACCAGATTACAAAACCTGACTTTGCACCTAAACTATAACCTAGTGATGTTATTGCTCTCCTTCATCATATCAAAAAGGAAAATATGCTCTACATGAGACAAAGGAAAAACTCGTCCCACCCATATAAGAACATTAGGATTTACTCAGACTTTTCCAAGGAAACCCTAACAGCTAGAAAGTGCTTTTCAAAAATTACCTTGGTCTTCCATCAAATAAAAACATATATACCCTACAAATGGTGATTTTCAGCAAAATTAATAATATCACACCATGGGTACACAATCCCAATTTTAAAATAGAAGAAGGCTAGAGATTCCTGCAGTTCCAGAAAGAAGAAAGGGCCAAAAAGAAAAAGACAAAGTTTCTTAAAAAAAGACTGGATCCTTCTTCTGCTAATATATGAAATACGTTTACTGTTAATTTGTATTACTTTTCCTTCTGAGATTTTTTTACCAGTGTTTTCATGTGTTTCTATGCAGAGCTCATTGCTTGAACTACCCCTCCCCACACATAGAAGAGATTTCCTTTCAAGTTTATTGAGGTTCCGCAAGAGGGTCACTTAGGAAGGTATTGCCTTTTATTATTTTACTTTAATAATTATTCTTTTTGTATTTCTCTTTCAGAATTAATATTTTGTTTTATTTTATTCTAAACTGTAAACCATGTTTTTTCTCCTGCAATTTTTACTTATATAATGGTTTAAATATATTCTAATTACATTTGAAAGGACTTAATAGATCTAAAAAGAAGCAAAAAATTCAATATATGAAGTGATTGGCTTCCAGGAAACCAAATTTTCATTGGGTAATCCCACAAAATGTAAAAATGTAAACAGAAAAAATGTACACATATCTATTAAGGATGTGCCAACGTGCCTGGTGATACTCGGATATCACTCAAGTAGCTGGGTGCTTGGATATGCTAGGCACTCAGCGAACATTAGCTGGTGCTCGGATTTCAAGCTGGAATCCCTGCCCCGAATGTTTGGCGCATGCTACACTGCAAATAAACATGCAGAAATTGCCTGAAAGTCACTGTAATGCATAGCCATCTTGGTAGTGGCATTAATATGATTGGCTGGCCGCATTACCTCATCAGAGGTTATAAAATGACAGTAGCCGTCACGCTCGGCAAATTGACGCCATTGCACAGCTCAGGGACAGTGGTGGTTGGAGGGAGATAGCAGTTATCCAGGCCTGTGGTTGCACAGTTTAACTAATCAGAGTCCTTTAGCGGTGATACTGGTGCTGATGCTGAACCATTAAAATAAGGGCTAATCCTGTGCTAATCCTGTGCTTTGCTGTTTGTATCAGATAGATTCTTCATTTATCCTATGTACAGTTGTAGGAGCAGGGAGAGTGGCAGAATACTGCCTCTGGGCAGGGCTTAGGGCTTTGAAGTCCGTTGTTAAATATATAGCTGCTGCACGTGACCAAATTTTTTTTTTGGGAGGGAAAAATTGACTATATTGTCATCTATACAGTGTAATGTGCTTAGTGTTACATTACGGTGGTAATAACCTAAAAAGAAAAGTTCAATAAATCTTTCTGGATTGAATTAGTAATCCATGCAGTGTAATGTGCTTAGTGTTGCATTACGATAGTATTAGCCTCCATAAAAACATTCAAAAAATCTTTCTGGATTGAATTAGAAATCCATACAGTATAATGTGCTTAGTGTTACATTATGGTGGTATTAACCTAAAAAAAACATTCAAAAAAATGTTTTGGATTGAATTAGTAATCTATACAGTGTAATGTGCTTAGTGTTACATTACGGTGGTAATAACCTAAAAAAAAAAACGTTAAAAATTTTTTTCTGGATTGAATTAGTAATCCATGCAGTGTAATGTGCTTAGTGTTGCATTACAATACTATTAGTTTCCAAAAAAACATTCAAAAAATCTTTCTGGATTGAATTAGAAATCCATACAGTGTAACGTGCTTAGTGTTACATTATGGTGGTATTAACCTACCAAAAAAACATTCAAAAAAAATGTTTTGGATTGAATCAGTAATCCATAAAGTGTAACATGCTCAGTATTACAATATGGTGGTATATTAAACTCCAAAAAAACTGCTTTGCCTGTTGCAGGAGACCATTTTTTTTTATCAAAAATAAACTTGGTTTTCAGAGACCTAGCTATTAGAAAATGTGTAAAGCGTGTGGTAAGGAGCAGGGAAGTGGAAGTGCTGATGATGGTGCATGCAGACACTGAGGATGTGGGGCAGGGGCGACTACACCTATTTCTGGAGCACAAGGAACATGCCCATCTGTAACACATAGCTTTCTGTCTCTCTTTGCAGGGGGGGCATGGGACACCACTTCTGAAACCACACTCGTGCTAACAGGTGGTTGGTTGGATAGAATATAATGCTTTCAACATGCTTGCCAGCACCACCCAGTTTTCCACACTGTCCAGTCTCGGTGGGCCGAATGCCTGGGCCCATGATTGGTGCTATTGGGTGACAACACTGCCTCTTCCTTGTGCTAGATGCTTCTCAGTCCCCTGTCTATGACACTGGTGCAGATGCCTCCCTCCCTGCACCTATCCTTGCACATTCTGAGGCACCATCATCAGGCACTTCCAAAAACTTTTCCCAGTACAGCGTTCAACTTCCCCAACCACACGCCTTGGAAGGAAAAGAAAGTTCCCAGCCACTCACCCACAGGCCCAAATGCTAAATGGGCACATTTCCAGGCTGTACTCTGTCCCAAGCCGAAATTTTTTTTCCCAGTGTGATGTCCCCGCCTTGTACCTGCATGTGTCCAATAACATCATTCCACCTCCTACAGTAGTTCCTGCACCCCCTCCTTCTCATCCTCCATCTTCAATTTGGTATCGCAGAGCACGTTATCCAGACGGAAGCTCTGCAGCACTGCCTCAGTGAAATGGCAGCAGGGTCTGCTTAAGCTAATTTGTCTAGGATATAAACTGCACACTGCAGCAGAGTTATTAAAAGGAATAACAGACCAGACAGATCTGTGGCTTTCACCCCTGAACCTCCAACCAGGCATGGGTGTGTGTGATAACGGCCGTGACCTGGTGCGATTGTAAAGCTTGGCAAGCTCACACATGCACCATGCTTGGCCCAAGTGTTAAACTAAGTGGTTCAGTGGTTTCTGAAAACCTTCCCAGGTTTACCAGAGGTTCTGGTCAAGGTACGCCACATCAGTGCCCATTTCCGCATGTTGGCTACAGCTGCCACCACTCTGGCAGTACTGCAGCAGCTCATAAAAATGTCAGCTCTCCAATTGGTGTGTGACACCAAACTGCTCTGGAACTCCATACTGCACATGCTGGCAAGGATTTGTGAGCAGCAGAGGCCAGTTGTCAAATACCAGCTCCAATACACCTGTATTCTGGGCAGCCTAAGCACATAACAGCTGAAGAGTGGGCATGGATGTCTGACATTTGTGCGGTTCTCCAAGACTTTTAGGACTCCACAAAGATAGTGAATGGCGATGGCGCCATAATCAGCACAACAATCCTGCTTCGGTGCCTACTTAAATAGTCGCTGCTCATAATTTAAGCTAAAGCTTTGCATTTGTTCATAAATTACACTGAAATTTCATTTTTTTTTTATAAAAGAGTAATTAAAATGTAATAAAAGTTAATAAAAAACTAAATTTAAGTTTACTATAATTATTGTTTTTTTAATTCATTTTTAAATTTTGCCTATACAGGAAAGAATGTTTCTTAACATTTATTTCCTGTAAACTCCAATTTCTCGTTGATTTTGAACGTTTTATTGTCACTCCTTAAAGTGGAGTAAAAATGTAACACCATTGTTCTCAGCAGCGATCTGGGAATCAGAGATGCTTTCCGGGGTGTACCCCTTGCTTTTCTACTTTCATTCAGCACTTTTTCCATCCATTTAAACATTTTCACTGCCCTCCAGACCTCCTTGTAAGGACTGCACCGAAAAATGCTCAGATTTCCCATTAACTCCCATTATACTTGTTACTCTAAACAAGCATTCGAGCATTAGGAATTGATCGGTCCGAGTAATGAGCATATGAGCATTTTAGTGCTCACTCATTCCTAATATCTATAAATCTTCCTCATTTAAAAAATGCACAGGTGGACACTGTTTCTTTTTAATTCATTTCAGAGGTGATAGATGATAATGAAAAATTCCATATATTATTATATGTGATAAAAAATTGTATGTATACATTGCTAAATATGTATGTCCCAAACAAAGAGCAAATTTCCTTTTAAGACAAACTAATGACTAAAGTAAGAAAAATACAAAAAGGAGACTTAATATAAGCACAGGGAAACACCATATTAGACAAAGAGAGACACAGAATTGACTAGTCATAATAAATAATATCTTTTCACTTTTTAAATTTAAGAAAACGTCAGTAGGTAATAGAACATGGTCAGACCACTCACCATTAATATTTATCATCTTCTCAAAAATATTATATCCCCAATCATCAAGAGTATGAAGATGTAACTCCTTTGTCATTCAACATTCAATATGGAATGTGCGGGGCACTCACTGAGTCTGTGTGAACTTTTATATTATTGATAGTTTATTGCTCTCTGCCACCTGAGAAAATCTAGATTTCTATCATACACTCTTTCTCAGTATTTCTATTTTTATTAGAAGCACTGGTGAAATTAATTTTTATCTCAGTGTAGTAAAACATGGTCAGACCACTGATCATTAACATTTACCATCTACTCTAAAATAATCACTGAGAATCAATTTTGAACATAATTTTTGTTGAGTTTCATTTTCAGTTATTTTTATCTATTATATCAGGCTTTTTCTCCACAGTTTATCTTAGTGCAATTACTCTAGGCTGGATTAAGGGTAGCACTAGTGCTCTCCTATTATCTGAGAGCGAATTGCTCTCAAGTGGGAAGGGGTGGAGGATGACCTCGGTGAACGGCAACAGGTTGTTACTTGTCAAGGTTATTCACTTACACATGAGCCAGTGTGGCAATAGGTTGTGTGCCACTCTGTATAGTGAATCATTTTCTGAAAGTCTGTATACAAGGGGTTAGCAGAATTTATTTTTTTATTTACACACTTACTTCCTTTCTATCAGACCATGTCTATCTCTGCTATTCTTCGTCATTAGTGCCTAAACAGCCCTGATTCCTTTTGTTATATATGTGGCAGTTTCACCATTCCCAGTCAACGGCCGAACATCAGCACATTTGTCAAGCAAGCCTATTGTGCATATTTCAAAGTAAAACTTTGTGGTCAAGATTAGACTTGGGCCCCTCCCAAGGTGTGCAAGCAGTGTGTCGAGAGTTTACTGATGTGGCGAAGGGAACACGTGATAAGATGCCATTTGGTATACCTATGATTTGGCGACAGCCAAAGAGATCATCCCAGTAACTATTACTTTTATAAAGTGAAAAATTCAGGATATAACAAGAAAAACAAATATAAAATAGAGTATACTAGTCTACCATCAGCTATACGTTCAGTGCCTTATTCAGCCGAAATCCCAGTGCCAATTTTCTTTGAGCTACCCTCTTTTCAAGAACAGCATTATGTTAAAGAACAAAATGCCAGCAATGGTGAAGATTTTGAAATTGAAGATGTCTCAGTTCATAAGGGATATGACTAGCATGAGTGGAATGATTTGGTACAAGATTTGGGACTATCAAAAGAGGCTTTAGAATTCCTAGCATCAAGACTGGATGAGAAAAACTTGCTTGAAAAAAGGAGGAAAGGTATCCTTTGATCCAGAGAAATTGCATTTCTGCAATACTTTAAAAATGGCAGTGGCATTGTGTATTCCAATAACAACAATAACATAAATGGTTTAATTGAGGAATTTCAATCTATAACACAAATCAATGGTGACTGTTCATCAATAGCTCAAAGCAGAGCTTGAAGTGTATCTTCCTCCACAGTGTCAATTTATTTTGTGCAGTCCCAATTGACTATTCATTTTCTCTTCGTAAAGAATATGGAGTCAAACAGAGAGTCATTGAGTTGTTGCAATATCACAAACACAATTGAATCATCTATGTTGACTATGTTGCAATGTGGGTATACCATGTATTCTTATTTTCTGTGCATGTGGGATAGTAGAGCTCATGAGAAGAATTGGGTGAAGCGGAATTGCCCTCCAAGATCTGACCTCAAACCTGATAATCCAAACATTCTACATGAGCCACTAGTTGACAGAAAGAACATTATATTGCCACTTCTGCACATGAAAGTGGGCCTCATGAATAGTGTTGAGCGAGTATGTTCTGTTAACCCTTTCGGCGAGTATGCTCGGGCTGAGCACCTAGTAGTTACAGCTGCTCGGTGTTATGTTTGAATCACTCCCGTGTGCATGATTTGCGACTGTTTGACAGCTTTATTACATGTGAGGAATGTCAATTTCTTACACATTCCTCACATGTATTAAAGTTGTCAAACAGTCGCAAATCATGCACACGGGAGTGATTCAAACATAACACCGAGCAGCTAAAACTACTCGGTGCTCGGCCTGAGCATACTCAGCCCCCCTCTCCCAATACTTGTGCCTGTCCGCTGGGGGCGGGGAGTAACATCTGCAGAAGAAAGACCATCTTCCAGCCAAACTAAGATGTCTACTTCTTTTCGTGGACAATGTGATACGATCCCTTTCTTACGGACACGCCCATCGCTATAAATTCCAGATGAGGCACAAAAACAGCAGGTGCTTCAACGGATATCAAGTGCTCCTTCAAGTGGGCTCTCCTCCACCTCAACTTCAACATCACAAATACTCCAGTCCTCAGAGGTGTCAACCCAATCGCACTTGCTTCCTCACAGCTCTCAAGTCTCCAGCTGCCCGTCTGAGTATGGGGTAACACAGATGGTTGAGTCTGCACAGCTGTTTACTCATACTATAGCCTGGGAAACGGAGGTCTGCTCCAGAGCTTCTGTTAATCCAGACAAGGAAATGATCTGCACTGATGCCCAGAATCTTTATGAGTCGGATCCAGGACCAGATGAAGAAGGTTCTGAGCATAATGTAGACCCTCGGTCCCAAACTGTAACTCCTGTTGGTGGAGACAATGATGAAGATGATGATGAGAAAGTTCAGCAATAGGGGTTCCAGGATAGCCACACAATAAAGTAGGTATTAAAACAAATGTAGTACTACAGAGAGTTAAAACTTAACATTTATTACGGCTGAATAAAAAGTAATACACAAGTCACAAGGACCTAAAAGCGAGTATAAGCCTGTCTGTGGTAGTGAGTAACCATATAACTCAATAACTCATTATGTCCAGGAATACGAGCATATGTAATATCAACATAGTCTACCTGTAACATAACACAGAAATGGCAGAAAATAGTGGAGCTCTCAAGACAATGTCTCAACATATCATGTCTCAGCACACAGGAACCTTAATACATTTACACTAATTATGGTGAGCATTTAAACCTTATATATATGTTAATGGAACGACCTCACCAAATAAGATGTCAGTTCTTGCTCTCTGGCTTAAAGACAGCTCCATGTGGTGGGCATTCAAACCTTTTCAGCCTCCAGCTTCTCACAGCACACCACTCCCAACGCGTTTCATTGCCTCAGCTAATCATCAGGGGAGAAGAGGGTGTCATACAGTAAATAAGCTGGCATCAATCGCTCAGCCTATCCATTAGACAGCTCCATTTTCTGCCATTTTCTGTGTTATGTTACAGGTAGACTATGTTGATATTACATATGCTCGTATTCCTGGACATAATGAGTTATTGAGTTATATGGTTACTCACTACCACAGACAGGCTTATACTCGCTTTTAGGTCCTTGTGATTTGTGTATTACTTTTTATTCAGTCGTAATAAATGTTACGTTTTAACTCTCTGTAGTACTACATTTGCTTTAGATGATGATGAGACTCAAATACCTGATTGGAGCGACAACTTGACTTTTCAGTCAGGGCAGGAAGAGGTTGGCTCTGAGGAAGACGGGTGTGAGAACACACAGGGTGATGATGACGAGGTTGGAGATCCCACTTTCTGTCCACCCACAGTCAGCCAGTCGATGAGGTCAGCAGAGGAGGTGGAGGAGGATGTGACTAGCCCAGGGGATGGGGATGACTCAGTACCCGCGCCTTTGCCTGGCCTTTGGGATGTCGCAGTGGTCGGCTCCCGGGCCCGTACCCTGGGGTCACTCTTTAAAAGGGTGGATAATTGTTAATTTTATAAGAGTTCGTGACGCCACCTGTGGTATCTGGTGAGAAGCACCAGCGCTGCAGCAGTCCACTGAGGCCAGTGATAAGGCAGCTCGATGGTATAGCTCCCCACAGGTGGAGCTAGGCCTCAGAAAAGCGTATGCAGGGGGAATGCAGGACAGGCGAGACTCAGCTGGGTTAGAGCAAGAACGGGAACGGACACGGTAGTCACTTCAGTACCTTTTACTGGTGGAAATTCAGGCACATCCCGGAGCACTGTAGGGTGAAGGGTGCATATCAGGATCCTCCCCAATGAGCAGGTGTAGGGCCTCCTGTTTCTTGCCTCTGCGTAGTAAGTTTCTGACCTGCCTGGAGCTAGGCCTAACTTTGTCTCTGTCCTGCGCTGGCTGACCTTGTGGTAAGGCCTTGTCTTGGAGTTCACGCTCCAAGTATGCGGGGCCTAAGCGTCTCCTGGCTCTGTTACGTATCAGCACCTTAGCGATCCTGGGACTTGTAGTTCTCCAGGGATTCCAGTTATGCCTTACTGGGTCATAAAGATCCCGGTAAGCTCGGATCCGGTGTCCGGTAAATGCTTTGGGGTGAGCTGGTTAAGCTCCTCTGCCCCCCCTATGTACTAACTCCCCACTCGCCTTCGGCCTACTCGGGCCCTCACTAGGCTATACACACTAACGGCAGCTTGCCGCGCTTCACCGATCTTATGCCGCCGGCACACATTAAGCTCTAACTGGGCTCCCTGAATCTAGCTTGCAGGAGCCTTGTGCTCCACTGTTGAACTATTAACTGAGTTCTCTAGACTAGACTGACCTCCACTACAGACTGACCTCTCTTAGGCTTCTCTACTGCAGGAACTCTTCAGAGGAACTGAACTGCATAGCTCCACCTTCCCTATTTATATCCCTAAGGGGCTCCCTCTGCTTGTCTGAGGTGGAAGGTGGAGATGTGTGAATGTTTATGGGGGCCTCTTGTGGAGGATTCCATCAATGCACTCTTCTAGGATCTGTGATACCAAGAGCAGCTGGGCGTCACAGATGCTATTGACGACGAGGTTAGGTTGTGCTTCCTGGACAGAGACGGAGTACTGGAAGCACGTCAACAACTGCATCCTCAACCACAACTCTGCCTCTGACCACAAGTTGTGGTGGCTCTTCAGGTCGCATGGGCTCTAAGCCTTGCATAGCCTGGGCATTTTTTCAGATCGATAAGGATGACCCAACTCGTGTTATCTGTAATATTTGTCACCAAAAGCTAAGTAGAGGCCAAAAAATCCATAGTTTGAGTACTTCATGCATGAACCGTCACATGGATATGAAGCATAAGTTGCAGTGGGAAGCTCACTGTGCTACAATGCGGCCTAGCGGGCCGGGCCAACCACTGTCTGCCTCATCTTGTGCATCCGCGGCCTCTTCATCCTCTGTGACTGGGGGTACAGCAGTCACACATGTTTTTGGATGCAGACCTGCCACCTCTTTACACGCAACAGCCAGTGTGATTGGCAGGTCATCATTTCATTTGGAAGTGGAAACACCAGCTGGTGTTGAGCACTCTCCGACATCGAGAGCACCACCTTTGGATCAAGGCAACCTTACTTTTCCACCTGCATCTTCCTCACAGACCGGCAGTTTGCCGGGGACACCCTACTCAACCCCGTCTAAGCACAACAGCCAGCCCTCGGTCCCTCAGATGTGGACAAGTAAAAGACCATTTCCTCCTAGCCATGAGAAAGCTAAGAGGTTGAATTTCACCATCTGCAAGCTCTTGGCTACAGAAATGCTGCCTTTCCGCCTGGTGGACACAGAGGATTTTCGAGACCTTATGTCCGTCGCAGTGCCCCAGTACCAGATGCCCAGTCGGCACTACTTCTCAAAGAATGGTGTGCCTGCGCTACACCAGCATGTCGCATACAACATCACCGCTTCTTTGAGAAACTCTGTGTGTGACAGGGTGCATTTCACCACAGACACTTGGACGAGTAGGCATGGACAGGGGCGTTACATGTCGCTGACTGGGCACTGGGTATCTATGGTGACAGCAGGACAAGGGGCTGCTGTCCAAGTCTTGCCGTCCCCACGAGTTGTGCGTCAATCCTCTTTATCTAGAAGTTCCTCCACTGCTTCTGCTTCCTCAACCTCCTCTCGGTCCTCCACCTGCACCCAAAGCCTGTATGGTAATGCCACCCACTTTCTAACTGCGCAGAAGGAATCCTGCACACCTCCTTACTATGCTGGCAGCAGGGCTCAACGGCATCAGGCGGTGCTTACTTTGAAATGTCTGGGAAATGTGAGTCACACATCTGAGGAGTTGTGGTCTGCTCTGGAGTTTCATGAATGGTTGTCTCCACTGGACCTGCAACCAGGGAAGGCCGTGTGCGACAATGCTGCAAACCAGGGTGCGGCCCTTCGCCGGGGCAATGTCACACATGTGCCTTGTATGGCTCACGTGTTGAACCTGGTTGTCCAGCAATTTTTATCCCACTATCCCAGAGTAGATGGCCTTCTGCAGAGGGCACGGTCGCTGTGTGCTCACTTCCACCATTCGCATCCCGCAGCTCAATGACTTACATCTCTACAGAAGTTGTTGGGCCTGCCAGTTCACCGGCTGAAATACGATGTGCCGACACGGTGGAATTCAACTCTGCACATGTTGCAGCGACTGTGGCAGCACCGACAAGCCCTGCTGCAATACGTTCTGACGTATAGCCTGGGCCAACGAGATCCAGAGGTGGGGCAAATCAAGCTGCAGGAGTGGTCTCAGATCAGGGACCTATGAAGTTGACGCGCCCCCTGGGCCATGGGGTACCCGGAGCCGGGCCGGTAGATGCTGGGGGTTGTAGTCACTGTGGCGGTGACCCGGTCCGTGACCCAGGGCGGTCAATCCAAGGGTAATTTGTATATATGGGTTTTATAATGTCCGACTACGCCACCTGTGGAGTGCGGCCAAAGGGGCCGCTGCTGCGGAACAGTCCTCTGAAGCTGGTGGTTTTGCAGCAATGAAATTATTACTCCCCACAGGAAGAGTGTAGCTTCAGGGCAGTGTGGGTGGATGATGGTGGTTGTAGTGCAGGGAGTCAGTAATGAACACAGAGTCCGTGTGATGCAGTCCCAAGATCTTTACTCACAGTTGTTGCAGTCCACATTACTGGTACCAGAGCAATCTTCCCCGTCGTGCTGTGCGTACTCAGTGAGGGGCTCAGTCCACCCCCAGATAGCTCCGGAGTACTTAGCAGGACCCACTTCTGTGTGTCCTTTCTCTGGCCTTCTCCCTGCACCTCACACCCAGTGACAATTCTATCCGGTATCATCGGGCCTTGGCGGGCGACGTGTGTTCTGTCCCCTGGGACCTATGTGGCTACCTTCTTAGTGAGACTGGTGTGGACTTTGGCCTGCAGTACATGAAATGCTGCAGCCTCCGGTTTCTAGTTAAGCCTTGCTGTTTCTCCACTAGTTGAGGGACTGGTTCCCCTTATCTGGCCTGACCCCTCTACCTCCTGGTAGCAGCGGGCTTACGGGTGGCCTTCTGCACGGCCCGTACCCCTAGGGTCCCTTCAGTTCCTGGAGTCTTCCTGCTCCCATT
This sequence comes from Phyllobates terribilis, assembly GCF_046119375.1. Classification (NCBI taxonomy): domain Eukaryota; kingdom Metazoa; phylum Chordata; class Amphibia; order Anura; family Dendrobatidae; genus Phyllobates; species Phyllobates terribilis. The sequence continues at coordinate 589,125,623 of NW_027362765.1, read as the reverse complement.
CCTTTCTTCTCTCCTTCAGTCCTGGGCCTCCCAGGCTAGGCCCGCCTCCGGAGCAGAGCTCATGCATAGCCTCTGCTACTGTCATTTCTCCTCCTCTGACTGGCTTGCTCTTTCTAAGATGGCTTCCTATTTATACTCTCCCTGTCATGTGCTCCCCTAAGCTGCTTTCTCCACCCACACCCACTACATAGGACCCTCCTGCCAGCTAGGGACCTGGGACTGTGCTCTCCCTTAGGAGCAATCTCGCCTTACACCCACTGTGGGTATGTGTTGGATGCAGGTTTTAGAGTCCCGAGCCATACTCCTTCCTTACCTGAGGGTGAGATACCACACCTCTGGGTGAGATGCTGTACCTCTGTGGCGACTGAACCCTCAGGGGCGCCACACACCCTTCTGCACAGATTTGAAATTGCGACGAAGATGTTAAGTGCTGACGACGATGCCATTATCAGCATGACTATTCCGGTGATTTACATGCTGGAGCACACGTTAAACAGAATTCAGAGTCAGGTGGTGGGACAAGAGGAGGTGGAGGAAGTAGTGTAGGAGTCGTTTGCGGAAGGGATAATATCTCCAAGGTCCAGACGGTCGGCAGCACCAAGGCGGCAGGCATGGGAGGGTGGAGGAGAGGGATTAACCAGGGCGCATGGTAGCAGCCAAACAGTTGAGGAATGTGCAGGAGCAGAGGAAGAAGTGGAGGACGAACTGGCGATGGGCATGTAAGACTCATCAGATGTGGGAGACCTTGATCACATTTCTGTTGTGCAATGTTGGGGGGAGAGGGCAGAGGAAGGAAGCATGATTCTTACCTCACTACCAACACAACAAGGACTTGGTCCTCCAGGATGCGCAAGACACATGAGTGCCTCCTTGCTGCACTACCTGCAACATGACCATCGGATTGTCAGAATTCGAAGTAATCCCGACTACTGGGTTGCCACACTCTTAGATCCCCGGTACAAAAGTAAATTTGCCGAAATAATTCTTGTCATAGAAAGGGATTCACGCATGCAGGAGTATCAGCAGAGGCTGTTGCAGAATGTTACATGTGCTTTTCCACAAAACACCAGTGGTGCACGTAGTGAATCTCACAGTTCTAACTTGCCAACCGTGGGACTGTCGAGTCTTCATCACTCAAACCGTAACAGTAACACAGTATCTGCTGGTAACAGCAATTTTGTGGAATCGTTTCACCACTTTTTTAGACCATCCATTGCAAGGCCACAGGAGACAAGAAGTCTGACACATAGTCAACGCCTAGAGAGGATGCTACAGGAGTATCTACAAGTGAACATCGAAGCCATGACTGTGTCACTGGACCCTTGCTCATTTTGAGACTCCAATCTGGAAAAATGTCCGGAGCTCGCCACTCACGCCTTGGAGATCTTGTAATGCCCTGCAGCCTGCGTTCTCTCTGAACTTGTGTTCAGCACTGCTGGTAGTGTGCTGACAGATAAGCGCACGCGGCTGTCCACTGAGAATGTAGACAGACTCACGTTCATAAAGATGAACAAATCATGGATCCGCAAGGACTTTTCTACCCCTGTGTCATCCTGGGGAGACGAAAAGCTTGAGGATTTGGTAAAATCACCTCACCAACCGTTTTAAGCAACTCTGGGGCAATTGATGCCACTTAAGTGGTGTCTGTGCCACAATTTTTGGAAAAAATGGAGACTCTTTTTGCAGTCCCCTTGCTGTGTTTTACGTGACGTTGGCATTGTCAATTTCAGGTGGGTTGGGTTGCTCCCCCCCCCTTTTAACTGTAAGAAACTATATACACTATGGCTTGGGGTAACACAGATGGTTGAGTCTGAAGAGCTGTTTACTCAGAGGTCTGCTCCAAAGCTTCAGTGTCTGCTAGTCAGCGTAGAATTTTTAACTGCATCTAGCCTAGGCAATACTTTGGGCGTAGTAGCCCAGCTGCGAAGCAGGCTGCACCGCCTGTGCATCTAATAAGAATTTTTAAATGCATCTAGCCTAGGCAGACTGGGGGACCCCCCAACCAAACTCAGACGCTCAGCCCCCCTACCGCCCCCCTTTCCTTGACAATACAATAATGTAACTCTTACAACTGGATGGGTGAGGATCAGTCACAGCTTTATTAACTCTTTATACTCATTCCATTAGAAAGGCATTTTATTTCTAAAATAATTCAGCTTGTTGCAGCATGCCCTGGGTCTCCACACGGCAAGTTGGCCAACAAGTGTAACTCTCCAACATGTCCTTTCTATTTCCAGGCCACGGAGGATCCTGCGTACTCATATGCAGGACTCTGACCCCCATCCCTCACTCTTAACGCTTGTTCCACTCCGTCCTGGAGTACTGACAGGAATATGTCCAGTCCAATATCCATTAAATGAACACCGTCGGGCCGTATGAGGCCTACTTTATCTCCTTCCAGTTGTCGGTGTTGCATCACTACACAGCCTCTGTCTCTTCTAAATTTTGCCATCCGAATATTTATTACCCGCCTTGTCCGTTCGATGGCTGTGATGTCACGCGCACCTTGCCATACCGCTATCGGCACAATCTCTGACCATACTAGAGTTAGTTTTGTGAAAAATTCTCTGAAGCGCTCAGTATCTAGTTTCATTATTGCCATTAGTTATGCGCTCTTGTGATGACCTAGGTCATTTCCCCCCGCCTGTATAACTAAGATGACCGGACCTCTTGCCTCTCTCCCTACCTTGATTACCTCCATTACTACCTGTGGCCATAGCAGGCCTCTAATACCTCTCCAGTTGAAATATGTCTTATGAAACTCTAATTTCCTCCCGCCTGGGCGGACTTTTTGCCCTTTTTTCTGCCCAATATATATACGAGTGGCCTATCACCCACACTGTTGGCTTAGCGTCACCTGTAAAAGAAACAAACCACGTTAGGATAGCAAGTCCGGTCTTATGTATCTCACCAAACACGTGGATCGCCAACTCCCTATCCTCTGAACTTCCGTTTCTGACAGTCCTGCTCTTGCTGCTTCCGTGGCCACGTCAATGCGGAATGAGTGTGTCCCATAATCTTTGGGGTGGTTCCCTGCCGATGTTATGCATTTATTAAATATAGCTTGGAACTGTTATCTTGATAATGGCATTCCTTGAATGTGTGATAGGAAGAAATTACTGTGATCTGATGGTTATATATGTTTTTACCATTGTTACCCGACTCAGTGTACTGTTTGTGGGTTGTAGAAGTACCCAAGTGCCCCTGCACGCTGGAACCATTTTCGATTGGGGTATGCGTAGACATATTGCATTATTGGCTATGACTACGTCCTGGTGTAATAAGCCTCCACTTGTGGTAATTTTGGATTGAGGGACTAATTCGCATATGCATAGCGCCCCGAAGAAGGCAATCGCAAATGCAGTAGACAGTAGTGTTGCTTCAAATTGTGAGTGTCATGTTAATGGTGTTAGGGATATGATGTGAGAAATCAGTTTTAGTGACACGGGACAGGACGTCTACACTCCAGACTTGGCTGACCCCTTTTCCACCCTTTTATAGATTGTCTGATGATGAATCTCTTTGTCACATCTCCTTAATTCAGTAGTTGGAAGTGAAATGCTACTCCGGTCAGACACCGCTGCGCTGACGCCCCTGATATGCCCCTCATCATTAGCTGGTGGAGAAATTCTATGGTGACTTGAAATATGGCTTGTTCACATTGGTCAACCCGTCTGCCTGCTACTAGTCATGTCCACTCTTCCCATGCCTTACCTTATGCTTGCCACATCGACAGGGCAACTGACGCTCTGATTAATGGCATCAACTATTCGCCACTAGATCCCATAGGGAGGGTGGGTAACTGTTGCCCGATGGGTGGGCGTTGGGGAGGAGCTCTGCGAAAATCTGCCAATTGAATTGTGATAAAGCGTTAGCAGCAGTTTTAGACCCCTCAGCATCGTGGCTAGCGCGGACCCATACATTGTGTTTTAGGCACAGGAATGCTAGCCAGCGTAGTAGGCCTAGCACTGGGAGAGATGATGATGCCATCTTATTAATGCAGTGTGCTAGGCTGGAGTTTTTCGTTATGAAGTATATATTTTTGTTAGCCAGGCGCGCGCCCCATATTTCTATTGCTACCACTATTGGGAAGAAAAATTATTTTCCGGGCTAGATGCAGCTAAAAATTATTAGTAATTTCAAATCAGGTGGAGCTTGGTATAGATGGCCTAATACAATGAGTACCACACACTGCTACTATGCCAAAAATTATTTTCCAGGCAAGATGCAGCTAAAAATTATTAGTAATTTGAAAGCTGGTGGAGCTTAGTATAGATGGACTAATAGAATGAGTACCACACACTGCTAATATGCCCAAAATTATTGTACAGGCAAGATGCAGCAAAAAATTATTATTAATTTCAAAGCTGGTGGAGCTTGTTATAGATGGCCTAATACAATGAGTACCACACACTGCTAATATGCCCAAAATTATTTTACAGGCAAGATGCAGCTAAAAATTATTATTAATTTCAAAGCTGGTGGAGCTTGGTATAGATGGCCTAATACAAGGAGTACCACACACTGCTACTAAGCCCAAAATTATTTTCTGGGCTAGATGCAGCTAAAAATTGTTATTATTAATTTCAAAACTGGTGGAGCTTGGTATAGATAGCCTAATACAATGAGTACCACACACTACTACTATGCCCAAAATTATTTTCCAAGCAAGATGCAGCTAAAAATTATTAGTAATTTGAAAGCTGGTGCAGCTTAGTATAGATGGCCTAATAGAATGAGTACCACACACTGCTAATATGCCAAAAATTATTTTACAGTCAAGATACAGCTAGAAAATTATTATTAATTTCAAAGCTGGTGGAGCTTGGTATAGATGGCCGATTAGAATGAGTACCACACACTGCTAATATGCCCAAAATTATTTTACAGGCAAGATACAGCTAAAAATTATTAGTAATTTCAAAGTTGGTGGAGCTTGGTATAGATGGCCTAATACAATGAGTACCACACACTGCTACTAAGCCCAAAATTATTTTCTGGGCTAGATGCAGCTAAAAATTATTATTAATTTCAAACTGGTGGAGCTTGTTATAGATGGCCTAATACAATGAGTACCACACACTGCTAATATGCCCAAAATTATTTTACAGGCAAGATGCAGCTAAAAATTATTATTAATTTCAAAGCAGGTGGAGCTTGGTATAGATGGCCTAATACAAGGAGTACCACACACTGCTACTAAGCCCAAAATTATTTTCCGGGCTAGATGCAGCTAAAAGTTATTATTAATTTCAAAGCTGGTGGAGCTTGGTATAGATGGCCTAATACAATGAGTACCACACATTACTACTATGCCCAAAATTATTTTCCAAGTAAGATGCAGCTAAAAATTATTAGTAATTTGAAAGCTGGTGCAGCTTAGTACAGATGGCCTAATAGAATGAGTACCACACACTGCTAATATGCCAAAAATTATTTTACAGGCAAGATGCAGCTAGAAAATTCCTATTAATTTCAAAGCTGGTGGAGCTTGGTATAGATGGCCTAATAGAATGAGTACCACACACTGCTAATATGCCCAAAATTATTTTACAGGCAAGATGCAGCTAAAATTATTAGTAATTTCAAAGTTGGTGGAGCTTGGTATAGATGGCCTAATACAATGAGTACCACACACTGCTACTAAGCTCAAAATTATTTTCTGGGCTAGATGCAGCTAAAAATTATTATTAATTTCAAAGCTGGTGGAGCTTGTTTTAGATGGCCTAATACAATGAGTACCACACACTACTACTATGCCCAAAATTATTTTCCAAGTAAGATGCAGCTAAAAATTATTAGTAATTTGAAAGCTGGTGCAGCTTAGTATAGATGGCCTAATAGAATGAGTACCACACACTGCTAATATGCCAAAAATTATTTTACAGGCCAGATGCAGCTAAAAATTATTATTAATTTAAAAGCTGGTGGAGCTTGGTATAGATGGCCTAATACAATGAGTACCACACACTGCTAATATGCCCAAAATTATTTTACAGGCAAGATACAGCTAAAAATTATTATTAATTTCAAAGCTGGTGGAGCTTGGTATAGATGGCCTAATACAAAGAGTACCACACACTGCTACTAAGCCCAAAATTATTTTCTGGGCTAGATGCAGCTAAAAATTATTATTAATTTCAAAGCTGGTGGAGCTTGGTTTAGATGGCCTAATACAATGAGTACCACACACTACTACTATGCCCAAAACTATTTTCCAGGCAAGATGAGCTAAAAATTATTAGTAATTTGAAAGCTGGTGGAGCTTAGTATAGATGGCTGAATAGAATGAGTACCACACACTGCTAATATGCCCAAAATTATTTTACAGTCAAGATGCAGCTAAAAATTATTATTAATTTCAAAGCTGGTGGAGCTTGATTTAGATGGCCTAATAGAATGAGGAGCATACACTGCTACTAAGCCCAAAATTATTCTCTGGGCTAAATGGAGCTAAAAATTATTATTAATTTCAAAGCTGGTGAATCTTGGTATGGATGGCCTAATAGAATGAGTACCACACACTAATACTATGCCCAAAATTATTTTCCAGGCAAGATGCAGCTAAAAATTATTAGTAATTTGAAAGCTGGTGGAGCTTAGTATAGATGACCTAAAACAATGAGTACCACACACTGCTAATATGCCCAAAATTATTTTACAGGCAAGATGCAGCTAAAAATTATTATTAGTTTCAAAGCTGATGGAGCTTGGTATAGTTGGCCTAATACAATGAGTACCACACACTGCTACTAAGAACAAAATTATTTTCCGGGCTAGATTCAGCTAAAAATTATTATTAATTTCAAAGCTGGTGGAGCTTGGTATAGATGGCCTAATACAATGAGTACCACACACTACTACTATGCCCAAAATTATTTTCCAGGCATGATGCAGCTAAAAATTATTAGTAATTTGAAAGCTGGTGGAGCTTAGTATAGATGGCCTAATAGAATGAGTACCACACACTGCTAATATGCCCAAAATTATTGTACAGGCAAGATGCAGCTAAAAATTATTATTAATTTCAAAGCTGGTGGAGCTTGTTATAGATGGCCTAATACAATGAGTACCACACACTGCTAATATGCCCAAAATTATTTTACAGGCAAGATGCAGCTAAAAATTATTATTAATTTCAAAGCTGGTGGAGCTTGGTATAGATGGCCTAATACAAGGAGTACCACACACTGCTACTAAGCCCAAAATTATTTTCTGGGCTAGATGCAGCTAAAAATTGTTATTATTAATTTCAAAGCTGGTGGAGCTTGGTATAGATGGCCTAATACAATGAGTACCACACACTACTACTATGCCCAAAATTATTTTCCAGGCATGATGCAGCTAAAAATTATTAGTAATTTGAAAGCTAGTGGAGCTTAGTATAGATGGCCTAATAGAATGAGTACCACACACTGCTAATATGCCCAAAATTATTTTACAGTCAAGATGCAGCTAAAAATTATTATTGATTTCAAATTTTTTGGAGCTTGGTATAGATGGCCTAATACTATGAGTACCACACACTGCTACTATGCCCAAAATTATTTTACAGGCAAGATGCAGCTAAAAATTATTAGTAATTTGAAAGCTGGTGGAGCTTAGTATAGATGGCCTAATAGAATGAGTACCACACACTGCTAATATGCCCAAAATTATTTTACAGGCAAGATGCAGCTAAAAATTATTATTAATTTCAAAGCTGGTCGAGCTTGGTAAAGATGGCCTAATACAATGAGTACCACACACTGCTACTATGCCCAAAATTATTTTCCAGGCAGGATGCAGCTAAAAATTGTTATTAATTTTAAAGCTGGTGGAGCTTGGTATTGATGGCCTAATAGAATGTGTACCACACACTGCTACTATGCCCAAAATTATTTTCCAGGCAAGATGCAGCTAAAAATTATTAGTAATTTGAAAGCTGGTGGAGCTTAGTATAAATGGCCTAATAGAATGAGTACCACACACTGCTACTATGCCCAAAATTATTTTACAGGCAAGATGCAGCTAAAAATTATTATTAATTTCAAAGCTGGTGGAGCTTGGTATAGATGGCCTAATAGATTGAGTACCACACACTGCTACAGGCCCAAAGGGTTTTACTTGGCGAGGTGCAGTAAAAAATTTGTATTACATACACAGGTGGTGTAGCTTGCAACACAGATAGGCTACTCCACTGACTAACACACACTGCAAGAGGCCCAAAAGGATTTGCTTAGCTAGATTTAGCCAAATGCTGTGAAAAACACTTGCACAGCACTAAAACAGACCTGCCTGGCAAAATGTGATAGGAACTGATGTTATCTAGCCCTCAAAAGGGCTGGAATTACAACTAGTCACTGCTCCCAACCTTTCTGTCGATTTAAGAGCACAGACCTGCCTGCTGAAAGTGCTAGGAACTGCTGTAACCTAGCCCTCAAAAGAGCTGCAATTACAAACTAGTCCCTACTCCCTAAAACCTTTCTGTCTATTTAAGAGAAAATTCGCTTGCAATTCAGTTACACAATATAGCGCTAACAGCAGCAGCAGTGCCGTCTAACACTCAGCTGCAGCATTGAGAAAATGGTGGCGACGGGGAAAATGGCTGGGTCTTATAGGGCAAGGACATGTGACATACACAGCCAATGACACATGCCCTTGCTTGTGTTAAAAAAAAGCATTTCGCTCTGTGTGTGCGCTGCTGATAGGCTGACAGACTGCACCTCCCCACTGTAAATGCGGGAAAGAGAAAAAAAATGGAGATCTTCATTATTTCTGCAGAGATCCATCCCATGCCCCTCCCCCCGCCCCGCTGTACACTCAAACTGTGTATTAACATTGATTAGCAGCATTACTGTGAAAAAATCCAGTTACGATTTGGGTGCACAAACAGTTATCGAACATAACCTCAAACAGCCGGATTTTTTTCAAATCGTTCGGGTTCGTCGAACGGCTCGAACACCGCCAAAAACAGCTCGAATTTGAGATTGGCGAACAGTTCGATTCGAACACCGCTCATCTCTAATAATAACTGTGACTGATACAATACATTCTGTAAGAAAAATTTCAAATGAAGTAAAAACCTTCTCACAAATTTCCTTTTACAATATCAACTCCACAAAATCAAACATATTATGCAATTTCATTGATAAAGATTTGCAAAACATACCAAAGAGTGTTTATAGTCATTGGAAAGACTACAGCATTACTTGGTATGTAATTCACCAATCCCACCTCTATATTAATAGTAAAAAAAATCCGCTGGGGCAATCATCCTATCCGTGATGATTGCCCAAGAGGAACTGAAAATACGATCTAACGCCACACTAGCTGCCGGGCAAGCCAGCACCTCAAAGGCATATAAGGAGAGGTCAGGCAAAGTGTTCAGCTTAGACACCCAATAATTAAAGGGAACTGAAGCGTCAGAAAGGACACACGTATGGTCATTTAAGTACCCCTTGACCATGTTCTGCAACTTATCCCTCCATGGTATTGTAACAAGCACAGATAGCCCTTGCTATTGTGCTGGTTTATTGAAAATTGCCCAATTTGTGCACATTTTCCCCCCACCACTATTGGAGCTAGTGTTCGTGTCTCTCCCCATTATCCCTTGGTGTTGAAAAGAGCAAGTACCTCTGCCACCAGCATTGTCCGAGGGTGATGTTTTCAGCAACTGATCTACAATGGCCCTCTTAAACGATTCCATTTTAAAACTCTTTAGTGACTCCAAAAGGAGAGAAGGAAATTTCTCCTTGTACCGTGGATCGAGAAAGGTGGCCAACCAGTATAGGTTGTTGGATAAAATGTGTATCACGCGAGGGTCTTGCCACAGACACTTACACATGAACTGTGCCATGTGGGCCAAGCTGCAAAAAGGCAAATGTTCTGTGTCCCCAACAGTAGAAACAGTACCCATCCTCTCCTCAAGCTGACTCGCCTCCTCCTCCTCCTCCTTCACTTCCTCCTCTCCAGCCCATCAAGGCTGGACAGACTTGAAGCTTGGTTTGGGTGTCCCAACTGTAGCATTAAGAGTCCCAGAAAAACAAGTCCTCTCCCTCCTCATCCTCCACATCTTCCTCCTTATCACCCAATGTTACCTCAGAATATTGACTGGGCTGGGTAGTATCACCCCATTGAGAAATCTGTCTCCATACCAACATGTTGGGCACTGAAAGCTTCCTCTTTGAGATTATGCAGTGATTGTTTCAAGAGACATAGCAGCGGTATGGTTACGCTGATAATAACCTGATTACCGCTCACGAGGTTGGTGCAGTACTCAAAATTCTCAAGAACCTCACAAATGTCAGCGATCCACACCCATTCGACAGTTGTTATGTGTGTTGGCTGACTCTCAGTCTGACGGGCATGTTGAAGCTGGTATACAGCTACTGCCCTCTGCTGTTCACTAATCCTCGCCAACATATGATAGGTTGAGTTCCACCGCGTCGACATGTCACAAATGAATCAGTGACTTGGCAAATTCAAGCGCTTTTGCAGCGCTGTAAGAGCAGCAAAAGCAGTAGAGGAATGGCTGAAATGGACACTAACAGGGTGCACCTTCTCAAGTAGGTACGACAAGTCACGGTAAGTTTTCAGTAAATTTCTGATCAACTAGGTTCAGCACGTGAGCCATGCATGGCACGTGTACCAGCTTGCCGACCTTTAAAGCCACCATCAGGTTATGCCCATTATCGCAGACGACCAGACCGGGTCGGAGGTGCACCTGGGATACCCACTGATCGGTCTGTTGTTTTAAAGCTTGCCACAACTCTGCTGCAGTGCGTGCTTTCTGACCTAAACAGATCAGCTTCAGCAGAGCATGTTACCGCTTTGCCGATGCACTCCTGCTCAGGTGCTAGCTTGGCAATGATGGGGAGGATAATTCAGCAGAGGATGAGGAGCAGGAGCAGGGGAGAGAGGAAGTGGAATATGAAGAGGCGGAAACCCTGACAAAAGTTGGGCCCGCTATTCTTGGCGTGGGTAGGATGTGTGATGTTCCAGTTTGCGCCTTTGTCCCACCCTCCACCAGGTTCCCCCAGTGTGCCGTGACAGAAATGTATCGTCCTTGTCCACAATAACTTGTCCAGGTGTCTGTTGTTAGGTGGACCTTCCCGGTTACGGCGTTGGTGAGAGCAAGGTTCAGATTGTTTAACACGTGCTTGTGTAACGCAGGGACAGCACACCAGGCAAAATAGTGGTGGCTGGGAACACTGTATCGTGGGGCAACCACAGCCAAGAGATCAAGGAAAGACTGTGTTCCCACAAGCCTATATGTCAATGTCTCCACAGCTAGCAATTTGGCAATGTGCGAGTTTAGTATTTTTGCCTGTGGGTGCTGGCTGGGTATTTATGCTTTCTTTCCAAGCTCTCTGGCATGGACAATTGGACGCTTCGCTGGGACAAGGCAGTGGATGTGGTTGATGTTTGCTGTGTGTGAGCAACCACAGCTTGTGGGCAGGAGATATGAGCGCCTGCTTCCTGAATAGCAGATTCTTAAGGACATAGCCCAGGCGACATGGCATTGGTTTGACCCGCAGATGCAGATTTGGTACCCTGGTGTTCTGCCCACCTACTGGGGTGCTTGGCTGCCATGTGGTTTTGCATACCGGAGGTGCTCAGGTTGCCTTTGCCCTTGCCTCTGCTCAACTTGGTATGGCAGATACTACAGACTACAATGTTTTTCTCTGAAGGACTTTCAGAAAAAAACTTCCACACAGCAGCTGAATGGCCCCTTGCCCTGACTTGGCGCACAGTGGGGGTTCTCTTGGGAACAGTTGACTCAGTTCTCACTCTGGGTAAACCACAGCCCCTTGGTGCCTGTGTTGGTGCTACATATCCATCTTCTTCTGTGTTGTTGTAATGGCTATGCATGCCAATGGTCCAGGTCGGATCAATGGACTCATCATCAACCACTTCATCTTCCATCTCATCCTCCTTCCCAGTTGACATTGTATGCTGACCTGATGGCAACTGTGTCTCATCATCATCAGCCTCCTCCTCTGGAGACAGTAAATGACGTTCCCCCAAGTGGATTTCTTCTGGACGTAGGTCTTCAAATACTTGCGCATCAACGCACGCCACCTCCTCTTGTCCCTCTTCAATGCTGCACGGTGATAGGTCAGAGCCAACCAAAGGATACGTACAAAACAGATTCTCGGCATGGCCAAGCTTGGGGTCATATGTCTCCTGTGACTGATAATGGTGGGAGGAAGGAGAACCAGCTTCAGGATTGGATGGGTCAGCTTTCTGTGTATCGACAGTAGACTGTGGTCGTGGAAGATTTGTTGGTGCTTGGCAAATGCGTAGAGTCCTTGTCTGCTATCCAAGACAGAATCTGCTTTCGCTTTTCTGGCTTCCACAAACGTTTACGTTCCATTCCAAACTGGGAAATTTTTCCAGGAACATAGTGGAAGTATCAAGCTTCTTCTGACCTGACACAGACTCAGTGCCTTCTCTCGCACCACTGACAACACCACGTACGCGTCCCTTAACAACAGGCTTTTTTGGCATTTTGGGTTTTGTTGACAGATTTTCAGATGTTGATGGCACAAGCCAAGCTAGCTGTCACAGCCAAAATAGTGGGAAAAATGGCCTGGTGCGTGCTTGGTAGCAGGCAGTAGGAAATGTTGGGACTACTGCTTTGCGTAGGGCACTAATCGCCTTTTTAAGTTAACTAATGTGGACATAAGGCAGGCTGTCACCCCAAAAGCAGCAGGGAAAATGGTCTGGTGCATGCTTTGTAGCAGGCAGTAGGAAACGTTTGGACTACTGCTTTGCGTAGTGCACTAAACACCTTTTTAAGTGGACTAATGTGGACAGAAGGCAGGCTGTCACCCCAAAAACAGCGGGGAAAATGGCCTGGTGCGTGCTTGGTAGCAGGCAGTAGGAAATGTTTGGACTACTGCTTTGCATAGGGCACTAGATGCCTTTTTAAGTGGACTAATGTGGACAGAAGGCAGGCTGTCACCCCAAAAACAGCGGGGAAAATGGGCTGGTGCTTTTAAAAAAAAAGGCAGCACAAAATGCTACTACTCTGTGTGCTGGAAAAATATTGCTTTGCCTCTGACAAGAGCTGTTTTAAGATGGACACTGGAAGAACACTTCAACCTCTCCTTACCTAATACACAATCTTTCCCTCCCTGTACTCTGACTTTGTCGTGTGTCTTCAGTTCTGAAAAGAGCTATTTTTTGGTGGTATTATGGAGCTAATGAGCGGCTCCTTAAAACTGTCCCTGCTCGAGTACCTCTCCCTCCCTTCTCTACACTGAACTGCAGGTAGCCCTTAAAAGGGCTTTTGTTTTATCAAGAGGCCTAAACACTCTCCCTAGAAGCTCAGAAATCTCTCCCTATGCTTGTAGAATGCAGGCTTCGGAGGCAATGTGCACAAAATGGAGGTGGCAGGGCTTAAATAAACCCTATGACTCTGGGCGGCCAGTCAATCACAGTAATGCCACTACCAAGATGTCTGCGGCATTACTATAATTGGTTAAGAAGCCCAGCATGTTTAGTGGCTGCAAAGGAGGGACTGCAGGGCGGGACATCCGAATATAGCGAGGAGAGTACACAAATACTTGCAATATAACGAATAACCCGAATACCGTACCATCTGTGCGAATAGCGAATAGTAATGAATACATGCGCTCATCACTAGTTGATGGTGTTTGCATTACTTTTACAAATTGCCCTCATGGATTTAACATTATCTCCTCTTGTAGACCTCCTTTCATAGATATATTCCCTCCTAGTCTAAAATCTCTCGTAATACACATATTCCAGCTTACTAAAACCTTAATTGCTTCCAGATGGAAACAAGGTTGCATTCCACAACCTCAGAAATAATCGATACAGTCATTGCTCATATTGTATACGAGTTCCATTATGGTGCTAGAAATAACTCATTCTTCTCAAACTCTGTGAGATGGTATCCGTGTTTAAAATATTCTATAGTAGATAAAAAATCTCTGTCTAAAGCTACATCTACAAGCTTAAATGAAGAGCTAATAATGTCAGATCAAACTGTATCTAATAATGAATGTGCTCCGTTTTGCAATGCATAATTTACTATATTTGCACTATATGATGGTTGTAATATTATTATGATGTGATAATTTTCTTGAGTGTCATGTAATCTGTTTATGCTGACATTTTTTGGGTTTTGTGTGCTTTTCTTCCTTTCATTCCTTCTCCCTGTTCCCCGTTTCCTTATCAAAAATCCCTGTAAGACTAAAACAAATAGCAAAAAATCTTTTTGAACAGAGAAAGTTTCAACTTCTGTGTACAGAAAATAGCAATTACCAAATCTTCAAGATACATGTGCATGGACCAGTCCTGGCAGACAACCATGCAGCTACTGCTATTTAAAAAAAGAAAAGTTGTCCGAGCCCCAGTAGTTATGGAAAAATTCTTTAGCCTTTATGAACAACTTCTTCAATCCATGTACAGGCGTTACCACTAACTGACATATTTTGAGCAACAAAACTTTCTTAATCATAGTTCTTGCTCGTAGCCATAGGTAAATTAAATTTTGGTTGTAATATCTAAAACCGCCTCACTAGCGTATACAATTAACCCCTTCATGACATTTGATGTAACTGTATGTCATGATCAGGAAGGGGTTTCTGCAAAATAACGTACTTACATCATGGAGATCATGCGGGCACATAAGCTGTGCCCACATCATTGCCGTTGGGAGCTCAGCTTAGGTGATAGCTGAGCTCTGGCTAACAGAGCCATGGCAGATGCCCGCACTGCCCTTGGCTGTTTAACCTCCTAAATGCAGTGATCAATATAGATTACAGCATTTAAAAGGCTAGAAGAGGGGCTACCTCTCTCACTCGATCAAAACTTCGAGACATACCCATAGGCTGAAGATGGTAGTCATGGCAACAAAATGTCAAATGATGGCCTCTTAGTCTGCCAGCTATGGTGACCTCATAGACCATGCCAGGAGAACGGTCTAAAAGGTGTTTTGTCAGTGTAACACTAACAGATGCAATGCATTGCAATGCTTGTGCATTGCAATGCATTATACTAGTGATCAGCGTAATAAAAGTGAAAGTTTCATAGAGGAACTAAGTAAAAAAGTAAAACAAAGAATTGTAAAAATAATATTTTTTAAAAATCACAACAAAAGACAAAACTTTAAAAGGTATTATTTCAATAAATATGCATATTTATGTAAAAACAAAAAGAAACCAAAAAAATGTACAAGTAATTTTGTATCGCAACATCCAGGACTTATAAAAACTATTGTGCTAGTTATCCCCTTCAGTAAACCCCAATAAAAAAATGTAAAAAGTGGCAAAAAACTATGATTTTTTTATCACAGTACCAAACTAAAAGTGGAAAAAAACGCAACCAAAAAGTCAAATATAAATAAAAATGGCATGGCTGAAAATGACATCTTGCCCTGCAAGAAACAATCTGCCATATAGCTCCATCAGCAGGGGAATAAAAAATCTATAGTTCACAGAAAAAGGCCATTCAAAAACAATTATTTTTTTATAAAACTGTTTTTATTGTGTAAAAGAGGCAAAACATTAAAAAAATGATAAAAATGTGGTTTAGCTGTAATCGTACTGATCCCAATAATAAAGCTGTCTTATAATTTTTACTAAAAGATGAAGGACATAAAAAACAATTCAAGAATTGCTGTTTTTTCTTGCCTCCAAAAAATCTGAATAGAAAGCAATCAAGAAATGTTATGTACCAGAAAATGGTACCAATAAAAACATCAGCTCAACTTACAAAAACAACCTTTATGCGGACATAGCTTCTGTGCCCGCACGATTGCAAATAGACATACCGGTATGTCTATTTGTGGTAAAAATATAGAAGAATTATATGATGTATTGGGACTACAATGGCAAATTTGCAATTTTCACTCAGCAACATTTGTTGCTTCTTGTTTCTGGAAAACAATGATGGAGTCAAAATCGTCACTACACCTCTTCTTCTACAAATTTTATGAAAATTTGTTCTCCAAGAGTCAAATAGCTTTCCTCTCCTGAGTCTCGCTGTGTGGCTGCACAACCACATATGTGGTATTTCCAAGTTCAGTAGAAATTGTGTGACAAATTTTGGTGCCATTTTTACCGATTTTCCATGTGAAAATGTAAAATCTTAGGCTAAAGCAAAATTTTTATAGTGAAATGGTACTGTATTTTTTGGTCTATAGAGACACATTTTCGCCCCCCCAAATTTGGGAGAAAAATGGGGGTGCACCTTATAGTCCACATAGAGCTTACCGGGGTAAGCAGTGGTGGAGCAGGGTCACAGAGACAGGGTTGCTGCTGCAGGAAGCTGGTGTCGGCAAAAGTAGGGCGATGCTGCGGGCCATGGGCGGGGAAGAAGGGGTATCCTGGCGGTGCGAGGCTCCAAGCCCTAGGCTTCACAAAAATGTCTGCGGTGAGGCAGGAGCGGAGTCCCCGCTCTGTACATAGTTTTTTCAGGATTTCCCTTCCTAACAAAAAAAAAAGTTTAAAAAATGATGCCGATGTAAGTAGACATATGGTAAATGTTATTTATTCATTATTTTGTGTGGTATAAATATCTGGTTTAAGGGCATAAAAATTAAAAATTTTAAAAGTGTGACATCTTCAAATTTTTTGTAACATTTTTGATATTTCCAGACAAAAATTAGTGACGAGTGAGCGCTAAAATGCTCAGGTGCTCATTGCTCGGGTCGAGCAAATCGTAATGCTCAGGTGCTCGACCCAAGTAATGAGCCCAATGTAAGTCAATGGGAAACTCGAGCATTTTCCCTGTGGCCCCTCCTGTAGGTCTAAAGGGGGTTTAAAAATTGTCCAAATCGATGAGAACAGTGAAGAAATGGCATGGAAACAGCATGGAAAGACCCCTGGAAGCATCTCTGTAATGTCCGAGAATTATGCCACTTTTACGGACTCACAATAAAACATACAAAAACGAAGCTAAAATGGATTTTCCTGGAAAAAAACATTAAGAGACATTCTTTCTAGGGTAATGACTTGTATATAAGGCAAAAAAACACACAAAAAAATGCTCCTCCACACTTTTGCTATGTTCACACGTAGCATTTTTGATGTGTTTTTGAACTTTTGCATTGCTTTCAACGATGAAAAATACATTAACCAGTAAATGTCATTTTAATATTTTACTACCTTATCTGCCCTTGTGGTGTGTGAGACATGATCAGACACATCCTTTTTCATTTATGAAGGCGTGACTCTGAAAGTCACCAAGCCTATTTTTACAGGGCCATCAGGCGGCCCTTACTATTGTTAAAGGGACAACAGTCTGCCCTCATTATTGTTAGAGCTTTGTTGTTCCCATTATTAAGGATCGGGTCTCCTATACTGTTATTGCGTAGGCAGTGACTGCAAATGCTGGCAAAAGATTTTGACTCACCTCAATACCCCTTTGAAGAGACATAGAGGAGGGCTTCAGTAAAAATAATGTTCCCATTATAAAGGAGCGTGTCTCCTATACTGTTATTGCATATGCAGTGACTGCAAGGGCTGCCAAAAATTTGTACGCACCCGAATACCCCTTTGAAGAGACATAGAGGAGGGCCTCAGTAAAAAAAATGTTCCCATTATAAAGGAGCGGGTCTCCTATACTGTTATTTCATATGTAGTGACAGAAAAGGCTGCCAAAAATTTGGATGCACCTCAATATCCCTTTGAAGAGACAAAGAGGAGGGCCTCAGTAGAAAAAAATGTTCCTATTATGAAGGAACGGGTCTCCTATACTGTTATTGCATATGCACTGACCGCAAGGGCTGCCAAAAATTTGTACGCACCCCAATGCCCCTTTGAACAAACATAGAGGAGGGCCTTAGTAAAAAAAAAATGGTCCCATTATTAAGGAGTGGGTCTCTTATAGAGGTAATGTGCACGCAGTAACTGCAAGGACTGCCCAAAAATTGGACGCACTCCAATACCCCTTTTAAGAGAGGTAGAGGAGGTCCTCATTAATAAAATTGTTATCATTGTTATAGAGGGGGTCTAAGTGCATGGGCTGAAAAGCATTCACCCCTTGGAGGTATACATGAACATACTGTATAGCATACAGAATGTTAGAGGCAGGCCTATAAAATAATTTCCTACTGGTATCATAAACACCCTTAAAAAAATTATGTGGGTGTTGCATCACGGTTACCCTGATGATATTGTGGTGGAGGATGAGGAGAAGGAGGAGGACAACAGGACATAGACAAAATCAGGAGGCATATACCCATGTCAGGGTGTGAAGAGGTGAATGGGAATAGACCCCCCCAAAAAAGCCACTGAATTTGACTTTATGTTCCACTGCTATCATCCAGTGGTGTTGAGAAGTCTGGCCCAATCCAGCCCTTGTTAATTTTTATGAGAGTCAGCCTGTCAGCATTTTCAGTTGACAGGCGGATGAGCCTATCAGTTATAATGCCCTCAGCGGCACAAAAAATCCGCTCTGACAAAACGCTAGCGGCAGGGCAGGCAAGGACCTCCAAGGCATAGAGAGACAGTTCATGCCACATGTCCAGCTTGGATAACCAATAACCCAATAGTTATAAGGCCTAGAGGAATCACGGAGGACATTGGTACAGTCAACAATGTTCTACTTCAGCATCTTTCGAAACTTTTCCCTCCTTGTCTGAGTACCCTGCGCATCAGGGCCTGGGCGCTAGAAGGGTCTTAGAAAACTGTCCCAGACCTTTGAAATTATTCCCCTTCCTCTGCTGCATCGTATTTGTGTCTCCCTTGCCTGTACTCCTTGGTTGTCCAAAGAACTGTGACTTCAGCCCCCAGCATTTTCAGATGGGAATTTTTTAATAATTTGTCAACAAGGGCCTTCTGGTACTGCAACATTTTAATAGACCTCTCCGACATGGAAAGGAGAGATAGAAAGTCATCCTTCTAGCGTGGGTCTAGAACTGTGACCAACCAGTAATTACTGTTGCCCAAAATGTGTACAACGTGAGGGTCACAGGAAAGGCAGAGCAACATAAAGTCAGCCATGTGTGCCAGACTGCGAACAACCAAGTCTTCCCTATCCTGACCAAGAGGACAACTGTCCATGAACTTCTCCACCTCCTCATTCTCTCTCTCCTCAGGCCATTCACGCTGAACAGTCGGTATGAATGATGTGTACAGTAGGTAGTACCTTCTATAGTGCAGGAAACCAGCTCCTGTTTCTCCTCCTCCTTTTTTTCCTCCTTCACATTATCACCCAATCTGCATTAAGATGAGATGAAGCTTGGCTGTGTAGCATCACCCTGTATAGTTCCTTGCTCCATCTCATCATGCTCCTCCTGCAATGCCTCCTCTTTAATTGTGAGCAGCGAGCATTTCAGTAGGCAGAGAAGCGGGGTGGTGATGATAATTATGGTGTCATCACCGCTCACCATCTTGGTGGAGTCCTCAAAGTTTTGGAGGATGGCACAGATGTCTGAAATCCATGCCCACTCATCAGTTCTTATGTGCAGAGGCTGACCTGAATGCCGATGGGTGTGTTAAAGCTGGTGCTCAACAACTGCCCTGTGATGCTTACAAATCCTTCCCAACATCTGCAACGTTGAGATCCAATGCTTGGTGACATTGCAAACTAGTCGGTGAGCTGGAAGCTGCAAATGATGCTGAAGCACGGCGACGGTGGCAGAAGCTGTAGATGGCTTTGGAAAATGGGCACACACGGCTCATTTTGACGAGCAGCTCAGGCAGATCCAGTTAGATTTTGAGAAACTGTTGAGCACATGGGCAAGGCATGGTATGTGTGCAAGCTCGCCTAGCTTCCGACCCACCACCAGGTTCCAGCCATTGTCACACATGATCATGCCTTGCTTTCGGTTCAGCGGTGACAGCCACAAATCTGCCTGCTCTTGTCCAGCTGTCAACAACTCTGCAGTGGGGTGCTGTTTGTCACCTAAGCATATTAGCTGCAGGAGTGCCTGTTGCCACTTGACTGAGGCAGTGCTTACAGCTTCAGACTGATGTAATCATTTCTGAGATTGAGGCTGAGGAGGAGGAGGTGCAGGAGCTGTAGAATGTGGGACAACCCTGATTGACTCAGGGCCCACAATCCTCAATGTCGAGAGGAAGTGTTCCGTCCCTGGGTCTGACTGGGTCCCGGCTTCCACTATATTAACCCAGTGTGCTGTAGGCGAGATGTACCATTACTGGCCACAAGCAATTAGCCATGTGTCTGTGGTTAGGTGGACCTCCTCAGTAACTGCGTTGTTGAGGGAACGGTTAATGTTAATGGACACATGCTTGGGTAATGCAGGGCTGGCACACCATGAGAAATAGTGGCGGCCGGGGACCGAGTACCGAGGGATGGCTGACGCCATCAGGTTTCAGAAAGATTACGTCTCCATGAGCCTAAAAGGCAACATTTTAAGTGCAAGCATTCGAGAATTGTGTGAGTTTAGTACTCTTGCCTGTGGGGCATTAGCTGCGTATTTGTGCTTGCATTCAAAGGACTGGGGTAGGGAAAACTGAACACTGCACTGGGACAAGGATGTGGACACTATAATAATAGAGACCAAGCTCAACTAATGAAGAGGGGTGCCAGGAATACAACACAAGGAACCGTGTAGGTAAAGATTCCGGCACACCAAATAATGTAGAAAAGTCTCATATGGGTGATATAAAAGTAGATGCTTTATTTCTCCAATCTAAACTGGTACAAATGGTTGTCAGTATAGTTGCTCTAATTTCTCCAACATTAGCTGGTTCAAATCGTAGTAGATATAACTGCCCAACGTTTCAACCCCAGCGGGGTTTTCCTCAGGGGCATCAAAGGAGCTTAAAACCAGAGCATAAACATAAATAAAGCCATCAGTGACATATAATATACTAAATCATACAATGAGCAATATTATTCAAAATAAGGAGCATATTAATTAGAAAAAGCAAAAAAGGGGGCAAAAAGGGGGGGGGGAGAGTATATAGGAGGACAAAAGAAAAAGGAAGGGAAAATGAGTGTAATCCCTTTGAGGCATCAGAGCAGAATGCTATAGAGTAAGAAATTTCCAAAAATACCTAATTTACTATACTCTGCTAATTTTCTGGGGAACTTCCTACATGACTTGAGAGTCTTTCAGGAGAAACTGTGTAATACAGAAAACGTGACTGTTTGGTACATAATATTGCTAATAATAATGAAGAAGCGCTGAAAAAGGTGGGATACAACAATATGTGTTAATACATCACAATGAAAGACTCCTGGGAAAGTACATACCTATAAAAAGCACCAGTTGTTCTTATAGTAGGAAAATTGTGTCTACCGGCAATAGTTGCTGTGGATAAACAGCATACGAAGTGTAAGCCATCAGTCTCCAGATACCTCCTGTAATTTTTTATATATAAAAGGACATACTTGCCTGTGAGCAATTATGGTAGTCGTGACAGAGGGGATGTTCCACTGGGATATCGCAAGCGTGCCTGTGATCCAAAGAATGTGGGTAAATATAGAGGTATAACGGGTGTCATGGGGAGAGGAAATAAACAGCCATGAAGGCTCTTACCTGTGTGCCTGTAGGTTAGCGTATCAAGCCGGTGGTGGTGTAGTGTAAGGAGCAGTAGCGGTGTTTAAATAGCGTTATGTATGTGATCCACTTCCTGAAACCGGAGTGTTATGATGCAACTTCCGGTATCGTGGAACGCAACATCCGGAGTCCAACAGATTCCTAACTACTATACCACCTCCTGTTGCCCCACAGGTGCAGCCCGAGAGAATGACCCTCCGATCACAGGTAGGCCCGATACCCTCATATATAACATCTCCTCACAGGTCCTTACCCCCACAGAGATTGGACTACTACAGAGGGGATTATCCTTCTGCCCAACCCCGTCCTTCAACCCATTTACTCTAGACCTAGAACTCAGACATTTTTTTCGTAGTCTGAGACTCAGGGTACACTTCTCTACCGATGATGACCCCTCGACACCTTCTTCTACTACACTACAAAACCATGAGCAACTATCACTAAAAGAACTAGGACTGAGGTTACCTTCACGTTTTAACCCCCCGAAAATATATCACCGAGTTGAAACTTATATTTCACTTGTCAATAAGGACATTGAAACACTCAGGACAAAAATACAACATAATGAATAGAGATGAGCGTTGTTCTACTCGAACTGTTCGCCAATCTCAAATTCGAGCTGTTTTGGGCGGTGTTCGAGCCGTTCGGCGAACACGAACAATTTGAGAAAAATTCGGCTGTTCGAGGTTATGCTCGATAACTGTTCGTGCACCAAAATCATAACTGGATTTTTTCTCAGTAATGATGAAAATTAATGTTAATACGCAGTTTGAGTGTACAGCGGGGTGGGGGGAGGGGCAGGGGATGGATCTCTGCAGGAACAATGAAGATCTCCATTTTTTTTTCTCTTTCCCGCATTTGCAGTGGGGAGGTGCAATCTGTCAGCCTATCAGCAGCGCACACACGGAGCGAAGTGCTTTTTTTCACACAAGCAAGGGCATGTGTCATTGGCAGTGTATGTCACATGTCCTTGCCCTATAAGACCAAGCCATTTTCCCCGTTGCCACCATTTTCTCACTGCTGCAGCTGCGTGTTAGACGGCACCGCTGTTGCTGTGTGCGCTATACCTTGTTAATTTCAAGCCAATTTTCGCACAAATCTACAGATAGCTTGGGAGTAGGGAATAGTTGTGATTGCAGTCCTTTTAAGGACTAGGTTACAGCATTTCCTACGACTTTTATCAGGCAGGTCTGTGCTCTTAAATAGATAGATTGTGGGAGTAAAGACTAATTGTAATTGGAGTCCTTTTCAGGACTAGGTTACATCAGTTCCTATCAGTTTTTGCCAGGCAGGTCTGTGCCAGTGCTGTGCAAGTTTTTTTCACAGCATTTGGCTGAATCTAGCAAAGCTAATCCTTTTTGGCCTATTGCAGAGTGTGTTAGTCAGTGGAGTAGCCTATCTGTGTTGCAAGATATACCACCTGTGTATAGAATACCAATTTTTTTACTGCACCTAGTGAAGTAAAATCTTTTGGGCATAGCATCATTCTATTAGTCCATCTATACTGACCTCCATCAGGTTGCAAATTAAAACTAATTTTTATCTGCATCTACAGTACCTCTGAAAAAATATTTGGGCTTCTACCTGTGTGTGGGACTTGTTGTATTAGTCCATCTATACTGACCTCCATCAGGTTGCAAACTGAATATATTTTTTTCCTGCATCTACCTCTGAAAAAATATTGGGCTTCTAGCTGTGTGTGGGTCTTGTTCTATTAATCCATCTATACTGACCTCCATCAGGTTGCAAACTGAATATAATTTTTTTCTGCATCTAGCTCTGAAAAAATATTTGGCCTTCTAGTAGTGTGTCGGACTTTCTCTATTAGTCCATCTATACTGACCTCCATCAGGTTGCAAACTGAATATAATTTTTTTCTGCATCTAGCTCTGAAAAAATATTTGGCCTTCTAGTAGTGTGTCGGACTTTCTCTATTAGTCCATCTATACTGACCTCCATCAGGTTGCAAATTAAAACTAATTTTTATCTGCATCTACAGTACCTCTGAAAAAATATTTGGGCTTCTAGCTGTGTGTGGGACTTGTTGTATTAGTCCATCTATACTGACCTCCATCAGGTTGCAAACTGAATATATTTTTTTCTGCATCTACCTCTGAAAAAATATTGGGCTTCTAGCTGTGTGTGGGACTTGTTGTATTAGTCCATCTATACTGACCTCCATCAGGTTGCAAACTGAATATATTTTTTTCTGCATCTACCTCTGAAAAAATATTGGGCTTCTAGCTGTGTGTGGGTCTTGTTCTATTAATACATCTATACTGACCTCCATCAGGTTGCAAACTGAATATAATTTTTTTCTGCATCTAGCTCTGAAAAAATATTTGGCCTTCTAGTAGTGTGTCGGACTTTCTCTATTAGTCCATCTATACTGACCTCCATCAGGTTGCAAATTAAAACTAATTTTTATCTGCATCTACAGTACCTCTGAAAAAATATTTGGGCTTCTAGCTGTGTGTGGGACTTGTTGTATTAGTCCATCTATACTGACCTCCATCAGGTTGCAAACTGAATATATTTTTTTCTGCATCTACCTCTGAAAAAATATTGGGCTTCTAGCTGTGTGTGGGACTTGTTGTATTAGTCCATCTATACTGACCTCCATCAGGTTGCAAATTAAAACTAATTTTTATCTGCATCTACAGTACCTCTGAAAAAATATTTGGGCTTCTAGCTGTGTGTGGGACTTGTTGTATTAGTCCATCTATACTGACTTCCATCAGGTTGCAAACTGAATGTATTTTTTTCCTGCATCTACCTCTGAAAAAATATTGGACTTCTAGCTGTGTGTGCGTCTTGTTCTATTAATCCATCTATACTGACCTCCATCAGGTTGCAAATTCAAAATAATTTTTTTCTGCATCTAACCCAGCCAATAGTTTTGGCCTAATACCACAGTTTGGCCACTCAGCTCTGCTCGGTTACCATCCATTGTTTTTTTGTGCAAACAACTCCAGAGTTGTGAATTAGTTAACCACCAAAATGAGTGGAAAAAGGCCTGCTGCTGGTGGAAAGGGGAATAGGCGTGTTGGGAAGGGGAAAAAAGGTTGTGTCCGTGGGGGTAGGTGTTAAAGCAACAGTAACATCTGCAGAAGAAAGACCATCTTCCAGCCAAACTAAAATGTCTACTTCTTTTAGCGGACAATGTGATAAGATCCCTTTCTTACGGCCACGCCAATCGCTACAAATTCCAGATGAGGCACAAAAACAGCAGGTGCTTCAACGGATATCAAGTGCTCCTTTAAGTGGGCTCTCCTCCACATCAACTTCAACATCACAAATACTCCAGTCCTCAAAGGTGTCACCCAAATCGCACTTGCTTCCTCACAGCTCCCAAATCTCCAGCTGCCCGTCTGAGTATGAGGTAGAACAGATGGTTGAGTCTGCAGAGCTGTTTACTCATACTATAGCCTGGGAATCAGAGGTCGACTCCAGCGCTTCTGTGAATCCAGACGAGGAAATGATCTGCACTGATGCCGAGAAGCTTTATGAGTCGGATCCAGGACCAGACGCAGAAGGTTCTGACCATAATGTAGACCCTCATTCCCAAACTGTAACTCCTGTTGGTGGAGACAATGAGGAAGACGATGATAAGACTCAAATACCTGATTGGAGCGACAACTTTAGTTTTTTGTCAGGGCAGGAACAGGTTGGCTCTGAGGACGACGGGTGTGATAACGCACAGGGTGATGATGATGAGGTCGGAGATCCCACTTACTGTGAACCCACAGTCAGCCAAGAGATGAGGTCAGCAGAGGAGGTGGAGGAAGATGCTAGTGACGACGAGGTCAGGTTGCGCCTTCCTGGACAGAGACGTAGTACTGGAAGCACGTCAACAACTGCATCCTCAAACACAACTCTGCCTCTCACCACAAGTCGTGGTGGCTCTTCAGGTCGCATGGGTGCTAAGCCTTGCATAGCCTGGGCATTTTTTCAGATCGATAAAGATGACCCAACTCGTGTTATCTGTAACATTTGTCAGCAAAAGCTAAGTAGAGGCCAAAAAATACATAGTTTGAGTACTTCATGGATGAACCGGCACATGGACATGAAGCATAAGTTGCAGTGGGAAGCTCAGTGTGCTACAATGCGGCCTAGCCGGCCGGGCCAACCACCGTCTGCCATATCTTGTGCATCCGCGGCCTCTTCATCCTCTGTGACTGGGGGAACAGCAGTCACACCTGTTTTGGGGCGCAGACCTGCCACCTCTTTACCCGCAACAGCCAGCGTGATTGGCAAGTCATCATTTTCTTTGGAGGTGGTAACACCAGCTGGTGTTGAGCGCTGTCCGACATCGATAGCACCACCTTTGGATCAAGGCAACCTAACATGTCCGCCTGCATCTTCCTCACAGACCGGCAGTTTGCCGGGGACACCCTTATCAACCCCGTCTAAGCACAATAGCCAGCCCTCGGTCCCTCAGATGTGGACAAGTAAAAGACCATTTCCTCCTAGCCATGAGAAAGCTAAGAGGTTGAATTTCACCATCTGCAAGCTCTTGGCTACAGAAATGCTGCCTTTCCGCCTGCTGGACACAGAGGATTTTCGAGACCTTATGTCCGTCGCAGTGCCCCAGTACCAGATGCCCAGTCGGCACTACTTCTCAAAGAAAGGTGTGCCTGCGCTCCACCAGCATGTCGCACATAACATCACCGCTTCTTTGAGAAACTCTGTGTGTGACAGGGTGCATTTCACCACAGACACTTGGACGAGTAGGCATGGACAGGGGCGTTACATGTCGCTGACTGGGCACTGGGTAACTATGGTGACAGCAGGACAAGGGGCAGCTGTCCAAGTCTTGCCGTCCCCACGAGTTGTGCGTCAATCCTCTTTATGTCAAAGTTCCTCCACTGCTTCTGCCTCCTCAACGTCCTCTCGGTCTTCCACCTGCACCCAAAGCCTGTCTGGTCATGCCACACGCTTTCTAACTGCGCAGAAGGGATCCTGCACACCTCCTTACTATGCTGGCAGTAGGGCTCAACGTCATCAGGCGGTTTTTACATTGAAATGTCTGGGAAATGTGAGTCACACAGCTGAGGAGTTGTGGTCAGCTCTGGAGAACCAATTTCATGAATGGTTGTCTCCACTGGACCTGAAACCAGGGAAGGCCGTGTGCGACAATACTGCAAACCTGGGTGCGGCCCTTCGCCGGGGCAATGTCACACACGTGCCTTGTATGGCTCACGTGTTGAACCTGGTTGTCCAGCAATTTTTAGCCCACTATCCCAGACTAGATGGCCTTCTGCAGAGGGCACGGTCGCTGTGTGCTCACTTTCGCCGTTCGCATCCCGCAGCTCAGCGACTTACATCTCTACAGAAGTCGTTGGGCCTGCCACTTCACCGGCTAAAATGCGATGTGCCTACCGGGAGGAATTCAACTCTGCACATGTTGCAGCGACTGTGGCAGCACCGACAAGCCCTGGTGCAATACGTTCTGACGTATAGCCTGGGCCAACGAGATTCAGAGGTGGGGCAAATCACGCTGGAGGAATGGTCTCAGATCAGGGACCTATGCACCCTTCTGCACAGTTTTGAAATGGCGACGAAGATGTTTAGTGCTGACGATGCCATTATCAGCATGACTATTCCGGTGATTTACATGCTGGAGCACATGTTAAACAGAATTCGGAGTCAGGTGGTGGCACAAGAGGAGGTGGAGGAAGTAGAAGAGGAGGAGTTGTATGCGGAAGGGCTAACATCTGCAAGGTCCAGACGGTCGGCAGCACCAAGGCGGCAGGCATGTGAGGGTGGGGGAGATGGTTTTACCAGGGTGCATGGTAGCAGCCAAACTAGTGAGGAAGGTGCAGGCACCCAGGAAGAAGTGGAGGACGAACTGATGGAAGACTCATCAGATGAGGGAGACCTTGATCACATTTCTGTTGTGCGAGGTTGGGGGGAGAGGACAGAGGAAGGAAGCATGATTGTTACCTCGCCACCAACACAACAGGGACTTGGTGCTCCTGGATGCGCAACACACATGAGTGCCTTCTTGCTGCACTACCTGCAACATGACCCTCGAATTGTGAGAATTAGAAATAATCCTGACTACTGGGTTGCCACACTGTTAGATCCCCGGTACAAAAGTAAATTTGCAGAAATTATTCCTGCCATAGAAAGGGATGCACGCATGCAGGAGTATCAGCAGAGACTGTTGCAGAATCTTACATGTGCTTTTCCACAAAATACCAGTGGTGCACGTAGTGAATCTCACAGTTCCAACTTGCCAACCGTGGGACCGTCAAGTGTTCAGCACTCAAACCGTAACAGAACCACAGTATCTGCTGGTAACATCAATTTTGCGGAATCATTTCACCACTTTTTTAGCCCATCCTTTGCAAGGCCACAGGAGACAAGAAGTCTGACACATAGTCAACGCCTAGAGACGATGGTACAGGAGTATCTCCAAGTAAACATTGAAGCCACGACTGTGTCACTGGACCCTTGCTTTTTTTGGGCTTCCAATCTGGATAAATGGCCGGAGCTAGCCACTTACGCCTTGGAGATCTTGTCATGCCCCGCAGCCAGCGTTCTGTCTGAACGTGTGTTCAGCGCTGCTGGTGGTGTGCTGACAGATAAGTGCACGCGGCTCTCCACTGATAATGTAGACAGACTCACGTTCATAAAGATGAACAAATCATGGATCCGAAACGACTTTTCTACCCCTGTGTCATCCTGGGGAGAGTAAAAGCTTGATGATTGGTTAAAATCACCCTACCAACCGTTTTAAGCTTTCAAATTACTAATCATGTTTATCTGTATCTTGACTGGAAAATAATTTGGGCTTTGTAGCAGTGTGCAGCACTGATCCTATTAGGCCATCTATACTAAAGCTTCACCAGATTTAAAATTAAAAATAATTTTTAGCTGCATCTAGCCCGGAAAATAATTTTGGGGCTCCGAGATGCGCAAGGCACATAAGTGCCTTCTTGCTGCACTACCTGCAGCATGACCCTCATATTGTCAGAATTCGAAGTAGTCATGACTACTGGGTTGCCACACTCTTAGATCCCCCAAACTTTTCGATCAACCTTTTCATTTTAATAAAGACCAAAAAAATGGTCATTTTTGAAATTATAAGCATTAGCAGGTTGTTAGAAACTGAAATCAAACAGTTTTCAACTCAAAACTTTATTCTAGGTGATGTTACATTTTCACATAGGACCCCTTGTTCGAAAGGAGCTTCTGAACTCTCTCGTCCATTGAATTTGTCAGGTTTTGGATGGTTTCTGCTTCAATTGTTTTGCATGAGGACAGAATACCCTCCCAGAGCTGTTGCTTAGATGTGAACTGCCTCCCGCCATCATAGACACTCCTTTTAATGATGCTCCAAAGGTTCTGAATGGGGTAGAGGTCAGGGGAGCATGGGGGTCACACCATAAGTTTGTCCCCTTTTATGCCCATATCAGCCAGAGATGCAGATGTTTTATGTGCAGCATGAGATGGTGCATTATCATGCAGAAAAATGATCTTGCTGTGAAATACACGGTTCTTCTTCTTGAACCATGGCAGGAAGTGCTGTTTGAGAAAATCCACATACATTATGGAGTTCATCTTTAGCGCCTTCAGGGATCCTAAAGGGGCCGACAATCTCTCTCCCCATGATTCCAGCCCAAAACATTACTCCACCTCCTCCTTGTTGGCGCTGTAGCCGTGTTTGCGTGGGGTGTCCATCAACCAGCCATCCTCCACTCCATCCATCTGGACCATCGAGCGCTGCACGGCACTCATCCGTGAACAAAACAGTTTTGAAATCAGTCTTCATGTAATGTTTGGCCCACTGGAGCCGTTTCTGCTTGTGTGAAGTGGATAGAGGAGGTCGACAGGATGGCGCATGCACAGCTGCAAACCTCTGAAGGACCCTGCATCTTGTTGTTCGGGGGACGTTGGAGGCACAAGCAGCTTCAAAAACTTGTCTGCTGCTATGACAAGGCTTTTTTGCCGCTGCTCTTTCAACCTGACGTAATTGCCTGTAGGAAAGAGTCCTCAATTTGCCCTTATCAGCACGCACACGTGTGTACTGTGAATCAGCTACATACTTCTTGATTGCCAAGACACTTCATCCTGATCATCGCACAATGTTGATTGTAGTCATGCATTGACCTAAACACTCCACAATTTGTTGCTTCTCAGCAGCCGACACATCCTTTTTCTTTCCCATTTTGGCAGAAAATGTAGGCTGCTTAATAATGTGAGAGAGCCTTCTTAAGTAGTCTTGCCTTTCATTGGACACACCTGCCAAACTAATTAGCACAGGTGTCTGCAATTGCTTACAGTGATATAAAGAGCCCTGACACACATCACCATCAATGAGTTTAACTGACAAACAAACAAATTCTTCCCTTATCACTCCTAAACACTTTTTGCATAATAATTTGGAACGCAGTGTACATGTGCTTTTCCACAAAACACCAGTGGTTCACGTAGTGAATCTTACAGTTCTAACTTGCCAACCGTGGTCTGTATGGAGTTGTTCAATAAAGGGCCCAAAATTAAGATAACATAGATGGGAGAGGTCTCTATGAATAGGAATTCCTAAGTATTTGATACCCTGTGAGGGCCAGGCAAAGGGAAAGTTGGACTGGATGGAATCCTATATGGATTTGGGGAGGGAGACATCGAGGGCCTCAGACTTCGCTGCATTGATTTTAAAATTTTACCATGTAACAAAGTGATCTATTTCAGCCATAACAGCATGGATGGATATATGTGATTGAGTGATATATACTAGGACATCATCAGCAAATAGAGAGCACTTGTACTCGGTGCCTCCCACCTCAATCCACCTAATATTGGGGTTATGGCGAATTGATGAGAGCAAGTGCTCCGTCACTAGGATGTATAAGAGAGGGGACAGAGGACATCACTGCCTTGTCCCATTGGTGATTGTGAAAGGTGATGAAAATGTTCTGACGCACCCCCTGGGCCTTGGGACACCCGGAGCCGGACCATTTTTGGTGGATGCTGGTGGTTGTAGTCTTCGTGGCGGCGACCCGGTTCCGTGGCTCAGGGCGGTCAAACCAGTGGCGGAACTATTTATGTGGTTTTGATGTTTAAATGTCCGACTACGCCACCCGTGGATTGCGGTCAGAGTGAACCGCCGCTACAGGGCAGACCGCTGAGGCTGGTGTTGTGGGTGCAGCAGAGCGTAGCATAACTCCCCACGGGAGGAGTATAGCCTCAGGGCAGTGTATGCGGAGGATGGGGGTGATGGTGCAGGGCAGCAGCAGTAACGACACGGAGTCAGTGATGCAGTTCAGGGCCTTTACTCACAGTTCTTATTATCCAGACCACGTCTGCAGGTAACGGCTGCCCACGTCGTACTGTGCTCACCAGGTGAGGGGCTCAGACAACTCCCAGATAACTTTGGAGCACTTCACAGGACCCCCTTTGTGTGTCCTTTGTCTGGCCTTTCTTACCAACACTTCTGTCCGGCTGCCTCGGGCCTCCTCTTGGTAAACTTGGCGCCAGTTTCCCTGACCCTATGTGGTGCCTTCCTAGCGGGTGTAGCGAGGGGCTGCGCCACATAAAATGTCAGAGCCTCCGGTTTCTAGCTGAGGGTCGTTTCCTGCCTCCACTAGTTCGGGGACCGGTCTCCCCCTTTGGCCTGACCCCTCCACGCAGGTGGATTCGGGCGTGCGGTGGCGACTCGCCCGTCCGCACCCCTGGGATCCCTTCATTTCTCGTTCCTGGAGCCTTCTCCGCTCCTCTTCCTTCCTTCTCCCTCTTCCAGGCCTGGGCCTCTGTTACTAGGCCCGCCTCCGGAGCAGAGCTCATGCAGAGCCCCTGCTCCCTGCCACTTCTGCTCAGACTTCTCTGCACTGAACTAAGATGGTGCCCACCTTTTATACTCCCTTCTCAATGCACCCAGGAACTGCTTCCTCCCTGCTCCTGCACTACAGGGTTCCCCTTCCTCAGTGTTCCCTCCCCCCACTCCAGCCAGGGACAGGGACTGTCGTGCCCATCTCAGGGGCATATTGGTCGCCCTGCCCCACGGCAATGTGGTGTAATGCATGCAGGTGTCGGGTCCTGATCCACACTCCATCCTTACCTGAGAGTGAGATATCACACCTCTGGGTGAGGTGCAATACGTCTGTAGCAACCGAGCCCTCAGGGTGCTACAGTTCCATTTATCTTCAGCCTAGGTGACGTATTGCGATACAGGGCCGTGATTTTGGCTATAAAAGGGTCCCCTAGACCCCTACCCCAAGCTTTTTAAGAGAATCATATATGGCGTGCCAGGAGACTCTATGGAATGATTTCTCAGCATCCAACGAGAGTATCTAATTACAAATTTTTAACTGCATCTAGCCCAGGAAATACTTTGTGCCTAGTAGCAGTGTCTGCTAGTCAGCGGATTATCCCGGCTGTTAAGCAAGCTGCACCACCTGTAGTTTAGACACTTAATTTTTTCAAAGGAAATGCTTCGGGACCATGGGATACTTAGTGAAGATCATCAGGAGGCACCCCAAGGCATAGGGGCTGGGACTGGCAGTAGGATGCCTTGCGGTGGACAGCCGAGCTCGATCCTTATAAAAGCTTTTTAACTGCAGCAGCTTTAGTGGACGCTACTTGAGCTGGAATTACCGCGGCTGCTGGCATGAGACTTGCCCTCCAATAGATCCTTGTAAATGGATTTAAAGTGTATTCATTCAAATTAGAGAGACAATTTAAATTAAAAAGCTTAGAGCTGCCTCCACCACAGGGGGGCTCGCTCGACCCACCAGCGGACAGGCACCAGTTTTGGGAGAGGGGGGCTGGCCGTCAGGGTTCACCGCGGCTCTGGCACAAACCCGGCGACACGGAGGTGGCACGGGCAGGAGCAGACTGGCCGTGTCGGCTTCTCACTTTTTGGATTTTAGAAGGGCATGACATGCCTATATCTGTGTCTCCCCCTCCTTTTACTCCTCCACCTCTTTTATTTTCGCATGACTATATGTACTTGTCACTTTTCCATGTGTTAGTTATGTCTTCTGAGCAGTTTGTCAGCTTTTGGACACCTTTGAAGGTGTTTTCTATGTGTTTCTATGTGTTTTTGTTTGCCTGCCATTGGTTTTAACGGTGTTCGAAGGTGTTCGACGAACAGTTCGACGAACAGTTCGGCGAACACACGGGTGTTCGACGAACCGAACCGAACTCGAACACTACGGGGGTGGCTCAACACTAATAATGAATACCCTCTATACACTAATCTTACCAGGGAGGAAAAACAGAGCCTGAATTCCTTATCTAAGAACAACCTAATTATGATTAAACCAGCGGACAAAGGGGGTACCATAGTGGTCATGGACCGCTCTTATTACGTGAGTGAGATTGAGGGACAGCTAAATGACCACGAAGTATACTCCCAGGTTGCTATTAACCCTACGTTTCGTATCAGTCGACTTATTCAGAGTAAGGTAGAATCACTAAGGAGCCGTGGTATTATTGATCAGAAATTATCCGAGTATCTCATTAACACACATCCTGTTACCCCAGTGTTTTATACACTACCTAAAATCCACAAGAACTTACAACATCCTCCGGGATGCCCCATTGTGGCATCCACGGATTCATTACTATCCCCGTTAGCTAAAACTGTAGAAAAAATCCTGACACCACTTTTACCGGCCATTCCCTCGTATATTAAAGATTCCTCTGATTTTCTGTCACAACTTCATCACCTTGACACCATTCTCCCAGGATGCATTCTAGTTACACTAGACCTCAATAGCCTATACACATCTATCAATCATACCCTCGGCTTACAGGCATTGCAATGGTTCCTAGACAGACACAGTGGATATCCTCAATCGCGTATAGATCTCTGTATAGATCTAGCGGACATTATCCTAAATAACAATTTCTTTCTTTTCGGTGACAAATGTTACATTCAGAGACGCGAGACAGCTATGGGGTCCAATATGGCCCCTCCATATGCCAACGTCTTCATGGCACGCTTTGAGCATCAATATGTGTCCTTGAACTCCTTCACGGACATCATAATGTGGAAACGTTACATCGATGATGTCTTCATCATCTGGGGTAACACTGAGACTAAACTTAGGGAATTTGTCAATTACCTGAACAACTGTACCCCTCAAATCTCCTTCACCATGAATTATGACAAACATCACATCAGTTTCCTGGACATAACCATTATCCAAGAAGAAGGAGGCCATTTCACAACCGATCTTTTTGTCAAACCCACGGACCGCAATAGCCTGCTTCATTACACGAGTTGTCATCCCCGACATATAAAAAATTCTCTACCCATTTCACAACACACAAGAGTTAGTAGAATTGTATCGGATCCATCAACACGTACCAGACGACACAGGGAAATGGGACAAAAATTCATTAACAGAGGCTACCCATCTCTAATAGCTTTTCCATCACTTGCCCCCAGACGACAGACACCCAAGACGAATCGCATGATTTTTGTAAACACAAACCACACATACCAGAATCTGATCCGCGATATCTTTAGGATCCACTGGCAATATTAAGCAATTCATATCCTAAGATCACGGACTTTCAGGAGCCAGCTATGGTATGTAACAAAAGACCCTTGAACCTTAGGGACAGACTGGTACGAGCCGATATTGGAAGCTTCTGCCCTAGGATACACCAGACGACACTATCAACGCCACGCTTAGGCACTTTCCCGTGCCTGGGCTGTTGCCAATGTTCCAACATGACTCGTGGTAGTTCATTCACACATCCCCTGACAGGTAAAAGGTTCCCAGTCAAGGGATATTTTACATGTGAATCCTCATTTGTAGTATATTTGATTAAATGTCCATGCGGTCTAGGGTATGTCGGTGAAACAACACAGCACATTAGAGATAGGATCAGCAAACACAAGTCCACCATCCGATGTAAGTACAATTTATTACCCATCCCCAACCATTTTCTCGCTCACCACCATTCTATTGCACAATTAAGCTTCCAGGTGATTGATCATGTTCCGCCGAACAGGAAAGGGGGTAATAGTATCCAGAGGCTCAAGGAAAGAGAGGCCTTCTGGATCTTCACCTTAAAAACATTAGAACCCATGGCCTCAACCGAGAATATGAGGTTCACGTTTGAGATATCTCTTTATTCGTATATGTAACGGTTACAATTTCTGATCTTCCTTATGTAAATATAAATATACAGGACATCATGTACCTTGTTCTATTGCTCATTACTCACACAAAAGATCTTCCTCCTGGTTCTGTATTTCTCATATGATGTTTGTGCTTCCTTTACAGACCCTACACATATAAATTGGATATATCCTTTTTGTCACTTTATCTAAGATATGTGGTGTTACAATGTACTGCTTATACCATTTGTATGTATATGGTGCTATGTATTCCCCCTGCCTCTTGTCCACTTATGTGGTTCTCCCTTTTCCTGGTCTTCTCTGTCTCTCATCTACATATATATTATCCCTCAAAGAAGGTAGCCCCTCCCCCTACTTACTATTGAGCTACACTGATCCGCTTCTCCCTAGCCCCATATAGGCCGTCCTATCCCCATACAGCTCCTTAGAATGCATCCCGCGCACGCGCGGTGATGCTTTTCATCCTTTTACATAGCTCCACATAACGCCGCCCGCGCATGCGCGGTGATGTGTTCCACGCAACCGGATGTTGCGTTCCACGATACCGGAAGTTGCGTCATAACACTCCGGTTTCAGGAAGTGGATCACATACATAACGCTATTTAAACACCGCTACTGCTCCTTACACTACACCACCACCGGCTTGATACGCTAACCTACAGGCACACAGGTAAGAGCCTTCATGGCTGTTTATTCCCTCTCCCCATGACACCCGTTATACCTCTATATTTACCCACATTCTTTGGATCACAGGCACGCTTGCCATATCCCAGTGGGACATCCCCTCGGTCACGACTACCATAATTGCTCACAGGCAAGTATGTCCTTTTATATATAAAAAATTACAGGAGGTATCTGGAGACTGATGGCTTACACTTCGTATGCTGTTTATCCACAGCAACTATTGCCGGTAGACACAATTTTCCTACTATAAGAACAACTGGTGCTTTTTATAGGTATGTACTTTCCCAGGAGTCTTTCATTGTGATGTATTAACACATATTGTTGTATCCCACCTTTTTCAGCGCTTCTTCATTATTATTAGCAATATTATGTACCAAACAGTCACGTTTTCTGTATTACACAGTTTCTCCTGAAAGATTCTCAAGTCATGTGGGAAGTTCCCCAGAAAATTAGCAGAGTATAGTAAATTAGGTATTTTTGGAAATTTCTTACTCTATAACATTCTGCTTTGATGCCTCAAAGGGATTACACTCATTTTCCCTTCCTTTTTCTTTTGTCCTCCTATATACTCTTTCCTCCTCCCCCCCCCCCCCTGTTTGCCCCCTTTTTGGCTTTTTCTCATTAATTTGCTCCTTATTTTGAATAATATTGCTCATTGTATGATTTAGTATATTATATGTCACTGATGGCTTTATTTATGTTTATGCTCTGGTTTTAAGTTCCTTTGATGCACCTGAGGAACACCCCGCTGGGGTTGAAACGTTGGGCAGTTATATCTACTACGATTTGAACCAGCTAATGTTGGAGAAAGTAGAGCAACTATACTGACAACCATTTGTACCAATTTAGATTGGAGAAATAAAGCATCTACTTTTATATCACCCATATGAGACTTTTCTACATTATTTGGTGTGCCGGAATCTTTACCTACAAGGATGTGGACACTGCCGGTGATGGTTGCAAGTGTGTAACGACAGGTGCAGGGCAGGAGACATCTTTGCATGTGCCATGGACAGAGGATTGGCGTGCACGCACAACAGCGTAACAGGTAGTAGTGTCATCCAGAGACACTGTTTCTGGACCCTTGCATTCGGCCCAGCTAGTCAGGTGCTTTGCTGTCATGAGCCAGAGCATGCTGGTGGTGGTCAGGCTGGTAGTTTTGCTGCCCCTGCTGATGCTGGCATGGCAGAGGTTGCAAATGGCCTTCAATGGGTTATCTGGACAGTCTTTAAAAAAGAGCAAGACTCTGGAAAACCTAACAGTTGGACTGGCAACGTCCCTCATGTTGGTGTTCCGGGGGACAGTTGCCCGCCTTGCATCTGTAGCCACCCCACTGCTTGTTCCTGCCTGTTCTGGTGCTACACCTCCCTCACCCTCTGTTCAGCTTTCCTCACTATGCATGTTACCTTGCCTGGATGGATCAGTGACTTCATCGTCCACCACCTCGTCTTCCATGTATGCACCCTGGGCCTCCTCCTGACTTGGTGGCACTTATGTCTCATAATCATCATCCACCTCTTGTGACAGTTTCCCACCATCACCTTTGTGTGAACATGACTGCTCATATATTTGGGCATTGCTACATGTGATCTTTCACCGCTTGAAGTGTGCCGGCTGAGAGGCCCGAATCTATTAATGGAATAGTGAGCAGCTCTTCGGAGTGTGCAAGTGTGGGATAAGTTGTCTCCGGGCACTCTGCATTGTGGGAGGAAGGAGGATCAGGGTGAGGAATATGGGGTCCAGACTCACGGCTACTAAGACTTGACCATGTGGAAGACAGGGTGGTGGTGATGGCAAACTTACTGGAAGCATTATCTGCTATCCAACCAACAACCTTTTGACACTGCTCTGGCTTCAAGAGTGGTGTTCCACGGCCCCCTAGTAATTAGGACAGGAAGGTAGTTCGACATGATGTGGGTGTTTGTTGTGCTCCCTTAGTAGGCAGTTTCATCTTGCCCAAGGCCTCGGCCTCTGCATGCACAATCACAATCACGTCCACTTTCCCGTCCCTTGCCATGCACCTTGCCTATTTTAAATTGAGTAATATTTAGAATACTCGAAAAAATGTCACAATTATTACAGCAGTAATATTGGATCATGTCTGATGACCACAGTTTTAGGAAGTGGCCTTATAGATGTAGTATTGGTCAGTGACCAAGTGTAAATAGGATGAACAAAACCCAAGTGGCAGACATTAAATAGAGTGTAATATTTGACCCTCTCCAAAAAAGTCACGATTATTACCACAGTAATATAGGATCACATCTGATGATGGAAAAGTTTCTCTGCTTCCACAATACAGCAATGCGAAAAAAATCTGACTGTATTCTGCTAACTAGCAAATGGAGCAGTAAAATGGTGTACGGTATTGCTTTTTAAGCAAATAATCAGGATTAAGAGCAAAAAAAATAGCCCTGATATCTAGGGCTATGGATATCTGTGACAGCACCAGACAAAACATGCAATGAACCCTATTCTGCTGTATACAATGTACACAAACTCTGTCTGCCTAACTCCTGCTATGACCAGTAATATATGCAGCAGAATTAGTCCTTAAAAGGACTGTAAGTTCAGATGGATATATATCTTGCTGTGGAATACTTATACCTAATATAGGTTATAACTAGTGTTGAGCGAGCATGCTCGACACTGCTCGGTACTCGCCCGAGCATCACGCTACTCGGGATGTTGGCGAGCACCGAGCATTTCCGGGTTACTCGAGCGGGAGCTCGGGTCTCTGCCCTGCATGTTTGGCGCTCTTTACAAAGCCAATGAACGTGCAGGGATTGCCAGCCAGTCACTGTAATGCCGCAACCATGTTGTTTGTGGGCATTACAGTGATTGGCTGGCTGCACAGCGTCACCTCGAGTGTTTAAGACCGGGCGCCGCCATCTTGGACACAGTCGCTCCGGATCATACATTGTAGGGACAGCCCTGCTGATTTAGGGAGAGATATATCCTGCAAAATAGTTAGTGTAGGGTCTGTAAAGGCTGCCAGATCAAACAAACAGTCCTTCTCAGGACTAATATCCATCCCAGATATCAGGCAGGCAGGCAGGCTGTATAAGAGACGCAGTGGTTATACCAGCAAACGCCGCATTACAGTCCAGTGTGCTCCTGTTGCTGAAATTGCTGGACTTAGCTCCAGGTCTCGGGGGCCAGGAAAAGTCCTTTTTTTTCCCCCCTTCACACTGTACAAATACCAGTCTTATTAACCTTTTGGTGTCACCCCCCACCCTAAAAAAAAAAAAGTGTGTCTCTGATTTTTCAGACACAAATATATCTGTTGAAAATAGTGTGGTGTAGGTCAGAGAAATAGAAGTGTGGTTTTGCAGTTCCATAGGCCATTTGTATCTAAAAAAAACAGTTTGAGTGTGTCGCTCACTGTTCAGCCGCAAATATATATATTTAATAAAGTCTAGTATACACCAGTAAATTATAACTGTGGTTTTGCTGTTCCACAGTAAAAAATCTCTATTATCCTGTTTTTGGCATTTTTTGCCGTAAAAAAAAAAATAATAGTGTCTCCCTGATTTTTCAGACACAAATAGATCTGTTGAAAATAGTCTGGTGTAGGCCCGAGAAATACAAGCGTGGTTTTGCAGTTCCACGGTTCAAACCTCTGTATTATCCACTTTTGGGCCATTTGTATTTAAAAAAAACAGTTTGAGTGTGTCGCCCACTGTTCAGCCGCAAATATATATATATATATATATATATATATATATAAAAAAGTCTGGAATACACCATTAAAAAATAACTGTGGTTTTGCTGTTCCATGGTAAAAAATCTCTATTATCCTGCTTTTGGCATTTTTTGCCGTAAAAAATAAATAATAGTGTCTCCTGATTGTTCAGACACAAATATATCTGTTGAAAATAGTCTGGTGTAGGCCCGAGAAATACAAGTGTGGTTTTGCAGTTCCACGGTTCAAACCTCTGTATTATTCACTTTTGGGCCATTTGTATTTTAAAAAAAACAGTTTGAGTGTGTCGCTCACTGTTCAGCCACAAATATATACATATTTTAAAAAGTCTGGTATACACCAGTAAATTATAACTGTGGTTTGGCTGTTCCACGGTAAAAAAATCTCTATTATCCTGCTTTTGGCATTTTTTGCCGTAAAAAATAAATAATAGTGTCTCCTGATTGTTCAGACACAAATATATCTGTTGAAAATAGTCTGGTGTAGGCCCTAGAAATACAAGTGTGGTTTTACAGTTCCACGGTTCAAACCTCTGTATTATCCACTTTTGGGCCATTTGTATCTAAAAAAACAGTTTGGTTGTGTCGCTCACTGTTCAGCCACAAATATATATATATTTAAAAAAGTCTGGTATACACCAGTAAATTATAACTGTGGTTTTGCTGTTCCACGGTAAGAAATCGCTATTATTCAGCTTTTGGTATTTTTTCCATAAAGAAAAAAAGTAATAGTTTCTCCCTGATTTTTCAGATTGTTTAAAAGAGTTGGGTGTAGGCCAGAGAAATAGAACTGTGATTTTCCTCTTCCACGGTTCTGATCTACTTTTTATTACCCTTTTTCCATTGATAGTGCGAGTGTAAGCTATTTTACTTCCTTTAAAATGGGCAAGGCGCGTGGCAAGGGACGTGGAATTGGATGTTCTGGTGATGGTGCATGCAGAGGACGGGGCCGTGGCCAAGGTGAAAATGTGCCACAACCAACAGCCACATCTTCTCGCTCCCACTTCTTGACCGAATTACTAGGGAAGCACAGAACAACACCAGTATTGCGAACTGATCAGTGTTAACAGGTTATTAATTGGATAGCAGATAATTCTTCCAGTTACCTGGGCACCACCACCTCTGACCAGTCTTCCACACGGTCGACTCTTAGTAGCTGTGAGTCTCGAACGCATACTCCTCCTCACCCTGATGCTTCTTCCTCCCACCATGCCGAGTGTCGTCAGATAGCAAGTGATCCCACACTTGGACACTCTGAAGAGCTGTTCACTGGTCCATTTCCAGATTTGTGCCCCTCGCCTGCTCCGCTTGAAGTGGTGGAAGAGGAGATCCCATGTAGCGATGCCCAAATATTTGATCAGCCACCGCAAAAAGGAAGTCGACGCTGGTAATTTGTCACAAGAGGTGGACGATGACGAGACACAATTGCCAGGAAGTGAGGAGGAGGATCGTGTTGCGCAAGTGAAGAGGAGGAGGTGGTGGATGATCTAGTAACTGACCCAACGTGGCAGTAGGACATGCAGAGTGAGGCCAGTAGCTCACAGGGTGAGGGAGGCAGAGTACCCCAACAGGCAGGAAGAAGCAGTGTTGTGGCCTCAGACAGAAGGCGGGCAACCGTTCCCCGTAACACCAACATGCCAGTACAAGCAGTAGGTATTCTAGAGCCTGGAATTTTTTTAAAGACTCTGCTGATAACCCCAAAAATGCCATTTGTACCACCTGCCATGCCAGCATCAGCAGGGCTGACAAAACTTCCAGCCTGACCACCACCAGCATGATCAGGCACATGGCAGCAAAGCACCCGACTTTGTGGAGCGAACCCCAGGGCCCACGACCAGTGTCAGCGGGTGTCACCACTGCTTCTTCCGCTGTTGTGCGTGCAATAGAACCCACTGTTATGTGTGCAAGGCAATCCCCTGTCCATACTGCATGCAAAGATGCCCCCTCCTCTCCGTCTTCACTTGTTATGGCAGTTTCTCAAGATATAGCATCAACGTCCACGTCCACGTCCCACCGCAGCGTTCAATTGTCCATATCCCA
Organism: Phyllobates terribilis; assembly: GCF_046119375.1. Taxonomy (NCBI): domain Eukaryota; kingdom Metazoa; phylum Chordata; class Amphibia; order Anura; family Dendrobatidae; genus Phyllobates; species Phyllobates terribilis. The sequence goes on along the minus strand of NW_027362765.1, from coordinate 589,084,599 downwards.
GACCTTTGAACAAAAGAGGAAATTCGCAGCTAACGCCCCACAGGCCACAGTCCTAAATACGCACATTTCACGACTGCTTGCGTTGGAAATGCTGCCTTTTAGGCTGGTGGAGACGGAATCCTTCCGCAACCTTATGGCGGTGGCCGTCTCTCGGTACTCGGTCCCCAGCCGACACTATTTTGCCCAGTGTGCCATCCCCGCGCTACACAAGCACGTGTCCCAAAACATATGCCGTGCACTCAACAACGCAGTTACTGGGAGAGTCCACCTGACAACGGACACGTGGACAAGTGCTTGTGGCCAGGGCGGGTACATATCCCTGACGGCACACTGGGTAAACATAGTGGAAGCCGGGACCCAGTCGGACCTTGGGACGGAACACATCCTCCCCACACCGAGGATTGCGGGTGTAACGGGTCTGGGAGGCGGAACCTCTGAGCTACTATACAAGGGGGCGGTCCTTGTAAGGGAGCGGGTGGCAATCAGGGATGACGGGCAGGCAGTCACAGCAGGTGACCGGGACAGTCTCTGAGTGGACGGGCTGGAGGTCACGGCAAGTGACCGGGGCAGTCTCTGGAAGAACGGGCAGGAGGCCACGGCAAGTGACCGGGGCAGTCTCTGGAAGAACGGGCAGGGAGTTACGGCAAATGACCGGGGCAGTCTCTGGATGAACGGGCAGGGAGTTACGGCAAGTGATCGGGGCAGTCTCTGGATGAACGGGCAGGGAGTTACGGCAAGTGACCGGGGCAGTCTCTGGGTAAAGGGTAGGTACGACCTGTGATGGCAGAGCCTCCGGGTAGGCTAGCAGGCAGATGGTAGATGTGTGCTCCCAGGTGAGCAAGCGAGAGTCTCTGGAATGGTAGGTGGTCACAGCACGTGACGGCGAAGCCTCCAGGTAGGCTAGCAGGCAGGTAACAGGTGTGCGCTCCCAGGTGAGCGGGCAGGAGTCTCTGAAAAGGCAGATGGTCACAGCACGTGACGGCGGAGCCTCCAGGTAGGCTAGCAGGCAGGTAACAGGTGTGCGCTCCCAGGTGAGCGGGCAAGCTGGTCCATAGACAGACTGACAGGAGTTGGAAGGCAGACCGTCGGACCTCAGGCTAGCAGGCAGGTGACTGGATATCAGGCAGGACAAAGGCAGCAAGCTGGCAGGAATCTGGCAGGTAACTGGCAGGTAAGTGGCAACGGGACCTGAGGGCTGAAGCACAGGTGAGACACAGGTGCAAACAACATTGCTCGGGCACCTCCATTTTGGAGGAGGTGCCCTTTATATGGGAGGTCCTCCGGCAATTGGCCGGGGACTCCTTAGGACGGCGCGCGCGGTCCCTTTAAGAGAGGGGGAGCGCGCGCGCGCCCTAAGCACACTGCCGGGGAAGGAGCGCGCGCCGGAAGCAGCGGGGAGAGCAGCGCTGGAGGACGCCGCGCCAGGAGCGGGGAGGTGAGAGGGACGGCGTCTCTGCCTAGAACGGGGCAGAGACGCCGATGCTACAGTACCCCCCCCTTTAGGCCCCCTCTTTTTTAGGCCAGAAAGAAATTTTTCAAGGAGAAGCGGGGCGTTGATGTTCTCCCTGGGTTCCCAAGTTCTCTCCTCAGGACCAAACCCCTTCCAATCTACCAGAAAAAAGGTTTTTCCTCTTACCCTCTTGGAGGCCAGAATACTCTCTACCTCAAAGATGTCATCAGCGGAAACCGGAGCAGGAGGGGCACCTGGATTTTTGGAAAAAGAGTTAAAGACAACGGGTTTGAGGAGAGATACGTGGAAGGAGTTGGGGATCCGTAGGGTGGCCGGGAGTTTTAATTTGTAGGCCACAGGGTTAATTTGCCTGAGGACTTCGAAGGGGCCGATGAATCGAGGACCCAACTTGTAGGAGGGTATTTTGAGCCGCACATGTTTGGATGAGAGCCAAACCTTGTCTCCCGGACGGAATTGGGGCGGATCCAGACCTCTCTTATCAGCATATCTCTTCATCCGCTCAGAGGAGAGAAGAAGAGCGGACCTGGTGCTCTCCCAAATAGTAGAAAATTCGCTGACAAGAGACTCCGCAGCAGGGTTGTCCACAGAAACGGAGACAGGAAGTGGAATCCGGGGATGTTGGCCACCAACTATAAAGAACGGGGATTTGGAAGAGGACTCGCTCTCATGGTTGTTATAAGAGAACTCGGCCCACGGTAGAAGATCCACCTAGTCTGAGTGGTGAGCATCCACGAAGTGCCGGAGGTAGCTGGACAAGATCTGATTGATCCGCTCCACTTGACCATTGGACTGAGGGTGGTAAGCGGAGGAGAAATCCAGGGTAATGTCCAGCAGCTTACAAGTGGCTCTCCAGAAACGAGAGGTGAACTGAACCCCACGATCCGACACGATGTGGAGGGGCAGACCATGGAGACGGAAGATGTGGCGGATAAAGTCTTTAGCCAACTCGGGTGCAGACGGAAGACCAGGCAGGGGAATGAAGTGGGCCATCTTAGAAAAACGGTCAGCGACAACCCAAATGACGGTACAACCGGCAGAAACTGGAAGGTCGGTGATAAAGTCCATAGCGATGTGTTGCCAAGGAGCAGCAGGTACGGGAAGGGGCAGGAGATGGCCGGCAGGTAGATGTCGGGGAACTTTGTTACGAGCACAGGATGAACAGGCTGCGACGAAGTCTACCACGTCCTTACGTTGGGTAGGCCACCAGTAATGCCGGGCAATAAGTTGAAAGGTCTTTTTTTGGCCAGCATGGCCAGCTAGTTTAGAAGAATGTCCCCAGCGAAGAACCCTCTCCCGATCTAGAACAGCTATGAACATCTTACCGGGTGGAAGACGAGTTAGATCCAAGGGAGCCACATTCATCACCTTGTAGGAGTCGATGATGTGCGTAGGTTCATCTTCTTGATCGGAGGACAGGAAAGACCGAGACAAGGCATCAGCTTTGACGTTCTTGTCCGCCGGACGGAAATGAAGAGTGAAGTCAAAGCGGGCAAAAAACAACGACCACCGGGCCTGGCGAGGATTGAGCCTCTGGGCATTTTGGAGATATGCCAGGTTTTCGTGATCCGTGTAGATAATTACCGGGTAGAGAGCCCCTTCAAGCAGATAGCGCCACTCTCCTAGTGCCAATTTGATGGCTAGCAATTCCCGGTCTCCAATGGAGTAGTTGCGCTCCGACGAGGAGACGATTTTGGAGAAGAAGCCGCACGTTACCATTCTCCCGGTAGAAGACTTCTGGGTGAGCACCGCTCCGGCTCCGGAGGAGGAAGCATCAACCTCCAGGTAGAATTGTTTATTACAGTCCGGACGGTGCAGGACGGGAGCAGAGGCGAAGGCTTTCTTTAGGGAAAGGAAGGCCTCCTCGGCTTCAGGCGACCATATCCTGGGGTTAGCCCCCTTACGGGTAAGTGCAGATATGGGAGCAGTCCGAGACGAGAAGTGTGGGATGAAAAGACGATAATAATTAGCGAAGCCCAGGAATCGCTGTATCGCCTTCAAACCTTCAGGACGAGGCCATTTTAGAACGGAAGAGAGCTTCTCGGGATCCATTTGCAGACCTGTTTGGGCGATGACATAGCCCAAGAACGGAAGGGAGGTCTGATCGAAGAGGCACTTCTCGTATTTGGCGTAAAGGTGGTTCTGCCGAAGCCTAAGCAGGACCTGACGAACATCCCTCCGGTGTGTGGGGAGATCCGGAGAGAAGACCAAGATATCGTCCAGGTATACCACTACGCAGGAGTACAGGAGGTCACGGAAGATGTCATTGACTAGTTCCTGAAAGACCGCGGGAGCATTACAGAGACCGAAGGGCATCACAAGGTACTCGTAGTGACCGTCCCGGGTATTGAATGCCGTCTTCCACTCGTCTCCTTGACGGATACGGACCAGATTATACGCTCCTCGAAGATCCAGCTTGGAGAAGATCCTGGCGCCCTTGAGCCGGTCAAACAATTCGGAGATGAGTGGCAGGGGATATTTGTTTTTTACCGTAATGAGATTGAGTCCTCTGTAGTCAATACAGGGACGTAGCGAGCCGTCTTTCTTTTTGACAAAGAAGAATCCGGCTCTAGCCGGGGAGGTAGATTTTCGGATAAATCCCCTAGCCAGATTCTCTTCAATGTACTCAGACATGGCTCGGGTCTCGGCTGCAGATAACGGGTAGATACGCCCACGGGGAGGAGTGGTGCCAGGTACCAGGTCGATCGGGCAATCGTATGGCCTATGGGGCGGCAACGTCTCAGCTTCCTTCTTACCGAAGACGTCCGCATAGGGCCAGTAGGGAGCCGGGAGACCAGGTAAATTAGCTGGAGTAGGCTGAGGGCGAAGTGGACGGACCGGAACCAGGCAGGTCCTATGGCAGTCAGGACCCCATCGGAGTACTTCACCGGACCGCCAGTTCAATACGGGTTCATGTGTCTGGAGCCAAGGTAGACCTAGCAACAAGGAGTGAGAAAGTCCGGACAGCACATGGAATGAGATCTCCTCAGAGTGCAGCATTCCCACCTGTAGGGTTATAGGTTCGGTGACGAGCAGGATGGTCTCCGAGAGAAGTCTTCCATCCACGGAAGCAACTGACAATGGCTCCGCCAGGGACTTGGTGGGAATATGGTATCTCTCTACCAGAGACTGGGCGATGAGGTTTCCAGCAGCTCCAGAATCCAGATGGGCGAGTTCGAAGAGACGGTTTTCTCCCCAAGCAATAGAGACCGGTAAGGTCAGAGACGGAGAGGACTTACTTTTGTCTAGGACGACCTCTCCGAGTGGTCCTAGACACTGGCGTTTCCCGGCTTTTCCGGGCAGGAACGGATGAAGTGCTTCTTACTGCCACAATAGAAACAGCTTCCCTCGGCTCGGCGAGATTCTTGGCGAGAACCGACCATCTTGGTCTGGTCGACCTGCATAGGCTCAGGAGAGACGGAGGGAGTGACGGGTTGCTGAAAAGTAGGAGCTAGGCGTGGAAACCTCCTCTCACGGGTGACCTCTTTGGCACGCTCCTGGAACCGCAGGTCAATCCGGGTGGCAAGAGCTATCAGGTCATCGAGGGTGGTAGGAATGTCCCGACCGGCAAGTTCATCTTTAATACGGCCGGACAGACCCTCCCAGAAGACTGAAACCAGAGCGTCATTATCCCAGGCCAGCTCCGAGGCAAGGGTACGGAACCGTATGGCATATTGGCCCACGGTGAGGCTTCCCTGACGGAGGCGTAGCAGTGACGATGCGGATGAGGTCTTCCGTCCGGGTTCGTCGAAGACTTTCCGAAAGGCCGTGAGAAAGGCAGGCAAGTTGGACACCAGGGGGTCTCCTCTCTCCCATAGAGGATTTAGCCAGGCCAGAGCCTCTCCGGTGAGATGGGACATGATGAAGGCAATTTTGGCCCGGTCGGAGTTAAACTGGTGGGACAGGAGTTCAAAGTGCAGGGTGCACTGATTTATGAAGCCCCGAGCCTGAGCGGAGTCGCCTCCGAAGCGAGGAGGTGCAGAAAGCCGGGGACCGGGGTAGGATACCACAGTGTTGGTGGACAGCGGAGCTGTCGGATTGCGAATCATGGCGCTGGCGGAGGTTGCTGGCGGAGCAGTCAGAGTGTCCAGGCGAGAATTGACATTCCGCAGGTGACCCAGGATGGACGAGAGCGAGGGAGCTTGGGTGCCACCGGGTTCCATGGCCCGAGCAAACTGTAACGGGTCTGGGAGGCGGAACCTCTGAGCTACTATACAAGGGGGCGGTCCTTGTAAGGGAGCGGGTGGCAATCAGGGATGACGGGCAGGCAGTCACAGCAGGTGACCGGGACAGTCTCTGAGTGGACGGGCTGGAGGTCACGGCAAGTGACCGGGGCAGTCTCTGGAAGAACGGGCAGGAGGCCACGGCAAGTGACCGGGGCAGTCTCTGGAAGAACGGGCAGGGAGTTACGGCAAGTGACCGGGGCAGTCTCTGGATGAACGGGCAGGGAGTTACGGCAAGTGACCGGGGCAGTCTCTGGATGAACGGGCAGGGAGTTACGGCAAGTGACCGGGGCAGTCTCTGGGTAAAGGGTAGGTACGACCTGTGATGGCAGAGCCTCCGGGTAGGCTAGCAGGCAGATGGTAGATGTGTGCTCCCAGGTGAGCAAGCGAGAGTCTCTGGAATGGTAGGTGGTCACAGCACGTGACGGCGAAGCATCCAGGTAGGCTAGCAGGCAGGTAACAGGTGTGCGCTCCCAGGTGAGCGGGCAGGAGTCTCTGAAAAGGCAGATGGTCACAGCACGTGACGGCGGAGCCTCCAGGTAGGCTAGCAGGCAGGTAACAGGTGTGCGCTCCCAGGTGAGCGGGCAAGCTGGTCCATAGACAGACTGACAGGAGTTGGAAGGCAGACCGTCGGACCTCAGGCTAGCAGGCAGGTGACTGGATATCAGGCAGGACAAAGGCAGCAAGCTGGCAGGAATCTGGCAGGTAACTGGCAGGTAACTGGCAACGGGACCTGAGGGCTGAAGCACAGGTGAGACACAGGTGCAAACAACATTGCTCGGGCACCTCCATTTTGGAGGAGGTGCCCTTTATATGGGAGGTCCTCCGGCAATTGGCCGGGGACTCCTTAGGACGACACGCGCGGTCCCTTGAAGAGAGGGGGAGCGCGCGCGCGCGCGCGCCCTAAGCACACTTCCGGGGAAGGAGCGCGTGCCGGAAGCAGCGGGGAGAGCAGCGCTGGAGGACGCCGCGCCAGGAGCGGGGAGGTGAGAGGGACGGCATCTCTGCCTAGAACGGGGCAGAGACGCCGATGCTACAGCGGGCCCTATTTCAGTCAGAGTTGCCCCCACAGTGTATAGCTACTGCGCATCCTCCTCCTCCTCATGTTCAGCCTCCATCTCAGATATCACCACATCAGTTACAAGCTGGAAGCACTGCAGTACTGCCTCCGCCAAGCGGCAACAGGCTGTGCTGAAACTCATAAGCTTAGGTGAGAAACCTGAGTTGTGGACAGCTGTGAAAGAGCAGGCAGATCTGTGGCTGAGACCGCTGAACCTACATCCAGGCATGGTTGTGTGTGACAATGGCCGTAACCTGGTGGCGGCTCTGAGGTGAGGCGAGATCACACACGTACCTTGCCTGGCTCATGTGCTTAACCTCGTGGTTCAGCGGTTTCTTAAATAGAACCCCGAGTTGCTAGATCTGCTCGTCAAAGGACGCCGCCTGTCAGCTCATTTTCGCAAGTGGGCTACAGCTTCCGCCGCCCTTGCTGTGTTGCAGCAGCGTTTGCAGCTTCCGTCACACCGACTGGTGTGTGATGTCCGCACACCTTGGAACTCTACCCTCCACATGTTGCAAAGGATTTGTGAGCAGAAGAGAGCAGTTGTGGAGTACCAGCTGCAACAAGGCCGTTGATATTCAGGTTAGACTCCACACATAAGACCTCAGGAGTGGACCTGGATGTCTGACATCTGTACCATCTTGACAAACTTTGAGGAGTCCACCCAGATGGTGAGTGGCGATGACGCCATCATTAGCGTCAGCATTCCAATTGTCTGTCTTTTGCAACGCTCTCTGCAGAGAATTAAAGAGGAAGCATTGCAGCCAGAGCATGAGGAGATGGATCAAGAAGCCATAGCGGTCGATTACACACAGCCCAGCCTCATCTCATCCCAACGTGCATTGGGGGACAATGAGGGAGAGTCGGAGGAGGAGGAGGAGGAAGAAGAACAGGAGCTTGTATCATGCGCTGTAGACGGTAGTACCTGTACAATAGTCATACCGTCGGTTCAGCGTGGGTGGCCTGAGGACAGGGGGGAGGCGGAGGAGGAGAGCATGGTCAGTTGTCATCTTGGTGAGGACACGGAAGTCTTGCCCGTTACCAGTCTGGCACGCATGGCTGACTTTATGTTACGCTGCCTTAACCATGACTCTCGCGTTGTCAAATGTTGGGTGACAGTCATTACTGGTTGGTGACACTTTTAGACCCCCGCTGCAAGGAGAGCTTTCACTCTCTTATTCCTGATGTGGAGAGGTCTACAAAAATGGGGCAGTACCAGAAGGCCCTTGCTGCAGACCTGTTAAAAAAGTTCCCATCTGAACACGCTAGCAGCAGAGGTCACAGTTCGTTGACCAACCAAGGCGAACAAGCGAGAGAGAGGCAACTCCAATCCAGCAGAGGCAGGGGAACACAGTCAACATTATGTGACAGTTTTCTGAGACCCGCCCAGCTTACAGGCCCTGAGGCGTGGGGTACTCTCACAAGGAGTGGAAAGTTTCAAAAGATGGTGAGGGAGTACCTTGCCGACCGTACCAGCGTCCGCCGTGATTCCTCTGTGCCTTTTAATTATTGGGTATCCAAGCTGGACACTTTGAATGAACTCGCTCTGTACGCCTTGGAGGTCTGGCCTGCCCTGCCGCTAGCGTATTATCAGAGCGTGTTTTTAGTGCCGCTGGGGGGATTATAACTGATAAGTGCACTCGCCTGTCAACTGACAATGCTGACAAGCTGACCCTTATAAAAATGAACAAGGGCTGGATTGGGCCAGCCTTCTAATCACCACCAAATGACAGCAGAGTAACATAAAGTCAAATCCACTGTGTTTTTTCGGTAGGTGTATTCCCATGCACCGCTTCACACCCACACATGGGTATACGCTTCCTCATTTCGGCTGTTTTATGTTCTTCTCCTTATCCTCAGCCTCCACCACCACTATACCACCAGGGTGACCGTGGTCCGTGTTGCCATTATTGACAGTTTCTCCATCCTTATTTTTGTCAGCTTTTGTTTCGAAGGCATAAGCAAAGATTGTAGGATACCCACTCCCCAATAAGGGGAATAATATTTTTAAGATGCTGTACTGTATGGCTCTTGTAAGGGGCATGGCAAGTTCCTCCGTCCTAATTTTTGGCAGCTTTTGCTTGGAAGGCATAAGCAATTACTATGGGTGTAGCGTCGGCGTCCCTGCCTTCTGCTAGGCAGGGACGCTGTTCCCCTCACCTCTCTGCTCCGAGCCCGGCGTCCTCCTCCCGCTCTGCTGGCAGCGCGCGCTCCTTCCCGGCCACTGTGCTTAGGGCGCGCGCGCGCGCGCTCCATCCCTCTTAAAGGGGCCGCGCGCGCCGTCCTAAGGAGTCCCCGGCCAATGGCCGGAGGACTTCACCATATATAAGGCACCTCCTCCAAAATGGAGGTGCCCGAGCAATGTTGTTGCACTGTTCACTACTCTGCTTCAGCCCTCAGGTCCCGTTGCCAGTTACCTGCCAGATACCTGCCAGATTCCTGCCAGCCTGCTGTCTTATTCCTGCCTGATATTCTGCTACCTGCCTGCTAGCCTGAGGTCCGACGGTCTGCTTTACTACTCCTGTCAGTCTGTCTAAGGACCAGCTTTCCCGCTCACCTGGGAGCGCACATCAACTACCTGCCTGATTGCCTGAGGTCCGACGGTCTGCCTTCCAACTCTTGTCAGTCTGTCTATGGACCAGCTTGCCCGCTCACCTGGGAGCGCACATCTGCTACCTGCCTGCTAGCCTACCTGGAGGCTCTGCCGTCACGTGATGTGACCACCTGCCTGTCCAGTGACTCCTGCCCGCTCACCTGGGAGCGCTCATCTGCTGCCTGTCTGCTAGCCTACCTGGAGGCTCTGCCGTCACGTGCGGTTACCACCCGCCTGTCCAGAGACTTCTGCCCGCTCACCTGGGAGCGCTCATCTGCCGCCTGTCTGTTGATCTTCCTGAAGGCTCCGCCGTCACATGCTGTGACCACCCGTTTATCCAGAGACTCTCGCCTGCTCACCTGGGAGCTCAAGTCTACCATCAGCCGCCACAGGTCGTACCAACCCTTTACCCAGAGACTGCCCCGGTCACTTGCCGTGACCATCTGCCTGTTCACCCAGAGACTGCCCCGGTCACTTGCCGTGACCATCTGCCCGTTCACCCAGAGACTGCCCCGGTCACTTGCCGTGACCATCTGCCCGTTCAACCAGAGACTGCCCCGGTCACTTGCCGTGACCATCTGCCCGTTCATCCAGAGACTGCCCCGGTCACTTGCCGTGACCTCCTACCCGTTCTTCTAGAGACTGTCCCAGTCACCTGCTGTGACTGCCTGCCTGGTCGCCACCCGCTCCCTTACAAGGACCACCCCCTTGTATAGTAGCCCAGAGGTTCCGCCTCCCAGACCCGTTACAGTTTGCTCGGGCCATGGAACCCGGTGGCACCCAAGCTCCCTCGCTCTCGGACCTCTGTCATGAACTGTCCCGTCAGAGGTCCCAACAGGAGTCCATCCTGGGTCACCTGCGGAATGTCAATTCTCGTCTGGACACTCTGACTGCTCCACCAGCAACCACCGCCAGTGCTATGACTCGCAACCCGGCAGCTCCGCTGTCCACCAATACCATGGTATCCTACCCCGCACCCCGGCTTTCTGCACCTCCTCGCTTCGGAGGCGACTCCGCCCAGGCTCGGGGCTTCATAAATCAGTGCACCCTGCACTTTGAACTCCTGTCCCACCAGTTTAACTCCGACTGGGCCAAAATTGCCTTCATCATGTCCCATCTCACTGGGGAGGCCCTGGCCTGGCTAAATCCTCTATGGGAGAGAGGAGACCCCCTGGTGTCCGACTTGCCTGCCTTTCTCATGGCTTTCCGGAAAGTCTTCGACGAACCCGGACGGAAAACCTCATCCGCATCATCTCTGCTACGCCTCCGTCAGGGAAGTCTCACCGTGGGCCAATATGCCATACGGTTCCGTACCCTTGCCTCGGAGCTGGCCTGGGATAACGACGCTCTGGTATCCGTCTTCTGGGAGGGTCTGTCCGGCTGTATTAAAGATGAACTTGCCGATCGGGACATTCCTACCACTCTCGATGACCTAATAACTCTTGCCACCCGGATTGACCTACGGTTCCAGGAGCGTGCCAAAGAGGTCACCCGTGAGAGGAGGTTTCCACGTCTAGCTCCTACTTTTCAGAAATCCGTCTCTCCCCAGGTACACTCTCCTGAGCCTATGCAGGTCGACCAGACCAAGATGGTCAAAACCCGTCAGGACTTACGCCGTGCCGAAGGGAGCTGCTTCTACTGTGGCAGAAAGGAGCACCGGATCCGTACCTGCCCGGAGAGGTCGGGAAACGCCTGTGTCTAGGTTCGCTCAGAGAGGTCAACCTCGACAAGAATAAATCCTCTCCATCTCTGCTACTGTCAGTCTCTATTATCTGCGGGGAGAATCGTTATTTCGAACTAGCCCAACTTGACTCTGGAGCGGCCGGGAATCTTATCTCACAGTCCCTGGTAGAAAAATACCGCATTCCCACCAAACCTCTGGCTGTACCAATATCTGTCGCTGCTGTGGATGGGGGCCTCTTACCACGTCCCATCCAACTCATCACCGAATCCGTAACTCTGCAGGTGGGAATGCTGCATTCTGAGAGCATCTCTTTTCATGTTCTGCCTGGACTCTCTCACGCCCTCTTACTAGGTCTACCTTGGCTCCAGAGACATGCACCCATGCTTGACTGGCAGACCGGAGAAGTCCTTCGCTGGGGACAGGACTGTCATAAGACTTGTTTGGTTCCTGTTCATCCCGTCCGTCCTTCTCCTACCCCAACTAATCTACCTGGACTTCCGATTCCCTATTGGTCATTTGCTGATGTCTTTAATAAAAAGGAGGCAGAGACATTACCCCCTCATAGACCATATGACTGTCCTATCGACCTGTTACCCGGTACTACTCCTCCCCGTGGGCGTATTTACCCATTGTCCGCTGCTGAGACCCGGTCGATGTCCGAATATATTGAGGAGAATTTGGCCAGGGGATTCATCCGGAAATCTACCTCCCCGGCGGGAGCAGGCTTCTTCTTCGTAAAAAAGAAGGACGGCTCTCTCCGTCCCTGTATAGACTATAGAGGCCTTAACCAGATCACGGTGAAGAATAAGTACCCCCTTCCGCTCATTCCAGAATTATTTGATCGCCTGAGGGGGGCTAGAGTCTTCACCAAACTGGACCTCCGTGGGGCGTACAACCTGGTCCGTATCCGTCAAGGGGATGAATGGAAGACTGCATTCAACACCCGGGACGGCCACTATGAATATCTGGTAATGCCCTTTGGTCTCTGTAACGCTCCTGCCGTCTTTCAAGAGTTGGTCAATGACATCTTCCGGGACCTTCTCTACTCCTGCGTTGTGGTGTACCTGGACGACATCTTGGTCTTCTCTCCGGATCTCCAGACTCACCGGAGGGACGTTCGTCAGGTCCTGCTCAGGCTCAGGCAGAACCACCTCTTCGCTAAATATAAGAAGTGCCTCTTTGAGCAGACCTCGCTTCCGTTTTTGGGCTACATTATTTCTCAGACCGGCCTACGAATGGATCCAGAGAAACTGTCTGCCATCGAGAAATGGCCCCGACCGGAGGGGTCGAAGGCCATTCAGCGGTTCCTGGGCTTCGCCAACTACTACCGCCTCTTCATACCGCACTTCTCTTCCCGGACTGCCCCAATTTCCGCGCTCACCCGTAAGGGTACTAATCCCAAAGAGTGGCCGCCCGAAGCAGAGGAGGCCTTTCTTTCCTTAAAACAGGCCTTCTCTTCCGCCCCGGTGCTGCATCGTCCGGACGGCAACAAGCAGTTCTTTCTGGAGGTTGACGCCTCCTCCTCTGGAGCCGGAGCTGTACTTACTCAAAAATCTTCTTCCGGGAGGATGGTAACTTGCGGCTTCTTCTCTAAACTCTTCTCCTCCTCAGAGCGCAATTATTCCATAGGAGACCGAGAGTTATTGGCCATCAAGCTGGCATTGGAGGAGTGGCGTTACCTACTCAAGGGGGCTCTTCATCCGGTAATAATTTACACTGACCACAAGAACTTGGCTTATCTCCAGCATGCCCAGAGACTTAATCCACGCCAAGCCCGGTGGTCCTTGTTTTTTGCTCGCTTTGATTTTGTTCTACATTTTCGCCCGGCTGACAAGAACATCAAAGCAGATGCCTTTTCCCGATCCTTTCTGGTATCTGATCTCGAGGAAGAACCTAAACATATCATCGATCCCGCCAGAGTAATGCAGGTGGCTCCCGTGAGTCTAAATCGTCTCCCTCCCGGTAAGACGTTCGTATCGGTACCTGATCGGGAGAAGATCCTACACTGGGGTCATTCGTCTAAACTAGCTGGCCACGCCGGTCAGAAAAAGACCCTCCAGCTTATTTCCCGGCACTACTGGTGGCCTAACCTGCGCAAGGATGTAATAGACTTTGTTTCTGCCTGTGTGTCCTGTGCCCGCAACAAAGTTCCGAGACACCTGCCAGCCGGTCGCCTTCTTCCTCTGCCAGTACCTGCTGCCCCCTGGCAGCATATAGCGATGGACTTCATAACTGATCTTCCCGTCTCTGCCGGTTGTACGGTCATTTGGGTGGTCGCTGACCACTTTTCCAAGATGGCTCACTTCATTCCCCTGCCAGGCCTCCCGTCTGCACCCGAGCTGGCTAAAGACTTTATCCGCCACATCTTCCGTCTTCATGGCCTGCCCCGTCACATCGTGTCGGATCGTGGGGTACAGTTCACTTCTCGTTTCTGGAGAGCCACTTGTAAATTGCTAGACGTCACCCTGGACTTCTCCTCCGCTTACCATCCACAGTCTAATGGTCAAGTGGAGCGGATCAATCAGATCCTGACCAGTTACCTCCGGCACTTCGTTAATGCCCACCATTCTGACTGGGTGGATCTCCTGCCATGGGCCGAATTCTCGTACAACAATCACGAGAGCGAATCCTCCTCCAAATCCCCGTTTTTTGTAGTCTTCGGTCAGCATCCTCGGATCCCGTTTCCCGTCTCCACCTCGGTGGACAATCCAGCTGCGGAATCTCTTGTTAACAAATTTTCCTCCACATGGGAGAGTACCCGGTCCGCACTCCTTCTGTCATCCGAGCGTATGAAAAGACATGCTGACAAAAAACGTCTGGATCCTCCTCAATTCCGTCCAGGGGATAAGGTCTGGCTCTCGTCCAAGTATGTCCGGCTCAAGATTCCTTCCTATAAGTTAGGGCCTCGGTTCATCGGTCCTCTGTAGGTCATCAGTCAGATCAACCCGGTGGCCTATAAATTGAAACTCCCGGCCAACTTGCGGATCCCTAACTCCTTCCATGTATCTCTCCTCAAACCTGTGGTACTTAACTCTTTTTCCAAGTCTACAGGCACGCCTCCTGCTCCGGTTTCCGCTGAAAACAAATTTGAGGTAGAGAACATTCTGGCCACCAAAAGGGTAAGAGGGAAGACCTTTTTTCTAGTAGATTGGAAGGGGTTTGGTCCTGAAGAGAGAACGTGGGAGCCCCGGGAGAACATCCATGCCCCTCTCATCCTTGCTAAATTTCTGTCTGGCCTAAAAAAGGGGGGGCCTAAAGGGGGGGGGTACTGTAGCGTCGGCGTCCCTGCCTTCTGCTAGGCAGGGACGCTGTTCCCCTCACCTCTCTGCTCCGAGCCCGGCGTCCTCCTCCCGCTCTGCTGGCAGCGCGCGCTCCTTCCCGGCCACTGTGCTTAGGGCGCGTGCGCTCCCTCCCTCTTAAAGGGGCCGCGCGAGCCGTCCTAAGGAGTCCCCGGCCAATGGCCGGAGGACTTCACCATATATAAGGCACCTCCTCCAAAATGGAGGTGCCCGAGCAATGTTGTTGCACTGTTCACTACTCTGCTTCAGCCCTCAGGTCCCGTTGCCAGTTACCTGCCAGATACCTGCCAGATTCCTGCCAGCCTGCTGTCTTATTCCTGCCTGATATTCTGCTACCTGCCTGCTAGCCTGAGGTCCGACGGTCTGCTTTACTACTCCTGTCAGTCTGTCTAAGGACCAGCTTGCCCGCTCACCTGGGAGCGCACATCAACTACCTGCCTGATTGCCTGAGGTCCGACGGTCTGCCTTCCAACTCTTGTCAGTCTGTCTATGGACCAGCTTGCCCGCTCACCTGGGAGCGCACATCTGCTACCTGCCTGCTAGCCTACCTGGAGGCTCTGCCGTCACGTGCTGTGACCACCTGCCTGTCCAGTGACTCCTGCCCGCTCACCTGGGAGCGCTCATCTGCTGCCTGTCTGCTAGCCTACCTGGAGGCTCTGCCGTCACGTGCTGTGACCACCCGCCTGTCCAGAGACTTCTGCCCGCTCACCTGGGAGCGCTCATCTGCCGCCTGTCTGTTGATCTTCCTGGAGGCTCCGCCGTCACATGCTGTGACCACCCGTTTATCCAGAGACTCTCGCCTGCTCACCTGGGAGCTCACGTCTACCATCAGCCGCCACAGGTCGTACCAACCCTTTACCCAGAGACTGCCCCGGTCACTTGCCGTGACCATCTGCCCGTTCACCCAGAGACTGCCCCGGTCACTTGCCGTGACCATCTGCCCGTTCACCCAGAGACTGCCCCGGTCACTTGCCGTGACCATCTGCCCGTTCACCCAGAGACTGCCCCGGTCACTTGCCGTGACCATCTGCCCGTTCATCCAGAGACTGCCCCGGTCACTTGCCGTGACCTCCTACCCGTTCTTCTAGAGACTGTCCCGGTCACCTGCTGTGACTGCCTGCCTGGTCGCCACCCGCTCCCTTACAAGGACCACCCCCTTGTATAGTAGCCCAGAGGTTCCGCCTCCCAGACCCGTTACAATGGGAGACCCACTCCCCAATAATGGGAATAATGTTTTTAAGATGCTGTACTGTATGACTCTTGTATGGGGCATTAAAAGCGTCTTGTTAAGCTACTGTGACCTACACCACTTTTCCGAGGGGCATTAAATGCGTCTTGTTAAGCTACTGGGACCTCCACCACTTTTCCGAGGGGCATTAAAAGTGTCTTGTTAAGCTACTGTGACCTCCACCACTTTTCCGAGGGGCATTAAAAGCGTCTTTTTAAGCTACTGGGACCTCCACGTCTCTTCTGAGGGGCATTAAAAGTGTCTTGTTAAGCTACTGGGACCTCCACAACTTTTCCGAGGGTCATTAAATGCATCTTGCTAAGCTACTGTGACCTCCACCACTTTTCTGAGGGGCATTAAAAGAATCTTGTTAAGCTACTGGGACCTCTACGTCTCTTCTGAGGGGCATTAAAAGCATCTTGTTAAGCTACTGGGACCTCCACCACTTTTCCCAGGGGCATTAAACGTGTCTTGTTAAGCTACTGGGACCTCCACCACTTTTCTGAGGGGCATTAAAAGCATCTTGTTAAGCTACTGGGACCTCCACGTCTCTTCTGAGGGGCATTAAAAGCATCTTGTTAAGCTGCTTGGACCTCCACGTCTCTTCCGAGGGGCATATAAAGCATCTTGCTAAGCTACTGGGACCTCCACGTCCCTTCTGAGGGTCATTAAAAGCGTCTTGTTAAGCTAGTGCGACTTCCACATCTCATCTGAGGGGCATTTAAAGCGTCTTGTTAAGCTACTGGGTCCTCCACGTCTCTTCTGAGGGGCATTAAAAGCATCTTGTTAAACCACTCTGAACTCCGCAGCTCTTCCAAGGGGCATTGAAATGTTGTTTTTAATTACCTCTAACCTCCACGACTCTTCCAACGGGCATTGCATTTCCTCCTAATTTTATTCAGCTTTTTATTTTCAATGAAAAGGCAAAAACTAAGGGAGACCCACTCCCCAATAATGGGTAGAAGGTTTTTAGTACGCTGTAATCCACGTCTGTTTCAAGGGGCATTGTAGTTCCTCCTAATTTTGGAAAGCCTTCCATTCACTGCTTAGGCCAACAGTGTACAGGAGATCCAGTTGCTATAAATCTAAAAAACGGTTTAGTTAAGGCCCTCTGAACTCCATGACATTTCTAAGGGGCATTGGAGTGCCTCAAAATTTTTGTTAGGCATTACACTCAGTATGCCCTATAACTGTGTAGCCGAACCGCTCATTTTGTTACAAAAACATATCCTACAAGACATATGTGGTTGACTGGCCTGATATTGATGTGAATGGTCCCTGTTCCTCCTGCTCTTTCTCCTTTGCCACTACCTCATCCATCATTTATCACCTGAAGCTTTGTTTTAACGGGAGTCACAGAACTGGGATAGTAGCAGGAAAACATCCAGCAATCCTCAGAGGAGGTAGGCTATGTGCCAAAACGCTGACCACCTCAGGCCTAGCCGCTACTACATACATGTGCTTGCATTCCAAGAAAACAAAGCAGATGCTAACTTCTATCATCATCATCATGGTCCTCACCTTGGCACTCTCAACTCCTCTGATGGAGAAGCCAGGGCCCACAGGAGGAGTCTGGTTCTCTGGTGGGCTCGTCCAATGCTGCCCGAAAGCATGCCGGGCTAAGAAAAGTGTGCGCGGGGATGTTACAAGGAGAAATAGGGGTGGCAGGGGACTGTTTATGGACACCTGGCTGTGCCCAGGCGGCTGGGGACCGTGTGTGGACACCCGGCCGCGGGGCAGCTGGGGACCTAGTATGGATACCTGGCCACCAACGCAGCCATGACGTGGTGGCCAGATTCCGCCTCCACATGCCTAAAAGGCCCAATTTCAAGTGCAAGCAAGCAGTATGGTATTGCAGCCTGGGGGTGGGTGGGTGGCAGGCTGCATACTTGCGCTTGCATTGCAAGGAATGGGAGAGGTACAATTGAACACTGCCCTGGGACAAGGACTTGAATGGGGATAGTTGCAAGTCTGCAACGACAGGTGCAGGGTGGGAGGCATCTTCGCATGTACCATGAACAGGGGTTTGGCATGCACACACTACAGAGGAATAGGCTGTCCTTCCCACTAAATGCACTGGGGAGGGCACAGGTAATGTTTTGGTATGCGCGCTTAATCTTATGTATAAGGCACACCGGGACAAATAGGGACGGCTGGGGACTGAGTATGGATACCTCGCTGCCGAAGCAGCCATGAGGTAGTGGCCAGCTTGGGCCTCCTCCAAACTAAAAGGCACCATTTCAAGTGAAAGCTAGCAGTATGGCATTGCAGCCTAGTGTTGGGTGGGTGGCAGGCTGCACACTTACGTTTGCATTCCAAGAAAACAAAGCAGATGCTAACTTCTATCATCATCATCATGGTCCTCACCTTGGCACTCTCAACTCCCCTGATGGAGAAGCCAGGGCCCACCGGAGGAGTCTGGTTCTCTGGTGGGCTCGTCCAATGCTGCCCTAAAGCATGCCGGGCTAAGAAAAGTGTGTGGGGGGATGTTCCAAGGAGAAAAAGGGGCGACTGGGGACCGTTTATGGACACCTGGCTGTGCCCAGGCGGCTGGGGACCGTGTGTGGACACCCGGCCACCCCCTGGCGGCTGGGGACCGAGTGTGGACACCCGTCCGCCGGGCGGCTGGGGACTGAGTATGGATGCCAGGCCACCAACGCAGCCATGACGTGGTGGCCAGATTCCGCCTCCACATGCCTAAAAGGCCCAATTTTAAGTGCAAGCAAGCAGCATGGTATTGCAGCCTGGGGGTGGGTGGGTGTCAGGCTGCATACTTGCACTTGCATTGCAAGGAATGGGGGAGGTACAATTGAACACTGCCCTGGGACAAGAACTTGCACGGGGATAGTTGCAAGTCTGCATCTTCTGATGCGGCAAGGATGACTTCTGATGGGCACACTTTTAGGCAGTGACCTGGGTATCAGAGATGCTTCAAGGGGTCTTCCCATGCTGTTCCCATGTCTTTTGAGCACTGTATGCATGTGACACACAGCACATGGCCAGATAAGGTTGTAAAATGTTAAAATGACATTTCCTGGTGAATGCATTTGTCACGGTTGAAAGCAATACAAAAGTGCAAAAATGCATAAAAAATGCTTCTTGTGAACATAGCCCAAGGTGTGGAGGAGTATTTTTTTTTTTTGGATTATTTGTTTTACCTTATGCACAAGTGTTTACCCTGGAAAGGAACTTCCTTAACATATTTCACAGGAAAACCGTTTCAGTTTCGTTTTTGAACGTTTTATTGTGAGCCCTTAAAAGTTGCTTAATACCTCTGACCATGTTGTTGACAGCAGTGACCTGGGGGTCTGAAATGCTTCCTGGGGCGATCCCCATGCTGTCCCCGTGTCATTTTAGCACTGTCACTATCGTTTTGGGCACTTGTTAGGCTTTTAAAAGACTGACGGGGGAGCCGCCGCAAAAATGCTCGGGTCTCCCCTAGAGTAACATTGGGCTCGTTGCTCGGGTCGAGCACCCGAGTATCACGGCGAGCTCGGCCCGAGCTTCGAGCACCTGAGCATTTTAGTGCTCAGTCAACACTAGTTATAACTAATAAACCGACAAATCTATGCCTCACTCAGCAGCACCTCTCCCTACTCTGCCTGTCTGAAGGGTAGACCGTGATGAGCATAGGCTCACCAGGTCTTATATAGACCCGATGACACTATGCAGCCAGCCAATTATTGTAATGCCAAAACCAACATGGCTACGGCATTACAGTGAGTGGCAGCCAATCCCTACATGTTAATTGGCTGTCTAAAGAGCGCCAAACATGCGGGACGGGGACCCGAGCTCCCACCCGAGCATCTCGGACATACTCGAGCAGTGAATACCGAGCAGTGACGAGCACGCTCACTCATCACTAAAAAAATGCTAATTATTTCTACCTAAATTTACCACTAACATTAATTAAAATGTAAAAAAAAAATATCTTAGATTCACTAGGGTATATTGAAGCATTTCAGAGTGATTACCACATAAAGTGACACTGGTCAGAACTTAAAAACATTGGCCTGGTCAGGAAGGTGACTGGCATTTTCAAAGAGGTAACAGGAGAAAATGGAAAATACAATTTGTTGTGCAATTTCTACCGAGTACACTGATACCCCATATGTGATGGAAAACTACTGTTTTGGGCTTATGGTAGGGCTCAGAAGAGAAGGAGCACCAATTGACTTTTGGAGCGCAAAATTGGCTGGAATCAATAGAGGACACCATGTTGTGTTTGCAGAGCCCCTAGTGAGCCTAAACAATGGAAACCCCCCAAAGATGACCCCATTTTAGAAAATACACCCCTCAAAGAATTTATTTAGAGCTATGGTAAGCAGCTTGAATCCACAGGTAAGTGCTTCACAGAATTTTATAATGTTAAGCTATGAAAATGAAAAAAATATATTTTTCCCATTATTTGACTTTTGAAGTGCAAAATTGGCTGGAATAGATAGTAGATGCCATGTCATGTTTGCAGATCCCCTGATGTGCCTAAGCAGAGGAAACCCCCACAAGTAACCCCATGATGGAAACTACACCCAACAAGGAACTTATCTAAAGGTGTGATGAGTACCTTAAACACATAGGGTTTTCAAGGTCATAATAATAATAATTTTTATTTCTATAGCACCAACATATTCCGCAGCACTTTACATTTTAGAGGGAAATTTTACAGACAATAAAAGACATTACAGAATAACAATAATCACATAAATCAACAGATACCAAGAGGAGTGAGGGTCCTGCTCGTAAGCTTACAATCTATGAGGAAATAGGGGGACACAAAAGGTGGATGATATTAACAATTTGTTCTTCGTGAAATATACAGCTACACATATTTATTGAAGGTCCTCCAGAATCTGATAAAATGTCTGTACAGAAATGCGACAGAAGTATTGGAACTTGGCCATATGCTGCCGTAGGTCATTATAGAGGCTGTGGAAGTGGCCTTTTCTACAATGTTGCAAAACAGTGGGATGAACTCACAATCTCTGCCTCTTTCACTTTTATTGTGCATTTTCCCATATGTTGTTGCTTTTTTCATGGCTCCTTACTATGTTGATACAAATTGCATTCATTATGTGCTCCTATCTCATCATATTACTTCTCAACTTTTTTTCAGGTAAAAATGAACCTCTTAACCCCGTCAAGACCCAGCCTATTTTGACCCTAAAGACCTTGGCATTTTTGTCAATTCTGACCAGTGTCCGTTTACGAAGTAAAAACTCTGGAACACTTCAACGGATCCTAGCGATTCTGAGATTGTTTTTTCGTAACATATTGTTAGTATTAAATTTAGGTCGATAATATTTGCGTTTATTTGTGAAAAAATCAAAAATTTCACAATTTTCAAATTTTGAACTTTTATTCTGCTATACCAGAGAGTGATGTGACACAAAATAGTTAATAAATAACATTTCCCACATGTCTACTTTACATCAGCACAATTTTAGAAAAAAAAAATTTGGGGGTAGTAAGTTTGAAGGGTTCAAAGTTCATCAGCAATTTATCTTTTTCCAGTAAAATTTACAAAACTATTTTTTTTAGTGACCACATCACATTTGAAGTCCCTTTGAGGGGTGTACATGACAGAAAACACCCAAAAGTGACACCATTCCAAAAACTGCAACGCTCAAGCTACTCAAAACTACATTCAAGAAGATTATTAACCCTTCAGGTGCATCACAGGAACTAAAGCAACATGCAAGAAAAAAATGAAAATTTTAATCTTTCTAACAAAAATTTTATTTTACCCTAAATATTTTAATTTTCTCATGCGTAACAGGAAAAAATGCATCCTAAAATTTGTTGGGCAATTTCTCCTGAGTACACCGATACCTCCTATGTGGTCATAAACTACTGTTTGGGCGCACGGCAGGGCTCAGAAGGGAAGGAGCGCCATTTCACTTTTTGAATGGAAAATTAGCTCCAAAAGTCAAATTGCGCTCCTTCCCTTCTGAGCCCTGCCATGTGCCCAAACAGTAGTTTATGACCACACGTTCACTCACACTATAATAAAGTTTTAATTTTTTTTTTTTTACACACGCACACAGCACATAAAATGTCCCGCCCTTCCCACTCATCCCAGTCTAGGGTGTACTCAGCTGAGGAGGCTATGTCAGGTTAGTGTGTGTGTTGTAGTGTGTGTGTGTGTGGTGAATACACTACACTATACCACACCGCACACCAACCTGACATACACTACACAATTTGTGAAGCACCTGGGGGTGCTTAGTATGCATCTAGATAAGTTCCCTGGGGGTCTAGTTTCCAATATGGGGTCACTTGTAGGGGAGCTCCAATGTTTAGGCGCCTGGGGGTTCAAAATGCTCACCACCCATCTAGATAAGTTCCCTGGGGGGTCTAGTTTCCAACATGGGGTCACTTGTGGGGGAGCTCCAATGTTTAGGCACACAGGGGATCTCCAAACGTGACATCATTCCAATTTGTTAGCGGTCACCATGTCATGTTTGGAGAGCCCCTGTGTGCCTAAACATTAGAGCTCCCCCACAAGTGACCCCATGTTGGAAACTAGACCCCCCGGGGAACTTATCTAGATGGGTGGTGAGCATTTTGAACCCCCCAGGTGCCTAAACATTGGAGCTCCCCAACAAGTGACCCCAGGAACCCCCAGGTGCTTCACAAATTGATTCATAAAAATGAAAAAGTATTTTTTTTTCCACAAAAATTTTCTTTTTTCATTTTTACGGATTAATTTGTGAAGCACTTGGGGGTCCAAAATGCTCACCACCCATCTAGATAAGTTCCCTGGGGGGTCTAGTTTCCAAAATGGGGTCACTTGTGGGGGAGCTCCAGTGTTTAGGCACAGAGGGGCTCTCCAAACACGACATGGTGTCCGCTAACAAATTGGAACCATGTCTCGTTTGGAGAGCCCCTGTGTGCCTAAACATTTGAGCTCCCCCACAAGTGACCCCATTTTGGAAACTAGACCCCCAGGGAACTTATCTAGATGCATACTAATCACCCCCAGGTGCTTCACAAATTGTGTAGTGTATGTCAGGTTGGTGTGCGGTGTGGTATAGTGTAGTGTATTCACCACACACACACACTACAACACACACACTAACCTGACATAGCCTCCTCAGCTGAGTACACCCTAGACTGGGATGAGTGGGAAGGGCGGGACATTTTATGTGTTGTGTGCGTGTGTAAAAAAAAAAAATTAAAACTTTATTATAGTGTGAGTGAACGTGTTTGTGTGTGTGAGTGCTTGGTGTACCCTTCTGCAGTCACGTGTGGGAGCGGTCAGGCGTAGGGGATGGTCAGGCGTAAGGGACGGTCAGGCGTATGGGGCGGTCAGGCGTAGGGGGCGCAGGAGTGGGCACGCTCAGGCACACGGGGCACGCTCAGGCACACGGGGCGCATGAGGGGGCGGTCAGGCGTAGGAGGGGGCTGAGGAGATGGAGGAGCCAGCAGCAGCAGCAAGGGGGGTGATCACTGGGGCAGAAAGAGGGGCAGGAGCCGGCAATAGCAGCAGCAAGGGGGTGAACCCTTGGGCAGAAAGGGGGGCAGGAGCCGGCAGCAGCAAGGGGGTTAGGAGGCCGGCAGCATCAGGGGGGTGATCACTGGGGCAGAAAGCGGAGCAGGAGCCGGCAGCAGCAGGGGGATGATCACTGGGACGGGGGGGTGATCACTGGGACGGGATGGGGGGTGATCACTGGGACGTGACGGGGGGTGATCACTGGGACGACAGGGGGGGTGATCACTGTGACGGGGGGGTGATCACTGGGAGGGGGGATGATCACTGGGAGGGATGGTGGGTGATCACAGGCGCAGGGGATTCACAGTGAGCCTGCTGCTGCCTGTGATCACCATACACCGGCTGGCAGAAGGAGAGCACCAGCCGGTGGATGAAGATGTGGGAGAGGGAGCGGAGGGAGCAGAGGTCGGGGTGCAGGTATGAAATTTGCCTGGGGTGGAGAGGGGGTGGAGGGGGTTGGAGAGGGGGTCGGGGGGGAGTGGGAGCTGGAATCGGACAAGGGGGGGTAATATTACCGGCGGTGGATCTGCGTCGGTGTCGGGTCAGTGGCGGCGGGAGATCGGCGGCGTCGGCAGCAGATCAGTGGGAGACGAAGCTCCACAGCTTTCACGGACGGGAGAAAGCTGTGGATCTTGGTCAGCCATTGTAAAAACGACACCCTCCACATCTGATTGGAGGGCTAGCGTCACATGGACACTAGAGCCAATCAGATCTGGGGGGGGTCGCGACAGAGCTGACACTCCCCCCCAGCCAATGGCTGATGCTATATGCTTCAAGCCATTCCCAGATCATAAATATTTCACCAATTTCCATTGGTGAAATATTTAATTAATTCTGATTGGCAGTTTCACTAAAATGAAAGTGAAACTGCCAATCGGAGGGATCCTAGGCACGGGGGGGTTAATCCACCCCCAGTGGGGTCAACTACAGGTTGTCCAGTTGCAGTAGCAACTGTGACACCTGAGCGACCCCGCTCGCAGGCGCTGCAGGGGCGCTATCCCTCCATGTCACAGACGCTGTGACATGAGTCGGGAACGCACCGGTTTCCATGTCACAGACGATGTGACACGGGTCGGGAAGGGGTGTTAAAGAAATTTTCCATACTCTGCTTACTCTGATTGCGAGGAGTCTATCAACATCAACAACATGATCATGGCAGTTGTTGTAGCTGTTTTTATTCTGACCCAACAGTCAGATATGCTGGATCACCAGTGAGGCCGAGTTAAGAGATTAGGCCCTCTAATATACGAACGCTCGGAGAAATGACTGCCGCACAGGTCGTGAGCAAATCAGTTTCTGTTTATTCACATCAACAAAAGTATATTTTATACCATTTACAAGCAATGCAACTCAATGCAGCCCGCATAGCGCCCCCCTTTTGTCCAGGTCATGATGACTTTATTCATCCTGTCCCATAACATGATTTTAGCAGAATGTTACATATGCAGATAAGGAGCATAAGGTCCTTGAGCAGAGACTATGAGCCGTAGGAACTTTAAACAAAGTATAAGATAGGGAAAGATCAGAAATCCAGAGTATGTAGAGAAATAGCAGAGAGGAAAAACATTCCCCCCTTTTGTAAATGGTATAGATATACACTACTCAAAAAAATAAAGGGAACACTCAAATAACACATCCTAGGTCTGAATGAATGAAATATTCTCATTGAATACTTTGTTCTGTACAAAGTTGAATGTGCTGACAACAAAATCACACAAAAATCATCAATGGAAATCCAATTTATTAACCAATGGAGGCCTGGATTTGGAGTCACCCCCAAAATGAAAGTGGAAAAACACACTACAGGTTGATCCAGCTTTGATGTAATGTCCTTAAAATAAGTCAAAATGAGGCTCAGTATTGTGTGTGGCCTCCACGTGCCTGTATGACCTCCCTACAATGCCTGGGCATGCTCCTGATGAGGTTGCGGATGGTCTCCTGTGGGATCTCCTCCCAGACCTGGACTAAAGCATCCGCCAACTCCTGGACAGTCTGTGGTGCAACGTAACGTTGGTGGATGGAGCGAGACATGATGTTCCAGATGTGCTCAATCGGATTCAGGTCTGGGGAACGGGCGGGCCAGTCCACAGCTTCAATGACTTCATGTTGCAGGAACTGCTGACACACTCCAGCCACATGAGGTCTGGAATTGTCCTGCATAAGGAGGAACTCAGGGCCAACCGCACCAGCATATGTTCTCACAAGGGGTCTGAGGATCTCATCTCGGTACCTAATGGCAGTCAGGCTACCTCTGGCGAGCACATGGAGGGCTGTGCAGCCCTCCAAAGAAATGCCACCCCACACCATTACTGACCCACTGCTAAACCGGTCATGCTGAAGGATGTTGCAGACAGCAGATCACTGTTCACGGCGTCTCCAGACTCTGTCACGTCTGTCACATGTGCTCAGTGTGAACCTGCTTTCATCTGTGAAGAGCACAGGGCGCCAGTGGTGTTCTGTGGCAAATGCCAAGCGTCCTGCACGGTGTTGGGCTGTGAGCACAACCCCTATCTGTTGACGTCAGGCCTTCATACCACCCTCATGGAGTCGGTTTCTAGCCGTTTGTGCAGACACATGCACATTTGTGGCCTGCTGGAGGTCATTTTGCAGGGCTCTGGCACTGCTCCTCCTGTTCCTCCTTGCACAAAGGCAGAGGTAGCGGTCCTGCTGCTGGGTTGTTGCCCTCCTACGGCCCCCTCCACATCTCCTGGTGTACTGGCCTGTCTCCTGGTAGTGCGTCCTGCCTCTGGACACTACGCTGACAGACACAGCTAACCTTCTTGCCACAGCTCGCATTGATGTGACATCCTGGATGAGCTGCACTACCTGAGCAACGTCTGTGTTTTGTAGATTCCGTCTAATGCTACTACGAGTGTGAAAGCACAACTAACTGATCTTCACTGTCCTTTTAGAGGAATAGAGGAATCCAAGTTATCTGTAAACAGAAAGATTGTGAGGGAATATTTAGCTAACATAAATGAGTTCAAGTCTCCAGGTCCAGATGAATTACACCCCAGAGTACTGAAGGAGATCATAGAAGAAATTTTAGAACCACTCTCCATAATCTTTGAAAATTCTTGGAGAACAGGAGAAGTCCCAGAAGACTGGAGAAGAGCAAATGTTGTTCCTATCTTCAAAAAGGGGAAGAAGGTGGACCCAGGGAACTATAGGCCGGTGAGTCTGACTTCTATACCAGGAAAGATCTTTGAACAAATTATTAAACAACTGTATGTAAGTACATGGATAAGAATGAAGTGATTAACCAGAGTCAGCATGGGTTTGTAACTAACAAGTCATGTCAGACTAACTTAATTTCCTTCAATGACAGAATCACTGACTGGGTGGATCAGGGAAATGCTGTAGATATAGTATATCTTGACTTCAGCAAAGCATTTGACAAAGTATCTCACACCATCCTTATTGAAAAAATGACCAAGTATGCAATGGAGCAGGCAACTGTTAGGTGGATTCATAACTGGCTTAGTGATCGGACTCAAAGGGTGGTTGTAAATGGCTTCACATCCAGCTGGATGAATGTCTCAAGTGGGGTACCACAGGGCTCCGTCCTGGGACCTGTATTGTTCAACATCTTTATCAATGATTTAGATGAAGGAATTGAGGGTAAACTGATTAAATTTGCTGATGACACAAAGCTAGGAGGGATAGCTAATACTAGAGAAGAGAGAGAGAGGATTCAAAAAGACCTAAATAAACTGGAGCAGTGGGCAGCAACCAACAGAATAGTTTTTAACAGGGAAAAATGCAAAGTACTACATCTGGGCAATAAAAATGAAAAAAGCATATACAGAATGGGAGGAATAGAGCTAAGCAACAGTACATGTGAAAAAGACTTAGGTATACTAATAGATCATAGACTGAACATGAGCCAACAGTGTGATGCAGCAGCAAAAAAGGCAAATACAATTCTGGGATGTATTAACAGAAGCATAGAGTCTAGATCACGTGAAGTCATTATCGGTCTTTACTCCTCTTTGGTCAGACCTCATCTGGAATACCATGTACAGTTTTGGGCACCACATTTTAAAAAAGACATAGACAAACTGGAGCAAGTTCAGAGAAGAGCGACCAGAATGGTGACTGGTCTGCAAACCATGTCCTATGAGGAACGGTTGCAGGATTTGGGAATGTTTAGCTTGCAAAAAAGAAGACTGAGAGGAGACTTAATAGCTGTCTACAAATATGTCAGGGGCTGTCACATTGTAGAAGGATCATCTTTATTCTCATTTGCACAAGGAAAGACTAGAAGCAATGGGATGAAACTAAATGGGAGGAGACACAGATTAGATATTAGAAAAAACTTTTTGACAGTTAGGGTGATTAATGAGTGGAACAGGCTGCCACGAGAGGTGGTGAGTTCCCCTTCAATGGACGTCTTCAAACAGAGGCTGGACAGACATCTGTCTGAGATGATTTAGTGAATCCTGCTTTGAGCAGGGGGTTGGACCAGATGACCCAGGAGGTCCCTTCCAACTCTACCATTCTATGATTCTATGATTCTATGATTTTAACATTCAAAAGTGACCAAAACAACAGCCAGAAAGCATTGGTATTGAGATATTGTCTGCGGTCCCCACCTGCAGAACTACTCCTTTATTAAGTGTGTCTTGATAATTGCCAATAATTTCCATCTATTGTCTATTCCACTTGCACAACAGCATGTATAATTGATTGTCAATCAGTGTTGCTTCCTAAGTGGACAGTTTGATTTCACAGAAGTTTTATTTACTTGGAGTTATATTCTGTTGTTTAAGTGTTCCCTTTTTTTTTTTGAGCAGTGTATGTATATATGTATATATATATATATATATGGCCTCTACTATGGGGTCAGCTGGTGTCCACAAAGGAGCTAGTGTCTCATGAGTCTAATACTCATAAGAGGGCTTCCTACATGGTTCACCCATCCACCCTCATTGTGGACCCCCACTTTCCCCGTCAGTAGTGATTATCTGCGGTTTATGATACACTATGGAGGGTTCAACATTAGATTAACGCATACATTATTCAATAGCTGGGAAATATATATCTCAGTGCTTTTACAGTTGCATACAGCAATAAGCAAAACATTAAAATCTACTTGCAAATCTGTACAATACTAGAAATCCAACCCGCTAGGCCATTGAACCAGTTGGCTGGATTTCAAAAGGAGAATGTATTCCCCCACCAGAAGTCTCTGTTTGCGCTTTGACCAATTGTCACTAAGTTCACTAATTTTGGTTTGGCAAGAGGGCCTGTAAGCACTGTGTCCGCAAACCAAGAATGCTCCTTCTGGGAGAACACAAACAGGGGTCAGTATACATTGGTATAAATTCAAAAAGCCCCAACATGACTTTATGAGCACACCAAGTATTATTCATTTGTTCTCCGTCTATACCAAATGTACATTTGCCTCTTTCCTTCCTTACTATTTTACTTCAACATCATTTTAGTATACTGACTCATTAACCTTGGTTTGATCATGCATATATATTTAACTGCAATCAGGGATTAGTACTCATTAGTGATTAGTGACTCATCCGACTATAGTCCATGAAGCAGATATGTCACGGAGCAAATCCTTTCTCCAAAATTTAAATTGAGTCCAGTTCTTATTGTGTATAAAGTGTGGTGTTAATACCTCCTGTGGCTCCAGAGGAAAGGCTAAGTACGGCATAGTCCTTGCGGATTCTCTTGGTATGGCATAGTCCTTGCAGATACTGTGCTGTGTGCAGATCCAACAGTCAACAGTCTTTGGGCTTTGCTCATTTCATTTCTTTTATATGAAAAGCATGATGTTGAATAAGTTGTTGTCCCAGTCCATATTTAAAAGTCTATCCAGAGTCTCTTGCAGGGTGCAATCATCCTGCTACTCCCAGCAGGGTGATAAAAAAGTCAGTCGGACAGTCATTCTGTTGGTCATGTGACCTTTTTGCAGTGACCGTCGTGGATCCTGGTGGGCCTTCCCTCAAGCTTCACTGAGGTGGATGTGGTCAGCTGGACTTGGAATGGGCCATCAAATCATGGATCTAGGCTTCTTCTGACGTGTTTGCGTATGACCACCAAAATCACCTGGATTCAACGGATGCACGTCTGCACTTGCATTAGGATCTGGAATGGATGAAAACACATGTTTATGCACCACATTAAGTCTTTTCTGCAGGGCCTGAACATAGGCTGTCATAGTACCGAGTTGCATTTGCAGTACCTGTGGGAAGTACAAACCGGCCTTTGGGGCACTTAAAACATGACTTCAAATGGAGACAACTTGTCTTTCTACTTGGAGTGTGTCTGACTGGAAAGAGTGCAAGTGGCAAGAACTCTACCCAGTTCTTTCCTGTGTCTGCCATAGCTTTGGTTTAAGTGTCAGATTTAACCTCTCAACTTTCCTGTTGCTTTGTGGCCTATGTGGGGTGTGAAATGCTTTTTTAATTCCTAGAAGTGAAGTGTGTACCGCTGTCACTTTCTATGGTTTCTGGGACACCATATCAGCAGATCAGTTCTTTCATCAGTTTGTCTGTAGTCATTTTAGCATTGGCAGATTTTACTGGATAAGCTCCTGGCCAGTCTAAGAAGAGATTTACACATAACAGGATATATTCATACACGCCTACCTTGGGTAGATGTATGTAGTCAATCTGCAGTCTCTGAAGCTGGTAGAGAGGCCTTGGTGTTGTTTTCTTGGGGACTTTTACTGTCTTACCTGGGTTGTGATGTGCACAGATGAGGCAGGACTGCAAATGTTTCGTGGCTGCATAACTGAAACCAGGAGCGATCCAGAAGGCATTTACCATGGTACACATGTTACTTTTGAGGCATGAGTGGGGTCATGTGCTGCTTGGGCCGTTACAGGGAACGGGGATATTGGAAAGCACAATCTATCCCTAGTCTCCCATACTCCATTCCAGTTTAGCACAGCTCACATTTTTTCCCAGTGTTCCTTCCCTCAGGGGGTAGCCAGATGCTAGAGGGATTTCAGATGTCCAGACTGGCTGTGGCTAGAATTCGCTGATGCCCCACCACAGTCCTCAGCTCCCTATGCCGCCTTGCTGCTACTTTAGCAGCCTTGTCCGCCCTTCTGTTGCCCGCTACTAGTGTTGAACCACCCCCGTAGTGTTCGGGTTCGGTTCGGTTC
The DNA here is from genome assembly GCF_046119375.1 of Phyllobates terribilis. Lineage (NCBI taxonomy): Eukaryota > Metazoa > Chordata > Amphibia > Anura > Dendrobatidae > Phyllobates > Phyllobates terribilis. Next base: position 589,054,423 of record NW_027362765.1, on the reverse strand, counting down.
GTCGAACATCGGGATGTTCGTGGAACTGTTCGTCGAACACCTTAGAACACCGTCGAACACCATTAAAACCAATGGCAGGCAAACAAAAACACATATAAACACATAGAAAACACATAGAAAACACCTTCAAAGGTGTCCAAAAGCTGACAAACTGCTCAGAAGACACTCTCTTTAAAAAAGCCGGCCGGCAATTCAGCAGCGGCATACACCGGTACCCGACAATTTAGAACAGAAAGAATAGATCATCACACATAGATTAGATAGATAGAAACATGTCAGTCACATATAAAAGAAGTACAGTGACACTGTTGGTTACTGTACTAGTCATTTAGTGTTAAAGGATTTATTAAAAAAAATAATAGTGTTTTCATGCACCCGTCTCTTTAAAAAAGCCGGCCGGCAATTCAGCATCTGTACTAGTGTTGAGCCACCCCCGTAGTGTTCGAGTTCGTCGAACACCCGTGTGTTCGCCGAACTGTTCGTCGAACTGTTCGTCGAACACCTTTGAACACCGTTAAAACCAATGGCAGGCAAACAGAAACACATAGAAACACATAGAAAACACCTTCAAAGGTGTCCAAAAGCTGACAAACTGCTCTGAAGACACAACTAACACATGGAAAAGTGACAAGTACATATAGTCATGCGAAAAGAAAAGAGGTGGAGGAGTAAAAGGAGGGGGAGACACAGATATAGGCATGTCATGCCCTTCTAAAATCCAAAAAGTGAGAAGCCGACACGTTCAGTCCGCTCCTGCCCGTGCCACCTCCGTGTCGCCGGGTTTGTGCCAGAGCCCCCCCTCTCCCAATACTGGTGCCTGTCCGCTGGTGGGACGAGCGAGCCCCCTGTGGTGGAGGCAGCTCTAAGCTTTTTAATTTAAATTGTCTCTCTAATTTGAATGAATACACTTTAAATCCATTTACAAGGATCTATTGGAGGGCAAGTCTCATGCCAGCAGCCGCGTAATTCCAGCTCCAGTAGCGTCCACTAAAGCTGCTGCAGTTAAAAAGCTTTTATAAGGATCGAGCTCGGCTGTCCACCGCAAGGCATCCTACTGCCAGTCCCAGCCCCTATGCCTTAGGGTGCCTCCTGATGCTCTTCACTGAGTATCCCGTGGTCCCGAAGCATTTCCTTTGAAAAAATTAAGTGTCAAAACTACAGGTGGTGTAGCTTGCTTAACAGCCGGGATAATCCGCTGACTAGCAGACACTGCTACTAGGCACAAAGTATTTCCTTGGCTAAATGCAGTTAAAAATTTGTAATTAGATACTCTCGTTGGATGCTGAGAAAGCATTCCATAGAGTCTCCTGGCACGCCATATATGATTCTCTTAAAAAGCTTGGGGTAGGGGTCTAGGGGACCCTTTTATAGCCAAAATCACGGCCCTGTATCGCAATACGTCACCTAGGCTGAAGATAAATGGAACTGTATTACCCTGAGGGCTCGGTTGCTACATAGGTATTGCACCTCACCCAGAGGTGTGATATCTCACTCTCAGGTACGGATGGAGTGTGGATCAGGACCCGACACCTGCATGCATTACACCACATTGCCGTGGGGCAGGGCGACCAATATGCCCCTGAGATGGGCACGACAGTCCCTGTGTCTGGCTGGAGTGGGGGGAGGGAACACTGAGGAAGGGGAACCCTGTAGTGCAGGAGCAGGGAGGAAGCAGTTCCTGGGTGCATTGAGAAGGGAGTATAAAAGGTGGGCACCATCTTAGTTCAGTGCAGAGAAGTCTGAGCAGAAGTGGCAGGGAGCAGGGGCTCTGCATGAGCTCTGCTCCGGAGGCGGGCCTAGTAACAGAGGCCCAGGCCTGGAAGAGGGAGAAGGAAGGAAGAGGAGCGGAGAAGGCTCCAGGAACGAGGAATGAAGGGATCCCAGGGGTGCGGATGGGCGAGTCGCCACCGCACGCCCGAATCCACCTGCGTGGAGGGGTCAGGCCAAAGGGGGAGACCGGTCCCCGAAACTAGTGGAGGCAGGAAACGACCCTCAGCTAGAAACCGGAGGCTGTGACATTTTATGTGGCGCAGCCCCTCGCTACACCCGCTATGAAGGCACCACATAGGGTCAGGGAAACTGGCGCCAAGTTTACCAAGAGGAGGCCCGAGGCAGCCGGACAGAAGGGTTGGTAAGAAAGGCCAGACAAAGGACACACAAAGGGGGTCATGTGAAGCGCTCCAAAGTTATCTGGGAGTTGTCTGAGCCCCTCACCTGGTGAGCACAGTACGACGTGGGCAGCCGTTACCTGCAGACGTGGTCTGGATAATAAGAACTGTGAGTAAAGGTCCTGGACTGCATCACTGACTCTGTGTCGTTACTGCTGCTGCCCTGCAGCATCACCCCCATCCTCCGCATACACTGCCCTGAGGCTATACTCCTCCTGTGGGGAGTTATGCTACGCTCTGCTGCATCCACAACACCAGCCTCAGCGGTCTGCCCTGGAGCGGCGGTTCACTCTGACCGCAATCCACGGGTGGCGTAGTCGGACATTTAAACATCAACACCACGTAAATAGTTCCGCCACTGGTTTGACCGCCCTGAGCCACGGAACCGGGTCGCCGCCACGGAGACTACAACCACCAGCATCCACCAAAAAGGGTCCGGCTCCAGGTGTCCCAAGGCCCAGGGGGCGCGTCAGAACATTTTCATCACCTTTAACAATCACCAATGGGACAAGGCAGGGATGTTCTCTGTCCCCTCTCTTATACATCCTAGTGACGGAGCACCTGCTCTCATCAACTCGCCATAACCCCAATATTAGGTGGATTGAGGTGGGAGGCACCGAGTACAAGTGCTCTCTATTTGCTGATGATGTCCTAGTATATATCACTCAATCACATATATCCATCCATGCTGTTATGGCTGAAATAGATCACTTTGTTACATGGTAAAATTTTAAAATCAATGCAGCGAAGTCTGAGGCCCTCGATGTCTCCCTCCCCAAATCCATATAGGATTCCATCCAGTCCAACTTTCCCTTTGCCTGGCCCTCACAGGGTATCAAATACTTAGGAATTCCTATTCATAGAGACCTCTCCCATCTATGTTATCTTAATTTTGGGCCCTTTATTGAACAACTCCATACAGACCACGGTTGGCAAGTTAGAACTGTAAGATTCACTACGTGAACCACTGGTGTTTTGTGGAAAAGCACATGTACACTGTGTTCCAAATTATTATGCAAAAAGTGTTTAGGAGGGATAAGGGAAGAATTTGTTTGTTTGTCAGTTAAACTCATTGATGGTGATGTGTGTCAGGGCTCTTTATATCACTGTAAGCAATTGCAGACACCTGTGCTAATTAGTTTGGCAGGTGTGTCCAATGAAAGGCAAGACTACTTAAGAAGGCTGTCTCACATTATTAAGCAGCCTACATTTTCTGCCAAAATGGGAAAGAAAAAGGATGTGTCGGTTGCTGAGAAGCAACAAATTGTGGAGTGTTTAGGTCAAGGCATGACTACAATCAACATTGTGCGATGATCAGGATGAAGTGTCTTGGCAATCAAGAAGTATGTAGCTGATTCACAGTACACACGTGTGTGTGCTGATAAGGGCAGATTGAGGACTCTTTCCTACAAGCAATTACGTCAGGTTAAAAGAGCAGCGGCAAAAAAGCCTTGTCATAGCAGCAGACAAGTTTTTGAAGCTGCTGGTGCCTCCAACGTCCCCTGAACAACAATATGCAGGGTCCTTCAGAGGTTTGCAGCTGTGCATACGCCATCCTGTCGACCTCCTCTATCCACTTCACACAAGCAGAAACTGCTCCAGTGGGCCAAACATTACATGAAGACTGATTTCAAAACTGTTTTGTTCACGGATGAGTGCCGTGCAGCGCTCGATGGTCCAGATGGATGGAGTGGAGGATGGCTGGTTGATGGACACCCCACGCAAACACGGCTACAGCGCCAACAAGGAGGAGGTGGAGTAATGTTTTGGGCTGGAATCATGGGGAGAGAGATTGTCGGCCCCTTTAGGATCCCTGAAGGCGCTAACGATGAACTCCATAATGTATGTGGATTTTCTCAAACAGCACTTCCTGCCATGGTTCAAGAAGAAGAACCGTGTATTTCACAGCAAGATCATTTTTTTGCATGATAATGCATCATCTCATGCTGCACATAAAACATCTGCATCTCTGGCTGATATGGGCATAAAAGGGGACAAACTTATGGTGTGACCCCCATGCTCCCCTGACCTCTACCCCATTCAGAACTTCTGGAGCATCATCAAAAGGAGTGTCTATGATGGCGGGAGGCAGTTCACATCTAAGCAACAGCTCTGGGAGGGTATTCTGTCCTCATGCAAAACAATTGAAGCAGAAACCATCCAAAACCTGACAAATTCAATGGACGAGAGAGTTCAGAAGCTCCTTTCGAACAAGGGGTCCTATGTGAAAATGTAACATCACCTAGAATAAAGTTTTGAGTTGAAAACTGTTTGATTTCAGTTTCTAATAACCTGCTAATGCTTATAATTTCAAAAATGACCTTTTTTTGGTCTTTATTAAAATGAAAAGGTTGATCGAAAAGTTTGGCGGATCTAAGAGTGTGGCAACCCAGTAGTCATGATTACTTCGAATTCTGACAATATGAGGGTCATGTTGCAGGTAGTGCAGCAAGAAGGCACTTATGTGTCTTGCGCATCTCGGAGCCCCAAAATTATTTTCCGGGCTAGATGCAGCTAAAAATTATTATTAATTTTAAATCTGGTGGAGCTTAGTATAGATGGCCTAATAGGATCAGTGCTGCACACTGCTACAAAGCCCAAATTATTTTCCAGCCAAGATACAGATAAACATGATTAGTCATTTTAAATCTGGTGGAGCTTATTATAGATGGCCTAATAGAATCAGTGCTGCACACTGCTACAAAGCCCAAATTATTTTCCAGCAAAGATACAGATAAACATGATTAGTAATTTGAAAGCTTAAAACGGTTGGTAGGGTGATTTTAACCAATCATCCATCTTTTACTCTCCCCAGGATGACACAGGGGTAGAAAAGTCGTTTCGGATCCATGATTTGTTCATCTTTATGAACGTGAGTCTGTCTACATTATCAGTGGAGAGCCGCGTGCGCTTATCTGTCAGCACACCACCAGCAGCGCTGAACACACTTTCAGACAGAACGCTGGCTGCGGGGCATGACAAGATCTCCAAGGCGTAAGTGGCTAGCTCCGGCCATTTATCCAGATTGGAAGCCCAAAAAGAGCAAGGGTCCAGTGACACAGTCATGGCTTCAATGTTTACTTGGAGATACTCCTGTACCATCGTCTCTAGGCGTTGACTATGTGTCAGACTTCTTGTCTCCTGTGGCCTTGCAAAGGATGGGCTAAAAAAGTGGTGAAATGATTTCGCAAAATTGATGTTACCAGCAGATACTGTGGTTCTGTTACGGTTTGAGTGCTGAACACTTGACGGTCCCACTTTTGGAAAGTTGGAACTGTGAGATTCACTACGTGCACCACTGGTATTTTGTGGAAAAGCACATGTAAGATTCTGCAACAGTCTCTGCTGATACTCCTGCATGCGTGCATCCCTTTCTATGGCAGGAATAATTTCTGCAAATTTACTTTTGTACCGGGGATCTAACAGTGTGGCAACCCAGTAGTCAGGATTATTTCTAATTCTCACAATTCGAGGGTCATGTTGCAGGTAGTGCAGCAAGGCACTCATGTGTGTTGCGCATCCAGGAGCACCAAGTCCCTGTTGTGTTGGTGGCGAGGTAACAATCATGCTTCCTTCCTCTGTCCTCTCCCCCCAACCTCGCACAACAGAAATGTGATCAAGGTCTCCCTCATCTGATGAGTCTTCCATCAGTTCGTCCTCCACTTCTTCCTGGGCTCCTGCACCTTCCTCACTAGTTTGGCTGCTACCATGCGCCCTGGTAAAACCATCTCCCCCACCCTCACATGCCTGCCGCCTTGGTGCTGCCGACCGTCTGGACCTTGCAGATGTTAGCCCTTCCGCATACAACTCCTCCTCCTCTACTTCCTCCACCTCCTCCTGTGCCACCACCTGACTCCGAATTCTGTTTAACATGTGCTCCAGCATGTAAATCACCGGAATAGTCATGCTGATAATGGCATCGTCAGCACTAAACATCTTCGTCGCCATTTCAAAACTGTGCAGAAGGGTGCATAGGTCCCTGATCTGAGACCACTCCTCCAGCGTGATTTGCCCCACCTCTGAATCTCGTTGGCCCAGGCTATACGACAGAACGTATTGCACCAGGGCTTGTCGGTGCTGCCACAGTCGCTGCAACATGTGCAGAGTTGAATTCCACCGGGTAGGCACATCGCATTTTAGCCGGTGAAGTGGCAGGCCCAACGACTTATGTAGAGATGTAAGTCGCTGAGCTGCGGGATGCGAATGGCGGAAGTGAGCACACAGCGACCGTGCCCTCTGCAGAAGGCCATCTAGTCTGGGATAGTGGGCTAAAAATTTCTGGACAACCAGGTTCAACACGTGAGCCATACAAGGCACGTGTGTGACATTGCCCCGGCGAAGGGCCGCACCCAGGTTTGCAGCATTGTCGCACACGGCCTTCCCTGGTTTTAGGTCCAGTGGAGACAACCATTCATGAATTTGGTTCTCCAGAGCTGACCACAACTCCTCAGCTGTGTGACTCACATTTCCCAGACATTTCAATGTAAAAACCGCCTGATGACGTTGAGCCCTACTGCCAGCATAGTAAGGACGTGTGCAGGATCCCTTCTGCGCAGTTAGAAAGCTTGTGGCATGACCAGACAGGCTTTGGGTGCAGGTGGAAGACCGAGAGGAGGTTGAGGAGGCAGAAGCAGTGGAGGAACTTTGACATAAAGAGGATCGACGCACAACTCGTGGGGACGGCAAGACTTGAACAGCAGCCCCTTGTCCTGCTGTCACCATAGTTACCCAGTGCCCAGTCAGCGACATGTAACGCCCCTGTCCATGCCTACTCGTCCAAGTGTCTGTGGTGAAATGCACCCTGTCACACACAGAGTTTCTCAAAGAAGCGGTGATGTTGTGTGCGACATGCTGGTGGAGCGCAGGCACACCTTTCTTTGAGAAGTAGTGCCGACTGGGCATCTGGTACTGGGGCACTGCGACGGACATAAGGTCTCGAAAATCCTCTGTGTCCACCAGGCGGAAAGGCAGCATCCCTGTAGCCAAGAGCTTGCAGATGGTGAAATTCAACCTCTTAGCTTTCTCATGGCTAGGAGGAAATGGTCTTTTACTTGTCCACATCTGAGGGACCGAGGGCTGGCTATTGTGCTTAGACGGGGTTGATAAGGGTGTCCCCGGCAAACTGCCGGTCTGTGAGGAAGATGCAGGTGGACATGTTACGTTGCCTTGATCCAAAGGTGGTGCTATCGATGTCGGACAGCGCTCAACACCAGCTGGTGTTACCACCTCCAAAGAAAATGATGACCTGCCAATCACGCTGGCTGTTGCGGGTAAAGAGGTGGCAGGTCTGCGCCCCAAAACAAGTGTGACTGCTGTCCCCCCAGTCACAGAGGATGAAGAGGCCGCGGATGCACAAGATATGGCAGACGGTGGTTGGCCCGGCCGGCTAGGCTGCATTGTAGCACACTGAGCTTCCCACTGCAACTTATGCTTCATGTGCATGTGCCGGTTCATGCATGAAGTACTCAAACTATGTATTTTTTGGCCTCTACTTAGCTTTTGCTGACAAATGTTACAGATAACACGAGTTGGGTCATCTTTATCGATCTGAAAAAATTCCCAGGCTATGCAAGGCTTAGCACCCATGCGACCTGAAGAGCTACCACGACTTGTGGTGAGAGGCAGAGTTGTGTTTGAGGATGCAGTTGTTGACGTGCTTCCAGTACTACGTCTCTGTCCAGGAAGGCGCAACCTGACCTCGTCGTCACTAGCATCTTCCTCCACCTCCTCTGCTGACCTCATCTCTTGGCTGACTGTGGGTTGACAGTAAGTGGGATCTTCAACCTCATCATCATCACCCTGTGCGTTATCACACCCGTCGTCCTCAGAGCCAACCTGTTCCTGCCCTGACAAAAAACTAAAGTTGTCGCTCCAATCAGGTATTTGAGTCTTATCATCGTCTTCCTCATTGTCTCCACCAACAGGAGTTACAGTTTGGGAATGAGGGTCTACATTATGGTCAGAACCTTCTGCGTCTGGTCCTGGATCCGACTCATAAAGATTCTGGGCATCAGTGCAGATCATTTCCTCGTCTGGATTCACAGAAGCGCTGGAGTCGACCTCTGATTCCCAGGCTATAGTATGAGTAAACAGCTCTGCAGACTCAACCATCTGTTCTACCTCATACTCAGACGGGCAGCTGGAGATTTGGGAGCTGTGAGGAAGCAAGTGCGATTGGGGTGACACCTTTGAGGACTGGAGTATTTGTGATGTTGAAGTTGATGTGGAGGAGAGCCCACTTAAAGGAGCACTTGATATCCGTTGAAGCACCTGCTGTTTTTGTGCCTCATCTGGAATTTGTAGCGATTGGCGTGGCCGTAAGAAAGGGATCTTATCACAATGTCCGCTAAAAGAAGTAGACATTTTAGTTTGGCTGGAAGATGGTCTTTCTTCTGCAGATGTTACTGTTGCTTTAACACCTACCCCACGGACACAACCTTTTTTCCCCTTCCCAACACGCCTATTCCCCTTTCCACCAGCAGCAGGCCTTTTTCCACTCATTTTGGTGGTAAACTAATTCACAACTCTGGAGTTGTTTGCACAAAAAAACAATGGATGGGAACCGAGCAGAGCTGAGTGGCCAAACTGTGGCATTAGGCCAAAACTATTGGCTGGGTTAGATGCAGAAAAAAATTATATTCAATTTGCAACCTGATGGAGGTCTGTATAGATGGATTAATAGAACAAGTCCCACACACAGCTAGAAGCCCAATATTTTTTCAGAGGTAGATGCAGAAAAAAATATATTCAGTTTGCAACCTGATGGAGGTCTGTATAGATGGATTAATAGAACAAGTCCCACACACAGCTAGAAGCCCAATATTTTTTCAGAGGTAGATGCAGAAAAAAATATATTCAGTTTGCAACCTGATGGAGGTCTGTATAGATGGATTAATAGAACAAGTCCCACACACAGCTAGAAGCCCAATATTTTTTCAGAGGTAGATGCAGAAAAAAATATATTCAGTTTGCAACCTGATGGAGGTCAGTATAGATGGACTAATACAACAAGTCCCACACACAGCTAGAATCCCAATATTTTTTCAGAGGTAGATGCAGAAAAAAATATATTCAGTTTGCAACCTGATGGAGGTCAGTATAGATGGACTAATACAACAAGTCCCACACACAGCTAGAATCCCAATATTTTTTCAGAGGTAGATGCAGAAAAAAATATATTCAGTTTGCAACCTGATGGAGGTCTGTATAGATGGATTAATAGAACAAGTCCCACACACAGCTAGAATCCCAATATTTTTTCAGAGGTAGATGCAGAAAAAAATATATTCAGTTTGCAACCTGATGGAGGTCTGTATAGATGGATTAATAGAAAAAGTCCCACACACAGCTAGAAGCCCAATATTTTTTCAGAGGTAGATGCAGAAAAAAATATATTCAGTTTGCAACCTGATGGAGGTCTGTATAGATGGATTAATAGAACAAGTCCCACACACAGCTAGAAGCCCAATATTTTTTCAGAGGTAGATGCAGAAAAAAATATATTCAGTTTGCAACCTGATGGAGGTCTGTATAGATGGATTAATAGAACAAGTCCCACACACAGCTAGAAGCCCAATATTTTTTCAGAGGTAGATGCAGAAAAAAATATATTCAGTTTGCAACCTGATGGAGGTCTGTATAGATGGATTAATAGAACAAGTCCCACACACAGCTAGAAGCCCAATATTTTTTCAGAGGTAGATGCAGAAAAAAATATATTCAGTTTGCAACCTGATGGAGGTCAGAATAGATGGACTAACACAACAAGTCCCACACACAGCTAGAAGCCCAATATTTTTTCAGAGGTAGATGCAGAAAAAAATATATTCAGTTTGCAACCTGATGGAGGTCAGTATAGATGGACTAATACAACAAGTCCCACACACAGCTAAAAGCCCAATATTTTTTCAGAGGTAGATGCAGAAAAAAATATATTCAGTTTGCAACCTGATGGAGGTCTGTATAGATGGATTAATAGAACAAGTCCCACACACAGCTAGAAGCACAATATTTTTTCAGAGGTAGATGCAGAAAAAAATATATTCAGTTTGCAACCTGATGGAGGTCTGTATAGATGGATTAATAGAACAAGTCCCACACACAGCTAGAAGCCCAATATTTTTTCAGAGGTAGATGCAGAAAAAAATATATTCAGTTTGCAACCTGATGGAGGTCTGTATAGATGGATTAATAGAACAAGTCCCACACACAGCTAGAAGCCCAATATTTTTTCAGAGGTAGATGCAGAAAAAAATATATTCAGTTTGCAACCTGATGGAGGTCTGTATAGATGGATTAATTGAACAAGTCCCACACACAGCTAGAAGCCCAATATTTTTTCAGAGGTAGATGCAGAAAAAAATATATTCAGTTTGCAACCTGATGGAGGTCTGTATAGATGGACTAATACAACAAGTCCCACACACAGCTAGAAGCCCAATATTTTTTCAGAGGTAGATGCAGAAAAAAATATATTCAGTTTGCAACCTGATGGAGGTCTGTATAGATGGATTAATAGAACAAGTCCCACACACAGCTAGAAGCCCAATATTTTTTCAGAGGTAGATGCAGAAAAAAATATATTCAGTTTGCAACCTGATGGAGGTCTGTATAGATGGATTAATAGAACAAGTCCCACACACAGCTAGAAGCCCAATATTTTTCTAGAGGTAGATGCAGAAAAAAATATATTCAGTTTGCAACCTGATGGAGGTCTGTATAGATGGATTAATTGAACAAGTCCCACACACAGCTAGAAGCCCAATATTTTTTCAGAGGTAGATGCAGAAAAAAATATATTCAGTTTGCAACCTGATGGAGGTCTGTATAGATGGATTAATAGAACAAGTCCCACACACAGCTAGAAGCCCAATATTTTTTCAGAGGTAGATGCAGAAAAAAATATATTCAGTTTGCAACCTGATGGAGGTCAGTATAGATGGACTAATACAACAAGTCCCACACACAGCTAGAAGCCCAATATTTTTTCAGAGGTAGATGCAGAAAAAAATATATTCAGTTTGCAACCTGATGGAGGTCAGTATAGATGGACTAATACAACAAGTCCCACACACAGCTAGAAGCCCAATATTTTTTCAGAGGTAGATGCAGAAAAAAATATATTCAGTTTGCAACCTGATGGAGGTCTGTATAGATGGATTAATAGAACAAGTCCCACACACAGCTAGAAGCCCAATATTTTTTCAGAGGTAGATGCAGAAAAAAATATATTCAGTTTGCAACCTGATGGAGGTCTGTATAGATGGATTAATAGAAAAAGTCCCACACACAGCTAGAAGCCCAATATTTTTTCAGAGGTAGATGCAGAAAAAAATATATTCAGTTTGCAACCTGATGGAGGTCTGTATAGATGGATTAATAGAACAAGTCCCACACACAGCTAGAAGCCCAATATTTTTTCAGAGGTAGATGCAGAAAAAAATATATTCAGTTTGCAACCTGATGGAGGTCTGTATAGATGGATTAATAGAACAAGTCCCACACACAGCTAGAAGCCCAATATTTTTTCAGAGGTAGATGCAGAAAAAAATATATTCAGTTTGCAACCTGATGGAGGTCAGAATAGATGGACTAACACAACAAGTCCCACACACAGCTAGAAGCCCAATATTTTTTCAGAGGTAGATGCAGAAAAAAATATATTCAGTTTGCAACCTGATGGAGGTCAGTATAGATGGACTAATACAACAAGTCCCACACACAGCTAAAAGCCCAATATTTTTTCAGAGGTAGATGCAGAAAAAAATATATTCAGTTTGCAACCTGATGGAGGTCTGTATAGATGGATTAATAGAACAAGTCCCACACACAGCTAGAAGCACAATATTTTTTCAGAGGTAGATGCAGAAAAAAATATATTCAGTTTGCAACCTGATGGAGGTCTGTATAGATGGATTAATAGAACAAGTCCCACACACAGCTAGAAGCCCAATATTTTTTCAGAGGTAGATGCAGAAAAAAATATATTCAGTTTGCAACCTGATGGAGGTCTGTATAGATGGATTAATAGAACAAGTCCCACACACAGCTAGAAGCCCAATATTTTTTCAGAGGTAGATGCAGAAAAAAATATATTCAGTTTGCAACCTGATGGAGGTCTGTATAGATGGATTAATTGAACAAGTCCCACACACAGCTAGAAGCCCAATATTTTTTCAGAGGTAGATGCAGAAAAAAATATATTCAGTTTGCAACCTGATGGAGGTCTGTATAGATGGACTAATACAACAAGTCCCACACACAGCTAGAAGCCCAATATTTTTTCAGAGGTAGATGCAGAAAAAAATATATTCAGTTTGCAACCTGATGGAGGTCTGTATAGATGGATTAATAGAACAAGTCCCACACACAGCTAGAAGCCCAATATTTTTTCAGAGGTAGATGCAGAAAAAAATATATTCAGTTTGCAACCTGATGGAGGTCTGTATAGATGGATTAATAGAACAAGTCCCACACACAGCTAGAAGCCCAATATTTTTCTAGAGGTAGATGCAGAAAAAAATATATTCAGTTTGCAACCTGATGGAGGTCTGTATAGATGGATTAATTGAACAAGTCCCACACACAGCTAGAAGCCCAATATTTTTTCAGAGGTAGATGCAGAAAAAAATATATTCAGTTTGCAACCTGATGGAGGTCTGTATAGATGGATTAATAGAACAAGTCCCACACACAGCTAGAAGCCCAATATTTTTTCAGAGGTAGATGCAGAAAAAAATATATTCAGTTTGCAACCTGATGGAGGTCAGTATAGATGGACTAATACAACAAGTCCCACACACAGCTAGAAGCCCAATATTTTTTCAGAGGTAGATGCAGAAAAAAATATATTCAGTTTGCAACCTGATGGAGGTCAGTATAGATGGACTAATACAACAAGTCCCACACACAGCTAGAAGCCCAATATTTTTTCAGAGGTAGATGCAGAAAAAAATATATTCAGTTTGCAACCTGATGGAGGTCTGTATAGATGGATTAATAGAACAAGTCCCACACACAGCTAGAAGCCCAATATTTTTTCAGAGGTAGATGCAGAAAAAAATATATTCAGTTTGCAACCTGATGGAGGTCTGTATAGATGGATTAATAGAAAAAGTCCCACACACAGCTAGAAGCCCAATATTTTTTCAGAGGTAGATGCAGAAAAAAATATATTCAGTTTGCAACCTGATGGAGGTCTGTATAGATGGATTAATAGAACAAGTCCCACACACAGCTAGAAGCCCAATATTTTTTCAGAGGTAGATGCAGAAAAAAATATATTCAGTTTGCAACCTGATGGAGGTCTGTATAGATGGATTAATTGAACAAGTCCCACACACAGCTAGAAACCCAATATTTTTTCAGAGGTAGATGCAGAAAAAAATATATTCAGTTTGCAACCTGATAGAGGTCTGTATAGATGGATTAAAAGAACAAGTCCCACACACAGCTAGAAGCCCAATATTTTTTCAGAGGTAGATGCAGAAAAAAATATATTCAGTTTGCAACCTGATGGAGGTCAGTATAGATGGACTAATACAACAAGTCCCACACACAGCTAAAAGCCCAATATTTTTTCAGAGGTAGATGCAGAAAAAAATATATTCAGTTTGCAACCTGATGGAGGTCTGTATAGATGGATTAATAGAACAAGTCCCACACACAGCTAGAAGCCCAATATTTTTTCAGAGGTAGATGCAGAAAAAAATATATTCAGTTTGCAACCTGATGGAGGTCTGTATAGATGGATTAATAGAAAAAGTCCCACACACAGCTAGAAGCCCAATATTTTTTCAGAGGTAGATGCAGAAAAAAATATATTCAGTTTGCAACCTGATGGAGGTCTGTATAGATGGATTAATTGAACAAGTCCCACACACAGCTAGAAGCCCAATATTTTTTCAGAGGTAGATGCAGAAAAAAATATATTCAGTTTGCAACCTGATGGAGGTCTGTATAGATGGATTAATAGAACAAGTCCCACACACAGCTAGAAGCCCAATATTTTTTCAGAGGTAGATGCAGAAAAAAATATATTCAGTTTGCAACCTGATGGAGGTCAGTATAGATGGACTAATACAACAAGTCCCACACACAGCTAGAAGCCCAATATTTTTTCAGAGGTAGATGCAGAAAAAAATATATTCAGTTTGCAACCTGATGGAGGTCTGTATAGATGGAATAATAGAACAAGTCCCACACACAGCTAGAAGCCCAATATTTTTTCAGAGGTAGATGCAGAAAAAAATATATTCAGTTTGCAACCTGATGGAGGTCAGAATAGATTGACTAACACAACAAGTCCCACACACAGCTAGAAGCCCAATATTTTTTCAGAGGTAGATGCAGAAAAAAATATATTCAGTTTGCAACCTGATGGAGGTCAGTATAGATGGACTAATACAACAAGTCCCACACACAGCTAAAAGCCCAATATTTTTTCAGAGGTAGATGCAGAAAAAAATATATTCAGTTTGCAACCTGATGGAGGTCTGTATAGATGGATTAATAGAACAAGTCCCACACACAGCTAGAAGCACAATATTTTTTCAGAGGTAGATGCAGAAAAAAATATATTCAGTTTGCAACCTGATGGAGGTCTGTATAGATGGATTAATAGAACAAGTCCCACACACAGCTAGAAGCCCAATATTTTTTCAGAGGTAGATGCAGAAAAAAATATATTCAGTTTGCAACCTGATGGAGGTCTGTATAGATGGATTAATAGAACAAGTCCCACACACAGCTAGAAGCCCAATATTTTTTCAGAGGTAGATGCAGAAAAAAATATATTCAGTTTGCAACCTGATGGAGGTCTGTATAGATGGATTAATTGAACAAGTCCCACACACAGCTAGAAGCCCAATATTTTTTCAGAGGTAGATGCAGAAAAAAGTATATTTAGTTTGCAACCTGATGGAGGTCTGTATAGATGGATTAATAGAACAAGTCCCACACACAGCCAGAAGCCCAATATTTTTCCAGAGGTAGATGCAGAAAAAAATATATTCAGTTTGCAACCTGATGGAGGTCTGTATAGATGGATTAATTGAACAAGTCCCACACACAGCTAGAAGCCCAATATTTTTTCAGAGGTAGATGCAGAAAAAAATATATTCAGTTTGCAACCTGATGGAGGTCTGTATAGATGGATTAATAGAACAAGTCCCACACACAGCTAGAAGCCCAATATTTTTTCAGAGGTAGATGCAGAAAAAAATATATTCAGTTTGCAACCTGATGGAGGTCAGTATAGATGGACTAATACAACAAGTCCCACACACAGCTAGAAGCCCAATATTTTTTCAGAGGTAGATGCAGAAAAAAATATATTCAGTTTGCAACCTGATGGAGGTCAGTATAGATGGACTAATACAACAAGTCCCACACACAGCTAGAAGCCCAATATTTTTTCAGAGGTAGATGCAGAAAAAAATATATTCAGTTTGCAACCTGATGGAGGTCTGTATAGATGGATTAATAGAACAAGTCCCACACACAGCTAGAAGCCCAATATTTTTTCAGAGGTAGATGCAGAAAAAAATATATTCAGTTTGCAACCTGATGGAGGTCTGTATAGATGGATTAATAGAAAAAGTCCCACACACAGCTAGAAGCCCAATATTTTTTCAGAGGTAGATGCAGAAAAAAATATATTCAGTTTGCAACCTGATGGAGGTCTGTATAGATGGATTAATAGAACAAGTCCCACACACAGCTAGAAGCCCAATATTTTTTCAGAGGTAGATGCAGAAAAAAATATATTCAGTTTGCAACCTGATGGAGGTCTGTATAGATGGATTAATTGAACAAGTCCCACACACAGCTAGAAACCCAATATTTTTTCAGAGGTAGATGCAGAAAAAAATATATTCAGTTTGCAACCTGATGGAGGTCTGTATAGATGGATTAATAGTACAAGTCCCACACACAGCTAGAAGCCCAATATTTTTTCAGAGGTAGATGCAGAAAAAAATATATTCAGTTTGCAACCTGATGGAGGTCAGTATAGATGGACTAATACAACAAGTCCCACACACAGCTAGAAGCCCAATATTTTTTCAGAGGTAGATGCAGAAAAAAATATATTCAGTTTGCAACCTGATGGAGGTCTGTATAGATGGATTAATAGAACAAGTCCCACTCACAGCTAGAAGCCCAATATTTTTTCAGAGGTAGTTGCAGAAAAAAATGTATTCAGTTTGCAACCTGATGGAGGTCTGTATAGATGGATTAATAGAACAAGTCCCACACACAGCTAGAAGCCCAATATTTTTTCAGAGGTAGATGCAGAAAAAAATATATTCAGTTTGCAACCTGATGGAGGTCTGTATACATGGATTAATAGAACAAGTCCCACACACAGCTAGAAGCCCAATATTTTTTCAGAGGTAGATGCAGAAAAAAATATATTCAGTTTGCAACCTGATGGAGGTCAGTATAGATGGACTAATACAACAAGTCCCACACACAGCTAAAAGCCCAATATTTTTTCAGAGGTAGATGCAGAAAAAAATATATTCAGTTTGCAACCTGATGGAGGTCTGTATAGATGGATTAATAGAACAAGTCCCACACACAGCTAGAAGCCCAATATTTTTTCAGAGGTAGATGCAGAAAAAAATATATTCAGTTTGCAACCTGATGGAGGTCTGTATAGATGGATTAATAGAAAAAGTCCCACACACAGCTAGAAGCCCAATATTTTTTCAGAGGTAGATGCAGAAAAAATATATTCAGTTTGCAACCTGATGGAGGTCTGTATAGATGGATTAATAGAACAAGTCCCACACACAGCTAGAAGCCCAATATTTTTTCAAAGGTAGATGCAGAAAAAAATATATTCAGTTTGCAACCTGATGGATGTCTGTATAGATGGATTAATTGAACAAGTCCCACACACAGCTAGAAGCCCAATATTTTTTCAGAGGTAGATGCAGAAAAAAATATATTCAGTTTGCAACCTGATGGAGGTCTGTATAGATGGATTAATAGAACAAGTCCCACACACAGCTAGAAGCCCAATATTTTTTCAGAGGTAGATGCAGAAAAAAATATATTCAGTTTGCAACCTGATGGAGGTCAGTATAGATGGACTAATACAACAAGTCCCACACACAGCTAGAAGCCCAATATTTTTTCAGAGGTAGATGCAGAAAAAAATATATTCAGTTTGCAACCTGATGGAGGTCTGTATAGATGGATTAATAGAACAAGTCCCACACACAGCTAGAAGCCCAATATTTTTTCAGAGGTAGATGCAGAAAAAAATATATTCAGTTTGCAACCTGATGGAGGTCAGTATAGATGGACTAATACAACAAGTCCCACACACAGCTAAAAGCCCAATATTTTTTCAGAGGTAGATGCAGAAAAAAATATATTCAGTTTGCAACCTGATGGAGGTCTGTATAGATGGATTAATAGAACAAGTCCCACACACAGCTAGAAGCCCAATATTTTTTCAGAGGTAGATGCAGAAAAAAATATATTCAGTTTGCAACCTGATGGAGGTCAGTATAGATGGACTAATACAACAAGTCCCACACACAGCTAAAAGCCCAATATTTTTCAGAGGTAGATGCAGAAAAAAATATATTCAGTTTGCAACCTGATGGAGGTCTGTATAGATGGATTAATAGAACAAGTCCCACACACAGCTAGAAGCCCAATATTTTTTCAGAGGTAGATGCAGAAAAAAATATATTCAGTTTGCAACCTGATGGAGGTCTGTATAGATGGATTAATAGAAAAAGTCCCACACACAGCTAGAAGCCCAATATTTTTTCAGAGGTAGATGCAGAAAAAAATATATTCAGTTTGCAACCTGATGGAGGTCTGTATAGATGGATTAATAGAACAAGTCCCACACACAGCTAGAAGCCCAATATTTTTTCAGAGGTAGATGCAGAAAAAAATATATTCAGTTTGCAACCTGATGGAGGTCTGTATAGATGGATTAATTGAACAAGTCCCACACACAGCTAGAAGCCCAATATTTTTTCAGAGGTAGATGCAGAAAAAAATATATTCAGTTTGCAACCTGATGGAGGTCTGTATAGATGGATTAATAGAACAAGTCCCACACACAGCTAGAAGCCCAATATTTTTTCAGAGGTAGATGCAGAAAAAAATATATTCAGTTTGCAACCTGATGGAGGTCAGTATAGATGGACTAATACAACAAGTCCCACACACAGCTAGAAGCCCAATATTTTTTCAGAGGTAGATGCAGAAAAAAATATATTCAGTTTGCAACCTGATGGAGGTCTGTATAGATGGATTAATAGAACAAGTCCCACTCACAGCTAGAAGCCCAATATTTTTTCAGAGGTAGTTGCAGAAAAAAATGTATTCAGTTTGCAACCTGATGGAGGTCTGTATAGATGGATTAATAGAACAAGTCCCACACACAGCTAGAAGCCCAATATTTTTTCAGAGGTAGATGCAGAAAAAAATATATTCAGTTTGCAACCTGATGGAGGTCTGTATAGATGGATTAATTGAACAAGTCCCACACACAGCTAGAAGCCCAATATTTTTTCAGAGGTAGATGCAGAAAAAAATATATTCAGTTTGCAACCTGATGGAGGTCAGTATAGATGGACTAATACAACAAGTCCCACACACAGCTAAAAGCCCAATATTTTTTCAGAGGTAGATGCAGAAAAAAATATATTCAGTTTGCAACCTGATGGAGGTCTGTATAGATGGAATAATAGAACAAGTCCCACACACAGCTAGAAGCCCAATATTTTTTCAGAGGTAGATGCAGAAAAAAATATATTCAGTTTGCAACCTGATGGAGGTCTGTATAGATGGATTAATAGAAAAAGTTCCACACACAGCTAGAAGCCCAATATTTTTTCAGAGGTAGATGCAGAAAAAAATATATTCAGTTTGCAACCTGATGGAGGTCTGTATAGATGGATTAATAGAACAAGTCCCACACACAGCTAGAAGCCCAATATTTTTTCAGAGGTAGATGCAGAAAAAAATATATTCAGTTTGCAACCTGATGGAGGTCTGTATAGATGGATTAATAGAACAAGTCCCACACACAGCTAGAAGCCCAATATTTTTTCAGAGGTAGATGCAGAAAAAAATATATTCAGTTTGCAACCTGATGGAGGTCTGTATAGATGGATTAATAGAACAAGTCCCACACACAGCTAGAAGCCCAATATTTTTTCAGAGGTAGATGCAGAAAAAAATATATTCAGTTTGCAACCTGATGGAGGTCAGAATAGATGGACTAATACAACAAGTCCCACACACAGCTAGAAGCCCAATATTTTTTCAGAGGTAGATGCAGAAAAAAATATATTCAGTTTGCAACCTGATGGAGGTCAGTATAGATGGACTAATACAACAAGTCCCACACACAGCTAAAAGCCCAATATTTTTTCAGAGGTAGATGCAGAAAAAAATATATTCAGTTTGCAACCTGATGGAGGTCTGTATAGATGGATTAATAGAACAAGTCCCACACACAGCTAGAAGCACAATATTTTTTCAGAGGTAGATGCAGAAAAAAATATATTCAGTTTGCAACCTGATGGAGGTCTGTATAGATGGATTAATAGAACAAGTCCCACACACAGCTAGAAGCCCAATATTTTTTCAGAGGTAGATGCAGAAAAAAATATATTCAGTTTGCAACCTGATGGAGGTCTGTATAGATTGATTAATAGAACAAGTCCCACACACAGCTAGAAGCCCAATATTTTTTCAGAGGTAGATGCAGAAAAAAATATATTCAGTTTGCAACCTGATGGAGGTCTGTATAGATGGATTAATTGAACAAGTCCCACACACAGCTAGAAGCCCAATATTTTTTCAGAGGTGGATGCAGAAAAAAATATATTCAGTTTGCAACCTGATGGAGGTCTGTATAGATGGTTTAATAGAACAAGTCCCTCACACAGCTAGAAGCCCAATATTTTTTCAGAGGTAGATGCAGAAAAAAATATATTCAGTTTGCAACCTGATGGAGGTCAGTATAGATGGACTAATACAACAAGTCCCACACACAGCTAGAAGCCCAATATTTTTTCAGAGGTAGATGCAGAAAAAAATATATTCAGTTTGCAACCTGATGGAGGTCAGTATAGATGGACTAATACAACAAGTCCCACACACAGCTAGAAGCCCAATATTTTTTCAGAGGTAGATGCAGAAAAAAATATATTCAGTTTGCAACCTGATGGAGGTCTGTATAGATGGATTAATAGAACAAGTCCCACACACAGCTAGAAGCCCAATATTTTTTCAGAGGTAGATGCAGAAAAAAATATATTCAGTTTGCAACCTGATGGAGGTCTGTATAGATGGATTAATAGAACAAGTCCCACACACAGATAGAAGCCCAATATTTTTTCAGAGGTAGATGCAGAAAAAAATATATTCAGTTTGCAACCTGATGGAGGTCTGTATAGATGGATTAATTGAACAAGTCCCACACACAGCTAGAAGCCCAATATTTTTTCAGAGGTAGATGCAGAAAAAAATATATTCAGTTTGCAACCTGATGGAGGTCTGTATAGATGGATTAATAGAACAAGTCCCACACACAGCTAGAAGCCCAATATTTTTTCAGAGGTAGATGCAGAAAAAAATATATTCAGTTTGCAACCTGATGGAGGTCAGTATAGATGGACTAATACAACAAGTCCCACACACAGCTAGAAGCCCAATATTTTTTCAGAGGTAGATGCAGAAAAAAATATATTCAGTTTGCAACCTGATGGAGGTCAGTATAGATGGACTAATACAACAAGTCCCACACACAGCTAGAAGCCCAATATTTTTTCAGAGGTAGATGCAGAAAAAAATATATTCAGTTTGCAACCTGATGGAGGTCTGTATAGATGGATTAATAGAACAAGTCCCACACACAGCTAGAAGCCCAATATTTTTTCAGAGGTAGATGCAGAAAAAAATATATTCAGTTTGCAACCTGATGGAGGTCTGTATAGATGGATTAATAGAACAAGTTCCACACACAGCTAGAAGCCCAATATTTTTTCAGAGGTAGATGCAGAAAAAAATATATTCAGTTTGCAACCTGATGGAGGTCTGTATAGATGGATTAATAGAACAAGTCCCACACACAGCTAGAAGCCCAATATTTTTTCAGAGGTAGATGCAGAAAAAAATATATTCAGTTTGCAACCTGATGGAGGTCTGTATAGATGGATTAATAGAACAAGTCCCACACACAGCTTGAAGCCCAATATTTTTTCAGAGGTAGATGCAGAAAAAAATATATTCAGTTTGCAACCTGATGGAGGTCTGTATAGATGGATTAATAGAACAAGTCCCACACACAGCTAGAAGCCCAATATTTTTTCAGAGGTAGATGCAGAAAAAAATATATTCAGTTTGCAACCTGATGGAGGTCTGTATAGATGGATGAATAGAACAAGTCCCACACACAGCTAGAAGCCCAATATTTTTTCAGAGGTAGATGCAGAAAAAAATATATTCAGTTTGCAACCTGATGGAGGTCAGTATAGATGGACTAATACAACAAGTCCCACACACAGCTAGAAGCCCAATATTTTTTCAGAGGTAGATGCAGAAAAAAATATATTCAGTTTGCAACCTGATGGAGGTCAGTATAGATGAATTAATAGAACAAGTCCCACACACAGCTAGAAGCCCAATATTTTTTCAGAGGTAGATGCAGAAAAAAATATATTCAGTTTGCAACCTGATGGAGGTCTGTATAGATGGATTAATAGAACAAGTCCCACACACAGCTAGAAGCCCAATATTTTTTCAGAGGTAGATGCAGAAAAAAATATATTCAGTTTGCAACCTGATGGAGGTCTGTATAGATGGATTAATAGAACAAGTCCCACACACAGCTAGAAGCCCAATATTTTTTCAGAGGTAGATGCAGAAAAAAATATATTCAGTTTGCAACCTGATGGAGGTCTGTATAGATGGATTAATAGAACAAGTCCCACACACAGCTAGAAGCCCAATATTTTTTCAGAGGTAGATGCAGAAAAAAATATATTCAGTTTGCAACCTGATGGAGGTCTGTATAGATGGATTAATAGAACAAGTCCCACACACAGCTAGAAGCCCAATATTTTTTCAGAGCTAGATGCAGAAAAAAATTATATTCAATTTGCAACCTGATGGAGGTCAGTATAGATGGACTAATAGAATGATGCTATGCCCAAAAGATTTTACTTCACTAGGTGCAGTAAAAAAAATGGTATTCTATACACAGGTGGTATATCTTGCAACACAGATAGGCTACTCCACTGACTAACACACTCTGCAATAGGCCAAAAAGGATTAGCTTTGCTAGATTCAGCCAAATGCTGTGAAAAAAACTTGCATAGCACTGGCACAGACCTGCCTGGCAAAAACTGATAGGAACTGATGTAACCTAGTCCTGAAAAGGACTCCAATTACAATTAGTCTTTACTCCCACAATCTATCTACTTAAGAGCACAGACCTGCCTGATAAAAGTCGTAGGAAATGCTGTAACCTAGTCCTTAAAAGGACTGCAATCACAACTATTCCATACTCCCAAGCTATCTGTAGATTTGTGCGAAAATTGGCTTGAAATTAACAAGGTATAGCGCACACAGCAACAGCGGTGCCGTCTAACACGCAGCTGCAGCAGTGAGAAAATGGTGGCAACGGGGAAAATGGCTTGGTCTTATAAGGCAAGGACATGTGACATACACTGCCAATGACACATGCCCTTGCTTGTGTGAAAAAAAGCACTTCGCTCCGTGTGTGCGCTGCTGATAGGCTGACAGATTGCACCTCCCCACTGCAAATGCGGGAAAGAGAAAAAAAAATGGAGATCTTCATTGTTCCTGCAGAGATCCATCCCCTGCCCCTCCCCCCACCCCGCTGTACACTCAAACTGCGTATTAACATTAATTTTCATCATTACTGAGAAAAAATCCAGTTATGATTTTGGTGCACGAACAGTTATCGAACATAACCTCGAACAGCCGAATTTTTCTCAAATTGTTCGTGTTCGCCGAACGGCTCGAACACCGCCCAAAACAGCTCGAATTTGAGATTGGCGAACAGTTCGAGTAGAACAACACTCATCTCTACTCCTTACTATGCTGGCAGTAGGGCTCAACGTCATCAGGCGGTTTTTACATTGAAATGTCTGGGAAATGTGAGTCACACAGCTGAGGAGTTGTGGTCAGCTCTGGAGAACCAATTTCATGAATGGTTGTCTCCACTGGACCTGAAACCAGGGAAGGCCGTGTGCGACAATGCTGCAAACCTGGGTGCGGCCCTTCGCTGGGGCAATGTCACACACGTGCCTTGTATGGCTCACGTGTTGAACCTGGTTGTCCAGCAATTTTTAGCCCACTATACCAGACTAGATGGCCTTCTGCAGAGGGCACGGTCGCTGTGTGCTCACTTTCGCCGTTCGCATCCCGCAGCTCAGCGACTTACATCTCTACAGAAGTCGTTGGGCCTGCCACTTCACCGGCTAAAATGCGATGTGCCTACCCGGTGGAATTCAACTCTGCACATGTTGCAGCGACTGTGGCAGCACCGACAAGCCCTGGTGCAATACGTTCTGACATATAGCCTGGGCCAACGAGATCCAGAGGTGGGGCAAATCACGCTGGAGGAGTGGTCTCAGATCAGGGACCTATGCACCCTTCTGCACAGTTTTGAAATGGCGACGAAGATGTTTAGTGCTGACGATGCCATTATCAGCATGACTATTCCGGTGATTTACATGCTGGAGCACATGTTAAACAGAATTCGGAGTCAGGTGGTGGCACAAGAGGAGGTGGAGGAAGTAGAGGAGGAGGAGTTGTATGCGGAAGGGCTAACATCTGCAAGGTCCAGACGGTCGGCAGCACCAAGGCGGCAGGCATGTGAGGGTGGGGGAGATAGTTTTACCAGGGTGCATGGTAGCAGCCAAACTAGTGAGGAAGGTGCAGGAGCCCAGGAAGAAGTGGAGGACGAACTGATGAAAGACTCATCAGATGAGGGAGACCTTGATCACATTTCTGTTGTGCGAGGTTGGGGGGAGAGGACAGAGGAAGGAAGCATGATTGTTACCTCGCCACCAACACAACAGGGACTTGATGCTCCTGGATGCGCAACACACATGAGTGCCTTCTTGCTGCACTACCTGCAACATGACCCTCGAATTGTGAGAATTAGAAATAATCCTGACTACTGGGCTGCCACACTGTTAGATCCCCGGTACAAAAGTAAATTTGCAGAAATTATTCCTGCCATAGAAAGGGATGCACGCATGCAGGAGTATCAGCAGAGACTGTTGCAGAATCTTACATGTGCTTTTCCACAAAATACCAGTGGTGCACGTAGTGAATCTCACAGTTCCAACTTGCCAACCGTGGGACCGTCAAGTGTTCAGCACTCAAACCGTAACAGAACCACAGTATCTGCTGGTAACATCAATTTTGCGGAATCATTTCACCACTTTTTTAGCCCATCCTTTGCAAGGCCACAGGAGACAAGAAGTCTGACACATAGTCAACGCCTAGAGACGATGGTACAGGAAAATCTCCAAGTAAACATTGAAGCCATGACTGTGTCACTGGACCCTTGCTCTTTTTGGGCTTCCAATCTGGATAAATGGCCGGAGCTAGCCACTTACGCCTTGGAGATCTTGTCATGCCCCGCAGCCAGCGTTCTGTCTGAACGTGTGTTCAGCGCTGCTGGTGGTGTGCTGACAGATAAGCGCACGCGGCTCTCCACTGATAATGTAGACAGACTCACATTCATAAAGATGAACAAATCATGGATCCGAAACGACTTTTCTACCCTGTGTCATCCTGGGGAGAGTAAAAGCTTGATGATTGGTTAAAATCACCCTACCAACCGTTTTAAGCTTTCAAATTACTAATCATGTTTATCTGTATCTTGGCTGGAAAATAATTTGGGCTTTGTAGCAGTGTGCAGCACTGATTCTATTAGGCCATCTATAATAAGCTCCACCAGATTTAAAATTACTAATCATGTTTATCTGTATCTTGACTGGAAAATAATTTGGGCTTTGTAGCAGTGTGCAGCACTGATCCTATTAGGCCATCTATACTAAAGCTTCTCCAGATTTAAAATTAATAATAATTTTTAGCTGCATCTAGCCCGGAAAATAATTTTGGGGCTCCGAGATGCGCAAGACACATAAGTGGATTCTTGCTGCACTACCTGCAGCATGACCCTCATATTGTCAGAATTCGAAGTAATCATGACTACTGGGTTGCCACACTCTTAGATCCCCCAAACTTTTCGATCAACCTTTTCATTTTAATAAAGACCAAAAAAATGGTCATTTTTGAAATTATAAGCATTAGCAGGTTGTTAGAAACTGAAATCAAACAGTTTTCAACTCAAAACTTTATTCTAGGTGATGTTACATTTTCACATAGGACCCCTTGTTCGAAAGGAGCTTCTGAACTCTCTCGTCCATTGAATTTGTCAGGTTTTGGATGGTTTCTGCTTCAATTGTTTTGCATGAGGACAGAATACCCTCCCAGAGCTGTTGCTTAGATGTGAACTGCCTCCCGCCATCATAGACACTCCTTTTAATGATGCTCCAAAGGTTCTGAATGGGGTAGAGGTGAGGGGAGCATGGGGGTCACACCATAAGTTTGTCCCCTTTTATGCCCATATCAGCCAGAGATGCAGATGTTTTATGTGCAGCATGAGATGGTGCATTATCATGCAGAAAAATGATCTTGCTGTGAAATACACGGTTCTTCTTCTTGAATCATGGCAGGAAGTGCTGTTTGAGAAAATCCACATACATTATGGAGTTCATCTTTAGCGCCTTCAGGGATCCTAAAGGGGCCGACAATCTTTCTCCCCATGATTCCAGCCCAAAACATTACTCCACCTCCTCCTTGTTGGCGCTGTAGCCGTGTTTGCGTGGGGTGTCCATCAACCAGCCATCCTCCACTCCATCCATCTGGACCATCGAGCACTGCACGGCACTCATCCGTGAACAAAACAGTTTTGAAATCAGTCTTCATGTAATGTTTGGCCCACTGGAGCCGTTTCTGCTTGTGTGAAGTGGATAGAGGAGGTCGACAGGATGGCGTATGCACAGCTGCAAACCTCTGAAGGACCCTGCATCTTGTTGTTCGGGGGACGTTGGAGGCACAAGCAGCTTCAAAAACTTGTCTGCTGCTATGACAAGGCTTTTTTGCCGCTGCTCTTTCAACCTGACGTAATTGCCTGTAGGAAAGAGTCCTCAATTTGCCCTTATCAGCACGCACACGTGTGTACTGTGAATCAGCTACATACTTCTTGATTGCCAAGACACTTCATCCTGATCATCGCACAATGTTGATTGTAGTCATGCCTTGACCTAAACACTCCACAATTTGTTGCTTCTCAGCAGCCGACACATCCTTTTTCTTTCCCATTTTGGCAGAAAATGTAGGCTGCTTAATAATGTGAGACAGCCTTCTTAAGTAGTCTTGCCTTTCATTGGACACACCTGCCAAACTAATTAGCACAGGTGTCTGCAATTGCTTACAGTGATATAAAGAGCCCTGACACACATCACCATCAATGAGTTTAACTGACAAACAAACAAATTCTTCCCTTATCACTCCTAAACACTTTTTGCATAATAATTTGGAACACAGTGTACATGTGCTTTTCCACAAAACACCAGTGGTTCACGTAGTGAATCTTACAGTTCTAACTTGCCAACCGTGGTCTGTATGGAGTTGTTCAATAAAGGACCCAAAATTAAGATAACATAGATGGGAGAGGTCTCTATGAATAGGAATTCCTAAGTATTTGATACCCTGTGAGGGCCAGGCAAAGGGAAAGTTGGACTGGATGGAATCCTATATGGATTTGGGGAGGGAGACATCGAGGGCCTCAGACTTCGCTGCATTGATTTTAAAATTTGACCATGTAACAAAGTGATCTATTTCAGCCATAACAGCATGGATGGATATATGTGATTGAGTGATATATACTAGGACATCATCAGCAAATAGAGAGCACTTGTACTCGGTGCCTCCCACCTCAATCCACCTAATATTGGGGTTATGGCGAATTGATGAGAGCAGGTGCTCCGTCACTAGGATGTATAAGAGAGGGGACAGAGAACATCCCTGCCTTGTCCCATTGGTGATTGTGAAAGGTGATGAAAATGTTCTTACGCGCCCCCTGGGCCTTGGGACACCCGGAGCCGGACCCTTTTTGGTGGATGCTGGTGGTTGTAGTCTCCGTGGCGGCAACCCGGTTCCGTGGCTCAGGGCGGTCAAACCAGTGGCGGAACTATTTATGTGGTTTTGATGTTTAAATGTCCGACTACAACACCCGTGGATTGCGGTCAGAGTGAACCGCCGCTCCAGGGCAGACCGCTGAGGCTGGTGTTGTGGGTGCAGCAGAGCGTAGCATAACTCCCCACGGGAGGAGTATAGCCTCAGGGCAGTGTATGCGGAGGATGGGGGTGATGGTGCAGGGCAGCAGCAGTAATGACACGTAGTCAGTGATGCAGTCCAGGGCCTTTACTCACAGTTCTTATTATCCAGACCACGTCTGCAGGTAACGGCTGCCCACGTCGTACTGTGCTCACCAGGTGAGGGGCTCAGACAACTCCCAGATAACTTTGGAGTGCTTCACAGGACCCCCTTTGTGTGTCCTTTGTCTGGCCTTTCTTACCAACCCATCTGTCCGGCTGTCTCGGGCCTCCTCTTGGTAAACTTGGCGCCAGTTTCCCTGACCCTATGTGGTGCCTTCCTAGCAGGTGTAGCGAGGGGCTGCGCCACATAAAATGTCACAGCCTCCTGTTTCTAGCTGAGGGTCATTTTCTGCCTCCACTAGTTTCGGGGACCAGTCTCCACCTTTGGCCTGACCCCTCCACGCAGGTGGATTCGGGCGTGCGGTGGCGACTTGCCCGTCCGCACCCCTGAGATCCCTTCGTTCCTCGTTCCTGGAGCCTTCTCCGCTCCTCTTCCTTCCTTCTCCCTCTTCCAGGCCTGGGCCTCTGTTACTAGGCCCGCCTCCGGAGCAGAGCTCATGCAGAGCCCCTGCTCCCTGCCACTTCTGCTCAGACTTCTCTGCACTGAACTAAGATGGTGCCCACCTTTTATACTCCCTTCTCAATGCACCCAGGAACTGCTTCCTCCCTGCTCCTGCACTACAGGGTTCCCTTTCCTCAGTGTTCCCTCCCCCCACTCCAGCCAGGGACAGGGACTGTCGTGCCCATCTCAGGGGCATATTGGTCGCCCTGCCCCACGGCAAGGTGGTGTAATGCATGCAGGTGTCGGGTCCTGATCCACACTACATCCTTACCTGAGAGTGAGATATCACACCTCTGGGTGAGGTGCAATACCTCTGTAGCAACCGAGCCCTCAGGGTGCTACAGTTCCATTTATCTTCAGCCTAGGTGACGTATTGCGATACAGGGCCGTGATTTTGGCTATAAAAGGGTCCCCTAGACCCCTACCCCAAGCTTTTTAAGAGAATCATATATGGCGTGCCAGGAGACTCTATGGAATGCTTTCTCAGCATCCAACGAGAGTATCTAATTACAAATTTTTAACTGCATCTAGCCCAGGAAATACTTTGTGCCTAGTAGCAGGGTCTGCTAGTCAGCGGATTATCCCGGCTGTTAAGCAAGCTACACCACCTGTAGTTTGGACACTTCATTTTTTCAAAGGAAATGCTTCGGGACCACGGGATACTCAGTGAAGAGCATCAGGAGGCACCCCAAGGCATAGGGGCTCGGACTTGCAGTAGGATGCCTTGCGGTGGACAGCCGAGCTCGATCCTTATAAAAGCTTTTTAACTGCAGCAGCTTTAGTGGACTCTACTGGAGCTGGAATTACGCGGCTGCTGGCATGAGACTTGCCCTCCAATAGATCCTTGTAAATGGATTTAAAGTGTATTTATTCAAATTAGAGAGACAATTTAAATTAAAAAGCTTAGAGCTGCCTCCACCACAGGGGGGCTCGCTCGACCCACCAGCGGACAGGCACCAGTATTGGGAGAGGGGGGCTGGCCGTCAGGGTTCACCGCGGCTCTGGCACAAACCCGGCGACACGGAGGTGGCACGGGCAGGAGCGGACTGAACGTGTCGGCTTCTCACTTTTTGGATTTTAGAAGGGCATGACATGCCTATATCTGTGTCTCCCCCTCCTTTTACTCCTCCACCTCTTTTCTTTTCACATGACTATATGTACTTGTCACTTTTCCATGTGTTAGTTGTGTCTTCTGAGCAGTTTGTCAGCTTTTGGACACCTTTGAAGGTGTTTTCTATGTGTTTCTATGTGTTTTTGTTTGCCTGCCATTGGTTTTAACGGTGTTCGAAGGTGTTCGACGAACAGTTCGACGAACAGTTCGGCGAACACACGGGTGTTCGACGAACCGAACCGAACTCGAACACTACGGGGGTGGCTCAACACTAATGCGGACGTCTTTGATAAAAGGGAGGCAGAGAAACTACCACCTCATCGGGGAATAAACCAGATTACCATCAAAAATAAGTACCTCCTGCTTCTCATCTAGGAGCTGTTTGACCGCCTAATAGGCGCGAAGATCTTCACTAAGCTCGATCTTCACGTACAATCTGGTCCAGATTCGCCAGGGAGACGAGTGGAAGACGGCATTCAACACTCGGGATGGTCACTACGGGTACCATGTGATGCCCTTTGGTCTCTGTAATGTTCCAGCCATCTTCCCGGAGTTAGTAAACGATATCTTCCGAGATCTCCTGTATTCCTGCATGGTGGTGTACCTGGATGATATCTTGGTGTTCTCCCCTGATCTGCCCTCTCACTGGAGGGATGTTCGTCAGGTCCTGCTGAAGCTCCGGAAGAATCGCCTGTATGCGAACTACGAGAAATGCCTTTTTGAGCAGACCTCCCTAACACTTCTGGGGTATATAATCTCTGAGTCCGAACTGTGGATAGATCCCGAGAAGGTGTCCGCCATCTTAAAGTGGCCCCAACCTGAGGGGTTGAAGGCTATTCAGCGGTTTCTGGGATTTGCCAACTATTACCGCCTCTTTATTCCTCATTTCTCCTCCTGGACTGTCCCATCTCTGCTCTCACCCGTAACGGAGTTAATCCCAGGGAATGGACTTCCGAGGTGGAGAATGCCTTCGTCTCTCTTAAACAAGCCTTTTCCTCCACTCCAGTGCTACACCATCTGGATTGCAATAAACAGTTCTTCCTGGAGGTTGATTCCTCTTCATCAAGGGGCCGGAGCAGTGCTCACCCAGAAATCCTCGTCCGGGCGAATGGTGTCCTGCGGCTTCTTCTCCAAACTCTTCTCTCCGTCCAAGCGCAATTACTCCATAGGGGATCAAGAACTTCTGGCTATCAAATAAGCGCTGGAGGAGTGGCGTTACTTGCTTGAGGGGGCTCTGCACCCGGTGGTAATCTACACTGACCATAAAAACCTCGCTTATTTGCAGACCACCCAAAGACTAAATCCGCGTCAGGCCAGATGGTCTTTATTCTTTGCTCGATTCTGCTTCACTCTTCATTACCGCCCGGAAGACAAGAACATTAAAGCCGACGCTCTATCCCGCTCATTTCTGTCTACAGACCAAGAGGAGGAGCCTCTACACATCATTGACCCCTCCAGAATAATGACTGTTGCTCCGTTCGACCTGTCTCATCTACCTCCTGGTAACACCCTTGTAGTGGCTCAGGATTGGAAGATGGTCTTACTCTGGGGTCATTTGTCCAAACTGGCTGGTCATTGCCCGACATTATTGGTGGCCCACCCTGAGCAAGGATTTTGCTGATTTTGTCGCGGCTTGCTCCTCTTGTGCTCGTAACAAGATACCTAGGCACCTTCCAGTCGTCTTCTTCCTCTTCCCGTGCCTTCTGCTCCATAGCAACATATTGCAATGGATTTCATCACGGATCTTCCTGTATTGGCCGGTTGTACTGTCATTTGGGTGGTCGCCGACCGCTTCTCCAAGATGGCTCACTTCATCCCTCTGCCTGGTCTTCCATCTGCACCTGTGCTAGCTAAGGACTTCATCCGTCACATCTTCCGTCTCCACGGCTTACCCCTCCACATTGTCACGGGAGTTCAGTCCACTTCTCGCTTCTGGAGAGCCACGTGCAAGCTCCTGGATGTCTCTTTGGATTTTTCTTCGGCCTATCATCCTCAGTCCAATGGTCAGGTGGTACGTATCAATCAGATCCTTAAAAGTTTTCTTTGGCACTTTGTCAACGCTCACCATAGCGATTGGGTAGAGCTCCTGCCTTGGGCCGAGTTTTCCTATAACAACCATGTGAGTGAGTCCTCTGCTAAGTCTCCGTTCTTATGGTTTATGGTCGACACCCCAGGGTTCCATTTCCCGTCTCCTCTTCAGTGGACAATCCTGTTGTGGAGCCTTTCGTCAGGGAATTTTCAGCGATCTGGGAGGACACTTGATCTGCGCTTCATCAGTCCTCCGAGTGGATGAAGAAGCATGTTCATAAGAGACATCTGGATCCACCTCTATTCCATCCGGGAGACAAGGTCTGGCTCTCCTCCAAATATGTCCATCTCAAGATACCATCTTACAAGTTGGGTCCGCGGTTCATCGGTCCATTCGAGATTCTGAACCAAATGAATCCAGTGGCTAACAAGCTGAAACTCCTGGCCTCCTTACGGATTCCCAATTTCTTTCACGTTTCTCTCCTCAAGCCGGTTGTCCTTAATTCTTTCTCTGAAGATCTAGGTACCACTCCAGCTTCAGTCTCCGCTGAGGACGTCTTTGAGGTAGAAAACATTTTGGCCATCAAAAGAGTAAGAGGAAAGACTTTCTTTCTTGTGGATTGGAAGGGGTTCGGTCCTGAAGAGAGGTCTTGGGAGCCCAGGGAGAACATTGATGCCCCTCGTCTTCTAGAAAAATTTAATGCGGGCCTAAAGAAGAGGGGGCATAAAGGGGGGTTACTGTAGCATCGGCATCTCTGCCTCCTGCCAGGTAGAGACGCCGATCCCCTCACCATGGCGGTCTCGGTCTGGCGTCCTCCAGCTCCTCTGCTGCACCTTGCGCAGTTTCCCGAGCACCACACTTAGGGCGCGCGCTCCTTCCCATCTAAAGGGGCCGCGCGCGCTGTCCTAAACAGTCCCGGCCAATGGCCGGAGGACTACTCCTATTTTAAGCACCTACTCCAAAATGGAGGTGCCTGTGCTAGGTTGTTGTTTGTGTGCTAACACTCTCCTAAGCCCTCAGGTTCCAGTGCCCGCCAGCCTGTCTATCAGCTGTGCCCTCCAGCCTATCAGCTGTGCCCGCCAGCCTGTCTATCAGCCGTGCCCGCCTGTCTGTCTGTCAGTCATGCCCGCCAGCCTGTCTACCTGCCATGCCCACCTGCCTGCTTACTCGCATCACCTGGCAGTCTACCAGCCGTGTCCGCCTGCTTGTCTACCTGCATCACCTGTCTGTCTACCGGCCGTGCTCATCTGCTGTACCTGTCAGCTTCAGCCACCTGACCCGTGGGAGTCACCTGCTCTCACACTAGGTCGGTCCCAGAGTGGCAACTGGTTCAGCTTTCTGGCCCCACCCTGGTTCAAGGAGTCGACTAAGCCGCCGTGTGGCCAGGGTCGGTCCGTGTAGGCACTTAGTTACGCCCCTCTGGTTCCTCTTTGCATCATAGCACAGAGGTTCCACCACCCGGATCCATAACAACAAGTATAAGAATAATTTAAGAGACAATTACCAGTGTAGATGGAAAGGCCTGGCTTGTGGGGGAGGGCTGCCACATGGGAGGCTGTGGGCCCTGGATTGGTGGATGGAGTTTTCCCACATGTCTTGATGTCTCGAGCTCCCCAGGAGAAAGACCATGATGTCAGGGTTCCTGGAGTACTTAACCCCTCTGACTCCCTCCCAATCTGGCCTCGGGGTTACGCCGCAATCTCCTCCCCTTGTCTCTCCTAGTTATGAGACTCCCAAAACTAAAATGGGCTATGCCTCCTTATTGGATGGTCTTAAGGAACTGGTTCTGGTGTTAACGGACCCAGCCGGGCCCCTGCTATGCGTGGAGACTAGAGATGAGCGGTGTTCGACTAGAACTGTTCGCCAATCTCAAATTCGAGCTGTTTTGGGCGGTGTTCGAGTTGTTCGACGAACCCGAACGATTTGCAAAAAATTCGGCTGTTCGAGGTTATGTTCGATAACTGTTCGTGCACCAAAAGCGTGTCCTGCATGTCTGGCGCTATTTAGAGCACCAATCATGCAGGGATTGTCTGCCACTCACTGTAATGCCACAGCCATGGTGGTTGTGGCATTACAGTGATTGCCCAAATCGATGGGAACAGTGCCAACAGTGAAACATGAAAAGCCGGCAATTCAGCAGCGGCATACACCTGTACCCGACAATTTAGAACCGAAAGAATAGAGCTTCACACATAGATTAGATAGATATAAACATGTCAGCCACATATATACGAAGTACAGTGACAGTGTTGCTTACTGTACTTGTCATTTAGCGTAAAGGATTTATCAAAAAAAATAATAGTGTTTTCATGCACCGTCTCTTTAAAAAAGCCGGCCGGCAATTCAGCATCTGTACCCGACAATTTATAACAGACAGAATAGAGCTTCACACATAGATTAGATAGATAGAAACATGTCAGCCACATATATACGAAGTACAGTGACAGTGTTGCTTACTGTACTTGTCATTTAGCGTAAAGGATTTATCAAAAAAAATAATAGTGTTTTCATGCACCGTCTCTTTAAAAAAGCCGGCCGGCAATTCAGCATCTGTACCCGACAATTTATAACAGACAGAATAGAGCTTCACACATAGATTAGATAGATAGAAACATGTCAGTCACATATATATGAAGTACAGTGATAGTGTTGGTTACTGTACTTGTCATTTAGTATTAAAATAAAGGATTTATTATTAAAAAAATTGGCGTGGGGTTCCCCTTAATTTTAGGCTCTAGCGGAGGTTAAGCAGACGGCTGGGGCAGATGTTTGAAGCCTGGGAAGGGGGTAATACCCACGGAGCTTCCCAGGCTACTAATATCAGCCCCCAGCTGAATACATAGCCTTTACTAGCTATTAAAATGGGGGACCCCCCAAAAAAAATGACGTGGGGTCCCCCCTAATTTAATAGCTAGCAAAGGCTAGGCAGACAGCTGGGGGCTGATATTAATAGCCCAGGAAGGGAGCCATGAATATTGGCCCCCTCCCAGGCTAGAAACACCAGCCGTCAGCCGCCCCAGAAATGGCGCATTCATAGGATGCGCCAATTCTGGCACTTAGCCTCGCTCTTCCACGCTGCCCTGGTGCGGTGGCAGGGGGTAATAGGGTTGGGGTTGATGTCAGCTTATAATGCCAGCTGACATCAAGCCCAGGTTAGTAATGGAGAGGCGTCTATAAGACACCCCCATTACTAACCCCATAGTCAAAGTTAAAAAAAACACAAACACCCAGAATTAAGTCCTTTAATTGAAATAAAGACACAATCCTTTATTGTTCTAAATTAAACCATACTTACCGTCACGCCCATTCCAGCTGAAGCCAACGATCTCCTGCAATAAAAGAAAAATAATAAAGCAACCTCATCCTTACCTTTCCATGGTTCCCACGACAGCTTCAGCTCTGCTACATCGAGATGACAGGCTGGACCGCAGCAGAACGCTGCCATCCAGCCTCTCATCCCGCAGACACTGAGAAGCGCAGGCTTGCTTGCGCTGCTCAGCGTCTCTCTGTGACGACATCCAGATGAGCCGAGTTCATGTCCAATGAACTCGGCTCACCTCATGCACGTCACTGACAGCGTGGGAAAATTCTCACGCTGAAGCGGTGAGTGCAGGAGAATTCTCCCACGCTGTCAGTGACGTGCATAAGGTGAGCTCATGTCCAATGAACTCAGCTCACCTCCTGCACGTCACTGACAGCGTGGGAGAATTCTCCTGCACTCAGCGCTTCAGTGTGAGAATTCTCCCACGCTGAAGCGCTGAGTGCAGGAGAATTTTCCCACGCTGTCAGTGACGTGCATGAGGTGAGCCGAGTTCATTGGACATTAACTCGGCTCATCTGGATGCCCTCACAGAGAGACACTGTGGAGCGCAAGCAAGCCTGCGCTTCTCAGTGTCTGCGGGATGACAGGCTGGATGGCAGCGTTCTGCTGCGGTCCAGCCTGTCATCTCGATGTAGCAGAGCTGAAGCTGTCATGGGAACCATGGAAAGGTAAGGATGATGTTGCTTTATTATTTTTCTTTTATTTCAGGAGATCGTTGGCTTCAGCTTGAATGGGCGTGATGGTAAGTATGGTTTAATTTAGAACAATAAAGAATTGTGTGTTTATTTCAATTAAAGGACTTTTTTCTGGGTGTTGTGTTTTTTTTAAATTCTTTACTAGAAATTCATGGTGGTCATGTCTAATATTGGCGTGACCCCATGAATTTCGGGCTTAGGGCCAGCTGATAATGCCAAGCTGGCCCTAACCCCTTTATTACCCAGTGAGCCACCGCATCAGGGCCCTGGATGAGTTGGGTACAGCGCCAGAAGATGGCGCTTCTATGAACGCGCCATTTTCCGGGGTGGCTGCGGACTGCAATTTGCAGCGGGGGTGGCCCAGAAAGCTTGGGCCTCCCTGCGCTGCGGATTCCAGCCCCCAGCTGCCTAGTTGTACCTGGCTGGACACAAAAACAGGGCGAAGCCCCACGTCAATTTTCTTTAAATTATTTCATGAAATAATTAAGAAAAAAAGGGCTTCCCTATATTGTTGTGTCCGGCCAGGTACAAATAGGCAGCTGGTGGTTGGGGGCAGCCCGTTCCTGCCTGCTGTACCTGGCTGGACACAAATATAGTGCGAAGCCCCACGTCAATTTTTTTTTAATTATTTCATGAATTTCCTGAAATAATTAAAAAAAATTGAAGTGGGGCTTCGCACTATATTTGTGTCCAGCCAGGTACAGCAGGCAGGAACGGGCTGCCCCCATCCACCAGCTGCCTATTTGTACCTGGCCGGACACAACAATATAGGGAAGCCCTTTTTTTCTTAATTATTTCATGAATTTCATGAAATAATTAAAAAAAATTGAAGTGGGGCTTCGCACTATATTTGTGTCCAGCCAGGTACAGCAGGCAGGAACGGGCTGCCCCCATCCACCAGCTGCCTATTTGTACCTGGCCGGACACAACAATATAGGGAAGCCCTTTTTTTCTTAATTATTTCATGAATTTCATGAAATAATTAAAAAAAATTGAAGTGGGGCTTCGCACTATATTTGTGTCCAGCCAGGTACAGCAGGCAGGAACGGGCTGCCCCCAACCACCAGCTGCCTATTTGTACCTGGCTAGACACAACAATATAGGGAAGGCCTTTTTTTCTTAATTATTTCATGAATTTCATGAAATAATTAAAAAAAAAGTACGTGGGGCTTCGCCCTATTTTTGTGTCCAGCCAGGTACAACTAGGCAGCTGGGGGCTGGAATCTGCAGCGCAGGGAGGCCCAAGCTTTCTGGGCCCCCCCCCCCCGCTACAAATTGCAGTCCGCAGCCACCCCGGAAAATGGCGCGATCATAGAAGCGCCATCTTCTGGCGCTGTACCCAACTCATCCAGGGCCCTGGTGCGGTGGCTCACTGGGTAATAAAGGGGTTAGGGCCAGCTTGGTATTATCAGCTGGCCCCAAGCCCAAAATTCATGGGGTCACGCCAGTATTAGACATGACCGCCATGAATTTCTAGTAAAGTATTTAAAAAAAACACAACACCCAGAATAAAGTCCTTTAATTGAAATAAACACACAATTCTTTATTGTTCTAAATTAAACCATACTTACCATCACACCCATTCCAGCTGAAGCCAACGATCTCCTGCAATAAAAGAAAAATAATAAACCAACCTCATCCTTACCTTTCCATGGTTCCCACGACAGCTTCAGCTCTGCTACATCGAGATGACAGGCTGGACCGCAGCAGAACGCTGCCATCCAGTCTGTCATCCCGCAGACACTGAGAAGCGCAGGCATGCTTGCGCTCCTCACTGTCTCGCTGTGACGGCATCCAGATGAGCCGAGGTCATGTCCAATGAACTCGGCTCACCTCATGCACGTCACTGACAGCGTGGGAAAATTCTCACGCTGAAGTGCTGAGTGCAGGAGAATTCTCCCACTCTGTCAGTGATGTGCAGGAGGTGAGCTCATGTCCAATGAACTCAGCTCACCTCCTGCACGTCACTGACAGCGTGGGAATATTCTCCTGCAATCAGCGCTTCAGCGTGAGAATTTTCCCACGCTGTCAGTGACGTGCATGAGGTGAGCCGAGTTCATTGGACATGAACTCGGCTCATCTGGATGTCGTCACAGAGAGACGCTGAGCAGCGCACGCAAGCCTGCGCTTCTCAGTGTCTGCGGGATGACAGGCTGGATGGCAGCGTTCTGCTGCGGTCCAGCCTGTCATCTCGATGTAGCAGAGCTGAAGCTGTCGTGGGAACCATGGAAAGGTAAGGATGAGGTTGCTTTATTATTTTTCTTTTATTGCAGGAGATCGTTGGCTTCAGCTGGAATGGGCGTGATGGTAAGTATGGTTTAATTTAGAACAATAAAGGATTGTGTCTTTATTTCAATTAAAGGACTTTATTCTGGGTGTTTGTGTTTTTTTTAACTTTGACTATGGGGTTAGTAATGGGGGTGTCTTATAGACGCCTCTCCATTACTAACCTGGGCTTGATGTCAGCTGGCATTATAAGCTGACATCAACCCCAACCCTATTACCCCCTGCCACCGCACCAGGGCAGCGTGGAAGAGCGAGGCTAAGTGCCAGAATTGGCGCATCCTATGAATGCGCCATTTCTGGGGCGGCTGACGGCTGGTGTTTCTAGCCTGGGAGGGGGCCAATATTCATGGCTCCCTTCCTGGGCTATTAATATCAGCCCCCAGCTGTCTGCCTAGCCTTTGCTAGCTATTAAATTAGGGGGGACCCCACGTCATTTTTTTTGGGGGGTCCCCCATTTTAATAGCTAGTAAAGGCTATGTATTCAGCTGGGGGCTGATATTAGTAGCCTGGGAAGCTCCGTGGGTATTACCCCCTTCCCAGGCTTCAAACATCTGCCCCAGCCGTCTGCTTAACCTCCGCTAGAGCCTAAAATTAAGGGGAACCCCACGCCAATTTTTTTAATAATAAATCCTTTATTTTAATACTAAATGACAAGTACAGTAACCAACACTATCACTGTACTTCATATATATGTGACTGACATGTTTCTATCTATCTAATCTATGTGTGATGCTCTATCTTTCTGTTCTAAATTGTCGGGTACCGCTGCTGAATTGCCGGCCGGCTTTTTTAAAGAGACAGTGCATGAAAACACTATTATTTTTTTAAATAAATCCTTTACACTAAATGACAAGTACAGTAAGCAACACTATCACTGTACTTATTATATATGTGACTGACATGTTTCTATCTATCTAATCTATGTGTGAAGCTCTATTCTTTCTGTTCTAAATTGTCGGGTACAGATGCTGAATTGCCGGCCGGCTTTTTTAAAGAGACGGTGCATGAAAACACTAATATTTTTTTTAATAAATCCTTTACACTAAATGACAAGTGCAGTAACCAACACTGTCACTGTGCTTCTTATATGTGTGACTGACATGTTTCTATCTATCTAATCTATGTGTGATGCTCTATTCCTTCTTGTCTAAATTGTCGGGTACCGGTGTATGCCGCTGCTGAATTTGCCGGCCGGCTTTTTTAAAGAGAGTGTCTTCTGAGCAGTTTGTCAGCTTTTGGACACCTTTGCAGGTGTTTTCTATGTGTTTCTATGTGTTTTTGTTTGCCTGCCATTGGTTTTAACGGTGTTCGACGGTGTTCTAAGGTGTTCGACAAACAGTTCGACGAACAGTTCCTCGAACATCCCGGTGTTCGACGAACCGAACCCGAACACTACGGGGGTGGCTCAACACTAGTGGAGACCAAACACAGTGTCCTTGGAGGTTTCTGAAAAGCTGTGCCGCATATCTCCTTATTCTTGCTTACTGGGCGGTGAAGAAAGGAATGGTGAGATTCTTCATTCTTTTAAGTTTACGAAAATCTATTTTGTGTATCACTCGGATGTATCGTCTTCCAATAATTCAATGTTGAATTATAGTTTACACAAAGAAGCACATGGTGTGGGGGATGGGCTTGCCTGCCTGCAGCAGCTGTGAGGGATCTCACTCCCTGCTTCTCAGCCCCCCTCCCTCCTGCTTGCTGCAAGAGGTGTCGGATTACATTGTACAGTGAGATCTCTCTAATGACTGTCACTTAGTACACAGTGATTGACAGGCGATTACCTTGAATATTTTCACACCTCCCCCTTTAGAGTGCGCTAGGGGGCAGCACCACTCGGTGTTCCCCCACACGCCAATCCACAACTTCCCCTTGTTGGGATAAGCCGTCGGCATTTCTATACTTCGGCATTGCTATGCTTGCAGCCCTTTTTGTGGCAAATGGCGAAGTGGTACTGCTGGAGTGCGAGGCTCCAGGATTGCAGCCTCACATTCGTCCAGGATGCTGTGTGCAACCAGCTGAGGGTGGTGTGGTCTGTTTCCATGGTGAATTGGCGTCCGTACAAGTATGGCTGCAGACCCTGCAGGGCCCACACAATTGGCAGACATTCCTTCTCCTTCGTGGAATAGGCCACCTCTCCAGGCAGGAGCTTCTGGCTCAGGTTCAAAATGGGGTGTTCCTGGCCTGTAGTGTCGATCTGGCTAAGCACAGCACTGAGGCCAAAGTCACTGGCGTCGGGCTGTACTATAAACGGCTGCGTGAAGTTGGCTGCTTGTAGTAGCGGTAAGCTAGAAAGGGCTGGCTTCAGTGCCCGGAATGCCGTCTCACAGTCGTTTGTCCAATTGCCGGCGGAGCGGAGCTTCTTCTTGGTGAGGTCCATCAGGGGCTTCGCCAGGCTACTATAGTGATGGATGAACATCATATAGTACCCGGCGGTACCCAGGAAGGACATCACCTGTTTCTTGGTCCTACGGGTGGGCCAGGATGCGATGGCATCCACCTTCCTGGGCTCTGGCTTCAGAGCTCCCCCACCTACCCAGTGTCCCAGGTAGTGGACCTCACTCATACCCAGCAGGCACTTTTCTGGCTTAATGGTCAAGCCTGCCCATTGAATCCGCCCGAGCACCTGCACCAAATGCTCTAGGTGATCCTCCCAGGTGGAACTGAAGATGGCAATGTCATCCAGGTATGCGGCCATGTACCCTTCAAGTCCCTTGAGCAGCGTGTTGACCATCCGCTGAAAAGTGGCTGGGGCATTCTTCATGCCAAATGGCATCACCGTGGACTCATACAATCCAAATGGGGTGATAAAGGTGGAGCGTTTTAATCTGCCAATATCCCCGGCTCAGAACCATGATGGTCAGGTACTTAGCCCCGGCCAACTGATCGAGCAGTGGTACCCCACTTGAAATACTCTTCCAATTGGATGTGCAACCATTTATTATCACTTTCTAAGTATGATCACTGTGCCAGTTATGAATCCACCTAATTTTAGCCTTGTCAACCCATACTTGGTCATTTTTTCTATAAGGATAGTATGAGAAACTTTATCAAATGCTTTTCTGAATTTGAGATATAATACTGTATATCTACCGAATCTCCCTGATCCACTCAGATAATGGTACGAGATGTACCATTTGACCCTCGCTCTGACCCTTCTTGGGTCTTTGTGTGTCTCTCAGATGTGGCCTTGGACACCTTCTTTTGGGTCTCCCAGAAATATAACCCTAGGCTCCCTTGATTGCTCAGAGTTCTCCTTGGCCAAGTATCTTTCCACCAAGCTTACTAGGTCATCTGCATTCAAGGGATCTCCTTGGGCAACCAAGCTTTGCACACATTTTTGTAGTGAGTGGATAAATCAGTCCATTACTACCACTCTTTCCACCATCTGTGCTGGAGATCAGGTCACAGGCTGCAGCCATTTTTGCACCAGGTGTAACAGAGCGAACATCTGGGACGGGGAAGTTTGTCCTTTTGGTAGAACCAGAGGTGTACCCGTTGGGCTCGGACTGCCAGGGTGATGCTCAAATGTGCCATAATCTCCGCCTTCAGCTTTTCGTACACATTGGCATCCTGCAGGACAAGTACGTGATATGCTTTCTGTGGCTCTTCCATAAGGTATGGAGCTAAAACCTCTGAACCAGTAAGTAGAGCTAGGTTTTGACCCTAGCTTCCCTGGTTTTGCTACAATAACCAAAAATTGCACTAAGAAAATCTTTACCTAATCCAGCAAAAAATAAGTCCTGTTATTGCTGCATCATTGGAAAAATAAAAATAAACAAGTTAAGACTCTTGACGCTTTTTTTATATAAAGTACTTTAATATAAAATAGCTATACATATTTTGCATTGTCCCATTTTGACTGACTGGTGGAATAAAGTTAACATGGTTTTTATTCTATTTACTTTATGATTCAAA
The DNA here is from genome assembly GCF_046119375.1 of Phyllobates terribilis. Classification (NCBI taxonomy): domain Eukaryota; kingdom Metazoa; phylum Chordata; class Amphibia; order Anura; family Dendrobatidae; genus Phyllobates; species Phyllobates terribilis. Next base: position 589,012,863 of record NW_027362765.1, on the reverse strand, counting down.
TGCAGAAGTAGACAACATTATTTGTAACCTTCTGATAAAGTAAGAAAAACCCACATTATTCACTGAAAGTAATTTTAAATTTAAGGGGAAAATATAAAACTTGCGCTGATAACATAGGGTGAGGACAAATGAGAGGGAGTATCAGGTATTAAAAAGGTCAAAATTTATTTAAATGCAGTAAACACTAAAATGGAAGAATTATTGAGGGTATTTAAAAAATGGTATAATAAGGTATAAAATAGATAAGTAGGGACACTTGTGGTTGGTCGTCGTGGTCCCAGATAAGATGCCGCATGCTCCTTATGGTCAGTGTAGTAGATGGTTCTACGAAGGGAGGATCCCCTAGGGAGAAATAAGGGGTGGGTTGTTTAAAACAGGTTGGGGTAGGAAACCTACAGAAGGTAAATTAGAAAGGAGAATTACCAGATTATGTTGATGGAGGACGGAGAGGTAGGTCCGGCCTAGTGTCAGGTATCCAGAATAAGGTGGGGCTGTAGAGAAGTAGTAAGGAGTTAAAGCCACATGCTGAAGAGAGATGGGTTATCTTAGGGGACAGTTAGCTACCTGTACAGTGTTAGTCCTAGTGGTGGAACAGTTTGTGAGATGGAGAAGGTGATATCAATGGTAGCCCTAACCTCAAGGGCCACGACGACCAACCACAAGTGTCCCTACTTATCTGTTTTATACCTTCTTTTACCATTTCTTAAATACGTATACAATATATTTTGACTAGTGATGGACGAGCATGAAAATGCTCGGGGGTTCGATGTTCTGTTCGAGCAAATTAGAATGCTCGGGTGCTCGATCCGAGCAGCGAGCCCAATGTAAGTCTAAGGGAAACTCGAACATTTTTCAGGTGGCTCCACCCGGCAGTCTGCAGAGGGCCTAAAAATTGCCCAAATCTATGGGAACAGTGCTCAAATGACATGGAAACAGCATGGGGAAGACCACTGGAAGTATTTTTGACTCCCAGGTCATTGCTGTCAACAACGTTGTCAGAGGTATTACCCGACTTTTACAGACTCACAATAAAACATAGAAAAACAAAACAAAAATGGATTTTTCTGGGAAATATGTTAAGGAACATCATTTCCAGGGTAATGACTTGGATATAAGGCAAAATAAATAACCAAAAACAAAAATACTCCTCCAAACCTTGGGCTCTGTTCACACCTAGCGTTTTTGATGCGTTTTTGCACTTTAGCATTGTTTCAACCGTGACAAATGCATTCACCGGGAAATGTCATTTTAACATTTTACAACCTTATCTGGCCATGTGGTGTGTGAGACAGGATCAGACACATCCTGTTTCATTTACGAAGGAGGGACTCTGAAAGTCACAAAGCCTATTCTTAGAGAGCCATCAGGCAGCTATGCTTTGTTGTTCCCATTACTAAAGAGTGGGTCTCCAATACTGTTATTGCGTATGCAGTGAGTGGCAGGTCTGCCCAAAATTTGGGCGCACCCCAATACCCCTTTGAAAATTTGGACGCACCCCAATACACCTTTAAAGAGACTTAGAGGAGGGCCTCCTGAAAACAATGTTTCCATTATTAGGAAGTGGGTCTCCCATACTGTTTGCCTATGCAGTGATTGCAAGGGCTGCCAAAAATTTGGACCTACTCCAATGCCCCTTGGAAGAGATGTAGAGGAGGGCCTCCAGAAAAAAATGTTACCTTTATTAGGAAGTGGGTCTTCCATTGTGTTTGCCTATGCAGTGAATGTAAGGGTTGCCAAAAATTTGGAGACACTCCAATGCCCCTTGGAAGAGACGTGGAGGTCAGAGGGCTTCCTGAAAACAATGCCCCTTGGAGGAGGTGTAGAGGAGAAGTAATTCCACCAGCGCCACTAAAAATATGCTCGGATAAAACGCTAGCTGCAGAGCAGGCCAGGACCTCCAAGGCGTAGAGAGCTAGTTCATTCCATGTCTCCATCTTGAATACCCAGTAATTATAAGGCACAAAGGAATCACGGAGGACGTTGGTATGGATGGCAAGGTACTCCCTCAGCATCTTTCCAAACTTTGCACTCCTTGTGAGAGCACCCCGCTCCTCAGGGCCTGTGCAATGTTAGGGGCTGAGATAACTCTCCCAGAACTTTGACAATGTTCCCCTGCCTTTGCTGGATTGGAGTTGTGTCTCTCTCATCTGTACTTTTTGGTTGTCCAACAAACTGTGACCTTTGCCGCCAGCGTTTCAGATGAGATTTTTTTTAATAGTTCAATAGTTCAAGGGTATTCTGGAATTGCCCCATTTTTGTAGACCTGTCATTCTCAGGAATACGAGATATAAAGTTCTCCATGTACCGTGGGTGTAGAAGTGTCACCAACCAGTAATGACTGTCACACAAAATTTTGAGAATGCGAGGGTCATGGGAAAGGCAGCCTGCTAACAGGCAAGACTTCTGTGCCCTCACCAATGGGATGACTGACCCTGCTCTCCTGCTCTTCCCTGTCCTCAGGCCTTCCACGCTGAACAGACGGTACGACAGTAGTGCAGGTAGTACCATCTATAGCACACGAAACGAGTTCCTGCTCTTCCTCCTCCTCCTCTTCTTCATTGTCACCAAATCCACGTTGGGATGAGATGAGGCTGTGCTTTCTGTAATCACCCTGTATGGTTCCTTGCTCCATCTCATCGTGCTCCGCCTGCAATGCATCCTCTTTGATTGTGAGCAGAGAGTGTTTCAGAAGACAGAGAAGAGGGATAGTGATGCTAATTATGGCATTATCGCCGCTCGCCATCTTGGTGGAGTCCTCAAAGTTTTGGAGGATGGTACAGATGTCTGACATCCATGTCCACTCCTGACGTCCTATGTGTGGAGTCTGAACTGAATACTGATGGCCTTGTTGATGCTGGAAGTTAGCAACTGCCCTCTTCTGCTCACAAATCCTTCCCAAGATCTGTAGTGTAGAGTTCCAACGCGTGTGGACATCCCACACCAGTCTGTGAGCTGGAAGCTGCAAACGCTGCTGAAGCACAGCAAGGGCAGCGGAAGCTGTAGCTGACTTTCTAAAATGGGCACACAGCCGGCGTACTTTAACAAGCAGATCCATCAGCTCCAGGTAGGTTTTGGCAAACCGCTGAACCACGAGGTTAAGCACATGGCCAGGCATGGTACATGTGTGAGCTCGCCTCGCCTAAGAGCCGCTACCAGGTTCCAGCCATTGTCACACATGACCATGCCTGGCTGTAGGTTCAGCGGTGTCCGCCACAGATCTGTCTGCTCTTTCAGAGCTGTCCACAACTCTTCACACTGTGCGGTTTGTCACCTAAGAATAGTAGCTTCAGCACAGCCTGTTGCCCCTTGGCTGAGGCAGTGCTGCAGTGTTTTCAGCTTGTGACTGATGCGGTCATTTTGGAGATGGAGGCTGAAGAGGAGGAGGAGGCTGAGGAGGATGCACTATGGACAGGGGATTAGCTTGCACAACAGCGGAAGAAGCAATGGTGTCAACCGCAGGCACTGTTCCTGGACCCTGAGGTTCGGCCCACAAAGTCGAGTGCTTTGCTGCCATTTGCCTGATCATGCTGGTGGTGATCAGGCTGGTAGTTTTGCTTCCTCTTCTGATGCTGGCCTAGCAGGTGGTGCAAATGTTTTTTTGGGGGTTATTGGCAGAGTCTTTAAAACACAACCAGACTCGGGAAGACCTAACAGTTGTACTGGCAACTTTTGTCATGTTGGTGTTACCGGGAACGGTTGCCCACCTTCTGTCTGCGGCCACCTCACTGTTTCTTTCTGCCTCTTGGGGTGCTCTGTCTCCCTCCCCCTGTTTGCTGTTGTTCTTGCTCTGCATGTCCTCCTGCCAGGTTGGGTCAGTTACTATATCATCAACCACCTTGTCTTCCACTTCTGCACCCTGGACCTCCTCCTGACTTTCTGGAATTTGCGTCTCATCATCGTCCAACTCTTGTGACACTTTCCCACCGTTGCCTTTGTATGACTATGGCTACTCAAATATTTGGGCATCGCTAAATGTGATCTGCTCTTGCCTCATTTCAAGTGGACCAGGCGAGAGGCCTGAATCTATAAATGGAAAAGTGAATAGCTCTTCGGAGTATCCAAATGTGGAATCAGTTGTCTCTGGGCACTCGGCATGGTGGGAGGAAGGAGGATCAGGGTGAGGAATATGCAGTCCAGACTCACGGCTACTGAGACTTGACCGTGTGGAAGATAGGGGGGTGATGGTAGCTAAGTGACTGGAAGCCTTATCTGCTTTCCAACCAATAACCTTTTCACACTTCTCTGTGTTCAATAGTGGTGTTCTGCGGTTTCCTATTAATTGGGACAGAAAAGTAGAGCTAGAAGATGTGGGTGTTTGTTGTGACACAATTTCAGCTTGCCCACGGCCTCGGCCTCTTCATGCACCATCACCATCACGTCTAGTTCCCCATCCCTTGCCACGTGCCTTTCCTATTTTAAATGGAGAACAATATCTTCCACGCTCACTACAAATGGCTGAATTTGGAGCGAACTTATATGTGATCCGTGTGACGAACAAACCACAGTTTTAAATAGCTGGCCAGTAGGTAACTATTTTTAACAGCAAACTGGTGTCAATAACTTCGCTGACACACTGAAACAAAATTTTAATTGAGGCCAGAAATGACAGAATTTTCAGCGCAATTATATGTGATCCGTGTGACGGACAAACCACAGTTTTAAATAGCTGGCCTGTAGGTAACTATTTTTAACACCGCCAACCTCGTGTCAATAAGTTCACTGACACACTGAAACAAAATTTCAATGGAGGCCAGAAATGGCAATATTTTCAACGCAATTATATGTGATGCGTGTGAAGGATAAACCACAGTTTTAAATAGCTGGATTTTTAGCGCTGTAATATGGAAAGGACCTTGCTATATTCTGCAGTGCCAACAAGCAAATGGTGCAGATAAACAGTGTTCTCTGGTTTGTATTTTTAAGCAAATAATCAGGATTAAGCTAAAAAAAAAATATTCCTGGCCCCTGATACCTGGGGCTATTTCTACAAATATCTGTAAGAGCACCAGCAGACTGAACTGGAATGGACCCTCTTGCCATATGCACTGCAGTCTGCTGTATACCCTGCCTGCCTGCCTAGCACTGATATCTCTGCAGCTGGATTAGTCCTCAGAAAGACTGTTAGCTGAGATGGATATGTGTCTCTAATATAGTCTGGAATACCTACACTTACTTGAAACAAGCAAATCTCTCCCTAGCTCAGAAGCACCTCTCCCTACACTGTCTGATTCTGGAGTGACTGTGACGAGCATGGTGGCGCCAGGTCAGATATAGACCTGATGACGCTGTGCGGCCAGTCAATCACTGTAATGCCACAAACAACAGGGCTGCAGCATTACAGTGTGTGGCAGGCAATCCCTGCATGCTGATTGGTGCTCTAAAGAGCCCAAACATACAGGGAGGGGACCCGAGCTTCAGCCAAGCAATCCTGGAAATACTTGGCGAGCGCCGAGCATTTCGACGAGTGAGATGCTCGGGTGAGCACCAAGCAGTTGCAAGCATGCTTGCGCATCACTAATTTTGAACTTTTTTAATTCCTCATTTGTCCTCACCCTGTGTTACCAGTGCTAGTTTTTTATCTTCCCCTTTAATTTACCTACCAGACAACTGTGGTAGTTGCCCTCTTGTAGTAGGTTAAATAGGGCAGACCTACTAGCGCCACCACCTTCCGTATATATTATTTTTCAATTTAAATTTGATGAATATCATGTGGTTCAATTTAAAAAAAAGCAAAAAACTAATGAAACATGAATCTTCAGGTCAGTACAAATATGAAGATGCCAAAAAAAAGAAAAAAAAACGATTACTGTTTTACATCAATAGAGCTGTGTAAAGGGTTATAACTGCATGGCAAGTTGGTGATTTAATTTATACACTTGTGGGGTTCATACTATGGTTTGATCACTTTTTATTGCATTTGTTAACTTTATCGCTGCAACTAAAAAACCTGCAATTCTGGTACATTGATTTTTTTCTCTTGATACAGCGTTTACCGAACAGCCTTATTAATTTTATATTTTGATATATCAGACTTTTCTAGACTCAGCAATTCCAAAAAAGCATATGGTTTTATTTTTTACATTTCTTTTTTGTTATCTGGGGAAAAGAGAGAGATTCAATTTGGGTCTAGTTTTTTCCATATTTGCTAGCTGCCTTAGGGGACAAGTTTGGTCACTTGTATTATGTACAACGATACCACTGTATTACTGTTTATAGTATAAATGAAAATCTTGTATGACTCCCAGTTGAAGGCAGGATGTCACAGAGGAAGTCACATGACAGATACAGGGGCATTCAGCCAGCTCCCTTCTGTCATAACAATCCATTGGCTCCCTGTGATCACGTCAAGTTGTAGTTTTTATTGATACTATTTAAGGGTATCTGGGCCATAATTGGTGTTCATGCTGCTCTAAGCCCTTTAAGTGGTCATACCCCTTTCTGGTAAGTCTTTTGGAATGTCTATTTCAGGCGATTCCACTCTGTAACCCACTTGAAAAAACTGCTCCATATTCACTAAAAGGAAAGAACATATGCACTGCAGTGTAAAAACAATTTGCTGTGCATATGTTTAGTCTTTAAGCTTCTTTTCTCCTCAGGTTTTCAAAGACAACAAGCTGTTAAAAGAAGTGAGTAAAGTATACTTCAGTTTAATGAATACAATTTAAATAAAAAAAACTGGCGGCCAAGAGATGTTAGAAAAAGTGGCAGAAAAGAAGTGGAAAAGGTTGCTTTGGGACAAAAGTCACTGGGGTATACTGAAGTGCCTTTTGCCTGAATAACTTGTTGGTTTTGCAAGCACATACCCTTAATATACTGTAGTAGTTAAGGCATCCATACACAATAGATTAAAATTTTCCAAACCACCAAAAATCGAAAGATTTGGCTGACAGTATAATTTGTATGAGTGCTTCTTTATTGATGATTGTCAGGGAAACTAAGGATTTTGCATGTCCAATTTCGGATTATAGATCTTTTTGGTTTCTAACAGATATGCTATCACCAGAGATGTCTAATAGAAGCTCTCTCATAGAGAACTTAGGAGTGCTCAGCAGAGCACATGCTCCTGTATATAGAAGAGTCGGGTAAAAATAGATGATTGTCTAAAATGTATAGGGGCTTTCGGCAAACACTTAATCGACTGATGTATATGGCCTCATTCATATGAGCGTATTTTCAGTCCAACAAAATGATCCTATTAATGATCTAGTATGAAGTCTAATAAATTAAAGATTACTACATCTACATGACAACATCACCAGAACCATCGTCAGTATACATGACTACATCACTAGAACCACCATCAGTATGTGACTACATCACCAGAACCACCATCAATACACAAATACATCACCTGAAATGCCATCAGTACACAAATACATTACCTGAAGCACCATCAGTATACTAATTCAGCACCAGAACTATTATCAGGGCACAAATAAAATACTAAGTTTAGTACAACAATCAACTGCAGTGTGAGGTCAGTCCCTAGAATATACAATTGTATTGCATGAAACTGTTACTCCCAATATCTCTTTAACAATGGTAAGGAGATACTGGGAGTATATACACAACAAAAGAGAAAAGAGACATGCAATACTCCAGGGATCACCATAATAAATGTAAATACTTTATTTTCATACACAAAACCACACAAGATAGTTTAGTATATACACTTAGCGGATGGGGTATGGTGTGTTTTTATTCACGAATAAAGAGTCTGCATATCTATATATGACTGTGATATCTATGCCTTAGTCCTGTAGGTAATGTACTATTGTGTCAGATGTATTGACTTCTATACAGTCTCTATACTTGGTGCTGACCATATTGACATGTGTACCAACTTTCTGCTAATAGGCTCTATTATTCATCTTTATTTCTGGTGGTAGAAGGAAAGTCAAGACATAGCCCTAAGGTGGGCAACTGTGTCTTTTTGACTTTTACTTGTTTTCAAAACTATCTTGTGTGGTTTTGTGTATTCCAATAAAGTAATTACATTTTTATGGTGATCCCTGGAGTATTGCATGTCTCTTTTCTCTTTTGTTCTGTATAGGTATGTGTCGACATGCTACAGGTTGATCCCATGTATTTCATGGTGCCCTCCATTTTGTTTTGCTAAAGCCGAGATACTGGGAGTATTTGTTGCTAGCCATCATTAGTATGTGGACCTTACATGAACCACAATGCTGAAGCAGCAGTGCTATTAAACATTTAAAGAGGAACTTAACTTTTTAGATATATCTTATATGTTTTAGGCCCATTAATTCTGTGCAGAATGTTTTAGGTTTGTGTAGCCCATGGATTGCTCAACAGACGGTGACACAGGTCTATGACTTTCAACTGCATCCGCTCTGTGCAGTGTAAGCTCTTCTGTCTACTGAGATGTGTATTTTAAACTGGTCTTGGGAGCGATGGGTGGGGGTCTCAGGACTGCATCTCTCAATAATCTGCATAGAAATAATAGGTCTAAAACATAAAAGTATCCTAAAAGAGATTTACTAAACTTACTTCTTAAGGTGTCTTTACATTTACACTGTGGATGATAATCGTAAATCGAATATTTACCTCTATAAACAATTGCTACACTGAACTACAACTGACACACTGTCCTCCATTATCAGTTATATCCACGACACCATCCTTCTTTATTAACTATGACCTTCACATTGTTCCACCCATGCTGCCCCCCTCAATGCCTCCACTCCATATTGAGCCCCCTCTTCAAACTGTGTGCCCACTCCATACTGAACCTCTTCTTCACACTGCCCTTCTCATGCTGCCCCTTCTTCAGAGGCCGCTTCCCCCACACTGCCCCATCTCCATTCAAAAACTCCCCATACAGCCCATCTCCATACCGAGCCTCCCTATTCTGACCTATCTCCATGCAGTGCCCTCATACTGTCCATCCCCATAATGAGTCCCCCATACTGCCCATTTCCATACTGAATCCCCCTATTGCCCCAGTTCCATACTGAGCCCCCCCCATACTGCCATATCTCTATACATAGACCCAAACACTGCACAATCTCCATATACAGCTCCCCTATGCTAACTCTTCTCCATAGAGAGTCTCCTTATACTATCTCATCTCCACACAGAGACCTCAACAATGCACTATCTCCATATTTAGTTCCCTATGCTGCCTTATTTCAATACAGAGTATCCTATATGTAGCATTGACATCTCTGCCTCCAGCCGGGCAGAGACGCCGCTCCCCTCACCGCCGCGGTCCAGGTCTGGCGTCCTCCCGCTCCCCTGCTGCTGTGGCGTGCACCACGCGCAGCTTCCCTGGCACTGTGCTTAGGGCGCACGTGCGCTCCCTCCCTCTTAAAGGGGCCACGCGCGCCATCCTAAAGAGTCCCCGGCCAATGGCCGGAGGACTTCTCCTATATAAGGCACCTCCTCCAAAATGGAGGTGCCTGTGCAAGGTTGTTGTTCTGTGTGCTAACACTTGCTTCAGCCCTCAGGTCCCACTGCCTGTCAGTCCTGCTCGCCAGTTTGTCTACAGTCCAGCCCTCCAGCTTGTCAATAAGTTCTGCCTGCCAGCCTCCTTACCCGGAAGCACCGGCCAGTTACCCGCCGTGCCCACCAGTCAGCTTACCTGGAAGCACTTGTCTGTCACCTGTAGTGCCCGCCAGTCTGCCTACCTGGAGCACCTACCAGTTACCTGTTGTGCCCGCCAGCTCGCCTACCCGGAGCACCTGTCTGACTACCTGCCGAACTAGCCTGCTTATCTACCCGGACCACCCGTCTGCCTTCCTGTCGTGCACATGCGATGTGCTGGTCAGTTCCTGCTATCTGACCCATGGGAGTCACCTTCTCTCACACAAGGTCGGTCCCAGAGTGGCACTTGGTCCCCCTGCTCGGTCCCTCCCTGGTTCACGGAGTTGATTGAGCCGCCATGCGACCTTGGTCAGGCCGAGTAGGCACTCAGTTACGCCCCTCTGGTCCCTCCTTGCACCGAAGCACAGAGGTTCCACCACCTGGCCCTGAAACAGTTTGCACAGGCCATGGAATCAGGGGTCCCCCAGGCTCCTTCACTCTCTGACCTGTACCAGGAGGTCTCATGTCAGAGATCCCAACAGGAAACTATCCTGTCCTATCTGAGGTCTGTCAACTCTCGCCTGGACACGCTGTCCACCCCATCTGTGCTCGTCTTAAGCTGAGCGGCTGCCGCTCTGGCGGCATCTCAACCTACTGGCACTATGGCACCCGGCTCTGGACCCCGGCTCTCTGCGCCTCCACGTTTCGGTGGTGACCCCGTCTTATATCGGGCTTCCTAAATCAGTGCACGCTGCACTTTGAACTCCTGGCACATCAGTTCCCCTTTGACCGTTCATCATGTCTCACCTCATGTGGGAGGCATTGGCATGGCTAAACCCTCTGTGGGAGAGGGGATCGGCTGGTGTCTGATCTTCCGGCTTTCCTCACTGCCTTCCGAAGGATCTTCGATGAGCCAGGACGAAAATCTTCTACTGCCTTCTCACTTCTCCGTCTCCGCCAAGGGAGTCTCACCGTGGGCGAGTATGCCATACATTTCCGTACCCTCGCACCTGAGATTGCCTGGAACAATGAGGCCCTGGTGTCCACCTTCTGGGAGGGTCTTTCCGGACGGATCAAGGATGAGCTAGCCGGTCATGACATACCTTAAACCCTGGACGACCTGGTGTCATTAGCTACCCGGATTTACATCCGTTTTCTGGAACGTGCCAAGGAGACCACCTGGGAGAGAAGATTTCCGCATCTCGCTCCTGTATTCCAAAAGCCTGCCTCTCAACGAGCAATTCCCCGGGCATGTTCGCCTGAGCCCATGCAAATTGACCAAACCTAGATGGTCAAGTCTCGCCAAGAGACGCACCGAGCCGAAGGGAGTTGCTTCTACTGTGGCAGTAAAGAACATCTGATCCATTCCTGCCTGGTGAAGCTGGGAAACTCCAGTGTCTAGAACCGCTCGGAGAGGTCGTCCTAGGCAAGAGTAAATCCTCTCCATCATTGACTCTGTCTGTTTCTATTTCCAGTGGTGACACCCGCTTCTTCGAGATTGCTCATCTGGATTCCGGAGCCGCAGGGAATCACATTCAACAGGCTGTTGTGGAGTAGTATCAGATCCCTACTGTACGTCTGGCTGAACCGTTGGCGGTTGCCTCCATGGATGGGAGGGTTCTTCCGGAGACCATCTTACTCGTCACAGAGCCTGTAACCCTTCAGATGGGAATGCTACACTCGGAGAGGATCTCCTTTCATGTGCTGTCCGGTCTCTCTCACTCTCACCCCCTCTTGCTTGGTCTACCCTGGTTACAAAAACATGAGCCCATCCTGAATTGGAGATCTGGTGAAGTGCTCTGTTGGGGTCAGGAATGCCATGAGTCCTGTCTGGTCCCGGTTCGTCCTGCTCGACCCCTGTCTACTCTGGCTAATCTACCTGGTCTGCCGGCACCCTACTGGTCCTATGCAGATGTCTTCGACAAGAAGAAAGCAGAGACACTACCACCTCATGGGCCGGATGATTGCCCCATCGACCAGGTACCTGGTGCTTCTCCCCCCGCGGGCGTATCTACCCCTTGTCACTGGCTGAGACCTGGACCATGTCTGAGTATATTGAGGAGAATCTTGCTAAGGGATTTATCCAGAAATCCACCTCTCCGGCTGGAGCAGGATTCTTCTTCGTCAAGAAGAAAGACGGCTCTCTATGTCCCTGTATCAATTACAGGGGTCTTAACCAGAGTACCATCAAAAATAAGTACCCCCTGCCTCTCATCTTGGAGCTGTTTGACCGCCTCAAAGGCACGAAGATCTTCACCAAGCTCGATCTTGGTGGGCTTACAATTTGGTCCGGATCACCAGGGAGACGAGTGGAAGACGGCATTCAACACCCGGGACGGTCGCTTCGAATACCGAGTAATGCCCTTTGGTCTCTGTAATGTTCCAGCCATCTTCCAGGAGCAGGTTAATGACATCTTCCGTGATCTCCTGTATTCTTGCGTGATGGTGTACCTGGATGATATCTTGGTTTTCTCTCCAGATCTACCCTCACACCGGAGGGATGTTCGTCAGGTTCTGCTTAGGCTTCGGCAAAATCGTCTATACGCTAAATTCGAGAAATGCCTCTTTGAGCAGACCTCTCTACCGTTCCATGGCTATATTATCTCCAAGACTGGTCTGCAGATGGATCCCGAGAAGGTCTCTGCTGTCTTAAAGTGGCCCTGTCCGGAGGGGTTGAAGGCGATTCAGCGATTCCTGGGCTTCACAAATTATTACCGCCTCTTCATTCCTCATTTCTCCTCCCAGACTGCTCCCATCTCCGTGCTCACCCGTAAAGGAGCAAATCCCAGGGAATGGACTTCCGAAGCGGAGGAGGCTTTCGTCTCCCTGAACCAAGCCTTCTATTCCACCCCTCTGCTACACCGTCCGGATTGCAACAAGCAGTTCCTCCTGGAGGTTGATGCATCCTCCTCCAGAGCCGGAGCGGTGCTCACCCAGAAGTCCTCGTCCGGGAGAATGGTAACCTGCGGCTTCTTCTCCAAACTCTTCTCCTCGTCTGAGCGCAATTACTCCATAGGAGATCGTGTGCTGCTGGCCCTAAAATTAGTGCTGGAGGAGTGGCGCTACTTGCTGGAAGTGGCTCTGCAACCGGTAGTCATCTACGCTGACCAAAAAACCTCACTTATTCGCAGATCACCTAAAGATTAAATCTGCGCCAGGCCAGGTGGTCTCTTTTCTTTGCCCATTTCTGCTTTGCTCTGCATTACCACCTGGCAGACAAGAACATTAAATCTGACACCTTGTCTCGCTCATTCCTGTCTTCCAAACAAGAGGAGGAACCTCTACATATCATCGACGCCTCCAAAGTATTGACTGTGGCTCTGTTTGACCTGTCTCATCTTCCACCCGGTAAGACCTTTGTGGCAGTTCCGGATCGTAAGAAGGTTCTACTCTCAGGCCAATCATCAAAAATATCCAGTCTTGCTGGCCAGGGGAAGACCTTTTTGCTCATCGCCCGACATTACTGGTGGCCTTCCCTGCGCATGGATTTTGCAGATTTCATTGTGGCTTGTTCCTCCTGTGCCTGTAACAAGGTTCCCAGGCACCTTCCATCCGCCCGTCTTCTTTCTCTTCCCGTGCCTTCCGCTCCGTGGCAACACATTGCAATAGACTTCATCATGGATCTCCCTGTTTCTGCCGGTAGTACTGTTATTTGGGCGGTCGCGGACCGCTTTTCTAAAATGGCCCACTTCATCCCTCTGCCTGGTCTTCCATCTGCATCGGTGCTGGCTAAGAACTTCATTCATCACATTTTTTGTCTCCACGGCCAAACCCTCCACATTGTGTCTGATCGCGGGGTTCAGTGCACTTCGCGCTTCTGGAGAGCTACGTGTAAACTGCTGGATGTCTCCTTGGATTTCTCCTCTGCTTATCATCCTCAGTCCAATGGTCAAGTGGAACATATCAACCAGGTCCTTACCAGCTTTCTTCGGCACTTTGTCATCACTCACCATAAGGATTTGGTTGAGCTCCTGCCCTTGGCCGAGTTCTCCTATAATAACCATGAGAGCGAGTCTTCTTCTAAATCCCCGATCTTTGTGGTCTATGGTCAACACCCCCGAATTCCGTTTCCCATCTTCTGTGGACAATCCTGCCGTGGAGTCTCTGGTCTGTGAATTTTCAGCTCTTTGGAAAGACAGTAGATCTGCTCTTCTTCAGTCCTCCGAGCGGATGAAGAAACATGCTGATAAGAGACGCCTGGATCCGCCTCAATTCTGTCTGGGAGACAAGGTCTGGCTTTCCTCCAGATATGTTCATCTCAAGATACCTTCCAATAAGTTGGGTCCGCGCTTCATCGGTCTGTTCAAGGTTCTGAACTAAATCAATCCCATGGCTTACAAGCTGAAACTCCCGGTCACCTTACGGATTCCTAACTCCTTTCATGTATCCCTCCTCAAACCTGTTGTCCTTAATTCTTTCTCTGATGATCCAGGTACCGCTCCAGCTTCAGTCTCTGCTGAGGATGTCTTTGAGGTAGAAAACATTTTGGCCACCAAGAGGGTAAGAGGAAAGATTTTCTTTCTTGTGGATTGGAAGGGGTTTGGCCCCGAGGAAAGGTCTTGGGAGCCCAGGGAGAACTTTCATGCCCCTCATCTTGTCAAAAAAATTTCTTGCAGGCCTGAAGAAGAGGGGGTGTAAAGGGGGGGGTACTGTAGCATCGACGTCTCTGCCTCCTGCCGGGCAGAGATGCCGTTCCCCTCACCACCGCGGTCCAGGTCCGGCGTCCTCCCGCTCCCCTGCTCCTGTGGCGTGCATCGCACGCAGCTTCCCGGTCACAGTGCTTAGGGCACGCACGCATGCTCCCTCCCTCTTAAAGTGGCCGCGCGCCATTCTAAAGAGTCCCCGTCCAATGGCCGGAGGACTTTTCCTGTATAAGGCACCTCCTCCAAAATGGAGGTGCCTGTGCAAGGTTGTTGTTCTGTGTGCTAACACTTGCTTCAGCCCTCAGGTCCCGCTACCTGTCAGTCCTGCTCTCTAGTCTGTCTACAGTCCAGCTCGCCAGCCTGTCTATAAGTTCTGCCCGTCAGCCTGCTTACCCGGAAGCACCTGCCAGTTACCTGCTGTGCCCACCAGCCAGCTTACCTGGAAGCACGTGTCTGTCACCTGTAGTGCCCACCAGCCTGCCTACCTAGAGCATCTACCAGTTACCTGTTGTGCCTGACAGCTTGCCTACCCGGAGCACCCATCTGGATCTGCCGAACCAGCCTGCTTATCTACCCGGACCACCCGTCTGCCTTCCTGCCGTGCTCATGCACTGTACTGGTCAGTTCCAGCCATCTGACTCTTGGGAGTCACCTTCTCTTACACAAGGTCGGTCCCTGAGTGGCACCTGGCCTCCCTGCTCGGTCCCTCCCTGGTTCACGGAGTCGATTGAGCCACCGTGCGACCTTGGTCAGGCCGAGTAGGCACTTAGTTACGCCCCTCCAGTCCCTCCTTGCACCAAAGCACAGAGGTTCCACCAACCGGCCCCATAACACTATACTGCCCAAAATCCATGCATAGCTACCCCATACTAGCACATCTCCATACAGAACCTGCTTATGCTGACAAATTTCCATACTGAATGTCTCCATACTCCATACTGCCCCATTTCCTTTCATATCCCCATATACTGCCCCATCTCCAAGCAGAGACCCCTAAACTGCCCAAACTGCATACAAAGTCCCCTTAAAATTCCCCATCTCTATATTGAGCTTCCCCGTGCTGGCCCCTCTCCATAAAGAGCCCCCCTATACTAACCCATCTGAATAGAGATCCCTTCCATACTGCTCCATCTCTGTATAGAGCCCCTTTGAACTGCGGCATCTCCATATTAAGCTTCCCTCTACTGTCAAATCTCCATATTAAGCACTCTATACTGCTCCAAATCCATACAGAGCCCTCTATACCACCCCATAGCCATACAGAGCTACCCCATACTGCCCAATCTTCAAACAGAGCCACCCTATATTGTCCCAATCCAGGGCCGGATCCAGGTTTTTGTGGGGCCCTTTAACACATACCATGATTTATTATGCACAGATACGGCAGAGAAATGTATATATGGTACAATGCTAAAGATTTCACTTCTTACAGTACATGAGCAATATCTATAGTAAATTCTACAATAGCTCAGAAACCTGCGAATCCTCGCAGCGCACAGTGCAGACCGGACAGTATAGTCCTCCATACAGTATTATGGGCACCACAGTCGTCCATACAGTATTATGGGCCCCGTATAATGCTCCTTACAGGATACTGGCCCCCTAATAATGCTCCATACAGGATACTGGCCCCGATATAATTCCCCATGCAGGCTGTGCCCCCCATATAATGCCCCATGCAGGATGTCATTCCCCCCATATAATGTCCCATGCAGGATGTCACTTCCCCCCATATAATTCCCCATGCAGGATGTCATTTCCCCCCCATATAATGCCCCATGCAGGATGGCATTCCCCCCATATAATGCCCCATGCAGGATGTCATTCACCCCCCATATAATGCCCCATGCGTCCATATATTAAGAAAAAAAAAATCAAATACTCACCTCACTTCTCACCTGCTGTCGCTGCTCCGGACTCCTCATCCGCGCTGCCATCTTCCCGCTCTGCGCTGTGATGGCTCAGGAGAGGGCTCGGTGGAAAGACGTCGCCACGTCCTCTGACCTAAGAGGTCACAGTGCAGCAGCCGCGGAAGACACCGGACCTACTGTGAGCGCATGAGGAGGGGTAAGTATTATGCCGGTTGCCGGGGCCCTGAGCAAGCGGGGGTTGGCAGGCGCTGGCACCGCAATCCTCCGCTCACGGTTCCCATAGCGCACAGAGATGCCCGATGGCGAGTGGGCCCCTTCGCCTGCTCGGGGCCCTGGCACTTGCCAAGATGTCCCGGGTGCTGACGCCAGGCTTGCCCATATCTATATTGAACCCCAAATAATGCCCTATCTTAACACAATCTCCCTATACAGCCCCATCTCCTTACTGAGCCACCCCCTTCCATTTACTTTCTCATTTTCATAAAAAGAGACCTCAAACCCAGCTATAATGCCCCATCTCCATACTGAGACTACCTCCCCCATGCCGGCCCCTCTCTACATTAAGCCCCAATAATAAGCCCATATACTCAGCTCTGTGAGCGCTTACCATCTCCCGACTGCCGCTCCCATGTTGCCCCTTCCTCAGCAGCGCACTGATGACATCTGCAGCGTGATGAGATGACCTCATCACATTGCACATTAGGCAGGGAGTTGATCTTGGAAGTGTCTGCACTTGCATCTTCATTTGTATTAATTTCATTTTTGTAAACGCTAATACAAATTAAATCTGAGCGATTCAAACCCAACCCCCCTCCCCCAGCAAAGATGCTGATCTATTGGAGAGGGGGAGAAATTTTAAGATATATTTATATAATTTTTACTTTTGGTAAGCCAGTGCCAACGCCCTAGGCACTGGACCTCCAGTGTCTAGTAGAAAATACATCCCTGAGGGGTATTTACAACATATTGATTTTTTATTGCGTTTTTGTGGGAACTATGGTAACTGAATAAAATTAAGTCCGGCGTTATACATTTTTATTTTTGTTTTCAGAGTTCAAAATATCTTTTAAGTAGTTTTAACGTTTTATAGACTGGACTTTTATGAGTGCAGGGATACCAATTATGTTTATTTTTTTTAATTACTTATTATTTCTTTATTTTTATTTTTTTATTTTAAAAATAGAAAAGGGGGTCATTTAAACTTTTATATTTTTTAACATTTTTTTCTTACTTTTTACTTTATTATTTAGTCCCCTCAATAATTTGACCACTTATAGTATATCCTGCCCTAGCATAGTATTGTAGCAGATAGTATAAATTGTGGTCTCCTTTGAAGCTTAGTCTGTAGTGCTACAGCTTATCACTGCTATTTTGGACATATGCTGGATATACTGTAAAATACAGATGACATTTGCACTGAATGAAGTGGGCACAGCTTCTCAGTCCGTTCTACACATGCACATCCTGACTACATGTACTTCAGGGTGCACAAAGAGGTTGATATTCCAAGTTATATGTGCTAGAGAAAGATAATTTTTCCCCTAGCATGAGGCAATTGATCAGTACCATCATGTGTTTTTTTTTTATTTTCCTGCAAGATTATATGTTTAATTTGGATGATCTTTTTCAACAATATTATATATGCCTCCGCTGCCATTTACATTATTACCTACATTTTGTTCTATTACACTAAATGACTGCAGACATTGAAATAGGGTAAACTGAGAACAATTTCATGTCAATATCATATTCATACATATAACATAAGGAAAGTGTAGTTAAATATTACTATTATTCTAGAAATAAAACATGACATATTAATAATACTAATAAAATGCATATACGATAGTTGTAAATTAGCACTGTTGAAACATCAAAATTAGTATGCTTCAAGCTTCACATATTCTTTAAAATGGTGTTATTATATTCTTTAAGTGCTTAGTAATTTTACTATCAAGACATCTTGTTAGGTTTATCTCCTATTCACTGCTACGCAAAGAACAGAATTCAAGCTTTCTTAGGAATTCAATATAAGATGCACAAAATGATCAATCTATCACTACAAAATTTCAAATTATTATCAAAAAGGTTTGAATTCTACATAGTAGTAATCTTAGTACTTGAAGAAATGCACACAGGCATTAGAGCTAAGTACATCTTCACTCGCTATTATGAGCTAAATGGAAAAAAAATGATTGATTAATATGTACTGCACTTACTGTGCCCTGGATTCATTCACAAGACGTGAAATTTTGAACTACCATAGATAATAAAAAAACCAAGCATGTCTTAATCCATTATTTAATTAGCAAATTTTTAATTGTGGTGCAAAAGATTTGCTCAGGTCTGTTTACAATGTGTAAATTCAAATTCTCAACCCCCTAAAAAAGAATTGCCATAAATCACAAAACTGCAAAGCATTTAATTGCCTGAATGAAATGTGTATAACACTCAGACGTCTCATAGGAGTATATTGAACCCCTTTTGAGCTAATTAACACAAACACAGCCCTATTTAATTCCAACTGACCTCAACAAATGGTAACCGGTGATAACCAACAGCCTGATTTACAATATTCTGCCATTGTATCTGCCCGAGCATCACTGTGCTTGACATGCTCGGCGGGTATTTCCGGGTTTCTCGGGCTAGAACTCTGATCCCCGCCCTGTATGTTTGGCACTCTTTAGAGAGCCAATGAACATGCCAGGATTGCCTGCCACGCACTGTAATGCCGTAGCCATGTTTCGGCATTACAGTGATTGGCTGGCCTCATAGCGTCATTGGGTCCATATAAGACCAGGTGCCCCTATGCTTGCCATAGTCAAACCTGGAAACAGGCAGAATAGGGAGAGCTGCTGCGGAGTTAGGGAGAGATTTACTTGTTTATTAGTTAATATAGGTACGCCACAACATATCTATATATCCATCAGAACTAACAGTCCTTCTGAGGACTAATTCAGCTGCATATATTCAGTGGTGATAGCAGGAGTTAGGCAGGCAGTCAGTGTATGTGGCAGACTTCAGTCCATGATACAGCACAAGAGGGTCCATTGAACGTCTTGTTAGTATAGGTATTCGACAACATATATTTATATATACAGTACAGACTAAAAGTTTGGACACACCTTTTCATTTAAAGATTTTTCTGTATTTTCATCACTATGAAAATTGTACACTCACACTGAAGGCATAAAAACTATGAATTAACACATGTGGAATTATATACGTAACAAAAAAGTGTGAAACAACTGAAAATATGTCTTATATTCTAGGTTCTTCAAAGTAGCCACCTTTTGCTTTGATGACTACTTTGCACACTCTTGGCATTCTCTTGATGAGCTTCAAGAGTTAGTCACTGGAAATGGTCTTCCAACTATCTTGAAGGAGTTTCAAGAGATGCTTAGCACTTGTTGGCCCTTTTGCCTTCACTCTGCGGTCCAGCTCACCCCAAACCATCTCGATTGGGTTCAGGTCTGGTGACTGTGGAGGCCAGGTCATCTGGCGTAGCACCCCATCACTCTCCTTCATGGTAAAATAGCCCTTACACATCCTGGAGGTGTGTTTGGGGTCATTGTCCTGTTTTTAAAGGGACCAAAAGTAATTGAACAGATTAAATAATTGTAAATAAAATGTTCATTTCTAGTACTTGGTTGAAAACCCTTTGTTGGCAATAACTGCCTGAAGTCTTGAACTCATGGACATCACCAGACGCTGTGTTTCCTCCTTTTTGATGCTCTGCCAGGCCTTCCCTGCAGTGGTTTTCAGTTGCTGTTTGTTTGTGGGCCTTTCTGTCTGAAGTTTAGTCTTTCACAAGTGAAATGCATGCTCAATTGGGTTGAGATCAGGTGACTGACTTGGCCATTCAAGAATATTCCGCTTCTTTGCTTTAATAAACTCCTGGGTTGCTTTGGCTTTATGTTTTGGGTCATTGTCCATCTGTAGTATGAAACGACGACCAATCAGTTGGCTGCATTTGGCTGGATCTGAGCACACAGTATGGCTCTGAAGACATCAGAATTCATTCGGCTGCTTCTGTCCTGTGTCACATCATCAATAAACATTAGTGACCCAGTGCCACTGGCAGCCATGCATGCCCAAGCCATCACACTGCCTCCGCCGTGTTTTACAGATGATGTGGTATGCTTTGGATCATCAGCTGTACAACGCCTTCGCCATACTTTTCTCTTTCCATCATTCTGGTAGAGGTTGATCTTGGTTTCATCTGTCCAAAGAATGTTCTTCCAGAACTGTGCTGGCCTTTTTAGATGTTTTTTAGCAAAGTCCAGTCTAGCCTTTTTATTCTTGATGCTTATGCGTGGCTTGCACCATGCAGTGAACCCTCTGTATTTACTTTCATGCAGTCTTCTCTTTATGGTAGATTTGGATATTGATATGCCTACCTCCTGGAGAGTGTTGTTCACTTGGTTGGCTGTTGTGAAGGGGTTTCTCTTCACCATGGAGATTATTCTGCGATCATCCACCACTGTTGTCTTCCGTGGGCGCCCAGGTCTTTTTGAATTGATGAGTTCACCAGTGCTTTCTTTCTTTCTCAGGAAGCACCAAACTGTAGATTTTGCCACTCCTAATATTGTAGCAATTTCTCGGATGGGTTTTTTATGTTTTTGAAGCTTAAGGATGGCTTGTTTCACCTGCATGGAGAGCTCCTTTGACCGCATGTTTACTTCACAGCAAAACCTTCCAAATGCAAACACCACACCTCAAATCAACTCCAGGCCTTTTATCTGCTTAATTGAGAATGACATAATGAAGGGTTGCCCACACATGTCCATGAAATAGCCTTGGAGTCAATTGTCCAATTACTTTTGGTCCCTTTAAAAACAGGGTGGCACATATTAAGGAGCTGAAACTCCTAAACCCTTCATCCAATTTTAATGTGGATACCCTCAAATGAAAGCTGAAAGTCTGAACTTCAACTGCATCTGAATTGTTTTGTTTAAAATTCATTGTGGTAATGTCTAGAACAAAAATTAGAAAAATGTTGTCTCTGTCCAAATATATATGGACCTAACTGTATAGTCATGTGAAAAGAAAAGAGGTGGAGGAGTAAAAGGAGGAGACACAGATATTCTAAAATCAAGAAAGACTGAAGTAAAAATCTAAAATCAGCCTACCAACACCCAGACATCGTGACACGAAAATTAAAAAAATAAATATCTTTAGGCACAATGGCGGTTCCATTCAGAACACTTTCCTTACAAGACATAGTGGTATCCCCGTTGGGAGTCGTGCCAAAAACGGAACACAATACATTCGGACTAATCTACCTTTTGTCATATCCAAGGGGCAGGTCAGTAAACGACAACATCGAAGTGGAACCAAGTACAATAGTATATACTGTACATCCTTTGACAAGGCAATCAGGCGGGTCAAAAAGTTGGGAAGGGGCACCCTAATAGCCAAAACAGACATTGAGGGGGTGTTCCGGTTACTCACTACCTTTGCCTCCGAATAGTGTCCGCCTATTGGGCTGCTTCTGGCAAAGAGCATACTATATAGATCGCTGTTTGCCCATGGGGTGCTCAATATCCTGCTCACTATTTGAGGCATTTAGTTGTTTCCTCGAATGGGTCGTCATGGACGTTTCAAAGGGGGCACATATTATCCATTACCTCGACGACTTCTTATGCCTGGGTCCAAAAGATTCGCCACAGTGTGAATACATGCGGTAGTCCACCTGTGAGAAGGAGAGAGCTGGAGGGAGAGTGGACACCACAGAGCCGAGGGGTTAGATGGAGAACGGAAGAAGGAAAGAGGGCGAGGGAGGTAAGGGAGTATGGTGGAAGGCCGACCTGAGCTCCCCCATGTTCCTGCTGGGCGGGGAACAGCCCTGGGAAGAAAAGCCACTTGCGCATCCCTTTGAGGTTGTGGGCGCGAGTTGGCAGAGGGACTATGCTGGAGTGCGAAGCCGACACGGCCAGGCCGTTCCTGCACGTGCGACCTCCGTGTCGCCGGGTTTGTGCCAGAGCCGCGGTGGACCCTGATGGCCAGCCCTCCTCTCCCAATACTGGTGCCTGTCCGCTGGTGGGTCGAGACCCCCCACGGTGGAGGCAGGTCTATGCTCTGTAATTTGAATGAGTACACTTTAAATCCTTTTACAAGGATCTATTGGAGGGCAAGTCTGGTGCCAGCAGCAGCGGTAATTCCAGCTCCAGTAGTGTCCACTAAAGCTGCTACAGTTAAAAAGCTTTTAGAAGGATCGAGCTTGGCGGTCCGTTACAAGGTGTGCTACCACCAGTCCCAGCCCCCTTGCCTTTCGGCGCCTCCCCGATGCTCTTCACTGAGTGTTCCGGGGATCCGAAGCGTTTTCTTTGAAAAAATTAAGTGTCCAATCCACAGGTGGTGCAGCTTGCTTAACAGCTGGGCTACTCCACTGAATAGCAGACACTGATACTAGGCCCAAAGTATTGCCTGGGCTAGATGCAGTTAAAAATTAGTAATTAGATCTACAGGCGGTGTAGCTTGCAAAACAGCTGGGCTACTCCGTGGACTAGCAGACACTGCTACTAGGCCCAAAGTATTGCCTGGGCTAGATGCAGTTAAAAATTTGTAATTAGATCTACAGGTGGTGTAGCTTGCAAAACAGCTGGGCTACTCCGCTGACTAGCAGACACTGCTACTAGGCCCAAAATATTGCCTGGGCTAGATGCAGTTAAAAATTTGTAATTAGATCTACAGGTGGTGTAGCTTGCAAAACATCTGGGCTACTCCGCTGACTAGGAGACACTGCTACTAAGCCCAAAGTATTGCCTGGGCTAAATGCAGTTAAAAATTGTTATTAGATACAAAGGCGGTGTAGCTTGCTTCAGATGGGCTACACCACTGACTAGCAGACACTGCTACTATGCCTAAAAGGATTTACTGGGCTAGATGCAGTAAAAAATTGTTATTAGATACACAGGTGGTGTAGCTTGCTTCAGATGGGCTACTCTGCTGACTACCAGATACTGCTACAGGCCCAAAATGATTGGCAGGCTTAAATGCAGTAAAAAATTGGTATTAGATACACAGGTGGTGTAGCTTGCAACACAGATAGGCTACTCCAATGACTAACAGACACTGCTACAGGCCCAAAAGGATTGGCTTAGCTACATTTAGCCAAATGCTGTGAAAAACACTTGCATAGCACTGGCACAGACCTGCCTGGCAAAAAGTGCTAGGAACTGCTGTAACCTAGCCCTCAAAAGGGCTGCAATAACAACTAGTCCCTACTCCCTAAACCTATCTCTCTATTTAACTTCAAATTCGATCGCAATTTACACAGTTATACTGTATAGCGCCCACAGCAGCAGTGGTGCCGTCTAACACGCTGCTGCAGCAGTGAGAAAATGGTGGCGACGGGGAAAATGGCTGGGTCTTATAGGGCAAGGACATGTGACATACACTGCCAATGACACATGCCCTTGCTTGTGTGAAAAAAAAGCACTTTGCTGCGTGTGTGCGCTGCTGATAGGCTGACAGACTTCACCGCCCCACTGTAAATGCGGGAAAGAAAAAAAAATGGAGATCGGCTTTATTTCTGCAGAGATCCATTCCCTGCCCCTCCCCCCTCCCGCTCTACACTGAAGCTGTCTATTAACATTGATTAACAGTATTACTGTTAAAAAATCCAGTAACGCTTTTGGTGTACGAACAGTTATCGAACATAACCTCGAACAGCCGAATTTTTTGCAAATCGTTCGGGTTCGAAAACTGCCCAAAACAGCTCGAATTTGAGATTGGCGAACAGTTCGAGTCGAACACCACTCATCTCTACTAGCCACACAAAGGCCTGATTACTGCCACACATGTTCTCAATCAAAAAATCACTTAAAAAGGACCAGCCTGACAAAGTGAAGTAGACTAAAAGATCCCCAAAAACTAGACATCATGCCGCAATCCAAAGAAATTTAGGAACAAATGAGAAACAAAGTAATTGAGATCTATCAGTCTGGAAAAGGTTATAAAGCCCTTTCTAAAGCTTTGGTCTCCAGAGAACCACAATGAGAGCTATTATCCACAAAAGGCGGAAACTTGGAACAGTGGTGAACCGTCCATGAAGTGGCCGGCCGACTAAAATTACCCAAAGAGCACAGCGACAATTCATGAAAAAGATCACAAAAAGACCCCACAACAATATCCAAAGAACTGCAGGTCACAGCAAGTCACACTTGCTTCAGTTCTGGTCAATGTTCATGACTCCACCATAAGAAAGTAACTGGGCAAAAATGGCATGGTAGCATTCGAAGATGAAAACCAATGCTCAGCAAAAAGAACATAAAGGCTCATCTCAGTCTTGCCTGTAAACATCTTGATGATCGCCAAGACTTTTGGGAGAATACTCTTTGGACTGACGAAACAAAAGTTGAACTTTTTGGAAGGTGTATGTCCCATTATATCTGGCATGGAAAAAAGGAACATCACACCAACAGTAAAATATGGTGGTGGTAGTCTGGTAGTTTGAGGCTGTTTTGCTGCTTCAGGATCAGGAGGACTTTCTGTGGTAAATGGAACCATGTATTCTGCTGCTTACCAAAAAATCCGGAAGGAGAATATCCGGCCACCTGTTCGTGACCTCAGGATGACTCGCACTTGGTTAATGCAGCAGGACAATGATCCAAAATACATCAGCAAGTCCTGACCTTAATATGATTGAAATGCTGCTGCATGACCTTAAAAAGGCGGCTCAAGCTCGGAAACCCTCCAATGTGGGTGAATTACAACAATTTTGCAAAGATGAGTGGGCCAAAATTCCACTAGAGCGTTGTAAAAAAATCATTGTCAGTTATTGCAAACACATGATTGCAGTTGTTGCTGCTAAGGGTGGCCTAACCAGATATTAGGTTTAGGGGGCAATCACTTTTTCAGACAGGACCCTGTAGGTTTGGATTTCTTTTTCCATGAATAATAAAGCCCTTTATTAAAAAACTGGATTTTGTGTTTACTTGTGTTCTCTTTGCCTAATATTTAAATTTGTTTTGCAATCTGAAATATTTAAGTGTGAGAAACATGCAAAAGAATAAGAAATCAGGAAGGGAGCACACACTTTTTACACCACTGTAAATAGATAGATAATAGATAGATAGATGACAGACAGATAGAAAGATATATACAGTATATATATATATATACACTTCTCAAAAAAATAAAAGGAACACTTAAACAACACAATGTAACTCCAAGTCAATAACACTTCTGTGAAATCTACCTGTCCAGTTATGAAGCAACACTGATTGTGAATCAATTTCTCATGCTGTTGTGCAAATGGAACAGACAACTGGTAGAAATGATAGGCAATTAGCAAGATACCCCCTATAAAGGAGCGGTTCTGCAGGTGGTAAACACAGACAATTTCTCTGTTCTCATGCTTTTTGGCTGTTGCTTTGGTCACTTTTTCATTTTGCCATTGCTCTCACCCCTAGAGGTACAGAAGCATGAGGCGGTGTCTACAGTACAACCCACAGAAGTTCCTCAGGTAGTGCAGTTCATCCAGGATGGCACATCAGTGCGAGCTGTGGCAAAAATGGTAGCTGTGTCTGTCAGCAGAGTGTCCAGAGCATGGAGCAGATACCCGAAGATGTGGAGGGGGCCATAGGAGGACAACAACCAAGCAGCAGGACCGTTACCTCCTCCTTTGTGCAAGGAGGAACAGGAGGAGCACTGCCAGAGCCCTGCAAAATGACCTCCAGCAGGCCACAAATGTGCATGTGTCTGCACAAACGGTTAGAAACCGACTCCATGAGGTTGGTATGAGGGCCCGACGTCCACAGATGGGGGTTGTGATCACAGTCCAACACCATGCAGGACACTTGGCATTTGCCACAGAACACCAGGATTGGCAAAGTCGCCACTGGTGCCCTGTGCTCTTCACAGATCAAAGCAGGTTCCTACTGAGCACATGTGACAGACGTGACAGAAT
The DNA here is from genome assembly GCF_046119375.1 of Phyllobates terribilis. NCBI lineage: Eukaryota > Metazoa > Chordata > Amphibia > Anura > Dendrobatidae > Phyllobates > Phyllobates terribilis. Next base: position 588,986,890 of record NW_027362765.1, on the reverse strand, counting down.
CTGGAGATGCCATGGAGAGCGATCTGCTGCCTGCAACATCCTTCAGCATGACCGGTTTGCAGTGGTTCAGTAATGGGGTGGGGTGGCATTTCTTTTGACGGCCGCACTGCGCTCCATGTGCTCGCCAGAGGTAGCCTGACTGCCATTAGGTACCGAAATGAGATCCTTAGACCCCTTATGAGACCATATGCTGGTGCAGTTGGCCCTGGGTTCCTCCTAATGCAGGACAATGCCAGACCTCATGTGGCTGGAGTGTGTCAGCAGTTCCTGCAAGATGAAGGCATTGAATCTATGGACTGGCACGTCCATTCCCCAGACCTAAATCCGATTGAGCACATCTGGGACATCATGTCTCGCTCCATCCACCAACGTCACATTGCACCACAGACTGTCCAGGAGTTGGCGGATGCTTTAGTTCAGGTCTGGGAGGAGATCCCACAGGAGACCATCCGCAACCTCATCAGGAGCATGCCCAGGCATTGTAGGGAGCCTCATTTTGACTTGCTTTAAGGACATTACATCAAAGTTGGATCAGCCTGTAGTGTGTTTTTCCACTTTAATTTTGGGGGTGACTATAAATACTGCCCTCCATTGGTTAATAAATTTGATTTCCATTGATGATTTTTGTGTGATTTTGTTGTCAGCACATTCAACTTTGTACAGAACAAAGTATTCAATGAGAATATGTTACGGATCCGGGTGTTGGAACCTCTGTGCCGTGATGCAAGGAGGGACCCAGAGGGGCGTAACTAAGTATCAACTCAGACCGACCCTGGTCATACAGTGGCTAACGACTCCGTGACCAGGGAGGGACTGAGCAGAGGGACCAGGTGCTACTCTGGGGACGACCTTGTAAGAGAGCAGGTGGCTCCCATGGGTCAGAAGACTGGGATTGACCGGTATAGCGGATGGGCATAGCAAGCAGGCCGAAGTCTCTGGGTCAGCTGACAGGTGGTCACGGCATGTGACGGCAGAGCGGGATGAAGTCTCTAGTAGTGTTGAGCCACCCCCGTAGTGTTCGAGTTCGGTTCGGTTCGTCGAACACCCGTGTGTTCGACGAACTGTTCGTCGAACACCTTCGAACACCGTTAAAACCAATGGCAGGCAAACAAAAACACATAGAAACACATAGAAAACACCTTCAAAGGTGTCCAAAGCCTGACAAACTGCTCAGAAGACACAACTAACACATGGAAAAGTGCCAAGTACATATAGTCATGTGAAAAGAAAAGAGGTGGAGGAGTAAAAGGAGGGGGAGACACAGATATAGGCATGCCATGCCCTTCTAAAAGCAAAGAAATGCGAAGCCGACACGGCCAGTCCGTTCCTGCCCATGCCACCTCCGTGTCGCCGGGTTTGTGCCAGAGCCGCGGTGGACCCTGACGGCCAGCCCCCCTCTCCTAATACTGGTGCCTCTCCGCTGGTGGGTCGAGCGAGCCCCCCTGTGGTGGAGGCAGCTCTAAGCTTTTTAATTTAAATTGTCTCTCTAATTTGAAGGATCTATTGGAGGGCAAGTCTCATGCCAGCAGCCGCGTAATTCCAGCTCCAGTAGCATCCACTAAAGCTGCTGCAGTTAAAAAGCTTTTATAAGGATCGAGCTCGGCTGTCCACCGCAAGGCGTCCTACAGCCAGTCCCAGCCCCTATGCCTTGGGGTGCCTCCTGATGCTCTTCACTGAGTATCCCGGGGTCCCGAAGCATTTCCTTTGAAAAAATTAAGTGTCCAAACTACAAGTGGTGTAGCTTGCTTAACAGCTGGGATAATCCGCTGACTAGCAGACACTGCTACTAGGCGCAAAGTATTTCCTGGGCTAGATGCAGTTAAAAATTTGTAATTAGATACTCTCGTTGGATGCTGAGAAAGCATTCCATAGAGTCTCCTGCCACGCCATATATTATTCTCTTAAAAAGCTTGGGGTAGGGGTCTAGGGGACCCTTTCATAGCCAAAATCATGGCCCTGTATTGCAATACGTCACCTAGGCTGAAGATGAATGGAACTGTAGCACCCCGAGGGCTCGGTTACTACAGAGATATTGCACCTCACCCAGATGTGTGATATCTCACTCTCAGGTAAGGATGGAGTGTGGATCAGGACCCCGACACCTGCATGCATTACACCACATTGCCGTCCCTGTCCCTGGCTGGAGTGGGGGGAGGGAACACCGAGGAAGGGGAACCCTGTAGTGCAGGAGCAGGGAGGAAGCAGTTCCTGGGTGAATTGAGAAGGGAGTATAAAAGGTGGGCACCATCTTAGTTCAGTGCAGAGAAGTTGGAGCAGAAGTGACAGGGAGCAGGGGCTCTGCATGAGCTCTGCTCCGGAGGCCGGCCTAGTAACAGAGGTCCAGGCCTGGAAGAGGGAGATGGAAGGAATAGGAGCGGAGAAGGCTCCAGGAGTGAGGAACGAAGGGATCCCAAAGGTGCGGACGGGCGAGTCGCCACCGCACGCCCGAATCCACCTGCGTGGAGGGGTCAGTCCAAAGGGGGAGACCGGTCCCCGAAACTAGTGGAGGCGGGAAACGACCCTCAGCTAGAAAACGGAGGCTCTGACATTTTATGTGGCGCAGCCCCTCGCTACACCTGCTAGGAAGGCACCACATTCGTTCAGGGAAACTGGCGCCAAGTTTACCAAGAGGAGGCCCGAGGTAGCCGGACAGAAGCGTGGGTAAGAAAGGCCAGACAAAGGACACACAAAGGGGGTCCTGTGAAGCGCTCCAAAGTTATCTGGGAGTTGTCTGAGCCTCTCTCCTGGTGAGCACAGTACGACATGGGCAGCCATTACCTGCAGAAGTGGTCTGGATAATAAGAACTGTGAGTAAAGGCCCTGGACTGCATCACTGACTCCGTGTCGTTACTGAAGCTGCCCTGCACCATCACCCCCATCCTCCACATACACTGCCCTGAGGCGATACTCCTCCTGTGGGGAGTTATACTACACTCTGCTGCACCCACAACACCAGCCTCAGCGGTCTGCCCTGCAGCGGCGGTTCACTCTGACCGCAATCCACGGGTGGCGTAGTCGGACATTTAAACATCAAAACCACATAAATAGTTCCGCCACTGGTTTGACCGCCCTGAGCCACGGAACCGGGTCGCCGCCACGGAGACTACAACCACCAGCATCCACCAAAAAGGGTACGGCTTCGGGTGTCCCAAGGCCCAGGGGGCGCATCAGAACATTTTCATCACCTTTCATAATCACCAATGGGACAAGGCAGGGATGTCCTCTGTCCCCTCTCTTATACATCCTAGTGACGGAGCACCTGCTCTCATCAATTCGCCATAACCCCAATATTAGGTGGATTGAGGTGGGAGGTGGGAGGTGGGAGGCACCGAGTACAAGTGCTCTGCATTTGCTGATGATGTCCTGGTATATATCACTAAATCACATATATCCATCCGTGCTGTTATGGCTGAAATAGATCACTTTGTTTCATGGTCAAATTTTAAAATCAATGCAGCGAAGTCTGAGGCCCTCGATGTCTCCCTCCCCAAATCCATACAGGATTCCATCCAGTCCAACATTCCCTTTGCCTGGCCCTCACAGGGTATCAAATACTTAGGAATTCCTATTCATAGGGACCTCTCCCACCTATGTCATCTTAATTTTGGGCCCTTTATTGAACAACTCCATACAGACCACGGTTGGCTAGTTAGAACTGTAAGATTCACTACGTGAACCACAGGTGTTTTGTGGAAAAGCACATGTACACTGTGTTCCAAATTATTATGCAAAAAGTGTTTAGGAGTGATAAGGGAAGAATTTGTTTGTTTGTCAGTTAAACTCATTGATTGTGATGTGTGTCAGGGCTCTTTATATCACTGTAAGCAATTGCAGACACCTGTGCTAATTAGTTTGGCAGGTGTGTCCAATGAAAGACAAGACTACTTAAGAAGGCTGTCCCACATTATTAAGCAGCCTACATTTTCTGCCAAAATGGGAAAGAAAAAGGATGTGTCGGCTGCTGAGAAGCAACAAATTGTGGAGTGTTTAGGTGAAGGCATGACTACAATCAACATTGTGCGATGATCAGGATGAAGTGTCTTGGCAATCAAGAAGTATGTAGCTGATTCACAGTACACACGTGTGCGTGCTGATAAGGGCAAATTGAGGACTCTTTCCTACAGGCAATTACGTCAGGTTAAAAGAGCAGCGGCAAAAAAGCCTTGTCATAGCAGCAGACAAGTTTTTGAAGCTGCTGGTGCCTCCAACGTCCCCCAAACAACAAGATGCAGGGTCCTTCAAAGGTTTGCAGCTGTGCGTAAGCCATCCTGTCGACCTCCTCTATCCACTGCACACAAGCAGAAATGGCTCCAGTGGGCCAAACAATACATGAAGACTGACTTCAAAACTGTTTTGTTCACGGATGAGTGCCGTGCAACGCTCGATGGTCCAGATGGATGGAGTTGAGGATGGCTGGTTGATGGACACCCCACGCAAACACGGCTACAGCGCCAACAAGTAGGAGGTGGAGTAATGTTTTGGGCTGGAATCATGGGGAGAGAGATTGTCGGCCCCTTTAGGATCCCTGAAGGGGTAAAGATGAACTCCATAATGTATGTGGAGTTTCTCAAACAGCACTTCCTTCCATGGTTCAAGAAGAAGAACCGTGTATTCCACAGCAAGATCATTTTCATGCATGATAATGCACCGTCTCATGCTGCACATAACACAGCTGCATCTCTGGCTGATATGGGCATAAAAGGGGACCAACTTATGGTGTGACCCCCATGCTCCCCTGACCTCAACCCCATTCAGAACCTCTGGAGCATCATCAAAAGAAGTGTCTATGATGGCGGGAGGCAGTTCACATCTAAGCAACAGCTCTGGGAGGGTATTCTGTCCTCATGTAAAACAATTGAAGCAGAAACCATCCAAAACCTGACAAATTCAATGAACGTGAGAGTTCAGAAGCTCCTTTCGAACAAGGGGTCCTATGTGCAAATGTAACATCACCTAGAATAAAGTTTTGAGTTGAAAACTGTTTGATTTCAGTTTCTAATTACCTGCTAATGCTTATAATTTCAAAAATGACCATTTTTTTGTTCTTTATTAAAATGAAAAGGTTGATCGAAGAGTGTGGGGGATCTAAGAGTGTGGCAACCCAGTAGTCAGGATTACTTCGAATTCTGACAATCTGAGGGTCATGTTGCAGGTAGTGCAGCAAGAAGGCACTCATGTGTCTTGCACATCTAGGAGCCTCAAAATTATTTTCCGGGCTAGATGCAGCTAAAAATTATTATTAATTTTAAATCTGGTGGAGCTTAGTATAGATGGCCTAATAGAATCATTACTGCACACTGCTACAAAGCCCAAATAATTTTCCAGCCAAGATACAGATAAACATGATTAGTAATTTTAAATCTGGTGGAGCTTAGTATAGAGGGCCTAATAGAATGATTACTGCACACTGCTACAAAACCCAAATTATTTTTCAGCCAAGATACAGATAAACATGATTAGTAATTTTAAATCTGGTGGAGCTTAGTATAGATGGCCTAATAGAATCAGTACTGCACACTGCAACAAAGCCCAAATAATTTTCCAGCCAAGATACAGATAAACATGATTAGTAATTTGAAAGCTTAAAACGGTTGGTGAGGTGATTTGAACCAAACATCAAGCTTTTACTCTCCCCAGGATGACACAGGTGTAGAAAAGTCATTTCGGATCCATGATTTGTTCATCTTTATGAACGTGAGTCTGTCTACATTATCAGTGGAGAGTGTGTGCGCTTATCTGTCAGCACACTACCACCAGCAGCGCTGAACACACGTTCAGACTGAACGCTGGCTGTGGGGCATGACAAGATCTCCAAGGCGTAAGTGGCGAGCTCCGGCCATTTATCCAGATTGGAAGCCCAAAAAGAGCAAGGGTCCAGTGACACAGTCATGGCTTCAATGTTTACTTGGAGATACTCCTGTACCATCGTCTCTAGGCGTTGACTATGTGTCAGACTTCTTGTCTCCTGTGGCCTTGCAAAGGATGGGCTAAAAAGTGGTGAAATGATTCCGCAAAATTGATGTTACCAGCAGATACTGTGTTTCTGTTATGGTTTGAGTGCTGAACACTCGACGGTCCCACGGTTGGCAAGTTGGAACTGTGAGATTCACTACGTGCACCACTGGTGTTTTGTGGAAAAGCACATGTTAGATCCTGCAACAGTCTCTGCTGATACTCCTGCATGCATGCATCCCTTTCTATGGCAGGAATAATTTCTGCAAATTTACTTTTGTACCGGGGATCTAACAGTGTGGCAACCCAGTAGTCAGGATTATTTCTAATTCTCACAATTCGAGGGTCATGTTGCAGGCAGTGCAGCAAGAAGGCACTCATGTGTCTTGCGCATCCAGGAGCACCAAGTCCCTGTTGTGTTGGTGGCGAGGTAACAATAATGCTTCCTTCCTCTGTCCTCTCCCCCCAACCTCGCACAACAGAAATGTGACCAAGGTCTCCCTCATCTGATGAGTCTTCCATCAGTTCGTCCTCCACTTCTTCCTGGGCTCCTGCACCTTCCTCACTAGTTTGGCTGCTACCATGCGCCCTGGTAAAACCATCTCCCTCACCCTCACATGCCTGCCGCCTTGGTGCTGCCGACCGTCTGGACCTTGCAGATGTTAGCCCTTCCGCATACAACTCCTCCTCCTCTACTTCCTCCACATCCTCTTGTGCCACCACCTGACTCCGAATTCTGTTTAACATGTGCTCCAGCATGTAAATCAACGGAAAAGTCATGCTGATAATGGCATCGTCAGCACTAAACATCTTCATCGCCATTTCAAAACTGTGCAGAAGGGTGCATAGGTCCCTGATCTGAGACCACACCTCCAGCGTGCTTTTCCCCACCTCTGGATCTCGTTGGCCCAAGCTATACGACAGAACGTATTGCACCAGGGCTTGTCGGTGCTGCCACAGTCGCTGCAACATGTGCAGAGTTGAATTCCACCGGGTAGGCACATCGCATTTTAGCCGGTGAAGTGGCAGGCCCAACGACTTCTGTAGAGATGTAAGTCGCTCAGCTGCGGGATGCGAACGGCGGAAGTGAGCACACAGCGACCGTGCCCTCTGCAGAAGGCCATCTAGTCCGGGATAGTGGGCTAAAAATTGCTGGACAACCAGGTTCAACACGTGAGCCATACAAGGCACGTGTGTGACATTGCCCCGGCGAAGGGCCGCACACAGGTTTGCAGCATTGTCGCACACGGCCTTTCCTGGTTTCAGGTCCAGTGGAGACAACCATTCATGAAATTGGTTCTCCAGAGCTGACCACAACTCCTCAGCTGTGTGACTCACATTTCCCAGACATTTCAAAGTAAAAACCGCCTGATGACGTTGAGCTCTACTGCCAGAATAGTAAGGAGGTGTGCAGGATCCCTTCTGCGCAGTTAGAAAGCTTGTGGCATGACCAGACAGGCTTTGGGTGCAAGTGGAGTACTGAGAGGAGGTTGAGGAGGCAGAAGCAGTGGAGGAACTTTGAGATAAAGAAGATTGACGCACAACACATGGGGACGGCAAGACTTGGACAGCAGCCCCTTGTCCTGCTGTCACCATAGTTACCCAGTGTCCAGTCAGCGACATGTAACGCCCCTGTCCATGCCTACTCGTCCAAGTGTCTGTGGTGAAATGCACCCTGTCACACACACAGTTTCTCAAAGAAGCGGTGATGTTGTGTGCGAAATGATGGTGGAGCGCAGGCACACCTTTCTTTGAGAAGTAGTGCCGACTGGGCATCTGGTACTGGGGCACTGCGACGGACATAAGGTCTCAAAAATCCTCTGTGTCCACCAGGTGGAAAGGCAGCATTTCTGTAGCCAAGAGCTTGCAGATGGTGAAATTCAACCTCTTAGCTTTCTCATGGCTAGGAGGAAATGGTCTTTTACTTGTCCACATCTGAGGGACCGAGGGCTGGCTGTTGTGCTTAGACGGGGTTGATAAGGGTGTCCCCGGCAAACTGCCGGTCTGTGAGGAAGATGCAGGCGGACATGTTAGGTTGCCTTGATCCAAAGGTGGTGCTATCGATGTCGGACAGCGCTCAAAACCAGCTGGTGTTACCACCTCCAAAGAAAATGATGACCTGCCAATCACGCTGGCTGTTGCGGGTAAAGAGGTGGCAGGTCTGCGTCCCAAAACTGTTGTGACTGCTGTCCCCCCAGTCACAGAGGACGAAGAGGCCGCGGATGCACAAGATGTGGCAGACGGTGGTTGGCCCGGCCGGCTAGGCCGCATTGTAGCACAGTGAGCTTCCCACTGCAACTTATGCTTCATGTCCATGTGCCGGTTCATGCATGAAGTACTCAAACTATGTATTTTTTGGCCTCTACTTAGCTTTTGCTGACAAATGTTACAGATAACACAAGTTGGGTCATCTTTATCGATCTGAAAAAATGCCCAGGCTATGCAAGGCTTAGCTCCCATGCGACCTGAAGAGCCACCAAGACTTGTGGTCAGAGGCAGAGTTGTGTTTGAGGATGCAGTTGTTGACGTGCTTCCAGTACTACGTCTCTGTCCAGGAAGGCGCAACCTGACCTCGTCATCACTAGCATCCTCCTCCACCTCCTCTGCTGACCTCATCTCTTCGCTGACTGTGGGTTGACAGTAAGTGGGATCTCCAACCTCATCATCATCACCCTGTGTGTTATCACACCCGTCGTCCTCAGAACAAACCTGTTCCTGCCCTGACAAAAAACTCAAGTTGTCGCTCCAATCAGGTATTTGAGTCTCATCATCGTCTTCCTTATTGTCTCCACCAACAGGAGTTACAGTTTGGGAATGAGGGTCTACATTATGGTCAGAACCTTCTGCGTCTGGTCCTGGATCCGACTCATAAAGATTCTGGGCATCAGTGCAGAACATTTCCTCGTCTGGATTCGCAGAAGCTCTGGAGCCAACCTCTGATTCCCAGGCTATAGTATGAGTAAACAGCTCTGCAGACTCAACCATCTGTTCTACCCCATACTCAGATGGGCAGCTGGAGATTTGGGAGCTGTGAGGAAGTCAGTGCGATTGGGGTGACACCTCTGAGGACTGGAGTATTTGTGATGTTGAAGTTGAGGTGGAGGAGAGCCCACTTAAAGGAGCACTTGATATCCATTGAAGCACCTGCTGTTTTTGTGCCTCATCTAGAATTTGTAGTGATTGGCGTGGCCGTAAGACAGGGATCTTATCGCATTGTCCGCTAAAAGAAGTAGACATTTTAGTTTGGCTGGAAGATGGTCTTTCTTCTGCAAATGTTACTGGTGCTTTAACACTTACCCCATGGACACAACCTTTTTTCCCCTTCCCAACACGCCTATTCCCCTTTCCAAAAGCAGCAGGCCTTTTTCCACTCATTTTGGTGGTTAACTAATTCACAACTCTGGAGTTGTTTGTGCAAAAAAACAATGGATGGGAACCGAGCAGAGCTGAGTGGCCAAACTGTGGTATTAGGCCAAAAGTATTGGTTGCGTTAGATGCAGATAAAAATGATATTGAATTTGCAACCTAATGGAGGTCAGTATAGATGGACTAATAGAACAAGTCCCACACACTGCTAGAAGCCCAAATTTTTTTTCAGAGCTAGATGCAGAAAAAAAATATTTTTAATTTGCAACCTGATGGAGGTCAGTATAGATGGACTAATAGACCAAGTCCCACACACTGCTAGAGGCCCAAATATTTTGTCAGAGCTAGATGCAGAAAAAAAATATTTTTAATTTGCAACCTGATGGAGGTCAGTATAGATGGACTAATAGACAAAGTCCCACACACTGCTAGAGGCCAAAATATTTTTTCAGAGCTAGATGCAGAAAAAAATTATTTTTAATTTGCAACCTGATGGAGGTCAGAATAGATGGACTAATAGACCAAGTCCCACTCACTGCTAGAAGCCCAATTTTTTTTTCAGAGCTAGATGAATAAAAAAATTATATTCAATTTGCAACTTGATGGAGGTCAGTATAGATGGACTAATAGAAAAAGTCCCACATACTGCTAGAAGCCCAAATATTTTTTCAGAGCTAGATGCAGAAAAAAAATATTTTTAATTTGCAACCTGATGGAGGTCAGTTTAGATGGACTAATAGACCAAGTCCCACACACTGCTAGAAGACCAAATTTTTTTTCAGAGCTAGATGCAGAAAAAATTTATATTCAATTTGCAACCTGATGGAGGTCAGTAAAGATTGACTAATAGCACAAGTCCCACACACTGCTAGAAGCCCAAATTTTTTTTCAGAGGTAGATGCAGAAAAAATTTATATTCAATTTGCAATCTGATGGAGGTCAGTATAGATGGACTAATAGAACAAGTCCCACACACTTCTAAAAGCCCAAATATTTTTTCAGACCTAGATGCAGAAAAAAATTATTTTTAATTTGCAACCTGATGGAGGTCAGTATAGATGGACTAATAGACCAAGTCCCACACACTGATAGAAGCCCAAATTTTTTTCAGAGCTAGATGCAGAAAAAAATTATATTCAATTTGCAACCTGATGGAGGTCAGTATAGATTGACTAATAGAACAAGTCCCACACACTGCTAGAAGCCCAAATATTTTTTCAGAGCTAGATGCAGAAAAAAATTATATTCAATTTGCAACCTGATGGAGGTCAGTAAAGATTGACTAATAGAACAAGTCCCACACACTGCTAGAAGCCCAAATTTTTTTTCAGAGCTAGATGCAGAAAAAATGTATATTCAATTTGCAATCTGATGGAGGTCAGTATAGATGGACTAATAGAACAAGTCCCACACATTGCTAAAAGCCAAAATATTTTTTCAGACCTAGATGCAGAAAAAAATTATTTTTAATTTGCAACCTGATGGAGGTCAGTATAGATGGACTAATAGACCAAGTCCCACACACTGATAGAAGCCCAAATTTTTTTTCATAGCTAGATGCAGAAAAAAATTATATTCAATTTGCAACCTGATGGAGGTCAGTATAGATGGACTAATTGAACAAGTCCCACACACTGCTAGAAGCCCAAATATTTTTTCAGAGCTAGATGCAGAAAAAAATTATTTTTAATTTGCAACTTGATGGAGGTCATTATAGATGGACTAATAGACTCAGTCCCACACACTGCTAGAAGCCCAAATTTTTTTTCAGAGCTAGATGCAGAAAAAAATTATATTCAATTTGCAATCTGATGGAGGTCAGTATAGATGGACTAATAGACCAAGTCCCACACACTGCTAGAAGCCCATATTTTTTTCAGAGCTAGATGCAGAAAAAAATTATATTAAATTTTCAACCTGATGGAGGTCAGAATAGATGGACTAATAGAACAAGTCCCACACACTGCTAGAAGCCCAAATTTTTTTTCAGAGCTAGATGCAGAAAAAAAATATTTTTAATTTGCAACCTGATGGAGGTCAGTATAGATGGACTAATAGAACAAGTCCCACAAACTACTAGAAGCCCAAATATTTTTTCAGAGCTAGATGCAGAAAAAAATTATTTTTAATTTGCAACTTGATGGAGGTCAGTATAGATGGACTAATAGAACAAGTCCCACAGACTGCTAGAAGACCAATTTTTTTTCAGAGCTAGATGCAGAAAAAAATTATTTGCAATTTGCAATCTGATGGAGGTCAGTATAGATGGACTAATAGACCAAGTACCACACACTGCTAGAAGCCCAAATTTTTTTTCAGAGCTAGATGCAGAAAAAAATTATATTCAATTTGCAACCTGATGGAGGTCAGTATAGATGGACTAATAGAACAAGTCCCACACACTGCTAGAAGCCCAAATTTTTTTGAGAGCTAGATGCAGAAAAAAATTATATTCAATTTGCAATCTGATGGAGGTCAGTATAGATGGACTAATAGAACAAGTCCCACACACTGCTAGAAGCCCAAATTTTTTTTCAGAGCTAGATGCAGAAAAAAATTATTTTCAATTTGCAACCAGATGGAGGTCAGTATAGCTGGACTAATAGACCAAGTCCCACACACTGCTAGAAGCCCAAATTTTTTTTCAGAGCTAGATGCAGAATAAAATTATATTCAATTTGCAACCTGATGGAGGTCAGTATACATGGACTAATAGAATGTTGCTATGCCCAAAAGCTTTTACTTCACTAGGTGCAGTAAAAAAATTGGTATTCTATACACAGGTGGTGTAGCTTTCAACACAGATAGGCTACTCCACTGACTAACACACTCTGCAATAGGCCAAAAAGGATTAGCTTTGCTAAATTTAGCCAAATGCTGTGATAAAAACTTGCACATCACTGGCACAGACCTGCCTGGCGAAAACTGATAGGAACTGATGTAACTTAGTCCAGAAAAGGACTGCAATTACAATTAGTCTTTACTCCCAACCTATCTATTTAAGAGCACAGACCTGCCTGATAAAAGTCGTAGGAAATGCTGTAACCTAGTCCTTAAAAAGACTGCAATCACAACTCTTCCCTACTCCCAAGCTATCTGTAGATTTGTGCGAAAATTGGCTTGAAATTAACAAGGTATAACGCACACAGCAACAGCGGTGCCGTCTAACACGCAGCTCCAGCAGTGAGAAAATGGTGGCGACGGGGAAAATGGCTGGGTCTTATAGGGCAAGGACATGTGGCATACACTGCCAATGATACATGCCCTTGCTTGTGTAAAAAAAAGCACTACGCTCCGTGTGTGGGCTGCTGATAGGCTGAAAGATTGCATCTTCCCACTGTAAATGCGGGAAAGAGAAAAAAAAAAAGGAGATCTTCATTATTCCTGCAGAGATTCATCCCCTGCCCCTCCCCCTGCCCTGCTGTACACTCAAACTGCGTATTAACATTAATTTTCAGCATTAGTGAGAAAAAATCCAGTTATGATTTTGGGGCACGAACAGTTATCGAACATAACCTTGAACAGCCGAATTTTTTTCAAATCGTTCGTGTTTGCCGAACGGCTTGAACACCGCCCAAATCAGCTCGAATTTGAGATTGGCAAACAGTTCGAGTCGAACAACGCTCATCTCTAGTCTCTAGGTTAGCAGACAGGTGGTCACGGCAAGTGACGGCAGGAGCCTCCAGGTAGGCTATCATGTGTTCATGGCAAGTGACGGCACGAGCCTCCAGGTAGGCTATCAGGTGGTCACGGCAAGTGACGGCCAAGCAGGCTGAAGTCTCTTGGTTAGCAGGCAGGTGGTCATGGCAAGTGATGGCAGAGCCTCCAGGTAGGCTAGCAGGTAACAGGCAGGTAATAGTTGAGTGCACCCATGTGAGCAGACTTTCAGGCACGGCAGGTAGCAGGCAGGTAACTGGCAGGTGCTTCCTGGTAAGCAGGCGGGCTTGCCCATAGACAGACTGGCAGTTTGAACGGAAGACAGACTGTCGGGCTGGAGAGTAGTCAGGCTGGCGGACTGGAACAGTAGTCAGGCTGGCAACTGGACCTGAGGGCTGAAGCAGAGGTAAGAATACTTGTGCAACAACTAATGCTCGGGCACCTCCATTTTGGAGGAGGTGCCTTATATATGGGAGGTCCTCCAGCTATTGGCCGGGGATTGCTTAGGGCGACATGCGCGGCCCCTTTAAGAGAGAGGGAGCGCGCGCGCTCGCGCCCTAAGCACAGTGTCCGGGAAGCTGCGCGCGCTGGCAGCAGGAGGAAGAGGAGCGCGGGAGGACGCCGCGCGGGGAGCGGGGAGGTGAGAGAGACGGCGTCTCTGCCTGGCAGGGGGCAGAGATGCCGATGCTACAGTACCCCCCCCTTTACGCCCCCTCTTTTTTAGGCCAGACAAAAAATTTTCTATGAGAAGCGGGGCATGGATGTTCTCCCTAGGTTTCCAAGTTCTCTCCTCTGGGCCAAACCCTTTCCAATCCACCAGATAAAAGGTTTTCCCTCTTACCCTTTTGGTGGCAAGAATATTCTCTACCTCAAAAATGTCCTCAGTGGAAACCGGAGCAGGGGAGGAACCTAGATTGTTGGAAAAAGAATTAAAGACAACTGGTTTGAGGAGAGATACGTGGAAGGAGTTGGGAATCCGTAAGGTGGCTGGGAGTTTTAGCTTGTAGGCCACTGGATTGATCTGTTTGAAGGACTTCAAAAGGACCGATGAACCGAGGGCCCAACTTGTAGGAAGGTAGTTTGAGCCGAACGTGTTTGGAGGAGAGCCAAACCTTGTCTCCCGGACGGAATTGAGGTGGATCCAGACGTCTCTTGTCAGCATGTCTCTTCATCCGCTTGGAGGACCGAAGAAGTGCGGACCTAGCACTCACCCAAATGGTGGAAAACTCGCTGACCAGAGACTCCGCAGCATGGTTGTCCACAGAAGCGGAGACGGGAAACGGAATCCGGAGATGTTGACCATAGACTATAAAGAATGGAGACTTGGAAGATGATTCGCTCTCATGGTTATTGTAGGAGAACTCGGCCCATGGCAAGAGATCCACCCAATCAGTATGGTGAGCGTTAACAAAGTGCCGGAGGTAGCTGGTAAGGATCTGGTTGATCCCCTCCACTTGACCGTTGGACTGTGGATGGTAAGCGGAGGAGAAATCCAGGGTGACATCCAGCAGCTTACACGTAACTCTCCTGAAACGTGAGGTGAACTGAACCCCTCGATCTGACACGATGTGGAGGGGTAGGCCATGGAGACAGAAGATATGAAAGAAGAAGTCCTTAGCTAGCTCTTATGCAGACGGGAGACCAGGCACAGGGATAAAGTGGGCCATTTTAGAAAAGCGGTCAGCGACCACCCAAATGACTGTACAACCGGCAGAGACAGGGAGATCTGTAATAAAGTCCATAGCAATGTGTTGCCATGGGGAATCAGGTACGGGCAGAGGCAAGAGACGACCGGCAGGTAGATGTCTGGGAACCTTGTTGCGGGCACAGGACGAACAGACTGAGACGAAGTCTACCACATCCTTGCGCAGGGTAGGCCACCAGTAAAGCTGGGTGATAAGAAGGAAGGTCTTCTTTTGGCCAGCATGGCCGGCTAGTTTAGATGAATGAACCCTGATAAGAACCTTCTCACGATTTGGTACTGCTACAAAACGTCTTACCGGGTGGAAGACAAGTTAGATCCAAGGGAGCCACCTTCATCACCTTGGAGGGGTCGATGATGTGCATAGGCTCCTCCTCTTGATCGGAGAACAGGAAGGATCAGGACAAGGCATCGGCTTTGACATTCTTGTCCACCGGGCGGAAATGCAGGACGAATTCGAAACGGGCGAAGAACAAAGACCACCAGACCTGACGCGGATTGAGTCTTTGGGCATTTGGAGATATGCCAGATTTTTGTGATCCGTATAGATGATCACCGGGTATAGAGCCCCTTCCAGCAGGTAGCGCCATTCCTCCATTGCCAATTTAACGGCTAACAATTCTCGGTCTCCAATGGAGTTGCGCTCAGACGCGGAGAAGAGTTTGGAGAAGAAGCCGCAGGTTACCATTCTCCCGGATGAAGACTTATGGGTGAGCACCGCTCCGGCTCCGGAGGAGGAAGCATCAACCTCCAAGAAGAATTGTTTTTTGCAGTCCGGACGGTGCAGTACCGGGGCGGAGGAGAAGGCTTGCTTTATGGAGAGGAAGGACTCCTCAGCTTCGGGCGACCATACCTTAGGATTTGCTCCCTTACGGGTGAGCGCAGATATGGGAGCAGTCCAGGAAAAGAAGAGCGGAATGAAGAGACGATAGTAGTTGGCGAAGCCCAGGAATCGCTGAATCGCCTTCAACCTGTCCGGACCGGGCCACTTTAGGACCGCAGAGAGCTTCTCAGGATCCATTCGTAAGCCTGTCTGGGAGATAACATAGCCTAGGAATGGAAGAGAGGTCTGCTCGAAGAGCATAGAGGTGGTTCTGCCTGAGCCTAAGCAGGACCTGACGAACATCCCTCCGGTGTGTGGGAAGATCCGGAGAGAAGACCAAATTATCGTCCAGGTATACCACCACACAGGAGTAAAGAAGATCACGGAAGATGTCGTTGACCAATTCTTGGAAGACATTGGGAGCATTGCAGAGACCGAAGGGCATCACACGGTATTCATAGTGACCGTCCCGGGTATTGAATGCCGTCTTCCACTCGTCTCCTCGACGGATTCGGACCAGGTTATACGCTCCACGTAGATCCAGCTTGGAAAAGATCCTGGCGCCCTTAAGGCGATCAAAAAACTCGGAGATGAGCGGTAGGGGATATTTGTTTTTTTCCGTGATCAGATTGAGTCCCCGATTATCGATACAGGGGCGTAGCGATCCATCCTTCTTCATGACAAAGAAGAATCCGGCTCCAGCCGGGGAGGTAGACTTCCGGATGAATCCCCTAGCCAGATTCTCCTCAATGTACTCAGACACGGCCCAGGTTTCGGCCGCCGACAATGGGTAAATACGCCCATGGGGTAGACTGGCGCCAGGTACCAGGTCGATCGGGCAATCATATGGCCTATGAGGTGGCAATGTCTCTGCTTCCTTTTTACCGAAGACATCCGCGTAGGACCAGTAAGGAGCCCGCAGACAGGGTAAATTAGCTGGGGTAGGTGGTGGACGAGTCTGGCGAACCGGAACCAGGCAAGTCCTATGGCAGTCCTGACCCCACCGGAGTACTTCACCGGGTTGCCAGTTCAGCACGGGTTCATGAATCTGGAGCCAGGGTAGATCTAGCAATAGGGAGTGAGAGAGTCCGGAGAGCACATGGAAGGAAATTTTCTCAGAGTGCAGCATTCCCACCTGCAGGGTTACGGGTTCAGTGACGAGCAGGATGGTCACCGGAAGGAGTCTTTCATCCACGGAGGCGACTTACAATAGTTCAGCCAAAAGTTTGGTGGGAATTCGGTATATCTCTACCAGGGACTGGGAAATGAGGATTCCAGCAGCTCCAGAATCCAGGTGAGCGATTTCAAAATGACGGTTCTCTCCCCAGGAGATAGAGACAGACAAAGTCAGGGATGGAGAGGGCTTACTTTTGCCTAGGACGACCTCTCCGAGTGGTCCTAGACAATGGAGTTTCCCGGCTTCTCCGGGCAGGAATGGATCAGGTGCTCCTTACTGCCACAATAGAAACAGCTCCCCTCAGCTCGGCGTAACTCTTGGCGAGATTTGACCATCTTGGTCTGGTCGATCTGCATGGGTTCGGGCGAGTGCGCCCGGGGAGTGACTGGTTGAGAGGCAGGTCTCTGGAAAGTGGGAACAAGGCGGGGAAACTTTCTTTCCCGGGTGGTCTCTTTGGTGCGTTCTTGGAACCGGATGTCAATCCGGGTAGCTAGTGACACCAGGTCATCCAGGGTGGTAGGAATGTCCCGACCAGCTAGCTAATCCTTTATGCGACCGGAAAGGCCCTCCCAGAAGACGGACACCAGGGCCTCGTTATCCCAGGCAAGCTCAGAAGCGAGGGTACGGAACCGTATGGCATATTGGCCCACGGTGAGACTTTCTGGGCGGAGACGTAGCAGAGAGGAGGCTGAAGAGGTTTTTCGTCCTGGTTCATCGAAGACTTTCTGGAAAGCAGCGAGGAAAGATGACAGGCCAGACACCAGGGGATCCCCTCTCTCCCACAGGGGATTTAGCCATGCCAGTGCCTCCCCAGTGAGATGGGACATGATGAATGCCACTTTGGCCCGGTCGGAGATGAACTGATGTGCCAAGAGTTCAAAGTGCAGGGTGCACTGGTTTATGAAACCTCGAGCGAAGGCGGGGTTGCCACCAAAACGAGGAGGTGCAGAAAGCCGGGGACCGGAGCTGGATGCCATGGTATTGGTGGGCAGCGGCGCTGCCGGAGCAGGAGTCGTACGACTCGAGGTGGACGCAGGAGGAACAGGCAGTGTGTCCAGGTGGGAGTTGACACTCCGCAGGTAGTTCAGGATGGTTTCCTGTTGGGATCTCTGACGGGACACCTCCTGGTATAGGTCAGAGAGCGAGGGAGCTTGGGTGCCACTGAGTTCCATGGCCCGAGCAGACTGTTATGGATCCGGGTGGTGGAACCTCTGTGCCGTGGTGCAAGGAGGGACCCAGAGGGGTGCAACTAAGTATCAACTCAGACCGACCCTGGTCGTACGGCGGCTAACGACTCCGTGACCAGGGAGGGACCGAGCAGAGGGACCAGGTGCTACTCTGGGGACGACCTTGTTAGAGAGTAGGTGGCTCCACGGGTCAGAAGACTGGGACTGACCGGTATAGCGGATGGGCACAGCAAGCAGGCAGAAGTCTCTGGGTTAGCTGACAGGTGGTCATGGCACGTGACGGCAGAGCGGGCTGAAGTCTCTAGGTTAGCAGACAGGTGGTCACGGCAAGTGACGGCAGGAGCCTCCAGGTAGGCTATCAGGTGGTCACGCAAGTGACCGCTAAGCAGGCTGAAGTCTCTTGGTTAGCAGGCAGGTGGTCACGGCAAGTGACGGCAGAGCCTCCAGGTAGGCTAGCAGGTAACAGGCAGGTAACAGGCGAGTTCTCCCAGGTGAGCAGACTAGCGGGCATGGCAGGTAGCAGGCAGGTAACTGGCAGGTGCTTCCTGGTAAGCAGGCGGGCTTGCCCATAGACAGACAGGCGGGTTGAACGGAAGACAGACTGTCGGGCTGGAGAGTAGTCAGGCTGGCGGACTGGAACAGTAGTCAGGCTGGCAACTGGACCTGAGGGCTGAAGCAGAGGTAAGAATACTTGTGCAACAACTAATGCTCGGGCACCTCCATTTTGGAGGAGGTGCCTTATATATGGGAGGTCCTCCGGCTATTGGCCGGGGACTCCTTATGCGACGTGCGTGGCCCCTTTAAGAGAGAGGGAGTGCTCGCACCCTAAGCACAGTGCCCAGGAAGCTGTGCGCACCGGCAGCAGGAGGAAGAGGAGCGCGGGAGGACGCCGCACGGGGAGGTGAGAGGGACGGCGTCTCTGCCTGGCAGGGGGCAGAGACGCCGATGCTACAGAATATTTCATTCATTCAGATCTAAGATGTGTTATTTGAGTGTTCCCTTTATTTTTTTTTATATATACACTGCTCAAAAAAATAAAGGGAACACATCAAATAACACATCCTAGATCTGAATGATTGACATATTCTCATTGAATACTTTGTTCTCTACAAAGTTGAATATGCTGACAACAAAATCACACAAAAATCATCAATGGAAATCAAATTTATTAAACAATGGAGGCCTGGATTTGGAGTCACCCCCAAAATTAAAATGGGAAAACACACTACAGGCTTATCCAACTGTGATGTAATGTCCTTAAAACAAGTCAAAATGAGGGTCAGTATTGTGTGTGGCCTCCACATGACTGTATGACCTCCCTACAATGCTTGGGCATGCTCCTGATGAGGTTGCGGATGGTCTTCTGTGGGATCTCCTCCCAGACCTGGACTAAAGCATCCGCCAACTCCTGGACAGTCTGTGGTGCAACGTGACGTTGGTGGATGAAGCGAGACATGATGTCCCATATGTACTCAATCGGAATCAGGTCTGGGGAACTAGCGGGCCATTCCATAGCTTCAATAACTTCATCTTGCAGGAACTGCTGACACACTCCAGCCACATGAGGTCTGGCATTGTCTTTTATTTGGAGGAACCCAGGGCTAACTGCACCAGCATATGGTCTCACAAGTTACAAGTTACATCAAAGTTGGATCAGCCAATAGTGTGTTTTTCCACTTTAATTTTGGGGGTGACTCCAAATCCAGGCCTCCATTGGTTAATAATTTTGATTTCCATTGATGATTTTTGTGTGATTTTGTTGTCAGCACATTCAACTTTGTACAGAACAAAGTGTTCAATGAGAATATTTCTTTCATTCAGATCTAGGATGTGTTATTTGAGTGTTCCCTTTATTTTTTTTTGAGCAGTGTATGTATATATATATATATATATATATATATATATATATATATATATATATACAGTACAGACCAAAAGTTTGGACACACCTTCTCATTTAAAGATTTTTCTGTATTTTCATGACTTTGAAAATTGTACATTCACACTGAAGGCATCAAAACTATGAATTAACACATGTGGAATTATATACTTAACAAAAAAGTGTGAAACAACTGAAAATATGTCTTATATTGTAGGTTCTTCAAAGTAGCCACCTTTTGCTTTGATGACTGCTTTGCACACTCTTGGCATTCTCTTGATGAGCTTCAAGAGGTAGTCACCGGAAATGGTTTTCACTTCACAGGTGTGCCCTGTCAGGTTTAATAAGTGGGATTTCTTGCCTTATAAATGGGGTGGGGACCATCAGTTGTGTTGTGCAGAAGTCAGGTGGATACACAGCTGATAGTCCTACTGAATAGACTGTTAGAATTTGTATTATGGCAAGAAAAAAGCAGCTAAGTAAAAAAAAACGAGTGGCCATCATTATTTAAGAAATGAAGGTCAGTCATTCTGAAAAATTGGGCAAACTTTGAATGTGTCCCCAAGTGCAGTTGCAAAAACCATTAAGAAACTACAAAGAAACTGGCTCACATGAGGACCGCGCCAGGAAAGGAAGACCAAGAGTCATCTCTGCTTCTGAGGATAAGTTTATCCGAGTCACCAGCCTCAGAAATCGCAGGTTAACAGCAGCTCAGATTAGAGACCAGGTCAATGCCATACAGAGTTCTAGCAGCAGACACAGCTCTACAACAACTGTTAAGAGGAGACTTTGTGCAGCAGGCCTTCATGATAAAATAGCTGCTAGGAAACCACTGCTAAGGACAGGCAACAAGCAGAAGAGACTTGTTTGGGCTAAAGAACACAAGGAATGGACATTAGACCAGTGGAAATCTGTGCTTTGGTCTGATGAGTCCAAATTTGAGATCTTTGGTTCCAACCACCGTGTCTTTGTACGACGCAGAAAAGGTGTGATGGTGTGTGGGTGCTTTGCTGGTGACACTGTTGGGGATTTATTCAAAATTGAAGGCATACTGATCCAGCATGGCTACCACAGCATCTTGCAGCGGCATGCTATTCCATTCAGTTTGCGTTTAGTTAGACCATCATTTATTTTTCAACAGGACAATGACCCCAAACACACCTCCAGGCTGTGTAAGGGCTATTTGACCAAGAGGGAGAGTGATGGGGTGCTACGCCAGATGACCTTGCCTCCACAGTCACCAGACCTGAACCCAATCAAGATGGTTTGGGGTGAGCTGGACCGCAGAGTGAAGGCAAAAGGGCCAACAAGTGTTAAACATCTCTGGGAACTCCTTCAAGATTGTCAGAAGACCATTTCCTGTGACTACCTCTTGAAGCTCATCAAGGGAATGCCAAGAGTGTGCAAAGCAGTCATCAAAGCAAAAGGTGGCTACTTTGAAGAACCTAGAATATAAGACATATTTCAGTTGTTTCACACTTTTTTGTTAAGTATATAATTCCACGTGTGTTAATTCATAGTTTTGATGCCTTCAGTGTGAATGTACAATTTTCAAAGTCATGAAAATACACAAAAATCTTTAAATGAGGTGTGTCCAAACTTTTGGTCTGTACTGTATATAGATTAGATAGATAGGTAGATAGATAGATAGATAGATAGATAGATAGATAGATAGATGATAGATAATTAAAAGATAGATAGATAGATAGATAGATAGATAGATAGATAAAAGATAGACAGATAGATAGAAAGATATATATTAGATAGATAGAAAGATACAGTTAGGTCCCTTTAAAAACAGGGTGGCACATGTTAAGGAGCTGAAATGCCTAAACCCTTCATCCAATTTTAATGTGGATACCCTCAAATGAAAGCTGAAAGTCTGAACTTCAACTGCATCTGAATTGTTTTGTTTAAAATTCATTGTGGTAATGTCTAGAACCAAAATTAGAAAAATGTTGTCTCTGTCCAAATATATATGGACCTAACTGTATATATTAGATAGATAGATAGATAGATAGACTGCTAGATAGATACATTCAGCAGATAGATGGATAGATATATAGATAATACATAGAAAGATAATAGATAGACAGAAAGATAAATAGATTTTAGATCGATAGATAGATAAATACATAGATGAAATTGAGAGAAAGAAAAATAAAATAGATTAAAATGCTAAGGAAGAAAGAAAGAAAAAAGTAGATACATAGATGGATTTGAGATAGACACATAGATATAAAGATAAATAGATAGATGATATATATATATATATATATATATATATATATATATACATATATATATATATACAGGTGCCTCTCAAAAAAATAGAATATCATCAAAAATGTATTTCAGTTCTTCAATACAAAAAGTGAAACTCACATATTATATAGAGTCATTACAAACAGGGTGATCTATTTCAAGTGTTTATTTCTGCTAATGTTGATGATTACGGCTTACAGCCAATGAAAACACAAAAGTCATTATCTCAGTAAACTAGAATAATTAGCAAAAAACACCTGCAAAGGCTTCCTAAGCTTTTAAAAAGGTCCCTTAGTCTGTTTCAGTAGGCTCCACAATCATGGGGAAGCCTGCTGACTTGACAGATGTCCAGAAGGCAGTCAATGACACATGCCACAAGGTCCCAGAGTTCCAATTTTTATAAGGAAATCAAGGTCCCAGAGTATGGAGAAAGAGTGGAGAGGCACACAATCCAAGCTGCTTTAGATCTAGAGTGAAGTTTCCACAATCAGTGATGGTTTGGGGAGCCATGTCATCTGCTCGTGTAGGTCCACTGTGTTTTATCAAGACCAAAGTCAGCGCAGCTGTCTACCAGGAAATTTTAGAGCACTTCATGCTTCCCTCTGCCGACAAGCTTTTTGGAGATGGAAATTTCATTATCCAGCAGGACTTGGCACCTGTTCACACTGCCAAAAGTACCAATACCTGGTTTAAAAACAACAGCATCACAGTGCTTGATTGGCCAGCAAACTTGCCTGACCTTAACCCCATAGAGAATCTATGGGGTACTGTCAAGAGGAAGATGAGAGACAACGGACGCAACAATGCAGACGAGCTGAAGGCTGCTATCAAAGCAACCTGGGCTTCCATAATACCTCAGCAGTGCCACAGGCTGATCGCCTCCATGCCACGCCACATTGATACAATAAATCAGTAATTGATGCAAAAGAAGCTCTGACCAAGTATTGAGTGCATTTACTGAACATACATTTCAGTAGGCCAACATTTCGGATTTTCAAAACATTTTTCAGGCTGGTGTTAAAAATAGTGATGAGCGAGCACTAAAATGCTCGGGTACTCGTTGCTCGGCTCGAGCAAATTGGAATACTCGGGTGCTCGACAAGAGCAATGAACCCTATCTAAGTCTATGAGAAACTCGAGCATTTTTCAAGCAGCTCCCCCCGGCGGTCTGCAGAGGGCCTAAAAATTGCCCAAATCGATGGGAACAGTGCTCAAATGACATAGAGACAGCATGGGGAAGCCCCTGAAAGCATTTCTGACTCCCAGGTCACTGCTGTCAAAAATGTTGTCAGAGTATTACGCCACTTTTACGGACTTACAATAAAGCATACAAAAACAAAACCAAATTAGATTTTCCTGGGAAATATGTTAAGGAACATCCTTTCCAGGGTAATGACTTGTATATAAGGCAAAATAAATAACCAAAAACAAAAATACTCCTCCACACCTTGGGTTATGTTCACACGTAGCATTTTTGATGCATTTTTGCACTTTTGCATTGCTTTCAACCAAGACAAATGCATTCACTGGGAAATGTAATTTTAACATTTTACAACCTTATCTGGCCATGTGGTGTGTGACACATCATCAAACACATGCATACAGTGCAGAAAAGACATGGGAACAGCATGGGAAAGACCCCTGGAAGCATCTCTGACTCCCAGGTCACTGCCTAATAGTGTGCCCATCATAAGTGATCCTTGGCGCATGCGAAAATGCTTTCCGCCATTCACCTGTCATTGCAGACTTGCAACAATCACCATGCACATCCTTGTCCCAGTACAGCGTTCAGGTGTCCCTACCCCATTCCTTGGAATGCAAGCGCAAGTATGCAGCCAGCCAGCCACCCACCCAGAGGCTACAATACTATACTGCCAAATTTTTGACAGCTGCTTGCACTTGAAATGTGGCCTTTTAGGCTCATGGAGGTGGAAGCTGTCCACAGTCTTATGGCAGCAGCGACCGGGTATCCATACTCGGTCCCCAGCCGCCACTATTTGTGCCGGTGTCGTCTCCACCTTCCACAAGCACGAGTCCCACAACATTAGTCGTGCCCTCCCCAGTGCACTTAGTGAGAAGGACCGCCTAACCACAAACACGTGGTCAAGTGAATGTGGCCAGAGACCGTACGGAGCCAGTCCACAGCTTTTTTTTCTGAGTTGTATTTCACCACAGCCATATTCTTTAGCTTGGGGAAAGGACTTGGGAAACCACACCTATCCAGCTGTCATTTCTCCCAGGAAGTCCTCTAAAGCTGCTTTCACTTGAAATGTGACCTTTTAGGCTCATGGAGGTGTCCCCAGCCGTCACTATTTCTCCCGGTGTTGTCTCCGCCTTCTACAAACGCGGGTCCCTAAACATTACCGCTGGTACTTTTCTCTGGGAATTAGCTTGCCTCCTACCAGCCTGGAATATTTCAAGTAAACTATGGTACGACGCCATGGTATTAGCACTGCCCCCAGTAACAGTAGTGAAGCCATCCCCAATTTCCTTCTCAGGAATTTTATTTGATAGACGGAGTGGCTGCCCAAATACATTAGTTTCTCACAAAGGAGCTGAAGATAGAGTGGCAGTAGGTGCAAGTTTCTCCTGCCTGTTAGATATTAGAGGGTGAATGGCAACACATTGGATCAGTGGTTAGCACTGAAGCCTTGCAGCACTGGGATACTGGGTTCAGATCCCAGCATGGACAACATCAGCAAGGACTTTGTTTTCCCCGTGTTTGCGTGAGTTTCCACCTCAGTAAAAAAGCAGCCATAGAGTGTGTGGGAACCTTCCCACACACTTTTCTTAGCCAGGACTGCTTCTCGGCAGGGCTGGACGGTCCCACCAGAGAATCCTCTGGTGTGCCCTGGATTCTGCATCAGGAGAGTTCATGATAGCGCTAACTTTGCTGCTGCTGTTTTTCAGTCTGAAACAGCTTCTCAGTGGGAGTTGTATTTCACCACAGCCATATTCTTTAGCTCGGTGAAAGGACTGGCATAGAGGGAAACCATATCTACTCCAGCTTTCATTTCCCTGTCTCCAGGTTCCGCCCATTGTCACACACGACCATGCCTGGCTGTATATTCAGCAGTGAGAGCCACAGATCAGGCTGCTGTGTTACCGCTTTCAACAACTCTGCAGAGCTGGGTGGTTTGTCACTTAAGCATTGAGCATGTTATCTTCAGCACAGCCTGCTGTTGCTTGGCCAAGGCAGTGCTGTAGTGCTTTCATCTTGTGACTGATGTGGTCATTTCGGAGATGGAGGAGGAGGTGCAGGAGCTGAACAATGTGATTACATTGAGGTTACATTGGCGACTCTGTTTTTTATACTAAAGAAAGATCTTATTGTTTTGGTTTTTTTATTACGTTATTTTTTAAGACAAACGCATTCACCTGAAAATGTCATTTTAAAATTTTACAACCTTATCTGGCAATGTGGTGTGGACACATCATCAGACACACCCTGTTTCATTTATGATGGAGGAACTCTGAAAGTCACAAAGCCTATTTTTATAGGGCCATCAGGCGGCCATTACTATTCTTAAAAGGCCAGCAGTCGGCCCTTGCTATTGCTAGAGAGCCATCAGCCGGCTATGCTTTGCTGTTCCCAATATTAACAAGTTGGTCTTCTATTCTGTTATTGCGTATGCAGTGACTGCAAGGGCTGCCAAAAATTCGAACGCAACCCAATACCCCTTTGAAGAGACATAGAGGAGGGTCTCAGTAAAATAAATGCTCCCATTATAAAGTAGTGGGTCTCCTATAGTTGTAATTCCCATGCTGTGACTGCAAGGGATGCCAAAATTTTGGAAAAACCCCATAAGAATTTAAAGACACACAGAGCAGGGCCACAGTAACAAGTGCGACATGTTCCCATTAGAAAGGAGAGGGTCTGCTATAGAGTTATAGGGTATGCAGTGAGTCCAATGGCTGATCAATTTTAGGAAAAACCCCACTAAAAATTTAAAGACACACAGAGCAGGGCCACAGTGATGACAAATTCCCAGTAGAAAGGAGAGAGTCTGCTATACAGTCATAGGGTATGCAGTAAGTCCAACAGCTGACCAAATTTAGGAAAAACCCCACAAAGAATTTAAAGACACATAGAGTAGGGTGCTAGAACCCTCCTGTTTGTTTTTTCCATCTTGCGTTTTGCGGTCACGTGACCATCTGCCTTTATATTCCAGCCTCGCCTTTTTAGCTGTGCTGGACTTCAGTGTTTGACTGTTTTGCTAGCCAGGTGCTTTTGTGCCTTTCTCTGTCAGTTCACTTGGTCCTTTTGGGACCTTTTGGGACCTTTTGGGACCTTTTTGTCGGTTTATCGTTTTGTGTTCTGCAACAACATTCTCTGTTCAGGAGGTGTCCCATTTTTGCTCCAGTTCTTAGTTCTTTTAGGGACCCCTTCCCTTTATTCTATAGGTCTTCGTTCAGACTAGGCTAGGACTAAGGCGGGTCCGTTCTCTAGGAACAGGCAGCCTGCTACATCATAGAGATTCAGCTTAGTCTTACAGTAGGGAAAGCTTTACCCTTCTTTCCTTAGTACTTGTTGCAGATCATAACAGTAAGTCCAGCCTTAAAAATATTTATATGTTGATTAGTATGGCTTCCATCCAGGATTTGGCTCGACGCTTGCAGGGGTTGACTCTGGAGGTGGACGAGCTCCAGCAACACGTTATTAGCTATTCCGGAGCGCATTTTGTGGAACCCAAGGTAGGACTGCCGGATGTTTTTTATGGTAAACAGCAAGATTTTTTTTCCTTTAAAAATGCTTGCTTGTTATATTTTCATTTGAGATCAAGGACCTCTGGGAATGAATCACAGCGCATTGTTTTTTTTATGTCACTTTTGCGCAATGAACCACAAGGGTGGGCCTTTTCTCTTCAACCTAATGATCCATGCTTGAGGTCAGTAGAAGAGTTTTTTTCTGCTATGGGTCTATTATATGACGATCCTGATCGAATCGCATCTGCTGAGGCAGAACTCAGGCGTTTCAATCAGGGGTCAGATGATGCTGAGATTTATTGCACACACTTTAGAAGGTGGGCTTTTGAAGTTAGATGGAATGATCCAGCTCTGAAATGTCTATTACTTGCTGGTCTGAGGGAAAGGGTTAAGGATTAGCTAATTGAATTCCCCGCACCTGAGACTCTGCAGGATGCCATGCAATTAGCTGTTTGTGTGGATAGGAGACTGAGATCTAGGCAGAATGAGGCCATTGAAGTGTTTAAGTGTCTCAAAGAGAGGTTCAGTTCAGCCCCTATCCTTATTCAGCCCTATGAGACCAAGCCTTTTTTGGTCAAGGTCGATGCTACATCGGTGGGGGTCGGAGCAGTTTTGTCTCTGGAGAACAGGGATGGAGTACATCCTTGTGCCTTCTTTTCGAAAAAAATTTCGGAAACCGAATTGAATTATGATGTTGGAAATTGGGAGTTGCTGGCTATTAAACTCGCGCTTGAACATTGGCGTCATTTTTTGGAAGGCGCTAGATTTCCTATTCAGGTTTTCACAGATCATAAGAATTTGATCTATCTGGATGCTGCCAAGCGCTTGAATGCCCGTCAAGCTAGGTGGGCACTTTTTTTTTCTCAGTTTCATTTTTCTGTTACCTATATCCCTGGTACTTAGAATGTTAAAGCCGATACTTTATCTCACAGCTTCTCTCCTGCGGTCGGTGCCGAGGAGGAGGAGAGCATTTTACAGAAAGGAGTGGTGGTGGCGGCATTGGACTTCGTTTTGGAGAATGGGATTCTAAAAGCTCAAGATGATGCTCCATCTAACACTCCCCATGGGAGGTTGTTCATGCCTAGAACCTTTAGGAGAGACTTGTTTGTGGAATGTCATGAGTCTCGGTTGGCAGGTCATCCAGGAATTTCTGAGACTAAGAAACTTATCAGTCACAGTTTTTGGTGGCCTGGATGGCAGAAAGATGTCATCAAGTGGTTGTGTCAATGTACTTTGTGTGCTAGGTCAAAGGCTTCACATACTCCTGCTACGGGGTTGCTTTGCCCTCTGGATGTTCCTAGTGCACCTTGGATGCATCTCACAATGGATTTTATTACTGATCTGCCCGTGTCCGAGGGTTTTACTGTTATCTAGGTGGTCGTGGACCGTTTTAGTAAGATGTGTCATTTGGTTCCATTAATTAAGTTGCCCTGCGCCAAGGCACTTGCTAAGGCGTTTGTTAAGGAGTTTGTCAAGCTTCATGGCGTTCCCACAAATATTGTTTCTGATAGAGGACCTCAGTTTGTGGCTCGCTTTTGGCATGCTTTTTGTGACAGGTTGGGAGTCCATTTGTCATTTTCGTCTGGGTATCATCCTGAGTCTAATGGACAGACTGAAAGAAAGAACCAGGATATAGAATAGTTTATGCAATGTTTTGTGGTGGACAATCAAGAGGGGTGGTCTGAGTTTCAGCCTCTCGCAGAATTTCATACATCCTCTTCAGCTGGGTGTTCTCCTTTTTTTGCTGTACTGGTAGACATCCATCTTTTGTTTCATTCTCCAAATTGGGGTCGGCGGTGCCGGAGGAGGAGAATTTTTCCGGTGATTTGCAGAGAGTTTGGACTAATGTACATTGCAACCTTTAAGAGGTTAACAAGAAGTCCAAGAAGTATTTTAACAGGAAACGTAAGGAGGTTTTGTTTACTGTGGATGACATGGTTTGGTTGTCCTCAAGGAACCTGCGATTGAGGATTCCCTCTAAAAAACAGGGTCCTAAGTTTGTGGGTCCATTTAAAGTGCTTCAGGTTATTAACCCGTCTGTTGTTAGGTTGGATGTCCCTACTTCCTGGAAGATTAATCCTGTGTTTCATGTTTCCTTGTTGAAAAAGGCTGATGTATCTGATAGGGATGCCACTGTCACAGTTCCTCCTGTGGTGGAAGACGGCGAATATGAAATTTCTCATATCTTGAATTCTAGATGGCATAGAGGGAGATTACAGTATCTCGTCTCCTGGAAGGGTTTCAGTCCCGAAGATAACTCATGAGTAAGGGCGGATGATGTCTCTGCTCCTAGGCTTGTTAGAGCTTTCCACAAGAGGTTTCCGGATAAGCCTGGGCCTGGAGGATCCGGAGATCCTCTTAAAAGAGGGGCTACTGTTAGAACCCTCCTGTTTGTTTTTTCCATCTTGTGTTTTGCGGTCACGTGACCATCTGCCTTTATATTCCACCTTTCCACCTCCGCCTTTTTAGCTGTGCTGGACTTCAGTGTTGTTTGACTGTTTTACTAGCCAGGTGCTTCTGTGCCTATCTCTGTCAGTTTGCTTGGTCCTTCTGGGACCTTTTGGGACCTTTTTGTCGGTTTATCTTTTTGTGTTCTGCAACAAATTTCTCTGTTCAGGAGGTGTCCCATTTTTGTTCCAGTCCTTAGTTCTTTTAGGGATCCCTTCCCTTTATTCTCTAGGTCTTCGTTCGGACTAGCCTAGTACTAAGGCGGGTCTGTTCACTAGGAACAGGCAGCCCGCAACCTCATAGGGATTCAGCTTAGTCTTACTGTAGGGAAAGCTTTCCCCTTCTTTCCTTAGTACTCATAACACAGGGCCACTGTAACGACAAATTCCCATTAGAAAGGAAAGAGTCTGCTATACAGTTATAGGGTATGCAGTGAGTCCAACAGCTGACCAAATTTAGGAAAAATCCCACTAAGAATTTAAAGACACATAGAGCAGGGCCACAGTAACAACAAATTCCCATTGGAAAGGAGAGAGTCTGCTATACAGTTATAGGGTATGAAGTGAGTCCAATGGCTGACCAAATTTAGGAAAAATGTCACTAAGAATTTAAAGACACACAGAGCAGGGCTACAGTAACAAGTACAACATGCTCCCATTAGAAAGGAGAGGGTCTGCTATACTGTTATAGGGTATGCAGTGAGTCCAACGGCTGACCAAATTTAAGAAAAACCGCACTAACAATTTAAAGACACAAAGAGCAGGGCCAGTAACGATAAATTCCCATTAGAAAGGAGAGAGTCTCCCATAGTGTTGGCCTGTGCAGTGAATGCAAAGGCTGCCAAAAATTGGGAGGCACTCCAATGCCCCTTGGAAGAGACTTAGAGGGCCTCATAAAAAATGTTTCCCATTTCAAAGGAGCGGGTCTCCTATACTTGTAATGCCCATGCATTGGGCTGATAAACATTTACCCCTGGGGGTATACATGAACATACTGTATAATTTTTTTTTTTTTACTGGCATCATAAACACCCTTTAAAAAAATTATGTTGGTGTTGCATCATGGACCACGGTCACCCTGGTGATATGGAGGTGGAGGATGAGGATGGGGAGAAGGAGGAGGACAAGAGCAAATAGCCAAAATCAGGAAGCATATACCCATGTGTGGGTATGAAGAGGTTCATGGGAATACACCTCCCAAAAAAAGACACTGGATTTGAGTTTATGTTACGCTGCTATCATTCGTTGGTGTTGAGAAGTCTGGCCCAATCCAGCCCTTGTTCATTTTTATAAGAGTCAGCCTGTCAGCATTTTCAGTTGACAGGCGGATGCGCTTATCAGTTATAATTCCACCAGCGGCACTAAAAACCCGCTCTGATAAAACGCTAGCAGCAGGGGAGCCCAGGACCTCCAAGGCATAGAGAGCCAGCTCATTCCACGTATCCAGCTTAGATATCCAGTAATTTTAAGGCACAGAGGAATCACGGAGGACGTTGCTACGGTCGACAAGCTACTCTCTCAGCATCTTCCCAAACTTTGCACTCCTTGTGAGAGTACCCTGCACCTCAGGGCCTGTACGATGGGAGGGTCTGAGAAAACGTCCCAAAACTTTAACAGTGTTCCCCTGCCTCTGTTGGATTGCATTTGTGTCTCTCTTGCCTGTACTTCTTGGTTGTCCAGCGAACTGGGACCTCTGCCGCCAGCGTTTTCAGATGGGAATTTTTTTAATAGTTCCGCAACAAGGGTCTTCTGGTACTGCCCCATTTCTGTAGACCTGTCCACCTCAGGAATAAGAGATATAAAGTTCTCCTTGTAGTGTGGGTCTAGAAGTGTCACCAACCAGTAATGACTGCCACCCAAAATTTTGAGAACGGAAGGTTCATGGGAATGGCAGCGTAACATAAACTCAGCCATGCGTTCCAGACTGCTAATAGGCAAGACTTCCGTGTCCTCACCAAGAGGATTACTGACCATACTCTCCTCCTCCTCCTCCTTGGTGTCCTCTGGCCATCCACGCTGAACAGACGGTATGACAGCTGTGAAGGTAGTACCGTCAATAGTGCAGCGCATGAAACTAGCTCCTGTTCTTCCTCCTCCTCCTCCTCTTCCTCATTGTCACCCAATCCACTTTGGGATGAGATGAGGCTGGGCTGTGTGTAATCACCCTGTATGGCTCCTTGCTCCATCTTATCGTGCTCTGCCTGCAATGCATACTCTTTGATTGTGATGGAGCAGAAAGTGTTTCAGAAGACAGAGAAGCGGGATGGTGACGCTAATTATGGCGTCATCGCTGCTCACCTTCTTGGTGGAGTCTTCAAAGTTTTGGAGGATGGTACATATGTCAGACATCCATGTCCACTACTGAGGTCTTATGTGTGGAGTCTGAACTGAATATCGACGGCCTTGTTGATGCTGGTACTCCACAACTGCTCTCTTCTACTCATAAATCCTTCCCAACATCTGCAGTGTAGAGTTCCAATGCGTAGGGACATCACACACCAGTCTGCAAGCCGGAAGCTGCAAACACTGCTGAAAACGGCAATGGCGGCGGAAGCTGTAGGTGACTTTCTTAAATGGGCACACAGGCGGCATACTTTAACCAGCCGATGCGGCAGCTCCAGGTAGGATTTGAGAAACTGCTGAACCAAGAGGTTAAGCACATGGGCCAGGCAAGGTACATGTGTGAGCTCGCCTTGCCTCAGAGCCACCACCAGGTACCGGCCATTGTCACACACGACAATGCCTGGCTGTAGGTTCAGCAGTGTGAGCCACACATCTGCCTGCTCTTTCAGAGCTGTCCACAACTCTTCAGCATTGTGCAGTTTGTCACCTATTCATATAAGCTTCAGGGGGGCAAACCTGATTGACCAAGGGCCCGCAATCCTTGCCGTCGGGAGGACGTTTTCCATGCCAAGGTCCGACTGTGTGCCGGTTTTCCCTATGTTAACCCAGTGTGCCGTCAGCGAGAAGTACCGTCCCTGCCCATAAGGCACTAGTCCACGTGTCCGTGGTTAGGTGGACTTTCCTGGTATCTGCGTTGTTGGGGGCAAGGCTGTTTTGGGACACGTGCTTATGTATTGCGGGGACGGCATACCTGGAGAAATAGTGGCAGCTTGGGACCGAGTAATGAGGGACGACTGCTGCCATGAGGTTGCGGAATGCGTCCGTCTCCACGAGCCTAAAAGGCAACATTTCGAGCGCAAGAATTCATGAAATGTGGGAATTTAGTGTTGTGGCCGGTGGGGCGTTGGCTGCGTATTTGAGAGTGTGCAACGACAGGTGCAGGGTAGGAGGCATCTTAGCATGCACCATGGACAGGGATTGGCTTGCATGCACAACAGCGGAAGAAGCAATGTTTCCACCTGCAGACACTGTTCCTGGACCCTCGGGTTCGGCCCACAAAGTTGGGTGCTTTTCTGCCATGTGCCTGATCATGCTGGTGGTGGTCAGGCTGGTCGTTTTGCCACCCCTGCTGATGCTGGCCTGGCAGGTGCTGCAAATGGCCTTTTTGGGGTTATCGGCAGAGCCTTTAAAAAACAACCAGACTTGGGAAGACCTAACAGTTGTACTGGCAACTTCCTTCGTGTTGATGTTACGGGGAATGGTTGCCTGCCTTCTGTCTGTGGCCACCACACTGCTTCTTCCAGCCTCTTGGGGTGGTCTGCCTCCCTCCCCCCGTGTGCTGCTGTCCTCGCTCTGCATGTCCTCCTGCCAGGTTGGGTCAGTTACTATATCATCCACCACCTCGTCTTCCACTTCCGTACTCTGGTCCGCCTCCTGATTTTCTGGCAATTGTGTCTCATCATTGTCCACCTCTTGTGATGCTTTCCCACCGTCACCTTCATGTGACCGTGGCTGCTCAAATATTTGGGCATCGCTACATGCGATCTTCACTTGCCCTTCTTCAAGTGGACCGGGCGAGAGGCCCAAATCTATAAATGGAAAAGTTAACAGCTCTTCCGAGTGTTCAAGTATGGGATCAGTTGTCTCTGGGCACTCAGCATGGTGGGAGGAAGGACGTTCAGGGTGAGGAATATGCGGTCCAGAATCACAGCTACTGAGACTTGACCGTGTGGAAGACAAGGTGGTGGTGGCTAAGTGACTGGAATCATTATCTGTTTCACACTGCTCTGTGTTCAATAGTAGTGTACTGCGGTCCCCTATTAATTGGGACAGGAAGGTCGAGCGAGAAGATGTGGGTGTTTGTTTTGGCAAAATTTCCGCTTGCCCACGGCCTCGGCCTCTTCATGCATCATCATCACCATCACGTCCAGTTCTCCGTCCCTTGCCACGTGCCTTGCCCATTTTAAATGGAGGACAATATCTTCCACACTCACTACAAATGATTGAATTTAGAGCGAACTTATATGTGATCTGTGTGACAGACAAACCACGGTTTTAAATACCTGGCCTGTATGTAAATTTTTTGAAGAGCAAACTGGTGTCAATTGCTTCACTGACACACTGAAACAAATATTTAATGGAGGTCAGAAATGGCTGTATTTTCTGAAAACGTATATATGATCCGTGTGATGGAGAAAACAGAGTTTTAAATACCTGGCCTGTAGGTAACCATTTTGAACAGCAAAATGTATACTAGGATTGGGGGGTGAGGGGACCATGCATACCAGGATTGGGGGAGAGGGGTGCCATCCATATTAGGATTGGGGGGTGAGGGGTGAAATGCATATCAGGATTGGGGAGTGAGGGGACCATGCATACCAGAATTGGGGGGTGAGGGGTGCCATGCATATCAGGATAGGGATGTGGGGGTACCATGCATACCAGGATTGGGGGGTGAGGGGTGCCATGCATACCAGCATTTGGGATAAGGGGTACCATACATACCAGGATAGGGATGAGGGGGTACCATGCATACCAGGATAGGATGGGGGCAGCACATAGAGTATGGGGGAACAGGATTGGGCAGCAAAAATACCAGCATGGGGGCAGCACAAATACCAGGATGGGGGCAGCACAAATACCAGGATGGGGGCACATGATGGGGACAGCACATACAGGATCAAGAGGGGGGCAGCACATACCAGCATGGGAGACCATATACCAATAAAAATGATCGCCACCCAGGCATAGAATGGGTTCAATAGCTAGTGTATATATATATATATATATATATATATATATATATATACAGTACAGACCAAAAGTTTGGACACACCTTCTCATTTAAAGATTTTTCTGTATTTTCTTGACTATGAAAATTGTATATTCACACTGAAGGCATCAAAACTATGAATTAACACATGTGGAATTATATACTTAACAAAAAAGTGTGAAACAACTGAAAATATGTCTTATATTTTAGGTTCTTCAAAGTAGCCACCTTTTGCTTTGATGACTGCTTTGCACACTCTTGGCATTCTCTTGATGAGCTTCAAGAGGTAGTCACCGGAAATGCTCTTCCAACAGTCTTGAAGGAGCTCCCAGAGATGCTTAGCACTTGTTGGCCCTTTTGCCTACAAGTAGTATTCAACCCCCTGCAGATTTAGCTGGTTTGATAAGATGCAAATAAGTTAGAGCCTTCAAACTGCAAACGAGAGTAGGTTTTATGAACAGAAGCATAAATCTTACAAACCAAAAAGTTATGTTGCTCAGTTGAATTTTATTACATTTTAAACATAAAAGTGTGGGTCAATTATTATGCAACCCCTATGTTTAATATTTTGTGGAATAACCCTTGTTTGCAATTACAGCTAATAATCGTCTTTTATAAGACCTGATCAGGCCGGCACAGGTCTGTGGAGTTATCTTGGCCCACTCCTCCATGCAGATCTTCTCCAAGTTATCTAGGTTCTTTGGGTGTCTCATGTGGACTTTATTCTTGAGCTCCTTCCACAAGTTTTCAATTGGGTTAAGGTCAGGAGACTGACTAGGCCACTCCAACATCTTGACTTTTTCCCTTTTGAACCAGGCCTTGGTTTTCTTGGCTGTGTGCTTTGGGTCGTTGTCTTGTTGGAAGATGAAATTACGACCCATCTTAAGATCCTTGATGGAGGAGCGGAGGTTCTTGGCCAAAATCTCCAGGTAGGCCGTGCTATCCATCTTCCCATGGATGCGGACCAGATGGCCATGCCCCTTGGCTGAGAAACAGCCCCACAGCATGATACTGCCACCACCATGCTTGACTGTAGGGATGGTATTCTTGGGGTCGTATGCAGTGCCATCCAGTCTCCAAACGTCACGTGTGTGGTTGGCACCAAAGATCTCGATCTTGGTCTCATCAGACCATAGAACTTTGAACCAGTCTGTCTCAGAGTCCTCCAAGTGATCATGAGCAAACTGTAGATGAGCCTTGACATGACGCTTTGAAAGTAAAGGTACCATACAGGCTCGTCTGGAACGGAGACCATTGCGGTGGAGTACGTTACTTATGGTATTGACTGAAACCAATGTCCCCACTGCCATGAGATCTTCCCAGAGCTCCTTCCTTGTTGTCCTTGGGTTAGCCTTGACTCTTCGGACAAGCCTGGCCTCGGCACGGGAGGACACTTTCAAAGGCTGTCCAGGCCGTGGAAGACTAACAGTAGTTCCATATGCCTTCCACTTACGGATGATGCTCTCAACAGTGGAGACAGGTAGGCCAAACTCCTTGGAAAGGGTTTTGTACCCCTTGCCAGCCTTGTGACCCTCCACGATCTTGTCTCTGATGGCCTTGGAATGCTCCTTTGTCTTTCCCATGTTGACCATGTCTGAGTGCTGTTCACAAGTTTGGGGAGGGTCTTAAATAGTCAGAAAAGGCTGGCAAAAGAGATCTTTAATCCACACATGTGAAGCTCATTATTCTTGGTGCCTGAACTACTTCTTAATACTTTAGGGGGACCAAACAGAATTCTTGTGGTTTGAGGGGTTGAATAATAAATGACACTCTGAATTAACTTTTAACGTTTAAAAAAAAAAAAAAAAAATTTATGTGGGGTCCCCCTATAAAATCTAACCAGCAAAGGCTAAACAGACAGCTGTGGGCTGATATTAATAGCCAGGGAAGGGGCCATGGATACTAGCCCCCTTCAAGGCTAATAACATCAGCCCTCAGCAGCCCCAGAATTGGCGCATCAACAAGATGCGCTAATCCTGGTGGTTATAGAAAATAAAAATAAACAGAGAGGCGCCCTTGTGTGTACCTTGTGGTCCGCCGGGGATATTTGGGGGAGGGGGCTCCTCCGCACAACCACAGTATGAGCCTCCGGTGTATAGTCACACACCACATGATTATACGGCACTCAGGTTTGACTGATCATGTTAGGATGATATCACCACAGGTCATTCACTTTCTGTGCTCCGTCACTGTAAGCTGCAGCTCCTACTGCTCCCAGAAGGATAAGATTGATGAACCTGGTAAATTTGCGATTTTTTGGTGTAGTTCATGAATCCAGCATCCAGGCACAAATCATCCTTTTTGTAAGGCTTCTTTATTTGACAAATGTGGCACTCACAACATGTTTCGGCGGATCCCCGCCTTCATCAGGTGATAGCCACAGTATGGTATGAACTTTTCTTATAAGGCTTAAACCATTGAAAAACAATTGAAACAATTAGTAATCATTGACTAACAGGTAACAAATTAACTATCAATTGTCCATATGAGGGTACTTGAACTTCCATTTCTTAGATTTTTAGAGCAATTTTAGGTTGTATAATTAGTTTTTTATGCATATGGATACATCCAATTATTAGTAGGTAAATGATACCTTTTTTACTAAATTATATAATTTTTAATTGTGTGATTATTAGTGATGAGCGAGCACTTAATTGCTTGGGTACTCGTTGCTTGGGTAGAGCAAATTGGAATACTCGGGTGCTCGACCCGAGCAATGAGCCCAATGTAAGACTATGGGAAAGTCGAGGATTTTTCAGGCGGCTACCCCCGGCGGTCTGCAGAGGGCCTAAAAAGTGCCCAAATCGATGGGAACAGTGCTCAAATGACATGGGAACAGCATGGGGAAGACCCCTGGAAGCATTTCTGACTCCCAGGTCACTGCTGTCAACAACGTTGTCAGAGTATTACGCCACTTTTACGGACTCACAATAAAACATAAAAAAACAAAACCAAAATGGATTTTCCTGGGAAATATATTAAGAAGCATCCTTTCCAGGGTAATGACTTGTATATAAGGCAAAATAAATAACCAAAACCTAAAATACTCCTCCACACTTTGGGCTATGTTCACATGTAGCATTTTTGATGCAATTTTTCACTTTTGCATTGCTTTCAACCGTGACAAATGCATTCACTGGGAAATGTCATTTTAACATTGTACAACCTTATCTGACCATGTGGTGTGTGACACATCATCAGACACATTCATACAGTGCTGAAAAGACATGGGAACAGCATGGGAAGACCCCTGGAAGCATTTCTGACTCCCAGGTCACTGCCTAAAAGTGTGCCCATCATAAGTAATCTTTGGCGCATGCGAAGATGCCTCCCGCCATGCACCTGTGGTTGCAGACTTGCAACAATCACAGTCCACGTCCATGTAACATTGCAGCGTTCAGTTGTCCCTAACCCATTCCTTGGAATGCAAGCGCAAGTATGCAGTCAACCACCCACCCACAGGCTGCAATACTGTACTGCCAATTTTTTGACAGCTGCTTGCACTTGAAATGTGGCCTTTTAGGCTCGTGGAGGTGGAAGCTTTTCATAACCTTATGCTGGCGGAGGCCGGGTGTCCATACTCGGTCCCCAGCCGCCACTGTTTCTGCCTGTGTAGTCTCTGCTTTCCAAAAGCACGGGTCACACAACATTACCCGTGCCCTCCCCAGTGCACTTACTGGGAAGGACCGCCTAACCAAAAACACGTGGACAGGTGAATGTGGCCAGGGACGGTACGGAGCCAGTCCACAGCTTTTTTTGCTGAGAGTTGTATTTAGCTCGGTGAAATGACTGGCATAGAGGGAAACGGTATCTTCGCTGGGTTTCATTTCTCCCAGGAAGTCCTCTAAAGCTGCTTTAACTTGAAATGTGGCCTTTTAGGCTCGTGGAAGCGGAAGCTTTTCACAACCTCATGCCGGCTGTGGCTGGGCATCCATAGCTCGGTGAAAGAACTGGCATAGAGGGAAACGTATCTACTCTGGGTGTCATTTCTCCATCACCATGTTCTGTACATTGTCACACACGACCATGCCTGGCTGTATGTTCAGCGGTGAGAGCCACAGATCAGGCTGGTGTGTCACAGCTTTCAAGAACTCTGCAGCGCTGTTCGGTTTGTCAATTAAGCATTAAGCATGTTATCTTCAGCACAGCCTGTTGCCGCTTGGCCAAGGCAGTGCTGCAGTGCTGTCAGCTTGTGACTGATGTGGTCATTTCGGAGATGGAGGTGGAGGTACAGGAGCTTAACAATGTGATTACATTGAAGTTAAATTGGTGACGCTGTTTTTTATACTAAAGAAAGATCCTATTGTTTTGTTTTTTTTTACGTTATTTTTTAAGACAAATGCATTCACCGGGAAATGTCATTTTAACATTTTACAACCTTATCTGGCAATGTGGTGTGTGACACATCATCAGACACATCCTGTTTTATTTATGATGGAGGGACTCTGAAAGTCATAAAGCCTATTTTTAAAGGGCCATCAGACGGCCCTTACTATTCCTAAAAGGCCAGCAGTCGGCCCTCGCTATTGTTAGAGAGCCAGCAGCCAGCTATGCTTTGTTGTTCCCATTATAAACAAGTGGGTCTCATATACTGTTATTGCATATCCAGTGACTGCAAGGGCTGCCAAAAATTTGGATGCAACCCAACACCCCTTTGAAGAGACATAGAGGAGGGTCTCAGTAAAAAAATCTTCCCATTAAAAAGGAGCGAGTTTCCTATAGTGGTAATGCCCATGCTGTGACTGCAAGGGCTGCCAAAATTTGGGAAAACCCCAAATAAGAATTTAAAGACACATAGAGCAGGGCCACAGTACCGACAAATTCTTTTTAGAAAGGAGAGAGTCTGCTATACAGTTATAGGGTATGCAGTGAGTTCAACGGCTGACCAATTTTAGGAAAAACCCCACTAAGAATTTAAAGACACAAAGAGCAGGGCCACAGTAATGATAAATTCCCATTAGAAAGGAGAGAGTCTGCTATACAGTTATAGGGTATGCAGTGAGTCCAAAGGCTGACCAAATTTTGGAAAAACCCCACTAAGAATTTAAAGACACAGAGAGCAGGGCCACAGTAACGACAAATTCCGATTAGAAAGGATACAGTCTGCTATACAGTTATAGGGTATTCAGTGAGTCCAAAGGCTGACCAATTTTAGGAAAAATCCCACTAAGAATTTAAAGACACATAGAGCAGGGCCACAGTAATGACAAATTCACATAAGAAAGGAGAGAGTCTGCTATACAGTTTTAGGGTGTGCAGTAAGTGCAAAGGCTGACCAATTTTAGGAAAAACCTCACTAAGAATTTAAAGACACACAGAGCAGGGCCACAGTAACAAGTACGACATGTTCCCATTAGAAAGGAGAGGGTATGCTAAACAGTTATAGGTTATACAGTGAGTCCAACGACTGACCAATTTTAGGAAAAACCCCACTAAGAATTAAAAGACACATAGAGTGGGGCCACAGTAATGACACATTTCCATTAGAAAGGAGAGAGTATCCCATAGTGTTGGCCTATGCAGTGAATGTGTAGCGCCCCGAGGGCTCGGCCGCTACAGGGGTATTGCACCTCTGCCAGAGGTGTGATATTCCACTCCCAGGTAAGGATGGAGTATGGACCAGGGCTCAGTTAGCTGCATGCAGCACACATACCCCATTTCCCAGGGACAGCTCAACGGTGCTCCCACTAGACAGAAGTGCAGGCACGACCGACCATGTCCCTGCTGGAGTGGGGAGGGAGGGGTGGAACACCCAGTGCTGTAGGGGCAGATAGGGGTTGGTTCCTGAGTGTAGGAAGGAGCCCATTGGTTGCTGGTCACCTGGGCTCATGGCTAGAAGGAGGTATAAAAGGTGGGCACCATCTTAGATCTAGGTTCAGTCTGTGAGGAGAGGAGAGCTGACAGGGAGCAGCAGCTCAGGCTGAGTGCTGCTCCAGAGGCAGGCCTAGGGAAGAGGCCAGGGCCTGAGAGGAGAAGGAGAAGTGGGCCTAGAGAAGAGGCCGAGGAGGAGGTGAAGGGGAGCTGAGATTCTAGCTCATCTCAGCTCCAAGAGAAAGGAACAGGAGCAGAAAGGAACTGCAAAGAAGGAGAGACAGAGAAACAGAATGGCTCAGGAACAAGAAGGTGGAAGGGACCCTAAGAACCCACGAGAATCCAGGGTGCAGGGTCAGGCAGATTAAGGGTACCGGATCCCAAGTTGGTGGAGGAGAAACAACCCTCAGCCAAAGACCGGTCGTCGTGATCATATATTGGTGCGACACCTCATCAAACCTGCTAGGAAGGCACCATATAGGACAGCGGAGGACGGGGCCCACGTTTAACTGCACAGGTCCGCGGCAGCTGGACAAAAGTGGGTCACTGGTGAGGCAGGCCAGAGAAAGGATAAAAGGGGGTCCTGTGCCATGCTCCTGAACTGCCTGGGAGTTGACCGAGCCCCACACCTGGTGGACGCAGCACGGCTCGGGCAGTCATTGCCAGCTGAAGTGACTTGGATATTAACCGTGAGTAAAGACGCTGGACTGCAGTACGTTGTCTGTGTGCTTTTTCGCTCCTCCGGCACTACCGGTACTGGGACTCTCACTACCATCACTCCCAGCATCCACTACACTGCCCTGGGGCTGCACTCTTCCCGTGGGGAGTCGCATCACCTCAGCTGCACCCATCATCAGCCCCAGCAGACTGCCTTGCAGCGGCGGTTCTTAATAACCGCAATCCACGGGTGGCGTAGTCGGACATTATCTAAAGCACGTAGCAGACTACCATTGGCCTGACCACCCTGAGCCGCGGGACCGGGCCGCCACCACTACTACCCCCAACGTCTCCCTATCGCCCGGTTCCGCGTGCCCCACGGTCCAGGGGGTGAGTCAGCTTTGGCGTAGTCGGCAGGATCGTGACCAACCCGCCACAAACGGGTATTGCGTGCCTGAAGAGAATTACACATGTACCTTAAAAAGAAGTTTCCCGCCGTCCGGAGTCGTTTCCCGCCATCCGGAGCCGATTCCCGCCATCAGACGCCATCTTGGACCGTTTCCCGCCATCTTCATCCATCTTTCCCGCCCTGGCAGATCGGACGCCATTATGCGCGTGCCAAAAGACAGCAGGAAGCTACCTCCCATCGTGGGCCAGGTCCCAGAATGGCGCCAAAGAAGGAGCCCGCCCCCACCAGTTATGAATGCAGCAGTGGAGATGTCCATCAACGTGGGGGGGTTGCCCCTGAGAGTGATTGTCAGCAGAATGCCCCAGGACCACCCCCTCTGGGGGCGGAAAGAGAAGAAAACTGTGGGGCAGGGCGCGGTCTGGATCAGTCTGGCCAGGCCGCACCCAAAGATAGAGACAGGAACCAGCTCCAGCGCCCTGGCGCGTGGCCTGCTGCAGGCCGAATCCCCATGCAGCTTCACGGAGCTGCTAGCACATCTCCCCAAGGAAGACCCCGAGTATGTGCGGGCTGCGCTGGAGGAGCTGGACCGGAGGATGGTCCGGGCGCAGCGGGACGTGATTGCCGAGTGGAAAGAAGAAATGGCCCGGCGGGCCGTGATCCTGCAGCAGGAGGCGCCGTCGACATCCAGCGGCACACCAGCCACCGAGGGCAGTGAAAGCAGAGCGGAGGCCGAGGACGACGCCGCGGAGGAGGCCGCGACAGCAGAGGCAGGTAACGGAGACGCCCCTATCCCGAACCCTGGGGCCGCCGACCTGCCCCTGCACCCTGTTGCGGAGCCCAACGTACCTGAACCCGCCATCGACACCGTGCCTCCACCGCTACCAACCGGTTCCCAGGCCATTGACACCGCCAGCGAGCCCCGCCCCACGCCGTGCCCTCTGACCCCGGGCGTGATCAGCAGACCACAATCGCAGGCCCGGTCGCAAGGCCTAGCGCCCCCAGACGCCGCCCGTCGACGGGAGTACTGCCGCCAACAGCTGGAGATGTTCGAGAGGGAGCAGTGGGAGCGGCGCATGAAAAAGGAGAAGCTGCAGGCCCAATGTGCGGAGCAGAAGATGAAGGCCCGGCGAGATCCCCGAACTGCCCGCGGTCCCCGAGTCACCGGGACTGTCATAAAATTTCACATGGAACATGGCTGCGGTTTCATCCGAGACCCTGAGACCATCAGCGACGTGTTCGTGACTAGGAGGGATGTAGAGAGCCACCTGCCAGAAGGTCATCGAGGGCGGGATCTCTATCCAGGAGACGTGGTGTCCTACACCCGACACCAAGGCGTGAAGGGATGGTACGCCCTCCACGTCCACAGAGTAGTAGAGGTGGAGGAACAACACTACTCGGACGCCGAGTACCAGGAGGGCCCGGACGGGCCTGAAGATCCGTACGAGGAGGAAGAAGGAGCGTCGCGAAGACACCGTTACCAGTGAACGGTCAAGTGGCATTGTAAGTAGTTACCCGTAAGGGTGCAAAGGAACTGTGTGGGACTGTTACAGAGTGAAGTGTGGTCCCCGTTGGGACTGATATAGAACTGTGTGAACGTTATCCCCTATCCCCTAAGTAGCCAGGCTGAGGACTGTGAGCAGCCATCCCTCTACCCCTAACAGGCTGAGGACTGTGAGCAGCCATTCCCCTATCCCCACCGGCCGAGGACTGGAAACGGCCAATTCCATGTATATAGTTGCGCTTCTTAAAGCGCCCCCTACTGGTTTTATAAAAAGACTGCAACGTCTACCTCAGGGCAAATTTGCTGGACTGTTGCACTTAGAAGAAGAAATAACACCTGGTCGCAAGTTGCACCGCGACCGTGAACCAAGAATACAAGAATGTGCTTTAATTAAAAATGTTTTAGATTTTATATGCTGCTAAATAGTAATGTGAAAGTTTTCTATAATGTTTTATACAAAAGAGTTCCAGAAGTATTAGTACGTGTTTTATAATAGTGTGACAAGAAAAGAAAAGTGTGTCCCATAAAGGGAGTTGAACAATGTCGTCCGTTTCTAAATGTAAAAAGTTATTGAAAAAGTTTTGCATGTCCTGTAAATAACTGTTTTTGCTCTTTTCTAGCCGAGGACGTGCTGTGCTTTACCAGGGGGGAATGTAGCGCCCCGAGGGCTCGGCCGCTACAGGGGTATTGCACCTCTGCCAGAGGTGTGATATTCCACTCCCAGGTAAGGATGGAGTATGGACCAGGGCTCAGTTAGCTGCATGCAGCACACATACCCCATTTCCCAGGGACAGCTCAACGGTGATCCCACTAGACAGAAGTGCAGGCACGACCGACCATGTCCCTGCTGGAGTGGGGAGGGAGGGGTGGAACACCCATTGCTGTAGGGGCAGATAGGGGTTGGTTCCTGAGTGTAGGAAGGAGCCCATTGGTTGCTGGTCACCTGGGCTCATGGCTAGAAGGAGGTATAAAAGGTGGGCACCATCTTAGATCTAGGTTCAGTCTGTGAGGAGAGGAGAGCTGACAGGGAGCAGCAGCTCAGGCTGAGTGCTGCTCCAGAGGCAGGCCTAGGGAAGAGGCCGGGGCCTGAGAGGAGAAGGAGAAGTGGGCCTAGAGAAGAGGCCGAGGAGGAGGTGAAGGGGAGCTGAGATTCTAGCTCATCTCAGCTCCAAGAGAAAGGAACAGGAGCAGAAAGGAACTGCAAAGAAGGAGAGACAGAAACAGAAGGGCTCAGGAACAAGAAGGTGGAAGGAACCCTAAGAACCCATGAGAATCCAGGGTGCAGGGTCAGGCAGATTAAGGGTACCGGATCCCAAGTTGGTGGAGGAGAAACAACCCTCAGCCAAAGACCGGTCGTCGTGATCATATATTGGTGCGACACCTCATCAAACCTGCTAGGAAGGCACCATATAGGACAGCGGAGGACAGGGCCCACGTTTAACCGCACAGGTCCGCGGCAGCTGGACAAAAGTGGGTCACTGGTGAGGCAGGCCAGAGAAAGGATAAAAGGGGGTCCTGTGCCATGCTCCTGAACTGCCTGGGAGTTGACCGAGCCCCACACCTGGTGGACGCAGCACGGCTCGGGCAGTCATTGCCAGCTGAAGTGAGTTGGATATTAACCGTGAGTAAAGACGCTGGACTGCAGTACGTTGTCTGCGTGCTTTTTCGCTCCTCCGGCACTACCGGTACTGGGACTCTCACTACCATCACTCCCAGCATCCACTACACTGCCCTGGGGCTGCACTCTTCCCGTGGGGAGTGGCATCACCTCAGCTGCACCCATCATCAGCCCCAGCGGACTGCCTTGCAGCGGC
The DNA here is from genome assembly GCF_046119375.1 of Phyllobates terribilis. Classification (NCBI taxonomy): domain Eukaryota; kingdom Metazoa; phylum Chordata; class Amphibia; order Anura; family Dendrobatidae; genus Phyllobates; species Phyllobates terribilis. The sequence continues at coordinate 588,942,420 of NW_027362765.1, read as the reverse complement.
GGTTCCTAATAACCGCAATCCACGGGTGGCGTAGTCGGACATTATCTAAAGCACGTAGCAGACTACCATTGGCCTGACCACCCTGAGCCGCGGGACCGGGCCGCCACCACTACTACCCCCAACGTCTCCCTATCGCCCGGTTCCGCGTGCCCCACGGCCCAGGGGGCGAGTCAAATGCAAGGGCTGTCAAATAAATTTGGAGGCACTTCAATGCCCCTTGGAAGAGACGTGAAGGAGGGCCTCATAAAAAAATGTTCACATTAGAAAGGAGTGGGCCTCCTATACTTGCAATGCCCATGCACTAATTGTATGGGCTGACAAACATTTACCCCTGGGGGGGTATACATGAACATACTGTATAATTTTTTTTTACGGGCATCATAAACACCCTTTAAAAAAATTATGTGGGTATTGCATCACGGACCACGATCACCCTGGTGATATGGTGGTGGAGGATAAGGAGATGGAGGAGGGCAAAAGCAAATAGCCAAAATCAGGAAGCGTATACCCATGTTTGGGTGTGAAAAAGTTCATGGGAATACACCTCTCAAGAAAAGACACTGGATTTGAGTTTATGTTACGCTGCTATCATTTGGTGGTGTTGAGAAGTCTGGCCCAATTCAGCCCTTGTCCATTTTTATAAGAGTCAGCCTGTCAGCATTTTCAGTTGACAGGCGGATGCGCTTATCAGTTATAATTCCACCAGCGGCACTAAAAACCCGCTCTGATAAAACGCTGGTGGCAGGACAGGCCAGGACGTCCAAGGCATAGAGAGCCAGTTCATTCCACGTATCCAGTTTGGATACCCAATATTTTAAGGCACAGAGGAATCACGGAGGATGTTGGTGCGGTCAGCAAGGTACTCCCTCAGAATCTTCCAAAACTTTGCACTCCTTGTGAGAGTACCCCGTGCCTCAGGGCCGGTGCGATGGGAGGGTCTGAGAAAACTCTCCCAGAACTTTGACATGTTCCCCTGCCTCTGCTGGATTGGAGTTGTGTCTCTCTCGCCTGTACTCCTTGGTTGTCCAACAAACTGTGACCTCTGCCGCCAGCGTTTTCAGAAGGGAATTTTTTTAATAGCTCTGCAACAAGAGATGAGATGAGGCTTGTCTGTGTGTAATCACCCTGTATAGTTCCTTGCTCCATCTCATCGTGCTCCGCCTGCAATGCATCCTCTTTGATTGTGAGCACAGAGCGTTTCAGAAGACAGAGAAGCGGGATGGTGACGCTAATTATGACATCATCGCCGCTCACCATCTTGGGGGAGTCCTCAAAGTTTTGGAGGATGGTACATATGTCTGACATCCATGTCCACTCCTGAGGTCTTATGTGTGGAGTCTGAACTGAATACCGACGGCCTTGTTGATGCTGGTACTCAAGAACTGCCCTCTTCTGCTCACAAATCCTTCCCAACATCTGCAGTGTAGAGTTCCAATGCGTGGGGACATCACACACCAGTCTGTGAGCCGGAAGCTTCAAACGCTGCTGAAACACTGCAAGGGCGGCGGAAGCTGTAGCTGACTTTCTAAAATTGGCACACAGGCGGCATACTTTAAGAAGCAGATATGGCAGCTCTGGGTAGGATTTGAGAAACCGCTGAACCACGAGGTTAAGCACATGGGCCAGGCATGGTACGTGTGTGAGCTAGCCTCGCCTCAGAGCCGCCACCAGGTACCGGCCATTGTCAGACGCGACGATGCCTGGCTGTAGGTTCAGCGGTGTGAGCCACAGATCTGCCTGCTCGTTCAAAGCTGTCCACAACTCTTCAGCATTGTGCGGTTTGTCACCTAATCATATTAGCTTCAGCTCAGCCTGTTGCCGCTTGGTCGAAGCAGTGCTGCAGTGCTTCCAGCTTGTGACTAATGTGGGTATTTCGGAGATGGAGTCTGAAGAGGAGGAGGAGGCTGAGGAGGATGAGGTGCAGAAGCTGTTGACTGTGGGGGCAAACCTGATTGACCTAGGGCCCGCAATCCTTGGAGTCAGGAGGACGTGTTCCTTCCCAAGGTCCGACTGGGTCCCGGCTTCTACTATGTTAACCCAGTGTGCCATCAGCGAGATGTACCATCCCTGCCCCCAAGCATTTGTCCACGTGTGTGTGGTTAGGTGGACTTTCCCGGTTACTGCATTGTTGAGGGCATGGTTAATGTTTTGGGACAAGTGCTTGTGTAATGCGGGGATGGCACACCAGGAAAAATAGTGGCGGCTGGGGACCGAGTACCGAGTACCATCTCCACAAGCCCTAATGGCAACATTTCGAGCCAAGCAGTCGTGAAATGTGGGAATTTAGTAGTTTGGCAGGGGGTGTTGGCTGCGTATTTGTGCTTGAATTCCGAGGACTGGGGTAGGGACAACTGAACGCTGCGCTGGGACAAGGACGTGGACGTGCTTCCTGATGCTGCAACTTGAGACTGTGCAGCGACAGGTGCAGGGCAGGAGGCATCTTCGCATGCACCATGGACAGGGATTGGCTTGCATACACAACAGTGGAAGAAGCAATGGTGCCACCCACAGACACTGTTCCTGGACCCTGGGGTTCGGCCCACAAGGTCGGGTGCTTTGCTGCCATGTGCCTGATCATGCTGGTGGTGGTCAGGCTGGTCGTTTTGCCACCCCTGCTGATTATGGCCTGGCAGGTGTTGCAAATGGCCTTTTTGGGGTTATCGGTAGAGTCTTTAAAAGACAACCTGACTCGGAAAGACCTAATAGCTGTCCTGGCAACTTCCTTCGTGTTGATGTCACGGGGAACGGTTGCATGCCTTCATGTCTGCGGCCACCACACTTTTTCTTCTTGCCTGTTGGGATGCTCTGCCTCCCTCCCCCTGTGTGCTGCTGTCCTCGCTCTGCATGTCCTCCTGCCAGGTTGGGTCAGTTACTATATCATCCACCACCTCGTCTTTCACTTCTGCACCCTGGTTCTCCTCCTGACTTTCTGGCAATTGTGTCTCATCATCGTCCACCTCTTGTGACGATATTCCACCGTCGTCTTTGTGTGACTGTGGCAGCTCAAATATTTGTGCATAGCTACATGCAATCTCCTCTTGCCCCGCTTCAAGAGACCAGGCGAGAGGCCCAAATCTATAAATGGAAAAGGTAACAGCTCTTCAGGGTGTCCAATTGAGTGATCAGTTTTCTCCGGGTACACGGCCTGGTGGGAGAAAGGAGGATCAGGGTGAGGAAGATGCAGTCCAGACTCATGACTACTGAGATTTGACCGCGTGGAAGGCAGGGTGGTAGTCGTGGCTAAGTAATTGGAATCATTATCCGCTATCCAACCAAACAACCTTTTGACACTGCTCTGGGTTCAAAAGTGGTGTGCTGCGGTCCCCTAGGAATTGGGACAGGAATGTCAGGCGAGAAGATGTGGGTGTTTGCTGTGGCACAATTTCAGCTTGCCCATGGCCTCGGCCGCACCCTCTGCATGCACCATCACCATCAAGTCCAGTTCCCCGTCTCTTGACACGTGCCTTGCCAATTTTAAATGGAGGACAATATCTTCCACGCTCACTACAAATGTCTGAATTTGGAGCGAAGCTATATGTAATCCATGTGATTCAGAAACCACAGTTTTAAATACCTGGCCTGTAGGTTACTATTTTGAACAGCAAACTGGTGTTGAAACTTTGCTGACACACTGAAAAAAAATTAGAATGGATTCCAGAAATGGCAGAATTTTCAGAAAACATATATGTGATACGTGTGACGGACAAATCACAGTTTTAAATACCTGGCCTGTAGGTAACTATTTTGAATAGCAAACCGGTGCCAAAAACTTTGCTGTCACACTGAATAAAAATTTGAATGAAGGCCAAAAATGGCAGTATTTTCCTCGCAATTATATGTGATCCGTGTGACGGAGAAACCACAGTTTTAAATACCTGGCCTGTAGGTAACTATTTTGAACAGCAAACCAGTGTCAAAAACTTTGCTGACAGACTGAAAAAAAATTTGAATGGAGACCAGAAATGGCAGTATTTTCAGCGCAATTATATGTGATCCGTGTGACGAACAAACCACAGTATTAAATAGCTGGATTTTTAACGCTGTAATATGGAAATTACCTGGCTGTATTCTGCAGTGCCAACAAGCAAATGGCGCAGAAAAACAGTGTTCTCTGGATTGCTTTTTAAGCAATTAATGAGGATTAAGATCCCAAAAAAATTATTCCTGGCCCCTGAAACCTTGTCCTTTGTCTAGAAATGTCTAACAGCATCAGAAGGCAGAACTGGAATGGAGCCTCTTGTGCTATATGCACTGTAGTCTGCTATATACAGTTAGGTCCATATATATTTGGACAGAGACAACATTTTTCTAATTTTGGTTCTAGATATTACCACAATGAATTTTGAACAAAACAATTCAGATGCAGTTGAAGTTCAGACTTTCAGCTTTCATTTGAGGGTATCCACATTAAAATTGGATGAAGGGTTTAGGTGTTTCAGCTCCTTAACATGTGCCACCCTGTTTTTAAAGGGAACAAAAGTAATTGGACAGTTGACTCCAAGGCTATTTCATGGACTGGTGTGGGCAATCCCTTCATTATGTCATTCTGAATTAAGCAGATAAAAGGCCTGGAGTTGATTTGAGGTGTGGTGCTTGCATTTGGAAGGTTTTTGCTGTGAAGTACACATGCAGTCAAAGGAGTTCTCCATGCAGGTGAAACAAGCCATCCTTAAGCTGCAAAAACAGAAAAAACCCATCTGAGAAATTGCTATAATAATAGGAGTGGCAAAATCTACAGTTTGGTACATCCTGAGAAAGAAAGAAAGCACTTGTGAACTCATCAATGCAATGCAGTTTAAAATTCATTGTGGTAATGTCTAAAACCAAAATTAGAAAAATGTTGTCTCTGCCCAAATTTATATGGACCTAACTGTATACTGCCTGCCTGATATCTCTGCGGATGGATTAGTCCTCAGAAGGACTGTTTGTTGAGATGGGTATGTGTAATGTACTTGTTTTCTCCCTACACTACCTAAAACACAACCAATTCTCTCCCTAGCTCAGCAGCACCTCTCCCTATATTGCCTGATTGCAGAGTAGACTGACGAGCACAGCGGTGCCAGGTCTGATATAGACCTGATGACGCTGTGCAGCCAGCCAATCACTGTAGTGCCACAACCAACATGGCTGCGGCATTACAATGAGTGTCAGGCAATCCCTGCATGTTGATTGGCGCTCTAAATAGCACCAAACATGCAGGGAGGGGACCCGAGCATCCAGCCGGGCGAGTACCGAGTACTCGGAGAATGCTCGCTCATCACTACTCATTACCAAAGAGCCACACAAGAAACATCTCATGATGAGAAATAACAGTTAGCTATCGTAAGACCTTTGCAACCTTATTGTTGCAAAACATACATTTCACCATAAAACGGCCACGACCAGGTGTTACCTGATTTCAGAAAGAAGAGTGAAATGAATTATCAGAAGAGTTGTCCAAGAGCCAGGGACCACCTGGGGAGAGCTGCAGAAAGACCTGGAATTAGCAGGTACAATTGTTTAAAAAAAATATATAAGTAATACAGTCAACCTCGATTGCCAGTATGCACGCTCACCAAGCAAGACTCCATTGCTGAACAAAAAGCATGCTCAAGTGCTTTTAAAGTTTTCTCAACATTTAGACAAGCCTGTGAATATAGTCTGGTCAGATGAGATCAATTTTGAACTGTTTGGAGGCTAAAAGACACTGCATATCACCCAGAAAAAAACACATCAACATTAAAGTTTGGGGTGGGAACATCATGATTTGGAGCTGTTTTTCAGCATATGGCAAACTTCATATAATTGAAGGAAGGATGAATGGACAAATGTACTTAGACATTCTCAATAAAAAATCTGCTGCCATCTACCAGGATGATGCAGTTGAAACGAGAGTGGACATTTTAGCAAGACAATGTTCCCAAATACACTGCCAAGGAAACTGTCATTTGATTTCAGAGAAAGAAAATAATTCTGCCAGAATGACCCTGGGAATCACCTGATCTGAATCCAATAGAAAATTTATGGAAGAAATTAATGCTCAGCGGAACCTTCAAGATTTGAAGAGTGTGTGTGAGGAAGAGTGGGCCAAAATGACACCTGAGCAATGCATCTTAACACTGTCATCACCAACAGAGGCTTTTGGACAAAGTATTAATTAAATTTCAGTAAGCGTGTTCAATACTTTGAACAGCTTTGATTGGAGTATTTTTCTTCAGTATTAAAATAAGCACTGAGGGGATTTAAAAAAAAAAAGACTGGAAAAAATTAGTGTTACTAAGGTTTTGTACACTTGTATATCACAGATCAATTAATTCACATAGGAAGATGCTGGACATGCAGAATGTATTACTTGCATCTGTGTATACACAGACTGAGACTAGCACTCCCCTTTTCTATGTTCTTCAGTACTGCAGTAGTATACCACACTGATTTAGGCCTTTCTATCTGTAAGTGTACAGATGATTTATGTTATGTGATAGCTGCAAGGCATTATTGGTAATCCCATGTGGCTATGTAGCGCCCCGAGGGTTCGGTTGCTACAGGGGTATTGCACCTCAACCAGAGGTGTGATATTTCACTCCCAGGTAAGGATGGAGTATGGACCAGGGCTCAGTTAGCTGCATACACCACACACACCCCATTTCCGGGGGACAGCTCTACGGTGCTCCCATTTATATATATATGCAGGCACATCTGACTATGTCCCTGGCTGGAGTGGGGAGCGGGGAGGAAAACCCAGTGGTGTAGGAGCAGAAGGGGACGGTTTCAGAGCATAGATAGGAGCTCATTGGGTGCTGGTCACCTGAGCTCACACACAGAGGAGGAGGTATATAAGGCGGGCACCATTTTAGTTCTGGGTGCAAAAAGAGAAGTTCAGTGGAGAAGTAACAAGGAGCAGAGGCTCTGTAGGAGCTCTGCTCAGAGGCAGGCTTAGAGAAAAGGCCGGGGCCAGAGAGGAGGAAGGAAGGAGAAGTAGGCCTGGAGAAGAGGCCGAGGAAAGGAGGAGAAGAGACAGAGAAGAAGAAGGGCTCAGAAACAAGAAGGAAGAAGGGACCCTAAGAACCCACGAGATAACGGGTGAAGGGTCAGGCAGAATAAGGGTACCGGATCCCAAATTGGTGGAGATAAATCATCCCTCAGCCAAGAACCGGAGGTCGTGATCATTTATTGGTGCGACCCCCCACCAAACCTGCTAGGAAGGCACCATATAGGATAGCGGGAAACGGGGCCCACGTTTGCCCGCATAGATCCGCGGCAGCTGGACAGAAGTTTGGTCACTGGTGGGGAATGAGCCAGAGAGAGGACAGAAGGGAGTCCTGTGCCATACTCCTGAATTGCCTGGGGGTTGACCGAGCCCCTCACCTGGTGGACGCAGCACGGCTTGGGCAGTCATTACCTGTACAGAAGTGACTTGGAGTATACGAACAGTGAGTAAAAGACCTTGGACTGCAACACGTTGTCTTTGTGTTTCTTACTGCGCCAGCACTGACGGTACTGGGACGCCCCGCACCACAACCCCCACCATCTACGCTCACTGCCCTGAGGCTGCACTCCTCCCGTGGGGAGTTGTACTATTCCCTGCTGCACCCACAACACCAGCCTCAGCGGTCTGCTCTGCAGCGGCGGTTCACTCTGACCGCAATCCACGGGTGGCGTAGTCGGACATTACAAAACATATAGAAGACTGCCACTGGTCTGACCACCCTGAGCCACGGGATCGGGTTGCCACTACTACTCCCAGCATTGCCCTGAAGCCCGGTTCCCAGTGCCCCACGGCCCAGTGGGCGAGTCAGCTACACCTCATGTCATGTGAGCCTTTTCTTTCTTCAGGTGTGATTTTTTTTTTGCGATCTGCACAAATTTAATCGCAAATTGTTTTTATTCATCAGGATTTGCGAATGCTGGGACATTTTTTTAGGAATTAACTCAACGTCAATTATATAACGTTGTTCTAGATAGTATACTCATCCTTATTGGATTTACTAGTAATAGAGACAACTCATAATGATTGAATGGGTCAGCTGAGCCACTAACTTTTCTGGTCGGGAATGTAAGGCACTGTTTTCTAAATCATAAAGATGCATTCTTAAGCCCAGCATGTACATTGACAATAATTTTTTCTTTACTTTGTTTACACAGAATGTATATGGAACCTTGGTTGCATTAAAACCACAGAAAAATCTATAGTATTTAAAGTAACATATCAGTAGATGGAAAATATCTCAAGCAAAACTTTTTATCTTTTGGTAAACTACTTAATTATATTTTCTTAAACCCAAAGTAAATACTGGAATTCCTCCAATTACCACTTGGTTTTTGCATCTGGTGAGATAAAATCCCTTATCTCATTTGGTCTTCATCAGTCTTTTACTTGATTCTAAATTTGGTCAGTAGAGGAAATGAATTTTGTAGCACCACGTCAAAGGTTTTCCGTGCCTTGCCAAATGAAGTCCCATGATTCATTATATAAACTATTCAAAAAACTTTTCATCTTTTGAAGGAACCTATGAAATTTTAAATAATTACAGCTCATGGGAAATATAATTTGTTTATATGGACTTCAGTGGAAATGATTAGCAAATTCAGCTTTAGAACAGGCAACCAATGTTGCCTTCACAGCACCAGGAGCTTACGAAGGATGCATCTGCATCAAAATGTGTCTTGGAGCACACAATATCATATTTATCCATCTTGATATCAGTAGGAGGAAAATTAGATGAAAAGGCAATTTAACCACCTGCTGACAAATACAGTAAATTTAAAAAATGTATAAACTCAGATAAACCTATATACATTTTAGTTAATGTATAATGTTATTGGTAAGTTTATAGCTTTAAAGTTTAATAAAATTATAATTCATCTATTGCAATATATTTGTATATTTGAATTCAGGTGATTTTGCCCCTTCATTTTGAAAGAGACTTTATAATTAGACTTAAAGCAAACCCTAATAGAACTCTTATGGCTCATGCAGATGTCCAATAAACTCTGTCTGAGCATGGACCGGAATGTACAAACTGTCTCACGACCTGAACAGAATAGCCTTATAGGTATTTTTGCTGTGTTGAGATCGGAAGACCCACTGTCAGTCCATGCATTGCGGACCATGACCCCTGGGTGAAGCATTTCCTATGCGGAATGCGCGTCCGTTGTGTGGTGGGTGCCTGGACCATTGACTTGCTTCCTTGGGTAATTATGGCTACTTTCTAAATACTATTAGGGGCTGTTTTTATTGACACTGGTCATTTATATATGCAGCTATGTTTATATAAGTATAATTAGGTGGTGTTATTATATACCATATATACTTATGCACTTTATTAAGCTATAAAGTGGTGGCCAAAAGTATTGGCACCCCTGTAATTCTGTCAGATAATACTCAGTTTCTTCCTGAAAATGATTGCAGTCACAAATTCTTTGGTATTATTATCTTCATTTAATTTTCTTGCAAGTAAAAAACACAAAAGAGAATGAAGCAAAAATCAAATCATTGATCATTTCACACAAAACTCCAAAAATGGGCAAGAGAAAAGTATTGGCACCCTCAGCCTAATACTGTACTTGGTTGCACAACCTTTAGCCAAAATAACTGCGAACAACCGCTTCCTGTAACCATCAATGAGTTTCTTACAATGTTCTGCTGGAATTGTAGACCATTCTTCTTTGGCAAACTGCTCCAGGTCCCTGATATTTGAAGAGTGCCTTCTCCAAACTGCCATTTTGAGATCTCTCCACAGGTGTTCTATGGGATTCAGGTCTGGACTTATTGCTGGCCACCTTAGAAGTCTCCAGTTCTTTCTCTCAAACCATTTTATAGTGCTTTTGGAAGTGTGTTTTGGGTCATTGTCCTGCTGGAAGACCCATGACCTCTGAGGGAGACCCAGCTTTCTCACACTGGGCCCTACATTATGCTGCAAAATTTGTTGGTAGTCTTCAGACTTCATAATGCCTTGCACACGGTCAAGCAGTCCAGTGCCAGAGGCAGCAAAGCAACCCCAAAACATCAGTGAACCTCCGCCATGTTTGACTGTAGGGACCGTGTTCTTTTCTTTGAATGCCTCTTTTTTTTTCCTGTACACTCTATGTTGATGCTTTTTCCCAAAAAGCTCTACTTTTGTCTCATCTGACCAGAGAACATTCTTCCAAAAAGTTTAGTCTTTCTCAGGTAAGTTTTGGCAAACTCCAGCTTGGCTTTTTTATGTCTCGGGGTAAGAAGTGGGGCCTTCCTGGGTATCCTACCATACAGTCCCTTTTCATTCAGACGCCGACTGATATTACGGGTTGATACTGTTGTACCCTCGGACTGCAGGGCAGCTTGAACTTGTTTGGATGTTAGTCTACGTTCTTTATCCACCATCTGCACGATCTTGCGTTGAAATCTCTCGTCAATTTTTCTTTTCCGTCCACATCTAGGGAGGTTAGCCACAGTGCCATGCGCTTTAAACTTCTTGATGACACTGCGCACAGAAGACACAGGAACATTCAGGTCTTTGGAGATGGACTTGTAGCCTTGAGATTGCTCATGCTTCCTCACAATTTGGTTTCTCAAGTCCTCAGACAGTTCTTTGGTTTTCTTTCTTTTCTCCATGCTCAATGTGGTACACACAAGGACACAGGACAGAGGTTGAGTCAACTTTAATCCATGTTAACTGGCTGCAAGTATGATTTAGTTATTGCCAACACCTTTTAGGTGCCACAGGTAAGTTACAGGTGCTGTTAATTACACGAATTAGAGAAGCATCACATGATTTTTCAAACAGTGCCAATACTTTTGCCCACCCCCTTTTTTAGGTTTGGTGTGGAATTATATCCAATTTGGCTTTAGGACAATTTGTTTTGTGTTTTTTCATTGAAGACAAATTAAATGAACATAATAATACCAAAGAATTTGTGATTGCAATCATTTTCAGGAAGAAACTGAGTAATATCTGACAGAATTGCAGGGGTGCAAATACTTTTGGCCACCACTGTATTTCACTTGCCATTCATATATATATTTATATATTTTGATAAACATTTCGGTAATTTTTAGTCATCTCTTACATTATACAATCTTTGCTGCTTTGTATTTAATGCCCTTAAATTTTATACTAGCTCTTACATATCCACCTTGGGGAACTACAAGTAGGATTTATTAACTTACATAGTATTGAGGTCCTGACTCTCCATCCTTTTCCTTCTGTGGTGTGTCTTTGATTTTATTATTGTGTGTATTTACCTCTATATGTCTTTATTAAAGTTTTGGCAAATTTCAACTTGGGCTACGTGTTTGTTTTTTTGCTTTATTTTGGTGTGACTCATTGTCTTTTTCTGGCCTAAATGATTTATCGGTGTTTATTAAAGCAAACCCTAATAGAACTCTTATGGCCCATGCAGATGTCCAATAAACTCTGTCTGAGCATGCACCGGAATGTACAAACTGTCTCACGACCTGAACAGAATAGCCTCATAGGTATTTTTGCTGTGTTTAGATCGGAAGACCCACTGTGAGTTCATGCATTGCGGACCATGCTCAGACCAAGTTTCATAAATGTCTTAATTAGCCTTTAATCTGTGACAGAGATTCAGACATGTAGTGATAGTTATCAGATTTCACAGGTAGGATATTTTTCAGGCAGCACACTAAAAGATTAATTGATGTAGCCATTGACAGACCTACAGTACATTTCTAAAGTCTCAAAATAAGGAAAAATGTTTAATGGGTTAGTCCCACTAGTACAGCTTATCACATGTCCATGGAATAGGTTAAGTATCTTATTGCGGTAGATTTCTCTGGTAAGACCCCACTTTATCCATTGCCTACAGGATATGCAGAGATTGAGTTTAAAGCTCAGTTATCTTTGTTAGTCTTATAGAAAATAACAGGAGCAGCTGCACTAATGCACAACCAAAATCCCATTGAAATAAGGAACATAGGACTTACAATCAAGGTCGAAGTAGGATAAAGAAATTGAAGACCAATGATCAAACACATCACTTTTTCTGTAGTTAGATGATAAGTTCTATAGTTGTGGAACAATCCTATTAAATCAGTTTACTAAGATATAACTCAGACCAACTATAATCGGACGTGAATCGGATGCTAAACTGTCACAAGTATTTTGAATCGCTAAAGGTAGATGAGTCTTTGTTACAGATTTTTCACTGGGGCAAAATGCTTTTAAGTAAAGATTCTTTATGGAGTCAATGGTCTAAAAAACAACCACTCTGGAAAATGACATAGAGAAGCTCACTTGGTGCTATCACTTTTGGTGAATGTAGAAATATATAAATTCTTTAAAAATTCTTTTTAGCCTTGTACATTTTGACGGGCGCCACAATTTTTCAAACTACAAAATTCTAGAATATATACTAGCAGGGGACGGATGAAGTGTCTTTGAACAAATTTATTTAACTCCCTTTTGCTCACATCTATTTATATTTTTTAAACTGAAACAACATTATTTTTGCATCTTTTTTTTACATTATTTTTGACTTGAGTTGTTTTTTTTAACTGTATGTTATTAATTTAACATAGGAAAATAGAGAAAATTTGTTATACTTATTTAAAGCCAATAGAGATGAGCGAATCTTTGAAGGTTCAGTTCGGATCAGCGAACATCCAGATGTTCGCCTAACAGTTCGTCGAACAGTTCGCCGAGCATATCCGAACCTCGTTGACTTCAATGGGAGACAAAACCAAATGCATAGACAACACCTTCAGGAGGGCCCAAAAGCTACCAAAACAGCTCAAATTATAGGGGTAGACACCAGGAAAAGCTGGCTAGCTAGCTTAAACATTGATCAGTAACAGGTGGATGAGTGACAGGTAGTTGACTGAAAGTAAGTGTAGGCCTGCCAGTTTGGGTGCCTTACTGGTACAGGCAACACACATGAAGGAGACCCAACTTGGAGTCCAAATATTTCAAAAAATTATTGGCAGACACAACTAAAGTGGCATCAATTTCCCCAGAGTAGAAATAATATAATGGGGCTCTAACACCCCTTCCACTACAGGCAACCCACCAGATGGAGAAACAACTTGGAGTCCCTACATTTAAAAAAATTATTGCCACACACCACTAAAGTGTCATTAATTGCCCCAGAGTAGAAATAGTATAATGGGGCTCTCACACTCCTTCCACTACAGGCAACCCACTAGATGGAGACCCAACTTGGAGTCTCTACATTTCCAAAAATTGTTAGTAACATCAGCAGCAGTAGCAACAGCAGACACAAAAGCCATGACAAAGGTGTCACAGACTGCAATAACGGTAGATCAATGCAGCACACTAAAAACTACACCGTTGCCTAGTCTGCCCAGTCTGTGACTGGGGTGCAGAAGTCCTTGGAGATCCATGACTTTTTCATCTTGATGAAAGTTAAGCGGTTTACACTTTTAGGAGACAGCCGTATGCGCTTATCCATCAGGACACCACCAGTAGTGCTGAAGACGCGTTCTGAGAGAACGCTGGCTGCCAGGCATGACAAAACCTCCAAGGCATGACAGGAAAGCTCAGGCCACTCTTCCATTTTTGGAGATCAAAATGCAAAAGGGTCCAAACCTCCCCTGATGACATTGATATTGAGCTCGATATACTCCTGCACCATCCACTCCAGTCACTCACTACATGTCAGACTTGTGCTCTGTTCTACAGGTGCATGGGCTGGTATAAAAGATGTGTGAAGCGGCTCACAGAAATTGCTTTGGACGCTTATGCTATTGCTAATGTTTTTGCCTTGACAACTCGACGTTATCCAAAACTATATATGTGGTCCTAGAATGATGAATTTACACTAAAATTTGCATTTTTTATTATATAGTATATTGTAAATCCTATTTGCTAAATTTTGTAATATTATTGTAGATATACTGCACCCACATACCCACCCGCTATTTTTATTCCACCTGTGGGCATTTTCCATTTATCTGGTTTTTAATGATTCAATTGTCAAAATAAAATATTTATAAATTGAAAATTATTTTGTTGCGTATTTGTTGTGTGGCAACCGTGTAGTCAGCACTATTTCTAATCCTAACAATATTGGCATCATGTTGCAGAAAGTGCAACAAGTAGGCTCCCATGTTTTGGGCGCATGCATGAGGTCCAAGTCCATGGTGTGTTGGTGGTGTGGTAATACACAAGCTTGATTCCTTCATCCCCTCCCGCCAACCACGGACAACAGAGAGGGGATCATTATCCTCTTTATCTCTTGACTGTTGCTTGCCCATCACCTCTTCCTTCTCATCCTTCTCCATTTGTTCTTTGGGTCCTGTACCTTCACTAACAGTTTGTCTGGTATCATGAGCCCCCATCGATCGCTGTAATCCACCCTCTTATGGCACCCGCCTGTGCGATTACAGTCAGGAAATTAGAGATATTGTTATACTCTCCACATCCTCCTCTGCTTTTTCCTCTTCCTCTGGGACCACCACCTCCTCCTGCAGACTATTCAAAATGTGCTCCAGCATGTACATGATGCTGATGATGGCATCGTCAGAGTCAACCATCTTAGCATTTCGAAACTGTGCAAAAGGGTGCAGAGGTCCTTTAACTGTGTCCACTCCGCAAGCATGATTTGCACCACATCCTTATTGCATTGGACAAGGCTGTGCAAAATGACATATTGCACCAGGGCTCATCGCTGCTGCCACAGTCGCTGCAACATGTGCAGAGTGGAATTCCACCATGTTGGCACATTGCACATCAACCGGTTAACCGGTAGGCCGAAAGATCTCTGTATCGATGCAAGTCGATGACCTGCTGTGTGCGAATGGTGGAAGTGAGCACACAGAGCCGCATCTAGGTTATCACTGTTATCGCACATGGACCTTCCCTGGCTCCAGGTTCAGTGGAGACAGCCATTGCTCAAACTCAGCTTGGATAGCTTTCCTCAACTTTTCAAGGCATATTAATTTAAACACTGCCTGATTGCGGTGAGCCCTGGCTGCACAGTATGGAGGTTGGGGAGAGATTCTGTCTGCACTGTTGGAATGCATGTCTCATTAAGGGAGTGGTTGAGGGCACAGGTGGAGGCCCTAGAGGATATGGAAGAAGCAGAAGCAATGGAGGAAGTGTCAGATAAAGAGGTTTGTCCCGCAAGCCTTGGGGATTCCAAGACTTGTGGAGCAGCCCCTTCTCTGCCTGCACCCACAGCCACCAGAGTCATCCAGTGCCCAGTCAGTGATATGTAACGCCCCTGGCCATGCTTACTCTTCCAGGTGTCTGAGGTGAAATGCACCCTGCCAGACATAGATTTAGTCAAGGAATGGGTGATGTCTGAGACATGCTGGTGTAGAGCAGGCACAGCTTTCTTAGAGAAATAATGGTGAATGGGCAACTGGTACTGGGGGACTGTGATGGCTGTCTGTATCCACTAGGCGGAAAGGCAGCATTTCCAAGGCCAACAGATTGGAGATGACGGAGTTCAACCTCTTAGCTTTGCCATGTGTAGGAGGAAACAATGTTTTTTGTGACCACAACTGCGGGACCGTGGGTTGGCTGCAGTCCTGACAGAGAGCGGAGTAGGGTGAACACAATAAACTGGTGGACCATGAGTGAGGTGCAGGTGGAGATGTTACGGTGAATAGAGAGATGTGGTGTGCTCGGTAAAGCAAAAACAGCAGGCATGTCCGTTTCCATTACAGCTGACAGGCTCTCATTCACCCTTACTGGAGCTTGTAAACAAGTGGAGGTTCTGCAGTTGGAGACCTGCATGACAACACTTGGCACGGTGACAGAGGAGGAGGAAGAAGCAGCAGATGTAGTTGATGGGGCAGTGGTTGGTTAGGCCGACTGGTCCACATTTTATTGCAGTGAGATTGCCAGAGTAACACATGTTAACCGTGCATCTGACGGTTCATGCATGTAGTAGTCAAATTATTCTACTTTTACCCTCTACTGAGCATTTTTTTTGCAAAGTTGGCAGATAACGTGAGTTGGCTCATCATTTACATTGTCAAAAAAGCCCAGGCTAGGCAACCCTTGCCGCTCCTGCGGGCTGCAGATCTGCAACCTCTGCTGGCCACAGCCACAGTTGCGGCTAAGGATGCAGTGCTCGTCGTGGTTGCATCACTCTGTGTCAGTGTCATAGGGCGTTACCTCCTCATCTTCCTGCTCCTCCTCAGATGAGCTACTCAGCTGCATGACTCTGGGTTCACACCAAGTGGGATCTACAACCTCATCATCATCCTCTCTGTTGTCCCATTCTTCACCCTGAGAGTCACCTCCTCATCTTCCTGCCCTGACAGCATAGTACAGTTTGCATGAGCCTCAGGTACCTCAGTCTCATCAGGATCACCTCCCCCCGGGGTTTAATGTCTGGTGAAAATGGTCAGGAACCTGCTTTGACCCCACTTCGTCCTGCCCCAGTTCTAACCTAAAAAAATTGTGGGCATTGGTGCAGATGCTTTCCTCCTTTTGAGTCTGCAAATCTTTGGAGTAGACCTCTGATGCCCATGGCATAGAATGTGTGAACAGCTCTGCAGACTCACCTATCTGTGGTTTCCTATAGTCAGTTTGTTGGTTGGAGAGTTGGGATGCAGGGGGAAATAAGAATAGTTGGGGTGCCAACACTGAGGATTGTACTATGTGTGATGTTGAGGTAGAAGAAGAGGAGGAAAGGCCACTTGATGCAACATTTACCATTCACTGGAGCACATGCTCTTTCTGGGGCTCATCTACAAGGCATACCGCTGTGTGGCTGCCAAAGAAAGAGAGTGGAGTAGCCCGTCAAGTAACAGAAGTTGTTAGTTGTGTTTGAAAAGGATGTGACGGTGTGAGTTCACTAGAGCTTTCACTAACATTACCACCTACCCCACGATTACCTTTAACACCAAGCCTATTCATCCATGACCTCGCTCTTTCCCACTCATGTTGCTCAGATAGTGGTTGGAGCAACAAAAAATTTGATTTTTTACTATGGATGAAGCTTGTATACAATAAAATATATGCTCCAAACAATTTCAAACTCAGATCTGGCCTACTGTATCATGTTAGTAACAGAATATATATTTTTTTTACTGTGGATGAGGCCTGTATTAAATAGAGTATATGCTCCAAACAATTTTAAACTGAGATGTGGCCTACTTTATCACATTACTAATAGAAGAATTTTTTTTACCATGGATAAGGCAGTATAAAAGAAAATATATGCTCTAAACAATTTCAATTTGAGATCTGGCCTGCTGTATCACCTTAGTAACAGAAGAATTTTTTTTTTACTGTGGATGAGGCCTGTATAACAAAGAATAAATGCTCCAAGAAATTTGAAACTGAGATCTAGCCTGCTGTTTCACAGTAATAACAGAAAAAAATAGATTATTTTCTCTGATAGAGCTCTGCATACAGCTGAATTCCACGGCCAGAAAATGACAAGCTGAGATGTGGTATGCTGTATCACGTTAGTAAAAGAAAAATTTGATTTTTTTATTCTGAATGACCTATGCATACAGCTGAATTTCACCATGTGATGTGGCGTGTAGTGATGAGCGAGCACTAAAATGCTCGGCTACTCGTTGCTCGATTCGAGCAAATTGGAATGCTCAAGTGCGTGACCAGAGCAACAAGCCCAATGTAAGTCTATGGGAAACTCGAGCTTTTTTACGGGCCCCCCCCGGAGGTCTGCAAGGGGCCTAAAAATTGCCCAAATCGATGGGAACAGTGCTTAAATTACATTGGTACAGCATGGGAAGACCCCTGGAAACGTCTCTGACTCCCAGGTCACTGCTGTGAACAATGTTGGCAGAGTATTAGGCCACTTTTATGGACAATAAAACATACAAAAACAAAACCAAAATGGATATTCCTGGGAAAAATGTTAAGGAACATACTTTCCAGGGTAATGACTTATATATGGAAAAAATAAATAATATAAAAAAAATGCTCCTCCACACTTTGAGCTATGTTTACACATAGCATTTTTGCACTTTTGCATTGCTTTCAAAGGAGAAAAATACATTCACCGGTAGAAGAAATTTTAACATTTTACTACCTTATCTGGCCATGTGGTGTGAGAAATGATCAGACACATCCATACATTGCTGAAAAGACATGGGAACAGCATGGGGAAGACCCCTGAAAGCATCTCTGACTCCCAGATCACTGACTAAAACTGTGGTCATCAGACATGATCCTATATTACTGCTGTAATAATACAGACATTTTTGGCAGCATGACAAATATTAAACTCTATTTAAAATGAGCAAGGATCATGGAAAGGAACGGGGAAGAGGACATAATGATGATTTTACATAGGCTGTGGCCATGGGAAAGTTGAAACTGTGCATGCTGAGGGAGCACAACAAACACCCAAATCATGTGGAACTACCTTCCTGCCCCAATTTCTAGGGGGTTGCAGAATACTTCTACTGAAGCCAGAGCAGTGTGAAAAGGTTGTTGGTTAGATAGCAGATAATGCTTCCAGACAGTTTGCCACCACAACCTAAGGAGTTCATTTTTGGAGATATTCAGCTCAGGACCTTGTTGAAGAATTATAAAAAAATAAAAATTCCCATCTGACAACTCTGGCATCAGAGGTCACAGACAGTTTAGTGGACAACCAAGGAGTACAGGCGAGGGAGACACAAACCAGATGTGGCAGGGGAACACTGTCAAAGGTCTGGGACAGTTTTCTCAGACCCTCCTAGTGCCCAGGCCCTGATACACAGGGTACTCTGACAAGAAGGGAAAATTGTGGGAAGATACTGAAGGACTACCTTGGTGACCGTACCAGCGTCCTTCATGATTCCTCTCTGTGCCTTACAACTGTTGTACATCCAAGCTGGACATGTGGTATGAACTGTCTCTCTATGCCTTGGAGGTCCTGGCCGCTAGCTTTTGTCAGAGATGGGTTTTAGTTCCGCCGGGTGTAATATAACTGATATAACTTATAGGCGCATCTGCCTGTCAATTGAAAATGCTGACAGGCTGACTCAAAATGAACAAGGACTGGATTTGGCCAGACTTCTGAACACCACCAGATGGTAGCATCGAACATAAACGCAAATCCAGTGGTTATTTTTTGGGGGTCTACTTCTATGCATCCCTTCACACCCAGACATGGGTATACCCTTCAGGAATTGTTCTATTTTATGTTGCCCTCCTCCTTCTCCACATCCTCCACTACCATATCACAAGGGTGACTATTATGCCATTCCCACATCATTTTTTAAGGGTGTTTCTGATTAGAGACGAGCTAATAATTGTAATTGTCGAACATTCGCCGAACATTGCCGAACGCCATTGGATTCAATGGGAGCCAAAACCAAGCGCATACAAAACACCTCCAAACAGGACCAAAAGCTGCCCAAACATATCAATTCAGCGGAAGACACCAAGAAAGTGTCATGTCATGTCATGGTTAGGGTTTTCAACTGGAGTCTCTGGGCAATTGGGAGCCAGCGAAGGGATTTTAGAGTGCAATCTTATAGATTGCTGGAGGCAGTCCATAGTAAAAACAGCAGCCATAGAGTGTCCGGGAACCTTCCCACAGACTTTTCTTAGCCAGGGCTGCTTCTTGGCAGGGTTGGACTGGCCCACCAGAGTATCGGAAACTCCTCCAGTGGGCCCTGGCTTCTCCTTCAGAAGAGTTCATAGTGCAAACCTTGGAGGTCGGCATGATGATAGAGGCCACCATCTCCTTATTTTGCTGCTGGTACTTTTCTATAGGAATCAGCTTGGCTCCTACCAGCCTGGAATATTTCCAGTGAACTATGGCACAATGCCATGGTATTAGCAGTGCCCCCAGTACCAGTAGCGAAGCCTTCTACTATTTCCTTCTCAGGAATTTTATTTGGTAAACTGAGTGGCTGCCCAAACACATTAGTTTCTCACAAAAGAGCTGAAGATACTGAGTGGCAGTAGGTGCAAGTTTCTCCAGCATGTTAGATATCAGAGGGAGAACAGAGAGGGCAGCACAGTGGCTCAGTGTTTTGCACTGAAGCCTTGCAGCGCTGGGGTCCTGGATTCAAATCCCACCAAGAACAACATCTGCAAGGATTTTGTATGTTCTCCCCATGTTTGCATGGGTTTCCACCTCAGTAAAAAAGCAGCCATAGAGTGTCCAGGAACCTTCACACAGACTTCTCTTAGCCAGGGCTGCTTCTCGGCAGCGTTGGATGGGCCCACCAGAGAATCCTCTGGTGTGCTCTGGCTTCTCCATCGGGAGAGTTCATAGTGCAAACTTTGCAGCTGCTATGGTGCTCTTGAGTGGGGGAGAAAGGTGAGTTCTCAGAATCAAATCCTCTGGTGGGCCAAATGTTCTTCAGTCTAACACTGCTTCTCGGTGAGAGTTGTATTTCACCACAGCCATATTCTTTAGCTCGGTGAAAGGACTGCCATAGAGGGAAACCGTATCTACTCCGGCTGTCATTTCTCACAGGAAGTCCTCTAGTGCAGCTTGTTGCATAAGCAATGGCAGCCCGTCCAACATCAGCTCACACTTCTCGGTGGTGCTTCGACACACAAAGATCTTTCCTTGTGCCTTGAACTTCATGACTACAGAGTTGGGTAATGGCCTGATCTGCAATGTGGTTTGAGGAATAACATGCATAAGCATGTCCAATCCACAGTAAAAAAGCAGCCATAGAGTGTCCAAGAACCTTCACACAGACTTTTTTTAGCCAGTGCTGCTTCTCAGAGAGAGTTGCATTTCACCTTAGCTATATTCTTTAGGTCGGATGAAAGGACTGGCATACAGAGAAATCGTATCTACTCCGGCTGTCATTTCTCCACTACTAGGTTCTGGCCATTGTCACACACGACCATGCCTGGCTGTATGTTCAGCGGTGAGAGCCACAGATCTGCCTGCTGTGTTACAGCTTTCGACAACTCTGCAGTAGTTTGCGGTTTGTCTCCTAAGCATATTATCTTCAGCACATCCTGATGCCTCTTGGCCAAGGCAGTGTTGCAATGCTTCCAGCTTGTGACTGATGTGGTCATTTGGGAGATGGAGGCTAAACAAAAGGAGGAGGAAGAGGTGCAGGAGCTGAATAATGTGATTACATTGAGGTTACATTGGGGAGTCTGGTTTTTATACAAAAGAAAGATCTTACTGCTTTTTATTTATTTTTTTTTTCTGTCTCTTCAAATGTGTATTGGAGTGCGTCCTAATTTTTGGCAGCCCTTGAAATTGCTGCATATGCAATAACAGTATAGGATACCCACTCCTTAATAATGGAACGACAATTCAAATGGATTCTATGTTCTAGAATATTAACTGTCTTATGTGAAATTCTTTTACGGGTGAAGTATCGCACTATGGATAGCGTATTACACAGATCCAGACAGGTATTATTTATTGCCTTATGCTGCATGCTGCTGGTGCTGCCTAAAAAAAAATAAAAATGTATTCTATTCCCTATCAATAACGCTGTTAGATGCATTTACAATAAGGACAGGTGCTGCTGGGTGGTTTTATCAGCTCTGGTCGCATAAATGTCTTCCACAGTCCATAACTTTTTTTTTCAGTATTTCTTTGGCATTATATACAAGCCATTACCCTGGCAAGAATGTTTCCTAACTAGTCATGGGCGAGCACTAAAATGCTCGGGTGCTCGAAGCTCAGGTCGAGCACATTGGAATACTCGGGTGCTCGACCCGAGCAACGAGCCCAATGTAAGTCTATGGGAAACTCGAGCATTTTTCTGGCGGTCCCCCCCGGTGGTCTGCAGAAGGTCAAAAATTGCCCAAATCGATGGGAACAGTGCTTAATTAAATGTCAGGCAGGCAGAATATTTAGGCAGACAGGCAGGCAGGGTATATAGGAGGGTGCATGAAAAACATAGCAAGGCACTTGGAACACACTAGTGCCCTCCGATTTTCATGCACCCATCCCTTTAAAAAAGCCGGCCGGCAATTCATCAGCGGCATACACCGGTACCCGACAATTTAGAACAGAAAAAATAGAGCATCACACATAGATTAGATAGATAGAAACATGCCAGTCACATATATAATAAGTACAGTGACAGTGTTGGTTACTGTACTTGTCATTTAGTGTTAAAATAAAGGATTTATTAAAAAAAAAATTGGCGTCGGGTTCCCCGTAATTTTAATCTCTAGCGGATGTTAAGCAGATGGCTGGGGCAGCTGTTTCAAGCCTGGGAAGGGGGTAATACCCATGGAGCTTCCCAGGCTACTAATATCAGCCCCCTGATGAATACCTAGCCTTTACTAGCTATTAAGATTGGGGACCCCAAAAAAAATGACGCGGGGTCCCCTCTATTTTAATAGCTAGCAAAGGCTAGGCAGACAGCTGGTGGCTGATATTAATAGCCTAGGAAGGGTGCCATGAATATTGGCCCCCTCCCAGGCTAGAAACACCAGCTGTCAGCCGCCCCAGAAATGGCGCATCCATAGGACAAGCAAATGGAGCAGTAAAATGGTGTACTCTGGAATGCTTTTTAAGCAAATAATCAGGATTAAGATAAGAAAAAAATTAGCCCTGGTCCCTGATATCTGGGGTTATGTCTACGGATATCTTTAACAGCAGGAGCAGACAGAATACTGTCACAAACCCTGCCTGCCTGCCTAACTCCTGCTATCAGGATAAATATATGCAGCTGGATTAGTCCTCAGAAGGACTGCTCATTCAGATGGATATATATATACTCCTGGAGTACCACTACCTATATGTAACTATTACACCGCCAATTCTGCCCCTCACACAGCAGCACCTCTCCCTACTCTGCCTGTTTCCAGGATAGACTTTGACTAGACTAGTGTCACCAGGTCTATTATAGACCCGATGATGATATGCGGCCAGCCAATCACTGTAATGCCACAACCAACATGGCTATGGCATTACAGCGGGTGGAAGACATTCCCTGCATGTTCATTGGCTCTCTAAAGAGCGACAAACATGCAGGGCGGTGACCCGATTTCCCGCCTGAGCAACAATTCACAAATTGTACCCCTTCATAACAAATTTCAAAATATAACCTTTAATATATACTGTATATTAAAATATTATCAGCAATAAAGCAACAACCAACATTATCAGTGCACAATAGAAATAAAGGGAGGGGGATTGTGCCTCACCCTATTTTGCCCCTATCTCATCCTACCTTGGCGCGGAGGTTGACACCCTGTTTTCCTGCACAATGGTGCCCCTGTTCAACGATGACTCTCTCTAGGACTGTCCCATAAGGGTTACCGTGATGTGGCGGGATGGCTTTACATTATTTTGATCAAAATTTATGTTAACTAAATACCCTTTATTATTTATCATTATTTTTATGCACTTTGCGATTTATCCATTTACCTTTTTGGGTATTTGCATATTGTGCTTTTGTTTTTGTTTTTATCTGTCTAATGGCCTATGTGAAAATGCATTTACATTTTGCATGCACACTAGTGATGGGCGAGCACTAAAATGCTCGGGTGCTCGATGCTCGGGTCGAGCACATTGGAATACTCTGGTGCTCGACCCAAGCAACGAGCCCAATGTAAGTCTATGGGAAACTCGAGCATTTTTCAGACGGCTCCCCCCGGCGGTCTGCAGAGGGCCTAAAAATTGCCCAAATCGATGGGAACAGTGTTCAAATGACATAAAGACAGCATGAGGAAGAGCCCTGGAAGCATTTCTGACTCCCAGGTCTCTTCTGTCAACAACGTTGTCAGAGGTATTATGCCACTTTTACGGACTCACAATAAAACATAGAAAAACAAAACCAAAATGGATTTTCCTGGGGAAATGTCATTGTAACATTTTACAACCTTATCTGGCCATGTGGTGTGTGAGATATCATCGGACACATCATGTTTCATTTATGAAGGAGGGACTCTGAAAGTCACAAAGCCTATTTTTATAGGGCCATCAGGTGACCTTTACTATTCTTAGAGAGCCATCTGCTGGCTATGTTTTATTGTTCCAATTACTAAAGAGTGGGTCTCCTATACTGTTATTGCATATGCAGTGAGTTGCAGGGCTACCCAAAATTTGGACGCACCACAATACCACTTTGAAAATTTGGACGCACCCCAATTCTCCTTTTGAACAGACTTATTGGAGGGCCTCCTGAAAACAATTTCCCATTATTAGGAAGTAGGTCTCCCATTGTGTTTGCCTATGCAGTGAATGCAAAGGTTGCCAAAAATTTGGAGGCACTCCAATGCCCCTTGGAAGAGACGTGGAGGTCAGATGGCCTCTTGAAAACAATGTTCCCATTATTAGGAAGTAGGTCTCCCATTGTGTTTGGCTATGCAGTGAATGCAAGGGTGGCCAAAAATTTGGAGGCACTCCAATGCCCCTTGGAAGAGACATGGAGGTCAGAGGGCCGCATGGGTTATGTCTCTTTCAGTTTTGCACATCGAGAGGCGGAAATTCTTGCCCATTCTTCCATACAAAACAGCTCAAGCTCATTGAGGTTGGATGGAGGGCGTTTGTGAACAGCAATTTTCAGCTCTTTCCACAGATTCTAGATTGGATTCAGGTCTGGACTTTGACTTGGCCATTCTAACACCTGGATACGTTTATTTTTGAACCATTCCATTGTAGATTTTGCTTTATGTTGGGATCATTGTCTTGTTGGAAGATAAATCTCCGTCCCAGTATCAGGTCTTTTGCAGACTCCAACAGGTTTTCTTCCAGAATGGTCCTGTATTTGGCTCGGTCCATCTTCTCATCAATTTTAACCATCTTCCCTGTCCCTGCTGAAGACAAGCAGGCCCAAACCATGATGCTGCCACCACCATGTTTGATAGTGGAGATGGTGTTTTGAGGGTGATGAGCTGTGTTGCTTTTACACCAAACATATTGTTTTGCATTGTGGCCAAAAAGTTCAATTTTGGTTTCATCTGACTAGAGCACCTTATTCCACATGTTTGGTGTGTCTCCCAGGTGGCTTGTGGCAAACTTCAAATGAGACTATTTATGGATATCTTTGAGAAATGGCTTTCTTCTTGCCACTCGTCCATAAAGGCCAGATTTGTGCAGTGTACGACTGATTGTTGTCCTATGAACAGACTCTCCCACCTCAGCTGTAGATCTCTGCAGTTCATCCAGAGTGATCATGAGCCTTTTGGCTGCATTTCTGATCAGTCTTCTCCTTGTTCGAGATGAAAGTTTAGAGGGACGACCGGGTCTTGGTAGCTTTGCAGTGGTCTGATACTTATTCCATTTCAATAAGATCGCTTGCACAGTGCTCCTTGAGATGTTTAAAACTTGGGAAATCTTTTTGTATCCAAATCCGGCTATAAACTTCACCACCACAGTATCTTGGACCTGCCTGGTGTGTTCCTTGGTCTTCATGATGCTCTCTGCACTTGTAACAGAACCCTGAGACTATCACAGAGCAGGTGCATTTATACGGAGACTTGATTACACACAGGCGGATTCTATTTATCATTACCAGTCATTTAGGACAACATTGGATAATTCAAAGATCCTCACAGAACTTCTGGAGTGAGTTTGCTGCACTGAAAGTAAAGGGGCCGAATAATATTGCACGCCCCACTTTTCAGTTTTTAATTTGTTAAAAAAGTTTAAAATATCCAAAAAATTTTGTTCCACTTCACGATTGTGTCCCATTTGTTGTTGATTCTTCCCAAAAAAAAATATAATTTTATATATTTATGTTTGAAGCCAGAAATGTGGCAAAAGGTAGAAAAGTTCAAGAGGGCCAAATACTTTCACAATGCACTGTATTTGTCTGACATGCATGTTCACTCCTGATGTCTTATGTGTGGAGTCTGAACTGAATACCGACGCCTTGTTGATGCTAGTACTCATCAACTGCCCTCTTCTGATCACAAATCCTTCGCAACATCTGCAGTGTAGAGTTACAATGCATGGGGACATCACACAGCAGTCTGAGCTGGAAGCTGCAAACACTTCTGAAACACGGAAAGGGTGGCGGAAGCTGTAGGTGACTTTCTAAAATGGGCACACAGGAGGCGTACTTTAACAAGCACATCTGGCAGCTCCGGGTATGTTTTGACAAACCGCTGAACTACGAGGTTAAGCACATGGGCCAGGCATGGTACGTGTGTAAGCTTGCCGTGCCTCAGAGCCGCCACCAGGTTCCGGCCATTGTCACACATGACCATGCCAGGCTGTAGGTTTAGCGGTGTGAGCCACAGATCTGCCTGTTCTTTCAGAGCTGTCCACAACTCTTCAGCATTGGGTGGTTTGTCACTTAAGCATATTAGCTTCAGCACAGCCTGTTGCTGCTTGGCCAAGGCAGTGCTGCAGTTCTTCCAGCTTGTGACTGATGTGGTCATTTCGGAGATGGAGGCTGAAGAGGAGGAGGAGGCTGAGGAGTATGAAGTGTAGGAGCTGTAGACTGTGGGGGCAACCCTGATTGACCTAGGGCCCGTAATCCTTGGCGTCCCAAGGTCCAACTGAGTCGCTGCTTTCTCTATGTTAACCCAGTGTGCCGTCAGCGAGATGTACCATCCCTGCCCACAAGCACTTGTCCACGTGTCCGTGGTTCGGTAGACTTTCCCGGTGACTGCGTTGTTGAGAGCTCGGCAAATGTTTTGGGACACGTGCTTGTGTAATGCGGGGACGACACACCGGGAGAAATAGGGGTGGCTGGGGACCGAGTACCGAGGGACGGCCATGGCCATCAGGTTGCGGAATGCTTCCATCTCCACAAGCCTAAAAGGCAACATTTCAAGCTCAAGCAGTCGTGAAATATGGGAATTTAGTAGTGTGGCCTGTGGGGCGTTGGCTGCGTATTTGCGCTTGATTTCCAAGGACTGGGGTAAGGACAACGGAATGCTGCACTGGAACAAGGACGTGGATGTGCTTCCTGATGCTGCTACTTGAGAGTGTGCAATGACAGGTGCAGGGCAGGAGGCATCATCGCATGCACCATGGACATGGGATTGGCTTGCATGCACAACAGCGGAAGAAGCAATGGTGCCACCCGCAGACACTGTTCCTGGACCCTGGGGTTCGGCCCACAAAGTCGGGTGCTTTGCTGTCATGTGCCTGATCATGCTGGTGGTGGTCAGGCTGCTAGTTTTGCCATCCCTGCTGGTTCTGGCCTGGCAGTTGGTGCAAATGACCTTTTTGGGGTTATAGACAGAGTCTTTAAAAAACAACCAGACTCAGGAAGACCTAACAGTTGTACAGGCAACTTCCTTCGTGTTGGTGTTATGGGGAACGGTTCGCTGCCTTCTGTCTGCGGCCACCACACTGCTTCTTCCTGCCTGTTGGGTTGCTCTGCCTCCCTCCCCCTGTGTGCTGCTGTCCTCGCTCTGCATGTCCTCATGCCAGGTTGGGTCAATTACTATATCATCCACCACCTCGTCTTCCATGTCGGCACCCTGGTCCTCCTCCTGACTTTCTGGCAATTGTATCTCATCATCATCCACCTCTTGTGACACTTTCCCACCTTTGCCTTCGTGTGAATGTGGCTGCTCAAATATTTGGGCATCGCTTCATGCGATCTCCTCTTGGCCCGCTTCAAGTGGACAGGGCGAGAGGCTCGAATCTATAAATGGAAAAGTGAACAGCTCTTCAGAGTTGTCTCTGGGCACTCGGCCTGGTGGGGTGAAGGATGATCAGGGTGAGGAATAAGCGGTCCAGACTCACGGCTAATGAGACTTTACCGTATGGAGGCTAAAAATGGCAATATTTTCAGCGCAATTAAATGTGAATGTGATCCGTGTGACGGAGAATCCACAGTTTTAAATACCTGGCCTGTAGGTAACTATTTTGAACAGCAAACCGGTGTCAAAAACTTTGCTGACACAGTGAAAAAAAAATTTGAATTGAGGCCAAAAATGGCAGTATTTTCAGCGCAATCATATGTGAATATGATCCGTGTGACGGAGAAACCACAGTTTTAAATACCTGACCTGTAGGTAACTATTTTGAACAGCAAACCGGTGTCAAAAACTTTGCTGACATACTGAAAAAAAATTTGAATGGAGTCCAAAAATAGCAGTATTTTCCGCGCAATTATATGTGATGCATGTGACGGACAAACCACAGTTTTAAATAGCTGGATTTTTAGCTCTGTAATATGGAAAGGACCTGGCTGTATTCTGCATTGCCAACAAGCAAATGACGCAGAAAAACAGTGTTCTCTGGATTGCTTTTTAAGCAAATAATGAGGATTAAAATGATATAAAAAATTATTCCTGGTGCCAGCAGTAGTCAGATCTGGAATGGAGCCTCTTGTGCTATATGCACTGCAGTCTGCTATATACACTGCCTGCCTGATATCTCTGCAGATGGTTTAATCCTCAGATGAGATGGATATGTGTATTGTTCTTGTTTTCTCCATACACTACCTAAAACACAACCAAATCTCTCCCTAGCTCAGCAGCACCTCTCCCTACATTGCCTGATTTTGGAGTAGACTGACGAGCACAGAGGCGCCAGGTCTGATATAGACCTGATAACTCTGTGCGGCCAGCCAATCTCTGTAATGCCGCAACCAACATGGCTGCGGCAGTACAATGAGTGGCAGGCAATCCCTGCATGTTGATTGGCACTCTAAAGAGCATCAAAGATGCAGGGAGTTGACCCGAGTACTTGCGAGTATGCTCGCTCATCACTAATGCACAGAAAATTACATTTCAGTTCAGACTCTCAGGTTTTTTCAGTGTAGTGACAATTCAGGGATATTGCAACTCAGCTCAGTACTCTGTGTAGTGACTGTAACGGGTCTGGGAGGCGGAACCTCTGAGCTACTATACAAGGGGGCGGACCTTGTAAGGGAGCAGGTGGCGA
Source organism: Phyllobates terribilis (assembly GCF_046119375.1). Classification (NCBI taxonomy): domain Eukaryota; kingdom Metazoa; phylum Chordata; class Amphibia; order Anura; family Dendrobatidae; genus Phyllobates; species Phyllobates terribilis. Next base: position 588,913,767 of record NW_027362765.1, on the reverse strand, counting down.
CCAGGCAGGCAGTCACAGCAGGTGACCGGGACAGTCTCTAGAAGAACGGGCAGGAGGTCACGGCAAGTGACCGGGGCAGTCTCTGGATGAACGGGCAGATGGTCACGGCAAGTGACCGGGGCAGTCTCTGGGTGAACGGGCAGATGGTCACGGCAAGTGACCGGGGCAGTCTCTGGGTGAACGGGCAGATGGTCACGACAAGTGTCCGGGGCAGTCTCTGGGTGAACGGGCAGATGGTCACGGCAAGTGACCGGGGCAGTCTCTGGGTGAACGGGCAGATGGTCACGGCAAGTGACCGGGGCAGTCTCTAGGTAAAGGGTTGGTACGACCTGTGGCGGCTGATGGTAGACGTGAGCTCCCAGGTGAGCAGGCGAGAGTCTCTGGATAAACGGGTGGTCACAGCATGTGACGGCGGAGCCTCCAGGTAGACTAGCAGGCAGGTAGCAGGAGTGCGCTCCCAGGTGAGCGGGCAAGCTGGTCCATAGACAGACTGACAGGAGTAGTAAGGCAGACCGTCGGACCTCAGGCTAGCAGGCAGGTAGCAGGATATCAGGCAGGAATTAGACAGCAGACTGGCAGGAATCTGGCAGGTATCTGGCAGGTAACTGGCAACGGGACCTGAGGGCTGAAGCAGAGTAGTGAACAGTGCTACAACATTGCTCGGGCACCTCCATTTTGGAGGAGGTGCCTTTTATATGGGAGGTCCTCCGGCAATTGGCCGGGGACTCCTTAGGACGGCGCGCGCGGTCCCTTTAAGAGAGGGGGAGCGCGCGCGCGCCCTAAGCACACTGCCGGGGAAGGAGCGCGTGCCGGAAGCAGCGGGGAGAGCAGCGCTGGAGGATGCCGCGCCAGGAGCGGGGAGGTGAGAGGGACGGCGTCTCTGCCTAGAACGGGGCAGAGACGCCGATGCTACAGTACCCCCCCCTTTAGGCCCCCTCTTTTTTTGGCCAGAAAGAAATTTCTCAAGGAGAAGCGGGGCGTTGATGTTCTCCCTGGGTTCCCAAGTTCTCTCCTCAGGACCAAACCCCCTCCAATCTACCAGAAAAAAGGTCTTTCCTCTTACCCTCTTGGAGGCCAGAATACTCTCTACCTCAAAGACGTCATCAGCGGAAACCGGAGCAGGAGGGGCACCTGGATTATTGGAAAAAGAGTTAAAGACAACGGGTTTGAGGAGAGACACATGGAAGGAGTTAGGAATCCGTAAGGTGGCCGGGAGTTTCAGTTTGTAGGCCACCGGATTTATTTGCCTGAGGATTTCGAATGGGCCGATGAAGCGAGGACCTAACTTGTAGGAGGGTATCTTGAGCCGCACATGTTTAGAGGAGAGCCAAACCTTGTCTCCCGGACGGAATTGAGGCGGATCCAGACGTCTCTTATCAGCATATCTCTTCATCCGCTCGGAGGACAGAAGAAGTGCGGATCTAGTACTTTCCCAAATGGTAGAAAACTCGCTGACAAGAGACTGCGCGGCAGGGTTGTCCACAGAGGCGGAGACGGGAAACGGAATCAGGGGGTGCTGGCCAAAGACAACAAAGAACGGGGATTTGGAAGAGGACTCGCTCTCGTGGTTATTGTAAGAGAACTCGGCCCAAGGGAGGAGGTCCACCCAATCAGAATGGTGGGCATTAACAAAGTGCCGGAGATAGCTGGTAAGGATCTGATTGATCCGCTCCACTTGACCATTGGACTGAGGGTGGTAAGCGGAGGAGAAGTCCAGGGTGACGTCCAGCAGTTTACATGTGGCTCTCCAGAAGCGCGAGGTGAACTGAACTCCTCGATCCGACACGATGTGGAGGGGTAGGCCATGAAGACGGAAGATATGGCGGATAAAGTCCTTAGCCAGCTCAGGTGCAGATGGAAGACCAGGCAGGGGAATGAAGTGGGCCATTTTAGAAAAGCGGTCAGCGACCACCCAAATGACAGTACACCCAGCAGAGACAGGAAGATCGGTAATGAAGTCCATAGCGATGTGTTGCCACGGGGCAACAGGTATGGGAAGCGGCAGGAGATGACCAGCTGGTAAGTGTCTGGGAACCTTGTTGCGGCCACAAGATGAACATGCAGAGACGAAGTCTACCACATCCTTACGCAGGGTAGACCACCAGTAATGCCGGGAAATGAGTAGGAAGGTCTTTTTTTGGCCGGCATGGCCAGCAAGTTTAGAAGAATGACCCCAGTGAAGAACCTTCTCACGGTCAGGAGGCGCCACGAACGTCTTGCCGGGTGGAAGACGAGTCAAATCCAGGGGGGCCACATTCATCACCTTGGAGGGGTCGATAATGTGCATAGGCTCCTCCTCTTGGTCGGAGGACAGGAAGGATCGGGACAAGGCATCAGCTTTGACATTCTTGTCCGCCGGGCGGAAATGAAGGATGAAATCGAAGCGGGCAAAAAACAAAGACCACCGGGCCTGACGTGGATTAAGTCTCTGGGCATTTTGGAGATATGCCAGGTTTTTGTGATCCGTGTAGATGATCACCGGGTATAGAGCCCCTTCAAGCAGGTAACGCCACTCCTCCAGCGCCAATTTAACGGCTAACAGTTCTCGGTCTCCAATGGAGTAATTGCGCTCAGAGGAGGAGAAGATTTTAGAGAAGAAGCCGCAGGTTACCATTCTCCCGGAAGAAGACTTTTGGGTGAGCACCGCTCCGGCTCCAGAGGAGGAAGCATCAACTTCCAGGTAGAACTGTTTGTTGCAGTCCGGACGGTGCAGCACAGGGGCAGAGGAGAAGGCTTGCTTCAGGGAAAGGAAGGCCTCCTCAGCTTTGGGTGGCCATACCTTGGGATTTGCTCCCTTACGGGTGAGCGCAGATATGGGCGCAGTCCGAGACGAGAAGTGAGGAATGAAGAGACGATAGTAATTAGCGAAGCCCAGGAATCGCTGTATCGCCTTCAAGCCCTCCGGCCGGGGCCACTTTAGGACAGCAGAGAGCTTCTCGGGATCCATTCGCAAACCCGTCTGGGAGATAACGTAGCCCAGAAATGGAAGAGAGGTCTGCTCAAAAAGGCACTTCTCGTATTTAGCATAGAGGTGGTTCTGCCTGAGCCTCAGCAGGACCTGACGAACATCCCTCCGGTGTGAAGGAAGATCCGGAGAGAAGACCAAGATATCGTCCAGGTATACCACCACGCAGGAGTAAAGAAGGTCACGGAAGATGTCGTTGACCAGTTCTTGGAAGACGGCGGGAGCATTGCAGAGACCGAAGGGCATCACACGGTACTCATAGTGTCCATCACGGGTATTAAATGCCGTTTTCCACTCGTCTCCCTGACGGATACGGACCAGGTTATACGCTCCACGTAGATCCAGCTTGGAAAAGATCCTGGCACCTTTAAGGCGATCAAATAACTCGGAGATGAGCGGAAGGGGGTATTTATTTTTAACCGTGATCTGATTGAGTCCTCTATAGTCAATACAGGGGCGTAGCGAGCCATCTTTTTTTTTGACAAAGAAGAATCCGGCTCCAGCCGGGGAAGTAGACTTCCGGATGAATCCCCTGGCCAGATTCTCCTCTATGTACTCAGACATGGCCCGGGTTTCGGCCGCAGACAACGGATAAATACGCCCACGGGGTGGAGTGGCGCCAGGAACCAGGTCAATCGGGCAATCATATGGCCTATGAGGTGGCAATGTCTCTGCTTCCTTCTTACCAAAGACGTCAGCATAGGTCCAGTAAGGAGCCGGAAGACCGGGTAAGTTAGCTGGAGTAGGTGGAGGACGAACCGGACGAACTGGAACCAGGCAGGTCTTATGGCAGTCCGGCCCCCACCGGAGTACTTCACCGGAATGCCAGTTCAACACGGGTTCGTGTGTTTGGAGCCAAGGTAGACCTAGCAACAGGGAGTGGGAGAGTCCGGGCAACACATGGAAGGAGATTACCTCAGAGTGCAGCATTCCCACCTGCAGGGTTATGGGTTCTGTGGCGAGCAGGATGGTAACCGGAAGGAGTCTTCCATCCACTGAGGCGACCAACAAGGGTTCAGCCAGAGACTTGGTGGGAATACGGTATTTCTCAACCAGGGACTGGGAGATGAGGTTTCCAGCGGATCCAGAATCCAGGTGGGCGAGTTCAAAGTGACGGGTCTCTCCCCAAGAGATAGATACAGACAAAGTCAGGGTTGGAGAGGATTTATTTTTGTCTAGGGCGACCTCTCCGAGCGGTCCTAGACACTGGAGTTTCCCGGCCTCTCTGGGCAGGAACGAATCAAGTGCTCCTTACTGCCACAATAGAAGCAGCTCCCCTCGGCTCGGCGAGACTCCTGGCGAGATTTGACCATCTTGGTCTGGTCGACCTGCATGGGCTCGGGTGAGTGTGCCCGGGGAGTGACAGAAGAGGAGACAGGTTTCTGGAAAGTAGGAGCTAGGCGGGGAAACCTTCTCTCTCGGGTGGTCTCTTTGGTGCGTTCTTGAAACCGGATGTCAATCCGGGTAGCCAACGACACCAGGTCATCCAGGGTGGTAGGAATATCCCGACAGGCGAGCTCATCTTTAATCCGACCGGAAAGGCCCTCCCAGAAGACGGACACCAGGGCCTCATTATCCCAGGCAAGCTCAGAAGCGAGGGTGCGGAACCGTATGGCATATTGGCCCACGGTGAGACTCCCTTGACGGAGACGTAGCAAAGAGGAGGCAGATGAGGTTTTTCGTCCCGGTTCATCGAAGACTCTCCGGAAAGCAATGAGGAAAGACGACAGGTCGGACACCAGGGGATCCCCTCTCTCCCATAGGGGGTTAAGCCATGCCAGTGCCTCCCCAGTGAGATGGGACATGATGAATGCCACTTTGGCCCTGTCGGAGATAAACTGGTGAGTCAAGAGTTCAAAGTGCAGGGTGCACTGGTTTATGAAGCCCCGAGCTTGAGCGGGGTCCCCTCCGAAGCGAGTAGGTGCAGACAGCCGGGGTCCGAGACAGGATGCCATGGTATTGGTGGGCAACGGTGCTGCCGGGGCGCGAGTCGTGACACTAGCGGTGGTTGCTGGTGGAGCAGACAGTGTGTCCCGGTGGGAGTTGACATTCCGCAGGTGGTTCAGGATGGACTCCTGCTGGGATCTCTGATGGGAGAGTTCATGGTATAGGTCAGAGAGCGAGGGAGCTTGGGTGCCACCGGGTTCCATGGCCCGAGCAAACAGTAACGGGTCTGGGAGGCGGAACCTCTGAGCTACTATACAAGGGGGCGGTCCTTGTAAGGGAGCGGGTGGCGACCAGGCAGGCAGTCACAGCAGGTGACCGGGACAGTCTCTAGAAGAACGGGCAGGAGGTCACGGCTAGTGACCGGGGCAGTCTCTGGATGAACGGGCAGATGGTCACGGCAAGTGACCGGGGCAGTCTCTGGGTGAACGGGCAGATGGTCACGGCAAGTGACCGGGGCAGTCTCTGGGTGAACGGGCAGATGGTCACGACAAGTGTCCGGGGCAGTCTCTGGGTGAACGGGCAGATGGTCACGGCAAGTGACCGGGGCAGTCTCTGGGTGAACGGGCAGATGGTCACGGCAAGTGACCGGGGCAGTCTCTAGGTAAAGGGTTGGTACGACCTGTGGCGGCTGATGGTAGACGTGAGCTCCCAGGTGAGCAGGCGAGAGTCTCTGGATAAACGGGTGGTCACAGCATGTGACGGCGGAGCCTCCAGGAAGACCAACAGACAGGCGGCAGATGAGCGCTCCCAGGTGAGCGGGCAGAAGTCTCTGGACAGGCGGGTGGTCACAGCACATGACGGCAGAGCCTCCAGGTAGGCTAGCAGACAGGCAGCAGATGAGCGCTCCCAGGTGAGCGGGCAGGAGTCACTGGACAGGCAGGTGGTCACAGCACGTGACGGCGGAGCCTCCAGGTAGACTAGCAGGCAGGTAGAAGGAGTGCGCTCCCAGGTGAGCGGGCAAGCTGGTCCATAGACAGACTGACAGGAGTAGTAAGGCAGACCGTCGGACCTCAGGCTAGCAGGCAGGTAGCAGGATATCAGGCAGGAATTAGACAGCAGACTGGCAGGAATCTGGCAGGTATCTGGCAGGTAACTGGCAACGGGACCTGAGGGCTGAAGCAGAGTAGTGAACAGTGCTACAACATTGCTCGGGCACCTCCATTTTGGAGGAGGTGCCTTTTATATGGGAGGTCCTCCGGCAATTGGCCGGGGACTCCTTAGGACGGCGCGCGCGGTCCCTTTAAGAGAGGGGGAGCGCGCGCGCGCCCTAAGCACACTGCCGGGGAAGGAGCGCGTGCCGGAAGCAGCGGGGAGAGCAGCGCTGAAGGATGCCGCGCCAGGAGCGGGGAGGTCAGAGGGACGGCGTCTCTGCCTAGAACGGGGCAGAGACGCCGATGCTACAGTGACAAACAGAAAAACTGACCAGCACATCTAACTAATTTGTACAGGTGCCAGCTAAGACAGCAGTTTTAAGAAAAAAATATATAGCTGCACTCTAGGTTGCTAGAATGGTAAATTTAGAAAATTGGAACTACATTACTGTCATAAAAAATAGATAAGTGCTACATTATGTACATGTAGAATTTTTGAAAAATGGAACTGCTATATCGCTCTGGAAAAATTTACAGTAGAAAGAAAGTATTTAGCACATCAATTGGCCAATGTATATGAGCTCAACAGCTAATGTCAAAGCGGACCTTATTGTTGTTTCCCCATCCCGATAAGACACCTCTCTTGGACTAAAAAGTCTACAATTTATGGGGCAGGAAGGAACCAACTAATTAAAACCACCTACGGCTGACGGGAATAGGAGTGCACATGTCACAGGAGTTTGCTACAAGCAGAAAAACTTACCAACACATGATGACTAGTGTGAACAGTTGCCAGCTAAGACAACAGTTATAAGAAAAATATATAGCTGCATGGTGACAGTGCAGGGTTATTACGTCTTAGCTCTGTACACTGCGTAGTGACTTTGTAGGGTTATTACTAGTGTTGAGCGATCACTAAAATGCTTGGGTGCTCTAAGCTCGAGCCGAGCTCACCGTGATACTCGTGTGCTCGACCCGAGCAATGAGCCCAATGTTAGTCTATGGGAGACCGGAGCATTTTTGCAGCGGCATCCCCGGCAGTCTGTAGAAAGCCTAAAAAAGTGCCCAAAACGATAGTGACAGTGCTCAAATGACATGGGGACAGCATGGGGATCGCCCCAGGAAGCATATCTGACCCCCAGGTCACTGCTGTCAACAACGTGGTCAGAGGGATTAAGCCACTTTTACGGGCTCACAATAAAACGTTCAAAAACAAAACTGAAACTGCTTTCCTGTGAAATATGTTAAGGAACAACCTTTCCAGGGTAAAAACTTGTGTATAAGGTAAAATAAATAACCAAAAACAAAAATACTCCTCCATACCTTGGGTTTACAAGTATCATTTTTTTTTAAGAGTTTTTGCACTTTTGTATTGCTTTCAACCGTGACAAATGCATTCACCGGGAAATGTTATTTTAACATTTTACATCCTTATCTAGCCATGTGCTGTGTGACACATGCATACAGTGATGAAAAGACATGGGAACAGCATGCGGAAGACCCCTGGAAGCATCTCTGCCACCCAGGTCACTGCCTAAAAGTGTGCCCATCAGAAGTGATCCTTGCCGCATCAGAAGATGCAGACTTGCAACTATCCCCGTGCAAGTCCTTGTCCCAGGGCAGTGTTCAATTGTACCTCCCCCATTCCTTGCAATGCAAGCGCAAGTATGCAGCCTGCCACCCACCCACCCCCAGGCTGCAATACCATACTGCTTGCTTGCACTTGAAATTGGGCCTTTTAGGCATGTGGAGGCGGAATCTGGCCACCACGTCATGGCTGCGTCGGCAGCCTGGTATCCATACTCAGTTCCCAGCCGCCTGGCGGCCAGGTGTCCACGCTTGGTCCCCAGCCGCCAGGGGGCTGCCGGGTGTCCACACACAGTTCCCTGCCGCCAGGGGGCGACCGGGTGTCCATACTCGGTCCCCACCCACCCCTTTTTGTCCCAGAAACCTTCCCCACACTTTTCTTAGCCTGGCCTGCTTTAGGGCAGCATTGTCAGAGCCCACCAGACAACCAGACTCCTCCGGTGGGCCCTGGCTTCTCCATCAGGGGAGTTGAGAGTGCAAAGGTGAGGAGCATGATGATCATGATAGACGTTAGCATCTGCTTTGTTTTCTTGGAATGCAAGCGTAAGTGTGCAGCTTGACACCCCCCCACCCCCAGGCTGCAATACCATACTGCTAGCTTGCTTGCACTTGAAATGAGGCCTTTTAAGCTTGTGGAGGCAGACACTGGCCACCATGTCATGGCTGCATCGGTAGCCTGGTATCCATACTCAGTCCCCAGCTGCCCAGCGGCCGAGTGTCCACACTCGGTCCCCAGCCGCCAGGGGGCGGCTGGGTGTCCATACTCGGTCCCCAGCTGTCCCGCGGCCGGGTGCCCACACATGGTCCCCAGCCACCTGGGGGTGGCCGGGTGTCCATAAATGGTCCCCAGCCGCCCCTATTTGTCCTGGTGTGACTTATACACAAGCACGCATACCAAAACATTACCTGTGCCCTCCCCAGTGCATTTAGTGGGAAGGACAGCCTAACTAGAAACACGTTGACAAGTGAATGTGGCCAGGGATGGTCCATCGCACTGACGCCTTCACACTGGTTTCATATTGTGGATGCCGGGACACAGTTGGACACTGGGCTGCAACACGTCCTCCAGACAGAGGATTGCGGGTCCTGGGTCAATCATGCTTCAACACAAAGTTCAGAAGGAAGACAGCGGCAGTGGTCGGCCTCCTACACAGTGAGTAAATTATTCATGATCATGAGGCCATCCATCTCCTTAGCTTTCTGTTCCTTGGAATGCAAGCGCATGTATGTAGTAGCGGCTAGGCCTGAGATGGTCAGCGTTTTGGCACATATCCTACCTCCTCCGAGGATTGCTGGATGTTTTCCTGCTACTAACCCAGTTCTATGACTCCCGTTAAAACAAAGCCTCAGGTGATGAATGATGGATGAGGTGGTGGCAAAGGAGAAAGAGCAGGAGGAACAGGGACGATTCACATCAATATCAGGCCAGTCAACCACACATGTCTAGTAGGATATATTTCTGTACCAAAAGGAGCAGTTCGGCTACACAGTTAAAGGGCATACAGTGAGTGCAATGCCTACGAAAAATTTCAAAGCACTCCAATGCCCCTAGGAAGTGACATGGAGGTCAGAGGGCCTTAACTAAACAGTTTTTTCCATTTATAGCAACTGGGTCTCCTGTACACTGTTGGACTAAGCAGTGAATGGAAGGCTTTCCAAAAATTAAGAGGAACTGCAGTGCCCCTTGAAACAGACGTGGATTACAGTGTACTAAAAACTTTCTACCCATTATTGGGGAGTGGGTCTCCCTTAGTGTTCGCCTTTGAAATGAAAAGAAAGAGCTGACTAAAATTAGGAGGAAATGCAATGCCCGTTGGAAGAGTCGTGGAGGTTAGAGGTAATTAAAAACAACATTTCAATGCCCCTTGGAAGAGCTGTGGAGTTCAGAGTGGCTTAACAAGACGGTTTTAATGCCCCTTCGAAGAGACATGGAAGTCACAGTAGCTTAACAAAATCATTTTAATGCCCCTTGGAAGAGTGGTGGAGGTCAGAGTGATTTAACAAGATGGTTTTAATGCCTCTTGGATGAGACGTGGAGTTCACAGTAGCTTAACAAGACGGTTTTAATGCCCCTTGGAAGAGACGTGGAGATCAGAGTGGTTTAACAAGACGGTTTTAATGCCCCGTGGAAGAGACATGGAGGTCCCAGTAGCTTAACAAGACGTTTTTAATGCCCCTTGGAATAGTTATGGAGGTAGCAGTGGAATAAAAAGATAATATCAATGACCCTTGGAAGAGTGGTGGATGTCGCAGTGGAATAAAAACACAATATCAATGCCCCGTGGAAGAGTGGTGGAGGTCACAGTGGAATAAAAAGACTATATCAATGCCCCGTGGAAGAGACATGGAGGTCACAGTAGCTTAACAAGACGATTTTAATGCCACTTGGAAGAGTGGTGGAGGTCAGAGTGGTTTCACAAGATGGTTTTAATGCCCCTTGGAAGAGACGTGGAGTTCAAAATGGTTAGCAAGACGGTTTTAATGCCCCTTGGAAGAGACGTGGAGTTCACAGTAGCTTAACAAGATGGTTTTAATGCCCCTTGGATGAGACGTGGAGGTCAGAGTGGTTTAACAAGACGGTTTTAATGCCTCTTGGAAGAGACATGGGGATCACAGTAGCTTAAAAAGATGGTTTTAATGCCCCTTGGAAGAGACGTGGAGGTCAGAGTGGTTTAACAAGATGGTTTTATTGGAATTTGGAAGAGACGTGGAGTTCAGAATGGTTTAACAAGACGGTTTTAATGCCCCTTGGTAGAGACGTGGAGTGCACTGTAGCTTAACAAAATGGTTTTAATGCCCCTTGGAAGAGTCGTGGAGGTCAGAGTGGTTTAAAAAGACGGTTTTAATGACCCCTGGAAGAGACGTGGAGGTCACAGTAGCTTAACTAGACAGTTTTTATGCCACTTGGAAGAGTGTTGGAGGTCAGAGTGGTTTAACAAGATGGTTTTAATGCCCATTGGAAGAGACGTGGAGTTCAGAGTGGTTTATCAAGACTGTTTTAATGGCCCTTTAAAGAGATGTGGAATGCACAGTAGCTTAACAAGACGATTTTAATGCCGCTTGGAAGAGACGTGGAGGTCAGAGTGGTTTAACAAGATGGTTTTAATGCCCCTTGGAAGAGACGTGAAGGTCAAAGTAACTTAACAAGATGGTTTTAATGCCCCTTGGAAGAGTGGTGGAGGTCAGAGTGGTTTAACAAGATGGTTTTAATGCCCCTTGGAAGAGACTTGGACGTCAGAGTGGTTTAACAAGACGGTTTTAATGCCCCTTGGAAGAGACGTGGAGGTCACAGTAGCTTAACAAGATGGTTTAAATGCCCATTGGAAGAGACGTGGAGGTCAGAGTGGTTTAACAAGATGGTTTTAATGCCTCGTGGAAGAGTGGTGGAGGTTGCAGTGGAATAGAAAGACAATATCAATGCCCCGAGGAAGAGTGGTGGAGGTCGCAGTGGAATAAAATGACAATATGAATGCCCCTTGGAAGAGTGGTGGAGGTCGCAGTGGAATAAAAAGGCAATATCAATGGCCCTTGGAAGAGTGGTGGAAGTCGCAGTGGAATAAAAAGACAATATAAATGTCCCATGGAAGAGACGTGGAGGTCACAATAGCTTAACAAGACTGTTTTAATGCCCCTTGGAAGAGTCGTGGAGGTCAGAGTGGTTTAACAAGATGGCTTTAATGCCCCTTGGAAGAGACGTGGAGTTCAGAGTGGATTAACAAGATGGTTTTAATGCCCCATGGAAGAGATTTGGAATTCACAGCAGCTTAACAAGACGGTTTTAATGCTACTTGGACGAGACGTGTACGTCAGAGTGGTTTCACAAGACTGTTTTAATGCCCCTTGGAAGAGACATGGAGGTCACAGTAGCTTAACAAGATGGTTTTAATGTTCCTTGGAAGAGACAGGGAGGTCAGAGTCGTTTAACAAGATGGTTTTAGTGCCCCTTGGAAGAGACATGGAGTTAAGAGTGGCTTAACAAGACGGTTTTAATGCCCCTTGGAAGAGACGTGGAGTTCTCAGTAGCTCAACAACACGGTTTTAATGCCTCTTGGATGAGACGTGGGGGTCAGAGTGGTTTAGAAAGAAGGTTTTAATGCCCCTTGGAAGAGACAAGGAGTTCAGAGTGGTTTAACAAGACGGTTTTAATGCCCCTTGGAAGAGACGTGGGGGTCACAGTAGCTAAACAAGACGATATTAATGCCTCTTGGAAGAGACGTGGAGATCACAGTATCTTAACAATACTGTTTTATTGCCCCTTGGAACAGTGGTGGAGGTCAGAATGGTTTAACAAGATGGTTTTAATGCCCCGTGGAAGAGTGCTGGAGGTTGCAGTGGAATAAAAAGACAATATCAATGCCCCGTGGAAGAGACGTGGAGGTCACAGTATCTTAACAAGATGATTTTAATGCCCCTTGGAAGCATGGTGGAGGTCAGTGTGGTTTAACAAGATGGTTTTATTGCCCCTTGGAAGAGACGTGGAGTTCAGACTGGTTTAACAAGACTGTTTTAATGCCCCTTGGAAGAGACGTGGAGTTCAGAGTAGCTTAACAAGACGGTTTTAATGCCACTTGGAAGAGTGGCGGAGGACAGAGTGTTTTAACAAGATGGTTTTAATGCCCTTTGGAAGAGACGTGGAGTTTAGAGCGGTTTAACAAGACGGTTTTAATGCCCCTTGTAAGGGACGTGGAGGTCACAGTGGCTTATCAAGATGGTTTTAATGCCCCGTGGAAGAGCGTTGGAGCTCAGAGTGGTTTAACAAGATGGTTTTAATGCCACTTGGAAGAGACGTGGAGGTCACAGTTGCTTAACAAGACGGTTTTAATTCCCCTTGGAAGAGACTTGGAGGTCAGAGTGGTTAACAAGATGATTTTAATGCCCGGTGGAAGAGTTGTGGAGGTCGCAGTTGAATAGAAAGACAATATCAATGCCCCTTGGAAGAATGGTGGAGGTCGCAGTTGAATAAAAATACATTATCAATGCTCCTTGGAAGAGTGATGGAGGTCGTAGTGGTATAAAAAGACAATATCAATGCATCGTGGAAGAGACATGGAGGTCACAGTAGCTTAACAAGAAGATTTTAATGCCCCTTGGAAAAGTGATGGAGGTCAGATTGTTTTAACAAAATGGTTTTAATGCCACTTGGAAGAGACGTGGAGGTCAGAGTGGTTTAACAAGACGGTTTTAATGCGCCATGGAAGACACGTGGAAGTCAGATTGGTTTAACAAGACGTAGAGGTCAGAGAGGAATAACAAGATGGTTTTAATGCTCCGTGGAAGAGTTGTGGAGGTCGCAGTGGAATAGAAAGATAATATCAATGCCCCTTGGAAAAGTGGTGGAGGTAGCAGTGGAATAAAAAGACAATATCAATGCCCCTTGGAAGAGTGGTGGAGGTCGCAGTGGAATAAAAAGACGATACTGTTAGAACCTTGCTCTTAGGTTTTTTCCTTTGCTGGTCACATGACCTCGTTGGCCTATTTAATCCTGCTCCGTCCTTCTGGCTTTGCTGGACTTCATTGTATAACTACTTTCTAGCTAGCCTGTGCTCTGTATCTAACTCTGTTAGTTTGCTTGGTCTACGGACCTCAGTGTTCTATATATTTTGTTTGTTTGTCTGACTGCTATTATTTCTGTTAGGAGGTGTCCCATTTTCCTCCCAGTCCTTAGTACTTGTAGGGATTCCTTCCCCACATCTATAGGTCTCCGTACAGACTAGCTTAGGACTTTAGCAGGTCTGATCGCAGGATCAGGTTCCCTGTTACATCGTAGGGATTCAGCTGAGTTCTATCGTAGGGACAGATTTCCTCTCTTTCCTTAGCTCTGGTAGCAGAACATAACAGATATCAATGCCCCTTGGAAGAGTGGTGGAGGTCGCAGTGGAATAAAAAGACAATATCAATGCCCCTTGGAAGAGTGGTGGAGGTTGCAGTGGAATAAAAAGACAATATCAATGCCCCATGGAAGAGACGTGGAGGTCACAGTAGCTTAACAGGATGATTTTAATGCCACTTGGAAGAGTGGTGGAGGTCAGAGTGTTTTAACAAGATGGTTTTAATGCCCTTTGGAAGAGACGTGGAGTTCAGAGTGATTTAACAGGACAATTTTAATGCCCCTTGGAAGAGTCGTGGAGTTCAGAGTAGCTTAACAAGACGGTTTTAATGCCACTTGGAAGAGTGGTGGAGGTCAGAGTGTTTTAACAAGACGGTTTTAATGCCCTTTGAAAGAGACGTGGAGTTCAGAGTGGTTTAACAAGACGGTTTTAATGCCCCTTGGAAGAGACGTGGAGGTCAGAGTGGTTTAACAAGATGGTTTTAATGCCCCTTGGAAAAGACGAGGAGGTCACAGTAGCTTAACAAGACGGTTTTAATGCCCCTTGGAAGAGACTTGGAGGTCAGAGTGGCTTAACAAGATGATTTTAATGCCCCGTGGAAGAGTGGTGGAGGTCGCAGTTGAAAAGAAAGACAAAATCAATGCTCCTTGGAAGAATGGTGGAGGTCGCAGTTGAATAAAAAGACATTATCAATGCTCCTTGGAAGAGTGGTGGAGGTCGCAGTGGAATAAAAAGACAATATCAATGCCCCGTGGAAGAGACGTGGAGGTCACAGTAGCTTAACAAGAAGATATTAATGCCCCTTGGAAGAGTGATGGAGGTCTGATTGTTTTAACAAGATGGTTTTAATGCCCCTTGGAAGAGACGTTGAGGTCACAGTAGCCTAACAAGATGGTTTTAATGCCCCTTGGAAGAGGCTTGGAGGTCAGAGTGGTTTAACAAGATGTTTTTAATGCCCCGTGTAAGCGTGGTGGATGTCGCAGTTGAATTGAAAGACTATATCAATGCCCCTTGGAAGAATGGTGGAGGTTGCAGTTGAATAAAAAGACAATATCAATGCATCGTGGAAGAGACATGGAGTGCACAGTAGCTTAACAAGGTGGTTTTAATGCCCTTTGGATGAGACGAGGAGGTCAGAATGGTTTAACAAGACGGTTTTAATGCCCCTTGGAAAAGACGTGGAGGTCACACTAGCTTAGCAAGACGGTTTTAATGCCCCATGGAAGAGACGTGGAAGTCAGAGTGGTTTAACAAGATGGTTTTAATGCCCCTTGGAAGAGACGTGGAGGTCACAGTAGCTTAACAAGACGGTCTTATTGCCCCTTGGAAGATACGTGGAGTTCAGAGTAGTTTAACAATATGGCTTTCATGCCCCTTGGAAGAGACGTGGAGGTTACAGTAGCTTAACAAGACGATTTTAATGCCCCTTGGAAAAGTGGTGGAGTTCAGAGTGGTTTAACAAGAAGGTTTTAATTCCCCTTGGAAGAGACGTGGAGGTCACAGTAGCTTAACAAGATGGTCTTATTGCCACTTGGAAGATACGTGGAGTTCAGAGTAGTTTAACAATATGGTTTTAATGCCCCTTGGAAGAGACGTGGAGTCCACAGTAGCTTAACAAGATGGTTTTAATGCCCCTTGGAAGAGAGGTGGAGGTCAGAGTGGTTTAACAAGATGGTTTTAATGCCCCTTGTAAGAGTCGTGGAGGTCACAGTAGCTTAACAAGACGGTTTTAATGCCACTTGGAAGAGTGGTGGAGGTCAGAGTGGTTTAACAAGAAGGTTTTAATGCCCTTTGGAAGAGACGTGGAGTTCAGCGTGGTTTAACAAGACGGTTTTAATGTCCCTTGGAAGAGACGTGGAGGTAACAGTAGCTTAACAAGACGTTTTTAATGCCCCTTGGAAGAGTGTTGGAGTTAAGAGTGGTTTAACAAGATGCTTTTAATGCCCCTTGGAAGAGATGTGGAGTTCAGAGTGGCTTAACAAGACTCTTTTAATTACCCTTGGAAGAGACATGGAGTTCACAGTAGCTTAGCAAGACGATTTTAATGCCGCTTGAAAGAGAAGTGGAGCTCAGAGTGGTTAAACAAGACGGTTTTCATTCCCTTTGGAAGAGACGTGGAAGTTATAGTGGTTTAACAAGATGGTTTTAATGCCCCTTGGAATAAACGTGGGGGTCACAGTAGCTTAAAAAGACGGTTTTAATGCCCTTTGGAAGAGACCTAGAGGTCAGAGTGGTTTAACAAGATGGTTTTTATGCCCTGTGGAAGAATGGTGGAAGTCGCAGTGGTACAGAAAGACAATATCAATGCCCCTTGGAAGAGTGGTGGAGTTCACAGTGGAATAAAAAGACAATATCAATGCCCCTTGGAATGGTTATGCAGGTCGCAGTGGAATAAAAAGACGATATCAATGCCCCTTGGAAGAGTGGTGGAGGTCGCAGTGGAATAAAAAGACAATATCAATACCCCTTGGAAGAGTGGTCAAGGTCGCAGTGGAATAAAACGACAACATCAATGCCTCGTGGAAGAGACGTGGAGGTCACAGTAGCTTAACAACACAATTTTAATGCCCCTTGTAGAGTGGTGGAGGTCAGAGTGGTTTAAAAAGATAGTTTTAATGCCCCTTGGAAGAGACGTGTAGTTCAGACTGGTTTAACAAGACGGTTTTAATGCCCCTTGGAAGACGCGTGGAGTTGAGAGTGGGTTAACAATATGGTTTAAATGCCCCTTGAAAGAGACGTGGAGGTCACAGTAGCTTAACAAAACGGTTTTAATGCCACTTGAAAGAGACGTGGAGGTCAGAGTGGTTTAACAAGATGGTTTTAACACCCCTTGGAAGAGACGTGAAGTTCAGAGTGGTTTAACAAGACATTTTTAATGCCCCTTGGAAGAGACGTGGAGTTCACAGTTGTTTAACAAGATGGTTTTAATGCCCCTTAGAAGAGACGTGGAGGTCAGAGAGGTTTAGCAAGACGGTTTTAATGCCCCTTGGAAGACGCGTGGAGTTGAGAGTGGGTTAACAATATGGTTTTAATGCCCCTTGAAAGAGACGTGGAGGTCACAGTAGCTTAACAAAACGGTTTTAATGCCACTTGAAAGAGACGTGGAGGTCAGAGTGGTTTAACAAGATGGTTTAAACACCCCTTGGAAGAGACGTGAAGTTCAGAGTGGTTTAACAAGACATTTTTAATGCCCCTTGGAAGAGACGTGGAGTTCACAGTTGTTTAACAAGATGGTTTTAATGCCCCTTGGAAGAGATGTGGAGGTCAGAGTGGTATAACAAGATGCTTTTAATGCCCCTTGGAAGAGATGTGGAGGTCAGAGTAGTTTAATAAGATGGTTTTAATGCCTCTTGGAAGAGACATGGAGGTCACTGTAGCTTAACAAAACGGTTTTAATGCCCCTTGAAAGATACGTGAAGGTCAGAGTGGTTTAACAAGATGGTTTTTTATGCCCCTTGGAAGGGACGTGGAGGTTACAGTAGCTTAACAAGACAGTTTTAAAGCCCCTTGGAAGAGTGGTGGAGGTCAGAGTGGCTTAACAAGATGCTTTTAAAGCCCCTTGCAAGAGACGTGGAGTTCAGACTGGTTTAACAAGACTTTTTTAATGACCCTTGGAAAAGACATGGAGTTCACAGTAGCTTAACAAGACGATTTTATTGCCCCTTGGAAGAGAAGTGGAGGACAGAGTGGTTTAACAAGACGTTTTTAATGCCCCTTGGAAGAGACGTGGAGGTCACAGTAGCTTAACAAGACTGTTTTAATGCCCCTTGGAAGATACGTGGAGTTGAGTAGTTTAACAATATGATTTTAGTGCCCCTTGGAAGAGACGTGGAGTTCACAGTAGCTTAACAAGATGGTTTTAATGCCTCTTGGAAGAGACGTGGAGGTCAGAGTGGTTTAACAAGATGGTTTTAATGCCCCTTGTAAGAGATGTGGAGGTCACAGTAGCTTAACAAGATGGTTTTAATGCCTCTTGGAAGAGTGTTGGAGTTCAGAGTGGTTTAACAAGATGCTTTTAATTCCCCTTGGAAGAGATGTGGAGTTCAGAGTGGCTTAACAAGACTCTTTTAATGACCCTTGGACGAGACGTGGAGTTCACAGTAGCTTAGTAAGACGATTTTAATGCCCCTTGGAAGAGACGTGGAGGTCAGAGTGGTTTAACAAGACGGTTTTAATGCCCTTTGGAAGAGACGTGGCGATCACAGTATCTTAACAAGACTGTTTTATTGCCCCTTGGAAGAGTGGTGGAGGTCAGAGGGGTTTAACAAGATAGTTTTAATGCCCCTTGGAAGAGACGAGGAGGTCAGAGTGGTTTAACAATATGGCTTTAATGCCCCTTGGAAGAGACGTTGAGGCCACAGTAGCTTATCAAGACGGTTTTAATGCCCCTTGGAAGAGTAGTGGAGGTCAGAGTGGTTTAACAAGATGGTTTTAATGCCCCTTGGAAAAGACGTGGAGGTCAGAGTGGTTTAACAAGATGGTTTTATTGCCCCTTGGTATAGACGTAGACGTCACAGTAGCTTAACAAGACGGATTTAATGCCCCTTGGAAGAGATGTAGAGGTCAGAGTGGTTTAACAAGATGGTTTTAATGCTCCACGGAAGAGTTGTGGAGGTCGCAGAGGAATAGAAAGACAATATCAATGCCCCTTGGAAGAGTGGTGGAGGTAGCAGTGGAATAAAAAGACAATATCAATGCCCCTTGGAAGAGTGGTGGAGGTCGCAGTGGAATAAAAAGACGATATCATTGCCCCTTGGAAGAGTGGTGGAGGTCGCAGTGGAATAAAAAGAAAATATCAATTCCCCTTGTAAGAGACGTGGAGGTCACAGTTGCATAACAAGATGGTTTTAAGTCCCTTAGGAAGCGACGTGGAGTTCAGACTGGTTTAACAAGACAGTTTTAATGCCCCTTGGAAGAGACGTGGAGTTCAGAATAGATTAACAAGACGGTTTTAATGCCACTTGGAAGAGTGGTGGAGGACAGAGTCTTTTCACAAGATGGTTTTAATGCCCTTTGGAAGAGACGTGGAGTTCAGAGTGGTTTAACAAGACGGTTTTAATGCCCCTTGTAAGACACGTGGAGGTCACAGTAGCTTAACAAGACAGTTTTAATGCCACTTGGAAGAGTGGTGGAGGTCAGAGTGGTTTTTCAAGAAGGTTTTAATGCCCTTTGGAAGAGTCGTGGAGTTCAGAGTGGTTTAACAAGATGGTTTTAATGTCCCTTGGAAGAGACGTGGAGGTAACAGTAGCTTAACAAGAAGGTTTTGATGCCCCTTGGAAGAGTGTTGGAGTTCAGAGTGGTTTAACAAGATGCTTTTAATGCCACTTGGAAGAGATGTGGAGTTCAGAGTGGCTTAACAAGACTCTTTTAATGACCCTTGGAAGAGACATGGAATTCACAGTAGCTTAGCAAGTCGATTTTAATGCCACTTGGAAGAGACGTGGAGGCCATAGTGGTTTAACAAGACGGTTTTAATGCTCCTTGGAAGAGATGTGGAGGTCAGAGTGATTTAATAAGACGGTTTTAATGCACTTTGGAAGAGACGTGGAAGTCAGAGTGGTTTAACAAGATGCTTTTAATGCCCCTTGGAATAAACGTGGAGGTCACAGTAGCTTAACAAGATGGTTTTAATGCCCCTTGGAAGAGACCTAGAGGTCAGAGTGGTTCAACAAGATGGATTTAATGCCCCATGGAAGAGTGGTGGAGGTCGCAGTGGTATAGAAAGACAATATTAATGCCCCTTTGAAGAGTGGTGGAGGTCACAGTGGAATAAAAAGACAATATCAATGCCCCTTGGAAGAGTGGTGGAGGTCGCAGTGGAATAAAAAGACGATATTAATGCCCCTTGGAAGAGTGGTGGAGGTCGCAGTGGATTAAAAAGACAATATCAATGCCCCTTGGATGAGTGGTGGAGGTCGCAGTGGAATAAAACAACAACTTCAATGCCTCGTGGAAGAGACGTGGAGGTCACAGTAGCTTAACAAGACAATTTTAATGCCCATTGTAGAGTGGTGGAGGTCAGAGTGGTTTAAAAAGATGGTTTTAATGCCCCTTGGAAGAGACGTGGAGTTCAGACTGGTTTAACAACACGGTTTTAATGCCACTTGAAAGAGATGTGGAGGTCAGAGTGGTTTAACGAGATGGTTTTAACACCCCTTGGAAGAGACTGGGAGTTCAGAGTGGTTTAACAAGACATATTTAATGTCCCTTGGAAGAGATGTGGAGTTCACAGTGGTTTAACAAGATGGTTTTAATGCCCCTTGGAAGAGACGTGGAGGTCAGAGTGGTTTAACAAGATGGTTTTAATGCCCCTTGGAAGAGACGTGGAGTACAGAGTGGTTTAACAAGATGGTTTTAATGACCCTTGGAAGAGACGTGGAGGTCAGAGTGGTTTAACAAGACGGTTTTAATGCCCCTTGGAAGAGACGTGGAGGTCACAGTAGCTTAACAAGACTGTTTTAATGCCCCTTGGAAGAGACGTGGAGATCAGAGTGGTTTGACAAGATGGTTTTAACCCACCTTGGAAGAGATGTGGAGTTCAGAGTGGTTTAACAAGATGTTTTTAATGCCCATTGGAAGAGACATGGAGTTCACAGTGGTTTAACAAGATGGTTTTAATACCCCTTGGAAGAGACGTAGAGAACAGAGTGGTTTAACAAGATGGTTTTAATGCACCTTGGAAGAGACGTGGAGTTCACAGTGGTTTAACAAGATGGTTTTAATGCCCCTTGGAAGAGACGTGAAGTTCAGAGTGGTTTAACAAGACGGTTTTTATGACCCTTGGAAGAGATGTGAAGTTCACAGTAGCTTAACAAGACGATTTTAATGCCCCTTGGAAGAGACGTGGAGTTCACAGTAGCTTAACAAGACTGTTTTAATGCCCCTTGGAAGAGAAGTGGAGGTCATTGTATCTTAACAAGACGGTTTTAATGCCCCTTGGATGAGACGTGAAGGTCAAAGTGGTTCAAAAAGTCGGTTTTAATGCCCCTTGGAAGAGTTGTGGAGGTCACAGTAGCTTAACAAGACGGTTTTAATGCCCCTTGGAAAAGACGTGGAGGTCAGAGAGGTTTAACAAGACGGTTTTAATGCCCCTTGGAAGAGACGTGGAGGTCACAGTAGCTTAACAAGACGGTTTTAATGCCCCTTGGAAGAGACGTGGAGATCAGAGTGGTTTAACAAGACGGTTTTAATGCCCCGTGGAAGAGACATGGAGGTCCCAGTAGCTTAACAAGACGTTTTTTATGCCCCTTGAAAGAGTGGTGGAGGTCACAGTGGAATAGAAAGAAAATATCAATGCCACTAGGAAGAGTGGTGGAGGTCGCAGTGGAATAAAAAGACAAGATCAATGTTCCTTGGAAGATTGGTGGAGGTAGCAGTGGAAAAAAACACAATATCAATGACCCTTGGAAGAGTGGTGGATGTCGCAGTGGAATAAAAACAAAATATCAATGCCCCGTGGAAGAGTGGTGGGGGTCACAGTGGAATAAAAAGACAATATCAATGCCCCGTGGAAGAGACATGGAGGTCACAGTAGCTTAACAAGACGATTTTAATGCCACTTGGAAGAGTGGTGGAGGTCAGAGTGGTTTCACAAGATTGTTTTAATGCCCGTTGGAAGAGACGTGGAGTTCAGAATGGTTTAGCAAGACAGTTTTAATGCCCCTTGGAAGAGACGTGGAGTTCACAGTAGCTTAACAAGATGGTTTTAATGCCCCTTGGATGAGACGTGGAGGTCAGAGTGGTTTAACATGACTGTTTTAATGCCTCTTGGAAGAGACGTGGGGATCACAGTAGCTTAAAAAGATGGTTTTAATGCCCCTTGGAAGAGACGTGGAGGTCAGAGTGGTTTAACAAGATGTTTTTATTGGAATTTGGAAGAGACGTGGAGTTCAGAATGGTTTAACAAGATGGTTTTAATGCCCCTTGGTAGAGACGTGGAGTGCACTGTAGCTTAACAAGATGGTTTTAATGCCCCTTGGAAGAGTCGTGGAGGTCAGAGTGGTTTAAAAAGAAGGTTTTCATGACCCCTGGAAGAGACGTGGAGGTCACTGTAGCTTAACTAGACAGTTTTAATGCCACTTGGAAGAGTGTTGGAGGTCAGAGTGGTTTAACAAAATGGTTTTAATGCCCCTTGGAAGAGACGTGGAGTTCAGAGTTGTTTAACAAGACTGTTTTAATGGCCCTTGAAAGAGATGTGGAATGCACAGTAGCTTAACAAGACGATTTTAATGCCGCTTGGAAGAGACGTGGAGGTCAGAGTGGTTTAACAAGATGGTTTTAATGCCCCTTGGAAGAGACGTGAATGTCAAAGTAACTTAACAAGATGGTTTTAATGCCACTTGGAAGAGTGGTGGAGGTCAGAGTGGTTTAACAAGATGGTTTTAATGCCCTTTGGAAGAGACTTGGACGTCAGAGTGGTTTAACAAGACGGTTTTAATGCCCCTTGGAAGAGACGTGGAGGTCACAGTAGCTTAACAAGATGGTTTTAATGCCCATTGGAAGAGATGTGGAGGTCAGAGTGGTTTAACAAGATGGTTTTAATGCCTCGTGGAAGAGTGGTGGAGGTTGCAGTGGAATAGAAAGACAATATCAATGCCCCGAGGAAGAGTGGTGGAGGTCGCAGTGGAATAAAATGACAATATTAATGCCCCTTGGAAGAGTGGTGGAGGTCGCAGTGGAATAAAAAGGCAATATCAATGGCCCATGGAAGAGTGGTGGAAGTCGCAGTGGAATAAAAAGACAATATAAATGCCCCATGGAAGAGACGTGGAGGTCACAATAGCTTAACAAGACTGTTTTAATGCCCCTTGGAAAAGTCGTGGAGGTCAGAGTGGTTTAACAAGATGGCTTTAATGCCCCTTGGAAGAGACGTGGAGTTCAGAGTGGATTAACAAGATGGTTTTAATGCCCCATGGAAAAGATTTGGAATTCACAGCAGCTTAACAAGACGGTTTTAATGCCCCTTGGACGAGACGTGTAGGTCAGAGTGGTTTAACAAGACTGTTTTAATGCCCCTTGGAAGAGACAAGGAGGTCATAGTAGCTTAACAAGATGGTTTTAATGTTCCTTGGAAGTGACAGGGAGGTCAGAGTCGTTTAACAAGATGGTTTTAGTGCCCCTTGGAAGAGACATGGAGTTCAGAGTGGCTTAACAAGACGGTTTTAATGCCCCTTGGAAGAGACGTGGAGTTCTCAGTAGCTCAACAACACGGTTTTAATGCCTCTTGGATGAGACGTGGAGGTCAGAGTGGTTTAAAAAGAAGGTTTTAATGCCCCTTGGAAGAGACGAGGAGTTCAGAGTGGTTTAACAAGACGGTTTTAATGCCCCTTGGAAGAGACGTGGGGGTCACAGTAGCTTAACAAGACGATATTAATGCCTCTTGGAAGAGACGTGGAGATCACAGTATCTTAACAAGACTGTTTTATTGCCCCTTGGAAGAGTGGTGGAGGTCAGAATGGTTTAACAAGATGGTTTTAATGCCCCGTGGAAGAGTGCTGGAGGTTGCAGTGGAATAGAAAGACAATATCAATTCCCCTTGGAAGAAATGTGGAGTTCACAGTAGCTTAACAAGACGATTTTAATGCCACTTGGAAGAGAAGTGGAGGTCAGAATGGTTTAACAAGACGGTTTTAATGCCCCTTGGAAGAGACGTGGAGGTCACTGTAGCTTAACAAGACGGTTTTAATGCCCCTTGGAAGATTGGTGGAGGTCAGAGTGATTTAACAAGATGGTTTTAATGCCGCTTGGAAAAGACGTGGAGGTCAGAGAGGTTTAACAAGATGGTTTTAATACCCCTTGGAATAGACGTAGAGGTCACAGTAGCTTAACAAGATGGATTTAATGCCCCTTGGAAGAGACGTAGAGGTCAGAGTGGTTTAACAAGATGGTTTTAATGCTCCGTGGAAGAGTTGTGGAGGTCGCAGTGGAATAGAAGAACAATATCAATGCTCCTTGGAAGAGTGGTGGAAGTAGCAGTATAATAAAAAGACAATATCAATGCCCCTTGGAAGAGTGGTGGAGGTCGCAGTGGAATAAAAAGACGATATCAATGCCCCTTGGAAGAGTGGTGGAGGTCGCAGTAAAATAAAAAGACAATATCAATGCCCCTTGGAAGAGTAATGGAGGTTGCAGTGGAATAAAAAGACAATATCAATGCCCCGTGGAAGAGACGTGGAGGTCACAGTAGCTTAACAAGATGATTTTAATGCCCCTTGGAAGAATGGTGGAGGTCAGTGTGGTTTAACAAGATGGTTTTAATGCCCCTTGGAAGAGACGTGGAGTTCAGACTGGTTTAACAAGACTGTTTTAATGCCCCTTGGAAGAGACGTGGAGTTCAGAGTAGCTTAACAAGACGGTTTTAATGCCACTTGGAAGAGTGGTGGAGGACAGAGTGTTTTAACAAGATGGTTTTAATGCCCTTTGGAAGAGACGTGGAGTTCAGAGCGGTTTAACAAGACGGTTTTAATGCCCCTTGTAAGGGACGTGGAGGTCACAGTGGCTTATCAAGACGGTTTTAATGCCCCGTGGAAGAGTGTTGGAGCTCAGAGTGGTTTAACAAGATGGTTTTAATGCCACTTGGAAGAGACGTGGAGGTCACAGTAGCTTAACAAGATGGTTTTAATGCCCCTTGGAAGAGACTTGGAGGTCAGAGTGGTTAACAAGATGATTTTAATGCCCGGTGGAAGAGTTGTGGAGGTCGCAGTTGAATAGAAAGGCAATATCAATGCCCCTTGGAAGAATGGTGGAGGTCGCAGTTGAATAAAAACACATTATCAATGCTCCTTGGAAGAGTGATGGAGGTCGCAGTGGTATAAAAAGACAATATCAATGCATCGTGGAAGAGACATGGAAGTCACAGTAGCTTAACAAGATTTTAATGCCCCTTGGAAATGTGATGGAGGTCAGATTGGTTTAACAAAATGGTTTTAATGCCACTTGGAAGAGACATGGAGTTCAGAGTGGTTTAACAAGACGGTTTTAATGCCTCTTGGAAGAGACGTGGAGTGCACAGTAGCTTAACAAGATGGTTTTAATGCCCCTTAGATGAGACGTGGAGGTCAGAGTGGTTTAAGAAGACTGTTTTAAAGCCCCGTGGAAGAGACGTGGAGGTCACAGTAGCTTACCAAGACGGTTTTAATGCGCCATGGAAGAGACGTGGAAGTCAGAGTGGTTTAACAAGATGGTTTTAATGCCCCTTGGAAGACACGTCGAGTTCAGAATGGTTTAACAAGACGGTTTTTATGCCCCATGGAAGAGACGTGGAGGTTACAGTAGCTTAACAAGACGGTTTTAATGCCCCTTGGAAGGGTGGTGGAGTTCAGAGTGGCTTAACAAGATGCTTTTAATGCCCCTTGGAAGAGACTTGGAGTTCAGAGTGGTTTAATAAGACTTTTTTAATGACCCTTGGAAGAGACATGGAGTTCACAGTAGCTTAACAAGACGATTTTAATGCCCCTTGGAAGAGACGTGGAGATCAGAGTGGTTTAACAAGACGGTTTTAATGCCCCTTGGAAGAGACGTGGAGGTCACAGTAGCTTAACAAGACGGTTTTAATGCCCCTTAGAAGATACGTGGAGTTCAGAGTAGTTTAACAATATGGTTTTACTAACCCTTGGAAGAGACATGGAGTTCACAGTAGCTTAGCAAGACGATTTTAATGCCCCTTGGAAAAGACGTGGAGGTCAGAGTGGTTTAACAAGATGGTTTTAATGCCCTTTGGAACATACGTGGAGATCACAGTATCTTAACAAGACTGTTTTATTGCCCCTTGGAATAGTGTTGGAGGTCAGAGGGATTTAACAAGATAGTTTTAATGCCCCTTGGAAGAGGCGAGGAGCTCACAGTGGTTTAACAAGATGGTTTTAATGCCCCTTGAAAGAGACGTGGAGGTCACAGTAGCTTAACAAGACGGTTTTAATGCCCGTTTGAAGAGTGGTGGAGATCAGAGTGGTATAACTAGATGGTTTTAATGCCCCTTGGAAAAGACGTGGAGGTCAGAGTGGTTTAACAAGATGGTTTTAATGCCCCTCAGAATAGACGTAGAGGTCACAGTAGCTTAACAAGACGGATTTAATGCCCCTTGGAAGAGACGTAGAGGTCAGAGTGGAATAACAAGATGGTTTTAATGCTCCGTGGAAGAGTTGTGGAGGTCGCAGTGGAATAGAAAGACAATATCAATGCCCCTTGGAAAAGTGGTGGAGGTAGCAGTGGAATAAAAAGACAATATCAATGCCCCTTGGAAGAGTGGTGGAGGTCGCAGTGGAATAAAAAGACGATATCAATGCCCCTTGGAAGAGTGGTGGAGGTCGCAATGGAATAAAAAGACAATATCAATGCCCCGTGGAAGAGACGTGGAGGTCACAGTAGCTTAACAGGATGATTTTAATGCCACTTGGAAGAGTGGTGGAGGTCAGAGTGTTTTAACAAGATGGTCTTAATGCCCTTTGGAAGAGACGTGGAGTTCAGAGTGCTTTAACAGGACAATTTTAATGCCCCTTGGAAGAGTCGTGGAGTTCATAGTAGCTTAACAAGACGGTTTTAATGCCACTTGGAAGAGTGGTGGAGGACAGAGTGTTTTAACAAGATGGTTTTAATGACCTTTGAAAGAGACGTGGAGTTCAGAGTGGTTTAACAAGACGGTTTTAATGCCCCTTGGAAGAGACGTGGAGGTCACAGTGGCTTAACAAGATGGTTTTAATACCCCTTGGAAGAGTGTTGGAGGTCAGAGTGGTTTAACAAGATGGTTTTAATGCCACTTGGAAAAGACGTGGAGGTCACAGTAGCTTAACAAGACAGTTTTAATGCCCCTTGGAAGAGACTTGGAGGTCAGAGTGGTTAACAAGATGATTTTAATGCCCCTTGGAAGAGTGGTGGAGGTCGCAGTTGAAAAGAAAGACAAAATCAATGCCCCTTGGAAGAATGGTGGAGGTCGCAGTTGAATAAAAAGACATTATCAATGCTCCTTGGAAGAGTGGTGGAGGTCGCAGTGGAATAAAAAGACAATATCAATGCCCCGTGGAAGAGACGTGGAGGTCACAGTAGCTTAACAAGAAGATATTAATGCCCCTTGGAAGAGTGATGGAGGTCTGATTGTTTTAACAAGATGGTTTTAATGCCCCTTGGAAGAGACGGTGAGGTCACAGTAGCCTAACAAGGTGGTTTTAATGCCCCTTGGAAGAGGCTTGGAGGTCAGAGTGGTTTAACAAGATGTTTTTAATGCCCCGTGTAAGAGTGGTGGATGTCGCAGTTGAATAGAAAGACAATA
Source organism: Phyllobates terribilis (assembly GCF_046119375.1). Lineage (NCBI taxonomy): Eukaryota > Metazoa > Chordata > Amphibia > Anura > Dendrobatidae > Phyllobates > Phyllobates terribilis. The sequence goes on along the minus strand of NW_027362765.1, from coordinate 588,887,085 downwards.
TCAATGCCCCTTGGAAGAATGGTGGAGGTTGCAGTTGAATAAAAAGACATTATCAATTCTCCTTGGAAAAGTGATGGCGGTCGCAGTGGAATAAAAAGACAATATCAATGCATCGTGGAAGAGACATGGAGGTCACAGTAGCTTAACAAGAAGATTTTAATGCCCCTTGGAAATGTGATGGTGGTCAGATTTGTTTAACAAAATGGTTTTAATGCCACTTGGAAGAGACATGGAAGTCAGAGTGGTTTAACAAGACGTTTTTAATGTCCCTTCGAAGAGACGCGGAGTGCACAGTAGCTTAAAAAGATGGTTTTAATGCCCCTTGGATGAGACGAGGAGGTCAGAGTGGTTTAACAAGATGGTTTTAATGCCCCTTTGAAGAGACGTGGAGGTCACAGTAGCTTAACAAGACGGTCTCATTGCCCCTTGGAAGATACGGGGAGTTCAGAGTAGTTTAACAATATGGTTTTAATGCCCCTTGGAAGAGACGTGGAGGTTACAGTAGCTTAACAAGACGATTTTAATGCCCCTTGGAAGAGTGGTGGAGTTCAGAGTGGTTTAACAAGACGGTTTTAATTCCCCTTGGAAGAGACGTGGAGGTCACAGTAGCTTAACAAGATGGTCTTATTGCCCCTTGGAAGATACGTGGAGTTCAGAGAAGTTTAACAATATGGTTTTAATGCCCCTTGGAAGAGACGTGGAGTCCACAGAAGCTTAAAAAGATGGTTTTAATGCCCCTTAGAAGAGAGGTGGAGTTCAGAGTGGTTTAACAAGATGGTTTTAATGCCCCTTGTAAGAGACGTGGAGGTCACAGTAGCTTAACAAGACGGTTTTAATGCCACTTGGAAGAGTGGTAGAGGTCAGAGTGGTTTAACAAGACGGTTATAATGTCCCTTGGAAGAGACGTGGAGGTAACAGTAGCTTAACAAGACATTTTTAATGCCCATTGGAAGAGTGTTGGAGTTCAGAGTGGTTTAACAAGATGCTTTTAATGCCCCTTGGAAGAGATGTGGAGTTCAGAGTGGCTTAACAAGACTCTTTTATTTACCCTTGGAAGAGACATGGAGTTCACAGTAGCTTAGCAAGACGATTTTAATGCCGCTTGAAAGAGACGTGGAGGTCAGAGTGGTTAAACAAGACGGTTTTCATGCCCTTTGGAAGAGACGTGGAAGTCAGAGTGGTTTAACAAGATGGTTTTAATGCCCCTTGGAATAAACGTGGGGTCACAGTAGCTTAAAAAGACGGTTTTAATGCCCCTTGGATGAGACCTAGAGGTCAGAGTGGTTTAACAGTATGGTTTTAATGCCCCGTGGAAGAATGGTGGAGGTCGCAGTGGTACAGAAAGACAATATCAATGCCCCTTGGAAGAGTGGTGGAGTTCGCAGTGGAATAAAAAGACAATATCAATGACCCCTTGGAATAGTTATGGAGGTCGCAGTGGAATAAAAAGACGATATCAATGCCCCTTGGAAGAGTGGTGGAGGTCGCAGTGGAATAAAAATACAATATCAATACCCCTTGGAAGAGTGGTGGAGGTCGCAGTGGAATAAAACGACAACATCAATGCCTCGTGGAAGAGACGTGGAGGTCACAGTAGCTTAACAACACAATTTTAATGCCCCTTGCAGAGTGGTGGAGGTCAGAGTGGTTTAAAAAGATGGTTTTAATGCCCCTTGGAAGAGACGTGTAGTTCAGACGGGTTTAACAAGACGGTTTTAATGCCCCCTTGGATGAGACGTGGAGGTCAGAGAGGTTTAGCAAGACGGTTTTAATGCCCCTTGGAAGACGCGTGGAGTTCAGAGTGGGTTAACAATATGGTTTTAATGCCCCTTGAAAGAGACGTGGAGGTCACAGTAGCTTAACAAAACGGTTTTAATGCCACTTGAAAGAGACGTGGAGGTCAGAGTGGTTTAACAAGATGGTTTTAACACCCCTTGGAAGAGACGTGGAGTTCAGATTGGTACATTTTTAATGCCCCTTGGAAGAGACGTGGAGTTCACAGTTGTTTAACAAGATGGTTTTAATGCCCCTTGGAAGAGATGTGGAGGTCAGAGTGGTTTAATAAGATGGTTTAATGCCTCTTGGAAGAGACATGGAGGTCACTGTAGCTTAACAAGACGGTTTTAATGCCCCTTGGAAGAGACGTGGAGGTCAGAGTGGTTTAACAAGATGGTTTTAATGCCCCTTGGAAGAGATGTGGAGGTTACAGTAGCTTAACAATACAGTTTTAATGCCCCTTGGAAGAGTGGTGGAGGTCAGAGTGGCTTAACAAGATGCTTTTAATGCCCCTTGGAAGAGACGTGGAGTTCAGACTGGTTTAACAAGACTTTTTTAATGACCCTTGGAAAAGACATGGAGTTCACAGTAGCTTAACAAGACGATTTTAATGCCCCTTGGAAGAGACGTGGAGGTCAGAGTGGTTTAACAAGACGTTTTTAATGCCCCTTGGAAGAGAAGTGGAGGTCACAGTAGCTTAACAAGACTGTTTTAATGCCCCTTGGAAGATACGTGGAGTTGAGTAGTTTAACAATATGATTTTAATGCCCCTTGAAAGAGACGTGGAGTTCACAGTAGCTTAACAAGTTGGTTTTAATGCCTCTTGGAAGAAACGTGGAGGTCAGAGTGGTTTAACAAGACGGTTTTAATGCCCCTTGTAAGAGATGTGGAGGTCACAGTAGCTTAACAAGACGGTTTTAATGCCTCTTGGAAGAGTGTTGGAGTGCAGAGTGGTTTAACAAGATGCTTTTAATTCCCCTTGGAAGAGATGTGGAGTTCAGAGTGGCTTAACAAGACTCTTTTAATTACCCTTGGAAGAGACATGGAGTTCACAGTAGCTTAGCAAGACGATTTTAATGCCGCTTGAAAGAGACGTGGAGGTCAGAGTGGTTAAACAAGACGGTTTTCATGCCCTTTGGAAGAGACGTGGAAGTCAGAGTGGTTTAACAAGATGGTTTTAATGCCCCTTGGAATAAACGTGGGGTCACAGTAGCTTAAAAAGACGGTTTTAATGCCCCTTGGATGAGACCTAGAGGTCAGAGTGGTTTAACAGTATGGTTTTAATGCCCCGTGGAAGAATGGTGGAGGTCGCAGTGGTACAGAAAGACAATATCAATGCCCCTTGGAAGAGTGGTGGAGTTCGCAGTGGAATAAAAGACAATATCAATGACCCCTTGGAATAGTTATGGAGGTCGCAGTGGAATAAAAAGACGATATCAATGCCCCTTGGAAGAGTGGTGGAGGTCGCAGTGGAATAAAAATACAATATCAATACCCCTTGGAAGAGTGGTGGAGGTCGCAGTGGAATAAAACGACAACATCAATGCCTCGTGGAAGAGACGTGGAGGTCACAGTAGCTTAACAACACAATTTTAATGCCCCTTGCAGAGTGGTGGAGGTCAGAGTGGTTTAAAAAGATGGTTTTAATGCCCCTTGGAAGAGACGTGTAGTTCAGACGGGTTTAACAAGACGGTTTTAATGCCCCTTTGGATGAGACGTGGAGGTCAGAGAGGTTTAGCAAGACGCTTTTAATGCCCCTTGGAAGACACGTGGAGTTCAGAGTGGGTTAACAATATGGTTTTAATGCCCCTTGAAAGAGACGTGGAGGTCACAGTAGCTTAACAAAACGGTTTTAATGCCACTTGAAAGAGACGTGGAGGTCAGAGTGGTTTAACAAGATGGTTTTAACACCCCTTGGAAGAGACGTGGAGTTCAGATTGGTACATTTTTAATGCCCCTTGGAAGAGACGTGGAGTTCACAGTGGTTTAACAAGATGGTTTTAATGCCCCTTGGAAGAGATGTGGAGGTCAGAGTGGTATAACAAGATGGTTTTAATGCCCCTTGGAAGAGATGTGGAGGTCAGAGTGGTTTAATAAGATGGTTTAATGCCTCTTGGAAGAGACATGGAGGTCACTGTAGCTTAACAAGACGGTTTTAATGCCCCTTGGAAGAGACGTGGAGGTCAGAGTGGTTTAACAAGATGGTTTTAATGCCCCTTGGAAGAGACGTGGAGGTTACAGTAGCTTAACAATACAGTTTTAATGCCCCTTGGAAGAGTGGTGGAGGTCAGAGTGGCTTAACAAGATGCTTTTAATGCCCCTTGGAAGAGACGTGGAGTTCAGACTGGTTTAACAAGACTTTTTTAATGACCCTTGGAAAAGACATGGAGTTCACAGTAGCTTAACAAGACGATTATAATGCCCCTTGGAAGAGACGTGGAGGTCAGAGTGGTTTAACAAGACGTTTTTAATGCCCCTTGGAAGAGAAGTGGAGGTCACAGTAGCTTAACAAGACTGTTTTAATGCCCCTTCGAAGATACGTGGAGTTGAGTAGTTTAACAATATGATTTTAATGCCCCTTGAAAGAGACGTGGAGTTCACAGTAGCTTAACAAGTTGGTTTTAATGCCTCTTGGAAGAAACGTGGAGGTCAGAGTGGTTTAACAAGACGGTTTTAATGCCCCTTGTAAGAGACGTGGAGGTCACAGTAGCTTAACAAGACGGTTTTAATGCCTCTTGGAAGAGTGTTGGAGTGCAGAGTGGTTTAACAAGATGCTTTTAATTCCCCTTGGAAGAGATGTGGAGTTCAGAGTGGCTTAAGAAGACTCTTTTAATGACCCGTGGACGAGACATGGAGTTCACAGTAGCTTAGTAAGACGATTTTAATGCCCCTTGGAAGAGACGTGGAGGTCAGAGTGGTTTAACAAGATGGTTTTAATGCCCTTTGGAAGAGACGTGGCGATCACAGTATCTTAACAAGACTGTTTTATTGCCCCTGGGAAGAGTGGTGGAGGTCAGAGGGGTTTAACAAGATAGTTTTAATGCCCCTTGGAAGAGACGAGGAGGTCAGAGTGGTTTAACAATATGGCTTTAATGCCCCTTGGAAGAGACGTTGAGGTCACAGTAGCTTATCAAGACGGTTTTAATGCCCCTTTGAAGAGTAGTGGAGGTCAGAGTGGTTTAACAAGATGGTTTTAATGCCACTTGGAAAAGACGTGGAGGTCAGAGTGGTTTAACAAGATGGTTTTAATGCCCCTTCAAATAGACGTAGACGTCACAGTAGCTTAACAAGACGGATTTAATGCCCATTGGAAGAGATGTAGAGGTCAGAGTGGTTTAACAAGATGGTTTTAATGCTCCTCGGAAGAGTTGTGGAGGTCGCAGAGGAATAGAAAGACAATATCAATGCCCCTTGGAAGAGTGGTGGAGGTCGCAGTGGAATAAAAAGAAAATATCAATTCCCTTTGGAAGAGACGTGGAGGTCACAGTTGCTTAACAAGATGATTTTAATGCCCCTTGGAAGAGTTGTGGAGGTCAGAGTGTTTTAACAAGATGGTTTTAAGTCCCTTAGGAAGAGACGTGGAGTTCAGACTGGTTTAACAAGACAGTTTTAATGCCCCTTGGAAGAGACGTGGAGTTCAGAGTAGATTAACAAGACGGTTTTAATGCCACTTGGAAGAGTGGTGGAGGACAGAGTCTTTTCACAAGATGGTTTTAATGCCCTTTGGAAGAGACGTGGAGTTCAGAGTGGTTTAACAAGACGGTTTTAATGCCCCTTGTAAGACACGTGGAGGTCACAGTAGCTTAACAAGATGGTTTTAATGCCACTTGGAAGAGTGGTGGAGGTCAGAGTGGTTTAACAAGAAGGTTTTAATGCCCTTTGGAAGAGTCCTGGAGTTCAGAGTGGTTTAACAAGATGGTTTTAATGTCCCTTGGAATAGACCTGGAGGTAACAGTAGCTTAACAAGAAGGTTTTAATGCCCCTTGGAAGAGTGTTGGAGTTCAGAGTGGTTTAACAAGATGCTTTTAATGCCCCTTGGAAGAGATGTGGAGTTCAGAGTGGCTTAACAAGACTCTTTTAATGACCCTTGGAAGAGACATGGAGTTCACAGTAGCTTAGCAAGTCGATTTTAATGCCACTTGGAAGAGACGTGGAGACCAAAGTGGTTTAACAAGATGGTTTTAATGCCCCTTGGAAGAAACGTGAAGGTCACTGTAGCTTAACAAGACGGTTTTAATGCCCCTTGGAAGAGACGTGGAGGTCAGAGTGATTTAACAAGACGGTTTTAATGCACTTTGGAAGAGACGTGGAAGTCAGAGTGGTTTAACAAGATGGTTTTAATGCCCCTTGGAATAAACGTGGAGGTCACAGTAGCTTAACAAGATGGTTTTAATGCCCCTTGGAAGAGACCTAGAGGTCAGAGTTGTTTAACAAGATGGATTTAATGCCCCGTGGAAGAGTGGTGGAGGTCGCAGTGGTATAGAAAGACAATATTAATGCCCCTTTGAAGAGTGGTGGAGGTCACAGTGGAATAAAAAGACAATATCAATGCCCCTTGGAAGAGTGGTGGAGGTCGCAGTGGAATAAAAAGACGATATTAATGCCCCTTGGAAGAGTGGTGGAGGTCGCAGTGGATTAAAAAGACAATATCAATGCCCCTTGGATGAGTGGTGGAGGTCGCAGTGTAATAAAACGACAACATCAATGCCTCGTGGAAGAGACATGGAGGTCACAGTAGCTTAACAAGACGATTTTAATGCCCCTTGTAGAGTGGTGGAGGTCAGAGTGGTTTAAAAAGATGGTTTTAATGCCCCTTGGAAGAGACGTGGAGTTTAGACTGGTTTAACAACACGGTTTTAATGCCCCTTGGATGAGACGTAGAGGTCAGAGTGGTTTAACAAGACAGTATTAATGCCCCTTGGAAGATACGTGGAGTTCAGAGTGGTTTAACAATATGGTTTTAATGCCCCTTGGAAGAGACGTGGAGGTCACAGTAGCTTAACAAGACGGTTTTAATGCCACTTGAAAGAGATGTGGAGGTCAGAGTGGTTTAACGAGATGGTTTTAACACCCCTTGGAAGAGACGGGGAGTTCAGAGTGGTTTAACAAGACATATTTAATGCCCCTTGGAAGAGACGTGGAGTTCAGAGTGGTTTAACAAGATGGTTTTAATGCCACTTGGAAGAGACGTGGAGGTCAGAGTGGTTTAACAAGATGGTTTTAATGCCCCTTGGAAGAGACGTGGAGTACAGAGTGGTTTAACAAGACGGTTTTAATGACCCTTGGAAGAGATGTGGAGTTCACAGTGGCTTAACAAGACGATTTTAATGCCCCTTGGACGAGACGTGGAGGTCAGAGTGGTTTAACAAGACGGTTTTAATGCCCCTTGGAAGAGACGTGGAGGTCACAGTAGCTTAACAAGACTGTTTTAATGCCCCTTGGAAGAGACGTGGAGGTCAGAGTGGTTTGACAAGATGGTTTTAACCCACCTTGGAAGAGACGTGGAGTTCAGAGTGGTTTAACAAGATGTTTTTAAAGCCCTTTGGAAGAGACATGGAGTTCACAGTGGTTTAACAAGATGGTTTTAATACCCCTTGGAAGAGACGTAGAGTTCAGAGTGGTTTAACAAGATGGTTTTAATGCCCCTTGGAAGAGACGTGGAGTTCACAGTGGTTTAACAAGATCGTTTTAATGCCCCTTGGAAGAGACGTGAAGTTCAGTGTGGTTTAACAAGACGGTTTTAATGACCCTTGGAAGAGATGTGAAGTTCACAGTAGCTTAACAAGACGATTTTAAAGCTCCTTGGAAGAGACGTGGAGGTCACAGTAGCTTAACAAGACTGTTTTAATGCCCCTTGGAAGAGACGTGGAGGTCAGAGTGGTTTAACAAGACGGTTTTAACACACCTTGGAAGAGACGTGGAGTTTAGAGTGGTTTAACAAGATGTTTTTAATGCCCATTGGAAGAGAAATGGAGTTCACAGTGGTTTAACAAGATGATTTTAATGCCCCTTGGAAGAGACGTGGAGTTCAGAGTGGTTTAACAAGACGGTTTTAATGACCCTTGGAAGATATGTGAAGTTCACAGTAGCTTAACAAGACAATTTTAATGCCTCTTGGAAGAGACGTGGAGGTCAGAGTGGTTTAACAAGATGGTTTTAATGCCCCTTGTAAGAGAAGTGGAGGTCATTGTAGCTTAACAAGACGGTTTTAATGCCACTTGAAAGAGTGTTTGAGGTCAGAGTGGTTCAACAAGATGCTTTTAAACTGAGTGGTTTAACAAGATTGTTTTAATGCCCCTTGGAAGAGACGTGGAGGTCAGAGTGGTTTAACAAGATGGTTTTAATGTCCCTTGGAAGAGACGTGGAGGTAACAGTAGCTTAACAAGAAGGTTTTAATGCCCCTTGGAAGAGTGTTTGAGGTCAGAGTGGTTCAACAAGATGCTTTTAATGCCCCTTAGAAGGTATGTGGAGTTCAGAGTGGCTTAACAAGACTCTTTTAATGACCCTTGGAAGAGACATGGAGTTCACAGTAGCTTAGCAAGTCGATTTTAATGCCACTTGGAAGAGACGTGGAGCCCATAGTGGTTTAACAAGACGGTTTTAATGCCCCTTGGAAGAGACGTGAAGGTCACTGTAGCTTATCAAGACGGTTTTAATGCCCCTTGGAAGAGACGTGGAGGTCAGAGTGATTTAACAAGACGGTTTTAATGCACTTTGGAAGAGACGTGGAAGTCAGAGTGGTTTAACAAGATGGTTTTAATGCCCCTTGGAATAAACGTGGAGGTCACAGTAGCTTAACATGATGTTTTTAATGCCCCTTGGAAGAGACCTAAAGGTGAGAGTGGTTTAACAAGATGGATTTAATGCCCCGTGGAAGAGTGGTGGAGGTCGCAGTGGCATAGAAAGACAATATTAATGCCCCTTTGAAGAGTGGTGGAGGTCACAGTGGAATAAAAAGACAATATCAATGCCACTTGGAAGAGTGGTGGAGGTCGCAGTGGAATAAAAATACGATATTAATGCCCCTTGGAAGAGTGGTGGAGGCCGCAGTGGATTAAAAAGACAATATCAATGCCCCTTGGATGAGTGGTGGAGTTCGCAGTGGAATAAAACGACAACATCAATGCCTCGTGGAAGAGACGTGGAGGTCACAGTATCTTAACAAGACGATTTTAATGCCCCTTCTAGAGTGGTGGAGGTCAGAGTGGTTTAAAAAGATGGTTTTAATGCCCCTTGGAAGAGACATGGAGTTCAGACTGGTTTAACAACACTGTTTTAATGCCCCTTGGATGAGACGTAGAGGTCAGAGTGGTTTAACAAGACAGTATTAATGCCCCTTGGAAGATACATGGAGTTCAGAGTGGTTTAACAATATGGTTTTAATGCCCCTTGGAAGAGACGTGGAGGTCACAGTAGCTTAACAAGACGGTTTTAATGCCTTTTGGAAGTGACGTTGAGGTCAGAGTGGTTTAACAAGACGGTTTTAATGACCATTGGAAGAGACATGGAGTTCACAGTAGCTTAACAAGACGATTTTAATGCCCCTTGGAAGAGACGTGGAGGTCAGAGTGGTTTAACAAGATGGTTTTAATGCCCCTTGGAAGAGACGTGAAGGTCACAGTAGCTTAACAAGACTGTTTTAATGCCCCTTGGAAGAGACGTGGAGGTCAGAGTGGTTTAACAAGATGGTTTTAATGCCCCTTGTAAGAGAAGTGGAGGTCATTGTAGCTTAACAAGACGGTTTTAATGCCACTTGAAAGATACGTGGAGTACTGAGTGGTTTAACAAGATTGTTTTAATGCCCCTTGGAAGAGACGTGGAGGTCAGAGTGGTTTAACAAGATGGTTTTAATGTCCCTTGGAAGAGATGTGGAGGTAACAGTAGCTTAACAAGAAGGTTTTAATGCCCCTTGGAAGAGTGTTGGAGTTCAGAGTGGTTCCACAAGATGCTTTTAATGCCCCTTGGAAGAGATGTGGAGTTCAGAGTGGCTTAACAAGACTCTTTTAATGACCCTTGGAAGAGACATGGAGTTCACAGTAGCTTAGCAAGTCGATTTTAATGCCACTTGGAAGAGACGTGGAGCCCATAGTGGTTTAACAAGACGGTTTTAATGCCCCTTGGAAGAGACGTGAAGGTCACTGTAGCTTATCAAGACGGTTTTAATGCCCCTTGGAAGAGACGTGGAGGTCAGAGTGATTTAACAAGACGGTTTTAATGCACTTTGGAAGAGACGTGGAAGTCAGAGTGGTTTAACAAGATGCTTTTAATGCCCCTTGGAATAAACGTGGAGGTCACAGTAGCTTAACAAGATGTTTTTAATGCCCCTTGGAAGAGACCTAGAGGTCAGAGTGGTTTAACAAGATGGATTTAATGCCCCGTGGAAGAGTGGTGGAGGTCGCAGTGGCATAGAAAGACAATATTAATGCCCCTTTGAAGAGTGGTGGAGGTCACAGTGGAATAAAAAGACAATATCAATGCCACTTGGAAGAGTGGTGGAGGTCGCAGTGGAATAAAAATACGATATTAATGCCCCTTGGAAGAGTGGTGGAGGCCGCAGTGGATTAAAAAGACAATATCAATGCCACTTGGATGAGTGGTGGAGGTCGCAGTGGAATAAAACGACAACATCAATGCCTCGTGGAAGAGACGTGGAGGTCACAGTATCTTAACAAGACGATTTTAATGCCCCTTGTAGAGTGGTGGAGGTCAGAGTGGTTTAAAACGATGGTTTTAATGCCCCTTGGAAGAGTGTTTGAGGTCAGAGTGGTTCAACAAGATGCTTTTAATGCCCCTTAGAAGGTATGTGGAGTTCAGAGTGGCTTAACAAGACTCTTTTAATGACCCTTGGAAGAGACATGGAGTTCACAGTAGCTTAGCAAGTCGATTTTAATGCCACTTGGAAGAGACGTGGAGCCCATAGTGGTTTAACAAGACGGTTTTAATGCCCCTTGGAAGAGACGTGAAGGTCACTGTAGCTTATCAAGACGGTTTTAATGCCCCTTGGAAGAGACGTGGAGGTCAGAGTGATTTAACAAGACGGTTTTAATGCACTTTGGAAGAGACGTGGAAGTCAGAGTGGTTTAACAAGATGGTTTTAATGCCCCTTGGAATAAACGTGGAGGTCACAGTAGCTTAACATGATGTTTTTAATGCCCCTTGGAAGAGACCTAAAGGTCAGAGTGGTTTAACAAGATGGATTTAATGCCCCGTGGAAGAGTGGTGGAGGTCGCAGTGGCATAGAAAGACAATATTAATGCCCCTTTGAAGAGTGGTGGAGGTCACAGTGGAATAAAAAGACAATATCAATGCCACTTGGAAGAGTGGTGGAGGTCGCAGTGGAATAAAAATACGATATTAATGCCCCTTGGAAGAGTGGTGGAGGCCGCAGTGGATTAAAAAGACAATATCAATGCCCCTTGGATGAGTGGTGGAGTTCGCAGTGGAATAAAACGACAACATCAATGCCTCGTGGAAGAGACGTGGAGGTCACAGTATCTTAACAAGACGATTTTAATGCCCCTTCTAGAGTGGTGGAGGTCAGAGTGGTTTAAAAAGATGGTTTTAATGCCCCTTGGAAGAGACATGGAGTTCAGACTGGTTTAACAACACTGTTTTAATGCCCCTTGGATGAGACGTAGAGGTCAGAGTGGTTTAACAAGACAGTATTAATGCCCCTTGGAAGATACATGGAGTTCAGAGTGGTTTAACAATATGGTTTTAATGCCCCTTGGAAGAGACGTGGAGGTCACAGTAGCTTAACAAGACGGTTTTAATGCCTTTTGGAAGTGACGTTGAGGTCAGAGTGGTTTAACAAGACGGTTTTAATGACCATTGGAAGAGACATGGAGTTCACAGTAGCTTAACAAGACGATTTTAATGCCCCTTGGAAGAGACGTGGAGGTCAGAGTGGTTTAACAAGATGGTTTTAATGCCCCTTGGAAGAGACGTGAAGGTCACAGTAGCTTAACAAGACTGTTTTAATGCCCCTTGGAAGAGACGTGGAGGTCAGAGTGGTTTAACAAGATGGTTTTAATGCCCCTTGTAAGAGAAGTGGAGGTCATTGTAGCTTAACAAGACGGTTTTAATGCCACTTGAAAGATACGTGGAGTACTGAGTGGTTTAACAAGATTGTTTTAATGCCCCTTGGAAGAGACGTGGAGGTCAGAGTGGTTTAACAAGATGGTTTTAATGTCCCTTGGAAGAGACGTGGAGGTAACAGTAGCTTAACAAGAAGGTTTTAATGCCCCTTGGAAGAGTGTTGGAGTTCAGAGTGGTTCAACAAGATGCTTTTAATGCCCCTTGGAAGAGATGTGGAGTTCAGAGTGGCTTAACAAGACTCTTTTAATGACCCTTGGAAGAGACATGGAGTTCACAGTAGCTTAGCAAGTCGATTTTAATGCCACTTGGAAGAGACGTGGAGCCCATAGTGGTTTAACAAGACGGTTTTAATGCCCCTTGGAAGAGACGTGAAGGTCACTGTAGCTTATCAAGACGGTTTTAATGCCCCTTGGAAGAGACGTGGAGGTCAGAGTGATTTAACAAGACGGTTTTAATGCACTTTGGAAGAGACGTGGAAGTCAGAGTGGTTTAACAAGATGCTTTTAATGCCCCTTGGAATAAACGTGGAGGTCACAGTAGCTTAACAAGATGTTTTTAATGCCCCTTGGAAGAGACCTAGAGGTCAGAGTGGTTTAACAAGATGGATTTAATGCCCCGTGGAAGAGTGGTGGAGGTCGCAGTGGCATAGAAAGACAATATTAATGCCCCTTTGAAGAGTGGTGGAGGTCACAGTGGAATAAAAAGACAATATCAATGCCACTTGGAAGAGTGGTGGAGGTCGCAGTGGAATAAAAATACGATATTAATGCCCCTTGGAAGAGTGGTGGAGGCCGCAGTGGATTAAAAAGACAATATCAATGCCACTTGGATGAGTGGTGGAGGTCGCAGTGGAATAAAACGACAACATCAATGCCTCGTGGAAGAGACGTGGAGGTCACAGTATCTTAACAAGACGATTTTAATGCCCCTTGTAGAGTGGTGGAGGTCAGAGTGGTTTAAAACGATGGTTTTAATGCCCCTTGGAAGAGACGTGGAGTTCAGTCTGGTTTAACAACACGGTTTTAATGCCCCTTGGATGAGACGTAGAGGTCAGAGTGGTTTAACAAGACAGTATTAATGCCCCTTGGAAGATACGTGGAGTTCAGAGTGGTTTAACAATATGGTTTTAATGCCCCTTGGAAGAGACGTGAAGGTCACAGTAGCTTAACAAGATGGTTTTAATGCCTTTTGGAAGTGACGTTGAGGTCAGAGTGGTTTAACAAGACGGTTTTAATGACCATTGGAAGAGACATGGAGTTCACAGTAGCTTAACAAGACGATTTTAATGCCCCTTGGAAGAGACGTGGAGGTCAGAGTGGCTTAACAAGACGGTTTTAATGCCCCTTGGAAGAGACGTGGAGGTCACAGTAGCTTAACAAGACTGTTTTAATGCCCCTTGGAAGAGACGTGGAGGTCAGAGTGGTTTGACAAGATGGTTTTTACCCACCTTGGAAGAGACGTGGAGTTCAGAGTGGTTTAACAAGATGTTTTTAATGCCCATTGGAAGAGACATGGAGTTCACAGTGGTTTAACAAGATGGTTTTAATAGCCCTTGGAAGAGACGCAGAGTTCAGAGTGGTTTAACAAGATGGTTTTAATGCCCCTTGGAAGAGACGTGGAATTCACAGTGGTTTAACAAGATGGTTTTAATGCCCCTTTGAAGAGACGTGAAGTTCAGAGTGGTTTAACAAGACGGTTTTAATGACCCTTGGAAGAGATGTGAAGTTCACAGTAGCTTAAAAACACGATTTTCATGCCCCTTGGAAGAGACGTGGAGGTCACAGTAGCTTAACAAGACTGTTTTAATGCCCCTTGGAAGAGACATGGAGGTCAGAGTGGTTTAACAAGACGGTTTTAACACACCTTGGAAGATACGTGGAGTTTAGAGTGGTTTAACAAGATGTTTTTAATGCCCATTGGAAGAGAAATGGAGTTCACAGTGGTTTAACAAGATGGTTTTAATACCCCTTGGAAGAGACGTAGAGTTCAGAGTGGTTTAACAAGATGGTTTTAATGCCCCTTGGAAGAGACGTGGAGTTCACAGTGGTTTAACAAGATGGTTTTAATGCCCCTTGGAAGAAACGTGGAGTTCAAAGTGGTTTAACAAGACGGTTTTAATTACCCTTGGAAGATATGTGAAGTTCACAGTAGCTTAACAAGACAATTTTAATGCCTCTTGGAAGAGACGTGGAGGTCAGAGTGGTTTAACAAGATGGTTTTAATGCCCCTTGTAAGAGAAGTGGAGGTCATTGTAGCTTAACAAGAAGGTTTTAATGCCACTTGGAAGATACGTGGAGTACTGAGTGGTTTAACAAGATGGTTTTAATGCCCAGTGTAAGAGTGGTGGAGGTCGCAGTTGAATAGAAAGACAATATCAATGCCCCTTGGAAGAATGGTCTAGGTTGCAGTTGAATAAAAAGACATTATCAATGCTCCTTGGAAGAGTGGTGGAGGTCGCAGTGGAATAAAAAGACAATATCAATGCATCGTGGAAGAGACGTGGAGGTCACAGTAGCTTAACAAGAAGATTTTAATTCCCCTTGTAAATGTGATGGAGGTCAGATTGGTTTAACAAAATGGTTTTAATGCCACTTGGAAGAGACATGAAGTTCAGAGTGGTTTAACAAGACGGTTTTAATGCCCCTTGGAAGAGACGTGGAGTGCTCAGTAGCTTAACAAGATGGTTTTAATGCCCCTTGGATGAGACGTGGTGGTCAGAGTGGTTTAACAAGACGGTTATAATGCCCCTTGGAAGAGTCGTGGTGGTCACAGTAGCTTAACAAGACCGTTTTAATGCCCCATGGAAGAGACAAGGAAGTCAGAGTGGTTTAACAAGATGGTTTCAATGCCCCTTGGAAGAGACTTGGAGGTCTGAGTGGTTTAACAAGATGGTTTTAATGCCCCTTGGAAGAGACGTGGAGGTCACTGTAGCTTAGCAAGACGGTTTTAATGCCACTTGGAAGATACGTGAAGTACAGAGTGGTTTACCAAGATGGTTTTAATGCCCCGTTTATGAGTGGTGGAGGTCGCAGTTGAATAGAAAGACAATATCAATGCCCCTTGGAAGAATGGTGGAGGTTGCAGTTGAATAAAAAGACATTATCAATGCTCCTTGGAAGAGTGGTGGAGGTCGCAATGGAATAAAAAGACAATATTGATGCAGCGTGGAAGAGACGTGAAGGTCACAGTAGCTTAACAAGAAGATTTTAATGCCCCTTGGAAAAAGTGATGGAGGTCAGATTGCTTTAACAAAATGGTTTTAATGCCACTTGGAAGAGACATGGAGTTCAGAGTGATTTAACAAGATGGTTTTAATGCCCCTTGGAAGAGACGTGGAGTTCACAGTAGCTTAACAAGATGGTTTTAATGCCCCTTGGATGAGACGTGGTGGTCAGAGTGGTTTAACAAGATGGTTTTAATGCCCCTTGGAAGAGTCGTGGAGGTCACAGTAGCTTAACAAGACGGTTTTAATGCCCCATGGAAGAGACGTGGAAGTTAGAGTGGTTTAACAAGATGGTTTTAATGCCCCTTGGAAGACACGAGGAGATCAGAGTGGTTTAACAAGACGGTTTTAATGCCCCTTGGGAGAGATGTGGAGTTTACAGCAGCTTAACAAACATTTTTAATGCCCCTTGGATGAGACGTGGAGTTGAGAATGATTTAACAAGACGGTTTTAATGCCCCTTGGAAGAGACGTAGAGGTCACAGTAGCTTAACAAGACGGTTTTAATGCCCCTTGGAAGAGTGGTGGAGTTCAGAGTGGTTTAACAAGATGTTTTCATGCCCCTTGGAAGAGACGTGGAGTTCAGAGTGGTTTAACAAGACGATTTTAATGACCCTTGGAAGAGACATGGAGTTCACAGTAGCTTATCAAGATGATTTTAATGCCCCTTGGAAGAGACGTGGAGGTCAGAGTGGTTTAACAAGACGGTTTTAATGCCCCTTGGAAGATATGTGGAGTTCAGAGTGTTTTAACAATATGGTTTTAATGCCCCTTGGAATTGATGTGGAGTTTAAAGCTGCATAACAAGACGATTTTAATGCCCCTTAGAAGAGACGTGGAGTTCACAGTAGCTTAACAAGTCGGTTTTAATGCCCCTTGGAAGAGACGTGGAGGTCAGAGTGGTTTAACAAGGTGGTTTCAACACCCCTAGGAAGAGACGTGGAGTTCAGAGTGGTTTAACAAGAAGTTTTTAATGCCCTTTGGAAGAGATATTGGGTTCACAGTGGTTTAACAAGATGGTTTTAATGCCCCTTGGAAAAGACGTGGAGGTAAGAGTGGTTTAACAAGATGGTTTTAATGCCCCTTGGAAGAGACATGGAGTTCAGAGTGGCTTAACAAGACTGTTTTAATGCCCCTTGGAAGAGAATTGAAGGTTACAGTAGCTTAACAAGACGGTTTTATTGCCCCTTGGATGAGTGGTGGAGTTCCGAGTGGCTTAACAAGATGCTTTTAATACCCCTTGGAAGAGACTTGGAGTTTAGAGTGGTTTAACAAGACTTTTTGAATGACCCTTGGAAGAGACATGAAGTTCACAGTAGCTTAACAAGACGATTTTAATGCCCCTTGGAAGAGAAGTGGAGGTCAGAGTGGTTTAACAAGACGGTTTTAATGCCCCTTGGATGCGACGTGGAGGTCACAGTAGCTTAACAAGACGGTTTTAATGCCCCTTGAAAGATACGTGGAGTTCAGAGTAGTTTATCAAGACGGTTTTAATGCCCCTTGTAAGAGACGTGGAGGTCACAGTAGCTTAACAAGACAGTTTTAATGCCACTTGGAAGAGTGGTGGAGGTCAGAGTGGTTTAACAAGAAGGTTTTAATGCCCTTTGGAAGAGACGTGGAGTTCAGAGTGGTTTATCAAGACGGTTTTAATGTCCCTTGGAAGAGACGTGGAGGTAATAGTAGCTTAAAAAGACGGTTTTAATGCCCCTTGGAAGAGTGTTGGCGTACAGAGTGTTTTAACAAGATGCTTTTAATGCCCCTTGGAAGAGATGTGGATTTCAGAATAGCTTAACAAGACTCTTTTAATGACCCTTGGAAGAGACATGGAGTTCACAGTAACTTAGCAAGACGATTTTAATGCCCCTTGGAAGAGACGTGGAGGTCAGAGTGGTTTAACAAGACGGTTTTAATGCCCTTTGGAAGAGATGTGGAAGACAGAGTGGTTTAACAAAAAGGTTTTAATGCCCCTTGGAATAAACGTGGAGGTCACAGTAGCTTAACAAGACAGTTTTAATGCCCCTTGGAAGAGACCTAGAGGTCAGAGTGGTTTAACAAGATGGATTTAATGCCCCGTGGAAGAGTGGTGGAGGTCTCAGTGGTATAGAAAGACAATATCAATGCCCCATGGAAGAGTGGTGGAGGTCGAGGTGGAATAAAAAGACAATATCAATGCCCCTTGGAAGAGTGGTGGAGGTTGCAGTGGAATAAAACGACAACATCAATGCATCGTGGAAGAGACGAGGAGGTCACAGTAGCTTAAGAAGATGATTTTAATGCCCTTTGTAGAGTGGTGGAGGTCAGAATGGTTTAAAAAGATGGTTTTAATGCCCCTTGGAAGAGACGTAGAGTTCAGACTGGTTTAACAAGACGGTTTTAATGCCCCTTGGATGAGACGTGGAGGTCAGAGTGGTTTAACAAGACGTTTTTAATGCCCCTTGGAAGATACGTGGAGATCAGAGTGGTTTAACAATATGGTTTTAATGCCCCTTGAAAGAGACATGGGGGTCACAGTAGCTTAACAAGACGGTTTTAATGCCACTTGAAAGAGACGTGAAGGTCAGAACGGTTTAACAAGATGGTTTTTACACCCCTTGGAAGAGACGTGGAGTTCAGAGTGGTTTAGCAAGACATTTTTAATGCCCCTTGGAAGAGACGTGGAGTTTACAGTGGTTTAACATGATGGTTTTAATGCCCCTTGGAAGAGACGAGGAGGTCATAGTGGTTTAACAAGATGGTTTTAATGCCCCTTGGAAGAGACGTGGAGTACAGAATGGTTTAACAATACGTTTTTAAAGACCCTTGGAAGAGATGTGGAGTTCACAGTAGCTTAACAAGATGATTTTAATGCCCCTTGGAAGAGATGTGGAGGTCAGAGTGGTTTAATAAGATGGTTTTAATTCCCCTTGGAAGAGACGTGGAGGTCTCTGTAGCTTAACTAGACGGTTTTAATGCCCCTTGGAAGAGACATGGAGGTTAGAGTGGTTTAAAAAGATGGTTTTAATGCCCCTTGGAAGAGACGTTGAGTTCAGAGTGTTTTAACAAGGCAGTTTTAATGCCCCTTGGAAGAGAAGTGGAGTTCACAGTAGTTTAACAAGACGGTTTTAATGCCCCTTGGAAGTGACGTTGAGGTCAGAGTGGTTTAACAAGAAGGTTTTAATGACCGTTGGAAGAGACATGGAGTTCACAGTAGCTTAACAAGATGATTTTAATGCCCTTGGAAGAGACGTGGAGGTCAGAGTGGTTTAACAAGACATTTTTAATGCCGCTTGGAAGAGACGTGGAGGTCACAGTAGCATAACAAGACGGTTTTAATGCCGCTTGAAAGATACATGGAGTTCAGAGTGGTTTAACAAGATTGTTTTAATGCCCCTTGGAAGAGACGTGGAGGTCACAGGAGCTTAACAAGACAGTTTTAATGCCCCTTGGAAGAGACGTGGAGGTCAGAGTGGTTTAAGAAGATGGTTTTAATGCCCCTTGGAAGAGAAGTGGAGGTCACTGTAGCTTAACAAGACGGTTTTAATGGCAATTTTAAGATACGTGGAGTACAGAGGGGTTTAACAAGATGGTTTTAATGCCCCGTGTAAGAGTGGTGGAGGTCGCAGTTGAATAGAAAGACAATATCAATACCCCTTGGAAGAATGGTGGAGGTTGCAGTTGAATAAAAAGACATTATCAATGCTCCTTGGAAGAGTGGTTGAGGTCGCAGTGGAATAAAAAGACAATATTAATGCATCGTGGAAGAGACGTGGAGGTCACAGTAGCTTAAGAAGAAAATTTTAATGCCCCTTGGAAAAGTGATGGAGGTCAGATTGGTTTAGCAAAATAGTTTTAATGCCACTTGGAAGAGACATGGAGTTCAGAGTGGTTTATCAAGACGGTTTTAATGCCCCTTGGAAGAGACGTGGAGTGCACAGTAGCTTAACAAGATGGTTTTAATGTCCCTTGGATGAGACGTGGAGGTCAGAGTGGTTTAAGAAGACGGTTTTTATGCCTGTTGGAAGAGTCGTGGAGGTCACAGTAGCTTAACAAGACGGTTTTAATGTCCCATGGAAGAGACGTGGAAGTCAGAGTGGTTTAACAAGATGGTTTTAATGCCCCTTGGAAGACACGTGGAGTTCAGAGTGGTTTAACAAGACGGTTTTAATGCCCCTTGGAAGAGACGTAGAGGGTACAGTAGATTAAGAAGATGGTTTTAATGCCCCTTGGAAGAGTGGTGGAGTTCAGAGTGGCTTAACAAGATGCTTTTAATGCCCCTTGGAAGAGACTTGGAGTTCAAAGTGGTTTAACAATACTTTTTTAATAACCCTTGGAAGTGACATGGAGTTCACAGTAGCTTAACAAGACGATTTTAATGCCCCTTGGAAGAAACGTGGAGGTCAGAGTGGTTTAACAAGACGGTTTTAATGCCCCTTGGAAGAGACATGGAGGTCACAGTAGCTTAACAAGACGGTTTTAATGCCCTTTGGAAGATACGTTGAGTTCAGAGTTGTTTAACAATATGGTTTTAATGTCAATTGGAAGAGACGTGGAGTTCACAGTAGCTTAACAAGATGGTTTTAATGCCCTTTGGAAGAGACGTGGAGGTCAGAGTGGTTTGACAAGACGGTTTTAATGCCCCTTGAAAAAGACGTGGAGGTCACAGTAGCTTATCAAGACGGTTTTAATGCGACTTGGAAGAATGGTGGAGGTCAGAGTGGATTAACAAGAAGGTTTTAATGCCCTTTGGAAGAGACGTGGAGTTCAGAGTGGTTTAACAAGACGGTTTTAATGTCCCTTGGAAGAGACGTGGAGGTAACAGTAGCTTAACAAGACGGTTTTAATGCCCCTTGGAAGTGTCGTGGAGGTCAGAGTGGTTTAACAACATGGTTTTAATGCCCCTTAGAAGAGACGTGGAGTTCAGTGTGGTTTAACAAGACGGCTTTAATGCCCCTTGTTAGAGAGGTGGAGTTCACAGTAGCTTAACAAGACTGCTTTAATTCCACTTGGAAGAACGTAGAGGTCACAGTAGCTTTACAAAACGGTTTTAATGCCCCATGGAAGACTGGTGGAGGTCAGAGTGGTTTAACAAGATGGTTTTAATTCCGCTTGGAAAAGACGTGGAAGTCAGAGTGGTTTAACAAGATGGTTTTAATGTCCCTTGGAAGAGACGTGGAGTTCACAGTAGCTTAACAAGACTGTTTTAATGCCCCTTGGAAGAGTGGTGGAGTTCAGAGTGGTTTAACTAGATGTTTCAATGCCCTTTGGAAGAGACGTGGAGTTCAGAGTGTTTTAACAAGGCAGTTTTAATGCCCCTTGGAAGAGAACTGGAGTTCACAGTAGTTTAACAAGACGGTTTTAATGCCCCTTGGAAGTGACGTTGAGGTCAGAGTCGTTTAACAAGAAGGTTTTAATGACCGTTGGAATAGACATGGAGTTCACAGTAGCTTAACAAGATGATTTTAATGCCCCTTGGAAGAGACGTGGAGGTCAGAGTGGTTTAACAAGACATTTTTAATGCCGCTTGGAAGAGACGTGGAGGTCACAGTAGCATAACAAGACGGTTTTAATGCCCCTTGAAAGATACATGGAGTTCAGAGTGGTTTAACAAGATTATTTTAATGCCCCTTGGAAGAGACGTGGAGGTCACAGGAGCTTAACAAGACAGTTTTAATGCCCCTTGGAAGAGACGTCAAGGTCAGAGTGGT
This sequence comes from Phyllobates terribilis, assembly GCF_046119375.1. Lineage (NCBI taxonomy): Eukaryota > Metazoa > Chordata > Amphibia > Anura > Dendrobatidae > Phyllobates > Phyllobates terribilis. The sequence goes on along the minus strand of NW_027362765.1, from coordinate 588,866,304 downwards.
TTAAGAAGATGGTTTTAATGCCCCTTGGAAGAGAAGTGGAGGTCACTGTAGCTTAACAAGACGGTTTTAATGGCAATTGGAAGATACCTGGAGTACAGAGGGGTTTAACAAGATGGTTTTAATGCCCCGTGTAAGAGTGGTGGAGGTCGCAGTTGAATAGAAAGACAATATCAATGCCACTTGGAAGAATGGTGGAGGTTGCAGTTCAATAAAAAGACATTATCAATGCTCCTTGGAAGAGTGGTTGAGGTCGCAGTGGAATAAAAAGACATTATCAATGCATCGTGGAAGAGACGTGGAGGTCACAGTAGCTTAACAAGACGGTTTTAATGCCCCATGGAATAGACGTGGACGTCAGAGTGGTTTAACAAGATGGTTTTAATGCCCCTTGGAAGACACGTGGAGTTCAGAGTGGTTTAACAAGACGGTTTTAATGCCCCTTGGAAGAGACGTAGAGGTTACAGTAGCTTAAGAAGATGGTTTTAATGCCCCTTGGAAGAGTGGTGGAGTTCAGAGTGGCTTAACAAGATGGTTTTAACACACCTTGGAAGAGACGTGGAGTTCAGAGTGGTTTAACAAGACGTTTTTAATGCCCCTGGGAAGAGACGTGGAGTTCACAGTGGTTTAACAAGATGGTTTTAATGCCCCTTGGAAGAGACGAAGACTTCAGAGTGGTTTAACAAGATGGTTTTAATGCCCCTTGGAAGAGACGTGGAGTTCACAGTGGTTTAACAAGATGGTTTTAATGCCCCTTGGAAGAGACGTGGAGGTCAGAGTGGTTTAACAAGATGGTTTTAATGCCACTTGAAAGAGACGTGGAGTTCAGAGTGGTTTAACAGGACGGTTTTAATGACCCTTGGAAGAGATGTGAAGTTCACAGTAGCTCAACAAGACGATTTCAATGCCCCTTGGAAGAGACTTGGAGGTCAGAGTGGTTTAACAAAATGGTTTTAATGCCCCTTGGAAGAGTCGTGGAGGTCACTGTAGCTTAACAAGACGGTTTTAATGCCACTTGGAAGATACGTGGAGTGCACAGTGGTTTAACAAGACAGTTTTAATGCCCCTTGGGAGAGATGTGGAGTTTACAGCAGCTTAACAAACATTTTTAATGCCCCTTGGATGAGACATGGAGGTCAGAATGGTTTAACAAGATGGTTTTAATGCCCCTTAGAAGAGACGTAGAGGTCACAGTAGCTTAACAAGATGGCTTTAATGCCCCTTGGAAGAGACGTGGAGGTCAGAGTGGTTTAACAAAACGGTTTTAATGCCAATTGGAAGACAAGTGGAGTTCACAGTAGTTTAACAAGACCGATTTAATGCCCCTTGGAAGAGACGTTGTGGTCATAGTGGTTTAGTAAGATGGTTTTTATGCCCCTTGGAAGTGTCGTGGAGGTCAGAGTGGTTTAACAACATGGTTTTAATGCCCCTTAGAAGAGACGTGGAGTTCAGTGTGGTTTAACAAGACGGCTTTAATGCCCCTTGTTAGAGATGTGGAGTTCACAGTAGCTTAACAAGACTGCTTTAATTCCACTTGGAAGAACGTGGAGGTCACAGTAGCTTTACAAAACGGTTTTAATGCCCCATGGAAGACTGGTGGAGGTCAGAGTGGTTTAACAAGATGGTTTTAATTCCGCATGGAAGAGACGTGGAAGTCAGAGTGGTTTAACAAGATGGTTTTAATGTCCCTTGGAAGAGACGTGGAGTTCACAGTAGCTTAACAAGACTGGTTTAATGCCCCTTGGAAGAGTAGTGTAGTTCAGAGTGGTTTAACTAGATGTTTCAATGCCCTTTGGAAGAGACGTGGAGTTCAGAGTGTTTTAACAAGATGGTTTTAATGACCCTTGGAAGAGACATGGAGTTCACAGGAGCTTAACAAGTCGGTTTTAATGCCCCTTGGTAGAGACGTGGAGGTCAGAGTGGTTTAACAAGATGGTTTTAATACCCATTGGAATAGACGTGGAGTTCAGAGTGGTTTAACAAGACGTTTTTACTGCCCTTTGGAAGAGAAATTGGGTTCACAGTGGTTTAACAAGATGGTTTAAATGCCCCTTGGAAGAGAAGTGGAGTTCACAGAAGTTTAACAAGACGGTTTTAATGCAACTTGGAAGAGACGTTGTGGTCATAGTGGTTTAACAAGATGGTTTTAATGCCCCTTGGGAGAGATGTGGAGTTTGCAACAGCTTAACAAACGTTTTTAATGCCCCTTGGATGAGATGTGGAGGTCAGAATGGTTTAACAAGACGGTTTTAATGCCCCTTGGAAGATACGTGGAGTACACCGTGGTTTAACAAGAAGGTTTTAAGGCCCCTTGGGAGAGATGTGGAGTTTACAGCAGCTTAACAAACATTTTTAATGCCCCTTGGATGAGACGTGGAGGTCAGAATGGTTTAACAAGACGGTTTTAATGCCCCTTGAAAGAGACGTAGAGGTCACAGTAGCTTAACAAGACGGTTTTAATGCCCCTTGGAAGAGACGTGGAGGTCAGAGTGGTTTAACAAGATGGTTTTAATGCCCCTTGGAAGAGACGTGGAGTTCAGAGTGGTTTAACAAGACGGTTTTAATGCCCCTTGGAAGACAAATGGAGTTCACAGTAGTTTAACAAGACCGATTTAATGCCCCTTGGAAGAGACGTTGTGGTCATAGTTGTTTAGTAAGATGGTTTTTATGCCCCTTGGAAGAGTGGTGGAGGTCAGAGTGGTTTAACAACATGGTTTTAATACCCCTTGGAAGAGACGTGGAGTTCAGTGTGGTTTAACAAGACGGCTTTAATGCCCCTTGTTAGAGATGTGGAGTTCACAGTAGCTTAACAAGACTGTTTTAATGCTCCTTGGAAGAACGTGGAGGTCACAGTAGCTTAAAAAAACGGTTTAAATGCCCCTTTGAAGACTGTTGGAGGTCTGAGTGGTTTAACAAGATGGTTTTAATTCCACTTGGATGAGGCGTGGAGGTCAGAGTGGTTCAACAAGATGATTTTAATGTCCCTTGGAAGAGACGTGGAGGTCACAGTAGCTTAACAAGACGGTTTTAATGGCCCTTGGAAGAGTCGTGGAGTTCAGAGTGTTTTAACAAGACGGTTTTAATGACACTTGGAAGAGACATGGAGTTCACAGGAGCTTAACAAGTCGGTTTTAATGCCCCTTGGTAGAGACGTGGAGGTCAGAGTGGTTTAACAAGATGGTTTTAATACCCATTGGAAGAGACGTGGAGTTCAGAGTGGTTTAACAAGACGTTTTTAATACCCTTTGAAAGAGACATTGGTTTCACAGTGGTTTAACACGAAGGTTTTAATGCCCCTTGGAAGAGAAGTGGAGTTCACAGTAGTTTAACAAGACGGTTTTAATGCAACTTGGAAGAGACGTTGTGGTCATAGTGGTTTAACAAGATGGTTTTAATGCCCCTTGGGAGAGATGTGGAGTTTACAACAGCTTAACAAACGTTTATAATGCCCCTTGGATGAGATGTGGAGGTCATAATGGTTTAACAAGACGGTTTTAATGCCACTTGGAAGAGACGTAGAGGACACAGTAGCTTAACAAGATGGTTTTAATGCCCCTTGGAAGAGACGCGGAGGTCAGAGTGGTTTAACAAGATGGTTGTAATGCCCCTTGGAAGAGACGTGGAGGTCAGAGTGGTTTAACAAGACGGTTTTAATGCCCCTTGGATGAGACGTGGAGGTCAGAGTGGTTTAACAAGACGGTTTTAATGCACCTTGGAAGAGACTTGGAGGTCACAGTAGCTTAACAAGACGGTTTTAATGCCACTTGAATGAGACGTGGAGGTCAGAGTGGTTTAACAAGATGGTTTTAACACCCCTTGGAAGAGACGTGGAGTTCAGAGTGATTTAACAAGAAATTTTTAATGCCCCTTCGAAGATAAGTGGAGTTCAGAGTGGTTTAACAATATGGTTTTAATGCCCCTTGGAAGAGACGTGGAGTTCACAGTGGTTTAACAAGATGGTTTTAATGCCCCTTAGAAGAGACGTGGAGTACAGAGTGGTTTAACAAGACGGTTTTAATGACCCTTGGAAGAGATGTGGAGTTCACAGTAGCTTAACAAGCCGATTTTAATGCCCCTTGGAAGAGACGTGGAGGTCAGAGTGGTTTAATAAGATGGTTTTAATGCCTTTTGGAAGAGACGAGGAGGTCACTGTAGCTTAACAAGACGGTTTTAATGCCCCTTGAAAGAGACGTGGAGGTCAGAGAGGTTTAACAAGATGGTTTTAATGCCCATTGGAAGAGACGTGGAGTTCAGAGTGTTTTAACAAGACGGTTTTAATGCCCCTTGGATGAGACGTGGAGGTCAGAGTGGTTTAACAAGATGGTTTTAATGCCCCTTGGAAGAGCCGTGGAGGTCACAGTAGCTTAACAAGATGGTTTTAATGCCCCTTGGAAGAGACGTGGAGGTCAGAGTGGTTTAACAAGATGGTTTTAACACACCTTGGAAGAGACGTGGAGTTCAGAGTGGTTTAACAAGACGTTTTTAATGCCCCTTGAAAGAGACGTGGAGTTCACAGTGGTTTAACAAGATTGTTTTAATGCCCCTTGGAAGGGACGTGGAGGTCACAGTAGCTTAACAAGATGGTTTTAATGCCCCTTGGAAGAGACATGGAGGTCAGAGTGGTTTAACAAGATGGTTTTCACATACCTTGGAAGAGACGTGGAGTTCAGAGTGGTTTAACAAGACGTTTTTAATGCCCCTTGGAAGAGATGTGGAGTTCACAGTGGTTTAACAAGATGGTGTTAATGCCCCTTGGAAGAGACGTGGAGGTCAGAGTGGTTTAACAAGATGGTTTTAATGACCCCTTGGAAGAGACGTGGTGTTCAGAGTGGTTTAGCAAGACGGTTATAATGACCCTTGGAAGAGATGTGAAGTTCACAGTAGCTTAACAAGACGATTTCAATGCCCCTTGGCAGAGACGTGGAGGTCAGAGTGGTTTAACAAAATGGTTTTAATGCTCCTTGGAAGAGACGTGGAGGTCACTGTAGCTTAACAAGACGGTTTTAATGCCACTTGGAAGATACGTGGAGTGCACCGTGGTTTAACAAGATGGCTTTAATGCCCCTTGGCAGAGATGTGGAGTTTACAGCAGCTTAACAAACATTTTTAATGCCCCTTGGATGAGACGTGGAGGTCAGAATGGTTTAACAAGACGGTTTTAATGCCCCTTGGAAGGCACGTAGAGGTCACAGTAGCTTAACAAGACGGTTTTAATGTCCCTTGGAAGAGACGTGGAGGCCAGAGTGGTTTAACAAGATGGTTTTAATGCCACTTGAAAGAGACGTGGAGTTCAGAGTGGTTTAACAGGACGGTTTTAATGACCCTTGGAAGAGATGTGAAGTTCACAGTAGCTCAACAAGACGATTTCAATGCCCCTTGGAAGAGACTTGGAGGTCAGAGTGGTTTAACAAAATGGTTTTAATGCCCCTTGGAAGAGTCATGGAGGTCACTGTAGCTTAACAAGACGGTTTTAATGCCACTTGGAAGATACGTGGAGTGCACCGTGGTTTAACAAGACGGCTTTAATGCCCCTTGGCAGAGATGTGGAGTTTACAGCAGCTTAACAAACATTTTTAATGCCCCTTGGATGAGACGTGGAGGTCAGAATGGTTTAACAAGACAGTTTTAATGCCCCTTGGAAGGCAGGTAGAGGTCACAGTAGCTTAATAAGACGGTTTTAATGCCCCTTGGAAGAGACGTGGAGGTCAGAGTGGTTTAACAAGATAGTTTTAATGCCCCTTGGAAGAGACGTGGAGTTAAGAGTGGTTTAACAAGATGGTTTTAATGCCCCTTGGAAGACAAGTGGAGTTCACAGTAGTTTAACAAGACCGATTTAATGCCCCTTGGAAGAGACGTTGTGGTCATAGTGGTTTAGTTAGATGGTTTTTATGCCCCTTGGAAGAGTGGTGGAGGTCAGAGTGGTTTAACAACATGGTTTTAATGCCCCTTGGAAGAGACGTGGAGTTCAGTGTGGTTTAACAAGATGGCTTTAATGCCCCTTGTTAGAGATGTGGAGTTCACAGTAGCTTAACAAGACTGTTTTAATGCCCCTTGGAAGAAAGTGGAGGTCACGGTAGCTTAAAAAAACGGTTTTAATGCCCCTTCGAAGACTGGTGGAGGTCAGAGTGGTTTAACAAGATAGTTTTAATTCCGCTTGGAAGAGACGTGGAGGTCAGAGTGGTTTAACAAGATGGTTTTAATGTCCGTTGGAAGAGACGTGGAGGTCACAGTAGCTTAACAAGGCGGTTTTAATGCCCCTTGGAAGAGTGGTGGAGTTCAGAGTGGATTAACAAGATGTTTTAATGCCCCTTGGAAGAGACGTGGAGTTAAGAGTGTTTTAACAGGACGGTTTTAATGACCCTTGGAAGAGACATGGAGTTCACAGGAGCTTAACAAGTCGATTTTAATGCCCCTTGGTAGAGACGTGGAGGTCACAGTAGTTTAACAGGACGGTTTTAATGCAACTTGGTAGAGACGTTGTGGTCATAGTGGTTTAACAAGATGGTTGTAATGCCCCTTGGGAGAGATGTGGATTTTACAACAGCTTAGCAAACGTTTTTAATGCCCCTTGGATAAGATGTGGAGGTCAGAATGGTTTAACAAGACGGTTTTAATGCCCCTTGGAAGAGAGGTAGAGGACACAGTAGCTTAACAAGACGGTTTTAATGCACCTTGGAAGAGACGCGGAGGTCAGAGTGGTTTAACAAGATGGTTTTAATGCCCCTTGGAAGACACGTGGAGTTCAGAGTGGTTTAACAAGACGGTTTTAATGCCCCTTGGAAGAGACGTAGAGGTTACAGTAGCTTAAGAAGATGGTTTTAATGCCCCTTGGAAGAGTGGTGGAGTTCAGAGTGGCTTAACAAGATGGTTTTAACACACCTTGGAAGAGACGTGGAGTTCAGAGTGGTTTAACAAGACGTTTTTAATGCCCCTGGGAAGAGACGTGGAGTTCACAGTGGTTTAACAAGATGGTTTTAATGCCCCTTGGAAGAGACGAAGAGTTCAGAGTGGTTTAACAAGATGGTTTTAATGCCCCTTGGAAGAGACGTGGAGTTCACAGTGGTTTAACAAGATGGTTTTAATGCCCCTTGGAAGAGACGTGGAGGTCAGAGTGGTTTAACAAGATGGTTTTAATGCCACTTGAAAGAGACGTGGAGTTCAGAGTGGTTTAACAGGACGGTTTTAATGACCCTTGGAAGAGATGTGAAGTTCACAGTAGCTCAACAAGACGATTTCAATGCCCCTTGGAAGAGACTTGGAGGTCAGAGTGGTTTAACAAAATGGTTTTAATGCCCCTTGGAAGAGTCGTGGAGGTCACTGTAGCTTAACAAGACGGTTTTAATGCCACTTGGAAGATACGTGGAGTGCACAGTGGTTTAACAAGACAGTTTTAATGCCCCTTGGGAGAGATGTGGAGTTTACAGCAGCTTAACAAACATTTTTAATGCCCCTTGGATGAGACGTGGAGGTCAGAATGGTTTAACAAGATGGTTTTAATGCCCCTTAGAAGAGACGTAGAGGTCACAGTAGCTTAACAAGATGGCTTTAATGCCCCTTGGAAGAGACGTGGAGGTCAGAGTGGTTTAACAAAACGGTTTTAATGCCAATTGGAAGACAAGTGGAGTTCACAGTAGTTTAACAAGACCGATTTAATGCCCCTTGGAAGAGACGTTGTGGTCATAGTGGTTTAGTAAGATGGTTTTTATGCCCCTTGGAAGTGTCGTGGAGGTCAGAGTGGTTTAACAACATGGTTTTAATGCCCCTTAGAAGAGACGTGGAGTTCAGTGTCGTTTAACAAGACGGCTTTAATGCCCCTTGTTAGAGATGTGGAGTTTACAGTAGCTTGACAAGACTGCTTTAATTCCACTTGAAAGAACGTGGAGGTCACAGTAGCTTTACAAAACGGTTTTAATGCCCCATGGAAGACTGGTGGAGGTCAGAGTGGTTTAACAAGATGGTTTTAATTCCGCATGGAAGAGACGTGGAAGTCAGAGTGGTTTAACAAGATGGTTTTAATGTCCCTTGGAAGAGACGTGGAGTTCACAGTAGCTTAACAAGACTGGTTTAATGCCCCTTGGAAGAGTAGTGTAGTTCAGAGTGTTTTAACAAGATGGTTTTAATGACCCTTGGAAGAGACATGGAGTTCACAGGAGCTTAACAAGTCGGTTTTAATGCCCCTTGGTAGAGACGTGGAGGTCAGAGTGGTTTAACAAGATGGTTTTAATACCCATTGGAATAGACGTGGAGTTGAGAGTGGTTTAACAAGACGTTTTTACTGCCCTTTGGAAGAGAAATTGGGTTCACAGTGGTTTAACAAGATGGTTTTAATGCCCCTTGGAAGAGAAGTGGAGTTCACAGAAGTTTAACAAGACGGTTTTAATGCAACTTGGAAGAGACGTTGTGGTCATAGTGGTTTAACAAGATGGTTTTAATGCCCCTTGGGAGAGATGTGGAGTTTGCAACAGCTTAACAAACGTTTTTAATGCCCCTTGGATGAGATGTGGAGGTCAGAATGGTTTAACAAGACGGTTTTAATGCCCCTTGGAAGATACGTGGAGTACACAGTGGTTTAACAAGATGGTTTTAATGCCCCTTGGGAGAGATGTGGAGTTTACAGCAGCTTAACAAACATTTTTAATGCCCCTTGGATGAGACGTGGAGGTCAGAATGGTTTAACAAGACTTTTTTAATGCCCCTTGAAAGAGACGTAGAGGTCACAGTAGCTTAACAAGATGGTTTTAATGCCCCTTGGAAGAGACGTGGAGGTCAGAGTGGTTTAACAAGATGGTTTTAATGCCCCTTGGAAGAGACGTGGAGTTCATAGTGGTTTAACAAGACGGTTTTAATGCCCCTTGGAAGACAAATGGAGTTCACAGTAGTTTAACAAGACCGATTTAATGCCCCTTGGAAGAGACGTTGTGGTCATAGTTGTTTAGTAAGATGGTTTTTATGCCCCTTGGAAGAGTGGTGGAGGTCAGAGTGGTTTAACAACATGGTTTTAATACCCCTTGGAAGAGACGTGGAGTTCAGTGTGGTTTAACAAGACGGCTTTAATGCCCCTTGTTAGAGATGTGGAGTTCACAGTAGCTTAACAAGACTGTTTTAATGCTCCTTGGAAGAACGTGGAGGTCACAGTAGCTTAAAAAAACGGTTTAAATGCCCCTTTGAAGACTGTTGGAGGTCTGAGTGGTTTAACAAGATGGTTTTAATTCCACTTGGATGAGGCGTGGAGGTCAGAGTGGTTCAACAAGATGATTTTAATGTCCCTTGGAAGAGACGTGGAGGTCACAGTAGCTTAACAAGACGGTTTTAATGGCCCTTGGAAGAGTCGTGGAGTTCAGAGTGTTTTAACAAGACGGTTTTAATGACACTTGGAAGAGACATGGAGTTCACAGGAGCTTAACAAGTCGGTTTTAATGCCCCTTGGTAGAGACGTGGAGGTCAGAGTGGTTTAACAAGACGGTTTTAATGCACCTTGGAAGAGACTTGGAGGTCACAGTAGCTTAACAAGACGGTTTTAATGCCACTTGAATGAGACGTGGAGGTCAGAGTGGTTTAACAAGATGGTTTTAACACCCCTTGGAAGAGACGTGGAGTTCAGAGTGATTTAACAAGAAATTTTTAATGCCCCTTCGAAGATAAGTGGAGTTCAGAGTGGTTTAACAATATGGTTTTAATGCCCCTTGGAAGAGACGTGGAGTTCACAGTGGTTTAACAAGATGGTTTTAATGCCCCTTAGAAGAGACGTGGAGTACAGAGTGGTTTAACAAGACGGTTTTAATGACCCTTGGAAGAGATGTGGAGTTCACAGTAGCTTAACAAGCCGATTTTAATGCCCCTTGGAAGAGACGTGGAGGTCAGAGTGGTTTAATAAGATGGTTTTAATGCCTTTTGAAAGAGACGAGGAGGTCACTGTAGCTTAACAAGACGGTTTTAATGTCCCTTGAAAGAGACGTGGAGGTCAGAGAGGTTTAACAAGATGGTTTTAATGCCCATTGGAAGAGACGTGGAGTTCAGAGTGTTTTAACAAGACGGTTTTAATGCCCCTTGGATGAGACGTGGAGGTCAGAGTGGTTTAACAAGATGGTTTTAATGCCCCTTGGAAGAGCCATGGAGGTCACAGTAGCTTAACAAGATGGTTTTAATGCCCCTTGGAAGAGACGTGGAGGTCAGAGTGGTTTAACAAGATGGTTTTAACACACCTTGGAAGAGACGTGGAGTTCAGAGTGGTTTAACAAGACGTTTTTAATGCCCCTTGAAAGAGACGTGGAGTTCACAGTGATTTAACAAGATTGTTTTAATGCCCCTTGGAAGGGACGTGGAGGTCACAGTAGATTAACAAGATGGTTTTAATGCCCCTTGGAAGAGACATGGAGGTCAGAGTGGTTTAACAAGATGGTTTTAACATACCTTGGAAGAGACGTGGAGTTCAGAGTGGTTTAACAAGACGTTTTTAATGCCCCTTGGAAGAGATGTGGAGTTCACAGTGGTTTAACAAGATGGTGTTAATGCCCCTTGGAAGAGACGTGGAGGTCAGAGTGGTTTAACAAGATGGTTTTAATGACCCCTTGGAAGAGACGTGGTGTTCAGAGTGGTTTAGCAAGACGGTTATAATGACCCTTGGAAGAGATGTGAAGTTCACAGTAGCTTAACAAGACGATTTCAATGCCCCTTGGCAGAGACGTGGAGGTCAGAGTGGTTTAACAAAATGGTTTTAATGCTCCTTGGAAGAGACGTGGAGGTCACTGTAGCTTAACAAGACGGTTTTAATGCCACTTGGAAGATACGTGGAGTGCACCGTGGTTTAACAAGATGGCTTTAATGCCCCTTGGCAGAGATGTGGAGTTTACAGCAGCTTAACAAACATTTTTAATGCCCCTTGGATGAGACGTGGAGGTCAGAATGTTTAAACAAGACGGTTTTAATGCCCCTTGGAAGGCACGTAGAGGTCACAGTAGCTTAACAAGACGGTTTTAATGTCCCTTGGAAGAGACGTGGAGGCCAGATTGGTTTAACAAGATGGTTTTAATGCCACTTGAAAGAGACGTGGAGTTCAGAGTGGTTTAACAGGACGGTTTTAATGACCCTTGGAAGAGATGTGAAGTTCACAGTAGCTCAACAAGACGATTTCAATGCCCCTTGGAAGAGACTTGGAGGTCAGAGTGGTTTAACAAAATGGTTTTAATGCCCCTTGGAAGAGTCGTGGAGGTCACTGTAGCTTAACAAGACGGTTTTAATGCCACTTGGAAGATACGTGGAGTGCACCGTGGTTTAACAAGACGGCTTTAATGCCCCTTGGCAGAGATGTGGAGTTTACAGCAGCTTAACAAACATTTTTAATGCCCCTTGGATGAGACGTGGAGGTCAGAATGGTTTAACAAGACGGTTTTAATGCCCCTTGGAAGGCAGGTAGAGGTCACAGTAGCTTAATAAGACGGTTTTAATGCCCCTTGGAAGAGACGTGGAGGTCAGAGTGGTTTAACAAGATAGTTTTAATGCCCCTTGGAAGAGACGTGGAGTTAAGAGTGGTTTAACAAGATGGTTTTAATGCCCCTTGGAAGACAAGTGGAGTTCACAGTAGTTTAACAAGACCGATTTAATGCCCCTTGGAAGAGACGTTGTGGTCATAGTGGTTTAGTTAGATGGTTTTTATGCCCCTTGGAAGAGTGGTGGAGGTCAGAGTGGTTTAACAACATGGTTTTAATGCCCCTTGGAAGAGACGTGGAGTTCAGTGTGGTTTAACAAGATGGCTTTAATGCCCCTTGTTAGAGATGTGGAGTTCACAGTAGCTTAACAAGACTGTTTTAATGCCCCTTGGAAGAAAGTGGAGGTCACGGTAGCTTAAAAAAACGGTTTCAATGCCCCTTCGAAGACTGGTGGAGGTCAGAGTGGTTTAACAAGATAGTTTTAATTCCGCTTGGAAGAGACGTGGAGGTCAGAGTGGTTTAACAAGATGGTTTTAATGTCCGTTGGAAGAGACGTGGAGGTCACAGTAGCTTAACAAGGCGGTTTTAATGCCCCTTGGAAGAGTGGTGGAGTTCAGAGTGGTTTAACAAGATGTTTTAATGCCCCTTGGAAGAGACGTGGAGTTAAGAGTGTTTTAACAAGACGGTTTTAATGACCCTTGGAAGAGACATGGAGTTCACAGGAGCTTAACAAGTCGATTTTAATGCCCCTTGGTAGAGACGTGGAGGTCACAGTAGTTTAACAGGACGGTTTTAATGCAACTTGGTAGAGACGTTGTGGTCATAGTGGTTTAACAAGATGGTTGTAATGCCCCTTGGGAGAGATGTGGATTTTACAACAGCTTAGCAAACGTTTTTAATGCCCCTTGGATAAGATGTGGAGGTCAGAATGGTTTAACAAGACGGTTTTAATGCCCCTTGGAAGAGAGGTAGAGGACACAGTAGCTTAACAAGACGGTTTTAATGCACCTTGGAAGAGACGCGGAGGTCAGAGTGGTTTAACAAGATGGTTGTAATGCCCCTTGGAAGAGACGTGGAGGTCAGAGTGGTTTAACAAGACTGTTTTAATGCCCCTTGGAAGAGAAGTGGAGTTTACAGTAGCTTAACAAGACTGTTTTAATGCCCTTTTAGGAACGTGGAGGTCACAGTAGCTTAAAAAAACGGTTTAAATGCCCCTTGGAAGAGTGGTGGAGGTCAGAGTGGTTAACCAAGATGGTTTTAATGCCCCTTGGAATAGAAGTGGAGGTCAGAGTGGTTAAACAAGATGGTTTTAATGTCCCTTGGTTGAGATGTGGAGGTCACAGTAGCTTAACAAGACAGGTTTAATGCCCCTTGGAAGAGTGGTGGAGTTCAGAGTGGTTTAACAAGACGGTTTTAATGACCCTTGGAAGAGACATGGAGTTCACAGTAGCTTAACAAGATGATTTTAATGCCACTTGGAAGAGACGTGGAGGTTAGAGTGGTTTAACAAGAAGGTTGTAATGCCCCTTGGAAGAGATGTGGAATTTAAAGCAGCTTAACAAGACGGTTTTAATGCCCCTTGAATAAGACGTGGAGGTCAGAGTGGTTTAACAAGACGGTTTTAATGCCCCTTGGAAGAGACGTGGAGTTCACAGTAGCTTAACAAGATGGTTTTAATGCTCCTTGCAAGAGTGGTCGAGTTCAGAGTGGTTTAACAAGATGGTTTTAATGCCCCTTGGAAGAGATGTGGAGGTCAGAGTGGTTTAACAAGATGGTTTTAATGCCCCTTGGAAGAGACGTGGAGTTCAGAGTGGTTTAACAAGACGGTTTTAATGACCCTTGGAAGAGACGTGGAGTTCACAGTAGCTTAACAAGTCGGTTTTAATGCCCCTTGGTAGAGACGTGGAGGTCAGAGTGGTTTAACAAGATGGTTTTAATACCCCTTGGAAGTGACGTGGAGGTCAGAGTGGTTTAACAAGACGTTTTTAATGCCCCTTGGAAGAGACGTGGAGTTCACAGTAGCTTAACAAGACGGTTTTAATGCCCCTTGAAAGAGTGGTCGAGTTCAAAGTGGTTTAACAAGATGGTTTTAATGCCCCTTGGAAGAGACGTGGAGGTCAGAGTGTTTTAACAAGATGGCTTTAATGCCCCTTGGAAGAGATGTGGAGTTTACAACAGCTTAACGAAAGTTTTTAATGCCCCTTGATGAGACGTGGAGGTCAGAATGGATTAACAAGACGGTTTTAATGCCCCTTGGAAGAGACGTAGAGAAAGCAGTAGCTTAATAAGACGGTTTTAATGCCCCTTGGAAGAGACGTGGAGGTCAGAGTGGTTTAACAAGATGTTTTTAATGCCCATTGGAAGAGACGTGGAGTTCAGAGTGGTTTAACAAGACGGTTTTAATGTCCCTTGGAAGAGACGTGGAGGTCAGAGTGGTTTAACAAGACGGTTTTAATGTCCCTTGGAAGAGACGTGGAGGTCACAGTAGCTTAACAAAATGGTTTTAATGCCCCTTGGAAGAGTGGTGGAGTTCAGAGTGGTTTAACAAGATATTTTAATGCCCCTTGGAAGAGACGTGGATTTCAGAGTGGTTTAATAAGACAGTTTTAATGACCCTTGGAAGAGACATGGAGTTCACAGTAGCTTAACAAGATGATTTTAATTCCCCTTGGAAGAGACGTGGAGTTCAGAGTGCTTTTAGAAGATGGTTTTAATGCCCCTTGGAAGATACGTGGAGTTCAGAGTGGTTTAACAATATGGTTTTAATGACCCATGGAAGAGATGTGGAGTTTAAAGCAGCTTAACAAGACGGTTTTAATGCCCCTTGGAAGAGACGTGGAGGTCAGAGTGGTTTAACAAGACGGTTTTAATTCCCCTTGGAAGAGAAGTGGAATACACAGTAGCTTAACAAGACGGTTTTAATGCCCCTTGGAAGAGTGGTGGAGGTCAGAGTGGTTTGACAAGATGGTTTTAATGCCCCTTAGAAGAGACGTGGAGGTCAGAGTGGTTTAACAAGATGGTTTTAATGTCCCTTGGATGAGACATGGAGGTCACAGTAGCTTAACAAAATGGTTTTAATGCCCCTTGGAAGAGTGGTGGAGTTCAGAGTGGTTTAACAAGATATTTTAATGCCCCTTGGAAGAGACGTGGATTTCAGATTGGTTTAATAACACAGTTTTAATGACCCTTGGATGAGACATGGAGTTCACAGTAGCTTAACAAGATGATTTTAATTCCCCTTGGAAGAGACGTGGAGTTCAGAGTGCTTTTAGAAGAAGGTTTTAATGCCCCTTGGAAGATACGTGGAGTTCAGAGTGGTTTAACAATATGGTTTTAATGACCCTTGGAAGAGATGTGGAGTTTAAAGCAGCTTAACAAGACGGTTTTAATGCCCCTTGGAAGAGACGTGGAGATCAGAGTGCTTTAACAAGAGGGTTTTAATGCACCCATGGAAGATACGTGGAGTTCAGAGTGGTTTAACAATATGGTTTTAATGACCCTTGGAAGAGTTGTGGAGTTTAAAGCAGCTTAAAGAGACAGTTTTAATGCCCCATGGATAAGACGTGGAGGTCAGAGTGGTTTAACAAGACGGTTTTAAGCCCCTTGGAAGAGACGTGGAGTTCACAGGAGCTTAACAAGTTGGTTTTAATGCCCCTTGGTAGAGACGTGGAGGTCAGAGTGGTTTAAAAAGATGGTTTTAATACCCACTGGAAGAGACGTGGAGGTCAGAGAGGTTTAACAAGATGGATTTAATGCCCCTTGGAAGAGACGGGGAGTTCAGAGTGGTTTAACAAGACGGTTTTAATGATCCTTGGAAGAGATGTGGAGTTCACAGTAGCTTAACAAGACGATTTTAATGCCCGTTGGAAGAGATGTGGAGTTTACAACAGCTTAACGAAAGTTTTTAATGCCCCTTTGATGAGACGTGGAGGTCAGAATGGATTAACAAGACGGTTTTAATGCCCCTTGGAAGAGACGTAGAGAAAGCAGTAGCATAACAAGACGGTTTTAATGCTCCTTGGAAGAGACGTGGAGGTCAGAGTGGTTTAACAAGATGGTTTTAATGCCCATTGGAAGAGACGTGGAGTTCAGAGTGGTTTAACAAGACGGTTTTAATGCCCCTTGGAAGAGAAGTGGAGTTCACAGTAGCTTAACAAGACGGTTTTAATGCCCCTTGAAAGAGTGGTGGAGTTCAGAGTGGTTTAACAAGATGTTTTAATGCCCCTTGGAAGAGAAGTGGAGTTCACAGTAGTTTAACAAGACTGTTTTAATGCCCCTTTGAAGAATGTGGAAGTCACAGTAGCTTAAATAAACGGTTTTAATGCCCCTTGGAAGAGTGGTGGAGGTCAGAGTTGTTTGACAAGATGGTTTTAATGCCCCTTGGAAGAGACGTGGAGGTCAGAGTGTTTTAACAAGATGGCTTTAATGCCCCTTGGAAGAGATGTGGAGTTTACAACAGCTTAACGAAAGTTTTTAATGCCCCTTGATGAGACGTGGAGGTCAGAATGGATTAACAAGACGGTTTTAATGCCCCTTGGAAGAGACGTAGAGAAAGCAGTAGCTTAATAAGACGGTTTTAATGCCCCTTGGAAGAGACGTGGAGGTCAGAGTGGTTTAACAAGATGTTTTTAATGCCCATTGGAAGAGACGTGGAGTTCAGAGTGGTTTAACAAGACGGTTTTAATGTCCCTTGGAAGAGACGTGGAGGTCAGAGTGGTTTAACAAGACGGTTTTAATGTCCCTTGGAAGAGACGTGGAGGTCACAGTAGCTTAACAAAATGGTTTTAATGCCCCTTGGAAGAGTGGTGGAGTTCAGAGTGGTTTAACAAGATATTTTAATGCCCCTTGGAAGAGACGTGGATTTCAGAGTGGTTTAATAAGACAGTTTTAATGACCCTTGGAAGAGACATGGAGTTCACAGTAGCTTAACAAGATGATTTTAATTCCCCTTGGAAGAGACGTGGAGTTCAGAGTGCTTTTAGAAGATGGTTTTAATGCCCCTTGGAAGATACGTGGAGTTCAGAGTGGTTTAACAATATGGTTTTAATGACCCATGGAAGAGATGTGGAGTTTAAAGCAGCTTAACAAGACGGTTTTAATGCCCCTTGGAAGAGACGTGGAGGTCAGAGTGGTTTAACAAGACGGTTTTAATTCCCCTTGGAAGAGAAGTGGAATACACAGTAGCTTAACAAGACGGTTTTAATGCCCCTTGGAAGAGTGGTGGAGGTCAGAGTGGTTTGACAAGATGGTTTTAATGCCCCTTAGAAGAGACGTGGAGGTCAGAGTGGTTTAACAAGATGGTTTTAATGTCCCTTGGAAGAGACATGGAGGTCACAGTAGCTTAACAAAATGGTTTTAATGCCCCTTGGAAGAGTGGTGGAGTTCAGAGTGGTTTAACAAGATATTTTAATGCCCCTTGGAAGAGACGTGGATTTCAGATTGGTTTAATAACACAGTTTTAATGACCCTTGGATGAGACATGGAGTTCACAGTAGCTTAACAAGATGATTTTAATTCCCCTTGGAAGAGACGTGGAGTTCAGAGTGCTTTTAGAAGAAGGTTTTAATGCCCCTTGGAAGATACGTGGAGTTCAGAGTGGTTTAACAATATGGTTTTAATGACCCTTGGAAGAGATGTGGAGTTTAAAGCAGCTTAACAAGACGGTTTTAATGCCCCTTGGAAGAGACGTGGAGATCAGAGTGCTTTAACAAGAGGGTTTTAATGCACCCATGGAAGATACGTGGAGTTCAGAGTGGTTTAGCAATATGGTTTTAATGACCCTTGGAAGAGTTGTGGAGTTTAAAGCAGCTTAAAGAGACAGTTTTAATGCCCCATGGATAAGACGTGGAGGTCAGAGTGGTTTAACAAGACGGATTTAAGCCCCTTGGAAGAGACGTGGAGTTCACAGGAGCTTAACAAGTTGGTTTTAATGCCCCTTGGTAGAGACGTGGAGGTCAGAGTGGTTTAAAAAGATGGTTTTAATACCCACTGGAAGAGACGTGGAGGTCAGAGAGGTTTAACAAGATGGATTTAATGCCCCTTGGAAGAGACGGGGAGTTCAGAGTGGTTTAACAAGACGGTTTTAATGATCCTTGGAAGAGATGTGGAGTTCACAGTAGCTTAACAAGACGATTTTAATGCCCGTTGGAAGAGATGTGGAGTTTACAACAGCTTAACGAAAGTTTTTAATGCCCCTTTGATGAGACGTGGAGGTCAGAATGGATTAACAAGACGGTTTTAATGCCCCTTGGAAGAGACGTAGAGAAAGCAGTAGCTTAACAAGACGGTTTTAATGCTCCTTGGAAGAGACGTGGAGGTCAGAGTGGTTTAACAAGATGGTTTTAATGCCCATTGGAAGAGACGTGGAGTTCAGAGTGGTTTAACAAGACGGTTTTAATGCCCCTTGGAAGAGAAGTGGAGTTCACAGTAGCTTAACAAGACGGTTTTAATGCCCCTTGAAAGAGTGGTGGAGTTCAGAGTGGTTTAACAAGATGTTTTAATGCCCCTTGGAAGAGAAGTGGAGTTCACAGTAGTTTAACAAGACTGTTTTAATGCCCCTTTGAAGAATGTGGAAGTCACAGTAGCTTAAATAAACGGTTTTAATGCCCCTTGGAAGAGTGGTGGAGGTCAGAGTTGTTTGACAGGATGGTTTTAATGCCCCTTGGAAGAGACGTGGAGGTCAGAGTGGTTTAACAAGATGGTTTTAATGTCCCTTGGAAGAGACGTGGAGGTCACAGTAGCTGAACAAAATGGTTTTAATGCCCCTTGGAAGAGTGGTGGAGTTCAGAGTGGTTTAACAAGATATTTTAATGCCCCTTGGAAGAGACGTGGATTTCAGATTGGTTTAATAACACAGTTTTAATGACCCTTGGATGAGACATGGAGTTCACAGTAGCTTAACAAGATGATTTTAATTCCCCTTGGAAGAGACGTGGAGTTCAGAGTGCTTTTAGAAGAAGGTTTTAATGCCCCTTGGAAGATACGTGGAGTTCAGAGTGGTTTAACAATATGGTTTTAATGACCCTTGGAAGAGATGTGGAGTTTAAAGCAGCTTAACAAGACGGTTTTAATGCCCCTTGGAAGAGACGTGGAGATCAGAGTGCTTTAACAAGAGGGTTTTAATGCACCCATGGAAGATACGTGGAGTTCAGAGTGGTTTAACAATATGGTTTTAATGACCCTTGGAAGAGTTGTGGAGTTTAAAGCAGCTTAAAGAGACAGTTTTAATGCCCCATGGATAAGACGTGGAGGTCAGAGTGGTTTAACAAGACGGTTGTAAGCCCCTTGGAAGAGACGTGGAGTTCACAGGAGCTTAACAAGTTGGTTTTAATGCCCCTTGGTAGAGACGTGAAGGTCAGAGTGGTTTAAAAAGATGGTTTTAATACCCACTGGAAGAGACGTGGAGGTCAGAGAGGTTTAACAAGATGGATTTAATGCCCCTTGGAAGAGACGGGGAGTTCAGAGTGGTTTAACAAGACGGTTTTAATGATCCTTGGAAGAGATGTGGAGTTCACAGTAGCTTAACAAGACGATTTTAATGCCCGTTGGAAGAGATGTGGAGTTTACAACAGCTTAACGAAAGTTTTTAATGCCCCTTTGATGAGACGTGGAGGTCAGAATGGATTAACAAGACGGTTTTAATGCCCCTTGGAAGAGACGTAGAGAAAGCAGTAGCTTAACATGACGGTTTTAATGCTCCTTGGAAGAGACGTGGAGGTCAGAGTGGTTTAACAAGATGGTTTTAATGCCCATTGGAAGAGACGTGGAGTTCAGAGTGGTTTAACAAGACGGTTTTAATGCCCCTTGGAAGACAAGTGGAGTTCACAATAGCTTAACAAGACGGTTTTAATGCCCCTTGAAAGAGTGGTGGAGTTCAGAGTGGTTTAACAAGATGTTTTAATGCCCCTTGGAAGAGAAGTGGAGTTCACAGTAGTTTAACAAGACTGTTTTAATGCCCCTTTGAAGAATGTGGAAGTCACAGTAGCTTAAATAAACGGTTTTAATGCCCCTTGGAAGAGTGGTGGAGGTCAGAGTTGTTTGACAAGATGGTTTTAATGCCCCTTGGAAGAGACGTGGAGGTCAGAGTGGTTTAACAAGATGGTTTTAATGTCCCTTGGAAGAGACGTGGAGGTCACAGTAGCTTAACAAAACGGTTTTAATGCCCATTGGAAGAGTGGTGGAGTTCAGAGTGGTTTAACAAGATGTTTTAATGCCCCTTGGAAGAGACGTGGAATTCAGAGTGATTTAATAAGACAGTTTTAATGACACTTGGAAGAGACATGGAGTTCACAGTAGCTTAACAAGATGATTTTAATTCCCCTTGGAAGAGACGTGGAGGTCAGAGTGGTTTAACAATATGGTTTTAATGACCCTTGGAAGAGATGTGGAGTTTAAAGCAGCTTAACAAGATGGTTTTAATGCCCCTTGGAAGAGACGTGGAGGTCAGAGTGCTTTAACAAGAAGGTTTTAATGCACCCTTGGAAGATACGTGGAGTTCAGAGTGGTTTAACAATATGGTTTTAATGACCCTTGGAAGAGTTGTGGAGTTTAAAGCAGCTTAAAGAGACAGTTTTAATGCCCCTTGGATAAGACGTGGAGGTCAGAGTGGTTTAACAAGACGGTTTTAATGCCCCTTGGAAGAGACGTGGAGTTCACAGGAGCTTAACAAGTTGGTTTTAATGCCCCTTGGTAGAGACGTGGAGGTCAGAGTGGTTTAAAAAGATGGTTTTAATACCCATGGAAGAGACGTGGAGGTCAGAGTGGTTTAAAAAGATGGATTTAAAGCCCCTTGGAAGAGACGGGGAGTTCAGAGTGGTTTAACAAGACGGTTTTAATGACCCTTGGAAGAGATGTGGAGTTCACAGTAGCTTAACAAGACGATTTTAATGCCCGTTGGAAGAGACGTGGAGGTCAGAGTGGTTTAACAAGATTGTTTTAATGCCCCTTGGAAGAGATGTGGAGGTCACTGTAGGTTAAAAGACGATTTTAATGCCACATGGAAGATACGTGGAGATCAGAGAGGTTTAACAAGACGGTTTCAATGCCCTTTGGAAAAGATGTGGAGTTTACAGCAGCTTAACATGCATTTTTAATGCCCCTTGGATGAGACGTGGAGGTCAGAGTGGTTTAACAAGACGGTTTTAATGCCACTTGGAAGAGATGTGGAGGTCACAGTAGCTTTACAAGACGGTTTTAAAGCCCCTTGGAATAGACATGGAGATCAGAGTGGTTTAACAAGATGTTTTAATGCCCCTTGGAAGAGACGTGGAGTACACAGTAGTTTAGCAAGACGGTTTTAGTGCCCCTTGGAAGAGACATGGAGGTCGCAGTAGCTTAACAAGACGGTTTTAATGCCCCTTGGAATAGTGGTGGAGTTCAGAGTGGTTTAACAAGACGGTTTTAATGCCCCTTGGAAGAAACGTGGAGTTCACAGTAGCTTAACAAGACAATTTTAATGCCCCTTGAAAGAGACGTGGAGGTCAGAGTTGTTTAAAAAGACGGTTTTAATGCCCCTTGGAAGAGACATGGAGGTCACAATAGCTTAACAAGACGGTTTTAATGCCCCTTGGGAGAGACTTGGAGTTTACAGCAGCTTAACAAGACGGTTTTAATGCCCCTTGGATGAGACCTGGAGGTCAGAGTGGTTTAACAAGACAGTTTTAATGCCCCTTGGAAGAGACGTGGAGTTCACAGGAGCTTAACAAGTTGGTTTTAATGACCCTTGGTAGAGACGTGGAGGTCAGAGTGGTTTAAAAAGATGGTTTTAATACCGATTGGAAGAGACGTGGAGGTCAGAGTGGTTTAAAAAGATGGATTTAAAGCCCCTTGGAAGAGACGGGGAGTTCAGAGTGGTTTAACAAGACGGTTTTAATGACCCTTGGAAGAGATGTGGAGTTCACAGTAGCTTAACAAGACGATTTTAATACCCCTTGGAAGAGACGTGGAGGTCAGAGTCATTTAACAATACGGTTTTAATGCCCCTTGGAAGAGACGTGGAGGTCAGAGTGGTGTGACAAGATGGTTTTAATGACCCTTGGAAGAGACGTGGAGTTCAGAGTGGTTTAACAAGACGGTTTTCTTGCCCCTTGGAAGAGACATGGAGGTCACAGTAGCTTAACAAGACGGTTTTAATGCCCCTTGGAAGAGACGTAGAGGTCAGAGTGGTTTAACACGATGGTTTTAATGCCCCGTGGAAGATTGGTGGAGGTTGCAGTGGAATAGAAAGACAATATCAATGCACCTTGGAAGAGTTGTGGAGGTCACAGTGGAATAAAAAGACAATATCAATGCCCCTTGGAAGAGTGGTGGAGGTCGCAGTGGAATAAAAGATGATATCAATGACCCTTGGAAGAGTTGTGGAGGTCACAGTGGAATAAAAAGACAATATCAATGCCACTTGGAAGAGTGGTGGAGGTCGCAGTGGAATGAAAAGACAATATCAATGCCCCGTGGAAGAGACGTGGAGGTCACAGTAGCTTAACAGGACAATTTTAATGCCCCTTGGAAGAGTGGTGGAGGTCAGAGAGGTATAACAAGATGGTTTTAATGCCCCTTGGAAGAGATTTGGAGTTTAAACTGGTTTACCAAGACGGTTTTAATGCCCCTTGTAAGAGACGTGGAGTTAACAGTAGCTTAACAAGATGGTTTTAATGCCCCTTGGATAAGACGTGGAGGTCTGAGTGGTTTAACAAGACGGTTTTAATGCCCCTTGGAAGAGACGTGGAGGTCACAGTAGCTTAAAAAGACAGTTTTCATGCCCGTAGGAAGAGTCGTGGAGGTCAGAGTGGTTTAACAAGATGGTTTTAATGCCCCTTGGAAGAGACGTGGAGGTCACAATAGCTTAACAAGACGGTTTTAATGCCCCTTGGAAGATACGTGGAGTTCAGAGTGGTTTAACAAGATGGTTTTAATGCCTCTTGGAAGAGACGTGGAGTTTACAGCAGCTTAACATAATGGTTTTAATGCCCCTTGGATGAGACGTGGAGGTCAGAGTGGTTTAAAAAGATGGTTTTAATGCCCCTTGGAAGAGATATGGAGGTCACAGTAGCTTAACAAAACGGTTTTAATGCCCCTTGGAAGAGACTTGGAGTTCAGAGTGTTTTAACAAGACGGTTTTAATGCCCATTTTAAGAGACATGGAGTTCACAGTAGCTTAACAAGACGGTTTTAATGACTCTTGGAAGAGTGGTGGAGTTCACAGTGGTTTAACAAGATGGTTTTAATGCCCCTTGGAAGAGTAGTGGAGTTCAAAGTGGTTCAACAAGATGGTTTTAATGCCCCTTGGAAGAGACATGGAGTTCACAGTAGCTTAACAAGACGATTTTAATGACCCTTGGAAGAGACGTGGAGGTCAGAGTGGTTTAACAAGACAGTTTTAATGACCCTTGGAAAAGACCTGGCAGTCACAGTAGCTTAACAAGACGGTTTTAATGCCCCTTTGAAGAGACGTGGAGGTCAGAGTGGTTTAAAAGATGGTTTTAATGCCCCTTGGAAAAGACGTGGAGTTCAGAGTGGTTTAACAAGACGGTTTTAATGCCCCTTGGAAGAGACGTGGAGTTCACAGTAGCTTACCAAGACGGTTTTAATGCCCCTTGGAAGAGACATGGAGTTCAGAGTGATTTAACAAGACGGTTGTAATGCCCATTGGAAGAGACATGGAGTTCACAGTAGCTTAACAAGACGGTTTTAATGCCCCTAGTAAGAGTGGTGGAGTTCAGAGTGGTTTAACAAGATGGTTTTAATGCCCCTTGGAAGAGTGGTGGAGTTCAAAGTGGTTCAACAAGATGGTTTTAATGCCCCGTGGAAGATTGGTGGAGGTTGCAGTGGAATAGAAAGACAATATCAATGCACCTTGGAAGAGTTGTGGAGGTCACAGTGGAATAAAAAGACAATATCAATGCCCCTTGGAAGAGTGGTGGAGGTCGCAGTGGAATAAAAGATGATATCAATGACCCTTGGAAGAGTTGTGGAGGTCACAGTGGAATAAAAAGACAATATCAATGCCACTTGGAAGAGTGGTGGAGGTCGCAGTGGAATGAAAAGACAATATCAATGCCCCATGGAAGAGACGTGGAGGTCACAGTAGCTTAACAGGACAATTTTAATGCCCCTTGGAAGAGTGGTGGAGGTCAGAGAGGTATAACAAGATGGTTTTAATGCCCCTTGGAAGAGATTTGGAGTTTAAACTGGTTTACCAAGACGGTTTTAATGCCCCTTGTAAGAGACGTGGAGTTAACAGTAGCTTAACAAGATGGTTTTAATGCCCCTTGGATAAGACGTGGAGGTCTGAGTGGTTTAACAAGACGGTTTTAATGCCCCTTGGAAGAGACGTGGAGGTCACAGTAGCTTAAAAAGACAGTTTTCATGCCCATAGGAAGAGTCGTGGAGGTCAGAGTGGTTTAACAAGATGGTTTTAATGCCCCTTGGAAGAGACGTGGAGGTCACAATAGCTTAACAAGACGGTTTTAATGCCCCTTGGAAGATACGTGGAGTTCAGAGTGGTTTAACAAGATGTTTTTAATGCCTCTTGGAAGAGACGTGGAGTTTACAGCAGCTTAACATAATGGTTTTAATGCCCCTTGGATGAGACGTGGAGGTCAGAGTGGTTTAACAAGATGGTTTTAATGCCCCTTGGAAGAGATATGGAGGTCACAGTAGCTTAACAAGACGGTTTTAATGCCCCTTGGAAGAGACTTGGAGTTCAGAGTGTTTTAACAAGATGGTTTTAATGCCCATTTTAAGAGACATGGAGTTCACAGTAGCTTAACAAGACGGTTTTAATGACTCTTGGAAGAGTGGTGGAGTTCAGAGTGGTTTAACAAGATGGTTTTAATGCCCCTTGGAAGAGTAGTGGAGTGCAAAGTGGTTCAACAAGATGGTTTTAATGCCCCTTGGAAGAGACGTGGAGTTCACAGTAGCTTAACAAGACGATTTTAATGACCCTTGGAAGAGACGTGGAGGTCAGAGTGGTTTAACAAGACAGTTTTAATGACCCTTGGAAAAGACCTGGCAGTCACAGTAGCTTAACAAGACGGTTTTAATGCCCCTTGGAAGAGACGTGGAGGTCAGAGTGGTTTAACAAGATGGTTTTAATGCCCCTTGGAAAAGACGTGGAGTTCAGAGTGGTTTAACAAGATGGTTTTAATGCCCCTTGGAAGAGATGTGGAGTTCACAGTAGCTTAACAAGACGGTTTTAATGCCCCTTGGAAGAGACGTGGAGTTCACAGGAGCTTAACAAGTTGGTTTTAATGCCCCTTGGTAGAGACGTGGAGGTCAGAGTGGTTTAAAAATATGGTTTTAATACCCATTGGAAGAGACGTGGAGGTCAGAGTGGTTTAAAAAGATGGATCTAAAGCCCCTTGGAAGAGACGGGGAGTTCAGAGTGGTTTAACAAGACGGTTTTAATGACCCTTGGAAGAGATGTGGAGTTCACAGCAGCTTAACAAGACGATTTTAATGCCCGTTGGAAGAGACGTGGAGGTCAGAGTGGTTTAACAAGATTGTTTTAATGCCCCTTGGAAGAGATGTGGAGGTCACTGTAGGTTAAAAGACGATTTTAATGCCACATGGAAGATACGTGGAGATCAGAGAGGTTTAACAAGACGGTTTCAATGCCCTTTGGAATAGATGTGGAGTTTACAGCAGCTTAACATGCATTTTTAATGCCCCTTGGATGAGACGTGGAGGTCAGAGTGGTTTAACAAGACGGTTTTAATGCCACTTGGAAGAGATGTGGAGGTCACAGTAGCTTTACAAGACGGTTTTAAAGCCCCTTGGAATAGACATGGAGATCAGAGTGGTTTAACAAGATGTTTTAATGCCCCTTGGAAGAGACGTGGAGTACACAGTAGTTTAACAAGACGGTTTTAATGCCCCTTGGAAGAGTGGTGGAGTTCAGAGTGGTTTAACAAGACGGTTTTAATGCCCCTTGGAAGAAACCTGGAGTTCACAGTAGCTTAACAAGACAATTTTAATGCCCCTTGAAAGAGACGCGGAGGTCAGAGTTGTTTAAAAAGTCGGTTTTAATGCCCCTTGGAAGAGACATGGAGGTCACAATAGCTTAACAAGACGGTTTTAATGCCCCTTGGGAGAGACTTGGAGTTTACAGCAGCTTAACAAGATGGTTTTAATGCCCCTTGGATGAGACCTGGAGGTCAGAGTGGTTTAACAAGACGGTTTTAATGCCCCTTGGAAGAGACGTGGAGTTCACAGGAGCTTAACAAGTTGGTTTTAATGACCCTTGGTAGAGACGTGGAGGTCAGAGTGGTTTAAAAAGATGGTTTTAATACCGATTGGAAGAGACGTGGAGGTCAGAGTGGTTTAAAAAGATGGATTGAAAGCCCCTTGGAAGAGACCGGGAGTTCAGAGTGGTTTAACAAGACGGTTTTTATGACCCTTGGAAGAGATGTGGAGTTCACAGTAGCTTAATAAGACGATTTTAATGCCCCTTGAAAGAGACGTGGAGGTCAGAGTTGTTTAAAAAGACGGTTTTAATGCCCTTGGAAGAGACATGGAGGTCACAATAGCTTAACAAGACTGTTTTAATGCCCCTTGGGAGAGACTTGGAGTTTACAGCAGCTTAACAAGACGGTTTTAATGCCCCTTGGATGAGACCTGGAGGTCAGAGTGGTTTAACAAGACGATTTTAATGCCCCTTGGAAGAGACGTGGAGGTCACAGTAGCTTAACAAGATGGTTTTAATGCCCCTTTGAAGAGACGTGGAGTTCAGAGTGGTTTAACAAGACGGTTTTAATGTCCCTTGGAAGAGACGTGGAGTACACAGTACCTTAACAAGACGGTTTTAATGCCCCTTGGAAGAGTGGTGGAGTTCACAGTGGTTTAACAAGATGGTTGTAATGCGCCTTGGAAGAGACGTGGAGTTCAGAGTGGTTTAACAAGACGGTTTTAATGACCCTTGGAAGAGATGTGGAGTTCACAGTAGCTTAACAAGACGATTTTAATGCCCCTTGAAAGAGACGTGGAGGTCAGAGTGGTTTAACAATACGGTTTTAATGACCCTTGGAAAAGACGTGGAGGTCACAGTAGCTTAACAAGATTGGTTTAATGCCCCTTGGAAGAGACGTGGAGGTCAGAGTGGTTTGACAAGATGGTTTTAATGACCCTTGGAAGAGACGTGGAGTTCAGAGTCGTTTAACAAGACGGTTTTAATGCCCCTTGGAAGAGACATGGAGGTCACAGTAGCTTAACAAGACGGTTTTAATGCCCCTTGGAAGAGACGTAGAGGTCAGAGTGGTTTAACACGATGGTTTTAATGCCCCGTGGAAGATTGGTGGAGGTTGCAGTGGAATAGAAAGACAATATCAATGCACTTTGGAAGAGTTGTGTAGGTCACAGTGGAATAAAAAGACAATATCAATGCCCCTTGGAAGAGTGGTGGAGGTCGCAGTGGAATAAAAGATGATATCAATGACCCTTGGAAGAGTTGTGGAGGTCACAGTGGAATAAAAAGACAATATCAATGCCACTTGGAAGAGTGGTGGAGGTCACAGTGGAATGAAAAGACAATATCAATGCCCCGTGGAAGAGACGTGGAGGTCACAGTAGCTTAACAGGACAATTTTAATGCCCCTTGGAAGAGTGGTGGAGGTCAGAGAGGTATAACAAGATGGTTTTAATGCCCCTTGGAAGAGATTTGGAGTTTAAACTGGTTTACCAAGACGGTTTTAATGCCCCTTGTAAGAGACATGGAGTTAACAGTAGCTTAACAAGACGGTTTTAATGCCCCTTGGATAAGACGTGGAGGTCTGAGTGGTTTAACAAGACGGTTTTATTGCCCCTTGGAAGAGACGTGGAGGTCACAGTAGCTTAAAAAGACAGTTTTCATGCCCGTAGGAAGAGTCGTGGAGGTCAGAGTGGTTTAACAAGATGGTTTTAATGCCCCTTGGAAGAGACGTGGAGGTCACAATAGCTTAACAAGACGGTTATAATGCCCCTTGGAAGATACGTGGAGTTCAGAGTGGTTTAACAAATTGGTTTTAATGCCTCTTGGAAGAGACGTGGAGTTTACAGCAGCTTAACATAATGGTTTTAATGCCCCTTGGATGAGACGTGGAGGTCAGAGTGGTTTAACAAGATGGTTTTAATGCCCCTTGGAAGAGATATGGAGGTCACAGTAGCTTAACAAGACGGTTTTAATGCCCCTTGGAAGAGACTTGGAGTTCAGAGTGTTTTAACAAGACGGTTTTAATGCCCATTTTAAGAGACATGGAGTTCACAGTAGCTTAACAAGACGGTTTTAATGACTCTTGGAAGAGTGGTGGAGTTCACAGTGGTTTAACAAGATGATTTTAATGCCCCTTGGAAGAGTAGTGGAGTTCAAAGTGGTTCAACAAGATGGTTTTAATGCCCCTTGGAAGAGACGTGGAGTTCACAGTAGCTTAACAAGACGATTTTAATGACCCTTGGAAGAGACGTGGAGGTCAGAGTGGTTTAACAAGACAGTTTTAATGACCCTTGGAAAAGACCTGGCAGTCACAGTAGCTTAACAAGACGGTTTTAATGCCCCTTGGAAGAGACGTGGAGGTCAGAGTGGTTTAACAAGATGGTTTTAATGCCCCTTGGAAAAGACGTGGAGTTCAGAGTGGTTTAACAAGACGGTTTTAATGCCCCTTGGAAGAGACGTGGAGTTCACAGTAGCTTAACAAGACGGTTTTAATGCCCCTTGGAAGAGACGTGGAGTTCAGAGTGATTTAACAAGACGGTTGTAATGCCCATTGGAAGAGACATGGAGTTCACAGTAGCTTAACAAGACGGTTTTAATGCCCCTAGTAAGAGTGGTGGAGTTCAGAGTGGTTTAACAAGATGGTTTTAATGCCCCTTGGAAGAGTGGTGGAGTTAAAAGTGGTTCAACAAGATGGTTTTAATGCCCCGTGGAAGATTGGTGGAGGTTGCAGTGGAATAGAACGACAATATCAATGCACCTTGGAAGAGTTGTGGAGGTCACAGTGGAATAAAAAGACAATATAAATGCCCCTTGGAAGAGTGGTGGAGGTCGCAGTGGAATAAAAGATGATATCAATGACCCTTGGAAGAGTTGTGGAGGTCACAGTGGAATAAAAAGACAATATCAATGCCACTTGGAAGAGTGGTGGAGGTCGCAGTGGAATGAAAAGAAAATATCAATGCCCCGTGGAAGAGACGTGGAGGTCACAGTAGCTTAACAGGACAATTTTAATGCCCCTTGGAAGAGTGGTGGAGGTCAGAGAGGTATAACAAGATGGTTTTAATGCCCCTTGGAAGAGATTTGGAGTTTAAACTGGTTTACCAAGACGGTTTTAATGCCCCTTGTAAGAGACGTGGAGTTAACAGTAGCTTAACAAGATGGTTTTAATGCCCCTTGGATAAGACGTGGAGGTCTGAGTGGTTTAACAAGACGGTTTTAATGCCCCTTGGAAGAGACGTGGAGGTCACAGTAGCTTAAAAAGACAGTTTTCATGCCCGTAGGAAGAGTCGTGGAGGTCAGAGTGGTTTAACAAGATGGTTTTAATGCCCCTTGGAAGAGATATGGAGGTCAAAGTAGCTTAACAATACGGTTTTAATGCCCCTTGGAAGAGACTTGGAGTTCAGAGTGTTTTAACAAGATGGTTTTAATGCCCATTTTAAGAGACATGGAGTTCACAGTAGCTTAACAAGACGGTTTTAATGACTCTTGGAAGAGTGGTGGAGTTCAGAGTGGTTTAACAAGATGGTTTTAATGCCCCTTGGTAGAGTAGTGGAGTTCAAAGTGGTTCAACAAGATGATTTTAATGCCCCTTGGAAGAGACGTGGAGTTCACAGTAGCTTAACAAGACGATTTTAATGACCCTTGGAAGAGACGTGGAGGTCAGAGTGGTTTAACAAGACAGTTTTAATGACCCTTGGAAAAGACCTGGCAGTCACAGTAGCTTAACAAGACGGTTTTAATGCCCCTTGGAAGAGACGTGGAGGTCAGAGTGGTTTAACAAGATGGTTTTAATGCCCCTTGGAAAAGACGTGGAGTTCGGAGTGGTTTAACAAGACGGTTTTAATGCCCCTTGGAAGAGATGTGGAGTTCACAGTAGCTTAACAAGACGGTTTTAATGCCCCTTGGAAGAGACGTGGAGTTCAGAGCGATTTAAGAAGACGGTTGTAATGCCCCTAGGAAGAGTGGTGGAGTTCAGAGTGGTTTAACAAGATGGTTTTAATGCCCCTTGGAAGAGTGGTGGAGTTCAAAGTGGTTCAACAAGATGGTTTTAATGCCCCTTGGAAGAGACCTGGAGTTCACAATAGCTTAACAAGACGATTTTAATGCCCCGTGGAAGAGATGTGGAGGTCAGAGTGGTTTAAAAAGACAGTTTTAATGACCCTTGGAAGAGACGTGGCAGTGACAGTAGCTTAACAACACGGTTTTAATGCCCCTTGGAAGAGACGTGGAGGTCAGAGTGGTCTAACAAGATGGTTTTAATGCCCCTTGGAAAAGACAAGGAGTTCAGAGTGGTTTAACAAGACGGTTTTAATGCCCCTTGGAAGAGTCGTGGAGTTCACAGTAGCTTAACAAGACGGTTTTAATGCCCCTTGGAAGAGACGTGGAGGTCAGAGTGGTTTAACAAGACGGTTTTAAAGCCCCTTGGAAGAGACGTGGAGTTCAGAGTGGTTTATTAGGACGGTTTTAATGCCCCTTGGAAGAGACGTGGAGGTCACAGTAGCTTAACAAGACGGTTTTCTTGCCACTTGGAAGAGTATTGGAGGTCAGAGTGGTTTAACAAGATGGTTTTAAATCCCCATAGAAGAGACGTGGAGTTTACAGTGGTTTAACAAGACGGTTTTAATGCCCCTTGGAAGAGACATGGAGGTCACAGTAGCTTAACAAGACGGTTTTAATGCCCCTTGGAAGAGACGTAGAGGTCAGAGTGGTTTAACACGATGGTTTTAATGCCCCGTGGAAGATTGGTGGAGGTCGCAGTGGAATAGAAAGACAATATCAATGCACCTTGGAAGAGTTGTGGAGGTCACAGTGGAATAAAAAGACAATATCAATGCCCCTTGGAAGAGTGGTGGAGGTCGCAGTGGAATAAAAGACGATATCAATGACCCTTGGAAGAGTTGTGGAGGTCACAGTGGAATAAAAAGACAATATCAATGCCACTTGGAAGAGTGTTGGAGGTCGCAGTGGAATGAAAAGACAATATCAATGCCCCGTGGAAGAGACGTGGAGGTCACAGTAGCTTAACAGGACAATTTTAATGCCCCTTGGAAGAGTGGTGGAGGTCAGAGAGGTATAACAAGATGGTTTGAATGCCCTTTGGAAGAGATTTGGAGTTTAAACTGGTTTACCAAGACGGTTTTAATGCCCCTTGTAAGAGACGTGGAGTTAACAGTAGCTTAACAAGATGGTTTTAATGCCCCTTGGATAAGACGTGGAGGTCTGAGTGGTTTAACAAGACGGTTTTAATGCCCCTTGGAAGAGACGTGGAGGTCACAGTAGCTTAAAAAGACAGTTTTCATGCCCCTTGGAAAAGTCGTGGAGGTCAGAGTGGTTTAACAAGATGGTTTTAATGCCCATTGGAAGAGACGTGGAGGTCACAATTGCTTAACAAGACGGTTTTAATGCCCCTTGGAAGATACGTGGAGTTCAGAATGGTTTAACAAGATGGTTTTAATGCCCCTTGGAAGAGACGTGGAGTTTACAGCAGCTTAACATAATGGTTTTAATGCCCCTTGGATGAGACGTGGAGGTCAGAGTGGTTTAACAAGATTGTTTTAATGCCCCTTGGAAGAGATATGGAGGTCACAGTAGCTTAACAAGATGGTTTTAATGCCCCTTGGAAGAGACGTGGAGTTCAGAGTGGTTTAACAAGACGGTTTTAATGCCCCTTGGAAGAGTGGTGGTGTTCAGAGTGGTTTAACAAGATGGTTTTAATGCCCCTTGGAAGAGTGGTGGTGTTCAAAGTGGTTCAACAAGATGGTTTTAAAGCCCCTTGGAAGAGACCTGGAGTTCACATTAGCTTAACAAGACGATTTTAATGACCCTTGGAAGAGACGTGGAGGTCAGAGTGGTTTAACAAGACAGTTTTAATGACCCTTGGAAAAGACGTGGCAGTCACAGTAGCTTAACAACACGGTTTTAATGCCCCTTGGAAGAGACGTGGAGGTCAGAGTGGTTTAACAAGATGGTTTTAATGCCCCTTGGAAAAGACGTGGAGTTCAGAGTGGTTTAACAAGATGGTTTTAATGCCCCTTGGAAGAGTCGTGGAGTTCACAGTAGCTTAACAAGACGGTTTTAATGCCCCTTGGAAGAGACGTGGAGGTCAGAGTGGTTTAACAAGACGGTTTTAAAGCCCCTTGGAAGAGACGTGGAGTTCACAGTGGTTTATCAGGACGGTTTTAATGCCCCTTGGAAGAGACGTGGAGGTCACAGTAGCTTAACAAGACGGTTTTCTTGCCACTTGGAAGAGTAGTGGAGGTCAGAGTGGTTTAACAAGATGGTTTTAATGCCCCATGGAAGAGACGTGGAGTTCACAGTGGTTTAACAAGACGGATTTAATGCCCCTTGGAAGAGACATGGAGATCACAGTAGCTTAACAAGACGGTTTTCATGCCCCTTGTAAGAGTGGTGGAGTTCAGAGTGATTTAATAAGACGGTTTTAATGACCCTTGCAAGAAACCTGGAGTTCACATTAGCTTAACAAGACGGTTTTAATGCCCCTTGTAAGAGACGTGGAGGTAAGTGTGGTTTAACAAGATGGTTTTAATGCCCCTTGGAAGAGACATGGAGTTTACAGCAGCTTAACAAGATGGTTTTAATGCCTCTTGGATGAGACGTGGAGGACAGAGTGGTTTAACAAGACGGTTTTAATGCCCCTTGGTAGAGACGTGGAGGTCACAGTAGCTTCACAAGATGGTTTTAACGCCCCTTGGAAGAGACGTGGAGGTCAGAGTGGTTTAACAAGATGGCTTTAATGCCCCTTGGAGGAGACGTGGAGTTCAGAGTGGTTTAACAGGACGGTTTTAATGACCCTTGGAAGAGACGTGGAGTTCACAGTAGCTTAAAAAGACGGTTTTAATGCCCCTTCGAAGAGACGTGGAGGTCTGAGTGGTTTAACAATACGGTTTTATTGACCCTTGGAAAAGACGTGGAGGTCACAGTAGCTTAATAAGGCATTTTTAATGCCCCTTGGAAGAGATGTGGAGGACAGAGTCGTTTGACAAGATGGTTTTAATGCCCCTTGGAAGAGACATGGAGTTCAGAGTGGTTTAACATGACGGTTTTAATGCCCCTTGGAAGAGACGTGGAGTTCACAGTAGCTTAAAAAGACGGTTTTAATGCCCCTTGGAAGAGACGTGGAGGTCAGAGTTGTTTAACAAGACTGTTTTAATGCCCCTTGGAAGAGTGGTGGAGGTCAGAGTGGATTAACAAGATGGTTTTAATACCCCTTGGAAGAGACGAGGAGTTCAGAGTGGTTTAACAAGTCGGTTTTAATGCCCCTTGGAAGAGATATGGAGGTCACAGTAGCTTAACAAGATGGTTTTAATGCCCCTTGGAAGAGACGTGGAGTTCAGAGTGGTTTAACAAGACGGTTTTAATGCCCCTTGGAAGAGTGGTGGTGTTCAGCGTGGTTTAACAAGATGGTTTTAATGCCCCTTGGAAGAGTGGTGGTGTTCAAAGTGGTTCAACAAGATGGTTTTAAAGCCCCTTGGAAGAGACCTGGAGTTCACAGTAGCTTAACAAGACGATTTTAATGACCCTTGGAAGAGACGTGGAGGTCAGAGTGGTTTAACAAGACAGTTTTAATGACCCTTGGAAAAGACGTGGCAGTCACAGTAGCTTAACAACACGGTTTTAATGCCCCTTGGAAGAGACGTGGAGGTCAGAGTGGTTTAACAAGATGGTTTTAATGCCCCTTGGAAAAGACGTGGAGTTCAGAGTGGTTTAACAAGATGGTTTTAATGCCCCTTGGAAGAGTCGTGGAGTTCACAGTAGCTTAACAAGACGGTTTTAATGCCCCTTGGAAGAGACGTGGAGGTCAGAGTGGTTTAACAAGACGGTTTTAAAGCCCCTTGGAAGAGACGTGGAGTTCACAGTGGTTTATCAGGACGGTTTTAATGCCCCTTGGAAGAGACGTGGAGGTCACAGTAGCTTAACAAGACGGTTTTCTTGCCACTTGGAAGAGTAGTGGAGGTCAGAGTGGTTTAACAAGATGGTTTTAATGCCCCATGGAAGAGACGTGGAGTTCACAGTGGTTTAACAAGACGGATTTAATGCCCCTTGGAAGAGACATGGAGATCACAGTAGCTTAACAAGACGGTTTTCATGCCCCTTGTAAGAGTGGTGGAGTTCAGAGTGATTTAATAAGACGGTTTTAATGACCCTTGCAAGAAACCTGGAGTTCACATTAGCTTAACAAGACGGTTTTAATGCCCCTTGTAAGAGACGTGGAGGTAAGTGTGGTTTAACAAGATGGTTTTAATGCCCCTTGGAAGAGACATGGAGTTTACAGCAGCTTAACAAGATGGTTTTAATGCCTCTTGGATGAGACGTGGAGGACAGAGTGGTTTAACAAGACGGTTTTAATGCCCCTTGGTAGAGACGTGGAGGTCACAGTAGCTTCACAAGATGATTTTAACGCCCCTTGGAAGAGACGTGGAGGTCAGAGTGGTTTAACAAGATGGTTTTAATGCCCCTTCGAAGAGACGTGGAGGTCTGAGTGGTTTAACAATACGGTTTTATTGACCCTTGGAAAAGACGTGGAGGTCACAGTAGCTTAATAAGGCGTTTTTAATGCCCCTTGGAAGAGACGTGGAGGACAGAGTCGTTTGACAAGATGGTTTTAATGCCCCTTGGAAGAGACATGGAGTTCAGAGTGGTTTAACATGACGGTTTTAATGCCCCTTGGAAGAGACGTGGAGTTCACAGTAGCTTAAAAAGACAGTTTTAATGCCCCTTGGAAGAGACGTGGAGGTCAGAGTTGTTTAACAAGACTGTTTTAATGCCCCTTGGAAGAGTGGTGGAGGTCAGAGTGGATTAACAAGATGGTTTTAATACCCCTTGGAAGAGACGAGGAGTTCAGAGTGGTTTAACAAGACGGTTTTAATGCCCCTTGGAAGAGATGCAGAGGTCACAGTAGCTTAACAAAATGGTTTTAATGCCCCTTGGAAGAGTGGTGGAGGTCAGAGTGGTTTAACAAGATGGTTTTAATGCCCCTTGTAAGAGATGTGAAGGTCAGAGTGGTTTAACAATATGATTTTTATGCCCCTTGGAAGAGACGTGGAGGTCACAGTATCTTCACAAGACTGTTTTAATGCCCCTTGGAAGAGTGGTGGAGGTCATAGTGGTTTAACAAGTGGTTTTAATGCCCCTTGGAAGAGACATGGAGCTCAGAGTTGTTTAACATGACGGTTTTAATGCCCCTTGGAAGAGATGTTGAGGTCACAGTAGCTTAACAAGACGGTTTTAATGCCCCGTACAAGAGCATTGCAGTACAGCATATTAAAAACATTATTTCCATTATTGGGGAGTCGGTCTCCCATAGTCTTTGCCTATGTCTTCCAAGCAAAAGCTGCCAAAAATTAGGAAAGAGGAACTTGCAATGCCCCGTACAAGAGCCATGCAGTACATCATATTAAAAACATTTTTACCATTATGGGGGAGTGGGTCTCCCATTGTTTTTGCCTATACCTTCCAAGCAAAAGCTGCCAAAAATTAGGACGGAGGAATTTGCAATGCTGGCAACTTGAACCACGTTCACCCTGGTGGTATAGTGGTTGTGGAGGCTAAGGATAAGGAGAAGAGTAAAAAACAGCCGAAATGAGGAAGCGTATACCCATGTGTGGGTGTGAAGCGGTGCATGGGAATACACCTCCCGAAACAACACAGTGGATTTGACTTTATGTTACTCTGCTGTCATTTGGTGGTGATGAGAAGTCTGGCCCAATCCAGCCCTTGTTCATTTTGATAAGGGTTAGCTTGTCAGCATTGTCAGTTGACAGGCGAGTGCGCTTAGAAGTTATAATTCCCCCAGCGGCACTAAAAACACGCTCCGATAACACGCTAACGGCAGGGCAGGCAAGGACCTCCAAAGTGTACAGAGCGAGTTCATTCCAAGTGTCCAGCTTGGATACCCAATAATTAAAAGGCACAGAGGAATCATGGAGGACGCTGGTACGGTCGGCAAGGTACTCCCTCACCATCTTTTGAAACTTTCCACTCCTTGTGAGAGTACCCCTCGCCTCAGGGCCTGTAAGCTGGGCGGGTCTCGGAAAACTGTTCCAGAACATTGACAGTGTTCCCCTGCCTCTGCTGGATTGGAGTTGAGTCTCTCTCGCCTGTACGCCTTGGTTGGGCAATGAACTGTGACCTCTGCCGCTAGCGTGTTCAGATGGGAATTTTTTTAACCGTTCTGCAGCAAAGGCCTTCTGGTACTGCCCCATTTTTGTAGACCTCTCCACCTCAGGAATAAGAGAGTGAAAGTTCTCCTTGTAGCGGGGGTCTAAAAGTGTCACCAACCAGTAATGACTGTCACCCAACATTTTGACAACGCGAGGGTCACGGTTAAGGCAGCGTAACGTAAAGTCAGCCATGCGTGCCAGACTGGTAACGGGCAAGACTTTCGTGTCCTCACCAAGATGACGTCTGACCATGCTCTCCTCCTCCCCTCTGTCCTCAGGCCACCCTCGCTGAACCGACGGTATGACAGTTGGACAGGTACTACCATCTACAGCGCATGATTCCAGCTCCTGTTCTTCCTTCTCCTCCTCTCCCTAATTGTCCCCCAATGCAGGTTGGGATGAGATGAGGCTGAGCTGTGTGTAATCGCCCGCTACGGCTTCTTGATCCATCTCATCATACTCTGGCTGCAATGGCTCCTCTTTAATTCTCTGCAGAGAGCATTGCAAATGACAGACAAGTGGGATGCTGATGATAATGATGGCGTCATCGCCACTCACCATCTTGGTGAACTCCTCAAAGTTTGTCAGGATGGTACATATGTCAGACATCCAGGTCCACTCCTGAGGTCTTATGTGTGGAGTCTGACCTGAATATCGACGGCCTTGTTGCAGCTGGTACTCCACAACTGCTCTCTTGTGCTCACAAATCCTTTGCAACATATGGAGGGTAGAGTTCCAACGTGTGGGGACATCACACACCAGTCGGTGTGCCGGAAGCTGCAAACGCTGCTGCAACAGAGCAAGGGCGGCGGAAGCTGTAGCCGACTACCGAAAATGAGCTGACAGGCGGCGTACTTTGACCAGCAGATCTGGCAACTCGGGGTACGATTTAAGAAACTGCTGAACCACGAGGTTAAGCACATGAGCCAGCCATGGAACGTGTGTGATCTCACCTCACCTCAGAGCTGCCACCATATTACGGCCATTGTCACACACGACCATGCCTGGATGTATGTTCAGCGGTCTCAGCCACAGATCTGCCTGCTCTTTCACAGCTGTCCACAACTCACAAGCAGTGTGAGGTATATCACCTAAGCTTATGAGTTTCAGCACAGCCTGTTGCTGCTTGGCTGAGGCAGTAATGCAGTGCTTTCAGCTTGTAACTGATGTGGTGATATCTGAGATGGAGGCTGAACATGAGGAGGAGGAGGAGGAGGATGATGCGCAGAAGCTGTGGGGGCAACTCTGACTGACATAGGGCCTGCAATCCTCAGTGTGGGGAGGATGTGTTCCGTGCCAAGGTCTGACTGGGTCCCGGCTTCCACTATGTTTACCCAGTGTGCCGTCAGGGAGATGTACCGTTCCTGGCCACAAGCACTTGTCCACGTGTCCGTTGTCAGGTGGGCTCTCCCAGTAACTGCGTTGTTGAGGGCACGGCAGATGTTTTGGGACACGTGCCTGTGTAGTGCGGGAATGGCACACCGGGCAAAATAGTGTCGCCTGGGGACCAAGTACTGAGGGACGGCCACCGCCATAAGGTTGCGGAAGGATTCCGTCTCCACCAGCCTAAAAGGCAGCATTTCCAACGCAAGCAGTCGTGAAATGTGCGAATTTAGGACTGTGGCCTGTGGGGCGTTGGCTGCAAATTTGCGCTTTCGTTCAAAAGTCTGGGATATGGACAATTGAACGCTGCGGTGGGACGTAGACGTGGACGTTGATGCTGTTTCTTGAGAAACTGTCATAACAAGTGAAGACTGAGAGGAGGGGGCATCTTTGCATGCAATATGGACAGGGGATTGCCTTGCACGCACAACAGGGGGTTCTCTTACACGCACAACAGCGGAAGAAGCCGTGATGACACCCGCTGACACTGGTCATGGGCCCTGGGGTTCGCCCCACAAAGTCGGGTGCTTTGCTGACATGTGCCTGATCATGCTGGTGGTGATCAGGCTGGTAGTTTTGTCACCCCTGCTGATGCTGGCCTGGCAGGTGGTACAAATGGCCTTTTTGGGGTTATCAGTAGAGTTTTTAAAAAAATTCCAGACTCTGGAAGACCTACCGGTTGTACTGGCAATGTCCCTCGTGTTGGTGTTATGGGGAACGGTTGCCCGACTTCTGTCTGCGGCCACAACACTGCTTCTTCATGCCTGTTGAGGTACTCTGCCTCCCTCCCCCTGAGTGCTGCTGACATCGCTCTGCGTGTCCTCCTGCCACGTTGGGTCAGTTACTAGATCATCCACCACCTCCTCCTCTTCCACTTCCGCACCACGGTCCTCCTCCTCACTTCGTGGCAATTGTGTCTCGTCATCATCCACCTCTTGTGACAAATTGCCAGCGTCGCCTTCCTGTGGCTGTGGCTGTTCAAATATTTGGCCATCGCTACATGGGATCTCCTCTTCCACCACTTCAAGCGGAGCAGGCGAGGGGCCCAAATATGGAAATGGACCAGTGAACAGCTCTTCAGAGTGTCCAACTGTGGGATCAGTTGCTGTCTGACGACACTCGGCATGGTGGTAATAGGGGGCATCAGGGTGAGGAGGAGTATGCAGTCGAGACTCATGGCTACCAACACTTGACCGTGTGGAAGACAGACCGGAAGTGGTGGTGCCCAGGTGACTGGAATTATCTGCTATCCAATTAATAACCTGTTCACACTGATCAGTTCGCAATAGTGGTGCTGTTGTGTGCTTCCCTAGTAATTCGGTCAATAACTGGGAGTGAGAAGATGTGGCTGTTGGTTGTGGCACATTTTCACCCTGGCCACGGCCCCGTCCTCTGCACGCACCATCACCAGAATGTCCAGTTCCACGTCCCTTGCCACGCTCCTTGCTTGTAAATGAAGTAAAATAACTTACACTCGCACTATCAATGGCAAAAGGGTAATAAAAAGTAGATTTGAACCGTGGAAGAGGAAAGCCACAGTTCTAATTCTCTGGCCTACACCAGACTCTTTTAAACAGATATATTGGTGTCTGAATAGTCAGCGAGACACTGAAAATGTTTTTTTTTATGGAAAAAAAGACAAAAAAGTGGATAATACAGAGATTTGAACCGTGGAACTGCAAAACCACAGTTATAATTTCCTGGTGTATACCAGACTTGTTAAAATAGATATATTTGTGTCTGAACAGTCAGCGACACATTCAAACTGTTTCTTTTATGGAAAAAACGCAAGCAGGTTGATAACACCCAGATTTGAACCGTGGAAGAGGAAAAACACAGTTCTATTTCTCTGGCCTACACCAGACACGTTTAAACAGATATATATGTGTCTGAACACTCACAGACACAGTCAATTTTTTTTTGGGGTGGGGGGAAATCCCAAAATGTTAATAAGACGGGTATTTGTAAAGTCTGACTGAGGAAAAACAATATAAAACTGGATTTAGATGAAAAAAAAAAGATTTTTCCTGGTCCTTGAGACCTAGGGATAAGTCTAGCAATTTGACAAGCAGGAGCACACAGGACTGTAATGCAGTGTGTTATGCACACGCCCAGACTGACTGGCGTGTGCGTGTTTAGTGATCCCACTGGACCATGAACCGGAGAGTGCCTGGAGGGGCGTAACTAAGTATCTAGCCGATCCGACCAAGGTCGCACGACGGCATACGACGCCTGTGCACCAGGGAGGAACCGAGCAGAGGGACCAGGTGCGTCTCCAGGTCAGACCCCAGACACGACTGTTGACCCACACCGGGGAATACAGGAACAACCAGATTAGAGCACTGGCTGGGTAGGGTCCAGTACAGTCTAGGAGACGGTTTCAGAGCCGCAGATGCGGTAATCAAGCAGAGTAAAGCGAAACTGCAGATGCGGTGGACAAGGCAGAGCAGAGCGAAACCGCAAGTGCGGTGGACAGGGCTGAGCAGAGCGAAACCGCAAGTGCGGTGAACAGGGCTGAGCAGAGCGAAACCGCAAGTGCGGTGGACAGGGCTGAGCAGAGCGAAACCGCAAGTGCGGTGGATAAGGCTGAGCAGAGCGAAACCGCAAGTGCGGTGGACAGGGCTGAGCAGAGCGAAACCGCAAGTGCGGTGGACAGGGCTGAGCAGAGCGAAACCGCAAGTGCGGTGGACAGGGCTTAGCAGAGCGAAACCACAAGTGCGGTGGACAGGGCTGAGAAGAGCGAAACCGCAAGTGCGGTGGACAGGGCTGAGCAGAGCGAAACCGTAAGTGCGGTGGATAGGGCTGAGCAGAGCGAAACCGCAAGTGCGAGGGACAGGGCTGAGCAGAGCGAAACCGCAAGAGCGGTGGACAGGGCTGAGCAGAGCGAAACCGCAAGTGCGGTGGACAGGGCTGAGCAGAGCGAAACCGCAAGTGCGAGGGACAGGGCTGAGCAGAGCGAAACCGCAAGTGCGGTGGATAGGGCTGAGCAGAGCGAAACCGCAAGTGCGGTGGACAGGGCTGAGCAGAGCGAAACCGCAAGTGCGAGGGACAGGGCTGTGAAGAGCGAAACCGCAAGTGCGGTGGACAGGGCTGAGCAGAGCGAAACCGCAAGTGCGGTGGACAGGGCTGAGCAGAGCGAAACCGCAAGTGCGAGGGACAGGGCTGAGCAGAGCGAAACCGCAAGTGCGGTGGATAGGGCTGAGCAGAGCGAAACCGCAAATGCGGTGGACAGGGCTGAGCAGAGCGAAACCGCAAGTGCGGTGGACAGGGCTGAGCAGAGCGAAACCGCAAGTGCGGTGGACAGGGCTTAGCAGAGCGAAACCACAAGTGCGGTGGACAGGGCTGAGAAGAGCGAAACCGCAAGTGCGGTGGACAGGGCTGAGCAGAGCGAAACCGCAAGTGTGGTGGATAGGGCTGAGCAGAGCGAAACCGCAAGTGCGGTGGACAGGGCTGAGCAGAGCGAAATCGCAAGTGCGGTGGACAGGGCTTAGCAGAGCGAAACCACAAGTGCGGTGGACAGGGCTGAGCAGAGCGAAACCGCAAGTGCGGTGGACAGGGCTGAGCAGAGCGAAACCGCAAGTGCGGTGGATAGGGCTGAGCAGAGCGAAACCGCAAGTGCGGTGGACAGGTCTGAGCCGAGCGAAACCGCAAGTGCGAGGGACAGGGCTGAGCAGAGCGAAACCGCAAGTGCGGTGGACAGGGCAGAGCAGAGCGAAACAGCAAGTGCGGAGGACAAGGCTGAGCAGTGCGGGCATAAACCGCAAGAGCGGTTAGTAAGGCAGAACAGAAATAAACCGCCAAAGCGGTGAGCAAAGACAAAGCAGAGGTGAAAGGGCTCTGTTCACACGGAACAGACTTGAAGGGAAAATCAGAACCAGAAACACACAAGATACTTGCAAAGAAGTAGCGAGTGGACTCCAAACTCACAAACAGAAGTACAGCGACAACGAGTAGGAGTTAGGTGCAGGTTCAGACTCTACTGAAAAAGAGAGGAAACGGACAAAGAGACAAAACAGGTAAGTGGCCAGGAGACAGTTCAGACAAGAACTGTACTGCAACGAAATACAGGAACGAGCCTAGGTAAAGCCAAGTGTTGGTTCAGACACTGCAGCAAAAAGGAGGAAACGGACATAGAGACAAAACAAGTAACAGGTTAGGAGACAGTTCAGACAGGAACTGCTACTGCAACAAAATACAGGAACGAGCCTAGGTATAGCCAAGCGCTGGTTCAGACACTGCAGCAAAAGGGAAGAAACGGGCATAGAGACAAAACAAGTAACAGGTTAGGAGACAGTTCAGACAGGAACTGTTACTGCAACAGAATACAGGAACGAGCCTAGGTTTAGCCAAGCGCTGGTTCAGACACTGCAGAAAAAGGGAGGAAACGGACATAGAGACAAAACAAGTAACAGGTTAGGAGACAGTTCAGACAGGAACTGTTACTGCAGCGAAATACAGGAACGAGCCTGGGTATACGGCCCCCAGAGGCAGCAACGAACAGGCTAGGAGCGTGTACAGACAGGCCTGGAAATACAGCCTCCAGGAAGTCAGACAAGCAGGGAAAAACAGAACGGGACCTGGCACATTCAGAGACTAGAAGCACACTGAATGTTAAAGTTGCTCAGGCATCAGCTTTTAAGTGAAGCTGGTTTAAATATCCAGTGACTGACAGCAATAGGCTGAGGACGCATTAGGGGTGTGCCCACGCAGCTACAAGAATCTGGAAGTAACCGGACCGCCGCCCTAAGCAGTCAGAACAGAGACAAACAGACAGCATGGAAAGAAGCCAGGCTAGCAGACAGGGCTGATAATCAAGTTTGCGATCTTGCATAGTGAGAGATGGTGCACTATGCAAGCCCGCCACCAGGTATGTTACACAGTGTTTGTTGGTATAACCACTGCGTCTCCTATACAGCCTGCCTGATATCTGGGATGGATATTAGTCCTGAGAAGGACTGTTTGTTTGATTTGGCAGGCTTTAGAGACCCTACACTAACTATTTCGCAGTATAAATCTCTCCCTAGCTCAGCAGCACTGACCCTACACCGTCTGATCCGGAGCGACTGTGTCCAAGATGGCGGCGCCCGGTTTTAAATACTCGAGGTGATGCTGTGCAGCCAGCCAATCACTGTAATGCCCACAAACAACATGGCTGTGGCATTACAGTGACTGGCTGGCAATCCCTGCATGTTCATTGGCTCTGTAAAGCGCGCCAAACATGCAGGGCGGAGACCCGAGCTCCCGCCCGAGTAACCCGGAAATGCTCGGTGCTCACCGAACATCCCGAGTAGTGAGATGCTCGGGCGAGTACCGAGCAGTCTCGAGCATGCTCGCTCAACACTAGTTATTACAAATCAACTGTATTCACTGTGTAGTGACCATGCAGGGTTATGACATCTCAGTTCCGTGCACTGTGCTATGATCTTAGATGCACCAAACTCATTAAAAGAGTTGTCTGGTAAAAATGAAAGTGTTCACAGAGAATGTGAAATGTTATTCCTCCCTATCAATAGGATGGGGCATAGTATGCTGGTCTATGGGAGTCCAGCTGTTTGGACCTTCAGCGATTCTGAGCAAAGTGATTTGCTATTTCTGGCAGTCCCATAAGCAATGATTGGAGCAGATGTTTAGAATGGGCACTTATGCATCACGCAAGAAGGCACAATTACCAACTTATCTACTAACCCTTTCTAATTCATAAGGTTAACTTGCAAGTTTTGGTGCTTTCACATTACACTTATCTTCACCTTTGTGGATTCCGTCAGGTCTTGCACCCGAATTTCCCCCCACAAAATGGGATTCGTACATATGCGCCAAGAGGGCCATAGACTAAATTAGTGCCAGCAGAGCGAACGTGCGCTCTGCAGTGAATCATTTTTGGGTGTATATACATCTACTGGAGGCAGACACCCAGACATAGCAGACTGCATCTGGGTGTTCGCCTCCAGTAGGTATACACTCCAGAAAGTGATGCACGGCAGAGCGCCTGTTCGCTCTGCCAGGACCATTATAGTCTACCCCATCGGTGCATATGTCTGAATACTGTTTTTCAGGGGGGTTCAGATGCAAGCCGAGACGGGACCCACAAACATGAAAATAAGTGCAATGGGAAAGCACCCTTTGGGAATAACCATTTAATAGGTTTAGCTTTTTTTGTACATTTGCTGGCACTCAAGGAATTTCTTTGATCCATATGAGCAATTAGGTCTTAAGAATCATGCAGAGAGGGCATCCGTAATGCACCGGTATAGAAGATGTAACTAAGTTGATATGGAAAAGCAAGACTGACATAGTTAAGGTGAACAGTGGAAATGATGGAGTTAGAAGCCAACTGACCTTGGTGCAAAGGATCTGTGCCTTGGTCCCTCTGTACTCTAAGTAGAAGTCACAGACTTCCACTGGAATTCTTTAAACTTTTGCTATTGTGATACACCCCCCTAAAAGACACTATGGCAATTAAATGCCTTATTTACATTCCATTTACCTCTTTAAATGATAAACTGTTGGCATGTAGCAGTTTGATAATGCATTTTAACACCTGCCATGGATTTCTTCCAAATTGTAATGGATCAGTAGACTGTTTACATTTAAATATATGTAGATTTCTCAACTTATTATTATAGATAATGGCGTTTTGTTCAACAACAACATAGTAATAATGTCACCTGCGGATAGTAAACTGCACATTTCATTTTAATTCACAAAGTTCAGTAAAACTTGACAATCCACATCATAATTATTTGACCTGGTTTCTAACTGCTTGCAGTGTTAATGAGAGATCAAAGCTATTTAGTAAAGTATGCACGTCACAAACAAAATCAGCTATCAAAAATAATTAAGTGATTTGGGGATCCATTATCAGTTCCCACCAAAATGGAAATAGGAAAGATTCTAGCACTGTAATATTAATTAAAAACCACAGCTACTTCATATAACCGCTGGTGCAGATACTGCTATGAATTATGGTCTGCTAGAGCTGTTTATCATCCATAACTGAAAGAATTAACTCATTGATGTTTAAAAGCTTTTGAATTTATCCATCTCT
This sequence comes from Phyllobates terribilis, assembly GCF_046119375.1. Lineage (NCBI taxonomy): Eukaryota > Metazoa > Chordata > Amphibia > Anura > Dendrobatidae > Phyllobates > Phyllobates terribilis. The sequence goes on along the minus strand of NW_027362765.1, from coordinate 588,822,090 downwards.
TAGTTTACAGCAATTTTAGGTAATTTGGAAATGATGTAAAATTTATAAACATTCCCTTTCGAGGTGTTTCTTGCAGCTTCAGTTAAAAAGCTAAAATAGCCTGATTAGTTGCCTAACTTTTAAATGCACAGAATATTACAATTTTGTTTTCTATCCATGATATTAAATGGTTATTCCCAAAATAATAAGTTATTTCCTACCGATAGAGTGAGGGATAAATTACTGATCACTTAGTGTCTGAATGCTGGGACCCAAAGTGATCACAAGAATGTTATTCTGGAGCCCAGGAATCGGGAACTAAAGAATCCCATCATAATTGGAGCATAGGTGCGCAAGTTTGACCTCTACTCCATCCATTGCCTATGGGACTGTCAGAGAAAGCCAAGCACAGTTCATTACCTAGTCATGTGAAAGAAGCAAACTGATCAGTAATATGAGCAAGACTCCAGCTATCCTCCTACCCCTTTTCTTTCATTTGTGTTTCTGGTAACCAAACCCCATTCTCAAGTAGTGCCAGATCAGTGTCCCATCATCATCATCCACAATTACAATTTGTCATACTCCAATTACTCCTCCTCTTCCTTAGTTGTTGAATCATTAGATAATCATACTTAATTATGTAGCCAGGAAACAACCATACGTTGCTAGTCATGCGCTTATGTGCCCATCAACTCAATCTTCTGGTGGTGCGGTCAATGCTGTGCCACTGATTTCTGTAAATCAGCCTCATTGATAGATACCCAACCAGCATTATTACTTGCAGAAAGGGACGCTCTCCTGTGCAGCAGAAAAAGGGCGATTCTCTGAACTGGTCATTGAGCTTTTAACCCACGTCAGGTGCAATAGACCTGACAGGTACAGCTCACACATTTTTGTTTCGCCCTCCTCTCCAAGGTGGCAAGGCTTCCCGCACCTCCTAGTACCTTCCTATCTTTAGGAGCTGCTTGAAACCCCCCCACTCAGTTTTCACGCTGTCCTTGCAGAGAGCAGGTGTGACCTCCATAGCCTCTCAGGCTCATTGCGCCTGAAGGTTCTCAATCTTGAAGGTTTGTACTTTCTGGGTTTTTTTCATCACAATTGTTTATTTTGCTCTATTAATGAATGAATAATGCAAAGTTTGTGGATATTTTGTAAAAATAAGTTGGGTTTTCTTAGAAATAAGAGGGTTTTCTTAGAAAAGGCCTCCCAGGCACATTGCTCCCCAGCACGTAATAATAATCTCTAATAATAATCTCTGATATGATAAAATGATCTGTCAACCACGCTTTTCTCTCTGCCAATGTGTTTCCTCTGCTAATTTTTTAAAGTTTGAATCTGAGTGAATATGACTCCACTAGCATCTAAGTGCCTTACAATAATTTTTTTCCTAATTTTAATGCTTAGTAATAGTTGTGTTCTGAAAACTGGAGTCTATTTTCTGGTAGTTGTGAAATTTGGGTACTTTTTATGATATTACATTTATGGTTATTAAATGTTTAAATATTTTTTTTGCATCTGATTTTGTGTACTCTCTTTTAATACATCCCTATGAAGGTCACTCACTGATTACTTATAGAGCAGAGAAATTTAGATAATTACATATTATAGGCGGTTTTCTTACCTGTGCCCTTCAGGCACACTGCGCCTGAACTCGGGAGTGCCAGAGATGTGCCTGACTCAAAGTTAAAGAGGAATTTTCACTAGTTTGAGCACATCATAGAATAGTGTATGTAGAGTTTGGTAAAATGTAGTTTTTTTAAATGTCTCCTCTCCATTGAGGAAAAATTAGCTTGGGCAGTTTGTTCATAATATATTTTAAGTCCAAAGTAGCATTACCGGAGATTGTTCACTGGGGCATGAATGTATTCATGATCTTGACCAATCATAAGCAGGCAGCAACATACAGGGTAAAAAAGAATACACCACACAATAGTTTATAGGACAGGTTTCTCAGTGTTGGACATATAATGATAGACAGTCTGCTCTCCTCACTGATATCACTGCAGAGGCACGTGTTGTTACAAAGTCCTGGGAATAGAGAAAAGTCTAATTACATACACTATTCAATTCATCTTTCCTCTCACAACACTGTCAGCTTAGCTGTACTGCACTACCCACTGCTCTGACTCCTGAGAGTTTAAAGCTGAGAGGTGTATGGAATCATACATATCTCTACTCTTCTACCAGCACATTGACACCCCAGACATCTCTACAGTTAGACCAGTGAGGAAAGTAAACTACCGTATTTTCGGACTATAAGACGCACCGGACCATAAGACGCACCTAGGTTTTAGGGGAGGAAAATAAAAAATAAAAAAAATGTTAGCAAAACATGTGGTCATGTTGCACTTTTAAGGGGGAGGGGGTCTTCTGCTGACACTGGTATAGGGGTAATGTCCCCCAATTTTGACAATATCCCCCATCCTGGTATATTTGTCCCTCCCTTCCTTTTATACGTGGTCCCCATCCCCATCCTGGAATGCCTGGCATCCCTCTATCCTGGTATGCATGGCACCCCTCATCCTTATCCTGGTATGCATGGCACCCCTCATCCCTATCCTGGTATGCATGGCACCCCTCATCCCTATCCTGGTATGCATGGCACCCCTCATCCCTATCCTGGTATGTATGGCACCCCTCATCCCTATCCTGGTATGCAAGGCACCCCTAATCCCTATCCTGGTATGCATGGCACAGCAATCCCCATCCTGGTATGCATGGCACAGCAATCCCCATCCTGGTATGCATGGCACAGCAATACCCATCCTGGTATGCATGGCATCCCTCATCCCTATCCTGATATGCATGGCACCCATCATCCCTATCCTGATATGTATGACACCCCTTATCCTTATCCTGGTATGCATGGCACCCCTCATCCCTATCCTGGTATGCATGGCACCCCTCATCCCTGTCCTGGTATGCATGGCACCCCTCATCCCTGTCCTGGTATGCATGGTACCCCTCATCCCTGTCCTGGTATGCATGGCACCCCTCATCCCTGTCCTGGTATGCATGGCACCCATCATCCCTGTCCTGGTATGCATGGCACCCCACATCCCTGTCCTGGTATGAATGGCACCCCTCATCCCTGTCCTGGTATGCATGGCCCCCCTCATCCCTGTCCTGGTATGCATGGTCCCCCTAATCCCCATCATGCTGCACATAAAAAAAAATAATCACCCCTACTCACCTTTCTTTTCTCCTCCAGCGCTGCGTCCGGTCTGCTCGCACTGATCTCTCCATGTGAGCCGCGCTTGACATCACTGCCATGCGCGGCTCACAAGGAGAGATCAGCTGCCGGAAATCACTGCTCCCCACGCCGGGACTGTGTGCGCGGAGAGCAGTGACTTCACTCTCCTTCATAGCTGGCATACAGTGTAGCCGTGCTGCGGCTCCTGCTTCTGCCGGCTATCTCGTGTGCCCGCTTATTAAAGGGCATGAATATTCACCCCCTCTCCACGCCCGTGGGTGTGGAGAGAGGTTGAATATTCATGTGCTTTAACAGCGGGCACAGGCTATTCCGGCAGCAGCAGGAGCCGCAGCGCAGCTACACTGTGTGCCGCTATTAAGGAGCATGAATATTCAGTGGGGGTGTGGGGAGCACGGAATATTAATTTTCTTTAGCAGAGGGGACAGTGCAGGCTGCAGCAGGCGGCTGCTGCCTCCTATGCCCCGCTCTTCCACCGCTACCGCTCCCCCCACAACCCACATATATATACACCCCCCCAACATTCAGACTATAAGACGCACCCCCCATTTTCCTCCAAAATTTTGGAGGAAAAAAGTGTGTCTTATAGTCCGAAAAATACGGTATTTGTCATCACATGTCTCACATTGAGAAACCTGCTATAATCTATTATCGGCACGTGTTGTTTTTTTCCTCAGTATTTTGCCCAAATGAAAAATCTCTGGTTAATTTCCCTTGAACTTAACTTAGAGTAGCATGAAAAAGTTTAGGCATCCCTGATCGAAATTGCTGTTATTGTGAACAGTTAAGCAAGTTGATGATTAAATGATCTCTAAAAGGTCTAAAGTTAAAGATGACACATTTCCTTTGTATTTTAGGAAACAAAAAAAATTGTCTTTTTTTTTTTCATTTTAAAAATTACTAAAAGGAAAATGGGTCAATGAAAAAGTTTGGACACTCTGGGAGATTTGTGCGCTCTCTTTGACCAAGGTTTCAGACCTTAAAGAGGTGGTTCACTACAATGTATAATTTGCCCATTGATTTATACCATTTAAATATTATTAGTATTTTTGTAAATACCTCATGTTGCCATATTTGCCTGTGAGCGGCGCAATCGCTGCTCGCTCAGTCCCATTCATGTGACCTCCTGCTGCAGCCGCCGCTGATGTTATGCCAAATTCCAGACTCACTTGTATCACTGAGGCATGACCAAGTGGCACGCACTCCTCCTATTTGACTGGGATGTGGGTGATGTTTCACCACACATCACAGCACAGTATCCAGCGCATACTGTCCCTCTCTCCTCTGCGTTCATTGTCTGAAAACACGTGCTGGATACTGGACGGTGACATGCAGTGAAACACTGCCTACAGCTCAGTCAATCAGGGAGAGTGCGTTCGACTGTGTCATGTCTCGGTGATCCAAGGGAGTCCAGAAGTTGACGTGACATCAGTGCATGTCAGCGGCAGCTGCAGCCGAGGGTCACGTGTTTGAGACTGAGCGAGCAGCGATAGCGCCGCTCACAGGCAAATATGGCAACATAAGGTATTCACGAAAATACTTATTTAAAAGGTGTAAATTGATGGGCAAATTATTTGCCTAAGCAGCTGTCTAGCACTATGAAAATTAAAGTGGTGGAGGTCCACAAAGCAGGAGAAGGTTATAAGAAGATAGCAAAGCATTTTTAAGTTGCCCTTTCCTCAGTTTTAAATGTAATTAAGAAATAGCAGTTAACAGGAGCAGTGAAGGTCAAGATAAGGCCTGGACGACCTAGAAAAATTTCAGTGAAAGCTGCTCTTAGGATTTCTAGATAGGCAAATCAGAACCCCAGCCAGAAGATTGCAGAGTCTGACTACCCGATCTCCTGCACTGAATAAAATTGCTTCAACGTCAACAGTGCAGGTTTTCTTTGCTCTGGTATTGCTATGATTAATCAGTTCAGTTGATTTCCTGAAACGCTCTGTCATGGATTGCCTCAGCTATTCTGTGTTGGACACTCCCCTCTAATATACATGCTTGCCACTGACATTTGGGGATTGCCTATGATATTTCATTCTGCCTCTTGTGGAGTTGGAGGAGTTGTTCGGTGTTGGCGGTTGGAGAGTTGCTCTGGGGATTTCTGCGTGGAGTTTGTTTGCATGTTTATCCTCTTCCTTTTCTATTTGATTTCACCAACATGGTGAGAGAATTTTGTATGACTGCAGTTTTCATTTATCCCTTTCTGTCTTCCCTTGTCTGTCTGGTTAGTGTAATCCTATACACTTTGGCCTCACACCTTCCTGGGTGGGGGTGGGAACAAATAAGGGTAAGTCAGGAACATAGCAAGGCACGTGACCCCGGCATCTCCATCTTCTGGGGTAATCGGGGGAACAGGGATAGACTAGGGCGCTCCCTAGCTTGAGAAATAGGCAAGGAGCCCCTTGAGTTATGAAATCCTACAACAGTATCATGACATTATCACTGGCCCAAACTTTTTGGATTTATAACGGATCTGGTGGCTGCTCTGGCAGGGATGCTACAACAGCTCAGCCTGGATTTGGCAGACTTGCATGCAATTGCTTTGCAACACCCATTCACTTCAGACTTTGGGCCCATGACTCCCTGGCATCCCCTGGTGCAGCCAAAGATCATTCTACTGGATAGGTTCTCTGGGGGTCGGGATAAGTAAATTGTTTTTGTGGAGGCCTGCAAACTCTATTTTAAGTTATATCCTCTATCCTCAGGTATGAACAGCAATGGGTGGGGATCTAAATTTCTCTCCTTAAAGGAGACCCCAAGCCTGGGCATTTTCTCTCCATCTGACTCTGAGTTGCTTTAGATGGTTGAGGAATTTTTTCAGGCTCTGAGTCATATCTATGACGACCACGACTGTGTCTCTCTGGTCTAAATTACATTGGCTTCACAAGGGAGACCGCCAGCAGAGGAGTATTGCTCTGAGTTGTGTAGGTGGTCTATGAATACTAAGTGGAATGACCCCATGCTCTGTAGTCAGCTCTGTCAGGGGCTTTCTGTAAGAGTAAAGGATGTCTTTGCTCTGTATGAGACCCCGGTTTCCCTTGAGGTGGCCATGTCTCTTTCTCTCCATGTGGACCACCATCTATGGCAGAGACATAGAGAGACACCCCAATTTTCGTCGGGTTTGTGGTCAAGGGAAACTAGGGCCGAGTCAACCGAGGAGCCCATGCAGTTGGGGGGGACAATTCGGTTTATCTGTCCTCCTGCAGTTCATGCAAAGAGGGAGTATGCTTTTTCTGTGGTGTGAAGGGTCATTTTTTGGGTACTTGTCCATCCATACATAACCGCAAACAGCAGCTGGAAAACTAAGGAGCCACAGTTGCAGGGTGGTTAGCAACCTGAGTGTACATATTTCCTCTGTGGATAGATCACAATTCTTTTTACTTTTCATTGTGTGGAAAGTAAGGTGGTTATTTCAACCTTTTTTGACAGTGGGGCGGTGTTTAATCTGATTGATGCCCAGTTCTTCCAAGACCAGAGCCTCAATCCAAATAAACTGTCAAGACATGTACCTATAATCGCTATTGACTTTGTACCCTTGAGCCAGGGATATTTTACTCAGGTCATTCGAGAGATACGTCTGCAGGCTGGGGCTGTGGACGTCGGGTCCTCATACCACCCTCATGGAGTCGGTTTCTAACCGTTTGTGCAGACACATACACATTTGTGGCCTGCTGAAGGTCATTTTGCAGGGCTCTGGCAGTGCTCCTCCTGTTCCTCCTTGCACAAAGGGAGAGGTAGGGGTCCTGCTGCTGGGTTATTGCCCTCCTACAGCCCCCTCCATGTCTCCTGGTGTACTGGCCTGTCTCTTAGTAGCACCTCCAGCCTCTGGACACTACGCTGACAGACACAGCAAACCTTCTTGCCACAGCTTGCATTAATGTGCCATCCTGGATGAGCTGCACTACCTGAGCAACTTCTGTGGGTTGTAGAGTCCAACTCATGCTACCACAAGTGTGAAAGCACAAACAACATTCAAAAGTGACCAAAACATTAGCCAGAAAGCATTGGTACTGAGATGTGGTCTGTGGTCCCCACCTGCAGAACCACTCCTTTATTGAGGGTGTCTTGATAATTGCCAATAATTTCCATCTATTGTCTATTCCATTTGCACAACAGCATGTCAAATTGATTGTCAATCAGTGATGCTTCCTAAGTGGACAGTTTGATTTCACAAAAGTTTGATTTACTTGGAGTTATATTCTTTTGTTTAAGTATTCCCTTTATTTTTTTTGAGCAGTGTATAATATTTCAGGTCTGGAGAGGCAGGCCATGAAGGACTATATCATAGAAAGTCTGGCTAAGGGCTCATACTCATCTGAATTTAAAATTGACGAGTGCAATCCAGTAAAAAATCGAATTGCACTCTGACTAATGTTAGTCAATGTATCTGTGTTCATCTGCAATTTTTTTCTCAGCTCGGATCATACTGAGAAAAAAATTGCAGAATGCTGCGAGTGGCCGTTTATATCGGACAAGACTCACCAATGCAAGTCAATGGGTGCGAGAGAAAAAAACGTACGGCTCACTGACCATGCATGTGCCGTGCAATTTTTACACACCCATCTCGAAGGAAAACCGATATTTCATCAGTCAAGTACAGTAAAATCACAGCGTGAATTGTCAGAATAGAACAGATATAGATAAAAAAAAAATTGCATGCTGTCCCGCCGCTAGCAATGACGTCAGTGAGATGAATGGAGTTAAACACCTTATTTATGTCACCGCGAGGCACTGATGATGTGCTATCAAGTGCAGCTCAGTGTCTTTTCTGGATAACAGGCTAAACGATTGCATCATGCCACCGTTCAGCAAGGCATTTAGATCTAGCAGAGATGGACTAGTCACAGAAAAAATGGAATATCGCCAGACAGGTGAGGAATATGGTGTTTTATTATTTAGCATTTTTCAATATAAATAGGTAAAAGAGAGTGGGTAGTGTTTAGTTAAAATAAAGGAGTCTGCGTCTTTCAATTAAATTGCTTTATTCTAGCTGTGTATTCTTTACAATATGACTATGGGGTTAGTAATGGGGGCGTCTTATCCATTACGAACCCCTGGGCTTGATGTTAGCAGCCATTAAACAGCTGACATCAACCCCAACCGTGTTATCCCACTTGCCACCGCACCAGAGCCAGTGGGAAGAGCGAGACTAAGAGCCAGATTGGATGCATCTGATGGGTGCACCATTTCTGGGGCGGCTGAGGGTTGATGTTCTTAGTCTGGGAGGGGGCCAATATTCATGGCCCCTTCTTAGCCTATTAATATTAGCCGGCAGGTGGACCCCACAGCATTTTTTGGGGGGCCCAATATTTTAATAACCAGTTAAGACTAAGTAGACAGCTGTCAGCTGATATTAATAGCCTGGGAAGATCCATGTTTATTACCCCCTTTCCAGGCTATAAACAGCCCCCAGCTGTCGGCTTTCCCTCAGCTGGTTAAGAAAAGTAGGTGGACCCCACACCATTTTTTTCTTCAATTTGTTGAATTATTAGCTAAATACATGTACACTAAACTACACACGCCCTGCACAGAGTATATATCTCAATGACATCAATCTATCTATCTATCTATCTATCTATCTATCTATATCTGCATTTAAGATTGTTTTTTTAGTTAGTAAACTAGCTTGAAATGACATAGAAAATTCCTGTATATAAATACTGCTGTTAAAAATGCATTGCATACGGATTGCATACGCATGTCATACGGATGTCATACGTCCCTGCCTAGATTTCCGTGAACTAAACCGGATCATGGTCCAGGATCCATATTCTTTCCCACTCATTCTTCAACCAGATTGTCGAGGCAAAATGGTTTTCTAAACTGAACCTTAAGAGGGCATAAAATCTCATCCATATAAAGGAGGAGGATGAGTGGAAGAATGCTTTTAATACACCTGAGGGACACTATTAAAACCTTGTTATGCCATTTGGTTGACTAATGCTCCAGTCATCTTTCAGCACTTTGTATATTACATTTTTTGTCATCTGGCAGGTAGATTTGTGGTAGTCTTTCCTAATGACATATTTATTTATTCGCTAGACCTCAAGTCACATCAGATACATCTCAGGCAGGTCTTACAAATACTCAGGAACAATAATTTATATGTCAAACCAGAGAAATGTATGTTTTGGGTTCAGGAGATCCCATTTCTGGGTTGCTCCCTATCGTCCACCGGTTTTCGTATGAATCCGGCAAAAGTGCGGGCTGTACTGGATTGGGATCGTCCTGAAGACTTAAAAGCTTTACAAAAATTTTTAGGCTTCGCCAATTAATACCGTAGGCTTATCAAGAAATTTTCAGTAGTGGCCAAACCTCTGACGGATTTGACCAGGAAAGGGAGGGCTTTTCTAAATGATCCAGTCTGGCCAGAGAAGCATTTGCTACTTTAAAGAATTTTTTTTTTCTTCTGCACTGATTCTTATACAGTCTGATGTCACTCAGCAATTAATTGTAGAGGTTGATGCAACAGAAGTGGGGACTAGGGCTGTAGGGATGTAGCAGGTCTCATCTCCAAGTAAATGGCGTCCTTGTGTATACTTTTAGTAGAAACTGTCATCTGCCCACAAAAAACTATGACATTAGTAATAGTGAACTCTTTGCAATGAAGTGGGCTTTTGAGGAGTATTGATGAGTGAACCTCTCAAGGTTTGATTAATTTCAGATCTGCGAACTTTCCGATGTTCTCCGAATAATTCGTCGAACAGTTAGACGAACATATCTGAATCCCATTGGATTCAAGGGAAGAGAAAACCAAACGCATACACAAAGCATTCAAAGGGACCCAAAAGCTGCCAACACAACTCAAATTAGAGCAGACACCAGGAAAAGTGGCATCAATTGACCAACAGTACAAACAGTATAATTATGATAATTATTTATTATTATAGTGTCATTTTTTTCATTGCGCTTTACATGTGAAAATGGGTTATTGATTGGTACAGGAGGAGGGAGGACCCTCACAAACAATTTACAAGGGATGGGTGAGGATACAGTAGGTGAAGGTAGAGCTGATCGTGCAGCGGTATGGCAGAGCGAGGGTTACTGCAGGTTGTATGCTTGTCAGAACAGGTGGGTTTTCAGGTTCCTTTTGAAGGTTTTCACAGTAGGTGAGAGTTTGATGTGTTGGGGTAGAGAGTTCCAGACTTGGGGAGATGCACAGGACAGAACTTGTATGTGATTGTGGCAAAAGGAGATAAGAGGGAAGTAGAGAAGGAGATCTTGTGAGGATTGGAGGTTTCACGCAGGTAAGTACTGGGAGACTAGGTCACAGATGTATGGAGGAGAGAGGTTTTGGATGGCTTTGTATGCCAAAGTTAGGGTTTTCAACTAGAGTCTCTGGGCAATGGGGAGCAAGCACAGGGATTGACAGAGGGGAGAAACCAGGGAATATCGAAGGAACAGGTGGATTAGTCAGCCAGCTGAGTTTAGGATAGATTGGAGGAGTGCGAGAGTAGCAGAAGGGAGGCCACAGATCAGGAGGTTGCAGTAGTCGAGGCGGGAGAGGATGAGGATGTGCACATTTTTTGCAGATTCATGGTTGAGGAATGTGCGGATATGGAGATATTTTGGAGTTTGAGTCGGCAGGAAGAGGATCTCACATTTGAAGGAGAGATCAGAGTCAAGCTTGCGCGACAGAGGAGAGTGGGCAGCCATTGACTTTGATGGATAGGTCAGTTGGGGGCATGAATTAGATGGTGGAAAGATGATGAATTTGGATTTATCCATGTTAAGTTTTAGAAATGTAGCAGTGAAGAAAGATGAAATAGTAGACACACATTCTAGGATTCTGGTAAATAAGGAGGTGATATCAGGTGCAGAGAGGTTGATCTGTGTGTCATCAGCACAGAGGCGATACTGAAAGCCATGAGACGCTATGAGCTGTTCCAGAGCAAGGGTCCTAGAACTGAACCTTGGGGGACACCGAAACATAGGAGGCGAGATGAGGAGGTGGCATGTGAGAGAGAGACACTGAATGTCTTGTCTGTTCGGTATGAGGAGATCCAATAAAGGGCCATGTCTGCAATGCCAAGAGTTCAGAGAGTCTGTAGTATGAAGGAATGGTCCACTGTGTCGAAGGCAGATGTCAGGTCCAGAACAAGGAGGACAAACTAATGTCGCTTGGATATGGTGGTTAGTAGGTCGTTTGTGACTTTATTCAGAGCAGTTTCAGTGGAATGGTGCAGTCGGAAGCCAGATTGTAAGCAGTCAGAGGGAGCAAGAGGGGAGGTGGGAGGACAGTTCAAAATGGACGTGTTGTTCCAGTAGTTTTGAGGCATAGGGGAGAAGTGATATGGGGCAATAGCTGCACAGAGAGGATGGGTCATGGGAGGGCTTTTTGAGGATGGGTGTGATCAAATTATGTTTAGAGATGAGTGGTGTTCGACTCGAACTGTTCGTAAATCTCAAATTCGAGCTGTTTTGGGCGGTGTTAGAGTCGTTCGACGAACGCGAACGATTTGCAAAAAATTCGGCTGTTCGAGGTTGTGTTCGATAACTGTTCATGCACCAAAAGCGTAACTGGATTTTTTCACAGCCATGGTGGTTGTGGCATTACAGTGATAGCCCAAATCGATTGGAACAGTGCTCACAGTGAAACATGAAAAGCCGACATTTCAGCAGCAGCATACACCGGTACCCGACAATTTAGAACAGAAAGAAGAGAGCATCACACATCGATTAGATAGATAGAAACATGTCAGTCACATATATAAGAAGTACGGTGACAGTGTTGGTTACTTTACTTGTCATATAGTGATAAAGGATTTATTAAAAAAAATAATAGTGTTTTCATGCACTGTCTCTTTAAAAAAGCCGGCCGGCAATTCAGCATCGGTACCCGATAATTTAGATTAGAAAGAATAGAGCATCACACATAGATTAGATAGATAGAAACATGTCAGTCACATATATAATAAGTATAGCGATATTGTTGATTACTGTACGTGTCATTTAGTGTTAAAATAAAGGATTTATTAAAAAAAAAATTGGCGTGGGGTTCCCCGTAATTTTAGTCTCTAGTGGAGGTTAAGCAGACAGCTGGGGCAGATGTTTGAAGCCTGGGAAAGGGGTAATACCCACGGAGCTTCCCAGGCTACTAATATCAGCCCCCAGCTGAATACCTTGCCTTTACTAGCTAGTAAAATGGGGGACCCCCAAAAAAATTCCGTGGGGTCCACCCTATTTTAATAGCTAGCAGAGGCTAGGCAGACAGCTGGGGGCTGATATTAATAGCCTAGGAAGGGTGCCATGAATATTGGCCCCCTCCCAGGCTAGAAACACCAGCCGTCAGCCGCCACAGAAATGGCGCATCCATAGGATGCGCCAATTCTGGAACTTAGCCTTGCTCTTCCCACTGCCCTGTAGCGGTGGCAGTGGGGTAATAGGGCTGGGCTTGATGTCAGCTTATAATGCCAGCTGACATCAAGCCCAGGTTAGTAATGGAGAGGCGTCTATAAGACACCCCCATTACTAACCCCATAGTCAAAGTTAAAGAAAAAAAACACAACACCCAGAATAAAGTCCTTTAATTGAAATAAACACACAATTCTTTATTGTTCTAAATTAAACCATACTTACCATCACGCCCATTCCAGCTGAAGCCAATGTCTTCTGCAATAAAAGTAAAATAATAAAGCAACCTCATCCTTACCTTTCCATGGTTCCCAGGATGGCTGCAGCTCTGCGACATTCACATGACAGGCTGGATCGCAGCGTGGGAAAATTCTCCTGCGCTTGCGCTTTCCGTGAGCGCAGGAGAATTCTCTCACACTCACCACATGCGCATTGGTTTTAACGGTTTTCGACGATGTTCGACAGTGTTATAAGGTGTTCAACGAACAGTTCCACGAACATCCCGGTGTTCGACGAACCGAACCGAACGCGAACACTACGGGGGTGGCTCAACACTAATTATGTTTGAAACATGAGGGGAAGACACCAGTTGTTAGTGACAGGTTTAAGAGTTTAAGAGGTGGGCAAGGGTTGGGATTAAGACTGTGTTAAGGTTTGGAAAGAGGTGGGATGGGATTGGGTCAAGTTCACAGGTGGTGAGATGTGATTTGGAGAGTAAAAAGAAAAGTTGATCTTCCATGATGGCGGAGAAGCTGGTTTTGGAGGAGGAGAATTGAGTAGTTATGAGGAGGGGCTGTGTGGACTTTAAACAAAAGCTTTGCCTTACGTTGTCAATCTACTGCTTGAAGAATGAGGCAAAGTCTGCAGCTGAGATGAGAGGAGAGGGAGGGGGAGCTGGTGGATGGGGGAGAGGATTGAAAGTACTGAATAGCTGTTTAGGGTTGTGAGACATCGAAGATATGAGACATGAAAAGTAGGTTTGCTTTGCTGCTGTGAGAAATTGCACAGCATTTTGACAACTTCTGTTACTGGATGGGCTACTCCACTTCCTTTCTTTAGGAGAAGAAAGAACATGTGCTACAGTAGATGATAAGTGCTGCATCAAGTTTTCTCTGCTAGTCTTCCTCCACCTTAACATCGCACACAGTACAGTCTTCAGAGGTGGCACCCCAAAGTACCCTTATTTCCCCCCACGTCACAAAGCTCCAAAAGCTCAACTGACTATGGGAAAGCACAGATGGGCTAGTCTACAGAGCTGTTCACACATTCTATTCCGGGGCATCAGAGGTCTGATCCAAAGATTCACAGTGTAACGGGTCTGGGAGGCGGAACCTCTGGGCTACTATACAAGGGAGCGGTTCTTGTAAGGGAGCGGGTGGCGACCAGGCAGGCAGTCACAGCAGGTGATCAGGGCAGTCTCTGGAAGAACGGGCTGGAGGTCACGGCAAGTGACCGGGGCAGTCTCTAGGTAAAGGGTAGGTGCGACCTGTGATGGCTGAACCTCCAGGTAGGCTAGCAAGGCAGATGGAGGATGTGTGCTCCCAGGTGAGCAAGCGAGAGTCTCTGGAATAGCAGGTGGTCACAGCACGTGACGGCGGAGCCTCCAGGTAGGCAAGCAGGCAGGTAGCGGAGAAGCGCTCCCAGGTGAGCGGGCAAGAGTCTCTGGAATAGCTGGTGGTCACAGCACGTGACAGCGGAGCCTCCGGGCAGGCAAGCAGGCAGGTAGCGGAGAAGCGCTCCCAGGTGAGCGGGCAAGAGTCTGGAATAGCTGGTGGTCACAGCACGTGACAGCGGAGCCTCCGGGCAGGCAAGCAAGCAGGTAGCGGAGAAGCGCTCCCAGGTGAGCGGGCAAGCTGGTCCATAGACAGACTGACCGGAGTTGTAAGGCAGACCGTCGGACCTCAGGCAAGCAGGCAGGTAGCTGATGTGCGCTCCCAGGTGAGCGGGCAAGTTGGTCCTTAGACAGACTGACCGGTGTTGTAAGGCAGACCGTCGGACCTCAGGCAGGCAGGCAGGTAACAGGAAATCAGGCAGGATTAGGACAGCAAGCTGGCAGGAATCTGGCAGGTAACTGGCAGGTAACTGGCAACGGGACCTGAGGGCTGAAGCAGAGTAGAACGGTGCAACAACATTGCTCGGGCACCTCCATTTTGGAGGAGGTGCCTTATATATGGTAAAGTCCTCCGGCCATTGGCCGGGGGCTCCTTAGGACGGCGCGCGCGGCCCCTTTAAGAGGGAGGGAGGGCGCGCGCGCGCGCCCTAAGCACAGTGGCCGGGAAGGAGCGCGCGCTGCCAGCAGAGCGGGAGAGGGACGCCGGGCACGGAGCAGAGCGGTGAGGGGAACAGCGTCCCTGCCTAGCAGAGGGCAGGGACGCCGGCACTACACACAGACTCAAGAGACCAATTTTTTTTCAGTTTGATCTGAATGGATGAAGTAGGGTCCGAGCAAAATCAAAACCCTCGTCACCAGACGTTAACCCCTGGGGGGAGGTGATTCTGATGAGACTCAGATGCTTGAGGCGTACTTGGACTGTACAATGCTGTCAGGGCAGGAAAATGAGGAGGGTGACTCTCAGGGTGGGGAGTGGGAGAACAGAGAGGATGATTATGAGATTGTAGATCCTACTTGATAAGAACCCAGAGGCATGCAGGTGAGTAGCTCAGCAGAGGAGGTGGAGGAGGAGAAAGATGAGGAGGTTAAAGTGTAGCTTCCCGCACAGACACTGAGTGATGCAACCATGACAAGCACTTCATCCTCAGCCCCAACTCTGGCAGTGGCAAGCAGCATTCGCGGGTCTGCAGTTTGCAGGGGTGGCAAGGGTGTTATGAGACCGCAAAAAATAACACAACTCACGTTATATGCCAACTGTAACATCCCTGGCGGCGTGCTGGCATGGCTTACCATCTCCCACCATGCAAGACCGCCAACTTACCTACCAGTCCAGGCTGTGCACTATGCTCCTCTAATTGCTGTGTGCATGTCTCTTGTCTGCTGGCTTAGGGCAGCGGCGCTGGAACTTCCTGATTCTTAAAGTTACAGTGTGCGTATTCCTAATGCATCCCCAGCCTATTGCTGTGAGTCGCTGGATACTTAAACCTACTCCACCCAGTGGGAGGTGCCTAAGTAACACTTTCTTACAGTGTGTTCTGTGCAGCTGTGAGTTGCCAGGTCCTTTCCTGAATCTTGCCCATTTCTGCCACCCTGGGGGCTGAGTACCCAGGCCCGTTACCTGTATCTGTGACTTCTAGTCTATTTCTGCCACCCTGGGGCTGAGTACCCAGGCCCATTACCTGTATCTGTGACTTCTAGTCTATTTCCACCACCCTGGGGGCTGAATGCCCAGGCTCGTTCCTATATCTCGTTCCTGTGTCAGTTCCTGTCTGAACTGTGTCCTAGCCCGTTACCTGTTTGTCGCTATACTTTTCTTTTCCTGCAGTGTCTGAATCAGTACCTAACTCCTACTCGTCTCTGTACTTCTGTTTGTGAGTTTTGGGTCCACTCGCTACTTCATAGCAAGTACCTTGTGTGTATCTGGTTCTGCTTGTCCCGTTTCCCTGCCTCCATATCTACCTCCTGTGATCTAGCTATTTTCCCATGTTTCCCTGTCCCTGTCTGTTCCATTTGAACAGAGCCCTGTCCTGTCTGCCCGCTCCTGTGGCACTGCTCTGCTTTGCTCTGCCCTGCCCTGCTCTGCTTCCCCTCCACACCTGCGGCTCTGCTATGCCCTGCGCTGCTTCCCCCCCGCACCTGCGGTACTGCTCTGCTCTGCCCTGCTCCGCTTCCCCACCGCACCTATGGCTCTGCTCTGCTCTGCCCTGCTCTGCTTCCCCTCCGCACCTGTGGCTCTGCTCTGCCCTGCTCCACTTCTCCTCCGCACCTGTGGCTTTGCTCTGCTATGCCCTGCTTCACTTCCCCTCTACATCTGTGGCTCTGCTCTGCTCTGCCCTGCTCCGCTTCCCCTACGCACCTGCGGCTCTGCCCTGCCTGGCTCCACTTCTCCTCCGCACCTGTGGCTCTGCTCTGCTATGCCCTGCTTCACTTCCCCTTTACATCTGTGGCTCTGCTCTGCTCTGCCCTGCTCTGCTTCCCCTTCACACCTGCGGCTCTGCTCTGCTCCGCTTCCTCTCTGCATCTGCGGCTCTGCTCTGCCCTGCTCCGCTTCCCCTCCACACCTGCGGCTCTTCTCTGCCCTGCTCCGCTTCCCCTCTGCACCTGCGGCTCTGCTCTGACCTGTTCTGCTTCCCCTCCGCACCTGCTGCTCTGCTCCTCTTCCCCTCCGCACCTGCGGCTCTGCCCTCCCCTGCTCCTCTTCTCCTCCGCACCTATGGCTCTGCCCTGCTCCCCTTCCCCTCCGCACCTGTGGCTCTGCTCTGCCCTGTTCCGCTTCTCCTCCGCACCTGTGGCTCCGCTCTGCTATGCCTGCTTCACTTCCCCTCTGCACCTGTGGCTCTGCTCTGCTCTGCCCTACTCCGCTTCCCCTCCGCACCTGCGGCTCTGCTCTGTTCTGCTTCCCCTTCGCACCTGTGGCTCTGCTCTTCTCTGCCCTGCTCCGCTTCCTCTCTGCACCTGCGGCTCTGCTCTGCCCTGCTCCACTTCTCCTCCGCACCTGCGACTCTGCTTTGCTCTGCCCTGTTCCTCTTCCCCTCCGCACCTGCAGCTCTTCTCTGCCCTGCTCCGCTTCCCCTCTGCACCTGCGGCTCTGCTCTGACCTGTTCCGCTTTCCCTCTGCACCTGCGGCTCTGCCCTGCTCCCCTTCCCCTCCACACCTGCGGTTCTGTTCCTGTATCCCAGCATGTACTGGTCCCTATCCAGCCTGTTTACCTACCTGCCAGTATCCGCCTGTCTGTATACCAGCCGTGCCTGCTAGTACCCGCCTGTCTGCATACCAGCCAAACCTGCCCATTCCTGCATTCCCTGGTGTGGGTCAACAGCTCTGTGACCGGGGTCTGACCTGGAGTAGCACCTGGGCCACCTCCCACGTCCCTCCTCAGACCACGGAGTCGATTAAGCCGCCGTCCGTCCGTGGTCGGATATGGCGAGGTCCCTAGTCATGCCCCTCCAGGCACTCCTTAGTTCGTGGCCCAGTGGGACCATTAACCAAGCTCACGCCAAACAGTCCGGGCGTGAGCGTAACACCAACTTTGCTAAAAATGGCAGAGTAGAGTAAAAAAATGCTTGAACCGTCACATATGCGTCAATCTGGGAATCTAACTGCTAAAATGCAGACTATCGGGCCTCGCCAACCACCCGCTGCCCCATTAACCGCATTTTCTTCCTCCTCTGTCACCTTAGCAAGTGTTCTCACACCGTTCTCCTGCTGCAGAACCTCCACTTGTTTACCCACTACAGTCAGGGTGAGAGAGAGCCAGTCAGCTGTTATGGAATTGGACATGCCTTCTGTTTTTGACTGATCTCAGACACCTGGTGGCTGTGGGGGCTGCTGGGGAATGGGCTGCTCTACAAGTTTTGGAATCCCCAAGGCATGCAGGATGGTTTGGGATGGAGAACTAAACCAGTGCCCATCAGAAGATTGAGAACTAAACTATTAGACAACAGGGGTTGAAGAACAAAACTACTAAACACCTAGGGTTGGAGAACGAAACAAATACACACCAGAAGATAGAGAACTAAACTAATGGACAACAGGGCATAGAGAACTAAACCTCTAGAAACAAAATCTTGGAATGTCCAAGGCTTGTGGGACAAAACTCTGTTTCTAACACTTCCTCCACTGCTTCTGCCTCTTCCTCCTCCTCTAGGGCATCCATCTGTGCCATCAACCTTTGCCTTAATGAGACACACGTTCCAACAGTGCAGAGAGAATCCCTCCTCCTCAATACTGCACAGCCAGGCAGTGTTTAAATTAATATGTCTTGGAGATCGCAGTCAAACAGATCAAGAGTTGTGGACAGCTATCCATGCCAAGTTTGATCAATGCCTGTCTCCACTGAACCTGCAGTCAGGGAATGCTGTGTGCAATAACAGTGCAATCCTGGTGGCCATCGTATGCCGGGTCAACCTCACACAGATGCCTTTCATGGCTCACATCCTCACCCTGATGGTACAGCAATTTCTCCGCCACTATCCTGGCCTGGATGCGCTGCGGCAGAAATCACGGTCTCTGTGTGCTCAGTTCCGTCATTTGCAACCAGCGGTCAGTACAGAGATCTTTTGACCTACCGGTTAACCGTTTGATATGGCATGTGCCGACATGGTGTAATTCAGCTATGCACATGTTGCAGCAACTGTGGAAGCAGCGACGAGTCCTGATGCAGTATCTCATGTCGTATAGCCTGGGCATATGCAGGTCGGATGTAGAGCAAATCACACTTGCAAAGTGGACACAGGTGAAGAACCTCTGCACCCTTGTGCACATTTTTGAAATGGCTACTAAAATCGTTAACACTGATGATGCCATTATCAGCATCACTATTCTGGTCATCTACATGCTGGACTACACTTTGAATTGTCTGTGGGAGTAGGTGGTGGTCCCAGAGGAGGAGGAGGAAGAGGAGGAAGCAGAAGAGGATGCAGAAGGGCTAGGAATATCTCTAAATTCTGGACTGTCATCGCAAAGGCGGTTGCCATGGGAGGGTGGATTACATTGATTATGGGGGGTGAATGGTACCAGATAAACTGTTAGTGAAGTGGCAAGAGCCTAGGAAAAAATGGAGGTGAATGAGAAGGAAGAGGTGATTAACACGAAGCAGTTAGGAGATGAAGAGGATAATGACCCCCTCTCTGTTGTTTGTGGTTACCAGGAGGGGATGGAGGAAGCAAGTTTGAGCATTATCCCACCACCAACACACTATGGACTTGGACCTCAAGAAATAGATGGACCCATGATTGCCTTCTTGCAGCACAATTTGCAACATGATTGTTGCCCAGTATTATTAGGATTACAAATAGTGCTGACTACTGTGATGCCACTCTGTTCGATCCATGATAAATTTTGCTAGATGCTTCCCCCATCCTCGGAAAGGGACGCGCCCATGCTGAATTTCCAAACCCAGGAACATTGAATCTTCAACACAAAAACATTACCTTTCTTGCAGCTCTGGGGTCCTGAATTCCAATCCCACCAAGGACAATATCTGCAAGTAGTTTGTATGTTCTCACTGTGTTTGCGAGGGATGCCTATGAGTACTCATTTTTCTTCCCACACTCCAAACACATACTGAAATTTAGATTTTGAGCCCCAATGGAGACAGTGTCACTATTGTCTGTCAATGTCTGTAAAGTGCTGTGGAATTAATGCCACTATACAAGTAAAATAAATGTAAAAAAAATGTGCAAGTGGCTTCCCTCCTATTTTAGACGAGACCGTGCACCTGCAGAACAGAGTAGAAGTCTGACACGAATTGAACGGCTAGAGAAGATGGTGCTAGACTATTTCGAGCTCAGTAACAGTACCATCGGAGGGCTTTGGACCCTTTTGAATTTTGGCCTACAAAAATTGAAGAGTGTCCTGTCATGCCTTGAGAGTTTTGCATGGGTGTCAACCAGTGTTCTCTTAGAATGTGTCTTCAGTGCTGCTGTTGTGTTCATGGATAAGCACATATGGCTGTCTCCTGAAAGTGTAGACCATCTAACTTTCATCAAGATGAACAAGTCATGGATCTCCAATGACTTTTGCACCCCAGTCGCAGACCAGGAAGACTAGGCGATGGAGTACTTTTCAATGTGTTGCATTGATTTCACGTAATTGCAGTCTGTGACACCTTTGTTGTGGCTTCTGTGCCTGTTGTTGCAAGTGCTGCTGATGTTACTAAAAAATTTTGAAATTGGGTCTCCATCTGATGGGTTGCCAGTACTGGAATTATTTGCGCTATATAAATGAGTAAAATAAATAAATAGAAATTGATGCCACTTTAGTGGTAACTTGCCCATATTTTTTGGAAATGTTCGATCTCCAAATTGGGTCTCCTTCATGTGTGTTGCCTGAATTTGCAGAGCTCTCAGAGCACCAGGCCTACAGCTGTCACTCATCCACCAGTTACTGATCAAAGTTTAAGCTAGAAATGCTGTTCAAAGCCCTATCCAATGCTGAAATGTGGCATGGTTTCAGGAGCATGCCATTAGCACAACCAATTTAAATTATGAAATGTCGACTCCTGGCTGTAGCACAATACTAGCGCAAAATAATTAAAAGTTGAAATGTGGCCTAGTTTCTGTAGCTTGGTAGTAACAGAAAAAAATGGATTTTATCATGTCAACCCCTGTATGGAGAAGACCAAAAGTATTAAAAGATGAAATGTAGACTGCTTTATGTAGCATGGTAGTAGGAAAACCAATTTAAATTTTATCATGTGTACCCCTGTATAGAGAACAATGTCAGCACATAAGAATTAAAAGATAAAATGTAGCCTGCTTTATGTAGCACGGTAGAAATAAAACCAATTTCAATTTTATCATGTGTATCCCTGTATGGAGAACAATATCAGCACCAAAGAACTAAAAGATGAAATGTAGCCTGCTTTAGATCAATCTTGCTTTGGGGTTGTGTTTCAGCCAATGGCATGGGGAACATTTCACGGGTAGAGGAAAAAATGGATTCAATTAAATTTCAACAAATTTTTGATATAAACCTAACACCATCTGTAAAAAAGCTGAAGTTGAAAAGTGGATGGCTTCTACAAATGATTAATGATCCTAAACACGCATCAAAACTCACAATAAACTACCTCAAAAGGCACAAGCTGAAGATTTTACAATGGTTCTCACAGTCCCCTGATCTGAACATCATTGAAAATCTGCGGCTAGTCTTCAAAATAGCATTGCATGCAAGATAACTCAGGAATCTCACAGAACTGGAAGAATTTTCAAAGGAAGAATGGATGAAAATCCCTCAAACAAGAATTGGAAGACTCTTGGCTGGCTACAAAAAGCATTTAAAAGCTGTAATACTTTCAAAAGTTTCTACTAGGTACTGACCATGCAGGGTGCCCAAACTTATGTATCAGTCCATTTTCGTTTTTGGAATTTTTAAAATGTAAAATATGACAATATATATATTTTTTGCCTACTATATAAAGGAAATGTGTCATCTTTACCTTTAGGCCTTTTAGAGATCATTTCATTTTCATCTTGCTTAACTGTTCACAATAACAGTAATTTTGACCAGGGGTGCCCAAACCTTTACATGCTAATGTATAACCCAAAATGACTAGACAGTATCTCCACAATGAAGAGGATGAACTAAAATAATAAAATTTACATTTTATTCAGTCCTCCAGCCACTCTTCGATGATGTGGTCAGTAGTGATGAACGAGCATGCTCGCCACTGCTTGGTACACGCCCGAGCATCTCAGTACTCGAGATGCTCGAAGCTCGCCGAGTACTTTCGAGATGGTCGGGAGAGAGCTCGGGTCCCCGTCCTGCATGTTTAGCACTATTTAGAGCACCAATCATGCAGGGATTGTCTGACACTCACTGTAATGTCACAGACATGGTGGTTGTGGCATTACAGTGATTGCCCAAATCGATGGGAACAGTGCTCACAGTGAAACATGAAAAGCCGGCAATTCATCAGCGGCATACACCGGTACCCGACAATTTAGAACAGAAAGAATAGAGCATCACACATAGATTAGATAGATAGAAACATGTCAGTCACATATATAATAAGTACAGCGACAGTGTTGGTTACTGTACTTGTCATTTAGTGTTAAAATAAAGGATTTATTAAAAAAAAATATTGGCGTGGGGTTCCCCGTAATTTTAGTCTCTACCGGAGGTTAAGCAGACGGCTGGGGCAGATGTTTGAAGCCTGGGAATGGGGTAATACCCACGGAGCTTCCCAGGCTACTAATATCTGCCCCAGCTGAATACCTAGACTTTACTATCTATTAAAATGGGGGACTCCCCAAAAAAATGACGTGGGGTCCCCCCTATTTTAATAGCTAGCAAAGGCTAGGCAGACAGCTGGGGGCTGATATTAATAGCCCAGGAAGGGTGCCATGAATATTGGCCCCCTCCCAGGCTAGAAACACCAGCCGTCAGCAGCCCCAGAAATGGCGCATCCAGAGGAGAATTCTCCCGCGCTGTCAGTAACGTGCATGAGGTGAGCTGAGTTCATTGGACATGAACTCGGCTCATCTGGATGCCATCACAGCGAGTACTGAGATGCTCGGGCGAGTACCGAGCAGTGGCGAGCATGCTCGCT
Organism: Phyllobates terribilis; assembly: GCF_046119375.1. NCBI lineage: Eukaryota > Metazoa > Chordata > Amphibia > Anura > Dendrobatidae > Phyllobates > Phyllobates terribilis. The sequence continues at coordinate 588,799,382 of NW_027362765.1, read as the reverse complement.
CATCACAAGGTACAGCTGGATTCAAATGTATCCTGGACTCTATTATGAGCACTTATGTTTTTTATTCTGACTACATCCCCTAAAAGTAAGACAAATCCATACACTAAAATGAGTCACTTCATACTTCTATTGGCATCCTTCTCGCAGTGTCTCGTCTTTGTAGTCATTCACACAACTGTGGTTTGTGCACTGAAAAGACACCTAAAAATGGACATTGCCAGAACAGAAGCCAGATAAAGGCCAAAGTGACTCCATCTGCCTTATTATAATGAATGGTTCTTTTGGGGGTTCATATAATTTGTGTTATAGGGAATTTAGCTGGAACCAATGAGGTAAATGCTGAGCATAGAGCAGAGAATAAATGAAACTGAATTTTGTGAGGCAGTACATACAAATACAGCTGTTAAAGAACAGATTTTATTTTATATGTATTTATTTTTTCACAACTTGCAGTGTAAGTGATAAGACAACTTTATTCTTTGTGTCAGTATGATTAAAGCAATATTAAACTTTTATAAAAAAAATTGCTACCTTTGCACACTAAGAAATATTTTTTCGTTCAAAAATTTTTTGTTGTTGTTGCGATATTCTAAGAGAAAGAACACAGCAAAAAAGGGCAGCAGTGTTTACCTGCCCAGATCTTCAAAATCAAATACACTATCAAGGTGCAGCAAACCCACATAAAGATGGCGGCTACACAGGTGCAAAATATTGATGAGACAACCACTCACAACCTACCATTTCATGAAGGGGGTGCCTGCTTAGTATTTGAATTGCACATAAAAAGGCTTTTATAGGGTGCTGTTCACACTAGGGTAGTGCACAGTATCCGGCTTACAGCCTATTAGTTACGCCCATACTATTAGACTAGGCGGGCTGGCCGGTACTATCCAAGTGCACCCCATGGGAACAGACACCCCAGTTTACAATGCTGATGAGCCTGGCTGCACCCTGGAATAAAAAAGTGCAAAAATACATATATATAATATATGAGGTATTAGTTAATATTTTGGCCAAATTACATAAGCTCGTAACCCACGACAACGGTCCTCATGCTTACGAGTCCTACTCTAAACACAAACAGCAAAGCCACACTAAGAAGAATTAAAATTCCCCCAAAAATTCAAGAAAAAAGTTATTCTAAGAGCGATTGCTTTTTTCTATTTTATTCAACAGAGCTATCTGAGGGTTTGCTTTTTATTGGATGAGTAGAAGTTTTTATTGGTACCATTTTGGGGTACATAACATTTTATGACCACTGTTTTCTAGATACAGGATGGACAAAACCCACAAATTCAAGAAATGTTTATATTGACATTGTTGACTGTGAGGTAATACCGATTAAATCTTTATTCTTCTGTTCATTATGATTACAGTGATATTTGATTTATATATCATTTTTAATGAAATAATAATTGCTATTTTTACACACAAAAAAATAATATTTTCAAAAAGTATCAGTTTTGCATCACCAGAGAAAAAGAGAGCTATAACTTTTTTACTTTTCTATCGACATAGCTGATTGAGATCTTCTTTTCTCGTGGGACGAGTTGGCATTTCTACTTATACCACTTTTTTAGATATGACTTTTTGATCACTTTTTATTCAATTTCTTGCATGTTTGAATGATGAAAAAGCAAATTTTTGTCATGTTTTTTGTCTATATTTTTTAAGGTTTTTACCGTATGGGAGAAATAGTATTATCAGTTCATATATAATTCAGGTTGATCTGGACGAGGTGATACCATATGTGTACTTTTTTTTTGTTCATATACAAAAGCTGCATTATTAGTGGCAAAGAGTTTTTTGCTTTGTTTTTTTTCTTTCATTTTTACAAATTCCTTTGACTTTTTTCTAACATTTTTACTTAATACCAGTACGAAGTTGAATATTTTTCATTTTAATCACTGATCTCATATACTACCATACTTCTGAAATATTGTGCTTGAGACCTGTCAGTTTCACACTGATACAATCTGCTAGATCTTGCTTTTGGCATCGTCTAAAAGACCACTGTAGCCCGAGGCCATTTTTTTGGCCTCAGTGTGCTATACCAGCTATCAGAAATCAAATTATTAACACCCACTCACTCTATTAACCATCTAAATGTCAGTTGCGATTTTGACGTCTAGGAGGTTACACTGCCACAAGGGGTTCTAAAACCAATCTTGGCTGATATAAGTGAGTGTCACCAATAATACAAAGCTAACATCTGCTGCATTTTCACCCACCCAGAGATGCTATTTACTTAATCATCAGTGCCATATAAAAGCAGCGCTGAGGATTATGGCCCTTCAATAACTGCCATAAAATGGTATATTGGTGCTTGTCAAGGGGTTAAATTGTTTGTACAAAATAAAATTAATTACAAAAATGCTGTAAAAAGTATTAAGCAAAGATATTTTAGAATTTTTTTCCTTTGTAGGATCTTAGTAGAATCTCTTCACACATAATTTAATTCATGCAAGAACAAGAGATAATTTTAATGGTAAAATTGCAGGTTTAATTTATTGCTGAACAAGTAATCACATTTTATTTTCTAGTTTTCAAATCCTTTGATTATATTGGATGATTGCCAGTCAGAATGGTGGGTTTATCAAGGGTCATTTTTCATATGCTCCTTTGTATAGCCCTGGTGCCTCCCAATAGATTTATACTAAATCTTTTCAGCTTATTAAATCTTGCAATGCCTTTTGTACAACAGAAATGCAGACTTGGCATCCATCCTTCCACTGACCTGCTTGTTCATTTTCCCAAGCACTTTTAGCTATAAGTGTCTTGTATTGGCAATTGAACCAAGAGAAACTTTAATTTGTGTTATTTGTTAAACCCACCCTCAAGGCCAGATAAATAATTGGTTTGGGCAAAAGTCTATAGTTCAGAAAGTGATTTTTTAACTGTTTTGGCCCCTAACAAATTTCTATTAAATATCAAGATATTGTCAATTAGAATTTATTTTAAATTGTAACAGTAAAAGAAAAATATTTAGATTTGAGAGTCCTCAGTGGTTGATACCCTTTAATGGCTAACTGAAAAGATGGTAACAAATTGCAAGCTTCCGAGACTAAGCAGGTCTCTTCATCAGGCTCGTATAACACAAAATATGAAGAGTCACATATATACACAATAAGACACATAAAAAATGGAATAGATGAGACAGGTGACAGGACAATAAAACCTTCACACTCCTTATCTATTAACTGCTAAAATATTTATAGCCAGAACTGTTTATCTCTTCCATAATAACTCTGCTTTCATCACCTGTCTTACCTATTGCAATTTTTTTTCTTCTGTGTCTTATTGTATATAAATATGTGACTCTTCAGATTTTGTGTTATACTATGCCTGATCAAGAGACCTGAGTAGTCTCGAAAGCTTGCAATTTGTTACCATCTTTTCAGTTAGCCATTAAAAGGTATCAACCACTGAGGACTCTCAAATCTAAATATTTTTCTATCTACTGGCTAACACGGTACAAGAATATATATTTTCCCTGAAACAGTAAGTGTAAAACTGGCTAATATGTATTTAGGTGAAGAAATTAGTACATGGTCCATTTTTTTTAAATAAACTACTGAGGAACACTTTTTACCAAAATTAGATTACTTAAAGGACTTTCCTGTTAACCTTAAACAAATACTAAACATATGAGATATTCCTCTTAAAATAATTACCTTGCGGCTTCCACCTTTTTAACTATTTACATTGTCTGAAATAGTGAAGATATCCATTAGAGCACCCATAGGCCACCCTTTTCAAAATACAATTGCAGGGTGCTGATGGGTTACTGTAGTAGTCAAGGACCCCCATCGCTACCATCTTGGCACTCCTATAAAGCCGAGTCTGTATTTTAGTATTCCATTTTTTAGTACAATCAATCATAGGTTTGTTTTGACTAGGGGGACTAAAAGATAAATAAAAAGTAGTTAATAAACATTCTTTTAAGCAGCATAAAAAAACAAACATGAAAGATTATATACTGACTTCGGACCCCTGTTACCACCCAAAAATAACTAAATAAAAAATAACTATATTTAGTATCTGTAAAAAGCCCCATTTTTCAAATTAAAAAAAATAATTAACCCTTCCCGACTTATCAAGTACATCATATCTCAGGTCTCAGTATTTAATGCAAGCTCAGGAATTGTGCTTGCATCAATTCCAGACAAAAATGGCTGTAATACAAAGCCAGCAGCTGCCTCTAATAACAGAGGGTGGAGCTGAGCTTCACACGCCGGTGTTAAACAATTCAATTCTGCTGTCAATATCTTACTGCATCATTGAAAGGAAAACTGTCACTAGGTTTTTGCTACCCCACATGGGAGCAGCTTGATTTAGGGGTAGAGACCCTGATTCCAGCAATGGGTCATTTACTGGTCTGTTTGCTGCAGTTTTGATAAAATCACTGTTTTTTATGCTGTAGATAATACTAAATGCTAATCTCTGTATAATCCTGCTCACACAATTGATTGGCAACTTTCTGTGTACACTGTCCATAGTGAAAGCTTCCAGTCAGTGATGCGGACTCTTGAATGTGGAGGGCTACATCACAGCAGGTTTACTAGTCCTCTAGTGATAATCACCTTCTGCTAAAATAGTGATTTTATCATAACTACCAAAATCAGCCTAAGTGACACATCACTGGAATCAGGGTCTCTGCCTCTATACTGTTGCTCTCAGATTAGATGGCAAACATTTTGTGACAGTTTCCCTTTAACCCCTTACTTACTGGGGACGTATTAGTACGCATATTTGCGTACTGCCCGTTCAGTGAGGGCTGCTGCGCTGAGCGCTCACTGAATTGAGCATATGTCAGCTGATTCTTACAGCTGACATGTGCCCGCAACACCCGCAGCTGTTAACATGTTAAATGCCGCTGTCAATCTCCGACAGCAGCATTTAACGCACGCTTCCGGGTAGCACGTCATAAGCCCCGCCCACCGGCAACCCCGTCATGTGATCGCGGGTCGCCGATGGGCGTGCATGACAACCCAGGGTCTGCAGCAGACGCCTGGGTTGTCATGATCTTGTCGCTATGAGCGCCTATGGAGACTATAGAAGCATGCAAAAAGTAAAAAAAAAAACTTTTTAAAAATATAAAAAAAATAAAAAAATATAAAAGTTTAAATCACCCCCCTTTCGCCCCATTCAAAATAAAATATATATATAAAAAAAACCCACATACATATATTTGGTATCGCCGCGTTCAGAATCGCCCGATCTATCAAAATAAAAAAAGAATTAATCCGATCGGTAAACGGCGTAACAAGAAAAAAATTCTAAACGCCAGAATTACGTTTTTTGGTCGCCGCAAAATTGCAATAAAATGCAATAACGGGCGATCAAAACATCGGATCTACCCAAATGTTATCAATAAAAACGTTTTCCTGGTGCGCAAGAAAAAAAAAATCAACCAGCCCGAGATCACGAAAAATGGAGAGGCTACGGGTCTTAGAAAATGGCGCTATTTTTTTTTTTTTTTTTTACCAAATTTTGGAATTTTTTTTCACCACTTAAATATAAAAGAACCTATACATGTTTGGTGTCTATGAACTCGTAATGACCTGTAGAATAAGAAGGGCAGGTCAGTTTTAGCAATCAGTGAACGTGGTAAAAAAATAAATAAAAAACAACTGTGGTATTGCACTTTTTTTGCAATTTTACCGCACTTGGAATTTTTTCCCATTTTCCCGTACAGGATAAGGTAAAACTAGTAATGGCGTTGAAAAGTACAACTCGTCCCGTAAAAAATAAGCCCTCACATGGCCATATTGACCAAAAAATAAAAACGCTATGGCTCTGGGAACAAGGGGAGCAAAAACGAAAATGCAAAAACGGAAAATGCTCCGGGGCTTAAGGGGTTAAAGAACACAGACTGGAGATGTGTCATTCCACATACCCATCAATCCCACCATGGTGTGATTTTGTGGTGCTGATGTCTTTCCATGACTGTTCAGTGTCTGTTGAAGACCCTGTGCCCATCCTGATGGTTCTCCTATGAACACGAGTCTATTGTAAAAGATAAGCAATACGGGGATCGCATGTTCAAGTCTCCTTTGGGAACTAGCAAATAAAATGTAAAGTAATAAAAATGTTTTTTAAAAATACATAAAAAAAAAAAAATATATATATATATATATATATATATATATATATATACAGTGGTGGCCAAAAGTATTGGCACCCCTGCAATTCTGTCAGATAATACTCAGTTTCTTCCTGAAAATGATTGCAATCACAAATTCTTTGGTATTATTATCTTCATTTAATTTGCTTGCAAGGAAAAAACACAAGAGAGAATGAAGCAAAAATCAAATCATTGATCATTTCACACAAAACTCCAAAAATGGGCCAGACAAAAGTATTGGCACCCTCAGCCTAATACTTGGTTGCACAACCTTTATCCAAAATAACTGCGAACAGCCGCTTCCGGTAATCATCAATGAGTTTCTTACAATGCTCTGCTGGAATTGTAGACCTTTCCTCTTTGGCAAACTGCTCCAGGTCCCTGATATTTGAAGGGTGCCTTCTCCAAACTGCCATTTTGAGATCTCTCCACAGGTGTTCTATAGGATTCAGGTCTGGACTCATTGCTGGCCACCTTAGAAGTCTCCAGTGCTTTCTCTCAAACCATTTTATAGTGCTTTTGGAAGTGTGTTTTGGGTCATTGTCCAGCTGGAAGACCCATGACCTCTGAGGGAGACCCAGCTTTCTCACACTGGGCCCTACATTATGCTGCAAAATTTGTTGGTAGTCTTCAGACTTCATAATGCCATGCACACGGTCAAGTTGTCCAGTGCCAGAGGCAGCAAAGCAACCCCAAAACATCAGTGAACCTCCGCCATGTTTGACTGTAGGGACCGTGTTCTTTTCTTTGAATGCCTCTTTTTTTTTCCTGTACACTCAATGTTGATGCTTTTTCCCAAAAAGCTCCACTTTTGTCTCATCTGACCAGAGAACATTCTTCCAAAATGTTTTATGCTTTCTCAGGTAAGTTTTGGCAAACTCCAGCCTGGCTTTTTTATGTCTCGGGGTAAGAAGTGGGGTCTTCCTGGGTATCCTACCATACAGTCCTTTTTCATTCAGACGCCGACGGATAGTATGGGTTGACACTGTTGTACCCTCGGACTGCAGGGCTGCTTGAACTTGTTTGGATGTTAGTCGAGGTTCTTTATCCACCATCCGCACCATCTTGCGTTGAAACCTCTCGTTAATTTTTCTTTTCCGTCCACATCTAGGGAGGTTAGCCACAGTGCCATGGGCTTTAAACTTCTTGTTGACAACTGCGCACGGAAGACACAGGAACATTCAGGTCTTTGGAGATGGACTTGGAGCCTTGAGATTGCTCATGCTTCCTCACAATTTGGTTTCTCAAGTCCTCAGACAGTTCTTTGGTCTTCTTTCTTTTCTCCATGCTCAATGTGGTATACACAAGGACACAGGACAGAGGTTGAGTCAACTTTAATCCATGTTAACTGGCTGCAAGTGTGATTTAGTTATTGCCAACACCTGTTAGGTGCCACAGGTAAGTTACAGGTGCTGTTAATTACACGAATTAGAGAAGCATCACATGATTTTTCAAAGGGTGCTAATACTTTTGTCCACCCTCTTTTTTAGGTTTGGTGTGGAATTATATCCAATTTGGCTTTAGGACAATTCTTTTTGTGTTTTTTCATTGAAGACAAATTAAATGAATATAATAATACCAAAGAATTTGTGATTGCAATCATTTTCAGGAAGAAACTGAGTATTATCTGATAGAATTGCATCGGTGCCAATACTTTTGGCCACCACTGTATATATATATATATATATATATATATATATATATATATATACAGTACAGACCAAAAGTTTGGACACACCTTCTCATTTAAAGATTTTTCTGTATTTTCATGACTATGAAAATTGTACATTCACACTGAAGGCATCAAAACTATGAATTAACACATGTGGAATTATATACTTAACAAAGAAGTATGAAACAACTGAAAATATGTCTTATATTCTAGGTTCTTCAAAGTAGCCACCTTTAGCTTTGATGACTGCTTTGCACACTCTTGGCATTCTCTTGATGAGCTTCAAGAGGTAGTCACCGGAAATGGTTTTCACTTCACAGGTGTGCCCTGTCAGGTTTAATAAGTGGGTTTTCTTGCCTTATAAATGAGGTTGGGACCATCAGTTGTGTTGTGCAGAAGTCTGTTGGATACACAGCTGATAGTCCTACTGAATAGACTGTTAGCTGCTTTTTTCTTGCCATAATACAAATTCTAAGTAAAGAAAAACGAGTGGCCATCATTACTTTAAGAAATGAAGGTCAGTCAGTTTGAAAAATTGGGAAAAATTTGAAAGTGTCCCCAACTGCAGTTGCAAAAACCATCAAGCGCTACAAAGAAACTGGCTAACATGAAGACCGCCCCAGGAAAGGAAGACCAAGAGTCACCTCTGCTTCTGAGGATAAGTTTATCCGAGTCACCAGCCTCAGAAATCGCAGGTTAACAGCAGCTCAGATTAGAGACCAGGTCAATGCCACACAGAGTTCTAGCAGCAGACACATCTCTTCAACAACTGTTAAGAGGAGACTTTGTGCAGCAGGTCTTCATGGTAAAATAGCTGCTAGGAAACCACTGCTAAGGACAGGCAACAAGCAGAAGAGACTTGTTTGGGCTAAAGAACACAAGGAATGGACATTAGACCAGTGGAAATCTGTGCTTTGGTCTGATGAGTCCAAATTTGAGATCTTTGGTTCCAACCACCGTGTCTTTGCGTGACGCAGAAAAGGTGAACGGATGGACTCTACATGCCTGGTTCCCACCGTGAAGCATGGAGGAGGAGGTGTGATGGTGTGGGGGTGCTTTGCTGGTGACACTTTTGGGGATTTATTCAAAATTGAAGGCATACTGAACCAGCATGGCTACCCCAGCATCTTGCAGCAGCATGCTATTCCATCCGGTTTGCGTTTAGTTGGACCATCATTTATTTTTCAACAGGACAATGACCCGAAACACACTTCCAGGATGTGTAAAGGTAATTTGACCAAGAAGGAGAGTGAAGGGGTGCTACGCCAGATGACCTGGCCTCCACAGTCACCAGACCTGAACCCAATCAAGATGGTTTGGGGTGAGCTGGACCGCAGAGTGAAGGCAAAAGGGCCAACAAGTGCTAAGCATCTCTGGCAACTCCTTCAAGATTGTTGGAAGACTATTTCCGGTGATTTCCTCTTGAAACTCATCAAGAGAATGCCAAGAATGTGCAAAGCAGTCATCAAAGCAAAAGGTGGCTACTTTGAAGATCCTAGAATTTAGGACATATTTTCAGTTGTTTAACACTTTTTTTGTTAAGTATATAATTCTACATGTGTTAATTCATAGTTTTGATGCCTTCAGTGTGAATGTACAATTTTCATAGTCATGAAAATACAGAAAAATCTTTAAATGAGAAGGTGTGTCCAAACTTTTGGTCTGTACTGTATATATATATATATATATATATATATATATATATATATATATATATATACATTGGGGGGGCGTGGCCTGGATATGGAGCAGTCAAGAAGTTCGTCACTCTGCTCCCATTCCAGATTCGGCCTTTCAATCTACCTGGCACAATGCCTAATCTTTCTAAATCACAGTGAATGCCAGAGAAGAGAAAGAAGATATTATCGGCAGACAGAATATCTACCTCAGTATTGTCTCTGATGAGCATTACCCAATTTCTAAGAGATGCAACCTCCACACTTACCACGCCAATAGAATTCAACATGGTGGAGCAGCAGTCTCTTCCGCCGGCAAACAGTATGAGAGCTGTTGGCAATGATGAACTCCTTACGCAGCAACCTAAGGATGGAGAAAAGTCACCACTGATGGAGACGGACAGGCTACCAAAGTTAAAAAAAACATAGACAACTTCTAATAGCCAACCTACCACACAAGGTACACTTTTTGGTCCCAAGATGACGGATGGAGAACAAACACCTGCAGATTGCACACAGCATGGTACTACCAGTAAACAAACTTAACCTCAAACTACATCGATCTCTCATAAAATACTCTTAGCACTAATCCTACACTCCTCTTTATCACCTCATTGTTTAGTTTGAGTTTATTCCTCCCATACATGGCTTTTTCATTATATCTTAAAAAGGGTCTACCTTTGTGGTCCATAACCCCTTTTCTCCAGTATTAGAAAGTAGCCAACAAAATGACCTTCATGAGAAAGTATTGGCAGACCCAAGATTACGCATTTTGGCTATGCAAGACTGGTCATGCACCTATTGTGAAAGACAGATATTTTATTCATTGGTTTCATAATGCCAATCCAGAGTTATGTTTTAGAGGGGTGTCCATTGAACATGATCGGTGGTATGATGAAATAGCATTGTTTTTTCTCTCGCCTTTTTTTTTTTCAGTGTTAACTGAAAGGGTTAACTTGTGTTACAGTTTTATAAATCAGTTATTTTTTGATGCTGTGATACCAAATATGTGTACTGACGCGCCCCCTGGGCCGTGGGGTTACTCGGCAGCCGGGCCTATGGATGCTGGTGGGGGATATCACGGTGGCTGGCCCAGTCCGTGACCCAGGGCGGTCAATAAAAAGGGGAATTATTTATAGGGGATTTGAAAAGTTTGTGACGCCACCTGTGGAATGCGGCCAAAGGGAGCCGCCGCTGCGGAGCAGTCCTCTGAAGCTGATGTTACTGCAGCAGGGATGGTGTGGCTCTCCACAGGAAGAGCTACCTCCAGGGCAGTGTAGATCTTGTTTGTTGTGCTGGGCATTGTAGTGCAGGGGGAAAGATGGCGCAGCTGAAATAATGGACGGAGGCAGTGCGGTGCAGTCATCCGTGTCTTTACTCACAGTTCTCATGTATGTTCCACTGATACACTGCGCGGGTGCCAGCCTCCTACGTCGCGCTGCATTCACCATACCGGAGGTTCAGCTCTTCCTCAGGTAGGTTAGGAGCACCTGACAGAACCCGGTTTCTTGTGTTTCTCTCTAGTCCGACTTCACGCTGGGTCTTCAGGGCGTACGGGTGCCGTCCTGCACTCGCCGTACCCCCTGGGATCCCTTAAAAAAAACGGAGCCTTCCTCCTCTTCTCCCCTCCTGGGCCTCTAGCACTGGGCCCCACTTGTGGGGCAGAGCTCCTAAAGAGACTCTGCTCCCAGACTGTCTTCACTCTCTCCTCTCACTGACTGAACTGATCTGCCACCCTAAGATAGCTTCCCTTTTTTATACCTCCTTCTATGGTGTTTCGCTAAACTGCTTCCTCCACCCACACCCACTACTGGTTCCCCTTACCTTTGGTTCCCCCCACTCCAGCCAGGGACAGGGCTCAGCACTGTGCACATGCATCTTGCCCTTCCAGCCGGCATGGAGCAGTGTAGTGTTGGATGCAGGTGTTGGGGTTCCAGGCAGCACTCCCTCCTTACCTGAGAGAAGGAGATACCACACCTCTGGGTGAGGTGCAGTACCTCTGTGGCGACTGAACCCTCAGGGGCATCACAGTACTTTTTTGGTTATTTTTGATTTTACATCAAAATACGTAGATATGGGTATCATATTTTTTCATTTTTTATATTATGATATTACTTAAAAAAAATAAAAAAAATTTCATCTTTTTTAAATTTTTACTTATTTCCTATATTGGACTTTAATTTTTATCACTCTGATCACTAGTATAATGCATTGCAATGCACAAGCATTGCATTGCTTTATACCTGTCAGTATTACACTGCCAGAAGCCTCTTAGACCATGCTCCTGGCATCGGGCTGCCATGATGACGATCAGGCCCTCCCTCTCCCAGCCTCCTATATGTTGCAATCAATATCAATATAGGCATTTAGGGGGTTAGACAGCCCAGGGCGGGGCGGGCACCGCTCCTGGTAGTGAGAGACAGGGCACTGGTATCATGTAAGCCGAGTTCCTGGTGGTGATCGCGTGGGCACAGCTCCTCTGCCATGTATGATCGCCGTGACGTACCTATACATAATAGGTCAGGAACCCCTATCATACCATGATGTATAGGTACGTCAAATGTTGAGAAGGAGTTATGCCAAACTCCTTGCATGAATTGTATAAGCACAGCTTATGTGCCGCGCATGATCGCCATGACGTAACTGTACGTCGTGGGTGGGGAACTTCTTCCCAACCATGACATATAGGTACATCAAAGTTCGTTAAAGAAAATCTATGTACAACTGATTTGAAAGAATCTAATTTCTTTGATCAGGTTCACACTACAGATCATGTTACATTGTCCATACAATGGGAGCCACTGAAATTTGCTATGATGGGTATTTTAGTTAAAAAAGATTCAAGACTTAACCCCTTCTCCCCCAGGCAAAATTCTATTTTTTCATTTTCCTCCCCTTCTTTCAAGAGCCATAGCTTTTTTTTTTCAGTCATATAACCATACCATGGCTTGTTTTTTGTGGGACTTATTGTACTTTTGAATGACGCAAAAATTTTGCCACATAATGTACTGGAAAACAGGAGAAAAAATTGAAGTGTGGTGAAATTGTGAAAAAAGTGCAATTCCATAATAGTTTTTGAGGTTTTTTATTTACCATGATTAATATATGGTAAAATTGACATGGCAATATGATTCCCCAGGTCAATACGAGTAAGGAGATACCAAACATCTATTGTTATTATTTTATTTAAGTAGTATAAAAAAATTCTGAATAAAAAGTAAATTTCGCTTTTTACTCCATTTTCTGAGACCCGTCGGGGAAATGGGGCTATATGAGGGTTTTTTTTGAGTAGATACAATGTTTTGATCGCCTCTTATTGCATTTTATTGCAATGTTGTGGCGACCAAAGAAACGTAATTTTGGAGTATTTTTTTTTCTCATTTCACCGTTTACCGATGAAATTTATTTATTTTATATTTTGATAGATCGTACATTTCTGTATGCCGTGATACTGAAAGGGCCAAAAAGGGGGTGATTTGAACTTTTATGTTTTTTATTTTTTAATATTTTTTAAAACTTTTTTTTACTTTTTACTGCATTTAATAGTCTCCTAAGGAGGCTTGAAGCTGCGATTGTCTGATAGCTTCACTTAGACATAGCAGTGCATAAGCACTGCTATGTATTGCAAAAATCAAGATCTCCTATGAACGCTGGTCACGGCTGTTATGAGAACCCATTGGCACCCTGCAATCATGTGATGGGCGTGCAGATGTGCGGGATTAATGACACGCTTCCTGTCTGCGCTTGTTAAATGCCGCTGTCATTGATTGATCTCCGATGTTAAATCAGCTGTCAAGTGCGAGGAAAGATGTCGGTTTAGCCCATATTCAAGGCAGGGACATGGTCAGTTTAGCCCACAATAAAGGCAGGGACAAGGCCGATAACATACATTTGCTTCATCGGTTGTGAAGCAGTTTTAAAAAAAAAAGAAAAAAAAACTAGAAATCAATGATCTCATTCAACAGAGTCACACTTTGGAATCATCCCATAAAGAATTATTATCTCCAACTGTTCTAACAGCTTTAGTTAAAAAAATATATATAATTTTTGAATTAATAATTACAGCCTAGAGAGTGCTTAAAACATTTTATTTATGATTTCTCTGATAAATGTGGGCGTCCCCTCAAACATTCTAATACCACTACTACATTCATCCTACTCATTATTAGACATGATGGTAAAGATCCTGATCTAGTGACTCTGATGAGAACATTGACACATATTTCTCTCATTATAACAAATTACATTGCTGGCCAAAAGTATTGGCACCCCTGCAATTCTGTCAAATAATACTCAGTTTCTTCCTGAAAATGATTGCCATCACAAATTCTTTGGTATTATTATCTTCATTTAATTTGTCCTCAATGAAAAAAACACAAAAAGAATTGTCCTAAAGCCAAATTGGATATAATTCCACACCAAACCTAAAAAAGGGGGTGGAAAAAAGTATTGGCACCCTTTGAAAAATCATGTGATGCTTCTCTAATTCGTGTAATTAACAGCTCCTGTAACTTACCTGTGGCACCTAACAGGTGTTGGCAATAACTAAATCACACTTGCAGCCAGTTAACATGGATTAAAGTTGACTTAACCTCTGTCCTGTGTCCTTGTGTGTGCCACATTGAGCATGGAGAAAAGAAAGAAGACCAAAGAACTGTCTGAGGACTTGAGAAACCAAATTGTGAGGAAGCATGAGCAATCTCAAGGCAACAAGTCCATCTCCAAAGACCTGAATGTTCCTGTGTCTTCCGTGCGCAGTGTCATCAAGAAGTTTAAAGCTCATGGCACTGTGGCTAACCTCCCTAGATGTGGACGGAAAATAAAAATTGACGAGAGATTTCAACGCAATATTGTGCGGATGGTGGATAAAGAACCTCGACTAACATTCATACAAGTTCAAGCTGCCCTGCAGTCCGAGGGTACAACAGTGTCCACCCGTACTATCCGTCGACGTCTGAATGAAAAGGGACTGTATGGTAAGATACCCAGGAAGACCCCACTTCTTACCCCGAGTCATAAAAAAGCCAGGCTGGAGTTTGACAAAACTTACCTGAGAAAGCCTAAAACGTTTTGGAAGAATGTTCTCTGGTCAGATGAGACAAAAGTAGAGCTTTTTCGGAAAAAGCATCAACATAGAGTGTACAGGACAAAAAAAGAGGCATTCAAAGAAAAGAATATGGTCCCTACAGTCAAACATGGCGGAGGCTCCCTGATGTTTTGGGGTTGCTTTGCTGCCTCTGGCACTGGACTGCTTGACCGTGTGCATGGCATTAGGAAGTCTGAAGACTACCAACAAATTTTGCAGCATAATGTAGGGCCCAGTGTGAGAAAGCTGGGTCTCCCTCAGAGGTCATGGGTCTTCCAGCAGGACAATGACCCAAAACACACTTCCAAAAGCACTATAAAATGGTTTTAGAGAAAGAACTGGAGACTTCTAAGGTGGCCAGCAATGAGTCCAGACCTAAATCCCATAGAACACCTGTGGAGAGATCTCAAAATGGCAGTTTGGAGATGGAACCCTTCAAATATCAGGGACCTGGAGCAGTTTGCCAAAGAAGAATGGTCTACAATTCCAGCAAAGCATTGTAAGAAACTCATTGATGGTTACCGGAAGCGGTTGTTCGCAGTTATTTTGGCTAAATGTTGTGCAACCAAGTATTAGGCTGAGGGTGCCAATAGTTTTGTCCGGCCCTTTTTTGGAGTTTTGTGTGAAATGATCAATGATTTGATTTTTGCTTCATTCTCTTTTGTGTTTTTTCCTTGCAAGCAAATTAAATGAAGAGAATAATACCAAAGAATTTGTGATTGCAATCATTTTCAGGAAGAAACTGAGTATTATCTGACAGAATTGCAGGGGTGCCAATACTTTTGGCCAGCACTATATATAATATTAAGGGATAATTTTCAGATCTTCTCCCCACCTAGGATTTTAATGTATATATCAGAAGAAACTGCATTACCAACTGTAGTTCGCCATTTCCCTGACGCATTGGAGGACAATATTTCAAAATTGAAAATTAATACAGCAATTCAATCCACACCCTATGGAAAATGCTATATACCTGACGAGTTAATTACAGCCTTTTATAAACATTTTAAAACTGAATTAGCTATTTTCTTGGCTAAGGCCTTCCATTCACTCAATAGAAATGCTTATTTTGCTTCCCAATCTCTAGAGGTGCATATTAGTGTGCTTCTCATACCAGGCAAGGATCTATCGGTCACAGCTAATTACAGACCTATATCTTTGTTGATCATTGACATTAAACTATTCTTGAAGGTCTTGTCTGACAGGTTGGCACCTATCCTCCTATTTAATGTCATCACTGACCAGGTGGAGTTTGCGAGATCCAGGAGGTACATGATAATACCATTAAAAAATGCTTATTATATCAAAATCAAAGGCTAAATCCAGAACTTTACGTCTTCTGTCTGTTGATACAGAAAAAGCTTTCAGCAAGGGTACATTGGGGGTTCATGAGAGAAGCTTTGCAACAAATACTGTAGATATTGGCCTACATTTTTATAGAAATGATTCTTTCCCTATATAGTATACAGGACCCATGGCCTGTGTTAGAATCAATGGCTCACTGTTTTCCTTTTGAAATTCAAAATGGGATGACACAGG
Organism: Phyllobates terribilis; assembly: GCF_046119375.1. Taxonomy (NCBI): domain Eukaryota; kingdom Metazoa; phylum Chordata; class Amphibia; order Anura; family Dendrobatidae; genus Phyllobates; species Phyllobates terribilis. The sequence goes on along the minus strand of NW_027362765.1, from coordinate 588,783,279 downwards.
GGTGCCCATTATCTCCTTTGCTATATGTCATAGTCATACCTAGCCATTGCTGTTAGGAAAAATGGAATAAAAATTGTTTCTAAAAACTACAAAGCAGCTTAATATGCTAATGACCTACTTTTTATATATTTTATAATCTCTTATCTCTCTACCATCTTTAATGAAGGAGTTTGACACTTTTGACCACGTTAACAATTTCAAAGTAAATTATTCAAAAACTGAAGCTTTAAATACTTCACTGCCTCAGGAAGAGGTTTCTGATAGACAATTTACCATTCCAGTTTCAGTCAGATACAATAAAATATTTGGGGCTATTCATTCCTGTAGATCTTACTGAATGATATACTCTTATCAAACTCTTCCTTGATTGAACACTTATGGCCTTATGACATACGACGGGAGGGAATTACCTTGGTTGGATGAATGCCCTTAAAATGGATATATTTCCCCACTTTTACATTTTCCAAACTGCCCTTATCCCTTTTTCTGTAAACTTTACTCTGCTGTGGTTAGTGTCATGTAGGAGGATTGACACCTAGAATTAGCTTGCAAACACTTATTTGTCCCTAATCCATGGGAGGAGCTGGACTTCCAGACTTCAAAGCTTTTCAACAAGTTTCTATTCTATGTCTCTTATAGATTGAAAATTCCACACCAAGACCAAACCATGGGTGACACTTGAACAAGCAGAAATACAATCCAATTAGAAAAATATCCCTTGGATTTCACCAACTCACGCTCCATTAATTGAACTTAAAATTGCCTTGATCAAAACAGTGAGTAAATGATGTCACATTTTGCTGAAAAAAAATTCCAGGTAACTCAGTCCTTTAACACCACTTTTCTCTAATCCTTCTTTACATTCTGGATATATGATAGATATTTTTCTCAGTTGGAGAGCTAAGGAGTAAACTCGCCTGCACTACGTAATAAATGACTGCAAACTTTCTTCAAATAACTTTTTCCCGACATATGACAAACAGTTAAGTCATATGTTGGGTCTCTGAATTCAATGCGGGCTCGCAAGCTGTGCCCACATCTTTCCTGGCAGATTTTGGTTAAATTATTCACCCATCATCTTTCTCTAACAGATGCGGGCAGAGCTGAGCTCTGACCATGACTGTTAACATGTTAAATGCCGCTGTGAATCTCTGACAACATCACGACATCGGGGAGTCACGTCATTCTATGCGACCATCTTCGTGCCTGTTACGTGATCATGCAGCGCTGATGGGTTGCCATGACAGCAGGGGGTCTGCTGAAGATCTCCATGCTTGTCATGATCATTCTCCTATGAAAGCCAGGAGGCTCATAGGAGACCATGATTTTTGCTATACACTGCTATGTATAGCACAAGCGATCAAATGATTGCAGGCTCAGGTCATGAAAGGGACTAGCAAATTCAGTAAATATTAAAAAAAAATTTTTAAAAATATGAAAACATTTTTTTAAAACAGTTCAAATCACCCCCTTTTCACTCCATTAAAAATAAAACAATTAAAAAAACGAAAAAATATATATATATTTGCTCCGATCTATCAAAGCATAAAATAAATAAATTAATCTGATAGGTAAAATGTGGAACGGAAAAAACACCATAATTAATTTTTTTTGGCAGCAGCAGCAGCATTGAAATAAAATGCAATAAGAGGCGATCAAAGCATCGTATCAACCCTAAAATGGTAATAGTAAAAACAAGAGCTCAGGGCGAGAATCATATTGCCAGGTCAGTTTTATCGTGTAGTGAACATGGTAAATAAAAATCAAAAAAACAATTGTGGAATTATACTTTTTTTCCAATTGCAATGCACTTGGATTTTTTTTCCTGCTTTGCAGTGCATGACATGATGAAATGAATGGAGCCATTCAAAATTACAACTCCTGCAAAAAACAAGTCCTCACGTGTTTAGGTGGATGGAAAAAAAAAAACGTTATGGATCTTGGAAGAAAGAAAGTAAAAAGCGAAAAAAAAAAGGAAAATAGCCCAGTCATGATGAAGTTAATACCCTAAAATGCCGTTTTCCAACTATCTTTTGTTGCTTGAATATGGACAGTTAGATTATTTTATTAATTCTCAGGCAATTGAATGCTCATTTCAGTCCACTCCTACACCGTTTGAGAACATATTTTCACAGGAGTGATCATGAAATCTCAATTGCATTTTTTTGGGTTGACGCAACTCTTTGAAAAAATGCAATAGAAAGCAATCAAATTGTCATATCTACCCCAAAATTATATCAATGAAAATATCAGCTTGCCCCACAAAAAAAAGCCCTTACATGGCTCTTTGACCAAAACATTAAAATGTTGCAAATCTTGGTGAATGGCAAACACATTTTTTATATGAATTTCTGAGTTTTTTTGACCACTTAAAAGATATATATATATACAAGTTTGTTATTGCTGTAATCATACTCACCTGTAGAATCTAGTTCAAAAGTAATTTTTAACAAACAAAGAATGATTTAAAAGCAAAACCCAAAAACCAATTGCAGAATTGTTTTTGTTTCGTATTTTCACTACACTAGATTTTTTTTCCTGCTTCCATTAAATCAAATGGTAAAATTAATGGAGTTATTGTAATTCTTCCCACAGAAGACAAGCCCTTATATGCTTATGTAGATGGAAAAACAAAAAAGTTATAGCTCTTGGAAGAAGAGGAAGAAAAAAGAAGTGTAAAAAATGGAAAATATCCTGTTTGGAAGAGGGTTAAATATTATAGATGAAAACAAAAACCCAGTATCATCATTTTATAGTGTCATGTTTCCCACAAAAAATGCAATAAAAAGTGACCAAAAGAAAATACGTTCCTCAAAATGGTGCTAATTAAAACTACCGCTTGCCACTAAAAAACAAGCTGACATATATATATATATATATATATCTATTATTAGAAAAATATGAAAGCTATGAGTCTCAGAAAATGGCAATGCAAATCAATTATTTTTACAAAGTTTGTAGGCGAACCTTATGTCATTATATAGTGTGGTAGATCGGCTCACTCGGCTGCACATAGAGGAAGACACAAGAAGACTGTCTATTTAAATCTTCCACTGGCTTTAATAAAAGTACTGCATAAAACCAGGGCAATATTAGCAAAGACAAACACTGCCTTCCTGGCCTAACAGGAAAAAAAGAACATTACGTCTGCACAGTCCTTGTTGCTATGGGAATCCGCCTTCTTCCGGAAAAATCAACACAAGGTCCAGCTTTCCTTCACATAACAATACACCTCCAGAGCTTTCACCTCCAGGCCCCACACCACACACACTGCTCTAGAAAGCAGGGTAATTATATTATATGACCAAATAATAGCTGCAACCTTTAGAGGTTAAAGCAAAGCATAGGTTAAGTGCCTAATTACAATATAGATACGCTAGTGTACGTGGAAAATAGAGCTGCATATGTGGCACCCCAGGGGTCTGGTTTCCACAGTAATAGCAGTATTACGTCTGTGAGCAGGTGGGAGGTCTCCTGGGCAGGAATCCTAAGCATGCCACACCTCCTGCCCAGTCCTGGGAGGGGAAGAACTTCCCCTACATAAACTGGGGCTGAGGCAGGGTTAGGGAGAGGAGTTCCAGACAGAGACGGAGTCTGGTCTGGACACGCAGAAACAGGGACAGAGAGACATCAGGAGCTCTGTAGGAGCCAAGGAGAAGCGCCAGGGGCTGGAGCTGTGCAGAGCTCGCCATGGGAGAAGGTACTAAAACCGGACACAGGAGTCCGAGGCTGTGGGGACTAAGATATACCCAGCAGCAGAATCCATCCGGCAGGGGATTCCAGGTCCTCTGGCCATAAAAGCCCGGAGGCTCAGTCACAACGAAGGGACCAGCACCGCCATCCCGGAGCGGAGGCTAACAGGAGGCCCCAGGTCACCAGCCATACGGGTGAGCACCACACGGTATACCCAGGGACGTGGGCTACTTGTAACCGCTGAAAGCAGGGTAGCCAGGAAGGGTACAGACTAACGGGAAGGCCTACAACTCCACCTGGCCAGGGGAACTCCGGCTTACTTGCAGACTAACCAGGCCCCAACTACTAGCCAGTACTCCCGGGGGAATTTGCCTTGTACCATCAGTAAAGGCCCTGAACTGTACCCTCGCGTCTCCGTGCTTCCTTGTCGCACCGTTAGTGCTGGGACATCCACACCATCACTCCCAACATCACCCACATCCGCTGCCCTGAGGCCATACCTCTCCCGTTGGGGGTTATATCAACATTGCTGCACACCTATACCACTGGCCTCAGCGGTCTGCCCTGCAGCGGCGGTTTCATAACCGCATTCAACGGGTGGCGTAGTCGGACACTAATACCATCATACCAATAACTGCCACTTAGTTTGACCACCCTGGGCGCGGACCGGGTCACCGCCACACAGTGACTACTACCCCCATCGGATCCGGCTCCGGGTATCCCCCGCGCGCGCGCACGCCGCACTACAGCACTGGCCCAGGGGGCGAGTCACATAGATGATCAGCTTTCAAGGGAAACTGTTGGCAGGTTTTTCCTTAGTGATTAGAGAGCATCATCATGTAGGGGCCGAGAGCCTGATTCCACCGAAGTGTCAATTACTGTGTTGTGTGATTTTATTTCAATAATATCAGTGTTCTATCAGCAATAGATTATCACTACAGGACTAGGTGTCTCTTGCCTCCTAGTCCAGCCAAGCTCCCACACCTCTGGCTAAAGACGCTATGTTAATGTACAATGTACTCATAATGCTGCTTCACACTTTTGACAGTATCACAAATGTTAGTGCAGGCCATCATCATCTCCCACCTGGACTACTGTAATATCCTCCTCCTCGACCTCCCGACTAACACTCTTGCACCATTACAATTTATTCTATTCTCAGCTACAAAAGCAAAGAAGATTTTAGGGTGTAAAAAATAAGAGATAAAATCCTGTGATCCCAATGTATTGTTACCCCTCTATAAATCTCTTGTAAGTTCACATCGATAATATTGGATCCAGTTTTGGGCTCTATATTTTAAAAAGGATATTTAGAAGTTAGACACAGTTCAAAAGTGGGAAACTACATTATTACAAGGGATTGAAGGCCTCTCATATGATGAGAGGTTCGAAAGTTTGAGCTTGTTTAGGTTAGAAAATATATGCATCAGAGAAGATCTCATTTACATGTATAAATATATGTGTTGTCATTACAATGGACTGGCACATGACTTATTCCTTCCAAAGACCATACTAAGGACCAACGGGCCTTCATTACGGGTGAAAGAAAGGAGATTATGGCAGCTAAATAGGAAAGGGTTGTTTACAGTTAGAACAGTCAAACTCTGGAATGCCCTACCTCTACAAATAGTAGTGGCAGACACTATAACAGCTTTTAAATAAGGGCTGGATGATTTCCGCGATACACATAACATTGTGCGTTATAGTTAATTTAGTGACAACTAAATGTATAATTGATGGAGAAAGATTGATCTTGATGGATTTAGGTCTTTTTTCAACCTATGTAGCTATGTAAAATGCTGTAGATATGTGATGCCTTGCCAAACTGAAAAAATGCTGTTCTAAGAAAATTTGTCACAACATTTTTTATGCAGCATATAAGCGCAATATAAAGCAAAAGCAGAAATCCTGATTGTAATGTTAGGTCAAATACTATTTGGTAGTTCTAAAATAAAACTGTTTTACAAGAGCAAGCCTCATCGCCAGCTGATTTGCAAGAGCCGGTGACATTGTCAAAACAAACATATGCGTGCGGCTTTCTTCACCCACATCATTGCTCCTATGAAGCCAGGTGTACACGTCCCAGCTTCGGAAACACCTTGAACATGTCCTGGAGTATCATGTTATGGGTGAGTTTTACAAATAGCTAGTGATGATACCAGCTCTTGCATATCATGTTATCTCAGGCCCAAAGGGAGTGATATCATGCTGTGAGGGCCAACTAGTCTGAGGAAAACAACACCCCATTGACTAGTCAAAGGCTTAATTAATATCTGAAATACAAAGTTTATAGGTGTTAAACACTATAGATGGCTGGTTAGGCAGGATATTGAGCATTAAATAGTCTAATTCTGGTGGGTTACAGGGCATAGGGGACCTGTCAGGTTCCCTTTAAGTCCTAAAGCTTTGGGAAGTGAAATTATTTCCAATGTTCTAATGCCTGCTAATGAAGATGGAAATTACCTGCTTTTTCAAGAAAACAGTTGTTGTTTGTACCATTCCAAATAAAATGTAATCTTTTTAAAAGGAATCTGTATCGGGAACATCTGAATCATGCAAACACATCTGAAATAACACATTATTAAATTTCAGAAACTGGATTACTGTTTTGTACACTAGAAATACAGGTGCTTAACAAAAGCTTGTGATAAATAAAGCGTGCTACTGCATATATTAGTTAGAAATTTTAAGTGCTGATTAAACTGTACAATGATGACTTTAAATGTATTTTAAAATAAAAAAATAGTTTACTTTAAAAATATTTTTCCTAAATTGCAACTAAATCTAAAATAAACAAATTCTTCATCAACTGATACATACACAGATGCTACATAGCTGCCTAACTGTGCACTCAGGACCACCATCTCACAGCTGTTACAAGGTAATTAGGGGTGCGATATTGGCTACACTGCCAAACTGCTGTGCTGCAACCAGATGGTTTATTTTATAATCTCATCTCTCATAAAGTGGGAATTTCAAGTATTGAAATGTCATGAACTTGTCAGATAACTTTTATTGGAATTTTTCAAAGTAATAAAAAGAAGTTCAATATATATATTGAACATGTCACATTATCCTCTTTATTTTTTGTTTTTGTGTTTGGTCAAATGGCCAAAAAAATTAGACTCTTTAAAAGTTTTTTGGTTTTGTTTTTAAGGCATTCATGTTTAGCAAAAATTACTAGGCAACATGATTTTTTCCAGGTTGGCATAATTCTGGTGATGCTAAACATGCATAGATTTTTCTGTTATTTAAATGGTGAAAAAAGTCCTTAATTTTGTAAAAAAAAAATTATTTGTGTACTTATTTTCTGAGAACCCTACCGTTTTTAATTTTCTGTTGATACTGTTGCATGACAGCTTGTTTTTTTGCATTTGATTGCTTTCTGTCTGCATTTTTTGTGGAGGTGCAGAGACAAAAACCATACAATTTTGATGTTTCATTTCTTTTTACGAATTATAGTGTCCTGATGCCTCCCGCCATGCGAAGATGCCTCCCGCCATGCACCTGTCATTGCAGACTTGCAACAATCATCGTTCATGTCCTTGTCCCAGTGCAGCATTGAGTTGTCCCTACCCCATTCATGGAATGCAAGCACAAGTATGCAGGCAGCCACCCGGCAACAAACAGACTGCAATACTATACTGCCCAATTTTTTACAGCTGCTTGCACTTGAAATGTGGCCTTTTAGGCTCGTGGAGGCAGAAGCTGTCCACCATCTTATGATGGCAGCGACCGGGTATCCATACTCGGTCTCCAGCCGCCACTATTTGTCCCATTGTCATCTCCGCCTTCCACAAGCATGGGTCCCACAACATTACCCATGCCCTCCCCTATGCACTTAATGGGAAGGACCGCCTAACCACAAACACCTGGACAGGTGAATGCGGCCAGGGACTGTACGGGGCCAGTCCACAGCTTTTTTTGCTCAGAGTTGTATTTCACCACAGCCATATTCTTTAGCTTGGTGAAAGGACTGGCATAGAGGGAAACTGTATCTACTCTGGGTCTCATTTCTCCCAGGAAGTCCTCTAAAGCAGCTTTTGCAGAAGCAACTCGCACTTCTCGGTGGTGCTTTAACACACACACATCTTTCTTTGCGCATTTAATTTCATGACTACAGAGTTGGGCAATGGCCTGATCTTCAATCCGGTTTGAGAAATAACATGCATAAGCACATCCAATCCACATTAAAAAAACAGCCATAGTGTCCGGGAACCTTCCCCCACACTTTTCTTAGTCAAGGCTACTTCTCGGCAGGGTTGGACGGACCCACCAGAAAACCGGAGACTCCTCCGGTGTGCCCAGGCTTCTCCTTCAGGAGAGTTCATAGTGCCGAGGTGAGGCCATGATGATGATAGAGGCCACCATCTACTTAGTTTTCTGTTACTTGTAATGCAAGCGCAAGTATGCAGCCAGCCATCCACCCACAGCCCGCAATTCTAAACTGCCAGATTTATGGGCAGCCGCTTGCACTTGAAATGTGGCCTTTTAGGCTCGTGGAGACAGAAGCTTTTCACAACCTCATGCCTCATGCCAGAGTGTCCATACTCGGTCACCAGTCATAACTATTTCTCCTGGTGTTGTCCCCGCCTTCTACAAGCGCGGGTCACTGAACATTACTGCTGGTACTTTTCTGTGGGAATTTGATTGCCTCCTACCAGCCTGGAATATTTCCAGTAAACTATGGTACGACGCCATGGTATTAGCACTGCCCCCAGTAACAGTAGTGAAGCCATCCCAAATTTCCTTCTCAGGAATTTTATTTGGTAGACTGAGTAGCTGCCCAAATACATTAGTTTCTCACAAAGGAGCTGAAGATAGAGTAGCAGAAGGTGCAAGTTTCTCCAGCCTATTAGATATTAGAGGGTGAACGGCATCACATTTGATCAGTGGCTAGCACTGAAGCTTTGCATTGCTGGGATTCTGGGTTCAAATCCCAGCAAGGACAACATCTGCAAGGACTTTGTATATTCTCCCCATGTTTGCGTGGGTTTCCACCACAGTAAAAAAGCAGCCATAGAGGGTCCAGGAAACTTCACATACACTTTTCTTAGCCAGGACTGCTTCTTGGCAGGGTTGGACGGTCCCACCAGAGAATCCTCTGGTGTGCCCTGGCTTCTACATCAGGAGAGTTCATGAAAGGTGAGCCCTCAGAATCAAATTCGCTGGTGGGCACAATGTTTTTCAATCTAAAACAGCTTCTCAGTGGGAGTTGTATTTCACCACAGCCATATTCTTTAGCTCGGTGAAAGGACTGGCATAGAGGGAAACCGTATCTACTCCGGCTGTCATTTCTCTGTCACCAGGTTCCGACCTTTGTCACACATGACCATGCCTGGCTGTATTTTCAGTGGTGAGAGACACATATCAAGCTGTTGTGTTACAGCTTTCAACAACTCTGCAGTGCTGGGCGGTTTGTCACCTAAGTTTTAAGCATGTTATCTTCAGCACAGCCTGTTGCCGCTTTGCCAAAGCAGTGCTGCAGTGCTTTCAGCTTGTGCCTGATGTGGTCATTTCAGAGATGGAGGAGGAGGTGCAGGAGTTGAACAATGTGATTATATTGAAGTTACATTGGCGACTCTGTTTTTATACTAAAGCAAGATCCTACTGTTTTTTTTTTTTTACGTTATTTTTTAAGGCAAATGCATTCACCGGTAAATGTCATTTTAACATTTTACAACCTTATCTGGCAATGTGGTGTGTGACACATCATCAGACACATCCTGTTTCATTGATGATGGAGGGACTCTGAAAGACACATAGAACAGGGCCACAGTAACGAGTATGACATGTTCCCATTAGAAAGAAAAGAGTCTGGTATACAGTTATAGGGTATGCAGTGAGTCCACTGGCTGACCAAATTTAGGAAAAACCCCACTAAGATTTTAAAGACACATAGAGCAGGGCCACAGTCATGAGTACTACATTTTTGATTAGAAAGGAGAGAGAGTCTGCTATACAGTTATAGGGTATGCAGTGAGTCCAACGGCAGACCAAATTGAGGAAAAACCCCACTAAGAATTTAAAGACACATAGTGCAGGGCCACAGTAACAAGTACGACATGTTCCCATTAGAAAGGAGAGGGTCTGCTATACAGTTATAGGGTATGCAGTGAGTCCAACAGCTGACCAAATTTAGGAAAAACCCTCTAAGAATTTAAAGACACATAGAGCAGGGCCACAGTAACGACAAATTCCCATTAGAAAGGGGAGGGTCTGCTATACAGTTATAGTGTATGCAGTGAGTCCAATGGCTGAACAAAGTGAGGAAAAATCCCACTAAGAAATGAAAGACACAAATAGCAGGGCCACAGTAATGACAAATTCCCATTAGAAAGGAGAGAGTCTGCTATACAGTTATAGGGTATGCAGTGAGCCCAACGGCTGACCAAATTTAGGAAAAATCCCACTAAGATTTTAAAGACACATAGAGCAGGGCCACAGTAATGACAAATTCCCATTAGAAAGGAGAGAGTCTGCTATACACTTATAGGGTATGTAGTGAGTCCAACGGCTGACCAAGTTTAGGAAAAACCCCACTAAGAATTTAAAGACACATAGAGCAGGGCCACCGTAATGACTAGTTCCCATTTGAAAGGAGAGTCTGCTATACAGTTATAGGGTATGCAGTGAGTCAAACGGCTGACCAAATTTAGGAAAAACCCCACTAAGAATATAAAGACACATAGAGCAGGGCCACAGTAATGACAAATTCCCATTAGAAAGTAGAGAGTCTGCTATACAGTTATAGGGTATGCAGTGAGTCCAACGGCTGACCAAATTTAGGAAAAACCCACTGTTATGCTCGTGCCCGGACTGACTGGCGTGAGCATGATTAGTGATCTCACTGTACAATGAACCGAGGAGTGCCTGGAGGGGCATAACTAAGTATCTACCCGATCTGACCAAGGTCGCACGGTGGCTAACGACTCCGTGAACAAAGGAGGAACCGAGCAGAGGGACCAGGTGCCACTCCAGGTCAGACCCCGGTCCCAGCTGTTGACCCACACTGGGGAATGCAGGAACAGGCAGGTTAGGCTGGCATACAGACAGGTGGGTATTGGCAGACACGGCTGGTATGCAGACAGGTGGATACTGGTTAGCACTGCTGGTATGCAGACAGGTGGGTGCTGGCAAGCATGGCTGGTATGCAGACAGGGGGGTACTGACAAGTATGGCTGTAGTGCAGACAGGGAAATATTAGCAGGTTGGAGCGCAGGCTGGATAGAGTCCAGTACAGACTGGGAGGCAGAAACAGAGCCGCAGATGCGGCAGACAAGCAGAGTAAAGTGAATCCGCAGGAGCGGAGGACAAGGCAGAGCAGAGCGGAACCACAGGTGCAGTGAACAAGGCTGAGCAGAGAGGAACCGCCGGAGCGGTAGGCTAGGCAGAGCAGAGAGGAACCGCCGGAGCGGTGGGCTAGGCAGAGCAGAGGGGAACCGCCAGAACAGTGAGCAAGCAGAGCAGTACTAAACCGCAGGTGCGGTGAACAAGGCAGAGCAGAGAGGAACCGCTGGAGCAGTGGGCTAGGCAGAGCAGAGAGGAACCGCTAGGGCGGTGAGCAAGCAGAGCAGAACTAAACCGCAGGTGCGGTGAACATGGTAGAGCAGAGAGGAACCACCAGAGTGGTGGCCTAGGCAGAGCAGAGGGGAACCGCCGAAGTAGTGAGCAAGCAGAGCAGAACTAAACCACAGGTGCGGTGAACAATGCAGAGCAGAGAGGAACCGCCGGAGCGGTGGGCTAGGCAGAGCAAAGGGGAACTGCTGTTGCGGTGGTCAAGGAAGAGGGGACAGGGCTCTGTTCACATGGAACAGACTGGAAAATACAGGAAGATATGGAGGAAGGGAAAAGGGAAAAGCAGAACCAGATACACACACGGTACTTACTATGAAGTAGCGAGTGGACACAAAACTCACAAACAGAAGTACAGAGACAACAAGTTGGAGTTAGGTGCAGGTTTGGATACTGCAGGAAAAGGGAAGGTACGGACATAGAGACAAACAGATAACAGGCTCGGATACAGTTCAGACAGGAACTGCTACTGCAAGGAGAGACAAGAACAGGTCTGGGTATACAGCCCCCAGAGATGGCAGAACAGACAAGAAGATACAGAACTGGTCCTGGCAACTTCAGAGACAAGGCGCACACTGAAAGTTAGTGTTGCTCATGCACCTCCTACTGGGTGGAGGGGGTTTAAATATACAGTGACTCACAGCAATAGGCTGGAGACGCATTAGGGGTGCGCCCACAGCAGCTATAAGAATCAGGAAGTAACCGGGTCGCCGCCCTAAGCAGTTAGTAAAATAGACACAATTCATGGAAAAAGTAGTATCTACACCACAATTCGAGTGTATATTTTAAATCACCATTACATATATTGTTGTACTCAATACTACCATATTGTGGACTAAATAGACTCCATCGTCAAATAGACAAAGAGAGCACAAAGAAAACAGACGAAAACGGAGCCTCCAAGTATGCAAAGATTATAACAAATTTATTGCAGATAATTAATTAGGTACACAGCAGGGGTAAGTGCAGATAATATGTGAAGAGTAAACAAAAAATCCTCCCAACATAGCGACCTCCAAAATGGATCCTACATTACATATGTATAAATCATTGAATTCAAGTATATATAGGGACAGAGGAGACATCACCATGGAGTAATAGCAGCAGATAGCAACTCCATATGTGTTCATACAGTAGCAAACATAGCAATATTAATTATATTGGTTTAGTAATACTAATTATATTGATTTGGAACATAAGATGTCCACTGTCGTGCCCTAATAACATGGATGGAGCAACTGAATGATTAGTCCTACCACTCGCTGCCTTAAACTTATGTATAGTCCCCAGCACAGCCACTGTATACATACCAGGGATGTCGGGCAAACGTCACGCGGAAGTCGCGGGGCAGTCAAAGAATGTAGGAGTCTATATGGATGGTGCGCACGTGGAGCAGGGATGCCCCGACGCGCGATTTGGTTTTCCCTTCATCAGGGGGCGTGTTGGTAAAACGAATATGTCACATTTTATAGGCGCCGTGCGGCGCCATAGACCGGAAGTGACGCATGCGTCGCCATGGGGAACAGGACGCCGGCAGGCGTCCGCGTCACCCTACGTCCGGCGGTGGAGCTAAGAGCTAATTCGGGATTGGATGAAAAATCGATGTCAATCCAAAATTTATTAATCAAAAGAACAAAACTTTGGTGGAACAAAGCATTTCTGGGAAAATACATTACCCGTCAAATGATCCCGCGAGGATTACGAATACATGTCACTCCTACATTCCCAGTAGATGACGAATTATTTATTACTAAATGGGAAGAAACTTGCACTAACAGTTCATTATCCTTGATGCAATTGTTGGTGGATTTGAATTCTCAATCTATCATGGATTTGGATGCCCAAATAGATACTGCACAGGCTGACTTTTAATCTAACTGTCCATTGGAGAAACTCCCTAACTTTGAATCACAAATTGATAAGGTTTTGGATTCTACAGTTAAAAAGATCCATGACGTACAGGTGTCTAAATTCAATAGAGACATGAGAGACTACCATCTTAATAAGGTATACCTGTGGTGCAAATATGGAATGCAAGTTCCCAACCCTCCACGCAAACTGTCCAACTCTTCTGCTACATCACTGAGTGATTATTCTGAAGCATCCTCTTCATCTATGATGACAAGGTCCGGTACTTCCAATAAAAGAATGCGGGAAGCATACTTCCATCCATATAAACGTCAAGACTACAAATCACCAGACCATAAGAGGAATGATTTCAAGGTAATTAATCTCAGTAATCATGCTTTGACACAGTCTGATGTGGCCCTTTTAAGTAAGGGATTATCATTTGCGCCAACTGCCCATTTTGATGCCTTTACGGCTATCAAAGATTTACACATCTTTGCAAGGGCTTTGATTTTCAAGAGGTATTTTTTTGATGGTGGTCTCCATGATCTCTTCCCTACAGAGGAAGAACAGGCCGCGGTGAGAACACTCGAGGACTTGTCCATCGAACACAATACTCCAATTGGAGGTAAGATCCCGGATTCTATACATCCCCATTCGAGGAAATTTCCCCCTTTGACGACATGTTCCAATGTGGATCTCTTTGTGAGAATTGTTGCTGATGAATTTTTGCCATTACCCCGCCATATTTCACGCGACAATTTATCTAAGGATGAACGGGATAGATTGGATGTGTTACAGAATTTACCTGACATCATAATTAAGCTTGCAGATAAAGGGAGGAACATTGTCGTTTGGCCCATGCCAATGTATGAGAGAGAGGCATACCGACAATTAAATAACAAGATCTGTTATAAAAATATAAAAAAAACCATATAACCCCCTTATTTCGTACATGGCTGAGCTTAAATCGATTATTAATCGGGCTGTAACTGATCAAACTATCACCCAAGAATTGGCCTCTGCCCTCTTGGTGACTGAGCCAACTATCCCCACACTCTACCTTCTACCAAAAATTCATAAGGATGCTGCCATCCCTCCTGGTCGCTCAATTATCTTGGGTAGGGGAAACTTCCTTGAGCATGTCAATAAGTGGATTGACTCGCATCTGCAGCCACTGGTTGAATGTCTACCTTCCTTTCTTAAGGACACTGGTGAACTATTAAGGAAGGTGGACGGGTTATACATTGAGGACAACACTATCCTGGTGACTGCAGATGTGGAGTCACTCTACACTAACATTAGACATGCTGGTGGACTTTCAGCTGCTAAGTTCTTCCTGGATACTTCAGTTTTACCAGTACCATTGAGGGCTCTTATTCTTGAGTTACTTGAATTTACCCTGAGTCATAATTTCTTAACAACCTTTGCGCCCGCTTTTGCTTACCTGTTCCTGGGTCTGTGGGAAAGGGACCTCTGCCTGTCAGATCGTGAGGAGTCGATATGCCACATCCTCTTTTGGACGCGCTACATTGACGATATCCTCACGATCTGGCAGGACTCCTCAGTATCTCTGCAAACATTTATGGATCAATTAAATCTCAATGATCTTAATTTTCATCTCACCTATCAATCTAATGTACATCAGGTGGAGTTTCTGGACATCTCTTTGATAAGGGATGATATGAATTGCTTGCAAACTGCATTGTTTCGTAAGCCTACCTCAACCAACATGCTTTTGCATGCTACATCTGCACACCATAGGCACATGCTGAAATTGGTACCAGTGGGGCAGTTCCTCCGCATCCGGAGAATCTGCTCGACTGATGCTGAATTTGAGAGACAAGTCTTAGAACTCAAAGAAAGATTCCTTGCCAGAGGATATAGTCGCCGCATGGTTAAGAGGGCGTATAACAGGGCAAAATCCTCATCTCGACACAATTTAATATATGGTAGTAAAAATACAAGGGACGACAATGAAAAAGTGAGATTTGTAACCAACTTCCACTCTCAATTCTCCCATATGAGAAAAATCCTGGCCCGATTATGGCATATTCTTAAGCCGACAATATTATATCGAGATTCAACCCAGATAGGCCATCCATTTCCATCAGATGCTCTAGGAATCTGCGTGATCACCTGGTGCATTCACATTATGAGGGTTCAGCGGTTACCATCTTCTTGGATGGGCAGGCCAGGAAAGGTGGAAGTGTCCCTTGTGGTCGGTGTGTAGCGTGCCCGAACGTTGAAAGATGCGATACGTTCTTCTAATCTGATGGGTCCAAGACCTACAAGATCAATAGATCAAATACCTGCACTACCAAATATGTAATATACTTTGCCACCTGTCCGTGTGGACTGGTATATGTGGGTATGACTACCCGTCAGTTTAAGGTGCGAATTCGCGAACATGTTTTGGGAATTATTGCTGTGGCTGACCACACGGACACATCCACCTTAAAAACTATACTGCGCCATTTCAAGACCCATCATAATTGTGATGCCTCGGCATTTAGGATAAGGGGTATTGATTGTATTGTACCAAACATACGGGGTGGCAAGGTAGGGCTCAAACTTGCCCAAATGGAGTCCCGTTGGATCTGGACTCTTAATACCTTGCACCCCAATGGAGTTAATGAAAGTATAAGCTACGCTCCCTTCCTCTAGTCACCCATCACGCTTAAAATATATATATATGTTTATATATATGTTTTTGTATACTTCCACCTGAATTGGCTTAATATGTTTGAGGCTTTGTTTTTAATTACACCATGTTTTTAATTGGTTTTACTCACTTTATTTTTTCTTGTGTTATTCAGGACTCTTACCTCTTTTGTCTCTGGTATCACCCTCCCTGTATCGTACTGTGGACTTCGTCTCTGGCTTCGCCAATGCACGTATTTTTCATCTGTTTAGAAGGGACCACGAGGGATCACATACCATAAAGAAATATGGACAAAAGATAAATATATATTTTGGCCCTATGCTGTTCATATGTACATTCGCATGGATATGATGTCTATTATATTTTGGCGTCCAATATTGATATAATTAAATGTATGATAAGTAATTCCATGTGACCCCCAATGTGTTATTTTTTGTATGTCATTTTTTGTATGTCACTTCGTGTTCCCCTGGATGGTTGATTTCAGCACATATATCTTTTTCCATCTATCTCTCTGATAAACCTATAGCATATGGCCTTTGAAATTATTTGTTCTATCCTAATGCCATGTGTAGCCAGATGGGTCTAAAATTGATTATCCTGCTTAATCTGGCGTTAGTTTATGGCCCTGGTTTGATATAATGTGCTGTGACCAATCATTGCTGTTTTGATGTCCCCTGAGTTTATTTCCTGTAATTTTTATATTCTCTGTTATTTTGTTTGGTTATCTACTATATGTGTTGTTCCACCTCTCTGACACTTACCCTTGGGGAAAGTTGTGACCAGGCTCCGTTTTCGTCTGTTTTCTTTGTGCTCCCTAAGCAGTCAGTGAAGAGACAAGCACACAGCATGAACAATAGCATGGTTTGCAGGCTGGACTGACAGGTAAGATTGCGTTCTTGCATGGTGGGAGGTGGTGCACTATGCAAGCACGCCGCCAGGGATGTTACAGTACCCCACCCCTTTACGCCCCTTCTTCTTCAAGCCTGCAAGGGTCTTCTGCAGAGAATTTGGATGCCAATCCTTCTCTTCAAGAGGATTACCTCTTCTGTACATTAGAGGAAACGAAACTGATCTCATCATCTTGATGACTAGGATGCTTCCTCCTATCAAGCCATCCTCAGCAACAGATGAAGTGGGTGAAGTACCAGGAACAGCACACAGGAAAGTCTCTCTCCGTTTGTTATCAGGTAGCACCCTGGTGGATTCAGGAGACAACTGGAGGTCCTCCGCCTGGTTGGAGGGGTGCAGAGACTCGGGGGTAACCACCGCCTTGATGTACCTTGATGTACACTTTGCCAAGCTTAATGGATAAAGTGGGCGGCATACGAGGTACCGGGTGTAGGAAAGTCTCTCTCTGTTTAACAGGTAGCACCCCGGGGAATTCAGGAGACAACTGGAGGTCCTCTGCCAGGTTGGAGGGGTGCAGAGACTCTGGGGTACTCACTGCTTCAAAGTACACTTTGCCAGGCTTACTGGATGAAGTGGGCGGAGTACCAGGTACAGGGTGTAGGAAAGTCTCTCTCCATTTGTTATCAGGTAGCACCCCGGAGGATTCAGGAGACAACAGGCGGTCCTCTGCCTGATTGGACGGGTGCAGAGAGTCGGGGGTAATCACTGCTTCGAAGTACACTTTGCCAGGCTTACAGGATGAAGTGGGCGAAGTACCAGGTACAGGGTGTAGGAAAGTCTCTCTCCCTTTGTTATCAGGTAGCACCCCGGAGGATTCAGGAGACAATTGGAGGTCCTCCGCCTGGTTGGAGGGGTGAAGAGGCTCGGGGGTAAACACCGCCTTGATGGACGTAAGACCAGATTTATTAGAGACGGAGGGTCCTTGATTTAGGACCATGTTCAGACTGGTTTCAGAGATGACATGTCTGTAAGATGGGACGGTACCTGAAGCCAGATCATTGGTACAATCGTCGAGACTGTGTGGGGACATCGCCTCTTCTTCTCTTCCTTCGGAGACTTTAGCGCACAGCGAGTCAGCGACTAGCAGATCTGGTGAAGAAGAAGAAGAAACCGATGACTGTCCTTAAGATATGGGGACTGGACACCCTTTGTAACTTAGCAGTCCCCCAGGATACCTCATGCAGGGTCTCCAGACCTGAGCGGGCACTAGATCCCTCGGCTCTGGATGACCTGTGGGTAAACCAGTCAGCACCTGGAATGTGAACTTCTTCATATGTAATGCCCCAATCTGGAGCTTAATTTGTACAGACATATTTTGACTGTTTCTGAGTAGGGCTTGTCCTTCTGCTGACAATGCCCAAACCGGCTTCTGGAGTTGTCGGACAGAAGTCAGACACCGACTCTTCAAGGCTTTAAGCCCGAAACTTCCGGTTAATCTGAGGCCTTCACTTGCCACAGAGACAGTCATGGTCATCTGTGGAGGGGGAACACTAACCCCAAGGGCAGCCTCTCCTACAGGCCTAATGTTTTGGGATTCTCCAACCTTCGCTGGACAAAGACCATCAGGGGGTCACAGACCACCGCAGCAGGACCGCAATCCAATTTTGTGACTAAGTTCTGGCCTCTGCTTTGCCTGACGAACATAGTCATCCTTTATGGATTCTGTGCGGAAAGCTGCCTCTACAGGCTGGGGAACAGTAGATCTTTGGGAGGACAGAACCTGGCGTGACGGTTTACCTCTACGCCTTGCACGTCTGAACTGCCTCTTGAGGTTGGGAAGAGAAGTATTCTGTGGAGCATAGTCATCCTGTGTGGATTCAGGGTGGGCAGCAGTCTCTTCGGGTTAGAGAACTGGTAGGCTACCTACACACATCACCCATTGGGGCTGCTCCGAGATATTGGGAAGGGAAGCTTTAGCAGAGGCTTCAGGGTTAGGGTCATCGAAGACCATTAGAAAGGCCACCAGGAAGGCCTGCAGGTCAAAGATGATAGGATCCCATGCTTCCCATAGGGGGGTGATCCATTTCAAGGCATCACCCGCTAGGTAGGACATCATGAATGCTACTTTAACCTGATCAGTAGGAAAATAGTGAGCATAGGACTTGAAATGCAGCATGCATTGCTCCACAAATGCACGGCTTCGTTTTGGATCCCCATAGTACCGTGGTGGATCCGCAGGAATGAGTGCTGATAGATCCATTTGGGCTGGTGCATAAATCGCCTGGGCCATAGCTTGAGAATTATTGTTTTTTTCTTGGTGCACGTATTCGCCAGACAAGGATTAAAAATGTCTCTGTAAGCGAAAGGCCGTGGGGCTCAACGGGAACCATGGCCTGAGCAAACTGTTATGCTCGCGCCCTGACTGACTGGCGTGAGCATGATTCCACTGTACCTTGAACCGAGGAGTGCCTGGAGGGGTGTAACTAAGTATCTACCCGATCCGACCAAGGACGCACGGCGGCTAACGACTCCGTGAACCAAGGAGGAACCGAGCAGAGGGACCAGGTGCCATTCCAGGTCAGACCCCAGTCACAGCTGTTGACTCACACCGGGGAATGCAGGAACAGGCAGGTTAGGCTGGCATACAGACAGGTGGGTATTGGCAAGCACGGCTGGTATGCAGACAGGTGGATACTGGTAAACACGGCTGGTATGCAGACAGGTGGGTGCTGGCAAGCACGGCTGGTATGCAGACAGGGGGGGGTACTGACAAGCACAGCTGGAGTGCAGACAGGGAAATACTAGCAGGTTGGAGCGCAGGCTGGATAGAGTCCAGTACAGACTGGGAGGCAGGAACAGAGCCGCATATGCAGTAGACAAGCAGAGCAGTACTAAACCGCAGGTGCGGTGAACAAGGCAGAGCAGAGATGAACCGCCAGAGCGGTGGGCTAGGCAGAGCAGAGAGGAACCGCCGGAGCGATGAGCAAGTCAGAGCAGAACTAAACCGCAGGCGCAGTGAACAAGGCAGAGCAGAGAGGAACCACCAGAGCGGTAGGCTAGGCAGAGCAGAGGGAAGCTGCTGGCGCGGTGAGAAAGCAGAGCAGAACTAATCCGCAGGTGCGGTGAACAAGGCATAGCAGAGAGGAACCGCCAGAGTGGTGGGCTAGGCAGAGCAGAGGGGAACCGCCTGAGCAGTGAACAAGTCAGAGCAGAGAGAAAACGCCATAGCGGTGGGTAAGGCAGAGCAGAACTAAACCGCAGGTGCGGTGAACAAGGCACAGAGGACAGGGCTCTGTTCACATGGCACAGACTGGAAAATACAGGAAGATACGGAGGAAGGGAAAAGGGACAAGCAGAACCAGATACACACACGGTACTTACTATGAAGTAGCGAGTGGGCACAAAACTCACAAAAAGAAGTACAGAGACAAGTTGGAGTTAGGTGCAGGTTCAGATACTGCAGGAAAAGGGAAGATTCGGACATCGAGACAAACAGGTAATGGGCTAGGACACTGTTCAGACAGGAACTGAACCGGGAACAAGATACAGGAACGAGCCTGGGAACTCAGCCCCCAGGGTGGCGGAAACAGACTCGAAGTCAGAGATACAGGTAGCGGCCCTCGGTACTCGGCCCTCAGGGTGGCGGAAACAAACTAGAAGTCTCAGGTACAGGAAAAGGCCCTGGGTACTCGGCCCCCAGGGTGGCAGACAGACTAGAGTCAGGACAGGACCTGGCACCTCAGTTTGAAAAGACAAACTGAGTGAAAGTGTTGCTCAGGTGCCTCCTACTGGGTGGAGGGGTTTTAAGTATCCAGTGACTCACAGCAATAGGCTGGGGACGCATTAGGACTGTGCACTCAGTAGCTATAAGAAACAAGCAAAAAGGCTGCAGGTTCAGTGGAGACAGCCATTGCTCAAATTCGGCATGGATAGCTGTCCACAACTCTTGATGTGTATGACTGCGATCTCCAAGGCATATTAATTTAAACACTGCCTGATTGCGGTGTGCTCTAGCTATGCAGTACAGAGGTGTGGGGGATTCTTTCTGCATTGTTGGAATGAGTGTCTCAATAAGGCAGAGGTTGAGGGCGCAGGTGGAGGCCCTAGAGGAGATGGAGGAGGCAGAAGCAGTGGAGGAAGTGTTAGCTTTCAGAGGTTTGTCCCGCGAGCCTTGGGGATTCCAAGACTCGGTGTCTAGTTACACCTTGGTGTTTAGTGGTTTAGTTCTCCAACTCCTGTTGTCTATTAGCTTGGTTCTCCATGTCCTGGTGTGTATTTATTTTGTTCTCCAACCCTAGGTGTTTATTCGTTTAGTTCTCCAACCCCTGTTTTCTAGTAGTTTAGTTCTCCATTCTCTGGTGGATAGTGGTTTAGTTTTCCATCTCCAAGCGCCCTGCAAGCCTTGGGGATTCCAAGACATGTGGAACAGCCCATTCCACGCCTGCCCCCATAGCCACCAGAGTCATCCAAGTCCCAGTCAATGAGATGTAAAACCCCTGGCCATGCTTGCTTGTCCAGGTATGTGGTGAAATGTACCCTGACAGACAGTGTTTTTCAAAGAATGGGTGATACTGTCTGCAACATGCTGGTGTAGCGCAGTCACAGCTTTCTTAGAGAAGTAATGGCGACTGGGCAACTGGTACTGGGGGACTGCGACGGCCATCAGCTTTTGGAAACCATCTGTACCCACCAGGAGGAAAGGCAGTATGACAGTGGCCAACAGATTGGAGATGGAGAAGTGCAAGCACTTAACTTTGGCATGTGTATGAGGAAACACTCTTTTATATGACCACAACTGCGGGACCAAGGGATGGCTGCTGTGCTGAGAGAGGGTGTAGTAGGGTGAACCAGACTAACTGCTGGACTGTGAGTGAAGTGCAGGTGGAGATGTTATAGTGGATTGAGAAAGATGTGGTGTGCTTGCTGAAGCAAAAACAGCAGGCATGTTCACTTCCATAACAGCTGACAGGCTCTCACTCACCCCAACTGTAGAGGGTAAATAAGTGGAGGTTCTGCATCTGGAGAGCTGTGTGAGAACACTTTCCACAGTGATGGAGGAGGAAGAAGCAGCAGTTGCGGTTGATGGGACGGCCAATAGTTGGCAGGGCCCATAGTCTGAAATTTATCACAGTGAGATTCTCAGTCTAACGAACGTTGATCATGCATCTGCCAGTTCAAGCATGTAGTAGTCAAATTATTGCAATTTTTGCCTCTACTCTGTCGTTTTTAACAAAGTTGGCAGATAACGAGAGTTGTGTCATCCTTTGCTGTCTCCAAAAAGACACAGGCTAGGCAAACCTTTCTGCCCCTGCGAACTGCAGACCCATGACCACTGATGGCCACAGCCAGAGTTGTGGCTGTGGATGCAGTGCTTGTCATGGTTGCATCACTCAGCGTCTGTGTGGGAAGCCGCATTGTAACCTCCTCATCGTCATCCTCCTCCTCCATCCCCTCTGCTGAGCTACTCATCTGCGTGCCTCTGGGTTCACACCAAGTGGGATCTACAACCTCATTGTCATCCTATCGGTTCTCCCACTCCTCTCTCTGAGAGTCACCCTCCTCCTATTCCTGCCCTGACAGCACAGTACAGTCCGCGTTCTTCTCAGGTATCTGAGTCTCATCAGTATCACCTCTATGCTGATGGCACACAGGTTCTACCTTTCTGGACCTGATATCACCTCCTTACTAACCAAAATCCCACAAAGTCTGACAGCTATTTAATCCTCCAATCTAGCCTAAACGTTGCTGGCCGACTAATCCATCTGTTACCCCAGCTTCTCCCCTCTGTCATTCCTTATGTTGGCTCCGCGTTGCCCAGAAACTCCAGTTCAAAACCCTAACTTTGGCATACAAAGTCATCCAAAACTTGTCTCCTCCATACATCTGTGACCTAGTCTCCCAGTACTTACCTGCATGCAACCTCCGATCCTCACAAGATCTCCTTCTCTACTTCCCTCTTATCTCCCCTTGCCACAATCACATACAAGATTTTCCCCGTGCATCTCCCCTACTCTGGAACTCTCTACCCCAACATATCAGAGTCTCGCCTACCGTGGAAACCTCCAAAAGGAACCTGAAGACCAGCCTCTTCTGCCAAGCGTACCACCTGCAGTAGCCCTCACTCTACCATACTGCTGCAAGAGCAGCTCTACTATCACCTACTGTATCTTTCCCCATCCCCTGTAGATTGTTTGTGAGCCCTCAAGGGCAGGCACCTCTCTCCTCATGTACCAGTTGGTGACTCCTTTTTTGTTCAAGATTATTGTACTTCTTGTTTGTTATGTATGCCCTTTTTCACATGTAAAGCGCCATAAAATAAATGTCACAATAATAATAATAATAATAATTATACTTTTTATTATGTGGTTCAATTGATGCATTTATTGGATATTTTTGCTTCAGTGACACCTATTGTGTCCATAACTAATCCTGCCTCCTGTTTAACAGGATTACTGAAGGATTGTGTCTATATACATAAAATATATATTATCATACTGGCCACGGTGAATAGACCATGTTGCACAAAGGGGACACTATGGGATAATAAAGGAGCTTATATGGACAGTGTTCCTATAGGATTTAAGTGCAATATTTGGTTTGGATCCCTTTTTATAGTCGCAACTGTATAAGAACAGACACACATTGGATGTTTTAAGGGGTTTACATTTGTCTCTTAATATTTACAGATTGAAGTATGATAGTCTCCTGAGGAGTTGTCTTTTTAGAACAATGAAATGTGTAGCGAATTCTGGTGAGGATTTATTAGTAAATATAGTGTCTAAAGGACCTGAAGCATCTATCTATATAATTGTCTTATCCGATCTGTCTGTCTGTCTTTCTGTCTGTCTTTCTGTCTGTCTGTCTGTCTGTCCAGGAAATCCTGGGTCGCTGATTGGTCCGGCCGCGGCCATTCAGCGACGCGGCATTTCAGAAAAACATGGCGGCCATTAGCGGCTCATGTGCGGCACGGAGGTCAGCGGGGATGCAGCCGGGAGATGCAGCCGGCTGCTCGCAGCATAAGTCCCCCGACCGCAGGCGCCGCTGACCTACATGCAGCTATCGTCGGAAGATCAGCGGCTACGGCCGCTAATCTCCCGAGGACAAGTGTGATGCCCCTCCCCTCCTCTCTCCTCCCCTCTCCTCTCCTCCCGTCCCTCCCCCCGCTCTATCAGGACCCCGGCACCCGGCGTCATACTTACCCCTCCCCGTGCCTGCGCAGCAGCTCCTGTGTCTTCCGCTGATGCTCTGTTATGTCTCAGGTCGGAAGGCACGGTGACGTCTTTACACCGCGCTCTCTCCTGAGCGGTCACAGCGCACAGCGGGAAGATGCCGGCTACGCTGGAGTGCAGAGAAGCAGTGAAGTGAGTATTGGATTTTTTTTTTGTATGGGGCCATAGGGGACATGCATGGGGCACTATGGGGGGATGTGACATCCTGCATGGGGTATTATATAGGGGGGATGTGACAGCCTGCATGGGGCACTATGGAGTTATGTGACATCCTGCATGGGGTATTATATAGGGGGGATGTGACATCCTGCATGGGGCACTATGGAGAGATGTGACATCGTGCATGGGGCACTATGGAGAGATGTGACAGCCTGCATGGGGCACTATGGAGAGATGTGACATCCTGCATGGGGTATTATATAGGGGGGATGTGACAGCCTGCATGGGGCACTATGGAGAGATGTGACATCCTGCATGGGGTATTATATAGGGGGGATGTGACATCCTGCATGGGGCACTATAGGGGGATGTGACATCCTGCATGGGGTATTATATAGGGGGATGTGACTTCTTGCATGGGGAATTATATAGGGGGGATGTGACATCCTGCATGTGGTATTATATAGGGGGGATGTGACATCCTGCATGGGGCACTATAGGGGGATGTGACAACCTGCATGGGGTATTAGATAGGGGGGATGTGACTTCCTGCATGGGGCATTATATAGGGGGGGTGACATCCTGCATGGGGTATTATATAGGGGGGATGTGACATCCTGCATGGGGTATTATATAGGGGGGATGTGACAGCCTGCATGGGGCACTATGGAGAGATGTGACATCTTGCATGGGGTATTATATAGGGGGGATGTGACATCCTGCATGGGGCACTATTGAGAAATGTGACATCCTGCCTGGGGCACTATGGAGAGATGTGACAGCCTGCATGGGGCACTATGGAGAGATGTGACATCCTGCATGGGGTATTATATAGGGGGATGTGACAGCCTGCATGGGGCACTATGGAGAGATGTGACATCCTGCATGGGGTATTATATAGGGGGATGTGACATCCTGCATGGGGCACTATAGGGGGATGTGACATCCTGCATGGGGTATTATTTAGGGGGGATGTGACTTCCTGCATGGGGCATTATATAGGGGGGATGTGACATCCTGCAAGGGGTATTATATACGGGGGATGTGACATCCGGCATGGGGTATTATATGCATGGGGTACTAGATACGGGGGATGTGACATCCTGCATGGGGTATTATATAGGGGGGGATGTGACTTCCTGCATGGGGCATTATAAGGGAGGGGGGGATGTGACATCCTGCATGGGGCATTATAAAGGAGGGTCGGGAGACTAATGCTAGAATACCCGATGCGTTAGAATCAGGCCACCATCTAGTACTATTTATAAAGAATGTAAGGTTTGTCTAAGTTTTTGTTGTGTTTATTAGTCAATTCCTGAGTACCGATACCTTTAAGGAATTGTAATACTTTAGTGCACTTTATAAAGTAGTGGATTTTGTGCGTTTGGTCATTTTTAATTATTAATAAAGGTTAAGTTTTATGGTATACCCTTTTTTCAGTGAGATATCCATTATTAGGGATTATATTTTGGTAATTTTCAGAGATTTCTGATTAATGGTTTTCACCTTGTGGTGAACCCTTTATATTTGCTCTTATGAAGTCTTCTCTTTATGGTAGACTTAGATATTGAAACACATACTTCCTGGATAATGTTCTTCACTAAGGTGGATGTTGTGAACAGGTTTTTTTCACCATGAAAAGGATTCTGCGATCAATCAGCACTGTTGTCTTCCATTGATTTCCAGGCATTTTTGAATTCACAAAAGTGCGCTCTTATTTTTACAAAATGTACCAAACTGTTGATTTGGCCACTCCTAACATTTCTGCAATCTGTTTGATGGATTTTTGTTCAGCCGAATGATGGTCTGTTTCTTTTCAATTTAGAGCTACTTTGACCGCATACTTTGTGCTCACAGCAACAGCTTCCAAATGCAAAGGCCATTCCGGGAATCAGTTCTAGACCTTTTACCTGCTTAATTGGTGATGGATAAACAAAGGGGTAGCCCATGCAGTCCATTAATTTGAGATAACTGTCCAATTACTCATTTTAAAAAGATGCAGCTACATATTAAAGAGCTGTAATTCCAAAATCCTTACTCCAACTAAAATGTGAATACCCTCAAATTAAAGCTAGGAGTCTTTATTTTAAGCCAATATTGATTATATAACTATATCTTGAATATGTTTTGGTAAACAACTAAAATGCCAAAACTGTTGCTGCCAAATCTTTCTTAATCTAACTGTATATACTGAGCCTAATCAACATGTCATGGCTCAGTTTGAGGATTCAATCCGGTGACCTCTTGCTACATAGTCTGTTCTCCTGCCTGCTGGGCTATTGCCCTGTTTTTCCATGTCTTAATGCTACTGGTTCCTACTGCCTTTTTTTTTTATTTGCTTGTTGCCCTATTACAGTCTAGATTGGGTTATACATATTCTCCCTTCACTGCACTTCCTTACTGGCTATACTTCTAAGTGGATTAGTGCTAAGAAGTTCCAGATCCTCGGCAAAGGGTTTTTTCTAGTGATGGGCGAGCACTAAAATGCTCGGGTGCTTGATGCTCAGGTCGAGCACATTGGAATGCTCGAGTGCTTGACCCGAGCAATGAGCCCAATGTAAGCCTATGGGAAACTCAAGCATTTTTCAGGGGGCTCCTCCCGGCGGTCTGCAGAGGGCTGAAACATTGCCCAAATCAATGGGAACAATGCTCAAATGACATGGGGACAGCATGGGGAAGACCCCTGGAAGCATTTCTGACTCCCAAGTCACTTCTGTAAACAACATTGTCAGAGGTTTTACGCCACTTTTACGGACAATAAAACATACAAAAACAAAACCAAAATAGATTTTCCAGGGAAATATGTTAAGGAACATCCTTTCCAGGGTAATGACTTGTATATAAAGCAAAATAAATAACCAAAAACGAAAATGCTCCTCCACACCTTGGGCTATGTTAACACGTAGCGTTTTTGATGTGTTTTTGCACTTTTGAATTGCTTGCAACGGTGACAAATGCATTCACCAGGAAATGTCATTTTAACATTTTACAACCTTATCTGGCCATGTAGTGTGTGAGATATTATCAGACACATCGTGTTTCATTTATGAAGGAGGGACTCTGAAAGAAAAAAATCCTATTTTTATAGGGCCTTTACTATTATTAAAGGGCCAGCAGTCGGCCCTCACTATTCTTAGAGAGCCATCAACCGGCTATGTATTATTGTTCCCATTACTAAAGAGTGAGTCTCTTATACTGTTATTGCATATGCAGTGAGTGGCAGGATTGCCCAAAATTTGGATGCACTCCAATACTCCTTTAAAGAGAGTTAGAGGAGGGCCTCCTGAAAACAATGTTCCCATTATTAGGAAGTAGGTCTCTCATTGCCTATGCAGTGAATGCTAGGGTTGCCAAAAATTGGAAAACACTCCAATGCCCCTTTGAAGAGACGTGGAGGTCAGAGGGCTTCTGAAAACAATGTTCCCATTATTAGGAAGTGGGTCTCCCATTGTTTTTGACTATGCAGTGAATGCAAGGGCTGCCAAAAATTGGAAGGCACTCCAATGCCCCTTTGAAGAGATGTGGCGAAGGTCCTCATAAAAATGTTCCCATTAGAAAGGAGAGGGTCTCCTATACTTGTAATTCCCATGCACTAAGTGTATGGGCTGACAAACATTTACCCCTGGGGGGTATATATGAACATACTGTATATATATTTTTTTATGGGCATCATAAACACCCTTTTAAAAAATGATGTGGGTATTGCTTCACAGACCACTGTCACCCTGGTGATATGGTGGTGAAGGATGAGGATGAGGAGAAGGAGGACGACAAGAGCAAATAGAAGAAGTCAGGAAGCATAGACCCATGTGTGGGTGTGAAGAAGTGCATGGGAATACACTTCCCAAAAAAAGACACTGGATTTGAGTTTATGTTACGCTGCTATAAGTCGGTGGTGTTGAGAAGTCTGGCCCAGTCCAGACCTTGTTTATTTTTGTAAGAGTCAGCCTGTCAGCCTTTTCTGTTGACAGGCTGATGCGCTTATCATTTATAATTCCACCAGCGGCACTAAAAACCCGCTTTGATAAAATGCTGGCGGCAGGGCAGGCCAGGACCTCCAAGGCGTAGAGAGCCAGTTCATTCCACATATCCAGCTTGGATACCCAATAATTATAAGGCACAGAGGAATCACGGAGGACATTGGTACGGTCGGCAAGGTACTCCCTCAACATCGTCCCAAACTTTGCACTCCTTGTGAGAGTACCCTGTGCCTCAGAGCTTGTGCAATGGGAGGAGCTGAGAAAATTCTCCCAGAACTTTGACACTGTTCCCCTGCCTCTGCTGGATTAAAGTTGTGTCTCTCTCGGCTGTACTCCTTGGTTGTCCAATGAACTGTGACCTCTGCTGCCAGAGTTTTCAGATGGGAGTTTTTTTAATAGTTCTGCAACAAGGGCCTTCTGGTACTGCCCCATTTTTGTAGACCTGTTCGCCTCAGGAATAATAGATATATAGTTCTCCTTGTAGCGTGGGTCTAGAAGTGTCACCAACCAGTAATGACTGTCACCCAAAATTTTGAGAACGCGAGGGTCATGGGAAAGGCAGCGTAACAAATACTCAGCCATGCTTGCCAGACTGCTAACATTCAAGACTTCCGTGTCCTCACCAAGAGGATCACTGACCTTGCTCTCCTCCTCCTCTCTGTCCTCTGGCCATCCACGCTGAACAGACGGTATGACAGATGTGCACATAATACCGTCTAAAGCGCATGAAACTAGCTCCTGTTCTTCCTCCTCATTCTCCTCTTCCTCATTGTCACCCAATTGATGTTGAGATGAGATGAGGCTGGGCTGTGGGTAATCACCCTGTATGGCTTCTTGCTCCATCTCATTGGGCTCCGCCTGCAATGCATCCTCTTTGATTGTGAGCAGAGAGCATTTAAAAAGACAGAGAAGCGGGATGGTGATGCTAATTATGGCGTCATCGCCGCTCACCATCTTCGTGGAGTCCTCAAAGTTTTGGAGGATGGTACATATGTCTGACATCCATGTCCACTCCTGAGGTCTTATGTGTGGAGTCTGAACTGAATACCGACTGCCTTGTTGATGCTGGAACTCAACAACTGCCCTCTTCTGCTCACAAATCCTTCCCAACATCTGCAGTGTAGCGTTTTATCGCTTGGGGACATCACACACCAGTCTGTGAGCAGGAAGCTTCAAACGCTGCTGAAACACTGCTAGGGCGGCGGAATCTGTAGGTTGCTTTCTAAAATAGGCATATAGGCAGAGTACTTTAACAAGCTGATCCGGTAGCTCTGGGTAGAATTTTAGAAACCTCTGAACCACAAGGTTAAGCACATTTGCCAGGCATGGTACGTGTGTGAGCTCGCCTCTCCTCAGAGCCACCACCAGGCGCTGTTTTACCCTCACCACCATTCCTCCATCCCTGGTAAGCAACTCAGTTTGCATTACTATATTAATTGGGGGCTCATTTTATATATAGCTCAGCATTTCTATATGTCGCTTGTTAAAATCTCCATATAGGCTCAGCCACTGACCCCACTGCTCCTGCTCTGTGCCCCTTTACTTGAAAATTTGGCCACTGTGCCTTTTTAATATAAAAAAATGGCCACAAACATGTAAGGTGTATTTGGCCATAGGGCATAGTGCAATAGTCGTTTGAATACAGTGAATTTATTTATCAGATACGGTGTTCTCTGCTTTCAGGCTGTGTGAAAATCAGCATGTTCTGTGCCCATGCTGCCGAATTTTCCACAGCGGATTTTCCTTGCAGAAAAATCTGCAGCATGTTCATTATTTGTGCATTTCCGCATGCGGATTTGAGGTCCCAATCCATTTGAAAAACGCAATTCTAATCCGCATGTAAAAACGCTGCAAAAACGCGTGTAAAATCCGCAAGCATTTTTACTGGCAAGAACATGCAGAAAATTCTGCTTCAATTCTGCATCGTGGGCACATACCCTCATATTGCTTTGAGTCTGCATTCAATCATACTTTGCTTCCTTTATTATTCCTCACATAGGGTTATATTTATGTACATCCCTTGTTGTATCCACTTCGTATGTTGTCTATATACAATTTCTATTGATATTTTCTAATAAAATGAATTTATATATTTCCACTATTCTACCTGTTGTTTTCGCCAATTTTTTCTCATGTTCTTTGGACAGCCAGTGGTTAGGGGGAGTTTTTTACCGCCCATCGTGGAGTAGTGATCCACCCCTTCAGGCTTATGCTTGTTATGGCTATGCCAAGTTGTTTAAAGATGGTACATACAGTACAGACCAAAAGTTTGGACACACCTTCTCATTTAAAGATTTTTCTGTATTTTCATGACTATGAAAATTGTTCATTCACACTGAAGGCATCAAAACTATGAATTAACACATGTGGAATTATATACTTAACAAAAAAGCCCATTTTTTTGCACTGACTGACCTTCATTTCTTAAAGTAATGATGGCCACTTGTTTTTCTTTACTAAGCTGCTTTTTTCTTGCAATAATACAAATTCTATTCAATAGGACTATCAGCTGTGTATCCACCTGACTACTGCACAGCACAACTGATGGTCCCAACCCCATTTATAAGGCAAGAAATCTCACTTATTAAACCTGACAGGGCACACCCATGAAGTGAAAACAATTTCCAGTGACTACCTCTTGAAGCTCATCAAGAGAATGCCAAGAGTGTGCAAAGCAGTCATCAAAGCAAAAGGTGGCTTCTTTGATGAACCTCGAATATAAGACATATTTTCAGTTGTTTCACACTTTTTTGTTAAGTATATAATTCCACATGTGTTAATTCATAGTTTTGATGCCTTCAGTGTGAATGTACAATTTTCATAGTCATGAAAATACAGAAAAATCTTTAAATGAGAAGGTGTGTCCAAACTTTTGGTCTGTACTGTATGTCTGACATCCATGTCCACTCCTGAGGTCTTATTTGTGGAGTCTGAACTGAATACTGACGGCCTTGTTGATGCTGGTACTTTAACAAGCAGATCCGTCAGCTCCGGGTAGGATTTGAGAAACCGCTGAACCACGAGGTTAAGCACATGGGCCAGGCATGGTACGTGTGTGAGCTCGCCTCACCTCAGAGCCGCCACTAGGTTCGGCCCATTGTCACACACGATCATGCCTGGCTGTAGGTTCAGCGGTGTGAGCCACAGATCTCTCTGCTCCTTCAGGGCTGTCCACAACTCTTCAGCATTGTGCGGTTTGCCACCTAAGCATATTAGCTTCAGCACAGCCTGTTGCTGCTTGGCCGAGGCAGTGCTGCAGTGCTTCCAGCTTGTGACTGATGTGGTCATTTTGGAGATGGAGGCTGAAGAGGAGGAGGAGGCTGAGGAGGATCAGGTGCAGGAACTGTAGACTGTGGGGGCAACCCTAATTGACCTAGGGACCGTGATCCATGGTGTCGGGAAGATGTGTTCCATCCCAAGGTCTGACTGGGTCCCGGCTTCCACTATGTTAACCCAGTATGCTGTCAGCAAGATGTACTGTCCCTGCTCTCAAGCAATTCTCCACGTGTCCGTGGTTAGGTGGATTTAGCCAGTAACTGCATTGTTGAGGGCACGGCTAATATTGTTGGACACATGCTTGTATAACGCGAGGATGGCACATCGGGAGAAATAGTGGCAGCTGGGGACCGAGTACCGAAGGATGGCCGCCCCCATTAAGTTGCGGAATGCTTCCATCTCCAAGAGCCTGAAAGGCAACATTTCGAGCGCAAGCAGTCGTGAAATGTGGGAATTTAGTAGCGTGGCCTGCGGGGCGTTGGCTGCGTTTTTGCGCTTGCATTCCAAGGACTGGGGTATGGACAACTGAATGCTGTGCTGGGACAAGGACGTGGAAGTGCTTCCTGAAGCTGCTACTTGAGAGTGTGTAACGACAGGTGCAGCGCAGGAGGCATCTTTGCATGCACCATGGACAGGGGATTGGCTTGCATGCACAACAGTGGAAGAAGCAATGGTGCCACCCGCAGACACTGTTCCTGGACCCTGGGGTTCGGCCCACAAAGTCGGGTGCTTTGCTGCCATGTGCCTGATCATGCTGGTGGTGGTCAGGCTGCTAGTTTTGCCACCCCTGCTGATGCTGGCCTGGCAGGTGGTGCAAATGTCCTATTTGGAGTTATCGGCAGAGTCTTTAAAAAACAACCAGACTCAGGAAGTCCTAACAGTTGTACTGGAAACTTCCTTCGTGTTGGTGTTACAGGGAACGGTTGCCTGCCTTTTGTCTACGGCCACCACACTGCTTATTCCTGCCTGTTGGGGAGCTCTGCCTCACTCCCCCTGTGTGCTGCTGTCCTCACTCTGCATGTCCTCCTGTATATATGTAATCCTAGTGATGGAGAAACCACAGTTTTAAATACCTGGCCTGTAGGTAACTATTTTGAATAGCAAACTGGTGTTGAAAACTTTACTGACACACTGAAAAAAAATTTGAATGGAGGCCAAAAATGGCAGCATTTTCAGCGCAATTATATGTTATCTGTGCGACGGAGAAACCACAGTTTTAAATACCTGGCCTGTAGGAAACTATTTTGAACAGCAAACCAGTGTCAAAAACTTTGCTGACACATTGAAGAAAAATTTGAATGGAGGCCAAAAAGGCAATATTTTCAGCACCATTATATGTGATTCTTGTGACGGAGAAACCACAGTTTTAAATACCTGGCCTGTAGGTAACTATTTTGAACAGCAAACCGGTGTCAAAAACTTTGCTGACACACTGAAAAATATTTGAATGGGGGCCAAAAATGGCCGTATTTTCAGCATGATGATATATGGTCCGTGTGACGGACAAACCACAGTTTTAAATAGCTGGATTTTGAGCACTGTAATATATAAAGGACCTGGCTGTATTCTTCAGTGCAAACAAGCAAATGGCGCAGAAAAACAGTGTTCTCTGGATTGCTTTTTAAGCAAATAATGAGGATTAAGATCCAAAAAAAATTATTCCTGGCCCCTGGGCCTTTGTCTAGAAATATCTAACAGCAGCAGAAAATAGAACTGGAATGGAGCCTCTTGTGATATATGCACTACAGTCTGCTTTATTCACTGCCTGCCTATATACACTGTCTGCCTGATATCTCTGCAGATGGATTAGTCCTCAGAAGGACTGTTTGTTGAGAGGGATATGTGTAATGTACTTGTTTTCTCCCTACACTACCTAATACACAAGCAAATCTCTCCTTAGCTCAGCAGCACCTCTCCCTACATTGCCTGATTGCGGAGTAGACTGACGAGCACGGAGGCACCAGGACTGATATAGCCCTGATGACGCTGTGCAGCCAGCCAATCACTGTAATGCCACAACCAACATGGCTGCGGCATTACAGTGAGTGGCAGACAATCCCTGTATGTTGACTGACACTCTAAAGAGCGCCAAACATGCAGGGAGAGGACCCGAGCATCCACCCGAGCATCTCGCAAGTGCTCGGCGAGCTCTAAGCATCTCAAGTACTGAGATGCTCGGGCGAGTGCCGAGTACTTTAGAGTATGCTCGCTCATCACTAGTTTTTTCCTTCTAGGCAAACACCATTTGTATTTCTGCTGTGTGTTTGTCTCAGTTAGGTTGATTGGAGAATATTCTTGTTTCATTTATTATTTTCTTTATTTCCCCTTTGTGCACATGCTTTAGGTTTCCTTACTCTGGGTCCTCGTATCCCTGTGCACACTTTTGCTCTCCTGGTTAGCTGTGTGTGGCAGACTCTATTCTTATTTCTCAGGCTGTATGAAAAATCCCTGAATGGCCTTTTATGGAGCCAGGTCCAAAGTGATGTTAGTTGTGCAGTTAGGGATTGTTTAGTCTATACAGGGACCAGTAGGGTGTCGGTGCCGCTTCTCTTTATTGTTAGGCTGTGTGCCCACGTAGCATTTTTCAAGCGTATATGCTGCGGAATTTCCGCAGCGTAAACGCTTGAAAAACGCATGTATATCCGCACCCCATGGTCCTCAATGGGATTCCGCAATGTCAATGCCCATGCTGCGGATTTTTCCGCAGCGTTTATGCCGCGTTCAAAAATCCGCAGCATGTCATTTAATTTTGCGTTTCCGCAAGCGGAATTGCCTTTGTCCAATGCATAAAAAACGCAAGGCAATTCCGCATGTGGAAAACGCATGATAAACGCGCGAAAAATGCGCGATAAACGCGTGCGGAATTCCGCATGCGTTTTTCCGGGAGAGGACTTGCATTTATGCAGCAGAAATTTTCTGCTTCATAAATGCAACGTGGGCACATAGCCTTAGTTTTCCTTTCTCGCTTTATGTGTGAGCGTGGTACCTGCATAACAAAACCATTTTCTTAAAATCCTTTCACCAAAGGATTCCAGATTCCTATTATATGCTAAGTTTGTTCTTTGTTATTGTACAATATAATTATTTTTCAATTTTAGCTGTTATACTCTATCATCTTTACTGACTTTTCAGCAGTTTTTCAGTTATCGCCAAACTGAAAGTGGATTCTAAGCAAATTCTGTTTTTCCTTTTTATAAAGACCCAGACCCATGTTAATTTTACAAACTTACAGAGCCCTGTTGTTACCCTTTTGATGACAAAAGAAAAAACATACAATAGTCACTGAAATAATTTGGAGCTGACCAAGTAATTTTCAGTGTAAATTTACTGAATATCAACCAATGAAAATCAGACCTTGCTGTTGAATCGTGGTTTAACAAAAAAATGAAAAAGAAAAAAAAACTAAAGAAAAAGGCCTGGACAAAAATGATGGTACCCCTATAAAAGATTGAAAATATTTTGACCATAGAAATATGTTAAACTAAGGTGTGTCTCATAATTATAATCACGTGTCTACAAACTAGTAATCAGTCAGTCTGACTATTTCATTGGTGAAAATTGGTCACTGTGCAGTTTCATACCATGGTGTGCACAATAACGAACATAGACCAAAGAAAACTAAGATAAGAGTTGTCTCAGGAGATTAAAAAAAAGTTATAGACAGACACATTACCAGTAAAGGTTATAAGTAGTGTTGAGAAAATTTGTTCGGCGAATGTTTGAAAGTTTCAAATTCGGCACGAATATAGCACATTCAGATTTGTGATTGCAAAGGCAAGGAAATTTTCTTAAAATCGGAAAAGTTTGACGAATTTGCGTGGGACCGTGAATACTGGGCAACCACGGTGTTTTAAACAGTTTTGTTAGCAAAGTGCAAGTGTATGATGAGGGTGACATGTGCCAGGTGAGTGTGGGGGCTGTGGAGAGCTTTGAACAGGTCAGATCAGCAGCGCACTGTTTTTTTCCTGTGGGCGGTAACTTTAAGGCTGTGTGCCCACGATGCGTTTTTTAAGCGTTTCGCAGTGGCAAAAACGCTGCAGAAATGCTTAAAAAACGCATGGTAGAAGGCCTGCCATGTTCCCCAATGATAATCCGCATGTGCTGTGCACATGCTGTGGAAATTTACGCTGTGGGTTTTCATTGTGGAAAAAAACGTAGCACTACCAATTATTTTGTGGAAGCACTGCGTTTTTGCCGCCATTGACTTGCATTGCAACGCATGGATTCCGCATCACTGCATCTTTACATGTGGAATCCATGCGTTACAATGAGCGGATGGTACCCGGGTGTGGAGGACAGGAGACTCTCCTCCGGACCCGGGTACCATAGAACCTGTGAAAAAAAGAATAAAATAAAAAATAAATATTATATTTACCTTCTGACGGCCCCCGCTCTCCTTGTCTTCACTTGCCGGCAACTTGCGGTGGACTGAAGGACCTGTCATGTGACGGCAGGTCCTTCAGTGTAGTGCACCATGAGCTGTCGGCAAGCCAGGACGGAGCGAAGCAAGACTCCGGGGGCCATCGGAAGGTAAGTATAGATTTATTTTTTAATTTTTACCATTCTTTAATGTCAGAGTATATAAATCCATGCCTTTTGCATTGATTTATATTGTGTGACCAAGTTGACAAGCACTTTTCAAGTGATGCTAAAATCGCTTGAAAAGCGCTTGTCAACCCGAATGCGGAAATGCATGTGAAGAACGCTTCACATCCGCATGTCCCTGGCAGGAAAAATGCATGTACAATCCACAAATGCGTTTTTTCTGCCAGGGAGATGCAGAAACGCTCAGGAAAAAATCCTGAGCATTTCTGCATCGTGGGCACATAGCCTCACTGAGGAAAGCGCGGCCAGCCAATCATAGCTCAGGAAGCATCTACACTGTCCAGACATAAGGGCTTCTGCAATTGGCTGCAGAAATCACATGTCCTCTCAATATAAAAAGTGGCCACGTTCCCTCAGCGCTATTATATCCATGTCAATGCTGGAGACAGACGCAGCTCAGTGTTCTCCTGTGTAATGAGAGATATTAGCTAAATAGATGGGCG
Organism: Phyllobates terribilis; assembly: GCF_046119375.1. Classification (NCBI taxonomy): domain Eukaryota; kingdom Metazoa; phylum Chordata; class Amphibia; order Anura; family Dendrobatidae; genus Phyllobates; species Phyllobates terribilis. The sequence continues at coordinate 588,746,954 of NW_027362765.1, read as the reverse complement.
CTTGTGTGGTAGTCAGATAGTGTAGATAATTCCTGGCCTGTGTACCTCGGCAACCACTGGTGCAGCACGTTTTTGGTGTTCTTGTGCAAGTACTGAGATTCTGAAACAGAGGGCCCATGCCATACAATAGTACTGTGCACCGCTGGTATAGAGCTCCATGTCTCAGTATACCTTGAATCTTTTTGTTGCACTTGCTAATGTGATCAAGCAAGCGCAGTGCACCTTTTCATTTAGTGGGGTTGAAATTGTGCTCTGCACAGTCTGCAGAGCTTCTTATTGCAGATAACAAAGTCAGTTTATTTTTCTGTTGCTATTGTGATATTGAAAGCTGTGTGCACTAAAGTTTTTTTTAGAGACAGGTATTATTTTAGTGGAGTTGAACTTCAGATGGTTTCAGAGTAAAAAAATAATTTTTTTTCTCTTGCTACGCCCAGTCCGAAAAATATTTTTTCCTGTGCCAAAAGTCATACAGTGCAATAAGTAGAGATGAGCGGTGTTCGACTAGAACTGTTCGCCAATCTCAAATTCGAGCTGTTTTGGGCATTATTCGAGTTGTTCGACGAACCCGAACAATTTGCAAAAAATTCGGCTGTTCGAGGTTATGTTCGATAACTGTTCGTGCACCAAAAGCGTGTCCTGCATGTCTGACGCTATTTAGAGCACCAATCATGCAGGGATTGTCTGCCACTTACTGTAATGTCACAGCCATGGTGGTTGTGGCATTACAGTGATTGCCCAAATCAATGGGAACAGTGCTCACAGTGAAACATGAAAAGCCGGCAATTCAGCAGTGGCATACACCGGTACCCGACAAATGAGAACAGAAAGAATAGAGAATCACATATAGATTAGATAGATAGAAGCATGTCAGTCACATATATAAGAAGTACAGTGACAGTGTTGCTTACTGTACTTGTCATTTAGTGTAAAGGATTTATTAAAAAAAATAATAGTGTTTTCATGCACCGTCTCTTTAAAAAAGCCGGCCGGCATTTCAGCAGCGCTACCCGACAATTTAGAACAGAAAGATAGATCTTCACACATAGATTAGATAGATAGAAACATGTCAGTCACATATATAAGAAGTGCAGTGACAGTGTTGTTTACTGTACTTGTCATTTAGTGTTAAAATAAAGGATTTATTAAAAAAAAAATTGGCGTGGGGTTCACCATAATTTTAGTCTCTAGCGGAGGTTAAGCAGACAGCTGGGGCAGATGTTTGAAGCCTGGGAAGGGGGTAATACCCACGGAGCTTCCCAGGCTACTAATATCAACCCCCAGCTGAATACCTAGCCTTTACTAGCTATTAAAATGGGGGACCCCCCCCCCCCCAAAAAAAAAAAAAATGACGTGTAGTCCCCCCTATTTTAATAGCTAGCAAAGGCTAGGCAGACAGATGGGGGCTGATATTAATAGATCAGGAAGGGTGCCATGAATATTGGCCCCCTCCCAGGCTAGAAACACCAGCCGTCAGCCGCCCCAGAAATGGCGCATCCATAGGATGCGCCAATTCTGGCACTTAGCCTCGCTCTTCCCACTGCCCTGTAGCGGTGGCAGTGGGGTAATAGGGTTGGGGTTGATGTCAGCTTATAATGCCAGCTGACATCAAGCCCAGGTTAGTAATGGAGAGGCGTCTATCAGACACCCCCATTACTAACCCCATAGTCAAAGTTAAAAAAAACACAAACACCCAGAATAAAGTCCTTTAATTGAAATAAACACACAATTCTTTATTGTTCTAAATTAAACCATACTCACCATCACGCCCATTCCAGTTGAAGCCAACGATCTCCTGCAATAAAAGAAAAATAATAAAGCAACATCATCCTTACCTTTCCATGGTTCCAATGACAGCTTCAGCTCTGCTACATCGAGATGACTGGCTGGACCGCAGCAGAACGCTGCCATCCAGCCTGTCATCCCGCAGACACTGAGAAGCGCAGGCTTGCTTGCGCTCCTCAGTGTCTCGCTGTGACGGCATCCAGATGAGCCGAGGTCATGTCCAATGAACTCAGCTCACTTCATGCACGTCACTGACACCGTGGGAGAATTCTCACGCTGAAGCGCTGAGTGCAGGAGAATTTTCCCACGCTGTCAGTGACGTGCCTGAGGTGAGCCGAGTTCATTGTACATGACCTCAGCTCATCTGGATGCTGTCACAGCGAGACACTTAGGAGCGCAAACATGCCTGCGCTTCTCAGTGTCTGTGGGATGACAGGCTGGATGGCAGCGTTCTGCTGCGGTCCAGCCTGTCATCTCGATGTAGCAGAGCTGAAGCTGTCGTGGGAACCATGGAAAGGTAAGGATGATGTTGCTTTATTATTTTTCTTTTATTGCAGGAGATCGTTGGCTTCAACTGGAATGGGCGTGATGGTGAGTATGGTTTAATTTCGAACAATAAAGAATTGTGTGTTTATTTCAATTAAAGGACTTTTTCTGGGTGTTGTGTTTTTTTTTAAAACTTTACTAGAAATTCATGGTGGTCATGTCTAATATTGGCGTGACCCCATGAATTTCGGGCTTAGGGCCAGCTGATAATGCTAAGCTGGCCCTAACCCCTTTATTACCCAGTGAGCCACCGCACCAGGGCCCTGGATGAGTTGGGTACAGCGCCAGAAGATGGCGCTTCTAAGAACGCGCCATTTTCTGGGGTGGCTGCGGACTGCAATTTGCAGCGGGGGGGGGGGGCAGAAAGCTTGGGCCTCCCTGCGCTTCGGATTCCAGCCCCTAGCTGCCTAGTTGTACCTGGCTGGACACAAATATAGTGCGAAGCCCCACGTCAATTTTTTTTTAATTATTTCATGAAATAATTAAAAAGAAAAGGGCTTCCCTATATTGTTGTGTCCGGCCAGGTACAAATAGGCAGCTGGTGGTTGGGGGCAGCCCTTCCTGCCTGCTGTATCTGGCTGGACACAAATATAGTGCGAAGCCCCACGTCAATTTTTTTTTAATTATTTCATGTAATAATTTAAAAAAAGGGCTTCCCTATATTGTTGTGTCCGGCCAGGTACAAATAGGCAGCTGGTGGTTGGGGGCAGCCCGTTCCTGCCTGCTGTACCTGGCTGGACACAAATATAGTGCGAAGCCCCACGTCAATTTTTTTTTAATTATTTCATGAAATAATTAGAAAAAAAAGGGCTTCCCTATATTGTTGTGTCCGGACAGGTACAAATAGGCAGCTGGTGGTTGGGGGCAGCCCGTTCCTGCCTGCTGTACCTGGCTGGACACAAATATAGTGCGAAGCCCCACGTCATTTTTTTTAATTATTTCATGAATTTCCTGAAATAATTGTAAAAAATTGAAGTGGGGCTTCGCACTATATTTGTGTCCAGCCAGGTACAGCAAGCAGGAACGGGCAGCCCCCAACCACCAGCTGCCTATTTGTACCTGGCCGGACACAACAATATAGGGAAGGCCTTTTTTTCTTAATTATTTCATGAATTTCATGAAATAATAAAAAAAAAATACGTGGGGCTTCGCCCTATTTTTGTGTCCAGCCAGGTACAACTAGGCAACTGGGGGCTGGAATCTGCAGCGCAGGGAGGCCCAAGCTTTCTGGGCCCCCCCGCTGCAAATTGCAGTCCGCAGCCACCCCAGAAAATGGCGCGTTCATAGAAGTGCCATCTTCTGGCGCTGTACCCAACTCATCCAGGGCCCTGGTGCGGTGGCTCACTGGGTAATAAAGGGGTTAGGGCCAGCTTGGTATTATCAGCAGGCCCTAAGCCCGAAATTCATGGGGTCACGCCAATATTAGACATGACCGCCATAAATTTCTAGTAAAGTATTTAAAAAAAAACACAACACCCAGAATAAAGTCCTTTAATTCAAATAAACACACAATTTTTTATTGTTCTAAATTAAACCATACTCACCATCACGCCCATTCCAGCTGAAGCCAACGATCTCCTGCAATAAAAGTAAAATAATAAAGCAACATCATCCTTACCTTTCAATGGTTCCCACGCAGCTTCAGCTCTGCTACATCGAGATGACAGGCTGGACCGCAGCAGAAAGCTGCCATCCAGCCTGTCATCCCGCAGACACTGAGAAGCGCAGGCATGCTTGCGCTCCTCAGTGTCTCGCTGTGATGGCATCCAGATGAGCCGAGTTCATGTCCAATGAACTCGGCTCACCTCATGCACGTCACTGACAGCGTGGGAAAATTCTCCTGCACTCAGCGCTTCAGCGTGAGAATTCTCCCACGCTGTCAGTGACGTGCATGAGGTGAGCTGAGATCATTGGACATGAACTCACCTCATGCACGTCACTGACAGCGTGGGAAAATTCTCACGCTGAAGCGCTGAGTGCAGGAGAATTTTCCCACGCTGTCAGTGACGTGCATGAAGTGAGCTGAGTTCATTGGACATGAGCTCACCTCATGCACGTCACTGACAGCGTGGGAGAATTCTCACACTGAAGCGCTGAGTGCAGGAGAATTTTCCCTCGCTGTCAGTGACGTACATGAGGTGAGCCGAGTTCATTGGACATGACCTCGGCTCATCTGGATGCCGTCACAGTGAGACACTGAGGAGCGCAAGCATGTCTGCGCTTCTCAGTGTCTGCGGGATGACAGGCTGGATGGCAGCGTTCTGCTGCGGTCCAGCCTGTCATGTCGATGTAGCAGAGCTGAAGCTGTCCTGGGAACCATGGAAAGGCAAGGATGATGTTGCTTTATTATTTTTCTTTTATTGCAGGAGATCGTTGGCTTCAGCTGGAATGGGTCTGACGGTAAGTATGGTTTAGTTTAGAACAATAAAGAATTGTGTCTTTATTTCAATTAAAGGACTTTATTCTGGGTGTTTGTGTTTTTTTTAACTTTGACTATGGGGTTAGTAATGGGGGTGTCTTATAGACGCCTCTCCATTACTAACCTGGGCTTGATGTCAGCTGGCATTATAAGCTGACATCAACCCCAACCCTATTACCCCACTGCCACCGCTACAGGGCAGTGGGAAGAGCGAGGCTAAGTGCCAGAATTGGCGCATCCTATGGATGCGCCATTTCTGGGGCGGCTGACGGCTGGTGTTTCTAGCCTGGGAGGGGGCCAATATTCATGGCACCCTTCCTGGGCTATTAATATCAGCCCCCAGCTGTTGTCTAGCCTTTGCTAGCTATTAAAATAGAGGGGACCCCACGTCATTTTTTTGGGGGGGTCCCCCATTTTAATAGCTAGTAAAGGCTAGGTATTCAGCTGGGGGTTGATATTAGTAGCCTAGGAAGCTCCATGGGTATTACCCCCTTCCCAGGCTTCAAACATCTGCCCCAGCCATCTGCTTAACCTCCGCTAGAGACTAAAATTACGGGGAACCCTACACCAATTTTTTTTTAATAAATCCTTTATTTTAACACTAAATGACAAGTACAGTCACCAACACTGTCACTTTACTTCATTTATATGTGACTGACATGTTTCTATCTATCTAATCTTTGTGTGAAGCTTTATTCTTTCTGTTGTAAATTGTCGGGTACCGCTGCTGAATTGCCGGCCGGCTTTTTTAAAGAGACGATGCATGAAAATACTAATATTTTTTTTAATAAATCCTTTACACTAAATGACAAGTACAGTAACCACCACTGTCACTGTACTTCATATATATGTGACTGACATGTTTCTATCTATATAATCTATGTGTGATGCTCTATTCCTTCTTGTCTAAATTGTCGGGTACCGGTGTATGCCGCTGCTGAATTGCCGGCCGGCTTTTTTAAAGAGAGCGTCTTCTGAGCAGTTTGTCAGCTTTTGGACACCTTTGAAGGTGTTTTCTATGTGTTTCTATGTGTTTTTGTTTGCCTGCCATTGGTTTTAACGGTGTTCGATGGTGTTCTAAGGTGTTCGACGAACAGTTCGATGAACAGTTCCTCGAACATCCCGGTGTTCGACGAACCGAACCGAACCGAACCCTACAGGGGTGGCTCAACACTAGCTATAAGTCAGCAACTACATAAGTGGCGGTCAAAGTCAGCTTTTACGCACAGTCAAACCTATGTATATTTTTGGTTGGCAGGCAGAGTCCACCAAAGGATTTTTACTGTGGCAAAGTTGATCCAGTCTGCTAAAAGGCAGATTCTATTTTAGTGGCGTTGAACTTGTCCTAGTTTCACAGTAAAAAAAAAAAACTTCTCTTAGCAGACCCAGTCTATAAAATATTTTTTCCTGTGCCAAACGTCATACAATGCTATAAGCCAGCTACTATGTCAGTTGCCGTCAAATTCAGCTTGTACGCATAGTCAAACCTATATATATTTTTGGTTGGCAGGCAGAGTCTACCAAAGGCTTTTTACTGTGGCAAAGTTGATCCAGTCTGCTAAAAGGCAGATCCTATTTTAGTGGTGTTGAATTTGTTCTGGTTTCACAGTAAAAAAAAAAAAAGCTTCTCTTAGTAGGCCCTGTCCAAAAAATATTTTTTCCTGTGCCAAAAGTCATACAGTGCTATAAGCCAGCTACTACGTCAGTGGCAGTCAAAGTCAGCTGGACACAGAGCTTATGCAGAGTAGCCCAAAAATATGTTTTGCTCTGAGTAAAGTGATACAGCTGGCTAGATCTGAGTTTGAATTATTTTGGAGCATATATTCTATGTCATACTGGCCTCATCCACATCCAAAAAAAATTCTTCTGTTCCTAAAGTAATACAGCAGGGGACATCTCAGTTTGAAATTGTTTGGAGAATATCTCGTAGGTTTTATCGGCCTCATGCACACTAATAAAATTTCCTTTGCCTGTTAGTAACGTTATACAGCAGGCCATATCTTACCTTATCATTTAGTTTTGCTGAAATTCAGGTGTGTGCTGAGCTATTGCACAGGAAAAAAACATATTTTTCTTTAGTTAATTGCGTGCTCCTACCACTGTATCTGACCAACATGCGTGGGAAAAAGAGAGGGAGTGGTGGAAGGGGGAATAGGCTTGGTGTTCAAGGTGTACATGGGGTACGTGGTAATGTTAGTGAAAGCACTAGTCAACCAACACAAACAGGTCCTATCCAAAGACAACTGACAACTTATGTTAGTGGACAGCCTACTGCACTCCCTTCCTTTGGCAGTCGCACAGCAATACGCCTTGTTGATAAGGCCCAGAAAAAGCAGGTGCTCCTGTGTATGGCAAGCTCTGCTTCCAGTGCCCTCTCCTCTTCTTCCTTCACCTCAACATCGCACGCAGTACAGTCCACAGAGGTGGCACCCCAATTACCCATGCTTCCCCCCGCTTCACAACTGGTCAACTTGCCAAATGACTGTAGCAAACCACAGATGGGCGAGTCTGTTGAACTCTTCACCCATTCTGCACCATGGGCATCAGAAGTGTGCTCCAAACAGTCACAGAGTCAAAGGGAGGAAAGCGTCTGCACCGATGCCCAAAATTTTTTTTGTTTGGATTCGGGGCAGGACAACGTAGGGTCCGAGCCGGTTCCTGACCCTCGTCACCAGACGTTAACCACAGGGGAGGGAGGTAATCCCGATTAGACTCAGATACCTGAGGCTCATGGGGACTGTACTGTGCTGTCAGGGCAACAAGAGGAGAGGGGTCACTCTGAGGGCGAAGAATGGGATAACACATTGGATGATGACGAGGTTGAAGATCCTACTTGGTGTGAACCCAGAGTCACGCAGCCGAGTAGCTCATCTGAGTAGGTGGAGGAGGAAGACACGGTGGTTACATTTCGCCCTATGGCACAGACGCAGAGTGATACAAGCACGAGGAGCACTGCATCCTTAGCCACAACCATGGCTGTGGCCAGCAGCTGTCACGGGTCTGCAGCTCACAAGGGTTGCATAGCATGGGCCTTTTTTGTCATTGCAAAGGATGAGCCAACTCACGGTATCTGCAAAATTTGCGATAAAAAACTCAGTAGAGGGGAAAACTGCAATAATTTGACTACTACATGCATGAACGTTCACATGCTCAAACAACATTCTTTACACTGGGAAACTTACCGCGCTGAAATGCGGACTAGAGCACCTCAACAATCATCAGCTGCCCCATCAAACGCATTCGTTGCTTCTTCCTCCTCCTCTGTTACCACACCAAGTATTGTCACGCAGGTCTCCCATTGAAGAAACTCCAGTTCTTTACCTGCTCCAGTCAGGCTGAGTGCCAGCCTGTAATGGGTCTGGGAGGCGGAACCTCTGAGCTACTATACAAGGGGGCAGTCCTTGTAAGGGAGCGGGTGGCAACCAGGGAAGACGGGCAGGAGGTCACAGCAGGTGACCGGGACAGTCTCTGAGTGAACGGGCTGGAGGTCACGGCAAGTGACCGGGGCAGTCTCTGGATGAACGGGCTGATGGTCACGGCAAGTGACCGGGGCAGTCTCTGGATGAACGGGCAGATGGTCACGGCAAGTGACCGGGGCAGTCTCTGAATGAACGGGCAGATGGTCACGGCAAGTGACCGGGGCAGTCTCTGGGTAAAGGGTTGGTACGACCTGTGGCGGCTGATGATAGACGTGAGCTCCCAGGTGAGCAAGCGAGAGTCTCTGGATGAACGGGTGGTCACAGCATGTGACGGCGGAGCCTCCAGGAAGACCAACAGACAGGCGGCAGATGAGCGCTCCCAGGTGAGCGGGCAGAAGTCTCTGGACAGGCGGGTGGTCACAGCACGTGACGGCAGAGCCTCCAGGTAGGCTAGCAGACAGGCAGCAGATGAGCACTCCCAGGTGAGCGAGCAGGAGTCACTGGACAGGCAGGTGGTCACAGCACGTGACGGCGGAGCCTCCAGGTAGACTAGCAGGCAGGTAGCAGGTGTGTGCTCCCAGGTGAGCGGGCAAGCTGGTCCATAGACAGACTGACAGGAGTTGGAAGGCAGACCGTCGGACCTCAGGCAAGCAGGCAGGTGGCTGATGTGCGCTCCCAGGTGAGCGGGCAGGCTGGTCCTTAGACAGACTGACAGGAGTAGTAAGGCAGACCGTCGGACCTCAGACTAGCAGGCAGGTAGCAGATAATCAGGCAGGAATCTGGCAGGTAACTGGCAGGTAACTGGCAGGTAACTGGCAACGGGACTTGAGGGCTGAAGCAGAGTAGTGAACAGTGCCCTAAGCACAGTGGCCGGGAAGGAGCGCGCGCTGCCAGCAGAGCGGGAGGAGGACGCCGGGCACGGAGCAGGGAGGTGAGGGGAACAGCGTCCCTGCCTAGCAGAGGGCAGGGACGCCGGCGCTACAGTACCCCCCCTTTAGGCCCCCCCTTTTTTAGGCCAGACAGAAATTTAGCTAGGATAAGAGGGGCATGGATGTTCTCCCGGGGCTCCCACGTTCTCTCCTCAGGACCAAACCCCCTCCAATCTACTAGAAAAAAGGTCTTTCCTCTTACCCTTTTGGTGGCAAGAATGTTCTCTACCTCAAACTCGTCCTCAGCAGAAACCGGAGCAGGAGGCGTACCTGTAGACTTGGAAAAAGAGTTAAGTACCACAGGTTTGAGGAGAGATACATGGAAGGAGTTAGGGATCCGTAAGTTGGCCGGGAGTTTTAATTTATAGGCCACCGGGTTGATCTGACTGATGACCTCCAGAGGACCGATGAACCGAGGCCCTAACTTGTAAGAAGGTATCTTGAGTCGGACATATTTAGATGAGAGCCAGACTTTATCTCCAGGACGAAATTGTGGAGGATCCAGGCGTTTTTTGTCAGCGTGTCTTTTCATCCGTTCGGACGACTGAAGGAGTGCGGATCGGGTACTCTCCCAAATGGAGGAAAATTTGCTAACGAGAGATTCCGCAGCCGGGTTGTCCACAGAGGTGGAGACAGGAAAAGGAATCCGAGGATGCTGACCGAAGACTACAAAAAACGGGGATTTGGAGGAGGATTCGCTCTCGTGATTGTTATAGGAGAACTCGGCCCATGGTAGGAGATCCACCCAGTCAGAATGATGGGCATTAACGAAGTGCCGGAGGTAACTGGTCAGGTTCTGATTGATCCGCTCCACTTGACCATTGGACTGTGGGTGGTAAGCGGAAGAGAAGTCCAGGGTGACGTCTAGCAGTTTACAAGTGGCTCTCCAGAAACGTGAGGTGAACTTTACCCCACGATCCGACACGATGTGGAGGGGCAGGCCATGAAGACGGAAGATGTGGCGGATAAAGTCTTTAGCCAGCTCGGGTGCAGACGGGAGGCCAGGCAGGGGAATAAAGTGAGCCATCTTGGAAAAGCGGTCAGCGACCACCCAAATGACCGTACAACCGGCAGAGACGGGGAGATCAGTTATGAAGTCCATAGCAATATGCTGCCAGGGGGCAGCAGGCACAGGAAGCGGAAGAAGGCGAACGGCTGGCAGGTGTCTCGGGACTTTGTTGCGGGCGCAGGACACACAGGCAGAAACAAAGTCTATTACGTCCTTGTGCAGGGTAGGCCACCAGTAGTGCCGGGCAATAAGCTGGAGGGTCTTTTTCTGACCGGCGTGGCCAGCTAGTTTAGACGAGTGACCCCAGTGTAGGATCTTCTCCCGATCAGGTACTGATACGAACGTCTTACCGGGAGGGAGACGATTTAGGCTCACGGGAGCCACCTGCATTACTCTGGCGGGATCGATGATATGTTTAGGTTCTTCCTCGAGATCGGACACCAGAAAGGATCGGGACAAGGCATCTGCTTTGACGTTTTTGTCAGCCGGGCGAAAATGAAGAACAAAATCAAAGCGAGCAAAAAACAAGGACCACCGGGCTTGGCGCGGGTTAAGTCTCTGGGCATGCTGGAGGTAAGCCAAGTTCCTGTGGTCAGTGTAAATTATTACCGGGTGAAGAGCCCCCTCGAGTAGGTAACGCCACTCCTCCAATGCCAGTTTGATGGCCAATAACTCTCGGTCTCCTATGGAATAGTTGCGCTCAGAAGAGGAGAAGAGTTTGGAGAAGAAGCCACAAGTTACCATTCTCCCGGAAGATGATTTTTGAGTAAGTACCGCTCCGGCTCCAGAGGAGGAGGCGTCAACTTCCAGGAAGAACTGCTTGTTGCCGTCCGGGCGATGCAGCACCGGGGCGGAAGAGAAGGCCTGTTTTAGGGAAAGAAAGGCCTCCTCTGCTTCGGGCGGCCACTCTTTGGGATTAGTACCCTTACGGGTGAGCGCGGAAATTGGGGCAGTCCGGGAAGAGAAGTGTGGTATGAAGAGGCGGTAGTAGTTGGCGAAGCCCAGGAATCGCTGAATGGCCTTCAACCCCTCCGGTCGAGGCCATTTCTCGATGGCAGACAGTTTCTCTGGATCTATTCGTAGGCCGGTCTGAGAAATAATGTAGCCCAAAAACGGAAGCGAGGTCTGCTCAAAGAGGCACTTCTCGTATTTAGCGAAGAGGTGATTCTGCCTGAGCCTGAGCAGGACCTGACGAACGTCCCTCCGGTGAGTCTGGAGATCCGGAGAGAAGACCAAGATGTCGTCCAGGTACACCACTACGCAGGAGTAGAGAAGGTCCCGGAAGATGTCATTGACCAACTCTTGAAAGACGGCAGGAGCGTTACAGAGACCAAAGGGCATTACCAGATATTCATAGTGGCCGTCCCGGGTGTTGAATGCCGTCTTCCATTCATCCCCCTGACGGATACGAACCAGGTTGTACGCCCCACGGAGGTCCAGTTTGGTGAAGATTCTAGCCCCCCTCAGACGATCAAATAACTCCGGAATGAGCGGAAGGGGGTACTTATTCTTCACCGTGATCTGGTTAAAGCCTCTATAGTCTATACAGGGACGGAGAGAGCCGTCCTTCTTTTTGACGAAAAAGAAGCCTGCTCCCGCCGGGGAGGTAGATTTCCAGATGAATCCCCTGGCCAGATTCTCCTCAATATATTCGGACATCGACCGGGTCTCAGCAGCGGATAAAGGATAAATACGCCCACGGGGAGGAGTAGTACCAGGTAACAGGTCGATAGGGCAGTCGTATGGTCTATGAGGAGGTAGTGTCTCTGCTTCCTTTTTATTAAAGACATCAGCATAAGACCAATAAGGAATCGGAAGTCCAGGTAGATTAGCTGGGGTAGGAGAAGGACGGACGGGATGGACGGGAACCAGACAGGTCTTATGGCAGTCCTGTCCCCAGCGAAGGACTTCTCCGGTCTGCCAGTCAAGCACGGGTGCATGCCTCTGGAGCCAAGGTAGGCCTAGCAAGAGGGCGTGAGAGAGTCCAGGCAGAACATGAAACGAGATACTCTCAGAATGCAGCATTCCCACCTGCAGAGTAATGGATTCGGTGATGAGTTGGATGGGGCGTGGTAAGAGACCCCCATCCACGGCAGCAACAGACAAGGGTACAGCCAGAGGTTTGGTGGGGATGCGGTATTTCTCTACCAGGGACTGTGAAATAAGATTCCCGGCTGCTCCAGAGTCAAATTGGGCAAGTTCGAAATAACGGTTCTCCCCGCAGACGATTGAGACTGACAGCAGCAGAGATGGAGAGGATTTATTCTTGTCTAGGTCGACCTCTCTGAGCGAACCTAGACACAGGCATTTCCCGACCTCTCCGGGCAGGCACGGATCCGGTGCTCCTTACTGCCACAGTAGAAGCAGCTCCCCTCGGCACGGCGTAAGTCCTGACGGGTTTTGACCATCTTGGTCTGGTCGACCTGCATAGACTCAGGAGAGTGTACCTGGGTAGAGACGGAGGGAGTGACGGGTTTCTGAAAAGTAGGAGCTAGACGTGGTAACCTCCTCTCACGGGTGACCTCTTTGGCACGCTCCTGGAACCGTAGGTCAATCCGGGTGGCAAGAGTTATTAGGTCATCGAGAGTGGTAGGAATGTCCCGACCGGCAAGTTCATCTTTAATACGGCCGGACAGACCCTCCCAGAAGACGGATACCAGAGTGTCGTTATCCCAGGCCAGCTCCGAGGCAAGGGTACGGAACCGTATGGCATATTGGCCCACGGTGAGACTTCCCTGACGGAGGCGTAGCAGTGATGATGCGGATGAGGTCTTCCATCCGGGTTCATCGAAGACTTTCCGGAAAGCCGTGAGAAAAGCAGGCAAGTTGGACACCAGGGGGTCTCCTCTCTCCCATAGAGGATTTAGCCAGGCCAGGGCCTCCCCGGTGAGATGGGACATGATGAATGCAATTTTGGCCCGGTCGGAGTTAAACTGGTGGGACAATAGTTCAAAGTGCAGGGTGCACTGATTTATGAAGCCCCGAGCCTGGGCGGAGTCGCCTCCGAAGCAAGGAGGTGCAGAAAGCCGGGGTCCGGGGTAGGATACCATGGTATTAGTGGGCAGCGGGGCTGCCGGATTGCGAGACATGGCACTGGCGGAGGTTGCTGGTGGAGCAGTCAGAGTGTCCAGGCGAGTATTGACATTCCGCAGGTGACCCAGGATGGACTCCTGTTGGGACCTTTGACGGGACAGTTCATGACACAGGTCCGAGAGCGAGGGAGCTTGGGTGCCTCCGGGTTCCATGGCCCGAGCAAACTGTAACGGGTCTGGGAGGCGGAACCTCTGAGCTACTATACAAGGGGGCAGTCCTTGTAAGGGAGCGGGTGGCAACCAGGGAAGACGGGCAGGAGGTCACAGCAGGTGACTGGGACAGTCTCTGAGTGAACGGGCTGGAGGTCACGGCAAGTGACCGGGGCAGTCTCTGGATGAACGGGCTGATGGTCACGGCAAGTGACCGGGGCAGTCTCTGGATGAACGGGCAGATGGTCACGGCAAGTGACCGGGGCAGTCTCTGAATGAACGGGCAGATGGTCACGGCAAGTGACCGGGGCAGTCTCTGGGTAAAGGGTTGGTACGACCTGTGGCGGCTGATGATAGACGTGAGCTCCCAGGTGAGCAAGCGAGAGTCTCTGGATGAACGGGTGGTCACAGCATGTGACGGCGGAGCCTCCAGGAAGACCAACAGACAGGCGGCAGATGAGCGCTCCCAGGTGAGCGGGCAGAAGTCTCTGGACAGGCGGGTGGTCACAGCACGTGACGGCAGAGCCTCCAGGTAGGCTAGCAGACAGGCAGCAGATGAGCGCTCCCAGGTGAGCGAGCAGGAGTCACTGGACAGGCAGGTGGTCACAGCACGTGACGGCGGAGCCTCCAGGTAGACTAGCAGGCAGGTAGCAGGTGTGTGCTCCCAGGTGAGCGGGCAAGCTGGTCCATAGACAGACTGACAGGAGTTGGAAGGCAGACCGTCGGACCTCAGGCAAGCAGGCAGGTGGCTGATGTGCGCTCCCAGGTGAGCGGGCAGGCTGGTCCTTAGACAGACTGACAGGAGTAGTAAGGCAGACCGTCGGACCTCAGACTAGCAGGCAGGTAGCAGATAATCAGGCAGGAATCTGGCAGGTAACTGGCAGGTAACTGGCAGGTAACTGGCAACGGGACCTGAGGGCTGAAGCAGAGTAGTGAACAGTGCAACAACATTGCTCGGGCACCTCAATTTTGGAGGAGGTGCCTTATATATGGTGAAGTCCTCCGGCCATTGGCCGGGGACTCCTTAGGACGGCGCGCGCGGCCCCTTTAAGAGGGAGGGAGAGCGCGAGCGCACGCCCTAAGCACAGTGGCCGGGAAGGAGCGCGCGCTGCCAGCAGAGCGGGAGGAGGACGCCGGGCACGGAGCAGGGAGGTGAGGGGAACAGCGTCCCTGCCTAGCAGGGGGCAGGGACGCCGGCACTACACAGCCCATCAGCTCTGACGGAAGCGGACACGCCTGCTGTTTTTGTTTCACCGAGCACACCGCATGTTTCTCAATCCTCCTTATCATCTGCACCTCACTCATGCTCCACCAGTTTTTCCAATTCATCATACTTCTCCCTCTCTCAGCACCTTAGCTAGCCTTTGGTACCACAGTTTTAGTCGCGTAAAAGATTATTTCATCCTATGCATGACAAAGCTAAGAGGTTGAACTCCACCATCTCAAATCTGTTGGCCACAGAAATGCTGCCTTTTCGCCTGGTAGATACAGATGGTTTATGAAAACTGATGGCTGTCGCAGTCCCCCAATACCAGTTGCCCAGTCGCCATTACTTCTCTAAGAAAGCTGTGCCTGTGCTACACCAGCATGTCACAGACAACATCACCCGCTCCTTGTCTAAATCCTTTGAATAACCTGCTGCAGGAGGTGGTGGCCCCAGATGAAGAGGAGGATGCGGAAGGGATACCAATGTCTCAAATTTCCAGACTGTCATCACACAGGCAGATGCCAAGTGACGTTGGATTACAGCGATCGAGGGGGTTTGGTGTTACAAGGCAAACTGTTAGTGAAGGTGCAAGAGCCGAGGAACTAATGGAGGAGGAAGAGGTGATGGGCGAGCAGCTGTCAGAGGATAAAGAGGATAATCATTTCCTCTCGTTTGAACGTGGTTGGCAAGAGGGGACGGAGGAAACCAGCATCAGTGTTACACAGCCCACAATACAGCCTGGCTTTGGACCTCCTGGAAGAGCCCGACATATGAGTGCCTTCTTGATGCACTATCTTCAACATGATCCCCATATAGTTAGGATTCTAAATAATGCTGACTACTGGGTTGCCATTCTGTTAGATCCACGTTATAAGAGTCAATTTTGCCAGATGCTTCCCGCCCTGGAAAGGGACCCGCTTATGTTGGATTATCGAAACAAGCTTTAAAGCAACCTTAATAGAGGTTTTCCCTAGGATATCAGTGAGGTACACAGTGTCCATCGCAGCTCTAGTCTTTCAACCTCTGGCACGTCAGTTCGTCAACGCCAAAACATTAGCACTAGCAGTAGAGTAAGTGGCAAAAGCAATTTCTGGGAGTCGTTTCACACATTTTTTGCACCAGCTCGTGCACCAGCACAACAGAGTACAAGTCTGACACGTGGTGAACGACTGGAGAGGATGGTGCAGGAGTATCTAGAGTTCACTATCAATACAATCAGGGAGGGTTTGGACCCGTTTATATTTTGGTCTTAAAAAATGGATGAATGGTCTGAGCTCGCCTCTCACGCCTTGGAGGTTTCATTATGCCCGGCAGCCAGCGTTCTCTCTGAACGTATCTTCAGCGCTGCTGGTAGTGTCTTGACAGGTAAGCGCACCTGGCTGTCCCCTGAAAGTGTAGACCGCCTAACTTTCATCAAGAGGAACAAGTCATAGATCTCCAAGGACTTTTGCACCCCAATTGCAGACTGTACAGAGTAGGCAATGTTGTTGTTTTGAGTGTGCTGCATTGATCTCTTGAAATTGCAGTCTGCGATATTACTTCTGTGCCTGCTCTTGCTGCTGTTGCAGGTTTTAGGCCCAAATTTTGGGAAATGTGAAGAATTCTGATTGTGTCTCCATCCATTGGGTTGGCTGTAGTGGGATAGGTTTGGGTCTGCGTTAAACTACTTGTAGTCTGATGACATTAATGCCACTTTAGTGGTGTTAGGCCATCATTTAGGGCAATGTGAACACTCCTGGTTAGGTCTCCATCTCCTAGGTTGGCTGTACTGGAAGAGGTGTGGGTCTTATTTACACTATTTGTAAAGTAGTGAAATTGATAGCACTTTGCTGGCGTCTGCCACTAATTGTTTAAAATGTGGGGAATCCTGATTGGGTCTCCATCTATTTGGTTGGCTGTAGTGGAACCTTCCTGTTCTGCAGTCTAAGTTGTGTAAGGTTGCGTACCAGTCCTTGTTGCACTCCTGATACAGACTCTGCCTGCTGAACTCTGATACAGACTCTGACTGCTGCACTCCTGATACAGACTCTGCCTGCTGCACTCCTGATACAGACTCTGCCTGCTGCACTCCTGATACAGACTCTGCCTGCTGCACTCTGGTACAGACCCTGCCTGCTGCACTCTGATACAAACTCTGCCAGCTGCACCATATAGTCTGCCCTACTGGATCCAGCTGCTGCATGTCCGTTGGTCTGTCTTGGAGTGGCACCTGGCATTCATCGGGAGCCAAGTCTAACCTCACAATCAGAGGCTCTAGTGAACAGTCCGGTGCTCGCTTAGTCACGCCCCTCTAGGCTCTCTGGGGTCTGTGGCACAGTGGTTCCCCAAACCACGTCTGTGACAGTGTGCCCTCGCAGGCAGGGTCCTCTCTCCTGTTGTACCAGTCGGTGACCCCTTTTGACATGTAAAGCGCAACTGAATAAATGTCGCTGTCGCAGTAATAATAATTATAGTACTTGCACTCTGGGTCAATTGATGGCACTTCCCTGGTGTCTACACCTAATTTGATGTGTTTTGGCAGCTTTTGGTCCCGTTTCTAGGTGTTGTACTGTATATGCATTTTTTCGTCCCCCCATTGACTTCTATGGGATTCGGAAATGTTCAACGTACATTCGGCTAATAAATTTGGTGAATATCAATTTGTTCGGTGAACTTTTTTTAACCGAACATTGAAATGTTCGCTCATGCCTAGTTATAAGACCATCTCCAAACAGTTGGATGTTACTTTAACTTCAGTTGTACTTATTATTCAATAATTTAAAGTCTATTGGACTATAGTCAACCTCTCTTGAACGTGGCTGTGAGAGGAAAATTGATGACTCATTGAGGAAACTAATAGTACAAAGGTAACCAAAGAGCCCAGAACAACTTCCAAAGGATTAGCAGTGAAGTTCAAGGTACATTAGTGTCAGATCACAGCATCCATCACTGTCTTGGCCAAAGTGGACTTCATGGAAAATGACCGAGAAGGAAACCGCTGCTGAAAGCATATCACAAAAAAGTGAGACTGGAATGTAATAAAATGCATATTGATATGCCAAAAGTACTTAGAACAGATGAGACAAAACTGGAGCTTTTTGGCAAGACACATTGGCTCTATGTTCACAGGCCCAAAAATGAAGCACTCAAAGAAAAGAACATTTTACCTTCTGTGAAACATGGAGGAGGCTTGGTTATGTTTTGGGGCTGTTTTGCTGCATCTGGCACAGGGTGTCTTGAATCTCTGCAGGATATAATGAAATCTTAAGACTAGTAAGGCATTCTGAAATGAAATGTGCTGCAGCCGTGTCAGAAAGCTTGGTCTGGATCACATATCATGAGTCCTCAAACAGAACAATACCCAACTAATCACTGATTGAGGCAACTTCTTCTAAATACTAAGCCTTCTTCTAAAATATTTTATCAATGGGATAGTCTTTACTGCAATATAATATAATAATTTGGTGATACCTTAATGCCTAAATATTCAAAGTTACCAACTCTTTCAATAATATACACTGCTCTACTTTGAATTTGCAACACAACGAAGGGCAGTCATGGAGTTATGAAATTCTCAAGCTCAAAAGACATGGTAATGATATGCAAATGATGAAAAAAATTAAAGTACATTTTTCTAAACATCTTGATTTATTCAGTATTGAGTATAAGCACCATGTGTAGAAATACAGGCACCTGCAAAACTTGACATTTTATCAGTGAGGTTATTTATTATTGTTTTAGGAATGTCATGTTACACTGGATGCACTTGGGAATGCTCTCTTTGTAGTAGCTAACCAATGACATCCCATTTTTGCTTGATGGGAAACAAGTCCCGAGATGCTGCAGATCATTTAAGCACACAAGCTGCACACACATGCATGATCAACATGTGGTCTATTGTTATGTAAAATATGGCTTCGGGTCACTTTGGGGAAATGGCCATACCACTGGTTCTATAACCACATTAATGTAATATTGAGCTGCTAGTGTACCTTGAATGAAGACTAGGGGGGTCTGACTGCCCTACCTTATGCCACTCTGCACTATAAAATTAGGAGTGGGACTAGTGTGATGTTTCCTATTTAAGGCTTCTTTATTGCATCGCACATGTGGTCTCTTTAGATTCGAAGAATGGCATACATGATCTATTCTGTACTGCAAGCTTGAGGCATCAGCATCTATACAAACCATCAGAAGGTGTTTGTAGCAGCGAGATGTCAAGCTACAAGTGTTTCACTTATGCCATTACTCTAAAAGGCTTTCTTAGTGTCGAGAAAAACTGCAATGGAGGCTAGAATGGATGCGCTTCATCAATGTGTCACACTTTTGTCTTGGACACAATGATAATCAGAGATTGTGCTGATGACCATGTGGGCAATGCTATGAAGTGGCCATCCTGAGGGATTGTGAATGTTCTTCAGGAGCCATTTTTCAACATGACAATGCCGAGTGGCATGTTACGCATGCTACTGTGTGCAGCCTGCATGTCTTCAGCATCTGCAGACTTGTCTCCCAACAAGCACATCTGGGATGTCATTAATAAGAAATTGCAAAAGGAACAACCAGCAGTGGATCTTGAAGATTAAGTTCCTAAGTACATTAAATTAGCATTAATAGCCTCATTGGTAGCATGGAAGGCATTTAAGTGGGCTTATTTCTGCATGTGGTGCTCAAACTTGATAAGTAATAAAATGAGATTTGTTTGAAAATGTTATTTCCATATTTTCATCATTTTTAAATGATTGACATATCTATCAATCATGTGATTTTCATAACTCCATGACTTTTTCAACTTTGCAATTTCAATGTTGTGGATTCAATTTGTGCGCTATGCACCTTCATTTTTAACATGTTTTCTACAGCAGTAATGCCGTTCCAATTTCATATATTCAATGTTAACATATTATGGCATTTCGGAATGCAACTTTAAAGAAATTGTCCACTACTTTTACATTGATGCCCTATCCATAGGGTAGGGCATCAATGTATGATCGGCCGGGGTCCCACATCATACATTCAACCCCGGCCGATCATACATTGATGCCCTATCCCACGGATAGGGCATCAATGTAAAGGTAGTGGACATCCCCTTTAATTTGTTAGTTATATAGAGTGGCTCTCTTAGTTTGCACCTGTTCAAATTTGAATTTTTCTGTTTGGAAGAGTAAGTCAGTTTTTTGATATTTGTAGTATACGCCTTCAATCTGAGCACTAAGGAATTTTTAAATGGAGCTTGATCCTACCTAAGGCATTTTCAAATGTAGTTTGTTCCTACCTGCCCATATGATTGTAGGCTAGGTATTTTTTAACATGTTTTCTACAGCATTAATGCAGTTCCAATTTCATATATTTAATTTTTACATATTATATCATTTCTGAGGATTGTGTATTATTTCACTCAATTTATTTCTAAATTGAAAACATTCCCAAAGTGTCCAAAATTATTATCACCAAAAATAAATCTCTATTTATATCCCCAACAATAACAATCATTTATGAGTTTTTTGTTTATGTACCCCAAACCAGATGCCTTCAATACTTCAATCTCGATTTATTCATATTGCTAATTGCTCTATCTCTATTTTTTCTGTTTTAAAAGTTTAAGCAAAGTGTTGACATGCCTATTAGGCAGCTAGGTAGCTATATATTACAGATAGATACACAGAACTGATTCAGACCATGCCTGCCCCCAGCACTGTATGGCCATAATCCAAACCTACATCTAAACCAGTATCATGACACAAATTTTTAAATAGAAGAAGAATTGAAAAAAAGAAGTGAAATTAGCATCAACACACATCTTATTGATTCACTAGGGTTTAGATTTAGAACAGATTTGATATATATATATATATATATATATTTTTTTTTTTTTTTTTTTTTTTAATCAGTGTCTATTTAACTTGAATGACATCATTTTTTATTTTATTAGTGCATTTGAAAAATGCATAATGTTTAATATATTCACGGATGTACAGTAATTAAGTAAAGAATTCCATAATTAAATTTTTCAATGCATCATTGTAAATAATTTGCGATATAATGTATCAGATGCTATAGTTCAAAAAATGTAATGTGATATTGAAATTTATCATTGTACATTTTTGTCATTTTTAGTTTTAGAGAAGGGTTAATAAATTCATTTAATTATACTTCAATTACTCAGTTACAATCTGTTTTCTATGTCCATAGCATCTGCCACAGTTAGACAGCAGGTTGCCATCTGGTCTTGCATGTGCTAACATTACATATCTCCCAGTAGCTCTGTCTATTGACTAGATACTTTCATAACTTTTTTATCTGAAAAATATCAAAAGGGGAAAGATCTAAAACAGGTTGAAAATTATTGAATCCATGGAAAATATTTTAAAAGGTATATTTGTCACTTAATAATTATATGTTTGCAACATTGAAGTATAAATATGTTGTGCAAAATATATATATATAAAAAGATTGAGGGGTATTGCATCAGCATGTTTTATAGATTAGGCTTTATGACTTATGTATATTAAGTTAAATGAGAGACAGATGATTAAAAAATCATTTGACTATGTTTGTCAAAAAGCAGTACTTAAATTAGGATAGTTTATACTGATCTAGTGCGGAAATCGGAAATTTATTTTTAAAGATGTTTTCATCCTCAATATATTGCAATTATCATATCACTTATACTTAGAATTGCTCATTTTGCCTTTCTACCCAGTTAATTATTCTCTTTTCCATTAGGTCTATAGCATCACATGATTAAAGACAGACTAGCTGAATCCTTCTAAGCTTTATGTAGAAACAGGAAGTCTATTTTCCCTGCATGAGTCATCACTAGAACTACAATTATACATCACTGCAAAGATGTAATGTAAAAGAGAAGAAATAACTGAGTAGAAGGGAAAAATGAGCAATTGTAAGTACACAGTGGCATATAATTCATAATATGATGACTGCAATATATTAACCCCTTGATGACATTTATGTCATATGTTGTGTCCCTGACTTTGATGTGGGCTTGCATGCCAAGGCGGCATCTTTCCTGGCAGGTAATGGCTGATTTAATGAATCATCATGTGCCTTTAACAGCCACGGGAAGCATGGCTGTTAACCTGTGAAACGCTGCAGTCAATCTTTGACAGCGGCATTTAACATGCGCCGCCCGGAAGACGCATCATTCCACTTGTCAATTGGTGCGCCGATGAATTGCCATGACAGTCGGGTGTATGCTAAAGACCTCCGTGCTTGTCATGGTGATTCTCCTGTGAAAAGTACAGTATAGACCAAAAGTTTGGACACACCTTCTCATTTAAAGATTGTGCAAAGCAGTCATCAAAGCAAAAGGTGGCTACTTTGAAGAACCTAGAATATAAGACATATTTTCAGTTGTTTCACACTTTTTTGTTAAGTATATAATTCCACATGTGTTAATTCATAGTTTTGATGCCTTCAGTGTGAATGTACAATTTTTATAGTCATGAAAATACAGAAAAATCTTTAAATGAGAAGGTGTGTCCAAACTTTTGGTCTGTACTGCATAAGTGATCACAGCTTTAATTTCCCTAACTGGACTATTAAATACTGTAGCAAGAAAAAAAAAATGTTTTGAAAAATACGAAACAAATAAAAAATACATGAGTTCAAATCACCCCCTTTTTGACTGATTAAAAATAAAAAAACACATATTTGGTATCACTGAGTTTGTAAATGTCTGATATATCAAAATATAAAATAAATCAATCACATCGGTAAATGGCGCTGCTAGTCAAAAAAATCAAAATGCCAGAATTACGTTTTTCGGGCGGCCACAACATTGCAATAAAATGCAATAAGAGGCTATCAAAGCAACATATCTTCTCCAAAGTGGTATCAGTAAAAACATGAATTCAGTGTGCAAAGATAATCCCTCACACAGCCCCATATTCCGAAAATTGAAAACATTACGGGTCTCTTCAAGACTAACAGATAGTCATCTTGAAACGCGTAGTCCAGGTGTCTTGTCTTTTGTATTTATTTTAAATCTTACCCTTTGAATTTGATCGGTCATGAAGGAGTTAAGAAGATAACAACTTTGATGGGAGTGCTTCTTTAATGTTAATGGGTGAGTGGTATTTTTTGAACTTTAATAAACCCCATCTAGCTGGAGTATTTCAAAACATTGAGTAAGAAGCTTTGTACACATTAGTCTAAACTTGCTAGACATTTAATGTATATGGGGGTTTACTGACTTTCCCCTCACAGATGATGTCAGGCTAAATAAGGATCAGACATGTTCGATTTTGAACTTCTGATCATTTTGCACTCGATGAGATAATCAGCTACCAGAGAAGTCTGTCAGCGGCTCTTTATAGAGATTACAAAGGGACAATCAGCAGATTGAGTGCTCCTGTGCATGAAGGAAACAAGAGGCACAGCTGCCAAACGATCGGCCAAATCATTGTTTGGCAGACTTCTAACTATAGTGTGTGAGGGCCCCTTAGTCACAAGCAATCACAAGTTCTCCCTTCACAGTGACTAAGCCAGCATATGATTGCATTGTGTTTACAAGCAGTTGTAGGGTGAATGGTTAATCTGGGACCAGGGGTGGATTAAGAGTAGCAAGGGCCCCGGGCAGTTTAGAAGGCGCGGGCCCCCCCCCACACACACACAGACACCTGATGTATCACGTGACATGTCACATGATCCCCTGTGATAGATCATGTGATAGTTCACGTGAAATTAATTTGGCACAATATTAATTATAATAATTTTTTTTAGGCTGTGTGCCCACTATGCGTTTTTAAAGCATTTCCGCAGCGGCAATTCCGCTGCAGAAACGCTTAAAAAACGCTTGGTAGAAGGTCTGCCATGTTCCCCAATGATAATCCGCATGTGCTGTGCACATGCTGCGGAAATTTCCGCCGCGGATTATCATTGCGGAAAAATCGGCAGCACTACCTATTATTTTGCGGAACCGCTGCGTTTTCGCCGCCATTGACTTGCATTGGAACACATGGAATCCGCATCACTGCATCTGTACATGCAGAATCCATGCTTTTCAATGTGCGGATGGTACCCGGGTGTGGAGGACAGAAGACTCTCCTCCGGACCCGGGTACCATAGAACCTGTAAAAAAAGAATACAATAAAAAACAAATATTATACTTCCCTTCTGATGGCCCCTGCTGTCTTTATCCGATGCGTCTTGGCTTGCCGGCAGCTCGCGATGGTCTGAAAAGGACCTGCCATGACGTGATTTAGCTATGTGACTGGTCACGCGACCGCTGACGTCGGCAGGCCATCAGAAGGTAATTATATATTTATTTTTTACCATTCTTTTACGGTCACACTATATAAATCCATGCCGGTTGCATGGATTTATAAAGTGTGACCAAGTTGTCAAGCACTTTCCAAGTGATGCTAAAATCGCTTGGAAAGCACTTGTCAACCCGCATGAGAAAATGCATGTGAAGAATGCTTCACATCCGCAAGTCCCTGGCAGGAAAAACGCATGTACAATCCGCATGTACAATCCGCATGTACAATCCACATGCGTTTTTTCTGCCAGGGAGATGCAGAAACGCTCAAAAAAAATCCGGAGCATTTGTGCATCGTGGGCACATAGCCTTACATTAATTGTATGACTCAATATTGAGCACACGTAGCCATCTATACACAGCGGGACCCCACACGTAGGCATCTATACACAGCAGGAGGTCGCACGGCGCCATCTATACACAGCAGGAGGCCGCACGGCGCCAACTATACACAGCGGGAGGCCGCACGGTGCCATCTATACACAGCGGGAGGCCACACGGCGCCATCTATACACAGCGGGAGGCCGCACGGCGCCATCTATACACAGCGGGAGGCCGCACGGCGCCATCTATACACAGCGGGAGGCCGCACGGCACCATCTATACACAGCGGGAGGCCGCACGTAGCCACCTATACACAGCGGGAGGCCGAACGGCGCCATCTATACACAGCGGGAGGCCGCATGGCGCCATCTATACACAGCAAGAGGCCACACGGCGCCATCTATACACAGCGGGAGGCCGCACGGCGCCATCTATACACTGCGGGAGGCCGCACGGCGCAATCTATACACAGCGGGAGGCTGCATGGCGCCACCTATACACAGCGGGTGGCCGCACGCAGTCACGCACGCAGTCACACACACACACAAACATATACAGACATATATATACACGCATAAACACATTTGAAACACAAAAATACATATAAACAGACATCACACAATGATATCTGCCTGCACACACACACACACACACACACATACACACACATACACACACATACACACACAGACTCTCCATCTCCCGGCTCCATTCCTCCTGCCTGCTCTGACTTCTCCGTTGCAGCAGTGCAGGCCGGGCGCGCACTGCGTGACATCACAGCTAGGAGACACGGCCACGCACAGGGCCGTGTGTCCTAGCAGTGACGCGGCCGGGCCAGCACAGGGAAGTTAACTGCTGCAGTGCTGGCACGGCCGATGAAGAAGTAGCAGCGGCCGCTGCTGAGGGAGCGGTCCGGGGCCCCCCCTCCCGCCACTGCTACCGGTATGTTCCGCAGCGGCCCGCACATATAATGAGGGCAATCCGGCATTAGACACCCCGCCCGGAGCCGCGGGCCCCCTGCAGGCTCGGGGCCCCAGGCGGTAGCCCGGATTACCCTCATTATAATCCGCCTATGTCTGGGACCCATAGCAATATGTCATGCAGGACGAAGAGATAAACCTGAGATTGCATAACAGGAAAGTAACAACGATGAGCAGCTGCTGCAGTTTATCAAGAAGAAATCTGCACCCTAAGTGGCTGTGTCTTACTGTACAAATGGTATATGTGCGTGTATCATATATATATATATATATGTCAATGTGTACATTGTTTTCAAAATGCATGCCGTATATATGTATGTTGCACCTGGGGACACAGATTTGGGCCTGGGCCCCATATTAAAGGCATACAGCTCCAAATCTCCTGAGGGCACTACCTTTCCCAGTTCCACCCCTGCCTCTTAAGAGTTCAACCACATATATGTGATGCTGTTCTGAGCATTAGAACTCACCAGCCATCACTCACCCAGCACATGACCTGTGACGATCCTCAGGGGTTGGCATCCTAGTCAGAGAAAGCCACACAGATTCTGGGACTATCATGTTGGGAGCATTACATATTACATATCACAGCCAATCAGCAACTGTGCTGTTTTAATGTGTGACTCTGCTCCCTCTACTGCATGCGTTTCCCTGTTATTACTGCAGCCTGCAAGCAGTAGACTCCTCCATAACCACTAAATGAAGCTTACAGCTGACAACTTTGCTTTTCAGATCTAATAACCTAGTGATTACTAGGATCGAGTGAATTCACTCAAATTTATTAGCTTATCTCTAATGACCAGTCTTCTCTGACAAGTGTCTCTACTTCTTTGTAATATGTTGGTTTATAGGTTTAAGTACAGTGGGTCTGTGGTCTGAGCTGTGCATATTACTTTTAGTATGTGCATCAATATTCCCAGTGATCTCTGTGTGTGTGGATAGTCTGTGCAATGGCATGTTGTTGTTGTTTGTCTACTGTATATTCAGTGGCGCATTTTGTCTTGGAATCTGGGCTGTAATATTCTTGGCACTACGCAGTAATTTCCTGAGTCAGAGACTGATGTGTATACTGTACCAAGAGGTGAGGTGCACACTCTTAGGTCAGAGATATGAAGCCCCTACATATGTGTATGCAAAAGCATGCAATAAAATAAATACTATAATAAAAAGTATGTATTAAGTGTGTGCATAATAGTATAATGTGTGTATCTGCCTGTATCTTGGAAGTTTTTTCCCCTTGAATGTGCTGTGTACATGCTTGTGCATAAACATATGTATGTAGGAAACATGCATGTACATTATCTGCATGCCTGTAAGTAGTGTGTATGTGTGTATGTACAGGTCTAGTGTTAGGACAGGTGCATTAGGACACAACTCTTAAGGAAAAATTATTAGAGATGATGGCAGCTGAAGCTGATCTTCTGATGGTGATTCTGGAGTTGGACCTAAGGAAGTGTGTGGCTGTTGGATGGTATATTTAGCAGAAAACATGCTACCTTTGGACATCCCTATGGGTATGTTCACACAATGCTTTTCCATTTCAATTCATAGATTGTAAGCTTGCGAGCAGGGTCCCCACTCCTCCTTGTATCTGTTGATTTATGTGATTATTATTCTGTAATGTCTTTTATTGTCTGTACAAGTCCCCTCTAAACTGTAAAGTGCTGCGGAATATGTTGGCACTATAGAAATAATAATTATTATTATTATGAGAATAGTTTCATATAACAGCACTCTCCAGTGCAGGATTCTTGTAATGAAGAGGATTTTATTGGCAAGACAGCAAACAGTAATTTGTGTATTCAATGCTTAATGTCATGATTCGGCTCCACCCAAGCCTTTATCTCACTGTCACAGAAAATAGAATTAGTCTTACCAGTATTCCGGTTTCTAAGACCCTCCACGACAGCACCAACAGGAGGTTGCCTCCTCATCCTAATTAGGGACAGGAAACACAAGAGGTTAAATAGCTCTCCCCTTCCCTCCATCCTCAGCATTTTCCAAGGACCACACAGTATGAATGCTTGAATTATTTATTAACACCAAGGAATTTTAAAGTTTCATGGGGGGAAATTACCCCTGCTGTCATGGAGGGTCTCAGAAACCGAATTACTGGTAAGACTAATTCTATTTTCTCTAATCCCCTCCACGACAGCACCAACAGGAGTAATACCAAAGAATATCGTTAGGGAGGGATATAGCCTGCAGAACTTTTCTGCCAAAGGCTAAATCTTTTACAAACATCAAATCTAATCTGTAATGCTTGGTAAAGGTATGGACCGAGGACCAAGTGGCAGCTTTGCAGATCTGCTCGATGGAAGCGCTGGCCCTTTCGCCCATGAGGCTGACAGGTCTCTGGTGGAATGAGCTTTTAGCGACAGCGGAGGAGGCAGGTCTTGATATTTATATGCCTCTGTGATTGTTTTATTGATCCAGTTAGCTAGGGAATAGAGATGAGCGGTGTTCGACTCGAACTGTTCGCCAATCTCAAATTCGAGCTGTTTTGGGCTGTGTTCGAGCCGTTCGGCGAACACGAACAATTTGAAAAAAATTCGGCTGTTCACGGTTATGTTCGATAACTGTTCGTGCACGAAAATCATAACTGGATTTTTTCTCAGTAATGCTGAAAATTAATGTTAATACGCAGTTTGAGTGTACAGGGGGCGGGGGGAGGGGCAGGGGATGGATCTCTGCAGAAATAATGAAGATCTCCATTTTTTTTCTCTTTACCGCATTTACAGTGGGGAGGTGCAATCTGTCAGCCTATCAGCAGTGCACACACGTAGCGAATTGATTTTTTTCACACAAGCAAGGGCATGTGTCATTGGCAGTGTATGTCACAAGTCCTTGCCCTATAACACCCCGCCATTTTCCCCGTTGCCACCATTTTCTCACTGCTGCAGCTGTGTGTTAGATGGCACCGTTGTTGCTGTGTGCGCTATACTTTGTTAATTTCAAGCCAATTTTCGCACAAATCTACAGATAGCTTGGGAGTAGGGAATAGTTGTGATTGCAGTCCTTTTAAGGACTAGGTTACATCATTTACTACGACTTTTATCAGGCAGGTCTGTACTCTTAAATAGATAGGTTGGGAGTAAAGACTAATTCTAATTGCAGTCCTTTTCAGGGCTAGGTTACATCAGTTCCAATCACTTTTTGCCAGGCAGATCTGTGCCAGTGCTGTGCAAGTTTTTTTCACAGCATTTGGCTAAATCTAGCAAAGCAAATCCTTTTTGGCCTCTTGCAGTGTGTGTTAATCAGTGGAGAAGCCTATCTGTGTTGCAAGCTACACCACCTGTGTATAGAATACATATTTTTTATAATGCACCTAGTGAAGTAAAACCTTTTGGTCATAGCATCATTCTATTAGTCCATCTATACTAACCTCCACCAGGTTGCAAATTTAAAATAATTTTTATCTGCATCTAGCTCTGAAAAAATATTTCGGCTTGTAGCAGTGTGCGGGACTTGTTCTATTAGTCCATCTATACTTAACTCCACCAGGTTGCAAATCAATATAATTTTTTTCTGCATCTAGCTCTGAAAAAATATTTCGGCTTGTAGCAGTTTGTGGGACTTGTTCTATTAGTCCATCTATACTAACCTCCACCAGATTGCAAATTCAATATAATTTTTTTCTGCATCTAGCTCTGAAAAAATATTTCGGCTTGTAGCAGTGTGTGGGACTTGTTCTATTAGTCCATCTATACTAACCTCCACCAGGTTGCAAATTCAATGTAATTTTTTTCTGCATCTAGCTCTGAAAAAATATTTCGGCTTGTAGCAGTGTGTGCGACTTGTTCTGTTAGTCCATCTATACTAACCTCCACCAGGTTGCAAATTCAAAATAATTTTTTGCAGCCTCTAGCTCTGAAAAAATATTTCGGCTTGTAGCAGTGTGTGGGACTTGTTCTATTAGTCCATCTATACTAACCTCCACCAGGTTGCAAATTCAATATAATTTTTTCTGCATCTAGCTCTGAAAAAATATTTTGGCTTGTAGCAGTGTGTGGGACTTGCTCTATTACTACATCTATACTAAACTCCACCAGGTTGCACATTCAATATAACTTTTTTCTGCATCTAGCACTGAAAAAATATTTCGGCTTGTCGCAGTGTGTTGGACTTGTTCTATTAGTCCATCTATACAAACCTCCACTAGGTTGCAAATTCAATATAATTTTTTTCTGCATCTAGCTCTGAAAAAATATTTCGGCTTGCAGCAGTATGTGGAACTTGTTCTATTAGTCGATCTATCCTAACCTCCAACAGGTTGCAAATTCAAAATAAATTTTTTCTGCATCTCGCTCTGAAAAAATATTTCGGCTTGTAGCAGTGTGTGGGACTTGTTCTATTAGTCCATCTATACTAACCTCCACCAGATTGCAAATTCAATATAATTTTTTTCTGCATCTAGCTCTGAAAAAATATTTTGGCTTGTAGCAGTGTGTGCAACTTGTTCTATTTGTCCATCTATACTAACCTCCACCAGGTTGCAAATTCAAAATAATTTTTTGCTGCATCTAGCTCTGAAAAAATATTTCGGCTTGTAGCAGTGTGTGGGACTTATTCTATTAGTCCATCTATACTAATCTCCACAAGGTTGCAAATTCAATATAATTTTTTCTGCATCAAGCTCTGAAAAAATATTTCGGCTTGTAGCAGTGTGTGGGACTTGTTCTATTAGTCCATCTATACTAACCTCCACCAGGTTGCAAATTCAATATAATTTTTTTCTGCATCTAGCTCTGAAAAAATATTTCGGCTTGTAGCAGTGTGTGGGACTTGTTCTATTAGTCCATCTATACTAACCTCCACCAGGTTGCAAATTCAATATAATTTTTTTCTGCATCTAGCTCTGAAAAAATACTTTGGCTTGTAGCAGTGTGTGGGACTTGTTCTATTAGTCCATCTATACTAACCTCCACCAGGTTGCAAATTCAAAATAATTTTTTTCTGCATCTAGCTCTGAAAAAATATTTCGGCTTGAAGCAGGGTGTGGGACTTGTCTATTATTCCATCTATACTAACCTCCACCAGGTTGCAAATTCAATATAATTTTTTTCTGCATCTAGGTCTGAAAAAATATTTTGGCTTGTAGCAGTGTATGGGAATTGTTCTATTAGTCCATCTATACTAACTTCCACCAGGTTGCAAATTCAATATAATTTTTTTCTGCATCTAGCTCTGAAAAAATATTTCGGCTTGTAGCAGTGTGTGGGACTTGTTCTATTAGTCCATATATACTAACCTCCACCAGATTGCAAATTCAATATTATTTTTTTCTGCATCTAGCTCTGAAAAAATATTTCGGCTTGTAGCATTATGTGGAACTTGTTCTATTAGTCCATCTATACTAACCTCCACCAGGTTGCAAATTCAAAATAATTTTTTTCTGCATCTAGCTGTGAAAAAATATTTTGGCTTGTAGCAGTGTGTGGGACTTGTTCTATTAGTCCATCTATACTAACCTCCACAAGATTGGAAATTCAATATAATTTTTTTATGCATCTAGCTCTGAAAAAATATTTCGGCTTGTAGCAGTGTGTGGGACTTGTTCTATTAGTCCATATATACTAACCTCCACCAGATTGCAAATTCAATATAATTTTTTCTGCATCTAGCTCTGAAAAAATATTTCGGCTTGTAGCAGTGTGTGGGACTTGTTCTATTAGTTCATCTATACTAACCTCCACCAGATTGCAAATTCAATATAATTTTTTTCTGCATCTAGCTTTGAAAAACATTTTGGCTTGTAGCAGTGTGTGGGACTTGTTCTATTAGTCCATCTATACTAACCTCCACCAGGTTGCAAATTCAATATAATTTTTTTCTGCGTCTAGCTCTGAAAAAATATTTCGGCTTGTAGCAGTGTGTGGGACTTGTTCTATTAGT
Source organism: Phyllobates terribilis (assembly GCF_046119375.1). Taxonomy (NCBI): domain Eukaryota; kingdom Metazoa; phylum Chordata; class Amphibia; order Anura; family Dendrobatidae; genus Phyllobates; species Phyllobates terribilis. The sequence continues at coordinate 588,715,943 of NW_027362765.1, read as the reverse complement.
CCATATATACTAACCTCCACCAGATTGCAAATTCAATATAATTTTTTCTGCATCTAGCTCTGAAAAAATATTTCGGCTTGTAGCAGTGTGTGGGACTTGTTCTATTAGTCCATCTATACTAACCTCCACCAGGTTGCAAATTCAATATAATATTTTTCTGCATCTAGCTCTGAAAAAATATTTCGGCTTGTAGCAGTTTGTTGGACTTGTTCTATTAGTCCATCTATACTAACCTCCACCAGGTTGCAAATTCAATATAATTTTTTTCTGCATCTAGCTCTGAAAAAATATTTCAGCTTGTAGCAGTGTGTGCGACTTGTTCTATTTGTCCATTTATACTAACCTCCACCAGGTTGCAAATTCAAAATAATTTTTTGCTGCATCTAGCTCTGAAAAAATATTTCCGCTTGTAGCAGTGTGTTTGACTTGTTCTATTAGGCCATCTATACTAAGCTCCACCAGGTTGCAAATTCAATATAATTTTTTTTGCATCTTGCTCTGAAAAAATATTTCGGCTTGTAGCAGTGTGTGGGACTTGTTCTATTAGTCCATCTATACTAAGCTCCACCAGGTTGCAAATTCAATATAATTTTTTCTGCATCTTGCTCTGAAAAAATATTTCGGCTTGTAGCAGTGTGTGGGACTTGTTCTATTAGTCCATCTATACTAACCTCCACCAGGTTGCAAATTCAAAATAATTTTTTTCTGCATCTAGCTCTGAAAAAATATTTCGGCTTGTAGCAGTGTGTGGGACTTGTTCTATTAGTCCATATATACTAACCTCCACCAGATTGCAAATTCAATATAATTTTTTCTGCATCTAGCTCTGAAAAAATATTTCGGCTTGTAGCAGTGTGTGGGACTTGTTCTATTAGTCCATCTATACTAACCTCCACAAGATTGGAAATTCAATATAATTTTTTTATGCATCTAGCTCTAAAAAAATATTTTGGCTTGTAGCATTGTGTGGGACTTGATCTATTAGTCCATCTATACTAACCTCCACCAGGTTGCAAATTCAATATAATATTTTTCTGCATCTAGCTCTGAAAAAATATTTCGGCTTGTAGCAGTTTGTTGGACTTGTTCTCTTAGTCCATCTATACTAACCTCCACCAGGTTGCAAATTCAATATAATTTTTTTCTGCATCTAGCTCTGAAAAAATATTTCAGCTTGTAGCAGTGTGTGCGACTTGTTCTATTTGTCCATTTATACTAACCTCCACCAGGTTGCAAATTCAAAATAATTTTTTGCTGCATCTAGCTCTGAAAAAATATTTCCGCTTGTAGCAGTGTGTTTGACTTGTTCTATTAGTCCATCTATACTAAGCTCCACCAGGTTGCAAATTCAATATAATTTTTTTTGCATCTTGCTCTGAAAAAATATTTCGGCTTGTAGCAGTGTGTGGGACTTGTTCTATTAGTCCATCTATACTAAGCTCCACCAGGTTGCAAATTCAATATAATTTTTTCTGCATCTTGCTCTGAAAAAATATTTCGGCTTGTAGCAGTGTGTGGGACTTGTTCTATTAGTCCATCTATACTAACATACAACCAGGTTGCAAATTCAAAATAATTTTTTTCTGCATCTAGCTCTGAAAAAATATTTCGGCTTGTAGCAGTGTGTGGGACTTGTTCTATTATTCCATCTATACTAACCTCCACCAGATTGCAAATTCAATATAATTTTTTTCTGCATCTAGCTCTGAAAAAATATTTTGGCTTGTAGCAGTTTGTGGGACTTGTTCTATTAGTTCATCTATACTAACCTCCACCAGATTGCAAATTCAATATAATTTTTTCTGCATCTAGCTCTGAAAAAATATTTCGGCTTGTAGCAGTGTGTGGGACTTGTTCTATTAGTCCATCTATACTAACCTCCACAAGATTGGAAATTCAATATAATTATTTTATGCATCTAGCTCTGAAAAAATATTTCGGCTTGTAGCAGTGTGTGGGACTTGTTCCATTAGTCCATCTATACTAACCTCCACCAGATTGCAAATTCAATATAATTTTTTCTGCATCTAGGTCTGAAAAAATATTTCGGCTTGTAGCAGTGTGTGGGACTTCTTCTTTTAGTCCATCTATACTAACCTCCACCAGGTTGCAAATTCAATATAATTTTTTTCTGCATCTAACTCTGAAAAAATATTTTGGCTTGTAGCATTGTGTGGGACTTGTTCTATTAGTCCATCTATACAAACCTCCACCAGGTTGCAAATTCAATATAATTTTTTCTGCATCTAGCTCTGAAAAAATATTTCGGCTTGTAGCATTATGTGGAACTTGTTCTATTAGTCCATCTATGCTAACCTCCACCAGGTTGCAAATTCAATATAATTTTTTTCTGCATCTAGCACTGAAAAAATATTTCGGCTTGTAGCAGGGTGTGGGACTTGTTCTATTAGTCCATCTATACTAACCTCCACAAGATTGGAAATTCAATATAATTTTTTTATGCTTCTAGCTCTAAAAAAATATTTCGGCTTGTAGCAGTGTGTGGGACTTGATCTATTAGTCCATCTATACTAACCTCCACCAGGTTGCAAATTCAATATAATATTTTTCTGCATCTAGCTCTGAAAAAATATTTCGGCTTGTAGCAGTGTGTGGGACTTGTTCTATTAGTCCATCTATACTAAGCTCCACCAGGTTGGAAATTCAATATAATTTTTTCTGCATCTTGCTCTGAAAAAATATTTCGGCTTGTAGCAGTGTGTGGGACTTGTTCTATTAGTCCACCTATACTAAGCTCCACAAGGTTGCAAATTCAATATAATTTTTTCTGCATCTTGCTCTGAAAAAATATTTCGGCTTGTAGCAGTGTGTGGGACTTGTTCTATTAGTCCATCTATACTAACCTCCACCAGGTTGCAAATTCAAAATAATTTTTTTCTGCATCTTGCTCTGAAAAAATATTTCGGCTTGTAGCAGTGTGTGGGACTTGTTCTATTAGTCCATCTATACTAACCTCCACCAGGTTGCAAATTCAAAATAATTTTTTTCTGCATCTAGCTCTGAAAAAATATTTCGGCTTGTAGCAGTGTGTGGGACTTGTTCTATTATTCCATCTATACTAACCTCCACCAGATTGCAAATTCAATATAATTTTTTTCTGCATCTAGCTCTGAAAAAATATTTTGGCTTGTAGCAGTTTGCGGGACTTGTTCTATTAGTTCATCTATACTAACCTCCACCAGATTGCAAATTCAATATAATTTTTTCTGCATCTAGCTCTGAAAAAATATTTCGGCTTGTAGCAGTGTGTGGGACTTGTTCTATTAGTCCATCTATACTAACCTCCACAAGAATGGAAATTCAATATAATTTTTTTATGCATCTAGCTCTGAAAAAATATTTTGGCTTGTAGCAGTGTGTGGGACTTGTTCCATTAGTCCATCTATACTAACCTCCACCAGATTGCAAATTCAATGAAATTTTTTCTGCATCTAGCTCTGAAAAAATATTTCGGCTTGTAGCAGTGTGTGGGACTTCTTCTATTTGTCCATCTATACTAACCTCCACCAGGTTGCAAATTCAATATCATTTTTTTCTGCATCTAGCTCTGAAAAAATATTTCGGCTTGTAGCATTATGTGGAACTTGTTCTATTAGTCCATCTATGGTAACCTCCACCAGGTTGCAAATTCAATATAATTTTTTTCTGCATCTAGCTCTGAAAAAATATTTCGGCTTGTAGCAGTGTGTGGGACTTGTTCTATTAGTCCATCTATACTATCCTCCACAAGATTGGAAATTCAATATAATTTTTTTATGCATCTAGCTCTAAAAAAATATTTCGGCTTGTAGCAGTGTGTGGGACTTGATCTATTAGTCCATCTATACTAACCTCCACCAGGTTGCAAATTAAATATAATATTTTTCTGCATCTAGCTCTGAAAAAATATTTTGGCTTGTAGCAGTGTGTTGGACTTGTTCTATTAGTCCATCTATACTAACCTCCACCAGGTTGCAAATTCAAAATAATTTTTTGCTGCATCGAGCTCTGAAAAAATATTTCGGCTTGTAGCAGTGTGTGGGACTTGTTTTATTAGTCCATCTATACTAAGCTCCACCAGGTTGCAAATTCAATATAATTTTTTCTGCATCTAGCTCTGAAAAAATATTTCGGCTTGTAGCAGTGTGTGGGACTTGTTCTATTAGTCCATCTATACTAACCTCCACCAGGTTGCAAATTCAATATAATTTTTTTCTGCATCTAGCTCTGAAAAATATTTTGGCTTGTAGCAGTGTGTGGGACTTGTTCTATTTGTCCATCTATACTAACCTCCACCAGGTTGCAAATTCAAAATAATTTTTTTCTGCATCTAGCTGTGAAAAAATATTTCGGCTTGTAGCAGTGTGTGGGACTTGTTCTATTATTCCATCTATACTAACCTCCACCAGGTTGCAAATTCAATATAATTTTTTTCTGCATCTAGGTCTGAAAAAATATTTTGGCTTGTAGCAGTGTGTGGGAATTGTTCTATTAGTCCATCTATACTAACCTCCAGCAGGTTGCAAATTCAATATAATTTTTTTCTGCATTTAGCTCTGAAAAAATATTTCGGCTTGTAGCAGTGTGTGGGACTTGTTCTATTAGTCCATATATACTAACCTCCACAGATTGTAAATTCAATATAATTTTTTCTGCATCTAGCTCTGAAAAAATATTTCGGCTTGTAGCAGTGTGTGGGACTTGTTCTATTAGTCCATCTATACTAACCTCCACAAGATTGGAAATTCAATATAATATTTTTCTGCATCTAGCTCTGAAAAAATATTTCGGCTTGTAGCAGTTTGTTGGACTTGTTCTATTAGTCCATCTATACTAACCTCCACCAGGTTGCAAATTCAATATAATTTTTTTCTGCATCTAGCTCTGAAAAAATATTTCAGCTTGTAGCAGTGTGTGCGACTTGTTCTATTTGTCCATTTATACTAACCTCCACCAGGTTGCAAATTCAAAATAATTTTTTGCTGCATCTAGCTCTGAAAAAATATTTCCGCTTGTAGCAGTGTGTTTGACTTTTTCTATTAGGCCATCTATACTAAGCTCCACCAGGTTGCAAATTCAATATAATTTTTTTTGCATCTTGCTCTGAAAAAATATTTCGGCTTGTAGCAGTGTGTGGGACTTGTTCTATTAGTCCATCTATACTAAGCTCCACCAGGTTGCAAATTCAATATAATTTTTTCTGCATCTTGCTCTGAAAAAATATTTCGGCTTGTAGCAGTGTGTGGGACTTGTTCTATTAGTCCATCTATACTAACCTCCACCAGGTTGCAAATTCAAAATAATTTTTTTCTGCATCTAGCTCTGAAAAAATATTTCGGCTTGTAGCAGTGTGTGGGACTTGTTCTATTAGTCCATATATACTAACCTCCACCAGATTGCAAATTCAATATAATTTTTTCTGCATCTAGCTCTGAAAAAATATTTCGGCTTGTAGCAGTGTGTGGGACTTGTTCTATTAGTCCATCTATAAAAACCTCCACAAGATTGGAAATTCAATATAATTTTTTTATGCATCTAGCTCTAAAAAAATATTTTGGCTTGTAGCATTGTGTGGGACTTGATCTATTAGTCCATCTATACTAACCTCCACCAGGTTGCAAATTCAATATAATATTTTTCTGCATCTAGCTCTGAAAAAATATTTCGGCTTGTAGCAGTTTGTTGGACTTGTTCTCTTAGTCCATCTATACTAACCTCCACCAGGTTGCAAATTCAATATAATTTTTTTCTGCATCTAGCTCTGAAAAAATATTTCAGCTTGTAGCAGTGTGTGCGACTTGTTCTATTTGTCCATTTATACTAACCTCCACCAGGTTGCAAATTCAAAATAATTTTTTGCTGCATCTAGCTCTGAAAAAATATTTCCGCTTGTAGCAGTGTGTTTGACTTGTTCTATTAGTCCATCTATACTAAGCTCCACCAGGTTGCAAATTCAATATAATTTTTTTTGCATCTTGCTCTGAAAAAATATTTCGGCTTGTAGCAGTGTGTGGGACTTGTTCTATTAGTCCATCTATACTAAGCTCCACCAGGTTGCAAATTCAATATAATTTTTTCTGCATCTTGCTCTGAAAAAATATTTCGGCTTGTAGCAGTGTGTGGGACTTGTTCTATTAGTCCATCTATACTAACCTCCACAAGATTGGAAATTCAATATAATTATTTTATGCATCTAGCTCTGAAAAAATATTTCGGCTTGTAGCAGTGTGTGGGACTTGTTCCATTAGTCCATCTATACTAACCTCCACCAGATTGCAAATTCAATATAATTTTTTCTGCATCTAGGTCTGAAAAAATATTTCGGCTTGTAGCAGTGTGTGGGACTTCTTCTTTTAGTCCATCTATACTAACCTCCACCAGGTTGCAAATTCAATATAATTTTTTTCTGCATCTAACTCTGAAAAAATATTTTGGCTTGTAGCATTGTGTGGGACTTGTTCTATTAGTCCATCTATACAAACCTCCACCAGGTTGCAAATTCAATATAATTTTTTCTGCATCTAGCTCTGAAAAAATATTTCGGCTTGTAGCATTATGTGGAACTTGTTCTATTAGTCCATCTATGCTAACCTCCACCAGGTTGCAAATTCAATATAATTTTTTTCTGCATCTAGCACTGAAAAAATATTTCGGCTTGTAGCAGGGTGTGGGACTTGTTCTATTAGTCCATCTATACTAACCTCCACAAGATTGGAAATTCAATATAATTTTTTTATGCTTCTAGCTCTAAAAAAATATTTCGGCTTGTAGCAGTGTGTGGGACTTGATCTATTAGTCCATCTATACTAACCTCCACCAGGTTGCAAATTCAATATAATATTTTTCTGCATCTAGCTCTGAAAAAATATTTCGGCTTGTAGCAGTGTGTGGGACTTGTTCTATTAGTCCATCTATACTAAGCTCCACCAGGTTGGAAATTCAATATAATTTTTTCTGCATCTTGCTCTGAAAAAATATTTCGGCTTGTAGCAGTGTGTGGGACTTGTTCTATTAGTCCACCTATACTAAGCTCCACCAGGTTGCAAATTCAATATAATTTTTTCTGCATCTTGCTCTGAAAAAATATTTCGGCTTGTAGCAGTGTGTGGGACTTGTTCTATTAGTCCATCTATACTAACCTCCACCAGGTTGCAAATTCAAAATAATTTTTTTCTGCATCTTGCTCTGAAAAAATATTTCGGCTTGTAGCAGTGTGTGGGACTTGTTCTATTAGTCCATCTATACTAACCTCCACCAGGTTGCAAATTCAAAATAATTTTTTTCTGCATCTAGCTCTGAAAAAATATTTCGGCTTGTAGCAGTGTGTGGGACTTGTTCTATTATTCCATCTATACTAACCTCCACCAGATTGCAAATTCAATATAATTTTTTTCTGCATCTAGCTCTGAAAAAATATTTTGGCTTGTAGCAGTTTGCGGGACTTGTTCTATTAGTTCATCTATACTAACCTCCACCAGATTGCAAATTCAATATAATTTTTTCTGCATCTAGCTCTGAAAAAATATTTCGGCTTGTAGCAGTGTGTGGGACTTGTTCTATTAGTCCATCTATACTAACCTCCACAAGAATGGAAATTCAATATAATTTTTTTATGCATCTAGCTCTGAAAAAATATTTTGGCTTGTAGCAGTGTGTGGGACTTGTTCCATTAGTCCATCTATACTAACCTCCACCAGATTGCAAATTCAATATAATTTTTTCTGCATCTAGCTCTGAAAAAATATTTCGGCTTGTAGCAGTGTGTGGGACTTCTTCTATTTGTCCATCTATACTAACCTCCACCAGGTTGCAAATTCAATATCATTTTTTTCTGCATCTAGCTCTGAAAAAATATTTCGGCTTGTAGCATTATGTGGAACTTGTTCTATTAGTCCATCTATGGTAACCTCCACCAGGTTGCAAATTCAATATAATTTTTTTCTGCATCTAGCTCTGAAAAAATATTTCGGCTTGTAGCAGTGTGTGGGACTTGTTCTATTAGTCCATCTATACTATCCTCCACAAGATTGGAAATTCAATATAATTTTTTTATGCATCTAGCTCTAAAAAAATCTTTCGGCTTGTAGCAGTGTGTGGGACTTGATCTATTAGTCCATCTATACTAACCTCCACCAGGTTGCAAATTAAATATAATATTTTTCTGCATCTAGCTCTGAAAAAATATTTTGGCTTGTAGCAGTGTGTTGGACTTGTTCTATTAGTCCATCTATACTAACCTCCACCTGGTTGCAAATTCAATATAATTTTTTTCTGCATCTAGCTCTGAAAAAATATTTCGACTTGTAGCAGTGTGTGCGACTTGTTCTATTTGTCCATCTATACTAACCTCCACCAGGTTGCAAATTCAAAATAATTTTTTGCTGCATCGAGCTCTGAAAAAATATTTCGGCTTGTAGCAGTGTGTGGGACTTGTTTTATTAGTCCATCTATACTAAGCTCCACCAGGTTGCAAATTCAATATAATTTTTTCTGCATCTAGCTCTGAAAAAATATTTCGGCTTGTAGCAGTGTGTGGGACTTGTTCTATTAGTCCATCTATACTAACCTCCACCAGGTTGCAAATTCAATATAATTTTTTTCTGCATCTAGCTCTGAAAAAATATTTCGGCTTGTAGCAGTGTGTGGGACTTGTTCTACTAGTCCATCTATACTTACCTCCACCAGGTTGCAAATTCAATATAATTTTTTTCTGCATCTAGCTCTGAAAAATATTTTGGCTTGTAGCAGTGTGTGGGACTTGTTCTATTTGTCCATCTATACTAACCTCCACCAGGTTGCAAATTCAAAATAATTTTTTTCTGCATCTAGCTGTGAAAAAATATTTCGGCTTGTAGCAGTGTGTGGGACTTGTTCTATTATTCCATCTATACTAACCTCCACCAGGTTGCAAATTCAATATAATTTTTTTCTGCATCTAGGTCTGAAAAAATATTTTGGCTTGTAGCAGTGTGTGGGAATTGTTCTATTAGTCCATCTATACTAACCTCCAGCAGGTTGCAAATTCAATATAATTTTTTTCTGCATTTAGCTCTGAAAAAATATTTCGGCTTGTAGCAGTGTGTGGGACTTGTTCTATTAGTCCATATATACTAACCTCCACAGATTGTAAATTCAATATAATTTTTTCTGCATCTAGCTCTGAAAAAATATTTCGGCTTGTAGCAGTGTGTGGGACTTGTTCTATTAGTCCATCTATACTAACCTCCACAAGATTGGAAATTCAATATAATTTTTTTATGCATCTAGCTCTAAAAAAATATTTTGGCTTGTAGCAGTGTGTGCGACTTGTTCTATTTGTCCATTTATACTAACCTCCACCAGGTTGCAAATTCAAAATAAATTTTTGCTGCATCTAGCTCTGAAAAAATATTTCGGCTTGTAGCAGTGTGTTTGACTTGTTCTATTAGTCCATCTATACTAACCTCCACCTGGTTGCAAATTCAATATAATTTTTTTCTGCATCTAGCTCTGAAAAAATATTTCGACTTGTAGCAGTGTGTGCGACTTGTTCTATTTGTCCATCTATACTAACCTCCACCAGGTTGCAAATTCAAAATAATTTTTTGCTGCATCTAGCTCTGAAAAAATATTTCGGCTTGTAGCAGTGTGTGGGACTTGTTTTATTAGTCCATCTATACTAAGCTCCACCAGGTTGCAAATTCAATATAATTTTTTCTGCATCTAGCTCTGAAAAAATATTTCGGCTTGTAGCAGTGTGTGGGACTTGTTCTATTAGTCCATCTATACTAACCTCCACCAGGTTGCAAATTCAATATAATTTTTTTCTGCATCTAGCTCTGAAAAAATATTTCGGCTTGTAGCAGTGTGTGGGACTTGTTCTACTAGTCCATCTATACTAACCTCCACCAGGTTGCAAATTCAATATAATTTTTTTCTGCATCTAGCTCTGAAAAATATTTTGGCTTGTAGCAGTGTGTGGGACTTGTTCTATTTGTCCATCTATACTAACCTCCACCAGGTTGCAAATTCAAAATAATTTTTTTCTGCATCTAGCTGTGAAAAAATATTTCGGCTTGTAGCAGTGTGTGGGACTTGTTCTATTAGTCCATCTATACTAACCTCCACCAGGTTGCAAATTCAATATAATTTTTTTCTGCATCTAGGTCTGAAAAAATATTTTGGCTTGTAGCAGTGTGTGGGAATTGTTCTATTAGTCCATCTATACTAACCTCCAGCAGGTTGCAAATTCAATATAATTTTTTTCTGCATCTAGCTCTGAAAAAATATTTCGGCTTGTAGCAGTGTGTGGGACTTGTTCTATTAGTCCATATATACTAACCTCCACAGATTGTAAATTCAATATAATTTTTTCTGCATCTAGCTCTGAAAAAATATTTCGGCTTGTAGCAGTGTGTGGGACTTGTTCTATTAGTCCATCTATACTAACCTCCACATGATTGGAAATTCAATATAATTTTTTTATGCATCTAGCTCTAAAAAAATATTTTGGCTTGTAGCAGTGTGTGGGACTTGATCTATTAGTCCATCTATACTAACCTCCACCAGGTTGCAAATTCAATATAATATTTTTCTGCATCTAGCTCTGAAAAAATATTTCGGCTTGTAGCAGTTTGTTGGACTTGTTCTATTAGTCCATCTATACTAACCTCCACCAGGTTGCAAATTCAATATAATTTTTTTCTGCATCTAGCTCTGAAAAAATATTTCAGCTTGTAGCAGTGTGTGCGACTTGTTCTATTTGTCCATTTATACTAACCTCCACCAGGTTGCAAATTCAAAATAATTTTTTGCTGCATCTAGCTCTGAAAAAATATTTCGGCTTGTAGCAGTGTGTTTGACTTGTTCTATTAGTCCATCTATACTAAGCTCCACCAGGTTGCAAATTCAATATAATTTTTTTTGCATCTTGCTCTGAAAAAATATTTCGGCTTGTAGCAGTGTGTGGGACTTGTTCTATTAGTCCATCTATACTAAGCTCCACCAGGTTGCAAATTCAATATAATTTTTTCTGCATCTTGCTCTGAAAAAATATTTCGGCTTGTAGCAGTGTGTGGGACTTGTTCTATTAGTCCATCTATGCTAACCTCCACCAGGTTGCAAATTCAAAATAATTTTTTTCTGCATCTAGCTCTGAAAAAATATTTCGGCTTGTAGCAGTGTGTGGGACTTGTTCTATTATTCCATCTATACTAACCTCCACCAGATTGCAAATTCAATATAATTTTTTTCTGCATCTAGCTCTGAAAAAATATTTTGGCTTGTAGCAGTTTGTGGGACTTGTTCTATTAGTTCATCTATACTAACCTCCACCAGATTGCAAATTCAATATAATTTTTTCTGCATCTAGCTCTGAAAAAATATTTCGGCTTGTAGCAGTGTGTGGGACTTGTTCTATTAGTCCATCTATACTAACCTCCACAAGATTGGAAATTCAATATAATTCTTTTATGCATCTAGCTCTGAAAAAATATTTCAGCTTGTAGCAGTGTGTGGGACTTGTTCCATTAGTCCATCTATACTAACCTCCACCAGATTGCAAATTCAATATAATTTTTTCTGCATCTAGGTCTGAAAAAATATTTTGGCTTGTAGCAGTGTGTGGGACTTCTTCTATCAGTCCATCTATACTAACCTCCACCAGGTTGCAAATTCAATATAATTTTTTTCTGCATCTAACTCTGAAAAAATATTTTGGCTTGTAGCATTGTGTGGGACTTGTTCTATTAGTCCATCTTTACAAACCTCCACCAGGTTGCAAATTCAATATAATTTTTTTCTGCACTTAGCTCTGAAAAAATATTTCGGCTTGTAGCATTATGTGGAACTTGTTCTATTAGTCCATCTATGCTAACCTCCACCAGGTTGCAAATTCAATATAATTTTTTTCTGCATCTAGCACTGAATAAATATTTCGGCTTGTAGCAGTGTGTGTGAGTTGTTCTATTAGTCCATCTATACTAACCTCCACAAGATTGGAAATTCAATATAATTTTTTTATGCATCTAGCTCTAAAAAAATATTTTGGCTTGTAGCAGTGTGTGGGACTTGATCTATTAGTCCATCTATACTAACCTCCACCAGGTTGCAAATTCAATATAATATTTTTCTGCATCTAGCTCTGAAAAAATATTTCGGCTTGTAGCAGTTTGTTGGACTTGTTCTATTAGTCCATCTATACTAACCTCCACCAGGTTGCAAATTCAATATAATTTTTTTCTGCATCTAGCTCTGAAAAAATATTTCAGCTTGTAGCAGTGTGTGCGACTTGTTCTATTTGTCCATTTATACTAACCTCCACCAGGTTGCAAATTCAATATAATTTTTTTCTGCATCTAGCACTGAATAAATATTTCGGCTTGTAACAGTGTGTGTGAGTTGTTCTATTAGTCCATCTATACTAACCTCCACAAGATTGGAAATTCAATATAATTTTTTTATGCATCTAGCTCTAAAAAAATATTTTGGCTTGTAGCAGTGTGTGGGACTTGATCTATTAGTCCATCTATACTAACCTCCACCAGGTTGCAAATTCAATATAATATTTTTCTGCATCTAGCTCTGAAAAAATATTTCGGCTTGTAGCAGTGTGTTTGACTTGTTCTATTAGTCCATCTATACTAAGCTCCACCAGGTTGCAAATTCAATATAATTTTTTTTGCATCTTGCTCTGAAAATATATTTCGGCTTGTAGCAGTGTGTGGGACTTGTTCTATTAGTCCATCTATACTAAGCTCCACCAGGTTGCAAATTCAATATAATTTTTTCTGCATCTTGCTCTGAAAAAATATTTCGGCTTGTAGCAGTGTGTTGGACTTGTTCTATTAGTCCATCTATACTAACCTCCACCAGGTTGCAAATTCAAAATAATTTTTTGCTGCATCGAGCTCTGAAAAAATATTTCGGCTTGTAGCAGTGTGTGGGACTTGTTTTATTAGTCCATCTATACTAAGCTCCACCAGGTTGCAAATTCAATATAATTTTTTCTGCATCTAGCTCTGAAAAAATATTTCGGCTTGTAGCAGTGTGTGGGACTTGTTCTATTAGTCCATCTATACTAACCTCCACCAGGTTGCAAATTCAATATAATTTTTTTCTGCATCTAGCTCTGAAAAATATTTTGGCTTGTAGCAGTGTGTGGGACTTGTTCTATTTGTCCATCTATACTAACCTCCACCAGGTTGCAAATTCAAAATAATTTTTTTCTGCATCTAGCTGTGAAAAAATATTTCGGCTTGTAGCAGTGTGTGGGACTTGTTCTATTATTCCATCTATACTAACCTCCACCAGGTTGCAAATTCAATATAATTTTTTTCTGCATCTAGGTCTGAAAAAATATTTTGGCTTGTAGCAGTGTGTGGGAATTGTTCTATTAGTCCATCTATACTAACCTCCAGCAGGTTGCAAATTCAATATAATTTTTTTCTGCATTTAGCTCTGAAAAAATATTTCGGCTTGTAGCAGTGTGTGGGACTTGTTCTATTAGTCCATATATACTAACCTCCACAGATTGTAAATTCAATATAATTTTTTCTGCATCTAGCTCTGAAAAAATATTTCGGCTTGTAGCAGTGTGTGGGACTTGTTCTATTAGTCCATCTATACTAACCTCCACAAGATTGGAAATTCAATATAATATTTTTCTGCATCTAGCTCTGAAAAAATATTTCGGCTTGTAGCAGTTTGTTGGACTTGTTCTATTAGTCCATCTATACTAACCTCCACCAGGTTGCAAATTCAATATAATTTTTTTCTGCATCTAGCTCTGAAAAAATATTTCAGCTTGTAGCAGTGTGTGCGACTTGTTCTATTTGTCCATTTATACTAACCTCCACCAGGTTGCAAATTCAAAATAATTTTTTGCTGCATCTAGCTCTGAAAAAATATTTCCGCTTGTAGCAGTGTGTTTGACTTGTTCTATTAGGCCATCTATACTAAGCTCCACCAGGTTGCAAATTCAATATAATTTTTTTTGCATCTTGCTCTGAAAAAATATTTCGGCTTGTAGCAGTGTGTGGGACTTGTTCTATTAGTCCATCTATACTAAGCTCCACCAGGTTGCAAATTCAATATAATTTTTTCTGCATCTTGCTCTGAAAAAATATTTCGGCTTGTAGCAGTGTGTGGGACTTGTTCTATTAGTCCATCTATACTAACCTCCACCAGGTTGCAAATTCAAAATAATTTTTTTCTGCATCTAGCTCTGAAAAAATATTTCGGCTTGTAGCAGTGTGTGGGACTTGTTCTATTAGTCCATATATACTAACCTCCACCAGATTGCAAATTCAATATAATTTTTTCTGCATCTAGCTCTGAAAAAATATTTCGGCTTGTAGCAGTGTGTGGGACTTGTTCTATTAGTCCATCTATAAAAACCTCCACAAGATTGGAAATTCAATATAATTTTTTTATGCATCTAGCTCTAAAAAAATATTTTGGCTTGTAGCATTGTGTGGGACTTGATCTATTAGTCCATCTATACTAACCTCCACCAGGTTGCAAATTCAATATAATATTTTTCTGCATCTAGCTCTGAAAAAATATTTCGGCTTGTAGCAGTTTGTTGGACTTGTTCTCTTAGTCCATCTATACTAACCTCCACCAGGTTGCAAATTCAATATAATTTTTTTCTGCATCTAGCTCTGAAAAAATATTTCAGCTTGTAGCAGTGTGTGCGACTTGTTCTATTTGTCCATTTATACTAACCTCCACCAGGTTGCAAATTCAAAATAATTTTTTGCTGCATCTAGCTCTGAAAAAATATTTCCGCTTGTAGCAGTGTGTTTGACTTGTTCTATTAGTCCATCTATACTAAGCTCCACCAGGTTGCAAATTCAATATAATTTTTTTTGCATCTTGCTCTGAAAAAATATTTCGGCTTGTAGCAGTGTGTGGGACTTGTTCTATTAGTCCATCTATACTAAGCTCCACCAGGTTGCAAATTCAATATAATTTTTTCTGCATCTTGCTCTGAAAAAATATTTCGGCTTGTAGCAGTGTGTGGGACTTGTTCTATTAGTCCATCTATACTAACATACAACCAGGTTGCAAATTCAAAATAATTTTTTTCTGCATCTAGCTCTGAAAAAATATTTCGGCTTGTAGCAGTGTGTGGGACTTGTTCTATTATTCCATCTATACTAACCTCCACCAGATTGCAAATTCAATATAATTTTTTTCTGCATCTAGCTCTGAAAAAATATTTTGGCTTGTAGCAGTTTGTGGGACTTGTTCTATTAGTTCATCTATACTAACCTCCACCAGATTGCAAATTCAATATAATTTTTTCTGCATCTAGCTCTGAAAAAATATTTCGGCTTGTAGCAGTGTGTGGGACTTGTTCTATTAGTCCATCTATACTAACCTCCACAAGATTGGAAATTCAATATAATTATTTTATGCATCTAGCTCTGAAAAAATATTTCGGCTTGTAGCAGTGTGTGGGACTTGTTCCATTAGTCCATCTATACTAACCTCCACCAGATTGCAAATTCAATATAATTTTTTCTGCATCTAGGTCTGAAAAAATATTTCGGCTTGTAGCAGTGTGTGGGACTTCTTCTTTTAGTCCATCTATACTAACCTCCACCAGGTTGCAAATTCAATATAATTTTTTTCTGCATCTAACTCTGAAAAAATATTTTGGCTTGTAGCATTGTGTGGGACTTGTTCTATTAGTCCATCTATACAAACCTCCACCAGGTTGCAAATTCAATATAATTTTTTCTGCATCTAGCTCTGAAAAAATATTTCGGCTTGTAGCATTATGTGGAACTTGTTCTATTAGTCCATCTATGCTAACCTCCACCAGGTTGCAAATTCAATATAATTTTTTTCTGCATCTAGCACTGAAAAAATATTTCGGCTTGTAGCAGGGTTTGGGACTTGTTCTATTAGTCCATCTATACTAACCTCCACAAGATTGGAAATTCAATATAATTTTTTTATGCTTCTAGCTCTAAAAAAATATTTCGGCTTGTAGCAGTGTGTGGGACTTGATCTATTAGTCCATCTATACTAACCTCCACCAGGTTGCAAATTCAATATAATATTTTTCTGCATCTAGCTCTGAAAAAATATTTCGGCTTGTAGCAGTGTGTGGGACTTGTTCTATTAGTCCATCTATACTAAGCTCCACCAGGTTGGAAATTCAATATAATTTTTTCTGCATCTTGCTCTGAAAAAATATTTCGGCTTGTAGCAGTGTGTGGGACTTGTTCTATTAGTCCACCTATACTAAGCTCCACCAGGTTGCAAATTCAATATAATTTTTTCTGCATCTTGCTCTGAAAAAATATTTCGGCTTGTAGCAGTGTGTGGGACTTGTTCTATTAGTCCATCTATACTAACCTCCACCAGGTTGCAAATTCAAAATAATTTTTTTCTGCATCTTGCTCTGAAAAAATATTTCGGCTTGTAGCAGTGTGTGGGACTTGTTCTATTAGTCCATCTATACTAACCTCCACCAGGTTGCAAATTCAAAATAATTTTTTTCTGCATCTAGCTCTGAAAAAATATTTCGGCTTGTAGCAGTGTGTGGGACTTGTTCTATTATTCCATCTATACTAACCTCCACCAGATTGCAAATTCAATATAATTTTTTTCTGCATCTAGCTCTGAAAAAATATTTTGGCTTGTAGCAGTTTGCGGGACTTGTTCTATTAGTTCATCTATACTAACCTCCACCAGATTGCAAATTCAATATAATTTTTTCTGCATCTAGCTCTGAAAAAATATTTCGGCTTGTAGCAGTGTGTGGGACTTGTTCTATTAGTCCATCTATACTAACCTCCACAAGAATGGAAATTCAATATAATTTTTTTATGCATCTAGCTCTGAAAAAATATTTTGGCTTGTAGCAGTGTGTGGGACTTGTTCCATTAGTCCATCTATACTAACCTCCACCAGATTGCAAATTCAATATAATTTTTTCTGCATCTAGCTCTGAAAAAATATTTCGGCTTGTAGCAGTGTGTGGGACTTCTTCTATTTGTCCATCTATACTAACCTCCACCAGGTTGCAAATTCAATATCATTTTTTTCTGCATCTAGCTCTGAAAAAATATTTCGGCTTGTAGCATTATGTGGAACTTGTTCTATTAGTCCATCTATGGTAACCTCCACCAGGTTGCAAATTCAATATAATTTTTTTCTGCATCTAGCTCTGAAAAAATATTTCGGCTTGTAGCAGTGTGTGGGACTTGTTCTATTAGTCCATCTATACTATCCTCCACAAGATTGGAAATTCAATATAATTTTTTTATGCATCTAGCTCTAAAAAAATCTTTCGGCTTGTAGCAGTGTGTGGGACTTGATCTATTAGTCCATCTATACTAACCTCCACCAGGTTGCAAATTAAATATAATATTTTTCTGCATCTAGCTCTGAAAAAATATTTTGGCTTGTAGCAGTGTGTTGGACTTGTTCTATTAGTCCATCTATACTAACCTCCACCTGGTTGCAAATTCAATATAATTTTTTTCTGCATCTAGCTCTGAAAAAATATTTCGACTTGTAGCAGTGTGTGCGACTTGTTCTATTTGTCCATCTATACTAACCTCCACCAGGTTGCAAATTCAAAATAATTTTTTGCTGCATCGAGCTCTGAAAAAATATTTCGGCTTGTAGCAGTGTGTGGGACTTGTTTTATTAGTCCATCTATACTAAGCTCCACCAGGTTGCAAATTCAATATAATTTTTTCTGCATCTAGCTCTGAAAAAATATTTCGGCTTGTAGCAGTGTGTGGGACTTGTTCTATTAGTCCATCTATACTAACCTCCACCAGGTTGCAAATTCAATATAATTTTTTTCTGCATCTAGCTCTGAAAAAATATTTCGGCTTGTAGCAGTGTGTGGGACTTGTTCTACTAGTCCATCTATACTTACCTCCACCAGGTTGCAAATTCAATATAATTTTTTTCTGCATCTAGCTCTGAAAAATATTTTGGCTTGTAGCAGTGTGTGGGACTTGTTCTATTTGTCCATCTATACTAACCTCCACCAGGTTGCAAATTCAAAATAATTTTTTTCTGCATCTAGCTGTGAAAAAATATTTCGGCTTGTAGCAGTGTGTGGGACTTGTTCTATTATTCCATCTATACTAACCTCCACCAGGTTGCAAATTCAATATAATTTTTTTCTGCATCTAGGTCTGAAAAAATATTTTGGCTTGTAGCAGTGTGTGGGAATTGTTCTATTAGTCCATCTATACTAACCTCCAGCAGGTTGCAAATTCAATATAATTTTTTTCTGCATTTAGCTCTGAAAAAATATTTCGGCTTGTAGCAGTGTGTGGGACTTGTTCTATTAGTCCATATATACTAACCTCCACAGATTGTAAATTCAATATAATTTTTTCTGCATCTAGCTCTGAAAAAATATTTCGGCTTGTAGCAGTGTGTGGGACTTGTTCTATTAGTCCATCTATACTAACCTCCACAAGATTGGAAATTCAATATAATTTTTTTATGCATCTAGCTCTAAAAAAATATTTTGGCTTGTAGCAGTGTGTGCGACTTGTTCTATTTGTCCATTTATACTAACCTCCACCAGGTTGCAAATTCAAAATAAATTTTTGCTGCATCTAGCTCTGAAAAAATATTTCGGCTTGTAGCAGTGTGTTTGACTTGTTCTATTAGTCCATCTATACTAACCTCCACCTGGTTGCAAATTCAATATAATTTTTTTCTGCATCTAGCTCTGAAAAAATATTTCGACTTGTAGCAGTGTGTGCGACTTGTTCTATTTGTCCATCTATACTAACCTCCACCAGGTTGCAAATTCAAAATAATTTTTTGCTGCATCTAGCTCTGAAAAAATATTTCGGCTTGTAGCAGTGTGTGGGACTTGTTTTATTAGTCCATCTATATTAAGCTCCACCAGGTTGCAAATTCAATATAATTTTTTCTGCATCTAGCTCTGAAAAAATATTTCGGCTTGTAGCAGTGTGTGGGACTTGTTCTATTAGTCCATCTATACTAACCTCCACCAGGTTGCAAATTCAATATAATTTTTTTCTGCATCTAGCTCTGAAAAAATATTTCGGCTTGTAGCAGTGTGTGGGACTTGTTCTACTAGTCCATCTATACTAACCTCCACCAGGTTGCAAATTCAATATAATTTTTTTCTGCATCTAGCTCTGAAAAATATTTTGGCTTGTAGCAGTGTGTGGGACTTGTTCTATTTGTCCATCTATACTAACCTCCACCAGGTTGCAAATTCAAAATAATTTTTTTCTGCATCTAGCTGTGAAAAAATATTTCGGCTTGTAGCAGTGTGTGGGACTTGTTCTATTAGTCCATCTATACTAACCTCCACCAGGTTGCAAATTCAATATAATTTTTTTCTGCATCTAGGTCTGAAAAAATATTTTGGCTTGTAGCAGTGTGTGGGAATTGTTCTATTAGTCCATCTATACTAACCTCCAGCAGGTTGCAAATTCAATATAATTTTTTTCTGCATCTAGCTCTGAAAAAATATTTCGGCTTGTAGCAGTGTGTGGGACTTGTTCTATTAGTCCATATATACTAACCTCCACAGATTGTAAATTCAATATAATTTTTTCTGCATCTAGCTCTGAAAAAATATTTCGGCTTGTAGCAGTGTGTGGGACTTGTTCTATTAGTCCATCTATACTAACCTCCACATGATTGGAAATTCAATATAATTTTTTTATGCATCTAGCTCTAAAAAAATATTTTGGCTTGTAGCAGTGTGTGGGACTTGATCTATTAGTCCATCTATACTAACCTCCACCAGGTTGCAAATTCAATATAATATTTTTCTGCATCTAGCTCTGAAAAAATATTTCGGCTTGTAGCAGTTTGTTGGACTTGTTCTATTAGTCCATCTATACTAACCTCCACCAGGTTGCAAATTCAATATAATTTTTTTCTGCATCTAGCTCTGAAAAAATATTTCAGCTTGTAGCAGTGTGTGCGACTTGTTCTATTTGTCCATTTATACTAACCTCCACCAGGTTGCAAATTCAAAATAATTTTTTGCTGCATCTAGCTCTGAAAAAATATTTCGGCTTGTAGCAGTGTGTTTGACTTGTTCTATTAGTCCATCTATACTAAGCTCCACCAGGTTGCAAATTCAATATAATTTTTTTTGCATCTTGCTCTGAAAAAATATTTCGGCTTGTAGCAGTGTGTGGGACTTGTTCTATTAGTCCATCTATACTAAGCTCCACCAGGTTGCAAATTCAATATAATTTTTTCTGCATCTTGCTCTGAAAAAATATTTCGGCTTGTAGCAGTGTGTGGGACTTGTTCTATTAGTCCATCTATGCTAACCTCCACCAGGTTGCAAATTCAAAATAATTTTTTTCTGCATCTAGCTCTGAAAAAATATTTCGGCTTGTAGCAGTGTGTGGGACTTGTTCTATTATTCCATCTATACTAACCTCCACCAGATTGCAAATTCAATATAATTTTTTTCTGCATCTAGCTCTGAAAAAATATTTTGGCTTGTAGCAGTTTGTGGGACTTGTTCTATTAGTTCATCTATACTAACCTCCACCAGATTGCAAATTCAATATAATTTTTTCTGCATCTAGCTCTGAAAAAATATTTCGGCTTGTAGCAGTGTGTGGGACTTGTTCTATTAGTCCATCTATACTAACCTCCACAAGATTGGAAATTCAATATAATTCTTTTATGCATCTAGCTCTGAAAAAATATTTCAGCTTGTAGCAGTGTGTGGGACTTGTTCCATTAGTCCATCTATACTAACCTCCACCAGATTGCAAATTCAATATAATTTTTTCTGCATCTAGGTCTGAAAAAATATTTTGGCTTGTAGCAGTGTGTGGGACTTCTTCTATCAGTCCATCTATACTAACCTCCACCAGGTTGCAAATTCAATATAATTTTTTTCTGCATCTAACTCTGAAAAAATATTTTGGCTTGTAGCATTGTGTGGGACTTGTTCTATTAGTCCATCTTTACAAACCTCCACCAGGTTGCAAATTCAATATAATTTTTTTCTGCACTTAGCTCTGAAAAAATATTTCGGCTTGTAGCATTATGTGGAACTTGTTCTATTAGTCCATCTATGCTAACCTCCACCAGGTTGCAAATTCAATATAATTTTTTTCTGCATCTAGCACTGAATAAATATTTCGGCTTGTAGCAGTGTGTGTGAGTTGTTCTATTAGTCCATCTATACTAACCTCCACAAGATTGGAAATTCAATATAATTTTTTTATGCATCTAGCTCTAAAAAAATATTTTGGCTTGTAGCAGTGTGTGGGACTTGATCTATTAGTCCATCTATACTAACCTCCACCAGGTTGCAAATTCAATATAATATTTTTCTGCATCTAGCTCTGAAAAAATATTTCGGCTTGTAGCAGTTTGTTGGACTTGTTCTATTAGTCCATCTATACTAACCTCCACCAGGTTGCAAATTCAATATAATTTTTTTCTGCATCTAGCTCTGAAAAAATATTTCAGCTTGTAGCAGTGTGTGCGACTTGTTCTATTTGTCCATTTATACTAACCTCCACCAGGTTGCAAATTCAATATAATTTTTTTCTGCATCTAGCACTGAATAAATATTTCGGCTTGTAGCAGTGTGTGTGAGTTGTTCTATTAGTCCATCTATACTAACCTCCACAAGATTGGAAATTCAATATAATTTTTTTATGCATCTAGCTCTAAAAAAATATTTTGGCTTGTAGCAGTGTGTGGGACTTGATCTATTAGTCCATCTATACTAACCTCCACCAGGTTGCAAATTCAATATAATATTTTTCTGCATCTAGCTCTGAAAAAATATTTCGGCTTGTAGCAGTGTGTTTGACTTGTTCTATTAGTCCATCTATACTAAGCTCCACCAGGTTGCAAATTCAATATAATTTTTTTTGCATCTTGCTCTGAAAATATATTTCGGCTTGTAGCAGTGTGTGGGACTTGTTCTATTAGTCCATCTATACTAAGCTCCACCAGGTTGCAAATTCAATATAATTTTTTCTGCATCTTGCTCTGAAAAAATATTTCGGCTTGTAGCAGTGTGTGGGACTTGTTCTATTAGTCCATCTATGCTAACCTCCACCAGGTTGCAAATTCAAAATAATTTTTTTCTGCATCTAGCTCTGAAAAAATATTTCGGCTTGTAGCAGTGTGTGGGACTTGTTCTATTATTCCATCTATACTAACCTCCACCAGATTGCAAATTCAATATAATTTTTTTCTGCATCTAGCTCTGAAAAAATATTTTGGCTTGTAGCAGTTTGTGGGACTTGTTCTATTAGTTCATCTATACTAACCTCCACCAGATTGCAAATTCAATATAATTTTTTCTGCATCTAGCTCTGAAAAAATATTTCGGCTTGTAGCAGTTTGTGGGACTTGTTCTATTAGTCCATCTAAACTAACCTCCACAAGATTGGAAATTCAATATAATTCTTTTATGCATCTAGCTCTGAAAAAATATTTCGGCTTGTAGCAGTGTGTGGGACTTGTTCCATTAGTCCATCTATACTAACCTCCACCAGATTGCAAATTCAATATAATTTTTTCTGCATCTAGGTCTGAAAAAATATTTCGGCTTGTAGCAGTGTGTGGGACTTCTTCTATTAGTCCATCTATACTAACCTCCACCAGGTTGCAAATTCAATATAATTTTTTTCTGCATCTAACTCTGAAAAAATATTTTGGCTTGTAGCATTGTGTGGGACTTGTTCTATTAGTCCATCTTTACAAACCTCCACCAGGTTGCAAATTCAATATAATTTTTTTCTGCACTTAGCTCTGAAAAAATATTTCGGCTTGTAGCATTATGTGGAACTTGTTCTATTAGTCCATCTATGCTAACCTCCACCAGGTTGCAAATTCAATATAATTTTTTTCTGCATCTAGCACTGAAAAAATATTTCGGCTTGTAGCAGTGTGTGGGAGTTGTTCTATTAGTCCATCTATACTAACCTCCACAAGATTGGAAATTCAATATAATTTTTTTATGCTTCTAGCTCTAAAAAAATATTTCGGCTTGTAGCAGTGTGTGGGACTTGATCTATTAGTCCATCTATACTAACCTCCACCAGGTTGCAAATTCAATATAATATTTTTCTGCATCTAGCTCTGAAAAAATATTTCGGCTTGTAGCAGTTTGTTGGACTTGTTCTATTAGTCCATCTATACTAACCTCCACCAGGTTGCAAATTCAATATAATTTTTTTCTGCTTCTAGCTCTGAAAAAATATTTCAGCTTGTAGCAGTGTGTGCGACTTGTTCTATTTGTCCATTTATACTAACCTCCACCAGGTTGCAAATTCAAAATAATTTTTTGCTGCATCTAGCTCTGAAAAAATATTTCGGCTTGTAGCAGTGTGTGGGACTTGTTCTATTAGTCCATCTATACTAAGCTCCACCAGGTTGGAAATTCAATATAATTTTTTCTGCATCTTGCTCTGAAAAAATATTTCGGCTTGTAGCAGTGTGTGGGACTTGTTCTATTAGTCCACCTATACTAAGCTCCACCAGGTTGCAAATTCAATATAATTTTTTCTGCATCTTGCTCTGAAAAAATATTTCGGCTTGTAGCAGTGTGTGGGACTTGTTCTATTAGTCCCTCTATACTAACCTCCACCAGGTTGCAAATTCAAAATAATTTTTTTCTGCATCTAGCTCTGAAAAAATATTTCGGCTTGTAGCAGTGTGTGGGACTTGTTCTATTATTCCATCTATACTAACCTCCACCAGATTGCAAATTCAATATAATTTTTTTCTGCATCTAGCACTGAAAAAATATTTTGGCTTGTAGCAGTTTGCGGGACTTGTTCTATTAGTTCATCTATACTAACCTCCACCAGATTGCAAATTCAATATAATTTTTTCTGCATCTAGCTCTGAAAAAATATTTTGGCTTGTAGCAGTGTGTTGGACTTGTTCTATTAGTCCATCTATACTAACCTCCACCAGGTTGCAAATTCAATATAATTTTTTTCTGCATCTAGCTCTGAAAAAATATTTCGACTTGTAGCAGTGTGTGCGACTTGTTCTATTTGTCCATCTATACTAACCTCCACCAGGTTGCAAATTCAAAATAATTTTTTGCTGCATCTAGCTCTGAAAAAATATTTCGGCTTGTAGCAGTGTGTGGGACTTGTTCTATTAGTCCATCTATACTAAGCTCCACCAGGTTGCAAATTCAATATAATTTTTTCTGCATCTAGCTCTCAAAAAATATTTCGGCTTGTAGCAGTGTGTGGGACTTGTTCTATTAGTCCATCTATACTAACCTCCACCAGGTTGCAAATTCAATATAATTTTTTTCTGCATCTAGCTCTGAAAAAATATTTCGGCTTGTAGCAGTGTGTGGGACTTGTTCTACTAGTCCATCTATACTAACCTCCACCAGGTTGCAAATTCAATATAATTTTTTTCTGCATCTAGCTCTGAAAAATATTTTGGCTTGTAGCAGTGTGTGGGACTTGTTCTATTTGTCCATCTATACTAACCTCCACCAGGTTGCAAATTCAAAATAATTTTTTTCTGCATCTAGCTGTGAAAAAATATTTCGGCTTGTAGCAGTGTGTGGGACTTGTTCTATTAGTCCATCTATACTAACCTCCACCAGGTTGCAAATTCAATATAATTTTTTTCTTCTTCTAGGTCTGAAAAAATATTTTGGCTTGTAGCAGTGTGTGGGAATTGTTCTATTAGTCCATCTATACTAACCTCCAGCAGGTTGCAAACTCAATATAATTTTTTTCTGCATCTAGCTCTGAAAAAATATTTCGGCTTCTAGCAGTGTGTGGGACTTGTTCTATTAGTCCATCTCTACTAACCTCCACCAGATTGCAAATTCAATATAATTTTTTTCAGCATCTAGCTCTGAAAAAATATTTTGGCTTGTAGCAGTGTGTGGGACTTGTTCTATTAGTCCATCTATACTAGCCTCCACCAGGTTGCAAATTCAAAATAATTTTTTTCTGCATCTAGCTCTGAAAAAATATTTCGGCTTGTAGCAGTGTTTGGGACTTGTTCTATTTGTCCATCTATACTAACCTCCACCAGATTGCAAATTCAATATAATTTTTTTCTGCATCTAGCTCTGAAAAAATATTTCGGCTTGTAGCAGTGTGTGGGACTTGTTCTATTAGTCCATCTATACTAACCTCCACCAGATTGCAAATTCAATATAATTTTTTTCTGCATCTAGCTCTGAAAAAATATTTTGGCTTGTAGCAGTTTGTGGGACTTGTTCTATTAGTTCATCTATACTAACCTCCACCAGATTGCAAATTCAATATAATTTTTTTCTGCATCTAGCTCTGAAAAAATATTTCAGCTTGTAGCAGTGTGTGGGACTTGTTCTATTAGTCCATCTATACTAACCTCAACCAGGTTGCAAATTCAATATAATTTTTTTCTGCATCTAGCTCTGAAAAAATATTTCGGCTTGTAGCAGTGTGTGCGACTTGTTCTATTTCTCCATCTATACTAACCTCCACCAGGTTGCAAATTCAAAATAATTTTTTTCTGGATCTAGCTCTGAAAAATTATTTTCGCTTGTAGCAGTTTGTGGGACTTGTTCTATTAGTTCATCTATACTAACCTCCACCAGATTGCAAATTCAATATAATTTTTTTCTGCAACTAGCTCTGAAAAAATATTTCGGCTTGTAGCAGTGTGTGGGACTTGTTCTATTAGTCCATCTATACTAACCTCAACCAGGTTGCAAATTCAATATAATTTTTTTCTGCATCTAGCTCTGAAAAAATATTTCGGCTTGTAGTAGTGTGTGCGACTTGTTCTATTTGTCCATCTATACTAACCTCCACCAGGTTGCAAATTCAAAATAATTTTTTGCTGCATCTAGCTCTGAAAAAAATGTTTCGGCTTGTCGCAGTGTGTGGAACTTGTTCTATTAGTCCATCTATACTAATCTCCACAATGTTGCAAATTCAATATAATTTTTTCTGCATCAAGCTCTGAAAAAATATTTTGGCTTGTAGCAGTGTGTGGGTCTTGTTCTATTAGTCCATCTCTACTAACCTCCACCAGGTTGCAAATTCAATATAATTTTTTTCTGCATCTAGCTTTGAAAAATATTTTGGCTTGTAGCAGTGTGTGGGACTTGTTCTATTAGTCCATCTATACTAACCTCCACCAGGATGCAAATTCAAAATTATTTTTTTCTGCATCTAGCTGTGAAAAAATATTTCGGCTTGCAGCAGTGTGTGGGACTTGTTCTATTAGTCCATCTATACTAACCTCTACCAGGTTGCAAATTCAATATAATTTTTTTCTGCATCTAGGTCTGAAAATATATTTTGGCTTGTAGCAGTGTGTGGGAATTGTTCTATTAGTCCATCTATACTAACCTCCAGCAGGTTGCAAAATCAATATAATTTTTTTCTGCATCTAGCTCTAAAAAAATATTTCGGCTTGTAGCAGTGTGTGGGACTTGTTCTATTAGTCCATCTCTACTAACCTCCACCAGATTGCAAATTCAATATAATTTTTTTCTGCATCTAGCTCTGAAAAAATATTTCGGCTTGTAGCAGTGTGTGGGACTTGTTCTATTAGTCCATCTATACTAGCCTCCACCACGTTGCAAATTCAAAATAATTTTTTTCTGCATCTAGCTCTGAAAAAATATTTCGGCTTGTAGCAGTGTTTGGGACTTGTTCTATTTGTCCATTTATACTAACCTCCACCAGGTTGCAAATTCAATATAATTTTTTTCTGCATCTAGCTCTGAAAAAATATTTTGGCTTGTAGCAGTGTGTGGGACTTGTTCTATTAGTCCATCTATACTAACCTCCACCAGATTGCAAATTCAATATAATTTTTTTCTGCATCTAGCTCTGAAAAAATATTTTGGCTTGTAGCAGTTTGTGGGACTTGTTCTATTAGTTCATCTATACTAACCTCCACCAGATTGCAAATTCATAATAATTTTTTCCTGCATCTAGGTCTGAAAAAATATTTCAGCTTGTAGCAGTGTGTGGGACTTGTTCTATTAGTCCATCTATACTAACCTCAACCAGGTTGCAAATTCAATATAATTTTTTTCTGCATCTAGCTCTGAAAAAATATTTCGGCTTGTAGCAGTGTGTGGGACTTGTTCTATTATTCCATCTATACTAACCTCCACCAGATTACAAATTCAATATAATTTTTTTCTGCATCTAGCTCTGAAAAAATATTTTGGCTTGTAGCAGTTTGTGGGACTTGTTCTATTAGTTCATCTATACTAACCTCCACCAGATTGCAAATTCAATATAATTTTTTCTGCATCTAGCTCTGAAAAAATATTTCGGCTTGTAGCAGTGTGTGGGACTTGTTCTATTAGTCCATCTATACTATCCTCCACAAGATTGGAAATTCAATATAATTCTTTTATGCATCTAGCTCTGAAAAAATATTTCGGCTTGTAGCAGTGTGTGGGACTTGTTCCATTAGTCCATCTATACTAACCTCCACCAGATTGCAAATTCAATATAATTTTTTCTGCATCTAGGTCTGAAAAAATATTTCGGCTTGTAGCAGTGTGTGGGACTTCTTCTATTAGTCCATCTATACTAACCTCCACCAGGTTGCAAATTCAATGTAATTTTTTTCTGCATCTAACTCTGAAAAAATATTTTGGCTTGTAGCATTGTGTGGGACTTGTTCTATTAGTCCATCTATACAAACCTCCCCCAGGTTGCAAATTCAATATAATTTTTTTCTGCATCTAGCTCTGAAAAAATATTTCGGCTTGTAGCATTATGTGGAACTTGTTCTATTAGTCCATCTATGCTAACCTCCACCAGGTTGCAAATTCAATATAATTTTTTTCTGCATCTAGCACTGAAAAAATATTTCGGCTTGTAGCAGTGTGTGGGACTTGTTCTATTAGTCCATCTATACTAACCTCCACAAGATTGGAAATTCAATATAATTTTTTTATGCTTCTAGCTCTAAAAAAATATTTCGGCTTGTAGCAGGGTGTGGGACTTGATCTATTAGTCCATCTATACTAACCTCCACCAGGTTGCAAATTCAATATAATATTTTTCTGCATCTAGCTCTGAAAAAATATTTCGGCTTGTAGCAGTTTGTTGGACTTGTTCTATTAGTCCATCTATACTAACCTCCACTAGGTTGCAAATTCAATATAATTTTTTTCTGCATCTAGCTCTGAAAAAATATTTCAGCTTGTAGCAGTGTGTGCGACTTGTTCTATTTGTCCATTTATACTAACCTCCACCAGGTTGCAAATTCAAAATAATTTTTTGCTGCATCTAGCTCTGAAAAAATATTTCGGCTTGTAGCAGTGTGTGGGACTTGTTCTATTAGTCCATCTATACTAAGCTCCACCAGGTTGGAAATTCAATATAATTTTTTCTGTATCTTGCTCTGAAAAAATATTTCGGCTTGTAGCAGTGTGTGGGACTTGTTCTATTAGTCCACCTATAGTAAGCTCCACCAGGTTGCAAATTCAATATAATTTTTTCTTCAACTTGCTCTGAAAAAATATTTCGGCTTGTAGCAGTGTGTGGGACTTGTTCTATTAGTCCATCTATACTAACCTCCACCAGGTTGCAAATTCAAAATAATTTTTTTCTGCATCTAGCTCTGAAAAAATATTTCGGCTTGTAGCAGTGTGTGGGACTTGTTCTATTACTCCATCTATACTAACCTCCACCAGATTGCAAATTCAATATAATTTTTTTCTGCATCTAGCTCTGAAAAAATATTTTGGCTTGTAGCAGTTTGCGGGACTTGTTCTATTAGTTCATCTATACTAACCTCCACCAGATTGCAAATTCAATATAATTTTTTCTGCATCTAGCTCTGAAAAAATATTTCGGCTTGTAGCAGTGTGTGGGACTTGTTCTATTAGTCCATCTATACTAACCTCCACAAGATTTTAAATTCAATATAATTTTTTTATGCATCTAGCTCTGAAAAAATATTTTGGCTTGTAGCAGTGTGTGGGACTTGTTCCATTAGTCCATCTATACTAACCTCCACCAGATTGCAAATTCAATATAATTTTTTCTGCATCTAGCTCTGAAAAAATATTTCGGCTTGTAGCAGTGTGTGGGACTTCTTCTATTAGTCCATCTATACTAACCTCCACCAGGTTCCAAATTCAATATAATTTTTTTCTGCATCTAGCTCTGAAAAAATATTTCGGCTTGTAGCATTATGTGGAACTTGTTCTATTAGTCCATCTATGGTAACCTCCACCAGGTTGCAAATACAATATAATTTTTTTCTGCATCTAGCTCTGAAAAAATATTTCGGCTTGTAGCGGTGTGTGGGACTTGTTCTATTAGTCCATCTATACTAACCTCCACAAGATTGGAAATTCAATATAATTTTTTTATGCATCTAGCTCTAAAAAAATATTTCGGCTTGTAGCAGTGTGTGGGACTTGATCTATTAGTCCATCTATACTAACCTCCACCAGGTTGCAAATTAAATATAATATTTTTCTGCATCTAGCTCTGAAAAAATATTTTGGCTTGTAGCAGTGTGTTGGACTTGTTCTATTAGTCCATCTATACTAACCTCCACCAGGTTGCAAATTCAATATAATTTTTTTCTGCATCTAGCTCTGAAAAAATATTTCGACTTGTAGCAGTGTGTGCGACTTGTTCTATTTGTCCATCTATACTAACCTCCACCAGGTTGCAAATTCAAAATAATTTTTTGCTGCATCTAGCTCTGAAAAAGTATTTCGGCTTGTAGCAGTGTGTGGGACTTGTTCTATTAGTCCATCTATACTAAGCTCCACCAGGTTGCAAATTCAATATAATTTTTTCTGCATCTAGCTCTGAAAAAATATTTCGGCTTGTAGCAGTGTGTGGGACTTGTTCTATTAGTCCATCTATACTAACCTCCACCAGGTTGCAAATTCAATATAATTTTTTTCTGCATCTAGCTCTGAAAAAATATTTCGGCTTGTAGCAGTGTGTGGGACTTGTTCTTCTAGTCCATCTATACTAACCTCCACCAGGTTGCAAATTCAATATCATTTTTTTCTGCATCTAGCTCTGAAAAATATTTTGGCTTGTAGCAGTGTGTGGGACTTGTTCTATTTGTCCATCTATACTAACCTC
Source organism: Phyllobates terribilis (assembly GCF_046119375.1). Taxonomy (NCBI): domain Eukaryota; kingdom Metazoa; phylum Chordata; class Amphibia; order Anura; family Dendrobatidae; genus Phyllobates; species Phyllobates terribilis. The sequence continues at coordinate 588,685,872 of NW_027362765.1, read as the reverse complement.
CACCAGGTTGCAAATTCAAAATAATTTTTTTCTGCATCTAGCTGTGAAAAAATATTTCGGCTTGTAGCAGTGTGTGGGACTTGTTCTATTAGTCCATCTATACTAACCTCCACCAGGTTGCAAATTCAATATAATTTTTTTCTGCATCTAGGTCTGAAAAAATATTTTGGCTTGTAGCAGTGTGTGGGAATTGTTCTATTAGTCCATCTTTACTAACCTCCAGCAGGTTGCAAACTCAATATAATTTTTTTCTGCATCTAGCTCTGAAAAAATATTTCGGCTTGTAGCAGTGTGTGGGACTTGTTCTATTAGTCCATCTCTACTAACCTCCACCAGATTGCAAATTCAATATAATTTTTTTCAGCATCTAGCTCTGAAAAAATATTTTGGCTTGTAGCAGTGTGTGGGACTTGTTCTATTAGTCCATCTATATTAGCCTCCACCAGGTTGCAAATTCAAAATAATTTTTTTCTGCATCTAGCTCTGAAAAAATATTTCGGCTTGTAGCAGTGTTTGGGACTTGTTCTATTTGTCCATCTATACTAACCTTCACCAGGTTGCAAATTCAATATAATTTTTTTCTGCATCTAGCTCTGAAAAAATATTTCGGCTTGTAGCAGTGTGTGCGACTTGTTCTATTAGTCCATCTATACTAACCTCCACAAGATTGGAAATTCAATATAATTTTTTTATGCTTCTAGCTCTAAAAAAATATTTCGGCTTGTAGCAGTGTGTGGGACTTGATCTATTAGTCCATCTATACTAACCTCCACCAGGTTGCAAATTCAATATAATATTTTTCTGCATCTAGCTCTGAAAAAATATTTCGGCTTGTAGCAGTTTGTTGGACTTGTTCTATTAGTCCGTCTATACTAACCTCCACTAGGTTGCAAATTCAATATAATTTTTTTCTGCATCTAGCTCTGAAAAAATATTTCAGCTTGTAGCAGTGTGTGCGACTTGTTCTATTTGTCCATTTATACTAACCTCCACCAGGTTGCAAATTCAAAATAATTTTTTGCTGCATCTAGCTCTGAAAAAATATTTCGGCTTGTAGCAGTGTGTGGGACTTGTTCTATTAGTCCATCTATACTAAGCTCCACCAGGTTGGAAATTCAATATAATTTTTTCTGCATCTTGCTCTGAAAAAATATTTCGGCTTGTAGCAGTGTGTGGGACTTGTTCTATTAGTCCACCTATAGTAAGCTCCACCAGGTTGCAAATTCAATATAATTTTTTCTTCAACTTGCTCTGAAAAAATATTTCGGCTTGTAGCAGTGTGTGGGACTTGTTCTATTAGTCCATCTATACTAACCTCCACCAGGTTGCAAATTCAAAATAATTTTTTTCTGCATCTAGCTCTGAAAAAATATTTCGGCTTGTAGCAGTGTGTGGGACTTGTTCTATTATTCCATCTATACTAACCTCCACCAGATTGCAAATTCAATATAATTTTTTTCTGCATCTAGCTCTGAAAAAATATTTTGGCTTGTAGCAGTTTGCGGGACTTGTTCTATTAGTTCATCTATACTAACCTCCACCAGATTGCAAATTCAATATAATTTTTTCTGCATCTAGCTCTGAAAAAATATTTCGGCTTGTAGCAGTGTGTGGGACTTGTTCTATTAGTCCATCTATACTAACCTCCACAAGATTTTAAATTCAATATAATTTTTTTATGCATCTAGCTCTGAAAAAATATTTTGGCTTGTAGCAGTGTGTGGGACTTGTTCCATTAGTCCATCTACAGTCATGGCCAAAAGTTTTGAGAATGACACCAAAATGATCTTTTCCCATGATCTGCTGGCCTCTGGTTTTTATTAGTGTTTGTCTGATGTTTATATCACATACAGAAATATAATTGCAATCATATTATGAATACCAATAGGTTATATTGACAGTTAGAATGAGTTAATGCAGCAAGTCAATTTTTGCAGTGTTGCCCCTTCTTCTTCAAGACCTCTGTAATTCTCCCTGGCATGCTCTCAATCAACTTTTGGACCAAATCCTGACTGATAGCAGTCCATTCTTGCATAATCAATGCTTGCATTTTGCCAGAATTTGTTGGTTTTTGTTGGTCCACCCGTCTCTTGATGATTGACCACAAGTTCTCAATGGGATTAAGATCTGGGGAGTTTCCAGGCCATGGACCCAAAATCTCTATGTTTTGTTCCTTGAGCCATTTAGTTATCACCTTTGCTTTATGGCAAGGTGCTCCATCATGCTGGAAAAGGCATTGCTGGGCGCCAAACTGCTCTTGGACGGTTGGGAGAAGTTGCTCTTGGAGGACATTCTGGTACCATTCTTTATTCATGGCTGTGTTTTTAGGCAAGACTGTGAGTGAGCCGATTCCCTTGGCTGAGAAGCAACCCCACACATGAATGGTTTCAGGATGCTTTACAGTTGGCATGAGACAAGACTGGTGGTAGCGCTCACCTCTTCTTCTCCGAATAAGCTGTTTTCCAGATGTCCCAAACAATCGAAAAGGGGATTCATCAGAGAAAATGACTTTGCCCCAGTTCTCAGCAGTCCGCTCCCTGTACCTTTTGCAGAATATCAGTCGGTCCCTGATGTTTTTTCTGGAGAGAAGTGGCTTCTTTGCTGCCATCCTTGAAACCAGCCCTTGCTCAAAGAGTCTCCGCCTCACAGTGCGTGCAGAAGCACTCACACCAGCCTGCTGCCATTCCTGAGCAAGCTCGACACTGCTGGTAGTCCGATCCCGCAGCTGAAACAGTTTTAAGATACGGTCCTGGCGCTTGCTGGTCTTTCTTGGGCGCACTGGAGCCTTTTTGACAACAATGGAAGCTCTCTCCTTGAAGTTCTTGATGATGCGATAGATTGTTGACTGAGGTGCAATCTTTGTAGCTGCGATGCTCTTCCCTGTTAGGCCATTTTTGTGCAGTGCAATGATGGCTGCACGTCTTTCTTTAGAGATAACCATGGTTAACTGAAGAGAAACAATGATACCAAGAACCAGCCTCCTTTTAAAGTGTCCAGTGATGTCATTCTTACTTAATCATGACTGATTGATCGCCAGCCCTGTCCTCATCAACACCCACACCTGTGTTAATGGATCAATCGCTAAAACGATGTTAGCTGCTCCTTTTAAGGCAGGACTGCAATGATGTTGAAATGTGTTTTGGGGGTTAAAGTTCATTTTCTGGGCAAATATTGACTTTGCAAGTACAGTAATTGCTGTTAAGCTGATCACTCTGACATTCAGGAGTATATGAAAATTGCCATTACAAAAAATGAAGCAGTAAACTTTGGAAAAATTACTATTTGTCTCATTCTCAATACTTTTGGCCATGACTGTATACTAACCTCCACCAGATTGCAAATTCAATATAATTTTTTCTGCATCTAGCTCTGAAAAAATATTTTGGCTTGTAGCAGTGTGTGGGACTTCTTCTATTAGTCCATCTATACTAACCTCCACCAGGTTCCAAATTCAATATAATTTTTTTCTGCATCTAGCTCTGAAAAAATATTTCGGCTTGTAGCATTATGTGGAACTTGTTCTATTAGTCCATCTATGGTAACCTCCACCAGGTTGCAAATTCAATATAATTTTTTTCTGCATCTAGCTCTGAAAAAATATTTCGGCTTGTAGCAGTGTTTGGGACTTGTTCTATTTGTCCATCTATACTAACCTTCACCAGGTTGCAAATTCAATATAATTTTTTTCTGCATCTAGCTCTGAAAAAATATTTCGGCTTGTAGCAGTGTGTGCGACTTGTTCTATTAGTCCATCTATACTAACCTCCACCAGATTGCAAATTCAATATAATTTTTTCTGCATCTAGCTCTGAAAAAATATTTTGGCTTGTAGCAGTTTGTGGGACTTGTTCTATTAGCTCATCTATACTAACCTCCACCAGATTGCAAATTCAATATAATTTTTTTCTGCATCTAGCTCTGAAAAAATATTTCAGCTTGTAGCAGTGTGTGGGACTTGTTCTATTAGTCCATCTATACTAACCTCAACCAGGTTGCAAATTCAATATAATTTTTTTCTGCATCTAGCTCTGAAAAAATATTTCGGCTTGTAGCAGTGTGTGCGACTTCTTCTATTTGTCCATCTATACTAACCTCCACCAGGTTGCAAATTCAAAATAATTTTTTTCTGGATCTAGCTCTGAAAAAATATTTCGGCTTGTAGCAGTTTGTGGGACTTGTTCTATTAGTTCATCTATACTAACCTCCACCAGATTGCAAATTCAATATAATTTTTTTCTGCAACTAGCTCTGAAAAAATATTTCGGCTTGTAGCAGTGTGTGGGACTTGTTCTATTAGTCCATCTATACTAACCTCAACCAGGTTGCAAATTCAATATAATTTTTTTCTGCATCTAGCTCTGAAAAAATATTTCGGCTTGTAGCAGTGTGTGCGACTTGTTCTATTTGTCCATCAATACTAACCTCCACCAGGTTGCAAATTCAAAATAATTTTTTGCTGCATCTAGCTCTGAAAAAAATGTTTCGGCTTGTCGCAGTGTGTGGAACTTGTTCTATTAGTCCATCTATACTAATCTCCACAATGTTGCAAATTCAATATAATTTTTTCTGCATCAAGCTCTGAAAAAATATTTTGGCTTGTAGCAGTGTGTGGGACTTGTTCTATAAGTCCATCTCTACTAACCTCCACCAGGTTGCAAATTCAATATAATTTTTTTCTGCATCTAGCTCTGAAAAATATTTTGGCTTGTAGCAGTGTGTGGGACTTGTTCTATTAGTCCATCTATACTAACCTCCACCAGGATGCAAATTCAAAATAATTTTTTTCTGCATCTAGCTGTGAAAAAATATTTCGGCTTGTAGCAGTGTGTGGGACTTGTTCTATTAGTCCATCTATACTAACCTCTACCAGGTTGCAAATTCAATATAATTTTTTTCTGCATCTAGGTCTGAAAAAATATTTTGGCTTGTAGCAGTGTGTGGGAATTGTTCTATTAGTCCATCTATATTAACCTCCAGCAGGTTGCAAAATCAATATAATTTTTTTCTGCATCTAGCTCTGAAAAAATATTTCGGCTTGTAGCAGTGTGTGGGACTTGTTCTATTAGTCCATCTCTACTAACCTCCACCAGATTGCAAATTCAATATAATTTTTTTCTGCATCTAGCTCTGAAAAAATATTTTGGCTTGTAGCAGTGTGTGGGACTTGTTCTATTAGTCCATCTATACTAGCCTCCACCACGTTGCAAATTCAAAATAATTTTTTTCTGCATCTAGCTCTGAAAAAATATTTCGGCTTGTAGCAGTTTTTGGGACTTGTTCTATTTGTCCATTTATACTAACCTCCACCAGGTTGCAAATTCAATATAATTTTTTTCTGCATCTAGCTCTGAAAAAATATTTTGGCTTGTAGCAGTGTGTGGGACTTGTTCTATTAGTCCATCTATACTAACCTCCACCAGATTGCAAATTCAATATAATTTTTTTCTGCATCTAGCTCTGAAAAAATATTTTGGCTTGTAGCAGTTTGTGGGACTTGTTCTATTAGTTCATCTATACTAACCTCCACCAGATTGCAAATTCATAATAATTTTTTTCTGCATCTAGGTCTGAAAAAATATTTCAGCTTGTAGCAGTGTGTGGGACTTGTTCTATTAGTCCATCTATACTAACCTCAACCAGGTTGCAAATTCAATATAATTTTTTTCTGCATCTAGCTCTGAAAAAATATTTCGGCTTGTAGCAGTGTGTGCGATTTGTTCTATTTGTCCATCTATACTAACCTCCACCAGGTTGCAAATTCAAAATAATTTTTTTCTGGATCTAGCTCTGAAAAAATATTTCGGCTTGTAGCAGTTTGTGGGACTTGTTCTATTAGTTCATCTATACTAACCTCCACCAGATTGCAAATTCAATATAATTTTTTTCTGCATCTATCTCTGAAAAAATATTTCGGCTTGTAGCAGTGTGTGGGACTTGTTCTATTAGTCCATCTATACTAACCTCAACCAGGTTGCAAATTCAATATAATTTTTTTCTGCATCTAGCTCTGAAAAAATATTTCGGCTTGTAGCAGTGTGTGCGACTTGTTCTATTTGTCCATCTATACTAACCTCCACCAGGTTGCAAATTCAAAATAATTTTTTGCTGCATCTAGCTCTGAAAAAAATGTTTCGGCTTGTAGCAGTGTGTGGGACTTGTTCTATTAGTCCATCTATACTAATCTCCAAAATGTTGCAAATTCAATATAATTTTTTCTGCATCTAGCTCTGAAAAAATATTTTGGCTTGTAGCATTGTGTGGGACTTGTTCGATTAGTCCATCTATACTAACCTCCACCAGATTGCAAATTCAATATAATTTTTTTCTGCATCTAGCTCTGAAAAAATATTTCGGCTTGTAGCAGTGTGTGGGACTTGTTCTATTAGTCCATCTATACTAACCTCCACAAGATTGGAAATTCAATATAATTTTTTTATGCATCTAGCTCTGAAAAAATATTTCGGCTTGTAGCAGTGTGTGCGACTTGTTCTATTTGTCCATCTACACTAACCTCCACCAGGTTGCAAATTCAAAATAATTTTTTGCTGCATCTAGCTCTGAAAAAATATTTCGGTTTGTAGCAGTGTGTGGGACTTGTTCTATTAGTCCATCTATAGTAAGATCCACCAGGTTGCAAATTCAATATAATTTTTTCTGCATCTAGCTCTGAAAAAATATTTTGGCTTGTAGCGGTGTGTGGGACTTGTTCTATTAGTCCATCTATACTAGCCTCCACCAGGTTGCAAATTCAAAATAATTTTTTTCTGCATCTAGCTCTGAAAAAATATTTCGGCTTGTATCAGTGTTTGGGACTTGTTCTATTAGTCCATCTATACTAACCTCCACCAGGTTGCAAATTCAATTTTATTTTTTTCTGCATCTAGCTCTGAAAAAATATTTCGGCTTGTAGCAGTGTGTGGGACTTGTTCTATTAGTCCATCTATACTAACCTCCACCATATTGCAAATTCAATATAATTTTTTTCTGCATCTAACTCTGAAAAAATATTTTGGCTTGTAGCAGTTTGTGGGACTTGTTCTATTAGTTCATCTATACTAACCTCCACCAGATTGCAAATTCAATATAATTTTTTTCTGGATCTAGCTCTGAAAAAATATTTCGGCTTGTAGCAGTGTGTGGGACTTGTTCTATTAGTCCATCTATACTAACCTCAACCAGGTTGCAAATTCAATATAATTTTTTTCTGCATCTAGCTCTGAAAAAATATTTCGGCTTGTAGCAGTGTGTGGGACTTGTTCTATTATTCCATCTATACTCACCTCCACCAGATTGCAAATTCAATATAATTTTTTTCTACATCTAGCTCTGAAAAAATATTTTGGCTTGTAGCAGTTTGTGGAATTTTTTCTATTAGTTCATCTATACTAACCTCCACCAGATTGCAAATTCAATATAATTTTTTTCTGCATCTAGCTCTGAAAAAATATTTTGGCTTGTAGCAGTGTGTGGGACTTGTTCTATTAGTCCATCTATACTAACTAGTGTTGAGCCACCCCCGTAGTGTTCGATTTCAGTTCGGTTCGTCGAACACCCGTGTGTTCGCCGAACTGTTCGTCGAACTGTTCGTAGAAAACCTTCGAACACCGTTAAAACCAATGGCAGGCAAACAAAAACACATAGAAACACATAGAAAACACCTTCAAAGGTGTCCAAAAGCTGACAAACTGCTCAGAAGACATAACTAACACATGGAAAAGTGACAAGTACATATAGTCATGCGAAAATGAAAGAGGTGGAGGAGTAAAAGGAGGGGGAGACACAGATATAGGCATGTCATGCCCTTCTAAAATCCAAAAAGTGAGAAGCCGACACGGCCAGTCCGCTCCTGCCCGTGCCACCTCCGTGTCGCCGGGTTTGTGCCAGAGCCGCGGTGAACCCTGATGGCCAGCCCCCCTCTCCCAATACAGGTGCCTGTCCGCTGGTGGGTCGAGCGAGCCCCCCTGTGGTGGAGGCAGCTCTAAGCTTTTTAATTTAAATTGTCTCTCTAATTTGAATGAATACACTTTAAATCCATTTACAAGGATCTATTGGAGGGCAAGTCTCATGCCAGCAGCCGCGTAATTCCAGCTCCAGTAGCGTCCACTAAAGCTGCTGCAGTTAAAAAGCTTTTATAAGGATCGAGCTCGGCTGTCCACCGCAAGGCATCCTACTGCCAGTCCCAGCCCCTATGCCTTGGGGTGCCTCCTGATGCTCTTCACTGAGTATCCCATGGTCCCGAAGCATTTCCTTTGAAAAAATTTAGTGTCTAAACTACAGGTGGTGTAGCTTGCTTAACAGCCGGGATAATCCGCTGACTAGCAGACACTGCTACTAGGCACAAAGTATTTCCTGGGCTAGATGCAGTTAAAAATTTGTAATTAGATACTCTCGTTGGATGCTGAGAAAGCATTCCATAGAGTCTCCTGGCACGCCATATATGATTCTCTTAAAAAGCTTGGGGTAGGGGTCTAGGGGACCCTTTTATAGCCAAAATCACGGCCCTGTATCACAATACGTCACCTAGGCTGAAGATAAATGGAACTGTAGCACCCTGAGGGCTCGGTTGCTACAGAGGTATTGCACCTCACCCAGAGGTGTGATATCTCACTCTCAGGTAAGGATGGAGTGTGGATCAGGACCCGACACCTGCATGCATTACACCACATTGCCGTGGGGCAGGGCGACCAATATACCTCTGAGATGGGCACGACAGTCCCTGTCCCTGGCTGGAGTGGGGGGAGGGAACACTGAGGAAGGGGAACCCTGTAGTGCAGGAGCAGGGAGGAAGCAGTTCCTGGGTGCATTGAGAAGGGAGTATAAAAGGTGGGCACCATCTTAGTTCAGTGCAGAGAAGTCTGAGCAGAAGTGGCAGGGAGCAGGGGCTCTGCATGAGCTCTGCTCCGGAGGCGGGCCTAGTAACAGAGGCCCAGGCCTGGAAGAGGGAGAAGGAAGGAAGAGGAGCGGAGAAGGCTCCAGGAACGAGGAATGAAGGGATCCCAGGGGTGCGGACGGGCGAGTCGCCACCGCACGCCCGAATCCACCTGCGTGGAGGGGTCAGGCCAAAGGGGGAGACCGGTCCCCGAAACTAGTGGAGGCAGGAAACGACCCTCAGCTAGAAACCGGAGGCTGTGACATTTTATGTGGCGCAGCCCCTCGCTACACCCGCTAGGAAGGCACCACATAGGGTCAGGGAAACTGGCGCCAAGTTTACCAAGAGGAGGCCCGAGGCAGCCGGACAGAAGGGTTGGTAAGAAAGGCCAGACAAAGGACACACAAAGGGGGTCCTGTGAAGCGCTCCAAAGTTATCTGGGAGTTGTCTGAGCCCCTCACCTGGTGAGCACAGTACGACGTGGGCAGCCGTTACCTGCAGACGTGGTCTGGATAATAAGAACTGTGAGTAAAGGCCCTGGACTGCATCACTGACTCCGTGTCGTTACTGCTGCTGCCCTGCACCATCACCCCCATCCTCCGCATACACTGCCCTGAGGCTATACTCCTCCCGTGGGGAGTTATGCTACGCTCTGCTGCACCCACAACACCAGCCTCAGCGGTCTGCCCTGCAGCGGCGGTTCACTCTGACCGCAATCCACGGGTGGCGTAGTCGGACATTTAAACATCAAAACCACAAAAAATAGTTCCGCCACTGGTTTGACCACCCTGAGCCACGGAACCGGGTCGCCGCCACGAAGACTACAACCACCAGCATCCACCAAAAAGGGTCCGGCTCCGGGTGTCCCAAGGTCCAGGGGGTGCATCAGAACATTTTCATCACCTTTCACAATCACCAATGGGACAAGGCAGGGATGTCCTCTGTCCCCTCTCTTATACATCCTAGTGACGGAGCACCTGCTCTCATCAATTCGCCATAACCCCAATATTAGGTGGATTGAGGTGGGAGGCACCGAGTACAAGTGCTCTCTATTTGCTGATGATGTCCTAGTATATATCACTCAATCACATATATCCATCCATGCTGTTATGGCTGAAATAGATCACTTTGTTACATGGTCAAATTTTAAAATCAATGCAGCGAAGTCTGAGGCCCTCGATGTCTCCCTCCCCAAATCCATATAGGATTCCATCCAGTCCAACTTTCCCTTTGCCTGGCCCTCACAGGGTATCAAATACTTAGGAATTCCTATTCATAGAGACCTCTCCCATCTATGTTATCTTAATTTTGGGCCCTTTATTGAACAACTCCATACAGACCACGGTTGGCAAGTTAGAACTGTAAGATTCACTACGTGAACCACTGGTGTTTTGTGGAAAAGCACATGTACACTGCGTTCCAAATTATTATGCAAAAAGTGTTTAGGAGTGATAAGGGAAGAATTTGTTTGTTTGTCAGTTAAACTCATTGATGGTGATGTGTGTCAGGGCTCTTTATATCACTGTAAGCAATTGCAGACACCTGTGCTAATTAGTTTGGCAGGTGTGTCCAATGAAAGGCAAGACTACTTAACAAGGCTGTCTCACATTATTAAGCAGCCTACATTTTCTGCCAAAATGGGAAAGAAAAAGGATGTGTCGGCTGCTGCTGAGAAGCAACAAATTGTGGAGTGTTTAGGTCAAGGCATGACTACAATCAACATTGTGCGATGATCAGGATGAAGTGTCTTGGCAATCAAGAAGTATGTAGCTGATTCACAGTACACACGTGTGCGTGCTGATAAGGGCAAATTGAGGACTCTTTCCTACAGGCAATTACGTCAGGTTGAAAGAGCAGCGGCAAAAAAGCCTTGTCATAGCAGCAGACAAGTTTTTGAAGCTGCTTGTGCCTCCAACGTCCCCCGAACAACAAGATGCAGGGTCCTTCAGAGGTTTGCAGCTGTGCATACGCCATCCTGTCGACCTCCTCTATCCACTTCACACAAGCAGAAACGGCTCCAGTGGGCCAAACATTACATGAAGACTGATTTCAAAACTGTTTTGTTCACGGATGAGTGCCGTGCAGCGCTCGATGGTCCAGATGGATGGAGTGGAGAATGGCTGGTTGATGGACACCCCACGCAAACACGGCTACAGCGCCAACAAGGAGGAGGTGGAGTAATGTTTTGGGCTGGAATCATGGGGAGAGAGATTGTCGGCCCCTTTAGGATCCCTGAAGGCGCTAAAGATGAACTCCATAATGTATGTGGATTTTCTCAAACAGCACTTCCTGCCATGGTTCAAGAAGAAGAACCGTGTATTTCACAGCAAGATCATTTTTCTGCATGATAATGCACCATCTCATGCTGCACATAAAACATCTGCATCTCTGGCTGATATGGGCATAAAAGGAGACAAACTTATGGTGTGACCCCCATGCTCCCCTGACCTCTACCCCATTCAGAACCTTTGGAGCATCATTAAAAGGAGTGTCTATGATGGCGGGAGGCAGTTCACATCTAAGCAACAGCTCTGGGAGGGTATTCTGTCCTCATGCAAAACAATTGAAGCAGAAACCATCCAAAACCTGACAAATTCAATGGACGAGAGAGTTCAGAAGCTCCTTTCGAACAAGGGGTCCTATGTGAAAATGTAACATCACCTAGAATAAAGTTTTGAGTTGAAAACTGTTTGATTTCAGTTTCTAACAACCTGCTAATGCTTATAATTTCAAAAATGACCATTTTTTTGGTCTTTATTAACATGAAAAGGTTGATCGAAAAGTTTGGGGGATCTAAGAGTGTGGCAACCCAGTAGTCATGATTACTTCGAATTCTGACAATATGAGGGTCATGCTGCAGGTAGTGCAGCAAGAAGGCACTTATGTGTCTTGCGCATCTCGGAGCCCCAAAATTATTTTCCGGGCTAGATGCAGCTAAAAATTATTATTAATTTTAAATCTGGTGAAGCTTTAGTATAGATATCCTAATAGGATCAGTGCTGCACACTGCTACAAAGCCCAAATTATTTTCCAGCCAAGATACAGATAAACATGATTAGTAATTTGAAAGCTTAAAACGGTTGGTAGGGTGATTTTAACCAATCATCAAGCTTTTACTCTCCCCAGGATGACACAGGGGTAGAAAAGTCGTTTCGGATCCATGATTTGTTCATCTTTATGAACGTGAGTCTGTCTACATTATCAGTGGAGAGCCGCGTGCGCTTATCTGTCAGCACACCACCAGCAGCGCTGAACACACGTTCAGACAGAACGCTGGCTGCGGGGCATGAAAAGATCTCCAAGGCGTAAGTGGCTAGCTCCGGCCATTTATCCAGATTGGAAGCCCAAAAAGAGCAAGGGTCCAGTGACACAGTCGTGGCTTCAATGTTTACTTGGAGATACTCCTGTACCATCGTCTCTAGGCGTTGACTATGTGTCAGACTTCTTGTCTCCTGTGGCCTTGCAAAGGATGGGCTAAAAAAGTGGTGAAATGATTCCGCAAAATTGATGTTACCAGCAGATACTGTGGTTCTGTTACGGTTTGAGTGCTGAACACTTGACGGTCCCACGGTTGGCAAGTTGGAACTGTGAGATTCACTACGTGCACCACTGGTATTTTGTGGAAAAGCACATGTAAGATTCTGCAACAGTCTCTGCTGATACTCCTGCATGCGTGCATCCCTTTCTATGGCAGGAATAATTTCTGCAAATTTACTTTTGTACCGGGGATCTAACAGTGTGGCAACCCAGTAGTCAGGATTATTTCTAATTCTCACAATTCGAGGGTCATGTTGCAGGTAGTGCAGCAAGAAGGCACTCATGTGTGTTGCGCATCCAGGAGCACCAAGTCCCTGTTGTGTTGGTGGCGAGGTAACAATCATGCTTCCTTCCTCTGTCCTCTCCCCCCAACCTCGCACAACAGAAATGTGATCAAGGTCTCCCTCATCTGATGAGTCTTCCATCAGTTCGTCCTCCACTTCTTCCTGGGCTCCTGCACCTTCCTCACTAGTTTGGCTGCTACCATGCGCCCTGGTAAAACCATCTCCCCCACCCTCACATGCCTGCCACCTTGGTGCTGCCGACCGTCTGGACCTTGCAGATGTTAGCCCTTCCGCATACAACTCCTCCTCCTCTACTTCCTCCACCTCCTCTTGTGCCACCACCTGACTCCGAATTCTGTTTAACATGTGCTCCAGCATGTAAATCACCGGAATAGTCATGCTGATAATGGCATCGTCAGCACTAAACATCTTCGTCGCCATTTCAAAACTGTGCAGAAGGGTGCATAGGTCCCTGATCTGAGACCACTCCTCCAGCGTGATTTGCCCCACCTCTGAATCTTGTTGGCCCAGGCTATACGTCAGAACGTATTGCACCAGGGCTTGTCGGTGCTGCCACAGTCGCTGCAACATGTGCAGAGTTGAATTCCACCGGGTAGGCACATTGCATTTTAGCCGGTGAAGTGGCAGGCCCAACGACTTCTGTAGAGATTTAAGTCGCTGAGCTGCGGGATGCGAACGGCGGAAGTGAGCACACAGCGACCGTGCCCTCTGCAGAAGGCCATCTAGTCTGGGATAGTGGGCTAAAAATTGCTGGACAACCAGGTTCAACACGTGAGCCATACAAGGCACGTGTGTGACATTGTCCCGGCGAAGGGCCGCACCCAGGTTTGCAGCATTGTCGCACACGGCCTTCCCTGGTTTCAGGTCCAGTGGAGACAACCATTCATGAAATTGGTTCTCCAGAGCTGACCACAACTCCTCAGCTGTGTGACTCACATTTCCCAGACATTTCAATGTAAAAACCGCCTGATGACGTTGAGCCCTACTGCCAGCATAGTAAGGAGGTGTGCAGGATCCCTTCTGCGCAGTTAGAAAGCTTGTGGCATGACCAGACAGGCATTGGGTGCAGGTGGAAGACCGAGAGGAGGTTGAGCAGGCAGAAGCAGTGGAGGAACTTTGACATAAAGAGGATTGACGCACAACTCGTGGGGACGGCACGACTTGGACAGCAGCCCCTTGTCCTGCTGTCACCATAGTTACTCAGTGCCCAGTCAGCGACATGTAACGCCCCTGTCCATGCCTACTCGTCCAAGTGTCTGTGGTGAAATGCACCCTGTCACACACAGAGTTTCTCAAAGAAGCGGTGATGTTGTGTGCGACATGCTGGTGGAGCGCAGGCACACCTTTCTTTGAGAAGTAGTGCCGACTGGGCATCTGGTACTGGGGCACTGCGACGGACATAAGGTCTCGAAAATCCTCTGTGTCCACCAGGCGGAAAGGCAGCATTTCTGTAGCCAAGAGCTTGCAGATGGTGAAATTCAACCTCTTAGCTTTCTCATGGCTAGGAGGAAATGGTCTTTTACTTGTCCACATCTGAGGGACCGAGGGCTGGCTATTGTGCTTAGACGGGGTTGATAAGGGTGTCCCCGGCAAACTGCCGGTCTGTGAGGAAGATGCAGGCGGACATGTTAGGTTGCCTTGATCCAAATGTGGTGCTATCGATGTCGGACAGCGCTCAACACCAGCTGGTGTTACCACCTCCAAAGAAAATGATGACCTGCCAATCACGCTGGCTGTTGCGGGTAAAGAGGTGTCAGGTCTGCGCCCCAAAACAGGTGTGACTGCTGTCCCCCCAGTCACAGAGGATGAAGAGGCCGCGGATGCACAAGATATGGCAGACGGTGGTTGGCCCGGCCGGCTAGGCCGCATTGTAGCACACTGAGCTTCCCACTGCAACTTATGCTTCATGTCCATGTGCCGGTTCATGCATGAAGTACTCAAACTATGTATTTTTTGGCCTCTACTTAGCTTTTCCTGACAAATGTTACAGATAACATGAGTTGGGTCATCTTTATCGATCTGAAAAAATGCCCAGGCTATGCAAGGCTTAGCACCCATGCGACCTGAAGAGCCACCGCGACTTGTGGTGAGAGGCAGAGTTGTGTTTGAGGATGCAGTTGTTGACGTGCTTCCAGTACTACGTCTCTGTCCAGGAAGGCACAACCTGACCTCGTCGTCACTAGCATCTTCCTCCACCTCCTCTGCTGACCTCATCTCTTGGCTGACTGTGGGTTGACAGTAAGTGGGATCTCCAACCTCATCATCATCACCCTGTGTGTTATCACACCCGTCGTCCTCAGAGCCAACCTGTTCCTGCCCTGACAAAAAACTAAAGTTGTCGCTCCAATCAGGTATTTGAGTCTTATCATCGTCTTCCTCATTGTCTCCACCAACAGGAGTTACAGTTTGGGAATGAGGGTCTATATGATGGTCAGAACCTTCTGCGTCTGGTCCTGGATCTGACTCATAAAGATTCTGGGCATCAGTGCAGATCATTTCCTCGTCTGGATTCACAGAAGCACTGGAGTCGACCTCTGATTCCCAGGCTATAGTATGAGTAAACAGCTCTGCAGACTCAACCATCTGTTCTACCTCATACTCAGACGGGCAGCTGGAGATTTGGGAGCTGTGAGGAAGCAAGTGCGATTTGGGTGACACCTTTGAGGACTGGAGTATTTGTGATGTTGAAGTTGATGTGGAGGAGAGCCCACTTAAAGGAGCACTTGATATCCGTTGAAGCACCTGCTGTTTTTGTGCCTCATCTGGAATTTGTAGCGATTGGCGTGGCCGTAAGAAAGGGATCTTATCACATTGTCCGCTAAAAGAAGTAGACATTTTAGTTTGGCTGGAAGATGGTCTTTCTTCTGCAGATGTTACTGTTGCTTTAACACCTACCCCACGGACACAACCTTTTTTCCCCTTCCCAACACGCCTATTCCCCTTTCCACCAGCAGCAGGCCTTTTTCCACTCATTTTGGTGGTTAACTAGTTCACAACTCTGGAGTTGTTTGCACAAAAAAACAATGGATGGTAACCGAGCAGAGCTGAGTGGCCAAACTGTGGTATTAGGCCAAAACTATTGGCTGGGTTAGATGCAGAAAAAAATTATATTCAATTTGCAACCTGATGGAGGTCAGTATAGATGGACTAATACAACAAGTCCCACACACAGCTAGAAGCCCAAATATTTTTTCAGAGGTACTGTAGATGCAGATAAAAATTATTTTTAATTTGCAACCTGATGGAGGTCAGTATAGATGGACTAATAGAGAAAGTCCGACACACTGCTAGAAGGCCAAATATTTTTTCAGAGCTAGATGCAGAAAAAAATTAGATTCAGTTTGCAACCTGATGAAGGTCAGTATAGATGGACTAAAAGAGAAAGTCCCACACACTGCTAGAAGGCCAAATATTTTTTCAGAGCTAGATGCATACAAAAAATTATTTTGAATTTGCAACCTGATGGAGGTCAGTATAGGTGGACTAATAGAACAAGTCCCACACACTGCTAGAAGGCCAAATATTTTTTCAGAGCTAGATGCAGAAAAAAATTATATTCAGTTTGCAACCTGATGGAGGTCTGTATAGATGGATTAATAGAACAAGACCCACACACAGCTAGAAGCCCAATATTTTTTCAGAGGTAGATGCAGAAAAAAATATATTCAGTTTGCAACCTGATGGAGGTCAGTATAGATGGACTAATACAACAAGTCCCACACACAGCTAGAAGCCCAAATATTTTTTCAGAGGTACTGTAGATGCAGATAAAAATTATTTTTAATTTGCAACCTGATGGAGGTCAGTATAGATGGACTAATAGAGAAAGTCCGACACACTACTAGAAGGCCAAATATTTTTTCAGAGCTAGATGCAGAAAAAAATTATATTCAGTTTGCAACCTGATGGAGGTCAGTATAGATGGATTAATAGAACAAGACCCACACACAGCTAGAAGCCCAATATTTTTTCAGAGGTAGATGCAGAAAAAAATATATTCAGTTTGCAACCTGATGGAGGTCAGTATAGATGGACTAACAAAGAAAGTCCCACACACTACTAGAAGGCCAAATATTTTTTCAGAGCTAGATGCAGAAAAAAATTATTTTCAGTTTGCAACCTGATGGAGGTCTGTATAGATGGATTAATAGAACAAGACCCACACACAGCTAGAAGCCCAATATTTTTGTCAGAGGTAGATGCAGAAAAAAATATATTCAGTTTGCATCCTGATGGAGGTCAGTATAGATGGACTAATAGAATGATGCTATGTCCAAAAGATTTTACTTCACTAGGTGCAGTAAAAAAATTGGTATTCTATACACAGGTGGTATATCTTGCAACACAGATAGGCTACTCCACTGACTAACACACTCTGCAATAGGCCAAAAAGGATTAGCTTTGCTAGATTCAGCCAAATGCTGTGAAAAAAACTTGCACAGCACTGGCACAGACCTGCCTGGCAAAAACTGATAGGAACTGATGTAACCTAGTCCTGAAAAGGACTCCAATTACAATTAGTCTTTACTCCCACAACCTATCTATTTCAGAGCACAGACCTGCCTGATAAAAGTCGTAGGAAATGCTGTAACCTAGTCCTTAAAAGGACTGCAATCACAACTATTCCCTACTCCCAAGCTATCTGTAGATTTGTGCGAAAATTGGCTTGAAATTAACAAGGTATAGCGCACACAGCAACAGCGGTGCCGTCTAACACGCAGCTGCAGCAGTGAGAAAATGGTGGCGACGGGGAAAATGGCTTGGTCTTATAGGGCAAGGACATGTGACATACACTGCCAATGACACATGCCCTTGCTTGTGTGAAAAAAAGCACTTCGCTCCGTGTGTGCGCTGCTGATAGGCTGACAGATTGCACCTCCCCACTGCAAATGCGGGAAAGAGAAAAAAAAATGGAGATCTTCATTGTTCCTGCATTGATCCATCCCCTGCCCCTCCCCCCACCCCGCTGTACACTCAAACTGCGTATTAACATTAATTTTCATCATTACTGAGAAAAAATCCAGTTATGATTTTGGTGCACGAACAGTTATCGAACATAACCTCGAACAGCCGAATTTTTCTCAAATTGTTCATGTTCGCCGAACGGCTCAAACACCGCCCAAAACAGCTCGAATTTGAGATTGGCGAACAGTTCGAGTAGAACAACGCTCATCTCTACTCATTAATTGTTGGGACACCTTTTGTCTAGATCAGATAGGTATCACGGAGATATATGAGTTAAGGATCTAATGTAAAGGCAAATAGGGGGAGTAGCCGTAATCATAGTGTACTGCTATAGGCTGGAATTACTAAAGATGAGCTAGCTAAAGAGCTAGTTAGACCTTTTCCAGTTGAAAATGTCATCAAAATCAACTCCCAAACCTACTGCTAGTTTTTAGAAGACATTTTCATCAAGCAGTGGTAAAGGAAAACTCATTTAAGAAAATAGAACCCAAGATACGGGTGATCCAAGGGTTAACTAAGAGATATTTGCTGAAAATGTCTTAAAATTATTAATCTTATTCAAGCAATATATTAAAACCGATTATTAACCCCTTTACGACCAAGTCAGTAATAGTACCTAGCTGAGCCATGGGGCTTATGGGCCAGCTACATATTATTATGCGCTCTGCGATCGCGCCCGCACACAAGCAGTGCGGGTCGATCGCCACCGAGTGTCAGCTGATTGTCACAGCTGATACCCAGTGCTATATGCTAGGAGCGATCTTGCACCACTGATGACACATTAACCCCTCAAAGTCGAGGTAAACACCGATACTTACCTCTTCTGCTGGTGTCCCGTGCAGTCTGCTGCGGCTCCCGGATGTTTTCATAGTGACTTGATGTCGTCATGACAACATCCGGGTCATCAGACATCAGGAAGTTACTTTTGTCATGCGCAGTGCATGATCAAAGTAACTTCTCCCTGTGCAGCGCTGACAGGCTGCATAGCATAAGTAGCTGCTGCTCTCTATGCTATACAGCCGATCAGGCTGCAAAAAGTGAAAGTCCCATAGTGGGACAAAGTTTAAAAGTAAAAAGTAGTGCCAGACAGTGAAAAAAAAAAATTAAAAAATTGTAAAAATATTCTTAAAAAAGAAAAAAATATTCCACAAAACATAAAAATATATTGTACCCATAATATTTATTTATTATGAAAAAAGAAATAAACCAATAAAAGTACACATATCTGGTATTGCCGCATCCAGAACGACCTGACCTATAAAACTGTCCCACTAGTTAACCCCTTTAGTGAAAATAAAATAAATAAATAAAAAACGAAGCAAAAAACTATGCATCATACCACCAAACAGAAAATGGAATAACACACTATAAAAAAGACGAATGTAAATAAAAATGGTACTGCTGAAAATGTAATCTTGTCCGGCAAAAAACAAGCCTCCATACAGCTCCATCATCCAAAAAATAAAAAAGTTATAGCTCTCAGAATAATGCGATACAAAAAATTTTTTTTTCTATAAAATAGTTTTTATTGTGTAAAAGAGTCAAAACATAAAAAAAATACAATTGTGGTACAGCTGTAAATGTACTGACCCGAAGAATAAAGCTGCCTTATCAATTTTACCACACGCAGAACGGCATAAAAAAAAATAAAAAATCCTGAATTGTTGGTCTTTGTTTCTTCTGCCTCCCAAAAATCTGAATAGAAAGCCATCAGAAAGTGTCACGTGCCCAAAAATGCAACAATAAAAATGTTAACTTGTCCCGCAAAAAACAAGCCAACACATGATTCTGTTGGCCGAAATATAGAAAAATTATAGCTCTCAAAATACAGCGATTGCAAAAAAATCTGTAATCGCTGTAATCGAACCGACCTGAAGAATAAAGTCGTCTAATCACTTGTACCGCACGATGAATGGAGTAAAAAATAAACTCTAGGGTTAGGTTTGTGCTATGGTTAGGGTTGTGCTAGGGTTAGGGTTGTGTTAGGGTTAGGGTTGGGGTTTGGGCTAGGGTTGGGATTTTTTCAAAAGTAAAGAAAAAATTGAAGATGATATGGCGATCAGTGTTGAGCGAAAGTGCTCGCTACTTGAGTTTGCATTGGGTGCTCGGGTAGCACTGAGTATCGCGTGTGCTTGAGTGACATGCTCGAGTCTCCGCCCCATATTCTTCGCGGCCCCAAAAAATGTTGCTGGGATTGCCTGCCATGCACGAGCGATCACTGGATGTTATTTTTGGGTGCCTAAAAACCATGAAACATTCGGGGTGGGGACCTGAGCATGTCACGCGAGCACCCACGATACATGGTGCATACCCGAGTACCCGATGCAAACATAAGTAGAGAGCACTTGCGCTCAAGACTAATGACAACTTATTCAATATGATGACCTAATGTTATCAAATTCTGTCGTACCTCTGGGTACAAAATGTACACTATACCTCTTGATAAAATCCTTGAGGAGTCTAGTTTCCACAATGGAGTCAATTGGGGGGGGTTGCCACTATTTAGGTGCATCAGGGGCTCCCGAAATAAGACATGTCGTCCGCTCTTGATTCCAGACAATTTTGCCTTCAAAAAGTCACAGAGTGCTCCTTCCCTTCTGAACCCTGCCATGTGCCCAAACAGTGTATTTTCCCCATATATGGGGTATCGGCGTACTCAGGAGAAATTGCACAACAGTTTTTAGGTTCCATTTTCTCCTCTTACCTTTGTGAAAATAAACAATTTGGGGCTAAAAGTTTGATTTTTTTATATTCACTGCTCTATGTTATAAACTTCTGTGAAGCACTTGGGGGTTCAGTGTGCTCACCACACATCTAGATAAGTTCTCTGAAGAGTCTAGTTTCCAAAATGGTGTCATTTGTGGGGGGTTTAAACTGTTTAGGCACATCAGGAGCTCACCAAACGCAACATGGTGTCTGCTAATTATTGAAGCAATTTTTACATTCAAAAAGTCAAATGGTGTTCCTTCCCTTCCGAACCCTGCCGTGCACCCAAACAGTGTTTTTTCCCCACATCTCTCTGATTTAAGGGCATAAATATTCAAATTTTGAAAATTGCTAAATTTTCCAAATTTTTGCCAAATTTCCATTTTATTCACAAATAAACGTAAGTGATATCGAAGAAATTTTACCCCAATCATGAAGTACAATATCTCATGAAAAAATCTCAGAATCAGTGAGATCCTTTGAAGCATTCCAGAGTTATTACCTCATAAAATGACAGTGGTAAGAATTGTAAAAATTGTCCCGGTCATTAACCACGATCGGGAGTAAAGGGGTTAAACATTAAATATGTTTATTATTAAACATGTGAACCTGTCCAAAAATATTGTAGCTAAAAGCTATGGGCAATATCAAAATTGGCAATAGGTTTTCCCAAATTGGTTAATATTTGTATAATTTTGATGTACATACAAATAAATGTCAGGTAGAGTGTGGGATGATGGGGTAGAAAAGTTATACACACAGTACAATATAGACAAAATAAGGTGGAATGCAGCAGATCAAATCAAATATGGAATCTTAATATTAAATAACAAAGTGCCAATGTAAACTAAATAAAGTGCATAATGCTCTTGTAAACCTTTGTTCCAATTTGTTAAATAAAGTATATACACCATGATCCACCCTCATAAGCCGATATATGGTTAATAACCAGGAAAGTATAATTACATCTGATGAAATCAGTCTAATGTAAAGTGCTTAGTGCAGTTTTGCTAAGGCATTTTTATTTAATCCTCCTGATGGACAGCACAGCCCAAGGTCTGGTGAACTTACTATTTAATGCTGGTTAGAGTCCACATGTGGAGAGATGACCCCGACGACATCGTTTCACCAATGCTTTTTCGAAGGGGCATTAACAAGAGGAAGTGCTCCTTAAATATATTGTGGTAGCCAATGTCTCAGCAGGAGGGCTAGGGTGGCCAATTATTGTCCTGAGAGAGGGCAGCGCATGGGTCGTCTGTCAATCACTCGTGAGTAAAAAAGTGACTTCCAGTCCATACACTTAGAATGCATGTGTGGAACGCGTGCTATTCACAGTATGACAGACCGGAAGACATCAAATGAAGCAAACGCGCATGCGTATAGTCCCAGGACAAGTGTATGGATGGGACTAACTTGAGCAGTGTGGTGTACAAAATGGGAGGAGTCTGTATCGGAAGGAACTAAACAGTAAGACAGAGAAGTGGTTTCTGCAAAGCCTACAAAAAAATTTTTAAAAGCAAAACCTTGGCAATCATGACGGATCAATGATTTTCAATGTCAGGAAATTTCTCAATTGCTCTTCAAAAGGAGTTATATACCTATGTTGGTCTAACTACCAGAGAGCTAAAAATACTGGTTATAGAGCACATTAGAGACATTGGGAAGTCAGAAACAGTGGAGGACATTGACACTTTAAAAACCATACCCTGACATTTCAGATTGTTTCACAATAGTAGACCAGAGGATTTGAAAATTATGGCAATTGATCAAGTGACATTGGGATCAAGAGGAGGAGACTTGGGAATAATCCTAGCCCAAACCGAGAGTCGGTGGATGTACAGGTTGGGAACACTGGCCCCACAAGGCCTGAATGAGAACCTGTGCTTTGGCTCCTTTTCATAACATCTTCTAATTTTCACCACAGTCCAACAATTCCACTACTGTTCATTACCGTCCTCACCCAGCCCTCTCCTCCCTTCTTCTTCTTCACTCTTTTACTCTGTCTAGGACTGGCTCTGGGATTGACTCTGTACTTTCTTCCACAAAGGCCATTTTACATGGCTTAATGGTGTCTTTCTCTGCCAATGCCTGGGGTGTTTGCGATTTATTTCCATTATTTTAATATATGTCTATTTAATATTTTAATTGTTTTATGTATATGCTCCTTAGGTTGTTGTTCGAAAATGATCCTCATCAGTGGATGGATTCCTGACAGAGCAATGGACACAGTTGTAACTACACTTTCTTATGCGGATTTCTTCACTCTAGCTGGAGGAGCTGTTCCTTATCCATGTCGACCTTGGGATCCTCTTTCTTGAGACTGGAACATTATAGGAAGACCCTTTAGAACTTTGATCCCACTATCAACATTGAAAGAGATAAGAGAGGAAATTACGTCTTCTTTTTTATCTGAACAACTTTACGATTTGGATTCTGGACAATGTATCATGGGTCAATTGAATTATTAATTACAGTTGATATGGAAAATTAAGAGACATCCACTATTTGGAGCACTACATGTGGACAAAATATGCATCCTTACATGATAATTGATAACAAAGACATGGACATCAACAGAGGTACATTTTAAATACTTCTTTGATGCGCTTTGAACACTCCTTTACTATTTGAGGTCCCTCCAATGTATGGACTTCAGAGTATGAACAAATGGGACCTAGTCACACATATCTTATGCAGATATAAGGGATGACCATCTTTTTGAGACTAATGATGATATTATCCTGTCCGGACTTAATCTATTCACATTTTGCTTCATATATTTATATATTCATTTTTTATTCTAACCTATTATTTTTTACTATATTCATTTGTCAACTCGATTTTCACTTATCACTTAGACATGTATGTAAATTTTCACATCACATAGTCATTATAGATATCCTTAGGCATTGCCCTATAGTCCCCAATATCTGTCAGGCACTCTATTGATCGATTGGGCCACCAGGACAGTAAGATAGTTTTTAAGGTTGAAGGAATACTAAGTCCATCTAGTTCAACCCATAGCCTAACATGTTGATACAGAGGAAGGCAAAAATAAAACATGTGGCAAACACTAAGCTCCGCATTGGGGAAAAAAATTCCTTCCTGACTTCATACAACAATCAGACTAGTTCCCTGGATCAACACACTATCAAAGAATCTAATATATATAACCTGTAATATTGTAATATTACCTAAATATTGATATGCACACTCACATTACATTCAGATATCTGCTAGGCACCATATATTAATCGATTTGGCCACTTAGCACACTATCATTACATTAATATACACACCCATTTTATATCCCATCTGAACACTACCATGAACATCTCTATGTATTGTACATATTCTCTCCATAGCACTTAGTGCACTTTATTTATGGTGGTCATGAATACAAATTCTTTCCTAGTATACTAGTAACAGTAAATTTTATTTGATAATTACAATTGATCTACACTTATTGTGGGTCTCTTGTTTGTTTCAACCAATGTAGTTCCCCTCTTTAGAACATGTTTCATATATACTCTTTATTTATTGACTGTTAACACAGTAACTTTTAACAACCTGGCTTGTATATTTAGACTACATGTGTCTTATCTATATCTTCCTTTTAGCAATCCAGTCAACATATTATTTCCTCCCCAGATACAGCAAAACTTAGTTTATATTCTATATTTCATTACTGGAAAAAATTTTCTGTGTTAATGTTTAGTTCCTTCCGATACAGACTCCTCCACTTTTGTACACCGCAATGCCTAGGTTAGTCCTATAGAGATAATCTTCTCTGTGTTACTGTTTAATTCCATCTGATACAGACTCCTCCTCTACACCGCACTACTCAGGTTAGTCCAATGGAGATAATCTCTTCTGTCTTACTGTTTAGTTTCTTCCAATATAGACTCATCCCCTTTTGTACACCACACTGCTCAAGTTAGTCCCATTCACACCATTGTCCTGGGACTGTACGCATATGCATTTGCGTCATTCAATGACTTCCGGTCATGCACGCTGGGAATAGCGTGCGTTCCATGCAATAGTTCTAAGCACCTAGACCGGAAGTCACTTTTTTATTCATGAGTGATTGACAGATGACTCATGCGCCGCCCTCTCACGGGATAATGATTGGCCATCCTAGCCCTCCTGCTGAGACATTGGCTACCACAAAATATTTAAGTAGCACTTCCTCTTGTTAATGCCCCTTGGAAAAAGAACTGGCAAAACAATGTCGTCGGGTCATCTCTCCACATGTGGACTCTAACCAACATTAAATAGTATGTTCACCAGACCTTGGGCTATGCTGGAGATCAGGAGGTATACATATAAATGCCTTAGCAAAACCACACTAAGTACTTTACATTAGACTGCTTTTATCATATCTATTTATACTTACCTGGCTATTAACTATATATTGGCTTGTGAGGGTGGATCATGGTGTATATACTCTATTCAACAATTGGAACAAAGGTTTACAAGAGCATTATGCGCTTTATTTAGTTTACATTGGCACTTTGGTATTTAATATTAAGATTCTATATTAGATTTGAAATATACATCTGCTGCATTGCACCTTATTTAGCCTATATAAGTACTGGTGAAGCTATGGCACGCATGCCAGAGGGGGCACGCAGAGCCCTCCCTAAGGGCACTCCCACCATTGCCTCAGCACTAGTGCTCCTGGACTGGCCCCGGCAGCTGAGGACTCGGAGCCCGCCAATGACAGCCCCTACTTCAGCTAGATGTGTGTTCTCAGACGCACATCTAGCTGAAGTGTATTGCAGTGCACAAACTTGCTAGGAACATGCGCCGCAATACAATCGCAGCTGACATCAGTGTACACACGATTGGGGGCTTGGCAGTGACATCATGCTCTCCCATCGCTTGGATGCTGAAGTCAGCTGCCGGCTTTAGAACAGAAGACGACATGGCGCGTGAAAGGAAGGAAAGTGAGTGGGAGTGTTTATTATGTTTTTTCTTCTATGCAATGATTACAGTGGTGCCATCAGGATGGGGGCACATATACAATGGTGAGGGGTATACCAGGAAGGGGGCAGCATATACACGGATGGGGCATATACAAGGATGGGGGGGCATATACAAAGATGGGGGCATATACCATGATGGAGGAGCATATACAATGATGGGGGATATGCCAAGATGGGGGCAGCATATACACTGGTGGGGCATATACAAGGATAGGGGCAGCATATACAAGGATGGGGGGCATATACCATGATGGGGACATATATACAGTGATGGGGGATATACCAGGTTGCGGTCAGCATATACACTTATGGGGCATGTGCAAGGATAGGGGAGCATATACAAATATGGGTGATATACCAGGATTGGGGGAGCATATACCAGGTTGGAGGTTGTATACAATGATGGGGGATATACTAGGAATGGGGGAGCATATACAAAGAAGGGGGATTTACCAGGATTGTGGGAGCATATACCAGGATGGAGGTCGTATGAAAGGATGGGGGATATACCAGGATTGGGGGAGCATATACAAGGATGGGGGATATACCAGGATTGGCAGAGCATATAGAAGGAAGGGGGATATACCTGGATTGGGGGAGTATATACACTGATGGGGCATATGCAAGGATAGGAGGGGCATATATCAGGATGGGGGCAGAATATACAAATATGGGTTATATACCAAGATTGGGGGAACATATACTAGGTTGGAGGTCATATACAATGATGGAGGATATACTAGGATTGGGGGAGCATATGGAAAGAAGGGGGATATACCAGGATTGTGAGAGCAAATACCAGGATGGAGGTCATATGCAAGGATGGGGGACATACTAGGATTGTGGGAGCATATACCAGGCTGGAGGTCACATACAAGGATGGGAGATATACCAGAATTGGGCCAGCATATACAAGAATGGGGGATATTCCAGGATTGGTGGAGCATATAGAAGGAAGGGGGATATACCAGGATTGGGAGATATATACAAAGATGGGCGATATACCTGGATTGGCAGAGCATATACAAAGATGTGGGATATACCATGATTAGGGGAGCATATACAATGATGAAGGGGGATATACCAGGATTGGTGGAGCATATACAATGATGAAGGGGGATATAAAAGGATTGGGGGAGCATATACAAGAATGGGGGATATACCAGGATTGGTGGAGCATATAGAAGGAAGGGGGATATACCAGGATTGGGAGATATATACAAAGATGGGGGATATACCTGGATTGGTGGAGCGTATACAAGGATGGGGGATATGCCAGGATTGGGGTAGCATATATAAGGATGGGCGATGTTCCAGAATTGGTGAAGCATATTCAAGGAATTGGGATATACCAGGATTGAGGGAGCATATACCAGGATGGAGGGCGTTTACAAGGATGAGGAATATACTAGGACTGAGGGAGCATATACAAGGATGGGTCAGCATATACCAGGATTGGCGGAGCATATACAAGGAAAGGGGATATACCAGAATTGGGGGAGCATATACCAACATAGAGGACGTATACAATGATGGGAATATACCAGGATTGGGGGAGAAAATACAAGGATGGGCATCATACTAGGATTGAAAATGAGCTGCACTCACCAGTCCTTAAAAGCAGTATCTTTATTCCATAAGAATAAAAAGTCCGGCAAGCAGGGAGAGCGGGGAAGAAAAAAGTAGACCACAGCTGTTTCACGTGAAGACACTTCTACAGGTCTGTGTTACTCTTATGGAATAAAGATACTGCTTTTAAGGACTGGTGAGTGCAGCTAATTTTTCTTTCTTATGGTTATTTTGGACTGTTTAAACTTTTTTATGAGCTTTTGCACCTGAAATGTTACCAAGTCCTATTTAGGTGTCTGCATTGTACATGTTCAGCTTTGCACTGACTATTGCAGCTGCTTGCAGGTGGTGCAGGTTTTTCACTTTCCTTGCTGTAAGATTATACTAGGATTGACAGAGCATATACAAGGATGGTGGGATATACCAGGATTGGGGGATCATATACAAGGATGGGTGATATTCCCGGATTGGTGGAGCATATTCAAGGAAGGGGGGTATACCAGGATTGGGGGAGCACATACCAGGATGGAGGGCGTATACTAGGATATGGGATATTCCAGATTGGTAGACTATATACAAGGATAGGGGATATACCAGGATTAGGGGAGCATATACAAGGATGGGTGATATACCAGGTTTGGCAGAGCATATACAAGGAAGGGGGATATACCAGGATTGGGGATCATACACAAGGATGGGGGATATATCAGGATTGGGGGAGAATATACATGGATGGGGGGATATACCAGGATTGGGGGAGCATATATATAGATTGGGGGGACATATACATGTATTAGGGGAAGCATATACATGGATGGGGGGAGCATATACTGTACAAGGAAGAAGGGCATATACAAGAATGGGAGAGCAAATACAAAAATGAAGCATATATACAAGGATGGGGGAGCACATACAAGGATGGAGGGAGCATATGCAAGGATGGGGCCAGCATATGCAAGGATGAAGGGCATATACAAGGATGGGGGCATACATAAAAATGAAGGGCATATACAAGGATTCGGGAAGCATATACAAGGATGGGGGAGCATATACAAGGAAGGGGGAGCATATACAAGAATTAAGGGCACATACCAGGATGGGGGGCATATTTTCTTTATCTGCAGTCTCATACCCCTGCTCCTGTCTTTGGCTGCTCTCTACCTCACCCCCGCTTGCTCTGTGTATGAGTTTCTTTTTCTAAATTAAAACCTCAGTATTCATGTTAGATCGCCATATTGGCAACTGGCGATAAATAAGGTGGCTTTGGGTTTCAATTTGGGCACTCGGTCTCTAAAAGGTTTGCCATCACTGGCCTATATTGTTCTGTGTATATAAGCTTTCTACTCCATCATCCCACACTCCACCTGACATTTATTTGTATGCGCATCAGAATAATACAAATTTTTACCCATTCAAGGAAAACCTACTGCCAATTTTTTTTATTGCCCATAGCCTTTAGCTACAATATTTTTGGACTGGTTCACATGTGGTTTGTTGATTCGAATTCTCCCTGGTATTTTATGTTTAATAATTGTTTTCAATATATTTTTTAAATAAAATTAATAATTTTAAAACATTTTCAGCATATATCTCTTCGTTAACCCTTGGAACACCCATATCTTGGGTTGTGTTGTTATATTTAGTCTGAAGTGGTATGCATCAATTTTGATATTTAGACATGTGCTAATTGCTAATTATCATTTAAGAAAACCATGATTTTATGCAGGACAATGCTCCTTCATATGCGTCAAAGTCTCCACTGCTTGGCTGCCAGTAATGGCCTTAAAGATCAAAGAATAATGGCATGGCCCTTTTCCACACCTGACCTTAACCCTATTCCCTATTGAGAACTTGTGGGCCATTTTTAACCCCTTCCCGATATGCAGCACATATATACGGTGCAGCGGGAGCAGAGTTCCCTCAAAGCACCGTATATATAGGCGTCGCTATTTCCGGTCACCGCGCTGCATCGTGTGTTGATCGAGTTAAGACGGCTTCTGTCTCTGACAGCAGGCCATCCCTGCACGTCGCCTCCATGTCAGCGATCGCTGTGATTGGCTGTTCAATTCTGACCAGCCAATCACAGTGATGTGCCAATAAAGTTGTGTAAGAAAAAACAAACAAACAAAAAAAAACGTGTGACAAAGGTGTGATCGGTGCTGTTGGAGACAGTACCAATCACAGCAGTCACAGTGGGTGAGTGATCGCGATGTCACCTCGCCTGATAAACCCCTTTGGCGCTGATTGGCTGAACAATAGTTTCTGGCCAATCAGCGCCAAAGGGATTAATCTAAAATAGTGATTAGCACTCTGCACGTCATATTTACCTTGGAGTTGGCATGAAGAGTTGTTGTGAGACCCCTCTGTGTACCTGAGAAAGAGATTCATTGGTGACCAGTGCGATCTCCCTGCGATCTGTGCCTCCTGCCATTTCCTGTGCTGTGTCTGTGCGATCTGTGCTGTCTGTGTGCGCAGATCTTCTCCTGTACTGCTGGCTGCTGTGTGACTGATCTGTGATCGCAGCAGCAGCAGTTACCCTGTCACTGTTCCCCCTTCCCTTCTTCCCCCTAGCTCCTAATTGTTTTTTTCTTCACTTTTTTGCTCTTTTTCATGTGCGCGTCCTGCGCTGAGCATTCGTGCTCGTTCCGTGGCCGCACTGCTCTGATCAGTATCGCTGATGATTAGAGTCTGCGCAAAGAGACTTTTTTTTTTTTAGGTAGAGTAGCGGAAGTCAGTGTAAGTGACGTCAGTTATATATTTTTTTTGAGAAAAAAAAAAAAGTAGTTAGTACAGAGTAGTTTTATAGGTACCGAGTTAGCACATTAGAGAAGCGGACCTAAGTGTTTGACGTAATAGTACACAGTAGTTTTATAGGCAAGGAGGTAGGTTCTTTCTTTTGCATAAAAAAAATTATTATCACTGAGTAATTTCTTAGCTAGCGCATAGTCTGTTTTTTATTTGCAAAAAAAAAATTTTTTTGCATCAAGTAAATTTTTAGATGCATTAGGGGAACATACTTTGCAGTGTTGGTGATGTCTTTTTTTTCTTTTGCAAAAAAAAAAGAATAGTTAGCGCCAGGTAAATTTATAGGCAGGGCATTCGTGTAATAAATGTCAGTGTAATTTTTTTTATACAAACATTTTTTTTACATCTGATTTTTCTTTTCATTTTTTTCTTCTAAGTGTTTCTTTTAAATTTTTCCTTTTTACTTTTTTCTCTCTACTTTTTTTCTCTACTTTTTATAATAAATAGTACCCCTTACACAAGCTTCACAAAATACACATGTAAAATCACCACTTACACACACATCCCCAGTGTTTTTAAAAAGAAAATAAAAATGGCCCATTCGTCAAAAAGACGCTATTCGCCAGAGCAGGCATACACATTCCTTGCCTCGGACATGCATTCAGGCAGTGAGGAAGATCCCACATTCCTGTATTCCTCTCCCTCCTCCTCCTCATCTAGTGAGGCACCCTAGGACCCAGGCAACCTCTACAGCAATCGATCCCATATGGACTGTAGTCCCCGAAAATTGTCAGCCTGTAATACCGGATTTCATTGCAGCTCAGGGATCCAATTTGATGTTACAGGCTTCACTGAAATTGATTTCCTCAAATTCTTTTTCAGCGAGGAAATAATAAAGGCTATGGTGGCCGAGACATATTTGTATGCCCATCAATTTTTCACCGAAAATCCCACGTGATCATATGCCAGACGGATCCCTGTAAATGCAGCAGAGATGATGACATTTTGGGGCATTGTGCTGCATATGGGCATAGTGAAAAAAACAGAGCTTCGGCAATACTGGAGTACTGATATTCTCTACAGCACACCGGTATTCTGTATGGCCATGACAAGCACACGATTTGAAGCGATCCAAAAATGTTTGCATTATAGTGATAATGCGTAGTGTCCTCCCCGAGATGGTCCCAACTTTGATCGTCTATACAAAATTCGGCCAGTAGTTGAACACTTCAGCAGAAAATTTGCTGAGGCGTACAACCCCAAAAGAGACATGGCTATAGATGATTCTCTGGTTTACTTCAAAGGGAGTCTAAAATTGTGACAATTTCTGACCAGTAAGAGCGCAAGGTATGGAATTAAACTGTACAAGCTGTGCGAGAATACCTCAGGGTACACCCACAGATTTAGAGTCTACAAAGGGAAGGACACCAAGATTGAACCCCCTGATAGTCCCCCTGTCCTGGGTGTGAGTGGGAAATTGTGTGTGAATTGTTGCACCCACTGCTGGATAAGGGTTATCATCACCTCTAAATTGATAACTTTTACACCAGTATCCTGCTCATCAAGACCCTCTCTGTCAGAGGTACCGTTGCATGCGGCACCATGCAAACAAATCAGAGAGGCCTTCCTAAGTTGCTAATTGGGCAACACCTGATAAAGAGCGAAAGTAGAGCCCAATGCAGCGACAACATGCTGGTCGTGAAGTATAAGGACAAGAGGGATGTCTTTATCTTGACCACCATACACCATGACAAAAGCTACCATGTCACTGTCCTCGGTACAAAAACACAAGTCCCAAAGCTAGATTGTATCTTGGATTACAATAAGTACATGGGCAGTACTCTCAGATCAGGTGCTCAAACCATACAGTGCCATGTGAAAAGCTAAAGAATGGAACAAAAAATTGGCCGTGCACATTGTACAATGCTTTTGTGCTGTTTCAATCTGCAGGCAATAGGGGGACCTTCCTTCAGTTTCAGGAGGTAGTCATTAAGGCCCTAATGTTTGGCACTCTGGAAGTTGAGGGTCCCATTACTTCTAAAACTGATAGTGCCCGTATCGTCCAAGGTCAACATTTTACAGGCGAGGTTCCCCAAACAGGGAAGAAGGGAAGAACACAAAAACAGTGCAGAGTATGCTCCAAGAGGGGAATACGAAAGGGCAAAATTTACCAATGTGAAACCTGCTCTGAGAAACCTGGCCTTTGCATTACAGAATTGCTTCAATGCCTGTTTTTCCAGCATTTCTCACATGTATTAAAGCTGTCAAACAGTCGCAAATCATGTTCATGGAGAGATGAAAACTTAACGCCCGAGCACGCTGAAGATAATAGGTGCTCGCCCGAGCATGCTCGCTCATCACTAGTTACTCTCCTTAAATTTTTGTATCAATAGTACTCTATGAAACTGATGTTTGTGCCACCTGAGTGTGGCTGAGCAGAAAAGCAGCTTGAGCCGTTGCATGTCGTATCAGTGCTCAGCAGGCGTACACCAATGCTTCACCCTCATATGCCCTATCTACTTACCTATGAGAAAGGACAACATGTTGCATCAGGCCTCTTGAGGAGCCAGCATGGGCGAAATGGTTCGAGGCATTAAAGGCATATCTGTGGCTGGTGGCGCAACCTCTGTGGATAAGTATATCACTCCTCATTAACTTTTGGATTATGATTGCTGCTGGGTCAATCTATAACAGTTGACTGGTATTATAAATGGTGGCTATTATGCGCTGTTATACATCTGATTGTATATCATGTGTAGTATTGGTGCACTTGAAAACAAAAATTTGAAGTGTAAGCTTATGTGCATTTATATACATATGGCTGCTGTTCTATCAAAAGCAACATTATAAGAGGCACTTTGCATTTTTTAAGCACCTTGCACTTTATATATTTCTTCTGTGTATTAGGTTTTAGGGGTGTTTGGTTAATCCAGAGAGGTGCGACCTTCTATATTATTGTATGGTCAAAGTGTTTATCATTCTTTAATCATCATGGCATCTGTCTGATTGCTGTTAAACCTACACTTCCCCTTTAGTGTTGAGGTATATCTCTGTATGGAAATAGGGTCCTTTTTAATAGATACCACTTTAAACTACAGGGATAGTTAGGGACCCTGGGGTAAGCTATCAAGGAACAGGGGCACCACAACGTTCCCCACTAGGGTGCCAACCTCTGCTGTTAGGAAGAATGAGTCTAGGGACAATCTAGATTATCAGCTAGATTTACACATACAGGTGCATCTCATTAAATTAGAATATCATCAAAAAGTTAATTTATTTCAGTTCTTCAATACAAAAAGTGAAACTCATATATTATATAGAGTCATCACAAACAGAGTGATCTATTTCAAGTGTTTATTTATGTTAATGTTGATGATTATGGCTTACAGCCAATGAAAACACAAAAGTCTTTTTCTGAGTAAATTAGAATACTTCATAACAACAGCTTGAAAAATGTTTTTAAAATCAAAAATGTTGGCCTACTGAAATGTATGTTCAGTAAATGCACTCAATACTTGGCCGGGGCTCCTTTTGTATCAATTACTGCTTCAATGTGGCGTGGCATGGAGGCGATAAGCCTGTGGCACTGCTGAGGTGTTATGGAAGCCCAGGTTGCTTTGATAGCAGCCTTCAGCTCATCTGCATTGTTGGGTCTGGTGTCTCTCAGCTTCCTCCTGACAATACCCCATGGATTCTCTATGGGGTTAAGGTCAGGCGATTTTGCTAGCAAATCAAGCACAGTGATACTGCTGTTTTAAAAACAGGTATTGGTACTTTTGGCAGTGTGGACAGGTGCCAAGTACTGCTGGAGAATGAAATTTCCATTTCCAAAAAGCTTGTCAGCAGAAGGAAGCATGAAGTCCTATAAAATATCCAGGTAGACAGCTGCGCGGACTTTGGTCTTGATAAAACACAGTGGACCTATACCAGCACATGACATGGCTCCCCAAACCATTACTGATTGTGGAAACTTCACACTAGACCTCAAGCAGCTTAGAATGTTTGCCTTTCCACTCTTCTTCCAGGCTCTGGGACCTTGTGGAGGGTGTCAGTGACTGCCTTCTGGACATCTGTCAAGTCAGCAGTCTTCCCCATGATTGTAGAGCCTACTGAAACAGACTAAGGGTCCTTTTTAAATGCTTAGGAAGCCTTTGCAGTTGTTTTTTGTTATTTATCGTAATTTACTGAGATAATGCCTCTTGTGTTTTCATTGGCTGTAAACCATAATCATCAACATTAACCCCTTTAAAGCCCCTGACATACTAATACGCGTCTGTGCCCTGGGACTTAAGAGCCTGACCCATATTAGTACGTCATCGCGATCGCGCGCGCACACAGGCTGTGCGGGCGCGATCGCCGCCGGGTGTCTGCTGATTGTCACAGCTGACACCCGGTACTATGTGCAGGGAGCGGACCCACACCACTCCAGGCACATTAACACCCGCAATGCTGCAATCAAAGTGCTCCATCCCTATGTTATGCAGGCGATCAGAATAAAAAAAGTGAAAGTCCCAGAGTGGGACAAAGTAAAAAAGTAAAAAAACTCTCAGAAAGTGAAAAAAAAAAAAAATTGTAAATATATATATATATAAAAAAAAATAAAATAATCCACCAAAAATAAAAATATAATGTACCCATCAATAAATATTATTATGAAAAAAAGCAGAAAAACAATAAAAGTACACATATTTGGTATCGCCGCGTCCATAACGACCTGACCTATAAAACTCTCCCACTAGTTAACCCCTTCAGTGAACACGGTAAAAAAAACAACAAAAAAAACGAAGCAAAAAACAATGTTTTATCATCATACTGCCAAACAAAAAATGGAATAACACGCGATCAAAAAGACGAATATAAATAAAAATGGTACCGCTGAAAATGTCATCTTGTCCCGCAAAAAACAAGCCACCATAAAGCTCCATCATCCTAAAAATCAAAAAGTTATAGCTCTCAGAATAAAGCAATGCAAAAAAATAATTTTTTCTGTAAAATAGCTTTTATTGTGTAAAAGCGCCAAAACATAGAAAAACGATATAAATGTGGCAACGCTGTAAACGTACTGACCCGAAGAATAAAGCTACCTTATCAATTTTACTACACGCGGAGTAGATTAAAAAAGTAATAAAAATAAACAATTCCTGAATTGTTGGTTTTTGTTTATTCTGCCTCACAAAAGCTGGAATAGAAAGCGATCAAAAAATGTCACGTGCCTGAAAATGGCACCAATAAAAATGTCAACTCATCCCGCAAAAGACAAGCTGTGATATGACTCTGTCGGCCAAAATATGGAAAAATTATAGCTCTCAAAATATGGCGATGCAAAAACTAGATTTTACAAAATATGTGTATTTTAGTGTGTGACAGCTGTCAATCATAAAAACCCGATATCATTCTGGTATCTCTGTAGTCGCACCGACCCGAAGAATAAGGTCGTCTAATCACTAATACCGCACTAGGAACGGCGTAAAAATTAAACGCTAGGGCTAGGGTTGGGGTTAGGGTTGTGCTAATGTTAGCATTGGGGTTAGGGTTGCTTTTTTTTTTTCAAAAGTAAAAAAAAAAAAAAAAAAGATGACGATATGGCAACTAGCGTTGAACACAAGTGCTCGCTACTTGAGTTTGCATTGGGTGCTCGGGTATGCATTGAGTATCGGGGGTGCTCGAGTCTCTGCCCCATATGCTTTGCGGCCAAAAAAACCTTTGCGAGCGATCCCCGCATGTTTTTTTTGGTGTCTAATAACCGTGAAACATGCGGGTGGGGACTCGAGCATTTGACTTGAGCACTCGTGATACAGTACATGGTGCATACCTGAGTACTCGATGCAAACTCAAGTAGCGAGCACTAGCGCTCAAGACTAATGACAACTTATTCAATATGATGACCTAATGTCATCAAATTCTGTGTCGTACCTCTGGGTTCAAAATGTTCACTATACCCCTTGATAAAATCCTTGAGGGGTGTAGTTTCCAAAATGGGGTCACTTGTGCGGGGTTTCAACTATTTAGACACATCAGGGGCTCTCCAAACACGACAAGGCTTCCGCTCTCGATTCCAGCCGATTTTGCGTTCAAAAAGTCACACAGTGCTCCTTCCCTTCTGAGCTCTGCCGTGCACCCAAACACTGTATTATCCCCACATATGGGGTATTGGCGTACTCAGGAGAAATTGCACAAAATTTTTACCCTTGTGAAAATAAAAAAATTGGGGCTAAAACAACATTTTTGTGGAAAAAGATTGATTTTTTTACTTTCTCGGCTCCATGTTATAAACTTCTGTAAAGGACTTGGGGATTCAAGGTGCTCACCACACATCTAGATAAGTTCCCTGAGGAGTCCAGTTTCCAAAATGGTGTCACTTGTGGGGGATTTCCACTGTTTAGGCACATCCGGGGCTCCCCAAATGCAACATGGCGTCCACTAATTATTCAAGCAAATTTTACATTCAAAAAGTCAAATGGCACTCCTTCCCTTCCGAACCCTGCCGTGCGCCCAAACAGTGGTTTTCCCCCACATATGGGGTATCTGATTACTCAGGAGAAATTGCACAACAAACTGCATGGTGCAATTTCTCCTGTTACCCTTATGAAAATGCAAAAGTGGGGGCTGAAATACATTTCTGTGGGAAAAATGTGAAAATTGTATTTTTACGGCTCAATGTTATAAACTTCTGTGAAGCACCTGGGGGTGCACGGATCTCACCACACATCTAGATATGTTCCCTGAGGGGTCTAGTTTCCAAAATGGTGTCACATGTGGGGGGTTTCCACTGTTTAGGCACATCAGGGGCTCCCCAAATGCAACATGGCGTCCGCTAATTATTCAAGCAAATTTTACATTCAAATAGTCAAATGGCGCTCCTTCCTGTTAGAACCTTGCTCTTAGTTTTTTTTTCCTTTGCTGGTCACATGACCTTGTTGGCCTATTTAATCCTGCTCCGCCCTTCTGGCTTTGCTGGACTTCATTGTATATCTACTTTCTAGCTAGCCTGTGCTCTGTGTCTTGCTCTGTTAGTTTTCTTGGTCTACTGACCTCTATGTTCTATAAATTTTGTTTGTTCGTCTGTCTGCTACTATTTCTGTTAGGAGGTGTCCCATATTCCTCCCAGTCCTTAGTACTTGTAGGGATTCCTTCCCCACATCTATAGGTCTCCGTACAGACTAGCTTAGGACTTTAGCAGGTCTGATCGCAGGATCAGGTTCCCTGTTACATCGTAGGGATTAAGCTGAGTTCTATCGTAGGGACAGATCTCCTCTCTTTCCTTAGCTCTGGTAGCAGAACATAACACTTCCCTTCCGAACCCTGCCGTGAGCCCAAACAGTGGTTTTCCCCCACATATGGGGTATCTGCTTGCTCAGAAATTGCACAACAAATTTTGGGGTCTATTTTTTCTTGTTACCCCTGCGAAAATAAAAAAAATTGGGTCTAAATTAACATTTTTGTGAAAAAAGTTAAATGTTATTTTTTTTCTTCCACATTCCAAAAATTCCAGTGAAGCACCTGAAGGGTTAATAAAGTTTTGATTGTGGTTTTGAGCACCTTGAGAGGTGCATGTTTTAGAATGGTGTCACTTTTGGGCATTTTCTGTCATAAAGACCCCTCAAAGTGACTTTAAATATGATGTGGTCCCTAAAAAAATGGTTTTGTAAATTTTGTTGGAAAAAAGAGAAATCGCTGATCAACTTTTAACCCTTATAGCTCCCCAATAAAAAAAAAATTTGGTTCCAAAATTGTGCTGCTATAAAGTAGACATGTGGGAAATGTTATTTATTAACTATTTTGCTTGACATATCTCTCTGATTTAAGGGCATAAAAATTCAAATTTTGAAAATTGCAAAATTTTCAAAATTTTCACCAAATTTCCATTTTTTTCACAATTAAATGCAAGTGATATCGAAGAAATTTTACCACAATCATGAAGTACAATATGCCATGAAAAAACATTCTCAGAATCATGGGTATCTGTTGAAGCGTTCCAGAGTAATTACCTCATAAAGTGACAGTGGTCAGAATTGTAAAAATTGGCCTGGTCATTAACGTGCAAACCACCTTGGGTTGTAAAGGGGTTAACAGACATAAAAACTTGAAATAGATCACTCTGTTTGTAATGATTCTATATAATATATGAGTTTCACTTTTTGTATTGAAGAACTGAATTAAATTAACTTTTTGATGATATTCTAATTTAGTGAGATGCACCTGTATATAGCAACCAGAATGTTTTTATGATATTTTTTCTGTGTGTGTTTTCTTCTTTTTCGTGGTTTTGTGTGCTCTGCATTTTGTGGGTCAAGATTTTCTGACTTTTTAGGCAATAATTAATAAAAGTTAACTTTTAAGGTCTTACATCATTTAAATATTTGATGTGACCTTTGAAACATTCTACATATTCTAAAAAAATTCTTGAGCAGAAAAGCAGCTTGAGCCGATCCATGTGGTATCAAGGCTCCCAGCACAGTAGGCCCACACCGATCCCTCACCCACCTCATCTTAATTTGTAGTTAAAATGAAAGCTGTAAATGCTGGCCCAGACCTTGATACCTCATTCATGGCCCAAGGCTGACTGCTGCTGTGCTATTATAAAAATTGTACTGTGGGTCAATTGATGCCACTTTTCCTGATGTCTGCCCCTAATTTGAGCTGTTTTGGCAGCTTTTGGGCCCCTTTGAAGGTGTTGTGTATGCGTTTGGTTTTGCCTCCCATTGAGCCCAATGGGATTCGGACATGTTCGATGTACCGTTAAATAAATTGTTCTGTGAACATCGGGAAGTTCGCCGATCTGAAACTAATCGAACCTTTAAAGGTTCTCTCATCTCTAGTATCAGCGTACTCAGGAGAAATTGCACAACTTTTGGGATCCATTTTCTCCTGTTACCCTTGAGAAAATAAAAAAATTGCGTCTAAAGTAACATTTTTGTGATTAAAAAGTAAAACATTAATTTTTTCCCTCCACATTCCATCAACTCCTGTGAAGCACCTGAAGGGTTAATAAACATCTTGAATGTGATTTTGAGCACCTTAAGGGGCGCAGGTTTTAGAATGGGGTCAATTTTGGATATTTTATGTCATATAGACCCCTCAAAGTCACTTCAAATATGATGTGGTCACTAAAAAAAAAAAAAAAATAAGTTTTGTAAATTTTGTTGTAAAATGAGAAATCGCTGTCAATTTTAGCCCTTCTAACTTCGTAACAATGAAAAAAGGTTGTTTACAAAATTGTGCTGATGTAAAGTAAACATATGGTAAATATTATTTATTAACTATTTTGTGTGACATATTTCTCTGGTTTGAGGGCATAAAAATTCAAAATTTTCTCAAAATTCCTGTTTTTTTTGCAAATAACTGCAAGTCATATCTAAGAAATTTTACCACTATCATGAAGTGGTTTACCAATATGTTACTATGTTACTATGATTGAGATGGGAAAATTTACATTTTTCTTTTGGTTGCATAATGAATAGTGATGAGTAAACGTCCTCGCCACTGCTCGGTACTCAACCAACTGCTCGAGAAGCTCGACACTCGGCGAGTATTTCCTGGTTGCTCGGGCAGGAACTCGGGTCCCCTCCCTGCATGTTTGGTGCTTGTTAGAGAGCCAATGAACATGCAGGGATTGCCTGCAACGCACTGTAATGCCACAGCCAGGTCGGTTGTGGCATTACAGTGATTGGCTGGCCGCACAGCATCATCAGGTGTATATAAGACCGGGCGCCGCAATGCTCGTCACAGTCTACCCCAGAATCAGGCAGATTAGGGAGAGGTGCTGCTGCATCAGGGAGAGATTTGATTGTTTAGAGCTAGTATAGGTATTCCACAACATATACTGTATCTATAATATCCATGTGAACTAACAGTCCTTCTGAGGACTTATCCAGCTGCATATAATCAGTGGTGATAGCAGGAATGGTGAACAGGCAGGCAGTGTATGTGGCAGACTGCAGTGCATATAGCAAGAGGGTCCATTGAACGTCCTGTTAGTCTAGGTATTCCACAACCAAATTCCATATATATATATATATATATATATATATATATATCATAGCTAGGCAGTCAGGCGTATGTGGCAGACTGCAGTGCATAATACAGCACAAGAGGCTCCATTCCAGTTCTGTCGGCAGCTGCTGTTACAGATATTTCTACAAATAGCCCCAGGCATCAGGGGCCAGGGATAATTATTTTTTTGATCTTAGTCTTGATTATTTGGTTAAAAAGCAATCCAGAGAACACCGTTTTTCTGCTCCATTTGCTTTTTGCCACAGCAGAATACAGCCAGATTATTGACATATTACAGCGATAAAAATCCCGAAATTTTTAGTGAACATGGAAAATATTGGCCTCCATTTAAATTTGTTGCAGTGTGTCAGTGAAGTTATTGATACCAGGTCGCTGTGAAAAATAGTAACCTACAGGCCAGCTATTTAAAACTGTGGTTTTCCGTCACATGTATCACATATCACTGCGGTTCAAATGCAGCCATTTGTAGTGAACGTTGATAATATTGTACTCCATTTAAAATGGGCAATGCGCGTGGCAAGGGACGAGGAAGTGGACGTGATGGTGATTATGGTGCATGCAGAGGCCGAGGCCATGGGCAAGATGAAATTTTGCCACAACAAACACCCACATCTTGTCGCTCGACCTTCATGTCTCAATTGATAGGGGTTCGCAGAACACCACTATTGAACACAGAGCAGTGTGAAAAGGTTATTGGTTAGATAGCAGATAATTCTTCCAGTCACTTAGCCACCACCACCACCACCCTGTCTTCCACACGGTCAATTCTCAGTAGCCTTGACTCTTGACTGCACAATCTTCACCCTGATCCTCCTTCCTCTACCATGCCGAGTGATCGGAGACAACTGATCCCACACTTGGAGACTCCGAAGAGCTGTTCACTTTTCCATTTATCCATTCGGGGCTCTCGCCTGGTCCACTTGAAGTTGGCCAAGAGGAGATTGCCTGTAGTGATGCCCAAATATTTGAGCAGCCATGGTCACATGAAGGCGACAATGGGAAACTTTCACAAGAGGTGGATGATGATGAGACACAATTGCAAGAGAGTCAGGAAGAGGACCATGGTGCGGAAGTGGAAGATGAAGTGGAGGACGATGAAGTCACTGACCCAACCTGACAATTTGACATGCAAATCGAGGACAGCAGCACACAGGGGGAGGGAGGCGTAGCACCACAACAGGCAAGAACAAGCAGTGTGGTGGACACAGACAGAAGGCAGGCAACCGTTCCCCGTGGCATCAACACGACAGAAGTTGCCAGTTCAACTGTTAGGTCCTCCCAAGTCTGGCTGTTTTTTAAAGACTCTGCCGATAACCCCAAAAAGGTCATTTGCACCACCTGCCAGGCCAGCATCAGCAGGGGTAGCAAAACTAGCAGCCTGACCACCACAAGCATGATCAGGCACATGGCAGCAAAGCACCTGACTAAGTGGGCCGAACCCCAGGGTCCAGCAACAGTGTCTGCAGGTGACACCACTGCTTTTTCCGCTGTTGTGCGTTCACACCAATCACCTGTCCATGGCACATGGCAAGATGCCTCCCGCCCTGCACCAGTCATTGAACACTCTATACTAGCACCATCAGCAAGCATGTCCACGTCCTTGTCTCAGCGCAGTGTTCAGTTGTCCATACCCCAATACTTGGAACTCAAGTGCAAATACACAGCTAACGCCCTACAGGCCATACTACTAATTTCCCACATTAGGCGAATGCTTGCGCTCGAAATGTTGCCTTTTAGGCTTGGGGAGACAGAAGCTTTCCTCAAACTCGGTACACAGTAACCAGCTGCCACTATTTCTCTCGGTGTGGGGTCCCCGCATTACACAAGTACCTGTCCCACAACATTAGCCATGCCCTCAAGAATGCAATTGGTAGGAAAGTCCACCTAACCATGGACACGTGGAAAAGTGCTTGTGGGTGTGGATGGTACATCTCGCTGACGGCACACTGGGTTAACATAATGGAAGCCGGGACCCAAGCGGACCTTGGGACGGAACACATCCTCCCGACGCCGAGGATTGTGGGTCCTAGGTCAATCAGTGTTGACCCCACATTCTACAACTCCTGAACCTCCTCCTCCTCTTCAGCATCCATCTTCGAAATGACCACATCAATCGCAAGCTGGAAGCACTGCAGAACTACCTAGGCCAAGCGGAAACAGACTGTGCTGGAGCTAATATGCTTAGATGACAAACCACACAACGCTTAAAAGTTGTGGACAGCTCTGAAAGAACAGGCAGATCTGTTGCTGACAAGGCTGAACCTACAGCCAAGCATGGTCATGTGTGACAATGGCCGGAACCCATGTGCTTAAACATGTGGTTCAGCGGTTTCTCAAAATGTACCTGAATCTGCCGGATCTGCTTGTCAAAGTACATCGCCTGTGTGCCCATTTTAGAAAAAGACGTGCTTCAGCAGTGCTTGCAGCTTCTAGCTCACGGACGGGTGTGTGATTTCCCCACGCGTTGGAACTCTACATTGAAGATGTTGGGAAGGATTTGTGAGCAGAAGAGAGCAGTTGTTGACTACCTACATCAACAAGACCGTCGGTATTCAGGTCAGACCCCACACATAAAACCTCAGTAGTGGACATGAATGTCAGACATCTGTACCATCCTCCAAAGTTTTGAGGTCTCTACAAAGATTGTGAGCAGCGATGACGCCATAATTAGCATCACCATCCCGCTTCTCCGTCTTCTGAAACACTCTCTGCTCTCAGTTAAAGAGGATGCATTGCAGGCGGAGCAAGGAACTATACATGGTGAGTACACACAGCCCAGCCTCATCTCATCCCAACGTGGATTGGGTGACAATGAGGAAGAGGAGAAGGAGGAAAAACAGGAGCTAATTTCCTGCGCTATAGACAGTACTACCTGCACAAATGCCACACCGTCTGTTCAGCGTGGATGGCCTGAGTAGAGAGAGGAGGAGGAGGAGGAGGATGAGGAGTAGAGCATGATCAGTCGTCCTCTTGGTGAGAAGTCTTGCCTCTTTGCAGTATGGCACAAATGGCTGAGTTTATGTTACGCTACCTTTCCCATGACCCATGCGTTGTCCAAATTTAGGGTGACAGTCATTACTGGTTGGTGACGCTTCAAGATCCACGCTACAGGGAGAACTTTATATATCTGATTCCTTTGCAGGACAGGCCTAATAAAATGGGGCAGTACGAGAAGGCCTTTATTGTGGAATTAGTGAAAAAATTCCATCTGAAAACACTGGCGGCAGAGGTCACACTTCATTGGACAACAAAGCAGTACAGGCGAGAATGTCACAAATGCAATCCAGCAGAGGCAGGGGAACACTGTCAAAGTTCTGGGACAGTTTTCTCTGACCCTCCATGCACAGGCTCTGAGACAGGGGTAGTCTCACAAGGAGTGCAAAGTTTTGGAAGATAGTGAAGCAGAACCTTGCCGACCGTACCAATGTCCGCCGTGATTCCTCTGTGTCTTATAATT
This sequence comes from Phyllobates terribilis, assembly GCF_046119375.1. Taxonomy (NCBI): domain Eukaryota; kingdom Metazoa; phylum Chordata; class Amphibia; order Anura; family Dendrobatidae; genus Phyllobates; species Phyllobates terribilis. The sequence continues at coordinate 588,642,717 of NW_027362765.1, read as the reverse complement.
ATTGGGTATCCAAGCTGGACACGTGGTATGTACTGGCTCTCTACGCCTTGGAGATCCTGGCCTGCCCTGCCGCTAGCATTTTGTCAGAACGGGTTGTTAGTACCACCTGGTGGAATTATAACTAGTGTTGAGCGAACATGCTCGACACTGCTCGGTACTCGCCCGAGCATCCCGCTACTTGGGATGTTCGGCGAGCACAGAGCATTTCTGGGTTACTCGGGCGGGAGCTCGGGTCTCCACCCTGCATGTTTGGCGCTCTTTACAGAGCCAATGACCATGCTGGGATTGCCAGCCAGTCACTGTAATGCCGCAGCCATGTTCGTTGTGGGAATTACATTAATTGGCTGGCCGCACAGCGTCACCTCAAGTATTTAAAACCGGGCGCCGCCATCTTGGACACAGACAGCTGGGATCAGACAGTGTAGGGACAGCGCTGCTGATTTAGGGAGAGATAAATACTGCGAAATAGTTAGTGTAGGATCTGTAAAGACTGCCAGATCAAACAAACAGTCCTTCTCAGGACTAATATCCATCCCAGATATCAGGCAGGCAGGCTGTATAGGAGACGCAGTGGTTATACCAGCAAACGCTGCATTACAGTCCTGTGTGCTCCAGTTGCTGAAATTGCTTGACTTAGCTCCCGGTCTCGAGGTCCAGGAAAAATCCTTTTTTTTCATCTAAATCCTCTTTTTTCTCCCCTCCTCCACACTGTACAAATACCCATCTTATTAACCTTTAGGTGCCCCCCCCAAAAAAAAAAGTGTGTCTGTGACAGTTCAGACACAAATATATTTTTTAAAAGAGTCTGGTGTAGGCCAGAGAAATAGAAGTGTGGTTTTGCAGCTCCACGGTTCAAACCTCTGCATTATCCACTTTTGGCCATTTTTACCCCCAAAAAAAAACAGTTTGAGTGTGTCGCTCACTGTTTAGCCGCAAATATATCTATTTAAAATTATCTGGTTTACCCCAGTAAACAATAACTGTGGTTTTGATATTCCATGGTAAAAAATCTCTATTATTCAGCTTTTGGTATTTTTTCCATATAGAAAAACAGTAATAGTGTCTCCTGATTGTTCAGACACAAATATATCTCTTGAAAATAGTCTGGTGTAGGCCCGAGAAATAGAACTGTGGTTTTGCAGTTCTACGGGTCAAATCTCTGTATTACTCTGCTTTTGGCATTCTTTGCCATAAAGAAAAACAGTAATAGTGTCTCCTGATTGTTCAGACACCAATATATCTGTTCAAAAGAGTCTGGTATACACCAGTAAATTATAACTGTGGTTTTGCCGTCCCACGGTAAAAAATCTCTATTATCCAGCTTTTGGTATTTTTTCCGTAAAGAAAAACAGTAATAGTGTCTCCTGATTGTTTAGACACCAATATATCTGTTTAAAAGAGCCTGGTATATACCAGTAAATTATAACTGTGGTTTTGCCGTTCCACGGTAAAAAATCTCTATTATCCTGCTTTTGGCATTTTTTGCCGTAATAAAAAAATTAATAGTGTCTCCCTGATTGTTCAGACACAAATATATTTGTTGAAAATAGTCTGATGTAGGCCAGGGAAATAGAAGTGTGGTTTTGCAGTTCCACGTTTCAAACCTCAGTATTATCCACTTTTGGGCCATTTTTACCTAAAAAAAAACAGTTTGAGTGTTTCGCTCACTGTTCAGCCGCAAATATATCTATTTAAAAAAGTCTGGTATACACCAGTAAATTGTAACTGTGGTTCTGCCATCCCATGGTGAATAATCTCTATTATCCAGCTTTTGATATTTTTTCAGTAAAGAAAAACAGTAATAGTGACTCCTGATTGTTCTGACACCAATATATCTTTTGAAAGTAGTCTGGTGTACACCAGTAAATTATAACTGTGGTTTTGCCGTTCCACGGTAAAAAATCTCTATTATCCAGCTTTTGGTATTTTTTAGTAAAGAAGAACAGTAATAGTGTCTCCTGATTGTTCAGACACCTATATATCTGTTTAAAAGAACCTGGTATACACCAGTAAATTATAACTGTGGTTTTGCCGTTCCACAGTAAAAAATCTCTATTATCCTGCTTTTGGCATTTTTTGCCGTAAAAAAAAATCATAGTTTCTCCCTGATTGTTCAGACACAAATATATTTGTTGAAAATAGTCTGATGTAGGCCAGAGAAATAGAAGTGTGGTTTTGCAGTTCCACGATTCAAACCTCTGTATTATCCACTTTTGGGTCATTTTTACCTAAAAAAAACAGTTTGAGTGTGTCGCTCACTGTTCAGCCGCAAATATATCTATTTAAAATTATCTGGTTTACCCCAGTAAACAATAACTGTGGTTTTGACATTCCACGGTAAAAAATCTCTATTATTCAGCTTTTGGTATTTTTTCCGTAAAGAAAAACAGTAATAGTGTCTCCTGATTGTTCAGACACAAATATATCTGTTGAAAATAGTCTGGTGTAGGCCCAAGAAATAGAACTGTGGTTTTGCAGTTCCACGGGTCAAATCTCTGTATTACCCTGATTTTGGCATTTTTTGCCATAAAGAAAAACAGTAATAGTGTCTCCTGATTGTTCAGACACCAATATATCTGTTTAAAAGAGCCTGGTATACACCAGTAAATTATAACTGTGGTTTTGCCATTCCACGGTAAAAAATCTCTATTATCCTGCTTTTGGCATTTTTTTCCGTAAAACAAAAAAATAATAGTGTCTCCCTGATTGTTCAGACACAAATATATTTGTTGAAAATAGTCTGATGTAGGCCAGAGAAATAGAAGGGTGGTTTTGCAGTTCCACGATTCAAACCTCTGTAATATCCACTTTTGGGCTAATTTTACCTAAAAAAAACAGTTTGAGTGTGTCGCTCACTGTTCAGCCGCAAATATATCATTATGCACACGCCCGGACTGACTGGCGTGTGCGTGATTAGTGATCCCACTGTGCCATGAACCGGAGAGTGCCTGGAGGGGCGTAACTAAGTATCAACCCGATCCGACCCAGGTCGCACGAAGGCTACGACACCGTGCACCAGGGAGGAAACGAGCAGAGGGTCCAGGTGCGACTACAGGTCAGACCCCCGACACGGCTGTTGACCCACACCGGGGAATACAGAAACAGGCAGGTTAGAGCAAAGGCTGGGTAGGGTCCAGTACAGACAAGGAGACGGGTTCAGAGCCGCAGATGCGGTAATCGAGCAGAGTAAAGCGAAACTGCAGGTGCGGTGGACAAGGCTGAACAGAGCGAAACCGCAAGTGCGGTGGGCAAGGCTGAGCAGAGCGAAACAGTAAGTGCGGTGGACAAGGCTGAGCAGAGATAAACCGCAGATGCAGTGGACAAGGCAGAGCAGAGCGAAACCGCAGATGCGGTGGACAAGGCTGAGCAGAGCGAAACCACAGGTGCGGTGGACAAGGCTGAGCAGAGCGAAACTGCAAATGCGGTGGACAAGGCAGAGCAGAGCGAAACCACAGGTGCGTTGGACAAGGCTGTGCAGAGCGAAACTGCAGATGCGGTGGACAAGGCAGAGCAGAGCGAAACCACAGATGCGGTGGACAAGGCAGAGCAGAGCGAAACTGTAGATGTGGTGGACAAGGCAGGGCAGAGCGAAACAGCAGATGCGGTGGACAAGGCAGACAGAGCGAAACCGCAGATGTGGTGGACAAGGCAGAGCAGAGCAAAACCGCAGCTGCGGTGGACAAGGCAGAGCAGAGCGAAACCGCAAGTGCGGTAGACAAAGCAGAGCAGATCGGGCAGAAACCGCCAGAGCGGTAAGTAAGGCAGAGCAGAGATAAACCGCCAAAGCGGTGAGCAAAGACAGAGCAGAGGGGACAGAGCTCTGTTCACACGGAACAGACGGGAAGGGAAAGGCAGAACCAGATACACACAAGGTAGTTGCAAAGAAGTAGCGAGTGGACTCCAAACTCACAAACAGAAGTACAGCGACAATGAGTAGGAGTTAGGTGTAGGTTCAGACTCTGCAGAAAAAGAGAGGAAATGGACAAAGAGACAAAACAGGTAACAAGTTAGGAGACAGTTCAGACAGGATCTGTACTGCAACGAAATACAGGAATGAGCCTAGGTATAGCCAAGTGCTGGTTCAGACACTGCAGCAAAAGGGAGGAAACGGACATAGGGACCAAACAGGCAACAGGCTAGGAGACAGTTCAGACAGGAACTGTACTGCAACGAAAAACAGGAATGAGCCTAGGTATAGCCAAGTGCTGGTTCAGACACTGCAGCAAAAGGGAGGAAACGGACATAGGGACCAAACAGGCAACAGGCTAGGAGACAGTTCAGACAGGAACTGTACTGCAACGAAATACAGGAACGAGCCTAGGTATAGCCAAGAGCTGGTTCATACACTGCAGCAAAAGGGAGGAAACGGACATAGAGACCAAACAGGTAACAGGTTAGGAGACAGTTCAGACTGGAACTGTACTTCAACGAAATTCAGGAATGAGCCTAGGTATAGTCAAGAGCTGGTTCAGATACTGCAGCAAAAGGGAGGAAACAGAAAAAAAAAAAAAACAGGTTAGGAGACAGTTCAGACAGGAACTGTTACTGCAGCGAAATACAGGAACGAGCCTGGGTATACGGCTCCCAGAGGCAGAAACGAACAGGCTAGGAGCGTGTTCAGACAGGCCTGGGAATACAGCCTCCAGGAAGGCGGACAGGCAGGGAAAAACAGAACAGGACCTGGCACATTCAGAGTCAAGGAGCACACTGAATGTTAAAGTTGCTCAGGCACCAGCTTCCAGGTGAAGCTGGTTTAAATATCCAGTGACAGACAGCAATAGGCTGAGGACACATTAGGGGTGTGCCCAAAGCAGCTACAAGAAACAGGAAGTTACCGGGCCACCGCCCTAAGCAGTCAGAACAGAGACAAACAGACAGCATGAATAGAAGCCAGGCTAGCAGACTGGACTGAAGATCAAGTTTGCGATCTTGCATAGTGAGAGGTGGTGCACCATGCAATCCCGCCACCAGGTATGTTACATATATCTATTTAAAATTGTCTGGTATACCCCAGTAAACAATAACTGTGGTTTTGACATTCCACGGTAAAAAATCTCTATTATTCAGCTTTTGTTATTTTTTCCATAAAGAAAAACAGTAATAGTTTCTCCCTGATTGTTCAGATTGTTTAAAAGAGTCGGGTGTAGGCCAGAGAAATAGAACTGTGGTTTTTCTCTTCCACAGTTCTAATCTACTTTTTATTACCCTTTTTCCATTGATAGTGCGAGTGTAAGCTATTTTACATCCTTTACAATGGGCAAGGAGCGTGGCAAGGAACGTGGAAGTGGACATTCTGGTGATGGTGCGTGGCCAAGGTGAAAATGTGCCACAACCAACAGCCACATCTTCTCGCTCCCACTTCTTGACTGAATTACTAGGGAAGCACAGAACAGCATCAGTATTGCGAACTGATCAGTGTGAACAGGTTATTAACTGGATAGCAGATAATACTTCCAGTTACCTGGGCACCACCACCTCCGGTCTGTCTTCCACACGGTAAAAACTTAGTAGCCGTGAGTCTCGACTGCATACTCCTCCTCACCCTGATGCTCCTTCCTCCCACCATGCCGAGTGTCGTCAGACAGCAACTGATCCCACACTTGGACACTCTGAAGAGCTGTTCACTGGTCCATTTCCAGATTTGTGCCCCTCGCCTGCTACACTTGAAGTGGTGGAAGAGGAGATCCCATCTTGCGATGCACAAATATTTGAACAGCCACAGCCACAGGAAGTCGACGCTGGCAATTTGTCACAAGAGGTGGACGATGACAAGACACAATTGCCAGGAAGTGAGGAGGAGGATCGTGGTGCGCAAGTGGAAGAGGAGGAGGTTGTGGATGATCTAGTAACTGACCCAACGTGGCGGGAGGACATGCAGAGCGAGGCCAGCAGCACAGAGGGTGAGGAAGGCAGAGTACCCCAACAGGCAGGAAGAAGCAGTGTTGTGGCCGCACACAATAGGCAGGCAAAAGTTCCCCGTAACACCAACACGAGGGACGTTGCCAGCACATCCTGTAGGTCTTGCAGAGTCTGGATTTTTTTTATAGACTCTGCTGATAACCCCAAAAAGGCCATTTGTACCATCTGCCATGCCAGCATCAGCAGGGGTGACAAAACTACCACCCTGACCACCACCAGCATGATCAGGCACATGACAGCAAAGCACCCAACATTGTGGGGCGAACCCCAGGGTCCACGACCAGTGTCAGCGGGAGTCACCACTGATTCTTCCGCTGTTGTGGAGGCAATAGAACCCCCTGTTGTGTGTGCAAGACAATCCCCTGTCCATACTGCATGCAAAGAGGCCCCCTCCTCTCAGTCTTCACTTGTTATGGCAGTTTCTCAAGAAACAGCATCAACGACCACGTCCCACCGCAGCGTTCAATTGTCCATATCCCAGACCTTTTAAACAAAAGCAGAAATTAGCAGGCAATGCCCCACAGGCCACAGTCCTAAATTCGCACATTTCACGACTGCTTGCGTTAGAAATGCTGCCTTTTATGCTGATGGAGACGGAATCCTTCCGCAACCTTATGGCGGTGACCCTCCCTTGGTACTCGGTCCCCAGCCGACACTATTTTGCCCGGTGTGCCATCCCCGCACTACACAAGCACGTGTCCCAAAACATCTGCCATGCCCTGAACAACGCAGTTACTGGGAGAGTCCACCTGACAACGGACACGTGGACAAGTGCTTGTGGCCAGGGACGGCACATCTCCCTGACGGCACACTGGGTAAACATAGTGAAAGCCGGGACCCAGTCGGACCTTGGGACGGAACACAATCTCCCCACACCGAGGATTGCGGGCCCTATGTCAGTCAGAGTTGCCCCCACAGTGTACAGCTCCTGCGCATCATCCTTCTCCTCCTCCTCCTCCTCATGTTCAGCCTCCATCTCAGATATCACCACATCAGTTACAAGCTGGAAGAACTGCAGTATTGCCTCCGCCAAGCGGCAACAGGCTGTGCTAAAACTCATAAGCTTAGGTGAGAAACCTCACACTGCTTGTGAGTTGTCGACAGCTGTGAAAGAACAGGCAGATCTGTGGCTGAGACCACTGAACCTACATCCAGGTATGGTCGTGTGTGACAATGGCCGTAACCTGGTGGCGACTCTGAGGCGAGGCGAGATCACACACGTACCATGCCTGGCTCATGTGCTTAACCTTGTGGTTCAGTGGTTTCTTAAATCGTACCCCGAGTTGCCAGATCTGCTCGTCAAACTACGCCGCCTGTCAGCTCATTTTCGCAAGTCGGCTACAGCTTCCGCCACCCTTGCTGTGTTGCAGCAGCTTTTGCTGCTTCTGTCAAACTGACTGGTGTGTGATGTCCCCACACATTGGAACTCTACCCTCCACATGTTACAAAGGATTTGTGAGCAGAAGAGAGCAGTTGTGGAGTACCAGCTGCAACAAGGCTGTCAATATTCAGGTCAGACTCCACACATAAGACCTCAGGAGTGGACCTGGATGTCTGACATATGTACCATCCTGACAATCTTTGAGGAGTCCACCAAGATGGTGAGTGGCGATCACGCCATCATTAGCATCAGCATTCCACTTGTCTGTCTTTTGCAACGCTCTCTGCAGAGAATTAAAGAGGAGGCATTGCAGCCAGAGTATGAGAAGATGAATCAAGAAGCCGTAGTGGTCAATTACACACAGCCCAGCCTCATCTCATCCCAGCGTGCATTGGGGGACAATGAGGGAGAGGAGGAGGAGGAGGAAGAACAGGAGCTGGTATCATGTGCTGTATACGGTAGTACCTGCACAACTGTCATACTGTTGGTTCAGCATGGGTGGCCTGAGGACAGGGGGGAGGAGGAGGAGAGCATGGTCAGTCGTCATCTTGGTGAGGACACGGAAGTCTTGCCCATTACCAGTCTGGCACGCATGGCTGACTTTATGTTACACTGCCTTAACCGTGACCCTTGCATTGTCAAAATGTTGGGTGACAGTCATTACTGGTTGGTGACACTTTTAGACCCCCGCTACAAGGAGAACTTTCACTCTATTATTCCTGAGGTGGAGAGGTCTACAAAAATGGTGCAGTACCAGAAGGCCCTTGCTGCAGAACTGTTAAAAAAATTTCCACCTGAATACGCTAGCGGCAGAGGTCACAGTTCGTTACCCAACCAAGGCGTACAGACGAGAGCGCCGCAACTCCAATTCAGCAGAGGCAGGGGAACACTGTCAACGTTCTGGGGCAGTTTTCTGAGACCCACCCAGCTTACAGGCCCTGAGGCGCGGGCTACTCTCACAAGGAGTGGAAAGTTTCCAAAGATGGTGAGGGAGTACCTTGCCGACCGTACCAGCATCCTCTGTGATTCCTCTGTGCCTTTTAATTATTGTGTATCCAAGCTGGACACTTGTTATGAACTCGCTCTGTACGCCTTTGAGGTCCTGGCGTGCCCTGCCGCTAGCGTGTTATCGGAGCGTGTTTTTAGTGCCACTGGGGGAATTATAACTGATAAGCGCACTCACCTGTCAACTGACAATGCTGACAAGCTGACCCTTATCAAAATGAACAAGGGCTGGATTGGGCCAGACTTCTCATCACCACCAAATGACAGCAGAGTAACATAAAGTCAAATCCACTGTGTTATTTCGGGAGGTGTATTCCCATGCACCGCTTCACACCAACACATGGGTACACGCTTCCTCATTTCGGCTGTATTTTGCTTTTGTCCTTATTAGAGATGAGCGTTGTTCGACTCGAACTGTTCGCCAATCTCAAATTCGAGCTGTTTTGGGCGGTGTTCGAACCGTTCGGCGAACACGAACGATTTGAGAAAAATTCGGCTGTTCGAGGTTATGTTTAGAGATGAGCGGTGTTCGACTAGAACTGTTCGCCAATCTCAAATTCGAGCTGTTTTGGGCGGTGTTCGAGTTGTTCGACGAACCCGAACGATTTGCAAAAAATTCGGCTGTTCGAAGTTATGTTCGATAACTGTTCGTGCACCAAAAGCGTGTCCTGCATGTCTGGCGCTATTTAGAGCACCAATCATGCAGGGATTGTCTGCCACTCACTGTAATGCCACAGCCATGGTGGTTGTGGCATTACAGTGATTGCCCAAATCGATGGGAACAGTGCCAACAGTGAAACATGAAAAGCCGGCAATTCAGCAGCGGCATACACCTGTACCCGACAATTTAGAACCGAAAGAATAGAGCTTCACACATAGATTAGATAGATATAAACATGTCAGCCACATATATATGAAGTACAGTGACAGTGTTGCTTACTGTACTTGTCATTTAGCGTAAAGGATTTATCAAAAAAAATAATAGTGTTTTCATGCACCGTCTCTTTAAAAAAGCCGGCCGGCAATTCAGCAGCGGTACCCGACAATTTAGAATAGAAAGAATAGAGAATCACACATAGATTAGATAGATAGAAACATGTCAGTCACATATATATGAAGTACAGTGACAGTGCTGCTTACTGTACTTGTCATTTAGCGTAAAGGATTTATCAAAAAAAATAATAGTGTTTTCATGCACCGTCTCTTTAAAAAAGCCGGCCGGCAATTAAGCAGCGGTACCCGACAATTTATAACAGACAGAATAGAGCTCCACACATAGATTAGATAGATAGAAACATGTCAGTCACATATATATGAAGTACAGTGACAGTGTTGGTTACTGTACTTGTCATTTAGTATTAAAATAAAGGATTTATTATTAAAAAAATTGGCGTGGGGTTCCCCTTAATTTTAGGCTCTAGCGGAGGTTAAGCAGACGGCTGGGGCAGATGTTTGAAGCCTGGGAAGGGGTTAATACCCACGGAGCTTCCCAGGCTACTAATATCAGCCCCCAGCTGAATACATAGCCTTTACTAGCTATTAAAATGGGGGACCCCCCCAAAAAAATGACGTGGGGTCCCCCCTAATTTAATAGCTAGCAAAGGCTAGGCAGACAGCTGGGGGCTGATATTAATAGCCCAGGAAGGGAGCCATGAATATTGGCCCCCTCCCAGGCTAGAAACACCAGCCGTCAGCCGCCCCAGAAATGGCGCATTCATAGGATGCGCCAATTCTGGCACTTAGCCTCGCTCTTCCACGCTGCCCTGGTGCGGTGGCAGGGGGTAATAGGGTTGGGGTTGATGTCAGCTTATAATGCCAGCTGACATCAAGCCCAGGTTAGTAATGGAGAGGCGTCTATAAGACACCCCCATTACTAACCCCATAGTCAAAGTTAAAAAAAACACAAACACCCAGAATAAAGTCCTTTAATTGAAATAAAGACACAATCCTTTATTGTTCTAAATTAAACCATACTTACCGTCACGCCCATTCCAGCTGAAGCCAACGATCTCCTGCAATAAAAGAAAAATAATAAAGCAACCTCATCCTTACCTTTCCATGGTTCCCACGACAGCTTCAGCTCTGCTACATCGAGATGACAGGCTGGACCGCAGCAGAACGCTGCCATCCAGCCTCTCATCCCGCAGACACTGAGAAGCGCAGGCTTGCTTGCGCTGCTCAGCGTCTCTCTGTGACGACATCCAGATGAGCCGAGTTCATGTCCAATGAACTCGGCTCACCTCATGCACGTCACTGACAGCGTGGGAAAATTCTCACGCTGAAGCGGTGAGTGCAGGAGAATTCTCCCACGCTGTCAGTGACGTGCATAAGGTGAGCTCATGTCCAATGAACTCAGCTCACCTCCTGCACGTCACTGACAGCGTGGGAGAATTCTCCTGCACTCAGCGCTTCAGTGTGAGAATTCTCCCACGCTGAAGCGCTGAGTGCAGGAGAATTTTCCCACGCTGTCAGTGACGTGCATGAGGTGAGCCGAGTTCAATGGACATTAACTCGGCTCATCTGGATGCCCTCACAGAGAGACACTGTGGAGCGCAAGCAAGCCTGCGCTTCTCAGTGTCTGCGGGATGACAGGCTGGATGGCAGCGTTCTGCTGCGGTCCAGCCTGTCATCTCGATGTAGCAGAGCTGAAGCTGTCATGGGAACCATGGAAAGGTAAGGATGATGTTGCTTTATTATTTTTCTTTTATTTCAGGAGATCGTTGGCTTCAGCTGGAATGGGCGTGATGGTAAGTATGGTTTAATTTAGAACAATAAAGAATTGTGTGTTTATTTCAATTAAAGGACTTTTTTCTGGGTGTTGTGTTTTTTTTAAATACTTTACTAGAAATTCATGGTGGTCATGTCTAATACTGGCGTAACCCCATGAATTTCGGGCTTAGGGCCAGCTGATAATGCCAAGCTGGCCCTAACCCCTTTATTACCCAGTGAGCCACCGCATCAGGGCCCTGGATGAGTTGGGTACAGCGCCAGAAGATGGCGCTTCTATGAACGCGCCATTTTCCGGGGTGGCTGCGGACTGCAATTTGCAGCGGGGGTGGCCCAGAAAGCTTGGGCCTCCCTGCGCTGCGTATTCCAGCCCCCAGCTGCCTAGTTGTACCTGGCTGGACACAAAAACAGGGCGAAGCCCCACGTCAATTTTCTTTAAATTATTTCATGAAATAATTAAGAAAAAAAGGGCTTCCCTATATTGTTGTGTCCGGCCAGGTACAAATAGGCAGCTGGTGGTTGGGGGCAGCCCGTTCCTGCCTGCTGTACCTGGCTGGACACAAATATAGTGCGAAGCCCCACGTCAATTTTTTTTAAATTATTTCATGAATTTCCTGAAATAATTTAAAAAAATTGAAGTGGGGCTTCGCACTATATTTGTGTCCAGCCAGGTACAGCAGGCAGGAACGGGCTGCCCCCATCCACCAGCTGCCTATTTGTACCTGGCCGGACACAACAATATAGGGAAGCCCTTTTTTTCTTAATTATTTCATGAATTTCATGAAATAATTAAAAAAAATTGAAGTGGGGCTTCGCACTATATTTGTGTCCAGCCAGGTACAGCAGGCAGGAACGGGCTGCCCCCAACCACCAGCTGCCTATTTGTACCTGGCCGGACACAACAATATAGGGAAGGCCTTTTTTTCTTAATTATTTCATGAATTTCATGAAATAATTAAAAAAAAAGTACGTGGGGCTTCGCCCTATTTTTGTGTCCAGCCAGGTACAACTAGGCAGCTGGGGGCTGGAATCTGCAGCGCAGGGAGGCCCAAGCTTTCTGGGCCCCCCCCCGCTACAAATTGCAGTCCGCAGCCACCCCGGAAAATGGCGCGTTCATAGAAGCGCCATCTTCTGGCGCTGTACCCAACTCATCCAGGGCCCTGGTGCGGTGGCTCACTGGGTAATAAAGGGGTTAGGGCCAGCTTGGTATTATCAGCTGGCCCCAAGCCCAAAATTCATGGGGTCACGCCAGTATTAGACATGACCGCCATGAATTTCTAGTAAAGTATTTAAAAAAAACACAACACCCAGAATAAAGTCCTTTAATTGAAATAAAGACACAATTCTTTATTGTTCTAAATTAAACCATACTTACCATCACACCCATTCCAGCTGAAGCCAACGATCTCCTGCAATAAAAGAAAAATAATAAACCAACCTCATCCTTACCTTTCCATGGTTCCCACGACAGCTTCAGCTCTGCTACATCGAGATGACTGGCTGGACCGCAGCAGAACGCTGCCATCCAGTCTGTCATCCCGCAGACACTGAGAAGCGCAGGCATGCTTGCGCTCCTCACTGTCTCGCTGTGACGGCATCCAGATGAGCCGAGGTCATGTCCAATGAACTCGGCTCACCTCATGCACGTCACTGACAGCGTGGGAAAATTCTCACGCTGAAGTGCTGAGTGCAGGAGAATTCTCCCACGCTGTCAGTGATGTGCATGAGGTGAGCTCATGTCCAATGAACTCAGCTCACCTCCTGCACGTCACTGACAGCGTGGGAAAATTCTCCTGCAATCAGCGCTTCAGCGTGAGAATTTTCCCACGCTGTCAGTGACGTGCATGAGGTGAGCCGAGTTCATTGGACATGAACTCGGCTCCTCTGGATGTCGTCACAGAGAGACGCTGAGCAGCGCAAGCAAGCCTGCGCTTCTCAGTGTCTGCGGGATGACAGGCTGGATGGCAGCGTTCTGCTGCGTTCCAGCCTGTCATCTCGATGTAGCAGAGCTGAAGCTGTCGTGGGAACCATGGAAAGGTAAGGATGAGGTTGCTTTATTATTTTTCTTTTATTGCAGGAGATCGTTGGCTTCAGCTGGAATGGGCGTGATGGTAAGTATGGTTTAATTTAGAACAATAAAGGATTGTGTCTTTATTTCAATTAAAGGACTTTATTCTGGGTGTTTGTGTTTTTTTTAACTTTGACTATGGGGTTAGTAATGGGGGTGTCTTATAGACGCCTCTCCATTACTAACCTGGGCTTGATGTCAGCTGGCATTATAAGCTGACATCAACCCCAACCCTATTACCCCCTGCCACCGCACCAGGGCAGCGTGGAAGAGCGAGGCTAAGTGCCAGAATTGGCGCATCCTATGAATGCGCCATTTCTGGGGCGGCTGACGGCTGGTGTTTCTAGCCTGGGAGGGGGCCAATATTCATGGCTCCCTTCCTGGGCTATTAATATCAGCCCCCAGCTGTCTGCCTAGCCTTTGCTAGCTATTAAATTAGGGGGGACCCCACGTCATTTTTTTGGGGGGGTCCCCCATTTTAATAGCTAGTAAAGGCTATGTATTCAGCTGGGGGCTGATATTAGTAGCCTGGGAAGCTCCGTGGGTATTACCCCCTTCCCAGGCTTCAAACATCTGCCCCAGCCGTCTGCTTAACCTCCGCTAGAGCCTAAAATTAAGGGGAACCCCACGCCAATTTTTTTAATAATAAATCCTTTATTTTAATACTAAATGACAAGTACAGTAACCAACACTATCACTGTACTTCATATATATGTGACTGACATGTTTCTATCTATCTAATCTATGTGTGAAGCTCTATTCTTTCTGTTCTAAATTGTTGGGTACAGATGCTGAATTGCCGGCCGGCTTTTTTAAAGAGACGGTGCATGAAAACACTAATATTTTTTTTAATAAATCCTTTACACTAAATGACAAGTGCAGTAACCAACACTGTCACTGTGCTTCTTATATGTGTGACTGACATGTTTCTATCTATCTAATCTATGTGTGATGCTCTATTCCTTCTTGTCTAAATTGTCGGGTACCGGTGTATGCCGCTGCTGAATTTGCCGGCCGGCTTTTTTAAAGAGATTGTCTTCTGAGCAGTTTGTCAGCTTTTGGACACCTTTGCAGGTGTTTTCTATGTGTTTCTATGTGTTTTTGTTTGCCTGCCATTGGTTTTAACGGTGTTCGACGGTGTTCTAAGGTGTTCGACGAACAGTTCGACGAACAGTTCCTCGAACATCCCGGTGTTCGACGAACCGAACCGAACCCGAACACTACGGGGGTGGCTCAACACTAGTTATGTTCGATAACTGTTCGTGCACCAAAATCATAACTGGATTTTTTCTCAGTAATGATGAAAATTAATGTTAATACGCAGTTTGAGTGTACAACGGGGTGGGGGGAGGGGCAGGGGATGGATCTCTGCAGGAATAATGAAGATCTCCATTTTTTTTCTCTTTCCCGCATTTACAGTGGGGAGGTGCAATCTGTCAGCCTATCAGCAGCGCACACACGGAGCGAAGTGCTTTTTTTCACACAAGCAAGGGCATGTGTCATTGGCAGTGTATGTCACATGTCCTTGCCCTATAAGACCAAGCCATTTTCCCCATCGCCACCATTTTCTCACTGCTGCAGCTGCGTGTTAGACGGCACCGCTGTTGCTGTGTGCGCTATACCTTGTTAATTTCAAGCCAATTTTCGCACAAATCTACAGATAGCTTGGGAGTAGGGAATAGTTGTGATTGTAGTCCTTTTAAGGACTAGGTTACAGCATTTCCTACGACTTTTATCAGGCAGGTCTGTGCTCTTAAATAGATAGATTGTGGGAGTAAAGACTAATTGTAATTGCAGTCCTTTTCAGGACTAGGTTACATCAGTTCCTATCAGTTTTTGCCAGGCAGGTCTGTGCCAGTGCTGTGCAAGTTTTTTTCACAGCATTTGGCTGAATCTAGCAAAGCTAATCCTTTTTGGCCTATTGCAGAGTGTGTTAGTCAGTGGAGTAGCCTGTCTGTGTTGCAAGATATACCACCTGTGTATAGAATACCAATTTTTTTACTGCACCTAGTGAAGTAAAATCTTTTGGGCATAGCATCATTCTATTAGTCCATCTATACTGACCTCCATCAGGTTGCAAATTGAATATAATTTTTTTCTGCATCTACCTCTGGAAAAATATTGGGCTTCTAGCTGTGTGTTGGTCTTGTTCTATTAAACCATCTATGCTGACCTCCATCAGGTTGCAAACTGAATATAATTTTTTTCTGCATCTAGCTCTGAAAAAATATTTGGCCTTCTAGTAGTGTGTCGGACTTTCTCTATTAGTCCATCTATACTGACCTCCATCAGGTTGCAAATTAAAAATAATTTTTATCTGCATCTACAGTACCTCTGAAAAAATATTTGGGCTTCTAGCTGTGTGTGGTACTTGTTGTATTAGTCCATCTATACTGACCTCCATCAGGTTGCAAACTGAATATATTTTTTTCTGCATCTACCTCTGAAAAAATATTGGGCTTCTAGCTGTGTGTGGGACTTGTTGTATTAGTCCATCTATACTGACCTCCATCAGGTTGCAAATTGAATATAATTTTTTTCTGCATCTAACCCAGCCAATAGTTTTGGCCTAATACCACAGTTTGGCCACTCAGCTCTGCTCGGTTACCATCCATTGTTTTTTTGTGCAAACAACTCCAGAGTTGTGAATTAGTTAACCACCAAAATGAGTGGAAAAAGGCCTGCTGCTGGTGGAAAGGGGAATAGGCGTGTTGGGAAGGGGAAAAAAGGTTGCGTCCGTGGGGTAGGTGTTAAAGCAACAGTAACATCTGCAGAAGAAAGACCATCTTCCAGCCAAACTAAAATGTCTACTTCTTTTAGCGGACAATGTGATAAGATCCCTTTCTTACGGCCACGCCAATCGCTACAAATTCCAGATGAGGCACAAAAACAGCAGGTGCTTCAACGGATATCAAGTGCTCCTTTAAGTGGGCTCTCCTCCACATCAACTTCAACATCACAAATACTCCAGTCCTCAAAGGTGTCACCCAAATCGCACTTGCTTCCTCACAGCTCCCAAATCTCCAGCTGCCCATCTGAGTATGAGGTAGAACAGATGGTTGAGTCTGCAGAGCTGTTTACTCATACTATAGCCTGGGAATCAGAGGTCGACTCCAGCGCTTCTGTGAATCCAGACGAGGAAATGATCTGCACTGATGCCCAGAATCTTTATGAGTCGGATCCAGGACCAGACGCAGAAGGTTCTGACCATAATGTAGACCCTCATTCCCAAACTGTAACTCCTGTTGGTGGAGACAATGAGGAAGACGATGATAAGACTCAAATACCTGATTGGAGCGACAACTTTAGTTTTTTGTCAGGGCAGGAACAGGTTGGCTCTGAGGACGACGAGTGTGATAACACACAGGGTGATGATGATGAGGTTGGAGATCCCACTTACTGTCAACTAGAGATGAGCGTTGTTCTACTCGAACTGTTCGCCAATCTCAAATTCGAGCTGTTTTGGGCGGTGTTCGAGCCGGTCGGCGAACACGAACAATTTGAGAAAAATTCGGCTGTTCGAGGTTATGTTCGATAACTGTTCGTGCACCAAAATCATAACTGGATTTTTTCTCAGTAATGATGAAAATTAATGTTAATACGCAGTTTGAGTGTACAGCGGGGCGGGGGGAGGGGCAGGGGATGGATCTCTGCAGGAACAATGAAGATCTCCATTTTTTTTTCTCTTTCCCGCATTTGCAGTGGGGTGGTGCAATCTGTCAGCCTATCAGCAGCGCACACACGGAGCGAAGTGCTTTTTTTCACACAAGCAAGGGCATGTGTGATTGGCAGTGTATGTCACATGTCCTTGCCCTATAAGACCAAGCCATTTTCCCCGTCGCCACCATTTTCTCACTGCTGCAGCTGCGTGTTAGACGGCACCGCTGTTGCTGTGTGCGCTATACCTTGTTAATTTCAAGCCAATTTTCGCACAAATATACAGATAGCTTGGGAGTAGGGAATAGTTGTGATTGCAGTCCTTTTAAGGACTAGGTTACAGCATTTCCTACGACTTTTATCAGGCAGGTCTGTGCTCTTAAATAGATAGATTGTGGGAGTAAAGACTAATTGTAATTGGAGTCCTTTTCAGGACTAGGTTACATCAGTTCCTATCAGTTTTTGCCAGGCAGGTCTGTGCCAGTGCTGTGCAAGTTTTTTTCACAGCATTTGGCTGAATCTAGCAAAGCTAATCCTTTTTGGCCTATTGCAGAGTGTGTTAGTCAGTGGAGTAGCCTATCTGTGTTGCAAGATATACCACCTGTGTATAGAATACCAATTTTTTTACTGCACCTAGTGAAGTAAAATCTTTTGGGCATAGCATCATTCTATTAGTCCATCTATACTGACCTCCATCAGGTTGCAAACTGAATATAATATTTTTCTGCATCTAGCTCTGAAAAAATATTTGGGCTTCTAGCGGTGTGTGGGACTTGGTCTATTAGTCCATCTATACTGACCTCCATCAGGTTGCAAATTAAAAATAATTTTTTTCTGCATCTAGCTCTGAAAAAATATTTGGGCTTCTAGCAGTGTGTGGGACTTGGTCTATTAGTCCATCTATACTGACCTCCATCAGGTTGCAAATTAAAAATAATTTTTTTCTGCATCTAGCTCTGAAAAAATATTTGGGCTTCTAGCAGTGTGTGGGACTTGGTCTATTAGTCCATCTATACTGACCTCCATCAGGTTGCAAATTAAAAATAATTTTTTTCTTCATTTATCTCTGAAAAAATATTTGGGCTTCTAGCAGCGTGTGGGACTTGTTCTATTAGTCCATCTATACTGACCTCCATCAGGTTGCAAATTAAAAATATTTTTTTTCTGCATGTAGCTCTGAAAAAATATTTCTGCTTCTAGCAGTGTGTGGGACTTGGTCTATTAGTCCATCTATACTGACCTCCATCAGGTTGCAAATTAAAAATAATTTTTTTCTGCATCTAGCTCTGAAAAAATATTTGGGCTTCTAGCAGTGTGTGGGACTTGGTCTATTAGTCCATCTATACTGACCTCCATCAGGTTGCAAATTGAATAAAAAAATTTTCTGCATCTAGCTCTGAAAAAATATTTGGGCTTCTAGCAGTGTGTGGGACTTGGTATATTAGTCCATCTATACTGACCTCCATCAGGTTGCAAATTGAATAAAAAAAATTTCTGCATCTAGCTCTGAAAAAATATTTGGGCTTCTAGCGGTGTGTGGGACTTGGTCTATTAGTCCATCTATACTGACCTCCATCAGGTTGCAAATTAAAAATAATTTTTTTCTTCATTTATCTCTGAAAAAATATTTGGGCTTCTAGCAGCGTGTGGGACTTGTTCTATTAGTCCATCTATACTGACCTCCATCAGGTTGCAAATTAAAAATAATTTTTTTCTGCATCTAGCTCTGAAAAAATATTTGGGCTTCTAGCAGTGTGTGGGACTTGGTCTATTAGTCCATCTATACTGACCTCCATCAGGTTGCAAATTAAAAATAATTTTTTTCTGCATCTAGCTCTGAAAAAATATTTGGGCTTCTAGCAGTGTGTGGGACTTGGTCTATTAGTCCATCTATACTGACCTCCATCAGGTTGCAAATTAAAAATAGTTTTTTTCTGCATCTAGCTCTGAAAAAATATTTGGGCTTCTAGCAGTGTGTGGGACTTGGTCTATTAGTCCATCTATACTGACCTCCATCAGGTTGCAAATTAAAAATAATTTTTTTCTTCATTTATCTCTGAAAAAATATTTGGGCTTCTAGCAGCGTGTGGGACTTGTTCTATTAGTCCATCTATACTGACCTCCATCAGGTTGCAAATTAAAAATAATTTTTTTCTTCATTTATCTCTGAAAAAATATTTGGGCTTCTAGCAGCGTGTGGGACTTGTTCTATTAGTCCATCTATACTGACCTCCATCAGGTTGCAAATTAAAAATAATTTTTTTCTGCATCTAGCTCTGAAAAAATATTTGGGCTTCTAGCAGTGTGTGGGACTTGGTCTATTAGTCCATCTATACTGAC
The DNA here is from genome assembly GCF_046119375.1 of Phyllobates terribilis. NCBI lineage: Eukaryota > Metazoa > Chordata > Amphibia > Anura > Dendrobatidae > Phyllobates > Phyllobates terribilis. Next base: position 588,623,620 of record NW_027362765.1, on the reverse strand, counting down.
CTCCATCAGGTTGCAAATTAAAAATAATTTTTTTCTGCATCTAGCTCTGAAAAAATATTTGGGCTTCTAGCAGTGTGTGGGACTTGGTCTATTAGTCCATCTATACTGACCTCCATCAGGTTGCAAATTAAAAATAATTTTTTTCTGCATCTAGCTCTGAAAAAATATTTGGGCTTCTAGCAGTGTGTGGGACTTGGTCTATTAGTCCATCTATACTGACCTCCATCAGGTTGCAAATTAAAAATAATTTTTTTCTTCATTTATCTCTGAAAAAATATTTGGGCTTCTAGCAGCGTGTGGGACTTGTTCTATTAGTCCATCTATACTGACCTCCATCAGGTTGCAAATTAAAAATAATTTTTTTCTGCATCTAGCCCAGCCAATAGTTTTGGCCTAATACCACAGTTTGGCCACTCAGCTCTGCTCGGTTACCATCCATTGTTTTTTTGTGCAAACAACTCCAGAGTTGTGAATTAGTTAACCACCAAAATGAGTGGAAAAAGGCCTGCTGCTGGTGGAAAGGGGAATAGACGTGTTGGGAAGGGGAAAAAAGGTTGTGTCCGTGGGGTAGGTGCAGAAGAAAGACCATCTTCCAGCCAAACTAAAATGTCTACTTCCTTTAGCGGACAATGTGATAAGATCCCTTTCTTACGGCCACGCCAATCGCTACAAATTCCAGATGAGGCACAAAAACAGCAGGTGCTTCAACGGATATCAAGTGCTCCTTTAAGTGGGCTCTCCTCCACATCAACTTCAACATCACAAATACTCCAGTCCTCAAAGGTGTCACCCAAATCGCACTTGCTTCCTCACAGCTCCCAAATCTCCAGCTGCCCGTCTGAGTATGAGGTAGAACAGATGGTTGAGTCTGCAGAGCTGTTTACTCATACTATAGCCTGGGAATCAGAGGTCGACTCCAGCGCTTCTGTGAATCCAGACGAGGAAATGATCTGCACTGATGCCCAGAATCTTTATGAGTCGGATCCAGGACCAGACGCAGAAGGTTCTGACCATAATGTAGACCCTCATTCCCAAACTGTAACTCCTGTTGGTGGAGACAATGAGGAAGACGATGATAAGACTCAAATACCTGATTGGAGCGACAACTTTAGTTTTTTGTCAGGGCAGGAACAGGTTGGCTCTGAGGACGACGGGTGTGATAACGCACAGGGTGATGATGATGAGGTCGGAGATCCCACTTACTGTCAACCCACAGTCAGCCAAGAGATGAGGTCAGCAGAGGAGGTGGAGGAAGATGCTAGTAACGACGAGGTCAGGTTGCGCCTTCCTGGACAGAGACGTAGTACTGGAAGCACGTCAACAACTGCATCCTCAAACACAACTCTGCCTCTCACCACAAGTCGTGGTGGCTCTTCAGGTCGCATGGGTGCTAAGCCTTGCATAGCCTGGGCATTTTTTCAGATCGATAAAGATGACCCAACTCGTGTTATCTGTAACATTTGTCAGCAAAAGCTAAGTAGAGGCCAAAAAATACATAGTTTGAGTACTTCATGCATGAACCGGCACATGGACATGAAGCATAAGTTGCAGTGGGAAGCTCAGTGTGCTACAATGCGGCCTAGCCGGCCGGGCCAATCACCGTCTGCCATATCTTGTGCATCCGCGGCCTCTTCATCCTCTGTGACTGGGGGGATAGCAGTCACACCTGTTTTGGGGCGCAGACCTGCCACCTCTTTACCCGCAACAGCCAGCGTGATTGGCAGGTCATCATTTTCTTTGGAGGTGGTAACACCAGCTGGTGTTGAGCGCTGTCCGACATCGATAGCACCACCTTTGGATCAAGGCAACCTAACATGTCCGCCTGCATCTTCCTCACAGACCGGCAGTTTGCCGGGGACACCCTTATCAACCCCGTCTAAGCACAATAGCCAGCCCTCGGTCCCTCAGATGTGGACAAGTAAAATACCATTTCCTCCTAGCCATGAGAAAGCTAAGAGGTTGAATTTCACCATCTGCAAGCTCTTGGCTACAGAAATGCTGCCTTTCCGCCTGGTGGACACAGAGGATTTTCGAGACCTTATGTCCGTCGCAGTGCCCCAGTACCAGATGCCCAGTCGGCACTACTTCTCAAAGAAAGGTGTGCCTGTGCTCCACCAGCATGTCGCACACAACATCACCGCTTCTTTGAGAAACTCTGTGTGTGACAGGGTGCATTTCACCACAGACACTTGGACGAGTAGGCATGGACAGGGGCGTTACATGTCGCTGACTGGGCACTGGGTAACTATGGTGACAGCAGGACAAGGGGCTGCTGTCCAAGTCTTGCCGTCCCCACGAGTTGTGCGTCAATCCTCTTTATGTCAAAGTTCCTCCACTGCTTCTGCCTCCTCAACCTCCTCTCGGTCTTCCACCTGCACCCAAAGCCTGTCTGGTCATGCCACATGCTTTCTAACTGCGCAGAAGGGATCCTGCACACCTCCTTACTATGCTGGCAGTAGGGCTCAACGTCATCAGGCGGTTTTTACATTGAAATGTCTGGGAAATGTGAGTCACACAGCTGAGGAGTTGTGGTCAGCTCTGGAGAACCAATTTCATGAATGGTTGTCTCCACTGGACCTGAAACCAGGGAAGGCCGTGTGCGACAATGCTGCAAACCTGGGTGCGGCCCTTCGCCGGGGCAATGTCACACATGTGCCTTGTATGGCTCACGTGTTGAACCTGGTTGTCCAGCAATTTTTAGCCCACTATCCCAGACTAGATGGCCTTCTGCAGAGGGCACGGTCGCTGTGTGCTCACTTCCGCCGTTCGCATCCCGCAGCTCAGCGACTTACATCTCTACAGAAGTCGTTGGGCCTGCCACTTCACCGGCTAAAATGCGATGTGCCTACCCGGTGGAATTCAACTCTGCACATGTTGCAGCGACTGTGGCAGCACCGACAAGCCCTGGTGCAATACGTTCTGACGTATAGCCTGGGCCAACGAGATTCAGAGGTGGGGCAAATCACGCTGGAGGAGTGGTCTCAGATCAGGAACCTATGCACCCTTCTGCACAGTTTTGAAATGGCGACGAAGATGTTTAGTGCTGACGATGCCATTATCAGCATGACTATTCCGGTGATTTACATGCTGGAGCACATGTTAAACAGAATTCGGAGTCAGGTGGTGGCACAAGAGGAGGTGGAGGAAGTAGAGGAGGAGGAGTTGTATGCGGAAGGGCTAACATCTGCAAGGTCCAGACGGTCGGCAGCACCAAGGCGGCAGGCATGTGAGGGTGGGGGAGATGGTTTTACCAGGGCGCATGGTAGCAGCCAAACTAGTGAGGAAGGTGCAGGAGCCCAGGAAGAAGTGGAGGACGAACTGATGGAAGACTCATCAGATGAGGGAGACCTTGATCACATTTCTGTTGTGCGAGGTTGGGGGGAGAGGACAGAGGAAGGAAGCATGATTGTTACCTCGCCACCAACACAACAGGGACTTGGTGCTCCTGGATGCGCAACACACATGAGTGCCTTCTTGCTGCACTACCTGCAACATGACCCTCGAATTGTGAGAATTAGAAATAATCCTGACTACTGGGTTGCCACACTGTTAGATCCCCGGTACAAAAGTAAATTTGCAGAAATTATTCCTGCCATAGAAAGGGATGCACGCATGCAGGAGTATCAGCAGAGACTGTTGCAGAATCTTACATGTGCTTTTCCACAAAATACCAGTGGTGCACGTAGTGAATCTCACAGTTCCAACTTGCCAACCGTGGGACCGTCAAGTGTTCAGCACTCAAACCGTAACAGAACCACAGTATCTGCTGGTAACATCAATTTTGCGGAATCATTTCACCACTTTTTTAGCCCATCCTTTGCAAGGCCACAGGAGACAAAAAGTCTGACACATAGTCAACGCCTAGAGACGATGGTACAGGAGTATCTCCAAGTAAACATTGAAGCCACGACTGTGTCACTGGACCCTTGCTCTTTTTGGGCTTCCAATCTGGATAAATGGCCGGAGCTAGCCACTTACGCCTTGGAGATCTTGTCATGCCCCGCAGCCAGCGTTCTGTCTGAACGTGTGTTCAGCGCTGCTGGTGGTGTGCTGACAGATAAGCGCACGTGGCTCTCCACTGATAATGTAGACAGACTCACGTTCATAAAGATGAACAAATCATGGATCCGAAACGACTTTTCTACCCCTGTGTCATCCTGGGGAGAGTAAAAGCTTGATGATTGGTTAAAATCACCCTACCAACCGTTTTAAGCTTTCAAATTACTAATCATGTTTATCTGTATCTTGACTGGAAAATAATTTGGGCTTTGTAGCAGTGTGCAGCACTGATCCTATTAGGCCATCTATAATAAGCTTCACCAGATTTAAAATTAAAAATAATTTTTAGCTGCATCTAGCCCGGAAAATAATTTTGGAGCTCCGAGATGCGCAAGACACATAAGTGCCTTCTTGCTGCACTACCTGCAGCATGACCCTCATATTGTCAGAATTCGAAGTAATCATGACTACTGGGTTGCCACACTCTTAGATCCCCCAAACTTTTCGATCAACCTTTTCATTTTAATAAAGACCAAAAAAATGGTCATTTTTGAAATTATAAGCATTAGCAGGTTGTTAGAAACTGAAATCAAACAGTTTTCAACTCAAAACTTTATTCTAGGTGATGTTACATTTTCACATAGGACCCCTTGTTCGAAAGGAGCTTCTGAACTCTCTCGTCCATTGAATTTGTCAGGTTTTGGATGGTTTCTACTTCAATTGTTTTGCAAGAGGACAGAATACCCTCCCAGAGCTGTTGCTTAGATGTGAACTGCCTCCCGCCATCATAGACCCTCCTTTTAATGATGCTCCAAAGGTTCTGAATGGGGTAGAGGTCAGGGGAGCATGGGGTCACACCATAAGTTTGTCCCCTTTTATGCCCATATCAGCCAGAGATGCAGATGTTTTATGTGCAGCATGAGATGGTGCATTATCATGCAGAAAAATGATCTTGCTGTGAAATACACGGTTCTTCTTCTTGAGCCATGGCAGGAAGTGCTGTTTGAGAAAATCCACATACATTATGGAGTTCATCTTTAGCGCCTTCAGGGATCCTAAAGGGGCCGACAATCTCTCTCCCCATGATTCCAGCCCAAAACATTACTCCACCTCCTCCTTGTTGGCGCTGTAGCCATGTTTGCGTGGGGTGTCCATCAACCAGCCATCCTCCACTCCATTCATCTGGACCATCGAGCGCTGCACGGCACTCATCCGTGAACAAAACAGTTTTGAAATCAGTCTTCATGTAATGTTTGGCCCACTGGAGCCGTTTCTGCTTGTGTGAAGTGGATAGAGGAGGTCGACAGGATGGCATATGCACAGCTGCAAACCTCTGAAGGACCCTGCATCTTGTTGTTCGGGGGACGTTGGAGGCACAAGCAGCTTCAAAAACTTGTCTGCTGCTATGACAAGGCTTTTTTGCCGCTGCTGTTTCAACCTGACGTAATTGCCTGTAGGAAAGAGTCCTCAATTTGCCCTTATCAGCACGCACACGTGTGTACTGTGAATCAGCTACATACTTCTTGATTGCCAAGACACTTCATCCTGATCATCGCACAATGTTGATTGTAGTCATGCCTTGACCTAAACACTCCACAATTTGTTGCTTCTCAGCAGCCGACACATCCTTTTTCTTTCCCATTTTGGCAGAAAATGTAGGCTGCTTAATAATGTGAGAGAGCCTTCTTAAGTAGTCTTGCCTTTCATTGGACATACCTGCCAAACTAATTAGCACAGGTGTCTGCAATTGCTTACAGTGATATAAAGAGCCCTGACACACATCACCATCAATGAGTTTAACTGACAAACAAACAAATTCTTCCCTTATCACTCCTAAACACTTTTTGCATAATAATTTGGAACGCGGTGTACATGTGCTTTTCCACAAAACACCAGTGGTTCACGTAGTGAATCTTACAGTTCTAACTTGCCAACCGTGGTCTGTATGGAATTGTTCAATAAAGGGCCCAAAATTAAGATAACATAGATGGGAGAGGTCTCTATGAATAGGAATTCCTAAGTATTTGATACCCTGTGAGGGCCAGGCAAAGGGAAAGTTGGACTCGATGGAATCCTATATGGATTTAGGGAGGGAGACATCGAGGGCCTCAGACTTCGCTGCATTGATTTTAAAATTTTACCATGTAACAAAGTGATCTATTTCAGCCATAACAGCAGGGATGGATATATGTGATTGAGTGATATATACTAGGACATCATCAGCAAATAGAGAGCACTTGTACTCGGTGCCTCCCACCTCAATCCACCTAATATTGGGGTTATGGCGAATTGATGAGAGCAGGTGCTCCGTCACTAGGATGTATAAGAGAGGGGACAGAGGACATCCCTGCCTTGTCCCATTGGTGATTGTGAAAGGTGATGAAAATGTTCTGACGCACCCCCTGGGCCTTGGGACACCCGGAGCCGGACACTTTTTGGTGGATGCTGGTGGTTGTAGTCTTCGTGGCGGCGATCCGGTTCCATGGCTCAGGGCGGTCAAACCAGTGGCGGAACTATTTATGTGGTTTTGATGTTTAAATGTCCGACTACGCCACCCGTGGATTGCGGACAGAGTGAACCGCCGCTACAGGGCAGACCGCTAAGGCTGGTGTTGTGGGTGCAGCAGAGCGTAGCATAACTCCCCACGGGAGGAGTATAGCCTCAGGGCAGTGTATGCGGAGGATGGGGGTGATGGTGCAGGGCAGCAGCAGTAACGACACGGAGTCAGTGATGCAGTTCAGGGCCTTTACTCACAGTTCTTATTATCCAGACCACGTCTGCAGGTAACGGCTGCCCACGTCGTACTGTGCTCACCAGGTGAGGGGCTCAGACAACTCCCAGATAACTTTGGAGCACTTCACAGGACCCCCTTTGTGTGTCCTTTGTCTGGCCTTTCTTACCAACACTTCTGTCTGGCTGCCTCGGGCCTCCTCTTGGTAAACTTGGCGCCAGTTTCCCTGACCCTATGTGGTGCCTTCCTAGCGGGTGGAGCAAGGGGCTGCGCCACATAAAATGTCAGAGCCTCCGGTTTCTAGCTGAGGGTCGTTTCCTGCCTCCACTAGTTCGGGGACCGGTCTCCCCCTTTGGCCTGACCCCTCCACGCAGGTGGATTCGGGCGTGCGGTGGCGACTCGCCCGTCCGCACCCCTGGGATCCCTTCATTCCTCGTTCCTGGAGCCTTCTCCGCTCCTCTTCCTTCCTTCTCCCTCTTGCAGGCCTGGGCCTCTGTTACTAGGCCCGCCTCCGGAGCAGAGCTCATGCAGAGCCCCTGCTCCCTGCCACTTCTGCTCAGACTTCTCTGCACTGAACTAAAATGGTGCCCACCTTTTATACTCCCTTCTCAATGCACCCAGGAACTGCTTCCTCCCTGCTCCTGCACTGCAGGGTTCCCCTTCCTCAGTGTTCACTCCCCCCACTCCAGCCAGGGACAGGGACTGTCGTGCCCATCTCAGGGGCATATTGGTCGCCCTGCCCCACGGCAATGTGGTGTAATGCATGCAGGTGTCGGGTCCTGATCCACACTCCATCCTTATCTGAGAGTGAGATATCACACCTCTGGGTGAGGTGCAATACGTCTGTAGCAACCGAGCCCTCGGTGCTACAGTTCCATTTATCTTCAGCCTAGGTGACGTATTGTGATACAGGGCCGTGATTTTGGCTATAAAAGGGTCCCCTAGACCCCTACCCCAAGCTTTTTAAGAGAATCATATATGGCGTGCCAGGAGACTCTATGGAATGCTTTCTCAGCATCCAACGAGAGTATCTACTTACAAATTTTTAACTGCATCTAGCCCAGGAAATACTTTGTGCCTAGTAGCAGTGTCTGCTAGTCAGCGGATTATCCCGGCTGTTAAGCAAGCTACACCACCTGTAGTTTGGACACTTAATTTTTTCAAAGGAAATGCTTCGGGACCACGGGATACTTAGTGAAGAGCATCAGGAGGCACCCCAAGGCATAGGGGCTGGGACTGGCACTAGGATGCCTTGCGGTGGACAGCCGAGCTCGATCCTTATAAAAGCTTTTTAACTGCAGCAGCTTTAGTGGACGCTACTGGAGCTGGAATTACGCGGCTGCTGGCATGAGACTTGCCCTCCAATAGATCTTTGTAAATGGATTTAAAGTGTATTCATTCAAATTAGAGGGACAATTTAAATTAAAAAGCTTAGAGCTGCCTCCACCACAGGGGGGCTCGCTCGACCCACCAGCGGACAGGCACCAGTATTGGGAGAGGGGGGCTGGCCGTCAGGGTTCACCGCGGCTCTGGCACAAACCCGGCGACACGGAGGTGGCACGGGCAGGAGCGGACTGAACGTGTCGGCTTCTCACTTTTTGGATTTTAGAAGGGCATGACATGCCTATATCTGTGTCTCCCCCTCCTTTTACTCCTCCACCTCTTTTCTTTTCGCATGACTATATGTACTTGTCACTTTTCCATGTGTTAGTTGTGTCTTCTGAGCAGTTTGTCAGCTTTTGGACACCTTTGAAGGTGTTTTCTATGTGTTTCTATGTGTTTTTGTTTGCCTGCCATTGGTTTTAACGGTGTTCGAAGGTGTTCGACGAACAGTTCGACGAACAGTTCGGCGAACACACGGGTGTTCGACGAACCGAACCGAACTCGAACACTACGGGGGTAGCTCAACACTACTGTCAACCCACAGTCAGCCAAGAGATGAGGTCAGCAGAGGAGGTGGAGGAAGATGCTAGTGACGACGAGGTCAGGTTGCGCCTTCCTGGACAGAGACGTAGTACTGGAAGCACGTCAACAACTGCATCCTCAAACACAACTCTGCCTCTCACCACAAGTCGTGGTGGCTCTTCAGGTCGCATGGGTGCTAAGCCTTGCATAGCCTGGGCATTTTTTCAGATCGATAAAGATGACCCAACTCGTGTTATCTGTAACATTTGTCAGCAAAAGCTAAGTAGAGGCCAAAAAATACATAGTTTGAGTACTTCATGCATGAACCGGCACATGGACATGAAGCATAAGTTGCAGTGGGAAGCTCAGTGTGCTACAATGCGGCCTAGCCGGCCAGGCCAACCACCGTCTGCCATATCTTGTGCATCCACGGCCTCTTCATCCTCTGTGACTGGGGGGACAGCAGTCACACCTGTTTTGGGGCGCAGACCTGCCACCTCTTTACCCGCAACAGCCAGCGTGATTGGCAGTTCATCATTTTCTTTGGAGGTGGTAACACCAGCTGGTGTTGAGCGCTGTCCGACATCGATAGCACCACATTTGGATCAAGGCAACCTAACATGTCCGCCTGCATCTTCCTCACAGACCGGCAGTTTGCCGGGGACACCCTTATCAACCCCGTCTAAGCACAATAGCCAGCCCTCGGTCCCTCAGATGTGGACAAGTAAAAGACCATTTCCTCCTAGCCATGAGAAAGCTAAGAGGTTGAATTTCACCATCTGCAAGCTCTTGGCTACAGAAATGCTGCCTTTCCGCCTGGTGGACACAGAGGATTTTCGAGACCTTATGTCCGTCGCAGTGCCCCAGTACCAGATGCCCAGTCGGCACTACTTCTCAAAGAAAGGTGTGCCTGCGCTCCACCAGCATGTCGCACACAACATCACCGCTTCTTTGAGAAACTCTGTGTGTGACAGGGTGCATTTCACCACAGACACTTGGACGAGTAGGCATGGACAGGGGCGTTACATGTCGCTGACTGGGCACTGGGTAACTATGGTGACAGCAGGACAAGGGGCTGCTGTCCAAGTCTTGCCGTCCACACGAGTTGTGCGTCAATCCTCTTTATGTCAAAGTTCCTCCACTGCTTCTGCCTCCTCAACCTCCTCTCGGTCTTCCACCTGCACCCAAAGCCTGTCTGGTCATGCCACAAGCTTTCTAACTGCGCAGAAAGGATCCTGCACACCTCCTTACTATGCTGGCAGTAGGGCTCAACGTCATCAGGCGGTTTTTACATTGAAATGTCTGGGAAATGTGAGTCACACAGCTGAGGAGTTGTGGTCAGCTCTGGAGAACCAATTTCATGAATGGTTGTCTCCACTGGACGTGAAACCAGGGAAGGCCGTGTGCGACAATGCTGCAAACCTGGGTGCGGCCCTTCGCCGGGGCAATGTCACACACGTGCCTTGTATGGCTCACGTGTTGAACCTGGTTGTCCAGCAATTTTTAGCCCACTATCCCAGACTAGATGGCCTTCTGCAGAGGGCACGGTCGCTGTGTGCTCACTTCCGCCGTTCGCATCGCGCAGCTCAGCGACTTACAGTACAGACCAAAAGTTTGGACACACCTTCTCGTTTAAAGATTTTTCTGTATTTTCATGACTATGAAAATTGTACATTCACACTGAAGACATCAAAACTATGAATTAACACATGTGGAATTATATACTTAACAAAAAAGTGTGAAACAACTGAAAATGTGTCTTATATTCTAAGTTCTTCAAAGTAGCCACCTTTTGCTTTGATGACTGCTTTGCACACTCTTGGCATTCTCTTGATGAGCTTCAAGAGGTAGTCACCGGAAATGGTCTTCCAACAATCTTGAAGGAGTTCCCAGAGATGCTTAGCACTTGTTGGCCCTTTTGCCTTCACTCTGCGGTCCAGCTCACCCCAAACCATCTCGATTGGGTTCAGGTCTGGTGACTGTGGAGGCCAGGTCATCTGGCGTAGCACCCCATCACTCTCCTTCTTGGTAAAATAGCCCTTACACAGCCTGGAGGTGTGCTTGGGGTCATTGTCCTGTTGAAAAATAAATGATGTTACAACTAAACGCAAACCGGATGGAATAGCATGCCGCTGCAAGATGCTGTGGTAGCCATGCTGGTTCAGTATGCCTTCAATTTTGAATAAATCCCCAACAGTGTCACCAGCAAAGCACCCTCACACCATCACACCTCCTCCTCCATGCTTCACGGTGGGAACCAGGCATGTAGAGTCCATCCGTTCACCTTTTCTGCGTCGCACAAAGACACGGTGGTTGGAACCAAAGATCTCAAATTTGGACTCATCAGACCAAAGCACAGATTTCCACTGGTCTAATGTCCATTCCTTGTGTTCTTTAGCTCAAACAAGTCTCTTCTGCTTGTTGTCTGTCCTTAGCAGTGGTTTCCTAGCAGCTATTTTACCATGAAGGCCTGCTGCACAAAGTCTCCTCTTAACAGTTGTTGTAGAGATGTGTCTGCTGCTAGAACTCTGTGTGGCATTGACCTGGTCTCTAATCTGAGATGCTGTTAACCTGCGATTTCTGAGGCTGGTGACTCGGATAAACTTATCCTCAGAAGCAGATGTGACTCTTGGTCTTCCTTTCCTGGGGCAGTCCTCATGTGAGCCAGTTTCTTTGTAGCGCTTGATGGTTTTTGCAACTGCACTTGGGGACACTTTCAAAGTTTTTCCAATTTTTCGCCCTGACTGACCTTCATTTCTTAAAGTAATGATGGCCACTCGTTTTTCTTTACTTAGCTGCTTTTTTCTTGCCATAATACAAATTCTAACAGTCTATTCAGTAGGACTATGAGCTGTGTATCCACCAGACTTCTGCACAACACAACTGATGGTTCCAACCCCATTTTTAAGGCAAGAAATCCCACTTATTAAATCTGACAGGGCACACCTGTGAAGTGAAAACCATTTCCGGTGACTACCTCTTGAAGCTCATCAAGAGAATGCCAAGAGTGTGCAAAGCAGTCATCAAAGCAAAAAGTGGCTACTTTGAAGAACCTAGAATATAAGATATATTTTCATTTGTTTCACACTTTTTTGTTAAGTATATAATTCCACATGTGTTAATTCATAGTTTTGATGCCTTCAGTGTGAATGTACAATTTTCATAGTCATGAAAATGCATAAAAATCTTTAAATGAGAATGTGTGTCCAAACTTTTGGTCTGTACTGTACATCTCTACAGAAGTCGTTGGGCCTGCCACTTCACCGGCTAAAATGCGATGTGCCTACCCGGTGGAATTCAACTCTGCACATGTTGCAGCGACTGTGGCAGCACCGACAAGGCCTGGTGCAATACGTTCTGACGTATAGCCTGGGCCAACGAGATTCAGAGGTGGGGCAAATCACGCTGGAGGAGTGGTCTCAGATCAGGGACCTATGCACCCTTCTGCACAGTTTTGAAATGGCGACGAAGATGTTTAGTGCTGACGATGCCATTATCAGCATGACTATTCCGGTGATTTACATGCTGGAGCACATGTTAAACAGAATTCGGAGTCAGGTGGTGGCACAAGAGGAGGTGGAGGAAGTAGAGGAGGAGGAGTTGTATGCGGAAGGGCTAACATCTGCAAGGTCCAGACGGTCGGCAGCACCAAGGCGGCAGGCATGTGAGGGTGGGGGAGATGGTTTTACCAGGGCGCATGGTAGCAGCCAAACTAGTGAGGAAGGTGCAGGAGCCCAGGAAGAAGTGGAGGACGAACTGATGGAAGACTCATCAGATGAGGGAGACCTTGATCACATTTCTGTTGTGCGAGGTTGGGGGGAGAGGACAGAGGAAGGAAGCATGATTGTTACCTCGCCACCAACACAACAGGGACTTGGTGCTCCTGGATGCGCAACACACATGAGTGCCTTCTTGCTGCACTACCTGCAACATGACCCTCGAATTGTGAGAATTAGAAATAATCCTGACTACTGGGTTGCCACACTGTTAGATCCCCGGTACAAAAGTAAATTTGCAGAAATTATTCCTTCCCTAGAAAGGGATGCACGCATGCAGGAGTATCAGCAGAGACTGTTGCAGTATCTTACATGTGCTTTTCCACAAAATACCAGTGGTGCACGTAGTGAATCTCACAGTTCCAACTTGCCAACCGTGGGACCTTCAAGTGTTCAGCACTCAAACCGTAACAGAACCACAGTATCTGGGGGTAACATCAATTTTGCGGAATCATTTCACCACTTTTTTAGCCCATCCTTTGCAAGGCCACAGGAGACAAGAAGTCTGACACATAGTCAACGCCTAGAGACGATGGTACAGGAGTATCTCCAAGTAAACATTGAAGCCACGACTGTGTCACTGGACCCTTGCTCTTTTTGGGCTTCCAATCTGGATAAATGGCCGGAGCTAGCCACTTACGCCTTGGAGATCTTGTCATGCCCCGCAGCCAGCGTTCTGTCTGAACGTGTGTTCAGCGCTGCTGGTGGTGTGCTGACAGATAAGCGCACGCGGCTCTCCACTGATAATGTAGACAGACTCACGTTCATAAAGATGAACAAATCATGGATCCGAAACGACTTTTCTACCCCTGTGTCATCCTGGGGAGAGTAAAAGCTTGATGATTGGTTAAAATCACCCTACCAACCGTTTTAAGCTTTCAAATTACTAATCATGTTTATCTGTATCTTGGCTGGAAAATAATTTGGGCTTTGTAGCAGTGTGCAGCACTGATCCTATTAGGCCATCTATACTAAAGCTTCACCAGATTTAAAATTAATAATAATTTTTAGCTGCATCTAGCCCGGAAAATAATTTTGGGGCTCCGAGATGCGCAAGACACATAAGTGCCTTCTTGCTGCACTACCTGCAGCATGACCCTCATATTGTCAGAATTCGAAGTAATCATGACTACTGGGTTGCCACACTCTTAGATCCCCCAAACTTTTCGATCAACCTTTTCATTTTAATAAAGACCAAAAAAATGGTCATTTTTGAAATTATAAGCATTAGCAGGTTGTTAGAAACTGAAATCAAACAGTTTTCAACTCAAAACTTTATTCTAGGTGATGTTACATTTTCACATAGGACCCCTTGTTCGAAAGGAGCTTCTGAACTCTCTCGTCCATTGAATTTGTCAGGTTTTGGATGGTTTCTGCTTCAATTGTTTTGCATGAGGACAGAATACCCTCCCAGAGCTGTTGCTTAGATGTGAACTGCCTCCCGCCATCATAGACACTCCTTTTAATGATGCTCCAAAGGTTCTGAATGGGGTAGAGGTCAGGGGAGCATGGGGGTCACACCATAAGTTTGTCCCCTTTTATGCCCATATCAGCCAGAGATGCAGATGTTTTATGTGCAGCATGAGATGGTGCATTATCATGCAGAAAAATGATCTTGCTGTGAAATACACGGTTCTTCTTCTTGAACCATGGCAGGAAGTGCTGTTTGAGAAAATCCACATACATTATGGAGTTCATCTTTAGCGCCTTCAGGGATCCTAAAGGGGCCGACAATCTCTCTCCCCATGATTCCAGCCCAAAACATTACTCCACCTCTTCCTTGTTGGCGCTGTAGCCGTGTTTGCGTGGGGTGTCCATCAACCAGCCATCCTCCACTCCATCCATCTGGACCATCGAGCGCTGCACGGCACTCATCCGTGAACAAAACAGTTTTGAAATCAGTCTTCATGTAATGTTTGGCCCACTGGAGCCGTTTCTGCTTGTGTGAAGTGGATAGAGGAGGTCGACAGGATGGCGTATGCACAGCTGCAAACCTCTGAAGGACCCTGCATCTTGTTGTTCGGGGGACGTTGGAGGCACAAGCAGCTTCAAAAACTTGTCTGCTGCTATGACAAGGCTTTTTTGCCGCTGCTCTTTCAACCTGACGTAATTGCCTGTAGGAAAGAGTCCTCAATTTGCCCTTATCAGCACGCACACGTGTGTACTGTGAATCAGCTACATACTTCTTGATTGCCAAGACACTTCATCCTGATCATCGCACAATGTTGATTGTAGTCATGCCTTGACCTAAACACTCCACAATTTGTTGCTTCTCAGCAGCCGACACATCCTTTTTCTTTCCCATTTTGGCAGAAAATGTAGGCTGCTTAATAATGTGAGACAGCCTTGTTAAGTAGTCTTGCCTTTCATTGGACACACCTGCCAAACTAATTAGCACAGGTGTCTGCAATTGCTTACAGTGATATAAAGAGCCCTGACACACATCACCATCAATGAGTTTAACTGACAAACAAACAAATTCTTCCCTTATCACTCCTAAACACTTTTTGCATAATAATTTGGAACGCAGTGTACATGTGCTTTTCCACAAAACACCAGTGGTTCACGTAGTGAATCTTACAGTTCTAACTTGCCAACCGTGGTCTGTATGGAGTTGTTCAATAAAGGGCCCAAAATTAAGATAACATAGATGGGAGAGGTCTCTATGAATAGGAATTCCTAAGTATTTGATACCCTGTGAGGGCCAGGCAAAGGGAAAGTTGGACTGGATGGAATCCTATATGGATTTGGGGAGGGAGACATCGAGGGCCTCAGACTTCGCTGCATTGATTTTAAAATTTGACCATGTATCAAAGTGATCTATTTCAGCCATAACAGCATGGATGGATATATGTGATTGAGTGATATATACTAGGACATCATCAGCAAATAGAGAGCACTTGTACTCGGTGCCTCCCACCTCAATCCACCTAATATTGGGGTTATGGCGAATTGATGAGAGCAGGTGCTCCGTCACTAGGATGTATAAGAGAGGGGACAGAGGACATCCCTGCCTTGTCCCATTGGTGATTGTGAAAAGTGATGAAAATGTTCTGATGCACCCCCTGGGCCTTGGGACACCCGGAGCCGGACCCTTTTTGGTGGATGCTGGTGGTTGTAGTCTTCGTGGCGGCGACCCGGTTCCGTGGCTCAGGGTGGTCAAACCAGTGGCGGAACTATTTATGTGGTTTTGATGTTTAAATGTCCGACTACGCCACCCGTGGATTGTGGTCAGAGTGAACCGCCGCTGCAGGGCAGACCGCTGAGGCTGGTGTTGTGGGTGCAGCAGAGCGTAGCATAACTCCCCACGGGAGGAGTATAGCCTCAGGGCAGTGTATGCGGAGGATGGGGGTGATGGTGCAGGACAGCAGCAGTAACGACACGGAGTCAGTGATGCAGTCCAGGGCCTTTACTCACAGTTCTTATTATCCAGACCACGTCTGCAGGTAACGGCTGCCCACATCGTACTGTGCTCGCCAGGTGAGGGGCTCAGACAACTCCCAGATAACTTTGGAGCGCTTCACAGACCCCCTTTGTGTGTCCTTTGTCTGGCCTTTCTTACCAACCCTTCTGTCCGGCTGCCTCGGGCCTCCTCTTGGTAAACTTGGCGCCAGTTTCCCTGACCCTATGTGGTGCCTTCCTAGCGGGTGTAGCGAGGGGCTGCCACACATAAAATGTCACAGCCTCCGGTTTCTAGCTGAGGATCGTTTCCTGCCTCCACTAGTTTCGGGGACCGGTCTCCCCCTTTGGCCTGACCCCTCCACGCAGGTGGATTCGGGCGTGCGGTGGCGACTCGCCCGTCCGCACCCCTGGGATCCCTTCATTCCTCGTTCCTGGAGCCTTCTCCGCTCCTCTTCCTTCCTTCTCCCTCTTCCAGGCCTGGGCCTCTGTTACTAGGCCCGCCTCCGGAGCAGAGCTCATGCAGAGCCCCTGCTCCCTGCCACTTCTGCTCAGACTTCTCTGCACTGAACTAAGATGGTGCCCACCTTTTATACTCCCTTCTCAATGCACCCAGGAACTGCTTCCTCCCTGCTCCTGCACTACAGGGTTCCCCTTCCTCAGTGTTCCCTCCTCCCACTCCAGCCAGGGACAGGGACTGTCGTGCCCATCTCAGAGGCATATTGGTCGCCCTGTCCCACGGCAATGTGATGTAATGCATGCAGGTGTCGGGTCCTGATCCACACTCCATGCTTACCTGAGAGTGAGATATCACACCTCTGGGTGAGGTGCAATACCTCTGTAGCAACCGAGCCCTCAGGGTGCTACAGTTCCATTTATCTTCAGCCTAGGTGACGTATTGTGATACAGGGCCGTGATTTTGGCTATAAAAGGGTCCCCTAGACCCCTACCCCAAGCTTTTTAAGAGAATCATATATGGCGTGCCAGGAGACTCTATGGAATGCTTTCTCAGCATCCAACGAGAGTATCTAATTACAAATTTTTAACTGCATCTAACCCAGGAAATACTTTGGGCCTAGTAGCAGTGTCTGCTAGTCAGCGGATTATCCCGGCTGTTAAGCAAGCTACACCACCTGTAGTTTAGACACTTAATTTTTTCAAAGGAAATGCTTCGGGACCATGGGATACTCAGTGAAGAGCATCAGGAGGCACCCCAAGGCATAGGGGCTGGGACTGGCAGTAGGATGCCTTGCGGTGGACAGCCGAGCTCGATCCTTATAAAAGCTTTTTAACTGCAGCAGCTTTAGTGGACGCTACTGGAGCTGGAATTACGCGGCTGCTGGCATGAGACTTGCCCTCCAATAGATCCTTGTAAATGGATTTAAAGTGTATTCATTGAAATTAGAGAGACAATTTAAATTAAAAAGCTTAGAGCTGCCTCCACCACAGGGGGGCTCGCTCGACCCACCAGCGGACAGGTACCAGTATTGGGAGAGGGGGGCTGGCCATCAGGGTTCACCGCGGCTCTGGCACAAACCCGGCGACACGGAGGTGGCACGGGCAGGAGCGGACTGGCCGTGTCGGCTTCTCACTTTTTGTCACTTTTCCATGTGTTAGTTGTGTCTTCTGAGCAGTTTGTCAGCTTTTGAACACCTTTGAAGGTGTTTTCTATATGTTTCTATGTGTTTTTGTTTGCCTGCCATTGGTTTTAACGGTGTTCGAAGGTGTTCGACGAAGAGTTCGACGAACAGTTCGGCGAACACACGGGTGTTCGACGAACCGAACCGAACTCGAACACTACGGGGGTGGCTCAACACTAGTCCTTATCCTCAGCCTCCACCACCACTATACCACCAGGCTGACCATGGTCCGTGTTGCCAGCATTGCAAGTTCCTCCATCCTAATTTTTGGCAGCTTTTGCTTTGAAGGCATAGGCAAAGACTATGGGAGACCCACTCCCCAATAATGTGAATAATGTTTTTAATATGCTGTAATGCATGGCTCTTTTTTACCAGCATTGCAAGTTCTTCCATCCAAATTTTTGGCATCTTTTGCTTGGAAGGCATAGGCAAAGACTATGGGAGAACCACTCCCCAATAATGGGAATAATGTATTTAATATGCTGGACTGCATGGCTCTTGTTTGCCAGCATTGCAAGTTCCTCCGTCCTAATTTTTGGCAGCTTTTGCTTGGAAGGCATAGACAAAGACTATGGGAGACCCACTCCCCAAAATGGGAATAATGTTTTTAATATGCTGGACTGCATGGCTCTTGTTTGCCAGCATTGCAAGTTCCTCCTTCCTAATTTTTGGCAGCTTTTGCTTGGAAGGCATAGGCAAAGACTATGGGAGACCCACTCCCCAATAATGGGAATAATGTTTTTAATATGCTGTACTGCATAGCTCTTGTTTGCCAGCATTGCAAGTTCTTCCGTCCTAATTTTTGGCATCTTTTGCTTGGAAGGCATAGGCAAAGACTATGGGAGACCCACTCCCCAATAATGGGAATAATGTATTTAATATGCTGGACTGTATGGCTCTTGTTTGCCAGCATTGCAAGTTCCTCCATCCTAATTTTTGGCAGCTTTTGCTTGGAAGGAATAGGCAAAGACTATGGGCGACCCACTCCCCAATAATGGGAATAATGTTTTTAATATGCTGGACTGCATGGCTCTTGCTTGCCATCATTGCAAGTTCCTCCATCCTAATTTTTGGAAGCTTTTGCTTGGAAGGCATAGGCAAAGATTATGGGAGGCCCACTCCCCAATAATGGGAATAATGTTTTTAATATGCTGGACTGCGTGGCTCTTGTAAGGGGCATTAAAACTGTCTTGTTAAGCTACTGTGACCTCCACGTCTCTTCCAAGGGGCATTAAAACGGTCTTGTTAAGCTACTGTGACCTCCACGTCTCTTCCAAGGAGCATTTAAACTGTCTTGTTAAACCACTCTGAACTCCCTGTCTCTTCCAAGGGGTATTAAAACGGTCTTGTTAAACCACTCTGAACTACACAGCTCTTCCAAGGGGCATTGAAATGTTGTTTTTAATTAACTCTAACCTCCACGACTCTTCCATTCACTGCTTAGGCCAACAGTGTACAGGAGACCCAGTTGCTATAAATGTAAAAAATGGTTCAGTTAAGGCCCTCTGACCTCCATGTCACTTCCAATGGGTATTGGAGTGCCACGAAATTTTGGGTATGCATTGCACTCTCTGTATGCCCTATAACTGTGTAGCCGAACCGCTCCTTTTGGTACAGAAACATATCCTACAAGACATGTGTGGTTGACTGGTCCCTGTTCCTCCTGCTCTTTCTCCTTTGCCACCACCTCATCCATCATTCATCACCTGAAGCTTTGTTTTAACAGGAGTCATAGAACTGGGGTAGTAGCAGGAAAACATCCAGCAATCCTCGGAGGAGGTAGGATATGCGCCAAAACGCTGACCAACTCAGGCCAGCCGCGACTACATACATGCGCTTGCATTCCAAGGAACAGAAAGCTATGGAGATGGATGGCCTCATAATCATGAATAATTTACTCGTTGTGTAGGAGGCCAACCACTGCTGCTGTCTATCTTCTGAACTTTGTGTTGAAGCCTGATTCACCCAGGACCCGCAATCCTCTATGTCTGGAGGACGTGTTGCGTCCCAGTGTCCAACAGTGTCCCGGCTTCCACAATTTTAACCGAGTGTGAAGGCGTCAGTGAGATGGACCATCCCTGGCCACAATGACTTGTCCATGTGTTTGTGGTTAGGCTGTCCTTCCCACTAAATGCACTGGGGAGGGCACAGTTAATGTTTTGGTATGCGTGCTTGTGTATAAGGCGCATCGGGACAAATAGGGGTGGCTGTGGACCGTTTCTGGACACCCGGCCATCCCCTGACGCAGCCATGACATGGTGGCCAGATTCCACCTACACATGCCTAAAAGGCACAATTTCAAGCAGTATGGTATTACAGCCTGGGGGTGGGTGGGTGTCAGGCTGCATACTTGCGCTTGCATTGCAAGGAATGGGGGAGGTACAATTAAACACTGCCCTGGGACAAGGACTTGCATGGGGATAGTTGCAAGTCTGCAATGACAGGTGCAGGGTGGGAGGCATCTTCGCATGTGCCATGAACAGGGGGTTGGTGTGCACACACTACAGCAGAATAGGCTGTCCTTCCCACTAAATGCACTGGGGAGGGCACAGGTAATGTTTTGGTATGCGCGCTTGTGTATCAGGCGCACCGGGACAAATGGGCCGGCTGGGGACCGAGTGTGGACACCCGGCCGCCGGGCAGCCATAACATGATGGGCTGCGTCTGCCTCCACAAGCCTAAAAGGCCTCATTTCAATTGCAAGCAAGCTAGAAGTATGGTATTGCAGCCTGGGGGTGGGTGGGTGGCAGGCTGCACACTTACGCTTGCATTCCAAGAAAACAAAGCAGATGCTAACTTCTATCATCATCATCATGCTCCTCACCTTGGCACTCTCAACTCCCCTGATGGAGAAGCAAGGGCCCACCGGAGGAGTCTGGTTGTCAGGTGTGCTCTTACAATGCTGCCGTGAAGCAGGCCAGGCTAAAAAAAGTGTGGGGAAGGTTACCAGGACAAATAGTGGCGGCTGGGGACTGAGTATGGAGACTTCGCTGCCGAAGCAGCCATGAGGTAGTGGCCAGCTTCGGCCTCCTCCAAACTAAAAGGCCCCATTTCAAGTGCAAGCAGTATGGTATTGCAGCCTGGGGGTGGGTGGGTGGCAGGCTGCATATTTGCTCTTGCATTGCAAGGAATGGGAGAGGTTCAATTGAACACTGCCCTGGGACATGGACTTGCACGGGGATAGTTGCAAGTCTGCATCTTCTGATGCAGCAAGGATCACTTCTGATGGGCACACTTTTAGGCAGTGACCTGGGTGTCAGAGATGCTTCCAGGGGTCTTCCCCATGCTGCTCTCATGTCTTTTCAGCACTGTATGCATGTGTCACACAGCACATGGCCAGATAAGGTTGTAAAATGTTAAAATGACAATTCCAGGTGAATGCATTTGTCACGGTTTAAAGCAATACAAAAGTGCAAAAATGGATAAAAAATGCTACTTGTGAACATAGCCCAAGGTGTGGAGGGTTATTTTTGTTTTTGGTTATTTATTTTACCTTATACACAAGTCTTTACCCTGGAAAGGATGTTCCTTAACCCCTTTCCGACCAGGTCAGTAATAGTACGCACCAGGTCGGAAAGGCCGGTTCAGCGGGGGCTCCGGCGCTGAGCCCACACTGAACCGGGCACATGTCAGCTGATTCTGAATCGCGATCCACCCACAGCTGTTAACATGCTAAATGCCGCTGTCAATCTTTGACAGCGGCATTTAACTCGCGCTACCGCGAAGCGCGTCCTAAGCCCCGCCCATCGGTGACTCCGTCACGTGATCGTGGGTCACCAATGGGTGGGCATGACAACGCAGGGTCTGCAGCAGACCCCTGTGGTTGTCATGTCTCAATTGCTATGAGCGCCACCTAGTGGTCGGAGCTCATAGCAAGTGAGCATTTCTGCTGCATAGAAGCGATCTGCTCATCGCCTGTACGCAGTAGAAGAAATCAGACAACTGCTGCTTCTAGTCTCCTATGGAGACTATTGAAGCATGCAGTAAGTGTAAAAAAAATGTTTTTAAAAATATTAAAAAAAATAAAAAAAATATAAAAGTTTAAATCACCCCCCTTTCGCCCCATTCAAAATAAAATAATTTAAAAAAATCCCACATACACATATTTGGTATCACCACATTCAGAATCGCCCAATCTATCAATATAAAAGAAGAATTAATCCGATCGGTAAATTGCGTAATGAGAAAAAAAATCTAAACGCCAGATTTACGTTTTTTTGGTCGCTGCAACATTGCAATAAAATGCAATAACGGGCGATCAAAACATCGGATCTACCTTAAAATAATATTAATTAAAAACGTGAGCCCGGCGTGCAAAAAATAAGCCCTCACCCAGCCCCAGATCAAAAAAATGGAGACGCTACGGGTTTTGGAAAATGGCATCTTTTTAATTTTTTTTTTTTTTTTTTTTTAAGCAAACTTTGGATTTTTTTTTCACCACTTAACTAAAAAAGAACCTATACATGTTTGGTGTCTACGAACTCATAATGACCTGGAGAATAATAATGACAGTTTTAGCATTCAGTGAATGTGGTAAACCCAAAAACAACTGTGGAATTGCATTTTTTTTGCAATTTCACCGCACTTGGAATTTTTTTCCCGTTTTCCAGCACACGATATGGTAAAACCAGTAATGGCGTTTAAAAGTACAACTCGTCCCCCAAAAAATAAGCCCTCACATGGCCATATTGAACGAAACTTAAAAAAGTTCTGGCTTTGGGAAGAAGAGGAGCAAAAAATGAAAACACAAAAGCAGAAAGACCCATGGTCGTTAAGGTGTTAACATATTTCACAGGAAAACTGTTGGAGTTTAGTTTTTGAACATTTTATTGTGAGCCCGTAAAAGTGGCTTAATACCTCTGACCACATTGTTAACAGCAGTGACCTGGGGGTCAGAAATGCTTCCTGGGGCGATCCCCATGCTGTCCCAATGTCTTTTGAGCACTGTCACTATCTTTTTTGGCACTTTCTTGGCTATCTACAGACTGCCGGGGGTGCCGCCGCAAAAATGCTCGGGTCTCCCATAGACTAACATTGGGCTCATTGCTCGGGTCGAGCACCCGAGAATCACGGTGAGCTCGGCCCGAGCTTCGAGCACCTGAGCATTTTAGTGCTCACTCAACACTAATTATAACCAATAGGCGCACTACCTTGTCAATTGAAAATGCTGACAGGCTGACTCTTATAAACATGAATAAGCGCTGGTTTTGGCCAGACTTCTCAACACAATTGAATGACATAAACATAAATATTGTGTTTTTTTGGGGGGGTCTAACTCTATTCACATGCACCTCTGTTTTCACACCCAGACATGGGTATAGGCTTCCTGATTTTTTTTGTTTATTTCCTCTTGTCCTCCTCCTTCCCCGCATCCTCATCCTCCAACACCATATCATCTGCGTCTCTTGCAAGGGGCATTGGAGTGCCTCCAAATTTTTGGCAGCCGTTGCTTCACTGCATGGGCAAACACTATGGGAGACACACTTCCTAATAATGGGAACATTGTGTTTAGGAGGCTCTCTGACCTCCACGTCTCTTGGAAGGGGCATTGGAGATCCTCCAAATTTTTGGCAGCCCTTGCAGTCACTGCATATGCAATAACAGTATAGGAGACCGACTCATTAATAGTGGGAGCAACAAAGGATAGCTGGCTGATGGCTCTCTAATAATAGCGAGGACCGATTGCTGGCCCTTTAATAATAGTAAGGGCTACCTGATGGCCCTATAAAAATAAGTTTGTGACATTCAAAGTCCCTACATCATAAATGAAACAGGATGTGCCTGATGATGTGTCACACACCATATGGCCAGATAAGGTTGTAAAATATAAAAATTACATTTCCCGGTGAATGAGTTTGTCTTTAAAAATTAACGTAAAAAAAAACCACAGTAGGATCTTTCTTTAGTATAAAGCGGCAACAGTCTGTGCTGAAGATAACATGCTTAATGCTTAGGTGACAAACCGCCCACCGCTGCAGAGCTGTTGAAAGCTGTTACACAGAAGCCTGATCTATGGCTCTCAACGCTGAACAGATAGCCAGGCATAGTCGTGTGTGACAATGAGCGGAACCTGGTGACAGAGAAATGACAGCTGGAGTAGATACGGTTTCCCAAAAGTCAGTCCATTCACTGAGCTAAAATATATGGCTGTGGTGAAATACAACTCTCAGACAAAAAGCTGTGGACTGGCTCTGTACCGTCCCTGGCCACATTCACTTGAACACGTGTTTGTGGTTAGGCGGTCCTTCCCAGTAAGCACACTGGGGAGAGCATGGGTAATGTTGTGGGACCCATGCTTGTGGAAGGCGGAGACGACACCGGGAGAAATAGTGGTGGCTGGGGACTGAGTATGGACACACGGCCACCTCTGCCATGAGGTTGTGGATAGCTTCCATCTCCTAGAGCCTAAAAGGCCACATTTCAAATGCAAGCAGCTTTAGAGGACTTCCTGGGAGAAATGACAGCCGGAGTAGATACGGTTTCCCAAAAGTCAGTCCTTTCACCAAGCTAAAGAATATGGCTGTGGTGAAATACAACTCTCAGAAAAAAAGCTGTGGACTGGCTCCGTACCATCCTTGGCCACATTCATTTGACCACATGTTTGTGGTTAGGCGGTCCTTCCCAGTAAATGAACTGGGGAGGGCACGGGTAATGTTGTGGGACTCGTGCTTGTGGAAGGCGGAGATGACACCGGGAAAAATAGTGGCGGCTGGAGTTTGAGTATGGACACCCGGCTGCCGCCATGAGGTTGTGGACAGCTTCCGCCTCCATGAGCCTAAATGGCCACATTTCAAGTGCAAGCAGCTGTCAAAAATTTGGCAGTATAGTATTCCAGCCTGTGGGTCGGTGGGTGGCTGGCTGCATAATTGCACTTGCATACCAAGTAATGTGATAGGGACAACTGAACACTGCACTGGGACAAGGACGTGGATGGTGATTGTTGAGCAACGACAGGTGTAAGGCGGGAGTCATCTTCGCATGCGCCAAGGATCACTTATGATGGGTACAGTTTTAGGCAGTGACCTGGGAGTCAGAGATGCTTTCAGGGTTCTTCCCCATCCTGTTCCCATGTCTTTTCAGCACTTTATGCATGTGTCTGATGATGTGTCACACACCACATGGCCAGATAAGGTTGTAAAATGTTAAAATGACATTTCCCGGTGAATGCATTTGTCTTAGTTGAAAGCAATGCAAAAGTGCAAAAACGCATCAAAAACGCTACTTGTGAAAGTAGCCTAAGGCGTGAAGGAGCTTTTTTGTTTTTGGTTATTTATTTTGCCTTATATACAAGTCATTACCCTGGAAAGGATGCTCTTTAACATATTTCCCAGGAAAATCCATTTTGTTTTTATTTCTGCATGTTTTATTGTAAGTCCATAAAAGTGGCGTAATACTCTGACAACATTGTTGACACCAGTGACCTTGGAGTCAGAGATGCTTCCAGGGGTCTTCCCCATGCTGTTCCCATGTCATTTGAGCACTGGAGACTGCCGGGGGAACCGATGGAAAAATGCTCAACTTTTCAATAGACTTACATTGGGCTCGTTACTCGGTCCGAGCACTCAAGCATTCCAATTTGCTCGACCCGAGCAACGAATACCCAAGCATTTTAGTGCTCGCTCATCACTAATAATAATTCTACACACTAATTGTTACCCCATAATTTTGCTCACATATTCTCCTAGAAAATACAAAATCTGTCTTTTACATTCTTAAATATTCAGTATATTTACCTTTTTGACTGACCGATAACACTGTAGTTGTTCAATGATAAAATTAATCATCAAAAACATAAATTGCCTAATAATTGTGCACAGAATATAGACTGTAATCTGTTATTGTCTGGCTGAAAAACACTGATAGGTTGACTTTGAGTAATAGTGAACCAGTTGCTTGACTATAAGTAACCTGCATTAAATTTAAGATCTATACACATCTCAGGGAATCTCTGTGTTATACTCCCTCTGGCCCTGCACTAGGCAGAATGCAGTAGAAGAGACAAAAAGAAGATATACTGTTATTGAGCATTTTCTGAGTGAAGTTTTTCAATATTATGAAATATTTTGTTTGGTTTATAACAAAGCTTAACTATGAATGATGTAATAAACGTTGTACCATTTTTCAAGCTACTGTACTGTTAAACAGTACATATATATTAAGTGCTCCATTATTCCATACATTATCACATGTAGCCTTTAATTATATGAAAGATTTGTAAAGGTTAAGAAGTATATTGTCTAGAAGGTCCGATGTCTAATAGAAGTTATGCTATCAGCAGTTTTCTATTTGTAATTTATGTATATAAAGTGATAGGGTCCACACGATTGATACACTGAAAGACTTCATTGCTGGAATAAAATACTGCATGTTCTCCTCTATAATTTATACTAACTGCTGTAAGCTATTTGCAGTGTGGGTAATGCTCCTTGGAGAGCAGCTTTATAATTGAGTTGCCTCAAGTTGTTTTTGCGTTTACTTTGGACAGGATATTAAAGCCAAGATAAGCAACATCATTGTGACACCGGAGTCTCTTCTTTTGACTAGAATAGTGTATGACTGTATTGTTTACAATTATTAGATATTTAATTTAGACTACTACTAAAGCATTTTACAAACCATAAACTTAGCATCATGTAGAGTCGCTTTACTTGTAAATATACAGCTAAAAGATCCGATGCAAACAGTAAGATTTATATCTTATGTGTTTGGTGTAAACACTATTTTCTGTGTTGTCTTTTTAAAAGGAATCTGTCAATCTATATGGGCATGTAGGTTATAGGAAGTGGAAAAAAGTGATACCTTGATATTTTTAATCCGATACCTTTTTCTAGAGAAATCCATGTTTTTTATATGCAAATGAGCTGGGCAGACCACTCATCTGCATGAGAATCTGCCTCCAGGGCTTATTATAAATAAGAGGAGGAGTTACTAGTGTGATGTGAAATGGCCGCTCTCTGCTCTCCTGATCTCACTGCAGAGCTGTGTGTGATTATACCTGACATCTCTGCAGGGTCCTCTCAGCTTCCATCTCACAGGCAGATAAGATTGCAATTTTGTTGAAATACAGCAGAGCTGTGAGAGCTGCAGCAATTGTGTTTGTAAGAAGACAAAGTTTAGTTCTACTGTTTTGTTTTAGTTACTGTACATGTCTCACACTGATGACTTCCCCTTTAATTAAAAATAACCTCTGGAGGCAGATTCTCATGCAGATAAATGTCCTGCCAATAGTTCTTAGGATCTCATTTACATATAAGAAACTTGGATTTCTCTGTAATAAGATGTCGGATATAATTTTATTCAACTTTGTATGACGTACATGCTCATATAGAAGGCTTAGAAGGGTTGATCCCAGTGTAACAGCTTGGCTGAACAGTTTGGCTGCCGAAAATTCATTTTTTGGGGGTATTTTTTGCTTTTTTTGTAACATTTTTTAAAAATTCTAAAAAATATACATGTTGATTTATTAATAATTAACACTACTATGAAATAGCTTTTTCTGAAAACCTATTGTTTTAGAGATTTTTTTCTAAAAAAAATGACATAGCAACATGAGTCTTCAAGTAAGTACAAACATGGCAATACTAAACGTGTATACTTTTTTTATTTTGGAAAAAAAATCACAAATTTTAAAGAAAATCATTTGTTTTTTGTCACCATTTTCTTGAACCTGTAACTTTTTTTCATTTTTTCATGTTGGAGCTACTATATTTTGATGTTTTGATCAGTATTTGATAGGTTAATGTATTGCAGAATATAGTGTAGTGTATAGTCTCGTATAATCCACAGACTGTGGCTAGGTGTCACAAGAGTACCAAGATGACAAGCCTACAACCTACAGTAACCATCACTCCACCATACCGCTGCACGACTAGTTCTACCCCCACCTACTGTATACTCAGCCATCCCTTGTAGACTGTGAGCCCTCGCGGGCAGGGTCCTCTCTCCTCCTCTACCAGTCGCCATCACGTTTTGTTAAAATCATTGTAATTGTTTTTGTATGTATACCCCTTTTTCACATGTAAAGCGCCATGGAATAAATGGCCCTATAATAATAATAATAATAATAAAAATGGGTCCCTTCAGCAGTGGTGCACTCGCATTTCAGCAACCACTCTATTTAAATGCCACTGTCATAAATAGACAGCGGCATCTAAATGGTTAACAGCAACAATCACAGCTCAGTTTCAGCTGCTGTCTTAAGATGATTCAAAAGAGTACCAATATGGCAAATATTGGGGCTTTCAGGAGACCTTCAGCTACCATCGTACCCATCTGCACACCGTTAGAAGGTTTTGTGGGGTTAATGGCCGCTCAAAGAAGCACAAAACAATGCTTCTGTCAGTGACTAATGGTGCATGAGAAGTGGAGAAAACAGAATGAAAAAATAATTATAAGGGATATTTCTTACCTTACATTGTTAAAGAGTCAAAGAAAGACCAAAAGCTATTGCATTTGTTATCACAAGTTGCCTTATTTATGGGATTTTTGAATTCAGTACCCTCAAAATACTCTAAATCCTTTCAAAAAAATCTTGGCATCTAAAAAAATATTTTTTGAAAATTTGTAGACCTGTGTTCAGTGTAACTATTACATGCTCATCAGGTCTAAGAGATTTTTTTAATAAATGATGAATTTACAGATAAGAAATCTGATGACAGCTATTTAACATTAAAGCTGAACGTATATGGTCTTCATACTCCTAAAACTCTACTTTTAAAAAGCAATGAAGAAAATATAGGACATTTAAAAAAAAATATCAAACATTACTGAAGCATATGTCTTCTCAAAGAATATAAAAAGTTAGTGGAAATATTTAAACCTTTCTTCAGTATGTCTGCAAATATTGATAAAATATAATGCAGATAAAATACAAAGCCAAAATAAAATAAGCCAAGCAGCTAAGTTCAGCCTTTAATACTTTGCAAAGTAATGGTATTAACCAGCAAGAATTAAGAGAACCTTAATCTTTTATTAAACAAGAGGAATAATGTAAT
Organism: Phyllobates terribilis; assembly: GCF_046119375.1. Taxonomy (NCBI): domain Eukaryota; kingdom Metazoa; phylum Chordata; class Amphibia; order Anura; family Dendrobatidae; genus Phyllobates; species Phyllobates terribilis. Next base: position 588,595,176 of record NW_027362765.1, on the reverse strand, counting down.
TTCCTGCCATTGTAATAGTCTCTAATCCGTAGCTACCACAGAAAACGTGAAACTATATGGTGCTTTCAATTGCAAAATTGTTGAAAAATAAAATCTGTATTTATGAATTGAAGCTAAAGGTGAAAGAATCATGTTTAAAATGCAAACACCTTTTACGTAACATATGTCCTTTTTATATTTTAATTTACTTCTATTTAACAAGCTTATTTTCAGTTTTTACGCTATACTCATTCTAAAAAAGCTGAACTTTAAAAAAATAATTAAAATATTTGTAATATCTAGAGATGATTATTTTGAATTTGCGAGTTTTGGTTAATTTTTAAAAAAAATAGACTAGCTGCAGCTATTTATTGGGAATGGGCTCCTTCTCTTCTTACTTCTACAAGCACATACCCATCATCCAGGCAACTGTCAATCTAACAGTGGGAAGTCACACCATTTAACCCCTTTACAACCCATGACGTCTTAGTACGCACATTTGCGTACCCCCCGTTCAGTGAGGGCTGTTGCGCTGAGCCCTCACTGAACCGAGCACATGTCAGCTGATTATTACAGCTGACATGAGCCCGCAACAGCCGCGGGTGGAATCGCGATCCACCCGCGGCTGTTAACATGTTAAATGCCGCTGTCAATCTCCGACAGCGGCATTTAACGCGCGCTTCCGGGTTGCGCGTCATAAGCCCCGCCCATCGGCGACCCCATCACGTGATTACGGGTCACCGATGGGTGGGCATGACAACCCAGGGTCTGCAGCAGACGCCTGTGGTTGTCATGATATGGTCGCTATGAGCGCCACCTAGTGGTGGGCGCTCATAGCACAGGACCATTTCTGCTGCATGCAGGGGATCTGCTGGTCCCCTGTATGTAGCAGAGCCGATCAGACAACTGCTGCTTCTAGTCTCCTATGGATACTATTGAAGAATGCAGTAAGTGAAAAAAAAAAGTTTTAAAAATATAAAAAAAATTAAAAAAATGTAAAAGTTTAAATCACCCCCCTTTCACCCCATTCAAAATAAAATATAAAAAAAACCCTACATAGACTTATTTGCTATCGCCGCATTCAGAATCGCCCCATCTATCAATATAAAAAAAGAATTAATCCGATCGGTAAACGGTGTAACAAGAAAAAAATTCTAAACTCCAGAACTACGTTTTTTGGTAGCTGAAAAATTGCAATAAAATCCAATAACAGGCGATCACAACATCTGATCTACCCCAAAATGTTATCAATAAAAACGTCAGCCCGGAGCGCAAAAAATAAGCCCTCACCCAGCCCCAGATCACGAAAAATGGAGACGCTACAGGTCTCGGAAAATGGCGCTATTTTTTTTTTTTTACCAAATTTTGGAATTTTTTTTCACCACTTAAATATAAAAGAACCTATACATGTTTGGTGTCTACGAACTCGTAATGACCTGGAGAATAAGAATGGCAGGTCAGTTTTAGCATTCAGTGAACGTGGTAAAAAAACAAAAAAAAAAACAACTGTATTATTGCACTTTTTTTGCAATTTTACCGCACTTGGAATTTTTTTCCCGTTTTCCCGTACACGATATGGTAAAGCTAGTAAGGCGTTGAAAAGTACAACTCATCCCACAAAAAATAAGCCCTTACTCGGCCATATTGACCAAAAAATAAAAACGCTATGGCTCTGGGAACAAGGGGAGCAAAAAACGAAAAAGCAAAAACGACAATACCCAAGGTTGCGAAAGGGTTAAAACTGTTTCAAATCACCTATCTACAAATGATGTAAGGCATTAAAGAGGTTTTCCACTAATTTAGAATTGATGACCTATCCTTAGGATAGGTCATCAATGTCTGATCGGTCGATGTCCAACACTTGGCACCTCCGCCGATCAGCTGCTATTGATGTTGGCGTTGGCCGGCCTGAAATACTGACTTGAAGAGCTGCTCCATCTTCTGATAGTGACGGCTGCAGGGTACCACACATCTGCCTCCTATTGATTTGAATAGGAGGTGGATGTGCAGTACCCTGCCTCAGCCGCTCTCAGGAGACGGCCAGCTCCACAAGTGAGTATTTCCGGCCTGCGGCCACCACTGGTGTCAGCTGATCGGCGGAGGAACCAAGTGTTTGACCCCAGACCGATCAGACATTGATGGCCTATCCTGAGGATAGGTCATCAATGCTAAAGTAGTGAACAACCTCTTTAAGAATCGAGTCCATGTCAAAGTGTAATTAGATGTCGTATATCAATAAGGGTAGTCTCATGCTAAAATAAATTTGGTGAGTCCCAAGAATAATTAAAATCCTCAATTTATTAGAAAATAATTAAAAGATCATACAGGTTGGGGATACATCTCAACGCGTTTCTGGCAAAAGCCCTTATTCACTGAGATACAGATTCGTTATGATACATGGTATAAAAACAAATGGTGACCAACCATTGATCAATAAAGACATATGTTAGCAATCAATCACATTTGAGAATAATCAGCATAATCACAAGGCTAAATCCAAGAAAGCCAGAGAAAAAGAAAGAGAGAAAAAAAAAAAAAAAAACACATTCAATTCTCTGAGATCTAATATAGATAAAGGGTATCATTCCTATAGTTCATGCCATTGGGGTATTGTGTATCCAGTTTAATAATCCAAAATAACTCTCTTAGGAGGATTTTTTTCCTCCAATCCCCTCCTCTTATAGGAATATCCACTTTATCTATATTAGATCTCAGAGAATTGAATGTCGTTTTTTTTTTTTTCTCTCTTTCTTTTTCTCTGGCTTTCTTGGATTTAGCCTTGTGATTATGCTGATTATTCTCAAATGTGATTGATTGCTAACATATGTGTTTATTGATCAATGGTTGGTCACCATTTGTTTTTATACCATGTATCATAAGGAATCTGTATCTCAGTGAATAAGGGCTTTTGCCAGAAACGCGTTGAGATGTATCCCCAACCTGTATGATCTTTTAATTATTTGCTAATAAATTGAGGATTTAAATTATTCTTGGGACTCACCAAATTTATTTTTCTTATGTGAAGCCTTAAGTCATGGCTATTGGTTGGAGACCCACAGCATTGCAAAACGGACTGAGCTATACTAAGAGGACACGGTGAGGCTGCCTTTTTTGTTTATTTACCTTGTAGTCTCATGCTATTGTTGGTCACATGAGTACAGTTATACTAATTGACATGTGCAGACTGTGGCATTTGCAGACATGTGACCACTGACCTAATCACATTCATCAGCCATGGTCCTATGTACCCCAACAGCCTTGACATCCACAGCATATTGAAACACAATAAGATGACGTGTGTCAGCAAGTGCAGTCTCATGTGACTCGTGGTCACATACATGCTATATGTCAAACTGATGCATTTGTAATCATGTGACTGTTGATGAAATCACGTCCGTCAGACATAATCATGTGATTATTCAAAGGAAACTTATCAATCACATCATATTATATTACACAAAAAATACATCTATAGTGTAAAAAAACTATATCACAAAAAATAAAAGACTGGCTGCGTAAATTCGAAAAAAAAGGAGCAGGACGCATGTATAAATACAGTATTACACACATGACCCAAAAACATGTGTTACAATATCTAAATGAAGTAAGGCATGTCTTTATAAACCTCTAGGGAAAACCTAAAACCCCCAAAAATGGATTTTACTCAGAATACAAAAGCAATAAGAAAAACACCAATTATGAGCATTATGATTATCACGGTTGGTATGATGAACCATGCCAAACAAATAATTGTATGTATTTAATTCAGGAAAATCTAATAAAAGTTATGTTTCTATAAATAGCAGAGAAGTGGGGTTAATTACTTTCAACTCCCATCTCACTACTTACAATCCAAACATACAGTACAGACCAAAAGTTTGGATACACAATCTCATTTAAAGATTTTTCTGTATTTTCATGACTATGAAAATTGTACATTCACACTGAAGGCATCAAAACTATGAATTAACACATGTGAAACAACTGAAAATATGTGTTATATTCTAGGTTCTTCAAAGTAGCCACCTTTTGCTTTGTTGACTGCTTTGCACGCTCTTGGCATTCACTTGATGAGCTTCAAGTGGTAGTCACCGTAAATGGTCTTCCAACAATCTTGAAGGAGTTCCCAGAGATGCTTAGCACTTGTTGGCCCTTTTGCCTTCACTTTGCGGTCCAGCTCACCCCAAACCATCTCGATTGGGTTCAGGTCTGGTGACTGTGGAGGCCAGGTCATCTGGCATAGCACCTCATCACTCTCCTTCTTGGTCAAATAGCCCTTACACAGCCTGGAGGTGTGTTTTGGGTCATTGTCCTGTTGAAAAATAAATAATGGTTCAACTAAACGCAAACTGGATGGAATAGCATGCCACTGCAAGATGCTGTGGTAGCCATACTGGTTCAGTATGCCTTAAATTTTGAATAAATCCCCAACAGTGTCACCAGCAAAGCACCCCCACACCATCACACCTCCTCCTCCATGCTTCAAGGTGGGAACCAGGCAAGTAGAGTCCCTCCGTTCACCTTTTCTGCGTCGCACAAAGACACGGTGGTTGGAACCAAAGATCTCAAATTTGGACTCATCAGACCAAAGCACAGATTTCCACTGGTCTAATGTCCATTCTTTGTGTTCTTTAGCCCAAACAAGTCTCTTCTGCTTGTTGCCTGTCCTTAGCAGTGGTTTCCTAGCAGCTATTTTACCATGAAGGCCGCTGCACAAAGTCTCCTCTTATCAGTTGTTGTAGAGATGTGTCTGCTGCTAGAACTCTGTGTGGCATTGAACTGGTCTCTAATAAACCTGCTATTTCTGAGGCTGGTGACTCGGATAAACTTATCCTCAGAAGCAGAGGTGACTCTTGGTCTTCCTTTCCTGGGGCGGTCCTCTTGTGAGCCAGTTTCTTTGTAGCGCTTGATGGTTTTTGCAACTGCACTTGGGGACACTTTCAAAGTTTGCCCAATTTTTCAGACTGACTGACCTTCATTTCTTAAAGTAATGATGGCCACTTGTTTTTCTTTACTTAGCTGCTTTTTTCTTGCCATAATACAAATTCTAACAGTCTATTCAGTAGCTGATTCGCAGTATGCAAAAAAAAGCACTAGCTCGACACTAATTACTAGTGATGAGCGAAGATGTTCAAAAAAACGATCGCCAATTTCAAATTCAGCACGAATATGGCACATTTGGGTTCGTGATCAAACACACGAGCATTTTTTCTTAAAATCGGCAAAATTCATTAAAAAGTCGGTAAAAGTGCAGGAAATTATTACATTGCCACTAAAGTAATTTTAGCACTTTGGTTTGGATAGTGGCAGTGTATTATGAGTGGGGGGGAGATGTGTTTGATTAGAGGGGGTGGGGAAAGCTCAGAGGAGTGGCGTGCTTGTAATTTTTTTCCCCTAACTTTATGTGTGCAAATTTCGGCTAGCCAATCAGGGCGCAGGAACCAACCACAATGTCCAGACCCAAGGGCTTGTGCCATAGGCTGCTGAAATCACATGTCCCTCTCTATATAAAGAGCAGACAAGTTATTTTAGCGCCATTTTGTCCGTGGAACAGCACAGAGAGGATGCTCCTGGTCTGCTCCTGGATTCATGAGAGATTTTAGCTAGTTAGCTAGGTGGTTGCTTCTAAGTCAGAAAGTTTCGATAGATAGGGTCCTGTGGTGGCTTTGAAATCAACCTTCCAGCAAGTTTTTTTTCTTGTGCCATTAGCAAGGTCCAGACAAAGAAAGCAGGGCACATATAGAAACCTACAAGAAGCAAAATTAACATAAACCCTGCTGTAAATAAATAAAAAGCAAGTGCATTTAAATAAAATAGGGTTCTTAGTAACACTGTTTTTGATCAAAAATAGTATATAAGCCATCCCTCCATTGACAAGGTGAACCCGTTCAGGACCGTCCTACACTGTCTAATATTAAAAACCTTACCATGTGTCAAAGTTCACCTCAATATATGAATAAGGGCAGACAAAGGACTTAGTCCCAAACTGTGAACACCAGCCTAGGGAAGATTTAAATGTTTTATCCAGCTTTATGAAGGGAGGCCACACCCATGTTTGCACAGAATGCAAAAAATACAAAGAAAAAACACAGCCTTGGCTTAAGTTGGTATACATGCATCACATAAATGCATGTTTCACAATGGCCATGGATCAGAAAAACCTACAAGAAGCAAAATTTCTAATTTATGGCCTTTGTGAAACATGCATTTATGTGCTGCATGTATACCAACTTAAACCAAGCTCAAATATTGTGTCTTTTCACATTTCATAGAAGTCTGTTGTGCCCTGGTTCTACTGTACTCCATGCATGAGTACACCTTTAAAAATAATTTTTTTCTGAGGCTAACGTGATTCAACATGCCATATCTCACCTTGTCATCTAGTGCTGCTGAAATTCAGCTGTGTGCAGAGCTGTTGCAGAGTAAAAAAAAACCTTTCTCGGTTGCTAATGTGATTCAGCATGCCATATCTCACCTTGTCATTTAGTGCCAATGAAATTCAGCTGTGTGCTGAGTAAAAAAGCAACAATTTTTTTCAGTTGCTAACGTGATCCAGCACGTCATATCTCACCTTGTCATTTAGTGCAGCTGAAATTCAGCTGTGTGCAGAGCTGTGCACAGTAGAATATCTAATTTTTTGTTGCTAATAGCATGCTACTACCACTAAGCAACATGAGTGGGGAAAAGCAAAGTCATGGTGGAAGGGGGAATAGGCTTGGTGTACAAGATTTATTTGAGGTAGGTGGTAATGTATGCGAAAGCACTACCGTTATGTCCTATCCAAGCACAACTGACAACTTCTTTTACTGGACGTGCTATTCCACTCTCTTTTTTTGGCAGCCGCACAGCAGTACGCCTTGTTGATGAGGGCCAGAAAGAGCATGTGCTGCAGTGGATGGCAAGCGCTGCTTCAAGTGGCCTCTCCTCCTCTTCCTCCACTTCAACATCACACACAGTACAGTCCACAGAGGTGGCACCCCAATTACTCTTGATTCCCCCCACGTCACAACTGTCCAACTGACTGTAGGGAAGCACAGATGGGTGAGTGTGCAGATCTGTTCACAAATTCTATGCCATGGGAATCAGAAGTGGTCTCCAAAGATTCACAGACTCAAGAGGAGAAAAGCATTTGCACCGATGCCCGAAATTATTATAGGTTAAATCCGGGGCAGGACGAAGTAGGTTCCGAGCAGCATCCTGACCTTCATCACCAGATGTTAACCTCAAGGGGGGGAGGTGATCCTGATGATGCTCAGATACCTGAGGCTCATGTGGACTGTACTGTGCTTTCAGGGCAGGAAGAGGAGGAGAGAGTGACTCTCAGGATGAGGAATGGGATAACACAGAGAATGACAATGAGGTTGTAGATCCCACTTGGTGTGAATCCAGAGGCAAGCAGCTGAGTAGCTCATCTAAGGAGGTGGAGGAGGAGGAAGACGAGGAGGTTACGTTGCACACTATAGCGCAGACACAGAATGATGCAACCACGATGAGCACTTCATCCTTAGCCACAACTGTGACTGTGGCCAGTAGCAGTCGCGGGTCTGCAGCTCTCAAAGGCAGAAAGGGTTGCCTAGCCTGGGCCTTTTTTGACAATCTCACCAGGACCAGGGGACCTCAACAACCATTAACCGCCCCATCAACCGAATCTGCTGCTTCTTCCTCCTCCTCTGTTACCATGCCGAGTATTGTAACGCAGGTTTCTGACCGCAGAACCTCTGGTTCTTTACCCAATCCAGTCAGGGTGAGTGAAAGCCCATCAGCTGTAACGGAAGCGAACATGCATGCTGTTTTTGACCGATCTCAGAGAATGATCACACCACAACTTTATCAATCCACTGTAAAATCTCCTCTTGCACCTCACTCACGGTCCAGCAGTTTGTCCACTTCACCGTATTCTGCCCTCTCTCAGCACAGCCTCCAGCCCTTGGTCCCGCAGTTGTGGTCACGTAAAAGTTGTTTCCTCCTACACAAACCACAGCAAAGAGCTTAAAATTCACCATCTCCAATCTGTTGGCCACGGAAATGCTGCCTTTCCGCCTGGTGGATACAGATGTTTTGCGAAAGCTGATGGCCTTTACAGTCCCCAAGTATCAAAGTACCAGTTGCCCAGTCACCATTACTTCTCTAAGAAAGCTGTGCCTGTGCTACACCAGCGTGTCGCGGATGTTACGGGTCCGGGAGGTGGAATCTTAGTGCTACGGTGCAAGGAGGGACCCAGAGAGGCGTAACTAAGTATCAACTCGGACCGACCCTGGTCGTACGGCGCCTAGCGACTCCATGACCAGGGAGGGACCGAGCCGAGGGACCAGGTGCTACTCTGGGGATGACCTTGTAAGGGAGCAGGTGACTCCCACGGTAAAGATGGCAGGGACTGACTGGAATAGCAGGTAGGCACAGCAGGCGGGCTGGCGAGCAAAAATCTCCAGGTAGGCTATCAGGTAGACACGGCAAGTGACGGCATGAGTCTCTAGGTGGGCTGGCAGGTGGTCATGGCAAGTGACGGCAGGAGCCTCCAGGTAGGCTCTGCAGGTAACAAGTGGGTAACAGGCAGGTCACAGGCAAGTGCTCCCAGGTGAGAGGGCTGGCAGGCATGGCAAGTAACAGGCAGGCAACAGGCAAGTGCTACCTGGTGAGCTGGCTGGCAGGCATGGCAGGTAACAAGCAGGCAACAGGCAAGTGCTCCCAGGTGAGCGGGCTGGCAGGCACGGCAGGTAACAGGCAGGAAACAGGCAGGTAACAGGCTGGCGGGCAGGACAAGTAGTCAGGCTAGCAGCGGGACCTGAGAACTGATGCAGAGGTCAGAAACACTGTGCAACAACTTTTGCTCGGTCACCTCCATTTTGGAGGAGGTGCCTAATATATGGGAGGACCCTTGGCTATTGGCCGAGGACTCCTTAGGATGGCGCGCGTGGCCCCTTTAAGAGGGAGGGAGCGCGCGTGTGTGCGCCCTAAGCATAGTGCCCGGGGAGCTGCGCGCCGGCAGCAGGAAGAGGAGCGCTGCAGAACGCAGAGCGGGGAGTGAGGAGGTGAGTGGGACGGCGTCTCTGCCTGGCAGGGGGCAGAGACGCCGATGCTACCGTACCCCCCCTTTACGCCCCCTCTTTTTTAGGCCAGAAAGGAATTTTTCAAGGAGAAACGGGGCATGAATGAATTCCCTGGGTTCCCAAGTTCTCTCCTCTTGACCAAACCCCTTCCAATCCACCAGAAAAAGGATTTTCCTCTTACCCTCTTAGTGGCCAGAATATTCTCTACCTCAAAAATGTCCTCAGCAAAAACTGGAGCAGGGGGAGTACCTGGATTGTTGGAAAAAGAGTTAAACACAACTGGTTTGAGGAGAGATACATGGAAGGAATGGGGAATCCGTAAGGTCGCCGGGAGTTTTAACTTATAGGCCACTGGGTTGATTTGTTTGAGAACTTCAAATGGACCGATGAACCGAGGACCCAACTTATAGGAGGGTATTTTGAGTCGGACATGTTTGAAAGAGAGCCAGACTTTATCTCCCGGGCGGAATTGAGGCGGATCCAGACGTCTCTTGTCAGCATGTTTCTTCATCCGCTCGGAGGACTGAAGAAGAGCGACCTAGTATTTTCCCAAATGGTGGAGAATTTGCTGACAAGAGCCTCCGCGGCAGAGTTGTCCACTGAGACGAAGATGGGAAACGGAATCCGAGGAAGTTGACCGTAGACCACGAAGAACGGGGATTTAAAAGTAGATTCGCTCTCATGGTTGTTGTAGGAGAATTCAGCCCATCGTAGGAGCTCCACCCAATCGGTATGGTGAGCGTTAGCAAAGTGCCTGAGGTAGCTGGTAAGGATTTGGTTGATACGCTCCACTTGGCCATTGGACTGTGGATAGTAAGCAGAGAAGAAATAAAGGGTGACATCCAGTAGCTTACAGGTAGCTCTACAGAAATGTGAGGTGAACTAAACCCCTCGATCCGACACAATGTGGAGGGGTAGGCCATGGAGACGGAAGATATGACGGAAGAAATCCTTGGCCAGCTCCGATGCAGATGGTAGACCAGGCAGAGAGATGAAATGGGCCATCTTAGAGAAGCGGTCGGCGACCACCCAAATGACTGAACAACCGGCAGAAACTGGGAGATCAGTAATAAAGTCCATGGCAATGTGCTGCCAAGGGGCAGCAGGTACGGGAAGAGGCAGGAGGCGACCGGCTGGAAGATGTCTGGGAACTTTGTTGTGGGCACAGGACGAACAGGCCAAGACGAAGTCTACCACATCCTTGCACAGGGTAGGCCACCAGTAATGCCGGGTAATGAGTAGGAAGGTCTTCTTTTGGCCAGCATGGCCGGCTAGTTTAGATGAATGACCCCAGTGAAGAACCTTCTCACGATCTGGTATCGCTACAAACGTCTTACCGGGTGGAAGACGAGTCAGATCCAAGGGGGCCCCATTCTTCACTTTGGAGGGGTCGATGATGTGCATAGGCTCCTACTCTTTATCAGAGGACAGGAAGGATCGGGACAAGGCGTCGGCTTTGACATTCTTGTCCGCCGAGCGGAAATGTAGGACGAAGTCGAAGCGGGTGAAGAACAAAGACCACCGGGCCTGACGCGGATTGAGTCTTTGGGCATTCTGGAGATATGCCAAGTTTTTGTGATCCGTATAGATGATCACCGAGTATAGAGCCCCTTCAAACAGGTAACCCCACTCCTCCAGTGAAAATTTAACGGCTAACAGTACTCGGTCTCCTATGGAGAAGTTGTTCTCAGACGAGGAGAAGAGTTTGGAGAAGAAGCCGCAGGTTACCATTCTCCCGGATGAAGACTTTTGGGTGAGCACCGCTCCGGCTCCGGAGGAGGAAGCATCAACCTCCAGGTAGAACTGTTTGTTGCAGTCCGGACGGTGCAGCACTGGGGCACAGGAGAAGGCTTGATTTAAGGAATGGAAGGCCTCCTCTGCTTCGGGAGACCATTCCTTGGGATTTGCTCCCTTACGGGTGAGCTCAGATATGGGAGCAGTCCGGGAAGAGAAATGCGGGATGAAGAGACGATAGTAGTTGGCGAAGCCGAGGAATCGCTGAATCGCCTTCAACCCCTCCGGACGGGGCCACTTTAGGACAGCATAGAGCTTCTCAGGATCCATTCGTAGGCCTGTCTGGGAAATAACATAGCCCAGGAAAGGAAGACAGGTCTGCTCGAAGAGGCACTTCTCGAATTTTGCATAGAGGTGATTCTGCCTGAGCCTAAGCAGGACCTGACGAACATCCCTCTGGTGTGTGGGAAGATCCGGAGAGTAGACCAAGATATCATCCAGGTACACCACCACACAAGAGTAAAGAAGATCAAGGAAGATGTCGTTGACCAATTCTTGGAAGACGGCTGGAGCATTGCAAATGCCGAAGGGCATCACACGGTGTTCATAATGACCGTCCCGGGTATTGAATGCCGTCTTCCACTCGTCTCCTTGACGGATTCGGACCAGGTTATACGCCCCACGTAGATCTAGCTTGGTAAAGATTCTAGCTCCCTTAAGACGGTCAAACAACTCGGAGATGAGCGGCAGGTGGTATTTGTTTTTTACCGTGATTTGGTTGAGTCCTCTATAGTAAATGCAGGGGCGTAAGGAACCATCTTTCTTCTTGACGAAGAAGAATCCGGCTCCAGCCGTGGAGGTAGATTCCCGGATGAATCCCCTGGCAAGATTCTCCTCGATGTACTCCGACATGGCCTGGGTTTCGGCAGACGACAACGGGTAAATACGCCCACGGGGTGGAGTGGCGCCGGGTACCAGGGCGATCGGGCAATCATATGGCCTATGAGGTGGCAGTGTCTCTGCTTCCTTTTTACCGAAGACAACTGCATAGGACCAGTAAGGTGCCAGTAGACCGGTTAAATTAGCCGGGGTAGGTGGAGGACAAGCCGGGCGAACCGGAACCAGGCAGGTCCTATGGCAATCCTGTCCCCACCGAAGTACTTCACCAGATTGCCAGTTCAGCACGGGTTCATGTGTCTGGAGCCAGGGTAGACCTAGCAATAGGGAGTGAGAGAGTCCGGACAGCACATGGAAGGAGATCTTCTCAGAGTGCAGCATTCCCACCTGCAGGGTTATGGGTTCAGTGAACAGCAGGATGGTCACCGGAAGGAGTCTTCCATCCACGGAGGCGACTGACAATGGTTAAGCCAGAGGTTTGGTGGGAATACGGTATCTCTTTACCAGGGACTGGGAAATGAGGTTTCCAGCAGCTCCAGAATCCAGGTGAACAATTTCAAAGTGACGGTTCTCTCCCCAGGAGATAGAGACAGACATAGTCTGGGACAGAGAGGGCTTACTTTTGCCTAGGACGACCTCTCCGAGTGGTCCTAGACACTGGAGTTTCCCGGCTTCTCCGGGCAGGAACAGATGAAGTGCTCATTTCTGCCACAATAGAAACAGCTCCCCTCGGCTCGACGTGACTCCTGGCGAGATTTGACCATCTTGGTCTGGTCGATCTGCATAGGTTCGGGCGAGTGCACACAGTGAGTGACTGGTTGAGAGTAGAGATGAGCGTTGTTCGACTCGAACTGTTCGCCAATCTCAAATTCGAGATGTTTTGGGCGGTGTTCGAGCCGTTCGGCGAACACGAACGATTTGAAAAAAATTCGGCTGTTTGAGGTTATGTTCGATAACTGTTCGTGCACCAAAATCATACCTGGATTTTTTCTCAGTAATGATGTAAATTAATGTTAATACGCAGTTTGAGTGTACAGCGGGGCGGGGGGAGGGGCAGGTGATGGATCTCTGCAGGAATAATGAAGATCTCCATTTTTTTTTTCTCTTTCCCGCATTTACAGTGGGGAGGTGCAATCTGTCAGCCTATCAGCAGCGCACACACGGAGCGAAGTGATTTTTTTCACACAAGCAAGGGCATGTGTCATTGGCAGTGTATGTCACATGTCCTTGCCCTATAAGACCCAGCCATTTTCCCCGTCGCCACCATTTTCTCACTGCTGCAGCTGCGTGTTAGACGGCACCGCTGTTGCTGTGTGAGCTATACCTTGTTAATTTCAAGTCAATTTTCGCACAAATCTACAGATAGCATGGGAGTAGGGAATAGTTGTGATTTCAGTCCTTTTAAGGGCTAGGTTACAGCATTTCCTATGACTTTTATCAGGCAGATCTGTGCTCTTAAATAGATAGGTTGTGGAAGTAAAGACTAATTGTAATTGCAGTCCTTTTCAGGACTAAGTTACATCAGTTCCTAACAGTTTTTGCCAGGCAGGTCTGTGCCAGTGCTGTGCAAGTTTTTTTCACAGCATTTGGCTAAATCTAGCAAAGCTAATCCTTTTTGGCCTATTGCAGAGTGTGTTAGTCAGTGGAGTAGCCTATCTGTGTTGCAAGCTACACTACCTGTGTATAGAATGGCATTTTTTTTACTGCACCTAGTGAAGTAAAACCTTTTGGGCATAGCATCATTCTATTAGTCCATCTATACTGACCTCCATCATGTTGCAAATTGAATATAATTTTTTTCTGCATCTAGCTCTGAAAAAATATTTGGCCTTCTAGCAGTGTGTGGGACTTGTTCTGTTAGTCCATCTATACTGACCTCCATCAGGTTGCAAACTGAATATAATTTTTTTCTGCATCTACCTCTGAAAAAATATTTGGGCTTCTAGCAGTGTGCGGGACTTGTTCTATTAGTCCATCTATACTGACCTCCATCAGGTTGCAAATTGAATATAATTTTTTTCTGCATCTACCTCTGAAAAAATATTTGGGCTTCTAGCTGTGTGTGGGACTTGTTCTATTAGTCCATCTATACTGACCTCCATCAGGTTGCAAATTGAATATAATATTTTTCTGCATCTAGTTCTGAAAAAATATTTGGCTTTCTAGCAGTGTGTGGGACTTGTTCTATTAGTCCATCTATACTGACCTACATCAGGTTGCAAATTGAATATAATATTTTTCTGCATCTAGTTCTGAAAAAATATTTGGCTTTCTAGCAGTGTGTGGGACTTGTTCTATTAGTCCATCTATACTGACCTACATGAGGTTGCAAACTGAATATAATTTTTTTCTGCATCTACCTCTGAAAAAATATTTGGGCTTCAAGCAGTGTGTGGGACTTGTTCTATTAGTCCATCTATACTGGCCTCCATCAGGTTGCAAATTGAATATAATTTTTTTCTGCATCTAGCTCTGAAAAAATATTTGGCCTTCTAGCAGTGTGTGGGACTTGTTCTATTAGTCCATCTATACTGACCTCCATCAGGTTGCAAACTGAATATAATTTTTTTCTGCATCTAGCTCTGAAAAAATATTTGGCCTTCTAGCAGTGTGTGGAACTTGTTCTATTAGTCCATCTATACTGACCTCCATCAGGTTGCAAACTGAATATAATTTTTTTCTGCATCTAGCTCTGAAAAAATATTTGGCCTTCTAGCAGTGTGTGGGACTTGTTCTATTAGTCCATCTATACTGAGCTCCATCAGGTTGCAAATTGAATATATTTTTTTTCTGCATCTAGCTCTGAAAAAATATTTGGCTTTCTAGCAGTGTGTGGGACTTGTTCTATTAGTCCATCTATACTGATCTCCATCAGGTTGCAAATTGAATATAATTTTTTCTGCATCTAGCTCTGAAAAAATATTTGGCCTTCTAGCAGTGTGTGGGACTTGTTCTATTAGTCCATCTATACTGACCTCCATCAGGTTGCAAACTGAATATAATTTTTTTCTGCATCTAACCCAGACAATAGTTTTGGCCTAATACCACAGTTTGGCCACTCAGCTCTGCTCGGTTCCCATCCATTGTTTTTTTGTGCAAGCAACTCCAGAGTTGTGAATTAGTTAACCACCAAAATGAGTGGAAAAAGGCCTGCTGCTGGTAGAAAGGGGAATAGGCGTGTTGGGAAGGGGAAAAAAGGTTGTGCACGTGGAGTAGGTGTTAAAGCAACAGTAACATCTGCAGAAGAAAGACCATCTTCCAGCAAAACTAAAATGTCTACTTTTAGCGGACAATGTGATAAGATCCCTTTCTTACGGCCACGCCAATCGCTACAAATTCCAGATGAAGTACAAAAACAGCAGGTGCTTCAACAGATATCAAGTGCTCCTTTAAGTGGGCTCTCCTCCACATCAACTTCAACATCACAAATACTTCCGTCCTCAGAGGTGTCACCCCAATCGCACTTGCTTCCTCACAGCTCCCAAATCTCCAGCTGCCCGTCTGAGCATGAGGTAAAACAGATGGTTGAGTCTGCAGAGCTGTTTACTCATACTATAGCCTGGGTATCAGAGGTCGGCTTCAGTGCTTCTGTGAATCCAGACGAGGAAATGATCTGCACTGATGCCCAGAATCTTTATGAGTCGGATCCAGGACCAGACGCAGAAGGTTCTGACCATAATGTAGACCCTCATTCCCAAACTGTAACTCCTGTTGGTGGAGACAATGAGGAGGATGATGATGAGACTCAAATACCTGATTGGAGTGACAACTTTAGTTTTTTGTCAGGGCAGGAACAGGTTGGCTCTGAGGACGACGGGTGTGATAACACACAGGGTGATGATGATGAGGTTGGAGATCCCACTTACTGTCAACCCACAGTCAGCCAAGTGATGAGGTCAGCAGAGGAGGTGGAGGAGGATGCTAGTGACGACGAGGTCAGGTTGCGCCTTCCTGGACAGAGATGTAGTACTGGAAGCACGTCAACAACTGCATCCTCAAACACAACTCTGCCTCTGACCACAAGTCGTGGTGGCTCTTCAGGTCGCATGGGTGCTAAGCCTTGCATAGCCTGGGCATTTTTTCAGATCGATAAAGATGACCCAACTCGTGTTATCTGTAACATTTGTCAACAAAAGCTAAGTAGAGGCCAAATATACATAGTTTGAGTACTTCATGCATGAACCGGCACATGGACATGAAGCATAAGTTGCAGTGGGAAGCTCAATGTGCTACAATGCGGCCTAGATGGCCGGGCCAACCACCGCCTGCCCCATCTTGTGCATCTGCGGCCTCTTCATCCTCTGTGACTGGGGGGACAGCAGTCACACCTGTTTTGGGACGCAGACCTGCCACCTCTTTACTCGCAACAGCCAGCGTGATTGGCAGGTCATCATTTTCTTTGGAGGTGGAAACGCCAGCTGGTGTTGAGCGCTGTCCGACATCGATAGCACCACCTTTGGATCAAGGCAACCTAACATGTCCGCCTGCATTTTCCTCACAGACCGGCAGTTTGCCGGGGACACCCTTATCAACCCCGTCTAAGCACAACAGCCAGCCCTCAGTCCCTCAGATGTGGACAAGTAAAAGACCATTTACTCCTAGACATGAGAAAGCTAAGAGGTTGAATTTCACCATCTGCAAGCTCTTGGCTACAGAAATGCTGCCTGGTGGACACAGAGGATTTTCGAGACCTTATGTCCGTCGCAGTGCCCCAGTACCAGTTGCCCAGTCGGCACTATTTCTCAAAGAAAGTTGTGCCTGCGCTCCACCAGCATGTCGCACACAACATCACCGCTTCTTTGAGAAACTCTGTGTGTGACAGGGTGCATTTCACCACAGACACTTGGACGAGTAGGCATGGACAGGGGCGCTACATGTCGCTGACAGGGCACTGGGTAACTATGGTGACAGCAGGACAAGGGGCTGCTGTCCAAGTCTTGCCGTCCCAACGAGTTGTGCGTCAATCCTCTTTATGTCAAAGTTCCTCCACTGCTTCTGCCTCCTCAACCTCCTCTCGGTCCTCCACCTGCACCCAAAGCCTGTCTGGTCATGCCACAAGCTTTCTAACTGCGCAGAAGGGATCCTGCACACCTCCTTACTATGCTGGCCTTCATCAGGCGGTTTTTACTTTGAAATGTCTGGGAAATGTGAGTCACACAGCTGAGGAGTTGTAGTCAGCTCTGGAGAACCAATTTCATGAATGCTTGTCTCCACTGGACCTGAAACCAGGGAAGGCCGTGTGCGACAATGCTGCAAACCTGGGTGCTGCCCTTCGCCGGGGCAATGTCACACACGTGCCTTATATGGCTCACGTGTTGAACCTGGTTGTCCAGCAATTTTTAGTCCACTATCCCGGACTAGATGGCCTTCTGCAGAGGGCACGGTCGCTGTGTGCTCACTTCCGCCGTTCGCATCCCGCAGCTCAGCGACTTACATCTCTACAGAAGTCGTTGGGCCTGCCACTTCACCGGCTAAAATGCGATGTGCCTACCCGGTGGAATTCAACTCTGCACATGTTGCAGAGACTGTGTCAGCACCGACAAGTCCTGGTGCAATACGTTCTGATGTATAGCCTGGGCCAACGGGATCCAGAGGTGGGGCAAATCACGCTGGAGGAGTGGTCTCAGATCAGGGACCTATGCACCCTTCTGCACAGTTTTGAAATGGCGACGAAGATGTTTAGTGGTGACGATGCCATTATCAGCA
This sequence comes from Phyllobates terribilis, assembly GCF_046119375.1. Lineage (NCBI taxonomy): Eukaryota > Metazoa > Chordata > Amphibia > Anura > Dendrobatidae > Phyllobates > Phyllobates terribilis. The sequence continues at coordinate 588,577,813 of NW_027362765.1, read as the reverse complement.
TGACTATTCCGGTGATTTACATGCTGGAGCACATGTTAAACAGAAATCGGAGTCAGGTGGTGGCACAAGAGAAGGTGGAGGAAGTAGAGGAGGAGGAGTTGTATGCGGAAGGGCTAACATCTGCAAGGTCCAGACGGTCGGCAGCACCAAGGCGGCAGGCATGTGAGGGTGGCAGCCAATCTAGTGAGGAAGGTGAGGAAGGTGCTGGAGCCCAGGAAGAAGTGGAGGACGAACTGATGGAAGACTCATCAGATGAGGGAGACCTTGATCACATTTCTGTTGTGCGAGGTTGGGGGGAGAGGACCGAGGAAGGAATCATGATTGTTACCTCGCCACCAACACAACAGGGACATGGATGCGCAAGACACATGAGTGCCTTCTTGCTGCACTACCTGCAACATGACCCTCGAATTGGGAGAATTAGAAATAATCCTGACTACTGGGTTGCCACACTGTTAGATCCCCGGTACAAAAGTAAATATGCAGAAATAATTCCTGCCATAGAAAGGGATGCACGCATGCAGGAGTATCAGCAGAGACTGTTGCAGAATCTTACATGTGCTTTTCCACAAAACACCAGTGGTGCACGTAGTGAATCTCACAGTTCCAACTTGCCAACCGTGGGACCGTCGAGTAGTATCTGCTGGTAACATCAATTTTGCGGAATCATTTCACCACTTTTTTAGCTCATCCTTTGCAAGGCCACAGGAGACAAGAAGTCTGACACATAGTCAACGCCTAGAGACGATGGTACAGGAGTATCTCCAAGTAAACATTGAAGCCATGACTGTGTCACTGGACCCTTGCTCTTTTTGGGCTTCTAATCTGTATAAATGGCCGGAGCTCACCACTTACGCCTTGGAGATCTTGTCATGCCCCGCAGCCAGCGTTCTGTCTGAACGTGTGTTCAGCGCTGCTGGTGGTGTGCTGACAGATAAGCGCACGCGGCTCTCCACTGATAATGTAGACAGACTCACGTTCATAAAGATGAACAAATCATCGATCCGAAATGACTTTTCTACCCCTGTGTCATCCTGGGGAGAGTAAAAGCTTGATGATTGGTTAAAATCACCTTGTAACGGGTCTGGGAGGCGGAACCACTGAGCTACTATGCAAGGGGGCGGTCCTTGTAAGGGAGCGGCTGGCGACCAGGCAGGCAGTCACAGCGGGTGACCGGGACAGTCTCTAGAAGAACGGGCAGGAGGTCACGGCAAGTGACCGGGGCAGTCTCTGGGTGAACGGGCAGATGGTCACGGCAAGTGACCGGGGCAGTCTCTGGGTGAACGGGCAGATGGTCACGGCAAGTGACCGGGGCAGTCTCTGGGTAAAGGGTTGGTACGACCTGTGGCGGCTGATGGTAGACGTGAGCTCCCAGGTGAGCAGGCGAGAGTCTCTGGATAAACGGGTGGTCACAGCATGTGACGGCGGAGCTCCCAGGAAGACCAACAGACAGGCGGCAGATGAGCGCTCCCAGGTGAGCGGGCAGAAGTCTCTGGACAGGCGGGTGGTCACAGCACGTGACGGCAGAGCCTCCAGGTAGGCTAGCAGACTGGCAACAGATGAGCGCTCCCAGGTGAGCGGGCAGGAGTCACTGGACAGGCAGGTGGTCACAGCACGTGACGGCAGAGCCTCCAGGTAGGCTAGCAGGCAGGTAGCAGATGTGCGCTCCCAGGTGAGCGGGCAAGCTGGTCCATAGACAGACTGACAAGAGTTGGAAGGCAGACCGTCGGACCTCAGGCAAGCAGGCAGGTAGTTGATGTGCGCTCCCAGGTGAGCGGGCAATCTGGTCCTTAGACAGACTGACAGGAGTAGTAAGGCAGACCGTCGGACCTCAGGCTAGCAGGCAGGTAGTTGAATATCAGGCTGGCGGATTCTGGCAGGAATCTGGCAAGTATCTGGCAGGTATCTGGCAGGTAACTGGCAGGTAACTGGCAACGGGACCTGAGGGCTGAAGCAGAGTAGTGAACAGTGCAACAACATTGCTCGGGCACCTCCATTTTGGAGGAGGTGCCTTATATATGGTGAAGTCCTCCGGCCATTGGCCGGGGACTCCTTATAACGGCGCGCGCGGCCCCTTTAAGAGGGAGGGAGAGCGCGCGCGCACGCCCTAAGCACAGTGGACGGGAAGGAGCGCGCGCTGCCAGCAGAGCGGGAGGAGGACGCCGGGCACGGAGCAGGGAGGTGAGGGGAACAGCGTCCCTGCCTAGCAGAGGGCAGGGATGCCGGCGCTACACACCTCACCAACCGTTTTAAGCTTTCAAATTACTAATCACGTTTATCTGTCTCTTGGCTGGAAAATTATCTGGGCTTTGTAGCAGTGTGCAGTACTGATTCTATTAGGCCATCTACACTAAGCTCCACCAGATTTAAAATTAAAAATAATTTTTAGCTGCATCTAGCCCGGAAAATAATTTTGGGGCTCCGAGATGCGCAAGACACATAAGTGCCTTCTTGCTGCACTACCTGCAACATGACCCTCAGATTGTCAGAATTCGAAGTAATCCTGACTAATGGGTTGCCACACTCTTAAATCCCCCACACTCTTCGATCAACCTTTTCATTTTAATAAAGACCAAAAAAATGGTCATTTTTGGAATTATAAGCATTAGCAGGTTATTAGAAACTGAAATCAAACAGTTTTCAACTCAAAACTTTATTCTAGGTGATGTTACATTTGCACATAGGACCCCTTGTTTGAAAGGAGCTTCTGAACTCTCTCGTCCATTGAATTTGTCGGGTTTTGGATGGTCTCTGCTTCACTTGTTTTGCATGAGGACAGAATACCCTCCCAGAGCTGTTGCTTAGATATGAACTGCCTCCCGCCATCATAGACACTCCTTTTGATGATGCTCCAGAGGTTCTGAATGGGGTAGAGGTCAGGGGAGCATGGGGGTCACACCATAAGTTTGTCCCCTTTTATGCCCATATCAGCCATGCATGAAAATGATCATGCTGCGGAATACACGGTACTTCTTCTTGAACCATGGCAGGAAGTGCTGTTTGAGAAATTCCACATACATTATGGAGTTCATCTTTACCCCTTCAGGGATTCTAAAGGGGCTGACAATCTCTCTCCCCATGATTCCAGCCCAAAACATTACTCCACCTCCTCCTTGTTGGCGCTGTAGCCGTGTTTGCGTGGGGTGTCCATCAACCAGCCATCCTCCACTCCATCCATCTGGACCATCGAGCGTTGCACGGCACTCATCCGTGAACGAAACAGTTTTTAAATCAGTCTTCATGTAATGTTTGGCCCACTGGAGCTGTTTCTGCCTGTGTGCAGTGGATAGAGGAGGTCGACAGGATGGCGTACGCACAGCTGCAAACCTCTGAAGGACCCTGCATCTTATTGTTCGGGGGACGTTGGAGGCACCAGCAGCTTCAAAAACTTGTCTGCTGCTATGACAAGGCTTTTTTGCCGCTGCTCTTTTAACCTGACGTAATTGCCTGTAGGAAAGAGTCCTCAATTTGCCCTTATCAGCACGCACACGTGTGTACTGTGAATCAGCTACATACTTCTTGATTGCCAAGACACTTCATCCTGATCATCGCACAATGTTGATTGTAGTCATGCCTTGACCTAAACACTCTACAATTTGTTGCTTCTCAGCAGCCGACACATCCTTTTTCTTTCCCATTTTGGCAGAAAATGTAGGCAGCTTAATAATGTGGGACAGCCTTCTTAAGTAGTCTTGCCGTTCATTGGACACACCTGCCAAACTAATTAGCACAGGTGTCTGCAATTGCTTACAGTGATATAAAGAGCCCTGACACACATCACCATCAATGAGTTTAACTGACAAACAAGCAAATTCTTCCCTTATCACTCTTAAACACTTTTTGCATAATTATTTGGAACACAGTGTACATGTGCTTTTCCACAAAACACCAGTGGTTCACGTAGTGAATCTTACAGTTCTAACTTGCCAACCGTGGTCTGTAAGGAGTTGTTCAATAAAGGGCCCAAAATTAAGATAACATAGACGGGAGAGGTCTCTATGAATAGGAATTCCTAAGAATTTGATACCCTGAGAGGGCCAGGCAAAGGGAAAGTTGGACTGGATGGAATCCTGTATGGATTTGTGGAGGGAGACATCGAGGGCCTCAGACTTCGCTGTATTGATTTTAAAATTTGACCATGTAACAAAGTAATCTATTTCAGCCATAACAGACTGCTGATGGATATATGTGATTGACATCATCAGCAAATGCAGAGCACTTGTACTCGGTGCCTCCCACTTCAATCCACCTAATATTGGGGTTATGGCGAATTGATGTGAGCAGGTGCTCCGTCACTAGTATGTATAAGAGAGGGGACAGAGGACATCCCTGGCTTGTCCCATTGGTGATTATGAAAGGTGATGAAAATGTTCTGATGCGCCCCCTGGGCCTTGGGACATCCGGAGCCGGACCCTTTTTGGTGGATCCTGGTGGTTGTAGTCTCCTAGCGGGTGTAGCGAGGGGCTGCGCCACATAAAATGTCACAGTCTCCTGTTTCTAGCTGAGGGTCATTTCCCGCCTCCACTAGTTTCGGGGACTGGTCTCCCCCTTTGGCCTGACCCCTCCACGCAGGTCGATTCGGGCGTGCGGTGGCGACTTGCCCGTCCACACCCCTGGGATCCCTTCGTTCCTCGTTCCTGGAGCCTTCTCCGCTCCTCTTCCTTCCTTCTCCCTCTTCCAGGCCTGGGCCTCTGTTACTAGGCCCGCCTCTGGAGCAGAGCTCATGCAGAGCCCCTGCTCCCTGTCACTTCTGCTCAGACTTCTTTGCACTGAACTAAGATGGTGTCCACCTTTTATACTCCCTTCTCAATCTGCATCAGGAGGCACCCCAAGGCATAGGGGCTGGGACTGGCGGTAGGACGCCTTGCGGTGGACAGCCGAGCTCGATCCTTATAAAAGCTTTTTAACTGCAGCTGCTTTAGTGGACGCTACTGGAGCTGGAATTACGCGGCTGCTAGCATGAGACTTGCCCTTCAATAGATCCTTGTAAAAGGATTTAAAGTGTATTCATTCAAATTAGAGAGATAATTTAAATTAAAAAGCTTAGAGCTGCCTCCATCACAGGGGGGCTCGCTCGACCCACCAGTGGACAGGCACCAGTATTGGGAGAGGGGGGCTGGCTGTCAGTGTCCACCGCGGCTCTGGCACAAACGGAGGTGGCACGGGCAGGAACGGACTGGCCGTGTCGGCTTCTCACTTTTTGGATTTTAGAAGGGCATGACATGCCTATATCTGTGTCTCCCCTCCTTTTACTCCTCCACCTCTTTTCTTTTCGCATGACTATATGTACTTGTCACTTTTCCATGTGTTAGTTATGTCTTCTGAGCAGTTTGTCAGCTTTTGGACACCTTTGAAGGTGTTTTCTATGTGTTTCTATGTGTTTTTGTTTGCCTGCCATTGGTTTTAACGGTGTTCGAAGCTGTTCGACGAACAGTTCTACGAACAGTTCGGTGAACACAAGGGTGTTCGACGAACCGAACCGAACTCGAACACTACGGGGGTGGCTCAACACTAGTTGAGAGGCAGGTCTCTGGAAAGTAGAAGCAAGGCGAGGAAACTTTCTCTCCCCGGTAGTCTCTTTGGTACATTCATGGAAACGGATGTCAATCCGGGTAGCTAGTGACACCAGGTCATCCTGGGTGGTAGGAATGTCCCGACCGGCTAACTCATCCTTAATCCGATTGGAAAGACCCTCCCAGAAGACAGACACAAGAGCCTCGTTGTCCAAGGCAATCTCAGAAGCGAAGGTACGGAACCGTATGACATATTGGCCCACGGTGAGACTCTCTTGGTGGAGACGAAGCAGAAAGGAGGCTGAAGACAATTTTCGTCCTGGTTCATCGAAGACTTTCCGCAAAGCAGTGAGGAAAGATGATAGGTCGGACACCAGGGGATCCCTTCTCTCCCATAGGGGATTTAGCCATGCCAGTGCTTCCCCAGTGAGATAGGACATGATGAATGCCACCTTGGCCCGATCGGAGAAGAACTGATGTGCCAAGAGTTCAAAGTGCAGGGTGCACTGGTTTATGAAACCTTGAGCAAAGGCGGGGTTGCCAGCAAAATGTGGAGGTGCCGAGAGCCGGGGTCCATAGCCGGACGCCATAATAGGACTAGGTTGTGGTGCCGCGGAAGCAGGCGCTGCTTGACCAGAGACGGACGCAGACGGATGGGACAATGCGTGAGAGTTAACAGACCGCAGGAAGGACAGGACCGACTCCTGTTGAGTCCTCTGACGTAAGACCTCCTGGTGCAGGTCAGAGATTGTGGGGGTCTGGGGGCCACCGGGTTCCATGGCCCGAGCAAACAGTTACGGGTCCGGGAGGTGAAACCTCTGTGCTACGGTGCAAGGAGGGACCCAGAGGGGCGTAACTAAGTATCAACTCGGACCGACCCTGGTCGTACGGTGGCTAACGACTCCGTGAACAGGGAGGGACCGAGCCGAGGGACCAGGTGCTACTCTGGGGACGACCTTGTAAGGGAGCAGGTGACTCCCACGGTACAGATGACAGGGACTGACTGGAATAGCAGGTAGGCACAGCAGGCAGGCTGGCGAGCAGAAGCCTCCAGGTAGGCTATCAGGTAGACACGGCAAGTGACGGCAGGAGTCTCTAGGTGAGCTGGCAGGTGGTCACGGCAAGTGACGGCAGGAGCCTCCGGGTAGACATGGCAGGTATCCAGCGGGTAACAGGCAGGTCACAGGCAAGTGCTCCAAGGTGAGCAGGCTGGCAGGCATGGCAGGTAACAGGCAGGCAACAGGCAAGTGCTCCCAGGTAAGTGGGCTGGCAGGCACGGCAGGTAACAGGCAGGAAACAGGCAGGTAACAGGCTGGCGGGCAGGACTAGTAGTCAGGCTAGCAGCGGGACCTGAGGGCTGAAGCAGAGGTCAGAAACACTGTGCAACAACTTTTGCTGGGGCACCTCCATTCTGGAGGAGGTGCCTAATATATGGGAGGACCCTCGGCTATTGGCTGAGGACTCCTTGGGACGGCGCGCGCGGCCCCTTAAAGAGGAATTGAGCGTGCGTGCACGTGCCCTAAGCACAGTGCCCAGGGAGCTGCTCACGCTGGCCGCAGGAAGAGGAGCGCTGGAGAATGCAGAGCGGGGAGCGAGGAGGTGAGTGGGACGCCGTCTCTGCCTGGCAGGGGGCAGAGACGCCGATGCAACAGCAGAAAACATCTCCATTCCTTGACTAAAACTATGTCTGCCAGGGTGCATTTCACCACAGACACTTGGAAGAGTAAGCATGGCCAGGAGCGTTACATCTCGCTGACTGGGCACTGGGTGATTCTGGTGGCTGTGGGGGGCAGGCGGGGAAGAGTGTGCTTCACAAATCTTGGAATCCCCAAGGCTTGCAGGACAAACCTCTGTATTTCACACTTCCTCCACTTCTTCTGCCTCCTCCACCTCCTCTAGGGCCTTCACCTGCGCACTTTACCTCTGCCTTAATGAGACACGCATTCCAACAGTGCACCTCCGTACTGTGCAGAATGGGCTCACCACAATCAGGCAGTATTAAAATTAATATGCCTTGGAGATCACAGGCATACAGCTGAAGAGTTGTTGACCGCTCTCCAGCTGAGTTTGAGCAATGGCTGTCTCCGCTGAACCTGGATCCAGGGAAGGCCGTGTGCAATAATAGTGTGAATCTGGTGACGGCCCTACGCCAAGGCAATTTTGCTGTACAGCAATTTCTCCACCACTATACTGGACTGGATGATCTGCTGCAGAAAGCACGGATGCTGTGTGCTCACTTCCACCTTTCGCACCCATCAGATCATCAACTTGCATCGATACAGAGGTCTTTGTCCTTGCCAGTTAACAGGTTGATATGTGATGTGCCAACACGGTGGAATTCCACTCTGCACATGTTGCAGTGATTGTGGTAGCAACAACGAGCCCTGACTCAGTTTGTCATGACGTATGGCCTGGGCAGTACAGATGTGGGGCAAATGATGTTTATGGAGGGGGCACAGATTAAGGACCTCTGCACCCTTCTGTACAGTTTCAAAATGGCTACTAAAACGATGCTGTCATCAGCATCACTATTCCGGACATCTACATGCTGGAGCAGGCTTTTAATAGCCTGTGCGAGGAGGTGGTGGTCCCAGAGGAAGAGGAAGATGTGGAAGGGATAACATGGTCTCAAATTTCCAGACTGTTGTCACACAGGTGAGTGCCAAGGGAGGATGGATTACTGTGATCGATGGGGGCTGGTCATACCAGAAAAACTGTTAGTGAAGCTGCAAGAGCCAAAGAACAAATGGAGGAGGAAGAAGTGATGGGTGGGCAACAGTCAAGAGATAAAGAGGATAATCATCCCCTCTCTGTTGTTCATGGTTGGTGGGAGGGGACGGAGGAAACAATCATCAGTGTTACCCAGCCACCAACACAGCATGGGCTTGGACCTCAGGGAAGATCCCAACATATGAGTACCTTCTTGCTGCACTATCTGCATTATGATCCCCATATAGTTATGATTCTAAATAGTGCTGACTACTGGGTTGCCACTCTGTTAGATCCACGTTATAGGAGTAAATTTTGCCAATGCTTCCTGCCCTGGAAAGGGACCTGTGAATGCTGGAGTATCAAACACGCTTTTACACAACCTTAAGAAAGGTTTTCCCCAAGACAGCTGTGAGGCACACAGAGTGCATTGCAGCTGTAGCCTTTCAACATCTGGCACGTCAATTCATGAACCCCAAAACATTATCAGCAGCAGCAGTGTACGTGGCAGAAGCAATTTCTGTGAGTCCTTTCACACATTTTTTAGACCAGTTCGTACACCAGCACAACAGAGTACCAGTCTGAAATGTGGGGAACGACTGGAGAGGAAGGTGCAGGAGTATCTAGAGCTCAATATCAATACCATCAGGGAGGGTTTGGATCTTTTTACATTTTGGTCTTCAAAAATGGATGAGTGGACTGAGCTCGCCTGTCATGCCTTGGAGGTTTTATCATGCCCGGCAGCCAGCGTTTTCTAAAAACGTGTCTTCAGCGCTGCTGGGGGTCTCCTGATGGATAAGGGCAGACTGCTGTCCCCTGAAAGAGTAGACCACCTAACTTTCATCAAGATGAACAAGTCATCGATTGCCGACTGTACAGACTAGGCAATGTTGTAGTTTTTAGTGTGCTGCATTGATCTCATGTAATTGTAGTCTGTGATATCTTTAGCATGGCTTATGTGTTTGCTGTTGCTGCTGCTGCAGATGTTAACACTAATTTATGGAAATGTGAACACTCCTGGTTGGGTGTCCATCTGCTGGGTTGGCTGTAGTGGAAGAGGTGTCGGTCTCCATTATACTATTTCTACTCGATTGAAATTGAAGCCACTTTGATGGTGTCAGCCCCTAATTTTTGGAAATGTGGAGACTCCTGAGTGGGTCTCTATCTGCTGGGTTGGCTATAGTGGAAGAGGTGTTGGTCCCAATTATACTCTTTCTACTCTATGAAATTGATGCCACCTTGGTGGTGTCTGCCACTAATTTAGGGAAATGTGAACACTCCTGGTTGGGTCTCCATCTGCTGGGTTGGTTGTAATGGAAGAAATGTCGGTCCTAATTGTACTATTTCTACTCTATGAAATTGATGCCACTTTGGTGGTGCCAGTCCATAATTTTTGGAAATGAGGAAACTCCTGGTTGAGTCTCCTTCATGTGTGTTGCCTGTAGCAGTAGGCCTCCCAGACCGGCATGCCCTCTCTTACTTTTAGTCAACTACCCATGTTTCTATCATTAAATTTTTGTACCAATACTAGTCTATTAAACTGATTTTTCTGCCATCTGAGTGTGGCCGAGCATATAAGCAGCTTGAGCTGTTGCATGTGGTATCAAGGCTCTCAGCACAGCAGGCCTACACTAATCCCACACCCACCTCGTCTTAATTTGAAGTTAAATTCAAAGCTGTATATGCTGGCCCAGACCATGATACTTCATGCATGGCCCATGGCTGATTGCTGCTTTGCCATTATAACATTTTTACTGTGGGACAATTGAGGCCACTTTCCTGGTGTCTGCCCCTAATTTGATCAGTTTTGGTAGCTTTTGGGCCCATTTGATGGTGTTGTGTATGCGTTTGGTTTTGTCTCTCATTGAATCCAAAGGGGATCGGATACTTTCTGCAAATGTTCGACAAATTAATCGGCAAATATTGTAAATTCAACTATCGTAAACTGAACCGAACATTGAAATGTTCGCTCATCTCTATTTGAGTCACACTCATCAGTCGATAAAACTTTAAAAAAAAATCTGTATTCAGATATTCCTTGACCCAGACATGATGTTTCAACTGTGACTTGTTCAGTAGTGGTAGAGTTTCAGCATACGTTACCATGTCCATATCTCTGAGCAGCATTGAAGACCTTCAGTATTTCTGGGCACTCCAGGGAGGTTGCAGTTCTGGAATATGACAGCATTGGAGGATAATAGGTTCCTGGTCACTTTAGGTTTGATTCTTCTTAAATCTTTGGAAATTAATATGCATCTTTTTCACAAAGTGTAAACTTTTTGCAGCAAAACATTTTATGGTTTTGTGATGAGGCCCCAATATCTTGGCAATATCATAGAGCTTCATGCCTCTATAAGACTTAACAATTATTAACTTTTCAGAGTCAGTTAAATCTTTTTTTTGGCCCATTTTACCCGAGGAAAAAAAACTCATTAAAGGGCATTTTATACAAAGGCCACACTTCCCTCTTTACACAAATACACATCACCTGACCTGCTTGATCAAATAAGTATTCAAATTTATACAGCCTTGAGTTGAAAAATATGCTGAAAAGTGATGATAAGGTCAAAATGCTCATTTGCAAAATTGCACTCAAAGTTAACTAATGCCAGGCTACCAACTGTTTTCACCACTGGTAGAAGTTACCTCTGTAGCCTTGATCTGAACTGTGAAAGCAGTGCTTCAGCAGTGACTTCTTTCAGCAGTTGGAACAGCTCGATAGCCTGGCATTAGTAGTACAATATCAGGCTACCAATGTGTTCTCACTTCCACAGTGTTCTGTTCTTAGTAGTTTAACTATCATGCTGCTGTGCTCTGAACACTGCACACTGACTCAACTCTGTTTAAGGTGTAAAAAAGTCTCATTCAGGCGTCCTTGATAATAATAATTTTTATTTCTATAGCGCCAACATATTCCGCATCACTTTACATTTTAAAGGGGACTTGTGCAGACAATTAAAGACATTACAGAATAACAATAATCACATAAATCAACAGATACCAGGAGGAGTGAGGACCATGCTCGCATTCTTACAATCTATGAGGAAATAGGGGAGACACGAAAGGTGAATGTTAACAATTGCTCATATTGTACGGTCAACCATCAATGTAATAAAAGGGGTAATCACTTAATGCTAAATGAACCAGTCACCAACCATTGCTTGAACAAGTACAGATACAGTAGTCTACTAAGTGATGGGGTGTGTGAACAGAAGATCCGAGGGACCTGATTTGGAAGGAAGTTTTGTATGGGGAAAAAAAATGGATAGTTAGATAGGTGACGTGAGGTAATAGGCCAGTCTAAAGAAATGTGTTTTTAGGGCACGCTTAAAACTGTGGGTATTAGGGATTAATTGAAGAGTCCTGGGTAGTGCACTCCAAAGAGTTAGTGCAGCACATGAGAAGTTTTGGAGACGGGAGTGGGAGGTCCAAATTATTGAGGATTTTAATCTTAGGTCATTAGTAGAATAGAGGGCACAGGTAGGGTAGTAGACTGAGACGAGACATGAGATGTAGGGCAGTGCTGAAGCATGCAGTGCTTAGTGGGTGAGGGTGATGAGTTTATATTGAAATCTATAGCAGATGGGTAACCAGTGCAACGACCGGCACAGGGTGGAGGCATCGATGTAGTGGTTGGCAAAGAATATGATCCTGGCTGCTGCATTTCTGACAGATTTGAGAGGGGAAAGTTTAGTAAGAGGAGACCGATTAGTAGAGAGTTGCAGTAGTCCAGATGAGAATGAATCAGAATGACAGTAAGAGTTTTTGCAGAGTCAAAGGAAAGCAAAGGTCGAATTCTAGAAATATTTTTGAGGCGTAGATGACATGAGCGGCCAAGTGAATGGATCTGGGGAGAGAAATATGCATGGATATCTGAATAAGGCTTTACTGATGGTCTGAAAAGTGCATCAGAAATGATAACATTGTCAATGGTTAGTGCTCTCATATTCAGCTTCAATGTGCAGAGCATAGTAACAAGTGACAAAGTCTGATCAGCTCCTTCTGCTGTATAGCATTCTGCGTGCAGATCAGACATCATTTTCAACATTATACATTTCCTTTAAGGTAAACTTTGCTATATTTGTTTGCCGTATTTTTACTATTTGCTCTTCAGGACATTTTTATTTTCTATATGAGAATGACAAAAATAAAATTAAATCAGGTTCAGTTTTAAATAATAAAACCCTACAAAAAATGTATTTGGGATATAAATGCACCTGCAAGAAATAGAGAAAGACACCTCTAATACATAAAAAAGTGACTTCAAACCAAAAAAAACAATTCCAGACATTGAAAAGTTAACATTATTCTACAGTTTACATTGTTAGATTCATGTTATGACAATATTGGGCTATGACTGTGACTTAAGGGGAAAAGAAAATGCTTGTTCTGTATGGTGGTAAAAAGGTCAAGTGAAAATGTCATTGTTATCAAGATTCTAAATTATATTCATGCATTGCCAATTAAATATGTGTTGTTGCTTGTATTCACCACGCTTTTCTATCTATCTCTCTATCTATCTATGTATCTAGTCCACAAAATAAATCAGTTACAATACTGGAGCAGATAAAGGAATTCCAGGATCTTCTATGAAATCCTCACAATTGTAAGTAAAACATGACAGCACTCTAGTAATCCCATAGAAAAAAAGTGAAACTGTAGTTTATTTTCCTATATCCAAATACATGCAATATTTCAGTACTATATGGAACCTTGAAAAGGTGGATATTAAAGATTTCATTGCAATAAATACAGTTTCACTCTTTTCTATTAGTCTGTAGGAATGCTGCCATTTTTCCATTTTAAATTTAGCACGTAGAGTATCTATCTAAAGATCAAGCAAATCAAGTTTCCAAAGACAAGAAATGTGAGTCTTTAATAACTAAATATATGATATTAAAAACCTTTTTTTAAGCTGGAGCTATGTGTTAATAATAATTTAAAAATATTTGAAATTTGTAAAGATAAACTGTCCATCATAACTACAAGACATAATAGTCAGTTAACTAAGAAAATACTTTTTTCAATAATAAAGGGTAATGCTTATACATGTTATCATGAGGATTATTAAAGTAACGGCAGATAAACAATTACGTGCTTCACGAGAAAAACTTTGAAGTCACTTACTAAAAATACTTCAAAATAGGAGACAATTTTTTTGGAGACTGAAAATTTTTGAAGAGGAAAATAAAGAAGATATTTATTTGGGCTAAGCAGTCTAAGCTAATCTAATCTGTTGAAGCCTGTTCTTTCGTCTGATAAGTCCGAATGTGAAATTTATCTTCTAACCATGATATCTTACTATTTCTATTTAAATTATTTTTATTGAGGGATTTTTTTACAATATAAGTGTGTGTGTGGGGGGGATAATAATGGATAATAACAACATGTACATATACATATCCATTTCCAAATCTGAATGTAAACTTCACTAAGGGAGTGAAGATTGTATCGTGGAAAATCAAGGGTAATGGAGGGAGGGGAAGAAAGGAAGGGATAATAAATAAATCAGTTATGGGAAAAGGGGGGGGTAAAGGTATCAAGGGAAAGTAAATAAAAGAAAAGAATTTAAGATCTGGTTGATAAGGGAAGGGAAAGACGAAGGAAGATTAGGGGAGGGGAAGGAAAATAAAAGGAAACATAACAACAGATCAGCTAAGTATTGTTACTCTTCTTACCTGGAGGAAAAATTGTGTTCAAAGAGGACCATCTAGAGTAAGAGCTAGTGATGGGCGAGCAATAAAATGCTCTGGTGCTCGACCCGAGCAAAGAGCCCAATGAAAGTCTATGGGAAAATTCGAGCATTTTTCAAGCGGCTCCCCCGGTGGTCTGCAGAGGGCCAAAAAATTGCCCAAATCGATGGCAACAGTGCTCAAATGACATTGGAACAGCATGGGGAAGACCCCTGGGAGCATTTCTGACTCCCAGGTCACTGCTGTCAACAACGTTGTCAGAGGGATTACGCCACTTTTACGGACTAAGGCAATGTGCCCACGATGCAGAATTGAAGCAGAAAATTTCCGCAGCATTTCTGCATGTCCTTGCAAGTAAAAATGCATGCGGATTTTCACATGCGATTTCAAAGCGTTTTTGAAGCGTTTTTACATGCAGATTTGCCATGCATTTTTCAAATGCATTGAGTAGGCAAATCTGATTGTGGAAATGCACAAATAATGGATATGCTGTGGATTTTTCCGCACTGAAAATCCACTGTGGAAAATTCCACAGCATGTGCACAGAACATGCGAATTATCATTTGGGACCATTTGGCACATATTATCAAGCGTTTTTAAAGCATTTCCGCTGCGGAAATTCCACAACAAAAACGCTTGAAAAACGCATAGTTGGCATGCAGTCTCAAAATAAAGCATTAAAAAACAAAACCAAAATGCATTTTCCTGGGAAATGTGTTAAGGAACATCCTTTCCAGGGTAATGACTTGTATATAAGGCAAAATAAATATACAAAAACAAAAATTCTCCTCCACACTTTTGGGCACACGTAGCGTTTTTGATGCGTTTTTGCACTTTTGCATTGCTTTCAAACAAGATAAATGCATTCACTGGGAAATGTCATTTTAACATTTTACAACCTTATCTGGCTATGTAGTGTGTGATATATTGTAACATCCCTGGCGGCGTGCTGGCATGGCTTACCACCTCCCACCATGCAAGACCTCTATCTTACATATCAGTCCAGGCTGCACACTTTGCTCCAGTTCCTGCTGTGTGCATGTCTCTTGTCTGATTGCTTAGGGCGGCGGTGCGGTTACTGCCTGTTTCTTATAGTTACTGTGTGCACAGTCCTAATGCGTCCCCATCCTATTGCTGTGAGTCACTGGATACTTAAACCCCCTCCACCCAGTAGGAAGTGCCTGAGCAACACTTTCATTCAGTGTGTTCTGTGCAACTGAGTTGCCAGGTCCTGTCCTGTATCTTGTCTGTTTCCGCCACCCTGGAGGCTGTATACCCAGGCCTGTTACCTGTATATGTGACTTCTAGTCTGTTCCGCCACCCTGGGGGCTGAGTTCCCAGGCTCGTTTCTGTATCTTACTCCTGGTTCAGTTCCTGTCTGAACAGTGTCCTAGCATGTTACTTGTTTGTCTCTATGTCCGTATCTTCCCTTTTCCTGCAGTGTCTGAACCTGCAACTAACTCCAACTCGTTGTCAGTGTACTTCTGTTTGTGAGTTTAGTGTCCACTCGCTACTTCATTGTAAGTACCTTGTGTGTATTTGCTCTGCTCTGCTTGTTTACCGCATCTGCAGATTTTCCTCTGCTCTGCTTGTCTACCGCACCTGCAGATTTTGCTCTGCTCTGCTTGTTTATTTCACCTGCGGGATGTGCTCTGCTCTGCTTGTTTACTGCACCTGCAGGTTTTGCTCTGCTTTGCTTGTCTACCGCACCTGCGGGTTTTGCTGTGCTCTGCTTGTCTACCACACCTGAGGGCTTTGCTCTGCTCTGCTTGTCTACCGCACCTGCGCGCTTTGCTCTGCTCTGCTTGTCTACCGCACCTGCGGGTTTTGCTCTGCTCTGCTTGTCTACCACACCTGTGGGCTTTGCTCTGCTCTGCTTGTCTACCGCACCTGCGCGCTTTGCTCAGCTCTGCTTGTCTACCGCACCTGCGGGTTTTGCTCTGCTCTGCTTGTCTACCACACCTGTGGGCTTTGCTCTGCTCTGCTTGTCTACCGCACCTGCGAGTTTTGCTCTGCTCTACTTGTTAACCGCACCTGCAGGTTTTGCTCTACTCTGTTTGTCTACCGCACATGAGGGTTTTGCTCTGCTATGCTTGTCTACCGCACCTGTGGGTTTTGCTCTACTCTGCTTGTCTACCGCACCTGTGGGTTTTTGCTCTGCTCTGCTTGTCTACCACACCTGCGGGTTTTGCTCTGCTCTGCTTGTCTACCGCCCATGCGGGTTTTGCTCTGCTCTGCTTGTCTACCGCACCTGCGGGTTTTGCTGTGCTCTGCTTGTCTACCACACCTGCGGGTTTTGCTCTGCTTGTCTACCGCACCTGGGGATTTTGCTCTGCTCTGCTTGTTAACCGCACCTGCGGGTTTTGCTCTGCTCTGTTTGTCTACTGCACCTGCGGGTTTTGCTCTGCTCTGCTTGTCAACCGCACCTGCGGGTTTTCCTCTGCTCTGCTTGTCTACCGCACCTGCGGGTTTTGCTCTGCTCTGCCTGTCTACCGCACCTGCGGGTTTTGCTCTGCTCTGCTTGTCTACTGCACCTGTGGGTTTTGCTCTGTTCTGCTTGTCTACCGCCTCTGCGAGTTTTGCTCTGCTCTGCTTGTCTACCGCACCTGTGGGTTTTGCTCTGCTCTGCTTGCCTACCACCCATGCGGGTTTTGCTCTGCTCTGCTTGTCTACCACACCTGCGGGTTTTGCTCTGCTCTGCTTGTCTACTCCACCTGTGGGTTTTGTTCTTCTCTGCTTGTCTACCGCACCTGTTGCTCTGTTCCTGTATCCCAGTCTGTACTGGTCCCTATCCTGCTTGCGTTCCTACCTGCCAGTACCCCCCTGTCTGCATGCCAGCCGTGCCTGCCAGTGCCCACCTGTCTACATACCAGCCGTGCCTGCCAATACCCACCTGTCTGCATACCAGCCGTGCCTGTCTATATGCCAGCATAACCTGCCTGGTCCTGCATTCCCTGGTGTGGGTCAACAGCTGTGACCGGGGTCTGACCTGGTGTAGCACCTGGTCCCTCTGCTTGGTTCCTCCCTGGTTCACGGAGTCGACTGACCCACCATCTTACCTTGGTCGGACCGAGTTAATAATTAGTAATGCCCCTCCAGGCACTTCTCGGTTCATGGTCCAGTGGGATCACTAATCATGCTCATGCCAGTCAGTCCGGGCGTGTGCGTAACACGCATCATCAGACACAACCTGTTTCATTTATAATGGAGGGACTCTGAAAGTCACAAAGCCTATTTTTATAGCTCCATTAGGCAGCTCTTACTATTCTTAAAGGGCCAGCAGTCAGCCCTTTCTATTATTAGTGAGCCATCAGCCGGCTATGCTTTGTTGTTCCGATTATTAATGAGTGGGTCTCCTATACTGCTATTGCATATGCAGTGACTGCAAGGGCTGCCAAAAATTTGGAGGCACTCTAATGCACCTTGAAAGAGATGTAGAAGTCAGAGAGCCTTCTAAAAACAATGTTCCCATTATTAGAAAGTGGGTCTCCCATAGTATTTGCCTATGCAGTGAATGCAAAAGATGCCAAAAATTTGGAGACACTCCAATGCCCCTTGGAAGAGATGTAGAGGTTGGAGAGTTTCGTAAAAACAATGTTCCCATTATTAGGAAGTGGGTCTCCCATAGTGTTTGCCTATGCAGCGATTTCAAAAGCTGCCAAAAATTTGGAGGCACTCCAATGCCCCTTGGAAGAGATGTAGAGGTCGGAGAGCCTCCTAAATGCAATGTTCCCATTATTAGGACGTGGGTCTCCCATAGTGTTTGCCTATGTAGTGAATGCAAAAGCTGCCATAAATTTGGAGGCACTCCAATGCCCCTTGGAAGAGACATAGAGGTCAGAGAGCCTCCTAAATGCAATGTTCCCATTACTAGGACGTGGGTCTCTCATAGTGTTTGCCTATGCAGTGAATGCAAAAGCTGCCAAAAATTTGGAGGCACTCCAATGCCCTTTGGAAGATACGTAGAGTTTGGAGAGCCTCCTATAAACAATGTTTCCAAAATTAGGAAGTGAGTCTCCCATAGTGTTTGCCTATGCAGTGAATGTAAAAGCTGCCAAAAATGTGGAGGCACTCCAATGCCCCTTGAAAAAGATGTAGAGGTCGGAGAGCCTCCTATAAACAATGTTCCCATTATTAGGAAGTGGGTCTCCCATAGTGTTTGCCTTTGCAGTGACTGCAAAAGCTTTCAAAAATTAGGAGGAACTCCAATGCCCCTTGGAAGACATGTAGTGGAGGTGATATGGTAGATATGGTGGTGAATGATATGGTGATGGAGGATGAGGAGAAGGAGAAGGACAAGAGCAAATAGGCAAACTCAGGAAGTGTATACCCATGTGTAGGTGTGAAGAGGTGCATGGGAATTGACCTCCCAAAAAAAGACACTAGATTTGAGTTTATGTTACCCTGCTATCATTCGATGGTGTTGAGAAGTCTGGCCCAATCCAGCCCTGGTTCATTTTTATGAGTCAGTCTGTCAGCATTTTCAGTTGACAGGTGGATGCGCCTATCGGTTATAATTCCGCCGGCGGCACTAAAAACCCACTCTGATAAAACGCTGGCGGCAGGGCAGGCCAGGACCTCAAAGGCATAGAAAGCAAGTTCATTCCTTGAGTCCAGCTTGGATACCAAGTAATTATAAGGCACAGTGGAATCATGGAGGACATTGGTACGGTCAGCAAGGTACTCCTTCACCATCTTCCCAGACGTTGCACTCCTTGTGAGAGTACCTCATGCCTCAGGGCCTGTGCAATGGAAGGGTCTGAGAAATCTGTCCCAGAACTTTGACAGTGTTCCCCTGCCTTTGCTGGATTGCATTTGTGTCTCTCTCACCTGTACTCCTTGGTTGTCCACCAAACTGTGACCTCTGTTGCCAGCGTTTTCAGATGGGAATTTTTTTAAGAATTCCACAAGGGCCTTCTCGTACAGCTTCATTTTAGTAGACCTATCCGCCTCAGGAATAAGAGATAGAAAGTTCTCCTTTTAGCATGGATCTTGCAGCGCCACCAACCAGTAATGACTGTCATCCAAAATTTGGAGAACGTGAGGGTCACAGGAAAGCCAGCATAACATGAACTCAACCATGCGTTCCAGACTGCTAACAGGCAAGACTTCTGTGTCCTCACCAAGAGGACGACTGACCATGCTCTCCTCCTCCCTGTCCTCATGCCATCCATGCTGAAGAGACAGTATGACAATAGTGCAGGTAGTACAGTCTATAGCGCTTGAAACTAGCTCCTCCTCCTCCTTTTCCTCATTGTCACCCAGTTCACATTGGGATGAGATGAGGCTGGGCTGTGTGTAATCACCCTGTATGGTTCCTTGCTCCATCTCATCGCGCTCCGCCTGCAATGCATCCTCTTTTTTTGTGAGCAGGATGATGACGCTAATTATGGCGTCATCACTGCTCATCATCTTGGTGGAGTCCTCAATATTTTGGAGGATGGTACATATGTCTGACATCCATGTCCACTCCTGAGGTCTTATGTGTGGAGTCTGAACTGAATCCCTACAGCCTTGTTGATGCTGGTACTCAACATCTGCCCTCTTCTGCTCACAAATCCTTCCCAACTTCTGAAATGTAGAGTTCCAATGCGAGGGGACTTCACACACCAGTCTGTGAGACAGAAGCTGCAAATGCTGCTGAAACATAGCAACGCCGGCAGAAGCTGTAGGTGACTTTATAAAATGGACACACAGGTGGCGAACTTTGACAAGCAGATCTGGCAGCTCCGGGTAGATTTTGAGAAACCGCTGAACTACAAGGTTAAGCACATGGGCCAGACATGGTACATGTGTGAGTTCACCTCAGAGCCGCCACCAGGTTCCGCCATTGTCATACGTGACCATGCCTGGCTGTAGGTTCAGCAGTGTCAGCCACAGATCTGCCTGCTCTTTCAGAGCTGTCCACAACTCTTAAGCATTGTGTGGTTTGTCACCTAAGCATATTAGTTTCAGCACAGCCTGTTGCCTCTTGGCCGAGGCAGTGCTGCAGTGCTTCTAGCTTGCAACTGATGTGGTCATTTTGGGGATGGATGCCAAAGAGGAGGAGGAGGTGCAGGAGCTGTATAATGTGGGGGCAATCCTGATTGACCCAGGGCCCACAATCCTCAGCGTCGGGAGGACGTGTTCCGTCCCAAGGTCCGACTGGGTCCCTGCTTCCACTATGTTAACCCAGTGTGCCGTCAGTGAGATGTACCATCCCTGCCCACAAGCACGTGTCCACGTGTCTGTGCTTAGGTGTACTTTCCTAGTAACTGTGTTGTTGAGGGCATGGCTAATACTGTGGGTCACATGCTCGTGGACGTGGACGTGCTTGCTGATGGTGCTAGTTGAGAGTGTGCAATGACAGGTGCAGGGCAGGAGGCATCTTTGCATGCACCCTGGACAAAGGATTGGCTTGCACACACAACAGCGGAAGAAACAGTGGTGCTACCCGCAGACACTGTTCCTGGACTTGGGGTTCGGCCTACAGAGTCTGATGCTTTGCTGCCATGTGCCTGATCATGCTGGTGGTGGTCAAGCTGCTTGTTTTGCTACCCCTGCTGATGCTGGCCTGTCAGGTGGTGCAAATGGCCTTTTTGGGGTTATTGGCAGCGTCTTTAAAAAATTACCAGACTCGGGAAGACCTAACAGTTGTACTGGCAACTTCCGTCGTGTTGATGTTACGTGGAACGGTTGCCCACCTTCTGTCTGCGGCCACCACACTGCTTCTTCCTGCTTGTTGTGGTGCTATGCTTTCCTCCCTCTGGTGCCGCTGTCCTCACTCTGTATGTCCCCCTGCCAGGTTGGGTCAGTTACTATATTATCCACTACCTTGTCTTCCACTTCTACACCCTGGTCCTCCTCCTGACATTCTGGCAATTGTGTTTCATCATCGTCCACCACTTTTGACTGTTTCCCACTGTTGGCTTTGTGTGACCGTGGCTGCTGAAATATTTGGGCATTGCTACATGCGATTTCCTCTTGCCCCTCTTCAAGTGGACCAGGCGAGATACCCGAATCTATAAATAGAAAAGTGAACAGCTCTTCGGTGTGTCCAAGTGTGGGATCAGTTGTCTCTGGGCACTTGGTATGGTGGGAAAAAGGAGTATCAGGGTGAGGAATATGTGGTCCAGACTCACGGTTACTGAGCCTTGAACGTGTGGAAGGCAGGGTGGTGGTGGTGGTGGCTTACGCACATTGGTGGTGGTGGCTTACTAGCATTATCTGCTATCCAACCAATAACCTTTTCACACTGCTATGTGTTCAATATTGGTGCTTTGCGGTCCTCTATTAATTGGGACACGAAGGTCGAGCGAGAAGATGTGGGTGTTTGTTGTGGCACAATTTCAGCTAGCCCACGGCCTCGGCCTCGTCCTCTGCATGCACCATCATCATCACCATGTCTACTTTCCCGTCTTTTGTGACGTGCCTTGCCCATTTTAAATGGAGGACAATATTTTCCACGTTCAGTAGAAATGGCTGGATTTGAACCGCAGTGATATGTGATACGTGTGACGGAAAACCACAGTTTTAAATAGCTGGCCTGTAGTTAACTATTTTTAACAGCGACCTCATGTCAATAACTTTGCTGACACACTGCAAAAAAATTTCAATGGAGGCCAGAAATGGCAGAATTTTCAGCGCATTTATATGTGATCCATGTGACGGACAAACCACAGTTTTAAATAGCTAGCCTGTAGGTAACTATTTTTAACCGTGACCTCGTGTCAATAACTTCGCTGACACACTGAAACAAAATTTCAATGGAGGCCAGAAATGGCAGAATTTTCAGTGCAATTATATGTGATCCATGTGACGGACAAACCACAGTTTTAAATAGATGGATTTTTAGCGCTGTAATGTGGAAAGGATCTGGCTGTATTCTGCTGTGACAACAAGCAAATGGAGAAAACGGTGTTCTCTGGATTGCTTTTTAAGCAAATAATCAGGATTAAGATCCAAAAAAAATTATTCCTGGCCCCTAATACCTGGGGCTATTTCTAGAAATATCTGTAAAAGTACCAGCAGACAGAACTGGAATGGATCTTCTTGCTATATGCACTGCAGTCTGCCACATACACTGCCTGCCTGTCTAGCACTGATATCTAGGCAGCTGGATTAGTCCTCAGAAGGACTGTTAGTTGAGATGGATATACAGTGCTGGCCAAAAGTATTGGCACCCCTGCAATTCTGTCAGATAATACTCAGTTTCTTCCTGAAAATGATTGCAATCACAACTTCTTTGGTATTATTCTCTTCATTTAATTTGTCTTCAATGAAAAAAACACAATAAGAATTGTCCTAAAGCCAAATTGGATATGATTCCACACCAAACCTAAAAAAGGGTGTGGACAAAAGTATTGGCACCGTTTGAAAAATCATGTGATGCTTCTCTAATTTGTGTAATTAACAGCACCTGTAACTTACCTGTGGCACCTAACAGGTGTTGGCAAAAACTAAATCACACTTTCAGCCAGTTAACATGGATTAAAGTTGACTCAACCTCTGTCCTGTGTCCTTGTGTGTTCCACATTGAGCATGGAGAAAAGAAAGAAGACCAAAGAACTGTCTTAGGACTTGAGAAACCAAATTGTGAGGAAGCATGAGCAATCTCAAGGCTACAAGTACATCTCCAAAGACCTGAAAGCTCCTGTGTCTTCTGTGCGCAGTGTTATCAAGAAGTTTAATGCCCTTGGCACTGTGGCTAACCTCCCTAGATGTGGACAGAAAAGAAAAATTGACGAGTGATTTCAACGCAAGATTGTGCAGATGGTCGATAAAGAACCTTGTCTAACATCCAAACAAGTTCAAGCTGCCCTGCAGTCCAAGGGTACAACAGTGTCAACCCGTACTATCCGTCGGCGTCTGAATGAAAAGGGACTGTATGGTAGGATACCCAGGAAGACCCCCCTTCTTACCCCGAGACATAAAAAAGCCAGGCTGGAGTTTGCCAAAACTTACCTGAGAAAGCCTAAAATGTTTTGGAAGAATGTTCTCTGGTCAGATGAGACAAAAGTAGAGCTTTTTGGAAAAAAGCATCAACATAGAGTGTACAGGAAAAAAAAAGAGGCATTCAAAGAAAAGAACACGGTCCCTACAGTCAAACATGGCAGAGGTTCCCTGATGTTTTGGGGTTGCATGGCATTATGAAGTCTGAAGACTACCAACAAATTTTGCAGCATAATGTAGGGCCCAGTGTGAGAAAGCTGGGTCTCCCTCAGAGGTCATGGGTCTTCCAGCACGACAATGACCCAAAACACACTTCCAAAAGCACTATAAAATGGTTTTAGAGAAAGCCAATACTTTTGTCCGGCCCTTTTTTGGTGTTTTGTGTGAAATGATCAATGATTTGATCTTTGCTTCATTCTCTTTTGTGTTTTTTCCTTGCAAGCAAATTAAATCAAGAGAATAATACCAAAGAATTTGTGATTGCAATCATTTTCAGGAAGAAACTGAGTATTATCTGACAGAATTGCAGGGGTGCCAATACTTTTGGCCAGCACTGTATAAATATGTTGTGGTACACCTTCACTAACTAATAAACAACCAAATCTCTCCCTAACTCAGCAGCATCTCTCCCTACACTGCCTGATTCCAGGGTAGTCTGTGACGAGCATGGCGGCATCAGGTCTGATACAGACCTGATGACCCTGTGCAGCCAGCCAATCATTGTAATGCCACAACCAACATGGCTGCAGCATTACAGTGTGTGGAAGACAATACCAGCATGTTCATTGGTGCTCTAAAAAGTGCCAGACAATGCAGGGAAGGGACCGAGCTCCCGCTCAGCAACCGTAGAAATAGTCGGCGAGCGCCGAGCATCTCGAGCAGTGAGATGCTCGGATGAGCACAGAGCAGTAGCGAGTATGCTCGCTCATCACTAGTAAGAGCTATTTAATGAATTATTCCTTAAGCCAAGAGATAATTCAAACCACTTATGAGTTTAATTTTTTTCGATAATCTAGGTATGAGAAGGTGGATCTATGGATATCCACTTTGAGACTATGAGAGATTTTGTGGTAGCAAATATATGTAATGCAATATCTCTAATTTCTTTAGGAAGTAAATTTGCATCCAGAGATAAGAAATAAAGATGTGAAGGGATTTCTTCCAAACAATTATTGAGTTCCTTTAACAGTTGAAAGATTTCTTTCCAGAGCAATATGACTTTTGGACATGTCCAAAATATATGTATGAGGTTACCTCTTTGTCCACAATTTCTCCAGCATAGCTCTGATTGTTCTGCAAAAATTTTAAGTCTGACGAGAGTGAAATACCAGTGGTTCAGGATCTTAAAGTAGTTTTCATGCAGAGTAGCATTAATATTAGATTTATAAGTCAATTCAATTGCCTTTTCCCATTTTTCTGGAACAAAATGCATGCTCAAGTCTTTTTCCAATTTTATCATATGATTTGACTTCTCAAAGGATACATCAGAGTTAAATATAGCGTATACGTTTTTAGTATTCCATACATAGTTATTTGAGATGTTACCTATGAGAGTACTTATTGATCTCGGGAGGGATAATGGGAAAGAGAGTTTGTTTCTAAAATATTTCCTAAATTCTAAACAATTATATAATTCCTCTTCTGGAAGATTATGTGATAATCTAAGTGATTGTAAATTTACTATTTTATCTAGTTTGGGGCCAATAACCAGATATGAGCAATTTTTGATCTCAAGTCTTTCCCATTTCTTGAATTGAAAGTTAGGCAGAGCTGTTTGATAGATAGAAATTGGAATTTTTTCCAAGGAAAGGTTGGAACTGGCATGTTTTGTTAACTTTTGTAACTTTTCCATATCGAGATAGTTGCGTATAACATTAAATTATCCAGCAACGGAAGAGTAAGTTCAAATAAATATGAGAGAATCAAAGAAGATAATGGAAGGTTTTGAAAATAAGATCTTTCCATTACTGCCCAAGGAGATTCTCCATATTCTGGAAACCAGTTCCTGCTTTGCATTAAAATATTGGTTTCATAGTATGCTTGAATATTCGGTAAGCCAATACCTCCTTTTTTATTTTTGAATAGTAAGGTCTTTGCTATTCTGGGATGTTTGATCTGCCAAATATATTGGTATAATTGTTTGTGACGTTTTTTAATCCAGACATCTGGAATTTGTATTGGGATAGTCCTAAATATATATTGAAGCTTAGGTAGGATCATCATTTTATATAAGATGACTCTACTGAGTCATGAAGTATTGTTTTTGTTAAATTGATGAATTGTGCTTTTAATCTGTTTTAAGATGTTAAGTAAATTCTTGTCTAGTAATTTGTATGTTGGGTTAGTAATAATGATATCAAGATATGGAATACAAGATTTTTCCCACGAGATAGAAAACTCTTTTCCTATAGATTTCCTTAGTTGTGAATCCAGGAAAAAAATTAGAATTTTTGATTTTTTTAACATTGATTTTGTAAAAAGAAACTAAGGAAAATTCCTTTATTACTGATAAAACTGATCTTAGTGAGTTGATAGGGTATGTAATAGTTATTAAGGTATCGTCCACGAAGAGACCTATTTTGTACTGTCTGTGATTCATAGTTATGCTTTTATCAGGTTGTTGACTCTTATTGCTTGGGCAAAGGGCTCCATTATCAATGCGAAGAGTAGTGGAGATAAAGAACATCCTTGAAGAGTACCATTAGATATGTT
This sequence comes from Phyllobates terribilis, assembly GCF_046119375.1. Lineage (NCBI taxonomy): Eukaryota > Metazoa > Chordata > Amphibia > Anura > Dendrobatidae > Phyllobates > Phyllobates terribilis. Next base: position 588,552,255 of record NW_027362765.1, on the reverse strand, counting down.
AAAATTTCTAGATGGATAGTTATTGAGTATTGACCAAAACATTTGCCAATGGATTAGAATATAAAGCTGAGATTGCCTTTTGAATCTGTTCCTGAAATCCAAATTTTATTATACACTGCTCAAAAATAAAAAGGGGACACTCAAATAACACATCCTAGATCTAAATGAATGAAATATTCTCATTGAATACTTTGTTCTGTACAAAGTTGAATGTGCTGACAACAAAATCACACAAAAATCGTCAATGGAAATCAAATTTATTAACCAATAGACCCGTGGATTTGGAGTCACCCCCAAAATTAAAGTGGAAAAACACACTAAAGGCTGATCCAACTTGAATGTAATGTCCTTAAAACACAGCCCTCCAGGTAGCCTGACTGCCATTAGGTACAAAGATGAGATCCTCAGTCCCCTTGTGAGACCACATGCTGGTGCGGTTGGCCCTGGGTTCCTCCTAATGCAGGACATTGCCCGACCTCATGTGGCTGGAGTGTGTCAGCATTTCCTGCAAGGTGAAGGCATTGAAGCTATGGACTGGCCCGCCCATTTGCCAGACCTGAATCTGATTGAGCACATCTGGGACATCATGTCTCGCTCCATCCACCAACGTCACGTTGCACCACAGACTGTCCAGAAGTTGGCGGATGATTTAGACCAGGTCTGGGAGGAGATCCCACAGGAGACCATCCGCAACCTCATCAGGAGCATGCCTAGGCATTGTAGGGAGGTCATAGAGGCACGTGGAGGCCACACACAATACTCAGCCTCATTTTGACTTGTTTTAAGGACATTGCATCAAAGTTGGATCAGCCTGTAGTATGGTTTTCCACTTTAATTTTCGGGGTGACTTCAAATCCAGGCCTCCATTGGTTTATAAATTTGATTTCCATTGATGATTTCTGTGTGGCTTAATCGCCGCGCAATGCTCTTCTGGGAAATTAAATATGCAAATTGCCTCTTCAGAAAGGAAGAGGACTACAACTTTATAGCACCACCTCTTAGACCTCAGTCCAGAGCCTCTCACCTTGCTAAATCAGATCTCATAGTTTGCAATGCCGAGTGAAACACAGTGTCTGCAAATTGAGAATCTGATTTGGATTTTATCTTGTCATTTTGCAAAGCTTGTTAAAGGGTCGATAGTGAATTGTAGGATCGCTGCTTCCAACAGGTGGCGCTATAAAGTTCTAGTCCTCTTCTTCTCTGTAGAGGCAATTTTCATATGTAATCTCACATAAACTCAATGATGTTAAGAGCAGAGCTCAGTGACGGCCATATCATGACTTTTAGGACTGATTGCTCTTCTTTACTTTGAATATAGTTTTAAGTGATACTGGCTATATGTCTGGTGTGATTGTCTTGCTGAAGAATAAGGTTAGTGCAAATCAGATAACTTCTGGAAGATTTTGCATGATGGATAAGCATCTGCTTGCATTTCGTACATTGTGGACACCATCAATCTGGACAAAATCCCATTTGCTGAAATTTAGCCCTAAACTTGCAAGTAACGTCCACTATGCTTCACTGTTGCCTACAGACACTTATTATTGTACTGCCCTCCAAACCATTGGAGCAAAAACTGCCTTCTGTTACAGGCATATATTTCATGATTTGACTCATCTGTCCATTGCACAGATTTACACTTCTTCTGCAACCTCAGTTTCAATTTTTTTCTGCATAGTGGAGTCACTTGGCTCTCTTTCCATGTCAAAAATATGTGTTTTGAATGCAATTCTTCTATGAAGACCACTTCTGGCAAGACTTTTCCAAACAGTAGATGGGTGTAGCTGTGTCCCACTGATTGTTGCCAGTTATGAGCTGAAGGCATTTCTGAACATTTTTCAATTTTGAAGTGTAATAATAGCATTGGGGGAGATTTCTAAAAATGTCCATAGGGAAAAATGTCTTTATTGCCTATTGTAACAAAATTACAGTGCAGCTTTCATTTTTCAAGAGCAGAATTCAAAATGAAATCTGCAATGTGGTTAGTTGCTTTGAGGAACAGGGACAGTTTTTCTTTTAGACAGTTTCATAAATCTCCCCTAATGTATCATTCATCTGGAAAACTAACTTTCATTGGCCAACTACTGTGTGTACACTCCTCAATGTTTCACATTTCTTTGTGTGCTCAATGCTGAGATAAACAGTCTGAAACGTATCCATAATGTCATACCTGCAGGTATGCCTCTGACTGGCTCTAGTTTTTTCTGCGGCAGGACAATGGCCTCAAACACAAAGTCAATGTTATTAAGAGCTATCTTCAATGAAAAAAATAACAAGGAGTTTTGGAAATAATGTCTTCCATAGAGCCTTGAGATTTTTCAAATCTGTTTTGGATTACGAGAAAAACAGAAGATTTTGCACAAGTCTACAACCTCAGATCTATGGTTAGGCCACCAATATGTTTAGGACAACCTCCTTGCTGTGTTCCTTCAAAAACTGTGTACAAGTATACCTAGAAGAACTGATGCTTTGATGCTGTTGATGCAGATGTTTTGATGCCTGGCAATCAATTGCTAGGCTAATTCAATTTTTATATGGTTGAGCACAATATTATAATGACACTTCTATTGGTTAACCACAATATTTTGTGATGTATTCTTGACAAAATATGTGGAATTTAGATATCAAATGATGCAAAATATTCTTCTTAATGCTGCTGTTTTACAGATATAACAGCTGCTTGGCAGACCACCCTGTATGATATATCCTGAGGAAGTTTAACATGAATCACTGCATACTGTTTTATGCAGTATGTTGCATTGAAGGTACAATTATTTTAAATCATTCATTTGTGAATTGAGAGTACTTTAAAAAAGTTACTTCAGTGAGTTACTTTTTTTCTTGTGCAAATTGACCACAACTATAATTTATTATAATTATAATATTTATTGTTTTATCTTTTGCTGCCTTTATTCCCTCATCTGGATCTTTTTTGAACATCTGTACAATCATTTAGTTGTAGTAAATATTGAAATGTTATTTTGATCCTTGTTTTTTCTGTATTTTGCTTGGTATTCTATCACATAGCACCAAGTTACTTTATTTTCCTTCTTAATTATGAATAAATGAACAATAAGCAGATTTCTTTACCATAATAGACATTAAGGCATTAGTTTTGAAATGGTAGATTTGTATATTGAAATTTTATGGAAGGGAATGTTATAGATTTTTTACCAACTACATAATTTGATTTATTAGATTACCTTATATTTGACCTAAAATTTTAGAAAGTAGAAAGAATTTAATTAACTTGCTGGCAATGTGTTTTAAGTAATATTTGCTGAAGGCTAAGGATTGCTAAATTACATTATTCTATTAATGCGAAATTAAAAAGAGAACCATATGTAATTTGCAATAACTTATTATAAATTCATGGATTGGTCATGGCAAGAATGGTTAATTTCATAACTCAAAGACCAATAATGTGTTTTGTAAAAAATACACCAGAAGTAGTGAATAATGTAATCTCATTTGTTTTTCTCTTCTATGCTTCCTGCTTCTGTATTCTAACATTATGGAGTTTACTTTATTATTAATAATTATTATAAAAAATATAGTTATAAATTGCATTGATTCTTTGACATAAGAGATATATTCAACAATTCTAAAGCTCTACAAAAGATTTCTAATGGTTAAAAAAGTTATCATTAGAGTATCCTTGTAATAGGTCACCAATTTCAGATCAGTGGGGTCTGACATTTGGCACCTCTAACAATAAGTTGTTTTTAGATCTAGCTGTGACTGGAACTACATAGTGTAGAGTGCTGGAGCACTATAGCTCTATAGCCTGTGACATAGCCATTATTGGGTACTATAGCTCAGCTCCTAATGAACTGAATAAACTTACAGTGGTCAAACTGAATAATGACCGTTATGAAAATTGAAAGTGGAAATGTTACAGTCTAGAGATGACTTGTGGGTCAGAAATGAATAATCAAGAATATCACTAAAGAGCTCATTAGTGGAGTATAGTCAACAGATCCACATAAGACAACACTACCAAAGGCATATGGAGTATGCTGGAAAACCTACATGAGAGATCCATTCTAAAAAGCTTGTTATTTCCGCTATTGAAAATTATACAAAAATGAACAAAATGAGACTGAGTGAAAAAAATATTAAAAAAAATAAAAAAGGATATGAAAGAGCACAAAAAAAAAAGGATATGCAAGAGTACATGACTGCAATGCTGGAAATGATTCCATGATTTAGCTCATTGGGTGAGGCCATGTTGCAGCCATATTGCCATGCAGTTTATGGAGGAACTTTTACCAGTTTTAGCATGTTAAACTGGCTACTTTATGAAACAGTGTCTGCAGTGCTGAATAAAATGTGTTTTTTTATTTCTAATCTCCGTTATGGAGACATTAGCTTCTAATGTTTAGATTCTAATTTCTGCTTTAATCAAGGGGACTTTGCCAGAGGGGACTTTTTCTCTGAGGCCAAATATACCACTAAAGAAGCTAAGAACAAGCATTCTCCTGTGAGAAATGTAATTACACACAATCCTGCTTTCCTCCATGATCTCTGCACCTACTGCGCACAGAAAAGCAGAGCTATGTGTCATTAAAAACATCTTGCAGCTTTATATCTCAGGAACCTGTAAATGACTACCATGAAATACCACCTGCAAATGATCTTTGTAATGACTCTTAGCTCTGCTCTACTCTACACAGCAGGTGCAGAGATCAGTAAAGAGCAGGGCTCTGTGTCATTACAAGGCTCTCTCAGAGAAAGCTGGATCTAAGCTTCTCTGTGGGCAATTCCTTTTTCACACTCCCCAGAGAAAAATCTCTGCCAATAATTTGAGATGAGCGGACTTGTTCGGAAAACTTTTGCTAATCTTGAATTTGCCACGAACATTGAACATTTGGATTTGTGTTTGTACCCCCAAGCATTTTTACTCAAAATCTGAAAAATTTGGTCAAAGTCTGGTAAATGATCACGTTTCCACTAGTGTTTTTTTTTAGGACTTTGGCTAGTATAGTGGTACTGTATGATGAGCAGGGGGACGTGTTTGATGAGGGAAGGGGGTGGGGAGAGGTCAGAGGAGCGGCGGACTGCTATTCTTTTTTTTTTTTCTTAACTAACGATGGGCGAACCCGTGATTGTTCGGGTTCAGCTAATTGAGCTGAACAGTTTACTAAAAGTTTGGGTTCGGTCACCGGAACAGTACCCAAACCCAAACACGGACCCCATACATATGAATGGGGGATCCGAACATACCGATTTTCCCGTGCTGTCATCTGCGTGACAGCGCTGGAAACACAGGCTCTGATTGGCGGTACATGGTTACCACGGTCAGAGCACTCTGAGATCATGCTCACAGATGTCAGCATGATCCCACAGCTGTGACAGTGACCCCCGGTAAAAAGCTTACCACGGGTCATAGGCGCCGGCTGATGGGACTGCTATCACCATCAGCCGGTGCCTGCTGCCATAGGAAATAGCGAAAAAAGTAAAAAAAAATTTTTAAATTAATAAAAAAAATTCAAATAAAAAAACACATTACACTTACCTACACCTTGTCCCAGATGTTCTCCTCTCCTGAAAAACATAAAAAAATAAAAAACATCATATACTCACCTTACATTTAGTCCCCGAAGCCATTGTCCTCTGTAGTAAAGCTAAAATAATAAACCAACCTCATCCTCACCTGTCCGTCGCAGTCCATATACCGAGGGTCCTACATCTATCGCATGAATAGAACAACCACATTGTGAAATGTAACGGCTATATTCAGCAGCTGCGACACAATGACAGGAGCGCTATCACTCCAGTCTTTGTACTGCCTGAGCTGTTCATTATGAACTCGTGTGACCTCATTTACGGCTGCACTGCTGCATGGGAATTTCTCACTCGGCATTAGTGCTTTAAGTGAGGTCACACGAGTTCATTAGCTGATGAATTCTTGTGACCTCTCTGCTGGCATCTCAGCCTGTACACTGAAACAGGAGTGATTACACTCCTGTGTCAGTGTATAGCCTGCTATCCTCTAGAACAGTCACATCAGTGACTGCTGATGTGACTGTTCTAGAGGTGACCCAGATCGCCGTGGGACAATCTGGAGTGTCATCGCGTTGGACAGGTGAGGGATATGTTTTTTTTTATTTTATTTTTGATAATTAAGAATCAAATGAAATTGTGTGCTCTTTTTATTTCAAATAAAGGATTTTTTTCTGGCCGTGTCTTTATTTTTCCAATTTTACTATAGAATTAGTAATGGGGGAGTCTAACCGTGGCTTCATGTCATCCGCCAATACAAGGCTGACATGAACCCCAACCATATTACCACACCCGCCACTGCTGCATGGCAGTGGAAAGAGCAGAGGCTAAGCACCAGATTTGGCACATGTTATGGATGTGCTGTTTCTTGGACAGCTGAGAGCTGATATTATTAGCCTCAGATGGGGCTAGTATCCATGGCCCCTTCCCTGGCTATTAATATCAGCCCACAGCTGTCTGTTTAGCATTTACTGGTTAGATTTTACAGGGGGACCCTACATCAATTTTTTTCTGTAAACTATTCATCTATCTATTATTAATCTATTATCTAATCTATCTAGCAGTCTATCTATCTATCTATCTATCTAACTATATCTGTCTGTCATCTATATATATATTACTTATCTATCTATCAATCTATATAACTATCTATCCACCTACTGATAGACTGGATATGGATAGATAGATATATGGATAGATAGATATATGGATAGATAAATAATAAACACAGATACATAGATAATAGATAGATAATAGATAGATATATGGATAGATAGATAGAGTGATATATAGATAATTAGATAGGTTGATAGATAATAGATAAATAGATATATGGATAGATACATGAATTGATATATTGATAAATTAATAGATAGATATATTGATGTATCATAGATAGATACATAGATAATAGATCAATAGATAGGTAGATAAATAGATAATAGATGGATAGATAGATGATAAATAGATGGATAGATAGATACAGTGCCTACAAGTAGTATTCGACCCCCTGCAGATTTAGCTGGTTGACACATGCGGAATTAACTTGGCATTGTGACATTTGTACTGTAGATCAGCCTGGAAGTGGGAAATGCACTGCAGCAAATTTTTTTTTTTTTTTTTTAAAAAACGTTAAAAGTTAATTCAGAGTGTCATTTATTATTCAACCCCTCAAACCACAAGAATTCTGTTTGGTCCCCCTAAAGTATTAAGAAGTAGCTCAGGCACCAAGAATAATGAGCTTCACATGTGTGGATTAAATATCTCTTTTGCCAGCCTTTTCTGACTCTTTAAGACCCTCCCCAAACTTGTGAACAGCACTCAGACATGGTCAACATGGGAAAGACAAAGGAGCATTCCAAGGCCATCAGAGACAAGATCGTGGAGGGTCACAAAGCTGGCAAGGGATACAAAACCCTTTCCAAGGAGTTGGGCCTACCTGTCTCCACTGTTGGGAGCATCATCCGTAAGTGGAAGGCTTATGGAACTACTGTTAGCCTTCCATGGCCTGGACAGCCTTTGAAAGTGTCCTCCCGTGCCGAGGCCAGGCTTGTCCGAAGAGTCAAGGCTAACCCAAGGACAACAAGGAAAGAGCTCCGGGAAGATCTCATGGCAGTGGGGACATTGGTTTCAGTCAATACCATAAGTAACGTACTCCACCGCAATGGTCTCCGTTCCAGATGAGCCCGTAAGGTACCTTTACTTTCAAAGCGTCATGTCAAGGCTCGTCTACAGTTTGCTCATGATCACTTGGAGGACTCTGAGACAGACTGGTTAAAGGTTCTATGGTCTGATGAGACCAAGATCGAGATCTTTGGTGCCAACCACACACGTGACGTTTGGAGACTGGATGGCACTGCATACGACCCCAAGAATACCATCCCTACAGTCAAGCATGGTGGTGGCAGCATCATGCTGTGGGGCTGTTTCTCAGCCAAGGGGCCTGGCCATCTAGTCCGCATCCATGGGAAGATGGATAGCACGGCCTACCTGGAGATTTTGGCCAAGAACCTCCGCTCCTCCATCAAGGATCTTAAGATGGGTCGTAATTTCATCTTCCAACAAGAAAATGACCCAAAGCACACAGCCAAGAAAACCAAGGCCTGGTTCAAGAGGGAAAAAGTCAAGGTGTTGGAGTGGCCTAGTCAGTCTCCTGACCTTAACCCAATTGAAAACTTGTGGAAGGAGCTCAAGAATAAAATCCACATGAGACACCCAAAGAACCTAGATAACTTGGAGAAGATCTGCATGGAGGAGTGGGCCAAGATAACTCCACAGACCTGTGCCGGCCTGATCAGGTCTTATAAAAGACGATTATTAGCTGTACTTGCAAACAAGGGTTATTCCACAAAATATTAAACATAGGGGTTGTATAATAATTGACCCGCACTTTTATGTTTAAAATGTAATAAAATTCAACTGAAAAACATAACTTTTTGGTTTGTAAGATTTATGCTTCTGTTCATAAAACCTACTCTCGTTTGCAGTTTGAAGGCTCTAACTTATTTGCATCTTATCAAACCAGCTAAATCTGCAGGGGGTTGACACTCACTTCAGTGAGTGACACTCACTTCATGAGACTGTCCAATCTCCTCCCAGACTTCACCCACATGGAGTAGTAAGACAAACTGCCTATAGTACTGGGTGAAGAGGAAAGTGCAGCGGACATAGTAGCGCAATATGTCAGTACATACCACAGACTAAGAGGAGCCTGATATGTCATAAACTCAGATACCCCACCATGGATGTGTCCTTATCCCTGTCCCCATCCCCCCATTATTTTACCACTTGCTTTGGCAATGCTAACATGTTCATAGTCCAGCCAATAAAGCCCATTTGATTTAATTTGATATATGGATAGTTAATAGATAGATAAATAGATAATAGATAGATAGATATATGGATAGATAGATATATAAATAGATAGATATATGAATAGATAGAAAGATAGATAGATACAGATAGATATACAGATATTTAGATAGATATATGGATAAATAAATAGATAGATACATGGCTAGATAGATAAAAGATAGATAGAATGATAGATAATCAGATAGGTAGATAGACAATAGATAGATAGATAAATAGATACTAGATAGATAAATAGATCATAGATACAGTAGATAATACATAAATAAATATATATGGATAGATAGATAATAGATGCATAGATAAATAGATGATAGGTAGATAATAGAGAGGTATATTGATCGATTGCTAGATAGATAGATATACAGATAGTACATGAATAGATAGATAAACAGATATATGGATAGATAGATGATAGATAGAAATATGGATAGATAGATAAATAGATATGTAATTAGATAGATGGATAGATAGATGATAGATAAAAAGATAGATAAAAAGATAGATAAATAGATAAAAGATAGATGTATGGATAGATAGATAATAGATAAATAATAGATATAATGATAGATAATGAGATAGGTAGATAGATAATAGATAAATAAATAGATTAGTAGATAGATAATAGATACATAGAAAATAGATAATTTGATAGGTAGATAAATCAAACATAAATATATACAGTATATACAGTACAGACCAAAAGTTTGGACACACCTTCTCATTTAAAGATTTTTCTGTATTTTCATGACTGAAAATTGTACATTCACACTGAAGGCATCAAAACTATGAATTAACACATGTGGAATTATATACTTAACAAAAAAGTGTGAAACAACTGAAAATATGTCTTATATTCTAGGTTCTTCAAAGTAGCCACCTTTTGCTTTGATGACTGCTTTGCACACTCTTGGCATTCTCTTGATGAGCTTCAAGAGGTAGTCACCGGAAATGGTTTTCACTTCACAGGTGTGCCCTGTCAGGTTTAATAAGTGGGATTTCTTGCCTTATAAAGGAGTTGGGAACATCAAGTGTGTTGTGCAGAAGTCTGGTGGATACACAGCTGATAGTCCTACTGAATAGACTGTTAGAATTTGTATTATGGAAAGTAAAAAGCAGCTAAGTAAAGAAAAACGAGTGGCCATCATTACTTTAAGAAATGAAGGTCAGTCAGTGCGAAAAATTGGGAAAACTTTGAAAGTGTCCCCAAGTGCAGTTGCAAAAACCATCAAGCGCTACAAAGAAACTGGCTCACATGAGGACCACCCCAGGAAAGGAAGACCAAGAGTCACCTCTGCTTCTGAGGATAAGTTTATCTGAGTCACCAGCCTCAAAAATCGCAGGTTAACAGCAGCTCAGATAAGAGACCAGGTCAATGCCACACAGAGTTCTAGCAGCAGACACATCTCTTCAACAACTGTTAAGAGGAGACTTTGTGCAGCAGGCCTTCATGGTAAAATAGCTGCTAGGAAACCACTGCTAAGGACAGGCAACAAGCAGAAGAGACTTGTTTGGGCTAAAGAACACAAGGAATGGACATTAGACCAGTGGAAATCTGTGGTTTGCTCTGATGAGTCCAAATTTGAGATCTTTGGTTCCAACCACCTTGTCTTTGTGCGACGCAGAAAAGGTGAACGAATGCACTCTACATGCCTGGTTCCCACCGTGAAGCTTGGAGGAGGAGGTGTGATGGTGTGGGGGTGCTTTGCTGGTTACACTGTTGAAGATTTATTCAACATTGAAGGCATACTGAACCAGCATGGCTACCACAGCATCTTGCAGCGGCATGCTATTCCATCTGGTTTGCGTTTAGCTGGACCATCATTTATTTTTCAACAGGACAAAGACCCCAAACACACCTCCAGGCTGTGTAAGGGCTATTTGACCAAGGCGGAGAGTGATGGGGTGCTACGCCAGATGTCCTGGCCTCCACAATCACCAGACCTGAACCCAATCGAGAAGGTTTGGGGTGAGCTGGACCGCAGAGTGAAGGTAAAGGGGCCAACAAGTGCTAAGCATCTCTGGGAACTCCTTCAAGATTGTTGGAAGACCATTTCCAGTGACTACCTCTTGAAGCTCATCAAGAAAATGCCAAGAGTGTGCAAAGAAGCCATCAAAGCAAAAGGTGACTACTTTGAAGAACCTAGAATATAAGACATATTTTCAGTTGTTTCACACTTTTTTGTTAAGTATATAATTCCACATGTGTTATTTCATAGTTTTGATGCCTTCAGTGTGAATGTACAATTTTCATAGTCATGAAAATACAGAAAAATCTTTAAATGAGAAGGTGTGTCCAAACTTTTGGTCTGTACTGTATATGGATTGATAGATAATAGATACATAGACAAATAGCTAGATGATAGATATATGGATAGATATATAGATAGATTGATATACAGATAGTATACGGATAGATAGATAAACAGATAGATATATGGATAAATAGATATATGGATAGCTAGATATATAGATAATAGATAGCTAGTAGATAGATATACAGATAGATATAAATATGTGAGATATGTAATCAGTGCTTTGCATGTGTACCTTACTGTTCATGTAATTTATTAATAAATGATTAAATTTGTGAAAAAAAAAATGGTGTAGGGTCCCCCGTAATTTTATTAACTAGCAGAGGGAAAGCGGACAGCTGGGGCTGATGTTTTTAGCCTGGGAAGGGGGTAATACCCATGGAGCTTCCCAGGCTATTAATATCAGCCCCCAGCTGTATACTTAGCCTTTACTGGCTATTAAAATGGGGGACCCCCCAAAAAATTGATGTGGGGTCCCCCTATTTTAACAGCCAGCAAAGGCTAGGAAGACAGCTGGGGGCTGATATTAATAGCCTAAGAAGGGACCATGAATATTGTCCCCCTCCCAGACTACAAACACCAGCCCTCAGCTGCCCCAGAAATGGCGCATCCATAACATTTGCAAATTCTGGCTCTTAGCTTCGCTCTGCCCACTGCCGTGTAGCCGTGGCAAGTGGGGTTATAGGGTGGGGGTTGATGTCAAACAATAGGTGTTCAATACGGACACCAAACTTTAGTATTCGGGTTCGCCCATCACTATTTTCATCTTATTGTGTGGAGATTCCGGCAGCCAATAGGGGTGCAGGAACCATCAATAACATCCAGATACAAGGGCTTCTGTCATTGGCTGCTGAAGTTACATGTCCCTCTCTATATAAAAAGTGGTCATGTTGTTTTTGTGCCATTTTGTCAGTGTAACAGCGCAGAGAGGCTGCTCCTGCTGCTACTGGATAGTGAGAAAGTTAGCTAGCAGGATGCTTGTCAGTCAGCTAGATTAGATAGATGGGATCCCCTGTGGCTGTGAAATCGATCTTCCAGCAGATCAATCCTTTTTGCTAACAGTGTAATCCGGAGATACCAGGCCACATTTCACATATAACTCTGTTGTGCTGCTACTTTTGTGCTCCATGCAGTATTACACTGTTAAAATTCTAAATTCTTTCTGCTAATACCGTGGTCCTGAAACAAGGCCACATTTGTGCATAGAAAGATTTGGAGCTGGTAATTTTTGTGGCCAGGCCGGAGTTCACATTAGAAAATCAAATTTTTTCTGCTACTACCGTGCTATAGGAACCAGGCAAAATTTCAGCTTTGAATTCTTTTGTGCTGATCTTCTGCTCCATCCAGGCGCCCACATTAGAAAATCTAACTTTTGGTTGCTAACAGCATGCTCCAGCCACACTATCTGAGCAAATAAATACTGATTGATAATTTAGTGACAAGTGACTCACAGGTCTAGGCCTAGTTTTGTGAACAGCTGGTTAAAAGAGGGTAATGGTACATCTAACATGAATGGGAAAAAAGCAAAGTCATGATGGAAGGGGGGAATAGGCTTGGTGTTCAAGACGTATGTGGGGTAGGTGGTAATGTTAGTGAAAATTCTACTGAACAAATACTGTCACGTCCTATCCAAAGACAACTGACAACTTCTGTTACTGGACAGGCTACTCCACTGACTTTCTGCGGCAGCCACCCAGCATTACACCTTGTAGATGAGGGCCAGAAAGAGCATGTGCTGCAGTGTATGGCAAACGGTGCATCAAGTGGCCTCTCCTCCTCTTCTTCCACCTCAACATCACACACAGTATAGTCTTCAGAGGTGGCACTCATATTATCCTTGTTTCCCCCCACATCACAATTCTCCAAACGCCCAGGTGACTGTAGGGAACCACAGTTGGGCAAGTCTGCAGAGCCATTCACACATTCTATGCCATGGGCATCAGAGGTCTCCTCCAAAGATTCACAGATTCAAAATGAGGAAAGCATCTGGACCGATGCCCAAATTTTTTTCTGTTGAATCCTGGATAGGACGAAGTAGGGTCCAAGCAGAATGCTGACCCTCATCACCAGACATTATCCCCCCCGGGTGTGGAGGTGATCCTGATAAGACTCAAGTACCTGAGGCACACGTGGACTGTACTATGCTGTCAGGGCAGGACTAGGAGGAGGGTGACTCTCAGAGCGAGGAGTGTGAGAACAGAGAGAATGACAATGAGGTTGTAGATCCCACTTGGTGTGAACCCAGAGGCATGCAGCTGAGTAACTCAGCAGAGGAGGAGGAGGAGGAAGACAAGGAGGTTACATTATGTGATTCAACCATGACAAGCACTGCATCCTCAGCCACAACTGTTGCTGTGGCCAGCAGCGGTAGCAGGTTTGCAGTTCACAGAGGCGGGAAGGGTTGCCTAGCCTGGGCATTTTTTGAGACCATTAAGGATGACCATACTCACTTTATCTGCCAACTTTGTAAAAAAAAACTCAGTAAAGTCAAAAATTGCAAAAATTTGACTACTACATGCAGGAACCGGCACATGCGCGATCAACATGTGTAAGTCTGGGAATCTCACTGTGATAAAATGTACCGCCCCATCAACCACATCTTCTGCTTATTCCTCCTCCATCACCGTGGCAAGTGTCTCCGGCCGCAAAACCTTCACTTGCTTACCCGCTCCAGTCGAGGACTTGTGGAGAAGCCCATTCCCCGCCTGCCCCCACAGCCACCAGAATCACCGAGTGCCCAGTCAGCGAGATGTAATACCCCTGGCCATGCCTGCTTGTCCAGGTGTCAGTGGTGAAATGCACCCTGTCAGACATAGATTTTTTCAAGGAATGAATAATGTTGTCTGCAGCATGCTGGTGTAGCTCAGGCACATCTTACTTAGAGAAGTAATGGTGACTGGGCAACTGGTACTGGGGGACTGCGACCATCATCAGCTTTTGTAAACCGTCTGTATCCACCAGGCAATCACATACAAGATTTGTCTTGTGCATCACCCCTATTCTGGAACTCTCTATCGCAACACCTCAGACCCTCACCTACAGTAGAAATTGTCAAAAGGAACCTGAAGATCTACCTCTACTGACAAGCGTACAACCTGCAGTAACACTCACTCTACCATGCCGCTGTATGACCAGTTCGACCTTCGCCTACTGTATCCTCACAAATCCCTTGTAGATTGTTTGTGAGCCCTCACAGGCAGGGTTCTCTCTCTTTACCAGTTGGTGAATCCTTTTCACATGTAAAGCTCCTTGGAATGAATGACACAATTTGTACTGTTGATCAATTTATGCCACTTTTCCTGGTATCTGCCCTCAATTTGAGCTGTTTTGGCAGCTTTTGGGCTCCTCTGAACGTGTTGTCTATGCTTTTGGTTTTGCCTCCCATTGAATGCAATGCTTTGTTCGTTGTACTGTTCGACGAATTGTTCAGAGAACATAGGGAAGTTTGCCGATCTGAAAGTAATTTAACCTTGAGAGGTTCGCTCATCTCTAGTTATGAGACACGTGCTGGAGTAAGACGGGGACGGAACACCTCAAACAAATTGTGTCGGATGGGGAGTAGCGATGGATATACGTTATCATGAGGTTGCAGAAACACAAAATGTCCACAAGCTAAGCAGCAAAATTTCCATGGCAAGCAGTCTATACATTTTCCCATTTTAGTGTTTTGGCTTACGGCTGGGTAGGTGGCTGGATGGTATTATTTGTGCACTTCAAGGCCTGGGGTAGCGACAGTTGAACACTGTGCTGGGACAAGGAAATGGATGTGGTTGCTGATGGTGTTTTCGAATGTGCAACGACAGTTGCAGGGCTGCACACATCCATGCCTGTGTCCTGGACAAGGGATTGGCAAGCACGTAGCACCCTGTGTACTTTCTTCCTCCATCTCTTCCTGGTCCACATGCTAACCTTCCTCTTTAATTTTGAGCAGGAAGCGTTTGAATACACACAGAACTGGGATGTTTTCTCTGATTATGGCGATATTGCTGCTCACCATCTTGGTTGATTCCTCACAGATGTCATACATCCATGGCCACTTATCACTTGTTATGTGTGGCAGTTGAGCAGAGTACAGACAGGCAAGTTGGAGCTGGTATTCAACCACTGCCCACTGCTGCCCACAAAGCCTTGCCAAGTACATATTTAATGTTGAGTTTCAGCATGTGGGCAGGTTGCAAACCAGTCAATGAGCAGGCACTTGCAAGCATTGTTGTAGCACTAACAAACAAGAGGCAGCTGTAGCTGACTTGTGGACATTGGCGCACCAGTTGGCCGTCTTCTCCCTTTGGACACTCCACTGTTTCTGCTGGCCCTGTAAAAATTGAGTGAAAGCCAATAATGACTCTGGATATTGTGGAGGACGAGGACAAAAAAAAAAAGCATCAACCGTAAAAAAAATTTTAGTTGGGAAGATGAATTTCATGGGAATGGGAATAAACGAGCAAAAAAAAGGAACACTTAAGCCTTAACAAGGGAAACTGCCATGTGTGTTTGCTCTGGGGAAAAGTTGCCAGCCTTCTCCCTCTAGCCACTCCACTGCTTCTGATGGCCCTATAAAAATTATTAACCATAGGAAGGTTGACACCACAACTACAAAGGCAACCTTTTGATTGCCCAACTCGACTACCCATCTCTACTGAGGACCCCTACAGCTTTTTGAGAGTTAGGTGGAAAACATAATCTTTGCAAATAGGGTCCCACAGCTGCACCCCAACAGTTTGAGCTGCACTCTTAGAAGAGTCAAAACCCTGAGACCACAGGGGGCGCGTAGCCCCTCACTTTGTCACTGAGGATGATTTCATTCTCCAGGGACTTCTCCAAAGTGGTTCTTGAGGTGGGATGCAAGTCAGGACAGCTGTCATCATCATTTTAGATAGATAAGAATTAATGTATTTGTATGTATGCTTTATTAAATATTGTGTTATGCGCACAATTAATCTACTCGGTAGCAACTCACACAGGACCAGCAAATGCGCAGTCACAGACGCACTTAGCACAAGCCACCTCTGCTAGGGAAGTCCAAAGGGCTAGGATATTCATCACCCACTCCCAATAAGAGGGGGACTTTAGAGAGCCCTTCTCAGACTGTTGTTGCAGGGTAACAGGCGTCTGGTGACAAGGACGATGTTAGATCCAGAATATCACAAAAAACCCTGAGCTAACAGCAATAAACCAAATCCGAAAAGCAAATGGAAACCCAAAAACAAAAGCTAAGAAAAAAGAACCAGAAAAGTCTGTAAGCAACTGCTGAGGAGCAACCTGAACTTCAGCAGGAAGAACTCACCCCACCACTACACAAGGAAACTTAATAAACAACACTGTACTGGAATGGAGCAGGCTTTAAAAAGCCAGCCCAATGCTGAAGATAAAATTCAGATGATGCATTCCTCCCAGTCATGTCCAGGGAGCCACTCCCTATCTGAACAGCAGGGTGCACTCATTAACACCATTAGCTTACTCCAGACAAGACAGCACTCTGCGTTGCCTGCCAATCGGAAGACACAGTG
This sequence comes from Phyllobates terribilis, assembly GCF_046119375.1. Lineage (NCBI taxonomy): Eukaryota > Metazoa > Chordata > Amphibia > Anura > Dendrobatidae > Phyllobates > Phyllobates terribilis. The sequence goes on along the minus strand of NW_027362765.1, from coordinate 588,535,556 downwards.
TCCCCTGTCTCCCGAGCTGCGAAACAAGTGGGAAGCGTTGTGTCTCGCATTCCCACATCACTCACTATTTCCATACGAGAAACCACCATGTGTAGTTGCACCATCCAAGTGCACTATAGATCCACCCCCAGCACAAACAGACCGTTAGGGACGTCTAGAAACTGGAGGAGGACGATTGCGTCCATGGCAGATATTCCAAACAGATGGAGTGAATGCTTAGCTTAATGGGTGAAGGAGATTTTTTTCTTTCTTTTTTATTTTGCCTTATATACACATCAATAAACAGGAAAAAAATGTTTCCTAACATTTTTTCCTGTAAAATTCATTTTATCTTCAGTTTTGGATGATTTATTGTCAGTCTGTAAAAGTGGTGTAATACTCTGACAACATTGTTCTCATAAGAGACCTGTCCAGGCATCTTCCCATGCTGATCCTATTCAATTTGAGCACTTTTCCATTCATTTCAGCAGTTGTAATGCCCCCCAGATCCCCTGGGAAGGTCTACTGGAAAAATTCTTGAGTTTCCCATTGATTTCTATTATACTCGTTACTCGAGACGAGGACGCGAGCATTACGGAAAGCTTGTTTCAAGTGACAAGCACCCGAGCATTTTAGTGCTTGCTCATCACTAATTGTTACCCTTTTACTCATCAGTATGAGACATCATGATGCCATGTGGCTAGCCAATCACAGTGATGGCAGTTTTGAACATGGTTTAGAGATTAACATGTATGGCAGGCAATCCCTGCATGTTTATTAGCTGTCTAACCGACGCAAAACATGCTGGGCGAGTACTCAAGCATGGTGATCGAGCACCTGCAATACTCGATCCAGTAACAAGCGTACACAAGCACCCCGATGCTCAATCAAGTATCCAACAGTGCCAAGCATGCTCAGTCATCACTATTACCCATACATGATTGGTTGGGCACCTCTTCCCGACTATGACGTATAGATTCGTCAAATGTCGTGAAGGGATTTAAAGGAATCTGTCAGTAAGAATTCACACCTATCACTGACCAAGTGGATTAGATATATATTAAAATACATAGTTTATTACATAATTTAAAAAGTATATCACGTGCTAAGGTGCCGATCTTATACAGCAATTTTCACCATAAAGCAATTCATATTGAATTCCAGCAAATGATAAAGGAAATAGTGATGAGCGAGCATGCTCGCTACTGCTCCGTGCTCGCCCGAGCATCTCACTGCTCCAGATGCTCGGCACTCGCCGAGTATTTCCGGAGTTGCTCGGCGGGAGCTCGGGTCCCCTCCATGCATGTTTAGCACTCTTTAGAGAGCCAATCAACATGTAGGGATTGCCTGCCACTCACTGTAATGCCGTAGCCATGTTGGTTGTGGCATTACAGTGATTGGTTGGCCGCACAGCGTCATCAGGTCTATATCAGACCTGGCGCCGCCATGCTCGTAACAGTCACTCCGGAATCAGACAGTGTAGGGAGAGGTGCTGCAGAGTCAGGGAGAGATTTGCTTGTGTATTAGGTAGTGTAGGGACTAACTAATCCAACTGCAGAGATATCAGGCAGGCAGTTTATATAGGCAGGCAGGCAGTGTACATAGCTGACTGCAGTGCATATAGCACGAGAGGCTCCATTCCAATTCTGCCTTCTGCTGCTGTTAGATATTTATATACAAATGCCCAGGTCTCAGGGGCCAGGAATACTTTTTTTTGGATCTTAATCCTCATGATTTGCATAAGAAGGAATCCAGATAACACCGTTTTTCTGCGCCATTTGCTTGTTGGCACTGCAGAATACAGCCAGGTACTTTCCATATTACAGCGCTAGAAATCCAGCTATCTTAAACCATGTTTTCTCCGGCACACGGATCACTTATACGTTGTCAGAAAATACTGCCATTTCTGGCCTATATTAAAAATTTCCTTTAGTGTGTCAGTGAAGCAATTGACACCAGTTTGCTGTTCAAACTACTTACCTACAGGCCAGGTATTTAAAACTCTGTTTTCTCCGTCACACAGATCACATATACGTTGTCAGAAAATACTGCCATTTCTGGCCTCCATTAAAAATTCCTTTCAGTGGGCCATTGAAGCAATTCACAGCAGTTTGCTGTTCAAACTACTTACCTACAGGCCAGGTATTTGAAACTCTTTTTTCTCCGTCACACGGATCACATATACGTTGTCAGAAAATACTGCTATTTATGGCCTCAATTAAAAATTTCCTTTAGTGTGTCAGTGAAGCAATTCACAGCAGTTTGCTGTTCAAACTACTTACCTACAGGCCAGGTATTTAAAATTCTGTTTTCTACGTCACACGGATCACATATTCGTGGTCAGAAAATACTGCTATTTCTGGCCTCCGTTAAAAATTTCCTTTAGTGTCTCAGTGAAGTAATTCACACCAGTTTGCTGTTCAAACTACTCACCTACAGACAAGGTATTTAAAACTGTGTTTTCTCCGTCACACTTATCACATACACTTTGCCAGAAAATTCTGCTCTTTCTGGCCTCCATTTAAAATTTCTTTCAGTGTGTCAGTGAAGCAATTTACACCAGTGTGATGTTCAAACTACTTCCTTACATTCCAGGTGTTCTAAAACTCTGTTTTCTCCATCACACGGATCATATATACGTTGTCAGAAAATACTGCCATTTCTGGCCTCCATTAAAAATTTCCTTTAGTGTGTCAGTGAAGCAATTTACAGCAGTTTGCTGTTCAAACTACTTACCTACAGGCCAGGTATTTAAAACTCTGTCGTCACACGGATCACATATATGTTCGCTCCAAATTCAGTCATTTTTAGTGAGCGTGGAAGATACTGTCCTCCATTTAAAATGGGCAAGGCACGTGGCAAGGGACGGGGAACTGGACGTGATGGTAATGGTGCATGCAGAGGGAAAGAACAAGGCAGTGGGCAAGCTGAAATTGTGCCACAATAAACAGCCACATCTTCTCGCCTGACCTTCCTGTCCCAATTTCTAGGGGACCGCAGCACACCACAATTGAACCCAGAGCAGTGTCAAAAGGTTGTTGGTTGGATAGCGGATAATGCTTCCAGTCACTTAGCTACCACCATCACCACCACCCTGTCTTCCACACGGTCAAGTCTCAGTAGCCGTGAGTCTGGACCGCATATTCCTCACCCTGATCCTCCTTTACCCCAACATGCCGAGTGCCCGGAGACAACTGATCCCACACTTGGACACTCTGAAGAGCTGTTCACTTTTCCATTTATAGATTCGGGCCTCTCGCCCGGTCCACGTGAAGCTGGGAAAAGGAGATCACGTGTAGCGATGCCAAAATATTTGAGCAGCCACGGTCACAGGAAGGTGACGGTGGGAAAGTGTCACAAGAGGTGGACGATGATGAGCCACAATTGCCAGAAAGTTAGGAGGAGGACCAGGGTGCGGAAGTGGAAGACGAGGTGGTGGATGATATAGTAACTGACCCCACCTGGTAGGAGGACATGAAGAGCGATGACAGCAGCACACAGGGGGAGGGAGGCAGAGCACCCCAACAGGCAGGAAAAAGCAGTGTGGTGGCCACAGACAGAAGGTCGGCAACCGTTCCCCATAACACCAACACAAAGGAAGCTGCAAGTACAACTGTTATGTTTTCCCGAGTCTGGTTGTTTTTTAAAGACTCTGCCGATAACCCCAAAAAGGCCATTTGCACCACCTGCCAGGCCAGCATCAGCAGGGATGGCAAAACGACCAGCCTGACCACCACCAGCATGATAAGGCACATGGCAGCAAAGCACCCGACTTTGTCGGCCAAACCCCAGGGTCTAGAAACAGTGTTTGCAGGTGGCACCATTGCTTCTTTCGCTGTTGTGCTTGCAAGCCAATGCCCTGTCCATGGTGTATGCGAAGATGCCTCCTGCCCTGCACCTGTCATTGCGCACTCTCAAGTAGCAGCATCAGGAAGCACATCCATGTCCTTGTCCCAATGCATCATTCAGTTGTCCATATCCCAGTCCTTGGAAAGCCAGTGCAAATATGCAGCCAACGCCCCACAGGCCACACTACTAAATGCTCACATTTCACGACTGCTTGTGCTCAAAATATTGCCCTTTAGGAGACGGAAGTATTCCGCCACCTGATGGCGGTGGCCATCCCTCGGTCCCCATCTGCCACTATTACTCTCGGTTTGCCATCCCCGCATTACACAAGCACGTGTCCCAAAACATTAGCCATACCCTCAACAACGCAGTTACCGGGAAAGTCCACCTAACCACGGACTCGTGGACAAGTGCTTGTGGGCAGGGAGGGTACATCTCGCTGACGGCACACTGCGTTAACATAGTGGAATCTAGAACCCAGTCCTACCTTGCGACGGAACACGTCCTCCCGACACCAAGGATTGCGGGTTCTGCAGCTCATCCTCCTCAGCCTCCTCCTCCTCTTCAGCCTCCATCTCCGAAACGACCACATCAGTCACAAGCTGGAAGCACTGCAGCACTGCCTGGGCCAAGCGGCAACAGGCTGTGCTGAAGCTAATATGCTTAGGTGAAATACTGCACAATGATGAAGAGTTGTGGACAGCTCTGAAAGAGCAGGCAGATCTGTGGCTCACACCGCTGAACCTACTGCCAGACATGGTCGTGTGGTCATAATTAGCATCACCATCTCGCTTCTCTGTCTTCTGATACACTCTCTGCTCACAATCAAAGAGGATTCATTGAAGGCGGAGCATGATGAGATGGAGCAAGGAACCATACAGGGTGATTACACACAGCCAAGCCTCATCTCATCCCAACGTGTATTGGGTGACAATGAGGAAGAGGAGGAGGAAAGACAGGAGCTAGTTTCATGCACTATAGACGGTACTACCTGCACAGCTGTCATACCGTCTGTTCAGCGTGGATGGCCAGAGGACAGAGAGGAGGAGGAGGAGAGCATGGTCAGTCATCCTCTTGGTGAGGACACAGAAGTCTTGCCTGTTAGTAGTCTGGCACGCATGGCTGAGTTTATATTACGCTGCCTTTCCCATGACCCTCGCGTTCTCAAAATTTTGGGTGACAGTCATTACTGGTTAATGACACTTCTAGACCCACACTACAAGGAGAACTTTATATCTCTTATTTCTGATGCGGACAGGTCTACAAAAATGGGGCAGTACCAGAAGGCCCTTGTTGCGGAACTATTAAAGAAATTCCCATCTGAAAACGCTGGCGGCAGAGGGCACATTTCGTTGGACAACCAAGGAGTACAGGCGAGAGAGACACAAGTTCAATCCAGCAAAGGCAGGGGAATGCTGTCAAAGTTCTGGGAGAGTTTTCTCAGACGTTACCATCGCACAGGCCCTGAGGGGCGGGGTAGTCTCACAAGGAGTGCAAAGTTTTGGAAAATGCTGAGGGAGTACCTTGCCAGCTGTACCAACGTCCTCTATGATTCCTCTGTGCCGTATAATTATTGGGTATCCAAGCTTGATACGTGGAATGAACTGGCTCTCTATGCCTTGAAGGTCCTGGCCTGCCCTGCCGCCAGCGTTTTATCAGAATGGGTTTTTAGTGCCACTGGTGGGATTATAACTGATAAGCGCATCCGCCTGTCAACTGAAAATGCTGACAGGCTGACTCTTATAAAAATGAACAAGGGCTGTATTGGGCCAGACTTCTCAACACCACTGAATGATAGCAGTGTAACATAAACTCAAATCCAGTGTCTTTTCTTGTGAGGTGTATTCCCATGCACCTTTTCTCACCCACAAATGGTTATACGCTTCCTGATTTTGGCTATTTGCTCTTGTCCTCCTACTTCTCCTCACCCTCCACCACCATATCACCAGGGTGTCTGTGGTCCGTGATGCAACACCCACATAATTTTTTAAAGGGTGTTTATGATGCCCATAAAAAAAAAAATATACAATATGTTCTTGTATACCCCTAAAGGGTAAATGTTTATCAGCCCATACACATGGGCATTACAAGAATAGGAGACCCGCTCCTTTCTAATGGGAAAATTTTTTATGAGGCCCTCTAAGTCTCTTCCAAGGGGTATTGGAGTGCCCCCAATTTTTGGCAGCCCTTGCATTCACTACATAGGCCAATACTATGGTAGACCTTCTCCTTTCCAATGAGAATTTGTCGTTACAGTGGCCATGCTCTATGTGTCTTTAAATTTTTATTGTGGTTTTTCCTAAAATTAGTCAGCCGTTTGACTCACTGCATACTCTATAACTGTATAGCAGACTCTCTCTTTTCTAATGGGAATTTGTCCTTACCGTGGCTCTGCTCTTTGTGTCTTTAATTTCTTAAAGAGGTTTTCCAAAAATCGGTCAGCCGTTGGACTCACTGCATACCCTATAAATGTATTGCAGACTCTCCCCTTTCTAGTGGGAATTAGCTGTTACTGTGGCTCTGCTCTATGTGTCTTTAAATTCTTAGTGGGGTTTTCCCTAAAATTTGTCAGCCATTGGACTCACTGCATACCCTATAACTGTATAGCAGACTCTCTCCTTTCAAATGGGAATTTGTCGTACCTTGTTACTGTGGCCCTGCTCTATGTGTCTTTAAATTCTTTGTGGGGTTTTTCCTAAAATTGGTCAGCCGTTGGACTCACTGCATACCCTTTAACTGTATAGCAGACCCTCTCCTTTCTAATGGGAACATGTCGTACTTGTTACTGTGGCCCTGCTCTATGTGTTATTAAATTCTTAGTGGGGTTTTTCCAAAATTTTGCCAGCCGTTGGACTCACTGCATACCCTATAACTGTATAGCAGACCCTCTCCTTTCTATTGGGAACATGTCGTACCTTGTTACTGTGGCCCTGTTCTATGTGTCTTTAAATTCTTAGTGGGGTTTTTCCTAAAATTGGTCAGCCATTGGACTCACTGCATGCCCTATAACTGTGTAGCAGACTCTCTCCTTTCTAATGGGAATTTTTCATACCTTGTTACTGTGGCCCTGCTCTATGTGTCTTTAAATTCTTTGTGGGGTTTTTCCTAAAACTGGTCAGCGGTTGGACTCACTGCATACCCTATAACTTTATAGCAGACCCTCTCCTTTCTTATGGGAACATGTCGTACTTGTTACTGTGGCCCTACTCTATGTGTCTTTAAATTCTTTTTGGGGTTTTTCCTAAATTTTGTCAGCTGTTGGACTCACTGCATACCCTATAACTGTATAGCAGACACTCTCCTTTCTAATGGGAACTTGTCATACCTTGTTACTGTGGCCCTGCTCTATGTGTCTTTAAATTCTTAGTGGGGTTTTTCCTAAAATTGGTCAGTCGTTGGACTCACTGGATACCCTATAACTGTATAGCAGACTCTCTCCTTTCTAATGGGAATTTGACGTTACTGTGGCCCTGTTCTATGTGTCTTTAAATTCTTAGTGGGGTTTTTCATAAAACTGGTCAGCCGTTGGACTCACTGCATACCCTATAGCTGTATAGCAGACCCTCTCCTTTCTTATGGGAACATGTCGTACTTGTTACTGTGGCCCTAATCTATGTGTCTTTAAATTCTTTGTTTTTCCCAAATTTGGCAGCCCTTTCAGTCACTGCATGGGCATTACCACTATAGGAGACCCGCTCCTTTATAATGGGAACATTTTTTTTTACTGAGACCCTCCTTTATGTCCCTATAACTGTATAGCAGACTCTCTCTCCTTTCTAATGGGAATTTGTCATACCTTGTTACTGTGGCCCTGCTCTATGTGTTTTTAAATTGTTAGTGGGGTTTTTCCTAAAATTGGTCAGCCGTTGGACTCACTGCATACCCTATAACTGTGTAGCAGACTCTTTCCTTTCTAATGGGAATTTGCCGTTACTGTGGCCCTGCTCTATGTGTCTTTAAATTCTTAGTGGGGTTTTCCAAAAATTGGTCTGCCGTTGGACTCACTGCATACCCTATAACTGTATAGCAGACTCTCTCCTTTCTAATGGGAATGTGCCATTACTGTGGCCCAGCTCTGTGTGTCTTTAATTTCTTAGTATGGTTGTTCCTAAATTTGGCCAACCGTTGGACTTACTGCATACCCTATAATTGTATAGCAGACACTCTCCTTTATAATGGGAACATGTAGTACTTGTTACTGTGGCCCTACTTTATGCGTCTTTAAATTCTTAGTTTTTCCCAAATTTTGGCAGCCCTTGCAGTCACAGCATGGGCATTACCAATATAGGAGACCCGCTCCTTTATAATGGGATTTTTTTTTTTACTGAGACCCTCCTTTATGTCTCTTCAAAGGGGTATTGGGTTGCGTCCAAATTTTTGGCAGCCCTTGAAGTCACAGGATACGCAATAACAGTATAGGAGACCCACTTGTTAATTATGGGAACAACAAAGCATAGCCGGCTGATGGCTCTCTAACAATAGCGAGGCCGACTGCTGGCCTTTTAAGAATAGTAAGGGCCGTCTCATGACCCTATTAAAATAGCATTTATGACTTTCAGCATCCCTCCATCGTAAATAAAACAGGATGTGTCTGATGATGTGTCACACACATTTGCCAGAAAATGTTGTAAAATGTTAAAATGACATTTCCCAGTGAATGCATTTGTCTTAAAAAACACCGTAAAAAAAACAAAATAATAGGATCTTTCTTTAGTATAAAAAACAGCATCACCAATTTAACTTCAATGTAATCACATTGTTCAGCTCCTGCACCTCCTCCTCCATCTCCGAAATGACCACATGAGTCACAAGCTGACAACACGGCAGCACTGACTTGGCAAAGCGGCAACAGGCTGTGCTGAAGAAAACATGCTTAATGCTTAATTGTCAAACCGTCCAGCGCTGCAGAGTCGTTGAAAGCTGTAACACAGCAGCCTGATCTGTGTCTTACCGCTGAACATACAGCCAGGCATGGTCGTGTGTGACAATGGGCGGAACCTGGTGATGGAGAAATGACAGCCGGAGTAGATACGGTTTCCCTCTATGCTTGTCCTTTCACCGAACTAAAGAATATGACTGTGGTGAAATACAACTTCCACTGAGAAGCTGTTTCAGATTGAAAAAGATGTTTGTGTGTCAAAGCACCACAGACAAGTGTGAGTTGATTTTGGACGGGCTGCCATTGCTTCTGCAACAAGCTGCCTTAAAAGACTTCCTGGGAGAAATGACACCCAGGGTAGATATGGTTTCCCTCTATGCCAGTCCTTTCACCGAGCTAAATTCAACTCTCATCAAAAAAAGCTGTGGACTGGCTCCGTACCGTCCCTGGCCACATTCACCTGTCCACATGTTTGTGGTTAGGCGGTTCTTCCCAGTAAGTGCACTGGGGAGGGCAAGGGTAATGTTGTGGGACCCGTGCTTGTTGAAGGCAGAGATGACACCGGGAGAAACAGTGGCGGCTGGGGACCGAGTATGGACACCCGGCCACCACCGGCATGAGGTTGTGAAAAACTTCCACCTCCACGAGCTTAAAAGGCCATATTCCAAGTGCAAGCAGCTGCCCAGAAATCTGGCAGTTTAGTGTTGCGGCCTGTGGGTGGGTGGCTGGCTGCATACTTGCACTTGCATTCCAAGTAACAGAAAACTAAGCAGATGGTGTCCTCTATCATTATCATGGCCTCACCTCGGCACTATGAACTCTCCTGAAGAAGAAGCCAGGGCCCACCGGAGGAGTCTCCGGTTCTCTGGTGGGCCAGTCCAACCGTGCTGAGAAGCAGCCCTGGCTAAGAAAAGTGTGGGGGAAGGTTCCCGGACACGCTATGCCTGCTTTTTTAATGTGGATCTGACATGTTGATGCCTGTTATTTCTTAAACCGCATTGCAGATCAGGCCATTGTCTAACTCTGCATTCATGAAATTAAATGCGCAAAGAAAGATGTGTGTGTGTCAATGCACCACCGACAGGTGCAAGTTGATGTTGGACAGGCTGCCATTGCTTCTGCAACAAGCTGCATTAGAGGACTTCCTGGGAGAAATGACACCCAGGGTAGATACGGCTTCCCTCTATGCCAGTCCTTTCACCGAGCTAAATACAACTCATCAAAAAAAGCTGTAGACTGGCTCCGTACCGTCCCTGGCCACATTCACCTATCCACGTGTTTGTAGTTAGGCGGTCCTTCCCAGTAAGTGCACTGGGAAGGGCACGGGTAATGTTGTGGGACCCATGCTTGTGGAAGGTGGAGACGACACCGGGAGAAACAGTGGCGGCTGGGGACCGAGTATGGACACCCGGCCGTCGCCGGCATGAGGTTATGAAAAGCTTCCGCCTCCATGAGCCTAAAATGCCACATTTAAAGTGCAAGTAGCTTTCAAAAATTTGGCAGTATAGTATTTCAGCCTGTGGGAGGGTGGGTGGCTGGCTGCATACTTGCGCTTACATTCCAATGAATGGGGCAGGGTCAACTGAACGCTGCACTGGGACAAGGACGTGGACGGTGATTGTTGCAAGGTGCATGGTGGGAGGCATCATTACATGCTCCAAGGATCATTTATGATGGGCACACTTTTAGGCAGTTTCCTGGGAGTCAGAAATGCTTCCAGAGGTCTTCCCCATGCTGTTCACATGTCTTTTCAGAACTTTATGCATGTGTCTGATGATGTGTCACACACCACATGGCCAGATAAGTTTGTAAAATGTTAAAATTACATTTCCCAGTGAATGCATTTGTCTTTGTTGAAAGCAAGGCAAAAGTGCAAAAACGCATCAAAAACGCTACGTGTGAACATAGCCCAAGGTGTAGAGGAGTATTTTTTGTTTTGGTTATTTATTTTGCCTTATATACAAGTCATTACCCTGGAAAGGATGTTCCTTAATATATTTCCCAGGAAAATCCATTTTGGTTTTGTTTTTGTATGTTTTATTATGAGTCCGTAAAAGTGGCATAATTCTCTGACAACGTTGTTGACAGCAGTGACCTGGGAGTCAGAAATGCTTCCAGGGGTCTTCCCCATGCTGTTCCCATGTCAATTGAGCACTGTTCCCATCGATTTGGGCAATTTTTAGGGCCTCTGCAGACCGCCGGGGGGAGCCGCCTGAAAAATGCTCGCGTTTCCTATAGACTTACATTGGGTTCATTGATTGGGTTCACCCGAATATTCCTATTTGCTCGACCCGAGCAACGACTACCTGAGCATTTTAGTGCTTACTCATCACTAATAGTAAACAGTTTATATTCCACACCCACTTAGTGGTTTATAGATGGATATTACAATGAATTGTTAGTTGCTGAATATTAATGTTGCAATACTAGATACTAACTAGGTATTATATAGTACAATATATCTTATGAGGACAATGATATTATCCCTTACTAATTGGTATCCACTGTCGATATATTGTAGAAATTCTGAATGATACAGCAAAGGGAGTATTATATTTCCTCTATTAACCCCTCCTAAATTGCTCATTTAATTGTTATCTACATTAAGGATTACTTACTATTTATTTCCCATATATGAGACCTTATTCAAATTTTGTACTCAGTATCTTTAATATGCACTCTAATGCTGCACAATGAGTTAAATGTAACCTAATAGTATCAAATAATACTATCTACTGAGCATATTCTTGAGTGCTATTCTTATTATTACCATCTCATATAGTGGCCAGCAGTTTATATAGTTGTAAAACCTTAAAAAAGATCTAAATGTAAAAATAAATCCATAATTTTCAGTTCACTAATATACAGTATGCATTATTTTATATGATGTAACATAGATGGTGATGGTCAGATTAATTATTAAAAAGTAAGACAAAATTATATCACTAGTCAAGAGTGTATTTTCTCATACATTAAGACACTTAAGCTTATTCATAAGACATTTTTATGCTAAGGCATGGCATACGAAATAGGCTATTTTCAAACTTTGTCAAGGTAAATTATTTTGGAAAGGTAAGTCAGCTGATTGCTGGAAGTTATTACTGTCACATGGAATTTGCTTGAAATCCTTTCAAAGTCAGAAATATTTAACTAAAATTGAAGCCAGCTAAGTTCAGATGAAGCTCTTGTTATATTTTCAGGGCCATAGGTTTATTCCGAAAAATTATACCAACTAAGTATGTCACTCAGCCATTTCATTAAAAATGCTGGTAGGTTAAGTAAATAGCATAAATTATCTACAGAATGTGGCACCAGTCAAGGGGTGAGATATAATCTGGCAAGTCTTTAAAACCTATTTGGTATGAATGACCCCAATAGTGTTGAATCTGAGTACTTTTAATTTTTTGCCAGCTTCTTCAACTAGAAGTACAATAACAATATACGAGGGGCGTTCATTAAAGATTTCCCTTGACCCACTTCCTGTTGACTGAGAGCAATGAAACTTGGCACAGTTATTAGTCCTTCTCTACATAGATGCCACATAGGGACACACACTTCACCCATCTCTTTAAGTAACTGTAAACACCTCGCTTGTAGAAGTTGACAGGTTGCTCCAAAAACCACATTGTGATTTTGGAAATCAGAGTCTCATCATCTAAAATATGCTTTGTTTTTGGAAAGAGGTGTAAGTCTGATCGTTCGAGGTCGGGTGAATAAGGGGAGTGCGGTAGAATTTCAAAAGCCACAGGAGCATGCTTCCATTTGGGCAACATGTGAGTTGTGAACTGGAGCATTGTCTAGCAGAAGGCAGACACCTTTGATGAGCATGCCACGTCTCTTGGTTTTGATGGGCTCCCGCAATTTCCACAGCAATGAAGCATAGTATGCCCCAGTGATCATGGTACCCTTTGCTAAAAAGCCATAAATACTACTCCATGCTGGTCCCAAAATACTGTGAGCATGACCTTACCTGCAAAGGGTTGGGCACATGCCTTCTTTGGAGGCGGTGAGTAATAATGCTTCCATTGCATTGACTGGACTTTAGTCTCAGGAACATAGTGATGGACCCAGCTTTCATCCTGTGTGATTAGTCTGTTGAAAATGTCTTCCTGGTTTCCTTGGCACATCGTCAATAGAGCCTGAGAGCATTTGACTCGATCCTGCTTCTGGAAAAGTGTGAGCAGCCGGGGAACCCAGCGAGTGGATACCTTATGCATGTGAAAATGGTCTTGAATGATTTTTTTCCATTGACCCCACATCAATCTTGACATTTTGGGCCAGGTGGAGAATGGTTATGCAGGGATTTTCCAAAATGGTGACTTCCACTTGCTGGATGGTGTGTTCATCAATAGCAGAGTGGGGTCACCTTGGAATTGGAGCTGTTTTCACCGAAGTCCGACCACATTTCAATTGACGATGACTTCAACTTGACTACATCATATGATGGGGAATCATCACCATAAACCTCTTTCATCTCATCAAACATCTCCTTTGGTGTGCAGCCTTTCAAGTAAAGGAACTTGATGACTGCTCTGTATTCCACTGGGTCCATTATCAAACCTCACACCACTTCAGCACCTGTAAAATCAAGACTGTTATCAGTTCTGAGTTGCAAATTGGCACGTAACCTATAGAGACTTATATCATTACACTTGAAGTTTCAGCGACCTGTGATAAATAGAAGTGGGTCAGGGGAAATCTGGTAGAAGCCCATGAAGGTATCATATTATATCTCACACACATCATTGATGCAATTTATTGTGAACTAGAGTGTCTCTACTGAGGCTGCGTGCCCACTATTCGTTTTTCAAGCATTTTTGCAGCGGAATTTCCACGGCTAAAACACTTAAAAAATGCTTGGTAATACATGTCCCATGGTCCCCAATGATAATCCGCATGTGCTGTGCACATGCTGCAAAAATTTCCGCTGCGGATTATCATTGCGGAAAAGTACGCATGTCCATTAATTTTGCGGACATGCAGCGTAATTGCCGCCATTGACTTGCATTGAAATGCATATTATCCGTGTCAGCACATTTGCACATATGGATAATATGCGATTCTATGTGTGGATGGTACCCAGGTCTGGAGAAGAGGAGACTCTCCACCAGACCCAAGTACCATAGAACCTGTTAAAAAAATAATTTAAAATAAAAAATAAAGATTATACTTACCTTCTGATGGCCCCCGATGTTTTCTCCGCTCCATCTGGTCTGTTGTATGGGTCGCGGTGGTGTGAAAGGACCTGCCATGACATCATTTAGTCATGTGACAGGTCACGCGACCGCTGACATCGGCGTTCGCGTGACCTATCAAATGGGGTGCTTTTAAATACTGCTGGGCAGCCTGCCTTGTCTAATACTATGGGTGTCACCAATAGGCTTTTAAGCCAGACACTGTGAACTATCTGCGTGTGAACAGTGCTCTATAGAAGCTTTTTTGTGTGCAATCCTAATACTAAGCAATCACCCCCTCCATGAACTGGTAGGTTGTTAGTGCTTGTCTCATCATTATTTTGCATCTGTTTTGCTGCCATCTTTTTTATATGAGTTTGCTGCATCCTGATTGTGCATTAGTTCTGAGACCTGGGTAGGTATACACTGCTGTCTTTTTTGACAGCAAATTGAACATTTTTAAAATGTCACTCCAGGCAAAGAATGAAGCACATTTTTCTGCCATGATATATTACAAAGTATTTTATTTTTATATGTACTATTGATTTATTAAGTAAAAATGGAAATGATTGTTACTCTTTAATCAATTGTTGTAGTAGTTGTAGATATAGCTTAAATAAATACAGGTAGCTGACCACGTGGCTGATATGGCCATGAGCCAGGAGATGGGGCTTGGTGTCATTTGCTTTATTAAAATGTCAGTAGCTGTGGGGAGCCTCAGACTGAGTGGGGACTATGTGGTTCATCATATTGAGTGGGGGAATATGTCGACCCTCATTCTTATTGGGGAGCGGTGGAGGTATTAACTGAATGGCTGATGGGGTGTTTTACTGAGCGGAGAATTGTAAGAGTGTCATACTGAGTCGAAGGCTGTAAGGGTGTCTTATTGAATGGGGGACTAAGGAAGTCATTATACTGAATGTTCGACTATGGGAGCCATCTTATTGTTGGACTTTGGTTACCATTATACTGAGTAAGAGGCCATTATACTTAGTAGGGGATGTGGGAACATGATATTGAGGGGGCATCATTTTAGTGGTAAACATGTAATTATTTTTTCTTCACTGCCCAATAGTATAGCATTTTGTGACACAATTGTGGTGTCAATATGCTCACTGCACACCTAGATGAATTAATTGAAGGATGTAGGTTGTAAAATGGGGTAACTTGGGGTTTTTATTTTGCTGTTCTGGCACCTCAGGGACTCTGCCAATGTGACATGGCACAGGCAAATCATTCAAAGAAAATCTTCACTCCAATATGGCGCTCCTCCCCCTCTAAGCCTTCAACTGTGCCTGAAAAGTAGTTTCCAACCATATAGAGGATTTTGGTGAACTTTAGGCTAACAACATTTAAGTGGAAAAAATAACATTTTTCATTTCCGCTGCCCAATGTATCACAATTCTGTGATTCATCTGTTGGTTTAAAGGGAACCTGTCAACACATTTGACCTATCTGAAATACAATTTTCTGCAGAGCTCGAGAGGGAAGGCGTGATACTTGACTTCTGTAGTGTAGATTTTTCTAGAATAGTTTTTGGACTCCATATATACAGTCCCTGAAGTGTCTAGACAGTAGAAACTCCCCTCAAGTGACTCCTGGAATTTACTCTATGAGTGTTTTCCAGAAACAAACACCTAGGGAAAGTTGCAGACTGAAAATTGCAAATATGCCATTGTAGTGCTCAATACATTGATCTCTAAAAGGCAGAATAAAAAAATCAACAGCAGGTTAAGAATTGGTTTAATTTAGTTTTCATGGCATTTCTTGTGCCGTATAAGTTATTCGACGGCTTTATTCTTCAGGTCGGTCCGATTACAGTGATACTAGATTTATATAAATGTTTCCATGTTTGGCTACTATCACAAACTAAAAGTTACTTTTTTTGTAAAAAAAAGTTTTGCATTGCCATATTTTGAGTTATAATTTCTCTGTATTTCTGCCAACAAAATGTGAGGGCTTGTTTTTTGTGGAATAAATTGACATTTGTTTTGGTACTATTTTCGAGCCCATAACATTTTTGATCGCTTTCTATTCCAATTTCTGGGATACAGAACAAACAAAAACCAGCAATTTAGGAATTGTTTTTAGATTTGTTTTTTAATGCCGTTCACTGTGTAGTAAAATTGTGCAGACAGATTTACTCTTCAGGTCGGTACTATTATAACGATACCATATTTATATCACAGTTTTATGTTTTGCAGCTTTTACACAATAAAAACAGTTTTATTGAAAAAAAAATGTATTTGCATTGATATATTTTAATAGCTATAGATTTTTTATTTTTCCTCTGATGGAGCTGTATGGGAGCTTGTTATGTGAAATAAGATGACGCTTTCAGTGATACCATTTTTTTTTACATTTGTCTTTTTCATCGCGTTTTATTCCACTTTATTTGCGGTTTATGAAGAAAAAGCATACTTTTTATCCGGTGATTTTTTATTTATTGTTTTTATGGTGTTCACTGGGGGGATTAACTAATGTAATCTTTTTATGGAACAGGTCATTCTGGATGCAGCGATACCAAATATGTGTACTTTTCTTCTTTATTTTTGTTTTTACACAAATATATGTATTTATTGGTATAATATTTTCTTCTTTTATTTTGTTCTTTATTTTGGGATTTTTTAAAAATATGACATCACAGGGGTGCTGATCAGGTGAAAAAGAAAAGCCCCCTCCCTCTCCTTGCCTTCTAAATGCTGCAGTCATTACCAATCATGGCATATAGAGCTTTAAACAGCCAGGGAAGGTGCAGTCATCAACTCAGGCTGTTACAGACGGAGCTCTGTTATCACTTAAGCCAAGCTTCTGGCAGCGATCTTGACTGTGCTGAAACTCTGCTTGCATAATTTCCATGAAAATCTGGTACATCCATTTCCAGGAAGGACCTGAAAATTTGACCTACCAGTACAACATATGTCAGGAAGGTGCTAAACAGATTTGTGATGCAGCTAAGTTTGGTCTTAATGACCTAGCCCCATTTTTCAAATTTGAAATGTGTCACTTTATGTGGTAATAACTTTCAAATGCTTTACAGTGTTTCTGTTTTTTTTGTGACATTTTGTACTTTATGATAATGGCAAATTTCTTTTGTATTTTTTAAGAAAGCGTCTGAAACTTGACAAAAATTCTAAATTATAAAATTAATATGCTGTCATACCACATAAACTAGTTACTAAACATATTTATTTTTAAATAAAATTGAATGTTAAAATAATATTATTCTGTTTTGGTAGGATGTTAGAATGTTAAACATTTAGCAGAAAATTCACAAATTGTATTTTTACAGCAATATTCAGGTTTGAAGTGACTTTGAGAGTACTGTATTTTATAAACCCCCCTCAAAGTATAACAATTTAAAGCAGTAACTCTGAAATTATTCAAAAGCTGACTGGAAATTTGTTAACTCTTCAGTAGTGTTGAGCCACCCCCGTAGTGTTCGAGTTCGGTTCGGTTCGTCGAACACCCGTGTGTTCGCCGAACTGTTCGTCGAACTGTTCGTCGAACACCTTCGAACACCGTTAAAACCAATGGCAGGCAAACAAAAACACATAGAAACACATAGAAAACACCTTCAAAGGTGTCCAAAAGCTGACAAACTGCTCAGAAGACACAACTAACACATGGAAAAGTGACAAGTACATATAGTCATGCGAAAAGAAAAGAGGTGGAGGAGTAAAAGGAGGGGGAGACACAGATATAGGCATGTCATGCCCTTCTAAAATCCAAAAAGTGAGAAGCCGAGACGGCCAGTCCGCTCCTGCCCGTGCCACCTCCGTGTCGCCGGGTTTGTGCCAGAGCCGCGGTGAACCCTGACGGCCAGCCCCCTCTCCCAATACTGGTGCCTGTCCGCTGGTGGGTCGAGAGAGCCCCCCTGTGGTGGAGGCAGCTCTAAGCTTTTTAATTTAAATTGTCCCTCTAATTTGAATGAATACACTTTAAATCCATTTACAAGGATCTATTGGAGGGCAAGTCTCATGCCAGCAGCCGCGTAATTCCAGCTCCAGTAGCGTCCACTAAAGCTGCTGCAGTTAAAAAGCTTTTATAAGGATCGAGCTCGGCTGTCCACCGCAAGGCATCCTAGTGCCAGTCCCAGCCCCTATGCCTTGGGGTGCCTCCTGATGCTCTTCACTGAGTATCCCGTGGTCCCGAAGCATTTCCTTTGAAAAAATTAAGTGTCCAAACTACAGGTGGTGTAGCTTGCTTAACAGCCGGGATAATCCGCTGACTAGCAGACACTGCTACTAGGCACAAAGTATTTCCTGGGCTAGATGCAGTTAAAAATTTGTAAGTAGATACTCTCGTTGGATGCTGAGAAAGCATTCCATAGAGTCTCCAGGCACGCCATATATGATTCTCTTAAAAAGCTTGGGGTAGGGGTCTAGGGGACCCTTTTATAGCCAAAATCACGGCCCTGTATCACAATACGTCACCTAGGCTGAAGATAAATGGAACTGTAGCACCGAGGGCTCGGTTGCTACAGACGTATTGCACCTCACCCAGAGGTGTGATATCTCACTCTCAGATAAGGATGGAGTGTGGATCAGGACCCGACACCTGCATGCATTACACCACATTGCCGTGGGGCAGGGCGACCAATATGCCCCTGAGATGGGCACGACAGTCCCTGTCCCTGGCTGGAGTGGGGGGAGGGAACACTGAGGAAGGGGAACCCTGCAGTGCAGGAGCAGGGAGGAAGCAGTTCCTGGGTGCATTGAGAAGGGAGTATAAAAGGTGGGCACCATCTTAGTTCAGTGCAGAGAAGTCTGAGCAGAAGTGGCAGGGAGCAGGGGCTCTGCATGAGCTCTGCTCCGGAGGCGGGCCTAGTAACAGAGGCCCAGGCCTGCAAGAGGGAGAAGGAAGGAAGAGGAGTGGAGAAGGCTCCAGGAACGAGGAATGAAGGGATCCCAGGGGTGCGGACGGGCGAGTCGCCACCGCACGCCCGAATCCACCTGCGTGGAGGGGTCAGGCCAAAGGGGGAGACCGGTCCCCGAACTAGTGGAGGCAGGAAACGACCCTCAGCTAGAAACCGGAGGCTCTGACATTTTATGTGGCGCAGCCCCTTGCTCCACCCGCTAGGAAGGCACCACATAGGGTCAGGGAAACTGGCGCCAAGTTTACCAAGAGGAGGCCCGAGGCAGCCGGACAGAAGTGTTGGTAAGAAAGGCCAGACAAAGGACACACAAAGGGGGTCCTGTGAAGCGCTCCAAAGTTATCT
Source organism: Phyllobates terribilis (assembly GCF_046119375.1). Taxonomy (NCBI): domain Eukaryota; kingdom Metazoa; phylum Chordata; class Amphibia; order Anura; family Dendrobatidae; genus Phyllobates; species Phyllobates terribilis. The sequence continues at coordinate 588,516,454 of NW_027362765.1, read as the reverse complement.
GGGAGTTGTCTGAGCCCCTCACCTGGTGAGCACAGTACGACGTGGGCAGCCGTTACCTGCAGAAGTGGTCTGTATAATAAGAACTGTGAGTAAAGGCCCTGAACTGCATCACTGACTCCATGTCGTTACTGCTGCTGCCCTGCACCATCACCCCCATCCTCTGCATACACTGCCCTGAGGCTATACTCCTCCCGTGGGGAGTTATGCTACGCTCTGCTGCACCCACAACACCAGCCTTAGCGGTTTGCCCTGTAGCGGCGGTTCACTCTGACCGCAATCCACGGGTGGCGTAGTCGGACATTTAAACATCAAAACCACATAAATAGTTCCGCCACTGGTTTGACCGCCCTGAGCCACAGAACCGGATCGCCGCCACGAAGACTACAACCACCAGCATCCACCAAAAAGGGTCCGGCTCCGGGTGTCCCAAGGCCCAGGGGGTGCGTCAAAACATTTTCATCACCTTTCACAATCACCAATGGGACAAGGCAGGGATGTCCTCTGTCCCCTCTCTTATACATCCTAGTGACGGAGCACCTGCTCTCATCAATTCGCCATAACCCCAATATTAGGTGGATTGAGGTGGGAGGCACCGAGTACAAGTGCTCTCTATTTGCTGATGATGTCCTAGTATATATCACTCAATCACATATATCCATCCCTGCTGTTATGGCTGAAATAGATCACTTTGTTACATGGTAAAATTTTAAAATCAATGCAGCGAAGTCTGAGGCCCTCGATGTCTCCCTCCCTAAATCCATATAGGATTCCATCCAGTCCAACTTTCCCTTTGCCTGGCCCTCACAGGGTATCAAATACTTAGGAATTCCTATTCATAGAGACCTCTCCCATCTATGTTATCTTAATTTTGGGCCCTTTATTGAACAATTCCATACAGACCACGGTTGGCAAGTTAGAACTGTAAGATTCACTACGTGAACCACTGGTGTTTTGTGGAAAAGCACATGTACACCGCGTTCCAAATTATTATGCAAAAAGTGTTTAGGAGTGATAAGGGAAGAATTTGTTTGTTTGTCAGTTAAACTCATTGATGGTGATGTGTGTCAGGGCTCTTTATATCACTGTAAGCAATTGCAGACACCTGTGCTAATTAGTTTGCCAGGTGTGTCCAATGAAAGGCAAGACTACTTAAGAAGGCTCTCTCACATTATTAAGCAGCCTACATTTTCTGCCAAAATGGGAAAGAAAAAGGATGTGTCGGCTGCTGAGAAGCAACAAATTGTGGAGTGTTTAGGTCAAGGCATGACTACAATCAACATTGTGCGATGATCAGGATGAAGTGTCTTGGCAATCAAGAAGTATGTAGCTGATTCACAGTACACACGTGTGCGTGCTGATAAGGGCAAATTGAGGACTCTTTCCTACAGGCAATTACGTCAGGTTGAAAGAGCAGTGGCAAAAAAGCCTTGTCATAGCAGCAGACAAGTTTTTGAAGCTGCTTGTGCCTCCAACGTCCCCCGAACAACAAGATGCAGGGTCCTTCAGAGGTTTGCAGCTGTGCATACGCCATCCTGTCGACCTCCTCTACCCACTTCACACAAGCAGAAACGGCTCCAGTGGGCCAAACATTACATGAAGACTGATTTCAAAACTGTTTTGTTCACGGATGAGTGCCGTGCAGCGCTCGATGGTCCAGATGAATGGAGTGGAGGATGGCTGGTTGATGGACACCCCACGCAAACACGGCTACAGCGCCAACAAGGAGGAGGTGGAGTAATGTTTTGGGCTGGAATCATGGGGAGAGAGATTGTCGACCCCTTTAGGATCCCTGAAGGCGCTAAAGATGAACTCCATAATGTATGTGGATTTTCTCAAACAGCACTTCCTGCCATGGTTCAAGAAGAAGAACCGTGTATTTCACAGCAAGATCATTTTTCTGCATGATAATGCACCATCTCATGCTGCACATAAAACATCTGCATCTCTGGCTGATATGGGCATAAAAGGGGACAAACTTATGGTGTGACCCCCATGCTCCCCTGACCTCTACCCCATTCAGAACCTTTGGAGCATCATTAAAAGGAGTGTCTATGATGGCGGGAGGCAGTTCACATCTAAGCAACAGCTCTGGGAGGGTATTCTGTCCTCATGCAAAACAATTGAAGCAGAAACCATCCAAAACCTGACAAATTCAATGGACGAGAGAGTTCAGAAGCTCCTTTCGAACAAGGGGTCCTATGTGAAAATGTAACATCACCTAGAATAAAGTTTTGAGTTGAAAACTGTTTGATTTCAGTTTCTAACAACCTGCTAATGCTTATAATTTCAAAAATGACCATTTTTTTGGTCTTTATTAAAATGAAAAGGTTGATCGAAAAGTTTGGGGGATCTAAGAGTGTGGCAACCCAGTAGTCATGATTACTTCGAATTCTGACAATATGAGGGTCATGCTGCAGGTAGTGCAGCAAGAAGGCACTTATGTGTCTTGCGCATCTCGGAGCCCCAAAATTATTTTCCGGGCTAGATGCAGCTAAAAATTATTTTTAATTTTAAATCTGGTGAAGCTTATTATAGATGGCCTAATAGGATCAGTGCTGCACACTGCTACAAAGCCCAAATTATTTTCCAGTCAAGATACAGATAAACATGATTAGTAATTTGAAAGCTTAAAACGGTTGGTAGGGTGATTTTAACCAATCATCAAGCTTTTACTCTCCCCAGGATGACACAGGGGTAGAAAAGTCGTTTCGGATCCATGATTTGTTCATCTTTATGAACGTGAGTCTGTCTACATTATCAGTGGAGAGCCGCGTGCGCTTATCTGTCAGCACACCACCAGCAGCTCTGAACACACGTTCAGACAGAACGCTGGCTGCGGGGCATGACAAGATCTCCAAGGCGTAAGTGGCTAGCTCCGGCCATTTATCCAGATTGGAAGCCCAAAAAGAGCAAGGGTCCAGTGACACAGTCGTGGCTTCAATGTTTACTTGGAGATACTCCTGTACCATCGTCTCTAGGCGTTGACTTTGTGTCAGACTTCTTGTCTCCTGTGGCCTTGCAAAGGATGGGCTAAAAAAGTGGTGAAATGATTCCCCAAAATTGATGTTACCAGCAGATACTGTGGTTCTGTTACGGTTTGAGTGCTGAACACTTGACGGTCCCACGATTGGCAAGTTGGAACTGTGAGATTCACTATGTGCAAAACTGGTATTTTGTGGAAAAGCACATATAAGATTCTGCAACAGTCTCTGCTGATACTCCTGCATGCGTGCATCCCTTTCTATGGCAGGAATAATTTCTGCAAATTTACTTTTGTACCGGGGATCTAACAGTGTGGCAACCCAGTAGTCAGGATTATTTCTAATTCTCACAATTCGAGGGTCATGTTGCAGGTAGTGCAGCAAGAAGGCACTCATGTGTGTTGCGCATCCAGGAGCACCAAGTCCCTGTTGTGTTGGTGGCGAGGTAACAATCATGCTTCCTTCCTCTGTCCTCTCCCCCCAACCTCGCACAACAGAAATGTGATCAAGGTCTCCCTCATCTAATGAGTCTTCCATCAGTTCGTCCTCCACTTCTTCCTGGGCTCCTGCACCTTCCTCACTAGTTTGGCTGCTAACATGCGCCCTGGTAAAATCATCTCCCCCACCTTCACATGCCTGCCGCCTTGGTGCTGCCGACCGTCTGGACCTTGCAGATGTTAGCCCTTCCGCATACAACTCCTCCTCCTCTACTTCCTCCACCTCCTCTTGTGCCACCACCTGACTCCGAATTCTGTTTAACATGTGCTCCAGCATGTAAATCACCGGAATAGTCATGCTGATTATGGCATCGTCAGCACTAAACATCTTCGTCGCCATTTCAAAACTGTGCAGAAGGGTGCATAGGTCCCTGATCTGAGACCACTCCTCCAGCGTGATTTGCACCACCTCTGAATCTCGTTGGCCCAGGCTATACGTCAGAACGTATTGCACCAGGGCTTGTCGGTGCTGCCACAGTCGCTGCAACATGTGCAGAGTTGAATTCCACCGGGTAGGCACATCGCATTTTAGCCGGTGAAGTGGCAGGCCCAACGACTTCTGTAGAGATGTAAGTCGCTGAGCTGCGGGATGCGAACGGCGGAAGTGAGCACACAGCGACCGTGCCCTCTGCAGAAGGCCATCTAGTCTGGGATAGTGGGCTAAAAATTGCTGGACAACCAGGTTCAACACGTGAGCCATACAAGGCACGTGTGTGACATTGCCCCGGCGAAGGGCCGCACCCAGGTTTGCAGCATTGTCGCACACGGCCTTCCCTGGTTTCAGGTCCAGTGGAGACAACCATTCATGAAATTGGTTCTCCAGAGCTGACCACAACTCCTCAGCTGTGTGACTCACATTTCCCAGACATTTCAATGTAAAAACCGCCTGATGACGTTGAGCCCTACTGCCAGCATAGTAAGGAGGTGTGCAGGATCCCTTCTGCGCAGTTAGAAAGCTTGTGGCATGACCAGACAGGCTTTGGGTGCAGGTGGAAGACCGAGAGGAGGTTGAGGAGGCAGAAGCAGTGGAGGAACTTTGACATAAAGAGGATTGACGCACAACTCGTGGGGACGGCAAGACTTGGACAGCAGCCCCTTGTCCTGCTGTCACCATAGTTACCCAGCGCCCAGTCAGCGACATGTAACGCCCCTGTCCATGCCTACTCGTCCAAGTGTCTGTGGTGAAATGCACCCTGTCACACACAGAGTTTCTCAAAGAAGCGGTGATGTTGTGTGCGACATGCTGGTGGAGCGCAGGCACACCTTTCTTTGAGAAGTAGTGCCGACTGGGCATCTGGTACTGGGGCACTGCGACGGACATAAGGTCTCGAAAATCCTCTGTGTCCACCAGGCGGAAAGGCAGCATTTCTGTAGCCAAGAGCTTGCAGATGGTGAAATTCAACCTCTTAGCTTTCTCATGGCTAGGAGGAAATGGTCTTTTACTTGTCCACATCTGAGGGACCGAGGGCTGGCTATTGTGCTTAGACGGGGTTGATAAGGGTGTCCCCGGCAAACTGCCGGTCTGTGAGGAAGATGCAGGCGGACATGTTAGGTTGCCTTGATCCAAAGGTGGTGCTATCGATGTCGGACAGCGCTCAAGACCAGCTGGTGTTACCACCTCCAAAGAAAATGATGACCTGCCAATCACGCTGGCTGTTGCGGGTAAAGAGGTGGCAGGTCTGCGCCCCAAAACAGGTGTGACTGCTGTCCCCCCAGTCACAGAGGATGAAGAGGCCGCGGATGCACAAGATATGGCAGACGGTGGTTGGCCCGGCCGGCTAGGCCGCATTGTAGCACACTGAGCTTCCCACTGCAACTTATGCTTCATGTCCATGTGCCGGTTCATGCATGAAGTACTCAAACTATGTATTTTTTGGCCTCTACTTAGCTTTTGCTGACAAATGTTACAGATAACACGAGTTGGGTCATCTTTATCGATCTGAAAAAATGCCCAGGCTATGCAAGGCTTAGCACCCATGCGACCTGAAGAGCCACCACGACTTGTGGTGAGAGGCAGAGTTGTGTTTGAGGATGCAGTTGTTGACGTGCTTCCAGTACTACGTCTCTGTCCAGGAAGGCGCAACCTGACCTCGTCGTCACTAGCATCTTCCTCCACCTCCTCTGCTGACCTCATCTCTTGGCTGACTGTGGGTTGACAGTAAGTGGGATCTCCGACCTCATCATCATCACCCTGTGCGTTATCACACCCGTCGTCCTCAGAGCCAACCTGTTCCTGCCCTGACAAAAAACGAAAGTTGTCGCTCCAATCAGGTATTTGAGTCTTATCATCGTCTTCCTCATTGTCTCCACCAACAGGAGTTACAGTTTGGGAATGAGGGTCTACATTATGGTCAGAACCTTCTGCGTCTGGTCCTGGATCCGACTCATAAAGATTCTGGGCATCAGTGCAGATCATTTCCTCGTCTGGATTCACAGAAGCGCTGGAGTCGACCTCTGATTCCCAGGCTATAGTATGAGTAAACAGCTCTGCAGACTCAACCATCTGTTCTACCTCATACTCAGACGGGCAGCTGGAGATTTGGGAGCTGTGAGGAAGCAAGTGCGATTTGGGTGACACCTTTGAGGACTGGAGTATTTGTGATGTTGAAGTTGATGTGGAGGAGAGCCCACTTAAAGGAGCACTTGATATCCGTTGAAGCACCTGCTGTTTTTGTGCCTCATCTGGAATTTGTAGCGATTGGCGTGGCCGTAAGAAAGGGATCTTATCACATTCTCCGCTAAAAGAAGTAGACATTTTAGTTTGGCTGGAAGATGGTCTTTCTTCTGCACCTACCCCACGGACACAACCTTTTTTCCCCTTCCCAACACGCCTATTCCCCTTTCCACCAACAGCAGGCCTTTTTCCACTCATTTTGGTGGTTAACTAATTCACAACTCTGGAGTTGTTTGCACAAAAAAACAATGGATGGTAACCGAGCAGAGCTGAGTGGCCAAACTGTGGTATTAGGCCAAAACTATTGGCTGGGTTAGATGCAGAAAAAAAATATTTTTAATTTGCAACCTGATGGAGGTCAGTATAGATGGACTAATAGACCAAGTCCCACACACTGCTAGAAGCCCAAATATTTTTTCAGAGCTAGATGCAGAACATTTTTTTATTCAATTTGCAACCTGATGGAGGTCAGTATAGATGGACTAATAGACCAAGTCCCACACACTGCTAGAAGCCCAAATATTTTTTCAGAGCTAGATGCAGAAAAAAATTATTTTTAATTTGCAACCTGATGGAGGTCAGTATAGATGGACTAATAGACCAAGTCCCACACACCGCTAGAAGCCCAAATATTTTTTCAGAGCTAGATGCAGAAAAAAATTATATTCAATTTGCAACCTGCTGGAGGTCAGTATAGAAGGACTAATAGAACAAGTCCCACACACTGCTAGAAGCCCAAATATTTTTTCAGAGCTAGATGCAGAAAAAAATTATTTTTAATTTGCAACCTGATGGAGGTCAGTATAGATGGACTAATAGACCAAGTCCCACACACCGCTAGAAGCCCAAATATTTTTTCAGAGCTAGATGCAGAAATTTTTTTTATTCAATTTGCAACCTGATGGAGGTCAGTATAGATGGACTAATAGACCAAGTCCCACACACTGCTAGAAGCCCAAATATTTTTTCAGAGCTAGATGCAGAAAAAAATTATTTTTAATTTGCAACCTGATGGAGGTCAGTATAGATGGACTAATAGACCAAGTCCCACACACTGCTAGAAGCCCAAATATTTTTTCAGAGCTAGATGCAGAAAAAAATTATTTTTAATTTGCAACCTGATTGAGGTCAGTATAGATGGACTAATAGAACAAGTCCCACACGCTGCTAGAAGCCCAAATATTTTTTCAGAGATAAATGAAGAAAAAAATTATTTTTAATTTGCAACCTGATGGAGGTCAGTATAGATGGACTAATAGACCAAGTCCCACACACAGCTAGAAGCCCAAATATTTTTTCAGACCTAGATGCAGAAAAAAATTATTTTTAATTTGCAACCTGATGGAGGTCAGTATAGATGGACTAATAGACCAAGTCCCACACACCGCTAGAAGCCCAAATATTTTTTCAGAGCTAGATGCAGAAAAAAATTATATTCAATTTGCAACCTGCTGGAGGTCAGTATAGAAGGACTAATAGAACAAGTCCCACACACTGCTAGAAGCCCAAATATTTTTTCAGAGCTAAATGAAGAAAAAAATTATTTTTAATTTGCAACCTGATGGAGGTCAGTATAGATGGACTAATAGACCAAGTCCCACACAATGCTAGAAGCCCAAATATTTTTTCAGAGCTAGATGCAGAAAAAAATTATATTCAGTTTGCAACCTGATGGAGGTCAGTATAGATGGACTAATACAATGATGCTATGCCCAAAAGATTTTACTTCACTAGGTGCAGTAAAAAAATTGGTATTCTATACACAGGTGGTATATCTTGCAACACAGATAGGCTACTCCACTGACTAACACACTCTGCAATAGGCCAAAAAGGATTAGCTTTGCTAGATTCAGCCAAATGCTGTGAAAAAAACTTGCACAGCACTGGCACAGACCTGCCTGGCAAAAACTGATAGGAACTGATGTAACCTAGTCCTGAAAAGGACTCCAATTACAATTAGTCTTTACTCCCACAATCTATCTATTTAAGAGCACAGACCTGCTTGATAAAAGTCGTAGGAAATGCTGTAACCTAGTCCTTAAAAGGACTGCAATCACAACTATTCCCTACTCCCAAGCTATCTGTTTATTTGTGCGAAAATTGGCTTGAAATTAACAAGGTATAGCGCACACAGCAACAGCGGTGCCGTCTAACATTTTCTCACTGCTGCAGCTGCGTGTTAGACGGCACCGCTGTTGCTGTGTGCGCTATACCTTGTTAATTTCAAGCCAATTTTCGCACAAATATACAGATAGCTTGGGAGTAGGGAATAGTTGTGATTGCAGTCCTTTTAAGGACTAGGTTACAGCATTTCCTACGACTTTTATCAAGCAGGTCTGTGCTCTTAAATAGATAGATTGTGGGAGTAAAGACTAATTGTAATTGGAGTCCTTTTCAGGACTAGGTTACATCAGTTCCTATCAGTTTTTGCCAGGCAGGTCTGTGCCAGTGCTGTGCAAGTTTTTTTCACAGCATTTGGCTGAATCTAGCAAAGCTAATCCTTTTTGGCCTATTGCAGAGTGTGTTAGTCAGTGGAGTAGCCTATCTGTGTTGCAAGATATACCACCTGTGTATAGAATACCAATTTTTTTACTGCACCTAGTGAAGTAAAATCTTTTGGGCATAGCATCATTCTATTAGTCCATCTATACTGACCTCCATCAGGTTGCAAACTGAATATAATTTTTTTCTGCATCTAGCTCTGAAAAAATATTTGGGCTTCTAGCAGTGTGTGGGACTTGGTCTATTAGTCCATCTATACTGACCTCCATCAGGTTGCAAATTAAAAATAATTTTTTTCTTCATTTAGCTCTGAAAAAATATTTGGGCTTCTAGCAGTGTGTGGGACTTGTTCTATTAGTCCTTCTATACTGACCTCCAGCAGGTTGCAAATTGAATATAATTTTTTTCTGCATCTAGCTCTGAAAAAATATTTGGGCTTCTAGCGGTGTGTGGGACTTGGTCTATTAGTCCATCTATACTGACCTCCATCAGGTTGCAAATTAAAAATAATTTTTTTCTGCATCTAGCTCTGAAAAAATATTTGGGCTTCTAGCAGTGTGTGGGACTTGGTCTATTAGTCCATCTATACTGACCTCCATCAGGTTGCAAATTAAAAATAATTTTTTTCTTCATTTATCTCTGAAAAAATATTTGGACTTCTAGCAGCGTGTGGGACTTGTTCTATTAGTCAATCTATACTGACCTCCATCAGGTTGCAAATTAAAAATAACTTTTTTCTGCATCTAGCTCTGAAAAAATATTTGGGCTTCTAGCAGTGTGTGGGACTTGGTCTATTAGTCCATCTATACTGACCTCCATCAGGTTGCAAATTAAAAATAATTTTTTTCTGCATCTAGCTCTGAAAAAATATTTGGGCTTCTATCAGTGTGTGGGACTTGGTCTATTAGTCCATCTATACTGACCTCCATCAGGTTGCAAATTAAAAATAATTTTTTTCTGCATCTAGCTCTGTAAAAATATTTGGGCTTCTAGCAGTGTGTGGGACTTGGTCTATTAGTCCATCTATACTGACCTCCATCAGGTTGCAAATTGAATAAAAAAATTTTCTGTATCTAGCTCTGAAAAAATATTTGGGCTTCTAGCGGTGTGTGGGACTTGGTCTATTAGTCCATCTATACTGACCTCCATCAGGCTGCAAATTAAAAATAATTTTTTTCTGCATCTAGCTCTGAAAAAATATTTGGGCTTCTAGCAGTGTGTGGGACTTGGTCTATTAGTCCATCTATACTGACCTCCATCAGGTTGCAAATTAAAAATAATTTTTTTCTTCATTTAGCCCTGAAAAAATATTTGGGCTTCTAGCAGTGTGTGGGACTTGTTCTATTAGTCCTTCTATACTGACCTCCAGCAGGTTGCAAATTGAATATAATTTTTTTCTGCATCTAGCTCTGAAAAAATATTTGGGCTTCTAGCGGTGTGTGGGACTTGGTCTATTAGTCCATCTATACTGACCTCCATCAGGTTGCAAATTAAAAATAATTTTTTTCTGCATCTAGCTCTGAAAAAATATTTGGGCTTCTAGCAGTGTGTGGGACTTGTTCTATTAGTCCATCTATACTGACCTCCATCAGGTTGCAAATTAAAAATAATTTTTTTCTGCATCTAGCTCTGAAAAAATATTTGGGCTTCTAGCAGTGTGTGGGACTTGGTCTATTAGTCCATCTATACTGACCTCCATCAGGTTGCAAATTGAATAAAAAAAATTTCTGCATCTAGCTCTGAAAAAATATTTGGGCTTCTAGCGGTGTGTGGGACTTGGTCTATTAGTCCATCTATACTGACCTCCATCAGGTTGCAAATTAAAAATAATTTTTTTCTGCATCTAGCTCTGAAAAAATATTTGGGCTTCTAGCAGTGTGTGGGACTTGGTCTATTAGTCCATCTATACTGACCTCCATCAGGTTGCAAATTAAAAATAATTTTTTTCTTCATTTATCTCTGAAAAAATATTTGGGCTTCTAGGAGCGTGTGGGACTTGTTCTATTAGTCCATCTATACTGACCTCCATCAGGTTGCAAATTAAAAATAATTTTTTTCTGCATCTAGCTCTGAAAAAATATTTGGGCTTCTAGCAGTGTGTGGGACTTGGTCTATTAGTCCATCTATACTGACCTCCATCAGGTTGCAAATTAAAAATAATTTTTTTCTTCATTTAGCTCTGAAAAAATATTTGGGCTTCTAGCAGTGTGTGGGACTTGTTCTATTAGTCCTTCTATACTGACCTCCAGCAGGTTGCAAATTGAATATAATTTTTTTCTGCATCTAGCTCTGAAAAAATACTTGGGCTTCTAGCGGTGTGTGGGACTTGGTCTATTAGTCCATCTATACTGACCTCCATCAGGTTGCAAATTAAAAATAATTTTTTTCTGCATCTAGCTCTGAAAAAATATTTGGGCTTCTAGCAGTGTGTGGGACTTGGTCTATTAGTCCATCTATACTGACCTCCATCAGGTTGCAAATTGAATAAAAACATTTTCTGCATCTAGCTCTGAAAAAATATTTGGGATTCTAGCGGTGTGTGGGACTTGGTCTATTAGTCCATCTATACTGACCTCCATCAGGTTGCAAATTAAAAATAATTTTTTTCTGCATCTAACCCAGCCAATAGTTTTGACCTAATACCACAGTTTGGCCACTCAGCTCTGCTCGGTTACCATCCATTGTTTTTTTGTGCAAACAACTCCAGAGTTGTGAATTAGTTAACCACCAAAATGAGTGGAAAAAGGCCTGCTGCTGGTGGAAAGGGGAATAGGCGTGTTGGGAAGGGGAAAAAAGGTTGTGTCCGTGGGGTAGGTGCAGAAGAAAGACCATCTTCCAGCCAAACTAAAATGTCTGCTTCTTTTAGCGGACAATGTGATAAGATCCCTTTCTTACGGCCACGCCAATCGCTACAAATTCCAGATGAGGCACAAAAACAGCAGGTGCTTCAACGGATATCAAGTGCTCCTTTAAGTGGGCTCTCCTCCACATCAACTTCAACATCACAAATACTCCAGTCCTCAAAGGGGTCACCCAAATCGCACTTGCTTCCTCACAGCTCCCAAATCTCCAGCTGCCCGTCTGAGTATGAGGTAGAACAGATGGTTGAGTCTGCAGAGCTGTTTACTCATACTATAGCCTGGGAATCAGAGGTCGACTCCAGCGCTTCTGTGAATCCAGACGAGGAAATGATCTGCACTGATGCCCAGAATCTTTATGAGTCGGATCCAGGACCAGACGCAGAAGGTTCTGACCATAATGTAGACCCTCATTCCCAAACTGTAACTCCTGTTGGTGGAGACAATGAGGAAGACGATGATAAGACTCAAATACCTGATTGGAGCGACAACTTTAGTTTTTTGTCAGGGCAGGAACAGGTTGGCTCTGAGGACGACGGGTGTGATAACGCACAGGGTGATGATGATGAGGTCGGAGATCCCACTTACTGTCAACCCACAGTCAGCCAAGAGATGAGGTCAGCAGAGGAGGTGGAGGAAGATGCTAGTGACGACGAGGTCAGGTTGCGCCTTCCTGGACAGAGACGTAGTACTGGAAGCACGTCAACAACTGCATCCTCAAACACAACTCTGCCTCTCACCACAAGTCGTGGTGGCTCTTCAGGTCGCATGGGTGCTAAGCCTTGCATAGCCTGGGCATTTTTTCAGATCGATAAAGATGACCCAACTCGTGTTATCTGTAACATTTGTCATCAAAAGCTAAGTAGAGGCCAAAAAATACATAGTTTGAGTACTTCATGCATGAACCGGCACATGGACATGAAGCATAAGTTGCAGTGGGAAGCTCAGTGTGCTACAATGCGGCCTAGCCGGCCGGGCCAACCACCGTCTGCCATATCTTGTGCATCCGCGGCCTCTTCATCCTCTGTGACTGGGGGGACAGCAGTCACACCTGTTTTGGGGCGCAGACCTGCCACCTCTTTACCCGCAACAGCCAGCGTGATTGGCAGGTCATCATTTTCTTTGGAGGTGGTAACACCAGCTGGTCTTGAGTGCTGTCCGACATCGATAGCACCACCTTTGGATCAAGGCAACCTAACATGTCCGCCTGCATCTTCCTCACAGACCGGCAGTTTGCCGGGGACACCCTTATCAACCCCGTCTAAGCACAATAGCCAGCCCTCGGTCCCTCAGATGTGGACAAGTAAAAGACCATTTCCTCCTAGCCATGAGAAAGCTAAGAGGTTGAATTTCACCATCTGCAAGCTCTTGGCTACAGAAATGCTGCCTTTCCGCCTGGTGGACACAGAGGATTTTCGAGACCTTATGTCCGTCGCAGTGCCCCAGTACCAGATGCCCAGTCGGCACTACTTCTCAAAGAAAGGTGTGCCTGCGCTCCACCAGCATGTCGCACACAACATCACCGCTTCTTTGAGAAACTCTGTGTGTGACAGGGTGCATTTCACCACAGACACTTGGACGAGTAGGCATGGACAGGGGCGTTACATGTCGCTGACTGGGCACTGGGTAACTATGGTGACAGCAGGACAAGGGGCTGCTGTCCAAGTCTTGCCGTCCCCACGAGTTGTGCGTCAATCCTCTTTATGTCAAAGTTCCTCCACTGCTTCTGCCTCCTCAACCTCCTCTCGGTCTTCCACCTGCACCCAAAGCCTGTCTGGTCATGCCACAAGCTTTCTAACTGCGCAGAAGGGATCCTGCACACCTCCTTACTATGCTGGCAGTAGGGCTCAACGTCATCAGGCGGTTTTTACATTGAAATGTCTGGGAAATGTGAGTCACACAGCTGAGGAGTTGTGGTCAGCTCTGGAGAACCAATTTCATGAATGGTTGTCTCCACTGGACCTGAAACCAGGGAAGGCCGTGTGCGACAATGCAGCAAACCTGGGTGCGGCCCTTCGCCGGGGCAATGTCACACACGTGCCTTGTATGGCTCACGTGTTGAACCTGGTTATCCAGCAATTTTTAGCCCACTATCCCAGACTAGATGGCCTTCTGCAGAGGGCACGGTCGCTGTGTGCTCACTTCCGCCGTTCGCATCCCGCAGCTCAGCGACTTACATCTCTACAGAAGTCGTTGGGCCTGCCACTTCACCGGCTAAAATGCGATGTGCCTACCCGGTGGAATTCAACTCTGCACATGTTGCAGCGACTGTGGCAGCACCGACAAGCCCTGGTGCAATACGTTCTGACGTATAGCCTGGGCCAACGAGATTCAGAGGTGGGGCAAATCACGCTGGAGGAGTGGTCTCAGATCAGGGACCTATGCACCCTTCTGCACAGTTTTGAAATGGCGACGAAGATGTTTAGTGCTGACGATGCCATTATCAGCATGACTATTCCGGTGATTTACATGCTGGAGCACATGTTAAACAGAATTCGGAGTCAGGTGGTGGCACAAGAGGAGGTGGAGGAAGTAGAGGAGGAGGAGTTGTATGAGGAAGGGCTAACATCTGCAAGGTCCAGACGGTCGGCAGCACCAAGGCGGCAGGCATGTGAGGGTGGGGGAGATGATTTTACCAGGGCGCATGGTAGCAGCCAAACTAGTGAGGAAGGTGCAGGAGCCCAGGAAGAAGTGGAGGACGAACTGATGGAAGACTCATCAGATGAGGGAGACCTTGATCACATTTCTGTTGTGCGAGGTTGGGGGGAGAGGACAGAGGAAGGAAGCATGATTGTTACCTCGCCACCAACACAACAGGGACTTGGTGCTCCTGGATGCGCAACACACGAGTGCCTTCTTGCTGCACTACCTGCAACATGACCCTCGAATTGTGAGAATTAGAAATAATCCTGACTACTGGGTTGCCACACTGTTAGATCCCCGGTACAAAAGTAAATTTGCAGAAATTATTCCTGCCATAGAAAGGGATGCACGCATGCAGGAGTATCAGCAGAGACTGTTGCAGAATCTTACATGTGCTTTTCCACAAAATACCAGTGGTGCACGTAGTGAATCTCACAGTTCCATCTTGCCAACCGTGGGACCGTCAAGTGTTCAGCACTCAAACCGTAACAGAACCACAGTATCTGCTGGTAACATCAATTTTGCGGAATCATTTCACCACTTTTTTAGCCCATCCTTTGCAAGGCCACAGGAGACAAGAAGTCTGACACATAGTCAACGCCTAGAGACGATGGTACAGGAGTATCTCCAAGTAAACATTGAAGCCACGACTGTGTCACTGGACCCTTGCTCTTTTTGGGCTTCCAATCTGGATAAATGGCCGGAGCTAGCCACTTACGCCTTGGAGATCTTGTCATGCCCCGCAGCCAGCGTTCTGTCTGAACGTGTGTTCAGCGCTGCTGGTGGTGTGCTGACAGATAAGCGCACGCAGCTCTCCACTGATAATGTAGACAGACTCACGTTCATAAAGATGAACAAATCATGGATCCGAAACGACTTTTCTACCCCTGTGTCATCCTGGGGAGAGTAAAAGCATGATGATTGGTTAAAATCACCCTACCAACCGTTTTAAGCTTTCAAATTACTAATCATGTTTATCTGTATCTTGACTGGAAAATAATTTGGGCTTTGTAGCAGTGTGCAGCACTGATCCTATTAGGCCATCTATAATAAGCTTCACCAGATTTAAAATTAAAAATAATTTTTAGCTGCATCTAGCCCGGAAAATAATTTTGGGGCTCCGAGATGCGCAAGACACATAAGTGCCTTCTTGCTGCACTACCTGCAGCATGACCCTCATATTGTCAGAATTCGAAGTAATCATGACTACTGGGTTGCCACACTCTTAGATCCCCCAAACTTTTCGATCAACCTTTTCATTTTAATAAAGACCAAAAAAATGGTCATTTTTGAAATTATAAGCATTAGCAGGTTGTTAGAAACTGAAATCAAACAGTTTTCAACTCAAAACTTTATTCTAGGTGATGTTACATTTTCACATAGGACCCCTTGTTCGAAAGGAGCTTCTGAACTCTCTCGTCCATTGAATTTGTCAGGTTTTGGATGGTTTCTGCTTCAATTGTTTTGCATGAGGACAGAATACCCTCCCAGAGCTGTTGCTTAGATGTGAACTGCCTCCCGCCATCATAGACACTCCTTTTAATGATGCTCCAAAGGTTCTGAATGGGGTAGAGGTCAGGGGAGCATGGGGGTCACACCATAAGTTTGTCCCCTTTTATGCCCATATCAGCCAGAGATGCAGATGTTTTTTGTGCAGCATGAGATGGTGCATTATCATGCAGAAAAATGATCTTGCTGTGAAATACACGGTTCTTCATCTTGAACCATGGCAGGAAGTGCTGTTTGAGAAAATCCACATACATTATGGAGTTCATCTTTAGCGCCTTCAGGGATCCTAAAGGGGCCGACAATCTCTCTCCCCATGATTCCAGCCCAAAACATTACTCCAACTCCTCCTTGTTGGCGCTGTAGCCGTGTTTGCGTGGGGTGTCCATCAACCAGCCATCCTCCACTCCATTCATCTGGACCATCGAGCGCTGCACGGCACTCATCCGTGAACAAAACAGTTTTGAAATCAGTCTTCATGTAATGTTTGGCCCACTGGAGCCGTTTCTGCTTGTGTGAAGTGGATAGAGGAGGTCGACAGGATGGCGTATGCACAGCTGCAAACCTCTGAAGGACCCTGCATCTTGTTGTTCGGGGGACGTTGGAGGCACAAGCAGCTTCAAAAACTTGTCTGCTGCTATGACAAGGCTTTTTTGCCGCTGCTCTTTCAACCTGACGTAATTGCCTGTAGGAAAGAGTCCTCAATTTGCCCTTATCAGCACGCACACGTGTGTACTGTGAATCAGCTACATACTTCTTGATTGCCAAGACACTTCATCCTGATCATCGCACAATGTTGATTGTAGTCATGCCTTGACCTAAACACTCCACAATTTGTTGCTTCTCAGCAGCCGACACATCCTTTTTCTTTCCCATTTTGGCAGAAAATGTAGGCTGCTTAATAATGTGAGAGAGCCTTCTTAAGTAGTCTTGCCTTTCATTGGACACACCTGCCAAACTAATTAGCACAGGTGTCTGCAATTGCTTACAGTGATATAAAGAGCCCTGACACACATCACCATCAATGAGTTTAACTGACAAACAAACAAATTCTTCCCTTATCACTCCTAAACACTTTTTGCATAATAATTTGGAACGCGGTGTACATGTGCTTTTCCACAAAACACCAGTGGTTCACGTAGTGAATCTTACAGTTCTAACTTGCCAACCGTGGTCTGTATGGAATTGTTCAATAAAGGGCCCAAAATTAAGATAACATAGATGGGAGAGGTCTCTATGAATAGGAATTCCTAAGTATTTGATACCCTGTGAGGGCCAGGCAAAGGGAAAGTTGGACTGGATGGAATCCTATATGGATTTAGGGAGGGAGACATCGAGGGCCTCAGACTTCGCTGCATTGATTTTAAAATTTTACCATGTAACAAAGTGATCTATTTCAGCCATAACAGCAGGGATGGATATATGTGATTGAGTGATATATACTAGGACATCATCAGCAAATAGAGAGCACTTGTACTCGGTGCCTCCCACCTTAATCCACCTAATATTGGGGTTATGGCGAATTGATGAGAGCAGGTGCTCCGTCACTAGGATGTATAAGAGAGGGGACAGAGGACATCCCTGCCTTGTCCCATTGGTGATTGTGAAAGGTGATGAAAATGTTCTGACGCACCCCCTGGGCCTTGGGACACCTGGAGCCGGACCCTTTTTGGTGGATGCTGGTGGTTGTAGTCTTCGTGGCGGCGATCCGGTTCCGTGGCTCAGGGCGGTCAAACCAGTGGCGGAACTATTTATGTGGTTTTGATGTTTAAATGTCCGACTACGCCACCCGTGGATTGCGGTCAGAGTGAACCGCCGCTACAGGGCAGACCGCTAAGGCTGGTGTTGTGGGTGCAGCAGAGCGTAGCATAACTCCCCACGGGAGGAGTATAGCCTCAGGGCAGTGTATGCGGAGGATGGGGGTGATGGTGCAGGGCAGCAGCAGTAACGACACGGAGTCAGTGATGCAGTTCAGGGCCTTTACTCACAGTTCTTATTATCCAGACCACGTCTGCAGGTAACGGCTGCCCACGTCGTACTGTGCTCACCAGGTGAGGGGCTCAGACAACTCCCAGATAACTTTGGAGCGCTTCACAGGACCCCCTTTGTGTGTCCTTTGTCTGGCCTTTCTTACCAACACTTCTGTCCGGCTGCCTCGGGCCTCCTCTTGGTAAACTTGGCGCCAGTTTCCCTGACCCTATGTGGTGCCTTCCTAGCGGTTGGAGCAAGGGGCTGCGCCACATAAAATGTCAGAGCCTCCGGTTTCTAGCTGAGGGTCGTTTCCTGCCTCCACTAGTTCGGGGAACGGTCTCCCCCTTTGGCCTGACCCCTCCACGCAGGTGGATTCGGGCGTGCGGTGGCGACTCGCCCGTCCGCACCCCTGGGATCCCTTCATTCCTCGTTCCTGGAGCCTTCTCCGCTCCTCTTCCTTCCTTCTCCCTCTTGCAGGCCTGGGCCTCTGTTACTAGGCCCGCCTCCAGAGCAGAGCTCATGCAGAGCCCCTGCTCCCTGCCACTTCTGCTCAGACTTCTCTGCACTGAACTAAGATGGTGCCCACCTTTTATACTCCCTTCTCAATGCACCCAGGAACTGCTTCCTCCCTGCTCCTGCACTGCAGGGTTCCCCTTCCTCAGTGTTCCCTCCCCCCACTCCAGCCAGGGACAGGGACTGTCGTGCCCATCTCAGGGGCATATTGGTCGCCCTGCCCCACGGCAATGTGGTGTAATGCATGCAGGTGTCGGGTCCTGATCCACACTCCATCCTTATCTGAGAGTGAGATATCACACCTCTGGGTGAGGTGCAATACGTCTGTAGCAACCGAGCCCTCGGTGCTACAGTTCCATTTATCTTCAGCCTAGGTGACGTATTGTGATACAGGGCCGTGATTTTGGCTATAAAAGGGTCCCCTAGACCCCTACCCCAAGATTTTTAAGAGAATCATATATGGCGTGCCAGGAGACTGTATGGAATGCTTTCTCAGCATCCAACGAGAGTATCTACTTACAAATTTTTAACTGCATCTAGCCCAGGAAATACTTTGTGCCTAGTAGCAGTGTCTGCTAGTCAGCGGATTATCCCGGCTGTTAAGCAAGCTACACCACCTGTAGTTTGGACACTTAATTTTTTCAAAGGAAATGCTTCGGGACCACGGGATACTCAGTGAAGAGCATCAGGAGGCACCCCAAGGCATAGGGGCTGGGACTGGCAGTGGACAGCCGAGCTCGATCCTTATAAAAGCTTTTTAACTGCAGCAGCTTTAGTGGACACTACTGGAGCTGGAATTACGCGGCTGCTGGCATGAGACTTGCCCTCCAATAGATCCTTGTAAATGGATTTAAAGTGTATTCATTCAAATTAGAGGGACAATTTAAATTAAAAAGCTTAGAGCTGCCTCCACCACAGGGGGGCTCTCTCGACCCACCAGCGGACAGGCACCAGTATTGGGAGAGGGGGGCTGGCCGTCAGGGTTCACCGCGGCTCTGGCACAAACCCGGCGACACGGAGGTGGCACGGGCAGGAGCGGACTGGCCGTCTCGGCTTCTCACTTTTTGGATTTTAGAAGGGCATGACATGCCTATATCTGTGTCTCCCCCTCCTTTTACTCCTCCACCTCTTTTCTTTTCGCATGACTATATGTACTTGTCACTTTTCCATGTGTTAGTTGTGTCTTCTGAGTAGTTTGTCAGCTTTTGGACACCTTTGAAGGTGTTTTCTATGTGTTTCTATGTGTTTTTGTTTGCCTGCCATTGGTTTTAACGGTGTTCGAAGGTGTTCGACGAACAGTTCGACGAACAGTTCGGCGAACACACGGGTGTTCGACGAACCGTACCGAACTCGAACACTACGGGGGTGGCTCAACACTACTCTTCAGTAGTTGATTTATAGGAATTAATGCAAAGTGGAAGGAACAATTACATTTTTTTAACTAAAATATAGGCACAATTTTTTTACTTTTACTAGAGAAAAGAGGAGACTGTTCAATTGGTTAAGGAATATCTTTTGAATGTGGTAATATCCAATATATGAACAAAACCTGCTGTTTGGGCACATGGCAGTTCCTGGAATGAAAGAACTATATGATTTTTGGAGCAAAAATTTGTCTGGAATAAACACCATATCACATTTGAAAAGTTTTTGAAGTGCCAAAACAGCAGAATCTCCACTCACCCCATTTTGTAAATGTGACCACTCAAGGACTTCATCTAGGGGTGTGTTGAGCATTTTGTTTTCATAGATTCACAGCTTCACAAATTCCAGCATTTAGAGGTTTATACAGCCGGAACCAATGTGGGCACCATCCCTGGCTGTGACAGCTGGACACTGGCTTTCAATTAAGCTGAGCTCCTGGTGATGATTGTGCGGGCACAACTTCTGTGCCTGCACAATCACCATGATGTACCAGTATGTTCATTTGCGGCAAGTACTTGCAAAATATGGCATACTGGAAAGTCATATTTTGGGAAGGGGTTAAGCAGAAAATGCAACTTTCTTGCTTTAAAAATATTGAAAGGTTAAATGCAACAAATAAAAGCATTTTTAATTTTGCAAAATATTCTTTAACCACATGCACAACATTTAATACTTTGGCACAAAAACATCAACTAATGCTGTAAGACAAAAATCAATCCCATAGATGATTATTTTGGCTAACAGTCTTTTTCTTACAAATGCAAAGATTGCATTTCCTTTTCTAGTATTGCATGAGATTGTAAAATGTGGTGTTGTAATATGATCTAGGTCATAGAAAATGCTACAATTATTTTTCCTTGAGATAGTAATTGAGGTAAATAAATGTGCTGACCTCAACTATAAATTCCCATGGGTGTTTCAATAGAACTACTTAAGACATAAATCTATAAGAATGTCAAACTTTTTTATTGTTAATGGTGTTGCATTATCATCCTTACTATTCAACAAGCTCAAGTAACCTCTTGACTTTAATCTCAGAGACCTCCACAATGCTGAAGATCTCCAAACTAGATGTTGACAATGGTCCTATAAACTTGAAGGTGCCCATGGTTCATGAGAATTGTAGTCTCCAGTTTACACAGCATTTCAGGCATTTTGACCCTTTACTCCTTTGTCCCATTAGTCTGTATTTCAACAAAGAAAAACACGTAGGCTAAAAATATTCACTGCCCGCACAAAAGAAGCCTCTTTTCACTTATGGGTAAACTTTTCTAATGGTTCTTCTGCATCATTGTTATTAGAACATTGTTCATTCACCCTGAGTTCAGACTGTTTCAAACAATGAAATGGAACCAATGATGGCTTTTAATAATATTACTGCTGCTCTTTTGTTGTGAAAGAGGCAGATTTACCTTTTGTCCTTTAAAGACCCTTGTCAAGCTGTGTCAGCAGTTTCCATGGAAAGACTTATCCAAGAAAGATGAAACTTTTGAACAATAAAATAAAATGTTAACATATGCTAAATGATGTGATAATAAGAATTTCCTTGATTCGTTATTAATTCAAACTTACATTTTATTTTTACATGTTTCAGTTCCATTTTTTCATGTAATTTTCAATGTTTTGCTTTTAAACATTTTGGCTAGGTTTAACTTCAAGTCTATAGACAAATATTAATTTATATCATTTAGGGTTTTGGCATTTCTGGGGTCAAAATACAGCATACACTGGGTTTGGCATTTTTTTTACGCTATGCAAAACATATGTCATGCCAGGTGTGGGAAAGACTTTGTGCAACACAGAGGGAAAATGAAAATGGAGCCCAACACTAGGGAAAGGGGGGAAGTGGAGACCTCCTAGTCTGGTCTAGCATCACCCTGTCTCAACTATCGTCTCTATATTGCCTCCTCAGCAATCGCGGCACTCATGCCTCGCCCTACTCTCCCTGGCATATGGCTACGGCTAGGGATGGAAGGAGATGAGCACTAGTCAACCTCCACTAAACTCTAGAAACACCAAGGGTGAGCAAAACATGGGAAATGGCTTAGCTTTAGATGAACTCCAAATAAGCACACGGTCTCAAGCTCCAGAGAGGACAAAGTACTGATCCTGCTAAGCTTCACAAGTAGAAATGGATATAACGAGTGACTCCCTCTAATATACACCAGGTATGTATACACCCAGGCTAGAGAACTAATTAGCAAGAGAGAGGTAGCTGCTCGGTCCTAAAGATAGCCTCTTATCTAAGAAACTGTTTGCAATGCAAAACATAGAGATCTCCTGCAACCCACTGCAGGGTGACTGTCTGTCACCTCTGGCACACCCTTGACAACATAGGAAAGCACCAATTAAAGCATTTGAAACACCTGATTTTTTCAGAAGCTCTGTAAAACATTGAAAGAAATATGTTTGGAGGAGATCTATTGTTAACCCCTTACCACTGAAGTCTGTTCTCATCAAATTACATTGATATCATTTGCGTTTAATAATGAAAAGGTTGGAAACTTGATGTGAAGTTTGAATAATTTGCTATTATCAAACTTTGAATTTGTATGCCGTTAATACAGATAGGCATACCAATAAAAATAATTAATAAATAACATTTGCCTGATATCTACTTTACATCAGCACCATTTTTTAAATCTAATTTTTTTGTTATTAAGTTAGAAGGGTAAAATGTTTACCAGCACTTTTTCAATTTTCAGCAATCACCATTTTTTTTTTCAGAAACCAGCAATTGTTCCAACACAATTTACAAAACCATATTTTTTTGTTAAAAATGTATAAGGTTAAAAGTTTAGCAGCAATTTTTCCAAAAAGTTTACTATACCCATTTTATTATGAACCACTTCACACTTGAAATGCCTTTTGAGGGCCATATGTCAATCACCGCCACAAAGTGACCCCATTTTAAAAACTGCACCCTTCAAAGTATTCAAAACCACATTTAGGAAGTTTGTTAACCCTTTAGGTGCTTCACAGAAATTCAAACTAATTGGAAACAAATAATGAAAAATGTGTTATTTTCCACAAAAAAAATTATTTTAGCCCCAAATTTTTCATTTTCACAATTGTAACAGGAGAAACCTGACCTTACAATTTGTTGTGCCATTTCTTCTGAGCGTGATGGCATCCCTTATGTGGGGGAAAACTAATGTTTGGGTGCAGGGCAGGGTTCGGAAGGTAAGGAGCGCTATTTCAATTTTAGACACCATGGTGGCTGGAATTGATTGCAGACACCATGCTGCATTTGCTTATCATTAGAGGTACCAAAAAAGTAGAAACCCCCCACAATTGTCACCATTTTGAAAACGACATCCCTCAAGGAAATCAGCAAGGTGTTTGGTGCCCATCTTGAAACAACAAGTTCTTCACAGAATTTTTTAGCCTTGAGAGGTAAAAATGAAAAAGTACATTTTCTTCACAAAATGTAGCTTTAGCCCCAATTTTTTCATTTTCTCAAGAGCAACAGGAGAAAGTGGACTACACAATTTGCATTTCAATTTCATTTAAAAAAAAAAGTGCAGTTCTATAATATATATTTTTTTCATTTACAGCGTTCATTTTATGGTGAAAATGACTGGGCAATATGATTCTCCACGTCTGTATGATTACTCCATTTGCTAAACGTGTAGTTTTGTTCTGCTTAAGTGGTGATAAACATTTTTTAAAAAGAATTTGCTTGTGACTAGAGATGAGAGTTGTTCGACTCGAACTGTTCGCCAATCTCAAATTCGAGCTGTTTTGGGCGGTGTTCGAGCCGTTCGGCGAACACGAACGATTTGAGAAAAATTCGGCTGTTTGAGGTTATGTTCGATAACTGTTCGTGCACCAAAATCATAACTGGATTTTTTCTCAGTAATGATGAAAATTAATGTTAATACGCAGTTTGAGTGTACAGCGGGGCGGGGGGAGGGGCAGGGGATGGATCTCTGCAGGAATAATGAAGTTCTCCATTTTTTTTTCTCTTTCCCACATTTACAGTGGGGAGGTGCAATCTGTCAGCCTATCAGCAGCGCACACGCGGAGCGAAGTGCTTTTTTTCACACAAGCAAGGGCATGTGTCATTGGCAGTGTATGTCACATGTCCTTGCCCTATAAGACCAAGCCATTTTCCCAGTCGCCACCATTTTCTCACTGCTGCAGCTGCGTGTTAGATGGCACCGCTGTTGCTGTGTGCGCTATACCTTGTTAATTTCAAGCCAATTTTCGCACAAATCTACAGATAGCTTGGGAGTAGAGAATAGTTGTGATTGCAGTCCTTTTAAGGACTAGGTTACAGCATTTCCTACGACTTTTATCAGGCAGGTCTGTGCTCTTAAATAGATAGGTTGTGGGAGTAAAGACTGATTGTAATTGCAGTCCTTTTCAGCACTAGGTTACATCAGTTCCTATCAGTTTTTGCCAGGCAGGTCTGTGCCAGTGCTGTGCAAGTTTTTTTCACAGCATTTGGCTGAATCTAGCAAAGCTAATCCTTTTTGGCCTATTGCAGAGTGTGTTCGTCAGTGGAGTAGCCTATCTGTGTGGCAAGATATACCACCTGTGTATAGAATACCAATTTTTTTAATGCACCTAGTGAAGCAAAATCTTTTGGGCATAGCATCATTCTATTAGTCCATCTATACTGACCTCCATCAGGTTGCATATTGAATATAATTTTTTTCTGCATCTAGCTCTGAAAAAATATTTCGGCTTCTAGCAGTGTATGGGACTTGTTCTATTAGTCCATCTATACTGACCTCCATCAGGTTGCAAACTGAATATAATTTTTTTCTGCATCTAGCTCTGAAAAAATATTTGGCCTTCTAGCAGTGTGTGGGACTTGTTCTATTAGTCCATCTATACTGACCTCCATCACGTTGCAAATTCAAAATAATTTTTTGTCTGCATCTAGCTCTGAAAAAATATTTGGCCTTCTGGCAGTGTGTGGGACTTTCTCTATTAGTCCATCTATACTGACCTCCATCAGGTTGCAAATTAAAAATAATTTTTATCTGCATCTACCTCTGAAAAAATATTTGGGCTTCCAGCTGTGTGTGGGACTTGTTCTATTAGTCCATCTATACTGACCTCCATCAGGTTGCAAACTGAATATAATTTTTTTCTGCATCTAGCTCTGCAAAAATATTTGGCCTTCTAGCAGTGTGTGGGACTTTCTCTATTAGTCCATCTATACTGACCTCCATCAGGTTGCAAATTAAAAATAATTTTTTGTCTGCATCTAGCTCTGAAAAAATATTTGGCCTTCTAGCAGTGTGTGGGACTTTCTCTATTAGTCCATCTATACTGACCTCCATCAGGTTGCAAACTGAATATATATTTTTTCTGCATCTACCTCTGAAAAAATATTTGGGCTTCTAGCTGTGTGTGGGACTTGTTCTATTAGTCCATCTATACTGAACTCCATCAGGTTGCAAACTGAATATAATTTTTTTCTGCATCTAGCTCTGAAAAAATATTTGGCCTTATAGCAGTGTGTGGGACTTGTTCTATTAGTCCATCTATACTGACCTCCATCAGGTTGCAAATTGAATATAATTTTTTTCTGCATCTAGCTCTGAAAAAATATTTGGGCTTCTAGCAGTGTGTGGGACTTGTTCTATTAGTCCATCTATACTGACCTCCATCAGGTTGCAAACTGAATATAATTTTTTTCTGCATCTAGCTCTGAAAAAATATTTGGCCTTCTAGCAGTGTGTGGGACTTGTTCTATTAGTCCATCTATACTGACCTCCATCACGTTGCAAATTCCAAATAATTTTTTGTCTGCATCTAGCTCTGAAAAAATATTTGGCCTTCTAGCAGTGTGTGGAACTTTCTCTATTAGTCCATCTATACTGACCTCCATCAGGTTGCAAACTGAATATATATTTTTTCTGCATCTACCTCTGAAAAAATATTTGGGCTTCTAGCTGTGTGTGGGACTTGTTCTATTAGTCCATCTATACTGACCTCCATCAGGTTGCAAATTGAATATAATTTTTTCTGCATCTAGCTCTGAATAAATATTTGGCCTTCTAGCAGTGTGTGGGACTTGTTCTATTAGTCCATCTATACTGACCTCCATCAGGTTGCAAATTGAATATAATTTTTTTCTGCATCTATCTCTGAAAAAATATTTGGGCTTCTAGCAGTGTGTGGGACTTGTTCTATTAGTCCATCTATACTGACCTCCATCAGGTTGCAAACTGAATATAATTTTTTTCTGCATCTAGCTCTGAAAAAATATTTGGCCTACTAGCCGTGTGTGGGACTTGTTCTATTAGTCCATCTATACTGACCTCCATCACGTTGCAAATTCCAAATAATTTTTTGTCTGCATCTAGCTCTGAAAAAATATTTGGCCTTCTAGCAGTGTGTGGGACTTTCTCTATTAGTCCATCTATACTGACCTCCATCAGGTTGCAAATTAAAAATAATTTGTATCTGCATCTACCTCTGAAAAAATATTTGGGCTTCTAGCTGTGTGTGGGACTTGTTCTATTAGTCCATCTATACTGACCTCCATCAGGTTGCAAACTGAATATAATTTTTTTCTGCATCTAGCTCTGAAAAGATATTTGGCCTTCTAGCAGTGTGTGGGACTTTCTCTATTAGTCCATCTATACTGACCTCCATCAGGTTGCAAATTAAAAATAATTTTTATCTGCATCCAGCTCTGAAAAAATATTTGGCATTCTAGCAATGTGTGGGACTTTCTCTATTAGTCCATCTATACTGACCTCCATCAGGTTGCAAATTAAAAATAATTTTTTGTCTGCATCTAGCTCTGAAAAAATATTTGGCCTTCTAGCAGTGTGTGGGACTTTCTCTATTAGTCCATCTATACTGACCTCCATCAGGTTGCAAACTGAATATATTTTTTTTCTGCATCTAGCTCTGAAAAAATATTTGGGCTTCAAGCAGTGTGTGGGACTTGTTCTATTAGTCCATCTATACTGACCTCCATCAGGTTGCAAACTGAATATAATTTTTTTCTGCATCTAGCTCTGAAAAAATATTTGGCCTTCTAGCAGTGTGTGGGACTTGGTCTATTAGTCCATCTATACTGACCTCCATCACATTGCAAATTAAAAATAATTTTTTGTCTGCATCTAGCTCTGAAAAAATATTTGGCCTACTAGCAGTGTGTGGGACTTGTTCTATTAGTCCATCTATACTGACCTCCATCACGTTGCAAATTCCAAATTATTTTTTGTCTGCATCTAGCTCTGAAAAAATATTTGGCCTTCTAGCAGTGTGTGGGACTTTCTCTATTAGTCCATCTATACTGACCTCCATCAGGTTGCAAATTAAAAATAATTTTTATCTGCATCTAGCTCTGAAAAAATATTTGGCATTCTAGCATTGTGTGGGACTTTCTCTATTAGTCCATCTATACTGACCTCCATCAGGTTGCAAATTAAAAATAATTTTTTGTCTGCATCTAGCTCTGAAAAAATATTTGGCCTTCTAGCAGTGTGTGGGACTTTCTCTATTAGTCCATCTATACTGACCTCCATCAGGTTGCAAACTGAATATATTTTTTTTCTGCATCTAGCTCTGAAAAAATATTTGGGCTTCAAGCAGTGTGTGGGACTTGTTCTATTAGTCCATCTATACTGACCTCCATCAGGTTGCAAACTGAATATAATTTTTTTCTGCATCTAGCTCTGAAAAAATATTTGGCCTTCTAGCAGTGTGTGGGACTTGTTCTATTAGTCCATCTATACTGACCTCCATCACATTGCAAATTAAAAATAATTTTTTGTCTGCATCTAGCTCTGAAAAAATATTTGGCCTTCTAGCAGTGTGTGGGACTTTCTCTATTAGTCCATCTATACTGACCTCCATCAGGTTGCAAACTGAATATATATTTTTTCTGCATCTACCTCTGAAAAAATATTTGGGCTTCTAGCTGTGTGTGGGACTTGTTCTATTAGTCCATCTATACTGACCTCCATCAGGTTGCAAGCTGAGTATAATTTTTTTCTGCATCTAGCTCTGAAAAAATATTTGGCCTTCTAGCAGTGTGTGGGACTTGTTCTATTAGTCCATCTATACTGACCTCCATCACATTGCAAATTCCAAATAATTTTTTGTCTGCATCTAGCTCTGAAAAAATATTTGGCCTTCTAGCAGTGTGTGGGACTTTCTCTATTAGTCCATCTATACTGACCTCCATCAGGTTGCAAACTGAATATATATTTTTTATCTGCATCTACCTCTGAAAAAATATTTGGGCTTCTAGCTGTGTGTGGGACTTGTTCTATTATCCATCTATACTGACCTCCATCAGGTTGCAAACTGAATATAATTTTTTTCTGCATCTAGCTCTGAAAAAATATTTGGCCTTCTAGCAGTGTGTGGGACTTGTTCTATTAGTCCATCTATACTGACCTCCATCAGGTTGCAAATTGAATATAATTTTTTCTGCATCTAGCTCTGAAAAAATATTTGGGCTTCTAGCAGTGTGTGGGACTTGTTCTATTAGTCCATCTATACTGACCTCCATCAGGTTGCAAACTGAATATAATTTTTTTCTGCATCTAGCTCTGAAAAAATATTTGGCCTTCTAGCATTGTGTGGGACTTGTTCTATTGGTCCACCTATACTGACCTCCATCACGTTGCAAATTCCGAATAATTTTTTGTCTGCATCTAGCTCTCAAAAAAATATTTGGCCTTCTAGCAGTGTGTGGGACTTTCTCTATTAGTCCATCTATACTGACCTCCATGAGGTTCCAAATTAAAAATAATTTTTATCTGCATCTACCTCTGAAAAAATATTTGGGCTTCTAGCTGTGTGTGGGACTTCTTCTATTAGTCCATCTATACTGACCTCCATCAGGTTGCAAACTGAATATAATTTTTTTCTGCATCTAGCTCTGAAAAAATATTTGGCCTTCTAGCAGTGTGTGGCACTTTCTTTATTAGTCCATCTATACTGACCTCAATCAGGTTGCAAATTAAAAATATTTTTTATCTGCATCTAGCTCTGAAAAAATATTTGGCATTCTAGCATTGTGTGGGACTTTCTCTATTAGTCCATCTATACTGACCTCCATCAGGTTGCAAATTAAAAATAATTTTTTGTCTGCATCTAGCTCTGAAAAACTATTTGGCATTCTAGCAGTGTGTGGGACTTTCTCTATTAGTCCATCTATACTAACCTCCATCAGGTTGCAAACTGAATATAATTTTTTTCTGCATCTAGCTCTGTAAAAATATTTGGCCTTCTAGCAGTGTGTGGGACTTGTTCTATTAGTCCATCTATACTGACCTCCATCACGTTGTAAATTCAATATAATTTTTTGTCTGCATCTAGCTCTGAAAAAATATTTGGCCTTCTAGCAGTGTGTGGGACTTTCTCTATTAGTCCATCTATACTGACCTCCATCAGGTTGCAAATTAAAAATAATTTTTATCTGCATCTACCTCTGAAAAAATATTTGGGCTTCCAGCTGTGTGTGGGATTTGTTCTATTAGTCCATCTATACTGACCTCCATCAGGTTGCAAACTGAATATAATTTTTTTCTGCATCTAGCTCTGCAAAAATATTTGGCCTTCTAGCAGTGTGTGGGACTTTCTCTATTAGTCCATCTATACTGACCTCCATCAGGTTGCAAATTAAAAATATTTTTTTGTCTGCATCTAGCTCTGAAAAAATATTTGGTCTTCTAGCAGTGTGTGGGACTTTCTCTATTAGTCCATCTATACTGACCTCCATCAGGTTGCAAACTGAATATATTTTTTTTCTTCATCTACCTCTGAAAAAATATTTGGGCTTCAAGCAGTGTCTGGGACTTGTTCTATTAGTCCATCTATACTGACCTCCCTCAGGTTGCAAGCTGAATATAATTTTTTTCTGCATCTACCTCTGAAAAAATATTTGGGCTTCTAGCTGTGTGTGGGACTTGTTCTATTAGTCCATCTATACTGACCTCCATTAGGTTGCAAACAGAATATAATTTTTTTCTGCATCTAGCTCTGAAAAAATATTTGGCCTTCTAGCAGTGTGTGGGACTTTCTTTATCAGTCCATCTATACTGACCTCGATCAGGTTGCAAATTAAAAATAATTTTTTTCTGCATCTAGCTCTGAAAAAATATTTGGCCTTTTAGCAGTATGTGGGACTTTCTCTATTTGTCCATCTATACTGACCTCCATCAGGTTGTAAATTAAAAATAATTTCTTGTCTGCATCTAGCTCTGAAAAAATATTTGGCCTTCTAGCAGTGTGTGGGACTTTCTCTATTAGTCCATCTATACTGACCTCCATCAGGTTGCAAACTGAATATATTTTTTTTCTGTATTTACCTCTGAAAAAACATTTGGGCTTCTAGCTTTGTGAGGGACTTGTTCTATTAGTCCATCTATACTGACCTCCATCAGGTTGCAAACTGAATATAATTTTTTTCTGCATCTAGCTCTGAAAAAATATTTGGCCTTCTAGCAGTGTGTGGGACTTGTTCTATTAGTCCATCTATACTGACCTCCATCAGGTTGCAAACTGAATATAACTTTTTTCTGCATCTACCTCTGAAAAAATATTTGGGCTTCTAGCTGTGTGTGGGACTTGTTCTTTTAGTCCATCTATACTGACCTCCATCAGGTTGCAAACTGAATACAATTTTTTTCTGCCTCTACCTCTAAAAAAATATTTGGGCTTCTAGCTGTGTGTGGGACTTGTTCTATTAGTCCATCTATACTGACCTCCATCAGGTTGCAAATTGAATATAATTTTTTTCTGCATCTAACCCAGCCAATAGTTTTCGCCTAATACCACAGTTTGGCCACTCAGCTCTGCTCGGTTCCCATCCATTGTTTTTTTGTGCAAACAACTCCAGATTTGTGAATTAGTTAACCACCAAAATGATTGGAAAAAGCCCTGCTGCTGGTGGAAAGGGGAATAGGCATGTTGGGAAGGGGAAAAAAGGTTGTGTCCGTGGGTTAGGTGTTAAAGCAACAGTAACATCTGCAGAAGAAAGACCATCTTCCAGACAAACTAAAATGTCTACTTCTGTTAGCGGACAATGTGATAAGATCCCTTTCTTACGGCCACGCCAATCACTACAAATTCCAGATGAGGCACAAAAACAGCAGGTGCTTCAACGGATATCAAGTGTTACTTTAAGTGGGCTCTCCTCCACATCAACTTCAACATCACAAATACTCCAGTCCTCAAAGGTGTCACCCCAATCGCACTTGCTTCCTCACAGCTCCCAAATCTCCAGCTGCCCGTCTGAGTATGAGGTAGAACAGATGGTTGAGTCTGCAGAGCTGTTTACTCATACTATAGCCTGGGAATTAGAGGTCGACTCCAGCGCTTCTGTGAATCCAGACGAGGAAATGATCTGCACTGATACCCAGAATTTTTATGAGTCGGATCCAGGACCAGACGCAGAAGGTTCTGACCATAATGTAGACCCTCATTCCCAAACTGTAACTCCTGTTGGTGGAGACAATGAGGAAGACGATGATGAGACTCAAATACCTGATTGGAGCGACAACTTTAGTTTTTTGTCAGGGCAGGAACAGGTTGGCTCTGAGGACGACGGATGTGAAAACGCACAGGGTGATGATGATGAGGTTGGAGATCCAACTTACTGTCAACCCACAGTCAGCCAAGAGATGAAGTCAGCAGAGGAGGTGGAGGAGGATGCTAGTGACGACGAGGTCAGGTTGCGCCTTCCTGGACAGAGACGTAGTACTGGAAGCACGTCAACAACTGCATCCTCAAACACAACTCTGCCTCTCACCACAAGTCGTGGTGGCTCTTCAGGTCGCATGGGTGCTAAGCCTTGCATAGCCTGGGCATTTTTTCAAATCGATAAAGATGACCGAACTCGTGTTATCTGTAACATTTGTCAGCAGAATCTAAGTAGAGGCCAAAAAATACATAGTTTGAGTACTTCATGCATGAACCGGCACATGGACATGAAGCATAAGTTGCAGTGGGAAGCTCACTGTGCTACAATGCGGCCTAGCCGGCCGGGCTAACCACCGTCTGCCATATCTTGTGCATCCGCGACCTCTTCATCCTCTGTGACTGGGGGGGACAGCAGTCACACCTGTTTTGGGGCGCAGACCTGCCACCTCTTTACCCGCAACAGCCAGCGTGATTGACAGGTCATCATTTTCTTTGGAGGTGGTAACACCAGCTGGTGTTGAGCGCTGTCCGACATCGATAGCACCACCTTTGGATCAAGGCAACCTAACATGTCCGCCTGTACCTTCCCCACAGACCGGCAGTTTGCCGGGGACACCCTTATCAACCCCGTCTAAGCACAATAGCCAGCCCTCGGTCCCTCAGATGTGGACAAGTAAAAGACCATTTCCTCCTAGCCTTTAGTGTTGAGCCACCCCCGTAGTGTTCGAGTTCGGTTCGGTTCGTCGAACACCCGTGTGTTCGCCGAACTGTTCGTCGAACTGTTCATCGAACACCTTCGAACACCGTTAAAACCAATGGCAGGCAAACAAAAACACATAGAAACACATAGAAAACACCTTCAAAGGTGTCCAAAAGCTGACAAACTGCTCAGAAGACACAACTAACACATGAAAAAGTGACAAGTACATATAGTCATGCGAAAAGAAAAGAGGTGGAGGAGTAAAAGGAGGGGGAGACACAGATATAGGCATGTCATGCCCTTCTAAAATCCAAAAAGTGAGAAGCCGACACGTTCAGTCCGCTCCTGCCCGTGCCACCTTCGTGTCGCCGGGTTTGTGCCAGAGCCGCGGTGAACCCTGACGGCCAGCCCCCCTCTCCCAATACTGGTGCCTGTCCGCTGGTGGGTCGAGCGAGCCCCCCTGTGGTGGAGGCAGCTCTAAGCTTTTTAATTTAAATTGTCTCTCTAATTTGAATGAATACACTTTAAATCCATTTACAAGGATCTATTGGAGGGCAAGTCTCATGCCAGCAGCAGCATAATTCCAGCTCCAGTAGCGTCCACTAAAGCTGCTGCAGTTAAAAAGCTTTTATAAGGATCGAGCTCGGCTGTCCACCGCAAGGCATCCTACTGCCAGTCCCAGCCCCTATGCCTTGGGGTGCCTCCTGATGCTCTTCACTGAGTATCCCGTGGTCCCGAAGCATTTCCTTTGAAAAAATTAAGTGTCAAATCTACAGGTGGTGTAGCTTGCTTAACAGCCGGGATAATCCGCTGACTAGCAGACACTGCTACTAGGCACAAAGTATTTCCTGGGCTAGATGCAGTTAAAAATTTGTAATTAGATACTCTCGTTGGATGCTGAGAAAGCATTCCATAGAGTCTCCTGGCACGCCATATATGATTCTCTTAAAAAGCTTGGGGTAGGGGTCTAGGGGACCCTTTTATAGCCAAAATCACGGCCCTGTATCACAATACGTCACCTAGGCTGAAGATAAATGGAACTGTAGCACCCTGAGGGCTCGGTTGCTACAGAGGTATTGCACCTCACCCAGAGGTGTGATATCTCACTCTCAGGTAAGGATGGAGTGTGGATCAGGACCCGACACCTGCATGCATTACAACACATTGCCGTGGGGCAGGGCGACCAATATGCCTCTGAGATGGGCACGACAGTCCCTGTCCCTGGCTGGAGTGGGGGGAGGGAACACTGAGGAAGGGGAACCCTGTAGTGCAGGAGCAGGGAGGAAGCAGTTGCTGGGTGCATTGAGAAGGGAGTATAAAAGGTGGGCACCATCTTAGTTCAGTGCAGAGAAGTCTGAGCAGAAGTGGCAGGGAGCAGGGGCTCCATCCAGTCCAACTTTCCCTTTGCCTGGCCCTCACAGGGTATCAAATACTTATGAATTCCTATTCATAGAGACCTCTCCCATCTATGTTATCTTAATTTTGGGCCCTTTATTGAACAATTCCATACAGACCACGGTTGGCAAGTTAGAACTGTAAGATTCACTACGTGAACCACTGGTGTTTTGTGGAAAAGCACATGTACACTGCGTTCCAAATTATTATGCAAAAAGTGTTTAGGAGTGATAAGGGAAGAATTTGTTTGTTTGTCAGTTAAACTCATTGATGGTGATGTGTGTCAGGGCTCTTTATATCACTGTAAGCAATTGCAGACACCTGTGCTAATTAGTTTGGCAGGTGTGTCCAATGAAAGGCAAGACTACTTAAGAAGGCTGTCTCACATTATTAAGCAGCCTACATTTTCTGCCAAAATGGGAAAGAAAAAGGATGTGTCGGCTGCTGAGAAGCAACAAATTGTGGAGTGTTTAGGTCAAGGCATGACTACAATCAACATTGTGCGATGATCAGGATGAAGTGTCTTGGCAATCAAGAAGTATGTAGCTGATTCACAGTACACACGTGTGCGTGCTGATAAGGGCAAATTGAGGACTCTTTCCTACAGGCAATTACATCAGGTTAAAAGAGCAGCGGCAAAAAAGCCTTGTCATAGCAGCAGACAAGTTTTTGAAGATGCTGGTGCCTCCAACGTCCCCCGAACAACAAGATGCAGGGTCCTTCAGAGGTTTGCAGCTGTGCATACGCCATCCTGTCGACCTCCTCTATCCACTTCACACAAGCAGAAACGGCTCCAGTGGGCCAAACATTACATGAAGACTGATTTCAAAACTGTTTTGTTCACAGATGAGTGCCGTGCAGCGCTCGATGGTCCAGATGGATGGAGTGGAGGATGGCTGGTTGATGGACACCCCACGCAAACACGGCTACAGCGCCAACAAGGAGGAGGTGGAGTAATGTTTTGGGCTGGAATCATGGGGAGAGAGATTGTCGGCCCCTTTAGGATCCCTGAAGGGGTAAAGATGAACTCCATAATGTATGTGGATTTTCTCAAACAGCACTTCCTGCCATGGTTCAAGAAGAAGAACCGTGTATTTCACAGCAAGATCATTTTTTTGCATCATAATGCACCATCTCATGCTGCACATAAAACATCTGCATCTCTGGCTGATATGGGCATAAAAGGGGACAAACTTATGGTGTGACCCCCATGCTCCCCTGACCTCTACCCCATTCAGAACCTCTGGAGCATCATCAAAAGGAGTGTCTATGATGGCGGGAGGCAGTTCACATCTAAGCAACAGCTCTGGGAGGGTATTCTGTCCTCATGCAAAACAATTGAAGCAGAAACCATCCAAAACCTGACAAATTCAATGGACGAGAGAGTTCAGAAGCTCCTTTCGAACAAGGGGTCCTATGTGAAAATGTAACATCACCTAGAATAAAGTTTTGAGTTGAAAACTGTTTGATTTCAGTTTCCAATAACCTGCTAAAGCTTATAATTTCAAAAATGACCATTTTTTTGGTCTTTATTAAAATGAAAAGGTTGATCGAAAAGTTTGGGGGATCTAAGAGTGTGGCAACCCAGTAGTCATGATTACTTCGAATTCTGACAATATGAGGGTCATGTTGCAGGTAGTGCAGCAAGAAGGCACTTATGTGTCTTGCGCATCTCGGAGCCCCAAAATTATTTTCCGGGCTAGATGCAGCTAAAAATTATTATTAATTTTAAATCTGGTGGAGCTTAGTATAGATGGCCTAATAGGATCAGTGCTGCACACTGCTACAAAGCCCATATTATTTTCCAGTCAAGATACAGATAAACATGATTAGTAATTTTAAATCTGGTGGAGCGTATTATAGATGGCCTAATAGAATCAGTGCTGCACACTGCTACAAAGCCCAAATTATTTTCCAGCCAAGATACAGATAAACATGATTAGTAATTTGAAAGCTTAAAACGGTTGGTAGGGTGATTTTAACCAATCATCAAGCTTTTACTCTCCCCAGGATGACACAGGGGTAGAAAAGTCGTTTCGGATCCATGATTTGTTCATCTTTATGAACGTGAGTCTGTCTACATTATCAGTGGAGAGCCGCGTGCACTTATCTGTCAGCACACCACCAGCAGCGCTGAACACACGTTCAGACAGAACGCTGGCTGCGGGCATGACAAGATCTCCAAGCCGTAAGTGGCTAGCTCCGGTCAATTATCCAGATTGGAAGCCCAAAAAGAGCAAGGGTCCAGTGACACAGTCATGGCTTCAATGTTTACTTGGAGATACTCCTGTACCATCGTCTCTAGGCGTTGACTATGTGTCAGACTTCTTGTCTCCTGTGGCCTTGCAAAGGATGGGCTAAAAAAGTGGTGAAATGATTCCGCAAAATTGATGTTACCAGCAGATACTGTGGTTCTGTTACGGTTTGAGTGCTGAACACTTGACGGTCCCACAGTTGGCAAGTTGGAACTGTGAGATTCACTACGTGCACCACTGGTGTTTTGTGGAAAAGCACATGTAAGATTCTGCAACAGTCTCTGCTGATACTCCTGCATGCGTGCATCCCTTTCTATGGCAGGAATAATTTCGGCAAATTTACTTTTGTACCGGGGATCTAACAGTGTGGCAACACAGTAGTCAGGATTATTTCTAATTCTCACAATTCGAGGGTCATGTTGCAGGTAGTGCAGCAAGAAGGCACTCATGTGTGTTGCGCATCCAGGAGCACCAAGTCCCTGTTGTGTTGGTGGCGAGGTAACAATCATGCTTCCTTCCTCTGTCCTCTCCCCCCAACCTCGCACAACAGAAATGTGATCAAGGTCTCCCTCATCTGATGAGTCTTCCATCAGTTCGTCCTCCACTTCTTCCTGGGCTCCTGCACCTTCCTCACTAGTTTGGCTGCTACCATGCGCCCTGGTAAAACCATCTCCCCCACCCTCACATGCCTGCCGCCTTGGTGCTGCCAACCGTCTGGACCTTGCAGATGTTAGCCCTTCCGCATACAACTCCTCCTCCTCTACTTCCTCCACCTCCTCTTGTGCCACCACCTGACTCCGAATTCTGTTTAACATGTGCTCCAGCATGTAAATCACCGGAATAGTCATGCTGATAATGGCATCGTCAGCACTAAACATCTTCGTCGCCATTTCAAAACTGTGCAGAAGGGTGCATAGGTCCCTGATCTGAGACCACTCCTCCAGCGTGATTTGCCCCACCTCTGGATCTCGTTGGCCCAGGCTATACGTCAGAACGTATTGCACCAGGGCTTGTCGGTGCTGCCACAGTCGCTGCAACATGTGCAGAGTTGAATTCCACCGGGTAGGCACATCGCATTTTAGCCGGTGAAGTGGCAGGCCCAACGACTTCTGTAGAGATGTAAGTCGCTGAGCTGCGGGATGCGAACGGCGGAAGTGAGCACACAGCGACCGTGCCCTCTGCAGAAGGCCATCTAGTCTGGGATAGTGGGCTAAAAATTGCTGGACAACCAGGTTCAACACATGAGCCATACAAGGCACGTGTGTGACATTGCCCCGGCGAAGGGCCGCACCCAGGTTTGCAGCATTGTCGCACACGGCCTTCCCTGGTTTCAGGTCCAGTGGGGACAACCATTCATGAAATTGGTTCTCCAGAGCTGACCACAACTCCTCAGCTGTGTGACTCACATTTCCCAGACATTTCAAAGTAAAAACCGCCTGATGACATTGAGCCCTACTGCCAGCATAGTAAGGAGGTGTGCAGGATCCCTTCTGCGCAGTTAGAAAGCTTGTGGCATGACCAGACAGGCTTTGGGTGCAGGTGGAAGACCGAGAGGAGGTTGAGGAGGCAGAAGCAGTGGAGGAACTTTGACATAAAGAGGATTGACGCACAACTCGTGGGGACGGCAAGACTTGGACAGCAGCCCCTTGTCCTGCTGTCACCATAGTTACCCAGTGCCCAGTCAGCGACATGTAACGCCCCTGTCCATGCCTACTCGTCCAAGTGTCTGTGGTGAAATGCACCCTGTCACACACAGAGTTTCTCAAAGAAGCGGTGATGTTGTGTGCGACATGCTGGTGGAGCGCATGCACACCTTTCTTTGAGAAGTAGTGCCGACTGGGCATCTGATACTGGGGCACTGCGACGGACATAAGGTCTTGAAAATCCTCTGTGTCCACCAGGCGGAAAGGCAGCATTTCTGTAGCCAAGAGCTTGCAGATGGTGAAATTCAACCTCTTAGCTTTCTCATGGCTAGGAGGAAATGGTCTTTTACTTGTCCACATCTGAGGGACCGAGGGCTGGCTATTGTGCTTAGACGGGGTTGATAAGGGTGTCCCCGGCAAACTGCCGGTCTGTGAGGAAGATGCAGGCGGACATGTTAGGTTGCCTTGATCCAAAGGTGGTGCTATCAATGTTGGACAGCGCTCAACACCAGCTGGTGTTACCACCTCCAAAGAAAATGATGACCTGCCAATCACGCTGGCTGTTGCGGGTAAAGAGGTGGCAGGTCTGCGCCCCAAAACAGGTGTGACTGCTGTACCCCCAGTCACAGAGGATGAAGAGGCCGCGGATGCACAAGATATGGCAGACGGTGGTTGGCCCGGCCGGCTAGGCCGCATTGTAGCACACTGAGCTTCCCACTGCAACTTATGCTTCATGTCCATGTGCCGGTTCATGCATGAAGTACTCAAACTATGTATTTTTTGGCCTCTACTTAGCTTTTGCTGACAAATGTTACAGATAACACGAGTTGGGTCATCTTTATCGATCTGAAAAAATGCCCAGGCTATGCAAGGCTTAGCACCCATGCGACCTGAAGAGCCACCACGACTTGTGGTGAGAGGCAGAGTTGTGTTTGAGGATGCAGTTGTTGACGTGCTTCCAGTACTACGTCTCTGTCCAGGAAGGCGCAATCTGACCTCGTCGTCACTAGCATCTTCCTCCACCTCCTCTGCTGACCTCATCTCTTGGCTGACTGTGGGTTGACAGTAAGTGGGATCTCCAACCTCATCATCATCACCCTGTGCGTTATCACACCCGTCGTCCTCAGAGCCAACCTGTTCCTGCCCTGACAAAAAAATAAAGTTGTCACTCCAATCAGGTATTTGAGTCTTATCATCGTCTTCCTCATTGTCTCCACCAACAGGAGTTACAGTTTGGGAATGAGGGTCTACATTATGGTCAGAACCTTCTGCGTCTGGTCCTGGATCCGACTCATAAAGATTCTGGGCATCAGTGCAGATCATTTCCTCGTCTGGATTCACAGAAGCGCTGGAGTCGACCTCTGATTCCCAGGCTATAGTATGAGTAAACAGCTCTGCAGACTCAACCATCTGTTCTACCTCATACTCAGACGGGCAGCTGGAGATTTGGGAGCTGTGAGGAAGCAAGTGCGATTGGGGTGACACCTTTGAGGACTGGAGTATTTGTGATGTTGAAGTTGATGTGTAGGAGAGCCCACTTAAAGGAGCACTTGATATCCGTTGAAGCACCTGCTGTTTTTGTGCCTCATCTGAAATTTGTAGCGATTGGCGTGGCCGTAAGAAAGGGATCTTATCACATTGTCCGCTAAAAGAAGTAGACATTTTAGTTTGGCTGGAAGATGGTCTTTCTTCTGCAGATGTTACTGTTGCTTTAACACCTACCCCACGGACACAACCATTTTTCCCCTTCCCAACACGCCTATTCCCCTTTCCACCAGCAGCAGGCCTTTTTCCACTCATTTTGGTGGTTAACTAATTCACAACTCTGGAGTTGTTTGCACAAAAAAACAATGGATGGGAACCGAGCAGAGATGAGTGGCCAAACTGTGGTATTAGACCAAAACTATTGGCTGGGTTAGATGCAGAAAAAAATTATATTCAATTTGCAACCTGATGGAGGTCTGTATAGATGGATTAATAGAACAAGTCCCACACACAGCTAGAAGCCCAATATTTTTTCAGAGGTAGATGCAGAAAAAAATATATTCAGTTTGCAACCTGATGGAGGTCAGTATAGATGGACTAATACAACAAGTCCCACACACAGCTATAAGCCCAATATTTTTTCAGAGGTAGATGCAGAAAAAAATATATTCAGTTTGCAACCTGATGGAGGTCTGTATAGATGGATTAATAGAACAAGTCCCACACACAGCTAGAAGCCCAATATTATTTCAGAGGTAGATGCAGAAAAAAATATATTCAGTTTGCAACCTGATGGAGGTCTGTATAGATGGATTAATAGAACAAGTCCCACACACAGCTAGAAGCCCAATATTTTTTCAGAGGTAGATGCAGAAAAAAATATATTCAGTTTGCAACCTGATGGAGGTCTGTAAAGATGGATTAATAGAACAAGTCCCACACACAGCTAGAAGCCCAATATTTTTACAGAGGTAAATGCAGAAAAAAATATATTCAGTTTGCAACCTGATGGATGTCTGTATAGATGGATTAATAGAACAAGTCCCACACACAGCTAGAAGCCCAATATTTTTTCAGAGGTAGATGCAGAAAAAAATATATTCAGTTTGCAACCTGATGGAGGTCTGTATAGATGGATTAATAGAACAAGTCCCACACACAGCTAGAAGCCCAATATTTTTTCAGAGGTAGATGCAGAAAAAAATATATTCAGTTTGCAACCTGATGGAGGTCAGTATAGATGTACTAATAGAATGATGCTATGCCCAAAAGATTTTACTTCACTAGGTGCAGTAAAAAAATTGGTATTCTATACACAGGTGGTATATCTTGCAACACAGATAGGCTACTCCACTGACTAACACACTCTGCAATAGGCCAAAAAGGATTAGCTTTGCTAGATTCAGCCAAATGCTGTGAAAAAAACTTACACAGCTCTGGCACAGACCTGCCTGGCAAAAACTGATAGGAACTGATGTAACCTAGTCCTGAAAAGGACTCCAATTACAATTAGTCTTTACTCCCACAATCTATCTATTTAAGAGCACAGACCTGCCTCATAAAAGTCGTAGGAAATGCTGTAACCTAGTCCTTAAAAGGACTGCAATCACAACTATTCCCTACTCCCAAGCTATCTGTAGATTTGTGCGAAAATTGGCTTGAAATTAACAAGGTATAGCGCACACAGCAACAGCGGTGCCGTCTAACACGCAGCTGCAGCAGTGAGAAAATGGTGGCGACGGGGAAAATGGCTTGGTCTTATAGGGCAAGGACATGTGACATACACTGCCAATGACACATGCCCTTGCTTGTGTGAAAAAAAGCACTTCGCTCCGTGTGTGCGCTGCTGATAGGCTGACAGATTGCACCTCCCCACTGCAAATGCGGGAAAGAGAAAAAAAAATGGAGATCTTCATTGTTCCTGCAGAGATCCATCCCCTGCCCCTCCCCCCACCCCGCTGTACACTCAAACTGCGTATTAACATTAATTTTCATCATTACTGAGAAAAAATCCAGTTATGATTTTGGTGCACGAACAGTTATCGAACATAACCTCGAACAGCCGAATTTTTCTCAAATTGTTCGTGTTCGCCGAACGGCTCGAACACCGCCCAAAACAGCTCGAATTTGAGATTGGCGAACAGTTCGAGGAGAACAACGCTCATCTCTACCTGCAACATGACCCTCGAATTGTGAGAATTAGAAATAATCCTGACTACTGGGTTGCCACACTGTTAGATCCCCGGTACAAAAGTAAATTTGCAGAAATTATTCCTGCCATAGAAAGGGATGCACGCATGCAGGAGTATCAGCAGAGGCTGTTGCAGAATCTTACATGTGCTTTTCCACAAAACACCAGTGGTGCACGTAGTGAATCTCACAGTTCCAACTTGCCATCCGTGGGACCGTCGAGTGTTCAGCACTCAAACCGTAACAGAACCACAGTATCTGCTGGTAACATCAATTTTGCGGAATCATTTCACCATTTTTTTAGCCCATCCTTTGCAAGGCCACAGGAGACAAGAAGTCTGACACATAGTCAACGCCTAGAGACGATGGTACAGGAGTATCTCCAAGTAAACATTGAAGCCATGACTGTGTCACTGGACCCTTGCTCTTTTTGGGCTTCCAATCTGGATAAATGGCCGGAGCTAGCCACTTACGCCTTGGAGATCTTGTCATGCCCCGCAGCCAGCGTTCTGTCTGAACGTGTGTTTAGCGCTGCTGGTGGTGTGCTGACAGCTAAGGGCACGCGGCTCTCCACTGATAATGTAGACAGACTCACGTTCATAAAGATGAACAAATCATGGATCCGAAACGACTTTTCTACCCCTGTGTCATCCTGGGGAAAGTAAAAGCTTGATGATTGGTTAAAATCACCTCACCAACCGTTTTAAGCTTTCAAATTACTAATCATGTTTATCTGTATCTTGGCTGGAAAATAATTTGGGCTTTGTAGCAGTGTGCAGCACTGATTCTATTTGGCCATCTATAATAAGCTCCACCAGATTTAAAATTACTAATCATGTTTATCTGTATCTTGGCTGGAAAATAATTTGGGCTTTGTAGCAGTGTGCAGTACTGATTCTATTAGGCCATCTATACTAAGCTCCACCAGATTTAAAATTACTAATCATGTTTATCTGTACCTTGGCTGGAAAATAATTTGGGCTTTGTAGCAGTGTGCAGCACTGATTCTATTAGGCCATCTATACTAAGCTCCACCAGATTTAAAATTAATAATAATTTTTAGCTGCATCTAGCCCGGAAAATAATTTTGGGGCTTCGAGATGCGCAAGACACATAAGTGCCTTCTTGCTGCACTACCTGCAACATGACCCTCATATTGTTAGAATTCGAAGTAATCCTGACTACTGGGTTGCCACACTCTT
Source organism: Phyllobates terribilis (assembly GCF_046119375.1). Classification (NCBI taxonomy): domain Eukaryota; kingdom Metazoa; phylum Chordata; class Amphibia; order Anura; family Dendrobatidae; genus Phyllobates; species Phyllobates terribilis. Next base: position 588,474,383 of record NW_027362765.1, on the reverse strand, counting down.
AGATCCCACAAAGTTTTCGATCAACCTTTTCATTTTAATAAAGACCAAAAAAATGGTCATTTTTGAAATTATAAGCATTAGCAGGTTATGAGAAACTGAAATCAAACAGTTTTCAACTCAAAACTTTATTCTAGGTGATGTTACATATTCACATAGGACCCCTTGATCGAAAGGAGCTTCTGAACTCTCTCGTCCATTGAATTTGTCAGGTTTTGGATGGTTTCTGCTTCAATTGTATTGCATGAGGACAGAATACCCTCCCAGAGCTGTTGCTTAGATGTGAACTGCCTCCCGCCATCATAGACACTCCTTTTGATGATGCTCCAGAGGTTCTGAATAGGGTAGAGGTCAGGGGAGCATGGGGGTCACACCATAAGATTGTCCCCTTTTATGCCCATATCAGCCAGAGATGCAGATGTTTTATGTGCAGCATGAGATGGTGCATTATCATGCATAAAAATGATCTTGCTGTGGAATACACGGTTCTTCTTCTTGAACCATGGCAGGAAGTGCTGTTTGAGAAACTCCACATACATTATGGAGTTCATCTTTACCCCATCAGGGATCCTAAAGGGGCCGACAATCTCTCTCCCCATGATTCCAGCCCAAAACATTAATCCACCTCCTCCTTGTTGGCGCTGTAGCCGTGTTTGCGTGGGGTGTCCATCAACCAGCCATCCTCCACTCCATCCATCTGGACCATCGAGCGCTGCACGGCACTCATCCGTGAACAAAACAATTTTGAAATCAGTCTTCATGTAATGTTTGGCCCACTGGAGCCGTTTCTGCTTGTGTGAAGTGGATAGAGGAGGTCGACAGGATGGCGTATGCACGGCTGCAAACCTCTGAAAGACCCTGCATCTTGTTGTTCGGGGGACGTTGGAGGCACCAGCAGCTTCAAAAACTTGTCTGCTGCTATGACAAGGCTTTTTTGCGCTGCTCTTTTAACCTGACGTAATTGCCTGTAAGAAAGAGTCCTCAATTTGCCCTTATCAGCACGCACACGTGTGTACTGTGAATCAGCTACATACTTCTTGATTGCCAAGACACTTCATCCTGATCATCGCACAATGTTGATTGTAGTCATGCCTTGACCTAAACACTCCACAATTTGTTGCTTCTCAGCAGCCGACACATCCTTTTTCTTTCCCATTTTGGCAGAAAATGTAGGCTGCTTAATAATGTGAGACAGCCTTCTTAAGTAGTCTTGCCTTTCATTGGACACACCTGCCAAACTAATTAGCACAGGTGTCTGCAATTGCTTACAGTGATATAAAGAGCCCTGACACACATCACCATCAATGAGTTTAACTGACAAACAAACAAATTCTTCCCTTATCACTCCTAAACACTTTTTGCATAATAATTTGGAACACAGTGTACATGTGCTTTTCCACAAAACACCAGTGGTTCACGTAGTGAATCTTACAGTTCTAACGTGCCAACCGTGGTCTGTATGGAGTTGTTCAATAAAGGGCCCAAAATTAAGATAACATAGATGGGAGAGGTCTCTATGAATAGGAATTCCTAAGTATTTGATACCCTGTGAGGGCCAGGCAAAGGGAAAGTTGGACTGGATGGAATCCTGTCTGGATTTCGGGAGGGAGACATCGAGGGCCTCAGATTTCGCTGCATTGATTTTAAAATTTGACCATGTAACAAAGTTATCTATTTCAGCCATAACAGCATGGATGGATATATGTGATTGAGTGATATATACTAGGACATCATCAGCAAATAGAGAGCACTTGTACTCAGTGCCTCCCACCTCAATCCACCTAATATTGGGGTTATGGCGAATTGATGAGAGCAGGTGCTCCGTCACTAGGATGAATAAGAGAGGGGACAGAGGACATCCCTGCCTTGTCCCATTGGTGATTGTGAAAGGTGATGAAAATGTTCTGATGCACCCCCTGGGCCTTGGGACACCCGGAGCCGGACCCTTTTTGGTGGATGCTGGTGGTTGCAGTCTCCGTGGCGGCGACCCGGTTCCGTGGCTCAGGGTGGTCAAACCAATGGCGGAACTATTTATGTGGTTTTGATGTTTAAATGTCCGACTACGCCCCCCGTGGATTGCGGTCAGAGTGAACCGCCGCTGCAGGGCAGACCACTGAGGCTGGTGTTGTGGGTGCAGCAGAGCGTAGCATAACTCCCCACGGGAGGAGTATAGCCTCAGGGCAGTGTATGCGGAGGATGGGGGTGATGGCGCAGGGCAGCAGCAGTAACGACACTGAGTCAGTGATGCAGTCCAGGGCCTTTACTCACAGTTAATATTATCCAGACCACGTCTGCAGGTAACGGCTGCCCACGTCGTACTGTGCTCACCAGGTGAGGGGCTCAGACAACTCCCAGATAACTTTGGAGCGCTTCACAGGACCCCCTTTGTGTGTCCTTTGTCTGGCCTTTCTTACCAACCCTTCTGTCCGGCTGCCTCGGGCCTCCTCTTGGTAATCTTGGCGCCAGTTTCCCTGACCCTATGTGGTGCCTTCCTAGTGGGTGTAGCGAGGGGCTGCGCCACATAAAATGTCACAGCCTCTGGTTTCTAGCTGAGGATCGTTTCCTGCCTCCACTAGTTTCGGGGACCGGTCTCCCCCTTTGGCCTGACCCCTCCACGCAGGTGGATTCTGGCGTGCGGTAGTGACTCGCCCGTCCGCACCCCTGGGATCCCTTCGTTCCTCATTCCTGGAGCCTTCTCCGCTCCTCTTCCTTCCTTCTCCCTCTTCCAGGCCTGGGCCTCTGTTATTAGGCCCGCCTCCGGAGCAGAGCTCATGCAGAGCCCCTGCTCCCTGTCACTTCTGCTCAGACTTCTCTGCACTGAACTAAGATGGTGCCCACCTTTTATACTCCCTTCTCAATGCACCCAGGAACTGCTTCCTCCCTGCTCCTGCACTACAGGGTTCCCCTTCCTCAGTGTTCCCTCCCCCCACTCCAGCCAGGGACAGGGACTGTCGTGCCCATCTCAGGGGCATATTGGTCGCCCTGCCCCACGGCAATGTGGTGTAATGCATGCAGGTGTTGGGTCCTGATCCACACTCCATCCTTACCTGAGAGTGAGATATCACACCTCTGGGTGAGGTGCAATACCTCTGTAGCAACCGAGCCCTCAGGGTGCTACAGTTCCATTTATCTTCAGCCTAGGTGACGTATTGCGATACAGGGCCGTGATTTTGGCTATAAAAGGGTCCCCTAGACCCCTACCCCAAGCTTTTTAAGAGAATCATATATGGCGTGCCAGGAGACTCTATGGAATGCTTTCTCAGCATCCAACGAGAGTATCTAATTACAAATTTTTAACTGCATCTAGCCCAGGAAATACTTTGTGCCTAGTAGCAGTGTCTGCTAGTCAGCGGATTATCCCGGCTGTTAAGCAAGCAACACCACCTGTAGTTTGGACACTTAATTTTTTCAAAGGAAATGCTTCGGGACCACGGGATACTCAGTGAAGAGCATCAGGAGGCACCCCAAGGCATAGGGGCTGGGACTGGCAGTAGGATGCCTTGCGGTGGACAGCCGAGCTCGATCCTTATAAAAGCTTTTTAACTGCAGCAGCTTTAGTGGACGCTACTGGAGCTGGAATTACGCGACTGCTGGCATGAGACTTGCCCTCCAATAGATCCTTGTAAATGGATTTAAAGTGTATTCATTCAAATTAGAGAGACAATTTAAATTAAAAAGCTTAGAGCTGCCTCCACCACAGGGGGGCTCGCTCGACCCACCAGCGGACAGGCACCAGTATTGGAAGAGGGGGGCTAGCCGTCAGGGTTCACTGCGGCTCTGGCACAAACCCGGCGACACGGAGGTGGCACGGGCAGGAGCGGACTGGCCGTGTCGGCTTCTCACTTTTTGGATTTTAGAAGGGCATGACATGCCTATATCTGTGTCTCCCCCTCCTTTTACTCCTCCACCTCTTTTCTTTTCGCATGACTATATGTACTTGTCACTTTTCCATGTGTTAGTTGTGTCTTCTGAGCAGTTTGTCAGCTTTTGGACACCTTTGAAGGTGTTTTCTATGTGTTTCTATGTGTTTTTGTTTGCCTGCCATTGGTTTTAACGGTGTTCGAAGGTGTTCGACGAACAGTTCGACGAACAGACGGGTGTTCGACGAACCGAACCGAACTCTAACACTACGGGGGTGGCTCAACACTACTTGTGACACCATTTTCCAATAGCTAGTGCATTTAAAATTTTCGGGATATGGATTTGTGTCGGCCCGAGCCGATGTTTTTAATAATATCATTTTGATGTAGATACAATGTTTTGATCACCATTTAATTAAATGTTTTTGTGTTGCTGTGTTGGCTAGAAAAACAAAATTTTGACATTTTTTTCTCTTTACGTCATTTTCGATCGGGTTAATTTATTTTATATTTTGATAGATCAGACTTTTAGGAATGCAGAGATACCACATATGTGTACTTTTTTATTTCTCAATTTTAATGAGAGAAAATGGGGTGATTTGACTATTTTTACTTTTTTTTGTCATATTTTTTAAAACATTTTTTTTTATTTTATACTGTATTTTTTAGTCACCTTAGTGGACTTGAACCTGCAATTATCTGATTGCTTGAACTATACAAAGCAGTGCTACAGCATTGCAATGTATATCAAAAATCACTGTCTCCTATGAACGCAAGCTACAGGCTGGTATTCACAGGAGTACCGTCATGACAAGCACAGGCCATCATTGCAACCAAATCGACACCCCGTGCTCCTGTCATACCTTGCAGGAGTGCGCTGAATGCTGCTGTCATAGATTGACAGCAGTATTTACCATCTTAACAGCTGCAGGCAGAGCTCTGCTCCAACTGCGGCTGTTACAGGCAGATAATGGCTGAATGATATAGCCATCATGTTCTGGGAAGGCTGCGATGTGGTCATGCCTTTTGAGACTGCATCATATTTTTTGCCAGACGCCATTTCAGTTTTTTCCAAAACTCAGCAAAATAGCAAGAATTCTGCCCATACTTGTTAGTGTCACTGACATGTACTGTCAATATGTTGTAAAGTAAATGTTGTCGATGACGCAATATAATACACTGGGCCTAAATCCTGGATGTTTTAGGATACTAACAATGCCCCTGAGCTACCTCAGCAGAAAAATCATTACAAGCAGTCTGTGACAGAAGCAGGGCATAGGTGAATCTATTTGTGTTTATGTGATGATAGGAAAGGTGTAGTGTGAGAAAATCAGCAGCCTTAGGAAACAAGCCAAGAGATTATCCAGAACCTTTCTGTTTTTAGAATCTGTCCTTCAAAGCAATGAAAAACACTTAAAATAAATAATGGAGGATCCCGAATCTTCAGGCGGGAAACACATGACATTACCATTAGTGTTGAGCCACCCCCGTAGTGTTCGGGTTCGGTTCGGTTCGTCGAACACCGGGATGTTCGAGGAACTGTTCGTCGAACTGTTCGTCGAACACCTTAGAACACCGTCGAACACCGTTAAAACCAATGGCAGGCAAACAAAAACACATAGAAACACATAGAAAACACCTGCAAAGGTGTCCAAAAGCTGACAAACTGCTCAGAAGACACTCTGTTTAAAAAAGCCGGCCGGCAAATTCAGCAGCGGCATACACCGGTACCCGACAATTTAGACAAGAAGGAATAGAGCATCACACATAGATTAGATAGATAGAAACATGTCAGTCACACATATAAGAAGCACAGTGACAGTGTTGGTTACTGCATTTGTCATTTAGTGTAAAGGATTTATTAAAAAAAATATTAGTATTTTCATGCACCGTCTCTTTAAAAAAGCCGGCCGGCAATTCAGCATCTGTACCCGACAATTTAGAACAGAAAGAATAGAGCTTCACACATAGATTAGATAGATAGAAACATGTCAGTCACATATATAATAAGTACAGTGATAGTGTTGCTTACTGTACTTGTCATTTAGTGTAAAGGATTTATTTAAAAAAATAATAGTGTTTTCATGCACTGTCTCTTTAAAAAAGCCGGCCGGCAATTCAGCAGCGGTACCCGACAATTTAGAACAGAAAGATAGAGCATCACACATAGATTAGATAGATAGAAACATGTCAGTCACATATATATGAAGTACAGTGATAGTGTTGGTTACTGTACTTGTCATTTAGTATTAAAATAAAGGATTTATTATTAAAAAAATTGGCGTGGGGTTCCCCTTAATTTTAGGCTCTAGCGGAGGTTAAGCAGACGGCTGGGGCAGATGTTTGAAGCCTGGGAAGGGGGTAATACCCACGGAGCTTCCCAGGCTACTAATATCAGCCCCCAGCTGAATACATAGCCTTTACTAGCTATTAAAATGGGGGACCCCCCAAAAAAAATGACGTGGGGTCCCCCCTAATTTAATAGCTAGCAAAGGCTAGGCAGACAGCTGGGGGCTGATATTAATAGCCCAGGAAGGGAGCCATGAATATTGGCCCCCTCCCAGGCTAGAAACACCAGCCGTCAGCCGCCCCAGAAATGGCGCATTCATAGGATGCGCCAATTCTGGCACTTAGCCTCGCTCTTCCACGCTGCCCTGGTGCGGTGGCAGGGGGTAATAGGGTTGGGGTTGATGTCAGCTTATAATGCCAGCTGACATCAAGCCCAGGTTAGTAATGGAGAGGCGTCTATAAGACACCCCCATTACTAACCCCATAGTCAAAGTTAAAAAAAACACAAACACCCAGAATAAAGTCCTTTAATTGAAATAAAGACACAATCCTTTATTGTTCTAAATTAAACCATACCTACCATCACGCCCATTCCAGCTGAAGCCAACGATCTCCTGCAATAAAAGAAAAATAATAAAGCAACATCATCCTTACCTTTCCATGGTTCCCACGACAGCTTCAGCTCTGCTACATCGAGATGACAGGCTGGACCGCAGCAGAACGCCGCCATCCAGCCTGTCATCCCGCAGACACTGAGAAGCGCAGGCATGCTTGCGCTGCTCAGCGTCTCTCTGTGACGACATCCAGATGAGCCGAGTTCATGTCCAATGAACTCGGCTCACCTCATGCACGTCACTGACAGCGTGGGAAAATTCTCACGCTGAAGCGCTGATTGCAGGAGAATTTTCCCACGCTGTCAGTGAGGTGCAGGAGGTGAGCTGAGTTCATTGGACATGAGCTCACCTCATGCACATCACTGACAGCGTGGGAGAATTCTCCTGCACTCAGCACTTCAGCGTGAGAATTTTCCCACGCTGTCAGTGACGTGCATGAGGTGAGCCGAGTTCATTGGACATGACCTCGGCTCATCTGGATGCCGTCACAGCGAGACAGTGAGGAGCGCAAGCATGCCTGCGCTTCTCAGTGTCTGCGGGATGACAGACTGGATGGCAGCGTTCTGCTGCGGTCCAGCCTGTCATCTCGATGTAGCAGAGGTGAAGCTGTCATGGGAACCATGGAAAGGTAAGGATGATGTTGCTTTATTATTTTTCTTTTATTGCAGGAGATCGTTGGCTTCAGCTGGAATGGGCGTGACGGTAAGTATGGTTTAATTTAGAACAATAAAGGATTGTGTCTTTATTTCAATTAAAGGACTTTATTCTGGGTGTTTGTGTTTTTTTTAACTTTGACTATGGGGTTAGTAATGGGGGTGTCTTATAGACGCCTCTCCATTACTAACCTGGGCTTGATGTCAGCTGGCATTATAAGCTGACATCAACCCCCACCCTATTACCCCCTGCCACCGCACCAGGGCAGCGTGGAAGAGCGAGGCTAAGTGCCAGAATTGGCGCATCCTATGAATGCGCCATTTCTGGGGCGGCTGACGGCTGGTGTTTCTAGCCTGGGAGGGGGCCAATATTCATGGCTCCCTTCCTGGGCTATTAATATCAGCCCCCAGCTGTCTGCCTAGCCTTTGCTAGCTATTAAATTAGGGGGGACCCCACGTCATTTTTTTTGGGGGGCCCCCATTTTAATAGCTAGTAAAGGCTATGTATTCAGCTGGGGGCTGATATTAGTAGCCTGGGAAGCTCCGTGGGTATTACCCCCTTCCCAGGCTTCAAACATCTGCCCCAGCCGTCTGCTTAACCTCCGCTAGAGCCTAAAATTAAGGGGAACCCCACGCCAATTTTTTTAATAATAAATCCTTTGTTTTAATACTAAATGACAAGTACAGTAACCAACACTATCACTGTACTTCATATATATGTGACTGACATGTTTCTATCTATCTAATCTATGTGTGAAGCTCTATTCTGTCTGTTATAAATTGTCGGGTACAGATGCTGAATTGCCGGCCGGCTTTTTTAAAGAGACGGTGCATGAAAACACTATTATTTTTTTTGATAAATCCTTTACGCTAAATGACAAGTACAGTAAGCAGCACTGTCATTGTACTTCATATATATGTGACTGACATGTTTCTATCTATCTAATCTATGTGTGATTCTCTATTCTTTCTATTCTAAATTGTCTTGTACAGGTGTATGCCGCTGCTGAATTGCCGGCTTTTCATGTTTCACTGTTGGCACTGTTCCCATCGATTTGGGCAATCACTGTAATGCCACAACCACCATGGCTGTGGCATTACAGTGAGTGGCAAACAATCCCTGCATGATTGGTGCTCTAAATAGCGCCAGACATGCAGGACACGCTTTTGGTGCACGAACAGTTATCGAACATAACCTCGAACAGCCGAATTTTTTGCAAATCGTTCGGGTTCGTCGAACAACTCGAACACCGCCCAAAACAGCTCGAATTTGAGATTGGCGAACAGTTCTAGTCGAACACCGCTCATCTCTAATTACCATATACCAGGTGCTCCTTTGCTGAAAGGGTTAGCAGGTGGGAAAGGTATATTTCCTGCTGATTTTCCCTGCATGACCGATGTCTGTGGTTGGGAGCTTGAAGTAGCCATCAGCTGGCTGTCGAAGGGGAAGGTTATAATTTTTTTCCCCAGCAATGGTCTGTACTTGACAGTAGATGTTTTGTCAACAAAAGGAAGCTCAGGAGTTTGTTTCAGACCCTTTATCTACTACTTGCGAGCTGCCACACTACACAAGGATGGATTTCCTACTAAAGGAACTCTGGAGGAAGATGGGAGAAGAGGGAGCCCTTGCCTGTCTTCGATGATGCCTGGAGCCATCATCGGAGGTGTTCCAGTTGGGATTCTGCAATGCAAGTAAGCAGTGACATGAAAGCAGTAGCCGATGACATCAGCGGAACTGAGCCAGGAGTCGCGATGGCATCATCAATAGTGAAGAGCAAATATGTTCGAAATCCAATCTCCAAACTTAAGTTCGACACGAATGTGGCACATTGGGATTCGTGATCGGAAATATTTTTTTCCTGTTGCTAGCCACAGTCCACCAAAGATTTTTTTGTGTGGCAAACATCATACACTCTGCTATACGTCAGCTACTACGTTAGTGGTGGTGGACTTCAGCTGCTTTCAGAGTTAAAAAAATGATTTTTTTCTGCTCCTAGCCACAGTCGTCCAAAGACTTCTTTGTGTGGCAAACATGATACAGTCTGCTAAAATCCACCTACTATTTTAGTGGTGGTGAACCTCAGCTGTTTTCAAAGTAATAAAATTGAATTTTTTATCTCGCTTGGCAGACTCCAGAAACAATTTTTTGGGGGGCAAATGTCATATACACTGCTATATGTCAACTACTACGTTAGTGGTGGTGAACTTTAGCTGTTCTCAGATAAAAAAAACAACATTTTTTCTGTTACTAGTCAGAGTCCACAAAAGATTTTTTGGTGTCACAAACGTGATACAGTTTGCTAAAAGCCACATAATATTTTAGTGGCAGTGAAATTCAGCTGTATGCAGAGTTTATGCAGAGTTAAAAAAATCTATTTTTTACTGTGACTAACGTGATACAGCAGGCTAGATCTGAGTTTGAAATATCTTGAAGTATGTATTCTATGTTATACAGGCCTGATCCACAGTCAAAAAATACTTTCTTCGATTCCTAATGTTACACAGCATGTGATATCTCAGTTTGAATTAGTTTGGAGAATATCTCGTATGTTATACAGGCCTCATCCGCAATAAAAAATACTTTCTTCTAATGTCATACACTAGGGGACAGTGCTGGTCAACCTATGGCACACGTGCCAGAGGGGGCACGCAGAGCCCTCCCAGTGGGGCACTAGCGCTACTGGATCAGGCCCAGCGGGTGAGAACTCTGATCCCTCCGAGTGCCGACGCCAGCACCGCTACTTCAGCTAGGATGGGGGCAGGGCAGCATATATACAAGGATGAGGGTAGGGCAGCATATATACTAGGAAGGGAGCAGGGCAGCATATATACAAGGATGGGGGCATATAACAAGATGGGGGTTAGCACATTCTTTATTTCTGCAGTCACATACCCCTGCTCCTTTCTGTGGCTGCTCTATACTGCACTCACCTGCTCTTTGTATCAGTTGTTTTTTCTAAACTAAAATCTCAATATTTAGGTTAAATTGCCGTGTTGGCACTTGGCGATAAAAAAGTGGGTTTTGGATTTCAGTTTTGGCACTCGGTCTCTAAAAGGTTTGCAATCACTGCTAGGGGCCATCTCAGAGTGCCAAAGCAGAGTGGTTCACTGCGATCAAGGAGGGTTGGCGATACCAGAAAAACTGTTAGTGAAGGTGTTACAGAAGTCGAGGAACAAATGGAAGAGGAAGAGGTGATGGGCGAGCAACAGTCAGAACATGAAAAGGATAACCATCCCCTCTCTGTTCATGTTTGGCTGGAGGGGATGGAGGAAACAGACATCATATTTACCCAGCCACTAACGCAGCATAGACTAGAACCTCAGGAAAGAGGCTGAAATATGACTACGTTCTTGCTGCACTATCTGCAACATGATCCCCATATAGTTATGATTCAAAATAGTGGTGATGACTGGGTTGCCACTCTGTTAGATCCACATTATAAGAGTAAACTTTGCCAGATGCTTCCCACCCTGGAAAGAGACCCGCTAATGCTGGAGTATCGAAACACACTCTTACACAACCTTAAGATAGTTTTTTCCCAAGCCAGCAGTGAGGCACACAGAGTTCATCGCAGCTCTACACTTCCAACCTCCGGCACGTCAATTCGTCAATGCCAAAATATTAGCAGCAGCAGTAGTGTAAGTGGCAGAAGTAATTTCTGTGAGTCATTTCACACATTTTTTAGACCAGCTCGTGCACCTACAAAACTGAGTACAAGTCTGACACGTGGTCAACGACTGGAGAGGATAGTGCACTCCTGACCGAGTCTCCATCTGCTGGGTTGGCTGTAGTGGAAGAGGTTTTGGATCCTAATTCTACAATTTCTACTGTACTGAAATCAATGCCACTTTGCTGGTGTCTGCCACTAATTTTTGGAAATGTGGAGAATCCTGATTGGGCCTCCATCAATTGGGTTTGGCTGTAGTGGAAGAGATTTCTATCTCAATTAAACTACTTCTACTCTGGTGAAATTGATGCCACTTTGTTGGTGTCTGCCACTAATTTTTGGAAATGTAGGAAATCCTCATTGGGTCTCCATTAGTCATGCGCGAATGCGCTCGCCACTGCTCGGTACTCAGTACTTGACAAGCTCAGCGCTCAATGAGTATTTCCGGGTTGCTCGTGCGGGAACTCGGGTCCCCTTCCTGCATGTTTGGTGCTCTTTAGAGAGCCAATGAACATGCAGAGATTGCCTGTCATGCATTGTAATGCCGTAGTCATGTTGGTTGTGGGCATTACAGTGATTGGTTGTCCGCACAGGGTCATCAGGTGTATATGAGACCGGGCACCGCCATGCTTGTCACAGTCTACCCCGGAATCGTGTAGAGTAGGGAGAGCTGCTGCTGCGTCAGGAAGAGATTTGCTTCTTCATAATTAGTATAGGTAATCCACAACATATATCTATATCCATCTGAACAAACAGTCCTGAGGACTAATCCAGCTGCATATAATCAGTGCTAGGCAGGCAAGCAGTGTATGTGTCTGACTGCAGTGTATAATACAGCACAAGAGGGTCCATTGAATGTCCTGTCTGCTGCTGCTGCTGTTCTTACAGATATTTCAAGACAGATCCAGATATCAGGGGCCAGGGCAAATTTTTTTTATCTTAATCATAGTTATTTGCTTAAAAATAGTGATGAGCGAGCATGCTCGCCACTGCTTGGTACTCGCCCAAGCATCTCACTGCACGAGATGGTCGGCGCTCACCGAGTATTTCCGGGGTTGCTCCGCAGGAGCTCGGGTCTCCTCCCTGCATGTTTGGCACTCTTTACAGAGCCAATGAACATGCAGGGATTGCCTGCCACTCACTGTAATGCCATAGCCATGTTGGTTGTGGCATTACAGTGATTGGCTGGCCGCATAGCATCATCGGGTCTGTGTCAGACCTGGCGCCGCCATGCTCGTCACAGTCACTCTGGAATCAGACAGTGTAGGGAGGGGTGCTGCTGCGTCAGGGAGAGATTTGCTTGTGTATTAGGTAGTGTAGGGAGAAAAACCGTACATTACACATATCCATATTAACAAACAGTCCTTTTGAGGACTACCTAATCCATCTGCAGAGATATCAGACAGGCAGTGTATATAGGCAGACAGGATATATAGCAGACTGCAGTGCATACAGCAAAAGAGGCTTCATTCCAATTCTGCCTTCTGCTGCTGTTAGATATTTCTATACAAAGGCCCAGGTCTCAGGGGCCAGGAATACTTTTCTTTGGATCTTAATCCTCATTATTTGCTTAAAAAGCAATCCATAGAGACCAGTTTTTCTGCGCCATTTGTTTGTTGGCACTGCAGAATACATCCAGCTCCTTTCCATATTACAGCGCTAGAAATCCAGCTATTTAAAACTGTGTTTTCTCCATCAAACAGATCACATATACGTTGTCAGAAAATACTGCCATTTCTGGCCTCCATTAAAAATTTCCTTTAGTGTGTCAGTGAAGCAATTCACAGCAGTTTTCTGTTCAAAATACTTACCTACAGGCCAGGTACTTAAAACTCTGTTTTCTCCATCTCACGGATCACATATACGTTGTCAGAAAATTCTGCCATTTCTGGCCTCCAATAAAAATTTCCTTTAGTGTGTCAGTGAAGCAATGTACAGCAGTTTGCTGTTCAAACTACTTACCTACTGGTCAGGTATTTAAAACTCTGTTTTCTCAGTGTCACGGATCACATATAAGTTTGCTCCAAACTCAGTCATTTGTAGTGAGTGTGGAAGATACTGTCCTCCATTTAAAATGGGCAACGCACGTGGCAAGGGACAGGGAACTGGACGTGGGGCATGCTGAGGCCGAAGACAAGGCCGTGGGCAAGCTGAAATTGTGCCAAAGCAAACACCCACATCTTCTCGCCAGACCTTCCTGTCCCAATTTCTAGGGGACCGCAGCACACCACAATTGAACCCAGAGCAGTGTCAAAAGGTAGTTGGTTGGATAGGGGATAATGCTTCCAGTCACTTAGCCACCACCAACCCGTCTTCCACACAGTCAAGTCTCAGTAGCCGTGAGTCTGGACCGCATATTCTTCACCCTAATCCTCCTTCCTCCCACCATGCCGAGTACCCGGAGACAACTTATCCCACACTTGGACACTCTGAAGAGCTGTTCACTTTTCCATTTATAGATTTGGGCCTCTTGCCCGGTGCACTTGAAGCTGGGCAAGAGGAGATCGCGTGGAGAGATGCCCAAATATTTGAGCAGCCACGGTCACAGTAAAGCGATGGTGGGAATGTGTCACAACAGGTGGACGATGATGAGACACAATTGCCAGAAAGCCAGGAGGAGGACCAGGGTGAGGAAGTGGAAGACGAGGTGGTGGATGATATAGTAACTGACCCATCCTGGCAGGAGGACATGCAGAGCGAGGACAGCAGCACACAGGGGAAGGGAGGCAGAGCACCCCAACAGGCAGGAAGAAGTGTGGTGGCCGCAGACAGAAGGCAGGCAACCATTCCCCGTAACACCAACACGAAGGAAGTTGCCAGTACAACTGTTAGGTTTTCCCGAGTCTGGTTGTTTTTTAAAGACTCTGCCGATAACCCCAAAAAGGCCATTTGCACCACCTGCCAGGCCAGCATCAGCAGGGGTGGCAAAACGACCAGCCTGACCACCGCCAGCATGATAAGACACATGGCAGCAAAGATCCCGACTTTGTGGGCCGAATCCCAGGGTTCAGGAACAGTGTCTGCGGGTGGCACCATTGCTTCTTCCGCTGTTGTGGATGCAAGCCAATTCCCTGTCCAAGGTGCATGCGAAGATGCCTCCTGCCCTGCACCTGTCGTTGCACACTCTCAAGAAGCAGCATCAGGAAGCACGTCCATGTCCTTGTCCCAGCACAGCGTTCAGTTGTCCATACCCCAGTCCTTGGAATGCAAGCGCAAATATGCAGCCAACGCCCCACAGGTCACAATACTCTACTAAATTCTCACATTTCACGACTGCTTGCGCTCAAAATGTTGCCTTTTAGGCTCGTGGAGACGGAAGCATTCCGCAACCTGATGGCGGCGGCTGTCCCTTGGTATTCGGTCCCCAGCCGCCACTATTTCTCCTGGTGTGCCGTCCCCGCATTACAAAGCACGAGTCCCAAAACATTAGTCGTGCTCTCAACAACGCAGTTACCGGTAAAGTCCACCTAACCATGGATACGTGGACAAGTGCTTGTGGGCAGGGAAGGTACATCTCGCTGACTGCACACTGGGTTAACATAGTGGGAGCCGGGACCCAGTCGAACCTTGGGACGGAACACGTCCTCCCGACGCCAAGGATTGCAGGCCCTAGGTCAATCAGGGTTGCCCCCACGGTCTACAGCTCCTGCACCTCATCCTCCACAGCATCCTCCTCCTCTTCAGCCTCCATCTCCGAAATGACCACATCAGTCACAAGCTGGAAGCATTGCAGCACTGCCTCGGCCAAGCGGCAACAGGCTGTGCTGAAGCTAATATGCTTAGGTGACAAAATGCACAATGCTGAAGAGTTGTAGACAGCTCTGACAGAGCAGGCAGATCTGTGGCTCACACCGCTGAACCTACAGCCAGGCATGGTCTTGTGTGACAATGGCCGGAACCTGGTGGCGGCTCTGAGGCGAGGCGAGCTCACACACGGGCTCACACACATGCCTGGCCCATGTGCTTAACCTCATGGTTCAGCGGTTTGTCAAATCCTACCAGGAGCTCCCGGATCTGCTTGGTAAAGTACGCTGCCTGTGTACCCATTTTAGAAAGTCAGCTACAGCTTTCGCCGCACTTGCCGTGTTTCAGCAGCGTTTGCAGCTTCTGGCTCACAGACTGGTGTGTGATGTCCCCATACTTTGTAACTCTACACTGCAAATGTTGTTAAGGATTTGTGAGCAGAAGAGGGCAGTTGTTGAGTACCAGCATCAAAAAGGCCGTCGGTATTCAGTTCAGACTCCACACACACATAAGACCTTAGGAGTAGTGTTGAGCCACCCCCATAGTGTTCGGGTTCGGTTCGTCGAACACCGGGATGTTCGAGGAACTGTTCGTCTAACTGTTCGTCTAACACCTTAGAACACCATCGAACACCGTTAAAACCAATGGCAGGCAAACAAAAACACATAGAAACACATAGAAAACACCTTCAAAGGTGTCCAAAAGCTGACAAACTGATCAGAAGATGCTCTCTTTAAAAAAGCCGGCCGGCAATTCAGCAGCGGCATACACCGGTACCCAACAATTTAGACAAGAAGGAATAGAGCATCACACATAGATTAGATAGATAGAAACATGTCAGTCACATATATATGAAGTACAGTGACAGTGCTGGTTACTGTACTTGTCATTTAGTGTAAAGGATTTATTAAAAAAAATATTAGTGTTTTCATGCACTGTCTCGTTAAAAAAGCCGGCCGGCAATTCAGCAGCGGTACCCGACAATTTACAACAGAAAGAATAGAGCTTCACACATAGATTAGATAGAAAGAAACATGTCAGTCACATATATAAGAAATACAGTGATAGTGTTGGTGACTGTACTTGTCATTTAGTGTTAAAATAAAGGATTTATTAAAAAAAAATTGGTGTGGGGTTCCCCGTAATTTTAGTCTCTAGCGGAGGTTAAGCAGATGGCTGGGGCAGATGTTTGAAGCCTGGGAAGGGGGTAATACACATGGAGCTTCCCAGGCTACTAATATCTGCCCCCAGCTGAATACCTAGCCTTTACTAGCTATTAAAATGGGGGAACCCCCCCAAAAAATGACGTGGGGTCCCCCCTATTTTAATAGCTAGCAAAGGCTTGGCAGACAGCTGGGGGCTGATATTAATAGCCTAGGAAGGGTGCCATGAATATTGGCCCCCTCCCAGGCTAGAAACACCAGCCGTCAGCCGCCCCAGCCTCTAAATAGCGCCAGACATGCAGGACACGCTTTTGGTGCACGAACAGTTATCGAACATAACCTCGAACAGCCGAATTTTTTGCAAATTGTTCAGGTTCGTCGAACGACTCGAACACCGCCCAAAACAGCTCGAATTTGAGATTGGCGAACAGTTCAACTTGAACACCGCTCATCTCTACTTAGGAGTGGACATGGATGTCAGACATATGTACCATCCTCCAAAACTTTGAGGACTCCACCACGATGGTGAGCAGTGATGACGCCATAATTAATGTCACCATCTCGCTTCTCTGTCTAGTGAAACGCTCTCTGCTCACAATCAAAGAAGATGCATTGCTGGCGGAGCACGATGAGATGGAGCAAGTAACCATACAGGGTGATTATACACAGCCAAGCCTCATCTCACCCCAACGTGGATTGGGTAACAATGAGGAACAGGAGGAGGAGGAGGAGGAGGAAGGACAGGAGCTAGTTTCATACATTATAGACGGTACTACCTGCACAGCTGTCATACCGTCTGTTCAGCATGGATGGCAAGAGGACAGAGAGGAGGAGGAGAGCATGGTTAGTCATCCTCATGGTGAGGACACGGAAGTCTTGCCTGTCAGTAGTCTGGCACGCATGGCTGAGTTTATGTTATGCTGCCTTTCCCATGACCCTCGCGTTCTCAAAATTTTGGGTGACAGTCATTACTGGTTGGAGACACTCCTAGACCCACGCTACAAGGAGAACCTTATATCTCTTATTACTGAGGCGGACAGGTGTACAAAAATGGGGCAGTACTATTAAAAAAATTCCCTTCTGAAAATGCTGGCGGCAGAAGGCACACTTCGTTGGGCAACCAATGTGTACAGGCGAGAGAGACACAACTTCAAGCCAGGGGAGGCAGGGGAACACTATCAAAGTTCTGGGAGAGTTTTCTCAGACCCTCCCATCGCATAGGCCCTGAGACGCGGAGTACTCTCACAAGGAGTGCAAAGTTTGGGAAGATGCTGAGGGAGTACCTTACCGACAGGCTGAATCTTATAAAAATGAACAAGGGCTGGATTGGGCCGACTTCTCAACACAACCGAATGATAGCAGCGTAACATAAACTCAAATCCAGTGTTTTATGTTGGGAGGTGTATTCCCATGCACCTTTTCACACCCACACGTGGGTACACGCTTACTGATTTTGGCTATTTGCTCTTGTCCCCCTCCTTCTCCTCATCCTCCACCACCATATCACCAGGGTGACCGTGGTCCGTGATGCAACACAGACATAATTTTTTTAAAGAATATTTATGATGCCCGTAAAAAAAATTTTTTAAACAGTATGTTCATGTATACCCCCCACGGGTAAATGTTTGTCAGCCCATACACTTAGAGAATGGGCATTACAAGTATAGGAGGCCCACTCCTTTCTAATGAGAACATTTTTTTATGAGGCCCTCCTCCACGTCTCTTCCAAGGGTCATTGAAGTACCTCCAAATTTTTGGTAGCCCTTGCATTCACTGCATAGGCCAACACTATGGGAGACTCTCTCTTTTTGAAAGGGAATTTGTCGTTACTGTGGCCCTGCTCTATCTGTCTTTAAATTCTTAGTGGAGCTTTTCCTAAAATTAGTCAGCCATTGGACTGACTGAATACCCTATAACTGTATAGCAGACCCTCTCCTTTCTAATGTGAACATGTCGTACCTTGTTACTGTGGCCCTGCTCCGTGTGTCTTTAAATTCTTAGTGGGGTTTTTCCTAAAATTGGTCAGCTGTTGGACTCACTGCATACCCTATAACTGTATAGCAGACCCTCTCCTTTCTAAAGGGAACATGTCGTACCTTGTTACTGTGGCCCTGCTCTGTGTGTCTTTAAATTCTTAGTGGGGTTTTTCCTAAAATTGGTCAGCCGTTGGACTCACTGCATACCCTATAACTGTATAGCAGATCCTCTTCTTTCTAATGGGAAGATGTCGTACCTTGTTACTGTGGCCCTGCTCTATGTGTCTTTAAATTCTTAGTGGGGTTTTTCCCAAATTTTGGCTGCCCTTGCAGTCACAGCATGGGCATTAACACTGTAGGAGACCCCCTCCTTTATAATGGGAACATTTTTTTTTACTGACACCCTCCTCTATGTCTCTTCAAAGGGGTATTGGGTTGCGTCCAAACTTTTGGCAACCCTTGCAGTCACTGAATACGCAAAAACAGTATAGGAGACCCACTTGTTAATAATGGGAACAACAAAACATAGCCGCTGATGGCTCTCTAACAATAGCGAGGGCTGACTGCTGGCCTTTTAAGAATAGTAAGGGCCGTCTGATGTTCCTATAAAAATAGGCTTTATGACTTTCAGAGCCCCTCCATAATAAAAAAAACAGGATGTGTCTGATGATGTGTCACACACCACATTGCTAGGTAAGGTTGTAAAATTTTAAAATGACATTTCCTGGTGAATGAATTTGTCTTAAAAAATTAAGTAAAAAAAAACAAAACAATAGGATTTCTTTAGTATAAAAAACAGCGTCACCAATTTAACTTCAATGTAATCACATTGTTCAGCTCATGCACCTCCTCCTCCATCTTTGAAATGACCACATCAGTCACTAGCTGACAGCACTGCAGCACTGCCTTGGCCAAGCGGCAACAGGCTGTGCTGAAGATAACATGTTTAATGCTTAATTGACAAACCGCCCAGTACTGCAGAGTTGTTGAAAGCTGTAACACAGCAGCCTGATCTGCGGCTCTCACCGCTGAACATACAGCCAGGCATGGTCGTGTGTCACAATGGGTGGAACCTGGTGACGAAGAAATGACAGCAGGGGTAGATACGGTTTCCCTCTATGCCAGTCCTTTCACCGTTCTAAAGAATATGGCTGTGGTTAAATACAACTCCCACTGAGAAGCTGTATCAGATTGAAAAACATTGTCCCCACCAGAGGATTTGATTCTGAGGGCTAACCTTTCTCCCCCGCTCAAGATCCCCATAGCAGCTGCAAAGATTAGGCTATAATGAACTCTCCTAAGGTAGAAGCCAAGGCACACCAGAGGATTCTCTGGTGGGACCTTCCAACCCTGCCGAGAAGCAGTCCTGGCTAGGAAAAGTGTGTGGGAAGGTTCCCAGACACTCTATGGCTGTTTTTTTACTGAGGAGGAAACACACGCAAACATGGGGAGAACATACAAAGTCCTTGCAGATGTTGTCCTTGCTGGGATTTGAACCCAGGATCCCAGCGCTGCAAGGCTTTAGTGCTAACAACTGATCCAATGTGCTGCCGTTCACCCTCTAATATCTAACAGGCTGGAGAAACTTGCATCTACTGCCACTCTATCTTCAGCTCCTTTGTGAGAAAATGTATTTGCGCAGCCACTCAGTCTACCAAATAAATCTCCTGAGAAGAAAATTGGGGATGGTTTCGCTACTGGTACTGGGGGCAGTGATAATAACATGGTGTTGTACAATAGTTTGCGGGAAATATTCCAGGCTGGTAGAAGGCAAGCAAATTCCCACAGAAAAGTACCAGCAGTAATGTTCAGGCCACATTTCAAGTGCAAGCAGATTTAGAGGATTTCCTGGGAGAAAAGACACGCAGGGTGGATACGGTTTCCCTCTATGCCAGTCCTTTCACCGAGCTAAATATAAGTCTCAGCAAAAAAAGTTGTGGACTTGCTCCATACCGTCCCTGGCCACATTCACCAGTCCCCGTGTTTTTGGTTCGGCGGTCCTTCCCAGTAAGTGCAGTGGGGAGGGCACGGGTAATGTTGTGGGACCCGTGCTTGTGGAAGGTGGAGGCGATACCTCAAAATATAGTGGCAGCTGGGGACCGAGTATGGACACCCGGCCGTCGCTGGCATGAGGTTGTTAAAAGCTTCCACCTCCATGAGTTTATAAGGCCATATTTCAAGTGCAAAGAGCTGCCAAGAAATATGGCTGTTTAGTGTTGCGGCCTGTGGGTGGGTGGCTGGCTGCATACTTGCACTTGCATTTCAAGTAACAGAAAACTAAGCAGATGGTGGCCTCTATCATCATCATGGCCTCACCTCGGCACTATGAACTTTCATGAAGGAGAAGCCAGGGCCCGCTGGAAGAGTCTCTGGTTCTCTGGTGGGCCCGTCCAACCCTGCTAAAATGCAGCCCTGGCTAAGAAAAGTGTGGGGGAAGGTTCCCGAACACTTTATGGCTGCTTTTTTAATGTGGATCGGCCATGCTTATGCATGTTATTTCTCAAAGCGTATTACAGATCAGGCCATTGTTCAACTCTGTATTCAAGAAATTAAATACGCAAAGAAAGATGTGTGTGTGTCAAAGCACCACCGACAAGTGCGAGTTGATGTTGGACGGGCTGCCATTGCTTCTGCAACAAGCTCAATAACAGGAATTCCATGGAGAAATGACATGCAGGGTAGATACGGTTTCCCTCTATGCAAGTCCTTTCACCGAGCTAAATACAACTCTCAGCAAAAAAAGTTGTGGACTGGCTCCGTACCGTCCCTGGCCACATTCACCTGTCCATGTGTTTGTGGTTAGGTGGTACTTCCCAGTAAGTGCACTGGGGAGGGCACGGGTAATGTTGTGGGACCCGTGCTTGTGAAAGGCAGAAGCAATACCAGGAAATATAGTGGCGGCTGGGGACCAAGTATGGACACCTGGCCGCCGCCTGCATGAGGTTATGAAAAGCTTCCACCTCCACGAGCCTAAAAGGCTACATTTCATGTGAAAGCAGCTTTAGAGGACTTCCTGGGAGAAATGACAGCTGGGTAGATATGGTTTCCCAAGTCCTTTCACCTAGCTAAAGAATATGGCTGTGGTGATATACAACTCAGCAAAAAAAGCTGTGAACTGGCTTCCTACCGTCCCTGGCCACATTCCCCAGTCCACGTGTTTGTGTTTAGGTGGTCTTTCGCAGTTAAGTGCACTGGGGAGGGCACGGGTAATGTTGTGGGACCCGTGCTTGTGGAAGGCGGAGACGACACCGGGAGAAACAGTGGCGGCTGGGGACCGAATATGGATATCCGGCTGCCGCCGGCATGAGGTTATGAAAAGCTTCCGCCTCCACGAGCTTAAAATGCCACATTTCAAGTGCAAGCAACTGTCAAAAAATTGGCAGTATAGTATTGCAGCCTGTGGGTGGGTGGGTGGCTGCATACTTGCGCTTGCATTCCAAGGAATGGGGTAGGGAAAACTGAATGCTGAACTGGGACAAGGACGTGGACGGTGATTGTTGCAAGTCTGTAATGACAGGTGCATGGCGGGAGGCATGTTCGCATGCGCCAAGGATCACTTATGATGGGCACACTTTTAGGGATTGGCCTGGGAATCAGAAATGCTTCCCGAGGTCTTCCCCATGCTGTTCCCATGTCTTTTCAGCACTGTATGCATGTGTCTGATGATGTGTCACACACCACATGGCCAGATAAGGTTGTAAAATGCTAAAATTACATTTCCCAGTGAATGCATTTGTCTTTGTTGAAAGCAATGCAAAAGTGCAAAAACGCATCAAAAACGCTACGTGTGAACATAGCCCAAGGTGTGGAGGAGTATTTTTCATTTTGGTTATTTATTTTGCCTTTTATACAAGTCATTACCCTGGAAAGGATGTTCCTTGATATATTTCCCAGGAAAATCCATTTTAGTTTTGTTTTTGTATGTTTTATTGTGAGTCCATAAAAGTGGGGTAGTACACTGACAACGTTGTTGACAGCAGTGACCTGGGAGTCAGAAATGCTTCCAGGGGTCTTCCCCATGCTGTTCCCATGTCATTTGAGTACTGTTCCCATCGATTTGGGCAATTTTTAGGCCCTCTGCAGACCACCAGGGGGAGCCGCCGGAAAAATGCTCAAGTTTCCCATAGACTTACATTGGGCTTGTTGCTCGGGTCGAGCACCCGAGTATTCCAATTTGCTCGACCCGAGCAATGAGTACTCGAGCAATTTAGTGCTCGCTCATCACTACTTAAAAAGCAATCCAGAAGAAGCAACACCATTTTTCTGCTCCATTTGCTTGTTCTCACTGCAGAATAAAGCCAGATCTGTTCCATATTTCAGCAATAAAAATACAGAAATTTAAATTGAACATGGAAAATATTGGCCTCTTTTTCCATTCTGTTGCAGTGTATCGGTCAAGCTATTCACACTAGGTGTCTGTGAAGAATAGTATTAATAAATTACAGGCCTGCTATTTAAAATTGTGGTTCTCTGTCACGTAAAAGAATGTTCCAAAATCAGCCATTTCTTCCATTTTCATTCCATTGCAGTGTGTCAGTCAAGCTATTCACACTAGATGTCTGAATAGGATAGGATTAGCAAATTACAGACCTGCTATTTAAAACCGTGGTTCTCTATCAGACATAACACCTATAAGAGTGTTCAAAAATCAGCCATTTCTTCCATTTTCATTCTGTTGCAGTGTCGGTCAAGCTATTCACACTAGGTGTCTGTGAAGGATAGTATTATCAAATTACTGGCATGCTATTTAAAACTGTGATTCTCTGTCAGACATAACACCTATAAGAATGTTCCAAAATCAGACATTTCTTCCATTTCAATCCGTTGCAGTGTGACAGTCAAGCTATTCACACTAGGTGTCTGTGAAAGATAGTATTAGCAAATTACAAGCCTGCTATTTAAAATCGTAGTTCTCTGTCAGATATCACACCTATAAGAGTGTTCCAAAATCAGCCATTTCTTCCATTTTCATTCCGTTGCAGTGTGTCAGTGAAGCTATTCACACTAGGTGTCTGTATAGGATAGGATTAGCAAATTACAGACCTGCTATTTAAAACCGTGGTTTTCTATCAGACATAACGCCTATAAGAGTGTTCAAAAATTAGCCATTTCTTCCATTTTCATTCCGTTGCAGTGTGCCAGTCAAGTTATTCACACTAGGTGTCTGTGAAGGATAGCATTAGCAAATTCCATGCCTTCTATTTAAAACCGTGGTTCTCTGTTAGACATAACACCTCCAAGAGTGTTCCAAAATCAGACTTTTCTTGCATTTTCATTCCGTTGCAGTGTGTCGGTCAAGCTATTCATACTACGTCTCCATAGCCGTGGTTTTCTGTCAGACATATCACATATAACTGCATTCCAAAATCAACCGTTTCTCGTGAAAGTGGGAAATATTGTCCTCCATTTCAAATGGGCAAAGTGTGTGGCAAGGAACGGGGAAGTTGACTTGATTGTGATGGTGCATGCAGAAGCCGAGGATGTGGCCGTAGGAATGGTGAAATTGTGCCACAACAAACACCCACATCTTCTCACTCGACCTTCCTGTCCCAATTACTAGGGGACCGCAGAGCACCACTATTGGGCACAGAGCAGTGTGAAAAGGTTATTGGTTGCATAGTAGATAATGCTTCCAGTCATTTGGCCACCACCACCTCCACCCTGTCTTCCACATGGTCAAGTCTCAGTAGCCATGAGTCTGGATCTCATATTCCTCACCCTGAACCTCCTTCCTCCCACCATGCCGAGTGCATGGAGACGACTGATCCCACACTTGGACACTCAGAAGAG
This sequence comes from Phyllobates terribilis, assembly GCF_046119375.1. Taxonomy (NCBI): domain Eukaryota; kingdom Metazoa; phylum Chordata; class Amphibia; order Anura; family Dendrobatidae; genus Phyllobates; species Phyllobates terribilis. The sequence goes on along the minus strand of NW_027362765.1, from coordinate 588,450,629 downwards.
CTGTTCACTTTTCCATTTGTAGATTCGGGCCTCTTGCCCAGCTAGCATCAAGAGAGTCAAGAGGAGAACGTGTGTAGCGATGCCCAAATATTGGAGCAGCCATGGCCACACGAAGGCGAGGGTGGTAAAGTGCAATTACTGTCGCAAGAGGTGGATGATGATGATGAGACAAAATTGCAAGAAGTCAAGAGGAGGAACAGGGTGCGGAAGTGGAAGAGGAGGTGGTGGATAATATAGTAACTGATCCAACCTGGCAGGGGGACACATAGAGTGAGGACAGCAGCACACAGGGTAATGGAGGCATAGCATCACAACAGGCAGGAAGAAGCAGTGTAGTGGCCGCACACACAAGGCGAGAAAGTGGATCTCGAAACACGTAGGATGTTGCCAGTGCAACTGTTAGGTCTTCTTGAGTCTGGTTATGTTTTAAAGACTCTGCAGATAACCCCAAAAAGGCCATTTTCAAAACCTGTCAGGCCAGAATCAGCAAGAGTAGCAAAACCAGCAGCCTGACCACCACCAGCATGATCATGCACATGATAGCAAAGCACTCGACTAAGTGGGACAAAACCCAGGGTCCAGCAACAGTGTCTGCAGGTGATACCACTGCTTCTGCCTCTGTTTTGTGTGCATGCCAATCCCCTATCCATGGCGTATACCAAGATGCCTTCCGCCCTGCACATGTTGTTGCACACTCTCAAGTAGCACTATCAGCAAGCACATCCACATCCTTCTTCCAGTGCAATGTTCAGTTGTCCCTACTAGAGATGAGCGGTGTTTGACTTGAACTGTTCGCCATTCTCAAATTCGAGCTGTTTTGGGCGGTGTTCGAGCCGTTCAACGAACACGAACGATTTGAAAAAAATCCGGCTGTTCGAGGTTATGTTCGATAACTGTTCGTGCACCAAAATCGTAACTGGATTTTTTCACAGTAATGCTGTTAATCAATGTTAATACACAGTTTGAGTGTACAGTGGGCGGGGGGAGGGGGCAGGGGATGGATCTCTGCAGAAATAATGAAGATCTCCATTTTTTTTCTCTTTCCCGCATTTACAGTGGGGAGGTGCAATCTGTCAGCCTATCAGCAGCGCACACACGCAGCGAAGTGCTTTTTTTCACACAAGCAAGGGCATGTGTCAATGGCTGTGTATGTCACTTGTCCTTGCCCTATAAGACCCAGCCATTTTCCACGTCGCCACCATTTTCTCACTGCTGCAGCTGAGTGTTAGACGGCACCGCTGCTGCTGTGGGCGCTATACTTTCTAACTGTGTGAATTGCAAGCGAATTTGCTCTTAAATAGACAGGTTGGGAGTAGGGACTAGTTGTAATTGAAGCCTTTTTGAGGGCTAGGTTACAGCATTTCCTAGGACTTTTTGCCAGGCAGGTCTGTTTTAGTGCTGTGCAAGTGTTTTTCACAGCATTTGGCTAAATCTATCTAAGCAAATCCTTTTGGGCCTCTTGCAGTGTGTGTTAGTCAGGGAAGTAGCGTATCTGTGTTGCAAGCTACACCACCTGTGTATGTAATACAAATTTTTTACTGCAACTAGCCAAGTAAAACCTTTTGGGCATAGTAGCAGTGTGTGTTACTCATTGTATTAGGCCACCTATACCAAGCTCCACCAGCTTTGAAATTAACAATCATTTTTAGCTGCATCTAGCCCGGAAAATAATTTTGGACCTGTAGCAGTGTGTGGTACTCATTCTATTAGGCCATCTATACTAAGCTCCACTAGCTTTGAAATTAATAATAATTTTTAGCTGCATCTAGCCCGGAAAATAATTTTGGGCATAGTAGCAGTGTGTGGTACTCAATCTATTAGGCCATCTATACTAAGCTCCACCAACTTTGAAATTAATAATAATTTTTAGCTGCATCTAGCCCGGAAAATAATTTTGGGCATAGTAGCAGTGTGTGGTACTCATTGTATTAGTCCATCTATACCAAGCTTCACCAGCTTTGAATTTAATAATAATTTTTAGCTGCATCTAGCCCGGAAAATAATTTTTTGGCCTGTAGCAGTGTGTGGTACTCATTCTATTAGGCCATCTATACTAAGCTCCACCAGCTTTGAAATTAATAATAATTTTTAGCTGCATCTAGCCCGGAAAATAATTTTGGGCATAGTAGCAGTGTGTGGTACTCATTCTATTAAACCATCTATACCAAGCTCCACCAGCTTTGAAATTAATAATAATTTTTAGCTGCATCTAGCCCGGAAAATAATTTTGGGCCTGTAGCAGTGTGTGGTACTCATTCTATTAGGCCATCTATACCAAGCTCCACCACCTGTGTATGTAATAAAATTGTTTTACTGCTTCTAACCCAGCCAATTCTTTTGGGCTAGTACCACAGTTTGGCCACTCAGCTCTACTCGGTTTCCATCCATCTTTTTTTGTGCAAACAACTACAGAGTTGTCAATTAGTTAACCATTAAAATGAGTGACAATAGGCCTACTGCTGGTGGAAAGGGGAATAGGCGTGTTGGGAAGGGAAAAAAAGGTTGTGTCCGTGGGGTAGGTGCTAAAGCAACAGTAACATCTGCAGAAGAAAGATCATCTTCCAGCCAAACTAAGATGTCTACTTCTTTTCGTGGACAATGTGATCCAATCCCTTTGTTACGGCCACGCCCATCGCTTCAAATTCCAGATGAGGCACAAAAACAGCAGGTGCTTCAACGGATATCAAGTGCTCCTTTAAGTTGGCTCTCCTCCACCTCAACTTCAACATCACAAATACTCCAGTCCTCAGAGGTATCACCCCAAACGCACTTGCTTCCTCACAGCTCCCAAGTCTCCAGCTGCCCGTCTGAGTATGGGGTAGCACAGATGGTTGAGTCTGCAGAGCTGTTTACTCATACTATAGCCTGGGAATCAGAGGTCTGCTCCAGAGCTTCAGTGAATCCAGACGAGGAAATGATCTGCACTGATGTCCAGAATCTTTATGAGTCGGATCCAGGACCAGATGAAGAAGGTTCTGAGCATAATGTAGACCCTCGTTCCCAAACTGTAACTACTGTTGGTGGAGACAATGATGAAGACGATGATGAGACTCAAATACCTGATTGGAGTGACAACTTGAGTTTTTGGTCGGGGCAGGAAGAGGTTGGCTCTGAGGACGACAGGTGTGAGAACACACAGGGTGATGATGACGAGGTTGGAGATCCCACTTACTGTCAACCCACAGTCAGCCAGTCGATAAGGTCAGCACAGGAGGTGGAGGAGGATGCTAGTGACAACGAGGTTAGGTTGCGCCTTCATGGACAGAGACGTAGTACTGGAAGCACGTCAACAACAGCATCCTCAAACACAACTGTGCCTCTGACCACAAGTCGTGGTGGCTCTTCAGGTCGCATGGGCACTAAGCCTTACACAGCCTGGGCATTTTTTCAGATCGATAAGGATGACCCAACTCATGTTATCTGTAACATTTGTCACCAAAAGCTAAGTAGAGGCCAAAAAAACAATAGTTTGAGTACTTCATGCATGAACCGTCACATGGATATGAAGCATAAGTTGCAGTGCGAAGCTCACTGTGCTACAATGCGGCCTAGTGGGCCGGTCCAAACACCATCTGCCCCACCTGTGTCATCCTGGGGAGACTAAAAGCTTTAGGATTTTGGAAAATCACCTCACCAACCATTTTAAGCAACTCTGGGACAATTGATTTCACTTAAGTGGTGTCTGTGACACAATTTTTGGAAAAAATGGAGACTCTTTTTGGAGTCCCCTTGCTGTGTTTTACATAACATTGGCATCGTCAATTCCAGGTGGGTTGGGTCTCTAACCCCCCTTTTAACTGTAAGAAAGTACATATGCTATGGCTTGGGGTAACACAGATGGTTGAGTCTGAAGAGCTGTTTACTCATACTATAGCCTGGGAATCAGAGGTCTGCTGCAAAGCTTCAGTATCTGATAGTCAGCAGAGCAGCCACCGCCTAAAGATCTAATTACAAATTTTTAACTGCATCTAGCCCAGGCAATACTTTGGGCCTAGTAACAGTGTCTGCTAGTCAGCAGATTATCCCAGCTGTTAAGCAAGCTACACCACCTGTAGTTTGGACACTTAATTTTTTCAAAGGAAATGCTTCGGGCCCCCGGGACACTCAGTGAAGAGCATCGGGGGAGGCACCCCAAGGCACAGGGGCTGGGACTGGCGGTAGGACGCCTTGCGGTGGACCGCCAAGCTCGATCCTTATAAAAGCTTTTTAACTGCAGCAGCTTTAGTGGACGCTACTTGAGCTGGAATTACCGCGGCTGCTGGCATCAGACTTGCCCTGCAATAGATCCTTGTGAAAGGATTTAAAGTGTACTCATTCAAATTAGAGAGACAATTTAAATTACAGAGCTTAGACCTGCCTCCACTGCGGGGGGGCTCGACCCACCAGCGGACAGGCACCAGTATTGGGAGAGGGGGTCTAGCCGTCAGGGTCCACCGCAGCTCTGGCACAAACCCGGCGACACGGAGGTCGCACTGGCAGGAAAGGACTGACCGTTTCGGCTTCTCACTTTTTTGGTTTTAGAATGGCATGACATGCCTATTTCTGTGTCTCCCCCTCCTTTTACTCCTCCACCTCTTTCTTTTCGCATGACTATATTTACTTGTCACTTTTCCATGTGTTAGTTGTGTCTTCTGAGCAGTTTGTCAGGTTTTGGACACCTTTGAAGGTGTTTTCTATGTGTTTCTATGTGTTTTTGTTTGCCTGTCATTGGTTTTAACGGTGTTCGACGAACAGTTCGACGAACAGTTCGGCGAACATACTGGCTTTCGACGAACCGAACTGAACCCGAACACTACGGGGGTGGCTCAACACTAGTCCCTACCCAAGTCCTTGGAAATGAAAGCGCCCACAGGCCACACTACTAAATTCACTCATTTTGCGAATGTTGCCGTTTAGGCTCATGGAGATGGAAGCTTTCTGCAACCTGATGGTGGCGGTCGTCCCTTGGTACTCGGTCCCATCTGCCACTATTTCTCCCGGTATGTCGTTCCCGCATTACACGAGCACTTATCCGACATTATTAGACATGCCCTCAACAATGTAGTTACTGGGAATGTCCACCTAAACACAGACACGTGCACAAGTTCTTGTGGGCAGCGATGGTACATCAATGTGTTAATATAGTGGAAGCCGGGACCAAGTCGGACCTTGGGATGGAACATGTCCACCCGACACTGAGGATTGCAGGCTCTGGGTCAATAAGGGTTGACTTCACATTCTACAGCTCCTGCACCTCATCCTCCTCTTCTTCAACCTCCATCTCCGAAATGACCACATCAGTCGCAAGCTGGAAGCACTGCAGCACTGCCTCGACCAAGCGGCAACAGGCTGTGCTGAATCTAATATGCTTAAGTGACAAACCACACAATGCTGAAGAATTATGAACAACTCTGAAAGAGCATGCAGATCTGTGACTGACACCGCTGACCCTATAGCCAGGCATGGTCGTGTGTGACAATGGCTGGAATCTGGTGGCTGCTCTGAGGCAAGGCAAGCTCACACAGGTACCATGCCTGGCCCATGTGCTTAACCTCGTGGTTCAGCGGTTTCTCAAAACCTACCTGGATCTGCTTGTCAGAGTACGCAACCTGTGTGCCCATTTTAGAAAGTCAGCTCCAGCTTCCGCCACCCTTGCCATTCTTCAGCAGCATTTGAAGCTTCCAGCTCACTGACTGATCTGCGATATCCCCACAGGTGGGAATTCTACATTGCAGATGTTGGGAAAGATTTGTGAGCAGAAGAGGGCAGTTATTAACTATCAGCATCAACAAGGCCGTCGGTATTCAGGTCAGACTCCACACATAAAACCTCAGGAGTGGACATGTACTGTATGTCTAACATCTGTACCATCCTCCAAAACTTTGAGGACTCCACCAAGATGGTGAGCGGCAATGACTCCATAATTAGCATCACCATCCTGCTTCTCTGTCTTCTGAAACGCTCTCTACTCTCAATTGAAGAAGATGCATTGCAGGCGGAGCATGATGAGATGGTGCAAGGAACTGTACAGGGTGATTGCACACAGCCCAGCCACATCTCATCCCAATGCTGCCTTTGCCATGACCCTCGCGTTGTCCAAATTTTGGGTGACAGTCATTACTGGTTGGTGACGCGTCTATACCCATGCTACAGGGAGAACTTTATATCTCTTATTCCTGATGCGGACAGGTCTACAAAAATGGGGCTGTACCAGAAGGCTCTTGATGCGGAACTATTGAAAAAATTCCCATCTGAAAATGCTGGCAGCAGAGGTCAAAGTTCATTGGACAACCAAGGAGTACAGCAAGAGAGACACAAATACAATCCAGCAGAGGCAGGGGAACACTGTCAACATTCTGGGACAGTTTTCTCAGACACTCCCATAGCACAGGCCCTGAGGCACGGGGTGCTCTCACAAGGAGTGCAAAGTTTCAGAAGATGGTGAGTTAGTACCTTGCTGACCGTACCAACGTCCTATGTGATTCCTCTGTGCCTTATAATTATTGGGTATCCAAGCTGGACATCTGGCATGAACTGTCTCTCTACGCCTTGGAGGTCCAAGCCTGACCTGCCGCTAGCGTTTTGTCAGAGCGGGTTTTTAGTGCCGACGGTGGAATTATAACCTATAGGCACATCCGCCTGTCAACTGGAAATGCTGACTCATAAAAATGAACAAGGGCTGGATTAGGCCAGCCTTCTCAACACCACCGAATGGTAGCAGTGTAATATAAACTCAAATGCAGCGTCTTTTTTTGGGGAGGTCTAACTCTATTCCCATGGAATAGGAACATTGTTTTTAGGAGGCCCTCCGACCTTTACATCTCTTGCAAGGGGCATTGAAGTTCCTCCTAATTTTTGGCAGCCGTTGCTTCACTGCATAGGCAAATAGTATGGGAGACACACTTCCTAATAATGGGAAGATTGTTTTCAGGAGGCCCACCAACTTCTACGTCTCTTGCAAGGGGCATTGGAGTGCCTCCAAATTTTTGACAGCCGTTGCTTCGCCGCATAGGCAAACTGTATGGGAGACATACTTCCTAATTATAGGAACATTGTTTTAAGGAGGCCCTAGGAACGTTACGTCTCTTGCAAGGGGCATTGGAGTTCCTCCCAATTTTTGGCAGCCGTTACTTAACTGCATAGGCAAATAGTGTGGGAGACCCACTTCCTAATAATGGGAACATTGTTTAAAGGAGGCCCTCCGACCTCTACGTCTTTTGCAAGGGGCATTGGAGTTCCTTCAAATTCTTGTCAGCCGTTGCTTCACTGCATAGTCAAACAGTATGGGAGACCCACTTCCTGGTAATAAGAAGATTATTTTCAGGAGGCCCTCCGACCACTATGTTTCTTGCAATGGGCATTGGAGTTCCTCCAAATTTTTGACAGCCGTTGCTTCACTGCATAGGCAAACAATATGGGAGACACACTTCCTAATAATGGGAACATTATTTTCAGGAGGCCCTCCGACCTTTAAGTCTCTTGCAAGATGCATTGGAGTTCCTCCAAATTTGAGACAGCCGTTGCTTCACTGCATAGGCAAACAGTATGGGAGACCCACTTCCGAATAATGAGAGAATTTTTTTCAGAAGGCCCTCCGACATCTACGTCTCTTGCGAGGGGCATTGGAGTGCCTCAAAAATTTTGGCAGCCATTGCTTCACTGTATAGGCAAACAGTATGGGAGACCCGCTTCTTTCTAATGGGAATATGTCGTTACTGAGGCCCACCTCTATGTGTCTTTAAAATGTTAGTGTTTTTTTTTCTAAATTTTGCCAGCAATTGGATTCACTTCATACCCTATAACTGTATAGCAGACCCGCTCTTTTCTAATGGAATCATGTCATTTCTGTGGCCTTGCTCTTTGAGTATTTAAATTGTTAGAAGGTTTTTTCCTAAATTTTGGCAGCCTTTGGACTCACTGAATACCCTATAACTGTATAGCAGACCCTCTCCTTTGTAATGGGAACATGTCGTACTCGTTACTGTGGCCCAGCTCTATGTGTCTTTAAATTGTAAGTGGGGTTTTTCCCAAATTTTGGCAGCTCTTGCAGTCTCAGCATGGGCATTATCACTATAGGAGACCCACTCCTTTATAATGGGAACATTTTTTTTACTGAGACCCTACTCTATGTCTCTTCAAAGGGGTTTTGGGTTGCGTCCAAATTTTTGACCGCCCTTGCAGTCACTGCATACACAATAACAGTATAGGAGACCCACTCGTTAATAATGGGAACAACAAAGCATAGCCGGCTGATGGCTCTCTAACAATAGCTAGGGCCGACTGCTGGTCTTTTAAGAATAGTAAAGGCCGTCTGATGGCCCTATAAAAATAGGCTTTGTGTCTTTGAGAATCCCTCCATAACAAATGGAACAGAATGTGCCTGATGATGTGTCACACACCACATGGCCAGATAAGGTTGTAAAATGTTAAAATAACAATTCCAGGTGGATACATTTGTCTTGAAAAATAATGTAAAACAAAAAAATAAATAAAAACGCGGTAGGATATTTGTTTAGTGTAAAAAACAGACTCGCCAATGTAACCTCAATGTAATCACATGGTTGAGCTACTGCACCTCCTCCTCCAGTTTGGCCTCCATCTCCAAAATGACCACATCAGTCACAAGCTGAAAGCACCGCAGCACTGCCTTGGCCAAGCGGCAACAGGCTGTGCTGAAGATAGCATGCTTAATGCTTAGGTGACAAACCACCCACCGCTGCAGAGTTGTTGAAAGCTGTAACACAGCAGCTTGATCTGTGGCTCCCAATGCGCTGAACATACAGCCAGGCATGGTCATGTGTGACAATGTGCAGAACCTGGTGTCAGAGAATTGAGAGCAGTAGTAGATTCTGTTTCCTTCTATGCCAGTCCTTTCACTGAGCTAAAGAATATGGCTGTGGAGAAATACAACTCCCACTGAGAAGCAGTTTCAAACTGAAAAACATTGGGCCCACCAAAAGATTTGATTCTGAGGGCTCACCTTTATCCACTCTCAAAGGCCCCATGCTGCTGCAAAGTTTGCACTTTTAATGAACTTTCCTGAAGGAGAAGCCAGGGTTCACCCGAGAATTCTCTGTTGGGACCATCTAACCCTGCGGAGAAGCAGTCCTGGCTAACAAAAGTGTGCTGGAATGTTCCCGGACACTCTATGGCTCCTTTTTTACTAAGGTGGAAACCCACACAAACATGGGAAGAACATACAAAATCCTTGCAGATGTTGTCCTTGCTGGGATTTGAACCCAGGATCCCAGCGCTACAAGGCTTCAGTGCTAACCAATGAGCCAATGTGCTGCCGTTCTCCCTCTGAAATCTAGAGTCCCATTGGCAGAGTGTACGTGAAGTTTTGCAGTTATTGAGTGATAATTCACTCTTTGATAAGCTGGAGAAATATGAGTTCGCTGAGCAGAAAATTAGTTTTTTGGGCTACATTGTCTCCAGCGAGGGCTTTGAGATGGACCCAGAGAAGGATCAGGCTGTGCAGGAATGGCCTAGGCCTATTGGTTTAAAATGTATACAGAGATTTTTGGGTTTTGCCATTTAATACAGGAAATTCATTAAGAATTTTTCTGTAATTGTTAAGCCTCTGACCGACCTCACCAGGAAAGGTGCGAATACGGTCCAGTGGAGCATTTGAGTATCTCAAAGAGAGGTTCAGTTCTGCCCCTATCCTTATGCAGCCTGATGAGACCAAGCCTTTTTTGCTTCATCGGTGGTGGTCGGAGCAGTATTGACTCAGGAGAACAAGGATGGGGTACTTCCTTGTGCCTTCTTTTCGAAAAAAATTTTGGAAACCGAACTGAATTATGATGTTGGAAATCGGGAGTTGCTGGCTATTAAACTCGCGTTTGAACATTGGCTTCATTTTTTGGAAGGCGCTAGATTTCCTATTCAGGTTTTCACAGATCATAAGAATTTGATCTATAGGATGCTGCCAAGCGGTTGAATGACCGTCACGCTAGGTGGGCACTTTTTTTTTCTCGTTACCTATATCCCTGGTACTAAGAATGTTAAAGCCGATGCTTTATCTCGCAACTTCTCTCCTACGGTCGGTGCCGAGGAGGAGGAGAGCATTTTACAGAAAGGAGTTGTGGTGGCGGCATTGGACTCCGTTTTGGAGAATGGGATTCTGAAAGCTCAAGATGATGCTTCATCTAACACTCCCCATGGGAGGTTGTTCGTGCCTAGAGCCTTTAGGAGAGATTTGTTTGTGGAGTGTCATGAGTCTCGGTTGGCAGGTCATCCAGGAATTTCGGAGATTAAGAGACTTATCAGTCGCAGTTTTTGGTGGCCTGGATGGCAGAAGGAAGTCATCATGCGTCAATGTACTGTATGTGCTAGGTCAAAGGCTCCATATACTCCTGCTGCGGGGTTGATTTGCCCTCTGGAGGTTCCTAGTGCGCCTTGGACGCATCTCACAATGGATTTTAATACTGATCTTCCTGTGTCCGAGGGTTTTACTGTCATCTCGGTGGTCGTGGACCATTTTAGCAAGATGTGTCATTTGGTTCCATTCATTAAGTTGCCCTGCGCCAAGACACTCACTGAGGCGTTTGTTAAGGAGATTGTCAAGCTCCATGGCGATCCCACGGATATTGTTTCTGAAAGAGGACTATATGGTACTAAGTATCACTCAATTCTGAGGAAAAAAATCTGGAATCATGAAAAACAAACACACAAAAGAACACTCCAATACATCACCAGACCTCTGCATGGTCTGAAAAAAATTACTCTTACTTAGTGCCATATTTTTAATCTTGATTTCTTTTAGTGTTTCTTAAAGCCCAAAAGTTGCCATTTGAAATTACTTTAGTTTTGTGCCATGTCTGTGATCTGCTTTTTTAAACAACATTAAACAACTGAATGAACATCTTCCGAGCCCGGTGACTCCATAATTTTTGCCAGGGGTTGTACAAAACTAATGTTGGCAGTAATCTACTTTTGTAGTTTTCACAAGTTACACAGTTTGGATTTTGCGTCACTACTCCATCCATTGGGCTGAAAGTAGAGCACATCATTGCCAAAACTCATGGGCCAAACTTATCCTTGTCACTTGATCAAGTTAAAGTCTATTGGCTGGGGATCTTGGGACAACGATGGGATGGCCTTATCGATCAATGATGAAAATCAGAAAGCTATTCCCGGGAGTCACAGCAATATTTTCTGAGAATATTTCCAGGTTGCTGTGGATTAAGTTGGCTGAGCTTAAATTTTACTTCAAAATAATGAAGCAATTAAATAGGTCCATATGTAAATTTACAGCAATGATCAGTGGGTTTTCCTTTAGACATGTTAACTTGGAAGGTTGTGCACCTGGCCTTTTTTATTGACTTGGTTCATCTATTAGGAATCAGTAAAGATATTTTTTAACTTGAATTTACAAGCAATGGTGGATATAGCCCTTGGTAGGGTGTGGCCATGCTTGCCTGGTTAGGCAGGATAGCTTTTTGGGGTTAGTCATTCAGGTAACAGAACGGACAGCAAGTTTTGGCTGAGCTTTTGCTAAGCTGATGTATAAGTTATTTATATAAGTGTATGAAGTTTATCTCAGATATGTTTTTGATATGTTTAAGAATTCACATAAAGGCCATGATCAAAATAATTTTCCACCAAGTCAACTTGTTAGAATTTTTTGTCATGCACCGTTTAAAAGGAATAAGTAATGCATTGTCTAAAAAACATTAACACCAATTACACAATACAGACATTTGTCCGCCCACAGATCACGTGACTTAGGATCAGATGTGCATCACCACTGGTCCTGAAAGTTAGGAGAGTGCAGCCCCCAACCGCAGGTCCTGAGTTGAGCAGCCAAAGGGGAATATTTTAGTGAGGGGATTTGAGAATGATTGACTAGAAGCTGCTCCTGCTGCTAACCCCCAAAGGGGGACTGAAAGTGGTCCAAATTGAATAAAATAAAAAAAGCGGTCTATAGAGCGCTAAAAGTATGAACACTAGAGGTGAAAAATTTTTTAGGGCTATAAAATAAATTTAATGAGCCCTTTCCACAACGCGTTTCGATAGTAAACTATCTTCCTCAGGTGGTACAAGGGTATGAGCACAAACATAAAATATATATAGACAAAGATTCACAGTGATTGGTTGATACTAATTAGTTAACCTGGGTCCAAACAAAGGAAACCCTTCATGTGCTGGTGCAAAGTGTCCACATTGGTTTCACATAAGCCACCTTCACATGAATACAAAGTATCAAAAACACATTGGATAAGGTATAGAATATGGCAATACATGTTGATAAACAGTTATACAAAAATACATCTGTAGTGCCTACATCAATTTCATACAAATCACCTACACATAAATACAAAAAAATCAAAACATATTAAGTGAAATATAGAATGAAGTAATACATGTTAAAAAACAGTTATTCAAAACTGCATCATGATGCAGTTTTGAATAACTGTTTTTTAACATGTATTACTTCATTCTATATTTCAGGTGGCTTATGTGACACCAATGTGGACACTTCGCACCAGCACATGAAGGGTTTCCTTTGTTTGGACCCAGGTTAACTAATTAGTATCAACCAATCACTGTGAATCCTTGTTTATATATATTTTATGTTTGTGCTCATACCCTTGTACCACCTTAAGAAGATAGTTTACTATCAAAGCGCCTTGTGGAAAGGGCTCATTAAATTTATTTTTTAGCCCTAAAAAAAATTTCACCTCTAGTGTTCATTCTTTTAGCGCCCTATAGACCGCTTTTTTATTTTACTCAATTTGAATCTGATGTAAGACTTAAACGTCTTTTAAAAATTTAACCCCTTATGACCGATGACTTATATTAATGTCAACAGCATCTTTTCCCACACTTGATGGCTGATTTAATCAGCTACAAAGTGCCTCTAACAGCATCTGCTGAAGACTCCTGTGCCTGTCATTACGATCCTCCTGAGAATGCCAGCTCGCAGCTGGCGTTAATAGGTGATCTTGATTTTTGTTATATATAGAAGTGATGAAGCACTGCTATGTATATCACAGGTGATTGGATGATTTCAGCTTCAAATCTCCTAAGGGGACTTTTAAGTACATTAAAAAGTAGAAAAAAGTTTTAAAAAATATAAAAAAACACAAGATTAAATCACCCATTTTTGCCCTATTAAAAATAAAACACTTTAAAAAAAAGTATATTTGCTATTGTGGTGTTCAGAAATGTCTGATCTATCAAAATATAAAATAAATTATTCAAAATGGAAAATGACGTAAGGAGAAAAAAAATCGAAATACCAGAATTATGTTTTTTTGATCGTTGGAATATTGCAATAAAATGCAATAAGATGCGATCAAAACATTGTATCTACCACAAAATGGTATCATAAAAAAAATTCAGATTAGGGCACAAAAAATAAGCCCTCACACAGCTCCAGATCATGAAAAATGAAAATGTTACAGATCTCAGAAAATTGCAACAAAAACAGAATTTTTGGGGGCAAATTCTTGAATGTTTTTCAGCACTTACATATAAAAAGAACTACAGTGGGTACAGAAAGTATTCAGACCCCTTTAAATGTTTCACTCTTTGTTTCATTGCAGTCATTTGGTGAATTCTAAAAGGTTCATTTTTTTCCTCATTAAAGTACACTCAGCACCCCATCTTGACTGAAAAAAACAGAAATGTAGAAATTTTTGCAAATTTATTAAAAAATAAAAACTGAAATATCACATGGTCATAAGTATTCAGACCATTTGCTCAGACACTCATATTTAAGTCACATGCTGTCCTTTTCCTTGTGATCCTCCTTGAGATAGTTCTACTCTTTCACTGGAGTCCAGCTGTGTTTAATTAAACTGATAGGACTTGATTTGGAAAGGCACACACCTGTCTATATAACACCTCACAGCTCACAGTGCATGTCAGACCAAATGAGAATCATGAGCTCAATGGAACTGCCCAAGGAGCTCAGAGACAGAATTGTGGCAAGGCACAGATCAGGCCAAGGTTACTAAAGAATTTCTGCATTACTTAGGGTTCCTAAGAGCACAGTGTCCTCCATAATCCTTAAATGGAAGAAGTTTGTGACTACCAGAAGTCTTTCTAGCCCTGGCCATCCAGCCAAACTGAGCAATCGTGGGAGAAGAGCCTTGATGAGAGAGGTAAAGAAGAACCCCAAGATCACTGTGGCTGAGCTCCAGAGATGCAGTAGGTAGATGGGAGAAGTTCCACAAAGTCAACTATCACTGCAGCCCTCCACCAGTCGGGCCTTTATGGCAGAGTGGCCCAACGGAAGCCTCTCCTCAGTGCTAGACATATGAAAGCCCGCATAGAGTTTGCTCAAAAACACATGAAGGACTCCCAGACTATGAGAAATAAAATTCTCTGGTCTGATGAGATGAAGATAGAACTTTTTGGTGATAATTCTAAGCAGTATGTGTGAAGAAAACCAGGCACTGCTCATCACCTGCCCAATACAATCCCTACAACATGTGAAACATGGTGGTGGCAGCATCATGCTATCGGGGTGTGTTTCAGCTGCAGGGACAGGATGACTGGTTGCAATTGCAGGAAACATGAATGCGGCCAAGTACAGAGAGATCCTGGATGAAAACCTCTTCCAGAGTGCTCTGGACCTCAGACGTGGCCGAAGGTTGACCTTCCAACAAGACAATGACCCTAAGCACAAAGCTAAAATAACAAAGGAGTGGCTTCAGAACAATGCTGTGACCATTCTTGACTGGCCCAGCCAAAGCCCTGACCTAAGCCCAATTGAGCATCTCTGGAGAGACCAGAAAATGGCTGTCCACCAATGTTCACCATCCAACCTGACAGAACTGGAGAGAATCTGCAAGGAAGAATGGCAGAGGAACCCCAAATCCTGATGTGAAAAACTTGTTGCATCATTCCCAAGAAGATTCAAGCTGAACTAGCTCAAAAGGATGCTTCTACTCAATACTGAGCAAAGGGTCTGAATACTTATGACCATGTGATATTTCGGTTTTTCTTTTTTAATAAATTTGCAAAAATTTCTTCATTTCTGCTTTTTTTCAGTCAAGATGGGATGCAGAGTGTACTTTAATGAGAAAAAAAGGGAACTTTTTAGAATTTACTAAATGGCTGCAATGAAACAAAGAGTGAAAAATTTAAAGGGGTCTGAGTACTTTCTATACCTACTGTACACTTGTTTGGTATCTGTGTACTCGTACTTACCTTGGAAATCATATTGCCAGATCAGTTTTACCATATATTGAACATGGTGAATAAAAATACCCATAAAACATTGTGGATTTTTTTTTGCAATTTTACCGCACTTGGATTTTTTTCCTGTTTTCCAGTACACTATGTGGCAGAATGAATGGTTTCATTCAAAAGTACTACTCATTCTGCTTAAAACAAGCCCTCATATAGCTATATTGCTGGAAAATAAAAAAGTTATGGCCCTTGGAAGAAGGGGAAGAAAAGCTAAAATGAAACACGAAAATCACCTGGGGGTGAAGGAGTTAAAGAGTTAAGACACAAGGGGAAAATTTGCCTATTTACTGACCCTTTCTGGGTTTCCTAATTCTACAATCCTCATAAAGAAATAATGGATGCTATATGTTCTATTTGTGGTCTAGGTTTTTAATTAATTTCGTTGCAATAAAAACATGAAATAGCTATCAAAGAAATGGGCCAAAGATAGTTTGACAATAAACTCTGTAGTAATTTGGTACATTATGGGACAAATGGAGGTGAAAAGGAAAGAGAGCTTCGACATTTAGAGAATCCCTGAATTTTCACAGTCTGCACAGCATCTGTGTAGAAATGGTAGAAAAAATTATGGTCCCTGAATGGTAGCATTGCAATACGATACTACAAGCCATATTTGCATAACAATACTCTATTTTTATGAGCACAGCCAAAAATATGATGATAACTAGATTACAGAATCAGTTTTAGCTGATAATTTTTCCTTTCCTGTTATCTCTTCCTACCCTGATACTTCTGCCAACATTGTCTTAGTCCCTATAGCACTTTTCTTGGTAAATTATACCCTTGCTTAGACCACTATCAAATAATCATGAGTCTCTTTTGACCTGCTGAAGGGATAAGATCAATACCATCTGTGAAGACATGGGGTTCTCCCGTGGGCAGAATACTACTCAGACAAAACAGGGTAAAACATTGTGGCAATAGTTTATTGAACCACCAAATAGACAATAACATATAGAACAGTGCCAGCAGGTACACAAGATGGTGCAAAATTACAGAGTCTCACCCCTTCACTGACTCCCTGGGATTAGAGCAGCAGTGACTCTGAGGCTTTCAGGGCCAACTACCCCCACCAGTGGGCACCCCACTTTTGGTGAGATTCCACAGACAGGAGGTAACGACAGGCTTAGGAAGCTGACAGTCCATTGAGGCATGTGGCCAGGTGACCAGATGGTCCTAACCTGGCTTCTTCGAGTTTATCCATGGGGGCAAGGTGACCGGAGGCTCTAAACCTGGCTTCTCCAAACATCTCCATGGGTTTTGTGATAGTCAATGGAGCAGATCTGTATTCCTCCAGCCAGGTCTTTTGGACCCTTAGACTGGGATCCTGTAGAATCCAAATCTGTGTCTCACTTGATGGAGCCATGGTGTCCTGTAGAACTGTCAGGTAGAGTGTTCCTGGCTGTGGTTTTGCAAAAGACACTGATACAGAGGCATATACCCCTTATATAGTTCCCAACTGTCCTTCAATACATCATCCACAGGTCAGGGGGAAGGTGGCATGGGCTTGTCTCTCATTGTTTGAGCATTTAATCAATTTCCATAGTATGTCCTCTATTGTTATGCAGGTCTACATGCCGCATGGACTTATACAATGGTAATCAACATATTTAGCAAACATCCATTGTTCAATAACTCTAAGTCCCTGTCTTGCAAAGGTAGTAGTTTATAAACTATAGGAGCTGATATAAAAGGCAAACAGCAGTCATTCAACAATTTACAAATATAAACTCAACCTACAAGAAGAGTCACTATTGAGACTCAAGATTAATAGTCTATGTGTCTTGACCTACTGAAAATAGATGTCTGGATAATTAAGATAAAATTTTGTGTCGTCACAACATCACATCATTATTACCAGCTTTGCAGGTCATATTTCATTAGAATATTTACTAAGGCAATTTTTTATTTAACATGACTTGTGGCCTTTAAGTCAACCTCATTATTCATCACATAAGGACCAGCTTTGATAATTTTTGCATTTCTTCTATGTTGTTTCTTTGCAGTAAAATT
The DNA here is from genome assembly GCF_046119375.1 of Phyllobates terribilis. NCBI lineage: Eukaryota > Metazoa > Chordata > Amphibia > Anura > Dendrobatidae > Phyllobates > Phyllobates terribilis. The sequence continues at coordinate 588,433,430 of NW_027362765.1, read as the reverse complement.
TCTCTAATAAAACCATTGAACTGTTCATTTCTGCTTAATGCAAATTACACTGTTTGAATTCCAGACCAAAGAAACAATCTTATTCTTAAAACATGTAAGGCATTTTAATGATGACAAAGAATAAGCATTTTACATATAAGCAATTCTTTAAATATAACATATTTTGTGAAAAGCTTCATCACTAGAGATGAGCGTTGTTCTACTCGAACTGTTCGCCAATCTCAAATTCGAGCTGTTTTGGGCGGTGTTCGAGCCGTTCGGCGAACACGAACAATTTGAGAAAAATTCGGCTGTTCGAGGTTATGTTCGATAACTGTTCGTGCACCAAAATCATAACTGGATTTTTTCTCAGTAATGATGAAAATTAATGTTAATACGCAGTTTGAGTGTACAGCGGGGTGGGGGGAGGGGCAGGGGATGGATCTCTGCAGGAACAATGAAGATCTCCATTTTTTTTTCTCTTTCCCGCATTTGCAGTGGGGAGGTGCAATCTGTCAGCCTATCAGCAGTGCACACACGGAGCGAAGTGCTTTTTTTCACACAAGCAAGGGCATGTGTCATTGGCAGTGTATGTCACATGTCCTTGCCCTATAAGACCAAGCCATTTTCCCCGTCGCCACCATTTTCTCACTGCTGCAGCTGCGTGTTAGACGGACCGCTGTTGCTGTGTGCGCTATACCTTGTTAATTTCAAGCCAATTTTCGCACAAATCTACAGATAGCTTGGGAGTAGGGAATAGTTGTGATTGCAGTCCTTTTAAGGACTAGGTTACAGCATTTCCTACGACTTTTATCAGGCAGGTCTGTGCTCTTAAATAGATAGATTGTGGGAGTAAAGACTAATTGTAATTGGAGTCCTTTTCAGGACTAGGTTACATCAGTTCCTATCAGTTTTTGCCAGGCAGGTCTGTGCCAGTGCTGTGCAAGTTTTTTTCACAGCATTTGGCTGAATCTAGCAAAGTTAATCCTTTTTGGCCTATTGTAGAGTGTGTTAGTCAGTGGAGTAGCCTATCTGTGTTGCAAGATATACCACCTGTGTATAGAATACCAATTTTTTTACTGCACCTAGTGAAGTAAAATCTTTTGGGCATAGCATCATTCTATTAGTCCATCTATACTGACCTCCATCAGGTTGCAAATTGAATATAATTTTTTTCTGCATCTAGCTCTGAAAAAATATTGGGCTTCTAGCTGTGTGTGGGACTTGTTCTATTAATCCATCTATACAGACCTCCATCAGGTTGCAAACTGAATATATTTTTTTCTGCATCTACCTCTGAAAAAATATTGGGCTTCTAGCTGTGTGTGGGACTTGTTCTATTAATCCATCTATACAGACCTCCATCAGGTTGCAAACTGAATATATTTTTTTCTGCATCTACCTCTGAAAAAATATTGGGCTTCTAGCTGTGTGTGGGACTTGTTCTATTAATCCATCTATACAGACCTCCATCAGGTTGCAAACTGAATATATTTTTTTCTGCATCTACCTCTGAAAAAATATTGGGCTTCTAGCTGTGTGTGGGACTTGTTCTATTAATCCATCTATACAGACCTCCATCAGGTTGCAAACTGAATATATTTTTTTCTGCATCTACCTCTGAAAAAATATTGGGCTCCTAGCTGTGTGTGGGACTTGTTCTATTAGTCCATCTATACTGACCTCCATCAGGTTGCAAACTGATTATATTTTTTTCTGCATCTACCTCTGAAAAAATATTGGGCTTCTAGCTGTGTGTGGGACTTGTTCTATTAATCCATCTATACAGACCTCCATCAGGTTGCAAACTGAATATATTTTTTTCTGCATCTACCTCTGAAAAAATATTGGGCTTCTAGCTGTGTGTGGGACTTGTTCTATTAATCCATCTATACAGACCTCCATCAGGTTGCAAACTGAATATATTTTTTTCTGCATCTACCTCTGAAAAAAATATTGGGCTTCTAGCTGTGTGTGGGACTTGTTGTATTAGTCCATCTATACTGACCTCCATCAGGTTGCAAACTGAATATATTTTTTTCTGCATCTACCTCTGAAAAAATATTGGGCTTCTAGCTGTGTGTGGGACTTGTTCTATTAATCCATCTATACAGACCTCCATCAGGTTGCAAATTGAATATAATTTTTTTCTGCATCTAACCCAGCCAATAGTTTTGGCCTAATACCACAGTTTGGCCACTCAGCTCTGCTCGGTTCCCATCCATTGTTTTTTTGTGCAAACAACTCCAGAGTTGTGAATTAGTTAACCACCAAAATTAGTGGAAAAAGGCCTGCTGCTGGTGGAAAGGGGAATAGGCGTGTTGGGAAGGGGAAAAAAGGTTGTGTCCGTGGGGTAGGTGTTAAAGCAACAGTAACATCTGCAGAAGAAAGACCATCTTCCAGCCAAACTAAAATGTCTACTTCTTTTAGCGGACTATGTGATAAGATCCCTTTCTTACGGCCACGCCAATCGCTACAAATTCCAGATAAGGCACAAAAACAGCAGGTGCTTCAACGGATATCAAGTGCTCCTTTAAGTGGGCTCTCCTCCACATCAACTTCAACATCACAAATACTCCAGTCCTCAAAGGTGTCACCCCAATCGCACTTGCTTCCTCACAGCTCCCAAATCTCCAGCTGCCCGTCTGAGTATGAGGTAGAACAGATGGTTGAGTCTGCAGAGCTGTTTACTCATACTATAGCCTGGGAATCAGAGGTCGACTCCAGCGCTTCTGTGAATCCAGACGAGGAAATGATCTGCACTGATGCCCAGAATCTTTATGAGTCGGATCCAGGACCAGACGCAGAAGGTTCTGACCATAATGTAGACCCTCATTCCCAAACTGTAACTCCTGTTGGTGGAGACAATGAGGAAGACGATGATAAGACTCAAATACCTGATTGGAGCGACAACTTTAGTTTTTTGTCAGGGCAGGAACAGGTTGGCTCTGAGGACGACGGGTGTGATAATGCACAGGGTGATGATGATGAGGTTGGAGATCCCACTTACTGTCAACCCACAGTCAGCCAAGAGATGAGGTCAGCAGAGGAGGTGGAGGAAGATGCTAGTGATGACGAGGTCAGGTTGCGCCTTCCTGGACAGAGACGTAGTACTGGAAGCACGTCAACAACTGCATCCTCAAACACAACTCTTACTCTCACCACAAGTCGTGGTGGCTCTTCAGGTCGCATGGGTGCTAAGCCTTGCATAGCCTGGGCATTTTTTCAGATCGATAAAGATGACCCAACTCGTGTTATCTGTAACATTTGTCAGCAAAAGCTAAGTAGAGGCCAAAAAATACATAGTTTGAGTACTTCATGCATGAACCGGCACATGGACATGAAGCATAAGTTGCAGTGGGAAGCTCAGTGTGCTACAATGCGGCCTAGCCGGCCGGGCCAACCGCCGTCTGCCATACCTTGTGCATCCGCAGCCTCTTCATCCTCTGTGACTGGGGGGACAGCAGTCACACCTGTTTTGGGGCGCAGACCTGCCACCTCTTTACCCGCAACAGCCAGCGTGATTGGCAGGTCATCATTTTCTTTGGAGGTGGTAACACCAGCTGGTGTTGAGCGCTGTCCGACATCGATAGCACCACCTTTGGATCAAGGCAACCTAACATGTCCGCCTGCATCTTCCTCACAGACCGGCAGTTTGCCGGGGACACCCTTATCAACCCCGTCTAAGCACAATAGCCAGCCCTCGGTCCCTCAGATGTGGACAAGTAAAAGACCATTTCCTCCTAGCCATGAGAAAGCTAAGAGGTTGAATTTCACCATCTGCAAGCTCTTGGCTACAGAAATGCTGCCTTTCCGCCTGGTGGACACAGAGGATTTTCGAGACCTTATGTCCGTCGCAGTGCCCCAGTACCAGATGCCCAGTCGGCACTACTTCTCAAAGAAAGGTGTGCCTGCGCTCCACCAGCATGTCGCACATAACATCACCACTTCTTTGAGAAACTCTGTGTGTGACAGGGTGCATTTCACCACAGACACTTGAACGAGTAGGCATGGACAGGGGCGTTACATGTCGCTGACTGGGCACTGGGTAACTATGGTGACAGCAGGACAAGGGGCTGCTGTCCAAGTCTTGCCGTCCCCACGAGTTGTGCGTCAATCCTCTTTATGTCAAAGTTCCTCCACTGCTTCTGCCTCCTCAACCTCCTCTCGGTCTTCCACCTGCACCCAAAGCCTGTCTGGTCATGCCACAAGCTTTCTAACTGCGCAGAAGGGATCCTGCACACCTCCTTACTATGCTGGCAGTAGGGCTCAACGTCATCAGGCGGTTTTTACATTGAAATGTCTGGGAAATGTGAGTCACACAGCTGAGGAGTTGTGGTCAGCTCTGGAGAACCAATTTCATGAATGGTTGTCTCCACTGGACCTGAAACCAGGGAAGGCCGTGTGCGACAATGCTGCAAACCTGGGTGCGGCCCTTCGCCGGGGCAATGTCACACACGTGCCTTGTATGGCTCACGTGTTGAACCTTGTTGTCCAGCAATTTTTAGCCCACTATCCCAGACTAGATGGCCTTCTGCAGAGGGCACGGTCGCTGTGTGCTCTCTTCCGCCGTTCGCATCCCGCAGCTCAGCGACTTACATCTCTACAGAAGTCGTTGGGCCTGCCACTTCACCGGCTAAAATGCGATGTGCCTACCCGGTGGAATTCAACTCTGCACATGTTGCAGCGACTGTGGCAGCACCGACAAGCCCTGGTGCAATACGTTCTGACGTATTGCCTGGGCCAACGAGATTCAGAGGTGGGGCAAATCACGCTGGAGGAGTGGTCTCAGATCAGGGACCTATGCACCCTTCTGCACAGTTTTGAAATGGCGACGAAGATATTTAGTGCTGACGATGCCATTATCAGCATGACTATTCCGGTGATTTACATGCTGGAGCACATGTTAAACAGAATTCGGAGTCAGGTGGTGGCACAAGAGGAGGTGGAGGAAGTAGAGGAGGAGGAGTTGTATGCGGAAGGGCTAACATCTGCAAGGTCCAGACGGTCGGCAGCACCAAGGCGGCAGGCATGTGAGGGTGGGGGAGATGGTTTTACCAGGGCGCATGGTAGCAGCCAAACTAGTGAGGAAGGTGCAGGAGCCCAGGAAGAAGTGGAGGACGAACTGATGGAAGATTCATCAGATGAGGGAGACCTTGATCACATTTCTGTTGTGCGAGGTTGGGGGGAGAGGACAGAGGAAGGAAGCATGATTGTTACCTCGCCACCAACACAACAGGGACTTGGTGCTCCTGGATGCGCAACACACATGAGTGCCTTCTTGCTGCACTACCTGCAACATGACCCTCGAATTGTGAGAATTAGAAATAATCCTGACTACTGGGTTACCACACTGTTAGATCCCCGGTACAAAAGTAAATTTGCAGAAATTATTCCTGCCATAGAAAGGGATGCACGCATGCAGGAGTATCAGCAGAGACTGTTGCAGAATCTTACATGTGCTTTTCCACAAAATACCAGTGGTGCACGTAGTGAATCTCACAGTTCCAACTTGCCAACCGTGGGACCGTCAAGTGTTCAGCACTCAAACCGTAACAGAACCACAGCATCTGCTGGTAACATCAATTTTGCGGAATCATTTCACCACTTTTTTAGCCCATCCTTTGCAAGGCCACAGGAGACAAGAAGTCTGACACATAGTCAACGCCTAGAGACGATGGTACAGGAGTATCTCCAAGTAAACATTGAAGCCACGACTGTGTCACTGGACCCTTGCTCTTTTTGGGCTTCCAATCTGGATAAATGGCCGGAGCTAGCCACTTACGCCTTGGAGATCTTGTCATGCCCCGCAGCCAGCGTTCTGTCTGAACGTGTGTTCAGCGCTGCTGGTGGTGTGCTGACAGATAAGCGCACGCGGCTCTCCACTGATAATGTAGACAGACTCACGTTCATAAAGATGAACAAATCATGGATCCGAAACGACTTTTCTACCCCTGTGTCATCCTGGGGAGAGTAAAAGCTTGATGATTGGTTAAAATCACCCTACCAACCGTTTTAAGCTTTCAAATTACTAATCATGTTTATCTGTATCTTGACTGGAAAATAATTTGGGCTTTGTAGCAGTGTGCAGCACTGATCCTATTAGGCCATCTATACTAAAGCTTCACCAGATTTAAAATTAAAAATAATTTTTAGCTGCATCTAGCCCGGAAAATAATTTTGGGGCTCCGAGATGCGCAAGGCACATAAGTGCCTTCTTGCTGCACTACCTGCAGCATGACCCTCATATTGTCAGAATTCGAAGTAATCATGACTACTGGGTTGCCACACTCTTAGATCCCCCAAACTTTTCGATCAACCTTTTCATTTTAATAAAGACCAAAAAAATGGTCATTTTTGAAATTATAAGCATTAGCAGGTTGTTAGAAACTGAAATCAAACAGTTTTCAACTCAAAACTTTATTCTAGGTGATGTTACATTTTCACATAGGACCCCTTGTTCGAAAGGAGCTTCTGAACTCTCTCGTCCATTGAATTTGTCAGGTTTTGGATGGTTTCTGCTTCAATTGTTTTGCATGAGGACAGAATACCCTCCCAGAGCTGTTGCTTAGATGTGAACTGCCTCCCGCCATCATAGACACTCCTTTTAATGATGCTCCAAAGGTTTTGAATGGGGTAGAGGTCAGGGGAGCATGGGGGTCACACCATAAGTTTGTCCCCTTTTATGCCCATATCAGCCAGAGATGCAGATGTTTTATGTGCAGCATGAGATGGTGCATTATCATGCAGAAAAATGATCTTGCTGTGAAATACACGGTTCTTCTTCTTAAACCATGGCAGGAAGTGCTGTTTGAGAAAATCCACATACATTATGGAGTTCATCTTTAGCGCCTTCAGGAATCCTAAAGGGGCCGACAATCTCTCTCCCCATGATTCCAGCCCAAAACATTACTCCACCTCCTCCTTGTTGGCGCTGTAGCCGTGTTTGCGTGGGGTGTCCATCAACCAGCCATCCTCCACTCCATCCATCTGGACCATCGAGCGCTGCACGGCACTCATCCGTGAACAAAACAGTTTTGAAATCAGTCTTCATGTAATGTTTGGCCCACTGGAGCCGTTTCTGCTTGTGTGAAGTGGATAGAGGAGGTCGACAGGATGGCGTATGCACAGCTGCAAACCTCTGAAGGACCCTGCATCTTGTTGTTCGGGGGACGTTGGAGGCACAAGCAGCTTCAAAAACGTGTCTGCTGCTATGACAAGGCTTTTTTGCCGCTGCTCTTTCAACCTGACGTAATTGCCTGTAGGAAAGAGTCCTCAATTTGCCCTTATCAGCACGCACACGTGTGTTCTGTGAATCAGCTACATACTTCTTGATTGCCAAGACACTTCATCCAGATCATCGCACAATGTTGATTGTAGTCATGCCTTGACCTAAACACTCCACAATTTGTTGCTTCTCAGCAGCCGACACATCCTTTTTCTTTCCCATTTTGGCAGAAAATGTAGGCTGCTTAATAATGTGAGAGAGCCTTCTTAAGTAGTCTTGCCTTTCATTGGACACACCTGCCAAACTAATTAGCACAGGTGTCTGCAATTGCTTACAGTGATATAAAGAGCCCTGACACACATCACCATCAATGAGTTTAACTGACAAACAAACAAATTCTTCCCTTATCACTCCTAAACACTTTTTGCATAATAATTTGGAACGCAGTGTACATGTGCTTTTCCACAAAACACCAGTGGTTCACGTAGTGAATCTTACAGTTCTAACTTGCCAACCGTGGTCTGTATGGAGTTGTTCAATAAAGGGCCCAAAATTAAGATAACATAGATGGGAGAGGTCTCTATGAATAGGAATTCCTAAGTATTTGATACCCTGTGAGGGCCAGGCAAAGGGAAAGTTGGACTGGATGGAATCCTATATGGATTTGGGGAGGGAGACATCGAGGGCCTCAGACTTCGCTGCATTGATTTTAAAATTTTACCATGTAACAAAGTGATCTATTTCAGCCATAACAGCATGGATGGATATATGTGATTGAGTGATATATACTAGGACATCATCAGCAAATAGAGAGCACTTGTACTCGGTGCCTCCCACCTCAATCCACCTAATATTGGGGTTATGGCGAATTGATGAGAGCAGGTGCTCCGTCACTAGGATGTATAAGAGAGGGGACAGAGGACATCACTGCCTTGTCCCATTGGTGATTGTGAAAGGTGATGAAAATGTTCTGACGCACCCCCTGGGCCTTGGAACACCCGGAGCCGGACCCTTTTTGGTGGATGCTGGTGGTTGTAGTCTTCGTGGCGGCGACCCGGTTCCGTGGCTCAGGGCGGTCAAACCAGTGGCGGAACTATTTATGTGGTTTTGATGTTTAAATGTCCGACTATGCCACCCGTGGATTGCGGTCAGAGTGAACCGCCGCTACAGGGCAGACCGCTGAGGCTGGTGTTGTGGGTGCAGCAGAGCGTAGCATAACTCCCCACGGGAGGAGTATAGCCTCAGGGCAGTGTATGCGGAGGATGGGGTGATGGTGCAGGGCAGCAGCAGTAACGACACGGAGTCAGTGATGCAGTTCAGGGCCTTTACTCACAGTTCTTATTATCCAGACCACGTCTGCAGGTAACGGCTGCCCACGTCGTACTGTGCTCACCAGGTGAGGGGCTCAGACAACTCCCAGATAACTTTGGAGCACTTCACATGACCCCCTTTGTGTGTCCTTTGTCTGGCCTTTCTTACCAACACTTCTGTCCGGCTGCCTCGGGCCTCCTCTTGGTAAACTTGGCGCCAGTTTCCCTGACCCTATGTGGTGCCTTCCTAGCGGGTGTAGCGAGGGGCTGCGCCACATAAAATGTCAGAGCCTCCGGTTTCTAGCTGAGGGTCGTTTCCTGCCTCCACTAGTTCGGGGACCGGTCTCCCCCTTTGGCCTGACCCCTCCACGCAGGTGGATTCGGGCGTGCGGTGGCGACTCGCCCGACCGCACCCCTGGGATCCCTTCATTCCTCGTTCCTGGAGCCTTCTCCGCTCCTCTTCCTTCCTTCTCCCTCTTCCAGGCCTGGGCCTCTGTTACTAGGCCCGCCTCCGGAGCAGAGCTCATGCAGAGCCCCTGCTCCCTGCCACTTCTGCTCAGACTTCTCTGCACTGAACTAAGATGGTGCCCACCTTTTATACTCCCTTCTCAATGCACCCAGGAACTGCTTCCTCCCTGCTCCTGCACTACAGGGTTCCCCTTCCTCAGTGTTCCCTCCCCCCACTCCAGCCAGGGACAGGGACTGTCGTGCCCATCTCAGGGGCATATTGGTCGCCCTGCCCCACGGCAATGTGGTGTAATGCATGCAGGTGTCGGGTCCTGATCCACACTCCATCCTTACCTGAGAGTGAGATATCACACCTCTGGGTGAGGTGCAATACGTCTGTAGCAACCGAGCCCTCAGGGTGCTACAGTTCCATTTATCTTCAGCCTAGGTGACGTATTGCGATACAGGGCCGTGATTTTGGCTATAAAAGGGTCCCCTAGACCCCTACCCCAAGCTTTTTAAGAGAATCATATATGGCTGCCAGGAGACTCTATGGAATGCTTTCTCAGCATCCAACGAGAGTATCTAATTACAAATTTTTAACTGCATCTAGCCCAGCAAATACTTTGTGCCTAGTAGCAGTGTCTGCTAGTCAGCGGATTATCCCGGCTGTTAAGCAAGCTGCACCACCTGTAGTTTAGACACTTAATTTTTTCAAAGGAAATGCTTCGGGACCATGGGATACTTAGTGAAGAGCATCAGGAGGCACCCCAAGGAATAGGGGCTGGGACTGGCAGTAGGATGCCTTGCGGTGGACAGCCGAGCTCGATCCTTATAAAAGCTTTTTAACTGCAGCAGCTTTATTGGACGCTACTGGAGCTGGAATTACCGCGGCTGCTGGCATGAGACTTGCCCTCCAATAGATCCTTGTAAATGGATTTAAAGTGTATTCATTCAAATTAGAGAGACAATTTAAATTAAAAAGCTTAGAGCTGCCTCCACCACAGGGGGGCTCGCTCGACCCACCAGCGGACAGGCACCAGTATTGGGAGAGGGGGGCTGGCCGTCAGGGTTCACCGCGGCTCTGGCACAAACCCGGCGACACGGAGGTGGCACGGGCAGGAGCGGACTGGCCGTGTCGGCTTCTCACTTTTTGGATTTTAGAAGGGCATGACATGCCTATATCTGTGTCTCCCCCTCCTTTTACTCCTCCACCTCTTTTATTTTCGCATGACTATATGTACTTGTCACTTTTCCATGTGTTAGTTATGTCTTCTGAGCAGTTTGTCAGCTTTTGGACACCTTTGAAGGTGTTTTCTATGTGTTTCTATGTGTTTTTGTTTGCCTGCCATTGGTTTTAACGGTGTTCGAAGGTGTTCGACGAACAGTTCGACGAACAGTTCGGCGAACACACGGGTGTTCGACGAACCGAACCGAACTCTAACACTACGGGGGTGGCTCAACACTATTAGGGATCCACAAGTTGGCTGGGAGTTTCAATTTATAGGCCACAGGGTTGATTTGTTTGATAACTTCCAGTGGGCCGATGAACCGAGGCCCTAACTTTTAGGAAGGAATCTTGAGCCGGACATATTTGGACCAGAGCCAGACTTTATCTCCCGGACGGAATTGGGGCGGATCCAGAAGTCTTTTGTCAGCCTGTTTCTTCATCCGCTCGGAGGTCAGAAGAAGTGCGGATCTGGTACTTTCCCAAATGGAGGAGAATTCGCTAACAAGAGATTCCGCGGCCGGATTATCCACCTAGGCGGAGACGGGAAACGGGATCCGAGGATGTTGACCGTAGACAATAAAAAATGGGGATTTGGAGGAAGACTCGCTCTCGTGATTATTATAGGAAAATTCGGACCACGGTAAAAGATCCACCCATTCGGAATGGTGGGCATTAATAAAGTGCCGGAGGTAACTGGTTAAAATTTGGTTGATTCGCTCTACTTGACCATTGGACTGTGGGTGATAAGCAGAGGAGAAGTCCAAGGTGACTCCCAGCAGTTTACACATGGCTCTCCAGAAGCGAGAGGTGAACTGAACTCCTCGGTCGGATACGATGTGGAGAGGGAGACCATGAAGACTGAAAATATGATGGATAAAGTCTTTAGCCAATTCAGATGCAGACGGAAGACCCGGCAGGGGAATGAAGTGAGCCATCTTAGAGAAGCGGTCAGCGACCACCCAAATGACCGTACAATCAGCAGAGACAGGGAGATCCATTATAAAGTCCATGGCTATATGCTGCCACGGGGCAGCAGGTATGGGAAGAGGCAGAAGGCGGACGGTTGGCAGATGTCTAGGAACCTTGTTGCGGGCGCAGGACGCACAGGCAGAGACAAAGTCTATTAAGTCCTTGTGCAGGGTAGGCCACCAGTAATGCCGGGTAATAAGCAGGAGGGTATTTTTCTGGCCAGCATGGCCAGCTAGCTTAGATGAATGTCCCCAGTGTAGGACTTTCTCACGATCAGGTACTGTTCCGAACGTCTTTCCGGGTGGAAGACGATTTAGATCCACGGGAGCCACCAGCATTACCTTGGCGGGGTCGATGATGGTCCTCTAGATCGGAGAACAAAAAGGATCGGGACAAGGCATCAGCTTTGATATTTTTGTCTGCCGGGCGAAAATGAAGAATGAAATCAAAGCGGGCGAAGAACAAGGACCACCGGGCTTGGCGCGGGTTAAGTCTTTGGGCACTCTGGAGATAAGCCAAGTTTTTGTGATCCGTGTAGATAATTACCGGATGAAGAGCCCCCTCGAGCAGGTAACGCCACTCCTCCAGTGCCAACTTAATGGCTAGCAATTCTCGGTCTCCAATAGAATAATTGCGCTCAGATGAGGAGAAGAGTTTGGAGAAGAAGCCGCAGGTTACCATTCTTCCGGATGACGACTTTTGGGTGAGCACCGCTCCGGCTCTGGAGGAGGAAGCATCTACTTCTAAGAAGAATTGTTTGTTGCTGTCCGGACCGTGCAGCACAGGAGCAGAGGAGGAAGCTTGTTTCAAAGACAGGAAGGCCTCCTCTGCCTCGGGAGGCCATTCTTTGGGATTAGCACCCTTACGGCTGAGCACAGAGATAGGGGCAGTCCGGGAATAGAAGTGCGGAATGAAGAGGCTGTAGTAGTTGGCGAAGCCCAGGAACCGCTGGATAGCCTTCAACCCCTCCGGTCGGGGCCACTTCTGGATGGCAGAAAGTTTCTCAGGATCCATTCGTAGACCGGTCTGAGAGATGATGTAGCCCAGAAATGGAAGTGAGGTCTGCTCAAAGAGGCACTTCTCAAATTTTGCGTAGAGGTGTTTTGCCTGAGCCTGAGCAGGACCTGACAAACGTCCCTCCGGTGTGTAGGGAGATCCGGAGAGAAGACCAAGATGTCGTCCAGGTATACCACCACGCTGGAGTAGAGAAGGTCACGGAAGATATCATTGACCAACTCTTGAAAGACGGCGGGAGCATTACAGAGACCGAAGGGCATTACGAGGTATTCATAGTGTCCATCCCGGATGTTGAATGCCGTCTTCCATTCATCCCCCTGATGGATACGAACCAGGTTATAGGTCCCACAGAGATCCAGCTTGGTGAAGATTCGAGCACCCCTCAGATGGTCAAATAATTCAGGAATGAGCGGAAGGGGGTATTTATTCTTCACCGTGATCTGGTTAAGGCCTCTATAGTCTATGCAGGGACGGAGTCAGCTGTCCTTCTTTATAACGAAGAAGAAGCCTGCTCCCGCCGGGGAGGTAGATTTCCGGATAAATCCCCGGGCCAGATTCTCCTCGATATATTCAGACATGGACCAGGTCTCAGGAGCGGACAAAGGGTAGATACGCCCTCGGGTCGGAGTAGCGCCAGGTACCAAGTTGATAGGGCAATCGTATGGTCTATGAGGAGGTAATGTCTCTGCTTCCTTTTTATTAAAGACATCAGCATAAGACCAATAGGGTACTGGCAGGCCGGGTAGATTGGCTGGGGGAGGAGAAGGATGGGCAGGACGAACGGGAAATAAACAAGTGTTATGGCAGTCCTGTCCCCAGCGAAGGACTTCTCCGGTCTGCGAATCAAGCACGGGTGCATGTCTCTGGAGCCAAGGTAGGCCAAGCAAAAGAGCATGAGATAGTCCAGGTAGAACATGGAAGAAGATGCTCTCAGAGTGCAGCATTCCCACCTGCAGAGTTATGGGTTCGGTGATAAGTTGAATGGGATGCGGTAAGAGACCCCCGTCCACGGAGGCGACAGATAAGGGTTCGGCCAGAGGTTGGGTGGGAATGCGGTATTTCTCTACCAGAGACTGGGAAATGAGATTTCCGGCAGCTCCAGAATCAAGTTGAGCTAGTTCAAAGTAACGGTTCTCCCCGCAGATGATAGAGACCGACAGCATCAGAGATGGAGAGGGTTTATTCTTGTCTAGGACGACCTCTCTGAGCGATCCTAGACACAGGTGTTTCCTGACCTCTTCGGGCAGGAACGGATCCGGTGCTCCTTACTGCCACAGTAGAAGCAGCTCCCCTCGGCACGGCGTGACTCTTGACGGGTTTTGACCATCTTGGTCAGGTCAACCTGCATTGGCTCAGATGAGTGCGCCTGGGGAGTAACAGAGGAAGTGATGGGATTCTGGAAGGTAGGAGCAAGGCGAGGAAACCTCCTCTCATGGGTGACCTCTTTGGTACTCTCCTGGAACTGGATGTCAATCCGGGTGGCAAGTGTTATTAAGTCGTCGAGAGTGGTAGGAATGTCCCGACCGGCATATTCATCTTTAATCCGGCCGGATAGACCCTCACAGAAGTTGGACACCAGGGCGTCATTATCCCAGGCAAGCTCCGAAGCAAGGGTACGGAACCGTATGGCATATTGGCCCACGGTGAGACTCCCTTGACGTTGGCATAGCAGAGATGAGGCGGAAGAGGTCTTTTGTCCTGGTTCGTCGAAGACTTTCCGGAAGGCTGTGAGAAAGGCTGGCAGGTTGGACACCAGGGGGTCTCCTCTCTCCCATAGAGGATTTAGCCAAGTCAGCGACTCCCCAGTGAGATGGGACATGATGAAGGCCACTTTGGCTCAGTCGGTGGAAAACTGGTGTGCCAAAAGTTCGAAGTGCAGGGTGCACTGGTTAATGAAGCCCCGTGCCTGACCGGGATCTCCACCAAAACGAGGCGGGGCGGAAAGGCGGGGACCGGGAAGGGATGCCATGGTATTGATGGGCAGCGGCGATGCCGGGGTAGTAGTTGTGCGAGTAGAAGCAGCTCCCGACGAGGCAGTCAGTGTGTCCAGGCGGGAGTGAACGCTACGCAGGTGGCCCAAGATGGAGTCCTGTTGGGACCTCTGACGGGAAAGTTCATGACATAGGTCCGAGAGCGAGGGAGCTTGGGTGCCACCGGGTTCCATGGCCCGAGCAAACTGTAACGGGTCTGGGAGGTGGAACCTCTGAGCTACTATATAAAGCGGCAGTCCTTGTAAGGAAGCGGGTGGCTCCCAGGGAAGGCGGGCAGGTTGACATGGCAAGTGACAGGAACAGTCTCTGGGTAGAAGGGCAGGTGGTCACGGCAAGTGACGGGGAAAGTCTCTTGACAGGCGGGTGGTCACGGCAAGTGACAGCAGGGTAAGAGTCTCTAGACAGGCAGGTGGTCACGGCAAGTGACGGCAAAGCCTCCAGGTAGGCTAGCAGGCGGGTATCAGGTGAGCGCTCCCAGGTGAGCGGGTAAGAGTCTCTCGGCTGGCTGGCAGGTGGTCACGGCAAGTGACGGCAGAGCCTCCAGGTAGGCTAGCTGGCGGGTAGCAGGTGAGCACTCCCAGGTGAGCGGGTAAGAGTCTCTCTGCTGGCTGGCAGGTGGTCTCAGGCTGGTATCAGGCAGGTATCAGGCAGGTGCTTCCTGATCCACAGGCGGACTGGTCCATAGACAGACTGGCGGATGCTGGTAGACAGACTGTCGGACCGCAGGGAATGCAAGCAGGTAGACAGCTGGAAAACAGACTGGCAACAGGACCTGAGGGCAGAAGCAGTGGTGAAAGGCTTTGCAACAACTTTGCTTGGGCACCTCCATTTTGGGGGAGATGCCTTATATATGGGAGCTCCACCGGCAATTGGCCGGGGACTCCTTAGGACGGCGCGCGCGGCCCCCTTAAGAGAGAGGGAGCGCGCGCGCGCGCCCAAAGCACAGTGCCTGGTAAGCAGCGAGCGCTGCCAGCAGCGCGGGAAGAGGACGCTGAGGACGGAGCAGGGAGGTGAGGGGAACGGCGTCTCTGCCTAGCCGGAGGCAGGGACGCCGACGCTACACAATTTCTCCTGTTACCCTTATGAAAATGCAAAACTGAGGGCTGAAAAACATTTTTGTGGCAAAAATGTGAAAATTTTATTTTCACAGCTCCATGTTATAAACTTCTGTGAAGCACCTGAGGGCTCAAGATGCTCATCACACATCTAGATAAGTTCCCTGAGGGGTCTAGTTTCCAAAATCGTGTCACTTGTGTGGGGTTTCCACTGTTTAGGCACATCAGGGGCTCTCCAAATGCAACATGGCGTCCGCTAATTATTGAAGCAAATTTTACATTCAAAAAGTCAAATGCCGCTCCTTCCATTCTGAGCCCTGCTCTGCACCCAAACAGTGTTTTTTCCCCACATATGGGGTATCTGCATATTCAGGGGAAATTGCACAACACATTTTGTGGTCCATTTTTTCCTGTTACCCCTGCAAAAATAAAAAAATTTGGGTCTAAAGTAACATTTTTGTGAAAAAAGTTAAATGTTCATTTTTTTCTTTCCCATTCCAAAAATTCCTGTGAAGCACGAGAAAGGTTAATAAACTTCTTGAATGTGGTTTTGAGCACCTTGAGGGGTACAGTTTTTAGAATGGTGTCACTTTTGGGTATTTTCTGTCATAAAGGCCCCTCAAAGTCACTTCAAATGTGACGTGGTCCCTAAAAAAATGGTTTTGTAAATTTTGTTGGAAAAATGAGAAATCGCTGATCAAATTTTAACCCTTATTGGGCACTAATAAAAAAAAAATTATGGTTCCAAAATTGTGCTGATGTAAAGTAGACATGTGGGAAATGTTATTTATTAACTATTTTGTGTAACATATCTCTCTGATTTAACGGAATAAAAATTAAATTTTTTAAAAATTTCCGTTGAAAAGTTTCAAATTAATTACCTCATAAAGTGACAGTGGTCAGAATTGTAAAAATTGGCCTTGTCATTAACGTGCAAACCACCCTCGGGGGTAAAGGGGTTAAGGTTATATGTCGATATCATATAATTGGCCAAAAGCATTTTTTCCATCAATATGTTAAATATAAGGGCAATGTTCCATTGGTAAACTACATATTTTTTCCTCACATGATATACAATGTTAATAGACAGTTCCCATATTGAAGGCTCTCTTAATCAGAAACTATCAGTGTGAACAACCAGTTATAACTAAGAACCCAGAAGTTTGGAGATTAAAATGCGTAACACTTGTGTTTAAACATGTTTTGTTTTTTACCTTGTACTTTTTCTATGTACAGTGAATCTATGGATTTTTTTTAGCCATTTTGAATAAATATTTTGATCTTTTAGAGTTCTCATGCATGCTGGATTAATTACTAGTGATGAGCAAGCATACTCGCAAGTACTCAGTACTTGCCCGAGCATCTCAGTACTCGAGATGCTCGGAGCTCGCCGAGTACTTGCGAGATGCTCGGGAGGATGCTCAGGTACCCTCACTGCATGTTCGGTGCTCTTTAGGGAGCCAATCAACATGCCTGGATTGTCTGCCACACACTGTAATGCCGTAGTCATGTTGGTTGTGGCATTAAAGTGATTGGCTGGCTGCACAGCGTCATCAGGTTTATATCAGACCTGGCACCGCCATGCTCATCACAGTCTACTCCGCAATCAGGCAGTGTAGGGATAGGTGTTGCTGAGCTAGAGAGAGATTTGGTTACGTTTTAGTTAGTGTAGGTATTCCACAAGATTCTCTACATATTCATCTCAACTAACAGTCCTTCTGAGGACTAATCCAGCTGCATAGATATCAGTGCTAGGCAGGCAGGCAGGGTATATATCAGACTGCAGTGCATATAGCAAGAGGGTCCATTCCAGTTCTGTCTGCTGGTGCTTTTACAGATATTTGTAGAAATAGCCCCAGGTATCAGGGGCCAGGAATCATTTTTTTTTATCTTAATCCTGTTTATTTGCTAAAAAAACAATCCAGAGAACACCATTAATCTGTGCCAATTGCTTGTTGGCACTGCAGTCAGGTCTTTTCAATATTACAGCGCTAAAAATCCCGCTATTTAAAACCGTGGTTTGTCCATCACACGGATTACATATAATTGCGCTGAAAATTCTGCCACTTCAGGCCTCCATTAAAATTTTGTTTCAGTGTGTCAGCGAAGTTATTCACACTAGTTTGCTGTTAAAAATAGTTACCTACAGGTAAGCTATTTAAAACTGTGGTTTGTACATCACATGGATCACATATCAGTTCGCTCAAAATTCTGCCATTTCTGGCCTCCATTAAAATTTTGTTTCAATGTGTCAGCAAAGTTATTGACACCAGTTTGCTATTAAAAATAGTTACCAACAGGCCAGATATGTAAATCTGTGGTTTGTTCGTCACACGGATCACATATAAGTTTGCTGAAAATTCTGGCCTCCATTAAAATTTTATTTCACTGTGTCAGTGAAGTTATTGACACTAGTTTGCTGTTAAAAATAGTTACCTACAGGCAAGATATTTAAAACGGTTGTTTGTCCATCACTCGGATGACATATAAGTTCGCTGCAAATTCAGACATTTGTAGTGAGCATGGGAGTTATTGTCCTCCCTTTAAAATGGGCAAGGCAGGTGGCAAGGGACAGGGAACTGAACGTGATGGTGATGGTGCATGCAGAGGCTGAGGCCATCGGCAAGCTGACATTGTGCCACAACAAACACCGACATCTTCTCGCCCGACCTTCCTGTCCCAATTACTCGGCACACCACTATTGAACCCAGAGCAGTGTCAAAAGGTTCTTGGTTGGATAACGGATAATGCTTCCATTTATTTTGCCACCAACACCACCCCCCTGTCTTCCACATGGTCAAGTATCAATAGCTGTGAGTATGGACCACATATTCCTCACCCTGATCCTCCTTCCTCCCACTATTCCGAGTGCCCGGAGACAACTGATCCCACACTTGGACACTCCGAAGAGCTGTTCACTTTTCCATTTATAGAATCAGGCCTCTCGCCCGGTCCACTTGAAGCGGGGCAAGAGGAGATTGCATGTAGCGATGCCCAAATAATTTAGCAGCCATGGTCATACGAAGGCGATTGTGGGAAAGTGTCACAAGAGTTGGACGATGATGAGACACAGTTGCCAGAAAGTTAGAAGGAGGACCAGGGTGCGGAAGTGGAAGACGAAGTGGTGGATAATATAGTAACTGACTCAACCTGGCAGAAGGACATGCAGAGCGAGGACAGCAGCACACAGGGGAAGTGAGGCAAAGCACCCCAACAAGCAGGAAGAAGCAGTGCGGTGGCCGCAGACAGAAGGCAGGCAACCATTCCCCGTAACAACACAATGGACTTTGCCAGTACAACTGTTAGGTCTTCTTGAGTCTGGTTGTTTTTTAAAGACTCTGCCGATAACCACAAAAAGGCCATTTGCACCACCTTCCAGGCCAGCATCAGCAGGGATATAGTGATGGGCGAACACTAAAATGCTCGGGTGCTCAATGCTCGGGTCGAGCAAATTGGAATGCTCGGGTGGTTGACCCGAGCAACGAGCCAAATATAAGTCTATGGGAAGCTCAAGCACTTTTCAGGCGGCTCCCATCGGCGGTCTGCAGAGGGCCTAAAAATTGCCGAAATTGATAGGAACAGTACTCAAATGACATGGGAACAGCATGGGGAAGACCCCTGGAAGCATTAAAAACATATACAACATATAAACAATAAAACATACAAAAACAAAATCATAATGAATTTTCCTGCGAAATATGTTAAGGAACATCCTTTCCAGTTTAATGACTTGTATATAAGGCAAAATAAATAACCAAAAACAAAAATAGTCTTCCACAACTTGGGCTATGTTCACACCAAGAATTTTTGATGCGTTTTTGCACTTTTGCATTGCTTTCAACCGTGACAAATGCATTCACCGGGAAATGTCATTTTAACATTTTACAACCTTATCTGGCCATGTGGTGTGTGAGACATGATCAGACTCATTCTGTTTCATTTATAAAGGAGGGACTCTTAAAGTCACAAAGCCTATTTTTTACGTCTATCAGGCGGCCTTTACTATTCTTAAAGGGCCAGCAGTCGGCCCTCACTATTCTTAGAGAGCCATCCGCCGGCTGTGCTTTGTTGCTCCCATTACTAAAGAGTGGGTCTCCTATACTGTTATTGTGTATGCAGTGAGCGGTAGGGCTGGACAAAATTTGGACGCACCCCAATACCCCTTTGAAAATTTGTATGCATCCCAATACCCCTTTGAAAAGACTTAGATGAGGGCCTCCTGAAAACAATGTTCCCATTATTAGGAAGTGGGTTTCCAATATTGTTTGCCTATGCAGTGAATGCAAGGGCTGACAAAAATTTGGACCTACTCCAATGCCCCTTGGAGGAAACATAAAGGAGGACCTCCTGAAAAAAATGTTCCCATTATTATGAAGTGGGTCTCCCATAATGTTGGCCTATGCAGTGAATTCAAGGGCTGCCAAAAACTGGGAGGGACTCCAATGCCCCTTGGAAGAAACGTGGAGGTCGGAGGGCCTCTTCAAAACAATGTCCTCATCATTAGGAAGTGGGTCTCCCATAGCGTTGGCCTATGCAGTGAATGCAAGGGCTGCCAAAAATTGGGAGGCACTCCAATGCCCCTTGGAAGAAACGTAGAGGGCCTCATGAAAATTTTTTCCCATTATTAGGAAGTGG
This sequence comes from Phyllobates terribilis, assembly GCF_046119375.1. Classification (NCBI taxonomy): domain Eukaryota; kingdom Metazoa; phylum Chordata; class Amphibia; order Anura; family Dendrobatidae; genus Phyllobates; species Phyllobates terribilis. The sequence continues at coordinate 588,413,568 of NW_027362765.1, read as the reverse complement.
GTCTCCCATAGCGTTGGCCTATGCAGTGAATGTAAGGGCTGCCAAAAATTTGGAGACACTCCAATGCACCTTGGAAAAGAAGTGGAGGAGGGCCTCATAAAAAAATCTCGTTTTCAGATGGGAATTTTTTTAATAGTTCTGCAAAAAGGGCCTTCTGGTAGTGCCCCATTTTTGTCGACCTGTCCGTCTCAGGAATAAGAGATATAAAGATATCCTTGTAGCGTGGATCTAGAGGTGTCATCAACCAGTAATGACTGTCACCCAAAATTTTGAGAATGCAAGCGTCAGGGGAAATGCAACATAAAAAACTTAGCCATGCGTGCCAGACTGCTATCAGGCAAGACTTCCGTGTCCTCTCCAAGAGGACAACTGACCATGCTCTCCTCCCCCCATCCTCCTCCCTGTCATATGGTCATCCATGCTGAACAGATGGTATGACAGTTTTGCAGGTAGTACCATTTATAGAGCATGAAACTAGCTCCTGTTCTTCTTCCTCGTCCTCCTCCTCTTCCTCATTGTCACCAAATCCACATTGTGATGAGATGAGGCTGGGCTGTGTGTAATCACCTTGTATGGTTCCTTGCTCCATATCATCGTGCTCCGCCTGCAATGCATCTTCTTTGATTGTGAGCAGAGAGCATTTCAGAAGACAGATAAGTGGGATGGTGACGCAAATTATGGCATCATCGCTGCTCACCATCTTGGTGGAGTCCTCAAAGTTTTGGAGGATGGTACAGATGTCTGACATCTATGTCCACTATGGAGGTCTTATGTGTGGAGTCTGAACTGAATACCGACGGCCTTGTTGTTGCTGGTAGTTAACAATGGCCTTTTTCTGCTCACAAATCCTTTCCAACATCTACATTGTAAAATTCCAACGCATGAGGACATCACACACCAGTCGGTGAGCCGGTAGCTGCAAATGCTGCTGAAGCAAGGCAAGGGCGGCGGAATATGGAGCTGACTCTCTAAAATGGGCACACAGGTGGCGTACTTTGACAAGCAGATCTGGCAGCTCTGGGTAGCTTTTTGAGAAACCGCTGAAACATGAGGTTAAGCACATGGGCCAGGCATGGTACGTGTGTGAGTTCGCCTCGCCTCAGAGCCGGCACCAGGTTCCGGTCATTGTCACACATGACCATGCCTAGCTGTAGGTTCAGAAGTGTCAGCCACAGATCTGCCTGCTCTTTCAGAGCTGTCCACAACTCATCAGCATTGTGTGGTTTGTCACCGAAGCATATTAGCTTCAGCACAGCTTGTTGCCGCTTGGCTGAGGCACTGCTGCAGTGCTTCCAGCTTGTGACTGATGCGGTCATTTTGGAGATGGAGGCTGAAGAGGAGGCTGAGGAGGATGAGGTGCAGGAGCTGTAGACTGTGGGGGCAACCATGATTGACCTAGGGCCCGCAATCCTCTGCGTCGGGAGGATGTGTTCCGTCCCAAGGTCCGACTGGGTCTTGGCTTCCACTATGTTACCCCAGTGTGCCATCAGCGAGATGTACCGTCCCTGCACACAAGCACTTGTCCACGTGTTCAGTGGACATGGATGTTAGACATATGTACCATCCTCCAAAACTTTGAGGACTCCACCAAGATGGTGACACCATAATTAGCATCACCATCCCGCTTCTCTGTCTTCTGAAACGCTCTCTGCTCACAATCAAAGAGGATGCATTGCAGGCGGAGAACGATGAGTTGGAGCAAGGAACCATACAGGGTGATTACACACAGCCCAGCCTCATCTCATCCCAATGTAGATTGGGTGAAAAAGAGAAGAGGAGGAGGAGGAGGAGGAAGAACAGGAGCTAGTTTCATGCGCTATAGATGGTACTACCTGCACAACTGTCATACCATTTGTTCAGCGTGGATGGCCTGAGGACAGGGAGGAGGAGAAGGAGAAGAGCATGGTCAGTCATCTTCTTGGTGAGAACATGGAATTCTTGCCTTTTAGCAGTCTGGCACGCATGGCTGAGTTTATGTTATGCTGCCTTTCACGTGACCCTCGCGTTCTCAAATTTTTGGATGACAGTCATTACTGGTTGGTGACACTCCTAGACCCACGCTACAAGGAGAACTTTCTCTCTTATTCCTGAGGTGGACAGTTCTGCAAAAATGGGCCCTTGTTTCAGTACTAATAAAAAAAAAAAAAAAATCCCATCTGAAAACACTAGCGGCAGAGGTCACAGTTTTTTGGACAACCAAGGACTACTGGCAAGAGAGACACAACTCCAATCCAGCAGACACAGGGGAACACTGTCAAATTTCTGGGGGGAATTTCTCAGCCCCTCCTATCGCACAGGCCCTGAGGTGTGGGGTACTCTCACAAGTAGTGCAAAGTTTGGGAAGATGCTGATGAAGTACCTTTCCGACTGTACCAAAGACCTCCGTGATTCCTCTGTGCCTTTTAATTATTGGGTATCCAAGCTGGATACGTGGAATAAACTGGGTCTTTACACCTTGGAGGTCCTGGCCTGCCCTGCCGCTAAAAGGTTTTTAGTGCCGCTGGTGGAATTATAACTGATAAGTGCATCCGCCTGTCAACTGAAAATGCTGATAGGCTTACTATTATAAAAAGGAGAAAGGGCTCGATTAGGCCAAACTTCTCAACAACATCAAATGATAGCAGCGTAACATAAACTCAAATCCAGTGTCTTTTTTTGAGAGGTGTATTCCTATGCACCACTTCACACCCACACATGGGTATATGCTTCCTGATTTTGGCTATTTGCTCTTGTCCTCCTCCTTCTCCTCATCCTCATCCTCCACCACCATATCACCAGGGTGACCGTGGTCCATGATGCAACACCCACATAATTTTTTTAAAGAGTGTAAAAATTGTTATGCAGTATGTTCATATATACCCCCCAGGTGTAAATGTTTGTCAGCCCATACACTTAGTACATGGGCATTACAAGTATAGGAGACCAGCTCTTTTCTAATGTGAACATTTTTTTATGAGGCCCTCCTCCACCTCTTTTCCAAGGTGCATTGGAGTGCCTCCCAATTTTTGGCAGTCATTGCATTCACTGCATTGGCCAAAACTATGGGAGACCCACCTCCTAATAATAGGAACATTTTTTAATGAGGCCCTCTGCATTTCTTCCAAGGGGCATTGGAGTGCCTCCCAATTTTTGGCAGCCCTTTCATTAACTGCATAGGCCAACACTATGGGAGACCAACTTCCTAATAATGGGAACATTTTTTTTCAGGAGGCCCTCCTCTACGTCTTTTCCAAGGGGCATTGGAGTAGGTCAAAATTTTTGGCAGCCCTTGCATTCACTGCATAGTCAAACAGTATGGGACACCCACATCCTAATAATGGGAACATTGTTTTCAAGAGGCCCTCCTCTAAGTCTCTTCAAAGTGGTATTGGGGTGCATCCAAATTTTCAAAGGGGTATTGGGGTGCATCCAAATTTTTGGCAGCCCTGGCACTCACTGCATACTCAATAACAGTATAGGTGACCCACTTTATAATGGGAGCAGCAAAGCATAGCCAGCTGATGGCTCTCTAAGAATAGTGAGGGCCGACTGCTGGCTCTTTAAGAATTCTAAGGGCCGACTGATAGCCCTATAAAAATAGGCTTTGTGAGTTTCAGAGTCACATGAAATGAATGAATGAAATAGGATGTGTCTGATCAGGTCTCACACTCCACATGGCTAGATAAGAATGTAAAATGTTAAAATGACAAAAAACACTACGTGTGAATGTAGCTTAAGGTGTGGAGAAGTATTTTTGTTTTTGGTTATTTATTTTGCCTTATATACAAGTCATTACCCTGGAAAGGAAGTTCCTTAACATATTTCCCAGGAAAATCCACTCTGGTTTCATTTTTGTATGTTTTATTGTGAGTCCGTAAAAGTGGCGTAATACCTCTGACATTATTGTTCACAGCAGTGACCTGGGAGTCAAAAATGCTTCCAGGGGTCTTCCCCATGATGTTCCAATGTAATTTGGGCACTGTTCCCATCGATTTCTGCAATTTCCAGTGTCTCTGCAGACCGCCGGGGAGCGCCAGAAAAATGCTCAAGTTTCCCATAAACTTACATTGGGCTCGTTGCTCGGGTCGAGCACCCGAGTATTCCAATGTGCTCGACACAAGCAATGAGCACCTGAGCATTTTAGTGCTCGCCCATCACTATTAATTACTTTCCTTGGATTTGTAAATAATTTTGCCTTGAATATATCAAAGTTTTACAAACTTCCTTATCATGTATGCACTAAAAAGGAAATTAAAAATTTTCTTTCTGTATGCAGTTTTATTTTTGAACAAAAGGTCACTTAAATATATTGCTTTAATTCATATATTTTAATCAGTTGAAATAATATGATTTTTCTGAGCATAATCTTTACTTTACACTGAATTAATAAAAATAGAAAATTACTTTAATTTTCGTGTCTTTTCAGTTTTTCTAGCATTCGTCAGTTTCAAGGGAAAACGAAGAGAACAGACAATAAAGACTGAATACTTCCAACATTTTGTACAGTTAAATAAGTAAAAAATGTACAAATCCATTGTAAGATGATTGAAAAGAACTTCTGCTCTTTGTATTTCCAACCTTGAGAGAGACCTTAATTAACCAAACCAACTGACTATTTTCCTAAATCTCAGTCCAGCATTAATAATAAATTATCAAACATTAAATGTACTGTATATTCATCTCCATGTGTTGCTCTTAGTGCACGTTTCCAAGAGGACTTGGATAAAGGCAAAACTCACATAATGGGAAACATGCAGCATGTTCGGATGTCTATACTTGGCCCGGACAGCGGGTCTCCTGTCCTGCGCTAGTTGCCACATAGGCATCTATAATAAAACCGGAGATGCGTCCCTCTTAGTGTTGAGCGAGCATGCTCGACACTGCTCGGTACTCGCCCGAGCATCTCACTACTCGGGATGTTCGGCGAGCAATGAGCATTTTCGGGGTACTCGAGCGGGAGCTCGGGTCTCCGCCCTGCATGTTTGGTGCTCTTTACAGAGCCAATGAACATGCAGGGATTGCCAGCCAGTCACTATAATGCCGCAGCCATGTTGGTTGTGGGCATTACAGTGATTGTCTGTCCGCACAGCGTCACCTCGAGTATTTAAAACCGGGCGCCCCCATCTTGGACACAGTCGGTCCGGATCAGACAGTGTAGGGAGAGTGCTGCTGAGCTAGGGAGAGATTTATACTGCAAAATAGGTAGTGTAGGGTCTCTAAAGCTTGCAAAATCAAACAAACAGTCCTTCTGAGGAATAATTTCCATCCCAGATATCAGGCAGGCTGTATATGAGACGTAGTGGTTATACCAACAAACACTGAATTGCAGTCCTGTGTGCTGCTGCTGCTCAAATTGCTAGACTTATCCCCATGTCTCACGGGCCAGGAAAAATCCTTTTTTTTCATCTAAATCCTCTTTTTTTTTTTTTTTTCTTAAGTCAGACTGTATAAATACCCATCTTGTTAACCTTTTGGTATTTTTTCCCCAAAAGAAAAATATTGAGTGTTTCTGTGAGTGTTCAGACACAAATATATCTGTTTAAAAGAGCCTGGTTTCGGCCATATAACTAGAACTGTGGTTTTGCAGTTCCAGAGTTCAAATCTCTGTATTATCCACTTTTTTGCCTTTTTTCCATAAAAAAACAGTGTGAGTGCCTCGCTGACTGTTTAGACACAAATATATCTATTTAAAAAAGTCTGGTATACGCCAGGAAATTAGAACTGTGGTTTCTCTTCCACAGTTCAAATCTGGGTGTTATCCACCTTTTTGTCTTTTTTCCATAAAAAAAACAGTTTCAGTGTCTCTCTGAATATTCAGACACAAATATATCTGTTTAAAAGTTTCTGGTGTAGGCCAGAGAACTAAAACTGTGGTTTTCCTCTTCCACGGTTCTAATCTTTTTATTACTCTTTAGCCATTGATAGTGCTAGTGTAAGCTATTTTACTTCATTTACAATGGGCAAGGCGCGTGGCAAGGGACGTGGAACTGGACGTTCTGGTGATGGTGCGTGCAGAGGACCGGGCCGTGGGCAAGGTGAAAATGTGCCACAACCAACAGCCACATATTCTCGCTCCCAGTTCTTGACCGAATTACTAGGGAAGCACAGAACAACACCACTATTGCGAACTGATCAGTGTGAAGAGGTTATTAATTTGATAACAGATAATACTTCCAGTAACCTGGGCACCACCACCTCCGGTCTGTCTTCCACACAGTCAAGTGTTAGTAGCCGTGAGTCTCCACCGCATACTCCTCCTCACCCTGATGCTCCTTCCTCCCACCATGCCGAGTGTCGTCAGACAGCAACTTATCCCACAGTTGGACACTCTGAAGAGCTGTTCACTGGTCCATTTCCATATTTTGGCCCCTTGCCTGCTCCGCTTGAAATGGTGGAGGAATACCGTGGTGCGGAAGTGGAAGAGGAGGAGGTGGTGGATGATCTAGTAACTGACCCAACGTGGCAGAGGACAAACAAAGCGAGGCCAGCAGCTCACAGGAGGAGGGAGGCAGAATACCCAAAAAGGCAGGAAGAAGCAGTGTGGTGGCCGCAGGCAGAAGGCGGGCAACCGTTCCCCGTAACACCAACACGAGGGACGTTGCCAGTACAAACGGTAGGTCTTCCAGAGTCTGGAATTTTTTTAAAGACTCTGCTGTTAACCCCAAAAAGGCTATTTGTAACACCTGCCAGGCCAGCATCAGCAGGGGTGACAAAACTACCAGCCTGACCACCACCAGCATGATCAGGCACATGGCAGCAAAGCATTCGACTTTGTGGGGCGAATCCCAGGGTCAACGACCAGTGTAAGCGGGTGTCACCACTGTTCATCCGCTGTTGTGCGTGTAAGAGAATCCCCTGTCCATAATGCATGCAAAGATGCCCCCTCCTCTCAGTCTTCACTTGTTATGGCAGTTTCTCAAGAAACAGCATCAACGTCCACTTCCCACCGCAGAGTTCAATTGTCCATATCCCAGACCTTTGAACGAAAGCGCAAATTCGCAGCCAATGCCCCACAGGCCACAGTCCTAAATTCACACATTTCACGACTGCTTGCATTGGAAATGCAGCCTCTTAGGCTGGTGGAGACCGAATCCTTACGCAACCATATGGCGGTGGCCGTCCCTCAGTACTTGGTCCCCAGCCGACACTATTTTGCCTGGGTGCCATCCCCGCACTACACAAGCATGTGTATCAAATCATCTGCCGTGTTCTCAACAACGCAGTAACTGTGAGCGTCCACCTGACAACGGACACGTGGACAAGTGCTTGTGGCCAGGGATGGTACATCTCCCTGACGGCACACTGGGTAAACATAGTGGAAGCCGGGACCCATTCGGACCTTGAGACGGAACACATACTCCCCACACCGAGGATTGTGGGCCCTATGTCAGTCAGAGTTGGCCCAACAGTGTACAGCTCTTGTGCATCCTCCTCCTCCTCCTCTTCATGTTCAGCTTCCATCTCAGATGTCACCACATCAGTTACAAGGTGGAAGCACAGCAGTACTGCCTCAGCCAAGTGGCAACAGGCTGGGCTGAAACTCATAAGCTTAGGTGATAAACCTCACACTGCTTGTGAGTTGTGGACAGCTGTGAAAGAGCAGGCAGATCTGTGGCTGAGACCGCTGAACCTACATCCAGGCATGGTCGTGTGTGACAATGGCCGTAACCTGGTGGCAGCTCTGAGGTGAGGCGAGATCACACACGTACCATGCCTGGCTCATGTGCTTAACCTCGTAGTTCAGCGGTTTCTTAAATCGTACCCCGAGTGGCCAGATCGTCAAAGTACGCCGCCTGTCAGCTCATTTTCAGAAGTCAGCTACAGCTTTCGCCGCCCTTGCTGTGTTGCAGCAGCGTTTGTAGCTTCCAGCACACGACTGGTGTGTGATGTCCCCACACGTTGGAACTCTACCCTCCACATGTTGCAAACGATTTGTGAGCAGAAGAGAGCATTTGTGGGGTACCAGCATCAACAAGGCAGTCGGTATTCAGTTCAGATTCCACACACAATACCTCAGGAGTGGACCTGGATGTTTGACATATGTACCATCCTGACAAACTTTGAGGAGTCCACCAAGATGGTGACTGGTGATGATGACATCATTAGCCTCAGCATCCCACTTGTCTGTCTTTTGCATCGCTCTATGCACAGAATTAAAGAGGAGGCATTGCAGCCAGAGTATGATGAGATGGATCAAGAAGCCATAGCGGGCGATTACACACAGCCCAGCCTCATCTCATCCCAACGTGCATTGGGGGACAATGAGGGAGAGGAGGAGGAGGAGGAGTAGGAAGTACAGGAGCTGGTATCATGCGCTGTAGATGGCAGTACCTGTACAACTGTCATACCGTGGTTTCAGCGTGGGTGGCCTGAGGAAAGGGGGGAGGAGGAAGAGGAGGAGAGCATGGTCAGTCGTTATCTTGGTGAGGACACGGAAGTCTTGCCCATTACCAGTCTGGCACGCATGGCTGACTTTATGTTACTCTGCCTTAACCGTGACCCTCGCATTGTCAAAATGTTGGGTGACAGTCATTACTGGTTGGTGAAACTTTTAGACCCCCGCTACAAGGAGAACTTTCACCCTCTTATTCCTGAGGTGGAGAGGTCTTCAAAAATGGGGCAGTACCAGAAGGACCTTGCTGCAGAACTGTTAAAAAAATTCCCATCTGAACACGCTAGCGGCAGAGGTCATAGTTCATTGCCCAACCAAGGTGTACAGGCGAGAGTGATGCAACTCCAATCCAGCAGAGGCAGGGGAGCACTGTCAATGTTCTGGGACAGTTTTCTGAAACCCGCCCAGCTTACAGGCCCTGAGGCACGGGGTACTCTCACAAGGAGTAGAAAGTTTCAAAAGATGGTGAGGGAGTACCTTGCCGACCGTACCAGCGTCCTCCGTGATTCCTCTGAGCCTTTTAATTATTGGGTATTCAAGCTGGACACTTGGAATGAACTCGCTCTGTATGCCTTGGAGGTCCTGGCCTGCCCTGCTGCTAGCGTGTTATCAGAGTGTGTTTTTAGTGCCGCTGGGGGAATTATAACTGATAAGCACACTAGCCTGTCAACTGACAATGCTGACAAGCTGCCCCTTATCAAAATGAACGAGGGCTGGATTGGGCCAAACTTCTCATCACCACCAAATGACAGCAGAGTAACATAAAGTCAAATCCACTGTGTTATTTCGGGAGGTGTATTCCCATGCACCGCTTCACACCCACACATGGATATACGCTTCCTCATTTCGGCCGTATTTTGCTCTTCTCCTTATCCTCAGCCTCCACCACCACTATACCACCAGGGTGACCGTGGTCCATGCTGCCAGCATTGCAAGTTCCTCCGTCCTAATTTTTGGCAGCTTTTGCTTGGAAGGCATAGGCAAAGACTATGGGAGACCCACTCCCCAATAATGGGAACAATGTTTTTAATATGCTGTACTGCATTGCTCTTGTAAGGGGCATTAAAATCGTCTTGTTAAGCTACTGTGACCTCCACGTCTCTTCCAAGGGTCATTGATATTGTCTCTTTATTCCACTGGGACCTCCACGTCTCTTCCAAGGGCAATTGATATTGTCTTTTTATTCCACTGTGACCTCCACGCCTCTTCCATTGGGTATTAAAACCGTCTTGTTAAGCTACTGTGACTTCCACGTCTCTTCCAAGGGGTATTAAAACCGTCTTGTTAAACCACTCTGAACTCCACGTCTCTTCCAAGGGTATTAAAATCGTCTTCTTAAGCTACTGTGACCTCCACGTTTCTTCCAAGGGTCATTGATATTGTCTTTTCATTCCACTGAGACCTCCACCACTCTTCCAAGAGGCATTGATAATGTCTTAATTCCACTGCGTCCTCCACCACTCTTCCAAGGGGTATTGATATTGTCTTTTTATTCCACTGCGACCTCCACGTCTCTACCAAGGGGCATTAAAATGGTCTTTTTAAACCAATCTCAACTCCACGTCTCTTCCAAGGGGCATTAAAACAGTCTTGTTAAGCTACTGTGACCTCCACGTCTCTTCCAAGGGGCATTAAAACCTTCTTGTTAAACCATTGTGAACTCCACAGCTCTTCCAAGGGGCATTGAAATGTTGTTTTTAATTAACTCTAACCTCCACGACTCTTCCAATGGGCATTGCATTTCCTCCTAATTTTTGTCAGCTTTTGCTTTTCAATGCATAGGCGAACACTAAGGGAGAACCCACTCCCCAATAATGGGTAGAAGGTTTTTAGTACACTGTAATACACGTCTGTTTCACGGGGCATTGCAATTCCTCATAATTTTTGGAAAGCCTTCCATTCACTGCTTAGGCCAAAAGTGTACAGGAGACCCAGTTGCTATAAATGGAAAAAACGGTTTAGTTAAGGCCCTCTGACCTCCATGTCACTTCCAAGGGGCATTGAAGTGCCTCAAAACTTTTGGTAGGCAATGCACTCACTGTATGCCCTATAACTGTGTAGCCGAACTGCTCCTTTTGGTATAGAAACATATCCTACAAGACATGTGTGGTTGACTGGCCTGATATTGATGTGAATGGTCCCTGTTCCTCCTGCTCTTTGTCCTTTGCCACCACCTCATCCATCTTTCATCACCTGAAGCTTTGTTTTAACGGGAGTCATAGAACTGGGATAGTAGCAGGAAAACATCCAGCAATCTTCGGAGGAGGTAGGATATGCGCCAAAATGCTGACCACCTCAGGCCTAGCCGCTAGTACATACATGCGCTTGCATTCCAAGGAACAGAAAGCTAAGGAGATGGATGACCTCATGATCATGAATAATTTACACGTTGTGTAGGATGCCGACCACTGCTGCTGTCTACCTTATGAACTTTGTGTTGAAGCCTGATTGACCTAGTACCTGCTATCCTCTCTGTCTAGGGGACATGTTGCATTGCAATGTCCAACTGTGTCCCGGCTTCCACAATATTAACTCAGTGTGTGTAAATTATTCATGATCATGAGGCCATCCATCTTCTTAGCTTTTTGTTCCTTGAAGGTGAGGAGCATGATGATGATGATAGAAGTTAACATCTGCTTTGTTTTCTTGGAATGCAAGAGCATGTATGTAGTAGCGGCTAGGCTGAGGTGGTCAGCGTTTTGGCGCATATCCTACCTCCTCCGAGGATTGCTGGATGTTTTCCTGCTACTATCCCAGTTCTATGACTCCCGTTAAAACAAAGCTTCAGGTGATGAATGATGGATGAGGTGGTGGCAAAGGAGAAAGAGCAGGAGGAACAGGGACCATTCAAATCAATATCAGGCCAGTCAACCACACATGTCTTGTAGGATATGTTTCTGTACAAAATGGAGCGGTTCGGCTACACAGTTAAAGGGCATACAGTGAGTGCAATGCCTACCAAAAATTTTGAGGCACTCCAATGCCCCTTGGAAGTGACATGGAGGTCAGAGGGCCTTAACTAAACTATTTTTTCAATTTATAGCAACTGGGTCTCCTGTATACTGTTGGCCTAAGCAGTGAATGGAAGGCTTTCCAAAAATTATGAGGAACTGCAATGCCCCTTGAAACAGACGTGGGTTACAGTGTACTAAAGACCTTCTACCCATTATTTGTGAGTGGATTCCCCTTTACTGTTCGCCTATGCATTGAAAAGCAAAAGCTGACTAAAATTAGGAGGAAATGCAATGCCCGTTGGAAGAGTCGTGGAGGTTAGAGGTAATTAAAAACAACATTTCAATGCCCCTTGGAAGAGCTGTGGAGTCCAGAGTGGTTAACAAGACGGTTTAATGCCCCTTGGAAGAGACGTGGAGTTGAGAGTGGTTTAACAAGATGGTTTTAATGCCCCTTGGAAGAGACGTGGAGGTTCCAGTGGAATAAAAAGACAATAGCAATGCCCCTTAGAAGAGTGGTGGAGGTCCCAGTGGAATAAAAAAACAATATCAATGCCCCTTGGAAGAGTGATGGAGGTTACAGTGGAATAAAAAGACAATATCAATGCCCCTTGGAAGAGTGGTGAAGGTCCCAGTGGAATAAAAAGAAATTATCAATGACCCTTGGAAGAGACGTGGAGGTCACTCTAGCTTAACATGACAATTTTAATGCCCCTTACAAGAGCCATTCAATACAGCATATTAAAAACAATATTCAGATTATTGGGGAGTGGGTCTCCCATAGTCTTTGCCAATGCCTTCCAAACAAAAGCTGCCAAAAATTAGGACGGAGGAGCTTGCAATGACCCTTACAAGAGCCATGCAGTACAGCATATTAAAAACATTATTCCCATTATTGGGGAGTGGGTCTCCCGTAGGCTTTGCCTATGCCTTCCAAGCAAAAGCTGCCAAAAATTAGGACGGAGGAACTTGCAATGCCCCGTACAAGAGCCATGCAGTATAGCATATTAAAAACATTATTCCCATTATTGGGGAGTGGTTCTCCCATAGTCTTTGCCTATGCCTTTCAAGCAAAAGCTGCCAAAAATTAGGATGGAGGAAATTGCAATGCTGGCAACATGGACCACGGCCACCCTGGTGGTATAGTGGTAGTGGAGGCTGAGGATAAGGAGAAGAGCAAAAAGCAGCCAAAATGAGGAAGCGTATACCCATGTGTGGGTGTGAAGCGGTGCATGGGTATACACCTCCTGAAATAACACAGTGGATTTGACTTTTTGTTACTCTGCTGTCATTTGGTGGTGATGAGAAGTCTGGCCCAATCCAGCCCTTGTTCATTTTGATAAGGGTCAGCTTGTCAGCATTGTCAGTTGACAGGCGAGTGCGCTTATCAGTTATAATTCCCCCAGCGGCACTAAAAACAAGCTCCAATAACACGCTAGCGGCAGGGCAGGCCAGGACCTCCAAGGCGTACAGAGCGAGTTCACTCCAAGTGTCCAGCATGGATAACCAATAATTAAAAGGTGCAGAGGAATCACGTAGGATGCTGGTACGGTTGGCAAGTTATTCCCTCACCGTCTTTTGAAACTTTCCACTCCTTGTGAGAATATACCGCGCCTCAGGGCCTGTAAGCTGAGCGGGTCTCAGAAAACTGTCCCAGAACGTTGACAGTGTTCCCCTGCCTCTGCTGGATTGGAGTTGCGTCTCTCTCGCCTGTACGCCTTGGTTGGGTAACGAACTGTGACCTCTGCCGCTAGCGTGTTCAGATGGGAATTTTTTTAACAGTTCTGCAGCAAGGGCTTTCTGGTGCTGCCCCATTCTTGTAGACTTCTCCACCTCAGGAATAAGAGAGTGAAAGTTCTCCTTTCACCGTGGGTCTAAAAGTGTCACCAACCAGTAATGACTGTCACCCAACATTTTGACAACACGAGGGTCACGGTTAAGGCAGCGTAACATAAAGTCAGCCATGCGTGCCAGACTGGTAATGGGCAAGACTTCCGTGTCCTCACCAAGATGACAACTGACCATGCTCTCCTCCTCCTCCCACCAGCTTAAAATTTAGCATTTCTAACTCAAGTAGTCGTGAAATGTGCGAATTTAGAACTGTGGCCTGTGGGGCATTGGCTGCGAATTTGCGCTTTTGTTCAAAGGTCTGGTATGTGGACAATTGAACGCTGCGGTGGGACGTGGAAGTGGACGTTGATGCAGTTTCTTGAGAAACTGCCATAACAAGTGAAGACTGAGAGGAGGGGACATCTTTGCATGCAGTATGGACAGGGGATTTCCTTGCTCGCACAACAGGGGGTTCTCTTACACGCACAACAGCGGAAGAAGCAGTGGTGACACCCTCTGACACTGGTCGTGGACCCTGGGGTTCGCCCCACAAAGTCGGGTGCTTTGCTGACCTGTGCCTGATCATGCTGATGGTGGTCAGGCTGGTAGTTTTGTCACCCCTGCTGATGCTGGCCTGGCAGGTGGTACAAATGGCCTTTTTGGGGTTATCAACAGAGTCTTTAAAAAAAGTCCAGACTCTGGAAGATCTACCAGTTGTACTGGCAACGTCCCTCATGTTGGTATTACGAGGAGCGGTTGCCCGCCTTCTGTCTGTGGCCACCACACTGCTTCTTCCTGCCTGTTGGGGTACTCTGCCTCCCTCCCCCTGTGTGCTGCTGGCCTTGCTCTGCGTGTCCTCCTGCCACATTGGGTCAGTTACTAGATCATCCACTTCCTCTTCCTCTTCCACTTCCGCACCACGGTCTTCCTCCTCACTTCGTGGCAATTGTGTCTCGTCATCGTCCACCTCTTGTGACAAATTGCCAGCATCACCTTACTGTGGCCGTGGCTGTTCAAATATTTGGCCATCGCTACATGGGATCTCCTCTTCCACCACTTCAAGCGGAGCAGGCAAGGGGCCCAAATATGGAAATGGACCAGTGAACAGCTCTTCAGAGTTTCCAACTGTGGGATCAGTTGCTGTCTGATGACACTCGGCATGGTGGGAGGAAGGATCATCAGGGTGAGGAGGAGAATGCAGTCGAGACTCACGGCTACTAACATTTGACCGTGTAGAAGACAGACCGGAGGTGGTGGTGCCCAGGTGACTGTAAGTATTATCTGCAATCCAATTAATAACCTGTTCACTCTGATCAGATGGCAATAGTGGTGTTGTTGTGTGCTTCCCTAGAAATTCGGTCAAGAACTGGAAGCGATAAGATATGGCTGTTGGTTGTGGCACATTTTCACCTTGGCCATGGGCCCGTCCTCTGCACGCACCATCACCAGAACATCCAGTTCCACGTCCCTTGCCCATTGTGAATGAAGTAAAATAGCTTACACTCACACTATCAATGGCAAAAGGGTAATAAAAAGGAGATTAAAAACGTGGAAGAGGAAAACCACAGTTCTAGTTCTCTGGCCTACACCAGAATCTTTTAAACAGATATAGTTGTGTCTGAACAGTCAGCGAGACACTGAAACTGCTTTTTTATGCAAAAAGGTTGATTACACCCAGATTTGAACCTTGGAAGAGGAAAACCATAGTTCTATTTCTCTGGCCTACAACAAAATCTTTTAAACAGATATATTTGTGTCTGAACAGTCAGCGAGACACTCAAACTGTTTTTTTTTAAATAAAAAAGGCAAAAAGGTGGATTACACCCAGATTTGAATCGTGAAAGAGGAAAACCCCAGTTCTAGTTCTCTGGCCTACACCAGGATCTTTTAAACAGATATATTTGTGTCTGAACAGTCAGCGAAACACTGAAACTGATTTTTTTATGCAAAAAGGTTGATTACACCCAAATTTGAACCTTGGAAGAGGAAAACCACAATTCTTTTTCTCTGGCCTACACCAGAATCTTTAAAACAGATATATTTGTGTCTGAACAGTCAGCGAGATACTCAAACTGTTTTTTTTTATGTAAAAAAGGCAAAAAGGTGGATTACACCAAGATTTGAACCGTGGAAGAGGAAAACCACAGTTCTAGTTCTCTGGCCTACACCAGAATCTTTTAAACAGATATATTTGTGTCTGAACAGTCAGCGAGACACTCACACTGTTTTTTTTTATGGAAAAAAGGCAAAAAAGTGATTAATACAGAGATTTGAACCGTGGAACTGCGAAACCACAGTTCTAGTTTTCTGGCCGAAACTAGACTCTTTTAAACAGACATATTTGTGTCTGAACACTCACATACACACTCAATTTTTTTTTTTTGGGGGGGAAATATCAAAAGGTTAATAAGATGGGTATTTGTACAGTCTGACTGAGGAAAATAAAAAAAGAGGATATAAATGAAAAAAAAAAGGATTTTTCCTGGCCCCTGAGACCTGGGCTAAGTTTAGCAATTTGAGAAGCGGCACACAGGACTGTAATTCAGTGTTTGTTGGTAAAACTTGCCTGCCAGATATCTGGGATGGATATTAGTCCTGAGAAGGACTATTTGTTTGATTTTGCAGGCTTTAGAGACCCTACACTACCTATTTCACAGTATAAATCTCTCCCTAGCTCAGCAGCACTCTCCCAACACCGTCTGATCCGGAGCGACTGTGTCCAAAATGGCTGCGCCCCGTTTTAATTACTCGAGGTGACGCTGTGCCGCCAGCCAAACACTGTAATGCCCACATCCAACATGGCTGCGGAATTACAGTGACTGGCTGGCAATTCCAGCATGTTCATTGGCTCTGTGATGAGCGCCAAACATGCAGGGCGGAGACCCGAGCTCCCTCCCGAGTAACCCGAAAATGCTCGGTGCTCGCCGAACATCCCGAGCAGTGAGATGCTCGTGCGAGTACTGAGCAGTGTTGAGCATGCTCGCTCAACACTAGTGAGGACCCATTGGCACCGGACAGTGCGGTATGAGTGCATGCATACTCTGGCTCAACACTCCTCCCCCAGCCTCCAGATGGGGGCAGCACAAAAGAGAATGGGTGCTCAGGATGGGGGCTGCATATAACAGGATGGGGCGCAGGATGGGGGCTGCACATAACAGGATGGGTCGCAGGATGTGGGCTTTACATAACAGGATGGGGTGCAGGATGGAGGCTGCACATAACAGGATGGGGCTGCACATAACAGGATGGGGCACAGAATGGGGGCTGCACATAACAGGAGGGGGGCTGCACATAACAGGATGGGGGCTGCACATAACAGGATGGGGTGCAGAATGGGGGCTGCGCATAAATGGATTGGGGCTGCACATAACAAATGGGGGCGAAGGATGGGGGCTGCACATAACATGATTGGGGGAAGGATTGGGGCTGCACATAACAGGATGGGGCTACACATAACAGGAGGTGGGCAGCACATAACAGGATGGGGGCAGGACATAACAGGATGGGAGCGGCACTTAACAGGATGGGGGTGGCACGTAACAGGATGGGGCGGTACATAACAGGATGGGAGCAGCACATAACAGGATGGGGGCGGCACACAGGAGGATGGGGGCGGCACATAACAGGATGGGGGTGGCACGTAACAGGATGGGGCGGTACGTTACAGGATGGGGGCAGCACGTAACAGGATGGGAGCAGCACATAACAGGATGGGAGCATCACATAACAGGATGGGAGCAGCACATAACTGGAAGGGAGCGGCACATAACAGGATGGGAGCAGCACATAAAAGGATGGGGGTGGCACACAGGAGGATGGGGGCGGCACATAACAGGATGGGGACGGCACTTAACAGGATGGGGAAAGCATGTAACAGGATGGGGAAGCATATACCAATAAAAATGCTTGCCATCCGGGCTTAGAACGGGTTCAATTGCTAGGAAAGTATATGAGGCTATTATCTCAGATCAAGGAATCCACCTGTAAGTCTGGGTAATGTGATCTGAGCATGGCCTATGTATCAAAAATGTGTCAATTTAAAATAATAGAAAGTCCTTATACAATAAAAGCACCCCACTTAAAATCTAAAATGTTCAAAGGTTTAAAATTTTAAAAAAATGTCCCTTATTTAATATACATGCCACAAGTGTTTATTCTTTTACAATTCAGTAATAATTCATTAATAATTTATATAAGAGTTAAGTCAGTATAGCAGCTGGGATGGATCCTCATCAAATACATTCTATTCATTGTAATTGGGAATTGTACCTATAACCTTGATACATATTTGTGTTTACTTCTGTCTGGATAAATGTCTGTAAACAAAAATACACATTTGGAGATCCAAGACCAATATCTGACATAAAAATATTTTTAAAGCTTGGAGCACACTCTGAGAACTTGGGATTTACGGTCAGAAAAAGTGATAGCATATACTTTCACTTTTTGATGTTCAGGGGTCCTGGCATTCCTGAGAAAGAAGGGGATGCAACACTGATTTGTCACTAAGGCCCACAGGATTTCCCTGCACAGAGACCTTGCCTTCTACCTTCTTTCCCTGGAAATGCAGCAGGACTCATTCACTTGAATGGATCAGTGTTATGGTTAACTGCACATAGCATGGTTAGGACTAGGAGGGCTGTTGTGCAAGTAAAAATGAGTTACCTGATGCTTAAAAAAATAGTCTAAAAGGTTCATTTGACAATAGCTCCATTTAGAAACAATTACAGTGCCTTTAGAAGTATCCACACCCCAATTTACCAAAAGAAAGTAGCAAGTATTTCTGAATTGTAAAGGACATGACAAATGTTTTTCTAATTATTTTAAAAATATAAATCTGAAAATTGTGTCGTGCATTTGTATTCAGCCTCCTGTAGTCTGATACCCCTAAATAAAATCCTGACTGACCAATTGCCTCCAGAAGTCACATACTTAGTAAACTGAGTCCACCTGGGGATAAATTATTCTCAGTATAACTGCAGCTTTCCTGTGAAGGCCTCAGAGGTCTTTTGAGAACATTAGGGATCAAAAGGCATCATGAAAACTAAGGAACAGACCTGACATGTCGGGGATAAAATTGTGGAGAAGAGTAAAGCAGGGAAACATTATAAAAAATAGCCTAAACCCTGAAAATCTCACAGAGTACTGTACAATCCATTATCTAAATATAGAAGGAGTATGGGACAACTACAAACCTCTCAAGATATGGCATCCACCTAAACTGAACACCTAAGTAAGGAGAGCACTAATTAGACTAGCATCCAAGAGGCCCATGGTCAATCTGGAGAAGCTGCAGAGATCCACAGCTCAGGTGAGAAAATCTATCCATAGGACAACTATCAGTCATATACTTCACAAATCTGCTCTTAAGGAAGAGTGGCAAGAAGAAGTACTGAAGAAGCAATAACTTTAATCCAATTATGGGATTGCTGAATTAAAGCTATTGCTTCTTCAGTGCTACGCCACCCGGGAACCAGTTGGGGTTTCCTTCCCTTCATCCCTCACTTTTTATTTTGGATTTGGAAGTTAAATTTAGGCTTAAAGTCCTGCTCATTGTTATTGGCACCCATGAAGTTTAAGTACATGATGTCGAATATTTCCTGAAAAAAATGAATCAAGTGCAACAGATTTTTTTGTATAGAGCACTCATGTTAAATGCAAAAGTGCAAATGGTAAACAATATTCTAAAACCAAAACAATGGGAGGGAAAAATAGAAAAACTTAAATCTTGCTTTGACACTGGTATTGTCACCCCTCATATTAATTTAGTATGGAAACACATTTTGACTCGCCTGTGGTAAATCACAAAAGAGATTCTCTTGTGATTGATCATCGGTGCCCATGTGACATGAATTAGCCAATGAATTATGACTTCAGTGTTCTAAAAAGCCACATGGTAGTCTGAGGGCATCATAACTGCTATTGTTAGCAAACACAAGACCTCCAAAGGGTATAAGGCCACCTCCAAAGACTTTGGTATCCCAATTTCAACAGTGCGCAAAAGTATTAGGAAGTTTGCCAAGCATGGATCCGTCAAAAACCGTAGACGTGGGGGAAAAAGGAAAATTGACAAGAGATTTCTTCAAAATTTGGTGTGAATGGTGGAAAAAACAGCGCATCAAACATTCAAAACCTAAAGGCCAACCTAGAACTGTCTGGGGTCATGGTTTCAACAAGTACCATTTTGCCACACACTAAACCAAGCAGAGCTTTATGGGTGAAGGCCAAGGAAGAAACCATTGCTGAAGAAAAGACATAAAAAGAAATGACTGATCTTTGCCAAAGAGTACCTTGACAAGTCACAATTCTTCTGGAAAAATATTCTGTGGACAGATGAAACAAAAATAGAGCTTTTCTTGTACTGTAAAGTAACAGTTTGTTTACAGACCGTGCAATGAAGCTTATAAGGAAAAGAACACCTTACCAACAGTTAACCATAATGCTGTAGGGTTGCTTTACTGTGTCTGGTACTGGAGGCCTTAACCATATCACAGGAATCATGAAATCAGAGAATTATCAAGAGATTTTAGAGCGAAATGTCCTACCCAGTGTAAGAAAACTTGGTTTGAGTCAAAGATTATCATGGGTCCTCCAGCATGACAATAACCCAAAGAACACATCCAAAAGTACACAGGAATGGTTTAAAAAGAAAGAATGGACTGTTTTAAAATTGCTAGCAATGAGTCCTGACCTCAATCCCATTGAAAATCTTTGGGGTGAGCTGAAATCTGCCATTGGGAAAAAGAACCCTGCAAACATTCAAGAGCTGGAACAAACTGCAAAGGAAGAGTGAGAGACAATTCCAGCTGAAAAGTGCAAGAAGCTTGTACATGGCTACAAGAGATGTTAGGAGGCTGTTAGCAATGCCAAAGGGTGTCTAATAAAGTATTAATTAGGGTTGCCTTATTGCTGCACATGCTGTTTATTCTGTTGTTTCTTTGAAATTGCAACATGGAAGTTGAAAAACAATGTTTTATTGTTGCATTACTTTGGACCACTAATTTAAAAATCCTGAGGACATAGCTTTAGTACGATTCCATGAAAAAAATGAAGGGGTGCTTATAATGGTGAGCAGAACTATATCTACAGGAACTCGTTAAATCTGCACAAGCTATATTTTATTTCCAAACCAGCAACAAAACACATCTTTGTAGCATTTTGACTTATTGTATATTTTTTTCTAATTGATTTTAGTATTAAAATAAATGACTCACCTACCTGAGAAAATCTTTGCTGAATGATAACAGCAGTCTACCCTAATTTTGTTTTCATTATCTCACATCGCTAAGCAGAGCACAGTTGGCTTTTTAACATTATGCTAGCATGTGCATCTTAATTTCTTGGGAAAATAGTCTGGTTAAGGAACAGTTGTTAACATTTAATATGTTAGTTTGTTTTGTAATGTAAAAGTATTTGAATGTCTCTTTGGTAAAAGGGCACAAGCGTATGTAAGTATACATACATATGTGTATATATGTATATATTGTTTATACCTCCAAAATCCACCTTAAATGAGAAAAAAACTAATTTACTCAAAGCCTAAATTATTTAGGCCTTTACAGGTGTCCACTAATGATTATTCTCTACATAAGTCTTTTAGAGGACAAATGAATCAAGCATCTAAAAACAATGGTGAAAACAACCGCCATGTGCCTGAGCCCAACATATTACCATTAGTTCTCATTAGCTCATCACAATGGTCAAGATTGGAAGAGACAATAATAGGGACTGTTCTATGCCACAAAAAATTACCAATTTCAAGCAAGCAATATTGTAGAAAAGTAGCAGCACTAATTTGGGTCATGATTTGGCTAGCAAGCTACAACACAGATTCAAGATGCAGTAGTAAATTAATATCAAGACCGCTGTCCTGAAAAATCACCTTTACATGAAAATTAGCTCATCTCATGATATTTAATAATCCAGATGCCTAGTAGTGTACTAAAAAACACACTGTGTCAGGTTTGAAGCCTTCAATTAGACTCTGACCACTATATTGGAATTTAATTTTGCTTCTATAGAAGTCCTCTCCACATGACCCATAGCCGTTCTGATCACCCAGACAAGGGCAACCTTTGTTGCTAGAATAAACCTCTGTATCACAGGACTTCCACAAATAGTATTACTTGAGGCTTTTCTGGCCTCAGCTATTGTTCTTACTGAGCCTTAACACTAGCTTAAAGCACTACTCCAGCATACTTTTTTATGGCACCGCTGGATCGGGACTTAAAATGTAATTCCCCTGCCCCCTGTCTCATACTCACCTGTGGCCGCCTTCATCCTTTTCCAGTGTCGCTCCCGTTGGCCTACGACGAAAAGTAACCTGCCGGCAGCTCCAGTGTTTAATAGAGTGCGCCGGAGGTCACTTTTCAATAAATCTCATAGACTTGCATTGAGCTCTTTTGACTTAACTTATGACTTCCAGCCAGTCAGAAGTTACAGGCACATGATGGTGGCATGGGACCGGAGCGGCATCAGTAAAAAGTGAAGCCGACGGAAGGTGAGAATACGAACAGCAGCAGGGGGCTAACATTTAAAGCGCCACTCCAGCGCTGAACAAAACAAACACTGGAGGAGTGGTGCTTTAAACGTTAGAATGGGCTTATTGTGTACTTAGACCTACATCTGCAGTGAATAATCCACCCAGAGATGTCATATGCTACTTTCTAAATTTTCTAATGAAAAACAAACAAAACAATTGTGGCTATACAATAAAATATACCATGTAATTATCTAGTATCATTTGGTAAATATCTCCTTTTGTGTTCTCCTAAACAGCTACTAGATATATTTGAATGCCAATATGCTGAATCAATAGAAATGCTGAATTAGATCAACCTTTGCATAACACCTCTAGTTACTGTTCCCCCCAAATAAATATTACATGTGACACTAGTAAATCTACATTTTCTTAACACAGGACTTCTAACACCTTTTCTTCTGGTGCCTCAACAGGAAAAGCAAGATGACTCCAGAACCTTAACAGGCATACCAAGGTGATTGCTAAGCCTCACCATTAGTGGTGGATGTTCATGCCAATATAAAAAACGCTGCTCAATTTAACTTTCATTTGTCTGCTGAACTCAGTGTAACATTTAAACAAGTATAGAACAAGTTAATTATGTTACCAAACCAGAGATTAGAGTAGACAGAGAAAGGACTGTACAATTTTGCATCACTGCTGTGAATTTAAACTCTCCTAGCTGAGCCTCACCAAATACTGTGATGTGTCTCACTGGTGAGGCAAGCTTCACTGTTTGAGAACCACAGAGCCTAATACATCCCATATTCAAGCTTAGCATTAAGGGGAAGGTGGCAAATTGGGCAAATGTCAAGGTCCCCATTGTTCTTAGTGTCTCCCAGCGTTTTCAACAGAAATTACATTATTACATTATCAGTGTAGTTTCTAATGTTGAGAGTGCTTCAGGACCCTGGTGGCATCACGGTCATGGCTAGAAGTGAAGAAGAGGAGAAAGACTAGTAAGTCCTCTATAGTGTGTGAATGTTTGTGTTTATGTATGAGTCTGTATGTATATGCTCTGTGTATACATGTGTTTATCTGTATCTGTATTGCATCTGCTCTGTGTATACATATGTCTGTGTATACTGTATGTACTCTGTGTATACATGTGTCTGTATATATATATACTTTGCATACACGTATATATGTCTGTATGTATGTGCTCAGTGTATACATATATGTGTGTATGTGTTCTGTGAATACATGTGTGTACTTCGACTATATACATATGTGCTTGTAACATGAATTTTGTGTCTACATGTGTGTAACATTGTGACACACACTGTGTGTGCATGTAGCATCCACATTTACAAATACCGATTGCGCAGACAAGAGTTCTTAGGCCTAAACATGTTGACAATCAACCAAATAACAAGCAATTTGATGCTCACTCATTGGATGAATGGAATATTTATGCCAGAACAAAAATCAATGTTCTCCGCAGCACATTGCCCAATGTAAACCATAAATGTGCTGCTGGTAGCATTATACTGTATGGGGACAGATAGATCAACTAGTGATTGTTCTGTTCCATCATTCTTCATAAACCTGTATAAAGAGGTCAGTAAAGAGTCGCCGAAAGACTTTCATTTTTGTTATCATTTAGGGCTCCACTTTTAACTTTTGCGTAGGGCCTCATTTACTCTAAAACTGGCTCTGTCCATACTGAGCCAACTGGCTCTCAACTATTTTAGACAAAACTTTGACATTCACTAATAGTATTGGAGATTAATTTAGCGTAGCCCTTAATCCCTTTGTTTACACCTCAAGAAATCTACAGTAAATATATTAAGTTGATTATTACTTCAAAACTCATTCTATGGAAGGTTCTTTAATCTGTTATCAGATGGAAACATATTGCCTTGAGCAGCAGACTTACAACAAACAAACATAGAATGAAGTTGTTAAAACAAGTTGAAATACCTCCTCATTATCAATGCAACACAAGCACTTAAAATTTGTACGTTTTTACAATGCGCTTACTTAGATGAGGACTAGTGCTGAGCGAGCACTAAAATGCTCGGGTGCTCGAAGCTCGGGCCGAGCTCGCCGTGATACTCGGGTGCTCGACTCGAGCAACGAGCCCAATGTTAGTCTATGGGAGACCCGAGCATTTTTGCGGCGGCACCCCCAGCAGGATTTTAAAAGCCTAACAAGTGCCCAAAACGATAGTGACAGTGCTCAAATGACATGGGGACAGCATGGTGATCGCCCCAGGATGCATTTCTGACCCCCAGGTCACTGTTGTCAACAACGTGGTCAGAGGTATTAAGCCACTTTAACGGGCTCACAATAAAACGTTCAAAAATGAAACTGAAATTGCTTTCCTGTGAAATATGTTAAGGAAGTTCCTTTCCAGGGTAAAGACTTGTGTATAAGGTAAAGAAAATAACCCCCCCAAAAAATACTCCTCCACACCTTGGGCTATGTTCACAAGTAGCATTTTTTATGCATTTTTGCACTTTTGTATTGCTTTCAACCGTGACAAATGCATTCACCGGGAAAAGTCATTTTAACATTTTACAACCTTATCTGGCCATGTGCTGTGTGACACATGCATACAGTGCTGAAAAGACATGGGAACAGCATGGGGAAGACCCCTGGAAGCATGTCTGACACCCAGGTCACTGCCTAAAAGTGTGCCCATCAGAAGTGATCCTTGCCGCATCAGAAGATGCAGACTTGCAACTATCCCAGTGCAAGTCCTTGTCCAAGGGCAATGTTCAATTGTACCTCCCCCATTCCTTGCAATGCAAGCGCAAATATGCAGCCAACCACCCACCCACCCGCAGGCTGTAATACTATACTGCTAGCTTGCACTTGAAATGGGGCCTTTTAGTTTGGAGGAGGCCGAAGCTGGACACTACCTCATGGCTGCGTCGGCTGCAAGGTTTCCATTCTCAGTCCCCAGCCGCCACTATTTGTCCCGGGAACCTTC
Organism: Phyllobates terribilis; assembly: GCF_046119375.1. NCBI lineage: Eukaryota > Metazoa > Chordata > Amphibia > Anura > Dendrobatidae > Phyllobates > Phyllobates terribilis. The sequence continues at coordinate 588,388,957 of NW_027362765.1, read as the reverse complement.
CCCACATTTTTCTTAGCCTGGCCTGCTTTAGGGCAGCATTAGACGAGCCCACCAGACAACCAGAGACTCCTCCGGTGGGCCCTGGCTTATCCATCAGAGGAGTTGAGAGTGCCAAGGTGAGGAGCATGATGATGATGATAGAAGTTAGCATCTGCTTTGTTTTCTTGTAATGCAAGCGTAAGTGTGCAGCCTGCCACCCACCCACCCCCAGGCTGCAATGCCATACTGCTAGCTTACACTTGAAATGGGGACTTTTAGTTAGGAGGATGCCGAAGCTGGCCACTACATCATGGCTGCTTCGGCAGCGAGGTATCCATACTCGGTCCCCAGGCGCCCCTATTTGTCCCGATGCTTCTTATGCATAAGATTAAGTGCACATACCAAAACATTACCTGTGCCCTCCCCAGTGCATTTAGTGGGAAGGACAGCCTATTCCACTGTAGTGTGTGCATGCCAAACCCCTGTTCATGGTACATGCGAAGATGTCTCCCACCCTGCACCTGTCGTTGCAGACTTGCAACTCTCCCCATTCAATTACTTTTCCCAGGGCAGTGTTCAATTGTACCTCTCCCATTCCTTGCAATGCAAGCGTAAGTATGCAGCCTGCCACCCACCCACCCCCAGGCTGCAATACAATACTGATTGCTTGCTTGCACTTTAAATTGGGCCTTTTAGGCATGTGGAGGTGGAATCTGGCCACCACGTCATGGCTGCATTGGCGGCCTGGTATCCATACTCAGTCACTAGCCGCCCGGCGGCCGGGTGTCCACACTCGGTCCCCAGCCGCCTGGGGACGGCCTTGTGTCCATAAACGGTCCCCAGCCGCCCCTATTTCTCCTGCATGTATGTAGTAGCAGCTAGGCCTGAGGTGGTCAGCGTTTTGGCACATATCCTACCTCCTCTGAGGATTGCTGGATGTTTTCCTGCTACTATCCAAGTTCTATGACTCCCGTTAAAACAAAGCTTCAGGTGATAAATGATGGATGAGGTAGTGGCAAAGGAGAAAGAGCAGGAGGAAGAGGGACCATTCACATCAATATAAGGCCAGTAAACCACATATGTCTCGTAGGATATGTTTCTGTAACAAAAGGAGCGGTTTGGCTACACAGTTATAGGGCAAAAAGTGAGTGCAATGCCTACCAAAAATTTCGAGGCCCTCCAATGCCCCTTGGAAATGACATGGAGGTCAGAGGGCCTTAACTAAACTGTTTTTTCCATTTATAGCAACTGGGTCTCCTGTACACTGTTGGCCTAAGCAGTGAATGGAAGGCTTTCCAAAAGTTATGAGGAACTGAAATGCCCCTTGAAACAGACGTGGTTACAGCGTACTAAAAACCTTCTACCCATTATTGTGGAGTGGGTCACCCTTAGTTTTCGCATTTGCATAGAAAAGCAAAAGCTGACTTAAATTAGGAGGAAATGCAATGCCTGTTGGAAGAGTCGTGGAGGTTAGAGGTAATTAAAAACAACATTTCAATGCTACTTGGAAGAGCTATGGAGTTCAGAGTGGTTGAAGAAAACGCTTTTAATGCACCTTTGAAGAGACGTTGAGGTCACAGTAGCTTAAAAAGACGGTTTTAGTGCCACTTGGAAAAGTGGTGGAGGTTGCAGTAGCTTAACAAGACGGTTTAATGCCCCTTGGAAAAGTAGTAGAGGTCGCAGTAGCTTAACAAGTTGTTTTTAATTCCCCTTGAAAGAAACGTGGAGGTCACAGTAGCTTAACAAGATGGTTTTGATGCCTCTCAGAAGAGATGTGGAGGTCACAGTAGCTTAACGAGACGGTTTTAATGCCCCTCGGAAGAGACGTGGAGGTGCTAGTAGCTTAACAAGAACATTTTAATGCCCTTTGGAAAAGTGGTGGAGGTCCCAGTAGCTTAACAAGACGGTTTTAATGACCCTTGGAAAAGTGGTGGAGGTCGCAGTAGCTTAACAAGACGGTTTTAATGCCCCTTGGAAAAGTGGTGGAGGTCACAGTAGCATAACAAGATGGTTTTAATGCCCCTTGGAAAAGTGGTGGAGGTCACAGTAGCTTAGCAAGACGGCTATAATGCCCCTCGAAAGAGACGTGGCGGTCACAGTAGCTTAACAAGACGGTTTTATTGCCCCTGGGAAGAGACGTGGAGGTCACAGTAGCTTAAAAAGACGGTTTTAATGCCCTCGGAAGAGACATGGAGGTCCCAGTAGCTTAACAAGACGGTTTTAATGCCCCTTGGAAAAGTGGTGGAGGTCACAGTAGCTTAACAAGACGGTTTTAATGCCCCTTGGAAAAGTGGTAGAGGTCGCAGTAGCTTAACAAGACGGTTTTAATTCCCCTTGAAAGAGACGTGGAGGTCACAGTAGCTAAACAAGATGGTTTTAATGCCTCTCGGAAGAGACGTGGAGGTCACAGTAGCTTAACAAAACGGCTTTAATGCCCCTCGGAAGAGACGTAGAGGAGCTGGTATCTTAACAAGAACGTTTTAATGCCCCTTGGAAAAGTGGTGGAGGTCACAGCAGCTTAACAAGACCTCTTTAATGCCCCTCGGAAGAGACATGGAGGTCCCATTAGCTTAACAAGATGGATTTAATGACCCTTGGAAAAGTGGTGGAGGTTGCAGTAGCTTAACAAGACGGTTTTAATGCCCCTTGGAAAAGTGGTGGAGGTCACAGTGGCTTAACAAGATGGTTTTAATGCCCCTTGGAAAAGTGGTGGAGGTCACAGTAGCTTAGCAAGACGGTTATAATGCCCCTCGAAAGAGACGTGGCGGTCACAGTAGCTTAACAAGACGGTTTTATTGCCCCTCGGAAGAGACGTGGTGGTCACAGTAGCTTAAAAAGACGGTTTTAATGCCCTCGGAAGAGACATGGAGGTCCCAGTAGCTTAATAAGACGGTTTTAATGCCCCTTGGAAAAGTGGTGGAGGTCACAGTAGCTTAGCAAGAAGGTTATAATGCCCCTCGAAAGAGACGTGGCGGTCACAGTAGCTTAACAAGACGGTTTTAATGCCCCTTGGAAAAGTAGTGGAGGTCAGAATAGCTAAACAAGACGGTTTTAATGCCCCTCGGAAGAGACGTGGAGGTCAGAGAAGCTTAACAAGATGGTTTTAATGCCCCTCGGAAGAGATGTGGAGGCTCCAGTAGCTTAGCAAGACGCTTTTAGTGACCCTTGAAAAAGTGGTGGAGGTCGCAGTAGCTTAACAAGACGGTTTTAATGCCCCTTGGAAAAATGGTGGAGGTCACAGAAGCTTAACAAGATGGTTTTAATGCCCCTTGGAAAAGTGGTGGAGGTCACAGTAGGTTAGCAAGACGGTTATAATGACCCCTCGAAAGACACATGGCGGACACAGTAGCTTAACAAGACGGTTTTAATGCACCTCGGAAGAGACGTGGAGGTCACAGTAGCTTAACAAGACGGTTTTAATGCCCCTCGGAAGAGACGTGGCGGTCACAGCAGCTTAACAAGACGGTTTTAATGACCCTTGGAAAAGTGGTGGAGGTCACAGTAGCTTAACAAGATGCTTTTAATGACCCTTGAAAAAGTGGTGGAGGTCGCAGTAGCTTAACAAGACGGTTTTAATGCCCCTTGGAAAAGTGGTGGAGGTCACAGAAGCTTAACAAGATGGTTTTAATGCCCCTTGGAAAAGTGGTGGAGGTCACAGTAGGTTAGCAAGACGGTTATAATGACCCCTCGAAAGACACATGGCGGACACAGTAGCTTAACAAGACGGTTTTAATGCCCCTTGGAAAAGTGGTAGAGGACGCAGTAGCTTAACAAGACGGTATTAATGCCCCTTGAAAGAGACGTGGAGGTGCTGGTAGCTTAACAAGAACGTTTTAATGCCCCTTGGAAAAGACATGGAGGTCATAGTAGCTTAACAAGATGGTTTTAATGCCCCTCGGAAGAGACATGGAGGTCCCAGTAGCTTAACAAGACGGTTTTAATGCCCCTTGGAAAAGTGGTGGAGGTCGCAGTGCCTTAACAAGATGGTTTTAATGCCCCTCAAAAGAGACGTGGAGGTCACAGTAGCTTAGCAAGACGGTTTTAATGCCCCTCAGAAGAGACGTGTACGTCCCAGTAGCTTAACAAGACGGTTTTAATGCCCCTTGGAAAAGTGGTGGAGGTCAAAGTAGCTTAACAAGATGGTTTTAATGCCCCTTGGAAAAGTGGTGGACGTCACAGTAGCTTAGCAAAACGGTTATAATGACCCTCGAAAGAGACTTGGCGGTCACAGTAGCTTAACAAGATGGTTTTAATGCCCCTCGGAACAGACGTGGAGGTCACAGTAGCTTAACAAGATGGTTTTAATGCCCCTCAGAAGAGACTTGGAGGTCCCAGTTGCTTAACAAGACCGTTTTAATGCCCATTGGAAAAGTGTTGGAGGTCGCAGTGGCTTAACAAGACGGTTTTAATGCCCCTCAAAAGAGACGTGGAGTTTACAATAGCTTAACAAGACGGTTTTAATGCCCCTCAGAAGAGACGTGTAGGTGCCAGTAGCTTAACAAGATGGTTTTAATGCCCCTTGGAAATGTGATGGAGGTCACAGTAGCTTAACAAGATGGTTTTAATGCCCCTCGAAAGAGACGTGTAGGTCACAGTAGCTTAAAAAGACGGTTTTAATGCCCCTCGGAAGAGACGTGGCGGTCCCAGTAGCTTAGCAAGATGGTATTAATTCCCCTTGGAAAAGTAATGGAGGTCACAATAGCTTAACAAGATGGTTTTAATGCCCCTCGGAAGAGTCGTGGAGGTCACAGTAGCTTAACAAGATGGTTTTAATGCCAGTCGGAAGAGATGTGGAGGTCCCAGTAGATTAACAAGACCGTTTTAATGACCCTTGGAAAAGTGTTGGATGTCACAGTAGCTTAACAAGACGGTTTTAATGACCCTTGGAAAAGTGGTGGAAGTCGCAGTAGCTTAACAAGACGGTTTAATGCCCCTTGGAAAAGTGGTGGAGGTCACAGTAGCTAAACAAGATGGTTTTAATGCTCCTTGGAAAAGTGGTGGAGGTCACAGTAGGTTAGCAAGACGCTTATAATGCCCCTCAAAAGAGACGTGGCGCTCACAGGATCTTAACAAGACGGTTTTAATGCACCTAGGAAGAGACGTGGAGGTCACAGTAGCTTAACAAAATGGTTTTAATGCTCCTCCGAAGAGACATGGAGGTCCCAGTAGCTTAACAAGACGGTTTTAATGCCCCTTGGAAAAGTGGTGGAGGTCACAGTAGCTTAACAAGATGGTTTTAATGCCCCTCGAAAGAGACGTGTAGGTCACAGTAGCTTAAAAAGACGGTTTTAATGCCCCTCGGAAGAGACCTGGCGGTCCCAGTAGCTTAACAAGATGGTTTTAATTCCCCTTGGAAAAGTAATGGAGGTCACAACAGCTTAACAAGATGGTTTCAATGCCCCTCGGAAGAGACGTGGAGGTCACAGTAGCTTAACAAGATGGTTTTAATGACCCTTGGAAAAGTTTTGGAGGTCGCAGTGGCTTAACAAGATGGATTTATTGCACCTCAAAAGAGACATGGAGGTCACAGTAGCTTAGCAAGACGGTTTTAATGCCCCTCAGAAGACACGTGTACGTCCCAGTAGCTTAACAAGACGGTTTTAATGCCCCTTGGAAAAGTGGTGGAGGTCAAAGTAGCTTAACAAGATGGTTTTAATGCCCAGTGGAAAAGTGGTGGAGGTCACAGTAGCTTAGCAAGAAGGTTATAATGCCCCTCGAAAGAGACGTGGCGGTCACAGTAGCTTAACAAGACGGTTTTAATGCACCTTGGAAAAGTAGTGGAGGTCACAATAGCTTAACAAGACGGTTTTAACGCCCCTCGGAAAAGACGTGGAGGTCAGAGTAGCTTATCGAGATGGTTTTAATGCCCCTGGGAAGAGATGTGGAGGCTCCAGTAGCTTAACAAGACGCTTTTAATGACCCTTGAAAAAGTGGTGGAGGTCGCAGTAGCTTAACAAGACGGTTTTAATGCCCCTTGGAAAAGTGGTGGAGGTCACAGAAGCTTAACAAGATGGTTTTAATGCCCCTTGGAAAAGTGGTGGAGGTCACAGTAGGTTAGCAAGACGGTTATAATGACCGCTCGAAAGACACATGGCGGACACAGTAACTTAACAAGACGGTTTTAATGCACCTCGGAAGAGACGTGGAGGTCACAGTAGCTTAACAACAACAAACAACAAAGAAAATGACGGCACTTCCACTACAAAAACTAGGTGTGAACAGGTGCTTACTAAGAGCAGCTACCTCCATATATAATGAACAAATAAAGTAGCACACTGTAACACTGAGTATATAGATGTGAAATATGAAATATGAATAGCATAACTGCTGTAAAAAATAGAAATAAATGAAAAATTTTTTGAAAATTTTTTTTAGCGCATGAAATATGAAGTATGGAAAATGAAAAGCATTACTGCTGTAAATAAATGAGAAATCTTAGCGCATAAATTGGCCAATTCATGTGTACCTGACAGCCGCACCTAGTTTTTGCAGTGGAAGTGCCGTCATTTTCTTTGTTACTAGATTTAGCGTTGACTGAGCACTCCACCCCCACCCCCATGCCGCAGGTGGTTTTAAATGCATCAGGATCTGTCTTTCCCACACATAAGCAGACGGAGGTCTCTTAGAGAGGTATTCACATTGGTAGGTCCTGACATCGAGAAACGCCTTACCGCGGCTGTCAGGTACACATGAATTGGCCAATTTATGCGCTAAGATTTCTCATTTATTTACAGCAGTAATGCTATTCATTTTCCATACTTCATATTTCATGCGCTAAAAAAATTTTTCAAAAAATGTTTCATTTATTTCTATTTTTTACAGCAGTTATGCTATTCATATTTCATATTTCACATCTATATACTCAGTGTTACAGTGTGCTACTTTATTTGTTCATTATATATGGAGGTAGCTGCTCTTAGTAAGCACCTGTTCACACCTAGTTTTTGTAGTGGAAGTGCCGTCATTTTCTTTGTTACTAGATTTAGCGTTGACTGAGCACTCCACCCCCACCCCCATGCCGCAGGTGGTTTTAAATGCATCAGGATCTGTCTTTCCCACACATAAGCAGACGGAGGTCTCTTAGAGAGGTATTCACATTGGTAGGTCCTGACATCGAGAAACGCCTTACCGCGGCTGTCAGGTACACATGAATTGGCCAATTCATGCACTAAGATTTCTCATTTATTTACAGCAGTAATGCTATTCATTTTCCATACTTCATATTTCATGCGCTAAAAGAATTTTTCAAAAAATTTTTCATTTATTTCTATTTTTTACAGCAGTTATGCTATTCATATTTCATATTTTACATCTATATACTCAGTGTTACAGTGTGCTACTTTATTTGTTCATTATATATGGAGGTAGCTGCTCTTAGTAAGCACCTGTTCACACCTAGTTTTTGTAGTGGAAGTGCCGTCATTTTCTTTGTTACTAGATTTAGCGTTGACTGAGCACTCCACCCCCACCCCCATGCCGCAGGTGGTTTTAAATGCATCAGGATCTGTCTTTCCCACACAAAAGCAGACGGAGGTCTCTTAGAGAGGTATTCACATTGGTAGGTCCTGACATCGAGAAACGCCTTACCGCGGCTGTCAGGTACACATGAATTGGCCAATTTATGCGCTAAGATTTCTCATTTATTTACAGCAGTAATGCTATTCATTTTCCATACTTCATATTTCATGCGCTAAAAAAAATTTTCAAAAAATTTTTCATTTATTTCTATTTTTTACAGCAGTTATGCTATTCATATTTCATATTTCACATCTATATACTCAGTGTTACAGTGTGCTACTTTATTTGTTCATTATATATGGAGGTAGCTGCTCTTAGTAAGCACCTGTTCACACCTAGTTTTTGTAGTGGAAGTGCCGTCATTTTCTTTGTTACTAGATTTTGCGTTGACTGAGCACTCCACCCCCACCCCCATGCCGCAGGTGGTTTTAAATGCATCAGGATCTGTCTTTCCCACACATAAGCAGACGGAGGTCTCTTAGAGAGGTATTCACATTGGTAGGTCCTGACATCGAGAAACGCCTTACCGCGGCTGTCAGGTACACATGAATTGGCCAATTTATGCGCTAAGATTTCTCATTTATTTACAGCAGTAATGCTATTCATTTTCCATACTTCATATTTCATGCGCTAAAAAAATTTTTCAAAAATTTTTTCATTTATTTCTATTTTTTACAGCAGTTATGCTATTCATATTTCATATTTCACATCTATATACTCAGTGTTACAGTGTGCTACTTCATTTGTTCATTATATATGGAGGTAGCTGCTCTTAGTAAGCACCTGTTCACACCTAGTTTTTGTAGTGGAAGTGCCGTCATTTTCTTTGTTACTAGATTTAGCGTTGACTGAGCACTCCACCCCCATGCCGCAGGTGGTTTTAAATGCATCAGGATCTGTCTTTCCCACACATAAGCAGACGGAGGTCTCTTAGAGAGGTATTCACATTGGTAGATCCTGACATCGAGAAACGCCTTACCGCGGCTGTCAGGTACACATGAATTGGCCAATTTATGTGCTAAGATTTCTCATTTATTTACAGCAGTAATGCTATTCATTTTCCATACTTCATATTTCATGCGCTAAAAAAATTTTTCAAAAAATTTTTCATTTATTTCTATTTTTTACAGCAGTTATGCTATTCATATTTCATATTTCACATCTATATACTCAGTGTTACAGTGTGCTACTTTATTTGTTCATTATATATGGAGGTAGCTGCTCTTAGTAAGCACCTGTTCACACCTAGTTTTTGTAGTGGAAGTGCCGTCATTTTCTTTGTTACTAGATTTAGCGTTGACTGAGCACTCCACCCCCATGCCGCAGGTGGTTTTAAATGCATCAGGATCTGTCTTTCCCACACATAAGCAGACGGAGGTCTCTTAGAGAGGTATTCACATTGGTAGATCCTGACATCGAGAAACGCCTTACCGCGGCTGTCAGGTACACATGAATTGGCCAATTTATGTGCTAAGATTTCTCATTTATTTACAGCAGTAATGCTATTCATTTTCCATACTTCATATTTCATGCGCTAAAAGAATTTTTCAAAAAATTTTTCATTTATTTCTATTTTTTACAGCAGTTATGCTATTCATATTTCATATTTTACATCTATATACTCAGTGTTACAGTGTGCTACTTTATTTGTTCATTATATATGGAGGTAGCTGCTCTTAGTAAGCACCTATTCACACCTAGTTTTTGTAGTGGAAGTGCCGTCATTTTCTTTGTTACTAGATTTAGCGTTGACTGAGCACTCCACCCCCTCCCCCATGCCGCAGGTGGTTTTAAATGCATCAGGATCTGTCTTTCCCACACATAAGCAGACGGAGGTCTCTTAGAGAGGTATTCACATTGGTAGGTCCTGACATCGAGAAAAGCCTTACCGCGGCTGTCAGGTACACATGAATTGGCCAATTTATGCGCTAAGATTTCTCATTTATTTACAGCAGTAATGCTATTCATTTTCCATACTTCATATTTCATGCGCTAAAAAAAATTTTCAAAAAATTTTTCATTTATTTCTATTTTTTACAGCAGTTATGCTATTCATATTTCATATTTCACATCTATATACTCAGTGTTACAGTGTGCTACTTTATTTGTTCATTATATATGGAGGTAGCTGCTCTTAGTAAGCACCTGTTCACACCTAGTTTTTGTAGTGGAAGTGCCGTCATTTTCTTTGTTACTAGATTTTGCGTTGACTGAGCACTCCACCCCCACCCCCATGCCGCAGGTGGTTTTAAATGCATCAGGATCTGTCTTTCCCACACATAAGCAGACGGAGGTCTCTTAGAGAGGTATTCACATTGGTAGGTCCTGACATCGAGAAACGCCTTACCGCGGCTGTCAGGTACACATGAATTGGCCAATTCATGCACTAAGATTTCTCATTTATTTACAGCAGTAATGCTATTAATTTTCCATACTTCATATTTCATGCGCTAAAAAAATTTTTCAAAAATTTTTTCATTTATTTCTATTTTTTACAGCAGTTATGCTATTCATATTTCATATTTCACATCTATATACTCAGTGTTACAGTGTGCTACTTTATTTGTTCATTATATATGGAGGTAGCTGCTCTTAGTAAGCACCTGTTCACACCTAGTTTTTGTAGTGGAAGTGCCGTCATTTTCTTTGTTACTAGATTTAGCGTTGACTGAGCACTCCACCCCCACCCCCATGCCGCAGGTGGTTTTAAATGCATCAGGATCTGTCTTTCCCACACATAAGCAGACGGAGGTCTCTTAGAGAGGTATTCACATTGGTAGGTCCTGACATCGAGAAACGCCTTACCGCGGCTGTCAGGTACACATGAATTGGCCAATTCATGCACTAAGATTTCTCATTTATTTACAGCAGTAATGCTATTCATTTTCCATACTTCATATTTCATGCGCTAAAAGAATTTTTCAAAAAATTTTTCATTTATTTCTATTTTTTACAGCAGTTATGCTATTCATATTTCATATTTTACATCTATATACTCAGTGTTACAGTGTGCTACTTTATTTGTTCATTATATATGGAGGTAGCTGCTCTTAGTAAGCACCTGTTCACACCTAGTTTTTGTAGTGGAAGTGCCGTCATTTTCTTTGTTACTAGATTTAGCGTTGACTGAGCACTCCACCCCCACCCCCATGCCGCAGGTGGTTTTAAATGCATCAGGATCTGTCTTTCCCACACAAAAGCAGACGGAGGTCTCTTAGAGAGGTATTCACATTGGTAGGTCCTGACATCGAGAAACGCCTTACCGCGGCTGTCAGGTACACATGAATTGGCCAATTTATGCGCTAAGATTTCTCATTTATTTACAGCAGTAATGCTATTCATTTTCCATACTTCATATTTCATGCGCTAAAAAAAATTTTCAAAAAATTTTTCATTTATTTCTATTTTTTACAGCAGTTATGCTATTCATATTTCATATTTCACATCTATATACTCAGTGTTACAGTGTGCTACTTTATTTGTTCATTATATATGGAGGTAGCTGCTCTTAGTAAGCACCTGTTCACACCTAGTTTTTGTAGTGGAAGTGCCGTCATTTTCTTTGTTACTAGATTTTGCGTTGACTGAGCACTCCACCCCCACCCCCATGCCGCAGGTGGTTTTAAATGCATCAGGATCTGTCTTTCCCACACATAAGCAGACGGAGGTCTCTTAGAGAGGTATTCACATTGGTAGGTCCTGACATCGAGAAACGCCTTACCGCGGCTGTCAGGTACACATGAATTGGCCAATTTATGCGCTAAGATTTCTCATTTATTTACAGCAGTAATGCTATTCATTTTCCATACTTCATATTTCATGCGCTAAAAAAATTTTTCAAAAATTTTTTCATTTATTTCTATTTTTTACAGCAGTTATGCTATTCATATTTCATATTTCACATCTATATACTCAGTGTTACAGTGTGCTACTTCATTTGTTCATTATATATGGAGGTAGCTGCTCTTAGTAAGCACCTGTTCACACCTAGTTTTTGTAGTGGAAGTGCCGTCATTTTCTTTGTTACTAGATTTAGCGTTGACTGAGCACTCCACCCCCATGCCGCAGGTGGTTTTAAATGCATCAGGATCTGTCTTTCCCACACATAAGCAGACGGAGGTCTCTTAGAGAGGTATTCACATTGGTAGATCCTGACATCGAGAAACGCCTTACCGCGGCTGTCAGGTACACATGAATTGGCCAATTTATGTGCTAAGATTTCTCATTTATTTACAGCAGTAATGCTATTCATTTTCCATACTTCATATTTCATGCGCTAAAAAAATTTTTCAAAAAATTTTTCATTTATTTCTATTTTTTACAGCAGTTATGCTATTCATATTTCATATTTCACATCTATATACTCAGTGTTACAGTGTGCTACTTTATTTGTTCATTATATATGGAGGTAGCTGCTCTTAGTAAGCACCTGTTCACACCTAGTTTTTGTAGTGGAAGTGCCGTCATTTTCTTTGTTACTAGATTTAGCGTTGACTGAGCACTCCACCCCCTCCCCCATGCCGCAGGTGGTTTTAAATGCATCAGGATCTGTCTTTCCCACACATAAGCAGACGGAGGTCTCTTAGAGAGGTATTCACATTGGTAGGTCCTGACATCGAGAAACGCCTTACCGCGGCTGTCAGGTACACATGAATTGGCCAATTCATGCACTAAGATTTCTCATTTATTTACAGCAGTAATGCTATTCATTTTCCATACTTCATATTTCATGCGCTAAAAGAATTTTTCAAAAAATTTTTCATTTATTTCTATTTTTTACAGCAGTTATGCTATTCATATTTCATATTTTACATCTATATACTCAGTGTTACAGTGTGCTACTTTATTTGTTCATTATATATGGAGGTAGCTGCTCTTAGTAAGCACCTGTTCACACCTAGTTTTTGTAGTGGAAGTGCCGTCATTTTCTTTGTTACTAGATTTAGCGTTGACTGAGCACTCCACCCCCACCCCCATGCCGCAGGTGGTTTTAAATGCATCAGGATCTGTCTTTCCCACACAAAAGCAGACGGAGGTCTCTTAGAGAGGTATTCACATTGGTAGGTCCTGACATCGAGAAACGCCTTACCGCGGCTGTCAGGTACACATGAATTGGCCAATTTATGCGCTAAGATTTCTCATTTATTTACAGCAGTAATGCTATTCATTTTCCATACTTCATATTTCATGCGCTAAAAAAAATTTTCAAAAAATTTTTCATTTATTTCTATTTTTTACAGCAGTTATGCTATTCATATTTCATATTTCACATCTATATACTCAGTGTTACAGTGTGCTACTTTATTTGTTCATTATATATGGAGGTAGCTGCTCTTAGTAAGCACCTGTTCACACCTAGTTTTTGTAGTGGAAGTGCCGTCATTTTCTTTGTTACTAGATTTTGCGTTGACTGAGCACTCCACCCCCACCCCCACGCCGCAGGTGGTTTTAAATGCATCAGGATCTGTCTTTCCCACACATAAGCAGACGGAGGTCTCTTAGAGAGGTATTCACATTGGTAGGTCCTGACATCGAGAAACGCCTTACCGCGGCTGTCAGGTACACATGAATTGGCCAATTTATGCGCTAAGATTTCTCATTTATTTACAGCAGTAATGCTATTCATTTTCCATACTTCATATTTCATGCGCTAAAAAAATTTTTCAAAAATTTTTTCATTTATTTCTATTTTTTACAGCAGTTATGCTATTCATATTTCATATTTCACATCTATATACTCAGTGTTACAGTGTGCTACTTCATTTGTTCATTATATATGGAGGTAGCTGCTCTTAGTAAGCACCTGTTCACACCTAGTTTTTGTAGTGGAAGTGCCGTCATTTTCTTTGTTACTAGATTTAGCGTTGACTGAGCACTCCACCCCCATGCCGCAGGTGGTTTTAAATGCATCAGGATCTGTCTTTCCCACACATAAGCAGACGGAGGTCTCTTAGAGAGGTATTCACATTGGTAGATCCTGACATCGAGAAACGCCTTACCGCGGCTGTCAGGTACACATGAATTGGCCAATTTATGTGCTAAGATTTCTCATTTATTTACAGCAGTAATGCTATTCATTTTCCATACTTCATATTTCATGCGCTAAAAAAATTTTTCAAAAAATTTTTCATTTATTTCTATTTTTTACAGCAGTTATGCTATTCATATTTCATATTTCACATCTATATACTCAGTGTTACAGTGTGCTACTTTATTTGTTCATTATATATGGAGGTAGCTGCTCTTAGTAAGCACCTGTTCACACCTAGTTTTTGTAGTGGAAGTGCCGTCATTTTCTTTGTTACTAGATTTAGCGTTGACTGAGCACTCCACCCCCTCCCCCATGCCGCAGGTGGTTTTAAATGCATCAGGATCTGTCTTTCCCACACATAAGCAGACGGAGGTCTCTTAGAGAGGTATTCACATTGGTAGGTCCTGACATCGAGAAACGCCTTACCGCGGCTGTCAGGTACACATGAATTGGCCAATTTATGCGCTAAGATTTCTCATTTATTTACAGCAGTAATGCTATTCATTTTCCATACTTCATATTTCATGCGCTAAAAAAAATTTTCAAAAAATTTTTCATTTATTTCTATTTTTTACAGCAGTTATGCTATTCATATTTCATATTTCACATCTATATACTCAGTGTTACAGTGTGCTACTTTATTTGTTCATTATATATGGAGGTAGCTGCTCTTAGTAAGCACCTGTTCACACCTAGTTTTTGTAGTGGAAGTGCCGTCATTTTCTTTGTTACTAGATTTAGCGTTGACTGAGCACTCCACCCCCACCCCCATGCCGCAGGTGGTTTTAAATGCATCAGGATCTGTCTTTCCCACACATAAGCAGACGGAGGTCTCTTAGAGAGGTATTCACATTGGTAGGTCCTGACATCGAGAAACGCCTTACCGCGGCTGTCAGGTACACATGAATTGGCCAATTCATGCGCTAAGATTTCTCATTTATTTACAGCAGTAATGCTATTAATTTTCCATACTTCATATTTCATGCGCTAAAAGAATTTTTCAAAAAATTTTTCATTTATTTCTATTTTTTACAGCAGTTATGCTATTCATATTTCATATTTCACATCTATATACTCAGTGTTACAGTGTGCTACTTTATTTGTTCATTATATATGGAGGTAGCTGCTCTTAGTAAGCACCTGTTCACACCTAGTTTTTGTAGTGGAAGTGCCGTCATTTTCTTTGTTACTAGATTTAGCGTTGACTGAGCACTCCACCCCCACCCCCATGCCGCAGGTGGTTTTAAATGCATCAGGATCTGTCTTTCCCACACATAAGCAGACGGAGGTCTCTTAGAGAGGTATTCACATTGGTAGGTCCTGACATCGAGAAACGCCTTACCGCGGCTGTCAGGTACACATGAATTGGCCAATTCATGCACTAAGATTTCTCATTTATTTACAGCAGTAATGCTATTCATTTTCCATACTTCATATTTCATGCGCTAAAAGAATTTTTCAAAAAATTTTTCATTTATTTCTATTTTTTACAGCAGTTATGCTATTCATATTTCATATTTTACATCTATATACTCAGTGTTACAGTGTGCTACTTTATTTGTTCATTATATATGGAGGTAGCTGCTCTTAGTAAGCACCTGTTCACACCTAGTTTTTGTAGTGGAAGTGCCGTCATTTTCTTTGTTACTAGATTTAGCGTTGACTGAGCACTCCACCCCCACCCCCATGCCGCAGGTGGTTTTAAATGCATCAGGATCTGTCTTTCCCACACAAAAGCAGACGGAGGTCTCTTAGAGAGGTATTCACATTGGTAGGTCCTGACATCGAGAAACGCCTTACCGCGGCTGTCAGGTACACATGAATTGGCCAATTTATGCGCTAAGATTTCTCATTTATTTACAGCAGTAATGCTATTCATTTTCCATACTTCATATTTCATGCGCTAAAAAAAATTTTCAAAAAATTTTTCATTTATTTCTATTTTTTACAGCAGTTATGCTATTCATATTTCATATTTCACATCTATATACTCAGTGTTACAGTGTGCTACTTTATTTGTTCATTATATATGGAGGTAGCTGCTCTTAGTAAGCACCTGTTCACACCTAGTTTTTGTAGTGGAAGTGCCGTCATTTTCTTTGTTACTAGATTTTGCGTTGACTGAGCACTCCACCCCCACCCCCACGCCGCAGGTGGTTTTAAATGCATCAGGATCTGTCTTTCCCACACATAAGCAGACGGAGGTCTCTTAGAGAGGTATTCACATTGGTAGGTCCTGACATCGAGAAACGCCTTACCGCGGCTGTCAGGTACACATGAATTGGCCAATTTATGCGCTAAGATTTCTCATTTATTTACAGCAGTAATGCTATTCATTTTCCATACTTCATATTTCATGCGCTAAAAAAATTTTTCAAAAATTTTTTCATTTATTTCTATTTTTTACAGCAGTTATGCTATTCATATTTCATATTTCACATCTATATACTCAGTGTTACAGTGTGCTACTTCATTTGTTCATTATATATGGAGGTAGCTGCTCTTAGTAAGCACCTGTTCACACCTAGTTTTTGTAGTGGAAGTGCCGTCATTTTCTTTGTTACTAGATTTAGCGTTGACTGAGCACTCCACCCCCATGCCGCAGGTGGTTTTAAATGCATCAGGATCTGTCTTTCCCACACATAAGCAGACGGAGGTCTCTTAGAGAGGTATTCACATTGGTAGATCCTGACATCGAGAAACGCCTTACCGCGGCTGTCAGGTACACATGAATTGGCCAATTTATGTGCTAAGATTTCTCATTTATTTACAGCAGTAATGCTATTCATTTTCCATACTTCATATTTCATGCGCTAAAAAAATTTTTCAAAAAATTTTTCATTTATTTCTATTTTTTACAGCAGTTATGCTATTCATATTTCATATTTCACATCTATATACTCAGTGTTACAGTGTGCTACTTTATTTGTTCATTATATATGGAGGTAGCTGCTCTTAGTAAGCACCTGTTCACACCTAGTTTTTGTAGTGGAAGTGCCGTCATTTTCTTTGTTACTAGATTTAGCGTTGACTGAGCACTCCACCCCCTCCCCCATGCCGCAGGTGGTTTTAAATGCATCAGGATCTGTCTTTCCCACACATAAGCAGACGGAGGTCTCTTAGAGAGGTATTCACATTGGTAGGTCCTGACATCGAGAAACGCCTTACCGCGGCTGTCAGGTACACATGAATTGGCCAATTTATGCGCTAAGATTTCTCATTTATTTACAGCAGTAATGCTATTCATTTTCCATACTTCATATTTCATGCGCTAAAAAAAATTTTCAAAAAATTTTTCATTTATTTCTATTTTTTACAGCAGTTATGCTATTCATATTTCATATTTCACATCTATATACTCAGTGTTACAGTGTGCTACTTTATTTGTTCATTATATATGGAGGTAGCTGCTCTTAGTAAGCACCTGTTCACACCTAGTTTTTGTAGTGGAAGTGCCGTCATTTTCTTTGTTACTAGATTTAGCGTTGACTGAGCACTCCACCCCCACCCCCATGCCGCAGGTGGTTTTAAATGCATCAGGATCTGTCTTTCCCACACATAAGCAGACGGAGGTCTCTTAGAGAGGTATTCACATTGGTAGGTCCTGACATCGAGAAACGCCTTACCGCGGCTGTCAGGTACACATGAATTGGCCAATTCATGCGCTAAGATTTCTCATTTATTTACAGCAGTAATGCTATTAATTTTCCATACTTCATATTTCATGCGCTAAAAGAATTTTTCAAAAAATTTTTCATTTATTTCTATTTTTTACAGCAGTTATGCTATTCATATTTCATATTTCACATCTATATACTCAGTGTTACAGTGTGCTACTTTATTTGTTCATTATATATGGAGGTAGCTGCTCTTAGTAAGCACCTGTTCACACCTAGTTTTTGTAGTGGAAGTGCCGTCATTTTCTTTGTTACTAGATTTAGCGTTGACTGAGCACTCCACCCCCACCCCCATGCCGCAGGTGGTTTTAAATGCATCAGGATCTGTCTTTCCCACACATAAGCAGACGGAGGTCTCTTAGAGAGGTATTCACATTGGTAGGTCCTGACATCGAGAAACGCCTTACCGCGGCTGTCAGGTACACATGAATTGGCCAATTCATGCACTAAGATTTCTCATTTATTTACAGCAGTAATGCTATTCATTTTCCATACTTCATATTTCATGCGCTAAAAGAATTTTTCAAAAAATTTTTCATTTATTTCTATTTTTTACAGCAGTTATGCTATTCATATTTCATATTTTACATCTATATACTCAGTGTTACAGTGTGCTACTTTATTTGTTCATTATATATGGAGGTAGCTGCTCTTAGTAAGCACCTGTTCACACCTAGTTTTTGTAGTGGAAGTGCCGTCATTTTCTTTTTTACTAGATTTAGCGTTGACTGAGCACTCCACCCCCACCCCCATGCCGCAGGTGGTTTTAAATGCATCAGGATCTGTCTTTCCCACACAAAAGCAGACGGAGGTCTCTTAGAGAGGTATTCACATTGGTAGGTCCTGACATCGAGAAACGCCTTACCGCGGCTGTCAGGTACACATGAATTGGCCAATTTATGCGCTAAGATTTCTCATTTATTTACAGCAGTAATGCTATTCATTTTCCATACTTCATATTTCATGCGCTAAAAAAAATTTTCAAAAAATTTTTCATTTATTTCTATTTTTTACAGCAGTTATGCTATTCATATTTCATATTTCACATCTATATACTCAGTGTTACAGTGTGCTACTTTATTTGTTCATTATATATGGAGGTAGCTGCTCTTAGTAAGCACCTGTTCACACCTAGTTTTTGTAGTGGAAGTGCCGTCATTTTCTTTGTTACTAGATTTTGCGTTGACTGAGCACTCCACCCCCACCCCCATGCCGCAGGTGGTTTTAAATGCATCAGGATCTGTCTTTCCCACACATAAGCAGACGGAGGTCTCTTAGAGAGGTATTCACATTGGTAGGTCCTGACATCGAGAAACGCCTTACCGCGGCTGTCAGGTACACATGAATTGGCCAATTTATGCGCTAAGATTTCTCATTTATTTACAGCAGTAATGCTATTCATTTTCCATACTTCATATTTCATGCGCTAAAAAAATTTTTCAAAAATTTTTTCATTTATTTCTATTTTTTACAGCAGTTATGCTATTCATATTTCATATTTCACATCTATATACTCAGTGTTACAGTGTGCTACTTTATTTGTTCATTATATATGGAGGTAGCTGCTCTTAGTAAGCACCTGTTCACACCTAGTTTTTGTAGTGGAAGTGCCGTCATTTTCTTTGTTACTAGATTTAGCGTTGACTGAGCACTCCACCCCCATGCCGCAGGTGGTTTTAAATGCATCAGGATCTGTCTTTCCCACACATAAGCAGACGGAGGTCTCTTAGAGAGGTATTCACATTGGTAGGTCCTGACATCGAGAAACGCCTTACCGCGGCTGTCAGGTACACATGAATTGGCCAATTTATGTGCTAAGATTTCTCATTTATTTACAGCAGTAATGCTATTCATTTTCCATACTTCATATTTCATGCGCTAAAAAAATTTTTCAAAAAATTTTTCATTTATTTCTATTTTTTACAGCAGTTATGCTATTCATATTTCATATTTCACATCTATATACTCAGTGTTACAGTGTGCTACTTTATTTGTTCATTATATATGGAGGTAGCTGCTCTTAGTAAGCACCTGTTCACACCTAGTTTTTGTAGTGGAAGTGCCGTCATTTTCTTTGTTACTAGATTTAGCGTTGACTGAGCACTCCACCCCCTCCCCCATGCCGCAGGTGGTTTTAAATGCATCAGGATCTGTCTTTCCCACACATAAGCAGACGGAGGTCTCTTAGAGAGGTATTCACATTGGTAGGTCCTGACATCGAGAAACGCCTTACCGCGGCTGTCAGGTACACATGAATTGGCCAATTTATGCGCTAAGATTTCTCATTTATTTACAGCAGTAATGCTATTCATTTTCCATACTTCATATTTCATGCGCTAAAAAAAATTTTCAAAAAATTTTTCATTTATTTCTATTTTTTACAGCAGTTATGCTATTCATATTTCATATTTCACATCTATATACTCAGTGTTACAGTGTGCTACTTTATTTGTTCATTATATATGGAGGTAGCTGCTCTTGGTAAGCACCTGTTCACACCTAGTTTTTGTAGTGGAAGTGCCGTCATTTTCTTTGTTACTAGATTTAGCGTTGACTGAGCACTCCACCCCCACCCCCATGCCGCAGGTGGTTTTAAATGCATCAGGATCTGTCTTTCCCACACATAAGCAGACGGAGGTCTCTTAGAGAGGTATTCACATTGGTAGGTCCTGACATCGAGAAACGCCTTACCGCGGCTGTCAGGTACACATGAATTGGCCAATTTATGCGCTAAGATTTCTCATTTATTTACAGCAGTAATGCTATTCATTTTCCATACTTCATATTTCATGCGCTAAAAAAATTTTTCAAAAAATTTTTCATTTATTTCTATTTTTTACAGCAGTTATGCTATTCATATTTCATATTTCACATCTATATACTCAGTGATACAGTGTCCTACTTTATTTGTTCATTACAATAGCTTAACAAGACGGTTTTAATGCCCCTCGGAAGAGACGTGGCGGTCACAGCAGCTTAACAAGACGGTTTTAATGACCCTTGGAAAAGTGGTGGAGGTCACAGTAGCTTAACAAGACGCTTTTAATGACCCTTGAAAAAGTGGTGCAGGTCGCAGTAGCTTAACAAGACGGTTTTAATGCCCCTTGGAAAAGTGGTGGAGGTCACAGAAGCTTAACAAGATGGTTTTAATGCCCCTTGGAAAAGTGGTGGAGGTCACAGTAGGTTAGCAAGACGGTTATAATGACCCCTCGAAAGACACATGGCGGACACAGTAGCTTAACAAGACGGTTTTAATGCACCTCGGAAGAGACGTGGAGGTCACAGTAGCTTAACAAGATGGTTTTAATGCCCCTCGGAAGAGACATGGAGGTCCCAGTAGCTTAACAAAACGGTTTTAATGCCCTTGGAAAAGTATTGGAGGTCGCAGTGGCTTAGCAAGATGGTTTTAATGCCCCTCAGAAGAGAAGCGTAGGTCCCAGTAGCTTAACAAGATGGTTTTAATGCCCCTTGGAGAAGCGGTGGAGGTCACAGTAGCTTAACAAGACGGTTTTAATGCCCCTTGGAAGAGTGGTAGAGGACGCAGTAGCTTAACAAGACGGTTTTAATGCCCCTTGAAAGAGACGTGGAGGTGCTAGTAGCTTAACAAGAACGTTTTAATGCCCCTTGGAAAAGACGTGGAGGTCATAGTAGCTTAACAAGATGGTTTTAATGCCCCTCGGAAGAGACATGGAGGTCCCAGTAGCTTAACAAAACGGTTTTAATGCCCCTTGAAAAAGTGGTGGAGGTCGCAGTGCCTTAACAAGATGGTTTTAATGCCCCTCAAAAGAGACATGGAGGTCACAGTAGCTTAGCAAGACGGTTTTAATGTCCCTCAGAAGAGATGTGTACGTCCCAGTAGCTTAACAAGACGGTTTTAATGCCCCTTGGAAAAGTGGTGGAGGTCACAGTAGCTTAACAAGATGGTTTTAATGCCCCTTGGAAAAGTGGTGGAGGTCACAGTAGCTTAGCAAAACGGTTATAATGACCCTCGAAAGAGACGTGGCGGTCACAGTAGCTTAACAAGATGGTTTTAATGCCCCTCGGAAGAGACGTGGAGGTCACAGTAGCTTAACAAGATGGTTTTAATGCCCCTCAGAAGAGAATTGGAGGTCCCAGTTGCTTAACAAGACCGTTTTAATGCCCCTTGGAAAAGTGTTGGAGGTCGCAGTGGCTTAACAAGACGGTTTTAATGCCCCTCAAAAGAGACGTGGAGTTTACAATAGCTTAACAAGACGGTTTTAATGCCCCTCAGAAGAGACGTGTAGGTGCCAGTAGCTTAACAAGATGGTTTTAATGCCCCTTGGAAAAGTGGTGGAGGTCACAGTAGGTTAGCAAGACGCTTATAATGCCCCTCGAAAGAGACGTGGCGCTCACAGGAGCTTAACAAGATGGTTTTAATGCACATAGGAAGAGACGTGGAGGTCACAGTAGCTTAACAAAATGGTTTTTATGGTCCTCCGAAGAGACATGGAGGTCCCAGTAGCTTAACAAGACGGTTTTAATGCCCCTTGGAAAAGTGGTGGAGGTCGCAGTGGCTTAACAAGACGGTTTTAATGCCCCTCAAAAGAGACGTGGAGGTCACAATAGCTTAAAAAGACGGTTTTAATGCCCCTCAGAAGAGACGTGTAGTTGACAGTAGCTTATTAAGACGGTTTTAATGCCCCTTGGAAAAGTGGTGGAGGTCACAGTAGCTTAACAAGATGGTTTTAATGCCCCTCGAAAGAGAAGTGTAGGTCACAGTAGCTTAAAAAGACGGTTTTAATGCCCCTCGGAAGAGACGTGGCGGTCCCAGTAGCTTAACAAGATGGTTTTAATTCCCCTTGGAAAAGTAATGGAGGTCACAATAGCTTAGCAAGATGGTTTTATTGCCCCTCGGAAGAGACGTGGAGGTCGCAGTAGCTTAACAAGATGGTTTTAATGCCAGTCGGAAGAGATGTGGAGGTCCCAGTAGCTTAACAAGACCGTTTTAATAACCCTTGGAAAAGTGTTGGATGTCACAGTAGCTTAACAAGACAGTTTTAATGACCCTTGGAAAAGTGGTGGAAGTCGCAGTAGCTTAACAAGACGGTTTTATTGCCCCTTGAAAAAGTGGTGGAGGTCACAGTAGCTAAACAAGATGGTTTTAATGCCCCTTGGAAAAGTGGTGGAGGTCACAGTAGGTTAGCAAGACGCTTATATTGCCCCTCGAAAGAGACGTGGCGCTCACAGTAGCTTAACAAGACGGTATTAATGCTCCTCGGAAGAGACATGGAGGTCCCAGTAGCTTAACAAGACGGTTTTAATGCCCCTCAAAAGAGACGTGGAGGTCACAATAGCTTAAAAAGACGGTTTTAATGCCCCTCAGAAGAGACGTGTAGGTGCCAGTAGCTTAACAAGACGGTTTTAATGCCCCTTGGAAAAGTGGTGGAGGTCACAGTAGCTTAACAAGATGGTTTTAATGCCCCTCGAAAGAGAAGTGTAGGTCACAGTAGCTTAAAAAAACGGTTTTAATGCCCCTCGGAAGAGACGTGGCGGTCCCAGTAGCTTAACAAGATGGTTTTAATTCCCCTTGGAAAAGTAATGGAGGTCACAATAGCTTAGCAAGATGGTTTTAATGCCCCTCGGAAGAGACGTGGAGGTCACAGTAGTTTAACAAGATGGTTTTCATGCCAGTCAGAAGAGATGTGGAGGTCCCAGTAGCTTAACAAGACCGTTTTAATGACCCTTGGAAAAGTGGTGGTGGTCACAGTAGCTTAACAAGACTGTTTTAATTCCCTCGTAAGAGACGTGGAGGTCACAGTAGCTTAACAAAATCGTTTTAATGCCCCTCAGAAGAGACATGGAGGTCACAGTAGCTTAACAAGACGCTTTTAATGCTCCTTGGAAAAGTGGTAGAGGTCGCAGTGGCTTAACAAGATGGTTTTAATGCCCCTCAAAAGAGACATGGAGGTCACAGTAGCTTAACAAGACGGTTTTAATGCCCCTCAGAAGAAACGTGTAGGTCCCAGTAGCTTAACAAGACGGTTTTAATGCCCCTTGGAAAAGTGGTGGAGGACACAGTAGCTTAACAAGACAATTTTAATGCCCCTCGAAAGAGATGTGGAGGTCACAGTAGCTTAAAAAGGCGGTTTTAATGCCCCTCGGAAGAGACGTGTAGGTCCCAGTAGCTTAACAAGATGGGATTAATACACCTTGAAAAAGTAATGGAGGTCACAATAGCATAACAAGACGGTTTTAATGCCCCTCGGAAGAGATGTGGAGGTCACAGTAGCTTAACAAGATGGTTTTAATGCCCCTCAGAAGAGATGTGGAGGTCCCAGTAGCTTAACAAGACCGTTTTAATGACCCTTGGAAGAGTGGTGGAGGTCACAGTAGCTTAAGAAGATGGTTTTAATGACCCTTGGAAAAGTGGTGGTGGTCGAAGTAGCTTAACAAGACGGTTTTAATGCCCACTGGAAAAGTGGTGGTGGTCACAGTAGCTTAGCAAGACGGTAATAATGCCCCTCGAAAGAGACGTGGCGGTCACAGTAGCTTAACAAGACGGTTTTAATGCCCCTCGGAAGAGACGTGGAGGTCACAGTAGCTAAACAAGATGGTTTTAATGCCCCTCGAAAGAGATATGGAGATTCCAGTAGCTTAACAAGACGGTTTTAATGCCCCTTGGAAAAGTGTTGGAGGTCGCAGTGGCTTAACACGGTGGTTTTAATGCCCCTCAAAAGGGATGTGAAAGTCACAGTAGCTTAACAAGACGGTTTTAATGCCCCTCAGAAGAGACGCGTAGGTGCCAGTAGCTTAACAAGACGGTTTTAATGCCCCTTGGAAAAGTGGTGGAGGTCACAGTAGCTTAACAAGACAGTTTAAATGCCCCTCGGAAGAGAAGTGGAGGTCACAGTAGCTTAACAAGATGGTTTTAATGCCCCTCAGAAGAGACATGGAGGTCACAGTAGCTTAACAAGACGCTTTTAATGCCCCTTGGAAAAATGGTGGAGGTCGCAGTGGCTTAACAAGATGGTTTTAATGCCCCTCAGAAGAAACTTGTAGGTCCCAGTAGCTTAACAAGACGGTTTTAATGCCCCTTGGAAAAGTAATTGAGGTCACAATAGCTTAACAAAACGGTTTTAATGCCCCTCGGTAGAGACGTGGAGGTCACAGAAGCTTAACAAGATGGTTTTAATGCCCCTCGGACGAGATGTGGAGGTCAAGGTAGCTTAACAAGACGGTTTTAATGCCCCTCGAAAGAGACGTGGAGGTCCCAGTAGTTAACAATACCGTTTTAATGCCCCTTGGAAAAGTGGTGGAGGTCACAGAAGCTTAACAAGACTGTTTTAGTGACTCTTGGATAAGTGGTGGAGGTCGCAGTAGCTTAACAAGACAGTTTTAATGCCCCTTGGAAAAGTGGTGTAGGTCACAGTAGCTTAACGAGATGGTTTTAATGCCACTTGGAAAAGTGGTGGAGGTCACAGTAGCTTAGCAAGATGGTTTTAATACCCCTCGAAAAAGTCGTGGCGGTCACAGTCGCTTAACAAGACGGTTTTAATGCCCCTCGGAAGAGACGTGGAGGTCACAGTAGCTTAACAAGATGGTTTTAATGCCCCTCGGAACAGACATGGAGATCCCAGTAGCTTAACAAGATGGTTTTAATGCCCCTTGGAAAAGTGTTGGAGGTCGCAGTGGCTTAACAAGATGGTTTTAATGCCCCTCAAAAGAGACATGGAGGTCACAGTAGCTTAACTAGACCGTTTTAATGCCCCTCAGAAGAGAAATGTAGGTCCCAGTAGCTTAACAAGACGGTTTTAATGCCCCTTGGAAAAGTGGTGGAGGTCACAGTTGCTTAACAAGATGGTTTTAATGCCCCTTGGAAAAGTGGTGGAGGTCACAGTAGCTTAGCAAAACGGTTATAATGCCCC
Source organism: Phyllobates terribilis (assembly GCF_046119375.1). NCBI lineage: Eukaryota > Metazoa > Chordata > Amphibia > Anura > Dendrobatidae > Phyllobates > Phyllobates terribilis. The sequence goes on along the minus strand of NW_027362765.1, from coordinate 588,363,866 downwards.
TCGAAAGAGACGTGGCGGTCACAGTAGCCTAACAAGATGGTTTTAATGCCCCTCGGAAGAGACTTGGAGGTCACAGTAGCTTAACAAGACGGTTTTAATGCCCCTCGGAAGAGACATGGAGGTCCCAGTAGCTTAACAAGACGGTTTTAATGCCCCTTGGAAAAGTGGTGGAGGTAGCAGTGGCTTAACAAGATGGTTTTAATGCCCCTCAGAAGAGACGTGCAGGTCCCAGTAGCTTAACAAGACGGTTTTAATGCCCCTTGGAAAAGTGGTGGAGGTCACAGTTGCTTAACAAGATGGTTTTAATGCCCCTTGGAAAAGTGGTGGAGGTCACAGTAGCTTAACAAGACGGTAATAATGCCCCTCGAAAGAGACATGGCGGTCACATTAGCTTAAGAAGATGGTTTTAATGCCCCTCGGAAGAGACGTGGAGGTCACAGTAGCTTAACAAGTTGGTTTTAATGCCCCTCAGAAGAGACATGGAGGTAACAGTAGCTTAACAAGACGCTTTTAATGCCACTTGGAAAAGTGGTGGAGGTCGCAGTGGCTTAACAAGACGGTTTTAATGCCCCTCAAAAGAGACGTGGAGGTCACAGTAGCTTAACAAGACGGTTTCAATGCCCCTCAGAAGAGACGTGTAGGTCCCAGTAGCTTAACAAGACGGTTTTAATGCCTCTTGGAAAAGTGGTGGAGGTCACAGTAGCTTATTAAGACGGTTTGAATGCCCCTCGAAAGAGACGTGGAGGTCACAGTAGCTTAGAAAGATGATTGTAATGCCCCTCGGAAGAGACGTGGAGGTCTCAGTAGCTTAACAAGATGGTTTTAATGCCCCTTGGAAAAGTAATGGCGGTCACAATAGCTTAACAAGACGGTTTTACTGCCCCTCGGAAGCGACGTGGAGGTCACAGTAGCTTAACAAGACCGTTTTAATGCCCCTTGGAATAAGTGGTGGTGGTCACAGTAGCTTAACAAGACGGTTTTACTGCCCCTCGGAAGAGACGTGGAGGTCACAGTAGCTTAACAAGACGGTTTTAATGCCTCTTGGAAAAGTGGTGGAGGTCGCAGCAGCTTAAAAAGATGGTTTTAATGCCCCTTGGAAAAGTGGTGGAGGTCACAGTAGCTTAAAAATATAGTTTTAGTGCCCCTTGGAAAAGTGGTGGAGGTCACAGTAGCTTAGCAAGATGGTTATAATGCCCCTCGAAAGAGACGTGGCGGTCACAGTAGCTTAACAAGATGGTTTTAATGCCCCTCGGAAGAGACGTGGAGGTCAGTAGCTTAACAAGATGGTTTTAATGCCCCTCGGAAGAGACATGGAGGTCCCAGTAGCTTAGCAAGATGGTTTTAATGCCCCTTGGAAACGTGTTGGAGGTCGCAGTGTCTTAACAAGATGGTTTAAATGCCCCTCAAAAGAGACGTTGAGGTCACAGTAGCTTAACAAGACGGTTTTAATGCCCCTCAGAAGAGACGTGTAGGTCCCAGAAGCTTAACAAGACGGTTTTAATGCCCCTTGGAAAAGTGGTGGAGTTCACAGTAGCTTAACAAGATGGTTTTAATGCCCCTTGGAAAAGTGGTGGAAGTCACAATAGCTTAGCAAGACGGTTATAATGACCCCTCGGAAGAGACTTGGAGGTCACAGTAGCTTAACAAGATGGTTTTAATGACCCTCGGAAGAGACATTGATGTCACAGTAGCTTAACAAGACAGTTTTAATGCCCCTTGGAAAAGTGGTGGATGTCGCAGTGGCTTAAAAAGACGCTTTTAATGCCCCTCAAAAGAGACGTGGAGGTCACAGTAGCTTAACAAGACGGTTTTAATGCCCCTCAGAAGAGATGTGTAGGTCCCAGTAGCTTAACAAGACGGTTTTATTGCCCCTTGGAAAAGTGGTGGAGGTCACAGTAGCTTAACAAGACGGTTTTAATGCCCCTCGAAAGAGATGTGGAGGTCTCAGTAGCTTAAAAAGACGGTTGTAATGCCCCTCGGAAGAGACGTGGAGATCTCAGTAGCTTAACAAGATGGTTTTAATGACCCTTGGAAAAGTAATTGAGGTCACAGTAGCTTAACAAGATGGTTTTAATGCCCCTCGGAAGAGTCGTGGAGGTCACAGTAGCTTAACAAGACGGTTTCAATGCCCCTCGGAAGAGACGTGGAGGTCCCAGTAGCATAACAAGATGGTTATAATGCCCCTTTTTAAAAGTGGTGGAGGTTGCAGTAGCTTAACAAGACGCTTTTAATGCCCCTTACAAGAGCCATACAGTACAGCATCTTAAAAATATTACTCCCATTATTGGGGAGTGGGTCTCCCACAGTCTTTGCTTATGCCTTCCAAGCAAAAGCTGACAAAAATAGGGACAGAGCAACTTTCAATAATGGCAACACGGACCACCGTCACCATGGTTGTATAGTGGTAGTGGAGGCTGAGGAGAAGGAGAAGAACATAAAACAGCTGAAATGAGGAAGGGTATACCCATGTGTTGGTGTGAGGCGGTGCATGTGAATACGCCTCCCGAAATAACAGAGTGGATTTGACTTTATTTTACTCTGCTGTCATCTGGTGGTGATGAGAATTCTGGCCCAATCCAGCCCTTGTTCATTTTGATGAGGGTCATCTTGTCACCATTGTCATTTGACAGGCTCATGCGCTTATCAGTTATAATTCCCCCAGCGGCACTAAAAACACGATCCGATAACACGCTAGCGGCAGGTTAGGCCAGGAACTCCAAGGTGTCCAAAGCGAGTTCATTCCAAGTGTCCAGCTTGGATACCCAATAATTAAAAGACACAGAGGATTCACGGAGGATGCTGGTACGGTCGGCAAGGTACTCCCTCACCATCTTTTGAAACTTTCCACTCCTTCTGAGAGTACCACGCGCCTCAGGGTCTTTCCGAAGGGAGGGTCTGAGAAAACTGTCCCAGAATGTTGACAGTGTTCCCATGCCTCTGCTGGATTGTAGTTGCTTCTCTCACGTATGTACGCCTTGGTTGGGAAACAAACTGTGACCTCTGCCGCTAGCGTGTTCAGATGGGAATTTTTTTAACAGTTCTGCAGCAAGGGCCTTCTGGTACTGCCCCATTTTTGTTGACCTCTCCACCTCAGGAATAAGAGAGTGAAAGTTCTCCTTGTAGCAGGGGTCTAAAAGTGTCACCAACCAGTAATGACTGTCACCCAACATTTTGACAACGTGAGGGTCACGGTTAAGGCAGCGTAACATACAGTCAGCCATGCGTGCCAGACTGGTAACGGGCAAGACTTCCGTGTCCTCACCAAGATGATGACTGACCCTTCTCTCCTCCTCCTCCCCCCTGTCCTCAGGCAACCCACGCTGAACTGACGGTATGACAGTTGTACAGGTACTACCGTCTACAGCGCATGATACAAGCTCCCGTTTTTCCTCTTCCTCCTCCACCTCTCCCTCATTGTCCCCCAATGCACGTTGGGATGAGATGAGGCTGCACTGTGTGTAATCGACTGCTACTGCTTCTTGATCCATCTCATCATACTCTGGCTGCAATGCCTCCTCTTTAATTCTCTGCAGAGAGCATTGCAAAAGACAGACAAGTGGAATGCTGACGCTAATGATGGCGTCATCGCCACTCACCATCTTGGTGGACTCCTCAAAGTTTGTCAAGATGAGTACATATGTCAGACATCCAGGTCCACTCCTGAGGTCTTATGTGTGGAGTCTGACCTGAATATCGACGGCCTAGTTGCAGCTGGGAGTCCACAACTGCTCTCTTCTGCTCACAAATCCTTTGCAACAGGTGGAGGGTAGAGTTCCAACATGTGGGGACATCACACACCAGTCGGTGTGACGGAAGATGCAAATGCTGCTGCAACACAGCAAGGGCGGCGGAAGCTGTAGCCGACTTGCGAAAATGAGCTGACAGGCGGTGTACTTTGACGAGCAGATCTGGCAACTCGGGGTACGATTTAAGAAACCACTGAACCACGAGGTTAAGCACATGAGCCAGGCAAGGTACATGTGTGATCTCGCCTCGCCTCAGAGCCACCAGGTTACGGCCATTGTCACACACGACCATGCCTGGATGTAGATTCAGCGGTCTCAGCCACAGATCTGCCTGCTCTTTCACAGCTGTCCACAACTCACAAGCAGTGTGAGGTTTCTCATCTAAGCTTATGAGTTTCAGCACAGCCTGTTGCCGCTTGGCGGAGGCAGTGCTGCAGTGCTTCCAGCTTGTAACTGATGTGGTGATATCTGAGATGGAGGCTGAACATGAGGAGGAGGAGGAGGATGAAGCGCAGGAGTTGTACACTGTGGGGGCAACTCTGACTGACATAGGGCCCGCAATCCTCGGTGTGGGGAGGATGTGTTCCGTCCCAAGGTCCAACTGGGTCCCGGCTTCCACTTTGTTTACCCTGTGTGCCGTCAGGGATATGTACCATCCCTGGCCACATGCAGTTGTCCACGTGTCCGTTGTCTGGTGTACTCTCCCAGTAACTGCATTGTTGAGGGCACGGCAGATGTTTTGGGACACATGCTTGTGTAGTGCGGGGATGGCATACCGGGCAAAATAGTGTCGGCTGGGGACCGAGTACCGAGGGACGGCCTCCGCCATAAGGTTGCGGAAGAGTTCCATCTCCACCAGCCTAAAAGGCAGCATTTCCAACGCAAGCAGTCGTGAAATGTGTGAATTTAGGACTGTGGCCTGTGGGGCGCTAGCTGCGAATTTCCGCTTTCGTTCAAAGGTCTGGGATATGGACAATTGAACGCTGCGGTGGGACGTGGACGTGGACGTTGATGCTGTTTCTTGAGAAACTGCCATAACAAGTGAAGATTGAGAGGAAGGGGCGTCTTTGCATGCAGTATGGACAGGGGATTGCCTTGCACATACAACAGGGGGTTATATTGCACGCACAACAGCGTAAGAAGCAGTGGTGACACCCGCTGACACTGGTCGTGGACCCTGGGGTTCGCCCCACAAAGTCGGGTGCTTTGCTGCCATGTGCCTGTTCATGCTGGTGGTGGTCAGGCTGGTAGTTTTGTCACCCCTGCTGATGCTGGTATGGCAGGTGGTGCAAATGGCCTTTTTGGGGTTATCAGCAGAGTCTTTAAAAAAATTCCAGACTCTGGAAGAACTACAGGTTGTACTGGCAAAGTCCCTCGTGTTGGTGTTATGGGAACCGTTGCCCGCCTTCTGTGTGTGGCCACCACACTGCTTCTTCCTGCCTGTTGGGGTACTCTGCCTCCCTCACCCTGTGTGCTGCTGGCCTTGCTCTGTATGTCCTCCTGCCACGTTGGGTCAGTTACTAGATCGTCTACCACCTCCTCTTCTTCCACTTGGGCACCAAGATCCTCCTCCTCACTTCCTGGCAATTGTGTATTGTCATTGTCCACCTCTTGTGGCAAATTGCCAGCGCCGACTTCCTGTGGCCGTGGCTGTTCATATATTTGGGCATCGCTACATGGGATCTCTTCTTCCACCACTTCAAGCAGAGAAGGCGAGGGGCACAAACCTGGAAATGGACCAGTGAACAGCTCTTCAGAGTGTCCAAGTGTGGGATCAGTTGCTGTCTGATGACACTCGGCATGGTGGGAGGAAGGAGCATCAGGGTGAGGAGGAGTATGTGGTCGAGACTCACGGCTACTAAGAGTTGACCGTGTGGAAGACTGACCGGAGGTGGTGGTGCCCAGGTAACTGGAAGTATTATCTGCTATCCAATTAATAACCTGTTCACACTGATCAAGTTCGCAATACTGGTGTTGTTCTGTGCTTCCCTAGTAATTCGGTCAAGAAGTGGGAGCGAGAAGATGTGGCTGTTGGTTGTGGCACATTTTCACCTTGGCCACAGCCCCATCCTCTGCACGCACCATCACCAGAACGTCCACTTCCACGTCCCTTGCCACGCGCCTTGCCCATTGTAAAGGAAGTAACACTATCAATGGAAAAAGGGTAATAAAAAGTAGATTAGAACCGTGTAAGAGGAAAACCACAGTTCTATTTCTTTGGCCTACACCCGACTCTTTTAAACAATCTGAACAATCAGGGAGAAACTATTACTGTTTTTCTTTACGGAAAAAATACCAAAAGCTGAATAATAGAGATTTTTTACCGTGGAATGGCAAAACCACAGTTATTGTTTACTGGGGTATACCAGAAAATTTTAAATAGATATATTTGCGGCTGAACAGTGAGCGACACACTCAAACTGTTTTTTTTGTTAGGTAAAAATGGCCCAAAAGTGGATAATACAGAGATTTGACCAGTAGAACTGCAAAACCACACTTGTATTTCTCGGGCCTACACCAGACAATGTTCAAAAGATATACTTGTGTCTGAACAATCAGGAGACACTACTGTTTTTCTTTACAGCAAAAAATGCAAAAAAGCAGGATAATACAGAGATTTGACCAGTGGAACTGCAAAACCACACTTGTATTTCTCGGGCCTACACCAGACTATTTTCAACAGATATATTTGTGTCTGAACAATCAGGATACACTACTGTTTTTCTTTACTGCAAAAAATGCGAAAAAGCAGGATTATACAGAGATTTGACCCGTGGAACTGCAAAACCACACTTGTATTTCTCAGGCCTACACCAGACTATTTTCAACAGATATATTTGTGTCTGAAAAATCAGGGAGACAGTATTAGTTTTTTTTTTACGGCAAAAAATGCCAAAAGCAGGATAATAGAATTTTTTTACCGTGGAACAGCAAAACCACAGTTATAATTTACTGGTGTATACCAGACTATTTTCAACAGATATATTTGTGTCTGAACAATCAGGAGACACTATTAGTTTTTTTTTATGGGAAAATATGCCAAAAGCAGGATACTAGAGATTTCTTACCGTGGAACAGCAAAGCCACAGTTATAATTTACTGGTGTATACCAGACTTTTTTAAATATATATATTTATCAAACTGTTTTTTTTAGATACAAATGGCCCAAAACTGAGTAATACAGAGGTTTGAACCTTGGAACTGCAAAACCACACTTCAATTTTTCTAGCCTACACCAGAATATTTTCAACAGATATATTTGTGTCAGAAAAATCAGAGACACACTTTTTTTTTTTTGGGGGGGGTGACACCAAAAGGTTAATAAGACGGCTATTTGTACAGTGTGAAGGAGGAAAAAAAAAAGAGGATTTAGATGAAAAAAAAAGCATTTTTCTTGGCCCCCGAGACCTGGAGCTAAGTCCAGCAATTTCAGCAACAGGAGCACACAGGACTGTAATGCAGCGTTTGCTGGTATAACCATACAGCTATACAGCCTGCCTGCCTGATATCTGGGATGGATATTAGTCCTGAGAAGGACTGTTTGTTTGATCTGGCAGCCTTTACAGACCCTACACTAACTATTTCACAGGATATATCTCTCCCTAAATCAGCAGCGCTGTCCCTACACTGTCTGATCCGGAGCGATTGTGTCCAAGATGGCGGCGCCCGGTTTTAAATACTCGAGGTGACACTGTGCGGCCAGCCAATCACTGCAATGCCCACAAACAACATGGCTGCGGCATTACAGTGAGTGGCTGGCAATCCCTGCATGTTCATTGGCTCTGAAAAGAGGGCCAAACATGCAGGGCAGAGACCCGAGCTCCCGCTCAAGTAACCCGGAAATGCTCGGTGCTCGCCGAACATCCCGAGTAGTGAGATGCTCGGGCGAGTACCGAGCAGTGTCGAGCATGCTCTCTCAACACTAGTCTCAACACTTTGAAGAATGTCCTGCAGTCAGTTGCAGATTGTATTGCTGCTAAGGAAAAACAACTATATTTAAATAATTTGAAATAGCTAGCGCGACTTTGCGAGTGGTTAGATCTAAGTGTGGTTTGGTTAATTAGTGACTTTACAGCACATATGTAAAACTCTGGCCCACAGAGTGAGTATATTTCGCCCGTTACCATGATTAAGGCTTTTCTAAGCCGAAACGCCTAGTGTTTTTTTTTACTCTGTCTACACGTATGGTGTGAATTGGCTCTTTTTGTAAGTGCATTTTTTATGGAACTATCATTCCTCAAATAAATGGAAATTTTATTTACACCACACAGCTGGAGTCTCCTCACTCACTGGATTTTGGTCTGAAGTTGTGTTCAATGCAGCAGCCTGCTGCTATCCGAGCAGAAAGTAGGAAACACCGGGAAGGAGATTATAGGTGAGCGGACTTTATCATTTTCTTTGTATTGTTGGATACAGGTTCTCTTTGGCAACATCATGCTCATCTCAGATGAAGTAGCAAAAACCTGCAGACAGATTTCCTTTAAAAAGACAGATTAAGCCTTGCTTATATTAATCAGTTTACACACCGGCATCTAACCTGGGAACTCTAGCAGTAGAGTATGCTATTATGATCTGCATATTTTAAAGCATATTGGAAAAGACTTTTTGTCTATCAGGTCTCATTCTGTCAAGAGAAGGACTGAAGAGCATTAGTACAAAAAAATTAACAACTTTTTAAAAAGTTGCAATTTATAAAAACACATGGAAACTGCAAGCCCCATACACAATGGCAAACAAAAAAGCAGGAGAACACATATAAAATATACTTTAAAAAAAAGCAAATTAAAAGTAGTATGCGGTGGAAATAAAAAAGGCAACAAGCAACAAAAGTTGCACAAAAAAGGTGCAAATGCAATATTAATCATACTTTTAATTTTCATCTGTCAATTGCCTTTGTGTTTTGAGAGAAGGACATTTTTAAGACAGAATGTTCTTTTCCTGTAATTTAAAGCAGAACCTCGCAATTTTTGCATTAGTAGGGTTAGTCTGAGTTATTAAATTTGATTTTCCTTTTCAAATTTTCCAGACACAAAGGGTCAAATTCATCATTTGTGATTTACTAAATCATTTTTCTTTTCATGTCTTGTGGTTTGTGCTGAGGCTTTTACACTAAATTCTTCAAAATGGATCACGTAGTCCATGAATTTGGCATAAGCTAAAAAATGCTCTTTATTTTTGTCTTTAATCGTTTTTGTTGCAACTTTTGAGCAGCAAAGGTAGTAAATTCTTTAAAAAGTCGCACAAAATTGACATCTCATTCACATTACTCTGCAGGTAAGCAGATTGAGAGCTGTCCAAAAAATTCGACATTTGATAAAAGTCATATTTCCTGAATCTGTCCAAAACATCTGGATAAGCAATGTTGTTGAGGAAAAATAAAAAAAGATTTAAAAAGAAAGATAATTAAAATGTGGCACAAAAGGTATAGAAAAAAGGCATAAATACTAAAGCCACAAAAAAGTTATTTCAGTGAGCATTGTTTGTTTTTTCTTACCTTATCATAAGGGTACCAAAAATTTTGTCCAAGTGTGTATTGGTGCTACCAAAAATTGCTAAAATTTTACATTTCAAAGGCAATTTTTTTAAACCCTAGACTGGAAAAGATTCACCAGGTTTGCGCTGCATTTTATTTGGAATATATGATCTTCACTCTGATAACTATAGAAGCCAGTTTATGGTTTCCCATAAAATTTATGCATTCCATTAGGTGTTATCTTGATTAGTGATGATAAGAAAGGGGGCTCAACCATTGTAGTGGGGTGTTGTACACACTTTAAAATGTTATTTTTTGGTCTTTATTAGTCACACTAACAGCAGAGGGGCTTCCATTTCAACTCCCCTGTTTGCTGGCATTTCAATACACTAGTGCACTAGCAATGTTGGGATGGTGCTGCAATACATACAAATGGTGGCGGTACATTTTCAATTGTTATTAAGTACCCCTGAGGTTGCACTAAATTAAATTACATTACTGCAGAAACATGTAGAGTATACGTAATGTAATCTTTTGGCAGAAGCTAGGACACCACATAACTATTTCAGCACAGAAAAGGGTTTACATGAAAGCATAAATAAATCCTCTACTTCACTCATTCTCTCTATCCTACTGTCTAACCCTTTGCTTTAGCAATAAGTTCCAGCAGTTTTCCAGTTTTAAATGATCTATTGTTAAAAGTATTTTTACATTTTTTTCAGACTGTGAATTAATGTGTTTTGTAATAATGAAAATGTTTACTTATTTATTATTTTGGAGAGTGTGAGCAATAAGACACTACCTGTATAATGATATCAGAACAATTGAAACTACACTGTGTTCCAAATTATTATGCAAATAATATTTTCCCAGATTTTTCCAAATTACCTATATGAATTGCAGTCATTGTAATTTTCCAGTCAAATAACTATTAGAGTACAATTGAAAGGTTTTTGTACAAACTGCCTATGATAACAGTATATTTTTAAAAAAATTAAAAACTCAAACTGCACTCAAAATGCATGTTCCAAATTATTATGCACAGCAGAGTTTTCAACCTTTTCATTTTAATAAAGAACAAAAAAATGGTCATTTTTGAAATTATAAGCATTAGCAGGTTATTTCAAGCTGAAATCAAACAGTTTTCAGCTCAAAACTTTATTCTAGGTGATGTTACATTTGTACATAGGACCCCTTGTTCGAAAGGACTTTCTGAACTCTCTCGTCCATTGAATTTGTCAGGTTTTGGATGGTTTCTGCTTCAATTGTTTTGCATGAGGACAGAATACCCTCCCAGAGCTGTTGCTTAGATGTGAACTGCCCCCCGCCATCATAGACACTCCTTTTGATGATGCTCCAGAGGTTCTCAATGGGGTTGAGGTCAGGGGAGCATGGGTGCCACACCATAAGTTTGTCCCCTTTTATGCCCATAGCAGCCAGAGATGCAGATGTGTAATGGGAAGCATGAGACGGGGCATTATCATGCATGAAATAATCTCGATGGTCCAGATGGATGGAGTGGAGGATGCCTGGTTGATGGACTCCCCATGTAAACACGGCTACGGCGCCAACAAGGAGGAGGTGGAGTAATGTTTTGGGCTGGAATCATGGGGAGAGAGATTGTCGGCCCTTTTAGGATACCTGAAGGGGTAAAGATGAACTCCATAATGTATGTTGAGTTTCTCAAACAGCACTTCCTTCCATGGTTCAAGAAGAAGAACCGTGCATTCCGCAGCAAGATCATTTTCATGCATGATAATGCCCCGTCTCATGCTGCACATAACACATCTGCATCTCTGGCTGCTATGGGCATAAAAGGGGACAAACTTATGGTGTGGCAGCCATGCTCCCCTGACCTCAACCCCATTGAGAATCTCTTGAGCATCATCAAAAGGAGTGTCTATGATGGCAGGAAGCAGTTCACATCTAAGCAACAGCTCTCGGAGGGTATTCTGTCCTCATGCAAAACAATTAAAGTAGAAACCATCCAAAACCTGACAAATTCAATGGACGAGAGAGTTCAGAAGCTCCTTTCGAACAAGGGGTCCTATGTGCAAATGTAACATCGCTTAGAATAAAGTTTTGAGTTGAAAACTGTTTGATTTCAGTTTCTAATAACCTGCTAATGCTTATAATTTCAAAAATGACCCTTTTTTTGGTCTTTATTAAAATGAAAAGGTTGAAAACTCTGCTGTGCATAATAATTTGGAACATGCATTTTGAGTGCAGTTTGAGTTTTTAATTTTTTTAAAAATATACTGTTATCATAGGCAGTTTGTACAAAAACCTTTCAATTGCACTCTAATAGTTATTTGACTGGAAAATTACAATGACTGCAATTTATATAGGTGATTTGGGAAAATCGGAGAAAATATTATTTGCATAATAATTTGGAACACAGTATATATGTAGTTCATAAGTGGTAAGATAAGTGTGATTTTGAAGGTTCATTTTTCAGGACTCTGATTAGTTAGAGCAGTTTATTTCATGCTCTCAAAAGTAGAGATGAGCGAAATTTCAATGTTCGGTTCAGAAATGCTCGTCGAAAATTTACACATTCGCCAAATTTATTAGTCGAACATTTCCGAACGCCATAGCATTCATAGGGGGTACAAAATAAAAAAGCATATACAACACCTTCAAACGCGCCCAAAAGCTGCGGAGGATTGAGAAACATGTGGTGTGCTCAGTGAAACAAACACATCAGGCATGTCCACTTCTGTTACAGCTGACGGGCTCTCACTCAGCCTGACTGGAGTAGGTAGAGAACAAGAAGTTCTGTGGTGGGAGACCAGCGTGCCAATACTTTGCATGGTAACCTCCCACCATGCAAGACCGCCATCTTACCTATCAGTCCAGGCTGCACACTTTGCTCCAGTACCTGCTGTGTGCACGTCTCTTGTCTGATTGCTTCGGGCGGCAGCGCGGATACTGCCTGATTCTTATAATTACTGTGTGCGCACACCTAATGTGTCCCCATCCTATTGTTGTGAGTCACTGAATACTTAAACCCCCTCCATACAGTAGGAGGTGCCTGAGCAACACTTTCTTTCAGTGTGTTCTGTGCAACTGAGTTGCCAGGTCCTGTTCTGCATCTTGTCTGTTTCCATCACCCTGGGGGCTGAGTACCCAGGCCTGTTACTTGCATCTGTGACTTCTAGTCTGTTTCCGCTACCCTGGAGGCTGAGTTCCCAGGCTCGTTCCTGTATCTAGTTCCTGGTTCAGTTCCTTTCTGAACAGTGTCCTATCCCGCTACTTATTTGTCTCTATGTTCGTATCTTTCCTTTTCCTGCAGTGTCTACCACACCTGCAGGTTTTGCTCTGCTCTGTTTGTCTACCGCACCTGCGGGTTTTGCTCTGCTCTGCTTGTCTGCCGCACCTGCGGGTTTTTCTCTGCTCTGCTTGTCTACCGCACCTGCGGGTTTTGCTCAGCTCTGCTTGTCTACCGCATCTGCGGGTTTTGCTCTGCTCTGCTTCTCTGCCGTACTTGCCGCTCTGTTCCTGTATCCCAGTCTGTACTGGTCCCTATCCTGCCTGCGTTCGTACCTGCCAGTACTCACCTATCTGTATACCAGCCGTGCCTGTCAGTACCCACCTGTCATTATGCCAGCCTAACCTGCCTGGTCCTGCATTCCTCAGTGTGGGTCAACAGCTGTGACCGGGGTCTGACCTAGAGTAGCACTTGGTCCCTCTGCTCGGTTCCTCCCTGGTTCACGGAGTCGATTGAGCCACCGTGCGACCTTCGTCGGACCGAGTTGATACTTAGTCACGCCCCTCCAGGCCCTCCTCGGTTCATGGTCTAGTGGGATCACTAACCACACTCACGCCATTCCGTGCCGAGCGTGTGCATAACAGTTTGCTCAGGCCATGGTCCCCATTGAGCCCCACGGCCCTTCACTCTCGGAGACATTTGAATTCTTGTCTGGCGAATACGTGCACCGAGTAAAATTTTTTTCTCAAGCTGAGGTCCAGGCGATTTACGCACCAGCCCAAATGGAGCTATCAGCACTCGTTCCTGCGAATCCACAATTCTACTATGGGGATCCTAAAGAAAGCCGTGCATTTGTGGAGCAATGTATGCTGCATTTCAAAATGTATGCTCACTATTTTCCCACTGATCGGGTTAAAGTAGCATTTATGATGTCCTACTTTGCGGTTGATGCCTTTAATTGGATCACCCCCCTATGGGAAGCATGGGATCCTATCGTCTTTGACCTGCAGGCCTTCCTGGTGGCCTTTCTAATTGTCTTCGATGACCCTAACCCTGAGGCTTCTGCTAAAGCTTCCCTTCCCAATATCCTGGAGCAGTCCCAATGCGTGATGTGTGTAGGTAGCCCACCAGCTCTCCAGCCTGAAGAGACTGGTGCCCACACAGAATCCACACAGGATGGCAATGCTCCACAGAATATTTCTCTTTCCAACCTCAAAAGGCAGTCCAGTTGTGCAAGGCGTAGAGGTAAACCGTCACGTCAGGTTCTGTCCGCCCAGAGACCTCCTGTTCCCCAGCCTGTAGAGGCAGCTACCCGCACAGAATCCATTAAGGATGACCATGTTCGTCAGGCAAAGCAGAGGCTGGAACTCAGTCACAAAATCGGATTGCAGTCCCTCTGCGGTTGTTTGGGACACCCTGACGGCCTTTGTCCAGCGAAGGTTGGAGAATCCCAAGACATTAGGCCTGTAGAAGAGGCTGCCCTGGGCATTAGTGTTTCCTCTCCACAGATGACCGTGACTGCCTCCGTGGCAAGTGAAGGCCTCGGATTAACCGGAAGTTTCGGGCGTAAAACCTTGAAGAGTCGGTGTCTGATTTCCATCCGACAACTCCAGAATCCAGTTTGGGCATTGTCAGCGGAAGGACGAGCCCTACTCATAAACAGTCAAAATATGTCTGTACAAATTAAGCTCCAGATTGGAGCATTACACATGAAGATGTTCACATTCCAGGTGCTGTCTGGTTTACCCACAGGTGATCTAGAGCCGAGAGATATAGTGCCCGCTCAGGTCTGGAGATCCTGCATGGTGTTTCATGGGGGACTGCTGAAGTACAAGGGGTGTCCAGTCTCCATATCTTCAGGACAGTCAGCAGTGTCTTCTTCTTCCTGTTCACCAGATCTGCTAGTCGCTTACTTGCTGTATGGTGAAGTCCCCGAAGGAAGGGAAGCGGAGGCATTGTCCCCACACAGTCTCGGCGATTGTACCAATGATCTCGTTTCAGGTACTGCCCCGCCTTGCAGACGTGTCATCTCAGAAACCAGACTGAAGTGGGTCCCTAAGCAAGGATCCTCCATCTCTAATAAATCTGGCAATAAGTCCATCAAGGCGGTGGTTACCTCTAAGATTCTGCACCCCTCCAATCAGGCGGAGGACTTCCAGTTGTCTCTTGAATCCTCTGGGGTGCTACCTGATAACAAATGAAGAGAGACTTTTCTGCACCTTGTACCTGGTACTTTGCCCACTTCATCCAGTAAGCTTGGCAAAGTGTATGTCAAGGCGGTGGTTACCCCCGAGTCTCTGCACCCCTCCAACCCGGTGGAGGATCTCCAGTGGTCCCGAGAATCCTTTGGGGTTCTACCCGATATTAACAAATGGAGAGAAACTTTCCTGTGTCTTGTTCCTGGTACTTCACTCACTTCATCTGTTGCTGAGGATGGCTCGATGGGAGGAAGCATCCTAGTCACCAAGAGGGTGAGACCAGTTTCGTTCCCTCTAGTGGACAGAAGAGGTAATCTTCTTGAAGAGAAGGATCAGCCTCCAAATTCTCTGCCGAAAATCCTTGCAGGCTTGAAGAAGCGGGGAAGTAAAGGTGGGGGCTACTGTAACATCCCTGGCGGTGTGCTGGCATGGTTTAGCACCTCCCACCATGGAAGACCGCCAGCTTTCCTTTCAATCCAGGCAGAAAACTTTGCTCCAGTACCTGCTGTGTGCATGTCTCTTGTATGATTGCTTAGGGCAGCGGTGCGGTTACTGCCTGATTCTTATAGTTACTGTGTGCGCACTTCTAATGCGTCCCCAGTAGTGTTGAGCGAGCACTAAAATGCTCGGGTGCTCGAAGCTCGGGCCGAGCTCGCCGTGATACTCGGGTGCTCGACCCGAGCAACGAGCCCAATGTTAGTCTATGGGAGACTCGAGCATTTTTGCGGCGGCTCCACCGGCAGTCTTTTAAAAGCCTAACAAGTGCCCAAAACGATAGTGACAGTGCTCAAGTGACATGGGGACAGCATGGGGATCGACCCAGGAAGCATTTCTGACCCCCAGGTCACTGCTGTCAACAACGTGGTCAGAGGTATTAAGCCACTTTTACCGGCTCAAAATAAAACGTTCAAAAACGAAAGTGAAAGTGCTTTCCTGTGAAATATGTTAAGGATAGTGTGAGCGATACCTTCCGATATCAGGAAATATCGTATCGGATTGGATCGGACCGATACCCAAAAAGTTTCGGATATCGCCGATTCCGATACCGGAAACCAATGCAAGTCAATGGGACACAAATATCGGAATGAAAATAAACCCTTTCTTTCCTTGTAGGTTAATTCTACATGAAGTAAAACAACTAAGAATAATGTAGAATGTATTACGCGAAAAGCCGGCAATTCAGCAGCGGCATACACCGGTACCCGACAATTTACAACAGAAAGAATAGAGCTTCACACATAGATTAGATAGATAGAAACATGTCAGTCACATATATATGAAGTACAGTGACAGTGTTGCTCACTGAACTTGTCATTTAGTGTAAATGATTTATTTAAAAAAATAATTGTGTTTTCATGCACTGTCTCTTTAAAAAAGCCGGCCGGCAATTCAGCTGCGGTACCCGACAATTTATAACAGACAGAATAGAGCTTCACACATAGATTAGATAGATAGAAACATGTCAGTCACATATATATGAAGTACAGTGACAGTGTTGCTTACTGTACTTGTCATTTAGTGTAAAGGATTTATTTAAAAATATAATAGTGTTTTCATGCACCGTCTCTTTAAAAAAGCCGGCCGGCAATTCAGCATCTGTACCCGACAATTTAGAATAGAAGGAATAGAGAATCATACATAGATTAGATAGATAGAAACATGTCAGTCACATATATATGAAGTACAGTGATAGTGTTGGTTACTGTACTTGTCATTTAGTGTTAAAATAAAGGATTTATTTAAAAAAAAATTGGCGTGGGGTTCCCCATAATTTTAGTCTCTAGCGGAGGTTAAGCAGACGGCTGGGGCAGATGTTTGAAGCCTGGGAAGGGGGTAATACCCACGGAGCTTCCCAGACTACTAATATCAGCCCCCATCATGTCCAAGGTGAGTTCCTTGGACATGACCTCACCTCATTCACGTCACTGACAGCGTGGGAAAATTCTCACGCTGAAGCGCTGAGTGCAGGAGAATTTTCCCACGCTGTCAGTGACGTGCATGAGGTGAGCCGAGTTCATTGGACATGACCTCGGCTCATCTTTATGCCGTCACAGAGAGACACTGAGGAGCGCAAGCATGCCTGCGCTTCTCAGTGTCTGCGGGATGACAGGCTGGCTGGCAGCGTTCTGCTGCGGTCCAGCCTGTCATCTCGATGTAGCAGAGCTGAAGCTGTCGTGGGAACCATGGAAAGGTAAGGATGAGGTTGCTTTATTATTTTTCTTTTATTGCAGGAGATCGTTGGCTTCAGCTGGAATGGGCGTGATGGTAAGTATAGTTTAATTTAGAACAATAAAGAATTGTGTGTTTATTTCAATTAAAGGACTTTTTTCTGGGTGTTGTGTTTTTTTTAAATACTTTACTAGAAATTCATGGTGGTCATGTCTAATATTGGCGTGACCCCATGAATTTCGGGCTTAGGTCCAGCTGATAATGCCAAGCTGGCCTTAACCCCTTTATTACCCAGTGATCCACCGCACCAGGGCCCTGGATGAGTTGGGTACAGCGCCAGAAGATGGCGCTTCTATGAACGCGCCATTTTCCGGGGTGGCTGCGGACTGCAATTTGCAGCGGGTGGGGCCCAGAAAGCTTGGGCCTCCCTGCGCTGCGGATTCCAGCGCCCAGCTGCCTAGTTGTACCTGGCTGGACACAAAAATAGGGCGAAGCCCCACATATTTTTTTTTTTAATTATTTCATGAAATTCATGAAATAATTAAGAAAAAAAGGGCTTTCCTATATTGTTGTGTCCAACCAGGTACAAATAGGCAGCTGGTGGTTGGGGGCAGCACGTTCCTGCCTGCTGTACCTAGCTGGACACAAATATAGTGCGAAGCCCCACGTCAATTTTTTTAAAATTATTTCATGAAATAATTTTTTAAAAAAAGGGCTTCCCTATATTGTTGTGTCCGGCCAGGTACAAATAGGCAGCTGGTGGTTGGGGGCAGCCCGTTCCTGCCTGCTGTACCTAGCTGGACACAAATATAGGGCGAAGCCCCACATCAATTTTTTTTTAATTATTTCATGAATTTCCTGAAATAATTAAAAAAAAATTGACGTGGGGCTTCGCACTATATTTGTGTCCAGCCAGGTACAGCAGGCAGGAACGGGCTGCGCCCAACCACCAGCTGCCTATTTGTACCTGGCCGGACACAACAATATAGGGAAGCCCTGTTTTTCTTTATTATTTCATGAATTTCATGAAATAATTAAAAAAAAAAATACGTGGGGCTTCTCCCTATTTGTGTGTCCAGCCAGGTACAACTAGGCAGCTGGGGGATGGAATCTGCAGCGCAGGGAGGCCCAAACTTTCTGCCCCCCCTCCGGTGCAAATTGCAGTCCGCAGCCACCCCGGAAAATGGCGCGTTCATAGAAGCTGGATGCTGTACCTGGCTGGCATACAAAAATATGGCAAAGCCCACGTCAAAATTTTTGGGAAAAATTAATTAAAAAATAAATAATAATTTAGGGACTGCATCTTTATTAAATCCTCAAATGTCATTTAGTGTTAAAATAAAGGATTTATTTAAAAAAAAATTGGCGTGGGATCCCCCATAATTTTAGGCTCTAGCGGAGGTTAAGCAGACGGCTGGGGAAGATGTTTGAAGCCTGGGAAATGGGTAATACCCACGGAGCTTCCCAAACTACTAATATCAGCCCCCAGCTGAATACCTAGCCTTTACTAGTTATTAAAATGGGGGACCCCCCCAAAAAATGATGTGGGGTACCCCCTATTTAATAGCTAGCAAAGGCTAGGCAGACAGCTGGGGGCTGATATTAATAGCCCAGGCCATAGGATGCGCCAACTGTGGCACTTAGCCTCGCTCTTCCACGCTGCCCTGGTGCGGTGACAGGGGGTAATAGGGTTGGGGTTCATGTCAGCGCCAGCTGCCATGAAGCCCAGGTTAGTAATGATGGGCGTCTATAAGACACCCCCATTACTAACCTACAAAGTGTTAAAAAGAAAAAACACACTACACCCAGAAAAAAATAATTTATTTGAAATAAAACACACAATTTTATTTAATTCTTAGTTTACTAAAAAAAAAATAGTTACCTCTCCACGTTCCTGCGCTGATCTCCCATGCACAGCTGTCACATCTGGAGATGGTGACAGCTGTGCATGGCTGCTGTAAGCTCACACTGCCGGGAACACGTCCGCTCCCGGCAGCGGGAGCCACTGACTGAGGTCACCGGAGTGCACTCAGGCAGCGCAGCTCCGGAGACCTCCTTTACGGCACTGCTGTACCGTGGGAATTTCTCATGATACAGCAGGGCCGTAAAGGAGCTAACCGGAGCAGCGCTGCCTGAACTCCGGCGAACCCGCTTATGCAATGACGGGGCTGCTTTACTGCCCCATCATTCTAGCGGCGGCAGCGATTCAGAGCGGTCACATTCTATGTGGCTGCTCTAAACTGGAGATCTTCGTGGGACACTCGTGGACTACCACGGAGCGGTAAGGATAAGGTTGTGGTTTATTATTTCATATTTTATTACAGGAGATCGATGGCTTCGGGGAATTAGGTGTCTAGGTGAGTATAGGTGTAGTTTTTTATTTTTTACTTTATTTTAGGTGGCGATCGGCGGGGACAGGTAATGTATGAACTAATTTATTGTAGGCAACCACTGGCCACCAATGACATGTATTTAACATTTATTGGGGACACAGTAGGGCAATTTAAATAGCAGGGTCAGGCTGATGGGAACTACTGCTCCCATCGAGCTGATCCTGCTGGCACGAGTGGACAGGGGACAGACATAGGCCGATGGGAGTAGTAGTGTCACATCGGCCTATGTCTGCCTGCACGCACACACTCGCAGACATCGCACAGACACCGCGCACACCCGCACACACCGGTAGACATCGCACAGACACCGCGCACACCCGCAGACATCGAACAGACACCGCACACACTCGCAGACATCGCACAGACACCACAGACATCGCACAGACACCGCACACACCCGCAGACACCGCACACACCCGCAGACATCGCGCAGACACCGTGCACACCTGCAGACATCGCACAGACACCGCACAGACACTGCAGACATCGCACAGACACCGCAGACATCGCACAGACACTGCGCACACCCGCAGACACCGCACACACCCGCAGACATCGCGCAGACACACGCACAGACACCGCACACATCCGCAGACATCGCACAGACACACGCACAGACACCCCGCACACACTCGCAGACACACGCACAGACACCCACACACACCAATCATGATGGGCTGATCGTCTGGGAGGTGACGCTGTGCGGCCAGCCAATCACTGTAATGCCCACAAACAACATGGCTGCGGCATTACAGTGACTGGCTGGCAATCCCTGCATGTTTATTGGCTCTGTAAAGAGCACCAAACATGCAGGGCAGAGACCCGAGCTCCCGCCCGAGTAACACGGAAATGCTCGGTGCTCGCCGAACATCCCGAGTAGAGTGATGCTCGGGCGAGTACCGAGCAGTGTCGAGCATGTTCGCTCAACACTAGTCCCCAGCCTATTGCTGTAAGTCACTGGATACTTAAACCCCCTCCACCCAGTAGGAGGTGCTTGAGCAACACTTTCTTTCAGTGTGTTCTGTGCAACTGAGTTGCCATGTCCTGTTCTGCATTTTGTCTGTTTCCACCACCATGGGGGCTGAGTACCAAGGCCTGTTACCTGTATCTGTGACTTCTAGTCTGTTCCGCCACCCTGGGGGCTGAATTCCCAGGCCCGTTGTCTGTATCTGTGACTTCTAGTCTGTTTCCGCCACCCTGGGGGCTGAGTTCCCAAGCTCGTTCCAGTATCTTGTTCCTGGTTCAGTTGCTATCTGAACAGTGTCCTAGCCCGTTACTTGTTTGTCTCTATGTTCGTATCTTTCCTTTTCCTGCAGTGTCTACCGCACCTGCGGGTTTTGCTCTGCTCTGCTTGTCTACCGCAACTGCTGGTTTTGCTCTGCTCTGCTTGTCTACCGCACCAGCGGGTTTTGCTCTGCTGTGCTTGTCTACCTCACCTGCGGGTTTTGCTCTGCTCTGCTTGTCTACCGCACATGTGGGATTTGCTCTGCTCTGCTTGTCTACCGCACCTGTGGGTTTTGGTCTCCTCTGCTTGTCTACCGCACCTGCGGGTTTTGCTCTGCTCTGCTTGTCTACCGCACCTGCGGGTTTTGCTCTGCTCTGCTTGTCTACCGCACCTGCGGGTTTTGCTCTGTTCTGCTTGTCTACAGCACCTGCGGGTTTTGCTCTGCTCTGCTTGTCTACCGCACCTGCGAGTTTTGCTCTGCTCTGCTTGTCTACCGCACTTGCGGGTTTTGCTCTGCTCTGCTTGTCTACCGCACCTGCGGGTTTTGCTCTGCTCTGCTTGTCTACCGCACCTGCGGGTTTTGCTCTGCTCTGCTTGTCTACAGCACCTGCGGGTTTTGCTCTGCTCTGCTTGTCTACCGCACCTGCGAGTTTTGCTCTGCTCTGCTTGTCTACCGCACTTGCGGGTTTTGCTCTGCTCTGCTCATCTACCGCACCTGCCGGTTTTGCTCTGTTCTGCTTGTCTACCGCATCTGCGGGTTTTGCTCTGCTCTTCTTGTCTACCGCATGTGTGGGTTTTGCTCTGTTCTGATTGTCTACCGCACTTGCGGCTCTGTTCCTGTTTCCCAGTCTGTACTGGTCCCTATCCTGCCTGCGTTCCTACCAGCCAGTACTCACCTGTCAGTATGCTAGCCTAACCTGCCTGGTCCTGCATTCCCTGGTGTGGGTCAACAGCTGTGACCGGGGTCTGACCTGGAGTAGCACCTGATCCCTCTGCTCGGTTCCTCCCTGGTTCATGGAGTTGATTGAGTCGCCATGTGACCTTGGTCGGACCAAGTTGATACTAAGTCATGCCCCTCCAGGCACTCCTCGGTTCATGGTCTAGTGGGATCACTAACCACGCTCATGCCAGTCAGTGTGCGTAACAATACCGTGAGCTGGCTCATCCTTTACAGTCTCAAAAAAGGCCCAAGCTAGGCAACCCTTGCAGTCCCTGAGAGCTGCAGACCCATGACCGCTGCAGGTCACTGCTACGGTTGTCACTAAGGATGCAGTGCTCCTCGTGCTTGCATCACTCCGTGTCTGCACCATAGGATGCAACGTAATCTCTTCATCTTCCTCCTCCACCTCCTCAGATGAGCTACACAGCTGCGTGTCTCTGGGTTCACATCAAGTTGGATGTGTAACCTCATCATCATCCAATGTGTTATCCCATTTCTTGCCCTCAGTCACCCTCCTCTTCTTCTTTCCCTGACAGCACAGTACAGTCAAGGGTCAGGAAGCTGCTCGTACCCAACCTTTTTTGTTTCCCCCTGTATGGAGAACAATATCTGCCCCAAACAATTTTAAGCTGAGATGCAGTCTGCTTTATATACCCATATTGAGTTTATCAGTTCTGTGTATCCCTGTGTGGAGAAGAATATCTACCCCAAACAATTTTAAGTGGAGATGTAGCCTGCTTTATATACCCATTTTGAGTTAATCAGGTCTGTGTACCCCTGTGTGGAGAAGAATATCTGCCCCAAACAATTTTAAGCTGAAATGTAGTCTGCTTTATATACTAATTGTGAGTTCATCAGGTGTGTGTACCCCTGTGTGGAGAACAATATCTGGCCCAAACATTTTTAAGTTGTGATGTAGTATGCTTTATATACTCATTTTGAGTTTAGCAGATCTGCGTACCCCTGTGTGGAGTACAATATCTGCACCAAAAATTAATTTCACTAGATTATAACTATTGTAAAGGAGACCTAAATCTCTTCCACTGCAGTCAACTCAGCAAATGGAGACCCAATCAGGAGTGTTCACATTTCCCTAAATTAGGGCCTAACACCACTAAAGTGGCATCAATTTCACTAGAGTATAAGTAGTATAATGGGGACCGACACCTCTTCCACTACAGCCCACCCAATAGATGGAGAACCAATCTGGATTCCCCACATTTCCAAAAATTAGTTGCAGACTAGTGTTGAGCCACCCCCGTAGTGTTCGGGTTCGGTTCGGTTCGTCGAACACCGGGATGTTCGAGGAACTGTTCGTCGAACTGTTCGTCGAACACCTTAGAACACCGTCGAACACCGTTAAAACCAATGGCAGGCAAACAAAAACACATAGAAACACATAGAAAACACCTGCAAAGGTGTCCAAAAGCTGACAAACTGCTCAGAAGACACTCTCTTTAAAAAAGCCGGCCGGCAAATTCAGCAGCGGCATACACCGGTACCCGACAATTTAGACAAGAAGGAATAGAGCATCACACATAGATTAGATAGATAGAAACATGTCAGTCACACATATAAGAAGCACAGTGACAGTGTTGGTTACTGCACTTGTCATTCAGTGTAAAGGATTTATTAAAAAAAAATATTAGTGTTTTCATGCACCGTCTCTTTAAAAAAGCCGGCCGGCAATTCAGCATCTGTACCCGACAATTTAGAACAGAAAGAATGGAGCTTCACACATAGATTAGATAGATAGAAACATGTCAGTCACATATATAATAAGTACAGTGATAGTGTTGCTTACTGTACTTGTCATTTAGTGTAAAGGATTTATTTAAAAAAATAATAGTGTTTTCATGCACTGTCTCTTTAAAAAAGCCGGCCGGCAATTCAGCAGCGGTACCCGACAATTTAGAACAGAAAGATAGAGCATCACACATAGATTAGATAGATAGAAACATGTCAGTCACATATATATGAAGTACAGTGATAGTGTTGGTTACTGTACTTGTCATTTAGTATTAAAATAAAGGATTTATTATTAAAAAAATTGGCGTGGGGTTCCCCTTAATTTTAGGCTCTAGCGGAGGTTAAGCAGACGGCTGGGGCAGATGTTTGAAGCCTGGGAAGGGGGTAATACCCACGGAGCTTCCCAGGCTACTAATATCAGCCCCCAGCTGAATACATAGCCTTTACTAGCTATTAAAATGGGGGACCCCCCCAAAAAAATGACGTGGGGTCCCCCCTAATTTAATAGCTAGCAAAGGCTAGGCAGACAGCTGGGGGCTGATATTAATAGCCCAGGAAGGGAGCCAAGAATATTGGCACCCTCCCAGGCTAGAAACACCAGCCGTCAGCCGCCCCAGAAATGGCGCATTCATAGGATGCGCCAATTCTGGCACTTAGCCTCGCTCTTCCACGCTGCCCTGGTGCGGTGGCAGGGGGTAATAGGGTTGGGGTTGATGTCAGCTTATAATGCCAGCTGACATCAAGCCCAGGTTAGTAATGGAGAGGCGTCTATAAGACACCCCCATTACTAACCCCATAGTCAAAGTTAAAAAAAACACAAACACCCAGAATAAAGTCCTTTAATTGAAATAAAGACACAATCCTTTATTGTTCTAAATTAAACCATACTTACCATCACGCCCATTCCAGCTGAAGCCAACGATCTCCTGCAATAAAAGAAAAATAATAAAGCAACCTCATCCTTACCTTTCCATGGTTCCCACGACAGCTTCAGCTCTGCTACATCGAGATGACAGGCTGGACCGCAGCAGAACGCTGCCATCCAGCCTGTCATCCCGCAGACACTGAGAAGCGCAGGCTTGCTTGCGCTGCTCAGCGTCTCTCTGTGACGACATCCAGATGAGCCGAGTTCATGTCCAATGAACTCGGCTCACCTCATGCACGTCACTGACAGCGTGGGAAAATTCTCACGCTGAAGCGCTGATTGCAGGAGAATTTTCCCACGCTGTCAGTGACGTGCAGGAGGTGAGCTGAGTTCATTGGACATGAGCTCACCTCATGCACATCACTGACAGCGTGGGAGAATTCTCCTGCACTCAGCACTTCAGCGTGAGAATTTTCCCACGCTGTCAGTGACGTGCATGAGGTGAGCCGAGTTCATTGGACATGACCTCGGCTCATCTGGATGCCGTCACAGCGAGACAGTGAGGAGTGCAAGCATGCCTGCGCTTCTCAGTGTCTGCGGGATGACAGACTGGATGGCAGCGTTCTGCTGCGGTCCAGCCAGTCATCTCGATGTAGCAGAGCTGAAGCTGTCGTGGGAACCATGGAAAGGTAAGGATGAGGTTGGTTTATTATTTTTCTTTTATTGCAGGAGATCGTTGGCTTCAGCTGGAATGGGTGTGATGGTAAGTATGGTTTAATTTAGAACAATAAAGAATTGTGTCTTTATTTCAATTAAAGGACTTTATTCTGGGTGTTGTGTTTTTTTTAAATACTTTACTAGAAATTCATGGCGGTCATGTCTAATACTGGCGTGACCCCATGAATTTTGGGCTTGGGGCCAGCTGATAATACCAAGCTGGCCCTAACCCCTTTATTACCCAGTGAGCCACCGCACCAGGGCCCTGGATGAGTTGGGTACAGCGCCAGAAGATGGCGGTTCTATGAACGCGCCATTTTCCGGGGTGGCTGCGGACTGCAATTTGTAGCGGGGGGGGGGCCCAGAAAGCTTGGGCCTCCCTGCGCTGCAGATTCCAGCCCCCAGCTGCCTAGTTGTACCTGGCTGGACACAAAAATAGGGCGAAGCCCCACGTACTTTTTTTTTAATTATTTCATGAAATTCATGAAATAATTAAGAAAAAAAGGCCTTCCCTATATTGTTGTGTCCGGCCAGGTACAAATAGGCAGCTGGTGGTTGGGGGCAGCCCGTTCCTGCCTGCTGTACCTGGCTGGACACAAATATAGTGCGAAGCCCCACTTCAATTTTTTTAAATTATTTCAAGAAATTCATGAAATAATTTAAAAAAAATTGACGTGGGGCTTCGCACTATATTTGTGTCCAGCCAGGTACAGCAGGCAGGAACGGGCTGCCCCCAACCACCAGCTGCCTATTTGTACCTGGCCGGACACAACAATATAGGGAAGCCCTTTTTTTCTTAATTATTTCATGAAATAATTTAAAGAAAATTGACGTGGAGCTTCGCCCTGTTTTTGTGTCCAGCCAGGTACAACTAGGCAGCTGGGGGCTGGAATCCGCAGCGCAGGGAGGCCCAAGCTTTCTGGGCCACCCCCGCTGCAAATTGCAGTCCGCAGCCACCCTGGAAAATGGCGCGTTCATAGAAGCGCCATCTTCTGGCGCTGTACCCAACTCATCCAGGGCCCTGATGCGGTGGCTCACTGGGTAATAAAGGGGTTAGGGCCAGCTTGGCATTATCAGCTGGCCCTAAGCCCGAAATTCATGGGGTCACGCCAATATTAGACATGACCACCATGAATTTCTAGTAAAGTATTTAAAAAAAACACAACACCCAGAAAAAAGTCCTTTAATTGAAATAAACACACAATTCTTTATTGTTCTAAATTAAACCATACTTACCATCACGCCCATTCCAGCTGAAGCCAACGATCTCCTGAAATAAAAGAAAAATAATAAAGCAACATCATCCTTACCTTTCCATGGTTCCCATGACAGCTTCAGCTCTGCTACATCGAGATGACAGGCTGGACCGCAGCAGAACGCTGCCATCCAGCCTGTCATCCCGCAGACACTGAGAAGCGCAGGCTTGCTTGCGCTCCACAGTGTCTCTCTGTGAGGGCATCCAGATGAGCCGAGTTCATGTCCAATGACCTCGGCTCACCTCATGCACGTCACTGACAGCGTGGGAAAATTCTCCTGCACTCAGCGCTTCAGCGTGGGAGAATTCTCACACTGAAGCGCTGAGTGCAGGAGAATTCTCCCACGCTGTCAGTGACGTGCAGGAGGTGAGCTGAGTTCATTGGACATGAGCTCACCTTATGCACGTCACTGACAGCGTGGGAAAATTCTCCTGCACTCAGCGCTTCAGCGTGGGAGAATTCTCACGCTGAAGCGCTGAGTGCAGGAGAATTCTCCCACGCTGTCAGTGACGTGCAGGAGGTGAGCTGAGTTCATTGGACATGAGCTCACCTTATGCACGTCACTGACAGCGTGGGAGAATTCTCCTGCACTCACCGCTTCAGCGTGAGAATTTTCCCACGCTGTCAGTGACGTGCATGAGGTGAGCCGAGTTCATTGGACATGAACTCGGCTCATCTGGATGTCGTCACAGAGAGACGCTGAGCAGCGCAAGCAAGCCTGCGCTTCTCAGTGTCTGCGGGATGAGAGGCTGGATGGCAGCGTTCTGCTGCGGTCCAGCCTGTCATCTCGATGTAGCAGAGCTGAAGCTGTCGTGGGAACCATGGAAAGGTAAGGATGAGGTTGCTTTATTATTTTTCTTTTATTGCAGGAGATCGTTGGCTTCAGCTGGAATGGGCGTGACGGTAAGTATGGTTTAATTTAGAACAATAAAGGATTGTGTCTTTATTTCAATTAAAGGACTTTATTCTGGGTGTTTGTGTTTTTTTTAACTTTGACTATGGGGTTAGTAATGGGGGTGTCTTATAGACGCCTCTCCATTACTAACCTGGGCTTGATGTCAGCTGGCATTATAAGCTGACATCAACCCCAACCCTATTACCCCCTGCCACCGCACCAGGGCAGCGTGGAAGAGCGAGGCTAAGTGCCAGAATTGGCGCATCCTATGAATGCGCCATTTCTGGGGCGGCTGACGGCTGGTGTTTCTAGCCTGGGAGGGGGCCAATATTCATGGCTCCCTTCCTGGGCTATTAATATCAGCCCCCAGCTGTCTGCCTAGCCTTTGCTAGCTATTAAATTAGGGGGGACCCCACGTCATTTTTTTGGGGGGGTGCCCCATTTTAATAGCTAGTAAAGGCTATGTATTCAGCTGGGGGCTGATATTAGTAGCCTGGGAAGATCCGTGGGTATTACCCCCTTCCCAGGCTTCAAACATCTGCCCCAGCCGTCTGCTTAACCTCCGCTAGAGCCTAAAATTAAGGGGAACCCCACGCCAATTTTTTTAATAATAAATCCTTTATTTTAATACTAAATGACAAGTACAGTAACCAACACTATCACTGTACTTCATATATATGTGACTGACATGTTTCTATCTATCTAATCTATGTGTGAAGCTCTATTCTGTCTGTTATAAATTGTCGGGTACCGCTGCTGAATTGCCGGCCGGCTTTTTTAAAGAGACGGTGCATGAAAACACTATTATTTTTTTTGATAAATCCTTTACGCTAAATGACAAGTACAGTAAGCAACACTGTCACTGTACTTCGTATATATGTGGCTGACATGTTTCTATCTATCTAATCTATGTGTGAAGCTCTATTCTGTCTGTTATAAATTGTCGGGTACCGCTGCTGAATTGCCGGCCGGCTTTTTTAAAGAGACGGTGCATGAAAACACTATTATTTTTTTTGATAAATCCTTTACGCTAAATGACAAGTACAGTAAGCAGCACTTTCACTGTACTTCGTATATATGTGGCTGACATGTTTATATCTATCTAATCTATGTGTGAAGCTCTATTCTTTCGGTTCTAAATTGTCGGGTACAGGTGTATGCCGCTGCTGAATTGCCGGCTTTTCATGTTTCACTGTTGGCACTGTTCCCATCGATTTGGGCAATCACTGTAATGCCACAACCACCATGGCTGTGGCATTACAGTGAGTGGCAGACAATCCCTGCATGATTGGTGCTCTAAATAGCGCCAGACATGCAGGACACGCTTTTGGTGCACGAACAGTTATCGAACATAACCTCGAACAGCCGAATTTTTTGCAAATCGTTCGGGTTCGTCGAACAACTCGAACACCGCCCAAAACAGCTCGAATTTGAGATTGGCGAACAGTTCTAGTCGAACACCGCTCATCTCTATTGCAGACACCAACAAAGTGGCATCTATTTCAGTACAGTATAAATTGTAGAATTAGAAATGACACCTCTTCCCCTACAGCCCACCCAGTAGATGGAGACCTAACCAGGAGTGTTCACATTTACATAAATTAGGGCCTAACAACACCAAAGTGGCATCAATTTAACTACAGTAGAAATAATATAATTAGGACAGACACTTCTTCCCCAACAGCCAACCCATTAGATGGAGACCTAACCAGGAGTCTTTGCAATTCCCTAAATTAGGACCTAACACCACCAAAGTGGCATCAATTTAACTACAGTAGAAATAATATAATTAGGACCGACACCTCTTCCCCTGCAGCCAACCCAGTAGATGGAGACCTATCCAGAAGTGTTCACATTTCCCTAAAGTATGGCATAACACCACAAAAGTGGCATCAATTTCACTAGACTATAAGTAGTTTAATGGGGACCGACACCTCTTCCACTATAGCCAACCCAATAGATGGAGAACCAATCAGGATTCCCCACATTTCCAAAAATTTGTAGCAGACACGAGCAAAGTGGCATCAATTTCAGTACAGTAGAAATTGTAAAATTTGGAATGACACCTCTTTCACTAAAGCCAACCCAGAAGATGGAGACTAGAGATGAGCGTTGTTCGACTCGAACTGTTCGCCAATCTCAAATTCGTGCTGTTTTGGGCGGTGTTCGAGCCGTTCGGCGATCACGAACGATTTGAAAAAAATTCGGCTGTTCGAGGTTATGTTCGATAACTGTTCGTGCACCAAAATCATAACTGGATTTTTTCTCAGTAATGTTGAAAATTAATGTTAATACGCAGTTTGAGTGTACAGCGGGGTGGGGGGAGGGACAGGGGATGGATCTCT
Organism: Phyllobates terribilis; assembly: GCF_046119375.1. NCBI lineage: Eukaryota > Metazoa > Chordata > Amphibia > Anura > Dendrobatidae > Phyllobates > Phyllobates terribilis. The sequence goes on along the minus strand of NW_027362765.1, from coordinate 588,334,684 downwards.
GCAGGAATAATGAAGATCTCTATTTTTTTTTCTTTTTCCCGCATTTACAGTGGGGAGGTGCAATCTGTCAGCCTATCAGCAGCGCACACACGGAGCGAAGTGCTTTTTTTCACACAAGCAAGGGCATGTATCATTGGCAGTGTATGTCACATGTCCTTGCCCTATAAGACCCAGCCATTTTCCCCGTCGCCACCATTTTCTCACTGCTGCAGCTGCATATTAGACGGCACCGCTGTTGCTGTGTGCGCTATACCTTGTTAATTTCAAGCCAATTTTCGCACAAACCTACAGATAGCTTAGGAGTAGGGAATAGTTGTGATTGCAGTCCTTTTAAGGACTAGGTTATAGCATTTCCTATGACTTTTATCAGGCAGGTCAGTGCTCTTAAATAGATAGGTTGGGAGTAAAGACTAATTGTAATTGCAGTCCTTTTCAGGACTAAGTTACATCAGTTCCTATCAGTTTTTGCCAGGCAGGTCTGTGCCAGTGCTGTGCAAGTTTTTTTCACAGCATTTGGCTAAATCTAGCAAAGCAAATCCTTTTTGGCCTATTGCTGAGTGTGTTAGTCAGTGGAGTAGCCTATCTGTGTTGCAAGCTACACCACCTGTGTATAGAATGCCAATTTTTTTACTGCACCTAGTGAAGTAAAACCTTTTGAGCATAGCATCATTCTATTAGTCCATCTATACTGACCTCCATCAGGTTGCAAATTGAATATAATTTTTTTCTGCATCTAGCTCTGAAAAAATATTTGGGCTTCTAGCAGTGTGTGGGACTTGTTCTATTAGTCCATCTATACTGACATCCACCAGGTTGCAAATTGAATATAATTTTTTTCTGCATCTAGCTCTGAAAAAATATTTTGGCTTCTAGCAGTGTGTGGGACTTGTTCTATTAGTTCATCTATACTGACCTCCATCAGGTTGCAAATTAAAAATAATTTTTATCTGCATCTATCTCTGAAAAAATATTTGGGCTTCTAGCAGTGTGTGGGATTTGTTCTATTAGTCCATCTATACTGACCACCATCAGGTTGCAAATTGAATATATTTTTTTTCTGCATCTAGCTCTGAAAAAATATTTGGGCTTCTAGCAGTGTGTGGGACTTGTTCTATTAGTTCATCTATACTGACCTCCATCAGGTTGCAAATTAAAAATAATTTTTTTCTGCATCTAGCTCTGAAAAAATATTTGGGCTTCTAGCAGTGTGTGGGACTTTCTCTATTAGTCCATCTATACTGACCTCCATCAGGTTGCAAATTAAAAATAATTTTTATCTGCATCTAGCTCTGAAAAAATATTTGGCCGTCTAGCAGTGTGTGGGACTTTCTCTATTAGTCCATCTATACTGACCTCCATCAGGTTGCAAACTGAATATATTTTTTTTCTGCATCTACCTCTGAAAAAATATATGGGCTTCGAGCTGTGTGTGGGACTTGTTCTATTAGTCCATCTATACTGACCTCCATCAGGTTGCAAACTGAATATAATTTTTTCTGCATCTACCTCTGAAAAAATATTTGGGCTTCTAGCTGTGTGTGGGACTTGTTCAATTAGTCCTTCTATACTGACCTCCATCAGGTTGCAAACTGAATATAATTTTTTCTGCATCTACCTCTGAAAAAATATTTGGGCTTCTAGCTGTGTGTGGGACTTGTTCTATTAGTCCATCTATACTGACCTCCATCAGGTTGCAAACTGAATATAATTTTTTTCTGTATCTAGCTCTGAAAAAATATTTGGCCTTCTAGCAGTGTGTGGGACTTGTTCTATTAGTCCATCTATACTGACCTCCATCACGTTGCAAATTCAAAATAATTTTTTGTCTGCATCTAGCTCTGAAAAAATATTTGGCCTTCTAGCAGTGTGTGGGACTTTCTCTATTAGTCCTTCTATATTGACCTCCATCAGGTTTCAAATTAAAAATAATTTTTATCTGCATCTACCTCTGAAAAAATATTTGGGCTTCTAGCTGTGTGTGGGACTTGTTCTATTAGTCCATCTATGCTGACCTCCATCAGGTTGCAAATTAAAAATAATTTTTATCTGCATCTAGCTCTGAAAAAATATTTGGCTTTCTAGCAGTGTGTGGGACTTTCTCTATTAGTCCATCTATACTGACCTCCATCAGGTTGCAAACTGAATATATTTTTTTTCTGCATCTACCTCTGAAAAAATATTTGGGCTTCTAGCTGTGTGTGGGGCTTGTTCTGTTAGTCCATCTATACTGACCTCCATCAGGTTGCAAAATGAATATAATTTTTTTCTGCATCTAGCTCTGAAAAAATATTTGGCCTTCTAGCAGTGTGTGGGACTTGTTCTACTAGTCCATCTATACTGACCTCCATCAGGTTGCAAACTGAATGTAATTTTTTTCTGTATCTAGCTCTGAAAAAATATTTGGCCTTCTAGCAGTGTGTGGGAATTGTTCTATTAGTCCATCTATACTGACCTCCATCAGGTTGCAAACTGAATGTAATTTTTTTCTGCATCTAGCTCTGAAAAAATATTAGTCCATCTATACTGACCTCCATCAGGTTGCAAACAGAATATAATTTTTTTCTGCATCTACCTCTGAAAAAATATTTGGGCTTCTTGCTGTGTGTGGGACTTGTTCTATTAGTCCATCTATACTGACCTCCATCAGTTTGCAAACTGAATAAAAAATTTTTCTGCATCTACCTCCGAAAAAATATTTGGGCTTCTAGCTGTGTGTGGGACTTGTTCTATTAGTCCATCTATACTGACCTCCATCAGGTTGCAAATTGAATATTATTTTTTTCTGCATCTAACCCAGCCAATAGTTTTGGCCTAATACCACAGTTTGGCCACTCAGCTCTGCTCGGTTCCCATCCATTTCTTTTTTGTGCAAATAACTCCAGAGATGTGAATTAGTTAACCACCAAAATGAGTGGAAAAAGGCCTGCTGCTGGTGGAAAGGGGAATAGGCATGTTGGGAAGGGGAAAAAAGGTTGTGTCCGTGGGGTAGGTGTTAAAGCAACAGTAACATCTGCAGAAGAAAGACCATTTTCCAGCCAAACTAAAATGCCTACTTCTTTTAGCGGACAATGTGATAAGATCCCTTTCTTACGGCCACGCCAATCGCTACAAATTCCAGATGAGGCACAAAAACAGAAGGTGCTTCAACGGATATCAAGTGTTCGCTTAAGTGGGCTCTCCTCCACATCAACTTCAACATCACAAATACTCCAGTCCTCAAATGTGTCACCCCAATCGCACTTGCTTCTTCACAGCTCCCAAATCTCCAGCTGCCCATCTGAGTATGAGGTAGAACAGATGGTTGAGTCTGCAGAGCTGTTTACTCATACTATAGCCTGGGAATCAGAGGTCGACTCCAGCGCTTCTGTGAATCCAGACGAGGAAATGATCTGCACTAATGCCCAGAATCTTTATGAGTCGCATCCAGGACCAGACGCAGAAGGTTTTGACCATAATGTAGACCCTCATTCCCAAACTGTAACTCCTGTTGGTGGAGACAATGAGGAAGACGATGATGAGACTCAAATACCTGATTGGAGCGACAACTTTAGTTTTTTGTCAGGGCAGGAACAGGTTGCCTCTGAGGACGACGGGTGTGATAACGCACAGGGTGATGATGATGAGGTTGGAGATCCCACTTACTGTCAATCCACAGTCAGCCAAGAGATGAGGTCAGCAGAGGAGGTGGAGGAGGATGCTAGTGACGAAGAGTTCAGGTTGCGCCTTCCTGGACAGAGACGTAGTACTGGAAGCACGTCAACAACTGCATCCTCAACCACAACTCTGCCTCTCACCACAAGTCGTGGTGGCTCTTCGGGTCGCATGGGTGCTAAGCCTTGCATAGCCTGGGCATTTTTTCAGATCAATAAAGATGACCCAACTCGTGTTATCTGTAACATTTGTCAGCAAAAGCTAAGTAGAGGCCAAAAAATACATAGTTTGAGTACTTCATGCATGAACCGGCAAATGGACATGAAGCATAAGTTGCAGTGGGAAGCTCACTGTGCTACAATGCGGCCTAGCTGGCCGGGCCAACCACCGCCTGCCTTATCTTGTGCATCTGCGGCCTCTTCATCCTCTGTGACTGGGGGGACAGCAGTCACACCTGTTTTGGGGCGCAGACCTGCCACCTCTTTACCCGCAACAGCCAGCGTGATTGGTAGGTCATCATTTTCTTTGGAGGTGGTAACACCAGCTGGTGTTGAGCGCTGTCCGACATCGATACCACCACCTTTGGATCAAGGCAACCTAACATGTCCGCCTGCATCTTCCTCACAGACCGGCAGTTTGCCGGGGACACCCTTATCAACCCCGTCTAAGCACAACAGCCAGCCCTCTGTCCCTCAGATGTGGACAAGTAAAAGACCATTTCCTCCTAGCCATGAAAAATCTAAGAGGTTGAATTTCACCATCTGCAAGCTCTTGGCTACAGAAATGCTGCCTTTCCGCCTGGTGGACACAGAGGATTTTCGAGACCTTATGTCCGTCGCAGTGCCCCAGTACCAGATGCCCAGTCGGCACTTCTTCTCAAAGAAAGGAGTGCCTGTGCTCCACCAGCATGTCGCACACAACATCACCGCTTCTTTGAGAAACTCTGTGTGTGACAGGGTGCATTTCACCACAGACACTTGGACGAGTAGGCATGGACAGGGGCGTTACATGTCGCTGACTGGGCACTGGGTAACTATGGTGACAGCAGGACAAGGGGCTGCTGTCCAAGTCTTGCCGTCCCCACCAGTTGCGCGTCAATCCTCTTTATCTCAAAGTTCCTCCACTGCTTCTGCCTCCTCAACCTCCTCTCGGTCTTCCACCTGCACCCAAAGCCTGTCTGGTCATGCCACAAGCTTTCTAACTGCGCAGAAGGGATCCTGCACACCTCCTTACTATGCTGGCAGTAGGGCTCAACGTCATCAGGCGGTTTTTACATTGAAATGTCTGGGAAATGTGAGTCACACAGCTGAGGAGTTGTGGTCAGCTCTGGAGAACCAATTTCATGAATGGTTGTCTCCACTGGACCTGAAACCAGGGAAGGCCGTGTGCGACAATGCTGCAAACCTGGGTGCGGCCCTTCGCCGGGGCAATGTCACACATGTGCCTTGTATGGCTCACGTGTTGAACCTGGTTGTCCACCAATTTTTAGCCCACTATCCCGGACTAGATGGCCTTCTGCAGAGGGCATGGTCGCTGTGTGCTCACTTCCGCCGTTCGCATCCCGCAGCTCAGCGACTTACATCTCTACAGAAGTCGTTGGGCCTGCCACTTCTCCGGCTAAAATGCGATGTGCCTACCCGGTGGAATTCAACTCTGCACATGTTGCAGCGACTGTGGCAGCACCGACAAGCCCTGGTGCAATACGTTCTGACGTATAGCCTGGGCCAACGAGATCCAGAGGTGGGGCAAATCATGCTGGAGGAGTGGTCTCAGATCAGGAACCTATGCACCCTTCTGCACAGTTTTGAAATGGCGACGAAGATGTTTAGTGCTGACGATGCCATTATCAGCATGACTATTCCGGTGATTTACATGCTGGAGCACATGTTAAACAGAATTCGGAGTCAGGTGGTGGCACAAGAGGAGGTGGAGGAAGTAGAGGAGGAGGAGTTGTATGCGGAATGGCTAACATCTGCAAGGTCCAGATGGTCGGCAGCACCAAGGCGGCAGGCATGTGAGGGTGGGGGAGATGGTTTTACCAGGGCGCATGGTAGCAGCCAAACTAGTGAGGAAGGTGCAGGAGCCCAGGAAGAAGTGGAGGACGAACTGATGGAAGACTCATCAGATGAGGGAGACCTTGATCACATTTCTGTTGTGCGAGGTTGGGGGGAGAGGACAGAGGAAGGAAGCATGATTGTTACCTCGCCACCAACACAACAGGGACTTGGTGCTCCTGGAAGCGCAACACACATGAGTGCCTTCTTGCTGCACTACCTGACCATGACCCTCGAATTGTGAGAATTAGAAATAATCCTGACTACTGGGTTGCCACTCTGTTAGATCCCCGGTACAAAAGTAAATTTGCTGAAATTATTCCTGCCATAGAAAGGGATGCACGCATGCAGGAGTATCAGCAGAGACTGTTGCAGAATCTTACATGTGCTTTTCCACAAAACACCAGTGGTGCACGTAGTGAATCTCACAGTTCCAACCTGCCAACCGTGGGACCGTCGAGTGTTCAGCACTCAAACCGTAACAGAACCACAGTATCTGCTGGTAACATCAATTTTGCGGAATCATTTCACCACTTTTTTAGCCCATCCTTTGCAAGGCCACAGGAGACAAGAAGTCTGACACATAGTCAACGCCTAGAGACGATGGTACAGGAGCATCTCCAAGTAAACATTGAAGCCATGACTGTGTCACTGGACCCTTGCTCTTTGGGGCTTCCAATCTGGATAAATGGCCGGAGCTAGCCACTTACGCCTTGGAGATCTTGTCATGCCCCGCAGCCAGCGTTCTGTCTGAACGTGTGTTCAGCGCTGCTGGTGGTGTGCTGACAGATAAGCGCACGCGGCTCTCCACTGATAATGTAGACAGACTCACGTTCGTAAAGATGAACAAATCATGGATCCGAAACGACTTTTCTACCCCTGTGTCATCCTGGGGAGAGTAAAAGCTTGATGATTGGTTAAAATCACCTCACCAACCGTTTTAAGCTTTCAAATTACTATTCATGTTTATCTGTATCTTGGCTGGAAAATAATTTGGGCTTTGTAGCAGTGTGCAGCACTAATTCCATTAGTCCATCTATAATAAGCTCCACCAGATTTAAAATTACTAATCATGTTTATCTGTATCTTGGCTGGAAAAAAATTTGGGCTTTGTAGCAGTGTGCAGTACTGATTCTATTAGGCCATCTATACTAAGCTCCACCAGATTTAAAATTACTAATCATGTTTATCTGTACCTTGGCTGGAAAATAATTTGGGTATTGTAGCAGTGTGCAGCACTGATTCTATTAGGCCATCTATACTAAGCTCCACCAGATTTAAAATTAATAATAATTTTTAGCTACATCTAGCCTGGGAAATAATTTTGGGGCTCCGAGAAGCGCAAGACACATAAGTGCCTTCTTGCTGCACTACCTGCAACATGACCCTCATATTGTCAGAATTCGAAGTAATCCTGACTACTGGGTTGCCACACTTTTAGATCCCCCAAACTTTTCGATCAACCTTTTAATTTGAATAAAGACCAAAAAAATGGTCATTTTTGAAATTATAAGCATTAGCAGGTTATTAGAAACTGAAATCAAACAGTTTTCAACTCAAAACTTTATTCTAGGTGATGTTACATTTTCACAAAGGACCCCTTGTTCGAAAGGAGCTTCTGAACTCTCCCGTCCATTGAATTTGTCAGGTTTTGGATGGTTTCTGCTTCAATTGTTTTGCATGAGGACAGAATACCCTCCCAGAGCTGTTGCTTAGATGTGAACTGCCTCCCGCCATCATAGACACTCCTTTTGATGATGCTCCACAGGTTCTGAATGGGGTAAAGGTCAGGGGAGCATGGGGGTCACACCATAAGTTTGTCCCCTTTTATGCCCATATCAGCCAGAGATGCAGATGTTTTATGTGCAGCATGAGATGGTGCATTATCATTCATAAAAATGATCTTGCTGTGGAATACACGGTTCTTCTTCTTGAACCAAGGCAGGAAGTGCTGTTTGAGAAACTCCACATACATTATGGAGTTCATCTTTACTCCTTCAGGGATCCTAAAGGGGCCGACAATCTCTCTCCCCATGATTCCAGCCCAAAACATTACTCCACCTCCTCTTTGTTGGCGCTGTAGCCGTGTTTGCGTGGGGTGTCCATCAACCAGCCATCCTCCACTCCATCCATCTGGACCATGGAGCGTTGCACGGCACTCATCCGTGAACAAAACAGTTTTGAAATCAGTCTTCATGTAATGTTTGGCCCACTGGAGCCGTTTCTGCTTGTGTGAAGTGGATAGAGGAGGTCGACAGGATGGCGTATGCACAGCTGCAAACCTCTGAAGGACCGTGCGTCTTGTTGTTCGGGGGACGTTGGAGGCACCAGCAGCTTCAAAAACTTGTCTGCTGCTATGACAAGGCTTTTTTGCCGCTGCTCTTTTAACCTGACGTAATTGCCTGTAGGAAAGAGTCCTCAAATTGCCTTTATCAGCACGCACACGTGTGTACTGTGAATCAGCTACATACTTCTTGATTGCCAAGACACTTCATCCTGATCATCGCACAATGGTGATTGTAGTCATGCCTTGACCTAAACACTCCACAATTTGTTGCTTCTCAGCAGCCGACACATCCTTTTTCTTTCCCATTTTGGCAGAAAATGTAGGCTGCTTAATAATGTGGGACAGCCTTCTTAAGTAGTCTTGCCTTTCATTGGACACACCTGCCAAACTAATTAGCACAGGTGTCTGCAATTGCTTACAGTGATATAAAGAGTAGAGATGAGCGTTGTTCTACTCGAACTGTTCGCCAATCTCAAATTCGAGCTGTTTTGGCGGTGTTCGAGCCGTTCGGCGAACACGAACAATTTGAGAAAAATTCGGCTGTTCGAGGTTATGTTCGATAACTGTTCGTGCACCAAAATCATAACTGGATTTTTTCTCAGTAATGATGAAAATTAATGTTTATACGCAGTTTGAGTGTACAGCGGGGTGGGGGGAGGGGCAGGGGATGGATCTCTGCAGGAACAATGAAGATCTCCATTTTTTTTTTATCTTTCCCGCATTTACAGTGGGGAGGTGCAATCTGTCAGCCTATCAGCAGCGCACACACGGAGCGAAGTGCTTTTTTTCACACAAGCAAGGGCATGTGTCATTGGCAGTGTATGTCACATGTCCTTGCCCTATAAGACCAAGCCATTTTCCCCGTCGCCACCATTTTCTCACTGCTGCAGCTGCGTGTTAGACGGCACCGCTGTTGCTGTGTGCGCTATACCTTGTTAATTTCAAGCCAATTTTCGCACAAATATACAGATAGCTTGGGAGTAGGGAATAGTTGTGATTGCAGTCCTTTTAAGGACTAGGTTACATCATTTCCTACGACTTTTATCAGGCAGGTCTGTGCTCTTAAATAGATAGGTTGTGGGAGTAAAGACTAATTGTAATTGGAGTCCTTTTCAGGACTAGGTTACATCAGTTCCTATCAGTTTTTGCCAGGCAGGTCTGTGCCAGTGCTGTGCAAGTTTTTTTCACAGCATTTGGCTGAATCTAGCAAAACTAATCCTTTTTGGCCTATTGCAGAGTGTGTTAGTCAGTGGAGTAGCCTATCTGTGTTGCAAGATATACCACCTGTGTATTGAATACCAATTTTTTTACTGCACCTAGTGAAGTAAAATCTTTTGGGCATAGCATCATTCTATTAGTCCATCTATACTGACCTCCATCAGGTTGCAAACTGAATCTAATTTTTTTCTGCATCTAGCTCTGAAAAAATATTGGGCTTCTAGCTGTGTGTGGGTCTTGTTCTATTAATCCATCTATACTGACCTCCATCAGGTTGCAAACTGAATATAATTTTTTTCTGCATCTAGCTCTGAAAAAATATTGGGCTTCTAGCTGTGTGTGGGTCTTGTTCTATTAATCCATCTATACTGACCTCCATCAGGTTGCAAACTGAATATAATTTTTTTCTGCATCTACCTCTGAAAAAATATTGGGCTTCTAGCTGTGTGTGGGTCTTGTTCTATTAATCCATCTATATTGACCTCCATCAGGTTGCAAACTGAATATAATTTTTTTCTGCATCTAGCTCTGAAAAAATATTTGGCCTTCTAGCAGTGTGTGGGACTTGTTCTATTATTCCACCTATACTGACCTCCATCAGGTTGCAAACTGAATATATTTTTTTCTGCATCTACCTCTGAAAAAATATTGGGCTTCTAGCTGTGTGTGGGACTTGTTGTATTAGTCCATCTATACGGACCTCCATCAGGTTGCAAACTGAATATATTTTTTTCTGCATCTACCTCTGAAAAAATATTGGGCTTCTAGCTGTGTGTGGGTCTTGTTCTATTAATCCATCTATACAGACCTCCATCAGGTTGCAAACTGAATATAATTTTTTTCTGCATCTAGCTCTGAAAATATATTTGGCCTTCTAGTAGTGTGTCGGACTTTCTCTATTAGTCCATCTATACTGACCTCCATCAGGTTGCAAATTAAAAATAATTTTTATCTGCATCTACAGTACCTCTGAAAAAATATTTGGGCTACTAGCTGTGTGTGGGACTTGTTGTATTAGTCCATCTATACTGACCTCCATCAGGTTGCAAACTGAATATATTTTTTTCTGCATCTACCTCTGAAAAAATATTTGGCCTTCTAGTAGTGTGTCGGACTTTCTCTATTAGTCCATCTATACTGACCTCCATCAGATTGCAAATTAAAAATAATTTTTATTTGCATCTACAGTACCTCTGAAAAAATATTTGGGCTTCTAGCTGTGTGTGGGACTTGTTGTATTAGTCCATCTATACTGACCTCCATCAGGTTGCAAACTGAATATATTTTTTTCTGCATCTACCTCTGAAAAAATATTGGGCTTCTAGCTGTGTGTGGGTCTTGTTCTATTAATCCATCTATACTGACCTCCATCAGGTTGCAAACTGAATATAATTTTTTTCTGCATCTAGCTCTGAAAAAATATTTGGCCTTCTAGTAGTGTGTCGGACTTTCTCTATTAGTCCATCTATACTGACCTCCATCAGGTTGCAAATTAAAAATAATTTTTATCTGCATCTACAGTACCTCTGAAAAAATATTTGGGCTTCTAGCTGTGTGTGGGACTTGTTGTATTAGTCCATCTATACTGACCTCCATCAGGTTGCAAACTGAATATATTTTTTTCTGCATCTACCTCTGAAAAAATATTGGGCTTCTAGCTGTGTGTGGGTCTTGTTCTATTAATCCATCTATACTGACCTCCATCAGGTTGCAAACTGAATATATATTTTTTCTGCATCTAGCTCTGAAAAAATATTTGGCCTTCTAGTAGTGTGTCGGACTTTCTCTATTAGTCCATCTATACTGACCTCCATCAGGTTGCAAATTAAAAATAATTTTTATCTGCATCTACAGTACCTCTGAAAAAATATTTGGGCTTCTAGCTGTGTGGGACTTGTTGTATTAGTCCATCTATACTGACCTCCATCAGGTTGCAAACTGAATATATTTTTTTCTGCATCTACCTCTGAAAAAATATTTGGCCTTCCTGTAGTGTGTCGGACTTTCTCTATTAGTCCATCTATACTGACCTCCATCAGGTTGCAAATTAAAAATAATTTTTATCTGCATCTACAGTACCTCTGAAAAAATATTTGGGCTTCTAGCTGTGTGTGGGACTTGTTGTATTAGTCCATCTATACTGACCTCCATCAGGTTGCAAACTGAATATATTTTTTTCTGCATCTACCTCTGAAAAAATATTGGGCTTCTAGCTGTGTGTGGGACTTGTTGTATTAGTCCATCTATACTGACCTCCATCAGGTTGCAAACTGAATATATTTTTTTCTGCATCTACCTCTGAAAAAATATTGGGCTTCTAGCTGTGTGTGGGACTTATTCTATTAATCCATCTATACAGACCTCCATCAGGTTGCAAACTGAATATAATTTTTTTCTGCATCTAGCTCTGAAAAAATATTTGGCCTTCTAGTAGTGTGTGGGACTTTCTCTGTTAGTCCATCTATACTGACCTCCATCAGGTTGCAAACTGAATATATTTTTTTCTGCATCTACCTCTGAAAAAATATTGGGCTTCTAGCTGTGTGTGGGACTTGTTGTATTAGTCCATCTATACTGACCTCCATCAGGTTGCAAATTGAATATAATTTTTTTCTGCATCTAACTCAGCCAATAGTTTTGGCCTAATACCACAGTTTGGCCACTCAGCTCTGCTCGGTTACCATCCATTGTTCTTTTGTGCAAACAACTCCAGAGTTGTGAATTAGTTAACCACCAAAATGAGTGGAAAAAGGCCTGCTGCTGGTGGAAAGGGGAATAGGCGTGTTGGGAAGGGGAAAAAAGGTTGTGTCCGTGGGGTAGGTGTTAAAGCAACAGTAACATCTGCAGAAGACCATCTTCCAGCCAAACTAAAATGTCTACTTCTTTTAGCGGACAATGTGATAAGATCCCTTTCTTACGGACACGCCAATCGCTACAAATTCCAGATGAGGCACAAAATCAGCAGGTGCTTCAACGGATATCAAGTGCTCCTTTAAGTGGGCTCTCCTCCACATCAACTTCAACATCACAAATACTCCAGTCCTCAAAGGTGTCACCCAAATCGCACTTGCTTCCTCACAGCTCCCAAATCTCCAGCTGCCCGTCTGAGTATGAGGTAGAACAGATGGTTGAGTCTGCAGAGCTGTTTACTCATACTATAGCCTGGGAATCAGAGGTCTACTCCAGCGCTTCTGTGAATCCAGACGAGGAAATGATCTGCACTGATGCCCAGAATCTTTATGAGTCGGATCCAGGACCAGACGCAGAAGGTTCTGACCATAATGTAGACCCTCATTCCCAAACTGTAACTCCTGTTGGTGGAGACAATGAGGAAGACGATGATAAGACTCAAATACCTGATTGGAGCGACAACTTTAGTTTTTTGTCAGGGCAGGAACAGGTTGGCTCTGAGGACGACGGGTGTGATAACACACAGGGTGATGATGATGAGGTTGGAGATCCCACTTACTGTCAGCCCACAGTCAGCCAAGAGATGAGGTCAGCAGAGGAGGTGGAGGAAGATGCTAGTGACGACGAGGTCAGGTTGCGCCTTCCTGGACAGAGACGTAGTACTGGAAGCACGTCAACAACTGCATCCTCAAACACAACTCTGCCTCTCACCACAAGTCGTGGTGGCTCTTCAGGTCGCATGAGTGCTAAGCCTTGCATAGCCTGGGCATTTTTTCAGATCGATAAAGATGACCCAACTCGTGTTATCTGTAACATTTGTCAGCAAAAGCTAAGTAGAGGCCAAAAAATACATAGTTTGAGTACTTCATGCATGAACCGGCACATGGACATGAAGCATAAGTTGCAGTGGGAAGCTCAGTGTGCTACAATGCGGCCTAGCCGGCCAGGCCAACCACCGTCTGCCATATCTTGTGCATCCGCGGCCTCTTCATCCTCTGTGACTGGGGGGACAGCAGTCACACCTGTTTTGGGGCGCAGACCTGCCACCTCTTTACCCGCAACAGCCAGCGTGATTGGCAGGTCATCATTTTCTTTGGAGGTGGGAACACCAGCTGGTGTTGAGCGCTGTCCGACATCGATAGCACCACCTTTGGATCAAGGCAACCTAACATGTCCGCCTGCATCTTCCTCACAGACCGGCAGTTTGCCGGGGACACCCTTATCAACCCCGTCTAAGCACAATAGCCAGCCCTCGGTCCCTCAGATGTGGACAAGTAAAAGACCATTTCCTCCTAGCCATGAGAAAGCTAAGAGGTTGAATTTCACCATCTGCAAGCTCTTGGCTACAGAAATGCTGCCTTTCCGCCTGGTGGACACAGAGGATTTTCGAGACCTTATGTCCGTCGCAGTGCCCCAGTACCAGATGCCCAGTCGGCACTACTTCTCAAAGAAAGGTGTGCCTGCGCTCCACCAGCATGTCGCACACAACATCACCGCTTCTTTGAGAAACTCTGTGTGTGACAGGGTGCATTTCACCACAGACACTTGGACGAGTAGGCATGGACAGGGGCGTTACATGTCGCTGACTGGGCACTGGGTAACTATGGTGACAGCAGGACAAGGGGCTGCTGTCCAAGTTTTGCCGTCCCCACGAGTTGTGCGTCAATCCTCTTTATGTCAAAGTTCCTCCACTGCTTCTGCCTCCTCAACCTCCTCTCGGTCTTCCACCTGCACCCAAAGCCTGTCTGGTCATGCCACAAGCTTTCTAACTGCGCAGAAGGGATCCTGCACACCTCCTTACTATGCTGGCAGTAGGGCTCAACGTCATCAGGCGGTTTTTACATTGAAATGTCTGGGAAATGTGAGTCACACAGCTGAGGAGTTGTGGTCAGCTCTGGAGAACCAATTTCATGAATGGTTGTCTCCACTGGACCTGAAACCAGCGAAGGCCGTGTGCGACAATGCTGCAAACCTGGGTGCGGCCCTTCGCCGGGGCAATGTCACACACGTGCCTTGTATGGCTCACGTGTTGAACCTGGTTGTCCAGCAATTTTTAGCCCACTATCCCAGACTAGATGGCCTTCTGCAGAGGGCACGGTCGCTGTGTGCTCACTTCCGCCGTTTGCATCCCGCAGCTCAGCGACTTACATCTCTACAGAAGTCGTTGGGCCTGCCACTTCACCGGCTAAAATGCGATGTGCCTACCCGGTGGAATTCAACTCTGCACATGTTGCAGCGACTGTGGCAGCACCGACAAGCCCTGGTGCAATACGTTCTGACGTATAGCCTGGGCCAACGAGATTCAGAGGTGGGGCAAATCACGCTGGAGGAGTGGTCTCAGATCAGGGACCTATGCACCCTTCTGCACAGTTTTGAAATGGCGACGTAGATGTTTAGTGCTGACGATGCCATTATCAGCATGACTATTCCGGTGATTTACATGCTGGAGCACATGTTAAACAGAATTCGGAGTCAGGTGGTGGCACAAGAGGAGGTGGAGTAAGTAGAGGAGGAGGAGTTGTATGCGGAAGGGCTAACATCTGCAAGGTCCAGACGGTCGGCAGCACCAAGGCGGCAGGCATGTGAGGGTGGGGGAGATGGTTTTACCAGGGCGCATGGTAGCAGCCAAACTAGTGAGGAAGGTGCAGGAGCCCAGGAAGAAGTGGAGGACGAACTGATGGAAGAATCATCAGATGAGGGAGACCTTGATCACATTTCTGTTGTGCGAGGTTGGGGGGAGAGGACAGAGGAAGGAAGCATGATTGTTACCTCGCCACCAACACAACAGGGACTTGGTGCTCCTGGATGCGCAACACACATGAGTGCCTTCTTGCTGCACTACCTGCAACATGACCCTCGAATTGTGAGAATTAGAAATAATCCTGACTACTGGGTTGCCACACTGTTAGATCCCCGGTACAAAAGTAAATTTGCAGAAATTATTCCTGCCATAGAAAGGGATGCATGCATGCAGGAGTATCAGCAGAGACTGTTGCAGAATCTTACATGTGCTTTTCCACAAAATACCAGTGGTGCACGTAGTGAATCTCACAGTTCCAACTTGCCAACCGTGGGACCGTCAAGTGTTCAGCACTCAAACCGTAACAGAACCACAGTATCTGCTGGTAACATCAATTTTGCGGAATCATTTCACCACTTTTTTAGCCCATCCTTTGCAAGGCCACAGGAGACAAGAAGTCTGACACATAGTCAACGCCTAGAGACGATGGTACAGGAGTATCTCCAAGTAAACATTGAAGCCACGACTGTGTCACTGGACCCTTGCTCTTTTTGTGCTTCCAATCTGGATAAATGGCCGGAGCTAGCCACTTACGCCTTGGAGATCTTGTCATGCCCCGCAGCCAGCGTTCTGTCTGAACGTGTGTTCAGCGCTGCTGGTGGTGTGCTGACAGATAAGCGCACGCGGCTCTCCACTGATAATGTAGACAGACTCACGTTCATAATGATGAACAAATCATGGATCCGAAACGACTTTTCTACCCCTGTGTCATCCTGGGGAGAGTAAAAGCTTGATGATTGGTTAAAATCACCCTACCAACCGTTTTAAGCTTTTAAATTACTAATCATGTTTATCTGTATCTTGACTGGAAAATAATTTGGGCTTTGTAGCAGTGTGCAGCACTGATCCTATTAGGCCATCTATACTAAAGCTTCACCAGATTTAAAATTAAAAATAATTTTTAGCTGCATCTAGCCCGGAAAATAATTTTGGGGCTCCGAGATGCGCAAGACACATAAGTGCCTTCTTGCTGCACTACCTGCAGCATGACCCTCATATTGTCAGAATTCAAAGTAATCATGACTACTGGGTTGCCACACTCTTAGATCCCCCAAACTTTTCGATCAACCTTTTCATTTTAATAAAGAACAAAAAAATGGTCATTTTTGAAATTATAAGCATTAGCAGGTTGTTAGAAACTGAAATCAAACAGTTTTCAACTCAAAACTTTATTCTAGGTGATGTTACATTTTCACATAGGACCCCTTGATCGAAAGGAGCTTCTGAACTCTCTCGTCCATTGAATTTGTCAGGTTTTGGATGGTTTCTGCTTCAATTGTTTTGAATGAGGACAGAATACCCTCCCAGAGCTGTTGCTTAGATGTGAACTGCCTCCCGCCATCATAGACACTCCTTTTAATGATGCTCCAAAGGTTCTGAATGGGGTAGAGGTCAGGGGAGCATGGGGGTCACACCATAAGTTTGTCCCCTTTTATGCCCATATCAGCCAGAGATGCAGATGTTTTATGTGCAGCATGAGATGGTGCATTATCATGCAGAAAAATGATCTTGCTGTGAAATACACGGTTCTTCTTCTTGAACCATGGCAGGAAGTGCTGTTTGAGAAAATCCACATACATTATGGAGTTCATCTTTAGCGCCTTCAGGGATCCTAAAGGGGCCGACAATCTCTCTCCCCATGATTCCAGCCCAAAACATTACTCCACCTCCTCCTTGTTGGCGCTGTAGCCGTGTTTGCGTGGGGTGTCCATCAACCAGCCATCCTCCACTCCATCCATCTGGACCATCGAGCGCTGCACGGCACTCATCCGTGAACAAAACAGTTTTGAAATCAGTCTTCATGTAATGTTTGGCCCACTGGAGCCGTTTCTGCTTGTGTGAAGTGGATAGAGGAGGTCGACAGGATGGCGTATGCACAGCTGCAAACCTCTGAAGGACCCTGCATCTTGTTGTTCGGGGGACGTTGGAGGCACAAGCAGCTTCAAAAACTTGTCTGCTGGTATGACAAGGCTTTTTTGCCGCTGCTCTTTCAACCTGACGTAATTGCCTGTAGGAAAGAGTCCTCAATTTGCCCTTATCAGCACGCACACGTGTGTACTGTGAATCAGCTACATACTTCTTGATTGCCAAGACACTTCATCCTGATCATCGCACAATGTTGATTGTAGTCATGCCTTGACCTAAACACTCCACAATTTGTTGCTTCTCAGCAGCCGACACATCCTTTTTCTTTCCCATTTTGGCAGAAAATGTAGGCTGCTTAATAATGTGAGAGAGCCTTCTTAAGTAGTCTTGCCTTTCATTGGACACACCTGCCAAACTAATTAGCACAGGTGTCTGCAATTGCTTACAGTGATATAAAGAGTAGTGTTGAGCCACCCCCGTAGTGTTCGGGTTCGGTTCAGTTCGTCGAACACCGGGATGTTCGAGGAACTGTTCGTCGAACTGTTCGTCGAACACCTTAGAACACCGTCGAACACCGTTAAAACCAATGGCAGGCAAACAAAAACACATAGAAACACATAGAAAACACCTGCAAAGGTGTCCAAAAGCTGACAAACTGCTCAGAAGACACTCTCTTTAAAAAAGCCGGCGGCAAATTCAGCAGCGGCATACACCGGTACTCGACAATTTAGACAAGAAGGAATAGAGCATCACACATAGATTAGATAGATAGAAACATGTCAGTCACACATATAAGAAGCACAGTGACAGTGTTGGTTACTGCACTTGTCATTTAGTGTAAAGGATTTATTAAAAAAAATATTAGTGTTTTCATGCACCGTCTCTTTAAAAAAGCCGGCCGGCAATTCAGCATCTGTACCCGACAATTTAGAACAGAAAGAATAGAGATTCACACATAGATTAGATAGATAGAAACATGTCAGTCACATATATATGAAGTACAGTGATAGTGTTGCTTACTGTACTTGTCATTTAGTGTAAAGGATTTATTTAAAAAAATAATAGTGTTTTCATGCACTGTCTCTTTCAAAAAGCCGGCCGGCAATTCAGCAGCGGTACCCGACAATTTAGAACAGAAAGATAGAGCATCACACATAGATTAGATAGATAGAAACATGTCAGTCACATATATATGAAGTACAGTGATAGTGTTGGTTACTGTACTTGTCATTTAGTATTAAAATAAAGGATTTATTATTAAAAAAATTGGCGTGGGGTTCCCCTTAATTTTAGGCTCTAGCGGAGGTTAAGCAGACGGCTGGGGCAGATGTTTGAAGCCTGGGAAGGGGGTAATACCCACGGAGCTTCCCAGGCTACTAATATCAGCCCCCAGCTGAATACATAGCCTTTACTAGCTATTAAAATGGGGGACCCCCCCAAAAAAATGACGTGGGGTCCCCCCTAATTTAATAGCTAGCAAAGGCTAGGCAGACAGCTGGGGGCTGATATTAATAGCCCAGGAAGGGAGCCATGAATATTGGCCCCCTCCCAGGCTAGAAACACCAGCCGTCAGCCGCCCCAGAAATGGCGCATTCATAGGATGCGCCAATTCTGGCACTTAGCCTCGATCTTCCACGCTGCCCTGGTGCGGTGGCAGGGGGTAATAGGGTTGGGGTTGATGTCAGCTTATAATGCCAGCTGACATCAAGCCCAGGTTAGTAATGGAGAGGCGTCTATAAGACACCCCCATTACTAACCCCATAGTCAAAGTTAAAAAAAACACAAACACCCAGAATAAAGTCCTTTAATTGAAATAAAGACACAATTCTTTATTGTTCTAAATTAAACCATACTTACCATCACGCCCATTCCAGCTGAAGCCAACGATCTCCTGCAATAAAAGAAAAATAATAAAGCAACCTCATCCTTACCTTTCCATGGTTCCCACGACAGCTTCAGCTCTGCTACATCGAGATGACAGGCTGGACCGCAGCAGAACGCTGCCATCCAGCCTCTCATCCCGCAGACACTGAGAAGCGCAGGCTTGCTTGCGCTGCTCAGCGTCTCTCTGTGACGACATCCAGATGAGCCGAGTTCATGTCCAATGAACTCGGCTCACCTCATGCACGTCACTGACAGCGTGGGAAAATTCTCACGCTGAAGCGGTGAGTGCAGGAGAATTTTCCCACGCTGTCAGTGACGTGCATGAGGTGAGCCGAGTTCATTGGACATGACCTCGGCTCATCTGGATGCCGTCACAGCGAGACAGTGAGGAGCGCAAGCATGCCTGCGCTTCTCAGTGTCTGCGGGATGACAGACTGGATGGCAGCGTTCTGCTGCGGTCCAGCCTATCATCTCGATGTAGCAGAGCTGGAGCTGTGGTGGGAACCATGGAAAGGTAAGGATGAGGTTGGTTTATTATTTTTCTTTTATTGCAGGAGATCGTTGGCTTCAGCTGGAATGGGTGTGATGGTAAGTATGGTTTAATTTAGAACAATAAAGAATTGTGTCTTTATTTCAATTAAAGGACTTTATTCTGGGTGTTGTGTTTTTTTTAAATACTTTACTAGAAATTCATGGCGGTCATGTCTAATACTGGCGTGACCCCATGAATTTTGGGCTTGGGGCCAGCTGATAATACCAAGCTGGCCCTAACCCCTTTATTACCCAGTGAGCCACCGCACCAGGGCCCTGGATGAGTTGGGTACAGCGCCAGAAGATGGCGCTTCTATGAACGCGCCATTTTCCGGGGTGGCTGCGGACTGCAATTTGTAGCGGGGGGGGGGCCCAGAAAGCTTGGGCCTCCCTGCGCTGCAGATTCCAGCCCCCAGCTGCCTAGTTGTACCTGGCTGGACACAAAAATAGGGCGAAGCCCCACGTACTTTTTTTTTAATTATTTCATGAAATTCATTAAATAATTAAGAAAAAAAGGCCTTCCCTATATTGTTGTGTCCGGCCAGGTACAAATAGGCAGCTGGTGGTTGGGGGCAGCCCGTTCCTGCCTGCTGTACCTGGCTGGACACAAATATAGTGCGAAGCCCCACTTCAATTTTTTTTAATTATTTCATGAAATTCATGAAATAATTAAGAAAAAAAGGGCTTCCCTATATTGTTGTGTCCGGCCAGGTACAAATAGGCAGCTGGTGGATGGGGGCAGCCCGTTCCTGCCTGCTGTACCTGGCTGGACACTAATATAGTGCGAAGCCCCACTTCAATTTTTTTTAATTATTTCATGAAATTCATGAAATAATTAAGAAAAAAAGGGCTTCCCTATATTGTTGTGTCCGGTCAGGTACAAATAGGCAGCTGGTGGATGGGGGCAGCCCGTTCCTGCCTGCTGTACCTGGCTGGACACTAATATAGTGCGAAGCCCCACTTCAATTATTTTAAATTATTTCAGGAAATTCATGAAATAATTTAAAAAAAATTGACGTGGGGCTTCGCACTATATTTGTGTCCAGCCAGGTACAGCAGGCAGGAACGGGCTGCCCCCAACCACCAGCTGCCTATTTGTACCTGGCCGGACACAACAATATAGGGAAGCCCTTTTTTTCTTAATTATTTCATGAAATAATTTAAAGAAAATTGACGTGGGGCTTCGCCCTGTTTTTGTGTCCAGCCAGGTACAACTAGGCAGCTGGGGGCTGGAATCCGCAGCGCAGGGAGGCCCAAGCTTTCTGGGCCACCCCCGCTGCAAATTGCAGTCCGCAGCCACCCCGGAAAATGGCGCGTTCATAGAAGCGCCATCTTCTGGCGCTGTACCCAACTCATCCAGGGCCCTGATGCGGTGGCTCACTGGGTAATAAAGGGGTTAGGGCCAGCTTGGCATTATCAGCTGGCCCTAAGCCCGAAATTCATGGGGTCACGCCAATATTAGACATGACCACCATGAATTTCTAGTAAAGTATTTAAAAAAAACACAACACCCAGAAAAAAGTCCTTTAATTGAAATAAACACACAATTCTTTATTGTTCTAAATTAAACCATACTTACCATCACGCCCATTCCAGCTGAAGCCAACGATCTCCTGAAATAAAAGAAAAATAATAAAGCAACATCATCCTTACCTTTCCATGGTTCCCATGACAGCTTCAGCTCTGCTACATCGAGATGACAGGCTGGACCGCAGCAGAACGCTGCCATCCAGCCTGTCATCCCGCAGACACTGAGAAGCGCAGGCTTGCTTGCGCTCCACAGTGTCTCTCTGTGAGGGCATCCAGATGAGCCGAGTTATTGTCCAATGAACTCGGCTCACCTCATGCACGTCACTGACAGCGTGGGAAAATTCTCCTGCACTCAGCGCTTCAGCGTGGGAGAATTCTCACACTGAAGCGCTGAGTGCCGGAGAATTCTCCCACGCTGTCAGTGACATGCAGGAGGTGAGCTGAGTTCATTGGACATGAGCTCACCTTATGCACGTCACTGACAGCGTGGGAGAATTCTCCTGCACTCACCGCTTCAGCGTGAGAATTTTCCCACGCTGTCAGTGACGTGCATGAGGTGAGCCGAGTTCATTGGACATGAACTCGGCTCATCTGGATGTCGTCACAGAGAGACGCTGAGCAGCGCAAGCAAGCCTGCGCTTCTCAGTGTCTGCGGGATGAGAGGCTGGATGGCAGCGTTCTGCTGCGGTCCAGCCTGTCATCTCGATGTAGCAGAGCTGAAGCTGTCGTGGGAACCATGGAAAGGTAAGGATGAGGTTGCTTTATTATTTTTCTTTTATTGCAGGAGATCGTTGGCTTCAGCTGGAATGGGCGTGACGGTAAGTATGGTTTAATTTAGAACAATAAAGGATTGTGTCTTTATTTCAATTAAAGGACTTTATTCTGGGTGTTTGTGTTTTTTTTAACTTTGACTATGGGGTTAGTAATGGGGGTGTCTTATAGACGCCTCTCCATTACTAACCTGGGCTTGATGTCAGCTGGCATTATAAGCTGACATCAACCCCAACCCTATTACCCCCTGCCACCGCACCAGGGCAGCGTGGAAGAGCGAGGCTAAGTGCCAGAATTGGCGCATCCTATGAATGCGCCATTTCTGGGGCGGCTGACGGCTGGTGTTTCTAGCCTGGGAGGGGGCCAATATTCATGGCTCCCTTCCTGGGCTATTAATATCAGCCCCCAGCTGTCTGCCTAGCCTTTGCTAGCTAATAAATTAGGGGGGACCCCACGTCATTTTTTTTGGGGGGTCCCCCATTTTAATAGCTAGTAAAGGCTATGTATTCAGCTGGGGGCTGATATTAGTAGCCTGGGAAGCTCCGTGGGTATTACCCCCTTCCCAGGCTTCAAACATCTGCCCCAGCCGTCTGCTTAACCTCCGCTAGAGCCTAAAATTAAGGGGAACCCCACGCCAATTTTTTTAATAATAAATCCTTTATTTTAATACTAAATGACAAGTACAGTAACCAACACTATCACTGTACTTCATATATATGTGACTGACATGTTTCTATCTATCTAATCTATGTGTGAAGCTCTATTCTGTCTGTTATAAATTGTCGGGTACCGCTGCTGAATTGCCGGCCGGCTTTTTTAAAGAGACGGTGCCTGAAAACACTATTATTTTTTTTGATAAATCCTTTACGCTAAATGACAAGTACAGTAAGCAGCACTGTCACTGTACTTCATATATATGTGACTGACATGTTTCTATCTATCTAATCTATGTGTGATTCTCTATTCTTTCTATTCTAAATTGTCGGGTACCGCTGCTGAATTGCCGGCCGGCTTTTTTAAAGAGACGGTGCACGAAAACACTATTATTTTTTTTGATAAATCCTTTACGCTAAATGACAAGTACAGTAAGCAGCACTTTCACTGTAATTCGTATATATGTGGCTGACATGTTTATATCTATCTAATCTATGTGTGAAGCTCTATTCTTTCGGTTCTAAATTGTCGGGTACCGGTGTATGCCGCTGCTGAATTGCCGGCTTTTCATGTTTCACTGTTGGCACTGTTCCCATCGATTTGGGCAATCACTGTAATGCCACAACCACCATGGCTGTGGCATTACAGTGAGTGGCAGACAATCCCTGCATGATTGGTGCTCTAAATAGCGCCAGACATGCAGGACACGCTTTTGGTGCACGAACAGTTATCGAACATAACCTCGAACAGCCGAATTTTTTGCAAATCGTTCGGGTTCGTCGAACAACTCGAACACCGCCCAAAACAGCTCGAATTTGAGATTGGCGAACAGTTCTAGTCGAACACCGCTCATCTCTAATAAAGAGCCCTGACACACATCACCATCAATGAGTTTAACTGACAAACAAACAAATTCTTCCCTTATCACTCCTAAACACTTTTTGCATAATAATTTGGAACGCAGTGTACATGTGCTTTTCCACAAAACACCAGCGGTTCACGTAGTGAATCTTACAGTTCTAACTTGCCAACCGTGGTCTGTATGGAGTTGTTCAATAAAGGGCCCAAAATTAAGATAACATAGATGGGAGAGGTCTCTATGAATAGGAATTCCTAAGTATTTGATACCCTGTGAGGGACAGGCAAAGGGAAAGTTGGACTGGATGGAATCCTATATGGATTTGGGGAGGGAGACATCGAGGGCCTCAGACTTCGCTGCATTGATTTTAAAATTTGACCATGTAACAAAGTGATTTATTTCAGCCATAACAGCATGGATGGATATATGTGATTGAGTGATATATACTAGGACATCATCAGCAAATAGAGAGCACTTGTACTCGGTGCCTCCCACCTGAATCCACCTAATATTGGGGTTATGGCGAATTGATGAGAGCAGGTGCTCCGTCACTAGGATGTATAAGAGAGGGGACAGAGGACATCCCTGCCTTGTCCCATTGGTGATTGTGAAAGGTGATGAAAATGTTCTGACGCACCCCCTGGGCCTTGGGACACCCGGAGCCGGACCCTTTTTGGTGGATGCTGGTGGTTGTAGTCTTCGTGGCAGCGACCCGGTTCCGTGGCTCAGGGTGGTCAAGCCAGTGGCGGAACTATTTATGTGATTTCGATGTTTAAATGTACGACTACGCCACCCGTGGATTGCGGTCAGCGTGAACCGCCGCTACAGGGCAGACCGCTGAGGCTGGTGTTGTGGGTGCAGCAGAGCGTAGCATAACTCCCCACGGGAGGAGTATAGCCTCAGGGCAGTGTATGCGGAGGATGGGGGTGATGGTGAAGGGCAGCAGCAGTAACGACACGGAGTCAGTGATGCAGTTCAGGGCCTTTACTCACAGTTCTTATTATCCAGACCACGTCTGCAGGTAACGGCTGCCCACGTCGTACTGTGCTCACCAGGTGAGGGGCTCAGACAACTCCCAGATAACTTTGGAGCACTTCACAGGACCCCCTTTGTGTGTCCTTTGTCTGACCTTTCTTACCAACACTTCTGTCCGGCTGCCTCGGGCCTCCTCTTGGTAAACTTGGCGCCAGTTTCCCTGACCCTATGTGGTGCCTTCCTAGCGGGTGTAGCGAGGGGCTGCGCCACATAAAATGTCAGAGCCTCCGGTTTCTAGCTGAGGGTCGTTTCCTGCCTCCACTAGTTCGGGGACTGGTCTCCCCCTTTGGCCTGACCCCTCCACGCAGGTGGATTCGGGCGTGCGGTGGCGACTCGCCCGTCCGCACCCCTGGGATCCCTTCATTCCTCGTTCCTGGAGCCTTCTCCGCTCCTCTTCCTTCCTTCTCCCTCTTCCAGGCCTGGGCCTCTGTTACTAGACCCGCCTCCGGAGCAGAGCTCATGCAGAGCCCCTGCTCCCTGCCACTTCTGCTCAGACTTCTCTGCACTGAACTAAGATGGTGCCCACCTTTTATACTCCCTTCTCAATGCACCCAGGAACTGCTTCCTCCCTGCTCCTGCACTACCGGGTTCCCCTTCCTCAGTGTTCCCTCCCCCCACTCCAGCCAGGGACAGGGACTGTCGTGCCCATCTCAGGGGCATATTGGTCGCCCTGCCCCACGGCAATGTGGTGTAATGCATGCAGGTGTCGGGTCCTGATGCACACTCCATCCTTACCTGAGAGTGAGATATCACACCTCTGGGTGAGGTGCAATACGTCTGTAGCAACCGAGCCCTCAGGGTGCTACAGTTCCATTTATCTTCAGCCTAGGTGACGTATTGCGATACAGGGCCGTGATTTTGGCTATAAAAGGGTCCCCTAGACCCCTACCCCAAGCTTTTTAAGAGAATCATATATGGCGTGCCAGGAGACTCTATGGAATGCTTTCTCAGCATCCAACGAGAGTATCTAATTACAAATTTTTAACTGCATCTAGCCCAGGAAATACTTTGTGCCTAGCAGCAGTGTCTGCTAGTCAGCGGATTATCCCGGCTGTTAAGCAAGCTACACCACCTGTAGTTTAGACACTTAATTTTTTCAAAGGAAATGCTTCGGGACCATGGGATACTTAGTGAAGAGCATCAGGAGGCACCCCAAGGCATAGGGGCTGGGACTGGCAGTAGGATGCCTTGCGGTGGACAGCCGAGCTAGATCCTTATAAAAGCTTTTTAACTGCAGCAGCTTTAGTGGACGCTACTGGAGCTGGAATTACGCGGCTGCTGGCATGAGACTTGCCCTCCAATAGATCCTTGTAAATGGATTTAAAGTGTATTCATTCAAATTAGAGAGACAATTTAAATTAAAAAGCTTAGAGCTGCCTCCACCACAGGGGGGCTCGCTCGACCCACCAGCGGACAGGCACCAGTATTGGGAGAGGGGGGCTGGCCATCAGGGTTCACCGCGGCTCTGGCACAAACCCGGCGACACGGAGGTGGCACGGGCAGGAGCGGACTGGCCGTGTCGACTTCTCACTTTTTGGATTTTAGAAGGGCATGACATGCCTATATCTGTGTCTCCCCCTCCTTTTACTCCTCCACCTCTTTTCTTTTCGCATGACTATATGTACTTGTCACTTTTCCATGTGTTAGTTATGCCTTCTGAGCAGTTTGTCAGCTTTTGGACACCTTTGAAGGTGTTTCCTATGTGTTTCTATGTGTTTTTGTTTGCCTGCCATTGGTTTTAACGGTGTTCGAAGGTGTTCAACGAACAGTTCGGCGAACACACGGGTGTTCGACGAACCGAACCGAACTCGAACACTACGGGGGTGGCTCAACACTAATAAAGAGCCCTGACACACATCACCATTAGTGTTGAGCCACCCCCGTAGTGTTCGAGTTCGGTTCGGTTCGTCGAACACCCGTGTGTTCGCCGAACTGTTCGTCGAACTGTTCGTCGAACACCTTCGAACACCGTTAAAACCAATGGCAGGCAAACAAAAACACATAGAAACACATAGAAAACACCTTCAAAGGTGTCCAAAAGCTGACAAACTGCTCAGAAGACACAACTAACACATGGAAAAGTGACAAGTACATATAGTCATGCGAAAAGAAAAGAGGTGGAGGAGTAAAAGGAGGGGGAGACACAGATATAGGCATGTCATGCCCTTCTAAAATCCAAAAAGTGAGAAGCCGAGACGGCCAGTCCGCTCCTGCCCGTGCCACCTCCGTGTCGCCGGGTTTGTGCCAGAGCCGCGGTGAACCCTGACGGCCAGCCCCCCTCTCCCAATACTGGTGCCTGTCCGCTGGTGGGTCGAGAGAGCCCCCCTGTGGTGGAGGCAGCTCTAAGCTTTTTAATTTAAATTGTCCCTCTAATTTGAATGAATACACTTTAAATCCATTTACAAGGATCTATTGGAGGGCAAGTCTCATGCCAGCAGCCGCGTAATTCCAGCTCCAGTAGCGTCCACTAAAGCTGCTGCAGTTAAAAAGCTTTTATAAGGATCGAGCTCGGCTGTCCACCGCAAGGCATCCTAGTGCCAGTCCCAGCCCCTATGCCTTGGGGTGCCTCCTGATGCTCTTCACTAAGTATCCCGTGGTCCCGAAGCATTTCCTTTGAAAAAATTAAGTGTCCAAACTACAGGTGGTGTAGCTTGCTTAACAGCCGGGATAATCCGCTGACTAGCAGACACTGCTACTAGGCACAAAGTATTTCCTGGGCTAGATGCAGTTAAAAATTTGTAAGTAGATACTCTCGTTGGATGCTGAGAAAGCATTCCATAGAGTCTCCTGGCACGCCATATATGATTCTCTTAAAAAGCTTGGGGTAGGGGTCTAGGGGACCCTTTTATAGCCAAAATCACGGCCCTGTATCACAATACGTCACCTAGGCTGAAGATAAATGGAACTGTAGCACCGAGGGCTCGGTTGCTACAGACGTATTGCACCTCACCCAGAGGTGTGATATCTCACTCTCAGATAAGGATGGAGTGTGGATCAGGACCCGACACCTGCATGCATTACACCACATTGCCGTGGGGCAGGGCGACCAATATGCCCCTGAGATGGGCACGACAGTCCCTGTCCCTGGCTGGAGTGGGGGGAGGGAACACTGAGGAAGGGGAACCCTGCAGTGCAGGAGCAGGGAGGAAGCAGTTCCTGGGTGCATTGAGAAGGGAGTATAAAAGGTGGGCACCATCTTAGTTCAGTGCAGAGAAGTCTGAGCAGAAGTGGCAGGGAGCAGGGGCTCTGCATGAGCTCTGCTCCGGAGGCGGGCCTAGTAACAGAGGCCCAGGCCTGCAAGAGGGAGAAGGAAGGAAGAGGAGCGGAGAAGGCTCCAGGAACGAGGAATGAAGGGATCCCAGGGGTGCGGACGGGCGAGTCGCCACCGCACGCCCGAATCCACCTGCGTGGAGGGGTCAGGCCAAAGGGGGAGACCGGTCCCCGAACTAGTGGAGGCAGGAAACGACCCTCAGCTAGAAACCGGAGGCTCTGACATTTTATGTGGCACAGCCCCTTGCTACACCCGCTAGGAAGGCACCACATAGGGTCAGGGAAACTGGCGCCAAGTTTACCAAGAGGAGGCCCGAGGCAGCCGGACAGAAGTGTTGGTAAGAAAGGCCAGACAAAGGACACACAAAGGGGGTCCTGTGAAGCGCTCCAAAGTTATCTGGGAGTTGTCTGAGCCCCTCACCTGGTGAGCACAGTACGACGTGGGCAGCCGTTACCTGCAGACGTGGTCTGGATAATAAGAACTGTGAGTAAAGGCCCTGAACTGCATCACTGACTCCGTGTCGTTACTGCTGCTGCCCTGCACCATCACCCCCATCCTCCGCATACACTGCCCTGAGGCTATACTCCTCCCGTGGGGAGTTATGCTACGCTCTGCTGCACCCACAACACCAGCCTTAGCGGTCTGCCCTGTAGCGGCGGTTCACTCTGACCGCAATCCACGGGTGGCGTAGTCGGACATTTAAACATCAAAACCACATAAATAGTTCCGCCACTGGTTTGACCACCCTGAGCCACGGAACCGGATCGCCGCCACGAAGACCACAACCACCAGCATCCACCAAAAAGGGTCCGGCTCCGGGTGTCCCAAGGCCCAGGGGGTGCGTCAGAACATTTTCATCACCTTTCACAATCACCAATGGGACAAGGCAGGGATGTCCTCTGTCCCCTCTCTTATACATCCTAGTGACGGAGCACCTGCTCTCATCAATTCGCCACAACCCCAATATTAGGTGGATTGAGGTGGTAGGCACCGAGTACAAGTGCTCTCTATTTGCTGATGATGTCCTAGTATATATCACTCAATCACATATATCCATCCCTGCTGTTATGGCTGAAATAGATCACTTTGTTACATGGTAAAATTTTAAAATCAATGCAGCGAAGTCTGAGGCCCTCGATGTCTCCCTCCCTAAATCCATATAGGATTCCATCCAGTCCAACTTTCCCTTTGCCTGGCCCTCACAGGGTATCAAATACTTAAAAAATTCCTATTCATAGAGACCTCTCCCATCTATGTTATCTTAATTTTGGGCCCTTTATTGAACAATTCCATACAGACCACGGTTGGCAAGTTGGAACTGTGAGATTCACTACGTGCACCACTGGTATTTTGTGGAAAAGCACATGTAAGATTCTGCAACAGTCTCTGCTGATACTCCTGCATGCGTGCATCCCTTTCTATGGCAGGAATAATTTCTGCAAATTTACTTTTGTACCGGGGATCTAACAGTGTGGCAACCCAGTAGTCAGGATTATTTCTAATTCTCACAATTCGAGGGTCATGTTGCAGGTAGTGCAGCAAGAAGGCACTCATGTGTGTTGCGCATCCAGGAGCACCAAGTCCCTGTTGTGTTGGTGGCGAGGTAACAATCATGCTTCCTTCCTCTGTCCTCTCCCCCCAACCTCGCACAACAGAAATGTGATCAAGGTCTCCCTCATCTGATGAGTCTTCCATCAGTTCGTCCTCCACTTCTTCCTGGGCTCCTGCACCTTCCTCACTAGTTTGGCTGCTACCATGAGCCCTGGTAAAATCATCTCCCCCACCCTCACATGCCTGCCGCCCTGGTGCTGCCGACCGTCTGGACCTTGCAGATGTTAGCCCTTCCGCATACAACTCCTCCTCCTCTACTTCCTCCACCTCCTCTTGTGCCACCACCTGACTCCGAATTCTGTTTAACATGTGCTCCAGCATGTAAATCACCGGAATAGTCATGCTGATAATGGCATCGTCAGCACTAAACATCTTCGTCGCCATTTCAAAACTGTGCAGAAGGGTGCATAGGTCCCTGATCTGAGACCACTCCTCCAGCGTGATTTGCCCCACCTCTGAATCTCGTTGGCCCAGGCTATACGTCAGAACGTATTGCACCAGGGCTTGTCGGTGCTGCCACAGTCGCTGCAACATGTGCAGAGTTGAATTCCACCGGGTAGGCACATCGCATTTTAGCCGGTGAAGTGGCAGGCCAAACGACTTCTGTAGAGATGTAAGTCGCTGAGCTGCGGGATGCGAACGGCGGAAGTGAGCACACAGCGACCGTGCCCTCTGCAGAAGGCCATCTAGTCTGGGATAGTGGGCTAAAAATTGCTGGACAACCAGGTTCAACACGTGAGCCATACAAGGCACGTGTGTGACATTGCCCCGGCGAAGGGCCGCACCCAGGTTTGCAGCATTGTCGCACACGGCCTTCCCTGGTTTCAGGTCCAGTGGAGACAACCATTCATGAAATTGGTTCTCCAGAGCTGACCACAACTCCTCAGCTGTGTGACTCACATTTCCCAGACATTTCAATGTAAAAACCGCCTGATGACGTTGAGCCCTACTGCCAGCATAGTAAGGAGGTGTGCAGGATCCCTTCTGCGCAGTTAGAAAGCTTGTGGCATGACCAGACAGGCTTTGGGTGCAGGTGGAAGACCGAGAGGAGGTTGAGGAGGCAGAAGCAGTGGAGGAAAAATGACATAAAGAGGATTGACGCACAACTCGTGGGGACGGCAAGATTTGGACAGCAGCCCCTTGTCCTGCTGTCACCATAGTTACCCAGTGCCCAGTCAGCGACATGTAACGCCCCTGTCCATGCCTACTCGTCCAAGTGTCTGTGGTGAAATGCACCCTGTCACACACAGAGTTTCTCAAAGAAGCGGTGATGTTGTGTGCGACATGCTGGTGGAGCGCAGGCACACCTTTCTTTGAGAAGTAGTGCCGACTGGGCATCTGGTACTGGGGCACTGCGACGGACATAAGGTCTCGAAAATCCTCTGTGTCCACCAGGCGGAAAGGCAGCATTTCTGTAGCCAAGAGCTTACAGATGGTGAAATTCAACCTCTTAGCTTTCTCATGGCTAGGAGGAAATGGTCTTTTACTTGTCCACATCTGAGGGACCGAGGGCTGGCTATTGTGCTTAGACGGGGTTGATAAGGGTGTCCCCGGCAAACTGCCGGTCTGTGAGGAAGATGCAGGCGGACATGTTAGGTTGCCTTGATCCAAAGGTGGTGCTATCGATGTCGGACAGCGCTCAAGACCAGCTGGTGTTACCACCTCCAAAGAAAATGATGACCTGCCAATCACGCTGGCTGTTGCGGGTAAAGAGGTGGCAGGTCTGCGCCCCAAAACAGGTGTGACTGCTGTCCCCCCAGTCACAGAGGATGAAGAGGCCGCGGATGCACAAGATATGGCAGACGGTGGTTGGCCCGGCCGGCTAGACCGCATTGTAGCACACTGAGCTTCCCACTGCAACTTATGCTTCATGTCCATGTGCCGGTTCATGCATGAAGTACTCAAACTATGTATTTTTTGGCCTCTACTTAGCTTTTGCTGACAAATGTTACAGATAACACGAGTTGGGTCATCTTTATCGATCTGAAAAAATGCCCAGGCTATGCAAGGCTTAGCACCCATGCGACCTGAAGAGCCACCACGACTTGTGGTGAGAGGCAGAGTTGTGTTTGAGGATGCAGTTGTTGACGTGCTTCCAGTACTACGTCTCTGTCCAGGAAGGCGCAACCTGACCTCGTCGTCACTAGCATCTTCCTCCACCTCCTCTGCTGACCTCATCTCTTGGCTGACTGTGGGTTGACAGTAAGTGGGATCTCCGACCTCATCATCATCACCCTGTGCGTTATCACACCCGTCGTCCTCAGAGCCAACCTGTTCCTGCCCTGACAAAAAACTAAAGTTGTCGCTCCAATCAGGTATTTGAGTCTTATCATCGTCTTCCTCATTGTCTCCACCAACAGGAGTTACAGTTTGGGAATGAGGGTCTACATTATGGTCAGAACCTTCTGCGTCTGGTCCTGGATCCGACTCATAAAGATTCTGGGCATCAGTGCAGATCATTTCCTCGTCTGGATTCACAGAAGCGCTGGAGTCGACCTCTGATTCCCAGGCTATAGTATGAGTAAACAGCTCTGCAGACTCAACCATCTGTTCTACCTCATACTCAGACGGGCAGCTGGAGATTTGGGAGCTGTGAGGAAGCAAGTGCGATTTGGGTGACACCTTTGAGGACTGGAGTATTTGTGATGTTGAAGTTGATGTGGAGGAGAGCCCACTTAAAGGAGCACTTGATATCCGTTGAAGCACCTGCTGTTTTTGTGCCTCATCTGGAATTTGTAGCGATTGGCGTGGCCGTAAGAAAGGGATCTTATCACATTGTCCGCTAAAAGAAGTAGACATTTTAGTTTGGCTGGAAGATGGTCTTTCTTCTGCACCTACCCCACGGACACAACCTTTTTTCCCCTTCCCAACACGCCTATTCCCCTTTCCACCAGCAGCAGGCCTTTTTCCACTCATTTTGGTGGTTAACTAATTCACAACTCTGGAGTTGTTTGCACAAAAAAACAATGGATGGTAACCGAGCAGAGCTGAGTGGCCAAACTGTGGTATTAGGCCAAAACTATTGGCTGGGTTAGATGCAGAAAAAAATTATTTTTAATTTGCAACCTGATGGAGGTCAGTATAGATGGACTAATAGACCAAGTCCCACACACCGCTAGAAGCCCAAATATTTTTTCAGAGCTAGATGCAGAAAATTTTTTTATTCAATTTGCAACCTGATGGAGGTCAGTATAGATGGACTAATAGACCAAGTCCCACACACTGCCAGAAGCCCAAATATTTTTTCAGAGCTAGATGCAGAAAAAAATTATTTTTAATTTGCAACCTGATGGAGGTCAGTATAGATGGACTAATAGACCAAGTCCCACACACCGCTAGAAGCCCAAATATTTTTTCAGAGCTAGATGCAGAAAAAAATTATTTTTAATTTGCAACCTGATGGAGGTCAGTATAGATGGACTAATAGAACAAGTCCCACACGCTGCTAGAAGCCCAAATATTTTTTCAGAGATAAATGAAGAAAAAAATTATTTTTAATTTGCAACCTGATGGAGGTCAGTATAGATGGACTAATAGACCAAGTCCCACACACTGCTAGAAGCCCAAATATTTTTTCAGAGCTAGATGCAGAAAAAAATTATTTTTAATTTGCAACCTGATGGAGGTCAGTATAGATGGTCTAATAGACCAAGTCCCACACACCGCTAGAAGCCCAAATATTTTTTCAGAGCTAGATGCAGAAAAAAATTATATTCAATTTGCAACCTGCTGGAGGTCAGTATAGAAGGACTAATAGAACAAGTCCCACACACTGCTAGAAGCCCAAATATTTTTTCAGAGCTAAATGAAGAAAAAAATTATTTTTAATTTGCAACCTGATGGAGGTCAGTATAGATGGACTAATAGACCAAGTCCCACACACTGCTAGAAGCCCAAATATTTTTTCAGAGCTAGATGCAGAAAAAAATTATATTCAGTTTGCAACCTGATGGAGGTTAGTATAGATGGACTAATAGAATGATGCTATGCCCAAAAGATTTTACTTCACTAGGTGCAGTAAAAAAATTGGTATTCTATACACAGGTGGTATATCTTGCAACACAGATAGGCTACTCCACTGACTAACACACTCTGCAATAGGCCAAAAAGGATTAGCTTTGCTAGATTCAGCCAAATGCTGTGAAAAAAACTTGCACAGCACTGGCACAGACCTGCCTGGCAAAAACTGATAGGAACTGATGTAACCTAGTCCTGAAAAGGACTCCAATTACAATTAGTCTTTACTCCCACAATCTATCTATTTAAGAGCACAGACCTGCCTGATAAAAGTCGTAGGAAATGCTGTAACCTAGTCCTTAAAAGGACTGCAATCACAACTATTCCCTACTCCCAAGCTATCTGTATATTTGTGCGAAAATTGGCTTGAAATTAACAAGGTATAGCGCACACAGCAACAGCGGTGCCGTCTAACACGCAGCTGCAGCAGTGAGAAAATGGTGGCGACGGGGAAAATGGCTTGGTCTTATAGGGCAAGGACATGTGACATACACTGCCAATCACACATGCCCTTGCTTGTGTGAAAAAAAGCACTTCGCTCCGTGTGTGCGCTGCTGATAGGCTGACAGATTGCACCTCCCCACTGCAAATGCGGGAAAGAGAAAAAAAAATGGAGATCTTCATTGTTCCTGCAGAGATCCATCCCCTGCCCCTCCCCCCGCCCCGCTGTACACTCAAACTGCGTATTAACATTAATTTTCATCATTACTGAGAAAAAATCCAGTTATGATTTTGGTGCACGAACAGTTATCGAACATAACCTCGAACAGCCGAATTTTTCTCAAATTGTTCGTGTTCGCCGACCGGCTCGAACACCGCCCAAAACAGCTCGAATTTGAGATTGGCGAACAGTTCGAGTAGAACAACGCTCATCTCTAATCACCATCAATGAGTTTAACTGACAAACAAACAAATTCTTCCCTTATCACTCCTAAACACTTTTTGCATAATAATTTGGAACACAGTGTACATGTGCCTTTCCACAAAACACTAGTGGTTCACTTAGTGAATCTTACAGTTCTAACTTGCCAACCGTGGTCTGTATGGAGTTGTTCAATAAAGGGCCCAAAATTAAGATAATATGGACGGGAGAGGTCTCTATGAATAGGAATTCCTAAGTATTTGATACCCTGTGAGGGCCAGGCAAAGGGAAAGTTGGACTGGATGGAATCCTGTATGGATTTGGGGAGGGAGACATCGAGGGCCTCAGACTTCGCTGCATTGATTTTTAAATTTGACCATGTAACAAAGTGATCTATTTCAGCCATAACAGCAGGGATGGATATATGTGATTGAGTGATATATACTAGGACATCATCAGCAAATAGAGAGCACTTGTACTCGGTGCCTCCCACCTCAATCCAACTAATATTGGGGTTATGGCGAATTGATGAGAGCAGGTGCTCCGTCACTAGGATGTATAAGAGAGGGGACAGAGGACATCCCTGCCTTGTCCCATTGGTGAATATGAAAGGTGATGAAAATGTTCTGACGTGCCCCCTGGGCCTTGGGACACCCAGAGCCGGACCCTTTTTGGTGGATGCTGGTGGTTGAAGTCTCCGTGGCGGCGACCCGGTTCCGTGGCTCAGGGCGGTCAAACCAGTGGCGGAACTATTTATGTGATTTTGATGTTTAAACGTCCGACTACGCCACCTGTGGATTGCGGTCAGAGTGAACCGCCGCTGCAGGGCAGACCGCTGAGGCTGGTGTTGTGGGTGCAGCAGAGCATAGCATAACTCCCCAGAGGAGGAGTATAGCCACAGGGCAGTGTATGCGGAGGATGGGGGTGATGGTGCAGGGCAGCAGCAGTAATGACACGGAGTCAGTGATGCAGTCCAGGGCCTTTACTCACAGTTCTTATTATCCAGACCACTTCTGCAGGTAACGGCTGCCCACGTCGTACTGTGCTCACCAGGTGAGGGGCTCAGACAACTCCCAGATAACTTTGGAGTGCTTCACAGGACCCCCTTTGTGTGTCCTTTGTCTGACCTTTCTTACCAAACCTTCTGTCCGGCTGCCTAGGGCCTCCTCTTGGTCAACTTGGCGCCAGTTTCCCTGACCCTATGTGGTGCCTTCCGAGCGGGTGTAGCGAGGGGCTGCGCCACATAAAATGTCACAGCCTTCGGTTTCTAGCTGAGGGTCGTTTCCCGCCTCCAATAGTTTCGGGGACCGGTCTCCCCCTTTGGCCTGACCCATCCACGCAGGTGGATTCGGGCGTACGGTGGCAACTCGCCCGTCCGCACCCCTGGGATTCCTTCGTTCCTCGTTCCTGGAGCCTTCTCAGCTCCTCTTCCTTCCTTCTCCCCTTTCCAAGCCTGGGCCTCTGTTACTAGGCCCGCCACTGGAGCAGAGCTCATGCAGAGCCCCTGCTCCCTGTCACTTCTGCTCAGACTTCTCTGCACTGAACTAAGATGGTGCCCAGCTTTTATTCTCCCTTCTCAATGCACCCAGGAACTGCTTCCTCCCTGCTCCTGCACTACAGGGTTCCCCTTCCTCAGTGTTCCCTCCCCCCACTCCAGCCAGTGACAGGGACTGTCGTGCCCATCTCAGGGGCATATTGGTCGCCCTGCCCCACGGCAATGTGGTGTAATGCATGCAGGTGTCGGGTCCTGATCCACACTCCATCCTTACCTGAGAGTGAGATATCACACCTCTGGGTGAGGTGCAATACCTCTGTAGCAACCGAGCCCTCAGGGTGCTACAGTTCCATTTATCTTCAGCCTAGGTGACGTATTGCGATACAGGGCCGTGATTTTGGCTATAAAAGGGTCCCCTAGACCCCTACCCCAAGCGTTTTAAGAGAATAATATATGGCGTGCCAAGAGACTCTATGGAATGCTTTCTCAGCATCCAACGAGAGTATCTAATTACAAATTTTTAACTGCATTTAGCCCAGGAAATACTTTGTGCCTAGTAGCAGTGTCTGCTAGTCTGCGGATTATCCCGGCTGTTAAGCAAGCTACACCACCTGTAGTTTGGACACTTAATTTTTTCAAAGGAAATGCTTCGGGACCACGGGATACTCAGTGAAGAGCATCAGGAGGCACCCCAAGGCATAGGGGCTGGGACTGGCAGCAGGATGCTTTGCGGTGGACAGCCGAGCTCGATCCTTATAAAAGCTTTTTAACTGCAGCAGCTTTAGTGGACGCTACTGGAGCTGGAATTACGCGGCTGCTAGCATGAGACTTGCCCTCCAATAGATCCTTGTAAAAGGATTTAAAGTGTATTCATTCAAATTAGAGAGACAATTTAAATTAAAAAGCTTAGAGCTGCCTCCACCACAGGTGGGCTCGCTCGACCCACCAGTGGACAGGCACCAGTATTGGGAGAGGGGGGCTGGCCGTCAGGGTCCACCGCGGCTCTGGCACAAACCCGGCGACACGGAGGTGGCACGGGCAGGAACGGACTGGCCGTGTCGGCTTCTCACTTTTTGGATTTTAGAAGGGCATGACATGCCTATATCTGTGTTTCCCCCTCCTTTTACTCCTCCACCTCTTTTCTTTTCTCATGACTATATGTACTTGTCACTTTTACATGTGTTAGTTATGTCTTCTGAGCAGTTTGTCAGCTTTTGGACACCTTTGAAGGTGTTTTCTATGTGTTTCTATGTGTTTTTGTTTGCCTGCCATTGGTTTTAACGGTGTTTGAAGTTGTTCGACAAACAGTTCGACGAACAGTTCGGCGAACACACGGGTGTTCGACGAACCAAACCGAACTCGAACACTACGGGGGTGGCTCAACACTGATGGAGACCTAACCTGGAGTGTTCATGCTTCCCTAAATTATTTCCTAACACCTGCAAAATGTCATCAATTTGAGTACAGTAGAAATTGTATAATTAGGAACGACACTTCTTCCACTACAGCCAACCGAATGGATTGAGAGAGGAAATCTGTATTCTCCACATTTCAAAAAATTAGGGCCTAAGACGACCATTTCCGTGGACTACAGATTAGAGATGGTGGAGTTCAACCTCTTAGCTTTGTCATGTGTAGGATGAAACAATCTTTTACGTGACCACAACTGCGGGATCGAGGGCTGGCTGCAGTGCTGAGAGAGGGCGGAGTATGGTGAAACGGACAAACTGCTGGATCGTGAGTGAGGTGCAGGTGAACAGTTCTACAGACTCACCCATCTGTGGTTTTCTGCTGTCAGTTGGGCACTTGGACAGTTGTGACGTGGGGGGAAGCAAGAGTAATTGGGATGCCACCTCTGTGGACTGTCCTGTGTGTGATGTTGAGGTGGAGGAAGAAGAGGAGAGGCCACTTGAAGCAGCGCTTGCCATCCACTGGAGCACCTGCTCTTTCTGACCCTTATCAACAAGGTGTTTCACTGTGCGGCTGCCAAAGAAAAGGAGTGGAGTACCCCGTCCACTAACAGAAGTTGTCAGTTGTCTTCGGATATGACATGACTATGTTGGTTCTCTAGTGCTTTCTATAACATTACCACCTACCCCATGTATACCTTGAACACCAAGCCTATTCCCCCTTCCACCATGATCTCTCTTTTCCCACTCATGTTGCTCAGATACTATGGTAGGAGCATGCTATTTGCAAAGCAAAATTTGATTTTTTCCTCTGCAACGGCTCTGCACACACTTGCATTTCAGCGGCACTAAATGACAAGGTAAGAAATGGCTTGCTGTATAACGTTACTAACAGAACAACTATTTCAAACTGAGATGTCCCTGCTGTATAACATTAGAAACCAAAGTATTTTTTTTATTGTGGATGAGGCTTGTGACGTGCCCCCTGGGCAGTGGGGTACCCGGTGCCAGGCCGTTAGATGCTGGGGGATGTCACAGTGGTGGTGACCCGGTCCGTGACCAAGGGCGGTCAATAAAAAGGGGTTATTGATAGGGGATTTATAGTGATTGTATAAAGTTTGTGATGCCACCTGTGGTATGCGGCTAAGGGAGCCACCGCTGCGGAGCAGGTCCTCTGGAGCTGATGTTACTGCAGCAGGGATGGTGTGGCTCTCCACAGGTAGAGCTTAGCTCCAGGGCAGTGTAGATGTTATGGGTTATGCTGGGCGTTGTAGTGTAGGGGTTGATGGCGCAGCAATAATCAGTCCACAACTTAATGGCCATTTCCTCTTATCTTTACTGGTGGTGATTAGACAAGCCAGGACTAGGGTACTGACTAGAAGTGGAAGTCCGGGCAGCCTGGAAGCAAGTAAAGAATCCTCCTTGACAGGTGAAGTTGGAGGCCTTCCCTTTCCACTAAACTTTTGGCCCTGCTGCTTGTAGATGTGCGGTTGCCCTCGTTCCTGAGTGCAACGTTTCTGTGCTCACCCATATGGCAGGCAGCTCGGGCCTTGCTGGTGCGTCGCTCCCACGTGGCTTTGCTGGGCCCTCTGTGCTGCTGAGTCTCCGGGTGTCTGATGGGGCCAGGAG
Source organism: Phyllobates terribilis (assembly GCF_046119375.1). Lineage (NCBI taxonomy): Eukaryota > Metazoa > Chordata > Amphibia > Anura > Dendrobatidae > Phyllobates > Phyllobates terribilis. The sequence continues at coordinate 588,296,340 of NW_027362765.1, read as the reverse complement.
ACCTGCAGTCTCCTGCCCTCCGGTGTCTGCTGCTGGGCTTTCAGTGCCCCACAGCCTCGGACTCCGGTGTCCGGTTCTTCTGTGTTGGTTCCCTCTGGGGTGAGCTGCCGCACTGCTCCAGTCCCCAGCTCCTCTCTCTTCGACGTCATGACTTCAACTCTTCACACTAAGTCTGACTAACCCCGTCTCCAGTTCCCAGTTGCCAAGGGGAGGAACTCCCCTTGCTGGTCTGGAGACAGGAAAATGTTGCATGCTTAGTAAAACCTTATTAGGGGACACCTGCTTGCTTCCAGGCATGGCATCACCTCTTGTGAGGGAGGCAATGCCACTGTGGCAACCGGACCCCTTGGGTGCCACAATTGTATAACATAGGAGATATTTTCCAAACTATTTCAAAATGAGATGTCCCTGCTAGATACCGTTAGGAACTAAACGAAGTATTTTTTTAGTGTGGATGACGCCTGTATTACATACGAGATATTCCCCAAACTATTTCAAACTCAGCTCTAGCCTGCTGTATCACGTTAGGAACAGAAAAAATAGATTTTTTTACTCTGCACAAGCTCTGAATAGAGCTGAATTTCACCGCCACTAAAAGGATAGTGTAACACATTTGCGACCGAAAAAAATATTTTTTGAACTCTGCATAAAAACAGAAAAAAACTTTTTTTTACTCTGAAAACAGCTGAAGTTCACTACCACTAACATAGTAGCTGACATATAGCAGAGTGTATGACGTTTGCCATACAAAAAATCTTTGGTGGACTGTGGCTAGCAACAGAACAAATACATTTTTTTTTCTGAAAATAGCTGAAGTTACCGCCACTAATGTAGTAGCTGAAGTATAGCAGAGTGTATGACTTTTGCCACAAAAAAAATCTCTGGTGAATTGTGGCTAGCAACAGAAAAAAAATATTTTTTTACTCTGAAAGCAGCTTAAGTTCACTACCACTAACATAGTAGCTGGCGTATAGCAGAGCGTATGACGTTTGCCACACAAAAAATATTTTGTGGCTAGTAACAAAAAAACCCTATTTTTTACTCTGAAAACAGTTGAAGTTCACCGCCACAAAATCAAAAAGTGGCATACAAGGGCTTGCTTGCTTTATCACATTAGCAAGTGCAAAAATAGATTGTAGGTATACTCCTGCATAGAGCACAGTTCAACCAGTGCACACCACTGTTCTATGGCATTGGCCCTGCTCTTTCTGTCAGAATCTCAGTAATTGCACAAGAAAAAAAAAATGTGCTGCAAAGTCGATTGAACAGGTACACAGCAGAGGACTTATCTACACTATCTGACTTCCACACAAGTGCCCATCTATCTAGCGAATATCTTTCAGTACATGGGCGCACACTGAGCAGCATCTGTCTCTCCAGCAGTGACATGCATGAAATGGTGATGAGGGAACATGGCCAGCTTTTATATAGAGAGGACATGTGATTTCAGCAGCCAATTGCAGAAGCCTTTGTGTCTGGACAATGTAGATGCTTCCTGCACTCTGACTGGATAGCTGCACGTTCCTGACTTAAAGTTACCACCTACAGGAAGGAAAAAAAAATTACTAGCGCACCACTGATCTGACCTGTTCTAAGCTATCACCAGCCCCCCACTCATCTACCACGTCCCCCGCTAATCATACTCAAGCACTATGGTAGCAAAACTGTTAAAAACTCTGCAGTAGCCCTGCAATCACGTTCCCACATTTATTTGCCGAATGTTGACGATTTTTCCTGAATTTAAGAAATTTTACTTGCATTTCCGATCACGAACCCAAATGTGCCATATTTGTGTTGAATTCGAACAAATTCGCACATCACTACTCAAAAGCATCTCTGGAATTCATTCTCTAGAATGTTTGTAATTGTGGTTGGCCTAGAATAGTTGACAGAAAGCAAGAGACTAGAGTGGAGTATTAAACATATGTATTAGTTATGATCGAGTATGCCTCATTAACCTTTTCGCCAAAATACTCTGCGAGCACCTGAGCGTGCTCACTGAAAAGGTTAATGAGGCATACTCGATCATCACTAAAATTTATGTATCAGTGTTATGGCATTAACCAACTACTTTACCTTAGTTATTCCACATATACTGTATTTGATAATTTGATAATTCCAGTCACTAGTTTGTTTTATTTGTGAACAGCAAAAAAAAACATTTTTAATGTGCAACAAGATGGCAAATTTTTTTAACATATCAGTCTCACACAAAATCAGGAAAAGCTAATGAAATTTCCAAAATTTCTATCTTTTTGCTAATTCTTGTTCAGCGCAAACAAACATTAAGCAGAAGTTATCATTTTAGACTGATAATAGCATGCTTTCTATAGCATGAGTGTCTTAATAACCTGGAATTATTTTAAATGTGCTCAAGAAAGTCTAAACTGTGCATGTAAACTGTTCACATGCAGTGTATTAGGCACGCACAAAAGGAAAAACTGGGGTTTAACAATGGCGTATGACAGAAATATAAAAATATATCACAATGTAAAAATTGCAGTTAATCTTTGCAATCCTGTACTGCAGAAGTGTAGTTTCAAAATAAGTGTACATATTTGACTTTACATATCAATTGTGTGAAACAGGTTTTGCTATTTCAAATAACAACATATGGCATAATTAAAGGGTATCTTCAGTGAAAACTAAAAACATAACAGCACTCTGAATATCATGTACAGTACTTTTCTTGTTGAATTCCTTTAAAAGCTCAGTTGTTTGTACTGCAATCCTCTCATTCTTCCTAATTCATTTGTAGCAAATTACTGTCTGCCAAGTTAACAATGCAGTAGACTGCAGCATGGCCATAGTTACTTTCTACAGCTATATTAGCTAATATTACACTTGTCAATCCACTCAAGATATTCTACTTTACCAGATTACTTCAAAAAGCGTCCTGATTTTTTTAAAAAGGTGTTAATAGTTTATTTTTATCAATTAGGAAAGTGCAAAGGAAATGAACAAAAGATAAATCTTAAATCAATGTTTGGTGTGACCAGGTATTGCCTTTAAAACAGCATCAAAGCATCAATTCTTCTAGGTACATTTGCACACAGTTTTTAAAGGAATTAACCATAAAGCCTTGCCAAACCTCTTAGAGAACTAACTAGTAGTGATGGGCAATCACTAAAATGCTCGAGTGCTCGATGCTCGGGTCGATCACATTGGAATACTCGGGTGCTCGACCCCAGCAATGAGCCCAGTGTCTATGGGAAACTCGAGCATTTTTCAGACCGCTCCCCCCGGCGGTCTGCAGAAGGCCAAAGAATTGCCCAAATCGATGAGAACAGTGCTCAAATGACATGGGGACAGCATGGGCAAGACCCCTGGAAGAATTTCTGACTTCCAAGTCACTTCTGTCAACAACGCTGTCAGAGGTATTACGCCACTTTTGCGGACTCACAATAAAACATACAAAAACAAAAACAAAATAGATTTTCCTGGGAAATATGTTAAGGAACATCCTTTCCAGGGTAATGACTTGTATATAAAGCAAAAGAAATAACCAAAAACAAAAATGCTCCTCCACACCTTGGGCTATGTTCACACGTAGCGTTTTTGATGCGTTTTTTCACTTTTGCATTGCTTTCAACTTTGACAAATGCATTCACCAGGAAATGTCATTTTAACATTTTACAACATTATCTGGACATGTGGTGTGTTAGATATCATCAGACACATGGTGATTCATTTATGAAAGAGGGACTCTGAAAGTCACACAGCCTATTTTTATAGGTCCATCAGATGACCTTTACTATTCTTAACTATTCTTTACTATTCTTAAAGGGCCAGCAGTCAGCCCTCACTATTCTGGCTATGTTTTATTGTTCCCATTGTTAAAGAGTGGGTCTCCTATACTGTTATTGCGTGATATGCAGTGAGTGGCAGGGCTGCCTAAAATTTGGACGCACCCCAATACCACTTTGAAAATTTGGACGCACCCCAATAACCATTTGAAGAGTCTTAGAGGAGGGCCTGCTGAAAACAATGTTCCCATTATTAGGAAGTAGGTCTCCCATTGTGTTGGCCTATGTAGTGAATGCAATGGTTAACAAAAATTGGGAGGCACTCCAATACCCATTGGAAGAAACGTGGAGGAGGGCCTCATAAAAAAATATTCCCATTAGAAAGGAGCGGGTCTCCTATACTTGGAATGCCCATGCACTAAGTGTATGGCCTGACAAACATTTACCTTTGGGGGGTACACATGAACATACTGTATATATATTTTTTTTTACGGGCATAATAAACACCCTGTAAAAAATTTATACCCATGTGTGGGTGTGAAGAGGTGCATGGGAATACACCTCCCAAGAAAAGACACTGGATTTGAGTTTATGTTACGCTGCTATCATTTGATGGTGTTGAGAAGTCTGGCCCAATCCAGCCCTTGTTCATTTTTATAAGAGTCAGCCTGTCAGCATTTTCAGCTGACCGGCGGATGCGCTTATCAGTTATAATTCCACCTGCGGCACTAAAAACCCGCTCTGATAAAACGATGGCGGCAGGGCAGGCCAGGACCTCCAAGGCATAGAGAGCCAGTTCATTCCACGTATCCAGCTTGGATACCCAATAATTATAAGGCACAGAGGAATCATGGAGGATGTTGGTACGGTCGGCAAGGTACTCCCTCAGCATCTTCCCTAACTTTGCACTTCATGTGAGAGTACCCCACGCCAGCGTTTTCAGATGGGAATTTTTTTAATAGTTCCGCAACAAGGGCCTTCTGGTACTGCCACATTTTTGTAGACCTGTCAACCTCAGGAATAAGAGATAGAAAGTTCTCCTTGTAGCGTGGGCCTGGTAGTGTCACCAACCAGCAATGACTGTCACCCAAAATATTGAGAACGTGAGGGTCATGGGAAAGGCAGCATAACTTAGACTCAGCCATGCGTGCCAGACTGCTAACAGGCAAGACTTCCGTGTCCTCACCAAGAGGATGACTGACCATGCTCTTCTCCTCCTCCTCCTCCTCTCTGACCTCTGGCCATCCACGCTGAGCAGACGGTATGACAGTTGTGCAGGTAGTACCATCTATAGCTCATGAAATTAGCTCCTGTTCTTCTTCCTCCTCCTCCTCCTATTCCTCAGTGTCACCCAATCCATGTTGGGATGAGATGAGGCTGGGCTGTGTGCAATCACCCTGTATGGTTCCTTGATTCTTCTCATCATGCTCTGCCTGCAATGCATTCTCTTTGATTGTGAGCAGAGAGCATTTCAGAAGACAGAGAAGCAGGATGGTGACGCTAATTATGGCATCATCGCCGCTCACCATCTTGGTGGAGTCCTCAATGTTTTGGAGGATGGTGCATATGTCTGACATCCATATCCATTCTTGAGTTCTTATGTGTGGAGTCTGAACTGAATACCGATGGCCTTGTTGATGATGGTACTCAAAAACTGACCTCTTCTGCTCACAAATCCTTCCCAACATCTGCAGTGTAGAGTTACTACGCGTGGGCACATCACACACCAGTCTGTGAGCCGGAATCTGCAAACGCTGCTGAAACACGGCAAGGGCGGCTGAAGCTGTAGGTGACATTCTAAAATGGGCACACAGGCGACGTACTTTAACAAGCAGATCTGGCAGCTTCGAGTAGGATTTGAGAAACCGTTGAACCACGAGGTTAAGCACATGGGCCAGGCATGGTACGTGTGTGAGCTCGCCTCGCCTCAGAGCCGCCACCAGGTTCCGGCCATTGTCACACACGACAATGCCTGGCTGTATTTTCAGCGGTGTGTGCCGCAAATCTCACTGCTCTTTCAGACCTATCCACAACTCCTCAGCATTGTGCGGTTTGTCACTTAAGCATAATAGCTTCAGCACAGCCTGTTGCCACTTGGCCGAGGTAGTGCTAAAGTGCTTCCAGCTTGTGACTGATGTGGTCATTTCAGAGATGGAGGCTGAAGAGGGGGAGGAGGCTGAGGAGGATGAGGTGCAGGAGCTGTAGACTGTGGGGGCAACCCTGATTTACCTAGGGCCCACAATCCTTGGCGTCGGGAGGACGTGTTCTTTCCCAAGGTCCGACTGGGTCCCGGCTTCCACTATGTTAACCCAGTGTGCCATCAGCGAGATGTACCATCCCTGCCCACAAGCACTTGTCCACGTGTCCGTGGTTAGGTGGACTTTCCTGGTAACTATATAGTTGAGGGCACGGCTAATCTTTTGGAACACGTGATTGTGTAATGCGGGGACGGCATACCGGGAGAAATAGTGGTGGCTGGGGACCGAGTACCGAGGGACGGCTGCCGCCATCAGGTTGCGGAATGCTTCCATCTCCACGAGCCTAAAAGGCAACATTTCGATCTCAAGCAGTTGTGAACTGTGGGAATTTAGCAGTGTGGCCTGTGGGGCATTGGCTGCGTATTTGCGCTTGCTTTCCAAGGACTGGGGTATGGACAATTGAACGCTGCGCTGGGACAAGGTCGTGGACGTGCTTGCTGATGGTTCTATTTGAGAGTGTGCAAGGACTGGTGCAGGGCAGGAGGCATCTTCGCATGCACCATGGACAGGGGATTGGCTTGCATGCACATCAGCGGAAGAAGCAATGGTGCCACCCGCAAACACTGTTCCTGGACCCTGGGGTTCGGCCCACAAAATCGGGTGCTTTGCTGTCATGTGCCTGATTATGCTGGTGGTGGTCAGGCTGGTTGTTTTGCCACCTCTGCTGATGCTGGCCTGGCAGGTGGTACAAATAGCCGTTTTGGGGTTATCGGCAGAGTCTTTAAAAAACAACCAAACAGTTGTACTGGCAACTTCCTTCGTGTTGGTGTTATGGGAACGGTTTCCTGCCTTCTGTCTGCGGCCACCACAGTGCTTCTTCCAGCCTGTTGGGGTGCTCTGCCACCCTCCCCCTGTGTGCTGCTGTCCTCGCTCTGCATGTCCTCCTGCTAGGTTGGGTCAGTTACTATATCCTTCGCAACCTCGTCTTCCACTTCCGCACCCTGGTCCTCCTCCTAACTTTCTGGCAATTGTGTATCATCATCGTCCACCTCTTGTGACACTTTCCCACCATCGCCTTCGTGTGACCGTGGCTGCTCAAATATTTGGGCATCGCTACATGCGATCTCCTCTTGCCCCGCTTCAAGTGGACCGGGCGAGAGGCTCGAATCTATAAATGGAAAAGTGAACAGCTCTTCAGAGTGTGCAAGAGTGGGATCAGTTGTCTCCGGGCACTTGGCATGGTGGGTGAAAGGAGGATCAGGGTGAGGAATATGCGGTCCAGACTCACGGCTACTGAGACTTGACCGTGTGGAAGAGAGGGTGGTGGTGGTGGTGGCTAAGTGACTGGAAGCATTATCCGCTATCCAACCCACAACCTTTTGACACTGCTCTGGGTTCAATAGTGGTGTGCTGCGGTTCCCTAGGAATTGGGACAGGAAGGTCGGGTGAGAAGATGTGGGTGTTTGTTGTGGCACAATTTCAGCTTGCCCACGGTCTCAGTCTCGGCCTCTGCATGCACCATCACCATCATGTCCAGTTCTCCGTCCCTTGCCAGCGCCTTGCCCATTTTAATTGGTGGACAATATCTTCCACGCTCACTCCAAATGGCTGAATTTGGAGCGAAGTTATATGTAATCCGTGTGATGGAGAAACCACAGTTTTAAATACCTGGCCTGTAGATTACTATTTTGAACAGCAAACCGGTGTCAAAAACTTTGCTGACACACTGAAAAAAAATTTGAATGGAGGAAAAAAATGACAGTATTTTCAGCGCAATTATATGTGAATGTGATGCGCGTGACGGAGAACCATAGTTTTAAATACCTGGCCTGTAGGTAACTATTTTGAACAGCAAACTGGTGCCAAAAACTTTGCTGACATGCTGAAAAAATATAAGAAAGGAGGCCAGAAATGGCAGAATTTTCAGAAAACGTATATGTGATCCGTGTGACCGACAAACCGCAGTTTTAAATAACTGGCCTATAGGTAACTATTTTGAACAGCAAACCGGTGCCAAAAACTTTGCTGACACTGAAAAAATATTTGAATGGAGGCCAAAAATGTTCGTATTTTCAGTGCAAATATATGTGATCCGTGTGACGGACAAACCACAGTTTTAAATAGCGGGATTTTTAGCGCTGTAATATGGAAAGGACCTGGCTGTATTCTGCAGAGCCAACAAGCAAATGGCGCAGAAAAACAGTGTTCTCTGGATTGCTTTTTAAGCAAATAATGAGGATTAAGATCAAAAAAAGAAAAGTATTCCTAGCCTCTGAGACCTGGGCCTTTGTCTAGAAATATCTAACAGCAGCAGAAGGCAGAACTGGAATGGAGCCTCTTGTGCTATATGTACTGCAGTCTGCTATATACACTTCCTGTCTGCCTATATACACTGCCTGCCTGATATCTCTGCAGATGGATTAGTCCTCAGAAGGACTGTTTGTTGAGATGGATATGTCGAATTTACTTCTTTTCTCCCTACACTACCTAATACACAACCAAATCTCTCCCTAGCTCAGCAGCACCTCTCCCTACACTGCCTGATTGCAGAGTAGACTGACAAGCACAGCGTTGCTAGGTGTGATATAGACCTGATGACTCTGTGCGGCCAGCCAATCACTGTAATGCCACAACCAACATGGCTGCTGCATTACAATGAGTGGCAGGCAATCCCTGCATGGTGATTGGCGTTCTAAAGAGCACCACACATGCAGGGAGGGGACCCGAGCATCCGCCCAAGCATCTCACAAGTACTTGGCGAGCTCCAAGCATCTTGAGTACTGAGATGCTCGGGCGAGTACCGAGAACTTGCGAGTATGCTCGCTTATCACTACTAACGAGAGATAAGCGAACATTTCAATGTTCTGTTCGGAAATGTTCACAGAATATTTAGACATTCGCCAATTTTATTCGTCGAACACTCGAGGAACATTTCCAAACACCAAAGGATTCAATGGAGAGACAAAAAGCATATACGACACCTTCAAACGTTACCCAAAAGCTGCCAAAACACATCAAATTAGGGGTAGACACCAGGAAAGTGCCATCAATTGACCCAGAGTACAAGTACTATAATCATTATTATTATTTCAGTGACATTAATTCCATGGCGCGTTACATGTGAAAAGGGGTCTCCGATTGGTACCGGGGATACGAAGATACAGTAGGTCAGGGTTCCGCATAGTCATGCAGCGGTATGATGGAGCGAGGCTTACCGCAGATTGTATGCTTGTAACAAGAAGTGGGTCTTCAGCTTCCTTTTCAAGGTTTCCACGGTAGATGAGTCTGATGTGTTGGGGTACAGCGTTACACAGTACGTGAGATGCAGGGAACAAATCTTGTATGCGATTGTGATAAGAAGAGATAAGAGAGAAGTAGAGAAGAGAGAGATCTTGGAAGGATGGTAAGTGCAAAGCAGGTAACTAGAGCAGGGAAACTAGGTCACACATGTATGGAGGAGACAGGTTTTTGATAGCTTGGTATGCCAAAGTTAGGCTTTTTAACTGGAGTCTCTGGGCAACAGGGAGTTAACGCAGTGATTGACAGAGGGGAGAAGACTGGGAATATCTGGGTGACAGGTGGATTAATCGTTCGGCACAGTTTAGGATAGATTGGAGGGGTGGGAGTGTGGTAGAAGGGAGGCCACAGAACAGGAACTTGTACTAGTCGAGGAGGGAGATGATGAGAGCGTGCACTGATGTTTTTCTAGATTTATGGTTGAGGAATGTGCGGATCCCAGAGATACTTTGTAGTTTGAGTCAGCAGCAAGTGCAAAGGTCTTGGATCTGACATTTGAAGGACAGATCAGAGTCAAGCTTGTGGTACTGGGGAGGGTGGACAGCCATTCACTTTGATGAATAGGTCAGTTAAGGGAGATGAATCAGATGTTGCAAAGTTGATGCATTTTGTTTTATCCATGTTAATTTTTACAAATCTAGCAGAGAAGAAAGATATAATACAGGACACACATTGTGGGATTATGGTTAGTAAGGAGGTGATATCAGGTCCAGAGAGGTAGATCTGTGTGTCATCAGCATAAAGATGATACTGAAAGCCATAAGACCATGAGCTGTCCCAGGCCGAAGGTGTAGATGGACAAGAGCCTGGGTCCTTGAACTGAATCTTGGAGGACACCGACACATAGGGGGTGAGATGAGGAGGTGGTGTGTGAGTGGGAGACACTGAATGTCCTGTCAGTTAGGTATGAAAAGATCCAAGACAGGGCCAAATCTGTGATGCCAAGAGATGAGAGTCTGTAGTAAGAGGGTATGGTCTACTGTGTCGAAGGCAGATGACAAGTTTAGGAGGAGGAGGACAGAGTAGTTTTGCTTGTATTTGGCAGTTAGTAGGTCATTGGTCACTTTAGTCTGGGCAGTTTCAGTGGAATGGTGAGGTCAAAAGCCAGATTGTAAGCGGTCCAAGAGGGAGCAGGAGGAGAGGTGGGAGGACAGTTCAGTATGGATGTGTTGATCCAGTAGTTTGGAGGCATAGGGCAGAATTGAGATGGGGTGATAGCTAAACATGGGATGGGTCAATGGAGGGCTTTTGGAGGATGGGTGTGGTAGAGGTATGTTTGAATCATGAGGGGAAGACACCAGTTGTTAGTGACAGGTTTAAGAGGAGGGTTAGGCTTGGGATGAAGACTGTGGTACGGTTTGGAATGAGGGGGATGGTACTGGGTCAAGTTCACAGGTGGTGAAATGTGATTTGGAGAGTAAAAATGATCTTCCGTGATGGCGGAGAAGTTGGTTTTGGAGGGTAGTTAAGTCGTTATGAGAAGGGTCTATTGGGACTTTAAACAAAAGCTTTGCCCTATGTTATCAATCATCTTCTAGATTAATGAGGCTAAGTCTTCAGCTGAGAAAAGAGGAGAAGAGAGGGAGGGGGAGCTGGTGGACAGAGGAGGGACTTGAAAGCACTCAATAGCTGTTTAGGCTTGTGAGACACGTATGATACGAGAGGTAAGAAGTAGGTTTGTTTTGCTGCAGTGAGCAATTTGCAGCATTTTTAAAACTTCTGTTACTGGACTCTACACTAGTGTTGAGCCACCCCCGTAGTGTTCGAGTTCGGTTCGGTTCGTCGAACACCCGTGTGTTCGCCGAACTGTTCGTCGAACTGTTCGTCGAACACCGTTAAAACCAATGGCAGGCAAACAAAAACACATAGAAACACATAGAAAACACCTTCAAAGGTGTCCAAAAGCTGACAAACTGCTCAGAAGACACAACTAACACATGGAAAAGTGACAAGTACATATAGTCATGCGAAAAGAAAAGAGGTGGAGGAGTAAAAGAAGGGGGAGACACAGATATAGGCATGTCATGCCCTTCTAAAATCCAAAAAGTGAGAAGCCGACACGTTCAGTCCGCTCCTGCCCGTGCCACCTCCGCGTCGCCGGGTTTGTGCCAGAGCCGCGGTGAACCCTGACGGCCAGCCCCCCTCTCCCAATACTGGTGCCTGTCCGCTGGTGGGTCGAGCGAGCCCCCCTGTGGTGGAGGCAGCTCTAAGCTTTTTAATTTAAATTGTCTCTCTAATTTGAATGAATACACTTTAAATCCATTTACAAGGATCTATTGGAGGGCAAGTCTCATGCCAGCAGCCGCGTAATTCCAGCTCCAGTAGCGTCCACTAAAGCTGCTGCAGTTAAAAAGCTTTTATAAGGATCGAGCTCGGCTGTCCACCGCAAGGCATCCTACTGCCAGTCCCAGCCCCTATGCCTTGGGGTGCCTCCTGATGCTCTTCACTGAGTATCCTGTGGTCCCGAAGCATTTCCTTTGAAAAAATTAAGTGTCCAAACTACAGGTGGTGTAGCTTGCTTAACAGCCGGGATAATCCGCTGACTAGCAGACACTGCTACTGGGCACAAAGTATTTCCTGGGATAGATGCAGTTAAAAATTTGTAATTAGATACTCTCGTTGGATGCTGAGAAAGCATTCCATAGAGTCTCCTGGCACGCCATATATGATTCTCTTAAAAAGCTTGGGGTAGGGGTCTAGGGGACCCTTTTATAGCCAAAATCACGGCCCTGTATCGTAATACGTCACCTAGGCTGAAGATAAATGGAACTGTAGCACCCTGAGGGCTCGGTTGCTACAGAGGTATTGCACCTCACCCAGAGGTGTGATATCTCACTCTCAGGTAAGGATGTAGTGTGGATCAGGACCCGACACCTGCATGCATTACACCACATTGCCGTGGGGCAGGGCGACCAATATGCCCCTGAGATGGGCACGACAGTCCCTGTCCCTGGCTGGAGTGGGGGGAGGGAACACTGAGGAAGGGGAACCCTGTAGTGCAGGAGCAGGGAGGAAGCAGTTCCTGGGTGCATTGAGAAGGGAGTATAAAAGATGGGCACCATCTTAGTTCAGTGCAGAGATGTCTGAGCAGAAGTGGCAGGGAGCAGGGGCTCTGCATGAGCACTGCTCCGGAGGCGGGCCTAGTAACAGAGGCCCAGGCCTGGAAGAGGGAGAAGGAAGGAAGAGGAGCGGAGAAGGCTCCAGGAACGAGGAACGAAGGGATCCCAGGGGTGCGGACGGGCGAGTCGCCACCGCACGCCCGAATCCACCTGCGTGGAGGGGTCAGGCCAAAGGGGGAGACCGGTTCCCGAAACTAGTGGAGGCAGGAAACGACCCTCAGCTAGAAACAGGAGGCTGTGACATTTTATGTGGCGCAGCCCCTCGGTACACCCGCTAGGAATGCACCACATAGGGTCAGGGAAACTGGCGCCAAGTTGACCAAGAGGAGGCCCGAGGCAGCCGGACAGAAGGGTTGGTAAGAAAGGCCAGACAAAAGGCACACAAAGGGGGTCCTGTGAAGCGCTCCAAAGTTATCTGGGAGTTGTCTGAGCCCCTCACCTGGTGAGCACAGTACGACGTGGGCAGCCGTTACCTGCAGACGTGGTCTGGATAATAAGAACTGTGAGTAAAGGCCCTGGACTGCATCACTGACTCCGTGTCGTTACTGGTGCTGCCCTGCACCATCACCCCCATCCTCCGCATACACTGCCCTGAGGCTATACTCCTCCCGTGGGGAGTTATGCTATGCTCTGCTGCACCCACAACACCAGCCTCAGCGGTCTGCCCTGGAGCGGCGGTTCACTCTGACCGCAATCCACGGGTGGCGTAGTCGGACATTTAAACATCAAAACCACATAAATAGTTCCGCCACTGGTTTGACCGCCCTGAGCCACGGAACCGGGTCGCCGCCACGGAGACTACAACCACCAGCATCCACCAAAAAGGGTCCGGCTCCGGGTGTCCCAAGGCCCAGGGGGCGCGTCAGAACATTTTCATCACCTTTCACAATCACCAATGGGACAAGGCAGGGATGTTCTCTGTCCCCTCTCTTATACATCCTAGTGACGGAGCACCTGCTCTCATCAATTCGCCATAACCCCAATATTAGGTGGATTGAGGTGGGAGGCACCGAGTACAAGTGCTCTCTATTTGCTGATGATGTCCTAGTATATAACACTCAATCACATATATCCATCCATGCTGTTATGGCTGAAATAGATCACTTTGTTACATGGTCAAATTTTAAAATCAATGCAGCGAAGTCTGAGGCCCTCGATGTCTCTCTCCCCAAATCCATATAGGATTCCATCCAGTCCAACTTTCCCTTTGCCTGGCCCTCACAGGGTATCAAATACTTAGGAATTCCTATTCATAGAGACCTCTCCCATCTATGTTATCTTAATTTTGGGCCCTTTATTGAACAACTCCATACAGACCACGGTTGGCAAGTTAGAACTGTAAGATTCACTACGTGAACCAATGGTGTTTTGTGGAAAAGCACATGTACACTGTGTTCCAAATTATTATGCAAAAAGTGTTTAGGAGTGATAAGGGAAGAATTTGTTTGTTTGTCAGTTAAACTCATTGATGGTGATGTGTGTCAGGGCTCTTTTTATCACTGTAAGCAATTGCAGACACCTGTGCTAATTAGTTTGTCAGGTGTGTCCAATGAAAGGCAAGACTACTTAAGAAGGCTGTCTCACATTATTAAGCAGCCTACATTTTCTGCCAAAATGGGAAAGAAAAAGGATGTGTCGGCTGCTGAGAAGCAACAAATTGTGGAGTGTTTAGGTCAAGGCATGACTACAATCAACATTGTGCGATGATCAGGATGAAGTGTCTTGGCAATCAAGAAGTATGTAGCTGATTCACAGTACACACGTGTGCGTGCTGATAAGGGCAAATTGAGGACTCTTTCCTACAGGCAATTACATCAGGTTGAAAGAGCAGTGGCAAAAAAGCCTTGTCATAGCAGCAGACAAGTTTTTGAAGCTGCTGGTGCCTCCAACGTCCCACGAACAACAAGATGCAGGGTCCTTCAGAGGTTTGCAGCTGTGCATACGCCATCCTGTCGACCTCCTCTATCCACTTCACACAAGCAGAAACAGCTCCAGTGGGCCAAACATTACATGAAGACTGATTTCAAAACTGTTTTGTTCACGGATGAGTGCCGTGCAGCGCTCGATGGTCCAGATGGATGGAGTGGAGGATGGCTGGTTGATGGACACCCCACGCAAACACGGCTACAGCGCCAACAAGGAGGAGGTGGAGTAATGTTTTGGGCTGGAATCATGGGGAGAGAGATTGTCGGCCCCTTTAGGATCCCTGAAGGCGCTAAAGATGAACTCCATAATGTATGTGGATTTTCTCAAACAGCACTTCCTGCCATGGTTCAAGAAGAAGAACCGTGTATTTGACAGCAAGATCATTTTTTTTGCATGATAATGCACCATCTCATGCTGCACATAAAACATCTGCATCTCTGGCTGATATGGGCATAAAAGGGGACAAACTTATGGTGTGACCCCCATGCTCCCCTGACCTCTACCCCATTCAGAACCTTTGGAGCATCATTAAAAGGAGTGTCTATGATGGCGGGAGGCAGTTCACATCTAAGCAACAGCTCTGGGAGGGTATTCTGTCCTCATGCAAAACAATTGAAGCAGAAACCATCCAAAACCTGACAAATTCAATGGACGAGAGAGTTCAGAAGCTCCTTTCGAACAAGGGGTCCTATGTGAAAATGTAACATCACCTAGAATAAAGTTTTGAGTTGAAAACTGTTTGATTTCAGTTTCTAACAACCTGCTAATGCTTATAATTTCAAAAATCACCATTTTTTTGGTCTTTATTAAAATGAAAAGGTTGATCGAAAAGTTTGGGGGATCTAAGAGTGTGGCAACCCAGTAGTCATGATTACTTCGAATTCTGACAATATGAGGGTCATGCTGCAGCTAGTGCAGCAAGAAGGCACTTATGTGTCTTGCGCATCTCGGAGCCCCAAAATTATTTTCCGGGCTAGATGCAGCTAAAAATTATTATTAATTTTAAATATGGTGAAGCTTTAGTATAGATGGCCTAATAGGATCAGTGCTGCACACTGCTACAAAGCCCAAATTATTTTCCAGTCAAGATACAGATAAACATGATTAGTAATTTTAAATCTGGTGGAGCTTATTATAGATGGCCTAATAGAATGAGTGCTGCACACTGCTACAAAGCCCAAATTATTTTCCAGTCAAGATACAGATAAACATGATTAGTAATTTGAAAGCTTAAAATGGTTGGTAGGGTGATTTTAACCAATCATCAAGCTTTTACTCTCCCCAGGATGACACAGGGGTAGAAAAGTCGTTTCGGATCCATGATTTGTTCATCTTTATGAACGTGAGTCTGTCTACATTATCAGTGGAGAGCCGCGTGCGCTTATCTGTCAGCACACCACCAGCAGCGCTGAACACACGTTCAGACAGAACGCTGGCTGCGGGGCATGACAAGATCTCCAAGGCGTAAGTGGCTAGCTCCGGCCATTTATCCAGATTGAAAGCCCAAAAAGAGCAAGGGTCCAGTGACACAGTCGTGGCTTCAATGTTTACTTGGAGATACTCCTGTACCATCGTCTCTAGGCGTTGACTATGTGTCAGACTTCTTGTCTCCTGTGGCCTTGCAAAGGATGGGCTAGAAAAGTGGTGAAATGATTCCGCAAAATTGATGTTACCAGCAGATACTGTGGTTCTGTTACGGTTTGAGTGCTGAACACTTGACGGTCCCACGGTTGGCAAGTTGGAACTGTGAGATTCACTACGTGCACCACTGGTATTTTGTGGAAAAGCACATGTAAGATTCTGCAACAGTCTCTGCTGATACTCCTGCATGCGTGCATCCCTTTCTATGGCAGGAATAATTTCTGCAAATTTACTTTTGTACCGGGGATCTAATAGTGTGGCAACCCAGTAGTCAGGATTATTTCTAATTCTCACAATTCGAGGGTCATGTTGCAGGTAGTGCAGCAAGAAGGCACTCATGTGTGTTGCGCATCCAGGAGCACCAAGTCCCTGTTGTGTTGGTGGTGAGGTAACAATCATGCTTCCTTCCTCTGTCCTCTCCCCCCAACCTCGCACAACAGAAATGTGATCAAGGTCTCCCTCATCTGATGAGTCTTCCATCAGTTCGTCCTCCACTTCTTCCTGGGCTCCTGCACCTTCCTCACTAGTTTGGCTGCTACCATGCGCCCTGCTAAAACCATCTCCCCCACCCTCACATGCCTGCCGCCTTGGTGCTGCCGACCGTCTGGACCTTGCAGATGTTAGCCCTTCCGCATACAACTCCTCCTCCTCTACTTCCTCCACCTCCTCTTGTGCCACCACCTGACTCCGAATTCTGTTTAACATGTGCTCCAGCATGTAAATCACCGGAATAGTCATGCTGATAATGGCATCGTCAGCACTAAACATCTTCGTCGCCATTTCAAAACTGTGCAGAAGGGTGCATAGGTCCCTGATCTGAGACCACTCCTCCAGCGTGATTTGCCCCACCTCTGGATCTGTTGGCCCAGGCTATACGTCAGAACGTATTGCACCAGGGCTTGTCGGTGCTGCCACAGTCGCTGCAACATGTGCAGAGTTGAATTCCACCTGGTAGGCACATCGCATTTTAGCCGGTGAAGTGGCAGGCCCAACGACTTCTGTAGAGATGTAAGTCGCTGAGCTGCGGGATGCGAATGGTGGAAGTGAGCACACAGTGACAGTACCCTCTGCAGAAGGCCATCTAGTCTGGGATAGTGGGCTAAAAATTGCTGGACAACCAGGTTCAACACGTGAGCCATACAAGGCACGTGTGTGACATTGCCCCGGCGAAGGGCCGCACCCAGGTTTGCAGCATTGTCGCACACGGCCTTCCCTGGTTTCAGGTCCAGTGGAGACAACCATTCATGAAATTGGTTCTCCAGAGCTGACCACAACTCCTCAGCTGTGTGACTCACATTTCCCAGACATTTCAATGTAAAAACCGCCTGATGACGTTGAGCCCTACTGCCAGCATAGTAAGGAGGTGTGCAGGATCCCTTCTGCGCAGTTAGAAAGCTTGTGGCATGACCAGACAGGCTTTGGGTGCAGGTGGAAGACCGAGAGGAGGTTGAGGAGGCAGAAGCAGTGGAGGAACTTTGACATAAAGAGGATTGACGCACAACTCGTGGGGACGGCAAGACTTGGACAGCAGCCCCTTGTCCTGCTGTCACCATAGTTACCCAGTGCCCAGTCAGCGACATGTAACACCCCTGTCCATGCCTACTCGTCCAAGTGTCTGTGGTGAAATGCACCCGGTCACACACAGAGTTTCTCAAAGAAGCGGTGATGTTGTGTGCGACATGCTGGTGGAGCGCAGGCAAACCTTTCTTTGAGAAGTAGTGCCGACTGGGCATCTGGTACTGGGGCACTGCGACGGACATAAGGTCTCGAAAATCCTCTGTGTCCACCAGGCGGAAAGGCAGCATTTCTGTAGCCAAGAGCTTGCAGATGGTGAAATTCAACCTCTTAGCTTTCTCATGGCTAGGAGGAAATGGTCTTTTACTTGTCCACATCTGAGGGACCGAGGGCTTGCTATTGTGCTTAGACGGGGTTGATAAGGGTGTCCCCGGCAAACTGCCGGTCTGTGAGGAAGATGCAGGCGGACATGTTAGGTTGCCTTGATCCAAAGGTGGTGCTATCGATGTCGGACAGCGCTCAACACCAGCTGGTGTTACCACCTCCAAAGAAAATGATGGCCTGCCAATCACGCTGGCTGTTGCGGGTAAAGAGGTGGCAGGTCTGCGCCCCAAAACAGGTGTGACTGCTGTCCCCCCAGTCACAGAAGATGAAGAGGCCGCGGATGCAAAAGATATGGCAGACGGTGGTTGGCCCGGCCGGCTAGGCCGCATTGTAGCACACTGAGCTTCCCACTGCAACTTATGCTTCATGTCCATGTGCCGGTTCATGCATGAAGAACTCAAACTATGTATTTTTTGGCCTCTGCTTAGCTTTTGCTGACAAATGTTACAGATAACACGAGTTGGGTCATCTTTATCGATCTGAAAAAATGCCCAGGCTATGCAAGGCTTAGCACCCATGCGACCTGAAGAGCCACCACGACTTGTGGTGAGAGGCAGAGTTGTGTTTGAGGATGCAGTTGTTGACGTGCTTCCAGTACTACATCTCTGTCCAGGAAGGCGCAACCTGACCTCGTCGTCACTAGCATCTTCCTCCACCTCCTCTGCTGACCTCATCTCTTGGCTGACTGTGGGTTGACAGTAAGTGGGATCTCCAACCTCATCATCATCACCCTGTGCGTTATCACACCCATCGTCCTCAGAGCCAACCTGTTCCTGCCCTGACAAAAAACTAAAGTTGTCGCTCCAATCAGGTATTTGAGTCTCATCATCGTGTTCCTCATTGTCTCCACCAACAGGAGTTACAGTTTGGGAATGAGGGTCTACATTATGGTCAGAACCTTCTGCGTCTGGTCCTAGATCCGACTCATAAAGATTCTGGGCATCAGTGCAGATCATTTCCTCGTCTGGATTCACAGAAGCGCTGGAGTCGACCTCTGATTACCAGGCTATAGTATGAGTAAACAGGTCTGCAGACTCAACCATCTGTTCTACCTCATACTCAGACGGGCAGCTGGAGATTTGGGAGCTGTGAGGAAGCAAGTGCGATTGGGGTGACACCTTTGAGGACTGGAGTATTTGTGATGTTGAAGTTGATGTGGAGGAGAGCCCACTTAAAGGAGCACTTAATATCCATTGAAGCACCTGCTGTTTTTGTGCCTCATCTGGAATTTGTAGCGATTGGCGTGGCCGTAAGAAAGGGATCTTATCACATTGTCCGCTAAAAGAAGTAGACATTTTAGTTTGGCTGGAAGATGGTCTTTCTTCTGCAGATGTTACTGTTGCTTTAACACCTACCCCACGGACACAACCTTTTTTCCCCTTCCCAACACGCCTATTTCCCTTTCCACCAGCAGCAGGCCTTTTTCCACTCATTTTGGTGGTTAACTAATTCACAACTCTGGAGTTGTTTGCACAAAAAAACAATGGATGGGAACCGAGCAGAGCTGAGTGGCCAAACTGTGGTATTAGGCCAAAACTATTGGCTGGGTTAGATGCTGAAAAAAATTATATTCAATTTGCAACCTGATGGAGGTCAGTATAGATGGACTAATAGAACAAGTCCCACACACAGCTAGAAGCCCAAATATTTTTTCAGAGGTAGATGCAGAAATTTTTTTTATTCAGTTTGCAACCTGATGGAGGTCTGTATAGATGGATTAATAGAACAAGTCCCACACACAGCTACAAGCCCAATATTTTTTCAGAGGTAGATGCAGAAAAAAAATATATTCAGTTTGCAACCTGATGGAGGTCAGTATAGATGGACTAATAGAGAAAGTCCCACACACTGCTAGAAGGCCAAATATTTTTTCAGAGCTAGATGCAGACAAAAAATAATTTTGAATTTGCAACCTGATGGAGGTCAGTATAGGTGGACTAATAGAACAAGTCCCACACACTGCTAGAAGGCCAAATATTTTTTCAGAGCTAGATGCAGAAAAAAATTATATTCAGTTTGCAACCTGATGGAGGTCAGTATAGATGGATTAATAGAACAAGTCCCACACACAGCTAGAAGCCCAAATATTTTTTCAGAGGTAGATGCAGATAAAAATTATTTTTAATTTGCAACCTGATGGAGGTCAGTAAAGATGGACTAATAGAGAAAGTCCCACACACTGCTAGAAGGCCAAATATTTTTTCAGAGCTAGATGCAGATAAAAATTATTTTTAATTTGCAACCTGATGTAGGTCAGTATAGATGGACTAATAGAGAAAGTCCCACACACTGCTAGAAGGCCAAATATTTTTTCAGAGCTAGATGCAGATAAAAATTATATTCAATTGGCAACCTGATGAAGGTCAGTATAGATGGACTAATAGAACAAGTCCCACACACAGCTAGAAGCCCAAATATTTTTTCAGAGGTACTGTAGATGCAGATAAAAATTATTTTTAATTTTCAACCTGATGGAGGTCAGTATAGATGGACTAATAGAGAAAGTCCCACACACTGCTAGAAGGCCAAATATTTTTTCAGAGCTAGATGCAGATAAAAATTATTTTTAATTTGCAACCTGATGGAGGTCAGTATAGATGGACTAATAGAGAAAGTCCCACACACTGCTAGAAGGCCGAATATTTTTTCAGAGCTAGATGCAGATAAAAATTATATTCAAATTGCAACCTGATGGAGGTCAGTATAGATGGACTAATACAACAAGTCCCACACACAGCTAGAAGCCCAATATTTTTTCAGAAGTAGATGCAGAAAAAAATATATTCAGTTTGCAACATGATGGAGGTCAGTATAGATGGAGTAATAGAACAAGTCCCACACACAGCTAGAAGCCCAAATATTTTTTCAGAGGTAGATGCAGATAAAAATTATTTTTAATTTGCAACCTGATGGAGGTCAGTATAGATGGACTAATAGAGAAAGTCCCACACACTGCTAGAAGGCCAAATATTTTTTCAGAGCTAGATGCAGATAAAAATTATATTCAATTTGCAACCTGATGGAGGTCAGTATAGATGGACTAATAGAGAAAGTCCCACACACTGCTAGAAGGCCAAATATTTTTTCAGAGCTAGATGCAAATAAAAATTATATTCAATTTGCAACCTGATGGAGGTCAGTATAGATGGACTAATAGAACAAGTCCCACACACAGCTAGAAGCCCAAATATTTTTTCAGAGGTACTGTAGATGCAGATAAAAATTATTTTTAATTTGCAACCTGATGGAGGTCAGTATAGATGGACTAATAGAGAAAGTCCCACACACTGCTAGAAGGCCAAATATTTTTTCAGAGCTAGATGCAGAAAAAAATTATATTCAGTTTGCAACCTGATGGAGGTCAGTATAGATGGACTAATAGAGAAAGTCCCACACACTGCTAGAAGGCCACATATTTTTTCAGAGGTAGATGCAGAAAAAAATATATTCAGTTTGCAACCTGATGGAGGTCTGTATAGATGGATTAATAGAACAAGTCCCACACACAGCTAGAAGCCCAATATTTTTTCAGAGGTAGATGCAGAAAAAAATATATTCAGTTTGCAACCTGATGGAGGTCAGTATAGATGGACTAATACAACAAGTCCCACACACAGCTAGAAGCCCAATATTTTTTCAGAGGTAGATGCAGAAAAAAATATATTCAGTTTGCAACCTGATGGAGGTCTGTATAGATGGATTAATAGAACAAGTCCCACACACAGCTAGAAGCCCAATATTTTTTCAGAGGTAGATGCAGAAAAAAATATATTCAGTTTGCAACCTGATGGAGGTCAGTATAGATGGACTAATACAAGTCCCACACACAGCTAGAAGCCCAATATTTTTTCAGAGCTAGATGCAGAAAAAAATTATATTCAATTTGCAACCTGATGGAGGTCAGTATAGATGGACTAATAGAATGATGCTATGCCCAAAAGATTTTACTTCACTAGGTGCAGTAAAAAAATTGGTATTCTATACACAGGTGGTATATCTTGCAACACAGATAGGCTACTCCACTGACTAACACACTCTGTAATAGGCCAAAAAGGATTAGCTTTGCTAGATTCAGCCAAATGCTGTGAAAAAAACTTGCACAGCACTGGCACAGACCTGCCTGGCAAAAACTGATAGGAACTGATGTAACCTAGTCCTGAAAAGGACTCCAATTACAATTAGTCTTTACTCCCACAATCTATCTATTTAAGAGCACAGACCTGCCTGATAAAAGTCGTAGGAAATGCTGTAACCTAGTCCTTAAAAGGACTGCAATCACAACTATTCCCTACTCCCAAGCTATCTGTAGATTTGTGCGAAAATTGGCTTGAAATTAACAAGGTATAGCGCACACAGCAACAGCGGTGCCGTCTAACACGCAGCTGCAGCAGTGAGAAAATGGTGGCGACGGGGAAAATGGCTTGGTCTTATAGGGCAAGGACATGTGACATACACTGCCAATGACACATGCCCTTGCTTGTGTGAAAAAAAGCACTTCGCTCCGTGTGTGCGCTGCTGATAGGCTGACAGATTGCACCTCCCCACTGTAAATGCGGGAAAGAGAAAAAAAAAATGGAGATCTTCATTGTTCCTGCAGAGATCCATCCCCTGCCCCTCCCCCCACCCCGCTGTACACTCAAACTGCGTATTAACATTAATTTTCATCATTACTGAGAAAAATCCAGTTATGATTTTGGTGCACGAACAGTTATCGAACATAACCTCGAACAGCCGAATTTTTCTCAAATTGTTCGTGTTCGCCGAACGGCTCGAACACCTCCCAAAACAGCTCGAATTTGAGATTGGCGAACAGTTTGAGTAGAACAACGCTCATCTCTACTCTACACCCTTTCTTTGGCAGTCGCACAGCGGTACACCATGTAGATGAAGGGCAGGAAGAACATGTGCTCCAGTTGATGACAAGCACTGCATCAAGTGGCCTCTGCTCCTGTTCCTCCACCATAACATCACACACAGTACAGTCCTCAGAGTTGACACCCCAATTACCCTTGTTTTCACCCATGTCACAACTCTCCAACCGTCCAACTGACAGTGGGGAAGAACAGATGGGCGAGTCTGCAGAGCTGTTCACACATTCTATTCCAGAGCATCAGAGGTCTGATCCAAAGCTTCACAGACTCAAGAGGGGGAAAGCATGTGTAGCGATGGCCAAAATTTTTTCAGTTGATCCGGGCACGGATGAAGTAAGGTCCAAGAAGAATCCAAACCTTCGTCACCAGATATTAACTCCTGGGGGTGGGCAAGGATGGTTGGAGAAAGAAATAAATACACAACAGATCACGGAGAACTTAAATAATATACAACAGGGGTTGGAAAACTAAACTACTGTACAGCTAAGATTGGAGAATGAAACAAATACACACCAAAACATGGAGAACTAAACTAATAGAAAACAGGGGTTGGAGAACTGAAATAATAAGACAACAGGGGTTGGAAAACTAACTTACTAAACAGCTAGAGTTGGAGAACTAAACCACTACACACCAGGTGATGGAGAACTAAACCACTAGACACCAAGGTGGCACTAGACAGCAAGTGTTGGAATCCCCAAGGCTTGCGGGACAAACCTCTGTATCTAACACTCTGCATCCTCCACCTCCTTTAGGGCCTCCACCTGCGTCCTCAAACTCTGCCTTAATGAGACAAATGTTACAACAGTGCGGAGAGAATGCCCCTACCTCCGTACTGTGCAGCCAGTAATATGCCTTGGAGATCTCAGTCATACAACTGAAGAGTTGTGGACAGCTCTGCATGCCGAGTTTGAGCAATGGCTGTCCACTGAACATGGAGCAAGGGAAGTCCAAGGGCGATAACGGTGCAAACTTGGTTGCGGACTTATGCCGGGGCAGCCTCACATGTGTGCCTTGCATGGCTCGCATCCTCAACTTGATGGTACAGCAATTTTTCCGCCACTATCCCAGCCTGGTTGCGCTGCTTCAAGGTCTTTGCGTGCTTACTTAAAACTATAAAAATGAGCTGGATCTTTAGTATAAAATAGTATAAAAACCAGACTACTAGACAACGAGCAAACTCCTTCATGATGATAGAGGCCACCATCTTCTTTGCTTGCTGGTACTTTTCTGTGGGAATGAGCTTTTCTCAAACCAGCCAGCAATATCCAATGAATGGCATGCCACAGTTTGGTATTACACCCAGTACCAGAAGCAAAGCCATTCACAATTTCCGTACCTCACAAATTTTATTTGGTAGACTGGCTGAGCAAACATTAGTTTCTCACAAAGTAGCTGAAGACACAGAGTGGCAGTAGGTACAAGTTTCTCCAGCATGACCTGTTTGTTATTGCTAGATATCAGAGGGAGAACATAACTGGTCTTTGCCAAGGTGCCATATTGCATCTTAAGACTTATAGACCCCGCACTTGCAGCCTTACATTCTACAGGATGGTGGGGAAGGAGACAGTAGCTTGTGGAGTTGCATTAACTCCGGTGGTGTAGAGGTGGCAGTGAGGCAATGGGAGGCTGCAGGCTGTCTTGAAGAGATGGGTTTTCAGGTTGTGTCTGAAGGATCTGAATGAGGTGGCTAATCGAATGTGTTGAGGATGGGGGATATTTGGTAGAAGTATTGGAGGCGATTGGGTGAGTAACAAATAAGTGTGGAGAGAAGTCGGTGTTTGGAGGACCGGAGATTACGTAAGGGAATATAATGGGAGATTATTTAGAGATGTACGGAGACGAAAGGTTTTAGATGGCTTTGCATGTCAGTGTTAGTAGTTTGAACTGGATACGCTGGGCAATTGGGAGGCAGTGAAGGGATATTATAGATTGCAATCTTATGGATTGCTGGAGCCATTTCCCAGTAAAAAAGCAGCCATAGAGTGTCCGGGAACCTTCGCACAGACTTTTCTTAGCCAGGGTTGCTTCTAGGCAGGGTTGGACGGGCCACCAGAGAACCCGAGAATCCTCCTGTAGGCCCTGGCTTCTCCTTCAGGATAGTTCATAGCGCAAACCTTGCATGTTGTGATGATGATGATGATGACGCCATCCATCTCTTTAGTTTTCTGTTATTTGGAATGCAAGGGCAAGTATGCAGCCAGCCACCCACGCACCAACAGGCCGCAATACTAAACTGGCACATTTCTGGACAGCTGTTTTCATTTTAAATGTTGCCTTTTAGGCTCGTGGAGACTCAAATAATTCTAGCACACACTTTACTGGCACAGATCCCAGTGACCTCTAAATGTTTCACAGTAATTGACTTGACAAATGCATTTTTTTCTCTGAGCCGGTTACTGCACGGACTACTGGACAAACCTGATGTTGACAACTTTTCTCTGTGCCCCTTTACCCTCACTGTCAGTACCTTTTCACCTTCACACATGAAGGGAAACAGTTCTGCTGGACAATCCTCCCACAAGGAGGAATGAACTCCCCTACCATTTATTTAACAGCAATAGCAGGGATCCTGTAGCAGTTGCAATCGCCTCATTCACAGATCGTACTATTACCATACGTGGATGTCTCTTTCCTCTGCTGCTCAGACCAGACGTCTTACAAGCCACAGTTTCCTTGCTATGCTTCTTAGCAGAAAATGGTTTCAAAGTCTCACGTGACCAATTACAATTCTGCAAGCAAAAGGCAAAATTTTTAGGCCACTAAATTGCTGAAGGTAAAAGGCACCTGACTAAGGAGAGAAAACAGGCAGTTCAAAATCTCTCTTTACCCAGAATGCACCGATAGTTGCATACCTTTTTAGTCTTGGTGTCTTATTGTAGGCCTTGGATAAGGTCTGCTTCCCAAATGATGTATCCACTCAGTCACTGTTTTATCATCAGATCCCTTTGATCTAATTTAGGAAGTTATTGATTCATTTAATTTTCTCAAAACTGCTCATTGTGTCAGCCCTGTCCGTAGGCATCCCAAAATATGATCAGATGATCAGCCATTTTCATTTTTTGCACATAAGGAGGTCCGGCGACAGCAGTACTGACACAACAGCATGGTGACAGACAAAGACCAATAGCTTACTGCTGCACTGCTGCTAGGAAAGCCACGCGAGATCACATTGACTTTCCCTTTGACAATTTACTCCGCAAATGACATCCATGCACATATTTATACAGGTACAGCTGAAACACGAAACATGAACAGACAGCTCAGACTTGAATGTGCTCTTCAAATTTCTGAGTATGCCACCCTCAAAAGATGTACTGTTCTGAATCCAGCCACCATTATGTCTGTGGATTCAGAAAAGGGAGGAATTGTTGACAGTATTAGCAGTAATAAAAAGTACTTTGACATGATGCATGAACATGACTGCATAGAACAAATGAGTCAAGAGTTAGTGGGTTTTTCACATGTTTATGATAAACCTGTTCTTAATGCAGATTTTGAGTTATTTTGTAGATGGCTCCAGATACCACCAGGATGGGAGATTCTACACTGGATATGCAGTAGTATCCTCACATGATTTGAACCACTCTCTCCTCAAATGTCAGCGCAGGAGGCAGAGTTGAAGGCACTCACTAAGGCGTGTAGAGCTGCTGCAGGTAAAGTCGCTACTATTTACATAGATTCGAGTTATGGATGAGGAATTTCACATGATTATGGCCCCATCTAGAGAAGCACAGCTTTTCTTACATCAGCTGGTAAGCCCATTAAAAAAATGCAGAGCTCATGAAACAATTAATGGAGGCATTGATGTTACCAGCCTAGGTTTGCATAATTAAGGTGAAAGGACACACAAAAGGGGACTCCCTGGAGGTAGCGGGCAATGGAAGGGTGGAAGAGGCTGCTAAAGTAGCAGCAAGGTGACCTGGGGAGCAGAAGACTGTGGCGGGGAGTCAACGAATTCCAGTCACGACCAGTCTGGAAGTCCTGAAATCCCTCTAGTATGAGGCTACCCCCTCAGGGAAGGAACACTGAGGAAAAATGGGAGCTGTGCTAAACTCGAATGAAGTATGGGAGACTAGGGATAGATTGTGCTTACCGATATCACTGTTAAATGTGACAGTGCAAGTGACACATGGCCCTACTCACGCCTCAAAAAGTCACATGTGTACCATGGTAAATGCCTTCTGGATCACTCGTGGTTTCGGTTACACAGCCGCGAAAAACATGCAGTCCTGCCTCATCTGTGCACATCAAAACCCAGGTAAGACAGTAAAAGTCCCCAAGAAAGCGACACCAAGGCTTCTCTACCCGCTTCAGAGACTGCACATTGACTACATACATCTACCCAACATAGGAGTGTATGAATATGTCCTGGTACGTGTAGATCTCTTCTTAGACTATCTAGGAGCTTATCCAGTAAAATCTGCCAATGCTAAAACGACTGCAGATAAATTGATGAAAGAACTGATTTGCCGATATGGTGTCCTAGAAACTATAGAAAGTGACAGGGGTACACACTTCACTTCTGGGAATAAAACAAGCATTTCACACCCAACATAGGTCACAAAGCAACAGGAAAGCGGAGAGGTTAAATGGGACACTTAAACCAAAGCTATGGCAGACACAGGAAAGAACTGGGTAGAGTGCTTGCCACCTCTACTCTTTCCAGTCAGACACACTTCAAGAAGAAAGACAAGTTGTATCCTTTTGAAGTCCTGTTTGTGTAGCGTCGGCGTCCCTGCCCTCTGCTAGGCAGGGACGCTGTTCCCCTCACCTCTCTGCTCCGAGCCCGGCGTCCTCCTCCCGCTCTGCTGGCAGCGCGTGCTCCTTCCCGGCCACTGTGCTTAGGGCGCGCGCTCCCTCCCTCTTAAAGGGGCCGCGCGCGCCGTTCTAAGGAGTCCCCGGCCAATGGCCGGAGGACTTCACCATATATAAGGCACCTCCTCCAAAATGGAGGTGCCCGAGCAATGTTGTTGCACTGTTCACCACTCTGCTTCAGCCCTCAGGTCCCGTTGCCAGTTACCTGCCAGATACCTGCCAGATACCTGCCAGATTCCCGCCAGATTCCTGCCAGCCTGATATTCTGCTACCTGCCTGCTAGCCTGAGGTCCAACGGTCTGCCTTACTACTCCGGTCAGTCTGTCTAAGGACCAGCTTGCCCGCTTACCTGGGAGCGCACATCAACTACCTGCCTGTTTGCCTGAGGTCCGACGGTCTGCCTTCCAACTCTTGTCAGTCTGTCTATGGACCAGCTTGCCCGCTTACCTGGGAGCGCACATCTGCTACCTGCCTGCTAGCCTACCTGGAGGCTCTGCCGTCACGTGCTGTGACCACCTGCCTGTCCAGTGACTCCTGCCCGCTCACCTGGGAGCGCTCATCTGCTGCCTGTCTGCTAGCCTACCTGGAGGCTCTGCCGTCACGTGCTGTGACCACCCGCCTGTCCAGAGACTTCTGCCCGCTCACCTGGGAGCGCTCATCTGCCGCCTGTCTGTTGGTCTTCCTGGAGGCTCCGCTGTCACATGCTGTGACCACCCGTTTATCCAGAGACTCTCGCCTGCTCACCTGGGAGCTCACATCTACCATCAGCCGCCACAGGTCGTACCAACCCTTTACCCTTTACCCAGAGACTGCCCCGGTCACTTGCCGTGACCATCTGCCCTTTCACCCAGAGAATGCCCCGGTCACTTGCCGTGACCATCTGCCCGTTCACCCAGAGACTGCCCCGGTCACTTGCCGTGACCATCTGCCCGTTCACCCAGAGACTGCCCCGGTCACTTGCCGTGACCATCTGCCCGTTCATCCAGAGACTGCCCCGGTCACTTGCCGTGACCATCTGCCCGTTCACCCAGAGACTGCCCCGGTCACTTGCCGTGACCATCTGCCCGTTCACCCAGAGACTGCCCCGGTCACTTGCCGTGACCATCTGCCCGTTCACCCAGAGACTGCCCCGGTCACTTGCCGTGACCATCTGCCCGTTCACCCAGAGACTGCCCCGGTCACTTGCCGTGACCATCTGCCCGTTCATCCAGAGACTGCCCCGGTCACTTGCCGTGACCTCCTGCCCGTTCTTCTAGAGACTGTCCCGGTCACCTGCTGTGACTGCCTGCCTGGTCGCCACCCGCTCCCTTACAAGGACCGCCCCCTTGTATAGTATCTCAGAGGTTCCGCCTCCCAGACCCGTTACAGTTTGGAAGTGCCGCAAATACAGGGTCTGTACTTCCCACAGGTACTGCAAATGCAACATGGTACTATGACAGTCTATGTCCAGGCCTTGCAGAAAAAGACTTGATGTGCTGTATAAACATGTGTTTTCATCCATTCCAGATCCTAACGCAAGTGCATCAGTTGAATCCAGGTGATTTTGGTGGTTATACGCAGAGATGTGAGAAGGAGCCCAGATCCATGATTTGTTGGCCCATTCAGAGTCCAGCAGACCACATCAACCTCAGTGAAGCTTGAGGGAAGGCCCACCTGGATCCATGATGGTCACTGCAAAAAGGTCACTTCACCGATAGAATGACTGTCCGACTGTCTTTTTATTCACCTGCTAGCAGTAGCAGGATGATTGCACCCTACAAGAGACTAAACATTTAAATATGGACTACAACATCATGCTTTTCTTATTAAGGACATGAAAGGAGCAAAGCCCAAAAACTGTTGACTGTTGGATCGGCACACACAGCCCAGTACCTGCAAGGACTATGCTGTACCTAGAGTATCCGCAAGGACTATGCCGTACTTAGCCTTACCTCTGGAACCACGGGAGGTATTAACACCATACTTTATAAACAATAAGAACTGAACTCTATTTACATTTTGGAGAAATGATGTGTTCTGTGACATATCTGCTTCATGGACAAAAGTCGGATGAGTCACTAATCACTAATGAGTTACTAATCCCGGATTGCAGTTAAATATATATGCATGATCAAACCAAGGTTAATGAGACAGTATACCAAAATGATGTTGAAGTAAAATAGCAAGGAAGGAAAGAGGCAAATGTACATTTGGTATAGACGGAGAACAAATGAATAATACTTGGTGCGCCCATAAAGCCATGTTGGGGCTTTTGAATTTATACCAATGTATACTGACCCCTTCCCATGTTTGTGTTCTCCTAGAAGGAGTATTCTTGGTTTGCGGACACTGTGCTTACAGGCCCTCTTGCCAAACCAAAATTAGTGAACTTTGAGACAATTGGTCAAAGCGCAAACAGAGACTCCTGGTGGGGGAATACATTCTCCTTTTTTAAATCCAACCAACTGGTTCAGTGGCCTAGCGGGTTGGATTTCTAGTATTGTACAGATTTGCATGTAGATTTTAATGTTTTGCTTATTGCTCTATGCAACTGCAAAAGCACTGAGATATATATTTCCCAAGCTATTGAATAACGTATGCGTTAATCTAATTTTGAACCCTCCATAGTGTATCATAAACTACAGATAATCACTACTGACGGGGAAAGTGGGGGTCCACAATGAGGGTGGATGGGCGAAGCAGGTAGGAAACCCCCTTATGAGTATTAAACTCATGAGACAGCAGCTCCTGGACACTAGCTGACCCCGTAGTTGAGGCTATATATATTACATATATATATATATATATATATATATATATATATATATATATATATATATATATATATATGTACCATTTACAAAAGGGGGGAATTGTTGTAAAAGGATTAATGTTTTTCCTCTCTGCTCTATATTTCTCTACATACTTTGGATTCCTGATCTTTCCCTTTTTTATACTTTGTTTAAAGTTTCGCCGGCTCCTAGTCTCTGCTCAAGGACCTTATGATCCTTATCTGCATATGTAACATTCTGCTAAAATCATGTTATGGAACAGGATGAATAAAGTAATCATGACCTGGATAAAGGGGGGGCTACGCGAGTTGCATTGAGTTGCATTGCTTGTAAATGGCATAAAATATACTACTGTTGATGTGAATAAACAGAAACTGATTTGCCCACAACCTATGCGGCAGTCATTGCTCCGAGCGCTCGTAATTTTGGAGGGCCTAATCTCTTAATTCGGCCTCACTGATGAACCGGCATATCTGACTGTTAGGTCAGAATCAAACCACCTACAAAACCACTGAAAGTCATTAAGAGAAACTCAGGAACTCATACAACTTTCCCACTGACTGAAACAGGAGTATCAAGACTTCCAAGACAGCCAAGAGTTCCATGTCCTCACCAAGAGGACGACTGTCCATCTTCTCCTCCTCCTCATTCTCCTCCTCATCACCCAATCTGCATTGAGATGAGATGAGGCTGGGCTGCATAGTTCCTTGGTCTGCCTGCAATGCCTCCTCTTTAACTGTGAGAACCAAGCGTTTCAGTAGGCAGAGAAGTGTAATGGAGATGCTAATTATGGCGTCATTGCCGCTCACCATTTTGGTAGAGTCCTCAAAATTTTGGAGGATGGCACAGATGTTGGACATCCATGCCCACTCATTGGCTCTTATGTACGGAGGCTGACCTGAATGCCGATTGGCGTGTTGAGGCTGGAACTCAACAACTGCCCTCTGCTGCTCACAAATCCTTCCCAACATCTGCAAAGTTGATTTCTAACATGTGGTGACATCGCACAACAGTCAGGAAGCTGCAAATGCTGCTGAAATACTGCCAGCTATTGCTGACTTTCTGAAATGGGCACACACGCGTTGTACTTTCACAAGCAGCTCTGGCAGATCTGGGTAGGTTTTGAAAAACTGCTGAACCACTAAGTTGAGCACATTTTGCACTCTCTCATTACTAATGTATACCCCTGTATGGAGAACAGTATCAGCACTGAAGAATTAAATGATGAAATATAGCCTGCTTTGTATACCACGGTACTAAGAAAACCAATTTTGATTATATCTTGTGTACCCTTGTGACAAAAATATCTGCACCAAAAAATTTATTTCAGTAGAGTAGAACTAGTATAATGGTGACTGACAACTCTTCCACTACAGCCAACCCAGCAGATGGAGACCCAATCACGATTCTACACATTTCCAAAAATTAGTGGCAGACACCAGCAAAGTGACATCAATTTCAGTACACTAGAAATTGTAAAACTAGGAACGACACCTCTTCCACTACAGCCAACCCAGCAGATGGAGACTCAATCAGAAGTGTTTACATTTTCCTAAATTGGGGCCTAACACCACCAGAGTGGCATCAATTTCACCAGAGTAGAAGTACTTTAATGGAGACAGAAACCTCCTCCAGTATAGCTAAACCCAATAGTTGGAGACCCAATCAGGATTCTCCACATTTCCAAAAATTTGTGGCAGACAGCAGCTAAGTGGCATCGATTTCACTACAGTAGAAATAGTGGAATTAGGACCGACACCTCTTCCAGTATAGCCAACCCAGGAGATGGAGACCTAACCAGGAGTATTCACATTTCCCTAAATTAGGGCCTAGCACCAACAAAGCGGCATCAATTTCACTACAATAGAAGTAGTATAACGGGGACCGACAACTCTACCACTAAAGGCAACCCAATAGATGGAGATCCAATCATGATTCACCTCATTTCCAAAAATTAGTGGCAGACACCAGCAAAGTGGCATCAATTTCACTACAGTAGAAATAGTGGAATTAGGACCGACACCTCTTCCAGTATAGCCAACCCAGGAAAGGGAGACCTAACCAGGAGTATTCACATTTCCCTAAATTAGGGCCTAGCACCAACAAAGCGGCATCAATTTCACTACAGTAGAAGTAGTATAACGGGGACCGACAACTCTACCACTAAAGGCAACCCAATAGATGGAGATTAGAGATGAGCGTTGTTCTACTCGAACTGTTCGCCAATCTCAAATTCGAGCTGTTTTGGGCGGTGTTCGAGCCGTTCGGCGAACACAAACAATTTGAGAAAAATTCGGCTGTTCGAGGTTATGTTCGATAACTGTTCGTGCACCAAAATCATAACTGGATTTTTTCTCAGTAATGATGAAAATTAATGTTAATACGCAGTTTGAGTGTACAGCGGGGTGGGGGGAGGGGCAGGGGATGGATCTCTGCAGGAACAATGAAGATCTCCATTTTTTTTTTTCTCTTTCCCGCATTTACAGTGGGGAGGTGCAATCTGTCAGCCTATCAGCAGCGCACACACGGAGCAAAGTGCTTTTTTTCACACAAGCAAGGGCATGTGTCATTGGCAGTGTATGTCACATGTCCTTGCCCTATAAGACCAAGCCATTTTCCCCGTCGCCACCATTTTCTCACTGCTGCAGCTGCGTGTTAGACGGCACCGCTGTTGCTGTGTGCGCTATACCTTGTTAATTTCAAGCAAATTTTCGCACAAATCTACAGATAGCTTGGGAGTAGGGAATAGTTGTGATTGCAGTCCTTTTAAGGACTAGGATATAGCATTTCCTACGACTTTTATCAGGCAGGTCTGTGCTCTTAAATAGATAGATTGTGGGAGTAAAGACTAATTGTAATCGGAGTCCTTTTCAGGACTAGGTTATATCAGTTCCTATCAGTTTTTGCCAGGCAGGTCTGTGCCAGTGCTGTGCAAGTTTTTTTCACAGCATTTGGCTGAATCTAGCAAAGCTAATCCTTTTTGGCCTATTGCAGAGTATGTTAGTCAGTGGAGTAGCCTATCTGTGTTGCAAGATATACCACCTGTGTATAGAATACCAATTTTTTTACTGTACCTAGTGAAGTAAAATCTTTTGGGCATAGCATCATTCTATTAGTCCATCTATACTGACCTCCATCAGGTTGCAAATTGAATATAATTTTTTTCTGCATCTAGCTCTGAAAAAATATTGGGCTTCTAGCTGTGTGTGGGACTTGTTGTATTAGTCCATCTATACTGACCTCCATCAGGTTGCAAACTGAATATATTTTTTTCTGCATCTACCTCTGAAAAAATATTGGGCTTCTAGCTGTGTGTGGGACTTGTTCTATTAATCCATCTATACAGACCTCCATCAGGTTGCAAACTGAATATATTTTTTTCTGCATCTACCTCTGAAAAAATATCGGGCTTCTAGCTGTGTGTGGGACTTGTTGTATTAGTCCATCTATACTGACCTCCATCAGGTTGCAAACTGAATATATTATTTTCTGCATCTATCTCTGAAAAAATATTGGGCTTCTAGCTGTGTGTGGGACTTGTTCTATTAATCCATCTATACAGACCTCCATCAGGTTGCAAACTGAATATATTTTTTTCTGCATATACCTCTGAAAAAATATTGGGCTTCTAGCTGTGTGTGGGACTTGTTGCATTAGTCCATCTATACTGACCTCCATCAGGTTGCAAACTGAATATATTTTTTTCTGCATCTACCTCTGAAAAAATATTGGGCTTCTAGCTGTGTGTGGGACTTGTTCTATTAATCCATGTATACAGACCTCCATCAGGTTGCAAACTGAATATATTTTTTTCTGCATCTACCTCTGAAAAAATATGTGGCCTTCTAGCAGTGTGTGGGACTTTCTCTATTAGTCCATCTATACTGACCTCCATCAGGTTGCAAACTGAATATAATTTTTTTCTGCATCTAGCTCTGAAAAAATATTTGGCCTTCTAGCAGTGTGTGGGACTTTCTCTATTAGTCCATCTATACTGACCTCCATCAGGTTGCAAATTAAAAATAATTTTTATCTGCATCTACAGTACCTCTGAAAAAATATTTGGGCTTCTAGCTGTATGTGGGACTTGTTCTATTAGTCCATCTATACTGACCTCCATCAGGTTGCAAATTGAATATAATTTTTATCTGCATCTAGCTCTGAAAAAATATTTGGCCTTCTAGCAGTGTGTGGGACTTTCTCTATTAGTCCATCTATACTGACCTCCATCAGGTTGCAAATTGAATATAATTTTTATCTGCATCTAGCTCTGAAAAAATATTTGGCCTTCTAGCAGTGTGTGGGACTTTCTCTATTAGTCCATCTATACTGACCTCCATCAGGTTGCAAATTAAAAATAATTTTTATCTGCATCTACCTCTGAAAAAATATTTGGGCTTCTAGCTGTGTGTGGGACTTGTTCTATTACTCCATCTATACTGATCTCCATCAGGTTGCAAACTGAATATATTTTTTTCTGCATCTACCTCTGAAAAAATATTGGGCTTCTAGCTGTGTGTGGGACTTGTTGTATTAGTCCATCTATACTGACCTCCATCAGGTTGCAAATTAAAAATAATTTTTATCTGCATCTAGCTCTGAAAAAATATTTGGCCTTCTAGCAGTGTGTGGGACTTTCTCTATTAGTTCATCTATACTGACCTCCATCAGGTTGCAAATTAAAAATAATTTTTATCTGCATCTACCTCTGAAAAAATATTTGGGCTTCTAGCTGTGTGTGGGACTTGTTCTATTAATCCATCTATACAGACCTCCATCAGGTTGCAAACTGAATATAATTTTTTTCTGCATCTACCTCTGAAAAAATATTGGTCTTGTAGCTGTGTTTGGGACTTGTTCTATTAATCCATCTATACTGACCTCCATCAGGTTGCAAACTGAATAAAAAATTTTTCTGCATCTACCTCTGAAAAAATATTTGGGCTTCTAGCTGTGTGTGGGACTTGTTCTATTAGTCCATCTATACTGACCTCCATCAGGTTGCAAATTGAATATAATTTTTTGTCTGCATCTAACCCAGCCAATAGTTTTGGCCTAATACCACAGTTTGGCCACTCAGTTCTGCTCGGTTCCCATCCATTGTTTTTTTGTGCAAACAACTCCAGAGTTGTGAATTAGTTAACCACCAAAATGAGTGGAAAAAGGCCTGCTGCTGGTGGAAAGGGGAATAGGCGTGTTGGGAAGGGGAAAAAAGGTTGTGTCCGTGGGGTAGGTGTTAAAGCAACAGTTACATCTGCAGAAGAAAGACCATCTTCCAGCCAAACTAAAATGTCTACTTCTTTTAGCGGACAATGTGATAAGATCCCTTTCTTACGGCCACGCCAATCGCTACAAATTCCAGATGAGGCACAAAAACAGCAGGTGCTTCAACGGATATCAAGTGCTCCTTTAAGTGGGCTCTCCTCCACATCAACTTCAACATCACAAATACTCCAGTCCTCAAAGGTGTCACCCCAATCGCACTTGCTTCCTCACAGCTCCCAAATCTCCAGCTGCCCGTCTGAGTATGAGGTAGAACAGATGGTTGAGTCTGCAGAGCTGTTTACTCATACTATAGCATGGGAATCAGAGGTCGACTCCAGCGCTTCTGTGAATCCTGACGAGGAAATGATCTGCACTGATGCCCAGAATCTTTATGAGTCGGATCCAGGACCAGACGCAGAAGGTTCTGACCATAATGTAGACCCTCATTCCCAAACTGTAACTCCTGTTGGTGGAGACAATGAGGAAGACGATGATAAGACTCAAATACCTGATTGGAGCGACAACTTTAGTTTTTTGTCAGGGCAGGAACAGGTTGGCTCTGAGGACGATGGGTGTGATAACGCACAGGGTAATGATGATGAGGTTGGAGATCCCACTTACTGTCAACCCACAGTCAGCCAAGAGATGAGGTCAGCAGAGGAGGTGGAGGAAGATGCTAGTGACGACGAGGTCAGGTTGCGCCTTCCTGGACAGAGACGTAGTACTGGAAGCACGTCAACAACTGCATCCTCAAACACAACTCTGCCTCTCACCACAAGTCGTGGTGGCTCTTCAGGTCGCATGGGTGCTAAGCCTTGCATAGCCTGGGCATTTTTTCAGATCGATAAAGATGACCTAACTCGTGTTATCTGTAACATTTGTCATCAAAAGCTAAGTAGAGGCCAAAAAATACATAGTTTGAGTACTTCATGCATGAACCGTCACATGGACATGAAGCATAAGTTGCAGTGGGAAGCTCAGTGTGCTACAATGCGGCCTAGCCGGCCGGGCCAACCACCGTCTGCCATATCTTGTGCATCCGCGGCCTCTTCATCCTCTGTGACTGGGGGGACAGCAGTCACACCTGTTTTGGGGCGCAGACCTGCCACCTCTTTACCCGCAACAGCCAGAGAGATTGGCAGGTCATCATTTTCTTTGGAGGTGGTAACACCAGCTGGTGTTGAGCGCTGTCTGTCCGACATCGATAGCACCACCTTTGGATCAAGGCAACCTAACATGTCCGCCTGCATCTTCCTCACAGACCGGCAGTTCGCCGGGCACACCCTTATCAACCCCGTCTAAGCACAATAGCCAGCCCTCGGTCCCTCAGATGTGGACAAGTAAAAGACCATTTCCTCCTAGCCATGAGAAAGCTAAGAGGTTGAATTTCACCATTTGCAAGCTCTTGGCTACAGAAATGCTGCCTTTCCGCCTGGTGGACACAGAGGATTTTCGAGACCTTATGTCCGTCGCAGTGCCCCAGTACCAGATGCCCAGTCGGCACTACTTCTCAAAGAAAGGTGTGCCTGCGCTCCACCAGCATGTCGCACACAACATCACCGCTTCTTTGAGAAACTCTGTGTGTGACAGGGTGCATTTCACCACAGACACTTGGACGAGTAGGCATGGACAGGGGCGTTACATGTCGCTGACTGGGCACTGGGTAACTATGGTGACAGCAGGACAAGGGGCTGCTGTCCAAGTCTTGCCGTCCCCACGAGTTGTGCGTCAATCCTCTTTATGTCAAAGTTCCTCCACTGCTTCTGCCTCCTCAACCTCCTCTCGGTCTTCCACCTGCACCCAAAGCCTGTCTGGTCATGCCACAAGCTTTCTAACTGCGCAGAATGGATCCTGCACACCTCCTTACTATGCTGGCAGTAGGGCTCAACGTCATCAGGCGGTTTTTACATTGAAATGTCTGGGAAATGTGAGTCACACAGCTGAGGAGTTGTGGTCAGCTCTGGAGAACCAATTTCATGAATGGTTGTCTCCACTGGACCTGAAACCAGGGAAGGCCGTGTGCGACAATGCTGCAAACCTGGGTGCGGCCCTTCGCCGGGGCAATGTCACACACGTGCCTTGTATGGCTCACGTGTTGAACCTGGTTGTCCAGCAATTTTTAGCCCACTATCCCAGACTAGATGGCCTTCTGCAGAGGGCACGGTCGCTGTGTGCTCACTTCCGCCGTTCGCATCCCGCAGCTCAGCGACTTACATCTCTACAGAAGTCGTTGGGCCTGCCACTTCACCGGCTAAAATGCGATGTGCCTACCCGGTGGAATTCAACTCTGCACATGTTGCAGCGACTGTGGCAGCACCGACAAGCCCTGGTGCAATACGTTCTGACGTATAGCCTGGGCCAACGAGATCCAGAGGTGGGGAAAATCACGCTGGAGGAGTGGTCTCAGATCAGGGACCTATGCACCCTTCTGCACAGTTTTGAAATGGCGACGAAGATGTTTAGTGCTGACGATGCCATTATCAGCATGACTATTCCGGTGATTTACATGCTGGAGCACATGTTAAACAGAATTCGGAGTCAGGTGGTGGCACAAGAGGAGGTGGAGGAAGTAGAGGAGGAGGAGTTGTATGCGGAAGGGCTAACATCTGCAAGGTCCAGACGGTCGGCAGCACCAAGGCGGCAGGCATGTGAGGGTGGGGGAGATGGTTTTACCAGGGCGCATGGTAGCAGCCAAACTAGTGAGGAAGGTGCAGGAGCCCAGGAAGAAGTGGAGGACGAACTGATGGAAGACTCATCAGATGAGGGAGACCTTGATCACATTTCTGTTGTGCGAGGTTGGGGGGAGAGGACAGAGGAAGGAAGCATGATTGTTACCTCGCCACCAACACAACAGGGACTTGGTGCTCCTGGATGCGCAACACACATGAGTGCCTTCTTGCTGCACTACCTGCAACATGACCCTCGAATTGTGAGAATTAGAAATAATCCTGACTACTGGGTTGCCACACTGTTAGATCCCCGGTACAAAAGTAAATTTGCAGAAATTATTCCTGCCATAGAAAGGGATGCACGCATGCAGGAGTATCAGCAGAGACTGTTGCAGAATCTTACATGTGCTTTTCCACAAAATACCAGTGGTGCACGTAGTGAATCTCACAGTTCCAACTTGCCAACCGTGGGACCGTCAAGTGTTCAGCACTCAAACCGTAACAGAACCACAGTATCTGCTGGTAACATCAATTTTGCGCAATCATTTCACCACTTTTTTAGCCCATCCTTTGCAAGGCCACAGGAGACAAGAAGTCTGACACATAGTCAACGCCTAGAGACGATGGTACAGGAGTATCTCCAAGTAAACATTGAAGCCATGACTGTGTCACTGGACCCTTGCTCTTTTTGGGCTTCCAATCTGGATAAATGGCCGGAGCTAGCCACTTACGCCTTGGAGATCTTGTCATGCCCCGCAGCCAGCGTTCTGTCTGAACGTGTGTTCAGCGCTGCTGGTGGTGTGCTGACAGATAAGCGCACGCGGCTCTCCACTGATAATGTAGACAGACTCACGTTTATCCTGGGGAGAGTAAAAGCTTGATGATTGGTTAAAATCACCCTACCAACCGTTTTAAGCTTTCAAATTACTAATCATGTTTATCTGTATCTTGGCTGGAAAATAATTTGGGCTTTGTAGCAGTGTGCAGCACTGATTCTATTAGGCCATCTATAATAAGCTCCACCAGATTTAAAATTACTAATCATGTTTATCTGTATCTTGACTGGAAAATAATTTGGGCTTTGTAGCAGTGTGCAGCACTGATCCTATTAGGCCATCTATATTAAAGCTTCACCAGATTTAAAATTAATAATAATTTTTAGCTGCATCTAGCCCGGAAAATAATTTTGGGGCTCCGAGATGCGCAAGACACATAAGTGCCTTCTTGCTGCACTACCTGCAGCATGACCCTCATATTGTCAGAATTCGAAGTAATCATGACTACTGGGTTGCCACACTCTTAGATCCCCCAAACTTTTCGATCAACCTTTTTATTTTAATAAAGACCAAAAAAATGGTCATTTTTGAAATTATAAGCATTAGCAGGTTGTTAGAAACTGAAATCAAACAGTTTTCAACTCAAAACTTTATTCTAGGTGATGTTACATTTTCACATAGGACCCCTTGTTCGAAAGGAGCTTCTGAACTCTCTCGTCCATTGAATTTGTCAGGTTTTGGATGGTTTCTGCTTCAATTGTTTTGCATGAGGACAGAATACCCTCCCAGAGCTGTTGCTTAGATGTGAACTGCCTCCCGCCATCATAGACACTCCTTTTAATGATGCTCCAAAGGTTCTGAATGGGGTAGAGGTCAGGGGAGCATGGGGGTCACACCATAAGTTTGTCCCCTTTTATGCCCATATCAGCCAGAGATGCAGATGTTTTATGTGCAGCATGAGATGGTGCATTATCATGCAAAAAAATGATCTTGCTGTGAAATACACGGTTCTTCTTCTTGAACCATGGCAGGAAGTGCTGTTTGAGAAAATCCACATACATTATGGAGTTCATCTTTAGCGCCTTCAGGGATCCTAAAGGGGCCGACAATCTCTCTCCCCATGATTCCAGCCCAAAACATTACTCCACCTCCTCCTTGTTGGCGCTGTAGCCGTGTTTGCGTGGGGTGTCCATCAACCAGCCATCCTTCACTCCATCCATCTGGACCATCGAGCGCTGCACGGCACTCATCCGTGAACAAAACAGTTTTGAAATCAGTCTTAATGTAATGTTTGGCCCACTGGAGCCGTTTCTGCTTGTGTGAAGTGGATAGAGGAGGTCGACAGGATGGCGTATGCACAGCTGCAAACCTCTGAAGGACCCTGCATCTTGTTGTTCGGGGGACGTTGGAGGCACCAGCAGCTTCAAAAACTTGTCTGCTGCTATGACAAGGCTTTTTTGCCGCTGCTCTTTCAACCTGACGTAATTGCCTGTAGGAAAGAGTCCTCAATTTGCCCTTATCAGCACGCACACGTGTGTACTGTGAATCAGCTACATACTTCTTGATTGCCAAGACACTTCATCCTGATCATCGCACAATGTTGATTGTAGTCATGCCTTGACCTAAACACTCCACAATTTGTTGCTTCTCAGCAGCCGACACATCCTTTTTCTTTCCCATTTTGGCAGAAAATGTAGGCTGCTTAATAATGTGAGACAGCCTTCTTAAGTAGTCTTGCCTTTCATTGGACACACCTGCCAAACTAATTAGCACAGGTGTCTGCAATTGCTTACAGTGATATAAAGAGCCCTGACACACATCACCATCAATGAGTTTAACTGACAAACAAACAAATTCTTCCCTTATCACTCCTAAACACTTTTTGCATAATAATTTGGAACACAGTGTACATGTGCTTTTCCACAAAACACCAGTGGTTCACGTAGTGAATCTTACAGTTCTAACTTGCCAACCGTGGTCTGTATGGAGTTGTTCAATAAAGGGCCCAAAATTAAGATAACATAGATGGGAGAGGTCTCTATGAATAGGAATTCCTAAGTATTTGATACCCTGTGAGGGCCAGGCAAAGGGAAAGTTGGACTGGATGGAATCCTATATGGATTTGGGGAGGGAGACATCGAGGGCCTCAGACTTCGCTGCATTGATTTTTAAATTTGACCATGTAACAAAGTGATCTATTTCAGCCATAACAGCATGGATGGATATATGTGATTGAGTGATATATACTAGGACATCATCAGCAAATAGAGAGCACTTGTACTCGGTGCCTCCCACCTCAATCCACCTAATATTGGGGTTATGGCGAATTGATGAGAGCAGGTGCTCCGTCACTAGGATGTATAAGAGAGGGGACAGAGAACATCCCTGCCTTGTCCCATTGGTGATTGTGAAAGGTGATGAAAATGTTCTGACGCGCCCCCTGGGCCTTGGGACACCCGGAGCTGGACCCTTTTTGGTGGATGCTGGTGGTTGTAGTCTCCGTGGCGGCGACCCGGTTCCGTGGCTCAGGGCGGTCAAACCAGTGGCGGAACTATTTATGTGGTTTTGATGTTTAAATGTCCGACTACGCCACCCGTGGATTGCGGTCAGAGTGAACCGCCGCTCCAGGGCAGACCGCTGAGGCTGGTGTTGTGGGTGCAGCAGAGCGTAGCATAGCTCCCCACGGGAGGAGTATAGCCTCAGGGCAGTGTATGCGGAGGATGGGGGTGATGGTGCAGGGCAGCAGCAGTAACGACACGGAGTCAGTGATGCAGTCCAGGGCCTTTACTCACAGTTCTTATTATCCAGACCACGTCTGCAGGTAACGGCTGCCCACGTCGTACTGTGCTCACCAGGTGAGGGGCTCAGACAACTCCCAGATAACTTTGGAGCGCTTCACAGGACCCCCTTTGTGTGTCCTTTGTCTGGCCTTTCTTACCAACCCTTCTGTCCGGCTGCCTCAGGCCTCCTCTTGGAAAACTTGGCGCCAATTTCCCTGACCCTATTTGGTGCCTTCCTAGCGGGTGTAGCGAGGGGCTGCGCCACATAAAATGTCACAG
The DNA here is from genome assembly GCF_046119375.1 of Phyllobates terribilis. Lineage (NCBI taxonomy): Eukaryota > Metazoa > Chordata > Amphibia > Anura > Dendrobatidae > Phyllobates > Phyllobates terribilis. The sequence continues at coordinate 588,254,285 of NW_027362765.1, read as the reverse complement.
CCTCCTGTTTCTAGCTGAGAGTCATTTCCTGCCTCCACTAGTTTCGGGGATCGGTCTCCCCCTTTGGCCTGACCCCTCCACGCAGGTGGATTCGGGCGTGCGGTGGCGACTCGCCCGTCCGCACCCCTGGGATCCCTTCGTTCCTCGTTCCTGGAGCCTTCTCCGCTCCTCTTCCTTCCTTCTCCCTCTTCCAGGCCTGGGCCTCTGTTACTAGGCCCGCCTCCGGAGCAGAGCTCATGCAGAGCCCCTGCTCCCTGCCACTTCTGCTCAGACTTCTCTGCACTGAACTAAGATGGTGCCCACCTTTTATACTCCCTTCTCAATGCACCCAGGAACTGCTTCCTCCCTGCTCCTGCACTACAGGGTTCCCCTTCCTCAGTGTTCCCTCCCCCCACTCCAGCCAGGGACAGGGACTGTCGTGCCCATCTCAGGGGCATATTGGTCGCCCTGCCCCACGGCAATGTGGTGTAATGCATGCAGGTGTCGGGTCCTGATCCACACTACATCCTTACCTGAGAGTGAGATATCACACCTCTGGGTGAGGTGCAATACCTCTGTAGCAACCGAGCCCTCAGGGTGCTACAGTTCCATTTATCTTCAGCCTAGGTGACGTATTGCGATACAGGGCCGTGATTTTGGCTATTAAAGGGTCCCCTAGACCCCTACCCCAAGCTTTTTAAGAGAATCATATATGGCGTGCCAGGAGACTCTATGGAATGCTTTCTCAGCATCCAACGAGAGTATCTAATTACAAATTTTTAACTGCATCTAGCCCAGGAAATACTTTGTGCCTAGTAGCAGTGTCTGCTAGTCAGCGGATTATCCCGGCTGTTAAGCAAGCTACACCACCTGTAGTTTGTACACTTAATTTTTTCAAAGGAAATGCTTCGGGACCACGGGATACTCAGTGAAGAGCATCAGGAGGCACCCCAAGGCATAGGGGCTGGGACTGGCAGTAGGATGCCTTGCGGTGGACAGCCGAGCTCGATCCTTATAAAAGCTTTTTAACTGCAGCAGCTTTAGTGGACGCTACTGGAGCTGGAATTACGCGGCTGCTGGCATGAGACTTGCCCTCCAATAGATCCTTGTAAATGGATTTAAAGTGTATTCATTCAAATTAGAGAGACAATTTAAATTAAAAAGCTTAGAGCTGCCTCCACCACAGGGGGGCTCGCTCGACCCACCAGCGGACAGGCACCAGTATTGGGAGAGGGGGGCTGGCCGTCAGGGTTCACCGCGGCTCTGGCACAAACCCGGCGACGCGGAGGTGGCACGGGCAGGAGCGGACTGAACGTGTCGGCTTCTCACTTTTTGGATTTTAGAAGGGCATGACATGCCTATATCTGTGTCTCCCCCTCCTTTTACTCCTCCACCTCTTTTCTTTTCGCATGACTATATGTTCTTGTCGCTTTTCCATGTGTTAGTTGTGTCTTCTGAGCAGTTTGTCAGCTTTTGGACACCTTTGAAGGTGTTTTCTATGTGTTTCTATGTGTTTTTGTTTGCCTGCCATTGGTTTTAACGGTGTTCGAAGGTGTTCGACGAACAGTTCGACGAACAGTTCGGCGAACACACGGGTGTTCGATGAACCGAACCGAACTCGAACACTACGGGGGTGGCTCAACACTAATGGAGTACCAATAATGATTCACCTCATTTCCAAAAATTAGTGGCAGACACCAGCAAAGTGGCATTAATTTCACTACGGTAGAAATAGTGTAATTAGGACCGACACCTCTTCCAGTACAGCCAGCCCAGTAGATGGAGACACAATCAGGACAGTTCACATTTAAAAAAAATTAGAGCCTAAGATCACCATTTCCGTGGCCCTCAGATTGGAGATGGTGGAGTTCAACCTCTTGGCTTTGTCATGTGTAGGAGTAAACAATCTTTTACATGACCACAATTGCTGGACTGAGGGCAGGCTGCAGTGCTGAGAGAGGGCGGAGTACGGTGAAACAGACAAACTGCTATACCGTGAGTGAGGTGGATATTACAGTGGATTGAGAAACATGTGGTGTGTACATTGAAACAAACACAGTAGGCACGTCCGCTTCTGTAGCAGCTGACGGGCTCTCACTCAGCCTGACTGGAGCAGGTATACAACCGTAGATTCTGTGGTCAGAGACCTGCATGACAATACTTGGCACGGTAACAGAGGAGGAAGAAGAAGCAGCTGATGTGTTTAATGGGGCGGTTGATGGTTGTTTATTGAAAACCAATTTTGAGTTTTTCATGTTTGTGTACCCCTTTGTGGAGAACAATATGTGCACCAAATAATTAATTTCACTACAGTATAACTATAACTATATTTATGGATGGAGACCAAAACCTCTTCCAATACAGCCAACCCAGGAAAGGGAGACCTAACCAAGAGTGTTCACATTTCCCTAAATTAGGGCCTAACACCAACAAAGTGGCATCAATTTCACTAGAGTAGAAGTAGTTTAATGGAGACCAAAACCTCTTCCACTGCAGCCAACCCAATAGATGGCGACCCAATCAAGATTTTCCACATTTCTAAAAATTAGTGGCAGACACCAGTAAAGTGGCATCAATTTCACTACAGTAAAAATTTTCGAATTAAGAACCAAAACTTTTTCTACTATAGCCAACCCAACAGATGGAGATTCAACCAGGAGTACACCATCCTCTCCAGTCGCTCACAACGTGTTAGACTTGAACTCTGTTGTGCAAGTGCACGAGCTAGGCTAAAAAAATGTGTCAGAGGACTCAGAGAAATTACTTCTACCACTTACCCTACTGCTGCTGCTAATATTTTGGCGTTGATGAATTGACGTGCCAGAGGTTGGAAGTTTAGAGCTGCGTTTCACTTGGGTTGCCTTACTGCTGGCTTGGGGAAAACCTATCTTAAGGTTGTGTAAAAGCGTGTTTCAATACTCCAGCATTCACCAGCATTCACGGGTCCCTTTCCAGGGCAGGAAGCATCTGGCAAAATTTACTATTAGGCTGTGTGCCCACGATGCATTTTTTAAGCGTTTCGGCAGAGGCAAAAATGATGCAGAAATGCTTAAAAAACACATGGTAGAAGGCCTGCCATGTTCCCCAATGATAATCCGCATGTGCTGTGCACATGCTGCGGAAATTTCCGCTGCGGATTATCATTGCGGAAAAAAAAGCAGCACTACCAATTATTTTGCGGAAGTGCTGCGTTTTCGCCACCATTGACTTGCATTAGATCGCATGGATTGCGCATCACTGTATATGTAGATGTGCATTCCATGCGTTCTAATGTGCGGATGGTACCCAGGTCTAGAGAAGATGAGACTCTCCTCCGGACCCGGGTACCATAGAACCTGTAAAAAAAAAAGAATAAAATAAAAAATAAATATATATTTATCTTCTGGCGGCCCCCGGTCTCCATGTCTGTGCTTGCCGGCAGTTCGAGATGGACTGAAGGACCTGCACTGACATCATAGTCATGTGACAGATCACGCGACACTGACGTCGGCAGGTCCTTCATTGTACCACTGCCGGCAAGGGATAACAGAGGGAAGCAGAACACCGGGGACCATCAGAGGGTAAGTATATATTTATTTTTTTATTTTTTGACATTCTCTCGGGTCACACTATATAAATCCATGCCGTTTGCATGGATTTATATAGCGTGACCAAGTTGACAAGCACTTTCCAAGTGATGCTAAAATCATTTGGAAAGTGATTGTCAACCCGCATGCGGAAATGCAAGTGAAGAACACTTCACTTCTGCATGTCCCTGGCAGGACAACGCATGTACAATCCGCGTGCATTTTTTTCTGCCAGGGAGATGCAGAAATGCTCAGGAAAAAATCCTGAGCATTACTGCATCGTGGGCACATAGCCTTATAACGTTTATCTAGCAGAGTAGCAACCCAGTAGTCAACACTATTTCAAATCATAACTATACGGGGATCATGTTGCAGATAGTGCAGCAAGAAAGTACTGATATGTCGGGCTCTTTCATTAGCTTCAAGCCCATGCTGTGTTGGTAGCTGGGTAATTTTGATGCTTGTTTCCTCTGTACCCTCCTGCCAAACATGAACAGAGAGGGAATGATTATCCTCTTCATTTTCTGACTATTGTTCGCCCATCACCTCTTCCTCTTCCATTTGTTCCTCACCTTCACTAACACCTTCACTAACAGTTTTCCTGGGATCACTAACCCCCCTCAATCACAGTGAACCACCCTCCCTTGACACCCTGAGATGTCCCCTAGTGTATGACGTCAGTAACAGAAGAAAGTATTTTTTCTAGCGTGGATGAGGCAGGTATAACATAGGAGATATGCTGCGAACAATTTCAATCTGAGATGTCCCCTACTTTATCACATTAGTAACAGAAGAAAGTATTTTTTAGTGTGGCTGAGGCCTGTATAACATATGAGATATTCTCCAAACTAATTCAAACTGAGATATCCCCTGTAGTGAAGACCGAACATGCTCGCCACTGTTCGGTACTCGCCAGAGCATCATTGTGCTCGATGAGCTCGGCGCTCAGCGAGTATTTCCAGATTTCTCTGGCAGGAACTCGGGTTCCCTCCCAGCATGTTTGGTGCTCTTTAGAGAGCCAATGAACATGCAGAGTTTGCCTGCCACACACTGTAATGCCGTAGCCATGTTGAATGTGGGCATTACAGTGATTGGCTGGCTGTACAGCATCATCAGGTCTATATAAGACCTGACGCCGCTATGCTCGTCACAGTGTACCCCTGAATCAGGCATAGTAGGGAGAGGTGCTGCTGCATCAGAGAGAGATTTGCTTCTTTATAGTTAGTATAGGTATTTCACAACATATATACAGTATATATGCATCTGAACTAACAGTCCTTCTGAGGACTAATCCAGCTGCATTTATTCAGTGGTGATAGCAGGAGTTAGACAGGCAGGCAGCGTATCTGGCAGACTGCAGTGCATATAGTGCAAGAGGGTCCTGTTAGTTTAGGTATTCCACAACACATAAATATATATCCATCTGAACTAACAGTCCTTCTGAGGACTAATCCAGCTGCATATTATCAGTGCTAGGCAGGCAGGCAGTGTCTGTGGCAAACTGCAGTGCATGATACAGCACACGAGGGTCCATTAAACATCCAGTCTGCTGCTGCTGTAATACTTTCAGATATTTGTAGACATAGCCCCAGATATCATGGGCCAGGGCAATTTTTTTTATCTTAATCCAGGTTATTTGCTTAAAAATCAATCCAGAGTGCACCATTTTTCTGCTCCATTTGCTTGTTCTCACTGCAGAATAAAGTCAGATTTGTTCCATATTTAAGTGATGAAAATCCAGAAATTGAAACTGAACAGGGAAAATATTGGACTCCTTTTCCATTCTGTTGCAGTGTGTCGGTCAGGCTATTCACATTAGGTGTCTGTGAAGAATAGAATTAGTAAATTACAGGCCTGCTATTTAAAACCGTGGTTCTCTGTCAGACATATAACCTATAAGACTGTTTCAAAATCAGCCATTTCTTCCATTTTCATTCCGCTGCAGTGTGTCAGTCAAGCTATTCACACTAGATGTGTGTGAAGAATAGTATCAGCAAATTACAGGCCTGCTATTTAAAACCGTGGTTCTCTGTCAGACATAACACCTGTAACAGTGTTCCAAAATCAGCTATTTCTTCCATTTTCAATTTGTTGCAGTGTGTCAGTCAAGCTATTCACACTAGGTCTCTGTGTAGTATAATATTAGTAAATTGCAGACCTACAATTTAAAGCCGTGGCTCTCTGTCAGATATTTCACATATAACTGCGTTCCAAAATCAGCCATTTCTCGTGAACGTGGAAAATATTGTCCTCGATTAAAAATGAGCAAGGTGCGTGGCAAGGGACAGGGAAGTGGACGTGATGGTGATGGTGCATGCAGAGGCTGAGGCCGAGGACGTGGCTCTGGGCATGCTGAAAATGTGCCACAGGAAACACTCACATCTTGTCACTTGACCTTCCTGTCCCAATTACTAGCAGACCGCAGTACACCACTATTGAGCCCAGAGCAGTGTCAAAGGGTGTTGGTTGGATAGCGGATAATGCTTCCAGTAACTTTGCCACCACCACCACCACCCTATCTTCCACCCGGTCAAGTCTCAGTAGCCGTGAGTCTGGGCCACATATTCCTCACCCTGATCCTCCTTCCTCCCACCATGCCGAGTGCCCAGAGACAAGAGATCCCTTACTTGGACACTCCGAAGAGCTGTTCACTTTTCCATTTGTAGATTCGGGCCTCTCGCCCTGTCAGTTTCAAGTGAGTCAAGAGGAAAACGCGTGTAGCACTGCCCAAATGTTGGAGCAGCCACGGTCACACAAATGAGATGATGGGAAAGTGCAATTACTGTCAAAAGAGGTGGATGATAATGATGATGAGACACAATTGAAAAAAGAGAGGGGTCGCTCACTGGTCTATTCGGGTGCTCTGAAGAAAAGAGTAATGTCAATTGCAAAAAGAACTTCGGCACTCCATACATGAAAATATAAGAAATATTGTATCTAGACTAATGTCACTTTAAAAAATGAAGGTTTTTTGCGCATAATTTGGCCAATTTATGTGTGCCCATCAACCACGACAAGGTCACCTTCGTATGATGGGAAACTACGCTACGCTACCACTGGATATGCCACTCTTGGGCTGTAAGCCTGTATGGACAATATGTCTTTGCTTGGGCTTTTAGCCTACAATGTATGGGCTGGTAGAGCTAGTTAAAACCACCTGTGACTGAATGGGAGGGACACAAGGTCAGAAAAAAAGGCTGTCAAACTTCTAATAGTGTGAACACGTACCTGCTGCAATGCTCCAGGAGCGGGATCCCAAAAATGATTAATAGAAAAAAGAGAGGGGTCGCTCACTGGTCTATTCGGGTGCTCTGAAGAAAAGAGTAATATCAATTGCAAAAAGAACTTCGGCACTCCATACATGAAAATATAAGAAATATTGTATCTAGACTAATGTCACTTTGAAAAATGAAGATTTTGGCCAAATTATGCGCAAAAAACCTTCATTTTTCAAAGTGACATTAGTCTAGATACAATATTTCTTATATTTTCATGTATGGAGTGCCGAAGTTCTTTTTGCAATTGATATTACTCTTTTCTTCAGAGCACCCGAATAGACCAGTGAGCGACCCCTCTCTTTTTTCTATTAATCATTTTTGGGATCCCGCTCCTGGAGCATTGCAGCAGGTACGTGTTCACACTATTAGAAGTTTGACAGCCTTTTTTTCTGACCTTGTGTCCCTCCCATTCAGTCACAGGTGGTTTTAACTAGCTCTACCAGCCCATACATTGTAGGCTAAAAGCCCAAGCAAAGACATATTGTCCATACAGGCTTACAGCCCAAGAGTGGCATATCCAGTGGTAGCGTAGCGTAGTTTCCCATCATACGAAGGTGACCTTGTCGTGGTTGATGGGCACACATAAATTGGCCAAATTATGCGCAAAAAACCTTCATTTTTCAAAGTGACATTAGTCTAGATACAATATTTCTTATATTTTCATGTATGGAGTGCCGAAGTTCTTTTTGCAATTGATATTACTCTTTTCTGCAGAGCACCCGAATAGACCAGTGAGCGACCCCTCTCTTTTTTCTATTAATCATTTTTGGGATCCCGCTCCTGGAGCATTGCAGCAGGTACGTGTTCACACTATTAGAAGTTTGACAGCCTTTTTTTCTGACCTTGTGTCCCTCCCATTCAGTCACAGGTGGTTTTAACTAGCTCTACCAGCCCATACATTGTAGGCTAAAAGCCCAAGCAAAGACATATTGTCCATACAGGCTTACAGCCCAAGAGTGGCATATCCAGTGGTAGCGTAGCGTAGTTTCCCATCATACGAAGGTGACCTTGTCGTGGTTGATGGGCACACATAAATTGGCCAAATTATGCGCAAAAAACCTTCATTTTTCAAAGTGACATTAGTCTAGATACAATATTTCTTATATTTTCATGTATGGAGTGCCGAAGTTCTTTTTGCAATTGATATTACTCTTTTCTTCAGAGCACCCGAATAGACCAGTGAGCGACCCCTCTCTTTTTTCTATTAATCATTTTTGGGATCCCGCTCCTGGAGCATTGCAGCAGGTACGTGTTCACACTATTAGAAGTTTGACAGCCTTTTTTTCTGACCTTGTGTCCCTCCCATTCAGTCACAGGTGGTTTTAACTAGCTCTACCAGCCCATACATTGTAGGCTAAAAGCCCAAGCAAAGACATATTGTCCATACAGGCTTACAGCCCAAGAGTGGCATATCCAGTGGTAACGTAGCGTAGTTTCCCATCATACGAAGGTGACCTTGTCGTGGTTGATGGGCACACATAAATTGGCCAAATTATGCGCAAAAAACCTTCATTTTTCAAAGTGACATTAGTCTAAATACAATATTTCTTATATTTTCATGTATGGAGTGCCGAAGTTCTTTTTGCAATTGATATTACTCTTTTCTTCAGAGCACCCGAATAGACCAGTGAGCGACCCCTCTCTTTTTTCTATTAATCATTTTTGGGATCCCGCTCCTGGAGCATTGCAGCAGGTACGTGTTCACACTATTAGAAGTTTGACAGCCTTTTAATCTGACCTTGTGTCCCTCCCATTCAGTCACAGGTGGTTTTAACTAGCTCTACCAGCCCATACATTGTAGGCTAAAAGCCCAAGCAAAGACATATTGTCCATACAGGCTTACAGCCCAAGAGTGGCATATCCAGTGGTAGCGTAGCGTAGTTTCCCATCATACGAAGGTGACCTTGTCGTGGTTGATGGGCACACATAAATTGGCCAAATTATGCGCAAAAAACCTTCATTTTTCAAAGTGACATTAGTCTAGATACAATATTTCTTATATTTTCATGTATGGAGTGCCGAAGTTCTTTTTGCAATTGATATTACTCTTTTCTTCAGAGCACCCGAATAGACCAGTGAGCGACCCCTCTCTTTTTTCTATTAATCATTTTTGGGATCCCGCTCCTGGAGCATTGCAGCAGGTACGTGTTCACACTATTAGAAGTTTGACAGCCTTTTTTTCTGACCTTGTGTCCCTCCCATTCAGTCACAGGTGGTTTTAACTAGCTCTACCAGCCCATACATTGTAGGCTAAAAGCCCAAGCAAAGACATATTGTCCATACAGGCTTACAGCCCAAGAGTGGCATATCCAGTGGTAGCGTAGCGTAGTTTCCCATCATACGAAGGTGACCTTGTCGTGGTTGATGGGCACACATAAATTGGCCAAATTATGCGCAAAAAACCTTCATTTTTCAAAGTGACATTAGTCTAGATACAATATTTCTTATATTTTCATGTATGGAGTGCCGAAGTTCTTTTTGCAATTGATATTACTCTTTTCTTCAGAGCACCCGAATAGACCAGTGAGCGACCCCTCTCTTTTTTCTATTAATCATTTTTGGGATCCCGCTCCTGGAGCATTGCAGCAGGTACGTGTTCACACTATTAGAAGTTTGACAGCCTTTTTTTCTGACCTTGTGTCCCTCCCATTCAGTCACAGGTGGTTTTAACTAGCTCTACCAGCCCATACATTGTAGGCTAAAAGCCCAAGCAAAGACATATTGTCCATGCAGGCTTACAGCCCAAGAGTGGCATATCCAGTGGTAGCGTAGCGTAGTTTCCCATCATACGAAGGTGACCTTGTCGTGGTTGATGGGCACACATAAATTGGCCAAATTATGCGCAAAAAACCTTCATTTTTCAAAGTGACATTAGTCTAGATACAATATTTCTTATATTTTCATGTATGGAGTGCCGAAGTTCTTTTTGCAATTGATATTACTCTTTTCTTCAGAGCACCCGAATAGACCAGTGAGCGACCCCTCTCTTTTTTCTATTAATCATTTTTGGGATCCCGCTCCTGGAGCATTGCAGCAGGTACGTGTTCACACTATTAGAAGTTTGACAGCCTTTTTTTCTGACCTTGTGTCCCTCCCATTCAGTCACAGGTGGTTTTAACTAGCTCTACCAGCCCATACATTGTAGGCTAAAAGCCCAAGCAAAGACATATTGTCCATACAGGCTTACAGCCCAAGAGTGGCATATCCAGTGGTAGCGTAGCGTAGTTTCCCATCATACGAAGGTGACCTTGTCGTGGTTGATGGGCACACATAAATTGGCCAAATTATGCGCAAAAAACCTTCATTTTTCAAAGTGACATTAGTCTAGATACAATATTTCTTATATTTTCATGTATGGAGTGCCGAAGTTCTTTTTGCAATTGATATTACTCTTTTCTTCAGAGCACCCGACTAGACCAGTGAGCGACCCCTCTCTTTTTTCTATTAATCATTTTTGGGATCCCGCTCCTGGAGCATTGCAGCAGGTACGTGTTCACACTATTAGAAGTTTGACAGCCTTTTTTTCTGACCTTGTGTCCCTCCCATTCAGTCACAGGTGGTTTTAACTAGCTCTACCAGCCCATACATTGTAGGCTAAAAGCCCAAGCAAAGACATATTGTCCATACAGGCTTACAGCCCAAGAGTGGCATATCCAGTGGTAGCGTAGCGTAGTTTCCCATCATACGAAGGTGACCTTGTCGTGGTTGATGGGCACACATAAATTGGCCAAATTATGCGCAAAAAACCTTCATTTTTCAAAGTGACATTAGTCTAGATACAATATTTCTTATATTTTCATGTATGGAGTGCCGAAGTTCTTTTTGCAATTGATGAGACAAAATTGTCAGAAAGTCAGGAGGAGGACCAGGGTGCGGAAGTGGAAGATGAGGTAGTGGATGATATAGTAACTGACCCAACCTGGCAGTGGGATATACAGAGTGAGGACAGCAGCACACAGGGGGAGGGAGGTGTATCACTACAACAAGCAGGAAGAAGCAGTGTGGTGGCTGCTGACAAAAGGCGGGAAAGCGTTCCTCGTAACACCAACACAACGGAAGTTGCCTGAACAACTGTTAGGTCATCCCGAGTCTGGTTATTTTTTAAAGACCCTGCAGATAACCCCAAAAAGGCCATTTGCACCACCTGCCAGGCCAGCATCAGCAGGGGTAGCAAAACCAGCAGCCTAACCACCACCAGCATGATTAGACACATGGCAGCAAAGCACCCGACTAAGTGGGCTGAATCTCAGGGTCTAGCAACAGTGTCTGTGGGTGACACCACTGCTTGTTCTGCTGATGTGCGTGCATGCCAATCTTCTGTAAATAGTGCATGCCAAGATGCCTACCGCCCTGCACCTGTCGTTGAACACTCTCAACTAGCACCATCAGCAAGAATGTCCACTTCCTTGTCCCAGTGCAGCGTTCGGTTGTCCTTGGAACGCAAGCGAAAATACGAAGCCAGCGCCCCACAGCCCCACTACTAAATTCACACATTTTGTGAATGCTTGCTCTTGAAATGTTGCCTTTAAGGCTCATGGAGATGGAGGCTTTCTGCAACCTTATGTGCCATCTCCCAGTGTGCCGTCCCCGAAATACACAAGCACGTGTCCCACAACATTAGATGTGCCCTCAACAATGCAGTTACAAGGAAAGTCCACCTAACCACGGACACGTGGACAAGTGCTTGTGGGCAGGGATGGTACATCTCACTGACGGCACACTGGGTTAATGTAGTGGAAGCTGGGACCCAGTAGGACCTTGGGACGGAACACGTCCTCCCGACGCCGAGGATTGCGAGCCCTGTTTCAATCAGGGTTGCCCCCACAGTCTACAACTCCTGCACCTCCTCCTCTTCATCCTCCATCTCCAAAATGACCACATCAGTTGCCAGCTGGAAGCATTGCAGCACTGCCTCGGCCAAGCGGCAACAGGCTGTTCAGAAGCTAATATGCTTGGGTGACAAATCACACATTGCTGAAGAGTTGTGGAAAGCTCTGAAAGAGTAGGCAGATCTGTGGCTGACACCGCTGACCCTACAGCCAGGCATGGTCTTGTGTGACAATGGCCGGAACATGGTGACGGCTCTGAGGCGAGGCGAGTCAAGCTCACACACGTACCATGCCTGGCCCATGTGCTTAACCTCGTGGTTCAGCGGTTTCTCAAAACCTACCCGGATCTGTCAGATCGGCTTGTCAAAGTACGCCGCCTGTGTGCCCATGCCATGCTTCAGCAGCATTTGCAGCTTCCAGCTCATCGACTGATCTGCGATGTCCCCACGCTTTGGAACTCTACATTGCAGATGTTGGGATGGATTTGTGAGCAGAAGAGGGCAGTTGTTGACTACCAGCATCAACAAGGACATTGGTATTCAAGTGACACTCCACACATAAAACCTGTGAAGTTGACATGGATGTCAGACATTTGTACCATCCTCCAAAACTTTGAGGACTCCACCAAGATGGGGAGCCGCGCTGATGCCATAATTAGCATCACCATCCTGCTTCTCTGACTTCTGATACGCTCTCTGCTCACAATTAAAGAGGATGCATTGACGCGAAGCACGATGAGATGGAGTAAGGAACCATACAAGGTGATTCCACACAGCCCAGCCTCATCTCATCCCAATGTGGATTGGGTGACAATGAGGAAAAGGAGGAGCAAGAACAGGAGCTAGTTTCTTGCGCTATAGATGGTACTACCTGCACAACTGTCATACAATCTGTTCAGCGTGGATGGCCTGAGGACAGGGAGGAGGAGTAAGAGGAGGAGGATGAGGAGCAGAGCATGGTCAGTCATCCTCTTGGTGAGGACACAGAAGTCTTGCCTCTTTGCACTCTGGCATGCATGGCTGAGTTTTTGTTACGCTGCCTTTCCCGTGACCCTCGCATTGTACAAATTTTGGGGTGACAGTCACTATTGGTGGGTGACACTTCTAGACCCACGCTATTATGAGAACTTTATGTCTGTTATTCCAGGGCAGTACAGGCCAAACCATATGGGGCCATAAGAGAGACCCTTGTTGTAGAAGTATTAAAAAAATTCCCATCTGAAAATGCTAGCGGCAGAGGTCACAGTTCATTGGACAACCAAGGAGTACAGATGAGAGGGACACAAATGCAATCCAGCAGAGTCAGAGGAACACTGTCAAAGTTCTTGGACAGTTTTCTCAGACCCTCCCATCGCACAAGCCCTGATGCGCGGGGTATTCTCCCAAGGAGGGAAAAGTTGCCGAAGATGCTGAGGGAGCACCTTGCCGACCATACCAACGTTCTCCGTGATTCCTCTGTGCCTTATAATTATTGGGTATCCAAGCTGGACACGTGGTATGAACTGGCTCTCTACACCTTGGATGTACTGGCCTGCACTGCCGCTAGCGTTTTGTCAGAGTGTTTTTTAAGTGTTGCCGGTGGAATTATAACAGATAGTCACATCCGCCTGTCAACTGAAAATGCTGACAGGCTGACTGTTATAAAAATGAACAAGGGCTGGATTGGGCCAGACTTCTCAACACCACCGAAGGATAGCAGCGCAACAAACTCAAATACAGTGTCTTTTTTTTGGGAGATCTAACTCTATTCCCATGTACCTTTGTCTTCACATCCAGACATGGGTATACGCTTCCTGATTTTGTCTATTTGCTCTTGTCTTTCTCCTTCTCCGCATCCTCATCCTCCACCATCATAACACCACCATATGTACCATATCAACATATCTACGTCTCTTGCAAGATACATTGGAGTTCCTCCAAATTTTTGGCAGCAGTTTCTTCATTGCATAAGCGAACAGTATGGGAGACATACTTCCTAATAATGGGAACATTATTTTCAAGAGGCCCTCAGATGTCTACCTCTCTTGCAAGGGGCACTGGAGTTTCTACAAATTTTTGGCAGCCGTTGCTTCACGGCATAGGCGAACAGTATGGGAGACACACTTCCTATTAATGGGAACATTGTATTAAGGAGGCCCTCTGACCTCTACGTCTCTTGCAAAGGACATTGAAGTTCCTCCAAATTTTTGGCAGCCGTTGCTTCACTGCATAGGCAAACAGTATGGGAGACCCACTTCCTAATAATGGGAACATTGTTTTCAGGAGGCCCTCTGACCTATACGTCTCATGCAAGGGGCAATGGAGTGCCTCCAAATTTTTGACAGCCATTGCAGTCACTGTATAAGCAAACAGTATGGGAGACCCTCTCCTTTCTAATTGGAATATGTCGTTACTGTGGCCCAGCTCTGTGTCTTTAAATTGTTAGTAGGGTTTTTCCTAAATTTTGGCAGCCATTTTACTCACTGTATACCCTATAACTGAATAGCAGACCCTCTCCTTTCTAATGGGACCATGTCGTACTCGTTACTGTGGCCCAGCTCTATGTGTCTTTAAATTGTTAGTAGGGTCTTTCCTTAATTTTGGCAGCCGTTGCACTCACAGCATGGGCATAATCACTATAGGAGACCCGCTCCTTTATAATGGGAACATTTTTTTACTGAGACCCTCCTCTATGTCTCTCCAAAGGGGTAATGGGTTGCGTCCAAATATTTGGCAGCCCTTGCAGTCACTGCCTACGTAATAACAGTATAGGAGACCCACTCGTTAATAATGGGAACAACAAAGCAAAGCCGGCTGATGGCTCTCTAACAATAGCGAGGGCCGACTGAATAGTAAGGCTTTAAAAATAGTGATTGTGATTTTCCCAATCCCTCCTTCATAAATGAAACAGGATGTGTCTAATGATGTTTCACACACCACATGGCCAGATAAGGTTGTAAAATGTTTAAATGACATTTCCTGGTGAATGCATTTGTCTTGGCTGAAAGCAATGCAAGAGTGAAAAAAGGCTTCAAAAACGCTATGTGTGAACATAGCCCAAGGTGTGGAGGATCATTTTTGGTTTTGGTTATTTATTTTGCCCTATATACAAGTCATTATCCTGGAAAGGATGTTCCTTAACATATTTCCCAGGAAAATTCATTTTGGTTTCATTTTTGTATCTTTTATTGTGAGTCCGTAAAAGTGGCGTAATACTTCTGACAACGCTGTTGACAGCAGTGACCTGGGAGTCAGAAATGCATCCAGGGGTCTTCCCCATGCTGTTCCCTTGTCATTTGTGCACTGTTCCCATCAATTTGGGAAATTTTTAGGCCCTCTGCAGACCGCCGGGGGAATCCGACAGAAAAATGCTTGAGTTTCCCAGACTCACATTTGGGCTCGTCACTCGTACCGAGCACTCGAGCATTCCAATTTGCTCGACTCGAACATCGACTACCCTAGCATTTTAGTGCTCGCTCATCAGTAATCCCCTGATGTAACGTTAGGAATCGATGAAAGTATTTTTTGACAGAGGCCTGTATAGCATAGAATATATGCTCCAAGATATTTTAAACTCAGATCTAGCCTGCTGTGTCACGTTAGTCACAGTAAAAAATAATTTTTTTACTCTGCATGAGCTCTGCATACAGCTGAATTTCACCGCCACTAAAGGAATATGTGGCTTATAGCAGAATGTAACACGTTTGTGATGGAAAAAAATCTTTTGTGGACTCTGGCCACCAAGACAGAAAAAATATTTTTTTTACTCTTAAAATAGCTGAAGTTCACCGTCACTAAAATAGTAGGTGGCTTTTAGAAGAGTGTATCACATTTGCGACACAAAAATCTTTTGTGGACTCTGCTTAGCAAGACAAAAAAATCAATTTTTTTACTCTGAAAACAGCTGAAGTTCACCGCCACTAAAATAGTAGATGACTTTTAGCAGAGTGTATCACATTTGCGACACAAAAAAATATTTTGCGGACTCTGCCTGCCAACAGAAAAAATATATTTGTTTTACTGTGCATACAGCTGAAGTTCACCCACCAAAAAGTGGCAAACTGGGCTAACACAGCTTGCACTATCACATTAGCAAATGAAAAAAAAAGTTTTTTGTGCTCTGCACTCATAAGCTCTGCAGAGTCCGCAGACAGCTGAATTTCATCCCCACAAAATCAAAAAGTGGCCTACAAGGGCTTTCTTGCTTTATCACATTAGCTAGTACAAGAATAGATTGAAGATATACTCGTGCATGGAGCACAATACAACCGGTGCAGAGCACTGTTCTATGGCATGGGACCTGCTCTTTCTGTCAGAATCTCAGTAATTGCACCAGAAAAAAAAATGTGCTGCAAGGTCGATTGAACAGGTACACAGCAGAGGACTTATCTACACTATCTGTCTTCCAAACCAGCACCCATTTTTCTAGCTAATATCTGTCAGTACACAGGCGCACACTGAGCAGCGTCTGTCTCCAGCAGTGACATGGATAAAATGGCGCTGATGGAACATGGCCGCTTTTTATATAGAGAGAACATGATATTTCAGCAGCCAATTGCAGAAGACCTTGTGTCTGGACAGTGTGGATGCTTCCTGCTCTCTGATTAGCTAGCCGACTTTACTGACTTAAAGTTACCGCCTGCAGGAACAAAAAAAAATAAATTACAAGCGCACTGCTGATCTGACTTGTTCTGAGCCTCCCCACTCACCTACCACATCCCCCCGCTCATCATACACTATGCTAGCAAAACTGTTAAAAACGCTGTCGTTACCCCACAATCATGTTCCCGCATTTATTCACCGAACATTGTAGATTTTTCCCGAATTTAAGAAATTTTGATCGTCTTTTTGATCGTCTTTCTGATCACAAATCCGAATGTGCCATATTTGTGTCGAATTTAAGTTGTAAGTTTGGATTTCGAACAAATTCTCTCATCACTAGAACTAACCACAAATCTTTTGTGCATGTAGGTTGGTTTAAATCTTCTGTTTCTTCATATAATCCCAGACAGAATCGATGATGTTGATCCCACTCTGTGGGTCAAAATTTTTAATTCCAGTATTCCTTGTTCATCTGTAAACTGAATTTAGTTAATAATGACATTGGCTGTATGTTTCAGGTTGTTGTACTGTTGCAGAATAAATTGTGGGGCCCATTAGACGACTCCATGATGGTATGCCATTTTATATATATATATATATGTATCTGCCTGACATGTCAGACTGATATGCTGATGGAGAGCTGTAAATTCTAATCGATCAGTCCCTGGTTGTCCATGGTTTATTTTCCTACACCAGTATCTTCACACAGCAAAAGATTTGTCAGCCATTAACACAGAAAAGGATTCCCACACTTGGGATGACTCACCTTGCTTTGACCAAATTGCTTTCAGGTGCTGCTCAACCTAACCTTCAACAGCAGTAGCAGTAGCAGCATCATCTACTCCTGAACTCATTACAGAAGAAGCAGATTTGTCCCTGGAAGATGTTTTGGACAGAAACGTTAGCTCTTGATGACATC
Organism: Phyllobates terribilis; assembly: GCF_046119375.1. Taxonomy (NCBI): domain Eukaryota; kingdom Metazoa; phylum Chordata; class Amphibia; order Anura; family Dendrobatidae; genus Phyllobates; species Phyllobates terribilis. The sequence goes on along the minus strand of NW_027362765.1, from coordinate 588,237,134 downwards.
ACCTTATTGTCTCCCTGATCTTGTTTCCAGGTCCTGTCCACCATACCATCATCATGGTCCCTGACTCGGCTGACAGTTGTCTCAGTGTTGGAAATGTCCTGAGCTCCTTGGACCCCCTCCTGATTTCACTTTTAGCTGCCAGTGAAAATTCTCCTAGGCAAATGAGTCATGTACTCCACCTTCTCTGTTGTCACCCAATGCATCAAGTGAAATAATTTGTTGTTAAATATCTTCCTTATCATCCTGTGTGCTGTGGCTTAAGGGGACTAGGGATCAGAAAAGAAAGAGATGTCAATAATTAAAAGTCTGCAATTCAAAATATTAACTGTTAAGGTGGTGTAGCAGTCAGTGGTATCATGAACCTGCTGTGGATGAGATGAGCAGTATTTGTGTGGAGTGTTTGTATGCCAAATTTGACTAATAAAAAGAATATGCAAAAATCTGTAGCTTTTTTTCATGATCAATTTGTGTAGTAGGCAGACCAAGATTTAAATGTCTGTATTTATCTTTTGCATTTTTAACACAATTTCCCCTTCACTGAAATAACTGAAAAAGGAATTCTAAGCATACATCCAAAAAACAGCAGCGGCCACTGTCAGCAATATTGGGATGAATACATCAATTTTGACAAATTAAATGGATTTGTACAAAGTCAGTAATTTGAGGCTTGCAGAAGTTAAATGTTTTTTTTTTTCTTTCAGCAATATTGATGGTCTGTTTCTGCATGAAGACAAAAACAGAGTAATCCGGTTGCATGGATTTATATAGTGTGACCAAGTTGTCAAGCACTTTCCAAGTGATGCTAAAATCGCTTGGAAAGCGCTTGTCAACCCGCATGCAGAAATGCAAGTGAAGAACGCTTCACTTCCGCATGTCCGTGGCAGGAAAAATGCATGTAAAATCCACATACATTTTTTCTTCCAGGGACATGCAGAAATGCTCAGGAAAAAATCCTGAGCATTTCTGCATCGTGGGCACATAGCCTAATTGAAATGTGGCATCCCAGTAGCCCAATAACTACAATAATTGAGCAGGCAGCAGCTTCTTGCCGTCCTATCTCTACCTCTGCCAATTAAATCTCTGTATTGTTCTCTTTTCCCAATCACAAATATTCTTCACTGCTGATTCTGAACAGTTGCCAGAATGTGGGAGCTCGCTCCTCATTACGCTTGGAAAGAAGACTGCAGTTAAGAGGAATTTGAATGGAGCTGTGGATGAGTATACACCCTGACACTATATTCAAAGACACTAGAAGAATTAGATTAGCTAAGAAGTCATTTGCTTCTGACAATTGTTGAGAGTCCCAGTGGTCAAACTCCACCCATTTGGCATCTATAATCTATCCTTAAAATAGTTTATATCTGGGATATCTTTTAAAAAGTTCTGAGCTGTTTATTACAGCGCATATACACTGGCTATGTATTAAGAAAGACTGTTCACATTTACAGCTCTTGTCAGACCAAAACAGTATTAAGCAGCACTTTTGTAGATGTTTGGGTTTTGTTTTTCGACTTATTGCAAAACCCGGCTTAGCAGAATCCATAAATCAAGTTTGAGAGTAATATATATTCCATAGACTACTTCAGTTAGTTTTTTCTTGATATTACCTTGTAAATTATTAAGACAGTTTCATGCAATGCATCACCTTTATTCATTATTAAGAAGGCAAGCCAGGAAACCTCCACATTTTCACCTGGGTGTCATTAATAACAAAGAAGGCTATTCAATCAAAGCTGGACAGAAGAAGTGTTAGTGACCAAGAGCTTGGTATTGACACCTGGCTGATCATTTCTGAAAAGACATTATTTGTTTAATTAAATCTTAATGTCTAATTATTGCTTCAAATGTAAATATAATTGATTGGCAATGCAATATAAAAATATGAAAATATACCGTAATTTTTTCTTTTTACACCGTGCATTTCACTTCCATTAAACTATACATTTTGTCAACCGTATGGATTAAAAACTGTTTTAAACCTGAAATTGTGTATCAAAGTCTATGAAGGGGGATTCCTTTTCACTGCTCACAGAATTTGCAACACAGATATTGTACAAGGGAATGTGCTGTAAATAACTAGCTGAGAAAGATATTAGTTGTAAGTGACGCGCCCCTGGGCCTGTGTCGCGCTGCGTTGCGCACGCGGGAGCTTACCCGGAGCCGGATCTCTTGAGGGTTGTAGTCTCGTGGCGGTGATCCGGTCCGTGCCCAGGGAGTCAGACTAAGTGGCGCTGTTTTAGCAGTAGATGTAGGACGACTACGCCACCCGTTGAATGCAGCTATGGAGCTGCCGCTGCAGGGCAGACCGCTGAGGCCGGTGGTAGGATAGTGCAGCGTAGATGGTATAACCCCCAACGGGAGGGGTATGGCCTCAGGGCAGCCGACGTGGATGATGGGGATAGCAGGAACCACTGGGAGACGGTACGGTGTAGTTCAGGGTCTTTACTGGTGACAAAGACAGACCCTCCCGGAGTACTGGCTAGCGATTGGGGCCTGGTCAGTCCTTGAGCAGAAGGGATCTCCCCTGGCCAGGCGGAGTTGTAGGCCTCCTAAACTAACTGTACTCTTCTGGCTACCTTGCTAGAGGCGGTATAAGTAGCCCACGTCCCTGAGTGTACCGTGTGGTGCTCACCCGTATGGCCGGTGACTCGGGGCCTTCTAGTAGCTTCCGCTCCACGACGGCGGTGCTGGTCCCATGCGTGTGACCGTGCCTTCGGGCTTCTTGGCCAGAGGACCTGAAATCCCCTGCCTGACGGATTCTGCTGCTGGGTAGGAGTTAGTCCCCACAGCCTCGGACTCCGGGTCCGGTAAGAAATCTTCTCAGTCAGGGCGAGCTCTGCAGCTGCCAGCCCCTGACTCCTTGTAACACTGCTCCCACAGAGCTCCTGTTGTTTCTTCCTATGTTGCTTCTCTGTCTCTACTTCTGGCAGGGCCCAGGAGGTGGGCCCAGCCGGAGCCACAGCTCCCTGCCAGCCCTCCTGGCTGAACTCTCCCTCTGAACTCCCTAACCCTGCCTCAGCCCCAGGTTTATATAGGGGAAGTTCTTCCCCTCCCAGGACTGGGCAGGAGGTGTGGCATGCATAGGATTCCTGACCAAGAGACCTCCCACCTGCTCTCAGACATAACATTGCTTGTTACTGTGGAAACCAGACCCCTGGTGTGCCACATAAGTATCCTGCTAATAATTACAGATGTATGCCCACTCAGTGTACAGACTCTTTTTGTGCATGAAGACATTCTTCCATAATGTAATGCATCTAGGAAAAAATATAGTAAAAAAAGGAATAGAAAGCTTATGCACCTCTATGACAGTCTTAACAAAGTTCTGTACAATAGGGAGCCATAAAAAAGCCAAATGTATAAGTATAATGATTGAACAAATTAAATTCAAACCAAATTTTATGAAACTTACAGATTCTTGCGATTTTCCGTAACTTGCAATCCTTCTTGCGAGTATTACAAAAACAAAATGCACTCTTCATCTTTCATATCTCAAAAGATTGAATCCATCGCAAAAGGCTGACTTGACCTCAGGCGTAACCACATGGGTTTCCCTATAATGCTTTGCTTTCACATAACATGGTATTTCGTAGCCAGTCAAGAGGGACTATCATGGTATGTATAAAAACCTAGTGCAGTAGTCATTTAACGGCAATTTTAGGCAGCGATGTAACTAGAGTTCTATGGGCCTCGTTGCAAAATTGAGACCTGGGACCCCATCAGCAGGTTGGTCAGATGTATTGGCATACATGGCGGAGGAGCAAATGCATATGTCTTTATAGGATCCAAAGCATTCTAGATCCTGTAAAGACATATAAGTTTGTTCCTGCCTCCATTAAAAAAAAGACTGCAGATAAAATATATAAATCTAGTAGAAAACATGACAGTAAAATCACTTATGCTTATAAATTGTAATTAGAGATGAGCGAACATTTTATTACAGACCATGATTAAGACTAACGTCGAAACGCGTAGTTCGTAACTCTTATAGTGCACTAATACTGGCATATGGTGGAGTATTATGTTTTTAAAGGCTAAATAAAAGCAACGTTTTACTTGTTAAGCAGTTCTTGCTGGATCGTTTTGCATTTTTTCCTAACCTTTCAAGGTTCGGTTCGGAACGGTGAATGCCCCGATGTTCACCAAACAGTTCGCCAAACAGTTCATCGAATATAGCCGAACCCCATTGAAATCAATGGGAGGCAAAACCAAATGCATAGTCAACACCTTCAGGGTGGCCCGAAAACAGCCAAAACAAAGTGGTATCAATTGACTCACAGTAGAAACTTTACAATGTTAGCCATGGGCCATGCATGAGGTACTAGGGTCTGGGCCAGTATTTACAACTTTGAATTTAACTTCAAGTTAAGACAAGGTGGGTGAGGGACCGGTGTAGGCTTGCTGTTCTGGGAGCCATGATACCTCATGCAACCGCTGAAACTGCTTTTCAGATGGCAGAAAAATAAGTTTTGTAGACTACTATTGGTAGAACAAATAAGGATAGTAACACAGGTAGTTGAGTAGTTGACTGAAAGTAAGTGGAGGCTTGCCGGTCTGCGAGCCCTACTGCTACAGGCAACACACATGAATGAGACCCAACTTGGAGTGCAAACATTTTCAAAAATTAGGGGCAGACACCAGTACAGTGGCATCAATTTTCCCAGTATAATAGGGCTCTGAAACCCCTTCCACTACAGGAAACACACCAAATGGAGAGCCAACCAGGAGTCTCCACATTTCAAAAAAATTATTGCAACACACCACTAAAGTGGCATCAATTTCACCAGAGAAAAAACAGTATAATGGTGCTCTGACACCCCTTCCACTACAGGCAACCCACCATATGGAGACCCAACTTGGAGTCTCCCCATTTCAAAAAATTGTTAGTAACATCAGCTGCAGTAGCAACAGCAGGCACAAAAGGCACGACAAAGTTATCAAAGATTTCAATAACACGGTATCAATGCAGCACACTAAAAACGACACCATTGCCTAGTCTGCCCAGTCTGCGACTGGGGTGCAAAGGTCATTGGATATCCATTCCATATTCATCTTGATGAAAGTTAGGCGGTCTACAAATTCAGGAAACAGCCAGATGTGCTTATCCATCAGGACACCACCAGCAGCCCTGAAGACAAATTCTGAGAGAACGTTGGCTGCCAGGCATGATAAAACTTCCGAGTGACAGGCAAGGTCAGGCCACACTTCCATTTTTGAAGATCAAAATGCAAAAGAGTCCAAACCCCCCACTGATGGCATTGATATTGAGTTTGAGATGCTCCTTCACCATCTTCTCCAGTTTTTCACTATGTGTCTGACTTGTACTCTATTCTGCTGGTGCAAGGGCTGGTCTAATAAATGTGTGAAATGACTCACAGAAATTGCTTCTGCCACTCACACTGCTGCTGCTAATGTTTTTGAGCATACGACTCAATGTTACTGGGGTTCAAAGTCTAGAACTGAGATGCACACTGTGTTCCTCACTATTGTCTTGGGGAAAACCACTCTGAAGATTGCCTGCAAGTGTGTTACGAAACTCCAGCATGTGCAGTCCCTTTCCAGGGGGGAGCATCTGGCAACTTTTACTCTTATACCGTGGCTCGAACAGAGTAGTAACTACTGAGGAGTCAGTAGTCAGCACTATTTCTAATCCTAACAATACGGGCACCATGTTGCAGCAAGAAGTCGCTCATGTGTCGGGTGCTCCAAGTCTATGGTATGTTGGCGGCAGGATAACACTCAAGCTTGCATCCTCCATCCCTTCCTGCCAACCATGGACAACATAGAGGGGATCATTATCCTCTTCATCTCCTGACTGTTGCACACCCAACAGCACTTCCTCCTCCTCCAATTGTTCCTCGGCTCCTGCACCTTCACTAACAGTTTGTCTGCTACCATGAACCTCCCTAGATCGCACTAATGCACCCTCTCATGGCACCCACCTGTGCAACGATAGTCCGCAACTTAGAAATATTGTTATCCCTTCTGCATCCTCCTCTGCTTTCTCCTCTTCCACTGGGACCATCACCTCCTCCCGCAGACTATTCAAAGTGTGCTCCAGCAACTAGATGACCGGAATAGTAATGTTGATGACTGCATTGTCAGCGCTAACCATCTTGGTAGCCATTTTGAAACTGTGCAGAAGGTTGAAGAGGTCTGTCATCTGTGCCCACTCCACAAGCATGATTTGTACCACGTCCATACTGAGTTGGCCCAGGCTATTCAAAATGAAATACTGCACCAGGGCTCTTTATATATACAAATTTTTACGAAGGTGTGTGGTGATCACCAAGTAAAAATAGGAGTTACAAAGGGAATATTAAAATGAATATTTTATTTGAGACATATATAAAAATAAATAAAATGAATCAATCAATCCAATGAAAAACAAAGAAGCACCCGTAGTTGACCTATATGTTCCACATGACAGGGCAAATCACCGACAGCAGCATATCAGGTGAGGGAAACAATAGTGCTCTCGTGCCTTGAGCACATAGAATAACACTGCCAAAATATACAAATTCGATTTTGGTAGTGTTATTCTATGTGCTCAAGGCACGAGAGCACTATTGTTTCCCTCATCTGATATGCTGCTGTCTGTGATTTGCCTCGTCATGTGGAACATGTAGGTCAACTACGGGTGCTTCTTTGTTTTTCATTGGATTGATTGAATCATTTTGGAATGTTATCAAGTATATTCACAAAGAGCGCTGCTGAGCAGATATTTGTCATCTTGAAATTTTGATTAAGGACAATTTTAGCCCTATTTGCATTATTTTTTTATGTAATATCCTCCCAAGCACTAAAAAGCTCCTATTGTGTCTTCCCTTGATTGGTACCTTTTCTTTTTATCTTTTATTTATTTTTATATATGTCTCAAATAAAATATTCATTTTAATATTCCCTTTGTTACTCCTTTTTTTACTTGGTGATCACCATACACCTTCGTAAAAATTTGTATATATAATTTATGTTGGGAGTACTCTTATTTCTTTATATACTTGGACCATTTATGTGAAACCAGGGATCTTTGCTGCTGCCACAGTCACTGCAACATTTGCAGAGTGGAATTCCACCATGTCGGCACATTGCATATCAACCGGTTAACCGGTAGGCTGAAAGACCTCTTTTGCGTTGCCAGTCGATATACCGCGGGGTGCAAACGGCGGAAGTGAGCACACAGCAATCATGCTTTCTGAAGTAGCGCATCCAGGCCAGGATAGTGGTGGAGAAATTGTTGCACCCCCAGGTTGAGTACTTGAGCCATACAAGACATGTGTGTGAGGTTGCCCCGGTGTAGAGCCGCTATCAGGTTTGCATTGATATCTTGCACGGCCTTACCTCCAGGTTCAGTGGAGACAGCCATTGATCAATCTCAGCCTGGATAGCTGTCCTCAACCGTTGAACTGTGTGACTATGATTGCCAAGGCATATTAATTTAAACACTGCCTTATTGCGGTGAGATCTGGCTGTGCAGTACGGAGGTGGGGGGATTCTCTCTGCACTGTTGGAACACGTATCTCATTAAGGCAGAGGTTGAGGGCGCAGGTGGAGGCAGAAGTAGTGGAGAAAGTGCTAGATACAGAGGTTTGTCCCGCGAGACTTGGGGATTCCAAGACTTGTGGAGCAGCCATTTTACCTCCTGCCCAACAGTCACCAGGGTCACCCAGTGCCCAGTCAGCGAGATGTAACGCCCTAGGTGATGCTTGCTCGTCTAGGTGTCAGTGGGGAAATGCACCCTGGCAGACATTAACTTTTTCATGTATCGGGTGGTGTTGTCTGTTACATGCTGGTGCAGCGCAGGCATAGCTTTCTTAGAGAAGTAATGGCGACTGGGCAACTGGTACTGGGGGACTGCAATGGCCATCAGCTTTTGGAAACCATCTGTACCCACCAGGAGGAAAGGCAGTATTTCAGTGGCCAACAGATTGGAGATGGAGAAGTGCAAGCTCTTAACTTTGGCATGTGTATGAGGAAACACTCTTTTACATGACCACAACTGTTGGACCAAGGACTGGCTGCTGTGCTGGGAGAGGGTGTAGTAGGGTAAACCAGACTAACTGCTGGACTGTGAGTGAGGTGCAGGTTGAGATGCTATAGTGGATTGAGAAAGATGTGGTGTGCTTGGTGAAGCAAAAACAGCAGGCATGTTCACTTCTGCAACAGCTGACGGGCTCTCACTCACTCCGACAGTAGTGGGTAAACAAATGGAGGTTCTGTGGCCAGAGACCTGTCACGTGCCACTGTGACGAAGGAGGAAGCAGCAGCAAATGCGGTTGATGGGGCGGCAGGTAGTTGCCAAAGCCCGCTAGTCTGTATTTTAGCGCAGTGAGATTCTAAGACTAACGCATGTTGAACGCTTATGTACCAGTTCATGCATGTAGTAGTCAAATTATTGCAAAATTTGCCTCTACTGGGTCATTTTTTACAAAGTTATGAGATAACATGAGTTTGGTCATCCTTTGTGGTCCAAAACCGACCCAGGCTAGGCAACCCTTGCTGCCCCTGAAAACTGCAGACGCGCAACCACTGCTGGCCACAGCCAGAGTTGTGTCTGAAGATGCAGTGCTTGTTGTGGTTGCATCACTTCATGTCTATGTGGGGAGCCACAACATAAACTCCTTGTCTTCCTCCTCCTGCAGCTAACATCTGGTGATGAGGGTCTGGATTCTCCTCAGACCCAACTTCATTCAGCCCAGATCCAACATAAAAAAAATTATGGCATCGATGCAGATGCTTTCCTCCTCTTGAGTCTGTGAATCTGTGGAGCAGATCTCTGATGCTCATGGAATAGAATGTGTGAACAGATCTGCAGAATCACCCATCTGTGGTTCCCTACAGTCAGTTGGGCTGTTGCAGAGTTGTGACAACGGGGGAAATAACGGTAATTGGGATGCCACCTCTGAGGACTGTACTGTGTGTGATGTTAAGTTGGAGGAAGAGGAGAAAAGGCCTCTTGATGCAATGCTTGACATCCACTGGAGCACATGCTCTTTCTTGTCCTCATCTACAAGACATACCGCTGTGTGGCTGTCAAAGAGAGGGAGTGGAGTAGTCATTCCAGTAACAGAAGCTGTCAGTGGTCTTTGGATAGGACGAGATGGTGATTGTTCAGTAGAGATTTTAGTAACATTTCCACCTACCCCACGTACACTTTAAATACAAAACCTATTTCCTCTTCTATCACTAACTCGCTTTTTCCCATTCTTGTTGGATGTACCCTTCCCCTCTTTTAACCATCTGTTTTACAACCCTAGGCCCAGACCTGTCAGTCACCTATCACGAAATTAAAAATCAGTATTTATTTCCTGAGATAGTATGTCTGGAACACACTATTAGCACAACAAATTTAGATTCTGAAATGTGGACTCCTGGCTGGACAAAAATATTAGCACAAAATATTTATATGCTAAAATGTGGCCTGATTGCTGGACCACGCTATTAACACAAAGAATTTAGATTCTTAAATGTAGATTCCTGGCTGGAGAACAATATTAGCACAAAAAATGTATATGCTAAAATGTGGCCTGGTGTCTGGACAACACAATTAGCACAAAGGATTGATATGCTGGAAGGTCAATTTCACACAGGATCCTATCTGTCTGAACTAGCTGACTGAAAATCAACCGCCTAGATAGCTATCTGACTATCCTGTAGCAGCAGCAGAATCAGCCTCTCTGTGCTGTTATGCTGACAAAATGGTACCAAAACAACATATTCTCTCTTTATATGTAGAGGAACCTGTGACTTTGGCAGTCAATGACCGAATTCCTTGTGTCTGGACTTTGTGGATGGTTTCTGCGCCAGAATCTCCTCACATTAAGTTAATAAAAAAGATAAATAAAAATATAAAGAATAACAGTCAGCTGCTCCTCTGACTTCTCCCCACCCCCTCCCCTCATTAAACACCCCCCCCCCAATCATCATACAGCACCACTATACTAGCTAAAGTCCTAATAAAAGCATTAGTGGAAACTCGATCATTTACCAAACTTTCCCCGAATTTTGCGGAAAATACCTGGGGATCCGAACAAGAATACGAATGTGCTATGTTCATGCCGATTTTGAGGTTGGCGAATGTTTTCCGAACAAGTTTGCTCATCTCTAATTGTAATCGTACAGTTACCAAATGACAAATATCACCATACTGAATTGGTCCATGATACCAAAACTAACATACCAATAATCAAACACATAAAGAGGATAAATACCACCACACAATGACTATATATTACCACCACATAATGTCGGAGTTTAACCACCATACTGTTATTGAACAAAATCCACTATACCAAGACCTATATACCAATACCAAGATGAATATACCACATACAAGGGATTAATAATACCGCCACACCATAAAAGAATCACACATTACTACCACAAAGTGATCGAATAATACTACCATACTGATCATTATCAAAAACTACATTACTAACACTAATAATATCACCAGTGATATTATACACAGGCACTTTGTACATTATATAATTGTATAAAATACAGGTAAATCCAGTGGCCTACTAGTAATGCATCCATTCAATAATTTTCGCTTTTCATTTTCATCCATCATAAACAGCGAAGTCTTTTTCCCGCGAAGTCTCATCTCTGCAGAAAGTAACACACATGCATGTATGACTGATCACTTTTACATCACCCTTTACATTTTTTTCCCCACTTATACATTGCGCAAGGTGAAGAAGAAAAGTGCAACAGTACCACCTTGATACCCTGCATAGCAACAATACCTCTTTTTTGCTCCCCAACAGTGATAAAGTCCACTAAACAAAATATATTACAGTAGTAATGTCTCCCTTTGGAAGTAGAAATGCCCCCTCATTTAACCTCCGTACAGTATTAATGTTTATGTCTTCTTTTGTGGCCTCCGTGCAATACTAAAAATCCTCTTTATGGCCCCATTTAATAGTAATGTCCACCTTTGTGCACAAATGCAACAGTATCGCCCTGTTTCGGTGGCAGCAATACAGTAGTAATATATACCATTTCTGCCCCCATACAATAATAGCATCCACCTTTTAGGAATCTATACATTTGGAAAATACCATATTGTGGCTCTATAAATTAATAATTAATAATGCAATGTCATCCATTCGGAAGTAATGTCCTCCATCCTGTAATAATGCCCCCATCCTTTAGTAATGGCCTCTTTCTTTAATAATGTTCCCCATCCTGGCCACTTTGTTTAATAACATCCACCATTCTGGCCACTTCCTGTAATAATGGCCTACACCCAGTCTCCTTTATATAAAAATGCCCCCCATCCTTTCATAATGTATTCCATTAAGTCAAAGTGTGCCCATTCTGATCCCATTCTTCAATAATGTCTCCCATCCTGGCTCCTTTCTTCAACAATACCCTCCATCATGTAATAATGTCCCCCATCCTGGTCCCTTAATTTATTAATGTTATCTATCCAGGTCACTTTGTTTAATAGTGTTCACAATTGTGGGCCCTTTTCTGTAATAATGGCCTACATCCTGCTCCCTTGGTTTAAAAATCTCCCCTATAGTGGTCGCTTTGCATAATGTTGTCCCCTGTCCTTGACCCTTTGCTTAATAATGTCCCCAGCTCTGGCACTCTTTTTCATCACATGTAAAAAAGCAAACAATTAGAAAAAAAAACCCTATTCTTCTAACCCCTCCTTGCTTCTTCGCTGTTCGGTGTCTTATCCTCCAAATGTGATGTGGGGTGGATCGGCGTATGGCAGTGATGAAATGCGCCACCCGCGATGAGCACACCGACATCAGATGCCAGCTTCTGATTGGTAAGCAGCATGTATAGCGATTGCAATGCATTGAGCTAGTGACTCTATGCACCGCAATACATTTCTGCTTAATGTATGTTTGAGGATGCACATTCAATCTAAAGAATGCTAGCTTCACAGGCCCGTTGCAGTTGCACCCTCTGCAACCACAACCGTTACGCCCCTGATTTTAGTATAGTGTGAGTATGACAGAGCTCACAGCTCAGCAATATAGATAGGGAGACAAAGTCCTAAAGCATTGGACAAATACTCCAGACAATAATGAATTGCGTAACTGCAGCACTAAATAAGATGACAGTAGTATTCTGAAAATAATATAAAAATTCAACTGCTAGGGGGAGGGAGAGAGAGGGGAGGTGCCAGCAGCAGTTCCAGATTCAGTGTGGTTAAGTAGTAATATCATGTAGCTAGCATCTGTCCTATTGCTTGTAATTTATAAGTGTACATTTTTTTTATTCTAAATGCATTAGAATGTAGAAGCAAAACAGCGCATAGCGCAATAGTTTTTACAGAAAAAAGTCTGAAATCAGTATTAGTGTGCTTGCTTGCTACAAGTGACTGTACTGAGTTTTTGCATTTCTTATACAATTGTTTTTGTGAAGAGGAGTAATTATTGCTCTTTAACAAGACAAACAAAAATCCCCAAAATTTAGATATCTAACTTCGACCATTTACTTCACAAAGTGTGTGTGTTGCAAACATTTTTTTTTGGCATATCCATATATATACCACACCAATACCGCATGCTGTTGCAGGTGCAGGCGTTTTGGTTATAAATACTGATGTAAAATGCTGACCAAATTCTGAACGTGTGAACGTGGCCTTACTGTTCAGAATGCTGGTACTATTTATGGTGGATATGCTTCTGATGCTCCTTGAGGACTAGCAAAAGAGGTGTAGGAAAAAAAAAGACATGTCTACATTTTTTCTAGTTTTCCACAAAATTCAAAATCCTTCCCAAAATGAAATAAAACATATGTCAGATACGTACATGATCAAAACACCTGCAAACATGAACGTGGCCTAATGCTACCAAACACAAGCCCAAAATAGCCTACTTTTCCCCTGGCAAGTGTATTAGTAGGGAGGGAGTGGACGAAATGCATTATGAAAGGTTTGTGCAACAAACGTGGATTATGGACCCAATGTGCTACGATCCGGGTTTACCTAGGAGAGGCATAGCTAAGTGGCTGCCTGATGTTCGCTAGAGCCAAAACCAGGTGATGAAAAATCAGAGAAAAGGTATAATAGAAACAAGTCACCAATTCTGCATTTATCACCCACTCCTGGTTTCGGCTCACACTCTTGAGAAAAAATACTGACTGAATACTGACCAAATGCTGAAAGTGGGGCATTGGTCTTAGACTTGAGCTACAGGTAGTCGCCAGGTACCACTCCTAGGCAGTCCCCAGAACTGCAGCTGCTGACCCCAGGGGTCAGACATGGACATGGACTCGGCGTCACTGACAGGACAGGTTTCGGACACTGTTCAGATAGCACAGTTTCAGGGTCACTGGGTAGGACGGACACAGACTCTGAGTCACTGGCAGGACAGGATTCGGATACCAGAAGAAGTTCCAACAGTATGGACTCTGGAACACTAACCAGGACAAACACTGTTGGTGGTTCAAGTACCATTAGAACGGTTACAGCTATGGGTAACGCTGGAGCTGCTTTAGGTTCAGGTACCACAGGTGTGGCTTCAGGGTTCAGTTTCCACCAGTGCCGCTTCAGGGTACAGGTACCGCAGGATCTGTGACAGGGTTTTGCTAACACAGGTGCAGCTTCAGGGTTCAGGTACCGCAGGTGCAAACCTCAGGCTCAGGTACTGCTGGAGCAGTGTCAGGCTCAGGTTCCACAGGAGTGGTGTCAAACTCAGATACCGCAGGTGCAGATTCAGGCTCAGGTACCACAGTTGCGATGTCAGGCTTCAGTTAACATGGATGCCATGTCAAGTTCAGGTATTGCAGAAGTAGTAACAGACTCAGGTACCGCACAGAGTGGTGTCAGGCTCAGGTACCGCAGGGAGCGGAGTCAGGGTTCAGGTACCGCAGATGCGGCTTCAATGCACAGGCACCGCCAAAGAGGAAACAGGATGCAGAGCTACACAACTCGGGGTATAGGACAAGGTTCGGACCCATACAATACCAGATACAATTGCCTGGCAACTCACTAGTTGCACAACACTACTGAATGGAGAATGTTGCTGTGGCACCTCCCTACTGGGGAGTGTGCCTTAAATACTTAATACCTCCCAGCTATTGGCTGAGGTAATTTCTAAAGAGCTCGCTGCCCTTTTAAGAGTCATGTAGAGCACACCCCACCGGGAGTCCTGCGCGGTGAGTGCAGGTCCAGAGGAACCACTGCAGGGAACAATGACACTGCCGCGTGGCCGGGGAGGTGAGTATGTGTTCCCTCTTACACCTCTCAGCAGGTTTGCTGGCTAGCATTACAGTTTGTCACTTCACCCGTCTTAGTTACAGCAGGTTGATGTTACCTCTGACAGTGAAACTGTCATTTTGAGTCAGTGTTCTGCACAGAACTGTCTGTTTAATCACAAATGACTAAGAGTGATAGTGTTTGCACTGATTTTTAATTTTAAAAAGCATGAAAAGTATGCATTGTATTATTCAATGAGCTGTTTGTTACTTCCGGGTTACCATCTGTTCCTATGTTGAGATCACATTAATATTACTTAGGCTGTTTTGTGTTCAAAAAGATGAAATCGGTTGGATACAGTCCCAGAGACCTCAAAGCGTTATACACATCTTTTCAGGGCAACTGGACTACCTGCGATTTGTGGCAAATTTATTTTCCGTAAATCAAATTTTCTAGAAAAATTTGCCTATCATGGTGAATTCAAATTTCAAAAGATTTGATAATCTCTATGTGTGAACCCTAAAAGATGTTTAGAGTATTCAATTACAGGTTCACCTTGTAAGGTAGATTCTTTAAGCCATAGGTCAAGGTAAGCAGCATGGAACAGAGATAATGATGCAGCAGAGTGGGTCCTGATGATTACCACATAGATTGTCAAGGCCTAGGACAGCAGAATATATAGTAGACAGACAAGCAGAGAAGGTAATACCAGATGAATCAGAGTCAGATGTGCTGATACACAAAGGAAAAGTAAACGTATAGACAATGTTGGACTTGCAGCATACAAATGGTTAAATCAGAGATGAATGCAATTAGAAGACATATGATTAATGACAGTCATATTTGGTATAATATAAAGATTCAATTAACAAGAAGAGGGAAAAAGTGGTGGCAGCAGCATTGCCATACTGAGTGTAATTGATCAGTGATACAATGTAGCCGCCTAGCTGGCACTTTTCTTGCTGCATTTGAATTACAATTACACATTTTTTTCTTCATCCCTAATGCACTAGAAACCATCAGTAAGGCAGCACAATATGTTTTATAGAAAATACAATCCGAAATCAGTTTCAGTCAGAGATGCTGTGCTTGACTGTCATGAATGATGCGACGACACAACATTAAATTTTAATTATCCATATGTAAATTCAGTAGGCCAGGAGAAATGTGCTATTATCTTTATGTTGACTTTTGAATTTATGAGTTTTTCTTTGGTTAGTCAAGAAGCCCAGAATATTATTTGCATAATCCTGGATGTTGACACTTGAGTTGATATTTACTGCAACTTATTATACTGTTATCATTTCAAGACAAGAACTCAGGGTCATTGAACAATGGATTTTTGCTAAATATGTTGAATACCATTGTATAAATCCATGCTGCTTGTTGACTTGCATTGTTTGTGTACTGGTAGTTTATCCTTCAATGTTTGCAAGTCAACATTGGGGGATGAGTTGTGGCTGCTTGGGCAATGTAAGTTAATATCATCATCCCTGATCCTTGACCTGTGGACATTGGCTGGAAAGGACATTTGTGAACTATTTAAGGGGGATATGCCTCTGTATCAAGAAATCTTTTTACAAAACCACAGCCAGGAACACTCTACATTACAGCTCTAAAGGACATCATGGCTCCATCAAGAGGGACACAAATTTGGATTCTACAAAATGCCAGTTTAAGGGACCATGGCCCAGGCTGGAAGAATACAGATCTGCTCCACTGACTATTGCAGAATCCATGGATACATTTGGAGAAACCAGGTTAAGACTCTCCCGTCACCTGTAACCCATGGATATGTTTGGGGAAGCCAGGTTGGGACCCTCTAGTCACCTGATCCCATGGAGATGTTTGGAGTAGCCAGATAGGGACCCTCCAGTCACCTGGCCCCCATGGCTATGCTCGGAGAAGCCAGGTTGAAACCCTCAGATCTCCTGGCCTTGTACCTCAATGGACTGTCAACTTCCTGGAAGCAAGGTAGTCACAGTTGCTCTAATCCCAACCAGTCAGCAGAAGGGTGAGACTCTGTAATTGTGCCCAATCTTGGGTATTTGCTGTCACTGTTCTATATGTTATTGACTGTTTGGTGGTTCAATAAAGTATTGCCATACTGTTTTACCCTCACCTTGAGTTATTTGGGTAGTATTGTGCCCAATGGAGAACCTGAGTCTGCACAAACGACTGTTCTGAGATTTTAATAGCAGGATAGGAAGTAATTTATGATCTCTCCGGAATACGACACAAATATTGGTAATAGAATCGTAGATTTATTGTCAACGTGTTTCATAGTCCACTGACTCCTTTTTCAGGATAAACATACTCTACTGTGTAAGTGCTGTTGTTCGTTGGGGGGCAAAGCTAGTGCGAAACGCGCATAGGGGCACACGAACACACATCCTGTATTAGATGCCCCTATGTAAGCATTGCAGTCCTTGTCTATTATGCTCTCTTCTGCTTTCTTTTGCCTAACATATACTTGTAAGTGGCTGTAAGTGGTTGTAAAACTGACCCCCCGTATAGGCTTTAATTCATGGCTGGTGGTACTAGGCACTTTACTCTACTTCCCTTTGTTATGCCATATTTATTGCTTAACATTTAATGTTTTTATATTGTCTGGAATAATGCACTTAGCATTTTGAATGTAGGGCTATCTGAGCAGGGTTATTAACCTATTAGTAGCAATTGCTACTAACCTATTGTAGCAATAGAGGGTATTTATTTATTTATTTATTTATCTGATATATTCTGTGCATTCTGATGTAGCAGCATTGTGTCTTTTTTTAAATGTTTTTTTCTAATTTTGTTTAAATAAAGTATTAGTGTTAGGATATCAAGACTTTGGTCTAAGGAGCGTTTTTTTAGCTCAAGGATTGTGATGGTGATTTATAAAAACCCAGACTCCTCTAACCTTGTGCCAAAAGACAGCAGCCATGAGTTCTTATCCGCGGCTGCCTAGCACTGTAAATGAAAATAATGGAGGCTCACAAAGTCGGAGAAGGCTATAAGAAGATACTGTGGCGGTCAAGATAAGGTGTGGAAGACCTGGCTAAATTTCAGTGAGACCTGCTTGTAAGATTGCTAGAGAGACAAATCATAACCCCTGCTTGAATGCAAAAGACAGTTAGAAATATTTAGCAGACTCAGGAGTTGTGATAGATTGTTCTACTGTTCAGAGACAGCGGCTCAAATATGGCCTTCATGGAAGAGTCATCAGAAGAAAACTTCTCCTGAGTCCTCACCATAAAATTAAGAGTCAGAAGTATGCAAAAGAATATGCAAACAAGCCTGATGCATGTCGGAAACAAGTCCTGTGGACCGATGAGGTTAAAATGGAACTATTTGGCCACAATGATCAAAGGTATTTGTGGAGTAAAAGGGCATAAAATTTCAGGAAAAGAACATCTCGCCAACCAGCAAAGTGGTGGATCAATCATGCTTTGGGTTGTGTTGCAGCCAATAGCAAGGAGAACATTTCACGGGTAGAGGAAATAATGGATTCATTGAAATTTCAGCAAATTCTTGAAGCAAACATAACACCATCTGTAAAAAAAAAGCTGAACTTGAAAAGATGATGGCTTCTACAAATGGATAATGATCCTAAACACATGTCAAATTCCACAATAAAAATACCTGAAAAGGCACAAGCTGAAGGTTTTACAATGTCCCTCACAGTCTCCTGATCTGAACATCATTGAAAATCTGTGGCTAGACTTTAAAATAGCAGTGTATACGAGATGACCCAGGAATCTCACAAAACTGGGAGAATTTTCCTTGGAAGAATAAATGAAAATCCCTCAAACAAGACTCTCTCCTGTCTACAAAAAGTGTTTACAAGCTGTGATACTTTCAAAAGAGGGGTTAGTAGGTAATAACCATGCTGGGTGCCCAAACTTTTACTTTGGTCCATTCTCTTTTTTGTCATTTTTAAAATGTAAAATATTAAAATATATATATATATATTTTCTGCCTAAAATACAACTGAAATGTGTCATCTTTATCTTTAGGTATTTTAGAGATCATTTCATCTTCAAATTGCTTAACTGTTCACAATTACAAGAGTAATTTTGACCAGGGGTGCCCAATCTTTTACATGCTACTGTATAGTCTTAAGATAACTCAGAGTGTTCCACACATCTTTTTACTATGATTGGAAACATTTCAACATTGAGATTCGCTGCAAATCAAATTTTTCAGAAAATTTCACAATATTCATAAAATAAAAATATTTGCAATTTTCCTAATTAGATAATTTTAAAGTTACTTGTTTAACGTTTGGAGGTAAATATGGCTTGAAGCTATATATGGGTGATGTCCGAACTGCAAATGGTTTCCTGGGACTCTCAGTAGATGTCTAACTCTACATGCACTTTGCATGTAAAATTACAGCACTGGCACTTAGTATAATTTCCAATATTTACTAATTGTCACAATACCCTGTTTACAGTGAAGACATTTTTAATGAGCAGCTCCAAGTGTCTTTAGTTCCACTACAGATTTAACTCCTGTCTTCAGCTACAATCAATTTTCAGCTACAGATTTAAAATGCTATACCACTTAACGCTTTACCACCTTAGCCTGTTTTCATCTTCCTGACAAGGCCAAATTTTTCAATTCTAACTAGTGTCACTTAATGTGGCAATGTGGTAATAAATTTGGAATACTTCAAGTTACCCAGGCAATTCTATTGAAGGAGTTGGGAGGGGTAAACAGGAGAAAAACCGAGCACTGGAACCAAGACTGCCTCATCTCCCCACTACAAAAGTAGAACGAGTTCCATTTGTCCACACATACCACCCTTTGATGCCAAAAATCTATGCCACCATCAAGAAGCACTTGCCCCTCCTGTCTAAAGCTTACCCAGAGATCCCTGCATTTACAAACCCTGCACTAATGTACACTAAAAGAGCACCCAATATTAAAGATAAAATTATTAGGGCAGACGTAGGGACCTCACACACAACTGCTTCACAACGCCTACTTAGCACCAATCGCCATGGCACCGTCCCATGCCTAAATTGTGCAGCCTGCTCTAATATCATTAAGTCTGACACCATCACGCACCCCAGGACAGGAAAGAGCTACCCCATTAAATGATTCTTCACATGTGATTTCAACTTTGTTGTTTACATTGTGAAATGCCCTTGTGGTCTCCTCTATGTAGGCGAGACCACACAACACATAAAGGATCGCATAGCAAGCCATAAGTCGACCATCCGCTGGGGCAAGAACTGGCTCTCACTACCGGATCAGTTCACAAAAGCCAAACATACGGTATCCCAACTCTGCTTTCAAGTTATTGAGCATGTAGCAAGACCAAGACGGGGGGATAACCATATTAAACTACTAAAGCAACGTGAGTCTTATTGGACTTATATCCTATAGACCCTCTCCCCGAAAGGATTGAACAGAAAAATTGATTGGATCCATTATACCCACTAATCATTTCTCTTTCTTCCAACAGACCCATTGAACCCACTTGTCTATATAGGTGAGTTACCCCTTACCACACTGTATGGACTGGCCCACCAATATTCTCAGGCTTCTCTAACTGCCACTCACTAGGATCTAACATTACTGTAGCACCAGGCCCACCCAGTTCCCCCTATCATCTAAGTGACACCACCTATAATATTGCAGTGTCACCTTTAATATTGCATCAGCACCAGACCAACTTGTTTCTAATTCCCCTGGCAACCACCAGCATATGTGCCCAGCTGCGCCGTGCGCATGCGACGTTCTGGGAGTACTTTGTGTATACACATCACCCTAGCAACATACAGCCTCCCCGCAATACATTCACCAGAGCGGAACGTAATTTCCGGGGCCACGCCTCTTTCATGACTCACTTCCGGCACATTTAAACGCGATCCTCAGTGTCTTGCCACCCGCACTTGGATGCAGACACACCGCATTTCCCCTCCTCCCACATGAGCAGCTAGACCTAGGACCACGAACCCTGACATGACTGACGCAGGAGTTCCTTTTGCATCACAGTCCAGGTATTTAAAGGAACAGGGGTCCCTTTTACCATTGCAGCAGCAAGATCTAATCTTGGGCCATTTATGTCTTTCAGTTCCTTACAGGTTGACACACACAGGGATTACAATAAAGGTATCTAGCTTCTACATCCCCCTTCTCTGCTAAATCCTTGGGTATGACCCTGATTTATACCCCTTGTTATTACAGTGCTATATTGGACCTCTTCTTAAACCCCTCAACCACATTACTGGCACACATCCTCATCACAACTAATGTAAGGAAACTCTGCTGTTGGTTATCTATGATACTTTATGACTGTATTTAATTGTGTATATATGGTTTTTAACCGCTCCCCCCTCCCTGCTTCCTCATCCTTCTCCCCCCCTCCTTTTTTCTCCTTGCTTTCCACACCACCCCCATCACACACCTTCCCTCGCCCTTCAACATCTCTTATAATTGGATGTATTACTTGTTACCATTGCCTTCCTCTTATTTTTTGTATTCTAATGTCCTACTTTTCTTTTACAGTAGCGACCTAATGAATAAGGCTTCGTTAAGGCCGAAACGTCTACTGTCGCCTTTACAAAATTTGGTTTGATGTTATGCCTGTAAATAAATGAACACTGCAATTGAACTTATGAGTGTGTGATGAACTAATTCTTTGCATTTGCTGGGCACCACACGCCCACTTCATCAGCACCTCCACCACACAGACAGAGTGCACGCTAATTATCTACTTGGCACAAGATCGGTGAAGCGGCTGGACAGAAATACGACCCTGGTTGCCGCATTCAGGATGGCTTGGAGAGGTGAAAGTTTGGTAAGAGGAAGACCGATCAGAAGAGAGTAGTCCAGATGAGAGTGAATAAGAGCGACAGTAAGAGTTTTAGCAGTTTCAAAGGTGAGAAAAGGTCGGATTCGGGAGATGTTTTTAAGATGCAGGTGACAAGAGCGGGTGAGTGATCGGATATAGGGAGTAAAGGAAAGTTTAGTGTCAAATATGACCCCAAGGCAGCGGGCATACTGCTTGGGAGTTATGATTGAACTCTCCAAGGTAATTTCAATGTTAGGTAGAGTTAGGTTAGTAGAGGGAAGAAACACAAGAAGTTCAGTTTTGAAGATATTCAGCTTAAGATAGAGGGAGGACATGATGTTAGAGACAGCAGACAGACAATCCTTGGAATTTTGTATTAGGGTAGAGGTGATGTCCGGTGAAGAAGTGTATAATTAGGTGTCGTCAGCATAGAGATGATACTGGAACCCAAATCTGCTGATTGTTTGTCCAATAGGGGCAGTGTATAGAGAGAAGAGGAGGGGGCCTAAGACTGAGCCCTGCAGAACCCCGATAGTAAGGGGACGAGGAGAGGAATAGGAGCCAGCAAAAGATACAGTGAAGGAGCGGTCAGAGAGGTAAGAGGAGAACCAGGAGAGAACGGTTTCGTTGAGGCCTATAGAGTGGAGCATAGTGATAAGGAGCTGGTGATCCACAATGTTAAATGTGGCAGAGAGATCCGGGAGAATCAGCAGGGAGCAGTAACCTTTGGATTTAGATGTTAGTAGATCATTAGAGACTTTAGTGAGTGCAGTTTCAGTGGAGTGCAAAGAGCGGAAACCAGATTGTAGAGGCGTTATCTGAAAGATTAGATGCGAGTGGACCAAGCATTCCAGGAGTTTAGAGATGAATGGAAAATTAGAGACAGGTCTGTAGTTAGCAGTGCAGTACTGGTCCAGGGATGGCTTTTTAAGTAAAGGGGTTTTGATGGCATGTTTAAATGAGGTAGGAAAGATACCTGAAGAAAGAAAGAGGTTAAATATTTTAGTCAGGTGAGTGGTGACCACCGTTGAGAGAGACTGCAGGAGATGTAAGCTAATAGGGTCACTGTTGCAGGTAGTAGGCTAAAAAGAAGTAAGGAGCTGGTTAACTTCTTCTTCTGTGACAGGCTCAAAGAAGGCAAGTGAGCTTGAAGGGAAGGGGATCGAGGCACTGGGGAGATTGGGTTGAGGTGTCCTGATGGATGTGGTTCATTTTTTCTAGGAAATAAGAGGCCAGATCCTCACCGCTGAGGTTGATGATGGGGGCCTGTGCTTTAGGGTTCAGGAGGGAGTTTAAGGTTTCAAAAAGTCGTTTTGGATTGTTGGATAGTGAAGTGATGAGGGTGGTGAAGTAGGATTGATTAGTCTGATGAATGGCAGAGTTATAGGTTCTGAGCATGAATTTATAGTGGATGAAGTCTTCTGCAAAAAGTGATTTTCTCCACTGATGCTCAGCACACCTTGAGCAACGCTGAAGAAAACGTGTTTGCATCGTGTGCCAGGGCTGCCGTTGTCTGTGGCAGGTCTTTCTGCGTGTAGAAGGTGCTGTTTCATCTAGGGCACTCTTCAGTGAATTATTGTAGTGTGACAATGCTAAGTCTGGACAGGAGAGGGAGTAGATGGGAGCTAAAGATGTGTATAAATCTTCCATAAGCTGCTTGGTATTAATGGTACATATATTCCTATAAGTGTAGTAAGTAGGGGTGTTCCTCGTGAGGAGACAGTTCTTGACAGAGAAGGAAAGTGGGATGTGGTCCAAGAGCAGGAGAGGGGAGTTAATAAAGTCATGCAGCAAGCAGAGATGGGAGATGACCAGGTCCAGAGTATTCCCGTCTTCATGCGTAGGAGAGTTAGTAAACTGTAAGATGCCGAATGAGGAGGTTAGAGAACGTAGATGAGAGGCAGATTGGGAGAGGGGATCATCGATGGGGATGTTAAAGTCTCCGATGATGAGGGTGGGGATGTCACAGGATAGAAAGTGAGGAAGCCAGGTGGCAAAGTGATCCAGGAACTGGCGGGAGGAGCCTGGAGGGTGATACACAACTGCCACTTGCAGAGAGAATGGTTTGAAGAGTCTGACAGTGTGAACTTCAAAGGAAGGAAACATAAGTGAGGGAACCGGGGGAATGACCTGGAAAGCACATTGTGATGAAAGGAGCAAACCAACACCTTCACCCTGTCTGTTCTCAGGTCTGGCAGTATGTGAAAATTTTAGCCCACCAAACAAGAGAGCAGCAGCTGGATCCAGGTTTCTGTAATAACCAGAAGGTTAAGGGAATTAGAGAGGAAAAAATTGCGACTGTAAGTTACTTTGTTACACACAGACCATGGGCTCCAGAGTAAAGATGAGCGGTGTTCGACTCGAACTGTTCGCCAATCTCAAACTCGAGCTGTTTTGGGCGGTGTTCGAGCCGTTCGGCGAACCCGAATGATTTGAAAAAAATTTGGCTGTTCGAGGTTATGTTCGATAACTGTTCGTGCACCAAAATCATAACTGGATTTTTTCTCAGTAATGCTGAAAATTAATGTTAAAACGCAGTTTGAGTGTACAGCGGGGTGGGGGGAGGGGCAGGGGATGGATCGCTGCAGAAATAATGAAGATCTCCTTTTTTTTTTCTCTTTCCCGCATTTACAGTGGGGAGGTGCAATCTGTCAGCCTATCAGTAGCGCACACACGGAGCAAACTGCTTTTTTCCACACAAGCAAGGGCATGTGTCATTGGCAGTGTATGTCACATGTCCTTGCCCTATAAGACCCAGCCATTTTCCCCGTCGCCACCATTTTCTCACTGCTGCAACTGCGTGTTAGACGGCACCGCTGTTGCTGTGTGCACTATAATTTGTTAATTTCAAGCCAATTTTCGCACAAATCTACAGATAGCTTGGGAGTAGGGAATAGTTGTGATTTCAGTCCTTTTAAGGACTAGGTTACATCATTTCCTACGACTTTTATCAGGCAGGTCTGTGCTCTTAAATAGATAGGTTGGGAGTAAAGACTTATTGTAAATGCAGTCCTTTTCAGGACTAAGTTACATCAGTTCCTATGACTTTTTGCCAGGCAGGTCTGTGACAGTGCTGTGCAAGTTTTTTTTCACAGCATTTTGCTAAATCTATTGCAGTGTGTGTTAGTCAGTGGAGTACCCTATCTGTGTTGCAAGCTACACCACCAGTGTATAGAATACAATTTTTTTTACTGCACCTAGTGAAGTAAAACCTTTTGGGCATAGCATCATTCTATTAGTCCATACTAACCTCCACCAGGTTGCAAATTCAATCTAATATTTTTCTGCATCTAGATCTGAAAAAATATTTCAACTTGTAGCAGTGTGTGGGACTTGTTCTATTAGTCCATCTATACTAACCTCCACCAGGTTGCAAATTCAATATAATTTTTATCTGCATCTAGCTCTGAAAAGATATTTCGGCTTGTAGCAGTGTGTGGGACTTGTTCTATTAGTCCATCTATACTAATGTCCACCAGGTTGCAAATTCAATATAATTTTTATCTGCATCTAGCTCTGAAAAAATATTTGGGCTTCGGCTTGTAGCAGTGTGAGGGACTTGTTCTATTAGTCTATCTATACTAACCTCCACCAGGTTGAAAATTCAATATAATTTTTATCTGCATCTAGCTCTGAAAAAATATTTGGGCTTCGGCTTGTAGCAGTGTGTGCGACTTGTTCGATTAGTCCATCTATACTAACCTCCACCAGGTTGCAAATTAAATATAATTTTTATCTGCATCTAGCTCTGAAAAAATATTTGGGCTTCGGCTTGTAGCAGTGTGTGGGACTTGTTCTATTAGTCCATCTATACTAACCTCCACCAGGTTGCAAATTCAAAATGATTTTTAGTTTCATCTAGCCTGGAAAATAATTTTGGGCTTAGTAGCAGTGTGTATTAGGCCATCTATACCAAGCTCCACCAGCTTTGAAATTAATAATAATATTTAGCTGCATCTAGCCCGGAAAAAAAATTTTCTTCCCAATAGTGATAGCAATAGAAATATGGGGCGCGCTCCTGGCTAACAAAAATATACGCTTCATAACAAAAAACACCAGCCTAGCGCACTGCATTAATAAGATGGCATCATCGTCTCTCCTGTCTACGCCGGCTAGCATTCCTGTGCCTAAAACACAATGCATGGGTCCGCGAAAGCCACGATGCTGAGGGGTCTAAAGCTGCTGCTAACGCTTTATCACAATTCAATTGGCAGATTTTCACAGAGCTCCTCCCCAACACCCACCCATCGGGCAACAGTTGCCCACCCTCCCTATGGGATCTAGTGGCAAATAGTTGATGCCATTAATCAGAGCGTCAGTTGCCCCGTCGACGTGGCAAGCATACGGTAAGGCATGGGAAGAGTGGACACGACTAGTAGCAGGCAGATGGGTTGACCAATGTGAACAAGCCAGATTACAAGTCACCATAGAATTTCTCCACAAGCTAATCATGAGGGGCATATCTGGGGCATCAGCAGCGGTGTCTGACCGGAGTAGCATTTCACTTCCAACTACTGAATTGGGGAGATGTGACAAAGAGATTCATCATCAGACAATCCATAAAAGGGTGGAAAAGGAGTCAGCCAAGTCAGGAGTGTAGACGTCCTGTCCCGTGTCACTAAAACTGATTTCTCACATCATATCCCTAACACCATTAACATGACACTCACAATTTGAAGCAACACTACTGTCTACTGCATTTGCGATCGCCTTCTTTGAGGCGCTATGCATAAGAGAATTAGTCCCTCAATCCAAAATTACCACCAGTGGAGGCTTATTACACCAGGACGTAGTCATAGCCAATAATGCAATACGTCTACGCATACGCCAATTGAAAACGGTTCCAGCGGGCAGGGGCACTTGGGTACTTCTACAACCCACAAATGTTACACTGAGTCGGGTAACAATAGAAAAAACATATATAACCATCAGATCACAAAGTAATTTCTTCCTAACACACATTGATGGAACGCCATTATCAAGATACCAGTTCCAAGCTATATTTAATAAATGCATAACATCGGCAGGGAACCACCCCAAAGATTACAGGACACACTTATTCCGCATAGGCGCCGCCACGGAAGCAGCAAGAGCAGGACTGTCAGAAATGGAAGTTCAGAGGATAGGGAGATGGTGATCCACGTGTTTAGCGAGATACATAAGACCGGACTTGTTATCCTAACGTGGTTTGTTTCTTTTACAGGTGACGCTAAGCCAACAGTGTGGGTGATAGGCCACTCGTATATATATATTGGGCAGAAAAAAGGGCGAAAGTCCGCCCAGGCAGGAGGAAATTAGAGTTTCATAACACATATTTCAACTGGAGAGGTATTAGAGGCCTGCTATGGCCACAGGTACTAATGGAGGTAATCAAGGTAGGGAGAGAGTCAAGAGGTCCGGTCATCTTAGTTATACAAAAAAGGGGGTGGGGTGGAAAAGCGCAGTGCTTGTGTGAACCTGTATGGAAGTAGAATATACGTGCAGATACAGTGGTCTGCTCACCTGAGTGGGTTAAACAGGTTAAACAGCTACTGGCGCTGATAGCGCTGCCACGATGCCTTCAGTGTCTCCTCTGCATTAGCAGATTGAGCTTCCAATCTTGTGATTCCGGGTGGAGTCACATGGGTGATGACATCATCGCAGGTCCTACAGATCCTGCGGCTGAAATTGTATCCAGTTCTCTGCAGCCTCCAGCCGCAACTCCCAAGGGAATTGGCCATGTCTGCAAGTCATATGGATATGTAACATTAGCAATTCAATGTCTTTTGTGCATCTCATGTACATTATAATCATTTAGTGGGATTTTTTCCATTTTTTTTTTTTGTTTGTTTCATAATTGTTTTATCTGCCTTAGCTGTAACAGGTTCTCATTCTATATATTATCACATCTGCAAGTTACATGGACATGTAATAGTAGCAATCTATTGTTATCTGTGCATCCCATGTACATTTTAATCACTTAGTGGGATTTTTTCCATTTCTTTGTTTCAGAATTGTTTTTTATCTGTTTTAGCCATAACAGGTCCTTGTTCTATATATAGTCATACGTCCACCCTATAATATATATTTTGTGGTAGTTCCATTTACACTCACGCAGTCAATATGGACTACTTGTCCCATGGGGAGTCCAGGAGAGAGAGGCTCATCTTGGAAGCTATTCACACCCCTAATAGCCCCATGTGGAGGGGATCTGCACCACACATCGGGATACCTTGAGCGAATAAGATAAGAAACGCATGTACGATCTATTTTTGGAGTTTGAAAACAGATCCAAGATCGAGATTGTTAATAAATTGGATATACTGTTAACAGAATCACGCCCAGAGGTTTAAGGGTGAAAGTATCATCCTCTTTTCACCAGGACGTTGAGTTCACAAAACATTGGGATGAATGTCTCACTGATTGCTCCATGAATCTTATGGAGCTCCTCATTAGGAAAAGAACAACCCCTGTGGATAAGGCTATGGGTGAGATGGGTGATTTAAGGAATAATTTGGAACTATACTCCTGTCATAGGGACTTCCAGGAATTTGATCCCGTTCTTAAAAGTAGATTATTGAGGTTTGAAGGTGACATTGTGAAGAAAAAAGAGAATAAATATTTAAGAGATAAAATGGAAAGCTCCACGCTTCCTCAGCCTGGGATCTCTTCCCAAACACGTAACACTGTTGGTGAAGGTGACACTACAAGTAAAATGGTAGCACAGCGGGCAAAAATACCCACTACTGGTCCATCTGGAACCTTAAAAACTAAAGAGCAAAGGGATAATTACGAGAAGCATAAGAATACCTTGCTAGGAAAGAATAGAAGTGTACCCAAAACTGCTGTATTCTCCATTCCATCAGGTGCACCATTAAATCAGCATAAGATGCAAAACAGTGATGGCATTATGCAGACTGCAGCATTATCAAAACAGTTTGTTCCACCCTAGGATTTTGGCTGTAATGATGGTTTGGGGAATTCCATGAGGTTGGACAATGTGTCCGTGCTCCCCATAGGGTCAATAATACCGGAGTCACAGGGCACTATTGCTGCATGTAATGTCAGTGACAAAGGAAAAATCACTGCCTCTGTGTAGTGCCGGCGTCCCTGCCCTCTGCTAGGCAGGGACGCTGTTCCCCTCACCGCTCTGCTCCGTGCCCGGCGTCCCTCTCCCGCTCTGCTGGCAGCGCGCGCTCCTTCCCGGCCACTGTGCTTAGGGCGCGCGCGCGCGCGCCCTCCCTCCCTCTTAAAGGGGCCGCGCGCGCCGTCCTAAGGAGTCCCCGGCCAATGGCCGGAGGACTTTACCATATATAAGGCACCTCCTCCAAAATGGAGGTGCCCGAGCAATGTTGTTGCACTGTTCACTACTCTGCTTCAGCCCTCAGGTCCCGTTGCCAGTTACCTGCCAGATTCCTGCCAGCTTGCTGTCTTATTCCTGCCTGATTATCTGCTACCTGCCTGCTAGTCTGAGGTCCGACGGTCTGCCTTATTACTCCTGTCAGTCTGTCTAAGGACCAGCTTGCCCGCTCACCTGGGAGCGCTCATCTGCTGCCTGTCTGCTAGCCTACCTGGAGGCTCTGCCGTCACGTGCTGTGACCACCCGCCTGTCCAGAGACTTCTGCCCGCTCACCTGGGAGCGCTCATCTGCCGCCTGTCTGTTGGCCTTCCTGGAGGCTCCGCCGTCATATGCTGTGACCACCCGTTCATCCAGAGACTCTCGCCTGCTCACCTGGGAGCTCACGTCTATCCTCAGCCGCCACAGGTCGTACCAACCCTTTACCCAGAGACTGCCCCGGTCACTTGCCGTGACCATCTGCCCGTTCATCCAGAGACTGCCCCGGTCACTTGCCGTGACCATCTGCCCGTTCATTCAGAGACTGCCCCGGTCACTTGCCGTGACCATCTGCCCGTTCATTCAGAGACTGCCCCGGTCACTTGCCGTGACCATCTGCCCGTTCATCCAGAGACTGCCCCGGTCACTTGCCGTGACCTCCAGCCCGTTCACTCAGAGACTGTCCCGGTCACCTGCTGTGACTCCCTGCCCGTCTTCCCTGGTCGCCACCCGCTCCCTTACAAGGACAGCCCCCTTGTATAGTAGCTCAGAGGTTCCGCCTCCCAGACCCGTTACAGTTTGCTCGGGCCATGGAACCCGGTGGCACCCAAGCTCTCTCGCTTTCGGACCTACGTCATGAACTGTCCCGTCAGAGGTCCCAACAGGAGTCCATCCTGAGTCATCTGCGGAATGTCAACTCTTTCCTGGACACTCTGACTGCTCCACCAGCAACCACCGCTAGTGTCATGACTCGCAGCCCGGCAGCGCCGCTGCCCACCAATACCATGGCATCCTGCTCCGGACCCCGGCTTTCTACACCTCCACGCTTCGGAGGCGACCCCGCTCAAGCTAGGGGCTTCATAAACCAGTGCACCCTGCACTTTGAACTATTGTCCCACCAGTTTAACTCCGACCGGGCCAAAATTGCCTTCATCATGTCCCATCTCATCGGGGAGGCCCTGGCCTGGCTAAATCCTCTATGGGAGAGAGGAGACCCCCTGGTGTCCGACTTGCCTGCCTTTCTCTCGGTTTTCCGGAAAGTCTTCGACGAACCCGGACGGAAGACCTCATCCGCATCATCTCTGCTGCGCCTCCATCAGGAAAATCTCACCGTGGGCCAATATGCCATACGGTTCCGTACCCTTGCCTCGGAGCTGGCCTGGGATAACGACGCTCTGGTTTCCGTCTTCTGGGAGGGTCTGTCCGGCCTTATTAAAGATGAACTTGCCGGTCGGGACATTCCTACCACTCTCGATGACTTAAAAACTCTTGCCACCCGGATTGACCTACGGTTCCAGGAGCGTGCCAGAGAGGTCACCCGTGAGAGGAGGTTACCACGTCTAGCTCCTACTTTTCAGAAACCCGTCACTCCTTCTGTCTCTAACCAGGTACACCCTCCTGAGCCTATGCAGGTCGACCAGACCAAGATGGTCAAGACCCGTCAGGACTTACGCCGTGCCGAGGGGACCTGCTTCTACTGTGGCAGTAAGGAGCACCGGATCCGTGCCTGCCCGGAGAGGTCGGGAAACGCCTGTGTCTAGGTTCGCTCAGAGAGGTCCACCTAGACAAGAATAAATCCTCTCCATCCCTGCTGTTGTCAGTTTCAATCGTCTACGGGGAGAACCGTTATTTCGAACTAGCCCAACTGGACTCTGGAGCAGCCGGGAATCTTATTTCACAGTCCCTGGTAGAGAAATACTGCATCCCCACCAAACCTCTGGCTGTACCCTTGTCTGTTGCTGCCGTGGATGGGGGGCTCTTACCACGCCCCATCCAACTCATCACCGAATCCATTACTCTGCAGGTGGGAATGCTGCATTCTGAAAGTATCTCCTTCCATGTTCTGCCTGGACTCTCTCACGCCCTCTTGGTAGGCCTACCTTGGCTCCAGAAACATGCACCCGTTCTTGAGTGGCAGACCGGAGAAGTCCTTCGCTGGGGACAGGGCTGCCATAAGACCTGTCTGGTTCCCGTTCATCCCGTCCGTCCTTCTCCTACCCCAGCTAATCTACCTGGATTTCCGATTCCTTATTGGTCTTATGCTGATGTCTTTAATAAAAAGGAGGCAGAGACACTACCCCCTCATAGACCATACGACTGCCCTATCGACCTGTTACCTGGTACTTCTCCTCCCCGTGGGCGTATTTATCCATTATCCGCTGCTGAGACCCGGTCGATGTCCGAATATATTGAGGAGAGTCTGGCCAGGGGATTCATCCGGAAATCTACCTCCCCGGCGGGAGCAGGCTTCTTTTTCGTCAAAAAGAAGGACGGCTCTCTCTGTCCCTGTATAGACTATAGAGGCCTTAACCAGATCACGGTGAAGAATAAGTACCCCCTTCCGCTCATTCCGGAGTTATTTGATCGTCTGAGGGGGGCTAGAATCTTCACCAAACTGGAACTCCGTGGGGCGTACAACCTGGTTCGTATCCGTCAGGGGGATGAATGGAAGACGGCATTCAACACCCGGGACGGCCACTATGAATATCTGGTAATGCCCTTTGGCCTCTGTAACGCTCCTGCCATCTTTCAAGAGTTGGTCAATGACATCTTCCGGGACCTTCTCTACTCCTGCGTAGTGGTGTACCTGGACGACATCTTGGTCTTCTCTCCGGATCTCCAGACTCACCGGAGGGATGTTCGTCAGGTCCTGCTCAGGCTCAGGCAGAACCATCTCTACGCTAAATATGAGAAGTGCCTCTTTGAGCAGACCTCGCTTCCGTTTCTGGGCTACATTATCTCTCAGACCGGCCTACAAATGGATCCTGAGAAACTGTCTGCCATCGAGAAATGGCCCCGACCAGAGGGGTTGAAGGCTATTCAACGGTTCCTGGGCTTCGCCAACTATTACCGCCTCTTCATCCCGCACTTCTCTTCCCGGACTGCCCCAATTTCCGCGCTCACCCGTAAGGGTACTAATCCCAAAGAGTGGCCGCCCGAAGCAGAGGAGGCCTTTCTTTCCCTAAAACAGGCCTTCTCTTCCGCCCCGGTGCTGCATCGCCCGGACGGCAACAAGCAGTTCTTCCTGGAAGTTGACGCCTCCTCCTCTGGAGCCGGAGCGGTACTTACTCAAAAATCATCTTCCGGGAGAATGGTAACTTGTGGCTTCTTCTCCAAACTCTTCTCCTCTTCTGAGCGCAACTATTCCATAGGAGACCGAGAGTTATTGGCCATCAAGCTGGCGTTGGAGGAGTGGCGTTACCTACTCGAGGGGGCTCTTCATCCGGTAATAATTTACACTGACCACAAGAACTTGGCTTACCTCCAGCATGCCCAGAGACTTAACCCGCGCCAAGCCCGGTGGTCCTTGTTTTTTGCTCGCTTTGATTTTGTTCTTCATTTTCGCCCGGCTGACAAAAACGTCAAAGCAGACGCCTTGTCCCGATCCTTTCTGGTGTCCGATCTCGAGGAAGAACCTAAACATATCATCGATCCCGCCAGAGTAATGCAGGTGGCTCCCGTGAGTCTAAATCGTCTCCCTCCCGGTAAGACGTTTGTTTCAGTACCTGATCGGGAGAAGATCCTACACTGGGGCCATTCGTCTAAACTAGCTGGCCACGCCGGTCAGAAAAAGACCCTCCAGCTTATTGCCCGGCACTATTGGTGGCCTACCCTGCACAAGGACATAATAGACTTTGTTTCTGCCTGTGTGTCCTGCGCCCGCAACAAAGTCCCGAGACATCTGCCAGCCGGACGCCTCCTTCCGCTTCCTGTACCTGCTGCCCCCTGGCAGCATATAGCAATGGACTTTATAACTGATCTCCCCGTCTCTGCCGGTTGTACGGTCATTTGGGTGGTCGCTGACCGCTTTTCCAAGATGGCTCACTTTATTCCCCTGCCAGGCCTTCTGTCTGCACCCGAGCTGGCTAAAGACTTTATCCGCCACATCTTCCGTCTTCATGGCCTGCCCCTCCACATCGTGTCGGATCGTGGGGTACAGTTCACCTCACGTTTCTGGAGAGCCACTTGTAAACTACTAGACGTCACCCTGGACTTCTCTTCCGCTTACCACCCACAGTCCAATGGTCAAGTGGAGCGGATCAATCAGAACCTGACCAGTTACCTCCGGCACTTCGTTAATGCCCACCATTCTGACTGGGTGGATCTCCTACCTTGGGCCGAGTTCTCTTATAATAATCACGAGAGCGAATCCTCCTCCAAATCCCCGTTTTTTGTAGTCTTTGGTCAGCATCCTCGGATTCCTTTTCCTGTCTCCACCTCTGTGGACAACCCGGCTGCGGAATCTCTCGTTAGCAAATTTTCCTCCATATGGGAGAGTACCCGGTCCGCACTCCTTCTGTCATCCGAGCGTATGAAAAGACACGCTGACAAAAAACGCCTGGATCCTCCACAATTTCATCCAGGAGATAAAGTCTGGCTCTCATCTAAATATGTTCGACTCAAGATACCTTCTTACAAGTTAGGGCCTCGGTTCATCGGTCCTCTGGAGGTCATCAGTCAGATCAACCCGGTGGCCTATAAATTGAAACTCCCGGCCAACTTACGGATCCCTAACTCCTTCCATGTATCTCTCCTCAAACCCGTGGTGCTTAACTCTTTTTCCAAGTCTACAGGTACGCCTCCTGCTCCGGTTTCTGCTGAGGACGAGTTTGAGGTAGAGAACATTCTTGCCACCAAAAGGGTAAGAGGAAATACCTTTTTTCTGGTAGACTGGAATGGGTTTGGTCCTGAGGAGAGAACGTGGGAGCCCCGGGAGAACAACCATGCCCCTCTCATCCTAGCTAAATTTCTATCTGGCCTAGAAAAGGGGGGGCCTAAAGGGGGGGTACTGTAGTGCCGGCGTCCCTGCCCTCTGCTAGGCAGGGACGCTGTTCCCCTCACCGCTCTGCTCCGTGCCCGGCGTCCCTCTCCCGCTCTGCTGGCAGCGCGCGCTCCTTCCCGGCCACTGTGCTTAGGGCGCGCGCGCGCGCCCTCCCTCCCTCTTAAAGGGGCCGCGCGCGCCGTCCTAAGGAGTCCCCGGCCAATGGCCGGAGGACTTTACCATATATAAGGCACCTCCTCCAAAATGGAGGTGCCCGAGCAATGTTGTTGCACTGTTCACTACTCTGCTTCAGCCCTCAGGTCCCGTTGCCAGTTACCTGCCAGATACCTGCCAGATTCCTGCCAGCTTGCTGTCTTATTCCTGCTTGATTATCTGCTACCTGCCTGCTAGTCTGAGGTCCGACGGTCTGCCTTATTACTCCTGTCAGTCTGTCTAAGGACCAGCTTGCCCGCTCACCTGGGAGCGCTCATCTGCTGCCTGTCTGCTAGCCTACCTGGAGGCTCTGCCGTCACGTGCTGTGACCACCCGCCTGTCCAGAGACTTCTGCCCGCTCACCTGGGAGCGCTCATCTGCCGCCTGTCTGTTGGCCTTCCTGGAGGCTCCGCCGTCACATGCTGTGACCACCCGTTCATCCAGAGACTCTCGCCTGCTCACCTGGGAGCTCACGTCTATCCTCAGCCGCCACAGGTCGTACCAACCCTTTACCCAGAGACTGCCCCGGTCACTTGCCGTGACCATCTGCCCGTTCATCCAGAGACTGCCCCGGTCACTTGCCGTGACCATCTGCCCGTTCATTCAGAGACTGCCCCGGTCACTTGCCGTGACCATCTGCCCGTTCATTCAGAGACTGCCCCGGTCACTTGCCGTGACCATCTGCCCGTTCATCCAGAGACTGCCCCGGTCACTTGCCGTGACCTCCAGCCCGTTCACTCAGAGACTGTCCCGGTCACCTGCTGTGACTCCCTGCCCGTCTTCCCTGGTCGCCACCCGCTCCCTTACAAGGACAGCCCCCTTGTATAGTAGCTCAGAAGTTCCACCATCCAGACTCGTTACACTCTGATATTAATGATTCCATGGTTATGCTAAACAACACCCCTGAAGTTGCACATAACACAATGGAACCCATCATTATGTCATGTACGAGTAGTTCCATTACCTCCTTCCCCAATATTATACCTTTAACAAATCAGGGTGCTGGGTTGGCATCAGGTCACGAATGTTCATTTAGTAATACGAACACTGTGGATGCTTCCTCACGTCTCACAATTCATCCGACCTCGCAAGACTTTAATAGGTTAATAGGACCAGACATGAGTCAGGAATTATTTGAATCAGGAGATAATAATAGTAATTTGGTCGAACCCATTGTGGATACCACATCCACCATGGACTCGCCAGCATTAGAGGTAAAAAATTCTGCCTTGTTTCTAACTGCGCCCATGTTAGATACGGCTAACATAGCAATGAGATCTACACCATTATTTGGCCCATTTAAGCCACCAATAACAATGAAAGATTCAAAAATCACTCAGTTTTTTCAAGTGGCACCAGGGTGCCACCCAAAAAGAAAAGGAGGACACATGGATGTAGAGGAGGTAGAGGAGGTAGAGTGATCTCAGGTAATAGCTGTGACCTCGGTATCCCTAATCGCCAAGAAAACAAAGGTATAGGTGAGGTAGCATCCAGCTCACAAATTTCGGAGACTAGTGATTTAAGATCCTGTGGTATATTTAATCTTTCTAGTCACATGCTTACAGAAGGTGAAACTTCCTTATTGGCTAAAGGATTATCATTTTTTCCAGATGCTGAATTAAATAGTTTTGATCTTTTCTTAGATCTGAACGAATTCTTTCGTAAATTGACTATTAAGCGACATTTTTTAATAGAGGAATGTGGCAAGAAATTACCAGCTCTCAATGCTTCCATAGGTTTTTCCAATTCACCTGATGAGGTAACCATCCCTACTGATCAATATAAGCATATGGCGGTCAGGGGAGGCGCTAATAAGTTTTACCCGATGCACCACAAGGGTGCACATATAGAATCTTTCCAACAATTGGTCCTCAGAGATCTACGCTCGATTGAGCGGCGCAGGAAACCAGACAATTTGATGAAAAGTGAAAGGGAAGCAATGCAGACTTTGAAGAACAATAATGACATTATAATAAAAAGTGCTGATAAAGGAGGAGGAGTTGTGATTATGGACAGATCCTGGTACTTGTGTGAGGGTCTTAGGATACTTAGTGACGACCAATACTACCATAAATTGGACATTGATCCTTCTATCTCCATCTTTGTTAATTATAATTATTTGATTAAGGAAGGTTATGAAAAGGGCATTCTGAATAAGAATGAAAAAAGGTTCTTAGATATCTCAAGTTACCGGACCCCCATTTTTTATTTTTTACCTCAATTACACAAGGATCCTTGTAATCCGCCTGGGCGTCCCATCATATCCGGGATAAATTCCATTACGTCCAATCTATCACATTTCATCGACTTGTTTCTTCAGAAATATGTATGTGAATTGGGGTCCTATCTTAAAGACTCCTCAACTTTAATTGCCACAGTTAGAAGTTTGCCGTCTGTGAGGAACTGTATCCTTATCACAGCAGACGTTGCAGCTCTTTACAGTAATATCTCCCATGAACTAGGTACAGAAGTGGTGCGCCATTACTTAATGGAAGATGGTAGTATCCCCCTTTTTCAAAAAGAGTTTATTTTGAAATCAATAGAATTCATATTAAATAATAATGTGTTCTCATTCGAAGATAATTTTTATAAGCAAATAAAGGGCTGTGCAATGGGGACGAGGGTAGCTCCCAGCTACGCAAATATCTTCATGGGGCGCTTTGAATCTTTGTTCATCACGTCTTCTCCTCTAACCCAAGGCCATATACAATTATATCATCGTTACATCGATGATCTGTTCTTTATCTGGGAAGAGACGGAAAAATCAGCCCAGGATTTCTTTGAAATTTTGGATAATAACCCATGGGGTCTTAAGTTTACTGTATCCATGTCAAGTGACTCCATACAGTTTCTTGACTTAGTTTTGAAATTGGATGATTTGGGGAGGGTTCTCACATCCACCCATTTCAAAACCGTGGATGTGAATAGCTACCTCAGATTTGACAGTAGCCATCTTCCAAGGTGGATTAAGAACATTCCGTATGGCCAGTATTGGCGTATACGGAAAAATTGTATGCAGGATGAAGATTTTGAAAAGGAGGCCGATGTCCTTGAAAAAAGATTCTTGAGGAAGGGGTATCCTAAGAAATTGATTAGGGATGCACATAAAAGAATTAAGCCGCTCAGTCAGGAATCATGTCTGGCTCGATTTTCTGGCTCTTACTGTGAGCATACTAATACAGGATATAAAGATTTGAGTTTAGTGACTACTTTCAATAAATCTAGAGTGTACATACAGGAACTATTAAGTCATTATTGGTGCGTCCTGTTGGGGGATCCGCTTTTGTCCAAACATTTGCCATGTAAACCCAGGATTGTTTATAGGAAGAATCGGAATTTACGGTCCTTCATATCGCCCAGTAACACGACATTGAAATCTCCAGCTTCTGTACGGAGATATGGGAGGCAAAGGCAAGAAGGAGTAGGTTGTTTTGCTTGCAGATCTCCTGGCTGTTTATGCTGTAGTACCATTAATCATGGAGCAGTATCCTTCTGCTCGCAAACCACTGGTGAACAATTCCCCATCACCTGTAAAGTAGACTGTCATTCTGACTATGTGGTCTACTTGTTGCAGTGTGGATGTGGTTTGCAATACGTGGGCCGAACTATACAAAGAATGCAGGCCCGCCTTAATAAACATCGCTCTAATATTAAGAATGGGTATGTGCAGCATAGTGTTTCTAAGCACTTTCTGACTGCCCACCAGAGAGATCCCATTAGCTTGAAACTCACGATTTTAGAACAAGTACCTGATAATGTAACAAATCGGCTTAATTATCTTATGAAGAGAGAGAATATTTGGATTTTTAAATTGGGTACATTATATCCGGAAGGTTTGAATTTAGCGATTGATAATGTGTGCAGATGAATTATTAATATTTATATATTTTTGGGGGGATAAAAACTGGTTGAGGGGTATACTCAGAATATGCCTCACCAATTTTTATGTAATATGCTTATTTACCTTCATTTATATATGAATTTTTATATGTATGTATTTTTAAAGCATTGCCGTTAATGTCTGCATCTTGCATCTTCATAGCAAGTTTATAATGTGTAGTTATTGACCCGTAATTCTTTTTTAAGTCCCCTTTGTTATTAAATTGTAATTGTCTTTTTTAATGGTGATTAAGGGGTTAAGTACCAAATTCTCCCTTGGCACCTCCCATTGAGTTCCTTTGCTTTATGTATAAAAGTGCCTGTTTCTACCATTTTCCCATAACTCCACCTGATGAAGGCAGCAGACCGCTGCAGAAACACGTTGTGGGCATTAGAACTTCAATAAAGAGGTTTGTTTTATCCTTTTCCAGCGCCTTATCCAGTTTCTAGCACCCCACTGACCACTTCAATTTGCACACCATCTTAGTTATACAGGCCGGGGGAAACGACCTAGGTCATCACAAGAGCGCATAACTAATGGCAATAATGAAACTAGACGCTGAGCGCTTCAGAGAATTTTTCACAAAACTAACTATAGTATGGTCAGAGATTGTGCTCATAGCGGTATGGCAAGGTGCGCGAGACTTCACGGCCATCGAACGGACAAGGCGGGTAATAAATATTCGGATGGCAAAATTTAGAAGAGACAGAGGCGGTGTAGTGATACAACACCGACAACTGGAAGGAGATAAAGCAGGCCTCATACGGCCCGACGGTGTTCACTTAATGGATATTAGACTGGACATATTCCTGTCAGGACTCCAGGACGGAGTGGAACAAGCGATAAGAGTGATGGATGGGGGTTAGAGTCCTGCATACGAGTACTCAGGATCCTCCGTGGCCTGGAAATAGAAAGGACATGTTGGAGAGTTACACTTGTTGGCCAACTTGCCGGTGTGGAGACCCAGGGCATGCTGCAACAAGCTGAATTATTTTAGAAATAAAATGCCTTTCTAATGGAATGAGTATAAAGAGTTAATAAAGCTGTGACCGATCCTCACCCATCCAGTTGTAAGAGTTACATTATTGTATTGTCAAGGAAAGGGGGCGGTAGGGGGGCTGAGCATCTGGGTTTGGTTGGGGGTCCCCACAGTCTGCCTAGGCTAAATGCATTTAAAAATTCTTATTGGATACACAGGCGGTGCAGTTTGCTTCGCAGCTGGGCTACTAATCCCAAAGTATTGCCTACGCTAGATGCAGTTAAAAATTCTACGCTGACTAGCAGACACTGAAGCTTTGGAGCAGACCTCTGAGTAAACAACTCTTCAGACTCAACCATCTGTGTTACCCCAAGCCATAGTGTATGTAGTTTCTTACAGTTAAAAGGGGGGGGGGAGCGACCCAACCCACCTGGAATTGACGATGCCAACGTCACGTAAAACACAGCAAGGGGACTCCAAAAAGAGACTCCACTTTTTCCAAAAATTGGGCACAGACACCACATAAGTGGCATAAATTGCCCCAGAGTTGCTTAAAACGGTTGGTGAGGTGATCTTACCAAATCCTCAAGCTTTTAGTCTCCCCAGGATGACGCAGGGGTAGAAAAGTCCTTGCGGATCCATGATTTGTTCATCTTTATGAACGTGAGTCTGTCTATATTCTCAGTGGACAGCCGCGTGCGCTTATCTGTCAGCACACCACCAGCAGCGCTGAACACATGCTCAGAGAGAACGCTGAC
The DNA here is from genome assembly GCF_046119375.1 of Phyllobates terribilis. Lineage (NCBI taxonomy): Eukaryota > Metazoa > Chordata > Amphibia > Anura > Dendrobatidae > Phyllobates > Phyllobates terribilis. The sequence goes on along the minus strand of NW_027362765.1, from coordinate 588,198,054 downwards.
TGCAGGGCATGACAAGATCTCCAAGGCATGAGTGGAGAGCTCCGGACATTTTTCCAGATTGGAAGCCCAAAATGAGCAAGGGTCCAGTGACACAGTCATAGCTTCGATGTTCACTTGGAGATACTCCTGTACCATCCTCTCTAGGTGTTGACTATGTGTCAGACTTCTTGTCTCCTGTGGCCTTGCAAAGGATGGTCTAAAAAAGTGGTGAAACGATTCCACAAAATTGCTGTTACCAGCGGATACTGTGTTACAGTTATGGTTTGAGTGATGAAGACTCGATAGTCCCACGGTTTGCAAGTTAGAACTGTGAGATTCACTACGTGCACCACTGGTGTTTTGTGGAAAAGCACATGTAAGATTCTGCAACAGCCTCTGCTGATACTCCTGCATGCGTGAATCCCTTTCTATGGCAGGAATTATTTCGGCAAATTTACTTTTGTACCGGGGATCTAAGAGTGTGGCAACCCAGTAGTCGGGATTACTTCGAATTCTGACAATCCGAGGGTCATGTTGCAGGTAGTGCAGCAAGAAGGCACTCATGTGTCTTGCGCATCCAGGAAGACCAAGTCCTTGTTGTGTTGGTAGCGAGGTAAGAATCATGCTTCCTTCCTCTGCCCTCTCCCCCCCAACCTCGCACAACAGAAATGTGATCAAGGTCTCCCTCATCTGATGAGTCTTACATGCCCATCACCAGTTCGTCCTCCACTTCTTCCTCGGCTCCTGCACCTTCCTCAACAGTATGGCTGCTACCATGCACCCTGGTTAATCCCTCTCCCCCACCGTCCCATGCCTGCCGCCTTGGTGCTGCCGACCGTCTGGACCTTGGAGATGTTATCCCTTCCGCATACAACTCCTCCTCTACTTCCTCCACCTCCTCTTGTCCCACCACCTGACTCTGAATTCTGTTTAACGTGTGCTCCAGCATGTAAATCACCAGAATAGTCATGCTGATAATGGCATCGTCGTCAGCACTAAACATCTTCGTCGCCATTTCAAAACTGTGCAGAAGGTTGTGCGGCGCCCCTGAGGGTTCATTCGCCACAAAGGTACTGCATCTCACCCAGAGGTGTGGTATCTCACCCTCAGGTAAGGAAGGAGTATGGCTCGGGACCCTAACACCTGCATCCAACACATACCCGCAGTGGGGGTAGGGCGAGATTGCTCCTAAGGGAGAGCACAGTCCCAGGTCCCTAGCTGTTGGGAGGGTCCTATGTAGTGGGTGTGGGTGGAGAAAGCAGCTTAGGGGAGCACATGACAGGGAGAGTATAAATAAGAAGCCATCTTAGAAAGAGCAAGCCAGTCAGAGGAGGAGAAGTGACAGGAGCAGAGGCTCTGCATGAGCTCTGCTCCGGAGGGGGGCCTAGCCTGGGAGGCCCAGGACTGAAGGAGAGAATAGAGGAGTCGGAGCAGGAAGGCTCCAGTAACCGAAGGGACCCTAGGGGTACGAGCCGTGCAGAAGGCCACCCGTACGCCCGCTGCTACCAGGAGGTAGAGGGGTCAGGCCTCAACTAGAGGAGAAACAGCAAGGCTCAACTAGAAACGTCGCCTGCCTAGGCCCGAGGATACCGGATAGAAGTGTCACTGGGTGTGAGGTGCAGGGAGAAGGCCAGAGAAAGGACTCACAGAAGGGGGTCCTGCTAAGTACTCCGGAGCTATCTGGGGGTGGACGGAGCCCCTCACTGAGTACGCACAGAACGACGGGGGAGATTGCTCTGGTACCTGTAATCTGGACTGCAACAACTGTGAGTAAAGATCTTGGGACTGCATCACACGGACTCTGTGTTCATTACTGACTCCCTGCACTACAACCACCATCATCCACCCACACTGCCCTGAAGCTACACTCTTCCTGTGGGGAGTAATAATACCATTGCTGCAAAACCACCAGCTTCAGAGGACTGTTCCGCAGCGGCGGCCCCTTTGGCCGCACTGCACAGGTGGCGTAGTCGGACATTATAAAACCCATATATATAAATTACCCTTGGATTGACCGCCCTAGGTCACTTACCGGGTCGCCGCCACAGTGACTAAAACCCTCAGTGTCTACCGGTCTGGCTCCGGGTACCCCACGGACCAGGGGGCGCGTCAACTTCATAGGTCCCTGATCTGAGACCACTCCTGCTGCGTGATTTGCCCCACCTCTGGATCTCGCTGGCCCAGGCTATACGTCAGAACGTATTGCACCAGGGCTTGTCGGTGCTGCCACAGTCGCTGCAACATGTGCAGAGTTGAAATCCACCGTGTTGGCACATCGCATTTCAGCCGGTGAACTGGCAGGCCCAACGACTTCTGTAGAGATGTAAGTCGTTGAGCTGCGGGATGCGAACGGCGGAAGTGAGCACACAGCGACCGTGCCCTCTGCAGAAGGCCATCTAGTCCGGGATAGTGGGCTAAAAATTGCTGGACAACCAGGTTCTACACGTGAGCCATACAAGGCACGTGTGTGACATTGCCCCGGCTAAGGACCGCACCCAGGTTTGCAGCATTGTCGCACACGGCATTCCCTGGTTGCAGGTCCAGTGGATACACCCATTCATGAAACTGGGTCTCCAGAGCTGACCACAACTCCTCAGCTGTGTGACTCACATTTCCCAGACATTTCAAAGTAAACACCGCCTGATGAGGTTGAGCCCTGCTGCCAGCATAGTAGGGAGGTGTACAGGATTCCTTCAGCGCAGTTAGAAAGCGGGTGGCATTACCAGACAGGCTTTGGGTGCAGGTGGAGGACCAAGAGGAGGTTGAGGAGGCAGAAGCAGTGGAGGAACTTATAGATAAAGAGGATTGACGTACAACTCGTTGGGATGGCAAACTTGGACAGCAGCCCCTTGTCCTGCTTTCACCATAGTTAGCCAGTGCCCAGTCAGTGACATGTAACGCCACTGTCCATGCATACTCGCCCAAGTGTCTGTGGTGAAATGCACCCTGTCACACACAGAGTTTCTCAAAGAAGTGGTGATGTTGTGTGCGACATGCTGGTGGAGCGCAGGCACACCTTTCTTTGAGAAGTAGTGCCGACTGGGCATCTGGTACTGGGGCACTGTGACGGACATAAGGTCTCGAAAATCCTCTGTGTCCACCAGGCGGAAAGGCAGCATTTCTGTAGCCAAGAGCTTGCAGATGGTGAAATTCAACCTCTTAGCTTTCTCATTGCTAGAAGGAAATGGTCTTTTACTTGTCCACATCTGAGGGACCGAGGGCTGGCTGTTGTGATTAGACGGGGTTGAGTAGTGTGTCCCCGGCAAACTTGCTGGTCTGTGAGGAAGATGCAGGCAGAAAAGTTAGGTTGCCTTGATCCAAAGGTGGTGCTCTCGATGTCGGAGAGCGCTCAACGCCAGCTGGTGTTTCCACTTCCAAATGAAATGGCAAATCACACTGGCTGTTGCGGGTAAAGAGGTGGCAGGTCTGCGTCCAAAAACATGTGTGACTGCTGTCCCCCCAGTCACAGAGGATGAAGAGGCCGCGGATGCACAAGATGGGGCAGACGGTGGTTGGCCCGGCCCGCTACACCGCATTGTAGCACAGTGAGTTTCCCACTGCAACTTATGCTTCATATCCATGTGACGGTTCATGCATGAAGTACTCAAACTATGGATTTTTTGGCCTCTACTTTGCTTTTGGTGACAAATATTACAGATAACACGAGTTGGGTCATCCGTATCGATCTGAAAAAATGCCCAGGCTATGCAAGGCTTAGAGCCCATGCGACCTGAAGAGCCACTACGACTGTCTGAGGCAGAGTTGTGGTTGAGGATGCAGTTGTTGACATGCTTCCAGTACTCCGTCTCTGTCCAGAAAGGCGCAACCTAACCTCATCGTCAATAGCATCTGTGACGCCCAGCTGCGCTTGGTATCACAGCTCCTAGAAGAGATCATTGATGGAATCCTCCACAAGAGGCCCCCATAAACATTCACACATCTCCACCTTCTACCTCAGACCAGCAGAGGGAGCCCGTTAGGGATATAAATAGTGAAGGTGGAGCTAGGCAGTTCAGTTCCTCTGAAGAGTTCCTGCAGTAGAGAAGCCTAAGAGAGGTCAGTCTGCATTGGAGCTCAGTCTAGTCTAGAGGACTCAGTTAATAGTTCAGCAGTGGAGCAAGAGGCTCCTGTTAGCTAGACTCAGGGAGCCCAGTTAGAGCTTAAGGTGTGCCGGCACCATAAGATCGGTGAAGCGCAGCAAGTTGCCGTTAGTGTGTATAGCCTAGTGAGGGCCCGAGTAGGCGAGTGGAGAGTTAGTACATAGGGGGCAGAGGAGCTCAACCAGCTCACCCCGAAGCATTTACCGGACACCAGATCCGAGTTTACCGGGATATCTGACCCAGTAAGTCAGAACCGGAATCCCTGGAGAACTACAAGTCCCAGGATCGCTAAGGTGCTGATACCTAACAGAGCCAGGAGACGCTTAGGCCCCGCATACTGGGAGCGTGAACTCCAAGACAAGGCCCTACCACAAGGTCAGCCAGTGCAGGACAGAGACAAAGTTAGGCCTAGCTCCAGGCAGGTCAGAAACTTACTACACAGAGGCAAGAAACAGGAGGCCCTACACCCGCTCATTGGGGAGGATCCTGATATGCACCCTTCACCCTACAGTGCTCCGGGGATATGCCTGAATTTCCACCAGTAAAAGGTACTGAAGTGACTACCGTGTCCGATCCCGTTCTTGCTCTGACCCAGCTGGGTCTCGCCTGTCCTGCATTCCCCCTGCATATTCTTTTCCGAGGCCTAGCTCCACCTGTGGGGAGCTATACCATCGAGCTGCCTTATCACCAGCCTCAGTGGACTACTGCAGCGCTGGTGCTTCTTACCAGATACCACAAGTGGCGACATGAAAATTAACAATTATCCACCCTTTTAAAGACTGACCCCAGGGTACGGGCCCGGGAGCCGACCACCGCGACATCCCAAAGGCCAGGCAAAGGCCCGGGTACCGAGTCATCCCCATCCTCTGGGCTAGTCACATCCTCCTCCACCTCCTCTGCTGACCTCATCGACTGGCTGACCGTGGGTTGACAGTAAGTGGGATCTCCAACCTCGTCATCATCACCTTGTGTGTTCTCACACCCGTCGTCCTCAGAGCCAACCTCTTCCTGCCCTGACCGAAAAGTCAAGTTGTCGCTCCAATCAGGTATTTGAGTCTCATCATCGTCTTCATCATTGTCTTCACCAACAGGAGTTACAGTTTGAGAACGAGGGTCTACATTATGCTCAGAACCTTCTTCATCTGGTCCTGGATCCGACTCATAAAGATTCTGGGCATCAGTGCAGATCATTTCCTCGTCTGGATTAACAGAAGCTCTGGAGCAGACCTCAGCTTCCCAGGCTATAGTATGAGTAAACAGCTGTGCAGACTCAACCATCTGTGTTACCCCATACTCAGACGGGCAGCTGGAGACTTGGGAGCTGTGAGGAAGCAAGTGCGATTGGGGTGACACCTCTGAGGACTGGAGTATTTGAGATGTTGAAGTTGAGGTGGAGGAGATCCCACTTGAAGGAGCACTTGATATACGTTGAAGCACCTGCTAATTTTGTGCCTCATCTGGAATGTGTAGCGATGGGCGTGTCCGTAAGAAAGGGATCATATCACATTTTCAACTAAAGAAGTAGACATCTTAGTTTGGCTGGAAGATGGTCTTTCTTCTGCAGATGTTACTCCCCCCCACCACGGGGGGGCTCGACCCACCAGCGGACAGGCACCAATATTGAGAGAGGGGGGCTGGCCATCAGGGTCCACCGCGGCTCTGGCACAAACCCGGCGACACGGAGGTCGCACGGGCAGGAATGGACTGGCCGTGTCGGCTTCGCACTTTTTTGGTTTTAGAAGGGCATGACATGCCTATATCTGTGTCTCCCCCTCCTTTTACTCCTTCACCTCTATTCTTTTCGAATGGCTATATGTACTTGTCACTTTTCCATGTGTTAGTTGTGTCTTCTGAGCAGTTTGTCAGCTTTTGGACACCTTTTAAGGTGTTTTCTATGTGTATATATGTGTTTTTGTTTGCCTGCCATTGGTTTTAACGGTGTTCAAAGGTGTTCGACGAACAGTTCGACGAACATACGGGTGTTCGACGAACCGAACTGAACTCGAACACTACGGGGGTGGCTCAACACTACTCCAGAGAGCACAATGGAAAGAGCTAGGAGAGGGCATGCACTGAATTTTATTAAGATTAGCAGGGTTTCTATATGCAGCTGGAGGAGAGTAATGTATGCTAGTGGAGGGATGCCCAGGGTTGGGGAAGATGTTGCCAGTGACTAGGAGAAGGATAAAAAAGAAAGCATGCAATGATTTGTATGAACATTTTGAGTGCTGTATGAAGGTAGTGGATTGTTTGGAGTGGATGAAAAATGTCAGTAGAGCCTCAGAGGTATTCATGGAAGAGGGGAGAAGGGACTGGTTGATATGGAGAGAATGCACAGAATGTGTTAAAGGGCAGGTGAGTTGTGAGAAAGCAGAAGTTAAAACATATAAGAAGCAGAGTGATAATTAGAAGCAGAGTGATAATTCCCTTGGGTGTGATTGTAACATACAATCATCTCAATCATCACAAAACTAACAATTAATTGTAATAGATGTCTTGCAGCAAAGTAAATGTACAATTTTATAATAGTTTCAGTTTCCCTTTTTTTAATGAAACATGCTTTATTTGGTTCAGGATAGTCATGGCGATGCTTCTCCACACGCTGGAGAATAAACACTTTCTCATCTTCTTGAGAGCTCAGTGACTAATTGAATATATTCATGAGTGCAATGGAGCATTTGGCGGCATCATTCACAATTTTCAATTCGGTGACTTTTGATGATGCATCATTGTAACTTCTATTGGTGTGCCACAGACAAGGATCTTGATGAAGAAAATCTTGGTTTATTTTCCAGCGTACCAAACAGTTTTTTTTGTGTTGGATGACATGAAGTGATGAAGCTCTTATGTTACACAAGATCTTCAGCAAGCTGCTTGTGAGTTGAGCAGACATCGTTGCCTTCCTTCTGCAGAGCCAGTACCATCTCAACTTTTTCTGCAGTTGGAACCACGCTGTCAAAAAAAGCCAGAGCCACCATAATCTCACTGAGGAACCACATGTGTCTATTGAAAGTTTTATTGCTGCCTCAGCAACAGATGCGTTGATCCCTTGGTATGCTACAAGTTCTTGCAGTAATGTTAAGTCACTTCGCATCGATGTGGCTGGGTTCTGACAGAGGTACCAAGCCTTCAAGTATAAGCGGAAAGTGCAAAATTAACAGGAATTTTTTAACTCTGTCAAAGTTAAATAAAATTGGTGCCGAAACATGAAGATCTTCAGAGCGTATATCACCTTGGCCATCCATTGGGCCTGATGGTAGGCGCCTGGAGTGTTGATGTGTACATCTGGTTTTGCCGGTGGACCACGGAACAGATAGCCAGTGTTAACAATTCTTTGTAATAATCTCTTGTATGGCAAGCTGGTAGGTGCAAAATTCAACTAGACACTCCTTAAGTGGACCTATCTCAGTTGAATCGATGTAATCTTCCATTCTAGCTGAAAACTTGGTTTCATCCAGTTGATTCCAGGCAGCCAAAAATCTCTTGAACAACTTTATATTTGGATCTGTTGATGCCAGCCACATTTTATCAAACACGCTTGCAGTAATAATTTGCTCATGAATGTGGTGCCTACACGGCAAACTTGGTAGTTCTTTCTGCATTTTCTGTTGCAAGAGGAGGCACGCACCAGCCTTTGTACAAGTGTTATTACAGGTTGTGTCACATAATATGAACTTCACTTTACCCTAGGTGCTGCAAATCACCCTAATATCACTCATCAACACTTGCAAATTACTATTAGAAATTAACGTAAGTGCATTTCAGGGCAAAATTTACTTAGTAAAAGACACATGGAAGGGATGTAGGCTGCTGTATACATATTTATAGATTAGACAGTGCAGACTCAGATGAGCACACTTATGTAAGTACACAATTCTTGGACTATAACATTTAGGGGAATACTGTACTATTGAAAAGGCCCAGATTTCCTTATGTGGTCTGAATGGTTTACTCCTTTGAACCAAAATATGTAGATTATTTTTCATGCATAATTAATTGCTGCTTTTGATATCCCACAAAAAACTCCCAGTTGACACTTGCACTTCAATGATCTATATGGAACTATTGTATTGGGAATTTTTAAATTATATCTATTAGCATGTATGCCATCCTATATCTATGATTTGTTCATCTTTATGAACGTGAGTCTGTCTATATTCTCAGTGGAGAGCCGCGTGCGCTTATCTGTCAGCACACCACCAGCAGTGCTGAAGACTAGAGATGAGCGTTGTTCTACTCGAACTGTTCGCCAATCTCAAATTCGAGCTGTTTTGGGCGGTGTTCGAGCCGGTCGGCGAACACGAACAATTTGAGAAAAATTCGGCTGTTCGAGGTTATGTTCGATAACTGTTCGTGCACCAAAATCATAACTGGATTTTTTCTTAGTAATGATGAAAATTAATGTTAATACGCAGTTTGAGTATACAGCGGGGTGGGGGGAGGGGCAGGGGATGGATCTCTGCAGGAACAATGAAGATCTCCATTTTTTTTTCTCTTTCCCGCATTTGCAGTGGGGAGGTGCAATCTGTCAGCCTATCAGCAGCGCACACACGGAGCGAAGTGCTTTTTTTCACACAAGCAAGGGCATGTGTCATTGGCAGTGTATGTCACATGTCCTTGCCCTCTAAGACCAAGCCATTTTCCCCGTCGCCACCATTTTCTCACTGCTGCAGCTGCGTGTTAGACGGCACCGCTGTTGCTGTGTGCGCTATACCTTGTTAATTTCAAGCCAATTTTCGCACAAATATACAGATAGCTTGGGAGTAGGGAATAGTTGTGATTGCAGTCCTTTTAAGGACTAGGTTACAGCATTTCCTACGACTTTTATCAGGGAGGTCTGTGCTCTTAAATAGATAGGTTGTGGGAGTAAAGACTAATTGTAATTGGAGTCCTTTTCAGGACTAGGTTACATCAGTTCCTATCAGTTTTTGCCAGGCAGGTCTGTGCCAGTGCTGTGCAAGTTTTTTTCACAGCATTTTGCTGAATCTAGCAAAGCTAATCCTTTTTGGCCTATTGCAGAGTGTGTTAGTCAGTGGAGTAGCCTATCTGTGTTGCAAGATATACCACCTGTGTATAGAATACCAATTTTTTTACTGCACCTAGTGAAGTAAAATCTTTTGGGCATAGCATCATTCTATTAGTCCATCTATACTGACCTCCATCAGGTTGCAAATTAAAACTAATTTTTATCTGCATCTACAGTACCTCTGAAAAAACATTTGGGCTTCTAGCTGTGTGTGGGACTTGTTGTATTAGTCCATCTATACTGACCTCCATCAGGTTGCAAACTGAATATATTTTTTTCCTGCATCTACCTCTGAAAAAATATTGGGCTTCTAGCTGTGTGTGGGTCTTGTTCTATTAATCCATCTATACTGACCTCCATCAGGTTGCAAACTGAATATAATTTTTTTCTGCATCTAGCTCTGAAAAAATATTTGGCCTTCTAGTAGTGTGTCGGACTTTCTCTATTAGTCCATCTATACTGACCTCCATCAGGTTGCAAATTAAAACTAATTTTTATCTGCATCTACAGTACCTCTGAAAAAATATTTGGGCTTCTAGCTGTGTGTGGGACTTGTTGTATTAGTCCATCTATACTGACCTCCATCAGGTTGCAAACTGAATATATTTTTTTCTGCATCTACCTCTGAAAAAATATTGGGCTTCTAGCTGTGTGTGGGACTTGTTGTATTAGTCCATCTATACTGACCTCCATCAGGTTGCAAACTGAATATATTTTTTTCTGCATCTACCTCTGAAAAAATATTGGGCTTCTAGCTGTGTGTGGGTCTTGTTCTATTAATCCATCTATACTGACCTCCATCAGGTTGCAAACTGAATATAATTTTTTTCTGCATCTAGCTCTGAAAAAATATTTGGCCTTCTAGTAGTGTGTGGGACTTTCTCTATTAGTCCATCTATACTGACCTCCATCAGGTTGCAAACTGAATATAATTTTTTTCTGCATCTAGCTCTGAAAAAATATTTGGCCTTCTAGTAGTGTGTTGGACTTTCTCTATTAGTCCATCTATACTGACCTCCATCAGGTTGCAAACTGAATATAATTTTTTTCTGCATCTAGCTCTGAAAAAATATTTGGCTTTCTAGTAGTGTGTCGGACTTTCTCTATTAGTCCATCTATACTGACCTCCATCAGGTTGAAAATTAAAACTAATTTTTATCTGCATCTACAGTACCTCTGAAAAAATATTTGGGCTTCTAGCTGTGTGTGGGACTTGTTGTATTAGTCCATCTATACTGACCTCCATCAGGTTGCAAACTGAATATATTTTTTTCTGCATCTACCTCTGAAAAAATATTGGGCTTCTAGCTGTGTGTGGGACTTGTTGTATTAGTCCATCTATACTGACCTCCATCAGGTTGCAAACTGAATATATTTTTTTCTGCATCTACCTCTGAAAAAATATTGGGCTTCTAGCTGTGTGTGGGTCTTGTTCTATTAATCCATCTATACTGACCTCCATCAGGTTGCAAACTGAATATAATTTTTTTCTGCATCTAGCTCTGAAAAAATATTTGGCCTTCTATTAGTGTGTCGGACTTTCTCTATTAGTCCATCTATACTGACCTCCATCAGGTTGCAAACTGAATATATTTTTTTCTGCATCTACCTCTGAAAAAATATTTGGTCTTCTAGTAGTGTGTCGGACTTTCTCTATTAGTCCATCTATACTGACCTCCATCAGGTTGCAAATTAAAACTAATTTTTATCTGCATCTACAATACCTCTGAAAAAATATTTGGGCTTCTAGCTGTGTGTGGGACTTGTTGTATTAGTCCATCTATACTGACCTCCATCAGGTTGCAAACTGAATAAATTTTTTTCCTGCATCTACCTCTGAAAAATATTGGGCTTCTAGCTGTGTGTGGGTCTTGTTCTATTAATCCATCTATACTGACCTCCATCAGGTTGCAAATTCAAAATAATTTTTTTCTGCATCTAACCCAGCCAATAGTTTTGGCCTAATACCACAGTTTGGCCACTCAGCTCTGCTCGTTTACCATCCATTGTTTTTTTGTGCAAACAACTCCAGAGTTGTGAATTAGTTAACCACCAAAATGAGTGGAAAAAGGCCTGCTGCTGGTGGAAAGGGGAATAGGCGTGTTGGGAAGGGGAAAAAAGGTTGTGTCCGTGGAGTAGGTGTTAAAGCAACAGTAGCATCTGCAGAAGAAAGACCATCTTCAAGCCAAACTAAAATGTCTACTTCTTTTAGCGGACAATGTGATAAGATCCCTTTCTTACGGCCACGCCAATCGCTACAAATTCCAGATGAGGCACAAAAACAGCTGGTGCTTCAACGGATATCAAGTGCTCCTTTAAGTGGGCTCTCCTCCACATCAACTTCAACATCACAAATACTCCAGTCCTCAAAGGTGTCACCCAAATCGCACTTGCTTCCTCACAGCTCCCAAATCTCCAGCTGCCCGTCTGAGTATGAGGTAGAACAGATGGTTGAGTCTGCAGAGCTGTTTACTCATACTATAGCCTGGGAATCAGAGGTCGACTCCAGCGCTTCTGTGAATCCAGATGAGGAAATGATCTGCACTGATGCCCAGAATCTTTATGAGTCGGATCCAGGACCAGACGCAGAAGGTTCTGACCATAATGTAGACCCTCATTCCCAAACTGTAACTCCTGTTGGTGGAGACAATGAGGAAGACGATGATAAGACTCAAATACCTGATTGGAGCGACAACTTTAGTTTTTTGTCAGGGCAGGAACAGGTTGGCTCTGAGGACGACGGGTGTGATAACGCACAGGGTGATGATGATGAGGTCGGAGATCCCACTTACTGTCAACCCACAGTCAGCCAAGAGATGAGGTCAGCAGAGGAGGTGGAGGAAGATGCTAGTGACGATGAGGTCAGGTTGCGCCTTCCTGGACAGAGACGTAGTACTGGAAGCACATCAACAACTGCATCCTCAAACACAACTCTGCCTCTCACCACAAGTCGTGGTGGCTCTTCAGGTCGCATGGGTGCTAAGCCTTGCATAGCCTGGGCATTTTTTCAGATCGATAAAGATGACCCAACTCGTGTTATCTGTAACATTTGTCAGCAAAAGCTAAGTAGAGGCCAAAAAATCCATAGTTTGAGTACTTCATGCATGAACCGGCACATGGACATGAAGCATAAGTTGCAGTGGGAAGCTCAGTGTGCTACAATGCGGCCTTGCCGGCCGGGCCAACCACCGTCTGCCATATCTTGTGCATCCGCGGCCTCTTCATCCTCTGTGACTGGGGGGACAGCAGTCACACCTGTTTTGGGGCGCAGACCTGCCACCTCTTTACCCGCAACAGCCTGTGTGATTGGCAGGTCATCATTTTCTTTGGAGGTGGTAACACCAGCTGGTGTTGAGCGCTGTCCGACATCGATAGCACCACCTTTGGATCAAGGCAACCTAACATGTCCGCCTGCATCTTCCTCACAGACCGGCAGTTTGCCGGGGACACCCTTATCAACCCCGTCTAAGCACAATCGCCAGCCCTCGGTCCCTCAGATGTGGACAAGTAAAAGACCATTTCCTCCTAGCCATGAGAAAGCTAAGAGGTTGAATTTCACCATCTGCAAGCTCTTGGCTACAGAAATGCTGCCTTTCCGCCTGGTGGACACAGAGGATTTTCGAGACCTTATGTCCGTCGCAGTGCCCCAGTACCAGATGCCCAGTCGGCACTAGTGTTGAGCCACCCCCGTAGTGTTCGAGTTCGGTTAGGTTCGTCGAACACCCGTGTGTTCGCCGAACTGTTCGTCGAACTGTTCGTCGAACACCTTCGAACACCGTTAAAACCAATGGCAGGCAAACAAAATCACATAGAAACACATAGAAAACACCTTCAAAGGTGTCCAAAAGCTGACAAACTGCTCAGAAGATACAACTAACACATGGAAAAGTGACAAGTACATATAGTCATGCGAAAAGAAAAGAGGTGGAGGAGTAAAAGGAGGGGGAGACACAGCTATAGGCATGTCATGCCCTTCTAAAATCCAAAAAGTGAGAAGCCGAGACGGCCAGTCCGCTCCTGCCCGTGCCACCTCCGTGTCGCCAGGTTTGTGCCAGAGCCGCGGTGAACCCTGACGGCCAGCCCCCCTCTCCCAATACTGGTGCCTGTCCGCTGGTGGGTCGAGAGAGCCCCCCTGTGGTGGAGGCAGCTCTAAGCTTTTTAATTTAAATTGTCCCTCTAATTTGAATGAATACACTTTAAATCCATTTACAAGGATCTATTGGAGGGCAAGTCTCATGCCAGCAGCCGCGTAATTCCAGCTCCAGTAGCGTCCACTAAAGCTGCTGCAGTTAAAAAGCTTTTATAAGGATCGAGCTCGGCTGTCCACCGCAAGGCATCCTAGTGCCAGTCCCAGCCCCTATGCCTTGTGGTGCCTCCTGATGCTCTTCACTAAGTATCCCGTGGTCCCGAAGCATTTCCTTTGAAAAAATTAAGTGTCCAAACTACAGGTGGTGTAGCTTGCTTAACAGCCGGGATAATCCGCTGACTAGCAGACACTGCTACTAGGCACAAAGTATTTCCTGGGCTAGATGCAGTTAAAAATTTGTAAGTAGATACTCTCGTTGGATGCTGAGAAAGCATTCCATAGAGTCTCCTGGCACTCCATATATGATTCTCTTAAAAAGCTTGGGGTAGGGGTCTAGGGGACCCTTTTATAGCCAAAATCACGGCCCTGTATCACAATACGTCACCTAGGCTGAAGATAAATGGAACTGTAGCACCGAGGGCTCGGTTGCTACAGACGTATTGCACCTCACCCAGAGGTGTGATATCTCACTCTCAGATAAGGATGGAGTGTGGATCAGGACCCGACACCTGCATGCATTACACCACATTGCCGTGGGGCAGGGCGACCAATATGCCCCTGAGATGGGCACGACAGTCCCTGTCCCTGGCTGGAGTGGGGGGAGGGAACACTGAGGAAGGGGAACCCTGCAGTGCAGGAGCAGGGAGGAAGCAGTTCCTGGGTGCATTGAGAAGGGAGTATAAAAGGTGGGCACCATCTTAGTTCAGTGCAGAGAAGTCTGAGCAGAAGTGGCAGGGAGCAGGGGCTCTGCATGAGCTCTGCTCCGGAGGCGGGCCTAGTAACAGAGGCCCAGGCCTGCAAGAGGGAGAAGGAAGGAAGAGGAGCGGAGAAGGCTCCAGGAACGAGGAATGAAGGGATCCCAGGGGTGCGGACGGGCGAGTCGCCACCGCACGCCCGAATCCACCTGCGTGGAGGGGTCAGGCCAAAGGGGGAGACCGGTCCCCGAACTAGTGGAGGCAGGAAACGACCCTCAGCTAGAAACCGGAGGCTCTGACATTTTATGTGGCGCAGCCCCTTGCTCCACCCGCTAGGAAGGCACCACATAGGGTCAGGGAAACTGGCGCCAAGTTTACCAAGAGGAGGCCCGAGGCAGCCGGACAGAAGTGTTGGTAAGAAAGGCCAGACAAAGGACACACAAAGGGGGTCCTGTGAAGCGCTCCAAAGTTATCTGGGAGTTGTCTGAGCCCCTCACCTGGTGAGCACAGTACGACGTGGGCAGCCGTTACCTGCAGACGTGGTCTGGATAATAAGAACTGTGAGTAAAGGCCCTGAACTGCATCACTGACTCCGTGTCGTTACTGCTGCTGCCCTGCACCATCACCCCCATCCTCCGCATACACTGCCCTGAGGCTATACTCCTCCCGTGGGGAGTTATGCTACGCTCTGCTGCACCCACAACACCAGCCTTAGCGGTCTGCCCTGTAGCGGCGGTTCACTCTGACCGCAATCCACGGGTGGCGTAGTCGGATATTTAAACATCAAAACCACATAAATAGTTCCGCCACTGGTTTGACCGCCCTGAGCCACGGAACCGGATCGCCGCCACGAAGACTACAACCACCAGCATCCACCAAAAAGGGTCCGGCTCCGGGTGTCCCAAGGCCCAGGGGGTGCGTCAGAACATTTTCATCACCTTTCACAATCACCAATGGGACAAGGCAGGGATGTCCTCTGTCCCCTCTCTTATACATCCTAGTGACGGAGCACCTGCTCTCATCAATTCGCCATAACCCCAATATTAGGTGGATTGAGGTGGGAGGCACCGAGTACAAGTGCTCTCTATTTGCTGATGATGTCCTAGTATATATCACTCAATCACATATATCCATCCCTGCTGTTATGGCTGAAATAGATCACTTTGTTACATGGTAAAATTTTAAAATCAATGCAGCGAAGTCTGAGGCCCTCGATGTCTCCCTCCCTAAATCCATATAGGATTCCATCCAGTCCAACTTTCCCTTTGCCTGGCCCTCACAGGGTATCAAATACTTAGGAATTCCTATTCATAGAGACCTCTCCCATCTATGTTATCTTAATTTTGGGCCCTTTATTGAACAATTCCATACAGACCACGGTTGGCAAGTTAGAACTGTAAGATTCACTACGTGAACCACTGGTGTTTTGTGGAAAAGCACATGTACACCGCGTTCCAAATTATTATGCAAAAAGTGTTTAGGAGTGATAAGGGAAGAATTTGTTTGTTTGTCAGTTAAACTCATTGATGGTGATGTGTGTCAGGGCTCTTTATATCACTGTAAGCAATTGCAGACACCTGTGCTAATTAGTTTGGCAGGTGTGTCCAATGAAAGGCAAGACTACTTAAGAAGGCTCTCTCACATTATTAAGCAGCCTACATTTTCTGCCAAAATGGGAATGAAAAAGGATGTGTCGGCTGCTGAGAAGCAACAAATTGTGGAGTGTTTAGGTCAAGGCATGACTACAATCAACATTGTGCGATGATCAGGATGAAGTGTCTTGGCAATCAAGAAGTATGTAGCTGATTCACAGTACACACGTGTGCGTGCTGATAAGGGCAAATTGAGGACTCTTTCCTACAGGCAATTACATCAGGTTGAAACAGCAGCGGCAAAAAAGCCTTGTCATAGCAGCAGACAAGTTTTTGAAGCTGCTTGTGCCTCCAACGTCCCCCGAACAACAAGATGCAGGGTCCTTCAGAGGTTTGCAGCTGTGCATATGCCATCCTGTCGACCTCCTCTATCCACTTCACACAAGCAGAAACGGCTCCAGTGGGCCAAACATTACATGAAGACTGATTTCAAAACTGTTTTGTTCACGGATGAGTGCCGTGCAGCGCTCGATGGTCCAGATGAATGGAGTGGAGGATGGCTGGTTGATGGACACCCCACGCAAACACGGCTACAGCGCCAACAAGGAGGAGGTGGAGTAATGTTTTGGGCTGGAATCATGGGGAGAGAGATTGTCGGCCCCTTTAGGATCCCTGAAGGCGCTAAAGATGAACTCCATAATGTATGTGGATTTTCTCAAACAGCACTTCCTGCCATGGTTCAAGAAGAAGAACCGTGTATTTCACAGCAAGATCATTTTTCTGCATGATAATGCACCATCTCATGCTGCACATAAAACATCTGCATCTCTGGCTGATATGGGCATAAAAGGGGACAAACTTATGGTGTGACCCCCATGCTCCCCTGACCTCTACCCCATTCAGAACCTTTGGAGCATCATTAAAAGGAGTGTCTATGATGGCGGGAGGCAGTTCACATCTAAGCAACAGCTCTGGGAGGGTATTCTGTCCTCATGCAAAACAATTGAAGCAGAAACCATCCAAAACCTGACAAATTCAATGGACGAGAGAGTTCAGAAGCTCCTTTCGAACAAGAGGTCCAATGTGAAAATGTAACATCACCTAGAATAAAGTTTTGAGTTGAAAACTGTTTGATTTCAGTTTCTAACAACCTGCTAATGCTTATAATTTCAAAAATGACCATTTTTTTGGTCTTTATTAAAATGAAAAGGTTGATCGAAAAGTTTGGGGGATCTAAGAGTGTGGCAACCCAGTAGTCATGATTACTTCGAATTCTGACAATATGAGGGTCATGCTGCAGGTAGTGCAGCAAGAAGGCACTTATGTGTCTTGCGCATCTCGGAGCCCCAAAATTATTTTCCGGGCTAGATGCAGCTAAAAATTATTTTTAATTTTAAATCTGGTGAAGCATATTATAGATGGCCTAATAGGATCAGTGCTGCACACTGCTACAAAGCCCAAATTATTTTCCAGTCAAGATACAGATAAACATGATTAGTAATTTGAAAGCTTAAAACGGTTGGTAGGGTGATTTTAACCAATCATCAAGCTTTTACTCTCCCCAGGATGACACAGGGGTAGAAAAGTCGTTTCGGATCCATGATTTGTTCATCTTTATGAACGTGAGTCTGTCTACATTATCAGTGGAGAGCCGCGTGCGCTTATCTGTCAGCATACCACCAGCAGCGCTGAACACACGTTCAGACAGAACGCTGGCTGCGGGGCATGACAAGATCTCCAAGGCGTAAGTGGCTAGCTCCGGCCATTTATCCAGATTGGAAGCCCAAAAAGAGCAAGGGTCCAGTGACACAGTCGTGGCTTCAATGTTTACTTGGAGATACTCCTGTACCATCGTCTCTAGGCGTTGACTATGTGTCAGACTTCTTGTCTCCTGTGGCCTTGCAAAGGATGGGCTAAAAAAGTGGTGAAATGATTCCGCAAAATTGATGTTACCAGCAGATACTGTGGTTCTGTTACGGTTTGAGTGCTGAACACTTGACGGTCCCACGGTTGGCAAGTTGGAACTGTGAGATTCACTACGTGCACCACTGGTATTTTGTGGAAAAGCACATGTAAGATTCTGCAACAGTCTCTGCTGATACTCCTGCATGCGTGCATCCCTTTCTATGGCAGGAATAATTTCTGCAAATTTACTTTTGTACCGGGGATCTAACAGTGTGGCAACCCAGTAGTCAGGATTATTTCTAATTCTCACAATTCGAGGGTCATGTTGCAGGTAGTGCAGCAAGAAGGCACTCATGTGTGTTGCGCATCCAGGAGCACCAAGTCCCTGTTGTGTTGGTGGCGAGGTAGCAATCATGCTTCCTTCCTCTGTCCTCTCCCCCCAACCTCGCACAACAGAAATGTGATCAAGGTCTCCCTCATCTGATGAGTCTTCCATCAGTTCGTCCTCCACTTCTTCCTGGGCTCCTGCACCTTCCTCACTAGTTTGGCTGCTACCATGCGCCCTGGTAAAATCATCTCCCCCACCCTCACATGCCTGCCGCCTTGGTGCTGCCGACCGTCTGGACCTTGCAGATGTTAGCCCTTCCGCATACAACTCCTCCTCCTCTACTTCCTCCACCTCCTCTTGTGCCACCACCTGACTCCGAATTCTGTTTAACATGTTCTCCAGCATGTAAATCACCGGAATAGTCATGCTGATAATGGCATCGTCAGCACTCAACATCTTCGTCGCCATTTCAAAACTGTGCAGAAGGGTGCATAGGTCCCTGATCTGAGACCACTCCTCCAGCGTGATTTGCCCCACCTCTGAATCTCGTTGGCCCAGGCTATACGTCAGAACGTATTGTACCAGGGCTTGTCGGTGCTGCCACAGTCGCTGCAACATGTGCAGAGTTGAATTCCACCGGGTAGGCACATCGCATTTTAGCCGGTGAAGTGGCAGGCCCAACGACTTCTGTAGAGATGTAAGTCGCTGAGCTGCGGGATGCGAACGGCGGAAGTGAGCACACAGCGACCGCGCCCTCTGCAGAAGCCATCTAGTCTGGGATAGTGGGCTAAAATTGCTGGACAACCAGGTTCAACACGTGAGCCATACAAGGCACGTGTGTGACATTGCCCCGGCGAAGGGCCGCACCCAGGTTTGCAGCATTGTCGCACACGGCCTTCCCTGGTTTCAGGTCCAGTGGAGACAACCATTCATGAAATTGGTTCTCCAGAGCTGACCACAACTCCTCAGCTGTGTGACTCACATTTCCCAGACATTTCAATGTAAAAACCGCCTGATGACGTTGAGCCCTACTGCCAGCATAGTAAGGAGGTGTGCAGGATCCCTTCTGCGCAGTTAGAAAGCTTGTGGCATGACCAGACAGGCTTTGGGTGCAGGTGGAAGACCGAGAGGAGGTTGAGGAAGCAGAAGCAGTGGAGGAAAAATGACATAAAGAGGATTGACGCACAACTCGTGGGGACGGCAAGACTTGGACAGCAGCCCCTTGTCCTGCTGTCACCATAGTTACCCAGTGCCCAGTCAGCGACATGTAACGCCCCTGTCCATGCCTACTCGTCCAAGTGTCTGTGGTGAAATGCACCCTGTCACACACAGAGTTTCTCAAAGAAGCGGTGATGTTGTGTGCGACATGCTGGTGGAGCGCAGGCACACCTTTCTTTGAGAAGTAGTGCCGACTGGGCATCTGGTACTGGGGCACTGCGACGGACATAAGGTCTCGAAAATCCTCTGTGTCCACCAGGCGGAAAGGCAGCATTTCTGTAGCCAAGAGCTTGCAGATGGTGAAATTCAACCTCTTAGCTTTCTCATGGCTAGGAGGAAATGGTCTTTTACTTGTCCACATCTGAGGGACCGAGGGCTGGCTATTGTGCTTAGACGGGGTTGATAAGGGTGTCCCCGGCAAACTGCCGGTCTGTGAGGAAGATGCAGGCGGACATGTTAGGTTGCCTTGATCCAAAGGTGGTGCTATCGATGTCGGACAGCGCTCAAGACCAGCTGGTGTTACCACCTCCAAAGAAAATGATGACCTGCCAATCACGCTGGCTGTTGCGGGTAAAGAGGTGGCAGGTCTGCGCACCAAAACAGGTGTGACTGCTGTCCCCCCAGTCACAGAGGATGAAGAGGCCGCGGATGCACAAGATATGGCAGACGGTGGTTGGCCCGGCCGGCTAGACCGCATTGTAGCACACTGAGCTTCCCACTGCAACTTATGCTTCATGTCCATGTGCCGGTTCATGCATGAAGTACTCAAACTATGTATTTTTTGGCCTCTACTTAGCTTTTGCTGACAAATGTTACAGATAACACGAGTTGGGTCATCTTTATCGATCTGAAAAAATGCCCAGGCTATGCAAGGCTTAGCACCCATGCGACCTGAAGAGCCACCACGACTTGTGGTGAGAGGCAGAGTTGTGTTTGAGGATGCAGTTGTTGACGTGCTTCCAGTACTACGTCTCTGTCCAGGAAGGCGCAACCTGACCTCGTCGTCACTAGCATCTTCCTCCACCTCCTCTGCTGACCTCATCTCTTGGCTGACTGTGGGTTGACAGTAAGTGGGATCTCCGACCTCATCATCATCACCCTGTGCGTTATCACACCCGTCGTCCTCAGAGCCAACCTGTTCCTGCCCTGACAAAAAACTAAAGTTGTCGCTCCAATCAGGTATTTGAGTCTTATCATCGTCTTCCTCATTGTCTCCACCAACAGGAGTTACAGTTTGGGAATGAGGGTCTACATTATGGTCAGAACCTTCTGCGTCTGGTCCTGGATCCGACTCATAAAGATTCTGGGCATCAGTGCAGATCATTTCCTCGTCTGGATTCACAGAAGCGCTGGAGTCGACCTCTGATTCCCAGGCTATAGTATGAGTAAACAGCTCTGCAGACTCAACCATCTGTTCTACCTCATACTCAGACGGGCAGCTGGAGATTTGGGAGCTGTGAGGAAGCAAGTGCGATTTGGGTGACACCTTTGAGGACTGGAGTATTTGTGATGTTGAAGTTGATGTGGAGGAGAACCCACTTAAAGGAGCACTTGATATCCGTTGAAGCACCTGCTGTTTTTGTGCCTCATCTGGAATTTGTAGCGATTGGCGTGGCCGTAAGAAAGGGATCTTATCACATTGTCCGCTAAAAGAAGTAGACATTTTAGTTTTGCTGGAAGATGTTCTTTCTTCTGCACCTACCCCACGGACACAACCTTTTTTCCCCTTCCCAACACGCCTATTCCCCTTTCCACCAGCAGCAGGCCTTTTTCCACTCATTTTGGTGGTTAACTAATTCACAACTCTGGAGTTGTTTGCACAAAAAAACAATGGATGGTAACCGAGCAGAGCTGAGTGGCCAAACTGTGGTATTAGGCCAAAACTATTGGCTGGGTTAGATGCAGAAAAAAATTATTTTTAATTTGCAACCTGATGGAGGTCAGTATAGATGGACTAATAGACCAAGTCCCACACACCGCTAGAAGCCCAAATATTTTTTCAGAGCTAGATGCAGAAATTTTTTTTATTCAATTTGCAACCTGATGGAGGTCAGTATAGATGGACTAATAGACCAAGTCCCACACACTGCTAGAAGCCCAAATATTTTTTCAGAGCTAGATGCAGAAAAAAATTATTTTTAATTTGCAACCTGATGGAGGTCAGTATAGATGGACTAATAGACCAAGTCCCACACACTGCTAGAAGCCCAAATATTTTTTCAGAGCTAGATGCAGAAAAAAATTATTTTTAATTTGCAACCTGATGGAGGTCAGTATAGATGGACTAATAGACCAAGTCCCACACACCGCTAGAAGCCCAAATATTTTTTCAGAGCTAGATGCAGAAAAAAATTATATTCAATTTGCAACCTGCTGGACGTCAGTATAGAAGGACTAATAGAACAAGTCCCACACACTGCTAGAAGCCCAAATATTTTTTCAGAGCTAAATGAAGAAAAAAATTATTTTTAATTTGCAACCTGATGGAGGTCAGTATAGATGGACTAATAGACCAAGTCCCACACACTGCTAGAAGCCCAAATATTTTTTCAGAGCTAGATGCAGAAAAAAATTATTTTTAATTTGCAACCTGATGGAGGTCAGTATAGATGGACTAATAGACCAAGTCCCACACACCGCTAGAAGCCCAAATATTTTTTCAGAGCTAGATGCAGAAAATTTTTTTATTCAATTTGCAACCTGATGGAGGTCAGTATAGATGGACTAATAGACCAAGTCCCACACACTGCTAGAAGCCCAAATATTTTTTCAGAGCTAGATGCAGAAAAAAATTATTTTTAATTTGCAACCTGATGGAGGTCAGTATAGATGGACTAATAGAACAAGTCCCACACACCGCTAGAAGCCCAAATATTTTTTCAGAGCTAGATGCAGAAAAAAATTATATTCAATTTGCAACCTGCTGGAGGTCAGTATAGAAGGACTAATAGAACAAGTCCCACACACTGCTAGAAGCCCAAATATTTTTTCAGAGCTAAATGAAGAAAAAAATTATTTTTAATTTGCAACCTGATGGAGGTCAGTATAGATGGACTAATAGACCAAGTCCCACACACTGCTAGAAGCCCAAATATTTTTTCAGAGCTAGATGCAGAAAAAAATTATATTCAGTTTGCAACCTGATGGAGGTCAGTATAGATGGACTAATAGAATGATGCTATGCCCAAAAGATTTTACTTCACTAGGTGCAGTAAAAAAATTGGTATTCTATACACAGGTGGTATATCTTGCAACACAGATAGGCTACTCCACTGACTAACACACTCTGCAATAGGCCAAAAAGGATTAGCTTTGCTAGATTCAGCCAAATGCTGTGAAAAAAACTTGCACAGCACTGGCACAGACCTGCCTGGCAAAAACTGATAGGAACTGATGTAACCTAGTCCTGAAAAGGACTCCAATTACAATTAGTCTTTACTCCCACAATCTATCTATTTAAGAGCACAGACCTGCCTGATAAAAGTCGTAGGAAATGCTGTAACCTAGTCCTTAAAAGGACTGCAATCACAACTATTCCCTACTCCCAAGCTATCTGTATATTTGTGCGAAAATTGGCTTGAAATTAACAAGGTATAGCGCACACAGCAACAGCGGTGCCGTCTAACACGCAGCTGCAGCAGTGAGAAAATCGTGGCGACGGGGAAAATGGCTTGGTCTTATAGGGCAAGGACATGTGACATACACTGCCAATCACACATGCCCTTGCTTGTGTGAAAAAAAGCACTTCGCTCCGTGTGTGCGCTGCTGATAGGCTGACAGATTGCACCTCCCCACTGCAAATGCGGGAAAGAGAAAAAAAAATGGAGATCTTCATTGTTCCTGCAGAGATCCATCCCCTGCCCCTCCCCCCGCCCCGCTGTACACTCAAACTGCGTATTAACATTAATTTTCATCATTACTGAGAAAAAATCCAGTTATGATTTTGGTGCACGAACAGTTATCGAACATAACCTCGAACAGCCGAATTTTTCTCATATTGTTCGTGTTCGCCGACCGGCTCGAACACCGCCCAAAACAGCTCGAATTTGAGATTGGCGAACAGTTCGAGTAGAACAACGCTCATCTCTAGTCGGCACTACTTCTCAAAGAAAGGTGTGCCTGCGCTCCACCAGCATGTCGCACATAACATCACCGCTTCTTTGAGAAACTCTGTGTGTGACAGGGTGCATTTCACCACAGACACTTGGACGAGTAGGCATGGACAGGGGCGTTACATGTCGCTGACTGGGCACTGTGTAACTATGGTGACAGCAGGACAAGGGGCTGCTGTCCAAGTCTTGCCGTCCCCACGAGTTGTGCGTCAATCCTCTTTATGTCAAAGTTCCTCCCCTGCTTCTGCCTCCTCAACCTCCTCTCGGTCTTCCACCTGCACCCAAAGCCTGTCTGGTCATGCCACAAGCTTTCTACCTGCGCAGAAGGGATCCTGCACACCTCCTTACTATGCTGGCAGTAGGGCTCAACGTCATCAGGCGGTTTTTACATTGAAATGTCTGGGAAATGTGAGTCACACAGCTGAGGAGTTGTGGTCAGCTCTGGAGAACCAATTTCATGAATGGTTGTCTCCACTGGACCTGAAACCAGGGAAGGCCATGTGCGACAATACTGCAAACCTGGGTGCGGCCCTTCGCCGGGGCAATGTCACACACGTGCCTTGTATGGCTCACGTGTTGAACCTGGTTGTCCAGCAATTTTTAGCCCACTATCCCAGACTAGATGGCCTTCTGCAGAGGGCACGGTCGCTGTGTGCTCACTTCCGCCGTTCGCATCCCGCAGCTCAGCGACTTACATCTCTACAGAAGTCGTTGGGCCTGCCACTTCACCGGCTAAAATGCAATGTGCCTACAAGGTGGAATTCAACTCTGCACATGTTGCAGCGACTGTGGCAGCACCGACAAGCCCTGGTGCAATACGTTCTGAGGTATAGCCTGGGCCAACGAGATTCAGAGGTGGGGCAAATCACGCTGGAGGAGTGGTCTCAGATCAGGGACCTATGCACCCTTCTGCACAGTTTTGAAATGGCGACGAAGATGTTTAGTGCTGACGATGCCATTATCAGCATGACTATTCCGGTGATTTACATGCTGGAGCACATGTTAAACAGAATTCGGAGTCAGGTGGTGGCACAAGAGGAGGTGGAGGAAGTAGAGGAGGAGGAGTTGTATGCGGAAGGGCTAACATCTGCAAGGTCCAGACGGTCGGCAGCACCAAGGCGGCAGGCATGTGAGGGTGGGGGAGATGGTTTTACCAGGGCGCATGGTAGCAGCCAAACTAGTGAGGAAGGTGCAGGAGCCCAGGAAGAAGTGGAGGATGAACTGATGGAAGACTCATCAGATGAGGGAGACCTTGATCACATTTCTGTTGTGCGAGGTTGGGGGGAGAGGACAGAGGAAGGAAGCATGATTGTTACCTCGCCACCAACACAACAGGGACTTGGTGCTCCTGGATGCGCAACACACATGAGTGCCTTCTTGCTGCACTACCTGCAACATGACCCTCGAATTGTGAGAATTAGAAATAATCCTGACTACTGGGTTGTTATTCCTGCCATAGAAAGGGATGCACGCATGCAGGAGTATCAGCAGAGACTGTTGCAGAATCTTACATGTGCTTTTCCACAAAATACCAGTGGTGCACGTAGTGAATCTCACAGTTCCAACTTGCCAACCGTGGGACCGTCAAGTGTTCAGCACTCAAACCGTAACAGAACCACAGTATCTGCTGGTAACATCAATTTTGCGGAATCATTTCACCACTTTTTTAGCCCATCCTTTGCAAGGCCACAGGAGACAAGAAGTCTGACACATAGTCAACGCCTAGAGACGATGGTACAGGAGTATCTCCAAGTAAACATTGAAGCCACGACTGTGTCACTGGAACCTTGCTCTTTTTGGGCTTCCAATCTGGATAAATGGCCGGAGCTAGCCACTTACGCCTTGGAGATCTTGTCATGCCCCGCAGCCAGCGTTCTGTCTGAACGTGTGTTCAGCGCTGCTGGTGGTGTGCTGACAGATAAGCGCACGCGGCTCTCCACTGATAATGTAGACAGACTCACGTTCATAAAGATGTACAAATCATGGATCCGAAACTACTTTTCTACCCCTGTGTCATCCTGGGGAGAGTAAAAGCTTGATGATTGGTTAAAATCACCCTACCAACCGTTTTAAGCTTTCAAATTACTAATCATGTTTATCTGTATCTTGACTGGAAAATAATTTGGGCTTTGTAGCAGTGTGCAGCACTGATCCTATTAGGCCATCTATACTAAAGCTTCACCAGATTTAAAATTAAAAATAATTTTTAGCTGCATCTAGCCCGGAAAATAATTTTGGGGCTCCGAGATGCGCAAGGCACATAAGTGCCTTCTTGCTGCACTACCTGCAGCATGACCCTCATATTGTCAGAATTCGAAGTAATCATGACTACTGGGTTGCCACACTCTTAGATCCCCCAAACTTTTCGATCAACCTTTTCATTTTAATAAAGACCAAAAAAATGGTCATTTTTGAAATTATAAGCATTAGCAGGTTGTTAGAAACTGAAATCAAACAGTTTTCAACTCAAAACTTTATTCTAGGTGATGTTACATTTTCACATAGGACCCCTTGTTCGAAAGGAGCTTCTGAACTCTCTCGTCCATTGAATTTGTCAGGTTTTGGAAGGTTTCTGCTTCAATTGTTTTGAATGAGGACAGAATACCCTCCCAGAGCTGTTGCTTAGATGTGAACTGCCTCCCGCCATCATAGACACTCCTTTTAATGATGCTCCAAAGTTTCTGAATGGGGTAGAGGTGAGGGGAGCATGGGGGTCACACCATAAGTTTGTCCCCTTTTATGCCCATATCAGCCAGAGATGCAGATGTTTTATGTGCAGCATGAGATGGTGCATTATCATGCAGAAAAATGATCTTGCTGTGAAATACACGGTTCTTCTTCTTGAACCATGGCAGGAAGTGCTGTTTGAGAAAATTCACATACATTATGGAGTTCATCTTTAGCGCCTTCAGGGATCCTAAAGGGGCCGACAATCTCTCTCCCCATGATTCCAGCCCAAAACATTACTCCACCTCCTCCTTGTTGGCGCTGTAGCCGTGTTTGCGTGGGGTGTCCATCAACCAGCCATCCTCCACTCCATCCATCTGGACCATCGAGCGCTGCACGGCACTCATCCGTGAACAAAACAGTTTTGAAATCAGTCTTCATGTAATGTTTGGCCCACTGGAGCCGTTTCTGCTTGTGTGAAGTGGATAGAGGAGGTCGACAGGATGGCGCATGCACAGCTGCAAACCTCTGAAGGACCCTGCATCTTGTTGTTCGGGGGACGTTGGAGGCACAAGCAGCTTCCAAAACTTGTCTGCTGCTATGACAAGGCTTTTTTGCCGCTGCTCTTTCAACCTGACGTAATTGCCTGTAGGAAAGAGTCCTCAATTTGCCCTTATCAGCACGCACACGTGTGTACTGTGAATCAGCTACATACTTCTTGATTGCCAAGACACTTCATCCTGATCATCGCACAATGTTGATTGTAGTCATGCCTTGACCTAAACACTCCACAATTTGTTGCTTCTCAGCAGCCGACACATCCTTTTTCTTTCCCATTTTGGCAGAAAATGTAGGCTGCTTAATAATGTGAGAGAGCCTTCTTAAGTAGTCTTGCCTTTCATTGGACACACCTGCCAAACTAATTAGCACAGGTGTCTGCAATTGCTTACAGTGATATAAAGAGCCCTGACACACATCACCATCAATGAGTTTAACTGACAAACAAACAAATTCTTCCCTTATCACTCCTAAACACTTTTTGCATAATAATTTGGAACACAGTGTACATGTGCTTTTCCACAAAACACCAGTGGTTCACGTAGTGAATCTTACAGTTCTAACTTGCCAACCGTGGTCTGTATGGAGTTGTTCAATAAAGGGCCCAAAATTAAGATAACATAGATGGGAGAGGTCTCTATGAATAGGAATTCCTAAGTATTTGATACCCTGTGAGGGCCAGGCAAAGGGAAAGTTGGACTGGATGGAATCCTATATGGATTTGGGGAGGGAGACATCGAGGGCCTCAGACTTCGCTGCATTGATTTTAAAATTTTACCATGTAACAAAGTGATCTATTTCAGCCATAACAGCATGGATGGATATATGTGATTGAGTGATATATACTAGGACATCATCAGCAAATAGAGAGCACTTGTACTCGGTGCCTCCCACCTCAATCCACCTAATATTGGGGTTATGGCGAATTGATGAGAGCAGGTGCTCCGTCACTAGGATGTATAAGAGAGGGGACAGAGGACATCACTGCCTTGTCCCATTGGTGATTGTGAAAGGTGATGAAAATGTTCTGACGCACCCCCTGGGCCTTGGGACACTCGGAGCCGGACCCTTTTTGGTGGATGCTGGTGGTTGTAGTCTTCGTGGCGGCGACCCGGTTCCGTGGCTCAGGGCGGTCAAACCAGTGGCGGAACTATTTATGTGGTTTTGATGTTTAAATGTCTGACTACGCCACCCGTGGATTGCGGTCAGAGTGAACCGCCGCTACAGGGCAGACCGCTAAGGCTGGTGTTGTGGGTGCAGCAGAGCGTAGCATAACTCCCCACGGGAGGAGTATAGCCTCAGGGCAGTGTATGCGGAGGATGGGGGTGATGGTGCAGGGCAGCAGCAGTAACGACACGGAGTCAGTGATGCAGTTCAGGGCCTTTACTCACAGTTCTTATTATCCAGACCACGTCTGCAGGTAACGGCTGCCCACGTCGTACTGTGCTCACCCGGTGAGGGGCTCAGACAACTCCCAGATAACTTTGGAGCATTTCACAGGACCCCCTTTGTGTGTCCTTTGTCTGGCCTT
Organism: Phyllobates terribilis; assembly: GCF_046119375.1. Classification (NCBI taxonomy): domain Eukaryota; kingdom Metazoa; phylum Chordata; class Amphibia; order Anura; family Dendrobatidae; genus Phyllobates; species Phyllobates terribilis. Next base: position 588,170,037 of record NW_027362765.1, on the reverse strand, counting down.
TCTTACCAACACTTCTGTCCGGCTGCCTCGGGCCTCCTCTTGGTAAACTTGGCGCCAGTTTCCCTGACCCTATGTGGTGCCTTCCTAGCGGGTGTAGTGAGGGGCTGCGCCACATAAAATGTCAGAGCCTCCGGTTTCTAGCTGAGGGTCGTTTCCTGCCTCCACTAGTTCGGGGACCGGTCTCCCCCTTTTGCCTGACCCCTCCACGAAGGTGGATTCGGGCGTGCGGTGGCGACTCGCCCGTCCGCACCCCTGGGATCCCTTCATTCCTCGTTCCTGGAGCCTTCTCCGCTCCTCTTCCTTCCTTCTCCCTCTTCCAGGCCTGGGCCTCTGTTTCTAGGCCCGCCTCCGGAGCAGAGCTCATGCAGAGCCCCTGCTCCCTGCCACTTCTGCTCAGACTTCTCTGCACTGAACTAAGATGGTGCCCACCTTTTATACTCCCTTCTCAATGCACCCAGGAACTGCTTCCTCCCTGCTCCTGCACTACAGGGTTCCCTTTCCTCAGTGTTCCCTCCCCCCACTCCAGCCAGGGACAGGGACTGTCGTGCCCATCTCAGGGGCATATTGGTCGCCCTGCCCCACGGCAAGGTGGTGTAATGCATGCAGGTGTCGGGTCCTGATCCACACTCCATCCTTACCTGAGAGTGAGATATCACACCTCTGGGTGAGGTGCAATACGTCTGTAGCAACCGAGCCCTCAGGGTGCTACAGTTCCATTTATCTTCAGCCTAGGTGACGTATTGCGATACAGGGCCGTGATTTTGGCTATAAAAGGGTCCCCTAGACCCCTACCCCAAGCTTTTTAAGAGAATCATATATGGCGTGCCAGGAGACTCTATGGAATGCTTTCTCAGCATCCAACGAGAGTATCTAATTACAAATTTTTAACTGCATCTAGCCCAGGAAATACTTTGTGCCTAGTAGCAGTGTCTGCTAGTCAGCGGATTATCCCGGCTGTTAAGCAAGCTGCACCACCTGTAGTTTAGACACTTAATTTTTTCAAAGGAAATGCTTCGGGACCATGGGATACTTAGTGAAGAGGATCAGGAGGCACCCCAAGGCATAGGGGCTGGGACTGGCAGTAGGATGCCTTGCGGTGGACAGCCGAGCTCGATCCTTCTAAAAGCTTTTTAACTGCAGCAGCTTTAGTGGACGCTACTGGAGCTGGAATTACCGCGGCTGCTGGCATGAGACTTGCCCTCCAATAGATCCTTGTAAATGCATTTAAAGTGTATTCATTCAAATTAGAGAGACAATTTAAATTAAAAAGCTTAGAGCTGCCTCCAACACAGGGGGGCTCGCTCGACCCACCAGCGGACAGGCACCAGTATTGGGAGAGGGGGGCTGGCCGTCAGGGTTCACCGCGGCTCTGGCACAAACCCGGCGACACGGAGGTGGCACGGGCAGGAGCGGACTGGCCGTGTCGGCTTCTCACTTTTTGGATTTTAGAAGGGCATGACATGCCTATATCTGTGTCTCCCCCTCCTTTTACTCCTCCACCTCTTTTATTTTCGCATGACTATATGTACTTGTCACTTTTCCATGTGTTAGTTATGTCTTCTGAGCAGTTTGTCAGCTTTTGGACACCTTTGAAGGTGTTTTCTATGTGTTTCTATGTGTTTTTGTTTGCCTGCCATTGGTTTTAACGGTGTTCGAAGGTGTTCGACGAACAGTTCGACGAACAGTTCGGCGAACACACGGGTGTTCGACGAACCGAACCGAACTCGAACACTACGGGGGTGGCTCAACACTACTGAACACACGCTCAGAGAGAACGCTGACTGCAGGGCATGACAAGATCTCCAAGGCATGAGTGGAGAGCTCCGGACATTTTTCCAGATTGGAAGCCCAAAATGAGCAAGGGTCCAGTGACAAAGTCATAGCTTCGATGTTCACTTGGAGATACTCCTGTACCATCCTCTCTAGGTGTTGACTATGTGTCAGACTTCTTGTCTCCTGTGGCCTTGCAAAGGATGGTCTAAAAAAGTGGTGAAACGATTCCACAAAATTGCTGTTACCAGCAGATACTGTGTTACAGTTATGGTTTGAGTGATGAAGACTTGATAGTCCCACGGTTTGCAAGTTAGAACTGTGAGATTCACTACGTGCACCACTGGTGTTTTGTGGAAAAGCACATGTAAGATTCTGCAACAGCCTCTGCTGATACTCCTGCATGCGTGAATCCCTTTCTATGGCAGGAATTATTTCGGCAAATTTACTTTTGTACCGGGGATCTAAGAGTGTGGCAACCCAGTAGTCAGGATTACTTCGAATTCTGACAATCCGAGGGTCATGTTGCAGGTAGTGCAGCAAGAAGGCACTCATGTGTCTTGCGCATCCAGGAGGACCAAGTCCTTGTTGTGTTGGTAGCGAGGTAAGAATCATGCTTCCTTCCTCTGCTCTCTCCCCCCCAACCTCGCACAACAGAAATGTGATCAAGGTCTCCCTCATCTGATGAGTCTTACATGCCCATCGCCAGTTCGTCCTCCACTTCTTCCTCGGCTCCTGCACCTTCCTCAACAGTTTGGCTGCTACCATGCGCCCTGGTTAATCCCTCTCCCCCACCGTCCCATGCCTGCCGCCTTGGTGCTGCCGACCGTCTGGACCTTGGAGATGTTATCCCTTCCGCATACAACTCCTCCTCTACTTCCTCCACCTCCTCTTGTTCCACCACCTGACTCTGAATTCTGTTTAACGTGTGCTCCAGCATGTAAATCACCAGAATAGTCATGCTGATAATGGCATCGTCGTCAGCACTAAACATCTTCGTCGCCATTTCAAAACTGTGCAGAAGGGTGTGCGGCGCCCCTGAGGGTTCAGTCGCCACAGAGGTACTGCATCTCAACCAGAGGTGTGGTATCTCACCCTCAGGTAAGGAAGGAGTATGGCTCGGGACCCTAACACCTGCATCCAACACATACCCGCAGTGGGGGTAGGGCGAGATTGCTCCTAAGGGAGAGCACAGTCCCAGGTCCCTAGCTGTTGGGAGGGTCCTATGTAGTGGGTGTGGGTGGAGAAAGCAGCTTAGGGGAGCACATGACAGGGAGAGTATAAATAGGAAGCCATCTTAGAAAGAGGAGGAGAAGTGACAGGAGCAGAGGCTCTGCATGAGCTCTGCTCCGGAGGGGGGCCTAGCCTGGGAGGCCCAGGACTGAAGGAGAGAATAGAGGAGTCGGAGCAGGAAGGCTCCAGGAACCGAAGGCACCCTAGGGGTACGGGCCGTGCAGAAGGCCACCCATACGTGCAGAAGGCCACCCATACGCCCGCTGCTACCAGGAGGTAGAGGGGTCAGGCCAGATAAGGGGAACCGGTCCCTCAACTAGAGGAGAAACAGCAAGGCTCAACTAGATACGTCGCCTGCCAAGGCCCGAGGATACCGGATAGAAGTGTCACTGGGTGTGAGGTGCAGGGAGAAGGCCAGAGAAAGGACTCACAGAAGGGGGTCCTGCTAAGTACTCCGGAGCTATCTGGGGGTGGACGGAGCCCCTCACTGAGTACGCACAGCACGACGGGGGAGATTGCTCTGGTACCTGTAATCTAGACTGCAACAACTGTGAGTAAAGATCTTGGGACTGCATCACACGGACTCTGTGTTCATTACTGACTCCCTGCACTACAACCACCATCATCCACCCACACTGCCCTGAAGCTACACTCTTCCTGTGGGGAGTAATAATACCATTGCTGCAAAATCACCAGCTTCAGAGGACTGTTCCGCAGCGGCGGCCCCTTTGGCCGCACTGCACAGGTGGCGTAGTCGGACATTATAAAACCTATATATACAAATTACCCTTGGATTGACCGCCCTAGGTCACTTACCGGGTCGCCGCCACAGTGACTAAAACCCTCAGTGTCTACCGGTCCGGCTCCGGGTACACCACGGCCCAGGGGGCGCGTCAACTTCCTGATCTGAGACCACTCATGCTGCGTGATTTGCCCCACCTCTGGATCTCGTTGGCCCAGGCTATACGTCAGAACGTATTGCACCAGGGCTTGTCGGTGCTGCCACAGTCGCTGCAACATGTGCAGAGTTGAAATCCACCGTGTTGGCACATCGCATTTCAGCCGGTGAACTGGCAGGCCCAACGACTTCTGTAGAGATGTAAGTCGTTGAACTGCGGGATGCGAACGGCGGAAGTGAGCACACAGCGACCGTGCCCTCTGCAGAAGGCCATCTACTCCGGGATAGTTTGCTAAAAATTGCTGGACAACCAGGTTCTACACGTGAGCCATACAAGGCACGTGTGTGACATTGCCCCGGCTAAGGGCTGCACCCAGGTTTGCAGCATTGTCGCACACGGCATTCCCTGGTTGCAGGTCCAGTGGATACACCCATTCATGAAACTGGGTCTCCAGAGCTGACCACAACTCCTCAGCTGTGTGACTCACATTTCCCAGACATTTCAAAGTAAACACCGCCTGATGAGGTTGAGCCCTGCTGCCAGCATAGTAGGGAGGTGTACAGGATTCCTTCAGCGCAGTTAGAAAGCGGGTGGCATTACCAGACAGGCTTTGGGTGCAGGTGGAGGACCAAGAGGAGTTTGAGGAGGCAGAAGTAGTGGAGGAACTTATAGATAAAGAGGATTGACGTACAACTCGTTGGGATGGCAAACTTGGACAGCAGCCCCTTGTCCTGCTTTCACCATAGTTAGCCAGTGCCCAGTCAGTGACATGTAACGCCACTGTCCATGCATACTCGCCCAAGTGTCTGTGGTGAAATGCACCCTGTCACACACAGAGTTTCTCAAAGAAGCGGTGATGTTGTGTGCGACATGCTGGTGGAGCGCAGGCACACATTTCTTTGAGAAGTAGTGCCGACTGGGCATCTGGTACTGGGGCACTGCGACGGACATAAGGTTTCGAAAATCCTCTGTGTCCACCAGGCGGAAAGGCAGCATTTCTGTAGCCAAGAGCTTGCAGATGGTGAAATTCAACCTCTTAGCTTTCTCATTGCTAGGAGGAAATGGTCTTTTACTTGTCCACATCTGAGGGACCGAGGGCTGGCTGTTGTGCTTAGACGAGGTTGAGTAGTGTGTCCCCGGGAAACTTGCTGGTCTGTGAGGAAGATGCAGGCAGAAAAGTTAGGTTGCCTTGATCCAAAGGTGGTGCTCTCGATGTCGGAGAGCGCTCAACGCCAGCTGGTGTTTCCACTTCCAAATGAAATGGCCAATCACGCTGGCTGTTGCGGGTAAAGAGGTGGCAGGTCTGCGTCCAAAAACATGTGTGACTGCTGTCCCTCCAGTCACAGAGGATGAAGAGGCCGCGGATGCACAAGATGGGGCAGACGGTGGTTGGCCCGGCCCGCTACACCGCATTGTAGCACAGTGAGTTTCCCACTGCAACTTATGCTTCATATCCATGTGACGGTTCATGCATGAAGTACTCAAACTATGGATTTTTTGGCCTCTACTTTGCTTTTGGTGACAAATATTACAAATAACACGAGTTGGGTCATCCGTATCGATCTGAAAAAATGCCCAGGCTATGCAAGGCTTAGAGCCCATGCGACCTGAAGAGCCACTACGACTGTCTGAGGCAGAGTTGTGGTTGAGGATGCAGTTGTTGACGTGCTTCCAGTACTCCGTCTCTGTCCAGGAAGGCGCAACCTAACCTCGTCGTCAATAGCATCTGTGACGCCCAGCTGCGCTTGGTATCACAGCTTCTAGAAGAGATCATTGATGGAATCCTCCATAAGAGGCCCCCATAAACATTCACACATCTCCACCTTCTACCTCAGACCAGCAGAGGGAGCCCGTTAGGGATATAAATAGTGAAGGTGGAGCTAGGCAGTTCAGTTCCTCTGAAGAGTTCCTGCAGTAGAGAAGCCTATGAGAGGTCAGTCTGCATTGGAGCTCAGTCTAGTCTAGAGGACTCAGTTAATAGTTCAGCAGTGGAGCACGAGGCTCCTGTTAGCTAGACTCAGGGAGCCCAGTTAGAGTTTAAGGTGTGCCGGCGCCATAAGAGCGGTGAAGTGCAGCAAGTTGCCGTTAGTGTGTATAGCCTAGTGAGGGCCCGAGTAGGCGAGTGGAGAGTTAGTACATAGGGGGCAGAGGAGCTCAACCAGCTCACCCCGAAGCATTTACCGGATACCGGATCCGAGCTTACCGGGATATCTGACCCAGTAAGTCAGAACCGGAATCCCTGGAGAACTACAAGTCCCAGGATTGCTAAGGTGCTGATAGATAACAGAGCCAGGAGACGCTTAGGCCCCGCATACTGGGAGCGTGAACTCCAAGACAAGGCCCTACCACAAGGTCAGCCAGTGCAGGACAGAGACAAAGTTAGGCCTAGTTCCAGGCAGGTCAGAAACTTACTATACAGAGGCAAGAAACAGGAGGCCCTACACCCGCTCATTGGGGAGGATCCTGATATGCACCCTTCACCCTACAGTGCTCCGGGGATATGCCTGAATTTCCACCAGTAAAAGGTACTGAAGTGACTACCGTGTCCGTTCCCGTTCTTGCTCTGACCCAGCTGGGTCTCACCTGTCCTGCATTCCCCCTGCATATTCTTTTTCGAGGCCTAGCTCCACCTGTGGGGAGCTATACCATCGAGCTGCCTTATCACCAGCCTCAGTGGACTACTGCAGCGCTGGTGCTTCTTACCAGATACCACAAGTGGCGTCACGAACTCTTATAAAATTAACAATTATCCACCCTTTTAAAGACTGACCCCATGGTACGGGCCCGGGAGCCGACCACCGCGACATCCCAAAGGCCAGGCAAAGGCCCGGGTACCGAGTCATCCCCATCCCCTGGGCTAGTCACATCCTCCTCCACCTCCTCTGCTGACCTCATCGACTGGCTGACTGTGGGTTGACAGTAAGTGGGATCTCCAACCTCGTCATCATCACCTTGTGTGTTCTCACACCCGTCGTCCTCAGAGCCAACCTCTTCCTGCCCTGACCGAAAAGTCAAGTTGTCGCTCCAATCAGGTATTTGAGTCTCATCATCGTCTTGATCATTGTCTCCACCAACAGGAGTTACAGTTTGAGAACGAGGGTCTACATTATGCTCAGAACCTTCTTCATCTGGTCCTGGATCCGACTCATAAAGATTCTGGGCATAAGTGCAGATCATTTCCTCGTCTGGATTAGCAGAAGCTCTGGAGCAGACCTCAGTTTCCCAGGCTATAGTATGAGTAAACAGCTGTGCAGACTCAACCATCTGTGTTACCCCATACTCAGACGGGCAGCTGGAGACTTGGGAGCTGTGAGGAAGCAAGTGCGATTGGGGTGACACCTCTGAGGACTGGAGTATTTGAGATGTTGAAGTTGAGGTGGAGGAGAGCCCACTTGAAGGAGCACTTGATATACGTTGAAGCACCTGCTATTTTTGTGCCTCATCTGGAATGTGTAGCGATGGGCGTGTCCGTAAGAAAGGGATCATATCACATTTTCCACTAAAAGAAGTAGACATCTTAGTTTGGCTGGAAGATGGTCTTTCTTCTCCAGATGTTACTCCCCCCACCACGGGGGGGCTCGACCCACCAGCGGACAGGCACCAATATTGAGAGAGGGGGGCTGGCCATCAGGGTCCACCGCGGCTCTGGCACAAACCCGGCGACACGGAGGTCGCACAGGCAGGAACGGTCTGGCCATGTCGGCTTCGCACTTTTTTGGTTTTAGAAGGGCATGACATGCCTATATCTGTGTCTCCCCCTCCTTTTACTCCTCCACCTCTATTCTGTTCGAATGGCTATATGTACTTGTCACTTTTCCATGTGTTAGTTGTGTCTTCTGAGCAGTTTGTCAGCTTTTGGACACCTTTTAAGGTGTTTTCTATGTGTATATATGTGTTTTTGTTTGCCTGCCATTGGTTTTAACGGTGTTCAAAGGTGTTCGACGAACAGTTCGACGAACATACGGGTGTTCGACGAACCGAACTGAACTCGAACACTACGGGAGTGGCTCAACACTAGTGGCTCCAAAGTTATCTGGGAGTTGTCTGAGCCCCTCACCTGGTGAGCACAGTACGACGTGGGCAGCCGTTACCTGCAGACGTGGTCTGGATAATAAGAACTGTGAGTAAAGGCCCTGGACTGCATCACTGACTCCGTGTCGTTACTGCTGCTGCCCTGCACCATCACCCCCATCCTCCGCATACACTGCCCTGAGGCTATACTCCTCCCGTGGGGAGTTATCCTACGCTCTGCTGCACCCACAACACCAGCCTCAGCGGTCTGCCCTGGAGCGGCGGTTCACTCTGACCGCAATCCACGGGTGGCGTAGTCGGACATTTAAACATCAAAACCACATAAATAGTTTCGCCACTGGTTTGACCGCCCTGAGCCACGGAACCGGGTCGCCGCCACGGAGAATACAACCACCAGCATCCACCAAAAAGGGTCCGGCTCCGGGTGTCCCAAGGCCCAGGGGGCGCGTCAGAACATTTTCATCACCTTTCACAAACACCAATGGGACAAGGCAGGGATGTTCTCTGTCCCCTCACTTATACATCCTAGTGACGGAGCACCTGCTCTCATCAATTCGCCATAACCACAATATTAGGTGGATTGAGGTGGGAGGCACCGAGTACAAGTGCTCTCTATTTGCTGATGATGTCCTAGTATATATCACTCAATCACATATATCCATCCATGCTGTTATGGCTGAAATAGATCACTTTGTTACATGGTCAAATTTTAAAATCAATGCAGCGAAGTCTGAGGCCCTCGATGTCTCCCTCCAAAATCCATATAGGATTCCATCCAGTCCAACTTTCCCTCTGCCTGGCCCTCACAGGGTATCAAATACTTAGGAATTCCTATTCATAGAGACCTCTCCCATCTATGTTATCTTAATTTTGGGCCCTTTATTGAACAACTCCATACAGACCACGGTTGGCAAGTTAGAACTGTAAGATTCACTACGTGAACCACTGGTGTTTTGTGGAAAAGCACATGTACACTGTGTTCCAAATTATTATGCAAAAAGTGTTTAGGAGTGATAAGGGAAGAATTTGTTTGTTTGTCAGTTAAACTCATTGATGGTGATGTGTGTCAGGGCTCTTTATATCACTGTAAGCAATTGCAGACACCTGTGCTAATTAGTTTGGCAGGTGTGTCCAATGAAAGGCAAGACTACTTAAGAAGGCTCTCTCACATTATTAAGCAGCCTACATTTTCTGCCAAAATGGGAAAGAAAAAGGATGTGTCGGCTGCTGAGAAGCAACAAATTGTGGAGTGTTTAGGTCAAGGCATGACTACAATCAACATTGTGCGATGATCAGGATGAAGTGTCTTGGCAATCAAGAAGTATGTAGCTGATTCACAGTACACACGTGTGCGCGCTGATAAGGGCAAATTGAGGACTCTTTCCTACAGGCAATTACGTCAAGTTGAAAGAGCAGCGGCAAAAAAGCCTTGTCATAGCAGCAGACAAGTTTTTGAAGCTGCTGGTGCCTCCAACGTCCCCCGAACAACAAGATGCAGGGTCCTTCAGAGGTTTGCAGCTGTGCATACGCCATCCTGTCGACCTCCTCTATCCACTTCACACAAGCAGAAACGGCTCCAGTGGGCCAAACATTACATGAAGACTGATTTCAAAACTGTTTTGTTCACGGATGTGTGCCGTGCAGCGCTCGATGGTCCAGATGGATGGAGTGGAGGATGGCTGGTTGATGGACACCCCACGCAAACACGGCTACAGCGCCAACAAGGAGGAGGTGGAGTAATGTTTTGAGCTGGAATCATGGGGAGAGAGATTGTCGGCCCCTTTAGGATCCCTGAAGGCGCTAAAGATGAACTCCATAATGTATGTGGATTTTCTCAAACAGCACTTCCTGCCATGGTTCAAGAAGAAGAACCGTGTATTTCACAGCAAGATCATTTTTTTGCATGATAATGCACCATCTCATGCTGCACATAAAACATCTGCATCTCTGGCTGATATGGGCATAAAAGGGGACAAACTTATGGTGTGACCCCCATGCTCCCCTGACCTCTACCCCATTCAGAACCTTTGGAGCATCATTAAAAGGAGTGTCTATGATGGCGGGAGGCAGTTCACATCTAAGCAACAGCTCTGGGAGGGTATTCTGTCCTCATGCAAAACAATTGAAGCAGAAACCATCCAAAACCTGACAAATTCAATGGACGAGAGAGTTCAGAAGCTCCTTTCGAACAAGGGGTCCTATGTGAAAATGTAACATCACCTAGAATAAAGTTTTGAGTTGAAAACTGTTTGATTTCAGTTTCTAACAACCTGCTAATGCTTATAATTTCCAAAATGACCATTTTTTTGGTCTTTATTAAAATGAAAAGGTTGATCGAAATGTTTGGGGGATCTAAGAGTGTGGCAACCCAGCAGTCATGATTACTTCGAATTCTAACAATATGAGGGACATGCTGCAGGTAGTGCAGCAAGAAGGCACTTATGTGTCTTGCGCATCTCGGAGCCCCAAAATTATTTTCCGGGCTAGATGCAGCTAAAAATTATTATTAATTTTAAATCTGGTGAAGCTTTAGTATAGATGGCCTAATAGGATCAGTGCTGCACACTGCTACAAAGCCCAAATTATTTTCCAGTCAAGATACAGATAAACATGATTAGTAATTTTAAATCTGGTGGAGCTTATTATAGATGGCCTAATAGAATCAGTGCTGCACACTGCTACAAAGCCCAAATTATTTTCCAGCCAAGATACAGATAAACATGATTAGTAATTTGAATGCTTAAAACGGTTGGTAGGGTGATTTTAACCAATCCTCAAGCTTTTAGTCTACCCGTGAGTCTGTCTACATTATCAGTGGAGAGCCACGTGCGCTTATCTGTCAGCACACCACCAGCAGCGCTGAACACACGTTCAGACAGAACGCTGGCTGCGGGGCATGACAAGATCTCCAAGGCGTAAGTGGCTAGCTCCGGCCATTTATCCAGATTGGAAGCCCAAAAAGAGCAAGGGTCCAGTGACACAGTCATGGCTTCAATGTTTACTTGGAGATACTCCTGTACCATCATCTCTAGGCGTTGACTATGTGTCAGACTTCTTGTCTCCTGTGGCCTTGCAAAGTATGGGCTAAAAAAGTGGTGAAATGATTCCGCAAAATTGATGTTACCAGCAGATACTGTGGTTCTGTTACGGTTTGAGTGCTAACCACTTGATGGTCCCATGGTTGGCAAGTTGGAACTGTGAGATTCACTACGTGCACCACTGGTATTTTGTGGAAAAGCACATGTAAGATTCTGCAACAGTCTCTGCTGATACTCCTGCATGCGTGCATCCCTTTCTATTTCAGGAATAATTTCTGCAAATTTACTTTTGTACCGGGGATCTAACAGTGTGGCAACCCAGTAGTCAGGATTATTTCTAATTCTCACAATTCGAGGGTCATGTTGCAGGTAGTGCAGCAAGAAGGCACTCATGTGTGTTGCGCATCCAGGAGCACCAAGTCCCTGTTGTGTTGGTGGCGAGGTAACAATCATGCTTCCTTCCTCTGTCCTCTCCCCCCAACCTCGCACAACAGAAATGTGATCAAGGTCTCCCTCATCTGATGAGTCTTCCATCAGTTCGTCCTCCACTTCTTCCTGGGCTCCTGCACCTTCCTCACTAGTTTGGCTGCTACCATGCGCCCTGGTAAAACCATCTCCACCACCCTCACATGCCTGCCGGCTTGGTGCTGCCGACCGTCTGGACCTTGCAGATGTTAGCCCTTCCGCATACAACTCCTCCTCCTCTACTTCCTCTACCTCCTCTTGTGCCACCACCTGACTCCGAATTCTCTTTAACATGTGCTCCAGCATGTAAATCACCGGAATAGTCATGCTGATAATGGCATCGTCAGCACTAAACATCTTCGTCGCCATTTCAAAACTGTGCAGGAAGGGTGCATAGGTCCCTGATCTGAGACCACTCCTCCAGCGTGATTTGCCCCACCTCTGGATCTCGTTGGCCCAGGCTATACGTCAGAACGTATTGCACCAGGGCTTGTCGGTGCTGCCACAGTCGCTGCAACATGTGCAGAGTTGAATTCCACCGGGTAGGCACATCGCATTTTAGCCGGTGAAGTGGCAGGCCCAACGACTTCTGTAGAGATGTAAGTCGCTGAGCTGCGGGATGCGAACGGCGGAAGTGAGCACACAGCGACCGTGCCCTCTGCAGAAGGCCATCTAGTCTGGGATAGTGGGCTAAAAATTGCTGGACAACCAGGTTCAACACGTGAGCCATACAAGGCACGTGTGTGACATTGCCCCGGCGAAGGGCCGCACCCATGTTTGCAGCATTGTCGCACACGGCCTTCCCTGGTTTCAGGTCCAGTGGAGACAACCATTCATGAAATTGGTTCTCCAGAGCTGACCACAACTCCTCAGCTGTGTGACTCACATTTCCCAGACATTTCAATGTAAAAACCACCTGATGACGTTGAGCCCTACTGCCAGCATAGTAAGGAGGTGTGCAGGATCCCTTCTGCGCAGTTAGAAAGCTTGTGGCATGACCAGACAGGCTTTGGGTGCAGGTGGAAGACCGAGAGGAGGTTGAGGAGGCAGAAGCAGTGGAGGAACTTTGACATAAAGAGGATTGACGCACAACTCGTGGGGACGGCAAGACTTGGACAGCAGCCCCTTGTCCTGCTGTCACCATAGTTACCCAGTGCCCAGTCAGCGACATGTAATGCCCCTGTCCATGCCTACTCGTCCAAGTGTCTGTGGTGAAATGCACCCTGTCACAGACAGAGTTTCTCAAAGAAGCGGTGATGTTGTGTGCGACATGCTGGTGGAGCGCAGGCACACCTTTCTTTGAGAAGTAGTGCCGACTGGGCATCTGGTACTGGGGCACTGCGACGGACATAAGGTCTCGAAAATCCTCTGTGTCCACCAGGCGGAAAGGCAGCATTTCTGTAGCCAAGAGCTTGCAGATGGTGAAATTCAACCTATTAGCTTTCTCATGGCTAAGAGGAAATGGTCTTTTACTTGTCCACATCTGAGGGACCGAGGGCTGGCTATTGTGCTTAGACGGGGTTGATAAGGGTGTCCCCGGCAAACTGCCGGTCTGTGAGGAAGATGCAGGCGGACATGTTAGGTTGCCTTGATCCAAAGGTGGTGCTATCGATGTCGGACAGCGCTCAACACCAGCTGGTGTTACCACCTCCAAAGAAAATGATGACCTGCCAATCACGCTGGCTGTTGCGGGTAAAGAGGTGGCAGGTCTGCGCCCCAAAACAGGTGTGACTGCTGTCCCCCCAGTCACAGAGGATGAAGAGGCCACGGATGCACAAGATATGGCAGACGGTGGTTGGCCCGGCCGGCTAGGCCGCATTGTAGCACACTGAGCTTCCCACTGCAACTTATGCTTCATGTCCATGTGCCGGTTCATGCATGAAGCACTCAAACTATGTATTTTTTGGCCTCTACTTAGCTTTTGCTGACAAATGTTACAGATAACACGAGTTGGGTCATCTTTATCGATCTGAAAAAATGCCCAGGCTATGCAAGGCTTAGCACCCATGCGACCTGAAGAGCCACCACGACTTGTGGTGAGAGGCAGAGTTGTGTTTGAGGATGCAGTTGTTGACGTGCTTCCAGTACTACGTCTCTGTCCAGGAAGGCGCAACCTGACCTCGTCGTCACTAGCATCTTCCTCCACCTCCTCTGCTGACCTCATCTCTTGGCTGACTGTGGGTTGACAGTAAGTGGGATCTCCAACCTCATCATCATCACCCTGTGCGTTATCACACCCGTCGTCCTCAGAGCCAACCTGTTCATGCCCTGACAAAAAACTAAAGTTGTCGCTTCAATCAGGTATTTGAGTCTTATCATCGTCTTCCTCATTGTCTCCACCAACAGGAGTTAGAGTTTGGGAATGAGGGTCTACATTATGGTCAGAACCTTCTGCGTCTGGTCCTGGATCCAACTCATAAAGATTCTGGGCATCAGTGCAGATCATTTTCTCGTCTGGATTCACAGAAGCGCTGGAGTCGACCTCTAATTCCCAGGCTATAGTATGAGTAAACAGCTCTGCAGACTCAACCATCTGTCCTACCTCATACTCAGACGGGCAGCTGGAGATTTGGGAGCTGTGAGGAAGCAAGTGCGATTGGGGTGACACCTTTGAGGACTGGAGTATTTGTGATGTTGAAGTTGATGTGGAGGAGAGCCCACTTAAAGGAGCACTTGATATCCTTTGAAGCACCTGCTGTTTTTGTGCCTCATCTGGAATTTGTAGCGATTGGCGTGGCCGTAAGAAAGGGATCTTATCACATTGTCCGCTAAAAGAAGTAGACATTTTAGTTTGGCTGGAAGATGGTCTTTCTTCTGCAGATGTTACTGTTGCTTTAACACCTACCCCACGGACACAACCTTTTTTCCCCTTCCCAACACGCCTATTCCCCTTTCCACCAGCAGCAGGCCTTTTTCCACTCATTTTGGTGGTTAACTAATTCACAACTCTGGAGTTGTTTGCACAAAAAAACAATGGATGGGAACCGAGCAGAGCTGAGTGGCCAAACTGTGGTATTAGGCCAAAACTATTGGCTGGGTTAGATGCAGAAAAAAATTATATTCAATTTGCAACCTGATGGAGGTCAGTATAGATGGACTAATAGAACAAGTCCCACACACAGCTAGAAGCCCAAATATTTTTTCAGAGGTAGATGCAGAAAAATTTTTTATTCAGTTTGCAACCTGATGGAGGTCTGTATAGATGGATTAATAGAACAAGTCCCACACACAGCTACAAGCCCAATATTTTTTCAGAGGTAGATGCAGAAAAAAAATATATTCAGTTTGCAACCTGATGGAGGTCAGTATAGATGGACTAATAGAGAAAGTCCCACACACTGCTAGAAGGCCAAATATTTTTTCAGAGCTAGATGCAGACAAAAAATTATTTTGAATTTGCAACCTGATGGAGGTCAGTATAGGTGGACTAATAGAACAAGTCCCACACACTGCTAGAAGGCCAAAGATTTTTTCAGAGCTAGATGCAGAAAAAAATTATATTCAGTTTGCAACCTGATGGAGGTCTGTATAGATGGATTAATAGAACAAGTCCCACACACAGCTAGAAGCCCAAATATTTTTTCAGAGGTAGATGCAGATAAAAATTATTTTTAATTTGCAACCTGATGGAGGTCAGTATAGATGGACTAATAGAGAAAGTTCCACACACTGCTAGAAGGCCAAATATTTTTTCAGAGCTAGATGCAGATAAAAATTATTTTTAATTTGCAACCTGATGGAGGTCAGTATAGATGGACTAATAGAGAAAGTCCCACACACTGCTAGAAGGCCAAATATTTTTTCAGAGCTAGATGCAGATAAAAATTATATTCAATTTGCAACCTGATGGAGGTCAGTATAGATGGACTAATACAACAAGACCCACACACAGCTAGAAGCCCAAATATTTTTTCAGAGGTACTGTAGATGCAGATAAAAATTATTTTTAATTTGCAACCTGATGGAGGTCAGTATAGATGGACTAATACAACAAGTCCCACACACAGCTAGAATCCCAATATTTTTTCAGAGGTAGATGCAGAAAAAAATATATTCAGTTTGCAACCTGATGGAGGTCAGTATAGATGGAGTAATAGAACAAGTCCCACACACTGCTAGAAGCCCAAATATTTTTTCAGAGGTAGATGCAGATAAAAATTATTTTTAATTTGCAACCTGATTGAGGTCAGTATAGATGGACTAATAGAGAAAGTCCCACACACTGCTAGAAGGCCAAATATTTTTTCAGAGCTAGATGCAGATAAAAATTATATTCAATTTGCAACCTGATGGAGGTCAGTATAGATGGACTAATAGAGAAAGTCCCACACACTGCTAGAAGGCCAAATATTTTTTCAGAGCTAGATGCAGATAAAAATTATATTCAATTTGCAACCTGATGGAGGTCAGTATAGATGGACTAATAGAACAAGTCCCACACACAGCTAGAAGCCCAAATATTTTTTCAGAGGTACTGTAGATGCAGATAAAAATTATTTTTAATTTGCAACCTGATGGAGGTCAGTATAGATGGACTAAAAGAGAAAGTCCCACACACTGCTAGAAGGCCAAATATTTTTTCAGAGCAAGATGCAGAAAAAAATTATATTCAGTTTGCAACCTGATGGAGGTCAGTATAGATGGACTAATAGAGAAAGTCCCACACACTGCTAGAAGGCCACATATTTTTTCAGAGGTAGATGCAGAAAAAAATATATTCAGTTTGCAACCTGATGGAGGTCTGTATAGATGGATTAATAGAACAAGTCCCACACACAGCTAGAAGCCCAATATTTTTTCAGAGGTAGATGCAGAAAAAAATATATGCAGTTTGCAACCTGATGGAGGTCAGTATAGATGGACTAATACAACAAGTCCCACACACAGCTAGAAGCCCAATATTTTTTCAGAGCTAGATGCAGAAAAAATTATATTCAATTTGCAACCTGATGGAGGTCAGTATAGATGGACTAATAGAATGATGCTATGCCCAAAAGATTTTACTTCACTAGGTGCAGTAAAAAAATTGGTATTCTATACACAGGTGGTATATCTTGCAACACAGATAGGCTACTCCACTGACTAACACACTCTGCAATAGGCCAAAAAGGATTAGCTTTGCTAGATTCAGCCAAATTCTGTGAAAAAAACTTGCACAGCACTGGCACAGACCTGCCTGGCAAAAACTGATAGGAACTGATGTAACCTAGTCCTGAAAAGGACTCCAATTACAATTAGTCTTTACTCCCACAATCTATCTATTTAAGAGCACAGACCTGCCTGATAAAAGTCGTAGGAAATGCTGTAACCTAGTCCTTAAAAGGACTGCAATCACAACTATTCCCTACTCCCAAGCTATCTGTAGATTTGTGCGAAAATTGGCTTGAAATTAACACAGTATAGCGCACACAGCAACAGCGGTGCCGTCTAACACGCAGCTGCAG
This sequence comes from Phyllobates terribilis, assembly GCF_046119375.1. Classification (NCBI taxonomy): domain Eukaryota; kingdom Metazoa; phylum Chordata; class Amphibia; order Anura; family Dendrobatidae; genus Phyllobates; species Phyllobates terribilis. The sequence continues at coordinate 588,153,156 of NW_027362765.1, read as the reverse complement.
CAGTGAGAAAATGGTGGCGACGGGGAAAATGGCTTGGTCTTATAGGGCAAGGACATGTGACATACACTGCCAATGACACATGCCCTTGCTTGTGTGAAAAAAAGCACTTCGCTCCGTGTGTGCGGTGCTGATAGGCTGACAGATTGCACCTCCCCACTGCAAATGCGGGAAAGAGAAAAAAAAAATGGAGATCTTCATTGTTCCTGCAGAGATCCATCCCCTGCCCCTCCCCCCACCCCGCTGTACACTCAAACTGCGTATAACATTAATTTTCATCATTACTGAGAAAAAATCCAGTTATGATTTTGGTGCACGAACAGTTATCGAACATAACCTCGAACAGCCGAATTTTTCTCAAATTGTTCGTGTTCGCCGAACGGCTCGATCACCGCCCAAAACAGCTCGAATTTGAGATTGGCGAACAGTTCGAGTAGAACAACGCTCATCTCTACTCAACACTACTCCAGAGAGCACAATGGAAAGAGATAGGAGAGGGCATGCACTGAATTTTAATAAGATTAGCAGGGTTTCTATATGCAGCTGGAGGAGAGTAATGTATGCTAGTGGAGGGATGCCCAGGGTTGGGGAAGATGTTGTCAGTGACTAGGAGAAGGATAAAAAAGAGAGCATGTGGTGCAATGATTTGTATGAACATTTTGAGTGCTGTATGAAGGTAGTGGATTGTTTAGAGTGGATGAAAAATGTCAGTAGAGCCTCAGAGGTATTCATGGAAGAGGGGAGAAGGGACTGGTTGATATGGAGAGAATGCACAGAATGTGTTAAAGGGCAGGTGAGTTGTGAGAAAGCAGAAGTTAAAACATATAAGAAGCAGAGTGATAATTAGAAGCAGAGTGATAATTCCCTTGGGTGTGATTGTAACATACAATCATCTCAATCATCACAAAACTAACAATTAATTGTAATAGATGTCTTGCAGCAAAGTAAATGTACAATTTTACAATAGTTTCAGTTTCCCTTTTTTTAATGAAACATGCTTTATTTGGTTCAGGATAGTCATGGCGATGCTTCTCCACACACTGGAGAATAAACACTTTCTCGTCTTCTTGAGAGCTCAGTGACTAATTGAATATATTCATGAGTGCAATGGAGCATTTGGCGGCATCATTCACAATTTTCAATTCGGTGACTTTTGATGATGCATCATTGTAACTTCTATTGGTGTGCCACAGACAAGGATCTTGATGAAATAAATCTTGCTTTATTTTCCAGCGTACCAAACAGTTTTTTTTGTGTTGGATGACATGAAGTGATGAAGCTCTTATGTTACACAAGATCTTCAGCAAGCTGCTTGTGAGTTGAGCAGACATCATTGCCTTCCTTCTGCAGAGCCAGTACCATCTCAACTTTTTCTGCAGTTGGAACCACGCTGTCAAAAAAAGCCAGAGCCACCATAATCTCACTGAGGAACCACATGTGTCTATTGAAAGTTTTATTGCTGCCTCAGCAACAGATGCGTTGATCCCTTGGTATGCTACAAGTTCTTGCAGTAATGTTAAGTCACTTCGCATCGATGTGGCTGGGTTCTGACAGAGGTACCAAGCCTTCAAGTATAAGCGGAAAGTGCAAAATTAACAGGAATTTTTTAACTCTGTCAAAGGTAAACAAAATTGGTGCCGAAACATGAAGATCTTCAGAGCGTATATCACCTTGGCCATCCATTGGGCCTGATGGTAGGCGCCTGGAGTGTTGATGTGTACATCTGGTTTTGCCGGTGGACCACGGAACAGATAGCCAGTGTTAACAATTCTTTGTAATAATCTCTTGGATGGCAAGCTGGTAGGTGCAAAATTCAACTAGACACTCCTTAAGTGGACCTATCTCAGTTGAATCGATGTAATCTTCCATTCTAGCTGAAAACTTGGTTTCATCCAGTTGATTCCAGGCAGCCAAAAATCTCTTGAACAACTTTATATTTGGATCTGTTGATGCCAGCCACATTTTATCAAACACGCTTGCAGTAATAATTTGCTCATGAATGTGGTGCCTACACGGCAAACTTGGTAGTTCTTTCTGCATTTTCTGTTGCAAGAGGACGCACGCACCAGCCTTTGTACAAGTGTTATTACAGGTTGTGTCAAATAATATGAACTTCACTTTACCCTAGGTGCTGCAAATCACCCTAATATCACTCATCAACACTTGCAAATTACTATTAGAAATTAACGTAAGTGCATTTCAGGGCAAAATTTACTTAGACAGTAAAAGACACATGGAAGGGATGTAGGCTGCTGTATACATATTTATAGATTAGACAGTGCAGACTCAGATGAGCACACTTATGTAAGTACACAATTCTTGGACTATAACATTTAGGGGAATACTGTACTATTGAAGAGGCCCAGATTTCCTTATGTGGTCTGAATGGTCTACTCCTTTGAACCAAAATATGTAGATTATTTTTCATGCATAATTAATTGCTGCTTTTGATATCCCACAAAAAACTCCCAGTTGACACTTGCACTTTAATGATCTATATGGAACTATTGAATTGGGAATTTTTAAATTATATCTATTAGCATGTATACCATCCTATATCTATCAGTATATATTCTCCACCTTTTTGTATAAATTATAATTTGTCTGACTCTGTCAGTGAGCTTCACATAAGTGAAAGCTCCTGTTTTACAGTTTTTATATGATTTTAAAATTGTCTTTAATAAAAAATATGAAATTTTGAAAAAAAATATTTTTGATGCCTTCCTTATAAAACTGGTTTTAGTTGTATAGTATATTACTTCGGAAGTTTCAACATACTTAGTCTTGATATTTGGGTATACTATTGAATAACGGAGTGTCTAGTCTCCAAAAAATGTTTAGGGACCGGTAGGTCTATTTGACCTGTTCTAATCGTGGTCTTATATTTACTGATAAGAGCTCATATCTCCATGGTTGTCTCACCAACATAAAGCAGTCCACAAGGACATGAGATTACATAAGCCACATAACTACTAGAACATGTACAGTAGAGACAAAAAGTTTGGACACACCTTCTCATTTAAAGATTTTTCTGTATATTCATGACTTTGAAAATTGTACATTCACACTGAAGGCATCAAAACTATGAATTAACACATGTGGAAATATATACTTAACAAAAAAGTGTGAAACAACTGAAAATATGTCTTATATTCAAGGCTCTTCAAAGTAGCCACCTTTTGCTTTGATGACTGCTTTGCACACTCTTGCCATTCTCTTGATGAGCTTCAAGAGGTAGTCACCGGAAATGGTTTTCACTTCACAGGTGGGCCCTGTCAGGTTTAATAAGTGGGATTTCTTGCCTTATAAATGGGGTTGGGACCATCAGTTGTGTTGTGCAGAAGTCTGGTGGATACACAGCTGATAGTCCTACTGAATAGACTGTTTGAATTTGTATTTTGGCAAGAAAAAAGCAGCTAAGTAAAGAAAAATGAGTGGCCATCATTACTTTAAGAAATGAAGGTCAGTCAGTCTGAAAAATTGGGCAAACTTTGAAAGTGTCGCCAAGTGCAGTTGCAAAAACCATCAAGCGCTACAAAGAAACTGGCTCACATGAGGACCACCCCAGGAAAGGAAGACCAAGAGTCACCTCTGCTTCTGAGGATGAGGTTATCTGAGTCATCAGCCTCAGAAATCGCAGGTTAACAGCAGCTCAGATTAGAGACCAGGTCAATGAAACACAGAGTTCTAGCAGCAGACACATCTCTACAACAACTGTTAAGAGGAGACTTTCTGCAGCAGGCCTTCATGGTAAAATAGCTGCTAGGAAACCACTGCTAAGGACAGGCAACAAGCAGAAGAGACTTGCTTGGGCTAAAGAACACAAGGAATGGACATTAGACCAGTGGAAATCTGTGCTTTAGTCTGATGAGTCCAAATTTGAGATCTTTGGTTCTAACCACGGTGTCTTTGTGTGACGCAAAAAAGGTGAACGGATGGACTCTACATGCCTGGTTCCCACCGTGAAGCATGAAGAAGGAGGTGTGATGGTGTGGGGGTGCTTTGCTGGTGACACTGTTGGGGATTTATTCAAAATTGAAGCTATACTGAACCAGCATGGCCACCACAGCATCTTGCAGCGGCATGCTATTCCATCCGGTTTGCGTTTAGTTGGACCATCATTTATTTTTCAACATGACAATGACCACAAACACACCTCCAGGCTGTGTAAGGGCCATTTGACCAAGAGGAAGAGTGATGGGGTGCTACGCTAATTGACCTGGCCTCCACAGTCACCAGACCTGAACCCAATCGAGATGGTTTGGGGTGAGCTGGACCGCAGAGTGAAGGCAAAAGGGCCAACAAGTGCTAAGCATCTCTGGGAACTCCTTCAAGATTGTTGGAAGACCATTTCCGGTGACTACCTCTTGAAGCTCATCAAGAGAATGCCAAGAGTGTGCAAAGCAGTCATCAAAGCAAAAGGTTGCTACTTTGAAGAACCTAGAATATAAGACATATTTTCAGTTCTTTACTCTTTTTTGTTAAGTATATAATTCCACATGTGTTAATTCATAGTTTTGATGCCTTCAGTGTGAATGTACAATTTTCAAAGTCATGAAAATACAGAAAAATCTTTAAATGAGAAGGTGTGTTCAAACTTTTGGTCTGTACTGTATGCGTATCATTATTTGTGTATCTTTTACTAGTTTGAGGATGTAAAAACGAATCTCCTTTTAGCGTATTACCAGAGCAGGTGCATCCCAAACATGGGAAGTTCCCTTTTCTGGGGCTAATCAAAGTGGTCTGTACCAACCTCTTAAAGGAACCCACATCTGATTTCACCAATTTAACTTTAAGGTTAGAGCTATGCCTACAAAACATATAATAAAAAGTGATCCAAAAATCAAATTCAAAAGAAAATGTTATCAATAAAAACATCTTCTTGTTCCGCAAAAAACAAGCCCTTATAGATCTCCATCAACAAAATCAATCAGAGTATGACTACATCTATCAGAGTATAATGATGGAAAAACAAATTATTGTTTGTAAATATTGATTTTAGTGTGCAAAAAAAGCAAAACATAAAAAACTATATAGATCTGGTATCACTGTGATTGTAATAACCCGAAGCTGCATAATCCTTTTTAACTCATGGTTAGGGATGAGCGAACCTGGAGAAGTTTGAATTTTTCGGGTTCGGCCGAGACTTGAGTCCAAAGTTTGGTTCGGGTACCAGAACTTGACCTGAACTTGACCCAAACCCCATATAAGTCAATTGGGATCTGAACTTTCGTGCTGTAAAATGGCTGTAAAATGGTCATAGTGAGGGCAAGGGTCTGAAAAAGGTAGCAAAATGGGGGTAAAAGGAGGACAATTGCCCTGCAAACAAATGTGGATAGGGAAATTATTTAAAATAAAATATAATAAGAAAATAAAAAATAATCATGAACCAGCCAGCGGAGGTTCAAGTGTAATAGTGGAGCAGTGCATTGCATGCATAGTTTACTGTTATTGTTAATAAATAAAAAATAAATGAAAAAAAACTATGTGGCCCCCTTATTTTTAATAACCGGCCAAGGCAAAGCAGACAGCTGTGAGCTAGTCTTATTATGCTGGAAAGGGGCCAATATCCATGGACCTTCCCAGCCTATTAATATCAGCCCCCAGCTGTCTGCTTTGCCTTAGCTGGTTATTAAAAATAGGTGGGACGGACCCTGCATAATTTTTTTTATGTCGCACTGATTTTGTAAGACCTGGCGCCTGTGAACTGAAGTGACATTACTGATGTCACTTCAGTTCACAGGGGCCGGATCTTGCAGAGTACATCGTGAGACCCAGCAGAGGCTGATGCTCAAGTCTCTGGAGCTTTATTCTCTGAATGGGCCTCCATATACTGGAGGAAGAAGACGGGGATCATTGTGGGACATCCATTTGAATTACGGCAGACCGGTGTTAATTTTTTTTTATTAAATGGGTGAAAGGAAAATTATTGGGGATTTTTTTTTCAAATAAAGATCTTTTTTCTGTGCTTTTTTTTTTCTTTTTACTTACTGGGTAAGTAATGAGGATGTCTGATAGACACCTTTCCATTACTAACCTCTGGGCTTGATGTCAGCAGACATTACACAGCTGCCATGAGCCCCATCTTCCCATTACCCTGATTTCCACCACACTAGGTCAATCGGGAAAAGACGGGGCTAAGAGCCAGAATTGGTGCATCTAATGGATACGCCTTTTCTAGGGTGGATGAGGGCTTGTTCTATTAGGCAGGGAAGGCACCAATATACATGGACCTTCCCAGCCTATTAATAGTTCCCAGCTATATGCTTTGCCTTAGCTGGTTGTTACAAAGAAGGGGGACCCCCACGTCATTTTTATAGCGTCCCCCCATTTTAAACCCCTTAACCACCATGGGTTTTTCCAGTTTGGGGTTTTTGTTTTTTGCTCTCCTTCTTCCCAGAGCCATAACTGTTTTATTTTCTGTCAATATGGCCATGTGATGGCTTGTGTTTTGCAGGACAAGTTGTACTTTTGAACGATACAATTTATTTTACCATATATTGTACTGGAAAATGAAAAAAAAATTCCAAGTGCAGTGAAATTGCTAAAGAAGTGCAACTCCACAATTGTCTTTTCATTTTTTTTTTAACCTAGTTCGCAAAATGCTAAAACTGATCTGCCATTAAGATTCTCCAGGTCATTATAAGTTTTTGGATACCAAACATGTATTGGTTCTTTTTTATTTATGTGGTGATGAAATCCAAAGTTTGTAACAAAAAAAAATTGTGCCATTTTCTGAGACCTGTAGCCTCTCCATTTTTTGGGATTTGGGGCCAGGTGCCGAGCTGACGTTTTTATTGATACCTTTTTAGGATAGATACAATGTTTTGATCGCCTGTTATTGCATTTTATTTCAATGTTGCGGCGACCAAAAAAACGTAATTCTGGCATTTAGATTTTTTTTATCGTTATGCCATTTACCGATCAGATTAATTAGTTATTGATAAATCAGGCTATTCTGAAGGCGGGGATACCAAATATGTGTATTTTTCATTTTTTTAAATAGTTTTATTTTGAATGGGGTGAAGGGGGGTGATTTGAACTTTTATATTTTTTAATTTTTTTTATATTTTTAACAACTTTTTTTTTTACTTTTTACATGCTTCAATAGTCTCCACATGGGATTGCAGTCCCCTATGGAGACTATCTTTTTTTGGACTTCAGTTTTGGGCACATAATATCAGCTGTCATGTGCCTGAAATAGTGTGGGCTCATCTCTGGAGCCTGCATCAAGAAAGGGGAGGCGATATATGATATACCTATACGTCATAGATGGTAATAACCAGCTAAGGTAAAGCAGACAGCTGGGGGCTGATATTAATAGGCTGGGAAGGTCCATGGATATTGGCCCCTTTCCAGCATAATATGATTAGCTCATAATTGTCTCCTTTGCCTTGGCTGGTTATTAAAAATAGGTGGGGCACGTCATGTTTTTCATTTCTTTTTTATTTATTAACATAACCAGCAAACTACACATGCAAGGCACTACTCCACTCCTCCACTAGGACCTCTGCCTACTTGATCAAAATTATTTTTTATTATATGTTATTTTAAATAATTTCCCTATCCACATTTGTTTGCAGGGCAATTGTCCTCCTTTTATCCCCATTTTGCTTCCTTTTTCATAGCCATGCCCTCACTATGACCATTTTACAGCCATTTTAAAGCACCAAAGTTCAGGTTCCAATTAACTTATATGGGTTTGGGTCAAGTTAGTGTCAAGTTCTGGTATCCGAACATATAAGGGCTTGTTTTTTGCTGAACAAGAGAATGCTTTTATTGATACCATCTTGTTTTGCTTTTGATTTTTGGATCACTTTTTATTATATGTTTTGTGTGTAAATATAAAAAAGCTATATATATATATATTTTTTTTATGGTGTTCACCAGAAGAGTTAAATATTATGTCAATTCTATCCGGATGCGGCAATACCAAATATGTGTACGATTTTGCTTTACTTTTGCTTTTACAGAAAAACAGCATTTTTTCTTTCAAAAATTTTTCCTTTTTTTTTAGCACTTTCTCTTTAACGTTTTCACATTTTTCAACCTTTATTTTACTTTTTTATACTTTTTTATCAAGTCCCATCAACTTTCCTTCCTCTGATCACAGGTTTAATACTCTGCAATGTTTTGGCATTGAAGGGTATTACATCTGTCAATCTGACACAGGCAGAAGTGTTAGGTCCTGCTCAAGGCAGAGCCTTACAGACCACCCTATCTGGGTGACCCCGAAGCCTTTATTAGACCTTGGGTCACCATGGAGACCATCTGCATGAAGCAACCGCAGTCACATTGTGCCGATCGGAGCAAAGATCACTTTATAAGCTGGTGGAATCCGCTGTCAATACATCAAAGATGTTACTGAAAGGATTCAGCTATGATATTTAGCTGACACCTGTTGATTATTTGACTGGCTCTGTTAGTGAGCAGGTACGATCTTCGCGCCTCACATGTAGAGCAGTTTTGCCGGCACTTCTCGGTGCACCATACATGTACGATGGGTATCATGAAGGGGTTTACAGTACTGTTAAAAGGTGAAAAAAATGGTAAAGTGTGGTTATTCTTTATTTAAATGCTTACTGAGATGTGAGAAATAAAGGCAGCAAAGTCGTAATATGTTGCAATATACCTTCCAAAAACATTTAAAACCATACATGACTTAAAATAGGACATAGTTGATAAATGGAATCTAAAATGTCAATCAGCCTGTCCATACAAGCTTCTTTGATGTAATTTCAATACTACAGTATAACAGTATGAAAAATATAGGATAAGTATATTAAAAGTTTTTTTAGCTTTCTATTTTTACATATACATTTTAAAAGAAAAAAGTACAATTTTTACTAAGAAAAAAAATATTTATACTCTTAAACCAAAAAAACATAAACCTTTGCAATTTATAGAATATATAATATTTCATAAATTTTAATGCATGACATAAAATGATAACTTCAGTTTACCACATGCATTATAATGTAAAGTTAAATCTTTATTAAATCAGTTATATATTAGGAAAGAAACAATACTTATATGAAGTGGTGAGTGACATTCTAAAAATGGCTTAAACTATTCCATCAACAACTTTGGTAATTGCTAATGGAAACAAATGAAGAGTCTGCTAAAAGAGCAAGTTAGAATACAAAAAGAATGTGGAGGCTATTAGTAATGAATGGCTAATTACCAACATGGAGAAACATTAAGTATCTCCATTCACGACCTTTTCAGATCCAAATAAAAGCATCCAGCTATTTGGCAAATTAAACCAGTTAGTACTTTTCTAAGACATAAATGTCTTAATTTGTCTCTCTACTCTACAATGTATTAAAATGTACTGAAGAAACAAAAGGGTGGATGAAAATGAGGTTAACACAGCTTTTAAGCACTAAGTAGGGGCCATTTATCAAAATGTATGTGGCTTGTAATGGTGTTAATGTCAATTGTTTGTGTTTTAGTTATCATAACCCAATGCAAATTGAACCAACATCCTTTTAAATTAAGAAACCACAGGATTTAGAACCAGAAAAGTGTTGACAAAATTTCGGCAATGCATACACAATCATTTTTGGGCAAATTATTTTATAGAAATGTATCAATGAAATGCGCAATCAAGAATATATTTTACCACTTTCTAAAGTGTCCAGAAAAGATTGTATAGTTGAATTGTTGAATCACAAAATGCACCAAATGCATTACTTGCATGCCAAATATAGGTTTATATATACCACCCAAGAGGTGAAATAAAAAAAGGAAATTAAGTCTATTAGGTCAAAATGATAGATTTAGTGTTTCTCTTGGCCAAGATGTAGGCACGTATCAAGGCTTTTGCTCAAGTGTTCTAGCATCAATAAGTTTACAATTTTGTTGTTTGCAATTTCTGTGTAAAAAATGTGACTTTGTACAGTGATAAACTCACTTCAATAGGAGAGTGGCATAAAAATTGGAAAATTAGTTCTAGGCAGAAGTGTACTATAAACATACTGTATGTGCCACATTTATTAAACATAGTGCTTTCTTAAATTTGGTGCTAACTAGAGCAACTCGGCTACAAGAAAAATTAACTTTAAGAGTTACCTCTTAAAATCTTCCCGCACTCTCTCTAAATGTTAGAAAATATTGATAAATCTGCACCATAACCTTTTTTTTAAATAAAAAACTATAATTTTAAAATTAATTTATTAACTTTACAATATTATTTTGTTTATGCAATATTGAAGCTGTTTGACTTGGTTCAAAGCTTCATGGATGTATTAACCTCAAGTAGTAATGTTTAATGTGATGTGGACTTGGGCTTTGATAGCACTTCTATTTTTGGACATGCAGTAACTTTGCCTTTGAATATCAGGATTTTTGCAAGAATAACTTGACAAAATACTATCATGAAATATTGTTCTAAAAATAATTTTGCTTTCTGCATTGAATGCTCCCATTTGTGTCATGGAAGAAATGTTCAAGATTAGTGATGATTTAATATACAGTATTTGAGTGCAAATATTACACAAATTGACATTTGCCAAAATATGGATTTTTTTGCAATTCACTTCTGCCATTTTTTTCTAGCCACCATTTATCTGAAACATGAAGAGACATAAAGGGTAAAGAATAAAGAAAAATAGTTATACTCACCTTACCACTGATTGTTCTGCCCTCTGCTACTCACCTTCATTTCTCCAGTCATCATCGCATCTTCTTATTACCGCCACGAGTACTGAAATTCCAAGGACTCTCACAATGCTGGGATTTCCAGCTCTGATGAGGCCCGGGATGGTTCTTTGCATACATATGCAAGGACATTGTGATTTTATGACAACATGAGCTTTTTTGCTTACAGCCATGATAGCAAGATGCTTTAAGAAATGGAAGAGTGACGATGTGGAGAGAAGAGGCGTGGGAAAATTCTCCTACTCTTGCGGTGAGCGTGGGAGAATTCTCCTGCGCTCACAGCAAGTGCAGGAGAATTCTCCCAAGATGTCAGTGACGTGCACGAGGTGAGCTGAGTTCATTGGACATGAACTTGGCTCATCTGGATGCAGTCACAGCCAGACACTGAGGAGCGCAAGCTTGCCTGCGCTTCTCAGTGTCTGCGGCATGGCAAGCTGGACGGCAGCTTTTGGCTGCGATCCAGCCTGTCATGTGAATGTAGCAGAGCTGGAGCCGTCCTGGGAACCATGGAAAGGTAAGGATGAGGTTGGTTTATTATTTTACTTTTATTGCAGAAGACATTGGCTTCAGCTGGAATGAGCGTGATGGTAAGTATGGTTTAATTTAGAACATTAAAGAATTGTGTGTTTATTTCAATTAAAGGACTTTATTCTGGGTGTTTGTGTTTTTTTTTAACTTTGACTATGGGGTTAGTAATGGGGGTGTCTTATAGACGCCTCTCCATTACTAACCTGGGCTTGATGTCAGCTGGCATTATAAACTGACATCAACCCCAGCCCTATTACCCCACGGCCACCGCTAGAGGGCAGTGGGAAGAGCGAGTATAAGTGCCAGAATTGGCGCATCTTATGGATGCGCCTTTTCTGGGGCACCTGACGGCGGGTGTTTGTAGCCTGGGAGGGGGCCAATATTCATGGTACCCTTCCTCGGCTATTAATATCAGCCCCCAGCTGTCTGCCTAGCCTTTGCTAGCTATTAAAATAGGGGGGACCCAACGTCATTTTTTTTTGGGGTCCTCCATTTTAATAGCTAGTAAAGGCTAGGTATTCAGCAGGGGGCTAATATTAGTAGCCTGGGAAGCTCCGTGGGTATTACCCCCTTCCCAGGCTTCACCTCCGCTAGAGACTAAAATTACGGGGAAGCCCACGCCAAATTTTTTTTTAATAAATCCTTTATTTTAACACTAAATGACAATTACAGTAACCAACACTGTTACTCTACTTTTATATATGACTGATAGTGTTGAGCCACCCCCAGTAGTGTTCGAGTTCGGTTCGTCGAACACCCGTATGTTCACCGAACTGTTCGTCGAACTGTTCGTCGAACACCTTCGAACACCGTTAAGACCAATGGCAGGCAAACAAAAACACATAGAAACACATAGAAAACACCTTCAAAGGTGTCCAAAAGCTGACAAGCTGCTCAGAAGACACAACTAACACATGGGAAAGTGACAAGTACATAAAGTCATGCGAAAAGAAAAGAGGTGGAGAAGTAAAAGGAGGGGGAGACACAGATATAGGCATGTCATGCCTTTCTAAAACCAAAATAGTGCGAAGCCGACACGGCCAGTCCGTTCCTGCCCGTGCGACCTCCGTGTCGCCGGGTTTGTGCCAGAGCTGCGGTGGACCCTGACGGAGAGCCCCCCTCGCTGAATACTGGTGCCTGTCTGCTGGTGGGTCGAGCCCCCCCCGCGGTGGGTGGGAGTAACATCTGCAGAAGAAAGACCATCTTCCAGCCAAACTAAGATGTCTAGTTCTTTTTGTGGACAATGTGATACGATCCCTTTCTTACGGATACGCCCATCGCTACAAATTCCAGATGAGGCACAAAAACAGCAGGAGCTTCAACGGATATCAAGTGCTCCTTCAAGTGGGCTCTCCTCCACCTCAACTTCAACATCACAAATTCTCCAGTCCTCAGAGGTGTCACCCCAATCGCACTTGCTTCCTCACAGCTCCCAAATCTCCAGCTGCCCATCTGAGTATGGGGTAACACAGATGGTTGAATCTGCACAGCTGTTTACTCATACTATTGCCTGGGAAACGGAGGTCTGCTCCAGAGCTTCTGTTAATCCAGATGAGGAAATGATCTTCACTGATGCCCAGAATCTTTATGAGTCGGATCCAGGGCCAGATGAAGAAGGTTCTGAGCATAATGTAGACCCTCGTTCCCAAACTGTAACTCCTGTTGGTGGAGACAATGATGAAGACGATGATGAGACTCAAATACCTGATTGGAGCGACAACTAGACTTTTCGGTCAGGGCAGGAAGAGGTTGGCTCTGAGGACGACGGGAGTGAGAACACACAAGGTGATGATGACGAGGTTGGAGATCCTACTTACTGTCAACCCACAGACAGCCAGTCGATGACGTCAGCAGAGGAGGTGGAGGAGGATGTGGCTAGCCCGGGGGATGGAGATGACTCGGTACCTGGGCCTTTGCCTGGCCTTTGGGATGTCGCGGTGGTCGGCTCCCGGGCCCGTACCTTGGGGTCAGTCTTTAAAAGGGTGGATAATTGTTAATTTTATAAGAGTTTGTGATGCCACCTGTGGTATCTGGTGAGAAGCACCAGCGCTGCAGTAGTCCACTGAGGCCGGTGATAAGGAAGCTCGATGGTATAGCTCCCCACAGGTGGAGCTAGGCCTCAGAAAAGCGTATGCAGGGGGAATGCAAGACAGGCGAGACCCAGCTGGGTCAGAGCAAGAACGGGAATGGACACGGTAGTCACTTCAGTACCTTTTACTGGTGGAAATTCAGGCACATGCCGGAGCACTGTAGGGTGAAGGGTGCATATCAGGATCCTCCCCAACGAGCGGGTGTAGGGCCTCCTGTTTCTTGCCTCTGCGTAGTAAGTTTCTGACCTGCCTGGAGCTAGGCCTAACTTTGTCTCTGTCCTGCGCTGGCTGACCTTGTGGTAGGGCCTTGTCTTGGAGTTCACGCTCCAAGTATGCGGGGCCTAAGCGTCTCCTGGCTCTGTTACGTATCAGCACCTTAGCGATCCTGGGACTTGTAGTTTTCCAGGGATTCCAGTTATGCCTTACAGGGTCATAGAGATCCCGGTAAGCTCGGATCCGGTGTCCGGTAAATACTTCTGGGAGAGCTGGTTAAGCTCCTCTGCCCCCTATGTACTAACTATTCACTCACCTTCGGCCTACTCGGGCCCTCACTAGGCTATACACACTAACGGCAACTTGCCGCGCTTCACCGATATTTTGGCGCCGGCACACCTTAAGCTCTAACTGGCTCCCTGAATCTAGCTAACAGGAGCCTCGTGCTCCACTGCTGAACTATTAACTGAGTTCTCTAGACTAGACTGAGCTCCACTGCAGACTGACCTCTCTTAGGCTTCTCTACTGCAGGAACTCTTCAGAGGAACTTAACTGCCTAGCTCCACCTTCCCTATTTATATCCCTAATAGGCTCCCTCTGCTGGTCTGAGGTGGAAGGTGGAGATGTGTGAATGTTTATGGGGGCCTCTTGTGGAGGATTCCATCAATGCACTCTTCTAGGATCTGTGATACCAAGCGCAGCTGGGTGTCATAGATGCTATTGACGACGAGGTTAGGTTGCGCCTTACTGGACAGAGACGGAGTATTGGAAGCACTTCAACAACTGCATCCTTAACCACAACTCTGCCTCTGACAGTCGTAGTGGCTCTTCAGGTCGCATGAGCTCTAAGCCTTGCATAGCCTGGGCATTTTTTCAGATCGATAAGGATGACCCATCTCGTGTTATCTGTAATATTTGTCACCAAAAGCTAAGTAGAGGCCAAAAAATCCATAGTTTGAGTACTTCATGCATGAACCGTCACATGGATATGAAGCATAAGTTGCAGTGGGAAGCTCACTGTGCTACAATGCGGCCTAGCGGGCCGTGCCAACCACCATCTGCCGCATCTTGTGCATCCGCGGCCTCTTCATCCCCTGTGACTGGGGGGACAGCAGTCACACATGCTTTTGGACACAGACCTGCCACCTCTTTACCCGAAACAGCCAGTGTGATTGGCAGGTCATCATTTCATTTGGAAGTGGAAACACCGCTGGTGTTGAGCGCTCCCCGACATCGAGAGCACTACCTTTGGATCAAGGCAACCAAACTTTTCCGCCTGCATCTTCCTCACAGACCGGCAAGTTTGCCAGGGACACCCCACTCTAAACATAACAGCCAGCCCTCGGTCCTTCAGATGTGGAGAAGTAAAAGACCATTTCCTCCTAGCCATGACAAAGCTAAGAGGTTGAATTTCACCATCTGCAAGCTGTTGGCTACAGAAATGCTACCTTTCTACCTGGTGGACACAAAGGATTTTCGAGACCTTATGTTCGTCGCAGTGCCCCAGTACCAGATGCCCATTCGGCACTACTTCTCAAAGAAAGGTGTGCCTGCGCTCCACCAGCATGTTGCACACAACATCACCGCTTCTTTGAGAAACTCTGTGTGTGACAGGGTGCATTTCACCACAGACACTTGGGCGAGTAGGCATGGACAGGGGCGTTACATGTCGCTGACGGCACTGGGTAACTATGGTGACAGCAGGACAAGATAATGCTGTCCAAGTCTTGCCATCCCCACGAGTTGTACGTCAATCCTCTTTATCTAGAAGTTCCTCAACTGCTTCTGCCTCCTCAACCTCCTCTTCGTCCTCCACCTGCACCCAAAGCCTGTCTGATAATGCCACCCGCTTTCTAACTGCGCAGAAGGAATCCTGCACACCTCCTTACTATGCTGGCAGTAGGGCTCAATGGAATCAGGCGGTGTTTACTTTGAAATGTTTGGGAAATGGAGTCACACAGCTGAGAAGTTGTGGTCAGCTCTGGAGACCCAATTTCATGAATGGTTGTCTCCACTGGACCTGCAACCAGGGAAGGCTGTGTGCGACAATGCTGCAAACCTGGGTGCGGCCCTTCGCCGGGGCAATGTCACACGCGTGCCTTGTATGGCTCACGTGTTAGACCTGGTTGTCCAGAAATTTTTAGCCCACTATCCCGGACTAAATGGCCTTCTGCAGAGGGCACGGTCGCTGTGTGCTCACTTCCGCCGTTTGCATCCCACAGCTCAACGACATACATCTCTACAGAAGTCGTTGGGCCTGCCAGTTCACCGGCTGAAATGCGATGTGCCGACACGGTGGAATTCAACTCTGCACTAGTTGCAGCGACTGTGGCAGCACCGACAAGCCCTGGTGCAATACGTTCTGACGTATAGCCTGGGCCAACGAGATCCAGAGGTGGGGCAAATCACGCTGCAGGAGTGGTCTCAGATCAGGGACCTATGAAGTTGACGTGCCCCCAGGGGCGTGGGTGCCCGGAGCCGGGCCAGTAGACTCTGGGGGTTGTAGTCACTGTGGCGGCGACCCGGTCCGTGACCCAGGGCGGTCAATCCTAGGGTAATTTGTATTTATGGGTTTTATAATGTCCAACTATGCCACCTGTGGAGTGCGGCCAAAGGGGCCGCCGCTGCGGAACAGTTCTCTGAAGCTGGTGGTTTTGCAGCAATGGTATTATTACTCGCCACAGGAAGAGTGTAGCTTCAGGGCAGTGTGGGTGGATGATGGTGGTTGTAGTGCAGGGAGTCAGTAATGATCACAGAGTCCGTGTGATGCAGTTCCAACATCTTTACTCACAGTTGTTGCAGTCCAGATTACAGGTACAAGAGCAATCTCCCCCGTCGTGCTGTGCGTACTCAGTGAGGGGCTCAGTACACCCCCAGATAGCTCTGGAGTACTTAGCAGGACCCCCTTCTGTGTGTCCTTTCTCTGACCTTCTCCCTGCACCTCACACCCAGTGACACTTCTATCCGGTATCCTCGGGCCTAGGCGGGCGACGTGTGTTCCGTCCCCTGGGTCCTATGTGGCTACCTTCTTAGTGAGACTGGTGTGGACTTTGGCCTGCAGTACATGAAATTCTGCAGCCTCCGGTTTCTAGTGGAGCCTAGCTGTTTCTCCTCTAGTTGAGGGACCGGTTCCCCTTATCTGGCCTGACCCCTCTACCTCCTGGTAGCAGCGGGCATACGGGTGGCCTTCTGCACGGCCCGTACCCCTAGGGTCCCTTCGGTTCCTGGAGCCTTCCTGCTCTCACTCCTCTCTTCTCTCCTTCAGTCTGGGCCTCCCAGGCTAGGCCCACCTCCGGAGCAGAGCTCATGCAAAGCCTCTGCTCCTGTCACTTCATCCTCCTCTGACTGGCTTGCTCTTTCTAAGATGACTTCCTATTTATACTCTCCCTGTCATGTGCTCCCCTAAGCTGCTTTCTCCACCCACACCCACTACATAGGACCCTCAAACCAGCTAGGGACCAGGGACTGTGCTCTCCCTTAGGAGCAATCTCGCCCTACCTCCACTGCGGGTATGTGTTGGATGCAGGTGTTAGGGTCCCGAGCCATACTCCATCCTTACCTGAGGGTGAGATACCACACCTCTTCAGTACCTCTGTAGTGACTTAACCCTCAGGGGCGCCACACACCCTTCTGCACAGTTTTGAAATGGCGACGAAGATGTTTAGTGCTGACGACGATGCCATTATCAGCATCACTATTCTGGTGATTTACATGCTGGAGCACACGTTAAACAGAATTCAGAGTCAGGTGGTGGGACAAGAGGAGGTGGAGGAAGTAGAGGAGGAGTCTTATGCGGAAGGGATAACATCTCCAAGGTCCAGACGGTCGGCAGCACCAAGGCGGCAGGCATGGGAGGGTGGGGGAGAGGGATTAACCAGGGTGCATGGTAGCAGCCAAACTGTTGAGGAAGGTGCAGGAGCCAAGGAAGAAGTGGAAGTCAAACTGGCGATGGGCATGTAAGACTCATCAGATGAGGGAGACCTTGATCACATTTCTGTTGTGCGAGGTTGGGGGGAGAGGGCAGAGGAAGGAAGCATGATTCTTACCTCGCTACCAACACAACAAGGACTTTGTCGTTCTGGATGCACAAGACACATGAGCGCCTTCTTGCTGCACTACCTGCAACATGACCCTCGGATTGTCAGAATTCGAAATAATCCCGACTACTGGGTTGCCACACTCTTAGATCCCCGGTACAAAAGTAAATTTGCAGAAATAATTCCTGCCATAGAAAGGGATTCACGCATGCAGGAGTATCAGCAGAGGCTGTTGCAGAATCTTACATGTGCTTTTCCACAAAACACCAGTGGTGCACGTAGTGAATCTCACAGTTCTAACCTGCCAACCGTGGGACTGTCGAGTCTTCATCACTCAAACCGTAACAGTAACACAGTATCTGCTGGTAACAGCAATTTTGTGGAATCGTTTCACCACTTTTTTAGACCATCCATTGCAAGGCCACAGGAGACAAGAAGTCTGACACATAGTCAACGCCTAGAGAGGATGGTACAGGAGTATCTCCAAGTCAACATCGAAGCTATGACTGTTTCACTGGACCCTTGCTCATTTTGGGCTTCCAATCTGGAAAAATGTCCGAAGCTCGCCACTCACGCCTTGGAGATCTTGTCATGCCCTGCAGCCAGCGTTCTCTCTGAACGTGTGTTCAGCGCTGCTGGTGGTGTGCTGACAGATAAGGGCATGCGGCTGTCCACTGAGAATGTAGACAGACTCACGTTCATAAAGATGAACAAATCATGGATCTGCAAGGACTTTTCTACCCCTGTGTCATCCTGGGGAGACTAAAAGCTTTAGGATTTGATAAAATCACCTCACCAACCGTTGCAAGCAACTCTGGGGCAATTTATGCCACTTAAGTGGTGTCTGTGCCACAATTTTTGGAAAAAATGGAGAATCTTTTTGGAGTCCCCTTGCTGTGTTTTACGTGACGTTGGCATCATCTATTCCAGGTGGGTTGGGTCGCTCCACCCCCTTTTAACTGTAAGAAACTACATACACTATGGCTTGGGGTAACACAGATGGTTGAGTCTGAAGAGCTGTTTACTCAGAGGTCTGCTCCAAAGCTTCAGTGTCTGCTAGTCAGTGTAGAATTTTTAACTGCATCTATCCTAGGCAGTACTTTGGGCATAGTAGCCCTGCTGCGAAGCAAGCTGCACCGCCTGTGTATCTAATAAGAATTTTTAAATGCATCTAGCCTAGGCAGACTGTGGGAACCCCCAACCAAACCCAGACGCTCAACCCCCCTACCGCCCCTCTTTCCTTGACAATACAATAATGTAACTCTTACAACTGGATGGGTGAGGATCGGTCACAGCTTTATTAACTCTTTATACTCATTCCATTAGAAAGGCATTTTATTTATAAAATAATTCAGCTTGTTGCTGCATGCCATGGGTCTCCACACCGGCAAGTTGGCCAACAAGTGTATCTCTCCAACATGTCCTTTCTATTTCCAGGCCACGGAGGATCCTGCATACTAGTATGCAGGACTCTGACCCCCATCCATCACTCTTAACGCTTGTTCCACTCCGTACAGGAGTCCTGACAGGAATATGTCCAGTCCAATATCCATTAAGTGAACACCGTCGGGCCGTTTGAGGCCTGCTTTATCTCCTTCCAGTTGTCAGTGTTGTATCACTACACCGCCTCAGTCTCTTCTAAATTTTGCCATCTGAATATTTATTACCCGCCTTGTCCGTTCGATGGCCGTGATGTCTCGCGCACCTTGCCATACCGCTATCGGCACAATCTCTGACCATACTATAGATAGTTTTGTGAAAAATTCTCTGAAGCAATCAATGTCTAGTTTCATTATTGCCATTAGTTATGCGCTCTTGTGATGACCTAGATCGTTTCCCCCGGCCTGCATAACTAAGATAACCGGACCTCTTGCCTCTCTCCCTACCTTCATTACCTCCATTAGTACCTGTGGCCATAGCAGGCCTCTATTACCTCTCCAGTTGAGATATGTGTTCTGAAATTCTAATTTCCTCCCGCCTGGGCGGACTTTCGCCCATTTTTCTGCCCAATATACAGTACAGACCAAAAGTTTGGACACACCTTCTCATTTAAAGATTTTTCTGTATTTTATGACTATGAAAATTGTACATTCACACTGAATGCATCAAAACTATGAATTAACACATGTGGAATTATAGACTTAACAAAAAAGTGTGAAACAACTGAAAATATGTCTTATATTCTAGGTTCTTCAAAGTAGCCACCTTTTGCTTTGGTAACTGCTTTGCACACTCTTGGCATTCTCTTGATGAGCTTCAAGAGGTAGTCACAGGAAATGGTCTTCTAACAATCTTGAAAGAGTTCCCAGAGATGCTTAGCACTTGTTGGCCCTTTTGCCTTCACTCTGCGATCCAGCTCACCCCAAACCATCTCGATTGGGTTCAGGTCTGGTGACTGTGGAGGCCAGGTCATCTGGCGTAGCACCCCATCACTCTCCTTCTTGGTCAAATAGCCCTTACACAGCCTGGAGGTGTGTTTGGGGTCATTGCCCTGTTGAAAAATAAATGATGGTCCAACTAAACGCAAACCGGATAGAATAGCATGCCACTGCAAGATGCTGTGGTAGCCATGGTGGTTCAGTATGCATTCAATTTTGAATAAATCCCCAACATTGTCACCAGCAAAGCAACCCCACACCATCACACCTCCTCCTCCATGTTTCACGGTGGGAACCAGGCATGTAGAGTTCATCCGTCCACCTTTCCTGCATCACACAAAGACACGGTGGTTGGAACCAAAGATCTCAAATTTGGACTCCTCAGACCAAAGCACAGATTTCCACTGGTCTAATGTCCATTCCTTGTGTTCTTTAGCCCAAACAAGTCTCTTCTGCTTGTTGCCTGTCCTTAGCAGTGGTTTCCTAGTAGCTATTTTACCATGAAGGCCTGCTGCACAAAGTCTCCTCTTAACAGTTGTTGTAGAGATGTGTCTGCTGCTAGAACTCTGTGTTTCATTGACCTGGTCTCTAATCTGAGCTGCTGTTAACCTGCGATTTCTGAGGCTGGTGACTCGGATAAACTTATCCTCAGAAGCAGAGGTGACTCTTGGTCTTCCTTTCCTGGGGCGGTCCTCATGTGGGCCAGTTTCTTTGTAGCAATTGATGGTTTTTGCAACTGCACTTGGGAACACTTTCAAAGTTTGCCATATTTTTCGGACTGACTGACCTTCATTTCTTAAAGTAATGATGGCCACTTGTTTTTCTTTAGTTAGCTGCTTTTTTCTTGCCATAATACAAATTCTAACAGTCTATTCAGTAGGACTATCAGCTGTGAATCCACCTGACTTCTGCACAACACAACTGATGGTCCCAACCCCATTTATAAGGCAAAAAACCCCACTTATTAAACCTGACAGGGCACAACTGTGAAGTGAAAACCATTTCTGGTGACTACCTCTTGAAGATCATCAAGAGAATGCCAAGAGTGTGCAAAGCAGTCATCAAAGCAAAAGGTGGCTACTTTGAAGAACCTAGAATATAAGACATATTTTCAGTTGTTTCACACTTTTTTGTTAAGTATATAATTCCACATGTGTTAATTCATAGTTCTGATACCTTCAGTGTGAATGTACAATTTTCAAAGTCATTAAAATACAGAAAAATCTTTAAATGAGAAGGTGTGTCCAAACTTTTGGTCTGTACTGTATATACGAGTGGCCTTTCAACCACACTGTTGGCTTAGCATCACCTGTAAAAGAAACAAACCACGTTAGGATAACAAGTCCGGTCTTATGTATCTCGCCATACACGTGGATCGCCATCTCCCTATCCTCTGAACTTCCGTTTCTGACAGTCCTGCTCTTGCTGCTTCCGTGGCCGCGCCTATGCGGAATGAGTGTGTCCTGTAATCTTTGGGGTGGTTCCCTGCCGATGTTATGCATTTATTAAATATAGCTTGGAACTGGTATCTTGATAATGGCGTTCCATCAATGTGTGATAGGAAGAAATTACTTTGTGATCTGATGGTTATATATGTTTTTACTATTGTTACCCGACTCAGTGTACCGTTTATGGGTTGTAGAAGTAGCCAAGTGCCCCTGCCCGCTGGAACCGTTTTCGATTGGCGTATGAGTAGACGTATTGCATTATTGGCTATGACTACGTCCTGGTGTAATAAGCCTCCACTGGTGGTAATTTTGGATTGAGGGACTAATTTGCTTATGCCTAGCGCCCCGAAGAAGGCGATCGCAAATGCTGTAGACAGTAGTATTGCTTCAAATTGTGAGTGTCATGTTAATGGTGTTAGGGATATGATGTGAGAAATCAGTTTTAGTGACACGGGACGGGACGTCTACACTCCTGAATTGGCTGACCCCTTTTCCACCTTTTTATGGATTGTCTGGTGATGAATCTCTTTGTCACATCTCCCCAATTCAGTAGTTGGAAGTGAAATGCTACTCCGATCAGACATCGCTGCGCTGACGCCCCTGATATGTCCCTCATCATTAGCTGGTGGAGAAATTCTATGGTGACTTGAAATCTGGCTTGTTCACATTGGTCAACCCGTCTGCCTGCTACTAGTCATGTCCACTCTTCCCATGCCTTACCGTATGCTTGCCACATCGATGGGGCAACTGACGCTCTGATTAATGGCATCAACTATTCGCCACTAGATCCCATAGGGAGGGTGGACAACTGTTGCCCGATGGGTGGGCGTTGGGGAGGAGCTCTGTGAAAATCTGCCAATTGAATTGTGATAAAGCGTTAGCAGCAGCTTTAGACCCCTCAGCATTGTGGCTAGCGCGGACCCATGCATTGTGTTTTAGGCACAGGAATGCTAGCGGGCGTAGACGGGAGAGACGATGATGCCATCTTATTAATGCAGTGCACTAGGCTGGTGTTTTTTGTTATGAAGCGTATATTTTTGTTAGCCAGGAGTGCGCCCCATATTTCTATTGCTACAACTATAGGGAAGAAAATTTTTTTTCCGGGCTAGATGCAGCTAAAAATTATTATTAATTTCAAAGCTGGTGGAGCTTGGTATAGATGGCCTAATACAATGAGTACCACACACTGCTACTATGCCCAAAATTATTTTCCAGGCAAGATGCAGATAAAAATGATTAGTAATTTGAAAGCTGGTGGAGCTTAGTATAGATGGCCTAATAGAATGAGTACCACACACTGCTAATATGCCCAAAATTAGTTTACAGGCAAGATGCAGCTAAAAATTATTATTAATTTGCAACCTGGTGGAGGTTAGTAAAGATGGACTAATAGAACAAGTCCCACACACTGCTACAAACTGAAGCCCAAATATTTTTTCAAAGCTAGATGCAGATAAAAATTATTTTGAATTTGCAACCTGGTGGAGGTTAGTAGAGATGGACTAAGAGAACAAGTCCCACACACTGCTACAAGCCAAATCCCAAATATTTTTTCAGAGCAAGATGCAGATAAAAATTATTTTGAATTTGCAACCTGGTGGAGGTTAGTATAGATGGACTAATAGAACAAGTCCCACACACTGCTACAAGCCCAAGCCCAATTATTTTTTCAGAGCTAGATGCAGATAAAAATTATTTGGAATTTGCAACCTGGTTGAGGTTAGTATAGATGGACTAATAGAAAAAGTCCCACACACTGCTACAAGCCGAAGCCCAAATATTTTTTCAGAGCTAGATGCAGATAAAAATTATTTTGAATTTGCAACCTGGTGGAGGTTAGTAGAGATGGACTAAGAGAACAAGTCCCACACAGTGCTACAAGCCAAAGCCCAAATATTTTTTCAGAGCTAGATGCAGATAAAAATTATTTTGAATTTGCAACCTGGTGGAGGTTAGTATAGATGGACTAATAGAACAAGTCCCACACACTGCTACAAGCCCAAGCCCAATTATTTTTTCAGAGCTAGATGCAGATAAAAATTATTTTGAATTTGCAACCTGGTGGAGGTTAGTATAGATGGACTAATAGAACAAGTCCCACACACTGCTACAAGCCCAAGCCCAATTATTTTTTTAGAGCTAGATGCAGATAAAAATTATTTGAAATTTGCAACCTGGTTGAGGTTAGTATAGATGGACTAATAGAAATAGTCCCACACACTGCTACAAGCCAAAGCCCAAATATTTTTTCAGAGCTAGATGCAGATAAAAATTATTTGGAATTTGCAACCTGGTGGAGGTTATTATAGATGGACTAATAGAACAAGTCCCACACACTGCTAAAAGCCGAAGCCCAAATATTTTTTCAGAGCTAGATGCAGATAAAAATTATTTGGAGTTTGCAACCTGGTGGAGGTTAGTATAGATGGACTAATGGAACAAGTCCCATACAGTGCTACAAACCGAAGCCCAAATATTTTTTCAGAGCTAGATGCAGATAAAAGTTATTTTGAATTTGTATCCTGGTGGAGGTTAGTATAGATCGACTAATAGAACAAGTCCCACACACTGCTACAAGCCGAAGCCCAAATATTTTTTCAGAGCTAGATGCAGATAAAAATTATTTGGAATTTGCAACCTGGTGGAGGTTAGTATAGATGGACTAATAGAACAAGTCCCACACACTGCTACAAGCCAAAGCCCAAATATTTTTTCAGAGCTCGATGCAGATAAAAATTATTTGGAATTTGCAACCTGGTGGAGGTTAGTATAGATGGACTAATAGAACAAGTCCCACACACTGCTACAAGCCGAAGCCCAAATATTTTTTCAGAGCTAGATGCAGATAAAAATTATTTGGAATTTGCAACCTGGTGGAGGTTAGTATAGATGGACTAATAGAACAAGTCCCATACAGTGCTACAAACCGAAGCCCAAATATTTTTTCAGAGCTAGATGCAGATAATAGTTATTTTGAATTTGCATCCTGGTGGAGGTTAGTATAGATGGACTAATAGAACAAGTCCCACACACTGCTACAAGCCGAAGCCCAAATATTTTTTCAGAGCTAGATGCAGATAAAAATTATTTGGAATTTGCAACCTGGTGGAGGTTAGTATAGATGGACTAATAGAACAAGTCCAACACACTGCTACAAGCCAAAGCCCAAATATTTTTTCAGAGCTCGATGCAGATAAAAATTATTTTGAATTTGCAGCCTGGTGGAGGTTAGTATAGATGGACTAATAGAACAAGTCCCACACGCTGCTACAAGCCGAAGCCCAAATATTTTTTCAGAGCTAGATGCTGATAAAACTTATTTTGAATTTGCAACCTGGTGGAGGTTAGTATAGATAGACTAATAGAACAAGTCCCATACAGTGCTACAAGCCAAAGCCCAAATATTTTTTCAGAGCTTGATGCAGATAAAAATTATTTTGAATTTGCAACCTGGTGGAGGTTACTATAGATGGACTAATAGAACAAGTCTCACACACTGCTACAAACCGAAGCCCAAATATTTTTTCAGAGCTAGATGCAGATAAAAGTTATTTTGAATTTGCATCCTGGTGGAAGTTAGTATAGATGGACTAATAGAAAAAGTCCCACACAATGCTGCAAGCCAAAGCCCAAATATTTTTTCAGAGCTAGATGCAGATAAAAATTATTTGGAATTTGCAACCTGGTGGAGGTTAGTATAGATGGACTAATAGAACAAGTCCCACACACTGCTACAAGCCAAAGCCCAAATATTTTTTCAGAGCTCGATGCAGATAAAAATTATTTTGAATTTGCAGCCTGGTGGAGGTTAGTATAGATGGACTAATAGAACAAGTCCCAAACGCTGCTACAAGCCGAAGCCCAAATATTTTTTCAGAGCTAGATGCTGATAAAAGTTATTTTGAATTTGCATCTTGGTGGAGGTTAGTATAGATAGACTAATAGAACAAGTCCCACACACTGCTACAAGCCGAAGCCCAAATATTTTTTCAGAGCTAGATGCAGATAAAAATTATTTGGAATTTGCAACCTGGTGGAGGTTAGTATAGATGGACTAATAGAACAAGTCACACTCACTGTTACAAGCCCAAGCCCCAATATTTTTTCAGAGCTAGATGCAGATAAAAATTATTTTGAATTTGCAACCTGGTGGAGGTTACTATAGATGGACTAATAGAACAAGTCTCACACACTGCTACAAACCGAAGCCCAAATATTTTTTCAGAGCTAGATGCAGATAAAAGTTATTTTGAATTTGCATCCTGGTGGAGGTTAGTATATATGGACTAATAGAAAAAGTCCCACACACTGCTACAAGCCAAAGCCCAAATATTTTTTCAGAGCTAGATGCAGATAAAAATTATTTGGAATTTGCAACCTGGTGGAGGTTAGTATAGATGGACTAATAGAACAAGTCCCACACACTGCTACAAGCCAAAGCCCAAATATTTTTTCAGAGCTCGATGCAGATAAAAATTATTTTGAATTTGCAGCCTGGTGGAGGTTAGTATAGATGGACTAAAAGAACAAGTCCCACACGCTGCTACAAGCCGAAGCCCAAATATTTTTTCAGAGCTAGATGCTGATAAAAGTTATTTTGAATTTGCATCTTGGTGGAGGTTAGTATAGATAGACTAATAGAACAAGTCCCACACACTGCTAAAAGCCGAAGCCTCAATATTTTTTCAGAGCTAGATGCAGATAAAAATTATTTGGAATTTGCAACCTGGTGGAGGTTAGTATAGATGGACTAATAGAACAAGTCACACTCACTGCTACAAGCCCAAGCCCCAATATTTTTTCAGAGCTAGATGCAGATAAAAATTATTTTGAATTTTCAACCTAGTGGAGGTTAGTATAGATGGAGTAATAGAACAAGTCCCACACACTGCTACAAGCCCAAGCCCAAATATTTTTTCAGAGCTAGATGCAGATAAAATTTATTTGGAATTTGCAACCTGGTGGAGGTTAGTATAGATGGACTAATAGAACAAGTCCCACACACTGCTACAAGCCGAAGCCCAAATAATTTTTCAGAGCTAGATGCAGATAAAAAATTATTTTAAATTTGCAACCTGGTTGAGGTTAGTATAGATGGACTAATATAACAAGTCCCACAAACTGCTACAAGCCGAAGCCCAAATATTTTTTCCGATCTAGATGCAGATAAAAATTATTTTGAATTTTCAACCTGATGGAGGTTAGTATAGATGGACTAATAGAATGATGCTATGCCCAAAAGGTTTTACTTCACTAGGTGCAGTAAAATAATTTGAATTCTATACACAGGAGGTGTAGCTTGCAACATTGATAGGCTACTCCACTGACTAACACACACTGCAAGAGGCCAAAGAGGATTTGCTTTGCTAGTTTTTGCCAAATGTTGTGAAAAAAACTTGCACAGCACTAAAACAGACCTGCCTGGCAATAAGTGATAGGAACTGATGTAACCTAGCCCTCAAAAGGACTGCAATTACAATTAGTCTTTACTCCTAACCTATCTAATTAAGAACACAGACCTGCCTGATAAAAGTTGTAGGAAATGATGTAACCTAGTCCTTAAAAGGACTGCAATCACAACTATTCCCTACTCCCAAGCTATCTGTAGATTTGTGCGAAAATTGGCTTGAAATTAACAAAGTATAGCGCACACAGCAACAGCGGTGCCGTCTAACATGCAGCTGCAGCAGTGAGAAAATGGTGGCGATGGGGAAAATGGCTGGGTCTTATAGGGCAAGGACATGTGACATACACTGCCAATGACACATGCCCTTGCTTGTGTGAAAAAAAGCAGTTCGCTCCGTGTGTGCGTTGCTGATAGGCTGACAGATTGCACCTCCCCACTGTAAATGCGGGAAAGAGAAAAAAAAATGGAGATCTTCATTATTTCTGCAGAGATCCATCCCCTGTCCCTCTCCCCGCCCCGCTGTACACTCAACTGTGTATTAACATTAATTTTCAGCATTACTGAGAAAAAATCCAGTTATGATTTTGGTGCACGAACAGTTATCGAACATAACCTCGTACAGCCGAATTTTTTTCAAATTGTTCGTGTTCGCCGAACGGCTCGAACACCGCCCAAAACAGCTCGAATTTGAGATTGGCGAACAGTTCGAGTCGAACACCGCTCACATCTCTAGTGACTGACATGTTTCTATCTATCTAATCTATGTGTGATGCTCTATTCTTTCTGTTCTAAATTGTCGGGTACCGATGTATGCCGCTGAGGAATCGCCGGCTGGATTTTTTAAAGAGACGGGTGCATGAAAACACTATTATTTTTCTTTTAATAAATACTTTATTTTAACACTAAATAACAAGTACAGTAACCAACACTGTCACTGTACTTATTATATATGTGGCTGACATGTTTCTATCTATCTAATCTATGTGTGATGCTCTATTCTTTCTATTCTAAATTGTCGGGTACCGGTGTATGCCGCTGATGAATTGCCGGCTTTTCATGTTTCACTGTGAACACTGCTCCCATCGATTTGGGCAATCACTGTAATGCCACAACCACCATGGCTGTGACATTACAGTGAGTGGCAGACAATCCCTGCATGATTGGTGCTCTAAATATCACCAAACATGCAGGACGGGGACCCGAGCTCCCGCCCGAGCATCTCGAAAATACTCAGCGAGCTCCGAGTATTCGAGTACTGAGATGCTCGGGTGAGTACCGAGCAGTGGCGGGCATTCTCGCTCATCACTAATGATCACTAAAATACTCGCGTGCTCGCTACTCGAATTGAGCAAGTTGGACGCTTGGACTGGTTCGACTCAAGTAACAAGTAGAATGGAAGTCAATGGGAAACTCAAGCATTTTTCTGGAATGGTTTGGGGGGTTTCTGGTTTGGGGGGGGGCAGGAAAATCGCTGAAATGGATGGAAACAGTGCTCAAATGGAAAGGAAAAAGCATGGGGAAAATGCCTAGACTAGATGCATCTCTGACTCCCACGTCGCTGCTGGAAATAATGTTGTTAGAGTATTACTGGACAGACAATAAAACATCCAAAACCGAAGATAAAATGGATTTGACAAGAAAAAAAATGTTAGAAAAGATTCTTTCCTGTGTAATGACTTGTATATAAGGCAAAATTAAAAAGAGAAAAATAAAAAACATATCAACCACTTAATAGCAGGGCCATATCTAACTGTACTTCCCCGTCGCCTATGACTACAGTAGATAACATAAGGATATGGGAGGAAAATGACAATCAAAAAATCCCCATAGTAATGAAATAACGTATAAAAATATAATTTTTATTAGAAAAATATATAAAAAAAATTCACACAAAGTGTAAGAACTAGTGGCAACTTGACGTGCAAACGAAAGAAGGATGCACTGACCATCCAGAGAGAATATGTATACGCAACATCCATATAAAGTATATCATTCTGCATATAATAAGCTGTAAAACAGAACCCATAAACACTCCATTTTCCTTAGTAGAAAATTAATACCATATATGCAAGTACTAGATAGAATTAGTATCAACAGTAATGTATAATCCAATACACTTATATTTTGTATACAAAATACCTGCTGGAGTAGAGCTATGCAATCAATGGACACGCTGGGTGAGCCTGCATCCATCCTAACGCGCGTTTTGACGAGCCTTCGTCAGGGGGCGGTAGATGACATAGTAGAGGGGAAAATAAAACTACACCTACTGGTAGTCACTGGTAAATGTAATTTTAACATTTTAATACCTTTTCTGAGTATGTGGTGTTTGTGACATGGTCAGAAACATCTTGTTTAATTTATAAATAAGGGACTCTGAAACTCACAAAGCATATGTGGTGTGGTAGATTGACTCACTCGGCTTCTTAAAGAGGCAGACACATTAACCGTTTCTATTTAAAGTGAGGCTGATTTATTGCAGTCCTCATAAATCACGTCACCAGAAAACGTAAATAAAGCCTTTGTCCGGCAGAAGGGAAAACATAAAATAACAAGTCCATACAATAGTGCTGGTTAGCCCACCTGGCTTAGAGTCCAACTTCTATGTTCTTTAACAAAGGACTTCACACCAGGAGACCTGCAATCTCCATACATCCAGCATGTGTGAAACAAGCAGCTCAGAGTTTTCAACTCCAGCCCACACCCACACCAAATGCTCTCAAGGCTGGAATTTTATCCTATAACCTCCTCCCTCTCTACAGGTGTTCAATCACCCTAGCACCCAAGTTGGCTGTTTAACCCACTCGTGTGCTGGAACCTTTTTCCTATTTTTAATTACTGGAGCTAACAACCTCAGTGCTAAATATCTCCCTTCCAGTACTTTGCCAGTGAATTTGTCACAGTGGAAAATGCAAGAACTGTCAAAAATTAGAAGGAAGAGGGACTCCAATGCACCCTGTATTAAAACACCAACATCCTCAATCATCAATTTGTTAAGCCATAAAGCATATCATAAACACCTAAATAAAAAAGGCTTTTCAGAAAGGGCTAAAAAATCTTAATAGTCATCAAAAAATATTGATAGGAAATCATAAATCACGTAAAAAGACTGGGTCATACAGATACAGACAAAGGTGGATATTCCAGGATGAGTAATATAATGTATACACTGAGTAGATAGTTGTTAGAAAACTCCTGTTCGTTTTTTCCATCTTGTGTTTTGTGGTCACGTGACCATCTGGCTTTATATTCCAGCTCCGCCCTTTTGGCTGTGCTGGACATCAGTGTTGTTTGACTGGTGCTTCGGTGCCTTTAACTGTCAGTTTGCTTGGTCCTTCTGGAACCTCTAGTACCTTTATGTCTGTTTGTCTTTTTGTGCTCTGCAAAAACTTTCTCTGTTCAGTAGGTGACCCAATTTTGTTCCAGTCCTTAGTTCTTTTAGGGACCCCTCACCTTATGCTATAGGTCTTCGTTCAGACTAGCCGAGGACTAAGGCGGGTCTGTTCGCAAGGAGCAGGCAGCCCGCTATGTCGTAGGGATTAAGCTCAGTCTTACTGTAGAGACAACTTTCCCCTTTCTTTCCTTAGTACATGTCGCAGATCATAACAGTAAGTCCAGCCCAAAAACCTAAAAGGAAAGGAATTCGGGGATCAGTATGGTTTCCATCCAGAATTTGGCTCAACGCTTGCAGGGATTGTCTCTGCAGGTGGCCGAGCTCCAGCAATATGTGAGTAGCTGTTCTGGAGCGCATTTTGTGGAACCCAAGATAGGACTGCCTGATGTTTTTTATGGTAAACAGCAAGATTTTTTTTCCTTTAAAAATGTTTGTTTGTTATATTTTCATTTGAGAGCAAGGTCCTGTGGGAATGAATCACAGCGCATTGGTTTTATTATGTCACTTTTGCGCAATGAACCACAGGGGTGGGCCTTTTCTCTCCAACCTACTGATTCATGCTTAAGGTCGGTAGAAGAATATTTTTCTACTATGGGCTATTATATGACGATCCTGATCGAATCTCATCTGCTGAGGCAGAACTCAGGCATTTCATTCAGGGGTCAGGTGATGTTGAAAATTATTGCACACACTTTAGAAGATGGGCTTCTGAAGTTAAATGAAATGATCCTGAAATGTTTGTTTCTTGCTGGTCTGAGTGAAAGGGTTAAGAATTTGCTAATTGCATTCCCCGCACCTGAGACTCTGCAGGATGCCATGCAATTAGCTGTTCATGTGGATAAGAGGCTGAGGTCCAGGGAAAATGAGGCAAAGACTCCCGTAAGGCCAGGTCCTAGTCCCCAGAAAATTTGCTCAGACGGCGGAGAACCGATGGAGGTTGGGGCGATGTCACTCCGCTCTCAGGAAAGAGACCGGAGGTTCGCCGAGGGATTGTGTCTTTATTGTGGTAAAGCAGACCATTTGATTAAGTATTGTGAGCTTCGTTTAAGTAAAGAAAAAAAAAAGAGGTCAGGTATGCCCGTATTGCTTGCTTACGCTCTCCAGGAGCATTTCTTTCAGGGAGTACTACTTTGCAGGAAAATTTGATTGAATTTCAGGTATTTGTGGATTGTGGTTCAACACTTAATGTGATTGATAAAGGGTTTTTGGAAAAACTTAAATTGAAATCCAAACCTTTGTCATCACCTATATTCTGTGATTGCAATTGATAATACTCCCTTGAAATGTATTACTCACAAGGTTGATGCTTTTCCCCTCACTATCAATGGAGTTAACCAAGAAATTTTGAACTTGGTTGTATTAGATAATTTATCCTCTCCGGTCATTCTAGGATTGCCTTGGTTAAAACTGCACAATCCTTTGCTGGACTTGTCTACTAATGTGATTAAGTCTTGGAGTCCGAAGTGCTATGATAAATGTTGTAATTGTCGCATTGCGGCTGTGGAAAAAGGGGAATTACCTGTACCTATTCAAGATTTTTGGAGGGTTTTTTCGGAGGAGGAGTCGCAAGTTTTACCTTCTCATAGGGATTATGATTGCGCCATTGAGTTTGTTCCAGGAGCTATTCTTCCCAAGAGTCGCTTGTTTAATCTGACTAGCCCTGAAAAAAAGGCCTCGGAGAAGTACATACTGACTAGCCTGGCTTCTGGTCACATTACACCTTCTAAATCGCCTGTGGTAGTTGGATTTTTTTTTGTTAAAAAAAAGGACCGGGGTTTACGTCCTTGTCTGGATTTTCGTGAAATTAATAAGATTACCGTATGCAATTCCTAGCCATTGCTGTTAATTCCTGACTTGTTTAACCAGTTAGTTGGAGCCAAGTGGTTCTCCAAAATTGATCTTCGGGGGGCATACAATTTGTTACGAGTGAAGGAGGGTGCTGAATGGAAAACTGCTTTTAACACTCCGGTAGGTCATTTTGAGAATCTGGTGATGCCTTTTTGTCTTACCAATGCACCTGCATTTTTTCAGAACCTTATTAATGACACCCTGAGACCTTTGATTGGTAAGAATGTAGTTGTGTATTTGGATGACATTTTGATTTATTCACAAGATCTGGAGTCCCATTGGCAGAGTGTACGTGAAGTTTTGCAGTTACTGAGTGATAATTCACTCTTTGCTAAGCTGAAGAAATGTGAGTTCGCTGTGCAGAAAATTATTTTTTTGGGCAACATTGTCTCCAGCGAGGGCTTTGAGATGGACCCGGTGAAGGTTCAGGCTGTGCAGTAATGGCCTAGGCCTATTGGTTTGAAATCTATACAGAGATTTTTGGGTTTTGCCAATTATAACAGGAAATTCATTAAGAATTTTTCTCTAATTGTTAAGCCTCTAAACGATCTCACCAGGAAAGGTGCGAATACGGTCCAGTGGACTACTGAGGCCATTGAAGCGTTTAAGTATCTCAAAGAGAGGTTTCGTTCTGCCCCTATCCTTATGCAGCCTGATAAGATCAAGCCTTTTTTAGTCGAGGTCGATGCTTCATCGGTGGGGATTGGAACAGTTTTGTCTCAGGAGAACAGGAATGGAGTACATCCTTGTGCCTTCTTTTCAAAAAAAATTTCGGAATCCAAACTGAATTATGATGTTGGAGTTGCTGGCTATTAAACTCGCGTTTGAACATTGGCGTCATTTTTTGGAAGGCGCTAGATTTCCTATTCAGGTTTTCACAGATCGTAAGAATTTGATCTATTTGGATGCTGCCAAGCGCTTGAATGCCCGTCAAGCTAGGTGGGCACTTTTTTTTTCTCGGTTTCATTTTTCTGCTACCTATATCCCTGGTACTAAGAATGTTAAAGCAGATGCTTTATCTCGCAGCTTCTCTCCTGTGGTAGGTGCCGAGAAGGAGGAGAGCATTTTACAGAAAGGAGTTGTGGTGGCGGCATTGGACTCCGTTTTGGAGCATGGGATTCTGAAACCTCAAGATGATGTTCCATCTAACACTCCCCTTGGGAGGTTGTTCATGCCAAAACCTTTAGGGGAGATTTGTTTGTGGAGTGTCATGAGGCTCGGTTGGCAGGTAATCCAGGAATTTCTGAGACTAAGAGACTTATCAGTCGCAGTTTTTGGTGGCCTGGATGGCAGAAAGAAGCCATCAAGTGGGTGCATCAATGTACGGTGTGTGCTAGGTCAAAGGCTTCACATACTCCTGCTGCGGGGTTGCTTTGTCCTCTGGAGATTTCTAGTGCGCCTTGGACGCATCTCACAATGGATTTTATTTACTGATCTGCCTGTGTCCAAGGTTTTTACTGTCAGCTGGATGGTCGTGGGCCGTTTTAGCAAGTTGTGTCATTTGGTTCCATTCATTAAGTTGCCTTGCGCCAAGACACTCGCTAAGGCGTTTGTTAAGGTGATTGTCAAGCTTCATGGCATTCCCACAGATACTATTTCTGATAGAGGACCTCAGTTTGTGGCTCACTTTTGGAGTGCTTTTTGTGACAGGTTGGGAGTCCATTTGTCATTTTTGTCTGGGTATCATCCTGAGTCTAATGGACAGACTGAATGAAAGAACCAGGATGTAGAACAGTTTTTGCGCTGTTTAGTGGTGGACAATCAAGAGGTGTGGTCTGAGTTTCTTCCTCTCACAAAATTTGCTCTTAACAATCATACGTCCTCCTCTGCTGGGTGTTCTCCTCTTTTTTGTTGTACTGGGAGACATCCGTCTTTTGGTTCGTTCTCCAAATTGGGGTCGGCGGTGCTGGAGGAGGAGAATTTTTCCTGTGATTTGAAGAGAGTTTGGAATAATGTACGTTGCAACCTTCAAGAGGCTAACAAGAAGTCCAAGAAGTATTTTAACAGGAAACGTAAGGAGGTTTTGTTTACTGTGGGTGACATGGTTTGGTTGACCTCAAAGAACCTGCAGATTAGGATTCCCTCTAAAAAACTGGGTCCTAAGTTTGTGGGTCCATTTAAAGTGCTTCAGGTTGTTAACCCATCTGCGGTTAGGTTGGATGTTCCTACTTCCAGGAAGATTAATCCTGTGTTTCATATTTCCTTGTTGAAAAAGGCGGATGTATCAGATAGGGATGCTACTGTCACAGTTCCTCCAGTGGTGGAAGACAGCGAATATGAAATTTCACGTATCTTGAATTCTACATGGCAAGATTACAGTATCTCGTCTCCTGGAAGGGTTTTGGTCCGGAAGTTAACTCCTGGGTAAGGGCGGATGATGTCTCTGCTCTAGGCTTGTTAGAGCTTTCCACAAGAGGTTTCCGGATAGGCCTGAGCCTAGAGGATCTGGAGGATCCTCATAAAAGAGGGGGTACTGTTGGAACCCTCCTGTTTGTTTTTCCCATCTTGTGTTTTGCGGCCACATGACCATCTGGCTTTATATTCCAGCTCCACCCTTTTGGCTGTGCTGGACTTCAGTCTTGTTTGACTGTTTTGCTAGCCAGGTGCTTCGGTGCCTTTCTCTGTCAGTTTGCTTGGTCCTTCTGGGACCTCTAGTACCTTTTTGTCTTTTTGTGTTCTGCAACAACTTTCTCTGTTCAGGAAGTGTCCCATTTTTTTTCAAGTCCTTAGTTCTTTTAGGGACCCCTCCCCTTATACTATAGGTCTTCGTTCAGACTAGCCGAGGACTAAGGCTGGTCTGTTCGCAAGGAACAGGCAGCCAGCTACATAGTAGAGATTCAGCTTAGTCTTACTGTAGGGACATCTTTCCCCTTTCTTTCCTTAGTACATGTTGCAGATCATAACAATAGTAGTATCAATCGATGTTGCAAAAAATTAGATGGTATGATAAGGGGTAGAATATAGCAATAAATAATAAATAAATAAAAAAATAGCAGCATAGCCTGTCAGTTGATGACAGTATAATAGACTATATAAAAGTTTCTAAAAAAGCAAACACTTGTGCTTAACTTCCCTGTACTCCCATGCAGCGCTGAGTCCAATCTTGTGTGTTCACAGCACAACAGCTTGATAATCTGAATGCTGTGCTCTGAACAGGTCAGCAGGGAGTGGTGATCGCAGCTTGTACTGTAATACTGACTACAGGCTGTGATCACCGTTCCCAGCTGCCATTGTAGATACTCACCCCCGGACCTTTGCTCACCGGCATCTTCTCCCTCAGGCAGCTCCGGTCATCACAAGCACTGAGCAGGGTGTGCAATGACACGGGGAAAATGAAGCCCACAGTGGGCTACAACAAAATGGCCTCAATCTCCTCCCACAGCTGTGACCAGGAGAGCCCCGGGGGCATTCCCAGCTCATAGCAAGAGACAGAAGAAGCATCTGTGACACCCCAGGGGTCTGGTTGCCACAGTGATAGAGATATTACGTCTGAGAGCAGGTGGGAGGTCTCTTGGTCAGGAATTCTATGCATGCCACACCTCCTGCCCAGTCCTGGGAGGGGAAGGACTTCCCCTATATAAACCTAGGGCTGAGGCAGGGTTAGTGAGTAGAGAAGAAGTAGAGACAGAGAAAAGAAGCAAATATAGGAACAGAACATCAGGAGCTCTGTGGGAGCAGTGTTACAAGGAGTCAGGGGCTGGCAGCTGCAGAGCTCGCCCTGACTGAGAAGATTTCTTACCGTACCCGGAGTCCGAGGCTGTGGGGACTAACTCCTACCCAGCAGCAGAATCCGTCAGGCAGGGGATTCCAGGTCCTCTGGCCAAGAAACCCGAAGGCACGGTCACACGCATGGGACCAGCACCGCCGTCGTGGAGCGGAAGCTACTAGAAGGCCCCGAGTCACCGGCCATACGGGTGAGCACCACACAGTACACTCAGGGACGTGGGCTACTTATACCCGCCTCTAGCAAGGTAGCCAGAAGAGTACAGTTAGTTTGGGAGGCCTACAACTCCGCCTGGCCAGGGGAGATCCCATCTGCTCAAGGACTGACCAGGCCCCAATCGCTAGCCAGTACTCCGGGAGGGTCTATCTTTGTCACCAGTAAAGACCCTGAACTACACCGTACCGTCTCCGAGTGGTTCCTGCTACCCCCATCATCCACGTCGGCTGCCCTGAGGCCATACCCCTCCCGTTGGGGGTTATACTATCACGCTGCACAATCCTACCACCGGCCTCAGCGGTCTGCCCTGCAGCAGCAGCTCCTTAGCTGTACTCAACGGGTGGCGTAGTCGTCCAACATCTACCGCTGATACATCGCCGCTCAGTTTGACTCCCTGGGCACGGACCGGGTCACCGCCACGAGACTACAACCCTCAACAGATCCGGCTCCGGGTAAGCTCCCGCGTGCGCAACGCAGCGCGACACAGGCCCAGGGGCGCGTCAACTTTTGGCGTAGTCGGCAGGATTTCGTGCCCGCAACCACCGGGTACTGCGTGCCTGAATGAGACTGTTCAAACTTACCTGTGGTGAAGATTCCCGCCATCCGGCGCCATCTTCAGCCTTCTTCCCGCCATCGGTGAGGATTCCCGGCATCCGGCGCCATTTTCAGCCTTCTTCCCGCCTTCCGTGGAGTTTTCCCGCCGTTAGACGCCATCTTGAAGACGTCGCGCGGGAAGAAGAGGGGCGTGGACTCCGAAAGCGCGCGAGAACTGAAGCCCCGCCTCACGTCCGGACGTCGCGTAATGTCCTGGAAGGAGCCCAGCAGACGCCGACGTCACAGGAGCGCGACGGAAGGTCCTCAACCCTGACGATCTGCGGAGCCACGGCCTACGGAAGAGGATCATCGCAAGGTAGGCCACGGTCCACTAGGGGGGAGGAGGATGTCGGATACGGAGGAGAGCTTCACTGCCTCAACCCCCGCCAGCGCCATCGCTGCTGCAGTCATGCCTTTCACCATGCCCTACATCCCGGGAGCGGCCTGGCTACCCCAGTACTCAGGGGAGTCACATACCCTGCATGACTTTAGAGAAAAGCTGGATAGTCTCCTCCAGGTGTACCCCCTCACAGAAGAGCAAAAAGTGAGCATCCTGGTGGCCCAATTAACTGGGGCAGCCCGAAGGGAGGTAAAGTCCTGGCCACCTGGGGGGAAGACTGTCGCAGGGATACTAACCCGGCTGAGGGACACCTTTGATACCCGCACCTCAGCCGAGATCAAGCTTAGATTCTACGGGTGCAAACAGCGGGCACATGTGAGTATAAGGGACTATGCCCAGAACCTACAAGAGGCCCTGAGAGCCATTAAGCAGACCGACCCTGACGGCGTGGGAGACGAGGACAGGCTGTTGACTGAACAATTTATAGAGGGTTTATATTGCAATGCCCACCGAACCCAGTTGCGGGCAATGGCCTTACAGGACCCTCATCTGGGATTTGCACAGTTCAAGGACAGAGCCATCCGGGTGCTCCGAGAACCGGCACCAGGTGGCGTTGTGACCCACAGACGCCCCACTACTACTTACCACCAGGAGGCGGCGCCCTTGTCGGCAGGGCCTGTGGGAGCTGATGCGCAGGCTTTGGGCAATGACCCGGCTCCAGACCTGCACCATCAGGTCCAAGAGCTAGCTAAAAGCGTTGCTGCGCTAACCCGAACTGTGCAGTCTTTACAGGTTTCTACTCCAGGGAAGATCCAGCTGGCATCCGGACCGGAGGACATCCCGTGGCGTCGACCAAGGAGGACCCCACCGGCCAGAGGAAGACCCAGCGACCGATACAACGAGGACGGACGACCCATCTGCCGCCGCTGTAATCAACCCGGACATATGGCAAGGTACTGTCCTTTAAACTGGCACAACCTAGGGTAGAGGGCCAACCCCTAGGAAAAATATCATCAGGCCCATCGAACTGGCGCGACAAATATGTGGGAGGACGTCCAGTCTTGCCTGTGGTACTGGATGGCATTCCTATGAGTGCCCTACTGGACACCGGGTCACAGGTCACCACCATCCCGTACGTGCTCTTCAAGCAGTACTGGAATGACTCGGATATTACCCGCTACCCTGACGACGACTTGAGTATCATCGCCAGCAATGGTCAGCCCGTGCCACAGATCGGATTTAAAGAGGTGACCATTAAAATTGGTAGAGTTGAACTGGCAGCACAGGGACTGATCATTGTAGACATTGACAAACACGAGAGTCACCCAAAGATAACTCTAGGAACTAATGTAATTGAAAATTGTCTTGCAGAGGTGATTTTCCTTTTACAGCAGGTTGCCAAGAACGCCAGCTCCGGCGAGCAGTGAGTGCTCCAAAAAGAGATCCGGGCACTGATGCGACGGCAACAGGTGGAACTCTCCGGCGGTGAGATTGGTAGCGTGAGAATGTGTGACCCTTTCCCTATTGCCATGCCCCCAAAAAGTGAAATGATGATTTGGTGCCGGGCAGCAATTGGTCTGAGAGGTAGAGATTACCAGGCAATGGTAGAACCAGTTTACTCAGACAGTAGGCCCACCATCTTGACAGCACGGGGGGTGGTTAATGTACGCCATGGGAGGGTGCCCGTTCGCATAATCAATATCGGGAAGAGGGAAGTGTACCTGCCCCGGTATGCCACGCTAGCCAAATTATATAACATTAACCAAAATGCTATACAATCTGTGGAACCCTTGCCTCCATCTCACCCGGAGGAAGGTAACGGCTCTAAGAAAACAATGGAGGACTGGTGTCAGCAACTACATTTGGGTACTGACTCCACTCCCTCACACCAGAAACAGGGAGTCTATCGGGTGGTTCAAGAGTACGAGAGAGTGTTTAGTAAACACCCGTTAGACTTCGGGCGAGTCAAGGGGGTAGAACACCACATCCCCACGGGAGACCATCCTCCCATAAAAGAGAGGTATCGACCCGTACCCCCTGCACACTACCAACACGCCAAGGGGATGCTTAGAGACATGAAGGAGGCTGGGGTGATCAGGGATAGCTGTAGCCCCTGGGCAGCTCCACTAGTCTTAGTCAAAAAGAAAGACAACACCATGAGGATGTGTGTAGATTACCGGAAAATCAACCGTATCACACATAAGGATGCGTACCCCTTACCAAGGATAGAGGAGTCTTTGGCTGCTTTAAGATCTGCTAACTTCTTCTCTACCTTGGATCTCACTAGTGGGTACTGGCAGGTTCCTGTAGCAGAGGCGGACCGGGAGAAGACCGCATTCACCACCCCGATGGGACTTAGCGAGTTTACCTGTATGCCGTTCGGACTCTGCAACGCACCAGGAACCTTCCAACGATTAATGGAGTGCTGTCTGGGCCACAGAAACTTCGAGACGGTCCTGTTGTACCTGGACGATGTCATCGTATATTCTAAGACTTATGAGGACCACCTGAAACACCTGGCGGAAGTGTTCGAAGCTCTGGCAAGCTACGGCCTAAAGGTGAAACCCTCCAAGTGTCACCTCCTGAAACCAAAGGTGCAGTACCTGGGACACGTGGTGAGCGCTGACGGAGTGGCTCCCGACCCTGATAAGATCACCGCAATTAAGGAATGGCCAAGTCCCTCCAGTGTAAAGGAAGTGCGGCAGTTCCTCGGGTTGGTAGGCTACTACCGCAGGTTCATCCCCGGTTTCACCAAAAAGGCAGCTCCTATGCAGGACCTCCTGATAGGCCAGTCCCGGAAGGCCAAGAACCAGAAGCCGCCCTTCAGATGGGAGAAGTTGGAAGAAGAGTCCTTCCGCCAGCTGAAGATGGCCCTCACGGGGGATGAAATCCTGGCGTACCCGGATTACAGCCAGCCCTTTATCCTCTACACCGACGCAAGTAACATCGGGCTAGGAGCCGTGCTGTCCCAGATCCAGCAGGGGAAGGAGCGAGTAATCGCTTACGCCAGCCGAAAACTGCGACCCACCGAAAGAAACCCTGAGAATTACAGCTTATTTAAGCTAGAGTTCCTGGCAGTGGTGTGGGCAGTCACCGAACGCTTTAAGCACTACCTCGCTTCTTCCCGGTTCGTCGTGTACACGGATAACAACCCGTTGACACACCTGGACACGGCAAGACTCGGTGCCCTAGAGCAGAGATGGATGGCCCGCCTGTCCAACTACGAGTTCACCATCAAATACCGGGCAGGACGCTCCAATACCAACGCGGACGCCCTGTCCAGGATGCCAAACCTACCGGACGTAGGAGAAGATCCAGAGGGACTGGAAGAAGTCGAACTCCCCGCGTTTCACCGTCATGGGACTATCCAGTATTCCCATCGGGT
Organism: Phyllobates terribilis; assembly: GCF_046119375.1. Classification (NCBI taxonomy): domain Eukaryota; kingdom Metazoa; phylum Chordata; class Amphibia; order Anura; family Dendrobatidae; genus Phyllobates; species Phyllobates terribilis. The sequence continues at coordinate 588,112,895 of NW_027362765.1, read as the reverse complement.
AAGGAGTAAGCAAGGCGCTACGCTTAACCCCTTACCTCACTACAACTGGGCGGAAATGCAAGAGAGTGACCCTGCTGTCCGGCTGGTGAAGGAGATGCTGACTCAGCCAGAGGCTCGCCTTGACCCAGACGCTCCGGAGGAAGCCAAGCAACTGTGGGCAGAAAAGAGTAGACTGTTCCTTTACAAGGGGAAGTTGTGCCGCAGGATGGTTAACTCCCGGACGCATGAACTAATCTGGCAAGTAGTGGTGCCACGACGAGACGCAGCCATGGTGATGGAGGCATACCACGATGGAGCTGGGCATTTCGGATGGAAGAAGCTGGAGTTCCTGCTGCGCGGGCGGTTCCATTGGGTAGGCATGAGGGGAACCATCGAGAGGTGGTGCAGAGACTGTGGCCCGTGGAACCTGAAGAGGAAGGACCGTGCCAGCCAGAAGACTCCCCTGCAGTCCATCGTCACCCGGCAGCCGTTGGAACTGGTAGCCTTGGATCATGTAAAACTGACCCCAAGCAGAAGTGGCTACGTCTACGCGTTAACCATCGTGGATCATTACTCCCGGTTCTTGGTTGTCGTCCCCGTCAAGGACTTAACGGCTCAAACAGCAGCTAGAGCCTTCCATCAGCACTTCTGCCGTCCACACGGGTACCCGGACCAAGTGCTGACGGACCAGGGACCTGCCTTTGAAGCGGAGGTCTTCCAGGAATTCTGCAATCTGTATGGCTGCTGGAAGATAAGGACGACACCCTATCATCCGCAAACTAATGGACTTTGTGAGAAAATGAACCAGGTGGTAATGGATCTTCTGAAAACGTTGCCCCTGGAAGAACGCAGTCTGTGGCCTGAGAAGCTGCCCGATCTGGTGGACCTATACAACCACATCCTGGTAGGTTCCACCAACTGTACCCCGGCTTACCTAATGAGGGCGAGACCTGGTAAGTTACCTGTTGACCTGGAAATGGGAGTCCTGACACCCGAGGACACTTCACCAGAAGCAGACTGGGACACAGAGAGGCAGCAGCAGTACCGGAAAGTACAGGAGAGCGTGGAGCGAAGTCTCTGTCAGGCTAGGGAGAGACAAGAGAAAACTTACAACCAGTATGCTCCCGCTGTTCCCCTGGTGCCCGGAGAGCAGGTCTTGAAGAGGAAAAGACGGCTCCACAAGTTGGACGACCAGTGGGAGAAGGACCCGTACACCGTACTGCCCTCAAGCCACGAGAACTCGAAGGTCTGTACCATCAGTAAAGACGGAGGGGAGACCACAGCCATTGTATCCCGGGATCACCTGAAGAAGTGTCCTGAACAGCTACGGAACCCTGAAGAGGAACAAGAAGACCATCGACCCGTAGAGGAAAGGGAAGATATGGTTAGTACTGTGCTCGGAGACTTCCCTCGGTCTTGGACTCAAGTCAATGGTGCAGTTGTGGTACCCGTACTCACCTTCCTCCAACCAGCATCCCAAGCACCTACGGAGCAACAGGTAGAGCTGGAGGAACAGCCGGTCCAGGAGGCAGAAGACCCCACACCAGCAGACCAGGAGGATCAACCCTCTGCTTGCAGTGAGCCTGCCATATCCCTAGTGAGCCAAAGGGCCCGTAGACCGCTGCCCAGTTTACCCTTAACAGCTCCTACACCCTGTAGTTCAGGGCCAGACAGTCAGCTCCGTAGGTCCACTAGGGCCACTAGAGGCCAGTTACCCGCACGTTGGAGGATTTGAAGTGTATAAATTGTTTTATTTGTGGTTACCTGTTTTTCTTGTTGCTTGTGTATAATTATGTGTTTCTAGTTGTTTATAGGAGTCTTTGGTGGATTTACCGGGAACCCTGTGTACATAGTTGGAGCGTAACCCAGGACGGACTAAAGACTGTTAAGGACTCAGGGCAGGACAGACCCCTACCTGGTTACGTCTCCCTGTTTTGGTGAAATGGACACCTTGCTTTCTTCAAAGACTGCACCCGGTTACGGACATGCCGTGACCACCTTTATGTGTTTCTTTATTGTATTGTTATTGTTATATCTTGTTATGTTTTTCTAAAATATGTTTAGTCCCGGAGTACTAAATTTCACTAGGGGGGAATGTGACACCCCAGGGGTCTGGTTGCCACAGTGATAGAGATATTACGTCTGAGAGCAGGTGGGAGGTCTCTTGGTCAGGAATCCTATGCATGCCACACCTCCTGCCCAGTCCTGGGAGGGGAAGGACTTCCCCTATATAAACCTAGGGCTGAGGCAGGGTTAGTGAGTAGAGAAGAAGTAGAGACAGAGAAAAGAAGCAAATATAGGAACAGAACATCAGGAGCTCTGTGGGAGCAGTGTTACAAGGAGTCAGGGGCTGGCAGCTGCAGAGCTCGCCCTGACTGAGAAGATTTCTTACCGGACCCGGAGTCCGAGGCTGTGGGGACTAACTCCTACCCAGCAGCAGAATCCGTCAGGCAGGGGATTCCAGGTCCTCTGGCCAAGAAACCCGAAGGCACGGTCACACGCATGGGACCAGCACCGCCGTCGTGGAGCGGAAGCTACTAGAAGGCCCCGAGTCACCGGCCATACGGGTGAGCACCACACAGTACACTCAGGGACGTGGGCTACTTATACCCGCCTCTAGCAAGGTAGCCAGAAGAGTACAGTTAGTTTGGGAGGCCTACAACTCCGCCTGGCCTGGGGAGATCCCATCTGCTCAAGGACTGACCAGGCCCCAATCGCTAGCCAGTACTCCGGGAGGGTCTATCTTTGTCACCAGTAAAGACCCTGAACTACACCGTACCGTCTCCGAGTGGTTCCTGCTACCCCCATCATCCACGTCGGCTGCCCTGAGGCCATACCCCTCCCGTTGGGGGTTATACTATCACGCTGCACAATCCTACCACCGGCCTCAGCGGTCTGCCCTGCAGCAGCAGCTCCTTAGCTGTACTCAACGGGTGGCGTAGTCGTCCAACATCTACCGCTGATACATCGCCGCTCAGTTTGACTCCCTGGGCACGGACCGGGTCACCGCCACGAGACTACAACCCTCAACAGATCCGGCTCTGGGTAAGCTCCCGCGTGCGCAACGCAGCGCGACACAGGCCCAGGGGCGCGTCACATCCTCAATACAAAATATGGAGTCTCTTAAGCCCAGGGTTGCCTTGTTTGAGGTGTGTAAGTGTTGAGCTCTGACACTTACACAATCCCAAATGAAAATGGCAGCCTCCAGTGGCAGAAATAAAAATTAATAAATAAAAAATATTAAAGTAGTTCATTTAATTTTGTATTTAAAATAATTAATTATATAATCAATAATTATTAATACAAAGATTAAAACCACCGCACCTCCCTTTAAGTGCATTTAGTCACTCTGTGGGGCTCAAAAGGGAGTAGGGCATTTAGATTTGGGAGCACAGATTTCATTGGATTTAATTTTTTTGTGGGGGGAGAGAAATTGGATATATGGTTATTTTCTATATTGCAAAAAAATAAAATGTGATCAGCATAAAAAATCTAAAATTCAAAATTCTATCTCATTAAATAAAAAAATATGTTATCCATAATGCCAGGTTAAAATCATGTTCACTCTGATGAGTTTCTGGCTCTAGCCCTTAGTCATAGGTGCTTTTCTATAGCATTTGTCTTACCGCAAAAATGGAAAATCTTTATTTTTCCATTGGCAGATGATGCAGCTTGTGGGATAAGTTGCCTTCTAGTAACATTTTGAGATACAGAACATTTTTTTATCACTTTTAGTATAAGGTTAGGGTTAAATTATTGTGTTCTTCGCTGAGCACTTACATCAGGGATTCCATGTAAATCCCACCAAAAATGTGATTCAAATGAAACCCCAATGAAACCACTTACTTTGGACTCCATTTAGTGATTCTTTCGTTGGTATCTATCTTTTTAGGAATGCACACAAAAAGATTTCTAAAATGACGTGATACAGCTGGAACAGAAACCAGACGGAGTGCTAAGTGATTCCATCTGCCTTATCATAGTAAGTAGTTCCATCAAGGGTTTCATCTGAACTGCATTGTTTGGGGATTTAAACGGAAACTCTGACGTAAGCACTCGACGAAGAGCAAAGGTCAATGTAAACTGAGCCTTATTCCAATTTTAGGGAAACATTTTGTGCTCCATTCACCATGTAGCACTAGAGATAAGATGACTTTATTCTTTTGGTCAGTACTAGTGATGAGGGAGCACTAAAATGCTTGGGTGCTCATTGCTCGGTTCAAGCAAATTAGAATGCTTGAGTGCTCAACCCAAGCAATAAACCCAATGTAAGTTTATGGGAAACTTGAACATTTTTCCAGCGGCCCCCCCAGGTGTCTTCAGGAGGCCTAAAAATTGCCCAAAGTGATGGGAATAGCGCTCAAATGACACTGAACCAACATGGGGAAGACCACTTGAAGCATGCTGTCAGTGTATTATGCCACTTTTACGGACTCACAATAAAACATTCAAAAATGAAATCAAAATGGATTTTCCAGGGAAAAATTTTAAGGAACTTCCTTTCCAGGGTAATGACTTGTATATAAGGCAAAAAAATAATTAAAACAGAAATGCACCTCCACACTCTGGGCTATGACACACATAGAGTTTTTGATGTGTTTTTGCAATTTTGCATTGCTTTCAACGGTGAAAAAAACATTTACCAGTAAATATTATTTTAACATTTTGCTACCTTCTCTGCCCATGTGGTGTGTGAGACATGATCAGACACATCCATTTTCATTTATGAAGGAGGGACTCTGAAAGCCACAAAGCCTTTTTTTATAGGGCCATCTAGTGGCCCTTACTATTCTTAAAGGGCCAGCAGGCCTAGGCATCAGGAAAGCACTAGTGATGAGCGAGCACTAAAATGCTCGGGTACTTGTTGTTGGAGTCCAGCAAATTGGAATACTCGAGTGCTCGATCCAAGCAATGAGCCCAATGTAAGTCTATGGGATACTCAAGCATTTTTCCGGCGGCTCCCTTGGAGGTCTGCTGAGGGCCTAAAAATTGCCAAAATTGATGGGAACAGTGCTCAAATGACATGGTGTAACGGGTCTGGGAGGCGGAACCTCTGAGCAACTATACAAGGGGGCGGTCCTTGTAAGGAAGCGGGTGGCTCCCAGGGAAGACGGGCAGGTAATCACGGCAAGTGACAGGGACAGTCTCTGGGGAGAAGGGCAGGTAGTCACGGCAAGTGACAGTCTCTGGGTAGAAGGGCAGGTAGTCACGGCAAGTGACAGGGACAGTCTCTGGGTAGAAGGACGGGTACTCACGGCAAGTGACAGGGACAGTCTCTGGACAGGCAGGTGGTCACGGCTAGTGACGGCAGAGCCTCCAGGTAGGCTAGCAGGCAGGTAGCAGATGAGCGCTCCCAGGTGAGCAGACAAGAGTCTCTGGACAGGCAGGTGGTCACGGCAAGTGACGGCGGAGCCTCCAGGTAGGCTAGCAGGCAGGTAGCAGATGAGCGCTCCCAGGTGAGCAGACAAGAGTCTCTGGACAGGCAGGTGGTCACGGCAAGTGACGGCGGAGCCTCCAGGTAGAATAGCAGGCAGGTAGCAGACGAGCGCTCCCAGGTGAGCGGGCAGGCTGGTCCATAGACAGACTGACAGGTGTCGGAAGGCAGACCGTCGGACCGCAGGCTTGCAAGCAGGTAAACGGATATCTGGCAGGTATCAAGCAGGAATCTGGCAGGTGACTGGCAGGTAACAGGCAGGAATCTGGCAGGTGACTGGCAGGTAACAGGCAGGAATCTGGCAGGTGACTGGCAGGTAACTGGAAACGGGACCTGAGGGCTGAAGCAGAGTGAAGGCTTTCAACAACATTGCTCGGGCACCTCCATTTTGGAGGAGGTGCCTTATATATGGTGAAGTCCTCCGGCCATTGGCCGGGGACTCCTTAGGATGGCGCGCGCGGCCCCTTTAAGAGAGGGGGAGCGCGCGCGCCCTAAGCACCGTGGCCGGGAAGCAGCGCGCGCTGCCAGCAGAGCGGGAGGAAGACGCCGGGCACAGAGCGGAGAGGTGAGGGGAACAGCGTCCCTGCCTAGCAGGAGGCAGGGACGCCGACGCTACACATGGGAACAGCATGGGGAAGACTCAGGAAGCATCTCTGACTCCCAGGTCACGGCTGTCAACAATCTTGCCAGAGTATTACGCCACTTTTACGGACTCACAATAAAACATGCAAAAATGAAACCGAAATGGATTTTCCTGGGAAAAATGTTAAGAAACATCCTTTCCAGCGTAAGGACTTGTATGTAAGGCAAAATAAATAAACAAAAGCAAAAATGCTCCTCCACACCTTGGGCTATGTTCACATGTAGCGTTTTTGATGCGTTTTTGCACTTTTGCATTGCTTTCAACAGTGAAAAATACATTCATTAGTAAATGTCATTTTAACATTTTAGCATTTTACTACTGATCTAGCCATGTTTTGTGTTAGACATGATCAGACACATCCTGTTTCATTTATGAAGGAGAGATTCTGAAAGTCACAAAGCCTATTTTATAGGGCCATCAGGCAGGCCCTTACTATTCTTAAAGGGCCAGCAGTCGGCAATCACAATTGTTAGAGAGCAATCAGCCGGCTATGCTTTGCTGTTCCAATTATTAACGAGTGGGTCTCCTATACTGTTATTGCATATGCAGTGACTGCAAGGGCTGCCAAAAATTTGGACTTACCCCTATACCCCTTTGAAGAGACACAGAGGAGGGCCTCAGTATAAAAAAAAATGTTTCCATTATAAAGGAGTGGGTATCCTATAGTGTTAATGCCCATGCAGTGACTGCAAGGGCTGCTCAAATTTGGGAAATACCCCAATACTAATTTAAGACACATAGAGGTGGGCCTCAGTAACAACATGTTCTCATTAGAAAGGAGAGGTTCTGCTATATAGTTATAGGGTATGCAGTGAGTTCAACAGCTGCATAAATTTGGGAAAAACTACAATATCAATTTATAGACACTGTAATGCAGCGGCTTGCGGCATTACTGTAATGGTCCAGGGTGTGTTCTGGCTGACCATGTACCTCTCCCTCAGAAGGACTGATCACATGACTGTGACCTCATTACAGGTCCTGTGTGCACTGAAGGATATATAAATCCTGGTGCTTTTGAAACAGGGTGTGGAAGGCGTGAGGCCTGTTCCCCGTGTGTGGGACACCATTAGGGCGCGAGGCTTAGTGAGGTCTAGTGAAGCCTGGTGAAGCCTGAAAGGCAGAGGCTGGATCCTTTTGTGTAAGAGATGCCAGAAGCCTTGGAGAGCAAGAGGCTTGGAAGAGAAGAGTCCTGAAAGGCAGAGGCTGGATCCCTGTGTGAGTAAAAGATGCCAGTAGCCTTGGAAGGTACGAGGGCTGAAGACCCCCATCTGGGAAGCCGTAAAGCCAATGCTGTGGCAGAACAAATCTGATGGAAACAGCTAGACCCGGCAAAAGGTAAAAGCGGTGCGTTATATGGACATTGATATAGTAACTTTGCTGAAGGCTGTAACTGGAGCCAAGTGGGCCTGTGTAACATACCTGGTGGCGTCCTTGCATAGTGGTCCATCTCCCACTGTGCAAGAGCATGCACTTGATTTCCAGTCCAGACTGCCACTCTGGCTGCTTTCCATACTGTCTGCTTTGCTCTGCTCTTGCTGCTTAGGGCGACGCCAGCTGATCTTTGTTTCTTGTAGTTGCTGCAGACACACCCCTAATGCGTCCTCAGCCTATTGCTATCTGTCACCTGGTATTTAAACCAGCTCCTCCTTGGAATCCATGCCTGAGCATCTTGTTCTGTCAGTTGGCTTCTAGTCTCTGATGTGCCAGGTCCTGTCTATGTTTCCTGCCTTGCGGTATCAGTTCTCGTGTCTGAACTGTGTCCTGTCTGTGCACTCAAGCCAGCTGTCTTTCTGCCTTTCCGGGAGGCTGTAATTCCAGGCCCGTGTGAACTCGCTCTTAGCCTGTTCGTCCCGCCCTCTGGGGGCGGCATACCCAGACTCGCTCCTGTATCTCGCTTCAGTAACTGTTCTTGTCTGAACTGTCTCCAAGCTTCTTACCTGTTTTGTCTTTATGTCTGTTTGCTCCCTTTTTCTGCAGTGTCTGAACCAGCACTTGGCTTAACCTAGGCTCGTTCCTGCGTTTTGTTGCAGTAACTGTTCTTGTCTGAACTGTCTCCTAGCTTCTTATCTGTTTTGTCTTTATGTCCGTTTGCTCCCTTTTTCTGTAGAGTCTGAACCTGCACCTAACTTCTACTCGCTGTCATTGTACTTCCGTTTGTGAGTTGGAGTCCTTTCGCTACTTCTTTGCAAGTACCTTGTGTGTATCTGGTTCTGCCTTTCTTTTCCAGTCTGTTCCGTGTGAACAGAGCCCTGTCCCCTTTGCTTTGTCTTTGTTTACCACTTCGGCCATTTATCTCTGTCCTGTCTTGCTTACCGCTTTGGCGGTTCCTGCCCGCTCAGTCTTGTCCACCGCACTTGCGGTTTCGCTCTGCTCAGCCTTGTCTACCGCGTCTGCGGTTTCGCTCTGCTCAGCCTTGTCTACCGCGTCTGTGGTTTCGCTCTGCTCTGCCTTGTCTTCCGCGTCTGCGGTTTCGCTCTGCTCAGCCTTGTCTACCGCATCTGCGGTTTTGCTCTGCTCAGCCTCGTCTGCCGAGTCTGCAGTTTCGCTCTGCTCAGCCTTGTCTACCGCGTCTGCGGTTTCGCTCTGCTCAGCCTTGTCTACCGCGTCTGCGGTTTTGCTCTGCTCAGCCTTGTCAACTGCGTCTGCGGTTTTGCTCTGCTCAGCCCTGTCCACCACGTCTGCGGTTTCGCTCTGCTCAGCCTTGTCCACCGCATCTGCGGTTTTGCTCTGCCCAGCCCTGTCCACCGCGCCTGCGGTTTTGCTCTGCTCAGCCCTGTCCACCGCGTCTGCGGTTTTGCTATGCTCAGCCCTGTCCACCGCATCTGTGGTTTTGCTCTGCTCAGCCCTGCCCACCGAGTCTGTGCTTTTGCTCTGCTCAGCCCTGTCCACCGCGTCTGCGGTTTGCTCTGCTCAGCCCTGTCCACCGCGTCTGCGGTTTCGCTCTGCTCAGCCTTGTCCGCCGCGTCTGCAGTTTTGCTCTGCCCAGCCCTGTTCACCGTGTCTGTGGTTTTGCTCTGCTCAGCCCTGTCCACCGCGTCTGCGGTTTTGCTCTGCTCAGCCCTGTCCACCGCATCTGCGGTTTTGCTCTGCTCAGCACTGTCCACCGTGTCTGCGCTTTTGCTCTGCTCAGCCCTGTCCACAGCGTCTGCGCTTTTGCTCTGCTCAGCCCTGTCCACCGTGTCTGCGGTTTTGCTCTGCTCAGCCCTGTCCACCGCGTCTGCGGTTTTGCTCTGCTCAGCCTTGTCCACCGCATCTGCGGTTTTGCTCTGCTCAGCCTTGTCCACCGCGTCTGCGGTTTTGCTCTGCTCAGCATTGTCCACCGTGTCTGTGGTTTCGCTCTGCTCAGCCTTGTCTACCGCGTCTGCGGTTTTGCTCTGCTCAGCCTTGTCTACCGCGTCTGTGGTTTCGCTCTGCTCAGCCTTGTCTACCGCGTCTGCGGTTTCGCTCTGCTCAGCCTTGTAGACCGCGTCTGCGGTTTCGCTTTGCTCTGCTTGATTACCGCATCTGCGGCTCTGAACCCGTCTCCCAGTCTGTACTGGACCCTACCCAGCCTGCGCTCTAGCCTGCCTGTTCCTGTATTCCCCAGTGTGGGTCTACAGCCGTGTCCAGGGTCTGACCTGGAGTGGCACCTGGTCCCTCTACTCGGTTCCTCCCTGGTGCACTGGCGTCGTATGCCGTCGTGCGACCTTGGTCGGATCGGGCAGATACTTAGTTACGCCCCTCCAGGCACTCTCCGGTTCATGGCACAGTGGAATCACTAATCACGCACACGCCAGTCAGTCCGGGCGCGTGCATTACAGCCTGTCTGCCACTTGAAAGGCACTTGAATGTTATGTGTGTAAACATGCTGGTGAGCCACTGAGATGGACTGTGATGATAAGCACTTATAAAGTGTAATAAACTGCTGGATTTCATGCTACTGGAAAAACGTTGCATGTGTGCTTTAATTGACCCGTTGAAGCGAGTGTCCCCCAGCGTGATGACTAGCACTGCCTTACACGTGGTGGAGAATGCGGCCAACTACAGCCCAGTTGCTAGGGGCAACTTCAGCCCTGTTGCTAGGGGAAACTGCAGCCTGGTTGCTAGGGGTAACGGCATAGGATGACGAGTGTGGATGCAAGCATCTTGCTGTGGCTTGGCGGGGTCGCGAAGATTAAAGCATCTTGCTGTAACTCGGCGGGGTTCCGAAAATTGTCCTCGCACTCAAACTTGGTTTGCTGTGGCTCGGTGGGGTCACGAAAATTAAAGCATCTGGCTGTAACTCGGCGGGGTTACAAAAATTGTCCTCGCATTCAAACCTGGTTTGCTGTGGCTCGGCGGGGCCATGAAAATTTTCTGGGGAGAGCGGTGTGAAGTGTCTAGTGTGAATAGTGTACCGCGATGGCCATGAATGGAGCAGTATCTCCAGACGGAAAGGAGAAGGGGTTAGATGACCAGCTGCAAACGTCCTGCAGAAAGATGGAGTGTCCAGAAGAAATGCAGGAGCAGATAAAGATGGCTGTGAAGGGAGCAGCAAATGAGACTGAAGCTATTGAGCGATTAAAGTGCTTGTTAAAATCGCAGCAGCAGGCATTTGAGAAACAACAGCAGGTACTGGAGAAACAACAACAGGTCGTGGTGCAGGAAGGGCAGGAGCTGATGGCCCTTTATAGCAAGGTGGCAGTGGACCATTCTGTGAGTTCTCCTGGGGCGCCAGTATTGTCCCAGAGTGCCCGATGAGGTGGTAAGAGATGTTGTGAACTGGGTCCTAAGACTATTGCTGATTTTTTTTGTAAAAATCCCTCTACAGGTGTGGGTGTCCAAAAGGAGGCGGAGTCTGAAAAGGGGGCAGATTTTCAAAAGAGCATGGAGTATAGAAAACTAAAATTTGTTACTGGTTGTGGGTTGGTACCGCCTAAAAATTACAATTTGACCGTTGATAACGGGGTAGCTCCAGTAGAAGGGGTTTACGTCAAAGTGGGAGGTGACTTGTTGGTCCACGACACCATAAGGAGTGACACAGACCCCACAACTGACGGTGAAACTATGAAAGTAGAAAGAGAGTTCAGTCAGGAGGGGCTAGACGAGGGGAGAGAGTCCCCCTCTCGTCGTCGACGGCGCAAGGGCCACAAAAAGGTTGCTCTTGTAGTCTTTGCTGAAAGTGAAAATAAAGAAAATGTAATGCTGTGTGCCTTTATTCCGAGTGTGGATCCTCCTTTAGAATCAGAAGATGAGGTGATGTTGCCAGTAGTAACCTCCGGTAAATTATCAGACAACAATGAAGAGTTGGACGCAGTTCTGCAGATTCGTTACAAGCAGGATGATCTACTGGGACAGAAGGTTCAGGAACTGACAGCCCTGAAAGAGCAGGGGGCCAATCCTGACCAAGAGCTGGAGCCTGTCAGGCAACAGTATCAGAGTGACGTGCAGCAACTAAGGAAAAAGCTGGAGAACGGGTCCTCAGACCAGCGGAGCCTGGAGTCTGAACGGCAGAAAATAAACCAGGTTGTAAGGAACTTGCAGCGAGAACTGGAAGAAAGCAGCGAGGAAGTTAACCAATGGAAGGAAATGTTCCAGGAAATTAAGGAGGACCACCGCAAAACCAAGGAGGAGGTTTTTCAGTTGGAGATTGGCAAAGCGGAGTGTGAAGATGAGTTGTGCGAGGTGAAAGATCATTTCACCCTGGTACAGTTAGAGCTGTACCAAGTGAAGAAAGAGCTGTGTGAATCCAAGAAGGAGTATGGTGAACTCAGTGGGGAACTGCAACAAATTAAGAGAGACTATGAGGATCTCCTCAAGGTTAAGGAAAACTAGAGGATGATAAGGCGGATGCAGACCACATGCGCCAAGTGGTTGAGACCACTCTGCAGGACACCCGTGATGAAAATGATGATCTCCGCAGAAAGACCCTAGGTTTGGAAGCTCAGGTGAAGGAGCTGCAGACATTCTGTGATAATCTCCAGAGGACAGAGACGTGCCTTAAGGAAAGAATCAGCAAAATGGAAGCAGAGCTGAAAAAGATAGAGGAGTCTATCGGAGAAGCCCTAGACCAGGGCCAGGAGTTGGCCACTGGAGATGGGAGGTATGAAGCAAATACCTCCTTGAATAATGTGAGCTCAGATGATTCGGTGGATGTAAGAGCCGAGATCAAGGAGCCCAAGGAAAAGCTACAAGCCCATTTGAAGCAAGAGAAGCTTGAGAGACTGGCTGTCGAAAGCCGAGTGGGCGAATTGGAGACAGAGAGGTCCGAGAGAACTCTACTATTAAAGGAGCAGTTGAAGCAGGAAGAGCTTCAGAGATGGGCTGCTGAGAGGTGAGTAGTGGAGCTAGAGGAAGAAGTTTTCAAGCTCAAAGGTCGCCTAGCAAAGTATCACTCAGTGAACGAGGCCTCCTTGGAGAAGGAAAAGGGCAAACAAGTTGCACTTACTCCTTTATACCATGAGAAGGTGGACCTGAGGAGAGCTAAGAGAGTGTTAACAGAAGATAAATATGAAATGGAAGTGGTCAAGATGAAAATTCTTGAATTCGTGGCTGTGAGTCAGCTCAGGGGAAGCATACAGGGTGAAGAAGCTGAAAGTCAGTTGTCCCTGAAACCTGAGCCGGTTGAACATCTGGAAACCACTGGTGAGACAGAAACGTCTCGGTTCAAGTGCCTCAGAAGAATGCAGCAGAGAGTCCGTGCATGAAGAGTTTAAGAAGGCCATGGGAGCCTGTAAGGTGTACTCGACCTCAGAAGCTAAACAGCTGTTGGTCCTGTCCACAACCGAAGTCACAGTGAAGAGAGTGGCTATCCTAAGTGACATGCACTGGCAATGTATTCGCACAAAGCGGTTTGTCCGGTTGAAGACGGAACAAGCCATTAGACAACTGGAGTTTATGAGAAAAGCTCAAAGTCTGCGTGAAGAGGTCATCTGGGTGCCTCATGCTCTGGTAAGAATGCTCATTGGGAGAAATGGTCGAGCCATGCAGAAGATGGTAAATAAGTCTGGTGCGATGAAAGTAAGCAGTCCACGTGATCGACAGGACAGGATACCAGATGAAGACGGCATGGTGTCATTCTCCGCTGTAGCAACGGAAGAAAGTCTTGCATATATACGCATGCTGATGGAGTACCGAGTGACCTACCTGCGAGAGGTAGAACAGTTGAATCTCGTTAGACTGCAAGTGGAAAGGCAGAATCGCCTGAGCAGCAGAAGATGGCAGCTATCTAGAAATTGTGAGACCAGACAGAGAAAGGGCCCTTCAAATAATAGAACGGCTACAGTAGAAGTTAAAGACTTTCCAAGATGTCCTGAGGATAGTGGGCATGGGTTTAGAGGTAGTGAGACCTCCAGTAACTCAGGTCTGAGTGGCCCATACAAACGACCCAATAGAGTACGGGACAGTACGGAGTCGAACCGGACCTTAGGTACCAGGGCATGTGAGTCACACTGCTGTCTTGACCGCTGGGAGCGGGGGAGGCCTGGCAAGGTTACGACTGACCGCTGGGAGCGGGGGAGGTCTGACATGGTTACGACCCGGAAATATGACTTGACGAAGTCAGTGACAAGGAATTGGCTAATGTCGATGCTGCACTAAAAATCTGTTCTGACAAAACGCTAGTGGCAGGGCAGGCCAGAGAGCCAGTTCATTCCACGTGTCCAGCTTGGATACCCAATAATTGTAAGGCACAGAGGAATCACAGAGGATGTTGGTACGGTCGGCAAGGTACTCCTTCAGAATCTTCCCAAACTTTTCCCTTCTTGTGAGACTACCCCACGCAACAGGGCTTCTGCGATGATAGGGTCTGAGAAAAATGTCCCAGAACTTTGACAGTGTTCCCCTGCCCCTGCTGGATTGGATCTCTCGCCTGTACTCCTTGGTTGTCCGATGAACTGTGACTTCAGCCACCAGCATTTTCAGACAGGAATTTTTTTAATCATTCCGCAACAAGGGCCTTCTGGTACTGCCCCATTTTAGCAGACCTGTCTGCCATGGGAATAAGAGATAGAAAGTTCTCCTTGTAGTGTGGATCTAGAAGTGTCACCAACCAGTATTGTCTGTCACCCAAAATTTAGAGAACGCGAGGGTCATGGGAAAGGCAGCGTATCATAAATTCAGCCATGTGTGCCAGACTGCTAACAGGCAAGACTTCCATGTCCTCATCAAGAGGATGACTAACCATGCTCTCCTCCTCATCCTCCTCCTCCTTCCTCTCCTCAGATGGCTTTCTAGATGACCATCCATGCTGAACAGACAATATGACAGTTGTGCAGGTAGTACTGTCTATAGCGCAGGAAACTAGCTCCTGTTCTCCCTCCTCCTCCTCCTCTTCCTCATTGTCACTCAATCCACGTTGGGATGAGATGAGGCTGGGCTGTATGGAATCACCCTGTATGGTTCCTTGCTCCATTTCTTCATGCTCTGCAATGCCTCCTCTTTATTAGTGAACAGTGAGCTTTTCAGAAGACACAAAAGCGGAATGGTGACACTAATTATGGCGTCATCGCCGCTCACCATCTTGGTGGAGTCCTTAAAGTTTTGGTGAATGGCACAGATGTCTGACATCCATGCCCACTCCTGAGGTCTTATGTGAGAAGGCTAACCTGAATACCGACAGCCGTGTTGATGCTGATAGTCAATAACTGCCTTCTGCTGCTCACAAATCCTTCCCAACATCTGCAACATTGAGTTCAAACGCATGGGGACATTGCACACCAGTTGGAGAGCTGGAAGCTGCAAATGCTGCTGAAGCACGGCAAGGGTGGCGGTAGCTGTACCTGACTTTCTAAAATGGGCACACATGCGGCATATTTTGACAAGAAGATCTGGCACATCTAGGTAGGTTTTGAGAAACCGCTGATGAACTAGGTTAAGCACATGAGCTAGGCATTGCACATGTGTGAGCTCGCCTTGCTTCAGAGCTGCCACCGGGTTCTGGTTATTGTCACACACGACTATGCCTCGCTGTAGGTTCAGCGGTGTCAGTCACCGATCTGCCTGCTCTTTGAGAGCTGTCCACAACTCTCAAACATTGTGCGGTTTGTCACCTATCCATATTAGCTTCAGCCAAGCCTGTTGCTGCTTGGCCAAGGCAGTGCTGCAGTGCTTCCAGCTTGTGACTGATCTGGTAATTTTGGAGATGGAGGCTGAAGAGAAGGCAGAGGAGGAGGAGGAGGTTCAGAAGCTGTAGAATGTGGGGGCAACCCTGATTGACCCAGAGCCCGCAATCCTCAGTGTCGGGAGGATGTGTTCAGTCCCAAGGTCCAATTGGGTCCCGGCATCCACTATATTATGCCAGTGTGCAGTCAGTGAGATGTACCCTGCCCACAAGCACTTGTCCACGTGTCTGTGGTTAGGTGGATTTTCCCAGTAACTGCGTTGTTGAGGGCACGTCTAATGTTCTGGGACACTTCCGTGTGTAATGCGGTAGACGGCACAATGGGAGAAATAGTGGTGGCTGGGAACCGAGTATCGAGGGATGGCTGCCGTCATCAGGTTGCGGAAAGCTTCCATCTCCATGAGCCTAAAAGGCAACATTTCGAGCAAAATGTGTGCGCTTGCGTTCCAAGGACTGGGGTAGGGACAACTGAACGCTGCACTGGGACAAGGACATGGACGTGCTTGCTAATGGTGCTATTTGAGAGTGTGCAATGACAGGTGCAGGGCGGGAGACATCTTCGCATGCGCCATGGACAGGGGATTGGCGTTAGAGATGAGCGAATGTTTCAATATTCGATTAAGATTACGATCGCTGAATTTGCAATATTCGCCGATTTATTTGACGAATGTTCGTCGCACATTCCTGAACGTCATAGGATTCAATGTGGGGGACAAAAAAACGCGCATACACAACACCTTAAAATGGGCCCAAAAGGAGCCAAAACACATCAAAGTATGTGTAGTCTCTTGGAAAGTGCCATCAATTGACCTAGAGTGCAAGTACTATAATTATTGTTACTACTACCGCGACATTTATTCCGTGGCGCTTTACATGTGAAAATGAGTCACCGTGCGTGACTCATCGACTGGTGCAAGAGGAGAGAGGACCCTGTTTGCGAGGGCGCCCAAACAGTCTACAAGGGATGGGTGAGGATGCAGTCTGTCAGGGTACAGCGAGTCATGTTGCGGTATGCTAGAGCGAGGCTTACCACAGTTTGTACGCTTGTCTCATGAAGTGGGTCTTCAGCTTCCTTTTCAAGGTATCCATGGTAGGTGACAGTCTTATATGTTTGGGTACAGCGTTATCACAGTAGGGGAAATGCACGGGACAAATCTGTTGAGAGCATAAATCACGTTAAGCTTCCCGGAGAACGGGACTGAGCAGAATAACCCCTGCACCAATTAATATGAAGGTGAAAGGCTTCTTTCTAATGACTGCAGGAGTGGGATGAATCAGACGCTGCAGTCTTCTGGCTCCTCTCTGTCATGGTAAACCTGTGACACCTTGCAAGCTTCAAAACAATGTTCACAAGCTAGACAGCAGCGGTGGTTGGTCTCCTCTACAACGAGCAAACTCCTTTATGATGATCGAGGACAACATCAGCAAGTAGCTTGAATGTTCTGTTTGCAGGGGTTTCCCTCAGGTTCCCTGGTTACCCCTTCAGTAAAAAAGCAGCCATACAAGAGTGTTCACAGTTCAAAAAATTAGGGCCTGACACCACCATTTCTGTGGCCAACAGAATGGAGATGGTGGATTTCCACCTCTTAGCTTTGTCATGTGTGGGAGGAAACAATGTTTTATGTGACCAGCTGGCTGCAGTGCAGAGAGTGGGCGGAGTACGGTGAAACAGACAAACTGCTGGACTGTGAGTGAAGTGCAGGGGGACATGTTATGGTGGATTGAGAAACATGTGGTGTGCTCGGTGAAACAAACACAGCATGCATGTCTGCTTCCGTTACAGCTGACGGGCTGACTGGAGCAGGTAGAGAAGCTGAGGTTCTGTAGTTGGAGACCTGTGCGCCAATACTTACCATGGTGACACAGGAGGTGGAAGAAGCAGCGCATGCAGTTGATGGGGCAGCTGATGGTTGTTGAAGTCCGCTGGTCAGCATTTGATCACCGTGAGATTTCCAGAGTAACGCATGTTGATTGCGCATGTGAAGGTTCATGCATCTAGTAGTCAAATTATTGCACTTTTTCCCTCTGCTGAGTTTTTTATCTCAAAGTTTGCAGATAACGTGAGCTGGCTCATCCTTTGAGGTCTCAAAAAAGGCCCTGGCTAGGCAATCCTTGCCGTCCGTGCGAGCTGCAGAACTGCGACCGCTGCTGGTCACTGTGACCGTTGTAGCTAAGGATGCAGTGCTCCTCGTGCTTGCATCACTCCGTGTCTTCGCCAAAAGATGCAACGGAACCTCCTCGTCTTCCTCCTCCACCTCCTCAGATGAGCTACTCAGCTGCGTGCCTCTGGGATCATACCAAGTTGGATGTGCAACCTCAATATCATCCAATGTGTTATCCCATTCCTCGTCCTCAGAGTCACCCTCCTCTTTTTCTTGCCATGAAAGCACAGTACAGTCGAGGGTTAGGAAGCCGCTTGGACCCAACCTTTTTTTTTTCCCCCTGTGTGGAGAAGACTATCTGCCCCAAACAATTTTAAGCTGAGATGCAGTCTGCTTTATATAACCATGTTGAGTTTATCAGGTCTGTGCACCACTGTGTGGAGAACAATATATGCACCAAAAAATGTTTTCACTAGAGTATAACTATTGTAAAGGAGACCAAAAGCTCTTCCACTGCAGCCAACCCAGCACAAGGAGACCCAATCAGGAGTGTTCAAATTTCCCTAAATTAGGGCCTGATATCACTGAAGTGGCATCAATTTCAGTAGAGTATAAATAGTATAATTAGCAACGACACCTCTTCCCCTACAGCCAACCAAGTAGATGGAGACCCAATCAGGAGTGCTCACATTTGAAAACATTTGGGCCTAAAACCACCAAAGTGGCATCAATTTCACTAGAGTATAAGTAGTATAATGGGGACCGACATCTCTTCCACTACAGCCAACGCAATAGATGGAGACCCAATCCGGATTCCCCACATTTCCAAAAATTACTGGAAGACACCAACAAAGTGGCATCAATTTCAGTACAGTAGAAATTGTACAATTAGGAACGACACCTCATCCCCTACATCCTACCCAGTAGATGGAGACCCAATCAGGAATGTTCCCATTTGAAAACATTTGGGCCTAAAACTACCAAAGTGGCATCAATTTCACTATAGTATAAGTAGTATAATGGGGACCGACACCTCTTCCACTACAACCAACCCAATAGATGGAGACCCAATCTGTATTCTCCACATTTCCAAAAATTAGGGTCTAAAACCTGCAGCCGCAGCAAGAGCAGGCACACAAGCCATATTTCAGACTGCAATTCCGCAAGATCAATGCAGCACACAAAAATATACAACATCGCCTACTCTTTACAGTCTACAATTGGGTGCAAAAGTCCTTTGAGATCCATGACTTGTTCATTTTGATGAAAGTTAGGCGGTCAACACTTACATGGGACAGCCGGGTGTGCTTATCCGTCAGGACACCACCAGAAGCGCTGAAAACATGTTCTGAGAGAACGCTGGCTGCCGGGTATGATAAAATCTCCAAGGCTTGACAGGCGAGCTCAGGCCATTCATCCATTTTTGAAGACCAAAATGTAAAAGGGTCAAAATCCTCACTGATGGTAATCGTATTGAGCTTTGATGAACTGACGTGCCAGAGGTTGAAAGACTACAGCTGCGATGCGCACTGTGTGCCTCACTCCTATCTTGGGGAAAAACTTTATTAAGGTTGCTTAAAAGCTTGTTTCGATACTCCAACATTAGAGTGTCCCTTTCCAGGGTGGGAAGCATCTGGCAAAATTTACTTTTATATCGTGGATCTAACAGAGTGGCAACCCAGTAGTCAGCATTATTTCGAATCCTAACTATACGGAGATCATGTTGCAGAAAGTGCAGCAAGAAGGCACGCATATGCTGGGCTCTTCCAGGTGGTCCAAAGCCAGCCTCTATTGTTGGCTGCATAACACTGATGCATGTTTCCTCCGTTCCCTCCTGCCAACCATGTTCAACAGAGAAGGGATGATTATCCTCTTCATCTTCTGACTGTTGCTCGCTCATCACCTCTTCCTCCTCCATTTGTTCCTCGGCTCTTGCACCTTCACTAACAGTATGTCTGGTATCACCAACCCCCTTGATTGCAGGAAGCCACCATCACTTGGCATCCGCCTGTGTGACGACAGTCTGGAACTTTGAGACATTATTATCCCTTCCACATCCTCCTCTTCTTCTGGGACAACACCTCCTGCCGCTTGCTATTCAAAGTCTTCTCCAGCATATAGATGACTGGATTAGTGATGCTGATGATGTGATTGTCAGCTCTAACTAGTTTAGTAGCCATTTCAAAACTGTGCAGAAGGGTGCAGAGGTCCTTAATATGGTCCCACTCCGTAAACGTGATATGCCCACATCCATACTGCATTGGCTTAGGTTATACGACATGACATAATGCGTCAGGGCTCGTTGCTCCTGCCACAGTCGCTGCAACTTGTGCAGAGTGGAATTTCACCACATCGGCACATCGCATATTAACCTGTTAACTGGCATAGAGAAAGACCTCGGTATCAATGCAAGTCAATGACATGAGGGATGCAAACAGGGGAAGTGAGCACACAACTTCCGTACTTTCTGAAGCAGCTCATCCAGGCTGGGATAGTGGCGGAGAAATTGCTGTACCACCAGGTTGAGGACATGAGCCATGTCCTGGCTCCAGGTTCAGCGGAGACAGCCATTGCTGAAACTGAGCCTGGAGAGCTGTCCATAACTCTTCAGATGTATGACTGCGATCTCAAAGGCATATTAATTTGAAGGCTGCCTGATTGCGGTGAGCCCTGGCTGCGCAGTACGGAAGTGATGTGGATTTGCTCTGCACAGTTGAAACGCCCGTGTCTCGTTTAAGGCAGAGGTTGATTGCGCAGGCAGAGACCCTAGAGGAGTTGGAGGATGCAGAAGCAGTGGAGGAAGTAGGAAATACAGAGGTTTCTTCTGCAAGCCTTGGGGATTCCAAGATTTGTAGAGCAGCCCCTTCCCCGCCTTTCCCCACAGCCACCAGAGTCACCCGGTACCCAGTCAGCGAGACGTAATGCCCTTGGCCATACTTACTCGTCCAGGTGTCTGTGGTGAAATGCACCCTGGCAGGTTTAGGTTTACTCAAAGAATGGGTGATGTCTGCGACATGCTGGTGAAATGCAGGCACAGCTTTCTTAGAAAAGTAATGGCGACTGGGCAACTAATACTGGGGGACTGCGACGGCCATCAGCTTTTGGAAGCCGTCTGTATCTACCAGGTGGAAAGGCAGCATTTCCTTGACCAACAGATTTGAGATAGTGGAATTCAACTTCTTAGCTTTGTCATGTGTAGGATGAAACAATCTTTTAAGTGACCACAAGTGCGGGACCGAGGTCTGGCTGCGTTGCTGAGAGAGGGGGGAGTATGGTGAAACGGACAAACTGCTGGACTGTGAGTGAGGTGCAGACATAGATGTTATGGTGGATTGAGAAACATGTTGTGTGCTTGGTGAAACAAACACAGCAGGCATGTCCGCTTCTGTTACAGCTGATGGGCTCTCACTCAGCCTGACTGAAGCGCGTAGAGAACAAGAAGTTTGGAAGATGAGAGTGCCAATACTTGGCATGGTAAAAGAGGAGGAGGAAGAAGCAGTGGATGCGATTGATGGGGCAGCTGATGGTTATTGAGGTCCGTTGGTCTGCATTTTAGTGCCGTGAGATTCCCAGCGTAACACATGTTATGTGCGCATGTCAAGATTCATGCATGTAGTAGTCAAATTATTGCATTTTTTCCCTCTACTGAGTTTTTTCTTGCAAAGTGTGCAGATAACGTGAGTTGGCTCATCCTTTGCAGTCTCAAAAAAGGCTCAGGCTAAGCAACAATTGCCACCCCCGCGAGCTGCAGACCCGTGACCGCTGGTGGCCACAGCCACAGTTGTGGCTAAGGATGCAGTGCTCCTCATGCTTGCATCACTCCGTGTCTGCGCCATAGGGCGGAAGGTAACCTCCTCGTCTTCCTCTTCCACCTCCTCAGATGAGTAACTCGGCTGCGTGACTCTGGGTTCACATCAAGTAGGATCTTCAACCTCGTCATCATCCAATATGTTATCCCATTCCTCGCCCTCAGAGTGACCCTTCTCCTCTTGTTGACCTGACAGCACAATACAGTCCGCATGAGCCTCAGGTATCTGAGTCTCATCAGGATCACTTCCCTACCCGGTGGTTGACGTCTGGTGACGAGGGTCAGGAACCTGCTTGGATCTTACTTTGTTCTGCACCAAATACAATCTAAAAAAATTTTGGGCATCGGTGTTGATGCTTTCCTCCTCTTTTTGACTCTGAATGTTTGGAGTACACTTCTGATGCCCATGGTATAGAATAGGTGAACAGTTCTACAGACTCGCCCATCTGTGTTTTACTACAGTCAGTTGGGCACTTGGACAGTTGTGACACGGGGGGAGCAAGGGTAATTGGGATGCCACCTCTGTGGACTGTCCTGTGTGTGATGTTGAGGTGGAGGAAGAAGAGGAGAGGCCACTTGAAGCAGTGCTTGCCATCCACTGGAGCACCTGCTCTTTCTGGCTGTTATTAACAAGGCATATTGCAGTGCGGCTTCCAAAGGAAAGGGAGTGGAGTAGCCCGTCCAGTAACAGAAGTTGTCAGCTGTCTTTGGATAGGACATGATGAAGTTGGTTCACTAGTGCTTTCACTAACATTATCACCTACCCCATGTATACCTTGAACACCAAGCCTATTCCCCCTTCCACTATGACCTCTCTTTTTCCCACTTATGTTGCTCAGATACTGTAGTAGGAGCATGCTATTAGCAAAACAAAATTAGATTTTTTCCTCTGCAACAGCTCTGCACACATCTGAATTTCAGCGGCACTAAATGACAAGGTAAGATATGGCTTGCTGTATAACGTTACTAACCGAACAAAGTATTTTTTTTTACTGTGGATGACACCTATATAACATAGGAGATTTTCTCCAAACTATTTCTAACTGACATGTACCTACTATATAGTGTTAAAAACCGAACAAAGTGTTTTTTTTTTTACTGGAGAAGATGCCTGTATAACATAGGAGATTTTCTCCAAACTATTTGAAACTCAAATGTCCCTGCTGTATAACGCTAGGATTAGGAACCAAAGTATTTTTTTTACTCTGGATGTGCCTGTATAACATAGGAGATATTCTCCAAACTCTTTCAAACTGAGATATCCCTGCTAGATAACGTTAGGAGCCAAACAAAGTATTTTTTTTCCTATGAATGAGGCCTGTACAACATGGGAGATATTCTCCAAACTATTTCAAACTGAGATATCCCTGCTGTATAACATTAGGAACTGAACAAAGTTTTTTTTAACTGTGGATGAGGCCTGTATAACATAGGAGATATTCTCTAAACTATTTGAAACTCAGATCTAGTCTGCAGCATAATGTTAGCAACAGCAAAAAATAGATTTTTGGACTCTGCACAAGCTGAATTTCACAGCCTCTAAAAGGACTAGGTGGATTATAGCAGAAGGTAACACGTTTGCGACAGAAAAAAATATTTTGTGGACTCTGTCTAGCAACAGAAAAAATCTATTCTTTTTACTCTGAAAACAGCTGAAGTTCACCACCACCAATGTAGTAGCTGACGTATAGCAGAGTGTATGATGTTTGCCACACAAAAAAAATCTTTGATGGACTGTGGCACTGGCTCGCAACAGAAAAAAATCTATTTTTTTTACTCTGAAAACAGATTAATTTCACTGTCACTAAAAGCACTAGGTGGCTTATAGCAAAGTGCAGCACATCTGCTACACACAAAAAAATCTTTGGTTGACTGTGGCTAGCAACAGAAAAAAACTTTTTTTACTCTGAAAACAGATGAATTTCACCAACCCAAAAAATGACAAACTGGGCTAACACAGCTTGCCCTATCAAATTAGCAAATGAAAAAAAAAGTTTTCTGCGCTCTGCACTCATGCATAAAATGGCGCTGAGGGAACGTGGCCATTTTTTATATGGGAGAGGACATGTGATTTCAGCAGCCAATTGCAGAAGCCCTTGTGTCTGGGACACTCTGGATGCTTCCTGCGCTCTGATTGGCTAGCTACGCTTTCTTGACTTAAAGTTACCGCCTACAAGAAAAAAAAAAACGCGCCGCTAATCAGACCTGTTCTGAGCTATCACCAGCCCCCGCTACTCATCTGCCACGTGTCCCTACTCATGATAGACAAGCATAATGATAGCAAAACTGTAAAAAATGCTGTAGTTGCGGAAATTTGCCAAACGTTACCGATTTGACTGAATTTAATAAATTCTGCTCGCCTTTTCGATCACGAATTTGAATGTGCCACATTCATGTCGAACTTAAGTTTGGAGATCGGAACTTGAACATATTCGCTCATCACTAATTAGCATCCATGCACAACAGTGGAACAAGCAGTGGAGTCTCCCCCAGACACTGTTTCTGGACCGTGGCTTTCGGCCCACTTAGTCGGGTGCTTTGCTTTCATGTGCCTGATCATGCTGGTTGTGGTCAGGCTGATATTTTTGCTACCCCTGCTGATGCTGGCCTGGCAGATGGTGCAAATGGCCGTTTTGGGGTCATCTGCAGAGTATTTAAAGAAGAACCTGACTCGGGAAGACCTAACAGTTGTACTGGCAACTTCTGTCATGTTGGTGTTCCGAGAAATGGTTGCCTGTCTTGTGTCTGTGGCTACCAAACTGCTTGCTCCTGCCTGTTGTGGTGCTACGCCTTCCTCCCTCTGTGTACTGCTGTCCTCTTTCTGCATGTCACCTTGCAAGGTGGGGTCAGTGACATTATCGTCCACCACCTCGTCTTGCACTTCCACACTCTGGTCCTCCTCCTGACTTTCTGGCAATTGTGTCTCATCATCATCATCCACCTCTTGCGACAATAATTGCACTTTCACACCGTCGCCTTTGTGTAACCGTGGCTGCCCAAATGTTTGGGCATCGCTACACGCGTTGTCCTCTTGCCCTGCTTGAAGCTGGCCAGGTGAGAGGCCCGAATCTATAAATAGAAAAGTGAACAGCTCTTCGGAGTATCCAAGTGTGGGATCACTTGTCTCCGGCACTCGGCATGGTGGGAGGAAGGAGGATCAGGGTGAGGAATATGCTGTCCAGACTCACGACTACTGAGACTTGACCGTGTGGAAGACAGGGTGGTGATCGTAGTGGCAAAGTGACTGGAAGCAGTTTTAAATATCGGCCCTTTAGTTTACTACTTTTCACAACAACCTTGTGTGAATAACTTCACTAACGCACTGATGCAAAACTCTAAATGGAGGACAATATTTTCCACGTTCACTAAAAATTTGTGGATTTTTATCGAGGTAATATGGGATCACTTCTGATGATGGAAATGATCTGGCTGTATTCTGCAATGCTAACAAACAAATGAATCACTAAAATGGTTTACTCTGTATTGCTTTTTAAGCAAATAATCAGGATTAAGATGAAAAAATAATTAGCCCTGTCCCCTGATATTTGGGGCTATGTCTACAGATATCTGTAATATCAGGAGCAAACAGAATGTGCAATGGACCCCCTTGTGCTGTATACACTGCCACAAACCCGGCCTGCCTGCCTAACTCCTGCTATCACCACTGAATAGATGCAGCTGGATTAGTCCTCAGAAGGACTGTTAGTTCAGATGGATATATAGATATGTTGTGGAATACCTATACTAACTAATAAACAAGCAAATCTCTCTCTGACTTAGCAGCAGCTCTCCCTACTCTGCTTGTTTCTGGGTTAAACTGTGATGAGCATAGGAGCATCACGTTTTATATATATTTTTATTTTTTCCATTTATTTTCTATTATTTATTTTTTGACTTTGGATTTCTTAGCGGTTTCCCCCTCCCTCTTTCCTTTTTTTCTATGTATATAACCATCCTAGTCTATAGTATTTTTCCCTGATTCATAAGCATGTTGTTCCCCCTTTCTTTACTGTCTTAGTACTATCATATATTGCTTAGGGAATTGCACTATAAGCATTTTTAGCACTTACTGCCGTGTTCCATGCCTGTGCGCATATGCCCTTTCGCCCGCTCCTGACACTTCCGAAGTTCATGCATCCTGGCCCGCATGCGGGGGCATCGCTATGGTGACGCGCC
The DNA here is from genome assembly GCF_046119375.1 of Phyllobates terribilis. NCBI lineage: Eukaryota > Metazoa > Chordata > Amphibia > Anura > Dendrobatidae > Phyllobates > Phyllobates terribilis. Next base: position 588,087,674 of record NW_027362765.1, on the reverse strand, counting down.
CTGTGTGCGTGCCACTGGCCGGAAACCGGAAGGAGTCATCATAGGAGGCGGTGCTGGGGCAGGATGCGCCATAGAGGACTTAAGAATGCGGCAGACATGTGATGCAATATCTACTTCCTAATAGGCTGAACCACAGTATATTAAACATTAAGATTCCCCCGTCTTACCACGCCCCCTGAGGAAGTACTGAATACGAAACGTGTGTTGGGGCTAAGGGACGGCAGACACCACACATGCTGCTCTGGTCACAATCCCTTATTAAGGTAGCTACCATTATATAAACTATTTTTAGGTTTATTTTCTATTGTATGTAAGACTAGGGGTAATATCCCAGCCAGTAACATAGTTTATTGAATTTTCAAATGAAGGGTGGTTCCTAAAGGGACTTTGTGCCTTCGTGCACATGTTTGTATTTATTATACATCAGGCTGAAAGGAGATTGTTTCCAAAAAATATATATATTAAAGCCTGTTTGCCTTAAATGCTTCTATGTGGTCTGACATCCCTTGCAGGGAGAGGTTCTGTTTTTAATTATGTATGTTTTTGACATGTCTATTGCCATTTATCCTAATAAAGGCGATTTTATGTTATTTATGCTGTGGTTGGTGGGTTATTTGGGAGCTTGCACCTCAAGTGGTAGCCCTCTTTGCTGATCTCTTGTTCGGAAGTATACACAGCATATGATTTTTCTGAGGACACTTTATTTTTGAGTATAATCAAGTTTAATATTGACCTGATGATGCTGTGCGGCCAGCCAATCACTGTAATGCCACAACCAACATGACTACGGAATTACAGTGCGTGGCAGGCAATCCCTGCATGTTCATTGGCTCACTAAAGAGCGCCAAACATGCACGGCGGGGACCCGAGCTCCCTCCCGAACAACCCGGAAATACTCTGTTATGAAACTACAACTCAGAACTAGGGCAGGAGAGGAAAAAGTTGTCCCTGCACTAGGACTAGACTGAAACCCTATGATGGAGTGGGCAAACTATTCCTAGCAAATAGACCCACCAATGCTTCCTAGACTAAACTCAAAAGAAGACCTAAAGGAAGAGGGAATAGAGACCCTGAAAGAACTAAAGACTGGGAAAAAACAAACAGGTGACCTCCTAGCAGGAAACTAGAGGAAGCTGCAGAAATGAAAAGGGAATACTGGAATCTCAGCAGGCAGAACTAGAGGATCCCAGAACTGCACAAAACTAAACACAGAAACCACTATTATCAAACCTCCTTGCCAGAACTCTCGCGGATTAAAACTGTTGTCTGGCAAAGACTAGGAGGCAGGTGCTGGGTAATAAAGGGTGATACAATCACCTGACCTTAGTCAAATCCAACACCAGGGGAAAAAGACCAACAGCCAAAACCCACAACAAAATGGCAGATGGTCCCAAAGAAACAGATTCTTACAGTACCTCCCCTTTTATGAGGATCCTCCGGATACTCTCGGCCGAGCCTTATTCGAGAATATCCTGTGAAAAGCTTTAATCAGCCTTGAGGCCGATACGTCCTCAGGTTTCACCCAAGAATTATCCTCGGGACCGAATCCTTTCAAGGACACGAGATACTGTAACCCTCTTTTCAGCCACCTAGAATCTAAAATGCGTGAAATTTCAAATTCGCCATCCTCATCAACTGGAGGGACAGTCGACATTGCCTCTTTATCTGGCATGTCCGCTTTCTTCACTAACGATACATGAAAAACTGAATTAATTCTCCAGGATGAGGGAATGTCTAATCTCACCGGTGCCGATTTGACCACCTGAACCACTTTGAAGGGTCCTACAAACTTAGGCCCAAGTTTTTTAGAAGGAATCTTCAAACTCAGATTCTTAGAGGACAAACAGACAATGTCCCCAACTGCAAACAATGTCTCCCTTCTTTTTTTGTTAAAATATTTTTTGGACCTCCTATTCGCCTCTTTAAGATTATGGCGTACCTTGATCCAAACCCTTTCCAAATTTTCTGAGAAACTCTCCTCCTCAGGCACCGCCGCCCTAATTTTAGAAAAAGAACGCCTTGGTTCTTCCTTTCGGTCTGTCTATTGGACTCCGGATGATACCCTGACGAGAATGACAAATGATCATTTAATCTGTCACAGAAAGCATGCCAAAAGCGAGCCACAAACTGAGGTCCTCTATCCGAAACAATGTCCGTGGCTACACCATGGAGCCTGACAATCTCTTTTACAAAGGCCTTAGCTGGAGTCTTGGTGCAGGGTAGTTTATGGAAAGGGACCAGATGGCACATCTTACTAAACCGATCCACAACAACCCAGATGACAGAAAAACCCTCAGAGGATGGCAGATCGGTAATAAAATCCATAGCAAGATGCATCCATGGCGAATTAGGGACCTCCAAAGGGCACAGCAACCCCACAGCCAGGGCATGTGAGGCCTTCAACCTAGCGCACACAGTACACTGACACACCCACTTGACGATTTCTCTTTGCCAGCTTGGCCACCACAAACTTAGACCAATCAACCTTCTAGTTTCCGAAATCCCTGGATGACCAGCCAACCGAGACTCATGACATTCAGCAAACAAAGCTCTCCTCAAGGCTCTAGGCACAAATAATTTACCATGCGGAGTGTTTGTTGGTGCAGCATTCTGGGCCCCCAGGATGCTTTTCTCCAACTCAGAACCCAATGCTGCTACCACCACCCCCCTCTGCAAAATACATTCCTCCTTCGACGTATTAAAATCTGGAGTGAAACTACGAGACAGGGCATCCGCTTTAACATTCTTTGTACCAGGAACATATGTTATGGAGAAATGGAACTGGGCAAAAAACAGTGCCCACCTAGCTTGACGGGCATTCAAACGTTTAGCAGTATCCAGATATATCAGATTTTTATGATCAGTAAAAACCTGTATCGGATGTATAGCCCCCTCCAAAAAATGTTGCCAATGCTCGAACGCGAGTTTAATTGCCAGCAATTCTCGGTTCCCTACATCATAGTTGAGCTCAGTCTCAGAGAATTTTCAAGAAAATAAAGCACAGGGATGCACCCCATCCTTTCCCTCCTGCGACAGAACTGCCCCCACCCCTACTGATGAGACATCAACCTCTACCAAAAATGGCTTGGTCTCATCTGGCTGGGTCAAAACAGGGGCAGAGCTAAACCTCTCTTTGAGATGCTCAAAAGCCTTAACTGCCTCAGTGGACCATTCGACCGTATTAGCACCCTTCTTGGTAAGATCAGTTATAGGTAGTGTTGAGCCACCCCCCTAGTGTTCGGGTTCGGTTCGGTTCGTCGAACACCGGGATGTTCGAGGAACTGTTCGTCGAACTGTTCGTCGAACACCTTAGAACACCGTCGAACACCGTTAAAACCAATGGCAGGCAAACAAAAACACATAGAAACACATAGAAAACACCTTCAAAGGTGTCCAAAAGCTGACAAACTGCTCAGAAGACGCTCTCTTTAAAAAAGCCGGTCGGCAATTCAGCAGCGGCATACACCGGTACCCGACAATTTAGACAAGAAGGAATAGAGCATCACACATAGATTAGATAGATAGAAACATGTCAGTCACATAAATACGAAGTACAGTGACAGTATTGGTTACTGTACTTGTCATTTAGTGTAAAGGATTTATTAAAAAAAATATTGGTGTTTTCATGCACCGTCTCTTTAAAAAAGCCGGCCGGCAATTCAGCAGCGGTACCCGACAATTTACAACAGAAAGAATAGAGCTTCACACATAGATTAGATAGATAGAAACATGTCAGTCACATATATATGAAGTACAGTGACAGTGTTGGTTACTGTACTTGTTATTTAGTGTTAAAATAAAGGATTTATTAAAAAAAAATTGGCGTGGGGTTCCCCGTAATTTTAGTCTCTAGCGGAGGTTAAGCAGATGGCTGGGGCAGATGTTTGAAGCCTGGGAAGGGGGTAATACCCATGGAGCTTCCCAGGCTACTAATATCAGCCCCCAGCTGAATACCTATCCTTTACTAGCAATTAAAATGGGGGACCCCCCAAAAAAATGACGTGGGGTCCCCCCTATTTTAATAGCTAGCAAAGGCTAGGCAGACAGCTGGGGGCTGATATTAATAGCCCAGGAAGGGTGCCATGAATATTGGCCCCCTCCCAGGCTAGAAACACCAGCCGTCAGCCGCCCCAGAAATGGCGCATCCATAGGATGCGCCAATTCTGGCACTTAGCCTCGCTCTTCCCACTGCCCTGTAGCGGTGGCAGTGGGGTAATAGGGTTGGGTTGATGTCAGCTTATAATGCCAGCTGACATCAAGCCCAGGTTAGTAATGGAGAGGCGTCTATAAGACACCCCCATTACTAACCCCATAGTCAAAGTTAAAAAAAAACCACAAACACCCAGAATAAACTCCTTTAATTGAAATAAAGACACAATTCTTTATTGTTCTAAATTAAACCATACTTACCGTCACACCCATTCCAGCTGAAGCCAACGATCTCCTGCAATAAAAGAAAAATAATAAAGCAACATCATCCTTACCTTTCCATGGTTCCCACGACAGCTTCAGCTCTGCTACATCGAGATGACAGGCTGGACCGCAGCAGAACGCTGCCATCCAGCCTGTCATCCCGCAGACACTGAGAAGCGCAGGCATGCTTGCGCTCCTCAGTAGTGTTGAGCCACCCCCGTAGTGTTCGGGTTCGGTTCGGTTCGTCGAACACCGGGATGTTCGAGGAACTGTTCGTCGAACTGTTCGTCGAACACCTTAGAACACCGTCGAACACCGTTAAAACCAATGGCAGGCAAACAAAAACGCATAGAAACACATAGAAAACACCTGCAAAGGTGTCCAAAAGCTGACAAACTGCTCAGAAGACACTCTGTTTAAAAAAGCCGGCCGGCAAATTCAGCAGCGGCATACACCGGTACCCGACAATTTAGACAAGAAGGAACAGAGCATCACACATGGATTAGATAGATAGAAACATGTCAGTCACACATATAAGAAGCACAGTGACAGTGTTGGTTACTGCACTTGTCATTTAGTGTAAAGGATTTATTAAAAAAAATATTAGTGTTTTCATGCACCGTCTCTTTAAAAAAGCCGGCCGGCAATTCAGCATCTGTACCCGACAATTTAGAACAGAAAGAATAGAGCTTCACACATAGATTAGATAGATAGAAACATGTCAGTCACATATATAATAAGTACAGTGATAGTGTTGCTTACTGTACTTGTCATTTAGTGTAAAGGATTTATTTAAAAAAATAATAGTGTTTTCATGCACTGTCTCTTTAAAAAAGCCGGCCGGCAATTCAGCAGCGGTACCCGACAATTTAGAACAGAAAGATAGAGCATCACACATAGATTAGATAGATAGAAACATGTCAGTCACATATATATGAAGTACAGTGATAGTGTTGGTTACTGTACTTGTCATTTATTATTAAAATAAAGGATTTATTATTAAAAAAATTGGCGTGGGGTTCCCCTTAATTTTAGGCTCTAGCGGAGGTTAAGCAGACGGCTGGGGCAGATGTTTGAAGCCTGGGAAGGGGGTAATACCCACGGAGCTTCCCAGGCTACTAATATCAGCCCCCAGCTGAATACATAGCCTTTACTAGCTATTAAAATGGGGGACCCCCCAAAAAAAATGACGTGGGGTCCCCCCTAATTTAATAGCTAGCAAAGGCTAGGCAGACAGCTGGGGGCTGATATTAATAGCCCAGGAAGGGAGCCATGAATATTGGCCCCCTCCCAGGCTAGAAACACCAGCCGTCAACCGCCCCAGAAATGGCGCATTCATAGGATGCGCCAATTCTGGCACTTAGCCTCGCTCTTCCACGCTGCCCTGGTGCGGTGGCAGGGGGTAATAGGGTTGGGGTTGATGTCAGCTTATAATGCCAGCTGACATCAAGCCCAGGTTAGTAATGGAGAGGCGTCTATAAGACACCCCCATTACTAACCCCATAGTCAAAGTTAAAAAAAACACAAACACCCAGAATAAAGTCCTTTAATTGAAATAAAGACACAATCCTTTATTGTTCTAAATTAAACCATACTTACCATCACGCCCATTCCAGCTGAAGCCAACGATCTCCTGCAATAAAAGAAAAATAATAAAGCAACCTCATCCTTACCTTTCCATGGTTCCCACGACAGCTTCAGCTCTGCTACATCGAGATGACAGGCTGGACCGCAGCAGAACGCCGCCATCCAGTCTGTCATCCCGCAGACACTGAGAAGCGCAGGCTTGCTTGCGCTGCTCAGCGTCTCTCTGTGACGACATCCAGATGAGCCGAGTTCATGTCCAATGAACTCGGCTCACCTCATGCACGTCACTGACAGCGTGGGAAAATTCTCACGCTGAAGCGCTGATTGCAGGAGAATTTTCCCACGCTGTCAGTGACGTGCAGGAGGTGAGCTGAGTTCATTGGACATGAGCTCACCTCATGCACATCACTGACAGCGTGGGAGAATTCTCCTGCACTCAGCACTTCAGCGTGAGAATTTTCCCACGCTGTCAGTGACGTGCATGAGGTGAGCCGAGTTCATTGGACATGACCTCGGCTCATCTGGATGCCGTCACAGCGAGACAGTGAGGAGCGCAAGCATGCCTGCGCTTCTCATTGTCTGCGGGATGACAGGCTGGATGGCAGCGTTCTGCTGCGGTCCAGCCTGTCATCTCGATGTAGCAGAGCTGAAGCTGTCGTGGGAACCATGGAAAGGTAAGGATGAGGTTGCTTTATTATTTTTCTTTTATTGCAGGAGATCGTTGGCTTCAGCTGGAATGGGCGTGACGGTAAGTATGGTTTAATTTAGAACAATAAAGGATTGTGTCTTTATTTCAATTAAAGGACTTTATTCTGGGTGTTTGTGTTTTTTTTAACTTTGACTATGGGGTTAGTAATGGGGGTGTCTTATAGACGCCTCTCCATTACTAACCTGGGCTTGATGTCAGCTGGCATTATAAGCTGACATCAACCCCAACCCTATTACCCCCTGCCACCGCACCAGGGCAGCGTGGAAGAGCGAGGCTAAGTGCCAGAATTGGCGCATCCTATGAATGCGCCATTTCTGGGGCGGCTGACGGCTGGTGTTTCTAGCCTGGGAGGGGGCCAATATTCATGGCTCCCTTCCTGGGCTATTAATATCAGCCCCCAGCTGTCTGCCTAGCCTTTGCTAGCTATTAAATTAGGGGGGACCCCACGTCATTTTTTGGGGGGGGTCCCCCATTTTAATAGCTAGTAAAGGCTATGTATTCAGCTGGGGGCTGATATTAGTAGCCTGGGAAGCTCCGTGGGTATTACCCCCTTCCCAGGCTTCAAACATCTGCCCCAGCCGTCTGCTTAACCTCCGCTAGAGCCTAAAATTAAGGGGAACCCCACGCCAATTTTTTTAATAATAAATCCTTTGTTTTAATACTAAATTACAAGTACAGTAACCAACACTATCACTGTACTTCATATATATGTGACTGACATGTTTCTATCTATCTAATCTATGTGTGAAGCTCTATTCTGTCTGTTATAAATTGTCGGGTACCGCTGCTGAATTGCCGCCGGCTTTTTTAAAGAGACGGTGCATGAAAACACTATTATTTTTTTTGATAAATCCTTTACGCTAAATGACAAGTACAGTAAGCAGCACTGTCACTGTACTTCATATATATGTGACTGACATGTTTCTATCTATCTAATCTATGTGTGATTCTCTATTCTTTCTATTCTAAATTGTCGGGTACCGCTGCTGAATTGCCGGCCGGCTTTTTTAAAGAGATGGTGCATGAAAACACTATTATTTTTTTTGATAAATCCTTTACGCTAAATGACAAGTACAGTAAGCAGCACTTTCACTGTACTTCGTATATATGTGGCTGACATGTTTATATCTATCTAATCTATGTGTGAAGCTCTATTCTGTCTGTTATAAATTGTCGGGTACCGGTGTATGCCGCTGCTGAATTGCCGGCTTTTCATGTTTCACTGTTGGCACTGTTCCCATCGATTTGGGCAATCACTGTAATGCCACAACCACCATGGCTGTGGCATTACAGTGAGTGGCAGACAATCCCTGCATGATTGGTGCTCTAAATAGCGCCAGACATGCAGGACACGCTTTTGGTGCACGAACAGTTATCGAACATAACCTCGAACAGCCGAATTTTTTGCAAATCGTTCGGGTTCGTCGAACAACTCGAACACCGCCCAAAACAGCTCGAATTTGAGATTGGCGAACAGTTCTAGTCGAACACCGCTCATCTCTACTCCTCAGTGTCTCACTGTGACGGCATCCAGATGAGCCGAGGTCATGTCCAATGAACTCGGCTCAGCTCATGTACGTCACTGACAGCGTGGGAAAATTCTCCTGCACTCAGCGCTTCAGCGTGAGAATTCTCCCACGCTGTCAGTGACGTGCATGAGGTGAGCTGAGATCATTGGACATGAACTCACATCATGCACGTCACTGACAGCGTGGGAAAATTCTCCTGCACTCAGCGCTTCAGTGTGAGAATTCTTCCACGCTGTCAGTGACGTGCATGAGGTGAGCTCATGTCCAATGAACTCAGCTCACTTCATGCATGTCACTGACAGCGTGGGAGAATTCTCACACTGAAGCGCTGAGTGCAGGAGAATTTTCCCACGCTGTCAGTGACGTGCATGAGGTGAGTCGAGTTCATTGGACATGACCTCGGCTCATCTGGATGCCGTCACAGTGAGACACTGAGGAGCGCAAGCATGCCTGCGCTTCTCAGTGTCTGCGGGATGACAGGCTGGATGGCAGCTTTCTGCTGCGGTCCAGCCTGTCATCTCGATGTAGCAGAGCTGAAGCTGTCCTGGGAACCATGGAAAGGTAAGGATGATGTTGCTTTATTATTTTACTTTAATTGCAGGAGATCGTTGGCTTCAGCAGGAATGGGCGTGATGGTAAGTATGGTTTAATTTAGAACAATAAAGAATTGTGTCTTTATTTCAATTAAAGGAGTTTATTCTGGGTGTTTGTGTTTTTTTTTTAACTTTGACTATGGGGTTAGTAATGGGGGTGTCTTATAGACGCCTCTCCATTACTAACCTGGGCTTGATGTCAGCTGGCATTATAAGCTGACATCAACCCCAACCCTATTACCCCACTGCCACCGCTACAGGGCAGTGGGAAGAGAGAGGCTAAGTGCCAGAATTGGCGCATCCTCTGGATGCGCTATTTCTGGGGCGGCTGACGGCTGGTGTTTCTAGCCTGGGAGGGGGCCAATATTCATGGCACCCTTCCTGGACTATTAATATCAGCCCCCAGCTGTCTGCCTAGCCTTTGCTAGCTATTAAAATAGGGGGGACCCCACGTCATTTTTTTTGGTGGGTCCCCCATTTTAATAGCTAGTAAAGGCTAGGTATTCAGCTGGGGGCTGATATTAGTAGCCTGGGAAGCTCCGTGGGTATTACCCCCTTCCCAGGCTTCAAACATCTGCCCCAGCCGTCTGCTTAACCTCCGCTAGAGACTAAAATTACGGGGAACCCCACGCCAATTTTTTTTTTCATAAATCCTTTATTTTAACACTAAATGACAAGTACAGTAATCAACACTGTCACTGTACTTCATATATATGTGACTGACATGTTTCTATCTATTTAATCTATGTGTGATGCTCTATTCCTTCTATTCTAAATTGTCGGGTACCGCTGCTGAAATGCCGGTCGGCTTTTTTAAAGAGGCGGTGCATGAAAACACTATTATTTTTTTTAATAAATCCTTTACACTAAATGACAAGTACAGTAAGCAACACTGTCACTGTACTTCATATATATGTGACTGACTTGTTTCTATCTATATTATCTATGTGTGATTCTCTATTCCCTCTATACTAAATTGTCGGGTACCGCTGCTGAATTGCCAGCTGGCTTTTTTAAAGAGACGTTGCATGAAAACACTATTATTTTTTTTAATAAATCCTTTACACTAAATGACAAGTACAGTAAGCAACACTGTCACTGTACTTCATATATATGTGACTGACATGTTTCTATCTATCTAATCTATGTGTGATTCTCTTTTCTTTCTGTTCTAATTTGTCGGATACCGGTGTATGCCGCTGCTGAATTGCCGGCTTTTCATGTTTCACTGTGAGCAGTGTTCCCATCGATTTGTGCAATCACTGTAATGCCACAACCACCATGGCTGTGGCATTACAGTGAGTGGCAGACAATCCCTGCATGATTGGTGCTCTAAAAAGCGCCAGACGTGCAGGACACGCTTTTGGTGCACGAACAGTTATCGAACATAACCTCGAACAGCCGAATTTTTTGCAAATTGTTCGGGTTCGTCGATCAACTCGAACACCGCCCAAAACAGCTCGAATTTGAGATTGGCGAACAGTTCTAGTCGAACACCGCTCATCTCTAGTTATAGGTTTAGCAATAACAGAAAAATTCTTTATGTACTTTCTGTAATAATTAGCAAACACTAAAAATCTCTGAATGGACTTTAAACATTCAGGCCTAGGCCACTCCAGTACTGCCTGAACCTTCACCGGGTCTATCTCAAACCCATCACCAGAGACAAAGTATCCCAAAAAACAAATTTTCTGTACCGCAAACTCGCACTTCTCTAGCTTAGCAAAGAGATTGTTTCAACTCAAAATTAGTGTTGAGCCACCCCCGTAGTGTTCGAGTTCGGTTCGGTTCGTCGAACACCCGTGTGTTCGCCGAACTGTTCGTCGAACTGTTCGTCGAACACCTTCGAACACCGTTAAAACCAATGGCAGGCAAACAAAAACACATAGAAACACATAGAAAACACCTTCAAAGGTGTCCAAAAGCTGACAAACTGCTCAGAAGACACAACTAACACATGGAAAAGTGACAAGTACATATAGTCATGCGAAAAGAAAAGAGGTGGAGGAGTAAAAGGAGGGGGAGACACAGATATAGGCATGTCATGCCCTTCTAAAATCCAAAAAGTGAGAAGCCGAGACGGCCAGTCCGCTCCTGCCCGTGCCACCTCCGTGTCGCCGGGTTTGTGCCAGAGCCGCGGTGAACCCTGACGGTCAGCCTCCCTCTCCCAATACTGGTGCCTGTCCGCTGGTGGGTCGAGAGAGCCCCCCTGTGGTGGAGGCAGCTCTAAGCTTTTTAATTTAAATTGTCCCTCTAATTTGAATGAATACACTTTAAATCCATTTACAAGGATCTATTGGAGGGCAAGTCTCATGCCAGCAGCCGCGTAATTCCAGCTCCAGTAGCGTCCACTAAAGCTGCTGCAGTTAAAAAGCTTTGGGCAAGTCTCATGCCAGCAGCCGCGTAATTCCAGCTCCAGTAGCGTCCACTAAAGCTGCTGCAGTTAAAAAGCTTTTATAAGGATCGAGCTCGGCTGTCCACCGCAAGGCATCCTAGTGCCAGTCCCAGCCCCTATGCCTTGGGGTGCCTCCTGATGCTCTTCACTAAGTATCCCATGGTCCCGAAGCATTTCCTTTGAAAAAATTAAGTGTCCAAACTACAGGTGGTGTAGCTTGCTTAACAGCCGGGATAATCCGCTGACTAGCAGACACTGCTACTAGGCACAAAGTATTTCCTGGGCTAGATGCAGTTAAAAATTTGTAAGTAGATACTCTCGTTGGATGCTGAGAAAGCATTCCATAGAGTCTCCTGGCACGCCATATATGATTCTCTTAAAAAGCTTGGGGTAGGGGTCTAGGGGACCCTTTTATAGCCAAAATCACGGCCCTGTATCACAATACGTCACCTAGGCTGAAGATAAATGGAACTGTAGCACCGAGGGCTCGGTTGCTACAGACGTATTGCACCTCACCCAGAGGTGTGATATCTCACTCTCAGATAAGGATGGAGTGTGGATCAGGACCCGACACCTGCATGCATTACACCACATTGCCGTGGGGCAGGGCGACCAATATGCCCCTGAGATGGGCACGACAGTCCCTGTCCCTGGCTGGAGTGGGGGGAGGGAACACTGAGGAAGGGGAACCCTGCAGTGCAGGAGCAGGGAGGAAGCAGTTCCTGGGTGCATTGAGAAGGGAGTATAAAAGGTGGGCACCATCTTAGTTCAGTGCAGAGAAGTCTAAGCAGAAGTGGCAGGGAGCAGGGGCTCTGCATGAACTCTGCTCCGGAGGCGGGCCTAGTAACAGAGGCCCAGGCCTGGAAGAGGGAGAAGGAAGGAAGAGGAGCGGAGAAGGCTCCAGGAACGAGGAATGAAGGGATCCCAGGGGTGCGGACGGGCGAGTCGCCACCGCACGCCCGAATCCACCTGCGTGGAGGGGTCAGGCCAAAGGGGGAGACCGGTCCCCGAACTAGTGGAGGCAGGAAACGACCCTCAGCTAGAAACTGGAGGCTCTGACATTTTATGTGGCGCAGCCCCTTGCTCCACCCGCTAGGAAGGCACCACATAGGGTCAGGGAAACTGGCGCCAAGTTTACCAAGAGGAGGCCCGAGGCAGCCGGACAGAAGTGTTGGTAAGAAAGGCCAGACAAAGGACACACAAAGGGGGTCCTGTGAAGCGCTCCAAAGTTATCTGGGAGTTGTCTGAGCCCCTCACCTGGTGAGCACAGTACGACGGGGGCAGCCGTTACCTGCAGACGTGGTCTGGATAATAAGAACTGTGAGTAAAGGCCCTGAACTGCATCACTGACTCCGTGTCGTTACTGCTGCTGCCCTGCACCATCACCCCCATCCTCCGCATACACTGCCCTGAGGCTATACTCCTCCCGTGGGGAGTTATGCTACGCTCTGCTGCACCCACAACACCAGCCTTAGCGGTCTGCCCTGTAGCGGCGGTTCACTCTGACCGCAATCCACGGGTGGCGTAGTCGGACATTTAAACATCAAAACCACATAAATAGTTCCGCCACTGGTTTGACCGCCCTGAGCCACGGAACCGGATCGCCGCCACGAAGACTACAACCACCAGCATCCACCAAAAAGGGTCCGGCTCCGGGTGTCCCAAGGCCCAGGGGGTGCGTCAGAACATTTTCATCACCTTTCACAATCACCAATGGGACAAGGCAGGGATGTCCTCTGTCCCCTCTCTTATACATCCTAGTGACGGAGCACCTGCTCTCATCAATTCGCCATAACCCCAATATTAGGTGGATTGAGGTGGGAGGCACCGAGTACAAGTGCTCTCTATTTGCTGATGATGTCCTAGTATATATCACTCAATCACATATATCCATCCCTGCTGTTATGGCTGAAATAGATCACTTTGTTACATGGTAAAATTTTAAAATCAATGCAGCGAAGTCTGAGGCCCTCGATGTCTCCCTCCCTAAATCCATATAGGATTCCATCCAGTCCAACTTTCCCTTTGCCTGGCCCTCACAGGGTATCAAATACTTAGGAATTCCTATTCATAGAGACCTCTCCCATCTATGTTATCTTAATTTTGGGCCCTTTATTGAACAATTCCATACAGACCACGGTTGGCAAGTTAGAACTGTAAGATTCACTACGTGAACCACTGGTGTTTTGTGGAAAAGCACATGTACACCGCGTTCCAAATTATTATGCAAAAAGTGTTTAGGAGTGATAAGGGAAGAATTTGTTTGTTTGTCAGTTAAACTCATTGATGGTGATGTGTGTCAGGGCTCTTTATATCACTGTAAGCAATTGCAGACACCTGTGCTAATTAGTTTGGCAGGTGTGTCCAATGAAAGGCAAGACTACTTAAGAAGGCTCTCTCACATTATTAAGCAGCCTACATTTTCTGCCAAAATGGGAAAGAAAAAGGATGTGTCGGCTGCTGAGAAGCAACAAATTGTGGAGTGTTTAGGTCAAGGCATGACTACAATCAACATTGTGCGATGATCAGGATGAAGTGTCTTGGCAATCAAGAAGTATGTAGCTGATTCACAGTACACACGTGTGCGTGCTGATAAGGGCAAATTGAGGACTCTTTCCTACAGGCAATTACGTCAGGTTGAAACAGCAGCGGCAAAAAAGCCTTGTCATAGCAGCAAAGTTTTTGAAGCTGCTTGTGCCTCCAACGTCCCCCGAACAACAAGATGCAGGGTCCTTCAGAGGTTTGCAGCTGTGCATATGCCATCCTGTCGACCTCCTCTATCCACTTCACACAAGCAGAAACGGCTCCAGTGGGCCAAACATTACATGAAGACTGATTTCAAAACTGTTTTGTTCACGGATGAGTGCCGTGCAGCGCTCGATGGTCCAGATGAATGGAGTGGAGGATGGCTGGTTGATGGACACCCCACGCAAACACGGCTACAGCGCCAACAAGGAGGAGGTGGAGTAATGTTTTGGGCTGGAATCATGGGGAGAGAGATTGTCGGCCCCTTTAGGATCCCTGAAGGCGCTAAAGATGAACTCCATAATGTATGTGGATTTTCTCAAACAGCACTTCCTGCCATGGTTCAAGAAGAAGAACCGTGTATTTCACAGCAAGATCATTTTTCTGCATGATAATGCACCATCTCATGCTGCACATAAAACATCTGCATCTCTGGCTGATATGGGCATAAAAGGGGACAAACTTATGGTGTGACCCCCATGCTCCCCTGACCTCTACCCCATTCAGAACCTTTGGAGCATCATTAAAAGGAGTGTCTATGATGGCGGGAGGCAGTTCACATCTAAGCAACAGCTCTGGGAGGGTATTCTGTCCTCATGCAAAACAATTGAAGCAGAAACCATCCAAAACCTGACAAATTCAATGGACGAGAGAGTTCAGAAGCTCCTTTCGAACAAGGGGTCCTATGTGAAAATGTAACATCACCTAGAATAAAGTTTTGAGTTGAAAACTGTTTGATTTCAGTTTCTAACAACCTGCTAATGCTTATAATTTCAAAAATGACCATTTTTTTGGTCTTTATTAAAATGAAAAGGTAGATCGAAAAGTTTGGGGGATCTAAGAGTGTGGCAACCCAGTAGTCATGATTACTTCGAATTCTGACAATATGAGGGTCATGCTGCAGGTAGTGCAGCAAGAAGGCACTTATGTGTCTTGCGCATCTCGGAGCCCCAAAATTATTTTCCGGGCTAGATGCAGCTAAAAATTATTTTTAATTTTAAATCTGGTGAAGCTTATTATAGATGGCCTAATAGGATCAGTGCTGCACACTGCTACAAAGCCCAAATTATTTTCCAGTCAAGATACAGATAAACATGATTAGTAATTTGAAAGCTTAAAACGGTTGGTAGGGTGATTTTAACCAATCATCAAGCTTTTACTCTCCCCAGGATGACACAGGGGTAGAAAAGTCGTTTCGGATCCATGATTTGTTCATCTTTATGAACGTGAGTCTGTCTACATTATCAGTGGAGAGCCGCGTGCGCTTATCTGTCAGCACACCACCAGCAGCGCTGAACACACGTTCAGACAGAACGCTGGCTGCGGGGCATGACAAGATCTCCAAGGCGTAAGTGGCTAGCTCCGGCCATTTATCCAGATTGGAAGCCCAAAAAGATCAAGGGTCCAGTGACACAGTCGTGGCTTCAATGTTTACTTGGAGATACTCCTGTACCATCGTCTCTAGGCGTTGACTATGTGTCAGACTTCTTGTCTCCTGTGGCCTTGCAAAGGATGGGCTAAAAAAGTGGTGAAATGATTCCGCAAAATTGATGTTACCAGCAGATACTGTGGTTCTGTTACGGTTTGAGTGCTGAACACTTGACGGTCCCACGGTTGGCAAGTTGGAACTGTGAGATTCACTACGTGCACCACTGGTATTTTGTGGAAAAGCACATGTAAGATTCTGCAACAGTCTCTGCTGATACTCCTGCATGCGTGCATCCCTTTCTATGGCAGGAATAATTTCTGCAAATTTACTTTTGTACCGGGGATCTAACAGTGTGGCAACCCAGTAGTCAGGATTATTTCTAATTCTCACAATTCGAGGGTCATGTTGCAGGTAGTGCAGCAAGAAGGCACTCATGTGTGTTGCGCATCCAGGAGCACCAAGTCCCTGTTGTGTTGGTGGCGAGGTAACAATCATGCTTCCTTCCTCTGTCCTCTCCCCCCAACCTCGCACAACAGAAATGTGATCAAGGTCTCCCTCATCTGATGAGTCTTCCATCAGTTCGTCCTCCACTTCTTCCTGGGCTCCTGCACCTTCCTCACTAGTTTGGCTGCTACCATGCGCCCTGGTAAAATCATCTCCCCCACCCTCACATGCCTGCCGCCCTGGTGCTGCCGACCGTCTGGACCTTGCAGATGTTAGCCCTTCCGCATACAACTCCTCCTCCTCTACTTCCTCCACCTCCTCTTGTGCCACCACCTGACTCCGAATTCTGTTTAACATGTGCTCCAGCATGTAAATCACCGGAATAGTCATGCTGATAATGGCATCGTCAGCACTAAACATCTTCGTCGCCATTTCAAAACTGTGCAGAAGGGTGCATAGGTCCCTGATCTGAGACCACTCCTCCAGCGTGATTTGCCCCACCTCTGAATCTCGTTGGCCCAGGCTATACGTCAGAACGTATTGCACCAGGGCTTGTCGGTGCTGCCACAGTCGCTGCAACATGTGCAGAGTTGAATTCCACCGGGTAGGCACATCGCATTTTAGCCGGTGAAGTGGCAGGCCCAACGACTTCTGTAGAGATGTAAGTCGCTGAGCTGCGGGATGCGAACGGCGGAAGTGAGCACACAGCGACCGTGCCCTCTGCAGAAGGCCATCTAGTCTGGGATAGTGGGCTAAAAATTGCTGGACAACCAGGTTCAACACGTGAGCCATACAAGGCACGTGTGTGACATTGCCCCGGCGAAGGGCCGCACCCAGGTTTGCAGCATTGTCGCACACGGCCTTCCCTGGTTTCAGGTCCAGTGGAGACAACCATTCATGAAATTGGTTCTCCAGAGCTGACCACAACTCCTCAGCTGTGTGACTCACATTTCCCAGACATTTCAATGTAAAAACCGCCTGATGACGTTGAGCCCTACTGCCAGCATAGTAAGGAGGTGTGCAGGATCCCTTCTGCGCAGTTAGAAAGCTTGTGGCATGACCAGACAGGCTTTGGGTGCAGGTGGAAGACCGAGAGGAGGTTGAGGAGGCAGAAGCAGTGGAGGAAAAATGACATAAAGAGGATTGACGCACAACTCGTGGGGACGGCAAGACTTGGACAGCAGCCCCTTGTCCTGCTGTCACCATAGTTACCCAGTGCCCAGTCAGCGACATGTAACGCCCCTGTCCATGCCTACTCGTCCAAGTGTCTGTGGTGAAATGCACCCTGTCACACACAGAGTTTCTCAAAGAAGCGGTGATGTTGTGTGCGACATGCTGGTGGAGCGCAGGCACACCTTTCTTTGAGAAGTAGTGCCGACTGGGCATCTGGTACTGGGGCACTGCGACGGACATAAGGTCTCGAAAATCCTCTGTGTCCACCAGGCGGAAAGGCAGCATTTCTGTAGCCAAGAGCTTGCAGATGGTGAAATTCAACCTCTTAGCTTTCTCATGGCTAGGAGGAAATGGTCTTTTACTTGTCCACATCTGAGGGACCGAGGGCTGGCTATTGTGCTTAGACGGGGTTGATAAGGGTGTCCCCGGCAAACTGCCGGTCTGTGAGGAAGATGCAGGCGGACATGTTAGGTTGCCTTGATCCAAAGGTGGTGCTATCGATGTCGGACAGCGCTCAAGACCAGCTGGTGTTACCACCTCCAAAGAAAATGATGACCTGCCAATCACGCTGGCTGTTGCGGGTAAAGAGGTGGCAGGTCTGCGCCCCAAAACAGGTGTGACTGCTGTCCCCCCAGTCACAGAGGATGAAGAGGCCGCGGATGCACAAGATATGGCAGACGGTGGTTGGCCTGGCCGGCTAGACCGCATTGTAGCACACTGAGCTTCCCACTGCAACTTATGCTTCATGTCCATGTGCCGGTTCATGCATGAAGTACTCAAACTATGTATTTTTTGGCCTCTACTTAGCTTTTGCTGACAAATGTTACAGATAACACGAGTTGGGTCATCTTTATCGATCTGAAAAAATGCCCAGGCTATGCATGGCTTAGCACCCATGCGACCTGAAGAGCCACCACGACTTGTGGTGAGAGGCAGAGTTGTGTTTGAGGATGCAGTTGTTGACGTGCTTCCAGTACTACGTCTCTGTCCAGGAAGGCGCAACCTGACCTTGTCGTCACTAGCATCTTCCTCCACCTCCTCTGCTGACCTCATCTCTTGGCTGACTGTGGGTTGACAGTAAGTGGGATCTCCGACCTCATCATCATCACCCTGTGCGTTATCACACCCGTCGTCCTCAGAGCCAACCTGTTCCTGCCCTGACAAAAAACTAAAGTTGTCGCTCCAATCAGGTATTTGAGTCTTATCATCGTCTTCCTCATTGTCTCCACCAACAGGAGTTACAGTTTGGGAATGAGGGTCTACATTATGGTCAGAACCTTCTGCGTCTGGTCCTGGATCCGACTCATAAAGATTCTGGGCATCAGTGCAGATCATTTCCTCGTCTGGATTCACAGAAGCGCTGGAATCGACCTCTGATTCCCAGGCTATAGTAAGAGTAAACAGCTCTGCAGACTCAACCATCTGTTCTACCTCATACTCAGACGGGCAGCTGGAGATTTGGGAGCTGTGAGGAAGCAAGTGCGATTTGGGTGACACCTTTGAGGACTGGAGTATTTGTGATGTTGAAGTTGATGTGGAGGAGAGCCCACTTAAAGGAGCACTTGATATCCGTTGAAGCACCTGCTGTTTTTGTGCCTCATCTGGAATTTGTAGCGATTGGCGTGGCCGTAAGAAAGGGATCTTATCACATTGTCCGCTAAAAGAAGTAGACATTTTAGTTTGGCTGGAAGATGGTCTTTCTTCTGCACCTACCCCACGGACACAACCTTTTTTCCCCTTCCCAACACGCCTATTCCCCTTTCCACCAGCAGCAGGCCTTTTTCCACTCATTTTGGTGGTTAACTAATTCACAACTCTGGAGTTGTTTGCACAAAAAAACAATGGATGGTAACCGAGCAGAGCTGAGTGGCCAAACTGTGGTATTAGGCCAAATCTATTGGCTGGGTTAGATGCAGAAAAAAATTATTTTTAATTTGCAACCTGATGGAGGTCAGTATAGATGGACTAATAGACCAAGTCCCACACACCGCTAGAAGCCCAAATATTTTTTCAGAGCTAGATGCAGAAATTTTTTTTATTCAATTTGCAACCTGATGGAGGTCAGTATAGATGGACTAATAGACCAAGTCCCACACACTGCTAGAAGCCCAAATATTTTTTCAGAGCTAGATGCAGAAAAAAATTATTTTTAATTTGCAACCTGATGGAGGTCAGTATAGATGGACTAATAGACCAAGTCCCACACACTGCTAGAAGCCCAAATATTTTTTCAGAGCTAGATGCAGAAAAAAATTATTTTTAATTTGCAACCTGATGGAGGTCAGTATAGATGGACTAATAGACCAAGTCCCACACACCGCTAGAAGCCCAAATATTTTTTCAGAGCTAGATGCAGAAAAAAATTATATTCAATTTGCAACCTGCTGGACGTCAGTATAGAAGGACTAATAGAACAAGTCCCACACACTGCTAGAAGCCCAAATATTTTTTCAGAGCTAAATGAAGAAAAAAATTATTTTTAATTTGCAACCTGATGGAGGTCAGTATAGATGGACTAATAGACCAAGTCCCACACACTGCTAGAAGCCCAAATATTTTTTCAGAGCTAGATGCAGAAAAAAATTATTTTTAATTTGCAACCTGATGGAGGTCAGTATAGATGGACTAATAGACCAAGTCCCACACACCGCTAGAAGCCCAAATATTTTTTCAGAGCTAGATGCAGAAATTTTTTTTATTCAATTTGCAACCTGATGGAGGTCAGTATAGATGGACTAATAGACCAAGTCCCACACACTGCTAGAAGCCCAAATATTTTTTCAGAGCTAGATGCAGAAAAAAATTATTTTTAATTTGCAACCTGATGGAGGTCAGTATAGATGGACTAATAGACCAAGTCCCACACACTGCTAGAAGCCCAAATATTTTTTCAGAGCTAGATGCAGAAAAAAATTATTTTTAATTTGCAACCTGATGGAGGTCAGTATAGATGGACTAATAGACCAAGTCCCACACACCGCTAGAAGCCCAATTATTTTTTCAGAGCTAGATGCAGAAAAAAATTATTTTTAATTTGCAACCTGATGGAGGTCAGTATAGATGGACTAATAGACCAAGTCCCACACACTGCTAGAAGCCCAAATATTTTTTCAGAGCTAGATGCAGAAAAAAATTATATTCAGTTTGCAACCTGATGGAGGTCAGTATAGATGGACTAATAGAATGATGCTATGCCCAAAAGATTTTACTTCACTAGGTGCAGTAAAAAAATTGGTATTCTATACACAGGTGGTATATCTTGCAACACAGATAGGCTACTCCACTGACTAACACACTCTGCAATAGGCCAAAAAGGATTAGCTTTGCTAGATTCAGCCAAATGCTGTGAAAAAAACTTGCACAGCACTGGCACAGACCTGCCTGGCAAAAACTGATAGGAACTGATGTAACCTAGTCCTGAAAAGGACTCCAATTACAATTAGTCTTTACTCCCACAATCTATCTATTTAAGAGCACAGACCTGTCTGATAAAAGTCGTAGGAAATGCTGTAACCTAGTCCTTAAAAGGACTGCAATCACAACTATTCCCTACTCCCAAGCTATCTGTATATTTGTGCGAAAATTGGCTTGAAATTAACAAGGTATAGCGCACACAGCAACAGCGGTGCCGTCTAACACGCAGCTGCAGCAGTGAGAAAATGGTGGCGACGGGGAAAATGGCTTGGTCTTATAGGGCAAGGACATGTGACATACACTGCCAATGACACATGCCCTTGCTTGTGTGAAAAAAAGCACTTCGCTCCGTGTGTGCGCTGCTGATAGGCTGACAGATTGCACCTCCCCACTGCAAATGCGGGAACGAGAAAAAAAAATGGAGATCTTCATTGTTCCTGCAGAGATCCATCCCCTGCCCCTCCCCCCGCCCCGCTGTACACTCAAACTGCGTATTAACATTAATTTTCATCATTACTGAGAAAAAATCCAGTTATGATTTTGGTGCACGAACAGTTATCGAACATAACCTCGAACAGCCAAATTTTTCTCAAATTGTTCGTGTTCGCCGACCGGCTCGAACACCGCCCAAAACAGCTCGAATTTGAGATTGGCGAACAGTTCGACTAGAACAACGCTCATCTCTACTCAAAATCTGTAGAACTTTGCGAACTCTCTGCCAATGTGACACCAGATCGGGTGAATAAATCAAAATATCTTCCAAATAAACAATAACACTCCTACCAATCAACGGCATCAGAATGTCATTAATGAAATTTTGAAAAAATGCAGAAGCATTAGTAAGGTCATAAGGCATCAGCAGACACTCAAAATGACCTTCCGGAGTATTAAAAGCTGACTTCCATTCATCGCCCTCCTTTACCCGCAACAAATTATATGCCCTTCGAAGGCCAATCTTAGAAAACCACTTCGCTCCGGTTAATTGATTAAACAAATCCGGAATCAGCGGCAACGGGTAAGGATTGCGCACAGTGATCTTATTAATCTCCTGAAAAGTTAAACACGGCCTGAGACCCCTATCCTTCTATTTAACAAAAAAGAATCCTACAGGCACAGGGGACTCAGAGGGTCTTATATGACCTGCAGCTAAACTAGTCTGTAGGTACTCCTTTAAAGCCTCCCTCTCGGGAATCGTCAGATTAAATAAAAGACTCTTAGGAAGTGTAGTACTTGGGATGAACTCAATAGCACAATCGTACTCTCAATGGGGCGGTAGAGCTTGCGACTCAACATCTGAAAATACCCTCCAGAAATCCTGAATGGTTTCAGGCAGCTCCCTCTTCAAAACTGCAGCAGGACCTTATAGTACTAAACGACCAGTCCAACAATGGATTGTGCACCTTTAACCAGGGTAAACCCAGAACCACTGGAGCAGGCAAATTAGCAAGTACAAATTAGTCTATACGCTCTTTATGTTCCTTATTCATAATTAGTGGGAAACCGGTGACCTTCCGTGAAATGCGCCCATGCTCCAGGGGAGTGTTATCAATCACCACAACAGGGAAAGGAGAAGATAAAGGTTCAGAAACAAACTTATACTTGACTAGAAATCATTGATCAATTAAATTAAGAGCAGCGCCACAATCAACCATTACCTGAAAATCAATGGAATGACCACGATAGGTGGTATTACCAGATAAAAACACTCCAGTGGAACGTAAAAATGCTATACGAACAGGAGGGTTGCTCCTGCTGACTTTATTTTTTTTTCCTTTCTTATGCGAGCCTTGCATTGCTTAATAAAATGGTCAGCCTTACCACAATACAAACATAGCCTCTCAGAGAACCTCCGCTCCCTCTCCTGGGAACGGGAAGACCTCGCCCCAACTTGCATTGGTTCCCCGCTGACGGTGAGACTAGCCTGAGAGACAGGGTCCAACATTAAAAGAGCTTTCTCTTCACTCTGCCTGGCTCTCAATCTTCTATCCACATGGATAGCTAACTGCATAGCTGTTTAAAAGTGTCAGGTGCAGGATATGCAATGAGCAAATGTTTAACCCTTTCATTCAAACCTGCCAGAAACTGTCTCTTGAGTGCTGGGTCATTCCACCTGACCTCTGCGGACCATGGTCAGAACAGGGTACAAAACTTCTCAGCCTCACCAGAACCCTGTTTAAGCCGTCTGAGCTCCACCTCAGCTGATGTGACCCGATCAGGATCATCATATAACAACCCCAATGCAGTAAAAAATGCTTCTACTGACGTCAAACAAGGATCATTAGGATGTAAAGAAAATGCCAAGATTTGGGGTTCGCCCTGCAATAAAGACATAATCACTCCCACACTCTGTAATTCACTCCCTGAGGTCCCAGGTCTCAGCCGAAAATATAGTACACATGCATTTTTAAACTTAAAAAATCCCTGCCGTTTACCAGAAAAAAACTCAAGAAATCCTACATTCGGTTCATTTGGGCATGCACCAGAGCAATTACTCACGTGTAGTGATGAGCAAGCACTAAAATGCTCGGGTACTTGTTGCTCGGGTCGAGCAAATTGGAATACTCGGGTGCTCGACCCGAGCAACGAGCCCAATGTAAGTCTATGGTAAACTCAAGCATTTTTCAGGCGGCCGCCCCCGGCGGTCTGCAGAGGGCCTAAAAATTGCCCAAATCGAGGGGAACAGTGCTCAAATGACATGGGAACAGCATGGGGAAGACCCCTGGAAGTATTTCTGACTCCTAGGTCTCTGCTGTCAACAACGTTTTCAGAATATTACGCCACTTTTACGAACTCACAATAAAACATACAAAAACAAAACCATAATGGATTTTCCTGGGAAATATGTTAAGGAACATCCTTTCCAGGGTAATGACTTGTATATAAGGCAAAATAAATAACCAAAACCAAAAATACTCCTCCACAGCTTGGGCTATGTTCACACGTAGCAGTTTTGATGCATTTTTCCACTTTTGCATTGCTTTCAACAAAGACAAATGCATTCACTTGGAAATGTCATTTTAACCTTTTACAACGTTATCTGGCCATGTGGTGTGTGACACATCATCAGACACATGCATACAGTGCTGAAAAGACATGGGAACAGCATGGGGAAGACCTCTGGAAGCATTTCTGACTCCCAAGTCACTGCCTAAAAGTGTGCCCATCATAAGTGATCCTTGGCGCATGCGAAGATGCCTCCCGCCACGCACCTGTCGTTGCAGACTTGCAACAATCACCATCCACGTCCTTGTCCCAGTGCAGCGTTCAGTTGTCCCTACCCCATTTCTTGGAATGCACATTTAATTTCATGACTACAGAGTTGGGCAATGGCCTGATCTGCAATGCGATTTGAGAAATAACATGCATAAGCACGTCCGATCCACATTAAAAAAGCAGCCATAAAGTGTCTTGGAACCTTCCCCCACACATTTCTTAGCCAGGACTGCTGCTCGGCAAGGATTGATGAACCCACCTGAAAACCGAAGACTCCTCCGGTGGGCCCTGGCTTCTCCTTCTGGAGAGTTCATAGTGCTGAGGTGAGGCCATGATGATGATAGAGACCACCATCTGCTTAGTTTTCTGCTACTTGGAATGCAAGTGCACGTATGCAGCCAGCCAGCCACCCACCCGCCCAAAAAACCCCACTAAGAATTTAAAGACACATAGAGCAGGGCCAAAGTAACAAGTACAACATGTTCCCATTAGAAAGGAGAGGGTCTGCTATACAGTTATAGGGTATTCAGTGAGTCGAACGGCTGACCAAGTTTAGGAAAAACCCCACTAAGAATTTAAAGACACATATAGCAGGGCCACAGTAATGACAAATTACCATTAGAATGGAGAGAGTCTGCTATACAGTTATAGGGCATGCAGTGAGTCCAACGGCTGACCAATTTTAGGAAAAACCCCACTAAGAATTTAAATACACATAGAGCAGGGCCACAGTAACAAGTACGACATGTTCCCATTAGAACGAAGAGGGTCTGCTATACAGTTATAGGGTATTCAGTGAGTCAAACGGATGACCAATTTTAGGAAAAACCCCACTAAGAATTTAAAGACACATATAGCAAGGCCACAGTAATGACAAATTACCATTAGAATGGAGAGAGTCTGCTATACAGTTATAGGGCATGCAGTAAGTCCAACGGTTGACCAATTTTAGGAAAAACCCCACTAAGAATTTAAAGACACATAGAGCAGGGCCACATTAACAAGTACGACATGTTCCCATTAGAAAGGAGAGGGTGCTATACAGTTATAGCGTATGCAGTGAGTCCAACGGCTGACCAAATTTAGGAAAATCCCCACTAAGAATTTAAAGACACATAGAGCAGGGCCACAGTAACGACAAATTTCCATTAGAAAGGAGAGAGTCTGTTATACAGTTATAGGGTATGCAGTGAGTCCAACGGCTGACCAAATTTAGGAAAAACCCCACTAAGAATTTAAAGACACATAGAGCAGGGCCACAGTAATGACAAATTCTCATTAGAAAGGAGAGGGTCTCCCATAGTGTTGACCTATGTGGTGAAAGCAAGGGCAGCCAAAAATTGGGAGGCACTCCAATGCCCCTTGGAAGAGACTTAGAGGGCCTCAAAAAAAATGTTCCCATTAGAAAGGATCGGGTCTCCTATACTTGGAATGCCCATGCACTAAGTGTATGGGCTGACAAACATTTACCCGTAGGGGGTATACATGAACATACTGTATATATTTTTTTTTTACGAGCATCATAAACACCCTTTAAAAAAAATTATGTGGGTGTTGCATCACGGACCACGGTCACCCTGGTGATATGGTGGTGGAGGATGAGGACGAGGAGAAGGAGGAGGACAAGAGCAAATAGCCAAAACCAGGTAGCGTATACCCATATGTGGGTGTGAAGAGGTGCATGGGACTACACCTCCCAAAAAAAGACACTGCATTTGAGTTTAGGCTACGCTGCTATCATTCGGTGGTGTTGAGAAGTGTGGCCCAATCCAGCCCTTGTTCATTTTTATGAGAGTCAGCCTGTCAGTTTTTTCAGTTGACAGGCGGATGCTCTTATCAGTTATAATTCCACCAGCGGCACTAAAAACTCGCTCTGATAAAATGCAAGCGGCAGGGCAGGCCAGGACCTCCAAGGTGTAGAGAGACAGTTCATTCCACGTATCCAGCTTGGATAGCCAATAATTATAAGGCACAGAGAAATCACAGAGGACGTTGGTACGGTCTGCAAGGTACTCTCTCAGCATCTTCCCAAACTTTGCATACATTTTGTTAGAGTACCCTGCACCTCAGGGCCTGTGCGATGTGAGGGTCTGAGAAAACTGTCCCAGAACTGTGACAGTGTTCCCCTGCCTCTGCTGGATTGCATTTGTGTCTCTCTCGCCAGTACTCCTTGGTTGTCCAACGAAGTGTGCCCTCTGCCGCCAGCGTTTTCAGATGGGAATTTTTTTAATAGTTCTGCAACTAGGGCCTTCTGGTACTGCCCCATCTTTGTAGACCTGTCAGTGTCAGGAATAAGAGATATAAAGTTCTCCTTGTAGCGTGGATCTAGATGTGTCACCAACCAGTAATGACTGTTAACCAAAATTTTGTGAATGCGAGGGTCATGGGAAAGGCAGCGTAACATAAACTCAGCCATGCGTGCCAGAATGCTAACAGGCAAGGCTTTCGTGTCCTCACCAAGAGGTTGACTGACCATGCTCTCCTCCTCCTCCTCTCTGTCCTCTGGCCATCCACGCTGAACAAACGGTATGACTGTTGAGCAGGTAGTACCGTCTATAACACATGAAACTAGCTCCTGTTCTTCCTTCTCCTCTTCTTACTCATTGACACCCAATCCACGTTGGGATGAGATGAGGCTGGGCTGTGTGTAATCACCCGGTATGGTTCCTTGCTCCATCTCATCGTGCTCCGCCTGCAATGCATCCTCTTTGATTGTAAGCAAAGTGCGTTTCAGAAGACAGAGAAGCGGGATGGTAATGCTAATTATGGCATCATCGCCGCTCACCATCTTGGTGGAGTCCTCAAAGTTTTGGATGATGGTACATATGTCTGACATCCATGTCCACTCCTGAGGTCTTATGTGTGGAGTCTGAACTGAATACCGATAGCATTGTTGATGCTTACCTCTTCTGCTCACAAATCATTCCCAACATCTGCAGTGTAGAGTTCCAACGCGTGGGGACATCACATACCAGTCTGTGAGCCAGAAGCTGCAAATGCTGATGAAACTCGACAAGGGCGGCAGAAGCTGTAGGTGACTTTCTAAAATGGGCACACTGGTGGCATACTTTAACAAGCAGATACAGTAGCTCCGGGTAGGATTTGAGAAACCACTGAACCACAAGGTTAAGCACATGGGCCAGGCATGGTACGTGAGTGAGCTCGCCTCGCCTTAGAGCTGCCACCAGGCTCTGGCCATTGTCACACACTACCATGCCTGGCTGTAGGTTCAGCGGTGTGATCCACAAATCTGCCTGCTCTTTCAGAGCTGCCACAACTCTTCAGCATTGTGCGGTTTGTCACCTAAGCATATCAGCTTCAGCACAACCTGTTGCCGCTTGGTTGAGGCAGTGCTGCAGTGATTCCAGCTTGTGACTGATGTGGTCATTTCGGAGATGGAGGCTGAAGAGGATGAGGTGCAGGAGATGTAGACTGTGGGGGCAAACCTGATTGACCTAGGGCCCGCAATCCTCGGCATCGGGAGGATGTGTTCCGTCCCAAGGTCTGACTGGATGCCGGCTTCCACTATGCTAACCCAGTGTACTGTCAGCGAGCTATACTGTCGCTGGCCTCAAGCACTTGTCCACGTGTCTGTGGTTAGGTGGACTTTCCCAGTAACTACGTTGTCGAGGGCACAGCTACTGTCTTGGGACACGTACTTTTGTAATGCGGGGACGGCACACCGGGTGAAATAGTGGCGGCTGGGGACCGAGGGACGGCCGCCACCATCAGGTTGCGGAATGCTTCTGTCTCCACGAGCCTAAAAGGCAACATTTCGATTGCAAGCTGTTGTGAAATGTGGGAATTTAGTAGTGTGGCCTGTGGGGCGTTGGCTGCGAGTTTGTGCTTGTGCTCCAAGGACTTTGGTATGGACAACTAAACGCTGCGCTGGGACAAGGACATGGACGTGCTTCCTGATGCTGATACTTGAGAGTGTGCAATGACAGGTGTAGGGCAGGAGGTATCTTCGCATGCACCATGGACAGGGGATTGGCTTGCATGCACAACAGCGGAAGGAGCAATGGTGTCACCAGCAGACATTGTTCCTGGACCCTGGGGTTCGGCCCACAAAGTCGGGTGCTTTGCTGCCATGTGCCTGATCATGCTGGTGGTGGTCAGGCTGGTTGTTTTGCCACCCCTGCTGATGCTGACCTGGCAGGTGGTGCAAATGTCCTTTTTGGGGTTATTGGCAGTCTTTAAAAAACAACCAGACTCGGGAAGACTTAACAGTTGTACTGGCAACTTCCTTCGTGTTGGTGTTACGGGGAATGGTTGCCTGCCTTCTGTCTGCGGCCACCACACTGCTTCTTCCTTCCTGTTGGTGTGCTCTGCCTCCCTCCCCCTCTGTGCTGCTGTCCTTGCTCTGAATGTCCTCCTGCCGGGTTGGGTCAGTTACAATATCATCCACCTCCTCCTCTTCCACTTCCGCACTCTGGTCCACCTCTTGTCTTTCTGGCAATTGTGTCTCATCATCGTCCACCTCTTGGGACACTTTCCCACAGCAGAAGGCAGAACTGGAATGGAGCCTCTTGTGCTATATGCACTGCAGTCTGCTATATACACTGCCTGCCTGACTATATTCACTGCCTGCTTGATATCTCTGCTGACGGATTAGTCCTCAGAAGGACGGTTTGTTGAGATGGATATGTGTCTCTAATATAGTTTGGTACACCTACACTAACTAGAAACAAGCAAATCTCTCCCTAGCTCAGCAACAGCTCTCCCTACACTGTCTGATTCCGGAGTGACTGTGACAAGCATGGCTGCGCCAGGTCTGATATAGACCTGATGATGCTGTGCAGCCAGCCAATCATTGTAATGCCACAACCAATCTGGCTACGGCATTACAGTGAGTGGCAAGCAATCCCTGCATGTTCATTGGCTCTCTAAAGAGTGCCAAACATGCAGGAAGGAGACCCGAGCTCCCGCCGAGCAACACCGGAAATACTCGGCGAGCGCCAAGCATGTTGAGCAGTGAGATGCTCGGGCGAGCACCGAGCAGTAGCAAACATGCTCGCTCATCATTACTCATGTGCTGTTGCAGACTGGCTACCTCCAGAGATAACCCTTGCAGATGCTGTGCAAACTCCTGGACGCTGATCATACTGAAGGAATCCGGATGAGGATTTTTTTTTTATTATCGCTCCGGACAAACTGTTATGAAACTGCAACTCAGAACTAGGGCAGGAAAGGGAAAAGATGTCCTTGCACTAGGACTAGACTGAAACCCTACAATGGAGTGGGCAACCTATTCCTAGCAAATAGACCCACCGTAGTTTCCTAGACTCAACTCAAAAGAAGACCTAAAGGAAGAGGGAAAGGAGACCCTGAAAGAACTAAGGACTGGGGAAAAACAAGCAGGTGACCTCCTAGCAGGAAACTAGAGGAAGCTGCAGAAACAAAATGGGAATACTGGAATCTCAGCATGCAGAACTAGAGGATCCCAGAACTGCACAAAACTAAACACAGAAACCACTACTACCAAACCTCCGAGCCAGAACTCTCGCAGATTAACACTGTTGCAAAGACTAGGAGGCAGGTGCTGGGTAATAAGGGGTGATACAATCACCTGATGTTAGTCAAAACCAACACCAGGGGAAAAAGACCAACAGCCAAAACCCACAACAAAATGGTGGATGGTCCCAAAGAAACAGATTCTGACATACTCGCTGAGTGCCAAGTATGTCGAGCACAGTGATGCTCTGGCGAGTACCGAGCAGTGGCGAGCAGGCTCGCTCATCACTATTCTTGTGGGCAGATGAGACCAAGATAGAGCTTTTAGGTAAAGTTTATAATTCAACTGTTTACTGAAAACAGAATAAAGCCTACAAAGAAAAGAACACAGTAGCTACCGTAAAATATGGTGGAGGTTTAAAGGTGTTTTGGGGTTGTTATTCTGACTCTGGCACTGGATGCTTTACTATGTGCAAAGCATCATGAAATCTGAAGATTAATAAAGGATTTGGGGTTGCAATATAGTGCACAGTGTCTGAAAGTTAGGTTTGCGTCCTAAGTCATGGGTCTTCCAGAACGACAATGACCCCAAACATACTTCAAGAAGCACACAGAAATGGATGGAAACATAATGCTGGAGAGTTCTGAAGTGGCCAGTAATGAGTCCATATCTACACTCCCTGACAGAAGTTATGTCGCTTATCCATGTTATGAAAATAAAAGCTTATAACTAGTGTTGAGCATTCCGATACTGTAATATCGGGTATCGGCCGATATTCGCGGTATCGGAATTCCGATACTTAATTCCGATACTTTTACAATATCGGATACCGGAATCGGAAGTTCCCATAATGCCTGCGCTCTGCAGTGTCTGTGAAGGATGACAAGTTGGATGGCAGCGCGATCCAGCCTGTCATCAGAATGCCATCCCAGCGGGGGAGAATTCTCCTGATTGTTTAAAAGCCGGCGGGCGGTATAAAGCCGCCGGCTTTTAAACAATCACACAGCCCCATACTGCTTCCCCGCAGCCTCCCACCCCGATCCTCCGCTCCCCTCGCCACCTCCCATCCCGATCGTAAGTTAGGACCGGGCGGGGAGCGCAGCTCCAAGGAGCGGGGAGTGAAGGACCCGGGCGGGGAAGCCGGCAGTGAAAAGACTTCACCGCCGGCTTTCCCGTTCTGTGCTGCGCTTTCCCGCCGGTTATTTCAAATGAACAGCTGAGGTATCAGCTGATGCCGATCAGCTGTTCATTTGAATTAGCCGCGGTGCCCTCAGAGGGTTCATGTGAGTTCATGCTTGACTGCATGAACTCACATGAACTTTCCCACGGCCGCACAGGTCAGCCTCACCTCCCAGACGATCAGACCGTCATGATTAGTGTGTGTGCGGGGTGTGTGTGCGGGGTGTGTGCGCGATGTTTGTGCGGGTGTGCGCGGTGTCTGTGCGATGTGTGCGGGTGTGTGCGGTGTGTGTGCGGGTGTGTGCGTGTGTGTGCGGTGTGTGTGCGGGGTGTGTGCGCGATGTTTGTGCGGGTGTGCGCGGTGTCTGTGCGATGTCTGCGGGTGTGTGCGGTGTGTGTGCGGGTGTGTGCGTGCAGGCAGACATAGGCCGATGTGACACTACTACTCCCATCGGCCTATGTCTGTCCCCCGTCCACTCCTGCCAGCAGGATCAGCTCGATGGGAGCAGTAGTTCCCATCAGACTGATCCTGCTATTTAAATTGCCCTACTGTGTCCCCAATAAATGTTAAATACATTTCATTGGTGGCCAGTGGTTACCTAAAAGAAATTAGTTCATACATTACCTGTCCCCGCCGATCGCCACCTAAAATAAAGTAAAAAATAAAAAACTACACCTATACTCACCTAGACACCTAATTCCCCGAAGCCATCGATCTCCTGTAATAAAATATAAAATAATAAACCACAACCTTATCCTTACCCCTCCGTAGCAGTCCACGAGTGTCCCACGAAGATCTCCAGTTCAGAGCAGCCACATAGAATGTGACCGCTCTGAACCGCTGCCGCCGCTAGAATGACGGGGCCGTAAGGGTTCACCGGAGTTCAGGCAGCGCTGCTCCGGTTAGCTCCTTTACGGCCCTGCTGTATCGTGAGAAATTCCCACAGTACAGCAGTGCCGTAAAGGAGGTCTCCGGAGCTGCGCTGCCTGAATGCACTCTGGTGACCTCAGTCAGTGGCTCCCGCTGCCGGGAGCGGACGTGTTCCCGGCAGCGTGAGCTTACAGCAGCCATTCACAGCTGTCACCATCTCCAGATGTGACAGCTGTGCATGGGAGATCAACGCAGGAACGTGGACAGGTAACTATTATTTTTAGTAAACTAAGAATTAAATAAAATTGTGTGTTTTATTTCAAATAAATTATTTTTTTCTGGGTGTAGTGTGTTTTTTCTTTTTAACACTTTGTAGGTTAGTAATGGGGGTGTCTTATAGACGCCCATCATTACTAACCTGGGCTTCATGGCAGCTGGCGCTGACATGAACCCCACCACTATTACCCCCTGCCACCACACCAGGGCAGCGTGGAAGAGCGAGGCTAAGTGCCAGAGTTGGCGCATCCTATGGATGCGCCATTTCTGGGGCGGCTGACGACTGGTGTTTCTAGCCTGGGAGGGGGACAATATTCATGGCACCCTTCCTGGGCTATTAATATCAGCCCCCAGCTGTCTGCCTAGCCTTTGCTAGCTATTAAAATAGGGGGGACCCCACGTCATTTTTTTTGGGGGGGTCCCCCATTTTAATAGCTAGTAAAGGCTAGGTATTCAGCTGGGGGCTGATATTAGTAGCCTGGGAAGCTCCGTGGGTTTTACCCCCTTCCCAGGCTTCAAACATCTGCCCCAGCCGTCTGCTTAACCTCCGCTAGAGACTAAAATTATGGGGGATCCCACGCCATTTTTTTTTTAAATAAATCCATTATTTTAACACTAAATGACATTTGAGGAGTTAATAAAGATGCAGTCCCTAAATTATTATTTATTTTTTAATTAATTTTTCCCAAAACTTTTGACGTGGGCTTCGCCATATTTTTGTATGCCAGCCAGGTACAGCATCCAGCTTCTATGAACGCGCCATTTTCCGGGGCGGCTGCGGACTGCAATTTTCAGCGGGGGGCAGAAAGCTTGGGCCTCCCTGCGCTGCAGATTCCATCCCCCAGCTGCCTAGTTGTACCTGGCTGGACACAAAAATAGGGAGAAGCTCCACGTTTTTTTTTTTTTAATTATTTCATGAAATTCATGGAATAATTAAGAAAAAAAGGGCTTCCCTATATTGTTGTGTCCAACCAGGTACAAATAGGCAGCTGGTGGTTGGGGGCAGCCCGTTCCTGCCTGCTGTACCTGGCTGGACCCAAATATAGTGCAAAGCCCCACGTCAATTTTTTTTTAATTATTTCAGGAAATTCATGAAATAATTAAAAAAAAATTATGTGGGTCTTCGCCCTATATTTGTGTCCAGTCAGGTACAGCAGGCAGGAACGGGCTGCCCCCAACCACCAGCTGCCTATTTGTACCTAGCCGGACACAACAATATAGGGAAGCCCTTTTTTTCTTAATTATTCCATGAATTTCATGAAATAATTAAAAAAAAAAATACGTGGGGCTTCGCCCTATTTTTGTGTCCAGCCAGGTACACCAAGGCAGCTGGGGGCTGGAATCCGCAGCGCAGGGAGGCCCAAGCTTTCTGGGCCCCACCCGCTGCAAATTGCAGTCCGCAGCCGCCCCGGAAAATGGCGCGTTCATAGAAGCGCCATCTTCTGGCGCTGTACCCAACTCATCCAGGGCCCTGGTGCGGTGGCTCACTGGGTAATAAAGGGGTTAAGGCCAGCTTGGCATTATCAGCTGGCCCTAAGCCCGAAATTCATGGGGTCACGCCAATATTAGACATGACCACCATGAATTTCAAGTAAAGTATTTAAAAAAAACACAAACACCCAGAAAAAAGTCCTTTAATTGAAATAAAGACACAATTCTTTATTGTTCTAAAATAAACCATACTTACAGTCACGCCCATTCCAGCTGAAGCCAACGATCTCCTGCAATAAAAGTAAAATAATAAAGCAACCTCATCCTTACCTTTCCATGGTTCCCAGGACAGCTTCAGCTCTGCTACATCGAGATGACAGGCTGGACCGCAGCAGAACGCTGCCATCCAGCCTGTCATCCCGCAGACACTGAGAAGCGCAGGCATGCTTGCGCTCCTCAGTGTCTCGCTGTGACGGCATCCAGATGAGCCGAGGTCATGTCCAATGATCTCAGCTCACCTCATGCACGTCACTGACAGCGTGGGAAAATTCTCCTGCACTCAGCGCTTCAGCGTGAGAGTTTTCCCACGCTGTCAGTGACGTGCATGAGGTGCGCCGAGTTCATTGGACATGACCTCACCTCATGCACGTCACTGACAGCGTGGGAAAATTCTCACGCTGAAGCGCTGAGTGCAGGAGAATTCTCCCACGCTGTCAGTGACGTACATGAGGTGAGCCGAGTTCATTGTCGGCTCATCTGGATGCCGTCACAGCCAGACACTGAGGAGTGGAAGTATGCCTGCGCTTCTCAGTGTCTGCGGGATGACAGGCTGGATGGCAGCGTTCTGCTGCGGTCCAGCCTGTCATCTCGATGTAGCAGAGCTGGAGCCGTCGTGGGAGCCATGGAAAGGTAAGGATGAGGTTGCTTTATTATTTTTCTTTTATTGCAGGAGATCGTTGGCTTCAGCTGGAATGGGCGTGATGGTAAGTATGGTTTAATTTAGAACAATAAAGAATTGTGTGTTTATTTCAATTAAAGGACTTTTTTCTGGGTGTTTGTGTTTTTTTTAAATACTTTACTAGAAATTCATGGTGGTCATGTCTAATATTGGCGTGACCCCATGAATTTCGGGCTTAGGGCCAGCTGATAATGCCAAGCTGGCCTTAACCCCTTTATTACCCAGTGAGCCACCGCACCAGGGCCCTGGATGAGTTGGGTACAGCGCCAGAAGATGGCGCTTCTATGAACGCGCCATTTTCCGGGGCGGCTGCGGACTGCAATTTGCAGCGGGTGGGGCCCAGAAAGCTTGGGCCTCCCTGCGCTGCAGATTCCAGCCCCCAGCTGCCTAGTTGTACCTGGCTGGACACAAAAATAGGGCGAAGCTCCACGTTTTTTTTTTTTAAATTCATGAAATTCATGGAATAATTAAGAAAAAAAGGGCTTCCCTATATTGTTGTGTCCGGCTAGGTACAAATAGGCAGCTGGTGGTTGGGGGCAGCCCGTTCCTGCCTGCTGTACCTGACTGGACACAAATATAGGGCGAAGCCCCACATCAATTTTTTTTAATTATTTCATGAATTTCCTGAAATGATTTAAAAAAATTGACGTGGGGCTTCGCACTATATTTGTGTCCAGCCAGGTACAGCAGGCAGGAACGGGCTGCCCCCAACCACCAGCTGCATATTTGTACCTGGTTGGACACAACAATATAGGGAAGCCCTTTTTTTCTTAATTATTTCATGAATTTCATGAAATAATTTAAAAAAAAAAAATACGTGAAGCTTCTCCCTATTTTTGTGTCCAGCCAGGTACAACTAGGCAGCTGGGGGATGGATTCTGCAGCGCAGGGAGGCCCAAGCTTTCTGCCCCCCCCCGCTGAAAATTGCAGTCCGCAGCCACCCCGGAAAATGGCGCGTTCATAGAAGCTGGATGCTGTACCTGGCTGGCATACAAAAATATGGCGAAGCCCACGTCAAAAGTTTTGGGAAAAATTAATTAAAAAATAAATAATAATTTAGGGACTGCATCTTTATTAACTCCTCAAATGTCATTTAGTGTTAAAATAAAGGATTTATTTTAAAAAAAATTGACGTGGGGCTTCGCCCTATATTTGTGTCCAGCCAGGTACAGCAGGCAGGAACAGGATGCTCCCAACCACCAGCTGCCTATTTGTACCTGGCCGGACACAACAATATAGGGAAGCCCTTTTTTAAAAAAATTATTTCATGAAATAATTAAAAAAAAATTGACGTGGGGCTTCGCACTATATTTGTGTCCAGCCAGGTACAGCAGGCAGGAATGGGCTGCCCCCAACCACCAGCTGCCTATTTGTACCTGGTTGGACACAACAATATAGGGAAGCCCTTTTTTTCTTAATTATTCCATGAATTTCATGAAATAATTAAAAAAAAAAATGCGTGGGGCTTCGCCCTATTTTTGTGCCCAGCCAGATACAACTAGGCAGCTGGGGGCTGGAATCCGCAGCGCAGGGAGTCCCAAGCTTTCTGGGCCACCCCCGCTGCAAATTGCAGTCCACAGCCACCCCAGAAAATGGCGCGTTCATAGAAGCGCCATCTTCTGGCGCTGTACCCAACTCATCCAGGGCCCTGGTGCGGTGGCTCACTGGGTAATAAAGGGGTTAAGGCCAGCTTGGCATTATCAGCTGGCCCTAAGCCCGAAATTCATGGGGTCACGCCAATATTAGACATGACCACCATGAATTTCTAGTAAAGTATTTAAAAAAACACAACACCCAGAAAAAAGTCCTTTAATTGAAATAAACGCACAATTCTTTATTGTTCTAAATTAAACCATACTTACCATCACGCCCATTCCAGCTGAAGCCAACGATCTCCTGCAATAAAAGTAAAATAATAAAGCAACATCATCCTTACCTTTCCATGGCTCCCACGACAGCTTCAGCTCTGCTACATCGAGATGACAGGCTGGACCGCAGCAGAACGCTGCCATCCATCCTGTCATCCCGCAGACACTGAGAAGCGCAGGCATACTTCCACTCCTCAGTGTCTGGCTGTGACGGCATCCAGATGAGCCGAGGTCATGTCCAATGAACTCAGCTCACCTCATGTACGTCACTGACAGCGTGGGAAAATTCTCCTGCACTCAGCACTTCAGCGTGAGAATTTTCCCACGCTGTCAGTGACGTGCATGAGGTGAGCTGAGTTCATTGGACATGACCTCACCTCATGTATGTCACTGACAGCGTGGGAGAATTCTCACGCTGAAGCGCTGAGTGTAGGAGAATTTTCCCACGCTGTCAGTGACGTGCATGAGGTGAGCTGAGTTCATTGGACATGAACTCGGCTCATCTGGATGACGTCACAGAGAGACACTGAGGAGCGCAAGCATGCCTGCGCTTCTCAGTGTCTGCGGGATGACAGGCTGGATGGCAGCGTTCTGCTGCGGTCCAGCCTGTCATCTCGATGTAGCAGAGCTGAAGCTGTCGTGGGAACCATGGAAAGGTAAGGATGAGGTTGCTTTATTATTTTACTTTTATTGCAGGAGATCGTTGGCTTCAGCTGGAATGGGCGTGATGGTAAGTATGGTTTAATTTAGAACAATAAAGAATTGTGTCTTTATTTCAATTAAAGGACTTTATTCTGGGTGTTTGTGTTTTCTTTTAACTTTGACTATGGGGTTAGTAATGGGGGTGTCTTATAGACGCCTCTCCATTACTAACCTGGGCTTGATGTCAGCTGGCATTATAAGCTGACATCAACTCCAACCCTATTACCCCCTGCCACCGCACCAGGGCAGCGTGGAAGAGCGAGGCTAAGTGCCAGAATTGGCGCATCCTATGGATGCGCCATTTCTGGGGCGGCTGACGGCTGGTGTTTCTAGCCTGGGAGGGGGCCAATATTCATGGCACCCTTCCTGGGCTATTAATATCAGCCCCCAGCTGTCTGCCTAGCCTGTGCTAGCTATTAAATTAGGGGGGACCCCACGTTATTTTTTTTGGGGGGGTTCCCCCATTTTAATAGCTAGTAAAGGCTAGGTATTCAGCTGGGGGCTGATATTAGTAGCCTGGGAAGCTCCGTGGGTATTACCCCCTTCCCAGGCTTCAAACATTTGCCCCAGCTGTCTGCTTAACGTCTGCTAGAGCCTAAAATTAAGGGGAACCCCACGCCAATTTTTTTTTAAATAAATCCTTTATTTTAACACTAAATGACAAGTACAGTAATCAACACTGTCACTGTACTTCATATATATGTGACTGACATGTTTCTATCTTTCTAATCTATGTGTGATTCTCTATTCTTTCTATTCTAAATTGTCGGGTACAGATGCTGAATTGCCGGCCGGCTTTCTTAAAGAGACGGTGCATGAAAACACTATTATTTTTTTAAATAAATCCTTTACACTAAATGACAAGTACAGTAAGCAACACTGTCACTGTACTTCATATATATGTGACTGACATGTTTCTATCTATCTAATCTATGTGTGAAGCTCTATTCTGTCTGTTATAAATTGTCGGGTACCGCTGCTGAATTGCCGGCCGGCTTTTTTAAAGAGACGGTGCACGAAAACACTAATATTTTTTTTAATAAATCCTTTACACTAAATGACAAGTACAGTAAGCAACACTGTCACTGTACTTCATATATATGTGACTGACATGTTTCTATCTATCTAATCTATGTGTGATGCTCTATTCTTTCTGTTGTAAATTGTCGGGTACCGGTGTATGCCGCTGATGAATTGCCGGCTTTTCATGTCATTCTACATTATTCTTAGTTGTTTTCCTTCATGTAGAATTAACCTACAAGGAAAGAAAGGGTTTATTTTCATTCCGATATTTGTGTCCCATTGACTTGCATTGGTTTCCGGTATCGGAATCGGCGATATCCGATACTTTTTGGGTATCGGCCCGATCCAATCCGA
The DNA here is from genome assembly GCF_046119375.1 of Phyllobates terribilis. Classification (NCBI taxonomy): domain Eukaryota; kingdom Metazoa; phylum Chordata; class Amphibia; order Anura; family Dendrobatidae; genus Phyllobates; species Phyllobates terribilis. The sequence continues at coordinate 588,049,913 of NW_027362765.1, read as the reverse complement.
TACGATATTTCCTGATATCGGAAGGTATCGCTCAACACTACTTATAACCTGACGGTAAATTCATCTATTGGTTTTATAAATTACTCTTTTGAAAGCTGAAACCCTCCCAAATTTGGTTTAGGTTAAGAAAATAAATTGGCTTCAATGCTGAAATATTGATCATTTAATGAACACAGAAAGGTCAGATTTTGGCAAAACAAAAGTTGCTATACCTGGCTGGACACAAAATTATGGCGAAGGCCACGTCAAATTTTTGGTGAAAAATTCAATAAAAATTTTAAAAAAGAACACATTTAGGGACTGCGTCTTTATTAACCCCTCCACGTGAGGGGTTAATAAAGATGCAGTCCCTAAATTATTATTTTTTTTTAGTATTTTTTAATTAATCTTTCCCAAAAATTTGACGTGGCCTTCGCCATATTTTTGTGTCCAGCCAGGTACAGCATCCAGGAACGGGCTGCCCCCAACCTCCAGATGCTTTTGTACCTGGCTGGAAACAAAAATACAGGGAAGCCCTTTTTTTAATTATTTCATGAATTTCATGAAATAATAAAAAAAAAAAATTGCCGTGGGGCTTCACCCTATTTTTGTGTACAGCCAGGTACAGCAGGCTGGAACGGGCTGCCCCCAACCACCAGCTGCCTATTTGCACCTGGCCGGACACAACAATATAGGGAAGCCCTTTTTTTTTAATTATTGTATGAATTTCATGAAATAATTAAAAAAAAAAATACTTGGGGCTTTGCCCTATTTTTGTGTACAGCCAGGTACAACTAGACAGCTGGGGGCTGGAATCCACAGCGCGGGGAGGCTTTCTGGGGCCCCCCGCTGCAAATTGCAGACAGCAGCCACCCCAGAAAATGGCGCATTCATAAAAGCGCCATCTTCTGGCACTATACCCAACTCATCCAGGGCCCTGGTGCGGTGGCTCACTGGGTAATAACGGGGTTAGGGCCAGCTTGGCATTATCAGCTGGCCCTAAGCCTGAAATTCATGGGGTCACGCCAATATTAGACATGAATTTCTAGTAAAGTATTTAAAAAAACACAACACCCAGAATAAAGTCCTTTAATTGAAATAAACACACAATTTTTTATTGTTCTAAAT